>NC_092499.1:165610306-175610306 GCF_047511675.1 Marmota flaviventris | reverse complement strand
GACAGATAAAGTGTGTGACCCTGCCTGCCTTAAGCTGATCACCGCGTTATGGTTCTGATGGTCTTTGGGGTCATTTGCTTGGGCCCCCCGGCATTTGCACTTATTACCCAATAATAAGCCCTGCCCTATGCCTCGTTAGTGTGGGCAGCCCCTGGGCAGCTCCTGCCGGGAGGTCAGCGCACTGCATCTCCCCCACCATGAGTTCACAGCCCTTTCTGTCACTCCTGCTGCTGTCCCGGCCAGAACAGAGAGGACCTGGGCTGCTCGCCTGAGGACTTTCCTTTTCCTTAGGAGAGAAGGACATAGGCTGTGGGGTCAGAGAGACCCAGTGCCCTCTCTGTGACAAACCCCAGTCTTCGCATCTGCAAATGGGGGTGGGGGGTATCAGCTCCCCTCAGTGTCCCCTGAGACAGCAGCCTTTAAAGGGCCTGAAGTTCCTTGAAAGAGGACGGGTCTTCTGGCCTCTCCCCTCCTCGGTGATATTTCTACACGGGCGTCAGCCATGGGCTCAGAGGAGCAGCGAGCATTTTTATTAAAAAAGCCAGCACGGAATAATAATGGCTTGATTTAACGTCGCAATTATCTCTCTGAGCACTTTATCGCATATGATTATCCCTATTTGATAGAAGAGGAAATGGGAAAAGGTAGAAATGAAGTCACTTGTTTAAGGTCACATCATGAGTCAGGAGGGAAGTGGAGACAGAGCTGAGGCTCCCACACTGGCTGCAACTCCCCGGAGGAGCTGGCAGTGTCTCGGTGGTCCCCCAGGGACAGCCACCCTGCGGGCCAGCACGACTGGGCCACTGCCATGTCCCAGGCCCCCTACATGCCAGATGGACCCCGGAGGTCAGGGACTAATATTATAGCTCAAGGTCTAGGGGCCAGTGCAGGTCCTGACGCAGTCCCTCCAAGGTCGCAGAGCACCGAGTGGCAGGGATGGAACTGGTCCAGGGCACCCTCCTTATCGGGCCAAGCCCTTTGCTATACATTTGATCTCAATTATTTTATTTTTGCCTCCAGTGGATGGGGTGCAATTAGCCCCATTTTCTAGGAAAAGAGAGGCTCAGAGAAGGGAAAGGATTTAGCCAAGGCCCAGAAACCAGGGAACAGCAGAATGAGGCAGAAGCACCCCAAGAAGTCACAGAGGCTCAGGTCCACACGAAGGTCTTCCTGATACCTGCCAAGCTCTCACATTCCTCAAGATGAAACCATTTCAGGAGATTTTACTTCAACATAAAATAGAAAGTGCATCTTTGTGGGTCTCCAGGGGGCAGGCAAAGATGGACCCGAGACAGAGAAACTGTGTCCTTATTAGGCGTTCGGGTCATTGACCCGATGGATGACCGACTAGCAGGGACGGGGCCCAGGTTCTGCACAGAAAGCAAAACCACCGCCTCGTGCAGCAACCCTCAAACCACAGGACGCAGGACAAGGGTCTCACCTCAAGGGTCGGACACATTTGCTGTGCAGAAGCCAAAGATAACGGTGGCCCTGACGCTGTGGTCAGGGTGTGATCACCAGCTGCAGGGTAAAGGGTGCTTTTCCAATGGCAGGATCTCTGTGGAATCCTCACCCTTTTGTCCTTTGTGCCATTAAGTGCTGGGGAGAAGGGCAAAGGAGGGCCACCAGGGAGATGAGGAGAGACGGAGGGAGGCGGAGAATAGAGACAGACACAGAGAGAGGGGCCAAAAGAGTGACGTCCATGGGACTCACACAGCCAAGTCTAAAGACACCTAGAAGAGCAGACAGAGGGGCAGCCGACCAGGACAGCAAATGCAGATGACAGAAAGAGAGAGGGGGGAGGCTGCATGGAGGGGGAGGAGGGAGGTGACAGAACGAGGGACAGGGAGAGAGCGGGGAGGAAGCTGGCTTTGAATCAGGAGGCTGGCCTGCCGTGGGAGCCACAGATGTCCATAACTCCCCCCAGTCCTTTCCCCAAAGAGGCCAGAGACCTAGCCACATAATAACTGCTCAGTAAACACCCATCGAACTAAATTGAATCACCCAGGAATAAGACAGGGGGCAAGGACAGTTCAAGCCACTGCATGGACAAACAGTCCCTGCAGCTTGTGGTCAACCGCTCTGGTCCGCAGAGTGCACTGGTGGACTGAGGAAGGAGCCCCGGCGCCAGGCCCCGAGGCTTTGTCTCTCCTGTGGAGAGCCTCAGCGGAGACTGGAGGTCCAGCATCAGAGGACCCCATCTCGAGGGGCTGACCTGGGTCCACCTGGCTGCCCCGGGGCCGATGCTCACTGGCCAGCTCTGCCTCACAGAGACCCTCTGAGATTAACCCCCCTCTTCTAGGCTGCAATGAGAACGCTGAGGGGGGCGGCCTGGGGACCACACTCTCTCAGGACGGCGCTGACATCAAACCAGCGGCTATTGATCCTTCGCAGAATGATGGATGGGGACTAATAAATACAGCGATTGTATAAGAATAACCCAGGGAGGAGGGCATGGGGCGGGCGGGGAGGATCGATCGGGAGGAGACCTGGTGGCCCAGATGCCGTGGATGGAGAAATGAGGTCCTCTGTTGAGGTGGACAGAAAAAAAAATACAGGTGTTCGATCCGGTTTCCATCCAGAGCAGGATGGAGGGGGAAGGTGGAGGAGATCATGAAAGATGGAGGGGGAGGTCCAACCCTGCCATTTTAAAACTGAAGACTCCAACGGACTTGGCAGCATTTATTGAGTATCTACTGAATGCTGGGTGTATTCCAGTCTCCCAGTTATTGGAACCTCACAATAACCTCAGGGAGTGAATAGTATTATTATCCTCATTGTCTAGGTGAGGAAGTTAAGACTCAGAGAAGGATAGCTACCATCCCAAAGTCACACAGCCGATGAGGGCTGGGATCTGGAGCTTGAACCCAGCACTGTCTCAGGTGTTGTCATTTAGATGCTCTATTATGGGAAATCCCTGGCTCTCAGGAGTTTCAAGAAACTGATGACCAGTTCCTCAAACAGCCCAGAACCATTCCTCTGCCCGTTCCCCTGTCAACCTGTCAAAATGGACTGGGTCCCACCACACGGCCTCAGGAACCACCAAGACATCCCACTCCCAGCTGCCAGTGGAGACAGTGGAGACCAGGGATGTGCCTGCCCCCGTCACACCCAGCACCAGCGGGGCAAAGCCGTGGGCTCAGAATCGTGTGGGTAAATGCGAACCTCCCCCGGGCAGTGCCACTCACCGGGCTGGGGCTGCTGCAGGAGCTCCCCACGCAGATCTCAAAGCCGGGAGGTGAATGACCTGGGAAGACAGAACAAAAGGCAAGGTGGGGTGGGCCTGGGGGGGCGAAGGTGAGGGGAAGGAGGAGGAGGGTGCACCGCAGAGGGGTGGGGGCGCGTGGAGGCGAGGCCCCCGGGAGCACAGGAGCATTGACGTGGGGAGAGGCTTTGCAATGATCTCCACAGCGATGCCTGTCAAATCAGAAAGACAAGCCTGGTATGTTTTACCAGAAAGATGGTAACAAGGACTTTCAGTCTGTGGGAGGGGAACTGAAATGAGATCCAATAACCTAAAGAGCTTGTTTCCCCCTGGGAAGCTTGGAGGCTTAATTAAGGCGTGTTTGTAAAGCTTGGGAGATTCTCAGAAAAAGACACTCAGGGAAAAGTAAGAGCTTGCAGAACTGTCTATGCAACCTTGAAGTTATCAACTGGCTTTGTTTCCTTTCTTTCTTTCTTTCTTTTTTTTTTTTTTTTAATTTTCTTTTCTGAAGCTCACCGCTATTTGCCGGAGTCCAACTTCCAGATTCTATAGGACTTCCTTTGAATGTGGGCATCTTCACCAGAGAGCAAGTGGCTTTGATTTGGAGCTACCACCCCTGCCTAACTCAGCTGCCTCCGGCTGTAATTTACATGAAAGCAACAAGTCCTTTCAAAGTAAAATAGACACGAAAAATCCTGCTCAGCCTGGGTTTCCGGGCATCTTGTCATCGTGCCCCCCCCCCCCCCACAACTCCCTCCAACAAAACAACCCCAAACTTCATTCCGTGTAAAATTACGTCAAAGGAAGCTGCTCACATCAGCACCTTATCAGCAATTAAAAGCCATCAGAAAAGAAGGCAAGGGCTGAACTTGGTGGTAACACTGATGTACATGATACATGGTAAATGCCAGCACCCTGAATCTTATTAATGTCCCAAGCCCTTGTTCTCTAAGTCCAGCGAGGATCGCTGACCTTTAAAATCACCCTGATTAGCGAAACCTCTCTTGTCCTCCAGCGAGGGGCAACCCGTTTTCCCCGCACCCCGGAAATTGGCGTGGGAAACTCTGTGTGGCAGAAGGCAAGCAGAAGAAGACCCCGTAACTGAAACCAAGGACCCCTCTGGGGAGACAGCTACCTGTGTCAAGCAGGACTGTTCAGGGAGAGGGAGATACCGAAGTGCAGCCAGCCCCTCTCCAATCTGGCTTTAGTAAACTGGCCTCAAAACTGTAACTCCCTTTCCAGACAATCAGACCCAAATCCGCAACCCCCAGCCCAAGCCCCTACCCTCTCCGGATGCAGAGGACCAGAGGTACCCAAATAAAACCAAGAGCAGGAATTCCAGCACTGCTTCCGGAACTCACCTGTGTGCTGCTTTGTTCCTGGGCGGCTTCTGGGGCAGCAGGTTGTGTGGTGGTGGCAGGTGGCTGGTCCCAGACTCGGGGGCTGCCCTGACTCCACCTCAGAGGTGCCAAGGAGGCAGCTGTGAGCCCCTTCGAATGGCAGTCTGGTGCCTCGTCCCCCCTTTTATGGACTAGAGCCTCCCCCTGTCGCTCAGTCCTCGCTGAGCACAGGCTGCTGGGAGCCAATGGGGAAGTAGCTCAGAGCAGTCAAGAGCTCAGGCCCCCAGGCCCTTCCACTCAACTCCCAGCCGACACAATAGCTTCTCTTTCCGAGATGTGGAGGAGGAAGCAGTGTTGGGGGGTGGGGGTGGATTCTGGGTGTAGTGCTGTTTGTCACTTGAAATCCGGCCACTTGAGCGTTGGAAGCGTTTCCAGGAGAGTGTCACAGGAAAAAAAAAAAAAGAGACAGAGGTAGGGGAAGACAGAGACAGAAAGAGTTAGAGAAAAGACAGACCGGGAAAGAGAGGGAGAGAGCCAAGCAGAGACCCACAGCCAGGCGGGTACCGAGACAGATGGAGAGACAGAGAAACAGCAAAATAGAACTGGAAACAGAGAGAGAGACCTGGGAGCCTGGCAGACAAAGCTGGGGAGATAGAGAGAGACCAAGACCCAGGGGATGGGATGGGGACACACAGGCACAGGTGGAAACAGAGAGGGATGCAAACACAGGGTGGAGGGACTAACTGGGGTGCAGAAGCCGAGAGCCTCCTGATAATGAAGAGGGAGGGGATGGGAACAGCAGAGGAAGCCGGCAGACACGTGTGTCGCCCTGTGTCAGTGCCGTGGCAGCACCTCGCCGGCTGTGGCATGCGTGTGCTGGAATGTTTTCGTGTGCGCATGTTGCCTGCAAGTGCCAGTTGACTCCGGTACATGCCCAAGCCCGTGCCAGGCACACTACTCCTGGCAGAAGCTGTCTTTCCCGAAGCCAGAAGCTGGGGTTGAGCTTTCTCTGGCAGAGATGCAAAAGGCGTCCCGCGAATCCCCCTCAAAATGTGGCTGCGATGTGCCTTTGCACGCGCTCCGGGTGGGGAGTGGGGGGCACACCCACCTGTGTCCCCTCTGCCCGGGCCAGCAGCAGCTTGAAGGCTGTACTCTGCGTGGCTACAGATACCTTCCAGAACACAGAGGGACTCGGAGTTTGGAAGGAAACTTGTTCCTCTTCTCAAGTCAACGGCAGATGAGTGGTCTGGGGGGGAGGCTGGCGGGGCTGCCCAGTCTGTGGGCACCTATGCTGCACCCAGCAGTGAGCTAAAGTTGCTGAGTTCCATCTTCATGACCTGGCCAGATAGGCAACGGCCTTCCCATCATGCAGAAGAAGAAAGACTTGAGAAGCAGACTTGAGAGCTGAGAAACTTGCCCAAGAACACACAGCAAGTCAGTGCCCAAGTGAGCATTGATAACCAGGCCCCAGCTGGGCGTGCATGTCTGTAAGCCCAGTGGAGGCTGAGGCAGGAGGATGGCAGGTTCAAGGCCAGCCTCAGTAGCTTAGCAAGTCTCTAAGCAACTTAGCAAGATCCTGTCTCAAACAAAACAAAACAAAACAAAAACCTCTGGGGATATGGCTCAGTTGTTAAGCACCCCTGGGTTCAATCCCTGGTTCAAAAACAAACACCCAAGCCCCCAAGTCCTGCTTCCTTCTCTACCTGTCCCTGGGCAGGAAGGTTAGAATCTGCTCAGTCTGAGACCTGGGGCCCAGGAGTGTCCTTCTCTGGGAGTCCATTTCTCCACTTTAAAAAGTGGGTTTGTTTTCCAGTTCTGTCTCTTGCAAGTGATGCCGCCTGAGCCAGGTTAGTGACTTCAGCCTCGGTTTGTTCATCTGTAAAATGGGGACAAAGCCTCCAGCTGGTTGGGCTCTTGAAGAGTAAAACGAGGACACGGCTGACCCTGGGTGAGAGCTCCGTCGCCAGTGTCCCTGTGATTGCTTATTCATTCCAGTGCCACCATGCACAGCTTCCCCAGGGTGTCACCCTCTCCCTGTCCTGGGTCATTATGCTCTTCATAGAAGAAGGACAGAAGGGGCCGTTCTCTGAGCTCCTAATACATCTCAGGCCTTGCCAGCCATTTCGTTACGTCCTCACCAAAAGCAACCCGTGGTGTGGACACCACGATGTCCTCAGGCAGATAGGGCAGCTCAAGTTCAGGGAGGGAGGAGTCACAGCCGCAGCACCATCCCCTCTACCCTTGAGACCGCCCCCCCACTTCCAAAGAGGCCTCCTCTGCCCCACGCCTGGCTTTCCCTCCCCACCTGGGCGCGTGGGCTCCGACAGGCAGGTGCCCTGGACGGAAGCCCCTCTCCCCAGCCCTAGCGGCTGATGGCTCCCCAGGATCCTTGGCCTCATCTCAGGTGGCTTCCTGGCTGGCAGCCTGAGGACTCCGTGGAGTCTATTCACTGTCACCCTGGGGAGCTGCTGCGTGTCCCCAAGGCCCAGTCCTCCCGGCAGCCGCTCTCCAGCCTCCGAAGTCCCCGCTGCCCAACCTCTGCCTCTGCAAGCTCCTGGTGAAGGTCCTGGGGGCAGGTCGATGGCCTCCACCCTGGCCGTTAGCAGGCTGGAGGGACAGAGGAGCCGGGGCCTCTCAGGACCACTATTCATTAAAAAGAGAAGTAGGACGTGGAGAGTGGGGACACTCGTGCCTAATCCTGCTTCAACCACAAATGTCTAGTGTCCTCCACCTCCGGGATCTGTCGCCAGCCTCCAGGGCACACAGTTCACGCATCTCCTTTCCGTCTCCTCCCGCGATGTCCTCTACGCACACATGTGGGACAGGGATGGCCTTCCCCTCGTCCTAGAGAACCTTGACCTGGAGCTCAGGACTCTCGGGGTCAAGGTCAGGGGCCCAGGCAGCAGCACAGGAGGAACCCCAGGCTCTGCAGGGCTCACGCACGCCTGACTCCAACCCCCTGCTGACTCGCCGCGTGACAACGGGGGACACGTCGCCTCTCTGAGTCATCTTCTGAAGGCAGGAGAATGGGTCTGGCTTTGTACCGTTGTCAGGACTGATTCCCAGGCTCTGTCCTGCTCCCTGCCTGTTCTCTGTGCATGACGTTGTCGAGATCCCAGGGTGGGCAAAAAACAGAAGGAAAAACTTGAGGTGACAGCCGTCCAACCATCGGCTACAAAGAACACGGCAAAGCAAAAGCCAAACGCACAATAACAAAACTTTAAAACAAAGCCACCATCTTCTTTTCTTTCTTCCTTTCTTTCTTGCTTTCCTTTTTGGTACTGGGGATGGAACCCAGGGACGCTCTACCACTGAGCCACATCCCCAGCCCTCTTTATTTTATTACAGGGTCCTGCTCAGTTGCCGGGCTGGCCTCGAGCTTGCAATGCTCCTGCCTCAGCCTGGAAGTACTACCTGGGATCAAGCCGCAAGCCGGCATCTCTTAAAGGCTTCCTCCGTGCAGGGTCCTGTTGCAAACCCTCTATGTTTATCAACCACCCTGCAATCAGAAGAGATTCCTACTCCCACTCTACAGATCAGAAAACAGAGACCAGGAAAAGTAAAGTCACTTGCATGAATCCAGGCAGCTAGAAAGGGGCAGAGGGCAGCCTGAAGCCACCACGATGTGTCGCTCCCTGCTTCTGCCTGGTGCTGAAGCTCCCTGTGTGTCCTGTACTCACCTGAGGTCCTGGAGCAGCAGGCCACACAGATCACTAAGGACGTGGGCCGAAGGTGGTCCCCTCCTTGGTCAGCTTCATGTCTCCCGGGTCCCTGTGCATGCTGAGATGCATCCATGGGAAGGCCAGAGACCCCCCAGGGGCCTGGATGGGGAGAGCAGGCCAGACCCCCGCTGCCCCAGATGTGTGTGTGTTCAGCTGTCCTGGGAGGAGTCAGGAGCTGTGTTCGCATCTTTCTGTTTCCTTTTTAAAAAATTGTACATCTTTATGGGCTACAATATGATGGTTTGGTATTTTTTTACATTTATATATTGTGTATTGATCGACTCGACATATTTAGGTTATCCATCATCTCATGCATTTATCATTTGCTTGTGATGTGGGCATTCAAGACCTCTCTTCTAGCTGTTTTGAGTTTAATAATACAATATTGTTGGCTGTAGTCACCCTTCTGGGAAACAGTACGCCAGAACTTATTCCTCCGATCTGGCTGTGACTTGAAGCCCTTAACGATCTCTCCCTGTCTCCCCTTACCCTCCCTGGTTCTGAGTTTAGCTAAACTAAATCAGATGCCCTAGATGCTTGAGGTCATGCGGTTTTTCACTTGGCATGTCCTCCAGGTTCATTCAAGTCGCAGCAATCACCCCCACTGCCCGCCCATCCTTTTTTATGGCAGATGAGTGGTCTGGGGGGGGGGAGGCTGACGGGGCTGCCCAGTCTGTGGGCACCTATGCTGCACCTGGCAGTGAGCTAAAGTTGTTGAGTTCCATCCTCGTGACCTGGCCAGATAGGCAGAAGAAGAAAGACTTGAGAAGCTGAGAAACTTGCCCAAGAACACACAGCAAGTCATTATATATGCATACCACATTTATATCAGTTTTCATGAGTCTTAATCACAATGGACAAAAGGTAAAAACATACCAACAGATGAAGGGATAAATACAATGTAGTTGAGTCACAAAAAAAAGTTCTAACCCACGCTGCAACCTGGATGCACCTGGAAGACACCGTGCTAAGTGAAACAAGCCAGAGACCAAAGAGCCAATCCTAGCACGGGTGCATTCCTGTAGACAGCAGGAGCTGGTCACGGGCCGTCAGAGGGAGCTATTGCTTAAACAGTCTGGAGACCCTGGGATGCTGGAAAAGTTCCGGAACTGGATAGGGTGGTGGTGGCACGGCCTTATGAACGTATTTCATATCGCTGAACTAGACACTGAATATGGTGACAGAGTACATTTCATGTTGTGTATATTTTACCATAACTTTTTCTCTTTTTTAACAATAAAAGAGTGGATGTGGGTGGAGGAAGCAGCTCAGTGGCGGAGGCCTTGCCTGGCACGTGCGAGGGTCTGATCCCAGCCCTGCAGGAACAAGCAGCCACGAGAGCCACGCCATCATCACACAACTAGGAAGAAGAAACCAGAATGCAAGCCCTATGGTGGTCTCCTTGAAGCCAAGGGTCCCTTGTCCTCAGGAAACTTCCCCTCTTCCCTGTGTCCTCCTGCTGGTGAACATTTGGCGCATCTTCACGAAGAGACTGAGGTTGCCACGACAGGGTGGATCCAACGAAAATGGAGGAACTGGTGGAACTGGAGACCTGCCCTGGGAGTGGGAGGTCAGTGGGACCTGCTGACAGGCGGGATGCAGGGACGGGTAAGAGGGGGTGAAGAGACACCAAGGACTTGAACTTGACTGAAGGGGGAATGGGCTACTGACGCGGGGAAGACACAGATGGCGCGTAGCTGTCCCCGGCTGCAAGGAACCCCTGGATTTCCAGGGGGACGGACAGAGGGCAGAGCTGGGGGGTGGAAGGGCGCTCCAGGCAGAGGGAACAGCCAAGGCAGAGTCGGGAGGCAGAGCAGACAGGCTCCATGGAGACCTCGGGCACTGGAGGAGTCCAGTGGGGCTGCAGCAGAGGCGACTGGGAGGGAGAGGACCCGCACAAGTCTAGGCCAGCAGGAGAAGGGGGCGCGGAAGGCTCCAGAATGCTGAGTGTCTCTGAGCCTCCAGGATAATCCGACACTCCTAAATGTCCTATGTGCAAAATCTGGCCCCTTCCCCTCTCCACCCTCGTCACCTCCTGCCACCATGTTCTCCAGCCACTCAGACTTCATTAGATCCCCTCCCTTCTCATATTCCTTCTCCTCTGCACGCGCTGTTCCCCTGCCTGGACACCGTTCCCTTCCTGTTTGCATCTAGACTTCAACTCAGATGTTGCCCCTGAGCAACGACTTTCCTGCCCGATCCAAGGAGTGACTTCCTGTGTCTTACCACATGGCCACTTTGCAATCTCTGTCTGCCGGCCTCAGTTAGACCAGAAGCTCCGGGAGGGTGAGGACCGAATCAGGTTGCTCCAAGCTCTAACAGCAGCAGCCAACCCGGCCTCAGACGTGAATGAATGGATGGTGGATGGGTGGATGGATGAATGGATGGATAAGTGAATGGATGAATGGGGGGGTGGATGATGGATAAGTGAATGGATGGATGGATGGATGTCGAATGAATGAATGGATAAATGAATTAATGGATGGATGGATGTACTGATGGATGGATGGATGGATGATGAGGTATTAGAGCACTCACACTCATTCATTCGACAAATATTTGTCACATGCTAGTTACAGTTTGGATTCTACTCTGTGCTGAGACTAAACCGAGGAGAGAGCAGACAGGATCCCTGACCTCCTAAAACTCACAGTCTATCTGGGAACAGATGCACTAATAGCCATGCAAATAAATATGTAATTACTGATAGGGTAGGCTCTAAAGAAAAAAATGCAGGAGTCTCTAAAAGTATTTACTAAGGAACATGCCCAACCCAGAGGTCAAGATAGACTTCTCTGCAGAAGGGAGCTTTGGAACCAGGATCTAAAAGAGAAATAGGAGTCAAACATAGGAGCCATAGGAGAGATTTCCAGGAATGTGGAACGGACGTGCAAAGGTCCTGAGGCAAGAGGTACATGGAATTGGAAAAGGGCCTGAGAGCTAGAATGTGGAAACTAAACAGGGGTGAAAGGAAGGGGCAGGGACCAGACATTCAGGACCTTACAGATCACTGTGAGTCCATCCTTTAAGAACGCTTTTTGCTTCAAGTGGCAAAAACCCAAGTGAAGAATCTGGAAATAGAAACGCATTTATTGGTTGCTTAGCCTGAGGTTAAGGTTAGAGGTTAAGATTTACAGTCTCTGCATTGGCCTGGAAGTTCATGATCTTCTCAGAGACCAAATCACTTGGGAAAGACCTGAGTCATTCTTCCCTTCTCTCCCCACTCCCCAATATTGTTGACTTTTGTCCCCAGGCTGGTTGCTCCGTGGTTCAATGATGACTATCACAGTTTGAAGCATCAGGTGCTCAGGCACCTCCCCTGGATGCAGGTGAGGAGGTGAGAGAAGGGCAGGGCCGCCCTTACGCTAACCAGGGGTTGGCTTGGCTGCGGCAGAGACAAGCAGCCATGTCTATGGGAAGAACTTTGGTCTTCATCCCAAGAGCATCTGGAGGCTGTTGAAGAAGCTGGGCTTTCACAGTGAGGTGCTAAGACACAGCGTGTGTCTCCCGAGGCTCACTCCCTCCTCAGGATGCTCAGGGTCATGGCTGAGGAAGCAGGAGGCAGTCAGAGAGAACGGTGCTATTGGTAGGACTCCCTGTTCTCACCAGGCGAAGAGCTTCAAGCTACCAAGCCTGGCAACAAGGCTGGGCAACCCTCTAAGCTGCCAGGATCTGCTGAACCCCAGGCCAGGCAGACACAGCACGGACTGGCTTCTAGCCCGAGCTCCTAACCATGTGCTATTTCCTGGGCAGAAACATGCTCATCTCCCCGAGAGAGGAAAGCTCTCTTGTGGAATGAGGTTATGAGATTGTGTTCTTTTCCTAACCATGAATTCAGAGTCCTGGTAGCCCATGGGCAAAACCTCCCCTTCTCTCCTATCTAGTCTCAGCTGGCTGTGCTGCTCTCCCACCCCGTCTGACAGTGACTGTCTGTCTATTTGGCACCCATCTCTCTGCCAAGTCATCTCCGGGTACTATCTCCTTTAATCCTCCTGGCAAACCAACAAGGTAGGTGCCATTTTTTTCCCTTCATCTGTAAGAACAAGAAACTGAATTTGGAGACGTAGAGACTTGCCTAAGATCACACAGCTCATATGTGGAATAGACCCCAAGTTTATCTCGCTCCAAAGCCCAGTCTTTGAACAACCACCTCACTGGGGGCAAGCTGATACCTAAAAGTGGCAAATGCATTCATTATACGATTCACCAAGGGTTAGCCTGTGCAAGCCACAGTGCCAAGAACAGGGATCAGTGCCCTTTCCACAAGCCTATTAGGTGAGTACAGTAAATCTCACTTTGCAGATGAAAAAACTGAGGCTCAGAGAGCTAAAGTGACTTCCCAGCAGCACAGCAGGTTCCTGGAGGAACCATAACTTGCAGGAAGTTTAGCTCCAAAGTCTGAGCTCTGTTCTGCTATGTCACACTCACCCTCTATCCTCCCCAGTCATCTAGGGGCAATCCCTGAACAAGACTCCAACTAGCACCTGTCAAGGAGAAGGGACAGCAGTTCACTGAGCACCTGCTATGTTCCAGGATTCATGGCCCCACCTCTGGAGCAATGCCCTGGATCTCTGCCACCAGTCAAACAGTAGGTCAGTGGTGGGGGTGGATGTCGGGTCTAGACTTCACCGCACAATGATGTGGAAGGATTTTACCCAAGTGACAAAGAGAAAGCCCCTAAATCTCAAGCCACTGAGACTTAATCATAGCCCCCTCACGTCCAAGCCCTGCTAACTGCTAGGTGTGTCTCCCGAACTATCTCATTCACCCATTGCAACCTACGAAGTCACTATCATCTCCACATTGCAGACAAGGGGACAGAGCTGAGGGCTGTAGAGTCACTTGCTTGAGATTGCCCAGTCCATCTGTGGGGGCAGGACAGCACCCCAGTGTGTGGCCTCCAAAGCTGCCTCCAAGCCTCCAGTTCTAGAGTTGCTCAGCACCTGCAGGAGGAGGACAGATGCACCCAGGAAGCCTGGATACGGGATCTGAAGCCAGACCCTTGATCTAGGAGATGCTCCCCCCGTCCCATGAGCTCCACGAGGACATCACTCCTAAGAACAGCTCTTCACACCAAGCAAGCTTTTTTTATTTTTTTCCAAAAGGGGAGGTTACATAGCTTCTTCTGGGTCCGCAAAGTTTAGTTTCTCCTTAAGCATGTTGAACTAACAAGTTGTGGCATTTGTGATGTCTCTGCTGTTAAACACCCCGGGTACCCACCACACAGGCCAGCCTCTCTGCTCCACACTCAAACATACAGCTGGGAAGACACAGGCTTGGCCCTCTAGGATCACAGTCGGGTGCAGTTTCAGTACACATGGAAAGATCCCAGAACATAGTAGGTGCTCAGTAAACAGGTGCTCAGTAAGCAGAGACAAGTGTGAAGTCATAGAAGAGAGGCACTGAAGCCAGTCTGTCACTATAGGAAGTCACCCAGGAGCTGGAGACAAAGGCTGGGGTTGAGGGCTGTGTGGGAGTGCTCCATGGTTATCATTAAAGAAACCAAGCCAGGGTTTTTTAAGCAGAAAGAAGGAAAGAAAAAGAGAGTGGAAGAGGGAGGGAGGGAGAGGAAGGAAGGAAGAAAGGAGGGGAAATTGACCATAGGGGATTAGACATTTAAGAAGGTGCTGGGGAGGAGGGTCACTGGAGAAGAAGTCATTCCAAGAATGATTTCCAGATCACAGCACGACTGTCCAGCCACCAGCCAGGAAGTGGTGAACAGGAGGCCGCTCCTGCAAATAGAGTTCAGGAGCCTACGACCACTAGATCCAGAGATCAGGACGGTGGGACCAGGGAGCCACCATGCGGCCATCACAACGGCCTCCCATGCCCATGGTGATGTCCCCTGAGCTCTGAGATGCTGCTACAGAAACCCCCCACCTCCAACACCGCTCCTGGTAGAGCAGAGTGTCACAGCCTCAGGAAGCTGTGCCCGTTTCATTTCCACCATCTAACCTCACACAGGTGCAGCTCACTGCACCCAGGCTGCAAGGGAGTGTGGGGAACAGGCTGAAGTCCCACCCCTGCCGTTCAGGAAGGCACGCTGAGAGGAGAGGGACGAGGGGATGGCGCTGAGGGCCAAGCAGGCACTCCTGCCACGTGTGGAAAGGAAAGCAATGGGTGTCCTGAGCGAGGTGGACATGTGCTGTGAATTTCCTCTTCTGTCCCCACCCAGAGGTCCTTTACCAGGTCAATATTCCCCAGGTGGTAGGGAGGCCACTCACAAAGACCTCTGTCCTGTGGCCCTCACAGAGTGGGGAGAATCTATCAGATCAGAGAATTCAAATTCTCTTTCTAGTGATGAGAAAATGGAGGTCCAGAGCAGAGAGCTGAAGTCTGCAGGCCACACAACCACGTGGCCACGCTGAGTTCAGAGCCTGGCTGGGGCTGGGAGTGGTGCCTGGTGTCATGATCCAATATAGTCTGGAGTGGTAGAAAATGTGGAGACTCTGGAATCAGACAGACCTGAGTTTTCTTTCTGACTCCACTCCACTTAACTGTGTGACCTTGGGCAAGTTACTTTACCTCTCTGAGCGCCAGTTTCCTCCTCTGCGAAATGAACATAACAGCAGCACAGTTATACTGACAGAAAATGCACAAGAAAGGGCTTATAACAGCTATGCTCTGAATGGCAGCCAGTGCACGCCGTCTACAATATCATTGTTAACATATAAGCTGCTATTATTATTAATAGTGGCTAATCTTCTAATTCAAGATTTAAAATGTTAAAGGTCTTACATGAGGTTTAACCCATGCTTCTTTTTCTTTTTCTATATCCTTAGAAGCTTCAAAAGACTTCCTTGTAACTGCTGCCCCACCCTAGCCTGCCATTCCCAGCCCGAGCCAGGTCCTAGCCACAGAAATGCAGCAGAGGGGACCCCAGATGGCAGGATTAGAGGTCGAGGTGACGGGGAAGAACTGGTTAACTTTAACTAAACAGCCTGGGTTCGTCTCTTTATAGAGGTTCTCCAAAATATGGCCTAGAGACCCACAAACACCCACAGGCCTTGTGACTAGAGTTAATCAAACACACACACACACACACACACACACTCACCCCTCATGTGCACAGACACACTTGAACACAGTCAAATATGTAGACCTCACCAGCACCCTAACCCTAGCCCTTGCCCTAGCCCTAATACTAACCCAACCCACAGAAACACAAGCCCCCTGAGGCCCGCACACAGCAACTACAGCAGCGCCCAGTAAACGCGGTACCCCCTCACGCTCCCTCCTGGCCTGTGACAACTGCGGGGAATGGGACAGCTGGGAACCGGTTCTTGACCTCCCTTTAACTAAGGGCTCGGCCTCTGCTTGGGACTCTCTGCAAGAGGCCCCGTCAGCCCAACACTGAGCCTTCAGTCCGGGTCTCATCTCAAAGGAGATCATGAATTCCCCAGATAGCTCCTCCCGCTCTGAGTCACCTCTATGAGCCCCTGTAATAATGGCACTCACGAAGGGAACTTTCTGCACCCCCAGTCCCTCCAGCAAGGCTCAGCACTGACGTGCTACTGGGGGAGGTGCGCCGAGCTTCCCACGGTTGAGGAAAGCAAGTGGAGGAGCTGCAGACACCCGCGCACGGCGCAGATCACCTTTAAATAAATCCCCACAGGGCTCCTCGGCAGCGCTGAAAAGTGCTGCGTGCCTCGTGAAGTTGTCACAGAACACGGTCTCTCCTTTCTTCTGCCTGCCTATTGAGAGAGGCACCCTGGGGTTGGATCCAAGATCTAAGTCTGATCGATCATCCGGACTCTGTATAACTGAGCAAGTCACTTACCTGAGTAAGGGTGTCTTTCTTGCTCAGCAGAATACAGTAGTTAAGAGCAAGCAAGGGATCCAGAGACAGACTTGCCTGTCTCTGTCTCTAAATCGCTGTGTGACCTTTGGCAAGTCACTTAATCTCTCTGGACTTCAATTTTGTTGTGTGTGAAATGGGTATGATAATGGCAATTCTTGCAGTTGTCAAAGCACGAAATCAATATACATAAAATGCTTATAACAGTCCCTAATATATATACAATGCTTGATAAATGCTAGTTGTTATTTTCATCATCACTACCTTCCAATATTTGGGGGAGGGTTAAGAAAAGTTAAGAATGAGATGTGTCAAATGATTAATTTTTGAAGATATGTAAGTGCTCATTTGATAATTACACATTAATTGTATGCACCAATTAAATTACTATAAAGGACTACACAAAGATGTACAATATTTTTAATAAAATATCAAAAAAAAAAAAAGAATAAGATGGTTCCATAAAAGGAGCAGAGATATCAGGTGCTACCAGTATCAAGGTCGGTTCTGTCAATGCAGGGGATTTCTTTTAACAGAATAATGAATTACATGCTAGAGATCCAGGAAAAAAAAATTAAGATGACAAATGACTCTGGGGTCACACAGAGTTGGGACTAAGTCCTGTTTTCTCTCTTATGCACTCTGTGAGCCTGGGAAAGACACTTAACCTTTCCAAGCTTCAGTTTGTCAACTGTCAGATGAATAAATGACTCTGTTAACACTTCTAAGAAGGTTGAGGACCCTACAGAAGGCAGGGTGTGTGAAATCCCTTTGCAACCCAAGACCAGGAAGGAGAGGACTCTTCTTGCCTGGTGGGGGGTCATGAGCAGGATGCAGGAGTCTCTCTATGGGGATGACGAAGCTCCTCCCCCTCGTGGAGTTGATGTGAGGCCAAGTTAAATTCTTGTTGAAGATGCTGGGAGGTGAAATTCCCTTTTTTAAGCTTCCTGGCAGGAATTAGCCCCTGCCCTTTTCCCTGGGGACTGACTAAAGGGGAATAGAGCCCCATTGGTGGAGGCTTCTAGATCACCTGTTACGCAGCCTGTGTAGACCACTGCTGCTCCCTATCTCTCAACGTGGAGAATGGGAAGGGCCAGAGTGAAGCGGCTTTGTCTCAGATTCTGCTGCCCAGAGATACTTCCTTGCCTTTAGACATTCTGGTTTAAGCCAGTGACTCATTTCCTCCTTTCCCCAGCAACTAGATCTGAGATTTGCATTAGACAGTGGTGCTGGGGTACATACAGTATGCACTCAAAAATTGTTGGCTGAATGAATAGTACATTTCTAGTTCTTACTGTCCTCGCTTTGTTAGATTTTTGGACCGGCAAGCTCTGTAAAGGCAAGAACTGTGCTCTAATTATGTTTGTCTTCCTGGTGGCATCTGGTGTTGGAACTTATCCATGGCAGGTATAGCAGGGACTGTCATTTTGTAAGTGTAGGCTTCTCTTCCAATCACTTTGCTTTGACCTCCTCAGGACCTGCAGGATCCAGACCTCTCTAATGTCCCCTTTGTTAAATCTGCTGCACTCACTCTGACCTCTTTGCTGTCCCTTAGACGTGCCATCTTGTCCCTACCTCAGGGATTATGCTGTTCTTATCACCTGTGCTTGAAATGCTGTCCACCTCCAATATGTACAGATCTATTGTTTGTCCTCCCTGCTGGAATGGAAGTCCTAGGAAGCCAGAGACAAGGGATTTATTGTACATGGAGAGCCTATCACAGTGCCAGGTCATGGTAGGCACTCAATAAATATTTATAGAATGAATGAATGAATAGCCAAAATATCAGCACGGTAAATACTGGTCAAAATGAATCCCCTAGCCAGTTGGAACACTCACCCAGCTCCAGCCTGTTTCTACCAGACCTGACCTCCCTCTGATTTTCCCATAGCCAGTTCTGACTCAGAGCTACCTACATTTTTGTGTGACAGACATGGATGAAATCAGCTGGAGGAGGCATCTATGACTATTACCTTGTCATTACCCAGCAACGGGCCGGGGAAAGGGTTCACCGATTTTCTAAAATGCTTTAAAGTAGGAATTTATGGGGACATGGGGTCCCAGTTCCTCCCTCATTGTGAAGATGATCGCTCTGTGGCTATTAAGAACATCTATCTGCCCAGGGTCTCGAGCTAGCAAGAAATGCCAAGTAGTGACAGCTGGAAAATATATATATATATATATATATATATATATATATATATATATCACATTTGGATTCCAAGAGATGGCAAAATGAAGATGTCACCAATCACCAGTGAAAAGTTGGCTCGTTCTTCCTCTCTCTACTCACTTCCCTTGGGCTCCATTTTCTGCCTCAGCACCTGCGCTACCTCATGCCGAGTAGCAGGAATTTGTTTTTCAGCACCACGGACAGCGATCGGCTGGCAGCCAGGGAGGCAGAGGGAGCCAGAACCCGGGGCTTCCATGCAGCCAAACAAATATTTACTGAGTACATCCTGGGGCCAGGCACACGAGAGAATACAGAGATTTTTGTGGTCTTGACCTTCAAATACCTTAATCTGTTCAAAGCACAACCTTCTCAGACTGATAAAGCTGGGGCGAGGCCCTGATCCCCCTGATACTTAAAAGTGGGGAGAATCAAAGGGAAGATGGTTTCCCTTGCTAAGGTTGTTGACTAAGTGCCCTGTGTTTGCATATATGTCACCTAATCTTCTCACTAGACCGCCACCTTCAAAGAACACAGGTACTGCACTGTCCTCTTCGATGCTGTATCCTGGGAGCCCATTGAGTTGCCTGGCACACGGTTGATAAAAAATCGTTTTTTCGCAAGGATGTGCAGATGAAAGAATTCTCACAAATTTTATTGTATTCTTTTCTCTTTACTTCTATTTTACAGATGAGAAACAAGCTCTGCGAGCTGCCTTCTCACAACAGATGTAAGTGGCAGAGGTTGCATCCCCCAATCCAGAGCCTCTCGGTTTCATGCGGGTACCCCGTGCCCAATAGGGCATTCCTGGAACCTGCGTCAAGTGACAGCCCGGCAGAGGCTGCCTGAAACCTTCACCCTCACTTTCTACTCAATCTGAAGTAAATCTCATTTTTCTTTCTGGCCTCAATTTTTCTCATATATAAACTAAAGAAAGAGAGGTCGGAAGCCCCTACTCCTTTCCCTCCCCGGGGGGTCCCTGGTTTGTAGGGAGCCTCTGGATTGTGCTTCTATCTGTTGCAGTTGGGTAGGGCACCAGCAGGGGGCGCAAAGAAACGGGTCAGAACCGCCACCTCTTGCCTCTGCAGGGCGTCAAATGAGAAGTATATTGATATCCTAACAGACCCTGGGCTTCTTTTTCATCTTTCTTCTATCACCAGAATGTGCATGCAAGCCGTGCAGGCTCTCTTCTTTTCTGAGCGCAACAAATGAACTTCAACCCCTCTCGAGAAGTGAGTAAAGAGACCGCCGCAGGACACAGAGACTGTGGAGTGAGGCTGCGGTGACTTATCGCCCAGGAACCCACTGGTTGAGTAACTTTGGACAAAGCCTCGAGCAAAGATAACTGTTTAAATGGCTGCGGCAGCGGAAAAATCAGTTTGGCTGATTGATGTCCTGGGTTTCTAGTTAGTGGGTGGCTTCCAGCCAGGGCTCTGCCTCAGCTCCCAGAATTACTCCAATAAGAGATTTGCTCATCTCTGACTCTTCCCAGGGGTAGGGAGGGAGGCTGAATCAGCTCTCTCACAAGCCTGATTGGGACTTAATGGGGACCTGTGGGTATTTGTGCGCTGGGGGCAGTGTGAAGGGAGGAAGAGATCTGTCAGGCTTGGCAGAAGTGTCTGGCGCCTGCCCTTGGGTGTGGAGGGGAAAATAGAATCAGGAAAGGACTGATTGCAGAGCAAATGTCTTTCAATTATTTTTAAAGAATACAAATCCAATGTGTCATAAAGGCTGTTTCTCTAACCAAGTCCTAGTCATCGAAATCTACACGAACCAAGATTGAGGAACGGTAATGAACAGCCTGGGACATGTCAAGTAGGCATTTGGGATAATTGGGAGAGAGAGGGCTCTGTAATTAGGCAGAACTCTGGTCAGATTTGGCTCTGCCATTGGCCACCTGTGCAACCTGGATCAAGCTGCTTAGTCTTTCTGAAACCCAGTTTACTTGTCTGTAAAATGGGATAATACTAAGAATATCTACTCCTCCAGCTACCTGTTCCTGCATAACGAGCTACATTAACACTTTGTGGGATATCAAGCAATCATCTTAGCATGCTCTTAGAGTCTCAGGTTAGGAATTCAGACAGAACAGGACACATTTAGCTAATCTCTGCTGCGGTGTCTGGGGTCTCAGGTGGGAATACCCAAATGGCTGGAATTGGGATAACCTTGAATCTTCTTGACTCATATAGTCCCAGGAGGGGAAAACTCAAAGGCTGGGTCAGGCACTACAATGTCCTGAACATATACCTGTGACCTTTCCAGCATGGTAGCTCAGGATTTTAAGAGCCAGTAGCCCAGAGAACAGGCTGAAATGGCATGATCTTCTATGACCCAGCTTTGATAGTAGTCACTTAGTGTCACTTCTTTGTACTCACTAGGTCAAAACCATCACAAGCCCACCCAGATTAAGAAGAAGAGACACAGACCCCATTTCGAAATGGGAGGAGTATCAGTTTGTAGCCAAGTTGTAAAACCATCATACCTGCCCCCCATGGATGCTGTAACAATTAAATACGTGCCAAGTGCCAGACATAAACACTTCTGTTTCTTCATAGGTGCAAATGAATCTTTGTAAGAGCTTCTCATCACTCTTAGATAAAATCTGCAAATCCGGGGTTGGGATTGTGACTCAGCAGCAGAGTGCTGACCTTGCACATGCGAGGTCCTGGGTTTGATTCTCAGCACCACATAAAAATAAATAAATAAATAAATAAATAAAATAAAGGTATTGTGTCCAACTACCACTAAAAAATAAGTATTTAAAAAAAAATCTGCAAATCTTTATCATGGTCTACAAGGCCTTGCATGTTCTGGCTTTGATTTCTCCTCCAGCCTTTTTTTGCCCATCCTACCTCTCAAATTTCTTTGCCATTCACCTTTCTTTAGCAATTAAAGGGCATGATACATTGTCCACCTGCTGCCCCCTCTGCCAAGAACTCTGCCAATCAAAAATCATGCACACTTTAGGTCACTGCTTCAAAGAAACCCTCTCTTATCCCCAAGACCTACATGTGTCCCTCTTTCCTATGCCATTGGAGTACCCAACACTTTCTCATCATAGCATTCGTCACAGATGCTGTGCAATGATTTCCTTATATCCATCCCTAATTTTCCATGCTCAACCTGACCACCATCATGGCCACTGATGGACAGAAATTCCTGTCTGTCTTATGTCCTCAGTATCTAGCATAAGAACTGGCACAGAATGGATGCTTGATAAATACTTGCTGAACAAATGAGTGAATGGATGATTAAGCCACCACAGCTTTAAACTTGGGCTTAAATCACATTTGCTAGGAGTAATTAGCCCATGTTTATCAGAGACCTGATTGGTTTTGATGTCATCATGGAGCTTACTGCTATTCAGAGGAGAAGCTTGTGGTATTGAAACGAGACTTCCTGGGGTGTACTTTTGAGAGTTGATTTCTTGGAGAGGACTTAATGTTCCCCATCTCAACTGTTACACCCAGTACTCCCTGAGACAGCAGAGGAGAATTTAGGGGGTGTCTAACTGAATTCATAAGGTGCAAGAAGAATGTTTGGGCATTAACTCATTTGAGCTCAGCTTCTTTTCAGCCAAATGGTGCCAACAACACCATAAGCATTGAATGAATAATTAAACCATAGACTCGTATGTCCTTAACACTTACTGTGTGCTGGGCCCCGTGCCAGGCAGTGAAAATACAGCAAGCGAGAAAGAGCAAAGCCTCTGTTCTCATAAACCTTACATTCAAACAAGATTGAAAAGAGATACTTGGAGATAGCACAAGGTCTGTAATTAAGGAGTCCCGAGGACCTGGGAGAAGACGGGGTGCACCAACATGTCTACGATGGTTAGTAAGGGAAGGCTTTACCCAAGAGGTGCCATCCAAGATCTTCAGCAATACAGATATCATCAAAGAGAAGAAGGGGGTGCCAAGAAGAAGTTCCAAGAGTGGGAATGGCATGCAGGGACTAAAGGAGAAAACCAGCATGGCTCTGTCACTAATGTGGAGAGAAGGAGAGGTACAAAATGAGATCAAGTATAAGGAGAAGCCCCCCAATTAAAGGCAAAGTCTAGGCCACGTGAGGAAATCTGTACTCTCCTCTGAAGGCAGGGGAAGCCACCGAAGGGTTTTGATCACAGAGGGATAAGGCCTCAGTGTAGAGGACAGGTTGGGTGAGGAAATCCCGGAAGCAGGAAGCTAGCTGGAGGTCGGCTGCTACCCAGGCAGAAGCAAGAGTGACGGTGGAGTGAGGAGAAGTTGGCAAGCTCCAGGAACACCTGGGAAGAATAACGGTGATCCACAGAAGTGGGAAACGAGGAGAGAGAAAGAGTCAAGGAGAGCTCCAGGGCTCTGCCTTGAGCCTCCGGATGGAAGGGGATGCAGATCCTCAGGAGTAAAAGCAGGTCTTTGTAGGAGGAAGTGACACATCAGGCTTGAGGTGCCTGTGAACACTCACGTGAAGTATTATGCTGGTCTAGAAATTCCCCTTAGTCCTTGGCATCATTGAATGGGCCAATGGAGTCATGAGGATATGGTTCTGTTTTGGTCAAGAGCCTCCTTCAAACTCAAAAATCTGACTCAGTTTTCCGAGTTCCCCAAATCCAATCAGCTTTCTCAAGGATCATCTTGGGATGCACACAATTTCCTGAACTGGGCCCTCTCTGTGGTATAAATAGAAATTGATGTAAGAAGACAAAATCCAGGGGTTCTCATTGGCCCTAGGAACCAATGAGTTCTCTCTCAGTACATGCACGGAAGCACAGGCTTCAGAGAGATGTCACAGAAAAAAACTCTGGTACCGGGTAAGGAATAGGATAAATTATCTTGAAGGACCCTTAGAGCCCTGGTCTCTACCTACTGTAATCCTGTATCTGCCATTTTAACAACAATCAAAAAAAATCTATCTTATTGCCTCAATTTCCTCATCTGCAGAAGAGGGTATACAGTAAAGATTTTTGAAGCACTCTTCCAGCTTGGTAACCCAAACTATTTTCTCAAGAGTCTCTTTGTTAATAGATTTTCAAAGGGCCCTTCTCAGCTTTTATTTCCCTAATCATTATTATTTTTATTCTACTTAGTTGCCTTCTCAGCTTTTACATTGACTGATCACCCATAAGTATTTTACATTGTTAATTACTCTCTATTTCTTGACTCATTCCTTTGGGGGCGGGGGCTTCGAAGAACACTCTCTGATCCTCTTATGTTTCTTTATGAATTCCTCCTTCCTCTATCTATCCCTTAAAAGATGCTCCTTCTTTTCTTCTCTCTCTTGACACATTCTTCTTTCACAGTCTCATTCAGCAGGATGGCTTCTATACCTACTAGATGCTCATATATCAGTCAGAATTTTTTTATCAGAAAGATAGCAAATCTGATTTGCCCTAGATGAGAAATATGGAAAGTACCAGCTCAAACACTTAACCAGTGCAGAGATGGAGCAGTCTTGCTAGAGGCTCATCTGCTACCCCCGAAATCTGCGCTTTCCAGTATCCCTCCGCTCTGCTTTCTCTCCTGCTGATGTATTTTAAGATGGTTTTTCCTTCAGGACACAAGGAGGGCAGCAGCCTCCTCAGACCTTACCTCCTATCGGCATCAACTCCAATGAGAAACAGAGCACATTTCCCCAAGATTCCGAGAAAGAAGTACTGGAGTTTGTTCTCATTGCCAAATTCAGTCACAAGTCTAACCCGAAATTAAACCCTGTGACCAGGAGGACTGGGATATAAAAATTAGTTCAGTTCACTCAAGGGCCAGTTGTAGAGTTGAACACGGGTTGGTCCCTCTCAGGTGGCCAAGCGTTTGGGATGAGTTGCCAGAGGCTGACACTGAATGGCAAAAACGACAGATGCTACCCACAACTGATGACTTCCAAATCTAGCCCCAATCCCAGGACCCCTCCTTAACTTCAGACTCCTGTGGTAAGTTGCCTTCTGGCATTTCCACGTGAAAAATTTTCAAGTATCTCAAGCTCTACATGTCCCAGACCACATTTATTTTCCCTAGACCTGCCCTTCTGTCTATACTCCCCCTGGTAAGGAAGGACATCACCTTCTACTCAGGTGCCGGATCCAGATACTTCAGTGTCAAGCTTAAGGCTTTCCTTTCCTCCACCCTCCCACTCAATCACTCATGACATCCTCTTCATTTCATGCCTCTGTATCTCTTGAAGTCACTCGCTTTTCTCCACTTTCCTAGGAGAGGGCACCATCATCTCTTCCTTGATTCTAGAACGGCTAATAACCAGACTCACTGCCTCCAGTAAGGCCTCCAGTAGTAATTAAAATATGATTGATTTCAAGTTCCAGGTAAGATGAAGTAAGCAGCCTCTTCCAATGCATGACAGTAAAACTTGAGCAGAATGCATGGAGCAGCTCTTTTGTGACTCAAAAGTAAATGGTAGAAGGTTGATTGGGGAAGGAAATCAGAAGACCAAGTGCAAATGATCTAAGTATGGCAGGCATTTTCGGTCCCCTTTTCTTTCCATATAATCTGGCATGAGCAGGAAAAGCACCAAGAGAAGCAATCTCTTCCTGGTCTAGTAATGGGAAGGAGGCTCTTTTCAGCTGGAAAGAGTGGGTGGATTCCTTAGATTTTGTTGTTATTGTTATTTAATCAATTGATTTTTCTATCTTTCCAACCCCTACTCTGTCCCCTCGCCAAGCTCTGCACCAAAGCTGCAATCCCACAGTGTCTGGGCAATGGCTGTGCTGTAGCTAGGTGGCAAAAACAACAACTTCCAAGCATCACCTAAAATCCTGAGGAAACGGATTCTTTACTTTGACCACAGCAATGATGGTTTAATTAGAGGATCAGGAAAGGGGGTGTTGAGAGCCAGTATGTTGGTTAGATCAAGATGAAGAATCAGATGGAGAAAGGGGTCTAATAAAGTAGTCTGTGTGTTCCTGTGCTTAGTCCAGAAATAAGCATGTGTGGATCTGCCTTTCAATGCATTTCAAAGACTTTGGGAACTGTATAGATCAAAGACTACCACCAAGATCCCAGAGTGGTCACAGAGAGATCTGACTACATCTGCAAATGCTTTGAGAAAGAAACTAACATTGAAACAGGTCAAAGAAGGTGAATCAGAACTTGCAACCAGAAACCAACTGAGACAATTGCCTGCCTAAAAAACAATTAGTATTATACATGGGATTTAAACAAAAGTGAGATCCAGAGTCTCACAACATGATATATCACTGGCCAGGATAGAATCACAAAGTGCTCCATATATATAGAATCAAGGGGAAAAATGATCAGTTTTCACTTGAAAAAGCAATTAGCAGAAGACAGTGGCAGGAGGATTCAGATATTGGAATTACTCAACAAAAATTGTATAGCAGATATTACAACTATACTCCAAGAAGTAAAGACAAACTCTCTTGAAATTAATGGAAAGCTGGAAAATTTCTATAAAGAAATAGAAGCTACAAAAAATTTTTGAAAGTCCATAATGGAAACATATAATAATCAAATTTTGAAAGTCCATAATGGAAACATAATAATCAAAAATTTAAAATTCACTTGATGGACTCTATAGCAGTTCAATTCCTGGTACAAAAAAAAAAAAACAAAAACAAACTTCTTCAGAAGTGTTAAGTCTTCAGTTTTTGTGACAAAATACTGAGATAATCAACTTAAAAAGAGGAAAGATTTATTTTGGCTCACAGTTTCAGAGTTTTCAGTCTCTGGTCACTTGGCCTGTACTTTGGTCCTACGCCAGCACAGTATACCACAGCAGGAGTATGTGGTCAAGGAGGCCTATTCACCTGAGGTGACCACGATGCAAAGTAATTAAAAAAAAAAAGAGGAAGAGGCGGAGCCATGGTCCTGATATCCCCTTTGAGGGCGTGCCTAATGACCTCACTTCCTTCCATTAGACCGACCTCCTAAAGATTGCATCACCTCCCAGCTGGCCTAGAACTGGGGACCAACACTTCCACACATAGGCCTTTGGGGAACATGCGAGATCCAAACTATCCAAGAAGGAAGGGAAGTGCTACCAGGAGGAGATTCAGAGTGTGAACCATGAAGGAAGAGCACTAAGAAAAATTAATATCTGGGTAATGATACTGCCTTTCTCCCCTTGACTTTCCTTAAATATATGGCAATTGAAAGCAGAAATTATAAGAGTGTCAGAGTTTTTAACACATATAAATACAATACATATAACTAATATGACTTAAGAAAAGCAATAGGGCCTGTCTAGTGGTAAGGTTATATGTAAGACTGGAAGTGACAAAATACTGATTTTAGTAAACCATAAAGTCAAGAATATGTATTTAATCCCCATAGAAACAGGTAAAAATTATATGCAAAAAAATATAAAAATTAAATTAAAAGATTTAAAATAGAATACTGAAAAAAATAGTAAAATAAACCAAAAAGAAGCCAGGAAAGGGAAAACATGGCAATGAAAGCAGAAGTTAAAATAAATAACATGTTAGACCTCAATTCAAAATGGTCAATTATAACCACGAGCCACCTATCATTTTAGTCCCTAACAGACAGCAAATCCAACGGTGGTCCCATAAAATTATGACCGATTTGAAAAATTCCTATTGTCCAGTGAAATCGTAGCCATGGTAATGTTGTAGCACAACGCATTATTTTCGTGTTTGTGGTGACACTAGTGTAAACAACCCTACTGCACTGCCAGTCAAATGCAAGACTGAAAATAATCTTAACAGACGAGTTAAAAAAAACTGAGATTGTCAGATTTGCACACACAAAAAAATGTAAAACATGATTCAAGTATAAGCAATCTACAAGAATTCCATTTAAAATACAATGATGTAGGTGGTTACAAGTAAAAGGATGGAAACAATATACCGTGTAAACAGTAATAAAAAGAAAACTGGAGTGGTTCCAATAATATCAGACAAAGTGCACTTCACAAGGAAGAAAGTTACTGGGGATCAAGAGGGCACTGCAAAATGACTCAAGCACCTATTCACAAACAAGACATAATGTTCTTAAATGCATCTATCTCACAACAGAGCTTCGAAATGCATGAGGCGGAAACTTCTAGAACCGAGGAAGAGACAAACAATCCCACAATACAGCTGGAGATGTGAATACCACTCTCTCAAAAACTGGCAGAACAAGTCTGCAGAGAATTAGCCAGGACACAGAAGAACTGAATGGTACCATCACAGGTAGCCAATTCTAATATTTGCATAATACTCTATCTAAGAACATCAGATTTTCAAGGAACATTCACCAAAGCACGCCATATTTGGTGGCAAAAGAAAATAAAAAGAATCCTCATGGATTTAAAAGATTTAAATCATCCTAAGAATGTCTTTAAGAATAATGGACATAAATTAGAAATTCATATTAGAAAGTTATCTGGAAAATTTCTCAAATACTTAGAAGTTTAAAAAAAAAAAAAAAAAACTTCTAAATAGTCCATAGGTCAAAGTAGAGGTCTCCAGGGAAATTAAAAATTTTTAAACTGAAGGAAAGCAAAGATGGATCTCAAAATTTGTGGGAAGCAACTAAAGCTGTATGTAGAAGAAAAATGTATATTATTAAATACTTACATTTGGAAAGAAAAAAGATGTCAAATCAACAACCTCAGAAACTGGAAAATAAACTCAATGCCATCAGAAGGAAGGAAATAATAAAGATAAGGCCAGGAATCAATGAAATTGAAAACAGAAAGATAATAGAGAAAATCAATCAAGCCAAAAGCTGCTTCCGTGAAAAGATCAATATAATGGACAAATCTCTAGCCAGACTAACAAAGAAAAATAGAAGACACAAATTTCTAATATCCAGAGTGAAATAAGGACTATCTCTATAAACTGCACAGACATAATGGATAATCAGTAAAGATCATGAACAAGTCTATGCCTTAAATCCAACGACTTGGTTGAATCAATTTCTTGACTGCCGCAAACTACCAGAACTCACTTAAGAATGAAAAAGTGACCTAAATATTCTAAAACCTATTTTTTAAAAAATCAAATCAGTAGTTTAAATCATTCTGAATAATATAACTACAGATTCAATATATAGGGTTTCAACAAAATATTAACAAATCATAAATGTATGTATATGCAAATCAATCACATGAACACAAAATAAGTCTTGACCAAGTCAGGTTTGTCTTGGGAGCATAATGCTGATTCAGCATTTAAAAATCAATGTTATCCATAATATGAACACAGTAACAAACAACAACAACAACAAACCAAATGATCTTATTAACTGATGCAGAAAAAGTATTTAAGCACATTTAATATCTGGTCATGATTAAAAAAAAAAAAAAAGGTTATCAGCAAACTGGGATTAGAAGGGAACTTCCTTAACCTGATAAGGCACATGTACAAGCGCCTCACAGCTAACTTGATGCTTAACTATGCAAGACGGAAGCTGTTCCCCTAAGACTGGGAACAAGGTCACTCTCAGTACACCCATTCAACACTGTACATCTGAGCCACTGTAATAATGCAACGAAATAACAGGCATCCAGATTAGAAAGGAAAAAATGAAATTGTCCCTATTCACAGATAATACAGCTATCTACAGAGGAAACTCCAAAGAACCCAGAAAAAGAAAAAGCTTCTAGAACTGATTGGTAAGGGCACAGGACGCAAGGCCACTGTGTAAAAATTTATCCTATTTCTGCATACTATCAATGAACAATTAGAAACTGAATGTTTTAACACTAATGCTTGCGATAAATACCAAAAGCATAAAATAGAAAACTAACAACACAGCCAGGTGCGGTGGTGCATGCCTATAATCCCACGGCTCAAGAGACTGAGGCAGGAGGATCACAAGTTCAAAGCCAGCCTCAGCAATTTAGTGAGGCTTTAAGCAACTCAGCAAGACCCTATCTCTAGATAAAAAATAAAGAAGTGCTGAGGGTGTGGCTCAGTGGTTAAGTGCTTTCTAGGTTCAATCCCCAGTACCAAAAAAACAAACAAACAAAAAATCCCCAACAACACACATAGAATCTACGAAATCTGTGAAACACACAAAACAGAGACTTAACCATGCTCACTGATTGAAAGACTCAGTGTATTTCAGATACCAATTCTCCTCCAACTAATGTAGTTCTAATCATAATCACCCCAGGGATTCTGCTGTAGGCATAGACAAGCTGATCCTAAAATTTGCATGGATAGGCAAAGGAATCAGAAGAACCCAAACGATTTTCACAAAGAAAACGATGTTGCAAGGTTCACAGGACTCCATTTTGACATTTACTCTAAAGCTGCAGTAATGAGGACAGCCAGGCAGTGAAAAAGATAAAGGAAGACAAATGGATCAATGGAACAGAAGAGAGTGCACAGAAAAGGACCCACATAAATATGATCAGTTGTTTTCAGCAAAGTTGCTAAAGCAAGGAGAAAAGAGAGTGTTTTCAATAAACAGTGTTGGAACAACCAGGCATCTCTATGCAGCAATAAGTGCATATATAAGTAAATAAAACAAAAAAATCAACTTACATCTTATGACCACAGATAGCATGCAAGACAGGAAACTTTTAAAACATAGGAGGAATTTTCATGAGTTCTGGCTAGGCAAAAACTCACCACACCAAAAGTGTGATCCACTAAACACATCTGATAAATTGAACAACATCAAAGTTTAAAACATTTTCTTTGCTAAGAGAATGAGAAATCAAGCTACACATAGGGAGGTCATATTTGCAAATCACTTATTTTGCAAAGGACTTATATTCAAAATATACAAAATTATTCAAATTCAACAATAATAAGACAAAAAATTGTAATGGCCATTTACCAAAGATATATGTGTGGCAAATAAACCCATAAAAAATGCCCAATATCATTAGCCCTTATGGAAATGGAAATTAAAATCACGATGAGACACCACTACACATTTATTAGAATGGTTAAAATTTAGGGGGAAAATGACCTAATATCCAGTGTTGATTAAGGTGATTAAGAGCACCAGGAATCTCAAACATCTCTGATAGGAGGAAAACATACAGCACTCTGTCCTCCAATAATCACTAAAAAAATTGTGGGCCACCAATATAACATAATACTACTAAGCAGCTGGGCACCATGACACACACCCCTGTAATCCCAGTGGCTTGGGAGGCTGAGGTGGGAGTATCACGAGTTCAAAACCAGCCTCAGCAAAAGCGAGGCGCTAAGCAACTCAGTGAGATCCTGTCTCTAAATAAAATACAAAACGGCTGGGAACTTTGGATTGAGCAGAGGGAAGGGAGAGGAGGGAAGATGGTAGAATGCGACAGACATTATCACCCCCATGTACGGGTATGATTGCACGAATGGTGTGACTCTATATCATGTACAACCAGAGAAATGAAAAGTTGTGCTCCATTTGTGTAAAAAATAAAATATAAACAAACAAATAAATAAATAAAATTAAGGGCAACTCTTAAAAAAAAAAAAAAAAAACCTAAAACACAGGGCTGGTAATGTGGCTCAGTGGTTGAGTGTCTCTGAGTTCAATCCCCAGTACAAAAAAAAAAAAAAAGCTACTAGGCAACAAAAAAGATGAACTGTAGATACACCCACATCATGGATGTAATCCAGAGACTTATGCTGAGTGAAAGATGTCAGTATCTCAAGATGACATATTATAATTCCACTTATTCAACATCTACTTGCCAAAACTCTAATGACAGAGAATAGAGTAGTGGTTGCCAGGGTCTAGGGCTTGGGAGGGCTTGTCTATAAAGGAAGAGCTGGAGGAAATTTTAGGAGATGACAACACTGCTTTATGTTCTACTTCTGGTTGTGATTATGTGAGTATTGCACGTATTCAAATATATAAAAACAGTGTAGTCAGCCCACTATATGTAATTTGTGGGAAATGGAACCGGGGATTGAACTCAGAGGCACTTGACCACTGAGCCACATCCCCCGTCCTATTTTGTATTTTACTTAGAGATGGGGTCTCACTGAGTTGCTTAGCACCTGGCTGACTTGCTAAGGTTGGCTTTGAACTCAGCCCTCCTGCCTCAGTCTCCAGAGCTGCTGGGATTACAGGCTTACACTGGTTATAGGTATTAAAAAAAAAAAAAAAACTACCATGCAAGAAAATATTAAAGCTATGTATACAAAGTTCTAAACCAAAATCCCAGAATTTTGTACCCAGCCAAGTTTTCATTTGTAGATAATGGCAACAAAGACATTTCAAGCCAATAAAGAGATAAAATAAAGACTCTGGGAAACACAAGGACCAGCGTGCACACTGTAGCAAAATACATAATTAAGATCAAACAGCTCCAATAATACTTGTGACTGCCAAAAGGGATGTAAATGTTCTCGGTTTTGACAATTTAAAGATAATTAAGAGAAATTGGCTAGTTGGGGAACAACAATGAATGAAGGATGTCATCATGGAAAGAATGACAATGTCATCATGTTTCATAACAGGGAGTAATTCTGTACTCTCTAGAATAAAAAGGTAATTAAAAACTACTCCAATCTCTTGTATTTTATAATTTTTCCTATTATTAAAGTGGTCTTTTAAAACCTTTTTCATTTTGGAATAATTTAAGAATTACAGAAAGGTTGAAAATACAGGACAGAAAATTAATGGGCCCTTCATCATTTCCTCTAGTGTTTTTTTTTAATTATTTTTTATTTTGCAGGACTATAGTACAATGATCAAAAGCAGGAAATTAACACTGATACAATACTATCAATACCATGAGCTACAGACCTTATTAAACTGTTGCCAATTTTACTACTGATGTCCTTTTTTCTAGCCCAGAATCAAATCCAGGGTTCCTGATCGCATTTAGCTGTTGTATTTCCTTGGTAAACTCTTTAGAGTGATCAATTAGGGAATATCAACTCTTGAGTGAAGGAAAATTGCTTGAGAATCAGCAATTACTTCAATTTCATTTAGTTTCTTTTTTTTTTACTTTCAATTCAGACAAATCTAAATTTAATAATTTTGTTGAAAATACCATTACAATAACCAGCGACCCATGAATTGAATGGGGGGAATCATTACCTTGTTGATCAGAAAAAAAAAAAAAAACACTGATCAAGATGCCAAGATGGTCTTTGGAAACTCTAAGTTAGCATTCGTCCTCATCCGTGCATTTGTAATTCCTTTTAAAACCTGCTACACATCAGGAAGGACACTGGGCACACCGAAGCATGAGGTACAGGCCTGATCCCCAGGGTTCTCCCGCCCATTTGGGAATACAAGCAATCTGTAATTACACGACTGTATGCAGCACGAGATCAAGTAATTCCTGGAAAGAAAAGAACTACCGTCTATAGAGGCATCAGGGAAGATTCCCTGAAGGCCAGTGATTTGAGCTGAATCTAAAGACAATAAGCATTTGCCAGAAGGAGCTGCAGCTTTTGATTAGATTAATTTTTTCCCCCTAGAGGCTGGAAAATTCTATCTGAGATGCCTTAAACAGAAAGGGCATTTATCAGCTCACAAAACAGAACCGTCTAAATGTCTGCTGGGCTTCAGCTGTGGACACCGAGGTCAGCAACACCACCAGCCCTGCAGTTCCATTTCCTTCTACTTTCCTGGACTTGGTTCTCCTGTGCCATTGACCTTCCCCAGCTGGAGTCATCGATGGCTCCAGACACAGAGTACATCTTTACCCCTCAGCTCATAATCCCCTAAGAAGCAATGAGGATGCATGTTTCCCCAAACCCTCAGCAAATACCTCCAGGCACTTACCGGGTCCTGTGCCAATCTCTCAACCAGTATCTGTGGCCAGCAAGAGGGAACACTCTGGTTGGGTTAAACCTGAAACCAAGGGTATCATTAGCCCCTCCCAAACTCCACAGGTAAGAATGCACCAGGAATCATTTCTGACTATCTGAAATCTAAGTACCTTTGGCAGAAGAAGAAGTCTGGGAAAGCCATCTATATCTATCACAAAAGAAAGGGCGTTTTGAAAGTGTGAGGTGGACATGCTTTGAGAAATGCAAAAACGCCTTGTGCAATTGAAGAATAAATTTTTGTACGAAGGTAAATAAATTTTGGGGGACCCAGAAAATAACACCACGTCCAGAGACTATTGTAGGTCATGCACGTCCAGGTGATGGAAAAACCTTTGAAAATATTTTAGTGTAAGATGATCAAATTTGCATGTTTCAAAGATTCCTATGGCTGCTTATAGAGAAAAGGAATTAGAGGGCCCAACTTGGAGGAGATGAATTGAGAGACTTTTGTAAAACTTCAGGTAGACCCATTTAGGAATCCATGTAGTCTAATAGAAAACCTGACTAATGATAATTGTACACAAAGAAAGAGTTTAGCTGGGCACTGTGGCACACAAATCCCAAGAATTTGGGAGTCTGAGGGAGGAAGATTGCAAGTTCAAGGCCAGCCTGGGCAACTTAGCAATATCCTGTCTCAAAATAATTTGGGGAAAAAAAAGTGGGGGGGTGCAGGCGATGTAGCTCAGTGTTAGAGTACTCCCTGGGTTCAATCCACAGTACCATCCCCCACCAAAATAGAGATTGAATCACAAGAAATACAGAGGTCAGCCATTAATGATGCTGTCAGATTGTTCTCCAGGGCCATCAATTATCCAGCCCCTTTTCTTGTTTTTTGGTCACATCTATTGACTTTCATCTTCATGTTATCACTTCATGATCCCAAAAGGGCTGCCACAACTTGAGACATCACATTCGTGTTCAAAGAAAGAAAACTTCAGGTCAGGTACAAAGGGTTACATCTTTTATAAAAAACAAAACAAACCAACAAAAAAACCCTCCAGGAGACTTTGTATTGCATTCACCAGACCTATCGTTCGTTCCTAAATGCAAAAGAGGCTGGGAAATGAGTGTTTAACCTGCAATCACTTGTGTTACAGACACAAGCAAAATCACAATTCTTTCAGTAAGGAAGAGGAGGGAATGTAGGGTTCCCGCAAGCGATTAACAATGACTGCCTGCCACCTGGGTATGAGATTAAGAGCCCCAGACTATGTCAGTGGATGGCATCTAGAAAGGAGGAAGTACACTTGAGATATTTAGAAGATAAGAAGGGAAGAACTGGATGACAGATTGGCTCTCAAGTATGAGGGAGACGAATGAAGGACACCGCACAGGTTTCTGGGTTGGTAGAGTAAGTGAATAAGGATCAGAGGGGGAAATACAACCTATTATTTCCTTGGGGATCCTAGTATATTGAGCAACATTAGGATGGTGATGCTTGACTAATTTTTAAAATAATAATCAAAATAGTCACCATCTAATAAGCACTTTTAATGGACCAGGCATGAGGCCAAATGTTTTATATGCATTATCTCATTCAGACCCTAAAACAACTCAGTGAATTCAGTCTGTTTCAGTTATTGGAATAGCACCAATGTCCAGAATAGCACCTGAGACACAGTAGACACTCCATAAATATTAGTCAAACAAAGGACCAAAAGAAGGAAGAATTATTATTATTTTATAGGTGAAAACACTGAGGCTCAGAGAAGTTAATGACTGGCCTCGCTGTACCCATACATCTTAGAGCAGGAGAGGCCAGAGGCCAGCCTGGCTCTGTGCTTCTCCACCATGATGTATCACCTTCCTGTTAAACAAAGCCCCAAAGAGTCTACTACTTCTGGAAAAAAAATGCAACCACATGGAAGTTGGAACATTTCCAGATACCAAGGCCTCCACACCCTCCAAAGTCTTGGGTGTTCCAGCTCCCCTGGGTCTTCCTAGCCCTGTCACCTGTGACCCTCCTTAATGCTTTCAGGTCACTTTGCACAATGCCCATGCCAAGGTTTCAGCCTCAAAACTGCCCTCCAGCTCTTCTCTCTGCTTTGAAAACTCCATCTGGCTTCTAGATGGATGATGGCTCCTCACATCTGCCAGCTCCCAGGCCTTCCTTGATCCCAAGACTAGAACAAGTTCCTCAGGTAAGGGATTTTTATTTTATTTTATTTTTGTACCAGAGACTGTGGCACAATTGGGAGGTGGTGGAACCTTTAGGAGGTGGGGCCTAAGGGAGGAAGTTAGGTCATTGGGGGTGTGGCCATGTGGGGACCCCATCTCTCCTCCTCCTCTGTCGTCCTCCTTGTCTCCTCCTTCTTCTCCTCTTTCTCTCTCTCTCTCTCTCTCTCTCTCTCTCTCTCTCTCTCTCTCTCTCTTCCTGACTTCCATGAGGTGAGCACAGACTCCTGCTGCCATGATGTATTGCCTCACCACAGATCAAAAAGTGACTGGACCAACCATAAACTGAAACCTTGGAGACTGTGAGCCCAAATAAATATTTCCTCCTTTTTGGTTTATTTGATTAGGTCTTTCAACACAGCACAGTTATCTGTTCTGGATGTGAGCTCATGCCTAAGAATGTAAGCTCCATGAAGACAAGAACTATGTCTGATTGTTTCTGTATCTCCAGTGTCTAGCACACTGCTGGCACACAGTAGGTCCTCAGGACTATTTTGTACATGCCTGAATGGATGGAGGTGTGAATGTGATGGATGGGTGGATATAATGGATGCAAGAGTGGATGGAGTAACTGATGGATAACTGAACACATGGATGGATGGATGGATGGATGTTATAGATAGACAGATGCTCTGTAGGGGCAGAAAGATGAATGGATGGCCTGAAAAATGAATGAATGGATGAGTGAATGAATGAATACATGGATGAGTAGAAGGATGGGTGGATGGATGGATAGATAGGTGATGGATGGATGAAAGGCACTCTGTAGACCACCTATCCTGAAGCATTTTCCATCTCATATTCCCAGTTTTTTGGTAAGCTTCTACTGCTACGGTTCCTGATCACTTCTTCCTGTGCTATCAAATTCTGCCTGGTTAGCTCTTACCTGGGCCCACATTTCTGGGAAAGTAGCCAAGAGACTCCAGATCTGACTTGGGTACACAGCAGCAGGAGACTGTAGGCTGATGTGGAAATATCCTCTCCCTGGGGAGAAGGTGGGCCCACAGCAATTATGCAACAGAAAGCACTCGTGAAGTAAATCTGTCTTGCACAAACAGGTTAGAGTTAAATTTGACCTGAGCCATGAATCACACTGTCAGTCTCGCATTCAATTGCATCACCGAGCCAGCAACCTTTGTGAGTGCTACTATTTATATAGATACAGATGTATGTATTTATACAGGCAGAGGTATGTGCGTAACTGAGGCATTCTGATTAACTGTATCCTTGGAGAAAAAAAGGTTTTTCAGAACCTCCTCCTTTTGTGTTCAGTAAAGCCTGGTTCAAGACTGTAGAGAAGGAGGCCCCTGAAGGATCAGGGGTGCCAGGAGTGGGAGGAAAGATCAACAATTCATTCAGCAAACATTTCCTGGTGCCTACTCAGGGACAAGTGCTTGGGAGTGGGAGTCGGGTGGTGGAGAGTATGGAAATTAATAAGACATCTTTTTCACCTCCATGTTATTCAAAATCTGACGGAGCTGCTGACTGGCAGGAGGAAGGATAGTGGGTGGTTAAGGATTTAGACTCTGAAATCAAATAGATGGAGATTCAAGTTCCAGTTTCACCATGTACTTTCTGTGTGACCTTGAAAAGTTATGGAAGGCCCTGAGCCCAAGTTCTTATACTGGTAAGATAGAGATAGAGACATACAGTTAATACAGCGTATTGTATCTACCTTTTAGAGTTTTGTGAGTTTAGAATAAGACAATGGATGCAAAGCCTGACACAGAGTAGACACTCAAGAGTCAGTGTCACCACCATGATCACCATGATCACCACCACTGTCTTCACCACTATCATCATCATCACCACCACCACCACCATCATCACCATCACCATGATCAACACCATCACCACCATCTCTAATCATCACCACCATCACCATCACACCATCACCGCTCTCATCACCATCACCATCATCATCACCATTACCACCATCACCATCATCAACACTATCATCATCAATACCATTATCATCATCACCGTCATTACCATCACCACCATCACATCACCATCATCAACAGCAGCAGCAGCAGCATCACCATCATTATCACCACCATCACTATCACCATCATCATCACCACAATCATCATCAATGCCATCATCATCATCATCATCATCATCATCATCATATCTTCAAAGTTAACTCTTTGTTTCAGTGTTCAGGATATTCCAGGCACAAAAAGCACTCATATGCATTAACTTGTTTAATCCTCACAAAGACCCTAAGAGAGAGAGATTATTATTTCTCCCTCACTTTCCAGACAAGAAAGGGGTGACACAAAGAGGTTAAGTGACTTGCCCAAGATCACACTCCTACAAAATTGGAAGAACCAGAATTTGAACTCAGAATAAAAACCCAGATCCAAAGGACCACAAATTCACCCCAGGGATCCTGGAGGAATGAGCAGAAATTTCTTCTTTGATTATTATTTATTGTTACTTTCCAGGTATTTTTATATATAGGAGAGGCAGTATTATGTAGTGTTTATGGATCAAGTCCATATTTTTCTCCCCTATTAAATGATCAGCTCACACTGGTAATCAGATGATCACTGTAACCTGAAGGATCAGCCTCTGGTGCCACTTTGCTGCAGTCACTTACCTGCAGCGACTCTGAGCAAGTCAGCTCCCCCCAGTGCCCTTCCAGGTACGATCAGGTGGTTTACTCATGTAGTAACTATTTCTCTAGTCACTGTTCTAAGTGCTTTACTAAAACCAAGCCTCACAATCATATGAGGTGGGAACTGCTGTCTCTCCATTCTGTGGGAACACGGAGGCACAAAGAGGCCAGGTAACTTGCCTAAGCTCAGACAGCTAACCGACAACAAAGCCAGGATCAAAACTAGGCAACCTAGCCCCACGGTCAGTCCTCTTATGCATGACACTGTCCTGTGTCATGTGCCTTGTCATATTTTGTCTTCCCAACAACCCAGAAGGAGCCAAGAATATCATCTCCATTATACAGAAGAGGACTCTGATGTTCAGAGAGGTAAAACCACTCATCAGGAATGTTCTCGCTTATAAGTGCCAACGCCCCAGGACAGAGGACAGGTGTGCTGCAGGCAAGGTGTTCTCACCTCCGCCACCACCATTTTCTGAGTACAGATCCAGTGGGGCCACTTTCCTAATCAGATTCACTGCGTGGCTCCTCATGCCTTTGGGATTAATTCCAAGTGCTTTGACCTGGTTTACAGAAGCCTGATTTCCCAGCAGTGCCCTCCCCAGGCCTCCTCTCTCCCTTCCTCTTCATGCCATCTGAGCCACCCTGAGGAATACAGGCTCCCAAAGGTGCTCAACTCTCTTTCCCAGTTGAATCAGTGTCCTGCCTGGTTGCCCTCAAAGATCCTGGATCTCCCACTCCACAGCTCCCCAATAAGCTTGGGACTTCCTTAGGGTTCTTCTTCGTCCTCTCTGCCAAACTGATAACACAGTCTCTGACAATCCCATGTCCTCCCAGATTCCATAAGCAGCACCTCTGATCACAGAAGGTTTTGAACAAGATGCAGGGAAGAGCTCACAGGGAAGTGTTCCTCAGGTCTGGGATGGTGCCTAGGGACCAACGTAGGCCCTGTGCCCGAAGCAGAGCCTAACTATGGTAGGCAGTGCACAGGAAGGAGCGGAGGAAGAAAAGAAGATGGACATGCACACTGGGCAACACCCCTATGGCCAGTCCTAACTTATTCCAGAACCAGAATATAGTCCTCAGCTTATCTCAGGGTCCACAATAGAGCAATCATCTCTTCTTTTTTTTTTGGTACCAGGAATTGAACCCAGGTGTGCTTAACCACTGAGCCACATCCCCAGCACCCCCCCCCCCTTTATTTTAATTTTGAGACAGGCTCTTGCTAAATTGCTTAGGGCCTTATTAAATTGCTGAGACTGACTTTGGACTTGTGGTCCTCCTGCCTCAGCCTCCAGAGCTTCTGAGCTTATAGGCATGGGCCACCACACCCAGCAGCCATCACCTCTCGACACTTAAGCAGTGGTCTTGAGGCTCTCACATGCTAGCTACTTCAAGGAGCTTCTCAATTTCTATCAATTTATTCTTATGATTAGGCCCAGGCCCCATCACAGTCCAACAGATGCCAAATCTCTAGGGCTGGGCCCCAGGCCTTGGTAACTTTAACCCCCTCCCCACTCCTAGCCATTTCCAGTCCCCCTTTCATGGTGGACAGTCATTGGCCTCTTTGATGTCTTCGTGAAGCCTTTGTCCTATCATTCTCTAAGCCAGGCTGGATGCACATTTAAGTCCCCACAGCTCAATGCATAGCTACTGTTAACACTTGTGGCCTTGGTGAAACTGTACATTCACTGATGACCTCTCCCCCTCTGAATCTTGAGGGTGTTTTTTAAGTCCAGACTATGTCTGATTACCTGTGAGTTCCTCCATATTCAAGCACAATGTCTACCATGTCATAAAAGAGCTTAGTAACTGTGGAATAAGTGAGTGAATTGGACACTGAGGCTGTCTTCAGCTTCTTACTTTTATAATCAACCATAAACATCTCCATGTACATTCCTTTTCTTGTGTTTGGAAATATCTCCCCAGAAATAAGACTCCTGGGACAAGGACATAAAGACTTCTCTCTCGCTCGCTAGGGATTACAGGCATGAACCACTATATTGGCTGATTTTCTTGTTTTTTAAGGTGAAATAATATCCCACCATGTATGCATACCACCTTTTCTGCATCCATTCTTATGGACATTTGAGTTGAGTCCATATCAAGGTTGTGGTGGATAGTGCTGCATTGAACAGATATCTCTTTGGCAGACTGATTTCGTTTCCTTCGGCCATACACTCAGTAGTGCTGTAAGGGACCGGCGAACAACGGAGGAAGAGACCACCAAGAGACCGACTCATGCAACCGCAAAAGGGAGTTTATTGGAGATCCAGCGCGCTGGGGCTCCGTGCTCACTCAAGAAGGGAGAGCGGCCCAGAGCCCCGAGGACAACTTGAGCAGGGTTTATATACATTTTTTAGGGAGGGCAGGGACTTTACATACATCACAGTCCCCTTCAACAAATCACCATACACCGCGGGAAAATCAAACAACAACTCTCGAACATGATTAGTACATTCATTGGCGGGAACAGGTCGGGCGGGGGTGATAGGTTAGTCCTAAGGCGGGGTATACATTCAAACTGATTGGTTTAGGCCCCAAGTGCGTACGTGCTGAGCTGCTCGGGTCCGGGTTGTTAAGCAACTAGGTAGTCAAGGGGGGGGATTTCGACACACACCTAATGGGCGGTTCCGGGAATTGTCTTAACTGCCACAGGAATGTCAGGCTTTGAGTGTAGCTTAGAAACTTTACAATACTTGGTCCTTTACATTTTAACTCAGGCTTTGCAGCTTAGAAGCTTTACAATGCCTGGTCTTTTACATTTTAACTTCAATTTCTTTTATCCTTTCAGTGCTTTGTTTTTCTATTAAGAAAATGTCCTCTTCTGCCTGGGCCCAGAAAGCACATAGCCCTGGCGCAGCAGGTGCCAGTGCTGTGGCCGTGAGGGAAGATCCTTTGCCTGCTGAGGATTAGCACGCTCCCCACCAAGGAGGCCGAGGAGAGAAACCCAGAAAGGGGGGACTAATCATCATCACATTGTTGCTGGATGGAGCCTCATCTGACACTGGACCTTTGTCTCAGCGTTTTAATTATGTGAGTCAATAAATTCCCTTTCTTGATGAAGCCACTTGGAGTTGCCACTGTGTTTGTATTTTCAAACACAAGCGTCCTAACGCGTGTACTACGCACTGCTGCCAAATCGTTATTCAAAAGAGTTGTCAGCATTGGCAATTAGGCTGAAATTGTTTCTAACCTATTAGATAAGACAGCTGCTTCGGAGAATTCTGTAATTTAGCGGATCAGACGTCACAAAAGATCCTAAGAGGTTGACTCATTCATTTGGCTCCCCTGCCCACCCCAAGGAGCTGTAGAATAGTCAGTGATATCCGTCCTTCCACCGCCGTCCCTGACCTGGGGGAGCAGGTTCAGGGGAGACGAATTTCTGTTCCCAGATGGCGCTGGGAAAATTTTCACCTCTTGGGCTCTGCTTCCCCTCGGTTCACCTTGTCTGAAGCAGGCTGTCCCACAAGGTGGCAAAGAGGGACCCGACAGTTCTGGGCATGCAGAGTCCTTAGTGCTCATGTTGGTAGGAGAGTTGCCTCTCTCCTGAGAGGTTTGTCATGATCCCAGATGGTCTTCTCTGGCCCAGTTTGAATCATGAGCCCAGGTGGAGCCTGATATCACGTCCTGCCTAAGAACACGCTGAAAATATGGAAAGCTCATCTCCCGCAGGAATCATAACATGTACTCAGTTTTTTTTTCCCCTGCTTTCTTTCATTAACTTCCTATTTACACCAGTGGATACGCTTCCAACAACATCAAGTAGGATGACTGCTCTGCAGTTCAGAGAGTGGATGGATAGACTGCTATGTATTTAATTAAATCCCTGTTCTTAAACATCTGACTTTTTCTTATCTATCTATCTATCTATCTATTTATTTATTTTTGTTGCAGATGGACACAACACTTTATTTTTTTATTGAGTTTCATGTGGTGCTGAGGATCGAACCCAGTGCCTCACACATGCTAGGCAAGCGCTCTACCGCTTGAGGGGCAACCCCAGCCCCACAACTGGCTATTGCTTTTTTTTTTTCCTGCAACCATCTGAACAGTATACCTTTTAGCTAAATATTTACAAACATCTACTAAACGATTATTTCTGGACATGGAATTGCTAAGTCAAAGGACATACATACATGTTTTAAAATGCTCTGGATTGATTTTGTTGTGGTGGTTGTTCAAATTATCTTCAAGAAAAGTTCCCACAATTCATTCCCTCTCCCACATGACTGAAGATTGCCGATTCCTTTCATATTCGTACCCAGGGTAGATGTTAATGCTTTAAAAACAAAATCTTTGCGGAACAGACAAAATGATGTTTTGTGGTTCTAATTCGCTTGGTCTTCTTGCGAGTGAGGCTTTAATGAATTTCGATTCCTTCCATATGAATTGCATTTCCTAGTAGAGAAACAATACACCAGCAAGAGTGACCTGCCTGGTCCCTGTAAGGGTACTCCCCTGCCCCAGATAAGGAGGATTGAACCAGGGATGCTCTACCACTGACTTACATCCCCAGCCCTTTCTAATTACTTATGTTTTGAAGCAGGGTCTCCTCAAGGCTGGCCTCAGACTTGGCAGCTGCTATATCACACTCTCTGACCAATTGCATTGTTTCTTGTTGTCCCCCTCCCCTTCCTCTCAGGAGGAGAAGACACTCCTCTCCCTGGGTGTACAGCAGCGTAGAGAATCACTTCTGTGCTGCAGCAGGGCTGGGATGTAACTTTCTCCCTCTACAGGCTTATCCAAGTACTTTTCCACACATACAACAGAGAGGAAAATGTTCTCTTTGGCTATTTGGGTTTGTTTGTTTGTTTTTCCAGTACTGGGGATTTTGAGCCACCTTTTATTTTTTTTTTTATTTTGAGACAGGGTCTCACCAAGTTGCTGAGGGTCCCACTGAGTTGCTAAGGTTGGCCTCAAACTTATGATCCTCCTGTCTCAGCCTCCAGAATAGCTGAGATTACAGGTGTGTGTCACTGTGCCCCGTCTCTCTGGCTTTTAAGTCAAGGGGCTAATGCCCACTCTGAGGATGAGAAAACTGAGACTAAAAGAAATGAAATAGTCGACCCGAGGCTCCATGCTTATACAACCTAAGAGATTCTAAAGGTCGCTGCCCTGACAACCAGAACCCGCTACCTGCCTTAAACTCATAAGCTCCCCTTCTCGCCCTCCTGCCATTGCCTGCTGTACAAACGGACCACATCCCCATCCAGGTCACAGGTTGGCACATCAATGCCAGCGAGCTCAGTCTCGAGTCGTACCCATGTCATCACAGAATGTAAGACAGTTGTGACCTTGAGATCTGTCCCTCCAGTATCCCCAAACACGCAGCCTTAAAACAAGGAGACCTGGAGCCACTCTGGAGTGGAGCACAGCTCCCTGGGACTGGGGTAGAGAGGAGCCCGCCACCAAGCTGACGCCTGACTTCTTCACCCAGACACGTTCCCATCCCCTGAGCTCAGGCAGTTCCTGATGCAGAGCTGAAAATCCTCCTCTGTCTCATTGTGTGCCTGCTCGGGGGCGGGGGCCTTGGGTAGATTTCTGCAGAGCAATTATCCTTATTACCGGTTAGGATTTCAGAAACCTTCTGTGTTTGCCGAGTGCATTAATGCTCAGACCTTTCCATCACTCATTCTTCCTGACAGCCCCATTTTGCAGGTGTAAAAACGTACAGATGGAGAGCAACGAGAAGAACGTCACAGAACCCAAAAGATAAAAAGGAGAGATTCGAAGACGGAAAGAGATTCCAAAGCTGTGTCCATGGAAAATTCTTAAGTCTCCCCTCGGCCCTCACGGTTATGGGAGCTGATAAATTCTCTCCTTTATTTAAGCCAGCTGGAAGTGAATGTCTCTCCCTTGCAATCAGAGGGCTTCTTACTACTATGTCTGGCTTCTTTAAAAACATAGCAAATATTTTTTTTATTGCATTTTAGTGTTTTGCAAAATACGGGCTCATTTCGGAAAGAAGAAAAAAGCACGAAGCCATATAAAGCGTGTTTAGGGTTCTGTATAGCCAACGAAACCTGTGATAGCCTTGGTACCGGTTCAAATTCTCATTACAGTCAAAGAGACAAAGCCGAAGGCCCACAAAGGAAGGCGAATGGGACGGAAGACAACAGCAATAACCATCGGTGCTCAGTGCAAATCCACCCGTGGTAACAGATCCGAAAGCTGACGTCTAAGCAGGCGGCGGGAATCAGAAAATCCATCGAATTCATACCATGGTGGATCCCCCAAAGCTCAAGAATCGGTGGTGTCAGTGTCTCGTAGGGCACAAATAGTTCACAAAACAGGTTGTTAAAGGTAAAAGAAGCAGTTAGGCATTAGATCCCTCATCCATAAGGAAGATCAGAGGGTATCCTTCCGGATTGAAGGCCGGCTGAGGACTCATTCTGCTCTAAGAGGCTCAGGCTTAGTCTACCACCAGGCGGGCATCTGGAAGGTTCCATTCTGGGAAAATGAGCAATCTATGAGAAAAGGCCCACGGATACTATACGCACAGCTGGGGCTTCTCCCAAACAAACAGCCCAGCTAGATCCGCCCTTTCCCAAACAACACCCCTCTCCTGCATATTAATTAACACGTACAGTAGCTTAAAAGGAGGGAAGGTTGTAATTACACACATGGTTTCTTCCACTGTTGCTTTTTAAATTTAATTATGTGCTGTGGACGCACCATGTGTACACACAGAAGTCGATATGTGCCATAGACCTCTGTGTATGAAGAACAGAAATTTCACTCAGGCTTCCTTATTTACAGAGAGAGGAGGGACCCTTTCCAGTGGGAAGCCGCATGACCACTGCTTTCAGAGCTCTACTTTGGCATCACCAATAAGGGACAAATTGATTCCATGTCTCCTGGGGTGATTCACTAAGAGGGACCCAGCACTACTTCTGAAGCCGTGCCACAAAAAAAAAAAAAAAAAAAAAATCCTGAACCTAACCAGGAGGCAACAGTCAGACAAATCCACAAGGTGAGATATTCTATTCTCTAAGACTCTTTAAAAATGTCACTGCTATGGGGAAGGGGGAGGAGGCTGAGGGGCTGTGCTGAATTGAAGACAACTAGAGATAAATCAATCGAATGTAGTGCACGGTTCTGGGTTGAATCCTAGATCAGGATTTGATGCAGTGGTGCATACACCTATAATCCCAGCAACTCAGGAGGCTGCGACAGGAAGATTGCAAGTTCAAAGCCAGCCTCAGGAACTCAGTGAGGCCCAAAGCAACTAGGTGAGACCCTGTCCCAAAATAAAATACAAAAAAAAGAGTGGGGCTGGGAATGTGGCTCAGTGGGTAAGCACCCCTAGGTTCAATTCCTAGTAGAACAAACAAACAAACAAAAAAAAGACACTGGGGAGAAAATTGAAGAAATTTAAATATGGAAGATAAAATATAAAATGTGTAGAACTTTCCGTTTCCTGGATGTGCAAAACTGTGGTCAAATGTTAAGGACTGGCAAATCTTGGTGGAGGGTCTATGAGGGTGTTTATTGGACTCATTTCCCAACTTTTCCGTAGGCTTGAAATTACTCAAACCGAAGGGCCAGGGTGGGAAGGGTTTTGCCGATGGCCTGAGATCCAGCTGAACCATTTGGGCGGGTGACTCAACTTCTCCCTGTCCTCATCTGTCGAAGGGGAATAATAATAGAACCTGCCTCGTGAGGCTGTTGAATTAAATGAGATAATGCCTGCAAAGTGCATGTCCTAGCTCCTGACATAGTAAATGTTAGCTGTCATTCTCATCTGTGCCATTGTCTTCAGTGAATGCATAATTCCATTGTCTTCGGTTTCATTTGATTTGGCAGCAAAGTCCTCACCCAGCTAATGAGCTCTGAGATGTTTCAGTGAGTGCAAAATAAGGCAGTCACCGCATGCGCTGTCTGCTATAGTTGGAGCAGAAGGAGGACTTGCTCTGTTGACTTGGGGCGCCTAACCACAGATGACCTAGGGTTGAGAACCCCTTTTTCCTACCCTTCATGGGGAAACAACCCCTTTCTCTGTGTGGACCTCACATTCCGTGTGGTTTTCTACCAGCACAGGGGTAGACCCTCACCCCAGACCTGGACAAAGTTCCCTTTCTTCCTGGCTACTGGGGTTACTTTAAGGGTAAGCATCATCCCTCCAACACTGTCCTCCTTAGGAGATCTTGGCCAGTAGAACCTGCCCAAACCAGAGATGTAGGGGTGAATAAAGCCCTGCTCTGGCCCCAGGTGATCCTTAAGGTCCAAATCCCAAAAGCCATCCCCAAAAGAGCACAGCTTTTCACTTCTCTGTCAATCACTCAAGTGAGGCACCAACTTGAACTTGCTGTATCCACAAGGGCAAAGACGCAAGGCTCACTCCCAAACAGTGGGAAGAGCAATTTCCTCCCAATTACCACGACTTTCTCATCAACGCCGTTCCTTCGGGAGGCATGAGCAGAGGCGATGCTTCCAGAGGATAATGTCAGGGAACCAGAACTATTAAATAACCGCTGGAAATCCCCAAGGTTCCGTGACAAAGCATTTCCTTTGAATTTCTGACTTCCTTGTATTTTTTTTAAAGCCCTCTTTTCAGTCATTCTATTTCATTGTGCTCAGACCATCCTTTGACGCAAGTAGGACAAATATAGTCCTAGCCATCTCTCTGATAGCAGAGGGGGTGGCACCGTGTCACTGAGAGGAGCTCCGGCTCTGGCGTCAAACTTCCTGTATTCACTCCTGGCTCTGCCAATTAGCAGCTTAGTAATTTGGGGGCAGTGACTCTTCAACATTAAGCCTCAGTTCCCTTCTCTGTAAAATGGGGGTTAAAAAGAAAAGTATCTACCTCCTGACATCATGGTAAAGCTCTGATGAAATTGTGAGTGCAGGGGCAAGATCACATAGTAAGTGCTCAATAAATATCAGCTATTTTATTGTTGTTGTTATTATTACAGACAGATCAGGGTGATAAAGGTAGACAGCAATTATGGAGAACTCTCGGGAGGAGAACAGTACTACACATGGAGGTACATACCAAGGGCCAAGAAAATCATCCCTGTTCTCAAGGACCTCACAACTAGGTTAGGGAAAGGGAGCAAAATGAAAGCACATGCAAAATAATAATGCAAATGATTAAAAAGGACTCCTCCTCTAAGAGCTATTTAAGGTAGCACTGATATACAGAGCATATTTGGGGCAGTTGAGTGGACTCCCCAGAGGAAGGGTGGAAAACAGCTCATCTAGGACTGGGAGTCAGCACAGGATAAGACCCTGGGCACTTCTTTGTTGATGATTATACACATGTTGACGTTTTCAGGTCAGGGTGAGAAAATGTCTTCAAGGCCAATGTGGCTTGAGAAGTATCTTGCCAGATTTCTCACAGTGAAGTGGTATTAGGATCATGGATTTGGCCTTATCTAGAATCCAGGTTTTCCTGATACCAATATTCCTGAACTTTCTCTTTTTTTAATATTTTGTTTTTTAGTCTTAGTTGGACACAATACCTTTTATTCTATTTTTATGTGGTGCTAAGGATTGAACCCAGCACCTCACACATGCTAGGTGAGCCCTCTACCGCTGAGTCACAACCCCAGCCCCTATTCCTGAACTTTCTAAGACATTCCACTGCCTTCATGAACTTATCTCTAAATTTCTATATGTTGTGAAACATTCGCAGGTGTTCACTCCATCCTGGTGGAGAGACAGAAGGATGGGTAGAGGATATGTGGTGGAGAAGTGAATGATGGAATGAATGGCGGTGAGGGGTACATACATGGATGGTAGATGAATGAAGAGATGGTGGGTACATAGGTGTATATTGGATGGTGGATGGGTGAGTGGCAGGTAAATGAGAGTTGGATAATTGAGAGATGAGTGAATGGTGGGCAGATGGCCAGAGGCACAGAATTTCTTTATATCGTAAGGCTTATAAAATAGAACCTATAGATGAGGCAGTTGCTGAGAGTAAAGTAGGGGTGGAGAAGCAATGAAATAATCAGGTACTTAATAATCCAGTTAGCCCATTGAGTTTTATTGAGTTCTTTAATACAACTTACTAAGTACTATAATTCAGGATTCACCATGTGCCTAAGCCTGTGGCTAAGTAAGACCTTTTCAGGGACCATCTCCTATGACCCTCTCCCAAATCCTGAGGCCATTGCTATCGCACCTACGAGGGGACTGGGGCTGAGAGAGCTGAGTCTTCCCTTTGCACAGTGAGGAGGTGGCAAAATCAAAACTCAGACTCAGGCTGTTGAAAACTCTAAATGCCTGCTCTTAACCTCTATGCAAATATTGGTGGTTGACCTTTTTCTTTCCAGAAGCAGCTAATAGCATCAATCAGAATATATTTCCCAGGGAAGGAGACACCCAAGCTAAGTCTTAAAGGTCAAGAGGAAAAAAAAGGCGGGGGGGGGGGGCTTTCAAGACAGAAAAAACAGAGAACTTAGCACCGAGGCCTGTGAGAACAGGGTAGGGGAAAAGAGAAGACTGAGGCTGTAACCTTGGGCGAAGTCTTGGAAGGCCTTGAGTGCCAAGTATCAAAATAATTAGTGAATACCGAGTCAAGCATTGTGTTAAGTCCTTTGACTTGTATTATCTCATCTAATTGTCTCAAACCTCTGAGAGTACTTGCTATTCTCAGCTCAGTTATCAATTGAAGACATCAGCATCTGAAAGATCCTGACCCTTAGGGAAGAGGACACAGCTCAAAAATGGCCAAGCCAAGACCTAAGTCCAGGACTGTCTGTCTCCAAGGTTCATGATCTTAACTCCCAGGCTGTACTACAAGGGTTAGGTCTCCTTCCTAACAGGAAGACACTGAAATCTTTTAAATGGAGAACCCCCATTTAATATTAGAAGAATCTCCTCTGATGATTATGAAAGTGAGACAGAGGAAGATAAGGCTGGTCTGTTCCGGAATCCCACCTTCGGTCGGCCATTTCTGCGAGTCTACCTTTGTCTACACACCTGATTCTCACCTCCCAGGTCTCTGGGCCGGCTCACTGGAATGGAAGCCCAAGACACTTGATCTGTGTGTGACCTCTCAGGCAGGACTTGACCCTCATTGGGCCCCAGATTCCTTAGGTAGAATCAGAGACGGGGCTCATGGATCCTTAACCATCTCCCCAGCTGGGGTGTTAGAACTTCCCTCTGGTTTTCACTGGGTTTATGTGGTTAACTGTAGCACTTTTAGCCACTTGGCCTCAGGAAAGTTGATATCTGCATTTCCCCCCATGAATTCCCAATGGTTGCTCTTCAAGATAGAGTTTTTGTTCTCCTGTCCCTCTGGGCTGCTGCCTGGAGCCAGCTTATCTCCACAGAATCCTCTTCAAAACACCTTTGCCTTTCAGAGCCTGCGAACTCCAAGGGGGAAGCCATTGATAAGCCCCTGACAGTTATAATCACTGACTGCTGAGGAGTAGCATCTTGCTGGAGGTTGGCTTCCAGAATACCCATAGAGCTGTCAATTGTCACCTGTTTGAGACACCGGGCAAGGTTTAAATTCCACTTAAATATGGTCTAGAAACTAAACTGGGGGGAATGGAGAAGGGACATTGTGTAAGCAAAATGCTGACCACAGCCTGTGACCCCTGCCCCACAGAATATTCAGATAGCACCCACCCGCCACACTTCTGTTTTGGTGGAAGGGCAGGTACCCTTATGAACACTGGGAAATACAGTGTGACGTTTATAGGTGTGGGCTTGAGAGCCAGGCTGCCTGGGTTCAGTTCTTTCTGAGTGGTTCAACCTTGAGCAAATTACTTGGCATCTTAGAGTTTCAACTTCCCCATCTGGAAAATAGGGATATGGTGAATTTAAATGCATTGGTGCATACAGTCATTAGGACAGTGTCAATCATGTAGTAAAGGCTCATTAAGATGTGGGCTGTTATTAGGATTCCAGGGGCAGTGAGAGATCCCACTGGTCTGAAGAAATAAGCACATCATAAGATAGTGGTTCTCAAGGTGGGGTTCCCCAGTTTCACCAGGGACTTGTTAGAAGTGTAGATTACCAGATCCCCATCCAGACCCAGTGAATTAGATCTCAGGGATGGGTGGAGGGGGCATAGATCTGGGTTTTAACAAGCCCACAAGGTGATGCTGACACAGTGAATTCTGAGAATCCCAGTCATAGACATCTCTCCTTTTCTCCTAAAACACTCCTCATGGGCTGTCCCCTGTGATGCATAACTGGGCAGCATTAACTGTGTGACTTAGGAAGGTCTTTTCCTTCACCTGAGTCTCATTTTCCTCCACTATAAAATGGGGATAGAAATGCAGCATTGTTGGGATCAGTCATTGAAAAACAGGCTGTGACAAGCCTGAATGTCCCATCCCAACCCTGTTTCACCTTCTCAGAAGACCTTAGGAAAATATCTCTGGAGGCCGCAGGCCCAAGCAGAGTCCCGTAATTGTCACAGAGACGTTTGGTTTGCCGGCTCTGGAAGCTCACGTACCTGTGTGGAGAAAGCAGCACAGAGGCCAGTCTCTGGGTGACTCCCTGCAGTCGCCTCCTGCTCTCTGGGCTCTGGTTCCTAACCGCCATTTGCACTCAAGGGACGAGAGGGTTTCCAGAACAGGTGACAGAGGGAAAATAGAAGCCTGGGAAGGACCAGGAGCCGAACGTAGGCTCGAGCTGAGGGTCATGGGCCATTTATGACCCGCTCTGAGACTTCCTGCACAGGGAAGACAATCAGAGTCCCCATTCAGGGCTGTGGACATGATTAAACAAGATCTCTTGGCCAAGAGAGTCTTACCAAGCACCTGCCACGCTCTGTTCCGGTCCCTCAGGTGCAGTGGGGAGCAGGACACACTTCCTGCCCTGGTGGGGCTGACATTCTAGGGAGGGAGGCAGATGGTCAGTATTGAACTACAAAACTAATTATCGTAGTATAATTGTCATAGATCCTGGTGACAAAAAAGGGAGCCAGCTGATATGAGGGGTTAAGGAAGGGTGAAGGAGTGATGGGTGGCCTGAGAGCAAGGACTTGGTAGGCAAAGCTGGTGGCTGCTGGGTAGGATTTCATCATGTAAGGGTCCAGCGGACGTCGGAGGAAGAGACCACCAAGAGACCGGCTCATGCAACAGCAAAAGGGGTTTATTGAGGATCCAATCCAGCGCGCTGGGGCTCCGTGCTCACTCAAGAAGGGAGAGCAGCCCAGAGCCCCGAGCAGGGCTTGAACAGTGTTTAAGTACACTTTTTGGGGAGGGCGGGGGCTTTGCATACATCACAGTCTCCTTTAACAAATCATCATACACCGCGGGAAAATCAAACAACAATTCTTAAACACGATTAGTACATTCATTGGCGGGAACAGGTTGGGCGGGGGTGATAGGTCAGTTCTAAATCGGGGTACACATTCAAACTGATTGGTTTAGGTCCTGCGATGCCTACGTGCCAGGCCGCACAGGGTCCTAGGTTATTAAACAACCAGATGGTCAGGGGGAATATTTACTGGGCAGTTCCGGGTATTGTCCTAACAGCTACAGGAATTTCAGGTTTTGGGTGTAGCATAGGAACTGAACAATACCTGGTCCTTTACATTTAAACTCAGGCTTTGCAGCTTAGAAACTTTACAATGCCTGGTCTTTTACACTTTAACTTCAATTTCTTTTACCCTTACAATCAGAAGCAACAATACATATGAAAGCCCTGAGGTAGGAATTGCAGAATCTTGAAGGCCACCTCAAGAATTTGGGACATTAGGAAGTGATCAGAGGCCAGACGTGGTAGCACATGCCTGTAATCCCAGCTACTTGGGAGGCTGGGGCAGGAGGATTGCAAGTTCAAAGCCAGCCTCAGCAATTTAGCAAGGCCCTGAGCAACTTAGTGAGACCCTGTCTCAAAATAAAAATAATGATAATAATAAAAAGTAGAACTGGGAGTTCTATCTAAATGATAGAGCACTTCTGGGCTCAATCCATAACACTGGGAGTGGGGAGGGTGGAAGCCATCAGAGGATTTTCAGCAAGAGAGTCAAGTGGTTAAATTTGAATTTTTAAAAAAACACTGATTTGGGGGGCTGGGGATGTGGCTCAAGCGGTAGCGCGCTCGCCTGGCATGCGTGCGGCCCGGGTTCGATCCTCAGCACCACATACAAACAAAGATGTTGTGTCCGCCGAAAACTAAAAAATAAATATTAAAAATTCTCTCTCTCTCTCTCTCTCTCTCTCTCTCTCTCTTTTAAAAAAAAACACACTGATTTTATTTTAATTTTTGGAGCATTCCAAATGTGAATGAGGGTATGGAGTAACTACAACTCTCATACATCACTGGTGGAATAACAAAATGGTACCACTATTTTCAAAAACAGTTTGAGGGTTGGGGAGAAGGAAGGGAAAGGAGAGGTACTGGGGTCTGAATTAGAACAAGATATAGTCCATGCTTGGATAATTATGGCAAAATTGATTCTACTGTCATGTATAACTAAAAAAAAAAAAAAACACAAATACTAAAAAAAAAAAGAAAGAAAGAAAAGAAAAAAATCTGGGCACAGTGTCACACGCCTGTAATCCCAGCAGCTCTGGAGCCTGACACAGGAGGATCATGAGTTCAAAGCCAGCAATGGCGAGGCATTAAGCAACTCAGTGAGACCCTGTCTCGAAACAAAATACAAAATAGTGCTGGGGATGTGGCTCAGCGGTTGAGTGCCCCTGAGTTCAGTCCCCAATAACCACCCTCCCCCCCACAAAAAAGAAAAGAAAACCAGTTTGCTACTTTCGTATGGATTTACAAGTACTCTTATCATCCAACCCAGCAATCCCACTTCTAAGTATTTACCCAAGTGAAATGTAAATGTGTGTTCAAAAAAAAAAAAACAAGAGGTGAGTGTTGCAGCTTTATTCCTAATCATCAGAAACCTGGAAATAATTCAGATGCCCATTGACTGGTGAAGGGATAAACAAACTGCACACATCTACTCGATGGAAATTCTACCCAGAAACAAAAACGTACAACTACTGACATACATCCCAGCAGGGTGAACCACACAGGAATTGTGCTGTTTGAAAGAAGCCAGACTCAAAAACGCCCCGACTGGACTATTCTATTTTATATGATGTTTTTGAAAAGCCCCAAACTGTGAGGCGAGAAAACAGATCGGTGGTGGCCAGCGGCCAGGGATAGAGGCCACAAAGGACCTGGGGAGGGGAACCTTTCAGGGTGACAAAACTGTTCTATATCTTTGATTGCGGTGGTGGCTCTGTGACTGTGTGTGTTTTGTCAAAATTCACAGAATCGTACACACACAAAAGGTGGATTTTCTGCTGTATGTAAATCGTATCCTTTTTAAAGAACACGTTGCCGCGGAGAGGAGAATCATGGGGTTGGAGGACAATTCAAAGCCTTTGATGACAAAAGGGGGGATGACAGCTTCTGTGCGAGAGCACGGCGGTGAGGAGAGAGGTGTGGGCAGACTCAAGAGCTCTCCAGGAAGCAAACATGATACATGAAATGCCACACGGCAGAAGGCTGCCACCTTGCAGGCTCACGTTTCTGTGAGCCATTTTTATACATGGACAACTTTCAAATATATATCTGCAATTTCTGCAAATTATAGCAAGCCATGGGCCTCAGAGCTTCATGAGGGGAAGGAGACAGGGACATTAGTCAGGTGAGTGGGCAGAAGCACCTTAGGGACCCAGTGGACCAGGAACTCACAGTGACCCCAGGACAGGATGGAATCAAGGCTCATTTAAGGTGTCAATGAGGTCCCACGTGAAGGCTACAGAAGGACCCACAGACCACCCATATGTGAGGAGCCTGAGGTAAGGGTGACCAGTGACTGCTGCCCTGTATCTGCCCACATTTTCCTATCTACCTGAGGCTTTGAGCCCTGTGTTTGGAAGCTCAGAGGAAGGCCATGAATCACGGGTTGGCTCTGAGGTCTAATTATTTCCCTGGGTTGATGTTCCATGTTGGGGACGGGAGTGGATCCTGCACAGGAAGACCCAGAACGGAGTCACAAGCCCTGCGTCATTGTCTCAGCTCTGCCTCTGTGACTGCGGGTGACGTGTTTTAACTCTCTGCGCTTGGACTTCTTTCTTTGGAAAACGAGCTGGTTGATCTCTAAGGAGCTTTAAAAATAAGGCAATTCTTCTTACACGGTTTTCATTTTACTCATCCTAATCCTGGAAAAAAAAAATATATATATATATAAGTTTACACAAAGGACTAGAGCAGGAAAAATAGATAGATTAGGAAATTGGAATGAAGGGAAAGTAAGAGGCTGCCAGAGGCAATACAGGTTGATGCTTTGTAGAGATTGACCTTATCCTTGACCTTGGAGATTGATTTGTCTCCATGCTTTCTAGCAGCCAAAGCCAAGAGGCAATCAAGAGTTATTAAATCAACACAATCCAAGAGAAATTTCTGCCATGGGTGAAATGCTCTAGATTCACACTCTAATATAGTGGCTACTACCCATATGTGGCTAGCCATATGAAGGCCAAAAGTTCAAATTTTTACTTAATTTTAATCAACATAAATTAGAATAGCCACACGTGGCTCGTGGACTACTGTATTGGATGGTGCTGCCTAAGATGATCCACGATGCCGGCTCCATGCTCCAGTTATAACTCGATGGCCTCTCAGCCCCAAGTTCACCCTTGTCACTGCTTCTCGTTAGTCAGCTGTGGCTATTTTAATTTATGTTGGTTAAAATTAGCAGGCACAGGAGACACACCACAAGAAGGTGCATCTCCTCCATGCCCAGCGTGCTCCTCTGTGTAGGCTCCTACAGTATATGCTTCACCAGGCTCAGACATGACAGGAAGCTGCTGTAGGTCCCAGATCCAGCAGCACCCGTGGCTTCTCCAGGGCCAGCTCCTGCTGTGCATGGACCTCTGCAGCACCCAACTCGGGCAACATGAGTGGCTTCTCCAACATTTGCCTCCTGAAGAGCAGGCACCAGCTCATGCAGAGCACAGCAGCCAGCAGTACCCAAAGACAGGAAGGTTCCCCCAAAACCTCTTCAGGTGCCTTCAGAGTGGAATGCTGAGGTGAGACAGCTCCCTGTGAACAGTCACGCTGTTGGGCAGTTTTTAGCAAGTTCCAAGGTCCAGAACCTCTTGGTGCATAGCTCCCACTGGGACTTCATGGGGCAGAGTTCTAGAAGTCCTGATGGTGCAGTACCTTGGATCATTGAGCTAGACCATGCCCCATCTGAATAGGTGTGGATCACAACCCAAGCCTGGGGGCTTTTCCTTGGGCACTCTATTTCAGTCCTCAGGGAAATGGGTAGTCATATCAGCTCTTCCCGAATTCTTTACTTTTAACTAGATGACAATCCTTTGTTATTCCAATCCTGTCTTATAGTTAACACTTTTCTTGAACTTCCTTTGTTCAAATTACTGTGTGGTTTTTATCTCCTGAGTAGACTCTGACTGATATATTTCAGCACTTGGCATTGGTTTGGTCATGCCCTTGGGCTTGAGCACAGTGGTGAGCTCCTACCGGTGGGAAATGGGATGCTAGTCATTCACTGTATCCAGTACCAACTCAGCAAGCTATTACCTGTGCTGGATTATGATGAGAAGCCAAGTGAAGCAAGTGCCTAAGGAGACCAGGTGGAGCTTCACTTGACTGTGATGATGCCTATCATGTTTTGAGTATAGAGTATATTCTTCTAAGGGCACTTGAATGCTTACAGAGGGAAAATGCCAAACCCAGCTGAAATCACGATCTGAGAACTAGAGAGGTTATAGCTACATGACTGATGCTACTAGAAATATATTGAAAATACAATTGTGTGGATTTCCAAATTACCAATGCCACTCAGATTTGCTTTACAGCACGTGTGAAAATTGATTAGGAAAAAGAAAAGAAAACTGATTAGGAAAGAATAGGATCATAGAACTAAAAATGGGGACATCTGGTTGAACCTAGATGAAACAGATGATCTTGAATCCCCAAATCATTATGAGCTTCCCTTACCAGTGGAAGTGGCTGCCCCCTGCTGTATGAGGATGCTAGCATATCTTTGCTTGAAAAATCCCATGATAACCTCAAGTGAGGCAAATGCCTTGAGTGAGTACGGTCATTCTCCTCAAGACCCACCAAGACCTTGTTGCTCCTATACCCATAGCAAGGGTCAGATATCAATGTGCTCCAGGAGACAGGCACAGAGGATGATCCTGAAGGAAATGGCTCAAACACCAAAAGAATTGCAAAACTGTGCTAATGTATAGCGACACAAGTGTGGGAAACATGTGAGTATAAGTTTGAAGGGTGTTCCATCCAGGCTGGACAGTAACACCATAGTGAGCAAATTCATTGCTCTAAGTGAATTTACTAGACACTCAGGATTTCATGTGTTCACTCCAGTTGCTGAAGGTGTCTCTAACGGCTGGCCTGGTGGTTGACTGAAACTTGGGCTTGACAATGATCTGCATTTAATGAGATGCCAGAACTTCCCTGGAATGACATGGAGGAGGAGAGTCAAAGGCTTAGGAAGATCAGATTTCACAGATCCCAATCAGTTAAACTCCCAACAGTCACTGGGTGAATTATTAGTGCTTGCAGCCAGCCAGTCCCACAGCAAGAGGAAGCCCCTCGGCAAAGAAAGGCAACTCTTGGAGGTCACTCAAGTCAGGGCAAGCAGACATGGATGAGGGCAAAGCATGTGCAACACCACCATTTCCTTCTCTGTCAAATGGAGAGAAGCCCGCCTCACAGTGTTTCTGCCTGACTGCTGAACCATACACTCCAGGGGTTACTCTTCAGGTCTTGGAGACCCTGAGTGGCCGTGACAACTATAGGAGGTGCCAGAGGAAGTGCTGATAGATAGTAAGTCCTTAATATAAATCCATTCTCTTTCCATTTTGAATTGCTTCACCATATCAAGGACTCTGTGCCAATCACTGCTCTGGTGCTGGCCACTCCTGAGATGCAGGAATTGGGGGTTTAAGAGGAAACAGGGGTTTAAGTCACTTTTGACAGGTCACCGAGCACACAGAACCCTGGCTGGCTGGCTCCGGAGCTCTTACTCATAAGATCTGCCTTGCACTGAGCTGCCGAGGGCTGATATCTGTCACGCTGCCCAACAGTGATGATTTCAGAGCTCAGGTGCCAAGTGCCTCAATCAGCCTCTTCCCTTATAGACATGACCCAGATGAGCTTTCAGAGAAGCTGCTGCCAGGATCTGGCAGATCTTCTACTGCTTCTCCTCCTTAATTGGTGTCCCCCCCAAAGATAACTCAGGTGGGTGGGAGAGTCTCCTTTCCACCTGCCTGAGGCTTTGGCCCACTCTGCCCACACATGCCCCACAGGCCGCTTGCAGCTCCATCTTTTGAGGAATTAATTTTGGCATCTTGAGCACCAACCCTTGGGAGGAACTAATTTTGAATCGAGGCCTCTAGGCTTGCAAGGACAAGTGGCACGGCAAGGCCTTTCGTTTGGTCAAGCTGGTTCAACCAGGCCCAGAAGAAATGGGCATCATGGCCACTTGCTGTCTTCCTGCCCTGGGAGATGTAAGTGGTGGCTGCTAACCTTTCTCTTCAGGGCTCCCAGGATTCCCAAATTCAAGGACCCATGTGGAAGAGACCATGGCACTTGCACCAAATGCGACCATAGGACAGGTCCTGACCTAGGCACTGGGGGTCTAAGTAGGCCAGACATTGCAGCTGATTCCCCGGCATCCCCTCTACTCAGACTGTGGGTTTTGGAATCGCTCTATTCCAGGAATGGGTCCTGGTGTTTGTAGCCAACTATTTATCAAATCCATTTTCTTTCCACTGGATGTGCAGCTAGACTACATTTCCCAGCCTCCTTTGCAGTCCTGTGGCCATGTGACGAAGTTGAGTGATGCCCTGGTGAATGTCTAATGACTGGATCACTTGAGTAGAGGCCCTACCTGCAGCTTTTGCTTACTTCCATGGCATAAATATCCCCAGTGTGCCAATTTCAAATTACCCATATGATGTCACTGAATGTGGAGTTGAGAAGAGTTGTGCGGTCACACTCTATTACTATATATGGCTACCATATAAACCAATGGATATCCAAAACTGTGACGCATGACTGCCACATGCCAGGCTCTGAGTTATGCGCTTTGCACATGGTCACAGGTAAGACGGAGTTTAGTGTGCAGGATATTTATTAACGAGGGCCCTTGGTAGCAACACCATGGCAGGGAGGGGACAGCATAGAATTGGACAGAAATCAAACTATGATGAAGGTCGAATAACAGCCTTGGCCAATCCCACAGAGCTCTGAAGCTCACAGTGCCCTTCAGTGCTGTTCCCATTGGGTCAACTGATTGATACTCCAACATAAACCAGTCTTGGATATGAGCCCCCATGAAAAGATTGGGTCTTTGGGCAAAGAGGCTTTCTGTAGCTGGCGTACTCCTGGCCACTGGAGCAACAAGTCCTGCACACTGAGAGGGGCTCTGGAAAACACATGCGTCATCTCATTTTATCTTCACAACAACCTTATGAGGAAGAGGCTATTCATAACCCCCTAACCCCATTTTATAGATAAGCAAGCAGGCATTCAACATTCAGTAATTTCCTCAGGACACAGCTGTGTGACTCTCAGCTCATGCTCACTTTCTTTCATTTTGACATGCTGCCCTATCCCCCCGCGCCCCAACCATCCCTCCCTGCAAGGCGGACAGGGCAGAAGGTGCAGGAAAACAGAGAAGCCCTCCCGGAGCCAGGCAGTGCTCAGAGCACAAATTATCCTTAGAATGTTGCAAAGTTCTTTTGGAAAGTTCTTCCGAGCCTAGGGCATACTCTTTTAGAGAAGTGTTTTCTAAAATCACTGCTCCATGTAGCATCAGCAGGGGGAGGTTCTAGCAGGGCTGGAGGATTCTGTTGCTTCCAAGAGGGTTCACTCACACAGGTAGCAATATGGTGCCACCTAAAGGCTAAGAGCTTGGCTGGGGCTGGAGACAAGTGGTCTCCTTTATCTTTAAATGGGCCTCTCCTTGCGTATGTACACAATGGAATTTTACTCAGCAATAAAAGAGAATAAAATCATGGCATTTGCAGGTAAATGGATGGCACTGGAGAAGATAATGCTAAGTGAAGTTAGCCAATCCCAAAAAAACAAATGGCGAATGTTTTCTCTGATATAAGGAGGCTGATTCATAGTGGGGTAGGGAAGGGCTTCGAGCAATGGAGGAATAGATGAATTCTAAATATGGCAAAGGGGAGGGAGGAAAAGGGAGGGGGCAGGGGATTAGCAAGGATGGTGGAATGTGATGGACATCATTATTCAAAGTACATGTATGAAGACACGAATTGGTTGTCCACATACTTTATATACAAACAGAGAAATGAACAATTGTGGTATATATATGTAATTGCCACAGTCTGGCTGGGCACAAATAACTGAGCCGCCACAAAGCCTTGTAGGTTCAAACAGCAACTCTTTATTCCCCAACTCTCACCGACACTACACACACACTACTCGGGAACACACATCCTCCACCTGGCTCCAAATCTCCCCAAACCCCTGCGAGAACTGCAGGGAACTCCAAAGTAGCCGGCGCCCTGAGGCAGATTCCTGGAGCCGCCCTATTCCAGAGCAGGGTCCATATACAACTCAATCAATCCAGCATCACAGCAATTATATACAGCTTAACTCAAATCATCATCTCAATGGTTGGCATCACCTTTCAACCATTCCCTCTGGCAATATGCCAGGTGTCTTTCTGACTCGGCTGTGGTTCTCAACATGTAATAAAAATTGTAATGCAAAAAAATACATGTTTCAAGACATGAATTGATGTGAACATACTTTATATACAAAGATATGAAAAAATGTGCTCTATATGTGTAATAAGAATTGTAATGCATTCCGCTGTCATGTATTTTAAAAAAATAAAATCAATTAAAAAAATAAATGAGCCTCTTCATAGGACTGCTTGTGCTTCCTTACACATGGCAGCTGGGTTCAAAGAGCAAGTGTTCCAAGAAACAGAATGTGAACACTTCTGATCTTCTAAGGCCTGGGCCAGAAGATGGTCTTAACTTCACTTTTGCTATTATTCATCAAGTCAGAATTTGCCCAGATTCACAGAAGGAAAATAGAACTCACTTCTTGACTGAAAAGAGCGTCAAAGAACTTGTGGCCATCTTCATCTACTACAGGTAGTTTGTGTTTTCACTCTAGGTACTGGCCCCAGGTACTCCTAAACAGCTATAGATAGGACATTATACGTGGCTCTTCTTCCCCAAGCCACATTCTAACCTAGAAAGAAATGATCAAAGTGGGAATGAAGGACTTCCCCAAACTAGTTAAATCCTACTTGTCATTTAAGATTCAAAAGAAATGAGTCTGAATGTCTCCTTCCAAGACCCTTGAGTCAGTCGCCTGCTTTGCATCTCAATATCCCTGCATCTGTCTCCAGCACCCAGAACTGTTCAGTCATCCCTCAGTACCCATGAAGTGACTTTCTTCAATTTCTGTGCTGCTTTTATAATAAAAACATACATATAGCTGGGTGCAGTGGTGCATGCCTATAATCCCAGCGGCTCTGGAGGCTGAGACAAGGAGGATCGCAGGTTCAAAGCCAGCTTCAGCAATGGAGAGGTGCTAAGCAACTCAGTGAGGCCCTGTCCCTAAATAAAAAAATATAAAATAGGACTGGGGATGTGGCTCAGTGGTCGAGTACCCCTGAGTTCAATCCCCAGTATCAAAAAAAATACATATATAAATATACACATATATAGAATAAATATATGACACCCTTTCCCACACACATGTGTCTTGCTATAGGACAAATTTTCTTCAAGGCTGTGCTATTGGAGCTCTGGGCCTTGGGAGACTGATGTCTAGACCTGTGAGGTTCTCAAAATCTGTGGATGCTCAAGTTCTTTATATAAAATAGCATATTTGCATTTAACCTGTGCACATCCTCCTGTATCCTTTAAATCGTCTCTAACACAATACAATGTAAATAGTTGTTATACTATATCGTGCAGGGAATAACGATAAGAAAAAGAATCTGTACGCATCCAATACAGCTGCAGTTTTTCCTCTGAACATGTTCTATCTGCAGTTAGCTGAATCTGCAGACGTGAAACCAACTGAGTTTTGTGTTCTGAGGGCTGTGAGTCAGAATGTGACAAGCACAAGCTATTGAACCTTGGGTGGGTTTCCTAAGCTTGGCGTCTCATCTGAAAATGAGCATGACACCCCTCCATTGCAAAGTCACCCCAAGTATTAATTGAGGGCACAAGTAGATAAGGTGCAAACAAATTAACAAGTGACAACTCGGACACATTTTTGGAAAACATAGCATTACTTGTTTTGTCTCAGAAATAGATCTTCTCTCACTTTGCTGCTCTCTGCCCCACTAGGTTGTGGTGAGTAAGGAGAGAACAGAAGACTAAATCACCTATTAAAAGTATTCATAAGCCAGGAGCAGTGGCATACACCTGTACTTGCAGCAGCTTGGGAGGCTGAGACAGGAGGATTGTAGTTTGAGGCCAGCCTCAGCAACTTAGCAAGGCCACAAGCAACTGGGCAAAACCTTATCTCATAAATAAAAAATTTAAAAAGGCTGGGGATGTAACTCAGTAGTTAAGCACCCCTGGGTTTAATCCCCAGTACCCATCTCCCCAAAACAGGAAGCAGTATATATATTTAGTGGGATCTCAACAATGTACAGAGATAATCACTAGCAGAAAATATGCCCCTTATTGCTTCTTTAGACTTTTTTTGTACATCCTGCATTTTACCAACTTTATGTAATTTGTAATCTATTTTTAGTTGTAGATGAACACAATACCTTTATTTTATTTATTTTTTAATGTGGTGCTGAGGATCGAACCCAGTGCCTCACATGTGCTAGGCAAGCACTCTACCACTGAACCACAACCCCAGCCCCATATGTGTAATTTTTATAATAAAACATATATATGCATAAAGAATAAGCATACGACAGCACCCTTCCCATCTCCACCCACACACCCTGCACGGGTGAATCCATCCTTCTGTGAGATAGGTGCCTTCTCTAGGGTGATGCTCTGGGAGCCCTGGGCAGATGGCTGTGTCTATGATGAAGTAAGCCACACACTACAGGACACATAGCCTCTGCCCCTCACCCACTTCAATGCGGATAGCAGTCCCCAGGGTCAACTAGGAGTGCCCCCAGACGATGCAAAAACATGTTTTTCATTTTCCAGAAATGCATGTAGGGGTGAAATGTCAGAATGTTTGTAATTTATTTTAAATCACTTACATAAAACAATTATGGCCAAAAAAAGAAAAACATATAACTGAGAAATCCAGGTAACGAATATATGCATTTTTATTCTATTATTCTTTCTAGTTTTCTGTTTGAATTCTTCCCGCCCCTGCCACTGGGGATTGAACCCAGGGCTGCTTAACCACTGAGCAACATTCCCAGATCTTTGTATTTTTCATTTTATTCTTTGGTGGGGGCGGGGGGGGGGGGGTGGTGGTTACTGGTGATTGAACTCAGGGGCACTCAACGACCGAGCCACATGCCCAACCCTTATTTTGTAATTTTATTTAGAAACAAGATCTCACTGAGTTGCTTAGTGCCTCGCTTTTTGCAGAGTCTGGGTTTGAGCTCATGATCCTCCTGCCTCAGCCTCCTGAACTGCTGGGATTTCAGGCATGCACCACCAACATCCCACTTATTTTTTGTTTTGAGACAGGATCTCGATAAGTTGCTTAGAGCCTCGCTAATTTGCCGAGGCTGACCTAGAACTTTTCATCCTGCTGCCTCTGTCCCCCAAATTGCTGGGATTACAGACATGTACCACTGTGGCTGGCTGAAAATTTTTGTAATTTAAAAAAAAAAAGTCTCAACTCAAAGTGGATCAAAGACCTAGGAATTAGACCAGAGACCCCGTGACTAATAGAAGACAAAGTAGATCCAAATCTTCATCATGTGGGATTAGATCCTGACTTCCTTAACAAGACTCCTAAAGCACAAGAAATAAAATCAAGAATCAATAAATAAAATCAAGAATCAATAAATAAAATCAAGAATCAATAAATGGGATGGATTCAAACTAAAAAGCTTTTCAGCAAAGGAAACAATCATTGAGGGTAAGAGAGAGCCGACAGTATGGGAGCAAATTTTTACCAGACACACATCAGATAGAGCACTAACCTCCGGGATACAGAAAGAACTCAAAAGACTTGATGCAAAAAAAAAAAAAAATCAATAAATGGACTAAGGAACTGAACAGACACTTCCCAGAAGAAGATATGCAAATGATCAACAAATACATGAAAAAATGTTCAACGTCTTTAGCAATTAAAGCAATACAAATGAAAACTACTCTAAGATTTCATCTCACCCCAGTCAGCATGGCAGTTATCAAAATAGAAGCAATAATAAGTGTTGGAGAAAATGTAGGGAAAAGGTACATTCAAACATTGCTTGTGGGACTACAAATTGATGCAACCACTTTGGAAGGCACTGTGGAGATTCCTCAGAAAACTTGGAATGGAACCACCATTTGACCCAGCTATCTTACTCCTCAGCATATAAACAAAGGAGATAAAATCAGCATACTATAGTAATATGGCCACATCAATGTTTATAGCAGCTGAATTCACAATAGCTAAACAGTGGAACCAACCTAGCTGCCCATCAATAGAGGAATGGATAAAGAAACTGTGGTGTATATATACACAATGGGATATTACTCAGCATTAAATGAAAATAAAATTATACCATTTGCAGGTAAATGAATGGAGTTGGAGAATATTATGCTAAGACTATCCCCAAAGACTAAAGGCCAAATGTTTTCTCTGATTAACGGATGCTGATCTATGATGGGGGGCAAGGCATGGGAAGAATGTGGAGGAACTATGGATTGGGCAAAGGGGAGGGTGGAGGGGGGTTATAGGGGTAGGAAAGTTGATGGAATGAGATGGACATCATTACCCTAGGTGCACGTAGGATTGCATGAATGGTGCGTCTCTACACTGTGTACAACCAGAGAATGGAATTGTTGCACTCCATTTGTGTACGATGAATTGGAATGCATTCTGCTGTCATGTACAACTAAGAAGAACAAATAAAAACAACAACAATAACAAAAAGAAAAGCATTAAAGAGAACAGAAAAAGTGATGGAGGGCTGGGGATGCAGAGCAGTGGTAGAGTGCTTGCCAGCATGCCTGAGGCCCTGGGTTCAATTCCCAGTCCCCCAACACACACGCGCACTTGTGCCCACTAGTGGTGTGACACCATCCCTGGTTGAAAACCCAAACCTTCATAAAAGTTGTTTCTGACTATCTGCTTTATTTCTTTTCCATGTTTCCTCCTCTGCTTCCTTCTCTCCAAAGTGAATGATGTAGGGGAAAGTCCTCATGGCATTGGGAAGAGATGGCCCTTATGCTGTCTTTTGGATCCTTGCTGGTTTAACCCTTGCCTTGCCTCAGGCAGTGGTGTCCCAAGGGCTTCAGCTGCTGAAGTCCATAACCATGGAAATTCAAATATGTTCTGATGCTGGCTCAGTGCCCACAGCTCTCCTGGACACCTGAAAACCTCTGAGTCCCAGCTGGCCACCCGCCCCACAGCTTCTCTGCCTCTCAGAACATCCCCATCCTCCCCCTGGTCACATTGGATCTCTCCTGGGTGATGCACATCCTGAGATGATCCCTAATTAGGGTGACAAACAGGGACAGGATAAAATTCAGTAATGGAAGGAGCCCAACGACACACCCATTCTTTACATGTGGTGCCTTACAAGATTTTGTGTCTCTTTTCAATTACCAACTTTTTCTGGGGGGCCAAATCTGAGCTAGGCACTGAGCCAAGCATCTGGATCCCCCAGCCCCACTGCCTGGGACACAATAGGTGCCTGTTGATAGAGAAAGGGGAAAATAGGTCACACTGCACATATACACATGAATATCAGGCAGAGTTGACAAGGAATAAAATTAACTGATATTAATTGCTGATGAGGAAAGGTGTCCAAGATATGCATTTAATGTAAAGATAAATTTCAATTAATAGGTAGAGTATGATCCCCTTTCCATGAAAATAAACCTGTATAAGACTGAGAACTGAAAACAATCCTCTTTTCTGTCCCTGTATTAAACAATATTGGGACCAAGTTATAATAGCCCAGTTGCTTGTTCCAGGAAATACCTGCTCTTGGAAGGTAAGAGTGAGTCAACTAAACAGCATACTTATTAATATAGATAATTTGCTCACTAAGACTCACTTAAGGCTCTTGCCTCTGTGGGTCCACCAATCCAAAGTGGATATATCATAAACTACCCAGTGACAACCAGTTACCTGCCTTGAATGACTGTTGTGGGCCAGGCTGTATGGACAATGACCAAACAGACTCCATTTTACCCTAAGAATGCACATCATGTAAGAAATGCTTCTCCCATGGGGACACACTGCCTCCGTACCCATCCACAGTGGCTTAGCACAGCATGTTTGACAATACAAAATGGCAATTCTTATACAATGTAAAATTGTTCTCTTTTTTTGGTTCGGATTTTTCTTGGACAATATACTCTGTCAGAGAATGCTTGTCTAGACGTTAGTAATCATTCTTTAACTTGTACTCAATGAGGGTCATTTTGACCCACTTCATTTCTGCTTATGCTTTTATAGCTCATGATGTTTGTTTATGGTCTTGAATCATAGTAACAGCCACTTATGAGTAATGTACTGACATACTTTACTTATGATATAAAAGGTATCCTCAAACCCCTGGTGGGGGTTGAAGGGTGTAGACTTGCATCCTGCTCCTTGGTCCACGAGCTAGTGAATAAAGATGTTTCCATCTCCTGCTTTAACATCAACTTGGTGATTTGTTGCAATCTCCCATAACATGACCCACCTTAAAATGACCCAAGACAATCTTTAAATCCTACAGATATCCTTCCTTTTTTTCCCCAATAAATAATAGTTATTTATTAATACTTTTCTTAGAAGCAAAGAGTGCTTACTGAGGAAGAGATCAAAAGTAAACTCATTCTGTAGTGCTTAATTTCTTCAGTTTGAGATACTATTAAAACTTCAAGGTATTGTTCTCCTTTCCTACTGTCAACTTAATACACTTAACTTTATTGATCAGTGGGTTTTCCTGGTCGTCTTTCATGCACCCAATGAACAGTTATAATTCAATTAACATGCTGAAGGCTAGCCTGAGGGTTTAGACACTAATACTACTCTTTAATGACATTTGAATGTCATTATTCCCATTTTACAGATCAAGAAATTGAGGATTAGCATTGAAACAACTTGTCACATATTAACACAGGGATAAGTGGAAGAGGCCACATGGGGCCTAAGCAGTCTGGCTCCACAGCCGGGGAGTTTACCCCTCCTGTTGCCGCTGTTGTAGTCATTATGACTAATGGAATAAATTATGCCAAAGTTCAATGGCTTAAATAACGCAACAACATTTATTTTTCTCACAGATATTCAATTTGGGTAGCACTTAGTGGGGATCACTGCCTCTGTTCCATGCACATCAGCTGGGGTGGCCTGAACGCTGAGAGCCAGAAGCTTCTGGAAGCTTCTTCTTTCACCCATCTGGCAGTTGGTGCAGACTGTCTGCTGCCATCTCAGATGACAATCAGCCAGAACTCTCACATGTGGCCTCTTCCTGTGACCTGGGCTTCTTTACAACATGGTGGCTAGGTTCCCAAGACAAGGACCCCAAGAGAACGAGTTCTAAGTCACACAGCGTTTCGCCTGCCACAGGCTATCTGTCAAGGTGATCACAAAGCCCCCCTCCCCCACCAGGTTCAAGGGATGGGGAAAGAGACTTATCTTGTTGTGGGGAGTGGCAATGTCTGGAAAAGCATCTGAGACCAGAGACATTGCTGTGGTCATCTTGGGAAAGAGGATCTTCCACAGACCCATATGTTCAGTGTGTGTATGTGTAAAATCTGATGTAGTGTGTAACAGATAATTAGCTATGGCTATTTCTGGGGCTAGTAGGCAGTCTAATGATGTTTGGGGATTATGAATAAAACACTCCACAGCATTACCTCTCAGAGACTTCCTGTCCACCCTCAGGAAGCTCATGCTGAAGGTGAGAAGTTCAATCATGTGTCCATTTCTGCCTCTCCTAGCCATCTTTCTGTGTTCCAGAAGGCTGACCTCCACACACTATGTCACCTGGGCTCCTTTACCCTCTGACCTCTAGTTGGGTTCAGTCCATACAACACTGGGAAAAAAAATCAGATGGTGAGAGACAAGAGAGGTTGGGGACTCATTCTTCCCTCGGCACATGTCCATGTCTTTGTTCCCGGGCAGCCCAAGGCCTCTGTTGAACAGTCCCTGTCCACAGCTACACATCTTATCAGGTTGCAGAGACATGTTCTTCCACTGGTCCTTCAGACCCAAGAGTGGTAAGGACTTGATTTTATGGCCGGGCCCTGCGGGCTGCATCCTCCCTGTGGGTTTCCTTAGTCCTTTCTATTCCTCTGTAACTGAGTCTTCACGACTGAAGACTGGGAAGGAAGAGGCCTCTAGAGAGAAGCAAGTTGCTATATCTTGATGTGGGAAGCAGTTACACGAAGTGTAGGTGCCTATAAAAATTTAACAAGCTGTACCCTTAAGATCAGTGCACTTTATTACTTGGACGTTATATCTCAGGCTTGAAAACATGCCACCAAGGAGGACACCAGTCCTTTCTGTAATTTCACTCTGCCACCCACAGTGTGTGGACCATCTTATTTTAATCATAAGAGGGCAGCTGCAACCGCCAGGTATCAAATGTAATCAGGAATATGTTAGGGAGAAGAGAGCGCCACTTCCGGTGTCTCTTTGAAAAGTAGAGAAATATTTCCCACCCCCACCGGAAGCTAGCTGCCTCCTCACATCTTATTGACCACAAGTCCTGGCCAGCACCTGGCAAGGGAAATGAGACTGTCACGATCAGAGTTTAGCTTTCCCTTGATCCCATGGATAAGGGAGAAATACAATCAATTCCACACTCATAATAATGAGTTCCTAAACAAAGGACTGGGCTGTCCCACTGAGGTCACCCTACAAGGATAAAGCAACCTTTAGAATTTAAAAAAAAAAAAAAAAAAAACTTTTTTGCAAAAGTGGTGTATCTTTGTTGTTTTACTGGTTATGTGATTAATTATAAAAGTTCAACTCATGAGTAAATATCATCTGTAATGAATCCTCCTCCTACCCCATCATTATAATCACTGTTAAAAGTTTGATCCAGAGTCTCCAGATTTTTTCCCTCATATATATGTCATTTTGTATTTATATAATTTTTTAACCTATAGAAATAGGAGCATGCCATATGTGTCAAACACAATCATTTGCCTGCGCAACAAACATATCCTGATTATGTTCTCTGCCAACAACTGTTTAATATTTACTGTCCATATGCTTTAGGGAACATGCCCTTCCCTGTCCCTACTGTCCCTAAGAGGTACATTATGATTAGTGGAAAGAGATGTTCTGGGGCTGGGGTTGTGGCTCAGTGATAGAGCACTTACCTCGCATGTGTGAGGCTCTGGGTTCGATTCTCAGCATTGCATATAAACAAATAAATAAATAAGGGTCCATTAATAACCAATAAAATATTTTTTAAAAAAGAGTTGTTCTAATCCTGTTACCCATCAAAAACACTTAGGAAATTAAAAATACATCCTACCCCTGGAAGAACTGCTCTGTAAAGCGTTGGTCTGTTGTGAGGTCAGGCATGAAGATATTGCAGGTATTGCTAACATACAGCTGGGGTTGAGATTCCTGGTCTCAACTCCTTGTGTTTCTCCTGTTCCCCTCACTACTGACTATTTTGAGAATAGGGCATATGACTTTTGTTATAGCTTGGGTATTTAAAGTCCCCAAACAACTCATGGGTTAAATGTTTGGTCCCCAATATGGCAGTGTTCGGAGTGGAGCCTCTGGGAGGTGATTGGATTATGGGGTCTCTGGTCTCATCAAAATGGAGTCATCCACTCACAGGCCATTGGGAGAACAGCTTCTCTCCACCACGCACTCCCCACCACAGGCCCAGAAATAACAGAGCCAAGTGATTATTGACCAAAATCTCTGAAATCATGAGCCAAAATAAATCTTTCCCCCTTTAAATTTATCTCCCTCAGGTATTTTGTCACACAAATAGAAAATTGATGAACACAACCTCTTCTGGCTGTGAGCAATGAGAGGGAATCTAATGAAAGTTCTAGAAATTTTTACTCAATCTCAAAAGGCATGAGATCTTTTTTTGCCTCTACATCGTGTCAATGACACGGTCCTCCTAGATCAATGGCAGCCATCTTGGGATCAGGAGGGAACAAGATTAAGAGGATGAACCAACGCCCCAGGGATGGATGGCAGAGCAGAAATACAGGAAGGATTTGACTCCTTTGTGGTACATTGTAAGAATCAGTTGATCCTGCAAGCGTTCTATTTCTTATCTTCTTGAGTGAAATAACATTTTATTTATATTTTCACCCATTGAGCTATACACAGCCCAAAGCTTCCCAACTGGTACAATATAAAATTTGCTCGAATATGCTTTTGAACTTAGTTCAGGCGTCTCCCGCTTACTATCACTAAAGCGTTTCTACAACACGTTCTTAGTAAAAATGCCGGTAGGGAACCTTTTATAATAAATAAGAAACCCATTATATTAAATAGGAAAAGTTATAATGCATCACACATCAGTCAAAAAAAACCAATCAATTTCTTAAAACTTTATTGAATCTCAGAAATATGCCTGTAAGTTTTTAAAAACTGTTGTATAGACATAGAAGAGTGTTAGGGCAGTGAAACTCCTTTGTCTGTTACTATAATGGAGTCATTACACATTTGTGGAAACCCATAGAATGTACACCAAGAGGGATCTTCATGTAAACTATGGAATGCTGCACCCATATAGGCCCTGGATTATAATAAATATACCACTCTGGAGGCGGGTGTGAGTAACAGGGGAGGCTGAGCAAGTGTGGACCAGGGGTAAATGGAAATCTCTGTAGCTTCCATTTAATTTTTCTGTAAGCCTGAAAGCACTCTTAAAACATAAAGTCCTTTAAATAAAAAACAATCCAATGTGTTGGGATATAAAAAGCCTAACATCCCTCCCAGATTACCAATAATTATAAAGGTTGTTAAGCACTTGCTTTGTGCACAGGACCAAAGCCTCTCTTGCTGCCAACAATGGCCACGATGCCCGATCCCTTTGTTGTCCCAAGGTTGAATGTTTGTATCTTCCTTTTATTCAACTCATTCGGCTATTGTTCATTGGTACATGAAATGTTTTCATCATTCAGTGTTAGAAAAATGGAAAATGATAACAACAACTACTTTAGGATTGTGTTCAGAAGCATAGGACAAGACCAGAAAAAAAAATAAAAAGGCCTGAAGAACCTACAGGCTTATGTGGGTCGTGTGACAAGAAGTCCCAGGTGTGCCTCCTGTTTCTTTTGTCCCTCTCTCAGGAGTGTGAAGTCTTTCATCTCCTGGCTTTGTGGCCTCCTGGTTGTGTGAAGTTTGATGCACATCTAGGGAACCCGGCCACATTCCAGATGGGAAGAACAGAGGACGAGTAAGAAGGTGGAAGGAGGTGAGCCCACAGACTTCCTGGGAGTCTCACCCAGCCATTTCCGCTTCCCTGGCCAACGAGGATCCCTGCGACTGAAAGGCGGGTGTCACTCAGTTATTTTTTTCCTACATATTTACCTGTAATTCTGAGTTTCTCCCAAGTGTTATTTGGGATATAATGAGAAACATTTTTCCCAAGATAATGATATTCTGTTGAGTAGGGATGTAAATATAAATGTTTCCCAATACATAATTTGCTAAAGAAAGTCACTATTATTGGCATATATATATATATATATATATATATATATATATATATACACACACACATATATATCACAATATCAAGCTTGAGTATTATAAACTAAGAGTGATTCTATTAACAAAATGTAAACTAGAAGAACATTCTGCATGATACGCCTGAATGCCTTGGAGGTCTTTCCTTACAGTTCTACCTTATCTTTGGCAGCCGTGACATAGTAAGCATACCATTGCGTAGACATACCGTAATTGGTGTGTCCTGTTCAACAATTTTTTCAAATTGTTCACCATTATAAATAAGGCTGCATTGAATACTTCCACACAAACATCTTTATCATTTTTTTCCAGTTGCTTAAATGAAATCCTTGAAATTGGTGGGCTGCTATAAGTTCTGCAAATTGTAAGTTCTGCAAATCTCGAACTTTGATCCACATAGCCAAATTACCCTCTAGAAAGGTTGGGCCAACTCCACTACTTCTCCATGGCTGGGACGATGAACATGCATCACAGTGACACCTTGGCCCGCTTAGATAGAGAGGGGGATGAATGGTTCCGTGAATGTAGCCTTTAGAAGCCGAGAGCTTCATAATTCAGACACCAATTACATTTGGAAATGAGATTAGCACATGGAATCTTCTCATTCATCTCTTTGGGAGTTTCAAGGTTCCACGGCTGGGCAGATGAGACAATAAAACAAAACCAGTGAAATGAAGTCAATGTGGACCCAGGACATTTACCCTGATGAATGATTCCATTTAGGGCCAACTTTCACAGCGGTTTGCTCAGTTTTGTCTTGAAGGAGCGTCCAGAAGGCTGCATCCACAGTTTCCCTCCATTAGTGATCCTTCTATCTATAACACACACCTTGATCTCATTATCCCCTTCTCAAGAGACTGTCAGACCCTCCACCCCAAACATGTGCTTGAATGATGCCCAAGTACATTCTGGTAGAACAGTTGCTGTTGGTCAGTGCATAATAATAATGGCAACATCCATAATAATATGAAAGCTAGCGCTTGCTTAATAGGGAGTTAGTGTTTGTTGTCTAATTTGCAGTTTGGGGTGATGAAAAAGTACTGGAGATGGATGATGGTGATAGTTACCCAACAACGTGAATGTTCTCAGTTCAACTGGATTAGACACGTAAACGGGGTTAAAAAGGGCAAATTGTAGGTGACATATTTACCACAATTTTTAAAATGGAAAAAAAAAATCAACCTCTGGCTTCCAGTTCATCCTGTAAGGAACTAGAAGTAGCCATCCCATCCTAACAATAAGAAAAATGTTTAACAAATTAAAAAATCAACAACTCCTTTTAGGTCATGAGAGAAGTGAGATCACGGGACAAACTGATGCCCCCGAAACTGGAGAGAGAGGGAGATGGGTACAGAGAATCACAACTCACCCGAGCAAAATCCCTGACTACAAACCTCTGTTGGGAATAAGCACCAGGGTAAGAAAATCTGAACTGTCATTGACAAATTGCTGAAGGCTCAGTGTAGGGACATCTGAGAGTTGAAAATTCTGGGGACCCAGGCATGGGAAACCCCCATACTTATGAGTTTTACCTTCTGGAGCTTTGCTAGGTTCTCACAGTGAATAATGGAGAAAAATCCCCGTATGATTCTTGCAGGAGAACAGGGAAAAGGAATCATGAATTGAACTCAGGGGCACTCAACCACTGAGCCCTATCCCCAGCACGATTTTGTGTTTTATTTAGAGACAGGGTCTCACTGAGTTGCTTAGGGCCTCGCCTTTGCTGAGGCTGGCTTTGAACTCACGATCCTCCTTCCTCAGCCTCCAGAGCCACTGAGACTACAGGCGTGCACCACTGCGCCTGGTTTAATTGCTTTCTTATATGTCAGCACAAGAAATTCGAATTTGGAATTCAGAATACAACCTATTTACATTAATGCCCCAAAAATAAAATGCTCAAGTATAAATACATGAGGGAAATTACAAAACTCTGAAGAAAGAAACCAAAGAAGAACTAAAAGAAGAAGAAGAAGAAGAAGAGACACTCTGTGTTCACAGAGAGAGAGAGACTCAAGATTGTCAAGAGGTCATTCTTTTAGACTAAGTCTATAGATTAAAGGTAATGTTAGTCAAACTCCCAGCAAGTTATTTTGTAGAAATCAACAAACTATTTATATGAAGAGACAAAATATCCAGAAGAGCCAAAAGAATATTCTTTCTTATTTATTTATTTATTGGATACTAAGGATTGAACCCAGGGTGCTTAGCCACTGAGCCACATCCTCAGCCCTTTTTATTTTTTATTCTGATACAGGGTCTCAATAAGTTTGACTTGGGCCTCACTCAATTGCTAAGGCTGGCTTTGAACTCCTCTGCCTCAGCCTTTCAAGCCACTGGGATGACCGGCATGTGGCACCGCTCCCAGCCCAATACAATATTGAAGAGAAAAATAAAGTTAGAGGATTTCCACTGCTTTATTTCAAAATTCACTGTAAAGCTATCATAATCAAAACAGTGTGGTATTGGTGAAAGAATACACAAATAAATCAGTGAGACAGAATAAAGAGCCCAGAGGTAGTTTCCCTTAGAGTTGGCTAATCTTTGACAAGGGAATGAAAGCAGCACAATGGAGAAAAAATTGGTTTGTCAAAAGCTAATGCCGGAGCAACCGGACATCCACATGCAAAAAATGAACTTAGACACAGACATTATACCTTCACCAAAATTAACTCAGTGTATCATAAATTCAACTATAAAACACAAAACTAAAACTTCTAGAAGATAACAGAGGAAAAAACTCCAAATGACCTTGGTTATAGTAATGGCTTTTCAGTACAACACCAAAGGCATGATCCATGAAAAAACTGATTAGCTAGACTTCATTAAAATTAAAAACTGGGGCTAGGGTCATGGCTCAGTGGCAGAGTGTTTGCCTAGCATGTGTGAGTGAGGCACTGGGTTCGATTCTCAGCACCACATATAAATAAATAAATAAATGTCCATCAACAACTAATAAAATATTTTTTTAAAAAGTCTATCAACAACTAAAAAACATTTTTTAAAAAATGTTCTGCAAAAACAAAAAGCACAAAAACCAAAACCTTGCTCCGCAAAATATGATGTCAAGAGAATGAAAAGCCATACAGTAGAGAAAATATTTGCAGAAAACACACTAGATGAAGGACTGTTATCCTATAAAGATCTATTTAGACTCAACAACAGGAAAACAACAACCTGATTAAAAACTGGGACAATTTGGGGCACAGTGGTGCATACCTGTAATACCAACTACTCTAGAGACTGAGGCAGGCAGATAACAAGTTCAAGGTCAGTTTGGGCAACTCAAGGAGACCCTGAGTCAAAATAAAAAGTTAAAAGGGTTGGAAACGGAGCTCAATGGTTTAGTACCCATGGGATCAATCCCAATACCCAAAAAAAAAAAAAAAAAACACTGGGCAAAAGACCTAAACAAGCAGCGATCAAAGAAGATATGTAGATGGCAAATAAACATATGTTCCATATCATATGTAACTGGGGAATTGCAAATTAAAGCAATGAGATACTATTAAGAATGGTAAAAATCCAAAAACTGACAAAATTAAATATTGGGTTGATCAATAGAAACTCATTCCTTGTTGATAGCAATACAAAATTGTATAGCCACATGGGAAGACATGGGAAGACAATTGGCCTTTTCTTATAAAATTAAATGTATCCTTACATATGATCCTGCAGTCATGCTCCTTGGTATTTACCCAAGGGAATTAAAAATTTACACACAAAAAAAACTTGCACATGGATGTGTATGGCAGCTTTATTTATTATAATTGCCAGAATTTGGAATCAACCAAATTGTCCATCAGTAGGTGAGTGGATAAATAAACTGGATATATCCAGACTGGAATGTCTTCAACACTAAGAAGGTATGAGCTATCGAGTTATGAAAAAATGCAAAAAAAATTAAATGTATATTACTAAATGAAAGAAGCCAACCTTAGAAGGCTACATACTATATGATTTCAACCATATGACATTCCATAAAAGGCAAATATGGAGATAGTGCAAGGATTGATGGTTCCCAGGGTTGAGGGGGAGAGGAATAATGAAGAGAAAGAGCACAGAGGATTTTTAGGGTAGTAAAACTACTTCATATGACACTATAATGGTGGATACTTGTTCCTGTACATTTTTCTAAATTTGTAGAACATATAATATCAAATGTATACCCTAGGGTAGGAGCTGGAGTTGTGACTCAGTGGTAGAGCACTTGCCTGGCATGTGTGAGGCCCTGGGTTCAATCCTCAGCACTGCATAAAATAAATAAATAAAATAAAAGATTCATTGACAACTAAAAAAAAAAAAATTTTTAAAGTGAATCCTAGGGTAAACTATGGGCCCTGACTAATGAAGTACCAATGTAGATCAATTGATTGTAACAAATATGCACTCTGGTTTGAAATGTTGATAGTTTAGGAGGCTACACATATGTAGGAACAGAGGATATACGGGAAATCTCTGCACCTTCACTTAATCTTTCTGCAAACCTTTAAGTGTTCTTTTAAAAATAAAGTCTATTTTTTAAAAAATCTAAGGAAAAGACATACAAGTCAATCTTGACAGCAATCGTGTGAGGTGGTTCCATTGCCAAGTTCAACTACACTTGTTTGAATGAAACTCTGTACAGAAATTGACCTGCATAAGACCTCAAGAATCTGAGAATTGACCACAGTCTGGCCTGCCTCGAGGACAGGAGCCACTGAAAGAATTTTCATGCCTTCCCCCAAAGCCAGGTTTGGAGTTTTGAAAGTTGACTCTGACTGCGATATAGGAGAGGAAAATGGCGTTAAAGAAGCAAGCCAGGAAGCTGAGCCGTTATTGAGATGTGACGGTGATCTGAACCTGGGCAGTGCTTGGGACTTAGGAGAAAGAATCTCCCAGCCCAGGACTAGGAGTGTCCTCCAGGGCAGGAGGGAGAAGTGTATCCAGGGTGATTCCCGCAGCCGTCTTGACTTTCTCCATATCCATGGGGGCTCCTGACTGCAAGCCACTGTTACCAATTCTGACTGATAGAAGCAGAAAGAAATAGGATGGAAAGATACAAGGTGGTGCAGACTTTCCAGGGGAACTCAAGAATGGAGCTAAGAGGCAGAAACTGGTGTTTCTGGTACCCCCCACCAGTGCTGGGACACAGTTGTGGCGAGCAGTTGTAGTTACACCGTTCATGCCCTACCTCAGGGACCGGCTCCATCTCTGTTTTTCTGTCTTGAGGTTTTCTAGAAACTTCAGGATCCTGCTCAGGCCATGCACAGGAACAATCAGAAATGTTTGCAAGTTACTGCCCCTTAAAGCCATCCAATGGTGGGGTGGGGGAGACCCAGTGGGTAAATGCTTAATGTTCTCCTGAGGTCCCGCAAGAGTTGAGTCTCCTTTTTCTTTAAAGAAGCACCTTGAGAATGTGCCCTTGGTAACTTCTCCCCCTTCCCTCTATCCTTCTATTTTCTTTTTCATACTTACCTCCAGGAGTCACCTCCCAAATACACCACCTCTAAGGTTCTCATTTCAGGCTCTCCTTTCAGAAAAACCCAAAGTCAAAGGAAAGCAGGAAGTATGTTTGAAATTAAAGTACAAGCAGGTCCAGGAGGGCGGCACTGGTCTGAGGAAGCTCTAGACATGGTAAAATGCACCACTGAGCCCTTCTACCAGAGAGCCTGCAGGCTACCTCAGCCCGCAGCCACACCTGGGACAGGTATGTGACTTTCCTATGATTCTGTCCTTTCAAACAAGGCTTCCTCGTCATCCTCATTTCCTGGGTCACTTGCTTTCTCTCCAAAATGTGGGTGTGCATACCTGACTGGCTGTGCCTAGGTCACACATCCATACTGTAGCTGTAAGAGAGCCTGGAAAATTGAACACGGCTCCTTTGAAGCTTCCAGAATCTCAAGTGATATCTCATTAAGACTCGTGATACAGGGGATTCTCTAACTATAACCCAGGAGTTTAGAGGCAGGGTGACTCCCCAAATAAAAAGGACCTTTTTCCCACTGTCACACAGGTCAGAGCTGAAGCCACTTGAATGCCTCACACCCTTGTCCTGACAGAGGCTGGCGTCTGGTGCTGATTCTGAAAGTCGAGGTATGGTCTTGACCTTGATTTCCATTTACCAAGTTTGAATTCAGTTTCACGGTTCTCAGAAGAGCTGCAGCAAACCCAGCCCCACCAGGTAACCTAGGGACAGAAGCACAAAAGAGTTATAATTGCCCTATCTTCCCCTTTTTCATTTCCAGTCAGCTCAGTCTGCCTTCTGCTGATCTCTGAAGTGTAATTCAAAGGACTGAGCTGATTTACTCCTATCCAGTCCAGCTCTTGGACCAAATTAACGAGTGCTTCATCCTGAGACTGGGAGAGCAGGTGCTGCTGGGAGGTTATTGCTCAGCTTTCTAGCCATGCTGTTGAGAGAAGACAGGCTTTTGCATTTGGAGGCAGAAGACACATCCCTCTAAAGGAGATGGGGACAGTATCTACCAAAGGGTCCCCTCACCCACATGGGAGATTAAGGGTCAGGAAAGACTTCCTGAAAAATTCAGTATTTCAGATGAGTCTGGAAAGAAGGGTAGAAATCAACTCCACCTTAAAGGAGAGAGGTCAAAGGCCCTGCATGTGTAGAGGCCTGGAGGAAGAAGAAGGGGAAAGAGTCAAAGAGCAAACCCAGAGAGACAGCTTACAGACCCAGCCAGTAAGAGGCTCACTGCTACTTTAGGGGATCTCAGACTCAGAAAACTTACTTTTGAAAACCACCCCAGAGCCAGGCACAGTGGCGCACACCTGTAACCCCAGGGGCTCAGGAGGCTGAGGCAGGAGGATCACTAGTTCAACACCAGCCTCAGCAAAAGTGAGGCACTAAGCAACTCAGTGGGACCCTGTCTCTAAATAAAATACAAAATTGGTCTGAGGATGTGATTCAGTGGTCGAGTGCCCTGAGTTCAATCCCTGGTACCCAAAAAGAGAAAAAAATAAAGATAAAAAATACCACCCAGAAATGAGTTCATGTCACACATGCATGGACATGGATACCCTCTGGCAAAGGGCACAAAGGTCCCAGGTGAAGAATCCATTGTGGAAGTCAGTCCTTCATTTGCAGGTGCACAAACAGGTCCAAAGAAGGCCAAAATGACAGTCACAGCAAGATTCTGCCACATTTTTTTTTTTTTTTTGGTCTCTCTCACCTGGTTATAAACTTACCTCAAGTGACTGATAATCTCTATTTCAAAGGGAGGAAAAAATAAAACTGATTGGAAAATTCACAAGCCAGGACAGGGTTTGACAGCTGGTGTATTTCACTGGAGGTCCACTCAGCGTCCAGCCAGATTGCTCATGGAGCAGCCCCAAAGGTTATGATCACAGGTCCTTTCGCTGGGGCCTTTCAACTTCTTAATAGAAAAAGGCTCCCACCCATTGCCTGTGAGGGCCCGGATGAGGTTAGGTGTAAGGATGATGAGCCTAGATGTGAATGTTCTGGAGATGGACTGGGAACAGGCTGGGGTGTCATCAATCAGAACATAGCTTTTTAGAGAATATGTTCCATTCAGGCCCCAAACCTGATCCCTCCCCTATTCTGTGACTATCTGTTACTAAACCTGGAAAATCTACTTCAAATTCCCTAGAGATTAAACCACTGGTGGCCCCTGGGGGAGAGAGGCATGACTCATGGGGTCCGGATGCCCCGTGATGAAGACTGTCAGGTGAACTCCTGGTTTGAGCTTTCTGTTTTCCCTCACCTGAGCCTTTCTAGAATTCTAGAGTGGACATTATATCCCCTCTGAGGCAGCAGGGTTGGCCATCTCCACTCTGCCAAAGGGTTGGTCATTCCCCAGCTCAGTTTCTTCTTCATTTACAGTGTTGCAGGCTCAGCAATGTCCACTAGTTTCATCAAAGATGGAGAGGATACTTCTGCTTCAGGGCCTCCTTATTGTCTGGAGTGGATTTTAATGAGATGATACAAACAAAACTCAGTCATCCTGAACACACCTCCCACGACTGAGCTCTGCACTTAGAAATGATTTAAGATGGTAAATTTCATGTTGTGTATTTTTTTTTCCCGGCAATTAAAATCAGGATAAACAAAACAGCCTTCTTGAAACCAGAAGTCACTGCCTGCCTTCCCCTCACCCCCAAGAAATTTTCATGAAGTTTCAAAACAAATAGAAGCTACATCTTTGGAGATCTGTTTATATGGAGAATTAGAACATTTTAAGTCCCTCTGCACAATTTATTGAGGACCTTGGAGAGCGAATCTTCTCCAAGTGTGGTTCCTGGCCCGGCAAAGGCATCATGCCTTGGAAATGTGTTAGAAAAGCAAATTCTTGGGCTGGGGATGTGGCTCAAGCGGTAGCGCGCTCGCCTGGCATGCGTGCGGCCTGGGTTCGATCCTCAGCACCACATACAAACAAAGATGTTGTGTCCGCCCAAAACTAAAAAATAAATATTAAAAATCTCTCTCTCTCTCTCTTTCTCTTTAAAAAAATAAAAAGAAAAAGAAAAGCAAATTCTTGGGTCCTACACCAAACTTACTGAACCAGAAACCTTGCAAGTGGGACCAGCAACCTGTGTTTTAAGAAGTCCTCTGTGACTACAGATTGGGCATCAGCTTTATGATGTTAGATGCACGAAACATCAGAATCATTTATCGACAACAATATGGGGGAAGAGAACGAAATCAAGCATAGGCCGCAGTCCATAAGCTGGAGAAAAGGTGGAAGAAATGATGAAAGGGGAAGGAAGGAAAGATCCCCATTCACTGAGAATTCCCCTGTGCCAGGCCCCATTCTTATTGCATTGAATTCTCAGTTTCCTTGAAAAGAATTGATTATTTCCTTCATTTTACAGATAAAAGAACTAAAGCTTAGCTAGTGAGGAAGGATTTTTAACCAAGGTCTGCCTCACTCCTTGGGCTCTTCTATTTATTTTCCACACCTCTCTTCTTTAAAATTAACCTCATCACCAAGGATATCACTGGCGATGGAACACAAAAGGTGGGGGAATAAAACAAGAGTTCTCCTCTGTAATTCACCCTCCAAAGCAGAATTCAAATGCACCTCCTCTAAGAAGTCCTTTAGGACTGCTTTGCTTAAAAACTTACCCATAGCCGGGCACAGTGGCGCATGCCTGTAATCTCAGCCACTCGGGAAGATCAGACAGGAGGATCGGGAGTTCAAAGCCAGCCTCAGCAAAGGCGAGGCACTAAGCAACTCCGTGAGACCCTGTCTCTAAATAAAATACAAAATAGAGCTGGGGATGTGGCTCAGTGGGGAAGTGCCCCTGAGTTCAATCCTTGATACAAAAAAAAAAAACTTTCCCATAGTGCTTCACAATACTTGACATACAGTAAGTACTTCACACAACTTATTGTAGAAGTCCTCAAACCTTTGGTCCTAAGACTCCTTAAAAATAATTGACATTTGTCTTAGTCCATTTTCTGTTGCTATAATAAATATCACAGACTGCGTAATCTATAAAGAATAGAAGTTTATTTAACACATGATTCTGGAAGCTACCAAAACATGGGTGCTGGCATGTGGTTGGCATCTGGTGAGGGCCTTCTCACTGCATTGTAACGTGGCAGAGGGTGTCACAAGGTAAAACAGAGAAACCATGTATAACAGAGAGCTCTCTCTCTCTCTCTTTTTTTTTTTTTTTTGTACCAGGCATTGAACAACTGAGGGGCACTTGCTCACTGAGCCACATCCCCAGCCCTATTTTGTATTTTATTTAGAGGCAGGGTCTCACTGAGTTGCTTAGCTCCTCGCTTTTGCTGAGGCTGGCTTTGAACTTGGGATCCTCCTGTCTCAGCCTCCCAGCTGCCGGGATTACAGGCATGTACCACTGCGCCTGGCAAGAGCTCTCTTTTTATAATAAAATCACTCCCTCAATAACCCATAATCCATTATTGCACTAATCTATGGTTGGACCCAGAGGTACCACTTCTCAAAAACTATGAACATATGGCTAAGGATTAAGTTTTGAACACATGAAACCATACCAACATTCATAGACAAATATGAACTTCAACCTAGACTTTATACTTTGACCAAAAAAACAAAAACTCAAAATGGATCAGGCATCATATGCAAAATATAACACTAAAATTTTTTTAGAGAAAAAATAGGAGAAGCTGGGTGCAGTGGCACACGCCTATAATCCCAGTGGCTTGGGAGGCTGAGACAGGAGGATTGCAAGTTTGAGACCAGCTTCAGCAACTTGGCAAGACCCTGTCTCAAAATAGAAGATAAAAGGGATGAGGATGTGGCTCAGTGGCTAAGCCCCCTGGGTTCAATCCCTGGTACTAGGAAAAAAAAAAAAAAGAAGAAGAAGAAAAAGAAAAAGAAATCTTTAGGGTATAGGGCTGGGTGAGAAGTTCTTAATGTTAGTATCAAAAGCATGATCCATAAAAGATAGAAATAAATAAAATAGATTGTTCAAAATGAAAACCTTTTGCTCTGACAAAGACTGTGTGGAGGGGGTCAAAAGCACTGAGAGAAAATGCTTGCAGACCACATATCCGACAATGCACTGGCATCCACAACATATGAAGAATTCTCAAAACTCACGTGAAGACAAACAACCTAATTAGAAAACAGGCAAGAGACATCACACTGATAAGGAACTGTAGAGTTGGCAAGTAAATATCACAAAATTCTCGACATTATTAGTTATTAGGAAAATGCAAATCAAAACCATCATGAGAGACCCCCCCTGCAACCCTCAGAATGGGTAAAATAAGGGCAATTCAGAATGCGGTTGAGAACACAGAGAAAAAGGGAAATGGTGAGACTGGAGAAGATGGGTCACTCAGGAGTTATTGGCTGGAGTATAAAGTGGTTCAGCCACCCAGAAAAAAAAAAAAAAAACTTACATCAGTTTCTTAAAAAATTAAACCTGGTAAAGTGCCTCTGAGTTCAATCCCCAGTACTGAAAAATATGAAGGTTATATATTGCATTTTTCTATTTATGTAACATTCTTTTTTATGTTTTTTTTTTTTACAGTGCTGGGGATTGAACCCAGGGCTTTGCACATGCTAGGCAAGCACTGAGTTATATCTCCAACCCTTTTTGATTTTTATCTTGAGACAGGGTCTTGCTAAATTGCTAAGGCTGACCTGGAACTTGTGATCTTCCTGCCTCAGCCTGCACAACCACATTCAGTTAATATAACATTCTTGAAATGACAATATTATATATAAAGAGAACTGGGATTAGGGAGAAGGGAGAGAAGGATTTGGCTGTTGCTACAAAAAAGCCTAAAGGATCCTTGTCATGGATGGTTCTATTCTAATGATAGTCATATAAATCTATATCAATAAAGTTGTATAAGATTAAACACACACAAAAAACACACACACCAACACATGTAAGACATGAAATCTGGATACGGTGGGTAGTTTATATCCATGCCAATTTCATGGTTGTGCTATTGTACAAAAGTCATCTAGGATATCTAGGGGAGAACTGGTATTCAAGATCTCACTATGTTATTTCTTACAATTGCACATCAGTCTACAGTGATCTCAAAATCATGACTTTTAAAAAATAGTATTGAGAACTACAATGACATTTGCTATATTCAAAACTAAAATGGAGACATTTTGCAAGTCTTTATTAATAATAGTCTTTTAAAACAATAATAAACCAATTACATACTAATTTAAATCAGTCCTAAGCTGCCACCTGTCCTGCCTTTGGCCACAGAAACCCACCAAGTACTCTGGCCTGGGCCTCCCTGTTTTTATGAAATATAATTGTCTTTTCAAAAAATAAAGTGAGAAGAATGACATTCTTATTTCTGCAAAACTATTTACTATATGGCTTCATAGACAATTGGATTCCCATATCTGCTTCTGCATTATAATATGTTGGGATAGAGCGCATCACGCAGCCTCTGAAGGGTTTCCTGTAGGTGTATATGCAGAATACTCAATTCTAAGGTAGGACCAAGGCAAATAATGTCTTAATGTTTTTATAAAAATAGTTTTATCTGGGCTTGGTGGTGGATGCCTATAATCCTGGCAACTCAGGAGGCTGAGGCTGGAAGATGGCAAGTTCGAGGCCAGCCTTATTAACTTAGTGAGACCCTGTCTCAAAAAAATTTAAAAAGGCTCAGTGGTAGAGCACCTTTGGGTTCAAGCCCCAGTACTGCCAATAAATAAATAAATAATAACCAAATCAGAACAAAAATGGTTTTAACCTCATAGATCTCCTCAAAGACTCTCAGGCCCCCATGTATCCCTGAGCCACACTTTGGAAACTCCTGTGTTGTTGTGATTTGTCCCCAAGTGCTCCTGACAGTGAGCAAGGGCAGAAAGAGTCTATTTTTTATCAAGTGCCTTGTACGGTGCCTAGCACAAAACTAATACCCAATAAATAGCTGAGATGCAACAGAAGATGAATGACTTGTTTGCTAAGAGAGAAGGAGGACAGAGGGGGAGAGAGAGAGAGAGAGAGAGAGAGCCAATCTGCTTGACAGTACATTGCTGTAGACTTTTAGTTCTGAGTCAGAATAAAGGTCAGCTTGTTCTGGTATAGCTTGGTCCGACGGAACAAACATTGTTCTGAGAAGCTAGGAGGGTCCTGAGGCATGAGACCTGGGCATGCAATGACAGAGTGGCCTTTTGGAAAAGGTCTCCCTGTGTCATGATTTCTCACGAGTCTTGCCCTTGAGGCCTCTGCACACCATTCAGAGCAAGCCTGGGAGGAAGGGGCTCAGCAGGTCACACAGAGACGTACTAAATTATTTTCTGCTAATTTTGAATCTTTCTCATAACCCTAACTTCCCGAGGCTGTTCACAGGGTACCCATGAGTGGCCAGTCTCAGCCCACTTGGTCCACAGCTGCCCCGGGAAGGAGAAAAGAATTTCAGGCCACCATTTCGGCTTATGAATCGGTTCTCAGATCTCACCCCAAGAATTTATCCAAGCTTATTTTAGTAAGGAACTCAGAAAAGTGATGGTGATAACTTAATATTGCCACCGAAAAATGTTTGCTGTGTCAGACACTAAGCCCGATATTCCAAGATGCCCGAGGGTGGCCCCTGCCTCAAGGGGCCTCTGATCTCCTGGGAAATGACTTGACCCCACTCCAGCCAGCAATGGAGATTGTAAAGGGATGAGCACTCAGTGAAGAGAAATCAACCTTCCTGGGATCAGGGAACAGGGGCACATTTGACATGGTCCTCGAAAGGAAAAGAAAGGTGCTGGCCAGTAAGTAGGACAGCACCCGAGGGAAGGAGGACAGTGGGATGTCTTAGCACAGAGCTAAAGTAACAGTGGTCAAACTGAAATGGAAGTTTCTTTCTTTCTTTTACCATGATCCAGGCTTACCTAATGTATGGTTCCCATGGTGACCCCAGAGGATCAGGAGCCCATGCTCTTTCCTTCCTGATGCTCAGGAGGCCCAGCCTCTGTCCATCTGCATGGTCCCCAGTCACCATGTCTGTATTCTTGCAGTGGAAGTGGAGAAGGGGCAGGAAGGCATGACCTCTCCATCTAAGGGCACAATTCACAAGTTACACACTTTGGCTGGGGATGTGGCTCAGTGGTAGGGCACTTGCCTAAGGAGGTACATGGTCCTGGGTTTGATCCCCAGTCCTGAAAAAAAAAGTTAAAAATAAAGAAGTTGTACAGCACTTCTGCTCATATCACATGGGCCAGAACATAACTGCAAGGGAGGCCGGGCAATGCAATCTAAACACGTGGGCTCCTATGGCTCTAGGAGAAACTGGAGAACAACTAGAGGTTTCTGCCCCAAGCCCAAAGGTGAGAACATAGAGGGAGGTTTCAGAAGGAGCTAGGTGTGTGTTCAGAAACGGTGGATGGAGAAAGGAAATAGCGTGGGAAGGTGGTTTGGGGTACATGGAGAAGAGGGGCAACACATTCCAAAGCTACAGACCTTATTTTGGAAGTCAGTTGATTCTCAGGCTTGAGTACTCAAGAGCACAATCTGAAGAACTCGGATTTTGGGCCCCCAACCCCAGAGTGCCTGATTTATTAATTCTTCTATGGGGTTCGAAATTATGCATTTCTAAACAGTTTCCAGACGCTGCTGTTGTTCGGTTCCAAGATCTTTTTATTGGTGGAGGGGAGTACTAGGGATTGAACTCAGGGGCACTCAACCACTGAGCCACATCCCCAGCCCTATTTTGTGTTTTATTTAGAGAGAGGGTCTCACGGAGTTGCTTAGTGCCTCTCTGAGTTGCTGAGGCTGGCTTTGAGCTCAGAATCCTCCTGCCTCAGCCTCCCAAGCCTCTGGGATTACAGGTGTGCACCCCCCACACCCAGCTGTTCCGGGATCTTAGACAAATGTAGAGCTTCAGGAAGTTCTATGGAGATGGAGTAGAGGGAGATGATGTCTGTTTTCAGAAGGCTGAGTCTGTCCCAGCAACAGAGAACACACTGTAACAGAGCGTCCCGAGCAGTAGAGCTTTACACCCTCTTGATCCTCATGTTCCCAAGAAATTACACTCAAGAAAAACAAGGGTGCTAGAGAGCCTGCCAAGCAAGGCCTTAGAATTTCAATGCCCGGGAGCTACTGGCCACTTCTTGGCAGGGCTGATGTTCCAGTCACCACCCGGATCTGCCATTTCTTTGCTTTGGGTGCAGAAGCCTGGGTCTGGGTGGTCACAGGAAGGTCCCTGTCCTCCCTGCTCCTGGGTTTCTCCATCAAGACACTAATGGGAGTCATTTGCCTGTCCAAGGTGCCAAGACTATCAGATGGTGCCCATCAGAAAACTGAACAGTGTCCCAAGGCTATGGGGACTCCAAAACTTATCTACAGTTGGTTAGAGACTAAGTTGGCAAAACTCAATCAGAAATTAAACAAATCAGAATTTTAAATGCCCACATCCTTTGATTTAATAGTTCCATGTCCAGTAATTGAGTACACAGAAATACTCATGTGCAAAAGACCAGTCTACGATGTGATTCTGCAATCTGTATACGGGGTAAAAATGGGAGTTCATAACCCACTTGATTCAAATGTGTGAAATATGATGTGTCAAGAGCTATGTAATGTTTTGAACAACCAATAATAAAAATTTTTTTAAAAAGACCAGTCTAGTTATTTATTTGTGGTAGTGGAGATTGAACCCAGGAATGTTCAACTCTGAGCTACACCCCAGCCCTCTCTTTTTAAAATTTTTATTTTGAGACAGGTTCTCAATAAGTCGCAAAGCTGGAAATCCTCCTGCCTCAACCTCCCAAGTTGCTGGGATTCCCTGGTGTGCATCTCCACACCCAACAAGACAAGGTTACTCAAAGCCTTGGTTATTCAGCTTCCCGTTACTGTAACAAAGTACCTGAGATGATTAATTTATAAAGAGAAAATAATTATTTTGGCTCACAGTTTCAGAGATTTCAGTCCAAGACTAAGGGACCCACTGCTTGGGGATTCCAATGAAGCAGCAAGAGTGTGGTAAGACTGTATATCAACGACAAATCTTCTGAAATGGAAATGAGGAAAACCACCCCATTCACAATATCCTCAAAAAAAAAAAATACTTGGGAATCAACCTAACAAAAGAGGTGAAAGATTTATACAATGAAAACTACAGAACCCTAAAGAGAGAAATAGAAGAAGATCTTAGAAGATGGAAAAATATACCCTGTTCATGGATAGGCAGAACTAACATTATCAAAATGGCGATATTACCAAAAGTTCTCTATAGGTTCAATGCAATGCCATCAAAATCCCAATGGTATTTCTTGTAGAAATAGATAAAGCAATCATAAAATTCATATGGAAAAATAAAAGACCCAGAATAGCAAAAGCAATTCTAAGCAGGAAGTGTCAATCAGGAGGTATAGCGATACCAGATTTCAAACTGTACTACAGAGCAGTAGTAACAAAAACAGCATGGTACTGGTACCAAAACAGGCGGATGGACCAATGGTACAGAATAGAGGACAAATCCACAAAATTACAATTACAATGGTACAGAATAGAGGACAATCCACAAAATTACAACTATCTTATATTCAACAAAGGGGCTAAAAGCATGCAATGGAGGAAGGATAGCATCTTCAACAAATGGTGCTGGGAAAACTAGAAATCCATATGCAACAAAATGAAACTGAATCCCTTTCTCTCACCATGCACAAAAGTTAACTCAAAATGGATCAAAGAGCTTGATATCAAATCAGAGACTCTGCGTCTGATAGAAGAAAAAGTTGGCTCCAATCTACATATTGTGGGGTCGGGATCCAAATTCCTTAATAGGACACCCATAGCACAAGAGTTCAAAACAAGAATCAACAAATGGGACTTACTCAAACTAAAAAGTTTTTTCTCAGCAAGAGAAATAATAAGAGAGGTAAATAGGGAGCCTACATCCTGGGAACAAATCTTTACTCCTCACACTTCAGATAGAGCCCTAATATCCAGAGTATACAAAGAACTCAAAAAATTAAACAATAAGAAAACAAATAACCCAATCAACAAATGGGCCAAGGACCTGAACAGACACTTCTCAGAGGAGGACATACAATCAATCAACAAGTACGTGAAAAAATGCTTACCATCTCTAGCAGTCAGAGAAATGCAAATCAAAACCACCCTAAGATACCATCTCACTCCAGTAAGACTGGCAGCCATTATGAAGTCAAACAACAACAAGTGCTGGCGAGGATGTGGGGAAAAGGGTACACTTGTACATTGCTGGTGGGACTGCAAATTGGTACGGCCAATTTGGAAAGCAGTATGGAGATTCCTGGGAAAGCTGGGCATGGAACCACCATTTGACCCAGCTATTGCCCTTCTCGGACATATTCCCTGAAGACCTTAAAAGAGCATACTATAGGGATACTGCTACATCCATGTTCCTAGCAGCAATTCACAATTCACAATAGCTAGACTGTGGAACCAACCTAGATGCCCTTCAATAGATGAATGGATAAAAAAAAAATGTGGCATTTATACACAATGGAGTATTACTCAGCACTAAAAAATGACAAAAATCATGGCATTTGCAGGGAAATGGATGGCATTAGAGCAGATTATGCTAAGTGAAGCTAGCCAATCCCTAAAAAACAAATGCCAAATGTCTTCTTTGATATAAGGAGAGCAACTAAGAACAGAGCAGGGAGGAAGAGCATGAGGAAAAGATAAACATTAAACAGAGACGAGAGGTGGGAGGGAAAGGGAGAGAGAAGGGAAATTGCATGGAAATGGAAGGAGACCCTCATTGTTATACAAAATTACATATAAGAGGATGTGAGGGGAAAGGGAAAAAAAGGGAGAGAAATGAATTACAGTAGATGGAGTAGAGAGAGAAGATGGGAGGAGAGGGGAGGGGAGGGGGGATAGTAGAGGATAGGAAAGGTAGCAGAATACAACAGTCACTAGTATGGCAATATGTAAAAACGTGAGTTCATAACCCACTTGAATCAAATATATGAAATATGATATGTCAAGAGCTTTGTAATGTTTTGAACAACCAATAAAAAAAATTCTCAATAGTAAGAAAATTCAATCCCTGAATTTGTAGAGAAAAAAAGACAATGGGGAGGAGCAAGCAACTAGTTTGTAGTCAGGGCAGGGCACAGACCCAGTCTCAAGTTAGGAAACTGATTCTGACAAACTGCCTCAACCACAGGCTTACCCTTGCATCACTGATCTGTAAAAGGAGATGATAATGGTACTTTTCTTCTGGTTATAGGTTAAATGAGAAGCTATGGGTTGTTATTCAGTATATATTTGAAAATATTTTGCATAGGGAATCATTTTCTCCATTTCAAGGACTCAAGGAAATGATTAAGGGTCATATGTAGATGAGAAGTTACTTAAAGTTTTGGCATTTTCTAAAGTGAATCTAACTTGCGCACTCTGTCTACTTGGAGAATTACAAATAGTTTTTTTTTCTCATTAGACATATTAAAGTGAATTTCCCTGCATTCATAATTCTTTTAAAGCTGTTAGATTTTCAGTGCTAAACATTGGCTCTTCAGTTTTATTTGGTCTTAAAGTTTCTAATGATGTGTTCAGTAAACAATATATGAATAAATATTATTAACTCTTGTTAAAAAAAAAAAAGAGTGTGGGACAGAGAAAACTGTTCCCTTAAGGACCTCTTGTGAGGCTCACCTCTCAAAGGTTTCACTGCCTCCCAACAGCACCACCCTGGAGTTCAAGCCTTTAGCACAATGGACATTATTATAATTTCCACCTTGAATGTGGAAATTATAATAATGTCCATTGTTTGTACTGGCAAGAGACAGGAAACAACCTAAATGTCATCCACATAGGCTGGTTAAATAAATCATGGTACATCCAAAGTGGAATAATGGGCAGTCCTTAAAAATAAATTAGATTTAGCCAGACATGATGGCACATGCCTGTAATCCCAGTGGCTTGGGAGGCTGAGGCAGGAGGATCGCAAGTTCAAAGGCAGCCTCAGTAACTTAGCAAGGCCCTAAGCAACTTAGCAAGACCCTGTTGCAAAATAAAAAATGAAAAGGGCTGGGATGCGCCTCGGTGGTTAAGTGTCCCTGGGTTAAATCCCTCGTACCAAAATTTTAAAAATAAAATAAAATAATTAGCTGTATATGCTCTCATTTAGAATAATCTCTGAGATTTTATATATATACATATTCATCCCTGAGACAATAAAATCCATGATATATATATGTGTGTGTGTGTGTGTATATATATATATATATATATATATATATATATATATATATATATATATAAAATTCCTGAGGTTACATATGCATATATAAATAAATATATATCCTTATAATTATATATGCTGTGAATAGTGTAATATGTAATAGCATCTTACACACACATATATATACCCGCACAGAGAAGACCACTGTTTAAATGGTTTATTTACCATTTAAAATATGTAAATATGTACATACATATGCTTATATATGTAAGATACATCTCTGGAAGGATTTAGAGAAAGAGTTTGCCTCTCGGGACCATAAATGGGATGGAGGTCCAGGTTAAGAAGGAAGTTTACTGTTCACAAGAACCCTTGATTTGTAGGGTTGCCAATTTCTAGGGTGTAAATACTCCCATTGTGGCTGTTCAGGCTGCAAGAATGATGTTGCTGTGCAGAGCTGGAAAGAGATGTGCATCATCAGCTCTCACGAGCAGAGAGGGTCTAGCTCCAGTACTCCATTGAAAGGGACCTTGTACTTCTAAGGACAGCACCACTGACTCTTTCCACTTCATGCCTTAAAGAGTTCTTTTTCAGGGCTGTGGCTGGGGCTCAGTGGTGGAGCACTTGCCTAGCACATGTGAGGCACTGGGTTCGATCCTCAGCACCACATAAAAAAATAAATAAATAAACAAGCCAGGTGTGGTGAGCAGGCCTGTAATCCCAGCGCTGGGGAGGCTGAAGCAGGAGGATCACGAGTTCAAAGCCAGCTTCAGCAATTTAGCAATGCGCGAAGCATCTCAGTGAGACCCTGTCTCTAAATAAAATACAAAATAGGGCTGGAGATGTGGCTCAGTATTCGAATCCCCCTGAGTTCAATTCCTAGTACCTCCTCCAAATAAATAAATAAATAAGCAAATAAAATAAAGGTATTGTGTCCATCTATAACTAAAAAAAAATTTTTTTTAAAGAATTAATTTTCAAGAACAAAACAAGCATGAACAAACACACCTTTTCAGGACTTAAGAGCAGCTTCCAGGAATCTTTATAGATCTCACGCTGGGAGTTCATTCCAGTGTTATTTGTGGTTTTCCAATGAATTTAAAACAGAAACCCCAAAATTAAAATTAAGCGTTTGCTTTTTATATTTGCAAATTGTTTTGCCATTTTTTTTATGAAATATTGCATACAGCTATGCAACCATAAGGCAATAAAAGAATAACAAATTAATCAGAGTTAGAGTTCTGTCAACACGGCCCCTCATTCTTTTTTCTTGGTAGGGGGGGTACTGGGGATTGAAGTCAAGGGCACTCGACCACTGAGCCCCATCTCCAGCCCTATTTAGTATTTCATTTAGAGACAGGGTCTCCTGAGTTGCTTAGGGCCTTGCTTTTGCTGAGGCTGGCTTTAAACTCTTTATCCTTCTGCCTCAGCCTCCCGAGCCCCTGAAATTACAGGTGTGCGCCACCACACAGGGCTTCAGCCTCTCATTCTTAAGGAGGGCCAGCCATCTGAACTAGGGAGGTGGCTGAGAGACTTTTCCAGGGCATTCATCAGAGACATGGAGGGAAAAGAATCAGATAGACTTGGATTTAAGTTATGCCCCAGCTCTGGCACTTGCTAGGGACCCTGGTTAAGTCACTTCCCTTCTAAGTCTCAACTGACTGGCATGTTAAATGGGGAGAGTGCCCAACATGCAGATCTGCCTCAGGCTTGCTGTGTTTAATACATGAGGTTAACATGCGACAGACACCTGCATAGAAGGCAGAGGGTTTGCCCCTCCAAAATGACTTAAGTTCTTACAAAGACTCGCAGCATCTTACATATTCCCTAAAGTCTATTACCTTATTTTAAAAGACGAAGCATTGTTTGGGAAGACCAATAGATGGAAGTCACCTGGAAAAAGTGTTTAAAAAATAAAAGTGAACAACTTTGACACAGATGTTAAGTCATTACCCTGGGGGTTGGCCTTATGACCAAGTGTTATGGAAGTCTTTTGCAAGTTTTATGAAAGAGGATTTTAAAAACAAGTACATTAAGGAAAAAAAAAAAGAGCAACACATTAAATGTTAAGATCATAAATACAGCCGGGTGAGGTGATCCACATCTATAATCCCAGTAGCTCAGGAGGCTGAGGCAGGAGGATCATGAGTTCAAAGCCAGCCTCAGCAAAAGCAAGATGCTAAGCAACTCAGTGAGATCCTGTCTCTAAATGAAATATAAAATAGGGCTGGGGATGTGACTCAGTGGTCCAGTGCTCCTGAGTCCAATCTCTGGTACCAAAAAAAAAAAAAAAGAAGAAGAAGAAGAAGAGAAGGATCATAAACACAAACTTATAGGAGAAATGGAAAGACAATCTTTCCTGAGCTTAAGGACACGTAGGATGAAATATTTTAGTATCAGTGTCATTAAAGTGCAGGATCACAACGTAAACAAGAGGGGAAATTATATGACTTTGAAAGTGATCTGAGTGATGCAGAAACCATCTCCATAGTTAAGATACTGAGATCCCAGGGTCTCAGCAAAAGATTGAAGAAAATTATTTTTGATATTTGACTATTTCATCTATATCTTAAGAATTTATACATTCCACTTGACCCCACCCCATCCCCAATTTTCTTTTTTTTTTTTTTTTGCAATCTTCTTACTGTGAGAAATGGGAGTGTGAAAATACTCTACCTTATATCCAGGTATGACCCATCCAATAACCTGATTTTTAAACCTCTACCAGCACAGATCTCCACAGTGGCCACTACCCCTTTGAACATGTGAGTCAGAGAAGATGTAGAAAACCTCAATTTGGGGACCACCCAATGCAAAGACATGTCTAGTACATGAAAGTACTTTAAATCCCACAGAGCTGTGTCATCTGCAACAGTTGCGTGATTTGTGATAGTTGTTAACAGTATTGTGATGACAACTGTTCTACCACAAGCCAGGCTCTTTGATGGTGCTCTCTGAAGCACTTTCCTGGATTGTAATCCCAGGCCACTCTCTTCCTAGCTGTGTGATCTTAGGCAAGCTGCCTAATCTCTCTGGGGCTCAGTTGTTTCATCTGTAATATGGATACAATAAGAATAATAATACTTCACAGGGTTAATTATTCAATAAATTAGTATATATAAGAAGTGTTTGAAACAGTGCCTTTTCTTTTGCAGTTCTGGGGATTGAACCTGTGGCCTTGAATATGGTAAGGACTTCTTTTTTTATTTTTTGAAATTTTTTTAATCATAGATGAACACAATACCTTTACTTTATTTATTTATTTTTTTTTAAAGAGAGAGTGAGAGACAGAGAGAGAGAGAGAGAGAATTTTTTTTTTTAATATTTATTTTTTAGTTTTCGGAGGACACAACATCTTTGTTTGTATGTGGTGCTGAGGATCGAACCCGGGCCGCATGCATGCCAGGCAAGCGCGCTACCGCTTGAGCCACATCCCCAGCCTATTTATTTATTTTTATGTGGTGCTGAGGATCAGACCCGGTGCTAGACAAACACTCGACCACTGAGCCACAATCCCAGCCCAGCACTTCTTAAATGTTAGTTATTATAATTATTAGCACCAAGGAAAATATTTTTACCATTATGCTTCCATTTTGGCTGGGAATGTAACTCAGTGGTACAGCACATGCTTAGTATGTGTGAAACCCTGTGTTCAAACCCCAGCACTAATAAATAAACAAATAATATATTTTTATTTTTAATTGACACACATTAATTATACATACAAATGGGGTAGAGTGTAATGTTTCAATATATGTATACAATGTGTAATGATCAAATCAGAGTGATTGGCACACAGCCCCTTAGACAATTATCATTTTTTGTGGGGGAGGACATTCAAAATCCTCTCTATACTAGCTATTTTTAAATATTCAATTAATTGTTGTCAACTGTAGTTATCCTACTGTGGTATAGAACATTAGAAGAAATTTTTAACTATTTGTAAGTACATCTGTTCTCCCCACCATACGGTGAGCTTTTATCAGCAGGGAACTTTATCAGCCAGGATCCCCAGTTCACATGCCTAAACCCAGTACTGTAAATGTTTGTTGAACCAATGATAACTTCTGTAGAGAGAGTATAGCATTCAGAGCCTGGCACAGGCCTGGGTTCCATTGGGTGAAAGAAGTGGGTTGGGAGTCTTGTTCAGTGATAGAGCACTTACCTACCATGGGGGAGGCCCTGGGTTCAATCCCCAACCCTAAGAGAGAAGAAAGAAAAAGAGGGAGGGAGGGAGAGAGGGAGGGAGGAAGACATTTTGAATGTTGACACCTCTTAGCTCAGCCACATTTCTCACAGCCAACCAAAATCTAAAGCAAATTTCCAGTGTGACAGAGCTAGACAAGACCCTTGACTGGATTTCATAAGTTCCTCCATGACAGGACCTGAGTTCCATTCATCTCAGTCCTCACTCTGGCAAACCACAGGAGATCAATAAGTACTCAACAAAAAAAAGTGATGAAGAGCATTCTACATTACTTGTTTTCTAACCAAACATTATTGTTTGTTCATACCTATAAAAAGTATGTAAAAATGAATACCCATATTAATTTATACACATACAAAGTTTAGGACACACACAATTATATTGAACATGAAATCACCTAGAGAATTTTCCTTGGCTTCCTGAACACTATTCATCCAGATGTTTTTATATATGCAAAATTTGGCATGTCAAAGGCTGTATCATGTGATAGTTCAAGATCATGAGCTCTGGAATTGAATATACCTGAGTTCAAGTCCAATCTTATCACTTTTTAGTGGTAGGCCCTTGAGAAAAATCACTTAATCTCCCTGTGCCTCAGTTTTTATGAAAAGTAGAGATAATAGTAACACCTATCCTAAAACTTATTGGGATGATGAATTGGTGCATATGAGCCCCCCTTAGTAGGACCCCAAATGCAGAGCTATAACTCAACAAAGGTCAGCAATTATGTATGCATATTTAAATAAAACATGAGATCATACCATAGATCCTCATTTGTATTTACTTTCCTGTGCAACAAACTACTGTGAATATTTGTCCCATGGTACATACAGGGCAATTCCTTCCTTTTGATAACTATATTGTATTTGAAGCTATAACTCTATGTCATTAATCCCTGAACGTTAGCACTTGAATATTTCTAATATTTTATTATTACAAATAGCCACAATAAAAAACCTAGTTGCACATATTTTTTTTGCATACTTGAGTAAGTATTTCTAAGGGATAAATTCCTAGAACTAGAATTGTTGAATCAAAGTGTATGAATTTTTAAGTATTTTAATAAACAGTGAGTTATCAAATTGCCTTCCTAAAAGATTGCGTCGCTGTGCACTTTGATCATCGAGGGTACTTGGGTTGTGTATATTTCAACCAGATGCCCCAATAATTTATTTCAAACGCTGCAGTAGTTGCAGAATTAAGTATTTTCTCCTGCTGATTCTGCCTTATAATTCTTAATCTTTCCCAAAATCCATAAACAACTCCTAAGAACTTAACAACCAATTTTCCAAAGCAAATATTCAGATACATTTTCTGACAATGAATTTTTAAGCTATTCTCTCATGGGAGAGGAAGAAATATTGGAATTTCCTGGTCTTTTCAGCAGCCAACAAGAACATTTGAAATTAGAACAGTCCACTAATTTTTGGAGACAGGGTGGCTGTGTCTGGGACCTTCAATTAATAGACAAGAAGCCTTCTCTGTTGGGTCTACTGGAGACCAGGCCTCTAATTCAGTGTTCCCTACGTGTGATAAGGGTACACCTGATAGAGTCCTCCAGATGCAGGTAGGCGATACCAGGATAAGGGTTGGACCTCCTGGCCAGAAGCTGAACAGCGCCACCAAGCTGACAGTTGGCTTCTATGATGGCCAAAGCCATGCACACTTCTATTTTTTTTTTAATTGATTTTATTTTTTTAAATATATGACAGCGGAATGTATTACAATTCTTATTACACCTATAGAGCACAATTTTTCATATCTTTGTATATAAAGTATGTTCACGCCAATTCATGTCTTTATATATGTACTTTGTTTTTTTTTTGCATTACAATTCTTACTACAATATAACCACAATTTTTTATATCTCTGTTTGTATATAAAGTATGTTGACACCCAATTCGTGTCTTCATACATGTACTTTGGATAAGGATGTCCATCACATTCTACTGCTATTCCCCTGCCCCCTCCCTTCCCCTCCCACCCCTCTGCCCTATCTAGAGTTCATCTATTCCTCCCATGCTCCCCCTCCCTATCCCACCATGATCAGCCTCCTTATATCAGAGAAAACATTCGACATTTGTTTTTTTGGGGATTGGCTAACTTCACTTAGCATTATCTCCTCCAAATGTCATCCATTTACCTGCAAATGCTATGATTTTATTCTCTTTTATTGGGGAGTAAAATTCCATTGTGTATATATATATATGCCATATTTTTTTATACATTCATCTACTGAAGGGCATCTAGGTTGGCTCCACAGTTTAGCTATTGTAAATTGTGCTGCTATAAACATTGATGTAATCCAAGTAATTAATAAATATATATATAAATTAATAAATATGTATTTGTTAATTACTTGGAGATATATATATATATATATATATATATATATATATATATATATATATATAATATTTGAGAGTTAGAGACTACTATAAGTTGGATACTACTTCAGAGCTTGTAACCAAAAGGTCCTTTTCCACCCCCCAGACCCATCCCCGAAGCATAACTTTAATTCTATAATTAACTTTTCATACCTGATTATAGTGTCACTTCTTGATTTTAAAATATTAGTCCTTTCCCATCAACTCACAGCCATAAAAGATAAGGAAACAGTGTTTTTTCTCTCTCTCCCTCTCCCTTCATATCTATTTATCTCTCTCTCTCTCTCTCTCTCTCTCTCTCTACACACACACACACACACACACACACACACATGCACACATACATACTCCACCTCTCCAATTTTCCCCAAATAATTATACCATAATTTTTTGTGAAATCGATGTGCTGTTTTACATTATGACAATGTAATATTATTTCCAGCTGAGCACTGTAGTTTATAATGATTACAATGTTTTTCTTATAAATTGTTTTTGTTCCTGGGCTTTAATAATCACCTCATGTCCTATTTGCTTAGTTTCTTATGTAAACAGCTCCAATCCCTCCCCAGAATTTTTGCCAGGACTCAAATCCTCTGCAATTGCCTTAGCTTCATTATGCTCAGTGTAGGGAAGCATATTGGAAGGCAGTCATTCTCAAAGTGTTGTCCCAGGGACCAGCAAATCAACATCAGCATCACTGGGATTTGCTGGAAATGCAAATTATCCATCCTACCCCAGATGTACTGAATGAGCCAAGGGGCAGTTGGGGGGCCCAAAAGTCTGGCTTCAACCAACTCTGCAGGCAATGCCCAAGTTTGAGAAGCATTGATGGAAGAGTTAAGAGTTTGGATCCTCAAATTCAAGGCTACCAGAGTTCAAGTCCCAGTTATTCCATTCATCTGTGATGTAACAACATCCAAGCCTCGGTCTTCCTGTGCAGAAAACAGAGACACACTCTCTCCCACAGTTATTACCAGCAGCATGGTGTTAGGCGTCATGAGAAGTCCCAGCTTTCTCTTGGAGCCCTGCGAAATCCAGCTCCGCTGTGGGAGGAGAGCTCTCCAAGATGGCTCAAGGCATCCTGCCCAGGGCCTTCTCACTTCCCCTCCACTAGGCACCACCTCCAGCTGGTCCTCAGCCCCTTGTACCCCTCCACCATCTGTGCTTCCTTAGCCCTCGCCCACCCTCAGCTCTGCTGCTAGGTCCTCCATCCCTGTGATGCTCAGTTCATGTCATCACCCCAACGCTCCTGCCTCAGTCCCCCAGCCTCTCAGGATGCCCAGCGGGGTCTCAGCACCGGCCCCCCTAGCTTCAATCTCTTCCACCCTCCTCGGTCGGCCTCACCCATTTCTCCCAGGCCCCACCCTTCTCTCCTGGCCCAGAGCCTGCAGCTTGACCCTGGAACCGGCCCATGGCTGCCTGCCTTTAGGTGTCCACAGCCCTGTTCAGCACGTGGATGGAGGGGGAAGAGGGCAGGGCGGGGTTACCAGCTCCACCTTCTGCCTTCTCACTCTGGGGCAGTCCCCCCAAGTCCTTTAAGAAGGACTGCCTTACACTGTGCTGCTCCTAGACTGAAGATAGGAGCTCAGGCAATAGCAGAGGATTTGGGTTCTGGCCAAGAATCTGGGGAGGGATTGAATGGATTGGAGCTGTTGACATAGGGGGTGGGGAGGGGGAAATTGAACAGGAGGCACTTAACCACTGTGCCACTTCCCTGGCCCTTTTTATTTTTTTATTTTGAGACAGGACCTAGCTAAGTTGCATAGAGTATCATTAAATTGTTGGGGTTGGCCTTGAACTTGCAATCCTCCTACCTCAGCCTCCCCAGCCACTGGGATTATAGGCATGTACCACCAAGCCCAGCACAGGCAGTTCTTAAGATAACAATCAATCTGAGCCTCAGCTGTCTCCTCCTTGAAAGGAGTGGCAATGGTGTCCAGCCACATCACCTCCCATGGTATTTGGTAGATGGTGAGTGCTCAGGAAACACCCAGTCCTTATCAGGGCCCCGCCTCATTTGGGGTCCCCACCACATCCCTCTCTCCTCGCTTCCCACTACTCTTGCCCCACTCAGTTCTAGGCCCACTGGCCTCTGTGCACATTCCTTCCCACTCAGGGCCTTTGCATTTGCTTTTGCCTCTGGCATGGAATGTTCTTAAGTAGATATGAATTTGGCACATTCTTTTACTAAAATCAGATCTCTGCTTAAAGAGTTTTTCCCAATCCTTTTTTTTTTTCTTTTCCTTTCTTTTTTCTTTTGGCACAGGGAATTGAATTACCCAGCCCCTTGTTTTATTTTGAGGCAGGGCCTCACTCAGTTGTGAAGGCTGGCCTCAAACTTGTGATCCTTCTGCCTCAGCCTCCTGAGTTACTGGGATTACAGGCATGGGCCGCCACATCCAGCCTCCAAACCATCCATTCTAAAATTGCACCCTCCCCTTTCCTGGTCATCCCTTTGCCAACTTTATTGTCCTTCATAGACAAATATTATGTGGGATTACATAATTCCAGTACTTTATTTTCTTTGTCAACTCAAACACAATCACTGAGTTTGGTCTTGTTCTTCCCCTTATATCAACTCTACAATTGCCTAGCACATAGGAAGGGTTAAAAATAAAGTTAGTTGAACGAATGACTTCTCTTAAATTCGGTATAGCCACTGTCTAATTCGATTTCAGTGATTCCTTTGGTATAAAGAGCACAGCTAACAGCCTGGCGTTCACAAGGGCCCCTGTATACAGCAAACAGGCCCCCAGCACATGGGGGGCTTCCCTTCTGCATCCCAGGCCCACCAGAAGGGCCTAAAACCTTACTGTTTCTCTTCCTTTTTTTCTTGTATTTCTTCAGTCACTAAATACCAGCTCTAGTCAAGAACTTGACACCATTTTTATGGACAGAGAAAAATGTAAAAGAGAGATTGTTATGAATGGTCAGTCTGCTTCCCTCAGGGAGGGGCTGTGGGGGTGGGGAAGGAAAAGCCTGCAGGCCCAGGCCCCACCCCAGCTGAGTAACCTTTTTAAAAATATTTTCCAGTTGTAGTTGGACACAATACCTTTATTTATTTATCTTTATGTGGTGCTGAGGATTGAACCCAGGGCCTCACACATGCTAGGCAAGTACTCTACCACTGAGCCACAACCCCAGCCCCAGCTGAGTAACTTTTACCCTCAGTTTCTTCATCTTTAAAATGTAAGTACTTCTCAGAATTGTCATGAGAATTCTTTGTTAATCCTTGTGGTGGATAGAAAATTTTCACAGGTGTTGGTTATTAATCATAATGGTGAATATAGGTTACATCTGTAATTCAAGCAAACGTAAAATAAGAAAATAACTCTCCTGGAACTTTATATACAATCTGTCAAAATTCCGGTAGAAAAAGTAACCAGAAAGAAAGATCCTGGGTCTGGTTCAACCTGTGGAATGAGGGGTGGCAGGTACAGGGTAAGGCTTCACAATGCAGCCTGTGCCCTTAGGAACCTCTAAGTAGCTGATCATGGTGTTGCATGCCTGTAATCCCAGTGACTCAGGAGGCTGAGGCAGGAGAATCACAAATTCAAGGCCAGCCTCAGCAATTTAGCAAGCCCTGAGAAACTGAACTTAGTGAGATCTTGTCTCAAAATAAAAAGGGATGGGGATCTAGCTCAGTGGTCAAGCACCCCTGGGGGCAATCCCCAGTATGAAAATAAAACAAGGTAAGACACAAGTGTTCACAGCCGAAGTTTTGTTTTGCTTTTTCACCTTTTAAACAAACTTTATTGTGGTACAACTTCAATCAAATTCCATTACCCAGAAAGTCACTTTGTGCCCCTTAGTCATCAATATCTGCCTGAAAGACAACCACTGATATGATTTCTGCCACCGAAGGCCATTGTCACGACTTTATATCAATAGAAACATAGAATATGTTATCTTTTCCTTTCATTTTAAAAATAACTTTATTGATGTGAAGTTGCAAAATCGAAGTACATAAGCTAAACTTAAGGGTACAATTTGGAGCGTTTTAACACACCCTGGAGACTGTCAACAATTAAGATAACAAAACCTGTCCACTGCCCAACAGCCCAATAGCGCTTCAGGCGCTTTTGTTTTCTATCTTTTCCCCTCCCTCCCCACCCCACCCCTCTACTAAACTGCTTTCTGTCACTATAAATTAATTTGCATTTTCAAGAATTGCTTCTAGGGCTGGGCCGGTTGCATGCACCTGTAATCCCAGCAATTTGGGAGGCTGAGGCAGGAGGATCACAAGTTTGCAGACAGCCTTAGCAGTTTAAGAGATCCTGCCTCAAAATAAAACATAAAATGTCTGGGAGGGGCTGGAGTTGTGGCTCAGTGGAGGAGCACTTGCCCAGCATGTGTGAGGCACTGGGTTCGATTCTCAGCACCACATATAAGTAATTAAATAAATAGAGGTCTGTCAATAACTAATAAAAATTAAAAAAAAAATGTCTGGGAGCTGGGCACAGTGGCACATGCATGTAACGCCACAGGCTTCAGAGGTTGAGACCAGAAGGATCACAAGTTCAAAGCCAGCCTCAGCAAAGGCGAGGCACTAAGCAATTCAGAGAGACCCTGTCTCTAAATAAAATACAAAATAGGGCTGGGGATGTGGCTCAGTGGCCCGAGTGCCCCTGAATTCAATCCCTGGCACCCCCTCACACTCCCCCTCAAAAAGGGCTGGGGGATAGCTCAGTGGTAAAGAACCCCTGGGTTCAATCCTCAGTGCCAAACAAACAAAAAAGATTATATATAGAATCATCCATTAGGTACTCTTTTGCTCTTTTTGTTGAGTATCAATGTTTCATTACTTTTTTTTCCTTTATTGTATGAATATAACCACAATTTGTGCATTCATTTACTGATGAACATGGGAGGGGAGTGCCTTCCAGTTTGGGATTCTTATGCTCTTATGCGGAAAGCTGCTATGAATATTCTTAACCACATCTATTTGTGAATGTTAATTTTTCATTTATCTGGGGTAAATATCAAGACATGGAATTGCTGGACTATAGGGTAAATACACATTGCATTGGGCTGGGGATGTGGCTCAAGCGGTAGCACGCTCGCCTGGCATGCGTGCAGCCCAGGTTCGATCCTCAGCACCACATACAAACAAAGATGTTGTGTCCGCCGAGAACTAAAATAAATAAATATTTAAAAAAAAATACACATTGCATGTTGTAAGAAACTGCCAAACTGTTGTTTTTTTTCCCAACTGGTTTACCATCTTACACTCTCACTAGTTGGCTGAAATTTACCATCAAACTTGTTCCTATCTCAGGGCTTTTACACTTGCTGTTCCCGATTCCTGGAAGAAACTTTCACTAGTTTTAGCATGGCTGGCCTCTTGAAATTTAGGTATCAACTCAAATGTCATTCCAAAGGGATGGTTATAAACTGAATTGTGTCCCCCCCCAATAAAATTTATATGTTGAAATTGCAACCCCTAGTACCTATGAAGTGGTCATATTTGAAAATTAGGTCTTTCAAGAAGTGATTACATTAGAATGAAGCTGTTGGTAAAAACATCAGGGTGAGGCTTCTTTCCTCAGAAAGACCACATGGGGACACAGCAAGAATTCAGCCATTTGTAAGGCAAGGAGGAAGGCTCAGGAGAAACCAGATCTGCCCATGAGTACATAAATGTCATTTAAGCCACACAGTCTATGGTATTTTGTTATGGCAAGCCCTAAAAAGCTTATATAAGGTCTCCTGATTACCATTTCACAACCATTTTAACAAGAACTGTTTCAAGCTTTATTTATTTTTTGGATACAATTTCAAATGTCCACATAAAATTTAAGAATAGCAAAAAACTCTCACATACTTTCAACCAAATAATAAAATTTGTTATATTTTGCCACATTTGCACCTTCTCTTATATATATATGTACATGCACATACATATATACATATATGTTATGTATATAATATGTATTTGTCCAAATGAGAATCATCAATTAATGCTAAAACCAGTAGATGAGAATCTAGTGAAGAACAGAATATTTAGTCTCAAAATATATTCCTCTAAAATACTTAATGTTACAAAGAGAAAATGCAAACTTATGGTGGAGAATCTCGGCAGACATAACTTTAACCAATGATCTAGGCTAATATCACCAATATTGGGACAAGCCAATGTCATGTGCTTCTTGATGTGAGGCACTGAGGACATAACCTTCTTTCAGTAAAATTCCTGTTGAAAAGTGCATATTCTGAATCTACTTGTGAGAAAATATCAGACAAATCCAATTTAGTGACACTCTACAAAACAGCCCGCCAGTACTTTCCAAAAATGTCAAGGTCATGAAAGACAAAGGAAGGCTGAGTAGCTAACTGCCTTGCCAGGATTAAAGCAAAGTAAAAGAGTCCTGACAATGGAATTCAAGTGATCCCAGGAAATAGCTATAAAGGGCATTCTTGCCACAATTAGCAAAACTTAAAATATGAGCCGGTGTATTAAATAAAAGAAGGTTCTGGTTAAAATTCCTGATTTTGATCTTTGTACTGAGATTGTATGATAATGCCTTTGCTCTTAGGAAATACAGAAAAACTATAGAGGGATAAAGGAATATAATGTCAGAAACTCTTGGTTTTAAAGAAAAAGGATGTATTATATACAGGATGCAAATATGGCAGACTATAACAACATTCTTCTGGTTGAAAAGTATATGAGAGTTCTTTACTAGTCTTACAATTTATGAATATATTTGAAATTTTATCAAAAAATAAAAGAGCCTTTCAGTGAACACACTATCAGAAGTGGCTTGTCCACAGCTCTGTCACGCTTATTACTGGCCAATATTACATTGTGCGTTTAATACTTAATTTTTATTGTGCGCAAGACCTATCCTGTTCTAGGTGCTTTAAGGGGATAAGCACTTTGAATCGTCCAACTCTTATAGATGAAAAGCAAAGACAGGAGGTTGATTAACTTGCCCCAAATAACCCAAGTGGTTTGTCTCCTCCAGTGGTGAAGAACTTCCATTAAGGCAGAGACTGTCTCTGACCTTTTCTCCGAGATTTAAAATGGTACATAGCACATTCGGTAAATATCTGAAGGTTTCAACTAACAAATACGGGGCACCTACTAGATAATGGGGTACAAAGCAGTGATCAAAATATTTAAAAACCTGTGCCTAAATGGAGCTGCCATCCAGCACTGTTGGCCCACACCCAATTAACCACCACATTTCATTTGGTGGGAAGGCAGGCCCATTTTATTTTGCTGAGGAGGAAACTGAAGTTCAGGGTGGGGCAATGATTTGCTGGAGATCGCTGGGCTGGTAAGTAGGAGTGACAGTGAGCATTCCAACCCAGTTGGTTCCCAGGCCCGAGGTGGGAATCAATCAAACTAACGAATCCAATCATCCAATCAGTATTTATTAGGCACCAACCGCGGGCGGTTAGTCCTCACGCAGTTCTCGAGAGGAGAGGAGAGGCGGTTGCGGTGCGCAGGCGGCTGCGTAGTCCCGGAGGCCGCCGCGAATCGCCGGAATTTGGCGCGTATTTTTTGTAGGTCGGGTGTTCTCGCCCGTGATTGGGCCCGGGCTTAGCGTCCCCGGGTGCGCTGGGTGGCGACGGCTGCGTCGACCTTGCCAAGACCTGGGCAGCGCAGAACTCGGCTGGCCTCCCGGGGGATGGGCCACCAGGAATCTCCACTGACCCGAGCGGCAGCAGGAGGTGCAGCTTATATAAAGAGGTTATGTAAAGGGCTCAGCTGGCGCGAACACGTGGAGAGGCACGAGAACCTGGAAGCCTGGGCCTCCCCCGCGAGCGCCCCTGCCACCACCGGCGCATCAGTGAGATCTGTCGTACGCCTCACTCGGGCCACCGCCTCCCGCGAAACTAGGTCCCGGAGGCAGCTCCGGCCCGGAACGGACCATCCCCAGGCAAGGGCTCCAGGGGGAAAGCGGGCCGCCCGGAAGTGGAACGGTGCCGGCCAGGTAAGGTCGGGCCCGGGGAGTAAAGGCTAGAGCCAGCTCTGGAGCTACCGCCCGCTGCCTTGGTGACTGGGGCGGGAAACGGGGTCTTCGGTTTGTCGCACTCCGAGAGGCCGAACTTTTAGTCCGTTTCCTTTACCCGGTGCCCTGGGGGACTTGGGTCGATCCTTTGGGCTCTGCTAGGTCTTAATTCAATGGACTGTTTACACCCGGGAGCGCACAAGGCAGGAAGCGGGGAGGGGGATCTCAAAGGAGACCAATCAGGGAAGAATATTTGAACAGTCAGAATCCCTCCTTGAAGGCGCTTTTCATACATCGTGGAGGCTGCTGGTTCTTCTTTTTCCTATTCCTACCCGATAACTTAACGGAGAAAGCGGAAAGTTTTTGCTTTTCTTTCCGGTTCACCCTCTGAGCCACTGCTTGGTGGTTCCGTCTTTCCCGCTTTCCCCTCCCCTCCCCCGTTCAATCCCCGGCGGTGGCTTCTGTCTTAAAGGGGCCGCGGCGGCCGGTGGAGGAGGAGGTGGGACGCTCCGCGGCCTGCGCTCCTTGCCTCCCCGCCTCGTCCTAATCGTTTAACTGATTCTTTCGCCCACAGGTCACAATCCAAGGTCCCGCTCCTCCGCGTCCCGGGGCCGGACGGAGGGATGAGGCAGGGGGGTCCCGGGCAGCACCGTTGCTGCTCCCCCCGCCGCCTGCAGCCATGGAAACGGGGGAGGAGGACGGCGCCCGCAGAGGTACACAAAGCCTGGAGCGGAAAAGGCGAAGCCCAGTGCCGCGGGCGCCCAGCGCGAAGCTGAGGCCGGCGGCGGCGGCCCAGGCCATGGATCCGGTGGCGGCCGAGGTCCCGGGCGAGGCCTACCTGGCGAGGCGGCGGCCCGAGGGCGGCGGCGGGTCTGCGCGGCCGCGCTACAGCCTGCTGGCGGAGATCGGGCGCGGCAGCTACGGCGTGGTTTACGAGGCAGTGGCCGGGCGCAGCGGGGCCCGGGTGGCGGTCAAGAAGATCCGCTGCGATGCCCCCGAGAACGTGGAGCTGGCGCTGGCCGAATTCTGGGCCCTGACCAGCCTCAAGCGGCGCCACCAGAATGTCGTGCAGTTTGAGGAGTGCGTCCTGCAGCGCAACGGGCTAGCCCAGCGCATGAGTCACGGCAACAAGAGCTCGCAGCTCTACCTGCGCCTGGTGGAGACCTCGCTCAAAGGTAGGGACACCCCGGGCCCACGCAGGGCCGGGTCGCCTGCCCTCCCTCCGGAGCGCCCGGCCGCACTGTCCCCAGGCCCCCGAGGCCCTGGTCCTGTCACCCTGGGCTCAGACACACCCTCCTTTCCCAGGCCCAGGCATTGGGAGGCCCTCTTATCCGTACTCTAGATCAGCCTCGGGCCCCTTATGGTAGTTGGCATTTTCATAATAAAAGCTCATTTAAACGCTGACCATTATCTTGGTACTTAGTGTGCCCGTTTTATTTTTTAAATGTCTTCTACCTATAAGAGCTGATGGGGAGGGGTAGGGGTCTTGTTCTGAGTTGTTGGCAGAACTGTGTAGGGAGCGCCCTCACCCTCTAGGGTTTTTTTTTCCTTCTAAAGCAAAAAAGACTCTTTTATCCACCCTCTCTCTAGTTCCTGGTTTCTTGACATCCTCCAGCTCTGTCTCCCAAACTCTTGCATTCCTAGTCTGCGTTTTCCTCAGAGACCCCCGCCAGCCCTTCATCCCAGAGTAGTCAGGAAACCGGCTTGATTTTGTGTCTTATTAGTCTGCATGCCCCAGAAGACTTTAACTCCTATAGGGGGACCTAGAACTGTCAGATACAAGCCACCGGCATCTTTCCCGCCTTTTTGCATTCTTAATCTTTTTCCTAACCTCAGAATCTGACTGGGAAGTAATTTTACTTATAAAGAAAATTAGGCTCTGTGGGACCAAGGAGCTTGTAGCCCTCCGGGAACAAGTAACCAGGATCTGTTCATAGAGGAAAAGGAACAGTGGGCTAGAAAAGTGTGAAGAGACTCACTGAGACTGAAGAATCAAGGGGAAGATTAATCTGTCTCAGGGATGGTCTGAGCACTGAGTGATTTTAGGTAATAATGTTTAAAGTAAATTCTGTCCCATTTCTATAAATAGAGAAATTAAGGCTTAGAGGTGAACTTAATTTGATTAAGGTGGACTATAACTCCTTGTTCTTATGTACCTCTCATACTTATGTGGACCCAGCGTGTCTTTCAAGGTCTTGAGTCCTTTCAAAATGAGTAACACTACTTTTCTACCTAAGAACAAACTTTTAAGAGTAAGTAGGATTTGTGGTGGGGTAGGCTGGTTTCCTAAAGTCTTTTTCTTTTTTTCCTTTGGAGCTTTTGCCCAATTTTACTATAGAATCCCATTAGCCTATGCCAAGAGAATTCCTTGTCCTGTTTTCAAGTTAGTTGTTTTGACAATGGATTGGATGTCAAACCATATCACCCGGGGCCCTTTTCCAAAATAGACTTATTTCTTTATGTCAGTCCCTGCCCCTGAAAAGCCCACCTTTTCCCCAGAGTGAATGCTTTTGTTTTGAAAAGACTCTCGGGACATTTCTTCTTTGCCTGTGATCCAGGAGCTCATCGTGTGTGTGTGTGTGTGTGTGTGTGTGTGTGTGTGTGTTGCTAGGGATTGAACCCAGGGCCTTGTGCACATGAGGCAAGCAGTCTACCAGCTGAGCTCTATCCCCAGCCCAGTCACTTATTTTTAAGTCATCCTTTCTCAGGTGTTTTCACCATGGTTAATGAATGTTCTGGATTTCATACTTCAGGACTGTTGTGAGATGTGGGAATTTTGCGTTGCCAAACACTCCCTTACCTTTATTTCACTGATGCCAATTTTAAAACTTTAACCTCAATTTACAGTCCTTGCTTACTCTCCCAAAATATAAATACTTTGAAATTTACCTTACAGCTAGAGTTTTTAAGAATTCCACAGTGATCAGAAGCAGCAGAGAATAGTAGTTAATACCATGGGCTTTGGGGTTGGACTTAATATTCAGTACTGAACTAGTGCACAGGACATGGGACAAGTTATCTAAAACCCGTGAGGAGCATGCCTTTATCCCTAAGGTCATAGAATTGCTGTGTAAACTGGGAATAGCAATAAGTGCTCCAGATAAGGAGAAATTCAAACTAGAGAAATGAAATATTTTGCTTTAGGTCACATACTTGATATATTCCCTTTTACTTATTTAGAGTCTTCAAAATATTTGATTCTCTACAGTGTTCTGGGCTCAGTGAAGAAAATGTATTTGCTCAGCTTGTGAAAATGACAATGTTTTTATATATTTATTTTTTAGGTGTAGATGGACACTACACAATGCCTTTATTTTTATGTGGTGCTGAGGATCGAACCCGGGTCCCGCCTGTGCTAGGCGGATCGCTCTACCTCTGAGCCACAATCCCAGCCCCTAACAATCTTTATTGTCTGTTAATTTTGCAAGTAAACGGGTGATATTAAAAGTGGAGAACAAAGATCCAAATATCTCCAGGTTAATTTTCCTGACTCAAGCTTCCAAGATTTAGTGGTCATGATCTGATACAGAGTCCAGGGTTTACAGCCTGCCGATCCTGTCTAGTAATGTCAGAACTGGAGGGAATCCTAGAGATAACCTAATTTCTACTCTGTTAAACAGAAAAGTCCTTCACAGCCACCCTCTGCTCCATCTCCTGCAATTTAGAATGATTTTTTTTTTTTTTTCAAAGAGAATTTTTTAATATTTATTTTTCAGTTTTCGGCGGACACAACATCTTTGTTTTTGTATGTGGTGCTGAGGATCGAACCCGGGCCGCACGCATGCCAGGCGAGCGCGCTACCGCTTGAGCCACATCCCCAGCCCTAGAATGATTTTGAAATTAGACCAAAGTATGATAATCTGCCTTGAAGTCTCAGTGGAAGCTGGTGCCCATATTTTTTTTACTGGGCCCCTACAGTGGTATTTGAAGGGATAGTACAACCACTACATCACCCCCAAAATAATCTTGCTAACTTATTGTAAAGTCGGAGGACTGTAGAAGACTTGCATGGTGAGCAAGATCACTGGACGAAATGGCAGGTTAGCTCATTAGCTTTGTAGAGATCATTATAGAATTTAGAGATAATTAGGAGTTAGAGGAGAAGGTGGGCTCGAGAAAAGGGACTCAAGGGCTAAGGATAGGCAGAGACCAAGTGCAGTCTAATTTACTGTTGGGCCAATAGATTGGTTATTTTTCCCCCTTGAGCTGCCAAGTGAATGTACCAAAGGCATGTCTATAGTCTCAAGAAATTACTTGAAGTATAAATAACCCAAAACTAAGAAAGAAGGAAATTTTTTTACAGTGTTCTTGGTCTTCTCCCTATCCTGCTTTGGTAAACTCTGTGCTCACATCTTTCCTTTCTGAGTAAGGACAAACCAAGTTCTACCCAGAAGCACTATGTAAAAACAGAAGCTATAGAGTCAGAAGTCTTATGTCTGATCTGGCCTGAGTTTCACAAGGAAGGAAACTGAAGCTCAGAAAGGAACGGGGCTTGCCAAAAATGAGTTAGTGGCAGCACTGAAACCAGCCTTTTAAAGGGGGACTTTTTAAAACTTTTTAAAACAGTCCTATAAATTACTTGGGTGATGAGTTGGTATCTGTGTCTTTGTTTAGCTTTGAAGTACTTTTCACATAAAAGAGGAGTTAAGGCATCACAATTTGCTTTTATTCCCCTGCTTTCTATTGCTACATGACCCTGTCCTGATTGGACCTAAAACAAAGTTCAAGATCACTACCACTTAGAAGACAGCAGGCAAGCCTGGCTGTCTGTCACAAACTCTGAAACTGTCCTTCTAAATCCTTCTGACAAACAGCTCCCTCCCAGACATAAAGTAAAATCAGGACCAACTCTCAAGACTGATAAAACTAGAAGTTTAAAAGAGCTTATCCCCAACTTTAAAAGATCTATTTCTGCTTCACCAGTTGTTTCATGTGTATGACTCAAGTTTCCTTTAGGTAGCTTGATGTAGGAACTTAGGCCGCTGGGAAGTAGCCTTGCTTGCTTACCAACAGAATGGCTGCTGTGGTCTGGGCTGTGATACTAGAAGAGACTGTGTACAGAACTTGCCCCACGAAGCACTCCCATGCCCAGATGGACAGAATGATGCAGGGTCATGAGTGATGACAGCCTGGAAAACAGGTTCTCTCTCGGAGTTAAGTTTGAGGTGTCGGGGAGCAGGGAACACAAGTAGCTGAGCAAAGAACTAGTGTGGGGGAGGCCAGGGTCTTCAAATGGATGGGGTGCCTGCGAGCTCTTTTACACTATTGAGTGTCTGGGGAAACGTGGGGGCTTAGCAGGGCAGGGCCGCCCCCTTGCCCAGGCTCCTGGAAAGCAGTTCTGAATTCTCTACTGTTGCTTAGGCCTTCAGTTTATAGAGAGTCCCCAGGTAAACTGGGCTGGAAGGTCATCTTTGGCTACCCTGACAGATAAAAGTAGTATTGTAAGTTAATGGGATTTATGGAATGCTGAACTTGGAGTCCAGTTTTAGTCCAGATTTCACCCTGTTAATATGAGCTAAAATTTATGCTGATATATGCCTGGTACTCTGCTTTATACCTGTTAACTTCATTTAGCCTTTAGAACCATATTTTAAAGTCAGCATTCTGATTATCTTTTATAGGTGAAGCAACTGAGGTTAATGAAATGGTCCACTGTGAAACAGCTAGGCAAGTAACCAAGCCAGGATTCCAGCGCAGGCATTCCGACTTGAGTCTGCTTTTTTAACTGCTATGGGCTTGACAGCTGGGGCAAATGGCTTAAATTCTGAGTTGTTCTTTTTTTCTTTATTTTTTTTAATGCCATTTTTAAAATGGGCATAATCATACTTAGGAGCTAATGGTTATTGTTTAATTATTTATTCATCAGTGTTTGGGGCACTGCTGATTTCTGTTGGTCTGTCCATGTGCCTCAGCTGCCAGGGACTCTTATGTGCCTCTGGTCTGTTCTTGAATGTCTTGGGGCAACCGTGGATCCTCTTTTGCTACTGACTGCTTGATTTCTATGTGCATTGGGAATTTTTAGGTACCAGCCCCAGGAGATAGAAATGACTCTTACTTAATTGAGAGTTTTGGTTAATTGGGGTTGCATTGGGTAAGGCTTTTTATAGTGCCAACTCTCAAGGAGAGCCCAGCTTCCTAGTAGAACTCATTTCACCTTGAAGTTAGCCTTTGGTTGTATCCTTCAGACTAGGAACCCTCCTGAGTGACTCAAATTCTGGATCCTGACCTAATTGTCTTTAGTTTACACATTCTGCATGCCTTAGTTACCACACATGGGCTCCTGCTCCTTGCATACTTGACTTAAAGTCAATTAGTGGAAACGCAGGTGGTGGTATTTTATTTATTACAATGAGCTAGACAATCAGAAGGTAAGTGACCATCACTCTTTAAAGGGTCAGCTTGCCAGGAGCTGATATAGGGGGCAGTCGGTATAGGAAATGGGTGATATGAGATGATGGGTACCTTCTCACAGGAGGTTTGTGGCAGAACGAGGTCTATCTGATCCTAATCAAACACCTGTCACCATATACTTTTCAGTTCTGCAAACTCAAGTATAAAGATCCTTATTTCCATTGGCTCTTCTTGTCACTGATTGGTTGTGGGTTGTTCTTGACATGTTTCACAATGGATAGGTAAGAGGGAGTAGCTGTTCGTAGGCCCCCTTGCTGATCCTCAGCCTCACAGTAATGAAAGAAAAGACTTCACCCGATTACTGTGAAGACAAGGGTCGGGTGAGGGTAAATAGAAAGTCGACTTGAGATCCTGTCTCACTGTTCAGCTTCACTTCTACTTTTTTCCTGTTTTTTTCTTAAAGCCTCTCCAGCTCATGATTTTTACTTGGTTAATTTTACCCATTATCGAACACCTATTATGGGCACGCAGTATATTGGGGGAACCCTAGGACTTGGTTTCATTCCTCCATGAGTGCTCAGACTAACGGAGGAGATGGTTATGGTACAGCAGATGTGACTTCACTGAAACCTCTGAGGTGTTGTAGGGAACCAGCTGCTGGAGATGTGGACTAGTGAGGGAAGAGGGATGAATTGTAAAGGTCAGAAATGACCCTTGCAGAAGCCGAGGCTTGGATATGTGGCAAATGGAGAAATTCTTGAGCCAAGACTATTGTGGATTATTCCCACTCTGCTTGGCTGGTAGAGTACACAGTTTAACCAGACCCCCAGTAATGTTCAAGTGATGAAGGCTAGGTCCCCACAGTATTTTTTTTTTTTAAAGAGAATTTTTTTAATATTTTTTAGTTTTTGGCGGACACAACATCTTTATGTGGTGCTGAGGATCAAACCCGGGCCGCACGCATGCCAGGCGAGCGCGCTACCGCTTGAGCCACATCCCCAGCCCTTCCCCACAGTATTTTTATATTCATTTTTTTCATTTAATCCTCTCCTGAGAAATTATTGTTTTTGTAACCTGATGTTACAAATGAGAAAAATCAAGAATCATCAATGTCAAGTAACCTGTCCAGTATGACCCTAGTGAAGGATAGAGCTCTAGATTTGTAAACAGATGTTCTCTCCAGTTTTTCAGTCTTGATATTCCATTGTATGACAAATGTGGTCATATGGGATGACTACCACTGGTGTCCAGAGACCTTAAAATAATTAACACCCAGAAGTTGTCTGCTCTAATGTCTAGGCACTATGCTAGGTGCCCCAGATATCACAAGCCTTACAACAGCCCAGCGGAGGCAGTGTTCTTCCCAGTTTATGGAGAGTGAAACAGAGTCTTAGGATCTTGGGTCATAGTTGGAAAGAAGGGGCCAGAGGAAAACCGTTGATACCAGGCCTGCAGGTTCATTCTTGGCCTCTGTAGGACACTGATTCTTGCCTGGCAACCACTGAAAGCAGATCTATTTAACTAATTTTAGGAAGTAATTTTGGCACACCCCATGGTGTTGACATGGTACCCAGCTGTTTTTATAGTGTCATGGCACAGCCTAAATCATTGAGATTGGGCAGCAGAATTGGTTTCTATACTCATTGTTCTTGGGAAGATGTGATGGGTCCTTGCCTTCAGCTTGTCAGGACTGATCTTGAACTGAATCACTTTAAGATTTTAATCAAAAGCAAGGATTGTCATAACTTACTCAAACTACATCTTTTTCTTAAACATAACTATATAATAGTCTGCCCCTTTTTCCTCTTCATATTAAAACTCGCCTATGATGTGTTATATAACTTTCTCTTTTGACTTTAAGTTTTTGTTGACATATAACATGACCCTTGAAAGCATTCAGCCAAGTGGCAAATACCATAATTAACTGTGACCATTCTTAGATATAGTTGTTTTCGATTACTTTTATTATGCTATATGGATTACTAGTAACGGGTGTCCTTGGTGTTTAGGGTGTCTTCTTGTTGGTGGAGTTTTTTGTTTTGTGTTTTAATTTGGGGGGGTACTTTTGGAATAAATTCCTAGAATGAAATCTTATTTATTTTTGCTACTGTGGATTGAACCGATGGTGTGCTTTATTACTGAGCTACATCCCCAGCCCCTTTTCTTACTTTTGAGATAGGGTCTCATTAAGTGGCCAAGTCTGGCCCCAAACGTGCCTCAGTCTACTGAGTCTCTGGAATCTCAGAGGTGCACAGTGTGTCTGGCTAGAATGATGGCGGGCTGGGTTCCAGGGATTGAACTCGGGGTCACTTGACCACTGAGCCACATCCCCAGCCCTATTTTGTAATTTTTTTTTTTTTTTTTTTTTTTTACAGCAACTAAGGGTCTCACTTAGTTGCTGACTGCCTCATGTTGCTAAGTCTGGCTTTGAACTTGCAATCCTTTTTTTTGCCACAGCCTCCCAAGCTTCTGGGATTGCAGGGGTGCATCAGTGTGCCCGGCTTTAGAAGGGGATTTTTATATCAAATAGATTAAGCATTTTTAATACTTGTGATACATTCTACCAAATTGCTATCATTCCAACACATTTAGGTCAAGATCATAATTGTCCCCTAAAGAGAATCTTCATGTTGCTATTTGGACCATCAACACTAGGGCCTTGATGGACATCAGATTCCTCTGTGCATGCATGAGTCTACCTAGGAGCTTGTGCCAGCAGGGGAATCAGAATGTCCAGGTATGAGATTCTTCTGGGGCACTAAGAGACAATAGTAGAGTACCCTGAAGGTCTACGCTGTGGAAACTAGGTCCTGCCCCTCACCAGTCATGGGACCATAGATGGGCAAGTTGCTTATTTTTTGAGCCTTAGTTTCCTCACCTATAAAGAGGCGTGTAACTCAGAATATATGGGAGTGTAGAGTAGGAAGAGAGGATTGGCCAGAATACTCTTTTTTCCATCAAATGAGATGAATAACTAAATTCTGTTGATCCTAAACCTCCAAATCTCTCTCATAGCCCTTCGCTCCTCCTCTCTTGCCTGCCCTCAGTTCTGGTTGGAGAACCTCCTGACTGCTCACCTATCTTCCATCTCTAGCCCTCATGCCTCCAGAGAGAACTTGTTCCATTGTATCTAAGACAGAGACTCCTCTTCACGTTTGTTACCATCTTTGAAATGAAAAGTTGACTTAGTCCGTGGTATGTCATAATGTTGTCAACAGCCTGGAAGGGCTTAAGTGGCATATCTAAAATTGATGACTTCTTAGACTCAGTGAGCAATATATTTTTCTAAAATAGATTGAGACTTTTGATTCACTTCCTGTTTCTTGGCATCTCCATCTGCCCAACACTGCGTCTCTTCTGACTCTCTGGACTCCTGTGTCCCTAGCTGTGTCCCTTCCTTGGACTTCATCCTGGAAGACAGCTGAAGAGTCTCTTTAGTTGTTCTCAGCCTGCCTTTCTCTCCCTTTCTGTCCCCACTCCTCAGGCAGAACTGGGCCTTGCTGGTTCTTATAGTTGTAGACATCGTGCTTCTCCCAGCCAGCAGCCTTTGTAGGGGCCGAGACTGCATCTTAACTGTCTCTCATCTCGGGCCTGATAAGCCATGTGTGCTCAGGAAATGTTTGAATGGAATAGATGAGAAACTGGACATCCTGCCTCTGGAGGTGCCTTGGGAATTGGCTTATAAACTCCAGGGTGTTTTGTATCTCTTTTTAGGAGGTGCTTGCTTTTCCAAAGCTCACACTGCTGTCCTCATGTGGAGCCTGCTGGCCCAAGTTTCTCAGTAAACAGGCCACTTTTTTTTTTTTTTTTTTTTTTTTTTGCAGGGGGATACTGGGGATTGAACTCAGGGGCACTTGACCACTGAGGTATGTCCCCACCCCTGTTTTGTATTTAATTTAGAAACGGGGTGTCACTGAGTTGCTTAGCAGCTCGCTTTTGCTGAGGCTGGCTTTAAACTTGTGATCTCCTGTCTCAGCCTCCCAAGCTGCTGGGATTATAGGCATATGCCACTGTACCCGGCCACGCAGACCTCATTTTATTGAAAGATTTTACTAATTTATTTGCACCTGCTTTGGTTTGTCTTAGTGTTTTCTCTATCTTCTTACGAACTATGATGTAGAATGTTTTGAAATATAAAATTATTTTGTGGCCACCTGCCATCAGACTTGAGGGAACTATCCCAAAGGTGAGCCTGCCTCTTTAATCAAAGTACATGACTTGGCTCTCTGCAAACTGGGAGACAGCCTTACCTATTAGATGGACTTGGCTGTGGAGGCTCAGATCCTACCCAGCCACTCCCGGTAGTGCTCTTGAGCAGGTACTTAGCCTTTCTCACCCTTTATTTCCCCACCTAGAAAATGTGCAGTACTCGGTGAGATGAGGTGGCTCATGTAATGACATTGTAAAATAGTGTCTGAAACCCAGTGAGTACTCAGGTTCATTTCCTCAAATTCTTGTTACTTACAATGTAACATTCTCAAATGTTTTCTCCCTCTCTAGAAAGGAAGCTCAACTTTTTTTTTTTTTTTGTACTAGGGATTGAACTCAGGGGCACTTGACCACTGAGCCACACCCCCAGCCCTATTTTGTATTTTATTTAGAGTCAGTGCCTCACTGTTGCTGAGGCTGGCTTTGAACTTCTTATCCTCCTGCCTCAGCCTCCTGAGCTGCTGGGATTACAGCATGAGCCACCATGCCCAGCAGAAGCTCAATTTTTAACTCTTAATTCTCCCTCCCCCTCCCCACTGCCCTAGTACTAAGGATTGAACCCAGGGGCACTCTACCATTGAGCTGCCTCCCCAGCCCTTTCTTAAATTTTTAAAAATTTCAGAGACAGAGTCTCACTAAGTTGCCAGGCTGGCCATGCATTATAAGAGTTACCTATTCCAGTTGTCGTCCATCTTGAATCTGGGAAAATAACCGCAGGTAAGGATGCGGACCCACTAGACGCTCTGAGATATCCTGAACTAAAATTTCATTGATCACCTGACCTCCATCAGTCCCTGCTCTGACTGATGGACCACTGCACCATTTTGGTCTTTTGGAATTGGTGTCATTTCAGAATCAGTGTTCAGTAATCCCCGATAGCTTGACAATTTTCTCTTTTCCAGTGCACATTTGGTAAATGACTGTAGGTCCCTCTGGGAGGTTGGAGAACTAAGAAATCTAACCCCCTACCTCAGTTTGCAAAATGAGCTAGCATTTCTCATGGCTGAATATAAGTTGAGCCACAGGTTGTTCCTTTATCTGGTCTAATTTAATAAAAATTAAAATAAACTAGGGCCTTGGCTGGCCAGAGAGAGAGATTCCCTGGTAAGTCAGGCAAGTGTAGAATGGTTTTTGGGCTGTCCTTAAGGTGCACATTCACTTATATCTTAAGGACTTGGTTCTGAAGGCTTGTTTGGTGGCTGTAGTTAGCAATTCTGGCATACATTTGACAGAGATGGGGGTCTTTTTAGGTACAGGGGTCATCCCAAATAAAAGCAGCCTGAACTAGTTAGCACATAGATCTCAGTTGTTTACACCCCACCCCCCAAGAAATATGTTGGAATTATTCACTTCTGGTCTTCTACCTAACATGTGAGAACTTTATTTTGTGGCTTACAACCCTGAGATTATTGAAATCATGACTTCCAAGGCCCTGGTTGGGGTGGGTGGCAAGGAGGAGGTTAGTAATGGTCAGTGAGTGATTCCTTCAAAGTGTCTTTATCCTCTGCAAAATGTATTTCATATGATCTGTGACTTTATTCGTGTCAATTGTGCACTATAGGTGAATTCTCAGTTTGATCGATGAGAAGACAGAGCCACCAAAAAAGACTTGACACTCAGGTTCAGAGACCAGGTTTCTAGCCATTTTCTTTCTTTCTTCTTCTTCTTTTTTTTTTTTTTAAAGAGAGAGGAGAGAGAATTTTTTAATATTTATTTTTCAGTTTTCGGTGGACACAACATCTTTATTCTTATGTGGTGCTGAGGATCGAACCCAGCGCCCGGCGCATGCCAGGCAAGCGCGCTACCGCTTGAGCCACATCCCCAGCCCCTCTAGCCATTTTCTTTACCTCACTTTTCCCTTAAACTAAAAGTCCACCTAGCGAGCCAGTGGGTAGAGTTGGGGTCTGCACCCAGACGTGCTTCACCACAGAAATGCACCACGTGTGGGGTGCCGTCACCCTGGCTTGCTTCACCATAGAAATGCACCACGCGAGGGGTGCCGTCTGTGTCCCCTGCTTCCCTCTGGTCATAAGTAGCCAGGAGGCCCAGGCAGGCAGTCTGCCTGAAATGAGGGCTGGAATTCTAACATCTTTCGTTCTTCTGGTGGGCAGCTGTGGGGCTCCAGCTTCTGAAATAAACCCAAGGCCCTTGCGTGTTCAGAGTAATTCTGTCTCTGGGACAAGTAGCTGGGCTCCCAGGTTTTCCATTCTGTCATGGATGCCATTTCGGCTCCTGAATGTCCAACGTTTCCCTTCCCTACACGCAGCCCTTCCTTCAGCATCTCTTGAGGTTGGCTCACTCCTTAGAGCAGGGCCCTCAGTCCAGGGGTCCCATCTGCCCCACCTACACACTAACTTCAGGCATTTTTTTGAGCCCCCCCCCCACTTTTCGTTCCCCAGATTCTTGTAACCTAGACCGACATTATGGTCTGTTTGGTAGACTTGTTTTCTTTTTTCCCCATCAGTTGCCATAGTTACCAACTTTGTATATAAAATAATCATCATTCCCCACCCTTCATTCCCCCACCAGAAGTTTCACTGTTTTCTGATGTGGCCTTTGCAAAAGGAATCTGATGACTTTTTAATCTTCTCCTTTCTGGCTGTACCACCAGGAAACCATACTCTTCTTTTGCTTTCTTTCTCCAGAGTCTAGATGGATTGGGGCTTCAGGTCCAAACACTGCTTCATTTTGCAGTGTTTTTAGGTAGAGAGCCTCAGCCTGCTTGCCAGTGACCTAGAAAGAGGATTATGAGAGGGGAAACAACTGATATTTAAAAAAAAGGAAGCCATCTGCCCTAGACTGGCACTACCTGTATTACTTTATGAGTAATATAAACAAATAAATTATATAATTGTAGGGAAAGTGAGGTATGTTAGGGTCAAAACCTAAAGCTTTTGTCAAATAACCAAGGTTCAACCTGGAACTCCAGACCTCTGGCCTTGGTAGGCCACGTGCCTTGGTAGGCCACGTGCCTTGGTTATGTCTGGTAATGTTGGGGCTGTCTGGGGTGGCGTGAAAAGCAGCCTCTGGCAGAGGAGGTGCAGCTCCCGTCATTGGGAGGATGGCTACATCATACTGGGACTTGTTTACCCCCCTCCTGTGGTTCATTTCTGTGTCCATTGTCTGTGCCCTCTCAGCATAGTTACCTTCTTACTTCCTCTTCTGATCCACTGTCTGACCTTTAAAGGGTAATTGGGGTCCTGTCCCTTCTGACTCCTTCACCTCTGGCAAGGCCTGCCCTCTCTCCATTGTTGATGGGGTTGACCTTCTGCTGACTCACAGCTTCCAGTGGTTGCTGTCCTGGGTACCTGCCTCCTTGAAACTCAGCTTTGAAGAGCCAGGCACGTGTTGCCTTCCTGATTTGTACTAGGTGTACGGGGCTAGCAGAAGACACTGCTGGGCTGGAAGGGGCTTCTGAAATATTGTGCCATTCTCCCTACAACAATAGAGTCCTCACACAAAGAAGGGAGGGGCATTTGCCTGGTGTGGAGTAACAGTGATGATAGAAGCAGGGAATGAACGCTCTGTAGCCTGCTCCAGTGCTTTACCTTGTCTCCTCTTCCCAGCAGCCCTGGGAGGTATGAATGCATGATGCTCCCTGTTCAGAAAGAGTGAAGGAAAAAATGGCTTCCCAGTCAACCATGTAGCAGTGAACCTGACTGAGCTCCTACCCAGGCCTCCACACCCCAGGTGCTTGACACCTGTCCCTGCTCCCTGTGCCATCCCTAGACTTGCCCTGTGTGGGTAGAAACACTCCTCAATGTCTAGAGTTGGCTTGGTGCCAACAGTTGGAGAATTGGAGGAGCTATTTGTCACACTGTCTCTTAACTTTAACGTAGTGCATTCTTTGGTTCCAAAGTGATGTGAACATGTCCATCTCACACTCTTTCCTGTCCTTTGGTTTAGGAGAGAGGATCTTGGGCTGTGCCGAGGAGCCCTGCTATCTCTGGTTTGTCATGGAGTTCTGTGAAGGTGGAGACCTGAATCAATACGTTCTGTCTCGGAGGCCGGACCCAGCCACCAACAAAAGCTTCATGCTACAGCTCACGAGCGCCATTGCCTTCCTGCACAAAAACCACATCGTGCACAGGGACCTAAAACCAGACAACATCCTCATCACAGAGCGCTCTGGCACCCCCATCCTCAAGGTGGCGGACTTTGGACTGAGCAAGGTCTGTGCTGGGCTGGCACCTCGAGGCAAAGAGGGCAATCAAGACAACAAAAATGTGAATGTGAATAAATACTGGCTGTCCTCAGCCTGTGGCTCAGACTTCTACATGGCCCCTGAAGTCTGGGAGGGACACTACACGGCCAAGGCGGACATCTTTGCCCTAGGCATTATCATCTGGGCAATGATAGAAAGAATCACTTTCATTGACTCTGAGACCAAGAAGGAGCTCCTGGGGACCTACATTAAACAGGGCACTGAGATCGTCCCTGTCGGTGAGGCGCTGCTAGAAAACCCAAAGATGGAGTTGCACATCCCCCAGAAACGTAGGACTTCCATGTCTGAGGGGATCAAGCAGCTCTTGAAAGATATGTTAGCTGCTAACCCACAGGACCGGCCTGATGCCTTTGAACTTGAAACCAGAATGGACCAGGTCACATGTGCTGCTTAAAATTCAGGGCTGAACATCTTGGGTGTTTTTAAACTAGGTGAGTGCTCTCTTGTCATCCTGGGCCCTGGGTGGGCTCTGGAGAATTGGGGGGAGAAATGAAGGGTTGGTGAGAAGTAAGGGCTTGTTATCTCCCCGCAAGTCTTGATGAAGAGATAGGTAGGATTGTTGGAGACGAATTGGGAAGCATAGGGAAGTCTCTTGAGGACGTTGTGGGGTTGAATTTTATATGTTCTTCAGGAACACCCCATCAAGTAATAAATGCAAAAGAGCTATAATACTTCAGGAAATAAGCATGGCCTAATCCTAACCCTCCAGTTCACACATCCAGTTCTCCAGTGTTTAGATCTGATTGTGGTCACAGGTTACCTAACTGCTCTTCTCACTGGTCTTCTAACCAGTGAAGACTAATTGATCTTCTGCTCTTTGCACTCCATGCTGGTCTGAGCATCTCATCATCATACTTGAAATATGTGGTTTTCAGTGATCTTATGACAGTACATTATATAGACCATAATTTAACCATTCTCCGACTTTAGATAAAAAATAGTGTCTCCATTTTAGACACTGTAAAGAACATAGTAATGAATAGTCTCTTTATTTTCATACCAGGGACTGAGCCCAGGGTCTCCCTACACTGAGCCACATCCCCAGCCGTTTTTATTTAGAGACAGGGTCTCACTGAGTTGCTTAGAACCCTGCTTATTTGCTGAGTCTGGCTTTGAACTCGAGATCCTCCTGGCTTCTCCTAATCACTGGGATTATAGGCGTTCACCCTGCTGGAAGTCCCTTTCTTGTTCAGCAGAATTACTGTGGGTTCATTTGTTGATGCTGTGCTGGCTCTGGAGTAACATGATAAGCAAAATCAAACTTTCCTACCTTCATACAACTTTAAGTAAGGAGCAAAGCATTGATCAGTATTTGTCATAGTTGTTGGTAGTGAATGCAGGAAGCATTAAGGGCAGTTGACCTCTAAGAGGCAAGAATAGGGAATCGGGGGTAGCAGGGAGGATCCCAGGTGGAAGGATCAGTTTCTGCAAAGGACCTGGTGCCAGAGAGATCCTGGCACATGAGAGAGACAAGAATAATTTTGGTTAGTGAGGAAGAACAGGGACCTGCCAGGAGAGGGAACCTGTGACGGAGGTTAACAGGTAGAAAGTCCAAAGTTGTGTGCCCAGACTAGAGTCTTGAGGAGCTGGCAGGGGAAGTAGATCAGAAATTGACCTCTATGAGGGGGACATATTCATGTGCCATTTCACTTCACTTTGACAACCGTGCAAGGGGTTAAGTGGTTATCTAAGATCCTACTAAGTTTACAGCAGGGACGTGCTACTCGAGCAGCCCCACTTTCTCCCCCTTTAAAGTCAGTGTGGAAATAAGCTGTCCCGGACGAGCTTGGCGATGAGGTGATGGGGGCTAGTGCTAGTCCCAGTGGGTCACAAGGAAGGAGCCTCCGAACCACTCAGCCCAGGCCTCCATCAGCCGAGTCAGTCCTACTCTCTTCTTTCCTGTCCTCTTCCACCTGATTTCTAGGTGGAATTGGTTTGAACTAAAAGGAACTGGTTAACATCAGTGAATATATTTCTGAGCAAGTACCTAGGTTTAATGCTTCCATCCTCAGAGTGCCAGGCTAATTTGTCTGTGGCTCATCGAGTGAGAGGGTTGCATTCCCGAAGTGAGGCCCATGGTCATGCTATATTGGAGACCGGGGGCTTGCCAGCCAGTGTTTGAACTGCATTTCATGCTGTCACTTCCCAGGTCCATCTCGGTTTTTTTTTCTGCTTTTGAAAGCCCTCTTAGAATTCTTAGTTTGCCCTTGTATAGGAGGAACACTGTCACTGGAAGTGGGACCTAAATTTGGGTTAGGATTGTGAGGTTGTCACAGCTAATTGAGATCAGTGTTCCCCTTTGGTTATCCACACTTGGGACTCAAGCTGCTTTACAGGGCAAAGGCAAAGTTTTCGCTCCTATTTAGGAGTGATTTCCTCATCAAGAAAGAAAGGTAACCTTGAGAAGAGGGGAAAAGGTTCAGAACTTGTTTACAGGTGAGTATCCCAGGCCAGCCATTTGGTCAGTTCATTTTGAGGTTCTTTTTTTTTTTTTTTAAAGTTTTCGGTGGACATAACATCTTTATTTTTATGTGGTGCTGAGGATCGAACCCCAGCTCCCCGCACATGCCAGGCGAGCGCGCTACCACTTGAGCCATCCCCAGCCCCACTTTGAGGTTCTCACAGCTAATTAGTACTATACTGGTGGTGCCAGTTTCACTGGCCTGACTTTCCCTTTGCTAGCTGGGCACTTAGAACTGTGGGCTACGCCTAAGTCTGTGTGACTAGAGCTGAACTATGGTGCTAGAAGCTTCCCATTCGTTGACCCATAGATGAACTGGATCTGGCTGGTTAGAGAATCAGGCTTGAGCTGAAAACATTGAATTCAGGGCCCCACCTGAAAAACTGATTTTATTCACTCTGTGTATTTATTAGGAAACTATCGCCAGATATCATTTCAAGCACAGACAGTACTTTGGTGTACAGAATACATTTTTACAGTTGAGTTTATATTTTGCTGAGAAAACATGCAGTAAATACAGGTCATCTGAAGAAGGCACCAGTGGAGGAGGGAAAGAGAATGTTGGGAGGTGGGTGGAATGTCAAGGTGAGTCTCCTTGAGACAGTGACCTTTGAGCAAAGGTTGGGAGTTGAAGGAGGGAATTGGATTTCTTGAGCATCCCAGACAGAAAGACTACAGCCAGTATAAAGACCTGGCAGCCAGATGGTAGCCAAGAAGCAAGGATTGGAAAAGAAGATGCAGAGGTAGCTAGGAGTCAAACAGCGGAGGCCTTGAAGGCCATGATAGACATTTTTGCTTTTGGTGTGGGTGAAATGGAAAGCTGTTGGGGTGTGTTGCTGTATGATGCCTCATCTTTTGAAAAAGAGTATTTCGCTGTGCTAAAAATAAGCCATGGGGGGAGCAAGTGAGAGGATGAAAGGAGAGTCCCCTGCAGTCCAGGTAAGAGATGATGACAGCCTGCAACAGTGGAGGCCAGGAGGGGATGATTGGATTTGGGGTCTATTTTGAAGTCAGAACTAACAAGATTTCCTGTGATTGGATATGAGGTCTGAGAGAAGGAATTAAGGATGGCTCCAAGGTTTAGGCCTAAGTAGTTAGAAGGATAGAGTTGCCATCAAGGGAATTGGGGAGACATTGGGGAAATGGGTTTGGATGGAGAAAGTTGGGTTTAGTCCTCCGCAGCTTGGCACACCATTTTAGAATTCAAGTACTGACATAGAGTAGGGAGTTGGCCAACTCTGGAGTTCGGGAGAGGAGTCCAGAGGACTACTCTAAATAGTGGCCATTGGTTAAAACCAATGGCAAACAGGAAGCCATTGGTGATCTTGGTCAGTTTTGGTGGAATAATTCTGACCCCTAACTAGAGTACATTTGAGCAGGCATGAGAGGGTTTGGAGATAGAAAATTGATCAGTTACTCTCAAAGTTTAGGGAGTAGGCTCCAGGGAACTTTTGTTTGGAATTACGAGTGGATATTTGTTAAAAATTAAGACTGAGAAATGTTATTAAATGTCACCCTTGAATGAATAAATAACATCATAGCTAATATTTTATGAAAAACATTTTCAGAAACATTTAGTAAGTAGTAAGATACTTTTGTGTGTTCGCAATTCTCTTTAATGTCTGCCTTAGTAGTCAGCTGGAGGGCTGGGGATATGAGCTCAGTTGGTAGAGTGCCACCTGCCTTGCAAGCACAGGGCCCTGGGTTCAATCCGCAGCACCACACACACACACATACAAAAAAAAAAACTAGATTCACATTGGCTTCTACAATATAATTGTAGTGTGACATATTGCTTCTCATGCAACTTCTGGACAACCTCATTGTACACCTAGGAGACCAAGTGAACAAAGCCAGAAATGTCCTGTTATCATTTTTAAAGGCTCAGCTGCACAGACAAACCAGAGAACCATTAATAAAGATGGCTTTTTCTGAGGAATTTTGCTATGAATAGGAGCCAGGAGGTGGGTGGTAGCTAGAAAACTAGAAATAAGGAGACTATGCAAGGTCCCCAAAGAAGGGACAGAACTTGTCTGTCCTGATTTCCTAGCCAACTTTCCTGTTGGACTTGTCACAGTTCAAACTAGCTGCATATATTAAGGACACTTGACCCCAGTATTGACATGAAGAACACCTCAGCAGCCTAAGATTGCAGATTTCAGAGTGACATTTTAGTCATGGATAAATGATTATAGCTTTTCACAAAAAGGATTGAAAACTTGCGTTTTCCTTGAAAGGATTGGGTTGACTTGGGACAGTATAGGATTGAGTCCTATTTCTGTGGTTTACTGACTGTGTAGCCTCAGGCAAGTTCTTTTACCTCTCTGGGTCTTGGTTTTATCATCCCTAAAATAGAATTGGTCATGTTTATCTTATGGAGATTGTTGGAGTCACAAGAGTTGTGACAGAATTGTCTATAAAACGTGTAGGTTAAGTGCTATGCAGTAGGTTTCTGGATAAGCACTGTGGCCTGAGGTGGAAACACTCCATTCCCCTCTGAAGGCCCTGATGTTTAGTAGCCTTGCTTCTGGGGATTACTTTTCTTTTAGGACAAAGCTGTATTCAGGGCCACCTTGTCCAATTACTTGTTCCAAAATATTGTATCTATTTTTAACTACTATGTAATGATAGGTCCTATCTCTCCCTTTTGGATGACATTTAATAATTCCTAATGGATCTCACCAGCCAGCCACAAGCCTTACCCCAATCCGGAAGCCAGCCAAACTGATCTTCCAGGTGCCACCGCCCGCATGTTACTAGGGAGGATGTTGTGGGATGAGGGACACTGCGTTCATGGCCAAGTCTGCTGTCCAGTATACAAACCTCCCGTTACTAAGGCCTTTTGAATCCAAGCCCTCAATGACGTCTATTTGGAGTAGGCAGCTAAGAGCTGCCGAAGGAAATCAGATGTTCATGTGACCTGAGGGGTCATAGAAAATATTCTTTGCTTCATGTGTGATCTTGGTATTTGTCTAGCATTACAGGAAGAAATCGAGCATAATATCTTGTCATAGGTCACATAACTACGAAGAGGCAAAGCCTAGACTGGAACCCAAGTCTGAGTCCTTGGCTGAATTTGAGTCCCTCATTGAATTCCTAAATCATGTATAAATTTTAAATGTTTCGTGATTGAATTCATAAAGAGTTGAGCATCAACTAGACTGAATTCCCTGCACACCCAGCTCCGGATATTCTGAGATGAGTGACAGAGATGTGAGGCACTGGCACTTAGTAGGTTTCCTGCAGGAGGTAGTTTCTTCTACTTAGAAGGTTCAATCTGTTGCTAAGCCACCAGGTAGCCTGAAGGAACGCATCAGCCAGCAAGCTTCCAGGAAAGGTGTAGCTACAAGGAGCCTCGGTCAGTGAGTGTAGGCCCCAGAAGCTAATCCCAGCTTAGTCTTGAATTGCCTGGGGGGAAGGGTGGCAGGAGGGACATGCCACCCTGTGCCCTAAAGTAGATTATTAGACCCTTAAGAACAGTGGCTTTATTTAAAGTAGAGAGATCCTTTGGAGGTCAGGGGGTTACATATCTGTTGATTATCAGTTCTCTGATCCAGGCCTATATAGAACTTCTGAGCCTTTATTCCCTGATCTCTTTTGAGGCCCTGTCTCTACAGTGGAGGTCACAGCTTTACCTGACCCTGTCTCACTAGCACTTCACACAGCTGTGCCAGGGGAGAGGGACTGAGCCAAGACAGTGTTTGGTTTTCTCTTCTCCCAGGAAGTTGAAGCTCATCCTGCAACTGTGAAGACCTTGGTGAAGGCTGGTCCCTTGGGGTCTTGTTTTTACTGGTGTTTTACAGAGACGGATCCCTGGGGTTGTGTCTAGTAGTGTTTGGAGTCTCGCTCTCCAGGTGGGAGGGCTGGTGTGTCCGTAGGCCCAGGCAGCTCTCCCGGGGCTGCTGATGCTGTCTCTTGATGGTTGCTGCTGCATCAACAGGAAGAAGCTGAGCTGTCAGTTATGTAATGGGGCTGCTGGCCCCTGGGGATCATCTGTCCCTTGAAGCTCTGCAGGACATGAAAGCATCTGGGAGGGGACAGGCCTGCCCCTGGGCTGTTGACAGCAAAGCCCAGATGCTGCTCACATTCTCTCTCTCCCTGGCATCCTTGGCTCCACACCGCCGAGACTGCATCCCTGTGGGCAAGGCAGAGGGCATGGAATCATCCAACTATGAGCAGAGTTGCCTGGAGGTTCAGGGCGCCTTCATCTCCCACTTCCTCTCACCCCAGGGACCCAGAGACACTCCCCACTGACAATAATCACTTCTGGTTACCAAAGCCTGCTTCAAGGGTCCCTTGACTCGTGGGGGCAGTAGCCCTGATTTTTTTTTTTTTTTTAAAATCTACCGCACTCGTTAAACTCAGCACTGTACTCTTGTTATCGCCTACCATCTGCCTAACTGTTCTGTTATTTGCTCTCATTCTGCAGATATGGAAGCCAAGAGTCACTTTCTTAGGGTTTCGAGAGTCAGGATTTGATGCTAGGTATATCTGACTAGAGATTCCATTCTTCCTTTTTGCCTCCAGCAGTCTCTTGGAGAGCACTTGTGATGGGTTTGTACAGAGGCAGATGGTGAACCCACTGACAGCCCTGTAGGCCTAGTGCACAGGCTGCTGTGGGTGTCCTCTATAGTCTGACAGCTGATGATAGCCAGGCACACTGCAAGACCACCAGCCATTCCTTCAGGGGAGGTGAGCCTGCAAATGAAGCCCCAGACATTGGCGGGGGATGCAGAGCTGGGACAGTGAGGCACCCACACAGCCAAGGTTCCGGCAGCAGAGAAGGGAGAAACCACACAGGCAGACAGAGGTCAAAAATGACCAATAGGTACCAAAGCACACTCCCAGCTCTGGAGGAAAGCATGAGGCATTCAGGGAACGATGACAGTATAGGACCTCCTGCCACTCAGTCATGAGGAAGGGGCTCATGAGCAGAAGCCATCCTAGTTGTCTCTGGTCCTCAGGCAGAAGCCTTTTCCAAGGAAGAGGTTTTAGTATCGGAGAATTGACCCCAGAGGAACTTAACCACATCACCAGCACTTTATATTTTTTTTATTTTGAGACAGGGCCTTACTGAGGCTGGCTTTGAACTTGCTATCCTGCCTCAGCCCCCAGAGCTGCTGGGGTTATAGCCATGTGCCACCACGTCCTGCTCAAGGAAGAGCTTTTAAGGTTGATGGGGAACCAAAGCAAGGTGGCAGGAGTTGCTGTGTTTCTCGCTGACAGACCTTCAGCCCCCTCATTGAATCTTGACTAAAACAAGGGAGGACATCAGCTTGCTGCTGTGATAGATGGGCCTGCCTGCAGCCCCAGGGTGAAAAATTCTGGGGCCAGGTCAACAGAGGGAAGCCTTTGGAGGAGGTAGGATTTAGGGCTGGATTCTGAAGGAGGCTTGCTGGTGCCTTGGAATTGCCAGGTGAGATGTGAGGAGGTCATGTTTCAGGGTGCATCCTGTGGCTTTGTTCGGCTGCAGGAAGAGGTGGCTGTTCTGAGTGTAGAGATGGGCTGTGGGCCCAGGCTTGGGGAAGAATGTCCAGGTTTCTGTCTCCCTAAACTAGGGCAGAACACAAGCTCCTAGCCCCTGTTTTCATTTCCACTAGTGAGTCCTCTGGTATTATGAAATCAGAGGAAATGGAGACCTGCTCCAGCATTTCTGGGGCTCAGAGGTATGGCAGGCCTTAAAACTGCCAACCAAGTTTAAAATAAATCAATACCATAAAATACTGCAATGAATTTCTCAACTTTAAAGGAATTTCACTTTCAGTGAGAGGTGCCAGGGGAAAGCTATAACTCAGCCTGCATCATACACAGGTCAGAAAGCATTCGGTATTTTGTTTCTTTGTTAAAGAAAGTGATGTCTGGGGACTTGGGAGGAATGGATTAGAGCCACCCGGGCACCCCATAGTGTACAATGAGGAAGATGGAAATGCTCCTATTTTCCCAGTCTGCAACAACTGGTCTCACCATGCGGCCAGAGCAGTTGTTTTCAGAATTCAGAGGCTTGGTGCTATACCAGCTTTGGTGTATCATGTTGGATTTTAACATTGATGATCTCTTCTTAATGGGAGAATGACCAAGTCGATGCAAGCCAGCTGACTCATTCTGCATCTCCTTCCATCCTTGGGAAAGGGACACCCTTGACAACTACATACAACACCCTCCCCCTCCCTTCTTGTTTTCAGACATGCCTAAGACATGCCCTTCTAGAACACTGAAGTCTGGGGCAAATCTGAGGCATGGGGTAGGAGTATTAGTGCTGTCAGATTTTGGCAGACTGCATGGGCATTACCAGCACAGCCCAGCCCCTTGTACCAGAACTGGAAGTCACAAGTAAAGAGTCATTTGTTGTTAGTAACCAGATTGCCTGCTTGGATCTGGTGAATATTTGAAGGGAACCTTTGGTTTGCATGGGGTAGCAGAAGTACGTTTGAGTCTACCACACCCCAAACAAACAGCAGGGTGACTTTTACCTTTAATAAAACTTGTTCTGGGGCTGAAGCCAAGTGCCTAAACTGAAATCCAGATTTCACCACAGATACAATCCAGAGGTCCTCCTCCCTTCTCTACCTGGAGCATCTAAGGGCCTGGGCACCAGCTTGGCGTGGCACAGAAAGGCTTCAGGGAGTACTCAGCTCCTGCCTCCTCTTGAGTGTATCCTGTAGCAGTGCCACAGCTGTTGCTAGAATCCAGTTTCCCATCTCCTAGAATGAAGTTGATGCCCTAGGCAGACTAAATCGGAGTCTTGTGCAGCCTTGACCCTGGGTGAAACGGAGCTGAGGTTGGAAGGATTGCTTCTGATTCGCTGGTGCCAGGAACCCCGGGTGTCCTAAATAAGGGGTTTTCTATTGAATAGGTTGAGATTCTGCCCCATTATTTGGACAGCTTCAAGCCATTTCATACTTCTCACTTGATTCCACTCCCCAACAGTGTCTACAGAAAACGCCATACCAGTGGTTCTCAAACTCTCGTCCACAGACCAGCAGTATCACCTGGAAACTTGTTCAAAGACCTGTTTCATGCAGCCCATCTGGGGAGGGGCCCGTGTCTAGCCCTTCAGGCATTGGTGATGCTTGCACAGTGGGATCAATGCCTCTGCAAAATAGCAAAGGCAGTGGGCCACCTCTTGTGGTGCAGACCCTTGCTCTCACCTTTTGCTTTGAAAAGCCTGGAGCTAGGCCTAAGAGGGCTGCAAAGTTCTGACCCTGACTTCTGTAGTTTTGTATGTTGGTCTCTAGTTACCTAGCCCTGTGACTCTGGCGTGGTCACTCCTACTCTCTGATCTTGGTTTCCTAATTGAGAGAACCAGGCTAACAAGGACCACTCTTAACCTTCTTCCTCCAGCTCTGGCATGTTCCTCGTTCAGGGGTGTTCATGATTCTAGGACCTGGGACAGTTTTCTTTTGTTCAGCATGCCTACCCACCCTGCCAGCCCCCTCTCTGTGAATTTGCCTTTAGGCTGAGGCAAGGCCCTGTGGCCTCCTCTTGGGAGGAGGAGGAGGAAGAAATAATTTCTCCATGGGCTTCCCCAGCTCTGGGAAAGTGAACTTCCAAGCCATGGTAATGAGGAACCTCTTAAGGTGATCAAAGGGCAAGTACCAGCAGGATAATAAGAGGATCTCTGGGAGTCTGCTGAGAGGAAGGGAATCACCCCTAGGGAAAGGAACACATGGAATGGTGAAGCACTGATGCGATGCACAGGTAGGACCTAGGATTAGACATGGCTTTGAATCCTGGCTTGATTCACGAATTGAGCACCTGCCACATCAGGCTTGGGTTGAGGAGATAAGGTTGTCCCTGACCTCTGTCCACTTAAACCCTAGGCAATCTCGAGGGCTTTGGAGGCCTCATTTGTAAACCAAAGTTTCTGACCCACCAAGCTGTTGCTAGCATGAGGATTAAATGGCACCCCAATGTGGAGCAGAGGAATCCCAGGCACATGACGGATGCTGAATCCTGTCCTGTGATGCCAGTTCTTGTCCCAGCTGGAAGTGGAGACAGACGTAGCATCTCGAAATGTGTGCTCGTTCATTGCCTCCCCTGTTCCCCTTGCTAATAAAAGGAAAAACACCAGAGAGGGTCCATTATTCTGTTCTTTTTGGGGGGCGGGGGGGGGGACCAGGGATTGAACTCTGGGGAACTGAGGCACTCAACCACTGAGCCACATCCCCAGCCCTATTTTGTATTTTTATTTAGAGACAGGGTCTCTCTTAGTTGCACAGCACCTCGCTTTTGCTGAGGCAAAAACTGGCTTTGAACTTGCTCTCCTCCTTCCTCAGCTTTCCAAGCCGCCAGGATTATAGGCACGCGCCCCCGGCCCCATTCATTCTTTATTGATTGCTACATACCATGCACTATGGTAGGTGCTCGTAATGCATTGGTGAGGAAAACAGACATGGTCCCCACTCTGGAGGCACATAGTCTCCTTAGTTGGAGAGAAATGTCCTAAAGGAGTACTGCTTGGGAATGGATGAAGGAAATAGCAAAAATAGGGGACTAGCCCAAAGAAAGTTTCTTTGAGATGGTGCCAATGAAGCAGACCGGAGGATGACACCTCTGCTAAGCAGAGGGAGAGGAACACAGGAGCCTGATAGGCCAAGCTTTGAGGTCACTGTAAGTGATTGAGCAGCAGTTTGCACCGCAGACATGTGGGTGGAGGACATCCCTGGCTGCTGTGCGGTGTGTAGAGCTGGAGGGAGGCCAGGTAGTGATGGCAGAGGGCAGTGAGGTCAAAGTGTGTCTGGGGGGTTCCTAAGGGACTGTCAGACTCACCAAGTGAGGGATGGGTAGGGTAGCTCAAAGATTACTGTGGTCTCTGGCTCTCACTGGCTGTGGGGACAGAACTATAAGAGCTCCTGACCACTGCAGAAGAGGTATTTGGGGAGTATGGAGGGTGATAGCACAGGACACCAATGAAGTCCTCCTTGCTCCTGCAGGTGTCTGTGCTGGGGTGTGATCAGCAGGGTCTCAGAGGGTGGTTGAATCTCGAATTTGGTGCTGAATGGAGGGCACCTTCTCAGCATGATGTGGCCTCCGGGACCCCGAGGCTTCCTTCCCGGCCTTTATTTGGTGGCTACGTGTAGTGTTTTGTTCTTTCACTTGTAATCCAAGTGAAGGTGACTGTCTGGCTCTGTGTTTTTATTTGCATATGCACTCTGCTGTGATCAAGAATCAAGAACATGGCATTTTGGTTTTGTATTGTTTTGATTTTTTAGAGCCCCAAAACCTGAGCAGGGTCTTGTCCCAGCGAAAGCCTGGTAGTTCTGCCACGGGAGCCAGCGTCTGGCTCTCTTTAGTTTTTGAATAGTTATATAACAGCAGGACCATGATTGCTAGCTGTAAAATTGATTTTGAGAGTTACTTTAATTTGCATTTGGGAAATACTTTCTATTTTGGGTTAAGGAAAGGAGTGCAAGGGGGGAGGTGGAGGGGGAAGGTCTCTGGGTAGCTGCCTTCAGGATGCTAAGTGCAATTCTAGGGCTGAAGGGTGGCCCTGTAACCTTAAGTGACATCTAGCTGGTGGGGAAGGTGTTCCAAGGTCACTCCTTCAGCTCTTCTTCCACTCCAGTTCCATTCCATGGAACCCAGGAACCCCTGGGTGTTTTCAAATGAATACTGAGCCCTTGGTGCTTACTGGTGGTCCTGCGTCCACTGTTCCTGTTTCTGCACAAGACCTGCGCAGACTGCAGTCATCGTGAGGCATGAGAGGAGGGGTGAGGGCACGACAACCTTAACTTGCTGAGCATGTGCTATTGTTCAGACCTCTGCTCTGCTTATCTTGTTAAACCCTCACCTGTGTCCCGGGTGTCTCAGCCCCCATACTCCCGTTCCAGGGAGAGGAAGTGCTACATGGCCATTGAGGGTCAGCTCAGGGGATAGAGGTCAAGCCCAGGCTCTTTTCCATTGAGCTTCCAAAGAGAGACTATCTGGCCAGCACTGTCTCTCAGGACCACTAGGAGCCAGGAGGAGGGCATGCTTGCAAGTGAGGACGACGTGTGGGCTGAGATGTTTCACTGTAGGTGACCTTGAAGAAAGGAGAACAGGCATGGGAGGCTAGCAAGGAAGTGGTGCGGGTGCAGGCAGAGCAGTGGGAATGTTGGAGAGTGGATCCCAGGGTGGGTTGTGCAGGGCTGTATTTTAGGACGGTGAATGAGTAACAGAGGGGAGATCACACCTGGCAGAACACATCTCCAGAAGGTGTGAGACTGCACAGCCACCTTGCAGAACTTAAAGTTCTTCCTTCAACTTCAACTGGATAGGATGATCTGAGCACCATGTTCCCATGGTGGTATCAGGGTGTAGGGGACTTGCTGTTGAACCTGATGGACCGCAAGCCTAGGTTTACACAGCCGCTCTGCCCCTTACTGGCTGGGTTAGTCGGGCAAGACATCTGTCTTCTCAGGGCCACCATTCCCTGTCAGAAGTGCGGGCTGTGCGCACTGTGTATTTTGTCTCCGGCTCCAGCTCACACACAGAAACTTGGTAACGGTGGCTCCATGCGGCAGCCTCACCTTGCTATTTTGTTTTTTGCCAAATCCTCTTAAGCTAATCAAGTGTTTTCGCTTTGTTTCTTCTCCCTAACAATTTGTGGTACCCTTTTTTCCCCAGGAGAGCCCCAAACCCCTTAGCACGTGCCTGCTGAGTTCCCCGTGGCTTGCTGGGCTTCGGCTTATTGCTGTAACCAGAAGTCCATATGGTCTCCTCTTGTCTGGACCACTCTGTGGTCACAACCTTGTTTGAATTTTTCCTTTTATAACCACAAATTGTCCTGTCCCCATATGGAAAAGTGACCTCTCCTCTAGCTAATAACGGGGACTTAGGCATCTTCCTCATGGCATGGGCCCTTAGGGTAGCTCCCAGGATCCCTGCCTTCCCTAGGGCCCTTTCTCTGCTAATCAAGGCCACCGCAGCTGAACCCAGCTCCATGGGGACCCGGGGAGACCGTCACAGTTTTTATTTCAACCCCCCACTTAATAAGTTGAGGAGGGGAATCATTAGGGTATCCACATCACTAACTGCCAATTACCAGGGCTGCTTCTAGGGACAAAAAGTTCTCTGCTGGTCTTGAGTTCCACCCAGGACCTGTTTACCAGCTGAGGTGCTTAAGGGAAACCTGGGCCCCAGTGCCTTAGTGCCTCTGGTTTCTCAAGGCCAGAAAGACCAGGTTTCGGTGGGTCTGGGTTCTCAGACCCAGAAGGGATGACTGGTGCTACTGCTATTACCACGGACACCTCCAAATCTGGAATCTTCGTCTTGCCCAGTGATGACTCTTGTGCATTTGGTGAACTTGGTAATACCAGCATTTCTGACAGTACGCTCCGGGGAATCAGACTTGAAGTCATGATATCAGCGGTGGTGATGACATGGTCTAATGATGTGACTAAGTCTCCTTGCCTGAGAGCTTCCACAGTAACCACTCACGGTCAGTTGGTATAGACCTGTTCAATCCCCAGACTGAACTTCCTCGCCCACTGAGTTAAAGCAGACGTCTGCAGCGCCCTGTCCTGGCTCTCGGGCCTGCTGGAGCCCCTCAGCCCCGCCCTGCTGTGCGTTGGGCCTACCAGTCCTGCTGCCGGAGAGTGTGTCCTTGCTGTAGGTGGACAACTGATGGGGCACAGAGCCACCTTCTCTCCATGGCGTCCATCCCTTTTAAGTGGGGATGACACGTAGGTTGCTTGAGACCTCTGGGAGAGGGACCTCACTGCCTCGCTGCCTCCTGCTAAATGCTCATTGGCCTGGAGCCGTGGGGAGCCCTCGTCACACCCACGGGCTGTGTCCTGGTTAGTTTTGCCTCCTAGAACAGCAGCCTACAGAGGTTCTCCTGCTTCCTGTTTCATGGACCCATCTCTGAATCTGAATAGCGGGATATTTTACCAGAAAAATGAATGGTGACATTTCATGATTCTTTAGAGAGTTGTAGAACCTCTGCCACATCCCTGACTGGTCCCAAGTCCTTCATTGGACACCTGAAGAAATGAAGTTTCCAGAGAAGCAGAGCAAGCCGAGGTTGGAAGCCAGGTCCCCTGGCCATCGGGCCTTCATCATTTTCTTGCTTGTTACCTTAGTATCTTTAAATATGTTGCTACTTAGGAGCCCAAGACTCAGGTCGTGCCTGGGCTGTTACAGTCTGCCTCTCAGAGGCTCCATAGAGCCAACCCCCGTCTCCAGTCCTAACTTGCTTTCATGAACTAAGTCCCTGTGGCTGACTTAGGGGACATGGTTAGAGGCCATCTATTCACACCTGAATTTCAAGGGCCTGCTCCGCATAAACTGTATTTGCAGATGGTTAGATCTTCTTCTCCCTTGAGGGAAGGCCTCCTTTGAAAGCTGGTGGGAAGGGGATTGGAGAGCTGGAATCCAAACAGTAGGCTCCTGTGATCCCCAGCAGCCCATGTCTCCCACCATCCCAAGGTGTGAGAGCACAGCAGCATGGTGAGAAATAGCATGGCCTTCAGGGTCAGACCCAATCCTGGCTCTGTCCCCTACCAGCTACCTGTGCATGGAGAGGTGGCCCAGCCTTCTGAGGTGAGGGTGAGTATGCCTCCCTGCACCTGCTGCTTGGATGTTCAGTGGGAGTGTGTGCAGAGCACTTGGTAATGAAGTGGGAACTCCACCAGAGCAGGAATTTTTAACCATATTCTTGTTGAAATGGTCTCATTGAATGAATGATCCTGTGAAGCTCATAAATTAATTTTGTATTCTGGCCGTTTCTATTCTATCACTCACTCAGTATCTGGGCTCCCTCTAAACACCTAACACTGCTTGGTAACCTGAGAGGCCTGGGAGAAGCAGCAGACTGTCCATCCTTAAGAAAGCTTGTCATTTAAGGGGATGGTAAGATCAGAGTACACACATGGTGAGTGGGGTCGCAGGTGTACATGCCTGATCTCTAGAGAACAGAGAAGAGGTATGTGGAGGGACGAGGAAGGGTGAGGGGGAAGTGACCAGATCAACGCAGAAAGGATGCTCTCACCTGAAGAGAAAACGGACATGAGACCAGGTCATCCGTCTAGGATTTTTGTCTGCACAAATGATTATTTGTGAGGATTTTGTGGATTTTCCTTTGGTGCTTATTAGATATAGTTTAAAGTGATCATCATAACTTATTAAGTGCTCTTTGCCACACTGCCTATTAATTTGCTATTACTGGTCTTCACACCCGAGACTTGAAGGCCTTGACTAGGTGGAGGTCGGAGCTGGTCATGGGGAGAGAGCTTTTGGATCTTCCTACTGCAGGGCCCACGCCCTGGACAGAACAACTCTTTGCCATTCGGTAAATTATACCAAGTGATCCTCCCCCCACGTGTGGGACACGCTCCTGGATATCTGCCTTGGTCTTCCAGGTTGTCACGGACTCCTGTGAAGCTGCTGCCATGTGTGATCTTATACTTACTGGAGTCTTATTCCCCTTTTCTGTTACACCTTGCCCCTTAGAAGTAGTCCTTAAGACTGAGAATGGCACTCACTGTCTACCCTTGGTCTTCAGACCCTGACCACAGGACACACGTGTGCTATGCTGAGGGCTGCGTGCAGCACAGTCATCCCGGGTCTTGCCCTACTTGAAGCACCACAGTTGCTAGCTCCAGGGCATGGCAGGAAGCTCCACTCCGACTGATTGGAAGAGACAGGGGTGCTGGGCCCACTGAACCCTTAGGGCTTGTGTGTTGATGTCTGAGTAGGAGAAGCCAGATGCTTTGGTGTACTAACCAACTGAAGTATGATTCAGTTGGAGTTCATCTGGGACCCTGACTGATTATCTTCCCTCTGTTCACCTCAGATGCCTGTTTGCTTCACATCATGATATGCTGAGAATTAATAACACAAGCCTCAGCTTACTCATCTGCAAAATGGGGATAATTCTTAATGTGAACTTTTGTCTAAACAAAGAAGGCACAATTTATAAAGCCTCATGGGGTGTCTATATTTTATTTAGAAGTGGAGTCTCACTGAGTTGCTGAGGCTGGATTTGAACTCACAATCCTCCTGCCTCAGCCTCCCAAGCTGCAAGGATTGCAGGTGTGCGCCACCACACTGGGCTATAGAAATGAAATTTTTTATATAGATAAAAGGAAATGTGTAGAGTAGAAAGAATCTGGGCTTGCAGGGGTATCACAGATGCTCGAGGTCCCTGTCTGACCAGCAGGTAGAATTCCGTGGTGCTCCGTGGTGCTCCGTGCCACTCTGAAGCTTGTGGGGGCAGGGGGGCTAGTCTTCTAACACTTTCAGCAAATAGGTCCTGATAAACAGCCAGGTTGTATTTCAGCTTTCTGGCAGAGGATGCCGAGAATACTTCTCCTCCCACCTGCTGTCCCTGGACCCATTATGACAATGTGTGGCCTAGGTCCACATCCTTCCGAGCGGGGATCAGAGGGCTGCTCTCCCCACCACCTCCACTTCTTTATTCTCATCTCCGTGGTGAGAACATAGGACAGAAATATCCTGAATTAAGCCTGGACTCGATATTAAGTTGTAGGTAGTCCAGTCTGTGGCATCCTAAGAACCAAAATGACCATCAGCACAGATGGAGGCAAGGTCGTTTGAGAGCCACTCTGCCAGGTGCCTTGACTCCTCACTTCTTGCAGCAGACCCCAAAGGACAAGTAGCACCATTTGCGTTCTCTAGTAGGGAAAGGAAGCTTGGATCATGGAAGTGGCTAGTGAGTGGCAAGGCTTGGACTTGAACCCTCAAGTGCCCGCCATGAAACCTGTGCTCCTTCCCTGATAGAGCCCTGGAAAGCCTTCCACCCACACACCCTATACTGGGGGCTGAACCCAGGGCACCTTACCACTGGGACATCCCCAGCTCTTTTTTTTTTTTTTTTAATATTTTTATTTTTTTAGTTCTCGGCGGACACAACATCTTTGTTTGTATGTGGTGCTGAGGATCGAACCCGGGCCGCACGCATGCCAGGCGAGCGCGCTACCTCTTGAGCCACATCCCCAGGCCCATCCCCAGCTCTTATTTGAGACATGGTTTCACTAAGTTGGCAAACCTGCCATCCTCCTGCCTCAACCTCTTGAGTCTCTGGGATTATAGGCTTCCAGAGATTTTTAAATCCTGTGGTTACCAGACTTAACACATTTCATAAGGCAGCATGATTTAGAACCAGGATGGGGAAAGGGAATCAGTTTTTTGAATCACTTCTACTTACCTTTCATCTTCATCTGTTCAAAGAAATGGCACTTCAACATCAACAAAGCAGGAAGGCCATATTCTGAGAGGAGGGAATGATCCTTGATTCACCAGGATGCACTGTGCCTGCAGGTTGAGCAATAGGGGCAGGAGAAGGACATGAGCCCCTTCTGTCCTCATCTTCGTGTCACCGCTTGCCTGAGTTCCTCCCAGCTTCTGTGCTCCAAGCTGTTAATGGCCTTAATGAAAGCCTTTTGGCCCCCAGACTCCTTAGGCAAACCAGACAGCTGCTTAGCTGGCAGAGAACTTGCTGGAAAACTTCTCACTGTCTGGTTGGCAGCACATCCCCCCTCGTGCCCTGGGCACCAGACCTGTACAGAGGCACCTAATCAAGCCTTCCAAGAGCCCTTTTCTAAGTAATTCTATTTATAAATGCAGGGATTAAATGGGTTTTAAACTCCACTCACGCTCTTGTCTCTCTAGGAAGGGATTTTCTGTTAGAGTCACACATTAAAAGCAGAGGCTTTGGAGTGAGACCAACCCGAGTTGAAACCCTGTCTCTACCACCTTTATTAACTGCAGCCTTTCTCTGAACTTCAGTTTCTTCAGCTCTTTTAAGACTGGGGTGACAACAGCTCCCGCCTCATAGGGTTGCTGGGGTGAAATGAGGCAGGAGAAGTAACCTCTTGGTCCCTTTTGGGACACAGTGATCAGAAAGCAGTGTAGGAGGGTTTAGGTTTGCCTTGCTAAGTTGTTACCTGTAAAGTACTCGGAATTTGCAGGCGCATATTAAATGCTCAATAAATGTTTGTTGCATGGTATTTTTAGATAAATAAGAAGGCAGGATGTGTTGGGACCTTAGTCAAAAGGCTGAAATAAGAAGGATGAGGATCTGCCCACAAACCTTCCAGATTACCTTCTGCGCTAAGAGATCTCAGCTGCAAACTGTTAGAGCCGGTGACTGCTGCTCAAAGCACATGGCTAGGCTGGTCCTGGTGGGAAGGCTTTGGGCCACAGAGCTGCAGAAGTTCTGATTAAGTGCTGGGCCTACTGCTCGACCGCTCTGGGATGTGGGCCGTGTTGTTCCATATTTTTGGGCCTGTTCCTTTGGTCAGACTGGCCAAATTCATCTCACAGTAATCGCAAAGTAAAGTATAGATGTCACTCACAGACTTGTCACATCACCATTTTGAACTGTGCTTAGCAGGTGGGCTTCGTGTACCTGGAGGGGGCTCTAGGTCAGCAGCAGGAGCTCCACTGGGTGGGACAAACCAAGCTCTGGTTGAGGCTGGCAGCCTGTCAGGCTGTGTCTGGGGCAGCCAAGGAGGTGAGATGTGGCATCTGCCAGGATGAAGGGTGACCTGTGAGTGGTGCCAGAGGTGCCCAGGAGGGCCACTGCTTTAACCCAGCATCATGTGACTCACACCTTCCCTCAGGCTATGGAAAGGGCCATCCCACCTTCCATGCCCCACACTCCCTGGGAAAGGTGTGTCCTCTTTGATGGGACACACAAGCGAAAGCCAAAGTCCTTTCCACAGGGGAGAGGCAGACCCAGACCTAGGCTGTCCAGGGGGCCTCCTGACAGGAGGGCAGAGCCTTGGGAAGTGTCAACCTGGCTTCCCAGCTAGGGACCTGTGATCACAGCCGCATTACCAGCTGCCACATCAGGCACTCTTGCGGGGTGCTGTGTGGTGGGCCCAGCCATGTGCAGCCACTCTGTCCCACTGGCTTGTTGTGTAAAGCGGCCTCTGGCCTCTGAGTCTCCCCGCTGCCTCACCAGCACTGCTTTCCAGCTGTCATGTGCCACCTTTCTGCTGACAGTACCTTCCTTAGAGGACGCTGTCCTCAGCTCAGGTCTCACCTGGGGAGGGGAAAGGGAGGTTGAAAGATCCCAAAGAGTATCTTAGCAGATCACAGGTGACTGTACAATTTCGTGAGCTTCTCATGAAATTGTGAGGACTTCTCACAGGTCCTCATGCCTGGTTGGCGAGGGTGTCCCCATCTTCTGGCCCCCCTGCCTCAGTTGCGGAGAGCGCAGCAGGGAGCTGGGACTGGAGGTGCTGCTGAGCAGGGGGTGCATGGTTAGGAGGGTTCATCTTCCGCCGTGGAAAGCTGGGATCAAGACCCACAAGTGGGCTCTTGTTGACAGTAATTAGCTGCAGGGGAGCAGGAGCAGCAGAGTGGGGGGCTGGCCCTGAGGAGTCTGTTTTCTTTCCAGATTTCACACTTTCCCAGTGCATCTCGGCCACCCCAGTCCAAAGCAGATGCTGGGTCACCCCTTTCTGGGGCAGTGGAGCAGAAATTATCCATCTAACCTCTCACATGACAGGTGTGGAGAATTCTCCACTGCCCACTGTGTGGAGGAGCCCAGACAAGAGACTGTGAACAGTCCAAAGTGAGACTGTGATGTGTGTTTCACATTGGAAATCGGAGGCTGGGGAGAAAGTCTCAGTGTAGTTCTTGCCAGGTTTTCCTGCTGTCAGCTGGTGCTGGGGGTGGGGTCTGTTTAGTCATAGTGCATTAGTCTCTTTTCTCTTGCTAATGACCCATTACTACAGACTGGGTAAGTTCTAAAGAAAAGAGATTTATTTGGGCTCATGGTTCTGGTCTCAAATCAAAGGCCCACATCTGGTGATGGCCCTTCTTGCTGACAGTTTCAGGCAGCACAGGGCATCCTGTGTCAAGGGAGGGAACAGGCCTATCCCTCTGACAAAGCCACCAGGATCCAATCATGGGGGTTCCACCCTAATGGCCTTATCTAAAGTTAATCACATCTCAGGGCCACACCCACTAAACCCGGTAGTCGGTTGCTGATTATGTTTTCACTCCCTCATTACCTCACAGTGGGGTCTCCAGCATGAGCTAGGGACACACCATATTCATACTTCCTGCCATACTTAGTAACTTACTGTTTTCCACTTAACCCAGAAGTAGGCTCTGGCATAATCAAAACGCCATACAACTATCTCATTTCCTCTGCAATATATCAAGTTGATGGATCATTTGCTTAATCATCCCTTATTTTTGGACTTTTTTGAGTTATTGCCTCATAAGTTATAGCAGCAAATCTCTCTCCACCAAGTCCTCTCCTTATTTAGTGTTATCTGAAGCTGGATTTCCAGGAGCAGAACTGGAGGGTATGGGGCTAAGCACGTCTCAAGCTTTGAAAGTATGTGTGGCCACGAGCCTTCCAGAAGACTCTCCCATGTTGGCTAGTGGGTGGGGCATGGTGGAGGTGTCCCTGCTTGGTGCCCACACCTAGCCTGCAGCACTGTGGATGACTGAACAAACCATGGCCTGTTGAAGTCTATCACATTGAGATTCCCTGGCTGAGGACAGTTGGCTGGGAAGGGGTGGCTTATCAAATTTCAGAACCTGCGGTGGGGAGGGTACTGTACAGTTAATACTACGCTCAGCTCAAAAAAAGCGCCCCCAGTTTTCAAAGGAAGAGACCAAGGCTGATAGGTAGTAAATTATTCAGTATTATCCTATGCCCACTCTCTCTCTGAGGGCAAGAAGGCCACCTCTGAGGTGGCAGGCCATGTTATCAGATTGCACAGGCAGACAGGTTAAGGTAGAGATGGCGCAGGGCTGGGAGGGCAGGCCTCAGTCCACAGAGCCTCTGGGGGATCACAAGCACGCAGGAAAGAAGGCACTTGGAAGAACCTGGATGACTACGGGTGCAGGACGGCGTTGCTGCCCTGGGGCCCACACTGTCTAGGACAAGGCCATACTTGATCACGTGGCTTGGTCTGGGGCAGGCCCAAAACTCATCTCTTTGTAGGCCTTTTCTGTTCTAGGTTCCTCTAGATTTAAGTCCCTGAAGGGTAGGCTTCTTGTCTTACTCCTGAGGCCTGGCCAAGGTGGTTTCCAGATAACACCAATACTAACAGTTTTACCTCTAAAATAAGTTTTACAAGTTTTACCTCTAAAATAAGGTAGCTCAAGCTTGAGGGGGTGCTGTGATGCCCACGCCCACAGTTAGCCCTGGAGGGGAGGAAGGGCTGAGCAGAACCAGGGCTGGTGAGGCCTGTGGGGTGTCTCCTAACAGCACAAGGAAGCTAGGGTGGGAACAAGGCCTTGGGACCCATGATCAGATCTGTAGCTGCCCCAGCATGCCTGGGTCCCTGCTTCCAGGATCAGTCAGTTTTTTTTCTAACCTAAAAAACGGGGGCTCCTCAGTTTTCTTTCCTGAAAAATAAGAATGTGTGTCCACGGCAGGGTGGTTTTAGCGACACTGGAGTTACTCCATAGAAAGTATGTAGAAATCGGGCCTCATCACATCATTAAGCTTAGTGTAGTCGGTCGGGTTGGATGCTGGTGCTGAGCCTGGTGATCCCATGCCCACTCCCTGCCTTCTGTCTTCCAGGTCGATCCTTTGGGACCCATAGTCTCATCGTGTCTCCGACAGGACGGCAGAGGGTACAGGTGATGGCTTGGCTGGTTGGCGATCTCCCGACAGCGACAGCTGGATCTCCGGCAATGTGAAGCTTTTGTTTGGGTTTCCCCCTCCTTTTAGTTTTTATTTCCCCCCTCCCCCCTTTTTTAATTTAAACCATCAAGACTTTGGAAGAGCAGAGAGCTATGCTGTGGACAGGCACCATTTCTTTAAAGAAATTCAGTGTGGACAAGGCATATGTATAAATTTCACTGTTCGTTTTTGTAAGGGTTTAGGGAACGATTTTGGTTTTGTCCTTCATTTTACCTCTGTCTCTCTCTTTTACACATCTCCCAGTTCTGCTCATACAGCATCTCACTTCTTGGAGAAGACCCTTCTCCCCGGAGAGCATTTTGGGTTTCTCCTGGAATGGGACGTGAAGACTCAAGGAGGCCATGGGCCACCTCCCTACCAGATGCAGAAACTGCCGGATTCCTTGGTGGGCTGGTCCTGGCCCTTGGCCCTCGATGGGACAGAGGCGAAGAACCACCTGGAAAAGGGCGACTAGGGCGTGGCCAGGAGGACTCCAGAAAGGAGGCCTAAACTCTGGGTTTGGTTCTCTTTAAGCTCTTGGGAGCCCCAGGCCACACCAGGATTCTCAGTGCTGGAAATCTGTTCCCTCTTGTGTCCTTTACAACTGGGAGTCCCCAGGGAGGAGGTAGCATGTGACCATCCCCATTTGCTGCAGATGACTGGCCACCCGACCCCAGCCCCACAAGCCCACCTCTCTGTTAGGAAACTGTTGTGCCAAACCTCTGCCCAGGACACACTGGGTCTTCCGTGGGCACCTGTCACTGCTGAGGTCACCCCTCCCTGCTGCCTCCTGATCGTCGTCTTCCCAGGTGTGCTGCAAGTTTCTAGGCCATCACAGAGACTGCCGGAGGCCACCAGCCAGTCGTGACCATTGCCATGATAACAGGGCACCCTGAACTGGCCACCACCTTCGTGCGGTGAAGGGTATGCCCTGTGTGCCGGGGTCCACGGTGTCACACCAGGACACATGTCAAGAACCATCTCCCTCTCCCCCAGGGACTTTGCTAGTGCCCGCCCTCAACACAAGTGCGTCCGATGGGAAGAGAATGGAGCTGCCCTGGGCAGGAAGGTGTCTGGCAGAACAGGGGAGAACCCGTGCCTGCCAGGTGCCGGTGTGGGGGCTTGTTACCCTAAAGCACCCCTGGCTGTGACCCCTCGACGCTGCCATCACTGTCTGGGTGGCCCTCTGCTCCTGGCAGTGCTCTTGCATCCTCCCTCTTGGGCTGCTTCTCCAACCTGGCCCTTCTCCCTGGGCGGCCCTCTGTCTGGCCCTCACATCCATAGCAGCCAGATGGGATTGGGCCTCTGGAAAGAGGAAGGAGTCATTCCTATTTGTCGGGTGTTTTGTTTTTGTACCTAAACCAGCAGAGGAGTGATGGGGAGGCACCTGGAGGGCGTTGTAGTTGGTGTGAGACCAAGGGGGACTTCCCCCAAAGCAGCAGTCCTCTGGCCCTGGGGGTGTGGGAGACCAGCACAGCATGGAGCCCCTCAGCACCAGAGTTCTTCCTCCCCTTGGCCGGTGGTTAGCTGCTGCCAGCAGGATCCCACAGGCGCAGGGCCCATGGTGGTCACCTGTCTCCTCTCCTGACTTCTCAGGCAGCCTCCTGGGCACACTCTGCACTGCAGCTGGAGGGTCGGGGCATCAGGGTTCCTTAATTGAGTGCATGTCCCTTCTCTGCCCACCCCCCCCCAACCAGTCTTCCCTGGGGGTCAGCTCTGCCTACATGAGCAAATGGGAAAAGCAAGTCTCCAACCCGGCACCCTGGCTGTGGTCATTCTGAAACCCCCCATGCGGGCTTGAGCCTGGGATGCCTACTTTTTGCCCGCCATTCTCTCCTGTTTCTCCCAGTCTCAGCTCTGTGTTCTTAGGGCCATAGCACGTCCTCTTGGTGTCATAGTCTTCCCCTGTAGGCCTCAGGGAGGCAGCTCGGCAGGGGGATCTGCTTCCTTACCTTTCCTCCGGGACTCCCAGCCAGCGCCAGCTTGGTGGTAGGACCTCCCTCCTCAGCTCCAACTAGGGCCAGCTCTTTATCCCCAAGTGCCTGTCCTTCCCGCCCCACCTCCCTTCCCCTACTGCTCCATTTTGTCCACCACGGGTACACGGCCAGGTGGTGGGCAGCCTTGGGTCAGCCCCGGGGCCCATGCAGTCTCTCAGGGCCACCCCCTCAGGGATTGGCCCCCTCTTCTATCTCCCCTCTTCCTCCTCCTCCCCAGGCCTCTGTGGGGCCTCATCTCAGCACCTCCAGGTTTTTTAGGCCTGTCCCAGTTCTAGGAGTTTCCACACCTAAGGCAGCACTCAGTCATCCTCTTCTCCTTGGGTCTGTGGAAAGGGTGGCTTGTTGGAGACATCTTGGCCCTGGCCCTCGTGGGTCTGAGCTCGGATTTCCCTTAGTGTGAGGCAGCCAGGACAGATCACAGTGCCTTAATCTCTTGCCTCCCCCACCAGCCCAGTGAAAGTATGGCTTCCCTCCCCGTCTGTCCATCTGTCACTTGCACTCACATTCCCTCCTACCCACAGACAGCCCCGGGGGAAGGAGACCCTCTGCACTCCCACGCCCCCTTCCCAGGGCTGCAGCCAGGCACAGGTCTCCCCACCCACCTCCAGGCCACTCCCGAGCAGCTTTAGCCCAGGACTGAAAACTGCTGCAGACAGGTGCACCTTCAGCCTCCACCTCCCCAGCAGGTGTCCTGCCCCTTACCTCTAGCCAGGAGGACACGGCAGTCTGCTGCTTCCAGGCTGATTCCACCTGACCCCTTTCTGGACACCGGGACTAAGGTTGCCAGCCTTAGCCTCATCTCATCCCAGGGGCATTGGGACAGGTAATGGGAACTCCTTCCTCCCACCCTGATGGGCTCTGCCCGCCTGGCTGCCTTTCTGAGGGAGTGTATCAAATGTTTACCTAAGAAATACCCTGTTTACAGCTGGAGGAGAAATGTGTCCACAGTGGGTGGAGATTTAACTCTCTGGAAAAGGCCTGGCCTCCTTTGTGGCACTGCCAGTGGTGGCCCCAGAGCGGATGCAAGCAGAGATGCCTGGGTGGGGGGAAGGCCCCTCACTGCCCCTGCTCCTCACCTGTGGTGCTAAGACCACTCCCGCTCCCCCATGGCCTCGCCCCAAACATTCCCGCCTCCCTGCCCCTTCCTCCGAGAGCCTGGGCTCCTTACATATCACTTGTCTCCTACCCTAGAAAACCAGTGTTTGGAGCAATAAGATGATTATTTTTGCTTGAATCTTTTTCTAAGAAAAGGAAAAGAGCTGGCATTGTGGGAATCTAGATGCTGTTGGCTGTTTACCTCTTTAGAAGACAAAAGGACGGTGTCTGGACTTTAGCCTTGGGGTATCTTTGGACGCTTGGAAGAGCAGGAGTCAGGCTGCCATCCCCAAAGGAGGGGACCCTAACTCTGCCCTTGCCTTGCCATAAGGCCCCTTCCAGCCCTGCCCACCAAGTGTGCCTCCCACCATTCACCCTGCCCTTGTGCTCCCCCACCACCACCACCACACACATCTGGAGGCACTGGCGGTTCTACTCTGGATGGGTCTCCCTCCCCTTGATTAGTTCTCCCTCAGGCCTGTCTGGCACACAAGACAGCTGCTGGCAGGCAGCCTCAGAACAGCCAAGCTTCTTTATCAGCTCTCCAGACCAACGGGGTTTGGAGGCCGAAGCCCGGGATACTGCCTCTTCCTCCCTCCCACACTGAGCTGGAGCACAGTGTGGTCCTGCCCTGCCCCTGGCTCTGAGGGCAGGGGGCTCCTGTCCTAGATATGCTCTTGAAGGGAGACCAGTCCCAGTGCACTGTAGTACTGGCCACTGTTAGCATCCACCACCGTCACCAAGAGAAATCCACTGCCATTGGCTGCCCAGGGAACCCTAGGATTGCAGAGGCTATCAAAGGGAGCCCCCCACCCTAGACACTTTCTAGGAGAGACCATGGGAGGAAGGGAGCTTATTTGGGGATGCTTTAAGTCGTCTTGTGCCCTAGCTTTAAAGAAGTCTTGTACCCCAGGGGCTTCTTCCCATCAGCAGGGCAGGCAGGATGTACAATAAGTTTTTCAAATTTGGGACAGTGTTGGGCGTGAGGGAGGTTTAAAGCCAGGCACAAAGTTAGTTTTAAATACTAGTTAATAAATCTATTTTTCTTTATTTTCTTTTTTTGCACAGAAGCTGGTAATCTAGGACCTACGTGTGAACAACTTTATATGAATATTTTTTGTACTTGGTTTACTTGGGTTGGTATGATACATTATATTTAAGTTCCTTGAACACTGTGGATCCCCCTAATGTGTATGAATGACTGAGGCTTTGTAAATTAAGGGACGTTTGTGTGAATAAAGTTATTTGATGGGGTCAAAGAAGCCATATGTGATTTGAAAATGAGCATTTCATGGTTTCGTTGTCACCTGTTTGGGAGGGTGGTGAAGCCAGCATATCACAGCACCACTGTCCTGTTTGATGGTGGCATAAGGAAAGGATGCTCACCACTCAGTATTCCCATGCTTGACAAAACTGCCAGTGGCCCTCCGTGGCTCTTCCCGTTCCACACCTGGAAAACACACCTAGGAGGGCAGGAGCCTGTCTGAAGTCCTGCCTCCTCTCCTTGGGGGAGGGGCCCTGAATGGGGACCTAGACCTAAGAGAACCTCAGTGGCCTCCAGAATGCTCTGCAGCCCTCTCGGCCCCAGCCCTGCAGGTCTGTGCAAGTCCTAGCCCTGAAGAATTTTAAAGTAGAAAAAAGGTCACCGCTGCTGGGCTGGGGATAGTGTTCTAGAAAAGCGTGGGCTCTATCGAGGGCCAAACTGACAGGGTGAGCAAACCAGGCCACAGTGGTTGGGTTGGGGATGGGGGAAGGAGCACATGGCCCATCTCCTTTAGCCTGGTCCAACAAAAGCCACATTCCATGAGGAATGGAGTCTGGAATTGGCTCAAAACCTTCTGATCCCTCCCCCCTGCTGCCTGGGTGGTGGGATGTGTGCCCCCTCTGCTGATGAGAAAGCCCAGAGAAATCAGGCCACTGGATGAGTGGGGGGGACCGGGAAGAACAGGGATTTGTGCCACTTCCAGTTGGGACTGGTAACAGCCGTGCTGAACCTATTTGCTGGGGTATCGAGGAGGCGGTGGTGGCTACCTTTGGAGCAGTAGAAGACTAACCAAACGCTGGGTGCAGCAGGCAGGCCCTCAGCACATGCACCTAGTTTCTAGTTTCCCAAAGAAGCAAGGTTGGGGACTCCTGAGACCTGGAGAATGCTAGGCCTGACATTCTGGCATCATGCAGCCTTGGTGAAGCTTACCTGTCGTAAGGGTTGATGGTTAATGTGGAGCCCACCATTCAGGGCCTTTCTGAAGACCTGTAGACCGTGGAAAAATAAAACCACCAGAGGCCGAGTCAGAACTATGGGATGTGAGCTGAAGGGAAAGATGGGACAGGCTTGCCACCTGACCTGGAAGTCCACGGACCACACTCCAGGACCAGGGTTTGGGCTCCAGTGGCTGCTGGGGATGAAGCTTCCTGAAAAGGATTCTCTGTCCATATCATGGACAGTAACCTGGGCGTTGAAGAGGACAACCCACACGTTTTGGGTTTTTATTGAGAGGTTTATTGAGCTAATTCACCCTCTCAAAAGTGTACAGTTCTGTGGGATTTAGTATACTGAGGGAGTTGTGTCACCATTACCACTAATTCCAGAACATTCTTTATCTCCTCAAAAAGAACCCAGTACCCATGAGCACTCACTTCCCAGGTGTCACACGGGCAGCCCCTGGCAAGCTTGCATGGATCTACTTTGTCTTTGTCTTTGGATTTGCCTGGGCATTGCATATAAATGGGATTACACAACATGCATCCTGATTATCAATATTTCATTAATGGTATTCCATGGTGTGGATATACCACAGTTTATCAATTCGTCAGTTAATGGGTGTTTGGATTGTTTCCACTCTGGCTAAAGAATATATTTTTGGCCAAACTTTTTCAAAAAGGCTGCACACTTATAAATTCCACCAGTAGTGTATTTTTTGCTGTACCCTCTTCCACATTTTTTATTGGTGCATCCCATCTTTCTTATGATAGGTGATCTACCAGATGTAAATGGTCGTAGGTCGTAGATGTCCATCTATCCTCTGTCCTATTCATGGTGAATAAGAGACATGCTTTAACTTGAGTCAGTCATTTAATGGTTCAGCCTGGCCCCCTGCTTAGTGGAGATAAAGTAACGCAGACTGGTTCTGCTGTCTGAGGCACGCCATCTTTCTGGCTTCGTTTTCTCTTCCACAAAGCAGTGAGTATCCACTTTGAATGATGGTTGGCAGGATTGAGGGTGTTCGTGGAAGATGCATGGTGGGCACCCCTTCAGTGTCCCAAGCCCCGTGGATTAGGGCAGAGTTCAGAAGTGAAGAGGTGGGGAGGAGCTCAGAGTGTGTTGTTTGGGCAGGGGTGACATGGAACCTAACATAACCGTAGGAGGATCTGCCGAGGGCCATGATCTACAAGGCTGAGAGGTGTCACTGTGACCCTGGAAGGAAGGATCTAGAATATCAAACTAGGCCAGTTTTCATGTCAGTGGAAGGAGTTTGACCTCTGTGTCCTCACTAATCACCCCCGCCCCACTCCCAGGGATCCTGGCTTCAGACCCTGGATTAGTGGTTCGAGAAATACCCGCCCCCAGCCACCTGCTGGCTGCCAGCAAGGAGCTCCTAGTCTAGAGGAGGGACTCAGAAGAAAGAGGCATCATCATCGTGACAGGCCTGGTCTGAGGGAGAGGGAGGCTCCAAGGGCCTGGGCAACCCTGGAGGCAGAGGGGAGACTTCCTGGAGGAAGCAAGGTCTGAGGGGCCACACTCAGGCCACCCTGCTGCGGCCCTGAGCCCTGCTCCTCCAGGGCCTGCTGTAGCACCCAGCTGTCACGGCCCAGTGTTCTAAGGCCCACTGGGCACATTCCCTCAGCCTTTCCTGCCTTTCCAGCATCTTGAGGGCAGCTTCTGAGTCTCCCAGAAGGTCTTTACCTCATGACACCCCAGCTCAAGGATCCAACCGAGGTCCCATGGCACCGAGACCCCCTCAATTCAGTGTCCACACAGATGTCCTTTGAAATCAGTAAAACGTTGGTGCCAAGGCTCCAGAACACTAGGGACTTCCATTGCCCCCAAGGCACCTCCCAGCCCCTCGTCTGGCCTGTGGTCCTTCCCCACCCTGCTTACTCACCAGACCCACTTGCCCCCGCTCCCCTCAGGCTCTGCCCCCAGCCAACCTGGCTTTCTTGCTGTCTCTCAGCACAGGGGACTTTTCCAGCCTGGGGCCCTCTCATTGGCTGCTCCCTGCATTGGTCCTTCATTGCTTCCTTGCTCATCACCCCCTTAAAGGAATACGCCCTACCATCTCTACTTCTTTAGCATGCTCTATTTTTCTTTATAGCACTTAATCACTAGCAGGAAAGTTTTATATATGTACATATGTATAATGCATATGCAGATGTATACACATATAAATAAAATCTCTAGATAGTTCTTTAAGCAGAGCCTGACATGGCACACAGGAGACATTGTGGCACATTTGTTAAGTAGATGGACAAGAACACGTTCTATCAGAGCATGCTATTTCACTGCAGTGGAACGGGTTTTGGGGGGCCTGCAGGGTAGGGGGCAGCGCCCGGGTAGGAACCTGGAGCTCCTGAACCCTGGCCCAGCCACTGGTGGGCCTGCAACTTCTCTCCATTCCTGAGACTTAGTCATAGGCTACTTCATTCCTGCCAATCCCTGAGAAGTAGGAACGAAACCAGCTACTTGAGAAGGAACACGCCAAGTGTGAGCAATAATATTTCGGGGGCTTGATTTCTTTCATCTGGATCAAGGATCAGCCAGGGCAAAAAAGTCAACATGTCAGGCTTTGCAGATCCCGGGGCCAACTGCAGTTCGTCAGCTCTGCCATCATGATGTACAAGTAGGGAATATGTCAGCAGCTGAGTGTGGCTGTGTACCAGTAGAGCTGTAGTCATGGGTACTGAAATGTGGATCTCACATACTTTTCACCAGAGTGTTACAAAGTCGTGTTCTTTTTCAATTATTCAAAACCACATGACCTATGTAAAACCACGCGCCTCCAGTGGTCTAGGCTTGCCCCTAGGGAGCCCGTGGCAGATAGCATGGTGCGTGGCATAGGGGTCCAGCTCAGGTCCAGAGGGGTGAAGGTGAGGCCATGTGCGTGATGGCGATGGCAAGATCCAGGCCCTAAGGTTCTGCTCATCTCTAGATGGTTCCTTGGCCTGTGAGGGAGCTAAATATGGGGAAGTGGATGTCACCAACCATCCCACACAGTCATGAATCCAGAAACAACAACGTGGGAGAAGCAACTGGAAGAGGAGTCAGGATGCCGGATCCAGACCCATCCCTCCTGACAGCTGTGCAAGAGGCAGCAGCTTCCCTCCTCCCTGGTCTAATGGGCTTCTGGAATCAAACAGAGGGTTTGGTTTGCCACTTTTGACCTCTTAGTCTTATGACTTTGGGCCTGTCGCTCTCTGAACCTCAGTTTCCTCACTTACATAATGGCCATGATACCAGCACCTGCCTCAGAGATTTTTCTGAGAATTAATGAGATAGTGCATAGAGAATACAAAACAAAGTACCTGACCAGCAGTTAATTATCCATAAATGGCATCTATTGATAGTATTTTTAAAGAAGAAAAACATTTTATAACATGTTCCTCAAATAGTCAAAGGGGAATGCTGTGTGTTTCATTTCCCTCCCGAAGTCCCTGTGCATGCTCTAGACCCTGAGCAGTGCTGTAGTAAGAGCTGCTGGTCAAGCTTTCTCAGATCACTGACGCTTCCACATGGAGCACCTGCTAGCGCTGCCTGATTGACATTGCAGAGAAACGCTTCAGAGCCCACTTGCTGGGCCAGCTTTGCAGCTTTACAACCCTGATTCCCTCTGAAGGCGTGTTGGCTGCCCCATCCTGTTTCACAGGGGCTAAAGTCACTTCCTTCTTGCAAAAGCCTTCAAAAATTACCTCAGCTTGGTCAACTGGTTCCCTGAGGGCAGACCAGAAGATGAGGAATTTAATAACAGGAGATGAGGCCCAGGCAACTTGAATGTGGTAAGAACACTGAACAGTCGCCCCAGCCAGCAGACCAAGGGCATTGCCCAAACCCGGGCATTCCTGGTTCCCATGTTGACTGGGCCCAGCCGCCCTCCAGCTAGTGTTTACCCAGAGCCCAACACCGGCAGGGAGCCTTATGCCAGGAGGCACCTGTAGATCAGCGATTCTGTACACAGACTCTACCATGAGTTTGCCCAGGTTCAAAGCAAGTGGCTCTACTACTTTAGGACTCAGTTTCCTCATTTATAAAATGAAGATAGTAACTCTACCTATGTCTGTGAGGATTAAGTATTGCTGCACAAACTGGAGAGCACAAACAGCAGCAAGTAGCTTTCATCACCCAGGCCACCTCCTGGTCCAGGATGGCTGCTGGAGCTTCAGACATTTCATCCTAATCCCAAGTAACATGAAAAAGAGAGGGATGAAGGAGACTTTCCCTCTCTGTTTAAGGAAACTTCCCTGAAGATAGACAGACAGACAGACAGACACACACACACACGCACACACACACACCACTGCCACTTACATTTCTTGGCTAGAACTTAGTCACTTGGCCACAGCTGGTGCCAAAGAGGTGGGGAAGCAAAGGGGACAATGGTTTTGTTACTGAGGCTGAGGGGAGATATTGTGACTAGCTGCTCTGGCGTATCGAGTATGCCTCTGGCTTATTCTAATAAAGGTTCAGTATTACCATTATTAATAATAGCTCTGCAGATCTAGTTTCAAAAAATAAAGATAAAAATAAGGAAGTAAAAAAAAAAAAAAAGATATAACTAAATCAGCTCTTTCTTGTAGCCAGATAGGATCCAGGGTGTCTTTATCAGAGTCGGGACAATGTCTAGGTTACAGTCCCAGTTCCGCCATTTCCTGTGTGCTCTTGGGAAGTTTACCTAACCTCTCTAGACTTGTCTTTATCTCTGAGATGGAGAAGATAATAAGAATACCACCACAGGATCATCCTGAGGGCTAAGTAAATAGAACTAACTAACGGGCTCTCAACACTGGAGTGGGGGAAGTTTCGATCCCTTCCATGGACGCAGAGAGCTTCTAGATGTACACTGTTTTCTTCCTTCCTCACCTGAGCATTCACTGAGCACCTCAGTGTGGGGCACCAGGGTTGAAAGATGAAATATACACAGACCCGTGTTCCCTAATTGTACGAACGTCTCTTGAGCCTGTCCTGTGTGCCAAGCTCTGACCACAGGACAACAGAGTCAGGTGCAGAGTCATGTGGGGGGCGTAGAGAACAGATCCGAGATCTCTGATTTCAGGGAAGGTGGACCCAATGTACAGAGACGTGGGGCCTGGTCCCAGCTCTGTGGGTGGGATCAGTCTGTACATTTTTGTCCCATGATTGTGGACAGGCAGCGAAGCCAGGCCTGAAAATTGGGTTGGGAGAGGAGGCCACCCAAGGCTAGCATAGAAAAGAGGTTCTGTATTTTCCTGGGTCATCAAATGAACAGTAATCTGGAAACAAAAGCCACGGTGCCTGCCAACTACACCCGCCGCCTGCACCCCGGGACCAAGCCAGTTCTCTGCTCTCTGGGTCCCCAAACTTGCCTCCTAGGACTGTTTCTTTGAGACTTTCCTATCTACCCCCTTCAGCCAGCTTTGGAAAGCATTTAGAATAGCAACCCTGCCCATCTGGGTCAACTATTAATTTATTTAATCTTAGTTCCAAGTGCTTCTTCAATATGCACTCCATGGTGAGTCACCAAATGGCTTTAAGCATTTCTTCTGTAAGTGAGAATGATTTTAAGTTCTCACTGGAGGACATACACTGATAGGACATTGCAGGAGGGAAACCAGGGGTCTGCAGTAGATTCTTACCCTAGCCACGGGCCAGAACGTGATCTATCTGCATCCTTGCAGGCTCAGCCCAGAAGTATCCTTTATACAACCCTCTTTTTGGAGGGAAGAGAATACGAGGGATTGAACTCAGGGGCATTTGACCACTGAGCCACATCTCTAGCCCTGTTTTGAATTTTATTTAGAGATAGGCTCTCACTGAGTTGCTTAGAACCTTGCTTTTGCTGAGGCTGGCTTTGAACTCATGATCCTCCTGCCTCAGCCTTCCAAGCCACTGGGATTATAGGCATGGGCCTTCACATACAACCTTCTTGAAACCAAAGTTCCTGTGTGGCCCACACATAGCTGCCCATGGACTAGAGAATCCCATGCACTGGTAGCACTTCTTCACGTAGGCTCAGGTCAGCTCTGGCTGAACTAAATCACCCAACTTCTCTAACACCCATGGACTAAACTACACTTTTTCCAAAAAGGTCCAAACCTCTTCTAAGTGTGTTCTTACTTGGGCACTTATGAAAAAATTAAAACCAACATTCCAACATCATATGTAATGATAAAAACTGAATACTCTCCTTTAACATCAGGAATAAAACAGGATGTCCACTCTTGCCCTTCAATATTGGACTAGGGTTTCTAGCCAGTGCAGTCAGGCAAGAAATAAAATTAAAGAAATAAAAGGTGTGAGATTACAAAGAAGTAAAATTGCCTTTATTTGCAGAAGACATGATCCTCTATGTAGAAAATACCATGAAATCTACAAAAAAGCTACAAGAATTAAGTTTGGCAAGGTTGCTGGATACAAGATCAATGCACGACAATCAATTGTATGTCCCTATGCTCGCAATGACAAATCAGGAATTGAAATATTAGAAAAAATAATACCATTTATAATATTATCAACATATATGAACTACTTATGGATAAATCTGGCAAAAGATACAAAAGATGTGCACAGTGAAGATTATAAAACACTCTGAGAGAAATTGAAGAAAACCTAAATAAAGGGGAAATGTAAGTCAATCCTCATTATTTATGGATTCCGTATTCATGACTCTGCCCACCCACTACAATTTCCTTGTGTGGTAACAGTGAATATCCTGTCCTGCAGGGCAGCAAAAAAAAAAATGAGTAGTAGCCTGGTACATACATTTCCAGCTAATGCCAACAAGGCCACTCCCTGACTTCTTATTTTATCTCGCATGCTATAAACAAATGTCCTTTTCAGTCTATTTAATGCCACATTTTTCATATTTGTGCTTTTTTGATGGTGATTTAAAATGGTCCCCAAGCTACTTGTATGTGCAAGGAGGTCGCAATGAGCCTTAGAGAGAAAATGCATGTTTTAGATCAGCTTTGCTCAAGCATAAGTTATGATACTGACGTTCATGAATTCAGGCTGAATGAATCCACGCAGGTATTACATAAGGGACCTTCAAACAGAGACACATGTAAATCAAAGAATGTATATTAAATAGTTCATGAGAATGTTGTGACCAGAAGCTTGTAGAAACCTGACCCTGTTTCCCCCTAAAAACAATGGTTCAGTATTTGCTAACTCAGTGTTCACAGAGACTCTGTAGAACTTAATTCCAGCAAATAATGAGAATCAACTGTCCTGTGTTCATGGGTCAGAAACTCAATATTGTTCAGATGGTAATTCCTCTCAAATTGCTGGAGGGTTCCAATCCTATACCAATCAAAATTTCCTGGGGCATTCTGTAGAAATTGACAAACTGATTTTAAAGTTCTCATGGAAATAAAAAGGACTTAAAATGGCCAAAATCACTCTGAAAAGAAAAGTAAGGAAACACAGTACCTATTTCAAAAAGCATTATGAAGCAACATTAATCAGAACAGTATGGTATTGGCATAAAGATAGATGTAAAGATCAGTAGAACAGAATAAAGCATCCAAAAATAGACTCACACACGTTTGGATGACTGATTTTTTTTTTCTGGGTACCAGGGATTGAACTCAGGGCACTCGGTCACTGAGCCACATCCCCAGCCCTATTTTGTATTTTACTTAGGTCCCACCTCGGTGTTGCTGAGGCTGGCTTTGAACTCGTGATCCTCCTGCCTCAGCCTCCCGAGCCACTGAGATTATAGGCATGCGCCACCACGCCTGGCTTGGACAACTGATTTTTGACAAGGTTACAAAAGCAATCCAGTGGGGGTAGTGTGGCCTTTTTAATGAATGGTACTGGAACAACCAGATGACAATAAAAAATGAAAAAAATTTAACACTTCAATCTATCCCTCACGTTATATGCAAAAGTTAAATCAAAATAGACTGTATAGGCCTCACTGTAAAACCTCATACGATAAAACTTCTAGAAGAAAAAAATTTTTTTTTGAGAAAAAGGAAAAAGAAGGTTTATTACTTTGCTAGCAAAGGAGAAACATAAGGGATACCTGTCCCAAAGGCTGTGATTCTGCTCTTCAGCAGGAACAGGGGGCCTTTAAAGAAGTGATTCAGAGAAAACGAGATTAAGGAGGAGAGACCAGGAAGGAGAAGACCAGGGAAAAGAAGGTCAGGGAGGAGAAGGTCAGGGAGGAGAAGGTCAGGGAGGAGAAGGTTGAGGAAAAGAAAAACGTAAATTTAAAAGCCACAAGGGATGTAGTCAAAGCATCAAGTGAACCCTGTTACCTCCCCACTGTCGATTTCTACATTCCATTTCTGTGGAAAGTGGGCGACGAATTTCCCCAGAAGATGGGGGAAGTAACCCAGAGTCCTTGTCCTCTGTCAGGTGGGGCGTGGACAGTTAAGGGCATTCAGCAGCAGAGCAGTCAGAGGGCCACAGCAGCAGATGGCAGGTGACTGGGCAAGGCATACGTAGGGCAGGGATCATGCGAGAGGACACCGTTGTCACGACTTTCCTGAGTTCGATTTCCTTTTTCTCAAAGTAGAGCAACTGATGGAGCAACCTGTGCAGTTCAGGGAGAGAAGGTGGGAGTTCCCCGAAGCAAAAAGAGCTTGGGAAGCTGCTGGGACACTCCCTGGGTCCCTGCCTTTACTCACAGGAACAGCTCCTCTGAGGCACACTCACAGGTCTCCTGATTTCTCCAGTGGTCGGCTCTCAACAAACTCACCAGCCACCTTGTATCCTCAGCATGGAAGTGGGGGTTCCTTGGAGAGCCAGACCTGCCCAAGAAAGCTGGAGTGGGGGCTGCGCTCAGGCCCCATTGGGGTGACAGATTTGTTGCCGAAAGCTTGGTCCTTGTCGCTGATGCCAATCCAATAACGAGGACACTGTTTTGAGAAAAAGGAAAAAGAAGGTTTATTGCTTTGCTAGCAAAGGAGAAACACAGGGGACTCCTGTCCCAGAGGCTGTGATTCTCTTCTAGAAGAAAATATGGCGGAAAATCTTTGGGGCCAGAGGTTAAGCAAATGTCTCTTTGTTATCACACTAAAAGCATCATTCATAAAAAAATCAAGTAGATAAGCAGAACCACATCAAAATTTGAAACTTCTGCATCTCAAGAGACTTCAAGAATGGGAAGACAAAACACCGACAGGAAAATATATCTTTACAAAGCATATAGTAAATAAAGAATTGGTATCCAGAATATAAAGAATGCTCAAAGTTGAATGATAAAAAATAAGCCTTCCAAAATTGGCAAAAGATTTGAATAGACTTGTTACCTGAGAACATAAACACATGGCAAATAGTGTGAAAAAGATGCTCAGCATCATTTTCTGTTAAAAAATAAATTTAAAATGTTTTAAATTTAAAAATTAAATTAAAAGCTCAATAAAGTACTAGTACATACCTAATAGGGTGGCTAAAATAAAAAAGACTGACGATGGCAATACTGGGAACAATATGGAGGAACTAGAATTCTTATACTCTGTTTACAGGAATGAAAACTAGTATTACCATTTTGGAAATAACTTGTTAATTTTTTAAAAAAAATTAGTCCAGATAGACAGGCATGGTGGCACAGGACTATAATTCCAGCAACTCAGGAGGCTGAGGCAGGAGGATTGCAAATTTGAGGCCAGCCTCAGCAACTTAGCAAGACCCTGTGTCAAAATAAAAAATAGGAAGGACTAGGGCTGTAGCTCAGTGATAGAGCACCCCTGGGTGTCATCCCCAGTACAGCCCCCAGCCCAACAAATTAATCCAGCTATTCCATTTCTAGGTCTTTATCCAAGAGAAAAGGGAACCTGTAGCCATACAAAGACTGGCACAAATGTTCAAAGTAGCTTTATTTGTAATAGCCCCAAACTGGAGATAACCCAAATGTCCATCAGCAAATCAATCAACACATGGATAAACACATTGTGGTATATCCACACAATGGAATGCCACTCACTCAGCAAAATAAGGAAAAAAAAAATAAAAACCTATTGACACACACAATTACATGGAATAATCCCTAATTATGCTGAGTGCATGGAAATTGGACAAAAAAATTATTAACTTGTATGATTCTATTTCTATAAAACTCTAGAAAAAGTAATCTACAGTAACAAAAAGCAGGCCACTGGTTGCTTGAGGGCCATGGATGGCTGGAGGGAGCATTTCAAGGATGAACAAGGAGACTTTGGGGGGAGGTGGATATGCTCTTGAATATAGTGATGGCTTCCTGGGTCAAAATTTATCTCCCATGTCAAATGTATTAAGTTCCACACTTCAAATACGTGCAATTTGTTATATATCCACTATGCCTTAATACAATGTTAAAAAAAGACAGAAAGAAAGAAGGAACATAAGTCAACTTGAAAGGACTTCCCCAGGCCACACTTGGAATGATTTGAACATCAAAAAAATAATAGTGAGCCAGGCATCTATAATGCCAGAGACTCGGAAGACTGAGGCAGGAGGATTGCAAGATCAAGGCCAGCCTCAGCAACTTAATGAGGCCCTAAGCAACTTAGCAAAACCCTATCTCAAAATAAAAAATAAAAAGGGCTCAGGGTGCAGCTCAATCGTAAAGCAGCCCTGGGTGCAATCATCAGTACTAAAAAAAGAAATAAAAACTAAAAAAACAGTGATTTTAAAATATTTTTAACACATGAAATAATAATAAGTTTTAAAAGCCATAGTATGTGGTAATACTGCAAAAAAGTGAGGAGGAGAAAGAGAAGGAAAAACTTTACCGAAGTATATAGAAAGAATAATAGAATTAGGAAAACCTCTATTTTGCAGCCTCCAGTAATTGATTCAAGCAAGCTATCGACAGCTGTTGAAATCACGGAGTGGAAATTCACATCTCAGCTATCATAATCCATCACAGAGGGAAATCATTATTTTCAAAAAGAATCAACTTTACAACGGAAGCACTTTTACTCAAATCATCCCATTCAGTGTCACGGATGACAGGGTGACTTGGCACATGGCCACCTTACATAATGCAGTGGGGAACATGCAGCCTCACCTCTTTGGGTTTACTGCCCAAAATATTTAGCCAGAACCTAGTCACAAGGAAGCAATTAGTTACGCCCAGATTGAGAGACATTCTACACGACAACAGGGCTGTCTTTTTTTTAAAAAATGTCAGTGTCAGGAGGAAAAAAAAAAAAAAAAAGGCAGGGAAAAGATGCAGTGTCACCAAGTCATTCTGGATGCAGTGCAGAAGGAACATTGACAACCAGATGCAGAGTCTGACCCTTGATGGAAACAGCTGCAAAGCACTGGAACCGGGCTACACGGTGGTCGGGTGGCAGCCTTCAGGGTTTTGATTTGGTCTTTGATGTTTTGGTTGGATAGGAGAATGCCCCTTGTTTGGATGGACACATGCTGTATTTTGGGGTGGAGTGAGAGAGACAGAAGGGAAATCAATGTGACAGAATGCTAACAATTAGGGAGCCCAGGCGAAAGTATATGTGTATTCATTGTATGATTCTTTTTGGTGCTGGAAATTGAACTCAGGGACACTCAACCACTGAGCCACCTCCCCGGCCCTATTTTTTATTTTATTTAGAGACAGGGTCTCACTGAGTTGCTTACTGCCTTGCTAAGTTGCTGAGGCTGACTTAGAACTTATGATCCTCCTGTCTCAGCCTCCGAGCCTCTGGGATTACAGGTGTGCACCCCCGCACCCGGCTTCATTGTATGATTCTTTTTTTTGGTGGGGGGCAGGATTTAACCCAGTGGTGCTTTACTGCTGAGCTACATCCACAGCTCAGTTTTTGTATTTATTTTATTTTGAAACAGGGCCTCCCTAAGTTACTGAGGCTGGCCCCGAATTTTCGATCCTCCTGTCTCTGCCTCCGGAGTTGGTGGAATTACAGGTGTGCGCCACCACACCTGGGCAATCCTTTTTTTCTTCTTCTTTTTTTTTTTTTTTTTTGCAATGCTTTGGATAGAGCCCATGGCCTCATACATGCCAGGCAAATGCTGTACCCCTAAACCACATCCCCAGCCCTGTATGTTTTCTTTTAACTTCTCTGTCAGTATGAAAATATTCAAATGAAAAGCTGGAGGGGGACAAGAAGAGGTGGCTGTCTCAGAGGGGTCTTTCCAGCTCCCAGAGTCTGCTTAGGCTCCTGCCTATAGCCACCAGGCAGTACTGGGCCTTCCCCAACCTGTAAGCATCTTCCTCACAGCCGGCCTGGCTACCTGGCCTCCTGGCCTGGACCCCTGCTGACGGCAGGGTAGCCCTCTGCCACGCTCCTCCTGCCTCCTCCGCCACCTGGAGTGAAGCTCAGAGGGAGATATGGTCCAGTTGCTGGGGTAAGGGACACACAGGGCCAGTAACTCAGTGGGCAGGCTGCGGATGTCCTAGGAGGTGCAGGAGTCCCCAGCTGTGTCTTTGGGTGAGAGATGTAGCCACCACACTGTGCACCTGGACAGGGCCACGCTTGTCCTCCTGTCTGTGTGCTGATTGCCTGGTGTCCCTCCCACTGAGAGCAAAATGGAAAGTCCTAACCATGGAGACAACCAGGCCCTTCATCCGCTGCCTTCCTGCTCACCTACGGTCCTTCTCCTCTCCGTCCTGACCCCGCAGCTTCAGTGTCATTTTGTGGCCCCTCACTCCTGCCTTGGGGTTTTGTGCTTATTCACTGTCCTGGGAAGCATCCCCCTGCCCCTGCCCTGGCATCCACCCAGCCCAGCCCTCTCCTCCGGCCTCCAGTTACTTTGTTTCTGTTTTCTCTGGAGCACACCCCACCACCGAACGTCCCACCAGGTGTCGCATGCTTGGTCAGTCTCTCCCACTAGGTACCAGTGCCCCAAGGACTGTCCTTTCTATCTGTTGTGCCTTCTGCCATTCCCAGCACTTGCTATGTAGCAGGTGCTCAATAAAGGGATTTTGTTTGTTTGTTTGTTTAGTACTTTACCACTGAGTGACAGCCCAAGTCATTTGCATTTTCATTTTTATTTTTCTTATTTTGTGATGGGGTCTTGCTAAATTGCTAAGGGTCTCACTAAGATGGCCTTTGAACTAGCAATCCTCCTGTCCATCCCAGTCTCCCGAGTGGCTGGGGAAACAGGTGTGCCCCACCCTGAGTGGCCTTTAATAAAGAATTCTTGGGTTGAATGATGTCAAAGCCAGGTTTCTGCTCTCCCTTGGGCAGCATGTGTGCGCCCACGTGCGTGCCCTGGTGTACGTGCCTGCGTGTGTGCGCGTGTGCTGGGCAGACAGAGGCAGGCTGGCCATCTGGGTCGCCCTCCTGAGGCTCATTTCCTGAGGTGCAGGCAGAGCTCGGGGGCTGGGTGGGGGCCACTTGCTGCATCAACACATTATGTAACCAGGCACCAGGCGGGGGCGAGAGGGGCAGGCATGGCTTTTATTCTGTGTTTGCCCAGAGAAACTTCCCCGGGCCCCATCCCAGGCTGCCGAGCCTTCAGCTTTGTGCTCCCTAATTGCCCTGACAGGGTCCCTCACCATTCACGCGGCCCACTGGCTCTGAAAGGCGGCTGCACGGATGGGCGCCCAGGACAGGGAGGAGCTCAGGCCTGGCATGTTTCTGACACTGCTGCCTGGGGTCTTGGCCCCACCTGGGCGTTGGTGACCCTGGGAGGCCAAGCCCACCTGCCCACCTGCCTGCACATGCTCAGGGCTCCAGTTGCTCCCTTGGGGCACCACCTGCCTGCCCGCTGACCTCTCCTGCACTGGGACTTGTGATTGGGGCTGTCTTGAATGGCAGCACCCCTTGGGCCCTGGGCCCCCTTGTGCCCACAGAGGGACTCAGAGCAGACTGGCCTCTGTCTATCAGGAAATTGTAATGGCAACTGACCTCACAGAGTTAGAGGGAGGTGATGCACATAGTGCCCGCTTCTTCTCCAGGACCCACAAGTGATAGCCATTGGTGTGGTCAGTCACCGAGGGTCCACTCTGAGCCAAGCCCTGGTCAATGGCCAAGGACTTGAAGCCAGTCATTCCTGCAGTTTCTGCTTGGAATCCCGAGCCCAGTGTGGGAGTCAGATACAAATAAACATCTGCGCACATCAGGCGAGAACTTTGAAGTCAGACAGTCCAGGGCCCTGGGATATCGGGGTAAGGTGGTCAGCGTGGTGCTCCTGGGGAGGTGGCCTCCAAGCAGGGCCTGGCTCCAGCAGGGGTGAGCCAGGCAGTGACTGGGGGGGGGGGCACAGACAGTTCAAAGGCCCTTTGGAAGGTGTGGATGGGCCTGAGGCAAGGTAGTTGCAGCAAGAAGAGAGACAGTGCAAGGTGACACGTCCTGAGGAGGCTCCAGAGCCATTGTGACATCCTCGTCTTTTCCTCCAAGCCGTCGGGGAGACTGGAGGGTTTTGAGCCAACAGAGGACGTGGCCCATTGGCTCCTATGTTAGGAGTAGATTTGGGGCAGAAGATGGTAGGAGAAGTGTGGAGGTAGTGGGGGCAGCAGCCCTGCAACCCTGGGGTGTGGGGTGATGGTTCTTGGGCCAGATTGGCAGGAGTGAAGGAGTGACAAGTGGCCAGGGACCAGAGAGAGTGTGAGGGTGCAGTCACCAGATTGGCTGGCCTGTGGGGCACTGGGGCTGGGAGGCAGGCCGATGGCAACTATTGACTCTGAAGACCTCCTCCAGATCATCCCTGACTACCAGACACATCTTTCATGTCTACACCCCTGAGGCTGCACGCCACTGTCCTCGTTTTAAAGGAACTGAGGCCCCATGGGTGGGGGAATGGTGTTAACTGAGGGCTGCTGGCTCAGACCAGGGGCCACCACTAGCTTTCTTAGAAAGAGCAGTCATTTACTAAGAGGCTGTCAGTGAGCCCAGGGCTCATCTCCCCCCAGCAGCATCTCAAACTCTTCCTCCTGGAGGCACATGGCACTTCCCTTTGGAAAAAGAGGGAAGGCCGGCACTGTTTCCCACTCCCCTGTTCCCAAACAACATGGGGTTCTTTTGCTCATTTTGAGATAGAAATAGCAAAAAAGCAAAGTACAACTTATTTTAGTGTTTCCAGCTCTTAGCTTTCCCATCTCATCTAAGGTTCTGTCGCTCAATTCAAGATGGAAACCAGAAAGAGGCCAGCAGAGCTTCCCAACGAGGCTTTCGTTTTTGCAGGGTGGGTACCAGGGACTGAACCTGGGGGTGCTTTACCACTGAGTCATATCCCCAGCCCTACTTTGCATTTTATTTAGAGACAGGGTCTCACTGAGATGCTTAGCGCCTCACTTTTGCTGAGGCTGGCTGTGAATTTGCCATCCTCCTATCTCAGCCTCCTATCTCAGCCTCCCAGGCCACTGGGATTACCGGCGTGCACCACTGCACCCGGCCCCCAACAAGGCTTTCTTTATCCAGGCTTGTGCTTGAATACAGGGGAGACAAGCACATGGGTTAGGGTCCCCAGACTGCTCACTGAGAGCTCAAGTTGCAAAGCTCACTTAGACAAAACAGGTGGGCTCACACCAGTGCAGTCAGACCTCAGGATTTCTGGTCAGCTCTTTGTCCTCAGCAGGGGGTTTCAGGCTGGACCTGGTGATCTGCTCATACACATTCAATTTGTCTGTGATGGTGAAGGTGCTCACTACCGCCACCCCAGGAAGGTCATCTCTCAGTCAACTCCAGCCTTTGCACCTGTCGGGGTTGCTGGAAAGCCTGGGGGAGGAATCAGCAGCTCCTGAATTGTTGGTGGAAACAAACAGCAGCTTGCTTTTTCTAGGAAATCTGGGTCGGGGGGATCAAAGCCCCCCGTCCTGTCTCACCACTGCAGAGCCAGTGAAACCTCCATGCCCTTCCCCACCTGTGCCCTTCACCCAAATTGCCTGTACCTCCGCTCACCCAGCCCAAGGGCATCTCACACCCTGCAGGTTCCGTGTGGAGCTAAACTCGCTTCTCCCTCGTCCTCTTCTTGCTCTTCCTCGGATCACCTAGCTATTGCCTCTCAGCCCTGCGGGCACTAACGTGTTCACTCCTGGCTTCTACTCTGTGACAGGGAGCCCCTCTGGTACCCCACTGTGCAGATGAGAAGGCACAAGGAGTGAAGCATCAGGCAGCTGGTAATGGTGGAGCCAGGAGCTGAACCCAGACCCTCCTCCTCCAGATCCTGGCCCCTTCCCCGGGCTGCCCACCAGCTGGAGCTGTGGCAAGGCTGGGACTCGAGGTGCATAGATGTGCATGGATGGTTCTGGAAACAGGTGAGCTCCCGCTGCCTCATTTCTGTACAAAGTGCTGCCACCTGGAACCGCTGGCTCATTACGGTGGCTCCCGACTCTGTGATCCATCGAGATCATTTCTATTCGACCGATGAGAAAACCAAGGCCAAGAGCTGTTGAATCATTAGCCCATTTTGCACGATGACCAAGTGACCTAACCAAGACTGAGCTTGGGTCTCTGACGCCAGAAGCCAGGGAAGAGCTTCTTCTACCCTCTTTAGCATGACCACCAGTGTGTGTTTGGGTGCAGGGAAGTCAGGACACCAGGGGGACAGCAGATTAGGCGTGGGGAAGGGAAACCAAATCCAAGGCTTATTTTATACCTCGCATTTGCTTCTGGGTAAGAAGAAAGCAGTTCATTACTGAGACGGCCACAGCGTTCCACTGCCTGGATCATCGATAGCTGAGGTAATTGGGGGCCTCTGTCTGGCCTCTCGGTCCCTGAAAAGAATTTGCAGGTAGATCTCAGCCGGGAGCACTGAATTCTACTTAGAATGTAAAATGCATCTGTGAAGTGTTTTCTCTGAAGTGGGAATAGGTAATTGATTTTTTTAAAGAAGGCAACCTTTCTGGGCTCTGAAAAAAAATGCTTTCAGGTCCCTGTCTTATTTTCCTGTGCATAAAGACAATTATCCCAGGTCAGCGCTCCGTGTAGGAAATGGGACTCACTAATTTTGCACAACAAATGTTTCACTGTTACATTCTCCTTATTGCAAGAGAGATTATTGAATCAGCTTGTTTTACATCAGAGAGAGAAAAACAGAGCCCTGCCTCCCACAGTGATTGGAGGTTAGAAATTCTGCAGGGCTCGGAAAATCCCCGCCCTGGCTCTAACTCCCAACCTGCTGCTCAGAGTCCCTCTCCCCATCTGTGCCATAGCAATCACCATGGCGTCCACCTCCAACGATCCATCCCCAGCAGCAGCGGTGAGTGGTAAAAATGGCCACACGTTGTTCTCCATCTGAGCCCTCTGGGGCTGTTTGCCCACCCCACTCTGGTTGTGGCCATGTGACCTACTTTAGCCAGCGGTGATAATGGTAAACGTGATGCAAGCAGAGGCTGGAAAACCTCTGGCCATTCTTTGGAACTCTTGAGACCAGCATGATGGAGCCTAAGCTAGCCTGTGGGAGGGTAAGAAGCCACATGAGACAGAGGTGAGCCATCCCAGTCATGCCAGACTGGAGAACCAAGGGCACAGTCAGGCAGGAACTGGAATCGCAGCTCTCCTATACCAGCTAATCCAGGCGAGCTGGTCTAAACCAGACATACTTCCCAGCAGAACCCCAGAATTGTTGGAAATAATTACTTGTTGTTTTAACTCATTAAGGTTAAGGACATTTTGTTTCCCAGCAGTAGCTGACTGATACATCACCTCTCATTCTTATATCTATTACATTCTTGGGTGCTTGAGTAAAAGGGGAAGTTATTGGGAGATTATTTGGGATCCTGGAATTGAGGCAAAGCCGAAGAATCAGGCCTGGAATCAGGCAGGAAGCAGAGTCATAGCTATGGGATGATCAGGGAATGAGACCATCACCAATTCCATTCTCGCATCATTCCACTCAGGAGTCAAAGTGCCATATGGATGAATGAGGTCACCCATCTAGCCCCCGTCACAGAGTGTGGGGAGAAGCAGGTCTGAGGAGAGGATGTCTACAGGGTGGTGACAAAGCATAAGCCTTTAGAGCCTGTTCCAGCTCAGATCCCATTCTGCAGCTTTCTAGCAAGTTCTTTCTCTGAGTCTTGCTTTGGCCCTCTGTAGAGGGGCTCTACTTGGGTTCTGGGGTTACTGTGAAGATTCGATGAAGTGACACACGAACAGCACTTAGAACGGAACCTCGCTCTCAGAAAGTGCTGGGCAAATGCTGTTTTGTATATAGTTATCATAAAATCATTATTTTCTGAAGTAGGAGGAGAACTGTGGAATTCAAATCTGGGGAATTCATCAAATCACTGTGACTCCATAGGATGTGGGGGGTTCTCCAAATTGATATGAGGGTACTACTGTTCAGAAAGGGAGGATGGATACCAATGTCCCCTCTAGGGATATTAGGAAGACTCCCTCCATCCTTCTGGCTACTAAGTGCCTGCTGTTTGCCCAGCGTGTGGCGAGGCTCTCTCAACAAGATGGACCTCGTCCCTGCTCCCAGCAGCTGACCTTCTAGTGGAGGGCGATGAACAGGGAATGAGGAAGTCCCATGCTCAGTGCTGAGGGCACCAAGGGCCAGGATGGATGAATGGGAAGGGAAGGGACAGGAGGCTACTTAGGTGAGGTAACAAGGAGCAAAGAAAGTCCCCATGGTGCAGATTTAGTATTTATTGACTGCTGCAAGTCCCTGCCCTGGCAACAGGTAGGTCCTTGAGACCTGCTATCTCCATCCCCCAACCCTGGGGTGGAGGGGAGCAATGTGACCCCTGAATGGGGGGTCGGGATCCCTGGCTTCCAGTGCCCCTAGGACAAATCCCTTCCCCTTTGTGCGGCTCAGTTTCCTCATCTGTGCAATAAGGCAGGGGTGGGGTCAGCAAGTTTCCAAAGGCCTCTTAGCCTTGCTTTTCCCCTTGTGAACCCCAAATAAAATGCTAAAAGTGGGGGCAGGGCACCACCTGTGAGCTCAGCGTCTCTTTCATCTCTCCTTTGAGACACTTCTGCAGACATCAGGGGTGCCAAGGAGTCCCACCTGCAGACCACAAGGGCACATAAAAGATGCTCCAGTTGTTCTGGAATAGACGGAAGTGGCTGGCATCCTAGCTTTGGGTCAGTCACTGACCTCTCTGAACTGTCTGCATCCCCTCCCCTCTAGGGATGGGAATTAGGAGATAGGTCTGGGTTCTAGAGTCTATATCCAGCCATTGACATACTCTGTCTTGAAGAGCCCCCTCCCCTTCTCAGGGTCCCAAACCTGGTGACAGATTGGGATTCCTCATTCCAGCCTCTGCTGGATCTGCTTTTCCAGGGCCATAACAACTTATGGAGTCCCCAGAGCACAACCTGCCCCTTCCGCCCACCAGGCTTAATCAAGAGGAGAAATCTAGGAGGAAGTGGCAGCCCCCCACATTCCACAAATAGCAGGCCAGCTGGTGGGCGGCTGACCTTGGCGCCCAGGGCCTAAGCGGAGGCCTGTTGCCTGGCAACAGTCACCATCACACACTATGGGTGGCCAAAGGCTCCTGTAGTGGCCCACAGCACCAGGCCCACCCACATAGACCTGGGTGCTGGACAGCTCCAGCTCCGGCAGAGTGTCCTGGAGGCTTAGAACAAACCCCCTGCCTTTGTGTGGTCCAGCCCACCTCCAGCCTTCTAGCACCTACCGGAAGAGCTAGCTACTGCTTAAGTAGCATCTTGAATCCTGACCAGAATGCCACAAATAGGGATCCCTTTACAGGAAGGGAAGCGGAGTCCCCTGGGTAGAGAACTCTGTGGCCCAGGAGCAGGTGACGTGCTAGCAGCTCAGCCCCTTAGCTGGCTGGAAGAGAGGGCAGGGTGGCCAGTCTGGAGGCCCCAGGTAGGGGTCCAAAGTGGGTTTGGTGAGAGAGAAGGAAGCTGTTTGTGGGTCTGACACCCTCCAAGTGCTGGTGACATAAGGTCCAGGATTCGAGGGCACTGGAGGTGGCCGTGACCTTGATCTTGAGAGGTGGTCAAGACTTTGAGCAGCTCGGGAGAGGACCTGAGCCATCCCCGGAGACGTGGACCCACTCTGTGCACCTGGAAGCGCTGGGGCTCTAGATGCTGACCCACTCTTTCAGGTAGGATCTTCCCTTTCCTCGGCCAACCCAGCTTAGATCCCCCAGGGAGTGCTTCAGAGTGCCTCACAAAGCCCCCGGCCACACACTGCACAGTTCCCATTTGTGGGTGTTAGGAGGATTTCTCATGAGAAAGGTTAGCTTTATTTTATTATTGTCCTGATTCCACAGCTGAGAACACTGAGACTCAGAGAGGTTGTTGAACTTACTCAAGTTCACACAACTGGTCAGGGCAGGGCAGAAATTCAAGGTTAGTTATTCCAGTTACCTGCTTCTGCATAATGAACCACTGTCCATCTAATGACTTCACACAGACGTATTTGTGACATGCTTGCATTTGCGAAAGTATAGTTTGGGCAGGGTCCGGTAGAGACAGCTCCCTCCTGCTCCTGTTGCCATGAGCTGGGCCTGGAATCTTCTAAAGGCTCACTCACCCACATGGTGGGTGGCTGGAGCTGGCTGTTAACGAGAGCTCAGCTGAATGGCTTCTTTACAACATGGGACCTGGATTCCAAGAGTAAGAGTCCTGAAAATCAGTGTCCAAAGAGAGACCCATGTTCCTCCCCACTCAGGGTTGACTGAATGAAGAGTCAGGCATGGGGGGAGGGATCTGCCTGGGGCTGAAAGGCCCCCATAGAAGATCCAAGCAGAATGTTCTGTTCCTGAGCCATGGAGCGCCCCGGGTAAGGCTGGAGGAGGAGGAAGCAGCTGTTTCCAGAGCCTCTCTCCCAAAAGAGGAAGCAGGAGGAGGGAGGTCGGGGCTGGTCACACAGGCCAGGGAGCCAAGCCAGAGAAGCCCTGGGCAGAAACAAGCCCTGAAAATGCCAGACTGCCCCCAACCGACACAGCTGTCACCCTTAGCTGTCATCAGGCCGGCAACACAGGGGCTGGCTCTGCTTCTACCTCTTGCTCCCCTAGTCTGTGCCACCTCCAAAATGAATGAGCCCAGACCCTCTCTCAGCTCCACGGTCACACCCGGGTCCAGCCACCCCAGCCCTCTCACTGTCACTGACCCAGTGCTGAGGCATTTCCCACTAGGCAGCTAAAGATGGCCTCAATGTATAAACCAAACGTCACTTTACTTGGCTGTTTACAGACATCCAACAGCCAGGTGCAGAGGCACACACCTGTATCGCAGCTCCTCAGGAGGCTGAGGCAGGAGGATTGCAAGTTTGAGGCCAGCCTGGGAAAAATAGCAAAACAAGCAACAATCACACACACACACACACACACACACACCTGCAAAAAAGTGTCAGCATTCCCTACACTTAGAATCAATTAAAACTCTTTAAAGTCCTGCAAGACATCACTGCGTCCAACCTTTGCCCTCTTTGCTCCCTCTTTCTGGGACCACCTCTCAAACCTTTGCTTGGCTGGTTCCTTCTTGTCCTGGTCGCAGTATCGTCGAAGCCCCTTTGGAGAGCAGCTCCGACCACCTGGTCTAAATCAGTCCCTACCCCCACCTCGAATCACCCTTTGACATCACTTTGTTTATTTGCTTGCTTTTTCCTGTGTATCCCCTCTGTACAGCCCTGGTCTCAGGAGAGCAGGGGTCACATCCTGGTGGCTCACTGCCGTATCCCACTCATCTAAGTGGTGTTTGATGCACAGGGAGAGAGTTGAGTGAGCACACCTACAGAAATGCACAGCGATCAATCGATCAATCCTGCACTCAGACCCTCTGCCACGCTTGCACACATGCACACACATGCTCATCCACACCTGCTTTGTACATTGAGACACTACTAAAGACATTGTCTCCACGCAGCTCCAGGAAGACGTCCTGGTACCTGTAACCAGGGATGCTACCTCCCCCTCCTGGAAAGATTGGGGAAGTGCAATCAGTCCAGGGAACTGCTCTGACACTAAGCTCAGACTAACTCTGACTCACCTCTGCAGATAGCAGGAAGATCTTCGCCTTCTGTCCTCTCCCTGGCAGGGTGTCCACATTTTTCTGAGTCTTCTTTTCCTACCCTGGTTTTCAACTTAGGACTTGGACCTCAGGATGTTCTAAACAGGTACAGAAAAGGAGGGAGGGAAGGACATAAGGAGCTGTGACTTAGGTAACTGCTTTACCTCGTTACCAGAATCAGTGTCACAGATCTGGCACTATTTGTGTGCAACAATCATGGTTTAGAATAAGGTGTGAAAGAATGCCAGAGTGAAGCCCTATATTTCATCTTGCAGTTCACAGGGAGCCACCCAGAGTGTCCAAGTAAGAGGACAGGATCAGAGCTTTGGAAAGGTTACCCAGACCATGCACATTCATCCATTCATTATTCACTTGCTCATCTAACAACTAGGGCTTTAAACCTCTTTTGCCAACTCTGAGAATGCATCTGTGACCAGACAGAGGTACTTTGGGCCTTCCTGGAGCTCACAGTCTGGTATCATGTGTGTGAGGGAGGGGATTTGGGCACAGAGGGGCATCACTCCAGGCCCAGGCAAGGTGAGTTCTTGGATGGCATAAGTTTCACACAAACACCAAAGCCCCTGCCCAGGTGACCCCTGGAGGCCCAGCAGAGGCCAGAGTCAGCTCCAACACTGATTCGAGTACGGACCCTGGGCAGGGACAAGCTGGGTGATTCTCAGCCCCTTTATCACATAAATGAGAGGACAACCTGATCAAGTCAGAAGGCTGCATCTGTTGATTCTTTTTTTCCCCCCTGGGTCTTATTAAATAGATGCAAATAATATGCAAATCCATGCAAGAGGTCCTAACTGAAGGTATGTTAAATAAATGTATTATGATCTGCCTGCTGCAATTATAGTCAAACTCAGCATTTAGGATGTGACCGACATGAAATACTGAACTGATTTTAGTATCGGGCAGCATAATCACTTTGGAGACAAGACAAGTCAAAGCCCCAGGGACCCCGACACGCCATATGGGGAACTGTGCACACAGGCAGGTGTTTGTAGAAGATTCACTGCATTCAGGAGGTGAGACAAGGGAGGGACATTTCATTCTCAGCCAGGAAGGACTGGAGTTCCCGTCCTTCCTGTGAAGGAGCACAGATGAAGAGGTCAAGGTTCTGGGTACTAGTCCCCATCTGGGCCTCTGGTAACTGTGCGAATTCTGACTAATCACTCCTCCAACATGTTTCTCATCTGCACAGTGGATAGGGAAACATGGAGACCATAGAGGTGTCTTAGGTTTGCCTGCTCAGGTGTAGAAGGTAGGAGACCAGGATTCTTGTGAAAGTGACTTGCTGGTGGCGGTGGAGCAACAGGACAGGCATGGAGGGAGGCCAAGCAAGGGAGTGTCTTCTCCAAGTCCTGGTTTGGAACAATCCTGCAAGAGATAGTGTAAGTTGTCCACAAAAGTCATCCCATTTGGAAGGCAATGGAGCTGGAGTAGTTATAGCCCAAACTCGTCAGTAATTGGAGGAGTAAGTTCCCTCCGGAGACATCCACTTCCAGGACCTTCCAGCTTTTCATAGATGCAGCCAAAGCTGAATCTGGAAGGCTATGAGTCATCCTCTGATGACAGATGTGCTGGCCCCTGGGAGTAAGAGCATACTGGAAACAGCTCTACACAATATGGCATCCGAAGGGTCCTCTGCTCCAGGAGGGGAGCTGCTTTTCAGACTGAAGTGCTCTCCCAGGGTTGGTGAGGGTCCTCATCCTGGTCCTGACTGGAGCTCCAATCCCTCTTAGGCAAGATGTATCACTTCCCTTACTTTATTTTTTCCCCTGTAAATGAGTGTAAGAAAACACACGGAATGCCAGGAAGGTAGGAGGCACTAACTGCATGGGAAATGGTCTCCACTCTGGAGGTAGAGCCACGGGGAGCGGGGCAGCCTCAGACACTGCTGGCAGGAGGGAACATGGGTATCACCTCTAGGGAGGGCAATGTGACTGTTTCTATCAAAATCACAAATGCACAAACCCTTCACCCAGCAATTTATTTACAGGATTTTTTCCTACATCTTTCACCCAGAAATTTATTTACAGGATTTTTTCCTACATCTATACACACGAACAACACACCCACAAACTTATCTATTGCAGCACTGTTTGTAATAGCCAAGAAATTAAAGCAATCTAATTGTTAAGTAAATTATGTACACTCATAAAATGGAATATTCTGCAACAATAGCAAAAAAAAAAAAAATGGAGAATGAGGAAGTGCTATCTATGGTTACTGGACAATCTCCAAGTCCTGTATTTAAGTTAAAAATAAAATCAAGTTAAAGAAGTGTGTAAGGTATTTGTTTAACAAATTCTTAAATAGTCAGGTATTGTCAGAGGTACTTTACGAATACAATTTCACTGAGTCCTCTAACAATCTGAGGACAGATGTTATCAGGATGTCCATTTCACAGATGTGAAGTCCTTGATCAAGGTCAGGGACCTGCTAAAGCTCAGAGCCAGGATTTGAAGGGGCGGACACTCAGAATCTGTGCTTTTCATCATAGTCTGTTTCCTCCCTAGAGATGGATATTACTACTAACCAATGCTAACTCTTTTCCTAGTCAGTGATTGGTTCAAACTAGGCATGTGACCCAATTTCAGCCAATGAGATGTGAAGGGATGTCTGCTGGGGAACTTCTGGGAAAGGTCTTTTCATTGATCAAAACGGATGTTCAGCCAAAGCTGGTGGTGATGGCTTGTAATCTCAGCCACTCAGGAGGCTGAGGCAGGAGGATTACAAGTTAGGCCAGCTTGTCAATTCAGAGATTTGTCTTAAAAAGGGCTGGGGATGTAGCTCAGTGGTAGAGCACCCTGGGGGCCAATACCTAGTGCTGAAAAAAATAATAATAATAAAGATTCAGAGAAAGTCTCTGTCTCCTTTAGTTCTGAAAGTCGTGGTGAGGCACCCAGTAAACTGGGAGGGGCTGAGCCTGAAGGCATAAGTCCAGGCACGGAGGGTTGGAGGGGTGGGAAGACATGTCATCTGGGTCCCTATAAAGTCCAAGTCACTGAAAGAACCAACCCTGGCCTCTTATTTTATGAGATCATAAACATCTTTACTGCGTGAGTCAGTAGGTCTGGAGCTGGAGTGGGCAATCACATCACCTGTTTTTAAAAAAGATGGCCAGACCACACCCCCAGAGGTTCTGCATGGCTAGGCAAAGCCAAGAATTTGCATTTCTAGTAGTGATGCTGATACTGCCCGGTCCAGGAAGCACACTTTTAGAACCCCTGGGTACAAGGCATTTCGAGGTAGGATTTTTGTGCCTTAAAGTCTACAGTGTCCAGAGGTATCTTGTGACCTCGTGCTGTGTGCCTCTCAACTCCTCTGGGAAAGGGGAGGCTGGGGTTATGAGGCCGAGCAGCAGGACAAAGGTCAGGAGCCCAGGATTCTCCATCCAGCCCTCCTGTGACCTTGAGCAATTGGATTCTTCCCTACAGGGGAAGAATCTGTTTCCCTGTGTCATGAGAAGGAGATCGGCTGAGACCACAGCTAACTGTCCCTCTGGCCCTGACACTCCATATGCCAGGACTCTCTGGAGTGGAACAGTCTGACTCGGGGACACTGGCAGTATCCAGTCGGGTCCCCTTCATCATCCTTCTCACTCCATCGCTCACACCCTGTGCAGGTTTCAGCGCCTGTGGCATCGGGCACTGAGAGGCGAAGTCTGGCTCCTCGGTCATTTATAACATATTAAAGTCGCAGGCAGAAAGCTCATTTGGAGCCTGAGCTTGTGCTGGAAGAAGAGGGACCAGGGCCACACCTCTACTGGCAGGGTGTCATCTCTCGCAGCTGGGGCTGGGATGCATCAGTAGCCAGTATCCAAGGGTCGCCATTCCCAGGCCTGGGAGCCACTCCCTGGGGTTCTCACTCTGAAGGTGCTGGGTAAACGCTGGCAGGATTTCTCCCTGTGTGTTCAATCAATCACTGAATATTGGCTTTCACCTCCAAAGTGTCACTCAGACCTGCCAGATCTCCCTGTTTGTTTGCCCTGGTTCTTGGAACAGGCTTTCACTGGTCTCTACTGCCGGTCTTACCCCCTGCACCCTTCTGCCCCACCATTGACACCTGCTGTGATCTTTGGATGGAGACTGGAAGATTCACAAGGCCCTTCATAGTCTGGCTTCTGCCACCTTCTCTGGCATTCCTGCCTCCTCTACGCTCCAACTGGACCAAAGTTTCTGGAACATTCCAGGCTTTCTCTCATCTCTGAGCCTTTTCCCATGTTGTGTTCCCTGCCTGGAACCCGCTACTTTACATCCAGGCTCCCTCCTTCCACGTAGCCCCCAGGTCTCCATGTAGATCTCATTCCAGGCAGGAGCAGTTATAGGATTTGTAGGTCCCCATGAACCAGCAAAATATGGGCTTTCCTTCAAAATGTATTAAGAATTCTAAGACAGCAACAGCAGAGCGTTAAACTGATTTGGGGGCTCGTCTGAGGGTGGGGTCTTTGTGTGACTGCACAAGTCACATGCCCATGAAGCCAGATGTGCTCCAGCTGTCACCCTAGTGTCTCACTCAGGGTGTCTCTGTGCCCCCACAGCCCTCTGCATTGCCCTGGCTCAGTGCTTATCACCTGCAGTAGAGTCTGCTGGACCATGAGCACTAGGGGACAGGACTCCCACGTGCCTTGTGCCAAGGGATGTCCTGGAAGCCTGGCACAGGGCTCGGCACGTCACGCACTCCATAGATACTTGTTGAACAGTCGTTTCAGTGCATAAACAATTTGTTTACACGTATTTGTCCAGAGCTCTGATGTGCTGGGATTCTAGGTCCTTGGGCTAGAACCAAAGACCCTCACTCGTGAAAAGCTTATGTTCTAGTGAGGGAGACACACAGTAAATGTCTGAGGCTGGATTCTGGCAGAAGCAGATCCTAAGGCTAGTGCAAGTGGATTGCTTGGGAGGGACAAGAAGCACCAGGAGGGGAGTGGCAAAGGGAGACTGAAAAGGGAAAGAAGCCGCACAGGGTGTGAAGACAACTGGGCTCAAGTCTAAAGGGGATTCTGGGAAATTGTGATGGGTACTTTATGTGTTAACTTGACTGGTCTAAGGGATGCCCAGGTAGCTGGTAAAATAACATTTCTGGATATGTCTGTGAGGGTGTTTCTGGAAGAGATTAGCACTTGAATTCATAGAGTAAAAATGATCACCCTCACTAATGTGGGTGGCATCATTCAATCCACAGAAGGCACAGATAGAACAAAAGGACAAAGAGTGATTTATTCTCATTGTCTGAGCTGGAATATTCATCTCTCCCGCCCTTGGACATCAGTGTTCTTGGTTCTTGGGTCTTTGGACTTGGACTATGTATTAGTCCATTTTCTGTTACTTTAACAAAAAACCTGTTGCAGGCTAATTTATAAAGAAAGGAGGTTTATTTAGCTCACAGTTTCAGAAGTTGAAAGTCTAAGACAGGGAAGCCTCATCAATTTGGCCTCTAGTGAGGGCCAAAGGCACATGGGCATCATGGTGAGAGTGCATGTGGGAACAAGAGATCAGAGCACAAACAGAACCAGACAGCAATTCCAGGGCTTCTATATCATCTCACTCCATGACCTAACACCCTCCCACTAAGTCCCGCCCCTTAAAGGTTTCATGATCACACCAAGGACCAAGCCTCCAACATGTGACCTGACTACATCCAAACCATAGCAGACTGCAACCTCACCCCTGACTTCCCTGTGCTCCAGCTTGCAGAGGGCAGGTCAGGGCCCTTCTCATCCTCCATCGCATGAGCCAATCTCTCTCTCACAGAACTTTATCTACACATCTGTTATCTTCCCCTCTGGTTCTGTGTCTCTGGAGAACAAGGGACATTACAAGGGATGGTGTTCAGCCTGCAGGGTGAAGAAGATGACAGTATTTGTCCTTCAGCTCCTATTCTTCAGTGGCTGAGGGCGGCTCTCAGAGTCAACAACTTCTGGACTCCTCTGGCTGAGCTGCTTCTGCAAGCCAAACGATGTCCTCAGGCAGAGTCTCAGGTGTTGCAGGGAGAAATTGTGGCAGGAGAGAGACAGACTGCGGGCGGGATGCAGGTGTACTGGGAATACACCACACCGTGACCACAGGAGTGAGTGAAGGGTGTCGGTGAAGCAGAGCAAAGAGGTGCATGTGAGGGGTGGGGCAGGGGGTGTTGCAGAACCTCCTTGACCTTGAACTGACCTCCCACATCTCAGCTCTGTAGGCGGCAGCTGTTTGCCTCCTGTCTCCCTCCCTCCCCTGCCTCCGTCCTGGTCTCACGAAACAGTGTTTTTCCTTTAGCCCTTAATTCTGGCCATAAATTACAATTTCATAGTCACTGATGGCGTGAGAGATGAGGACCCAAAGTGCTAGAGACTTCATTTGGTTTCCGACAAGCCCTTGGCTGGCCCCTGCCACTCGGGGCGACCTTCATCTAGCCCTGCTCTGGTCTGATGGCTTGCAAGGGGGTTTCCATTGCTCCCCAGGGAACAGATGCCTTCCTCCAGGTGGTCCTAAGGGCCCCAAGTGCTATGACGTTGGCACAGTCAGCTTCTGCAGGGCGTGCCTGCCTTGGAACACGGGGACCGGCAGCCCCCTGTGAAATCCCATTTGTCTTGATTTTGCTTGGATTTGCAGCTGTCACAGAAACAGGATTCTGAGGTTCAGCACAGCCATCGCACAAGACCGGAGTCTAATTTGCTTCTGGAAGGAAGGGAGTTACCCAATCCCTCTTTCTCCTGCAGCAACCCCTCCCCCCACTCCGGGAGTAATTCACAAAGAGCCCACACGGACAGCAGGCAGGTACCACACATACCTAATGGCTCAGTCCTGTGACATCCAAAGTATCGTGTTTGCCCCCCAAACCAGTCTGCAGGTTGGGCAGAAATAAGGAAGTGTGGGATCAGGCAGCAAGACAAGGTCACCCAGTTAGTAAGTGAGGAGGTCGTCTGAACCCCGATTTCCTGAATCCCCTCCTTTACACCAAGACATGCCTGCCTTCCCCGAGCCCTCTAGTGGAGATAAGTTCTTCCAGAAACATCTTTTAAATTTCGTTTAAAACCAAAATATGACATAGATTCAGAACAAACACAAACCACACATTGACAGCTCAGGGAGCTTCCCACAACCAACACACCCACAGAGCCATATCCTCCATCCAGGTTAAAAAATCAGAACGTTTCCCCCAAGAACCTGGGTGCCACCAAACTTTGTGGCCACCATGCTGTTGATATTCATGGGTGAAGTAACTTCGAAGTGTACCTTTATGCTCAAGTATGACACTCCCATTCTTGGGAGAAAGAGAAAACTGGTTCCCAGGTGGACCTGGCTTAATGTTAAGAGCAACCGTCAGGACTAGTTGGGAACTGGAGCTGAACCCCTCTCTGCAGGCCTGAGGTTTTTGAGTCTCTTTGGGACTGCCAGTACAGTCTCTGTGGGTCTGGGTCAGCACATGCATGTCCAGCATGGGTTTGGTTATGTTTAGGATGAGAACTGCTGACGCTCTGGGACTGACCTCAGTCCCCACAGTTGCCGGGACCTGCCAGCTTTTACTGCTCACTGTGTCTCAGAGCTCTAAGTGCTTCACATGCCCATTTTATCTCATCTCCCAAAAGACTAATGAGTATGATTTTTATCTCTAGCACAATCCCTAGGAATCCCTTTGGCTGCAAGTATCACACTCCCTTCTTTAAAATGGGAAATTTCGCTCTATCATACAATGAAGCCTGAAGGAGGACGTTCTACATTGCTGCAAGAGCTCAGGAGATGTCTGTAAGCAGGCCTTTTCTGTTTTTCTCTTGTCTGTTGTGGTTAGCTGAAGATGGCCCCATCAGGAGATGGAGTCTAGTACCCCACTTTCTGAATCCCTGCTACATGTGAATGCGATGGAAGTAAATGTGAGAGCTCTGAACCTGGACCTCAGGAGAACTTGGGCTTTGACTCTTGTTTTCTTGAAATGCTGCTGCATCTGAACAACTCTGAGCTAGCCTCCATTCACAGGGAGAGAGACTCAGCCATCCCTATGGAGGCACCAGACAGTAAAATGACCCCAGTCGATACCTTGTGCAACAGATGAGCCATCCCAGCTGAGCCCTGTTCAAATTTCTGAACTGCATAATCCTGACTAATAAGTGGCTGTTACTTTAAGTCACTATAGTTTGGGTGATTTTGTTAATCGGTGCAAGCTAACTGATAGAGCTGTATTAGCTTTTTATCCTTAGGTTTTTCACCTGTCTTATGGTTGCAAAATAGCTGCTGTGTCTTCATAAAACAAAAGTCAAGGCTGGATGAAGGGAATGGATCAAAATCAGACTATTTTTTTTCCCCACAATGCTCTTATTTTGTATTGGGAATTGAAATGTTACTCAATAGTCTTCACACTCCCAAAATATTCATTAGAACTTGACATCTTTTTTTAATTTTTATTTTGTAGTTGTAGTTGGACACAATACCTTTATTTCATTTACTTATCTTTATGTGGTGCTGAGGATCAAACCTAGGACCTCGAACATGCTAGGCGAGTGCTCTACCCCTGAGCCACAACCCCAGCCCAGAACTTGATCCTAAGCTCATTCCTCACCAGTCTTTGGCAAGAGGACTGAGCACCATGGGAAATGTTATTATATACTTGACTCACCAAGAAAAGGATTCCGTACCCACCAAACAAGGTGGGGTTGTTAGTGAGGAGGAAGAGGGAAGGAGTGGTGTCAGATTGGTGACAATTTTATAGGCAGAGGAAACTGAGGCTCATAGAGGAGAGAGAAGGAGCTAGAAATTTGATGGGCAGTTAGGGCAGGACCTCGATTGCAACAATTCTGTATACAAAGTATCTGATGAGCCAAGCTTGGAAACAAGCACATGATCAACATCCTGAGTGGACAGGGGTCAGGTGATCACCAGTAGTCTGACTTTGGAGGAAAAAACTCCCCTCCCCTAACGTCATCAGCCAATAGCTTTAAAGGCTACCTTCAGCAATACCATATAAACCCTAGACAGCAGCAACTCGGCCAGCTCTGTGCATTCAGGACCCCTGCCTTGTAGGAGGAATGTGAGTGGCCTGGGGCCTCGATGACCTACTCCCCTCTCAAGCTAGTCAGAGCTGAATAGCTTCAAACGGGGCAGGCTGGTCTATCCTCACCCCCTTCACCATTTAATGCCCCAATTCAAGAATAGATTGAGACCTCCACAACTCCACAATTAAATGCTGTGCATATAATAAGAAAAAATAACATTGTGTCAATATTTGGCAACAGAATTTCTCTTTGTTTAGAAAAATACCTCATACATCACAAAGGGAAAAAGGATTAAGTGTTGCAAGGATCAGGGCAGCAAGATAAAAAGCCAAACTGCTCTGCTGGAGATTTTTGTTCTGCTGAGACTTTTGCTCCAGGAAAGGAGAGAGCAGAGAGCAGAGCTGGAAGGGAACGAGGAGCAGGAGATGGTGGGCCTGCACTGTGTGGGGTAAGGGACCTGAACCAAGCCCCTGCTGCTGGAGGCCAGGTGTAAGAACCAGAGCTGGGTCATGCAATTTCCAGTTCCTCACAGCGCGGGCCCCACCCCCACCCAACTCCACCCTTTATCAGAGTCTGCCATTCACAAATGTTTTGTGTGGATTCATTTTCTTTTCTTTGCCTCAGGTGGTGAGGATGGTGGAGAGGATGAGCCCAAAATGGGACTTTTGAAGGAATTTGGTGTGAAGCAGAGATGCCACTTGGAACACCAGGTACCCAAATCTGGGATTGGCATTGAGGGTATCATCTATACACTTACTCAACCCTGGTGGTTCAGATAATACCTTGAGGACATTTTTGACACAGTTTGGACCTGAGAATTCTAGCCAATCTTATTTAGATCTCAAAAGGCAGGAGGCCCCAACTCCCATAGTGTTTGGATAAACATGGAGGATTGGAACCTCAAGCACTAATCCCAAACAGAGCAGCTGCAGTTTCTGATGAAGGTTGAGAAGGATAACCAGGAACACTGTGTGCCCAGGTCCATGATGGACTCATGAGGGGTGGGAGAGAATCTCTCTTTTTGGTGGTGGTAGAGGGGTACCAGGGAACTCAGGGGCACTCAACCAGTGAGCCACGTCCCCAGCCCTATTTATTTTATTTTTTTACAAATCAATGATTACTTTTTTATTTTTTAAATACATAACAGCAGTGGAAAGGATTAAAATTCTTATTACACATATAGGGCACGATTTTTCATATCTCTGTATTTAAAGTATGTTGATGCCAATTTATGCCTTTATACATATACTTTGTTGTGTTTTTTTTTTTTTTTTGCAGTACAATTCTTAATACACTTATATACCACGATTTTTCATATCTCTGTTTGTATATAAAGTATGTTGACACCCAATTTGTGTCTTCATACATGTACTTTGGATAGTGATGTCCATCACATTCCACCATCCTTGCTAATCCCCTGCCGCCTCCCTTTCCCTCCCACCCCTCTGCCCTATCTAGAATTCATCTATTCCTCCCATGCTTCCCCTCCCTACCCAACAATGAGTCAGCCTCCTTATATCAGAGAAAACATTTGGCCTTTGTTTTTTGGGGATTGGCTAACTTCACTTAGCATTATCTTCTCCAATGCCATCCATTTACCTGCAAATGCCATGGTTCTGTTCTTTTTTAATGCTGAGTCCCCAGCCCTATTTTGTATTTTATTTAGAGCAGGGTCTCACTGAGTTACTTAGCGCCTTGCTGTTGCTGAGGCTGGCTTTGAACTGGCGATCCTCCTGCCTCAGCCTCCAGAGCTGCTGGGATGACAGGTGTGCAACACCGTGCCCAGCTGGTGGGAGAGAATCCAACAGTCCAGTTCCCCACTTTCCCAGTTAAGGGTGACTGTGGCCTATTTCTGGCCAAGGGGCTTACACAAAAGTCGGCCAGGTTGGGTATAGAGTGAGAGCCAGGACTCGGGAAACTCCTGTTTTCCCCTGTTGTCGTGAACATAGACATGATGTGGTGCCGGTGTGGTGGCAGCCATCTCATTACCATGAAGGAAACGTCAAGAGAAGCAGAGTCATTCGTCCTGACGTCGTTGAGCTGCTGAACCCAAACGGGCAGCCGTCTGCTTCTGGCCTCGGTGTCTCAGATAGACAAACCCCTCCTGGTCTACGGTCACTCAGGCCAGGCTTTCTGTTTCTTGAATTGAACACACATCCAACTGGTACAGAGGTAGAGGAAGGAAACTGCTGCCCACATGATTTGGCTCTGCTCCTGTTTGAGAATCACAGACAAATTCAGAGGACAATTTAATCAGATGCCTGGAACCATAGGCTCTGCTCCAGCCTCGGTAGAGAACAGGAGAGAACTGCCAAATCTCATCACCCACAGCACAGAGCAGCACCCCGTGAAGCCTAGAGGTAATGATGTGTCTCGGTCTCACCCACCAGGAGAGCCCTGGCAGCCAGACACATCCAGTGATGGATACTGCCACATCAGCGGTGAGCTGGCTGGGACTGCAGCCCCCGATCACCAACAGGGTCCCACCAGAGAAAGGGTGACCTGAGGCATTTCCAGGCAAGGAAAACCAACCAGAGCCGGTAACCAGTGTCCTCACTTTGTGCAAAAATAGACAAGATGAGACATTTGAGGGCTTTGTGTTCACATTAATTAAGTCCTCAAGCACGTATTAAGTACCTACTGTGTACTAGGTCCAATGCTGGGTGTCTGAGATGCTCTAACTCTAGGGAGGACAATAAACCCTGGACACAAATAACTTCAACATAAGCCAAAGCGATTCTGGGAGTCTCACCAGAGGGCGGAGATGCACTGGAGTCTTGGGGACAGAGATGACTGACCATGCATTACCAGTGTGGGGGAGAAGGTCACCTGGTCCAGTCCCTCAGTGACTCTGAGAGCAGGTGTGATGTCAAGAGATAAAAATAAGAGGAAAAAGAGGAAAGGAATGGAGTTGTGCTGAGGGGCAGGGACTGTTCCTTATCTATCCCTAGGACCTAGAACCTGCTGACATCCCAGCCCATGAGGTATCAGGATCAGCACCCATTTCTGTCTGAATCCAAATCCAGGCTCGGTCTGCCCACCGCACTCCACCGACTCCATGTGTCAATCAGGACACTCAGAAAACCCAACTGGAACGGACCGCACCAGAACGGGGACTTACACGAGCATGCACCCAGAGTCTAGATAAGGGTCAAGTTAGGGTTGACTCCGTAGCTCCGATGGCACCACCACGGGCACAGGGTCCTTTGACTTTACAAGGCCCTCTGTGCTGCTAAGCTTCTCCCTCTGGCTCCCCCTAGTAGTGTCTCCATTCAAGGCCTGTCCACCAGGAACCAAGGCAAAGGCGGGGAGAGCAGGAGGAAGGGGAGACACGGCTTCAGTTCCCACACACCTCATGGGCCTGGGTGGGTAATATCCCTGTTATGCACAGAAAAAGACATTTTCCTGTTACATTAGATTTTTTAAATTGAATATCAAATCAATTAAGATCAGAAATTTGAAAACTAGTTCCTTCAACTTTCGAGTTCGACTTACCCTACTGTTCTCCCTGTACGTCTAGCAAATTTGGATAATCAAGGTTAAGGGAGATTTGGCAGTAAAGATTTTAAGCCTAAATTTAATAAATTTAAACATAAGTTTAATACAGTTGATGTCCTTTTTACATTCTGGAATTACCTGTCTAGTAAACAAAGCCTTTTGAATACTTTAATAATGCTTGAACTATGGTGGCTTTGAAGTCTTCTTAAATGTTCCAAATCAGTTAACTTAATAACATCACTTATACTTTTAATACAAAACCATAAATCTAAATCAGTTATTTTCACTGGGATCACACATCAACCTCTCAGATACTCCAATATACCCTATACATCTTACATATTACACATACTTAAAAATACCTTCAATCAGGCCTTCACCAAAGCCACAAAAGACTCAAATTGGGTTTATTATTCATTCATCGTGTTTATGAACAAAATGTTAAAACTTCTTGGGGTTAAAAGACTCTCTAATTCAAAAGCACTTGTGTCAGCTTAGCTAGATGCTGCCCTGTCCCCGAGCACTGGGGACAGGTGGGCTTGTGAAAGATCGGGCCAGGGCCAAAGCACCTCAGGCCTCAGCAGCTGAGACATGCTGAGACCTACTTGACAGCTGAGATCCCAGAAATCCTGGACAGGTTGTGGCAGAGCAGCAAGGAGGGGGAAAGGGGCAGTGTATCAACCACGTAAGATATTGGAGGCTATCCTAAGGATCTTGAATAGCAAGAGAAATCTCTGGGAGGTTTTGCGCACAGGATTGATATTCTTCTTTCTCGAAGACACAGTTCTCCCCAGTGAGTTGTGAGAAGTCATCTTCCTGAGGCCTTCTGAGGAAGCTTGGTTTGAGCTTTAAAGAAGATTAGTACCTACCTTTTAATTTAATCCTAGATATTGTCCCATGGAGATATGATGCTTGATATGGCAATCATTTTGTGACTCTGAGGAAGCTAGATGAAAGCAATCTGACACTAAATAATGGTAAAGATGGAAATCTGATTTTTTTTATTTCCATGTTTTGTTTTTTTTTTCTTTTTTTTTTTTTAATTTTTTATTGTTGGCTGTTCAAAACATTACATAGTTCTTGATATATCATATTTCACCCTTTGATTCAAGTGGGTTATGAGCTCCCATTTTTACCCCATATACAGATTGCAGAATCACATCAGTTACACATCCCTTGATTTACATATTGCCATACTAGTGTCTGTTGTGTTCTGCTGCCTTTCCTATCCTCTACTATCCCCCCTCCCCTCCCCTCCCCTCCCCTCTTCTCTCTCTGCCCCCTCTACTGACATTCATTTGTCCCCCTTGTATTATTTTTCCCTTTCCCCTCACTTCCTCTTGTATGTACTTTTGTATAACTCTGAGGGTCTCCTTCCATTTCCATGCAATTTCCCTTCTCTCTCCCTTTCCCTCCCACCTCTCATCCCTGTTTAATGTTAATCTTCTTCTCATGCTCTTCTACCCTACTCTGTTCTTAGTTACTCTCCTTATATCAAAGAAGACATTTGGCATTTGTTTTTTAGGGATTGGCTAGCTTCACTTAGCATAATCTGCTCTAATGCCATCCATTTCCCTGTAAATTCTATGATTTTTTAATGCAGAGTAATACTCCATTGTGTATAAATGCCACATTTGTTTTATCCATTCATCTATTGAAGGGCATCTAGGTTGGTTCCACAGTCTTGCTATTGTGAATTGTGCTGCTATGAACATCGATGTAGCAGTGTCCCTGTAGCATGCTCTTTTTAGGTCTTTAGGGAATAGACCGAGAAGGGGAATAGCTGGGTCAAATGGTGGCTCCATTCCCAGCTTTCCAAGAAATCTCCATACTGCTTTCCAAATTGGCTGCACCAATTTGCAGTCCCACCAGCAATGTACAAGTGTACCCTTTTCCCCACATCCTCGCCAGCACTTGTTGTTGTTTGACTTCATAATGGATGCCAATCTAACTGGAGTGAGATGGTATCTTAGGGTGGTTTTGATTTGCATTTCTCTGACTGCTAGAGATGGTGAGCATTTTTTCATGTACTTGTTGATTGATTGTATGTCCTCCTCTGAGAAGTGTCTGTTCAGGTCCTTGGCCCATTTGTTGATTGGGTTGTTTGTTCTCTTATTGTCTAATTTTTTGAGTTCTTTGTATACTCTGGATACTAGGGCTCTATCTGAAGTGTGAGGAGTAAAGATTTGTTCCCAGGATGTAGGCTCTCTATTTACCTCTCTTATTGTTTCTTTTGCTGAGAAAAAACTTTTTAGTTTGAGTAAGTCCCATTTGTTGATTCTAGTTATTAACTTTTGTGCTATGGGTGTCCTATTGAGGAATTTGGAGCCCGACCCCACAGTATGTAGATCGTAGCCAACTTTTTCTTCTATTTCCATGTTTTTTACTGGTGTCTTGCAGTTGAACATAATGATTCATTGTTACATATTCCTACATGCACACCATATAACAGTATACTTTGGCCAATGCAATTTCCCAGTATTTCACCCAGGGGAAATACTTCCTTTGAGGGAAGACACTCAAAGATGGAAAATTTTAAAACAACTTTGACATATAACTTACTCATAAATTCATTCATTTAAATTCAGTGGTTTTAAGTATATTCAGAGTTGTACAACTGTTGCCCCATAAATTTTAGAACTTTTCAATACCACAGAAACAAATACTGCCCATTAGGGGTCACCCATATGTCATCTCAATGTGTCAGTTGCTCATTATGGCCTAGCAAACACTGGGCAGCCATTAAATTACTTTATTTCTCCATAGATTTGCCTTTTCTACCCTTTTCATATAGTGGCATCATACTATAAGTGGCCTTGTGTGGCTGGCTTCCTTCACTAAGCATGTTTTCAAGATTCAACCATGTTGGAACCTATATCAGTATTTTATTCTTTTTTATTGCTAAATGGTATTCCACTAGAGAGCATAGCACATTTTATTTATCTATTTATCAGTTGTTGGACATTTGGGTTGTTTATACTTCTTATCTGTTATGGATAATGCTGTGTGAACATCTGTGCAAAATTTTGGGGTGTTTATGCGTCTGCACTTCCCTTGGGTATTTCCCTGTAAGTAGAAATCCTGAGTCATAAGACACCTTTGTGTTCAATCTTTTCAGGAATTTTTCAGATTGTTTTCCAAAGTGACTGCACCATTTCACATTCCCACCAGTAATATGTGAAGGTCCCAACGTCACCAGTACCTGATAACACTTACTGTCTGTTTTATTAAAGCCATCGAGTGTGTGAGAACCGACCACACAGTTTAGATTGATGTTTTCCTAGTGCCTAATGATGGTAAGTGTCTTCTAATGTGCTATGGGCCATTTGTACACCTTCTTTGGGGAAATGTCTATTCATCCACGTCCTCTGCCCACTTTTAAACTGGGTTGTCTTTTGGGTGATAATTTTTCTTCATATATTCTGGATTCTGGTCCCTTATCAGATATATGATTGGAAAATAATTTTTCCAGTTCTCTGGGTTGTCTCTTCACTTGGTTGTTTCACTTTGTGATGTCCTTGGATAAATAAGAATTGTTGGTTTTAATGAAGTCCAATTTATCTCCTTTTTCCTTTGACACTTACACTCTTGGTATCACATATAAGAAGTGTGCCTAACTTTATTTCCTAAAGATTTTCTCCTCTATTTTTTTGTGAGTCGTATATTGAAAGCCCCACACATAGATTTGTGATCCACTTTAAGTTAATTTTGGTGGACCATGTGAGGTGGGGCTTCGGCTTCATTCCTTTGCTTCGGGATGTAGAGACTCTTCTTTCTCTTGTGTGAAGTGTCTTGGGGTCATTGTTGCAATGTGAGGGACTGTCTTTAAATTCTCAGTTCAATTTCATCCATCGGTCTGTCTACGCTCATGCCAACACTGACTTTCCCTTGGCTAAGTTACCGTGGCTTTGCCTTATGGTTTGAAATCAAGAAATGTGAGTTCTTTGATTTTGTTCTCTTTTGTGACTGCGATGGATCTTCTAGGTCCCTTGTACTTTCATATGAATCTTAGGATTATACCTCTTCGGTTTCTGCAGAGGAGACAACTTGTGCTCCATAGGGTTCCCATTCGATTTGTAGATCAGTTTGAGCAATGCTGTCATCTGAACAACATTAAGACTTTTAATTCATCAACACAGAGTGTTGCTCCACTTATTTATTTGTTTATTTTTAGGATTTTAGACCTATTCCTAAGTATTTTTTTCTGATACTATTTGTAAATGGATTTTTAAATGAATTTTATTTTTTACATTATTCATTGATGATATAAAAAATAGAATTGATTTTTTATATGTTTCCCTTGTAGCCTGCACTTCTGCTGATTTTTCATTCGCGGTAACAGTTTTGTGTGGATTTCTCAGGACTACCTACCTGCAAAATTGTGTTACGTGCAAATATAGTTCTGACTTCTCCAGTCTAAACGTCTTCATTTCTTTTTCTTGCCCAATTGTTAACTCTGGGATAGAAGTGGTGGATAGGAGTGTTGAGAGCAGATCTCCTTTTGTCGTTCTTGATTTTAGGGGGAAAGTATTCAGTCTTTCATTATCATATACAATGGCAAATGTGGGTTCTCCATAGACGCCCTTTATCAAGTTGAGAAAATGCTCTTCCATTTCTAGCTGGTTGATTATTTTTAACCACAAAATGGTGTTGCATTTCCCCAATTGCTTTTCTGCCTCTGTGGAGAAGATCATGTGGGTTTTGTCCTTTATTCTGTCAGTGTTGTATATACATGAATAGACTTCTGAATATTCACCCAGACTCACATTCTTGGGATAAACCCCACTTGATCCATAGTTTATAATACTTTTTGTATGTTGCCGTATTTGGGTTGTAGAGATTTTATTGAGGATTATTACATCTGTGTTTATGAGGGATATGGGTTTGTAGTTTTCTTTAAATATTTTTTCAAGATTTTAATATCAGAGTAACACCAGCTTCATAGAATGAATTGGAAATGTCTCATTCTATTTTTTTTTTTGGAAGATTTTGTGAAAAATTAATGTTAATTCTTTAGATATTGGCAGAATTCACCAAACTGTCAGCACCTGAACTTTTCCTTGTGAAAAACTTCTATTATTATTATTATTATTATTATTATTATTGCTAGGAATTGGAGCCAGGGGCACTTAACCACTGACCCACATCCTTAGCTCTTTTTATTTTTTGATTTTGAGACATTGAGTTACTTGGATCCTCCTGCCTCAGCCTCCTGAGCTGCTGGTATTACAGGGATGCACCACCTCGCCCAGCTGATTATTATTAGTTCAATATCTTTATTTAAAGATATTTGTATGGATGGATATATTCAAATTCTCTATTTCTTCTAGAAATGTTTTTGGTGGCTGTTTCCCAGGATCTGTGCATCTCATCTGTCCACCTCTCTATGGGCGTTCATCAGATTCTCTTGTAACACATTTTAATTTTGTAAGATGGGTAGTGATGTCTCCTCTTACAGTCCTCATTTTAGGAATGAATCTTCTTTTATTCTTTGTCAATCTACCTTAAGGTTTGTCATTTTTGTTGATCTTTCAAGGAACCGATTTTTGTCTCATCGATTTCCTCTCTTGTCTTTCTGTCTCTGTTTCATTCGTTTTCACTCTAATATTCCCTTCATTTTGCTTTCTTTTGTCTTAATTTGCTCTTTTTGTTTGTTTTGCTTCCTCAAGTGCAAGAGATTATTGATTTGAGATGTGCGAGTGTGTGTGTGTGTGTGTGTGTGTGTGTGTGTGTGGTCTGTGGCTTGAACCCAGGGCATTCCACCACTGAGCTCCACCTCTGGTCTGTTTTAATTTTTATTTGAGATTGGAGTCTTACTAAAGTGCCAAGGCCCCAAACTTGTGATCCTCCTGCCTCAGCCTCCTGAGCCACTGGGATTACAGGTGTGCACCACCACGGCTGGCTGGAGCTCTCTGTTCTTAAGGCCTCCTTCTTCTTCTGGGCAAAGTTTCTATACTACTTTTCCAGAGCTGGGGGTGGAAACAGAAGCCTGTTCCTCTTATAGTGACAAACCTGCTTTGCAAATAGGGTGCTGGTGGGGGCAGCAGCCTCTGGTTTTCTCAACTTGACTCTCGTGATGTGAAAGCATCTGCCTTAGTAGCAAACTGGAGCAAGGGTAATCAGGGCCTCAGTGTTCTCAGCCTTATGTCTGGGTAGAGCTTTCGCCCTACAAAGGGGTGCTTAGTAGAGGAGAGTAGCACCAGACCTCTAACTTCTTTTGCCTAAGATTCATTAGCCTCTACAATATGGAGTCAAATGGGCCAAGAATTTGTGGTGAGCTGCCGTTCTCTAGCCCTAATCTAGGAGCTGGGAGAAAAGGAAATCTTTTGTGTTAGAAGGAAAATTCTTTATTCCCATGAAATCTAGCAGAGTTTATTTGAGCAAAGAAAAACAAAACAAAGTGAAATAAAACTAAGAATGAGTCAAATCTGACAGCTCCCAGTACCAGAGCAGATTCTGAGAACCCCCACCAACAGTGTGACTTGTCAACTTTTACAGAAAACCGAAATGAGATACGGAGACAAGTTAATTGGTTAATTGGTTATAGAACCTCCTGCAATTAACTCAGGCTCAGCTCCTGTGACTCAACTTCACATTGGTTGATCGGTTGATGCTTAGTGAAGGAGCCCAGTCCAAATCAATGGCCTCCCACAAATTTTATTTAACCTGTGCAGACGATCACGCTGAGCTGGGGCAGCGGCGGAGGAGCCAGGCCATGGCTTAAGTGCTAAATATTTCTTTGTTCACTTTATGTCTTTAAGACAATTTCCAGAGACTTAAAGTGACTGTTTAAAATAAATAAATAACTTTTACCAGTCTTTTTTTTTTTCTTTTTCACGGAGGAAAATCTACAAAGCTCCTCATACTGCCATTCTGGAAGTCCTTCCAAAGATGAAATTGGATCTCTAATTAGACAAAGCTGGAGAGTTCCTGCCTACCACTAGTTCTTTGACTTCTTGTTATGTGAGGTTTTGGGGGAAAAAGTCTTTATTGTTGCACATTTCTGTTACTTATAGCCAATAGCATCTCTAGTGCACCTGAATTTCATAAAACCTGAACCAGGCTGAGTGTCCCTATCTGGAAAGATGACATAAGCTATGTCCTACTTTCCAATTCAAACACCTGTAACACTCTTGACCTGTTCGTCTTCTGTTGACTGGCATATCTCTTTCACTAGACTGTGATGTCGAGACTCATGCATAACTGTCCTCTTTCTCTAGCTCTGGGCCTGGTGTTTAGGATACGTATGAAAAATTTGTGCATAAATAAATAGCTTTTGTCAGGATAGCCTAATTCACCCTTTAATCTGCCCCTACAGACTTCCAGACCCAATTTCAAATTTGCATCAATACCAGTCCTGATGATTTTGGCTGAGATGTCTGATAACGGTGGACTCAGCTAGAGTTTGAACCTTGCTTCTACCTCTAACAATTTCTAAATTTCCGGTTTTGGTCTGTTCAATGGGACAACTGTACCAGTCAACATTAAATTTTATAGTAACATAACTGACATTATCGAATGTTCACTGGGTCAGACACGGTACTAAACTCCACGCGTGTTCCCTGCTTCGACCCTATCATTAGTACTTTCATTCCCCTCGTCTACAAATAAGAAATCTGAGGCACAGAGGGATCAAGTAATTTAATTAAGGACCCATAGGAAGTAAGTGGTAAAGCTGAGATTTGAACCTTGGTTTTGCAGCTCCAGAGTTCTTTCCCATTCCACATCTATGTACATGAATTCAATATATGCATTCAAAGTGGTTTGCCACAGGCGCCTTTTTTAAGCAGCAATCTGATCGTGTCCCCTGCTTACCCACCGTTACTTCATTTGAAACACCTCGATGGCTCTACTCCATTCTTAGGCTCACAGCAAAATCCCCTATTCCACTCCTGCTTTCCTGCTCGCCACTCTGGCCTCCTCTGTTCCCTCACATGACCAGCCTCTCTGTCCTGCCACAGGACCCTTCCACATGCTGTTCCCTTTGTCCACTATGTGCTCCCCGTCATCTTCACTTCCTAACTCCTGCTCGTCCTTCACTTCCTCCCGGCAGCTCTTGCCATTATCCCAGACTAGATCAGCCCCGTCCACTTTAGAGAACTGGGGCACCAGGAACCTTCCCTTGGTGCACATTTATCTATTTCATTTGTGTGATTACTTGTTGGTATTTGGACTGTACGCTGGAGGCTGTCAGGGCCTTTGCCTGTTTGGGCTAATCCCCGTACCCCTAGTGTCCAGGTACCTAGAAGCACCTTATGTCTAGTAGGGGTCCTCTTTTTTTTTTCTTTTTATACAAATGAATGATGAATGAGGGTTCTAACCTAGACTGCAGTCCCAGTTCCAAGGCAGCCGTCACTTCGGCCAGTGATGTCATAGGCCTTCTTCATTCATTCAGCTGAGACTCATCCAGTCCCTGTCACATGCCTGGAATTATTCCAGCAGCTGGGGACTCGGTGGTAGGCAAGACAAAGTTTTTGCCCTCATGAAACTTACATTCCAATGTGGTTTCATGAAGAATGTATAGTTTTAATAATATGAGGAGGAAGAAAACTAAAATCAAGTGAGGAGAATGGGGTGGGTGTGGGTGACCGCTGTAGTCAGAGTGGCCCAGGTGGCTTCTCTGATGGTGGCACATGAACAGAGACCTGCATCCAGCCTCAGCAAACCCCTGCAGAGACCTGGGGACGAGCCTTTGAAGTAGGGGGAGGGCCACCGCAAAGGCCCCAAGGAGCCAGCTCCCCCACCCGAGGAAGGAAAGGAAGGCCCTGGGATGGAGCAGTGAGTCAGGGCTCCCACAGGGCACCAGCAAGAGCCCAGAAGTAGGCAGCTGCGCACTCTGTTGCTGCAGGGAGATGGTGTCGGATCATCCCCCGGAGATCCTGCCGGAAGCCTGCAATCTGACAATGGAGCCGGAAATGAGTGGGCTTCCGAGGACACTTGTACCCACTCACCAACACCTTTACATGGGTCAAGCAGGCCCACGTTGTCAGCCTCACTTAGGATGTCTCTATTGGAAAGTGCTTCTGGCTTCGGATTTATTGTTTTCAAAACAGAAGCAATTTTCCAATCCAACCTCCCCCTCTTCCACTCCTCTGCCTTAAACTAGGGGGTGTAGAATGAACCCGAGGAGGAAACTAGGAGATTAAGAGCACCTGCCCACCCTTGAGATGACCTAGCTTGATGACCCAGCTGGGGGATCGTCACACCCGAGCCAGTGGCATCATCTAGCACAGATGGCCACCATTTCCAGGGGCCTGGGGCAAGGCCTGAGAACGTGCCTATTATGGAGGTCCAGGAGCTGATGCGGCTGGTCCAGGGCCAACTTTGAGAGTCCCTCCTCCATCAGTTTCTCTTGAACTCTTCACTAGGGTGAAGTGCCCTCTGGGGCATGCCTCGTAGCACGTGTTGGATCAGCTTTCAGGAATTTCTCACTTTTCTTCCTGGGGTAAAGCAGAGAGTGAGACAGGTGCGCAGAGTCAAGGGTCTGGTCCGGGGCCTGGCTCAGACCCCCTTAATTCGCTTGTTTCGTGGATGAAAAGAGCTGGCCCAGGGAGACAGCAGGCTGTGTCCTCTTCCTCTGTCCCCAACCATAGTGTGAGCTCAAGTGAGCCCCTTTCCTCCAGACCTCAGAGCTCTGGTGGGAAAAACAAGGTGGCCAGGCTGGCTCTTCTGCCCCTCCCCAGGCTCTTCTTTCAGAGACTCAGTGAACTCAGAGGCAATGTGCGATTATGCTGTCGCCAGCATACCACCTGGCATAGAACCGGGACCCCTGAGTCCCCCTGGGGCCACCTCTCTTGCACTCACACGCAGGTGTTTGCACATCCTACTGTGGCTTGAAATGACCCTAAATTTCCTGTGTTGAAAGCTTCATCCCCAGTGCAAACCTCTGAGAGGTGATTAGGCCATGAGAGGTGATTCTGCCACCCGAATGGATGAACGTCATGATCAAAGCAGTGGATTGGTTATTGCCTGAGTGGCTTTGTTATAAAAATGAGTTCAGCCTCTCTTGCCCTTCCACCTTCTGCCATGGGACCACTCAGCACAGTGGCCCTAACAGATGCTGGCACCACGCTCTGGACTTCCCAGAATCATGAGCTAAGTAAATGGCTGTTCTTTGTAAATTGCTGGGTCTCGAGTATTCTATTACAGGAGCCAAAGATGGACAAAGATGGACCCCAGGGACCTCATTCCTCCTGTTCTGCTCCCCAGCTTTTGCTCTTAAGAGTGCTGGTGTTACCAACATCAGGTTCTGAAACTCATCCTATGGAAAACTTCCTTCTCAACTTCAGGGCGTTGAGAGGCTGCAGACATAATGGGGGAGGGTTAGCTAATAAAGGGAAGGGATATGTGTGTCTTCTCTGGGAATAGGCAGAGATCCTCCAAGAACTGGGTGCCACCTCTTTTTCACTCTCTCTATGGCCTTGTGTTTCTGGTCATGGCAGCCGGTAGGTGTCCTTAGCTTTGAGGGGGAGGAGACAGACAAGGCAAGTCTAGATCAAATTAACCCTATATTATAATTGTGGACAAAACACTTCTCAAGTGTCCCTCTTGTCTACAGGCAGAGCTGAGTAGCATCTGACCCAAAGGTTAAGGCGACAGACACAAGATAAAGATACCCAGCCTTTTCCTCCTGTTCCAGCCACCCATTGGACATCTCCAGGCTCAAGTGAAGGGTCAGTGTTTTCATCAAAAAGTGGCCTTCAGGTCTCAAAAAGGTAACCCAGGCCACCTTTACCAGCTTAACTCACATGTCAGGTGTTATCTGCAGCAAATCTAGTGGGAGATTAATAATGCATTGCCCAGCTGTGTGACCTCCAAAATCAGTGATTTAAATCAACTAAGAGCAAGTGAAGCTAGAGGGCTTATTTAGATGTTTCCTTGGTAACACTAGCTTATGCATCTCCCCAAAGGTCTCCCAATCAGCCCTCCCTCCCAGCTAGAATCCCAGACAGCATCACCCCCTCCCTGCCTGCCTCCTTTAGCATTTTGAGAGGCTGTTTAGCTTGATGGTTCAGAGACCCTGGTCCAGATATCCCGAACTTGGCCCGGCCATTTAAAGTTCCGTGGCATCGAGCAAGTTCTAGACCTTCCCGGGCCTCCGTTACATCGCAGAAGTCTTCTCTGACCTCAATTTATATTGCTCTATTTCCTGATTGACAATATACAGTTATGATATAGCAGAAGATAATAAGGGCTCCCTCCTCATGGATTTGCTAGGAGGATTCGGGGAGTTCTCCTGTCCTCAGAAGAGAGCCTTTTACATGGAGTTATTCTTAGCTCTGGTTCTTGGGAGGGTCCAGGAATACTAAACTCTCCTTATCTCTACCCAAGGTAGAGTGGACAGCCTTTATCAGAGTCAACTGGGTACTTTTAAAAAATGATGATTTCTGCTCCCCTCCCCGGACTTCCCAGATTATGATCTGAGGGGCCTGGCGAGGCTCCAGGTTTGCCTTTTTTGCCATTTGTCATTGCTTCTGGGGACTTTGTGAAGAGTGGGTTAGAGAAGGAGCGCTTTGGAGTGGGGCGAGTCCGGGTTTGAATCCACAGCATGCACTCGGCTGGGGCCAGGGAGGCTTGAGCAATGCACTTCCCCAGGACCCTGGGGAGCCTCGCATATTGGCATGGGACAAAGGGTGCAGACATCAGCTGCCAGGCCCAGTGAGCACAGAGTCCCCTGTTCCCCCATCCTTGGCATCCGCAAAGTGCTCCTCCACCCTCCAGGTGGAGATCCTGCCTCCTCCGTCTCCTCCCAAAGACTGGCACCTTCTCACTACTGAGTCCCATCCATCAAACGTGGCCCTACTCCTCTGCTCCCACCCTGCAGCCCTGGTTACTAGCACCCAGCGTGTGAGGCCCCCGGGGAAGAGCCAGCGTGGGGGAACAGCTCTGAGGTTGTAGGGGAAACAGAAGGACAGAGTCATTTTACACAGGTAACTTCCTGCTCTGAATACCTCTTAAGAAAAAGTGTGCTTTCTTCGTGGTTGAACACTAATTACTCTTTGGAAGCTATTTGTAGAGTGTATACCACCAAGGTCAAGTGCTGGGTCTAAGACAAATTACATGAATGAATTAATTAATGAAGCTATGGTGATGAACTGATAAGTGAACAGGTGGAAGTCCCTCACCTGAGGAAAGAAAGCAGCCCTACTAAGAGGTGGGCAGCAGGATGCTCTGTACCCATACCGCACCTGGACCCCCAGAAGGGAGAAACGCTCTTCTTCCTGCCCTCTCTCGACCCTTGCCTACTTAACCATCTGCCAGGCTTAAAGGCTTTTAAAAGGTGAGAAACCCAAATCTGTCTTTGGCAAACTCTCTTATTTTTCTTTTGTGTCCTGGTGGATGCTCTATTTGAAAAATTCCATTCTAGTCTTAGGCTACTCCATGCAAAGGAGGCTTCCCCCATTTTCATAAGGTAATAGTATGCACTTTATATGATCTTAACTTTTGTAGGGTGCTTTATAGATTACAAAACACCTGCATCCTCTAGCTCCCCACGTCCAAGTGTGAGACCCTCTGCTCTCTCAGTGCCTGGCACCAAAGCTCAGCTGGAGAGAGAGAGCTCTAGCAAAATGGCACTGAATGGACCATGTCTGAATTGAGCCTGCAACAGCAACCCAGGTCCTTCTTTGATAGTTGGAAACTGAGGGATGACAAAGCCCGTTCATGGATCCAGCCACCAGAACCCGGATGTGGAAGTCAAGTCCCTGATGATCTATGCTGGAAAAGGGCATGGGGGGAGGACTGGCATTAGGAACACAGAATGGGGGTTTGCAGGAGAATGGTGGTATCAGAAGGATTTGCCTCGAATCAGGTTGTGCAACCTGGCTAAGGCGCGTGATCTCTAAGCTTCTCATTACCCATCTGTAAAATGGGAATCAGGGAGGCTAGAGCTCTTCAGATGGGATCACAGGTATAAAGCACTTGTCTCACAGGAAGGGACTAGTTGATGTTAGTGGCCTTCTCGTCCCCCAACCATGACCCCCACACCTCATCCTCTTTCATCCCTGCCCTTTCCAACCTCACATGGGCTTTGCGGCTTGATGAGCACATTCTTCACGCCATACTGCCACGAGTCAAAGGACACGCAACAGTTACCAGATTTTGTAAGAAAAAAGACCTCTCGACTTCTCAGTTGTAGTCTTCCTGGCACACTCTGGCTGGTTTCCCGAAGCATGAGTGACACAGCTGATTGCCACTTCACAGAGAGGAGGTGGTAAAGGGAAGTGGATGCAGAATTTGTTAAAGAGCGAGCTTTTCAAATGTCAGTGACTTAGCACCAGGGGGCTGCAGGCGAGGGGGCCCATTGGGATTCTGCTTCTGGAAACTTCTGCGCCATCATCTTGCTGATTAAATGCTGCATTTCAGCCCACTCCATATCTATTGATGCTTCAGCGTGACACTCGGAATCCAAGTAGTCTTAATTGGCTCAGATGGTGGCTCCAAGCACGGCACCTGCTGGGGCTGTTGATATTAATGATGGACTTTAATCAGGAACGGCATGAAAAGAGCATAGCTCCGGAGACGGACAGGCCAGGTTCATTCTCTGCAGGACCTTGGGCAATACTGGGCCTCTCTGAGCCTCAGTTTCCCAGTCTGCAAAGGGGGTTATGCTTGTGACTATCTGAAGCAAGTGCAGGGATAAATGAGGTTAGATGTGGAATATGGGCTGACTCAAAAAGGCAGAAATATTTGACAATAAGCCACTGCATTCTTGCTCACAATTTTCATTATGCCAAAGAAGATGTAGGAGCCCCGAAATGGCAGGTAGCGCTGAGAGCTCTGTGAGCAATGTGGCACTAGTGACATCTGTTGTCAAATTTCAGAGATTCACAACTTCCTGCAGGTCATTACAAACCCAGCCCCTGTTCCTTCGGGCTGCAGTCTAAATTGAGAAAATAAAATATGAACATGATGTTTGGAAAATCGCTTTGTATTTAGGCACTTAGATTGGAATGTGGGTTCAATTCTCTGCCTGTAAATGTTAGTGTTTCTATCACTTATAACAAATAAACACGCAGAGGCAAAAGCTGATCAACCGTTTTATTCCTTTGAAGAAACAAAGAGATGAACGGCTTCCCTAAGTCACTGTGGCACCCCATTTAATTTGATGATGTTGTTTAGAAACTCTATGTACTGTTTTCCAGGCTAAAACACATCGCTCATTTACAAGAAGAAAATCAAAAGACAAACTACCAATTCCCAGTAAAGAGGGAGACTGTAGTGAGGGTCGATCATAGGTATGGGCTCTAATCCCAGCACAGGGGGAGGCGGAGACTCTTGCATGATTAGAAGACAATGGGAAGCGGACAAGGTGGTGCCTGCCGGACATCCCGGCTGCTGGAATGGTGGAGGCAGAAGGATCTCAAGTTTGACGCCAGCCTCAGCAACTTGGTGAGACCCTGTCTTAAAAGAAAATAAAAAGGGGCAGGTGGTGTAGCTCAGTGGTAGAGTATTGGCCCAACATGTGCAAGGTCCTGAGTTTGATTTCCAGTACTGAATAAAGGGGAGAAAAAAAGAAAGCAAAGAATAAAGAGAAAAAGCATGTTATTATCGTGTATGGATCAAGAAGCTGGAATCCCTGGAAGTGCAGGCCTCTGCTTCCCAGCTTACATAGCCTCAGGCAGGGGACCTTCCTTGCCTGGACCCATCTCCTCTTCCTGAAGCAGGCAACAGTTATTCCTTTTCAACTTGATCCTGGTGAGATCTGGTGCTTTATACCTCCAGTTTCACCTAATTTCACAAAACCCAGTGAGGTTTGCGACTTGTCAAAGGTCACAGAACGAAACATAAGCAGAGCCAGGATACAAGCTGTAGTCTGTATGCTTATGATAAATAGCCTGGCTCCAAGGACCACCATGAAGTTCACCATAAAAACAGAAAAATACTCCATCATTCATTAACAAACATTTGCTGTGTAGCGTGAGCTGGGCACCGTTCTATGCAGCCAAATCATGATGGTATGGGGCAATAGTTACAAAGAAAGTACATCGTGGGTTTCCAGTAATGGGGGTGAGGGGAAGCATATTTCAATTGAGATCCAGGAAGATGTTGTGGTTTGGATCTGAAGCATCCCCTAAAAGCTCCTCTGTCGTGCAGGGATGTTCAGAGATGACGTGGCTGGATTGTGAGAGCTGTAACCTCATCAGTCCACCCGAGTTTGAATGGACTGGGTGGTAACTGTAGGCAGTGGGACATCGCTAGAGGGGGTGTGTCACTGTGAGTGTTCCCTGGGAAGGTTCAACTTCCCTACAGCCCCTTCCTGCCCCGAACCGAGTAGCACACATCTGGGGTGCCCTTCTGCCATGATATTCTACCTTATCTCAGGCTCAGAGCAATGGACTTGGCTGACCATGGACTAGACCTCTGCACCTGAAGGCCAAAATAGACTTTCCCTCCTTGACGTTGTTCTTGTCAAGTATTTTGGTCTCTGCGATGCAAAGCTGACTAACTCAGAAGACCTCTCTGAAAAGTGACTTCGAGGAAGAATCTAAAGGGAAGAGCCACATTGGGCTGTCCAGGGAGGTGGGTACAGGGACCAGCAAGAGCAATAACCCTACAAAGGAACTAAGTTTTCCAAGGTGAGGACCAAGAGGGTCAGCGTGGCTGCAACTTTGTGAGAAAGTGCTAGAAGATGAAAGCAAAGGTGGGGGGGGGTGCCTAGGTTGTGAGGACTTCAGGGTGAGAGACTAGACTACCTGTTAAATGAGATAAAACTTAATTATTTCATTCATATAAAAATGAATTCAATCGATTTTTGATTGAACATGTAATATGTCTATTAGAGTGTCAGAGGATTCAGCATTCAGAAGCACCAAAATGTCATCTCCCACCACTCTGTAGCTGTCCTGTCCAGCTCATCTCCCTGAACACTAGTGGCTTTCTTCATTTTGTGTCTTGAGATCATTTGAGGACTGGAAGAGTGTTCTCATTACCATTTTTTGGCACATGTGTATATCATTCCCATGCTTGTGTGCACTGCTATTTATTTAACCAGTTCCCTATCGCTAATCACTTAGACTATTTCACTTAAGGGTTTTAAGGCAACATTCTGACTTATATTTCCTAAGCACCCCTCTAGCTACTGCCAGGAGGATGAACTGTAAGCGAGTGAGCACGGAGGCACCAGTCAACCCTGTCCAGCCAGGGAGCCACTGTCATTGTCCAGGAATGAGAATGCAGTGGTTTCAGGCAGGGTGGTCGTGGTGAGCATGAGAGAAGTGAATGGAGTGGATGTTTAGAAGATAGAACAGATGGAAACTGGTACCAGCATGGATTGAAGACGGGGAGATGGTGAGGCTCCCTTATTCTCTCAGCAACATTTTATATCTGACTTCTGCAAACACATCAGGCAGTAAAGGCAGGAGAACTAGCAGTAAAAGATGGTTCCTCTGCATGAGACTCCTTTTTTACATGGCAAAAAAAAAATGTATTTTATGCACTAGAGGTAACATATGCTTATTTGGAATTTTCCACCCACCACGTTTGAATGGAATCAATCCTTGGGAATCTTCTCCTATCACACCAGCTGCTCTTTCTGTCTCCCTCGGGGGCTTCCTCTACCTGATGTCTGAACACTGGCCTTCCTCAGTGATCATCTCTGGGCCCCTGTTCCTTCCTGCATGCATCTTCTTCCTGGAGAAATCACATTCTGTGCTGTGATTTTGAATGTATCTGTGGGCTGAGTCACAGATTCCTACACTCAGGCTCTTCCTTGAGATCTCCTGGAGACTTGTGTACTCAACACTGTTTACTCAAAACCATCACCTGGATGTTCAACAGACATCTCACACTTAGGCTCCATATAGAACTCTTGACCCTCCTCCACTCAGAGCTATGTCCTTCCCAGAGCTGCTGCCCATCAGAGATGGCCACCTGTCCACCATCCATAAGATGCACAAATTGAAATCTTAATCCTCGGAGTCCCATCTTGTCTCGACAAGACCTGTTGTTTCTGTCTGGACGTATCAGCCCACATCTGCCTGCTTTCCTTCACCCCACCACCCGCACCCCTCACCTCCATCACCTCTCACTGGGTAATGCTCTTCCAGGAGCAGCGGCTTAACCACTCTCACTCCATTCTTGTCTTGGAGTTTTTCTCCACATGTCAATCAAATGGGTCTTTTTAAAAGTGAGTCAGTTCCAGGCACTTTTCCTTTTGAAGACCTAAATATCTACCCACTGCAGCTCAGATAATTGTAAAACTTTTCCTGTGGCTCCTGACTACCTCCTAATCTGATTGACACCTCTCTCCCAGGCTCTTGGTCTCCAGTCCCCAATCACCTGGGACCTGGTTGCTTGCACCAGCTGTCCCTCTACCTGGAATGTTTTTGTCTTGAGTCTCCACTTGACTGGCTCCTTCCTCACAGTCAGGTAGTGCTAGCTTGAAAATCCTATCCTCAACTTGATCTAAAGATGTCCCCTGTTCCCCCAGCACCCTCTGCCATGTCACTGGGATGTGCTGCCAACTAGGTGGGAGAGAGGCCACTTAACAGTTTGACACCTCTGAAGGAATCCTGTGTGAAATTCTCAGGTACCTGACATCCCTTTCCCATCTGTTCTCCTGATGTTAGGGCTGCTGATGGATTAGTGCTTTGGGCAGCTGTGCAGAAAACCCACCCTTTGATCAGCCACTGCCTGGCACTCGGTACAATAAATGTCATGATAAATGTCATGCAGGATTATTGTGCTTCCTGTGCCATCCCTAGCATAGAGGGTTTTAATAAAGACTGCTCGATTAACTTTTTCTAATTCAATGCCATTTGTCCATTTGCCCACTTTAAAAGTGCTGTGGGTTTCGTTTTGATAAATGAAATAATTTTCCAAAACGTACACAATCACTTTGGCGATGTTCGATCTTCATTTCTGCACTGGGTAAAGTGCTTTCCATTGAGCTTGGGCTTCTTTCCGGAAACTGCCTCAAGCAGAAGTCAAGCCTGAAAAACCGTATTTTGTGAGGGGTATTGTGAGGGGATCATTATTAAACTCTCTTATTAAATTCAAGGTTTTATAAATACAGCCTCCTTGACGTGTCTCAGCTACACAGAATCACACTTAATGACTGTAAATACCTTCCTTCCAAAGACTGCTGGGTATCACACTGTTGAATCATCACCCTGGGTATAGTTTCCTCCAAGGACACCACTTCATTCCAGAACAGCCACTTCAACTGCAGCATCAATGGCTGAGAGGGGTCCAGGAGTTTCAGAAAGCCAATGGGAAGCCCTCGGAGAGATCACCACTGTCCTCCCCCAGCCAAGAACACAAAGAGCTGGTCGAGTTGGGGCCTCTTAAGACAGTCTCGTTCCCCACATCAGACACAGTGGAGGTTTTACACACATAGCTGTGTTCTTTTTGCAAACACTCTGGTAACAAATCGCCCTCCACTCCATTTGAGAGCACACTGTGTATTTATACACTGACATTCTCTCAAGTAGGGTATGTGAGGCATACAAGATGATCCACTGGGGTGGAAGAATATTTGGATTCGTGTTTATGGTTGTGTTTATTTTAAAATAAGACAGACATTAAGTTTTACTAGTATTTGCTACGTGGCACGATGTGTTTCGGGGTCGGTGAGCTTGGGAATGCCAGAGCAGTGGACTGTGGCTCTCTGACGCCTTTATTGGCCTTCTCATATCACCAGGCACTGCAGTTTCCTTGCTGCAGAAAACCATCAACAGGGTTCATTTAGATTTTTACATGGTAAATTTTTTACCATATCTTAAAAGTTGGCTGTATATTCTTTCAGATTTTTTCCCTAAGCTCTACTAACAAATGGTTATTTTTAAAAGCAGAAATAGGTTCATATCTACATATGCATCTTTTTTTTCTCCTTAACCATATGGTTTGGGCATCTTTTCGTGTCAGTATATATAGCGCTACCTTGTTTTTTCAAAACTTATTCCTTTAATATTTGCATAGAATAGTCTTCATGCTCATTACGAGGTTAAGTCATTCCTAAAAATATTCAGATGGTGAATTTTTATAAATGTAACTATTTGATACATTTACATGACAGTAACTATTTGAACTTGATGGTAACCATTACTGCAAGAAATCATAAGCAGAACATATGTATGATTCTTTAAAGCCATGAAATTGAAAATATTTAGAGTAACAGAGACAAAGGAAACAATGCAAGTAATGCCTAGACGTTGTCACTACCACAACCAACAACTTAACTGCAACCCCCTCCATGCACTCCTGTGGAGATGACTGCATAGTGGCCGCTCTGGAGGTGCCATACTGGTCCTTGTCAATGCAAGGGAATTCCTCAGAAACCAAAGAGAGGCTGTAAATTGAAACTCTTCATCGAATCAAAATCTTGAACTTCTGTAGGTAGCTCTTGGGGTAAGATTTTTTTTTCAAGGAAATAAATACACATAATTTATTTCCCAACTATCTATTATCTAGACATTTGAGTGTGATAGTCAGAGAGGGTTGCCAAAACAAAACCCGACTGTCTGAGTGGCTTAACACCAGAAGTTTACCTTCTCACAGTTCTGGAGGCTGAAAGGCCAACAGCAAGGTGTCAGGTTTGGTTTCTCTGGGGGCCTTCTCCGCAGTTTGGAGATGGCCACCTTCTCAATGTGTCCTCACATGGCTTTTCTCTGTGCAAGTGCATCCCCAGTGTCTCTCTCTCTAAGGACACCAGTCATATTGGATTAGGTCAATATGAGGTCATATGAGCCATGACCTTAACGTATCTTTAAAGACCTTATCTCCAAATACTCACATTCTAAAGTACTAGAAGTTAGGACTTAAATATATTAAGGAGGAGGGATGATTCCATAACAGGAATGTGTGAAGACGATGTTTCATAATGTTCACTAGGTATTCCCTTGCCTCCCACACCCCTCAGTCCATGCCAATCTCATTTCCATCCTCAGCACTCCACTGAATACTTCCATCCTCTGAATTCCACCTGGTCCAATTACAATTGTTGTCCTGTGGACAACTACACTAGTCTCTGAAGTGGTTTGGTGGCATTTTCCCCTCACATCCACCACCCTAGATCTCCTCTCCACATAGGTATGGTAAAAATGTATTTCTAATCTAATAATGCCATTCCTTATCTTGATACCCTTCTCTAGTGTGTAGCTTTTAAATTAAAATGATGGACAAGCTCTTGCAGGATCAGACATCTGTCTACCTCTGTCACCCTCCCCCAGCCCACTGCCTTCCAGCCACACTGGCCTGCCTCCAACCCTCAAAAGAGCCAAGTTTTTCTCACTTAGGGGCTTGGGTTGTTTCCTCTGCCAGGAATAATCTCCTACATAGTTCACATCTCAGGTTAAAAATCTGTCTCTCCAAGAAGCCCTCCTTGACCCCCACTGGTCAGGTCGCCATTGTCCCAAGTGCCCACAGAACCCTGGGGATTACTTTGCAATGGTTATCACACATGACCCCAAGGAACATATTCATTCCCACATCCATTTTGTTGCTGTTGTTTGTTTGTTTTGGTACCTAGGTTGAACTCAGGGGTGCTTACCCACTAAGCCACATCACCAGATCCCTTTCTTGTTTTGCATTTTATTTAGAGACAGGGTCTCACTGAGTTGCTTAAGGCCTTGCTGAGTTGCTGAGCCTGGCTTTGAACTCGAAATTCTTCTGTCTCAGCCTCCCAGAGCAGCTGGAATTACCGGCATCCACCACCGCACCCAGCCCCACACCCTTTGTTCCTGGTGCAAAGTAGGCTCTCAATAAATATTTACTGAATGAATAAATAACTCAGTTTGCTGTTCCCTCTATCTGAGAAGCTTTTTTCATTCTTGTCATCTGTCAAATTGAGGTCAATAGCTCCCAATCTTTCTGATTAGACCATGAGTTACTTCATGGCCAGGTCTCTGTATCCAGTGCACAGTAAGCAGGTGTGGTGGCACACAATAATCCTGCCAATTAAAGCAGAACATTTTGACTTTGCCTTGTATCCAGGCCCTACATTATCACCCCATTGAAAATCGTTGAGTCAGGAAGTAACTCAAAATAGTATCAGCCTTCTATCTGATTCACAATGACTACCACTGGTAGAAAAAAATAATAAAAAAATAAAATTGACAATGGCTAAGATTGCATCTACTAAATTTGTTTAAAAAAACTCAGAAGAGTCACATCTTGAGGGTAACATTAGAAATTGCAAAAATAGGGAAATCATAGATGGTTGAAATAATCATACAAATTAAAACAGACTGCTGATATTAAACATCTACAGACCTGAAAATTTTTACCAGAGGAAAATGGAACTTACTAGTGCCAACTCTCCCCAGCCTAAGACCACCAGGAGCACACTTGTAGTTGAACAAGTTGAGTTTATTACTTGTTACTTGGAGAGTGTACACCAAAGACAAACTACAGAGTGTCTCAATATAAAGGTGTCAGAAATTATTATTGAGTGTGAGCTCAGTTTGGGTAAGCAGGAGAGGGTCTTATGGAAGATGGGTTGGGTCTAGATTGGATGTTGTCAGGAAGCAGAAGCAAATCCATTCTTGTGAATCTAAAAAAAAATCTAATCAATAGGAAAATGGACTCGAACAAAGATAAAATTGTAATTGGTAAAAAAAAAAAAAAAATGGTAAACTGCTGGTGAAAACCAGCAGTCACTCATTTTCACCAAGAGAGGGGGATGTTTGATATTTTGTGGGTGGCCCAGTGACCATGATTTTTGTCTGTGGTTAAACAAAATTACAAAGTAGACTTGTTTTTTCTCTTTTTTGGTAATGCTGGGTTTGGAATCCAGGGCTTACCACATGCTAGGCAAGCCCTCTCCCACTGAGCTCCACCGGCAGCCGCGGCTTCTTCATTTTATCTTGCCCTTAGAATAACCTTGCCTGAGGTTGGAATTCTGTGATGTTGTTTATGTCCAAAATAACATGGCTGAGCTGAGGCAGGCCAGCTTTGGAATGCTAGAGTTGCTCTTTCTCCTTAATTTTTTTCAATAAAATGAGGGTGAAATAAGAAACCTCATAATGACGGAAACCAAAGTAAAATTCGACATACAAATTACTGAAGAAATAAAACTTCATTATGAAACAAATGGGATTGGATAGTTTAACGATGTTGTATAAAATACTGATCAAAGAATTAAATTGGCTTAATGACATTGGCTCTGGAAAATTCTAAGTAGTTCATCACTGTTGATATAATCCTAATTAAAATTATTGGATTCCGGTTTTGGTGGAGATGTAAATTTGTTAGTGTCTTTGGAGAGCAATTTGGCCATATCCGTGAAAATTAAAATTGCATTTGTCTTTTGACACAGTAATTTTAGTCTTGGAAATTTATTCTACAGAGAAAATTGCATGTGTACATACAGGTATATACAAAGATATTACTATGTTACACTAGTACCATTTGTAGAATTGAAAGATTGGGGAGGAAATTAACGTCCCTTAGTAAGAGATCAGTTAAATACTTCATGACATATCTGTGCTGCATTAAACTAAGCAGTCTTGAAAAGGTCAGGGAGACGTTTGAGCCGAGACCAGGCTACGTTCACCCTGTGGCAGATCCGCCCAGCAGTGTGAGGCCGGTAGGTGAAGTCACGAGGGACCCCGGGAGGCAGCCCCCAACAGGCTGTCCTTAAAGTTTCCGTGGGGCCCCAGTGTAACGCTTCCGTTGCGGTCTACCACCCACAGCAGGTGGAAAGGGTGGCGGTGTGGGCGCCACACCACTCTTGACCCGGTCCTCTGCCGCCTGCGTCACCACGGCAACCGGGGGCTGCCAGGCACTGAAGTGGGAAAACGAGGATCAGAGACAGGCAGCTTTCTGCCCTGTCTGCCCTCGAAATTCTAAGCGCCCAGGGAGCATCTCTGCGAGCTCGAGCCCCGACTCCTCGCCGGTCGGTGGCTGGGGTCAAACAAGAAGCTTCCCCTCGCCTCCGAGGAAACCGAAGGCGCCTCTGCGGGGGCACAAGCGCCAGACGAGGGAAAAGGGCTCCTAGTCCAAAACGGCAGGTTAAGGGAAAGCGAGGAGTTGCCCCCAACCCTAGGAGGCAGGCGGCCAGGCGAGGGCTGGGCAAGACCCCGCGCGGCCTCGGACCCTGCCCCTTCCGGTGCTACTCCGGGGTCCGCATCACCATGGCAACCTGGGGGGCGGGGCGGCTTTCCCGCTCCGGCAGCCGTGGTCCCGCCCCTTCCGGCACTTCTTGGGGTCTCGCCTTGTCTTAGCAAACCAGCGGCTTTCGGCCCGCTCTAGGTACCCGTGGCGCGTGCCTGCTGTCACGGGCCCCGCCCCTTCCGGCGCTTCCTCCGCCCCCCGCGTCCTTCACCATGGCAACCGGGGGCGGGTGGCCGGATGCTCGCGCGGGGTGGGTGGGGGGCTGTGGGGCTGTAGCTCTAGGTCTCCCGGCCAGGGAGGCTAGCGGTGGGAAACTGGGGGTGGGGAGGGACTCGAGGGCGAGAAGAAGGGTGTAGAAAGTGCTGGTGCCTTCCGCCTGCTCCTGCGGGGGGCGTTAGGTGGTAGCGGCTGTACTGGGCAAGGGCCTAGTGGCCCCAGGCCTCAGCTCCCCGGCGCTCTCTGGGAGAGGGCCGACGCGGGCTGCGGCTCCCGTTCAGAGTCGCGCAGGCAGCAGGGGGCGGTAGCGGCTCGCTGGGCGGAGAATCCCAGAGCAGGATGCAGGACTGGGGCGCCGAGGTCTGGGCAAGTCGTGGGCTTCCTCACATTCACAACTGACCTAAGGCGCGGCCCTTGCTGAGCCGCTGACAGATCTCTACCCAGTTCCGGGTTCCATTCGCAGGAAGCCTGTGTCTGCTCCCCTGCACTTAGCGATGTCGCTAGTGATTTAGAGCAAGGGCTCTGGACTCAGGCTGCTTGAGCAGGCCGCCTTCTCAGAGCCCCGTTGGCTTCATCTGAAAGTGGCGATAATAATAGTAATTAGCCTAGGGTTCCATAGAGGATTAAACGAGGTGATGGGACCCAGTGTCGTTTCTGGACTTGATTTCTGGCACATGGCAGCTGCTCAGTAATGTTAGTTGCTATTAGATGACCATGGCCAAGTTAGTTAACCCCTCTGTTCTTAAGGTTAACCTTGCCTCATTGAAAAATGAGGGTAATAATAGAAACCACCTGGTACTGTGGTGACTTATTTTTAGAGTTAATATTTGTAAAGCTGCTGGAATGGTGCTAGGCCCATAGTTAGTGTCATAGAAAGTGCTCTGTTATTACTGAGATCATAGTGTTATCACTCAATCTGTTTGCCTTATGAATTTAAAGGATTGATTTTTGTCCTGCAATCATATGGACTTTTAGCCTCTTTCTGGATTACATAGATACTTGCCTACATTTCTCTTTTTACCTCTCAAAGTTTTCCAGCCTTTTACATGGTTAGAAGAGGCAGTATAGTGTCTTTAAGAGATCTCTGGGCTTTGAGTCAGGTGGACTTTGAACTTATGCTACTGGTTCTTCATGTGACCTTGGGCAGGTTACTTGCTGTTTTCTCATCTCTCTCTAGGGTGCCTGGTATCATCTTTCATGTATTTACCTCACCTGGTAAAGTAATGTATTCAGTAAAGATAGCACCTATGCCAGCAACTCTCTTAGAATAGTGAGATAAAGTGGCAAGTGCTTTGAGGAAATTATATGAGGTCCTATGGGATTCCAAGGAGGGAGAAGAAATTTTTTAATGTCTCATAAGTATAAACACCAAGATGTTTGGGGGATAAGTGAGAATGATTCCACCCCAATAAAATGATGAATTTCCCACCCTGAAGCCATCTTATTTCTCATTTGACAGCTGTGAATCTATATTCGTGGTGGGGCCCTGAAGGTTCCCAGCTTTGGACCCCGGAAGTGACCTCCTCACTAACTGGAACAGGAGTATCTGCTAATAGTAATTTTTTCCTTTTGTTTTTAGAAACCCTCCCTTGAGTCACCTTCCTTAAGTCTATTTATCCTCATGTTAATCCACTAGGTTAAAGGATAAGCAGTGTTTCCTGGAGGTGATGGGCATTAGCTTTGAGAGAGGGCATATAACCCTGGTGTGACCTGAGATAAATGTTTAAGCATCAGTTTTTCCTCATCTCTGAAACAAGTATAATAGTACCCAGGGCTGTTGTGATGATCCGGTGAGATAATGCACTTAAAGGATCAACTTGGTGAAGAGCAAGTACTAAAAAAAAGGTTCCCTATTCTTTTTGTTACCATGATGATGACTATTGTATTACCAGCTTACAAAAGAGAGAGTAATCTTTCATAGTCTTTCTATTCTCTTTATTGCCTGGCACATTATAGGGGCTTAGTAAGTTTTTGTTAAATGAATGAGTGAATCCACCCAGGAAGCTCAGATAACAGTGAATTTCATACTGCAGCTAACATTTATAGAACACTTGTGCCAGAGATTATGGTAAATCTCATAACCTCCTTTAACACTCAAGTTCAACAACTTTATGTAGCCTTCTGACTTGATTCCCGAAGCATGTGTCACTGGTTTACAGAATGTGCGAGTCCAGATGCTAAGAGTGATGTCTGCTACAGAGTTCTCTATTATTTTCATAATGAGGCCATGTGTTAGCTTTTCATTGCTGGAAACAAAATACCTGACAAGAACAACTTAGAGGGAAAAAAAAGTTCATTTTGGTTCATGGTTTCAAATGTTCAGTCCACAGTGGGCTGACTTCTTTGCTCTGGGCCCAAGATCAGGCAGAACATGATGGGAGAAGGACATGTCAGAGAAGTGCGGCTCAGTTCATGGTGATCAAGAAGAGAGAGAGCGTTGCCAAGGATGCCCCCAGGGACCCACTGCTCCAGCCATTCCCCATCCACCTACAGTCACTCCCAGTTAGTCCATTCAAATTATCAATCCATCAAATGGACAAATCCACTGATTAGGTAACAGCTACCATAGTCCAGTCATTTCACCTCTGAACATACCTGCATTAACATACCTCCATATCAGAACCATAACAGGCCAAGGGTACCATGATGCCTGTTAGCCTCTGCTAAGATAGGAGGCTGGTATCATGCGACATCAGGCACTGTGTTCTCATCTCCTGAGGATGAGCTGCTTTGATGCACTTTCTCTTTTCTAGACATTGCACTCCTGGAGCACCAAGGATCAGTCAGAACTTGGGAGGGCCCTGCTCCTCAGGGTGATGATGTTACGTAGCATTGGCATCACAATGCTATTGGTCTGTCCCCTCTGTGGCCACTTTCAGAGGAGTAGCAGCTCTAGAGTAAGAATAGAACAGGGAGGGTCTTTGTGCTGCTTTTGATCCCCTCCCTGTATCTGAGTTTGGGATTAGAGAATTGTTTAAGAATCATCTATTAGGATTCTATGCGGTCTCAGGTTTCCAGGGCCCCACCCCTCATCAAGAGCTGCTCTGGGAAAAGAACCACCTGAACACACAGAGCTTGGGTGGGGCATCCTGGTTCAACCAGAGCGAGCTCTTCGGAACATTGATGAACATGTTTCTCTTTATCCTCAATAGGAATTTTGAAAGCAAGTCGACACTTTGAGCAAGTCATCATTTACTGAAATGTATGCAAGCATTTGTTCATTCACTGATTCAGCACATTTCCAGACACTATGCTAGGGCACTGGGGATCCAGCACTAAACCAAATGAAGATCCTGCCATCAAATAGCCCATATTCTAGGGCAGCCTGTGCCATGCAGTGCCTTTCCAGGGAGGTGACATTGGAGCAGAGAACTGATAAATGATGGAAGAAGGTTCCAAGCAAAAGGAATAGCTGTGCAGAGTTTCTGAGGAAGAAGGCTAAGGCAGCTGTGGAAGAGCACCATTGAGCCAGTGGAAAGAGAGAAGAGGCGGGGGTCTAGATTACTAGGACCTGGGAGACCATGGAAAGGGCTTTAGATTTTATTCTGAGGAAGATGGGAGGACGCTGGAGAGGTGGCAGGACCTAATCGATAGAAGCATTCTGGCTACTGGATGGAGAGCAGAATTGAGGAAGTAAGAGTGGAAATGGGCCAACTAGGAGGCTCATCAAAGACTCCAGATGGGAGATGATAAGAACTTGGACTTGGGTGGTAGAGAAAAGTGAGAAGTACTTGGCTTTGGGAGAAATGTTGAAGGTGGAGCGGATGAGTTCCATGTTGGGTGGGAGAGAAATGAGGAGTGACTCCAAGGCCTGGGACCTGGGCACTTGGCTAAGAGGTGCTATTTCCTGGCATAGCAAAGGAAGGAGGGAAAATGACTGACATCTGTCACAGTTTGCCAGATCGACTATTTTTCATGATGGCAGAGGCATCACTTGTTAGATGGAATGTTGGAATATCTGATGTCAAAAGGTTGTTTTAGCTGAGGTTTTCCCACAGTAATGATTTATTTGCCCAAGGTCACACAAGTTGGCATGGAAGCTAGATCAACCGATCGCCAGTGCTAAGGTCTCATAGTGCCTATTAACATCAACAAAATTTCATTTCTGTTGGCTCCATTTCAGGTTCAGGCAAGCTGTGCCCAGAGGGACTGGTGGTTTTTGATATCTAGGTGGTTTACTGCTCCACGGGGAGTTCGTGTCATGCAACTGGACTAGCTTTCTCTCTTCTCCCAGTAGCGTACCTAAAGGAGAATTCACAGACTGGAGTGCATTCCAGTGAGATGCTCAGAATGCCCTGGGCACTGAGCACCAACCCTGACCAGGGGCAGCTGGGATGCTTACCTGGGGGATACCTCAGGAGGGACTTGAGTGTGTGCTCTGAGACTGATGGGCTCTCCAAGGCAGTATCCATTTTGATACTGTGTGTTGACTGGTTCTGATTGTATATCATTTGTGGTTTTCATATAATTAAAGTATTATCCTGAGGCTCTTTATGGGTTTGGCCACTTCCTCTTGGAGAGGGAGGTGGATGACCTGATGTTGAGGTCAGCTTTCTTGTCGCAGTCTTGCCAGTGTCTGTTTAAACTGGAATTTGAAAGCAGCTAAGGTGGTGAGGTGGGGTGGAGGGGTCTCAGAAGTTTTTTTTTTTTTGTTTCCCTTTCTTTCTTTTTTTCTTTTTCTCTTCTTTTTTTCTTCTTTTGGTATTTGGGATCAAACCCAGAGCCTCATGCATGCTAAGCATGAGCTTTACTGCTGAGCTTGAACTACAAGATGAAATATTGTTCACATTGACCTTGAACTAGGGTGGGCTCCTTGCAGGAGCTGGAGAGGAGTTAGGGAGAAGAACCTGGAGGAGGCTGCATGCTCACTGGCTTAGGGCCTGAGGGCTGTTGTGTGAGGAGCACCTACAGCCTTGAGTAACAGAATACTACCTATGGTGCCTTTCAAAGAGCAGGGGTTTATTTTTCTCACATACCAAGAGATCTAAATTGGGCAGCTGCTGGTATTGGTTCAGGATCTCAGGCCTTTACATCTTCCCTTCCCTTGGCAGGGTGGCTTTTGTTCTCATGGTCACCAATCGTTTGCCTCAGCTGCAGGCATGGAACCTTCATTCAGGGCAAGAAGAGATAAAAAGGGGCAAGTAGCCAGTGCCAGCTGTGTCTGTCTCTTTGGTATTTTTTTGTGTTTTTTTTTTTTTAGTTTAGATTTTTCTTTTAAGATTTTTTTCTTTTTGAGCAGTTGTTCATTCATAGCAAAATTGAGTGGAAGATACAGAAATGTCCCTTATATTCCCAGACTCCCTCCCCCAGCACACATACATAGCATCTCTCATATCAATATCCCCTTTGGGGTGGTGCATTTGTTATAATTGGTGAACCTACATTGATAACGTCATCATCACTCAAAGTCTACAGTCTACATTAGGGTTGTTGTCTTTGTGTTGTCTGGTCTATAAATTTGGATGAATGTAAAATAACATGTATACATTATAATATCATTCAGGGTATTTTTCACTGCTTGTAGCTCCACTGCTTGGAAAGCTGAGGCAGGAAGATTGCTTGAATCCAGGAGTAGGAAACCATCCTGGGGATGCCTGGGAAAAAAAGTGAGACCCTGTCTCAAAAACAAAAGAAAACCATAAAATCCTCTGTGTTCCATCTGTTCATTGGTCTCTCTTCCTTAACCCCTGAAAACCACCCATCTTTTTTTTTAACTTTTTCTATATTTTTCATTTTTGAGAATATTATGTGGTTGGAATCATACAGTGCATAGCCCTTTCAGATTGACTTATTTTGTTAATAATATACTTTTAAGGTTCCTCTGTCTCTTTTTATAGCTTGATAGCTTCTTTCTTTGTAGCACAGAATAGCATCCCATTGTACCACAGTTTATTGAACTATTCACCTAATGAAGGATGTCTTGGTTTGGGCAATTATGCAGAAAGCTGCTTACGTGCACATGTGTCTGTGTGGACATAAGTTTCCAACTCCTTTGGGTTAATATCTAGGAGTGTGATTGTTAAGAGTAGGTTTAGTTTTGTGAGAAATCAATCACCAAACTGTCTTCCAAAATGACTGCACCATTTTGCATTCCCATCATAAGTGAATGAGAGCTTCTGTTGATCCACACCCTCCCCAGCATTCCATGGTGTCAGTGTTCCAAAGTTTTGCCATTCTGATAGGTGTATTGGGTCTATCTCCTTTTACTAGAAGAGCAAAAGCTTTCTCAGAACCCTGACAACATTCTCACGCCAGCCACCTTCACTTCACCTTCATGTGACTTGGCTTCCACTATTTCTTGTGACCATCCAGGATGAAAGTGAGCCTGGAAGATGAATACTGTATTTAGCTTTGTAGAGAGATTACAGGCCAGAGAGAAAAGGGCAGCACCGTCTAATGGGATATGGTGGAGCTACATATATAATTGTATTTCTTTATTATTTTTTAAAATTTTTTGGTACCAGGGATTGAACTCAGGGCACTTAACCACTGAGCCACATCCCCAGCCCTATTTTGTATTTTATTTAGAGACAGGGTCTCACTGAGTTGCTTAATACCTTGCTTTTGCTGAGGCTGGCTTTGAACTTGCGATCCTCCTGCCTCAGCCTCCTGAGCGTCTGGGATTACAGGTGCAGGAATGCACCACAGCACTGGCTACATATGTAATTTTAAATGTTCTATTAGTTACATTTTAACTAGGTAAAAAGAAAAAAAACAGTAAATAAATGTTTTTTAAATTAAACTGTTTTATTTAACCTAATATAGCTGAAATCATCATCATGTAGTCAATATAAAATTTTTTTAATGAGGCATTTTATAGTTTTTTGTATGAAATCTTCAAAACTCAATATATATTTTATATCTATAGCACATTTCCATTTAGACCAGCCACATTTCAAGTGCCTAGCAGTCACATGTGACTGTGACTGCCATATTAACCAGCACCGTGTATAAGACAACATGTAGGGTGAGAAAAATGACAATATCCTGCCACAGCTATTTTATTGCTTTTAGTGAGGGGGTAGAAATATTTTAGGACAATTTCTGTATATTTTTTTCTCGTTGAGACTTTGTGCTAACTTGGGCTGCAGTACTAAACATGTTGTAGGAGAATGCTCATGTAATGAGAGAGATCTTACTAACAGAGTAGCCAAAGAAAGAATAGGAGGCAACAAGCTTTCTGCCCTGAGGATTGATCAAGCATAAGTGAAAACCATGGTCTCAACTCTTCCTTACGAACATAGACCGGGTTATGATGACTTAGGAGAGGAGTGAGTTGCTTTCTCTTGTCTGCTATGTGGACATAGCATAGCTAGATTGCTTGGTGGAAGAAATAGTATAGAGAAAAGTTATGTTGATCCAGGAGTAGGAATGATCTTTGTTTTATTCCGATCTTATGAACCCATTATAATACTTATATTTTTCTGACTAGTAGACCATATGAAGTTTCTATGTTGATTCTGAAATATATTCTGTGCTATGCTTGCCTGTGCTCTTAGGAGGCAGGGACATGGTGATTTTCCTCATTTTCTCAAAGAATGAGTTCTTCTGAGGTAGATGAGATTCTCCTAAAAGATGGAAAATGTGTTTTAAAACCAACATCATGTTGTTTAGATCTTATTTATCCATACTGATCTCTTAGTAGTTCTACTGATTGCTGTCAGTGAGGCTACTGAAGCCACCAAATGTCGTGGTGGATTTGTCTTTTTCTTCTTTTGGCACTACTAGTTTTTGCTTCTTGTATTTTTAGGCCCTATTGTTTGGTGCATATATATTTAGGATTGTTATGTCTTCTGGTGGGTTGATTCTCTTCTCATTATGAAATGTTCTTCTTGTTTCTAGTAATTTTCTTTGTTCTGAAGTCTAACTTATCAGATATTCTTTTAGCTCCTTCTGATTTTTTAAATTAATGTTTGCACGGCATTCTTGTTATATCCTTTTTCTTTTATCCTTTTGTTAAATTTGAGATGAGTTTCTTATAAGCAGAGTCTACTTGCATATTTTTTGTTAATCCCCTCTGCCAATTTCTGTCTTTTGGTTGATACATTTAGGCCATTTACATTTAAGGTAATTGTTGATATATTAGAGCTTAGGTTTGCTACTTTATTATTTGCTTTGTTTGTTTCTTCTACTTCTTATTTGTCTGCTTCTGTTTTGTACCATTTCTGTGGTTTTTACGATCATATTTTAAGATTCCATCTTGCTTTATTTATAATGCTTTTGAGTATAACTCTGTATAATTTCCTTAGTAGTTACTGTCAGTTATTGTACATCATACATAAGTAATTTTACCACTTCAAGTGAAATATAGAATCTGCATTTAGGATTCTTTACCTTCACTGCTTTTAAGTATCACTTACATGAGTACCAAATAGTGTTTTATTTTTTTTTGTTTCAATATCAAACATGATTTATAAAGCTCATAATAAGAGTAATTGATTGTATGGACTCATATCTGTTTTTCCATTGTTTCTTCTCCCTTTTTTCTTCTTTTTTTTTTTCTTTTTGCAATGCTGGGAAATCAAACCTAGGGCCTTCCTCCTTTTTAATGCTCCAAGATTCCAAATTTTATAATTGTCTTTCTATTTGAAGAAATTCCTTGAGCCAGTCTTTAAGTGCAGGTCAGCTAGTGTCAGATTCTTTTAGCTTTCATTTGAGAATGGCTTTATATCCTCCTTTATTCACAAAGGACAATTTTTCCAGATATAGAATTCATGACTGACATTTCTTTTCCTAAAGCATTTTTAAACATTGTACCATTTCTCTGTGGCCTCTGTGGTTCCAGATGACATATCTGCTGTCGTTCAAATTGGTTTTCCCCTAGAGATAATGTGCAGTCCCCCCTCAACCCCACCCCAGCTGCTTTTAAAATACTTTGTCTTTAGTTTTTAGAAGGTTAGTTATTATGGGTCTTGGAATGGATTACTTTGGACTTATCCTCTTTGGATTTAGCTCAGCTTCTGGACTCTGTAGTTTTGTGTCTCTGCCAAACTTGGAAAACATTTAGTCATTATTTTATTTGAATATTCTTTTAGCACCTCCTCTCCTCTCCTTCTGTGACCCCAGTGACACAAATGCCCCAGAGGCTACTAGTCTACATCTTCTCTGTTGTTCACATTGGCTAAATTCTATTGTTCTGTGCTCAGGTTCACTGATTCTATTCTGTTATCTTCTCTCTAATATCAACACCATCCAGGAAGATATTTATTTCTGCTATTATATTTTCAGTTTTATAATCTTCATTGGTTCTTTTTTATAACTTCCATTTCTTGCTGAGATTTTCTATTTTTTCATTAGCATCAAGAGAATTTGTAATTGATTGTTGAAGCATTTTTATGATAACTCCTTTAAAATCCTTGTTGAATAATTCCAACATCTAATTCATCTCTGGTGACATTAGTCGATTGATTGATCTTTCTCATTCAAATTGCAATTTCTTGGTTCTTCTTTGGATCCATGCTGGTGTGGCCTAGGGTGGCAGAAGAGGTTTCCCCAGACCAGAACCACTGGCGGTGTCTCAGCTGGGGAGCAGAGTCAGGCCTGGAGGATAAAGAAGACAAGGCACTTGCATGACAGAATCCTTTTTGTTAGTGCCACATAGCTCCCCCTATATCTCTGGGTGGGAGGGATGGAGTTTCAGGCCCATGAGGACAAAGAGGCTTCCTGAGCTGGTCTGTTAATTGTGTCATGGTACTACCACAGTGTGACTTGGTGGGGGACGGGAGTCCCAGGGCCAGCAGGGAAGGAACACACTTCCTCTGGCCTCTCTTCCCTTCTCTTTTTGTAGGGTTTCTAATCTGTCACCCTTGTTGGTACTGCTGGGCTCCCCTGGTGGTGCAGATGGGGGGGTGCTGAGGTGGGGGGTGAGGTGAGGGGCAACTGATGTTAGATCTGGGGGAGGGATGAACCTACCTGAGCTGCTTTCTGTTGCTAGGTTGGGGGCCAATTGTCCTGGGCCCATGTTTTGTCTTTTGTTTGCTGGAAGGACAGGAAGCAAGAACTCAGTTACTTTTTGTAAGCCCCCCATCTTCCTCCCTGCTTCCATTCTTCCCTTGTCCCTCATGCAGTAACTGCCTGTTGAGTGACCTGCACAGCGGACTCCACGTGCCTGGTACTTTATCTGTCCTTGAAGTGCTCTAAAACACCCTCTTCTGGTGACCTGGGGAGCCCAGCCCCACTCACCTCTGAAAACACACAGCCAATGGCTGGGTCGCGTTCAATCAGAAACCTGTGTCTGATGGCCAAGCAGTCCCACTTGAAAACATACCCAGAAAGCAGGAAAAAAAGAAAAGAAAATGAAGGTGCATCCCCATTGTTTCATAGGTTCTTTGGCAGCCCTCTGGGTGGGATTTCCTTTTCCTTCCTAGTGGTAAGATTTCACAGGAGCCAAGAGGCTTCGCCTCCCTCAGTTCTTGTAGGAACAAATATGGATATATCAGATAACAACTTGATAGTTTCCTGCTATCGCTTTTTATATATTCTTATTTCAAATGGAAGGACTAGTTGTTCACTATCAAGGCAAAGCTTCTTCCCTTAAAATATTTTCTTCCAAATGTTAGCTTTGTTTCTGGTTTTGTTAAAGAAAGGGCTGGGGATGGGGCTCAGTGGTAGAGTGCTGGTCAGGCATCCATGAGGCCCTGGTTCCATCCCCAGTCTGTGACAGGTCTGTCTGTGAGAATCCTGCTCACCATTCAGGTCTAGCTTGCACTTTTTTCCCTTTTCTTTTCTTTCTTTTTTTTTTTTTTTTTTTTTGTTGTTGTTGTGTGTGTTGCGGGTGGGTGTACCAGGGATTGAACTCAGGGGCACATATCCCCAGCCCTGTTTTGTATTTTATTTAGAGACAGAGTCTCACTGAGTTGCTTAGGCCTCACTGAGTTGCTGAGGCTGGCTTTGAACTCATGATCCTCCTGCCTCAGCCTCCCGAGCCTCTGGGATGACAGGCGTGCACCACTGTGCTGGCCCAGCTTGCACTTTCGTGGCAGTATGAAGCCTTCCCTTAACACTCCCACCCAGAGTCCTGGCCTTTCTCTCAGTCCTACTGCAGTACCCGAGTCATGCAGGTACTGTTTTGCTGTCTCTCTTGCAAAGCTGTTTAACTCTTGCCTAGTGTTTTATTTAATCCCATTTAGAAAATAACAGCCAAAATCTTTTCATCTCTACAAGGGCCTGTGTAACCCCACGACTCCCCAATGTCTCCCCTCCCTCTCCCTCTGCCTCAGCCACACAGCTCTTCCTTTTCCTGGAGATGCTAAACACATTCACTGTCAAATCCCCAGGACCTAGAACCCTGCCTGCTGCCATAGGCACTCACATCAATAGCTGTTGAATTAATGAGTGAATGGACTTAATTTTATTAAATTGTCATCACAAATGTAGTCTGTGCTTATTTTAGGACTTTGGGAAATATAAAAATGTAGAGGAAAATCCTACATAATTCCATGCTTGAGAGTCGAAACATAATTCACACTTAAAAAGTGTTCTTTCTAATCCTTTTACTATTTATGGTATTTTGGCTGATTTTTTTCCTGGGAATGGAACTCAGGGGTACTTACCAATGAGCTACATCTTTAGCCCTTTCTATTTTTTTTTTTTTTATTTTGAGACAGGCTCTGTCTTAAGTTGTCCAGGCTGGCCTTGAACATGCAATCCTCCTGCCTCACTCAGCCTCCAGGTTGCTGGGATTACAGGTGTCGCCAGTGCACCCAACTGACTGGTTTGTTTTATATGGTTAGATTCATAATATATTTTATGTAGAATTTTATCATCTTATATGTGGATGTCTGGCTTTTCCTATTATGTTTGTCTGTTCGTACAGTTTTGTAGTCCAAAAAGGATTTCAGGCCCTATGAGATTTACAAGTACAGGGTCTCTCTCTAATGCCTGCAGTATGCAGGCTCAAGCCCTGCTCCTAATGAGACTCGTGAGGGAGAGGGGAATGAGCCTGGGAGGCTTGCTCTCCAGCAGAGGGTGGCCACATATGGGACTGTATTTGATTCTGAGAAGCAGCCAGAACCTCCCAGCTGTGGTCCTGGCAGGTTACCTTTGGAATTGAGTTCTGGCTCTGGTCTTTGTTTGTTCCCTTCTGTCTTCATCTTTCTTTTCTGGAGGGGAACATGTTTGAAGGCCTGGTCACAAAGAGTGGCCTTTCTCTAGACCAAATCAGACTCATTCCATCCCACAGGAGCTCTGTGCATGTGAAGAATGCTCAGGAAGCCCCAGGCCAGCAACTGGAACGTGTATGTGTTCCTCTTTCCTCCCATCCCCTGAGACACATGCCCCAGACGTGGCCCAAACTCTCCGATCCCTCCACCTTCCCAAATTCCAGGCTCCTCTGGCTGGAAGTTTGCAAAACAATGGAGTGTGTATGTCTCTCAGAAGCCAGGGTCCTAGGGGTGCTTGTAGCACCTAGCCTAAGTGATGACACTATACTGCCTCTTGCCACAGCATCATTGCATGAGCTGTCCCCTTCCTTGATACATCACACACGTCCACCCTGCTCCAACCTGCTCCCTCATCAGATCTCAGTGTTACTTCCTTAGGGAAGTCTTCCTCTGACCCTGGGCTTAAGCATGTGCCCTATTAAGTGGTCATGTAGAAAGGCACCGTATGTCCTTCCTTTCTTCCTTGTACCCATCAGGTGATAGTTCTTCATTTTTTCATGTTTTCATCACCCATTGGGTGTAAATGTAGTGAGGGTGGAGACCACACATCTGGTTTTGTTCATTATATCCCCTGAGCTTAGCACAGAGCCTGGGAATTTGATAGCATTCAAAATATTTTTGGAATGGATGAATGAATGATGGACATTTGACTTAAGGCAATTAAGAGGTCTGGAGCCAGACATCCAGAGTTCAAAACCAGCAACGTGACTTTGGGTAATAATACAGTCTCTCCATGCCACCCTTGCCCTCCGTAAAATGGGAATAATACCAGATCTCTCATAGGGTTGTTGCCTAGAATTGTTGCAAAGATCCAACAAAGCACTGTGTATACAAAACTTCAAGCAGAGCCAAGTTCATCATAAATCTTCAATGTATATTGGCATTATTATCACATCCACCATTTTCTAGGATATTGAAATACGTCTGTCATGAATATTATTTTATATGAATCTTGATGTACTTCGATGAGTGTTTCAGTAAGTGAGAGTCCTAGAAGCTGGATTATTGCCTCAGAAGATTGATTTATTTGGAAGTACTTTTTGCACTTTGCTAAATGGAGAGGCATGGGAGGCCAACAGTCCTGTTAGGTCCTGGGTCAGCAGAAATTGGACACTCAGCGTTTAGTCAGTGGTAGTAAGTATTAACTCAAGTAAAGGGTGCATTAATGACAAGTTGTCTCAGCTCTTCGATTTCACCTAAGGGCCTTCCATGCACTGGGGAAGCTTTCCAAGAGCAGGTCAGGCCGTGTGGCCCAACTCTATTTACAAAATTCTTCGAAGTTCGGGAGCCTATTTCTAAACTCTGTTCTGTAGAGTATATTCCTACCTTCCTTTCTTCCACCCTCACTGTTCTTGTTTTGCAAGAAATCCTTGGCTATGGTCGCATCCCAGAAAAGTGGAGAATCAACTTGTTGAAACTGTGTCAACTTGCTGGTCTATCTGCAGCACACACAGGCCCCCACACGCCTGCATACCCAGGCAGCACGTGCGCACACGATCGCCCACAGGCTTCAACTGGGATTTTCCTTGGAGTTACATTGAACCAGTGGACTAATTTGGAGAGAATTAATTTCTTTTCAATACTGAGCCTTCCCATCTGGAAACATGTAATATTGTTCCTTTTTTTTTTTTTTTTACTTTTTATGTTCTTCAGTAACATTTTTACAGTTCCTGTATAGATGTCACCCACGTTTGGGATTCCTTGTTGCCACTGTCAATAGGGTCTCATTTATTATATTTTGTCAGTTGGTTATTACTGACTATAGGAACACCATCTTTTACTTTTGCTATTTATTCCTGGTAAGAGGTGAACTGAGAACATTTGAGACAGATGGCTAAGCTGATTTTAGTTGCCATGTTACAGGAGGAGCGATAAATCAGACACTATAAACAACTCCGAGGCAGGGATTAGAATGACCTATGGGTGGTTCACAGGGCGTGGAGTACATGAAATATGCCAATAACATCTTTACTTGGTTTGGTTGCTAGTTAGCATTGGATGCAGGTTTATCTTTTACCTCATAAACATTATTTGAGAACAATCCAGGTTGGTTTACAGAATAACTTCAGGCAGCCTATGCAAGATGGTATGGAAATATTTTTTTAGGGGAGTCACTTTTATTTGTTTTTGAAGGTTTGGGTTTTGTTAGAGGGCCTTCCCAACAGTACCACCAGTTTTGTGTCATGTCTATGATAATGTATGTCCCAAGGTTTGCAGTTTTTCAAACTATCTTTTGACCTTTAGCCTTTATTGTCATGATAAAATTCTGTACTGTTTCTTTTTATTTTTACCATAACCATTTTATACAGATAAAATTTGCATAGCATACAACTCACATAAAGTATTCAATTCAATTTTGTTCTGTTTTGTTTTAGAATTTTCAGAGTTTAGCAGCCATCACTACGGATTTCAGAACATTTTGATCACCTTAAACAGAAACACTTTCTGATTGGTAATCACTCCCTTTCTCCTCAATCCTCCTCTGATCTAGGCAACCATTCATCTGCTTTCTGTATCTATAAATTTGACTATTTTGGTACTCTGGAGGCTGAGGCAGGAGGATCCCTTGAGTCCAGGAGTTCAAGATTGGATGGATAACATAGTGAGACTGGTTCAAAATCAATCAATCAATCAATCAGCCTATTCTGTATATTTAAAAGGAACAATACTATTCGAAGTCCTTTTCAATTGGCCTCTTCACTGAGCATCATGTTTTAGCGTGTTTCAGTTCTTTATTCTTTTTTACTGTTTAATGTCCCATTGCGGAACTCTGTTTACTTCCTGGTCGGTGGTCATCTGGGTTGGTCCTACTTTTTAACTCTACTTTTTGCTAATAGAAAGTATCTGGGTGCAGGTTCTTGTGTGGGTGAATGTTTTCATTTCTTTTGGGCATATGGCTAGAAATGAAATTGCTGGATCCTATGCTAACCCTATGTTGAAACTTTTGTGAAACTGTCACACTCTTTTCCAAACGGGCTGTACCATTTTGCCTTCTTGCCGGCACTGTAGGAGGGATTTCCAATTTCTCCAGCTCTCATTACCTGTCTTTTTGATGAGAGCCATTCTAATGTGTACAAAGCGGTATCCCCTTGTGGTTTTGATGTGCAGTTTTGGTTTTTTTTAATCTAACATTTAAGAGTCCCCCTTTGCCTCCCCTTGAAGCTCCCCTGGCTAGATTTGTGATTGGAGTTCCATACTTATTTTTTCCCTGAAGATCCCAGAAAGCCACACAAGTAGATGATGTGCCCTATAACCACTGTTATCGCTGGCAGACAGGGTGGAACTGGACCAGGAAGAACCTCAGGAGGAAAAATTAGAGTGTGTGTGTGGCTTATGGCCCCCAAAATAAAATTAGTTATGTAGATATCTCCATCAACCATAGACCTTTGGTCCAGTTATTTAAAAACTCAGAACTAAATGAGGAAAGAAACTTTTTTCCTGGAATCCTTCATTAATCATTAACTCCTGATGACTTGTAGGAAGAAAAATCTAACATGTCTTATCTGACATGAAAATGTGCACACCTCTCCGTGAACACGTGCTGCTGGGTTAAAGATGAGATGCCAACAGTGGGTGGCGGGGAGGAAGCTTGGAGAGTGTGGTAGGGCTACCAGGCCTCACATGTCTTAGAGGATACGCCACATGGAGATTAGGATGGAGGAACAAGTAGCGCATTACTAAAAAACAAGATCAAGAAATGGAAGAAAAGTCAATATTTTTGTCAGTGTGAGAGGCTCACAAATCTGAGCTTGAGAGATTGAGAAGAACGGAGACTCAAAAACCTCGGCTGTGGCATGTCATGTTATCACAGTACTCACCATGGGACAGGCCCAGGCCTAGTGTGGGCATCTGAATAATTCCACTTCCTCCTCATAGCACTCCCCACCCCCTATTTTTCAGATGAGGGAAACGAGATTATATGGCCTGTCCAAAGTTGCTTGGAAATACAAATTAAGATGGCTGCAGTTTGGCCTTGGGGGTTGCATCTGACAGGCTGCAGTTTATCACAGACACTCTCTCCACCCCCCACCCCTAAGTCTTTAACTGCCAGATAAAGAATGATGTTTGGAAAGAATGAGCCTGTGAGATCCCTGTTTGTGACAGTTTCCAATCCTGGGACTTGTACTTTCTTGCTGGCCATCTCAGAAGACTTATTGCTCACCGGTGACCCTCACAGTGGCCCCCTAGCAGCTAATCATGGGTACTTGACATATGAGCAGACCCTCAGCACCAATCCAAACTCATTCAAAACAGCTCATGTAACTAACAGGGCCGGTTGAAATTTGTTAAAACGAGTCAGTTCACCTCACCCCATTGTCCCCCTTTGAAAACTCAATCCTCCTCCCCTCAACACTTCTTCAGTTTCTAACAACCTGTGTCTCCCAATTTGTAAATCTATTTATAATCTCTTCTGCATCCAAATGAAAGCTTCTTTGCATTTATTTAAACCTCATTTATGAAGTCTTGGTTTATACTCGACAGGTAGCATTTGAAATCAAGCCTTTTGGGATCTTAACCACTCAAAACTATGGTTGTTCTGAAAAGTAATGGAATATAGAGAAACTGTTATAGCTTAAATAAAAATAGAATCTGGGTGAAACTAAGAAGAAACTAGAGATTTTTTAGTGAACTACTAAAAGAAAGACCAGAGATTCCAGGCAAGGCTGAACTCAGATAACTCTATCAAAGAATAAAGAGTAAGGATTATCTTTAAAAAGACTAAGTCTTATAAAGATTTAGATGGTTTCTATAATCGCAGGAAACAATGACCTACTTTTATGTACAAGTACGAAACTGTGTGTGAATAGTCCATTCTCTATACCTTCCTAATCCAATAAGCTCTCCCATTTGTAATGAATAGGGTAGTTACTTTAAAGACAGGTGATATGAGGTTTTCCTGGGAGGGGTGAGGAATATTCTAGCAAGAATAAAGAGAAAAAAATAATGCGGCCAATGTTAAAGCTCTAGGGAGGAATTCAGGCCCTTGGATGATGGGGATTGGCAGCAAAGGGCTTGCCAGGCCTTGCTCTTAATACTATCTTACAAGGTGTGGCAGCAACAACAACAAAAGCACACACACACAAAAAAAAAACACCTGTGACCTGAAAAGACTATTGCCACCCCCCACCCCCACCCCACACCTGTCAATTCTTAGTGAAGCATCCTTGGTGATTCCCAGAGCAAAGCCAGCAGAAACTATCACTTGTCCTAGCAGCTCCTCCTGGAGACACACCTTTATGACTGGGACCCCCTGGAGCCAGGGCCTGGCTGGGAGAATGAGCAGACTCCTGGACGGGCAGGCGGCTTGGGGATAAGGAAGATCAAAAGTCCTAAGTGCTTCATTCTTCACTCATCCTGCCCTAATTGGGGCCACCCTGGATTCTGGCCAGGGGTGGAAGTTTCACCCCGAGCCTTCTATTTTATAGGCTTTTGTGACCATCGGTCTTTGTTTCCTAGGTTGAGATTTGTCTCCGGAGAATCCCAAACCACTTCAATGTGGAGCCATCAGAGTCCCAGCCTGTCAGAATTAATAGGCACTTTCTGATCGTGCAGTCATCGCCAAGCATTTTGTTAATGCGCCAGGTGAGGCCGGCTGCAGAGCCGGTGGGGCTCAGTCACAGTGAAGCTGTGGATTGCACCTGTCTTGCAACATTTTATTTTTTTTTTTGAGAAGCTTCAGGCTTTTCTTAAACACTTAAAGGTTACATCTTCATCTGGAACTGTGACAGAAAGAGACAGATGGGCAGATGATAAGGAGTACAGGAAGGACTGCACATTTAGATTTTGAATGGATCTTCTACCTCACCTCCACCTAGGAAAGGTGTGTCAGAGTCCCTGGGTTTGGAATTTGCTAGAAGGGTTCACAGCACTCAGCATATTGTACTCATAGCTAGGATTTATGACAAGGGAAGGATCCAAAGTGAGATCAACAAAGGGAGAAGTTCAGAGGGAACCAGGAGCCAGCTACAGAATGTCCTCTCCCTGTAGAGTCATACAGGACATGCCCAGTTCCTCCCAGGACAAATTGTGACAACTCATGTCAAAGGTCTACCTGGGATATTCTTTGGAAACTCATGCCCAGATGGTCACATGGGCACTTTCTAGAAGGAAAACAGATATTCAGCATAAATCCTGTTGTGTGCACAAATGACACAGGCACAGCAAGCCACCTTTATGATGGACAAGTTTCATATTAGTGGAGGGAACTGTTGACCCAGTGAGTTCCCAGGTGTCAATCAAGGGCCACCCTTGCAAAGCAAGCCTCTTTACAGAGCCATCCCTGGCCGCTATGTTAACGCCGCTACACAGACAGGCAGATGCTTTTGTTCTTGTTCTGTTAGAACTTGGGAAATTGCCAGCAATAAGGTCAAAGAGAGTTTATCAACCTAAATCCCAGAGACTCACATTTCTAGCAGGCCGTCTCTTCGATGGTCCCAAGATCCGTCAAATCTGGTGCGTCCAAGCTGAACTCGTTGTTATCCCACTTTCTAGCTCTTTGAACCTTCTACTTAGCAGCTCTAGGGAAGTCATCCTTAACATTCACATCCACTACACCTGCACAGTGACTCGACACCCAGTCTCACTGTTTCTGCAACTTAATGTCTCTCGGTTTTCTTCCTTGGTCCAGCTGCTGCTTCCCAGGTTCAAATTCTGTCATCTTGCTCTGGGACAGTGGCTTTCTATTAGGTCTCTCTATATAACAACTCTCTCTCTCTCATTTTTTTTTTTTAATCCTGTGTACCATCCACATTAATTGCTCCCAGATGACTTTTCCATTTTTCTTTTTCTTGAAAACTATTCTTTAACTTTTTGTTGGAACATGTTTAAGACTCACTAAGTTATTCCTTTTATTTGAGAAAGTAATACAGGCACAGGGTAGAAATTCAAAGACTATGAAAAGATATGCAATGACAATAAGTTCTCTCACTTCATGTTCCCACAAGTGGCTGTGGATGTGGCTCAGTGGTGAATGCTGGCCTTGCTTGCCGAAAGGACCTGGGTTTAATTGCTGATGCCCTCAAATAAGCAGAAGTCATTCCCGGTAAGATTTCTAGTACCCTCCACCGGAGATACTCACTGTTCATTTTTGTTTGTCTCCTTCCAAAATTTTTCTCTGCCTGTACAAGCGTGTGTAGGTAGGGATATCATCCAACACATACTGCACACAGTTGAAAATACACTCTACAAGCCAGTCCACGTTTTTCTCTTTCTTTTAATGTCACCTTCAAGAACTTTCCTTATCTGTACATGCTGATCTATCCCATTTAAACGTGTCATAGTATTCTGTTGTAGGAATGCAATTGACTTACCCAGTTCGCTCTTGATGGATAATTGAGTTATGTCAAGGTTTTGCTATTTTTGAAGAGTTATTTTTTTTTAAACCTGAATGTGCTCATATTTATCTCTGGTTCAGACATCTAAACTAACCTCCCTGGTTCGCAGCTCTCCTTCCAGCTGAGGATCAGCAGGTTTCCAGAGATCCCTGAGGCCACAAGAGAAACAAGGGCACATCTTCCAAGAGATCCATTGAAAATTGCAAATTGAACTGGTAAGTGGTTAAAATTTTTCATATTGAATCAACACAATTCTACTATAGTATAAAATACAGAATTCTCACATATATTTCAGATGGTGGTAGGAGGCTTCTAAAGAAGTTCAGGGAGATTATCAGAGTCATGTGACCCTTGGCAAGTTACTTAGCCTCTCTGAGCCTAGCTGACCTCATTTGCAGACACTAAAGGTAACATTGTAAGACTTTTGAGGTTTAAGCGGGGTATTACATGTTAAGTGCTCAGAATGATGCTCAATACATGTTAGTACTATATAGAGGTATTATTATTATTAATGTTATTATCTTCATTATTCAAGGTCCAGTTTCCAGGTAACAACTTCTGCCTCTATCACATCTGCTTACACTTAGCACCTTATTTTACTTGCCTTCTCTTCCCCATTAGGTAATGTTCTGGATAGAGGGGACCCTGTATTATGTATCTTTATGTCCCTTGTGTTCGACACATACTAGATAATCAATGGATGTTGAATAGATGCTAAATAAATGAGATAATTATAATAATTACCATTATTATAATAACATCTATCCTCATTTCTAGGTATTATCCCTTTTTATGAAACAACTGATAATGTTGGGGTCTAGGGGCTTTTCACTTCCCCAATATGGTTTATATGTGAAAATGTCACTATAGAAAACTTTTACACTAAGCTAGCCTTTCTTAAACTATCTTGATGCTTCTAGATATTTTCCAAAAGCAGGTGGCATGCATAAGTACACTGGAGACATTCTAGATCCCCTGAAGCTACATACGAATCTTTACTAAATTATTTCTCAGGGCCCTTCCTAGGCCCAAGTCCACAGGGTAAGGTTAGGGAATTCCTTAACCTTTTTCTCACAGAACATCATCAGCAAGGGATTCATTGATAAACACAGCACCAACCAGACCTCACGCTCTCTTTGGGCTGACTTGCCCTGAGCGTGGGAGCCATTCATTGATGGCCACTCATTGGTGCCATGTATTGCTATGATCCCAGGCTCTGAGAGCATCTCCACTTCTTTCCTAAGGCCCTCATCATTAGTGAGCCACTGTGGCCACTCACTAATGTATTTGGTAAAGATTTATTGAGTTTCTGCTATGTCAGCTGATGGGGGAGAAAACAAGATTCGTGCCCTGGAGGAACTAAGTGGGGACTCTGAACAGATTCACAGCACGTCCAACACCAGGCCATGAATGTCAGATGGGCAGAGGGGGCTCTCTGCTGGCTGCACAGGAAGCTCTGGTCTGAGCATTTTTTTTTAAATTTTTGAACTTGCCAATGGATCTTTATTTTATTTATTTATATGTGGTGCTGAGACTCAAACCTAGTGCCTCGCACGTGCTAGGCAAGCTCTCTACCACTGAGACCCAACCCAGCCCTGAGCATTCTTTTTTTTTTTTTTTTATTCTAAATAAAATACTTTATTATCCTTTTGTTGATAACTTGCTTTTTAAACATTTTTTTATTATTGTTTGTTCAAAACATTACAAAGCTCTTGACATATCATATTTCATATATTTGATTCAAGTGGGTTATGAACTCCCATTTTTACCCCGTGTACAGATTGCAGAATCACATCAGTTACACATCCACGTTTTTGCATAGAGGTGGGAGGGAAAGAGAGAGAGAAGGGAAATTGCATGGAAATGGAAGGAGACCCTCATTGTTATACAAAATTACATATAAGAGGATGTGAGGGGAAAGGGGAAAAAAAAACAAGGGAGAGAAATGAATTACAGTGGATGGGGTAGAGAGAGAAGATGGGAAGGGAGGGGAGGGGAGATAGTAGAGGATGGGAAAGGTAGCAGAATACAACAGTCACTAGTATGCCCTGAGCATTCTTGAGGAACCCAGATTTCGAGCTGGATAAGAATAAGCATTAGTGATCCATTGCACAGAACAATGGCCCTAATTGATAAGGCATCACCTATTTCTAACTTGCTAAAGAGGGTAGATTTTCAGTGTTCTCACCACAAAAAAAAAAAGTCGTGCTATGAGATGATAGATTTGCAAATTTGCTTGTTTTAATTATTCCACCATATAAACATATATCGAAACACTACATTTTACCCCATAAAGAGACACAATTGTTATCTGTCAATTAAAAATTTTTTAAGTTGCGCTTTTTTTTTTTAAGGAAAAAATTGGAGAAGGATGAAATTTTGTTTTTCTGGTCCAAACCTCTCATTGAATAAGTGGGTGGGGGAGTTTGAAGGGGTAGGATGTTTTGTTGTTCTTTTGTTTGTTCTTTTGTTAGTGAGCCACTCTTCTGAGCTCACACAATGAGTTGGGAGCACATGGAAGCAGTGTTTTTTCCATAGCATCATCTGACTCCTGTGTCTGAAGTGAGAAAAACATACAGACACCCCAGGGTGTCCACAGGGACTGGTTCCAGGACCCCTGAAGACCCAAAACAGTGATGCTCAACTCCCTTATATAAAATGATAATATTTGAAAATACCTATGTAAATCCTCCTGTGTATTTTAAGTCATCTTCTGGATTATTTATAATAACTAATATAAATTCTCTGTGTGTGTATGTATAGTGTGTGTATGGTACTGGGGGTGGAACTCAGGAGGGCTCTACCACTGAGCTACACCCCCAGCCCTTCTTATTTTTTATTTTGAGTCAGGGTCTCACTAAGTTGCTGAGGCTGGCCTCAAACTTGTGATCCTCCTGCCTCAGCCTCCAAGTCACTGGTATTATAGGCATACACCCAACAATATAATGTAAATTCTATGTAAATAGTTCTTATCTACATTTCTGGGGATAATGACGAGAAAGAAGTCTGTACATATTCTGCACAGCTGAAAAAAAAAGTTTTCCAAACATTTTCAATCTGAAGTTGGTTGAATCTAGAGGTGCAGAACCAGCAGATATGGAAGGCTGAGTATACATAGGAAAGGAAACTAGGAAAGGATTTCTTTGTTGGACTTGTTCAGAGCCGTGGAAGGTTGGACAGGTTTCCTATTAATGACCTCTGACCATGTTCTATTTTCGTGGGCCTGTCTTTTTATCGCTTCCATCTCAGGCCATTCCTGGAACAGGCGGTTGTACCCTGCAGAAGCCATAGTCAAAGCAGGGCAGCTTTAGGAGCCAGAGGGCTGGTGCAGCTCCCTGCGGTTTGCCAGCCTGGTAATTGCTGGTGGGAGGACAGTGATACAGTGCAAATAGGGCTTTCAGAATGCAAGGGAGTGTGTGGTATTGTGGTTCCCAGTGTCCCATGCAAATCCTAAGCAAACAGGAATGTAATAGATGCACCACAGATAGCATGAACGAGGCCACCCACTCTGGCTGCAGGCTCTCAGCAGCCACCCCGCCTGCTCAGCGCCAAGGAACTAACCGCAGCTCCCACAAATGGCACTCATCACTTCTCCCAAGAATTCCTCTCTGCATTTGGAATGAAGCCCACATCCACTCTCTGAGCCCCCTTGGTCTTCCACCCCCAACTCCACCCTCCCTTTCTCAATTCCTCTTCTGATCTCCCTGTATGCTGTCTTCTGCTGAGCCAAGCACATGACCCATGCTTCCCCATCTTAGAGTCTTGGCTCACAGCTTTCTGCTGCCTCTGCTTGTTGAAATCCCATGACTCTTTACAATGATGTGAACCAGTAATGTTCAGGTTCATTTGCATTTAAGAAAGTTCTGCTGTACTGGTTGAACTAATGTATGGGCTTAATGTATCTTGTACAACAAGAAGTTCAGGAGCAGGCAGTCTAAGGCTGGTTTGGAAGCTCTGGGATGCCATCCAGGAACCTAGTTCTTTTCATCTTCTCATTACAACTTCTTTATAGTGACACTGCTGTGGCTGTAGGCATCATAGAAGTCCCAAGTAGAAAGAAAGAGGTAGAAGTGGTAGAAGCTGCCCTAGAAAAAATCTACAAATGTCTCATTGGCCAGAACAGAGTTGCTTTGCCACCCCCAGCTGCAAGGGAGCCTGGGAAGATTTTAAGCTTTCTAGCCTCTAAAGGCCAAGTAAAAGGGAACTGAAATGGGTGTTGAGTGATTTAACCTGTTTTAAATGTTACCTCCTCCCTGAAGCCTTTTTCAGGCATCTTAAACTTTCTTTGCTTTGATCTAACATGTGTAATCCTTTTCGGGAGCATTTACATTTTGCCTTGTGTTGGATATATCCTAGTCTTTCCTTCAGGATTATAAGCTTCTTAAGGATAATAGATGCATCCCTGGCTCCCGCCTTTCCCTTGCAGTTTCTTTTGGATTGATTTGTGATTTCTTCCCACGTGTCCTTCCTCCTGCTCTTCCTTTCCTAAAATGCACCTGGTAGACATTCCGTAAGCCTGTGTTGATTTACTCTGAGTGGATTGAAATGGGAGAATGATGTCATGTTTATCTAGAATTGCAATCCTGAGTTTTACTTGGTGACTTTGATAAGCCACGTGGCCTTTTTGGACCTCTGTCTCCTCATCTGCAAAATTAAGGGCTTCAACTGAATGGTCTCAAAGTTTTCTTTTAGCTTTAAGATCTTGAGGACTCTTATGAGATTTGATTTAGCTGTTCTGGGGCATTCAATAGAGGTAGAGCCCATTCAAAAATAATGAGAGAAATGGTGGAACCCAGGTCCCTCTCACTCAGTCCCAGTTTATAGGCCCAGGCCAAGTCCAGAAGGGCAAAAAGGAAAAAGGAGACTGCACATGGAGGCTGGAGGTTGGTCTGTCTTGGGGCCCAGAGCAATCTTAGGAGGTTAATTTCAGGGAGTGGGAATTCTTCCATCTTAGAGCCTTTCTGAGCCTCGCCTCCTAATGCAGAGAAGGGCTGTCGCTAACACTTCCCTAGATTTGGGGAAGCTGGAGCTCCACATCTGGCATCATCTGTAAATTGGAAGGAGTAACCAGTGTCTGTCTCACATGCCACAAGGGATATGGACCTTTGGGTTGGAAACTCTGCCCTTAACGTTATTTCAAACAAGTCAATCATTCTGTCTGGGCTTTAGATCCCCGTCTATAGAAGAGAGGCGCTGCCATCTATCACTGTCTTTCCAATCTTTAGCACCAGAACAAAAGTGATTAAACGCTCGAATAGGTTCCCCAAGTGGCAAGTCATCTTCTTGGCAAGAAATGCGTCATGGTCTGTGGAATCCCAGGGGCATCTCTGCAGATCCCTGTGAACGGGTGTGGCAATGGCTAGGGTAGGCGCCCTCTGAGCTCCCGCCCCCTCTCTGCCCCGCTCTCTGGCTGCCTTTCCTGGTCATGATTACAGTCTTGTTTTCATGTTTTCCATCTACTTCAGCCTGGTCCCCAGTTTCTGTGTCAGATGGAGTGAAGAATGTATCACCATGACTCTTGGTCCCAAGTGGATGGGTTTCACCTGGGTGCATTGCTTATTTCTGATCAGTCCTCATTGTTTTTATTGAAGCTTCTATTTTCCCTTCCCCACCCCAAAACAGGGCTTGGCTCTGAGTCTCCTGTGCCCTCACTACACGCAATCCTTTGTAAGATATTATGACAAATTCAGCCATTCCTATCCCTTGTCTCCAGGTTGGTGAGTCACAGGTAGGCCATGAAGCTGGTGCTGAAAAGAAGTCTCACACCTGGATGAGACTCTTGTTTCTACTCAAAGCTTCATCTCACAGGTGGCAGTTGCTGACTTTAGATTTTTTTTTTTTTTTTTCTGGCCATCTCTTGAGAAAAAGACCTTTTGATCCTGATTTCACAAGTGACCTGCCAGACCAGTTCCACTAGGGTACTCCAAGTGGAGATGACAGCTAAAATTTGTGATTCTGCCTCCTGCTGCTTCAATTTATTAATAATAATAATGGTGGCACCTGGCTACCATTTATAGAATTTCTGTAAGGTGCGAGACCCAGAGCTGGATGCTCCATATATATCACCTTTAATCTTTATAACTTAGGAGGTAGATATTATTGTCCCATTCTTCAGATGAGTAAGTCTCACAGAAATGAAGTCCTTGGCCCAAGGTGGCCTGGCTCGTAAGAAGCAGAACCTAGGTTCATACCCAAGTCTGTCTGGTTCCAGTGCTCGTTTTCTTTCCATCTCCACATAAAGAAACTTATCTTTTTGGGGTGTTGAGGTTTGTGTCCATTTTGAAAAGAATGAAGAGAGAAAAGGCTTCAATAACCTCAAAATGATACAACTTTACCTGGAAATTAAGTGAGAACAAATTGTAAAGTCAAATCTGATTTCTGAGAAGACACCACAGATCGACCTTGGCCCTTCTTCACATGACCTTGGGAAAGTCTTTAAAACTCCCTAAGCCTGTTTCCTTGTCTATGTATGGGAGAATGGGGCCTAAGTGCAGAACTCACTGCAATCAGGGCATCACTAGCTCACCCGGGGAACACAGTCATCTGCTCAAAGGTTTTCTTAAATAAATGTAAAGTTCAGGATGCAAAATTATAATAGCTAATTTAGATCTGTAAAGTATTTTGCCTTTTACCAAGTTCACTGTTATCTATTACCTCATTCAATCTTCTCGATGGACCCTTGAGGAAGGTGTTACAGTCAGAAGCTTTGGCTAACAACTAAATTGTCCTGAGTTATTCCAGGGGAAGGACACAAAGCAAAACCAACAAAGGGAGAATGTATGTGGGGCAAAGTCCAGCAGAAACCAGGCCCAGGTTTTCAGGCATTCTCTCCCACACCGGGCACGGTGGGGCACACCTGCAATCCCAGCACCTTGGGAGGCTGAGGCTGGAAGATCACAGATTCAAGACCAGCCTCATCCATTTAGCAAGACTCTCAGCAACTTACTGAGACCCCGCCTCAAAATAAAAAGGGCTGGGGATGTGGCTCAGTGGTTAAGTGCCCCTGGGTTCAATCCCTGGTAGCAAAAAAAAAAAAAAAGGAACATGCTAATTCTTCCAGGAAAAGAAAAAAAAGTGACATCATCAGATGTAACATCTCGCCTATCAGGAAATGTCACTTGAGCCTAGATGTCCAGGGTGTTCATCGGAGCTGATCATATAGGCACATCAGCCTAGCACATACAAAATTCCAGACTCCCAGAGGAAAGCAAGACTTTAGCACAAACCACATTGTTAATACAAAGGGTTCAGCACAATAAGATACTCTTATCATCAGGGAGGAGTGGGGACCGTCCCAAATCTCTGTTCCCAAACTTCAGTCAACGCCAAACCCCAAGCAGATCTAAGACCCGCAGCCTCTGGTCCGCTGTGTAGTCACTCCTCAGCCACCGCCAAGGCGACTTTCCAGCAATATTATCACCACTAGAGTCCCCTGCAGAGGTCAACACTGTTATATCCTCCAGGGGTCCTGGACTCAGCCAGTTAAAGAAAATCCCATGGACCATAAAGACCTATCTAGAAAGCCAAGTGGCTCTGCCTTAAGTTTTTGTCTGAACTCCCCGCTGCCCTGAGGCATCCACTTAGGTTTAAGATGGTCTTAGACAGTCAGTGGCAGCTTACCCGAGGGCCATCCAGGGCAGACAGAGTGGTGATAGGAGGCTACAGGTCAGCCCCAGGGGCTCCCTGAAGACACAGCAGAGGGCAGACGGTAGGCAGAACAGGTTGACAGGACTCCCGGTGTGACCTCCAAGGGGGTCCTCCCACCATAGGCCTCTGGTTCTGTCTAATTAACTCAGTTGCGTCCCCAGCCCCAGCACTGCCTCGGGCAGTCTGTTACAACCCATTGCTTGTAGGTGACACCAGTGTGGCTGACATGTGGGGACAGGTGAAGCGGTACCACCCTCTGCTGTCCTGGGGTCCGCTGTCAGGCGCGATCACAGGCCTGTCAGCCAGTGGAGTTCAAAGTGCTCCCAGCAGCTTGGAAAGGCAGCCGGGGACGTTTTCCTTCAGGAAGAAAGGAAGCTTCCAGGAAGAGTTCCAAAGACAAAGACTGTCAGGTAGCCAGCTAACGCCTGATGTCAGGCAGGGAAAAGGCAGTGAAGGGCACCTGAGAACCACGGGGAGGCGTCCCTGACAGCCAGGCACCTGGAAGGTAAGGGCTGCGTGGCTCAAAACCCCCGCAGCCATCATCACATCCCCCGAAAAATAAAACAAAATTTTAAAACGTTGTTTCTAGGTCCTGTTGCACCCCACCAGGTGGCCTGGACCCTCCCTTATCACCCAAACTATGTCACAACCCCTAAACACTGAGACCCTCACAAAGAAAACTTTCTGAGGGCAAATCCATTAAGGGGGCAGAACACCCAGGCAAAAACAGGGGGACTCAGTTTCCCTAAAGTCTCCAACTCTGAGCACCACACCTTCCTCTTTGGAAGACGGCCCATGCAGTTCCCGTGCTGTCAATCAAAAGCCAAGAGGTGGACCTGGTCTGGCTCTCTGGAAACTTCCTTGGGACCCCCAATAACACAGGAGCAGGAGAGGCACACCCTCCTCCTCCTGTCTGAGAGGACCCACTCTCTCCCCCAAGGGCGTCTGCTTTTCTCTTTTCCTATCTCTTCTAATAAACTCATGCCTGTTACTCTGAGCGACATCTCTGAACTCTTTCTGGCATGATTGCAAGAAGCAGGGTGAAAGGCAGGCCTGCACAGCCGCCTGTAACCCAAGGGACTGCCTAGGGAGCCGAATCCAACTCAGGCTCTGGAGGTGCAAGTGTGGACATCACCCCGGGGAACAGCCCTGGGTGAAGGGGGCCTCATGCTCCCTCAGCTTCGCAGCAGGCCTGGGACTCTGAAACAAAGGCCCCCTGTACCTCCCCAGGTGTCGGGGCTCCTGTTTCCCCTCTGTTGCTTTAAAATCAGTGTGCTGGTTTCAGTCTCTGGCACAGGAAACAACAACAAAAAAATCTAGCCATCCAAACTGCACATTTTCAAAATCATCCCTGCCATCCAGACCTTCCACCAGGAAGAGGTATATACAAGAAGGATAAAAGAATATTCACAACAAAACTTTTTTATACAACTTAACATTTTTATGCAAAGATACATCATGTTCAGGAATCGATCAAGGATGAAATCTCGAATTTTCAAAAAATTTCAACATGAGCCAGATACGGTGATGCACATTGGTAATTCCAGTGACTCAGGAGGCGGAGGCAGGAGGATCATGAGTTCGAAACCAGCCTCAGCAACTTAACAAGGCATTTAGCAACTCAGCAAGACCTTGTCTTTCTCTCTCTCTCTAGAAAAAAAAAAAAAAAGAAAGAAAGAGAAAAAGAAAAAAAGCATAAAAAGGGCTGGGGATGTGGCTCAGTGATAAAGTACCCCTGGGTTAAATCCCCAGCACCCCCCAAGAAAAATTTCAACATGGGCTGATAAAACCTTTCATCCCTTTTATTCTGAGCAGCCTGAAAAAAAGCCCACTCCCCTCCTAGGCCCAGTGGCATTTAATAACCAAATTGAGACAGTCAGAGACCCCCAGTGAAAAGCAGCACCCCTTAAGATTAAGGGAATAAGACCTCTGAGAGTGGGACAGGTACAGTGGTGCATGCCTGTGATCCTGGTGGCTGGGAAGGCTAAGGCAGGAGGATTACAGGTTTGAGGCCAGCCTCAGCAATTTAATGAGGCCTTGTCTCAAAAATAAAAAGTTATGGGGACATAGCTCAGTGGTAAAGCATCCCTGGGTTTAATCCCCAGTACCAAAATAAAACAAAACAAAATTCTTGAGAGTGGAACACCACAGTGAGGAGCCACCAATGGGCAGATGTGCTCCTGCCCCTTAACTGGAGCCTGGGAGCTGTTAACAGCATGATCTGTGCTTTTTCCCTGCTCTGTCACCTTAACGCATGGCTTGCTAAGTCTTCAGAGGAAGCTATGTGCTTTCCCCACCTCCTCTCTCTCTCACTCTGCAGCTCTGTCTGATCAGCCTCAAAAAAATAGGTGCATGATTGAAGCCATGATCTCCTCCCTGTAATTCACCAACAACAAAAATAAAAGATAAAACTGTTGCAGAATCACGGAAACAGCAAGTTCTCAGGGCCCTTAAGCTGTTACTTGCTGTGATTCCTGTTCTCTTCCACTCCCCACCTGTGTGTTCCTTTAACAGCTACAGCAGCTCATCTGCATCACAAGGCACAGGAGTCTGTGCATAAGATGAAATAGTGGCTCCAGCCTGACAGGCTAACCACCCCTCCCTCCCTCGAGGTGACAGAGCTGCTCACCCAGGGAAAGAAAAAGAGCTTTTGAAATGTACCCAAGGCCAATTGCAATCCTCAACTCCAGCCCACCCCTACCACCCTTTCCTGAAATAAAACTAGCTCTATCCTTTGATGCTCTCTTGGTCAGTGCTCTCCCTTCTGCTTGAGCAAGAGTCTCATTCCTGTCTCAGTCATGCCTTTATATGATTCTTCAGATGGACAGCGTAAGAACCCCCTCAACCAGTAACAAAACCACCCCACGAAGGCATGTGTCCCAGAGCGAAGCGAGGGCAGGCGGGCTGCCAGGTCCATTGCTGGAAACTGAGGCTAACCCCCACAATGCAACAGGACAATCGACAGCAGAGAGGCATCTCCAAGAGGTGGTCGAGAGTCCATCTGTCGGGAGCAGCTGAAGGGATCACTGGTCTCTGTGATGTGTGCTCCCCACCTGCAGCTTTAAGGAATGATCTCAAGGTAGAAAGCAAGTGGTCTCTGTATCAGAAATGCAGAGCCTCTCAATGGTGCAATCTCAGATGGTCCCTTGAGAACACAGTACCTTCCTCTGGAGGTTTGAATGTGACCCAAGTGGTCCAACTAGAATCCACGATGTTCTCATAGTTTAGTGACCCCAGGAGTGTCCTGTGTCCCCCACAGCCCCAGAGCCCAAGTCCTGAGTGCAGAACCCAGCAGGAACCAGCTGAAATGGCCAAGCAGGAGGTACTGGGTCTCAGCTCAGAGTCGGGCCCTGGCAGGGAGCATCAGTGAGCTCAGGACTGCAAAAAAGACCAGGGGCATTTCTTTGACAGCAGAAAGGCAATGTTGCCAAAAGCTCGGTCCTTGTCCCCAATGCCAATCCAATAACAAAGACTCGGCTTTGAGAAAAAGGAAAAAGAAGGTTTATTGCTTTGCTGGCATAAAAGAAACACAGGAGACTCCTGTCCCAAAGGCTGTGATTCTGCCCATCTGCAGAAACGAGGGGCTTCTATAGAGATGATTCAGAAAAAAATGAGATTAGGAAGGAGAGATAAGAAAGGAGAAGATTAGAGAAAAGGAGATCAGGGAGGAGACGTTTAGGGAAAAGGGAGATTGGGAAAAAGAAAAACTTAGTTTCAATGCCAGAAGGGATATAGTCAAAGCATCAAGTGAACCCCTGTTAGAGCAAGACACCACAGGGCCCCAGAGGCTTCTACTCCCCACCTGTGTGTTCCTTTAACAGCTACAGCAGCTCATCTGCATCACAAGGCACATTTCCAAGCCTCTGTGACTTTTATTTTTCTTTTGCCCTTTATGTTTTGTCATTCTTTTTATTTTATTTTATTTTTTAGGGTCAGGGATTGAACTCAGGGGCACTCGACCCGTAGCCACATCCCTAACCCTATGTATTTTTATTTAGAGACAGGGTCTCACTGAATTGCTTAGCACTTCTCCATTGCTGAGGCTGGCTTTGAACTTGCAATCCTCCTGCATCAGCTTCCCGAGCCACTGGGATTATAGGCATGTGCCACGGTCCCTGGCCTGTCTTGTCATTCTTAAAGTCCAAGTTGACCCACTCAAAAATATGCCCAGCAGGTTGAAATCATCAGCTGAAAAGGTCGAATTTAACAAGATCTGATATGATTTACAAGGGGTCCTTAGCAACTATAAATCTCCTTAAAACTCCAAAGGACGTCTTCATCTGTTGAGCAGCTCTATTTTCCTGTTGATTGCCTTGTCTAGAGGCTCCAAAAAGTTCATAGTAAAATATCATCCGTGTGGAGATTTACTGTTCCTAATACTCAAGAGTTTAAATTCTAGTTTGCTCATCAGTGGTGAAAAAGCAAGGAAGTTGTATCTCATAATTTCTTTTTCTGCATTCTCAGATTGGGAGGAGCATTCTAGCATTTATGAAATTAAAAAGCCTTTAACACTTGTCATTGGTTCTTACTATACAAACAGATGCAAGAGCTACAAAATATGAAGTCATTTAAAAACAGCAGCAATGTCAGGCATGGTGGTGTGTACCTGTAATCCCAGCAACTCAGGAGGCTGTGGTAGAAGGATCTCAAGTTCTAGGCCAGCCTCAGCAACTTACTGAGGCCCTAAGCAACTTAGTGAGACCCTGTCTCAAAATAAAAAATAAAGAGGACTAGGGATATAATTTAGTGGTAAAGTGCCTCTGAGTTCAATCCCCAGTACCCAAAGTAAATTAAAAAAACAACAAAAATCCCTTTCTTTCCCATTGCAAATGTTTTCAAACCCCTACCAGCGAATTTAGCATCTGCAGCGTTAGTTAATATTGCAGCTGCCATGCATCTTAGTGGAAGGAAGGGAGGGTGTGACGAAATGGCCACACTGTCCCCTTCCCCTTCTTTCCTCTCTGGATTCAAGTTTTCTCCTAGGAACAGACTGTTTCCCTCTTCAACTTGGAGGAAAAAGCAACACACATCATTAACGTCTTTGGCCCACCCAATGCACGCTTGTTGGAACAAGTCGGGGCCCTGTTCCTCCCCACCTATAGGAAAGAAAAAAACCAAAAACATCAAGCAGACTGGATTTTTCTCTCTCCCCCGACTTTGGCCAGCACTGCCAAAAGCAGCCCGGGGCCTCCAGCAAGCCAATTCTTCTGGAGTTGGGAAATAGCCTGAATTTGGGCCCCGCACCCACCATTTGGGCTGGGAATGGCCTCCTTATGTTGAGGAGGCTGTGACCCCCTCCCAACCATTTCTCCAATCTAGTCCTCCATCTCCAAAGCCCTCTTTAATGGTATTCTTAAGTTCTAAAGAAAACCCCCTGAAACGCCTTTTCTTCCTCCAATTAAAAAGACAACGTGTCTATCCAACAGGGAAATACCGATGCTGGCCCCTCTTGATCACACCAGAAAGATTCCAGCACGTGGCTCAGGGTAGAAGGGATAAGAAAAGGGAAAAGGGGACACCCTTGAGGGAGAGAGTGGGTCCCCTTAGAGAGAGGAGGAGGGTGTGTCCCTCCTGCTCCTGTTTTATTGGGAGTCCCAGGGAAGCTTCTAGAGAGTGCCACCCAGGTTTGATTGACAGCATAGTAACTGCATGGACTCCCTCTGAAAGAGGACTGTGTGGTGCTCAGAGCTGGGAATTTTAAGGAAATCGAGTTCCCCTGTTTTGCCTCAATGTCCTGCTCCCCTAATGGATTTGCTGCCCTTTGAATAGCCCCCAGCAAACTTTGTGAGGGTCTCAATGTTTTGGTTGCCAGGGTGATTTGAGTTTTTTTTTTTTTTTTTAATAAAGAGAGAGAGAGAGAGAGAGAATTTTTTTTTAATATTTATTTTTTAGTTCTCAGCAGACGCAACATCTTTGTTGGTATGTGGTGCTGAGGATCGAACCCGGGCCGCACGCATGCCAGGCGAGCACACTACCGACTGAGCCACATCCCCAGCCCTGATTTGAGGTTTTGACAGTCAAGCTTGGGTGATAAGGGAGGGCCCAGGCCACCTAGTTGGGTGTGATATGATCTCAAAACAACACTTTTTCTTAAGGGGATGTGATGATGGCTGGGGGAGGTTTTGACCCACCCAGCCCCCATCTTCCAGGTGCCTGGCTGCCAGAGAAGCCTCCCGTGGTTCTCAGGTGACCTTCACTGTCTTTTCCGTGCCACCCTTTCATGGATGACCAGCTGCCTAACACCAAGACAACCCCAGGTTCTGGGGTTCACCTGGAGGCCTCACCTGGAGACTCAGCGTTGAGCGAGACTCCTCTTACTCACAGCTATGATTGTGACAGTGAGAGGACCCAAGGCGAAATCAGCAAACTTCAGGAGGCTTCTCCTGGTGGGTTCATGGAGCGCTGAGCTGGATTCCACCAGGCACGAGTGGTGACAGTGGGCGTGAATGTCGTCTGTGGGTCACTGTACCCATCTTCGGTCTGCGCAGGATCTTTGGCCGAGTCTAGGGACTGAAAGAACACTAGATAGATAAGAGGAGAAAAGCACAGGAGTTTTATAATTTTTACACATACAGGGGGGTAACTGTGGTCCACTTTATGCTTTGAATGTAGACCTCGCTTCTCTGCCAGCTGCAGCTTATTTTTGAAACAGACACACTTCTCTCTCTTCCTCTCTCCCTCCCTCTCCCTAATCTCTCTCCATCCCTAATCTTGGGATTCCCTTTCTTCCCCAGTTATCTGTCCTTGAGCACACACCCACCACCTCTTTGCCCATGGCCAGGGTTCCTTGCCACTGTCCCCAGTATTGGCTCTGCCCCCCAGGGCTGCCAGGGGCCCAGCTCCTCTTTCACATAATCCTTTAAATTTAGGGTATGTTGCTTTCCACCAGTCAATCTTGCCTTAACTACGAACACTCATGAAAGATCCTGTGTGTTTTGCCAGGGTCGATAGAGTGGTGTTTGGAGATAAATGCAGTGTGACACATTCTTTTCAACCTAATTGTCACCTACTGTATGCTGTTATGTTTCAAGAAAATACTTTTAACGATACTATCCTAGGCTGGGTGTGTTAGTTCATACCTGTAATTTCTGTCACTCAAGAGGCTGAGGCAGGAGGGTTGCAAGTTTGAGACCAGCCTCAGCAATTTATTGAGGGCCTGAGCCACTTAGTGAGATCCTGTCTCAAAAATCAAAAATAAAAAGGACTGAGGATGTGGCCCAGTGGTAAAGTGTCCCTGAGTTGAATTCCCAGAACAACAACAAGAAACAACAAAAAGATATTATCCCATGACTCCATTTATAGAAAGTTCTAGAAAGGACAAAACTATGGTGAAGTTTCCAAAGCAGATCGGTGGTAGCCAGGGGTTAATAAGAGGATTGGTTGTAGAGAACAAGGGCGTGTTTGGGGGGTAATGGAGGGAACTATTCTGTCTCATCATTGTGGTGTATGTTTTTCAGAGTTTCTTGAATTCTACACTTAAAATCAATGACCTTTATCGTATGTAGATTATAGCTCAATAAACAGTATGACTTATCTCTAAAAGGAGAGAAAAGGAACATCCCTTCCTCTGTCCCCTGCCCCCAAATTATTCTCCTGTTGTTTGAAATGTAGCTGTGAAGAGAAAGCATGTTCTAATGTGCTTTCTGTGTGTTAATTTTTTTGAGGCATAGCATACATCCAGAAAAGTGCATAACAGTAACTTGTATACAGCTCATTAAATTTTGACAAAGTGAACACATCTGTGAAAATATCACCCGCACCAAGAAGAGTTGCCAGAATCCCCAAAGCCTCCACTCGTGTCCCCTTCTAGTCATTAATTCAACTCCTCAAGGATAACCACCTCCGTGACCTAACGTGGTAATTTGCTGAGTCATATGGAATGTTCTTTTTGTTTGATATACGTGAGATTTGTCCATGACGTTGAGCAGGGTTGTTCCTTCTTTGGGCCGTGTGGTATTCTAGTTGTGTGACTAAAAGCATTCTGATGTTGATAGAAATGTGGGTCGTTTGCTATCTTTGGCTACTATGAAGAATATTTTTATGAACATCCTAGCACCCGTCTTTTGGTGAACATAGGTAATTCTGCTGTGTATACATCTGGGAATGGAATTTGCTGAGTCATGGGAGTGAATATATTCATTTTGCTAGCTGCTGCCCCTAAAAGCAACATGAGAGTTTTGGTTGCCCCACATCCTTGTTAACACTTAATATTGTCTTTTTCATTTTAGCCTTACTGGTGGATGGGAGTGGAATTACACTGTGGTTTTAATTTTCATTTCCTAACGAAATTGAGTACCTTTTTGTACACTTATCTGCCATTTGGATATATTGTTTTATGGAGGGCTTGATCAAATCTCTCCCCATTCTCCTGGTGGGCTGCCTGCCTTTGTCCATCTGCTGTAAAACAGTAGTTTCCTCCCAACATGGTAGTGGAGAAGTGATTTTTGTAACCAACTTTTTCAAGTATAAATCTACAGCATCTTTATTTTTTCTTTTTCAGAAAAATATATCAGAGTCCTAGGACATGATGATGACATGTTAATCCTAGAAGAAAACTTGGCGATCAGAACATCCTCATTATAAATTCTACTCAGAATAGTTTTGTGGGGGACATACTGTGTCTCCAGCATAGTGTTGGGTTTTAAAGAGGACAAAGTGCAGAAGAAGGAGCCAGGCATCCAGTCGAGTTAGGTCTAATAAACCAAGAGGCGAGAAACTGAGACCTAGAGAGAGAAGTCACACACCCATAGCAGATTTTTTTTTTTTTTTTTTTAAAAAGCATTCAAACAAGCAGATTAGATTTGGAACACACCTTACTGGAACCCAAGCCTCAAGCTAACCTAGCCTTACTCAACAGAGCCAAAGAAGATTTGCCATCAAAATCCCATTCTTGCCAGGTGTGGTGACACACGCCTGTAATCCCAGCAGCTCAGAAGGCTGAGACAGGAGGATCTCGAGCTCAAACCCAGCCTCAGCAACTTAGTGAGGCACTAAGCAATTCAGTGAGAGTCTGTGTCTAAATAAAATACAAAAAAGTTCTGGAGATGTGGCTCAGTGGTTGAGTGCCCCTGAGCTCAGTCCCTGGTACACTCCCACTCCCCCCCCCCCACAAAAGTCCCATTCTTCCTTCAAGATCAGCTCAGGTGGGGGTCTCTTTTTGAGTAACCTTTCCTATCTTTCCTGGAAGAATCAGTCTCTTTCCATTATCTCTGTCCTGGATTGGGTTGTTGAATTGTACCCAACTCTCTCTTGGACTGTTTGTAGTCACGTCTTATCTCCTGAGCTGTGTGGTAAGCTCTGGGGAAGGCAGACTTGGCACATTTCTTTGGGATGAGGATCATGGGAGAAAGGCTTATATAAATCATTTGCTCATACACGTCCAAGTTAAATTGTATTGCCTCTAAGGAAAAAAGGACCTCAGGAACTATGTGTTCTGGGAAGCAATTGACAGGCATATTTATATTAAGTTGACAGATATCTTTATTTTGTACTAATGGTTCCTGCACTTTGGAGAATGAAGTCATGAGTTCATGCAGATGGAAGGGACCCTAAAGGTGACTTTCCTTGGTAGGGTGTGAGAGCTGCTCTGTAGTTCCCTGCCATGTCCTGAGTTGGTGGCTAACTTCTTTCCTGCTTTTATCTCACTTTATGGTCCAGTGTAGATTCCAGAGCTGCCATGGAGACAGCTGTAAGCAATGAGAGCCCTAGAGATTTTTTTTTTTAACATTCTTAACAGATTTTTTTATTGGTTGGAATGCTCTAAATTCATGAACGCTTTTGAGAAAATCTTCAACTCCCAACCCCTTAAAAGAGTGTGTTCAAAGGAAAAAAACAAAAAACAAAAAACAGATACAAAACAGTATGCTCCTCTCTTCCTACATCCCCACTGCCATTTGCTGATAAAAAAATTCTCCAAAGTTTAAAATTAAAATTCATCAGATAGGATGTCTCCAGTATAAAGAACCAACCTGGATCTGGTGCCTCTGCTTACTCTTTGCAGGTCATTTTTTAATTCCTAAGGTGTCATTATACATTTCACATGCATTTGTGTGACAAGATAAACATTATGTTTATATCTCACATGAGTCAGGCTTAAGGGTTTTCTCAATACTGTGGGTGGCACTAGAAATTTCAGGCTGTATCAAGTCCATATCAGTATTAAGCTACAGGACTCTATAATGAAATATTACAGATATTTTACCGAAAACCAATATCAAACACTGGCCCAGAAACACCAGTCTGGAAATATGCAATTTTCTTAAGATGTGTGCGTGTGTATGTGTGTATGCATGCACACTATTTAAGACAATTATGTGGGAGAATCCCTTTCATGCATGCCAACTTCATCAGGACAACTCTGATTCTTTATGAAGGGTTAGGGATACACATCTTCAGCAGTGCATAGAGAACTAAACTCTAAAAAAAGGCAATTTCTTGGGTTTAGGAAGGACCATATTCTGGCAAGTACTTCAGAGGAATGGACAATAAATCTAGGATTATAGCCAAGAAGGACTGGAAGACTTCCAGAGATGTTTCAGCTTCTTCTAGATTTTGAATGTTGAGTAAGCCCCTGAAGTATGATATCTATGGTATCCTTTTCTTTGCAAGAAATTGAATAGCAGCAAATTTCTCTACCCTGAATAGCAGACAGGATATTTTTTCAATTAGCTGTTTCCCATCCAAGGTATTTGGAAGATCTCTCTTGTTTCCGAGTCCTGGTACTGGAATTCCTTGTCACTGCAGTTTATCTAGATTATGTAGCTCCTTTGGAGAGGTATCTGTCCTGTAAATGATGGCATTGACTCTTCTGCAGTACCGTTCCCACACGCTCCAGAATCAGGGTTGTCCTTCTCCGTCCCAGATCTCCCCGCCTCCCACCCCCTGCTGGGGTTTGTACCCAGGGCCTTGTGCAGGCGAGGCAAGCACTCTGCCAACTGAGCTATCTCCCCAGCCCCTGTGTCCCAGATCTTTAATGTGAGGTTTAGTCTCTTTCCTCGTGCTGAAGCCCACTGTGGGTGTCCTATCTTCACTGAATGGACCGGACGCGATGACACTGACGAAGGTGGTCTTGCCGCAGTACTGCAGCCCCACCAGTGTCAGCTCCGTGTCCTTGTAGGACAGCTAGTGGAACCAGTCCCGCAGGCGGGGGCGATGGAGGGTGCACGGAGCCAAAGCGGAGCGAGGCGAGCCAGACCGGACCGGAGCATGGCGACAACTGCAACGCCAACGAAGACTCCCACGCGAGCCAACCAACTTGCACGCGAGGCGGCCTCGGCTCAGACCCCCAACGGCTCCCGGCAGACCCCAGCACAACAGGGGAGCATACCGGCCGGCCGCAGGGGCCTGAGCCATGAAGCTAAGCCTAGAACTCTTGAATTGAGCCGAGATGGACGCCCAGAGTTAAGTATGCGATGGTGCGACGGTGTGGGGAGGCTGGGGTTCTCTCGGGTCCCCAGCTGGCAGCCGCAGCCATATGACCTCCGCTGCCCATGACCTTCCCCACCCTCTCCGCCACACCCCACCTCCCAGCACAGAGATGACCAGGGTGTGGAGGAAACGTGTCCTGTCCTTACTCAGGCACAGTGTAGCCTTGGATCAAGTAGGTACTTGGAGTCCCCAGGATCCCCGGATTATACATCATGTGCCCATTAAAGGAACAATTTTGACCTCAGAAGGAATTTCTTTGGACTTCAGGGTGCAGGAAGGATAAAATCTTTCTAACAGCTTGTTAAATGATCCCTGCATCAGACTAAGAAGGCCCTAGGAGGAACAGAGATGCGTCCTTCCTCATTCCTCATACTTAGAAGGGAGGAGTTGACCAGGAAAGGAAAGAGGAAAAGGATTTTGAATTTCTCTCTTTTTTTTGGTTCATGAGAGTCATAAAGTCAAATGAATGGAAAGGAAATATAGAGCTAAATAACTGATTGCAAGAAAACCTTGGATTAGGGGCTGGGGTCATGGCTCAGTGGTAGAGCGCTGGCCTAGCACATGTGAGGCACTGGGTTCCATCCTCAGTGCCACATAAAATAAATAAATAAAATAAAGGTATTGTGTCCAAGTACAACATATATATATGAAAAAAGAAAACCTTGGATTAGAGCTCAGATCATGAGATATAAAAAGGGAAACAAGGGTGCGGAAACATTCCTGGTGAGCCCTGTCAGACCCTGTTCGGGGTTGGTGCTCATACTGCCTCCTTTACTCTGGGTAGCAAGGCTGTGAAATCCAGGACATGCCATTTTATGATATCAATTTTTTTTTTTAAATAAAGTCTCCCATATTACCCAACACTTGGCACATAGCAGTAAAATGAAGACCTAGATGCCGTGGTCCCTGGCTTGTCATGAAGGACACTCAGGTCAAGGGGCCATCGTAACACATTCTGTAGTGATCACAGGAGTTCAGACCTAAGGGAATCGGGGAAGGCTTTCTTTCTTTTTAAAATATTTTTTTTAGTTGTAGTTGGACACAATACCTTTATTTATTTATTTTTTATGTGGTGCTGAGGATCGAACCCAGTGCCTCATATATGCAAGGCAAACGCTCTGCCGATGAGCCACAATCCCAGCCCAGGGAGGGCTTTCTTGAGGAATTGTGAGGACCTGGAGTGGTCAGAGCGTGAGAGGTGATGATGGAGGGGGTGAGCAGGGAAGATGAGGAATGAGGCCAGGTGGGAGGCAGGTAAGGCATTTGGATTTCACCCAAGACAGAACAAGGTGGAGGCCACTGGAAGGTTTTGAGGGATAGGAGGACATGTTTATCTTCTAAAGAAGACTTGACTTTGGTGTGGAGGATGGGCCGGGAGAAGCAGGGAGGGAGGGAACTATGGCAGTGGTCCATGGCCACAAAGACAGTAGCCCAAACGACGACAGTGTCAGAGGAAATGGGGGAAATGGATGGATTCAAGAAATCAATTTAGGAGACAGAATCACCAGGACAGGATGACTGATGGGCTGTGGGGGTGAGGAGTTGAAGGACGACCAGGATGAGTCTCAGGTTTCATCTTGGACAGCGCTGTTCAGTTGTCCAGGTGACAGAACTGTCACAGAAGCAACTTGTCCAAGGTCCACCAGCTCATAGCCCATCCCTGTTTAGGACCCTCCTTTTCCACTGAGTTCAGAATTTCCCTGTTCTTCATGGCCCAGACAGCAGCCACCAACAGCTTTGACCAAGGCACTGCGGTGCTTTCTGGGGTGGTGGGCTTCCAGGGGATAGGGCACATTTATACTGAGCCTTAGCAATTAGTTCATTTGGATTAGGAGACCTGGGTTCAATGAGGCCCAGCCTCCTCATTCTCAGAATGAGAAACTCAGGGTCCAGAGAAGGTAAGTGGCTCAACAAGACCAGGCTTGTAGCCAAGTCTCCTAATCCAAATGAATTAATTGCTAAGGCTCAGTATAAATGTGCACTATCCCCTAGAAGCCCACCACTCCAGAAAGCTGTCAGTGGGACAGGCACAAGCCCCATGTCACCCTGAACAAATCATGATTTCTGGAGTGGGGGGCGCCAAGAAGAATCTTTGAATGCTCTCCAGTGATTCCAGGGAGTGAGAACCACTGTCTTAGAGGACACTGGGAAATCACCAAGGTGTGTGTTACTGTCCACAGAGAGTTAACGGGAAGGATTTTGACTTCCACAGAAGAGAGATCATCTTGGGGACAAGCCAGGCATTTCAGAGCAGGGAGGGAAGCCAGGTTTGGATGAGGGCTAATCCTGACTCATCTCTGAAATGTGTTCCTGGGACCAGAGGAAAAGGAGTAGGGAAAAGTAACTCCCCCCAAGTGCCAAGTACAGTGCTGGGTAATATGGCAGGCACTTCATTAAAAAAAAAAAAAGAAGAATGATACTGTTAAATGGTGTGATTCTGATTTAACAGCATTCTACCCAGAGTAAATGAGATAGCACAAACTCTGAACAAGTCATCCATAATCTGTTTTCCCCATCCTTGTTTCTATACCTTATGATCTGAGTTCTAATTCAAGTTTTGCTTATGATCAATTATTTGGCTTTTTAAATTTTCCATTATTTTGACTTTATGACTCTAATGAGCTAAAAATATTAAAATAAAGCTAATAAAGAATTCCAGCCTGTTCCCTAGGTAGTGCTTCCCCTTTCATTCCTTCAAAGCACCCAACCATCCTTGGGCTCCTCAGAGCCCCAGCTTGGGCATTGTGAGAGAGGACAACTGACCCTGGGGTTTGGGGAGTAAAGCGAGATTACATCTGCTTGAGATGGGGCAAGACTTTGAGGTAGCAGACTCTGAACCAGAGCCCCTCTGCTCTTGACGATGGCTTAACATTCATCCGTGTCTGTCAACATTTACTGCACATGCACCCTGGGCCAGATATACACCCCTCATGAGATGCAAAGAGCAAAGATGCAGACTTTGCCCTTTAAGCACCAGAGAGGAGGAGGGGCAGTCGGAGTGGTGTGGGAGGCTCTGGCAGCCACCAAAGCTAAGGCTCCTTAGTCCAGGAAGTCTTCCCCGGGGAGATGGTGCCTGAGCAGAGCATGAAGGACAGGCGCCAATCACCTAGGCAGACTGGATGGATGTGTGAGGAGGAGCTGCGGTGCCATTACTGTGTTGTACATGGTCTAAAGCCCTTATCCATCCAGTATCATACCTGGTATTGACATGGTGCCCACTAGGAAGTTCACTGATGGGTACTGTCTTTCGGACCTAAGGACCTTTAAGACATTTAAAAAACCATCCTCATCACTAGAATAGGAGAATCAGAGGTCCTTGTTTGGCTAACACAGTGGCTGTGGAAGGACTCTGTCACTGACATCTCCATCCACCATCCCCTTCCATCTCTCCAGTAACTTGCAAAATAGATGGAATTTTCTTCATTTCATGGGAGGGGAAACCAAGACTTATACTAACTTCTCCATCCGCACTCATGCCTGGGGTGGCTATGCAAGGATTCAGCATTTTAAATACTTTCTGGATGAAGGTGGAAAATAGATTAATAAAGTCTTTCCAAAATAGGGCTTTTTACCATGTCTGCCTGCTACAGACAGACTTCAAGGAAAGAATATTTTTATTAGGTAAGTCACTCCTTGTTTACTTCTAGTTTGGCTGTCATAACCCAAAAATATAATGACAGAATTTTTAGTTTGGTCATGGTTGACTGAATATACTTATGACATCTTGGTAAGCTCTCTTATGACCACTCTTAGAAGGCATCACAACAGCCTCTTGATGTCCAGAGCTTAAACATGAGGTCAGCTTGATTTTTTTCAGGTGAGTTTTAATCAGGGACTCAAAGAGATGAGGAATAAGCTTTGCCTGAGCTCCATAAAGCTTACCAGTAGATTCTAAAAGATCAGGTATTTCCCCAGGTAGAGAGGTACATGTATTCAAGGCCATTTATCTCTAGCGAATGGGAATAGAATGTAGAGATTTGCAAAAGATATTATCCAAAGTCAAAATATTGTTTTGTGGATTGGCTTTTAAGAAAAATTTTTTGATATTCTTAAGCTTCCTTGTAACTATAACAAAATTGTCTCTAGTAAGGGGGAAAATCACAGATATATATTTTCAAGTTCTGGAGGTACCAGGAAATCCAAAGGACTTATGTTATTTTCTTCCTCTTTGCAAGTCTAGCTTTAATTCCTAAACATATCTTGCAAATTTGGTTCTTATCAAATGACAACAAAGTTTCCTGAACCATCATCAAATATATATATGGATATTTGGCCTGTGTAGCCTCCTCTCACGCTGATGGCCTGGGGATTTCAGTGACTGGGTAGGTTCTGGGAACATTGAGAACCAAGCCTTTTCTCGGGAGTGGTGGGGGAGCTCAGCCTGGTGTCACATTGCTGGACAGAGCCAAGCAGAGATGTGATATAAAGACAGCACCCAAGATGCAGCAGCAAAAGTTGCTATGGAAACCACACAGAGGATGCTGCCTTTGAGCCTGAAGTTCATCAAGCAGAGGAGATTGAAAAAGCGAGATGTTCCCTGAGGTCATAGTTGTCTGTACAGAGAGCCACGCATCTCTCCTATCCTTGAACAAGATAACTGCTGTTTGGCTACCCTGTGATCTTTGACTATAATGCAATAAAATTAGAAATGACAAAAAAACAGTGTACAATAAACCATGGAACAATATCATCAAGGTATTCAGTTTGCAAAAGAAGTGCAGAATAGGGTTTATAATAGTTTCCATTTGCGTCGAAAAAATAGGCATACATTTGAAAATGCATTTTTAAAGCCCTAGAAAAATACTTTAGAAAATGGTGACAATAGTGACCTTCAGGGAGAGAAAAAGGCACCTGGGTTGCAGGAGAAAGGAGGGAGGCTTTGGTTTTTAATTTGCTTCTTAAAAAATTAATGTCTAATTTACATACAGTGCAAGCCACTCTTTTTAGTACACATTTCTCTAAGTTTTGACACATTCTCTAAGTGTACAGTCAAGGAAGGACCGCCACAATGCAGGCATAGAACAGTTCCTTCAGCTCAGCTCGCACATTTTCTCTTGTCCCTTAGCCATGCCCTCCCACCACCCGCAGCCTTTTGCCCCAGGAGTCATAGAGTCTCTATTTAAAAACCAAATACAAGTTTTACAAGGTAAAAAAATTATTCCATGCACAAAATCTGTGGTTGTAGAGAAATCCCAGTGGAAACTATAAAATATTTAGGACTGAATTATAAACAGAGTATTAATGAACTATGATTAATGAAATCAATTTTGAGACCATCATACACACTGGAACTATCCAAACCCGTGAATGTAGCAAACTTGATACTTGGAGGAAAATTTATAACCTTAAAGACATTTATTAGAAGACAAACAATTTTTTAAAGAGCCTAATACATTTTATTTTAAAAGCTAAAGAAATAAAACGAACCAAAAGAAACTAGAAGTATAAAAAAAATCAAGCTAATTATGAAATGATGAATAAAGACAAAAATAGAAATAATAAACATGCTTATGATTTGTATATTGATACCCAGAATCAACCGAGGGTGGCAGAATGAACAGCAGGCTTCATGTCTGAGCCTGTTTCTCCACTTCTTTCAGATGGAAATAACACCTTCCCTCTGCCCTTATTTACACCAATAAGGACTTTGCCAGTGTAGCTCTCCCTTCTCTGTATGCAGTAGCATAAGAGATAATTACAATGGGATTGTGGTGGAGCCATAGCAAAATGTATCTTCAAGAGACTTCCCTGCTTATGATGGACTACCTGATAAACCCATCATGAACTGAAAATATAAGTTGAAAACACATTTAATACACCTAAACTACCACACATCATAGTTTAGCAATATAGTACGTTGTAGGGCATTGGCTGCTCTCACCCGTGATCCCAGGATTGGCTAGAGCTGGGGCTGGCAGCTGGTGGTGCTGCCCATCATAGCAAAAGAGGATCATACTGCACCTACCAGCCCAGGAAAGGATCAAAATTTAAAATATGGTTTCTATTGAATACATGTCACTTGTACACTTTTTTTTTTTTATGGTACTAGGAATTAAACTCAGGGGTCCTTTACCACTGAGCTACATCTTTAGTCCTTTTTTATAGGGTCTCACTGAGTTGCTTAGGGCCTGGCTATGTTGCTGAGACTGGCTTTGAACTCGAGATCCTCCTGCCTCAGCCTCCCGAGACTCTGGGATTACGAGCATGCACCACCACACCTGGCTCACACTATCTTAAATTTGAAAAATTGTGAATTGAATGATTGTGAATTAGGGGCCACCTGTACTCCATGAGTTTCTTCTTACTACTTCTTAAATCTCTTCTTTTCTCCTCCACTGTTAATGAGGTACTGCAGAGAAGGACAACCTGGGGCCGCTGAGCTAGGTCAGGCAGGTGAAGGTCACCCACTGGACTCCTGCTAAGGCCCTAGTGGTAGAAGACTGAGCTTTAAAACCAGATCTACCACATTCTAGCTGTGTGATCCTAAGCAAGCCTCTTATCCTACTTGTGTTTAGTGTCTTTATCTGTCAAGTGGGATTATAATACCGCTCATATCACAAAGCTGTTACGGGAATCAAAGGTGATAATATGTGAAAGCATTTTATAGATTGCAAGTTGCTATAAAATATTAAGTTATTATGGTAATTATTTTTATGAAAACTTGTTCACCAAAAATTCACACGACTCCTTTGCCTGTGGGGATTGGGACAGTGGCGATTCTGATGAGACATTACACTTCCTAGGCCAGCCAGCCCTCCAATTAGGGTCACCTGTGTAGATTTTCAGTTACGAGATGGAGGACTCTGCATAATACTCACAGGAAAGGATTATGGCAGAGAAAAGAGAGGAATTTTTGTTATTGTTATTGAAAAAAAAATTATTACTCTTTGTTTCCTGGGTTCTTAGCTAGTCAGAAGAAATTATTTTTACTGAAAAGTTAACAAATCAATATATAATTCTTTTTTCAAAACTTCCATATATGACCTTATAGGGCTGTCTGGTAGAATTGAAATTCAAGCTGTAAATAAAATTTTAAATTTTATTGTAACCACATCAAGAAGTAAAAAGAAACTGGTGTAGTTCATTTTAATAATTTCTTTAACTCAATATATGTAAGCTATTAGCATTTCAACATATGATCAATGCAAAAACTACTAAGGAGATATTTTTCTTTCATTTTTCACAGTAAGCCTTCAAAATTTGAGGTTGACTTAAGGTTCATCCCAATTTGAACCAATCACATTTCCCATGTTTTTTAGCCACGTGTGGCCTGTGGCTGTCTCATTGGAAAGGGCAGGACTAGAACTTCGTAAGACTTGAGGGAAGTTCCTTCAACTCAGAAAACACAGCAGGAATCCAGGTAGCTTCCTATAGATTGTAGCAGAGAGAGAAAAGTGAACAGTAGACCTGAGTTCATTCAGCCTTTTATTCATTTAAGTATTTATTGAGCTCCTAATTTGTGCCAAGTGCTGTGATCTCGGCTCTGCCATCAACTCGGTAACTTTTGGCAAGTCACATTCCTTCACAAGGCCTCCGTCTCCCTACTCCACCTTGGAAAAAATTAAGATACCCATCTAGGAAGGAAAGAAAGATTTTCAGCAGTCAGAGGATAGTGCCTCTGGAAATCATTCGCTTTCTGGTAGAGTCTTCAAAGGCCATTGTCACCAATCACTTGTATTGATTCTGTGGCTGGAGCTCTCACAATCTATTATTAATGTCAAAACCAACCAACTCTATAGGATTTTAGTAGAGGAATTAATCACACATGTCTTATCCGTGGAAACAGTGATTTGTCATGCTCATGGTGTCACCCAGAACCCTATTTCTTCACCAGTGTCTTGTTCACCATCCTTTTAGGGAGGTTCTAAGGAAGGACTAATAAAACAAGTCATAAATTCCAGGAGCTTTATATGTGCTAAGTAATCGTCGCCATCTATCAGTAGATTGAACTGTGGGAAGATGTCTAGAAGGCGTGGCGAGGAGGGTGCAGGGACTTCTTATCTCGTCATTAGGCCTGGAAATAGAGAGTCACATTCATGAATCTGTAGGTGGCCATGACTTAGGAACAACAGCAGCTTCCACTGAAAAAGGAAACAGATTTACACTTCCAAAGCACTGCCTGACCTTCACCATTCCATGCAGGGGGTCAGGTGAAATCCGTTTTTCACTTCCATGCTGGGAAAATGATGTCACAAAAGTATTTAGAAGGGGAGAAATAGAAGTGTTGGAAACTTATTAAATAGATAATAATCAGAAAATCAGATCCTATCACTTCTGGTTCCAGACGGAGCCAGCATTAGTATTTGTCCTGCACAGAGACGGGTAAGACTTCACAATTGCTAATGCGACTTCAGGGGATGTACACAGAAAATTAAGCCCTGACATGAGGACATAGTCATTAGCTTTACGAAGTCCTCTCACAGCGCTGTCTGGAGGGAGCTGCGCAGCAGCCTTGTGTGGTAAACAAGCTCTGCGTTACCATACTGTTCAGGAAAGGAGATGGAGTTTAGGGCTGGGGACTAGTGAATGACAAGGATGTCAGTAAAAGCCATGGCTTTCTGCTTTTGAATATCATCTGCACACCTGGCTGCCTTCCTAAGTGTCCCCAGCACAGAAAAGCAATGTGGAGCTTCTTAGAAGAGTGTGTGCCTAGAGAGGTCCTAGCAGTCCGCAGACTTTCAGCTGATATAAGCATAGAGGAAGCCGGCCTCCATCCTTCCTGAAGGGAAGGAAAATGGCTGTTCTCATTTGCTCTAGAGATGGTCCTGACTTATAATGGTTTGGCTTATGATGTTTTTACCATAGTCCAAAAGTGATTTGCATTCAGTAGAAGCTGTAATTGGAATCTTGAATTTTGATCTTTTCCCAGGCTAACAGTATGTGGACCATAATTCTTCTCTCTCCCCCTCTTTAGCCCTTTTCATTTTTATTTTGAGACAGGGTCTTGCTAAGTTGCTCAGGCTGACCTTGACCCTGCTCTCCTCCTGCCTCAGCCTCCTGAGTAGCTGGGATTACAGGCATGGGCTAACACACCTGACTGTCCTCTCTTTTGACGCCGGGCAGTCGCTGCCAGCCACAGCTTCCAGGGAGCCCAGCCATCATGAAGGCAAACAACCAGAACTCCACAGGTGCTGTGTGGCTGAGCTCTGATGCTCAGTAGGTTAGGAGCATTCAGTGCATTTTGATTTATGGTACTTTTAACTCACAATGGGTTTATTGGCATGTAACTCCATCATAAATTGAGGAGCATTTGTATTTGGGGTGCTATCAGACACAAGAGAAGTGAGATCATTTCAAAGAAACACTTCCCTAGAACTGGGCATGTGATCTTTACTAGAAATGAAAAAAAAAAAAAAAGACTTTCTGTCCCATCTTATATATATAACAACCCTGTGTTTCCACCGTGCACTTTGGAGTTCATATAAAACTCTTTCACAGTCATATCTCCATCAATTCATGCACAGCAATTGCCTCAGGTGGAGAGCACACAAATGCCTTGTGCATTGTAGAGGGTCACATATTTGTTGAGTGAATAAATGACTCCAACTCCGTTTTACTGACAAGAAAACTAAGTCCCAAAGAGGTTGTTGAGGGGTTTGTCCCAGTGAGAGAAGCATGATTGAAACCCGTATTATCTGAGTTCAAGTCTGATCATGTTCATACGAAAGTTCTCCCTTGACATCTGGTTTTTGTACAAGCACCATGGAATGTTACCAGGGGAGACAGTTGTACTTTCTCTGCATGGTTTTCCACGAAATAGGGATTTGGGAGCATCTCAGTTCTCTCTAATCATTCCTAACCACTTACAATGCTATAAATCATATCATTATTCACTTCCTCTGGAGCCCAAATACCAAATTAGTATTCTGTTTCTCAAGTAGCCCAAGGCTGAGTGAAGACAGTAGGGAATAGTAGCCAAATTTCTAATTATCTCATCAAAAAATCAATGCAGAAGAGTTAATCTATGAGCAATATAAAATAATGCCAACTTGGCCGAGAGAGTAGAAAACGTAGATACTGAAAATAATAACCCAAAGAGCACCTGGTACTGAAATCCCAATCCATGAGCCCGATGTCTCAACAGAGGGCAGAGCTTATTTATTCTCTGGGAATTTCAAGATTGAAGAAGGAAATCAGAATCTGAAGAAATGGCTTCCAAGGTGTTTATTACTAAAGCCCCAGGAGCAAAGAATGAAAGTCAGTGGAGAAGGAGAGGAAGTGGTTTCTATAAATGCAGCAGCATTTGGAGAAGTGTACAGATGATTTTTCTCTAGGAAAGGATGCAGGCACCCCTGGATCACATCTGCTAAGAAGGGCAGGCACCTTCTCACCAGGCCTTTTCCAGAACTCAAGCCTCTAAATTGATGGGGACCTCAAATTGACCCTGTGGTATAACACCCTGGCCCTAGCCAGCCTGCCACCTGTCTCCTAGACATTTCTGTCTGTGTCATTGAGCTGCCATTTGTTCTTCAGTGGTAGACAAAGCCACCATCCCTTGAAGTATAATTTCCCTTCATCCAAGTTCTAGAAAGTTTTGCCCTTATGTCAAGTTCAAACTGGCTGCTTGGGTACTTCTACCTGGGAGCTCCTTCCAAAGCTAATTCCTCTTCATTGTGACAGTTCACCAACTACTAATCATGATGCTTCTGTCCTCATCAACAAATTCTCTCCAGTCAGAGGCTAGTCACAACGTTTCCAGAGCCACCACCCTCAAGGCCATCCTTCTGGCTGAGTTTCAGGACCCTAGAGATAGGCTGGGTTACAGAGGGCACTTTTTCCTAGGCTAGCAACTCAACACTTAACTTCTGCCCTCAAAATAAAATAAATAAATAAATAGATAAATAAATAAATAAATAAAAAGTAAATGTCCACCAAGCGGGAGGGAGTGCAAGATGGAAGAGTGCTCTCTGTTCTTGGGGCCAGATGCTTGAGTCCTGCAAGTGCCCCTGGCCAGGGCTGTCAAGGCTGCTGACAGCAGCATGTCAATTCCTCAGCACCAGAACCTACTGGGCTGGGCCCTGGCCTACCTTGTGGGTCTGGGCACAGCAGAGGGTCAGGGGCACCTGACTCTCCCTCCTGCAGTCAGGCCACAGCCCCGACAGGCCCACTCTTGCCCCAGCAAGTTAGTTGTAATTTGTGCTCTTCCAGCAGCAAGGCCCACCCATCCAGGGCCTATCCAGAGTCTCCTGAACATGAGTTCTCCAGCCCCCAGAGAGAAAGTGGGCCCAGTAAATGGTCAGGGATTAAAAACATGAGCAGGAGAGAGGGGGCACTGAGAGGCATGGCGATGTTGGCAGTGTTCTGGCCTTTGACACAAAGCTCCTTCCCATGGAGCATCCTTTAGAGCTAAAGGAAGCATCTCGAACCCGAATTCCTCCTTTTTGCAGATGAATAGACAGGCTCAGAGAGGAGGAGTGACCCACCCAAGGGCACACAGTGACACAGAGGCAGAGGCTGGGGAAGGACCCAGCAACCAATCCTGGAATCTGGGCAGTCAGCCTTGTGTTTTTCTAGAATCTTCTGTGAAGGTGCTGTAGAAGGAAGACACAGGGACTCCCCCTCCTTCATGGTTCCCCATAGCCGGGACACAGGCTTGTGCTACAGTTTGGCTTTCTGCTTTGCATAGCTTAAATCGAGTGAACATCAACTGTGGGTCAACCAGTAGAGCAGGTAAACCACGCTGGACCTCTGGGACAGGAGACCATGGCAAATCCTTACCTTGTAGCTTCACTTCCTGGTTCACAATGTGGCTTGGGGTAGCTAGTCACCAAGATCTCTTTCTGCCCTGACATTCTGTGATCACTCTGCCATCGCACCCCAGGAATCTGTGTACCCAACCTGGCAGAGAGATTTCATCCAGTGTTAACAGAAGCCAAAGGAATCTGTACCTATGCCAATTGTCCCTTTTACTATGACAAAAGAAAGAGGGACAAGGATGGGACTGAAGATGGAATCTGAAAATAGCTCTGCTGTTTATAATGGATATGGGGGAGGGGAGGGGTGACAGGTGTTCAGGAGGCATGCTGGCACCTTGTAGGTCTTTTTGCCTGCTGGGTCCCCATGGAGGATTTTCCTATCCCCCCAAGACATACCCTCATCAACACCGCCACCACAAGGCCATGGGGTCACCTGTCCACTATGTCTTGTTCTGATGCCTTGTGTGCCTCAGTGCCTGGCAGGTGATGGGCACTTACCTCATCCTTCATGACTGATGAATTGCGCAGAGCCCATTGGGACCAGCAGGCAGGACAGGAGTGAGGCCACGGTGTGTTTGGAAATGCCTGGTTTCAGCTTGTCATATTACTTAGGCAAGTGTCCTGCCTCCCTTTTTGTACTTCAAGTCTGGTTGATAAGTATTTTCCAAACTGATTTATAAAACACTGATTTCTTGGATGTTTTGCATGGAAACAAGGGTCCCTGGGTGATTTGGGTGATGTGGCTCTCTGCGTCTGTCTTTGGAGTTTCACATGCACATTAGAATTTGAAAGGCTCTGAGCTGTCCTCCAGTAAAGGCATCTATTTAATTTTATCTAAACCATCTTCCTTTGAATCTGTTTGGTCTTCTCCTCAGGCCTGAGGAGTTGGGGTTCTGAGACATGCAACCTGGGAAATGAGTCTCTTTGTAAACTCCTTTATCTCATCTAGAAATGAGGTGTCCTGGTACAGTGGGAAAAAAAGTGTGGGTTTTGGAATCAGACCTGTGTTCAACTCTTGGCTTTGCCATTTAGTAGCCACGTGGCCTCAAGTGAGCTCCTTCACGTTCCCCTCTTGGATTTCCTCATCTGCAGCATGAGCCTGATGATATCTATTTGTTGTGGTTGTCGGTTGTTGAGAGCATTGAGTGAGTGGCAGATATGAAGTGGGTAGAACAGTGGTTGGTTCCTGTAGGCCCATGATGCACGTTCTTCTGCCCCCTTCCTCCTACACTCTTCTACCCCTCACCCCTCCTCCCCAAGCTCAGAACCAGCTGCTATCAGTGCAGAGCTTGTAGCAGAGGCAGGCCATGTCTGAGTCCTCACACAGCCCTAACCATAGTTCCATGGAAGGACCACACCCCAGCAGGCCCTTTGATGGGGAGACCAAGAAGGTGCCCTTCTTTGCCAAGCACGTGAGTCCTCTATGCCTGGGTTGCTGAGTCCTCTGGTTGCTCTTGGTGAAAACAGAAGATGAGAGAATGCTCCTAAGTTGTTCCAGAATGGATGCCCATGATCATAAATCCACTACTTAAAATAGCAAATCCGTCCCCAAGGCCCAACTTGTGGGCAAAGCCCTGTGTTTGTCCAGGCAAGAAGCAAACAGGAAGGTAGGGCCTCGGGGATGGTGAGTGAAAAGGCTGGATCAGGCATCTGAAAGAGCAGGGATTAGGAAGGCTTCCAGGAGCCTCCACACCAGGACATCCTGGCACGAGCTGTCCCTGGAATAAGCTACCACTTGACAAACACAGAAAAGCATCAGGTTTGCGCCAGACACGGCTTCACTGTGCTAAAGGAGTCTGCTAGGGAGGGGAAATGGGCACCAGAGCTTGGCTCTTTGTAGGGACTGAACGAGCAATTTGAACCAGAATGATTGAATCTCTGTGGACTGATCTTGCTTCTGTATTGCTCTTTCCTTTCTCCCTCCTCACTCTAGGGCAGGGCTGGAGGAATGGGCACAGGACTTGAAGACAAAAGTGGTTTCGAGTCTTGTTCTGCCCTTACTGGTTTTGTGATCTTAGGCAAGTTACTTAACCTCTGTGAACCTTAGTTTCTTTATATGTAGGCTAAGTACAATAATCCCTACCTCTAGGGTGCTTGCAAGGGCTGAACAAGCTGTCATTGATGGACCCCAGAGTGTGACATATTACTCTTGACATGTTTGTTTTCATATGCCTTCGAAAACAATAGCATGCCAAAGCCTTTTATGGGTGTCATCAATTGGTACCGGGCTTAGGTAACTCTGCAAGTTGAAAAAAAAGAGAAAAGGAATTGGCTTAAAGAAAAATATCCAGTACATCATGGGATAATTGGTGCGCAAATATAGCAAAGTTCATGAAGGTTCTGGGCAAATGACTGAAGTCTGGAAAAGTGAATTTATACTGAATCAGGCAGGTGCTGAAGGTGTTTTCTCTTTCCTTCCCTTCCATTCCCAGAAAAGAAAGGATGAGAGTGGATCAGGGAAGAAACAAAAGTAGCTACAAATCCACCCCCTCAACTTGGAACTCTACCTCAGCCCTACTTTTTCTAAAATGTATTTTATTTTTTATTGGTGCCTATCAATTATACAGAATGGTGGCTCTTGTTGTGGTGCACTGTACACCCGTGACACCATGTGACCAACTCACTGTCCAACTCCCCCTCCTTCCCCAATCCTCTTCTGCTTTCTTGACATCCTTTTCTTTTCTCCTCTCCCCTTCTTCCTTCCTTCATTTTCTTTCTTCCTTCCTTCATTTCCTTTCTTTCCAACTAACTTCCACACATGAGAGGAAACACATGATACTTTCTTGCTGAATCGGGCTTATTTCACTTAACACAATGTCTCCAGTTCCGTCTATTTTCCTGCAAATGATAACATGGTGTTCTTCTTTATATCAACCCTGCTCTTTTTGTTCACAGATTCTCTTTTTGTATGATTGCTTTATTGCCTCCATTTTCTCCCAGCTAAGGGTCTTAGTTCTCCTTTTGAACATTCTTGCTTAAGTCCTCTGGTATGATGCAGGCATCCGAAACTCTAACCAATAGCATCAAATCCTTATCCCCCACACTCCAATGCATCTTCCAGAGATTTTCAGGCAGGAAATAGAAGAACAAGGAAGGGAAGGTTGTGGGAACAGCAGGGTCAGATCATCAGATCACGATTCTCAAGATGTCTTCCTGTTTCCTAAATTGGCTTTTCTTTCTCCACGGAAGTAGAAATCTAGAAAGAGGAAGTGACTTGTGAAAGAATTCCCCACGCAAAGACACTTCGCAGGGAAAATTCCAATTTTATTACAAAAAGCTGTGTGCTTATATAGAACTAAGGGGGAGATGGTAGGGCTTAGATAAATGGCAGGCAACCCGTTTATTGGCAAGTTCTTCCAGATATCAGCTCCGGAGCCCCGGAATTAGTTCTCATTGGGGCTAAGGTTCCCCCCCAGCGAGATTTGAAATTGGCGCCGGCGGGAGAGTTCACACAGGCGGGAACTTTTCGCGCCACTGCAGAAAAGAAGAAGGTAGGAAGAAGAGGTGCTTAGGCGCCATGTTGGGGTTTTTTCTCTGGGGTATGGCTGCCGTTTATACTTTTCCCAACAACTTGCCCAAGAAAACAGCAAGAACCCAAACATGTCAGCCTCCATTCTTGGTCCTGTTCTTTGCTTTCTGTCATAATGGGGAGTCTGGGCTTTACAACCCGAAGAGAATTCAAGCAGTTGCCCTTTAAAATAGTTCTGTTTTTAAAAACAGAACAAAAGCAAAAGCCATGAAACTAAACAGCTTTAAAATCCAGACCTCATCAGGTCAAGACCCAGCCTGTACCTGACACAGAGGAACGAGCATTGGGGCAAGAGCCACCTGCCTGTGGCAGTCTTCTCCACACTGATCTGGGGAGAACTAAATGTCACAGGCTCCCAAGAAGATTAAGCAGATTGCCTTAGATAAATGGTTTTGCATTTGCTGTATGACCTTAGGACAATTACAGAGATTTTAAATGGTGGTGTTTGTAATTTTCAGCAGCTTAATGATTGTGGCTGGGAGAAATCTATTGATTTTATCACGCCCTCCATTCACACAGGCACTTCTTGTGCTGTGACTTTTTCCTTAAGGTGTGAATATGTGAGTGTATACATATGCATACGCACACATGCATACATACATGCATATATGTATACGTATATATAACCTTATATATACTAAATCTCTTATGTATACTTAAGTAGGTATCCTAACATTTTTACATATATGTGTGTGTGTGTGTGTATATATATATATATATATATATATATATATTATGAGTATACACACACACACAGTTATTCTTTTCTGAAAGGACCATACATGTCTGACAGACACTGCACATTACCAAATCCCTATCCCTTCTCTCCAGCCTTACTAACAGAACCCCAACTTTGCAAGGATAGCACTATATCCAATTGAAAAGAAAAAAGAAAAAACCCTCTGCTTCCAGCCTCCCTTGCAGCTTGAGGGCATAGCTCAGTTCTGAGCAGAACTGAGATGTCAACAGAAGCTACTGAGATGGTCCCAGGAAATCTCTGTAAGAAGCAAGGAATGATCTGCTGCTCTTTGCCCTCCTGTCTTCTTGCCTAAAACATGGGTCTTGCCTAGAGAGATCGCAGCTCCCTGTGAGCTTGGGGTGAGACAGGGCCACAGTTCACGATGGTGTTGCAGACAGCCAGAAGGAATCTCTCAGCAACCTGCCCAAGTTTTTCATTTAGTAACAAAAACTAAGACCTCTGTGTGACTAAGTCACATTCCTCAGGTTTCTGTGACACACAGCCAAATGAAATTCCTAAAGTAGTATTTATTCAGTTAAAACAGAAACAGCAACTCTGCAGTGAAGAGTTGGCCTCTTTTTTCCTTAACCATGAGGCTCCTAGGTCCCTTCCTCAGAGAAAACCACTTTTCCCAGATAGCATCTGTGTATGCAAGCATAATTGTGGCCATGCCCATATTTTAAGGCTCTTTTGATCATTTATATCTAGAATCATAAAACTTAAAAGAGTGAGGGGGAGGTGTGAAAAACACTTGACATCATTTTCTTCAGAGATTCTCAGTGAGGATCAGAAACAGGTGAAGGTGCACAATAAGTGTCGGTGAGCATGTGGGGGAAAGGCTCACTCATTCACTGCTGGTGGGACTGCAAATTGGTGTAACTACTCTGGAAAGCAGTATGGAGATTCCTTGGAAAACTTGGAATGGAACCACCATTTGGCCCAACTATCCCACTCCTCAGTCTATACCCAAAGGACTTAAAAACAGCATACTACAGGAACACAGCCACATCAATGTTAATAGCAGCTCAATTCACAATAGCTAAACTGTGGAACCAACCTAGATGCCCTTCAGTAGATGAATGGATGAAGAAACTATGGTATATACACACAAAGGAATATGACTCAACCTTAAAGGAGAATGAAATTAATGCATATGGTAAATGGATGGAGTTGGAGAATATCATGCTAAGTGAAGTTAAGTCAATCAAAAAAAAAAAAAAAAAAGAAAAGCCAAATGTTTTCTCTGATATGTGGATGCTGATCCATAATGGGGAGAGGCAACATAAGAATGGAAGGACTTTGGATTGGAAAGAGGGGAGTGAGGGGAGGGGAGGCGGTAGTGGGGTGGGAAGGTTGGTGGAGTGAGACGGATGTTATTACCCTATGTACGTGTATGATTGTATGGATGATGTGACTCTGCATAGTGTACAGCCAGAGAAATGAAAAACTGTGCTCCATTTGTGAACAATGAGTCAAAATGCATTCCGCCGTCGTGTATAACTAATTACAAAAAAGAAAGAAATGGGTAGATGTGGCCATGCTCCTAGAAGATCACTGTCTATTGGAAGATGCTCCTGACCAGTGTGTAGAACAGGAGATGGTGAGAAAACTAAAGGAAAGGTTGAAACTTCCCCATTTCAACCAAACCCTTCATTTCCTAAGGTCGCCAAGTGACTTGCAGACAGAGCTTTGACTAGACCCTAAGTCCCCAGATAGCCAACATAAAGCTCCAATTTCACCCAGATGTCATCAGTGAGGACCAAGACTCAGAGCCAGAGGAAGTCCTCACAGCCACTTTGTTGTTGGAACGATGCCAAGTGTTTGGAGCTAGTTAGAGGCAGACTGGAAATTATTTGTTCCTGTGTTGTAATGAACTCAACTGAATAGTTCCATGTCATCTCATGTTCCTGTGCACGAGTCCTATAAGTATTGCCACATTGTGACTTTCTAGACTTTTTATGCTCCAGAGGGGTGAACAGAGTCGTTTCCCAGACATCTCCCCATGCCAACTGTCCAGAGAATCTGCCAGGAGACAGGGTTGGAACGTCATTTGCAAGTCATTAACATCCTTGCAGTGAAGGCCCATGTTATGCCGGAACAAGCCTGAGCCCTCTGAAATTTATAGCTCTCTTAATGGATGCATGAAACTGAGATCAAAATCTACTGCCTGGGAAATTCCTACTTTGTCCCTGATAATTAAGGAAGTGTTTGTATGGGATCAATTTGGTGAAGACGAAAAATCCCAGTCAAATCCAGGCAGTAGCCGACGAATTCCCAAAAGTATGAAAGAATTCATTAATTCAAGTTCTCTAGTGCTGAATCCGTTTTTGTTTACCTCATTCAGTTTGCAATGAGAACAAATTAGGGGGAGAAATGCACCCCTTGCACTTACTCACGGCTGCCTTCTTTGAAAGATACTGAGGAGCCCGGGGAGGACACGTGATGGAGGAGGGGGGTCTGGCAGGTGTGATGGGGGGAGTTGATCAGGGGCCACTTGGTGCCACAGAGGTGCTGCTCCCAGGAGGAGCCCACACTTGCCTCCCTTGCCTTTTCCCTGATGAGAATGCCTTTCCTCCAATTCTTTCTTTGTTCCTTTGTATCTTAAGGCATGGCTCAAATGTTCTCCCTTCCATGAATCTTTTCTCAATTCAGCAGGCAAACTTACTGAGCCCTCTTGCCCATGTTAGTTCTGTGCATTCTGCTCTCCTCTCCAAGAAAGTTAGAGACAGACCCTTGACTACCCAGAGTCCCCAGGTACCTAACGTAGGGCTCCAACTCCACCCAGATGTCATTGGTGAAATTAAAGGCAAGACCCTATTTTAGCTTAAAAAAAAAAAAAAAAGGAAACTTACTTTTCTTTCTCATTATATAATTTATGCATATCCATGATAAACACTAGAAAATACAAAATTAAGGAGCACAAGCATTTGTATTTTGTTGTACAATATCTAGCTTTTTAAAATTCCTACATTTGCTATAAAGATATATCAAAACTGGATCATACTAAGCTATATAAAGTTTTTAAGTATACTTTTTATACTATAATATGTCATTATCATCTTTCAAAGATAATATGGTCATTTTTCTTATTATAAAAATACGTGGTACACACCTGTAATTCTAGCAGCTCAGGAGGCGGAGGGAGAAGGAATGCAAGTTCAAAGCCAATCTCAGCAACTCAGCAAGGCCCTAAGCATTTTAGTGAGACCCTGTCTCAAAATAAATAAGACATAAAAAGGGCTGGGGGTGTGGCTCAGAAGCACCCCTGGGTTCAGTCTCTAGTACCAAAACAAAAAGCAAAAAAACAAAAAAATAAATAAACAAAAGTGCTCATGATAAAAAATTGAAAAGAAATGTAGAATTTTATAATCAAATTGTTTCAATTTCAACACATAGACCATTATTGCCATTCTAGTGTATTATATAGCCTGTCGTATTTTCCACTAGAGTATGTGTAAATGTATCACATTCCACATGTTTAAAAACGTTCATTCGTACGTGCAGTTTGTTTTACTTAATATATCATAAACATCCTTCAATGTCAAGTAATTTAGCCACAGACATCACCCTTTTTGATATCTGCATAATGTGTGAATCTACCATACTTTAATAAGGCATTTACATTTTTTCAAAATACCTCTTTAACCAATTACATATCACCCTAGGACACACTCTGGCAGAGGTACACTTTTACAGGTTTTGATACAAGTCGCCCTCAATGAAATGTGTTCAGATTTTAGTTTTCCAAAATGTCTAAAGAGAGAGAGCCTTGCCCATAACAACATAATAACTGTTGGCTGAATAGATGAACAAAATCCAGAAGAAATTATTTTCCATTCCCTCTAATCTTTCTTTTATTAATTTTGAGACATGGTTGGAAAATCTATTTATTCTTCAGGCACCAGGGGAGGGGAGCCATTAGAGGTAGGTCCTGTGTAAACTGATCTTCTCTATTCTCCTACTGTTTTGGTAAACTGAGGAAATGGAAACTGAGAGGAAGTGCCTAGTTCCAAATCTGGGGGTGAGTGAGCCACACGAGGTGGGGGCAGAGAATACTCCCTGAGGCCATCGGACCCCAGGCCAGCCCAGGCCTTCCCCACTTAGCCTGGGCAGCCCTTCTCTCTTCTCTGACCTTTCAGTTTCTTGATAAATCACATTTGACTCAAAGCAGCTTATACTATGTCAGATGGAAAAAATGAAGCACGCAGGGAATTTTCTCCCCCTGATATTTATCTACTCTTATCACCTTATATGAGATGGATTTAAAAAAAAAAAAAACATGAAATTTAAAATCCAAAGTTTCAAATCTGAGTCTGGCTTTTGCTAAGACATGCAACCTATGCAGGCCCAATTTTTTTCCCCTGTGACTTGGCAAGCAGGTGCCCTGTGATCTGCTTCCGAAGACCCTCTTAAGGATCGGGGAGGTGGTTTTGTGATTATCGTACAGATGCCGGATGATGTGAATAGTAACATGCTGCTGTTGGTGACGTTGAAGATCATTTCCCTAACTTGCAGGGCCAGCCCCCATGGGCCTTTCTAAGATGTGTTTCTCAACTGAAAGGAAGGAAGGGACTAGAACAGCATTGCAGAAAGAGCAGCGTTCCAAGAGCCAGAAAGCCTGCATTCTCATTCTGGATACTTTGGGCCTTAGCATTCTTCCTTTTAAAAAGGAAGTTGCAGGAAATGACTCCTGTGCTCTCCTCTGCCTCTGGCACTCAGGTCAGCAATTCTGTGATCTTAGGCAAGTTGTTTCTCTGCGGGCCTCGTTTTCGTCATCAGGCAAATGAAGGGATTAAGCTGACTGGCCTGTCTGGTCCACTTCTTTTCTGAGGATTGACACGGTCCAGGTGAACCGCCCCTTATCATCTGGTGTATTCTTAACCACACCACAACTTGGCCCCCCAGGCTGTGGCCTCTGGGACCACAGATAGTGGGCTGTGGTTTCCTTTCTCCTCCCTGTTTGTTTGTTTCTGCTGTGTGCTCACAAATAAGTGGCCAAGGGACAACTTGGCAGAGTCAACCGATTCTTCCAACAAGATGCTTTAGACACGCAATGATCTGAGGCTGCAGGCTGGTTGGCCTTCCTCAAGCCTGAGGATTAAGTGTCACGCTAGTGTGTCAGGGCAGAGTCAGGCCTTTCCCGTCTCCCCAGTGCCCTGGGGTTCTGGGTCCTCTCAACCCATGTGCAGTCTTCCCCAGGGCCAGGCTGCAGGCCCCCCCCCCCCCCATTTCTCCCTCTGCCAGGAACGCCTCTCTTCACGAGCTTTCTCCTTCAGGGTTTGTGGGAAATGCTTCCTTCTTAATAAAAGCCCTTCCTAATCTCCGTGATCAATATCCATCATTCTTTCTGGATGCTTTTCACAAGTGGTATGCACTTCTTTTTAGCTCTTATCAGTTCATCTTTTTAAAAAAAAAATTCTGTTGCTGCTTATCTGTCTGCTCCACTGAGAGCTGGGCATCTGTTAGAGTCCGGCAGGCCTCCTCAAGCAGGCACTCAGTGTCATGACCACCTATGCAAGTTAGCAGGACTTTTGGATACCCACTTACTCCAAGGATTTGGTTTGCTTTATTTTTTTGGTCAGAAGTAGAAGATTTGGGCATGAACACAGGAATGTTGAAGCTGAAGTATCAGTCTTCTAGGGACCCTGACGTCCTGGTCAGCCCCGGATTGTTCACATCACATCACCACGATCAATGTCAACAGTCTCTTGAATTTAAGACCCAGGTGCCAGCCTAACTGAGGCTCCATCCTCAGTGACCTGGAGGATTTGTCAGAGACAGAGCTGCTTAGTGGTTAGGAACAGGGCCTCTGCTGTCAGACAGATCTGGGCTCACATCCACATCCTGGTACAGCCCCTTGTTGGCCATGTCACCTTGTCTCAGTACTTAGCTTCTCTGGCTTCTTGCTCATAAAATGGAATAATAATGCCCACCTCCCAAGGAGGCTCTGAAGTTAACTGAGGTGCAACTCTTAGTACAAAGCCTGGGATCAGGAATGGTGTCAGCCACGTGGATGCATATACTACCCTATTGAAGGGTCTCACACTCTGAGGTGTTCCTTGAAATGGCACTCACAGATTTAGATCCTGTATTCTTGAATATGTGACAAGTGACACCGGATAACTTCAAAGAGCTCAGAGGTGGGCAGATCAGTGCATTTTGCCATTTACAAAGGGCTGTTTGTGGAAGTCATCTCATGGTTTCATACCATACTCCAGAGATGGGCCAGGCAGGTGGCATCAGACCTATGTTGCAATGACATCATCGGCTGAGAGAGGTTAAGTGACTTGCCTGGGGTGGCTCATGCAGTTAGAATGTGCCCCTGAGACTTAAGCCTCAGTTTGCCTATTTCCTTATAAATCGTCTTTCCACAAACCACAGGAAGGAGCAGGAGAAGAAATTGGCTTTGGGCCGTGACAATGATGATGCTTACTACCTAAGGAATAGGGCAGGTGTTCCATGGAGGCCCAGCTTAAAAACAGGTGGAAAAATGATCCGTCACATTTTGCCAAAGAAGAGAGTCCACGTAAGAGTAGCAGGAAACATGGAACTAAGGAGGAACATATTCTGAAAGGCTCCAACTGCCCAGCTAAGGAATTCAAGCTGATTGGGCCATGGAGATAGGGAAGATTTCAGAAGGGAGTAACAAGATGATGAGAAGCTCCCAAACCATGACTCACCAGAAATGATCTTTAAGGAAACAGGTGCTTAACCTGGTAAAGAGAAGACTTAGGGAGAGAGGAAAGTGTTTGTCAGGCCTGGGGGAGAACGTGATCGGTATTGGATAAAGGAAGAAGCAGGCTCATTTTGTGTGGTCTCCATGAGTGGTTGGGGCTGGTGGGCAGCGATGAGGGTCAGTGGATAGAAGCTCTAGGGAGATATTTTCAGTTCAAATGAAGAAAAACTTTCTGATCCTTTCAATGCACTTTAACCAGAGTTAAAGGCCTCAGTCAGAACCACCCCAAGGTCTAATGCTACAGCCGGAAAACTTCTCTAGTATAGCCTGGGCTGTCTTGAGAGGCATAAGATCCCCTTCCTTCCAGTGGTCAAGAGAAATGTGTCACCCACCTCGTGCTGGGGGTGGTCTGGGCTGGACAATTTCTCATAAGCGTTTGTGCATCTGCGTGTGTTGTGAAATCTTCAGCAACCCTAAATCCCTTAATTAGAGGGAGAAAAAAGGCAAGTGATCAATTAGGCTCTCTGTTTAAAAGCCTACATTTGCATGCTCCATCTTAACTGAAGTCTGAGGAGCAGAGACTGTGGCCAAGCAGGAATTTCATCCTGCGTGTAGCTGGGTGACTCCACCTAGGAATTGAAAATCATTTAGCTGAAATTGTGACATAGCCAGCAAATTATAGTCTGCCTTCAGGTTGGGGCTGCGGCTGCCACTGTGGCGCAATCCTCTGGCAGGTAACACTAAGTCGACTCAGGGCAGTCTCCCTGCCTGGCCCTGCTGCTGCTCAGTTAGCAGGCTGCAGGCCAGGCCAGCTGGGGCAGCAAAGGAGGGGAGCCGGGAAGCCAGCCCCCGACCTGCGTAACAGGAGTCTGTCTAAGGGGGACCTCAGAGCTGCATTCACACCCTAATTCTGAGCCTCACTACAGCCTGGGAGATTGGTGGGTCAGGCTAATGAGGACACTGAGCATAAGAAAAGTGAAAGGATTTGGCCAAGGTCACATTGTAGGCAAGTTACAGCACCTGGCTTTGAGTCCTAGTCGCTGAAGCCAGCTCAGAGTATTTTTCTAACTCCACCACACTGGGGTCAAGGCTGATCAGCACAGACCCATCCAAGGGGAGATCAATGAGTAGTGGTCAGTCACCAATATCCACGCTGTGCACACTGGAAACGTGGAATCCCTTAAGGATATTAATGATCCTGATAACATCAATACCAACTTCTGACGCCGGGCTGTGCCAGGTGCTATACTAATTAAGCACTTTATATTCATCGACTCCTTTAATTCTCGAAGAAATTCCACCTCAGTTTTATAGATAAGTAAGGAGGCTTTGAGAGGTGAGGTGACTTGGCATAGGCAGAATTTTGACCCAGGCGGATCTCTGTGACCTCAGTTTCCTCTCTGAGGGCAGTGCCACTTGTCTGTCATTTCTTCAGCTTCCTCTGTCAAGTCATTGAAAGGATGGCCCAGGGTCCAGTTCCTCTTGGCTCCCAGGCCAACCGTAATAACAATCATAATAAATTGTCAAGAAGTTCTCAGGCTTCCTGGTGGGACTGACCCTGCATAAGGCAGGCCTTGCCAAGAGTCAAAGCTGGTGCATGGCAGAGGCCAAGGCCACCCTAAAGGCCACCCTTAAACCTCCGAATCAAGGTCCATTGCTCTTTGCCATATACCTCTGCTCTCTTTAGGCTCTCTTCCTAATCAAGCGGGCTCCAGAGTCACTTACACAGGGGAATGAATCTCACAATTGTGTGTCCTTGGGTTACTCCATTCGTCCCCATTTTACTAGAGCAATAGCAGTAGCACCCAGGTGAGAGGGTTGAGATGCAGTGGCTGGCTGCAGCTTGCCCACAGGAAAAGCTAAGTGGACGGGAGTGACAATCCCCAGTCCTAATGTTATTGATTTGCTTATTCAAACGTGTGTATATGTGTTCCTGCTATAGGTCAATGGCTCTGCTAGTTTTGGAGCAAGGAATGAATTAACCCACAGCCTGTTCCTTCAAGTCTAAGGATGGGATCCACTAAACATGTCCCAGTGCAATGTGACCAACATCTTAAACACCCAAATCTATCTATCTTCCTTCCTTCCTTCCTTCCTTCCTTCATTCCTTCCTTCCTTTCTTCCTTTCTGTGCTGGGGATTGAACCCAGGGCCTCATGCATGCTAGGCAAGCACTCTACCACAGAGCTATACCCCCATCCCATGATACATATCTTACTACAGGTCCTTAAATGTACCAAAGGCTGTAGGAGCCCAGAGGATAGGGAAAGGACATTAATTCCTCTTTTCAAATTTTTCTAAGCCTCTTGTCTATTCATTCTTGTATTCAAGACCCAGAATTCCCACCTTCTCCCTAAAGACCCAATCTTCTCATGGCAGTATTCAGTCCTCACTCTTCCACTCCAGCGCTGGGGAAGTCTTGCGAAATAGCGGCTGTATCAGGACTCCCTGAAATGTGACTATTAACTCCCCTGTCTATCACAGGAAACCTCAATACTTGTAAATATCCATCATAGGATCTTGGAAAAAACATTCACCTTAAAAACAAGCAAACGAGTCCTGGGTTGTGGCTCAGTGGTAGAGCGCTTGCCTAGCACGTGTGAGGCACTGGGTTCGATTCTCAGCACTACATAAAAATAAATAAAATAAATAAAATAAAGGTATAGTGTCAATCTTTAACAAAAAATACTTTTTAAAAAATAAGCAAACAAGCAAAAAAAAAAATGTAGAGTGTCAGAGGTTCTTCTCACCCATATTTTTTTAAACCGATAAAGAAGCAGAGGGTCAGTGACTACCCCAGCAGTCTTTTTTATTTTCTTTTTTTTCCCCCCTGTAGTGGGAAGTGAACCCAGGGGCTTTAAACCACTGAACCACATCCCCAGCCCTTTTTAATTTTATTTATTTATTTGTTTGCTTGTTTGTTTTTGTGGTGCTGAGGACTGAACCCAGGACCTCATGCATGCCAGGCAGACACTCTACCACTGAGCCATATCCCCAGCCCTAATTTTTTTATTGTTTATTGAGACAAGGTTTCACTCAGTTGCTCAGAGCCTCACTAAGTTGCCAGGCTGGCCTTTGAACTTGTGCTCCTCCTCGCTCAGCTTCCCGAGCCTCTGGATTACAGGGTGCACCACCAGATCCCACTTCCCCTGCAGTCTTACAGGTAGCATGTGGTAAAACCAGAAGGCCAGTGGCTGTCACTCCTTCTCATGAAAAAGAATAATTTTTCCCCTAATCTAGAATCAAACTGGCACTGGATTCTTGATGATCTCTGGTTTAGTCCGCTGTGGTCCGTGAACATTCGCTTTCCACTTTGTCATCACTAGGACTATTCCTCTGCCTATGTGAGTTGAGAAGGGTGGGCACGATTGTCCCTAGTCAAAAACAAGGCTTCCAGCTTTCAAGGCTGAATGATGATCGCAACCTGGCCAGCTATTGGAGAGCTTCCAACTTCAAGTCCAGCGTTCTATCACACCACAGCCCTGAACAAATGGACAGTGAGGTGTTTCACACCCCTTGTGCAAGCGGGAAACACTGAAATATATGCACACTGAGAAAGGACTTCACAGGTTTCTGCTTGGGGGTTCAGCTGAGATTTATTGACCCAGAAAGAACTTGCATAAGACTTACCCTAAGCCTTATGATCCAGGAAGTCGTTCACCTTTTTTAAAAAATAAATCATAAAAACAAACTATTTGACGTTCTTATCTCACCCCTTCCTCCCAAGCTGGTCTTGCACAAGCGTGATGACCTGCCATTGGGCGATGAGCGTGTCGTAAGTGAACGTTTACAGGCACTACAGGAATGACCTGGTGCCTCGCCCACCTCATTAGAATTCTAATTGGGGTGTGTAGGAGAGGCTTCTATAAATGGTAAGGCAATCCCTGGCACCACATCTCCCCACACTGTCCCTGACATTCTCAGCAGAGCCCTAGAGGAGGCTGAGGAAGGCGAAACATGAGAGGTGAGTGCGTAGCATCTTCTCTGGCAAGCCCTTGCTGGAGGCCCGGTGCGGGGCCTGAGCAGCCGACCAGGACAGCTGCCTGCCGGGGGCCACTGTTGAAGGCTGGATCTCAGTATTTCAGGGTTTTATTCAGAGGTAGCTCTTTTCAGAGTGGCTGCCGGCTCCCTCTAGCACCTTCTAGGTGTGGGATGTAGTTCTGAGTGATGGGCAGGTGTTCAGTGCAGCTGAAGGTCAATGTCCCCTTAGATAGAGGACTAGCTTTATTGTGTTGGTGTTTCTTTGATACATTTTGTCACCACTACTAAAGTCAAGCCAGAGAGCACTTGCTCGTTGTGTTTTGCACTGTGTGTTTTACCAGCTGTCAGCAGCAGAGGCAAAGAATAGCAAGAAGACTCAGAGCCCTCAGGGGGTGAGAGAGCAAGAGCAAGGAAGCTTAGTTGTAAAAAGAAAACTCCTTGGCATCGCTGGAATGCTCCTAAGTAAACTATGCATCCGGAAGCACCAGGTCCTTGTCAGAGATTTGATGTGCTGAAATCCAGTAGCAGAAGGTGTACCACAAGATGCTAGGTGTTCCTACCTGGGAAGGGGAGCAAAAGAGAACAAGAAGTGCAGGTTCTTTAACTCTGTAGTTACTGTCGGTTACTGTCGAGGATTTGGGCCCTTTGTTAATCAGAGACCCTGCTAAGCCCCTGATAATTACTGCCTGTCATGGGTGTTCAGCCTTAGACATTGATAGCAGCGATGCCAAACCCAAACAAGGCATGAGTCAAACCCATAAAATACTGTGAATGGCAGTTAGGACCACAAGAAGGTTTACCACAGGAATCACTGAGCCAGATGCAAAAGGTGAATGCTGTCTCCTCTAGGAACCCCCAAGACCAGGTCAGGGTTGTTGCAAAAATGTGCCTTCCCCTGCCTTCCATTTTCTCCTGTGGATACGCAGTATGGCCAGGATGCTACTGAGAGGAGCCCTGAGTCCTTCAGACTTTGTCAAAAGGGGATGGTAGCTGTTACGAAGCTTACCTCTCTCCCCCAGGAAGTGACTGAGCACTTGAAATGGACAGACCTTTGTCAGAGTCACACAACCAGTTGGTAGCAGAGCCCAACTATGGCCCAGCCACTGTGGGATCTGTTTATTGTGTCCTGTTGCTCGAGCTGAGCTCATACACAAGTGCAAGTGACATGTGGGACACAGGAAAGCAATCCTGATTGTGGTTTCTTATTTGGTCTCTGTTACCAACTGCTCCCTGTCACTTCTGAGCCTTCAGTCTGCAAGATGAAGAGCTTGAAATAGAGGGACTCTGAGGCACCTTGCAGGAGTGATTCTCCATGAAAGGAACTCAAGGGCAGAGAGCCAGTGGCCCCAGTATGTGCCCAGCCCCTGGAGGTACGAACCACATGAGTAACGCGCACATAGTGGTCCAGCTGCTTGACGTCGCTAGGGTCTGAGATTCCCGGGCACTGAGCTCCTAGAGCCCAATCAAGTTAACCAGAGACATTCTAAAGTCACAACAGAATGAGGGCAGTGGCTGGTTGGGAAAAAATCAATTTGAATAAGAGGAAGGAAGAGCAGGTGAATGCATCCAGTGCCTTAAATTTGTCACACATGTAGTCCCTAGCTCAGCGCCTAGTCACTCAGCCAGGAAGGGGGTTCATGTTTCGTGGGTGAATGGATTTACTTGTGGGAAAGGGAAAAGGACTATGCCAGGTGCAGAGGGGATCAGGAGATGAATGGCATGCAGGGCCTGCCCTTGGTGAGCTTTCAGTCTTGACGACACCAGTTCATTGGTAAGATACATGCAGGGTGCACTGACAAATGCAAACCAAGTGCTGTGGGGACCAAAATGAGGTAGAGATTAATCTTGGCTGGAATGTGGAATATGGACGGCCCTGGAAAGTCAATGGCACTTGGTCATGGACAGTGAGCTGGGCTTGGTCTGGAGTGGTTTGTGAGATTAAGAGCATTCAGGCAGAGGGAACAGGTAAATAAATGTGGACTTATATTTAGGTGGGACCCAGGGGACTATCAGGATGACATGTGTGTTGAGACTCTGCGTCTAGCTCCTAACTTGTTCCTCTTGCCTGGAATAAGAGTGTGTCCAGTTATTCTGCCTGTCGGCAAAGAAGGTCACCTGGACCGTGGATGGGACAATGGTGGCTCAGGAAGAGTCAGCACTATCCTACACACAGCAGCCTCAAGCACCCCTGGAATGAACAGGAGTGCAGACTGTGCGCCCAGGTGTTGGGCCCGAGGTGGAGGGGAGCACTGTTCCCCATCCCCAGCGCCTCTCGGGGACTACGGTTCTGTCCTGCTGGGGGCCATGAGCTTTCTTACCAACCACTTTCCTGAACGTGGCACTAGCCTTGGCTTCAGGCATTACCTTCTCTTGGCTCTGTTTCCCCATCTCCCGAGGGTGTGTCACATTCTGGACTCGTGGGTCGGTCACCAAACATCTCCCTGCAGCTGGCGCATCAGGGGCTCCTTGTCCCATGGAAGGCATTCCTGCTGGGGTGCTACCTACTTCTTTCTGTGAATCTTCTGGGATCTTTCTGGACTCTCCTTGCATTCTTGATTCAGTCACCTGGACTCTGCTCACTCTGAAAAGAAGATGACCCCTCTGGGCTCCAGTGAGAACCAGCTACCTCCTCTGTGCCCCAGACTCACCGTCTTGGCTGACATGGACAGCAGCTGCTCCCTGTTCATTAGAGACATGTCCCCCCTGGCCTGAGGGCCACCCATACTTCGGTTTTTGTTACCATGGGACTGTATTCAGGGGCAGGGAAACCAAGGGTTACAAGGGCAAGTCAAGAGGTGCTCTCTGGATTGACTGTCCCCTATTGGTGGAGTGAGTGGTCTCGGACAGGTTAGATAACTTGTGTGTCTGGGTTTCCTCACCTGTACATTAGGGTTATTGTGCTATCCACTTCCTAGGTGTCCCCTAGGACCTGGAAACTTCTTTCATGAGTCTGTTTTCTCCTTGCTTTGGGATCTTATGAGGTGAAGTTTATTTCCTAATCAAGGATGATTCCCAGGGGATCTCCCCTGTTAGGAACCTCCCTAACACCTGTCCTCCTGTCCCCTCACCAGTCCCCTTAATACACTCCTGGAGCCTTGGGTCCTGGTGTCTGCATGAGCTGCTTGTCCACCTCAAATGATTTCTCCATGCTACCTCCACCTGCGGGGCTGTGTTCTCTGTTGGGGCCGTCGCTGTCCTCCCCAGGGCCACACGTCAGGCTGCGTGTGTGCTGAAGTTAGGAAATTCTTTTCCTACCACTTGGGAGCAGAAAGAGGGAGAGGCCCGTCGTCTTTGGTAGGGGCTGGGTGATGAGCTCCAAAGAAGCCTGCATTCCCCTCTCCTAGATTTATTTGGGAGAAGAGGACAGTGACACCCCCCTCCCCCTCAGAGCAGCTCAGGTAAGATCATGTGAAAAAGTGTCAATAGTATCAATGACACAGAGGCCTAAGTTAGGCAGTGCTCACAGAGCTTTTAAAAATACCAGTGCTCTTCCTACCCCAAAAGTGCTAATTGACTGATCTGGGGTGAGGCGCAGACCAACATGACACTCTCCAAAGGATTCATCTGGGCAGCATGGTCAGGAGATGCTCCCATGGTCTGAGAGATTCTAAACTTATTCAGAGGGGAATGAGGTCCCTGGATGGCAGTTCCAGGGACTGGCCCTAGTTTTTGCCCCCCTAATCACTTGGGTTAGCTGCAGGGTGGCAGCTTAGAGTCATCCAGGCTGAACTGGGGTCCAGGCTCTGCCTGAGCTCGTGATATTGGACAAATGACTTCACCTGACTCAACTTCCAAGTGCCTCATCTATAAAACGGGCATAACCACATCAGAGAGTTTTTCTGACATTAAAAGATGTCATGCAGGTAAAAGGCTTGACATAGTGTCTGGCTCTGAAGAATATTACCATGGCAGCCCACAAAAAGCTCAAATCCTCCTCTACTCCTGTGTGACTTTGCCATTATATGTGCAAAACCAGGGATAGCGGTGGGTCTGTCTTAGATCCCAACAATAACCCTACAAGGTAGGACATTCCGATCTCAAAACTCCTTTCTACACTTGAAGAAAACAAATTAGAGACACTGATACTCTTGCCTGTCTAGGCTACCAGTCCAGGGCTTATCCCTCTTTGTCCCAGAGAGCCTCACACCAGCTCCTTCCTCTGTCCATCAACAGAGCCCCAGACTTCCCACTACCTGGAGCCACTTGTGCTACTCAGGGCTGGAAAGGATGAAGAGGGAGGCCAAGCTAAAACAGCAGAGGCTGGAAAGAGAAAGGGGAAGGGAGGCTGTCATCAGAGCCAGAGGTGGGGCTGGCCAGGAGCTGGAGAGGTAGGTGCCTGGGGCCTGGGGGGCGGGGAGAGCGGCAATCGGAATGACTCACAGCCCTTACATGACTTGGATCTGAGACCCGGCTTCTGGGCCAAGCTCGGCTTATAAACTTCTCTGTGATCTTAGCAGATCTCTTCTGCTTTGGGGTGGGGGCAAGGGGTGGGGGCTCAGTTTCCTATCCGATAATGTACAAATTTTGGATTCTATCACTCTTTTTCCAAGCTTCCCATTGAAACCCATGAGCGGGTTGTGAAATCAGCTTAGTGGATGGTGACCAGCAATCTTTTAAAAATATGAAGCAATAGAGAAAGTATCTGAGTGCTTTATACCTAGCTTTATAAGAAGCGCTAACATTGTTTCATGAAACTTGGTGTCCGTTGCTGATTGATGTGTGCGGACACGGTGTAAAATGCGTTTCTTAATGTGGTTTCTAGCTTTTTTTTTTTTTTTTTGAGAGAGAGAGAGAGAATTTTTAAATATTTATTTTTCAGTTTTTGGTGGACACAACATCTTTATTTTTATTTTTATGTAGTGCTGAGGATTGAACCCAGTGCCCCGCGCATGCCAGGCGAGCCGTTACCGCTTGAGCCACATCCCCAACCCAAGTTTCTATATTTTTTTAACAAGCTCAAAAGCCATTCAGCTAGATGATTTTTTAAAGAATTTCCTCTCAGCTGTAACTCTAGAAGTGTGTCAGATAAAAATATATCTTTGTCTTGAGTAGAGTCTGGGCAGGTAGGAGGTCCCACCTCCTGGAGTAGTTGTCATGCCACATTGGGTCACCTGCCAGCTCCTCTGTGGTATGAAACTCCCCGGAGCAGAGGTGAAATTAACCACATGCCCAGCAACCAAGGCATCCTTACCTGCATGCTACAGGGACTCACAAGGGTCAATTCAGCTGATAGTGACCCCCTTTCACAGTCTGGCATGTTCTCCCATCACCCCTGCCAAAGTTAGACCCCAGACACTAGCAGGGCAATTGATCAGGTTTCTCTGTGACAGTGAGCCGCCAAATAAGTGTCTTACCAAAAATAAATAAATAAATAAACAGGACAACAGTTTCTTTCTTACATGGTGTAGATGTGGGCATTTCTGGGCAGGTAAAGGCACTGTGGAATCTCCCCTGGCCCAGGCTCTGTCCTGCCTCCAATTCTGCCATCTCTAGGGTCTGAGGTGGCCACTGGAGCCCTGTCCACCCTCCAGAGAGCAGGTGGAAGAAGAGGGAGGAAAACCAGCAAAGGACATTTGCCAACAAATTTTTAAAAGAGCCTTCCTCCACAGGGCACGGTGGCACACACCAGTGATCCCAGTGGCTCAGGAGGCTGAGGCAGGAGGATCACAGGTTGGAAGCCAGCTTCAGCAACTTAGCGAGACTGTAAGCAACGTAGTGAGACCCTGTCTCAAAATAAAAAGTAAAAAAGGCTGGGATGTGGCTCAGGGGTTGAGTGCCCCTGGGTTCAATCCCTGGTACTGAAAAATATAGAGCCTTTCGTATGAATGTTTATAGCAGCACTCTTCAGAAGAGTCAAAAGGTAGAAACCATCCAAATGTCCATCATGTAATGAATGAATGGATAAACAATCTATGATCTATTCATAGAATGGAATATTATTATTCGGCCATCAGAAGAGAATGAAGTACTGATACATCCTATAACATGGATGAGACTGAACAGCAGCATTATGCTAAAGAGCACATGTTATGTGATTAATTTATATGAAATGTCTAGAACAGGCAAATGCATGGGAGAAGAAAGCAGATTTACAGTTGTCAGGGTCTAAATAAAGGAGGCAATGGAGGAGGGGGGCTGCTAACAGAGGGGGCTCTTTGGGGACCAGATAGTGCATAACATTGTGAATGTGGTGATTTTTTAAGAATTTAGAAGCCACTGGGTTTTACTTTAAATTGATTAAAATGGTGATTTTTTTAATGTTATGGACATTTTACCACAATTTTAAAAGTTAAAAAAAAAAAGATTCTCTGGAATCTATGTTTAAATGTAGAACTGCCTACAAGTCAGGGCCAAACCTTATTCATGTGACCACCCAGGTGCAATGGAGTCAGTGAAATATGGTGCCTGTTGATAAGGGGGATTTTATGACCAGGAAAGGAACAAATAAGTATTGGGAAAGAATTTAGTAATGTTCTCCACAGTAGGACTGCTGGTGGCTCTGATATTCTCAGGGGGAAAAAAAAGTGAGAAATTGCCTGACCCTCGAGTTAGCAGTAACTCAAGGAGGTGACATGATATTGTGGGATGAGCCCTGGAATGGAGATCCAGAGGTGCCCTTTGTGGGAACCTGTATTTTCCTCTGATTTTTTTTTTTTTTTTTTTACATACTGGGGATCAAACCCAGGGCCTCACACATGCCAGGCAAGTGCTCTACCACTGAGCTACACCCCCAGGAAGAATGCACCTCTCCATTCCCTCCCTCACCTAGGCTGGTGCAGGAAACAGCCCTGAGGTTCAAACATGTTCATGAACTGCAAACATAGATGGCAGGTCGCTTCTCCCCCTTTGTCTCTGTGCATGGATGGCAGCATAGGCAAAGTGCTCTGCCAAGGGCGGTGGGGGGAGGGCCAGGACAGGAGCAAATGGGTACTGAGATAGAATTTAGTAGTGTTAGGTGGAATTCAGTACTGTGGATTACCATCCGAATGCAATAATAATATTCCATTCTATGAATAGATCATATTTTGTTTATCCATTCATCCCCAAGTAATCCACAGGGTCAACAGGCCCTTTCCAAGGTCCCAAGAATTTTAGGAGCTGGGGGTGGCAGAAGCATGCATTTCTTATGGTGTCACACCTGGGTTTAGAACCCTGGCTTTGCAACTCCTGGATACAGAACCTCAAATAAGGTGCCTTGTCTCTCTGAGCCTCAGTTTCCAGTTGCTGAGAGTTCCTCGATGACACATTGCAGCCCGTTGACAAATGTCTTCCTCCTCTGTCCTCTCCAGCTCAGAGGAGACTGTGATCCCACGATACCCTCGTGGAGAGCAGACCTCCTCCTCCTTGCTGGGGCTTTCACTTGGTGTAGGAAAGGAGGCGATGGTGAACGTGGGCTCCGGAGGCAGACTCCTGTGACTGTGTACTATAGTCCTCCACGCAGGAGCGGGGTGACCATGACACGGCCTTCTCTACACCTTGGCTTCCTCATCTGTAAAACAGAGCATTACGCATGCCCAGCTCACAGGGTTTATGGGCTGATGCATGTAAGGACTGGAGTAATGACCGGCACATGGATGCCCAGTAAACTTCAGCTAGTACTGTGATCGTGGCCACCACAATCACCCTGGCTCTGACCCGGTGGGTCATGCAAAGTGCACCCGGCTCCTCGCCGCCCGTGTCCCTGGTGGGAGGAATGGTGTTTCTGCAGCTGAGGCCCCTGGAGCTCAGTCTTGTCTTGGTCATTCTCCAAGAGGACCAGTCACTGGTCTCTAGGATGAATGAGATGGGCCTTTGCTGCTGACACAGACGCAGCAAGGACAACCCGAGCTTTCCTAGAGCTGTCACAGGTGTGGACCTGTCGGCGGGGAGGGCAGGTGCCAGGTGGAGCTGCAGAGTCCCTCCCTTCTTTCCTTCCCCTGTGCTTGGCAGAGAGCCATCTGGGGACACACTTTCTGTGCCCAAAGAACTCACGGTCTAGAAGAGCGAGTTTGACCTGGAGAAGGGCGTGCTTCTTTCTCTAAGGTTGAGAAAGGAGGTGAAGAATCTGGAAGTGGCGTAGGGGGCTCAGGTGGTCTGAAACCAATTGTTCCATGGAGCCTTCTTTTTTCTAAAGTAACTCCACGAATAAAGCTCTACCAGATCTTCCCTGACCGGGACCAACAGAGAGCAGTGAGCAAGGCCAGTAGGAGGCAGAGGTTAAAAAAGCTGGGGACCCAGCAGCCTGGTTGTCTATGAACCGTGGAAAGCTCAGTGTCAGCTCACTCTGAGCCTCTGCATGGCCATCTCACCTGCTACTGATGGCCAGGAACATTCACCTTTTCTTCCTCCTTCCCTCTTCTCCCCCCTGGCCTCCCTTTCCTCCGCCCTTCATTCAGTCAATTCTTGTGGTTTGCATGCATGTCTCTGTTTCCTTAAATAACCCTGCCCTGGCCCCCTGCTTGCTCCTGTCTCCCTCCCTCCCTCCTCGGTGCAGGGCCTCTGTTCTAGGCAGCTCACTCATCTAGGCCTGCGGGCCTCTCTCCCCATCCTCGGGAAAGCACACTGCTTTAATGACACCTGACAAAATTATCTTCTTTCAAGTCCCGGCATGTTCTTCCTTCTTTTTAATTTGAATTTATTTTTAATAGATAAATGAAGACTGTGTATATATATTTTTGGGACACATACGATGTTTCAAGGCATGCATGCATATATTGTATGATGTTTAAATCAGGTTCGACATGTCTATCTCACCATTTACCATTTTAGGGTTGTTCCTCACCATTTACCATTTTAGGGTTGTTCGTCTTTCTTAGAGCTCTCTAATTATAGCTTAGTACTCATTGATCAATCTGTCCTCATACCTCCCTTCCCTTTTTTGTCCCCAATGAGATCAGCCTTTTGCATATGAATGAGACCATGTGGTACTTGTCTTTCTGTACCTGGCTTACATCACCGTACAAATGATCTCTAGTTCCATCCATTTTGTCAAAGGACAGGATTTCTGCCTTTTTTGTGGCTGAATAGTATTCCATTGTGTGTATGTACCACATTTTATTTACCTGCTCATTCCCAGATGGACACTTAGGTTGACTCCAATTCTTGGCTATTGTGCTTAAGTGCCCAATAAACATAGGCGGGCAGAGGTCTGTTTGACATACTGATTTCATTTCCCTTGAATATTTACACAAAACAAAAGTAGGATTGCTGGATCATAGGATAGTTCTAATTTTAATTTTTGGAGGACCTTCCATATGGTTTTCCAGGCTGGCTGAACTAGTATACATTCCCACCAGCAGTATGCAAGCCTTTCCCTCTTCTCTTACCTCCTGGCCAGCCCAGCCTTGTCTTTTGTCTTTTTTACAATAGCTATTGTTTCTAGAGTGAGGTGTGGCTTCCTGTGGTTTTGATTTGCATTTGCCTGGTGATTAGTGATGCTGCGCATTTTTTCATAGACCTGTTGGCCATTTATATGTCTTCTTTCAAGATCCAGTTTTTCACCAGGCACAGTGGGCAGGAGGTTCACCAGTTGAAGGCCAGCCTCAGATACTCAGTCCTAAACAATTTAGTGAGACCTTGTCTCAAAAGATTAAAAAAAAAAAAAAAAAAAGAGCTGGGGATGTAGCTCTATGGTCAAGTTCCTCTGGATTCAATCCCCAGTTCCTAAAAACAAAACAAAACAAAAAAATTCAGCATTTTCAATGAAGCTTTTTCTGATCCCTATAACTGTGATTGTCTGCTGCACCCTCCTTATGGGCAGGGGACAGAATTCCCCTGACTCCATCATCCTTTGTCACTCATGCCTATCTTACCCGATACAGATGATCTTAAAACTCCATCTCACCCGTTTTTCCACTCCAACATAGGGTCTAACAGAGTGTGGTACAAAGAAATAGGTGTTTTATATCTGTCTAATGAATGGGTGCCCTGCATTTCACCTTCCTTTATGGACCAAACTTTGAGTGGTAGTTACCAGGGTGTTTTATGACGTTAGTTTTTTCTTTGTTTACTTATTTTTTCATTCATTTATCTATCCAGTTATCCTACCCCAGTCAAGCAATGTGCGAGGCACCAGGATTTACAGATCAGGAAGGCATATTCTGATGGTGAGAGAGACACAAATTTAAGAATCCAATCTGACTGAGGTGTGCGTCTCCCTCCCAGCACGGTTGTGGACTTGTCATGAAGACAGAACTGTTCGGGTTGCGGAGGAATGAGTGACATAACATCTCACTCATCACTCCAGGGAATGAGCTGTTCTACAGGTTTCCATGAGCCAAACTCCTCATACGTCATGGGGTCTGTCATGAGCCCCATACAGTGTGGCTCTGTCACTTCTATAATCACATGAGCAGGACTGGAGTGGGGTGGATTTGGAGATGGGTGTCCTTGGGGTCTCATCTGGGAATTTCACTGGCCTTTGATCCAGTCCTCTATGTAGCTTTTGCCGGTGAGTTTTTGCAAGTTTCCTCGGAGGCTGGAATTTCCCAATCTCCAGGTCTAGAAATGTTGCTGAGGGTCATGGTTAGCAGCATCCTAAGCCCAAGCCACCTCCCAGTAAATGTTTGGCCCTTGGTGACTGGGGAGATGCAAGGACACAAGAAAGCAATCCATGCCCCTAGAGTGGAGACATGCGTCCTCCTCCCTGTTGGAACTTCATCCACTAAGCAATGAGACATGCTAAAACATAGGACAGAGTTGCTCTGGGGACACAGGTCTTCTGAATGGCTGGTGAAGTGTCCCTGAGTGTTTGGCCTATTTCTTGAAGTCTGAGTGACAGGTCACCAGATACAGATGAAAGACCTTCTCAGCAGTGGGAACAGTATGTGGAGAAGTGGCTCGGCTCTTTACAAGATCGGGGCCTTTCTATAATCTTGGATCATGTGAATTGGAATACCTGGGCCTAGAAAGGTCAAATTGGAATAGGCGGTGAGATTTTTACTAGGCAGGACCAAAGTCTTTTTGACTTCCAATGTGATTCCTTCCAGAAGTTTGGCTCTGCCCTGACTAGCCTCACCCCATTGCTGCTTTTTGGTGTCTTAGACTCTTCTCCACTCCACCACCCTTGACTCCCAAGAGTTCAGGTTGTCCTTCTCTGTCTCACAGCTCTGAGACTCCAGAGTGTCAACTGGCAAAAGTCTGCCAACCGGGATGCACATCACACGGAAAAATTCTCCAGCCAAGAACTCATCCTGCGCAGAGGCCAGCCCTTTGAGATCGCAATAGCCTGGAACCGAAATATTGCCCCCGAAGAACATCTAGATTTTGTGGTCTCCACAGGTACCTGCTCACCTCCCCACCACATCCACAGACACCTGAGTAGATTTTGGGACTGCCCGTCCCAAGGACGATGGCCACCACACTGGGATCGATGGGCTTTCTTTTGGACTCTGGCCCAGCTCTGCCATCCGTTCAGTGTAACCTTGGGCAAGTGGCTGCCCATCTTTGAGCCCAAGAGTTATCACCTTCAGATGATACTTCCAAGATGATAATAGGAACTCCTTTGGATGAATCCCCCCGAAGGACTTTGCGATTGTACTGGAACCTGACATGTCCCCATGGTCTGACCCACCGTCTTGGGTTTCCTTCATCTTCTGTCTTCTTTGACAGGGCCTTCGTCCTCAGAGTCAGCCAAGACAAAGGCTACATTTCCAATCAACACTGGGAGCGCTGGAGGAGGCTGGAAAGCACAGCTCAAGAGCAAGGAGGGCAATTTGCTGACGGTCATCATCTCCAGTCCCGTCTCTGCACCCATAGGGTGGTACACAATGAACATTCAGGTCACCTCCTCCTCCTCGGAAGGGATGTATACCGCGAGCCTTGGAGTATTCGTACTGCTCTTTAACCCCTGGATGCAAGGTAAGCCCGGATCCAAGCTGTGAACATGGAAAGGAGCTGAGAGAATGCCCTTTTGCAGGCTCAGGTTTCACTGGGGCAAGTTTGTGGGCTGTGGGAAAGAACAGAGAAGCTAGAGGTCAAAAGCTCTGCCACTTACCCAGCTTTGTGACTTTGAACGGTCAACGCTATCTCTCTGATCCTCAAATCCTTCCCCATCAAGTGAACATCCTGCTATTTCCTCTGGGGATCTGGAATTTTTATCCTGCATAAGCATGGTTCATTATAATTATGACTCCAATCCAGTTCTGAAGCTTGGCGATAGCTTTCTGCCTGAAGGAGGAAGTGTGTCATCCCTGGGTGACATTCTCATTTCCAGACCCTCAGGTCAGCCCAGCTACTCTTTCCAGCCCAGAGTACCACAAAGAAGGTTGGAAGCATTAATAACCCAAGACCTCATTCTCTAGGCGCAGGTGGGGGAAGGCTGATCGCTTGGATCCTCTGTGGGATTCTAGTCCCTGGTATCTGCTTTCTGTGTCAAACAGGGGATGATGTCTTTATGAGTAACGAAGCCGAGAGACGAGAGTTTGTTGAGGAAGATTCCGGCGCCATCTTCGTAGGAAGCACAAATCGAATTAATATGGTTGGCTGGAATTTTGGACAGGTAACAGTGAAGACTAAGGACAACGTCCCAATTAAGCAAGCTCAGTGGCTTGTCTCACAGATCAGCCCCGTATCTGTCCATTTGCCTGCCCTTATTCATTCATTCAGAAGATATTTATTGATCACCTATTATGCTCCATACCCTGAGCTGCTCACTGAGGATACACGAGATGGAGAAGATCTGCTGCTTAAAGGAGTCACAAGCTAGTGGGCTTGACAGACACACATAACTCGATTAGTACAATAACATAAGGCCCCAGAAAGACCGTCAGGACAGTAATATAGCTTCTGTTACTCATTCAGTGTAAAAGGCCAAAGGACCTAGTTTGAGGCAATTACTTAACATAAGCCTCATATTGTGACAATGGCTTCAGGTGTATTTTTAGTAACATATTTTCTCTTTATAAAACTGGTTTCCCAGGAGTCTACATAATATAGTCCAGGTCACAGCCATAGCTATAAGAAAACTTTGAGAAGACCTTGGCCTGATCATTCACTCGATAGATAGAGCAGCCGGGGCCGCACAGGCTGAGCAACAGACTCCCAACTCCACCGCAGCAAAGCAATGGGGGAGTAGGGACAGGGTCTTGGGTACAGCAGTTTGCAGGGCTAATGACTGGGCACGGCCACTGTTCCTCAGAGGCTCTCCGTTCAGAAGGTCACAGAGTGGAACGTCTCATTGAAATCCTGTGGTCTCAACATAGAGGCTCGCGTTCCCTTAGTTAGCCAGTACCACTTGTCATTTCTTTCGTGGTAATATATAGTCCCATTCTGAATAGTATGAAGAAGACATTCTGAAAATCAGCCTCGCTGTGTTGGATAAGAGTCTGAACTTCCGACGTGACGCTGCTACTGATGTGGCCCGAAGAAATGACCCTAAATATGTTACCCGGGTGCTGAGTGCCATGGTGAGTAACAGTAGAAAGGTAATTACTGGTGGTTACCTCCATAGAGAGGCCTTTCTCAGATGAGGTGTTACCTGCAGCTAAGCCAAGGAACCTGCCCGAATCCAGCCAGATTCAGCCACCTGCCTACATCATAGACAAATGGTAAAAAAAGAAAAGAAGCCCATTGCATAGGCGCACACCTGTCAACCCAGGGCTCTGGAGGCTGAAGCAGGAGGATCCCAAGTTCAGAGCCAGCCTCAACAACTTAGCAAGGCCCTAAGCAACTTAATGAGACCCTGTCTCAAAATTAAATACAAACCAAAGGGCTGGGGATGAGATTCAGTGGTTAAGTACCCCTGGCTCGGAGCACAGGTCAGTTTCTTGTTCTCAGCACGAGGAAGTGTGGGTTCTGTCTGTTCCAAAGGGCACTTCTCCTTTGGGCATCTTCCAGGGATGGGTCAGGAAGGAGAGGGGATGCAAAGATAGCCTCTGCTCTATCGTGGAGCCTCTGAGAAGGGAGGCACATTACATCTGCTAGGGAGCCCGAGGCTTTAAGCTCCTTTGCCATATCCAGCTCCTCCACAGAAGAAAGCTCTAGACTGTCGGGACACCCATTCATTATCTAGATGGGGAAAGATGCTCAAGGAGCTAGTGTGTGTTGCTCACAGTGCATCAACTGTGAGTCAGACCACAGGAAGGCCTTGAGCTGCCTACCCAGGCTCTCTTTCCACTCACTTCGACCTTGGCATGAGAGATTTGCCACACATGAGCATGCACACACACACACACACACACACACACACACAGAGACACACGCACACACAGCTAAATCCTGGAGGAATCTGTGGCTCTGCACTCAGTGTATAGAGAATGCCTCCATTAAAAAAATGACCAGACAAGGGTTGGGGCTGTGGCTCAGCAGTAGAGCGCTTGCCTAGCACGTGCAAGGCCCTGGTTCGATCCTCAGCACCACGTAAAAAGATAAATAAATAAAATAGATTGTGTCCGACTACAACTAAAAAATAAATATTAAAAAAAATGACCAGACAGTGTCCCAGTAAATCCCATTATCATATGTAATCATAATGCATCAACCACAAAAATTTTTTTTAATTCAAGTAAGCAAGAGGATCAACCAGCTTACAAGTTAAAAAATAAAAGTCAAAGTTCTTTCATTTTAACTTTCTTGAACTAAACAATTACCTAGAAGTATCTCAAACTGCTTTTTTATTTTGGTTCATGATTTAGGGTTGTCTTGGTCTTTTTACTTTTGAGATGCATTATTATTATTATTGTTGTTGTTGTTATTATTATTATTTTATTTCCAAACAAACTAGTAACTTGGTTAGAAATTCCAACAACTTCCAGTTGCAGGATACATATGCAGGGTTAATTGGAGAGGGATATTTGAGAGTTGAGTCTGAAACCAAGCCTTGCAGGAAAGGAATGGAATAGGCTCCAAGAACCTGGGGGCCCTGGGATCAGTGAGGGCCAAGGCAGTCAAAAAATGGTACAAAGAGGAAGCAAGTTCAGGGCTTCTCAGGGAGCTGAGCTCTTCCACCAGGAGCGAGAGGGTGCGGCCAGCCGGCCCTACAGCTGCTGACTCACTAAGCCAAGGGCCAAACCACTTTATCTCAGAGCCAATTTCCTCAGCTGCACCTCCCTGATGCTCTCTCCAGACCTCCCCGTTGGGCTGGGCCAGGAGCTAATTATGGCCTGTGAAAGGGATTTGAACACTCAGCTTTCGGCCAGAGGTGACCCTGCTGATTACCACACTGGTGGCTGCACACTTGTGACGTAGGATAGGGAGAAAGGCTGCACATGTTCCGTCTCACAGGAGGGCCCTATGGCCTGGTCCTACAATTATAGTCCAGACCCTCCTGGAAGGGGTGTGGAGCTCACCCCTGGACTGAGAGCCAGGAAATGTTGGGCCCATCCTGTCCTGGGCCAGCATCTGTCTGTTTCCAGAATATCCATTCCCATAGGTGTTTCCACTAGGGATGTTCCAAAGAGAGGGAGTGGAACCCACAGGCTGGAGAAGCCATTGGAGGTCCTGGTCCAGCCTCTTGTACAGTGGGGATAAATGATACGGGTTGCTAGAAGGAAGGCAGCTTAGAAAACATTTCTTCTCACTTTCTCTGCATTGAAGACATAAGGCCCAGGGAGGTGAGTGACCTGCACAGGATCCCCAAGCTGACCAGTGGCAAAGCAGTGCTTATAACCTAGGTTTCTCCTCTCTTTCTGGTGTGTGTGTGTGTGTGTGTGTGTGCGCACGCGCACACACACACACACACACACAGAGGCACGTGGGTGCATGCATGCACCCACGCTAAGCGTCAACCCAGGCCCTCATGCTATACAAGCATTCTACTACTGAGCACCATCCCTGGCCCTCTTTTAACTTTTTATTATGGAAAAGTTCAGATTTACACAAAACAAAGGATAATAAGTTCCTATGTACCTATCACCAGGTTCAGCAGTTGTCCACCCACTCAAGACTGATCTCGTGTCACGTCTGACCCCCCTCCTCCACAGATCATTTGGTAAATCCCAGACAGGACATTGTTGATATCATTTCACCCATAAGTAATTCAGGTCCTTACTTGGTGCTCTTTTATTTTCCTTTCTTTATCTGAATGGTGCTGGGCTAGAACCTAGGACCTCGTGCATGCTAGGCAAGCCACCTGTCACTGAACTGCACCCCAAGCTCTAGTGCTCTTCTTGTTCTGCAAAACGATTGTGTTCCTTAGTAGAAACATGCTCTAAGTCGAATGCATGAATGAATGAATAAATTGATGGATGAAAAAATGGACAAATGAATGAATAAAAAACAATATTCCCTTTTTATTCTTTCCAAGAAGTTAGATCTTAAAAGTCTTAAAATGGTCTTTGTAGAACACGAATTTCAAGTCATGGACCCCCAAGCTGACAGACAGCAGTGATAGCTAGCTCATGAGTTCTTTTTTGCAAGAAGTCCTCTGCAAGCTGTGTTTCTGGCCCTGCTGGGCCCCTGGCAGGCTGTGGAGTCTCTGTTTTCAACTGCAGTGCAGGATTGATGTGGGGATCAAGGGCAATCCAACATGGCCCATTAAACACAGCACCTCTGAACCCATAAACCACATAGGACTCCTAAGGGGTTATTGTTAGAATTATCATCCCCAAAATGAAAGACATAAACATTCCCTCAGGGGTCCCTGGTTTTCTTTCTCATCTCCCTACCTGGTCCTCTGAATTCTGCAAGTCACTCTCCTAGGACAAGTATGGTGTGGATTCATTTGTGGGGATTTTCTGTCCAGATCAATGGCAACGATGACTACGGTGTGCTTCTTGGGAATTGGAGCGGCAATTACGCCGGTGGCCGGGATCCAAGGAACTGGAACGGCAGCGTGGAGATCCTCAAGACATGGGAAACTTCTGGCTTCAGGCCAGTCCAATTTGGCCAATGCTGGGTGTTTGCTGGGGTCCTCAACACAGGTACGTTGATTGTGATGTGCCTTTGCTGGACCAGGGGGTAGTCATGGGGTGTGCCAAGGTACCCCTTCCACAAGCCAAGTCCTCATGCCAACCCTGATTTGCAGTGATGCGATGCTTGGGGATTCCCGCCCGCGTGGTCACCAACTTCAACTCGGCTCATGACACAGACAAAAACCTCACCGTGGATGTGTACTATGACCCCATGGGAAACCCCCTGCAGAAAGGCAGTGATAGTGTATGGTGAGTATCTGATCCTGCCATGTGACCGTAAACACCAAGTTTCTTGCCCTCACCTTCCCCTGGAACCCAGGTCCATCTGGAGTTGGAGGGAAAAACGTGCCTAGTCTTAGCTTCCTCTACAAAAGGAGATGGTTGGTGGAACAAGATGCCTGGTCTTCTGGGGGAAGGTTCTCTATTTGCAACCTTTCTCGATCAGTGAACACCATTTTCTTTCTGATGGTATCACTATTGGGGCAAGGTTTAAGATGGAGATGCTGCTAGTGCCAATTGCAGAACCCAAACCTCTCTTCTCAGTGCTTTACAAGATCTCTATTGTTCTGCCCTCAGATGAAGGGCCTCATACCAATGACAGGTACGATCATGATCTCCATGAAACTGCCCTGAGTTTATAGGATCCATTGGAGCTGATACTACTTTTTGAAGCTATTGACTTTCCAGTGGGAAATATAAATTTATCTCATTTCAGATAACCCATATAACCAAAGGGTTTTCTTAAAGACAGTAAGAAAACTGACCCATTTTAACCTATATATACATATTACATGTCTTGGTTGACAGAATGAAAGTTTATTTTGCATTTCAGATGAAATTTTGTGTTTAGATTCATAATCATGATTCTGCCATGTACACACGTTATGCATCTCTTTATATAATAGATGCCAACATAAAACTTATAGACATAAGTTTTATATAAATATATAGAGCAGTATATGTACACAAAAAAATGTACTATCACAACTATTTAAGGTTTTAATAAATGCCAAGTTATTACCAGATAGATGGTAATTGAAAATGTTGCCTATGCCTATATATATATATATATATACACACACACACACACACACACATAGATATTTACATGTCTCTTTAAAAAGTCTCACACATGTATGTCAACCATGTATTATTTTAATGAATTTGAAAGCACACACATAATTGCTCACATGCATCTACACACCTGGGTAACCTCATCACAGATGCCATCTTATTTCCAGATGTTAAACTTTAAGATGGTCTATATAAAATATTCTTTTACTTATTATTCCCAGAATGAGAAGGTCAAACTGTTCTGAAATGTAACTAGTGGAGTAAAGCAAAAGGACAAGTAGAAACCGGTGGGGAGAGCTGTTAACACAAACATCAGCCTCGTGCAACTGGCCTAGTATTAGCATCCCCTCCCCTCTTCAGGTTTCATGGGTCAGAGAAAGCTTAGTTTTGGATTTTCTTTCTCGATCAGTGAACACCACTTTCTTTCTGATGGTATCACTACTGGGGAAAGTTTTTTGGTGGTGTTGATGTTTTCTGGCTTCCTGTAAATGAGTGTCTTTCCTTCTCCCTGGGTTTTTCTTCTGTCATTGTGTCTGAAATCCCATTGCAACCAGGTCTGATCATCCAGACGATGCCATTCCTAGTCTTAGCTTCTTCTACAAAAGCAGATGGTTGGTGGAACAAGATGCCTGGTCTTCTGGGGGAAGGTTCTCTAGTTGAGATCTTTCTGTGAAGATCCTATACACTAGGAGCTGCAGGGACACCTGAATGTTCAAGACTGGCTCTCTCTGCTCAAAGCATTTATGGTGCAATTAGGAGACGGGGTAGGAAGCCCTTACTAAAGGTGACTTAGCAACCGGCATAGTGTGTGACATGCCTGGTGAGTGATTCAGACAGTAAGCCCTGTGGGAACCTGGAGAGGGAATCTTCAAGAAAGGCTTCCAGAGAGCAGGAAGGTGGAGCTTTTAAGCTGAATTTGGAATTAGAACTCTCATTCAGATATAATCCCTTTTGGGACAAGTAGAGGTTGATGAAGACATACCTGGGTGGCTCACTGTCATTTCTGTTGGGAGGGTTCCAGGTCTAGGAGCTCTGACTGTTCCTGAGGGTCCTGTTCTCCTTCCTCTCGCACCTCCTTTTCCGATCCCTTCTCTGCAGTGGAGCTGGTGGCCATGCCCCACCCCAGCCCCTGCCAGCTGTGGGAGGGGGAAGCAGCCTACGAAGGTGTGAAGACAGGGAGTCCTGAGCCCTTGTTTCAGTCCTACTACCGGCTTGCTGTGGGCGGTTCCCGAGTTCCTCCCGTCAGTGAACTCAACTGTCATTTAAGTCTCTTGCAAACTTCACTACTTTCACTCTCTGTAGCTCCAGCCCACCTCACTTTTGCTATGAGGGCTACCCCTCCCCAAGCAGCCATGCTACCCTTTCTACATTAAATCCATCCAGAGGAGAGCTGAAGCAAGAGTCATTTCTGTCTGAAGTGAAATTACTAACCTATTATTATGAGAACAGCCTGGGTTTGGATAGAAAACCCTTTGGTCTGAATCTTTGTGAGCTATAAATGTTGGAGGCTTTTAGAACCTTGTCCAGTAACAGAATGTGAGGGTCATGAGGCTAAGCAAAATGCTTAGTAATGATAACAGTGTAGCCGGTGGCTTGCTGAGCCATGGCTGTGTTCCAGGTCTGTGCTTACATTCATCTTCACAAATGACAAGGAGTGCCCTATTATTGTCATCCCCATCTTATAGTTGAGGGAACTGAGGCACAGAGGTTGAAGAATTTACCCAATGGCACATATCCAGAAAGTGGTGGAGATGGGATTTGAACTCAGGCAGATTTATAAACTATAGAACCAGGCATAGTGACACACGCTTATAATCCCAACAACTTGAGAGACTGAGGCAGGAAGATCGCAAGATTGAGGCCAGTCTCAGCAACTTAGCAAGACCCTAAACAATTTAGCAAGATCCCGTCATAAATTTTTTAAAATATTTTTTAAAGGGCTGGGGATGTGGCTCGGTGGTTAAGTGCCCCTGAGTTCAATCCCTACTACAAAAAAAAAAAAAAAAATACCAACAATGACAGAGTGTTGTTACTATTCCTAACTGATGTTTGAGAAATCTGACAGCTCTCACCTTGAAAATTTTCCAAAAGAATTTGGCTGGTCGCCAATGAGAGCTCTGGTTATGTTGGGTGCTACGCAACTCATTCCAGAGAAGCTAGGCTGGTCTTTTGTTTGTTTTCTGGTTTTGGGTTTTTTTGTTTGTTTTCTCACGCAGCAAAAACTACTTATTTGTGAGACTAAATGTGTCCCAGAGTCTCCATGAAGAAAAATGACTCTCCCAAAATCACACTGTGAATTAGTGAGCAAACTAGAGGTAGAAAACGGGTATCCTTAAAGAGGACTCTACCAAGCCAAAGAACATTAGCACTGGAAGGGTCCTGAGAGGGATCTGCTCATTTTAAAGATGAGAAAACAAAGGCACAGAGAGAAATATGGTCAACCCTGTGTGTCTGTGGGTGTCACATCCACAGATCCAACCAACTGTGAGTCAAAAATGTAATTATGCCTGTGATGATTGCATCTGTACTGACTGAATACATACAGACTTTGCTGTCATTACTCCCTAAACAATACAGTATAACAACTATTTCCATAGCATTTGCATTGCATTAGGTATTAGAAGTCATCTAGGGATGATTGAAAGCATATGGAGCATGTGCAAACACCACACCATTCTACATACGGGATTTGAGGTTGCACATTTTGGTATCTGCAGGGGGTCCTTTTCTACACCTCAATCCCCACTCCCCAACCCCATAAAAGGAAAGGCTAGATCAGGAATCCTCTGCTATTTCTTCCAGGTCTTTTTAAAAATCACATTCACAGCATCCAGTGGGGAACATATTTTTCTAAGCCCTTCTGCTCATGCCAATTTATTCAGAGTCAGGACAGTTTAGGGAGAGCTTAGTTAAGGATGCTTTTCTGATCCAGTTCCCTGTCGGGCCACTGTGAAGGAGGTCTCTGGAGCCCACTTAGTCACTCAGCAGCCACCAAATGATTCAGAACAGTTCGGCCAAGGTTAGCTTGATGTTTCTGGCTTGTTTCCTTAATTTGTTAGACTCCATCTCCCAATTTCTGTAGTCACAGACCTGACTGTACTTGTAGGCGGTGTGGAGCTCTGGGGTAGGAGGCAGGTGTGGGTTGTGCAGCCCTGCCTGGCAGATGGAGCTGGGCAGAGCTTCCAAGGAAGAGCTGTGCAGGCCCACTCGGCAGAGCCCCTGGCTCCTCGTGCAGTCTCCGGACACAGCTCTGGATACCTGAGCCCACTAACACTTAGCCACTGAGACCCACAGTGAGGCAAACAAGAGTAGCCTTGTCCTCAGGACAACTGAACTCAGCAAGTGTGACTCAGGACCTCCTTGACGGGACACTGAGCACTGAGAGGGGTCTCTCCTCTAGCAGGGACTGCACTAGGGGACTTCATAGCTTGTAAAAAGATTGGCTATGATGGAGCAGAAGTTTTGAAATTGTTGAATTATGTGGAAGACTCAGAGACAGCAGAGAGGTCCCGTTTGGCATTCTCTGGGCATGTTGGGAAAGATTGCTTGGCAGAGGCTGCATCTTTAGAAGGGGTTGGGCATTGGGGTTGTGAATTCTAAAGTAAGCTTACTCAGTTGCTTTCTTTATAGTAGTGGTTTATAAACGTCCAAGGTTACATTAGAATTGCTATGGATGGAGCCAGGGCTGGTATTGTGTGCTTGTAATCTGTAGGAGGCTGAGACAGGAGGATTGCAAGTTTGAGGCCCGCCTGAGCAACTTAGTGAGACCGTGTCTCAAAATTTTAAAAAAATAAAATAAAATAAAAAGGGGAGGGGATGTAGCTCAATGGTAGAGTGGCCCTGGGTTGAATGAGGTCTGAGTCCTTCCTGAAACCCTGAAGACAGAAATAGGAGCCTAAGTGGGTGGTGGGAGAGAGTGTGGTACAACCAGAAGCTCAAACTGGAATTTCTGTGATGATGCCTATGGGCATCTGAATGGCACGTATCCCCAATATGTGGGACCAATGTAGTGGCTTCCACGTGAGGGAGGAACCAGAATGCGTTTGTTATCTGCTCTGAATTAATCCCCACTTTGTAAATAAGTACTAAAATGCTGCTACTAACTAACCCACCCTTCTCCTGGGGTTCTTTGCCAGGAACAACACAAATGTGGAGTCGAACATGGTGTTCTTACCGCCCCCTCTTCCCTCCCTGTCCCCTGTGCCCACCTAAGATCATCTTCCCACACTCCCTCTGTCTTCTCTTGGTGAATTCTAACCCATCTTCAAGATCCATTCAAAAAAGACACTCTGTGGGTGTTCCTGGAGATAAATCTTATGACGACTTTTTTGCACAATTGTAGGAAATGTCAAAATGTATATGGAAGTAAAACTCACGATGATTCTGTCGTTCACATATTTCTAACACTGATAGTTTTCTATCCAAACTTTTCTCCATGAGTTGTTGCTATTTGTAGAATTGGGATTATATATTATGCAAGATTTGAGAGCAAGACAAAACCTTTAATAGGTACAACCTTCCCTTTCCCACACCTGGAAACCAACCACTTACAGTTTTAATCATGTGTTCATGGCTAAATATTTCATTACAAGCATTTTCCTGTCATCAAATAATCTTCAAAAATAAGATTATTTCAAATGAAAGATAATCTATTATTAGTTTGCTTTTGCATATCATTTTTTTATACACAAAACTTACTAGGAGACCTTGAACATCACTTCACTTCTTTGCACCACAGTGAACAGATTTGCCAAATGGGGATAATAATCATTTCTATCTTATAGGATGCTATAAGGACTGAATGAGTTAATATAATCAAGGAGTGAAACTCAGTGGTAGAGCCCATGCTTAGTGCATGTATAAGGCCCTGGGTTCAATTCTTTGTACTGGAAGAAAGAGAAAGGGGTTGAGTGTGGAGAAACAGAGAAGGAGAAAAAGAAAGAAAGAAGGAATGGCACATATCCCCAATATGTGGGACCAATGTTGTGGCTTCTGCGTGAGGAAAGAACCAGGATGCATTTGTTATCTGCTCTGTCTTAATTTCCACTATTACAAAGGCAGTTAGAACACAGCTTTCCATGTTAATACTATGTTAGCTATTATCATTTATATACTATATATAATTATTAAATCTTCATTTATTGTCTGGTAACAGAAGTCATGAGTAATTTTGAACATACAAAATGGAAACGATATAAAACTTATTTCATATATTACCATATTCACAATGTATACACCAAACTGTTAATCCTGGCCAAGACAATAGAACTTTGGGTAATTTTTTCCAATTTTTTATGTATATTTTTTTAATTTCAAGGGGTTTCATCACACACAAGATTTTGTAACTTGATTTTCTTACCTCACGGTGTACTTTAAATATAAATAAGCACCAGACTGATTCTTCTTGTTCCTTTTTTGCTTAATTTCATTTCACTTTTAATTGGCAAAAACCAGTTGCACCTACCTATGGGATGCTCATTCTCTTCCATGGCTGCATGATTCTCTGCCCTATAGCTGTGCCACAACGTACCTGACATTCCCTTATCCATGAACTCTTTCTCCAACATTTTTACTATTACAAACAATACCACTGTGGACATTTTTACGTGGACATCTCTGTGTACTCACGTGAAGTTTTCTGTGGGAGAAATTCCTAGAGGTGGAAATACTGGCTCTGTGGGCTTGTAGAGGTTTAAAGGTGTTTTATACTTGTTGCCAAATTACCCTCCGCACAGGTCATACCCATTATACTCCCACCACTGGTGCATGTCAGCACTCGTTTTCCCACCGGGAAATGAGAACAACATGAGCCTGTCATCCTGTGCTTTAATGTTTGCCAGTCTAATAGATGTAACCTTTGTGTCATTGTAATGGTTTCTCTCCATGATTTTAATTTTCTTTTAATGGTAATGAGGTTAAAATCATTATCATGTTTATTGACCGTTTGTATTCCTTATGAAAAATCTCCTGCTCATTGCCCTTGATGGTCATGTGTTTCTTTTTGTCTTTTTTTTTTATGTCTTTGTAAGTATAATGTTAATCTAGTAAATCTCTATCTAGCATGTGGGTTGCAACTCTTTATCAATTTTCACTTTATCAATTTTGTTTCAATTTTTTTCTCCCTTGTCTTCAGACTGGGTAATTTCTACCTATCTGTCTTCAAGTTTATTCATCTTTTCCTCTGTCATCTTCTATTCTGCTATGAAGTCTGCCCGTTGAATGATTTAATTTTCAGTTAATTGACCTTTTTTCCAGTTAAAAAAATTCCATTTGGTTCTTTTCTAAATATTTTCTATTTCCCTGCCAAGGAGCTCCTGTCTTTTCATTCATGACTAGCATATTTTCCTTTATTTCTTTGAACATGGTGCTTTAAAGTCCTTGTATAATAATTTCAACATCTGCATAATTTTACAGTTCATCTCCATTGATTGTCTTTCCCTTTGAGAATAAGTCACATTTTTTTCTGGCTCTTTGCATGTTGAGTCATTTTAGATTGTACAGACTGTGTCTGTATTCTGTTATTTTGTTTGAGTAATCCACTGTGGGGAGACTCACTGCAAATCCTCTCACCTGTAAGTGAAGCAGCTCCAATCTCAGTTCTTTCCTTCATCTTCAGTTGCATTGTGTGTGATGTGTCTCATACATGTGTGATTCAGGGGTCACTCAGAGGCTGGGGTAGAGTTTATAGACAAACTTGGGGTACCTTTTCCCTGATTCTTTCTTTTCAGAACACTCCCCCTCACTCTCTAGCTATCGTAGTCAGCCCAGGATCTGTTTCCTGGGTCTTCAGGCCAGAAGGATATTGGGTTATCTATTTTAGAGTTTTTTACTATCCTTCACTTTTCCCTTACCATAGCCCCTCCTTGGGCAAAGTCACATAAAGTACAACTCATCCTCCAAGTTTTGACTCTCCTCCAGAACCTTCGGACTGTGTTTACTCTCATGTTGTTGTTTTTCTTTTCTTTTTCCTTTTTTTTTTTTTTTTTTTTTTTTTGCAGTATTTATTTCCACATTCAAAAGCGTCCATGTGTCCTATGTTTATCCTCCAAACCAAAAGCAGAGCTATGGGCTTTGTTTGTGGGGCCCGTGTCGCTGTAGCTGATTGTGCCTGGCGAGGGGCAAACAGTGACAGAAGTTTGCAGATAGGACACAGAGTGCTATTGTGGATGAAGATCTCCCCAGGGCTGATCTGGGTCGTGCTTCCATTCAGGCCTCAGCAAGAGAGTGTGTGTGTCCCTTGGCAGGATGTCACTCCTGCTGCAACTCCACTCACTGTCAGCCCACACCGGATACAGCGATGTCCCCAAGAGGATGCAGACTATCTGGCCATCTGCCTTCTATTCATTCTGCTCCCCAGAAAGGCAGTGGACCATGGTGGGCAGGGCTTTGGCTTTGAAAGTTAGGCATGTCTGGGTTCAGACTTTGACTCCGTCATTGCTAGCTGCTCAGTGTCTCTGAGCCTCAGTTTCCCCTTTTATGAAATGAATCTAAAAGTAGTACCCACTTCACTGTCTGTGCGGATTCCCGTGGGACAGTGCTCACCCAACCCATTGTACAGTAGCTGGCACAGAGTTAACTCACCTGATGAGGACCAGGGTGCTCTGCTGCCAGGTCAGGGATGTGGTGTTGTGCCACTTGTCTGCTGTGTGACCTTAGGCAGGTTCTGCAGTCTCTGGTTCTATCTGCAGGAATTTCCACGTCTGGAATGAAGCCTGGTTTATACGAAATGACCTGGGCCCCATATTCAACGGATGGCAGGTGTTGGATGCTACCCCCCAGGAAAGGAGCCAAGGTAACCCTCTGCTGGCCCTGCTTTGGGCTTAGCTTCAAGTCATGAGCCTCCCCGTTATTTACAGCAGGACAGCGACACAAGTAGAAACCTAGGCCTCTCCCTCACTGCAAAGTGTAACACGGTTTTTAACACTGTTTTAAAAAATAGTTTTCCCCCTCCTCATCTCATCTGGCTCGGGCTGCTACTTAACATGGTGCCTCCTCTGCACCCCGTCTGGCTGCTACTCCCACGGGAGAGGCCCCGGCATGTGCCAGGTGACTTTCCAGCAGCTTGTCCTTCTCAGCACAGAAACCTCCTGGCTCCCATTGGCCCTTGGGATTTATTCCACGTTCTCTGCTCTACCCCAGACCTCAGGATTGTGACCACAGCAGTCCCCTCTCCTCCCTGGGTGGCCTCACACACAGCTCTCCTTCCAACAGGCCACCGCATCTCTGTTCCAGGCCTGAACTCTGACCCCTGGCCTCTCCCCCTCCTCTCTCCCATCAGAGCTGGGGTCCCAGGCTCTCTTGGGGCCTTTCCTCTTGCTTTTCTTTCCTCCACGGCATGTCTTGTCTAGCACCTTCATTTTGAGTTGTTTCTTTGAAGCCTAAGCTACCTGTGCTGCGTGCCAGAGGAGGAAGGTGAAGATCAGGGCATAAGAGCTCAGAGAAGCAAGAGCTCCTGGGGGCTGGGCACTGGGGGAGTCTTCCAGGAATAAGAGAGCAATGACCTTGTAGGCCAGAGTGATTCGCAGAAGAAGAAAAGAGACAGTGGCCATGAGCACAAGACAGGGAAGACTGTCTTCTTTAGGAAACAGATCGACAGGCCTGGACCGGTTGAGATGAGGCACCCAAGGGAGGCTGGATGGAGCCAGGGTTAGGTAAGGGTGGAGTTGGGAGAAGGGTGCCATTGCAGAAAGATAGCAATGGGAAGGTGCCCGCTGAGTCCAGATGAGTCGGGCACACAGTCCCCACTGAAGGAGCTTGGCCGGGGCAGAGGCAGGGGGTTGGCATGACGGCAGAAGGTCCGCAGAGAAGCAGGCTCTGCAAGGCGGTGGCAGATGGGCCGGGCCTTAGCGTCTACGCACCCAACCTCTCGTCCCGGCCACCAGGAGTGTACCAGTGCGGCCCAGCTTCGGTGAACGCAATCAGAGAGGGTGATGTGGACCTGAATTTCGACATGCCCTTCATCTTTGCGGAAGTGAACGCTGACCGCATCACCTGGATCTATAATGCTTCCAATGGCAGCCAGAAGCAGAACGGCGTGGACACTCGCAGCATTGGCCAATTCATCAGCACCAAGGCGGTGGGCAGCTACTCTCGCATGGATGTCACGGAGAAGTACAAGTACCCAGAAGGTAAGAGGGCCCTGATGGCTGGCCCCACAAGGCTCCAGGGTGGGCAGGTAGTTTTGAGGGTGGAGAGGAGAAAAGGCCTCATTTCCCTGCCACCTTTCTCAGCTACTTCTGCCTGAATGGTAGGGTGGCTCCTTGGCATGGAATGTCCTTGGCAGTTGCCCTGACAGTGGGGACAGGAATGTCAATAGTAGCTGCATTGCCGTAGAAGTTTGCTTCAGGGCACAGGGAGCTGTCTGTCTGCCCAGCTCAGCTCCAGCTGTGTCTCCTTGTCAGTGCACAGCTGGGGGAAGCATTAGGACTGAACCTCACAGGGGGAGACATGTTACCCATGAAGATCCCCAAGGTTTGGGGAAAGATTTTCCTGTCCTCCTGCTCCCCTATCCTCCATTTGAAAACAAGAAAGGGACAAAGAAACCTAGAGACACAGGCCTGGGCTATGTTCATTTAGAGGCTTCCCAAAAAGCCAGATGAGGTGTGATCGCATGGTAAGGCCAACACTCGAGTCCCCAAAACCTCCAGCATGCACACCAGCGCTGGTCCTTGGGGTGGCCTTGAAAGGCCAGGTGTTATGGAGCTCCCTGCACTCCAGTTCCATCTGTTGCTTGGAAATTGTTTTGGGAACCAGCAGCATAGTGGTTGATTCTCGGTGGTGGCAAAAGCTCTGCCTGTGAAGGTGAAGTTCATGTTTAGAAATAGCCCAGAGTAATGTAGCACTTGTTCTAGAAGGCCGTGGTCACTCCTTAATGGCTTCAATGGTTCACTCTTTCTGAAATGTTTGGAAATAGTTGATGCATTGTTCCTTACAGCTGATTCCCAAGGTCAAGAGGAGAACTCTTGCAAAGGTGCTCACAGTGCCCCCTAAAATAAGCTTGAAATCTTTGAGCAACTTCTGGTTCTTCTTGATGTTGTCCAAAGTTTACAGAAGAGGAAATTTGAGACAGGGCCTGACCCCTGTGCCAGAGGTACAACCCTTCTGAGTGGCGATCTTTGTGGAGATTTTTGAGAAATACCTCTAGGGTCATGAGATTGATGGCCTCAGTTTGGCCTCCACCTATCTCTGCAGGCTATCCCCAGAGTGGAGGTCAGATGAACCTTCTGTCAGTCCATAAGCATTCAGGGAGCCTGTCAGATCTAAAAAAATAAATAATTAGAGCCAGGGTTCTCCAAAAATAAGTTATATTTATTTGGGAATGGCAGAGCATTGTAATGGGAATACACGTACCATAGTGAACGGTGGGTGTGTGCAAAGAGAGTGAGACAAGGAGACGTTTTTTAAGGCAAAAAACAAAGATTACATCAGATATTTTGATGCAATAAACTTTGGGCAGAATGATTAATAACCAGAGTGACATCAGTCCAAGGGTTAACAGTCGCTGGGAAGATGTCCTTGTAGAGGTCATTTTTGTGTCTGGCTGTGGTGGCCTCTGTGAAAACTCTTGGTTCTGGCAGAGTCTTTTGAGTTCGTTGCTGTCAGTCCATCATACATGAGAATTCTTTCTTCAAAATCTCTCAGCTTCATTAAATTATTATTATTATTATTATTATTATTATTTTGGTTAGGGTTGACACCAGCAATTCCATTTTTATGCTGACAGCTCTCCCCAGTCATTCTTGAGTGCCTGCTTCGGGCTTGGGCCCGGGGCATGCGACAAGAGAGAGCACGGCAGACAGGGTCCTGGGGGAGGCAGATGGAGAAGGAGGGTTTTTCAACAATGTCTCTGTCGGTGTACAGAGAACAAGTGACCTAGGACAGAAAGTGAACTCCAGTTCTACCACTTATAACTATGCAGCCTCAAGCAGGTTTCATATGATCTCGGATTCCTGGTTTCCTCACTGGGAACATGGGAATGGCAATACCTGTCTTCAGTTGGATTTAAATATAGGGCTGTACGCAGTGTGCCAAGTGCAGTGCCTGGCATCTACAGAGGACTTAATAAATAGTGTGGTAGCCTATCTTAACATCTGTAACCTCCCTGGAATAATGACTTCCCAAGGCACTGCTTACTTGCATATAGGAGCCTATGAGTCTCCTATTATTCCTGCACCTTGATCCTGCTCTTCCGGGGCTCTGGCTAACCCAGCCAAACCCCCTAAGCAATGGAGAGAGGCTAAGTAGGGGGTCCCTGAAAAACTCCTGGAAATGCCTCAGCCCTGGCATGAGCAAGACAGATCACCCTGACCAGTGTTGCCCGGTTTTTCTTACCTGATAATACCAGCTTGTCTCTGAGAGCCCCAGGGAGGAAAAGCTCATAAAATGGGTTGCTAAGCATTTACACAACAGCAACACCACAGGGAGAAAACAGCAGCAGGAAGTTTAGTATTGAGTAAGCCCAGCAGGTGACCTATATAGGCATCTAAGCGCTGAGCCTCATTGTGCAAACACACCTGCTTGGAGGTCCCGGGCATAGAAGGCTCAGATCCCTGCTCGCTCCCAGCTCGCTCGCAGCCCTGGGCGTGGACTGACAGCGGACCAGACAATGGAAGGGCACCCAAAGGAACCCAGCCTACCAGCAGCTCTTGGCTCGGGTAATCAATCTGGCTGCCTCCTTTCAATAGGGCGTGTGGGAGGAACCTTAGGCCAGGGCTCTAGAAGGTCCCTTCCTCCTCTGCATCTAATCCCCAGCGTGGCTTGGCCCAGTCACCTCTTAGCCTGATGTGCTTGGATCCCTCAGCCTCTGAAGTCTCTGCCTATAACCTACAGGCAAGAGCTCACCAAGTTGTAAAGTGCTGACCATAAGTCACCTGGCACCTTAGAAATGTCACAGGTTGGTTGAGGGAGCAAGGGTCCATCGGGTGGCCTACAGAGGTCAACGTGGTCATTCTTCCAGATTCCTGGGAGAACTCTCCTTCTCCTTCTCCAGGTCCAGGCAGGGAGGCTCACGCTGCCTAGCCGGCCTCAGGCTGCAGCCTGGCAGAGGCCAGCAGTTGGTTACTCAGCTCTTATTGCCCCCAGAGCCCTTTTTGGGTACATAATTGTCACTCTCCAAGGGTTCCTTATCCCCCTCATATTGGGCAGCACCCTCAACTGCATCAGAATTAGAAAACCCACCCTTTTATTCATAACTTAGAACCATACCAGCCACGGGAAGTTCTAGTTGACTGGCACAGACACAAATGTCACTCTCTGACTTTTAAAGTGCCTTTAGACACAAGGCAGGGGAACACAGGGAAGTGTTTTGAATTTTTTTTTTTTTAACAAAATCAGGTCTAAATCATAACTTTGGTTTTTGTATTTTGGGTGTTTTTTTTTTTCTTATGAATTCATCAACCTTTTTCAGCTCAGTTTTTATTATTTACTTTAAAATGGCCTGTTAAGTCCCATAAAAACCTTTAAAAAAAAATAAAGCAAGGTATGGTGGTCTACACCTGTGCTAAGGCAGGAGGATCACAAGTTTAAGGGTAGCCTGGGTAATTAAGTAAGATCCTGTCTTAAAATTAAGGCTGTGTGGTAAGATCACTCTGGGTTCAATTTCCAGTACCAGAAAAAAAGAAAAAAATCTAACTTGACACAAGAGAATGATCAAGCCATATAGTAATCTTGGGAAGGAGCAGACCAGCTTCATGACAATATTGACCCGATTGGAGAAAGGACCCGAGACCAGCAGCCTGGGAGCCTCGGTTAGGAGTATGAATGGATATGTTGCTTTGAGTGTCATGGTGGCAGAGCAGTAGAGCCAGTGTTAGTTCCAGGACCCCCCTTCCAGGTAGGCCACTGACCTTCGTCCCAGTTGCTGCCACCTCTCTGAGATGCTGCTGCCTTTTCCCAACACCCAGGTTCTGGTGAGGAACGACAAGTGCAACAACGGGCAATGAAAAAACTGAAACCCAGTGCGTCCATCAGGCCAACATCGGCCGAGAGTGAGGAAGGAGAGGGGTCGTCGCCCAGCATCTCTGGGAGGTTCAAGGTCAACGGTGTACTGGAAGTAGGCCAAGAAGTCAGCCTAGTCCTGCTGCTCAAAAACCAGAGCCAGGACAGAAAGACGGTGGCCGTGCACATGACCGCCTGGACCATCGTCTACAATGGCACACTTGTCCACGAGGTGTGGAAGGACTCTGCCATCATATCCCTGGAATCCGAAGAAGGTAACTTGTCCTCTAAGCGGTGCAAAGTAGTTAGCAGTCTGTGGAGAACAGGAGGGTTCCTGCTGGGCTCCCGGTGAACTAGCTGATTGGGGACAGAGGAATGAAGGAGGATAAGCCTTAGATTTGAGTGCTTGGCAGTTACCATCTCTATGAACAGCATTAAGTCATGATGGTATCGACACCCTAGGAGAGGGAGGGAAGGAGACGTTGGCAGCTCATAGCCACAGCACAGGCATACACACCCCAGCAATTTGCAGAGTGTCCTTAAATACTGCTTTGTTCAAATCTTCTCCAAGAGGGTAGATATTAGTGTCCATGTTATGGAGACAGAAGTAAGGTTTAGAGATGGCATCAAAGCCCGTGAGTGGCAATACCAAGGTCTTCATCCTTGGTTTCCAGAGCCTGTTTGCCATGTCACCATTCCCACCTTCACCCTGCCCCCACCTCACTTCCCCTCCCAACGGATCGCTTTTCAGGTTCAGCCCCAGGTGGACTGTAATATACCACAGGGTCTCGAAGCCTCCCCAGTGCCCCCCAGAGCTGCCAGGGTGTGAGTGGAGTTCTTGATTCCTGACAAAGTGACAGGTTTTCTTAGAGCTTTGAGCATTTGGGAGGAACAGTGACTCCTTGCCCCAGGGTGGTGCAGGTGGGGAGGGAAGAGGCGGAGCGGAGGAAGCCAGCCGGGTTTTGTGGGATCAGAATGCAGGTATGCCCACACTGGCAAAATCCTTCCAGCTGTGATGAAAAGTTTGGATTTACAAAGCCGATTAGCAAGGGTGGGGTAGCTATTTGCTTCACATAATGGAAACTGATTAATGACGTAGCCCATCAGGAAAGAATTGTGTCTGCAGGGAAATTGAGATGTGCTTCACCTGTCAGAAGGCAGCATCCTCCACCAGTCTCTTGTGGCAGATTTTGGTAGAAATGTTTTAAATATCAGAAACAACTTTTTAAAATGTTTTTAAAATTTGTTCTAATTATTATACATGACAGTATAGAATGCATTATGACACATCATACATAAATGGAGTATAACTTCTCATTCTTCTGGTTGTACATGATGTAGAATCCCACTGGTCATGTTGTCACATATGCCCATAGGGTAATACCGTCTGATTCATTCTACTATCGTTACTACCCCCTCCTTTCACTCCCCTCTGTCTCATCCAAAGTACCTCTGGTTTTACCTAGCCACCCACTCATTGTGAATTAGCATCTGCATATCAGAGACAACATTCGGCCTTTGGTTTTTTGAGACTGGCTGATTTCCCTTAGCATAATATTTTCCAGCTCCATCCATTTACTTGCAAATGCCAAAATTTTGTTGTTCTTTAAGGCTGAGTCATGTTGTATTGTGTATATACCACATTTTCTTTATCCATTCACCTGTTGAAGGGCACCTAGGTCATTCCATAGTTTAGCTACTGTGAGTTGAGCTGCTATACAGAAAAGGCACACTGAGAACAGTCATGGCATTGCTGGTGGGACTGAAAATTGGTACAACCATTCTGGAAAGCAGTATGGAGATTCCTCAGAAAATTTAGAAGGGAACCACCAATTGATGCAGCTATCTCATTCCTCTGTATACTATATTGATGCAGCCACATCAGTGTTTATTTCTTTTTTTTAATTACAGCATTACAGTTATACATAGTAGTTGGGTCCATTTTGACAAAATCATACATGCATGGGATTCGATTTCAATCCTGTTTGTCCCTCCCTCCCTCCTCTTCTCTTTCTCCCTCTTCTCCTTGCTCTACTCTATTTATCTTTCTTTCGCTAGTTTGTTTTTGATTGCTGCTTCCTACATACACATACAGGTGATATTATTTACCTTTGAAACTCAAAGGAGGATTTTGTATTGTTTGTTTTTCTGGGGTTTGTGTGTGTGTGTGTGTGTGTGTGTAGTGTGTGGTAGTAGGAACTGAACCCAGGGCCTCACACATGATAGGGAAACATTCTACCACTGAGCTACACCCCCAGCCTTGGAAGAAGCTATTTCTGGAGGCCAAAAATAATCCACATAAGGGAAATGGGTTCAGAAACGTCCTTTAGCAAGAGACAGTGGACCAAAATGGGAAAGAGGTGGGGAGGCAGGCATAGTGGTCCTGGAGACTTGATGCTGTCTAGTGCTTGCTGATTGATCCTAGGTAAGTCTCTTGCCCTCTCTGAACCTCAGGTTTGGATCAAGACGGTTCAGTCACTGAGAGGGTTGGAGTATCTGATGCAAGGGACTGTCTTTTCCATTCTGGGGACAGTCATGGCAAATTCTCTCCCTGGATCAAAAGCAGCACAACTGCATGAGGGACAGCAGTGTCCAGGGCCGTCAGAGCAGAGGCAGTGCCTGTGGACTGCAGTATCAGAATAGGAGATGCCCTGAACCCTGGAGAGGAGCTGGACAGATGGACTCCAGCCAGGGAAAGCAGTTCCATGTAGGGAACAAGAGGCAGGTGGAGAAGGGCAGACGTGCCTGTTCTGTGTAAGGAATGATGAGAAACGTGGAGGTGAGCCGGACACAGCAAGGCAGGGCCAGCTGAGGGTCTGGGCTCCATCTCTGAGCTAGCCAAAAGCCATGGAAGATTTTTATTTTAACATGAAAGAGGAGCAACATGATTTAGAAAAATGTGGCCTTGCAAAGCTTTGTCACTGGCACGTGGATGATTCCAAAGCAGGAGAGCCCAGAAGCGGGTTGGGGAAGATTTTGCAATAGAATCCCAGGTCATTAGATGACTGGGAAGGCTCGAAGCGCTTCTTTAGCTGATACCCTGGCCTCCCTCCCCGGTTATTATTGTGTTGTCATCGTCATTGTTACTGCCATTAGGCCATCAGTTAACATTCCCACTCCTCTCTGCCTCTTTAGGAGGAAACTTGCCTTTAACATTTTCCAGAGCAGGGGGTGAGGAAGCCCATCCTTTCCAGAGTCCGCCCAGCTCCCTAGAGCTCTGGGCCCTCCCTGGGCCCTGCCCTGGAGCCCACCCAGCACGGGGCCTGGCCCAGGGAGGACTCTCCTCCCTGCTTGACAACCAGGGTCCATCCACACCCTCCCTCCATTCCCCTGGCTTCTTCTTACAGAAGTGCAGCATCCTGTGAAGATCTCGTACGGTCAGTATGAAAAGTACCTGAAGGCAGACAACATGATCCGGACCACAGCCATATGCAAGCTGGCCGATGAGGACGAGGTGGTGGTGGAACGGGACCTCGTCCTGGACAACCCCGCGCTGATCCTGGAGGTAAGGGGATGGGAGGAGTGCCTCGGCCCCCAGCGCCCAGCCTCCGCAGCTCGGCACAAGCGGCAGAGAACCAGGCTCAGCTTGGCTCAGGTCTCTGCCAAATGCATCAGCCCAGGGCCTGCTCAGGCCTCAGTGTGTGCTTCCTGTCTGGAGAGATAAACAGGCACAGTTGCTGGCTGTTTCTTTGGTTCCCATTCTAGACCCACTGGGGACATCAGTGAGGCAGGACTGGGGAGGGGCTCGCTTCAGCCTGTTGGACCATTACCGAGCACGTGCTGGACTCTGGGTCATGCTGGGCCCAGGAATCCCAGAGGCCCAGGCTCAGGCATCCCAGGGTCCACGGAGAGCTCCAGTGACCTTCCATGGCTGCAGCTCAGTCACCGCCCATGGATCAGATAATTAGCAGACTTGACTCCCCGCATCTCCCCAGCCTCTGGAGCCCAGGGGTTGTGGAATCATGGACTCTTAGAAGCCAAATCTCAGGTTCTTATATCCTGTCATTCACATGTAGGTAAAGCAAGGCCCAGAGACAGGGGAACAACCAGTTCCTAACAGAGCTGGGGCTAGACCTCTGGCCCCTTCCCCTAAATCTATGTCCTTTCCAAGGTTGGTCGCCATAGCAGCATCCAAAGTGGCTGAGCCCTAGGACCCTCTCTCTGTGTTCAGAGCTGGCCTTTGTCTGCAGACTCTGCTCCCAGACTCCCTCCTAGGAGCCCTGCCATGCAGGGGCCCCAGCTACCACTCTGTCCCTTCTTCAGTGCCAAGAAGGAGCATCTGTGTGGACTCTAAGCCTGTCTGTCCCCCTACAGCTTCCCCAGTGCCTGGATGGCCCATGTGAGGACAGCAGGCAGGGGCAGTAATTCTGACCTCAGGCTGAGCAAACAAATGGGCTCATATCTGGGCCTCAGGATGTATCAGCACTCTCTCATAGGGATAATAAGGCTTCCCTTTCAGGGTGCCATTTCCCCTGGGAAGCCTTTCCTGACGCCCCCAAATCAAGCCTGCTCCCCAGTTATACACTCCGCCTGCCCGTCTTCTTCCTTCACTGCATTTGTCCCAGCTGAAATCTCTTGTTTATTGGTACAATGATTTGCTCCCCTCCCTGACTGTAAACCCAAGAAGGCAGGTGCTCCCTGTGTTCCGGGCTTTTCACTGTCCCCAGGGCACAGTTTCTTAGTAGATAATCAATATTCGTAAAACACAAAGCACGCCCTCCTTGGGTCATGATCGGCCAGAGCTGTTGGTCTGGGCTCGCATTCTTCCCCCCAACCCCCACCCGGGGGGACAGATGGCATTGTCAGTCCCCTCATGTCCCCTGTACTGTATAGCCCTCTTGCTTCACAAGGCTTTGCCAAGACACTCTCCCCATCTCTGTTGACACAACGGATGGCCAAGTGTGGATGGCCAAGTGTCCGTTCCAATGCCTCAGGCTAGAAAATGACGGTGGCTAGCAGCCAGCTCAGTTATGAAAACATTTTGCCTTAAAATGATGAGTGTTGAAAGGAAGCTGTTTTTCCCCATTCCATTCCTTTATCCAATATCTTCAGACCTCCTTAGAGTTATCTTTTATTCAACATTTTAACCCTACGTCTTTTGGATCTCCATATCAAGGTTACTTTATCTTTACAAAGGAAATCAGAACACGCACAGGCCAGAAGGGTCCCATCGTCAACCTTTAATCTTTATGAAACGCCCCTGAGTTTCCTTCTTACACTCATGTTCTCTCCTCGAAGCCTCCAGACAATGGAGACGTTCTTGACTTGATTGAACAAATCAAGGCCTCGCTCACTCAGAGCACGGCACAGATTTTTAAGCTCGCCAAGGTGATATGTATGAAAAGATAACAATTTGGGTAAAATCCCATTATTTCATCTGGCACTGATTGACAATTAGCATTGAGGACCTTAGGTGGTGGAGTCAGAAAGTCAAAATACTGTTCCAAAAGTTGACATCCTCCAAATCTGTGACCTGTGGTCCTCAGGCTCTCCTTCCGGTGTATTTACAGATCAGGGTTAGTAGGAGAAAAGATGATCAATAGCAATAAAGAAAAAGAAGCAACACGTGGAGATCTCAAATATCGATGGAAAAAATATGACATCTACTTATGTTATATCCTAACAGCCTAAAATAGTGCTTTACTCTTAAAATTATACCATACACCGTCTCGAGACCACTTGAACTATGCACAAATTATTGGTCAGTATTGCAAGGCCTGTCAAAAGGAGCAAAGGCTCTGGAACCTGCTAGGCCCTGCTGCTCCTAGTGTGTGGATTTCCCAAGTTATTGCATTAGTCTGAACACTTTGTCACTATGGAATGAGTTGCTGTGAGGACTAATGACAAGAAAAACAAAAACCAAACTAACAAAACACAGCAACCTCCTGTGATCCTAAAAGCAGAAGAAAAGAATTCCCCCAGCCACACAATTTCCATAATACTTTCCTCCCTGTCTGTGATCTCATTTGGTCCCTTCTAGTACAGGAGGGATAATTGTCGGTCTTTACCAGATATGTCTGTCCAGAGTGCTGGCCAGCTCTTTGCAGAAGGATAACAGCTTTCTCTGGGCGTGGTGGCACACGCCTGTAATCCCAGCAGCTTGGGAGGCTGAGGCAGGAGGGTTGCAAGTTCAAAGGCAGCCTCAGCAAAAGCGAGGCACTAAGCAACTCAGTGAGACACTGTCTCTAAATAAAATACAGAATAGGGCTGGGGATGTGGCTCAGTGGTCGAGTACCCCTGAGTTCAATCTCCAGTACCCGCCCCCCCAAAAAAGGACAATAGCTTTCATTTTAAATAGTCCAGGTTACTTTTCTGACCCGGAGTCCTGGCTTCACTTTCTTTATCCTTGACTGGTCAGTGTTGGAGCCCTACCCAGACCACAACATGACACACCCAGAACCGAAGTTTGGAAGGAAATCAGTAGACTGGGCTGTCATCAAAGAAGAGTGGCATGGATGGAGGTGGGGGGACCTAACACCTGTGACAAGGAGTGAAGGGCTCTGGCTGTGAGTCGGGATCTGAGCAGCCTCAGAAGCCATGGGGCCTCTTTGGAAGAGAGAGTCTGGCTTCAAGGCGAAAAAAACAAGCCCAATTACTGGGAGGTTCAAGAAAATGTTATTAAATTCAGCATGAAAAATGTCCTAACACCCCAACAGCTGGCAGTTGGGATGAGCTGTTCTGGGAAGCAGGGGGCTGCCCTTCCCTGCGGAGTAGCAGAGAAGCCCTCCTGCGCTCTGCTGCTGCAAGAGACCTTCTCTCCCTCCGAGCCTAGTTTTCAGCTCCATAGCATGGGGTTGATGGTGCTAAGAATCCCCTACATGGATGTTGAGGGCCATCGGGCACTTACGAGGGCTAAATAAATGGCCCTCCCCTTTTCAGGATGTTCTCAGTGACACCTCCCCCATCTGTCACCACCTCATCCTGCCCCGCCCTCACCACGTGGCCGTTCTCCTCCACAGGTGCTGGATCAGGCTCAGGTGCAGAAGCCTTTGAATGTGCAGATGATCTTCTCCAACCCCCTGAACGAGCCGGTCAAGGACTGTGTGCTGATGGTGGAGGGCAGTGGCCTGCTTCGGGGCAACCTCAAGATCGAGTGAGTCCCAGGCTAGAGCGGCCAGTGGGGGGATGGCAAGAGAGGGACAGAAGGCCTGCCCTGGGCAGGACAGACAGAGCTCTCTCTGGCCTTGAGTTCTTCACTTTTTTTGGTGGGGCGGGGGCAGGAGGAGGTGGTCTTGAAACTCAACAGTCTGCATTTGCATTAGGTTTGGGGGTTCACCAGTCCTGAGCTCCTGGGAAGTCCCAGTCGCCAGAGCTAAGAGCCAGCCCTCAGGGCCCATGCTTACAGGGCCACGGATCTTCCCGCACAGTCCCCTGTTGGGTGTCATAGGGCTAGAGGGTCCAGGTGACCAAGAGAAGCAGCTGGAGGGAGCTGAAGAAGTGGTCAGGGTTGGGGTCACAGAAGGCCCATGGGGCCCCAGGTCTGTGTCTCTCACATCAACACTGCTCTGTACCCTTCCCCATCAGCGTGCCAGCTCTGCGCCCCAAGGAGCAGTCCAAGGTCCGTTTTGAGATCCTGCCTACCCGGAGTGGCACCAAGCAGCTGCTGGCTGACTTCTCCTGCAACAAGTTCCCCGCCATCAAGGCCATGCTGTCTATCGATGTGGCTGAGTAAAGGGCCCCGGCACCCTCCCTACAAACCTGGGTACCACGCAGCAGGGACGCTCACCCGTGGAGTGAGACCCCTGCCCATGTTGCCCAGACTCCACCCTCGGAGGCTGCCGGACATGAACTTCCAGCACATCCCCCATCAACTCCGGGCCAGGCCTTAATCGCTGGCCTGTGACTTAATCATTTTTGCACATTCCCAGCTGCTGCCCCCGCTGCAGCTTCCTGCTGTGAACCCCATGACCCTGCTCACCCTTCAAGCAGGTCAGAGCACCGACCCAGGCACTCTCCAAATGGATACGGGGAGGAGCCAGTCTGGACTGCTTGGTGATCCCCAGCGTGCAATTGGGACACATCTGCTCCGCCCTTGGGTCACCATGGACGGCAGGGAATGCTTAGCTGATCTGCTGTAGCGTAACATCCTTACACTCAAAATAAATAAGTGCAATCACATGGCAACAACTCTAGCGACTGCTGTTTTGCCTGGGCTGGTGGAGGAGACAGAGGGGCCAGGGTCAAGTCCTTGTGGAGAAAGGATGAACTTGGGGGAGGCCCTGTCCTCTGTGTTCCAATGCCTGTAGGAGGTGGAGTTCTTCTGTGGGGCTCCAGGTGCAAAAATAGGAAGACATTTCAAGCCAATTCATGGAAAGATTTCTAACATGAGGTCTAAAAACAGATAAGGCTGCCTTAGGAGAGAGTTTCTGGTCACAGTAGGCTCCAAGCACACCCTGTGTGCTGGGCAAACTCTTTTAAAAAATGTCTCTACATGTTTCCCCATTTTCTGTTGCTGTAACAAAAATTCCTGAGGCCACATAATGTTCAAAGAAAAAAGAAACACTTGACTCACCATTTTGGAGGTATCAGCTCTGGTGAGACCTTCATGGCAGATGGCAGGAGTATATGTAAGAGGGACTGTCTTGCTCTGTTAAAGCAACTTGTTCTCATGAATATTAACTTGAGGTTCCAGGAGAACTACCTAATCCCGTCAGCACCTCCCGGTGACCTAATGGCCCCCCAGAATCTCCCTCCTTCTTAAAAGTCCTTCTAGCTCTTAACACACGGCCACCCTGGGAACCAAGCCTCCAGTCTGTGAACCCAGACCACAGCACCTCCTGGGTGCCTCGCCCAGGACAGAGGCGCCACTTCAGCTGGCCACACAGTGCTGTTGACCAGAACCTTCTCTGCCTTCACACGTGCTCCTCAAAGATTCCTCAGTCCTTGCCCCTTAAAACAACCCGAAGCAGATTCCATAGCTTTCCTGTCACTTGCTCTGGCTAATCCCTTTGTGGCAATTCTACGGCACTCTCCCAGTTAAAGGGATCCGTCTGGTCTAAATAGAAACCTTGACTCCACATCAGCCCAAGACCTCTCCCCTCCTGCTCAGTTCAGTCCTGCCCCAGGCTTGTGAAGGGGGCACGGTTGTCCTAGTCATCCCTCTCTTCCTTCCTTGCTGGCTCCTTCAAAGCCAGAGCAGTGGAGGGAGACTCAGTGGCAAAGGTCCACTTCCACTGGTGCTGAAGTCGCGGGGCGACCAATCCCTGACCGGGCAGTATTTCATTGCAGTCTCCCTACTGACATGTTTCCTGATGTGGGCCAACGTGGCCCTCTCGGTTCTGGCCCTGGAAGTACAGCCCCCCACCCAGGTGCCATGGAAGTTCACGGTGGTGCTTTCACGATGGTGGCCCACTTCATGGGGGCCATTGGCCCTTGGGAAGCTCACCCCATCTTGCCCCTCCAAGCAATAGACCAGTGGGCTGCCCTCAAACGCCCTGTCGTCTGCCTGCAGTTCACGCAGTTGCCCGAATCTCCTGAGGGAAGTCAGCAGCAGAATCTGTGTCCACATTTGGCCCCCATGTTAAATGCCCCCAGGAACTCCCACCAGGCCCCCACTCAGATGACTGAGCACAGCAGGCCCCCAGCTGCAGAGCGAGGTGCGCTGTGACGCCTCTTTAAACATCTTCCCCCTCTCTGTGGACTCTTGGGGTAGCCCTTTGCCTTGGCTTGGGGATAGGGGCATTCTATTCCTCATAGACCCTGCCCCAGACCCCATTGAGGATCATCTGTGTAAAACAGACAGACTCCCTCTGCTCTGGATTCTGACTGAAAGAAATCCCAGAAATTTCTATCTCCTTCCATTCATGGGAGGCTTACCCCAGACAAATACCCTCAAGCATCATCTCCACCAGCCAGCATTCCTTGGGGCTACACTAATTACCAGCCACAATAATTTTTCCTCATTTCACCATCTTTCCTGCCCCCATGCAACCCCCCCACCCTCCCTCTCCTTTGCCCAATCATAGTTCCTCCACTTTACCATGCCTTCCCCCTCCCCATTATGGATCAACATCAAAATGCATTCTGTTATCATATAATAACAAATTAAGAAAAAAAATTTTTCTACCCCTTGAATTGGAGATGAACCTCAGTGTTTGGCCTGCTTCGGCCAATAAAACCTGGCAGAGGTGAGATGGTGTGAATTCTCAGAGCCAGTCCCTTGAGAAGCTTTGTGTACTTCTGTTCTCACCCTCTTGGGACAGTGCCCAAGATCACTTTATGAGAACACCTGATCCATTCTTGTGTCAACCATGGATATGTGTCAATCCTTTGTCCCTTCAAGAAATACCTTTTCAATAAGTGTAATTCATCACATCAATAGATTTATAGATAGGAATCATATGATCATCTCAACAGACACAGAAAAAGCATTTGACAAAATACAGCACCCCTTTATGTTCAAAACACTAGAAAAACTAGGGATAACAGGAACATATCTCAACATCGTAAAGGCTATCTACGCTAAGCCCTGGGCCAACATCATTTTAAATGGAGAAAAATGGAAGGCATTCCCTCTAAAAACTGCAACAAGACAGGGATGCCCTCTCTCACCACTTCTATTCAACATAGTCCTTGAAACAGTGGCCAGAGCAATTAGACAGATGAAAGAAATTAGAGGGATATGGATAGGAAAAGAAGAACTCAAATTAGCACTGTTTGCTGATAATGATACCTCTGGTTGTCGGGGATGAGTCCTGCTTCCTCACATGTTGAAGTTTGAACATTAGAGAAGCCGGCCGAGGCAAGCTTATGAAGCAGGGTTTATTTAAAAAGGGGTAACACAGACTTCTCCCGGGAGGGAGAAGGGGGCCATAGCTGGTATCCTGGTACCCCAAGAAGCGAGGTGTTCTGCCCTTTTTATATGTCCTAGGCTTCCTCTGCTCTCCTGCCTTCCCCCACCCTTATATTTCTCCTTTCTGCCTACATGACTAGGCCCAGGAATGCTCCGTGGGATGCCCAAAGGTGGGAAACAGGTGGGCTGAAGGGGGAAGGGCAGGATGGAGCAGCCCAGGACATATTAATTCACAACTTCTAGCTCCCTGTAGGGAGGGTAAATTCCTGGGACAGGATACCTTGGCAACAGGTTGGAGCAGGGGCAGGTTCTGGATAAGGGTGGAAGAAGGGCTCTGAAGGAATTAACATTCCAATCCCTCAGGGGACAGTCTCCAACTTCCCGAACTCACTCAAAATTGGCCTCCTGGATCCGACCTGACTCGATTTACCTATCTATACTGACTGCCTGTCTAATTCTGGCTTCAATAATATGACTCTATACCTAGAAGACCCAAAAATTCCACCAGAAAACTTCTAGAACTAGTAAATGAATTCAGCAACGTAGCAGGAAACAAAATCATCAGCCATAAATCAAAGGCATTTCTGTATATCCGTGCAAATCCTCTGAAAAGGAAATGAGGGAAACTACCCCATTTACAAAAGCCCCCCCCCCCCCGAAAAAAAAAAAAAAAACTTGGGAATCAACACCGAAAGAGATGAAAGATCTATACAATGAAAACTATAGAGCCCTAAAGAAAGAAAACAAAGAAGATCTTAGAAGATGGAAAGATCTATCTACCTTGCTCTTGGATAGGCAGAATTAACATTGGCAATATGACCATACTACCAAATGCACTATACAGATTTAATGCAATTCTGATCAAAATCCCAATGGCATTCCTCATAGAAATAGAAAAAGCAATCATGAAATTCATCTGGAAATATAAGAGACCCAGAATAGCTGAAGCAATCCTTAGCAGGAAGAATGAAGCAGGTGACATCACTATACCAGACCCTAAATTATACTACAGAGCAATAATAACAAAACAGCATGGTATTGGCACCAAAATAGACTTGTAGACCAATGGTACAGAATAGAGGACACACAGACTAACCCACAAAATTACAATTATCTTATATTAGACAAAGGCACCAAAAACATACATTGGAGAAAATATAGCCTCTTCAACAAATGGTGCTGGGAAAACTGGAAATCCATATGCAACAAAGTGAAATTAAACCCCTATCTCTCACCATGCACAAAACTACACTCAAAGTGGATCAAGGACTAGGAATTAAATCAGAGACCCTGCATCTAATAGAAGAAAAAGGCCCTAATCTTCATCATGTCGGATTAGGTCCCAACTTCCTTAGCACAAGAATTAAAATCAAAAATCAATAAATGGGATGGATTCAAACTAAAAAGTTTCTTCTCAGCAAAAGAAACAATCTGTGAAGTGAATAGAGAACCTACATCTTGGGAGCAAATGTTTACCCCTCACACATCAGATAGAGCACTAATCTCTAGGGTATATAAAGAATCAAAAAGCTAAAAATAAAAAAAACAAAAACAAATAACCCAATCAATAAATGGGCCAAGGACCTGAAGAGACACTTCTCAGAAGAGGATATACAATCAATAAATAAATATATAAAAAAACTAGCAATTAGAGAAATGCAAATCAAAACTACTGAAAGATTTCATCTCACTCCAGTCAGAATGCCAACCATTATGAAAACAAACAACAGTAAGTGTTGGCAAGGATGTGGGGGAAAAGGCACACTCATACACTGCTGGTGGGACAGCAAATTGGTGCAGCCAATATGGAAATCAGTATAAATATTCCTTGGAACACTGGGAATGGAACCACCATTTGACCTAGCTATCCTTCTCCTTGGTCTATACCCAAAAGACTTAAAAACATATTACAGGGACACAGTCACATCAATGTTTACAGCAGCACAATTCACAATAGCTAAACTGTGGAACCAACCTAGATGCCCTTCAGTAGATGAATGGATAAAATAAATGTGCCAATTGAATATTCAAATGTACTCAATTGAATATTACTCAGCAATAAAAGAGAATAAAATCATGGCATTTGCAGTAAATGGATGGAGCTGGAGAATATAATGCTAAGTGAAGTTAGCCAATTCCCCCCTCCAAAAAAAAACAGGTACCAAATGTTTTCTCTGATATAAGGAGGCTTATTTATAGTGGGGTAGGGAGGGGGAACATGGGGAGGAATAGACAAACTCTAGATAGGGCAGAGGGGTGGGAGGGGAAGGGAGGGGGCATGAGGTTAGAAATGATGGTGGAATGTGATGAATATCATTATCCAAAGTACCTGTATGAAGACATGAATTGGTGTGAATATACTTTGTATACAACCAGAGATATGAAAAATCGTGCTCTATATGTGTAATACAAATAGTAATGCATTCTGCTGTCATATATTAAAAATTAATTTAAAAGAGAGGAATATATTAAAAAATTAATTTAAAAAAAAGAGAAATATCTTGTTCCTCTGCAAGGAGGGCAGTTAGCTGACAGCTTCAGCTGATAGCACCTTCTGGCTCCTTTTCAGCATTTGAGGCATGCTCTTCCTGGGTAGCTCCAGGCAATGACTGAGCCAGCAGGAGAAACGGCGCCTGTTGAATTCTGCCCATCACTGGGTTCCTCTAGTGGGCGATTTTTGCTCTGGGGCTCCCCATCAGGGTGACTGAAATTGACAGATCTCCATTGCAGACGGAAGCTCTCGTTTGCACATCCCTGATTTCTCCCCCTGTTATCTTTCAAAGTCTTTATCACACACTCAACAAATCTCTTAGGTAACTCCAACTCCGGGACTATTATCTGGAGGACCAGCTAATCGGTGGTACCAGGAGTGGCGTGAGAACAGTAATTTGGAGGAGAGCCCATCTTCATTCCATATCATCCCAGGGGATGTGGAGAGGGTCATCTGGATGGAGACCTCAGAGATTTGGGTTCTCCAGAGGCCCCTGAACCCTCGAAGTCCATAGAGATGGATGACGCCCTTCCTATTAGTATCCCGCCATGTGGGAGACGCTAGAGAAGCCTCTCCTCTACAAGGAAACAGAGCCCCACTCAGGGTCTGTTCCACCCTCTCTCTGCATTTCCAGGCCAATAAATGTTGAGTCACGGCGTAAATCAGTTAGAGACCCTCAGTCCTAAATAGAGAATAAAGAGACTGTGGTCCAAAAGGATATGTGGAAATTAGCCCACTTAAGACAGCAGGACCACAACAATAAATACTATGGGAGTGGACTTGAGGGCCCTTGAATAGGGGGCAGAACAAGGAGGACTTTTAGGGACTTGGGCCATTATATATATATATATATATATATATATATATATATATATATATATATATATATACATACATACACACACACACACATACATACATACACATACACACACACACGCACGCACACACACATAATTGAACCTAGAGGGATTTTACCCCTGAGCCACACCCATGCATGCACCCCTTTTTAAAATTCTTATTTTTGAAACAATGTCTTGCTACGTTCCTGAGGCTGGCCTTGAACTTGAAATCCTCCTGCCTCAGCCTCCTGAGTTGCTGGGATTACAGGCATGTACCAATGTACCCAACTGGGCCACACTTTTCGTGACACAGGATTTAATACTGTGACCACCAGGACACCAATGCTGGTGCAGATTTGCAATTAAGTGGCTCCAAACATCTGGGGAAAGTGATGGCTTATGTTGAGAAAGACTCACCAGGACAAACCCCATCCTATGCTGAAGAAAATCTGTATCCTATATTAGAAACAAAGAAAGAAATCAATAAATGCAGCTTCCTCCTTAAATCTATAGCCAGACTGATCAGGAAAAAACTAAAGATACAATGACCAACATCAGAAATAAAAAGCTGGACGTGGTGGCACACATCTGTAATCCCAGTGGCTAGGGAGGCTGAGACAGGAGGATGGCAAGTTCAAAGCTAGCCTCAGCAAAAGTGAGGCACTAAGCAACTCAATGAGACCCTGTCTCTAAATAAAATACAAAATAGGGCTGGGGATGTGGTCAAGTGTCACTGAGTTCAATCCCCAGTATCAAAAAAAAAAAAAAAAGAAAAGAAAAGAAATAAGTTATTTGAAGAATAATAAAAGGATACTACAAATAATCTTATGCAAATAAATTTGCATAACTTAGATGCAACAATAAAAACTACCTCCACATCTACTAAAGGAATGAATTTAAAATGAAGACTGGTAGAAAACTGAGCCTAATCCAAGTAGCCAACCACAGATCTGCTTGCTGTATCACATTTTCACGTGGTCTGTTATGCAGCAAAATATATTATTAAATATTATTAGTTTCCATCTCATGAAAACATTTATTCGCTCTCCAGCACCCAACTCAAAAGTCCCCTCTTGTGGGAAGCTTTTCCTGAATCTCTCCACCTGGCCGCATCCCAAACACTCATGGCCTCTCCTCCCTCTGCTCTCCCCTTCACTGTGCACAGGTCTTTTTTTAGAACATTTTGACTTATAGTCAACTGGCCTATGTCTTTGTCCCCTCTCCTAGACCATGTACTTGTCATGTACAAGAACCATTTCTTTTTTTAGCCCTACAACCTCCACATCTAGACAGTATCAGGTATAAATTAAGCACCCATATATGTTCATGAAAGAGTTAAACGAATGATATTGTGGATGAATAACTGAATGAATTAAATGATGAATGAAGTGACCGCTTGGAATGACTGAAAAAATTGTCATTTCTCCCATTCACTGAGAGCGAACACTCTGTTGGTCTCTGTTCTAAGACTTTGAGAGGTATTTATTTAACCCTTCCAGCAATTCTTAAGGATAGTGCTAGTCTTATTGCCATTTGCAGATGAGGAAGTTTCTGAGGTCACAGGTAAGTGAGGTCAACGGAGGACAGAGCTGGGATTCACTCCTGGGTGGTCTGGCTCCAGTGCCTGATCTGCATGTCATGCAGTACCACCTGTCCAGCTATAAATGCCATAACAGGGTTACAAAGAGACAGGGAGGTAAATGATGCAGAATATCAAGGAAGTGTCTCTGCTATGGTGCCCAGCCCTGTGAAAGTACTCTTGGACGACTCCTTCAAGTCTCCTTTTCTGTAATTGCTAAGTTATTGGCTCTCTCATTCCTATGCTGAGGCAGTGTCATTGGCAGGGGACCCAAGAATCCCTCTTCCCAGAAGCAACCTCTTTGGCCTCCTCTTCTGGCTCTGGGCCACTCTCCCTCCCAACCTGTATCACAATTTCCTTGGGAAGCCAGCCTCAGAGAGCTACATTCAACCTGGAGCATGCCCAGTACCAGGGGCTCCCCTTGCCAGTACATAATTTGTCCTCTCAGCAACCTCCAAAGGTGGATATTATTATTCCCTGGTACCAAGGGGAAACAGTGGTTTAGAGCAAGTTCTCTCTGTTCCTTGCTCCCATACAAGCCTTTCTTTTATGATCAACTATAGTATTTTTTAAAATAATGTAGTGATATCATATCACAAAATATGTATGTTGGTCAGTTTTCAGTTACTGTAACAAAATACCTGATATGATTACCCTCTAAAGAGAAAGGTTTGTTTTTCATACTTGTGGAGATTTCAGTCCATGAAATTTCAGCCCGTTATTTTTGGTGAGGCAGCACATCATGGGGTGGAGGTGGGGGGGTCAAATGGTGGAGTAAAACCCCTCAATTCATTGCCAGAACTCGAAAGAGTGAGGAGGGGCTACGATCTCACTACTCCCTTCAAGGGCACACTCCCAATGATCTAAAGGCCTCCCACTAGGCCCCACCTCTTTAAGGTTTGACCACCTCCCAGTAATGCCATAGATTGGGGAGTAAACCTTTAACACATGGACTTCTGGGGACACTTAGGGTCCAAACCATAGCAACATGGTGCTTGGTGACATTATGTGATAAGTTCAATGTGCCCTCCCTTCATGAGGCATAACTTGTAGTGTGCAAAACTGCAATGACAGAGGAGTGTTCATGCAGCAATTCCATCAACCTCACACACCCTTCAGGTTTCACTGACTAAACCCGCACATTTACCATGCCTCAGAGGACACAGAACTGAGGGGGTTTAATTTGGAAAAAAGTTAAATATTACTTATTCATACATTTATTTATATTTATTATTTAAAGTATTTCTATTTTACTTCTTTTATTGCTTCTGATTACTTAAAATCTGAATATTTAGACTTTATGGCTACTCCTTAAAAAATTATCTTTCTCTATATTAAAATAAAAATATTTAAATATATGCAGACACATTAAAATATTTTTTACAAAAATATATTCACGACATAAAAAATATCTTTATATAAGCATACAAAGGAATTTTAAAATGTCAGACATCTCCTCTTTCCCCAACTCATGCCAGTGGACACACTTGTTGCTAATTTGCAGTGAGCCTTTTCCAATATTTCTGAGCCCTCAGGGATTGGAGCACCCCCTACTGGTTCCTGGGAAAAATTCAGACCCATGTACAAATATCTGACAGTGTTTCAGTCCCGCGTAATATGTAATGCCTGTGGGAGTTGGGAGCATGACTCTACAGAAGGATTTGAGTATTTTTCTTATTTGACATTGGCAATCTAATGCTTTTTATCCTGTAGGATATGACTTTCTGGGGTCACCATGCCATTAAATTCCATGACCAAGATTTCACAATCACAAATGATTATTGAGCCCCTACTGTGCCTAAGTCATGGAGACTCATCAGAAATGATTTGTGCTTTCTGGAGTCATGGGGATTGGGAGGGATGTAAGATGGGTAGAGGTGAGGAGTTAGAAGTCCCGGTGAATAATCATATAAATACAAAATAAAAATCCAAGTTAACAATTACTACACTGGTGAATAAAAGCCAGAATGGAGCATGTGTGTGGGAGGGACCGGATGGGAGAGGCTCTCTGATGGGGGACATGTGAGTTGACACCTGACATGAACTAGGAGGGGAAATCGTGTGAATCTAAAGGAGCGAGTTGCAGGGAACAGTGGGGCAAAACCCGAGGTGGGAGCATGCCTGGCATGTGTGTGGAACAAGAAGGAAGCGACGCTCCCAGGGTGGAGAGGTGAGGGTGCAGGTAATCAGAGGTGAGGACAGAGAAGGTGGGAGGCAAAGAAAGTTCCAGCAGGACCTCATGAGCCATTGTGAGAACCTTGGCTCTTATTCTGAATGTGATGGGAAGCCCAGAAAGGTTTTGAGCAAAGAAGTGACAGGATCTGGCTCTTGTTTAAAAGAAAGCCTTGGGTGCTGCAGAGAATCCATGGAGAAGGCTACCACAACCATCCAGGTAACAGAGGCATCATGGTGGCATGGACCAGGGTGGTAGCAATGGGTGGGCTCGGAAGTGGAGACAGAGCCCATGAGTCAGGCCAAGGGATTGGGTGCAGGAGGTCAAGGAAGAGGCGTGCAGCTGACACCCTGATCTTTAGGCCTGAGCAGTTCAGTGGTTCTGTGTGTCTCCACCGACCCTGAGAACCTAGCTGCCATGTTTTAGGAAGCCCAGACCACATGAAGCGGCTTATGCAGGTGTTCCAGGCAATAGACCAGCTGAGGTTCCAGCCACCAACCATGGGAGTAACTAAGCCCTGGATGTTGAGTTACCCCAAACCTTGAGTCTTCAAGCTGAGGCTCTAGACACTGTGGTACAGAGGCCAGCCATCCCACAGTGCCTTGTTCAAACTTCTCACCCTTGAGAATATACAAAATATTTTTCACAACTGAGTTTTGGCGTAGCTTGTTATGCAGCAACAGTGACTAGAAGAAGCCTCAGCGCACGTCAGCCTGGTGCATAATTCCCCAGTGTCATCATGACCGTCTCCCCTATTATTTCCAGGGTTGTCAATGTCCAAGTAGGTATTAAAGCCAATTATAACCTTTATTCTAAATATTATTTTATTATGGTCTCCTGTTGTGCTTGGCTGGTGTCTGTTTGCTGAGGGCACAGATACTTTCCCCACCCAGGGCAGAGACAACCCTTGTGATGCTGCTTAAAAACAGTTGCTTGTAGTCAACAAGAGGCCTGCTCACCATGGAGGAGCAGAACTGAGGTCTCCAGGTCACTCTGCAGGAAGGAATGTGACCTGCAACACGGGACTCATCAGTCCACCTAGTGACTCCCAGGTCAACCCGACTCAAAACAAGCTTTCTCACCATCCAGGCACCCATCCATCTACTCAGTCAAATACAGCCCTTCTGAGCAGGGATTTTGCTCTGCATATAAAAACACAGGAATCTGTGGCCTGGAGGTGGGGGCCATATCCTAATGGGGAGCCAGTCAGGAGCAAGTACACAGACCAAATCCAGGCAGATTGTGATAAATGTAATGAAGGAAAGGCAGGTTTTGACCTGGGGAACGATAGGCAGTGTTCCCTCTTGGCCAGGCGAGATCCTTCATGGAATCGTGTTTCAGCTAAGACCTGGAGCCAAGCATGATAGACCTGACTGCAAGCAGGAGAAACCGACTCCGGCTGAATCAAGGGCAGGGGAAAATATGTGAAGATGCTGAAATATTTCCAAGACTACCTGAAAAAATGAGAGAATCCAACTTAGAAAACAGGGAAAGCCCTACAGATGTAGCTCAGTGGGAGAGCATCGGCCTAGTGTGTACAAGGCCCTGGTAGCCACACAGCCACCATAACTGTCAAAATGACATCATAAACCTATCAGGTGAGACCTCATTGCGTGGCCTAAGAATCCATTGTGGCCACCGAAACCATTGCTATTATCTCCTAGAATGGAGTTCCAAATGTCCCCTCCTTCTTGCACCAGCTCCCAATTAAAATTTCCCAATGAGAATATCTGCTTGGCTCAGTCTATGTTATGCAACTTGTCATGGCCTTGCTGCAACAAAATCTAGGGAAGTAATGATGTGGGCAAGATGCTTGGATCCACAGCAGCCATCCTGTGCCAATGCAGCCACAAGTATGAAGAGCAGCCAGCCAGCAAGGGTAGGGAAACAGAGGGATTAAAAGAACTAAGTCCTCTGTGGTGCTGCTGAGCTGCTTCATCAGTCTTGGGGATGAATTCTGGAAATTTTATTAAATAAACAATATAGAGCTTGAGGGTCTTAAGCCACTATTGTTGGGGAGTCCATTACTTGCAGAGAAAGCATTTTAACTGTTATATTTTTATCTAAAATGACTGGAAGGATGTGCTCTAATGGATGCGGGGCAGGTCAGTAAGATTTCTCAAATGTTGGTATGAATCAGGATTGACAGGAGATACTTATTAAGATGCAGATTCTCACGACCCATTCCTGAATTTGAGGAGTGTACTTTTAATGGCATCCACAGTACCGTGAGGCACACAGTCCATGGAGCATACTTGGTAAATTCTACCAACAGAGGTCCCTTGGCTTTGGGGAGCATGGGACAGACAGACAGACCCAACAGGCTCCATTCTCTTATTCTTCCTCCCGGAGTCCCTATTTCTCATCTGCAAAACTTAAAATGATCATCAGTGTCAAATAGCTAACAGTGCCTGAGCACAGTAACAATATATATAATAATATTTATTCACAAGACTACTAGGACCAAGGGGCTCTGCCTGTCAACTGACTGTATAACTTTAGGACAATTATCTACACCCTGTGCCTCAGTTTCCCTCTTGTACGATGCAGATAAAAATGTGCCCACTATAAAGAATCATGACCATGGTTGACTTCATGATATTGAGCCCTTAGAACAGCCTGACAGAGGGAAAGGCTCAGTACAAGTCAGCTTTAATTATTACCACAAGAGCCAGGCATTAGGGAAAAAAAACAAAAAACATCATTTTAGTCAACATGATTCCCACCCAACCCCCACAGCACCAGGACTCGAGAGAACCAGCAAGGACAATTCGTTTTGCCTGGATGTAATTGGAAAGATATTTGAAGGAAGTGAGGTTTGAGTTCACCTCTGATCAGAAGTGGCCTCAGCCGGGCCTGGTGGCTCTCACCTGTAATCCCAGCAGTTTGGGAGCCTAAGGCAGGAGGATTGCAAGTTCAAAGCCAGCCTCAGCAACCTAGTGAGGCACTGAGCAACCCAATGAGACTCTGTCTCTAAATAAAATTCAAAATAGGTTGAGGGTGTGGCTCAGTGGTCAAGTTCCCCTGAATTCAATCCCTAGAAGACTCCCCCCCCCAAAAAAAAAAAAGTGGTCTAAACAGGGCTGGATCCGTGGCACCAGGAAGATGCCTAGGCTGAGAAATCATCGCATAATTCTGAGGGTTTGCCTAGAGCAGAGCAGAAGGCCCCCTTCTTTTTGAAGTCACAAGGACAGATGCAGGTAGCTGTGGCCTGAATGTTAAGACCCAAGGATGGTGAGGACTGGTGACGGCCTGCTGCAATATTAATCATCATCAGCAGAGGGAGACCTAGACTAGAACCAGCCCGTGGAATGTAACAACTAGCTGATGTCAAGACTGGAAACCAGTGTTTTCAGCTTGCCACAAGGTTAGGGCTGTTAGCTCAATGGCAGAGTGCTTGCCTGGCACGTGTGAGGCACTGGGTTCGATCCTCAGCGTCATATAAAAATAAACAAAGACATTCTTTCCATTTACGACTACAGAGAGAGAGAGAGAGAGAGAGAGAGAGAGAGAGAACCAACACCCTAAGAGTGCATTAAAAGCAGCTGGGAAGCCGGGAGGTTTTGGGGGTACATATCTGTAATCTCAGCAACATGAAGGAGGATCATGAGTTCAAAGCCAGCCTCAGCCAGCCTCAGCAACTTACTGAGGCCCTGAGCAATTTAGAAAAACCCTGTCTCAAAATAAAACATAAAAAGGGCTGGAGATGTGGCTCATGGTTAAGTGCCCCCTGGGTTCAACCCTGATACAAAAAAAAAAAAAAAAACCAGCTGGGAGCAGGGCATTTAGGAGGAGAATCACAAGTTAAGGGCCAGCTTTGGCAATTTAGGAGGAAATTCAGTAACTTAGCAAGAACCTCTCTCTAAGGGCACGGGAAAAACACCTGGGAAGCTTGTTATAAAGGCATGCCCTGCCTGGTGCAGTGGCGCATGCCTAAAATACAGCATCTGGGGAGGCTAAGGCAGGAGGTTTGCAAGTTCATAGCCAGCCTCAGCAACAGTGAGGTGCTAAGCAACTCAGTGAGACCCTGTCTCTAAATAAAATACAAAATAGGGCTGGAGAAGTGGCTCACTGGTCGAATGCCCCTGAGTTCAATCCCTGGTACAGACCCCACTCCCAAAAAATGCATGCCCTGATCTGGGGTGTAGGTCAGTGGTAGAGCGCTTACCTAACATATGTAGACCCTGGTTTGAAGCCACAGTAGAGCAAAACAATTAAAAATGAATGCATGTCCTAGTCCAGCCTGAGAGAGTACAGGGCATTAGAGCAAGAGGTAGATGTGTATCAAGCACTCCAGATTCTTCCAGCCCCACCTGTCACTTGTCCCAGTCACTGCTGCAGCTCTCCCCTGTGTTCTGGACTCTCAGAAGTTATTCCCCAATACCAAAAATAAGTTCAGCTTCCACATATATGCATCTGTAAGTACAGAGCTCTGAGCAGTCTGTCTGGTGATCCCATCACAGGAAGATGGAGCTCCATGGAGAAATTCTTCCTCCTTTCTCACCCAGAGACATGGCCCTGACTTCACGGCTCGCCCTCTGGAAAGCCCTCCTTGGTGAGGAATCCCTGTGTCTTTGCCTCAGACCTCTCCTTTCTCATGAAACAGGAGAGATCAAAATGAAACCAAAGCAGCCACGGCTACTACTTGGTGAACCTGGCTTAATGGGTACCTGGGACTTTCTTATTCTAATATCTACACTTTCATATACATATTTACACAAGATTTTCCACAATATAATATGTATGCATACATAAAAATGAATGTTGTACAGATGGAAATTCAGGACAGAAAGCAATGACAACACTGAGAAAAAAATGAACTCTTGAAATTAAATTTACAATAATCTAATGAACATTTATTAATGGAAATTTGCTGATTCTCAATAAAAGAATTAGGATCTGTGGCTTTATAACTTGGCTTATTTTCCTATCCCTTCCTTTTCTCTGTGATAACTTTAAAAACCAGACCCCTCAGAGTCACTGTATCTGTAAAATCAGCAGCCCTGTAGCCACCAGAGGGAAAGAGTAGGCTTGAAGCTCCCGGATACCAAAAATAAAAATAAAAAAATGAAAATTCATCCTCAAAGCATTATTACTATCTGATCTATCTTACATCTCTCTGTAAAAGTTCCACTCACAGGATGCTGTTCTTTGATCTAACTTGGAGCTTGCTCTGTAGGAAAAGCCCTGTCCCCAGGGTGTTTGTCAAAATAATCAGGAGTCATTGTCTAATATCAGTGGCCGCCTGGGTTGGTGATACCAGTTTGGTCAAACAAGAAGGCAAAACCCTTAAGATCTTGGGAGTAAAATGTCCACATGGAAAAGATCTGACATCTTCCGGAGGACTTAGAAGGCTGTGTCCTATGTTCTCCTATTTGATTTTTTTTTTTTTTGGAAACTTACAAAAAAGTTATAGGAACGGAAACAGTGTGGTACTGGCTATAAAGACAGACGTGTGAACTGATGGAATGAAGAAGAAGGCCCGTAAATAAGATTGTGAAGACATTTATAGTCAAGTGTTTTTTGACAGAGGTGCCTAAATCATCCAATGATGGGAAGGACAATCTTTTCAACTATCGGTGCTGGGAAGCCCGGCCATCCACATGCTACAAAATAAAATTGAAACTTAACTAATATTCCAAATAAAAGCAAACTGAAAATGGATCAAAGACCTAAATGTAAGAGCTAAAGCAATAAAATTCTTGGAAGAAAACAGGAGGAAAGTTTCATGTCATTGAATTGGCAATTATTTCTTTAACTATGACACAAGCAATGAAAGAAAAAATACACAATGGGACTTAATAACTTTTGTGACACTATCAACAGAGTAAAAAGGCAAACCACAGAATGGGGGGAAACATTTGCAAAGCACATATCTGATAAGGAGTAGATATCCAGGACATAGAGAGAAACCTTAAAATTCAAGAACCAAAAGCAGCCCCAAAATGTGAAATGGACGTAGAACTTGTACAGATCTTTCTCCAACAAAGAAATGCAGATGGTCAGTAAGTACATGAAAGGGTGCTCGATATCACTGATCGTTAAGGAAATATAAAAATATAAAATCAAAACTAGACTGGGGATATAGCTCAGTTGGCAGAGTGCTTGTCTCATGTGCACAAGGCCCTGGGTTTGATCCCCAGCACCCCCCCCAAAAAAAAATACTTTATTGGGCTGGGATTGTGGCTCAGCGGTAAAGTGCTCACCTAGCACAGGTGGGACCCGGGTTCGATCCTCAGCACCATGTAAAAATAAATAAATAAATAAAGGCATTGTGTTGTGTCCATCTACATCTAAAAAATAAATGTTTAAAAAAAATCAAAACTACAATGATAAGCTACTTCACGCCCATTAGGATAAGTACTATTTTTTTTTAAAGCAGAAAATAACTAGTATTGACAAGAATGTAGACAAACTGGAATCCTTGGTTTGTGTTGGTGGGGATCTAAGATAGTATAGCCTTTATGGAAAACATTAGGATGTTTTATAAATTTGTTTTTTCAAAAAATAAATTAGATGTAGGACTACCATATAATCCAACAGTTCTGCTTCTAGTTGTATACCCAAGTGATGGGTAAAACAAAATGGATACACACCACGCATGCATGCATGCATTCATGCGACACACACACACACACACACACTCACACTGGGTTATTCAATCTTAAAAAGGAAGAAATTCTGACATGTGCTACAACATGAATTAAGTTTGAGGACACCATGCTAAGTGAAATACACCAAGCGCAAAAGCACAAATACTGTACAATTCCACTTATCCGAGGTACTCACTGATAGAGAGAGAGACCAGAGCTGTGCCTTCCAGGGGCTGAGAGGAGCAGGGAATGGGGAGTTATTGTTGGATGAGTAGAGTTTTAGTTTCTAATATGAAAACAGTTCTAGATGGTCATGATGGTTGCATAGCAATATGAATGTACGTAATGCCTCTGAATTACATATTTAAAAGTGGTTCAGATAGTAAGTTTTAACTTATTTATAGTTTGCTACAAGTTTTAAAAATGTGTGCGTGTCTGTGTGTGTCTATGTGTGTGTGTGTGTGGTGTGCTGGGCAGGGCCTTACTCACACTAGGCAAGCACTCTACCATTGAGCTACACTCCCAGCCGCATTCAAGAAGTTTTTAAATAATTTTTAGAACAACAGCCTAAAGCAATAATTATAAAACTACATTGATCAATTCACTATGTATCAAGATGCCACTTGTGTGTTGATAATTACACCAAAGAGGGGCAAGAGGAAGAGCGGTGGTGGAGCACAGTTTGTGGATGTGGGGGAGAGTAAGGTAGCATTCATCAGATTCAGATATTTTTTAAGCAACCCCCAAGAAAATAACTTAAAAATGAGAGTGAAGAAAATTAAATACAGGAAAATATTTTACATAAAGAAATCAGTGGTGGAGGACTAAGAGGAACAAAGATTAAAGACAAAAAAAAAATAGCAAAATGGCAGGTGTAAATCCCATCTTGTCAATAATTACATTAAATGCAAATAGCAACTCAAAGAGGGTCCTCTCTGCAGATCATTTTAGCGAGATCCAGTGTGAGTTGAATGAGATTTTAATGCCCAAATTGGCTCACACACACACACACACACAGAGCAAATATATATTCGCATACACACATAGACACACGTATGTACATACGCACGTATGTGTTAGTAACAGGCACACAGTGAATCTATTCACTAGTGCTGACTATGAAGGAAAGTGTTTCTCAAGTGATTCCAGCTGCAAAATGCTTTCTTCAAATCAAACAACTAATGGGACTTTAATGTGCATAAAGTAATCAGGGAAGTAGCATGATTTGGCGGGTGTGGGGGCCGGGGGCTGGGCTCACTCCACCTCCCCCTTGCAAGGAGACATCCATGATTCACCCTGTCTTCTGAGCACAGCTGGGCCGGAGAGCCCTGAGCACCACCGCAGGATCTCATATGCAGGCCTCCCTGCTCTGCTTCAGAGGAGCGTCAGAGGTTACTCAGTCATGTGAAGGTACGTTGGAGAAATGTGGGGACGTTAACACCCCTGGAGATAACCCACAGGCTGTGGAGGCTGGAGGCTGGTATCAGCCCGAGGTCTTTTGGTCATTTGCTCTTTTGGAGGAATAGTTCTGAGGTGCATTCCATACAGTTCTTCACAGAATCCCTGGTGGCACTAAGTCCCAGTTACCCATAGTAACCAACTCTTTAACATACACTTAATTGACATTTTTTACCTTCCTTCTGTTACTTTTTTTTTTTTTTTTTTGGAGGGGGCAGCAGGTGCTGGGCATTGAACTCAGGGGCACTCGACCACTGAACCACATCCCCAGCCATATTTTGCATTTTATTTAGAGACAGGGTCTCACTGAGTTGCTTAGTGCCTTACTTTTACTGAGGCTGGCTTTGAACTCACAATCCTCAGTCTCCGGGATTACAAGTGTCTGCCACTGTGCCCAGCTCCTTCTGTTACCCTTAATGCTCCCTCACTTCTGCTTACTTGAGTCGCCTCCCAAAGCAACTGTATGCACCATTATTTTCTTAAGGTTTGCTTCCGGGGAAACTCGTCAGAGACACCCCGTATCTCTGCTCCTAACGTGCCTCCCAAGACACCTGACAGGGCTCCTCCATGGGACGTGTGTGATGAACACTGCCCCTACACTCTCTTCACTCAAGTTCAAGCTCTCAGTGGCCTTAGCCTGTCCCACATCACATCCAAGAAGCCACCTGGATTCAGTATAAAGTAGCCAAAAGGAGAAGCTCAATACACGTGACTTCATATGATGTTTAGAATTCTTCAGCTAATGTTCTAACAAGGTGAACCGGTCCTCGGGGCTGGATGCTGGTGAAGGCAGGGTAATAGAGGAGGACCCCAGGCTTCCAGGTTGGTTCAGGGATGGGAACGGACGCCATCCGAGCAGATTGGAGACGTGCGTTTTTGGATTCTGAGGCTATCCTAGTATAGTTTCCAGTAATCGTTGGTTATTGGTTTCTGGAACTCAGGAGATAGAGATTTGAAAGACATCAAACTGCAAGTGACATTCAAAGTCATAGGCATGGATGAGATCACCCCAGGTCAATTTTTAGAGCAGAAAAAGAGTTTAAGAATCACTATTTTAAAAAATCACACATAGTGGCTTCTGAAGACTGGGATTTCAGTGGTAATTGAATGAAGAAACTTTTTAGACACTTTCAGGGTGTTGTTTTATGTCTATTTATCTGTAGTGGATAAAAGTGAGAGATGAGAATTAGAGGGTCATGGAGATCCCCTACCATGTTGTACCTGCTGGGCACTTCTGACGTCCTCTCAGCACCCGTTGGAGAGGGGCCACTCCCCAGCATATGGCCCAGCTCAGTGGGAAGGTCCGTTCCAGACCCAGCCAGCACCGGGGACATCACATGCCACGCAGTTTGTTGAAGGGCGGCAGAGGATGTTTACTTGTTTTATGTGGTCACCGCCTACAGTTGCCATGTCCCTTTGGGCTGTTTCAGGGCAGTTCTCCAAGATAGGCATCAGCTTGCTCTCCAGCTGAAGAGCGCCACCTGTAAAACTCAGGATGAGATGCCAGCTCCCGGAGGCTGAGCAAGGAGACATCCTGTGTAGTCCCCGTGGAGAGATGGGGCCAGAACACGATAATGGAGGAGGTCAGGGACAGAGTGGGAATGGCACAGAGACAACCCCCAGATGTGGTCCTTTGCCAAAATGAGTCAGTTTCCCTATCAACAATTGGAAATAATGACCAGCCTCTGAGCAAAATCATACGGATGGCATATTTGAGATTTTTGTATAAATTGTAATGTGCTGATCACACTGACAAGCGGCTGTTATTGTGACCTGACTTGTCACCAGCAGTGGCTTCTCCTCAAGCCAAGTTGCATGAAGTATCAGAGAGAATACAACTGATGTCCATCATGCCAAATTTCTGTCCATTGTGGACCATCTTCAGGATTTTTCATCCCTTTCTGAAAACCACTGATTCTGTCTCTGCTTCAAATTTTTCATGAGAGCATTATAGATAAACATAATAGTTGAGTTCATTTTTGACAAAATCATACATGGATGGAATTTGTACTTAAAAATTTAATGTTTTCAAAATTATTGTCGAGATATAATTACCATACCAAAAAAAAAAAAAAAAAAGCCACGCAGATCTCAAGGGCTCATTTTGATGAGTTTTGATAATTGTTTATACCCCTGTCATTTTCACCCAAATTAAGACAGAGAACATTTTCATCTTCTCCAAAAAATAAGATTTTTTTTAAAAGTATTTTTTCCAGGTTTTTTATTGTCATAAAATACACACAGCATAAAATTTGCCATTTTAACCATTTTTAAATGCACAGTTCAGTGGCATTAGATCCATTTATATTATTGTGCAACCATCACCACCATCTGTCTCCAGAATTCTTTTTATCTTGCAAAATTGAAACTACATTCATTCAACAATAGCTCCCCATCACCCCACCCCCTGTCCCTGGTGACCACCATTCTACTTTCTGTCTCTGAATTTGACAACTCAAGATACCTCATATAAATGGAATCATTCTGTAGCTACTTTCTTTGTGGTTACCATGGAGATTACATTTAACATCCTAAAGCTACAACACTCAAATTTAAATTTGTGCCACCTTAACTTTAATGACACACATAAACTATGCCCCATTATAGTTCTATCTCTACCTTTTCAATTGTTGATGTCACAAAATTGCTTCTTTATCCATTGTGTTTGAAACAAAAACTAAAAATGCATTTCAAAGCATTGGTCTCTTGAGGTTGATAGAAAACAAAATATGTGGTTACAAACTACAGTTATAATACACTAGCTTTGTCTAAAAATTGTTTTTATTTATTCATCTCTTAAATCATGTAGAAAAAAATTTTAAAGTTACAAACCATTGTTATTATAACACTAGCTTTTATAATTGTCCATATATTTACAGAGATCTGTATTTCTTAATAGAAGTTTGACTTAATATCTAGTAAGATTTTTCACCTAAGACAATGAGCCTCCTCAGTCTTATTTACCTGGAAGTGTGTTAATTTCTTGCTTACTTTTGAGAGTTTTGCTGAATAGAGGATTCTTGGTTGACGGTTGATTGTTTATTTGTTTTCCTTTTAGCACTTAGAATAGGTCAACCTGCTGCCTTCTGGCCTCCAAAGTTTTTGATGAGAAATAGTCCAGTAAAGTTATTAAGACCCCTTGTACAAGATGAGTTGTTATCTCTTGCTGTTTTCAAGATTCTTTCTCTGTCTTTGACTATTGACAGTTTGATTATAATGTGTCTCTTTGAACTCCTACCTGGAGTTCATTAAGTTTCTTGGATGTTACATTTATGTCTTTCATCAAATTCGAGATACTTTCAGCTATATTAATCTTTTAAATAGTCTCTCTTTCCCCTTTTCTCTCTCTCCCCTTCCTGAGACTCCCATTATACATACGTTGGTCATTTTGATGATGTGTCACGAGTCTCTTAGTCTGTGTTCACTTTTCATTCATCTTTTTTTGTTTGTTTGTTTCTCATATTTGGTAATTTCCATTGTCTTAAAGTTCGCTAATTCTTTCTTTTGTGTGTTCACATCTGCCTTTTAATTCCTCTAATAAAATATGTTTTTTTAAATTTTTTTTCAGTTGCAAATGGACGCAATACCTTTATTTTGTTTGTTTATTTTTATGTGGTGCTGAGGACCAAACCCAGAGCCTCACACATGGAAGGCAAGTGCTCTACCACTGAGCCATGACCACAGCCTCTAATAAAATGTTTTTATTTCAGTTCTCATACTTTTCAGTTCCAGAGTTTCTTGTCGGCATCTTGTTGCTTTTTATCTCTTTGATATTTCCTTGTTGTTCACCTTTTCTTGACTTTCTTTCTCCACATTTACTCTTAGTTCTTTAAGCATCTTTAAGACAGATACTCTATAGTATTTGTTTAAAAGGTCATTAGGCCTTTTTCATAGACAGTTTCTATCTGCTATGGAACAAACTCTTTGCTGCAGTATGCATGCCCCTCAGAATTCACATGTTGAAATTCAGTCCCCACTGAATTAAAAGGTGGAGGCCTTAGGAAATGATTAAGTCAAGAGAGCCCTGGCTTCATGAATGAGTTTAGAGCCCTTACAAAGGATCTTGAATTTGAAGAAACACTGTCTCGCCCTCCATCCCTTCTTCCATGTAGAGACACAACCATTTGTCCCCTCTAAACAATGCAGCGTCAAGGTGCCATCTTGGAAATAGAAAGCAGAACTCACCAGACACCAGTCCTGCTAGTGCCTTGTTCCTGGACTCCCCAGCCTCCAGAACCATGAGAAATAAATTTCTATTATCTCGGGCACTTAGTTACAGTGGCAGAATGGATTAAGACGCTCTTGTTACATGCAACACTTGGAAGAATCTCATTAAAAAAAAATCTACTACATAGAAAAAAAAAAAGCCTACTCCAAAAGATTACCTCCTAAATATTTCTATTTATATAACATTCTTGAAATGCCAAAAGTTATAGAAATGGAGAACAGTTTAGTAGTTATCAGTGGCTAGAAATGGAGGAGAGAATTTGTGGCTATAAAAGAACATGGAAGAGAATCTTCTAGTGAGGGAAAATTTTTTGTGTATTGGCTGGGGTCATGGATACACAAATTATGTATGATAAAATCTGTATGGAATTCAGTAATATGCATATACATACACATTAGTGAGTTTAAAACTGGGTAAATCTGAATAAGTTTGATGGCTATGTCAATGTTAATATCCTTGCTTTGATACTATACTATATAGATTTTTACAAGATGTTACTATTGGAGAAAATCAAATAAAAGATACCTGGGATTTCTCTGTGTTATGACTTTACAAAAATTTGTCTGTGCTGATCATACAAGAAATAAAAATAAAAATAAATAAAAAGACACCTCAGGCAACATATTCGTGTGATATCTTTACCCATCACACACAGCTAGTACACTGGTACATTTCTCATGTCTGGAGGTATGCACAAGAGGATTGGCTCAGGTAAGAGACCTGTTCAGGATTCACATAGAGGATCTCAGCTGTTGTTCAGAACCTTTAGTGTCATCTAGATAGAAAATGGAGCCACAGGTTCTGTATGGTCATTGCCTCTTGGCCCCACAGACTTTTCACCCTGCAGTGAAAGGGGCATGGTATTTGGCACAGGTTTAAGGACCAGTTAAATATCTCTACAAAGTTGATATGAAAAACATCAGTCACCCTCTCCCATTCCTCAGTTGTCTCTCTGCAGTGGCAACTTCTCACTCTTTCCATGTAGGAAGAATTTCAATATGACCACTATGATGGTTAAACTTATGTGGCAACTTAACTGGGCAACAGAGAGATCAGATATGTGCTTAAATTATTATGGGTGCTTCTATGATGGTACTTCTTTTTTTTTTTCTTGGTACTGGGGAGTGAATCCAGGGGTACTAAATCATTAAGCCACATTTTTCTTCCTCTTCTTCTTTCTTCTCCTTCTTTGTTAATTCTGACCCTTTGAGTTACTATCTAGTACATGTACAAGGAGTCATACAGTTCCCCTCCATATGTAACCAGACATATGACGTTTTGTCTGGTTTCTTTCACTTAGCATAATGTTTTCAAGGTTTATTATTATTTCAAGGTCATTACCTCTATATAGCTCTTTTTTATATTTTATTTAGAGACAAGGCCTCACTAAGTTGCTGAGGCTGGCTTTGAACTTGCGATCCTCCTGCCTCAGCCTCCTGAGCTGCTGTGCTCAGCTGGTGGTACTTTTGAAAGTGTTTAAATGGGTAGGCTGAGCAAAGCAGATTGGCCTCCCTCTTGTGGCTAGACCTCATGCAATCGGTTGAGGGCTTGCATAGGATACAGAGGGTAACCCTCCTCCAAATGAAAAGGAATTCCTTCTGACTGAGCTGGGACACTGGCTTTTTCCTGGCTTTGAATTTAAATGCACCAGCAGCTCATCTGGCATCTAGAACCTTCCAGCCTTCAGGCTGCAACTACACCATTGGCTCTTGTGATAAGAAGTCCTGAAATCTGGGGTGGAACTGAAACTCTGGCTGTCCTGGGTCTCCAGCTCGCTGGCTCAGCCTGCAGACCTCAGGACTTTTCAGCCTCCATGATCACAAGAGCCGATTTCTTTCAATAAATAACTAAGTAAATAGCAAAATTGTTTGTTTCTCTGGAGAAACTTAAGCAACACAACCACCAGTGACCCTAGCCTTTATAAAATCCCTTCTCCTTTGAGTGTGGATAGAAACTGTCTGATAGCACTCCCTTGATTATGTCACATTATATGGCCCAAGGAGATTATTCAGGTGGGTCAGATATCATCAGATGGTCCCTTAGAAAGCAATAATTTTCTCTGCGTGACCAGAGAAGAAGAAATCAGAGAAATTTTCATTTGGCTTGGCAGAAAGAGAACATCTGTATTGCAAACTACCTCCCAGGGCCAACCGTGGAAAACATGAAATAGTAAATGAACAGGGTGTTCTGTTTTCAGAAACAGAGTTTTATTTCACATACACAACCTTTCTACAAGGTTGACATGAAAAACATCGGTCACCCCCCACTCTGGCTCTCTGAGTTTCATGATTTCTGGATATTCCCTCTCTTGCTGGAGATTACAGACTTATCATATTGAGTTGATGTCTCAAGCTAAATGGGACCAGGACATTTTCAAAGGGTTATTAATAATCACATTCCTCCTCCTCCAGTGTTAAAGCTTCTTAACAGGAAGTATACTACTCCTGATAAGTTTTTGGAATGGAATTTAGTTGAAGAGAGTGGAAGGGTCAAAATTAACAAAGGAGAAGAAAGAGAAGAAAAAAAAAAATCAGGTTATAACTCTGCCATGCAGTAGATTTCTCTTAATCAGGTTAATGGAAGGCTACACTCACTAACCCAGAATGATACTGTACAATTAGAATTTACAGTTTTTTTTATTGAGGTGAAATTCTTGTAACATAAAATTAACCACTTTAAAGTGAACAATTCAATGGCATTTACCACAGCACGGTGTTGGGCAACCATTACCTCTATGTAGTTTTAACACATTTCCATCACCCCAGATGGGAACCTCAAAGTCCATTAAGCAGTTACACCCCAATCCCTCTCCCCGAGCCCTTGGCAACCATTAGCATCTGTCCTCTGTGGTTTTAACGATTCAGGCTATTTCATGTACAAGGAGCCATACAGTGCCACTCCACATGTAACCAGACATATGACGTTTAGTCTGGTTTCTTTCACTTAGCATGATGTTTTCAAGGTTTATCCATGTGGTGACATGTGTCAGTATTTCATTCCTTTCATGGCTGAAGAATATTCCAATGTCTTATAGCCCACAATTTATTTATGCATTTACCTGTTGATGAGCATGTGGATTGTCTCTACTCTTTAGCTGTTGTAAATGTTACTATGAACGTGGGTGTACGTGTGTTTGTTTGAGTCCCTTCTTTAAATTCTCTTGAGTCTAAACCTAGAAGTAGAATCTTGGAGTGATAAGGTGATTGTGTCTTAACTTTTGAGAAACCATCCTGGTTTTTCATGGGTGATATTTTCAGCTGCTCAATTTGTGGGCATTTGTTACACAAAATGACAAGACAAATACACCTTGTTTTATCTCATTGCTTTTAAATTGACATTCATATCTCTAAATAGCATGCTCTGAAGAGTGTAATTGCTTCTTGTTTTATCTGAAATATGGTGACAACCATCCAGTGACTTCCCAGTATAGTAAGTGTGGGTAAGCCCTCTCACATCCCACCACCACCACCACCACCACCATACCCAAGTCCAGCCTTCCCATCTTCCATCTCCCAGGATGCCTATGCCTATGCCCTAACTTCAGTTAAATAACTCATTGGCCCTTACTTTTTTTTTTTTTTTTGGTTGGGGGGGCCTGGGGGTTGAGCCCAGAGGTACTTTACCCACTGTGTGTGTGTGTGTCTCCCTCACTCTTTAATTAATTTTAAAATTTGAGACAGGGTCTCGATAAGTTGCCAAGGCTGGCCTTGAACTTGTGATCCTCCTGCCTCAGCCTCCCAAGTCTCTGGGATTACGGACATGCACCACTGTGCTTGGCCATAGTCCTTATATCATTAAACTTCGTAAACACACACAGGTGATCTGAGTAGTTAAAGCAAGCTTACTTTTCCTTTCCTGAGTTAATGATTCAAAGTCTAGGCTTTCTATTTGCTTAGTTTTCTCTGTCCTTAATATTATTTCAACACTAAACCCTAGCCAGTTGTTACAATAGCCCATCAAGATGTCTAGATACACCAGCTGTTCTGTCAGATTCAACATCCGAAAGAAGTTTCTTTCAAAGCCCCCTCATCTACTGTACCCTGGACTGGTTGGTCTGTGGGCCCAATTCCCAGGTGACATTCAGGAGTTTTCCTTTAGGATCATCCTGAAATCTGCAGAATTTCTTTGTTGGATCTCTTGTTTCCTGTATCACATGTGTTTTCTTTTTACCTGGCTCATTCTTTCAATGTTTTTTTTTTTTTAAGTCTTTATCTTTACATTTGCCTTGTAATTCAATTTGGGCATGGAATTCTAACATGGAAATTATTTTCCCTCCCAAATTTCCTACATTGCAGTATTATTGTTGAGAAAACTCAAGTCCCTTGGGTTCTTTTGTGTGTGATTTGGTTTCCTCTGAAAATTTGTAGGATCTTCTCTTTGTCCCTAGTGGTTTGTAATTTCGCAAGACTTGGTGAGTGGCTGTTTTCATCATCACCCCTCCTGTGTGGCATTCAGTGAGTCCTTTTGGAAAGCCTATGCAACCTTTTGGAAAGTCAGTCCCACCCGTTGCTGGGACTCCAGATGGCCTGCACCCGGCTACTCTGGAGGCTGATTCGGCAGGATTGTTTGAGTTCAGGAGTTCAAAGCCAGCCTGAATTACATGGGGGGAGACACAGGCTCAAAAAAGCAAAAAAAAAAAAAAAAAAAAAAAACCTGAAAAATTAAATCCTTTTTTTTTCTTAAAATATTTTATTGATACTTTTCCCCTTCCCTGCTATTTCACTTTCTCTCACACTCATTTTATCTCTCTCATTCCTTCTATTTCTCCTCCAATTGCTCAAATAGTGAAATTGGTGGACTGGCTTTCTCATTCCCCCTGATTTTTCTTTTTACAATACTTGATGATTGATATTCTCCTATCGACATATTGAGATTTTGTATTTCTGCTATCCTGTTTGGAATTTCCAGGCTTTTTTTTTTTTTGGGGGGGGGGTGTTGGATGTCGCTTTATCATTCCTGTTCTTGTTTCATGACTGCAGTGTCTTCTCACAGCTCTGAAAATATCAAGAATAGTTTATTTTCCTTAATTGTCTTCTCAAAAAAACTGTTGTCTCCCGGCTTTTCATTTCAATATATTAGTTTCTTCCTTTCTCTTTCATGTCAGAAGTTTTCTTCAGCTGGCCAGTAATTCTTGTCTGTTCATATTTAAGAGTAGGGACTTACAAAGCTGACAGGAAGTTCCCAAGAGAGGTTGGTGTCTGAGGGTGTCCTCGTAGGGTGACTGCCTAAGGCTATTTGGCTGAGGACCCTCTAGTGTCAATAGTTTCAAATCTTTCTTTTTGAGCTGGTCAGACTCCTGAGAGGTATTAGTGAGACACTCAGGGACAAAGACAAGAACAATGAAACAAACCACAGAGTGCCATCACTGTTACCCTTTATAGCACAGCGGGTTGCTTCTCTACCCTTGTGCTCTTTTGAACAGACCTGACATGAGAGCCTGATAAAACCACAGAAGCAGAATGTTTGCACAAGATGAAATTGTTCCTGGGGAAAAACCTAAAGAAACCCTCTAGCTTCACTTATTCTTAGTCAACTTCAAAATCACTCTTTTGGGAGGTAACACAGCTGGTAATATATTATTAGCCTCCCACTAGCTTTGTTGTAGATAACACCTCTGACATGTGGGTTATGATGATAATGGTTGCCTAGGTTACCCTGCAGGGACTTAAAGGCTACTTTTGCTGAAGAACAATTGACTCTTCTGTAAATGTTTTATGCTGAATCTCTCATTTCCTGTATCACAAATATTTGGGGCCTACAGAAGTCGGGTGGGTGACATTGTGTCTGTGCCCTTTGCAGGCTGAACTTAGAGTCAGAGTCTACTTGGCTCTGCATCTAGATGTGTCAACTGTCCCTTGGAGCTGGTACATGTCCTTCCACCCAAACTTGTTCTTTCTCAGCAGCTATAGTGGCCCAAGCAGCCCAAGTCCTTCAGCCCCATCACAAGGCCCGGATGTTTGCCCAGGTTGATGGCGCCGGCTACAAGAGTCCAAGTTGACTATGACCATCCAGCAGTCCAAGTGTCCACTCAAGAAGAAACATCTTTAGGAATGCTGCTCCTGGCCAGTGGAAATTGCCAGAGTCTAGTCCACCCCAGCAAATCAATTTAAAAAAACCTTGTGTCCCCCTTCGTTCAGGGAGCAGCCCAGTCTCCCTCGCATTCACTGCTGAGCCCCAATTTAAGACGTGCCTCTGTACTCCACTCACTTGACTTCCTTTCCTTTCTACCATCAGAAGTTCCCATCCCTGCCGCAGTCCGGCTGCAGCAAAATAACAGGGGGGGGTGACGAGGAACTTGCATAGATTGATACAGCAGGAGTGGGAGCCGTTTATTGTAGGACAGGAGGGGTATATATACATTCCACACAGCTTATCTTAATTAACATAAACTCGATACAGCAGTCAACCAATAAGGAATCTCCACACTTCATGGCTCGCTGGTGTTACTTCACAAACCACTCCCTCTGGCATTTTGCCAGGCGCCATCCTGACTTGTTTACAGACTCTGACACATCCCTAGTACCCTTAGCTCCCAGCTGCCAGCATCATGACTGGGACGTGTGGGCCAAAGGCAGAGTGGACAGGGCCAGCCACTCAGCACCCAGGATGTAAACGTCCCCTCATACCCCACTTTCAGTGTCGCAGCCCAGCTCTCAATGGAGCTTGCTGGGCTTCAGTCAGAGACCCTCTGCCAGGCGCAGTGGCACACACCTATAATCCCAGCAGCTCGGGAGGCTGAGGCAGGAGGATCGCAAGTTCAAAGTCAGAACTCACAACTTTGTGAGGCCCTAAGCAACCCAGTGAGACCCTGTCTCTGAATAAAATACAAAAAAAAGGGGGGGGGGGGCTGGGGAGGTAGCTCAGTGGTCAAGACCCCTGGTGTGGATCCCTAGTGCCAAAACAAACAAACAACTACCTCTGCTTTACTCTCCCCCAACGAATAAGGCCGCAGACTTTCATTGGGCTGGGAAAAGGAAAGTCTTTAAGCTCCGACTGGGGAGGAGAACAGATTTTCAGCCAATTCTTTTTATTTTATTACCCTAAGTCCCTTCATCCCAGAGCCTTTGAGGGGATTTTGCAGTGAATATTGGGTCGGTTTTCATCACTGCCTGGATTTCTCCACTGTCGCGTTAGGAACAGTTTTTTCAGACCTGCTAAATTATTTGCAACCTACCTTCTGCTTTCCAGCTGTCAGAGTTTCGCTGCTGTTACCTTCCCCACGGTTCTCCATCCTGGAGCATTTATGCCTTTTGCATAGAAACTCTTTATTTTTAATTGTTACATGCTGATTGTACATGTAGTATTTATGGAGTTCAATGTGATATTTTGATACATGCTTACAACGTGTAATGATCAAATCAGGGTAACTAACGTATCCACCTCAAACATCATTTCTTTGCCTTGGGACCATTCAAGGCCCTCTCTTCTAGCTATTTTGAAATAGACAATAAATGTCAACTAGAGTCACCCTGCCGTGCTGTAGAGCATCAGAACTCCTATGTTATTTTGGCAAGGTTTCAGGAAATTATTGCAGGTGTCCACTTCAATCTGAAAGTCCCGTTTAACCTCTCTGTCCTGCAAAGCTCTCAGTAAAGTATTTTTGTGTTTGGGGGGACAACCTTCCTGTCTGCTTTTCTGGAGTGACTGGGCTGAACTTGATCCAGCCTGGGCTGGCCCAGAAGCAGTCAGAGCTGGAAGACTCTGACTCCTAATCATTTTGTCTTTTTCTTCCTTTTTCATTTCCCTTGAGAATTCTTTGGGGGCAGGGAAGATTAGGAATTAGATTGCAAGATTATATCTTTTCTCCAACTGATTCCATTTGAGATGTAATAAAAAAGCACTTAGGATTCACAGGAAGAATATCATTCTCCTGACAGAATTAAATTACTTTGACTCTGTTTCCTAGGAAACCTTTGCTAGAAATGTCCTCTCCCAGCTCTGAGCTAGCACAGCTCTCTGTTCATGCATTTCTGAGGAAGCACCAATTTCTACCCTGTGTTGTCATAGCTATTATGTGTGTTTGTTTTTCTTCCTTATGATATTGAGTCCCTTCGAGGCGAGAGACTGTTCTTTTTCATTTTTACTCCAGTTCCCCCTCCCCCTTCATCTTGTGAGCAGAAGATGTTAATAAACATTGTATGAATGAATGAATGAATGAATAGAGAAATGCTGAGTAAAGTAATGCCCAGGGTCAGGAGGGCATCTGACCTCTTGCACAGTGAAGGTGCCCATGTGTTTGGCGGTTAACAGGATAAAGTTCAGAATCTTGAACAAAGTGGTAATTGGATCCCCAAAGCCAGAACATGACAACCTCCTTGTCTCTGCTGAGCCTGTCCTTATCCATGACAGCACTAGCCATGTATTAAAGAAATGAAGGAACTGTACAAGAATCGTGACGTACCATGGTCAAGGATGTAGATTCTAAACTGAGGCTATCTAGGTTCCAATTCTGACTCCATGGATTAGCAACTTTGTGACCTTGAGGACAATATGCATCCATTCTGAGCCTCAGTTTCCTTCTCTGCCAAGTAAGAACGACACGAGTGCCTCGTAACACACAAAAAAGACCAGGAGAGCAGCCCCTGGAATGCAGGAAGTACACAGTAAATAGCATTAAAATTTCTCAAAAAGGTAAAACATATGTGGCTTTTACTTTTTTAAATCACTGATATAATCTTCATGATCCCTGGTCCTGCTAGGTCCCAGGAAAAAATACATTTTCAACGTGAATCAATGGCACTTGAGACTATTCCAGAGATGACAGGGTCCCTATTGCATGAACGCCCAATCTCTCGGACATCTTCATCTGGGGGACTTGGAATGAGGCTTCTGTGATGGAGTTTGGGGCCCACATGTTTTCTGATTCCTGAGAGACTTATCAAGTCTGGCTCTTCACTCGTGACATGGGAGGTGCACCTGAGCCAGCCCATCTGGCCTCCAGGGCATGGTGCTGCTTCTCAGGGTCTGGAGGCTGGGGTCCTGTGGTCTTTTCCATATGCCTCCAGATGAGAGGCTCTTACTCCTTGTGGCTTCGGTCCTAAATCCAGGCCACTGCTGGTCAACAGGCCCTTTCAGCATCTCCAGTTCCCCTCCCTCGGGCATGTGGAAACTTCAGGATCCCTGCCTCAGGATTCTTGAATAAGCATATTAAAAGGATAAGGAGGATCCACGAACCTTCAGGAGCACCCAGCTTCCAGGAATGCCATCCAGAACCTCAGACTGGCCTCAAGAGGAAGCGGCAGCTGCTTCTGATGCTCCTGAGTCTGCTCTGCCCATGCCTCTCCTGGGGCAGGGACTCACCCTTGCCCTTCCTGGGAAACCGCAACCCCCACGGACATTCATCGCTGCCATCACCTGGGCCGGCAAACACTGATGTACAAACAGCGGATGTCATCAGTTTGCACCCTTCTGAGCTGGGGTCCTGCTGGCTGGGATCTGATTTGATGAGTGCAGGTCACAGGGCAGCATCCTTCCTGAAAGGGAACCTGGGCTTTGGTATTTCTGTGTTCTACCTTTGGATTGGGGCAGTGGTAATTGAGGCTAGAAATTCACAATCTGTAGCCAGGGCATTCAAAAGATGCAGGGTAGCTAGACAACAGGACACCACATGGAGCAAAAGATCTTTTAAAAAATAATATTATGAAAATTTTCAAACATACAGCGAAGTTAAAAGAATTTAGTAGTGAGTACCATATTCCTACCACCTACGAGTCTACCATTAATATGTTACTATATATGTTCTATCATCCATCCATCCATCTATCCATCCATCTATTCAACCATCCCATTTTGGTGCTCTTCAAAATAATTTTCAGGCATTGGTACACATCTCTCTAAATATTTCAACATGCCTATCGTTAACTAGAGTTTAAATTTTGTTTGTAGCTTTTTTCTTGATGTTTAATTCACATGCAATGAAATATACAAATCTTAAGTGTCCCTTTGCTGAATTTTAACAAAAGCCTATGCAACCAACATCCCAATTAAGATTCAGAACAAACCATCACAACTGAAATTTCCCTCATGCCCTTTCCCAGTTAATTTTTATTCCCACACCAACCCCAAAGGCAACCACTATTCTGGTATTTCTTCCATAAGTTAGTTGGAAAAGTCCTCTTAATTTTGTCTTTTCCCATGAAACTATGTAGCTACTAACACCTCCCTATCTCTGGAAATTTGGTTGAAAGAGGTGAGGTCAGTAGAGAATCCTCCTGCTTGTCTTCCTTGGCCTCCCTTCCCACCTCAACAGAGGTGGGCTTCCTTTCCACAGTGGAAAGCATAACCTTTAAATGGTATATCCAGAACTCTCTGGCCATGGCTGATAGTAACCTTGATGGTCAAGTCCATTAGGCCTGACTCCTTGATTGCTGGTGGAAGTTTAAAGAGTTTACTAGGTATTTCCTTGGCAAAGCCTAGCTTTAAAGACAGCATTGTCTTATGAGAGACAAAACAGAAACCAAAACAACCTACCCAGGCAATCCATTCTGGAAAATAGTCCACTGCTCTGGGACCGCTCTGCCCTAGCCCTGAATCACTGAGACACTCGGCTTCCAGTTTAACATGATTGACAGGAAATAGAGCTACAAATATTTCAAAAACATTCTCCCCATCATAAAATAAATGAGTCCACATGAACCAAGGAGAGGATCTAGAATCAGATGGCATCTAGACATTGATAGGAAAAGGGCCACAGCCAGGGACATCTGGGTACAGGGATTTGCCCTTTCGTGGGCATGAGAAGTCTTTGTTAAACAGATTTCAGAACGTGGATGAAGGGAGAATGGACGAATCAGTGAATGAGGGAGGGGACCAGGAAGAAGGAGACTCCTGAGCATTCAAAGCAAAAACACAGTAAACACAGAACTCTGTAGCTTTAGAGCAGCTGCTAGGTCCCCATAATGTTTGAAAGATGGACAGATGGATGAACAGGCAATACCTGGGCACCAGGTGCATGAAGCCACCTCTAACATCCTGGGGTGCCCCAGGGCTTCTCTGTCCCACACTGAGGGGGCAAGAACAGGTCTGCTGGGGATGAGACAAGGGCATCTGCCTTCTGGCTGGGTGGGCAGCTCCTCCTGGAGCTGAATTCCGGCGGCTTAGGTCCCTGACCAAGGTTGTTACTGTCAGGTGAGGTGGTATAGAGATGAGGTAGAGCTTCACAGCCTTTTATTAGTTGCCCATAACTTTGCCCGGGGTGGGAGGAAGCAGTCTCATCTTCATTTTATAGCTGAGTTAACAGAGGCCCAGAGAGGAGACGGGAAGCCTGTCACCTGACCAGTCCAGATCTAGCTCTGATGGGTCCTAGTGACTCACTGTCCTGTGAGGATGAATCCCAAGGCGATGTCAGTGACTCCCAGTGAGAGCACCCTGAAAATCCTGCATCCAGCCTTGGAATCTGCCCATGGCAGCACCAGGCCTGCAGCCCCTTGGAGCCACAGGGCCTCAGTGGTAGAGCACCTGCCTCACATGTGTGAGGCACTGGGTTCCATTCTTAGCACTGCATATAAAGAAATGAATAAAATAAAAGCCCATCAACAACTAAAAAAAAAATATTTAAAAAAATCTTTAAAATAGGGTTCCCCACCCTAGAAGGGGAACCTCTAGAGGGATCGGATACCCCTGCAGAACACAGCTGCCTTGGGTTTTTCTGGAATGTGGCTTCCTTTCTAGTCCTAGGCCCCCTCCTCTGTGATTTGGTCAGTCTTCCGTTTTCTCTTAAGGGACAGAACTAGAATCCTAGACGAGAAGCATGTTCTGTACCAGCAGTTCTCAGACGTGACCCTCTTAAAAATTATTGAGAGTCCCAGAGAACTTGCTTGGGTGGGTAATATCTATGGGAATTTACCAATTTAGAAGTTAACACTGAGAAACTTAAAACTAGGTATTCATTAATCCCTTTAAAAATAATAAACCCAGGGCTATAGTTGTGGCTCAGAGGTAGAGTGCTCGCCTGGCATGCATGAGGCTCTGGGTTCGATCCTCAGCACCACATAAAAATAAAATAAAGATATTGTGTCCACCTAAAACTAAAGTAAATAAAGAAATATTAAATAATAATAATAATAATAAATCCATTGCCTCTTAACACAGATAACATATACTTAAGATAAATAACTGAATTTTCCAAAACCAAGACAAGCATTAGAGTGCCATTGTTTTATATTTATTTATTTTTATTTTTTTTTAAAGAGAGAGAGAGAGAATTTTTTAATATTTATCTTTTAGTTATTGGCAGACACAACATCATTGTTTGTACGTGGTGCTGAGGATCAAACCTGGGCCGCACGCATGCCAGGCAAGCGCGCTACCGCTTGAGCCACATCCCCAGCCCATATATTTATTTATTGTTGCTGTTATTAGGAATTATGTTATGGACACTCTTGTTTGCCCATCTCTTTAAATGTAAGGCTTAATGGAGAACAGCTGGATTCTCATAGGAGCTTCTGCGTTCAATTTTTGCAATACCACATATCATGTGGCCTCTGGAAAACTCCACCCGAGAGAGAGAATGAGAGTGAAACAGGCAAACAAACAAACAAAGAAAACCTTAATCATGTTGTGAAATTCCCTTAAAGAGTTTTGGGGACCATGAATCTCCCTCTGAAGACCGCTGCTCTAGATTTCTGAATTTTAATGCACATATGAATCACCCAAGGAACTGTTCAAATGCAGTTTCTCATTCAGGGATTGTGTTAGACAGTTTTCTGTTACTATAACAAATTCCCAAGGTAATCTGTTTGTCAAGAGAAAAAAAGGTTGTTTGGCTTACCATTTTGGAGATTTCACTCCATGATAGATTAGCTCTGTTGCTTTAGGCATGTGGTGAGGCAGCACCTCACAACAGGAGCATGAGGGAAAGAAAACCACTTACCTCATGACCAAGATGTTATTAACGGAGAGGAAGAGGTTAGAGCCAAGTCTCAGTATCCCATCCAAGGGCATGCCCCATGTATTCTGAAGACCTTCCACCAGGCCTTACCCCTTCAAGTTCCCACCACCTCCCAATACCAAGATGAGCACCAAGCCTTTAACTCATGAGCCTTTTAAGACATTTAAGATCCAAACTAGAGCAGGGAGTCTGAAGTAAGGCTAAGAGTCTGTGTTTCTCTCCAGCCTCCCAGTGATGCCTCTGCTGCTGGTTCAAGGACCACACACTCAGATTCACAGCTATCTGAGCACCTCAAGGCAGTGCTAGATGGAGGTCCTGAGCCCTGGAAATATCAAAGGGCCCTACCAATGCATATAACTAAAACAATGGTGACATGGAAATTCAGTAAACTCAACAAAATTTTTATTTTTCCCAAGATGATTACTCTGATTTTTTAAAAAAAAAATTGTTTTGATGCCTACAGTTTGCTGATGTCTTAAGCATGTGAAGAAGCCCTCACTCACAGCCACATCAATGTTTGTAGCAGCTCAATTCACAACAGCTAGGCTACGGAACCAACCTAGGTGCCCTTCAACAAATGAATGGATAAAGAAAATGTGATTTATACATACAATGGAATATTACTCAGCTATAAAAATGAATGACTTTATGATTTTTGCCGGGAAATGGATGGATCTGGAGACTATCATGCTAAGTGAAATAAGCCAATCCCAGAAAACCAAAGGCCAAACATTCTCTCTGATGGTAACACACAATAAGGTGGGGCGAGGGGATAGAAGTACTTTGGATTAAACAAAGGGGAATGGAGGGAAGGGAAGGAGGATGGGAACAGGAAAGAGAGAATGAATCAAATATTACTTTCCTATGTTCATATACGAATGCACAACCAGAGTAACTCCACAGCACGTACCACCACAAGAATCGGAAGTTACACCCCACGTATGTATAATATGTCAAAATACATTCTACTGTCATGTGTAACTAAAAAGAAGAAATGAAAAAAAAAAATTAAAAAAAGAAGCCCTCACTGTGTCAGGGCACAGTCCAAATGGGCCTCTGCTGCCTTGCTCCCTGGAGAAGGCCCCTGTTCCATCCTCCACTATCCATGGAAGGCCCCTCTCTCTTTCCACTTTCCCCCAAAGGTCATGGAGCTCTAGTATGACTTCCTTGCTGAGGACTGGGTGGGATCAAGAGGTCGGAAGCCCTCGCCACAACTTCAGTCAAGGAGTCTGAAGTGGAAGGACACGGTCATTACAGAGGGAGGTCCACGGGCAGACAGACAGACAGGAGGGGAGCTCCACGCAGGCAAGACCCCGGAGGCTGGGGTGGCCAGGCCAGGCCTCCCGGAGGGGAGCAAGCTGGATGGCAGTTTGGTCAGCATCTTCATGCCAAGGGAGGTTGGTGGGAGCCAGGAGATGCTGCTGAGCCCATGTGAGGCAGCGTGTTCAGACAGAGAAACAAGAGGCCTTGGAAAAAGCCAAGATTGTGGGCTGGGGCTGGGGCTGAGTGGTAGAGCACTTGCCTAGCATGTGTGAGGCACTGGGTTCGATTCTCAGCACTGCATATGAACCCAATGACAACTAAACAATATATAAAAAGAAAAGTCAAGATTGTGTTGCAAAGAGCATTGAAGCCTGTAGTAAAGGCTTTGAACTTGTCCTTGCAATGAGAAGCCACAAAGCATTCAGGGCCAGAGGTGCTGCAAGAAAAATGGTACTTTGAAAATATGTGTGTATATAGAGGGAAGCCTAGCAAACTACACCACAGTGTTGTTATTCTTTTAAATGATTTTTTTTGGAGAGACAGTGCATGCCTACATGCTTTTCTGCCTATGCAGAAAAATATTTCTAAGAGCTCAGAAACCAAGCTTCTCCCCCACTCCTGGCTTCTATCTCTCCTCCTCCTCCCCCAATTCCTTCTTTTAACCTTACTTTTGTTTTTAACTTAGCAATGCATCTAAGAAACTTGCCCACCCTGTATCAATCCATCTCCTATTTCTGAATGGCCACATTGTTATTTTATTGCATGGATATTTTGAAATTAACCCATTGATGGAGACATACATGGTTGCATCTTTGATGCAATCAAGGTTGTCATGAATGCCCTTGCACCTCTGTCTGCAGACACAAGTGTGGACCCATCCATCAGATAAATTCCTACATGTGAAACGGGGGCTGTGAAGAATAGATTCACCTCAATAATTTTACCTCTTAGAAATTGTTCCATTAAAGAAATACCAAGATACAGGCACAAAGATATCGTACTTCTTTATAAGGACAGAAAACAAGAAGGGACCTAAGTTCCCACTGATTCATGGGGAGTGGGCTGAAGCGTGTGAATTCCCAGGAGATGACACGAGTGGTGGCCAGCACACATCGACACGCTGCAATCTGAAAAGGGAGCCTGATATGCCATTAAGCAGATAGGGCAGATTACAAAACAGCTTCCACGCACAACTCAATTTTCATAAATGTATTTACATGCTTATGCCTTTATTCCTTCTCTGTATTCCTTGAGTTTCTATGTGAGTAGGTATTAGCTTTATAGACAGAGGAACAATTAAACTGCTTCCAAAGCATCTGATTGCTCCATGGGCACAGATTTGAATTTGTGGCGCACCCATATGACACCAGGTATGGGTCCAGGTGTTTACATTGGGGTATCGGAGCTGCCTCTGTCTCTGGCTCCTGTCTGCCATCTCTAGCCTGATCATTTAGAATCAGAGAATGTTGGAACCCTTAAAAAGTAGCCCAGGCCTTATCTCATTGATGAGGGAACCAAGGCTCAGAGAAAGTAAAGTGACCTACCAAGGGTCACACAGCCAATTTGGGCAGGAGATTAAAGAGCCTAGGGCTCTACTGCCCAGCAACTCTTCTCTCCCCTAAATCTGAATATGAACTGTCATTTAGGGTTGAGAAGGGCACCGATTTGGAATGCCCTGTCTTCTGGGAGACCCTGTCCAGGCAAACCCAAGATGAAACATAAAAGGAGGACCCTACACAAGACTGTCATTAGTGGGGAGGAACCTGATCCTGCATAGGCAGAAAAGCAGCTTTGTTGGGCCCAGGGGTCTGGCCAGCCACTGAGGCAGCCGGCTGCGGGGCATGAGGGAAGGAGCTTCCCTGGGCTGGTGCCAGATGACAGTAATTATAAGGCAATGTGGGCCTGCAAAGAGCCTATTAAATATGTTTGCTTTGCATCAAGCAGAACTCAACCTCTTCGCCACTTTCTATAAGAAATCCAACCACATCAAACACTTTTGGGTTTTTATACACTTTCCTGAGTGTTTGGGTGATAGCAGGGAACGGTCATGTCATTCAGCCCTGGCACAGAGCTGTCTGCTCGCCCCTTCCTGGTTCCTCACTCCTTTCTCACAGATTCCACCCCTCCCTGTTCCCTCTCCTCTTGGCTCAGCTCACACCCTGCCTCTGACCGCCCCAAGCCATCCATCAAAGCATTTCCCCAACAAAGAGGGACTTCCCAACCAGCTTCCCTGAAAATAAAAGTCCCTCCATTTAATTACTCTGGAGTCTTTTAGAGGCCGTAAATGCCACAGTCTCTGAGACCAGGATCTTAGGCTTTGAGCTAGAATGCCTCTAAATCACATCACTCAGGTTTAAGCAGGCTATTCCAAAGTTTGGGATGGGAGAGGGCTTGCCCAAGGTCAGGAGACACCCATGGCTTCCAGATCTCCACAGTCCATGCTGGAGCCAGGTCCTAGAATCAGGACAGACTGTGAATCAAGAGCTTCTTATTTATGTCCTCCAAGAGTCCAGGTCACCCTGGCAGGTGGGCTGTGATAAGGAAGCCCTGAACAATGTCCAAAGGGCAGAAGAATTTGTGGCACGTCCATATGACACCAGATATGGGTCCAGGTGTTTACACTGGGGGATCGGGTAAGGGTCTTCTCCCAGTCTCCAGGGTGGAGGTGCCGTAAGCAGAGGCAAATCAGCGTGACATCATCATCTTCCCACATGAAAGCCCAGAGGTCCCGGGTGGGATTGTTTGCACCTCTCACAGGGGTGTGGGCACACTCTAAGGACTGGTCCAACTCCCAAATCATGAGTGATGGCGAGAGTGGGTGCTGTCCTCCAGGGGAGGGACAGGTGAGTCAGGCTCCCTGAGCATCTAGGCTCTGTCCACGAGTTGTCTTAATCATCCCCTTGTTGTTCCAGGAAGGGGAGATGCTACCTTCAGTTTATTAAGGATGTGGGCCGCACACCCAGGCGGCCGAAGTCCAAAGTCACTCCTCCAGAGCTCAGGGCTTCTTGGTGGAGGCCGAGCCTGTCCGTGCGTGTGTGCAGGTGTGTGGGGAGGGTGTGGGTGCTGGGGGTGTGTCCCTGCAAGAGGTCCTGGGCCTGGGCCTCTGTGGATGCCTACAGAAGAGAGCTGTGGTCCCAGGAATCTTCTCTCATAGCCCTGGACTGGGTGCCCTGTCTCCTGGGCTCTGGTCCCTGCTCTGCAGCAGATAACCATGTCCCTTGAGAGGCCTCTCTCAGTGAGACCCTGTCTCTAAATAAAATACAAAATAGGGCTGGGGATGTGGCTCAGTGGTTGAGTGCCCCCGAGTTCAATCCCCTGAGTTCAATCACCAAAAAAAAAAAAAAAAAAAGAATTTTTAAAAATAAATAAATAAATAATGGCTGGCCATAAGCTCTAATCTCTCCCTGCACCCCCTCTTTCCCAGTTCTGCTTCTTGTCAGCCTTGTGATCCTTCTGGGACTCTCTCCTCACTCGGTCCAGCTCTCACTCCATGTTTGGCTGGATCCACTCCCACACTGGACACCTTGTGGGTGCAAACCAAGGCAATTACTGGGTGATTATGTGTCTTGGAGGTGTCGTGGCTGGGCAGAGGAGGGCCACGCCTCCTCTTTTGAATTCTGACTTTCCTGCTTAGGAGTGTCCTGAGATTTTCCTTGTTAATGCGGGTCTAGCTGGCTACTCTGACGCACCATCCTGACGGTCCACACACCACCGTGAGGAGGCAAGGAATCTGTCTGGCTGTCCATGGCAGGTGAGTGGGCAGGGCCTGGGGACCTCGGGGCATGAGGGCCTGAGAGGGGAGGTTTCAGGAGTGTCTGTGAGATAAAAACTTTGATGGTTGCTTGTTAAGATGTTAGAGCTGGACAGTCCATCAGCTCTTCCCTCATGTTCATCAGAAAATAGAGGCATGGGGATGGAAAGAAGCAGCCCCAGACCAGTCAGCAAGTCCATGCAGAGGCTGGGTGGGGGCCAGGCCTCCTGCACACACTTTGATGAACTGGAGGAGGCAGGAGCAGAGAGGCGAGGGCAGATCTCAAATCCTCTCTCCCCCACTGCACTTTCTGTGGATCCAGAGACAATTCTGGGCCTAGCTGTGTGGGAGGGAGAGAGAGGACCCATGAGCAGCGTCTTCTCTGAATTCCTGCCTCAGTGACTGGAGGGCAAGGGCAATTCCATCTGAGGAGAAAAGAGCTGTGTGACCTTGAGCAAAGGAATTTGCCCTTGTTGCCTTTGTTTTCTCATCTGTAAAATGGGGATCAGAATGCAAATTATCTCACAGGCCTGCTACGTGCTGTCCTCCGTCACACAAGATCTCAACGTGAGAACTTGTCGACAACAGCCTCAGAAAACGTGTCCCCACAGACCTAACTGAGTGAGTGGCACACTTTCCTGGGCTCAGAAACTCATAGATACTGGGGTCCAGTAATGAGCCAGTAAGCAGAAAAAGCCCCAAACTCACAGGTCTTTAAGGGACATTCCTAATTCTATGTATTTTCAATTGCTCAGCATCATGTGACCCCCTGTGAATCAATGCTTGTTTATTAGAAAATAAACTTTCAAAGTCAGGTATTTTCATCTCTTTATCATATTTTAACTTCCTTTTCATATTCCCTCCTAGCAGTTAATAATATTATTGGGCCTCTGGGTCCATCTGGTTCCTGGGGTGAGTCTGCTCCCCTGAGGACAACCCAGACCACCTGTTTCCAAACCTGGGGTTGCTTCTCCTGTCAGACTGGTGCAGAGGACACTGGCTTTGCCTCTACCAGGACCTGATTTTCAGGGCTTCCCTATGTGGCCCCTCTTCCCTAAGCATTTGATAAAGCATCTGTCTTAAGCTTGGCAGCAGCGAGTTATGCTGAGGAAGGAGCAAAGTTGGTGGCAGGGATCCCAGTGTCAGGTCAGGTACCCGTTTGGTGGGTACTCACTCCTCTCTTTCAACCTCGATTTCTCCATCTGTAAAATGTTGGGATCAGATCCATCATGCCTCGAATGTGAACTCTTTATTGGATTGAATTCAATTCCTCAGGGGTTCTGGGTCCCTCTGGCTTCCTGGGAGGATTTGCTCCTCAAAGCAACAGACATGAATTCATAACTGTGATGCCAGATCCTGATGGAAAGAAACCCATCACCAGGATCCTCACCCCACTAAATCTGTCCATGGCAGACATCACTAGTTGATCCCAGAGCTCTTCCCTACAGAACGGGGATGTAATCCCAGAATTCTCCTCGGTGCAATTCTTCCATAGCCCCTGCCAGTTGAGCCATGTTAGCAAACAAATAGGGCCATTTTGACATTATTAAATTACAATCATCTTTCAGCTCAGCAATCTTAAGAATTAAGTGAAACGTTCTGTGTGGGGTTGGCTCTAGGTAGGACATTGGTTGGAGTTGATGGGTTTCTATATACTGGTTAAGAGGAAGGACCAGGAAGGAAAGGGAGACTGGGCAGTGGCCCCAAAAAGGCCCCCAGGCAACTTCCTAATTAATCATTAGAGCGTGGAGCTCAGGTACCTGGGCTGCATACTAAGGACAGAGTCATAATGGAGCCCATTAAAAACCAATTATGCTGAGTCCAGAGTCGGGGAGATGTTGCTGGCTTCAGCAGAGCTTCTTGGGCCCAGCCTCACTGGGTGCCATGCCCAGGCTGGCACAGAGAATTGGGGATGGCAGTATCATTTGGACTTTTGGTGTCACCCAAGGCCATGAGGGAGAGCAGCAGGGACAAGCATGGGAGAGTGACAGGCAGGAGGTGACCTTCTCCACACCCTTCCCTGGAAGCCAAGCCTGGACTTAGGCTGATGTCTGTGGCCACCTGGTGGGCCAGTGAGCCGGAGGGCAGGGATGAGGTTGGCAGGGACAGGAATCATGGCCAGGACCAAACTGGGAGGCCCCCTATGACATGGCAGCAGAGTGTGTGTGGACTTGACAGTTACGGAGCAGGAGAAGTGACACGCTGACACTCATGCAATCTGAGGGGTCCCCCCTCCATGAGCCGCAGTTCCCCTACAGCACTGAAGAAGATGAGCTGGAAAACGTTCCGAGGCTGTGGGGCCAGGTGATGGCTTAGGCAGGAGGCAGAGTCGAGAGAAGGAAAAGAAAAACAATGTGTGTAGGAATTGGGGATGGGAGGAGGGGGTGATGGGGAAGATTTAGGGGACAGAGGTGACAATCTAAAACCCCCCATTTGTGGAACTCAAAACCGTGGACCCAGCGCGTGTAAGTGCTGGAAGGAGAACACCATCCTGATTGGAGTTCGCTGTCTAGTGTGTTAATGGTTTCTCCTTCGCCCTTGGAATTTCCTGGCTCAGGCGCTGCATTTCCTCATTACCCTACTTATAATGATTACTCCATTTAATCCTCCTTAAAATTGTATGAGGGGCTGGGGATGTGGCTCAAGTGGTAGCGCGCTCGCCTGGCATGCGTGCGCCCCGGGTTCGATCCTCAGCACCACATACAAAAATGTTGTGTCCGCCAAAAAACTAAAAAATAAATATTAAAATTCTCTCTCTCTAAAATAAATAAAGGCATTGTGTCCATCTACACCTAATAAATAAATAAAATTAAAAAAATAAAAACATATACATGAGAGTAGAGTGTATTTAAAAAAAAAAATTGTATGAGGAAGATCTTGTCATTTTTAGGGAAAGAAATCTGAACCTCAGAGAGGCCCAGCAACTTACCCAGGGCCACTCGGGCAGTAAGTAGAAGATGCAGGATGGCATACATTGGCAAAACATTGAAATGGCAGCCAGGAGACCTTGAGACTTGAGTTTCAGAGAGGTTCATCCACCTGCCTCAGGTCACACAGCCGACAAGTGGGAAAGCCTGTACTAGAACTCAGTGTGTGCCTCTAAACTCGGGCTCCCACTGGCTGTGCAGGGTGGAAAGGAAGGCCAAGAGAAGATGGTAAAAGAAAGAAGGGAAAGAGGGCAGTAAAGCTGGTGGGGGGGTGCAAACCCTGGAAGGACAGGTAGTAGAGGAAATGCCCTTGTTACTTACTCCTTCTTTCCCCGGTCTGAAGGGCACAGCCTCAGTCTTGAGCTCTGTGGCCTGGAGCCCAGGCCTGGGAGTTCACCCCTCATGTCCTCAGGGTGAAGGACCAAGCCATAGGTTCACTGAGCCAGACGAGTGTCAGATCTTGCCACTCACAGCCCCTCCCTGGTGTCCACCAAGGGGCTGAGTGACAACCTTCTGGGTCATTTCATAGATGGGCCAACTGAGGCTTGGAGGGAGAAGTCAGCAGCACTCTGCCCCCTGCAGCAGAGGCCACACCACCCCTCCTCCCAGCCCCAGGAGTTTTAGAGAGCAGGAAGTTAGGAAGGAAGGGCAGGTTTTAGAATGTGACAGCTTGAGTTAGAGGGATTACAGGGTGGGTGGGGTCCGGGCAGGTGATGGCGTGTGGGTGCCAGTCCTCCAGGGCGGGTCCGGGATGCTAGTGAGCATCAGCTCCCTTGTCACTCCCCAGCCAAGGGACAGGAAGTGACGCTCATTTGTTCATCCAAATAATGTTCATCGAGCATCTACTACACCCTGGGCTCTGAGCCAGGCCCTGATAATCCAGAGCGTATGAGAGCCAGACCTTAACTTTAAAGTGTCATCAATCCACTGGAGGAAAGAGACAAGTAAACAAATAAATATACCATGGCATCCTTGATCCTAGGTTAGGGACAGAAGCCTTAGTCCCATAGCAGAATCTGAGCTGAGCATAGGGCGATGACATCGAGTTTATTTGACTGAGTTTGGAATCCATCTCCTGCACAGTTATATCCTCACCTTGGTCTGCCTCTGTATGTAGGATCCCCTCATCTGTATCCATCAATCTCGTTGTTCCCTTGAGGGCTGGAGAGGACACTGGTTAGGACAGAATTGAACTGTAATCACCAGAACAGTTGCTTTTCCCATGCAGAGTCCTGGAACCCCAGAGCTGACCCCACAAATGGCAGGTCACGGGGTGTGATGCTGATGGGTGTGGATGACTCTGACCACCAAAGGAGCAGCTCCCAGGATGGATCACACAGGGACCAGGACAGTGGGTTACCGGGCAGGTGCAGAGTCTGGGTGGGGAACAGGAAGCCTGGATCCCTAGGTTTATGTCTGCCACATGATCAAAGAGCAAAAGCTTCAAAGAAGCATATTCTTCGGAGGTGACAGAGAAGCCGCGTGGAGACAAATGGCAAGGAGTTGTAAGGTCAAAAGATCTTCGTTCAGCAGAAGGAAAGACTTTCTAACACTTGGGGGCTGGCTAAGGGGCCTCTTGTAGGTTGCAAGCTGGGACCACAGTCACGTAACCACCAAGAATTTGGCTACAGGAATTTGATGTTGGGCAGGAAGTTGTGAGAGAGATGGTCACTGAGATTCTGGGATAATAACCATAATGACAGTTCTGACTCATCCCACCCCCTCTTGCCCATCTGTGATAAGGCTACAGATGTGTAGAGGGTGACCGGAGCTAGTTTGGGCTGTGGCAAGGAAAAGAGGAATCTAACACAGACGCCCCAGGGCTTGAACCCATATCCTGGGGCCAGGGAACCCTCATCAAATCCCAAACGCCCCCCTGTATCCAGCCTGGGGGCTTGCCAAGTAGAGCTAATTACTACCCCAAACCTCACCCCCTGCTCCTGACTCATCCTGTAAAAGGGGACACTAGCCTCCTGTTCTGGCCTGTATCCAGACACTGTGATTGGAAGCAGCAACATGAATTCCTGGGCCACAGATCCAAACTGCCCTCAGGAAAGAAGCCCCTTTCTTCCTACTCCCTCCCCGCCCCTTTGGGGGTTTTGTTGGTGGTGGCTTTTGTTTGTTTGTTTGGGTTTTGTTTTGTTCTTATGTTTTGTCTTCTTGTTTTTGTACTGGGAATAGAACCCCAAAGGCACTTTACCAACTGAGTCACATCACCAGCACTTTTTAATTTTTATTTGAGACAGAGTCTCATTAAGTTACTTAGGGCCTCGCTAAGTGGCTGAGGCTGGCTTTGAACTCCTCCTGCTTCAGCCTCCCGAGTCACTGGGATTACAGGAGTGCACCATGGTGACTGGCGCACATTTGATTTTCCATGTGGGTGAACCTGAACTGCTCCTCCAGTTCTGTTGAGGTAGACCTCATGAGCCCATGTACAAGATGTGGAGGTTCCTATCTGTGTTTCCAGACTTAACAGAGGCCACCTAAACTCAAAGTTCTGGGGCTTCAGAGGCCTGCACCTGCCCAAGGACTGTTGGAGCCAACCAGACATGAAGGTTCTACTTCCCAGTGTGAGAAGCCCCAAGGCAGCAGGGAGTTGTGTTCCGGCTCCTGCCACACAAGGTCCCTATTGAACCCTGGTCCTGCGCAGGCCTGTTCACTCGCCACGGCAGTGGCCTTCGGAGTTCCCATGCTTGGGACACATATGTCACCCGCGTGAGTTCCTTCTCACATGTTCAGTCGTTCTCCCCAAATGACAATGCCAGACTGGCGCCTTCAGCCTAATCCAAGCTTAAACTAGTCTTTTCCGTGGACCTTCCATGGCACCAGCCCAACCAACTCACAAGTGAGACCAATTAGGAGGCTGTTGCAGATTAGGTAAGAGACATGGCTCCCTGTGCTTCTGTTAGCCATCGCTGTGTGGCAAACCATGCCATCTCGAGGCTAAAGACAACAACAGTCATTTTCTTGCTTAGGAAGCTGCAATTTGGGGAGAGCTCAGCAGGGACAGCTTGTCTCTGCTCCATTTGGTTTCAGCTGGGGCAGCTTGACTGGGGGCTGAGGATCTGCTTGCAAGATGGCTCACTCTCCTGGCTGCCAAGCCAGAGCTGTCGGTCAGCTGGGAGCTCAGCAGACTGGAGGCTGGAGGCCTTGGTTCCTCTCCACGTGGGCGTCTCCACGGCCATTTGGTTTTCCAAGAACAGGCAACTCAAGGGAGCCTAGAAGAAGCTGTATCAACATTTATGATCTAACCTTGGAAGTACAGAGTGCCGTTCTGTTTTACTCACAAGTCTTCCAGATTGGAGGGATGGGACGCTATACCTATGTCTCAGTGAGACACATGTCAACATCGTAACATTAGGGCATGGAGAATGGCAACCATCTTTAGAAAATACAATCTGCCACTCTCCCTTAATTAAAAGATTATGCGAGGTGGCTGGGGTGTGGCTCAGCAGTAGAGCACTTGCCTCCCACGTGTGAGGCACTGGGTAAATAAACAAAATAAAGACACTGCATCCATGTACAACTAAAAAATATTAAAAGAAAAAAAAGGATTATATGAAGGTGCTGAAGCCTTTAAAAATATGAGCATGATGGCCAGCCCTCTCCAGACTTTGGCCCACAAGTGATGAAAAATAGAGATGCCTAATGTGTATGCTTCCAGCTAAAGTCAAACAGGCAACCCTCTGCCTTCTTCTTTTTTTTTAATATTTATTTTTTAGTTGTAGTTGGACACGATGCCTTCATTTCACTCATTTATTTTTATGCGATGCTGAGGAGGGAACTCAGATTCTCCCACATGCCTGGCAAGTGCTCTACCGCTGGGCCACAACCGCAGCTCCAACCCTCTGCCTTCTTGATTCAGCTTCCATTCTACAAACGAATGTCCTTTCTTGGTCCATTTAAAACCATGTTTTTTTGCATTTTTGTGCTTTTGTGTGATTGTTGTTGTTTATTTCTTGGGGGTGGGTAATTCTGCCATTTAAAATGGCCCCAAGCACAGCGTTGAAGTGCTGCCATAGTGTCCCTAAGTGCAAGAAGGCCATGATGTTCCTTGCAGAGAAAATAAATGTTAGATTCATTGAATTATAGTGCTATTGGCAAAATGAGTTCAAGAGTAATGACCCAACAATGAATATTAACTAGGGTGCCTTTAAACAACAACACAGGTATAGATTAAGCTCCTAGGAACCTAACCCTGTATTTTCCCTACCAGCCACAGTTCAGTACTCACTAATTCAGTGCCCACAGGGACTTTATAGAATGTAACTACTGAGAATAACGAGAATCAACGGTGTGTGTGATAAACAGTGGCTGGATGAGTCAGGCGTGGCACCGCCTATGGTCCCAACCACCTGGGCAGCTAAGGCCGGAGGATCACTTGAGCCCATAAATTCGAGACCAATCTGGGCAGCAAGGTGAAACCCTGTCTTAAAATATAAATAAACAAAAAATAGGGGCTGAATGAACACAGGCCGGCAGCTCGAAGAGGATGGGAAGACAAGCCAGACGTGGACAGGAGGGTGCCGAAGCCTTGGCCTCATCTCCCTGCGCTCTGCCTCTGCAGGGGTCCGAGTCACCAGCGTGGACTGGCAGCGGTCGGGGAACGGCGCTGCGCACCACACCCAGGAGTATCCTTGCCCTGAGCTGGTGGTCCGCAGGGGCCAGCCGTTCTGCCTCACCCTGGATCTGAGCGGAGACCTGGACAGCGAGGAGACCCTTATCTTCACGGTGGAGACAGGTAAGTGGGCTCACCAGCGCCCCTCTGGTCTACAGTTGAATAGCTGTGTCCTGTGACCACTCAAAGGAGACCCTGCCTTGGGCTGCCCCGGGTTTAGGCGGGTAAGCAAGTCTCTGCAAGGGAGCTGAACCTTAAATCTGTAGACTTCTGATAACCGCTTCCTGGGGACAGTTGGAAGGTGCTGCCTGCAGACGGCAGGGTGGGTGAGATGACCTCTCTGGAATCCTATGCATGCCAAGGAATTCAGAGTTCCAGAAGGATATGGAAATTGGGGGAGGGTGGGCACTTTGGAGTCCAAACTTTTCTATCCTTTCATGGTCAGGTATAAGGTAGATTTGGGTTCCTAAGGCTGCTGTCACTTTCCCCTTGTCCCAGGAGTGGCTGGGGGTCCGGGCAGCCGAGGTGTCCCACTCTGGCCTTCTTAGGCTTGCTCAGCCCCTTCTCCTCAGCAGTCTCCCAGCACCTCAAGGGGTGAAGTCGAGGCTTCCAAGGTGTAGCTTTCCCACTTCTCCAAAGCCGGGTTTCCTAGAGGCAGGGTCTTCTGACTCCTTCTCCTGTCGTCCAGGGCCCAAGGCTTCCGAGGCCCTCCACACCAAAGCTGTGTTCCAGACGGCGGAGCTGGAGGTAGGCGATGCCTGGACAGCAGTGAAGGAGTCGCAGACAGAGAGCAGCATGAGTGTCAGCCTCGCCAGCCCTCCTGATGCTGTCATCGGCCGCTACCAGCTGAGCGCCAGGGCTTCCTCTCGCAGGAGGCACAGTGACCGGAAGCTGGGAGAGTTTGTTCTCCTTTTCAATCCATGGTGTCCAGGTAGGTGCTGCCTAGACAGGTTTTCCTGGAAGCCTCCTCAGAAGTGGGCATGCTCTTGATGGGACATGGGAGGCAGGTGCAGGGTCAAGGAGTGAACGCCAAGAGCTGGGCCTTAGCAGAGGTGGGCATGGGCAGAGGAATCCAGTGGTTCCTGGTGTCGGAGAGGATGGGAATGGGGCCTGATAGGCAGGTGAGGCCCAAGTGCAGGTGAGAGCAAGGCTGGGGTGTCAGACAGCCTTGGGGTAGTCCCAGCTCTACTAAAGTGCTTCCCTCTGTGAGCCTCGCTTTCCACATCTGTAATACAGAAATGATACCAGCACTTAACTCTTGAGGCTATGGTTGGGAGATCATGCAGCTAATGCTGTGACACACAAGATACATTACAAGGCCTTGGCAGGGGGTCGTTGGGATCAGTCTTCTTATTAATATTTAAGAAATTTGAGGTTGCAATTGGCATCCAAAAGGACTACCCAAAGGTGTCAGGAGTCCCAAAACCCTTCCGTCTTGGGCTGGGCCAGGGTTGGTCCCTGCCTGGGGAAAGACTGCTCAGGAGGGATGAGGCTTGATAGAGTGGCAACACGGGAGTCTGCAAGCCCTCTTGCTTCTCCTGCCATGGTCAGCCTCCAGGCACAGTCTTGCTGCTGGCCCTGATGCAGCCCCTTCCCCAGGCCGGCAGGGCCAGAGCCCCAGCCCACGCTGGGCCTGATGACTGCTTTTCAGAGGACGATGTATTTCTGGCCTCAGAGGAAGAGAGACAGGAGTACGTGCTCAACGACAGTGGCATCATATTCCGAGGCGTGGAGAAGCACATCCGAGCGCAGGGCTGGAACTACGGGCAGGTCTCCAGGGGCGCAGCCAGTCGGGGATGTGGGCTGGGGTATGGGAAAATCCAGCCCAGGAACCCAGCTGTCCACTCCTTTCTAGGAGGTCAAGTGGAGCCAATGCTTAGAGCATGTAAACCAAAGGAGCATAGGAGGCAGATTTGGCTCAAAAGCAAATCATGTTTGTGACTTCACTGTGCCTAGTGGGGAGTTATAGGAGGTATTGAATGGGAGGGCATGAGTAAGGTTGAGCTTCTTGTTCCCCAAGGAACTCTCTGAGGAAGGATTTCTGATACTTGAGGGTATTCTGTGATGTCCCTGGGAGGCAGGGCACGAGATTAGGACAAAACTCCCCTGCATAGACACAAGTGACTGTGGGATCAGGTGGGATTGTGGAAAGGTCTGGAATATGGGTAAGGCTCCAGCCTCTAAACACAGCCTCTCTGGGGAGCAGTTTGAGGAGGACATCCTGGATATCTGTCTGTCCATCCTGGATCGAAGCCCCAGTCACCAAGATGACCCAGCCACTGATGTGTCCCACCGTCACAACCCCATCTATGTCACCAGGATCATCAGTGCCATGGTGAGGAGTCCCCTGCTATCCCTATATATAGACTCCTTCAAGAATCCCTAAGCCAACCCAGGACCACAGCCTAGGGGTTCCCAACTCATCCCTTGTTTTAATTCTCTATTGCTACATAAACCCCGCCCAACATACACACACACACACACACACACACACACACACTCAATGGTATAAAAATTTACAGATCAGGAATTTGAGCAGGGTAACATGAGAATGGCTTGTCTATGCTTCAAGATGCTTCAACTGGGGATTTCTGAGTGGCTGCAAATGTCTTAGATAACTTGATGGGACCATATATCTGGGACCTTGGTTCTGGTCCTCAGCAGTTCCTTTTTTTCTGCCCACACAGTATCTACTGGAACTAGAATGTTCAAAATGGCTCCCTCACTCTCACACCAGGGTCCTGGGCCCGGGGTGGCTGGAATTGCCAAGCCTGGCCAGTCATCACAGCTTCTTCCCATGTAGCCTCTCCACATGGCTAGCTTGGGCTTCCTCACAGTGGGGGGATCTCATACACAATGCTGGCTTCACCCACAGCAACTGCTCCAAGAAAACAGGAAGCAGACCCTGCCAGGCTTCAAGGCCTGGGCCTGAAAACTGTTCCAGCATCACTTCCACAATGGACAGTGGTCAATGCAGTCTGAGGCCAGCTCAGACGCAAGAGCAGCAGGCATAGACAGACCTCACCTCTCCATGGGAGGAGTGCCCACTTTAACTGACCTCAGGCCACATACTCCCTCCACAACAGGTAGTGAAGGGACCTACTAGTGCTTTCTATCCATGCAGGTGTTCAGGTCAGTGGATGGAAATCTGAGATCCCTAAATTGGACAAAGCTGTGCTTCTCATAGTGGATGCTCTCAAGACCTCAAGACCTCAGACAGATGTTGGCGCTCTGAAAATCAGCAGCAATGGCCAACCCCATACAGTAGAATATTACAGCCAGCTGACAGTAGTGCAGGCTCCACACCCAGGTCCTGAACTCATGGGTCACCCCTTTAACTAACTTGCTATATGATTTGGTCAAGTCCCTGAACTCCTCTGAACTTCAGTTTTCTCATTAAAAAGGGGGGGGTGGGGGGTACAATAGAACCTGTGGAGGAAAATAGAACCATAAACTTAAAAGGTTAACTAGCACAAACAAAATCCTTAGAATAGCCAGGCTCCATGGTGCATACCTATAATCCCAGCAGCTCTGGAGGCTAAGGCAGGAGGACTACAAGTTCAAAGCCAGCCTCAGAAATTCAGTGAGGCCCTAAGCAACTTAACATAACCCTTTCTGAAAATTAAAAATAAATAAATAAATAAAATAAAAAGGGCTTCGGTGTAGCTCAGTTGTTAAGCACCCCTGAGTTCAATCCCTGCTAACAACAACAACAACAACAAAATCCTTAGAAAAGAGCCTGGCATTCAACAAATGTCAGCTATCTCTCTAATTACTATACCCACTAGCAGTCCTGAAATATAAATCATTTAAAATAGGAAATGCTCTGAATTATAGATGATTTTTAACAAGAGTATCCAAATGGAAAATAATTTAAAGTTATAAGTAGTTCCAAAAAGTAGAGTTTTTGTTTGATTTGGTTTGGTTTTTGTGGTTCTGGGAATCAAATTCTAGGCTTCATGGCTGCTCAGCACCTGCTCTACCCCTGAGCTATGCTCTCAGCCCAAAAATGTAGGTACTTTTAAGACAGCAGAGACCCCCACTTATCAGGCAATTGAAAAGCAAGGAGTGACCCCAATTGACTAGCTGGTCCAAGTAGGAGATGATTTCATAATGGTGGGGCTCCTGCTGTGGGAAGCCTGCATGGTGCATGGAACTGTGTCTCCTCTGCTCAGGTGAACAGCAATAATGACCGGGGTGTCGTGCAAGGACAGTGGCAGGGCAAATATGGCAGCGGCACCAGCCCACTGCACTGGCGCGGCAGCGTGGCCATCCTGCAGAAATGGTTCAAGAGCAGGTTCAAACCAGTCAAGTACGGCCAGTGCTGGGTCTTCGCTGGAGTCATGTGCACAGGTATCAGAAAGAGGTGCCCCTCTCTTCAGCCTGCTCCCTATTTGCATTCATTTACATATATTTGCATTGCTGTAGTCTGTCTTCATTGGTGAGGAGGTAATGACCAGGAGATCAGTTCATTTACTTGACTTTTGATTTTTATTTGGCAGAAAGTCCTCCCTTTGCCTCTAGCTCATTGAGTGTCCTGGGCAAGCCCTGTGGCCCCTTAGACTTTGGGTCCCCTCAGAAAAGTGAATGGTCACTCTTCTGTGGCATCTGAGATTTTGCCAGCCTCAGAGCCTGCTCAGAGTGGCATCTCCAGAAGTCCCTGAGACAATGTACAGGAGACGGTGTCTGAGGGAGTGGAAGTCTCAGCCCTGTCACCTGCCACAGTAGACAAAGGCTGTGGGGATGGTGGCCGGAAATGGGGTGGAGCAGCCTGCTGGGGGCCAGAGCCCACTCCTGGAGCCTCCCAGCTCTCTGCTCTCCAGTCCTCAGGTGCTTGGGGATTGCGACACGAGTGGTGTCCAACTTCAACTCGGCCCACGACACTGACAAAAACCTGAGTGTGGACAAATATGTGGACTCCTTCGGGCGGACCCTGGAGGACCTGACAGAAGACAGCATGTGGTGGGTCCTGGGCTACTGTCTCAAGGTCAGGGTCAGGGTCAGAGTCTAACCAGCCCAGCCCCAAATGCCCTCCCTTCCTTTCCTCATACAAAATTTTCTTTCTGATGTTGGATCCTCTGTCACCACCCAGGCTGTCAGAGTCCCCCTGCTTACCCCAAAATGTTTGTCAAGGTATTTTTCCCAAGACAACGACCTCCCAAAGAGGTGTTCTGAGGCCAACTGTGAAGATGCCAAGTCAGGCAAACCAGGAATCAGGTTTCTCTCTGCTACTTCCTTCCTGTGTGACCTTGTGCAAGTGATGTCACTTTTTCTAGACTTGTATTCTCACCCTAAACACACAGAGTTGAAGGTAAACTGGGGACTTCTTACCAGGGCCTACAGAGCTCTCCATCATCTAAATCCTGCCTACCCGGGAGATATTGACCTGCTTTCTATTTCTCGAACACACTCACCTTTGTCTTATCTCCAGACCTTTGCACGTGCTGTTCCTTCTGCCTGGATCGCTGTTCTCCTCGCTCTTCTTCTGGTGAATTTCTTTGCACTTAGGTCTGGCCTCTGATGTCTTTTACCTAGAGTAGATCTCCAGCAGTTATTCTCTAACTCAACCCCTCTTTTCTTCACAGCTTTCGTTGTCACTTGCATTTGTTTCATTTATCTCCTAACTTAATGCTGCCTGTATCCCCATGGGTGCCCTTTGTTAAAATTTAATTTTCATGAGAGCAAGGATGCTGTGTCGTATTTGCAGTTGTATTTCTCTTATCTTGAAGAACAGGCTCTTGATATACACACACACACACACACACACACACACACACACACACACGTGAGTGCTGTGTGGATACAGTTGAATGAGTGAATGACATGCGGGGGCCATAGCACTCATGGGCTGGTCTACAGCAGGGGCTTCCCTCCCAGGACTTCAGATCTCATGCAAGGCCACCTCACCCACCCTCTCTCTATGGCAGGAATTTCCATGTCTGGAACGAGAGCTGGTTTGCCCGGCAGGACCTGGGCCCCTCTTACAATGGCTGGCAGGTTCTGGATGCCACACCCCAGGAAGAAAGCGAAGGTAGGGCTCCGAGAGCCAGTCCCAGACCTCTGCTTTTCCTCCCCTTGCTGCTCACGCCCACCCCTCCTGCCCAGGTGTGTTCCAGTGTGGCCCCACCTCAGTCACTGCCATCCGAGAGGGTGACGTGCACCTGGCCCACGATGGCCCCTTCGTGTTTGCGGAGGTCAACGCTGACTACATCACCTGGCTGTGGAATGAGGACGAGAGCCGGGAGCGTGTGTACTCGGACACCAAGAAGATTGGAAGGTGCATCAGCACCAAGGCGGTGGGCAGTGACTCCCGTGTGGACATCACAGGCCTCTACAAGTATCCAGAAGGTAAGGGCCACATGCTGGCTTTTATTCAATTCCCCAGATGACCCTTGGGCTGTGGAGGGCTGGTTCCCAGTAGCCTAGGGCCAGATCCTTTCCCAGATGTCTGGTGACAATCACAGCTTCCATTCGACATTGTCCTGGGTTCTGAGCCAGTGCCTTTGTTTAGGTTAAATTAATAGCTTCCTCTGATTGCTAAGTACCCTTCCGTGTTAGAAGATGTTCCGCATCTAATAACAGCTACATGTCCTTGACTCTCCACCTAGGCCAGGCACTGTTAGGAATATTCGCATATGATAACAGTAATTACCACTACTACTAACGATGATGATAGTATCCCATGTTTCATGTTGAATTCCCAGGAAACATGGCACTAGACATAATTCCAAATAAGTGACAACAGCTCTTGATTGTCATCTGTCAAGGCCTCTGCCAGAGCCATTCATTAGCCGCTGGTTTGTGAAAAAGCCTGTACTTATTGGGGTACAAAAATAAGATGGTTGTACTTTTTTCTCATAGTCACCTTCAACTATATACTCTGACAGTCTTCCCTTCCCACGGAGGAACGGGTCCCTGAGCACAAATGTGATCTGATCCATCTGTGTCCAGCCACATCTGTTTGTCTAAAAAAAAAAAATGTTACTGGGGCTGGATTGTGGTTCAGTGGTAGAGCACTTGCCTACCATGCATGAGGCACTGGGTTCGACCCTCAGCACCATATAAATGTAAAATAAAGATATCGTGTCCACCTAAAGCTATATATATATAAATGTTATTAAGTAAAAAGAGTTTGGGTTCAAATAGGAATGAGAGCTTGTCTCCTCCTCTCCCCTGAGTACAAACTAAAGCAGTGACCCTGGAAGGTTGCTGTGCAGGAGGGGACAGGTCTGCTCTGGAGCCTCCCCTGGGGTTGGGGAGAGAGGTCTTGGCTGGCTGTCTCCACCTAGCCTGTCCCTCCAGGTCTCTTCTCGTCGCTCAGGTAAGTAAGGCAGGTAAGCAGACCTCCCAGAGAGAACATATGCCAGCTTCCTTTATCCTTTTCGGGTAGGCACCGCCAGTCTTTACCAGAGGCCCCTTCCTGTTGCAGACACCCCAAACCTTAATTTGGATTCTTTTTGACACCACCGTATTCTTGCACATGCACGTGCGCACACACACACACACACCACCAACATTTGCTGAGTTCCCATCTCTAGGAACATGGTGCTCACTTGACTGTCGGGTGGGGCTGGGTGGTGAGGCCTCTTCTACACGGGCACCTCTCCCTCAAGTCCTGCAAGTGGATGGCTGGTCCCACCTGCTGGACTTTCTGGAGCTTAGAACGGGGGTCTTTTGCCCCAAACTTTTAGCCATGGCTTCAGAAGACACCAACATCCTGTAATAATGACAATAATGAATTTTCACCCAGTTGTCAGAGAAGCTGGAAATCTGCATTTTTATGTGAATTTTCCTGCTCTGAAGTTATTGGCAGCAGATTATAAATTTATTTAAATAGAGAACCCCACACAGGCAGAGGCTGAGGTCTGCACATGGCTCTCCGGCTGCCAGTTTGAGACCTCTGAGAGCCGTGGGAATTTGAAGTGGTGATGAGTGACAGTTCTACCTGGAGAAGGGGGACCCTGCAGGCGGAGGAGGAGGAAGGAAGAAGGTCTCGCAGCTGATCTGTGCGGTGCCCTGCAGGGTCCCGGAAGGAGAGGCAAGTGTACAGCAAGGCCGTGAAGAAGCTGTTTGGCGTGGAAGTCAGGGGGAGGAGGACGTGGATCCGCAGGGCCGGCGGGCGGGGTCTCTGGCGTGAAGACCTCCTGGAGCCCGCCACCAAGCCCAGCATCACCGGCAAGTTCAAGGTGCTGGAGCCGCCAGTGCTGGGTCACGACCTGCAGCTAGCTCTGTGCTTGACCAACCTCACTTCTCGGGCCCAGCGAGTCCAAGTCAATTTGAGCGGCGCCACCATCCTCTATACCCGCAGGCCTGTGGCCGAGATCCTGCACGAGTCCCACGCGGTGAAGCTGGGTCCGCAGGAAGGTGAGAACCCTGGCTTTTTGGGACCCCGCTAAGTCACCCCCTTTTGCAAGGATTGAGGGTGGCATGGGCGCCCCTGGTTCTACGCCCATTCCCAAGAAGGAAGGGGACATTCCTGAGCTTTGTGCTCAATGCCTTTCCTCTTGGCCCCACTTTGCAGATGAGAGAACTTGAAGCTTAGAGGGGCAAATGATAATAATAGTAATGAAAGTCCCCATCCTCTCTGGTGGCAAACTGACCTGGTGGTGAGGCGATTTATAGTCTCTATCTCATCCCAATGAATGTGAATGTTTACAGGCTGAATCAACACAGTCTGGAAATGTATGGCATATGCCTTGTGTTACTTTTCTAAAATCCAAAAAAAATTCTGGAGCCCATCTGGCTCCATGTATTCTGTGTGGGAGGAGAGGACCAGAAAGAGATGTTCCTTAGGTGCTTCTGTGTGACAGGCCATCCTGAGAGTTCTGATGCAAAGACAGAGACCCACAACCACATGCATAGGCACAGATGGTAGCTGGGTCACTCCAAGGACGAAACTCACATCCAGAGTCCAAAGTCACACAGTCCATGCATGTAGTGGAAGGACCCAAACCCAGGCAACCCCGCCTTGGAGACACTCCTGATCAAGTGCAGGAAAGTGGTAAAGCCAGGATTCCAGGTCAGGGATGCTAGACTCCTGGCACACCTGCCTCAACCCCCTGCAGTCCCTTGACTAGGGGATGTGCAGTGGGCGGCTCAGTCCATGCCTGATGGTGTATTGGCCTAAGATTCATCCTAGATGTTTCACCACAAAATAGAATAGCGCCAGTCCTTTGGAAGGTTTTTGTATAAATTTATCTGACTTTATTGCTTTTTAAAAATATATCAAAGGGGCCTGGGATTGTGGCTCAGTGGTAGAGCGCTTGCCTAGCACATATGAGGCACTGGGTTGGATCCTCAGCACCACATAAAAAAATGAATAAATAAATTAAATAAAGGTATTGTGTCCATCTACAATTAAAAATATTTAATACATATTTTATATATGTAATAAATATTTAATATATATATATATCAATGAACTGTTTTTCATAGACATATCATACTTGATAGGATTTACTAAATGTATCCTATTTGATTTTTCTTTGATTATTCTCACTTTCTCCCTTCCTCTCTCTCCCTCCCTGTCCTTTGCTCTTTGTCTGTTTCTCTCCCTCTCTTTCCTTCTCTGTCTCCTTTCTTTCTCTCCCTTTCTCGCCCTCTCCCTCTTTCTTCTTTCACAAGCTCTCTGAACTCTAAAGCATCAGTTCGACTTTGTTTAATTGAAGCTGTTTCTCTAGACCAGCTTCTGATAAGTGAACCTTTGGATTTTGACAGGGCATGAAAACATATGAAGGGGGCTTCACACATTTTTTAGCTCTTTTTGTCACAAAAGCTAAATCACAAAATAACACTTCATAATGAAATATTAATTAACATACACTTTCCCCTGGCTTTTAGCAATGTTTTTTCATGTTGAAAGTAATACATATTCATTAAAGATTTCAAGAGTAAAAGAGAAAAATCGCCTCTGATCTTGCCACCCACCTACAAACTGTTAACAGGTTTTTCCTTCCAAATTGTTAATGCCTGTTTGCCTTTGGAAAAAAAACATAGTTCTAATTAAATATTGCAAATACTCATTAGTGGCCTGATTTTCATATTACAAAGTAATTTAAATATTTTTATAAGCTCTTCATAAACATCATTTTAATAGATGTGTAATATTTGAATAAATATATGATGATTTATCTTTCCTCTTCTTTGGGGTAATTACCAGCTTATTGCTATTAAAAATAGAACTAAGTAAACATCTTGGTGCAAAAAAAAAATCCATTTTTTTCTTCTGGATTTTGACTATTTTTGTTAGAACAGATTTATAAAAGTGATATTCTTAAGCCAACTGATATGACTCTTAAGTCATATAATTAATTAAAATATATAACTCATTTTTAAATAAATAGACTTTATCTTTTAGCAGTTTTATGTTTACAGAAAAATTGAGCAGAAAGTACAGAGAGTTCCCTCCTACCCCCTGAACCACCACCACTCTTCTCCTAACATCTTGCATTGGTATAGTGTTACTTGTTACCATGGACGGACAAACCAGTGTTGACATGTTATTTTCCATTTATTTGCATAAATTCCAGGACCTCAATTGCTGGATCATCTGATAAAGTACATAGTTTACACTAGGGTTCCCTCTTAATGTTATATGTTATATGGATTCTGACAAATGTATAATAGCCTGTATCCAGTATTAGAGAAACATACAAAATAGTTTTTCTAACCTAAAAATTCACTGTGCTTCACCTATTTATCCCTCTGTCATTACTCCCTGCATCCCAGGCAACCATTGATCTTTTAATTGTTGCCGTTTTTTATTTATCCAGAATATCATATAGCAGGAATCATACCCTTTATAGCCTTTTCAGATTGCATTATTTTCCCTAGCAATATGTATTTATATGTGTTTTGTTAGGTTTTGTGTCTTGGTCTCTTGATGTCTTATTTCCTGAATGAGAATACTGAATCATAAGTATTCCATTATATGGATGTACAGGTTTTATCCATGCACCTACTGAAAAACATCTTGGTTGCCTCCAATTTGGGGTGTTTATGAATAAATCTGCTGTAAATATCTGTATTAGTCTGTCTTGCATTACCACAATGAAATGCTTGAGGTCAGTCAACTTTATAAAGAAAAAAGATTTAAGGCTAGAGGTGTAGCTCGGAGGTACAGCACTTGCCTAGCATGTACAGAGTCTAGGTTCAATCCCAGCACTGCACAAAAAATAAAAATAAAGGAAGAAAAGAGAGTTATCTAGTTCATAGTTCTACAGGCTGAAAATCCAGATAACATAGTGCAAGCTCTGGTAATGGCCCTATGACAAATGGCAGAGCCATGCAGGAGGAGAGAGTGTAGCCCAAAACAGGCAGCAAGAAAGACTGGGGTCCCATAATCCCTTTGAAGAACACACTCCCAGTGATGTAAGGACCTCTCACTAGAACTCACCTCTTAAAGGTCTCACCTCCTCCCAATACTGCCACCTGGGGACCAAGCTTCAAATACAGGAACCCTAGGAGGGACACACTTACACCATACCCAAACCATAGAAATATTCCTGTGCAGGTTTTTGTGTGGATAAGTTTTCCATTTGTTTGCATACATTCCAGGAACTCAATCGCTGGATCATATGATAAGTGTTTGTTCAGTTATGTAAGAAACTGCCAAACTGTTCACCATAGTGGCTGTGTCATTTTGCATTGCCACCAGCATGAATGAGAATTTCCTAGACTGTGTTGTGGTGTGTTGGGGAGCATTGCTTTGTAATATATGTGAAATAGTATCTCATTGTTCCAATTTGTAATCCCCTAATGACATATGAAATTGCATATCTTTTCATACATTTGTTTGTCATCCATATATTTTTCTAGATCTTTGCTCCTTTCTTATTGGGGTTGTTTGTTTTCTTATTATGGGGTTTTAGATCTTTGTGTATTTTGAGTAACAGTCTTTCATCAGGCATGTCTTTTGCAAATATTTTCTTCAGGTCTGTGGACTGTCTTCATAACCTCCTGATGGTGCATTTTGCAAGGCAGAGTTTTTAATTTTAATAAAATCCAACCTGCCAATGTTTTCTTTTCATGAATCAAGCCTTTAGGCTTGATTGTATGTTGTATGTAAAAAGTCACCACCAAACACAAGGTCATCGAGATTTTCTCTTACTATCTTGAGGAGTTTGTAATTTTGCATTTTACATTTAAATGTATGTTCATTTTGAGAAAATTTGGGGGAAAATGTGAAGTCTGTATCTAGATCCTTTTTTCCCTTTCCTCCCCCTCCCCCACAGGTGGATATCCAGTTGTTCTAGTACCATTTGAAAAGACTTTTATTTCTTTATAATTCCTTTGCTCCTTTGTCAAAGATCAGTTGATTATATTGGTGCACGTCTATTTCTGAACTCTACTTTGTTCCATAGATCTATTTGTCTGTTCTTTCTCCAGCCACACTGCCTTGATTCCTGAAGCTTTATAATAACTCTTCAAGTGGGACAGGGCCAGTTCCTCCTACTTAGTACTCCCCTTTAGTAGTGCATTAAGTATTATGAGTCTTTTGCCTCTCCACATAAACTTTAGAATGAGTTTAGCAAGATCCAGGTGAGGTGGCACAGGCCTATAATCCCAGCTACTCAGAAGGCTGAGTGGGGAGAATCACTTGAACCCACTGATTCTAGACCATCTTGGGCAACATAGAATCAAGTCTCAAAAACAGTTAGCTTCTCAGGACCTACAAAATAATACTTTTGATGTAAATTGCATTTAATCTATAGATTAAAATTAGGAAGAACTTACATCTTGAGAATAATGAGCTTAAAATATTTCTCCAACTATTTAGTTTTTTGATTTGTTTCCCAGAGTTTTTAGTTTTAATTACATAGATAGTGAACATATTTTTTAGATTCATGCCTAAGTATTTAATTTTGAGGGGTGCTAACATAAATGGTATTGTGTCTTTAATTTCAAATTCCAGTTGTTCATTTATGGTACATAGGAAAGTGGTTGACTTTTGTGTATTAATCTTATATTTTATAATCTTACTATAATTGGAAGTTTTTATTTGTTAAGATTTTCTACATAATTGATCATGTCATCTATAAGCAAACACTGCTTTTTTCCCCCAATCTGTATACCTTTTATTTCCTTTTCTTATCTTATTGCAATAGCTAGGATGTCTACTATGATGTTGAAAAGGAATGGCAAGAGAGAATCTTTGTCTTGTTTCTGATCCTGAAGGGAAAGCTTCTAGTTTCTTACCATTGAGTTTGCTGTGTGCTATAGATTTTTTCATAGATGTTCTTTAACAAGTTGAGGAAGTTCACCTCTGTTCTTTGTTTGCTGAGAATTTTTTTTTATCATGGACAGGTGTTGCATTTTCTCAAATTCTTTTTATGCATCTGTTGTTACAATCGTGTGATTTTCTTCTGTGGATTTGGTAGATTACATTAATTGACTTTCAAATATTTAACTAGCTTTGTATGCCTGGAATAAACCCCACTTGATTGTGATGTGTAATTCTTTTTGTACATTATTGGATTTTATTGGTTAATATTTTGTTGAGGGACTTTACATCTGTGTTCATAAAAGCTATTGGTCTTTGGTTTTCTTTTTTTGTAATGTCTTAGCTAGATTTTGATATTAGGGTTATGCTGATCTCGCAGAATGCATTAGGAAGTATTCCTCTGCTTCCATCTTCTGAAAGAGATTGAATTGGTAATTTCTTCCTTGATTACTTAGCAAAGAAATCAAGGCTTGGTACTTTCTGTTTGGAAAGATATTAAATACTGATTCAATTTATTTTTTTATGGTAAGGGGGATTGAACCCAGAGGTGCTTTATCTCTGAACCACATCCCCAGCCCTATTTTTTATTTTGAGACAGGGTCTCACTAAGTTACTCAGGGTCTCATAAAGTTGCTGAGGCTGGCCTTGGATTGCATTCCTCCTTCATCAGCCTGCCAAATTGCTGGAATTACAGGTATGTGCCACCATACCCAGCTTGATTCAATTTCTTTAATAGATATAGATGCATTCTAATTGTCTGCTTCTCTTTCTGTGAGTTTTGATAGGTTATTGAAATTTTCAAGGGTTTTGGTTATCAAATTAACCATTTTTGATTATCAAATTTGAGGGCATATAGTTTCCACAAATTCCTCAACAATTTTTAATGTCCATGGGATCTATAGTAGTGTCCCTTCTGATATTAGTAACTTGTGTCTTTCCCCCCACCCCTTAGCCTGACTAGAAACTCATTGCTTTTATTGATCTTGTCAATCAGCTGTAGGTTTTGTTGGTTTTCTCCATTGATTTCCTGCATTCAATTTCATTGATTTCAGCTCTGATTTTTATTATTCCTTTTCTTCTGCTTATGTTGGATTTAGTTTTTGTAGTTTCCTAGTGAAAGCTGAGGTTATTGATTTTAAGCCTTCCTTCTTTTCTACTATCTGCTTTGAATGATAAAAATTTCCTTCTTAGTTTTGCTTTCACTGCATCCCACAAACTTTGAAGTGTTTTACTTTTATTTTCATTTAGTTCAAAATATTTTAAATTTTATCTTGAGCTTTCTTCTTTGTGTTGTTTAATCTCAAAGTATTTTGTATTCTCCAGCTATCTTTCTGTTATTGATTTCTAGTTTGAGTCCACTGTGGTCTGAGAGCATACATGATATGATTTCTATTGTGTTTTTCTTTTTCTTTTTTTTTTTTTTTGCAGGGGTTCTTATCCATATTTTATTAGTTTATTAAGTAAGCATTCATTGAATTCTCATTGCATATCAAGACAATAAAAACAGATAAAATGAAGAATTTGTGTCTTGCCCAGGAGATTATGGAGAAATGGGAAGACAACAGACAATATCAGGATGATGTGCTTAGAGCTGCTATGTGGTGTGGGGATCTTGGGGGATGGAAAACCACCCTGCAGAGAGTGGGGACAGGAAGGGAAGTCATCAAGGAAGGCTACTAGAAGTAGAAAGGGACCTGGGGACAAGTTCTTGGAGTGGGGAGGAGACCTACATTGCAAAAGTGCAAAGACATGAGAGGGTACAATGGTTCCAGGAAGGAGTATTTCAAAAGGAGAAGGGAGAAGCTGCCCATCTCTTAAGTCCCAATTTTGGAAGGTGTACAGTACCACTTCCATGATCATCTGTTGGTTCAAACAGGCTCCTAGGTCAGTCCAGATTCAACAGGAAGGAGTGTACATTTACCTCCTGATGGGAGAGTGCTAAGGCCTGCGGACAAAAGTGCATTCAGAAGCGGAGACATGTGGCCATGTGGAATCATGGGATGCTGCAGGTCACCCAGGGCAGGGAAAGGACCCATAAGAAGGGGGAGGACTCAGTGTTTCCACAACCCAATTTCCTAGAGCTTCCTAGAGGAAGCTCAATGCCATGTTTGCCATTGAATTAAATTATTTACTGATGGGGAATGGCAGACATGGAGAAATGTAAATTTTTTTAAATCTGCAAACTGTTCAGAAGTGGGCTCAGGATTCCTATGCTGTGAGCATGGCTCTAGACTCTGAATCGCCAGTGCAATTGGTAGTAACTAGGTCCCTGATTCTTCCTCACATACTCCCCCATAGCTCTTCATTGGGGTAGACAAGATAATGCATAAACTACAAAATCATCTTCCCTTATTGTATTTGGAGAAGGTGATAAAGACTTTGTATCTGTGAGGTCTAATTTCCATGGTGTTGCAATTTATAGGCATCTCTTGCTCTCTCTAATGTGGTCAGCTTTATCCTCTTCATTTAAAAGCATGTTGAAGCCAGATGCAATGGCACACGCCATAATCCCAGTAGCTCAGGAGGCTGAGGCAGGAGGATCACAAATTCAAAGCCAGCCTCAGCAACTTAGCAAGGCCCTAAGCAACTCAAAGGGGCCGTACCTGTGACTCAGTGGTTAAGCACCCCTGGGTTCAATCCCTGGTACCACAAATAAATTAAAATTAAACATTTTTTTAAAAAAACATAAGAGCATATCGATGCTGGACTCCTCTGGCCCCCGGGACTTTCACCTGCTGGTCAGAGCACAGGTGTTTGTATTCAGAGCTAACAGGTGTTTGTATTCAGAGCTAACTTCCAGCCTTGACAGAGTGGCTTCTGGCAACACACGGGGCTGATTTCTGTTCTTTTAAAAGTCTTTAATGTGTTATTTATGGCACAAAATGGGATATATCTTGGTGAATGTTCCATGTGATCTTGAGAAGAATGTGTGTTCTGCTGTTGTTGGGTGATGTATTCGAAGTTGTATCGGGTTGATGGATGGTGCTGTTGAGAATCACTCTTCTAGGGAAAGAGTCTCAGCTTTCCTAGGGTGGTTCATGGAGTCCGTGACTTAAACAACTTCAGGAAGCTCTGGTCTGGACACTGTGATAGTTCACCCTTCTCTTCCTTTCTCCCAGAGTCTGAACTGGTGTTCAAAGCTCTGTCCATCCTATCATGGTGGCATATGGTGGCTCTTTATGCTGGAACTGGGGATTTGCATTTCTAACATCTCAGATGATGCTGATGTGTCTGGTCCCAGGACCACGTGAGGAGCCATGGTCTATCACCATGCAAGGAACAAATGATGTTATATATAATTATAATTATATAGCATAATTCCTAACACCTAACAAATATATAATGGTTGGTGGTATTTGTCCTTATTTTTATATTTCTATCAGTTGGGGATGATAGTAATCATATTTGCTCATGGAATTTTTGTGAAGATTAAATCAGTTAATCCATGAAAGTGCTTCAAAGTACCCAGCATGCTTTAATCCATTAGTGAAAGTTAACTTTTAAAATAATGAATTTTTGCTAATATTGTTGTAAAGGCTTTTCCGGTAAAAACTTATTGGACTAAGGGAGCCCAAAAGACGAGGTAGCACTTTCACACTGGCATTCAGGAGCATCTACTGAGGCAAGTCCTAGGTGGCTGAAAGTATGCACCAAGTTCAAGTCCTTTAAGCATCTTTCCACAAGTTCAAAACTCAGATGCCACCAGGGTCAGGAAGAAAAGAGAGATAAAGAAAGCAGTGGCAGAGCAATAGAGTGGGGCCTGGAGCAAACCAAAAGGGCACATTACACCTAATAGAAAAAAAATACATATTGGTCCAAAAACACAAATATAATGGTCACACATGGTTTGTGGCAATTCGTACGCTTAAGAAGAGAATACCTAGGGAGGGTGTTTATGCCTGGTGAGAAGGAGACAGAGACACCCAGGACCATGGGAGCTCAGAAAACTTAAGACGACTGAGAAGGAGTGTCAGTGAAGCCTTCCCACAGCTACTAGGGCTGACTGGGACTAGCCCTTTCTGGAGAAGGAAGTTTTAGAGAAGTTGTGAGGAAGTGGGTCTCATTGGATTGGAAATTTGAGGCAGTCTTTGGTTTCCTTCTTCTCTGTGCCTGGCACATAGTAGGTGGTCAATAAACAGTGACTGAATTCCTAATGGAATGGTTGATGAACTGAGAGATTGCCATCTTGAATAACTAGAGAAAATTTCAGATATGTCTCTGGATGCTCTTAGAGAGATAATCCGGTGTTACAGTAGCTTACTGGCCTGAATTTGAATTTTTTCTCATCTTGGCTCCTTGATAAACTTGCTATGAGGCTTTGGGGGGGAAAAATTACCCTCTCTGAGCCTCAGGTTTCTTCATCTATGAACTCAAGAGAATAATGCCTTTCTCAGGATGGTTGCCAGGACCAGAAAGGGTATAGCTATTGACGGGCATTCCTTCCCCTTGGGGGTACCATTGAAGAAAAACATCAAGCCCCCACCTCCCACCTCTGCTTTCTCTTCCAGAGAAGAAGATTCCAGTAGCAATATCTTACTCTCAGTATAAAGAAGACCTGACGGAAGATAAGAAGATACTATTGGCTGCCATGTGCTTTGTCTCCAAAGGAGAGAAGCTCCTGGTGGAGAAGGACATTACCTTGGAGGACTTCATCACCATAAAGGTGGCTTCTGTCGCATCTACCTTCCCAGTAGGCCCACTTCAAATCTGGGGGGAGGACATCAAAAACTAGGGAGCTCGTGCCATTAACACCAACTTCAGCTCCCAAGGGTGAGGGGGAGAGGTAGGGATGCAGGGGATGGGTCTGGTGGGTGCCAGGGAGGAGTGGGTGCAGGCAGGATGGTCATGACCAGGGCCCCAACTTCTGACTTAGCCAGGACCACGGGGTTCCTGGAGGGATGGTGAGGAGAAGGGACGGCTCATGGGTGTTGCCCTTCCAGGTGCTGGGCCCAGCCACCGTGGGGGTGGCCATTACAGTGGAAGTGACGGTGGTCAACCCCCTCTTGGAGAAAGTGGAGGATGGTGTGCTGATGGTGGAGGGCAGTGGCCTTCTCCAAGGACAGCTCAGCATAGAGTAAGTGCCACCCTGGACTAAGGGAGCCCAGAAAGCAAGGGCATTCATGAGCATCTACTGTGCACAAAGCCCTAGGTGAACAGACAGTATGCCCAAGTTCAAGTCCTTGAAGCATCTTTCCACAGGTTCAAAATTCAGATCCAGGGCTGCTAGGGAGAAGGGCTGCCTTCCTCCTAGGATGGACCGGGGAGAAACAACTGGGAGGGGAACAGGAGAGATTCTGAACCCCCAAGAACAAGACACATCAGCTTTTATCCACTTAATCATTAATTTCCTCAGCCACACACTCACCCGTCTCACTCATTCATATTCTCTCTCCCACCCGCTGACCTGGTCGCTCGTTCCTGTCGTCACTTTTGTTCACATTTTCACTCACTCCTTCCACTATTCGTTCCGCTACTGCACTCAGTGGTGATTGGCTCGCTCACCCTCTCATTCATTCATTTCTGCGTTCCTCTGTCCACTCCCTTGAGTTCTGCTCATTTGTTGATTCATTGTCCAGCGCTGGTCATTCACCCTGTACTCACACTGTTCCTGATCATATGGACCAGCTCTAAGCCCTGTGCAAAGGGTCAGGAACACCAAGATGAACCCCTGGGGTTCTGCCTGCAGAAGGACCCTCAGGGACAGATGGCCTTTCCTGTGAGAAGAGTGATTTCTGCAAACAGAGGGGTAGATCCCCGGGGTCCAGGAGATCAGAGGCAGCCCTGAGTCAGGGTGTCGTGGGCCCAGGGAGAAGTACCAGTGAATATTTGAGCTGGGCCTTAGGTGATGAAATGAGGAGCTTTTCTGGTACCAAGAGGTTAGGAGGGCTTCCAGGCAGAGGTGTCTGTGGCTGGGACAGTCAGGGAAGGCCTCCCAGAGAAGGGAAGCCTGGTGTGGGCCGTGGGTGTGGTGGGCATGGGAGGGCATGGTAGGCAGGAGGAACGCTAGAGAGAAAGCCTGGGGAGGGTGAGGTCTGTTCAGGGCACGGGAAGGAGATTAACTGGCTGAAGCCGGCAGGGAAGATTGATCTGGAAACATGTTAATGAGGCTTGGACGTTAAGCCACCAGGTGAAATTGATCTTGAAGGCCCTGGGGAGCCGTGGGCTGGCAGGCCAGACTCAGGACGGAGAGAGGACTGATGGCCTGCCTCCCCCTCCTTCCCTGTCCTCCAGGGTGCCCAGCCTGCAGCCCCAGGAGAAGGCCTTGGTCCAGTTCAACATCACCCCGTCCAAGAGTGGCCCCAGGCAGCTTCAGGTGGACTTCGTCAGTCACCACTTCCCGGACATCAAGGGCTTTGTGATTGTTGACGTGGCCACAGCCAAATGACAGACCCTCAGGGACTGAGGGGGAGCATTCGGCCCCTGTTTTGCTCCTCGCCACCTTTCTGTGGGAGCCGAGAGGCCTGGGTCAGTCCTGCTTCAGTCTCTGCCCTACTCTGTGAGTTTAGGCAAAGCCCTTCCCTCTCTGGGTGGAGGTCCTCACCTGTAAGATGAGGTTTGGACTCATTCATCCTGAACCTTTTGGACAAATAGGTGAAGTAAGAACCTAGGGATCCTCTCCCCCTTCTCATCACGCTCCTGGCTGGGAGACTGACACCTCCGAGAGTCCCAGTCACCCTGGCCCACTCTGCTGTGGCCTCTTTGCCCCTCCAGCTCACCTGTCCCTGTGTCTCTCTCAACCCTTCAAATGCCCTAGCCACATCCAGACCCAGCCGTCCTCCCCCAGGCCTGACAGAGAGCCCAGATGTTAGAGCCGGAAGCTAAAGCATCCCTCAACACTCCCACTGCAGAGAGGAGGGGCCTGGCTGGGCCCAGGGCACCTGGAGGCAGAGTCGTCCTGCATATTGCTACTTGCCCTGCCTTATGCCAAAGTCATGTTCCTGAAAAGCATTAGATTTTAAACATCGAAAGATTTTTCCCTCAGGGGAGATGAAGGCTCTGGATTCAAGGGGCAGAATCCAGAAAGCAGCTGAAAAAGATAAAGAAGGGTCCATCCAATGGATTGTATTCCTCTGAACTCTGTAGCCCCAGATCTGATCCGGTTAGGATCAAGGAGCTCACTGACCTTTCCAGCTAGGCCTGACATCTCTTTCTTTGGCGCCCAAACAGCACCGCTTCTGCAAAACATCCCAGCAGCCTGCACCATGCACATCGTGTGCTTGGAGTCGAAACAGGACACCAAGGACCAGATAGATACCATCAGGCCCTGGAGATCAATGAACTTAGATATGAAATTCTGTTCCGAAATTTTCTAGATAGTCCAAGAAATTAAAATCAATGATATAATTTAAGTCATCTGAACAACAGCAACACAGACTCATCTGCGGTGAGAGGCCTCCTGGATACAATTCAGTGGAGCATAATCGATGTAGGGGGCTTTGCACAAAGCAGGTCGGGCAAGCGCACAGTGTGGCGGGTGGTCCTTGGGGCCCCATAAGGAGGCTCTTCTCTGATGATCCTATGGAACATGAGCTTGGAGAAGCTCTTGGGCTGCCTCTGTTCCAAGATCCTCTTTTCAAACCTGGGTTTTTGATGCTGGCTCCATATGGGAGGATCAGCGGGAGGTGCAGGGCAGGCAGCCACTTCTTTGAGATTGAAGTCAACATGTATCACTCCCAGGAAAAGGGACGCTCTGTCCCACAGAAGGCTCAGCAAGTCGGCCAGGAGGGTGTCCCCGGGGATCTCCAGATGCTCTGTTCCTCCAGTGACTGCCAACAGCAGCGGGTCTTCCTCAAGCTCAGCAGCGTAGGGAGAGAGTCCCAGGAAGCTGGTCCTGAGGTGCAGTTTGGGGTGCAGGATGCTGATTCAGGGGGATCCCAGGGATCAACACCCAGGAAAGAGAGTTAGGGAAAGCAGGAGGGGACAGAGGGAGGAGTCGGACCGTGACACTGCCCCTCGACAGCCCCAGTGACCCCGCAGGCAGCTCTGGAGCCGCTGTGGCCTGTCACAGTTTTCTGGTTGGGCTGAGATGGTGGGCCATCGGTCACTGATTGCCCAGGACTTAGGGTGAGACCTCTCTCTGCAGCTGGGACTGTCCCTGAATCCGTGACAGCTGACGGGCAGCTCTCCTACCAGTGGGGGCTACAGAGTCCTCCAGGAAGGGGATCTGGGCTGTGTCCTCAACCTGCTTCTGTTCAATCCCAAGGACAGGATGGTGACATGTGTTCCCCAGGCTCATGCTCACAAGGGTTTACCCTCTAGCTGCTGGAGGCAGGTGTTAAATCATGACCTTTTAAAAGTCACGAGAAGCAAAGAGAAATAAGAGTAAACAAGTAAATAATTTTAAAATAAATAAGCTCATTAAATATGGTGATAAGTGCCAGAAAGAAAATAAAGTGACAGCCTTCTCCTCAAGTGATGGGGTTAGGATAGCCCTACTTTATAAAGAGGAATCTGAGAAGGTCTCTCTGAGAAGGCTAAAATTTTAATAACAATAAAAACTGATTAAAATCTAAAGTAGTATGCATGCTAGGAACTGTTTCAGGTGCTTTACACAGATTAATTTACTTAATATTCATATAACTAACTGGATGAAATAGTTCCTATTATTCTTTTCTCTTTTCAAATAAGGAAACTGGGGCACAGAGAGGTTAAATCACTTGCACACAACTGCACAGCACTTAAGTAACCGGTATAGTATTTGAAGTTAGGCTATCAGAGAATGCACTCATAGCCTCTGTGTTTATTGTATGTGAAGAGACAGCTATGCAAAAGTCTGAGAAAATGTTACAGGCAGACAAAACATACATGTAAGTTTGGGAGTTATGTTAGTTTCCTGTTTCTATAACAAAATGCCTGAGATAATCAACTTATAAAGGAGAAAGGTTGATTTTTGCCTCACAGTTTTACAGGTTTCAGTCCATGATCAATTGGCCTGTTGTTCTTGGGCCTATGGTGAGGCAGCACATCATGGAAGGGAACATGTGTTAGAACAAAGTTGCTTGCCTCATGGCAGCCAGGAAGTGATCGAGGAAAAGGAAGGGCCAGGGTCCCAATATCCCCTTCAGCGGCATATCCTATGTGACCACAAGACTTTCAACGAGGCCCCACCTCTTAAAGCTTCCACTACTTCCCATAATGTCCCCCGACTTGCCCAAACCACAGCATGGCTTTCCCAGGGGCTCTGTAGGAGGTCACTTTTCCTGGTAGGGCTGGCAGCTCTTGGCTCCTGTCTCCCACAGCCCCTTCCTGTTCTTCAGGCTGAAACACATCAAGTCTTCTTCAACCTGTCCCCAAAGAGCCTGAGCTAAGCACCTTGACCCAGTCACGTGCTGCCTCCTGGGACTTGGCTCTTAGAAGATCAGGATGGAGGGAAGGTCAGAGGGCACTGGAGTGGTGTGGTGTCACGGTCACAGTGTCCTGGCTGGGGGACTTCTGCTCTACTCAGTTGCTGTGTTCCAACGACTATGCAACCAATCACCCAACAACTACAGCTTAAAATAAGGACAACTGTTTTGACCAGGAATCTGCAGTTTGGGAGGGCAGGGCGGGGACAGCTCCTCTCTGAGACCTCAGGGACAGCTCGCAGACTCTGGACTCCTCCTCCGTCTCAATGACTCAGGTTGCTGGCGGTTATCGCTGGCTGTTGGCCGATCCCCACTCTGGGGCTGGCAGCTGGAACACCTGCCCATCATCCCTCCCACGGGCCTGGGCAGCCTCCCAACATGGCAGCTGGTTGCCAAGGTGAGCACTTCAAGAGAGCGGGTGCCAGAGAAGCCATCAGCCTCCCTGGCCTAGCGCTGGGGGCCACCCTATGTCATTTGTGCCACACTCCATTCCTCAAGGCAGTTAGAGAGTTCTTCCCAGTTTCAAAGGAAGGGAAAGCATAAGGTGGGGAAGATTCTAGAGGCGCTTGTGGGACTGGAAATATTGCTGTGGCTATTTTTGGAAATTTACAATCTACCAGACTGCTTCCTGCTGCCTGTTTCTCGACCCCCTGGATATTTGTGGAAAGCCATTTTGCACCCTGGGTCTGATCTGTCTCAGCATGCTCTCCTCCATTTCACGGTTGGTTTTGTTTTGTTTCGGTACTGGGGATTTAAACCAGGAGTGCTTTATCACTGAGCCTCATCCCCAGCACTTTTTAAAAATTTTTTATTTAATGCAGGTTCTTACTGAGTTGTTTAGGGCCCCACTAGATTGCTGAGGCTGGCCTCACTTGCAGTCCTTTATCTCAGCCTCTCAAATCCCTGGGGATTACAGCCGTGGTGCCTGGCTTCATCTCATGCCTAATGTCACCCCGTCCACTTTTGCTGAAGTCAACAAGAGGCAGTTTTTCTTCCTTGCAACCAAGAACACTGACACAGATACTGAGGAGGACATGAATTAAGCCAGCGTGCCCAAGTGTCCTGCAGCTCATCGCCCTCTTCTTGACATGAGTCAGCAGCCCTGACCTTCAAATGCTCAATGGCAACCCACAAAAGGGACTCAGAACACAGTACTACCTTGACCCCTCTAATAGCTTCTCATTTGAGTCATCTTTTTGGCTTCTTCAGGCCTTAGAGGCTATCCCTCAGAAAGACCCCTGGGTGCCAGGGGGTGGCACATGCCTGTAATCCCAGCAGCTTGGGAGGCTGAGGCAGGAGGATCTCGAGTTTAAAGCCAATCTCAGCAACTTGGCAAGGCCGTAAGCAACTCAGCGAGATCCTGTCTCTAAATAAAATATAAAAAAGTGCTGGGGCTGGGGCTCAGAGGTTAAGTATCCTGGGTTTAATTCCTGTACCAAAAAAGAAAGGAAGGAGGTAGGGAGGGAGGGAAGAAATAAAGACCCCTGGGCTCCTCTTCAGAGTGGATTATAAGACTGTTTCTTAAACAGGAGCAAGCGACCAGAGGGGAGGCTGGGGTACTGGTGGTGGTTGTATTAAGGTTCACTAGAGGAACAGAACCAACGAGACACAGAGAGAGAGAGAAGATTTATTCTAAGAAACTAGCTCACAGGACTATGGACTGATGGGTCCCAGGATCTGCAGTCAGCAAGCTGGAGCCCCCAGGAAAGCTGATGGCGAAGTTCCAGTCTGAAGGCTGACAGGCCTGAGACCCAGGAGGGGATGATGGTTTGGTTCAAGTCCAAAGGCGGTGAGGCCCAGTGTGAAGGTCAGTCTCTTGTTCAGAGGAAGGTGGCCTTTTTGTCCTAGTCAGTGAATTGGATAAAGACCACCCACATGAAGAAGGCAATCTGTTTTACCCAAACTACTGGTTCAAATGATAATCTCATCCAGAAACATCCAGAATCATGCTTGGCAGGAAGTGAAGGATGAGCAGGAGCTTCCAACTTCCTACCTGAGAACTGAAGCCACAGCCCAGGTAATGTGTCACTCAGGGCCTTTGAGACCATCTCTGCCCTGTGAGCTGCCGCTGCTGAGCTGAGCACAGACTTCAAGGGCTAGAAACAGTTTCACAGAAATAATGCAAGAAAGTCACCAACCAAAAGCCATAGCAACCAGTACTGGGGACAGAGAGAAACTTGGTTTCTAGAGTTGCCACATTATATTATCTAAAAGGCCCGGTTTTCAAAACAGAACAAAGACAAAAACATTACGAGACATACAATAAACCAAGAAAATATGGCCCACATCTAAGAAAAAAAGAATTCAGTGAGAACTGTCCCTGAGGAAGGCTAGGCATTGAGTTTACCAGACAAAGAATTTAAATCAGCTGTTCTGAATATGTTCAAAGAAATAAAAGAAGCCATGTGTTAAAAACTAAAAAAGGATGAAAACAATATCTCATGAAATAAATATCTCCAAGGGAAAGACATTATGTAAAAGAATTAAACATAAATTCTGGAGTTGAAACATACACTTAAACAAAATGAAAATTTGCTAGAAGGCTTCACCAGCAGATTTGAGCTGGCAGAAGGAAGAATCAGATTCTTTGAGCCTTCATTTCCTTACAAGGGCTCCCATGTCATATAAAACATATATTAAACTTTAATGCTTTTCTCCTGATAATATATCTTATGACAATTTAAATCTCAGGCCCAGCCAGGACCTTTCAGCCTGGCTTTTCCACACATTCCCCCTAGCAATTGCACTCTGTTTATTCATCCCAGAGAAATGAAATTGGTGTTCAAACAAAAACCTGTACATGAGTATTTGTAGCAGTTTTATTCATAATGGTCCTTCAACTGGTACATAATTAAACAAATCAAAGTATATTCTTCCTGTGAAATATTATTTATCCATAAAAGGAAGGAACTATTGATACAACATTTAAGAATCTCCATAAGATTATGTTGAATTGCTAAACTGAAAAAAAAAAAAAGCTCATTCTAAAAGGTCACACCCTATGTGAAGTCCATATATATAACATTCTTGAAATGATAAAATCATAGAAATGGAGAACAGACTAGGGTTGCCTGAGGTTAGGAGTTGGTTGGGATGAGGGTGAGTGAGTGTGGGTTCATAGGGCAACACAAGGATCCTTACTGTGATAGAATATTCTGTATCTTGACTATGTCAATGACAACATCCTGGCTGTGATATTATAGTGTAATTTTGCAAGGTATTACCATTGGTAAAAACTGGGTAAGGGTATGGAGAATCTCTGTATTATTTCTTGAATTTCATGTGAATCTAGTTATCTCAAAATAAAAAGTCTAATTTAATCAGCATACTACAATGACAGCCACAACAATGTTTATAGCAGCTCAATTCACTATATCCAAGCTATAGAACAACCCTGGGTGCCCTTCGACAGATGAATGAATGAAGAAAATGTAGTAGATATACATAATGGAATATTACTCAGCCATAAAAATGAATGACTTTATGACTTTTGCCAATAAATGGATGGAACTAGAGACTATCATGCTAAGTGAAATAAGTCAATCCCAGAAAACCAAAGGCTAAATATTCTCTCTGATATGCAGATGCTAACACAATAAGGGGGGAAAGGAAAAATAAAAGTTCAGGGGATTAGACAAAGAAGAATGAAGGGAAGGGAGAGAAATAGGAATAAGAAAGACAGTAGAATGAATCAGACATAACTTTCCTATGTTCATATATGAATATACAACCAGTGAAACTCCACCTCATGTACAACCACAAAAATGGGATCCTAATTAGAATAATTCATACTCCACATATGTATAATATGTCAAAATACACCCTACTATCATGTATATCTAAAAAGAATAAATTAAAAATTTTTTAAAGTTTCATTTAAAAAATAATTGAGATTTGTTTTATTGCCTAGTATATATGGTCTATGTTCAAGAAAGTTCCACATAAGATTTAGAAGAACATGTTTCTACTGCTATTGGTTCTACAGATTTGATAGGCCAACCTATTTATAACAGCTTCTTTGAAGACTTTGTCTACTAACATCTGAGGGCCCTCAGAAATTTACACAAAAGCTCTACAATTTCTGTGTTAGTCAGCTTTCCATTACTGTAACAAAATACCTGAGATAATCAACTTATAAAGAGAAAAGATTTAATCTGGCTCACGGTCTCAGTGGTGTTAGTCCACGATCACTTGACCTCATTGCTGTGGATCTGTAGCAGCACAGCACATGAAGGCAGGAGCACATGACAGAGGAAGTCTATTCACCTTATGGAAGATGGGAAGCAAAGACAGGGAAAGGTCCATGATTCCAAAATTCACTTCAAAGGCATGCCTCCAATGACCTAACTTCTACTTCCTTCTACTAGGCCCCATCTCTTCAAGGTTTCACCACCTCCCATTGGTGCCAGAGGCTGTCAATCAAGCCTTTAACACATGGACCTGCGGCAGTCTGGCTGGGCACAAAATCACGAGCCACCACACAGCTTGTAGATTCAAACAGCAACTCTTTATTCCCGAACTCACACCAGCCGTCTACAATCACGTTCTGGGGAAATCCACGTTCTCTGCCCAAATTCACGTTCTCTGCCCAAATCCACCCCCACTGGGCTTCTGTCTCCCAAAAAATACTGTCTGAATCCCGTGAGAACTCAAGGGGAACTCAGGCAGCAGCATACGCCCTATTCCCAGCAGGAATAATCTTAAACCTGGAACCACCCTAAACCCGGATAGTCCTAAACCAGGAACGCCCTAAACTCGGATCCGCCTTGGTCCTTGAGCAAGGTCACCTATATGCAATGTCACTGCAAAATGTCCTATTTCCAGGAGTCCTTCCACTAAGCAACATGGGGTACGCTGGCAAGGAAATTGTCATACCTACTTGGCTAATGGCTCCCAGCATGGACCTTTGGAGAATATTTCCAAATCATAACATTGCTTTTTTCTGTGTATGGGTCACACTTTTCTGGTGTGTGTGTGTGTGTGTCTGTGTGTGTGTGCTGCATGTTCATTGAAGACTAGATATTTGATTCCAGTAACTGAATTCTAATCCCACCAAGAAGGGTGGTTTTTACTATTTATTCCTTTGTTTGTGAAGATTAATTCTATGGAATTTATTCTCCTTGTACTGTGTGATGCCTAAGGTCTCAACTTAGGAAAAAAAATTTTTTTATTAGTTATTGCTTTTTTTATTAAGCTGACTTCCTAGCAATCCCTCCCAGGTCAGCATATAATTGGTTTGAGGTTGTGCTTAAGCAGTGCAAGCAATAAATCTCCCATAATTTGCTAAGAAATCTATGCATGGTTTCAAGAATGCATTCAAAGTTCAGGCAATTTATAGCTGGGTGCAATGGCACACTCCTGTAATCCCTGTGGCTCCAGAGATGGAGGCAGGAGGATTGCAAGTTCAAAGTCAGCCTCAGCAAGTTATGAAGGACCTAAGTAACTTAGTGAGACCCTGTCTCAAAATAAAAAATAAAAAGGCTGGAGATGTAGCTCAGTGGCAAAATGCCTCTGGTTCAAACCCTGGTACAAAAAAAAAAAAAACAATAATTCAGGCAATTTTCAAGTGGGGTGCCTTTACTCTGTGTTTTCAAGACTTCACATTTAGGAGGAAAAGCTAGCTGGTGTCCTCTCTGATCTCTCCATAGAGACTTGCAGTCCTGGGCATGTGCACAACCTTCTAGACCACCAGGGATAAGCAGGATTTTATGAAAGTCTACTCTGGGTTGGGGATGTAGCGTTGGTAGAAAGCATGCCATGTGAGAGGCCCCGGGTTCAATCACCATTACAAAAAGAAAATTCTCTGGCTCTCTTCCAGAGCTCCTGTGTTAAATTTCTCACTAGTCTATCTGATGTTTGTTCCAACTAGTATGATGACCTTAGGTCACTGTGATGTTGCCTTCTCTGGTTGTTTGTCGCTGATATTGCAATTGTTTTAACAACAATCCTGAACATGTAATTTTCTGAACTCTTTTCCAAAGAGAGTTTTCAAAAGAGAGCCTACAGAGCTGGGGGTTCGGGGAGAGCAGCTGTAGGCAAAAATGCCCTGGACTCCCATTGTTTTTACTGAGGTTTTATATATTTTCTGAAATTAATGCTTCCCAATTTGGTGTATCTAATTTAACACAGATGCCCCTCAGCTTATGATGGCATCTCATCCCAACACCTCAATCCAAAGTTGAAAATATCGTAAATTGAAAATGAACTTAACACCCTCATCTGCCAAACATTCTAGCTTGTGCACGGTAGAGCCTAGTTGTTTCCCCTGTGATCATGTGGCTGAGTGGGGGCTCTTCTTGATGCCACCCAACACCATGAGATGGTAGTACCACACATCATCAGACCGGGAAAAGGTCAAACTTTAAAATTTAAGGCATGGTTTCTACTAACTACATATGGCTTTCATACCATGGTAAAGTTGAGAAATCCCAAGTCAAGCCTGTGTAATACAGGAACCACCTGTATATGTGAAACTGAATCCCTCATTCCTGTCCCTTTCTACTATAGATGTCAACTAGTCTTTCAGCTCTTGGATGTTTGTTGTTGTTGTTGTTGTTGTTTGTGGTACTGGGGATTGAACCCAGGACCTTGTGAGCACTCTATCAATTGAGAGCTATAGCCCCAGGCCAACTGGACATATTCTTTACCCCTTGTTTTAGTCAGCTTTTCATCCCTGTGACCAAAATACCTGACAAGAACAATTTAAAGGAGGAAAAGTTTATATTGGCTCACAGTTTCGGAAGTTCAGTCCCCATCAGCTGCTGACCTCTGGTCCAGGTGAAGCAGAACATCACGGCAGAAGGACATGGCAGAGGGAAACAGCTCAGGGTATGGCAACCAGGAAGCTGAGAGCTCCACTCACCAGGGACAAAATATAAACCCCAAAGTCACACCCACAGTGACCTACTTCCTCCAGGCACACCTGGTGGCCTACAGTTACCACCCAGTTAATCCATGTCAGTGGAGCAAACCACCTCATATCTAAACATAACATCCCTTTTTTTCTCCCTCACTTAAAAAAAAAAAAAACCCAAATCAGATCTTACCTGGGCACAGTGGTACTCACATGCCTGTAATCCTAGTAGCTCGGGAGGCTGAGGCAGGAGAATCACAAGTTAAAGGTCAGCCTCAGCAACTTAGCAAGGCCCTAAGCAACTCAGTGAGACCCTGTCTCTAAATAAAATATTAAAAAGGCCTGGAGATGTGGTTCAGTGGTTAAGCATCCCTGGATTCAATTCCCAGCACCAAATATACAGCTATTAGTTCAGAATACTGCAGTAGCCTCTTTACTGATCTCCCTGTTTCTGCTACTGCCTCCCCTCTGTCCCTTCTCCCCTAGACAGCCAGAGAGAGCCTTTCAGAATCTTGAGTCACAGCATGTCAGATCCCCTCCCTGGGCACCCCATTCCACTCAGAGTAAAAAAAGGGTCCCTCAGGGTCCCCTGGTTACTCTGACTTCATTTCCTACTATTTATTATTTTACTCCCTTACAGCCAGGGAGTAAAATAAGACAGAAACCATGCAGTAACTTATATGGAAAAAAAAAACATTTTTAAATACATTTATATTTACTATGAGGGAGTTGGGAACAATTGCAGGTTAGCGGAATGGCAACTTTAAGGTAAGGCTACACCTGTAGATGGAGACTAGAGTACCTAAGGAAGAACACACCCCTGCCTCCCGACCAACAGGGCGGAGACGCGGCCTTGCTGGAAAGGGCATGCTCAACAGATGGCAGAGAAGCCACTGGGGTGCCTCAGGAATGGAACTTGCTGGAAATTCCTCTAGAATTCCAGGGAAAGCCTTTCCTCAGGTATGTAACACTCTACTACTAAACCCAGGAAGGTGCCACAGGAGGCTGCGGGGTGCTGGAGCTATGACCACTGTGCATTGCAAAAGCCATCTTTCCTTTGGAAGCCTGGTGTAGGAGAAATCACCAGGCTGCAGGAGCCTGCTGAGCCGACCTGTCAGAATCGGGAAAGAAAGCCTCCCTTCCTGCGATGTCTCCCCAGCGCCCTCTACCGGCAAAATGACATGATGCCGGCCGACGAAAGAACAGGAGGCCAGGGCCAGAGCAGGCTCTGAGGATAGACTTGGAGCTGTAAATTTACTTGCAGTAAATTGATAACTGGCCCTGCCATCTTCCTGATGTTCCCCACGAAATAAAATACCCTCTCATCCCAGGGTCTTTGCAATTGAAGCACCTTCCACCTGGGAATCTTTCCTCAGTTTCTAATCCTTCCTTCCTGTGGGCTTCTGCTCAACTTGCTCTTTTTTTTTTTTTTGGAAGGTGGGTGGGGGGACCGAGGATTGAACTCAGGGGCACTCGACCACTAAGTCACATCCCCAGCCCTATTTTGTATTTTATTTAGAGTCTCACTGAGTTGCTTAGCGAGAAGCCTTTGTTGAGGCTGGCTTTGAATTGGGATTACAGGCGTGGATCACCATGTCAATTTGCTCTTTATGGGCCTTTCCTGACCACTCTAATTAGATAGAACCATACTCGTGGCAGCTTTCATCATCTTTTCCCTGATTTTCTCTCCTTCACAGCAGTTATTACCGCTCCACATAATTCATTTACATGCTAATTATTTATTGTCCATCTTCCCTTTCTAAAATGTGGGCTTATCACATAGAGGAAATTCTATTTTGTTTACTCTTGTACACCCAGGAGAGGTAAATAGATCACAGCCTAACAGCAGTGTTAGGTGTTCAATAAATATTTATGGAGCCTGGCATGGTAGCACATGCCTATTATCTTAGCAATTCCTGAGACTGAAGCAGGTGGATCACGAGTTCAAGATCAGCCTCAGAAACTTAGCAAGATCCTATCTCAAAATAAAAATAAGAAGGGCTGGGGAAATAGCTTAGTGGAAGAGCACCCCTGGATTCCATCCCCAGTACTGCAAAATAAATAGACAAACTCTATATAATATTGTACATTAAAAGCATTCAGGAAGAGAAGGGAAAACACCAGCCAGCCTCATCATCTGGACACCATCACAGTTAACAAGGCGGTACATTCCTTTTAGATTTCCCCAAGAGGTTTTTGTTCTGCTTTTTTTTTGTAATTTTTTTTTTCAGTGCTAGGGATGGAACCTAGGTCCTCCTCCCGTGTGCTAGGCAAGCATTCTACCACGGAACCACACCCCTAGTCCTTGTTTATCAATTTTTTTAAACAGTGCAAGTTTTTTTATACCTTTATTTATTTATTTTTATGTGGTGCTGAGGATTGAACCCAGGGCCTCGCACGTGCTAAGCGAGCGCTCTACCGCTGAGCCGCAACCCCAAACCCTTGTTTATCAATTTTTATAGGTGCTTAACATACACTGAGAAATTCATTCATATCAAAAGTGTGCAGCTCACTAAATTCTTTCACAAACTGAACCCACTCAGGTAGGCAGCACCCAGACCAAGAATAAAACATCAGCAGCACCCTAGAAGCTCCTTCTGCCCCCCCGCCCCATTCCAGGGTAGCCATTATCCTAAATTACAGAAGCAAAGTTGGCTCTTGTCCTTTATCTGAATGGAATTACATGATCTGCATTTCTCTTGTGTTTGGCTTTTGGCTTCTGTCACTTGACACTTTGTGTAGATGATTCATCCATATTGCTGTGTGTTATTGCAGACCTACCAAACCACTCCTGATTGTGACATACCAATGTGTGTATGTAATCCAATCTGTCCCTTTTACAGTTACTTCATGAATATTTGAGTAGTATCTAGTTTGGGGGTGAGTAAAGTGCTAAAAAATACATTCTTATACATGTCTCTTTGTGAACACTTATCAGCATTTCTTTTTGGTATCTATGTAGAAATGGACTTGCTAGATCATAAAATAAGCATATGTTCAGCTTTACCAACTAAACATAGCAGAGATAGAATCTTTTATTCACACCAACTCCCACTCCCTGAAACATCATAGGTAAACTGTCCAGCACTGTATATGACTCTCAATACAAGGCATTCTGGAAATGGGCATGTTTCTTCTTTGACTCCCTGCTAAATGCTGTCCATTTGGGGAGAAACAAAGACAAATAAGATACATCATGCTTAAGAGGAACCCAACTCTAAGCCAGGCATAGAGACACACACCTGTAATCCCAGAGACTCAGGAGGCTGAGGCAGGAGGACCACAAGTTCAAGGCCAGCCTTAGTAACTTAGCAAGACCCTAAGAAACTTAACAAGACCCTGTCCCAAAACAGAAAATAAAAAGGACTGGGGATGTGGCTCCGAGGTTAAGCACCCCTGGGTTCAATCCCGGTACCAAAAAAGAAAAGTAGCCAAACCCTGTAACTACGGTTCTCACTCCTTTAAAAAAAGAAAAAAGTATAAGGCAAGATTCAAAAGAAAAGTCTTTCACAAAATTAGAATTGAAAGACTCAAGAACAACAATAATGGTAAATATTCATTGACCACTACTAGGTGCTGACCACATTCCCTGCATTACTTCATTTAATCTTCAAGGACATGAGGTTCTTTATCTGTAATAAAAAGCTTGACTTCATGGTTTTATTTGATGGCTGTCAGCATTCAATCAGCACCCTTCTCTTTTCCCTCTTCCCCCCACACCTGCATGAACCCACAAGAGGGCCTAAGGGCGCCCTCCCTTAGCCCATGCAAGCCCCACCCCATAAGCACAATAGAACAGGCCAATCTCCCCTCCTTGCTCCAGAGCCACTTTTGGACCTGCTTAGGAGCCTGTCTGCCTTGCCTGGAAAGCTCCATCATGCCAATAATAAATATTTTCATAACCAGTTGAGGCACGTGTAGGGTAAACAAACCATATTTGGATTAGAGGAATGGTCCCTTTTAACCAGCCTTCCCCACTGCCAGCTGGAAATACATTCCCACTGTATAGATGAAGAAACTGGAATTCAGAACAGCTATCTGACATTCATTCATCCAACATTTTTTGTCCCGTGCATACAGCATTAGGAAATAACATGGATGAATTAATTCCCTGCCCTCATCAAATGGGCAGTTCCTGGAAAAATAATTTACTTTTCAGTATATAAAAACATAATTTTTCTCCCTGATACAAAATATCATTTTCTAAATTGAATTTTAAAAAGAGATCTTTTTTAACTTACCAGATTGAACATAACTAACACGTAACAATACATTCAGTTAATAAAGATATTAGGTACAGGTACCTACGTGTCCTGTTGTTAGTGGTGTAGGATGATATGGCTGGAGGGCTACTTGACATCACCTATCAACACTTAAAATTCTATCCTCCCCTTCCGTGTAATTCAACTGTTAGGGATTAATACAGTATAGGTATGGCCACACAACTCAACAGGGACAGGGCCTGGCACTTTCTTCTTTCCTTAAATTTTTCAATGTAGATTTTTTATGTATTTCTATGTAAATTTTTGTAGGAAATTGGGAGAACACAGAAAGTAAGAAACAAATCTCACTGCCAGTCCCAGCACCCAGGCTTAAGACGGCCAATATATTTGAGATTTAGCTTCCTCTTTACAGAGCAATGCTGCCCCCTGGTGGAGTGGGGTGTTAAGTTCATTCATTATTTCACCATTTTTAATTTTTTTAAATGTACTTAATTTTTTAGAACTAGGTAATGTACTTACATGTTCAATATTTAAAAGGTTCTAAATGGTATTCAGTGAAAATCTCTTCCATTCTTGTTCCCTTCAAGCCAGGTTCCTTCCCCCACAGGCAACCAAATGGTCCAATTCCTTATGTACAACCTTCTGTAGATATTTAACACATGAACCCAATTCCGTAAGCAAGTTTCTTTCTTCCTAACTTCTACATTTAAATAGTGAATATCACTCTGAAAAACTTATAAAAATTCAAATAAAAATATCTCCACACAAACTAATTCATTACTGTTTGATTTGTAATCATGAAAAATCAGAGATATAGGAATTCCCAAAATGGAAGGAATCACCAAATTATGTCCATCAACCAGCAATCATTTTGAAGACTTACTTAAGAACATGGAAAATTTCTATCACAAGTTCATTTTCTAAATATTTAAACTTATTTCTTACTTCGAAAATAATTCCTTCACTGAAAACAAACACATAATGATATATAACTATTATGTACCATTTTTTAGTCATAAGACTGAAAAGTGTGTTTTTCTTAATGACAATCAACAATTTTGAGGACATATTGTGAAAAGTGTAAGTTATGTCTGATTTTGTTACAGGGCAAATTAAATCAAGTTTTTAAGTTAATTAACTTTAATTAAATTTCTTCTCAATTAAAATGTTTATATCCTTTGACTCAGAAATTCCATTTTTGATTATCTAAATAGAGAAAACATTTTATGCAAAAATATGATCATCACATTATTGTTAGTGGAAAAAAAACTAAACTAAACATCCAACTATAGAGAATTGGTTAAGTAACGGTATGTTCACTTACTGAGATACTAAAATGATATTTGCAAAGATTTGGGGGGTATGTTTTGGTGTTTAAAGAAATAGAAAGTTGTGCCTAACCTGCCATATGGAGGAGGAGGAGGAGCAGAGCAACCACACTGTGCTGGGCCCCCCCATCTACCAAGGCATGGCTCTCCAGGCCAGCTTCCATCTTGGGACACTGCAGCCACCTCCATAGGCTCCCCCCGACCCCACATGTTAGCCTCCACCTTGGGACAATAGACAGGGCCTGGAGGCAGCAGCCCATCACACCACTGTATGACACAGTGCTGCATCTCCAAACAGGCTGCTCAATGCCACCAAATGACCTGCCCTCTCAATCCCATCCCTGAAAGTAGTTGCCTCCATCTTGGGACACCACCAACGCCATCTTGGGCTACCCCCACTGCTGCCACCACCATCTTTAGTTGGGGAAGCTTCATCTTAGGACACCGACTAAGGCTTAAAAGCCTAACATCAAGGTACCTACAGTTTTGACACTGCCACCAACAACAACTAGGAATGTGCCCACTTCCATCTAGAGACAACAGCCAGGACCTGGAAGACCATCACCAAGGTCCCTGCAGACTTGGTTACACAGAGGTATCCCTGCTAGCCAACTTCTCTTGATTCCTCTTTCACTCTTCCTATGACCTAATACCTCTATATTCTCACTCCTGCCTCATAAACCCCACATCCTACACCCCACCCCACCCCTAGCTCTCTCTTTGTCCACCTTTAACAACTGTAGACCCTTATGAAAATCTACTATTTGTGTTGTAGACACTAATCAAACACATCATTTCTGTTTATTGTGACAAAACTGTAATTGTCTAAATAAAAGCTAGTTGGTTTAAGGCTGCATATTGTTTGCATTGAGTGTTGTAAATATTGACCTCCTCTTTAAAGGTGAGGCATTGGTAACCTGCAGGGACACTACAAGATTATAGGGTAGAAACTCTAATATCTTGGATCTGCACTGCTAGAGAGAAAGACAGATAGACAACATGAAAACACAAGGGAAGAAAGTGACCCAAACCAACCAAAATGCTACAATAACAGAATCCACTGACAGCACAGTAGACAAAATGACAGAGAAGGAGTTCAGAATGTACAAAATTAAAATGATCTGCAAAGCAAAGAATGATACAAGATAGCAAATACAGGCAACAACTGATCACTCCAATAAAGAGATAAGACAGCAAATTTACAGGTAACAAAAGATTACTTCCAGAAAGAGAGATTCTGGGGGAAAAAAACAGAGATCCTTGAAATGAAGGCAACAATGAACCAAATAAAAAATTCAATAGAAAGCATCACCAACAGACTAGATCACTTGGAAGACAGAACTTCAGTCAATGAAGAAAAAAATATATAATCTTGAAAATAAAGTTGACCACACAGTGAAGATGGTAAAAAAAAAATCATGAACAGAACCTCCAAGAATTATGGGATAATGTAAAAAGACTAAATATAAGAACTATTGGGATAGAGGAAGGCACAGAAATACAAACCAAAGGAATGAAAGATCTCTTCAATGAAATAATATCAGAAAAATTCCTAAACATGAAGAATGAATTGGAAAGTTAAATACAAGAGGCTTACAGGACACAAAATGTACAAAATTACAACAGATCCACACCAAGGCACATTACAATGAAAATGTCTAGCATACAGAATAAGGAAGAATTTTAAACACCACAAGAGAAAAGTTTCAGATTACATATAGGAGGAAAACAATTTGTATTTCAGTGGATTTTCAACCCAGATCCTCAAAGCTAGGAGAACCTGTAACAACATATATCATGCTCTGAAATAAAATGGATGCCAACCAAGAATCATATCCAGCAAAATTAACATTCAGATTTGATGAGATTAAACAAAAGTTAAAAGAATTTACAATGAGCCTGACATGGTGGCACACACCTTTAATCACAGTGGCTGGGGAGGCTGAGACAGGATCGCAAGTCCAAAGCCAGCCTCAGCAAAGGCGAGGCACTAAGCAACTCAGTGAGACCCTGTCTCTAAATGAAATATGAAATAGGGCTGGGGATGGGGCTCAGTGGTCGAGTGCCTCTGAGTTCAATCCCCAGTACCAAAAAAAAAAAAAAAAAAAAAATTATGAGAAAGACACATTATTCTCAGTGAAATATTCCATGAGGAGGAAATGAAAGACAAAAATGAAAACCAGTAAAGGGAGGAACCACAGTAAAGGAAAAGCCAATCAAAGGGGGAAACAAATCAAGTTAAAAATCTAAAATAAACCAAAATGACAGGGAATACAAACTATATTTCAATAATAACCCTGAATGTTAATGGCCTAAAATTGTCAATTAAAAGACATAGACTGGCAGATTATATTAAAAAAAAAAATAGACCCAACAATACGCTGCCTTCAAGAGACTCATCTCATAGGAAAAGACATCCCCAAATAAAGGTAGGTAAAAGGATAGGAAAAAACATACCACTCACATGGATCAAGTAAACAAGCTAGGGGTTTCCATCCTTGTATTGGCTAAAGTAGACTTCAAACCAAATTAGTCAGAAGGGATAAAGATGGACATTTCATACTGCTTAAAAGAACCATACATCAACAAGACATAACGATCATCAATGTCTATGCCCCAAACAATGGAGCATCCACGTATATCAAAACAAACTCTTCTCAATTTCAAGAATCAAATAGACCACAACACAATAATACTGGGTGACTTTAACACACCTCTATCACTACTGGACAGATCTTCCAAACAAAAACTAAACAAAGAAACTACAGAATACAATAATACAATCAATGATTTAGTCTTAACAGACATATATAGAATACTCCACCCATCAACAAGCAAATACATTTCTTCTCAGCAGCACATGGATCCTTCTGTAAAATAGACCATATGTTATGCCACAAAGCAAGTTTTAGCAAATACAAAAATATAGAGATAAGACTCTGCATTATATCAGATTATAATGAAATTAAATTAGAAATCAATGATAAAATAAAAAATAGAAGCTACTCCAATACCTGGAGATTAAATAATGCACTATTAAATGATGCATGGATAACAGAAGACATCAGGAGGAGATAAAAAAATTTCTTGGAGATAAACGAGAACTCCAATACAACATATCAAAACCTCTGGGACACTATGAAGTCAGTGCTAACAGGAAAGTTCATTGCATTGAGCTCATCCATTAAAAGAATAAAAAAGTCAACAAATAAACGACCTGATGTTACATCTCAAACCCCTAAATAAAGAAGAACAAATCAACACCAAAAGTGGTAGAAGACAGGAAATAATTAAAATCAGGGCTGAAATCAATAAAATTGAAACAACAGAAACAATTGAAAAATTGACAAAACAAAAAGCTGGCTCTTTGAAAAAATAAATAAAATTGATAAACCCTTAACCACTCTAATGAAAAGAAGGAGAAAACTCAACTTACTAAAATTTGTGATGAAAAAGGAAATATCACAACAGACACTATTTAAATACAGAAGATAATTAAAAACTATTTTGAAAATTTGTACCACAATAAAATAGAAAATCTCAAAGACACCACAAATTTCTAGAGGCATAGGACCTGCCCAAACTAAATCAGAAGGACATACACAATTTAAACAGATCAATTTCAAGCAAAGAAACAGAAGATGCCATCAAAAGCCTACCAACCAAGAAAAGCCCGGGACCAGACAGATTCTCAGCCAAGTTCTACAAGATCTTCAGAGAAGAATTAATACCAATACTCCTCAAATTATTCCATGAAATAGAAAGGGAGGAAACTCTTCTAAACTCCTTCTACGAAGCTAGTATCACCCTGATACCAAAACCAGAAAAAGTCACATCAAGGAAAGAGAACTTCAGACCAATATCCCTGATGAACATAAACACAAAAATTCTCAATAAAATTAGGCAAATCTCATATAAAAACATATTAAAAAGATAGTGCACCACGATCAAGTGGGGCTCATCCCAGGGATGCAAGTTTGGTTTAATATATGGAAATCAATAAACATAATACATCACATCAATAGACCTAAATGCTGAGAGCCATAGCCAAGTAGGAATGACACATGCCATTTTTGGTTGAAAGGTAACCCCAGCAAGCCATTGAGATGATAATGATTTGTTAAGATGCGCATTCAATTGGAGATTAGACCCCTGCTGTCTGCCTAGGCCTGCTACTTTGGAGCTCTCGCAGGACTCCAGGAGAGTTCCCATTGGTTGGGGAAGTGCAGTAGGAGGGAATTCCAGAGGAGGGATTTCCTGTTAGAGTAGTGTGTCCTGGGAGGGGCCGTGTGGCATGGTTTGGCATTTTTCCCAGGAGCGTGTGTGGAGTGTGCTGATGGAGTTCAGAAATAAAGTTTGTTCCTGCTTCAGTGGCTCGTGATTTGTGCCCAGCCAGACTGCGGCATTTGGCGGCCCGTACAGGGAACGCCTGAAGCTCGGAGGTAAGTGAAATTGCTCTCCCCTGAGGGAAGGCGAGAGAATGGGTGACCATTTCAAAAAAACAATGTGTTCTGGTTTTGATTTATTTTGTTTTTGTTTCAAGCTGCCTATCCCTAGAACTTTCTCAGGCAAACTGGGAAAAATTGTTGGCTCAAGGTTTGAAGTTGTTCGGCCCTGAGGAAGAGAAAATTGATACAACGATTTTTTATTCCGTTTTTGTTTCATTCTGTTTCAGTTTTGTTTTGTGTTATCTTTTTGGGTTGCGTTATCTTTATAGTAGATTAGAAATTAGTAAAAAACAAACTGAAAGAGTGTTAAGTAAATTGTTAGAGGTCCAGACTATGGTAGAAAACATGTTAGATCAAGCAAAAGAGAAGGTCTCTCCAGCTAGTCAGATAGAGGAAGAAAATTTAAAGGAAAAGAGCTTAGAGGAGAAATAGCTATCAGGGGGGAAGCTACAACAGGAGGCTGCTACTAACTCCATTCTATCACCAGAGGGCGTAATTCAACCAACAGCTCCACCTATAGAAACAGCTGAGTGGCCCTCAACCCCCATAGTTGATAGATGGAATCCTGAGACAGGACCTCAAAGATTTGCATGCCCTGTACTTGTGCAGGCAGGAGGGCAGCGAATTCACCGTGCTCTAGATTTCAAAAGAGTGAAGCAGTTAAAGGAGGCTGTAACAACCTATGGTCCCCAAGGACCCTTCACCGTAAGCATGGTCAAATCCATTATCAACTTGGACATGACGCCAGCAGATTGGGCTAGCATGTGTAAATCTGTGCTAAATGGAGGACAATATTTGTTATGGAAGGTTGCCAATGAGGAATTTTGCATGGAGATGGCTAGGCGAAATCCAGCAGCCTGTTACCCTCAAAGAAATCTAGATATGTTGTTAGGAAAAGGACCTTATGAGGGTCAACGGCAACAAATTGAATATGATACTGCTATATACTCACAAATTGCTGCAGACGCAGTTAGGGCATGGAAGACTTTACAAGGACATGGAGATTTACAAGGTCAATTATCTAAGGTAATAGAGAGAGCTAATGAACCTTACGCTGAATTTGTAGATAGGCTTATTCAAACAGCTGCCAGAGTTTTTGGGGATACATAACAAGCAATGCCATTAATAAAACAACTGGCTTATGACCAAGCAAATCGTTGCTGCAGAGAGATTATTAGACCATGGAAACATGAAGATTTAAACACATATATTAAATTATGTAGAGACATTAATGAACAAGGGTAAGTCTTGGCAGCTGCAGTACAACAGGCTTTAGATGCCAGGCCAAAAACATGCTACAATTGTGAACAAACAGGATATTTTAAAAGGAATTGCCCCATAGGAAAAGGGTTTAACAAAACTAGGTATCAAAGGAATAGAATACCAGTATTTGCCCACGATGCTGTAGAGGGAGACATTGGGCTAATGAATGCCGTTCTCAAACCACCATAGAGGGTATTCCATTATCAAAAAACGGACAAGGACCAGGTATTTACCCATGATATCATGGAGAAAGGCATCAGGCTCCATTGCCAAAAAACGGACTGGGGGGGCCCAATGCTCCGGGGCCCACAACCACAAATATACGGGGCAATGGAGGAACCCAGCAACACCATCAGTGTAGTGCCCAGGACACATTATCCATTAAATCCCTCATCAGACAAACCAGAGGGAGTGCAGGGTTGGACATCTGTGCCTCCACCAGAGCAGTACTAACTCCAGAGATGGGAGTTCAAATCATTCCCACAGGAGTAAAAGGACCTCTTCCCCAAGGAACAGTAGGCTTATTATTGGGACGCAGTTCTTCTACACTAAAAGGACTTATGATAAGTCCTGGGGTAATTGATCCCAATTATGTAGGTGAAATAAAAATTATAGCTAGTTCTCCAAGAGGTATATCAGTAATTTCACCAGGAGATAGAATAGCACAGTTATTAATAATACCCAGCCTGCATGATAAATTTTCCAGTCGTACTGTAGAAAGAGGTTCCAGGGGATTAGGCTCCACAGGTGTAGATTGGGCTATGCTGTCTTTAAATGTAGATTCTCGCCCAATGCTAAAACTAAATATTCAAGGACATGAATTTAATGGGTGCTGACCTTAGCATCATATCTCATCAAGAATGGCCAAAACATTGGCCATTACAACAAGCCACTCAAACGCTTCGAGGCCTAGGAGTGGTGACTAATCCCCATAGAAGTGCAATGGTATTAGATTGGAAGGATCCTGAAGGATGTGAAGGAACTATACAGCCCTATGTATTGGATCATCTTCCTATAAATTTATGGGGACGAGATGTCCTAGATCAATTAGGTTTGACATTAACAAATAACATCAATCCTAATGCGCCCACTACTAGGGCTAGACAAGGTTTTAGGAAAGAAAAAAGATTAGAAGAACAAGAACAAGGTATAGCAGCACCAATTCAAATAGATCAAAAAACAAATAGACATGGATTGGGTTTTCAGAAGGGGCCACTGAGATAATCAAAATTACTTGGAAATCAGAAAGACCAGTATGGGTTCCTCAGTGGCCCCTGACTAAAGAAAAGATACAAGTAGCCCATGACCTGATCAAACAACAATTAGCGGAGGGACATATACAACCTTCTGTACCTCCCCATAATACTCCCATTTTTGTCATCAAAAAGAAATCTGGTAAATGGAGATTATTGCAAGATTTAAGAGCCATTAATAATGAGATGGTTATTATGGGACCTGCTCAATCAGGGATTCCTCAATTGTCTGCTTTGCCAAAAACCTGGCATGTTTTAGCTATAGATATTAAAGATTGTTTTTTTTCAATTCCAATTCATCCTGATAGTCCACGTTTTGCATTTACTATCCCTGCACTGAATCATGAAGGTCCTGATCAGAGATATGAATGGAAAGTACTCCCTCAAGGGATGGCTAACAGCCCAACTATGTGTCAAATTTATGTTAACAAAGCAATCCAGCCACTTAGAAATCAAAATCCTGAACTACAAATATTTCACTATATGGATGATGTATTATTAGCACATAAAGATAAAAACATATTGCTAGAATGTTATGCCACACTTACAAATTTATTAAAAAATTATAATCTAGAGATAGCAATAGATAAAGTACAATTAAATTTTCCAATTAATTATTTAGGAGTTCTATTATCCGCAACCATGGTCCGTCCACCAAAAATTCAAATACGAGTAGATCAACTCAAATCACTTAATGACTTTCAAAAGTTATTGGGAGACATAAATTGGATAAGGCCTTATCTAGGCATACCAACAGGAGTGTTGGGACCTTTATTTGATATCCTAAAAGGTCCATCAGATCCAAATTCATCCCGCATGTTAACACCTGAAGCAAGAAAGGCATTAAAAATCGTTCAAACATATATGGAAAAATATGCATTTGGATAGAATTGATATAAGTTTGCCTTTATTATTTATTGTACTACCAACAAAAAATATTCCTACAGGGGTATTTTGGCAAAAAGGTCCATTATTGTGGATACATTTATCTTATTCTCCTAACACTATTCTTACTAGGTATCCTGAGGCTGTAGGACAATTAATACTCAAAGGAATAAAAGCAGCAAAGGGAGTGTTTGGAACTTCTCCCAATAAAATTATTACTCCATATACTATGGATCAAATTGATGAGTTAGCTAATGAGTTAAATACTTGGGCAATAATCATGTGTAAATCTAATGTTTCATTTGATAATCACTTACCATCTAATCCTTTGTTGTCTTTTTGGTCCTTGCATCCTGTAGTTTTTCCAAAAATGACAAGAAAAACACCTATCATGAATGCTCCAAATATATTCACTGATGGGTCAAATAATGGTACAGCAGCAGTAGTTACCCCTGATCAAACTTTTACATTTTTAGTACCCAAACAATCATCTCAAAAGGTAGAGCTTAATGCAGTATTACAAGCTTTTGTGATGTTTAAGGATTCTGTATTTAATTTATTTTCTGATAGTCAGTATATAGTAAATGCTATAGTATCCCTTGAAGATGCTGGTAGGATTTCCCCTTCCTCTACTGTTTTCTCTTTGTTTTCCACTATACAAAGTCTAATCTGGGACAGAAAAGATCCATTCTTTATAGGACATATCAGGGCACATACAGGATTGCCTGGATCCCTTAGTTTGGGCAATGATTTAGCAGATAAAACTACACCTGACATACATATTTTCTCTACACTAGAAGAAGCTTCAAATTTTCATAAAAGGTTCCATGTCAATGCTAATACTTTACAAAAGCATTTTAAAATAACTAAGGAACAAGCCAGACATATAATAAAACAATGTCAAAATTGTGTGACCTTTTTACCACAAGTTAATCTTGGAGTCAATCCTAGAGGATTGATACCTAACCATATTTGGCAGATGGACATCACACACTTGCCAGAATTTGGAAAATTAAAATATTTACATGTTACAGTTGCTACTTCTTCCGGACTTTTGATGGGCTCCCTTCATGCTTGAGAAAAAACTAAAGATGTTATAGCTCATTGCTTACAAAATTTTTCCACTGTGGGCGTTCCAAAACAGTTAAAAACAAATAATGGTCCTGGTTATACTTCTACCTCTTTTAAACAAGTTTGCTCATCATTTGGCATTACTCACATAACAGGAATCCCATACAATCCACAGGGACAAGGCATAGTTGAAAGAGCTCATCAAACTATTAAAATGTACTTATTAAAAAAAAAGAGGGAATTGGAAAGGGGTATATATCCCCCAAAGATAAACTTAAAATAACCCTTTTTACTCTAAACTTTTTAAATTTGGATTAATCAGGGCTTAGTGCTGCGGAAAGGCATATGTATCCAAAAAAATGTACATAAGCCTAAGGTACTTTGAAAGGATATTTTAACAGGACAATGGAAATGTCCTGACCCAGTGATTGTCTGGAGTCAGGGTTCTGTTTGTGTGTTTCCACAGGGAGAACAACAGCCTATTTGGATTCCAGAGAGACTAACCAAAGCGATTTCTACAGACCAAAAAGAAGATGATTTGACTCAAATCCATAACAGCTGATATCCAGAGCTCCAGCTTGGCTATTCTTACATCTGCGACAGTGATTAACCAGGATGCTTTTTTCAATATCTATTTTATTATTGCCTTTGCCCACATCATAAAGTTTTATTTTTTGAGCTCATACAGACCTAGGTTAATGTTTTTCTGATGAGTTTTATTTTTTGACTGTGGAGTTTTTAAACATTGCAATGGATATTTCACCTGTGTAAAGCTACAAGGCCTTTACTATTGTTTTTTGTGTTGTATGTTTGTGTGCACACTTGTGTTTCGTGTTGTATGTCTGTGTGTGCGTATGTCCATATATTCATATATGAGGAGCGCTCATGAAAAAAATGGATCCGAATTTTTTTTTTATTCACGTGATTTTAATGGTTTAATTTAAATTGGATAAACAGCTGTTGATGATTGTTTTAATATGTGTACAAATAAGGAGGTTAACAGATCTGTTTGTTTACTTTCACCTTTCCTTTTCATTATATTTAATAATTCTGTTCAGGATAATGTAAATTGTTCAGAAAATTGTTTTCTTAGTACCTGTTGGAATGTTACATAATTTTTTTTTTAGCATCATTGCCAGAATTCCTATCTTCATCCCAGTGCCAGTGAAGACAAAGATAAAACCAAACTACAGCTTCTTCAATAGTTATCACAACAAACTGTATAAACTGATGCATCAATGAATAATAACTCAACAAGTAATGCTCAGTCAAGGAGTCGATTTACTTTGGGAGGAAATGGACATATTGATAGATTCCTCCGCTTTTAACTGCTTGCAGAACTTGCCTAGACTATGTATCATTTGTATACATTGTGAACTATCTGTTGGTACAGCAAATTGTGGTAGTGCTGGCATATCTTTGCTGATGGTGTCACAGGTGATACAGTTTTTCCAAAGGAGCCGTCAATTGGCTTGGTGTCGTGGCATTTCTGTATCCTCCTCCCTTCTACTAGTGATGGTCTAAAATTTGGGGGCCAACAGAGGTGAGGCAAAGAACCTCACCCCCCCACTGGCACCAAGGCCAAATTTGGGGGCCAACAGAGGTGAGGCAAAGAACCTCAGCCCCCACACACTGGTGCAAAGGCCTATCCACAAGTATGGCTGTATGCTGGACCAGTAGTCAGCGATGGGTATGATCCAATTACAGTGGTACCAACCTAAGACAGGAGGCTGACGCCTAGAGGTCAGCTCATCCGATGACGGGTAAGAACCATATGTTGTATTGGACAACCTAACAGGCACGGTCCCTAAGCCACATTGCTTGTTGTTTAATTAAACAGAAGGGGGGAGATGCTGAGAGCCACAGCCAAGTAGGAATGATGCATGGCATTTTTGGTTGAAAGGTGACCCCAGCAAGCCATTGAGATAATGATTATGTTAAGATGCGCATTCAATTGGAGATTAGACCCCTGCTGTCTGCCTTGGCCTGCTACTTTGGAGCTCTCGCGGGATTCCAGGAGAGTTCCCATTGGTTGGGGAAGTGTGGTAGGAGGGAATTCCGGAGGAGGGATTTCCTGTTGGAATAGTGTGTCCCGGGAGGAGCCGCGTGGCATGGTTCGGCATTTTTCCCAGGAGCGTGTGTGGAGTGTGCTGGTGGAGTTCAGAAATAAAGTTTGTTCCTGCTTCAGTGGCTCGTGATTTGTGCCCAGCCAGACTGAGGCACCTAAAGACAAGAATCATGATTATCTCAACAGATGTAGAGAAAGCATTTGACAAAATACAGCACCTCTTGGTGTTCAAAACACTAGAAAAACTAGGGATAGTAGGAACATATCTCAACATTGTAAAAGCTATCTATGCTAAGCCCCAGGTCAATATTATTCTAAAGGGAGAAAAAAAATGAAAGCGTTTCCTCTAAAATCTGGAACAAGATAGGGATGCCCTCTTTTACCATTTCTATTCAATATAGTCCTAGAAATTAGAAAGGGATACACATTAAAAAAAAGAAGAACTCAAATTATCACTCTTTGCACATGACATGATCTATATTTAGAAGATCCAAACAATTCCACCAGAAAACTTCTAGAACTAATAGAAGAATTCAGCAAATTAGCAGGATATAAAATAATACACATAAATCAAATGCATTTCTATACACAAGCAATGAATCCACTGCAAGAGAAATTAGGAAAACCACACCATTCACAATAGCCTCAAAAAAATAAGATACTTGGGAATCAATCTAACAAAAGAGATGAAAGATCTCTACAAAGAAAACTACAGAACACTAAAGAAAGCAATTGAAGAAGATCTTAAAAGACGGAAAGATCTCCCATGCTCTTGGATAGGCAGAATTAATGTAGTCAAAATGACCATAATACCAAAATTGTTATACAGATTTAATGCAATTCCTATTAAAAATCCCAAATGAAATTCTTCATAGAACTAGAAATAGCAATCATGAATTTATTTGGAAAAAAAGAGACCCAGAATAGCCAAAGCAATCCTCAGCAAGAAGATTGAAGCAGGAAACATCACAATACCAGATCTTAAACTATACTACAGAACAATAGTAACAAAAACAGCTTGGTATTGGTACCAAAATAGACATGTAGACCAATGGTACAAAATAGAAGACACAGAGACAAACCCACATAAATACAGAGACAAAGGCACCAAAAACATATTGGAGAAAAGATAGCCTATTCAACAAATGGTGCTGCAAAAACTGGAAATCCATAGTAGCAAAGTGAAATTAAACCTCTATCTCTCACCCTGCATAAAAATCAAATCAAAGTGGATCTGAGACTTAGACACCAGAACAGAGATCCTGCATCTAATAGAAGAGAAAGTAGGCCCAAATCTTCATCATGTTGGCTTAGGACCTGACTTCCTGAACAAGACTCCTAAAGCACAAGCAGTAAAATCAAGAATCAATAAATGGGATGGATTCAAACTAAAAAGCTTCTTCTCGGCAAAGGAAATAATCAACACATGATAAAAAATCCTGCAGAATGGGAAAAAATCTTTATCACATACACCTCAGATGGAGCACTAATCTCCAGGATATATAAAGAACTCAAAAAGCTTAACTCCAAAAAAAAACCCAAATAACCCAATCAATAAATGGGCTAAGGAACTGAACAGACACTTCAAAGAAGAAGAAATACAATCAATCAACAAATATATAAAAAAGTTCATCATCTCTAACAATTAGAGAAATGCAAATGAAAAACTAAGATTTCATCTCACTACAGTCAGAATGGCAATTATCAAGAATACAAGTAATAATAAATGTTGGCAATGATGTGGGGGAAAAGGACATTCATTCATGGCTGGTAGAACTGCAAACTGGTCCAACCACTATGGAAAGCAGTATAGAGATACCTCAAAAAACTTGGAATGGAACCACCATTTGACCCAGCTATCCCACTCCCTGGTCCATACCCAAAGGACTTAAAATCAGTGTACTATAGTGACATAGCCACACCAATATTTATAGCAGTTCAATTTACAATAGCTAAGGTATGGACCCAACCTAGATTCCCTTCAACATGTGAATGGATAAAGAAACTGAGGTATATATACACAATGGAATATTATGCAACCTTAAATAAGAATGAAATTATGGCATTTGCAGGTAAATGTATGGAACTAGAGAATATCATGCTAAGTGAAATAAGTCAACACTGCCCTCCCCTGCAAAAAAAGTTGAATGTTTTCTCTGATAAGAGAATGCTGATCCATAGTGAGGTGGGGGTGGGGGGGTAGGGAAGAATGAAGAAATTTTGGTTTGTGTAGAGGGGAGTGATGGGAGGAATGAGGTTATGGAGATGGGAAGGACGGTAGAATGAGACAGACATTATTACCCTATATGCATGTATGATTACACCACTGGTGTGACTCTGCGCCATGTACAGCCAGAGGAATGAGAAGTTGTGCTCCATTTGTGTTCAATATGTCAAAATGCATTCTACTGTCATGTATAACTAATTAGAACAAATAAAATATAAAAGAAAGAAATAGAAGTTGTATATAAAGATCATAAAATTCAACAAGTAGCTGGGCATGGCGGCTCACACCTGTAATCCCAGCAGCTTGGGAGGCTGAGACAGGAGGATCGCATGTTCAAATCCAGCCTCAGCAACTTAGCAAGGCTGTAAGCAACCTAGTAAGATGATGTATCAAAATAAAAAGGGCTGGAGATGTGGCTCAGTGGTTAAGTGCCCTTGAGTTTAATCATCATCATCTCTCTCTCTCACACACACACACACACACACACACACATCCAAAAAGTAAATAGAAGGTTAGCACTAATTTAGAACTACAAGTATATTTTTTCAAGTCATTCTTCAATTAGCATGTTTATATATTTTATTTATTTATTTATTCACTAAGCAGTTGAACCCAGGGGTGCTTTACTACTTGAGCTACATCCCCAGCCTTTTATTTTTTTATTCTTTGTTTTCAGATAGGCTGCTTCAGACTCCCAAATCACTGGGATTACAATAGGCATGAGCCACACATTCAGTTCTCTATATTAAAAAAAAAAAAAAAAAGCAGAATGCATAAACTATGGAATGTCATGCATGTGGTTCTGACCAAGCGGAAGTTTAGCATAAGAGCAAACCTAGTAATGCCTATTAATTAGCCGTCAAAGCCACAGGCCAGCGTACTAGAATGAACTAAGGGCTATATAAGGGCCTACTATAAAAACTGGAGCGTCAGAGTACATTCTAATTCTCCCCTCCAACCTCTCTCACCACCAGCGGCTTGGGAGCTACCATAAAGACACAACGGTCAGAATGCCGGGATATAGATGACAGACTTCTCCCTTTTGTTCTTCCTTCTCATCAGTGGTTCTCAACAGCTAAGATTTTTATGCATAGGGTTGTACACACAAACCATGTAAGTTGTACTTTTAAGAGAATTTGAATGGATTTTCAAGAATTGTGACATAAGAGGATTTTCACTGTTAGTCACTAAGCAATGTGACTCTATTTTTTTTTCTCCTATGTGATTATACTTGTTACATACAGATAAAAACCAAGAGTGCCTACCTTTCAGTTCCAGCTGGGAATACAAAACTCTTTTGGGTCATTTCTGGCGGATGAATGGCAACTAGCCAGACAGTTGCCTCAGCTCTATTTTGCACTGATGCTGCTCAGAATATTGGTCCTGATATTGAACCAACCATTGACTTTTCACCAAAAGCTACTGCCAAACTCACCTACCTCCCTGATGTCCTTACTCCAGTGACCCAGCACCGACTCCATTTTCATTCAGTCTTTCCTCCTTTGGGTATATCCTCCCACAACCAAAATCCCTGGTCAACTCTTGATGAGGGGGAAAAAAAACAAAACTTGCTTTTCTTTCTTTTTAAATTGAGCTAAAATTCACATGGTGTGAGCAGCCTTCTCACCTGCCCAAAGAACGGACTCAGAGATGCAAGGTGCAGTAGAAACCAGACTTTAATGAAGGTCTTGCAAAATCAGGTAGCTGGTGAACAGGCACACCCAGAGTGGTCCCAATCAGGATCTTATCCCCTACTGTGCAAGGTGGCTGAGTACTATGGGGTGCACAATCATCCCAGATTTCACCTAGGTATTTCTGTCTCCTGTTGGGTTATTTAAAGAGATGCACCTTTAGTTGTCTCCATCTTCCTTGGTTCTCTTGGTGACAGGAAGGCCTTCTTTTTTTTTTTTTTTTTTTAAAGAGAGAGAGAGAGAGAGAAAGAGAAGAGAGAGAATTTTTTAATATTTATTTTTCAGTTTTTGACGGACACAACATCATTGTTTGTATGTGGTGCTGAGGATCGAACCTGGGCCGCACGCATGCCAGGCGAGCACGCTACCGCTTGAGCCACATCCCCAGCCCAGGAAGGCCTTCTTGAGCTGTGTGCAGCATTCTGGCAGGCACGCCATTCATACTTCTTCATCTAAGGTATTACTTAGCAGAGGTACTGCTATCTCTGTTGGTTAGGTTGACCTCTTTCCCACCTCCTGTTCAGCAAGGGGCTATTCAGGTGCATTAACTTTGAATCTGCCACATCCACAGGCTACTGTGCTGTAGTGAGTTTTTTTTTTTTGTTTGTTTGTTTGTTTTGCTGCTGTAGTGAGTTAACTGCTGGGAACTCTCCACTCTGCTGTTTTTCCCCTCTGGCTGTTTTGTCTTTCATCCCCAGTAATTTTACATTTCAGGGTAAATACTGTATTCTAAAAATGAATCACTGAACTTTCTACTTCTCATGCATAGCAACAATTAAACATAACCATTATGAACAGTTTGTGTATTCAAAACCTGTGTGGCCGCTAGCTCTGTCACATCTTTGTCATCACTCTATGAAGTCACCTATACCCAATCAGTCGTCACTCTCTATTTCCTCTGTCCCCACCCCTGCTTTCTGTTGCTACAGATTTGTCTATCATGTAAAAGGAATCATATAGGCCTGGGAATATAGCTCAGTGGTAGAGTGCTTGCTCAGTGTGCATGAGGCCCTGGGTTTGATCCCCAGCACCCTACCAAAGGAAAAAAAGCATTTTATACAATAGGTGCTCTTTAATGTTTGGAATTTTTTACTTAACACATTGTTTTCAAGGGTCATCTAAGTGGTAGCATCTACCAATATTTAATTACTTTTATGGCTAAATAATAGTCCATTGTCAATATAAACCACATTTGTTCATCTATTCATGTATTAATGGACACTTGTTACCATCTTTTGGATGATACTTGAATTTTATGCCAAAGGGGTGATTCTAGGGGTCCCACAGACTATATCTGGCCATCTGCTGCCTGTAGAGTTCAATCAGAGAGAGATGAATGGTGGCTAAAGAATTTATTAATGGGCTGGGGATGTGGCACAAGCGGTAGCATGCTCACCTGCGTGCACGAGGCGCTGGGTTCGATCCTCAGCACCACATAAAAATAAAATAAAGATGTTGTGTCCACCGAAAAACTAAAATTCTCTTTCTCTCTCTAATAAAAAAGAATTTATTATTCAGGACTGAGGCTGTAGCTCAGCATGCAGAGAGCTTGCCTAGCATGCGTGAGGCACTGGGTTCGATCCTCAGCACCACATAAAAATAGACAAAATAAAGGCATTCCGTCCATCTACAACTACCAAAAATTTTTTAAAAAAAGAATTTGTTATTCAGTGTGGCCACACTGGGAAGAAACAGGGTGACCAATATTCTAAGCCCTGTCTTCTGGGTAGTCACAAGAGCTTCAGGAAGTCAGGGAAGAAACAAAAGCATGGGTCAAGAAGCATGTGCAGATGGGCAGTCTTGGCCAAACTGATCTGGTGGATCATTACCTCGAAGGTGGTTCTGCAATGGTTCTGCTGGCGCCAGGGAAACGGGTGTTGTGTGAGGGGGCAGTTCATGTCCCATCATGAGATGACTGCCCCCCCTTGGTGCATGGCGTCAATTCCCATCATGGGGTAACTGTTCCCACTTAGAGGGCTGTTTCTATCATAGGGTGATCTTACTGCAAGAATTGCTGTTCCTGCAATTTTGAAAATATCTTAATTACTCTTATCTTGGTGTCTTCAGCCTTGCAGAGGTGAAGTAAATTTAGGGCTCTCTACATAGTATTACCAGTTTTTAGACACTCCTTAAATGATTAATATATGTCTATGTGCAGTGCTGAGCAGGAATCTGACCCAAAGTTTAAGGTAGCAAAGGAAGCTCAAGCCAGGAGTCAACGCTTTCAGGAAAAGCAGACTTTTTCCCTGTTGCATTTCTGACACCAATTCTGAAGAACACCACACTCCCTGTTTCCTGCTCTTCTCAAACAATACATAACTTCTGTGACCAGATATGAGATTTTCTTCCCCACACTCTAAGCAATTCAGCAGGCACCCAATGGGTACCCTATTACTCAATTCAATTCTGACATTATTTTACCAAAGTGTCAGATCCTACAGATTAAGGGCTCAGTTCCACAAGACTGTCTGTCACCTCAGATGCCAGTAAAGTCCTAGTGCTTCTAACAGACTTATCTATAAATGAAAGTTCTCAACACCCCGCCCCCTTGGCAATTTGCCAGGATAATTCACAGAACTCAAAGAAACACTTTTTGCATTTACTAGTTGTGACAGATGAACAGCCAAATGAGGTACACAGAGCAAGGTATGGGGGAAGGACCCAGGGGCCTCTTGCCATCTCCAGGGACCTATTACTTTGGATCTGAAGCGTCCCCTGAAGACTCACATGTTGAAAGTGTGATCCCAGCTGGTGGTACTACTGGGAAGTGGTGGAAACTTGGAGAGGGGGGACCTATCTGATGGGAGTAGGTCACTGTGGGTATGTCCTTGAAGGGTATATCCTGAGCTGCCTACCACAAGGTGAGCAGCTTTATTCCACCATATACTCCCCACTATGATATTCTCCCTCCCCAGGCACCCAGAAACAATGTGCTAAGTGAGCAGATTGAAAATTCGAACCGTTAGTCAAAATAAATATTTTTCTCGCCAGGTGCAGTGTCCCATGCCAGTAATCCCAGTGACTTGGGAGACTGAGACAGGATGATCTCAGATTAGAGGCCAGCCTTGACAATTTGACAAGAAAGACCTTGTCTTAATATAAAAAGGTTGGGGGTGTGGTTCAGTGATAAACTGCCCCTGGGTTCAATCCTCAGTACTGGGATAAATAAATCTTTTCTTCCTTTAAGTTGATTTTCTCAGGTATTTTGTCACAGCAACAGAACACACAGCACCCTCTACATGCTCAGCAACCTGAAAGCTTGCCAAATCTCTGTTGAGTTTTTATAGAGCTTGATCTGCCTTCCAGAGGCTGGTGGGTGGGGCTAGAAGTTCCAAATGTCTATAATCACTTGGTTTTCCTGGTGAGTGCTTCCATCTGGAGACTATCTAGGGGCCTAAATCACCTTATTAGCATGTAGCCTAAGCATACAAAGAGGCTCATGATGAAGAACAAGACCCTCCTATCACAGCAGAAATCCCAAGTTTTAGGTGCCCTGATAGGAATCAGAGACAAGACCAAATGTATACCATATACCACATACATTTAGATATGCTAACTCTGTTTAGCTTTCAGAATCTGCCAAACTGCTTCCCATAGCTGCTGCATCACTTCATGTTCCCACCACACTATAGGAGGGCTCCTATTTCTCCATGTCACCACTAAGTTATTTTTTTTCTCATTAAAATCACCCGGGCTGGGGATGTGGCTTAAGCGGTAGTGCGCTTGCCTGGCATGCGTGTGGCCCAGGTTCGATCCTCAGCACCACATATAAACAATGATGCTGTGTCCGCCAATAACTAAAAAAATAAGTATTAAAATTCTCTTTCTCTCTTTAAAAAAAAAAAGTCACCCTAGTGGGTGTCAAGTGGCATTTCACTGCAATTTTGATTTTACACTTCTTTTAACAACCAACGGCGTTGAACAATCTTTCACATTTGATTTTTTGGTACTGGGAATTGAACCCAGGGAGGCTTTCCCACTGAGCTGCTTGAACAATTTGTTTGAGGCTGGCCTCAAACTTGCAACCTTACTGTTTCAGCTTCCCAAGTCAATGGGATTACAGGTGTGTACTACACCTTGCTTGGTTGTAACTCTTTGAAGAATGTCTGTTCAATCCCTTTGCTAGTTTTCTAATGGGTTTACCTGTTTAATTTTACATTTAAACAGTCTGATATTAAACCCTTATTAGACTTGTAAAGTCTCCCCCAAGGGTCTTTTGACATTCATCACCTTTGCCACAAGTTAACTCAGATGAAGTCCTATTGACCTATTCTTTTCTTCTGGTCTGCTTTGGGTGTTCAATCTAAGAAACCACTGCCAAATCCAAGGAAATGATTTACCAATTTTTTTCTAATAGTTGTAGAGGGTTAGCTCTTGTATTTAATAATTATTGATCCATTTTAACAAGTGACAATATGTCCAACTTCATTCTCTTGCTTATGGTTACTATTGTCCCAAAACCACTTGCTGCAGATTCCGCTCCCCTGGACTAGTTTTGAGCCAGACACGGGACACGTACCTATAGTCCCATCTACTCAAGAGGTTAAAGAAAGAGGATCCCTTGTGCTCAAGAGTTTTGAGATCAGCCTAAGTAAAATAGTGAGAGCCTTAAAAAAAAAAAAAAAAAAAAAAAAAAAAAAAGTCCCCAGTGGATTTGGGAACTCTTGTCAAATATCAATTGGCCAAGCCAGATGTGGAGACACATGCTACTCAATTCAGGAGGCTGAGGCTGGAGGACCACAAATACCAAGCCAGCCTAAATAACTTGGTTTAAATAACTCAGAAAGACCTGGTCTCAAATTTAAAAAGGGCTGGGAATGTATTCAGCAGTCCAACATACACAAAGCCCTGAGTTCAATTCCGGTACTATTTAAAAGAAAAAAAAAATCAATTGGACATATATGCAAAGACTTATTTCTGGATTCTCAATTCTACGAATCTGTTCATGCCTAAATGCCAATGGTTTTTATTACGATAGTTCTGTGGTAAATTTTGAGATATGGAACTTGTTATTTATTTCAAAGCCATTTAAGGCTATTCAGGGCCCTTCATATGAAAAGTGGCACCTCCATTTCTGCCTAAAGACACTGTTAATTTTGTAGGGAATATACTGTACTGATTTGGGAGTAACACTATCTTAACAACACTGTCTTCTAATCCATGTGTTACCTTTTTAGGTTTGTTGTCCACTCTCTGCCCTCATCACAATGAATTTTCATGACTTACCTCTAATTTCCTTTTTCAGACTGTTTGATACTGGTGCATACAAAGTTTTTAGACTATAAATCTGAATTCATTGATTAGCTTTAAATTTCTTGTGAATTTTTTATGTATGAGCATATCATTTGCAAAAAGATTTTTCCTTCTTGGACATTTCCTTGCCTAATTGCTCCACCTACAATTTCCAGTACAAACATTGAATAGCATGGTGAACAAGGGGGCCCTTTTAGCTTGACCTTAAGGGAGAAACTTAGACTGGATATGAAGTGGTAGAGATTGCTTGACATGCACAAGGACTATGTTCAATCCATAGTACCTAAAAAAATCAAATAAAAATTAAGGGAAAAGTTGTCTTGCCCTCTCCCCAGTACAAGTCCTTGAACCCAGAAGCACTCCACCATTGAGCTACATCCCCATCCCTTTTTTGAGATTGGGGTCTCACTACATTGCCCAGGCTGGCCTCCATCTTGCAATCCTCCTGCCCTGTCAGCCCACTGAGTGGATTGCAGGGGTACAACACAATACCTAGGGCAAAAGCTCATCTTTCACTGTTTTGATGATAGCTGTGGTTTTTCATAAACCCTTTTGTTGTGTTTAGAAAATGCCCTATTCCTAATTTGCTGATTATTTTCACTTTTTATTATGAAAGGGTGTTGAAATCTTGTCAAAGGTTATTTTTGCATTGAGATGATCTTGTGGCTTTCTACTGATGTGGTATATTCAACTCATTGATTTTATACTGAACAATTTTACATTCCTAGAGAAGCTCATTATCACCCCAGTGGCACACCACTAGCCTTTTTGCTTTTTTTAACATCTCCTTTGTGTTTAGAACTATCTTCTGAACTTAGAACTAAGTGTCCACCTCTTATTTCTGTACTCTTGAAGCTTGCTTTACTAACTATGGATGGAAGAAGTCATGGAGATCCTACAATTCAAAAACTGTATTTAATTACACATATGTGTGGAAGATAAAGTCATGACCGTTGCTCCTCTCCAAATATGGTTTTCGGTTTTAGCATTTGCTTCATAAAGTACCAACAAACTATCTAGATGAGGGTCTCCCCAAGTGAACATATACCAATTCACTCCTTACCAACAGCATATGAATGTTTATTTCAACAAGCTGAAGTTTTTTGAGTTTTGATGAGACAAAATGTTTCATATGGTCCAATTTTGCAAATCTCTTATTATGGGACTATTATATATCAGATGCAATGGTGTAGTAAAGTATTTTACAGGGAATCAACTAAGATTAGGGCTAATTTTTCCAAGGCAACCCTTTTGACTCTAATTATTAAGCACCCAATATATCAAAGGATGCTTACAAATGGATACATCAGGTGCATTTACAATATTCTCTTGAGAGTTTATTATAAACCAGTCTCATAGGCCACAAGGAAAATAAAAGGACTATGTACAGCCTTACAGGAAACAGGCAAGGAGCTGAGGAGGACCAAGATGAGTCTAGGGCCTTGGTGGGCGCATTCCCGGGGGAGGGGGCCCTGTAAGGGAAACCAGACAATCCGGTGAGACTCCGCGAGCAACAGCATAACAAACAAACAGGTCTGTGGTAACGTGGCCCTGGGGAATCGGGCCCACGCCTCTGTGGAGCTACTTCCATAACTCTGTGGCCAAGGGTCAAAGAAGGCCTGAAGTAAGAGTAAGAAGTTTAGTCAGTGCCTGATCTGCAACTCAGATCCCCGACCCTGCCCAGCCTCCCACATCCTGCAGTTACCAAGCAATGAGAGGGACATACATGGTGTTAACTGGGGACTTCTCTGGGGTTGACTGGGTTCCTATGTCTGGAAAACCCAAACTAGAAATAGGGATTATGGCTGTGGGTTATCTTAATAGCCACTATGGCTTGGTGGAAAGAGCACAGGTCTGGGAAGCAGGATGCTAATTAAGCTTTCTCTGAGCCTACTTCCCTGTTCATGTAGTAACTATCTCAGTATTTCTCAAACTGAAGTTAAACAGAAATACTTAATAAATAATATCACAAAGCCCTGAGTTCTTCATTACTAGATACTATCAAATCAGAGGGCATATAACAACTTTATTGCCTTTATCAGGGATCCTCAGAATCCATTATTTATCAGTACCCTGAAGACACTGCCTTAGACTCTGAGAAGTACTCTGGGTACTCTAACTGTTCTGAAAGGGGAGGCAAGGCCAGCTCTTTCTTCCCTGTCCTTTCTGGACAATGCTGCTCCCCAACAGTTCATTTCCTTAAACTTAAAGCCAGAAAGCCCAAAGGACATGGTCTAAATACAATTTTCCCTTCACTTCCCACTGCCCTAGGCTCTAGGGAAAGAAGCCAAAATCACCTCAGCAGGCACTTACCGCGCATCCCTGGGGGAGGGGGCCGCATTCCTGGAGGGGGCATGCCCATCGGGGTCCCTCGTCCAGGGGGGATCCCCATTGGGGGACCCATAGGAGGCCTCATACCAGGAGGTGGGCCCATCATGCCTGTAAAAGAAAAGCCCCAAGAACACAGTTCAAATGTCTGTATGGAAAATGTAGCTGGAAACAAAGCTGTCCACCAAGTCAGATGGACCACTCCACCCTCAATCTCTACTAGCAAACTGGCATGTGAGCCAAAGAGCGGTGATCCCAATGGCTCTTGTTCAGCTAGCTAGTTCCAAAGTCAGTCAGTCAGGCTGGATCTCAGAGTAATCCTGCTTAATCATATAAACTCATCATCAGTTTCAGTCAAAGTTCTATCTCATCATGAATCCAGCTAAAGCATATTGTATCTATTCACACTGCTCCCTTTATGGGGTCCTCACCTGGAGGGGGTGCCCCTCGGCCCATAGGTGGTGGAGGACCCCCACGGCCTGGTGGGTACTGGGTTGGAGCTCCTGCAATACTGGCAGTGGCAGCAGCAGCAGCAGCTGCAACAGTGCCTCTTCCTTGAGGGGTCATCACCTAAAAGGACACAAGAAGAGTTAGGCAGAACAATACAGTGCAATGCATCTTCCCACTCTTTTCCCCAACTTGGTAAAATATCAGACACCAAATCTCCTAAAGCTACAACTCATGCCATCAGACGTCCCACCCAAATTAAACCTGAATATCCATTTCCTTTATCTTCTAGGATGCCTAATCCAATTTAAGGAAAGCCCTGTACTTTCAAATAAGACCAATGATATCTAATATTGTCATGGAAACATTTTGCTCAAATACAGTTGGTTAAGACACCTTCTGTATCTCCTCATTTTAATAAACACTGATAGCCTAACAATAATACAATGGTCATTCTGAACTATTCCTCAAGTTAGGGACCCTCCCTTTATACATCCTAAGCTGGGGGCTTCCCGATGCCTTACCTGTTGGGATGGCCCACCAACCCCACGGACTGGTCCAGCAAGACCTGCAGGAGCCTGGGGCATAGGAACACCAGCTGGGATTCCTCTGCCAGCAGCCCTGCCAATTCCTGGGCCCCCAGCAGCTCCAGCAAGTGGCACTCGAGCAATGCCAGTCTGAAAAATAAAGAAATATGCTCAGTGGCTTAAAGAATCAGAAGTATACTTTGGCGTGTCATTGCCAAGAACATTTCTGATTTATAAGGCATTAAAACAGCTTATAAATATTACCTGCCCACACGTGCTAATACCATTCTCTCTCTACCTAACATTATATGCCTGCCTGTCACCACTGAAATCTAGAAGAAAATGACAAAAACTCACTATATACACTCCTATGAAAATTGAAATCAGAGTAAAAGCCCAAGGTTCCATTCAGAAGGATTTCACCTGGCCAACAAAGGGACATAAGATCCACTCCTAGTTCTGACTCTCACCTGCTGGGCAACAGTGGGCAAATTCTGAGACTCAAGTTTTCTCATCTGCAAATGACTGGGTTATAGTAGAACTGTCTGTGGTCATAAAGACTTACAATGGGCTACACTAAAGTAGCCAACTCTACTGGAAGTACCAAGCATTATGAACAAAAAAAACATGCTTTGAACAAAAAAAAGTTGGTAATATCTCTTGCAGATATTATAGCTGAAAAAAGTTGCAATTTAAGAGTCCAAAAAAAAGGGGCTGGGGATGTGGCTCAAGCGGTAGTGCGCTTGCCTGGCATGGGTGCGGCCTGGGTTCGATCCTCAGTACCACATACAAACAAAGATGCTGTGTCTGCCGAAAACTAAAAAATAAATATTTTTTTAAAAAAGAGTCCAAAAAAGGGAAAATGGCTTGAATAAACTATTACTTTGTACTCTCTTGAGAAAATATCTTTGAGTCACTAATATGACTTACAAAAAAGAATAAGTGGGAAAATATTTACAAACTCACAAGATAGCAAAATATCACATGCATATTACATGTTAAGTATAAAAAATACTTACATGGGTTAAAAAAATAGGGTATGGTTATTCTCTTTATTAACGTCTTAAAATAAAAAGTGGGAAAAAAAACTTGGTTAGATTCTCTAAAGCCTGCTCTATTTATAAATGTAGTTTGGTGTTTACAGAACCACGATGGGGATCAAATGTCAGTTTCACCATTTCCTAGTTGTGACATCTTAGGCAAGTTACTAAACCCCAATTTGTTTCATTATAAAAGTGAAGGCAGTATATCTCAATATTAAAACAAAGTACTGAAGTGCCTGATACACAACAGATGCTCAATTAACACTATTATTTCATAATTATAAAAAAACACAATATAGGTGTGTTCTATTTTAGGGGGTTAAGAATTTTTAAGATCCTCCTAGTCTTTGTCATCACATTAAGAAGTGACACAGATGGCCTTAGGTACCTCCTCCTCCTGTGATTCTATATCAACTGAAGAAGACGGAAGCTTTAATTCAGAAATACTCCAATTCTATCCTTCTCTACTTCTTACTTGCAGGGTAACCTCTTTAAGATTCTAATGGGCTGGGTATGGTGGGTGCTCGCCTATGATTCCAGAGACTTAGGAAGCTAATGCAGCAAGAGTTCAAAGCCAGCCTCAGCAACAGTGAGCCGCTAAGCAACTCAGTGAGACCATGTCTCTAAGTAAAATACAAAAAAATGGCTGGGGACGTGTTTCAGTGGTGAGTACCCCTTAGTTCAATCCCAGGTACCCCGCCACAAAAAGATTCATAAACACGGGGGTGGGGGGATGGACGGTGGACGGGGCCCAGAGGATGCCTATGAGGAATGCAATGCAATGCAGGGCTCATCCATAGGCTTCTGGCTCAGACTCACATCTTTGGGAGGGGGTCCTTCTACTGTCATTGAGACAAGGTTCTCCCCTCGAAGCAGCACCAGACCAAGGACTCGCTTCTCTTCCCTTTCTGCTTGTTTGGAGTTCTTTGGCCTAAAGACAGGTTTAGAAGAAACAGAAAACAGCAAGCATTACAGAATAGGTCAAGTTTAGGTTCACCTGCCTAGGGGCCTCCAAGATCTCCTTTATATGCTGTATCTCCAGATAAATGATAAACAGGTCCTCTGGACAGTCTCTATAGGCTGCATATTGTGACCCCTTAGCTGCTCTTTTCCTACCAAACCAAGAAGATGCACAGACCAAAAGACAGGACAAGAGGCAATAAAGTCCAGCCATGGCTCAGATGCTCTTTCCAATTTAACTGTGAAGGCCCTTTCCTTACCTTAAGGTCTTGCCAATGCCAAGAGGCAGCCTAAACTATTCCACAAGTAATATCCCACTTCCATGCAATGTCCTTCTAGGACGGATTCAACCTCACTGGCCTTCATATCTGTCCCTCATCTCACACCAGAAATAGAAAAAATGATAAAGGAAAAGGTAAGAAAATTTTCAAATATACAAAGGCTGAATTTTAGAATTTTCTCATGTGAAATAAAAATTTTCACATCTATTCCTCAAAAGCAAAAAAAAAACAGAAAATCCCAAACAGCAACAACTAGAAAAAGATGAACAAAATTAAAAATGTAAACTAAAACAAATAACTGCAATGGAATAAGGAAAAGGTATGAGGGATGACAGATGAGAGAAAGCCAAAGCCAAGATCCTCAAAATAAAGACAAAAATATTCTGATTTAAAAAAAAAAAAAACAACTTATTTTTGTCATTTTATATTGTTAGCTGGTTTTCTATGGATGAACTTTTTTTTCCCCTTTTAGCCTATATTTTCTTATTTTTTAATAATAAGCATATACTGCCTTTTCATAAGAAAATCTTATGGGTGAATATTTTTCAATAAACATGTTTATAAGTATAAAACGAGTTTCACCTAAAAAACAGAAGGGAACCCATTGAGATAGTTCCCAGCAATCTGCTGGCCTCTCTGTTAATATATACTGGGCACTCAAGGATCTGTACTTTTTTTTTTTGTTTTTGGGTGGGGGTGGTATACCGGGGATTAAACTTGGGTGATTTACCACTGAGCTACATCCCCAGCCCTTCTTATTTTTTATTTTGAGACAGGCTCACTAAGTTGCTTAGGGCCTTGCCAATATGTTGAGGCTGGTCTCAAACCTGCAGCCTGTTTCCCAAGTTGTGGGGATTACAGGCGTGCAGCACCACTACACCCAGTGATCTCTACATTTATTCTACTACACTTCTTGACTTTACAACACAAGAGCTGCCAAAAGAATTAAAGGGGATTTACAGTTAGTGACATCATAATATGGACACTGCATATGATAAAAGTATGCATATAAAGTCATGGGCTGGGGTTGTGGCTCAATAGTAGAGCGCTCGCCTTGCATGTACGAGGCACTGGGTTCGATCCTCAGCACCACATAAAAATAAATAAATAAAATAAAGGTATTGTGTCCAACAACAACTAAAAAATATAAAGTCACATAACCCCTTTGGGCCTCAAGATGCTTTGAATGTACAATAGGACAGAAAACTCAACACAACAGTTTGGCCAGAAGCTTAAGATTGGTGAGACTTAAGGGAGTTAGCCAATAACATAGCAAAGCAGAAAACAGCTCTGATTGTCTCTAAAATGCCAATAAAAATCACTGGCCCCAAACCCAAATGGGGAGCAGAGCACTTACCCTGAAGAGGGTCAGAGGCTTCTTAAAGCAGTTTCAGACCAGGCTGCATTAGGAGAGCCCTTTAGGCTACAGCTTTACAAATAGGTAATGAGGCCAGAAAATCAAGCTCTCCCCCCTCACACACCTGTGGGGAGAACATGAGAGCCCTTTACCCCAGTACCCAGGGGCACGCAAAGTCAGAGAAACAAAAAGCCTAGCAGCCCTCCTTACAACCTATACTCTGCTAGAACTAGAGAACAAGACTTGCTGAACTAAGGACGGAGATTTCTTAGTGTTCAATGTTCCCATTTAAGTCTGCCCTCGAAAACAGGAGAGCATGGAGGAACCAACTAGCTACTTCATTACATGTCACTTGTCCCAACCACCCAATCCACTCCCCTTCTCCAGTCCCCACCCCCAACAGCCCTCTCCCTCACTTGATCTTTCTGAACTCATCACAATCACAGAGGATCAAATTCATATGCTTGTCAAAAGCCTTGAAGGTGCCAATGAAGATCCGGCCATCTTGCAGGATGCATCTCATCCTGTAGTCGATGTGCTGCAGCATCTTGCTGCTCTTGCCCACAGTCTGCAAGGAGAAATCAGCAAGGTTGAGCTAATTCTTTTGAACTCACACACGCTTGGGCCTCCCTAAAATCTTCCACTACAGCTTTATTTTTAATGTGCCTATCTTATCTTTCCCAATAGTCTTAGCTCAATTTCCACCCACAGCCCTTTCCTGGGAATTATCCCATGCTACCCTGTTTGATGTCAGCCTTGACCTCTGTCCAGTAATTTGCTTTCACTATTCCCTTAAAAACCAGTGTTTCTCATATTAAAATTGCCTCTATGTTGTGTCCATTTCAGGGAATAGTGTAGGATGCCCCCAAACTAATCAAATCTACCTATCCTAGAGAATAAGCTATCTGTGTAGACTATAGGATTATGGGACATCCAAATCCCATTTTAAAAACTGAGTAAAAAGTTGGAGGACTAGCCCTAAAAAAATTAAAAAAAAAAGGTTTTGTTTTTGGTGCCAGGGATTGAACTCAGGGCTCTTAACCACTGAGCCATATCCCCAACCCTTCTTATTTTTTATTAAGACAGGGTCTCACTAGATTGCTTACAGCCTTGCTAAGTTGCTGAGGCTGGCTTTGAACCTGAGATCTTCGGGTCTCAGCCTCCCAAGCTGTTGGGATTACAGACATGAGCCACCACGCCTGGCTGGCCCTAAACATCTAATCAAGAAGCTTATTACCAGAAAGTTGATCAGCTTAGAAATGAGGCCAATGGAATACCCAAATCAAAAGTTTGTTTGTGTGCCTCCAAGACTTTCTGAGAGTGGTGGCCATGGTACTAACCAGTTTGGGCACATAATAAGTCTTTAAGATCACAGAACACTTAATTCTTAACCCAACACTTCTACTTTCACAAGTTAGCTTTCAGTGTAGCCTTGCTAAAATAAAGACTATATAGACCCCCAACATATGAAATGTCAGGTGGCCATGGCAGTTGTATTTCTCACTAGAAACAAACCACCCAGCATTTGATCTCTATAATCAGCTTCTCATCAATCTGACTGTTGTAAGCCAGCCCTAACTTATCCAAGGGCCTTTTTTACCAGGCATAGTGCTTGCTGTTTATCTCAGTTTGAATGTTTCTGAACCCTTATAAATGAACTTTGAATCCCCTAAGGCACTGCCTGCTACACTGAAGACCAAAGTTATGTGGTTCTTTCCCCTTCAAATGGTCATTTTAAACAGCTTCTATCCACAGGGATCTGAACCTGTAGGGCAACATTCATTTGTCTATTTACCTTATAGCAGCTGTCACTGGAAGCTCACTATGTAGTCAGGCACTGCTTATCTCATTTAATCCTCAAAAAACTGAGCCCATTTGACAGGCATGTTCGCACATGCCTGTAATCCCAGCAGCTTGGGAGGCTGAGGCAGGAGAATCACAGGTTCAAAAGCCAGCCTCAGCAAAGGCGAGGCACTAAGCAACTCAGTGAGACCCTATCACTAAATAAAATACAAAACAGGGTCAGGGTTGTGGCTCAGTGACCGAGTGCCCCTGAGTTCAATCCCTGGTACCAAAGGGGGGGGGGGGCATTATCATACCTATTTTACAGATGAGGCCACTGAGGCCCATGATAGCTCATATAACTTGACACGCCACACAGCTGACAAACTATATAAACTGTCAGCCAATTCTCCAAAGAATGTTCTACTAGGTTTCCCTCCTTCCAGTTTATCTGCTACATAGCAGAGCCATCTTTCGAAACCCAACTAAGTTCTTAATATTTTGCTGGTTAAATCCTTCAAAGGCATGCCTCATCGCCAACAAGACAAAGTAACATGCAAGACCCTTACTAACCAGGTTCCTGCCAATTCCTCCCATCTCTTCTCCCTTTCCCCTCCAGCATCCTCCAGTCGTCCTGTCTTTGTTCTTAGGTTCTCCAGGTCTATAACATTCTCTCCCATTTTCGCCGAGAAAAGTGACAATTTTCCACAAACCATCTACTGGAGAAAGCATTTTTACTCGCCCCTCTCCGTTACTCTCGCCTAAAGCTACATCCCCACACTGAACTGTAGCATTCCATCATCCGCGTCCTCTACTAGAAAGTGAACTCGGTGAAGGGAATGTGAATATTTCATGGTGCAGCCCCAGCGCCTGGGAAGTCAGATACACGCAAACATAAAAAGGCTGGCTTTGAACCTGAGTCGAACAATCGAGTCGAACTCCTCCTCCGAACAATCTCACCCTCCCGCTTCCTCCTCCCCACCCCCTAGACCTTTGGGCAACTGCTTTTCAGGCTCCCACCCCTTTCAAAAGTCTGGGCCTTACAAGGGATCCTCTCTAGTATGGGGCTTCAGGGTCTGATCCGAAACTCTGGACACATTTATTTAGCAAAAGTTTTCTCCGTGCCTGCCGGGTCCCTCCGTGCCTACGCGGTTCTACCTTCGCCACTACCGAGCAAGCGGGCCTCAGACCCCGGATTTCGGCCTTCCTTCCCTACCCACTGTCCCGCCGGTCAAGGTTCAGGTCTTTTGGGCCCGGACCGAGTAGCCGCGGCCTTCGCCGCCATTAGCGGCTCCAACCCACAACTTTTTCCCCTGCCCGCGGCGGCCCCCACTCCACAACAGACTCGAAAGCTCCTGTGCCCCTAGCCCACGTCTTCTCACCATGGTGGCGGTTCTGATGGCTCCGATTCCCGCCGGATTCGCCCCCGCAGAGGCCTAGACACCCGCCAACAACCGGATTCCCGCCGTCGCTACCGGAAATGCAGCCGCCAGCAAAATGCGGTCGGGTAGAAAGCTACTTCCGGTCCCGGCACAGAGCCCTTGAGTTCCTACCGGAGGGAGGAGTTGCGCGTGGTGGTGGAGGCGGAGGTGGGTTGGGCTGGAGAGTGGGTGGTGGTATTAACAACAAAGAACGCACGCCTGCTGGAGCGGCTTGTGTCACAATCACCTTTCTTCCCCTGCTTATCAGTTAACGGTCCTCATCTACCACTCTCCCGGACATTCTCCTCTACAGCAACTGTTCCTCTCTAGCTTCGCTGCTCCTGCCTCAGCACCTCTGCATTTGCTTTTGCCACTGTCTGGAATAATAGCCTCCCACGCCTCCAGCTATGTGTAATACTAAAGAAATCACCCTCAAGATTTAAGCTTAAACCTGGCATGGTGGCGCAAGCCTGAAATCCCAGCAAGTTTAGGAGGCTCAGGGAGGAGAACAGCAAGTTCAAGGCCAGCCTCGGCAACTCACGGAACCCTAAAGAGATGCTGTCTCAAAATAAAAAAATAAACGAGCTGGGAATATGGCTAAGTGGTTAGGCGCCCCTGAATTCAATCCAAAAAAAGGAAAAAGGAAAAGATTCAAGCTTAAAAAATATTTCCCCGGTGAAGACTTCTCTGGACATCCTATTTAAGTCCACAACCTTCCCACCCACCTCACCCCAATTTCTGCTACACCCCCAGCCTCCACATTTCCTCCCCTCCACCCCAGAAAATTCAGCAAAAATCAACTTGAAAAAGATCATTCTAAAACTAAAATAGAAGAAGAATGATGGAGGTCCTGAATTCAAAGTCATGACTCAAGCAGGACATTTGTCAGTTAAGTGAAAAGGCCCAAATGGGATGGAACTTAAGACTTTGGAGTGGGGTCCAAAGCAATTCAATTTGAGAATGAGCTCCCCAGTTCTCTAAAATACCCCACCAGACACATCTAGAACTTCACCCTTATTAGTAGGGCTTTCCAGGTACTTCAGGGATTTGAATTTAAGACCACGGATCTCATGTAGGAAATAAACAGTACAAAGATAGCTCCTCCTCCTCCTTGGGCACCAAATCCAAAGGACTGGGAAGTGCGGGGCTTGTACCTCCGTTTCTGAGGGTTCATGCTGCCATGGGTGAAGGAGCCCTGATTCCAGCAGCCCTTCCAAGAGACAAAGCCTGAGTGAACAGTATCCCAGAGAAGCCACTTTTCAGGCTACAAAAAAGACCTCTTTACCCCATCCCTTGGCTAGGCAGGGCTGAAAGTCCTTTTCCTGAGCCATATCTGAAGTTGCTACCTTTAGTGTGGATTCAATTTTTTAAAGAAATCTAGCTAGGCATAGTGGGGCACACCTGTAATCCGAACAACTAAGGAGGCTGAGGCAGAAGGATCACAAGTTCAAGGCCAGCCTTAGCAACTTAATGAGGCCCTAAGCAATTTAGCAAGTCTCTAAGCAATGTAGCAAGATCCTGTCTCAAAATAAAAAATAAAAAAGGCTGGGGATAGCGGTGGCACAGGCCTATTATCCCAGTAGCTTGGGAGTCTGAGGCAGGAGGATTGCAAGTTCAAAACCAGGCTCAGCAACTCAGTGAGACCCTGTCTCTAAATAAAATACAAAACAGGGATGGGGATATGGCTCAGTGGCCAATTGCCCCTGAATTGAATCCCTGGTACAAAACAAACAAACAAAGGCTAGGGATGTAGCTCAGTGGTTAAGTGCCCCTAGGTTCAATCCCCTGTACCAAAAAGGAAAAAAAAAAAGTGTATAATTATTTTAAAATGTGCACCATTTTCATCTTTCCCAATGACAAGACACAGGAAGAGGTATTGGAACTATCTGGAACAAGAGCCTATTTCTTCATTCTTCAAACCCCTGGAGAATATATCCCCATTGACACTCTTTCCTCCTTCCAAGCTTTCCAGTTCTGTCCAGATGCAGAGACTTGGTGCCATAGTGGGTAGTTCTAGCAAAGGCACATGGAAATGTGACAGTGTGTTGCTCCACATTCCCAGGCATTCACACCCTTCCCAAAGGCTGATGCCCAGAAGTCACTAGAAAGTTGACTCCACAGACAATGTGGAGGTAGAGGCCCTGGAGCTAGTGCCTCCCTTTTGGCTCCTTTTCTGCCCCCTCCTTTGATGGGCTATAAAAGCACTCTGCATTTTCTGACTCTCCAAGACAGATATCCATTCTGTAGGCTTGGAAAAACTCCAGTTGGGCAAACAAATTTGCGGGAGCCTAGGCAGTCCCTTTCCAGTGAATAGCTATTGGCCCAAACAGAACCAGAGCCAGGGCAGACAGAGTTGTCAAAAATCTGGACGAAGTAGAGGGATGATTTGGAGAATCATTAGCAGAACAGGATCCTAGGATGGGAAGGCTGAGGGGACATGGTATTGCAGCTGCCCACAGGGGTCTTTTGACATTATTGTTGGTCTGACATGAGAGTGGCTGTGCAGTCCGAAGCACTGACTCATGCTTAGAGAGAAGTCTGGGCATAGCTAGAGGACCTGTCCCTGGAGTCCAGAAAGCTGCAGAGCGGGTGTGGCTAAAGACTCCCTGGAACCAGAGGATGTGAACAGACAGCTAAGGAATAGACATCCTTCAGGGGGTAGAGAAGGATTCAGCAGAGACAGAAGGAAGGACACTCAGGAGAGGGAGCTTTCACAGCACAGAAGCAAGTGGAGTGGCATCAAAGGCCCTAGAGGCCCACAGAATCCCCTCTCTGCTGCTGGCCGGCCTCCAAAATCTAATCACTCCCTCTCATGCAAAGGACTAGACTCCCCAAGAAATCTAGTCTAGGATTCTCAAGAATTCTATCCAAGCAGGAAACCCAGGCCATGAATTTGAATTCCTTGACCTTTTCAGTCAGATGAGTGACAAGGGCCCACAGCCTGAGCTTCTTAAAGAGAATATGACCAGAACAAGGGACAAGAAACCATGGGAAAGAAATGGTGTATGAAAAGAAAACAAGCGGATCATTCTCTGATGACTTAAATAATGCCTACTTTTTTTATTCCATCTGATTACAAAAGTAGAAAAATGTCTACGTAATTGTTATTGCCTTCTTTACTCTCATTCAGAGGGTTGGGACTGGGGATATAGTTCAGTTGGTAGATTGCTTGCCTCGCATGCACAGTCCCTGAATTCAATCCCTAGTACCACCAAAAAAAAAAAAAAAAAACGAGTACCTACCGTTGGGTTAAGACTTCTGCTGAATGGGCAAGGCAGTGATTTAGGGTGGCAAGACTCTGCCCTCTTGTCAGCTCAAGAAGAAAATCAGGGGAAAACTGCTTCTACCAAAAAGTTGTTTTCCTGGGAAGCGTGCCTGTTTTATAAGTCCTTGTCAGTTCCCTTCTGCCCTCAGGACACCCAGCGCTGCTTCTCTGTATACCCTGGTGTTTGCTGAGGGATGACGCAGCCAAAGCCTCATCCACACCTTTCACACCTAAGGTGATAGATTAGGTTCCCTGGAGACAGAGATGGAGAATCAGGGTCCACCATGGAGTGAGGGCAGGACTGGGCAGAGGAAGAGGTTGACCTGCAACATATTTGCAACTGAGAGATCATTCAGTCTAGGGGGGATTTCTGGATCTGGAATGATCCTTGGGAACAGGGGTGGAGTTTTAACTACTGGTATCCATAGGTCACTGGCCAAGAGCCCCTCTTGAGAAAGGGCAGAGCCCCCGATTCTGTAGCTCGCTGTGGCTAAGAGCTGGTGCTAGAGTTGAACCCATCTCTGCAAGCAGCAGCTTTTTTCTCTCAAGCAGCTGGGGTGTTGGCCTTGAAAAGGTCACCTGGGCAGGGTCCACAGCATCCCCACTCATAGATTCTCCCTGTGGCATATGACCATAAAAGGCCCTCTTGTGGTGACTTTCACTCTTTTGCGGATGCTCACCAACACCCTGAACATGTGACACTTATTCCTCAGGGCTGTCACTGGATGTTCCCAAGTCTGGACTTACTGCTAATGCTCCCCCCGCCCACAGTCCCTGCACACACAAACCTTTCCCCCTAAGTGTGTCCTCTTGTGCGTGGTGAGGCTGACCTGTGGCTACAGAGTTATCCATGCTGTACCCTCATGATGTTCCTCTCCTCCACGTGTCCTCTCATGTCTAAGAAGGGTAAGGCATCTCTGAAACATCACTCATACTCCACACACACGTGGGGACCATTTCCTATGTGTCTCTCTGGTATAAGATGAAGTTTGACTGAAGGCTCATGTCTTGCCCAGAATTCTTGCCCAGACACACAAGATTCCCCTCAGTGTGTCTTCTAGTGTCTGATGAGATTTGATTTCTGGCTAAAGCCTTGCCCACACTCCCCACAAACATAATGCTTCTCCCCGAGTGTGTCTTCCAGTGGACAAGAAGTTGTGGCTAAAACCTTACCCACATTCAGTGCACACAAAGGCTTCTCTCCTGGGTGTATTCTCTCGTGTTGGAAGAGGGTTGATTTGCAGCAAACGCCTCACCCACACTCCCTGCAAACAGAGGCTTCTCCCCTGAGTGTGTGCTCTGGTGGTTTCTGAGGGTCCCCTTACCCCCCAAAGCCTCGTCCACATTACAGGGGCATGGAGGGTTTCTCACCTGAGTGTGTCCTCTGGTGTCTGAAGAAAGATGGCATCTGGCCAAAGCCTTCCCCACGCTTGCTGTAAATGCAGAATTTCTCCCCTGAGCAAGTCTTCTGATGTCTACTGATAGACTTATTTCTAAAGCTTTGCCCCACTCCCTGTACAAGAGAGGTTCCTCTTCTCAATGTGCTCTCTGGGCTCTGTCGAGGCTGAGCTTTTGGCTAAAGACTCCGCCCACTCTCTGCACACATATGGCAAGTGTGTCCAGTGGCGTTCCGATGATGTCTGTAAAGCCTCACCCACCATCACTGCAAACACAGGACTTGCCCAAGAGGGTCCTGGCGTTTGTAATGAAGTTTGGCGTGGGGTTACAGTCTGGCTCACACTCTCTACAGCTGACTGCTCCAAATCTCAAGGTTTCTAACTGCTCCAATCCTTTTTCCAATTGTACAAGGTTAACCCTTTGGGCTGAGTAGGGCTCTAATTCTACCACCACATTAACTTCTCTAGGATTTGCTGACTGTCCTTGGAATGTACTGGGTGATGTGCTCAAGGTCTCTCTCTTCACCATCCTCCCACACAAGAGTTTGAAGCTACTTTCTCCCTCTTAACTTCTGGGCTTTCGTTCTAATAACATGGCTGTTACTTCTGCTGCTTCTAACATCCTGGGCTGGAATCTCCTGGAGGGAAGAGACCTTCTGCACATGACTCTGGAAAGATCTGAAGCACATGCTGTTGAAGAACTGCTGACAGGAGAAAGCCAGAGGCAGGAGGAACAGGGGAGATTTCTGGCTTTGGCTCTGCTGGAAAAAAGGGAGTTTTGGGTTAGAGGAGCCACAGCAGGGCTGCTGAGCTCAGCTGTCTTGTCTTAGGATAGAGAGGGTCTTACTGTCACACCTACCATTGATAATATATATACAACACAATTTGTTTCCCACTCGTAACTCTTGAATATTCCACTTTTACATGCGACATTTTCTATTAAAATCCAGAAAATCCATATCAAAAACATCTTCTATGTGTCAGATAGGGAATAATTAGTCTATTCCTTCTACTAAAATCATCTAAGCTACCACTATCACCAAGTCAAATGTCACTTCCTCAATGATTTCAAATATATAATTTCAAAATTTAGCCAGCCAAATCCAGGCACAGTGGCACAGGCCTGTGATCCTAGCAACTCGGGAGGCTGAAGCAGGAGTATCGGAAGTTTGAGGCCAGCCTCATCAACTTAGCAAGACCCTACACAACTTAGTGAGACCCTTTCTCAAAATAAAAAATTTTTTAAAGGGGGTATAGCAGCCAGAGATGTAGCTCAGTGCTAAAGCACCCTGGGTTGGTACTCAGTACCAAAAACAAACAAACAAAAAAGTCAGATAGCCACCCTGTCACTCATACCATTTATCCTGCTTTATCTCATTATTTTTTTAAAATATTATTTTTAGTGATGAACACAACATCTTTATTTATTTATTTTTATATGGTGCTGAGGATCAAACCCAGTGCCTCACACGTGCAAGGCAGGCACTCTATCACTGAGCCACAACCTCAGCCCTCATTAGTTTTTACTACAAAGTGATTACTACCCTTTAACATACTATACTATAATAGCCCTGCATATGAAGCCTTTTATTTATTGTCTGTTGCCTTACAATAGAAAGTAGGCCTAATGGAGCAGGAGTTATTATTTCATTTATAAATGTGTTCTATTGTGTCTGTCTATAACTAAAAAAATATTTTTTAAAAAATGTGTTCTATGTGTCTAGAACATTTTCTGGAAGATAGCAGGGGATCAATAAATCTCTACTGAATTAAGGAAAGGAAAGAAAACAGCCTTACCCAACAAGAGCAGATTCCTGGAGATTTCTAGCATCGCTTCTTTGTATAGGTTCCTCTGCTTAGTGCTCAGTTTTCCACTTTGGCTCCCTGCAGATCACAGTCACACTCCTGAATGTAACTGGTACCTACAAAAAAGGAGCAAGTGAAAGTACACCAGGCCACCACCACTTTCTACAGTGTGAGGACCACAGCTCCCCGGCCCTGGAAAGTATGGACCTGCGAGAGCTGGATCTATTTCATTTCAGGGTACATAGTTTTCTATCTAACTTTTTCTGGGCATGACTACATGCCTGGCTTTCTGTTAAAATCTGTTTAGCACATAAGTGACACAAAACAAATTCCAGACCTTCAAAATTTTATGGTTTCTTTGGAAAAACAATGTGTGCATCAATAGAAAACTGAAGCAGTGTTCAGGACAGTGATCTTGAGGCTCCATAAGGGAGGGATTCAGAGATGGAAGAACAGAGGATGGGACAAGAGAAGAAAAACAACCATCAAGGATGTGGAACTTAGGCTGGGCACCAGGGGATAGCAAGGATTTAGAGAAGAAAATATTAGAAAACTTTTTTTTTTTAATTTTTATTTTGCAGGACACGATGGCTCATACCTGTAATCCCAGTGACTCTGGAGGCTGAGGCAGGAGGATAGTGAGTTCAAGGTCAGCCTCAGCAATTGAAAGGCCCTAAGCAACTTCCGGAGACCTTGTCTCTAAATAAATAGTCAGTACTATTAGATGGCAGACCTAAGGGAAGAAAAAGAGGCTATAAGATCAGAACTCCCGTGATGCTCAGGAAGCAGCTCTTCTGAAATCTGGGATGGGGAAGTAGCCAGTTGACTCAGCTGTGACCTAAAACATGGTAAAGCTGGATATTTGGCCCCCTCTTCACCTCTCCAGATCATTAAAAATTCTTACCTTCTGCCTTGTGATTTTGAGTCAGCTACTTCATGGTCTCCATATCTTCCCCATTTTTGAAGGCAAAACCTTTTCCTGCTTCAGATCTCCCAGGCCAGAGGGATCAAGCAGCATCATGGCCTCACAGTCAGTCCAGAGTATGGCTTAAATTTCCATTAGAAGGCCAGTGAGATGTGATTTCATCTCAAGATGGAGTTCTGCTGCTGCAGTGACCTCTTCCAACCCTAACTCTAAAAGCCCATCCTGTTTCCATGCATCCAGGGTCCATGGGATAGAGAAGCCATGTGATGTTGCTGGGGCCTTTATTGTGGTCCCTAAGCCCATGACTCTTCAGCAAGTATCCCATCCTTTCACACCCTCTTCATTCAACAAGTATGGAGTTTCCATCTACAGAGGCACCCTGATTTTCTGCCTTCATTCTTTTCCAGCCTGTAGGCCCTCCACTGTCTCCTGCCACTCACTCCTTACCTTTCAAGACTTACAGGTTCTTCCATCTTTGCATCATAGATTCAAACTCCATGCTTTGGATCAGTCTTTGCTCTCTGAAACCCAAGTCTGAGAGAGGACAGAAGATAGCGTAATGCCAGTGGAGAAGGAGCCCCTGAACGTCTCCTTCCAGACCAATCAGAACATGCAGGATTTAGCTTCTAACTCCCCCAGGCCAAGGTCCCATGTATGTTCAATCCTCTTTGTCTCTGTTCTCTGCAAAGTTTTGGGGAACTAAACTCAGGAGAGCTCCATGATGACTCTATTAATATAACCCCCCTTTCTATTTCTATGTGTGCATGCCTCTTAGCTTTATCAGATATGTGCATTCATGGCTTTGGGGGGCCCCAAGTCTAAGTACTTGATTCACATGGTCCTGAAAGAGGCAGGTGGTGTTAGGAGGAAGGCCACCTGCAAGAGCTCCTCAAACACTTTGTCCAGATTCTAAACCCAAGAAACTACAGTCCTCCTGTTGCTAGAACCCTTCTGAGGCTACCTGGAGTTCCCCTGAGGTGCTCCTGAGATCCATCCCACAATACCACAAGCAGAGATGCTCACTTCTGGGCTGGGGATGTGGCTCAAGTGGTAGCGCACTCGCCTGGCATGCATGCGGCCCAGGTTCGATCCTCAGCACCACATACAAACAAAGATGTTGTGTCTGCTGAAAACTAAAATATAAATATTTTAAAAAATTCTCTCTCTCTCTCTCTGTCTTTCACTCTCTCTTAAAAAAAAAAAAAAGAAAACTCAAAAAAAAAAAAAATAGAGATGCTCACTTCTTCTGTCAATTTGGGCCTCTGACCTTGGTCACATGATACTGCAACTCCACTATATAATGTTTTTAGAATTTATATAGCTTTTACTAGACTGTGAGCTTCTTGTAATAAGAAATTTCCTCTGGGGCAGGGGTTGTGGCTCAGCAGTAGAGCACTCACCTAGCACAGGCAAGGCCCTGGGTTCGATCCTTAGTACCACATACAAATAAGTAAAATAAAGATATTGTGTCCAACTACAACTAAAAAATAAATATTAAAAAAAAAGAAATGTACTTCTGTCATTTTGCTAGTGATCAAAATAAAACAGGTCTTCGTGATAGACTTTATCACTGTCCCCAATTATTGTTTCTCTACAGTAGGACTGTATTTCCCTGCCCAACATCAGGCTTGGCCTTGTGACTTGCCTTAGACAACGAAATGTGAGTGAAAGTAATAGTGCCATTTCTAAGCACTGCATGATTCCATCATCTCCTTTCTGAGAATAGCGTGTTTCAAAAAGGGATGCAGGTTCTACTGTGAAAAGGTCATGGTGCAGAGCTACAAACTACACAAAAGGAGGAATAAGACTGGATGTCAGGTTGGATTGCTATGAGAGCCACTGAGACTCACGGGTCATATATTCGTACAGCACAACAGCCTTCTTTCTCCTAGCAAAACTGGCACCTGTGGCTAACATGACAAGGTGGGTGCTATACTAGGCACAGAGTTCCATTACTCTCCACAATGCAGCCCAGAGGTAGATATCGTTCATCTTTCCATCTTACAGAGGAGGAAACCGAAGCACTAAAAGTTCAGCTTTACTTTGACCTTAAGATTACATAGTAGCCCCTGAGTATCAGAGCCAAGCCTAGAATTCATGATTCTCATTCCAGAGAATGTTCTGTGGTAACAAACAACCCTTCAAAATGCCAGTGCTTGATAGGATGAAGATTTATTTCTCACTCAGCCCCCATATCTGTCAACTATAATTGTGCCATCTGTCATCTTCCCTCCAGGATCAAGGGTAACTTGCTATTTGGAAAATGGCAAGCTGAGTGGTGAAGGGAGATAAAAGATGAAGAACCAGGCCTGGGCTCTTTTTTTTTTTTTTTTAAGTATTTTTTTAGTTGTTGATGGACCTTTTTTATTTTTTTTTATTTATTTATATGTGGTGCTGAGGATCGAACCCAGTGCTCACACATGCTAGGCAAGCGCTCTGCCACTGAGCCTCAGCCCCAGCCCCAGGTCTGGGCTCTTAAAATTTCTATTCTGCTGCCAGCCACAGTGGCACATGCCTGTAATCTCAGCAATTTGGGAGGCTGAGGCAGGAGGATAATAAATTTCAGGCTATTATTAGCCTCAAAGTTGTTGAGCAATACCCTCAGCAACTTAGCAAAGGTCTCACAAAAGTAAAAAAGGTTTGGGATGCCACTCAGAGGTAGAGCGCTCCTAAATTCAATCCCTAGTATCAAAAAATAGATAAAAATTTAAAAAAAAAAAAATTCTACCCAAAGAGAGATTTCTGATCACGGCTCACTGGCAAATCAAATCACATGACCACTCCTGAGTTCAATAGGGTAAGAGGTTTAAACCTCTAAGGAGAGGCCACAAAGGAAGCACACCAGGATATTTGATGAATAGTAAAACATGCTACTCCAAGGTCCTGAAGCCAAAACCCATTCTCACCCAGCCCCAGTCCTCACTACTGATGGGGATAGCAATATGCTAGGATCTATGGCTGTGTCTAGGACACGACTGTGTCTCTGCACTTGTCATACCATCAGAGAACAGGCAGGGATGCTGACCAGAAAAAAGGCTAATAGTACAGAAATAATGCTTAAATTTGGGTAAAATTGACAGGCTCCAAATGCCAATTCCACCTGGACCCAGTCATGTCACACAGGCAAAAGTTTCTTAACTTCTGTACCATGCAATTTCCATAAAATGGTAATCCTGACTCCTAACATTAAAATTGTTGAGGGAATAAAATATTGTGATGACTGTAGAGCCCAGCACCTGGCCTGTGCCAACTGCCAATCAATGGTGGTTACCATCAGTTTTTTTGATTTTCATAGCAGCTGACAAAGCCCTGGGAATCCAGCAGCCATGATGAAATGATGTTGGCACAGGATGGTGGGAACCTGAACAAGAGCCCAGGCTTAGAGGAATATTCCTTGTCAAAGCTCTTGCCCTCAAAACAGCCCTGGGGGAAAAAAACCTGGAGCCTCAATGGGACATAGCAAAACACAAGACATCAGGAGAAACAAAGCAAATTTGCCCATGGTTTGGAGCAAAGAAGACTTATAAGGTGGAAGGTAAATAGTACCCACCTCAGAGTAGGTTGCCAAGATCCCAGAAGACTTTATAGAAAGTACTTTCCCGGTAGGCAGGGATCTGAGAAAATGGACCTGAGGAGAAAACAGGTAGTGTGAGCTTCAGGATTGTCTCCTGGCCTCAAGAGCCAGAGGAGAAATCCACAAGTTTAAAATGAAGGGGCTCCTCTTCTTAAAAAAGAAGAAGGAGGAGGAGGAGGAGGGGGGAGGAGGAGGAGGAGGAGGAGGAGGAGGAGGAGGAGGAGGAGGAGGAGGAGGAAAGAAGAAAAAGAAAGAAAGGAAGGAAGGAAGGAAGGAAGGAAGAAATCAATCCAGGGTGCAATTCTGTAATCCCAGCAGCTCAGGAGGCTGGGACAGGAGGATTGTTAATTTCAAGAACAGCATCAGTGAGGCCCCCAGCAATTTAGTGAGACTCCTATCTCAAAATTTAAAAATAAAACAATAAAAAGGGCTGGGGATGTAGCTAGCTCAGTAAAGTGCTCCTGGGTTAACTCCCCAGTTTTTGTTGTTGTTGTTTGTTTGTTTGTTTTTTAAAGCCATACATCTGTCAGAGAAGAATGAACACAGCTTCTGGAAAACAGAGCCAGGTGTGGGCATCAGAATACATTACATATTCATGCTGCCATTACATATTCATCCTTTAAATATGTATAGGCCTCAACTTGTAATTATTAGTACTAGTTAACACTTTCTACACTCTTATTATATACCATAGGATTCCAGGAACCAAGAAATTTTATCTCCCAGACACTCCTGAACTGAGGCACAGTTACATATCTAGCTCAAACTGACAAAGCTAGAAAGTGACCAGATTTGAATGCTAGTTGTGCAGTGCCATACCCTTAGCTAGTTGGGTCAGTAATGACCAACCCATAGGGGGGTCTGACAACTCTCAAAGTGTATCTACACACAGGACTTGAGGGGATGTAGACGAAAAAAAAATATTGGCCTTGAGTTAACAAATACTGAATTTGGTGATGGGTGCATGAGAGTTCACTGCACAATCTACTGGGTAGATTCAAAAGTTGTCCTTAGCCCCCCCCCAAAAAAAATTTAAAGATAGAATTTTAATTTTCCTGCTCCATCAGAGGCTGGAAGTGATTTGGATAGTCAACCAATATCCCTTGGAGGTCCCCATCCTACCTAACCTAATATCCTCAAATACATGAGAGAAAAGCAGAGAAGGAAAGGGGAAATCAATCAAACTGGCCATTCACATTACAACCAAATCAGGGATCTTTGTCACAAAGCAGAATGGGTACCTGTTGCTCAAGGAACCTGGGAACAGACCTGCCCTCCATCAAAATTCTGCCTACATAAAGACCAGTGTGGTGTAGTCCACCACCACCACTTAAGGCCAAACCACCCCCCACCATCAAAAAATAAAAATTAAACAAAACCCTGGTCCTCCAGACCAAGGATATCTGACAGTGTGAGACTCACCTTCACCAAGCCCAGCTCCCACCCCAACGAATCAAGTCATATCAAGATCTGAGACTCCCTCCTACCCACATCCACCAACTCACCACTTGGGACAATCTAGCTCCACTAATAAAAAACCAAAAAACAAAAGCTTTGGCCTTCATGATCATCCTTAGGTTCCCACAACCATTTGGAGATGCAGGACCCAATGAATGCTACTCCACCCAAATCACCCTGGGATACAGGGCCCTAGCCTCACCTCCACCACAGAGGATGCTCCTCTATTTTTATCTGTTTGGCCCTGACTAAAGTCAACCTCCCAGCCCAAACAAATTCGGAATGCATGACTGGTACCGTCCTCCCAATCCGGGAATTGTTTGGTCAAGATAATCCTACTTCCTTCAAAAAAGAAATCAGGTCCCTGTCACCCCAGCCAAGGGAAGAAATGTCAAAGTAGCTCTAGAGCTCAGCAACTCTGGGGCTCAGGGCTGGTCACTCCCATTGCTTCACCCCCACCAGCCACACTCTATGCGTGTAAGTCTCTCACCAAGACCAGGTGGAATGGGCCCTCAGGCCATCGCCGCTGACCCACGCAGAACCACAGTTCCCAGGATCCTCGCAGGTTAGGGCTCCCCTTCGGCGCCAAGGAGCCGCTTATGGGCCGTGCAATGGATAATTTACCAGCATGATGCAATAGCTGCTGTAGCGACAGCCTCCCAGTCTCCCGCTGAAAACAGATGCTAGTTCCCGGGAGAAGTGTCTAGCATCCTCAGCCCTTCTCCAAAAAAAGGACTACATTCCCCAGAAGCCTCTGCGAGGACTTCCGCAAACCCTTTCAGACTCGGGGGCCACGCGGCGAGGGGACTTCCGGTTATCGAGTCGGGCCTTCGGTCGCGTCGGTTAGCGGATGTGCTTCTTTCTAGGGTTTTCTGCCTCAGGAAGCCGAAGCCCCTGGGCACCCCACTTACCCTAAGCACCCAGTAGGTTCGACTTCGCGAACCGGGGGATCATCACCATTTTACTCGAGGAGGAGGCAGCCTGGGCAAGTCCATCTCCCCACGTCGCAGTTGGAGCCCTTACCCGCCCACTTCCCCAGGGGCCCAGTTCTTGTCGAGGTCCTCAAAAAAAATAGTGACAAATTCTCGTCCAGTTCTTGGAGGATGGAAGCCACACTCAGGCGTTTTCATCTGACATCCTGATCGCGGGTGTCTAATCAGTATTGAGACTGTAAAGTGCAGAAGAGGTTCCCGTGGAGTCTCAGGACTTGCAGTTCCGAAGACTCAGGTTCGGGTGAACCCGAAGTGTGTTCCAAAGAACGGAGCCAAGGGCTTGGGTTTAAGAAAGAAAAACCCCCAAAACATTTGGTGCAGGCAAGCGTCAAAGTCCATAGTCAATTGATCAACTTGCGGCATCGCTGTGGGTGGTCTGTAGGCTCCATTTCCCTCGTAGAATTTACCGTGAATTCACTTGATTAAGAACTGGCCTACTCTGGTGTCTTTGGCCACAAACTAGTTAGGGTTCTGTGGGGAGAAACAAACAAAAGCAACAACAACAGAAACCCTGCTTCACCTCCTGGGAAGAACGTTTCAATTGTAATGGTAAATGAATTGAATTTTCTTTGTTGCCAAAAAGGAACTAGATTTTGGGCTCACCCTTTTAGAGTATTTCTGGGAGAAATCTATTTGTAAATCACTTGCCCTTTTGGTACGTATGTAAATCTTTTGAAAGACTGAGAGAGCCGTCTTGTCAGCTTTACAATTTAGAAGTGTTTTTCTTAAAAGCCCCTTTCCAGCCACGTCTTTGAAATGTTACCAGCTGCCAAAGCCAAGGAACCTGCCTGGATCCCAGCTGTCTGGATCCAGCCCCTGGCTGTGTAAGAAACAAAAGGATGTAGAAAGGGAAAATGAATTTAATACAGTTTGATCAAACGAGGGGAGAAGCCACTAGATTTCCTCCATCCCCAGAACGGTTACATAGGTGGATTTAGCTAGGCTCTGCTAGTGAAGGAACAGGCCAGTTTTAACTTCCTTAGCATTAGCCTGGGCCAGGGAGTAGTTTTCTAGTTTCCATTTTCAGCATGAGGAAGTTGAAGAACTACAACAAATCAGATTTTAATTTGAAAGGGACCCTGTTTCATCCCTATCTCCCTGTCACAGGGACTCTTAGTGCCTACCTCCAAACTGTCCTGCTTGTCAGAAACAAAAAGGTTTTTTTTGTTGTTGTTTATTTTGTTTTTTGTTACCCAGGGAAGCTTAACCACTGAACCACATCTCCACACCGTTTTTGTATTTTATTTAGAAACAGGGTCTCACTGAGTTGCTTAGCGCCTCGCTTTGGCTGAAGCTGGCTTTGAACTTGCAATCCTGCTGCCTCAGCCTCCTGAGCCACTGGGATTACAGGCATGTGCCACTGTGCCTGGCTTTAATTTTTCTTTCTGACAAAGGCAATTATTAGCACAGTGTTTACCCCAATACCAGGTGAGTTTAGGATGAATTATGAAAAATTGTATGGCAAACAATGCCAAATCCTTATTTCATTTCACAAGAAGACAAGTTATCATTAACCTTGTGAACAAGTATGTAATGAGTTATATCTGCTTAACTACATTAAAAAGTGAGATTTCTAAGGGTAGATTCAATCCCTGGACTCAATCTCTAGTACCTAAAAAAAAAAAAAAGATTTCTTTCTGTCTTTGGAATCTCATTAAGAGATTGCTTATGATGTGTTTTAGCCTGGTTTAATGTTATTCAATAATAAAAAGTGCTTTCTATGTTTGTAAGAAGAATCTTCCTGGTTGGTGTTAGCACAAAATGACTCAGCTGGGTATAAACTTCTCAGATCAGCACAGCCTTTATTCAGTGATGAAATCATACATCTGATGGACCCACTTTCCTGGTGGAAAATGGCCAAAGGAGCAGTCTGTGCTTATGTAGTTTACACTGCAAGGTGACTTAATTATTGACAGAGCGTGTCTAATAGAGGTTCTAGGGTCAGCATTCAGTATTCATCTCTTTCCCTCCTGGGTCCCTTTATACTGTCAATGGGAAAGGATTTATTTTGGGAAGGATGGATGCTTTGGCTTCTTTCCAGAGACTGCTATCCCAAACTTAATGGATATTTTCCTCCCCAGTGATTGTCTTACCACTGGATGATGTTTGCTTCCTTTCTAGGACTTGGTTGTCACTGGGAAAGACTATTGGGAAAGGATCGATGTTTTCAATGTGCTGCCTTCTTCCTCACGCCCTCTTCCCAGGCCACACTATTTTCCGATTTGTCATTTTCCATATTTTACAGTTGGCAGAAATTTTTGGTTTTTGTTTTTTCCATCATCCTTCTTTCCACTCTGTTATTTATCTTCACCTTCCCTATGTCAGCCTTCTGAGACTTCTCTGTCCTGCTCAAGAGTCAGAGAAAATGGCGGAAAGCCATTGTGAGCCAGGAGAGAGAGAAAAAAATCTTCCTGAAATGCTGTTCTAGCTGTCAGGAGAGTCACCCATCCCTTTTCTTGTCTGTGCCCATTGTAACTGTTACTCAGCATATGAAAAACTGGGCTAGTTTAAATAAACATACAAACGGGACTGTCCCTTCTGCTCATTTTGCTCTGAACCTAAAATCTCTCTAAAAATGAATTGTATTTATTTGAAAAATAAAACAGAAGAAAAGTTAAGAGAACTTTGCAGAGTTTTTACTGGTTCTTGCCCCACTCCCTCCCTGGCTTAGCATCTATCTTAAACCTATATTCACAGCATGAACCTTTGGTTCCTGCTTCCCTCCAAAGGAAGCAGAGCAAAACTTCACAAAGAATTGTATTACTGAGCCAGGCTCCCAGCGACTAGGGAGGCTGAGACAGGAGGATTGCAAATTTGAGCCCAGCCGCAGCAATTTAGGCCCCAAGAAACTTAGTGAGAACCTATCTTAAAAAAATAAAAAGGGCTGGGAATAGGGCTGGGGATGTGGCTCAAGCGGTAGCACACTCGCCTGGCATGCGTGTGGCCCGGGTTCGATCCTCAGCACCATATACAAACAAAGATGTTGTGTCCGCCGAGGGCTAAAAAAGTGAATATTAAAATTCTCTCTCTCTCTAAAAAAAAAAAAAAAAAAAAAAGGGCTGGGAATGTGGTTCAGTGGTTAAGCACCCCTTGGTTCAATCCCCCTACCAAAAAAAAAAAAAAAAGAATTGTTACTGTTTCTAGCTGGTGTGTGAGTTACCTTAAGTGTTGAAGCAAATGTGTGCCTTTGCCAACTAGGAACAGTGTTTATGTGGAGGGCATCCTTCATCCATCAGAAACAACAGAAGGAAGGTATGTCTTCATACATGTACTTTGGATAATGATGTCCATTACATTCCACCATCACGCTAACCCCCTGCCCCCTCCCTTTCCCTCACACCCCTCTGCCCTATCTAGAGTTCCTCTATTCCCCTCATGTTCCCCCTCCCTACCCCACTATGAGCCAGTCACCTTATATAAGAGAAAACATTTGGCATTTGTTTTGGGGGGATTGGCTAACTTCACTTAGCATTATCTTCTCCAACGCCATCCATTCACCTGCAAATGCTATGATTTTATTCTCTTTTATTGCTGAGTAATATTCCATTGTGTATATATGCTACTTTTTTTTTATCCATTCATCTACTGAAAGGCATCTAGGTTGGTTCCACAGTTTAGCTACTGTGAATTGTGCTGCTATAAACATTGATGTGGCTATGTCCTTGTATTATGCTGTTTTTAAGTCCTTTGGATATAGACCAAGGATTGGGATAGCTGGGTCAAATGGTTCCCAGTTTTCCAAGGAATCTCCATACTGCTTTCCATATTGGCTGCATCAATTTGCAGTCCCACCAGCAGTGTATGAGTGTGCCTTTTCCCCCATACCCTCACCAACACTTGTTGTTTGTCTTCATAATAGCTGCCATTCTGACTGGAGTGAGATGAAATCTTACAGTGGTTTTGATTTGCATTTCTGTAATTGCTAGAACAGTGATATACTTTATGCTTTGACTATAGTCCTTGCTGATCTACCAATGCAGTTTACTTTTAAAATGTACATGTTTCTTCCCCCCACCTTAATCTCTCTCTCTCTCTTTCCATAATCCTCCCCTTCATAATCTCATGGGAAACAGGATTACCTTTCTTCCCCATCCCAGGCCGATTTATCTGTCCTTGAGCACACTCCCAGTGCAGGAACCAAGTAATTCAGATTTCAGAGATGACACTAAAAGATCTAAGAAATGACTATTTCCCAAATTAACAAGTGAATACAACTTGGACAAAGAATGCAGTCTGAATCACCTCCTTAAAACCCCCTGATCCCCTGATGAGGAGAATCACAGGCTGGGGACAGGAGTTCCCTGTTTCTCCTTTGCTAGTAAAGCAATCAAACTTCTTTTTCCTTTTTCTCAAAACCTTGTCCTTGTTATTGGATTGTCATGGGGACGAGGCCCAAGCTTTCCAAAACATGAGGACAAGTATGGACTTGGCCTTTGGGGTAGGGAGTGCGTGTGTAGCTTCTGGATCCAGAGGCAAGAACCTATCTATGGTGAGGGAAGTAAGAATGCAGTCTCTGGGGTGAACAGTGGGGACGTTTCTTCTGGAGTTGGTAGAAACAGCCTCCAGAAGGGGTACTGGGGACTTGGGCTCTGGGGCCAGCAGTGGGTACTTTCCTCCAGAGAAAGAAGCAGGGTTGTGAGAGGTAGCCAGTCAGCCATGAACTGAGTGAGCAGAGAAAGGACAATGGAGAGTGACTGAAAACCTCCGGGAGCCTTGTCTGAGAAGCACCTGTGTAAGGGTCCCGCGAAACGTCGGAGAAAGAGACCACCAAGTGACCACTCATGCAATTGGCAGAAGGGGGATTTATTGAACCAGCATGCTGGGGCTCCGTGCCCACTCAAGAAGGGAAAGTAGCCCAGAGCCCCGAGCAGGGGCTGAGCACTGCTTAAGTACACTTTTTGGGGAGGGCGGAGGGCTTTGTATACATCAGAACAAATCATCATGAGGCGCGGGAAAATTGAACAACAACTCCTAAACATGATTGGTTCATTCATTGGCGGGAACAGGTCAGGCTGGAGTGACAGGTCATTCCTAAGGAGGGGGTTACATTTAAACTGATTGGTCCAGGCCCTGCAATGCCTATGTGCGACCACACAGAGCCCTTATTAAACAATCCAAATAGTCAGGGGAAATATTTACTGGGCAGTTCCAAGCATTGTCTTAACAGCTACAGAAATTTCAGGTTTTGCAGGTAGCATAGAAACCTAACAATGCCTAATCCTTTACATTTTAACTCAGACCTTGCAGCTTAGAAACTTTACAACACCAGGTCTTTTACCCTTTAACTTTTACGCTTTAACTTCAATTTCTTTTACCCTTACACCTGGAAAATGGGGGCCTGCTATGTGAAACCTCCCCCAGCGGTAATGATGTTCCTGTAAGGAAAACTATAGTTTTAAGATCATGTCACATCCTACCTGGTGGCCTAGACCCTCCCTCATCATGGAAACTGTCACAACCCCAGTCACGATGGCAACCAAAACAGTAAGACCCTCACAAAGAAAGCTTGCTGAGGGCTATTCAAAGATTAATAAGCCTTAATTGGAGGCAGGAAATTGAGGCAAAACTGAGGTGGGGGGGGCTTAACTTCCCAAAAGTCTGAACACCCCACTATCCTCTCTGGGAGGCGGTCCACGCCCTTTCTATGCTGTCAGTGAAAATGTGAACCTGGGCTGGGTGCTGTGGCGCACACCTGTGATCCCAGTGGTTCAGGAGGCTGAGGCAGGAGGATCACCAGTTCAAAGTGAGCCTCAGCAATTCAGTGAGATCCTAAGCAACTTAGCAAGACTCTGTCTCTAAATAAAATATTTTAAAAAGGGCTGGGGATGTGGCTCAGTGGTTGAGTGCCCCTGGGTGTTCAATCCTCGGTACCGAAAACAAAAGTGAACCTGGGCAGGACCCTCAGGAAAATTCCCTGGGACCCCTAATGAAACTTGAAGGCTGGAGGAGGGCATCTCTCTCAGAGGATTCACTCTTTATCTTGTGAGTGTCCTCTTTTCTGTTTTCCTAGCCCTTCTAATAGACCAGTGCCTGTTGCTCTGAGGGACATGTCTGAAGTCTCTCTGGCGTGATTTCAAGAACCAGAGTGAAGGGCAGACCTTTGCAGCTGCCTCAGCTCCGCAGCAGGCCTCTGCCCGGTAACATTAGGGACCGCCTATGGAGCCAAAATCTGGACTCAATCTCTGAAGGTTGATTTGTGGACCTCACCTGGGGAAACAGTTCTGGCACTTAGTTTCCAAATCTAGAAGCAAAGTCTTAGACTAGGATATGGATATTTGTACATATCCAAGTTTAGTTTTATATTCATTTTCACTAATTCAAAATAATAAAGGTTCTTTTGAGTTACTTTAGATATAAATGAAATACAACACTGTGCTTAATCTACTTAATTTGCTTTGTATGTTTTACTTTGGGGTATGTTTCTGAGTTTGTTTGCACATGTAAAATTTATATAGTACTTATAAAACTTATACTTGAAATCAATGAATGATTTTGAGCTTGATTTTTCATAAATTGTGATAAGATTTGTTTTGTTTTGTAGTACTACTGAGGAATCCGGGGCTCTCTACTGAGCTACCCACCCAATCCTTTATATTTTTGAGAGGATTTCACTAAGTTGCTGAGGCTGGCCTGGAACTTGTGGTTCTCCTGCCTGAGCCTCTTGAGTAGTTGGGATTACAAGTATGAGCCACCATTTTATTTTAAAAGAGTGTTTTTAAGCTTGCTTTCAGGTAGACATGATTTTTTTCTAATTATCCATAGGAGGCTGGGTGTAGCAATAATACTTAGTTTTGTTTTTTGTACTAGAGATTGAATCCAACGGCACTCAATCACTGAGCCATATCCCCAACCCTTTTCTATATTTTATTTTGAGACAGGGTCTCGCTAAGTTGCTCAGGGCCTCATCAAATATCTGAGGCTAGCTTTGAACTTGTGATTCTCCTGCCTCAGCCTCCTGAGCCACTGGGATTACAGGCATGGGCCATTGGTTGGGCCTGGCCAGGAATATTACTTAGATTTATCATCATTTGCTCTAACTTGATATACAAATCTTGCAGATTGTGGTGGCACACTCCTGTAGTCCCAGGGGCTCAGGAGGCTGAAGTAGAAGGATCACGAATTCAAAGCCAGACTCAGCAGTTTAGTGAAGCCCTGTTTTAAAATGCAAAATAAAAAGGACTGGGGATGTGACTCCGTGGTTAAGCACTCCTGAGCACAATCCCTGGTACTAAAAAATAAAAATAGAAATGCAATACCTAGTTCAAGATGGGATTTTCCCAGCTGTTGTGGTGTGAACTGATAAATACAATCAGTAAGTTATAGATTAGTAAAAAAAAAAAATATAGATTATAGATATAAGATTTTGATATGCAAGATAAGACAATTATAAAGCAAGAACTGTCATAGACAGGCCTCAGACTCCATTTTGCTGCCTTCTATAAAAAAACTGTTACAAGAACTGCTTCTGAGAAGCTGAAATGAAAGCTGTTTTCTTTTTTTAAAAATTATTTTTCTGTACTTTCTACCCCACAAATTGTACCCTACTCAGGATGCAGTGAGCTACATCCTGGATTTGAATGCCCTTGTGGGCCTACATGACTTGGAAGTAGATTCTTGCTCCTCTGACACGCGCAGCCCCCCCCCCCCCCCCCCAATTCAGGATGTGACTCTCTAGCACCTGCTTGAACTCAGGACTGTGGTCAACTGAACTTCAAACCTAAAGCTTTTTTAGCTTCTGTTTATCACTTGCTGCTGACTGAAAATTTCCAGTCCTGCCTAGAGCCCACAGATCCCACTTATTCATGTTGTTAATTTCTATGATTGGCTAGCTTACATGTGGATAAGTAAGTCACTGAGTTGGGGTTTTGTGCTTATATTCTCTTTGAATGGACCAGGAAGCTGCTGTCCTCCCACAGAGCTTGAGTCTCTGCGATGGATGACAGTCCCTGGCCAGGTAAATAAAGCTCTCTTTTGATTTGAAATTCGGACTTACAATGCTTTCTGGAGGGACTCCCCATAACAAAGCCAGTTTGTTAATTTGCCTTTTTGAGCTAATGTGCTCTAGTTAGCAATGAGAAGTCAGGAGGCAGGAGCTGGGGTTGCAGATCAGCGGTGGAGCACTTGCCTAGCAGGTGTGAGGCAACGGGTTCCATCCTCAGCACTGCATAAAAATAAATAGATAAATAAATGGGAATAAACAAAAGGTATTGTGTCCACCTACAACTGAAAAAGATATTTAGATACATTTAAAGGGTGGGGGGGAAGTCAGGATGCCTTAGTTTGAATTTACTGGTTAGTGTCCACGGCGTCCCCACCTCCCCCACGGTTTCTGGTTCTGACCCCGCCCCACTCGCCCCCTCGTCGTGGCCGAAATTCATTTTGCCGCAATGACTGAGCCAAGTTTGGCCGACAGAGGGCGCACCACCGAGCCGCGGGGACGCAGCGGGCGAAAGCGCTCTCAGGCCCAATTTCTCAGGTCCCGCTGTGCCAGAGCGCGGGGACCTTACCCTGAGCCCCGGGTAGGTCTACGCAGTGCGGGTTCTCCTCCGAGGAGCAAAACGCCGGGCGCAGGGTCGGCCCGAGTCCCGCTGGCGAGGACCTGCTCCTCACCCTTGCTGCTTCCCACCTCCTTTCCGCAGGGGGCCGAGCCCTGCGACACCAGAGGCCCAGGTCCCTCTTCTGAGTCAGAAAAAGATGCTCACTCCGGGATCGACCTGGGCCCCCTCCTCTACTTCCGGGTGTCAGGCCCCACTCTTCCCTTAAGTGCAGTTTCCAAATTTTCATCCCAGAAGCCGAAAATGGGAGGTTTGACCCGGGGTCTAAGTCCCACCTGCCTTGCTGAAGACCAAGAGTTAGGATTTATGCCTCTGGGGACTGACTCCCTGTGGCCACTCCAAGGCTCCGCGCCCTGCTCGAGCTCAGCAGATCAAGTCTAGGCCTGTCACTGCAGAGGATGGGCCTTGATCTATCTCGCTCGGGAAGTGAGTGCCCACCGATGCTGTCAGCCAATGAGTCCCCAGTTTCCTCCCCTCCCCTCCCCTCCACACCCGCAGAGGCTTGAGTGCACTTCTCGCCCTGAATGGGCTCAGCGTCCCAACTTCTATAAGTCTCCCTTGCCTCTTAAAGCGTTCACCATCTCTCAATACTACTACGTTGGGGACCAAATTTCCAGCACGGGAACTTTTAAGGGACAGACCAGATTAAACCGTAACAGGTGTGTTCCAGGTAGCCACATTATCTCACTTAATCCCCATTTAACAGGTGAAAAGGCTGTTAAAATCTTCAGTATCATGGGGCACCGTGGTGCACACCTGTAATCGCAGTGAGTTGGGGAGGCTGAAGTGGGAGGATTGCAAGTTTGAGGCCAGCCTCAGCAATTTAGCGAGGCCCTAACCTACTTAGCAAGAACCTATCTAAAACGAAAAAATAAATAAATAAAAAGGGCTGGTGATGTAGCTCAGTGGTAGAGCACCCTGGGTTTAATCCCTAGCAATCAATCAATCAATCAATCAAATTTCAGTATCTTGCTTATAGTCCGTGTTTAGTGAAGGCCGAGGAGGGATGGGCCCCCTATTTTTTCCTTTTTCTTTTTCTTTTCTTTCTTTTTTTTTTTGTATGGGATCAAACCAGTGGTGTTTTACCACTGAGCTACAACCCCCACCCTTTTAAAAATGTTTAAAATGTTGGAACAGGATCTTGCTAAGTTGCTGAGGGTCTTGGTGAGTTGCCCAGAATGGCCTGGAACTTGTGATCCTCCTGCCTCAGCCTATCCAGTTATTGAGATTACAGTCAAAGCCACCACTCCCAGCAAAACATTTGCTCTGAGGAGGGTTCCAGTTATGAATTGACCTTCTCCTAAGTGAGCAGACATAATAGGAATCTTGACTTCTACTCTCCTTCCCTGACTTTGCCTTCTGTAGTGGGGAAGGAACCGACAAATAAAAACCATGACCCGTAGTCACCACCTGGCTACAGTTTTCCTTGTGGACTGTGGGACACATCTCTTATACCTGGCAGCGATTATCCCATATGCTGGGAATAAGGGGTGCTCCCTCAAGTTCTGGGTGTGGGTCCAACTTCCTAAGAGCTGAAATGGCAGACAACCTCAGCAATTCCTTGAAAACAAGACTCCAGTTCTCCACCCTCAGTGCTAATTAAGGAAGATGGATACCTGTCATTCCAGAGGATGGGGAGGCTGAGGCAGGAGAATTGCGAGTTTGAAGCCAGACTCAGCAACTTAAAGAGGCCCTTAGCAAGACCCTCAGCAACTTAGCAAGACCCTGTCTCTAAATAAAATATTAAAAGGGCTGGAGATGTGGCAAAGAAAGAAAGGAAGGAAGGGAGGGAGGGAAGGAAGGAGGGAGGGAGGGAGGGGAAACTAACACAACAAACAGGTCTTAGAAACACTGTTCATTGTCCTCGCCTGCCTGAGAGCTTGCAAGTACACCTTGCTACCATCCAGATATCCATGGCCTCCCTCCAGCCCTGCACCACAAACTGCCCATCGATGAGCTCTTGGTGTGGGTTAGTAGGTGGAGGGCAATGGCCTTGTGATAGTGCCAGCTCATGTTATCTAGCTGGGGTGTTACCTGCACGCAACCGGATCCTCTCATTGTGCTGGTTTACAAGGTTGTGTGAGCGACACTAGATGTTTTGTAAGCAGATACCCATAGCTAATTATATATGTATATACACTTTTAATTGGAGAGATAAATTCACAAGATGGCTCAAGAAACTTCCTATTGACAAGGATTTTTTTGTGACAAAACACCACCAGATTCAGACACCCTGCACCTTTTAAGATTGCACATGTTACTTTTGTTGTAGTTTTGGGTTTTAAGGTTCTATTTTCTCTAATCATACTCAGGGAGGAGAATTAATACACAGTTTATCATCCTTAGCCAAACAATAGGCATGTTCCTCCTAATGAAATATTAGAGCACATTCCCTCCAGTGTTATTTATCAGAGCAATGTTTATTTCAGTTGAGTCAAATGTCCAATAAATGTAATTCAAATATCAATTAGCTAAAACCTTATTTTTATTTTTACATTTTTGGTACTTGGGATTGAACCCAGGGGCACTCTATCACTGAGCCACATCTCCAGCCCTATTTTTGTATTTTATTTAGAGATAGGGTCTCACTGAGTTGCTTAGCGCCTCACTTTGTCTGAGGCTGGCTTTGAACTTGCGATCCTCCTGCCTCAGCCTCCTGAGTCACTAGGATTACAGGTATGTGCCACCACACTTGGCCAACTAAAGCCTTATGTTAAGAACAAAGAAAAAGAAATTTTCATGAAAGGTTAAAAAGCATTTTTTTGTGCCTCCTAATTTGATTTCACTGTTCTCAAACCAAATACCGTTTTCAAAAAACTTATCGATGTGTGAAATCAAGAAATTTCACATTACAGGTATGTTGAAATCACCCCAAAGAAAAGGCAGATTGTGATCAGACGAACTCAAGAGCAGGGCAGAGAAAGACTCTCCCTGGAGCTTGGAAGCTGTCCTGGACCCCAGAGAGACCCTGCTTGACATTAAAAAAAAAATTTTTTTTTAATTTTGGTGGACCTTTATTTTATTCATTCATTTTTGAGGATTGAACCCAGTCCCCCACACATGCTAGGCAAGCGCTCTACCACTGAGCCACAACCCCAGCCCCCCACTGCCTGACATTTATTCAGGGATATGGTTCATTCTCAGAGATGGGCCATTGACATACCATGCCACAGTTCCTCCCAAGTAAGGACAGAGCTTGTCTTCTAACAGAAATCCTCAGCATGGTATCATGTACACTGCCCCCTCGTTCTCTGAAAGACGTATGCCACCTACCTCGTGGGAGGCTGTATGCCCAAGTCATTGTGTATCTCACCTGCCAGGGCAGGTGGCAGTGATTCAAGAGTCTGACACAGTAGAATTCTAAACTCTCTTAGAATGACATTAAATAGAAAAGGAAAAGCTTTATAATTTAGTACCTTTAACTGCATTTTCTGATTTTTTAAACAAAGAGCCCCATCATTTCATTTCCCAGTGGGTCTTGCAAATTATGTGGCCAACTCTGTTGCTTTTATTATTAACTCTCTGGAGTGACTGAGGATTGAAGAGAGTACAGTAGAATCCTAGTACTCCTTAAAAGGTAGAGTGACAGGTATGTTCTAGAATTATTGTTCAGAGATACACCTTAGACTCCATGTCTAAGCAGGTGAGCCAGTGCAGGGGACCCCGCTCAGGCCCTCTTCTCAGACTCACTACCCTTGGTCCAAGTGAACACCCTCCTCCCCGTCCTCATCTCCCCTGTTCCCTTCATCCCCACCTGTTTAGCTCCCCTAGTCCTCACCCCAGCCTATAACAGAAGGACGTGTGACTCTGGCCCTCTCGTCTAGAAAAGACAACGTTAGTTCTGGTTCCCCGGTAGAGAGCCTGAGATGGAATTGGGGGAGGGCTCTCAGAAGGCAAGAGAGAGGGAGGATAGGAAGGGCATAAGCAAGGGTCACTGGCTTCATCCTGACCCCACAGGGGGCTCTAGAGCATCAATGACACCAGGAAGTTGTCACCCCTTTTGACAGAGACCTCCATGTCATCTGTGGCTGCGTGCTGACCCAGTAGTGATGGAGAGGTTACCTCAGGGATCAGAGTTCCCCACTCAGCCAAGGGAGTTCTCCTTCATAGAAGGGGTCAGCTGGCCTTTATCCCTGGTTGGTGGTACACTTACCCCAAGAAGGAGTCTGAACAGGACACCAGCAATGTCCACTAAAGTCTTCCCCAAGGCCCAGAGTCAGCATGGAGTCAGAGTGACCTTCCCAATGTCATTCAGAGCTGTTTGGTTGGGTTTTTTTTTTGTTTGTTTGTTTGTTTTTAAATAACTGCAATGGTTCTTTTTTAAATTTAATTTTTTTTAACAGAGAGAGAGAGAATTTTTTAATATTTATTTTTCAGTTTTCGGCGGACACAACATCTTTTTTGTATGTGGTGCTAAGGATCGAACCCGGGCCGCACGCATGCCAGGCGAGCGCGCTACCGCTTGAGCCACATCCCCAGCCCCAAATGCAATGGTTCTTTTAAAAAAAAAATTTTGTAGCACTGAGGATTGAACCCATGGTCTTGTGCATGCAAGGCAAGCACTCTACCAACTGAGCTACATCCCCAGCCTCTCACTCAAAGATTTAAAAGCCAATCCAAGTCAAAGCCACATATATTGACTTCCAGACTAGGACTCTGTTAATCTCTGTCTCAGACCCACCCCGGGGCCTGATCTGTATTTTGTTTGTTTGTTTCAATTTCTCTGTCTGAAACATGGAAATGTCACCGTCTCACCAGTCTATTGTGAGGAATAGGGAGATCTAGCATGGATGCTCCCTAGGCAGGACCCAAGCCCAGCGCAGGGTGCCCCATACCTGTTGAATGAATGAGGGCTATGCAAGCCAGCTCCAGAAGCTCATCCCATGGAAAAAAAGAGAGGCAAGTGTTAGAGAGAAAGAAAGTCTACATTCAATAGTCAAAGAGTAGAGAAAAGGGAGGCCATGCTTGGAAAACAGCTTCTCCATTCCAGGGGGTTGAGGATTACAGCATAGGATAGGAATAATGTGGGAGAGGGATAGGCAATAAAGGGGAAGAATATTCGTGTCTTTTTTGGCAATAAGTGCAGATCATCCAAGAACTTTGACAATACCTCTTTTCCCTCCTTTCAGGATCGATGTTTCTGATCATGACAGCTGGTAGGTATCTTTATCCTTGAAGCAGGGAGAAGACTAGGCAAGTCTAGATCTAGTTAAACCTATATTATAGTTTTGGATAAAACACTTCTCAAATGATCAATATGTCTACATGAAGAGCTGAGTATAATCCGACGCAAAGGTTAAGGTAGCAAGAGAGACGTCTAGACATGATAGGAAGACAGAGATGCCGAATCCATCTGCAAGCCTGAATTGAAAAAAGTCAGTGTTTTCAGCAAAAATGGCCTTCAGGTTCCTGAAGAGTAACCTAGGCAACCATTATCATTATAACCCACACATCGGAGGTGTTATTTACAGCAAAGCTAATAGGAGACTAACAATATATTGTTCAGCCGTGAGACCTCAAAATCAATGACTGATAAATCAACCAAGAGCAAGTGAAGCTAGAGGGGGTGTTTAGATTTCTCCCTGTAACAACAGTTTTAAAATAGCATTGTCATTTTCTTTTTCACACTCTCTGATATGAGACCTTTTCACTCTTTCCTGGATGTGTGTGACTCTCTGGAAGTGCTGGAATTGATGTAAGTAATAAATGTAAAGTAAAAGGCCTGTGCTTAACTCCCAAACTTGAATTTTGACTCCCTGTCAATGATTGTGGAAAACAGGCTTTGTTGTGAGAGAGAAGAAATTTGTGAATCTCTAGATCAACTCTTCAGACACCAAGGGCTCAACCTAGCCACCTGAGACACAAACACATCAGCCCCTGAAGTCAGGGGCTAGGGTCATTCACTATTGAATCCCCCAGAGCTGAGAATGGGGTCTGGACCTCGTAGGTGCTTGTCCTATCCCAGGAAAGGAGAAAAGTGGTGCATTCTATAGTGTAGACAGTCAGGTGCTTCAACATGAGGGACTTTCCCTCTGGAAATGAAAGGAACATAGAAAACGTTTCTCCTCAGTCAGTGGAGAATCAGGAAAAGCAGGGTCCTCCCTCCTTAGAGGAGAAGGTACACCACACCCCAGCAGGGATCTTGCTCCTCATTCCTGTGGGCCAAGTCACCCTGCCGCTACATGGTCAGTTGCCTCCATGTGGACAGAGGAGAGCCCTGGGGAGGAGAAGGGCCAGCTGCTGATGTCCTACAGCACGGAGACCAGGGAATGCAACTGAAAGCTCCTTGTATTTGAGGGCCAGGGAGGTACTGCAGAGACCAAAGTGAGGTGACAAAGACAAAGTTGTAAAGCTTGATGTGTCACCAATGAGGCAATTCTTATACACTCTCCCTCCAAGGGCCCAGGGTGACAGGCTCTTCTACTCCTGACCCCCTTCAAATAAGACAGACAAAGAGGCACCTGGGCCTGGCCAGGAGCTGGGTCTATCCTGGCATCCACATAAAACTGGCCCTGGGGCAGGTGCTTAATCCTGATTGTGTGACAAAAATTCTTTGGCATCATAGTAAGATCCATAGATGCTTTCTCAGAATATAGACTTTTAAATCCATAAAATGAAATACTAGGATTACAAAGGAGACCAATTATTCTGAAGTAGACATTGATATCATATTAAACATCTTGTCTAATAATTAAATAAAAGGATCTTGTGCCAGGTCTTTAGTATAATTTCAAAGTATTAATAAGAATACATTATGTTTCAAGAAATTCCCAGTTGCTTAACGTGATATAAAAATATGTTACCTCTGTTGGGAGAGAATCCCATTTTTTTTTTTTTTTTGGTCTACATTCATAATTGAGGAAAATGCTAAATTTCAGCTAAAGCACAGGATAAATGAAGTTGCCATGGCTTTCCTATCACTGTTAATAGACCCACAAATTTCATCTACAACTGGGAATTTCAGGGTCCCCAGATTAAGAATCCCATACTCTGAGGGTCCCTCTGAAACTCTGTTGATGGTTTTCAAAACAACCAAATTCACCCTCCCTATTGCAGGCAGCAGTGGGAAAAACTGCTGAGCTGAACGGGTGGCTTAATTGGGGACATTCCTCAGAGTGGGCTCAGGACTGCTGCTTCAAGTCCAGGGTGCCAATTCCTGAGACCTAGCCTCCAGATGTGAACCTACTGATTCACATGCCCAGTGTTCACTGGGGAATCTGCATTTTTAAACAGAAGCAATTTACACAAGCATCCTGGAATTTCTCAGGTGCCTTGTCCCCGTCAATGGCTCAAGATGCTGGGAAAGAACCCTGGGATGCAACTCACACCTCCCCTGGCTGGAGTGCAAGTGGTGTCATTGCCAGGAGATGAGCCTGCAGCTCCTGGCCCCTCCAGCGCCCCTCATGTATAAGTCATGCCTGAAACATGAGGCCCACGCAGCTCTTGGCAGGGAAACCCGAGCAGAGGAGTGTGTGGCCGGATTGATGGGCTGGGAACTGGCCACCTTCTTCCTTGAAGCTCTTGCAAACTTCACCTACCTCCACATTCAATGTAAAACCAAGGAGCCTTGGCTGCTATTGGGGTCCAGTTAGGAAGGTTGGTCACCATGAGGACAGAAAAGCACCCCAGACTGCAGGAGGGCATGGACGAGCAAGCTGTGTGAGCCAGAGGGGGACCTCAAGAGCCCTGCTGACCATGAGCCGCCAGTTAAAGCGCTTGGAGGGGGAAGGTGAGTCCTGTCTGGTTGTTCGGTCTCTTTCTGCCTCTTTGAGATGAAGGTAGTCATCACTTCCTTCCAGGACTGGCTGAAGGAATTAAAGGCACAAACCATGCTTGGGCTTTGAATCCTTTGTGCATGGACCGTGCCTGGGCTTTGTGTTATCATTCGTGGTGGACGCTATCACAGCTGTTGCTTGGTCCCCAGAGCCCACCAGGACCTTTCAGCCTCCTGTTGTCTTAGTTAAGGTTGCCCTTCTAGAGCACTCCCCTCAGCACATATTTGTTTATCTATCTGGAGTAACCTGTAGGGGATATTAGGAACTGCATGACTTTTCCAAAGTGTCTAAGAAATGTCACAGACTGGGGACTCTGGAGTTTATAGAATCAAATAACCAGAGCCAGGTTCCAGCCTGGGGAACTAACTGAGGGGATTAGGATTGCATTCTTGTGGAGGCCCTTTGCCCAGGGACAGCCTTTCACCCTTGCTCCTCTCCCTTACAGCGCGTGGTGGAGTGAGGAGGCAGGCTGGGAGCAGCTCCCCACGCACAGGTGAGAGACATGGGGGTTCTTGGGGAGTGTACCCCACCAGCTCACCTCCACAGCCCAGCGGCCCACCCCATTTCTCCTCATCTTCTTTCCCTCCCCCCCTCCCTTCCTCTCAACTGCATGCTTGATCCCTCCCAGGAGGCAGGCAATTTAATTAGGGAAGGGGCTGAGCACTACACAGAAAGGACCTGCTGCTCAGCCCTGGGCATCAGGGGGACATTTCCAGAGTTACAGACACTTTGAGCTGAGTCTTGGAAAGCCACTAGACCTAAGGGTGGGGCAGCAAGGCCCAGGCTGCAGGGGGTGGTACAGTCAGGACTCACACCCAGACCCCCTGATCCAGAGGGCAGGCTCTGCACCTCCTAAGAGGCCTGTGGGAGTGAGTGCTCAGGCACAGTTTCACTGGGAATGTGATCCCAGCTCTTCTGTGAGCCTGTGTGGGAACCAACTCACTCTGGAACTAGCTGGACAGCTCCAGAAAACCACAGGTGTGAGAGAAGCCCTGCGCTGCATGATGAGAGGGCAGGAGTCAGGCCCACAGGTTGGCACCCTATGTTTCAGGTGACAGAACTTCATGGATGTGGTATCATTTTTTTCTTCTTCACAGCCCAGGCAAGGCTGCACCCCACTGGTGGGTGAAAGAACAGAATCTAGAGGAGTGATAGACATCCAGGGGGTTGGAAGAAATCCCTCCACTCCATCCTCAGGGTAGGGACCATCCTGTCCCTACCATCACCAGCCAGATATAGAGAAGCTGGTCCCAGGAATCACCTCCTCCACTGGGACTTTCTGTTTTTGTCATCCACGGCTCCCCAATTGTTGGGGTCCTGAGACCTCAAGGAAGCTTCCTATTAAGCCGAGAGAGCCAGCAAGAGGCACAGAGAGAGGAGCTAGGTGGGAGGGAGGGATCCAGAGCACCCCTCGTGTCTCAACACCCTTCCGGCATGCTCCCCAGCAGCCCCTCGCCATTAACCCTCCTCCCCATCCCAAACACCTTCCTCATCACTCCTCACCGCTCTCCAAAGACAGGAAGGTGAGTGCAATTCATGTGTGGCCCCAGTGGGGCCAGAGGAGAACCCCCTTCACAGGAGGGGCTGAGGTCAGGGGTCTCCTTCAGTGGCAGTTGCTATGGGGATACTCCAGGCTGGTTCTCCACATTCTTTCCCTGTCACGTTGTCCTGCAGTGGCTGCTCCTTCTGCATACAAACTGGCTCCCCTCCACCCCAGCAAAGTGTACTGGGGCTTGCAGGAGTCACCTATGGGTAAATCACCTTTGAATGGAAGGTCATTTTGCCTAAAACACAGACCTTCTCCTACTGAAAAATGTCCCCTCTCCTACCACTGCAATTTCCCTCAACCATGGGAAAAGGGGAAATAGGTCAGATTTTCATATCAGGGACCTGGGCTTTTCCAGCTTCTCAGCCTGTTCTGTACTCTATATAAACTCTTGGACCAAAGTCAGGTGCATAAAGAAGCAGGAGGAGGCCTGTTGCTTTCAAGGGCGCACATGCTGAGCCTGGTCTTCCTAGCAAGACAGCTGCTTTTTGAGTCCCTAAATTATGTATTAAGTGGAGTCCATTGAAAAACTGACTGTTAAAGGGGAAAAGAGAAGCCTATCTTCTGTGTAGAAGACGTTTGGATACAACTAAGGGGCAAATTCTTGCTTGTTTTCCACGTTCCTTGTGAATTTTGTTCAGTTGGGAAACCAGGTTACGACAGGAATTACAGCTGGGAAGAAAATTTGCGAACGACCAAGTTATATCTGTGATGCTTGGAAGAGTGCTTGGAACCATTCATTGCCAAAATGAAAAACATTTTGTTAGCTCGTTAGGATGCAGAGGTTGTAGAAGGAGATGCGAATCTTGAGAAGTGACAGACATTTGGGGGTTGGAAGAAATCCCTCCATTCCATCCCCAGGGGGAGGGACCCATGCTGCCCCTACCCTCACCAGCCAGATGTAGAGAAGCTGGTCCCAGAATCACCTCCTTCACTGGGGCTTTCTGCTTTTTAATCTAGTCCTTTCAAGTAATAGGGAGCTAGTCTTTTTGACTTTTCTCCTGGACCCCTTGTCTCAATCGCTGCTTTTCTCCAGGTGTGTGGTTCAGTCCTAGGGTTCTACTAGGAGTCTCACTGTGTCACTCCATCCCTCCTCCAAGTGTTATGCTCGAATTTGGGACCCCCAAAAGACCACCAGAGACCAAGATCAATGTAAGCAGCAAAGAGGTGTTTATTGCGAACTCTGTCCTCTGAGCGCACACAGCAACTGGTGACTCTGAGAGGCCCCAAGCCCAGGGTTTGCAGCAGTTTTATACACTCTTTGGGGAAGGCAGGGACTTCACATACATCATAGCATCTCTTAGCAAATCATCACACACTGCAGGAAAATCATAAAAAAAAAAAACTCTAAAACATGATTAGCACATTCACTGGCGGAAACAGGTTGAGTAGGGGTGATTGGTTAGTACAAGAGGGGGATTCATTTGAACTGATTGGTTTAAGCTACGAGGGGAGTATGTGCTGAACTACATGGTTTCCCAACATGTTATCAACCACCATAAACTACTGGGAGGATCATCTGGCATCCCAGGTATATTCCCTGTCTCATGATGATTGGTGGTTGCTAGGGGGTTGCTATGGGTCCTCACCTAGCCTGACTGAGTCAGGGACACCTGGTGCAGCAGATCTCTTCTGTTATTTGTAGATAAACAACTCAGCAGGGTGGGTATGTGCCTAGGAGTGCTCTGTGAGTCTTTCCAAGGACAAGGGTTACGCCCCCTTCCTTGAACAGGCTTTGCACTGAGGTAGAGGCTGGTTTTTCACAAGAAGGGATGGAAGCCTTCCAGGGAATTTTCAGGGCAAACACACCTCTCACAGGTTAATACTACCCAGCTTCCTAACTGATATGAGTTATTATCAATGCTAAATAGACTTTCTTTGTATGCTTCAACCAAAGACTCTTCCCACAGGAAGGGAGGAGGGAAAGAAAAAGGTTAGGATAGGAATCTGTCCTGTCACACCTATAATTACCTATTTTTGAATCTAGTACTCAGTGTTCTTCAATGTACCTACACCAGTTATCTCATAGATCCCTGCAATACCCTCAGCAATTGGAAATCAAGTCCCAAAGGCATGGGGATTGTTAATGGTGGAGTCTGATCCATGTTGAATGCTTCTTCTTGCATTCACAGTAAGAGAAGCAACCAGAGGAAACATGCCCACAGAACATTCTCTACTACAACTGGAGACCAGAGTCCATCCCCTCTCCACATCACCCTCTTTCCATGCTTCTAGCATGATCCTTTGATGCTGACCTCACCCTACAAAACCTGTTCCAGTGTCACATTCTCATTCTAAAATATGCCCTTTGGCAAAAGGATTATTTTGAGCTGAAGACAATGATAGTAGTCCTCCCCTTGTCTGTGGTTTTGCTTTTCACAGATTCAGTTACCTGGGGTCAAATGTTGTCTGAAAATATTAAATGGAAAATTCCAGAAGTAAACAATTTACAGGTTTTAAATTGTATGCTATTCTGAGTAAACCTAAAAAAATCTTGCTCTGTCCAACTCTATCCTGCCCAGGACTTGAATCATTCCTTTGTCCAGTGTATCCACGTTGTATATGCTACCCACCTGTTAGTCACTTAGTAGCCATCTCAGTTATTGGATCCATTGTCTTAGTATCACAGTGCTTGTGTTCAAACAATCCTTATTTTACATAATTATGGAGCCAAAGTGCAAGAATAGTGATGCAAAGGAGGCACCAGGGCTTAAACCGAAAAGGCATATAGGAAAAACATTTACTGGCATATAGGAAAAACAAAGTAGATAGTTTGGCACTATTTGTGATTTCAAGAAACATGTGTGCTGCAAATAAAGGGGAATTACTTAATCTTTTAGCCTTCCTCTTTTATTCTAAAAACAGGATATAAATTTTCATCTGTATAGATGTCTCCCTCTCCTATGCCAGACAGAGAACTACTCTGGAGACCATTTTAAGTACTTGAGAATACACTGACCTGCATAGCAAACCTTATTAAACAATGCTTATTTATCATACACATTTCCTAGTGGCCTTCCATAACTTGCTCCTAACCCAGAAGTCCAGAACCCCTTTTTATTTTATTAATCTATATTTTTTCTTGGTGAATTATAATTGTACACAATGGTGGGATTCATTGTTACATATTCATACATGCACACACTATAACCATATAATTTGGCCAGTATAATTCCCCAGTATTTCCCCTTTCCTGCCCTCTTCCTCTCCTCAGTCTCTTTCCTCTACTGAATCTCCCTTCAGTTTGCATGAGATTTCTCCACACTCTCCTTTCTTTCCCTTTTTCCTCTCTAACTTCCACAGCTGAGAGAACACTTGACTGAGTTTGGCCATTTTGCTTAGCATAATTCTCTCAAGTTCTATCCATTTTCCCGCCAATGACATAATCTCATTCTTCTGTATTGCTGAATAAAACTCCATTGTGTATATAGACTACCTTTTCTTTATCCATTTGTCCATTGACAAACACCTTGGCTGGTTCCATAGTTTGGACCTTTTGAGTTGTGCTGCTATAAATATGGGTATGCATGTATCTCTATAGGATGCTAATTTTAATTTTTTTTTTTGTCCTGGAGATTTAACCCAGGGGCACTTTGCCACTGAGCCACATTCCCAGCCTTCTTTATTATCATTATTTCTTATTTTGGGATAGGGTCTCACTAAGTTGCTGAGGACCTTGCTAAGTTGCTGAGGCTGGTCTTGAATTTATGATCCTCCTGCTTCAGCCTACTGAGTTGCTGGGATTACAGGCATGCCTGACTGTGCCCAGCTGACTTTAATTCTTTAGGATAAGTAATGAGAAGTGGTATGGCTGGGTCATATGGTGGCTTCATGCCTAGTCTTTTGAGGAACCTCCATACTAATTTCCATAGTGATTGTACTAATTTACAATCTCACCAACAGTATAAAAGTGTTCCTTTTTCTCCACATCCTTTCTAGCATTTATTATTGTTGGTATTTTTGGTAACTGCCAATCTAACTGGAGTGAGATGAATCTCAGTGTTGTCCCCAACTCCTCTCATTATCAAGTCTCTTCTCCACTCTTTGTCACCCTTTAAGAGAGAATATAAGCCCCAAATTCTCACCACCTCCTTGAGTTACAGTTCTTTGTGAACTCCTCTGTATATGTAAGCAATTAAATCTCCTTTTCTCTTATTAATCTCTTTCCTAAACATCAGTTCTTTGCGAAGCATTTCCAACAATCCCAAATAGATTTGGCTACTCATTTGAAAATGGCAATAAAACATTTAAAAACATGCACAGAAGATAATAGGATTACCCACAAGGAAGATAACATGATTGCCTATAAAGCTTTCATAAGCTTTGTTCTCTTAAATCATCAAGACCATAATAAAATCAGCATAAAACACAAGAGATTATTGTGGGAAGATGCAGAATTTTTGCTACATAGGTGGATTACACTATAAAAATCTTTATATGGTAGGTGAAGGCAAAAAAAATAGTAATAAACAGAAGCAAAGACAAACTCATCAAATTGAGCAAACTTTGCCAAGATTATAACACATTTTATAGTTTTCCAAGCTCATTACTTGCACGTCTACAACCCAAGACCAATAAAACTCCTTTTTCAAAACTTCTGCCATTTTCCATTCAGGTTTGTCCTCCATGGTTGTCTTTCTTACTGTAGAACAACCATCATTTCACTTTATGATTCGACTATTCTTTTGTTCTTGACAAAAGCACATTCATTACTTTGCGTGCAAAGTTGGGCCTCATCAATGTTGATCGTAGTAGACTCTAATTTAATTATAATGTTTAGTCAAAAGAACATTTGTTTCACAGAATAAACTTCCATTGTACAGGAAGGATAACTGCCAACTATCACATATTGGCATTTTAGACTAGCAGAGCCCATGACTATGCATTACACAACTTTGTACAGACACACAACCCATATAATAGTTTTTTTCAAAGTCATACAAAAATGAACTTGAAGGTACAATTTCTTTGTAGCATATAAAAATTAGAAGCAAAAGTATACAAGTTTCAAATCATGCTTAAAAAATTTAAAAAGTAAAATAAAATAAAATCATGCTTAATAGTGTTTCAGAATTCTCCCTTACTTAGAAATGATCTAGGAATCTGCTATAGTTTGGATGTTGAGTGCCCCTGAAATATTTGTGCATTAAAGGCTCAGTCCCCAGGATGGCACTATTAGGTGGGCAGGTCTTGAGGGAGGTCCTTAGACCTAGATTCTTAGATCATTTCTAGTCTAAAATGCCAGGGATTGAACCCACAGGTGCTTAACCACTGAACCACATCCCCATCCCTTTCTTATATTTTATTCAGAGAGTCTCACTGAGTTGCTTAGGGCCTTGCTAAGTTGCTGAGTCTGGCTTTGAACTCAAAATCAATGCTCCTGCCTCGGCCTCCTGAGCCCCTGGGATTACAGGCATGAGCCACCATGTCTGGTACTGTTTTATAATTAATATTAATAAATCAAAGAAGACATAGCTGTTCTTATTAAACAAACATAATAAACAAGTTCATTTACCAAATTTTCACCTAGTTTCTGGGAAATTTTTGGAATGTTTGATTTTTATAAGCACTTATTTATAGCTTCTAAGTCAATCGAATGAGCACCTTTGGTCTTTAATAAAAATGTCTTGATTACTCACTTGAAATGTGTCATTGATCAATTATTTCATTTTTGAAAAACTGATTTTTTTAGAGCAGTTTTAGGTGTTTAGAAAAACACCTAAAGTTTAGAAAAACTTTGCAGAAATTTGTTTCACATACAACCTTCTTTCCTCCTTTTCCTCCAGGATAGCATCTTGCCCTGGAACACTGCATTCGTTGTATCTGCTGAATCAATATCGATACATTGCTATTACCTAAAGCCCATAGTTTATAATAGGGCTCACTCTTTATGTTATACATTCTATGGGCTTCAATAAATGCATAATGTTGTGTGTCTATAATCCACAGTATCATGCAGAGTAAAAAGTCCTGTGGTCCTCCTATTGAGGCTTCTTCTCTTTCCGCTGAAGCCCTGGTGATCACTTATTATTTTACTGTCTCTCCAATTAGGTCTTTTCCAGAATGTTGTACAGTAGTAATCATTCAGTATGTTACCTTTCCAGACTGCCTGCTTTCATCAAGGAATATGCTTTCAAGATTACCCAGGCCTTCATTTCATTTTGTCACTGAGTAACATCCCTTCCTAAGTATCCCTTCCTGTTTGGTTATGCGTTCACCTATTGAAGGACATGTTGGTTGCTTCTGAGATTCTTCAGTTATGAATAAGGCCAAGTATTTGTGTTCAGGTTCTTATGTGGACATAAATTTTCAACTTACTGGGGTAAACACATAGGAGAACGATTGCTCAATATGTGATGAACCATTTTCAAAGTGACTGTAACCATTTTAGCAATAAATGAGAACTGCTGTTGCTTCGTGTTCGTGGCAGCATTTGGTGTTAGCAGTAGGTGTGTAGTAGTATCTCTTTGGTGTTTTGATTCACAGTTCCCTAATGACATGTATCTTTCATATGCTCATTTGTCATCTGTATAATTTCTTTGGTGAGCTGTCTGTTCAGATATTTTCCCCATTTTACTTTATTTTTATTTATGTATTTATTGCTGTGCTGAGGATCCAATCGAGGGCCTCATGCATGCTAGGCAAGTGCTCTACCACTGAGTCATATCCTCAATCCTTTTTTCCTTTCTTTTCTTTCTCTTTCTTTCTTTCTTTCTTTCTTTCTTTCTTTCTTTCTTTCTTTCTTTCTTTCGTACTGGGGATTGAACCCAGAGGTGCTCAGCCACTAAGCCACATCCTTAGCCTTTTTTATTTTTTTATTTTGAGACAGGGTCTTGCTATGTTGCTTATGGTCTTGCTAAGTTGCTGAGGCTGGCTTTGAACTTGTGATCCTCCTGCCTCAGCCTTCCCAGTCACAGGCATGCTCCACCACAGCCTGCACCAGTTTTTAAATTAAATTGTTTGTTTTCTTATTCTTGAACTTTAAGAGGTCTTTGTATATTTTGTATATAAGTCCTTTGTCAGATATGTTTTACAAATATTTTCTCATAGACTTTGACTTGTTTTCATTCTCTCGACAGTGTCTTTTGCAGAGAAGTTTTAATTCTTTTAAATTAATTAATTTATTTTTTATTTGTTCTACTTAGTTGTAAATGACAGCAGAATGCATTTCAATTCATCAAACACAAATGGAGCACAGTGTAGAGACACACCATTCGTGTGATCATACATGTACCTAGGTAATGATGTCCATCTCATTCCACCATCTTTCCTGCCCTCATAAGCCCTCTCCACTCTCCCCTTTGCCCAGTCCAAAGTTCTTCCATTCTTCCCATGCCCTCTCCATTGTAGATCAGCATCCACTAATCAGAGAAAACATTCGGTAGTTTTTTGGGATTGGCTTACTTCACTTAGCACAATATTCTTCAACTCCATTCATTTACCTGCAAATGCCATAATTTAATTCCCTTTTAATGCTAAGTAATATTCCATTGTGTATATATACTACAGTTTCCATTCATCTATTGAAGGGCACTAGGATTGTTCCATACTTTAGCAATTATGAATGGAGCTGCTATAAACATTGGTGTGCCTATGTCACTATAGTACGCTGATTTTAAGTCCTCTGAGTATAGACCAAGAAGTGGGATAGCTGGGTCAAATGGTGGTTCTATTCCAAGTTTTCTGAGGAATTTCCACACTGCTTTCCAAAGTTGTTGCACCAATTTTCAGTCCCACCAGCAATGTATGAGTCTACTTTTTTCCCCACATCCTCACCAACACTTATTATTGTTTGTTTGTTGTTGTTGGTACTGGGGATTGAACCCAGAGGTGTTCTACCATGGAACTACTTTCCCAGACCTTTTTATTTTTTATTTTGAGACATGGCCTCTCTAAGTCTCACTAAGCAAGACATGGTCTAGCTTAAGGCCTTCCTAAGTTGTTGAGGCTTGCCTCAAATTTGCAGTCCTCCTGTTTGAGCCTCCTAAATTGCTGGGATTACAGGTATGTGCCACCATGCCAGCCTAGAAGTTTTTAATTTTAGTGAAGAACAATTTTCCAACTTTTTTTCCCCATGGATCATGCTCTAGGTGTTGTATTTCCTGTTTTTATGCAGGAGCCCTATTGATATGGTGGTAAGGTGTGAGGGAAGAAGGAAGTGTTCTATAGTACAATATGTCTCCGTCTTCTTGTAAGCCTGTGCCCCTGGGCTGTGACCTTCACAAGTACTCCTCAGCTTTTCCCTTCCTTAGTAGAAGGAACCTTTACACTGAGTCCATTAAGACTCACTGTGACAAAACAATTTCCCTTAAGGGCAGAACTTTGTTGAGGACATCAGAATGCTATGGACATATTTCAAAATGATTACTTTTCCCTCCCTCTGCTGGAAGCACCAGGGGATTTTTCCTCTAGTTTTCACAGCAAGAACATGGTAGTACTCCTGGAGGTAAAAATTCCTGAAAGAATGCCCCCATCAACACTTATTTCCTATAGTTTTTAACTCTCAAGCTTAGCCATGTTGAACTCCAGCAATTCATCAATTGCAACTTAAATGTTCCTACCTGTATTAACCATTCCTTTTATTTGCTATAGTCTGATATTTTGACATATTGGGCACTTGCTGATCCTGGAAGGATTAACCCTCCTGGTTTTAGCTAGTTTCTAGAGAAAGCAAAGAATGAAGCAAGGGGCCCTTTCATCTGCAAATCAGCCAACTCAGACCTCTTACCCTCAAGGACTCCTTTGATCAGGTTCTCATTCTGGGCCACCATCCACCTGCCCTAATCACCCCAGGGCCAGACAACTAGGTAAAGTTCATAGCCCCAAAATCCACAGAAATTGTTCAGCTAGACAATTCTAAACCTGCTCACCCTGATTCATTCCTTCCTTCCTGTGGAAGTCATAATAAAGACCCATGTCTACATTTCCTCCCCCATTCTCTCTGTCTCCTCAGTGCTTCCCTGTATGGCCCTGCACAGCACAGCATGCTGCCATTCTAGGGATCTGTGAGTGAAATAAGCTTCTTCCTTCCTGAAAGTCACTTCCATGTCTGTGCCTCTTGCCACGCCTGATTAAAACAGTCCCAGCTGCTTCTTGGAATACTACCAGACTGGTTCATGAAGGGCTTCTGTATTAGTCAACTTTTCATTACTGTTACAAAATACCTGAGAAAAACAACCTAAAGGAAGAAAGATTGAATTTGGTGCATTTGGCTCATGGTTTCAGCGGGTGTTTGGCTGCAGCCATTGTTTCTGGGCCTGTGGTGAGGCAGAACATCTTAGTGGCCAGGAAGTAGGTAGGAGTGGGGATAAGAAAAAGTCCCCAAGTTCTCTCTGCTTTCTTGGATGCCATGAACAGAGCAGCACCTCTCTGCTATGCCCTTCCACCACAATGTTCTCTCTCACCTCAGGCCCACAGCAATGGAGTCAGCTGACCATGGACTGAACCTCTAAAGCCTAAAGTAAAACTACAAGCAAATAGCAATGTGGGTGCTTTACTATGTGTGTGCTTATGGCATAGATGGCGTCTTTAAATCAATGTTCGCATATGCTGACCTCTATTGAATACCCTCCATGTGCAGGGACCTTACCTGTTTTTAATTAACCCTTTCAACCATGCTAGGACATTGGGGCTACTTGAACCAATTATAGATGAAGAAAGTGAGGTGCAGAAAAGGTAAGTGACTTATTTATGAACACAGAGGCCAACTTTCCCCAACATCTAATTAAAACACAACCTTTTGAGGAGGATTTACGGTAAAGCAAGGAGGTCCTGGTGTTATTCTGGGGTGTCACGTTGTGGCCCTGGCAGAGCTGTCGAGCTCCAGGGGGCATCCTGGACTTTAGATTCCTCTTGGCTGGGGCATTTGCCTGGGCTGAGACCCGCACCGTCCATTTCCTGACTCTGCAGGTGACACGTCGGGGAGATCGGCAAGGAAGCAGGCTCCCAAAGCCGAGGGTCCCCCTGGCAGGCGCGGAGCCCAGCCTGGGCTGAAGGAGCCGGCCCGGGGCAGCCCCAGAACCGGGTCTCCCCGGAGGAAGGCGACGGAACGCCCGGGCCGCCGCGGGGAGCTGCAGGGACAGGAGCGGAGCGCCACAGAGAGGACCAGCGAGGGGGGGAAAAAGAGGGACCGGAGGGCCTCCTTCAAGGAGCAGAGGGCACCCCCACAGAAGGAAAAGGACGCTCCGAGGAAAGAGGAGACGAGGAAGAGGCCGAAGAAGCCCAGGTGTGTGTCGCCGGCGCGTCCCTCGGCTCCGCGTCCCTTCCCCTCCCCTGGGAGGGGCTGGTGTCCTGCTGGGCTCCTGCTCCCCCGCTGCCCCTTCACTTTGCCCCGCCTTTGCTACTGCCTGGGCTCAGAGTCTGGCCAGAGCCGGGATGAGGATCGCACGGTGACAGGTGGGATGGCCCCTGGGCCCCTCGCCCAGCCACCCATGCGCCCCCGCGCAGGAGAATCTCTTAATGCGGCCCCACGGCTGGGTGGGACGAGACCTCAGGTGTCACCAGGTGACTTGCCTTGGCTCTTAAGGAACTGAGAAAAGTGAACAGTATTGGATTCAGGAATCATCACAGGGATTAAGCACACTCCTTCCTTATCTGGACTGTTTTCTAGAAAAATGGAATTCTGTCTAGAATTCCAAGAGTTATGTTAGCTCTGAAATTCTAGGATTTGAGGATTTGAATTATTTGTTTCCTCTCCTTTGTTCCATTAGCACCAGCACACGAGGGTTAGTGGATAGAGCCAGGTCACTGAAATGAGCAGATCGGACTTTTTGTTCCATTGCTTTGGGACCAGCTTTGATGGATGTCTCTGCTCTGCTCCCTTTGTCATTCACTGGAGATCAGGTTATTGTTGTTGTTTGTTTGTTTGTTTTGGTACTGGAAATTGAACCCAGGGGCGCTTAACCACTGAGCCACATCCCCAGCCTTTTTTTTTTTTACATTTTAGAGACAGGGTCTCACTGAGTTGCTTGGGAGCCTCACTAAGTTGCTGAGGCTGGCTTTGAACTCATGATCCTCCTGCCTCAGCCTCCGTAGCTACTGAGGTAACTAACAGGCGTGCACCACTGTGCCCAGCTCTCAGGATGTTTTAAGCATCCCCTGAAATAATGGCTGAGAGGCTTTTGAAAGGGTTTTAGGATTATGGCAGAGTTGATGTTCCTTCTCTGGGTTCTACAAACCTCCTTTGTGCATACCTTTAGTCAGGTGGTCTCCACCTGACTCTCCACCTTCACAGAGGGCAAAGTGAGACCCTCTAAAGAGGCTACTGACTGCTTCTGTCACCCATACCAGCCATCCCTTGTTAGGACCTTTGCTGTTTGTTCCTAATGATAAGCTATTAAAGGGTCAACTTAGAATCTGAATGCTTTGTTAATGGACCCTGAGAATCCTGAACTTTAGAGGGATCCTGTAAGATCCTAAATGACAAATGCAAAGTAAGGTATACACACAAGGACTCATGGCATTTTCCTCTGATGCCATGACAGGGCACTGAGAAATGAAAAAGACTCAGTCCCAGTTCCCCAGGTACAGGCAGGCTAGCAGGGAAGATGAGACACAGGCATCAATTAAGACAAGGCAGAAAGCCATGTGTACACAAGAAGGGCTTTGATAGAGTGCTGTACTGCCCGGGTTCTGGGGCATCGGGTTTCCTTCGTGAAGAAGGTAAGCATTTCAGTAAGTGTTGGAAGAACAGGTAGAATTCAAACAAGCAATGACTGAATGCCCAACTCCCCAGACGGAAGGAACTCACTATGCAAAAATTCAAAGACAGCTATCATGGGATGTGTATGAAGTCCAGCCAAAAGACCCTCCGATCTCAGCTTTCCAATGTTCAAGGGCATGCTCAGACTTCTTCTCCTTTGCTCCTTGGGTGTTATTCAGAAGCTAAAACTCACAGAGGCTGCTGCAAATGGGTTTTAAAAATCTAGCCCAAGTTCACATTCAGATTCTTCTGTTTATGAAACTTACTGGCTGGGTGGGCCTAACCCTTCTCTGGATTTCTCCTTCAACCCTGTCACCTGCTGTCTCACTCAATTGAGGGTCACATATTTTCAGTGAGGCTGTACAGAGCACACACAATAAATTGTACACAACTGAGCACATAATATCATCTGAGAGATGGGGAGGGTCGTTGCTTGGGGATTTCTCATGGGAGCTTGTCTACACCTGTGCTGTTCAATATGCCACTACCCACATGAGTCTGGTGGGCATTTGAAATCCAAACACAGTGTGACTAAGGAACTGAATTCCCAATTTAATCTAACTGAACATAATTTTAATTCAATGTTAATACCATTGACTTAAGAGTTTGTGAATCTGACGTAGGTGTACCTTTGAAACTAATTGATATGATTTTGAAGCCAAAGCATTTCTTTTTTAATTTTTTGGGTTTTTTTTTTTTTGGAGGGAGGGTACTGGGGATTAAACTCAGGGGCACTTGAACACTTAGCCACATTCCCAGCCCTATTTCGTATTTTATTTAGAGGCAGGGTCTCACTGAGTTGCTTAGCTCCTTGCTGTTCCTGAGGCTGGCTTTGAACTCAAGATCCTCCTGCCACAGCCTCCTGAGCTGCTGGGATTACAGGCAGGCACCATCACGCCTGGCTCAATGCATTTCTTTTACAAAATGGCCAAGTAGTTTTGTTAATGAGGATGCAAATATCAAAGAAAAATACTATTTTGCACTTGATTCTGTTACTGGGAACCTTAGGTAAACAATCGGGGTACTTGAATCTACTTTTTCAGTTATAACTTTATAAAACCCAAATACAGATCAAGTGTGTCTGATGGAAATTTAGTGTTTGAAGTGCTCTCCACTGGGAGTGCAATGCAAACACCAGACTTTGAAGATAGTAGAAAAAAAAAAAGACTGTCTCAATAATTTTCATATTTTAACTATATGTTAAAATTATAATGTTTGTTAGGTTAAATGAAATGAAATGTGTTATTAATTGTATTCGTTTTTCACCACTTTAATGTGGCTACTAGAAACATTTAAATTACAAATGGCTATTTCTACTGGTCAGCACTCCACGGGATAGTCTGTAGGGGGAGGGGGAACACTCAGAGAAATAGAGTTTGGGGAGGCAGCTGTGTGGTAGGTTGAGCTACAGGTTGAAGTTCTGGCCTCCTCTGACAGGCAGTGGGAGTCACTGGAAGCATCTGAGCAGGAGTGGGCGTGATCCGGGATCATGCCTTGCCATCTTGCCTGTGGGCTGCTCCACATCTACTTCCTTTCCAGCTCTCTTCTCCATTTGCCCTGGCTCTGCCCCTAGATCATCTTCCTTGGCCTCCAGTAACTCTGGTGGGGAGTCCCTTTCTGAGGAGGAACTGGCCCGCATCCTGGAGCAGGTGGAAGAAAAAAAGAAGCTCATTGCCACCATGAGGAACAAGCCCTGGCCCATGGCAAAGAAGCTGACAGAGCTCAGGTGGGTAGGTTGTCAGTTAACCAGGCTTCTTGAGATCCACAAGCCTCAGCTCCTTCTGATGGGAATGGGAAGCCCCTCCTTCTCCTGGTCCCATAGGGACTAGACAAGAAGGAGGATTCACCTTCCTCACCTCCCCAGGCTGAGTGCAGCACTCAGGGAACGCCATCGCAGCCTGCAGGACTTGAGGTTTGCCAGCACCTAGCAGGTCCTGGAGGAGGAGAGATGGAAGACCTGTACCCAGCCCTTCCATTGCCTGCCCATCTTCTCTCTCATGCCCCAGCTCATCTGGTGGTTCTGTGCCTCTCTTCTGACCCAGCACAGGAAGGATTTCCCCAGGGAAGCTGTCCAGGATGCCCCTTCCCAACAAGATCAGCTCTTTCTTGTGTTCTTTAACACCGGTTGTCCCATCGTCCCAGATGTGGAACTGTAAAAATTTAAATTGAGCAACAAATTACCACTATGGTAACTTTGAAATAATTATTATTTTTTTTTAGAGATCTATACTTTTGAGAAAAGTACTGTGGGGAATGAATACAATATTTGGAAATATGTATATATTTCATGTGTATATGAACATATCTATAAAGGGCATATAAGCTCTAGAGTATGATTTCCAACTTATTTTATTGTGCTTGTGTTAATGTCATTGAAATCTTCAAAAAATGGTTAAGCCCCCAACATCCCTCCCCGTGTGGCTCTCACTTGCAGTGACTTACCTGTACAAGGTGGACTTAATTACCCGCACATCCCCAAAACCTAACGCAAGGCCATGCAGGGAGTGGTGCTCTTTGACTATGGTTCTGGAAAAGAGACTGGGCCTCCTGCCTATGCCACTTGACTTTTCTTTTAGACTCAGCTAGTTCTCTGGTTTCCCGAGGAAAGTTGGCCCACCGATCATTTTTTTGATTCTTACATCTCTGCTGTGATTTTCAATCCACACTGCATGGCTTCTGGTTTTCCACTAGAAAATCCCCTTCTGTTCTTCCACCACATCCCTGGAGACGACACTCACTCTCCTCTTTCATCTGTGTAAAGCTCATTTCCCCTGGCTCCTCTCACACCCAAGTTTGCCATGCTCAACTCAAACTCATGTTATTTAGGAGCACCGTTAGGCAGTCATGTTTTAACACTGTTTTGACATAGCAAAGATTTTGACCACATCAACACAGTGCAGAACTTGTCAGGTTTTCTGACACGTAGAGCTTACTCCATTACTGTGCAGATTATTGCATGACCTTCTATGCAGCTTCAAGAAGAAATGCCTCCCTGCGGTGCCTCAGGCTCCTGCCATGGGCTAGCACTGACCAATAGAACTTTCTGTAACAATGGAAATCTCCTGAAGCTGCACCATCTAACCCAATAACCCCTAACCAGCACTTGACATGCACTTAGTGCAACTGGGAAACTGAAAAATTTTTAATTTAAATTTTAAAAAAATGACAATAGTTAATAGCAATGTATTGCATATTAAAAATGGCAATGAGTAGATATCAAGGATTCTCACTGCAAAAAGAAATGCAAAGTGAAAAAGTGCTTATGTTAATGAGCATGATTTTGTCATTCCACAGATATTATAATATTTACATTTTTGTCAGTTAAAACAGTAAAATAAAAAATAACTTGAAATTTCAAGTAGCCACATGCGCCTAGTGGCTACGATTTGGATAGTGTTTTCAGCTCTAGGCAGTTGGCTGGCTTCTTCCCAGGCTCCTTTTTCTGAGTCCCTTCTCTTTGCTTCTTCTAGGATGGGTTCTTCCTTTTATCAGCAAGACTGAATAGCCACCTGTCACTATCACAGAACCTCACCCCCAACAGGTGTTGCCTGAACACATCTTTTATTAATGGTGGAAAAAAAAAAACAACAACAACAACCTGGATGCTTGAAGAAATGAGATCTCCAGCAGGCTGCAAATCCTGCTTAGAGGAGAAATCTGCCATCTCTTCCCGCCTCTGAGGGCCAGAGTCCCTGCTGCTGGCAGGGTTGGCAGGATCTCTGGGTTGCAGGCTTTGCCAATATCCAGTCTAGGATCTAGAAGACAAAAAGAAAAGCCAGGGAACCCAATGCCCTGTCATCCCCTTGATCCGGAGGTCCTTAGCTGCTTCTGATTTCTGGAACTTTCCCTTTCTCCACACTCTTCTCCGACTCTTCTGCCTTCCACATAGATTTTTAAGGCTTTATGTGACTACATTGAACCTGTCCAGATAACTATGATAATCTCCCTATTTTAGAGTCAGTAATCTCAATCCCACAGAGTCCCTTTTGCCATTTAACAGTTTATTCACAGGTATGACACCAAAGGGCAAAAGTCATGCGGGGGGTTGGGGGGCAAACTCTGCCTATCACAAGTGTCTAGTGTATGCCAAGCATTATTCTAGGAATTTGGGAAGTTTCAATGGACAAGACAGACAAAATTTCCTGCCTTTGTGGAATTCATATTGTAACCAGGGGCATAAAAGCACACAGGCTTTCAGCCCCATAACCCCTCATCGTTTAGATTTCCTTTCATTGGATGTTAATGGAATTCCCACCCACCCCCAACTTTTTTCTCCTGACCAGGGAGGCCCAAGCCTTTGTGGAGAAGTACGAAGGAGCCTTGGGAAAGGGGAAGGGCAAACGACTCTACGCCTACAGGATGATGATGGCCAAGGTGCGTGATGGGGGACAGCCAGCCTGCCAGGAGGGTCTGCTCTGCTTGGGAACGTGGAGGACCCCAGCCTCACCTGTCCCCCCACACCATGTGTCAGTTACCCCCAGAATCCTGAGAGTGAGGCCCAGTAGACCATTCTCCTTCCTCCAGTGATGGAAATCAACTGTGTCCTTGTGGTTCCTCTATGCTGATTCTGTGGAGGCTTCCATATACGTAAAACCTGTTTCCTCACCAGCAAATGAACTCACAGAATGAATGGCGTTAAAACCACTGGGTGGGGGTGGTGGCTAGGGTTGTGGCTCAAGTGGTAGTGCACTCACCTGGCAAGGCACTGGGTTGGATCCTCAGCACCACATAAAAAATAAAATAAAAATGTTGTGTCCACCTAAAAAACTAAAAAAAACAAAACCCACTGGGGTTTTTATTTTTCCAAACTCCAAATCATGTTGATTTGGGGGAGACCCAAAAAGGCTGTGGTATAATCAGCATTGGATGATAAACAGTAATGTTCGCAGAGGCAGCAGGCAGCTCTACTCTGTTATGTCACCCCCTGGGCATCTGATCCAAGGGTAATGGTCTGAGGTGGGACATTTAACCTGGGACTTATTGAAATTTCCTTCCTTGAGGGGACTGAAGTACTCACAGATTTGAAAAACTACCACTCGCATCCACTTCATTCTTGCAGAGAGCCTGTTTCAGGGCTTGAGTGTGGATGTAGTTGCTTCAACTCTCAGTTTTGATGCCTAATACTTCCAGCTTCTTCTTTTTCTTTGTTTCCCTAGGCTTGCCCTGCCTGTGAAATGTATTATTTCCATATGCATTTTTTTTTGTACCAGGGATTGAAACCAGGGGTTTTTAACCACTGAGCCACATCCCCAGCCCTTTTTATATTTTATTTTGAGGCAGAGTCTCACTGAGATACTTTGGGCCACACTAAGTTGCTGAGGCTGGTTTTGACCTCAGCCTCCCGAGCTGCTGAAATGACAGGTGTGCTCCACTGCTCCCAGCCATCCATATGCACTTTTTAAAAATCACTTTGCAAAACTCTAATATAGCCCATTGAGATTTTGATCAATATTTTAAAAAATCTTCCATTTTATTTGTGCAGGCTTCTTATCTTTATAATATTTAGTCTTTGCATCAAAGAATACTGCATGTTTCTCTTGCCTCTTTGAGCAAAGTTTTTCAATTTCTTCACATAGATCTTTTCCATGTCTTAAATTTATTTCTATGTAGTTTATATTCTAGTTCCTTTTGTGAATGGACTAATCTAATAACTAGCTTTGGGTGGTATGTAGAAAATTACACTTTTTTGTTAATTTTATGTGTGGTTTTCTTATTGTACTGTGGTTTGTTTGTTTCTGCACTGGGGATCATGTAATAGGCAAGCCCTCTGCCACTGAGCAACAGCCCCAGTCCCTTGGCTTCTCTTATTAATTTTATTCATTCTAATAATTTTCATCTGATTAGGCACATTAAAAAGGGTTTTTTGGTTCTTCTAATGTGATATGTAATTTCTACCCTAAAGCACAAGTTAGTAATTTCAGAACAATTTCAGTTGACAATGATAACCATAGGTCTCTGTCTTTTCATCATTTTAACGAGAATGACTTTAGTGTTTCACATTAAGTTTATGGGACTTGTCAGCTCAAAATAGACTTTCCCATAATAAGAAATTACCCTCTAGTTATAGGTTAAGATTTCTATTTTATTGGAAATAGATATTAGATTTTATTAAGCACCTTTGCCTTTTAGCTATTAAACTTCCTTTTTATTTCTGGGATAATCTCAGTCATGGCAAATTATTTTTAACTCCTCAGACACACATGACTTGATAGTATTTTATTTATATGTACTACATACATTTTCATAAGATTGATCTGAATTTGTGTCGCACATATGCACAAGGGTGCACTAGGAATATACTTGCTTTATAATAGTGAACAAATAGCATTATCTCCTCCTTATGCTGTAAATCATTTTTTATGGAGCATGAATTTTTTTTGTTTGTGTGAATTCCATCTTTATAGAATACCTTGATATTTTTTTCATGCGTTCCTTGTTGATTGGTGTATTCAAGTTTTAGCTTTTTTTAGAGCCCTCCTGATAATTCATATTCTTCCCCAAATTGATCATTTCATTAAAATTTTCATCTGCATTAACAGAAAGTGGCATATGTGCCATAATTTTTGCAATTACTCTTTATATCTGCTGGGTTTGAAACTGTTTATTCCTAGTATTGTTTTTTTCTCCTTTATCAGTTATAAACACCTGGCAATTATTTCTGAGTCATTTTATTAATTTTGTTGAATAACTATTTAATACTTGATGACTACACACTCAGATCTTCTTTTTTTTTCCATTTGAGGAATGTGCTTTTCGATACACCTTTTTTGTTGTTGTTGTTCTAGATTTTGCTGTAACAAGCTTGCAACAAACAATTTTGTAACACTTATTGTAAATCCAACAAAACACAGTCCCCCAAATAATATGGCTGGTTCAAAAGCATGCATATTTTAAATTTTAAAGCACATTTCCAAATTATTGTTCCCAGTTTGTAGCAACTGAAACTCAAATGAACAACAACAGAAAAAAAATAGGTTGTTGTTCCTCTTTAAATTTGTATTCACTGTTTTTTAAATTGTAGAACACTTAATTGAGATCTACCTTCTCAACAAAATTTTAAATGCACGATACAGTGTTGTTAAATATAGGCACAATGTTGTACGGCAGATCTCTAGTCAGATATGTCTTTGTAAATGAGTCTGTTCAGTCACGTTTCTGTCAAGTAGATCCAGCTTCCTCTATAGGGAGAGGATGATCGCTGACCTTCCTTTGTTACCTGCCCTCGCTGTTTCTAATTCTTTGTTTTCCTCTCTCTTTGCAGTCTTAGGAATTCTCAGGCATATTCTTAACACCATGGAATCCATTTTCTTCTGTGTCAGTTACTGTTCTTACTATGTCAAATATTTCTTTTCATTTCATTATAGAACCTTTAGCTTCCTGTAGTCATTCTATACCTCATATTCTTTTTTTTTTTTTTTGAGGTGGGGTACCAGGGATTGGACTCAGGGGCACTGGACCACTGAGCCTCATCCCCAGCCCTTTTTTTGTATTTTATTTAGAGACAGGGTCTCACTGAGTTGCTTAGTTTCTCTCTGTTGCTGAGGCTGGCTTTGCACTCGCGATCCTCCTGCCTAAGCCTCCCAAGCCACTGGGATTACAAGCATGTGCCATATTCTTTTTAAAATCTTAAATTGCTCTCTTTTAGAAGACAGATTTTTTGCATTCTACTGAGAATGACAAACTGCTTCCTAGAACTTATTTATATATCCTAAGGAATGTTTTCCACAAATTTCAAAGAATAGGTGTCTCTTTTTCCTTATTCAGCAGTACTTTTCTCAGGCCTCACTGGTTGCTTTCATTTTAGTCACTAGATCCCAATTTCATCCACAGACAGGATGTGTCACTTGCCTGGATCTTGTTTGATCCCTACTTGAAGCCATTTTCTTATCAATAGCTGGGGAGCCAGATGACATGACAATGACCCAGTCCCACAGCCAGCAGCTCCCACAGTGCTGAGGAAGGGGCTGGGGATCCTTTGCCCACACCCAGCCTGGTTTTCTGACTCTGCAAACTAATGAAGGTGTCCACAGCCTCCACCAGGTGGTTGCCAAGGTACCCGCCAGTAGCCTGGGCCTCACTTGGCCACATTAATTACCTCTCCCCGTCTCCAGCCTTGCGAGCCTGCGTTTTATGCTGATTTTATCAGCACTCTGACAGGAGATCCATCTCTCGGAAGAAGACTCACATTAATAAAGCTTGTGAGACTGATATATAAAACCGGATGCTGGATTATTAATTTAAAAGGAGAAATTACTGATGCAAGAACTGGAAAACTCAAAGTCCACTTTGACAGTCCCTTCTATTTTGGATAGTCAAGCTAGTTGTATGGGAAGCTAAACCTTCATTCTGATTTCAGTCTATTAACTTACAATGAAAGTCACCACCAGAGAAACCAAAATATACACAGCCCCAGTGACTAGCAGCTGCTCTCCTTATCAACAGATCTACATAGGAAGCCAAATGAATCAAAGATTATTTGTCAGCACAGAATCTGAAGTAGGCAGAGTGCATGAAGCCATGGGGCCAGAGCAGCTAGCATCTAGCATTTATTCTTCCCCAGATCTGTGCCAGTCTGGTCAATCACACCTCTGCGTATGGGTCCCTCTTCTCTTTTGCATCTCTGACCATTTCTCTCTTCAGACAGGTGGTTTTCTTCTTTCCATAATAATCATTCCATCAGAATATTGTCAAAACCATATTTAGAAAATCGGATCTGGAAGCTTGCCTGATTCCTTTGCATAAACCTTTCATCCTTTGGTGACTTTACAAAGTAACATCTCATTTCCTTCATGGACTAGTTTTTAGGAGAATTTTTAATAATAGAAACTAATAGCATCTGTTTTCTAGTACCTCTTTCTTAGCCTGCTATTTTCTATGAGTCTTTTTTATGTTTCTAAATGGCTTTATTTCTAGAGGTTGAGGTTGGTGGGGAGAAAACCCTTTGAATCAACAAAATAGCATCTACCCATCAGACAGACATCTTCTCTAGTTTCCAGTTGATACAAACTCTGGGTGTTGAGCTGGAATCAAACCCATATTTGTGGGCTGGGGATGTGGCTCAAGCGGTAGCATGCTCGCCTGGCATGCGTGCGGCCCGGGTTCGATCCTCAGCACCACATACAAACAAAGATGTTGTGTCCGCCAAGAACTAAAAAATAAATATTAAAAAATTCTCTCTCTCTCTCTCTCTCTTTAAAAAAAAAAACCATATTTGTGTTAGTCACCTTTACATCACTGTAACAAAATACCTGAAATAACTTATAAAGAGAAAAAAAATGGGCCCACAGTTTTGGAAGTTTCAGTCCACGAGTGGTTAGCCTCATTGCTTTGGGCCTGTAGTGAGGCAGCACATTATGTCAAGATCACATGGCAGATCAAATCTGCTCACCTCATTGCTGGCAAAAGAAGGGAGAAAGAAGAAAGAGGCTAGGGTACCACTATCACCACCAATGACCAGAAGACCTCCCTCTAGGTCCTACGTTTTAAATATTCCAAAACCTCCCAATAATGCCACTCTGGGGAAGGAGCCTTCAGCGCATAGGTCTTGGGGACATTCCAGATACAAATTACTTCACTATTGGAGGGAGGAAAATACTTCCTAACTCCTTTCAGAAATTCAGGATCATTTTTTTCCCAAAGAAGAATGGGCAGCCATGTGTTGAGAATTTTTTTTTTTCCAATCCCACCAGTCTCCTAGTTTAACAATTCCTATTAGATTTAGATCCTTGGCTGTCTGCCAAAGGTGACTATGAAAATTGTGAGGTTTCTTTTCCCCTTGAATTTCTATTTGAAGATAGAAAATATTGCATAAAAGATGACTAACCCAATTTGGTTGTGCTCATAAGTTGTACTCAAAATTTCTAAGTTCTTATTTAAACTGTCCAACCCTGAGATATTATCAGCACTGTAGACAAATGCTACGTATTAATGGTCCCCTAACTTCTCTTTCACTCCGCACCTGACTTTGGGAAAGCAAATGTGGTTTAAATATTCACCTCTGGTAGCCTGAGCTCAGGGATGCAGAAGTGAGGATTCCAAGATGGCAACCTCACCCACATGTCAACCTCACATTGTCATGGCAACATCAAAATGTCTCTCAATGTGCCCCAATGTGCTCCAGGACAACATTTAATATTTATCTATTCCATTTCAGAAATGGATCAAGTTTAAGAGAGACTTTGATAATTTCAAGACTCAGTGTATTCCCTGGGAAATGAAGATCAAGGATATTGAAAGTGAGTATTTTGGAATCACTGTTTTTCAGTTGAAGAGTCTTCCCAGAGTTTGGATTGTGTTCTTAAACTTCTGATTAGATTGTTTTACAGATTCTGTTGTATTTTAAAAAGGATGGGTTTTGGACTAGTAGGACCAAGATTTAAGTTCAGCTTCTTCACTTTTCACTTGCAAGTGCTTGGGCAGCTCAGTTAACCTCCTGGAGACTCAGGTTATTTATCTGGAAAAAGGAAATGGAGACCAAGATGTTTGTTCCATAGACTGATGTGAAAATTGAGTCTATCACACACACAAAATACTCAGTAGTGTCAATTTCCTTTGTCTGCACCCTTAAATCCACCATCTTTTCTCCCTCTAGGTCACTTTGGTTCTTCAGTGGCTTCGTATTTCATCTTTCTCCGATGGATGTACGGAGTTAACCTTGTCCTTTTTGGCTTAATATTTGGTCTAGTCATAATCCCAGAGGTAAGCAAACAAACAACAAAAATTTCTGTATCTTTGTATAGTGTTGAGGCTTTATTTTACCCAAATACTCTGTTTGAAGAAGAGTCAGTCATTCATTTTTAAATTCTATATTCTCATTAATTGCCCAGATAGTTCAGAACAAAGAATGGAACTAAAATACTTGTGGTTTTGAATCAAGAAATGGATACTACATATTTTTTACCTTTGACCCTAAGATCAGTATAGAATTATTATCTCAGTGATTTTTTTTCCTTTTACCTAAAAAAATAGAGAGATAGGCAAAGCTAAACAATAAGTGAGTAAAATGTGAGGAAAAACAAAGAAATGGTTATCATAAGATGAACTACATCTTGGCTGCACCTTGGGGTAGAAGAAGGATATGCTTCTGGAGACTCTTACCCAGGGTATTATAAAGTCCTGGTGATTTTCTGTTTGTTAAGCTATTTTTTCACTTTTGTGAATGCCCAATAGTTAATTTTCTTTTTATTACAATCAACTGTACATATGTACTATATATGCTACTTTTTATGCAACTTATTTCCAAATAAGAAAATAAATTAAAAGTGAAAAGAAACAGAAGAATATTACATGAAATGATGAGCCTATAAATTAACAAAACAAAGTAGTGAAATATTAAAAGTGGCACAAATCTGAAGTAGGAAGAGTGGATGAAGCTTGTGCTACAAACATCAAGAGTGACATGGTATATCCCTGCCCTAATTACTTTTCAATATTATTTTGAAATTTCTCCCTCATTCAGTGAGCCTGGAAAATTGAGAATCTGATGCATTTTGTACTCAAAAAAACTCTATTATTTTATTTTTGAGGTCATCTGATTGCAGACCCTTAAAACTTTAGGTACTCAATCAAAAACTACTAGAAATTAATAAAGAGTATATTGACATGTCTGAAGTAAATTTAAATAGAAAAACATCTTCAGGAATTTTCTATACTTCTAACATGCAGTTTAAAATAGAATTCAACATTTTGACACTTGCAACAGCAATAAATCTATAAAATAACTAGTGAAAATGTATCAAATAAGAAGATTCCTATGAGGAACACTATCAAGTATTACTGGACAAAACTCAGATAACAAATGAAAGGATACATTCTTAGAAGGATACAACTTGATATCATAAAAGAGTCAATCCATCTTTTTTTTTTTTTCGTCCTAGGGATTGAACTCAGAGGCACTCAGCCACAACCACATCCCCAGTCCTTTTTATATTTTTTTTAGAGACAGGGTCTTGCTAAGTTGCTTAGAACCTTGCTAAATTGCTGACGCTGGGTTTGAACTCACGATCCTCCTGCCTCAGCCTCCAGAGCTCCTGGGATTACAGGTGTGGAGCACTGCACCCAGCCAAAAGTCCATCCATTTTAAATCAATATGTAAATGTAATTTCATTCTGATTTTTAAAAAAATACTTAAAGATGTGAATAAGGCATATGGATAAGAATACTAAGAAATATGTACACACAAAGAACTAGAAGTACTCCACAACAGGGAATTCATAAAGTAAGTTTTTGGTACATACACAACATTAGATTTTTTTTTTTTCAATTTTTTAGTTATAGATGGACACAATATCTTTATTTTGTTTATTTATTTTTAAGTGGTGCTGCGGAACGAACCCAGTGCTTCACATGTATGAGGCAAGTGCTCTGCCATTGGGCCACATCCCCAGCCCAACATTACCCCAAATTCACTTTATTTGGGGAAATAGCTTATGACAGAGGGAATTGATCATAAAAGAATATTAAGCTCAATAACCAAGCTAAAATGTATAGAGAACTCAGAAATAATTAAAAGGAAATATGTGATTATCTAGCATATTGAATAGAGTTGGTAGAAGGTGATGCATAATATTTAAAATGTTCTTCTATACTTTCCCACTTTTTCTATGAGTGTGTATTAGTTTTAAAATCAGGAAAGTACAGCACCAGGTGAGATGGCACACATCTGTAATCCCAGCAGCTTGGGAGGCAAAGGTAGGAGGATTGTGAGTTCAAAGCCAGCCTCAGCAAAAGCGAGGCCTTAAGCAACTTAATGAGACCCGGTTTCTAAATAAAAAATAAGAAAAGGGCTGGGGATGTGGCTCAGTGGTTAAGCGCTCCTGGGTTCTGTCCCTGGTACCAAAAACAAAAACTTTTAAGTCAGGAAAGTGATTGATGTTATTTAAAGATTGGTGCTTTTTAATGAGTGTCTCCTGCTCTGAGAGGGAAGTTTTTAATCCAGCCTACACTTGTCTCTGTGTGTTCGTATTTTCTCCATTTACACCATGTCACTCTGTCCCTACGTCAGGTGCTGATGGGCATGCCCTATGGAAGTATTCCCAGAAAGACTGTGCCTCGGGCTGAGGAAGAGAAAGCCATGGACTTTTCTGTCCTTTGGGATTTTGAGGTACTGTTGCCAACATGCACTTCCATTTTGTGATTGTAAGGTGAAAGATCCCAGGAATGGTGTAAAATATTGCATTTAATTATTGAAAAGTCTGCATGTTCATCAAATAGGAAGCCAGCATCAGGCAAAATGCTTTTCTCATCCTTCTTATGTCTGCTTTGACTACTGCCTTCATTTTCCTAGGTCTGCCACTGAAACAGTCTCCCTCTCCCCCTTGCACAGTGTGGCTCCTAAATCTCCATTTCCTCTGCACCAGAGTGAACTTTCTAAACTGCAGATCTGACCTCAGATATTCATTGCCAAAATGGAATTAAATCACTGTTCCTCATAGGGTTTACAAGGGAACTGTTCACAACCTGGCTGTTCCCTAGCTGGTCCTGGGTTTGTCTAATACTTCCCACCTCAGTGCCCCACCACTACCAAGTTTCAAGGAAGTCCCTGAACGCATGCCACACCATGCTCTGGCTCATGATCTTCTACCTGAAACACTGTTCCCGCCTTTTTTTCTTTTGGTACCAGGGATTGAACTCAAGGGTACTTGACCACTGAGCCTCATCCCCAGCCCTATTTTGTGTTTTATTTAGAGACAGGGTCTCACTGAGCTGCTTAGCGCCTTGCTGTTGCTGAGGCTGGCTTTGAACTCACGATCCTCCTGCTTCAACTTCCTGAGTCATTGGGTTTATAGGCATGTGCCACCACACCCGGCTGTCCCTGCCTTTTTGAGTCCCCACCTTTCCATGCCTTAGCCTGCAGCTCCAAGGGGTGGGTTCCGAAGGCTGGCCACAGCCATGCTGACACCCACAGCAGGTCATTGCTGCTGCCATCCTTTACTCTCAAAGTCAGGTTGAATCCCTTCAGAAATGTGTGAAAGTGAGTTGGAGTAATTTTCCAAGTGATTTGGAACAAGGATACCCAACTATACTGCTACTGGGGATTTCCCTTATTCTTTATGTCATCAAGGATCCCAGTTGAGATATTGTATCTGCCAAAAACAAACTGAATATATTCCACAAAGATTGCTTGCTTTATATTTAGCAAAGACATAAAAAGGGGCTAAAAATCTGAGTTTATATTATAGCTAAATCATTACACCCAAAATTGTACTATTACACCAACAGCCCCAAGTCAAAACTCCCAAGTCAAAAATAAAACAAAACAACATTTGAAATTCAGTTCATCTGTGGGCTTTAGGGTGTGTAATTTTCTTTAGAAGCTGTTAAATATTGAGAAAGCTCACAAACGCCCATCTACTTTTAGAACATTAAGACTCCAGGGAGGCTGGGGGTGGTGGCAAATGCCTGTGATTCCAGCAGCTCAGGAGGCAGAGGCAGGAGGATCACAAGTTCAAAGCCAGCCTCAGCAACTTAGTAAGGCCCTAACCAACTTAGTGAGACTCTACCTCAAAATTTAAAATAATGATAACAAAAAGGGCTGGGAATGTGGCTACGTGGTTAAGCACCCCTGGGTTCAATCCCCGGTACCAAAAACCAAAACCAAACTAACCAAACAAACAAACCAAAAAAACCCCAAAACCCCAGGAATAGGGAAAAATAACCCTGAGCTGTGCATGCCTGTGGGTGCAGGGGTGGGCTACACACTTATGCATGCCCCTTGTCCCTGATTGATCCTGAATGTGGACAATGCTCTCCTCTCCTTGTCTCTATTCACTCTGTATTATGGGGAAAGAAAGGGAATGAAGAAGGGAAAGAGGAGAACACCTGGGTGGACCCTGGAGCCACAGTGGGGAGGTGGAAGGAAGAACAAGAGCTTCCAGAACTCTTCTTTAACCCTTCGACCCCAATGAAAACTGAGACCGAAGTCCCTGGTAGAATGGAAGTATCTGACAGCTGTTTTCTCTGAGCTTGCAAACCCACAGCATCGGCCTTGCTGTCCCGCAGGGTTACATCAAGTATTCTGCTCTCTTCTACGGCTACTATAACAACCAGAGGACCATTGGGTGGCTGAGGTACAGGCTGCCCATGGCTTACTTTATGGTGGGGATCAGCGTGTTTGGCTACAGCCTGATGATTGTCATTAGATCGTAAGTATGATCGTCTCACTGACAGATTTTTACTTCTCTTCATACAAAAACTCACTCCCTGAGTCTCTTTATGCCTACTCACTTTCTTATGGAGAAAACAAGGAAACATGTACACAAAGCATAGGCAAATTATAACATGTGGTATAAAAGACATAAACCAGGTAATATGGGGAGTTCTGGGATATGGGATAGAAACTCCTTTAGATAAGGCATAGAACCGCCAGCCATGCTGAGAGTCTGAGGTGCAAAATTTTAGACAAAGGAAATGGCACTTGAAAATGCCCAGAGGCAGCAAATAATCTAGCATGTTCCGAGATTGCCAAAAGATCAGTATGGCTTGAGAGGAAGCGTGTCATCTGGTAAGGTAATGCCTGAGGTTTGCAAGGCTTGTTTCTGCTTTCCTCCAGAACTTAGCTTCTTCAGAAAAACTGAATATGTAAAGATATAACCAATAAACCAATACTCAATAAACATATGCAGTTGTGATTCACCATGGCAATCTATCTGGCCCCAGCTCTACCTCTCTGTGGTCAGAAATGGCTTTTTTTTTTTTTTTTTTTCCTTTGGTACAGGAGATTAAACTCAGGGGCACTCAACCACTGAGCCACATCCCCAGCCCTATTTTGTATTCCATTTAGAGACAGGGTCTCGCTGAGTAGCTTAGCACCTTACTTTTTCTAAGGCTGGATCTAAACTTGCCATCCTCCTGCCTCTGGGATTATGGGTGTGTGCCACCATGCCTGGCAAGAGATGGCTTTTTAATATGTCTGTGCCTCTTAATTCATTTTCTCTGAGGAAAACATTTGCCCCGTCCTGTGAATTGCTTTCTTAGTAGTTGGGGAACCCATTAGCCATGCTGGGGGTGTGGGGTGCGAGGCACAGTCTCCTACACAGACCCGACCACCAGGGCCCACATCCCCCTCAGCAGAGCCACAAGGGGTGGTTCTCCCAGGAGAATGTGGAGCTGTGTCTGAAAGACAGTTGTAGAGTACTGCAGAGCCTGGTGAGAACTCCTGAGGGTCATGGGGGAGCCTGGCTTGGCTTCCTATTGCATCATCTCAGGGGAAAGTGCTGCTGCTCATAGGCCCTGCCCAGCACTTGACAGTGACCACTGCATGACATGTGGCCACCCGCATCTATCAAACAAAGGGACAAAACAAGGAGACAAACTCAGTTTTATTCTTAGCTTTCATGCTATAACTTTTTGACCGTTTCTATCCCAGAAAAGTATAGAGATATGGAATGTCTCTGTGATGAACCCAAAAGTTAACTCCTGTGGCAGGTCAAATCCCAAAAGCCAACACGTGAGATAGAATTAGGAAGAAGCACAAAGCCCCCCTACTATCCAGTCGAGCCCCTGCTTGGAATTCTGTGATTCCCACAGGGCTGAACTCCAGGGAGCACAGAGAGGCTGAAAAAGGGCTGAACCATGTGGGCCACAAGGAAGGTCTAAGCTACTTTCAGCCAAGCTTGTTTAAGAAAAAAATGTATTACCTGATAGCCATACCAACTTCCTCAGGGGTCACTGGGTTTCATAACAGGCAAAAAGGTATATGCTCTATCGGAGAAAATAGATGATTTACAGAGTGTGTTTCTCTTTGAGGATAAAGTCCCTATAAAGGGCACTTTTTTCTTAGATTGCATTTGCAGGCAAGTCAAGCCAGAGGAAATCAAGTGCAAGGGTAGAATACATAGTCAGATGTCCTGCATCTTGCATGCTGCCTGTTACCCAATTGACACAATATGTGCTTATAGGGGATTCTGAATTTGAGGAGGAGAAGGCGCCCTGGCTTTCATTAAAGCTGCCTGGGTTCAAGTCCCTGCCTAGCTTGTTTCCTCTTTGGGTGTCTGTTACCTGTTTGTTTGCTACCTGTGTCAAGAATGACTCAGGCCAAGGTCCCCTTGGGGTAACAGAGCAGAAACAGGGCAGGCATAAGAACAGTGATGTGCACCCCACAGGATGGCCACCAATACCCAGGGGAGCACAATCGACGGGGAGAGTGACAATTTCACATTCAGCTTCAAGATGTTCACCAGCTGGGACTACCTGATTGGGAATTCAGAAACAGCTGATAACAAATATGCCTCCATCACCACCAGCTTCAAGGTAATTACCCCAGGGCAGTTACTACTTCCCAGATACCTCCAGGTCCTTCAGTATCAAAAGACTTGTCCCATCTAGGACATTGGAAATAAGATCCTACAAATAATCCATGGCAAGAGCTGTACCTGAAGCATAAGCCCAGCTTGTAGGATGGCTGGGGCAGGTACCCACCACCCATTTCTCAGACGGTAGAAAATCCTGGATGCTGGAATCTGGTACTGCCTATTTCCATGGGAAACTGCTTTCTGCTGGAGAAAATGGAAGTACTCTTTGGGGCAACACTTGTCAACATTTTCTGCTTGCTATAGTCACCTAAGGACTACCTCCTACCTCCAAGATTCTGATGCAATTAGCCTGGGAGGGGGTCCTGGCATTCATTTTGTTTTGTTTTGTTGCTACCAAGGGTTGAACCCAGGAGTACTTAACCACTGAGCCACATCCCAGCCCTCCCCACAATCCACCCACCCCCCAGTTCCTGTTTTACTTTAAAACAGGTTCTCATTAAGTTGCACAGGGCCTTGCCAAGTTGCTGAGGCTGGCTTTGAACGCGTGATCCTCCTGCCTCAGCCTCCCAAGCCACTGGGATTACAGTCATGCGCCACTGTGCGTGGGCCTGGCATTCATTTAAAAAAAAAAAAAAAAAATCTCTGCAAGTGATTAGAACACCCAGGAGGAGTTGAGAACTCTGGTATAAGGATGTGGGAATCAAGAAATCAACCCTATGTTTCTTACAGTCCACACAAAATGACCGCACTGTTTGTTCACAGAACAGATTTGGGGTGGGCTACAGAATGATGGTTCATATAAAGTGACCAACCAGACACTGATAATTGGTAGGAAGTCTCCTCTCAAGGAGGCTTTGGTGTCTGGGAGAAACTCATTTTTCCTTCTAGGTTTACCACTTACTAGTTGTGTCTTCATAGAGAGTTACTGTTACATGACACAAGGTTAGTAAACAAATATCAATTATATTTTTTATATACTAACAGAGGACAATTAGAAAATATTTGGTGTGGAGGTTACCAGGGACTGAACTCAGGGGCACTTAACCAATGAGACACATCCCCAGCCGTTTTTTTTTTATTTATTTATTTATTTTGAGACAGGGTCATGCTAAGTTGCTTAGGGCCTCACTGAGTTGCTGAGGCTGGCTTGGACTTGCAATCCTCCTGCCTCCAGCCTCCCGAGTCACTGAGAGTACGGGCATGCACCATCATGCCCCACTAGAAAATATTTTAAAAATTCTATTTGCAATAGTATCCAAAACTTAAAATATCTGGGAATAAATTTACCCCAACACACAATATACAAGACCAATAGACCAAAAAGGTACAAAACTATTGAAGAAATTAAGAAACCCTAAAAAATGGAGAAATATACCATATTCATGGATAAAAACTGATGTGGAAAACTATGACCTGGGAGCCATATCCAATCTACTGTATACTTTTGAAAAATTTTTTCTTTTGTTGAGACATATCCATGCCTATTTATTTGTACATCGTCTGTGGTTGCTTTCATGCTATAATGGCATAAATGAGAAGCTGCCTAGTAGCCTAGTAGTTGCCTCAGCCTCCCCAGCTACCAGGATTACAGGCATATGCACCACACCTGGCTAAAAATATGTTTTCATAAAGAAAATAACTAATTCTACTTAGGACACAGGGGATTACATCATTCCCCCTGTATTATTTATATTTATTTATGGAAATACAAAAATTGGTTTTCTCGGGGACTCAACAACCATGGTTCCTGGCCTGACTTTATTCATATCTCATTTTCATACAACTAAGGAATCTATAGTGGATGAACAAGAGAGTAACAAAGAAGAAAATATCCATTTGACAAGATTTCTTCGTGTCCTGGCCAACTTCCTCATCATCTGCTGTTTGTGTGGAAGTGGGTACCTCATTTACTTTGTGGTGAAACGATCCCAGGAATTCTCCAAAATGCAGAATGTCAGCTGGTATGAAAGGAATGAGGTAAGAAGGACATTACTAATGAAGTGAATATTGAAGGCAAATACTTGAATCACTGGTTCCTGCATTCTTCAGCAGAATTACTAGAAGTCTGGATTATAGAACTTGTTTTAAGAAGTGGAATTAGATCACTTTCCAGAAGTAGCACGGACATCTTAAGCAAAGAATCACCTGCTTTTAGGCTTTGGGGGCTGACCTCTATAACTAGATAAAGGTGGATTCTAATTATCATGTCAATCAACTGGGTAGACAGTTGTACTAACACCAATTATGAAAAAGGTGATCCTTTGCTCACTGCTCTACAGTGCTACACTTCATAAATCAAATGTCTATTAACATATGAATGTGATTCTGGGCTCTTTTCTATACTGAGAACATACTGACATACTATACTGAGTTTATAGTTTGCCTTGATATCTAAGGCAAATGAGTAGAGTGAGTTCTATAATCTAGTAAAATTAATGGACTTTAAAGAATAAAAATAAAATCCTCTGGGTGTATAGACAAAGGGAGGAAGTAGAGTGAGTTCTCTCATGGAGAGTCACAATAAAAGACATTAAGGTTTTATTGGGTTTATATGGAATTCATAAATCTCTTTTGAGAATTTGACATCTGTAGTAGTTTGAAAAAGCTACAGTGTCTTCCTACCCCTGTACGCATAGTCCTTCACAATGTTAAACCTTAATTATCTCCTTAAAAGACCTGTCTCCAAACATTATCACACTGGGGGTTAGAGCTTCAACATATGAACTGGGGGAGTGGAGACAGTTCAGGCCAGAGAGGCTGAAGAGACAAGGTTTCTGCACTGGGACTTATCAAGAGCCAGGGGGAAGGGAGAACCTTGTAGGCTACCCTCACCAAACTGATCTGCATCTCCCTGGTAACCCTTTATTATTACAATGTTCTTAAATAGATCCTCAGGAAACATTCATGCAGACAGCATTTCCTGAGTTCTGCACATTCATAATTGTCTGAGCTCTTTATACTTAAAAGCCAATTTTGTTGGATATGAAATTCGTGGATCACATTTTCTTGAATGTCTTAAATGTGTAACTCCATATTCTTACGGCAAAAAGCACTTCTGTAGAAAAAGAACTCTGATAATATTCTAATTTTCTTTCCTTTATATTACCTCCTCCCATTGTCTATACACCCAGAGGATTTTATTTTTATTCTTTAAAGTCCATTAATTTTACTAGATTATATCTTTGTGTTATTTATTCTGAATTGATAGAGTTTTCTTTTCAAATTAAAAAATAGGTGAGATCACTATTTGACCCAGCTATCCCATTCTTTGATATAACTAAAATCACCATACTATATTGATACTTATCAATATAGTATGTCTATAGCAGCACAATTCCATAGCCAAGTTATGGAACCAACCTAGGTGTCCATCAACAGATGAATGGATAAAGGCAATATGTATATATACACAATGAAGTTGTACTCAGCCATAAATGAGGATGAAATTTTGTCATTTGCTGGTAAATGGATGGAACCGAAGAGAATCATATTAAGTGAAATAAGAAAGCAAGGGTCAAATGTTTTCTCTCATATGCAGAAGCTAGAGAGAAAAACAGGAATAAAAAGAGAATCTCATGAAAATAGAAGAAAGACCAATAGAATACAAGGAGGAAATCAAGAGGGAGGGAGGTATGCTATTGATGAATGTTACTGATCAAATTATGTACATGTATGAATATGTCACAATAAACCTCACTATTATATATAATTACGATGCACCAGTAAAAACCATAAAAATTTTAAGTGATCATATATTGTTTTCAGTTTAAAGAACAAGTAATTGAAGTATGGTTTTTAAAATTTGTTCTGTTCTCTTGTTTGGATTTTCTTCGAGAACTCCTTTTATGCTTATTTGGGATCTTCTTTGTCTATCTCCAGTGTATATCATTTTCTCTCAAATTCTTTTAAACTCTTTATTTTTTTAATTTTTAAATTTCTCCTTATTTTAATGTTTTGTTTCCATGTCATTATTATCATATGTATTTATTGTGATTTTTAATTATATTCTTCACTTTTAACATGACCTTTCCCTTCATTTCTAATTCTTTGTTAATTCTGACATTCCACTTTTGTTTTTTTCTGATTTTTATTTATGTTATTATTTCATGACCTGTATCTCTTCTTAACATTTTTCAGCTTGTTTTTAAATGCTAGAGTATAATTTAAACTGCTTTGAACAAATAACTTTTTGGTATGCTTTCATGCCTAATGGTGTGTTATCTTCTCTTTTTTTCTTACCACTTTGCATGGCCTTTGACCTCAAAATATTTTTCTTCTGTTTGTTTTTATATTAAATCAGTTTCCCTGAGCAATTAGTGAGACATGGTTCAGGATACCTTTTCTAGCTTAACAGAGTTTCCACTTCCATTGTTTGTGTGGATTTGGTGGCTTGCTCTCTGAGAATTCCGGACTTTATCCCCTTTCTCACCTTTATGTTTTTTCTTTTTGTCTCTGCCCTCCCTTTCCTTTCTCCCTATCTTCCTCCTGTCCGTTGAATTTCAGTTCCATACCCAGAAGACTCTCCTTAATGTTGGGCCCTGTCCTGCAAGGGAGTTTGTTCAATTGCAAGAGTTCAAGTGGCCTTTTTCCAAATTAACCAAAGTTGACCTTGCCCTCATCCCTCATTGGATCGAGCTGGGTTCCTCATGGCTCAGCTGCTGTTCTCAGATTTTTCCACCCTGGTTTCATGGAGTGCCTATTGGCTCTTCTAACATCCTCCCATCCCAACCTATTGGCCGCCCCTTTGCTTCTCCTGGCTTCCTCTCATGCCGACACCAGCATTCCATCAGATTCTGTGGCTATTAGCTGTTGGTTCACACCTACTTGTGCCTCAGGATTCATGGCAACACTCTGTCACCTACTTTCATTGCTTCTGGGTTTTTGATTATTAGCTGCTTTGTCCTTGTTTCACATAGGAATTCAGGGATATTAAAAAAGTCATGTTGTGGCTATCATTATTTTTCCATAACTCCAATATATATATATATAATATGAATATATATATATAGGAGTTATATATATATTATTATATATATGATATTATATATTATTTATATATTATATATTATAATATTATATATATTATTTATATATAATATGAATATATATATATAAACTGTCATTGACTATCAGGAAAAATGTCCTAAATGGCTTTCTCTGACTTACCTCCCCAGCCACCCTGCGGTCACCTCCCTTCACTAAGCAGCAACTGCACTGGTGTTCCTTTTGTTCTACCCAAACACCTCTTCCTCACACTCTCATCTCACTTGAATAATTTCAGGTTCGAGCTTATGTTATGCATTGTATACTTTATGTACCTGCCCTTTGGAACATTTTTTATTTTTGTAATAATTAACTAGTCACATAATTATTTACATCTGCCTCAAGCCCTTTTGGGATAGTGTGACTTTTTTATCCTTTGTTGTATATTCAGATTAAGCAATGTGATTCCGGCATAGTACATGCTCAGTAAACGAGAGACAGAAGAAGGACAAAGGAGAAAACTTTTGATAGAATACCCACAATGGGCCTGACACTATACGTATATCATTTTATTTTTTTCCTTATGGCATATTGACAGGATAGCTATCATTATTTCTAGTTTTTGCATGAAATATCTGAGGCTCAGAAAGGTTAAGACACACAGCCTGTTAATAGAGGAATCAAGATTTGGACCCAGAGTCTGTCGGACCCCCAAGTCTTTCTATGGTAGCTCATTCCTGAGTGTATAAACGTACTTCAAATCCACCATGGATCATGTAAGCAGATATCCATCTGAGCATTCCTGACAGTGGTTTGGGGGTTGCAAGCTAGTGTCTGACCAGAAAGGATTTAGGAGATGGGAAAGGCAAGAACTCTGGAGGCTCCTCTGTAGGAAGAGAGAGAGAGCTAAGGATCAGAATCAGAGGGGGGGTAATATCCCTTCTGTGAAGCTGTCACTGGATCACTTAGCTATGACAAAGTCTGCCTTGAAGGGAATTGCAGTTTCCTTAGGAAGGAGGCCTGACAAGAATAAACCAAAGCACAAAGAACAGCGGGCAGGATTGATGTGATCCAATGAGATAGCTTGCGTGACACATGTGTCCTAGGTGGAAATATCCACGAGAGCAGAAGAGGTGGGGGTGGATCTTGTTTAAAGGCAGGAATTTGGCTGAGCATTAGGGGACCATGTACAGAGGGCAGTGGTGCAGTGAGGGCTCTCCAGGGGAGAAGAATTGCGGGAGCAGGTATGAGGTGTGGAGGGGATGAGAAGCCAAGCCACGGGTCAGTGCGAACACGGAGGGGAAGAGTGAGGAACATCCCAGAAGAGTTGACCAACCTGCAGTTTAGTCAACCATTCTTGGATGAACTGTTCCCACTGTGTAAAGAGTTTTAGTTGCAAAAAGAATGTCCCACTGTGCTCAGATCTAGTTATACTAGTCAGGATCCTCCCTAAATTAGAGCCAAAAATTGAGTATTTACCAGCCTCTGGGGTGGCAGATTTACATACATCATCTCATGATTCTCACAAGAACTGCCATCATCATTTTATTCATGAAGAAACAAGGTAAATTTTGTAACTTTTGCTAAGTTATGAAGCCAACAAATAATAAACAACTGGGGCTAGAAACCAGAAGACTAACTCCAAATGCCATATTAACCGTACTCTTGGCCTCCACCATCAGTTCTCTTATGTGAGCTGAGTTTCCTGTCTTTGATGCTCTTGAGATGAGGGCCCCATGGTGATGCCTGCCCAACCCCCAACCTGTGCAGAACATCAGGCACCACCCAGCAGAACTCATTTGCTCCTTCATGAAGCAAGTATCCTCTGGTGTGATGATCTCAGTTCCTTTGTATAGACACCCAAAAGTGAGCTGCTCGACTCATGACAGCCAGGAAGCAGAGAGAGAGAGGGAGAGAGGGGGAGAGAGAGAAAGAGAGACAGAGAGAGAGAGACAATGAAAAGAAGGGATGGGGAAAAAGAAATACCCTTAATTGTTATTTTAGTCAGTTTATTTTTTTCTGCTGCTTTGACTAAAAGACCTGACAAGAACAATTTTAGGGGAGGAAAAGTTTATTTAGAGGCTCACGGTTTCATAGGTCTCAATCCATAGAAGGCCGGCTCCATTCCTCGGGGCTCAAGGTGAGCAGAACATCATGGCAGAAGGGTGTGGCAGAGGGAAGTGGCTCACATGATGATCAGGAGATACAAAATGTATACCCCAAAGGCACGACCCCCTCAATGCCCACCTCCTCCAGCCACATCCCACCTGCCTTCAGTCACCACTCAGTTAATCCCATCTGGGAATTAATTCACTGATTGAGTTAAGGCTATCATAACCCAATCATTTGTCTTCTAAACATTCTTGCACTGTCTCACACACAAGCTTTTGGGGACACTTCACATCCAAACCATAACAATGCACATATAGTGGGGTTCATGGGAGTATTTCAACACATGCGTATGGCATGCACTGGTCCAACCCAGCCCACCTTTATCAGTCCTCCCAACCCCTCCCCTTCCCAAATGCTAGTAATCACTAGTCTACATTTAGGTTGGTGTTTTTTAGTTTCCACATATGACAGAAAACATTAGTACTTATCTTTCTGGGTCCGGTTTATTTCACTTAATGTTTTTCAGTTCCATTTATTTTCCTGTAAATAACAGAATTTCATTCTTCTTCAGGCTGAGAGGATATTTGTGTGTGTGTGTGTGTGTGTGTGTGTGTGTGTGTGTGACATTTTCTTTATCCATTCATCCATTGATGGGCATCTAGGGTGATTCCATATTTTAGCTATTATGAAGTGTTACAGTAAATGCTGGGTATGCAGGCATCTCTTGGGTGTGCTGATTTCATTTGTTTGGATATATACCCAAAAGTGGGATTACTGGATCATATGGTAGATCTACTTTTAGTTTGGGAGGAAACTTATATATTGTTTCCATAATGACTGTATTCATTTACATTCTCACCAACAATTTATGAGTGTCTTTCTTTCCACATTCTCACCAGCATTTTTTTTTAAATAACAGCCATTCTAAATGGGGTGAGAGGATATCTCATTGCAGTTTTGATTTGAAATTTGCCTGATGGCTAATAATATTAGTTTAGTTTTGATTAACTTGTATTAATTGTACTTCTTAGTGGGGTTCAGTGGGATATTTTCTCTTCAAGAAATCTTGTTTGTTATTGATAAACAGTGACAATCATTACAGCAACCAACTAAGGGTCAGTTATGATGTGCAGGCATATGCTGACGGCTCAGGGTCATATAGAAATTCATAGATACACCAGGGGATCCCCAGGTGCAGGGGGGGGACAGCAGGGAGATGAGAAGGCCATGGAGGTGCAAGTATGGTGGCCAAGAAAGTCATGTTGATGACACTGTAACCCAGACTCACTCTCCCGATTTCTCAGGTAGAGATTGTAATGTCCTTGCTTGGGATGTTTTGTCCCCCTCTGTTTGAAACCATCGCTGCCCTGGAGAATTACCACCCACGCATTGGACTGAAGTGGCAGCTGGGACGCATCTTTGCCCTCTTCCTGGGAAACCTCTACACATTTCTCTTGGCCCTGATGGATGACGTCCACCTCAAGGTAAACGAACTCCCCCAATATCAGGAATCTACCACATTTCCTTTTTTAATACAATAATTTCAAGATGCATAATTTATATTAGTTAAATGTTGGAAGTTTAAAAACAGAAAATGAAGAAAAATGTCTACCCAGTCTATGACTCAAGGACTGTGATTATTAATATTTTACTACTGTCATTTGCATAATACCTTTAGTGTTTTATTTGTATCCTTTCCCATGTTGCTTTATAGCTTCCATAGTGATCCATAGCCAAGTCACTGTCCGTTGCGATGATATGGCATGGTTAACTGAACCGCTCATCAATGCTTACCAGTGTGTGAGGCCCTGGGGCACGGCAGAGAGCAAGAAGCAGTCCTGTTCTAAGTGCATTCATGCTCTGGGCCAGGAGACAGCTCATCCATTACAGCACACTAGGGGATGTACTTCAAAGCCAGAGAAGCATGTCAGTGCACACAGAGGAGGGCTCCATCCAGCCATCTGTACATTCATCCTTTTTTTAAAAAATATTTTTAGTTGTAGAGGCACACAATACCTTTATTTTGTTTAATTAGTTTTATATGGTGATGGGGATTGAACCCAGGGCCTCACACATGTAAGCACTCTACCACTGAGCTACAACCCCAGCCCATATTCATTCTTTTATTTGTTTTTTAGATGTAGTTGGACACAATATCTTTATTTTTATTTGTTTATTTTTATGTGATGCTGAGGATCAAATCCAAGGTCTCATGCATGCGAGGCAAGCTCTCTGCCACTGAGCTACAATCCCAGCTCCCATTCTTTTTTTTTTTTTTTTTTTTTTGAGAATAATTTACTCACGATTTATTCTGGGCATATGAGGTAATAGTGACAGAGAAATGGACAATAAAAACAGGGCTTCCTTCAGAAAGTACAGTCTTGTAATAATAACAGATGAAGGGACAATTACAGAACAGAGTGATATAAGCTGTGGAAAACTTTCTCTGGGTCCCAAGGAGCATCTCCATCAGACAAACCATAGCAAACATTGGGTAAAACAGAGGAGGAGCCAGTGCCAACAGGAAACTGCAGGACAGCTAAACAATGAGTGGAGAGAAAGAAGTAAAAAAATTAGAGTGGGAGCCAAGAGGGCCACATGGTAAATGGCACCCCTTTTACCCTTCTTCCACCTGAGGCTAATGGTAAACTGCTGGAAGGTTCTAAGCATGGTAATGACTGGCTCTGGCCCTTATCTGTCCCTCTACCCTCATCTCTGGCTTCCTTTCCAACCCAGGAGACTGCTCTTCCCTCCTGAACCTCATTTTGTCTCCACGGGCACAATGCTCTCTTGTCTCTCTCTTCACCCTTCTCCCATGTTTAACTAGTTGACTGAATTAGTCCCTGATGACACTGTCTCTAGGAAGTCTTCTGTGTCTCGCCATTTTCATCTGTCATTTACTAGACTGTAAACTTTCAGAGGGAAGACCTATCTGTCTTGGTCATTCCTGTCATCACCGTCTTATATGCCAAGAATAGACCCTGAATAAATCATTCTCAAAAAAGAATGAATGGATGGATGAATAGATGGATGGATAGATGGATGCAAACTTAGAAGAGAAGACCTGAGGACTTCAGCCAATTGCTCCCTTTCCTGGGTAGATTGAAGGGCTGGGGAGAGAATTTTTGCAAAGGCCCTCAGGGATTTGTTGGCAGGGTTGTGGCATCTGCTGGCTTTATGTGTGATTCCTGCAGAAACAGTTGGACCATCCCTGGCTCCTTCCAGTCCCATATCTCCATCTTCTGTTCTAGCTTTCTAATGAAGAGACAATAAAGAACATCACTCACTGGACTCTGTTTAACTACTACAACTCCTCGGGTTGGAATGACAGTGTCCCCCGGCCACCCCTGCACCCTGCAGATGTGCCCCGGGGTTCTTGCTGGGAGACAGCTGTGGGCATTGTGAGTAGTTATGCTCTCTGAAAAGGTGACTATTCTCAGTTCTTTGTTCCTTTCTTGATGTTTCAATTGAGGAAAAACCCTGAAAACACATCCACTGTCCATCCAGCAGGAGTTCCTTAATCACTTGGAGGGTAGACCTCTGCACCCCAAGAACTCCAAACCTATTTGCTATCTTAAACATTGTGTTGGGGTGGATCCTTTCAATTTTTCCAAAAAAAAAAAATAAAAAAGTTAGTAAATGACATATACCTAACAAAAGTAGAGAAAGCTTAGTTCTGTTGCTTTTGGTTCCTCTTCATTTTGTTTTCTCCAAAAACCAAGAAAAAAATTAGTAGGAAATGGAAAAAAAATTCATCTCCTGTTCCTGGTGATTGATGGTCATGTTCAGTCCTAGTGGGGAACAGCTGGCATCTCAGAGCAGATGGGGGAAACAAGTCAGGAGCCTTCAGGTTTTACTGATGATAATTATGGCGCACGAGGTATTGTCCATGTACCAGGCAATATGCACACAGTCAGCAAGCCTCCCTGCAAGAGTGATATCATGATCAAGTTCAAGGGGTTTCAAGATTATTCCAAAGTCATACAACTGGTCATTTATAGAGCTGGGACTAAAATTAAGCAATCTCCAGAGCATGAGGTCCTTTCTCTGCACCACCTCTCTACCAGGAAGAATCAGAAGACCACAGAGGTGGATTCTGATGGGTAGGGGTGAGTATGTATGGCTACGGTTGATTGGGAGGGGAGGGCAAGGTCAAACCCTGACCACTCCCTTTTTCTGTGTTCCTTCTTGCAGGAATTCATGAGGCTGACAGTGTCCGACATGCTGGTAACATACATCACCATCCTGCTGGGGGACTTCCTACGGGCTTGTTTTGTCCGGTTTATGAATTACTGCTGGTGCTGGGATCTGGAGGCTGGATTTGTAGGTTACTATTTTATAGACACTCCACATAAAGTTGCTTCAATCATCGTCCTCTTTGGCACTTACAGCCAGATATATTCTTGTGCATTTCATTTCTTTCTTTGCTTAATGCAAGTGTCTGCTCTGTGAAGTGGTGTAGTATTTGATCTTTTTTTAAATTATTTTTTTGTAGTTGTGGATAGATAGAACACCTATATTTTGTCTATTTTTATGTAGTGCTGAGGATCGAACCCAGCACTTCACGCAGGCTAGGCAGGTGCCCTGCCGCTGAGCTACAGCCCCAGCCCCTGTATCTCTCTCTCTCTCTCTCTCTCTCTCTCTCTCTCTCTCTCTCGTAATTTCTTTTTAGTTGTAGTTGGATACAATACCTTTATTTTACTTATTTATTTTTCTGGTGCTGAGGATCAAACCCAGCACCTCGCACATGCTAGGCAAGCATTCTATGAGCCACAACCCCAGCCCCACAATCTGTATCTCTTTTAAGGGTCCTTTTTGCCTTCATAGAAGCAACTCTGCTCTTTCCCAATGTGATCTTATCCAGGAAAGGGAGGCATTCTGCCCTGGGAAAAGGTGGGCCTTACACTTTAGTGCTGAGCAAATGATTGGTTAAGAAATACCTGCACCGTGGGTTTTTCATACCGGCATGTGAGGATGGTTATGACACCACTAGACAATAAATTTTCAGCTTCATTATAAAAACAAATGGGGGGTGGGGAGGGAGGAAGGAAGGAAGGGAGGGAGGGAGGGAGGAAAGAAATGCCCACAGAGCGTCAACTCTTAGGAAGACTGAAATCCCTAGGATGGATATGAATGTTTTACAAAATCCTAGAACACACCAAAAACTCAATAACCATCTGGATTATGCTTTGAGAAACCTCTTGTGATTCATTCCTTCCACCTAGGATTCTCTTCTTCCCCACTTACCTAGCAAACTGCTCATTCTAAACATGTGCCGTTTCCTCTCCACAGTGACCTTCTCTGATCTGGCAGAACCTCTGTTCCTGTGCATGTCTCTTCTACACCTCATTAGCCCACCCATTACTCACTGGTGTTGGGAGCGGGGCTCTCCCTTAATTGAGCTCTGTGAGAGTCTGTCCATATCCTGATTACCTATGTAACCTTCATCCTGGTTTGCAGCAGGGTGCCTAGCAGGGGTAAGGGTGCAGATTTCTATCATATTTTTAAAAATATTTACTTTTTAGGTGTAGATGGACACAACCCAATGCCTTTATTTTTATGTGGTGCTGAGGATCGAACCTGGGTCCCTCCCGTGCTAGGCAAGCGCTCTACCGCTGAGCCATAATCCCAGCCCATCTATCATATTTTTTTTATTTTAGTCCACTGCTGGTTTAATTTATTTATCATGTTTTTGGTACCAGGAATTGAACCACTGAGCCACATCCCTAGTCCTTTTAAAAATTTTTTATTTTGAGACAGGTTCTCTCCAAGTTGTTTAGAGCCTCAGCTATTTGCTGAGGCTGGATTTGAACTTGTGATCCTCCTGCCTCAGCCTCCTGAGCTGCTGGGATTACAGGTGTGCACCATGGCGCCTGGCTTTCCCACCAGTTTTTTTGTTTGTTTGTTTTAAATTTTTTATTTATTTTATTTTTTATGTTAATGATGGGTTTGTTGAGAGGTTAGTTTCATTATTTCTTTTTTTAGTTTATTTTAATTCATTATATATTCCCCACCAGTTTTAAACAAGCTTATTTCCTTACCCCCTCAGTGGTAAGGAAAATTTCATAATCTTGTCTGAGAACAGGATGAAAAGACTTCATCCTCCAAGAAGATGATCTCTTTGATAGGAAGATAAAATATTGCCCAGATGTCTTCATATTAATTTAAAAATTCAATAAGACCCAAAGTTATACTCAAGTTTCTTCAAAAAATAAACATGTGGGAATATCTAGGAAAAATTTTTGGAATGCAGAATAAAAGTAACTGGACCTACCATTATATTAAAACATAGTATGAAGCTATAATAACTAAAACTGGGTATCAGGGAATAGACTTACTTATTGACGAAACAGAATAGAAAGTCCAGAAAAATATACTCTCTGTGGGGCTTTTGTTGAGGTTAAGAGAGTCTTTCAAATCAGTGGGATAAAGAAGGATTATATAAAATTGAACTAGGGGTGGGCAGAGGACTATATCTCTTACTCATTTTACCTAGATAAAATAATTGAAGTGAATAAAAGTTTTAAACATCAAAAAAATGAAGTTGTAGATTTCTAAAAGAAAGCATATATTCACTTATAATCTTGGGGGTACAGAAGATTTTCCGAAGCAGGGCACAAAGCCCAGTAGATAAGTTTAAGAATATTTTAAAATATTGAAATTTAAATTCTGAAGATTTAACCCTAAGGTATTTGGGTTATGAATCTTTCCTCTTCTGATCCATGTTTTCCTGAACTTTCTTATCTCTTTTCTAACTTCTCATTCTTTCTTTTCTTATTCTTGTCCTTTTAATTTTCGTTTCTGGAAGACAAATTGGGACATGGGTAAAAGTATGCTTCCTGAGGACTCCTGGCTCCTAAGTGCTCAATAACTTCTGGGTCTTCCAAATACTAGAAAAATCACCAAAATTCTGGAAATCAGTCAACCTGAAAACCTCAGTTAGTCCAAGCTTTTTGTTCCTACAAACTTCTTTCAGCCTGAAAGAAAATGAGGAGAAAGGAGAGTTAGAAGAACATTTTTTTCTTTTTCTTTTTCTTTTTTTTTTTTTGTTTTTGATTGTTTTAAAGCCGTCTTTTTATTTGAATCCTCAATTAATTATTTGTATCTCATTACTGTAACATTTACATTTGATTACAACATCAAGGTAAATTTCTGGTTAAAGCTTTGATAAAATGTTCTTTTAGGGGCTAAAATCCTTCCAAGAACACAGTGTCAGCCTAAAAGGCAGAAACTATCATATTTTTAATTGAAAAAAAAAATGTTTCAGCTTAGAGAAACTTCAAAACTTTTTTTTAAAAAGTTTGAAACATGTTAATGAAACAGAGTCCTAAAACTAAGTTTCTTCTCCTGTTACCAAAGCTGGTTCTGTGAGATGGAGTGACTTTGGTTTCATCAGTTGGCTGATAATAGCATCTGGCTGATACCATCTAACATGTTTCTCTCTCTCTCTCTCTCTCTCTCTCTAGCCCTCATATGCTGAGTTTGATATTAGTGGGAATGTACTGGGTTTGATCTTCAACCAAGGAATGATCTGGTAAGTTATTCATTTCATCTGAGGATCACCTAATTTGGGAAGCCAAAAAAAAAAAAAAAAAAAAACCACTAGAATCCCAGGCTTTGTCACACAGCTAACTTGGGGGAAGGTGGACAAGTCATCTTAGCTCTCTGAGCTTCCTTCTTTCACATGAAAAATAGAGGGCAGGACGGGATGAGAACCAGGATGGTTTCTGGCTCATCCAAGTGCTACCATGAAAGCAAAGATGGAGAGAAAGAGGAGAGAGGGAGAGAGAAAAAAGTACTGGGTAGAAGAAAGGAGAAAGGAAAGAGGAAAGGAAGGAGGAGAAAAAGGGAAGGGAGAAGGAAGGATAGGAGGGAAGAGGTAAATGAAATAAAGAACTTTCCTCTGGAAAGAAAGTGAGAGGAGGCTACATAACTTCAGCCAAAGGCTTTCTGCGGTGCTAAGGGCACCTGCAAACCATTGTCCTACCGCAATGCCGTTAATGGAGACCTTGGTGACAGGATGCTTGGTTGGAGAGGCCTGATAAGATCTGATCTGATCCAGTTCTGATCAGAGCCCAAGCCAGCAATGCTCAGAGTGTCTTCCCTTTCCTGCGGACAGGGTGGCTATGGCTTGGTGATAAATGCCCTCATTAAATGGGAAGCCCCTGCCACTGGGACCACCATACTGGATGGGACAGTTGTAACCTGCAGGGAAACGGCTTGGCCTCATGCCCCTAACCCTTCCATCCCATTTCCTCTATCAGCCTTTCGACCTTTCCTGCTACCAGGCCAACCAGGTGTCTGGTTTTTGCCCTTCCAGGATGGGCTCCTTCTATGCACCGGGACTGGTGGGCATTAATGTCCTGCGGCTGCTGACCTCCATGTACTTCCAGTGCTGGGCAGTGATGAGCAGCAATGTCCCCCATGAACGTGTGTTCAAAGCCTCCCGATCCAACAACTTCTACATGGGCCTGCTGCTGCTGGTGCTCTTCCTCAGCCTCCTGCCCGTGGCCTACACCATCATGTCCCTCCCACCCTCCTTTGACTGCGGCCCATTCAGGTGCACAGTCTTTGTTGCATGGGAGCGGCTCCCCTCCCCAGGCAGGGTCTGGCTCAGCATTCAGGTTCTGGTTTCAGGTCCACTTGCAAAAGGCCATGGAGCTTTGGGCAAATCATCAGGGCTTTTCCCTAGAGTTTTCCATAAAGATAGACATGTTTTATGTCTGTGCTATCCAATATGGTAGCCACCAGCCACCCATGATTGTTGAGTGCTTGAAATGAGAAACTGGGAAACCGAATTTCTAATTTTATTTCATTGTAATTAATTTTAATTTAAATAAACACACGTGGCTAATGACTACCATACTGGATGGGACCGTGGCAACCTTTTAACACTGAATAATCTACCACCTGGGATTACTCTACCATAAGAAAAGTAATGGGGCATATTCAGAAGATGAAATGACTATAAATGTGTAAGTGCCATCCAGATGTGAAGCAGTGGCAGTTGATCTTGATTGAGACTCTTGACTGGCCCCCCCCCCTCGTCCAGTCTGAAGAGCACTGGCCAGCACTGTGGGTTCGGGTATGAGTCAAACTAGTTTAGGAGACTGAATATTGTGTTAAAAGATCAATAGTTGTAGAAGGAGGTAGATAGAGAAATAGTGTGCATCTACTGCTGTCTTTCCAACTGTGTGACCCTCTGAAAACAAAGGGCTCTCTCTACTCTGTAAAAAGGAGCTCTGGGATTAAAGCAGTTTGGAACACTCTACCCCTTCTGTCTGCCACCTTCTCACTTAGAAATGCTCAATGTGCACTCCTCAGGAATTATGCCATATGATAACATAGTAGCTATTGCTCCCACTTAATGAACAGTCACCCCAAGCTGAAAGCAGGGTGATACAGGTGAGTGGGGCCCTGCACTACACTGATGCAACCCTGACAGAAAGTATCTCCTCAAATTGTGCATCCTGGGACCTCACACACCTCACTCCGGTGTCAGCCCTGACTACCAACTTATAAAAAAACACACGTTGAGAAAGGCCAATCTGGGACTTCTCTGTTTATAAGGGACTCACTTAGATAAGGGCCTATGGTTGGGGGAGCCCAGAAAAGGTGTTTGCAGGAATGTTCTAGCAGAGCATGATCTGGTCAAACAGGGGTTCACAAGAAGGAAGGGGTGTCAGTCTAGAACAGAAGGCACATACTGAACTAGAGAAGGCTGTGATGCCAGGCTGAAGGAAGAACCACCTGGAGAAACCTCAGTTGACCTCTTCCTGAACAAGAGTAGGAGGGCTGGGCCTGGACACGAACACCAGGGATTCACAGGCTGCCCACCTGTGCCCAAGAGGGATACCAGTGAGTAGTCCTGTGCTATCCCTGTCCCACCCCACCTGGGCCCCTTTTGCCTCATCTGCTGCCTTGAGAAGCTCTGACAGCCTATATCCTGATCACAGGGGAAGTGACCTGAAAATGGCACTCGAAGGAAACATGACCACTATCTTCTTCCTCTCGCTCTTTCAATCAAAACCCACCAATGGCTGGAACAGTCTTCTTGAAGATATTTTCATAACCATCTTTTATTTGCTCTAGGTCTTGACTCAAAGGTCATGTTCTCAATGAGCCCTTTCCTGGAGCTCCTAACTAAAATGTCTCATAAACACACACACACACACACACACACACACACGTACACACACACACACAAACATATTGCTTTGGCTTATTTTAGCTCTTGTTACCCTGTAACACACCTTTTGCTTATTTATCTTGTGGGTTGCCTTCTCCCCTACCAGGGCATAAGCCCCATGAGGGCATGTTTTTGTTTCCTTTCTGTTGGCTTTATACCCAGTGTCTGGAGGAGAATATGTAGTTTATAGTCAATGCTCAAACTAGACCATTACTTCACAGAAATCCAGTTATACAGGGAGGGACTTAGGGTTTGGACCAGATCAAATGTCTACAAGGGTCAGGCAGGTGACATAAATGAATAAGGTGGGCAGCACTGCATAGCTGAGGGGTTGGTAAATTGTAGCCTATGGACCAAATCCAGATCACCACTTGTTTTTGTAAATAAAGTTTTATTGGAACACAGTTACATTCATTTGCTTACATTTAGCCTATGTTTGTTTTCTTATTAAAATCGCAGAATTGAGTCATTACTGCAAAAACTATCTGTCCCACAAAGCCTAACATTTTTATTACCCTGCCCTCTTCAGAAAATATTTGCCAGCCCTCTGATTTTGAGAATAGAATATAGAGCCAACTCTGTCATTTGCCAGCTGGGTGATCTTGAGGAAGTTATTTAGCTCTGCAGGTTCATTGCATGTAAGATGGAAATACTGCTAGTGTTTACTTCAGGGTTGTTATTAATATTTAATGTGCTTTTTTTTGTGTGAAGTGCTTACTCCACAGTAAGGTATATCTGTGAGTTTGTTAAGCATGAGCCCTGACCACGTCAAGGGCAGCTGGTGCTTATCTCCAGTCAATAGTTACTATCAGAAACATGAGCCTGATATTACCAGACCTTCCAGATCTTCACAGAAATCTGAATGCTTATTTGAAATTCTCTATTTTATTATAGCCATTAATTCAAGTTAAAAAAATACTGTACCAGCCCACATAACAAATCTGCACAGGCTCCACCTTGGCCAGCATTTCACCCGTGTTTCCTCCCAGAAGAGCCTGTTCAGGCGTGAATGTGGCTAGGTATGCAGATCTATGGTGTCTGGCCAAAGTCACAGTAAGGTGGTAGTGGGAGAGGCTTGACCATGGGCTCAGCTTTTTCTGTTGCCACTGAACCAAGAACTAGTAGATATCTGAAGCCAATTTAGAGAAGTCTTTTATTACATTTGGTGCACACAAGCATATTGATCACTTTCACACAAGTGGAATCATTAAGCACTACATCTATTTTAAATTCTTCACTCATTAATTAACTCATTTTTTTAAGAAAAGGAGGAGCAATCCCAGGCAACATAGATTCTAGTCCCTCAATACATCTAACAGGAGAGGTGCTGTGGATTATAGCTGCTGATGTATCTCCAGACTCACTTCAGTCTATTTGTAACCCAGATCTTTTTTTTTTAATATATAAGACAGATAGGGTATAATTTTAATTTGCTTTTCCTTCTCTCTGGATTTGTTGAAATTCTACCAAAACTCCTCACTAATTTGGCCAGAAAGAAGAAGGGAAAGACAAAGAAATGAAACAAGGATATTGACAATCCCAAAGTGAGGTGCCAAGGACCCTGATAATCCCCAAAGTGACAAAACACTTACCAGTGAAGAGGGTAGCCGAGGTATTTGGAATGTCTACTTTGCTACAGGCATTGCATAAAGCATGTATTTAATCCTTATAACAACACCGTGAGGTGGGAGCATCATCTATACCAAAGACCAACTAATTTTTCTGTAAAGGCCCAATTGTACATATCTTAGGTTTTGCAAGTTGCAAAGGTTAAGTGTTGTTTGTTGGAGGTTGGGACTTTAAGAGGTGATTAGGTCATTAAAGTGAATTAATGCCATTCTCTCATGAGACTGGGTTAATTCTCATGGGAGCAAGTTCATTCTCACACTTGCAGGATTGGATCAGTCACTGCAAGAGAGGCTTGCTGTAAAGGAAGTCTGTCCCTTCTGTTTTGTCTCTTCCAAATGCACCTGCTGGCTCTTCCAATTTCTACCAAGAGTTGAAGCAGCATGAGGTCCTCTTCAGATGCAGATGACCTATCCTGGAACTCTCAGCCTCCAGAACTGTGAGCAAAAATAAACCTCTATTCTTTACAGATTTTCCAATCTTGGGAATTCTGTTATAGCAACAGAAAGCAGAGTAAGACTGAGGCCAAAGGGCAAAACCAAGACTATTATAAAGCTATTTATACAACAAGAGAGAAATAAATGTCTATAAAGTTTTTTATTGACAAAATCCAAAATTTGGTAATAAAAATAATAATGTATCATTTTTGTAATAAAATCTGCCAGTGAGAAAAATGTAATTCTTTGGGGGAAGGTGATAATGTTTACATAATAGAGGTTCAAAGTTACTGCTGAGCTGTTGAACTGCTCTGTAATAGAATAAGTCAAGATGTTCAGTTTTTATTTCTGACAAAAATTTACAAATTAGAAACAAGCACAAGAACAAATGAAGTTCACCATTGACACAACTGATTCAATTGCAGATAATAGATTAAAATGTTTCCTAAAAATTCCCTGCTGATGAACAGTACAATGAATAAACATAGGCTGTAAATACCTAAAATTTTGTAAGCTTTGCAAATTTGTCCACCTAAGGTTTTTTTTCTGCTCCTCACATAATCTGAACATTATCACATGTATTTGCACATCATAGTAGATTCCCACTCAGGTTGTATTGAATTGGTGCCTTTGCAATTTCTTTGAAAATATTCTCACCCATATTTGTTCCACACAGAATATTCAGAGGTTCATTTCACAGTCACTTCAAATTTGGCATTGAATCCTCAAACAAACAACTGAGCAGTATCAGCAACTCATCAAAAGTCAAGGAAAAAAACCACTTGAAATTATTTATTTTTAAATGGGCTATTGTTCTCAATGATCTCCATTCTTCAAGCACATTGCTCTTGCTGTATATTATAAATGTCTTACACAAGTTTGTTTTCTCTGGTTATATTCCTTCAACTCCTAATCAAACACACAACTGGTAAATGAGGAATATGATTTTAGAAACTGGAGGAAGGATGATCCTTGTTATACAGCAACAGAAAACTCAGCTGAATTGTGTCCTACAGTTGTATGGAAAGTTGAACTTATGGGCAATGACTTTGGATGTTTAGCTGAGGATATTTAAGATCTATCATGCTGCTTAGGGTAAAGCATGAGAAGGAAGAGATAAATTGAGGTAAGAGCTGATAGGCGAAAAAGAACCAGGACTTGATGATGATTTTTAGAAATTCTCAGTCTATCCACATTGCAAAAGATGCTTAGATTCACTGTGATGGAAGACTTCTCTAAAAAGAAAGCGAAATGTGAAGCTGGATAACCTTCTGCTAGTGCTTCTGTAGTATTGAATAACTGAATATTCATTCACAAAGAATAAACATGTGACTCATAGACCCCCTCAATCATCCCAGCAGAAGCCAGGAATAGAGCAGGAGTATCCAGTAAAGACATTATAAAACCCTTTTGTCTAATAGAGGGAATTCCCATGACATACATGGAAGACCTGTAAGGGTTTTGAGAATGTCATATCAGGAGAAATGCTGCCAGCTTGGACTAAAAGGGCCAAAGTGAAGACAAGGTAGAGGAAAGCTTTGACCTCCCAGAATTTATAGGCAGAAAACAGGCTGATAAAAATCTACTAAGCTGGATGCAGATTTAATGCAACTTCTATTAAAATTCCAATGATGTTCTTCATAGAAATAGAAAAGCAGTCATGAATTTCATTTGGAAAAATAAGAGGCCCAGAATAGCCAAACTAATCCTTAGCAACAAGAGTGAAGCAGGAGGCATCACAAAACCAGATCTTAAACTCTACTACAGAGCTCTAGTAACAAAAGTGGCATGGTATTGGCACAAAAACATACATGAACACCAATGGAACAGAATAGAAGACACAGAGTCAAACCCACATAAATTCAGTCATCTTGTAACAGACAAAGGCACCATAAACATACATCAGAGAAAAAATAACCTCTTCAAAAAATGGTGCTGGGAAAACTGGAAATCTATATGTAGCCAAATGAAATTGAACCTCTATCTCTCACCTGGCACAAAACTCAACTCAAGGTGGATCAAGGACCTAGAAATTAGATCAGAGACCCAGCACCTACTGGAAGAAAATGTAGGCCCAACTCTCCATCTGTTGGCTTAGGAACTAACTTCCTAAACAAGACTCCTAAAGTTCAAGAAGTAAAATCAAGAATTAATAAATGGGATGGTATCAAACTGAAAAGCTTCTTCACAGCAAATAAAGCAATCAAGAATGTAAATAGAGAGTCTACAGAATAGGAGAAAATCTTTGCCACCTGCACCTCAGATAGAGCATTTATCTCCAGGATGTACAAAGAACTCAAAACACTTAACACCAAAAAAACCAAATTACCCAATCAATAGATGAGCAAAGGAACTGAATGGGCAGCTCACCGAAATAGAAATATGAGCGGTCAGAAAATATATGAAAAAGTGTTCAACATTCAACACCTTTAGCAATTAAAGAAATGCAAATTAAAACTACACTGAGATTTCATTTCACTCCAGTCAGAGTGGCAATTATCAAGAATACAAGTAACAATAAATGTTGACCAGGATATGGGGGGAAAGATACACTCATACCTTGCTTGAGAGACTACAAGTTGGTGAAATCATTCTGGAAAGCAGTGTGGAAATTCCTCTGGATGGAACCACCATTTGACCCAGCTATCTCACTCCTCAGTTTATACCCAAAGGACTTAAAATCATCATACTGTAATGACAATGCTATATCAGTGCTTATACCAGCTCAATTCACAATAGCTAAGCTATGAAACCAACCTAGGTACCCATCAATAAATGAGTGGATAAAGAAAATGTGGTACACATACACAATGGCATATTACTCATCCATAAAAAAGAATGAAATTATAGCATTTGCTGGTAAATGGATGGAACTGGAGACTATCATGCTAAGTGAAATAAGCCAATCCCCCCCTGCAAAAAAAAAAAAAAAAAAAAGGCTGAATGTCCTCTCTGATATGTAGATGCTAACATACAATGGTGGGAGGGATAGAAGTTATTTGAATTAGACAAAGGGGAATGAAGGGAAGGGAAGGGCTGGGGGATAGGAATAGGAAAGACAGTAGAATGAATCAGACATAACTTTCTTATGTTCATACACATGAATACACATGAATACATGACCACATCATATAAAACAACAAGGATGGGAAGTTATACACAATGTATGTATGTATGTATGTCAAAATACACTCTACTATCATTTATATAGCAATCTTTTGTGTGTATGTGTCATGCTGAGATTGAACCCCACATCTTGTAAATGCTAGACAAACACTCTACCCCTGAGCCACATCCCCAGCCCTGTCATGTATATCTAAAATAAAAAATAAAAAATCCACTCAGCTAGAGTATGAACTACCCTTCAAGGAAAAGAAAGGATAATTTCCAAAGGCAGGACTGCAGTCCTGGAGGGTGGATCTGTAGACAAAGAGGGTGAACCAAGGATTCAAAGGATTATTCTCAGGCCTTTGCAATCTAATGGATTTGGCTGGTTGGATTTCAAAATAGCTCAGGATGGTGATTCCTTCCTTCCTCCATCTATTTCTTTTGGAATTGGAGAGATGAAGTGAATATATTTTGTGAGTAAGATGAATTTAATTTGGCAAGGATGGGAAAGCAGGGGGTAAGGAGGAAAAAGTGGAGTTGGGTAAGATTAATACAGATTTCCAAAGAAATCCAGGTCCTAATTCCTGGAAACTATGAATCTTAGCTTATATAACAAAAGGATCTTTGCCGATGTATGGAGTTAAGGATCTTGAGATGGAGAGATTATTGTGGATTATCCAGGTAAATGTTAAATCTCAAGTGTCCTTATGAAAAGGAAGCAGAGAGAGACTTGATTATGAAAGAGTAGAAGGTGATAGGACCATGGAACACAGAGATAGTCGAAGATTCTCTACTGATTTTGAAGATGGAAGATGGGGACATGAGCCAAGGAATACATGGAATGTAGCTCCAGAAGCTGGGTAAGCAAGGAAACAGATACGCATCTATTACCTCCCTCTGGAGGGAGTGCAAACCTGCCAACATTCTGGTTTTAACCCTGTGATAAGACTTCTGCTTTATCATTTTAAGATACCACTATGGTAACCTGTCACAGCAGCTCTTGGAAACTAAAATGATATCTATTTCAATGGTAAAGTAATCCACTCAACTTTGACTTAAAGCATACAATCTGAAGTTCACTTTTCTTGTTTTTATATGCTGGATCTGCACTCATAGTGAAAAATAAATTAAATGTCATGATATGAGAAGTATGGAATGGAATAGTAGTCACTAGAAATGGGGAAAGGGAAGAGGTGTGGGCACAGAAAGAAATTAAGAGGGACTTTCAGGGACTAAGAAGGGTACTGGGAGAAAGAGTGAGAGAGGGAGGGTCATGGATAGTAGGGTGGATAGTTATGATCAATGCATTATGTATGCACATATGGAAAAGCACAGTGAATTCCATTAATTTGAACGATTACTATGGTGATAATGTTAATAACTATAATAATGATGAAAATACATAATAAAAATAATAAACATTAGGACATGGTGACAGACATGGCACTTCAAATGCTGTCAGATTATAATACAACAGCATCACTGTGATTTACAGTGAACTGCACAAGAGTGCTGAGCAATGAGATAGCCACAGTCAGTCTCTGGTGCAGCTGCTCATGTCCACCATAACAGCACAAAATCAGCCATCAACAGTACATGAGTGAATGAGCAGGGCTGTGTTCCATTAAACTTTATTTATGGAAAATGAAATTTGAACTTCATATTTCAGTTTTTATGTGTAATAAAATATCATGGTTCTTTGATCTTTTTTACCTTAATCACTTAAAGGGTAAAACCTTTCTCAGATCATAAGCCATATAAAAATAGGTGACATGTTGAATTTGTCCATGGGCCATTGTCTGTCAACCCTGATCTATATTTTACACAAGGAAAAAACAATAGGGCTGCTAGCTGCAACATTTTGGAGGGCACTTACAACTTAACAGCAACATATTCAGTATTTTATATGATTCATGTCTATATTCTCTAAATAATCTTCCGAGTCAAACACTGTTATTACACTTATAATTCCATATTACATTATATTAGTATTATACAATATTTAATACATATGTATATATATATGTGTGTATGCATGTATGTATGCATACAATATGTATATACATACATACATATATGTACTTTTATGTGTTGTGGATAGACAGACAGACAGACTAGGGCAGACAAATTTTCAGTATCTTGCCCAAGATATCAAACTTCAGCACAATCAAGTTTCCATCACATTATTTCTATAATGGTGAAAACATTCCATATTTGCTCTTCTAATATAATTTAGTCACAGGATTATTGGGTTCTTGAATTTATGATTAAAAAACAGAATTTTAAATTTTATTTCATCCTAATTTTTAAAAAATATTTTTATTAGTTATTCATGGATCTTTATTTTATTTACTTATTTATATGTGGTTCTGAGGATCGAACCCAGTGCCTCCACATGCTAGACAAACTACCGCTGAGCCACAATCCCAGCCCCCATAATTTTTTATATTATTTTTAATAGCCACAATTGACTGTATAGCTCCAGTAGAGACAGCAAGAGTATAAATGCAGGTATTAAAAGAAGAAAGAAATTAGTCCTATAGCTTATAAAGGGGAAAGCAAGAACTTGAAGCAGGAACTGAAAACCCCTCAAACCACATCTTAGCACTAAAATTACCAATCAAGAACCATCAGCTCCCAGGATTCTCTGGCAGGCATTTGTAGAGTCAATCTGAATATTAATTATTAGGAATTGGACGAAAACTGAAATTAAAGTTGTGAATAGTGCAGAAGCCTGTCTTGGGCAATCCAACCTCCTGGAATTATAATATGAAGACTAATTGTGGGTATGTTTGAGAGGCACCACGAAGTTTCCATCATGTCGGCCCCTGGAGAATATTTCCTATGCCAGGGAACTCAGAGGAAGCTCCATGTTGGAGCTATAACATATACAATTTTCTCAGATTAGAATATATGAGACAACTCATTTTTTCTTTCTGAGAAGACCCATATAGTTTGAGAGGTTGTGGGGTACCAAGGGCAAGAACAGTGCAGAACAGCTATACCCTCTAGACCAAATGGCAGCCCCTGAAGGAAGACATTTTTCACTTGCAGTCCATTTGAAGCAGGATTCTTGTTCTTCTAGGAAAGCAGTGGCAAGCAGCAGCTTTGGAGCCATGGGGCTTAGACCCAATTGTACGTGCTATGTGAGCTCAGCAGCAGCTGTAATGTGTCCTCTCCTCCTTCCAGTGGGAAAAACAGAATGTATGATGTCCTCCAAGAGACCATTGAAAATGATTTCCCGACCTTCCTGGGCAAGATCTTTGCTTTCCTCGCTAATCCAGGACTGATCATTCCAGCCATCTTGCTGATGTTGTAAGTTAGCCAGAGCCGTGGATCCACCTCATGGAAACCTCCTCTGTAGTTGAAACTTCCCCAGCATATCCTTCCTTTTCACCCTTTTAGTCTGGATTCCCCAGAAGCAGACCCTGAAAAAGAATTCAAATGCAAGTAGCTGAGTAGTAACTGAGAGTGGGAAGGGAAAGGAAGGGCATGACTACTTCTGGGGATAAAGGACTTTAATCCTACTGGGGACTCAGGAAGACACGTGCCTGAGTTGCCCCTCCCTGAGGGTCAGGTATCAATTCCCATTGGTTCTCAGTGATCGAGACTCACTGATGTTGGTAGTTCCCTGGAAATTTGGAGGTGGAATAACTTCAAGGGTAGGAGTGGCAGTGGGAGAGAAGGAGAGTCCTCTGGCACAGAGCTGACAATCTCCAATCTTTTAGGGAACACACTGAAAAGTAGGATCCAAGGGATATGGTGAAACTTGAGAGTATTCTCAACAACCTCTACAAGGTTCACTGGAAATACCAAAGAACTCTGGGCTCTGAGCGTCTCTGAAAACTTAGGAGGTGGTTGGGCATGACTATAGAAGGCTCACAGCCCTACTCCACTAACTCCTTGCGCACCGGAACAGTTGGTTCATTCATCACTGGCCTCCTCAAACATTGTGAAAGGATGATGGTGAGTTGATGATCTGGGTATTTCCTATAGTGACCAATGCCCATCTTGGTATCAAAGGAAGAAACTCGGGAAGGAAGAAATGAAGACAGGCAGGAAATAAGATTCTTAAATTTGAATTTCTGTGACAGAAAAAAAAAATGAGCTGATGAAAACATAGGTACTTTTACGTTATAAAAACACTTGGCAGGGGCTGGGAATGTGGCTCAAGCGGTAGCATGCTTGCCTGGCATGGGTGCAGCCTGGGTTCGATCCTCAGCACCACATACAAACAAAGATGTTGTGTCTGCCGAAAACTAAAAAATAAATATTAAAATTAAAAAAACAAAAAACATTTGGCATCTGAGGTCACACCTCAGGAGTAGAGCATGTTTAAGGCCCTGGTTAACCCCCAGTACCAAAGGAAAAAGAAGACACTTTTTGGTATGCTTTTGTTTGTTTGTTTTAGAGAGAGAGGAGAGAGAATTTTTTAATATTTTATTTTTTAGTTTTCGGCGGACACAACATCTTTGTTTGTATGTGGTGCTGAGGATTGAACCCTGGCTGCACGCATGCCAGGCGAGCGCGCTACCGCTTGAGCCACATCCCCAGCCCCTTAGTATGCTTTTTAAAAATATGATATATCCTCAGCTGAATGAAGTGGCAGTAATTCGGGAGGCTATGGCAAGAGGATCACAAGTTTGGGGTTAGCCTCAACAACTTAGCAAGACCCTGTCTCAAAATAACAAAGGGCTAGAAATGTTAGCTCAGTGACAGAGAACTCCTGGGTTCAATCCCCAGTACTTTATATATATATATATATATATATATATATATATATATATATATATATATATATATATATGATATAATCTCAGCATAAATAATACAGACAACCAGGTAAACTGGCACAAAATTAAACAGAAGTTAACATTTTTTTCAATACTTGCTGCCTTTTTAAAAGTAAAAAATGTTACACCTGAAGCTCTACCCAATCCTTCTTTTTTTCCTCTTTCTCTAAAAGTAACCACTATTTGGATTAGCTTTAATTATTTTCATGCATGTTTTTGTGCCTTAATCATGTGTACACACACTCTCATTTGCTGAGTTGTTGTGTTTTTTTTGTTGTTGTTGTTGTTTGGGAACTGAGCTACATCCCCAGCCCTTTCTAATTTTTATTTTGAAACAGGGTCTCACTAAGTTGCTTAGAGCCTCACTAAGTTGCTGAGGCTGGCTTTGAACCGGCGATCCTCCTATCTCAGCCCTCCAAGTCATTGGAATTACAGATGGGCACCACCACACCCGGCTCATTTATTGAGTTTTAAAACTTTCTTTGAATGCCTCATATCATATATCTTTCTGCACTAAATATCCCATTTGGGGGATTTCTCCACATGGATAAATTAGCGCACACATCAGTGGCTCTGCTGTGTTCCATACTATGAATAAACCACAGTTTATCTACTACTCTGCATAAGGATAGTTGGGTTGTTTCCACTTCTGCTATAGGAAACTGCTCCACAAACACCTTGCATATGTCTCCTTGTACAACTGTGGAAGTTTTGCCAAGGTAGATATCCAGAAGTGGAATCACTGGATCATAAGTATTTGCTTCTTCAATCCTTTAAGTATTGCCAAATAGCTCTCCAAAATGGTGTTTTTCCTTTGACTCCTTTAAAAAAAAATTAATTCCGACTCTGGTGAAATTTTACATCTTTATCTTTATTTTCTTGAATCATAGTTATTTTCTCAATTTTTGTCTGATATTCTACAATCTGGATCACCTGAGCATATATTTTTATGGTCATTTCTTTCCTCTTCTTTTTCAGTCATTCGATCTCATTTTAAACAGCATGCAATTTTGCCTGGGTTCCAAACATGTGGATAAAAAAATTGTAAAGGTTATGGGAAATGTTATCTTTGTCCAAAGAAGGATAGATTTTTCTTCTGAAAGGCAGATGGAGTACTAGATCACTTAATTCTTTCAAGGGTTGGTATTTCTGCTAGCTATTATCTCATTTTTAAAAATCCAAAACTGAAAAAACCACAATAATTTATGTTACTAATTTGGTGGGATTCAGCAGGAATGGTTCTTTTCTTCTCACCTCAACATCAGCTGGGGCAGCTGGCTGGGGGATCCGCTTTCAAGGTGGTCCCTCATATGATGGACCTATAGATGCTGACTTCAGCTGGGAACTCGCGGCTAGTGGCTTCAGTTCCTCTCCATAAGCTTCTGGGACTTCCGCACAGCATTGTGGCTGGGTTCCAAGAGCAAGTATTCCAAGAGAACATGGTGGATATATGTGGCATTTTTATAACCTAGTCTCAGAAGTCATATCCCATTGCTTCCGCCATACTCTATGGAGGCAGTCATGAAGGCCCTTCAAGTTCAAGAAAGAGGAATATAGACTCCATCCCTTGCTGAGTGAATGGAAGATTCTAGACACATTTAAGATGGGAGCTATTATGGGCATCTTTGGAAAACATAAACTGTCATTGTTGTGCTGGGCCTTTGCAGGACTAGTTTATTTCAGTTTAATCCCAAGGCACTGACTTTATTTCTAGAATGTGACCTTTACTCTTGAGCATGGTCTTTCAGGGGGTCTTGATAATTACACAGGACTCATAGGCAAGGCACTTGTTGGAGCAGAGTTTGCACAGTTTGCAATAGCAAAAAAGTGAAAAGCCTAAGGTGTTTACCACCTCCTGCACTTTGGCAAGATTTGAAACCCAACTTCCCCTTCCCCAGATTGGCTGTTCTTTCTCTAGTACTACTGTTATTTCTGTTGAACTCTCTGCTCAGTTCTCTAGTTTTCCTGATGCCATTTTCTTCTGGGCTTCATGGAATACTGAAGATTTAACCAATGGTTTGAGGATGATTTTTATGCAGATTTTTTGACTTCTTTGATTTCTTATAGAAGTAAGAAAAAAAAATGTGACCTCAAAAGATGGTGGTGAATTTAGAGTCAGCACTAGCCCACAGAGTGATTTATGCAAATTAGAATATTTATGCAAATTAGTGCTTTATGCAAAACAGGCAGAGGTATGCCGCATAGGGGGTTTCATATGACAAACAGAACATAGCTGGATTTCAGCCTCAAATCAGCCCCTGAGCCAGGAGCCTTTTGTGCAGAAATCAGCCTGCACAATGATCATCTAATCCAGAATCTTTTGGCGTGGACTAGGGATCAGAAAACTAAAGTTCACAATCTAAATCCAGCCCACATTTGTTTTTGTAGTTTTACTGGACCATGTCCATGCTCATTCACTTACTATCTATGACTGCTCTGTTCTCCCAAGGCAGAGTTGAATAGCCGTGAGAAGGACTGTATTGTCTGCAACACCTAAAATATTTACTGCTTGGCCCTCTGAAGAAAAAAATTTGCTGATCTCTGAGGTAAATAATGAGGTGATACTTCCAAAAATGAGTTGAGAGTTTTACTTGAAACATGTAGTCACCAAGACTTTAAGATAATGACAAATAATAATAAGCCATTTAGAAAAAGTAGGTCCAGATTCTGGAAGACAGTAAATATTGCATTTGAGCCTTTAATTTATTTTGGAGCTTCAGGAAAAGGAGTTGATTTCATTGGGTGGAACTTTTAGTCTTCTCTTGCCTTGATCTTCTCTCTAGTTTTATCCATTGCTGAAAGTGGAGTGTTGATTCTCCATCTATTATTGCTAAGTTGTCTATCTCCCCTTAAATTTTAGTTTTGCTTCATATATTTTTAGGCTGTGTTGTTAAGTGGACATATGTTTATACTTGTTATATTTTCTTGTTGAAGTAACCCTTTAACATTATAAAATGTCCTTGTCTCTAATAATAATCTTTTTTCTTGATGTTAGTATAGCCATTCTAGTTGTGTTTTCTTTTTGTCTGTTTGTTTGTTTGTTTTGTACTGGGAATTGAACTTTAGGGCTCATGCATGCTAGGCAAGTGTTTTACCACATATCTGAACTACAGCCCCAGCCCCTTCTTGTCAGGTCTTTTACTATAGTTTGTTTTCGTTATTTTCTTAGTGATTACCCTGGGGATTACAATTAACATAGCAAACTACCCAAACTAATGCCAACTTAGTTACAATAGTATACAAACCTGGTTCGTATACAACTTTTCTCTTTCCCCCGCTCCTTTGTGCTGTTATTGCCATAAAATTCCTCTTTATATACTGAATGTTAGCTAAATCAACTAGGAAAAAAAGGCTTACAAAAAGCACTAATGTCTTTTGTATTTGCCTGTATAGTTACCTTTACCCCTGCTCTTTATTTCTTCATGTAGATTTGATCACCATCCATCTAGTGTTCTTTCGTTTGAACCCGAAGGATTTCCTTTAATATTTCTTGTAAAGAATGTTTTTGAGGTCTGGGGCTGTAGTTCAGCGACGGAGCACTTGCCTTGCACGTGTGGGGCACTGGGTTCTGTCTTCAGCACCGCATAAAAATAAACAAATAAAATAAAGGCATGCTATCCATCTATAACTACAAATTTTTTTGTATATTTTGATTGTATCTGGACTTTCTAATCCAGGCTTGCTCTTAAAAAAAAATATCTTTTGTTGGTAAACTCTGTTTCTGTTTTACTTTATGGTAATTGTTAATTTATCCTTCATTTTTTAAGGACAGTTTTTCTTTAATAGGATTTTCAGTTGACAGTATTCTTCTTTTAGTACTTTCAATTTGTGATCCCATTGCCACGTGGCCTTCATGATTTCTGATTTAAAAAAAAAAAAAAAAAGACTGCCTATTCTTTTTGAAGATCCCTTGTATGCGATTGATGAGTTGCTTCTCTCTTGCTGCTTTCCAGATTCTTTTTGAGTCTTTTTTCAGTTTGCTATGTGTCTGGGTTTAAGTCTTTTTTTGAGTTTATCCTGCTTGGAATTTATTGAGCTTCTTGCACAAATTAATATATTTTGTTAGCTTTAGGGAATCTTCGACCATTATTTATTCCACTATTCTGTATGATCCTTCCTCTTCTTTTGGGATTCCCACTGGGTATATATTGACATTTGTCCCACAGGCTCTGTTGTTTTACCTCAGTGTTTTCTTTCTGTTCCTCACACTGGATAATCTCAATTGATCTATCTTCAAGTTCACTGATACCTTGCATGTCAATTCAAATACATACATACTGCTGAACACCTTTAGAAAATTTTTCATTTTAGTTGTTAAACTTTTCAACAGCAGAATTTCTATTGGGTTCTTTTATTTATGATTTCTGACTCTTTACTGGTCTTCTTTATTTGACAAGACATTGTTATCATACCATCTTTTAGTTCTTGAGAAACAACATCCTTTAGCTCTTTGAATATATTTACTATAACTGATTTGACTTTGTTAAGTAGGTTTAGCATTTGAGCTTTGCTTATCATTTGGATCTGGAATGTCCCCTAAAGAGCTATGTGGTAGAGGATCCTTCCCCACTTTGTTGCTATTGGAAGATGGTGGAAATGTTAAAAGGTAGGGCCTAGTGGGAGATTTTCTGGTCATGGGGGTTATGTCCTTGAAGGAGATAATGGGTCCCCAACCCATCCTCTTTCTATCTTGGCATCCTGGCCGTGAGATGAACAACTTTGCCAAACTTCCAGACCATCATGTGTTGACTAATAGACTTAAAAGCAATGGGGCCAATGGATCATGGACTGCAACCTCCAAAATGTTTAACCTTTTCTCTTTGTAAATTTATTATCTCAGGTGTTTGTTACAGTAACACAAAGTCGCCTAACATAGCTTCCTCAGGGACAGTTTCTCTTGACTACCTTTTCTTCGGTGTAGAAACCATAATTTCTTGTTTCTTTGCACTTCTCATTAGCTTTTAAAACTTGGATATTTTTAAAAGGCTGGGTATTTTTTTAAATGACCTATGGCAACTTTGGAAATCATCTTATACTCCCCTCTCAGGGTCTATAGTTGTTGCAATTCTTTGTTATTATTTGGTTGGTGACTTTTCTGAAATAATTCTACAGTCTGTATTCTTTATTGTATGAAGCCACTAAAGTCTGTGCTTAGTTAACTTAGTAGTCAGGTAATGGCTGGATAGAGATTTTCTTATGTTATCTGGAACCATCAAGGCTCCCAGTATTTACCAAGTTTCTCTGTGTGTGTATTGGAGTATGCCTTCAACACTCAGTCAAGCATTTTATGACTCTACCTTAATTTTCACTTCCAGCTTGTGCTGTGCCTCAAGGTTAGTCAGAGTTGAGAGCTTGAACATGTTCACAACCCTGGACATGCACAGAGTTTTAATATCATGCACAGGGCCCTCTAAATTCCCAGGAATATTTCAAAGTTTTGTAAAGTCCCCATTGGGCATCACATTTCCCAACTTCTTTAAGCTCTGTAGTTAGCCCATTGTTTGCCCTGTTATCTAACACCTCACAGAGCCAAATGTTCAACAATTGCCTCCTATGGATCATGGACTGCAGTACCAGGGATTGAACTCCGGGGCACTGGACCACTGAGACCAGTGGGCCACATCCCTAGCCCTATTTGTATTTTATTTAGAGATTGTGTCTCACTGAGTTTCTTAGCACCTTGCTTTTGCTGAGGCTGGGTTTCACCTGTGATCCTCCTGCCTCAGCCTCCTAAGCCTCTGGTATTACAGGCATGTGCCACTGCACCCAGCCACCTCCTATTGTTTTTGACAAGCACTGTCAGAGAAAAGTCTGTTCACATTGGTCAGTCTCTGAGGTCAAAAAAGACAGTTTTGTGAGTAGCATCTTCCAGGGAACTACTAGATAAACCAAATAGTAACAGTTCTCTGGTAATGAGGATTTGAAGGAGCTCCATCTAACCCCACTTGACCTTCTCCAGTAACTGCCAGGTTACTGGTTTTCACCATGATTTGGGACTGTTGGTTTTCAAACCTATTGAAGAATTAGGTGGAGGAGGGAGAGATTAGGCAACTTAATTCATAAAGTTCACTGGTCTCACTGGAGATTCAGTTGTTTTCCTTTAAAAGACACTGAAAACCTTCAGTCAATTTTCAGAATTCTGAAAAAGTTGTTTCTGATAATTTTTGCCATTGCTCTTATTGCTTTGATGGGCCCTTAACATGGCATTTTTGCTGTCATCTGGACTGAACTTTATTTAGCCTTGGAGGATCTGTAAAGATTTTTGTTAAAATCCTCCTTCTCTGAGTATCCTTTTTGTTGCTTAGCCATGTTTCTTTGTCTCTGCCTATTTTATGATTTCCTAAAGAGTATTTCAAGAAGTGACCACTGCAGCTCCTCATCCTAGCTCCCTTGAACTCCAGGATGGTCTGATGGAGCCAGCCTTCCCTGAGTCTGTGGTCAGTTTTCCAGCTGCTCCTGCCAGGCTGTCAGCCTAGGGGAACTGGAGCGCCACACTCTGAGATGGCCCGTTTCCTTCAGCACTCCCGCAGTAGCTTTCTGGAGGTGGGTGCAGACTCACAGTGACTCCAGCACTGTAGATGGGGCCAGCATAGATGCAGGACCCTTTCATTTGTTCATTTATTCATGTACTACCAGTTTTTGAAGGTCTGCCCTGTGCTCTGAACACTGTCATTGCCAGCAGCGAACACGTGCATGTCATTTTACATTCTTGATTTCAAACACCCTGACATGAGGGTAATGACATGACAGCGATGACCTGAGCTTCTCTGTGACCTCCTAAGGAAATTATGAAATCCAGACATCAATGTGACCCTTTCAGACAGGAAATAGAATTGCTAGATCTGGAAACAACCTCAGAAGGAACACAGCCACCCTTGAGCATTTTATCCATTATTTGCTAGGTGTGCAATCTTCAGCAAGACAAGTCACCCCTCTGACCTCTGGTTCCTAATAACTTAGTTAATTAGAAGAGATGGCGAGGACTGGCACAGACTAGATGGCTTACAAAACAAATATTAGTCCCTTCATCTGTCCTTCCTTCTCTTCTCCCCTCACCCACAGACCTCTGAGTTCTTGCTTCAAGGGGCTCATATTACATACACAGACACACACTGTGCTCCAGGGATAATGTGGTTCTCTTCTCTGGCCGGAGATAACTCAATTAGGGCAGCTGTGGGTGATCTAACCCTGAGGGAAAGACTCAGAAGACCAAATGGAGCAGCTGAGGCTTGAAATTCATGGGCGATAATGACTAATAAGGATGGACTCAAAACCCACAGTCAGCGCTTGTCCTACCTCCACCCCAGGTAGTACTCTGAGGAGAGGACTTTCAGGACATCTGCAGTTGTGTTTCTAAGCAAACTTGGAGCAGGTCCCTTAGCTCCTCTATCTCTTCTCTCAGGACATGAAGATTGTAGAGAGAGTTTTGGCTTCAAATGTGGGCTTCAAGGAGTACTAAAAGGTGGCGTGACATTGGGCAAATCATTTAATCTCTGGGAATCCCAGAGCATGGATCTATAAACATAGAATCATCCTTTCCACTTATAGAATTTTCATCAAAACCAATGAGATAGGGTGGGGAGAGACATGGCATCAAACCTGGCACAGGGTAGGTATTCAGGAAACATGACCAACTTCTTCTCAGACAAGAAATCCTGCCACTCCTGCCCTGCCTCTTCAGGTTTCCCTGGGGAGGGGATATTCCTTTGCTAAACTTTATTGAGCACTCTGAGAACAAGAGATATGCAGGTCATGCCCATGCTCAATAATATGGAGAAGCAGCAGGCATATCCAGGACCTTCTCAGTGTTGAGAATTTAGGATGGTAGGATCTCCCCCTACCCTGCGTCAGGAACTCTACCTTATTTTCCAAGCAAGGCACCCAGCTCTGGTTGTCATTTTCCAAGATTCCCAACCCACAGGAGACATGCTTTTCTCTTGCAGCCTGGCTATCTACTACCTAAACTCAGTTTCCAAAAGCCTTTCCCGAGCTAATGCCCAGCTGAGGAAGAAAATTCAAGCGGTGAGTCTGGGGAATTTAACTCTGGAGGGTAAAAGATGTCACGATTTTGTTTTTTGTTAATTTGCTCTGTGATCTCAATTGTATTATCTCAATCACTTTCTTCTAAACTAAATCCAAAAATATCTGTGTTATAGAAAGTAGCCTTGTGAGATTCAACAACATGTATTTATATTATGAGGAATTTAGGGTTATGCAATAATAATGACAGGTTTTTGGTTTTTTTTGAGAGGTTGCTGTTGCTCAAGATCAGGAGAAAGTCCATGGGTTCAACCAATGCTGGTACATACCACAAAAATTCCTAGAGGTTAAAACTAATAGTATGAGGGTGTAGCTCAGTGAGAGAGTGCATGCTTAGTATTCATGAGGCTCTGGGTTCAATCTCTAGCACAAACAAACAAAAACAAAAACTAAAATTGTATGAATACTAACAAAAATAATATCAAAACAACATATTGTGGCGCCCCTTAGTCTAAGGGGCGTTCTGAGTTCCTTTCACACACAGCAACCTTTCCCAACATCCCAGCTGACAATGACAGAGTGACTGCTCTCACACACACTAAAGGTCGGAGCCAACCATCTCTAGGCCCTGTCCTTGCTTCCTCTGCCCCTCTTCTTGAATTAATCTCATCTGTCCACTTCTGCTTCCCCACCTACACTTTTGTTAACCTCACTGGGTTCCTGCCCAGGTACAGAAAACCATTGAAACAGAGGACTGAAGGCATTAGGTATTCCCTTGAACACTGCAAATCTGAGTCTCAGGCTCTTCTTTCCAATTGTCAGAACTAATAACAGGCGGTTGAAGGTAGTCAGCAAGAACTGAAAACACTCTTCTCTCTAGCTCTCACCATCCACACTCTGAGCCTTATACACCCACGTCTCCAGACACTACCAACAGTGCATTTTTCTTTTCCCTGTAGCTCCGTGAAGTTGAGAAGAGCCACAAATCGGTCAAAGGCAGAGCCATAGCCAGAGATTCAGAGGACATGCCTAAAAGCAACTCCAAAAATGCCACCCAACTGCAGTTCACCAAGGAAGGTAAATTTCTTTCTATGATGATGACTTTTTAAAAAAAATATTTATTTTTTTAGTTTTAGGTGGACACAAAATCTTTATTTTATTTTTATGTGGTGCTGAGGATCGAACCCAGTGCCTCATGCATGCTAGGCGAGCGTGCTACAACTTCAGCCACTTCCCCAGCCCTGATAATGACTTTTTACAAGGCCACATAGAGAAGTATAAAGAGTCTATGATGTAAAGTCAGACTGATCTGGGATTGAATTCAGAATGCTGACAGTTATTAGTTACACGTAGTTGGTCAAGTCAATATAGGAGTTTTAGCCCCTACCTCATGGGATGGTAAAGATGAAAAGGGAACGTGCACACACAATGCTTCACAGAATTCCTGGCACATAGAACAGATCCATGAATACTAGTTGGTAATAGTAGTTTGTATTCTCTTAAAGAAAAAAAAAAGCAGCACTGGAATATCTAGAATAAAAGGATGAGAAAAGGTTACATAAGAGGTTCCCTGGGGGCTGGTGTTGTGGCTCAGTGGTAGAGTGTTCACCTAGCATGCACAAGGCACTGGGTTCGATCCTCAGCACCACATAAATGTAAAATGAAGATATTGTATCCACCTAAAACTTAAGAATAAACATTAAAAAAAGAAGTTCCCCCCAAAAGTGTGTCAAGGTTTTAAAGGGGAGTGATCACAGACCAGCTCCAGCATCAGAATAAGAAAGGTCAAGTTGAAAAAGACCATCTCTGATTCCATTTTCCAAGGTTTGTCTCTGAACATTGGCAGTATACAGAGGTCCTTGAATTTAAGAACTGAATGAGATGCACAAGAAATGGCTGATAGTTTAGGAGTTAGAATTTTTTTTTACAAGTATTCCAATTTCTCAGCAATTACATTTTTATTTATTTATTATTATTCTTTTTAAGAATTAGCTAGAATGATACTAGCTGCTATAACAAATAGGCCCTAACTTGCTAATGGCTCAAACACAATAAAAGTTCATATCCTACTCAGCTGGAGTCCAAATTAGGTATTTCCACTTGATGGCCATAAGCAAAAATGGGGGGACCTGACTCCTTCCATCCAGGTTCTCTGCCTGCATCAAGTTAGTACAAGTGGAGGACCTAGAGGAAGTGATACACAACAAACCCTATGACTGTGGCATAAGCACACCCATCTACAAGGGAAACATCCATTTCTGTGTCCCAGAAGAAGAGGAACTGGGTATGGCTAAGAGCAGGCTTTCCCTGTTAGAAGAGAGGGGGAAAACAAGTAAGTGAAGAACTGGAAACTGGATCTGATTCCAAATAGTTTGCACAGTCTCTTCCTTTCCATCATCATATTAGACCCTGACAGTCACGCTGGGAGGCTGCTGTTACTATTGTAATAATTTAATACTCTAGAATTTAATTTAATATTCTAGAAAAACCCAGGTTAAGAGAGTCTAGCCTAAGGCCAGAATTCACAATCTATTTCCTTAGCCAGTAAACCATAGTCCTCCAATGGGGCCGTTTATGCGAACACCAAGTCAAGGTGCTCCCAGATCCCTCAGGAGAATCTGACAGCTGTCACCTCACCAAATGAGACTAAAATCTCCATCGCTGCATGGTGGCTCCTGAGAGTTCCAATTCAAACTGTACATGACCTCACACATCCTCATTGTCTTCATTTTCCAGAGCCCAACCCTCGTTCTACCAGCCAAAGCCAAACCCTGGACAAGAAGGCGCAGGACCCTGTGACCTCCAGTTCCACCAGCAGTACCCTGCTCTCTGGCCCCCGACACCTCCCTGGATCTCGGCCCCCAGGAGTCAGACCAGATTCTGGTCAAGCGCAGTCTCACACTCATCCCTGGAGGTCAACCTCTGGAAAGAGTGCTCAGAGGCCTCCCCACTGACAGCTGGGACTCATGGGAGCCTGCTTCTGGGACTGATTCTTGAATCCCCTGCCCCGCCTTTCACACATACCCAAGCTGGCTTCTCTCTTCGGCTCTCCTCTCACACAAACATGCATTTTTCTCACCTCTCTTTTAACATGGGAACTTTGATTACTTAGTCTCAAACCCTTGTGGGCTACCAAAAATGAAGGATGATGGCTTCCTCTGCATTTAGGGGAGCAGGAGCCTTCCCTACACTAACTTCCCTTTCCAATATCTTGGTTACAGCAGCCCTGGGCCTCATACTCCAGCGATTTTCCTTGACTCCAGGCTTGGGGACAAAGTGGGTAAGGCAGTGACCTCCCTTATAGACTTTTTCTATGGTGCAAATGTTGGGACCTAGGTTACTTCAAATCCATTAAAACAAAGGAGGATGCGAAGGGGCCTTCATTTCTGATCATCACCTCTCTCTGAGGGATGGAGAAGCAAATGAAAATAAAGGTAAATGAACCAAAGTCCAGTGATATGAGTAGGGAGATTGGTGACACCCCAGCACATAGCCTGGGAAAGGTGATGCCAACTAAGCACCAAAGAATGCATTGGAACCTCTTATCAGCAAGGCAAAGGAGCAAGGGAGTAAGTAACACAGTCCTTCTGATCTAATTGAAAGAAATATAAAGATTGCTTAAGACAGAAAAGTCTTCTTCATACACCAAATTCTAAAAGGAATTTGAAAACCTGCTTACTATATAAGGAATCTTGGAGATGGCTTCTTTGAAGAGTTTTACAAAAGGTACAATGCAGAGCCTTGTTTCTGGGGATATGTCTGCTTCATGTCATATCGTGGTTCTGTACATAATGTGTCCTAGTAGGCATAAGTCAGAGAGTTTAGACCAATAAGAGGGCTTTGCCAACAGAGGCAAAGGCTTAGTAGGGTAGAAGTCACAGGCGAGGACTCTCCAACAGCCCTGGGTATCTTACAGACAGGTCTTTCCCTTTCCTTTACTCTGTGAGCAGTGTGGCTTCAGGACCAAGGGGACATTTCACCCTGTCTCTCCAAGTACTCTAAAGGGAGTCATCTCCCTTAGTCAGCCAACCCCACTGTTATAGCCACAACCCAAACAGGACCTCTAGGGCTTTCAGAGTAATCCCCTACACCCTAGATATCAGGCGAAGTCTTGGTAAAAAGGGGATCTTAGAGAGATTTCATAAGCTAAACAATTAAAATAATCTCCAATTTCCCTCCCAATTCTTTTCCTTTCCCAATTTAGAGCCCAAACTTCATACACAACCTGTGATGGAGTGGAAATGGGACCAAGTGACCAAGAGAAACACAATAAATTATTACACCTCTGCCCATCTCCAGGCAAAGGAAGTATTGTGATGCCTCATTTCCATGGAAACCACAGCCAGCCCCCAACTGCCTGTGTCATGTGCTTTCTTTTGAGGAAAAAAATATCCTGGCCATGAGCTTATCTTCTTGAGACCTCACACAGGAATCCAGGCAGTCTAGCCCAAGTAGTCAACACTGGTCAGCCCACAGATAGCCATCACACTAACCCCACCCCCGTTATCCTGTTTGGGGATAAAGCCAGCCCCTGGGGAAGGGAATGAGAGGTGTACCTTCTTGAACCATCAGCCTCTTAGTGATTATTGTTCGACCTCCAATGGCTACCGATACACTCAAACACACACAACCAACAAACAAATCATCTGTCTGATGAAGCACAATTTATGGGAGGAGGTGTATTTGTTATCTATTGTGGTACAACAAATTATTCTGAAACTTGGCAGCATCAAATAATAAAAATATTTGTTATTGTTGTATAGTTTCTATGGGTCAATAACTTGGGAGTTGCATAGTTTTGCAGTTCTGATTTGGGATATTACAGGCAAATTCTCAGCCTGGTTACAATCATTGGAAGGTTTAACTGAAAATTAGGCTCCCAAAATGTCTCACATACATGGCTATTGGTGAGAGGCTTCAGTTTCTTACTGGCTATTGACAGATCTTGATTACTCTCCTGGTGGACTTTTCCATAGGGCTGTGTCAAAGTCAAATAAAAAATATGCAGGCAAATCTCCAACAAAGGGAATTTTATTTGGGAACAATGAATAAGAATGCAATCTGGGACACAAGGTGTACGCAAGAATGATCTGGAAAACAAAGGAAGGTTTGGTTGTTTTGTTAGGACAGAAAGTCTATGCAATTTATTTTGAAAGAAAGTTCATTAGCACATTTGGTTTTCACAGGAGGTGGCAAGGTTTGATTGGCAAGCAGCATTAAGTTACTATGTAAAACTGCTCTTAAGGTCTAGTTGGCAGTTCCACCATCAATCAATTGCTAAGTAAAAATAGTCTTAAAGACAGAACAGGCTGTTTCAATGTAGTGATCTTGTGAGAGTTCCTGAAGCAGTCATTGATGACTTGAGTGTTTCCCTTCCTTTCCCATGGCCCTTCTACTCCATTTCAGCAAAGTATGACAGGAGTGATTCCATTTTGTTTAATACATTTTCACAGCTGCTTGAGTGTTAGAGTCTGTAAACAAGTCAAAATAACACCTGGCATTTTGCCAGGGGAATGTTAAGAGTTCATAAACAAGTCTGGATGGTGCCTGGCAAAATGCCAGAGGGAGTGGTTTGAGAAGTAACAAAAGCCAGCCATTAAGTGTGGAGATTCCTTATTGGTTGACTGATGTATCTAGTTTATGCTAATTAAGATAAGCTGTGCGGAATGTATAAATACCGCTCCTGTCCTGCAATAAACAGCTCCTACTCCTGCTGTATCAATGCACACAAGTTGTTCGTCACCCCCGGGTTATTTTGCTGCAGCCGGACTGCGGCACTTGAGTGTACTGACAATATGGCAGCTGGTTTCCTCCAGAGCAAGTGACCCAAGAGGGAGAACAAGGAGGAAGCCACAGTACCTTTTATGACCTAGTCTCAGAAATCCACTACTTTCTGTTCATTAGAACTAAGTCTAAGCTCACACTCAAGGGAAGAGGCTTTATCTCTTGAAAGGAGAGTTCTCAAAAAATTTGTGAACATATTTTGACATAAGTGTTTATTTTTTATTTTTTAGTTGTAGACGGACATAATACATTCATTTTATTTATTTATTTTTATGTGGTGCTGAGGATCTAACGCAGTGCTTCACACATGCTAGGTAAGCACTCTACCAGTGAGCTACAACCCCAGCCCCAAAGATAGTGTTTCAAATACTAGCAATACCTCTGTTAAGAACACTCTAAAGCTTTTTTGAGAGAAATCCACCAGATTAGTTAATAGTGGTGCCCAGGACCCTTAATTTCTATGATGACCTCCATTCTACATAGAATCATGTAAGCAGGAACACATCTGTGGTGAAGATACAAGGAAATAATTATTCTCCCTTTGACTTATACACTAACAGAAACTGGGGGCTAATGCACCAGCCAGTAAAGGGATTGGGACAGGGTATCAACAGCACCCACTATGTTGAAGACTCTCAACTGTAAAGGCACTTCAGGCACACTCTAAAGTATTTATCAAGTCCTGCCCAAAGCTGAGGCACCAAATTCCTCATGTTACCCAATAAAGACACAGTTTTAAAAAAAAAGGAAAAGGTTTTTTTGCTTTGCTGGCAAGATAAATAAGGGTGCTCCTGTCCCAGAGTCTGTGATTCTGCCTGTCAGGGGGAACAGGGTTTTAAACGAGGTGATTCAAAGGATATCTTCTAGGTGTGCCCTGTCAGGGGTTATAATTCATTTGCAACCTTGAAAGATAGCAGTTTCTTAGGTCTTCTGACACCATCCCTGAAGCCTAATTACTTCATTCCTATGGTGTGTTTGCTCAAAGACAGCTTAGCCAGGCTGGGGCTGTAGATCACTGGCAGAGAGCTTGCCTTGCCCACGTGAGGCACTGGGTACGATCCTCAGCACCACATAAAGGTAAATACAATAAAGACATGCTGCCCATCTACAACTACAAGGAAAAAAAAGACAACTTAGTCTAGGATGAGAAGAAAGTTTATCTTGCTCTCCCCTTGGTTAGGGAGAGGTGAGGCAGGGAACAAATGTTGGGGGAGAACCGTGTCAATTTTAAAATAAGTTGCAGTGACAGAGCAACAAAAGTTAATTTCAAAGCATGATGTACACTCCTGCTTTACAAGAAACTTAAAGAAATTTGCCATGAAAAAAAGGATATTTTTCTCTCTTGACCTTGGCAGAAAGTAGGAGAGAAAAATGTCCCTTGAGAAGTTAGATGGACAAGATAGCCCTCTCACACCAAGGATCTAAATTCCACATTATCTGTACACTCCAAAAAATTCATATGGAAACTTTAATTCAGAGTGATCCTAGTTTTACAGGGCCTCAATGAGAAGAAAAAAGCAATGAAAACTATACAAATTCTCATAATGCAAAATAATGCATGTGCCACACACTAGGCTAAGTGCTCAATATGTAACAGGTATCATGACTGGCATGGATAAATCAGACATCCACAGGTTCACAAACAATCTACTGAACAAATCATTTGCCCTGTTATCCTAATCAACCGCTGGGCTTCAGAAGCTGCCTGCATCTCAATGCTAAAGAAGAGTAGGACCACTGGGCCAAAGACCTTCCCAAGATGCTTCTCACTCTTCTGTGTCTATGTAAAGGAATGTTACATATATATGTAATTCATCACCAAAGAACGCTGTGGGGCTTCTTTCCTTATTGGAGAAAACAGCCCAGGAATTGCTAGAGGCCTTTTCAAATTCAATGTGAAGATTTTTCTCACTCAGAGATGAGTGTGAAGTGTCGCCATCTTGTGATGTTTCCATGTAATTTCCTTTTCCAAAGCTCTCCCTATTATTGCCTGGATTTTAAATTGCATATTCTATTTTCTGTAGGTTCCCCATTGATGCTGCCCCAAGTAAAAACTCTAATTTACATCTAATCAACACAGCTAAAGGCTGGGCTAAGTGCAAAAGATCAGGTGATATAGAGTATGAACCTACCCAGTGGGTGAAGAGTCTTAAAAAAAAAAAGCACCAGGTGCCACATGGCCTTAAACTTGAACTAAAGCACACCTGGGAAACACACATCCCCTACTCAGAACTGCTGCCCAGGCCAGGACATTTTCTTAGCAGGAACTCACCAGGCAATCTGCCTTGCACATCAATCACCTCCAAATTAATCTCTGATTGAACTGCTTGGTGGAAAATCAAAAATTTCATCACTGGCTTCCATTCAAAGCTTCTTATAGTTTTAGATTCTAGATCTTTTAGTCCTAATTATTGATCAAGTTAAATTTTTCACCTTTAGCATATTTTTATTTCTGCCTTTTGCTTTCATTCTCTCCATCCTCCAGCTTTCACTGACCTACACATTGTCCTATGAATAGTTAAAGTCCCTTCTAGCCCTGAATTCTACCTCAGGCATACTGAGGCAAACTGCTTTCCAGTCAGCCTCCTTATCACTGCAATTTAGCCCTAGATAATAGTCTCCCATGACCATAAAATCTCTGAAGTCAGAGGCCATGGGTTATGGTGACCATTGTTGTTGATATTCTCCTGGACCTCTGCATGGTTTATTTCCATACAGTCTCATGGTCTCTAAAAAAATAACACAGTATTTCTGAACACTTATCAACACCAGATGTGCTACACGTTGACTTGATGATCTGTCTTTGCCAGAATGTAAACTCCACAGTGGCAGGAACTTGGTTGTGCTTACTAGCATATTGCAAGACACTTCACATGCAGCAGACACACAGAAATTCATTAAAAATGAATGGCTGGAAGGACTGATTGATTGACTCTAGTTGGGAGCTTCTTAAATACTAGGAGTTGAATGTTGATTCCTCATCTGTAAAAGAAAACAAATGTCAACTTCAAAACAACTCACTGTAGGTGGGTGTATAGAAAAATGAAGTGTTATAGATTCTATGGGAGGCAATGAGAGAACTGGGACTCAACTGAGAATAGGTAATAAGAAATGCTCTCATGCTATTTATTGAGAAAGGGACAAAAGAGCAAGATGATAGCATTTTTGAGTTCCCACTCCCTGTTTCACGTGTGGCCCTATAATAGAAGTTCAGTAAAGGGTTGTTACAGGGAAGAATAAATCTTTAATCTTCATTCTGCAAAAGAAATGAAAGCTTAGGAGCAGAGCTGGGGTTTGAACCCAGGTTTGCTTATTCTCAATCATAAGACTGTTGCAGGGGCTGGAGATGTGGCTCAAGCGGTAGCGCGCTCGCCTGGCATGCGTGCGGCCCGGGTTCAATCCTCAGCACTACATACAAACAAAGATGTTGTGTCCGCCAAATACTAAAAATAAATAAATAAATATTAGAAAAATTCTCTCTCTTAAAAAAAAAAAAAGACTGTTGCATAACAAGTTGCTCCTATATTGTGGTGCTTAAAGCTACAATATATCATGGAAAATCAAAAATTTCATCTATTCTTCTGGTCTTGGTTGGAGTCTCAGGTGGCTGAAGTCAGATGGTGGCAGGGGTTGGAACACAAAATGTCTACTTTCTTGGCAGGGGCAGTTGAAAGACTGGACCTCTCTTCCTCTCCATGCATGTAATCTCAGAGCCTCTCAGGTTGTCTCACCAGCAAAGTAGGTAGACTTCTTATGGGGAAACTACAAGGCTCCCAATAGGACAAAGCCTACAATTGACAAAGAATAATTCCTGCCACATACCACTGGCTAAAGTTAGTTAGAGACCCAGCCCAATTCAAAGAGTGATACAGGACCTGATACACGGAGGCATGGATCATTGGTAGCCATTTTTTGAGACTAGCTACCACAGGTGTTCCTGGGATATTATGGCCCATAATTTGTCCATTACCTCATGCCACTATGAGCACTCACAAATAGAACACAAATGGATAATCTGCCTTAGAAAGAGTGTTCTGGCAGTAGAGAAGATAGCTTGGATGAGGGAAATCAAAGGTTTTGTGAAAGTCCACTCTGGTGGTGGTAGTGAGCCTATCAAACAGCCTAAGGGGAAGGAAGGGACAGCCTACATCACACACTGCAGGTGCCCACTGGGTCAGGATTATAAGTATCAGCAGGAGATACCATAATGAAGAGATGGAGGAGAGGAAGTCATAGAAATACTTTATTTTAGTATTTACACCATACCTCTGTTCAATCACAAGCATTTGTATCTCACTTTTTAAAGTACACTTTTCTTCAGTCAGCAAACTACTTCGTTGCAGCATCCTTGAAGCTAACAGGCTCAAATCTGCCCAAAGTATAACTGAGGTAATCTTTTGGCTCACTGAATGATTATCAGGTTATTTTTATATCCTGAATTAATACACAGAAATGCAAGTATATACATATATATATATATATATAAACATGAAAATATGAATTTATATGTGTATAACAGTGTATATACACTCTATACAGAGATATATAGATTTATAGCTGAAACAGAAATCTCACAATAACATACTCCTTACTCTATTGACATACACTTACTTCTTATTCTCTTTATTCTGATTTTTAAACTACTGGCCATGAATGAACAAATCAGTTCTGCAATCTAGTGTTGTTATTTTTGTGTGTGTGTTACTGGGGATTGAACCCAGAAGTGCTATACTACATTCCTAGTCCTTTTTTAAAATTTCATTTTGAGACAGGGTCTCACTAAATTACCCAGGCTAGCCTAGAACTTGTGATCCTTCTGCCTTGGCCTAGGATTACAGGAGAGTGCCACCACACCCTTATTCTTCAATCCATTCATGGATTCTGTTTTCTTGAAAATTCTTTCCTTAGTGGATAAGTACCTGTAATCCCTGGAAGATTAGGATTAATTATAGAAACAAGTAAATCAAAGTCATAGCATTATTTTCCATTAGTCGGAAATCATCCATTTAATTTGGCATGTTAAATATTTGCAGTGTTTGAGACTCTAAACACACTAAAGTATGTAATATGTTAAATTTTGCAATTCCATTTTTAAAATGAAAATACAGTAACTGATTCAGACTAGTGATTATAAATCGACATGTATATAACAATTTAACCACACCTCTAAGTAATATTGAGATTATGAGGTTTTTAAGATTTACAATCATACTTTTAGATTTAACATATCAGTGGAACTAAGTTCTTGGATTTTTTCAAGTCATTGAGTCGTTTAAGAAGAAAATAAAAATACATTAAAGTTGTAAATGTGATCTATAGAATTTAACTTATCTTAAAAATCCCCTTAGAATGTTTTTTTTAAAAACCAGGGTATATACTACTTAAGAATAACCAGGTTTTGCGTTTATAATTTTAATATTAGTTATTGAAAGCAAAAGTAATTTTAAAATCGTCACCCGAGTGCCAAAAGCCACCCTACAGGACAAGAAAGCAGCTGCCATTCACTCTGAGCTACCGGACGCGACACAAATTCAGGGCCGCTCCAGACTGTGCGCAACACGTGGCCCGCAAAAGACGCTGGTCCTGTGAAGCAAGGCAAGAAATCGGCCTAGGAAGATATGGGATCGCCTTTCCTTTCTACGGCATTGCCAGCCATCATCATTTTTTGATTGAATAATACTAAATAAAATGTAAAAGCAAGAATAAGCCGCGAGAAGCCATGTTTCCTGCAGGGTCTGCGTCAGAGCTCCCCAGGCCCGGCTCCGGTCCCTGGCAAGAGGGGAGGGCGCGCGGACCACGGGATTCACGGGGTTCCCTGGGTGGGGGTGGAGGGCACCTGCAGCCGGGGCGTGGGAGTGTCTGGGGTCCCAAGTCACCAGCGCGGCGGGAAGCCGGCTCTGCAAAGCTCCAGCCTGGAATGGTCACCTTGGCCCAGATGGTGCCTCCCGCCCCCCGACTTCAAAGAGTTCTCTCTCCCTCCACTTATACAATAAAACAGGAGGGATCCGACTACTTGGAAAAGCGCCTTTTCAAACCGTTCTGGGCCTGCAGGCCAAGACGGCTTCCGCGCGTCCCCGGCAACCGCACCCGCCCGCGCAGCCGCAGAGGCCAGAAAAGTCCCGCTGGCTCGCGCTCGGCACCACCTCCGCCCGCCCTCACGGCCATACCACTCCAGCGGACCCCTCTGAAGTCCGAGAATGGTGCCTTCCCTAGCCTCTGATTGGCTAATCAGTAGAGGGCGTGGCCTCTGGATCCTGGTTCCGCGCGCTAGAGCCTGCTAGCCGCATTGCGAGCCGGGCAGGGAGCAAGCGCCATGGTGAGGAGTGGTTGTGGGTTGTGGGTGATGTGAAGGCCGTGGTTTAGGTCTGGATTAGAGTCTGAGCCAGGGCCTAAGCCAGGGCCTGCTCTGGGAGCGGGGTCGGGACTCGTGGGCCTAGCTGACTTTTGCGCCCCGACTCTCGTTCCAGGTTTTGCTACACGTGCTGTTCGAGCACGCGGTAGGCTACGCGCTGCTGGCGCTGAAGGAAGTGGAGGAGATCAGCCTGTTACTGCCGCAGGTGGGTGAGATGGGTGGGCTAGCCCGGCTGCACTGCAGCCCCTGGGGCCTTCGAACCCCAGCATGCACCGCGCGCTCCCACGTGGCCGGCCGCGCGGGTTAGGGAGGGCTAGACAGGGAAAGCAAGCTCTGGAGCAGGGGGTCTTTACCCTGACTCACGGTTAGAATCGCGTAAGAAGCACTTAGAAATAAGCCCCCAGATTCCGCCTCGAATGGATTAAAGCTGAACCCGAGATGTGGGGGTGAGGCTTTGGCATATTTTAATAATGTCTAGGGCTGATAATTGCTATTCTGCTACACCGCAGAGGCTAGAATGAAGGAAGGAAACCATACATCCTCTTTTGTCCCCACAGGTGGAGGAATGTGTGCTCAGCCTGGGCAAGTTCCACAACATTGTCCGTCTTGTGGCCTTCAATCCCTTTTCCTCATCCCAGGTTGCCTTGGAAAATGCCAATGCGGTGTCTGAAGGTGAGTTGGCCGCAGCCAAATCTTTCAAGGAGATAGTGAGATGTGGTTCCTGCTGATACTCTATTGGAGGGTTTATAGTATTTGCTTTTCTACATTTGGTTTGTTTGTGCTAGACAGTATTTGTGACCTGAAGGATGTAATTTAAAGCACATAATCCAGGATGTAGGTTTTATGAACTTGTGGGCACTGTAGAGAAAAATGATTCCTAAAAATTGGGGGTGGGAGGGCTATGCTTAAGTTTAAACACTAGTCTGGGTCTCTAACTTTCAATTGACTAGAAAGGGAAATTTTGGTAAATGTAGGTAAGCAAACGGGATTTGGTCCCTGAAGGCTAATAAGGTAGTAATATGTATTTTTCAGTTATGATTTTACACGTATGCATTTTACACATATGCTTTTGGACCTGAGTCCAGTTCCTCCCATGGTTGATCCAGGCTTTGCAGTGATGACTTGTAAATCTGTCAATCCCCTGAGTGTGATCATTGATGTCTCAATGTCTCTGAGCAATGCCTGAATGGGAGGGGTCTAGGCATGTCATCCCAGCATGCTTCCAGGGGACCAGCATGATCAGCTGAGCTTTTACAATTCAAACATCCTTCACCATCTTAGTGGGAACTATTTTTTTTTGCCTTGAGGCATTGTTCATGAGGACCTCCGCCTGCTCCTGGAGACCCACCTGCCATCCAAAAAGAAGAAAGTGCTTTTGGGGGTTGGGGATCCCAAGATTGGTGCTGCTATACAGGAGGAGTTAGGGTACAACTGCCAGACTGGAGGTGTGGTAGCCGAGATCCTGCGAGGTGAGGCTCTCCTGCCATTTTTTGACATTTTTAAGAGGGGTCTAAAAACTTGCTTGAGGTTGCAGCTTCCTGCTTGCTCACAGTCTTGCTCCCCTCTTAGGAGTTCGTCTGCACTTCCATAATCTGGTGAAGGGTCTGACTGACCTGTCAGCTTGTAAAGCCCAATTAGGGCTGGGACATAGTTATTCTCGTGCCAAAGTTAAGTTTAATGTGAACCGGGTGGACAACATGATCATCCAGTCCATTAGCCTCTTGGACCAACTGGATAAAGACATCAATACTTTCTCTATGCGTGTCAGGTAAGGGGCCACCCTTGATAGTGGAGTCTTTGGCCTATAGTTTAGGCAACTATCAGCCCTCAAATTGGGGCTGACAATCTTGTGGATAGAAGAACTGAGTAGGCTGGAGCTGGGCCTCCTGATGCTTACCACAGGCTGTGTTCTTACACTGACTGTATAGAAAGGGGAGGCAGAGTAAGCATACCCCATGTACACCTCAGCCCAGGCCCTGTGCCTGGTCTGCATTGTGAATGGGGAAACATGGAATTGCTGGAGGGATTTGAGTCTGACTTGTTCCATTTCTTCCAGGCAGAGGGCTAAAGCTATAGCTTTATATAGACATGGCAGCTAGGTCAGGAAGTGATTATACCTTTTTGCAGGGAATGGTACGGGTATCACTTTCCAGAACTGGTGAAGATCATCAATGACAATGCCACATACTGCCGCCTTGCCCAATTCATTGGAAACCGAAAAGAACTGAGTGAGGAAAAGTTGGAGAAGCTGGAGGAGCTGACAATGGATGGGGCCAAAGCTAAAGCTATTCTGGATGCCTCACGGTCCTCCATGGGTCAGTGCAGAGCCCGGCAGCTAGCATAAGGTATGGGACTGAATGTCTGGCCCCTCTGTTCACACTAGGTGTTTCCTAGGCATGGACATATCTGCCATCGACTTGATAAACATCGAGAGCTTCTCCAGTCGTGTGGTGTCTTTGTCAGAGTACCGCCAGAGCCTACACACTTACCTGCGCTCCAAGATGAGCCAAGTAGCCCCCAGCCTGTCAGCCCTAATTGGGGAAGCGGTGCGTCATGGGGAATACAAAAGTGGGGGATTAGGATTGTTACCATTCTGCACTGCTATTCTTCCTGACTGACCCACCATATATATTCCCCAGTTGTGCCTGATGGGGGGTAGAAAGCAGGGATTATTTGAATGACAACTCAGCAATCCCCACTTCTGAATTCTTCCTTGAATCTTTTTCTAGGTAGGTGCACGTCTCATTGCTCATGCTGGCAGCCTCACCAACCTGGCCAAGTATCCAGCATCCACAGTGCAGATCCTTGGGGCTGAAAAGGCCCTATTCAGGTACCAGTGAGGGCACCTGCCCATATCAGGTGCCACTTCTGGTACCCTCTACTTGTTTGGGGATCACAGTGATGGCTGACCGGGGCTCCCTGACCTATACAGGCCTCTGCTATGGGGGTGATGGCCAGTCCTGGTGTCTGAGTGATTCCTAGGGCCCAGCAAAGGGACCAAGTTTCCAGGTCAGCGACATTGTTTGCCTTCCCTCTGCCTCTGGGAGCTATGGGTTAGCTTGTGTTGGGGTCTAGCCCAGCCTGAAGCACACTCTGGAGACTTGGAGGGGAGGGGATGGGAGGAGCTGCTAATGGGGTTGAAATTTCTGATCTTAAACTCTCCGCTGAATATTCTCAGAGCCCTGAAGACAAGGGGTAACACACCAAAATATGGACTCATTTTCCATTCTACCTTCATTGGCCGAGCAGCTGCCAAGAACAAAGGCCGCATCTCCCGATACCTGGCAAACAAATGCAGTATTGCCTCACGAATCGATTGCTTCTCTGGTATGGGTGAGGAGGTTGGCACTTATGGGTGAGGGGCTGGGAGCCAGGGAGGCAAACTACCCTAGCAGCTTCTACAATGATGGTTAATATTTTTCGTCAACAGCAGTTCACCTAGTGAGTGTTGATAACTCTGGGTCTGAGTAAAGCTGAGGGTAGAGGGAATACTGGGAACGGGGGGTGGGGGGTAGTTTGTCCCTTTGAGGGCTGACAGGCTTTGTTTACTTACACACACACATCCAGAGGTTCCTACAAGTGTATTTGGGGAGAAGCTTCGAGAACAAGTTGAGGAGCGCCTGTCCTTCTATGAGACTGGAGAGATTCCACGGAAGAATCTGGATGTCATGAAGGAAGCAATGGTTCAGGTCAGTTTGGGTTTTGTAGGGTGGTAGAGAACTCTTAAGTAGCTGTTGGAGATGATGAACCATCTTGCTTAGCCTGACCTTGTGAAGTGGAGGCAAAAACAAAAACTGATTTAATGAGCCTGATCCAATAAAGACAGAGGTGACTATGGTAAACCAAGATCTTCAGGCCTTCTCAGAACTTCTTTTTTGCCAGGCAGAGGAAGCGGCTGCTGAGATTGCCAGGAAACTGGAGAAACAGGAGAAGAAGCGCTTAAAGAAGGAAAAAAAGCGATTGGCTGCACTTGCCCTGGCATCTTCAGGAAATAGCAGTAGCACTCCAGAGGAGTGTGAGGTCAGTCACCAGATCCACTCTCAGAGAAGTTTTTAGGTTGGATTCTCCCAGCAGAACAAAGGATGTGCCATGTCAAGCCATGGTCTGGTGTCCAGGCTTTTGGACCAAATCTCTTTAACTATCAAAATTCTTAACTACCTCTTGATTCTGTAGGAAGGAGATAGGTGCTGAGAGAACTTGCTCAAGAGCCCAGAGCTGGCTGTAGCACACACCTGTTTCCTGGGCAAGTGTGCTCTGTCCTCCGCAGCCTCCCAGGAGTCCTCAACCGGGGGTAGTATCAATGCCTGCTCTTGTTCTCAGATGTGTGTCCAGAAGTTTGTGTTCACAGTGGGGGTGGGGACAAAGGAGCTAGCTCTTCAATGCACCAGGTTAGAATCATTTCCTGTTTTCGTTTTAGTGCCTTTTGTGACCATTTCAGTCTCTTCTCTGGAACTTACATGATCACTCTAGTGTAACCAGCATGGTTTCCTGTAGGTTACTTATACAAATTTATTTAGAAAATTTTTTACGAGCCTTCCAGTTCTGACTTCTGAGAGTAGATGTCCAAAGTTAGACCCACACCATTAAACAACCATCCCAAAAGCACTGGGCAGTTGGTTTTCTGCTGCATCTTAATTTGGGGGGGGAGTGCACATACCATAGATAACACTGTCCTTATGCCTGTTTGCCCCTTTTCCCCTTTAGGAGATGAATGAAAAACCCAAAAAGAAGAAAAAACAAAAGCCCCAGGAGGTTCCTCAGGAGAATGGAATGGAGGAGCCATCTGTCTCTTACACCAAACCCAAGAAAAAGAGATCTTTTTCCAAGGAGGAATTGGTTAGTAGTGATCTTGAAGAGACAGCTGGTGGCAGCACAAGTCTTCCGAAGAGGAAGAAGTCTTCACCCAAGGAAGAAACAGCTAGCGAGCCTGAGGAGGTGAGCAGGAGTGTCTCCAAGAAAAAGAGGAGATTCTTTTCCAAGGAGGAGCCAGTCAGCAGTGGCCCTGAAGAGGCTGCTAGCAGCAAAACCAGCACCAAGAAAAAGAAAAAATTGCACAAAGCATCACAAGATTAAAACGGACATTCCTTGGGGGGCAGGGGCATACCCCAAGGTGACTTCCCACCCCATGTCCCAAACCCCAATAAAAACAAATTCACAAAAGCTGATATGCATGTTTTATTGGTAAACACCTTACACGAATATGGGCAGGACCTATGGGTGGGGCAGGGCAGCAATGACAGCCTCAGTGAAGTCGTGGCAAGTGGCATAGCCACCCATGTCAGAGGTTCGAACCTGTGGGGGAGAAGTGTCATCATCCTGTGACCTAGGTCCCACCCCTTAAAACCCCCACCGCCCAGTATAAGTTCCCTAAAGAAGCCAGCCCCAGGACAACCTAGGCTCTGCCCAGAAATCAATTATGGTCCACTGTCTAGAGGTTCAAGGTCTCTTCCCTGGTCCACTGTACTGAAGGGATGTGTAGGTAGTATGGTTCTTGTGAGGTTGGAGAGAATAAAGAGCTCTAGCCCCCATGGGGATGCAGGTGGCCGATGACAGACTTGATGAAGTCGGTTGTGGTGCTGTAGCCGCCCATGTCTCGAGTCCGCACCTACAGCCACCATCAGCAATAGCCGTGGGGAAGAAGAGAAGAGAGCCCATGAAGGGGGATAAGGGCAGCATAGTCAAGGAGATGGAACCCAAGAAAACAGATGGCCAAAAAGAAGATGCAATGCAGCAGGGATGAAAGGAGGTAGCCAGGTGAGGAGCAAATTACCCACTCTTCTGAGCCACTAGGAAAACTGCTGCAAGGTAGGATGGAAGGCTGAGCAGGAAGTGAGATGGGGAAGTGCACATCAGGATGAGGTTACCTTGGAAGAAATAAGATTGGGCTCCCAGGCATGGACAAGATGAAGCTGGTGCCTCATCCTGACTGCCTCTCCCTCCATTGCTCCACCCCCAGAGAGAGAACTGCAAGTTCTGCATTCAGATGACCATGAAAAGGGCAATGGATGGAGCAGCAAAGAGGGAACAGCAGATGGGAACTAAAAGAGGCAGAAAAGACCAAAAGGATGAAACAGCCAAGAGAATGAGGGTAAGAACAGCCCTGAAGAGGTCACAGAGCAAAAGATGTTCTGGGGACCTGGAGAAAAAGGAGACTCCTTGCAGGTTTCCCAGAGAGCAGTAACAAAACCTTGAACCAGCACCTTTCTAAACTCACCTTGCCAACTTTGATCACCTTCTTCACTGCATCTGCAATCATGCTGGAGTGATACTCAAGGCTGTCAATGTAGACAAGAAGAAACTTAAGATTGTCCACAACACTGTCACCTGTTTTCCCACCTATGCTCCCCTTACAACAACCAGCCTCCACCCGCTGCCTCCGTGACCTACTTGAGATGCCGTAACATGTTGGAAGCTGACAGCAGCATGGCTGTGGGGTTGGCTATATTCCTGCCCACTGCCTGAGCAAATGGGTGCCGGGCACCCTATGGAGAGAGGGGCAGGCCAGAGTTACTGGGAGGAAGCAGGCATATGCCGAGGCTGAGAAAGAGTATGATGGGAAAGAGGGAAGGCAGGCCACAGTCACTGAGAAGTGGGAATCATTGCATGGGTAGAAATGAGAAGAGACCTGAAGTAGGAGAAAGGACAGGTATAAATGACGGAAGGAGAAAGTGACCTCACTCACCGTCTCAAAAACTGCATACTCTGCACTGTAGCTCTCACCAGGGACCACACCAGCTCCCCCAACCAGGCCAGCAGCCAGATTGTCAATAATGTTGCCATAGAGATTGGGCATCACAAGCACATCAAACTGGTAGGGATTCTGCACCAGCTACGAAGTGAGATGTGGGCATGAAGAAGAGAAGTGAATTCTACTCCCTGCCCTTTCTCAGCATCATGAGAGTAGAGACATGGGGAGAAGGACTTACCTGCATGCAGCAATTGTCTATGATCATTGTCTCAAACTTGATTTTGGGGTACAATTCAGCGACTTCTTCACAGCACTGCAGGAACAATCCATCCCCAAGTTTCCTGCTCATGGGTCAAAGTGAACAGAATCAGCCAAGAATCAGACTACCTCCCAGGAACTTATCCCATGAAAAGATATGCCCCTCACATGATGTTAGCCTTGTGGACAGCTGTGACCTTGCTCCGCCCCTTCTTGGTGGCATAGTCAAAGGCAAACTTTGCAATCCGCTGAGACTTGGTTCGAGTGACAATCTTCAAGCATTCAATCACACCTCTCGCACTCTGAATGAGAAGAGAGAAGCAGCTGGGTAACATGGGAAAAAAGGATGAAGAGGAGATCTACCTCTCTCCTACATCCATTCTGGCCCTCCCCAGTTCCTGGGGCCTCACCTCATGTTCCAGAGAGCTATACTCTCCTTCTGTCTGCTCACGAATGATCACCAGGTCTAGATTGTTGTGCCGGGTCTTGTACCCAGGAAGTGACTTCACATGGACTACATTGGCAAACAAGTCCAACTTACGCCTAAGGGCAGACATAGCCATCAGCCCTGTGCTTGGTACCTAGTACCCCTCTGACCCATGACCTTCCACCCACCTACCTCAGTCTCATATCATAGGAAGCTAGTTCCCCCTTATACTCCATTGGGGTATGGATCTTTCCTGTACAAACAAAGTGGAGGAAGAATGTTAGTCAAAGGGTAAGTCCAAGCGAGCAGAGACCAGTGTCCAATCCCCCTAGGGACATAATGCAACCCAGACCCTCAACTTCCACTCCTACTCCCAAATCCATGACCTTAATTGCCTGTGGAGGCAAGAAGCAAATAATAATACAGTTAAAATAAGAAAAATTTAGTCCAGTACTTTATTTTTAGTCACCATACTTATGTCGAAACCACAAAATGACTTAAAAGGAGAACAGATTTTTTTTTTTTCCTCAACGAGCCTGGGTGTAACAGGTTTAGAAACAATGCTATGGTATTCTTCCTTTATGATTCTATGTCAACTTATTTGACATTTTCTCAGTCATCATTTACTGCAAATCAACTATATGTCAGGCAATAAAGGTATCGATTAAAAAAAAAAAAAAAAAACAACCACACGACCCCTGCCTTCAAGGATCACATAATGCATTAAAGAAGATTGTCCATACCCTATGCTATGTCCATGCCCTATTTCCCAGAATCTGTGAATGTGAACTGATTTGGGAAAAGGATCTTGGCAAACGTAATACAAATCTTGAGATGAAACTGTTCTAGATTCAGGTAAGCCCTAAACCCAAAGATAAATCTTTACAGAGCAAAGAAAGAATAAAGACACAGAGATACAGAGGGAAGAAAGCCTTATGAAACCAGAGATAGAGACAGGAGAATTGCATCCTAAGCTAAGGAACAACAAGCAGCAATAAAGGATTCTCCCCTAAGCCTTCAAACAGAGTGCTATCACCTTAATTTCAGTCTTTGTAGAATGGAGAGTAAATTTCTGTTATTTTTCGTTACCAAGTTTGTGGTAGTTTTTTATGGTAACTTTAGGAAACTAAAGCCATGAGTAAGCGAGGATTATGACAAGTGGAATCAAAGGAAGAACATTCTGGGCACAGGGAACGAAATTCATCAGGGCAACACATATATTCAGAAACTAACAGAGTTTAGGGCAGTCAAAAGGCACAAAACAAGCAGTGTGGAAACCAAGGTATAAAAGCTGAGGACCAGCAATATAAAGAACTTACTTTCCTATGCTAAGAGGTTGGGCTTGAAAAAGTCAGGCTGGTCTTTCCAAGGAAAATGATGTTAAAAAGAAAGAAGGAAATACCATAGCATTGTTTCTAAACCTGTTACACCTGTTACAAAAGAAAGGGGAAGAACTGAGGGCCGAAAAATCTAATGAAGAGAATAAAATAGAGCAGAGGAAGGGAAGACAGAAGAAAAAGAGCCATTAGAAGTGGCATTCTAGAACCACAACAAATAAGACTTGATAGATGATGTAGTCTCAGGATGGACACCAAACCCTTGATGACTTCCTACAGAGACAATTTACATGGCTCCTGGGTTCCCAATGGGAAGGAACAAAATCGAAGTATCAGTGGTGGGAGCTCTGGGAATGGGGTCAGGGACTTAATGAACACTGCTCTTTTGACTTTAAATGACACATGGGCAGGCTGGCAAGGGGGCACACGTACCAATGATAGCCACCTTGTTCTCCTTCATGGAACTCAGCACCTGATCCAGCTTCTCCTCAGAGGCCATATTCTGCACCTCACTCAGGTGATGCTCCTGGAACTCCACGGGAACAGCGGCAGCCTTCAGGGACAGGTCCCCAAAAAAGTGCAAGGTGAAAGTCGATCAAGTTCTTTTTAACACCCCGCATCTTCTCTGCAACCTCATGTTGCAGTCAGTCATGTTCAAGGACACTCACCTTGAACACCTCCTTGACAGCGTGCATGAGCTCAGGTCCCACGCCGTCTCCTGGCAGCATGGTCACTGGAAAAGCTCCCTCCACCCTCACATCTTCGGCCTGTCAATGCAGCCAGCAGAGTCAGAGCTGAGGTGGGGAGAGAAGGGGAGAACGCGGGGGGCAAGGGAGGACGCGGGTGGGGGGGAAAGCCTGGGGAGCTGCAAGCAGGGGATAGAGAGAGGTGTGGGCGAGACCGGAGCGGAACTCGCGCATACCTGGCTGGGCGAAGCGGCATGAGCAGTAGAGGAGGTACTCAGACCTCGCCATGTCCCAGGGTTTCGGGCGGAGACCACTGCCTACAACAGACATACAAGCCTAAAAGGGCAGATCTGGGACCCCCAGACCCCAAACACTGCGACGATCTTGCCTTCTCCAGAAAACCCTGGGGCGAACCCCCCGACCCCCCACCCAAGCCGGCCCGCCCTGCCCTCAGGCTCACTCGGGTCAGCCAGCGGACACAGCTCAGCGCCGCCATGTTGGCTGCCGGAAGGCGCGCAGGACGTGACGCAGGAAGCCGGCGCTGCCCTGGCCCTGACTTCCGGCGTGCTCAGGCGAGCTTGGTGGTTCTCCGTCTCCCGGGAACCTGCGCCACCTGCCCACCTTCCCTTTCGTGAGGAGGGTCACGGGACACCCAAGCATTTTGCCAATTGCTTTATTTCCAGTCGCCATATTTAATTTATGTCAAAATTTCCAAATAACCTTAAAGGAGAATGTGCGACTCCGTGCTTGTCGGATGAGTACCTGCGTTTAATGAGGCTGGGAAATAATCTTTTTTGTGTATATATGTTCATTATTTTTTTAACCAGTACTCACTGAATACTTATGTCAGGCCCTAGCGTCACTAAGGGACTGCCACACAGCACGTGGGAGAGGATGTGTATCTCCTTAAATCTCATAACGTGCCAGGGAAGCCAGAATTAGGCAAGGGTCAAATCCAGAGACTGGAGGGATTGGAATGTTAATTCCTTCAGAGCTCTTCCTCCACCCTTATCAAGAACCTGCCCCTGCTCCAACCTGTTGCTAAGGTAACCTGTCTCAGTAATTGCCCCTCCCTACAGGGAGTTGTAAAAGTTATTAATTAATGTGTCTTGGGCTGCTCCATCCAGGCCTTCCCCCGTCTTATCGGTGTAATGCCAGATTCGTGGGACCCCAGTAGACCTCCAGGAGCCGAATCCGATGCAATCACACAAGAGTCTTTATTACAAGCTGGAGCCTGGACTCACAACCATTCCGACACAGCGGTCCCAGGGAGTGAGTCCTGATCCTTTGTTCAGTGAGATTTTGGGTTTGGGGGGGGATACTCTATGCGTCACAACAACACACAGCAAATCATTCCATACTGTGGGAAAATCAAATAACAACTCTTTAACATTGATTAGCACATTCACTGGCGGGAACAAGTTGGGTAGGGGTGATTGTTTAGTACAAGAGTGGGATTCCTTTGAACGGATTGATTTAAGCCATGAGGGGTGTACGTGCTAAACTACATGGTTTCCCAACATGATATCAACCACCATAAACTACTAGGAGGTTATCTGGCATCCAGATATTTTCCGTCTCATGCTGATTGGTGGTTGCTAGGGGGTTGCTATGGGTCCTCACCTAGCCTAACTGAGTCAGGGACACCTGGCGCAGCAGATCTCTCCTGTTATTTGCAGATAAACAACTCAGCAGGGTGGGTATGGGCTTGGGAGTGCTCTGTGGGGTTTTCCAAGGACACGCTCCCTTCCTTGGACAGGCTTTGCTCTGAGGTAGAGGCTGGTTTCTCAAAAATGGAGTCACATCAGTTTCTCATCTGCTTCTCACCTTTTGGCCATGCACTGAGCAACTCTGAGCATCTCCTGGGCCTAGTCAGTATGCAGGAAGAAAAAAGATAAGGGAAAAGAGCAGGAGAACAAAGGAAGACTAGGACATATAAAAAGGCAAAAAACCCTGGCTTCTTGCGATACCAGGATACCAGCTACGGCCCCCATCTCCCTCTGGGGAGAAGTCTATGTTACCCCTTTTTAAGTAGTCCCTGCTTTATATGCTTGCTTCGGGGTGTTTCTCTAATGTTATACTTCAACATGTGCGGGCCATATCACCAGTTGCGTTGTTAATAGTTTTCCTCTTTGTTTTTCCCTATAGAGTCTTTTTCTTTTGCCCTGGGCAGTTGTTTCCCTAATACTGTGTTCCAGTACTTGCACTCCCCAAAGCAGGCCCATATTTGGTGCCAGAAATTAGTTGACACATGTGAGACGAAAGGGGAATTTCAGTATGATTTTTGAGACACCAGTCATGTGTTATTTTCAAGTGGCTATGCCTAAAAACAAAGTGCATCAGAAGATATGCCTAACCCAGTATCCTGGAAGCATGGATTTGAATCACCTGTCCAAGTGGACCAGGAGTATTGATTTAAAATGAAGACTTATGAGTTCTACCTCAGACTTGCTGAATCCAAATCTCAGGGTTGGAACCCCAGGGCCTCAGATAGGCTAAGAACATACTCTTATTAGGGAACTACACCCCCATATTTAACAGCTTACCCAGATGATATACAGTGAAGTTTAAGAACTACTAGAGAGGTTCTCTGGGTGATAAGTACCTCATCCAACCAAGCAGATAGCGGGGTGTTCCCCAGTGCAAGGGAGAGGATGCAGTGGTCCTAATAAGGAACCTTGCACAAGTTTTGTTTGACCTTATCTGAATTCCATGAGGAGGGATATTCTCTGTAGTAGTAAAATGAGAAGATGATAGTAGGTAATGTGTAAAAGTTTGGGTCCAATGAAAAGCACTATGTAAATATAAGGTTGATTATTATTAGAGTTAATATAATGTATTAATATAACATACTCCTCTACCTCCACTCATATATCCCATAAAATAAGCAAGAGAACACCACCACATTGTCTCTGTAGATTCCCAACTTTCACATTGGTCTTGCTGTTTACCACCATTTCTCTTCTCCAAATCAATGTGTGATGAAAAAAAAAAAGTGGAAAATTTACCTTTTTACAAATAAAACATTTTTATTTACTTCAGGACATTAAGAGTAGGAGAGAAGAGAGATGTTCCATTTTTATCCAATCCCTGATGAATATAAAGTGGAAGATTTACTCTTTTGAAAATAAAACTACATTTTCATTTACTTCAGAGCATTTAATGTGGAAAAGAAAATATATCATTTTTATCCAATCTCTGCTAATAATCTAATTCATTTTCTTAAGGATAACTGTGACCTCATTTCCATCTCTAAATTCTGCATGATCTGAACCCAACTTTACACTCAAAAAATATTTGCTGATATAATACTATATGTCTGTCACCAGGGTAAAGAGGATGGATGGAGATTACCAAATGACCTAGGTCAAGGAGATGACTAAAAGGCCATTGTGAGTGCAGTAAGTTCTTCAGGCCTTGAATCCCCACAAAGGCATCTTTCACCAGTACTGCCTAGTAATGGGGAAATCCAGTCAGGACCTTTGAAAAAGTTCCTTAACCAATCTCTTGAGTCAGGGAAGGAAGGTGATACCATCTTTTTCCTTTCTGTTATGAAATGTCCCCCACTTAGCACCAGAGGCCATAATAATCTGGCCATATATGAGTTCAGTGTGAGACTGAGTAAATTAAGTGTCAGTTTCCTAGAACTACAAGTCCTCTAATACAGGGGTCCTGACCTGGAGTCCATAAAGCTCCATTTGTCCTTTGTCCTTGAGTGAATCTAAATGGTGAAAATCCAAAAATCATATCCTAATTTTCAGCAACCTCTTAAGTGAAATTTAGCATTTCCTCTCATTTTGAATGTAGGTCTCAGATCATAGTGCTATCTGTAATGCCCTTGAATTTATAACTGATAGAAATTATATTTTCATACCCATTTCAGTTGTGACAATATCTTAAAATATAATTTACTCTCATCCCTACTTTGACAGTATTTGACCCAATGGTAGATCATGCTATTTAATGTATTAATAAAACAGCACACATACTACTATATTACATGGTAGCTTTTTTATTACTATAGACCAACATAATAGGCTTTCTTTGTAACCATTAAAAGGCCTTCCCTAAGAAGAAATACACAGGCTTCAACAGACTTCCAAAGAGGTCTCTGACACACAAAGCATTCAGAATTTCAGTGCTGTTAGATCTACTGAGTCTTTTTCTACAACCATGAGCAATCATAAAAGCACTATATAATAAATGACACTTCCTTGAAGATTGCAATCTGAGAACGAATTTTGGAAGAGGGATGATTTAATGTATGATTGAAAGACGAACAGGATTACAGAAGAAAAGTAACTACACTCCAGGGGAAAGTGGGTATGTAAGCAAAAGCTATGTTTTAGGTTCATCTAAGCAGAGCCCAAGACTAGGCTTGTGATGCAAGTGACTTATTGAATAAGTGTTCTCAGGAGAAACGTGAGTATGCAGAGTAAAGGGGAAAATGCCAAGCAAGATGTGGCCTCAGCTGGAGTTGACCTCAGTCTGCTCTCCTGGGAAGCTCTGAAGCATGAATAATATCTCAAAGTTGTCCCAATTTGAGACAAGGTTTAATAACTGCTTCAGCCTGGACAGACCAGGGAAAATACTCCAGAGAAGGAGGAGGTTGTAAGCAGTTAATAACTAATGTCTGAAGCAGTTGAGGGGTTGGAAGGAAGCTGTTACGTTGTAGAGTTGAGAATGAACATGGTGAACAAGGAAAGGGGCAGATGTGTGAGAAGATGGAGTGTATATAGCGAGGAGTAGAGTAATATTGGTGCAAATTCTAAGGCCAGAAGAAATGGAGGGAGATTTATAAGCAATACGAGAGATCCTATTGAGGTTGGAGACTGTAAAATTTATTGTGGTACAATTGTGTGTGGTTTCCATGGAGAAAGCAAGCACTTGGGTTCATCCAAAAGTGGTATTCTGCCAGAGAAAGGTACAGGGAGTTGAGTTGTACAATTGCTGGTAAAATGGAATCAGGAGGTAAATGATGACCAAAGAGATCTAATCAGTAGGCAAATAAGAAAAAAAATTAAAGATCCCAACGTATTCAAAGAGTAGTACTTGTGGGAGTCATTGAGCAAGCAAGATAAGAGAGGAGCCTATTCCACCCATACTTTGTAGGTGGAGCAGATGAGATAATGGAAATAGGTGTCAAGGAGAGCTTGAGGAGACCCTGCAGATGGAACTCAGACCCATAATATTGGATGGCCTAGCCTTGTCATCATGGGAGTGAACCAGCAATAGTGACTTTCACCAAGGCAAGGGGATGGCCTTCTGGAAGGAGTCCAAGTGTCATATCTTGATAAGTGGGAAAATCCAGGAGGTCAGAGATGGCAAAGAATGAGTGAGGTGATATCAATGACAGGGAAGACCCCCCCAATTTTCTAATAGTTTTAATATAAAAATTTGATAGATTATTTCTTAATATTTATGTTTTAGTTTTAGGTGGACACATACCTTTATTTTATTTTTTTATGTGGTGCTGAGGATTGAACCCAGAGCTTCATGAGTACTAGGTGAGTATTCTACTACTGAGACACAACCTCAGCCCTGCTAGAGTGTTTTTAGTTAGTTAGATACTAGGTAAATTTTTAAAATATTTAAGTTATGAGCAGGGCATGGTGCTACATTCCTGTGATCCAGTAACTGGGGAGACTGAGGCAGAAGGCTTACAAGTTAGATGCCAGCCTCAGCAATTCCATGAGACCCAAAGCAACTTAGCATACCCTACCTCAAAAAATAATAACATACAACATACCCATAGCAAAAACAAGAGGGGGGTTTAATTTTCACTCACAACGGAGTTCACCAATAGATGATCCAATGCAGAAATGACCCTTTACAATGCTAGTGGCACAGACTTGTTATCTTGCTGGCCCACTTTGCATGACCTTCATTCCCAAAGTTATTCCAGATCCAAGATAGTTATTCTAATTCCAGCATTCCAATCAGCAGGAATAAGGACAGGGAAGAAGAGGCCTACAGCCCCTTAATGATACGTCCTAAAGCTTGCACATGTTATTTACACCTGCATCTCACATAATACAGAAATGTGTCCATCTTTTCCCTCAAAATTATAAATTTTATTTCAGAAGTCCTCCTTGACTTTAAGATAAATGTGTTCTCAATTATTTTTTCTAATGCTGTTATGGTTTTGTGTAGTTTAGGTCATTAATCTATGTAAAATTTAGTTTTGTAAAAAGTCAGAGATAAAGACTAAGGTTTCTTTTTCTCACTCCAAAAAGTTTAACTAATTACTCCAGTATTATTTCTCCAGGTAAGAATTTTTACAATATCAAATACAGATGTTTCAGTGAAGAAAGAGACTGAAAAAGATTTTAGAAGATGGAAAGACATCCCATGTTCTTGAATAGGCAGAATTAATACTGTCAAAATGGCCTTACTACCAAAACAATATACAGATTCAATGCAAGCCCATTAAAATACCAATGAAATTCTTCACAGAATTAGAAAGAAACAATTCTTAGGTTCATTTGGAAGAATAAGACACACAGAATAGCCAAAGTAAGAAAAGTGAAGCAGGAGACATCACAATATCTGCTCTGAAACTATAATATAGAGCTGTAGTACCAAAAGCAGCATAGTATTGGCACCAAAATAGACATGAAGACAAATGGAATGGAATATAAGAAACAGAAACCAACAAACCTAAAGCTGTCTGATATTTGACAAAGATGCCCAAAACATGTTTTTTTTTTTTTTTTTTTTTTTTAAAAAAGAGTCTTTTAACAAATGGTGCTGGGAAAACTGATAGTTATATGTAGAAAAAAATGAAATTAGACCCCTATCGTTTACCCTGAACAAAATACAAATCAAAATGGATCAAAGGCTTAGGAATTAGACAGAAAACTTACAATTTCTGGAAGAAGACGTAGGGTCAACACTCCATCATATAGGTGTTGGCACAGACTTCCTTAACAAGACCTCCCAGAGCACAAGAAATAGAACCAAGAATCAATAAGGGGGATGACATTAAAATAAAAAGTTTTGAACAGTTAAGTAAAAGATTGAGAGTGTGAAGAGCCTAGAGAATGGGAGAAAATCTTGGCCAGATACTCCTCTGATAGGGGATTAATACCTAGAATATACGAAGAACTCAAAAAACTTGGCACCAAACAAACAACCCAATCAAAAAAATGGGAAAAAAAACCAAACAAACAAACAGAAACTTCTCAATAGAAGAAACACAAAAGGCCAATAAATACATGAAAAAAAAATGTTCAACATCCTAGCAATCAGAGAAATGCAAATCAAAACTACACTAAAATTTCATCTCACTCCAGTCAGAATGGCAATGATCAAGAATACAGACAACAATAAATACTGGCAAGGTTGTGGGGAGAAAGGAACATTCGTATGTTGTTGGTGGAACTGCAGACTAGTATAACCACTTTGGAAAGCAATTTGAAGATTTCTCAAAAAAACTAAGATGAAACCACCATTATCCCACTCCTAGGTATTTTCTCAAAAGATCTAAAATCGTCATACTACAGTGACATAGACTTATCAATATTTATAGTAGCACAATTCACAATAGCTAAATTATGGAATCAACCAGATGCCTGTCAATAGATGAATGGATTAATAAATAAATATATATATATAATATATATTCATTCAATGGAGTTCTACTCAGCTATAAAATCAATGAAATTATGGAATTTGCTGGTAAATGGATGGAAGTGGAGAATATCATGCCAAGTGAAATTAGCCAAACTCAGAAACACAAAAGTCAAAAATTTTCTCTTATATACAGAAGCTAGAGTAAAATATGGAAAGGAGGGAGGGAAGGATAAGATTATATAAGGAACAAATCAAATACAAATTAATAGACTGGTGAAAGGAAGTCTAGAAGAGAGAGTAAAGAAGGATAAGGGAAGGAGGGAAGACAAAAGAGAAAAAGGGGAAGGAACAAGGGGAATTGTGAACTGAAATCAAATTTCGTGCATATATGAGTTTGTAGGGACAAACCCAACTACTATGTATAACTATAAAGCTCTAAAAAGACAAAAAAAGGAAGAAAAATAAATTAATGGTGAAAATAGAATAACAGATGTTCCTTAACTTACAATGGGATTACATCCCAAAACACCCATTGTAAATTGAAAATATTGTTAAGTCAAAAAAAATTTTTATGCTGGACATGGTGGTGCATGCCTATAATCCCAGTGACTCAGATGGCTGAGGCAGAAAGATCACAAATTTGAGGCCAGCCTTAGCAATTTAGCAAGACCCTATCTTAAAATAAAAAATAAGAAAAGGTCTGAGGATATAGTTCAGTGGTAGATACCCCTGGCTTCGATTCTCATTATTTTTTAAAAATGCTCTGAACAACTAATCTACCAAACATCATAACTTAACCTAGCCTCGCCTACCTTAAATGTGCTCAGAATGCACACACGTCTAACACAAAACTTGTTTTATAATAAAGTGATGAATAGTTCATGTAACATTGAACAGTGTACAGAAAGTGAAAACCAGAATGATTGTACAGATATGCTTTCGCACTGGGGTAAAGTCAAAAGATCTTAATTCCCAACATCATAAATCAGGAACCATCTATACTAAATTACTATATACATATTAGGTCAAACAACATGAAACTGCTAATATCTATCATCTCACTCAGCCCTATTTTCTCAATTATACCAGTCACTTCTGGATATCATATATTTATTCTTTAAGTATACTATTGCTTATTTTTGTAGTGAACAACCTTGAGAAATGAGGTAATATCTCCCTCCAGGATAAAGTATAGGCTTGCTTATCCCACTATAAAACAGGTGGGTTCCCTAAGCTTGGTGTTCCTCCAATGCCACACAAACCCACTGCATATGCAATATCTATCAGGCTTCTTTTTTTTATTGGTTGTTCAAAACATTACAATGCTCTTGACATATCATATTTCATACATTTGATTCAAGTGGGTTATGAACTCCCATTTTTACCACGTGTACAGATTGCAGAATCACATTGATTACACATCCACGTTTATACATACTGCCATACTAGTGTCTGATGTATTTTGCTGCCTTTCCTATCCCCTTCCTATCCCCCCTCCCCTCCCCTCCCCTCCCATCTTCTCTCTCTACCCCGTCTACTGTCAGGCTTCTTCACATAATAAAGTCCTTCATCTCTGATCCAGGAGTCTTACCTTTGCCAGCATCCATGAACCAGTAAAAGGCTAATTACTAACTTATCAGCAGAGTAAATTCAAATGCCAGACGCTGACAGTTTTAGCAACAAGGATGGGATGCTAAAATACACATGGTTTTCTGGAAGAGGAAGGAAAGGACCCTGTGGACCAGATTAGGGAATACGAAAAAACTTCCTGGAATATGTTGGTGAATTTTTCTCACCCTAGTGGGTCACAGGATGAAAGTGTAAGAGTCTTACACTGTCCTACCTTTTAATGAAATCACAAAGTGAGAGGTAGTTACTTGAATGCTGCCTTGGTTCTTGCTCATGCTCCCTAATGCTGAGGGAGGAAGTGACGTCATGCCATTTAGGGAGCAAGCCCTGAAGCCCCACCCAAAAGGCAATATGAATGTGGCTGGCAATATGAATCAAAGAGTCCCCAAAGCTGAAATAAATGGTATCAACCATGATGTTTAATATGGAGCTTTAGGTGAATCAAAACCCCACAAATTTATTTGGTTGAGCCCCACAAGTGGCCACCCACATCCAAAAGTGAACACAAAGCCTTGCTTACTGGCAGTCTTGTTCTCTCCCTGGTCCCTCTCTTCCCTCTTCAGTTTACCCTCAGCTGCCTAAATGAAAAAGCTGAGTGTGCTAGGAGCTTCATGGTGGTAAGGACCTCAAAACTTACAGCTCTCTTGAGCCCAAGGTCCTAGGCCACCATCTTACCTAGCCATGTGGATGCATGCAGGGATGGTTGAAGGCACCAAGGACTGCAATGAAGGGTGGGCAAAAATGAAAGTGTTCCCTGGGCTCAAGCACCCTCTGGACAGATCTAGAGGTCCACAGGGAGAGAAGTAGCAGCAATGACAACTCTGAAACTAGAGGCCAAGGACAAATAAAAGCCTCCCAGCTGCCCACTATGAGGCTGTCATTTAAATGCATCTACATGTTAAAAGATATGTCCAGGGGAGGAGACCTAACAAAATACCCTGTATTTCCTGCTCTCCAAGCTGGAATTGTATGATCTGCAACTAGTAGCACCAACACTAAGCTCCTTGGTTTGTTTGCCCTTAATGGAAAAAAAAAATCACCCAAGTTCAACTAATGGGCTTTGAACAAAGTTTGCAGTAGAGAAGGCAAATTAAAGTAATATGGACTATTGGGACTTTGGCTCAATTCAATGCTTCCACTGTTGAATGTATTCCAATGCTGAATGTATCACTGGTACTGATGTTGTGCAGGCTTGCACTGATTGCCTGTAAGAATCAGAGCGGTCTCACTCAGAGAATGCTGCAGGTACAAAGATGTTTCCTGAGCCTTCTTGGAAGGTCCAGAAGAAGCGGTGTAGACTTTCAAGAAGAGAAAGGAAATCAGAGCATTGATCATTCAGTGACTATCAGATTACTGATAGGTCATTTTCCAGTGCAACAGCGCCCCCTGCTGGACATAGTCACCAAGCACATTTTCCCCCTTTTAAAAAAGGAAACTACTCTTATTACTGATCCTGAGGTCCTGTCACTGTCCATACTGAAGCCCCCATCTTGACATGTGTTACCTGAGATCCTGTGATTATTAAAAGAAGGGCACAAAAATCCTTACTTGTCAAATAGAAATGTTACATTCAAGAGCAAGCACAGTTGCCCTGGCTCTAGCATTATATGGATTTTTCATGAAAAAGTAGCAGCAAAATCCCTGTGGGGAAAATTTTTTTCCATACTTCACCACCTGAAGTAAAGCTCAAGTCACTGAGGGTTTCCTCAGTGCCTGGTCTGGCATGCTGGTGGTTTGGCTAAGCTGATGCCTTATGGTGTCCATGTTCAACCTACTGCCAACTATGCAGAATCAAAAGGGGGCATAGTCGCTCTGCTCAGTGGCTGTGAGGAAGGAGTACAGGGGTAAGTACAGAGTTGAGTTAGAAAAAAAAAACTGCAGCGCTGGGGTTGTGGCTCAGTGGAAGAGCGCTTGTCTAGCATGTGTGAGGCACTGGGTTCAGTTTTCAGCACCATGTATAAATAAATGAACTAAATAAAGGTCCATCAATGTCTAAAAAAATATTTTAAAAGAAAAAAAGGGCATGCTCTGTGCTTGAAATACATGGCGGGAGGAACTTCCCCTACCACTTTCATTGTTCAGGAGAAACAATAGGACAGCATTAAACAAGTGCAGACAGATCTGACACAACTGCTTGCCCCAAAGTAACTGAGGCTGTCATTTAAATGCATCTACATGTTAAAAGATATGTCCAGGGGAGGAGACCTAACACAATTTTAGGTACCTTTTTAACTGTGTGCATTGGTACAGTTGCAATGAAAGATTGCAAAGTAACTTATGAATATGCTAATTTCTAGTCCTCAAACATACACTGCTGTTCACCTCTTAATTTTCTTGCCATTCAACCTATGAGGTACCTACCTTTCCTCACCACTCTGCCAATAAAACAATCATATTTTATTGCTATTCTATGAAGCAGACACCTTGCCTTGCTATTCTGCCACCCTGCTATGTGAATCAATGCAACATATAATTCTTACTAACCTCTTTTGTTAGCTGAATTTAATTTCTATCCTGCATGAGCTAACAGACCCACAGAGCTGGTGACAGAACTCAAGGCAATGCTGATAGTCCTGAACAACACAGCCCATGATGAGCCTCACATTGCCACCATCTTCTGCTATTTCTAATGGCTTAGATGTCTTGTTCACAAGATTGGAGCCCACAAATTGTGGAAACAGAATCAGCTGCCCACCAGACAGCCTGGGTCACTGATGGAGATGCCCATGGTAAGGGTCCTTCTGGAATAAGACCAACCCATACCATCACCATCATTGCCGGGATCCATCATCAAACCAGACATGGCAGCACATGCACCATCATAGGCTAGGTGCAATGCAAATAACTCTTAGGTTCTGATGCAGAAGCCACCACTTCTTGCCAGGCAAGAATCACCTCCTCTTGGCCTCTTGCTGGGTAATGATCAGGACAAAGGGATAGAAGATTGCATACAGCTATTCTGAAAGTTGGGGTCTGATCATTCTTGACAATGGTGCTTTTGCTTTTTCTTTTCTTTTTTTCCTTTTTTTCTGTAACAGCAACCCCAGGCCAGCCGGGTTGGTAAATACTCCAGGTGTCAGTCTGGCAAACATAATTCTAATTCTGATTTAGCACCTAGATTCTCTTGATGGATTAATGTGGTCCTAGATCACAAAGGTAATGGCCACTTGGCTGAGCACACCATGTGCCAAGCCTCCCACACCAGCCCACACAGGCCAAGTTGGGAGAAAAAACAAGTCTCTGAACATTTCATTTAAAAAGGCTTTAGTCCTTCTCATGCCCAGCCCATCCAAAAGGTCTAGGTATGATTAGGGAAAGATTAGAAAAAAGATGAAGTTATAGCTACTGGAATGGCATACACTGTTTTCACAGCCATCGAGGCCTAGTAAAAAGACACCTTCAGACACAGGAAGGTACAGACAGTGGGGAGAGATTAATGTGCCCCTTGTTCCCTAGATTCAGCACTGCAGCCTCGCAAAACCATCATCTGGTCCATCTGAGTTGAGCAGCAGCTTCAGCTGACAACCCGACGCCCTCTAAATTGATCATGCTGCCCAGGTGATATGAAAACAGAAATGCATATGGGCAAAGCCAGTTCTCAATTATTCAGTTATGCCCTGTTATGGCAGTTCCTGAATATGGAAGCTCCTCCATGACGCATGTACAACAACATTCAGCACAACCTTGTTTCAATCTGGTACAAATGCATGTGCTTTTCCTGTAACCCAAGTGGCCTTAGTTCATGTATAGTGACCAAAGCTGCAGCTATTTGGTGACATATACTATGTGGCTGAACCAAACTAGTTTCATGGTGATCCAAATCAAATTCAGCTACCAATCCTGAATTGAAGTGATATGTTACTCTTTGGGGTTGTATGTCTGTATGTGGGGGTGTGGATTGTCTCTCTATTAGCAATGGGGACTGACTTTTGGCTCATTATTCCTTCCTATAATTATTGTAGTGACATCAAAGATAAGCTAAAACTCATTTGTGCATGTTGTAATGGATAATGTCCTGGACTTAGACTATATCCTGGCTGTCTAAAATAAGATCTAAAAGTCCCCTTGGAATATATTCATAGGTGACTGGGGCTGAAACCTTGGATGGCGTGATTGAAGCTAATACCGAAGATTGGCTTCATCTTACTATCTGAAGTTCTCTTGATAGTAGCCCTAAATTCCAAATGAAACAAATTGAACAGATGTGGGCCCAGCCTCTTGATCATATTAATTGGAGTGGTGAATGGAGCGACATATTGGTGTGAATATTCAAGTTTAGCCAAGAATATGTGGTGCCAACTGTTAGAGACAAGCTACCATTGGCCCTGAACATCCTTAAATGTCCCATTGGCCATGTCCTAATTTAGGTTTTTGCTCTTTCTTACCTGAACTATTCCTACCCAACTCCAGATACCACTAGAAGATATAAGTTTTGCCTGAAATCTATAAATTGGAGGGTTCAGGTCCCTAAGAAGAATACAAAATTGTGAATGCAAAATTACATATAACCATCACAAGAAACCCTGAAGGCATCTTGGAAGGAGCCAGTGTGGATGAGATCCTGAAGACTAAACCTCATGAAGAATCAGCCTCTGCCAGGCCCTCTCCCCTTTACCCAGGAAAAGAAGAGGAACAGGGCCTAGGGCTATGGCTAAGTGGTAGCGCATTGCATGGCATGTGTGAGGCACTGGGTTCGATTCTCAGTACCACATATAAATAAATAAAATAAAAATCTATCAACAACTAAAACAATATTTTTAAAAAAGAAGAGGAATAGGCCCTTCCTGCCCATCCCCTGACACTCCCCTCACCCTTTACCTTGCCCTGCTCTACTTCAGGGGTGATGGCTTCCTTTCCTGTTGCCTGCTGCCCCACCCACCCATGAACAATCTGAAAAAGTGTTTGATCTTGTTCCATCAGTAAAATACATATATGTGGACTTTTGGTTGAAGATTTTTTTTCCCACTGCTTATGAATAGCTAAGAGGTAGTCAGCCTGGGATAGTGATGGGTACTGTTCTGGTGTAGGGTTAGAAAGCCGTAGGCCCTGGAGCCTCTCTGCAAGCCAGAGGATGAACAAAAGGGGACAGCAGGGCTCTGCAAAATACCATGGAGTGGGCCTCTCTTGTTGCACAGAGAAAGTCCCTTCCTACTCCACAGTGAGGACTGAGACCGATAGTCTTTGAGGTTGTGATTGGCAGGGGTGTGGACAGCCAGGAATAAGGAGGGGACATATCCAGACTTTGCTCCAGCCCAGAAATCGGAAATAGGAACTCAACTCTCCAGCCCAAGGGTCCACCATTATCGCTGCCGTTGTGTTATTATTCAAGATTAAATAACTCAGCCTGGATGCCATGAGTGGCGTGGATCCGAAGGGAAGACTAACACTTGTGGTGTGGTTTTTTTTTTTTGTTTGTTTTCTGAAACGATTGAGGAAACTTCAGGAGTCAACAGAGAGTTGGAGTACAGTTTCCAGGAAAAATTCTGGAATGGCCCTCATCTTTTTTTGTTTTCTCTGTGGAACTCCATGAGTTGCCATAACTAGTGCATACTTTAATTTTCCTATTCTTGCATTTTAATTCCCATCAGGGTAATTAACAGGAAGTGGATCCAAGTGCCAGACTGACATTCTGGGACCTCCAGGGGGCGCTTCTGCACAACATACATCCTGGGCAAGGGTAGCTCAGCTTAATACACCACCTTGAATCTGTTTTCTATGGTTTGAACTTACCTCAGGTGAAAAACAAACAACAACAAAAAAGGGGGGAATCCCCCCTCTTTTGACTTAAAAAATGTTGTTCTACGGTCAGACTAATTCCAAGCCCCTTAGTGTGGCATGCCAGGCACCAGCATGATGCTAAAAACCTTTCATCTTTGAAAGGGATTGCAGCAAATTCACTGGTTCATTTCTGCTTGTCATTTTGTAGGGTGATCCTTCTGCCCCAGAAGCCCTTCTCCTGTCTCAGGCTAAGGCCCTTCTTCTGCATTTGTCCCTGCTTCTGCCTCCCAGAGTACTCTGGAGTGATATTGAGTGCTTTCCAGTCTCCCACCACCAGGCCTTGAGCTCCATAAGGATGGGGCTCATTTTATTCTTCACTTATTTTCTAGCACTGAACACAAGACAAGAGCATAAATATCATGAAGGGGAAGGGTGAGGCAGAGGCTCCAGCCTGGGTTTTGGGGGTGAACCCAGGCCTACAGAAGGGAGTGACATTCTCAGTAGGCTTTGATCTAGCCTCTTCTGTCACCACCACCCCTCCAATTCTGTATTCACAGTCATAGCAGGCCCCCCAAATTCCTGTCTATGAAGCAGTTGCAGCAGGTAGAAATGGGGAATCTGCCAAAGGAACTGAGATAAATAATGCAAAATAAAAACATATGGAATTCCAAGAAACGGACTTTCAACTCAGGATCTCTGATCCCAAGGACCAACTCTGAATTCGTGCACTGGCCTCTCTATCTGGGGCCCTCATCACCCACAGGCTTTGCTCCTTAGATCTGTAGCTCTAACCCAGAAACCCTTCTCTGGGGCTGCAGGTTCTGGGAACCTTCTTATGCCATCCTGGCCGGCTCCTTTCTATTCCATGGGGTCAGGACAGAATCAAAACCCATGCAAGTCAAGAGCCTGCCCCAACTTATGACTGATTTCCTTTCTGTCACAGCCTAATTCTGAGTATCTGTCTGCTAAAACTACCTTGGGGAGAATTTTCTGGAAACATGATGCAACACTATTAAAGGCATAGGGACCCTGTTGCCTCTTGACACAAAGGTGTCGCCTAAGTGAGGGCATTCCTGCTGCACGGGACAGTAGAACAAACTCACTTGGAGCTGGGAGTGTGTGAACTGAGTTTGAGCAGTGATGAGCATTTCCATGTTAAATGAACAAGGAACTCTCGTAAGGGAAGAGAAGGAAAGTTGGCTGGCAAGAGAAACTGGATCAGTCATCAAAGGACCTAGAATTTCCCTAAGCTGAATTGCTAAATGTCTTTTTTGGGAGCCCTGAGAGACACTTCTTAACAATTCTTAAGCAGGTGATGGCCCAATTCAAGCAGGAGGATGGAGGATGGAGGATGTTTGGGGAGTGAGCAGCTGACCGGGAGATAGATGAGGAGGCTATGGCTGGACAGGGCATATATCTCCTCCAAGCCAGGGTGGAGTCCACTGGAGAAGTACATTTCTGGAGGCTGAAGCAGGAGAATCCCAAGTTTGAGGCAAGCCTCAGCAGCTTAGTGAGGTCCTAAGGAACTTAGCAAGATCTTGTCACAAAATAAAAAAAAAAAATTAAAAAGGGCTGAGGATGTGACTCAGTATTTAAGCACCCCTGGGTCCAATCCCTGGTACCCCAAAAATATTCTCTGTGAGCACTGAGTCAGGGAGAGGGACATGGAAGAGAGAATACTTAAAACCTGACAAACAGGGGACAGAAAAGTATTAAAAATAATTCAAGTCCTAACCCTGGTGCAGAGCAGGAGGAGGTGATATGAGAAATGCACAGGGAAGCACTGGTTTTTAGGAAATGAGTGTGTGGATACCAAACAGCTCCACCAAGGCCAACATGCAGAGCCACGTGTGATAGAGACACTTCCTGTAAGTGGATGCTCTTCTCCTGTGCCATGGTCTAGCCCAGCTCTGTCCTCAGTTGATGGTCAGCACACACAGAAGCATGACAGAGGCCCAATGCTAGGAGATCATTTCTCCAAAAATGGTCTCTAAGACTGTGCAAGCACAGAGCACTCCTCTGAGAGGAGAAAAAGAGACGGGAACAAGTGCAGCAGCCCTGGAATGCTTAGGGAGTAGGAGAAGAAGCAGTCAGTGCTCTGGTCATCAGGATGGCTTCCCCAGGATCATGGGAGGAGGAGGGGGAGGTGGAGGAGGAGGAGGTATGGTGAGGCCATGCTTCAGGAGGTCAGAGGGCCTGGAGCACCAGAGAGATCACTGAGTCTGAAAGCAGAAGCAAGCAAGCAGCTGGGCTCCAGGAGGGGCTTGCTGGGGCTGCATCCTTGGAGGAGTGCTCCTGTGAACTTTCTCAGAAAGTTCCCTAGCTGCCTCTCTTTGCAAAATCCATTCCTCTCTTATTAGTTCCTAGCACAGAATTCATCTGGCCCTTGACCCAGGAGCAGAGCCATTTCTGCCCCTCTCCCCACATTCTGAAGAAAGAAATGGGAACAAGAGAAATTCTTTTAAGAATGGGGTGATCTAAGCCTGGCGCAGTGGTGCACACCTGAAACCCCAGGGGCTTGGGAGGCTGAGACAGGAGGATCTCAAGTTTAAAGCCAGCTTCAGTAATTTAACAAGGCCCTAAGCAACTCAGTGAGACCCTGTCTTTAAAAAAACGGGGGGGGGGGGGGCTGGTGCTGGGGATGTGGTTCAGTGGTTAAATGCCCCTGAGTTCAATCCCCAGTACCAAAAAGGGGAAGGGTCATGATACACTCCTATAATCTCAGCTACTGGGGAGGCTGAGGTAGGAGAATTGGAAGTTTGAGGCACTGGGCAACTTAGCAAGACCTATTCACAATAAAATGTTTTTAAGGGGCTGAGGATATAGCATAGTGATAGAGAACTTGCTTAGTGTGAGCAAGGTCCTAGATTCAATCTGCAGGACTAAGAGGAGAAAGAAAGGAAGAAGAAAAAGAAAAAAAAAACTGGAGAGATCTGAATAGAGAAAAGAGGGAAGATCAAGATCCTAAAAGGTCATCTCAGGAAGAGCAGAAATGGGACTTAGAAAGATTCCATATCCCTCTCTGGAGAGAGGAGAGGAAAGAATGGGAAGAGACTGAGAAACATGGACGAGTGTGAACCACTGAGAGAGCTGGCAGGCTTCTGCAAGGTTGTCTGAATCCCCTTCACTAGGTGAGAGGTAGGTACCTGCTGGAAATTAAGAGAGCCAGGGATAAGTGAGAAGGTTGAAGAAGGGAGTGCAGCAAGTATGGAACAGCTTTGGGGAGATTTTGAGAGCCCTGCTTCTCAAATGCAATATGTATAAATCACCTCGGATCTCATTTGTATGCAGGTTCTGATTTTGCAGGTCTGGGTAAGATTCTATGTTTCTAACAAGCTCCCAGGTGATGTCAGTGCTGCTTGTCCAGAGGCCACACTGAAGAGTAGGGTTTAGAGAGTGGGCTAAAGAAATGAAGATAGGAATTGGGTTAAGAAACCATCCTTTGATAATATTATCTAGGGTAAAAGCCAAGAAGCAGAGACATGGAGGTAGGAGTGGAAGCCCCCTGCAAGGGATGGACAGTGAGGCAGGAAGCAGAAGGGATGGTAAAGAGGAGAGAGGTCAGAAAAGGGCCTAGGGGAACTTCTGGGGTGGGGGGGAGGCCCAACAGTGTCCCCTGGGACATTTCATCTGGGTCAGAATGGGGCAGAATACTGATTGCATACTTGGGGGCTCCTCACAAGAGGATGGGAGTCAGTTGGGACAGGTAGATAATTTTCAGGGGTTTCTGTTAGCGCCAGCAGCAGCAAAGGCAGGCCACCACCATGCTGTTCTGCAGGACAGTGCTGGACTAATTCCAGACCTGTACACAGCCTGGCCAGAACACACCAGGCCAGAATGTGGGGAGAGGGGCAGAAATGGCTCTGCTCCTGGGTCAAGGGCCAGATGAATTCTGTGCCAGGAACTAATAAGAGAGGAATGGATTTTGCAAAGAGAGGCAGCTAGGGAGAAAGAAGAGGTGAGGCTGGACTCTGAGCCCTTACAGACCTACACGTCCAATTTACAATCAGAAATCAAGAGGTTTCTGAAAGGCACAAGTGGGCTACGAAAATACTTTATGATCAGGCAACCCAGGAAGGAGAATAAGGATGGGAGGTGTAGGGAAACCGCTCAGCTTGTCTGGGCCCCAACCTAAGGAGGGGGGGCGGGAGGGAGAGAGAGAGAGAGAGAGAGAGAGAGAGAGAGAGAGAGAGAGAGAGAGAGAGAGATGTTTAAGTCCTTGGCCGAGGTTAAACCGAGGTCAGGTTCGCTGGGGGAATTGCTGGGAGGACAGCCCGGGCGGATGGAGAACGAGAAGAGTACAGCTAGAGGCGTCAAAAAGGAGCAAGTCCAGGAACAAGACGTCGGACGTGAAGAGTGAGACGCGTACTTGGGGGAGAGCGATGAGGCAGTAAGGATGCTGGAGCTTCGTCCGGAGGCGACCTAGAGGCAGTGGATGTTCCCCTGTGCGGCGTGGAACGCTCCTCGCCTTGGGCCAGGCTTCCTAGCCGCGCAGACCCAGACCTTCCCTGCCTTGGCTCCTCTGGCCCCCACCGGTCCCACCTGTTCCCTCTCGCGGCCTTCCGCAGGCCGCAGCCCCCAGCCCCGGCGACCGACTCGCCAGGGTCCGCCCCGCCGCCGCGGCCCGAGCCCGGCCGCTCCTCCCCCGATGATGTCACGTCCCTGGCCGCCCCTCGGCCGGCCGCGCCGCCCCGCCCCCGCCTCCCCCGGCCCCCAGTCCCCTGGGCCCGCCCGCTCCCGACATCCCTCCTCCCGCCCGCGCTCCCTCCCTTCGGCTCCCGCTCCCCCGGGAGCGGCGGCGGCGGCGGGATGGCCCGGGCCCGCGGCCAGGCCCCGGGGAGCGGCGGACGGCGGCGGCCGCGGCGGGGCGGCGCGGGAACCGGGCCCCGGGGGGAGTCCGCTGGGCTGCTGCTGCTGCTGCTCCAGGTGCTGCCGCCCGGGGCTGCGGCAGGGCCCGGACGCCGGGGCACTCGGGGCGCCGGCGGTGGCGGCGTCTGCTGGCCCGGTGTTGCCCCTGCCTTTCCCCGGGACGCTCGGCTGCTGCTGCTCCTGCCGCCACTGCCACCACTGTCGCCACCGCCGCCGAGCTCTGCGCCCGCAGCCTCCGCCTCCCGGATGGTAATCAGCGCCCCGCGCCGGCGCCGCGGGCGGGCGGGAGGTGGGGGCGACGAGGGGGAAAGGGCGGGCAGCCCCGCGCCCCCTCCTTGCCCGAGGCAGCTCCGGGGCGCTCGGGCCCCCCCTCCGACGACCGCGGCCCCGGGCAGCCGCCAGGGCGCGCCTCTGGGGCGCCTCCGTGCGGACCGGGTGCGGGCTCCGTTCCCCGCCCTCCCAGCCCAATTCGCAGTCCGCCCGCCAGTGCTCAGGCCGCGGGGGAATCCCTCCATCTCCCCGCCCCGCGCCCCGGGAGGGGAGGGGACAGCGCCAGCGCCCGCGGACCCGCTTTCTCCGAGGGAGCGCCCAAGAAGCAAGCGCGCACTGAGCCACCCGGACTCCGCGCTGCGCTGCATTCTTGGAGGCGCCTGGTGCCGTCGGGTCCGCCTGAACTGCGACGCCCACAGCCTCGGCGGGACCGGATCCCCGGCGACAGAGGCGCCCACAGACCGCGCGCCCTTATGTTCCCTGCGCAGGACGCTCTGCCCCGCGGCGGGCTGAACCTGAAGGAGGAGCCGCTGCTGCCCGCTGGCCTTGGCTCAGTGCGCTCCTGGATGCAGGGGACGGGCATCCTGGACTCCAGCACAGCAGCGCAGAGGTAAGCGCTCTACCCGACCCAGCGGCGCTCAGGTTGGACCGTTCTGCGCCGCTTTCGCTCCGCTGTCTTAGTTGCTGGAGCCAGGGGTGGAGGGAGCCCTAACTCTGGACGGTCTCGTTGAGTTCTCGTGCTTCCCCTGTCCCGAGCGCCTAGGCTTCCTCCAGAGGTTATGGGGCGGGCCGGGGCGGGGCTTCTGCTTTCACTCTCGGGGCTGTCCGGACTCTGATTTCTGAAGGTCGCTCACGGAGGTTCAGGGCTCTAAAGGAGGAGGCAATCTTTTTGCCCGCAGTCTCTAAGCCATCACCCAAAGCCACCAGCCGTCTAGGAACCTCCAACCCCTCCTAGGCAGTCCCAGTGCCTCTGCTTGTCCAATTCCGCGGTCTTCTGCCAAGACAAGAAACTCTGCCCACTTTCTCCTTTCCCACACTCATCAGAGTTACAGGGCCAGAGATGCTGCTGAGGGGCGGAAGGGTGGTGAAGGGATTAGGAGGGCATTGGGCCTGGCTGCACTGATCACTGATCGGGGAATGGGCCGGGCCCTGCCTCTTCATCAGGTGTTTTTCCGTTAGATCCTGTGGGAGGCAGGGGGCCCTTGAGAACGAAGGGCCCAAGCCTATCTCTCCTGACTTTGCAGGGGTCTGGGTGGGGACCTAGATGAGGATGGACTTCAGGATTTGGACGGACGTGAAAGGCTTATTGACTAGTTTCCTTCAGCACCTGGAACACCGAACTTTTAGTAACCCCAGTTGCAAACAGCTGGAGCAGGGTGGGCTCTGGGCTTTGGGCTTCCCGGAAGTTTCAGCAGCTGCTGTCCAGCCGCTTGAAATGAGTCTGATAGGGAGTTCCCAAGGCAGACCAGGCCTGGCACACCTGCCCACGTTCACATCCCCAGTCCTGTCCAGGGACCACCACTCATAATCCACTCCAACCTTACCCTGTAACGCACACACACATCGCTTCATGTGCAAACCCAAGCAGTGTTTCTTCCAGCCTATCCTTTCAGGGCCATCAGGAAGGAGCACTGTGGCCTCTGGCTAGAGCTGATCTCTTCAGAAGGACAAAGCGTCTTGCTGATGAATCAATTCCCTAAAGTTTTATGAGTAACATAACTATATTCTAGAAAAACTGGAACACACACACACAAAAAAAAAAAAAAAAATCTGGCCTCTGTATCAACTATTGTCAGCATTTTAGTGTATTTCTTTCCCATCTTTTTCTCCACTAACTGGTTTTTGTTTGTTTGTTTGTTTGTTAATGTATGCTATGCTTAGAAATGTGTGTCCTGCCTATTTTTCTGTTTATTCTGGCTTTTTCTTTAACTTGAGATGCTCAGTTTCTTTACCTGGCCTATCCTTATCCCTATCGCTAGCTGTGCAGTGAGAGTTCTTTGCAATAACTAGTGGGGAGTTGCAGTGGAGTTTCTGAGATCCAAGTTTCCTCTTTCTCCCTGATCTTTCCCTCTGTGCCTGCCCAGAGGTTGTAGGTTGGCTGAAAGGAAAACATGCAAAGGAGGCAGCACCCTTGTATCCTGTATGTTGCAGGAAGTGTGGGGATGAGCCCCATGCCCAGGACTGGATCATCGGTAGTGAAGTTTGAGCAGGGGGGTTATTGAGTGGGGTTGAAGTGTCCAATCTGACTACCCAGGGCCACATCACTAGGACTCAGAAACCTTCATCAATTTGAACAGGGAGGGGTATCTTCAGGCTGCTTGCTTCCAAGTTCAGAAACTTCCAAGTCTCAGGACCCAGAATGAGAGCCCCACACATTTAGTTGAATCTCTTCTCTTCTTTCAGAAGGAGAGGCTAATCCTTGCTCCTCATCCTTCTTCATATCCTGCCATCTCTCTATTGATACTTTATTCTTTAGTCAGTTCTCTACTCAGGTCTTCCCATCCCAAAACAGCAAAAAGGGACATTCCTTTCCTGTCCCCACCTACCTCTTCAGCCTCTGCTGGCTTCCCCAAGGCAGTTTGGAAGTGAAGAGTTGTCACTGATGTCTTCCCTTCCTTCACCCTAAAGCCACCTGGTTGTCAAGGCTTATGGATGTTTCCTTCTGTGTCCCAGTCCCAATCTCCATCCCACAGTCACCACTTTTAACAATGATTCCTCCTCGCTCCTGACCCAATCCCTCCCTGGGTTGAAGGATAGCTGTGCCCTGGTTTGCCAGCTCAGCCTCCTGGTCTGGTTCCCTGCCTCCACCTCTTACTGCTCCCTCAAAACCATCTTTCATGCGCCACAGACCAAAACATTATTTCCACTTTTTTTCTGATCATGTCTCTGACCTGATTAAAAATAAAGTGACACACCCCACTGTGGCACTTGCTCTGTGCCCTCCCATCCTACCCAGGGGAATGGTAGTTAGTACCATCTAAGGATGCTTACCATAGGCCAGAGAGCTTCCTCTACCTGTCCCTACGTCCTCCTGGATAACCTGTATTCACGGCTCATCAAAATCTGATCCCAGCCTTCCTTTCACAGTGTATGACACTTGGCATACAATGTGGAAAATTAACGGGACTGCCAGTAAGTCCTACCTTCTCTTAAAATAGTCCCCTGCACTCAGTGTCCACATACTCCTAAATAAAGTCTCAGCAGCCTTCAAGACCCCTCCCCCACACCAGCATCTGCTCTATCTGTGCCCTCCCATCCTCCCCATCCCTCAGGATGCTTACCACAGGCCAGAGTTTGCTGTTCTCTCTGCCTGTCTTTATCTTCCTGGCCCTGCCAGCTGGGGCCTTCCTCTAGGGCCAGAATGGTGGCTCATTCATTCTTGTGTCCACGTCACCCAAGACAGGCTCAATCAGTCTGCAAAGGGATAATGAGTATCTGCTGAAAATAGCAGAGTGCATCTGAGAAGACTCCCAAATCCCTTTCTGTTGGGTTCCCCTCTTCACCTTGGTGGCCTCCAGGAACCTGGTACTGGAGAAGCTATTCCTTCCCCCATTTTATAACTTGGCCTTTACAAAATGCCAAGGTTTTATAGAAGGTGGGTGAGGAGGAGAGGGCCCAGAAGGCTTCCCAAGGTCAATAAGAGTGGCTGTGCCCACAGGAAGGAAAGTTCTGAGCAAGAGAGGTAGGGAGAGAAGAGGAACTGTGTACCCATCACTTGGAGGCAGGAGACAAGGGCAGGGCAGGTGAAGACGGTGCTAGTAGAGAGGGCTTCTCTCTCCCTGCTGATATCTTCCTACTAGGGAAGTCTGCACAAGGACCCCTGGCCATTGCTGTGACTGTTCCTTACCTGAACCAATAGGACTTTATCTCTGAGACCACATGCACAACCCCAGCCCACTCTCCCTGCCTCCCCTGCAGACCCACATTCTTCTGCTGGCGGGATCAGCACAGGGGCAGCTCCCTCCTCCTTCAATTGTGCTTCCTAGGCTGGGGAGACCTCTGGAAGGCCCAGACCAGTCCTTTCCCCAGATGAGACCCCTGGAGGACCCGGGCTGGCTTTCTCCCATGAGCCTGTCCTAGCCCATGAGCAGGGCCTCGGAGAGGGAAGCCAGCTGGGGCTGCCTTTCCTGTAAGCAGCTGCAGGCCAGCCTCCCTGCTAGGAAATGCTTTTGTTTGCTTTAATAATTAATAGCCGCTCCTCTGCCTGGGACCTGGCAAGCAGGCCTGCGGGTGGGTGGTGAAGAGAGGGTGGGCAGAAGAGAGGCAGGGTGGGCAGTCTGTAGGTAGAACTGAGGGCTAGAGGGAGAGAGGGAGAGCCTTCTTTCCCCTTGCACCCCACCTCCTTCGGGGACCTGGGTCACTGAACCAACTTCCTGGGGCAAGTGAGCAGAACATCTGCTAGACAGTGGGAAGAAGGGATCTGGAGCCTTTGCAGCCCCAAACCTCCTCTCCAGGAGGACCATCTGCACACAGGATCTGGGCAGCTGCCTCTAGCCACCAGGCCTTCCCTCTGCCTGCATTGCTGAAGTGGGTGACCCTGTGTGCTACTGCTTTTATCTTCCCTGGTTTGTGGCACTGGGCATGTCGAGGGGTGAGCAGGACCAGGCCAATAGATCTTGGCTGGGGCAGGAATACCAGGCTCAGCATGATGATCATTGGCAGTCCCAGGGGTTCAGAGGATGCCTTTGGGAGAGGAGTGGGTACCAATGGGGTGCTTAGAGAAAGGCAGAATGTGGAGGAAAGGAACAGGGGACTTATGAAGTCATGTCAGGATGGGAAAGAGAAAAAGCTGTATTTAGAGAGACCAGGGATGGAATGCAGGAGACCTACACTTTTTGTTCCTCCCTCTTGATGGAGGCGGAGGATGGCCAACAAAAGGTCGCCTTCCATTGCTGTCGATCCCAGGGCTTGTCACAGTTACCCCAGCATCCCAGACTTGAAGATGGATCAGGCTCAAGCCTTGGGCTGAGCCACCTCTCTGAGCCTTGGGCTGTCAGGGTGGGCATGAGCTAAGATGGGGTGGGGGAAAGAAGGCAGAAGATCAGGGCTCCAGCCTAGGTCATGTGTCTTCTGGGGGGGGGAGGGGCGGTTGGGATGGCTGTCATTAAATTGCTCATATTTGTAATAAGCATGTGGTCAAGGATATAAAGAGCCACTAGTGGTTTGCGGATAGAGAACAGAGATGACAAAAGGGGGGCTTTATCTATACTAGAGGGACCTGGCAGGGTCCTGGCTGCCCTGAGAAGAGCCCTAGGAAATCCTGTTAAACCTTGCAAGAGAGCATCTCCAGGGATCTGTGAATGGTCCCATCAATAGCAGCCAGACATTCTGTAGCTCCCACCATTTCCTCACATGCCTCCCTGTGTGCTCTGGGGTATTGTTAATCTGACCAGCTGAGTGGCCACGGCTGTGAAGCCTGGTGTCACTTGGCAGTGCTCAGGAAGCTCAGGCACACCCATGGTTTGGTACAAGGCAGGTTTCCTCTGACCAAAAAGTATGTGTGCAAAATAAATCTTTTTGGTGACACAGCCTCTGATTTTGGAACTAGCTAGGAACAGGAGATGTAAAGGGGGTGAAATGGGGTGTGGGAGAAATACAGAAGTGAATGTTTTCTCCTCCCAATCTGGGTTCTCTAGTACAGGAGCAAGTGCCCTTCAACCTCAGTAGTCCCTGGAGTTGAAAGGAAAGCGTTTTGAACATCGTGTTTAAAACAGGCTTTTTAAGAAAGTGAGGAAATCTGTAATTCATTTTGGAATCTTTACAGAAGTGGTTAATGTAGCTGTTTTTTTGTCACTCGGTGCTGCATTTATCTGAGAAAGGTGCTTATGTGGTATGCTTTGTTCACTGATGATACTAAGTGAAGGAAATGTCTCTGAATCATGGGATCCAGCAATGGGGTATGCTAAAGGGCAGTGCGTACTTACAGTTGTCATAAACTGGGATCTGCCAGGCTGCACGCAGGCCTTCAGGGCTGGAGTTTTGCTGACTTTCTTCATACCCCAGCGCTCTGGATGGCTGATAGGCCGTCTCCCACCCATATCCCCTCAGGACCCTTGGTAAAAGGCCTGCTTCTCCTACTAGCATCTGCTTCACTTTGCTTGAGGATTTGTACAGGAAGGCAGAACCCATTCTGTCCATTTGCATGGCAGGCCGGAAGTGCCAGATAAATAACAGCCCTGGGAGCCATCAATGACTGAAGTTGCCTGACAAATGCACCAGCTCACCCAGCCATGGCTCTGGGTGTACGTATTCTATGTGTTTCCAGAGTTCCCCCATGGGATTGAGATCCAGTTGCCCAAAGGAGTAGCTTGTTGAAAATGCACTCTTTAGGGCTGAGGTTGTAGCTCAGTAGTTGAATGTTTGCCTCGCATGGGTGAGGCACTGGGTTGAATCCTCAGCACCACATAAAAATAAATAAATAAACAAAACAAAGATATTGTGTCCATGTACAACTAAAAAAAAAAAACAGTAAATGCATTCTTTATCTTCTCATCTTGTCTCCCCTACCACCCCACCCATGCTCACCCCAATGACTCCTGGAATTGCTGCCCAAATAAACTTTGTATTTGAATCGTTGCCTCAGGGTCTGCTTCTAGAGGAAGCCAAAGGAAAGATTCGCCTCTCCAGGCTTTGGGGTATCTAGTCTCCCTTCCCTCCATCATTCTTTCTTTTAGATAAAGAGTATAAATCAATAGACATCTTGAAGTTTCTTTCCATGCACCAGTGGTTGTCTGGGCAGCTCCACTTTGAAGACCACAGAATCAAAGACCTTGGCCTTTATCCACATCCCCTGTTCCTCAGCCAGTCTTAGAGCTGAATGCCTTACCTCATTATCCCATAACATGCACCCAGGATGTACCCATCAGGGGCCTCAGAACAATGGGCTCCCCTGAGTTGTTTGAGTGATCTCTGTTTCTTTCTTTCTGGTTTTTAATCTTGATTTGTTTTCTCATTACAAGAGCATCTGCTACTCACCTTCCCTCTCCCAGGACTGTCCCTTTGGGGCTTGTAATTGCATTCAACAGATGTGGATACATCACCTACTGCGGTTGGGGGTGAAGGGGTCTTGAGGACAATCATGGAAGGAAGGCACCGTCCAGCTTGCCTGTTTTCTCCCAGTTCCTGTTCCTCCCCACAGGCTGCTCCTTGTGCCTTTCTGTCTCCTATCCATAGGAAATACTAGAATGTCTTTAGAGCAAAACGTTCTCTCCTTTTACTTTGATCTCAGGAGATCTCAGGTAGGGGTATGAAGGAAGTAAGCTGGAGACTTGCCAGATGAGGAGCAGCCTCGTGCCCGCAGGTGTCTTGCCCACTCATGTAGTTCTCCCAAGGTCCGGAGTGGGTTAGAGCTGTCATTCATATTGTTCTGTGCTCCTCCATGATAATGATCCTATCTCAGAGATGAAAACTAGTTAATGCTGCCCCACGGACCAGACACTGATGCCTGGGAGCCTGGGAGGATGATTGGGCTTCAGATCCATGAGCAATGCAGTCAGGATGATGCTCTGGGCTACCTCAGGGGAAGTGCAGCTGAGCGGGACCTGCTGTGGGGCAGAGCTCAGGCAAGTGAACTGTGCCCCCAGCCGGCAATACTGGATACTGGTCCACAGCCCCAGGGGAGCCTGCTTTCTTCCCCTCCCCTAGTCCCTATACTCCCTCACCCCAGTAATCCCCTCCCATGGAGAGACCAAGCCCAGTGAAGGGAGTTTGGCTTGGGGCTTAGACCAGACTTCCTTGGTCTGATTCTCAGGGGCCTGGCAGGAGCTGGGAGCAGGCAGGACCCAGGACTGACTGATATTTGCCAAAGATGGGGGCAGGGAGAGGATAGACTGTACCCATTTGGAATTTGGCCTGTATAGTGCAAGGGCCTCTGTGTAGAAGGGGTGTGTTGAGCGGCCAAGGGGATTCTGTTGGCTCTCAGCATATACCCCCTCCTCGACCAAAGTCTTTCTCTGACCTCTCCTTCCCCACTACCCAGGAGAATTCCAGGCTGAAAATGTCAGAAAAAGGGGGCAGCGGTGACCTGGGATTGCTTCACAATGCCACCCCCTCTGGCCTTCTCTCCCACTAGGTAGTCCTGGAACCTTCCCCTTAGTGAGCTCAAACTAAGCTGGCCCTGGGAGCAGGAAGGAGGAGCTCAGGGTTGGCACCTCATTAGCATATTCATCAACAGTAATCAGGAACCTGCTGTGATAGAAAGCCCTCTTAGGGCTTCCCTGCCTCTCAGCTGGTTAGGGAAGTGGGTGGAGGGGCTGGTCAAGGTCTCCACTTGAAAGGGCTACAGTCCAAGGGGGAGGGAATGGAGAAGGATGCAGGGAGCTGGACATCCCTGGAGAAAGAAACCTTTGACCCCTCCCCCTCATCTTGAGCAGGGGAGGAGAGGTCTCATCATTTCTGCCTCCTGTATCACCATTTCATATGACCACTGTGGCTCCCAAGCACCCTCTCAGGGGGGAGGAATAATGTTCATTATATTATTTATGTGTAATCTGTATGGGTAAAAACACAAGCCCCTCCTGACCATGGCATCTCAGATACTTTGACTTAGAATAGAAAAGAGTTGATTGATTTTAAATTATATGGAGATTTCAGGTGTGTTGACACACACCTGTAATCCCAGCAGGTTGGGAGGCTAAGGCAGGAGGATCATAAGTTTGAGGCCAGCCTCAGCAACTTAGGCCCTAGGCAAGTTAGTGAGACCCTTCTCAAAATAAAATTTAAAAATTAAAAATAAAAAGGGCTGCGGATGTAGTTTAATGATAATTGTTCCTAGGTTTAATCCCTAGTACAAGAAAGAAAGAAAGAAAGAAAGAGGGGGGGGGAGGAAGGGAAAGAAAGGAAGGAAGGAAGGAAGAAATTAATTATATGGCAAAAAACTTTCAGCAGGAATGGATTTGGCAGCCATTATCCCAGTGGCATGCCTCTGGTGGGCATCTGGGATGCTGGTCTTCATGGCTCTTGGGGCAGTTCCAGCATCCTCATTCTCTCCCTATAGCAGCCTCCCATTGGTCCACCACACTGTGTCCTCCCCTGTAGCATCTTCTAAGTTCTGCCTGCCTTCAGAACTTTCTGGTGACTCTTAGTCATGTTTCCCAAACTACACTCCCCAGTAAAAGTACCTATCAAGAAAGAATAAGCATGATGCATTAACTGTCTGTTACTGCATAAAATAGTTATTCCAAACTCAGCAGCTTAAAACCAACATTTATTTCACACAGTTTCTGTGAATGAGAAATCAAGGAGCAGCTTACCTGGGCAGTTCTGGCTCAGAGCTTGTCCTGAGGCTGTGGTCAAGATGGCGGCTGGGACTGCCATCATCCGAAGGCTTGACTGAGCCTGATGGATCTTCATTCAAGGTAGCTCAAATTGACAAGTTGGTGCTGGCTCTTGGCAGGAGGCCTCAGTTCTTCTCTACGTGGACCTCTCCATAGAGCAGTTTGAGTCCTCACAACATGGCAGCTGGCTTCTTTGGAGTGACAGTCTAAGAGAGAGCACAAGGTAGAAGCTGCAATGCTTTTATTATCTAGCCTTGGAAATTATATGCTATCACTTGTGCCATATTCTATTGGCAGCACAGACCAACCCCAACCCAATATGAGAGGAGACTCCACAAGGGCATGGATCGTTAGGAACCATTTTGGAGGGAACACCGGCCTGTGCCAACTCTAGTAGAATCTGGAGGATATCTCAAGGCCTCCCCAAAGACTCCCAGTGAGCCATGAAACTGCATTTCCCAGCAACTGTGGCCACAGAACCCATTCTAAAGGGAGAATCTGGAGCCACAAAACATCTAAGGAACATGCTTTAGAAGACCACAGCCCAGAGAAGAAAGTCTAAAGTCCTTCTCCTAGTGTTTGGGTACCCTGCACATTCTGGCAGGACTTCCCATGCAAATTTTCTCTCCTTGCTTCACTTTTTCTTCTTTCTTTCTTTTGATTTCTTTTCTTTCTTTCTTTTTTTTTTTTGAGATGGGGGTCTATCTACTGTGTTGCCCAGACTGGTCTCAAACTCATGAACTCAAGTGATCCACCCTAGCCTACCATATATACCGGGACTATAGGCATGCACCACCACATTCAACCTCCACTTCAGTTTCTGAAATCTGGTCCAGTGACACTGACCCTCACATGCCCAGCCATTTCTCAGGCTGTTGGTTCTGTTTTGTTGCCTCCTCCACTTATTGAGCTCCTATTTACTCCTCAAATCCAGAGGAAAAGCCACCATCTCTGTGAAGTTTTCCCCTCCTCTCCCACAAAAAGAATCGATTTTTTTTTCTTTTTTTAGCATTTCTTAGTTTTATACATGGTGACATCTTTTGGGAAATGCCTACCACTTTGTCTTATGTTCCACTTCTCTATGAAAGAAAAAAAGAAAGAAATGCCTCTCCTTCAAGGCATTTCACTCCAGTCCCATTTGTTGGATGTGTCCAGACCTTGGTACACCACTGGAATTCAGGAAGTATTTGACAAGCAGGACCTTGATTCTTCTCTTCTCTCTGCTCTTGCCCTGGCCTTGCTTCTGGGAATGGCTTCTGATGAGCCAGGAGAAAATGCTTGGCAAGGTCAGACTAGAAGGTCTCCTGCCCCAGGGAGCCATGGTTGTCTTTCTTTGGGCTGGAGACAGATCTCTGTAAACCTGGGGAAGATATTCCCCATCTTCAGCCATATACCAGGGTCCAGACTGAGCAGACTTGTGACCTGAAGCCAGTTTGATGTCTCTGATAATTTGAGGGACATCATTTCCTAGGCTCATAGAAGCCTCAGCTGTGGGCTAGGGTTCAATGGGAAATTTGTTCCAGAACCTTCCAAGTGCCCCTTAATTGCCCTAACAGGCAGTCCCAGGAGCCTGTGGTCAATACGATGGGTTGGTTTGTACATCTGGCTTCTGAGATCAGATTTTCAAAATGTGGAGCTGAGGGAAAAGCCTGAGAGGGGGCCTGACAGGAGGTCTCCAGGCGACACCCATGCAGGTGCCCTTTGCTTCCGAGGCAGCAGACCAGGGTGATCCTGGTGCTGGGAGGCCTCATTCAGGGACCGAGATAGCCCAGACCAGGGTGGAAGAGCCCATGTAGTCTGATTTCTTGCCCAAACTCTTGACATCTTGGAGCCGGGTCCTGGCCAGAGACATTGGGGTCTTTCTCACCGGAGGGTCCTTCCGGCGGTTTTCCAGCTCCTTTCCTCCTGCAGTGGCGTGGGCCTGGCACGAGCACATTTTGAGAAGCAGCCCCCTTCCAACCTCAGGAAATCCAACTTCTTCCACTTCGTGCTGGCCATGTATGACCGGCAGGGGCAGCCCGTGGAGGTGGAGCGTACAGCCTTCATCGACTTCGTGGAGAAGGACCGAGTGAGAGGCTCGTGGGCTGGCCTGGGACCAGCACGGGAGGGACGGGAGGGCTTAAGGGACCCCACACACACAACCTGCAACACAACGCACATGTGCACACACACACACACACACACACACACTGGGGCAAATGAATGGATAGATGTTGGATGAACAGAGAGGGGGTGGATGGCTAAAAGGAAGGAGAATGGGTTTAGGGAAGAGGATATGGGTATAGGAGGCTCGAGGGTCCCTGAGTACCTTGGCAACCTTCCTCCTCTTGTCCCTTAGGAGCCTGGGGCAGAAAAAACAAACAATGGGATCCATTACCGACTGCGGCTGGTGTATAACAATGGTAAGCAAAGGCCAGTGCCCTCCTCAGCCCCGACCCAGAAGAAGACTGAGCACCACAGTGACATACAATGCCCCTCGACAGTGGTGGGGAGGGTGGGGGTGTGATCCAGTCATCAGAGGCCCCAGGTACACCCTGACAGCAACCCTCTCCACCTTCCCACCTTAGGTCTTCGGACAGAGCAAGACCTCTATGTGCGACTCATCGACTCCATGTCCAAGCAGGTGAGCCAGCCAGGGGATGCGAGGCCTGTCCTACCTTCTTCTTGGACCTGGCTCCCTCGGGTCTGAATGAGCTCCTCATCCCATTCCCTGTCCTTGTTGTCCTTGTTCCCCCCACCCCTGTGCCTTTTATCCACACCAGTCTCACTCTTCCAATCCCCACCCCTACTTGTGGTAGGAGCTAGGACGATTGGGCCCTTTCCCTCTAGTCAGAAACGATGAAATTTGTGTGAGCCTCTGGCCTAGGTCATGTCCCCTGGCAGCTCAACCTATGAGAATTCAGGTGCAAGTAGTTTGTTGGGGATATGGCCTGGGGTGGGTGGGGGGAGGCTGGGGAGAAGGGGAGGGAGGAGAGCAGGGCAGGAAGATGCACAGCTAGGAGATGGCTACAGACTGATCCACAGAGAGCACTGGAGAAGAAATGGCACCAGTGTTGGCCCAGCCTGAATCAAGGAGGCCAAGATTTTGCACCCTGGATGGGTCAGTTATTGTTTGGGGACCCCTCCTAAGGGAAGTGGATGCAGGAGAGGCAGCTCCCATCTCTGGGGAGCAGTTCTCAAGAGAAAGCCCTCTGCAGCCAGCACAGTGGGGGCTGGGTGCTCTGGTCCTGTAAAGGGATCTGGGTGAAGCCCCAGGAGCTTCCACTGCAGATCCTCAGCTCCTTGCTGATGTGACAGTCACAGGAAGGAGGGTCAGAGGCCACCATAAGCAGCTTGGAGAAAATGAAACCTGAGTGAAGCCCTGATGGATTGTGTGAGGCAGAGCCCCAAGTCTCAGGGCTTCTCAAAGACACTGTGCTTGCTGTCAGAAGTGGCTCAAGTTGCAAACAGGCCAGATCAGTGGCCTGGAATGCAAGGTAGACACTTGAACTGTCCTGCTTGGGCAGAGGCTTCTAGCAGCCTCCATCCAGTCCTAGGGCAGAGGAAGAAATGGTTTGTGTCCAGAAATCTTTGGTCCCTGTGGTGGGAGAAGAAGGTCAGGCAGCAACAAATCGGGGCTTTGTTGAGGATAAGTGAGGAAGGAGTTCAAAGACATCCAGAGAGAAAGAGACCCCACAGAGAAGGAAGCCTGGGAGGCCCAGAGGGCTACAGAGAGGGAAGCCAGATTTGCAGTCTTGGAAGCTCACCCCTTGCTCAGGGCAGATGCAGGCTGGGGAAGCTGGGGAAGATGCTGATCCATGAGTCTGAGCCAGACACACTGGCCTGGCCTGGCCTGATAGGATGGGGGAAGAGGCAGCTGTGCAGCCCTTGGATCTGATGAGTTAGCAGGGTAACTAAGAGGGACAACATTCATGAGCAGAGTCAGAGGTCCACTAGGAGTGTGGGAACAACCTGCATGGAGGAGGAATATGATGCAGGGTGAGGATAGGGGCATGTCTGTCCCATCAGCAGCCTGGCCTTGGTCCTAGTGGAGAGACCCCCATCACCACAGACCCCAAGGAGAGCTACCTTTAGAAAGAGCTTCCTGCAGATAAACACAATCTGCCGAGCTCATGGCCATTTTTGCTACCCTGGTGGTAGTCCTGGTCTGGGGGTGGGAGGCTCTGCACCAGGCCAGCCAGACTCCAGCCTCCTGCTTTGCACCCCTGGGCTCCCTCAGAGCAAGGTGGAGAGCATGATCTTCTCTGGGGGCAGGGACTCTCCTCAGCCTGGGCTTGGGAGATGCCAGTGTAGACCCACAGCCCACCTTTGCACTCCCCCTGGACTTGAGAGGAGCCTCCTTCCTCTCCAGCCTGTGTGTTCCCCCTCCCCCAGGCCATCATCTATGAAGGTCAGGACAAGAACCCTGAAATGTGCCGAGTGCTGCTCACCCACGAGATCATGTGCAGGTGAGACGGGCTGTGTCGCTTGCCTCGTGCCCCTTTGCGAGAATGTTGCCAAGGCCTCCACCAGGCCCTGCCCCCTGAGCTTGCCGTCCCCCCCTTCACAGAACCCCAGCTCCCTGGGGAAGCTTGGTGAGGGGAGGGGTGAGAGGAGTGAGGCCCCTGGGCACAGTGCTGGCTGAGGAGAGGGTCCTTGAGGCCCCATTAGCCTGGCCTGTTTATGTGGCTTCTCCAAGTGTTTTTGTAAGAGAGGCCTCCTGCCACCACTGGAAGCTGAACTAATAAAGCTCAGGGGAGGAGCTCTGGGGAGATGGGGGGCAGGGCCTGGGCCAGCCAGCCCAGAGGCCTCCGGGATTAGCTCTGAGACTGGAGGTAGGAAACTTTGCTGCCTCTGCATGAACCTGGGGACAGCTCTCTGACCACAGGGTCAGGGTGAGAACACAGCTCTTGGCTCCGTTACCCCAGAACTTGGCATTTCCAGCAAGATCACCCCAGGGGCCAGTTGCACAGGTTCTTCCCAGGAAGCTCCTGATGCGTGGAAAAGAGAATCATGTTCCAAAATCTGTCATTGGGATGGTGGCCACCTTTGTGAAGAGGAGTGACAAGGGTCTTAGAGGGTGCTGATCTGGTACTCCTCATCTGTATGCTGCTTACATGAACAGCTTCACTTTGTGATCATTTATGAGCTGCGTGCATGCAATTCAAACCCTTTTCTATGTGGAAATGGTGTTTCTATAACAGTGCACACACACACACACACACACACACACCGTTTAGGTGGCCTGCTGCCTACCCTGTCCTAGGTCCTCCAGGAGCAATGCACTTTAGGGACAAAGGCTTCACGGCCAGTCTTTTCCTCAGGATGGCTGTCAGGGTCCCTGTCAGGTTCCCCACTGCGTATCTCCCCCAGGACCCTGGGAGTGGGCCCCTGCACCCAGGGATTCCATACCAGAGACAGGACATCGGTACCCTCACAAGGTCTGCCCTACCTACCCGCCCATGCACACTGTTCTCTCCCCTCTTTCACTGCTTCTTCCTCCCCTCCCTCCTCATCTTTCCTCCAGTCGGTGCTGTGACCGGAAGAGCTGTGGCAACAGGAATGAGACACCCTCAGATCCAGTCATTATTGACAGGTACAAGCTGGGGGAGGGGCCTGGAGCTACAGGGCTGGTTTCAGCCTCAGAATATGGGGGCTTGAAGGAAGAGCACAGCAGCTCCCAAGAACACCACACAGGTGGCTCTGACCCTAGGGAGAAGTTGCCAGGGACCAGGGAGGCCTGCCATCCCTGGCCTCCTGAGTGAAGTCCCGGATGGCAAGCTTCCTGGAGCTGTGAACCAGCACCCAGGGAGAGCTGCAGAGGGTGGAGGAGGAGCATGGGAGAGTCCCTGGTCCACCTCTGCACTGTTTGACTTGTCTTCTCTCAATACCTGCTTCCCCCATGGAAAAGTGGGGAATCCTTGGCAGGTTTCAGTCCTAAGATCTGATGATCTTAGGTGACGTATGTGAAAATGCATTCTCTCTCCACGATTTTCATCTTTAAGTTATTTTATTTCTTTTTGAGTAGGAAATGCATAGGGTACAAAATCCAAAAGGTACAAAGCATAATGAAAAGTCTGCCCTCTGCTTGTATAACATACTGTTCACACCCATTTGCACCTTTTTTTTTAACAATATATCTTAAATATCATCCCATATGGGAACATAAGCCATACCTTATTCTCCTTTTAATAGATAAAACATTCACAAGATGCAAAAATTCAAGATGTTTAAAAGGGTTTACAGGAAATGTCTTCCACTCTCCCACTTACCCATCCATTCCCTTCTAAATAAGCAACCATTATTACCAGTTTCTTATGTATCCTTCCTGAAATATGCTGTGAACCCACAAGAAAATACAGTTATGCACTCTATCCTCTCTATCCTTTTTATACCTTTACTTTTGTTACAAAAATGATGACATACTAAACACATTTTGCAGGACCTTCTTTTTCTCTGAAAAAAAAATATCTGGGAATTTGTATCAGGACACAAGAAGTCTCCTTATTCTTTTTTTTTTTTTTTTTTTCTTGCTACAAAAGATTCCATTGTATGGATACACCATAATTTCTTTAAATGGTCAGCTCTTGCTGAACATTTGAGCTGTTTTAGTGATAAAAAATACACTACCGAATTATGTTGTCCTTGTATCATTTCACACATATGTAAATTTATAAGGATATTTTTTAAAAAGAGAGAATTGCTGGAACAAAAGATAGGTGCATTTGTAATTTTTCTTTTCTTTCTTTCTTTTTCTTTGTTTTTTTTTTTTCTTTTTTTGCACTGGGGATGAATCCAGGGACACTTAACCACTGAGCCAAATCCCTAGCTTTTTTTTGTATTTTATTTAGAGACAGGGTCTCATTGAGTTGCTTGTAATTTTGATAGTTATTGCCAATTTGTCCTCTGTAGAGGTTAAAATACTTGGATTCATACCCATATTCTAAGAATGCTTGTTCCACACTCTCTAGCCAATTAAGTATTTTGTTTATTTGGTCAGTGATTTTTGAGCATCTCCTCTGTGCTAGGGTCTCTTGTATGAACTGTGGCTTGAGCAGTGACCAAATCAGAAAACTTAGGGGTCATGGGTTTCTAATCTGATAAGGGAAGATAGACATAAGCTATCTAAATGAATAAAACATATAGCATGTTAGATGGTCATAACACAAGGAGAAAAATGAAAGAAAAATCAAAATGTGCCTAGGAAAGGAATATTACAATTTTAGAGTATTTAATGCTGCCTGAAAAGAAGACATTGTAGCCAAGTCCTGGGGAAATAAAAGAGAAAGCCATGTGTGGATCTAGGGGAAGAACGTTTTCAGCAGGAGGGTATGTTTAAGGAACAGCAAAGAGGCCCAGATGGCTGGAGTCAGAGGGATAGATGGAGGAGGTGTCCGAAGTAATGGGTGTGGCAGAAGGAAAGGCTGGACCCTGTAGGACTTGTAGGCCGCATGTGGGCTGTGCTTGTAGGACACTGCAAGAACTTTGGCTTTTATTCTGGAGGACATGGAAGCCATAAGGGGGTCTTGAGAAGAATGATATACATTTTAGCAAGACCACTCTACCTGCTCTGCTGATGATTACCTGTAGGAGTCAGGGAGATGATTTAGGAAGCCCAAGAAGCCACTACAATAACACAAGTGAGAAAGAACAGAGGCTGAGACTAGGATGTTATAGAGGAGGGTGAAAAAAGTATTTGGAGCTGAGCATGATGGTGCACTCTTATAATCCCAGCTAGCTGCTCAGGAGGCTGAAGCAGGAAGCAAGTTCAAGGCCAGCCTGGGCAACTTAGACCCAGAATTTAAAAAAGCAGGGCGGCGGCGAGCTGTGTTGTAGCTCAGTGGTATAGTGCTTGCCTGGCATCCTTGAGGACCTAAGTTCAATCTCCAGTACTGCAAAAAGGAAAAAAAAAAAAGTATTTGGATTTTATTATGGAAGGAGGGAGATGAAGAGTGGTATCAAAGTCAAAAATTTCACATGTGTGGAGTTTACAAAGATGATACTGAGCAGAGCAAATTTGCAGGCAAGAAGACTGGCAGTTTGGTTTTAACCATGTAATGTTTAAGATGCTTAGTAAACATTCAGATGGGGGTGTTGAGAAAGAAGCTGAAAACTCAAGTCTAGATTCCAAGGAAAATATTGAGATTGCAGATAAAAAGCAAGAGAATGAGTATTGGTAGAAAATAGGAGAGGTCTAAGAACTGAGTGCTGGGGTGTCCAGTTAGAAGTTATGAAGATGCAGAATTAGCAGAGGAGAATGCGAAGAAGTTGCCAGTGAGATAAGAGGAAAATCAGGGCAGTGTCATGTCTTGGAGCCTCGATAAGAAAATATTCCAAAAAGGAGGCGGTAGGCAACTACATCAAATGCTGCTTGTGGATAAGATAAAATGACTAAGAATTGACCATTAGGTTTAGCAACCTGGAGAGTACTAGGCCTGTCAACAGAAGCAGTTCAGTGGAGTGGAGAGTGAAGCAAGAGTTTGATAGGACTGTGTCTAAGAATGGGAGAAGAAGATTACAAACAACAAACACAGGATCCGTTTAGAGTAAAACTCTTTAGAGGGTCGTGGCTGGAGCACAATGCAAGGGTGAGAAAAAAATTCTTTTCTTTTTTTCTTTTTTTTGTGTGGGGGAGTAGGTGGGTGGATACCAGGTATTGAAATCAGGGGCACTCACCACTGAGCCACATCCCCAACCCTTTTTTGTATTTTATTTAAAGACAGGGTCTCACTGAGTTGCTTAGTGCCTCGCTGTTGCTGAGGCTGGCTTTGAACTCAGGATCCTCCTGTCTTAGCTTCCTGAGCCACTGGGATTACAGGGTGTGCTACAGCTCCCAGCTCCTGATTGTTCTATTTTCTCAGTGAAATAGGAAACTGAGGATGAAGATGGAGAGGGAGACACTAGAGGGCATGACTTAGTTGTCCAGGAGGATGAATAAACCGGGGAAATGTCATGTGACTGTCCAGCAGCACTAAGGACCTGCCAGAGGTTTGCGGTCATAGTTTAGCGAGAACTCTCTCTGGCCAAGTGGGGGTACACAGGTGCAGGTGCAGAACAGGTGGGTGGTTACATAAAACCAGACTTAGGGATTTGCCAGATTTAGGGATTTGAAACCTCAGAGGGCAAGAGAGTGAAAAGAATCTGCCAGGGGGAATTAGCATAAATGAAACAAGGGATTGAAGCTAGTTAAGGAGAGGGAAATTGGAAAGTAAACATAGATTTTGAGGGGAGCTAAAAATTTGATGGGGTTGAGGGACTAGGCAGGAGTTGAGCTGGATGCTGGAAGATAGTTGGAGAGTGAGTTTCCTATATGTGGGATTATTCAGGGTTCATGTTTATTGGGAATATGTGGCCAAGGGAAGGTAGAGACAAGATCAGTGGAGAGGAAATGGTATTAGAATTATCTATGTCGATACTGAAATCACCAAGAATTATCTCAGGACCAGTGATTGAGAATGATATAGTAGTCCAAGAGTAAAAGCTTCAAGGAGTGAAGACAAGTGATCTCAGGGTTGATAAATGACTTCAACAAGTGGTGGTGGTCATAATCCCCCCCATCCCTACTCTTCTTTCATCATGTAACTGAAGAATGTTTCCCCAGGGACTTCCAGTCCTCTACCTCTGAATGAAGTTGAGCACACTCTCTTGAAAGCTATTTGTGTGTCCTTCTCTGGGAACTGTCTGCTCATACCCTATGCATATATTTCTATAAAGGATTCATTTTTCTTAGTGATTTGTAGGAGTGTATATATGAAAGAAATTAGTCCTTTTTCATGAATTACACACATTTTTTTTCCCTAGTTGGTAGTTGTATTTTAACTTTGCTTATGGTTAAATTTGTCCGATCTCTCAATCTTTTTAGATTTGTTTTTGTTGTTGTCGTCGTTGTTATTTTTAGAAAAGTTTCATCATTCCAAAATTATTTTATTTTGTCTTATTCTTAAGCTACTAGGGATCCAACTCAGAGTCTTATATATGCTAGGCAAGCAGTATACCCCCGAACTACACCCCCAGCTCCCACAGTTATTTTTTTAAAATTATCATATAGTTTCTTACAGTACTTTGGTCATTTTGCTGCTTACATTTAAATATTTGATCCATTTGGGAAAAAAATTAAGTTTCTATGTCCTATGTGTTACGTGTAAAAGAAAAATATAACAAAATAGAAATCATGAAGCATCATAATTAACATACACTTGTGAACCTACAGACAAGCTCACAATTAGAACATTAAAAAACCACTAAAGCCAGTTCTTCCCGGTGTTAGATCACTGCTTATCCCTCTCCCAAAGATAATCTGAGTTTTGTGTTGTGCATGACTTTGCCTTTTAAAAATAATTTATCACAGATTATATAATCCTCCAATAACATGTTGTGTAGTTGTGCTTGTGTTTAACTTTATAAAATGATACCATGCTATAGTGTTCTTTTGCAATGCTCTTTTTAAATTCACCATTACATTTCTAAAATTTATCTATGTTGTATATTGAAGCTATACTTTGTCATATTTAGTTTTTGCTATTATAAGCAAACCTGCTAGGAATTTTCTTGTTTGTAGCTCCTAATTTGAAAAGATACAAGAGATTGTTTAGGATATAAACCTGGACTAGAACTGCCAGGTCATGGAATATGCACCTGATCAGCTTTACAAGTAAAAAGAGTAAAGCTTAAGTTAAGGCCAAACTGTTTCCCAAGGTGGGTGTACTAAGTAACCCTCCCCACCTCAGTGTTGCATTCCTGTTGCTCCAAGCTCTCACCAACACTTTATAATGTCAAACTTCTTATTGTTTACCAATCTAGGGAGTGTGGAGGAAGTTTCTGGTGGCCTTAATTTGCATTTTCCTAGTTACTAATGAAGTTGATTGCTTCTGTTAAGTGTATGCTAAAGTCTTTTACCCATTTTTTTTGGTAAATATATATATTTTTAGTTGTAGATAGACACAATATCTTTATTTATTTTTATGCAGTGCTGAGAATGGAACCCAGTGCCTCACACAAGCTAGGCAAGTGCTCTACCACTGAGTTACAACCCCAGTCCCCCATTTTTTTTTTAATTGTTTGGGTTTTAGTGATCCTTTATAGATCCTCTCTCAGGGTAGTATATTGCAAGTATCTTAATATAGTTGGATTTGTCACTATTTTCCTCATGGTTTTTACTCTGTGCTTTATTTAGCAAATATTTTCCTCTGCTGGAGTCATGAGGATTTTTTTTAAATATATATTTTCTTCCAAAGTTTTCAGTTTTCCCTTTCACGTTACATTTGTAAATCTATGTGGAACTAATTTGAAGGTATGTTGTGATTTAGGAATTGATGTAATTATTTTCTACTTACAAATCACTGATTATTCCAGTACCATTTATGAAGTAGCTTCTCCTTTCTCACTGAGTGATAGTGTTTGCTGAGTCCTAAATCAAATTTCCTTCTACTTGCCAGGTCTGGTTCTAGACTCTCTATTTTATCCCTTTGGTCAATACGATAATCCCTGTGCTAATATTATATAATCTTAAGGACTATGATTTTATAAACTGACATAGTAAAAGGGTATAAAACAAGTCTTATTTTCCTAAACATTCTTCAAAAGAATATTGAATATTTTAGTCTTTTGCATTTTTATATAAATTTTATAATCCACTAATTAAGATGCACACCCACCCACACCCACACACACACACACACACCCCTCTTAATGTTTCAAGCATTATTACAATGAACGTACATGTCGGTTTACATCTTTGTGCCACTGAGTCTTTCTGTCCATGAATATGATTCAACTCTCCATTTATGTAGCTCTTCTTTCATGGCTTTCAATAAAGTTGTATCATTTTTCCAATAAAGATCATGTATACTTATGGTTTTTATTCATTCATTTATTCAAAAATACCTGTTGATCAGTTACCACATGCCAGGCACTGGGTACCTAGTACACATATCAGGTTCTAGGCCTTAGATATAAAAGAGTAAACCAAGAACAAAATTACCTGTTCTCATGGAGGAAAAAGACACAGGGGAGTTGAACAATAACAATAATTAGAAGAATTAGTTAGAATTATAATGAGAATAATTAGAAAGTAATAAATGGAAAAAAATAGAGAAATGAAAGTAATCAGGAGGGGTTGCTGCAATTTTAAATGTAGTGGTCATAGCAGGCCAAATTGGGAAGGTGGAGATTGAGGAGGAACTTTAAGGCGTGAAAGGGTGAATCATTCAGATGTATGGGTAATTTATTTCTCTGAACCATTTACATTTTATTGCCATGGTAAATGATATCTTGTTGTTATACTGATAGTGTAGAGAAATGCAACTTTTTTGCATGTGATCTTTGTCTTTATATTTGCTTTTTAAAAATTTTTCTACATATATAGTCATCTTATGCAAACAACACCTATTTTAACTATCCAGCCCTTTTGTATTTTATTTCTTTTTCTTGCTTTATTGCACATATTAGGATTCCAAGTATAGCCTTGAATGTAAACAGTAGTAATGGACATCCTTGTCTTATACTTAGTTTCACCACTAAGTAGGTTGTTAACTGTAACTATTTTGTGGCTATGTTTCCTCAAAGATGGATTTTTTTTTAAATCATGATGTTGAATTTCACATGCTGCTTTTCTCTACATGTATTGAATTGATCATATAGTTTTTCTTCTTTAGTTTATTAATGAACTACATTAATAGGTTTTCTAATACTGAGTTTCTCATAGTATAAAGATAACTTGAGGATGATTTCCTGCAATATTTGCTTTGTCAATAATGTGTTTAACATTTTTGCTTTTATTTCCATCAGTGATTTTTTGAAATTTTCTTTTCTTATAATGACCTTGCGTGATTTTGATAATTAATGGTTTGCCAGTCTAAAATAAATAAATGGGAGATGTAGTAGTAGTAGTTGTTGTTGTTGTTGTTATTATTATACTAGAGATTGAACTCAGGGACACTTAAGCACTGAGCTACATTCCTCAGCCCTTTTTATATTTCATTTTGAGACAGAATCTGACTAAGTTGCTCAGGCCTCATTAAGTTGTTGAGGCTGGCTTTGAATTCACAGTCCTCCTGCCTCAGCCTCCTAAACTGCTGGGAATTCAAGCATGTGCCAACATGCCCAACTCCCTTCTTATTTTACTTTGAGACAGGGTCTTGCTAAGTTGCTGAGGCTGACCTTGAATTTGTGATTCTCCTGCTTCAGCTTCTGAGTAGCTGGAATTACAGGTATGCACCATGCTACCTGGCATGTACTCCTTTTCCGTCTAGCTTCTTTTACTAATCACTGTTTCTTTTTGAGTTTTGTCTGTTATTTCATACATCAATAATTAATTTCTTCATGTTGTTGAGTAGTATTCCATTGTATGAATATGGCAAATTATGTTTGTCCACTCATCCCCTCTCCTCCCCTCTCCTCCCCTCCTCCTCCTCCCTCCTCCCTCCTCCTCCTCCCTCTCCTCCTCCTCCTCCTCCTCCTCCTCCTCCTCCTCCTCCTCCTCCTTCTTCTTCTTCTTCTTCTTCTTCTTCTTCTTCTTCTTCTTCTTCTTTTCTCTCTCTCTCTCTCTCTCTCTCTCTCTCTCTCTCTCTCTCTCTCTCTCTCTCTCTTCCCTCAAGTATTGGGGATTGAGTCCAGGGGTGCTCTACCACTATGTTATACTTGAAGAACCCTTTTTAAAAATTTCTAAAATTTTGAGACAGGGTCTTGCTGTGATGTCTGGGCTGGTTTCTAATTTGCAATCCTCCTGTCTCAGCCTCTATGTACCTAGGATTACAGGCCAGGTGTCCACCACTGCACCCAGCTTTATTAATTCGAGTTATTTCCAATTTGGGGCTGTAACAAATCAGACTTTATAAACATTCATGTACAAGTCTTTGTGTGGACAAATACTTTCTTTCTCTTGGATAAAATACCTGTGAGCAGAAGGGTTCAATCTTAGGGTAAGTGCATGTTTAACTTATAAGAAACAACCTGTTTTCTATAATGATTGTACTATTTTACATCCTACCAGCAATGTAGGAGCACTGCAGTTTGTCCTTATTCAACATTTGGAATGATTGCTTTTTAATTTTAGCCATTCTAATAGGTGCATAGTAGTATCTCACTATGCACTTATTTATTTTATTTTGTATTTGGGATGGGACCTAGGGACACTTGACCACTGAACCACATTCCCCATCCATTTTTACTTTTTATTTTGAGACAGTGTTTCATTAAGTTGTTGAGGCTGGTCTTGAACTAGCAATCTTCCAGCCTCAGACTCACGAGTTGCTGGGATTACAGGTGTGCACTACTGTGCCTGACTCTCCTTGTGCTTTTCATTTTTGTGTCCCTAAGGACTAATGATGTTGAACATTTTTTATGTGCTTATTTGCCCTCCACATATTTTCCATGTGCTTATTTTTTATCCATCTATTTTATTTGGGGAAATGACTGTTCAAATCTTCACCATCACCCACTTTCCAAAACTGGTTCATTTTTCCTTCTTTCCTCTTCTCTCTCTCTCTCTCTCTCTCTCTCTCTCTCTCTCTCTCTCTCTCTCTTTCCTTCCTTCTCCTTCTCCTTCTTCTTCTGTATTAAATTATGGGTGTTCTTTATATATTGTAGGTATAAGTTTTTATCAAATATATGTTTGCAAAAGTTTTCTCCCAGTCAGTTATTAGTCTTTCCAATCTCTTAACAATGCCTTTTGAAGAGCATAATTTTGTTGTTTGTATTTTTTTTAATTTGAAGTTCAATTTATAAGGTGTTTTTTTTTTCCTTTTGGGGATTGTGTCTTTGGTGTCATAGCTAAGAAATCTTTTAAATGTTTTTATTAGTCATTACAGTTATATATAATAGTGGGGTTTGTTTTGATATAATTATACATGCATGGAATTAATTTGCTCCATTCCAGTCCCTACTTCTTCCTCTTTCTCTCCTTCCTCCCCTTTATCTCTTCCTCTGTTCTACTGGTCTTCCTTCTATTTGCCACTATTTTACTCTACCTTCTGCATATGAGAGAAAATATTTGTTGACTTTCTGACTCTGGCTTATTTTGCACGTTCTCCGGTTCCATCCATTTACCAGTAAATACCATAATTTCATTCCTCTTTATGACTGAGTAAAACTCCATTTTATATATATATCACATTTTATTTTTCCATTCATCTATTGATGGAAATGTAGGTTGGTTTCATATCTTGGCTATTATGAATTGCACTGCTAAAAATACTGATGTGTCTGTAACACTTAATATGCTGATTTTAGTTCTTTGGAATAAATACCAAGGAGTTAATAAATACCTGGGTCATGGTGATTCCATTCCTAGTCTTTTGAGGAATCTCCGTGTGCCTTTCCAAAGTTGTTGTACTAACTTGCAGTCCCACCATCAACATGTGAGTGTACCTTTTCCCTTACATTCTCACCAGCATTTATTGTTATTTCTATTCTTGATAATTGCCATTCTAACTGGAGTGAGATGAAATTTCAATGTAGTTCTGATTTGCATTTCTTTGATTGCTAGGAATTTTAAATATGTTTCACATAGTTTTTGGCCATTTGTATTTCTTCTTTTGAGAAATGTCTAGTTAGTTCTTTTTGTTCATTTGTTGATTGGGTTATTTATTTATTATTTATTTTTGGTGCTAAGTTTTTTTGAGTTCTTTATATATTCTGGTTATTAATCCCCTGTCAGAGGAGTAGCTGGCAAAGACTTTCTCCCATTCTATAGGCTCTCTTCATGCTCTTGTTTCCTCTGCTGTACAGAAACTTTATAATTTGATGCCATCCCACTTATTGATTCTTGGTTTTATTTATTGAGTTTCAGGATCTTGTTAAGGAGGTCAGTGCCTACACCAACATATTGGAGTGTTGACTCTATGTTTTCTTCTAGAAGTTGCAGAGTTTCTGGTCTAATTCCCAGGTCTTTGATCCACTTTGAGTTGACTTTTGTGCAGGGTGAGAGATAGGGATCTAGTTTCATTCTTCTACATGTGGATAACCAGTTTTCTCAGCACCATTTATTAAAAAGACTATTGTTTCTCCAACATGTTCTTAGTACCTTTGTTGCGTATCAGATGACTACTCTGCTTGGTAACGGTCTTTTTAACGGTCTATGTAGGTTTATCTCTTGTGTCTTCTATTTTATCCCATTGGTCTTCATGTTTGTTTCCATGCCAATACCATGTCCAGAAATATTTCTCAAAGCTGTCCTTTCTCTATTATACCGCCTTTACTCCTTTGTTAATAACGTGTTATATACATATGGATTTATTTCTAGATTCTTTCTTCTGTTCCATTGATCCATTGGTCTGGCTTTTATGCCACTACTACATTGTCTTGATTACTGCTGATTTATAGTAATTCTTGAAATTAGGTAATATAAGTCCTCCAACTTTGTTCTCTATTTTCAGAACTATTTGACTATTCCACATTCTTTTTATAACCATATGAATTTGAGCATCAGCTTCACATTTTTCAGCACCAACAATAACAAAATAGTGGGATTTTGATCAGGATTACATTGAATTTCTAGAGCAATTTGGGAAAATAGTATCTTAATGGTATCTAGTGTTCTAACCTGTGAAAAGGTGTTTCTCTTCATTTATTTAAATCTTCCTTCATCTCCTTCAACAGAATTTTACCATTTTTTGGTGTATGAGTCTTTCACATCCTTCATTGAGATTTATCACTAGTTTATTATTTTCATGCTTTTGTAAATGTTATTTTAAATTTCAATTTCCAATTGTTTGTTTCCAAATACAAATGCTTTTTGTAGCCTGCAAAATGGATCTTGTAACCTTCAGCCTTGCCAAACTCACTTATGAGTTCTAGTAGCCTCTTAAAGATTCCATCAGGTTTGCTACAGAGACAATTATGTCACCTGCAAATAAAGACATTTGTATTTATTACTTTCTAATCTAGATGCCTTTTATTAATTTTTCTTGCCCAGTTGTACCAGTAGACTTTCCAGGATAATGTTGAATAGTAGTAGGAAACATGGATATCTATCTTATTCTGATCTTGGGGGCAGAGCATTTGGATTTTCACCATTAGATAAGCTATGGGTTTTTCATAGATGTCCTTGATCAGGTTGGGGCACTTTCCCATTATTTTTAGTTACTAAGAATCTTGCCCTTCTCCCATGATTGTAAAACTGGCACAAGGTCTCTTAGGTATTTTATAAAATCCCCTTGAGAAAGACTTCCCTAGGATCCTCAATTCCTAACCAGTGTTTACCAGACATTTTCCATAGTAGGGAGTTCTAAACACTGTCAACTATCTGTCTCAAAGTTCTGCAATATTTTGTCTACCAGTTTGGTAATAGCCACCCACTGAGTAGACCATGCCATGTAAATTATACAGAAGTAATAAGCAGTTTTTAAAATAATTTTCCCTAAATGACAAAAACACATACAGAAGAAAAACAACACAACATCATTGTTAAAATAAATACACACACACCTACTATTTTTAACCACTGATGTTAGATTTTGTCAAATGCTTTTTCTGCATCTATTGAGATGCTCATAGTTTTCTAATGTGAAACTGATCCAACATTACCCAAATAAACTCTGCTTTGTAATGGTCTTTTTAATATGGTTGGATTCAATTTAATAAAATGTTGTTTAGAACTTTTGCATCCCTGTTCTTGATGAATATTTGCAGTTTTCTTATTATTTCTTTAGTTTGATATCAGGATAATGTTGGCATAATTTGAATTAGTTGGGAAACATTTCCTTTCCTTCAATTCTTTGCAAGAGTTTTATAGAATTCATATCCTTTTTTGGTAGAATTTACCAGTGAAACAATCTGGGCCTGAAGTTTTCTTTGTGGGAAGGGTATTAACTGTAATCTCAAAGTTTCTAATAGATACAAGCAGTTATCTGTTTCTTCATGAATGAACTCTGGCATTTGTGTCATTTAAGGAATTTATCCAGTTCTTGTGAATTGTTGAGTTTTTGTTTTGTTTTACACTGGGGATTGAACCCAGGCTTGCTTTTTCACTGAGCTACATCCCGGTCCTTTTTATTTTTTATTTGAAACAGAGTCCCAGTAAGTTGCTGAGGCTAGCCTCAAACTTGTGATCCTCTTGCCTCAGATTCCCAAGTTATGGGGATTACAAGCATGTGCCATAATGCCCAGCACAAATTATTGAGTCTCTTGGCATTAAATTGTTCAGAATATTTAATATCTCTAGAACCTGTGTTTATGTAACCACTCTCATTTCTGATATTGGCAAGTTGTGTCTTCTTTTCCTAATCACTTTGGCTACAGATTTATACATTTTATTGATCTTCCACAAGAACCAGTTTTGAGTTTTCATTGATTTTTCTCCATTGTTTTTCTGTTTTCATTTAATTGATTTCTATTTTGATATGTATTTCTTTTCTTCTGCTTACTTTTATTCAATTTCCTCTCCCTTTTCTGGTTTCTTAAGGTAGAAGCTAAGTCATTGATTTCAAATCTTCCATTTGATCTAACTTAGACTTTCAGGGGTATACATTTTGCTATAAACATTGCTTAAGGGATGTAACACAAATTCTGATATGTTGTATTTTCATTTTCATTCAGTTTGAAATACTTTCTAATTTCCCTTTTGAGATCATTTTGACTCATTCATTGCCTAGTTTCCAAAAATATAAAGATTCTTCTACAGTCTTTCCATTATTGATCTCTAATTCTATTGTTGTCAGAGAGCATACACTTTGTATGACTTGAATCCTTTCAAATCTGTTGAGACTTACAGAAAATGGCATACCTTTAAAAAAGATTTTGTGTGTACTTGTGGAGAATGTATATTCTGTTCTTATCGGTGAAGTGTTCTATAAATATTGAACAAAATCATGGCAGTTGATAGTTACTAAAGTCTAGTATATCCTGGCTAATTTTCAGCCTATTTATTCTATTATTGAAAGAAGGGTATTAAAATCCTTGCCCATTATTGTGTTTTTGCATATTTCTTTTTGAGTTTTGCCTCATGTAATTTGAGATGTTGTTATTAGGTGCATAGGTGTTTGGGCTTATCATATCATCTTGTTTAATTGACTTTTATCATAGCATTTAGGAAATCTACTTTGATACTATATGGTTACATCAGCTTTCTTTCAACTAGTGTTAGCCTTATAAATCTTTTTCTAAACTCTTACTTTAAACCTATTTATGCCTTTATATTTAAAGTGCATATATTAGAAGAGCATATAATTGGGTCTTTTAAAAATCCGATATGATATTTGCTCTTAATTGGGATATATAACCCATTTGCATTTAATGCAGTTATTGATATAGTTAGGCTCAGCCTGAGATATGTTTCCCATTTGTTCTATCTCTTCTTTGTTCCCATGTTTTCCTTTCTATAATTTCTGTTGCTTTTTAAAAGATTATTTAGCATTTTAAAAACTATTCCATTTTATTTTCTATATTGGCTTATTAACAAAACTGCATTTTATTAATCTAACTATTTATTTAGAATTTATAGCATATTTCTTTAACTTATTACAATATACCTTCTATTATACCACTTCTTATATAAAATGCTGTTGCTGTCATGAATTTTATTTTTTGTTTTAAAATCTACTATCCATTGCTATTGTTAAAACAATTTAAAAAAATTTTTAGTTGTTGATGGACTTTTATTTTATTCATTTATTTATATGTGGTGCTGAGAATCAAACCCAGTGCCTCACACATGTGAGGCAAGCACTCTATCACTGAGCCACAACCCCAGCCCTTAAACCAATTATTTTAAGAAAATTTAAATCATATGAAAAATATCTTATATATTTAGCCATTTAGTTAACATTTCCTGTGTTTTTTTTTTCATTTCATTTTGCTGCTCCACATTTCATCTTCTATCACTTTTCTTATGCCTGAAGGGCATCCTTTAGTATTTCTTGCATTATTTTTAAAAAACATTTTTGCTGAGTATAGAATTCTAGGTTGATAGTCGTTTTGTTTTTTTAAATGTTGCTCCATTTTCTTTTCTCTTGCATTTCTTTGTTCTTCCTTCCTTAGTAATTGTTAATTAACTTCTTAATTAACTAATTAATCAATTTACTTATTTATTTATTTTTGTTATGAGGATCAAACTCACGTCCTTGCAGATTCAAAGCATGTGCTCTGCCACTGAGCCATGTCCCCAGTCCCCTCTCTTTCATTTCTGATGAGCAATTTGATATCATCCTTATGTTTGTTCCTCTGTACACAACATGTCTTTTATTTCTGTTTACTTTTAAACTTTTCTCTTTGAGTGACATCATTATGATATCATATTATGATTATGATATACGTTGATAGAGTTTTCTTCGTATTTTTTGTGCTTTGATTGCCCTGATTTTTTTCTTTTTTTAATTTTTAATTAATTTTTTCCCTATGTTCATTTTGGAAAGTCTCTACTGTTATGCTTTGAGTTCCCTAGTCTTCTTCTGCAGTGTCTTGCCTACAGTTCATCCCATCACATGTCTACTTTAAAATCTCATATATTGGAGTTTTCATCTCTACTAGTTGGATTTGTATCTTTTATATATCTTCCATGTCTCTACTTAAATTTCTGAACACATAAAATACTGTTGTAATAATTCCTGTGATGTCCCTGCCTGCTAATTTTAACATCTGTGTTTATTTTGAGTCAGTGTCAATTGATTATTCTCTTCACTATGGGTCTAGTTATTATTTTATATTCTTGGATTTGTTGTTGTTTTGGTCTTTTATTTGTTTTCATTTTGGCATGCCTGGTAATCTGTAATAGGATGTCAGATATTGTGAATTTTTCTTATTGGGTGGTAGATATTTTTGTATTTATGTTCATCTTGAGTTTTGTTCTGGGATATAGTTAGGTAACCTGAAAGCAGCTTTATCTTTTCAAGCCTTGCTTTTACAATTTGTTAGATAGGATGCTCAGTCTAGGGCTAATTATTTCTCACTGCTAAAGTAAGAGCTTCTTGAGTATTCTGTCCAGTGCCCCATGGATGACTTTTTTTTTTTTTTCAGTGTAGGGGGTAGAAACAAGCACTATTCCTATCCCTTTGTAAGCATCAGGACTTCCTGTATTTAGTTCTTTCCCTGGCCTTAAGTGATCAGTATGCTACAAATCACTCAAAGGGGGCCCACAAATCTCTGATTCTCTTTATGTGAAGTTTCCTCCTGTCCAATACTCTGTATTATGAAGTGTAATTACCTTGTTCTCTCTGTACTCTCAGCCCCAGCCCTCAACTCTGGTACTCTGCGGGGATGCCCCTCAGTACCTCATGCTGTGCCATAGTCTGGAGACTCTCAAAGCAGCATGCTAGGACATTTTTGAAGTTCATCTTGTCCATTTCCCACCTCTCAGGGATCATGGCTTTTTGTTTTCTTGTATTTATTGTCTTGAAAATTTTGTTTTGTGCATTTTTGTCTGGTTTGCTTTATTTTCAGGATGCAGATAAAAATAGTCTCCGTTACCCCATCTTGGCTAGAAGCTGAAGTATGTTTCTTAATTTCCAAATGTGGTATTTTTCTAGTTATCTTGTGTTACTAATTTCTAAGATTGTTAATTGTGTTGTTCAGATATGTCATTATTCATCATTATCTTCTTGACCCATTAAAAATTGAGAGATCAGGAATAATCTCCCACATGAGTTTTGGGCTTGTCCCTATGTTTCCATCAATTTTTGAATATCTTATTAAGAATGAACTAGTTTGTTTTCGTTGTTGTTGTTTGGGGTACTGTTTAACCCAGGGGCACTCTGCCACTGAGACACATCCCAGACACTTTTTTTTTTTTCATGTTTTACTTTGAGACAGGGTCTTGCTAAGTTGCACAGGGTCTTGCCAAATTGCTGAGGCTGGCTTTGAACTCAAGATTCTCCTGCTTCAGCCTCCTGAATTGCTGGGATTAAAGGCCTGGCTAAGAAAGAACTAGTTTTTTAAAACCAGTAACTTCCCTCTTTATTGTATCTTTTATCAGTGTTTATTGACTTTATTTCTAGTAATACTTGTTTCAAAGTCTATTTTATCTGATATTATTTATAGGTTATGCCACCTTACTCTTCATTATGTTTGTCTCAGATATCTTTCTCCATCCATTTATTTTCATCATTCAACCAATTATGTGTTCTCATGTTTCAGACGTTTCTTTTTTAATGTCATGTTGCTAGATGTATTTTTTTTGGGGGGGTACTGGAGATTGAATTCAGGAGTGTTTTGCCACTGAGTTATATCCCTAGGCCCCTCCTCCATTTTTTTTTTAATTTGTTCCTCCTTTAGTGAAGACATCTGGGTTTTGGGTTCTGATCCAACAGGCATTTCCACATTATAGATATATTAGCCCATATTATTCTAGTGGGTTTGTGTTATTTTAAAATTTTTACTACAGACAAAGGCACAAAATACATCTTAGCCATTTTTAACTATACATTAAGGAGTGTACAGTGTATTCAGTCCAGTACATTCACGCTTTTTTTGTAGACGATTTCCAGAGCTCTTCATCTTGCAAAACTGAAACTCCGTACCCGATAAACAACTGTTCCCCATTTCTTGTTCCCCTGTCTCTCAAATCTGTCTTTACAAATTTATCTACGCTAGATACCTCATTAAAGTGGGTTCATATGCTGTTGGTCTTGTTGACTGTCTTGTTTCATTTAGTATATTGTCCTCAGAATATATTATCCATGTTATGGTATACTTCAGAATTTCCTTCCTTTTTAGGGCTAAATAATATCCTTCTGTGTGTGGTGTGCGTGTGAGATGTTGTATATATCTATTCATCCATCAGTGAATACATGGGTTGCTTCCACCTCTTGGCTATTACAAATTGTACTGCTATAAACATGGGTATACAAATATCTCTTTAATACCCTGCTTTCTATTTTTCTGAGTGTCTATCCAGAAGTAGAATTGATCCCCAGACCTTTTTAATTTTTATTTTGAGACAGGGTCTCACTAAGTTGCTGAGGACCTTGCTAAGTTGCTGAGGCTGGCCTCAAACTTGCAATCCTCCTGTCTCAGCCTCCTGAGTCACTGAGATTATAGGCATGTGCCACCATGCCCAACTTCTAGTCTATTTTTTTAACTAGAAAGTTTATTCCATTTACTCTATTGAGATTATTGATTTTCTCCAGCTCTATTGAAATATAATTAACAAATAAAAATTGTATTTCTTTAATATGTACAATGTGTTTTAACTATTTTCTACCATATTACTCTGTGCTGTTTGTTCCATTTTTCTGTTTCTATACCCTTTAAGCAACAATTCCCCATTTCCAGTTGCCCCAAGCTCCTGGTAGCCACAATGCTACTATCTTTTAGATACCTCTATAAATAGTCATATATTATATGTCTTTTTCTGACTGGCTTATTTTAGCATATTGTCCTCAAGGTTCATCCACGTTACAGCATGCGATATGATTTCCTTCATTTTTAAGTTCAAATAATATCCCATATATGTGTATGCCATATTTTGTTATATACTATATATTAATAACACGTTTTATTTATAAACATCTCATTGTATGTATACACCACATTCATCTATCAATGAACACTTGAGTTGCTTCTGTCTCTTGGCTATCATGAATAATGTTGCTATGAACATGGGTATACTAATATCTCTTTGAGAACTTGCTTTCAATTATTTTCAATATATAAATAGAAGTGGGATTTCTGGGTCATATAATAGTAATGTGCATGCTAATGTGCATGAGATGATATCTTATTGTACTTTTGATCTGCATTTCTTTAATGATGTTGAACACCTTTTCATATACTTCTTGACCATTTGGACATCATCTTTGGAGAAATGCCCACTGAAGTCTTTTACCCATTTTTAAAATCAGGTTATTGGAGTTTTTATTGTTGAGTAGAAATTCTTTATATATTCTGGATATTAACCCCTTGTCATATCCATATATATGTACATATATACACACACATACCTACACACACACACACACACACACACACACACACACTCAATATTGAGTTCACTGCTCTTCACATTCTAGATGACTCTTGTCAGCTTCCCCAAGCACTCCTATTGAAGCTCCCCAACTAGCTTGAAGTAGAACAAAAGCATCCCACACACCCCAGGGCCTCAAATATGCTAAGCAAGTGCTCTGTCCCTGAGCTACATCCCTATCCCCCTGGGGACTATTCTTATGGCTCCAATGATCTCCATAACTTCTATACCAAATTCTTTGACCACAGGAGAAATTCCTAACCTGAGGTCTTTAAGAATTCCTTTGGGTCCACAGATAGAATTCAGGGTGAACTTAGGTGGGAAAAAGTGTACACACACACACACACACACACACACACACACACACATATATATTATCTCCTCTATTCAGGAAACCTTTAACATTTCCTTTGATGGAGCGAACAGGCAACAGACAAGAAGAATATCAGCACTGTGTGTAATTTTGTCACCAGAATAGTTAATTTTCATATCATAGTAGAATTTCTGAAGACATTTTAAAATTCTTTATGCTCATTGCTACTTCAAAATTACTATAGTTGTTATAATGGCTTCTAGATCTTTAATGAATTAACAAAGTATTATATAACCATATCACCATTTAAAATATATTGTAATAACTGTATTTCAGGATAATTGGTTTCCTTTATAATCTTATGTTTTATTTCATATGTATGGAAGCATTCTGAGAGTGGATCTAGTAGAGGCCATCTCACACACACATACATACACACACACACACACAATTAAGTATTCCTGATTAAGGGCCCTCCCCCACTCTTGAGAGCTTTTTCATGACAGTTCACAGCCAGCCATCCTCAAAGAGCCTGGATCTAGTTGATGAAAAGCAGGCCTGCTGCTTGTCCTAAATAAGCTCTGGAGGAGGGTCAGCTTCCTCAGTGGCCCTCACCAGCACTGTCCCTGCTCAGCTGCCCAGGATGAGCTTGCTGCTCCCAGCCTGTTGCTGTTACACTTGACAGGTTGAGTTCAGTGTTGATTTTGCTGCTGTTCACATTCGAGGAGACTCTTGTCAACTTCTCCAAGCAGTTCTGTTGAAGCTTTTCCACATACCCGAAATGAGACAGAAGCTCCCCATGCACACCCCTTTGAGATGAGATGAGAGCTCCATTCAGTACCATTCCTACTTTTCATTGTAAAGACGGATGATGAGCTCAAGATCACAAGCCCATTTCACATTCTGTTGCCAGGTACCCTAGGTGGTCCAGCTGCTACTGGGTTGTGCCTAACTCTAAGGCCTCAGTGGAAACCCAGATGAAAAGCATCCATTCTCACACCCTATTATACAAATGGTAGCAGTGGTTTTAATATTTATAAACCAACAATCTCCCTGGAGGCAGAGCATGAGACAGAGACTCTTGTGCAAGGGATTTATGGAGGAAGAGCCTTCAGGAGAAGGTGGGTGAGGGATGTGGGACAGGGCAGAGGAGTAGCTGAGCAAGGATGTGGATGGAGCTGGAGTCTAGGCCCAGGCTGATCTGCCTGGGAGCTCTGGCGTGTTGATTCCGGCCTGTGAAATGGGCTAGCCTTTGGCATCCCTATGAGAGCAAGTCAGTCATAGGCTGCAGGCCAGCCCTGTGGTGGGGGAATTATCCCCCAAGCATTTCCAGGTGAGGTGCAGCTGGGTGAATGCGCTGACCTGCAGTATTAGTTTCCGTGGGCCACCATACAAATCCCCGCAGACTTGATGGCTGAAAAGAAAAATCTATCCTCTCATAGTTCTGGAGGCAATAGATTAAAATCAAGGTGTTGGCAGGGCCAGGTTCCCCTGATAGCTTGAGGGGACAATCTTTCCTTGCCTCTTCTGGCTTCTGGTGTCTGCTGATAGTCCTTGGGGTCACATCACTCCAGCCTCTGCCTTTGCTTTCCAGCGCCTCCCCATCCTCTTCTGTCTGGTCACCCCTTGCCTTATAGTTGTAAGGATCTCTGCCATTGGATTTAGGACACACTCAGATAATTTGGGATGATTGTAACTCAAAATCCTTAACTTAATGATTCCTACAAAGACCCTCTTTCCAAATAAGGTTACATTTGCAGGTTCTGGGACATAGACAAGTCTTTGGGGGACACAATTCAACCCACTACACCCTGTGAAGATGTCTGGGGTGAAATATCAATAATATCTCCTACACAAGTAGTCCTCAAGCCAGTAAGTCACTGGTATAAGTTCAGTGGGATCTGCTGTTCCCTTAGCTCCCAGGGAGACTCCTGAGGACACACACAGAGCACAGTTCCCTTTAAGCATGCCGAAGCTGGCCTGTTCACCTCTTGTGGAAACAGGACACACGGAAGCTGTCAGCTGGGTGGCCGCTCTGCTGGTAGAAATCTTTCTTTTGCTCCTTCCCCAGATTTCTTGTAGACCATCCTGTTCATCATTGTTCTAGTCATAGAGTCTGTTTCCTCCCTCTCCAATCAGCCCTGCCATGGGATGGCCCTGCCTAGGTTAGGGTAATCTACTGTAACAGAGTCCCCAAATGCAGTGTCCTCACTGTTAGTCTGGTTCTGTCTCCCAAACAGTCCAGAAGTAGTCACACTGGGGTGGTTCTTCTCCATAAAGTCATCCAGGACCAACTGTCTTGTCCCTGAAGATGACACCTTTATCTGCATAGTCCAGGAAGGTTCAGAGGCACCAAAGGGGTTTAGAAGAAATGGGGCGAGCAGCGTCCTTACAGAGAAATGAGCTAAGGTCACACCTCACTTCTGGTCATGCTGCTTGCCAGAGGTTTGTCACGTACCCACACCTCCCTGCAAGGGAGGCTGGGGAAGGTAGGCTCTTAGTGGGCCTCCCTGAGTCCAAGTCAAACTCAGAGGATTCTGTCATGAAAAGAAGGAAGGAATGTGGTAGCAGGTACAGTGGGCATTCTCTGCCACAGACACCTTCTGTCTGGCCGTTCTCCCTGTCCTTCTTCCTATGAACAAACTCAAGTTTTCCTGTGTCCATGGCTACTAGACGCCTCTCCCTCTTGAGTGAGTCCCTGTGGTATCCTTTTTAGAACAGGGGGCTGGCACAGAACCAGGCCTCACTCCGCCTGTGACTTGAGAGGCCTTGTGTTCTGGGGGAAGTGAAGGTGAGTTCTTAGGAATGGAACTAACCCAGAATTACCTCTTCTTCCACCTGCCACTTCACCTTGTGCAGAGCTCCGACACAGAATGTGGGTTTCTTTCTTTCTCATGCTAATTTTGACCCCTATTAAATTTGAGTCTACTAAAATGCCTAATTTTCCCACATCCATCAGCCCAGGAATATATACCTATGCTCATGCATTTGAATTTTTTATGATAGAATTTTTTGACATATAATTGACATACCAAAAAAATTCACTCTTTTGGTGGCTGGGGTTGTGGCTCAGTGGCAGAGCACTTGCCTCGCATGTATAAGGCACTGGGTTCAATCCTCAGCACCACATAAAAAGTAAATAAAATAAAGGTATTGTGTTCATCTATAACTAAAAAAAATATTTTAAAAAATTCACTCTTTCAAAGTGTACAGTTAGGTTGCTTTTTATTATTCACAAAATTGTACAACTATCAGCACTATCTAACTTTAGAATATTTTTATCACCCCAAAAAGGAACCTCACAGCCATTAGCAGTCACTCCTTATTCCCCTCTGCCTGACCCTCTGGCAACCACTAATCTGCTTTCTGTCTCTATAGATTTGCTTATTCTGGGCATTTCTTATTATTGGAATCATATAGTACGTGGTCTTTTGTGACTGGCTTCTATTACTTGGTATGGTATTTTCAAAGCTCATATGTACTATAGTACATATCAGCATTTCATTCTGTTTTGTTGCCAACTACCATTCCATTGTAAAGATGTACCAGTTTTATCTATTCATTCATCAGTTGAACCTTTACATACAAAGTTTTGTGTGTACAAATGTTTATGACTCCACTGGAATTCCTAAGTGATATCGCAACTGTTTCATATTTTGAGGCAATGTGCAACAGATTTCCAAAACAGTTGCACTAATTTATACCCCACCAGTAATGTGTGAGGGTTCTAATTTCCCACATCCTCACCAACACTTGTTATTGTCCAATTTTTTATTGTAGCTATCCTAGAGAGTGTAAAGTGCTATCCTTATTTTTTTTTAATTCCTACATTTTCCCCCTTTTTTCACATTTTTTATTGGTGCACTGTAGTTGTACTAATTGTAGTTTTTATTGGCTGTTTCCCCAGACTAATGATATTGAGCATCTTTTCATATGCATATGAGCCATTTGCATATCTTCTTTGGAGAATGCCCAGATTTTTAAATTTGGTAGTCTTTTTATTAATGAGTTCTAAGAGTTCTTGATACATCGTGGATATGAGAACCTTACTTTAATGTAGAATTTGCAAACATTTTCTCTCATTGTGTAGGCTGTTTTTTCACTTTCTTTGTTTTCTTTATTTATTTTTATGTGGTGCTGAGGATCAAACCCAGTGCCTCACATGTGCTAGGCAAGCTCTCTACCACTGGGCCACAACCCCAGCCCAGTTTTTTGTTTGTTTGTTTGTTTGGTTGGTTGGTTGGTTTTGTGGTGCTGGGGATTGAACCCGGGGCCCTGTGCATGCAAGGCAAGCACTTTACCAACTGAGCTATATCCCCAGGCCCTCACTTTCTTGATAGTGTCATTTGAAGCATAGATATTTTAAATTTTGATAAAATCCAATTGATGAAAATTTTCTTTGGTCACTTGTACTTTTGGTGTCACATCTAAGAAAGCATTGACTCTTAGCAGTATTCACTCCTATGTTTTCTTCTAAAATTCTTATATTTTTAATATTTATATTTATGTCTATGTTCCATTTTGGGTTAATTTTTGTATATGGTGTAAGGTAGGGGTCCAACTTTTAGTTCTTTGAAGACTTCTGAGGGATCAATATTTTTCTTTAAATGCTGATAGAATTCACCATTGAAACCATCTGGGCCAGGCATAGGGGTGCGCACCTGTAATCCCAGCAGCTGGGGAGGCTGAGGCAGGAGGATCAAGAGTTCAAAGCCACCCTCAGCAAAAGCGAGACACTAAGCAACTCAATAAGACCGTATCACTAAATAAAATACAAAATAGCACTAGGGATATGGCTCAGTGGTCGAGTGCCCCTGAGTTCAATTCCTGATACCACAAAAAACCATCTGGGTTTGGTATTTTCTTTGTGGAAAGCTTTTAAATAACTAATTCAATCTCTTGTCATGATTCTGTATGATTTTCATGTCTCTTCTGAGGTCGATTGTTCTTTCTTTCTTTTTTTGCAATGCTAGGGATTGAACCCAGGGCCTCACAAAGGCTAGGCAAGTGCTCTTCCACTGAGCTACAACCCAGACCTTTTTAAATATTTTATTTTGAGACAAGATCTCACCGAGTTGCCCAGGCTCACCCTGAATTTGCAATCTTCCTGCCTCCTGAGCAGTTATAATTACAGGCCTGTACCCTGTGAGTCATTTTCAATAGTTTCTGTCTTTCTAGGAACTTGTCCATTTCATTTATTTTTTTTAAGTGGATTAGCAAACAGTTGTTCATAGTGTTTCCTTATAATTCTTTTCATTTATGTAAGGTCTGTTCTGATTTCCCCTCTTTTACTCCTGATTTTGGTAAGTTGAATCTTTTCTTTGTTAGTCTCTAGCTAAGTATTTGTCAATTTTGTTGATCTTTAAAAAGAAAAAAAAAAAAGTCTTTTCATTGATTTTCTCTTTCCTATTCTCTGTTTCATTTACTTCTACTCTAATCTTTATTATTTCTTTCCTACTGTTTTGTTTCTGCTTCTTTTTCTAGTTTTATGTGATAGATTTGAGACCTTTCTTCTTTTATACCATAGGTGTTTACAGCCATCAGTTTCCACCTGGGTGTTCTTTAGCAACATCCCATAAGATTTAGTATGTTGTGTTTTTATTTTTGTTATCTCAAAGATTCTTTTTTTTCTTTTGATTTCTTCTTTGACTCATTGGTTATTTAAAAGCGTATTATTTCATTTCTCATTTCCACATAATTGTTGTGGATTTTTTTCCAAATGTCCTTTTGTTATTGATTTCTAAATTTAATTACATTGTGGCCACAGAACATACTTTGTATGGCTGTAATCCTTTAAAATTTATTGAGGCTTTTTAAATGACCTAATATTTAGTCTTTGTTAGAGAATTCCCATACACACTTGAAAAGAATGTTTAATTTGCTGTTGTTGGGTGGAGTAATCTATGATTGTCTCTTAGTTCTAGTGATCTATAGTGTTGTTCAGTTCTCTGTCTCTTAGTTCATCTGCTGCCTGCTCATTCTATCCACTGTTGAAAGTCGGGTAATGTGGTCACCAACTATTGTTGTTGAATTGACTGTTTCTTTCTTCTACAATGCTCCAGTATAGTTCCATTCTCCCCTCTTTAGAACTATGATGATCATTAGTATTACATCTTTAAACATTGTAACCTATCAACCTAGAGCATAATTACTGCTTTATGTAATTGCTTTTTTTAAAATAGAACATATCTTTACAGTAGATTTATAGTTAAAAAAAATGAGTGGAACATATAGAGTTCCCACACATGTGCGGTTGTCTTTCAAATTAGAGAGGAAAAGAAAATAATGAAACGTGCAATCCTTTATATTTATCTGTGTAGTTACTTTTACTGGTACTCATTATTTCTTCATATGAATTTGAATTATTTCCTTATGTTCTTTTATTTTTAGTATTCCTTACAGAACAGATCTGTTAGTGATGAACTCTCTGTTTTTGTTTACTCAAAAATGTCTCAATTTTTCCTTCAAAATTGAAGTGGATAGTTTTGCTGGATACAGAATTTTTAATTGAGTAGTTTCTTTTCAGCACAATATGTCATCTCACTGCCTCCTGATCACCATGGTTTCTGATGAGATGATAAAAGTTAATATTATTGAGGATCTATTATACATGATAAGTTATTTCCTTTCTTGTTGCTTCTCAGATTCTTTTGGTACCAGGGATTGAACTCAGGGGCACTCAACCACTGAGCCACATCCCCAGCCCTATTTTGTATTTTATTTACAGACAGAGTCTCACTGAGTTGCTTAGCACCTCACCATTGCTGAGGCTGGCTTTGAACTTGAGACCCTCCTGCCTCAGCCTCCCCAGCTGCTGGGACCGGCACTTCTCAGAGTCTTTTTTTTTTTTTTCCTGTAGTTTGAGTATGATATATCTTTGTATGGATCTTTCCAAGTTCATACTACGTGAGTTCATTGAGCTTCTTGGATGTAACAAATAATTTTTTTTTTCATCAGATTTTTGAAGTTTGGGCCATTATTTCTTTTTTAAAATTTTTAAATTATTTTTTAGTTGTAGATGGACACAGTACATTCATTTCATTCATTTATTTTTATGTGGTGCTGAGGATCGAACCCAGTGCCACACATGTGCGAGGCAAGCACTCTACTGCTGAGCCCAGCCCCTGGGCCATTATTTCTTTTTTTTTTTCTTTTTTTTAAGAGAGAGAGAGAATTTTAATATCTATTTTTCAGTTTTCAGCGGACAACATCCCCGTTTGTATGTGGTGCTGAGGATCGAACCCAGGCCGCACACATGCCAGGCGAGCGCGCTACCACCTGAGCCACATCCCCAGCCCCCCTGGGCCATTATTTCTTCAAATACTTTTTCTCCCCTTTCCCTTTCTTCTGGTCCTGCTTTATGATGTCCCATAGGTCTCTTAGGCTCTGTTCATTTTTTTGTTTGTTTGTTCTTTTTCTTTCTCATCCTGAGTTAGAGCATCTAAAGTCTATTCAGGTTCAATGAATTCTGTCAACTTTTCTGTAAACTGAGATACGCTTTTGAATTCCTCTAAGGAATTTTTTTCATTTCAGTTATTGTCCGTTTCAATTCCAGAATTCCAGTGTGGCTTTTTTTAAAAATCAATTTGTATATCTTTTTTTTTTTAACTATTTGTTTTTAGTTGTCAGTGGACCTTTATTTTACTTATATGTGGTGCTGAGAATTGAACCCAGGGCCTCACACATGCTAGGTAAGTGCTCTACCACTGAGCCACAACCCCAACCCTCTGTATCTTTTTGATATTTTCTTTCTGGTAAGACATCTTTCCTTACTTTTCATGAATTCTTTAGATATGGTTTCCTTTAGTTTTGTGAACTATTTATAATAACTGATTTAAATTCTCTGTCTAGAAAGAGTAGTATCTAGGCTTCCTCAGAGACAGTTCTCATTGACTACTTTATTTCCCATGTATGGGCCTGAATTTCCTATAATTTTGCAAGTATCAAAATTATTTGCTGAAAACTGGACATTTTAATAGTATAATGTAGCACCTTTGAAAATAAGTGTTTTTGTTACTGTCTCTTTTTAGTGACGTTCCTGAACTAATTCTATAAAGTCTGTATTTCTCAACATGTGTGGTCACTGAAGCATCTACTGTTAGCCTAGTGGTCAGCTCATGATTGGACAGGCATATCCTGAAATGCCTTGAACCAATAAGCCTTTAACTCTTTGCAGAGAGGCTGTTGGGGGTGGGGAAAATCTGTTTATTGTTCCAGCAATTCACAACCCTGCCTTGGACTCTACTTCCCACTTGGGCAGAAAGTTAGGGATGGGATTGTTAGGGTCTGTAAATAAGTCAGGATGGTGCCTGGCATTTTGCCAGAGGGAGTGGTTTGTGAAGTAACGCCAGTGAGCCATTAAGTGTGGAGATTCCTTATTGGTTGACTGCTGTATCTAGTTTATGTTAATTAAGATAGGCTGTGTGTAATGTATATATACCCCTCCTGTCCTACAATAAATGGCTCCCACTCCTGCTGTATCAATGTACACAAGTTGTTCGTCACACGCCCCCCCCCCCTTTATTTTGCTGCAGCCGGACTGCGGCAGATGGTGGCCCATACGGGGAGCCCTGGGACACTCGGGGGTAAGTGACGAAAAAAAAAAAAAAGCTGCCCGTCCCTAGATACGACAGAAGCAAATCTGCTCGTCCCTAGGCAGATAGGGTGAGAGGAAAAATGGCCATTTTGAGAAAATTGATACAGTATGTTTATGTCTTGTTTTGTCTTGAAATGTTGTATTGTCTTTGTGACGAAAATATGGAAGGGGTGAGAAGTAAATTACTAAGGGAAGAAGGCACCCCAGTGGAACCAAGAATAGTTAGGGCATGTGTTGATGGAAGCCCAGGAACTCTAGTCAGAAAGAAGAAAGTTCAGAGGAGGAAGGATTATCAGGAAAAAAGTTGCAGCAAAAGGCTATTACTGAATACTTTTCATTATCTTTGCTAACGGTGTCATTACTGGTATAATTTTTCCTAGGGCTTCTTGCATGGAGCCATCAAGTGGCTTGGTATTGTGACATTTTGTATCCTACCCTTCTGCTTGTAGCAGATTGTTTGTGGTGTTTGTGTAAAAACCACTATGGTTGTTATTTAAATTAAACAAAAGGGGGAAATGTTAGGGTCTGTAAACAAGTCTGGATGGCACCTGGCATTTTGCCAGAGGGAGTGGTTTGTGAAGTAACACCAGCGAGCCATTAAGTGTGGAGATTCCTTATTGGTTGACTGCTGTATCTAGTTTATGCTAATTAAGATAAGCTGTGTGTAATGTATATATACCCCTCCTGTCCTACAATAAACGGCTCCCACTCCTGCTGTATCAATCTACACAAGTTCCTCGTCACCGCCCCCCCCCGGTTATTTTGCTTCAGCTGGACTGCAGCATGGGATAACAGCCTTCCCAGCCCTTTCCTGGACATGTGCCCTTCCCTACACACATTCATGCTTTCTAGATTTCCAGGAATGTTAAAGCCTTTTGGCGCTGAACATCTTATTCCTCTGCTTTTTTCCCTTAAAAAATTTTGGCCAGATTAATTTACCCCAACTAGTATTGCTGCCTCAAGAAGCTGCAATGTTAAACAACTTTTGTTATTTTGTTTATTATTTTTAACAAACACCCTGAAGATAGAGTTTTTCCCATTGAGCAAGCTCTGAGTCAGGTCAAATAACAAGTTCTAACCAGGGCTAGCATGGGGCCACCAAATGGGTCAAATAATGACACATGTCTAAGAATACAGCTTGTTGAGAAGCTCCAAACCCACTTGGCTCTTTTGGGTAATTGCAAAGATACTTTTTTTTAAAACAGCTATTATGCTTGCAAGGCTACTAATTTTCAACAAGGCTGGGAGAGAGGGATGGGAATAAAGAAAGTTAATATCACCAAACTTCTTTTTTTATAAGCATAATATTTCTTGATTATATGTTCCTTAGGTTGCAAACATTTGTCAATTTTCAACTAAAAAGTTGATTTTGACCATTTTTGTCAGTGTTCTTGTTGCTTTATGAAAGAATGGATCCTCAGATTGACTCTGCATTTCTCAAAGTCCTGTCCCTGCACCTGACATTTTAAACTTGAGAACAGGATTTGACATTGTTTCCTGTTAAAAATGATTGGGGACTTTGGTCCAGCATGCATTATCACAGTCATTTTTGATCCTTTAATTTCATCATGAATCAGCACACTTGCTGTGGAGGAGGCACTATGATAAATGTTCAGAAAAAGAGAGAGGTTTAAACGATGATTCCTGCCCTCTGAGAGCTTACAGAGTAGTCCAGAGGTCAAAATATAATTATGCAAGCAACATTTCATAATTATGAAAAAAAATCAGTGATCTTGAACATAGGTCAGTTGAGGTTGTGCATATTACATAATGATAAGAGGAAATAGAGAGCAATGTAAGACAACATCTGATAAAACCTTCTCCACCAATGGAAACGTTCCTCACTGACCAATATGGTAGCTAATAGCCACACACAGCTATTGGGCACTTGAGGTATAGCTGCCATGACTGAGGAACTGAATTTTTAAGTGCATTTAATTATAATTAAGTCAGATTTAAATAATCATATGTGATTACCTTATCAGATATCACAGCTCTAAGACTTCAGATATTTGCTTGATTGGCCAGGATGATTCTGGAGTAGAGAAGAAGTGGAAGATTCCCTCCCATGAGAGGACTAGGGCTCTCCTCCTTGGCTCCCAGGAGGAGCAAGCAGGAACTTTGAGCTGTGGACACTACCTGGCGTGTGGTTGTGCTTGCTATCCAGTGGGTGTTGTTCAGTGACACTCTTGAAACAGGTCAGGGCTAAGCCACCTGGCAGAGGTCAGCTCTAGTGTACCTTGGTAGGGGCAAATTTAGATCCCAATTTAGAGCCCCAAAGAACCAGTCGCCTTCTTAATGGAGTGGTCACAAAACAAGCCCACACTAGTGTCCTCTCCTTCTGTCCCTCCTAGCAGAGACTCTGTGCTTCCACATTCACCTGTAAGCACAGGGTTCTGTCCAGGACCTTTTTGGCAATTCCCCTTGAGTTCCAGAACCTCCCTGCTGGGTCAGTGCTGAGGTGGGACTTTCCCTCTTGCCATCCAAATGACCTGTGCTTCCTTACCCTGCCCCCATCCTTTTCAGAGCTCAGAGCATTTGAGGGAGAGAGAAGTGGAGGGGGTTTGGGAGATATTCCTCCATTTTCCCTGGATGCCAATTGTAAGGAAAGGGGTCCCCAAGAAAGGACTTAATAGGAAGATCTCTAGGCAACTGAAGCCAAGCTCAGGGCCCAAGTGGTCCTCATGCTGAGGTAGAAGTGGAGCTGGGGACAATGCCCCTAGCAGAAACTGGAGGAGGAGAGGGAGTGCAGAAGCAGAGGCAGCCTGGGAACCATAATGGGTGGAGTAGGGAGAGCTAGAGGATGATACCTACACCTTGAATGGTAAGTTCTCTCTTAAAGTGAAGGGTTATTCAGGGTTAGGGACTCAAGCCAACCTAGGGTGTGTGGCCATGTGACTCAGAACAAGGTCTATCCCCTCTCAGCGTCATTCTCCTAATTTGCAAAGTGGAGCTGACTAATAGGCCACCTGGTAGGGAGGTTGGGGAGGGGTTGGATGGGAAGATGTAAAGGAGAGGATGTGGTGAAGTAAGATGTTTATGCAGTGCACAGTGCAGTGTCTGCCATTGTGCCGTCTCTTCCCTGCCACTCTGCCCTGAGTGATCTTCTGGAGTCTAGACAGCAGCAAGAACACTCAGAGCCAAGGAAGAACTTCCTGACTCTGATCACAGTCAGAGATGACTGTGATCAATTAGGAGAGCACAAACCTGGGATATCTAGGGCAGGCACTAGGTCTCTCTCTGAGTAGAAAAGGGCCACACTCAGCCTTCTCTCTATTCTCTCTGCCCTGCGTTGCTGGGCATTTTGTGAAAATGCCAGACCTTGCCAACACCACCTACCCATCTCTCACATGATTCTTAAAGAGGAGGTGCCAAGGTCTCTGCCCCTGGAACCCAACTCATCATCCTGCAAGGCCAGAGGAACAGAGACATCCATCCTTCAATTTATCCCTCCCCTTCACATTCTCATGTCACCCACAGCTTGCCTTCCTCCTCTGTGGCTTCTCTGCCTGTCCATCACCTGCTCCCATCCCTCCTATTTTACTCTACCCTCATCTTCTTCTGTTCTTCCTGTGGAGTTCAGTATCTTGCATTCACAGAAGACTCCCCAGGCTGGGGAAACAGGCAATGGATGTGTATGTAAGTGTGTCCATACAGGCACAAACAGGCTTAATGCTCAGGCCACCCACTGTCACCAGCTCCACATGGAGTGCCCTGAGTCCTCCCATCCGCAGCTTCTCCACCTTTCCTCCCCTCCCTCAGGCCCTATTTGGAGAAAGTGGAGTCACCACCATTCTTCATGGGCAGCTGGGGGCCCCTGAGCAGTCTCTCCACCCCTTTTCCCTTCTCTTCAGGCCCCATGCCCAGCCCTGAGGTTTGGAGAGCCTGGTAAGTGCCCTATCAACATGTTAATCAAATTACTTAGGAGCTAAAATTGACGCTGTTCATTAATTATACAAGATTATGCTAATTGTGCATGCAAATGCATGCAGGGGAACAGAAGGTGTTCAGGCGCATGGTGGGCCATTAGCATAGAGGATGGGGTGCGGGTGCATTGGCATGCTAATGTATGCGCCCTGGCTATTTATAGTCCCCCAGCCCATCTGCACTGCAGCCACCTCTACCCTGGTTGGGGATCCTGGTGAGGCGACCTGGACCTGGTCTGGCAGGTGGTTATGGCCCTAGGGACTCTCTGACTTAATTATTACTGGAGACCAAGGCCAGGAAGTAGCCCAAGCCACCTCCAAATGAGCCTGAACAATTTCAGCAACCTCCTTGTTCACCTTCCCTTCTCTCACTTAAGCCCTTTGGTCCTTGCTTCTCTCTGGAAGGAAAATGACTCTTCCAAGTGTCACAGTCAGTAAGACACTCTGTGCAGACTTCCCATCTCCCCACAAGGCCCACATTCCATATGATTTGGTGCCAACCCCCAGGCTATCCCATGCTGTTGGTATACTTCTCCGGGAGTGATGTTCTCCAGAGCTGTTGTTCCCTGTGCCTTCTACTTCTCTGTGAGGTCCTCTAAGACCCAGTGCCCAAGATCAAATGTGAGCTGCAGGAATCCTTGCATCTCTCACAGGGAACACAAGTGGCTGCCCTCAATGACACTTGAGAAATTATCCTGCCACACCCACGTGTTTTACTGGTTGTTCCTTGAGTGTCTGTCTTTCCTATTGGATTATAAGTTCCTTAAGATTTTGTTCACTTCTAGATCCACAACACCTGACATGCAGAAATTATTTAATCAAAAACTATAAGTGGGTGTGGGAATGAATGAGGGAACGAATGGGGTAGCATCTGTACACTCCCGTCCCAGAGCTGAGAGTAGAATGCCAGGAAGACACTGGAGAGCCACTCTGCCCCAGGGAAGCTGTTGTGTTTCTTCTGAAGCTCATGAACTCAAAGGCCAATCCTTTAGGATATAAATTAGTAGAGGACCCCCTCCCCCATTCCCCCATTGCAGGCTGCAGTGCCAACTTTGAGTTTGGAAATACATATGCAATTTTATCCTACCGTGTGCTCTGATCCTGCTTTCTTTCCCAAGACCTTCACAGGATACACTGTTATTCTGTACAACGTGCCCCAACTTATGTATCCAGTCATTGGCACTCCCTCTTTCTAGATCAGCACTGTCCAATATGGCAGCCAAGAGCCATATGTGACTAAGTTTACATGAATGAAAATGAAATCAGATTTAAATTGTTCCTCAGTCTCATGAGCCATATTCCAAGTGCTCAATAGCCACATGTGGATAGAAAACGTCATTCTAGGAAGAATTCTATTGGATAGCACTGAAATCTGGACATTCAGTTCCTTGTTCCTAACAGTCCTGTAGGTGAAAACCCACTTGGACTCTCAGCCCAGTTCTTTCAGTCACTAACAGCTTCCTCTTTGGAAGTAGGAATGTAATTTTAGCCTTAAGTAAGTGTCTCAGTGGGAAGGGAGGGTAAAACCAATGAAAAGCCTCTGGTTTCTTAGGATGGAATTCCTAGAAGAGGCCAGGATGGGGATTCTTGCGAAAGTGGGTTATTAGAGGAAAGCCCTTGGGAGAGAAGGAGCAAGGGAGGCCGGGTAAGGCAGGAAAGGGAGTTTGGCAAGTTTATGGAGCTTGGAGGTTTAGCTTGCTGATCCAATGTGGTGGCAATGGTCCCAAAAGTATGAATGGTCCCAAGAACTGGTCCTTCTTGTTACTTCAATCTGTCATTGGCTGTGGGCTACAGGCAGGAAGGATATGCTCCTGGTTTGGGGTAATTATCAGGTAATGGGGCAGCTGTGAGCCCTTTAACAGCCAACACTCACAGCAGCGGGGGAATGCTAGACAGAATCTGAGCAGGTATCCCACTGTACCACCCCTGGACATTGCCTTCCAGAGAACAGACCCATCCCACTCTGCTCTCCATCCCTGTGAACCCAGAGTCTAGCAGTGGACTCACATCCATTCCTCCACATTTTCCTCATCTATTGAGTGTGTCTTTTAAGTAAAGCACTGTGCTGGGGAGATTTCCTGATGCAATGGTGTCACCCTTGAGAAGTTGTGTGTAAGTCCAGCGTGTGCACTTGAATCATAATCAACCCAGCATTTGCTTCTTTAGTAGGGAATATTCCATCAACCAGAAAGGCTCATTTTAATTCCATCTTCAGCTATTTTTACTGGGAGGAATAAATAGCCTTTATAAAGGTGATTAGGAAGGCTAGACCAAGTTCAGGATGTAGTAAGGAAGATGTGCAGGTGAGGCACTCTTACCTTTCATTGAAACCATGGCATCATGATGCATAATTATCACACTTTAAATGTTTTTTTTAAATATATTTTAATTGGTGATAGACCTTTATTTTATTTATTTATATGCGGTGCTGAGAATCGAACCCAGTGCCTCACACATGCTAGGCAAGTGAGCTGCCGCTGAACCCCAGCCCCAGCCCCACTTTAAATGTTTTATTAGCTGGATGACCACTATTCACAGCTCTTCGTTTGGTCTTTTATTACATTTTTTTATTATGAAGAATGTTGAACATATGGGCAGAATAGAATAATAAACCATATATAACACTGATGATTATTTTTAATAATTATCAACTCTAAGCTCATCTCATTCAATTATTTCTTTTTAAAAAATTTTTTTAAATATTTTTATTTTTTAGTTTATATGAACACAATATCTTCATTTTATTTTTATGTGGTGCTGAGGATCGAACCCAGTGCCTCATGCATGCCAGGCGAGCGCGCTACCACTTGAGCCACATTCCGAACCCTAAATTATTTCTTAATCCTGAAAATCTCAGACCGAGCAACAGTCTAAGCATCCAAAGGTCCAAAACTAGGTGCAAATTTGTAACCTTGAGGAAATCCCCATGAAATAGCTCTACTGGTCCCTGCACGGGATGCCTTTCAGGGATGCTTTTGAAGGACATGCTGCATGGTCTTGCAGCAGCAGCAGCTTGGTGTGTGGGAAAGGTACAACTCTGGTAGCCCCACTTAGAGGGACTTTTCCAGGACTCTTGTCAGCATCAGAGGTTCATAAAGACTCAAGTTCAAATTCTGACATTGGCATTTACTGTAATGCCAGTAATAAATTACGCTGTAATTTATTCCTGCTTAACCTTGGTTTTCTCATCTGTAAAGTGGGAATGGTTGCAGACCACCTCAGGGTTTTGAGAGGATTAAACAAGACAATGCCAAGTGACAAACTCAGCAGAGTTCCAGGCTTGATTAAGATTAGACCTGGTTCACTTTGAGGTTTTTTTGGATTTTTGTTCCTTCGTTTGTTTGTGAAGCTCTCTCCCTGAAGCATTATGTACTTGTATTTATAGTACTTTCATACAGTAATTCTATGGCAGCTCCTGGGATTTGAACTTTCTCATACCACCCATTCTATGACATGGTCAACATGAGGCAACCATGCTTCTTGAGATCCTCATGACCACTAATGGGGATGGCGTTGGGCACAGTCCTGTACTGCTCACCCCAGTGGGGCACAGGGTCAGCCAGAGCTGTGGGCTCTGCTTGCCTTGCTTCCCCCAGCCTGTAGCCCCTCCCAGTCAGGAAAGGGGACATCTCTAAATTCCTCCCAGCCCCATCATGCCAAGGGTCAGGATGGCTGCTCAGCAGACATCCAGACTTTGGGGATGAAGGACATTTTCTTGGTGATTCAGAGCCCCTCAACAAAACATGCCTACCTGCCACATGTCCCGAGAGGGTGTCCCAGACTCTAGAGCCTCACCTTCACTGGCCGAGCCCTTGCCCAGGCTCTCTTCCTTCAAGGAGAACACGGTTCCTCAGTTTCCATATCCACATGTGTATTCATCTCTCTCCAACTCCCCTTCCCACCAGGTTCTCTGACCCTCTCCCACATCTGGCCTCTGCTCAGACATGGCTTAGAGGAACTGCTCCCTCTATTTCTCCTTACTCTGTTATCATCCTTTCCCTACTGCTCAGGTGGAATAAAATGACACCTCACGTGTGTCAGCCTATGGAGGGAGCCCCTCCAGCCTCCATGGTGTGGGCTCCCAGGGGAGGGGAAAGAGGATGGAGCCAGCCCCAGCACCAACCCGCAGCAGAAAGCAGGCACTCTAGGGACTGGGCACTGCAGGACAAAAGAGAGCTTTGGGTACTACTCCTGGTTCTCCTAGACCTTACCAGAAGTCTTTCAACTCTGGCCCAGCCCTGGAAGGCAGGAGATTATGAGGGACAATCAACTTTGCCAAAGCACGATCTTCAAATGTAATAAAGCATGATACTCATATAAATTGTTACTGAGCATGCATTGCAGTTTTCTGTAACTTATCAGTGAGAGAACCAGACTAAGGGAAGGGCCTGGGGTTGTGGCTCAGTGGTAATTACTTGCCTTGCATGCATGAAGCACTGAGTTAGAATCTCAGCACCACAGAAAAATAAATAAATAAAGATATTGTGTCCACTTACAACTAAAAAAAAAAAATTAAAAAAAAGACTAAGGGGCTGGGGTTGCGGCTCAGCAGTAGAGCGCTCGCCTCGCATTTGCGAGGCCCTGGGTTCGATCCTCAGTACCACATAAAAATAAATAAATAAAGGTATTGTGTCCAACTATAACTAAACAAAATTTTTTTTTAAGTTTTAAAAAAAGACTAAGATGGGGCTGGGGATGTGGCTCAAGCAGTAGCGCGCTCGCCTGGCATGCGTGCGGCCCGGGTTCGATCCTCAGCACTACGTACAAAGAAAGATGTTGTGTCCGCCGAAAAACTAAAAATAAATAAATAAATTCTCTCTCTCTCTCTCTCTCTCTCTCTCTCTCTCTCTCTCTCTTTCTCTCCCTCTCCTCTCTCTTTAAAAAAAATCCATTTAAAAAAAATAAAATAAAAAAAGACTAAGAGAAATCTATACATAAATATGAAGGGAGTGGAGGGGAGGAGAAAGAAAGGGTGTGTGTGAAAAATGCTAGACTACAACTGCCAAATCAGAGCTAGGTAATGTCCATAGGAAAATAAAATTGCAACCTTGAGGGCTATTTTCTTTTTCTTTTTCTTTTTTTCTTTTTTGGTACCAGGGATTGAACTTGGGAGCACTTAACCACTGACCAACCCCTTTTTTATTTTGTATTTTATTTAGGGACAATCTCAGTGCCTTGCTAAGTTGCCAAGACTGGCTTTGAAATTGCAATCCTCCTGCCTCAGCCTCCTGAGCCACCATGTCCAGCTCAGGGCTAATTTCTTACTTCTTTTAACAATGTCATTTGTATCTTGTCAGTTCTCCGCAAATTAGCCCCTAACTTTACAGTCTGGGCCCCAATTGATAATAAATATGAGTCAGTTTCCCCTAGAAAATCAGATGCTCAGAGGTGACTTTGCTAAAATAAGACACCAAAACAGCATTGTCTAATATAATGCAAGTCACACATGTAAGGTTAAATTTTTTAGTAGCCACATTTTAAAAAATAAGAAGAAACTGATAAAATTAAATGTGATATTTTAATCCAATCTAAAATATTATCATTTCACCTCACAATAAATATAATAATTTTTTATATTCCTTTTTTTAAAAGTAAGTCTTGGAAATCTGATGTGTACATCTCAAATTGGGACTAGCCACATTTCAAGGGTTCAGTGCCATGTAGGGCTAGCAGCTACGGGTAGTACAGTTTTACAGCAGGTTCTCAAGCTTTAGGGTGCATTGGAATTACCTGGAGGGCTTATAAGAACACATGTCTGGGCCACACCCCAACAAGAGTTTGGATCTAGCAGGTCTAGAGTGGGGCCTGGTTTTGCATTTCTAGCAAGTTCCTGGGTGATGCTGACGCTGCTGGCCTGGGCACCAGTCTTTGAAAACCATGGTTTCAGGATAAGTTTGAAAGAATACATGGTGATTTTTTTTCCCCAACTACTGTAGACTAGGGGAAAAAAAAAAAAAAAGAAGAAGAAGAAGAAGAAGAAGAAGATAGTCACTGCGTATCTGTTTGGTGGGTATGTGCTCTGTTGATTAGGTTTTGCTATGTGTATAATGGATATAGAATATGTGAGAGGGATCTGCTGAGGGGGTTTCTGCTATGTGGGATAGCTATATAGTATTTGCAATGATTGTATTTTGGGTAATCATGTACAACAGAAAATGGTATATTAATGTGTTCACTGTATTCCATATTGTTTCTGTGCATATACTCTGTAGGCAGGGCATACATGGTACATGGTGGGTATAGACTTATGTATAGCTAGTATATCATATATGTGGGATGAGTATAGCCATACATGGAATACATATTATATATACTTGTGTGATTGCTCTATTTTGTGAGTAATAATATATAAGGCAAACACAGTCTCTATATTGGATATGCTTTTTATGGTGAATATACATTGTAATGGTGATGGGTTTACTCAGGGGGAAAGATGTGCCCTGTGATTGATGTACTGTATGTGTGTTGGGCATATGTTATAACAGACATACATAGCATGTGACAAGTTTTCACTGGCTAAGTGTAAATACATGCTACATTTGGTGTATACATTGTGTGATGTTATACAGTGTGACGGGTATAATGATGAATAATAGGTACATATACTTCAGTACATATAACAGATAATACATGTTGTGTGGGTGTGATAATTATACATTTTGTGGACAAATAAGCACTACACGGTTCATACACTGAGTGCTCATGGTGAGTATTCTGTGTAGTGAGGTGGTTCTTATGATGGGTCTGTTTGGTGTGTACCAAGTACCTGTGCATACACAGTTAGTGATGGGAATATGGGGTATGTCCCTGCACATGAGCACACAGACCATAGTTACTTTGCTGGTAGGGGGACTGGCAGGGAGCACTTGATCATCTGTTTCCAGAACCTTGAGCCCAACGACCTCATTGTTTCAGGTTCTTCCTCAAATTTTTTCTCAAATGCAACCAGAACTGCCTGAAGAATGCAGGGAATCCCCGAGACATGCGCCGCTTCCAGGTGGGTTTGGGGAGAGCCTCCCCTGCAAACCCACCCTTTCCCGATAGGGAGGGGAGCAGGAAAGGAAGGCTGAGACCCTGCCAGGGCAGATCTCTGTTCAACCCTGTGCCTCCACGGCCTGGTGCCTGCTGGGGGTGGGGTAGCTCCATCTCAACTTGTGCTGGCTGCCAAGGGAGGCTTCATTAGAGTCCCACTTAAGAAGATGCTAATTGTGACATTTTTACATGATTAACGACCCAGGTAATTTGCATAGTGTGAAGCAGAGAGCAGCTGCCCTTAACACATCCCCAACCTGCATACCCCTCCCAGTTCAGGGAGAAGGCAGCCCCAACTTCCTCCCCAGAACAGGGTGGGGGCTCCTGCTGATGGGTTCTCCAGCTGATGCACCCCCCCCCCCTTATTTGTCTAAGATCTCATTTCTGCCTTGAAGCCCTGGTGTTCCTGGGTGTGCACCAGCGACCACTCTGCCTAAGGAACCAAAGTTTTTCCCAAAGCTTTGATTTTCTAGCTCCTGGGGAGTCAGCTTATCTGGGAGTGTTACCTGATCCAGGTGGCCCCATTTCCACCAGCTCAGAACCAAGGAGCTGAAGCTCCCTCCCCATCCCCAAGTTCTAGTATTCAGCTACCAGCCTCAAATTGCTACTTCCCCACCAGAGTTCCCTCCCTCCCGGGAGATCCCTGAGGGCTCCAGCCAGATTGGTGTGGGTCTCCCCACAGGTGGTGGTGTCCACCACGGTGAGCGTGGACGGGCACGTGCTGGCTGTGTCCGACAACATGTTTGTGCACAACAACTCCAAGCATGGCCGCAGGGCACGCCGCCTGGATCCCTCCGAAGGTCAGGACTCCTGGCCCATCCCTGGCCAGCCCCAGACCCCGCCTTAGCGCGGTCCCCTGACCTGGGTCCTCTCCTGCCTCCCAGCTGCCACTCCCTGCATCAAGGCCATCAGCCCCGGGGAGGGCTGGACCACGGGCGGCGCCACCGTCATTGTCATCGGCGACAACTTCTTCGACGGGTTGCAGGTCGTGTTTGGAAACGTGCTCGTGTGGAGCGAGGTGGGCCATCCCCGCCAGTCTCCTTCCGGGGGCCTCGGGCTGGGCCTTCCCCTCCGGATGGGACCTGCAGGCCTCCCCTCTCCCCTAGCAGCTCATCACGCCCCACGCCATCCGGGTGCAGACGCCCCCGCGACACATTCCCGGGGTTGTGGAGGTGACCCTCTCCTACAAGTCCAAGCAGTTTTGCAAGGGAGCCCCTGGCCGCTTTGTCTACACAGGTAAGAAATCAAGAGGCAGAGGGGAGGTCCTACCCGCGGTGCCCTAACACTGTTCCTGGTGTATTCCCTTTGTTAACCAATGCCTTTCGTGTAACCTGTCACCTCGGCGGCTGCCCCACCTTCACCATTCCCTATACCCGCCTGTGTTCTATGACTCCTCCTCAGTCTGGTTCTTCTTTCCCTAGCCCAGCCCCAGCCCAAGCCAGCCTCCAGTTCCTCACCTTGGTGCTGTCCCCTGACCTGGGTCCTCTCCCTATCTCTTCCTCCCACCGCCACTGCATAGTGACCCAACTTACCCCCAGGGAGCTCGCGTCTAATCCGGGGAGACTGAGCAGCCACTAGAGTGGGGTGGGTGGAGTTACACCGTCCAGGACTTGAGGGACAGAAAACCTGCCCTCAAGGAAGTGTGGGCTGTACAGGGCTAGGCTGAAACTGGAGAGATGAATGGGGAGGTAGACATCCTGAAGGAAGGGCTGTCGTGGGAGAAGAAATGGCCATCGCAAAGACCCGGCAATGAGTACTTTAAGCTCTGGGGCAAACGAAAGGAAATTAACTAAATCTGAGCTGGAAATGGAAAAGGTATGGCTTTGAAACTGGTGTGTTATAGGTCCGTTCCAGAGTTTCCAGGGAGGTGAAGGAAGGGGATGGAGGGGGAGAGAAAGAGGAGGAGGAGGGAGGTCCAGAGAACAGGGAAAGATACAGGGAGCCAGGTTAGGAGGCTGCTACATACTCCTAAGAACCCAGGGTGTGGGACAGTTCCTTTCCTGGGGTGCATGCAAACCTCTAACCCTCAGATACTGCTGAGATGATCGGGTTTTCTTTTTTATAATAAACTCCTGATATGACCAAATGCAAACGGAGAAGAGTTCTGCCCCCTGGGAATATAGAAACTAATATGCATATACAGCCCCCCCCCCCCCCCGCCAAGCTCATATAGGACCATATAGTGCGTGTGTGTTAATGTCAAGTGCCTGGTATGGAGCCTGGCTCAGTAAATATTTATGAATGAATAAACCAAGGAATGGAGGAAACTTCCCAGAATCTCTCTGATCCCTATGCCTGTGTGTGTGTGGGGGGGTGTCTCCTGGCATTTGGCTGGATATGGCAGACGAGTTCTGCAACGAGGTTTCTGGATAGGTCAATTGCATGCATTTTATGTCCTGCTTCCCCTCTCTGAGAAGGGTTTGTCCTCCAAACACCACCCTCTCTCCAGCCCTGAACGAGCCCACCATTGACTACGGATTCCAGAGGCTGCAGAAAGTCATCCCCAGACACCCTGGAGACCCCGAGAGGCTGCCCAAGGTACTCAAAGGAGCGGGATGGGGACGAAGGTGTCCTGAGGGCGAGCGGGTGAGGAGGGCCTTCAGAGGGTCCCTCCGCGGCCCCCAGGGGCTGCCCCCTCCGTCGTGCTGTCTCCTCCCCTACCCCCAGGAAGTGCTGCTAAAGCGGGCGGCTGACTTGGCGGAGGCCCTGTACGGCGTGCCCAGCAGTAACCAGGTATGGCGCTTCCGCCCGCCTCCTAGCGCCGCTGGGCCCAGGGCTGTCCCCCACCCGGTGCCTGTGGCTGCCCCGGCCGTGCCCTGCTCTTGTCTTCGCAGGAGCTCCTCCTGAAGCGCGCGGCGGACGTGGCCGAGGCTCTGTACAGCGCCCCCCGCGCGCCTGCACCGCTCGGACCCCTGGCGCCGAGCCACCCGCACCCTGCCGTCGTGGGCATCAATGCCTTCAGCAGCCCGCTGGCAATCGCTGTCGGGGACGCCACGCCGGGGCCCGAGCCCGGTGCGTCCCGTTGCCTTTCCCCGCAGTCCCTGGGCGCCTGGATGGCCCCCACCCTGCCAGCGCGGATCCCCTGACCGCTGCTCTCTTGCAGGCTACGCTCGCAGCTGCAGCAGCGCGTCCCCCCGCGGGTTCGCGCCTAGCCCTGGCTCACAGCAGAGTAGCTATGGCAGTGGCCTTGGAGCGGGCCTCAGCGGCTACGGTGCACCAGGTGTGGCCGGTCTTGGTGTGCCAGGTTCCCCTAGTTTCCTCAATGGCTCTACCGCCACCTCGCCTTTCGCCAGTGAGTGCCCCCTGCCTGTGGGGTGAGGGAACCCGGAATCTGGGGAAGCAGAATGGGAATTGTCCTTACCCCCAGGCCATCCCTGGATGGGCTTCCATCTCCTAACTCATGAGGGTCCACCGTGGCTTCATATGACCTCTCGCTACTGTTGAACCTCACTCCTCTCGGAGTCCCGGGGTCCTGGGGCCAGGTTACTTCTTTTATTTTTAACTCTCTTTGATGACCCCAGTTGTACACATCGCCTTCCGCCCTCCTGTCCCCCTGAAACCAGCTTTAATTGGCAGGACCTGGGCTGAAATCCTGGACTGCCACCTTTCCATCTATGCTAGGACTTTGGGCAGAGGCTGGCGCCCCCTGCCGGAAGTCTATGGAAACTCAGGGCTCAAAAGAAGTGAGCTTTCAGGGGGGCCCCCAACAATCTTGAAAGGATGGGTGGGCGGAATGAGGCTGTGGCCCCCCGCAATACCATCAAGCAGGACGAGAGAATTCTGTGTGGTCAGAGATGGACTCAGAATGTGAGTGTCAATATCAGGAGCTGTTCGACATTCCCCAAGTGACATTATTTCTTTGAAGTGCAGTTTCTTCTCCGTAAACTAAGATCAATACTACCCCCTGCCTACGGTGGTTCTCAGATCTGAATGTGCCACTGAGCATAAAAGGACAGGCATCATTCTAGAAGAATGGATGATTTCACAGATCCAACTCCTACTATCTCAGATTTTTTGGAGTGGGGTGGCTCAGAACTAGGTGGATGGGCAATGGCTGGATGTCACGGGTGAGTGACATCCAGAACTGCCTTTATGCTTGAGTTTTCTATACTGCCCTACAGTCCTTTCCAATATCAATAGCTTCTCAACAGACATTTATAATGCACCTATTGTGTACAAAGCACTGGGCTTGGGGGGTAATTCCATCCTTACTCACCCATCAGAATCCTCCCTATCACTCCTAAGAGAGGTTGTCCCTCAAGTCCTGGGAGACTGCTAAGAAATGATGAGAGCTGCCCAAGAAGTAGCTGGTGGCGACTTTGCCAAAAGTCCCCTCATCTCCTCTATCCTCTGTTTGCCATTGCTGAGACTAGAGCTATCTAGCCATAGGCCTAGTTGTCTTGCCAGGGGTCTGTGTCCTGGGTACTACTGTTCTTTCTGGCTGGGGATGAGTCTGGCACTCTCCTTCTGGCCTGAGCTCAACTTCTAGAAACCAAAGCACCATAAGCCAGAATCCACACATTGCTTCGACCTCTGGTGTCCCTCACAAGGCCTGTATCCCTTGGCCAGGCTAGGTTCCAATATTCCAATTCCCTTCAATTCTGGGATAGTGCCCTCACAGCCTTTCTCTGGACACCCCTTACATTTCTGAATCTCCTCTAGCAGCCCCACCACCTCCCCTGCCATATACACACAGTGCAGTCAACAGTGGTACACAACTGCCCCGCTGTACAGAAGTCAGCCCACCTGCATTCTCCCCATTCAGCAAGTGTGCCAAGAATTACAGAGCTACTTAAGTCCTGTTTCCACCATCATCCCAGGACACCCGGGACTCAGCCAAGGGCCAGTTCCATCTCGGTCTTCACAAGTGCTTACCCAGGTCCCCATCCACTCCCTGTGTGTAGGATGTTTTGTGGCACGATTGCATGGGGCATCATTTCTCACTGAGTTTGCCAGGACAATCCTCAAATGACATCCGAACTGTCCCAGCCAGAGGGTCTCGGGTTATCTGCTCAGGTTTATCTATCTATCTATCTATCTATCTATCTATCTATTTATTTTGCATCAATCTCCAGAAACCTTGGAATGATCTAAAACTCTAAGTACTACCCCAACTAAAAGATGTGTCTGTAAGCACTCTGGGCCTTGAGATATGCAGTATATTTTATGGTCGCAGTCTCAAGCCCTCCTTGGGGCTGTAGCTTCACCAGATATCAGACACATTGTCTTAAAGGAGGTTCAACCATGGGGCTGAGAAGATCTAGAAGGGGGACAGCTGTTGAAGACACCATTGTAATAAAGTCAGAGTGGGGTGCTCTGATGTCAAAGGCATCCTTCTCAGGCTACAGGTTTCTCCCAGGAAGCCCCCATCCACTGTCCATTGCCTGCTGCTTGGACGTGCTCAAACCACAGACTTTAGTAGTCTTTAGAAGAGGAGGAAGGGACTTGGGTTCAGGTGAGGATGTAGAGAGGTGGGATCCAGAGATGCCTAGGCGGGAGCCTCCAGGAGAGGAGGCTGCAAGCTCTCTCAGTGTTCCCAGGAGAGCATGCCACAGCCCTGGATGGCTGAGAAATGGAAGAACAGGAAGCTTTGAGGACAGGGATCCCTTGCTTTTCTTTGAAATTGAAAAGAGAGATAGAGGAGACCTCCAAGGTACAGACTGGAGATGACAGAGTTCTATATTATTAAGCTGGAAAGAACCAAAGTGCCCAGGAAGCAGAGTCAGAGATAGACAAAGCATATTGAGAAGGAGAACATATTCATGGATGAAGTTAGGGTGCTTGTGTGGGCAGGGAGGCCTCACAAAAGCCTGTCTGTACCCCCAAACTTCAACCCTTCGTGCCCAGTTCTGCTGTGATCCCTGAACTTTTGACTCTAGCCTTGGTACCTCAAGGGCCCATAAATGTTTCTTTAGAATCTCAGAATCCCTTAACCTACTCATCTCTTACCTTTGGGGGATCACCCAGTGTCTGGTTTTGTATTTGTTTTTGCCTCGTCTGGCCCTGTCATCTCCAGCCCCAAGAAAGGGTCTCCAGAACCCCCAAGGAGGTGAGGGTTGGCCCATGACCCCAGAGGCTCCCAGCCCACCTCCAGACCCGGCCCTGTACTGGTCCCCAGGACCCTCCCAGCCCCCAGAGAGGTTTGAGCCTAGTGCCTGGTCATCAGCCCAAGCGAGGCCCACAGCCCACACGGGTGACCCTGCTGCTCACTTTGGTGCTGTCTCCCTGTTGTGTCTCCCACTGCCTTCCCTGCTGCGCCTGCCCCTCCCTGCCCCGCCCCGGAGTCATGCCCTCTAGCCCCCCGCTGGCGGCTGCCTCCTCCATGTCCCTCCCGGCCGCTGCCCCCACTACCAGCGTCTTCTCCTTCTCGCCTGTCAACATGATCTCCGCCGTCAAGCAGAGGAGCGCCTTTGCCCCCGTGCTGCGTCCACCCAGCTCCCCACCCCAGGCCTGCCCCAGAGTCCACGGAGAGGGGCTTCCAGGTGAGTGATACAAACTGACTCATGATGACCCGTGAGAAAGGTCAAAGACAGTGGCTTGGCTGGAGGGGACCAATCCACGCACATCTCACCAGTGCCTCCTGCAGGTTGAACAGTTTGCTGCAGCAGGTGCTCAGCAGGAAATGCTGCAGGGGTTCAAGGAGACCCATCTGGACCTGAACCTCACAGCTAGGAATGGTTAGCACTCTGGACTCTAAACTGACCCGTTGGCTAAAAGGAGGGAAATCCCAGCTGGAGAAGGCCTGGAAACCACCTCCATATGCTCATCCAACTGAGCAGAGCAAAGACCAATTCTGAGAGCTGGAGGAACCCACATGGGCTGCATGCCTTGTTCCTGTGCCTCCTTGTGTCCACCAGAGGGTAGCACACACCACTGTGAGACAGGGTCACTCAAGGAACGAAAGGGAACTGACCTTGGATAAGATTTAACCTAGCTTTCCCTCCCCTACTTTACAGATTAGGCATTGAAATCAAATCACCCCTCCTGTTCCTGTTAATGAAATGGTTGTTCATTCACATTATACACACGCTGCAGAACTTTCCTGTCCAACTGGTCATTGAAAACTCACTAGCAGACAGAGGGAGAGACTGGCTGTGGGGAAGGAGGCAGAGTCAATAGCGTGTGGAGCAGAGCAGGTCCCAGAGGACAGAGATCCTTGGAAGCGAGCCAGAACCCAAGACAGGTATTCCCTGTCTGGCCACAGGGATGTCTCCAGGAGATCTCCTGGGACTCAATTCAGAGCTTAGCACCTAACTCAGCATCTGACACACAACAGATGCTTAGTAACTAGTGGCTGAATTACTGAATGAATAATGGTCGATGGGACACCCTTCAAATGCAGATGCAGAGAAACTGCAGTGCAGTTTGCGGGGCCCTGAGCTGAAAGAGGCTGGGCCGAAGGCAAGGTAGAGCATATCCAGAATATAGCCCCAGATGCAATGGTATTCATTAGAAAAGAATCAGCGATCAAATTAAGGAAATGGGTACATTACTGAAGAATTCATTCAGCCTTTAAAGTGTACTATGAAACTTCTAAGGTATAGAAGATACAAATTTATTTGAGCACAAAATATACTTCTCAAGATTAGTTCCTGGGAATGCCCGGGTGGCCGAGGAAGAGACAGCCTTGTGGTTTCCTCAGCCTAGTGATAGCTGCTTCTGCTGGGATCAGGCACAAGAGCAAGGCCAGCACACTGAGCCCAAGTCATTTCCAGATCTAAGGCAGGGACAGATGCAATGGTTCCCATGCCCAGGCAGGGGAGCAACTATGAATAGTGCCCCATGGGTTCTCTGTGCCCCAAGTTCCTTATAACAGACACTGGAGGAGAGTGGAGCAAGCCTGGGGCTTGATCACCAGAAAAAAACAGCTGTGCTTTGGGGTGAAGGAGGGAACAGAGCAATCCAATGCAGTCTAGAAACTTTTTAGCTCTGCTTCTTCCCTATCCAGGACTGTTCTGAACAGTCCAGGCTGATTCAAGTAATTACAGAATTTTGTGCTGGAACGGGGCTGCTTGGTAAACCATCTGGAGGGTGAGCCACTGTCAGAAATGGCCTGACCCACGCAGCATTTGAAAAATGAATTCATTTTCTTTTTTAAAAATATTTTTTCAATTGGAGTTGGACACGATACCTTTATTTTACTTATTTATTTTTATGTGGTGCTGAGGATCGAACCCAGGGCCTCGCACATGTTAGGCAAGCACTCTAACGCTGAGCCACAACCCCAGCCCCATGAATTCATTTTCTAAGTGGAGGAGGAAGGATCTCAATAGGGGAGGCTTCCAGGTAGAGGTGTGTGGAAGGGGAAGCAAGGATGTTAGAGCTCAAATTGAAGACATTAAAGGCATAACTCATACCAGAACATGCCAGAGATTTATTTAAGTCATGAGTGAGAGAGCTAGCAGGATAACGGGGTGGCCTAAAGGAGAATGTGGGAGACCCAAGTAAGTGAAATGAAGGATGCTGAAATAAGATTGTCCGGTGTAGGCTGGTTCTAGTCAACTCTAATCTGCTTTGGGGGATTATATTTTCTACCAAATAGAAGTCATCTGCTATTTGTCAGTCTCCTCCAAGTTAACATCAACTTAACAAAACCTGGACCCTAACCAGTAATGTATGTATAAGTCGAGAAGAAAAAAAAAATCATATTCCTCAGAATAAGAGCATTTAAAAACACTTTATTTTATTTATTTTTTATGTGGTACTGAGGATCGACCCCAGTGCTTCACATGTGACAGGCCAGTGCTCTACCACAGAGCTTCAGCCCCAACCCCAGAATAAGAGAATTTTAAGGTAGACTTTTGAGATAAATGTCCCAGAGTGACTTTAAAAGGATATGCAGTCCCTTTTAAACTTATCTCCAATTTTTGGATAATTTGTCCTAACTCCAGTGTGCCTGGGGCTTAAAATATGAGGGACAGGTAGGTCAGAAGGTCCTGAGTTTTCCTGCCAGCAAATGGAAGCACTGGAAGAGGTTATTCAAGACAGGGAACAGGGCAGTGATGCATTTCACTCACGTGGAACTCAGGATGCTGCTAGTGAGCATAGGTGTCAATGCTTCTGGAAGGTGGCCTCTGTCCTTACTGTCCTGGTCATTGGCTATCTGCTTTACTCACCTTGACACTGGCCCTCTGAAGAAAGTGGGCTTGGTAAGAGGAGCTTGGAATTGGAGGAAGTTAGAAGAGCAAGAATGAGGGCTGCACCTCCTGAGAGGTTTGGGGCACCTCTCAGCTTTCCATCTGTAGTGCTGGCCCCAGGCCAGGGCTAAGGGTGGTAATTTTGGGAAGTACCATATTCCCCGCCTGCTATCTCCAGCCCAGAGGGGCACAGGCAGGTGAGGTCACTAGGCTGTGCAGGGTTTATAGATCCTTTCTTCTTAATGATCCCAGACCAGCCTTTTGAGGATTCTGACAAGTTCCACTCTCCGGCCCGGGGGCTCCAAGGCCTGGCATACTCCTAATTACGGTAGGTCATTGGCTGGGTATTGCCTCCTCCCCTGGCTCTGGGATGGATTCTCTTTCCAAAAGGCCTTCGAAAGGCGTGAGGAGCTGGGGTCCAAGTCTGCCTGTCCTGAGCCCCTCTAGATAACTGTTGGAGGCACATAGCCCACCCCATTGATCCAAACTAACAGGGGACGAGAAGTTACTTCCTGTTCCCTTGCAGCCAGTTCTCCTCCAGGACCTTATTCTCTCCTCCACTCTCCCCCCCAGGTCTGCAGGTGTTACCCCCACGAGCCTGGACTGGAGGTCTCTCCGGGATTCCCAATCATGTCCTGGATGGCGGTACAAACAGATGCAGGGCCAGGGCTGTGGTCAGACCTCAACCCTTGGGCTGAACAGGGAGAGACCTTCCCCCTATGCTCAAGGCCCCTTCAGCCTCACAAGCTTCTCTCATCTCCCTTTCTTGGGTCTGGCTGGAAACCTCAGCACAGTACTGATGCTCTTGGCAGGAGAGCATCCCAGGGAGGTGCTGGGATGCCAGGCCTCGCTTGTTGGGTCGGTTCCTCTGGAAGAGATGGATTCTGTGCAGACCAGGGATGTCAGTGAGGGGAGCATGGGATGGGGACCATGGGAAAGAGGACAGCTCAGGGAGAGGTGACCTGGAAAGGTCCTGTTTGCATCTGACCCATCTCAATTGGCCCAGCATCCCGACTTCTCTCCAGTGAAAAGGGTGGACCCAACAGCCTCCGGTCCACCCAGGCTCCCATGGAGCTTCCATCAGCAGCTGGATCCTGTGGCTGCCCCCACTTCCTTTGAGACCAGCATATTTATGCTTTTCACATCATGCCTCCCTGTGGGGGCTTTGGGCATGGAGGATACAGAAGAGGGGTTGCCAGGCCTCCTGGATTTTGAGTCTTCCCTCAAGTGGATGTCTCATGAACTCTGGCCCCTCATACACACTGACTCTGGTTGGCCCCATGAATGACCTGGCTGCCCCCCAGGTGGCCTAACACTCTGCTCTTCTAAGTCTGGAGAAAATAGAACAATAAACCAGATGCAGATGGCCACCTAGCCTCTCTCGTCTCCTTCATTGGTGTGGGTCTGCTTTTCTCAGTAGTTTTGCAGCTCTCATGGGGCCCATCCAAAGCATGCCCTGGGCTGCCTTCTTGCACCTTGGCCTTGTTAAACAACCCAGAGTTCAACTGAGCAAGCATGCCCTGCCAATGTCTGCTTTCAGATCCTGTGGGGGAAAGTTTGGAGGCTGGCTGGCAGGCTTAAGGACCCAGAAGATGGGCTCAGTCCCAAGATCTCTTTCTGGGCCTCAGTCAGGCCACTGAAGGCCCATCTGTGTAGCCAGCACCAAGGTGGGGGGTGTTAGAAAGATGTTGCTGGGAACTAGTACAGAGCAAATCAAATACTACCCAGACACACAGAGGCTTGGAATTGAGATCCAGTCTCTGAAAGAGGCTATCGGCCTCACCCGAGTTGGCAGGGCAGCTTTGGGCTCCTGGGGCTGCCCCTCTGAGCCAAATCCCAACCCTTCTTCACTCCTCCCAGGTCCAGGCCTCTCTGGCTGTCCTGCCTCAGAGGTTGAGAGGAAGGTAATAAACAAGATTCCTAGGTGCACTCACCCACCCCCACCCTGGAAGAATCCCAATTGTCTCCCTGATTTCTGCCCTGGACAAAGGTCTGGCTGTTTGACCTTAGAAACCACTTTTCTGATCCACTATCCAGTGAGCTAAGTGTCCAGCTTAGTGCCTCAGGCTTTGCTCTTTCCCCTCCTTGGCACTTCTTGGCTCTGGTCTGTAGGAACTTGTCCTTCCCAGCCCATGCACCCATGCCCTGCAGCTTTCTAGATAAACATACTTGCCCAGGCAGATGGGCTGCTCCTGTCCTTCAGAGACTTCTTACTTCTTTCTCTGGTGTTCTTGGTCCACACCTGGAATTCACTTCACTTGGGACCTTACAGAGGGTCCTGCCTGTAGTCATCCTCTCCTAGTTTCAGCACTTGCCTGGCCTCCCACTCCGTTCCTACTTGCACTGTGTTACAAAGCACCGGAGCTTGTCTGTCCAAGCTGTGTTCCATTCAGTTCTCAGCTACTGCCCAGGGCTCTTTCCCTGAAGAACTTCACTCCATACTGAGCAAGAGTGGTAGCTGGACTATGGTACAAGCTGGTTCCCAGGATAGGTCAATGCCATGATCAATATAGATGAATCATAATATCTGTCTTCAAAACGATCCCACATTTCTCAAGTCACCATTTGAGTCAGTACTACCCTTTCTCATTCACGCACACACAAACACACACAAACACACACACACACACACACACACACACACACCAAGGTCTATTTCCCACCCACACTACCAATTTCGAAATGATGAAGCAAGCAACCATTGAACATGTTTGAGGTGGTTCAAATGGACCCCAAAGTCTCTTTTTCTCTAGGATAACTTTTCCAAATAGGAAAAGGTTCACGTCACAGTTTCTTTCTCCCCCAAAAGAGACACGCTCTTCCTGGTGATTCTCTAAAGCTCTTAATTCCTCAGTCAGGAGTGGCCACCTTCCCCCACTCCATCCACACTTAAACCCTCAAGCTTTTCCCCCCTGCAACCACCTCAATCGAAGTAATAACAACCCCTGGATGATGGAAGGGAATGGGCCAGTTCTTTGGAGGCATCAGCCTAGAATTCTGATGTTCACAAGACCCTCAACTTGAGAGACCTGATGGATGTGAAGCACTGACCACGAATGTAGACCTCACCTCCTTTTATCATTTCTTCCATGTTCCCCTTCTCTTCATTCTCATTATAAAATTTTTGTGAACTGAAACTTCTTAATTGTATGTAGTCTTAAGTTTTCAGTATTTTCTGTATGACTAGTATCTTACACTCTTGGAAAAATATTTTCCTACTCTAAAGAAGATATTTTATAAGTTTCCTTGGTTTTATTTTTATATTAAGACCCATAATCCAACTAGAATTGCCTTTTGTGAACAGTGTGAGCTAGGGATCCAGTTTAATTTTTTGCCCACCATTTATTGAAGTGAACTTATGTTTTGCCATCTTATTACAGTGGAACCTGTGACATAAATCAAGTATTCATATCTATATGTAGGGGTCTATTCTGGATTCTCTGTTCTGATTCATTTGTCTTTTCATCTATTCTTACGTCAGTACTATACTATCATAATGACTTTAAATTTATAGTAAGTTTTGATATCTAGTACAGCAAGGAGTAAAACAGTTATTTATGATGATCTTAGCTATCCTAGGTCTTTTTTTTCTATATTAATTTTATAATGGTCTATTATTTTTATATTTTAAATTGTCCAGATTTTCACTGGGACTACATTATATTTATAGATCAATTAATGGAGAATTGACAACTTTAAAATATTGAGTATTTAAATCTAGGAAGACCTATCTTTTTTAAAATATATTTTTGGATGTCGATGAAACTTTATTTTATTCATTTATTTATTTGCAGTGCTGAGGATCAAACTCAGTGCCTCACACATGCTAAGAAAGTGCTCTACCACTGAGCCACAACCTTAGCCCCTGAAGACCTATCTTTTAAAGCTTCTCTTATTAATATTTTATAAGCCTCTGTGTCAAAGTCTTACATATCTTCCATTTATTTCTAAGTATTTGATTATTTCATGCTACTATAAATGTCATTTTCTTAATTTCATTTTCTATATATTTGTTGTAGTGTGTAGAACACAATTTGATTTTTGTATGATGCCTTGAATCCAGCAATTTTGCTTGGGTCACTTACAGTAATATTTTATTCATAGTTTGTCTTAAGTGTATAATTTTCTCAAGTACACAATCATGTCATTTGCAAGTAAGAACAGTTTTATTTCTTTGCTTTCAGTTTTAATTAATTAATTTATTTATTTGCCTAAATGCACTGGCTGGAACCTCCACTACAATGTTAAATATAAGTAGTGACAGCAGACATCTTTGTTTTGTTCCTTTGTTTTTTGGACAGCAAACATTTAGCAGTTTGCCATTATTACACTGGGTTTATGAACATCCTATTCTTAATTTTCTAAAAATTTTTTAAAATTTATGAATAGATATCAAATTTAACTAAATGTTTTCTTCACTATTTTGTTAATGTGCTAAATAACATTAATTATGTCTAATTGTAAAACAGTGCATTAACTGTCTAATGTTTAGTGGTAAACTGCCATACATCCTTACCCACAGTATATCAGTCATTAACATGTAACCCTATTCTCTCTACTCCCTCCCTCCCTCTTTCTCCTCTATCTCTGTATTGCTCTTTTTTTAAAATCATTATTTTTAGTTGTTAATGGACCTTTATTTTATTCGCTTATTTATATGCAGTGCTGAGAATTGAACATGCTAGGCAAAGCACTCTACCACTGAGCCACAACCCCAGCCTTTCTCTCTGTATTACTCTTGCAGAAGGCACTGGCTCTTGCCCTTCCCTCCCTCTCAAGAAGCTAGGCTTCACTGGGTGCAATGGCACACACCTACAATCCCAGGGCCTCAGGAGACTGAGGCAGAAGGATTGCATATTCAAGGTCAGCTTCAGCAATTTAGCAAGGCCCTCAGCAACTTAGCAAAACACTATCTCAAAATAAAAAATAAAAGGACTCAATAGTAAAGTGCACCTGAGTTCAATCTCCAGTACCAAAACAAAAAAAAAAAAAAAAAAGAAGAAAAAAAAAAAAAAAAACCTTGGCTCTTATTTCTCTCAAACAAACAAAAAAGAAGAGCTAGACTTCCTTAGTTCTCGGGTCTCTCTGACCCTCAGTTGGAGATCAAGAAGAGCCTTTGTGAGTGGTCCAAGCAGAAGCTCTTGCCTCTGCTCACTTTGGAAAGGTGAAGATGTCCAAACCCCCACCTTGCCTCAGCCTTGGCAGGGGAGCCCCAGGGAGTTGGGGGCCTGGTCTGGATTTGGAGCTGCAGGGACTGCTCATAGGGGTGGGTAGGAGAGTTCTGAGCACCTAGATTTCCACCAGAGACAGAACAGAAGAGACTTCATGACTCTCAAGATGCAAAAGAGGCTTCTGGCAGGGCAGTAACAGAAACAAGACCATTTTTTACACATCCTTTTTGACTATTTTATTCCTTGAGAGAGAAAGAGCCAAGTGTTTAAAGGGGGAAGGAAAAACTCCGTCAAATAGCAGGTTTGTTGTTCCTTGGGCCCAGCATCTGGATTTTCCAAAGCCTTTCCTACCCTATCCTTTGCCAGCCTAGGAATGAAAGCTGCCCCAGATACAACTCTGGCTGGGGTGGGGAGGGTGTCAGGCTGCCTGGAGCCCTGGTATTCATCCACGAGTACAGCTCCTGAAGGCTTGCCTTGGGGTCAGTGAAGGGCAGAAAAGCCCTCTGGCCTGGGTCCATGTCCCTGGTGCCTCTCCTGGGGTTCCATATACCTGGGAGCCTAGCCACCCCTGTGCCACTCACCCAGTACTGAGTTCACCTTTCAGAGGATAGGGGAGGATCCAACCAATTTAGGTTGGCACTGCCTTAAGCCCAGTCAGCTTTGGCTTCTGTGGCGAGAGCTGGTTTTTTTGGGCCATTCTCCAGGCCCTCCTTGGAGCTAGGCCTAGGGGTTCACCTTGCCAAGACAAATTGTGGTTGCCAGTGGAATGTGATAAAGTGGCCCCAACCTGGTAGACCTGCCAATAATGCCTCTACTGGTTCCCCAGCATGGAATTGTGCAGGTCCATAAGGTCAGGCCAGGCCAGGAGCAGGTACCAAGAGACTGCCAGGCATCTCTCTGATCCATTGGTGAGTGAGGCAAGGGTGTCCCCTCTCTTGGTCTTGGCTGAAAACCAAAAGCCTATCATCAAACCTCCAGGTTGACAGAATTCCTCCAAACCCATTTCCTCTGGGGAGCAACTCATTGCAGAAGGTGTTGAGAGAGGAGAAGTGCAGGGTGGCATAGGTGCCTGAGTGTGCCCAGGCAAGGGTTGGGTTTGCAGCAGGAGCTGCCTGAGAAAAAGAAAGAGCTCTCAGGAAGCCTCCTTTTTCTTCCACACAACCACTATGATGGGTCTACATTGCAATCAGGTCCTCAATTTATTCAGTGTGCAACACAGCCTGAGGTGGGATTCCCTGGAAGCAGATCTCAACCTGGGGATTGGGGAACACATGAAAGTGATTTCTGGGCAGAAAAAAAAAAGGAGGAGGAGGAAGAGGAGGAGGAGGAGGAGAAGGAAAGATCAGGACTGGGGGAAAAGCTAGACAAGAATATGGTCTCCATGGGAGGCTGGCATGGTCACCACTCTGGAGACTGGAGGGTTACATAGTTGGACCTGCCTTGTAGACAGGAGATTGCTTTAGTATCCCTGTGCCAGTCAGTCATTGGCTGCAAATTGCTGGAGTGGGAGTGGAGAATGTGGAGCACCTCCCTTTTGGCCATGAGCAATACTTGGGAGAGGAGGCAGCAGTGAGCTGTTACCAACCAGCCTTCACTATAGTGGAGGGGTGGGCGCACTGGTTGCTAAAGAGGATCTGGGTGGGATATTTGGAGCCTCCACTGTGCCCATCTACCTAGTCTCTCCAAGAGCAGGAGCAAGGCCTTCTTTTAGGGCACCCCAAGTTCTTGGGTGAAGACTCCCCTCTATTTCAAGTGAAGCTTACAGGATGTGTTCTAGGCCTCTGAAAAACAAAGGGCAGGGCTCCACCCAGGAAGATGAGGTGAGGCAGGGTAGAGCTCTGCAGCAGAAGTGCACACATACAGCAAACAGACAATTGACTTGATCTTGGTCACTCACTGGGAGGGCAGTAGTGGTGTCTTTGTTGTCTCTGTTAACACAGTTGTTGCCACAAACGTTGCTAAAATCAACCCCCTCTCTTGTGCTTGTCCTCCTCCCACTCACTCCCTACCCATGTTGGGTTCCCTTTCCCTTCTCTCTTACCTCCCAGGAGGTGACCCTGCACCAGTCCCCAAGGTAAAGTGATGAGTGGAAGTCTTGCTGTTCCTCTGGTCTCTTTCCAAGAGATCATCTTGGCTTCACCTTCTGTTTTCCTTTCCTTTTGATGCTCCACACAAAAATAAATACTGAGCCTGCTCTGTTTATCTCATTGTACAGCCAGGACAGCAATCCTAATTCTCCTTCAGGTAGTATAGACACTACAGATTGATTAGGAGAAAGATCACAGAAACATGAAAAGGAAGTCCACAGGGACACAGCTCAGTGTCCAGAGAATATACAGCAGCATGCTCTTGGAGGCTGAGTGCAGAGAAAGGGGCACTCAACAGGTGGTGGGAGAAGTGGGAAAATATAAAGGATGTGTAGAGAGCACTTTATGCACCAAGAAAATAAATCAAAGAGCTGTAGAAAGTTCCTAGAAGGTGGAGTAATGTAGTTTTCCTTATTCCTTCTGCTAACTTAAACTCAGTCATTATATATAAGATTATATATAAGACAAACATAAAAGGACTCGAGGAGAAAAGGAGGCAGATTATCTAGGAACCTCAGCATTTGAGAAAAGACTGTGGCAGAGAGTTCTCTGCATTATCCTTTTGCCCCATAGGTCCTGATTTGGAACTTTCAAAGCCAGAAACCAAATACCAATGTGTGCAAAAACAACAACACAATAACAGCACCACCAACAAAAACCTTGCTCTCTCTAGCCAAAGGATCAAATAAGGAGTGAGCGAATAAGACAGAAACTTAGAGATAATAACCACTGTACTCAGACCAAACCCCACAGGAAAAACTGTGGCCCCATCTATTTCCACACCAGCAAGCACCCAGCAGAGAGCCTGAATTCCACCCTTCAAGGGCTGCGATGTGATATCCCAACAACTGCTGCGAGAGTGGTGTCAGAGAAGAGCAAGTAGAGAACTGAGATATTCACCCATGTCAGCCAGGAAGGAGGCCTCCTCCCACCTATGTGTCTCACTGGCTCCTCAGCAAAAACCGCACAAGGAACCTGGATTTCCACCCACTGCTCAGTAGTGACAAGGGACCACTCACTGTCCCTGCTGGTGTCACAGGAAGTCCAGTGTGGGGTCACTGTTTTCACCACGGCCAAGAGATAATAAGGCTGTTCCCTCCCACACATGTACACCATGATGACCGTGGAGATGACCCTTGGAGCAAGAAAGACCTTCTACCCTTGGTCATCAGTAAAAAGGGACACCTACTCCAGAAGTCAACAGAAATCGTGGGGTACCTGGATTTTCTACCTCCATCTGGTAGAACGGTCCCCACCTCTTACTGAACCTTGCCCTGCCAGATTGGTGTCAGTAAAAGGCCAGTTTAAAACACATTTATAAAAGATTCAAAGTCTCATAATAGTACAAAATGTCCAGGTTGCAATTGAAATCACTCATCATGCCAAAAACCAAGATCAGAATGGGAAAAAAAAAAAATTCCTCACTGAAAAAAAAAAAAGAACATTTAACACTGAGATGACAGAAAAACTAGATTTAACCTATGACAGTTTTCAAGCAGTCATGATAAAATGTTTCAACAAACAATTGCGAATATGCTTTAAATAAATGAAAAAATAGACTCAGTAAAGAAACAGAAAGTCTGTGAAAAATAAAAGGTCTAAATAAGAATCAGATGGGCACATTAGAACTGAAAAATACGACCAATAAAAATCTCAGTGGGTGGATTCAGCAGCCAAATGAAGAGGACGAAGGAAAAAAAATCAGCGAACTCAATGACAGGCTAATAGAAATGACCAAATCTGTACAAAGAGAAAATAGAGGGGCTGAGGCTGGGGCTAGAGTGGTAGAGCGCTTACCTCGCACACATGAGGCCCTGGGTTTGATCCTCAGCACCACATAAAAATAAACAAATAAAAATATTGTGGTGTCCATCTACAACTGAAAAAAAAATATTTAAAAAAAAGAGAAAGAAAATAGACTAGGGGAAAAAGAAGATAAAGAAAACCTTAGAGTCCTTTGGGATTATTACAAAAGAGATAACATTAGTCTCATTGGAGTTTCAGAAAGTGGGGGAAATAATGGCAGGGCCGAAAAAGTCCTTGAAGAAATACTGGCTGAAAACTCCCCACTTAACTCTTATTTCATAGGCGCCCACAACCGTCTTCACCATTTGAAGAGAGACCTCTGATGTCTTGGCATGATTTAGTAACTTAATTCCATACAGTTGTGCTGATAAAGGCGTAATTAAAAGAACATCTGTGTCAGGCATGGTGGAACACGCCTGTAATCCCAGCAGCTCAGGAGGCTGAGGGAGGAGTTCAGCCTCAGCAACTTAGGGAGACCCTAAGCAACTTAGTGAGACCCTGTGGTAAATGAAATATTTTTAAAAGAGCGAGGATGTGACTCAGTGGTTAAGTGCCCCTGGGTTCAATGGCAATATTAAAAAAAAAAAAAAAAAAAAAACCAAAAAACTCCAAACCATCTGAACTTCAGAATTTCAAGAAACCTGAGGAGTTAAGTCACTATGTTGATTGTGCTCCCCTAATTCTTCTTCCTGCATGGAGATTTTAGTGAGTGATATTTTAAGTGATAGTTTTAGTGATTGGTAGATTTAGTAAGTGACAGTTTTACATTAAATTTTTGAGCCTATGGTCATTTGTTTCCTTCACGCTGTCTTTGAAAATTGGAGACATTTAGCTTGAGTCTTCTCTCTCATCTTTGTCTTTCTGTCCTTGGACATCAGATAGGTTTCTTTCTCAAACATAGTACATACAATATCTTTGTATAAATCATAAAAGAGTGTCTCTTCCTCAAGTTAAAAAAAATTGCTACATTAATATTTATTTCTTAACAACAATTAGGACAAATATACAGAAGCACCCTGCCTCTCCCTCAAAGCTGACAGCCTCCGTGTCACCTGCTATATGGGCTGGAGTTGTCACTGGGTATCCATGGGGTACTGGGTCCAGGATCCCCATGCATGCAAAATCTGTGGATGCTCAAGCCCTTATATGAAATGTTGTGGTATTTGCATATAACCTACATACATCCTCCCAGATACTTTAAATCATCTCTGGATTATTTACAATACATAATATAATATAAATGCCATATAAATAATTATAATACTGCATTTGTGTAGGGAATAATGACAAGAAAAATAGTATGTACATACTCAGTGTAGATTTATTATTCATTCTGAATATTTTTGATCTGAGTTTGGTTGAATCTATGAATTCCAATTTGGAGGTCCAAATCTGTTCCTAGGTAAGGAATGTGTTATTTCCAGAATCCAGAGACTGTTAAGCACTGTGCTTCCTTCTTTCTGGTAGGGATATAAGCAATTAGTCTCTTATTTTAGAGGCAATAGCCTGGCATTCCCTTGAACAATTGACCTATAAACTTTACCAAAAAGGCAGATTCGATAACTCTGAATCTTCATAGGGTTATCTCTCCTACTGTCTGAAGTATATTTGTCTTACCAAGATCTCCAGTGTGATAGCCATGTTGTGCTCATTCTGTAGAACTGGCATGATGTCAATAACATAAGGAATCATTGTATTATTCTGCAACATACAGGTAGTCCAGAGATCCTCAAACTATATTATGGTAGATGCCAAAAAAATTAACACAGCCCTAGAGCAAAACTCTAAGTTCATATTTTTTTATCACTTTTTGAAAATTTTTCTGTTCTTCTGTTTCATTTGGAGTGGAATTCTAATATAAAATTCACCATAATAGCAAGAAAAAAATTATCATCTCCACAGAGGCAGAAAAAGCATTTGACTAACCTGACATCTAACATAAAAATTCTTAGCAAACTAGGCATAGAAGGGTCTGTCCTCCTTTGATAAAGGGCATCTATGAAAATTTACCAATTAACATCAGACTGAATGCCCACTCTTACTCCTCTATTTGGGGGTTCCTTCTATGCTTCTTTGAATTTTTGTGAATATGTATGTCTTTCACCAAATTTAGAGGTTTTCAACCATTGTTTCTTAACTCCGATTTAATATAAGACTGGAAATCCTAGCAAGTGCAATAAGGCAGAAAGAAAGAAAAAAAAAAAGAATGGAAAAAAAAAACAGGTTAATCTTGGAAGGGAAAAATAAAACTATCTCCATTCTTGGAAGATATAATGATCTATTCAGAAAACCCTAAGAGATTTTTTTTAAAAGCTTTTATGTACATTTAGCAAGATCACAAGACTTGAGTCCATATACAAGTCAATCATATTTTAGTATCTCAGCGATGAACAATTGGAAAATGAGTTTTTTTTTTAATCTTAAAGTTTTGCTAAGAATAGGGTGGCTAAAACAATAGAAATTTATTTTCTCACAACTTTAGAAGCTGGATATCAAAGATCAAAGTGTCAGCAGAGGGCTTGGTGTGTAGCTCTGTGGTAGAGCACATGCTAAGCATGCACAAAGCTCTGGGCTCAGTCTTCAGCACACACACACACACACACACACACAAAGGAGCATCAGATCTGGTTTCTGCTGAGACCTCTCCCCTTGGCTTGCAGATGCCCACCTTCTCCCTGTGTCCTTAAATGGCAGAGAGAGCAAGTTCTGGCACCTCTCCCTCTTCTCATAAGGATACCAGTTATATTGGAACAGGGTCCACATGACCTTATTTAACCTCAATTACCTTGGCTCTGTCCCCAAACACAGTCACATTCTGAAGGACTGGAGGTTAGGACTTTAACAGATGAATTTGAGAAGATGCAGTTTAGTCTACAACAGTATTATTTAACAGTTTGATCAAAAATGATTATAGAGATATAAATCTTAAAAAAAAATGTGCAAGATCCATATGGTGAAAACTTCAAAATGTTAACGGAGATCAAAGAAGACCTAATAAATGGAGAAACATACTGTGTTCATGGACTGAAAAAAACACCGTGTTACCAGAGACCTAGGCCAGACCCCCAGAGTCTGGGGTCCCCAACCAATCAGGTCTGGCCACTTGCCCTGAAAACCAAATGGAAAAGTAATAGTGACAAGCAGGAAAGGAATTTTAATATAAGTATGGTCACATTGGGAAGGCAAGGGACCAGCATTTCCAGCCCTGTCTTTGGGGATACTAAGTGTGCACAGTCAAGCAGTCTTGGTCAAAAAAGTGATCTGACCGATCATTATTTCAGGATTGATCGGGTGGAACCTTGTAGGCAGCTTTAAGAGAGTTCCTGTTGCCTGGGAGGTAGTTTCAACTCATCACAAGCTGTTTATTGATCAAACATATTGTTCCTGGAATACAGTTTAAATACAATTTAAATTTCTGCAAATATTTTTGACCATTCTGTGGATTGTCTTTTCACTCTATTGATAATGTTCTTTGATGAACAAAAGTTTTTAGTTTTGATAAAGTCCAACTTACTTATTTTATTTTGTCAAAGAGAATGACTTAGAGCAAAGGAGACCCTGATTTTTTTCAGGGTTGCTTTTTTTTTTTTTTTTGGAGTTTTATATTGTAGTAAAATATGCATAAGTTCAAATTTATCATTTAGCCATTTTTAAGTGTATAATCAATGACATTAAGCACATTCACAACATTGTACAACCGTTGTTATTATCTATTTTCAGAATTTTTTCATCATCCCAAACAGAAAATCTGTTCCCATCAAATATTAACTCCTCACTCTTTACTCCCAGCCCCTGGCCATCTCAATTCCATGTTCTGTCTATGAATTTACCTATTCTAGACAAATTAAGCAAGTTGAATCATATATTTGTCCCTTTGTATTTGTCTTATTTTACTTAGCATAATGTTTTTAAATTTTATCCCTACTGTAGCTTACATCAGAATTCTATTCCATTTATGGCTAAGAAATATTCTGTTTGTGTTGATTATACTTTGTATATTCATCTATCTATTGATGGACACCTGGATTTTTTTCACCTTGTGGCTGTTGTACAAGTATCTGTTTGAGTTCCTGCTCATACTGAGAAATGTAACTGCTGGGTCACATGGTAATTCTGTTTAATTTTTTTAAGCAACCACTAAACTATTTTCCACAGTGGTTGCAACATTTTATATTCCCACCAATGCACAAGGGTTCAGCTTTCTCCATATCATCACCAACACTTTTTTCTTTTAAATTTTATTGATAAAAGTCAAATTAATTGGTATAAAGTGATATCAAGTTGTGGTTTCAATTTTAATTTCTCTAATGACTAACGGTGACCAATCTATTAATGTGCTTATTGGTCATTTGCATATCTTATTTGAAGAAATGTCTTTTCAAATCCTATGTCAATTTTTAAATTATGTTGCTTGAGTTTTTTGCTGTTGTTGTTGAGTTGTGGAAGCTCTTTATATATTCTGTATATTTAAATTTCTGTAAATATTTTTGACCATTCTGTGGATTGTCTTTTCACTCTATTGATAATGTTCTTTGATGAAGAAAAGTTTTTAGTTTTTTTATTTTTTATTTTTCGGTGGACACAACATCTTTGTTTGTATGTGGTGCTGAGGATCGAACCCGGGCCGCACGCATGCCAGGCGAGCGCGCTACCACTTGAGCCACATCCCCAGCCCCAAGTTTTTAGTTTTGATGAAGTCCAACTTACTTATTTTGTTTCTTCTTCGCTGTGCTTTGGGGTTATATCCAAGAAATCACTGACAAATCCAATGCCATGAAGATTTTTCCCATTTTCTTCTAGGAGTTTTATAGTTTTAGCTCTTAGAAGTTTAGGGTTTTGATCCATTTTTTAGTTGATTTTTATATACAGTGTAAAGTAATAGTCCCATTTAATTCTTTTACTTGTGCACACTACCTATTTTTAAGATGTATCATGAAGCTGTGGTAGTTGAAACAGTGTGGTATTGGTGAAAGGATAGATACATACTGACATGGTCAGCTTCCCTGCTTCCACCCCATCCCACCCCCTGTACAGTAAAAACAGGATCCTTAGGCTTAGGGTTGAACACCTTTTAGAGGAAATAAGACAGCCAAGCTAGCTCTCTGTCTTCTGGAAAGTTAGGAGTTAAAAGACGCACCAGTCTTCAAGGCTATGGGAATGAGATTATATGCCAGGAGATGGGAGGCTGGGAAAGTTATCTTAGTCTTCTGAGATTTTGTGGTCCACAAAATGCCAGCTAAAGCCAGACATCAGACTTTCCCAGATGATAAGGGGCAACTCCAAGTAGTGAAGGACAGGTGCACACATAGAATAGTCACGAAACTGACCCCCAGTTATTAGCCTAGTAAAATGCACACCCCCAGGGGAAGACTTATGATGGTAGTGAGAGCCAGGTACAGTGGCTCACATGCCTCTAATCTGTGATTTGAGAGGCTGAGGCAGGAGGATCCCAAGTTCAAGTTCAGCCTCAGCAACCTAGTGAGGCCCTTAGCAACTTAGCAAGATCCATCTCAAAATAAAAAACAAAAAGGTCTGGGGATGTAGCTTAGTGGCCAAGCACCCCTGGGTTCAATTCCTGGTACAAAAAAAAAAAAAAAATGGCAGTGCATGAAGGAGCATGATGCAGGGGCTAATGTCCCACCTTTGTCTGTGATGACACAGAAGGTCCCAGCTCCTGCCTACCCCACAGATGCATAAAAGCTGTTCATCTTTGTTCTTTGCTTGAACTGGCCTAACACACTCTTTCAGTGCTATAACTTCCTTCTGGCTTGAGCAGAAGTCCCTGATAAAGCCTTGCCTGTGCTTAAATTCTTTCCAGATCCAGTGTTCATTTCCACAACTCTGGATCCAAGAAGCAAGAGTTTGGTAACAATCCTAATGCAACAGACTGAAAATTCCAGAAATACACCCACACGAGTATGATCAACTGATTCCCCCCTTCCTATTTTTCCCTTTTGTTTTTCTTTATTTTGGCCAACTGATTTTTGAAAAAAATATTTTTTTTTTCAATAAAAAACAGTTTTTTTTTTCACTAAAACTTCCCCAAAAGAAGCTACATGGTGCCTTAATGCCAGATTCTGCCTATTAATGTTTGCCCCATTCTTGTCCTCAGAAGCTCTACTCTGAATTGCAGGGATGCCGGGAGCCTACATTCTGTAGGTTACAGTTGCAATTTTGCCTGTGGACTTCAAAGGCTAGAGATTATAAAGTAGAAGGTAGAGATTGTTGTTTCAGGCTGTAGCAATGGCAAGTGACCACAAGTGATCACAGGTGAACACAGATGACGGTGGGCTCCAGAAACAACATAAGCAAATACAGGCTTATGGACACAAGACCAAAGGTGTTATCAGCTTTCTGGGTGAAATTTTCTTCTCCCTTTTTCTCACCCAGCTCTTTGAACATATTCATATCCACTTTCTAGAATTAAAATTTCCCCTGCATGAAATAACTAGAATTGGTTATTTTACCAGCAACACATAGAATTCGCACATAATTCCTCCTTCAGTCTGACAGAAACTAATCTGAGCCTATCATTTATCAACACTCCCCGAGAATATCTGATGAGGCAAATTCAAATGCTCTCAGCTAATCTATCTTTGGTTCCCTTCTTCCTGGAGGAACCCCCATACCCAGCCCACTTTCCATCATGAACTCCCTAGAACCATCATCTCTGTTACTCTCTTGATTGACACAATCGGTGCAGGTCATCCCTGCTGACCGGCATTGTTGTATTTGCCATGTGTGTGACTTCCTGCCTACACTTCATAGTAACTGGCCTCCACTTGGCATGTCTCTCTATGTATTAAACTGTCCCCTCTTGACTGGAAGCCTCAGGAAGCTGGGTAGACATTTTGACCCTTGCATGCTTGGCAGGTGCTTACAGAGTGTAAGGGCACCTCCAGCAGAAATTTGCAGGCACAAATGTATTGCTTTGCCAAGACCCGTATCCAAGGCTCCAGGTAAGATCCTCTTTCCACACAGTCTTCAGAAGTCACCTGGTGAGAGTGGGTGCACAACAGGATAAGAGGTGGGCTGAGGCCTGCCCTTGGGGAGAAGATCTGGGACATGGAGACAACAGGAAGATCAGCTAAGGTGCCAGGTAGCTTTAATGAGCTGAAGCACCCCTACCCCCACTTTGTCCCTCCCTCCCCACTCTTCCCCTTCAGTTCTGGACAGGTCCAGCCTGTCCAAGACGTTGGCTCTCTTCAGCTTAATCCTTCTGTCCCCTCAATCGCTCCAGTCGCCTTCGAAGATCTGGGGGCACCTTGACCCCTGCTGCCAGCAGCTCTCTCAGTCTTTGTTTGGGAGTCTTGGTGAGCATGAAATTGCAGGGGACAGGGCCCTCTTCAAAGGTGACCCGGCAGGTCCGTGTCACTGAATGGTAGCCCTCAGCACTGGCGGTCACCATATAGTCCCCTGGGGTCAGCAGCCGCCAGTAATCCCCGCCCCAAGCTGAGGGGAGTAAAAGGCAAGGTCAGGGTCCAGCAATCCTCAGCTCCTGACCCAGCCTGAAGTCTTCGAGCTCCTCTCTCAATACCCCCCCAGCCCCTCCTTCACTCCCCCCCCCCACATACCCGTTGTAACGTCATGGTTAATCCCCTCCACGGCAATGACAGCATCAGCAATCCCAAGCTGTGTGTCTTTGTCCCGCACAACTCCTGCAATGCCCATGCGCACCTGTGTGGGAAAAGGACATCAAAACCCTTTCCCCTCTGCACAGAATGTGACTCTCAGCTAGCTTTCTGGCTCTGGTCCCCTGCAAACTCGATAAAGAGAGTATGTCTACTACATGTTCCTAGGTGACAACATTTCTGGTAAAATTTCCTCCTGGTTAATAAATTACATCTGGACTGGTAGGAAGAGAAACCTTTGGGCTTCCCCAAGTTTAGTAGCCATTGTCTTTTGTAGAACCCTTGGAAGTTGCTCTTATGGAGCCATCGCAAGGCATAGGAGTCCCTGATGAACATGATGTTTCTGTGTCAGGGAAGTTTCTGCCACTACCTAATGTTTTTTTTCTGAGAAGAGCTCTTCTGAGGATAGGTCTAGGACAGCTCTAGGACCACCTCTAGACTGCTCTGGGGTCTAGTCCCACTGGCTTACAATGCCTGACACTGTCCCACTTACAAAACATTTCCTGTCCTAGATCCTTCCAAAATTATCTGATGTCAGGTATCTTAGAAGATTCCCTGACAATCGGGCATGGTAGCACACGCTTGTAATCCCAGCGGCTAGGGAGGCCGAGGCAAGAGGATCACGAGTTCAAAGACAGCCTCAGCAACAGTGAGGCACTAAGCAACTCAGTGAGATCCTGTCTCTAAATAAAATACAAAATAGGGCTGGGGATGTGGCTCAATAGTTGAGTACCCGTGAGTTCAATCCCCAGTATCCCTGCAAAAAAAAAGAAGACTCCCTGGTGGTAACTACAGCCTAAATGGAGAGTGGAGTGGTCAGGACACAGGCATGCTGAGGGCTGTGGGGATTCACATCCAACCTGCTCCAGGTAGGTGAGGAGGGCGTCTTTGTTGTTCTCCCATTCTTGGGGCAGCTCGTTCTCATGAGGGAATTTGTCACAGGACAGCTCCACAGTGACCTCAAAGCAGTTGGTATGTAGGTAGCTGAAGTCATTCATGCCTAGAGGTATCACAGACACTGCAGCCTAAGGAGCAGGATGGGAGTCCCACCCTCCTGGGGCCCTCCCCCAGGAGACACTTCAGAGTGGGAATTGCCATGAGCACTGCACGTAAGAGCAGACTGTCTTATGGGGCAGGGATTTACAGGGATGGGGCCAACTCCACCCTCTGGCACATACTCCCGGGGACTGTGTGCCAGTCAGCCCCGTTGATGATGTTGCCATGCAAAGAGAAGTCCTGGCTGTGGCAGGGTCGGCGATCTGTGTCCTGCATGACCCGATTAGTGCCAGCATAGACAGTGCTGAGCCAGCGAAAGACAGCATCATCGGGCGTCGGGGTGAGTTCACGGGCAGCCCACGGGGTCCGAGTCATGTCGAATGGGTAAGACACCACCAGCTCACCCCCATGGAGATTGGCACTCAGCACAAAGGGGATCCGCTTCATCCACTCAATCACTGCCCGTGTTTCAGGAGCCACCTGAATAGGGGTGGGTCAGGAGGGCCGGACACAGAGACAAGGCTCCCCTAGGTGGTCCTCCACCACTGCCCCCAGAATACTCACAGTGGCATTGGGCAGAGTGTAATAAGTAGGCAGTGGCACATGATGGTTGGGGAAAACGTGGGGCACCAGCCCATCATCCTCGGCATCCCACAGTGGTGTGTTGAGGTCAGCAAAATTGTGGTTAAGGTCAATGCCCTGGTGGTTCCAGCGACCTTCTGCCCAGCCCACAAGCTCTGAGCCCTGACAGAGAAGGGGCTTGTTTAAGCCATACAGGCTCTGGGCACCAGGGCAGAAGGGGCAGGGGGCCCTCGTGCCAGGTGGCCTACCCTGCGGTAGGCGGTCTCATAGCCATCAGGGTTCATGGAGGGCAACAGGTGAATGCGCATCTCAGTGAGCAGCCGGGTCACTCGTGGGTTCCCACGCAGGAACTCATGGCACAAGAACTGCATCAGGAGCAGAAGCAGCTCCCGCCCCAGGGCCTCATTCCCATGCATGCCAGCCACATAGCGTACCTCAGGCTCTCCTGGGAACACAAGGGGCTAGCACCTGGCTCACACCCATGGTCTGCCCTGGGCCCACCTCTTCCCCATGCCACCTGCCAGTACCCAGCTCATGCTCCCCAGGCTGGTCTGACATTTCCATCACATATAGCTTCAGGCCCTGGTAGCTCTTCCCAATGCTGTAGATGCGGGTGATGTTGGGGCATTGCTCATTCACCTCCTTCATCAGCTGAGGGACAGAGGACAGCATGATATGAGGCATAGAGGGATTACATGCAGGGCTTAGATCACATGTAACTATGGAAGGATTTACAGAGTCAGTGGTGGCCCAAGAAGAGAGCAGCGTACCAGGAAGGAAGGGGCAGAGCAAGGGAAGTGCCATGACAGGGCAATTGGGGGAAAGCTTAGTGGTCAACAGAAGAGAAGCAGGAGATAGGGGTAGGAGACGTAGTAGGGGATGTGAGCAGTCAGAATTGTTATGCCTGGGTGAGAGAAGGACCCCAGCTAGGCAAACCAGCCTTCATAGGGTTATAGGGTCATATCTGACCTTCCTCATGGCCTTATAATTGTGATGCCGAAAGTCCAGAGGGTCAGAAGATCCCAGTGAATGGGCCTCCGGGGGTAGGTCATTAGGATCTGGTAGTGGATGAGTTCAAGGCAAAGGGTAAGTTCACAGTGGGGGATTCACCCTGTACATCCAGGCCCTGCCCATCCAGCCTCTGCCCAGTTGCCCACCTGAGACAGGGCAGGCCAGGATCTCTGCCCGGAGGCAAGGCGCACCTTCCTGGAACCAGGTCTGGGGCAGCAGACGAATGAAACGGGCCACCTGAGGCTCTGGCAGGAGGTTCAGCACTGGGGTTTCTGGGTCTGAATTGGCAGGAAATACCTGGGGACATCAAGTCCTTTGCTGAGGCTGCCCAAATCCCAGCCTGGCTCAGGATCCAGGGAAGAAGAGCAGGCCTCCAAGTTCACCAGTGAACCCTTCCTGGTAGTTCAGCTATAGATTTGCACTTTCCTCTGAATGTGGACCCCTTCCTTGCCCAAGCCCCTGCCCATGGGCAGCCCTAGAGAGTCATGTTTTCTGGCTTGGTCACAGCTCATTAGATCAAGATGGCTACATAACTTGGGAAAAGCCTATCTGTAGTCTGGTATAAAAGGGGTCACTGACTTAGAGAAACCCAGAGCAATGAACAGATGAGAAGTGATTCAAGCCAGAAGGGATGTCCCCAGAGGAAGCTGAGCAGGAGGTAGCATCCACCCCATGGCAGAGTTATCAAGGACATGGACACATACCAAAGCAGCCTGCTCCCAAGATACCTGCTGGTGTCACCCATCCTGACCAAAACACTCTTTCTCCTGGATCGGTTAAGTGGACATCTATTATCCTCAAAGGAGTCTCAGTCCAGCCAAGCACACCATGGTGGGTTGGGTGCCCAAATCCCAGCATAGAGGGTCCCAGTAACTATGGGACCACTCACCACATCCATCCCACTGCTGTGGTTCCGACTTGTCCACCAGGTCCGACTGTCATTGCTGAACTGGACCTTGTATGATGTAACCCAGTCATACCTGGCAGGAGAGGTGAGATATCAGTGCCCCCAGGAGTCCCACAGCAGCCCTCCTGTGTCCACCCACAACTACCTGGCCAAGGGCTGGCCTGCCTCACCTCCAGACAGAGTTCCTGCCCTGTGTGACAATGCCTGAGAAGCGGATGGGGTTCCTAGCATCCACCTGAAACCATGGCTCAGTGTCCTGCTGCTCAGCACACCAGGCACCATCGTATAGATCACCATCCTCCAGGCCTGACTGTGGACCCAAGACAAGGTGATCAGGCCCAACGGGCAGAGTAGGGTGGACTGGGACAAGAAGGGAGCAGGGGAGAAGGTCCCAGGTATTCCCCTGCCTACCCCTTGGACCTGGACTCTGAGCCAGGGTTGATTACCTGGATGTTGAGCCGACCTCGATGTGGTCCAAGACCAAAGGACTGGCTGCTGGATGCCTCAAACTGGCTATCTGAAACTCGCAGGGACTCCAGGCCCAAAGGGGGACAGCCTAGGGTAGAAAAACAGAGCATTAAGATGCTGAGCATGGTGGTGCACGCCTGTAATCCCAGCAGCTCGGGAGGCTGAAACAGGAGGATTGCAAGTTCAAAGCCAGTCTCAGCAACAAAGAGGCACTAAGCAACTCCGTGAGACCCTGTCTCTAAATAAAATACAAAATAGGGCTGGGGATGTGGCTCAGTGGTTGAGTGCCCCTGAGTTCAATCCCCAGTACCCTCCCCCCACAAAAAAATAAAAAATAGAACCAGAGAGAGTTGTCAGAGCAGGTAAGCTGAGCATAACTTGCTCCTGTGCTGGGTAGACAGAGGGGTATACCCGTGCCCATGAAGCCCCGAGAGCCCTAAGCCTGGGAAGTCTCTAGAAAGGAAGTACCTGGTTCTTGTTTCTCAGGGAGATTAGGAGACCCTGTTGGGCTGGTGGTCACCATGGGCTTGGCAGTCACTGGAGGACTGGGGCGAATTAATTTCTTTCGCTTCTTCACAATGACCTTTTTCTTTTTGATGACTCGAATCTGAATCTGTTGTTCTGAAGTCGCTAAGGTCCAGAGGGACAGCACCAGGGAGAAGGAAGAACAGCATGAAACCTCAGATGGAAAGATTTTCCAGCCAAGAAGACATGTGAGTCCATGGCAGGCTCAATGTATCAAAGGGCTTAGGATGGCAATGAAGGCATGCAGTTGGGCCCCCATCGACCTTTCCAGTCATTTCACTGGCATCCACTTCTTTCTGATAACCACATGGTTGGCCAGCCTTACTTCTGACCCTATGGAGAGATAGACCCAGCCACCAGAAACTGGTTGGTTGTTCCAAAGAGCTGAGTTTGGTTCTTTATATCCAGGCCTTGCAGTATCTGTCCATTTCCCCTGAAATATTATCCTTCCTCAGCTTCAGACCGGATTTCATGTCCCAAGGCCCCAGGGCTGCCTGTATTGGTACATTTGCCCTCTGGGCTGACTTGAAACATCCCCAAATCCACATCTGCCTGGCAGCTGGGCCTGCCTGCTCACAGCACAGGGCAGTACTGTAGTTTCTAACCGTATATGTGCCACAGCTGCCTTCAGAATGTGCCTCACATTTTGGTGTTGGGGCCCCTGCCCTTTCGCACATACTATTTTCTTCTCACCAGCCCCCTCTGGTCAGTTCATCCTGACTCAGAAATCCCTTCAGGGCCTGGATCCACTTACCTCTCTAGAAGCCCGCCATTGCCATCTCCTTGCCTTCCTCCCCTAGGCTTCCCCATCTGGGAAGTTGGGAGGTCATGCAGATGGCCTCTCCAGTCCAGAATCAGAGCTCCCTTCCTCCAAGCAGCCTCAGCCCAAAGCCTCGCCTCTCCCTCTTTTCCTTTTGTTCTTTCTCTCCAGCCCTTCTCCTTAAACTCTGTCCTGTCCAAGCTTGCCCTGAACCTTTTCCTCTGGTGCCTTTGCATCTCTTTGTCCCTTTCTTCAAGCCCTGGCCTCAGTTTCTTTATCTGAGAAAAGGGAAGGCTTGGGGCTAGAGCAGGCAGCATTCCACTGGTGTGTGTCCCAGTGCTGCTGGCTAAATCTGGCTGGGAATCAGGCCGGGATTGCTGAGTCAGCGACTATTGCTTTGGGCAGGGTGAGAGGGAGAGAGAGAGTGAGTGAGTGAGTAAAAGAGAGGGAGGGGAGGGAGGGAGAGAGGGAGGGACAGAAGGGGCGCCAAGGAGCAGAAGAATGGAGCAGGGTTTTCTGTGTGTGTGTTTGTGTGTGTGGGTGTGGGGGTGTGTGCGCGCGCGCGCGCCTGTTTGTGTTGAGGAGGGGGCACCATAAGGGGCCCGGAAGTGGGGCAGAGTGTGTGGGTGCGAGTATGTATGTGTGTTGAGGAGGGGGCGCCACAGGGGACCGGGGAGTGGGGCCACCACTAGCCGGAGCTGTGGGGTCTGGGTCCTGGAGCTCACCGTTAGTCTTCCCGGGCGGCTGTGCAGGACTGCTACGCGGAGCCGGGGTCGAGCCCGTGGCCTCGGTGGTCGCCGACGGTGTTAGGCCCAGCACTGAGGCGCTGGGCGCCCCCAGACCCAGGCCGACAGAAGGCGCTAAGGCCGCCAAGGCCAGCAAGAGACCCCACATGTCGGGCGCAGAACTCCGGCGCTCAGGACTGCGAGCGGTCGGTGGGTTTGCCTTTTCCTGCCTGCTGCTCAGGAGCCCCCCGCCCCTTCCTGCCTGCCCCACGCCCCTCTGCAGCCTCTGGTCCGCCCACTGCCGCCTCTCTGGCCCTGGACCTGCGAGGATGGGGGAGAACCGGAGCACTTCAGACCCCCGGGAGAGCGCGGGCTGCGACCAGGCGGCCCCGGGTCTCTGGACCTGCCCCTCCCTCTCTGGCCATCCCGGGCTAACTCGCCTCATCCGTGCGCTGTCCTTTACTATCTGCAAAGCCATATATGTCGCTAAGTCCTGGGAGGCGCTTGTCCCCACTGGGAGCACCTACTTTGCACGGTACACGATGCCAGGCACTTTATGCGTGGTCTTTCCGTCAAACCCCATTTTACAAAGTGGTAAATTGAGGTTCAGAGCGGCTGACTTAACCAAGGGAGCAAAGCTGAGAAGTTTGGGGTGGAAATAACCCGAGAGGGAAAGCCATCCAGAACCACAGGTTACCTTGCCAGGGCGGGCGGGACAGAAGGGGAAGAAGAGGACGGGGAAACTGAGGCAGGGCACTGGGTGCTGATGGGAAAGGACTTTCGTCCAGGAATCCTTCTGACAGACTACTCCAGGGACTCAACCAGAGTCGACTCTTCCCATCACCACCCCCACCCCCACACCGCCCCCAGCCCCGCCTCCCCTCTCTCCTCCCCTCCCCTCCCTGCTCCTTTGCTCCCTCGGCTGCCACGTTCTGTTCCGGGGTTACATAACTCGAGGAGAGCGGCCAGAGTGATACCCGGCGGGCTGGGGCCAGCAGGAGAGGAACAGAGACTGGACCCCCTCCCTCCCTTCCCGGCTCCATCTCCTAGCCCCTTCCCATTGTTCCCTTCCGGGAGTCCGCAGCCCTGATTCTCCATTCGCCCGACTACCCCAGATCCCGGAATTACAGAGCGCAGGACCATTCTTATCTTGCCTCCAAGGTCCCCTTTGAGTGCTTCCAAGCCGGGGTCACCTCTTCGGGGAAGAAAATGCGTCCACTACGCGCCTTTGGCCAGCTCTTTGCTGTCATCCCATGAAAACAGATGCCAGAGGCAGCCAAGAATCATCTGGAATGCTCGGGGTCCTGGGCAAATATTTTTTTATTTTATTTTATTTTTGCTAGGCCACTCTCTCTATAAGCAATTCGAATCACCCCAAATCAGCGTGTCAGCACCATGCTAGCGGAGCAAGTTCACACGATCCCTCGAAAGAAATACCGCAAGGCGCTCCCAAAACTGAGAACTACCACTGACAGGGAACATAACTTAGGCACGAGCCCTTTAGCTCCTCAGGGCATTTGGTGCACTCCACGCGTCCTGGCTAGAGGGCTAGAGAGTCCCCGGAAAGGGGGTAATTGGACAGGGCCCACGCGTGACCATATCCCTTCTTGGAGCACTCCACTTAGACAGCATTGTCTGGTCCAGGGCACAGGAGAGAGGAACATTGAAAATTTAAAGGGAACCGCTCCAAAGCGGGGATTCCCTTGGCACGGGGCTGAGACAGATGGACAGTATTGCAGACTGACACTTGCCTGCTTTCCCGGAGTGGGAGGCCACGGTCTGAACAGTTACTGGGGGGGTGGGGGCTGCCGGGGCTCCACAAATGCCCAGTCTGACAGCTTCTCTGTCTCTGGCCCCAAACGCCATTCAGGTTTCCCTGAGAGGTGTAAAAAGGTGGAGGGGGTGGGGTGGGGGGTTGGTGCACAAGAAACCGGATATCTTGCTGGCCTTAGGGCCTCCAAAGGCTGAGACTGAAGGATTGCATGCCAGGACAATTTAGCAGACCCTATCTCAAAAGGGGGGGAGGGGGATTGGTGGGGATGGGGGCGGGGCACTGGGGATGTAACTCAGAGTAGTTCAGTGCTTGCCAAAAATGCTTTAGGACCTGGGTTCAATCCCCAGTACGAGGGAAAAAAAAGGACATCTCTGCCTCCCAAACTTCTCAACCCCTTCCTCCAAGTCCTTCCTCATACAGCAGACAAATCCTGTCAAATTCCTCCAGCTTAAGTCCCTAGTGTGCTCACTGGCATGGTCCTTCATAACCAAGTTCTTTCCTACCCATTCGGTTCCAGCTGCATCTGCCTGTGCAATTCCCCTGGCTCCTATTTCTCCAGCCAGCCACACTGCCTTTCTAGCTGTTCATCCAACACACCAGCCCCACCCAGCTTCTGGACCTTTGCAATTGTTCGACAAGTTTGCATTCTCACAATTGAGAAATTTCCTTTCTCACTGAGATTTCCTTTCAATGTCACTTGCTTGCAAAGGCTATCCTGACCTCTCTAAAGTAAGCTTTATCTTCGTGGTCACATTCTCCCACCATCACCATCACCACTACTAGGAGGTAGGTACCCCTCCAGAAGAGCCTTTGCACCCATTGTTCACAGCCACACCTCAAGGCTTAGAACAGCGCCTGGTCCCTACTCACACTCAAAAGTATGTGTATGATATATTCAAGGTTATAGAGGACCAAACAGGGCCAGGTTATGCACAAGAGGAGAGAGCAGGCCATGAACCAAAAGCCCACCTAGCCAAGAGGACTAGAGTAAAACGATTGGCTTCCTCCCACCAGTCACTAATGGTTTGGATCTATGGGATCCTGGCACCACTTCTGTCCCAACTCCCACCCCCTCACCTTCTTTCTCACTGCTCTAAACTCCTTGCCTCTCTGCCATATTGCAATCCTTGGAGCTCCTCATGCCCTTCTGAGTCCCCCAGCACCTTCTCACATCCTTCTGCGCTTCCAGTTCAGCTATTGCCTCTGGCCCTAACCTTTCTGGGTATCTGGAGCTACAAAGGCACAAAGCCCCCAAAGGTGGTTGCTTCAGAGGCAGTAGCAGGTTTGTGCCCAAGTACCTGCCCAGCCAGATGTCTATATCTAGGTTAGAAGGTCTTTTGTGGTCTCATGACGATAAGTATGTATTACAAAGCATAACTAAGTAGGACTAGGTGGGAGCACCCAGCCAAAAGAGATTTTAGTGTAAGATTCTCAGTGTAAGAACCGGATGTGACTACACATATTTGGAATTCCAGTTACTCTGGAGGCTGAGGCAGGATGATCATAAACTCAAGGTCAGCCTCAGCAATTTAGCAAGACCCTGTTTCAAAATAAAAAATAAAAAAGTGCTTGGAATGTATCTAAGTGGTAGAGCTCTCCTGAGTTCAATCCAGAGCAGGTGGGCAGGAGAGGGAGAGAGACTGAGATTTTTAATTTAAGGAAGGGGCTAAAAATCTCCTGCCAGCTCTCTGGTATGGTCAAGTTGCTGGGAATAGAGAGGAGATACACAACTTTGGCACCAACCAGGTTTATTTTCACATCCCACTATGTTTTGTTTTATCCTTGGACACTAGGTCCGCCTTTCTACTCAGACTCAGTTTCCTCTTCCATAAAACGGGAACCATATCTTCCTCACAGGGTTACTGTGATGATGAAGTAAGATAATGTGTGGTCCCAGGAGCCCCTAGATTAGTCAGATGAATTAAAGGTAGGGGAAAAAACACAGCCCTCTTGTTCCCACATATACAGGTGGAATAAAACAAATACCAAGGAAAAGAAAGGAGGTTATGTGTCTGGCTGTACATGTACTGAAGTGACAAAATCTACTGCCTACCTGTGGCTCCCAATCTTCCGTTCCTGATGCTAAGGCAGAACTCATCCTCTGCCAGGTGCTTTATCTGTGATATAGATGAGCATTGATGGGGATTCCCATGACACTTAGATGCATAAGGTGACATTCCTCGGTACATGCCTATCTTCCCCTGACTATTGTCTCCCCAGATGTCTCTTTTTTTACCTCAATGTCTTTGACAGCCTTACCCTCAAAGTGTGGTTGAGGATGAGTAGTGTTGGCATCTCCTGGGAACTTGTTAGAAATTCGGAAACTCTGTCCCAGATGTACTGAATCAGATTCTGCATTTTAACAAGATTCTCAGAGGATTCAACCCCCAGAGATTCATTTGCACATTAAAGACTGAAAAGTACTATACAGAGGTTTAGAGCATGTCTGCCTAAAATGCATAAGATTCACAACTTTCTTAGATTGACTGTGTTTGATACTGTCACTGGAAATTTTATCTTAAACCACAATACATCATATTTCCACATATCAATAAGAAATAATCTTTTATTCATTCTAGGAGTTTTTTCCTGATCTCCATAGCATAATCCTATATTATTTGCTTTTTAAACTAAATTGTCTTTATCAAAATACTGCACAATAGAGTGTTTTGATAAAGATAATTTAGTATCAAGGTAAATCACATTTAGGTTTGTAATAGAAGACTCTTCCCTATGCCTTTCCATTTTCAAATCAATCACCTTTCATTCCTCTTGTTATTTCTCCTTTTTTATTTGCTTCTATTGCTATTTTTTGATTCTTCTGTTTACAAATTATCCCTGGATTTCCTAGTATGGAATTAAAGATGTAGCTCTCCTACGTGCACGCGCGCGCACACACACACACACACACACACACACACACAGATTTCCTTCCATCTTCCCAATAAAACTAAATCACCATTTGAAGTCAATGTTTAATACTTTTATTATGATCATGTAAATATCATTCAATTTTTGTGCTTTGTAGAATTAGTAAATGTTTTATTTTATTATTTGCTTGGTTTTCTGGGTACCAATTGTTAATATAACCCCACAATTTCCAATAGAATTGATTATTTACTCTGAATATATTTAACACTCCAATAATCAATTGATTTTATTTTCCTCTGTAGACTCTTCCTTAGAGCTCCTATCTTCTGGACCAGGCTATGTTGGTTGCCCTCTTCACATAAAGTAGGAGCCATACCAGATCTTTCTCATCATCCCTATTTTTAGACTAATTTCTTGAATGCCACATTGTCCTTTGGATTAGTTTGAGTCCTTGTTTTGCTGAAGCACATCTTCCAGTAGCTTTCTAAGAAAGGGTGCATGCAAGTCAAACTTTTGAGAACTTATACGGCTAAAAATATTCTGTCAATTGACAATCATTTGCACAGATATATGCTCCTATATTATACCTCATTTCCCCCTCAGAATTCTGAGGACATTTCTTTTGTCTCCTACCTACCAGTGTCAGGATTTAAAAGTCTGATATTCTGGTTTAATGTATGTGATCTTTATACCGTTAGGAAGTTCTTTGTAGAAACCCTCAATGATTTGAATTTTTTCATGTGCTGTGAACTGATGGGACCATATGGCCTAAAGACTTATGTCCCTCAGTTCTGAAAAGTTTCTTGATTTTTGAAAAAAATCCTTTCTATTGTAATTTTCTAAGACTAACATTATTCAAATATTGATTATCTGATTCTATTGACTTTTTCTCTTTTCTTCATGGGCTTCAGTTATTATTCTCTTTTCTGGGAGATTTCCTAACTTCTCAGAAGTATGCTGTAGCATTAATAAGTTCCATTGGTATCTTTTACCTCTGGTAACTGATCACAGTCCAGCTGCATTTCCATACTGTGGGTGATATCCAGGAATCAAAATGTCCATCCAGGAATCAAAGACTTGACAACCCCATCTTCTCATCCTTCCTTTTCTCAAATCATACTTTCACCATATTTCAGTGAGTCAAGGTTGACCTAGCGAATCCCACTTCTGACACCAATGCTTTCTGAGGGCCCAAGACGACCCTTATGTTCAGTGGTTCAGATGAAGAACTCAAAGAACTCAGCAAAGTGGTCATACACATGGTCACAGTTTATTTCAGAAAAAGGGTACAGATGAAAACCTGCAATGGAAAAAGGTACATAGGGCAGGGTCCAGAAAACGTCAGGGACAAGTTTCTGGTTGTGATATGGAAATGGAATTAATTCCATTAATTTTCCCTGTACAACGTGTGACAACATACACAGAGTATTGCCCAAAAGGAAACTCTGAGCCTTGATGTCCCAGAATTTTACTGGGGGTCAATGGTGTAGATATAGTTGGCTATCCATGTGGCTGACCTTAGTTCAACCCCTCCAGAGACCAAAGTGAGAGTGCATGGTCCAGATCCCCCAGAATGAATCACATTTGTTGGCAGAGACTATCTGATATGGTCCTTGACTCCCATTAAATGAAAACACTTGCATTAGGCAAAATATTCCAAGGACTTGGAGGTACCGGTACCTCTGCGGAGCCTAGAAAGAGATAAATTGTTCTTTAGAATGAGCAAGACTTAGATAATCCAGACTTGCTGAGTTAATTCTTTACTGCATAATATCCACCGACATATACTGGTGGTTCTCCACTCAGCCCCTTTACCAACTAGTGCTCCACCCCACTGCTGTGTTTGCTGCTCTTAGGTCACAGCTGTCTGTTCTTTTCTCCAGACAAATGCCCTCAGCTGATAGGTGCTGCCTTCACCCACCTCTTAACCACCACTTCTCTCTCCCCTTTTCTCCTTGGAGGAGCCACAGCCACTGACTGACTGGCACAGATACATGGGACAAACTCAATAGTGCAATTCACCTTGCAGAGCCAACTGCAGTCAGAGTCAGGTTAGAGTCCAGCCAAGACCACATCCTTGTTTAGATTTTATCCCGGCCCTGTCCTGCTTCCCTTTCCTCACTCCCCAAAAAGTTGTCCTCCTGAGAGTACTCCCTCTGCAAATAATGTGTACACTCTGCTTTTAGGAATTATGACCAGTATCAGGCACAGTACCTGGCACTTAATAAATGATTGTTGAATGAAAAATAAACTCTGGTTCCGTGCAGTGGTGCATGCCTGTTATCCCACCCGTGATACAGGCCTGTAATTCCAGTGACTCAGGAGATTAAGGCACAAGTTTCACAAGTTTGAGTCCTGCCTCTGCAAATTAGTGAGGCCCTAAGCAAGTTAAAGCCTGTCTCAAAACAAAAAATAAAAAGGGCTAGGGATGTAGCTCAGTGGTAAAATGCCTCTGGATTCAATCCCTGTACCAAAAAGACAGAAAAATAAACTGAGTAAATCACAAATGGAACTCTCTAAGAAACGTATGCAGAGCACCTGGCACACAGCAAATCCTTTTTTTTAATATATAAAATTTTTATTCATTAATTATATCTTTTTAGTTATACATGACAACAGTATGTATTTTGACATATCTTACATACATGAAGTATAACTTCCCATTCTTGTGGTTGTACATGTGGAGTTACACTGGTTGTGTATTTATCTATGAACACAGAAAAAATGTGTCTGATTCATTCCTCTGTCTTTCCTATTCCCATCGGTCATTGTTTAATCCAATGAACTTCTATTCTTCCCTCACCATCCACCAATTGTGTGTTAGCATCCGCATATCAGAGAGAACATTTGACCTTTGTTTTTGGGGGGATTGGCTTATTTTGCCTAGCATAATAGTCTCCAGTTCTATCCATTTACTTTCAAATGCCATAATTTCATTCTTCTTTATAGCTGAGTAATATCCCATTTTGTGTATATAAATGTATGTATACACACACACACACACACACACACACACACACACACACACATATATATATATATATATATATATATATATATATATATATCTCCAATACATTTTCTTTATTCATTCATCTGTTGAAGGGCACCTAGTTTGGTTCCATAGCTTAGCTATGCACACAGCAAATCTTTAAGGAGGATTAGTCACCCTCCATTCACCAACCTCTTGCATTATATAGTTTCCTCATCTTGGTGGAATCATTGGGATATTAACCTCAGATCTGTATGACCAGGAAAGAAATCTTACTCATGCATCCAGAATTGATCGGGCTTGGACAATCTTAAACCTCAATATTAATGTGCTTATTTACAAAGACAATTGGAACTTATGGGGGCAAAAAGCTAGGATCCTCCCTTATACTCTATCCTCTGTTATATATACCCTATCCCCTGTTATACCTGATCCCCTTATAGACAAATATATTTCAAAAGTCTAGTTGCTAGATAAAAAGAGCCAGAGTAAGAGAAATCGGTGGATGGTCCCAAGGGCTAGTGGTTTTGACTCTATGTTCTGCCAAGCCTGTTGTATGATCCTTTTTATCTATTTCCTCTTCTTAGGGGCTGTATGGTCACTGTCTTCCTTGCCCCTACCCCCATCACTTTTCCTTTGAAGTAAGATATGGGCACAATGACTCATTTCTACTCTTTCCTTTTAAGTCACTATACCACGATGTTGTGGAACACATACTATCCATTTACAGATTATCAGTGGAGATTTGTTTCTCTTCTAGGTGAACAGGCCCATCATTACATGTTTATCTTCCTTAATTTAAATATCAGAGGGTAAACTTAACCTGCAATTTGGTGCCTGCAATCTGTAGTTCTCTTAAGTATATAGCCCCTGTCCCATTTCTGGAGCCCTAGCATCCATAACACATCCCCTAAACTGTAGTGCTTAGAGGACACCTAAAAGGCCCCCTCCTATCCCATCCCCATTTGGCAGGTCACCTGAGATCCCAGCCCCAGAAAACCTCAGGTTGTATCCTGCATTCCAGGGATGCAGTTCTGAAAAACCCCACCCACACCTCACTCTCAGGGAAGAGAGACAGGGACAGAGAGATTGAATGGCTTGCTCACTCCTGCCTTGACAAACAGTTCTGGGAACTTACAGGAAGAAGAAAGCATCCCCTCCTCCCTTGGACAGCTGCCCAATCAGTGTTAGTTAATTTAAGGAAGGCAGAGTTGTCCTCTGCCTTCCTGACAACCCAGATCCCATGGGAGGGCCCTAGGACAAAGAGTGAGCAGAGGCAAGAGGATGAGTCTTAGTTCTCAGAACTCACCTGCTTGCTGGCTAAACTAGGCCACTAGAGCTTATGAGGCCAGACCAGCTGTAGCCCCCTCCCTCTCCCAGGGTCCTGCCTGGTAACAGGTCACAATGCCCCAGCTGTTCAGTCCTAGAATGGCTGATCAAAGTGGGAGGAGGTGAGAAGGGTTAGTGGGTGGGCAGGGTGGGGAGGGGAAGATACCCAGGAGCCAATTCCCTATACTCTGAGCTCACACTTGAGGACCTGCTAGACACCTACCCCCTCTTCCTCTCCACTCCTCCTCCCTGCTTCCAGCACTAGCTCTTCCCATCACCTCCAACTCCTCCATGACCCGGCTCTGCTTACCCAGGACCAAAGCCCTTGTAGATCTGAATCCACTCCCTTCCAAGGGCCTAGGTGCTGGGGAGGGATTGGGAAGTCCAGTCCATCCATGTGTGTCCCCCTGGCACCCTAGCCAGGCCCAGCTCCTGGACAGTGTCCTGGGGCTGGGGGCGCTAGGGCTGACAATTCGAGCAATCTTTTGCTCAGCTGGCCCAGCCCTGCTGCTGCTGCTGCTACTGGTCAGCTTCCTCACCTTTGACCTGCTCCACAGGTAAGTGGGCAGCAGCCTGGTAGATGGGCGTTGTACGCAGGTGGGCAAGTGGCTGACTTCCCTAAGCGCAGCTGCTTTCCCTTTTTCTCCACAGGCCCTCAGATCCCACCATACCGCAACACAGACTTCTCACAAGGGGCCAGAGTCAGGGGGCCGGTGAGGGTCCAGGACAGCAAGTGGCTCCTCTCCTCCCAACGGGGGCAATCCCAGGACAACTCAGCCTCCAAGACTCACTACTCCTGCTGGGCCTGGGCCTGGGGCTGCTCCTGGGAGCCCGAGGCATGCCCTTGGCCCTGCTGGGTGTGGCTTTCTGTCTCCATCCTTGGGCTTGACGGCTCTCCCAAAATACTGAGTGCCCTCCAAAAATACACTTGTCATCCTGCTTCTTGAGGCCTCCTTTCTTCCATCCTAGGCTAGGTATGGAGGAGAACACTTCTTTATTCTTAGCCTGAATCTCAGAGGATCTATGGCTCCACAATTCGGACAGTGGATGGCTGGGTGTGGGGCTTGGGACCAGCAAGAAAAGGCAGGATATGAAGCAGGGGGCTCCAGGCAGGAAATGTCAGGCTTCTCAGGGCCTGCAGGTTGGGGACAGCCATTCTGGCCTCCTCTGTGGTTCTAGAAAATGAGGGTCCAGAGAGGAAAACTTGCAAGAGAGTAGGGTGGGTTGGTATCAATCATAAGAGAAGGGGCAGGGATGGGAAGGGCTTCCCACAAGAAAGTCTGAGAAACTACCTCTGTTGGACTCCCCAGGGCCCCCTGCTAGCCAGGAGAGTCCATAGAGAGGGACTCTACAATGGCTCCTCTCTTGGCCAGACCCCACCCCAGCCCGGGTCACAATGGGGCTCCTCTGGGGAGGTGGGGGAGGGTAAGAGTTAGGGCTCGGATTGGCGGCCAGCCTGTCCTGGGTGCAGCAGGAAGCAACATGACTTAGGTGACTCTATCCAAAGGTAAGACTTGTTCAAAAACCCTACCCTGCCCACATTGATGCCCCCCTGTCCCATGCACTCCCACCTGCCCTGAGGTCCCAAGCATCTCCAGGGCTGCTCCTGCAGCTGGCCTGGCCCTATCCACAGGTGCACCAGCCGTGATGCAGCAGCCACGAGTGGAGACGGATCCCATCGGGGCCGGCGAGGGGCCGCAGCGGGCGGTCCCCTGGTCCGTCTGGGTCACCCGGCATGGCTGGGTGCGCTGGTGGGTATGCCACGTGCCCCAGAGCTGGGCCCAGTGGTGGACCACATCAGGTTTGCGGCAACCCCTGCAGCGCGTGCTGTGGGGTCTGGAGGGGATACTCTACCTGCTGCTGGCTCTGATGCTGTGCCACGCACTCTTCACCACCGGTACCCACCTGCTCAGCTCCCTCTGGCCTGTGGTGGCTGCCATGTGGCGCCATCTGCTGCCGGCCATCCTGCTGCTGGTGCTAAGTGCCCTGCCTGCCTTGCTCTTCACGGCCTCCTTCCTGCTGCTCTTCTCCACACTGCTGAGCCTCGTGGGCCTCCTCACCTCCATGACTCACCCAGGCCGTGCTCAGGACTTGGACCAATAGAAGGGCATCCCCATTCCGCTGCCTGTGTCTGTTGAGCCCTGACTTAGGGCGTGAGCCCTGGGGAGAGGGAGGGGAGAGGGACCTCAGCAGGCCCCAGACTCTAGTCTCAACACAAGTCAAAGCTGTGTGGTGTGACTGGAGCCAACAGGTAGATTGGCCTGGCCTCTTGCACCTTCCTCAGGCTGCTGCTGCAGGTACCTGGTGTGAGGGCCAGGCTTTGAGGACACAGGACAGATGGCTTGGCCAAGGGCAGAGCTTGGTCAAATCACTGAGAGCACCCATGTGGATGTGGTAACATCGCTGGGGTTGCCTTGGCAACTGGAAGCATCTTTTTGACACAGCTGCTCAGCTGTCTCAGATTCAGACTTTCTGAAGTAATTGGGTACCCCTGGACTTGCCATTGCTCCCACCAGTCCCCTTTTTCCACTTTCAGGAGGATCGCAGGCTCTAGAAAGGGCTCCACTGATAGAAACCTACACAGGAGAGGGCTGACCAGAAGCCCTGCTCACCTTCCTCCAGAGCTTTTTGCCCAGGCATTCCTGCTCCCTATTCTTCCTACTTTTTGCCTCAGTTTATACCACCAAATCTGGAAAATGGGCCAACCAGAGTAGTGAGTTTTACTTTCCCTCCCTCCCTCCCTCCCTCCCTTCCTTCCCCCTCCCTCCCTCCCTTCCTTCTTTCCTTCCTTCCTCCCCCACCCCTTTCTTGTGGTGCTGGAGACAGGACACAAAATTTTATGTATGTTAAGCACACACTCCAATATCAAGCTACATCCCAGCCCTTACCTATGCATTCTTTTAAGAGTCTACGTGACTGTTACAGAAAAACAAGCAAGTCCCATTGCAGTCACTTACACAATGTGTGGTTTTGGTCAATTCTTTTGAGTCTCAGGGTTGACGCAAGCCTGTCACAAGGTTGTTTTCAAAGGTAATACCTGCTTGCAAAATACTTTGTAAAGGAAAAAAAAAAGGAACATTCTGGAGGTCTTTTGACCAGAAAACTGATGAGAAAGCAGGAAGCCTCCCTAGGCTTTCAGAGAAATGCTTTGTCATATATAAAATTTTGGCTCTGATATGGGAAATAGAGGATGGATGGTGTAGACAAGATGTAAAAAGTCATGTGCCATGAAATCTCAAAATTTGCAGATGTTGAACTCTTATGATTGTGAAATGCTTGGTACTGGGGCTTGGTGTCAGAAGATGCTCACATGGCTGTGTGAATGGGGAGAAAACAGTTCAGGCATTTCCTAAACTGACTCAGCAAGCTGCTCACAGCCCAGAAAGGTTTTGCAAAGTGGTGTCACTTGATGCCCCAGATTCTGGCCATTTGCACATCTGTTGACTCTTCCAAACAAACACTGGGTAATAAGTTATTACCAAATAAAGTATATGAAAGAAAATTACCCACAGCTGGGACCTGCCCACTAACTCCCACTCAGTCCCTGATCCTCCCCAACTCCTGCCAAGACCTGGCTCCTACTTTACAGCTAACCCTAAAATCCTTGCTCCTGAAGCCCTAGACCCAAGATCACCTGTCTCCTGCCATAGAAATACTCATGCCCCAGGGACTAACCAGCCCCTAGAACCCTGGATCATTTTCCCCAAATCCACTTGCTATAGTTTTGTGCAGATGCCTTCAGCTTCAGCGTCTGAAACCCAAGAACCAGTCCTTTCCATTTCTCTGTAGTTTTCCCCTGAAACATGACCTGGTAGCAAGGGCAAGGTGGGATATGGAGGTGGCTTAGCTTTATGATTAGCATGATGTACTTTGCTGGGGCTAGGCTTAAATCTGAGCACTGTCACTGGCATTGGTGGCAATTACTAAGCCTTCCTGAACTTCATTTTTCTTAAGGATAAAACAAGGCAAGGCACTTGTCTTAGGGCTTCTGTGGAGCTCCCGGAATGTGGGGAAAGTGCTTGAACCAACTCCTAGCATCACAACCTAGAGCTGTATCATGACTATCCCACTTAGTGAGAAGTCAGACTCAGGATGGCTGATTACCAGTGGGAAAGTCAGGACTTTTGAGTCCCAAACCCCACAAACACTACTGAAGGGAAAGGCCATACAGGATAGAGGGAACACAAAAAACGAACTGAAGACTCTGCGGCTTCCCTTGTTCTCAAAATTTCCTGCTAGAGATAAAACCCAAGGCTATGGAGGTTATAAATCAAACCAGTTGATGTCTGGTGGGCCTGACTCTTCTGTATCTATGTGGTGGGGATGGACCCTAGGATGCCTGTCCTGTCCATCTTTGACTTGCTATGCCTTACTATCCAGGGACATCTCTCTGGACACTTGGGGCCATTCCAATCAAAGGAGAAAAGAGGTTTGGACCCATGCCAGATGCACAGGGGGTGGGGATGTGGGCAGGAACAAGAAAAAAAGCCTTTTCCCCACATAGATATATACCTTCCATCCTCCTACCCTGGTGCAGCAAGACTGGAGAGCAGAAGGATAATACTTAACTAAATTAGACCAACACATACCTTATGACCCAGCAACCCCAAATAAATTCTCACAAAAGTCCACAAGGGCCTTGCTCTTCAAATTATGGCAGGACCAGCAGTATAAACATCCCCTGGAAGCTGTTGAGAAATGCAAAGTCTCAGGCCTCACCTACCGAATCAGAAACTGCATTTTAATGAGATTCCCAGGTGATACTTGTGTGCATGAATGTTTGAGAAATGCTGTATAAGGGGATATGTTTGAGGATATTACTGCACTGCTCTTGGTAGGAGTAGGAAGATGGAAAGGATAAATATGGGCCAAGGAGAGGCGGCAACATAGATTAGTATTAAAATCTTAGGACTCATGAAAAGAAACCAAATGAGAAACAACACAATTCCTTTTGCATGAATTTAAAACATATGCCAGTAAAACTATGTATATGTATGTGTGTATATATATATATATAAGTGTATGTATATATATATATACACACACATATATATATACACACACACACATTACATGTATATATTTCACAAGACTACATAAAAACAAAAGATAACCAACATGGCATGGATCACAGTGGCAGGAAAATAGGAATGGGGTGTAGAGGTAAAAGATAATAAAATGAAAGACCTTGCAGAGAAGAAAAATGATGATGTCAACACAATTCCTGAAATTCCTTTTAATGTAGACATAGTCATCCAGTTAGAGTCAAAAGGCTTAAAAATGCAATAGACACGCTGGAATGAAAAAGTTCTAAGCTTTTCCAGTATGGACCAAGAAAGAACTGTCCCACTGACCTGTGTGACCTGGGTGGCTGAGCGGGTATCTTTGCTTGTCCTGCTTGGCTTTATCACCCGGTCTCTGGGCCCTCCCCCGCAGCCTGCTCTGATGGGGGCGGAGTGAGGGCGGGATCCAGCCACGTTTTGGCCTGACATGACAGGGTATTAGGAAACCGAGTGGAGGAGGGGTCATCCGCGAGGGCACTGGCAGTCAAGTAAGTCCCGGTCTTTGACTGGACGCACATACCCTTGGGGGTTCCAAGGAGCAGGTGGCAGGGGGGGGGGCGGGGGATATGCCCGGTAGGGCTTCCCTCCGCCCTAAGAAGAGGCTGCAAGGAGAAGGCGCAGCTAGAATGAGGCAAGGTCCTATAGGGCTTCGTTAGAGAGTGCTTGCTAGGGTGCATCCCTTGAGATGATCATCAGTGGCCCACCTGGGGGAAGGAAAAGGGCCCTAGGAAAGAGGAAACTGTGCAGCCCCGGGGAACTTCCAAGGGCTGGCTGCAGGAAGCCGGGAAGGGAGCATTTTCCTTCAGACTTGTGGGTGGTTGGGGTTGAGCGAAGCTGGGAGTGGGATGAGCGGCTCATCAGATCCAGCAGTCAGAGGCTGGAAATGGTGTTATCTGGGAGCTGGAGGCGGCCTGCACAGCCCTGCGAGGATGCTCCAGGATCGGGACGGGGCAGGCAGGCACAGCTGTGCGGGGGAGTGAAAGGATCGCATCCGGTTGCGGGTGCGGGGGGGGGGGCGGGGCAGGGTTAGGGGGTGGCACGAAGGCAACTGGAGCGCCTAGTCAAACAGTTGCTAACTTGAGGCTGGGGGAAAGTCGCGGTGGGGAATCCCTGCGCAGCATGGGACACTTGAGCCCAGCTGCGAGGTGCGGGGCACGGAGGGCGGCACTGCTCCTTTCCAAGGCTCAGGTGCATGATGGCTGGCAGGTGTCCAGGCTGGAATGTTGACTGTGGGGCATATCCGGAATGGTGAGGGCCTGAGACTGAGAAGGATTGGAGGGCCATAGGTAGCCAGGAAGGTGCTGGTGCTCCTGGAGCATCGGCAAGGCGCGCCCCCTAGAGGAAATCTCTGGAGTTGACAGTGCAAGATTGGGCTTGGTTGGGGGTGGGAGAAAGAGGGAAGAAGAGATGCTGGTCCCACAGACTTGGACACCACTGGGAGTGAGGAGACAGGGCCCAGGACGATGGAAGGGTATCTGGGACCCACGGTCATAACAGTGACAGCTTCGTTGCCGCCTTATCTCTTTCCCTAAGTGTCCAGCTTGGGTCCCCCCTCCAGACAACCAGAGGCATTGAAGCCAGAGACTCATGAGAATCTGGGGAAGGAATAGCACCAATGTAACCTGTTGATTTGTCAACTACTCTTGTCCCAGTCATGGTCTGATATGATCCCATTTCTTCTGGGATAAAGGGATGTTTTTCAGTAAGGTTCTGTCAGGGTCTGGAGGCACCTAATTTTGGACAAGTCATTTTTTTCTTTCCTGCTCAGCAAACGTTTCCATTTATATTTTGCAAATTTCCTTGCTTTCTTAATACTGATTCCTTGCCTTTTGAATATTTTCCATCTTAACAATAAAAGAACTTGAAAGCTGGGGTTGGGACTCAGTGGTAGACAGCTTGCCTAAGGTGTGATGCCCTGGGTTTAATTCAAAAAATAAAGAATTTAAAACTTGATTATCTGTTGTTTCTACTATATTTTCTGGCCTATACTACCTTCAAATGTCTAACCCAAAATATAAAATGAGAAATTCATCCATTTCTTGTATATATCAATAGTTCAGTTTTTTTATAGCAGAGTAGTATTCCTCTGTATGGTAAACCAACATTTATATATCTATTCCTCTGTTGATAGACATTGAATTTTTTTTTCAGCTTTTGGCTGTGACAAAAAACAAAAAAAACCCCATGAACATTCATGTATAATAAAAAGATACATTGTTGTATCTTTTTGAAAACATGTTTTAATTTTTCTTGGGTAAAAATCCTAAGAATGAAATGGCTGGATCATATGGTAGTTGTATGTTTAACTTTTTAAGACACTGCCAAATGGTTTTCCGAAGTGTTTGCACTGTTTCACCTTCCCACATGGCAAGGCGCGCCCCCTTGAGGAAATCTAGTTCCTCCATATCTTGGCCAACATGGTATGGTTAATCTTCTTAATATCAGGCATTCCAACAGGTGGACAGTATCTCATTATGGTTTTAATTTGCATTTCTCTAATGCTTAAAGATGTTTAACATTTTAATGTGCATATTTGTAATCCATTTATTCTTTTTCCTTAAGTGTCTGACCTTTTATTGGACTTTGAGATTTTTTTTTCCTGGATACAAATTCATTATCAGACAGGACTTAAAAATACTTTCTCCAAGAAATTTTTAATTTTAATGATGTGCAATTTTTTCTTTTATGAATTCCACTTTTGGTGTCATATCTAGGAAAACTTTGCCTAACTCAAGGTCACAACAATTTTCCTTTATTCTTTCTTCTAGGTTTATACTTTTAGTTTTACATCTAGATATGTTGTCTATTTTGAGTTAATATTTGTATATGGTGGGAGCTATGAATTGAGAGTAGTTTTTTCCTTATGTGAAGATACAGTGGTTGCAGCCTACTTATTGAAGACTATCCTTTCTCCATTAAGTTGCCTTTGTACCTTCATTAAAACTGACTTGTCCATATGTGTGTGGATATATTTCTGGATTTTGTGCTATTGATCTTTTAGTCTTTATGCCAATACCACAACCTCTGTCTTTAACTCTATAAGCCTTGAAATCAGGTAGTGTTAGTCCAACTTGTTCTTATCTAAATTATATCGGCTCTTCTAGATCCTTTATGTTTCTAGAAGTTTTAGAATCGGATTAGTTTCTACAAAACTGTTGGGATTTTTATTGTGCTTGTATTTTGTGTGTGTGTGTGTGTGTTTGAATTTGGAGAAAAATCAACATTTTAAGGTCTGACTCCTATCTGACCTCTTGGGCAAGTACATCTCTCCACTTATTGAGATCTTCTTGAATTTATCTCAGCAATATTTTTTAAGTGAATTCTTTTTTTTAAAATATATTTTTAAATATTTATTCTTAAGCTTTAGGTGGATACAATATCTTTATTTTACATTTATGTGGTGCTGAGGATTGAAGCCGGTGCCTTGTGCATGCTAGGTGAGCACTATACCACTGAGCCACAACCCCAGCCCTAAGTGAATTCTTTTTTCAAAATTTTTATATGTATTTTTAGTTGTTAATGGGCTTTATTTTATTCATTTATTTATATGTGGTGCTGAGAATTGAACCCAGTGCCTCACATGTGCCAGGAAAGTGCTTTACCATTGAGCCACAATCCCAGCCACCATCTTAGCAATACTTTTAAGTCATTATCTTTAGTCATATTTACCCAAAATGCTTCTTATTTTTATCATTGTAAATGGTATTTTTTATTTTATTTATTTTTTCCTTAGCTTTTTTATTTATTTATTTATTTTAGTCATACATGACGGCAGAATGTATTTTGACATATAATACATACATGGAATATACATACATCATTCATATTGTCTATTCTATTCTGCTGCCCTTCCTATCCTCCCTACTCCTCCCCTCCTCTCCCATCCTCTCTATCCAATCTAATGTGACACACTTTTTTTTCTTTTTCTCATTACAACATCATATATGTATTCTGTATAACAATGAGGTTCTCCTTCCATCTTCCATGCAACTCCCCTTCTCCCTCTTTTTCCCTCCCACTTCTCTTCCCTATTTAGTGGTAGTATTCTTCTCATGCTCTTCCTCCCTATCCCATTTTGAGTCACCCCCCCTTATATCAGAGAAGACAATCGGCATTTGATTTTTAGGGATTGGCTAACTTCACTTAGCATAATCTGCTCTAATGCCATCCATTTGCCTGCAAATGCCATGATCTTACTATTTTTTAGTGCTGAGTAATATTCCATTGTGTATAAATGCCACATTTTTAAAATCCATTCATCTATTGAAGGGCTTCTAGGTTGGTTCCACATTCTAGCTATTGTGAATTGTGCTGCTATAAACATTGATGTGGCTGTGTCCCTGTAGTATGCTCTTTTTAGGTCTTTTGGGTGTAATCCGAGAAGGGGAATAGCTGGGTCAAATGGTGGTTCCATTCCCAGCTTTCCAAGGAATCTCCATATTGCTTTCCAAATTGGCTGCACCAATTTGCAGTCCCACCAGCAATGTGAGTGGACCTTTTTCCCCACCCCCCCACCCCCCCCCCCACCCCCCCCATCCTCGCCAGCACTTGTTGTTTGACTTCAAATGGCTGCCATTCTTATTGGAGTGAGATAGTATCTTAGTTTTAATTTGCATTTCTCTGATTGCTAGAGATGGTGAGCATTTTTTCATGTATTTGTTGATTGATTGTATATCCTCTTCTGAGAAGTTTCTGTTCAAGTCCTGGGCCCATGTAAATGGTATTTTTTAAAAATTCTGTTCCTGCTCATTTCTAGTACAGAGAAATACAACTGATTTTTGTATACTGACCCTGTATCATAACCATGACCATGAATACATGAATATAAGGTCTATATAGACAATCCTGTTATCTGCTAATAAATTTTACTTCATGTTCCATAGTCTGTGTGCTTTTTATTTCTTGTGTTATTGTAATGGCTGGGACACCCAGTATACATTGAATAGAAATGGTAGAAGTAGACAGACTTGTTTCTGATCTTAGGGGAAAGTATTCCTTTTTTTTCTGTCATTAGGTATGATGTTAGCTGTAAGTTTTCTGTGGCATTGATGCCTTCTATCAAGGTGAGAATAATTCCTTCTATTCCTAGTTTGATGAATTTTTATCAGGAATGGATACTGAATTTTATAAAATGTCTTTTCTATATCTATTGAAATTACCATGTTTTAAAATTTTTAGTTTGATGTGAATTACATTAGCTATTTTTAAATGTTAAACCAAACTTGCATTCCTAGTTTTAAAAAGGAAGTTATACAGTTTGAAGGTGGTAGAGTAATGATGATAGTTTTCCATCTTGGAAATCACCCAAGTAAAGATGAAAATGAGGAAAAAAATGCAAATATTATGTCTGATGAAATCAGGAGAGAATAGAAACTATAAACAAATTAGGTGGACAGAGTGAAAAAAAAAAGAGTGTACATGGAGTAGAAATTGGTATATCCACTTTGGAGATTATCAGGGAGCATTTACTAAAGTTGAATAGATACATACTTTATGACCCAACAGTTCCACCTAAGAAACAAGTACATCTGTCTACCAAAAACCTTAAACAAAAGTGTTCATAGATGCTTTATTCATGGTAACCCAAACCTGAAAAGAATCCAATTGTCTATCCACAGAATAAATTGTTGTCTATCAGATAGGATAGTACACACTAATAAAAAGTCATAAATTACTGATAACCTGGATAAATCTCACAGATGTAAATTGGGGAGAATCCAGACACAGGAGTGCATTTTATATGATTTTGTTCCTTATAATTTCAAGAACAGGCTAATTTATAAAGCAGGTATGGTGGCTCCCATCCGTAATCCCAGCTAGTCAGGAGGCTAAGACAGGAGATTTCAACTTCAAAGCCAGCATGGACAATTTAGGGAGACCTGTCTCAAAATCAAGTATGAAAAGGGCTGGGGATGTAGCTCAGTGGTCAAGTGCTTCCCAGTATATGTGAGGCTCAGGGTTTGATCCCCCATATCACACATACATGTGCACACACCTTTTGGGGGAGGTATTTAATGAGAAGGGGCACAATGGGAAATTTCTGGGATTGTGGAAAAGTTCTACATCTTTGACCTGGGTTGTGGTTACATGGACTCACATTTGTAAAAAATTAATTGAGATATACTCTCTAGATTTGTGCAACTGGGCTAGGGTTGTGGCTTAGAGGTAAAGTGCTTGTCTAGCATGTGTGAGGCACTGAGTACTGAGTTTGCTCCTCCGCACCACATAAAAATAAATAAATAAAAATAAAGGTACTGTGTCCATCTACAACCATATATATATATATATATATATATATATATATATATATATTTTTTTTTTTTAATAAAATTAAAAAAAAAATAAGGCTGGGGATGTGGCTAAGTGGTTCAGTGCCCCTGAGTTCAATCCTTAGTAACTGCACCCCCCCCCACAAAAAAAGATTTGTACAATATATTGTATGTGAATTATGTCAATTAACAAGGAATCAGGGTTTCCCCCCCACACACAAAATAAGAGTAGTTTAATATGAAAACATAAAAATGATTTAATAAAAGAAACAAAAATAGAATTCACTGTATAAACAGAACAGAGCAGAATAACCAATTAGTCCTCATAATAATAAAAAGCAGTTTTATCATCTGATATCCATTCATGATCAAAACTGTTAGTAAACTAAGAATGGACTTTTTTTCTTTCTAGTACTGGGGATCAAACCTAGGACCTCATGTATGTTAAGCAAGAACTCTACCACTGAGCGTATCCCCAGCTACTGGAGAGGGATTTTCTTAACTGAATAAAGATTACTTGTAAAAAACCTAAACAATATCATAATTTTTAACAGTGGAAATTTAGAAGCAATTCCTTTTAAATCAGGATCCAGTTGAAAATGGTTAAGAACAGCAATTCCACATACCTTTGTTTGGGAATCTGAGTGCAGAGTAAGATGAGGAATACACAGGAAGACAGCCCATTCTAACATCTGTCTTTCAGATTCACCTGGTTTCCTTCAGTTTAGAATTTCATAACTTTCATGTGTTACAAATATTTTACAAGTACACAATAAAAATTTTAAAAACTTGAACAATTTTTAAATCCCATTTCATTAGGCTGAAAGATGCCAGATTATAAGAGAGTACCTATTGAATGATTCCACTTATAAAAATTCTATAAAATGCAAATTGGTCTGCAGTAACAGAAAGCAGATCAGTATAATGGTTGCTTGGGGACAAGAGCAAGAGAATGCAAGGAAATTGTAGGCGGGGTAAGAGGGAGAAATTATAAAGAAGTAGAAGGATAAATCTGATCATTTTAGGCTGGTGTGGTGGTGCTCACCTGTAATCCCAGCAGCTTGGGGGAGGATTGAAAGTTTGAGGCCAGCCTCAGCATCTTAGCAGGCCCCTAAACAACTTAGCAAGACTCTGTCTCAAAAAAGTAAGTAGAGCTGGGCTGTAGCTTCGGGGTAAAGTCCCCAGTATAATAATAATAATAATAATAAAAAGATTATCTTGATTGTGATGATAGTTTCACAGATGTATACATTATCAAACTGTACACTTTAAATATATGCAGTTTATTGTATATAAATTACACTTCGATAAAGCTGACTTAAAAAAAAAAGAATAGGTGCATTTACTTGCAATCAGAGTTTATCTTTCACTAGAGCATGTCTTAGATGTATCTGACATATGAACTGAACACAAACTGAACACAAAACCTATGCCACAAACTGAATAATATAACAGAAGGCAAGTTATCTACTTTTGTTGGAAAACTTCCATTTTAGATCAAATGTTTTGAAAAAAGCAATTCTACTAGTTTTAACTTTTCTTAAAAAAAAAAAATATTTCCCCTCTGGAAAGTAAAGGTTGATATCAGAGTAAAGTGCTCATACATTTTTTTGCTTCTTTTAGAATATCTTGGTATGGCAAAGGAATGGATCTAATTCTTTGAAAACCAAGATTCAAAAAACAAAACCAAGATTCCATGAGGAGACAATGCAAGACTGTCTTACTGAATGACTTGTTAATGGTCAATCATGGTTTCTGAGACAACACAGTTTGAATTCTGTTCAGAGCCAATAGTGGGCCTACATACTGGGGCAACATAAGATTTCCATTATTTTTGCATCTCAAAATAAAAGCCAGGAAATAATTTAAATGCAAATGATGGCGTGTATAAATCTATTTTTAAGTTTCTTGTTACCCAGTCATGATTGAATAAAATCTGTAATAGAGGAGCCAAATTTTTACAGGTGCTTTATACTACATGCTTATATGACAACAAATTGAAAATAATGTCTTTATTCTATTATGATAAAATTCAAATTTAAAGAGAATAGGATATTTCAGCACATTTCAATTTTAAAAGTGAAAAAATTAAGGCTAAAAAGGGTCAGGACATAGATATAAAGTAATTCACATTGCAAAATGGGGTAGAAGTGAAAGAGGTAGAATGCAGGGGAGGTTGAGCACGCAGAAGAGTCTCAAGATTGCTTACAGAGTGAGAATTCCAGAGTCAGGATGGAGTTCCAGAAGCAAGTGGAAAAACCCTGGAATTACTGAATAGGAGAGGTGACAGGGAATTCCTGGAGAACAATATGGCAAGCAACAGAGAAGGCCCAGCAAGCCTGGACAGCTCACATTGTTTTTATCCTGCAAATCAACCCAGGTGCACACTACTCTCTAGCAACAGTCAGAACCTCCAGAATTAAAGGTGCAAAAGTGTCTGGACACAAGAAAGGGTTTTGAGAAAGAAAGGCATAAAGCAGCGGCAAGGGGCTGGGAAAAGTAGATGCAGTTGAAGGGCTACTCCAGGATGGGTTTTGCTAAGGAAAAAAACTTCTTTTTCTGCAAAGAAAATTATCTATTCATATCTCTTTAAAAAATTTATTTTTGTTACGTGCCCTTTGTTTGTTTATGCCAACGAAATTCAAAAGTATTTGTTTCAGGCACTGGGTTGGTACCAAGACTGCTCTTCTAAAGGGTTTTATCAACTTGGGTTGCCTGTACCTGTTCCTCAGCACCAATGTGTTAATCACTTCCTTTTGCTTCCATTTAGTCTAGTAGATTGCTAGCCAGAATCAACAATTTTATGATCTACTATTTACCTCCTTTTGTGTTAGACATTAACATCCTTTTCAGAGGATTCATTAATAAGAATGGGAAGTGCAAGAATCATGTGCCATGCCCTCCCTCCATTCTACTTATTTAAGGGATCTTCATTTTTTTCTGCCACTACATCACTCATTAGCCCACTGCCATGTTCCATCCTGGACGCCTCCTGCCACTTCAGCCCAACATTCCACTGCTGATGCTCTTTGTAGGATCAGAATCCAAGGGTCAGGATCACTTGTCAAAGCTGAACTGCTGTACCTCTCTCTGCTTTTCTTAACTTCCACGTGGAGTTCAGCAAACCCTCTACACTACTACTCTGGTCCCGCAACCATGTTGGATTTCTTCTTTTGATTCCCACAACCAAAAGTTGGTCTTCATTTAATTTGTTCCCACTGCACAATACATCAAGTAAATAGTGAGTTTCTAACTGGTCTCCCACTTGGATTTGGGAGGTTCCGCTTTAGTTCTAAACACTTACTGAGTGCCACCATGGGCTAAGAATTATGCCAGATAAAGTTATCTACCTCCAGGGATAGATGAATATTGAATATATACATGATTACATGCAACTGGGAAATATAGATAAGAATTAGCCAGATCCAAAATTTTAGCCCTTGGTTTTTCTCAGGCCCAAAGAGCTGCTGACAATAAGAGACCTCTCCAAAATCTTTGCTAAATTTATGTGTTTTAGTAAAGATAGACATGAATGTGTTAGACAGCAGAAGAGCACATTCAGTGATTTCTAAATAGTGTGGCCAAATTTCCAATATCAGAGAAAGTGAAAGGCAACCTGACCAACTCTTAAGACCGTGGTTTGGGAGGCCCACTCCCTTTATACAGAATATGTCACTCTGTCCTTCCATGCCTTTATTGGTGACAGCAATGGACAAGAACAATGCCAGGCCCAACACCTGGGGTGCCAAGCAGGCCCTGCAGGGCTCCTGGCACATCCAGCCCCCAGCCCAACATCCAATCTACCCAGGCCATGTTCCCGAATGGGCATGTCCCCGTCTGTCCAGTTTGTATGTGTGGATCAGTCTGTCTGAGTGCCTGAGCCGTTGCCTACAGGGTCCCACCATCCTTGGCACATGGTAGGGGCTGTTGGGAACACAACGTGGCATTCCCCGGTGGACCACTGGGCCTCGGTGCTGACCATGGGAGACAGGGCCAGGGACTGGAGGTGGCAGGGGGCCAGGCACAAAGTTCACTCCAGGGCCACATCCTACAAAAGAACCAGCTGTCAGAGTGGGCTTCTGACCAGGGTGAGCAAAGCTCTGCCTTCAGGCAGCTCTGGTCTGCTAGGGTGATTTCTCTTGGCTTTGGTTTCCTCATTTGCAAAATGGGGATACCACTTCTCCTACCTCCAATGGGTAAATTATGATAATCAATGAACTGATTAAAGAGTCTGTAGGTACTATTCCAAATTGAGGGACTACTGTCACCAAACTCAATCCTGGGGGCAAAAGGAGTACCCAACTCCTCTCGGCTTACCTGGGTACAGCAGGCTGGGCTGGGGGAGGTACAAGGGGAGACTGGGAGAGGTGTTAAGGGGGGTCACAGAGGCACCTACCTAGGTTGGGTGGCATCGAGAAGTCCTCCATTGGATTGTAATTGAAGAATTCATGGGGTGGAAAGGGCTGGCCTGGGAAAAAAGGGGCATCCTGGGGCAGGGGTGGGAACAAGGGAGGTGGTGAGGGCTGAGGAAGAGGATAAGGAAAAGACATGGGAGGGGGTAAAGGAGAGGGTGGGGGTGGAGGCAAGGCCAGCTGCTCCCCGAAGTCTGGGGACTGCCTATGGCTTCCCTGGAATGGATGATCCATCTCTGGCCAGTCCTCAATCCACGGGTCTAGGAATGGGATGATTGTTTTAGAAAGGCCTGAGAAGCCAGACTGCCCTGAACTCTGGTTAGCCACACTTCCAGAGTTCTTCTCTATTCTCTCAGAGAACAGGGCTACCAGGCTGGAGTACCATGTACCTTCCACCTAGTTTTCCTCATTCTCTCACATTTTAGGCCAAGCTCAAGATATGCTCCTTTTTTCTTGCTTCACATTTCCCACTCTTCTGACTCCATCCTTCCCTCCCACACCTATTTCCTGTGCTTGTTCAATTCCTGAATCTTTAGCTTTTTCCTCTCCCCAACTCCTTCCCACAGACCAATAAATAAGCCAAATATAAAGATCTTGTTCTCCCTATTGGCCCCCCTTTCCTTACAAAGTTCTACAAGGACCATTTTGTCCCATTTCCATGTCCTCATCAATTGCTCACCATCTCTTTGGACCCTACTCCATGCCTTCAATGCATTTCCTACTAAAGGCAACCACTCATGGACATATTTAACCAATGGTCAACAGCCTCTGTCTTCCTTGAAAGTGCCTCTCTATCTTCACCTCCTTGTGTCTGCCATCAGTCCCTCTTTCCTGCCAATCTGAAGTGTGAGTACTGTTCTGCTTTCTTCTTCATGGTTCATACTCATACCCTCTACTTCTTGCCTGGTATCTAAATACAAATCCCCTGTATTTCCACAGTACCTCAGACAGATCTGCCCTAATCAAACTCATCAACTCATCCTTCCACCTCAAATCAATTCTTCCATTGAATGTCCTTAATTACTGTAGCTTCAAATTAGATTCAGAAGACCCAAGACACCACAAATTAGCCTTAAAACCTTTTCTTTGCTGGGATCAACTCTGTCATCTATAAAACAATAAAAGTCCTAATTCACCTCCCCAATGGATGCTCCAACTCCTGGCTACTAAGTTCTGGAGATCTGCCCGTATGATATTCCCAGCCTCTCTGTGTCCCCCACCCTTGTGCTGAGACAGTTTCTAACATAACTTATGCCTCCTATTCAACAAACACTGTCCTCTTGGAACTGTGTACAGAGTGACTGTGCTAGACCCTGGGATGAAAGGGGTGAATTGTGAACAAGTGAGGCAGGAAACTAGTCTTTTGAAGACAGGATGGAGGGGAAAGGCAGACACAGAAACAATCAGCCATGATGCCCCAGGTGTGAAGAGGCAGGGACTGGGAGGCTAACAAGGAAACAAATGTTTTGCAGTGTAGAATGTTATGGCTTAGATGTGATGGGAACAGTACCCCAGAACAAGCAGGAGGGGTAGAACCCTCAGAAGCCTGTGCTAGTAATGAGTGATAGGGCCAAGGACAGCAGTTCTAAGCTGCAACCAATGACACTGGGACCCTGAGGCTGAGATGAGCCAACAGGATCTTGTCCACTGAACCCATTCCTGTGAGAATAACCTGCATCATGTCTCTGCTCAGCAGTCTTATAGCTGACTGCTCCCCCTGGTCCTCTTGCCTCTGCCACACTGCCTCGACTACCCTTCCTCCATTTCTATCTTTCCATACTCCACACCTGTGCCTAGCTAAAAGTACACCCATTTTTTTCCCTGTTCACCTGTTGAGTAGAATTTTTTGACACCTGGCCTAATACAATAACCAATGCTTGCATAAGCTCACTCATGTAAACAGAGGAACTACACAATTGGACTGTAAAGAACTGGACTCAGACTAAAATGTTGTTCCTATGAGCTAACCCTCCCCAGAGGATGATGAAGGCACACTCAGGAGCCATGACAGTCCTTCAGAGACCCCAACTCTCTACCTCTGTTCCGTTCCTTTCTTGAGTCCTATGTTCTGACAGCCCTACCTGCATCACTACCCAGCCCCTCTGTGGTAGGGCTCACCAGGGGGACGGTCACGCTTGGGCAGTTCCACACCCCAGGCATCAGCCACATGGGTCAGAAGCAGATGTGAGAGGTGGCGGTGTGCATGCTGGTCCCAATGGACACCGTCTCGATGGCGGTGCCGTACTGCATGCCGGAAATGAAAGTGTAGGTCCAGGACATCGAAGCAATGGTCCCCGGCCAGTGTAGCGCTGTAGAAGTTGCCCTCAACTACATCCCGTCGTAGAGTGCCCGCCAGTGGCTGAAGCTGAGAGAGAAAGTGCAGCCTCTATGAGGGTCCCCTATCTATCAGCTAGTTTTTCATCCCCTGTCCAGAAAGGCCCCAGTTACTTGCCTCTGGCAAAAGAAAACCCCCAGTGATGCGTTTGCCTAGGGGCATTGCCATGTTCCACACCAGCAAACAGGAGTCTGGCAACACTTGGTCCATGCGCACAAACACTCGTTCCAGGTTCTCTCGGTAGCTTTCCATTGAGCAACGGCCATACCTATTACATAACACAAAGGGTGGGCAAGGAGCACAGGGGAAGAGCCATACCTCCACCTCCAACCTGTATTTACCTCTCCCCTGCCCCAACCTGGAGAGATCCCAGAGGCAGGAGTTGATGATCACCAAGTCGGGGGCAGGCCCATATGTCAGCTCCTCCAGGACGTCCTCAAGGTACTCAGAGTAAACGCGGGTGAGGAAGTAGAAGCGTACAAGGTGGTGGCCAGAACCCGAGCAGAACTGGCGGACCTCGCGATACTGTGTCCCGTTGTGCAGCTCACCCAGTTGGCCCCCAGCCACCAGCTGGTCCTGTTCAAAGCTCAGCTCCCCCTGCCCACCCCCAACCCTGCTGGTCAGACCCATGCCAGGGAGGTGGACCCTGCCAGGCCAGGGTCTGCACCCACCCACCACTGGCATAGCTGCAAAGCCTCCCTCACCTTGGCTTTCAACTGGGCAGCTGTGAGCAGTGAGTCTTTCTGGAGCAGAAGCACCAGGTCCTTATACACAGCTCTCTGGACTGCAGGGAGACAGTGATTCCCAAGGCTGAGGCAGACCTTGCCCCATCCCAGCTCTTCCCAAGTCTAAGCCTCCCATCTTCCCAGGGCTGGGCTGCCCAACACCAGCTCCATGGAATATTCACTTAGGTACAGGAAAAAAGGGAAGATTTAAAAGCCCTGGCACTGCCTGTTCTTTCTATTTGTGCCCCTCTCTGTCAAAGTAGAATATGTGACCCTAGATCACCTGGCAAAGTCAAATTGGTCAAGTCCCCCAGGAGACACATGATACAGCCCATAGCTCCTTTTGGGGAGATCATGGGAGACTGTGAGGGAGAGAAAAATGCTAAGCAAGGATGGGCAAAAAGTGCACAAGTTACATGTCAAGACACCTGTGGAAGATGTGTAGGGAATTAAAAAGGGGGGACATCTATTTAACTAGAACAGACTAGGGGGCAGAGAGACCTGAGATGGAGGCAAAAGGTGCAAACATAGAAACAGGTTGCAGATGCAGGTTTGGGACGCGTCATTTTAGAGGGGGCACTCACTGGAGTCCCCCAAGATGACCACGAACTTGTTGTGTAGCAGCTGCTGGACTTCTGAGGCCTGGAAGTGGACCATGGCGCTTCGCAGCGGGCGGTGCGGCACCTCGTTTTCCAGACAGAAGACCATGCCGCCACCGACAACGACGGGCTGCAGAGAGAGGCCACTAAGCCGCTCGAGGGCGGGGACATGGAGCAGGTCGGCCCCAGGGCCCGCCCTGGGATAAACGAGGCCTGCGCCAGCCCCTCCCAGGCTGCTCGGAGCTACAGAGAGGCGGCTGCGGCGATAGAGGGGAGCCCATGGCAGCGCCGGCCTTGGTTAAACTCCGTGCGGGAGGCGGCGGTCGCCGGGCCTGCAGGCCTCCAGGGCACTGTGGCGCTTCCCGCGCGGCGGCGCCGCCCTGCGCCCCGCCACGTGCCCGCCGCCCCGCGCATGCGCGCGCGCCCGCTCGCGCCAATTACCGAATCCCGGGGCTCCGCGCAGTTCACCGGAGAGTAGTGCGAGACCGCGCACTGCGCGCCTGGCCCGCAGCGGGCTCCAGGTCTAGCCTCATGTTCCCGCGCCCAGGGAGGCCAGTCGGTTCTGCAAAGCCCCCGCCCTGCAGAGCCCTTGCGCCCTGGTTAGCTGTCGGTGCGCAGCCCGACGCCCAGCGCTCTCCATGCGTGCGTCGCGGTGGCCCCGACGGCGCCTCGGGCTTCGGCGCCCCAGGCGGCGTCGCTCACAGCTCCCACTTCCGGTCACCCATGTCACCCCTGCGCACCCTCAACGCCCGAGGGGATGGAAAAGCGGCAGGGTCAGCTGCTAAGGGGCCCAGGAGCCAGGGTCAGGCCCACCCGGGCGGGTGGGAAGCCCGGTGCGGGCGGGGGGCACGGCGACGGCCGACAGCAGCTGCCCACAGTGGTGATGGCCGCAGAGGCGGCCTCGTCACGTGACCCGGACGGGCGGAAGCGGAAGTGCCGGCCTGGAGCCCGCGCTAGGTGGCTGTCCTAACATTGCCCAGCCGCTGTCTGCACCAGCCATGGACTGCTACACCGCGAACTGGAACCCGCTCGGGGACTCTGCCTTTTACCGGTGAGCCGCCCCGCCCTCCTGCCTACAGCCCGGCTTACCTCGCTCGCCCGCCCGCCGGCTCGGGTCTCCGGGTAGAGCTGGCGGCGTTCACCCCTGTCACTATGGGCGCTGGGGTCCGCCCCGTGCCGGCTCTCCCTGTCAGTCAGTCAGGGACTTAATGCACCGCTGCCTCTGGGCAGGGAGCCGGGCCTGCTTCAGAGAAACGACCGAGATGAGCGGTTGCCACTCCCAAGTTTAGGTCTGTCAGCCTCCGGAAGGATGCTCAGATCTCGTTGAAGGAGGCCGCCCGCGGTGACAGCGAGTACCCAGTCTCCTGCTGGAAAGTGCTGCTGAAGTCAGACCACAGGGGCGCTCGGAGGGGGGCGGGATCGCACGGCGGGCGGGGTGTCTGTGCTGACCAAGGCAGGGAGTAGGGGGCGAGTTGTCAGTGAATCCTGGAACAGCGCAAGTGAGGACCCCCTGGTCCGGGGTAGCCTTCCCGCGGGAGTCCTAAACCAGGGATTTTCATTAACTTGTAAAACATCGTTAGCCTGATCAGGATTTTTCAACAGCTTCCCTTTGTAAACTAAAATACAGTCTATGTGTTTGTCGGCCCGTATTTGTGTCTTCAACCTCATCTGTTGCTCTCTTATCCAAAGCTTGTGTTCCAGCTGCACAGAATTTCAGGGCCCCAACATACAGTGATATTTTATGGCTTTCTATGTTTGTATCAGCCTACAGTTCTTTCTGTGGGCATTGCCATTTCCCTCTTTAACTCACTGAAGAATTCTTGCTCATCTTTCAGGACTTAGTTCAAGAGTTCTTTCTAGAACCTTCCTTCGCCCTGTCCCGATTGAAATCCTTTAGGCTTCACAGGGCCTGGTGCTAAGATCTGTTATATGTGATACAGTAGGGCAATATTTGTGTGAGTTCCTTTTGCTAAACCAAGCCCTTTGAGGGCTGATATCATGTTTCTTGCATTTTTTTTTTTATCTCCAGTGCATGTTTAGAAGTGTCTTCTGTGTAACAGTTTTCCAATTAAATTTTTAAAGAATAATTTTAGAGTTGGGAATATAAATCAGTGGAAGAGCCCTTGCCTTTAGGGAGACCCTGGATTTGATCCCCAGCACTGGGGGGGGGGGGAGATATCATATGAATTACAATTAAAAGATCGCAAAGACATTGCATCAGGATATTTTTTCAATAGAAGATATTCATTTCTGCTGATGAAACTACTATTCTTACTCATGTATTCAAACTTTTAAATGTAATTTTTGATTTGCAACATGATACACTTCCTAGTTAAATGCCTGGTAACAATTTTTAGAGATCTGTTGCATTTATTCATGATAATTCTCACGAATTATCATGAAATATGCCTATACAATATGAAAAAATTGCAAAAGTTTACTTAAAATCAGTAGGAAATACTAATGATTTTATGTGTTTCAGTAGAGAAGAGATACCAGCTGACAAAGTTAGCATATCATTTAGTGTTCACTCACCACCTAGTTAACACAGCATTCACTTTTTAAAATATTAATTTGTAGTATTCTTGAAAATACATATTGCCTGCCCAGGTCTGTTGAATCAAAGACAAAAGACAATGTCCTCATTACCACTGAACTCCTGTTTAGACCACTAAAGTTTTTTTAAAACATCTAAGTCTTGAGTGCATACCATTGACCTGGAGCTGGTTGGCCAATCTACCCTTACCTGTTCTGTACTGCCAGAAAGGATTAAGGGTCTTAATCTTGCTGTAGAGAACATGTTCTAAGTTGCTAACAGATATTTAAACTTTCTTATCTACTAGACGCTATCCTGAGTACTTGTGTGTTGATTTGCTTAACCTTAACAACTTCATAATGTAGGCATCATGATTAGCCCCATCCTTTTGATGAAGAAGCTGAGGGTCACAGAGGCCAGGTTACAGTAGACCAGGTTATGTAGCTAGTAAGTGGTAGAAACAGGATTTAGACCCAAATGGTCTAGTTCTAGACTCTGCGCTAAAGCATAAGAATTGTTTTGTTTTTTTAAACAGGAAAATATAAGAACATGTTCTAGTTTCAGTACTGAAAATGCTTTAAGTAAAGGTTCTTTATTTTCTTCATATTTGTACAATCCTAGGACATATTTGTATTCTAGTACGTGAATTGAATGATAAGCAGGTGGGAGACATTGCATTTTGAGTCCTACTGGCAGGACAGGATTCTTCTGCACTAGAGGTAGTATTCTGGAAATTCTGAAATTGGGGAAGGCAAAGAGAGAAAATGGTGACCAGGTCTTATGGGACTCTAAATCTAGACTTTTTTAGTTCTGGGAATTGAATCCAGGAGGCACTGAGCCATATCCCCAGTCCTTTTTTTTATGTTTTATTTTGAGACAGGGTCTCACTAAGTTGGTTAGGGCCTTATAGATTACTGAAGCTGTCTTTGAACTTGCAGTCCTCCTGCCTCAGCCTCCTGAGTTGCTGGGATTACAGGCATGCACCACTATGCCTGGCAGAAGTCTAGCCTTTTTATCCTAAAAATACAACTTGAGCTATTGCCATTATTTAATTTGACCCAGCCTTTGCTAGTTTGAACTTGTATTGACCAATACAACAGACATGTACTCTTCCTGTTCTCATAGGGCTAACAGTCACAGGGCAAGACCATTAATAACCATTAGGTATTTGTTTGGTCTTAGTCACTATGAAGGATAATCACTGAGGTGTAGGAGCACATACCTTAAGAAAGCATATAAACTGGGTATGGTGGCACACATCTGTAATCCCAAATACTCGGGAGGCTGAATCAGGAGGATTGTAAGTTTGAGGCAAGTCTCAGTAACTTAGTGAGACATTTCTCAAAATAAAAAGGTCTGGGAACATAGCTCATTGGTATGTGTCCCTGGATTTAATTCCAATATAAAAAATGAGAGAGATGAAGAGAGTGGGAGTGGGGGAAGATAAAGAAGACTTTTCAAAAAAAATATTTCTTTTTTAGTTTTAAGTGGATACAATATCTTTATTTTATTTTTATGTGGTGCTGAGGATTGAACCCAGTTCCTCACATGTGCTGGGCGAGCACTCTACCACTTGAACCACAACCCCAGCCCCCAAGAAGACTTTTTTTAAAAGAAAGAATAATGTCCCATCCAAGAGATAAGTAGACTTAAGTGCAGGGGGAGGGTTAAAGAAGAGCATATACAAAAGTCCTGAGGTAGGAAGGTCTGAAACACTCCCAGTGACCTAAAAAGCCAGTGGGATTGGAGTGCTACAGGCAACAGGCAAGACAAAAGCTGAGGTTGATGTCCTTCTTTTAGGAGTCACACTCTACAGGAACTTATAGACCATCTTATTTGAAAAACGTGAGAAATTTAAATTAAGGAAAAGATTAACATGAATGGATTTGCACCGCTTGGGGATTGTTGTGTGTTTTAAGTTCCTTCTGGAGGCAGAAGATGGAAGTAATTGGAAGAATGGAAACAAAAGAGACTGTGTAAGGAGCCTAGGGAGAAGTTGTGGGTGGTGAGCACTGGGTTAGTGATGGTAGGTGTGGAAGGGGTCTGAGCAATTTAGTTGGTGAAACAGAAGGAGGTTGTAATGACTGCACTTGGGAGGGAGGAGGAAAAACAAGGAATCAAGGATGACTTTGAGTTTTGGCTTCAAATCATGAAAAAGGAAAAGTGAGTTTGGCAGAGAAGAGAGTGAGCACATTGACTTTCAAGCTTTTCAGAAACATTCTTATGGTAAAAGAAAGGATTATGAATCCCTGATGTTCTTAGAAGAGAGGAAGACTATTTTAGTACTATACTTGTGTTTTTGTTTTGCTTTTTTGCTAATATAAACAAATGTTTTAAAAATTGGGTTAAATACACATAATATAAATTTATCATCCTATTTTTTAATGTATTCAGTATGGTTAAGTATATTCACAGTGTTGTACCACCAATTTTCAAAACCTTTTCATCTTGTAAAACTGAAATTCTGTACCCATCAATGGCAACTCCTCACTTTCCCCTCCCCCAGCCAGTGGCAGCCATCATTCTATTTTCTGTCTCTATGAATTTGATTGCTCTAAGTACCTAATAGTAAGCAGAATCATATAACATTTGTCTTTTTGTGACTGGCTTACATAATGTCTTCAAGGTTCATTGCCATTATAGCATGTCATAATTTCCTTCTTTTTTTTTAATATTTTGTATTGGGGATTGAATCAAGGGGTGCTTTACTACTGAGCTACATCCCCAGCCCTTTTTATTTTTTATTTTGAGACAGAGTCTTGCTGAGTTGCTGAGGCTGGCCTTCAATTTATGACTCTCCTGCCTCAGTCTCCCAGGTTGCTGGGGTTACAGATCTGTGCTACCACACCTGGCATTTAGCCATATTTTAAGGCTAAATAATATCCCATCATATGTATATACCATAATTTGCTTTTCAGTTCTTCAGTCAAGAGGCACTTGGATTGTTCTCACCTCTTGGCTATTGAGAATAATGCTGGCATAAACATGGTGTACAAATACCTTTATAGTAGGGCTAGAGTTGTAACTCAGTGATACAGTGCATGCTTAGCATGCATAAGGCCCTGGGTTGGGTCCTTAGTACCCAACAACAACAAAACCTTTTTGAGACAGGTTGGAGGAATGGGATTTCAGGGGTGACAATGGGTTCTCTTTAGGGACTAGGGATTTGGGGATTATTGGGTTTTCCTAAATCAAGATCTGATGTGCTTCTCTCTCCCCAGGGCTTTGATACTCCAGCCTGTTTCACAAAGGGGCTCTTGTCACATCATGGTGCACCATGATGCTCCAGCAGTTCAACTGCATTGCCATAGGGATTTCTTTACTGTTTCTTGCAGGAGCTAGAATTGAGGCTGCCAGGACAGTCGGTATAATAGTTTTCTAATGTAAGAATCCAGGGTTCATTTCCGCTGCTCAGAAGATTTCCATTTCTGAGACCTAGAAATGGAGGAGAAAGATGTAGCTGGCCTTTCCATTTGAGGGTACAGCTTGTCCTCACCCTTAGGCTTTTCTGAGAGGCTGCCCTTCACTCTCCCCTTCCACATCCACAGCATCCTTGCAGCACAGCTTGAGTCACCTCACTGAGAAGCCTACTGTAGCTTGAAGACTTTGAGAGGTGATTTGCCTTGTTGCTCTTTGCTCCCTGACCCTTTCTTCTGTACCTCTTTCAGGGCTCCTTTATGCCTGGCTCTGCCTCTTTCATACTTGGTCTATTATTGCCAGTTTCTTAGACCACATCCGATTGGAGGTTTTGGCCCATGGCTTCTGGAGATCCCAACTTTTGCCAACTTTCAGGGTGACTTAAATGGCCACTGTCTTCACAGTGATTTTATCCACTTCAGCCACTCTCTCCCCCAGTCCCGCTCAACCCTGGTGCTCATCCAAAACTGCTCTACCTCAGAAGTGTTAAATTCACAGCCTCCTCTTGGACCATAGACTCCTGTCCGAATGGATACTCTGAAACCTCCTGGTTCACCTGCCCTTTAACCTCAGTGGGTCCCCATCCATGGAGCTCTCTTTTGTCTTGGTGTCCACATGCAGAGCCCCTTCTATAGATGTTTCCTTCCCTGTCCGGCTAGCTGGACAGCCATGGGCAGTCACTTCTTTTTCTTGCCTTTTCCCTAACAATCTTGTTCCTTTGCCCTTTGGTTGCACTTGATTGGCACAGGACCACCTCCCTGTGCACCAGTCTCTCACCATCTCTACCTGCACCTGGCTGCAGGGTCACCCAACAGCTAGGTTGGGACTACTACAGTTCCGCTGCCACAGCTTTAGCTTGATGGAGTCATTCTACACTCACTCACCTCAGGGCTCTACTTGTAAATGATTACACTATGAAATACTTGTGAGTAATTAAAATACTTGGGGAATATTAAAAATTGAAATCTCCTTGCTATCCCCTCCCAATAGCTGACTTCATCTCATGTTTCCCAGAGAACTGGAAGTTATGGCATGGAAGCCTAGGCTTCCCCTGACCAAACCTGCTCTTCCCTAACCAAAGGAAAGGTGCCCCTGTTCAGCCACATCCCTGGCTCCCTGCCTTCTTAGACATCATGTGCCGATCCCCTGTCCTCACTTAGCCACAGTGTTTCTCCAGCTATCGTCCAGGGCCCCTTGCATCAAGATCACTTGAGATGTTAGCTACGTGCAGGTTCATAGGGCAGATGCCATAGTATCTGGGGCGAGTCATAAGAATTTGATCTATATTTTCAAGGCTACAGCTCTGCGTTGTTTTCCACCATCTCTGTCCCAGTGTTCCCTATTAGATTCAAGCATACTTAAATCTCCCATCCTTCCTAACCTATAGGTCCTTCCTCACCCCTCTTTCTCTCCCTGTGTCCCGCTGAAGTCCTGACTGAAGACCCCATCTGTACTTACTTCCCTTTTCTCTCTTCTCACTGACCAATTACTCTGGCCTGAACACCATGTTCTCAGTGATATTCTTCACTGCAGTTAACATACCCCAGTCTTCATCTGAGCTTAAATCTAGAGCATCGTTCAGGGCTGACCAGTGGGAAGCAAGAAGCAGCCCTTGTGGGCACAAATGGGTTACTGGTGAGCCATAGCTGGTGGCTAGTCTGGAAGTTGAAGCAGCACTGGAAGCATTCAGAGCTGCGGGTAGGTAGACCCCCATCCCGGCCAACACTGTGAGCTCATCAAGGGATTGTGTATTCTGGGCACATTATTGGGGCAGAGAACCACCAGGTGTCCACAAACCCACAGTGCCCACAGACCACGGAGCTGCTGGAAGCAGCAGGAGAGCCCTTTCCTCCTGCAGTGTCCTTTTGGCGCCCTCTGTTGAGAAAGCTTAACATTCAGCTCACTTCAGATCAAGTACTGAAGGGTGAATTTGGAGCAGAGAGGCAATAACTTGATAACTGGCCCATCTGACTTCTTAGCTTTCTCAGGAAGCCTTCTGCACACCTATGAATTCCTTTACAATAACAAAACAATCATTTCTGGCTTAATAAGATACTATTATCCTTACAAGTAGAACTATTCTTTCACAAAATGAGAAGAGAACAATCTTAAGTTATTATCCATTATTGAATCCATTAGTTCTCACATTGAGACCCACTATCCCACTGAAAATATTCTGTTATAAAAACTAAATTGTTCTGGGTAAGGTGGCATACACCTAAAATCCCAGTGACTCTGGAGGCTGAGTCAGGAGGATCGCAAGTTGAGACCAGCCCTAAGCTTGCTCAAAATAAAAATAACAAAAATAAAATTGATCTCAAAAGTAGAAAGAATTGAGGATGTTGCTCAGTGATTAAGTGCCCCTGGGTTTAAACCCTGATATAAAAAAAAATCCCCCCAAAACTAAATTGTAATGTTAACCTCTAGTAATTTGTATATAAAATAAAAATGGGAAGTAGAAGATAATGGCTAGTATATAAATATAAGCACATTGATGTAATAAGCATAGAGAAAATAGGGAAAAATGATTCCAGTTTTCATTTCTATAATTGCTTACAAGGTCATAGTTGATATCTGTAGCTTCCTTCTTCAGTTGCCCACCCCCTACTTCCCTTGCCCTCAGCCAGAACCTCCATTGCTCTAGTTGTTTACCTCGTGGAGTCATCCAAGCCTTCATTCCTCACCCAGTCTATTTTTGTTTTTTGTTACTGAAGTTTTTCATTGAGCTTTACTGTTGGGTATGGAAACACTAAGAGCCCCCCCCCCCCCAGGACTCCCTGGATTTCAGGCAGTCCTTCTTGCTTCCATTATGTAGCAACAACTTGATTTTACTCTTTGTAATCAGAACAATCACTTTACCTAGTAAATCAACCTCATATTTTATGCCACTGTTGACTCAGTGGCATAGGACCCCAAGATGGCAAGATGATACTCTTTATCTTCTAATTCAATAAATCCATCATTGTGTTTCATTCTCCTCTTGGAGACTCAGCTTTATAAGCCATTGGATCTCAAAGTTCTGGGACTGGAAGCAACATTTTTATAAGATGGTTATTAGGTGTGATAGTGAAAGGAGCCACTCCCACTTCTACCCCTGGATTCCAGGTCCCATGTATTCTGTCTATGGGGAAGGTAATACCTAATAGTCTCTGATTCACAGCATAAGCTGCATCCTAAAAGACAGACCCTCATCTTTTTAAAGGGTGCTGGCTCCCAATTGGGTTTGCAACTGATTCAAAAAATTTTGGCCAGCCCTTTGTGGGTAATGGGATATATGGTAAGACCAGTTGGTTCCATGGCCCTAAGCCCACTGTTGCACTTTCCTTCCTGTGGAATGAAGTTCTTGATTAGATGCAGTGCTTTGCAGAATGCCGTAAGGGTGAATAAAGCATTCTGTGAATCTACAGATGGTGGGTGCTGGCAAACACATTAGAGGCAAGAAAGGAAAATCCGATTTGTCCTTCCATAATGGAAGAAGCCCAATGTAATCAACTTGCAGGCTGGCCTCCTGAGAATGGTGCCAAACTGGGGCCCTATATTAGGCACTCACTCAGGATTGTTAACCTGGTCAGCTTTAGATAGGGAAGCTTCCAAGACCTCTACCTCAAGTAGAAAATAAATAAAAAATAAAACAAAATTTAATTGTGTGGGTTGCTGAATTATAACAGTGGAATTCAACAACAAGCCATTTCTCACGTGTAGGTTAAGGCACTGATCAAAACAATGGATCCTGAAACTTGAACAGGGACTTTTGATCAGACCCAGAGGAAACTGACAATCTTGGAACCCCTGTCACTCCAAGACTCCCTTAGCAGTAAAAGTAGCTTACCTTCCCATCTCTGTAGAGATTAGCCTTCCTTGGCTTGAAAACCCTATGATTACCTTATTCAAGAATGGCAAACTTGGAAGGGGAAAGCTTTCTCCAGACTGGCACACCATTTGTGCCAGCGTCATTTTCTCTTTGTAAATGTTCATGTGAACTCATAATAATCCATCCCATACCAGAGTCCTTGTAGTCATCATTAATGCCACACGTTTAAATATGGAAGCCATTCCCAAAGCACGTGCTTCAGTTGGCACCTCATCAGAGTAAACTTCAGGCTTGGTTAATTGTGATGCCACAGCATATGATAGGTTTCTGTCATCCATTTCCCTTTGGCAAAGAGCTCAACACCAAACCAATTCCCAAATTCCCTCTTTAGGGGTTTTTCTCCTGGGGCCATTCCCTATACCAAGTCTGTATCTATCTGGATCCAGCCAGGAGATTTAAATTGGAAAAGTTAATATAAAGAATTAGTAATCTATGACATAAGTATATATAAAATATATAAGAAAATCTTATATGGTATCTTAGGGATGAGGGAGAGTACCCCAAGAATGGCAAACACGGGAAGAGAAGCCTCTCTCTAGACTGGGGTTCAGACCTTGTTGGAGAAAATATGGTTGCAGCCCACTGGATGCTGGTTGTACCAGACTAGAGCTGACTTATAGTATTGGGGAACCAAGAGGTTACTCTCTAAGGTGCAAGGGGTAGGGGATGCAGGGAAACCATAGCTGGAAGCCCCAGAATGTGCATGTGCAACCAGAGGTGGGTTCCTGTGACTGGACTACATGGCATCCATAGGTAAAGATGTACAATTGTGCAAAGGGAGTCAATGGAAAATGTGATAGGGTACAAGTGAGGCACAGCTAGTGACCAGGCGTCTTGGTATGCAAAGGAATCTGCTGCTTATCATGGGAAGGAAGCCCAAGGTGTGGTATCTTCAGAGAGCCAGGAGTTGATCTAGGCATGGTTTTCCAGATGCATAGGGGGCCTAACACCACCAGGTGTCCTCACACCCTGCCTGCTGGCCTATTCATGGCTTTCCGGAACTCTTCTACTGGGAAAGCTTAACATTGTGTTCACTGTATGGTTGAAAATTTTGAGAGTGCTGCCCATTATCATAGTACATTATGAAGGGTGAATTTGGAACTGAAAGGCAATCAATTGATAACTGGCATGATAGCTCTATGTAAATATATATTTTTATCAGACTTTTCACCCAATGATTTAAAAAAAATTTTTTTTAGTTGTTGATAGACCTTTATTTTTTATTTATTTATACGCAGTGCTGAGAAGCAAACCCAGTGCCTCACACTACCGCTGAGCCATAGCCCCAGCCCCACACCCAATGATTTTAGTAACAAAATGTCAAAAGAAATGCATATGGGTTATAAAATTCAATATTTCAGAAATTAATAAAATATTTAGTACAAAAATAAACATTACTTCTATATGTCACTCCGTTTATCACCTTTCCAAGAGATAACTGCTTTTTCTGGCTTTGTTTGGAAGCCTCTGAGCATTTTTCTATATATTTGTACACAAACATGTTTATATTTAAATGTGTTTGTCAAAAACACATACTCAGTTTTTTATTACATAAATAGGCTTATATGGTCAACGTTGAGCTGCAGCTTATTCGTTTTACTTTCCACTGTATCTCAGAGATAAGTTCACATCACTAATGACAGGTCACCTTAATGATGGCTACATAGCATTCCCCAGAATGGGTGGGCCTATTATTGTTTATTTAACTAGTCCAATTTTGATGAACTTGTTTAAAAAAATATTTTTTAGTGTTGATGGACCTTTATTTTATTCATTTATATATATACAGTGCTGAGAATTGAACCCAGTGCTTCACACATGTGAGGCAAGCACTCTACCACTGAGCCACAACCCCGGCCCCATTTTGATGAATTTTTAAAGAGAGTTTGCAAGGTTTAGGCTAAGTCAAAGGGTATTTGCATTTTAAAAGTCAAATAGATAGCACTTCATTTTCTTCTGTAAGAGCCAATCCATTTATACTTGAGTGTTCATTTCCCACATCTTCAACAGTACTAGATTTTTTATTTGTTTCTTGTTTTGTTTTTTCCAATCAGATGACCAAAACATAAAAATATTTTGGAGCACACCTGTAATTCCAGCTACTTGGAGACTGAGGCAGGAGGATGGCAGGTTTGAGCGCAGCTTGGGCAATTTAGTGAGACACTGTCTCAAAAAGAGCTGTGGATGTAGCTCATTGGTGAAGCAATCCTGGGTCCAATCCCCAGTACTGCAAAAAAAAAAAAAGAGTAAATGAAAAGTAAAAAGACTGGGTCTGTATAGCTCAGTGGCAGAGCACTAGCCTAGCCTGTGTGAGGCACTGGGTTCAATCCTTAGCACCACATAAAAATAAACAAAGAAAATAAAGACATGCTGTCCATCTACAACTATTAAAAAAAAAATGAAAACTTGGGCCTGGGGTCGTAGCTCAGTGGTAGAGCGCTCGCCTAGCACTTGTGAGGCACTGAGTTCAAGCCTCAGCACCACATAAGATAAATAAATAAAATAAAGGTTAAAAAAAATTTTTTTAAAGTGAAAACTTAAAAAATTCTTTACCTAGTAATTAGATATGTCTTCATATCCTTTGACCATTTCTTTAGTGTGTTGTTTCTTTTTCTATTGATTTGTAAAGGAGGCCTTTTTTCTTCATACTAATCCTTTGTTATAAAACTTACACATCTTTTCATAGTGGTCACTAGGCTTTTATTTTATGTACTAAATTTTTTTTTAAATTTCACTTATTTATTTTTATGTGGTGCTGAGGATCGAAACCAGGGTCTAGCACGTGCAAGGCGAGTGCTCTACCTCTAAGCCACAACCCTGGCCCATATACTAAATTTTAATATACAAATTTAAAATTTTTATGTCATAAATCTTGATAGTTTCTGAGTTGTATCTTGTTCTGAAAGACCTTTCCATAGCTCAACATTATAAAAGTATCAGCCTAGATTTTTTCAAATATCTTATGTTCAGTTTTTATTTTTAGTTAAATTGTTTGTGTGTTGATTTTATGGTGTTGGGGATCAAACTCAGCCTTATGCATACTAGGAAAGCACCTACCACTGAGCTACACCTCCAAACCTTTTATGTTTAATTTTTAAATATTTTCACATAAAACAGTATGATAGAACTCCTGACCATTTTTCTTTTAGTATAATTTTTATTTTTAAAAATTAACTGAAGCCTTTTGAGAAAATTATTCCTTTTTCCATGTATCATACACATTTTTTTCCTCTTGACATATGTCTTTCTACTTTGTTTTAAAAAATGTATAAAGGTTTTCTAATGTTAATTATTTAATAAATAACTGTAAATGTGACTCTTGGTAGGGGGTTGCTGAGGGTGGAACCTGGGACCTTGAGCATGCTAGGCAGGCTCTCTTGTTATTGTGTTTTTTTTTTTCAAAATAAATCAACGTTCTGTTACTATCCCTGGCCTTATTTAACAATTCTGCCCTTCACCTGCAAGTAACCATTCATAAGAGATTGTTGTCTTTCCACCATTTCTTAGAAGCAAATGAATGTATATTATTTTTACTTTTTAAATTTTAATTTTAACCCATTTTTTAATTTTTCTTTGTGACTTTTATATTTTATATTATTGCTTAGAAATTGCTATGGTGGCACATGCCTGCAACCCCAGCAACTCTGGAGGCTGAGGCAGGACGATGGCAAGTTTGAGGCCAGACTGGACAACTTAGTGAGACACTATCTCAAAAATAAAACATAGAAAAGGGCTGGGGATGTAGCTCAGGGGTAAAGTAACCTGGGTTCAATCCCCAGCACTAAATAAAAAATAAATTATTGCTACTTTGAGATAGTACAAATATTGAAGATCTTTTTTTCTTATATGGCATTTTTTTAACATTTAAATCTTGAAATCCATCTGAAAGATATATTATCGTAAAGATTAAGTAACGAAATAACATTATTGAGAATCTTCCCATATGGTCTCATTTCAAATATCAATTTGTACCATTTTGAAATGCTATCTTTTTTATATGCTCAATTCCCAGGTTCTTTTCTGGATTCTGCTCTCTTACATTGATCTATTTATTTTTTCCTATGCCAAAACAATAGTTTTTTTTTTTCTTTTTTTTCACATCAGGCAGGAAATGTGCCATGTTGCAACAAGTTTAGAGGGAGTTATATCTCACGCAGTGGCATGAACAACCATGCTTATGAACTGAAAAGGATCCTAAACAATAGTTTTAATTAACTTCAGTTTATATAGTGTGCTTGAAATTTGGCATGTATCTGTTCTCATATTTTCAAAATGTTTTAAAATATTTTCTGGTATTTTCCTTCAGATGATCCTCCATATCATGAACTTTAGAACCAGTTTATGCATCTTCCACAAAAAAAAAAAAATTGTGAGGAAGGATTTTATCAGAATTCCTATGCATTTATAAAACATTTTGGAAAATTTCTCCATGTCTTTTATACCTTTGAGGAAACTTCTGTGTGATTTTGCAAAAATTTTCTTTAGTTTTATTCTTGGGTATCTTGAAATTGTATTTCTATGATTTTTAAAAGTTATATTTCTCTGTCTTTCTCTTTCTCTTCTGTAGTGAGAGAGAGAATCCAGGCCTCGCACATGTGAGGCAAGCACTCCACCACTGAGCCACATTCCCACCTTCAAATGTTACATTTCAAATGAGTCTTGCTATGGTATAAAAAATATCTTTCTCTAGAAAATGGATTGATTTTTGTTGATCACCCTGTTGAGCTATCTTATGTTCCATAGGCTGCTTTGGATTTTTAAAGTAGATTGTCATATTATGTGCAAATACAGGTTGAGTATTCTTATCCAAAGTTTGGGACAAGAGGCATTTCAGATTTCAGAGTTCTTTGGATCTTAGCATATTTGCATGGATATAACAGTTGAGCATTCCTAATCTGGAAATCCAGAAACCCCAAATGCTCCAAAATCTGAAACAATGCTCAGAATGTTCCAGGATTTTAAAGCATTTTGGATTATGGGATTATGGGCACTCAACCTATAGTAATAATCTTGCTCTACCCATTTTTTTTCCTTAATTATTTTGTCTGGAACTCAAAGATATATGTCAAATGGTAGGTAATGGTGAGCATCTTCCTTATCATTAATGGGAAGGCTGCTGAAATGATACTAGCCAAAATGCCCTCCTTAAATACTGTCTCTCTTGACATCCTGGAATAGTGCCCATTCTTTCTTTGTCCTTTGGCTCTCCCCTTTTACCTACCTCCAAATATCAACGGCATGCTTCAAGTTACCTACTCCAACTTATTCGATACACACTTGGTGATTCATGCACATCTCAGATTGCAGTCATCTCATGCCTGCTCATGATTTTCTTACCTCCAATAAGCCAAGCATTCACAAATTGCCATCAATCCAGAACCCTCTCACCAGCCCAATCTCACAGAAGAGCTCCCCTTGGATTTCTTTGATGCTCTGGGACAGTTCATCATCACTCAGCATAGATGGACCCATAGGTTTAAATCTCACAGCCTGATTCATTGTTAAGAACCAGAAATAGAATAAAGATTCCTTCCCCTGAGAGACTTTCTCTGAGGGTCTTATTTCCCACCTCACCCTAGTCCTGTCTCAGTTTGTGCCTTGGATATTTGTCATGAAACCTGCCTCAGGAGCTCTTACCAATCATGGATACTAGCCCCCAAAGTCACATCCTTCCTTTTTAATACCCTCTGCTCCCTCCTCTGTTGTTCCTAGGCAGGCATGTAGTCAATTTTTAGTCGTTATTCCTCTCTCTGCCTCTACTTTGTGAGGGAACTCTCCTTCCCCATGAAGGACAAATGGGGACTTTAAGGGTTCCTCTAGGGCTTATTCTATCCAGATGCAGGGTCGTGAGGAAGTTAATATCTGCTCATCTCTGTGGACAGGAAATATGAACTGTACAGCATGGACTGGGACCTGAAAGAGGAACTCAGGGACTGCCTGGTGGCTGCTGCACCCTATGGGGGCCCCATTGGTAAGTTGTCCTTCCCCTATTGCGTGCTCTGGGATCCTGGAATGAACTTGATTCCTGAGGGCCTTGCTGTAGTTCTTTGCCAACTCACTCTGTTAAAATGCTTTTAGTTTTGGTTCTCCTAAGGTCAGCCTCACGGGTAGGCCTGAGACCCTGGTCCATGAGGCCTGCATGGGGCCTGAGAGTCTAGGACAGAAATCTCTTTTCAAACCACAGCGCTGCTGAGGAACCCCTGGAGGAAGGAGAAAGCTGCCAGCGTGCGACCAGTACTTGAGATTTACTCTGCTTCCGGTATGCCTCTGGCCAGCCTACTGGTGAGCATTCCAGACTGTCCCTGGGTCTGTGGGCTGGGCAGGGCTTCCTTATTCCAAGGATAGCCTCAGGAGTCTCTCTTTGCAGTGGAAGAGTGGACCTGTGGTGTCCCTGGGCTGGTCAGCTGAGGAGGAGTTGCTTTGTGTGCAGGAAGATGGTGCAGTGCTGGTTTATGGGCTTCATGGTGACTTCCGAAGACACTTCAGCATGGGCAATGTAAGGGGTCACAGGGGGCTGGGAAAGAGGATGGGGTTTATGACCCTGTGGTTCCCTCAACCCATGGTCCTTTTCCCCAGGAGGTGCTCCAGAACCGGGTTCTGGATGCCCGGATCTTTCACACTGAATTTGGTTCTGGGGTGGCCATCCTCACGGGGGCCCATCGTTTTACCCTCAGTGCCAATGTGGGCGATCTCAAACTCCGCCGGATGCCAGAGGTACCAGGTGAGCCCTGAGATAGCTCTTTAGCGCCACAGATGTGCCTCCAGACTGTGGGACCAGCTGAGGGCTCTATTAATCATGAGGTTGTCCCCTTCCCTGGTTGCAGGTCTACAAAGTGCACCCTCATGCTGGACCACACTCTGCCAGGACCGAGTAGCACACATTCTCCTGGCTGTGGGGCCTGATCTTTACCTCCTGGACCATGCAACCTGCTCTGCAGTGGTGAGTGCCTGAGTGAGAATGAAACGGAGGGGCGAGGGAGGCAGTGGGAAGGCTCTGAGAAGTGTCCATCTGGTATTCTACTCCGCCCTGCCCCAGATGCCTCCTGGCCTAGCCCCAGGAGTGAGCAGCTTCCTGCAGATGGCTGTCTCCTTCACCTACCGACACCTGGCGCTCTTCACAGACACAGGCTATATCTGGATGGGGACAGCATCACTCAAGGTGTGATCCTAGAATAACAGGGGATACTATACTTGTCCAATGAAAATCTGTTGGGGGGTAAGGGAGGGACTTTTCAATCAGACTGGTGACTGCTGGGATAGGGCCATGACATCCCTGCCCCCTTTCAGGAGAAGCTGTGTGAATTCAACTGCAACATCCGGGCACCCCCGAAGCAGATGGTCTGGTAAGAATAGTGGTGTTATTTGGGGATGGGAGTGAAACATGTTTCTGGGGACACCCAGTATCATCCTGTCTATTGGCCAAACCAAGTAGAGCTTGGATCTTCTATTTGGCCAATGAACACTGAAGGAACCATTGTCCTGGTGGGCTTCAGCTGCCATGGGGAGCTGTTGATACAGGGGTGAGAGGGAAGCAGACAGGTCATCCTGTGGCCAAAAGAATAGAATAAGGGCACAGTCTTGTGCAGGGCTGAACCAGGGCAAAGGGATGCAGCAGTGATGTGGGAGACTTGGCTGTGGGTCTGCTGTCCTGGAAGTGTCCCAGACTTGTGTGTATGGTGCTGTCAACAGGTGCAGTCGTCCTCGCAGCAAGGAAAGGGCTGTCGTGGTGGCCTGGGAGAGGCTGCTAATGGTGGTGGGCGATGCACCTGAGAGCATTCAGTATCCTTGAAGGGCTGCCTTGTAGTGTGGGAGGGGGGAGGGAGGTCACTGGCCCCACCCTAACTTTAGACACTCTTGGAAACCTTAACCAAGCTCAGGTTTGTGCTTGATGAGGATTCCTACCTGGTACCTGAACTTGATGGGGTCCGCATCTTCTCCCGCAGCACCCATGAGTTTCTACATGAGGTTCCAGGTGAGGTCCTCACAAGGGTATCATGTAACCCGGGGTAGAGGCTCCTCAACATCCCAGTTGCCCTAGGCCAGTGGCCAAAGGAGGATCTAGGTATTGAGGCAAGACTGAAGGTTTTCTTGCCCCATCTACACTCACCGACTCCCTCCCACAGTGGCCAGTGAAGAGATCTTCAAAATTGCCTCGATGGCCCCCGGAGCACTACTGTTGGAGGCCCAGAAGGAGTATGAGGTAAATCCATGGACTTCTTCCCAGGCCCTAAGATGGGAAGAAGTCCCTTCTTCCTGCCCCCTGACTGGTCCAGCCCTCTGCCCCTGTATGGGCATGTGTGGGCACAGCCAGGTGCCACCTATCAAGAGAGGGTTTCAGATGCCTGTATCAGCAGCTCAGGAGGCTGAAGCAGGAGGATTACAAGTTCAAAGCCAGCCTCAGCAACCTAGTGAGGCCTAAGCAACTTAGGTGAGACCCTGTCTCAAAATAAAATTTAAAATAATATTTTAAAGAATAGGGCTAGGGATGTGGCTCAGTGGTTAAGTGTTCCTGGGTTCAATCCTCAGTGCCGAGGACACATAAAAAGAGGGCTTCAGGGAGAATACTGGTGGACTGCTCGGGAATTCAAGTAACATGGGTGTTTCTCCACATGGTAATGGAGAAGGATAGGGCGTCCTTGCTATCTCCAGCTAGGCATAAGTCAGCACTACTGTTAGAAGTTGTCAAGGCCTCCCAGAGGCAACTGTGAGCCAACATGGGATGATCTCAGTTATACTGAACAGAGTGAGAGAGTTCAGGCTCCAGCCTATGCAGGCCCTCCAAACCAGCCCATTTGAACTATAGTCCAGAGGGGCTAAGGGCCAATGTGGGGTTTCTCTGTCATTTTGCTCCATCACCGAACCTCTCCCTGCAGAAAGAAAGCCAGAAAGCAGATGAGTACCTACGAGAAATCCAGGAGCTGGGGCAGCTGACTCAGGCCGTGCAGCAGTGCATTGAGGCTGCAGGACACGAACACCGACCAGACATGCAGAAGAGTCTGCTCAGGGTTGGGCTGGAGAGGGTTCTGGGAATGAGGGGATGCTGGGAAGGAGGTGAACTGGTTTTTGCAGTGGAGAAAGCTTTCTTCCATTGCCCTCTGGCTCTTCTCAGGCGGCTTCGTTTGGGAAGTGTTTCCTTGACAGATTTCCACCTGATAGTTTCGTGCACATGTGTCAGGACCTGCGTGTGCTCAATGCTGTCCGGGACTACCACATTGGGATTCCCCTCACCTATAGCCAGTATCCTCAAGCATGGAGGGAGGGTATTTATAGCTGGGGGTGACTGGGGAAGGGGCTGGAGATGTGGTCTGCAGGTACTTGGCAAACAGGACTTATCCCCATCTGGATCCTTAACCAAGGAAAATACAGATATAAGCAGCTCACCATCCAGGTGCTGCTGGACAGGTATAGAAAGCCCAGGGATGCTATAGGAGGGCTGTAAGTGGCGGGGGCATTATGGTCTTGGGTAGAGTCTTATGGTCATTGTATTTGACACATCTTAAGATTTTGGAGGCCTGAGGCACAGGCTGGGGCTTCTCTGCTCCCTTTCTCTGCCCTACCTTGTCCCTTGTGCTCTCTCACCCTCCTTGTCTGCCAGGCTTGTATTACGGAGGCTATATCCCCTGGCCATCCAGATATGTGAGTACCTGCGTCTTCCAGAAGTACAGGGCGTCAGCAGGATCCTGGCCCATTGGGCCTGCTACAAGGCAAGGATGTGGGACCCAAGGGCATTTAGGTGATTTCAGGCCCTGGTGAAAAATGTGGAATGAGGGGGTAAGGGTCTGATCAAGGCCCTGTGGGGCTGGGAGATAAGGAGTGACATATAGATGTGTATGACACCCTCCCCCATACACCTTGCAGGTGCAGCAGAAAGATGTATCAGATGAGGATGTTGCACGGGCCATTAATCAGAAGCTGGGGGACACGCCTGGTGTCTCGTACTCTGACATTGCTGCGCGGGCCTATGGCTGTGGCCGCACAGAGCTGGCCATCAAGGTGTGGGTGCCCAGCCCTCTCCAGATTCTGTGATATGAATTTTCAAGGCCCCTGTGCCAGCTCTTCTCTGCCTTCCTCCCCACCCTGCAGCTGCTGGAATATGAGCCACGCTCAGGGGAGCAAGTGCCCCTTCTCCTAAAGATGAAGAGGAGCAAACTAGCACTGAGCAAGGCCATCGAGAGTGGGGACACTGACCTGGGTGAGCAGGGTTTGGGTGAGAAGCAGACTGGGTCATCTGGGCTGAGGAGGGCCAAGGGTAGAGTTCCCAGCCTATCTTATTATTCCTACAGTGTTCACAGTATTGCTGCACCTGAAGAACGAGCTGAACCGAGGAGACTTTTTCATGACCCTCCGGAACCAGCCCATGGCCCTGAGTTTATACCGACAGGTGTGTGTGGTGGGCAGGTAGCAGGATGGAGCTGCCTGAGCCCTTGAGTTGGCATTGCTGACTGATGGCCTGCCCTCTGCCCAGTTCTGTAAGCATCAGGAGCTAGAGACGCTGAAGGACCTTTACAATCAAGATGACAATCACCAGGAGCTGGGCAGCTTCCACATTCAAGCCAGCTATGCTACAGGAGAGGTCTGAGGTCTATGGAGTGGGTGGAGCCCATGAGCTGGGGCTATTAGTCTGTTGCCTTTTCCGGGAATGTAGGCTTTAGCATTTGGTTCACACTCCATCCAACATCCTCACTGTTGAAGGGAGAGTTTGAGAAAAGGTGTGGCCAGAATGGGGGCTGGTTCCAAAGGAGCTAGTCATCCCTCTAGGACACCAGAGTGGTGCCCCTAGTGGGTAAGGCTGACCTTGGTGACCCTGGGCACAGGGACTGGGGAGCTGTCACCTGGGTGGGGAGGGCCAAGGTCCTTTGCATTGTGAACTCAGTCTCCCTTTGTCTTTGTAGCGTATTGAGGGACGCGTAGCAGCTCTGCAGACAGCAGCTGATGCCTTCTACAAGGCCAAGAATGAGTTTGCAGCCAAGGTTTGGCTTACCCTTTTCTAAGAGCTGCCTGGCCTCCCCTCTTGCTCTTGTCTCTCTCATCCCCGACCTGCCTCATCCTGGTCCCCAGGCTACAGAGGATCAAATGCGGCTCCTACGGCTACAAAGGCGCCTAGAAGATGAGTTGGGGGGCCAGTTTCTAGACCTGTCTCTACATGACACAGTCACCACCCTCATCCTCAACGGCCATAACAAACGTGCAGAACAACTGGCCCGTGATTTCCGCATCCCTGACAAGAGGTATATAGGGACCTGGGCAGCACGTGGACAACCTGCCTTTTCTGCAAAACCTCTAAGCCCAGCTTTCCGCAGGCTTTGGTGGCTAAAGCTGACTGCCCTGGCAGATTTGGAAGACTGGGAGGAACTGGAAAAGTTTTCTAAGAGCAAGAAATCACCCATCGGTTACCTGGTAAGTCAGGGGTACTCTTTCCAAGCCCCCAGTAGCGAGGGTAGTCCTGGGCAGGGAGACAGGTAGGATGACTTATTCAGGCACCTGTTCTGCTGCCCATGTATTAGCCCATGTGTGGGCAAATAGCATCCATAGTGTTGAGTGCACTGGAGGATGGGCTGGAGTCTGTCTGCAAAGGGAGGTGTAAAGTGAGCCGCTTTCCCCCAAAGTGCCAGCAGGAACAACATGTGCCTGGGCTTTCCTGCTTGAGTTGGGGAAACGGGGGTCTGAAAAGGTGCACCTGTTGGGTAGAGGAAGATATCACGTCACAGGGTTTTGTATCCTGTGGCAGGGGTTCAAAGGTGTGGCGGGCAAATTTGATAATGGCAACCATGAGAGAAAACAAGACCTGAGAGGGCAAGTGGCAGCAAATGCCTGTTGTCAAGTGGGTAGTGGTGGATGGTGGAGGAGGAGCATGAAAATAATAGATTTCAAGATTCTAACAGGCCTTTGGTTTGGGTTTTTTTCTGCCCCAAGCATGTTGAGATCACAACTGTTTTGCCATTGTTGGGACTGGTATATAAAATACATATGGACAGTGTATCCATTGGGCTTTGCTCAGAAGAGAACACAGGCTATCCTTTGTCTTACCTCTCAACCCTTCCCTCTCCTTTGAAGCCCTTTGTGGAAATCTGCATGAAACAACACAACAAATATGAGGCCAAGAAGTACGCTTCCCGAGTGGGTCCTGAGCAAAAGGTCAAGGCTTTGCTTCTCATTGGGTGCGTTGAATCAGGGCCCTGTGGGTGTGAGGTGGCTGAGAAGAGGCAGGGTTGGTGCCCTTGGGCAGTCCCAATACCATCTCCCCTTCTGCTCCAACCATAGGGATGTAGCTCAGGCTGCAGATGTGGCCATCGAGCACCGGAATGAGGCTGAGCTGAGCCTTGTATTGTCCCACTGCACTGGAGCCACAGATGGAGCCACAGCTGATAAGATTCAACGAGCCAGAGCACAAGCCCAGAAGAAGTGAGGAGCACTCCCTTCAGGGGGTTCTTCCCCTAGACCCTGGACTTGGCAGAAGGAGTACTTTATCCAGCTCCTTCCCCAGAGCAAAGCTGAGGAAGGGGCCGGAGAGGAGGGGACTCTCATTGTAAATAAAGATGGGACACTTTAGAATGCTTGTCTTATGCAGTCCAGCCTAAGAAAAGCAAATCTGAGGCAGAACCATCTAGACATTGCAGCAGAACTCCATGCATTTGATGGTGTTAGTACTGGAGGTAGAGTTTTTACAAGAGGGCCCTGTCTATCTCCATATAGTTATCAAGGAAAGTTCTATCAGGCTCACAGACCTGAGGAAGATTATGGGGATAAATAGCACAAAACTCAGCAAGAATCACACTAAAAAACACTATGTGCTTGTGCACACACTCAGGAGAACCATGTTAAACATTGTGCCATTATTATGTCGTTTCTCATGACAGTCTTGTGAGATAGATAACATCACCCCGCTAACATAAGAGGAAATTGAGGACCAGGGAGGTTGCTAATAGCAAATGCGTAGCAAAACAAGGATTTGAAACCCAGATTGACTTCAAGCTGGAATGGGAATCAGACCCTCTGTGATCAGGGAACCCTGAGGAGAGGCCACAGGATTTAAGAGAGGCATGTTGTGGGAGTTGAAGGAGAAGCCTTAGAGAGCCCTGCTATAGTGGTGGCAATTCTTGAGTGGTGTCTGGGTTGAAGAGGAAAGGAAGCTAGAACATCTCAATTCTGCCTAAGAACTGTGAACTAGAGACTCCTTGTCCTTACCTCACCCCCACCCAGGGGAGACCTCACCTCCAATCAGTAGGGAGTCTTCTTGGCTCTCTGCTCTTTGTCTCCAGCCTTCAGTCTGTACTCCAATGCACCAATTACCCAGGGCATACCATTTTCTTTGTGTTGCCCTCTTTTGTTTAGCAGGAGGACAAAGGGGAAAACCAAAGCCTGGCGGGATAGCAGGTCTCATTAGAGCTTCAAACCTTACCCCCCCCCCCCCCCCCCCGCCCTTAATACTCCTAAGCATAACCACACTTCAAAAAAGAGGGGGAGGGGCTGAGGCTGTGGCTCAGTGGTAGAGGGCTTGCCTAGCATGTGTGAAGCACTGGGTTCGATTCTCAGCACCACATATATAAGTAAATGAATAAAAATAAAGGTCTATACATCTAAAAAATATTTTTTTAAAAAGAGGGGGAGACTTGGGACCTAGTAAGGTATGTCCTTTTCTTTTTCCCCATCTGATTTGCAAATGTAAGTTTGTGAAAATCCTCCAAGGGGGTATAGCTCAAATTCTAAAATAATCATTTGCTATATTCACTACTTATATGTGGTCAAGAATTCAGATAGTGCCTGGGTCTGCAGCTCTGTTAGAATGCTCACCCAGCATGTGCGAGCACTGGGAAAAAAAAAAAAAATTGAACAGGATGGTTTGTGTCTGCTCCACAGTATCTGGACATCAAAAGGCAGGCGGTAACTTGACAGCTGGGTACTGAAATTACCCGGGGGTTTGCTTTCCCACGTGTCTGCTTGAAGCTGGTTAACTAGGACCTTAGGGTTGTGAACCAGAACATTTATATAACCCAGGGTACCTCACAACATCACAACGTTGGTCATAGGACAAGCTGGGTTCCAAAAGCAGGCATCCTAAGAAGGAGCCAAGAGGAATCCGTTCTGCCTTTCCCGACCTAGCTTTGGAAGTCCCATGGTGTCAAACGTGCCACATTCTGTTTGTCAAGGCGGTCTCATAAACTTACCAATTTCAAGGTGAAATTGCCTCCACCTCTTGACAGGGGAATAGCAAGGTACTGGAAATATGGCCAGTTTTTGGAATCACAGTCTGGCAAAGCCTTTCATTTTTCCCTTTGAAACTAGTGGACACCTCCAAGGAAAAGAAAGGATTCCCCAATACTGGGATTATTCTAGGCTGTTTTCCTCCTCAGTCTTGGCTCCACAATTTCTCACTGCCCTGATAAGTTTTAAAATGTTTTTCTCGCCATGCATCACTATGCATGCCTGTAATCAGCAGCTCAGGAGTCTGAGGCAGGAGGATTGTGATTTTTTGAGCCAGCCTCAGCAACTTAATGAGGCCCTAACCAACTCAGTGAGACCCTGTTTCTAAAAAAAAAAAAAAAAAAAAATGCAAAAGAGGACTGGGGATGTGGTTAAATACCCCTGAGTTCCATCTCCAGTGCAGAAAATAGATAGATAGATAGATAGATAGATAGATAGATAGATAAAAATGTTTTCCAATTTTTCTAGTTCTCAATGAGAAAGAATTGCTACCCAATCGCCCAGTCAGAGGAAAGACTTGGCCAGTTCTTTCAGAATGTACACAATAAAAAAATCTCCAACCCCAAAGCAACATACCACCTGTTTCTTCTACAAACATTAAACACTGTACGGCTGTCATGAAGTTTTAAAAATATGTGAGAAATACTTTTTAATAACAATGACAAATGTATACAGATTACAACCTCATTAAAAATGTGTGTTAATGTGGAGAAATATTGGAATTGTCTATGGAGAGAGTTGTTTGAAAATCAAAGGCAGTTTTTAAACTTTTTTTTGGTAAAGTTAATCTCTAATTTTCTTTCCAACTTTTTATTGTAAAAACTTTCTCACCTTTTTTAAAAAATAATTTTATTAGTTATTGATGGATCTTTTTAAATTTTATTTATTTGCTTATATGTGGTGCTGAAAATCGAACCAGAGCCTCACACATGCTAGGCAAGTGTTTTACCACTGAGCCACAACCCCAGCTCCCAACTTTCACCTTTTTAAAAAAAACATTTCTTTTTCAGCAGAACCCAGAAATGTTCTGCTGAGCTATATCCCAAATATCTTTTTCAAATATTTTATTTTGAGACAGGGTCCTGCTAAGTTGCCTCCTGCTTCAGCCTCCCAAGTTGCTGGGATTACAAGTGTGCACCACCATGCCCACCTAATAAAAAGAATTTTTACAGCAAACACCTGCATAACTGCTGCTTTGATTCTCCATTGACATTTTAATATACTCAATTAATCACACATTATACTAAATTAATCATCTTATTTTTGATGCATTTCAAAGTAAGTTGCAGAATCAGTATACCACTCCTTAATGACTTCAGAATTCATTTCATTAACTGGAGTTCATTATTTGTACCTTTTGTCTTTCAGGCAAAATCTTATACAATGCAATATACAGATATTGTGTACATTTGGTAATTTTTTGACCAATGCATGCACCTGTAGTGATATTTAAAAATCAGAACTGGAGGGTGGACTTTAGCTTAATGGTAGAGTGCTTGCCTAGCATGCATGAGACTCTGGATACTGCAAAAGAGAGAGGGAAAAAATCTGAAAAATGGAAAGTTCTCATTCTGATTTTTGTTTGTATATTTATGTATTTTGAGGCCCTAACCAGAGCCTCACACAAGGCAAATGCTCTACCACTGAGCTGCATCTCAACCCCTTTTTCTAAATCTTATTGTTCAATTGATATTAGTGTAAAATGTCTTCTACTGTGAGCAAGTGAATAGCAGGCCTGTGCCTATGATGTTGGCCTGGGCTGAGAAATTGTTCAGTGGATGGGATTGAGGCAGAGAATCTGAAAGTATTTGTCATCCTAGATTAGGAATATTAGTGGTAGTGTAGAATGAAAGTCGGGACAAAGGCTCTTATAAGACACATCAGGGCAAGGAGGCTGCCTGGCTTGTCTTTTAGATATAAAACTCTAGCAAGTGACCATTAGGACAGGGGCCTAAAAAGGCACTTGGTTCACATTTACTTCAACTTTCTATCATATTGACTTGCTTCATTTTCATTACAGCACTTAGGAAATGTTCTTGTTCGTTTGTTTATTGTCTGTTTCCAGAATTTAAGCTCCTCAGAGCAGAGGCCTCTTCTGTCTTATTCCCTGCAGCATCCAGCACATGGTCTGTACTCAAGAAGAATTTGTTGAGAGAATGACTCATTGTTCTACTTTCTAGATGGGGAAAGGAGGCCCAAAAGAGGGGAAGTGACTTGCCTAAAGGAGGAAGAATACTTTCAATCTCCAGCTGTCCTTCTAGTTCAGTCCTTTGCTCATGAACCCTGATTGTTGAGATACCTATGGGGTGACTGAAAAGTGCCTACCCCTCTGTGTACCCCATGGGCTGGGTCTAAAGCAGAACTGGAAGCAAGAGGGCTGTAGCTTCCCATTTGGGTGGGCCTGGGTCTGGAAAGTTTGTCTCTCTCCCCTCCCTCTCTGTTTTTCTCTTTTCCTATCCTTTCCCAAGACAACCCATAACTCTACTGAGGGAAAGCGGGTTGGGGGGAGGGTAGCTTCTGGACACTCCAGGAATTGGGTAGGATGTTGGGCTAGGCAAGTCTCCACAGGTAGGCAGCGAGGATGGGACTCTGTTCTTTTCTGATGGAAACAGTTTGTGCAGTTCCTGTACTGAATCTTCCTTTCCACAGTCTCCAAAACCCTGCCTCTCCTGGTCTGATGTTCTATGTCACCTCTGCACACCTACCACAAATGCTTTGATCACATTGTGCTTGTCTCATGGGGGTGGGAAGAAGCGCTTGCATTTCCTGAGAATGGGTTGCTTGCCAAGCTGTATGTGCCTATAATTCTCAGTACAGCACTGGGAGTTTCCAGGAATAGTAGTAGAGGGAGGCTACCAGAACAGGACAGACTGGAAACCAGGAGTTCTCGAACTGTCACACACAACGGTAACATTTTCCCCAGGCGTGGTCAGATGGGACAGGGGTTCTTTATATGGTCTAGACGGGGTAGGGGTTCTTTATATGGTCTCAAGGATGACAACTTAATAATTTTTAAATTTTTTTTTTCTTTAGTGCTGGGGAGTGAATCAGGTCCTCACACATGGAGCTACATCCCCAGCCTTTTTTTATTTTGAGACAATCTCCAGCCCCAAAAGTTTCTGAGGCTGGCCTTGAACTTGCCATCCTCCTGCCTCAGTCTCCTGAGTCACTGGGATTATAGTCATATGCCACCACACCTGGAAATAGCTATTCTAATTAATAAATATAAGTTGTTTCCCTGCCCCTCTTGTGGGTCCATGGTGAGATGCTGTGTCTGTATATTCTATACAAAGTGCTTGTCCTTTCCCTTTGTAAACTATATTTGATGTGGATTAAACCAATATGAACAGCTTACATATATTTATAATATATATTTAAGTAGCCAACCCCTTTTATGTTAATATAAATAAATTCAAATGAAAATAAATAAAAGAAACATTAAGAAATAAGTGTCAGATATAGATGAGATAAAACCATGCTGGTGTGGTTGCTGCACTCCTAGCTACCCAGGTACTTCCTGCACTTACAGAATTTTTCAAGATTTTTTTTTTTTTTCATACTCTTTGAGTTCCAGTGCAAGTTCTGGCCTTGCACTTTTCCACTTGGTGTGCTTTTCCATTTAGAGTTTGAACTTTCCAGGAAACACGACTGTTGGATGTGTGGGTGGTGCCCTCATTGGCTGCCCCAGGGGTCTGATATTTAGGAGACAGGACAGTGGCCTCTGGGGCTGGGGCTGGGTTGTTTATCCTATCTGGCAGAGGTGCCTTGGGTATCTATCTCATTGATAACTATGTACTCTGGCTCTGCTGAAAGGGAGCAAGAGTCATAACTCAAGGAGGGATTTCCCTGCTGGGGAGGGGATGGTCTGAGAGAGGCTCACCGCAACCCAGTAATCCCAGACTGTTGCTCGGGTTAGCACATACTAATTTACTCCACAAATAAATGGGAGTGGGGAGGTGCACTGAGTCCACTGTTGGTGCTCCAACAGCTGGGCCTAGGGATGGAAAGGCATCAAGCTGGAAACAGCAACTGATGTGGGCTCCTTCTCCGGGGGCAATACGTTCTTATGGTACCCTCCCCTTCCTTGAAGAGTCGAGGCTGGCCACAGGCTTTCCCTGGGGCGCTCCAAACGTGGGACTCTACCAGTCGGTTGTGTGTGAGGGGATCTCGGGGTTGGCCGGCTTGGAGGAGAGGCCTGCCGCAACCCACCCGGGGCACCGCAGGACTCCGGTCTAGGTTGAAGGATCCCCCATAACTCTTCTTGTGCCCTGCTGTGTAATCTGCTTCCAGCCACACGCACGGCGCAGACCACCGAATGTCCAGAGGAACCCGCTGGTGACCACACCCCAAAACGTTCTACTTGCCACCTAATAGATAAGATTTAAATTAACTTGAAGCCACAGATGACCTACCTGGTCCTGCAGCACCCACAGTGCGGCGCCTGGAAAACCGCTCCCGCCATCGCACTGACAGATGGCTTCCGGGCGCCACACGAGGGACGTGATGCCCAAGGCTCCAGGAAGGGGATCCACACCCCGTCCCTGGGTGATGCACATCCTGGTCCTCTCCGCACTTTGATCCTCTCCCCCGCCCCCCACCCCCATCCCCGGCAGGCCTATGGCAAGAGGTAACCCCCGCCCCGCAGAGCACCACGTGTAGTGTTTTCACCCATCTCCATGGCGGACCAGGACCAGTATGAGCATCTCGAAAAACGGGGAGATTTCCCTGGGGCTTGGTGGAAATGGCGTGGATTGGCTTGATGTAAGACGGCACCCAAGGAGCCAGGCACGATCTAGGTACTTGGCAGGTTCCTCTCTCCCTTCAGTGAGATCCTTCGTCCTTTGCTTTGAAGCAATTAGGGACGGTGGGGAGCGGGGTGGGAAGGACGACGAAAGAACCACTTTTGAAGAGGGTTGGAAAGAGGGCTTTCGCTAGGTATTAGCGTGACTTGTGCCTGGCCTCATTTTTCCGCCTCTGTAAGCTGGGAAGAAGGCTCACGTCCAGGGGTCTGGGGACTGTAAGGAAACGGAAGACGGAGGTGCACTTGGCAGCCGGAACTTCTGAAACCCAGCTTTCCGAGAAACATTGCGCCGCGGTGGGGCGAGCCTCTCCCGGCCTCTGAGATTATGATACCCGACTCCGCGCCCCCGGCGGCCAGCAAGCTCTCGGAAGCGCGCAAGGGCGGGGCCCACGAGGGCAGGAGACTCTCGTTCGGTGTCGACCAACCAGCGCCCGTCTCTGAACGGCCAATGAGGACGCGCCTTACAGCTAACACCGGGTCGGGAGCGAGGCTGCAGCGAGTGCGGCGCTGACAGGGACGCGCGCGCGATCCAGCTCGGACCCCAGGCCAACGCCGCCATCACCGCTGCCCACCCAGTCCCCCCCTCCGCCGGTTTCCCTCGCCATGGAGGCGAGGCCGCCGCCGCCGCCGCGGGGCTCCGGGCCGCGGGCCGGGCGGCGGCCCTGAGGGCGAGTGGCGGGCCGAGACGCAGCCGCAGAACCCAGGCGGAGGCGCCGTCCTAGTCCCCAGTGGTCCCGCCCAACGCCCGACTTGGTGAGTGTAGTCGCCGCAGCCCGGGTGGGCTCCGGAAGCGGGGGCGGCTTCGGGTGCGGGTGGGAGGGGTCCCCGCATTCTCCTTTTCCCGGTAGAATCCCTCCGGCTTCTGCAGTCGGATCCGGCATCCCTGCGCAGTGGGGAGGGGGAGGGGGGTCCCCGGAAACGTGCAGGACTGGGCACCGACCCCTCTCGACTGCCCTGGAACTTTGCGTGCGTCCTTCTAGCGCCAGGCCAGGGCACTGCCGTAGTTCATTCTGTAAGAGGAAACTTAGAACAGCGAGAACAGCATTTGCTCTAGTTCATTTAATAGGAAGAAAGGAAAACTCCGGACAGGAGAAAATTTTGCTCTTGCAGTGACCAACTTTTCTTTTCCTTAAAGCCCCGTGCCCTTCCTGGCCGCCGCCCGTCTCCCAGGCTCCCCTCTCTGCTGCCTACTCCCAACTGTTGAGGATGCTTAGGAAGGTAAAATAGGGACTCAGAGCTGCTCAGAATTCATAGTGAGCCACTTGAGAATACACATCCCCTCCCTTTTTATTTCCGGGAAATTAAAAATTCTTTTAAAAAATTCTAATATATTTCTTGAAAATAAAAATTGTAATGGCAGAATTGAACCTAATGTTGAGGTTTTGTGTGTGTGTGTGTAGTGTGTGTGTGTATTTTGTCAGTGATGATATTGTGAGATAGGAAAACAGGAATATTCAGATCCTTTTAGGCAGAGTAAATGTCTTCAAAAGCCTTTGCCTAGAATAGGGATTCCTGCTCTCAACCAGTCATATCTCCCCAGAGATGGTTTTACTTGCCACCTGCTAGCTGTTGAGGCAGCCAGAGAACCAGAAGATGGTGGGTGAGAGGAGGACTGAGTAGGAAAGGCCGAGCATCTTCCTGCCTGGCCACTCCTTTCAAAAACACAGATCTGATGCTGTCACTTGTTTACTTAAAACCTCCTTCTCTTTCTTTTTCCCATGGGATGAATGAAGCCCAAAATACCTTATCAGGTCAACCAAGGCCCTTGACACTCTTGCCTCAACTTACATTTTTACTTTAGACTAATCTCTCAGTTCTCCTTTCCTTCATTCCCTCCCTGGCTATTCAGAGCTTTTTGACCACTTCTAATGTTGGGAGATTTTTATTTTCTTTGATCCTCTTCCACCTGTCCCTGCTAAGCTCCATGTGTTTCTTTAAAACTCCCCTCTCACTCACTCCCCCTTATCCCCCTCTTTTCACTCTCTCTCAAACTCCGGGGAGGGCTGGGGTTGTAGCTCAGTGGTTGAGCGCTTGCCTTTCACGTGTGAGGCACTGGGTTCAATCTTCAGCACCACATACAATAAATAAAGATATTGTGTTTATCTACAACTAAAAAAAATGTATATCCTGCCCCGCCCCCCACTTTTAAATTTTGAAACAGGGTCTTGCTAAGTTGCTGAGGGTCTTGCTAAATTGCTAAGACTGGCCTCAAACTTGTGATCCTCCTGTCTCAGCCTTCTAAACCGCTAGAATTACAGGCATGCTTCATCCTGCCTAGCTAGCTCTTTTCATTTGAGAAGCTTCTTAAGGGCAGGAGCTGTGTCTTGTTCACTTTTTCTTGTTGGGAAAATTCTTTCCTGTTGTCTCCTAGATCCTTTCCCAAAACCCAAGATAATTTTTCACTTGTGTTTCCTGAAGGCCTGCTTGGAGTGCATGCCCAGGACTTTTACCACATCTGATTTCTTATCTTCTCATGTCCATCCTACCCAGACCCCATAAGTATTCGTCAGTCAAGAATTGGCACTTTCCACATCCCACTGACTTCCAATCTGCTTGACTAAAAGGCCAAAAGCCACTCATTTTTCACCTCTGTCTGCCTAAAGTGATCTTACTCATGTGCATTGATGGGTACCATCAATGATCCCCATTGGCTATTCACTGTATACCTTGTAGCCACTTATTTAGCATGTGGATGAAATACTGAACCAGAAAAGCAAACCCTCTTACCTAACTATATTCCTGGGCCTTCTATTTGCAAGGCTTAGTGCTTGGGATACAAAATGAAAGTGATGAAGTCATGCCCTTACCTTGAAGGAGCTCACTCTAGGGCAGGGCAGGGAGATGTTAATAAATAATGGCATTACAGATATTACTAGAATGTAACAATAATCTGTTGTTTTTTTACTTGCCTGTGACAGGGTTGACGTGAATTCTCTCATTTAATTCTTTCAGTGTTGGAAACTGAGGCCTTACAGTTGAAGGTATAGTCAGATAAAGTTATAGTCAGGATTTGAATCTTGATAGTCTAGTTCCAGAACCTCTGCCAGGTTGTGCAGGGGACATTCCCTCTTTCCTTAGGTGGGAAAACTTTCTTGGGATGGGCCTTTAGTCCTGAAGGGTGCATAGAAGTTTGTGCATGGTGGACCGTGCACACATAGGAAAGAGAGCAGCACCAGCAGGCTTGGAGGGAGAAGGACTTACTGTCCTTGGGAACTGGGAAGAGGTTAAACAGGTGATTGGGTAAAGTTAAGAGGGTTGGAAGATGAGATTAGGGTCAGCTTGAAGTAGATGTAGTGTGTTTAAGTTTAAGCACTGGAAGAGTCACTGAAGGAAGAATTTAAAGGCAGTCAGGGACTTTGAGTGGGCTTTGTAAAGGTCACTTGGGCACATTTGAGGCTAATGCTGATACCTGTGCAATTTAGGAGGCAGTGACCAGACCCTACCCAGGTAAAATCATATCCTTTTAGACCCAAAGGAAGTTATAAAGAGAATTCTGCTCAGTTTTGGGAAAAGATATTTAATGAGTATGAGAGAGAAATTCCAGCAGTATGAAAGGGTATTTAGAGAAACAAATTGCCCCAAGTCTCTTGTCTCCTAACCTCTTCTCCAGGGATGGCTGAAGTTTCCAGTTTGTGACCCTTCTATAGACACTGTTCCTTTATAATGCTTCAACATAGAACAGATTCCACCATGATACAGACCAGTCACACCTTTTAAAAAATTAACATATTTAGGGCTGGGGATATGGCTCAATGTTAGATGCTTGAGGCCTTGGGCTTGATCCTCAGCACCGGGAAAAAACAAAAACAAAGCATATTTAGGAAATTATTTCAAATCAGTACCTATAGAATTGTTCATTCTTTGTATTGACATTACCTTATTTTAATGTATGACTATGTATTTGCACATGTAGCTTTATGTATTTATAAGTAGTCTTCATGTTAAACATTTGTTTCCATATTTTTCTCTTACAGCAGTGCAATACAAAGTACATATTTTGTTATGAGCTCATGTATAAAATTTTCTGAACAGAATGCTTTTAGAAGTGGAACTACTTGGTCAAAAGATGTGTCCATTTTTTAATTTTAAACGTGGTCAAATTACCACTTTTTGAGGTAATTCTACCAATTTATTCTCTCCCCCAAAATGTGAGTGTGTCTCAATGGATTGTCATCAGAATATCTAGCAGGATCACCTGGATACTTTTTCAACTTCCACATACCTACCCTTCTCTTAGCAGCCACTGGCACTCATGTCATTCTAGCCTATTTCTTTTATTTATTTATTTAAGGCAGCGTAATGCATTACAATAATACACATATAGAGCACAATTTTTCATGGTTGTATACAAAGTATATTCATACCAATTCATATCTTCATACATGTACTTTGGATAATAATGATCATCACGTTCCACCATCATTTCTAACCCCATGCTCCCTCCCTTTACCTCCAACTCCTCTGCCCTCTCTAGAGTTCGTCTATTCCTTCCAAGCTCCCTCTCCCTATTCTAGCCTATTTCTTTTAATTTACTGAGGGCCACATTGAGGCTCAGAAAGATCAGAGTGACTTGTACAGGAAAAGCAGTGTTGGGTGGTGATGGCTTATGTTTTGCGGCTCTGATATTTGTGTATGACCATTATCTTTCTGGAGGCACTTAGCAATTTGTAAACATTGTTGCATTATTTTTCTTTATGTGAAAAAAATGAGATGCAGGTGAAGTTGAGTTAATAGCTGGGAAGTTGGCCAGATATAGAATCTTGTTTTTTCAGTTCCAGCATAGTAACTAGTAAATGTTTTCAAATGCTAAAGGGAAGAAATTTTTTTTTTTTGTGTGTGTGTGTATAAATGCAACAAAAATAGCAATAATATAATACAAAGTTAATAAAGCTGAGCAGAAACTCACAAATAACCCAGTGTTAAAATTTGTTTTAATATATTTTCTACTGAAAAGATAATCCATTAAGTATAAAATTATATTTACTCTAAATTTATCTGTTTGTGTCCGTGTACATTGATTTTTTTAGTTGTAGTCAGTACATACAGATAATTTTTGAATTGTTGAATAGCATAAAATATTTTATATTTACTCATTTATATATCTTTATTGTTTTAAAATTATAGTATTGCATGCATCAACAGCTGTAGTTTGTACAGTCTGTTTATTTTTTCCTTTTTTACCGTTATAATTGGTACTTTTATAAACCTGAGTACCCTTGTTCAAATACTTCTTTTTTTTTTTGGATTATTTTCTTGGACCCTTACCCCTCCAGTATGCTCACTGTATCAGAGGAATATTTTATTGCTGAATTGTTACCTTTAAAGGTTGAACTACTTTACAACACTGTCAGCAATTTTATATGGCCCTGATTCTTGACAACACAGCCAGTGCTATCACAAACAAAAACCTAATATTTAATTATTTTATTAATTTAAAAGAAATGTTGATTGAGAAAAGTTTAATTTTCTTTTCTTTTTTTTCCCCCAGTACTGAAGATCAGACCTAGGACCTTGTACATCTTAGGCAAGTGTTCTACCACTGGGCTATATTCCCAACCCTTTATTTAATATATATATATATATTTAGTTGTTGATAGACCTTTATTTTATTTATTTATATGTGGTGCTGAGAATCGAACCCAGTGCCTCATACATGCCAGATAAGCCCTTCTGCTCAGCCCCAGCCCCCTCAACCCTTTTTAAGTTGATTTTGAGACAGGGTCTTGCTAAGTTGCCAGACTGGCCTTGAACTTATGATCCTCCTACCTCAGCCTATAGCTGGGAGAGATTATAGATATAATTTACATTTACTGAATGAGACAGATATTAGGAAAATATAGAATGGGATCATATTGGCATAAAATGTAAGACTAGATGCTGTTCTGTTGAATATACCAGGCATTGTGCTAGGAGGAGGAGATACCCCAGAGTAACATGGATATGATTTCTGTCCTCATGGCACTTAAGGGTTAGTGCAGTAGACAGAAATTAATCACTTTGTGGTAATTATAGACGTGGTAGATGTAATCAAAAGAGAAGAATAAGGTGTCTAGGGAGTGCCAGAGAAGTTCAACAGTTAAGCATCATTTGCAAAAGCCCTGAGCTGGGAAGGGATTTGGTAGCTCAGGGCAGCGCTTCTCTTACTTGAATGTGCACATGAACCATCTGGGCATCTTGTTAAAATGCCAAGTCCTGATTCAGTAGATCCGGGTGGGACTTGGGATTCTGCATTGCTAACCACCTCCTGGGTGAGGCGGATGCTGCTGGTGGGTGGATCACACTTGGTGGAGCAAGGCCTAATTGAGAGGTTGGTGAGCACCTGAAACTGACTGATCATGGTGAGCAGGAAGTGGCAGGTGGCTTGCTGTGACACTGGAGCCATAATTCTCTGCCCTGACTGTGCTTTTAAATTAACCAGGGTTAATTTAAAAAAAGAAAAAAACCTGATCGTTTTTATTTAATTGGCCATAGATAGGGCCTGAGAATGTGTGTATATATTTTAATTTTGCAGGTGATTCTTATGTGTCAGGGTTGAGAGCCACTGGACTGGAGAGAGGCAGAAGTCAGATTTTGGACTTTATGTTGAAGGCAAAGCTAAGCCACTGAAGGATTTTAAGCAGGAGATCGAGCCCGTCCGATCTGCAATTGTAAAAATTCACTATGGCTGCAATCTAGAGCAGTAGTTTTCAGAGAGGTGGATATGACAGTTTACTGAGGTGCTGGAAGAAATTTTGAATTTTCATTCATTTTTGTCTAAAAAAATAAAATAAAACATTTAATTTAGGGATTGTCATTGGCGTATTCTTGAGTGTGTAGATTACATAATGTTAATGTTAATGTTCAAGTACAGAATTTTGGGTGTCCTGAAGGAAGAGAGGGAGTTCTTCAGTGAGCAGAGTTATACTCATCTATTCAGTGGATTGCAGTTTTTTGTTTTGTTTTGTTTTGTTTGGTTTTTATAGTACTGTTGGACCCCTGGCCTTGTACATGCTAGGCACACACTCAATCATTGAGCCATATCCCCAACCCATTTTATTTTATTTATTTTTGTCATACTGGGCATTGAACCTAGGGCCTCACACACACTGAGCTATATCTCTAGTCCTTTATTTTGAGACAGAGTCTCATGAAGTTGCCCATGCTGGCTTTGAAGAGATTGTACATTCCTTTAATTTATATCTATATGCCTTCATCTATCCCAATAAATCTTAAATTTGGTCTTTTCATGTTATCTAATAATTCTTGGAAGTTCTGTTCATGATTTCTTAACATCATCTCTCTGTGGTCAACTCTGTTTTCAAAATTATATATTTTGTCTGCATTGCCTGAGGTTCTGTCTTCCAATTGGTTTAGTCTGTTGGTGATGCTTTCTATTGAATTTTTAATTTGGTTTATTGTTTCCTTCATTTTAAGGATTTCTGCTTGTTTTTTTCCCCTGCAGAATCTCTGCCTCTTTATTGAAGTGATCTTTCACTTCCTGTATTTTCTCTGTGATTTCATTCCCTATACTGTTCTTTACTTTGCAGATCAATTTAACTGTGTACATTCTAAACTCCTTCTCTGACATTGCTTCCACTTTGATGTCAATGGATTCTGTTATTGGAGTATCTTGGTTTGTTTGGGACAATTTGTTTCCTTTTTCATGTTGTTTGTATGTCTACCCATCTAACAGTGTGGATCTGAGACAGTAAAGTTTCTACCCTGTGGACTTAAGTGTCCCTGAATGTTTCTAGTACTTCACTTATGGAGAAGCTGCCTATCTGCTTTCTTGGTTTCATGGCATGGCACAGAGCAGCCAGAAACTCAACCTCCTCTATTCCGCCATCTTGTAAAACCTCCCCAGGCTGGCTTTGAACTTGTGATCCTCCTCCCTCAGCTTCCCTAGTAGTTGGGGATACAAGTATATACTATGACACCCACTTGCAACATATTGTTATTTATTTTATTCACTTTTCATTAAACTAACCTGCAAAGGTTTCAAAATGGATCTGCAAAGAAACCAACGATTGAAGAAAGAACTGATAATGCAAGCACAAGCAAACAAATAAGATGGCAGAGCTGATATTAGTCTTCTATTATGAACTCTTGACTAACTATTAAATTACATTAAAGAAATGAACTCATTAATATGGAGAATAGAAGCTTTTATGAAATATGGATTTATAAGAAGCTTTTATGAAATATGGATTTATAGCCTTCGTTATTAATAGGAATCTTTCATCAAAACAACCTTGAGATGGTAATTAATAAAATAGAGGGCTATCACCAGTACCAAGGCATTTGAAAACTTAACATCTGGAATATAAAGAGTTGCCCACGCCTTTTCCCAGTGTTGAGGATGCTAAGGATGTGCTATACCACTGAGCCACACCTCAGCTCCTACTTTTTTTGGTGCCAGGGAATAGACCCAGATGCACTTAACCACTGAGCCAGATCCCCAGCCTGTTTTTGTGTTTTATTTTGAGACAGGGTCTCATTAAGTTGTTAAGGCTGACTTTGAACTTGTGATCCTCCTACCCCAGCTTCCTGGGCCACTACTTAGCTCATAATCCAATGTGCCTGGATACTTTTTTTTTTTTTTTAAATGATGTTTAAAGTTATAAGCTATTCAATCAAGTGCTTTGCAGAATTTCTGGTTCTTATGAAAGACAAAAAGGCACATACCATTAGCAGGTTCTTCTCTTACCCCCCAGGCCCACTTAAACAAACAAGATTGATTTAATACATGGAAAATTACTTATCAAGAAGCCAAAATGCATTCCTTTTTCACTAAATAACGTTGGAGGATGCATAGGAAACATTGCTGAATTTGTGAACAAATAATATTAGAATAAATTTGATTCCTGTGGCATGTTCCTGTAATCCCAGATATGTGGAAAACTGAGGCAGGAGGATCCTGAGTTTGAGACTAGCTTGAATCTCATTCTAATAAGACCTTATCTCTAAATAAATAAGTATTTGAACAAATTTTGCAGTGTGGGAAGTTTGGTATACAATGAGTCCAGGGCTGCAGGTGTAGCTCAGTGGTAGAGTGCTTATTTAGCATGTGCCAGGCCCTGGGTTTGATCCCCAGCACTGGGAGGGGAAGGGAAAAAAAAAAAAAAAAAGATTAAGCAGCTTTTAGCATGTATTACTAGAGTCTTTTTGATAATTGAATTCGGAAAGAACCACTTCTGAGCTACTGGAAGACATACTCTTTTTTCTTTTTAAATATTTATTTTTTAGTTATAGGTGGAGACAAAACTTTATTTCATTATGTGGTGCTGAGGATCGAACACAGAGCTTCATGCATACTAGGCAAGTGCTCTACCTCTTAGCCACAACCCCAGCTCCTGGAAGACATACTCTTAATAGTGAATAATTTTCTTATTAAGAACATTGTTATTTGGAATAAGTGTCTAAGTGAAAACTACTGACAAAACAGTTACTTTGATTAAAAGAGAAATTCATTCATTGCCTTTTAATGGGCAAGCTGTCGAGTCAGGTTGTCCTTCGTTAGTTGTGTTGTATTAGAGTTGTTGATGGCTTATTTTCTTTTTAAAAAATGCCAGCTGGCCAGGTATGGTGGTACATACCTGTAATCTCAGCAACTTGTGAGGCCAGCACAGGAAGATTGCAAGTTTGAGGCCAGCCTTGGCAATTTAATGAGACCTTGTCTTAAAATAAAAGAATGTCAAAGGGACTGGAAATGGTAGCTCAGTGATAGGGCACCCCTAGCTAGGTTCCATTCCCAGTACTGCAAAAAAGAAAAAAGAATAAAAGGAAAAAAAAAAAAAACAGCTGTTGGTCTCCTTTCTATTTTCCTGACACCCTCTCCACATCTTTTAAAAATTTCTTCTCTCAATCTAACTTCCATGTATGAGAGAAAACATCCTACTCTTGACTTCCAGAGTCTGGCTTATTTCATGATGTTCTCTAGTTTCATCCACTTACCAGCAAATGACATAATTTCATTCTTCTTTATGGCTGAATAAAACTCCATTGTGTATATATACCACATTTTATTTATTCATTTATCTGTTCACAGTTGCTTTAACTTGCCTTTTGTGAATTGTGCTGCTCCAAACACTGGTATGTATATATCATTGTAGTATGCTGATGTTAGTTCTTTTGAATAAATACCAAGGAGTGGAATAGCTGGGTCATGGGGTGATATCATTTTTAGACTTTTGAAGAATCTCCATACTGCTTTCCAAAGTGGTTGTACTAATTTGCACTCCCACCAACCATGTACCTTTTCCCTCACATCATTGTCAATATTTATTATTATTTGTATTCTTTTATTTTCCTTTGATACCAGGGATTGAACCCAGGGGCACTTAACCACTGAGCCACATCCCCACCCTTTTTTATTTTTTATTTTGAGACAGGGTCTTGCTAAGTTGCTTAGAGCCTTAGCCTCCAGAGTTGCTGGGATTACTGGTGGGTACCACCACACCTGGCTATTATTTGTGTTCTTTGATTTCTATTCTAACTGGTATGAGATGAAATCTCAGTGTAGTTTTTGATATCCATTTCCCCTGACTGCTAAGGATGTTGAACATTTTTTCACATTATTTGTTGGCCATTCATATTTCTTCTTTTGAGAAATGTCTGTTTAGATCATTTAACCATTCATTGGTTGGGTTGTTTTGAGGTGTTTTTTGAGTTCTTTATAATATTCTAGATGCTAATCATCTCTTGGACGCAAAGCTGGCAAAGATTTTCTCCCAGTCTCTTCTCTTTTCACATTCTTAATTTTTTCCTTTGAGGTACAGAAGCTTTTTGATGCCATCCCCCTTAATGATTTTTGGTTTTCTTTCCCTCCCTCCCTCTCTCCCTTTCTTCTTTCCTTCCTTCCTTTTTGAACCAGGGATTGAAGCCAGGGGCACTTACGCATTGAGCCACATCCCCAGTCCATTTTATTTTGAGACAGGGTCTTGCTAAATTGCTTAGGGCCTAGCTAAGTTGCTGAGGCTGTCTTTGAACTTGAGATCCTCCTGCTTCAGCCTTTGGAGCAACTAGGATAATAGGGAGGTGCCACTATGCTGGCTCTAGGTTTTATTTCTTGAGGAGATATAGAGGGAAGGAGGAGGGGAGACAATGGGGAGGCACTGGGAATGAAATCTACCAAATGTGCTATGTCTACATTCAAATATACCATAATGAATCTCACTTATATGTAATTATAATGTAGTCATTAAAATAATAATGTTAATGACAGTGGGAGATCAGTAGAGTAGAGGAAGCAAATTAGTGGGAGAGATGAGGGAAAGGGAAAATACTGGGGAATGAGATTGACCAAATTATGTTATATGCATGTATGTATCCCATTATTATGTATAATTATAATGCATCAGTTAAAAAAAAAAAAAAGCCAACTGTTGCCAGGTGCAGTGGCATACATACCTATAATCCCAGCTATTTGGGAGACTGACAGGGAATATTATGAGTTCAAGGCCAGGCTGGGCAATTTAGTGAGACACTGTCTCAAAATGAAAAATAAAGCTAGGCACACTGGTATACCCCTATAATCCCAGTTACTCAGGAGGCTGAAACAGGAGGTTTGCAAGTTTGAAACCAGCCTCAGCAATTAGCAAGGCCCTGTGTCAAGTTAAAAAATAAAAAAGGGCTGGGGGTGTAGCTCATTGGTAAAGTACCAATAAAGTAAAATACACACACACACACACATCATCATCATCATCATCATCATCATCATAATAGTAACAAAACAGCATGTATTAATTAACTTAAAAAATGACGACTGTTTAGGACTGGGGATGTAATTCAGTGTAGAGCACTTGCCTAGCATGGGTGAAGTCCTGGTTTTGATCCCAGCACTACCCCCTCAAAGTCAGCTTTTTAGCATAAGTGTGGTACATAGCAAATACCATTTGAAAAAATAATCCTTAATCTGTATCTTCAAGTAAAGGTGTTATTTAAATTTTTTTTTTTTTTTTTTTAGTTGTAGTTGGACACAATAACTTCATTTTATTTTTTATGTGGTGCTGAGGATCGAACCCAGTGTCTCGCACGTACTAGGTAAGTGCTATACCACTGAGCCACAACCCCAGGCTCCAAGTAAAGGTATTATTTTAATAATGAACATGAAAGTAACTTATTTCTTCTTAGGAAAAAAGGTGCTGTGGGAAAGCACTTTCCCCTTGGTACTTTAAAAAAAAAAAAAAAAACAAGCTTTACTGAAATATAATTTACATACCATAAAATTCTGTGGTTTTTAGTGCATTTATGTACAATCATAACCATTATCTTATTTAAGGGCATTTTTATCACTCCAAAAAGAAACTATGTACTGATTAGCTTCACTCCCCATTCTGTCCTCTCTAGTCCCTGGCATATACTAATTTTTCTGTCCCTGTGGATTTGCCTAATCTGGGTATGTCATAAAAACAGAATCATATAATCTGTGGCCTTCATCCTACTATTGAACTACATCCCTAGCCATTTTTATTTTTATTTTGAGAGAGAGTCCTGTTAAGTTGTCTCGGCTGACTTCCAACCTGTAACCCTCCTGTCTCAGCCTCCAGAGTCACTGGGATTACAGGTGTGCACCACCACACAGGGATCTTTGTGTATTTATTTATTTATTGGTACTAGGGATTGAACTCAGGGGTGCTTTACCACTGAGCTACATCCTCAGTCCTTTTAATTTTTGTTTTGAACGGGATCTCATTAAGTTGCTGAGTGTCTCACTAAATTGCTAAGGCTGGCCTCAAATTTGTGATCCTCCTGTCTCAGCTTCCTGGGGGCATGCACCACCATGCCTTGTTCTGTGTTTAATTTTTTGAGGAATTGTTAAATGCTTTCTAGAGCATCTACTCCATTTTACAATCCTAGCAGTAATTCTATAAGAGTATCCATTTCTCCACATCCCTGTGAACACTAGTTATTGTCTATCTTTTTAACTCTAGCCATCCCAAGTGGGTTTGAAGTGGACTTGCCTTGTGGTTTATATTTGATTTCCCAAATGATTTATGATTTCAGTATGATTTGTTGTATCTATAAAAATTCTTGTAATTTTGCACATGAAAAATTTGGAAACATAATTTTGTAACCTGATAAAAATCTCCAAATATATTTCTAAAATAAGTTTTCAGATAATCTAATGAAATAAAGAACCTAGGCATTGATTATTAGCAGCTGTTAAAACCATTATGAGTGGCCATGTGGCTCAGTGGTCAAGTGCTCCTGAGTTCAATTCCTAGTACCCAGCACCCCCACCAAAACAAACAAACAAACCCAAAACACAAAACATTATGGAGCTTTATAATGGGCCGGGGGGGGGGGGGGTCAAGCTGGCAGTATTCTGATGAATCATAACATCTCTGAAATTGGGACAACCACATCTTTTGTTCCTTCTATGTGATATAGTGGGAAGAACATAACATTCATGAAATATTGCTCCCCTCTTCACAAAGCAAATCAAATCTGACTCAGATTAAGCTTCTAGATTTAACAGTTTATAGGATGCTATTAGCAAATTCAGAATGTGAGAAATACTATAGAACAAATGAATCATTACTGCAAATAAACATAAAAAAAGAGTAAAAAAAATTATTACAGTTTAAAAAAGACTCAAGACATATTAACTAAATGTAATGTGTATTGCCGCAGTCCGGCTGCAGCAAAATAACCGGGGGGTGACAAGCAACTTGTGTAGATTGATACAGCAGGAGTAGGAGCCGTTTATTGTAGGACCAGAGGGATATTTATACATTCCACACAGCTTATCTTAATTAGCATAAACTAGATACATCAGTCAACCAATAAGGAATCTCCACACTTAATGGCTCGCTGGCGTTACTTCACAAACCACTCCCTCTGGCAAAATGCCAGGCGCCATCCTGACTTGTTTACAGACTCTAACAGTGTATACCCAAACCAGCATTCAAAGATATTTATGAGACCATTGGGAATATCAGATGATTGTTATTTTTTTTAGGTATGATAATAGTATTGTGATTATATTTATTTTGTTTTTCGTGTGTGTTTGTGGGCGGGCGGGGGGGAGATATTGTATTTAAAAAGGAAGACACTTTTAGAGACAAGTACTGAAATATTTATGAATGAAATGATATGATGTTTGCTCCAGTACCATAAGAAAAGAGAAAAAGGAAGATGTACATCTTTAGCCAGATTTAAAGGAAAGTGTTTGTATTATTGAATGGTAGAAAAATAAATATCACAGTTAATAAGCATAGCTATAGTGATTGTTCCTTTTGGACCCATGTTTCTGTTTTGGCTCTGTTAGCCATTAAAACCAAATATTGACTTGAAATCATAGACTTTCAAACTATTTTATGACAAAGTGTTATAAATGAAATTTTTTGTCAAACATAATGAGAAATATTTAATCATGGATCACACAAAAAAATGGGTTTATATCAGTATTTTAGTGGTATCAATACCATTATTGTGATCATGATTCTGTTTCATTTGAAAATTAATTTTTTGAGGTATTTACTTATAGATTAGTACCTATGCCATAGGTAAAGATATGTTGGGAATGTTGCTCTTATTTATTAGTAGGTACGCAGTCAAAACTTTTGGTTGTCAGTACTGTGGAAAACAAACTGGGCAGATCACAGAGATTTATTTGGTGATTTGAGCAAATTTGACAAGTGATGACGGTGTTATGGAGTGCTGATGAGAGATGTGGAGATATGTGGACATATACTTAAGTATGATTTAAGAAGAAGCATTAGTAGGGTTCCAGATTTTGGGGTTTTTGGAAGACATGTTGGCAAATGGAGCTTCTGTGTGTAGGAAGAAGTTGAAATCCGGCTCCTGTGAATTGTGCAGGCAGTTTTCAAATATTGATTGACAAATAACTTAACCCACAATTAGTTTTCAAACATTGGTTGACAGACAGCTTAATGCAATATTGTAAATGCATTGATACTACTCATTAATAAAGAGAATGCCTTCCATTGATGTGTCAGCAGCACTGTTACCAGAACGTTGTGGAATAGTTCCAGGATTTCCGATGTTCTTCTAAAAGAAACTGAGGGCCCTGGTCTTTTATGATGCTTCTGTTCTCCTAGTTGCCTTTTCTGTGTCTCCAGTGATGTGAATGCTTCTCCCACTTTTCAGGGAGTAAGGCCGATCCCTAAGTCAGTGCCTCTACCTGCACTCTGCAAAACTCCCCATTGTTCCCTTCTTCCTGTCTGGGCCTTTGTTAGCCCATACCCTTTACTGAGTTCAAAGTGACCTGCTGGTTCTTTCTTTCCGAGTCTGGTGTGTTAGCTAGAGTGGACCTCTCAAGTTCTTAAGTCTAACCCTCACAGCTGAGAAGCAGAAGCAGCCCAGGGAGACTCCGCCTTGCCCAGGGTCTTGCTGCTAGCTGGTGGGTCATGGAAAATCCTTTTCCTTCCTGTAGTTCATGCCCAGTTAGCAGTAGTACCACTGCAGCTGTTCTGAACCTCTAAGGCAGGGATTCTTAGTAGTTGAATAACTACTAAAAAAGAAGAAAAACATGGTTTTGATATGTTTTTAGTTTTTATATTTTAAAATTGTTTAACTTAAAATTGTGTTTTTTTAAATAATTAATACTTAATACATGTTAAAATATGTCAGTAATACTAAAAATATATAGTAAAAGTTAATTCTGTCTCCTTCCATCTTCCCTCTTCAAAGACATCCCTTTCTATAGGTACTGTGAATAGTACTTGTAAAATCTTCCAGATATATTACATGGCTATGCGATGTAATAGTTATTTAAGTTTGATATTTCAAATAACAATAAAGGAGGATATGTTTTAGCAGATTAAGATGTGCTCCTCCTCTTCTCCTTCTTGTTTGTTTTTTTTTGGGGCTGTGGATCAAACCTAGGACCTTGTGCATGCTAGAGAGGTGCTAAACATGCCTGTGGATGATTGTGTAAGGAGGTTTGATTCAATTTCCCAGTGTCAGTGGAAATGGTTTCTTAAATCAGTCATACTTATTAAGTTAGTTTTCAAAGGTTCTACTTTAAGAAGGGCTTTTGTGTAGAGCAAGTGGTGGTTAGTAGAGCAGTTTAGTTATGTGTGAGTTTTCTAATATTGGGGGGGGGGCCTTTTGTGTATGGAAAGGACTACTTAAAATTACTTGGTTTTCAAATTAATGTTTAATTTATTAAAATGGCAAGTTAAAAATCTAATTTTCCTTTAGTTTTGTTATTGTAAGCATAGTACTTTTGTTTGGAATAAGGAACAACAGTTTTCACTTTTTAAAAAGTTAATGTTAATTTAATAGTTTAAATTCCTTCATACTCTTTACTCAGTTAATTAAATTTCCAGAGACATTTAAAATACACTTATACATTCAGTCTGTCAAACATAGTCAGTCCTTGACAGGTCAAACTTGAGATCAGTGCTTTTCATTAGCTAAATCTGAATTACCAGCACTTAAAAAATATTTATCCTAGCTCAGCGCCAGTAATCCCAGTGACTCAGTAGACTGAGGCAGGAGGATTCCAAGTTTGAGGTCAGCCTCAGCAACTTAGTGAGACCCTGTCTCAAAAATAAAAAGGTCTGGGGATGCAGCTTAGTGGTAAAACACCCCTGGGTTCAATACTAGTTCTTCCTTTCTCCTGTAAAAAAAGAATCCTAAACATAACTCAAAGTATTAGTACTATGTCTTTGACATACTTCATTTTATTGCTCACCATTTTCTTCTCACAGTTGTAGTGTCACTCAAATGTGGAGGACAGATTTACTATGTCAGAGAGACAGGTTTTTTGGACTGAAAATACAGGACTATGGTATAGTTATTGGTCAAGAGATTTAAGACTGGGAAAAGGCTCTGTGTTTTTAGGATAATCCTACTTAAGAGGTACCCTTCTTTGTAGGAGAAGCCTAAATGTGGTCTCAAAGGCAGAATCCATATCCAGAGTTTGTTTTGCTACCCTTTGTATTTTTTTCTTTTTTTCAAATTAACCCTTTAATCATCCCCCCAAATCAATTTGGATTTTGTGTTTCTTTCATATATTTTTTGTGAGGCCTATTATTTTAATTTTGGGAGTTGGATTGATTAGGGTTCATATCTTTTGCATGCCAGGTTTTGTGAACTTGGACAAGATACTTAACCTTTCTGAGTCTCAGTTTCCTCACCTGGTAAATATCTGTCTTTCCTTCCTTGTGGTTGAGTCAGGATCCAATGTAGCTATTTGAATTAACACAGTAACATTTTACCTTCCTCCTTTTTTTTCCCTTTGTGGTAGCAGGGCTCTTTACCACTGAACCATGTCCCTAGCACTTTTTAATTTTATTTTGAAATAGGGTCTCATTAAATTGTTGAGGGTCTCACTGTGTTGTTGAGGCTGGCCTTGAACTTGTGATCCTCCTACCTCAATCTCCAGAATTACTGGGTTTACAGGTGTGCACCATCACCCTCAGCTCCAGGAAAATGTGGTCATGGGGTGGGGGGATAGGAAGGGAAAAGAATTGAGTAAATGCAATAAACTGTGTGGTCTTTACTTTTTGAACTATCTTCCCCTTAGTTGTGTGACACACTGTCCTCATTTTTTCCTGTCTCTGGCTTTTCCTCAGCTCCCTCATACCCTCCTTCTTTGGCCACTCTTAAAATTACCAAGATATTCATCCTCAGCCTTGTGTTTCATCTTCCTTGCTAACCAGGAGAAATTGGTCTACAGAACAGATATGGTTGATAGCCAGCAACCTGCTTGCTTCCTCACTTGGCTAATTCCAAGTCTCCTATGACCTGCTCAGAACTGACCTCATCTGACCTCATCTTCCCTTTAAATATGTTATTTTTATAATCTCTGTCTTGATGAATGGCATAACCCAGAAACTTACACAGAAAGCTTGGATGATGATGTTCGTCTGGTTGGTGATACATTCTTTTTTTTTTTTTTTTTTTAAAGAGAGAGAGAGAGAGAGAGATTTTTAATATTTATTTTGTAGTTTTTGGCGGACACAACATCGTTGTTTGTATGTGGTGCTGAGGATCGAACCCAGGCCGCACGCATGCCAGGCGAGCACGCTATCGCTTGAGCCATATCTCCAGCCTGGTGATACATTCTTGTCCATCTTTAGTATTTCTCAAATTAGCCTACTTTTGCCCATCTCTTCTGTCCATTAGTTTAGGCTGCTTCTCATGTAGATAACTGTTGCATATTCTCAATTTTCTAATCATTACTACTTCCTTGTTCAAATTTGTTGATCACGTGACTGTCACAGTGATCTTTTTGATTTTCTGATCTAATCACAGCACTCACCAGTTTAAGATCCTTTGAATAAAATCCAAACTTCTTAACAGAGCAAGCTTTGGGGATTTAACCCCTTTTAACCCTTTTCCTGAGCCTATTGACTGTTGTCTGCTGTGTTCTTTCAGGCTCTCTGCCTTTGGATGGACTGCCCATCTTCCTGTTTCTTAAAAAGTATTAAAATTTCTTAGAAAGCATCTCCTTCAATGAGCATTTCATTACTGACTGCCACAAGACTGACTTCAGTATTGATCCTGTGCTTATTTCTATCAAGTCACTTATCTGATTGTGTATAATCCATATGCTTATACTGTATGATTTTTTTTTAAATGGGCAAAGTACTTTTTTCCCCCCCCCAAATATACATTTTTTTTTTTTTAATTGTAGGTGGACACAGTACACCATGCTAAGGCTTGAACTCAGTGCCTCACCCTTGCCAGGTGAGTGCTCTACCACTGAGCCCCAGCCCTAGCCCTCTATGATAATCTTTACATCAACTTGTGCAGATTAAATGTTTTATACTCTTAGACGAATCCTTATGGCCAAAATGTTAAGTAATATGTAAATTTACTGAGGCATGTGTTCACTTTACTTGCCCATTGAATTTAGTGGCAGCAGAACTAAGGTCACCTCAGTATTCAGTGAACGTAGGTAGATAGCCTCACTCAGCATCAAATTCTTTTTAATATTTCCGTTTTAGGCATGCCACAACTCTAAAAAAATCATTAATACTTTTAGTGTGAAAAGTGATATTCAGAAGGAAAAATTAATTCTATTTTTTATCTAGTCATCAAGATTTAGGAATCTCACATCAATTATGTTTTATTGTGTTTTGTAAAATAAATCATGATATCCCCATTTACTTGAAATTTTTTTTTGTGTGTGGTTTTTTGAATGTCAGAATTTTGTTAGTTTTTCTGCTACACTGGTTGCTCTTTGAGAACAAGGACTGTGTGACTTGTTTTATAGTCTTCTTTACCTCCAGCTCTAATGTAGTATCTGCTTTATAGTGGGAATGAAGGATTTCTTGCAGTAGAACCATATTAAAGACCCTCTGATTTTCGATTGCAAATTGATAACCTTGTGAAACAAACTGGTATTTCTTATAAATTAAAAAACACAACTCGATTATTAGGCATAGTCCAGGTACCTGGTTCCAGCAACAGTGCTGTGTGTCTGTGAGATGGAGTTTGTGCACGCTAACTGGGAATTTACCAACTCCAACCCCACATGCTGGGGATAGAACCCAGAACCTTCTGCTTGGTAGGCAAGTGCTCTATTACCCAAGCCACATCCCCCAGCCCTAAATGGACATTTTGAGGAACTAGGGATTGCTTACATTTTAATAACAGTTCAGGTTAGAAATATTTATATCATATTTAATTATCATTTAACCATATTTAATCTTTAACTGTTTTTTGTTCCCCAGATGATATGGGGACTTTTTTCTTTTCTTTCTTTTTTTGTCAAATGGCTACTTATTCTTGCTCACATATGGCTTATGAAAATCTGCATTTTGTTTGTGAACTCTTTTACCCTGCTTTGAAGCATAGTCCAGAACCTTTTTCTTCTTACCTCTTGACCTTCAAACTCAATGATTATTGCTTTTGATCCTATTTGTCTCTATTGTAGATGTCTTGTCATAGACGTACTTCCTACAAGAGGTTATTTAGGTAAATAGTATACTATATTTACCATAATTAATATTAACATATTGAATATTAGGATAAAAGTTAACAAAGATTTGAAGTAGTTTCATGAAAGTAATTAAAATAACAGTGGTGGGCTGGGGCTGTAGTTCAGTGGCAGAGTGCTTGCCTAGCGTGCATGCGGCACTGGGTTAGATCCTCACCACGATGTAAAAATTATAAATAAAGGCATTCTGTCTACCTACAACTACAAAAAAATTAAAAAAAATAACAGTAGTACTTCCTTTAAATAATTTTTTTTTTTAATGTGGTGGAGATAATAGCATGGCCAAAGAAAGAATTTAATTATTTTTGGTATAATGAAATCTAACCTGTAGGTTGCCATTAGAGCATGACAATTATATAATAAAAGAGCAAAAAAATTTTTTTTCTCCCAATACTGGGGATTGAACTCAGGGCTTTCCATTCTACCTCTAAGCAACACTCCCAGCCCTGCTTGTTTTTTATTTTGAGATAGGGTGTAAGTTGTCCATGTTGACCTTGGTGGATCCTCCTGCCTCAGCCTCTTGAGTAGCTTGGATAACAGGTGTGCACTACCATGCCTGGAAAACCAGAATAATTTTTGTGAGGTTTATTGATATAGAAGTATTTGGTTCACTGTTCATCTATTTTAGAATTTGTATTTTCTAGTTTTTAAACTAGAAAATACATTTAAACAAAAAATTTTAAGTCTCTGTAATACTTTCAGAACTCATAAAATTTTGTTTTCTTTTGTAGTGTTGGGGATTGAACCCAGGTCCTTGCAAATGCTAGGCATGCACTGAGCTATCCCCAAATCCTTCATAATGTTTTTAAGATGTTTTTTTTTTTCTTCTCTTCACTTCTTCCCCACCCCCACCCCCTTATTTAAGTTATGCATTGGTAACTCAAATATATCTTGGAGGCCAGGCAGGAAGTGTGAATGAGAAAATTTGATCTGTTGGGTTCTGTGTTACATTGGGGGTTCTATAGTCTACCTAAAGTAGTTTTTTTGTTGTTGTTGTTTTGTTTCTTTAAAATTTTTAACACATTATGTAATGGATTTGTGACTTTCATATTAACTGTGAAAGAACTATTAAAGATTGCATAAAATTTAGTTTATGTTTCTATTTGAAACTGAATCATTAAACAAAAATTTAAGTAATTATACTATTATTCTTTTATACCCATCTGAAATAATATTTACATAATAATAGCTCCTTAATTTTCCCAGGTACATTTTTCCCCTTAAGATTGCTTTATGTATTTTAATTATTCATTTTCATGTCTAGTTTCTGGTAGTTTATTGAGGACTAAGAGCATATTTATTAGTTCTAGTAGGAGCTCAATACATTTGTGTTAAATATTGCATAAAGTAGCAGGCATACATTAAACAGGGAGAGATTGTTTAAAACTAAAATGTGAGGGTAGTCTAGCATAACATTTCTTTCTTTTTATTTGTATAATGATTTGGAATACTGTGTCTGCACTAATTTTTTTTTTTTGCGGGGGGTGGGGGACATCAGGGATTGAACTCGGACACTCAACCAATGAGCCACATCCCTAGCTCAGTTTTGTATTTTATTAGAGACAGAGTCTCACTGAGTTGCTTAGCACCTTGTCATTGCTGAGACTGGCTTTGAACTCCTGGTCCTCCTGTCTCAGCCTCCTAAGCTGCTGGGATTACAGGCATGCACCACTGTGCCCAACTGTATCTCCCCTAAATTTTACCTATGTTTCTTGGGAATCACTAAGAATGTTAATGATGATACATCCATGTTGGGTTTGGTTTTGACAAATCTCTGCACACATGATGACCAAACAAGTTCATCACAAATAGCTAATGATACAAGAAAAGGTCTGGAGCCGGACATGGTGGCACATACCTGTAATCCTGGCAGCTCAGGAGGCTGAGGCAGGAGGATTGTGAGTTCAAAGCCAGCCTCAGCAAAAGTGAGGCACTAAGCGAATCAGTGAGACCCTGTCTTTAAATAAAAAATACAAAATAGGGCTGGGTATGTGCCTCAGTGGTCAAGCGCCCCTCAGTTCAGTCCCTGGTGCCAAAAACAAAACAAAAAACTGTTTTTAGAAAATATAATGAAATTTTAGTATCCCTTGAATGAAGAAGGGATTTGGAATTTGCACACCTCAGTTTTGTTTCTAGCAATGATGTTTCTAGCAGTACTGATAGTCACAGATCTCTTTGGGTGATTGTTTTCCTTTTTCTTCTTTTTATACTACTGGGGATTGAACCCAAGGCCTCATGCATGTTAGGCAAGTACTCTACCACTGAGCTACATCCCAGACCTTTTTATGTTTTATTTTGAGGAAGGATCTTGCTAAGCTGAACAGGCCTGGAACTGAAATCCTCCTGCCTCAGCCTTCAAGCAGCTGGGATTACAGATGTGCACCACCACTTCTAGCTGGGTCAGTTATTTTTCATCTGTAAAGTGATAAAGGACTTGATCATCTAAAATTGTTCTGTCCCTAAAATGATCTAATTCTAAAATGCTGTAATTTCTAAATGAAATGTTAAGACACAGTGAATGACCTTATCTCATTTTAAGGAGAGTTTGAGTAGTTTATTGAAAAATATCTAATACTGTGTGTGCACGCCTGCACGTGCATGTGTGTTAAAGAATTCTAGAAAGATAAAGAAGAAATAGGTAGTAATTACTAGGTCTGGTAGGAGGGGACCTGGATGGCTGGTGGGAAGAGATCTTTTATTTATTATACTTTCCTTTGTGTTTTTTGAATTTTATAACATGTATTTGATTATCCATTCAATAAAGACAATTTAAATATAATCTTGTATCAACAGTGAGGCACAAGATTTACTTGTTGCATATATAGCAGAGGGTAGATGATATAGCCTATTCTTAAATTTATTTTTATTTTTTACTTTTTTGTTAAAAGCTAACACATACATATTATTAGCCCAGGCTCACATTGGGTTAGAATCATCAATATTAGTATCTTCTACTTCCACTGTTATCCTACTGGAAGGTCTTCAGGGAAGTAACAAACATGGAGCTGTAAACTCTTATGATAATAGTGCCTTCTTCTGGAAATCCTGAAGGACCCTGTGTGAGGTGGTTTTACAGGTTTTTTTTTTGTTGTTGTTTTTTGTTTTTTTGGTTCCCAAGAACAGTTAACTACTGAACCATATCCCCAGGCCTTTTATTTGTGTTTGATTTTGAGTTGCTTAGAGCCTTGCTAAGTTGTTGAGGCTGGCTTCCAACTTGTGATTCTCCTGCCTCAGCCTCTCCAGTTGCTGGAATTATAGGTATGTGACACCACACCTGGCTTATTTATTTATTTTTTTGCAAGTAGAAGGCGTACACTCTAAAATAACAATAAAAGTACAGTAAATAGTTATTATCATTATCAAATGTTACATACTCTACATAATTTTATATGCTATACTTTTGTATGACTGGCAGCACAATAGGTTTGTTTATATTAGCATTACCATAAACATGTGAGTAGTATGTTGTGCTGTGACATTATGTTAGCTACAACTTGCCACCAGATGATAGTTATTTTTTTGACTCCTTTATAATATAGGGACCACTATTTCTTACGTGGTTCATTGTTGACCAAAACGTTATTGAGGCACATAACTGAATATAAATGTATACATAAAAAAAAAGTTAGAGTAAAGGGAAAGTAAGGGTGTATTGGTGGGAACCAGTCCAAAACTGTTAGTACAGAGAATACAGTTCATTAGATCCTATGCATCTATTTATTTATTTTGGTGGTGGGGATTGAACCTATGGCTTTGTGCATGCTAACACAGGCATTCTACCACAGAGCTACATCCTCAGTCCCCCATGCAGCTATTTAAAGAAGACTGTATATTGAATTCTCAAGTTATAGTAGCCAAGAAAGAGATGCCAAGAAATTCACTTGACTTACAAGATAAAATTGTGAAAAGCAGCTTTTTCTGGCACTAAGATTTGAGGCATTTTTATCTTTTTTTTTTTTTAATTGTCAATGGACCTTTTTTTTTTTTTTTTTAAAGTTGTGCTGAGAATTGAACCCAGTGCCTCACACATGCTAGGTGAACTCTTTACCACTGAGCAACCTCAGCCCCCATTTTTATCTTAAAAGAGGTGTTATGAGCTATTGTGGAAGATATTTTCAATAACTCTACAGTCAAATGGAGGTCCTTTGTTATGTTTTGGAGGGAAGTTTCTCTGAGTGGACCCTTTTTAAATTCTTATAGTCTGATATACAAGCATATAAATGGCTGCCCACTTTATAACTACTGATTATTGCCATAAATTTCAGTGTTCATGTTTGCTTGTCTGTTTAGGATCATTTGTTATATGATTATATATTTCTCTCACTTTCCCTTTTTTCCCCCTTTGGTGCTAGAGATTGAACCCAGTGCTTGTGAGCACATGCTCTACCAACTTTGTTTGTTAAGTAGTGCTGGGCATACTGTGTGAATAAAGGTTTTGCAGTTGTTTGAAATGGGAAAGTAGCAACATTAAGGCATACCAAGCAAAAACAAAAAACTGTTAGGGTAGTAATTACTGTCCTTATTGTAAGAGATGATTTACTTTTAACATTAAGTCTATTATCGTTAAATTGAGTTTTATTAATTTCATATTTTTATATTAATTTATATGTATGTTTTAGTTCTACTGTAGTTGAACTGTCCCCTAAAATGGATGTGCTGGAAACTTAATGCCCTATATAACAGTATTAAGAGATGGGATGTTGACTACCCCACCTTTACCCCATCCCCATACTGGGGATTGAACTCAGATGTTTCATTTTTTGCTATAATATGTATATTATTTAGCTTATGTTGATATATAGAGTTAACATTATTTTACTAATATACTGTTTTCTAATAAAATATATTTTACTATATACTATTATTTTACTAAAATAATAAGAGATATTAATATTGAGAAAATGTTGCTGCTACTTGGGAGGCCGAGGCAGGAGGATTTCAAGTTCAAGGCCAGCTTTAGCAATTTTTCAAGGCTCTATTCAACTTAGTGAGACCCTGTCTTAAAATAAAAAATGAAAAGGACTGGGAATATAGCTCAGTGGTAAAGTGACCCTGGTTCAATCCCCAGTACCTAAATAAATAAATAAAAAATAATTGAGAAAATGTTTAACTTTATACATGTTGAAAGTGGCTCAAAAACTTTAAAAAAAAGAATCAGTTGCTTTAAAAAAGGTCTCAGTTAATATATAATAACAAGAAAAGGGCTGAAATTCACCTTCATAAAAATTTCCAAAGCATATAATTAATTATCCTTTATAGGAAAAAAAAAAACATTGGGCTTACAGAAGAAAACCAATTTAAATGAAAGTTGGGTGTCTTTTAAAGCATTAGTTCTGTTACTCATCTTTCAGTTGTTTCAAATTTGAACTCTGCATGTAAATGTCTATGAATAGTTCATAAGCTGAAAAACAAAAACAAATCTTTATCGTCTAGAAATGTATATATAAAATTCCTCCACAAAAAGGTGCTATTCTGTTATTTCCCCATCTTGCTCTTCTTCAACAATCTATGTATTCTTCTGTAATAGCCAGTTGCATATTTATATAGTCATGTACAGATACCAGGTGGCCCTTGTACTCCATTCCCCGCTCAGGTTTCACCATCACTGGTGTTCCTGTTAATCCGTTGAGGAAAGGTTTGGAATTGAGGGATAAACTAATTGCGAATACCAGTGAATGCTGCAGGCTACTTACCAATAACCTCCTGAGTGAGATCTGTGTCTTGTGACTGGAACAGCTACTACTGCAGGCCCAAACTGCTAAGCATCAGGAGAAATGCAGCAAGAATAGATTTCTGATAAAAGAATGAATTCAGTCAGCACAAAAACTGACAGGTTCTGTAGCTATATGACAGGATAATTTTATGTTTACGTATGTTTCTTATAAAAATATTTTCTTTAGTATTGGGGGGTGTATAAGAATTTTAAAAGGGTTTTACATCTTTCTCATTTGAAAAACCCTGCTGTAGTGATCTGGTTGTAGATCTTCTAAGCAGATTTCCCCCAATCCCAAACCTTTCCTCAATGGATTAACAGGAACACCAGTGATGGTGAAACCTGAGTGGGGAATGGAGTACAAGGGCCACCTGGTATCTGTAGATGACTATATGAACATACAACTTGTGATTACAGAAGAATACATAGATTGTTGATGAAGAGGAGGAGGATGGGGAAATAAGAATAGCACCAAATGAAAGGCAGTTTTCTACGTGTACATCATTTCTCATAACTGAATTTTGTTGAGAGTTAGAAAAAGAAACTTTGAAATTATTTTAAAAATTGCCGATTAAGGACAATTTTAACTTACTTTGGAAATTAGAGTAGTCAAAAGACAACATACCCTCGAATAGGTGGCCATTTCATCTCTACATAAAGCAACTGTAGGCAGGACTAGATGGTTATCAAAAAGGATCCTGAATACTGGGTGTGGTGACTCATGCCTGTAATCCCAGTGACTCGGGAAGCTGAGGAGGATTGCAAGTTGGAGGTCAGATTCAGCAATTTAGCAATGCCTTAAGCAACTCAGTGAGACCCTATCTCAAAATAAAAAATAAAAAGGGCTGGGATATGGCTCAGTGGTAAAGCACCTCTGGGTTCAATCTCTAGTACCAAAAAAAAAAAAAAAAAAAAAAAAAACAACCAAGGGAGTGTGGGGAGTCTGACTGCTTCAACCCACAAATGACTGACTAACCCAGGCCTCTATCCTTCTCTTCGACCGATAGAGCATGATGCTAGAGAGTTTAATCTGAAAAAACATCAGAGTTCAAGAACCCACTTACTTACTTTTATGGCTAATGAAAGATGCCTGTGATTTGCTGAATTTCAAATAGTGTCATTTCCTGGTAAGTCCAACAGGACAATTCTTTTGAAAAAGAAAACTGTAGCAAACAAGAGTTTTAAAGTACTAAGGAAAACTGTTAGATATTAACTTCAACTTTCAACAATTATTTTTGGGTATCAAAACAAAATATATCAACTGAGAGGATAATTTCTTTTTCTTTTTTTTAAATTTTTTATTTTTTTTTAGTCATACATGACAGTAGAATGCATTTTGATATATAATTTCTTTTTCTTTTACATTCCCAATAATTCTGATGAGTTTTAAAAGAAGGATGTAAGGGTTTATATTTCAAGTAATATAATCCATCTGGCAGGATTATGTTGAATCCATCCCTGTGATTCTTAGGGAAAGTTTGATTGTAGATACCATTTATCAGATTAAGGAAGTTGCCTTCCATTCCTTTCTGTGAGAATTTTTTGATTAAATGTTGAATTATATCCCATGTTTTTTTCTTTAGTTAGTGGTAGTTATGGTTTTTCTTTAAATTGGCAATACCATCAATCAATATTTTTTATGAGAAAATGGTGTTTTCTTTAAAAAATCATTACTTTTTTATTGTAGTGAAATAAACATAAAATTTATCCTTTTACTAATTTTTTAGTGTACATTTCATTGTATGTTCACATTAGCATCATCCATTTCCAGAACTTCATCATCACCCAAACTGAAACTCTGTATCCATTAAACCTTAACTTCTTATTTCTCCCTGGCCTAACCCCTGGCAACTACCTTTCATTAATCAGTTTTTAAACTTGAACACAATTTGGTCATGGTATATGTTACTTATTAATGGAGTCAGATTATTGATGTCTTGGTTAGTTGTTTTTTTTTCCCCCAACAATATTTCAGACTATTTTCTAATTTTCATTGTGATTTTCTGTTTTAATCCATGGATATGTATATGTCTTTTTAACTTTCAAATATGTTTTTTTTTCCTAGTTACTGTTTTGTAATGGGCAAGATTATTAGCATTGTGGTTAAAAGTATATGACCTATGCACATTTAGATCTTTAAAATTGTTAATTTTTATCTGCTACTTGGCTTACTACACCCTTTACCCAGATTCCACAGTTGTTAAGATTTTACCGATTACCTTCTCTTATTTATTCATTTATAAGACAATTCTGAATCATTCGACAAATAAGTTGTAGACATAATGCTCCATTTATTTAAAGACAAGGGTACTCTCTTACATATCCATACCATTGCCCCCTCCTTAAGATCAGGAAATGAATATTGATAAAATGCATTTAATTCACAGGCCCCAGTCATCTCACTAATTTCTCATTTATATCCTTTGTAGCAAAAACACCCACCCTCAAACCCCTAAGAAAACAGAGAAAACCTCTTCGCTACTTTTTTTTTTTTTTTTTGGTACAAAGGATTGAACCCGGGGGCATTTAACTGCTGAGCCACATCCCTACTCCTTATTTATTTATTTATTTGGACATAATACCTTTATTTTATTTATTTTTATGTGGTGCTGAGGATCTAACCTAGCGCCTTGCATGTGCTAGGCGAGTGCTCTACCACTGAGCCACAACCCCAGCCCCCATCCCTACTCCTTTTTATTTTTAGACAAGGTCTCCCTAAGTTGCTTAGGGGCCTCATTAAATTGCTGAGGCTGGCCTTGAACTTGTGATTCTCCTGCCTCAGCCTCCAGAGTTGCTGGGATTACAGGCATGCAGCACTACACCTGGTAGCTACTTACTTCTTTTATTTCTGATTCAGGAACTATTCAAGGTTATGCCTTGCATTTAGTTATATCTTGTCTCTTCAGTATACTTCAATCTGGAGTGTTTTTTCAATCTATCTCTTCAATGATCTTGACATTTTTGAAGAGTAAGCCAAATACTTTGCACAATATTCCCCAATTTGAATTAGTCTGATGTTTCCTCATGAGTAAATTTAGATTATGCATTTTTGGCTAGAATATTGCAAACCTAATGTTGTGTTCTCCCTGTATTGTATCAGGAGGCACATCAGTTTATCCCATTACAGGTTAAGTTCAATTTTATCTTGGTTAAGATGTCTGACAGGTATCTATAAAGTATTTTATGCTTACTAATTAATAAGTAAACACTCTACATTTTGCATTTTGTGGGGATGATACTTTAAAACTATGTAAATAGCCCTGTTGTCTTCAAATTTCCACCAACAAGTTTTCATATCCATTGATGATTTGTCTCTGAATCATTTATTACTGTGCTTGTTGCCAGATGGTGAATTTTTAAAAATTTCATCATTCCTTTTGCATTCATTGTTTGACATTTCATTACAAGGAAAAGCTTTCTGCTTTCTCTTCTTGTTGTTTTAAATCTTTAAAAAAATGCCAGCATTGGCTCATGAATTCTTATTTTGTTCACTTTTCACTTATTTTAATGTTTCAAATTGTTCCAGATTTGGCCAATGGGAACTCTTTCAAACTGGCTCCTGTGTCCTTTTTTCATGTCCTCATCATTATTTGACCACTTTCTTTCACCATACTTTTTGGCACAATAAGATTTTTTTATACTTACACATTAGCTTGTTTCAGTCCTGGAATCAACCATTTTATCAAAGAGCTTTTGATTCTTCTGTTAGAGAATGCATTTAGAAAATAAGATCTGATTACTAGGTATGTTCCTTGCTACTGGTGTGTCATTGCTCTTCTGCTGAGGACAGAAGTAGGATATTTTTTTTTAATATGTTTTTAGTTGTAGATGGACACAATATCTTTATTTTTTATTTATACATTTTTATGTGGTGCTGAGGATTGAACCCAGTGCCTCACACATGCTAGGTGAGTGCTTCACCACTGAGCCACAACCCAGCTCCTAGGATATTGTTTTAAAATGTACCTTGGATTTAATGTATAGGTGTGACTGAGTGATAACACAGAGAAGTCAGTACCATTGAAAGTATATTCCTCACAATTTCCTAGAAACAGGAGGCATACCATGTGTACAGGATCACAGGGAGTTTTCAGAATGGAGGAGGAGCTAGAGGAAGACATATGAGTGAGAACCTTTTTTTACTATAGTGATGGGACATTGTTAGGTGGTGACATGTATCCCTTATTAGGCAAAAACCAAACACAGATATTGGGGTCTATGGTTGGGGCTTTGTAATAAGATTTTAGCATACCCTCCAAAACATAGGAATGGTTGAACATCACCAACATTGGCTGTTATTTTAATCCATGCTTTCAATATGCCAAATCATCAATTACAGACTATCAAGAGTATTATTATAGGTATATATGCATGTCTGTACATTCATGTGTATATAAACATTTACAAATATCTTTATCTGCCTATAAACATTTTAAATGTTAATATTTTATTCAGAAGACTTGTTTTAACACCTGTAAAACATTCGTCTATCCATATCCCTATAAATATTGAAAGCAATGATTTTTCCAACACTGTAGGATTTTTAAAAAAGTCTTTTTCTGTTTTTGTTACCTCCTTTTCTGACATTGAAAAATCTAGCTTTCATCCTTTTTACTTTGTCCCTCTGTAGGTAACTGTCTCCTGACTATAAGAGCCCTCCCCTTGTCCTCAATCCCACTGAATGTATTGGTTGAACACTACTGAAGTTCCATGAGCTGTTTTTTTAAATTCAGTCTTCACTTCACATGGTTCCAATATGCAGAAATTTCCATTACCATGCTTTAATTAAATAGCACCAGTCCCCAATATTAGTAAAATGTAAAATATAGCTTGTGATCAGGAAGTTTCTCCAAAATTTTAAAAATTTACTCTTACCCTATGGTAGCTGATTAATACATCCTTAAACACTACTTAAACACTGTTCAATTAGCTAACTTTTTTTTTTTTTTTTTTTTTTTAAGGAAAATTACTGTCTTTGCACTGTTCTCAGCTGAACTTTACATAGCTCTGCATTTCCCTGTGTCAGTTCCTCTTGGAATGGTGGGTGGGTAGCAGAAGGGAGGATATGTACAATAATGTATTTTTAGTTCTTTTGAAAAGAAGGGTTGCTTCAGCCATTGCTATTGATGGCAGGAAGTATATTTATATCTCCAGAGAAGGGAAGGAGGGGTGGAATGAGTCCTGGTTTAAGAAAACCTGAGAGGTTATACTTCATTTCATTAAAATTAATTTGCACTTCATTGTAAGTTCTTGCCTTAGAAATGTAATTAAGGGCTAGGGATGTGGCTCAAGCGGTAGCGGGCTTGCCTGGCATGCGTGTGGCCCGGGTTCAATCCTCAGTACCACATATAAACAAAAGATGTTGTGTCCTCCGAAAACTAAAAAATAAATATTAAAAAATTTTCTCTCTCTCTCTCTCTCTCTCTCTCTCTCTCTCTCTCACTCTCTCTCTCTCTCTCTCTCTCTCTCTCTCTCAATCTCTCTTTAAAAAAAAAGAAAAGTAATTAAAATGAATGGTAACTTATTGTATTTGGAAAACTCTTTTGTTTTGAAATTTCAGAGTATACAATACCTGCAATAAAGGGCCCTTTAGAGCAAATAAGGATGTACATGAAAAATTCAGGTGTTTGTTAGCATGCAGTTGAACAGCAAAGATATTGAGGGATACTAAATGTTTACCCCAATTAGACATTATTCATTAAAGTCTTATTAGTACAGCTTCTATTGTGATTCATTTAAAGAAACCAAAATAGTGCATATGAATCATAGGATACTCTCAGTCATAGGATAGTCAATTTGAGATTTTCCACTAAGCACAATTTTGTCACAACTTTGATTGGGACAGGACTTTTGCCCATGATTATCATAAGCAATGGGCACATTAAATACAAGTTAAATTATTCTGAAGTTTCTTTATTTTCTACTCCCTTTCTTAGTTGAGGGAAGCAATGAATTCGTTTCCAAGGATACGCCTTCTCTCTTAGCTGGTCTCAGATTGATGCAGTCATGGAAACAAGGCAGTAAACTCATTCTTGGCATCTGCCAGCCATGGTCTGATCCTTTTTTTAAAAGCATGAGATTCTTTAATAATACATTTTGGGAAGGTTGCTGCCAAATGATTCCAAATCATACTAGAGGGGGGTTGGGAATGTTGTTGAATTGATATAAATGAGTCAGGTGTTAATAGGTTGCTAGGTAAGACTTTAATGATTTAACTAAAGTTGTTTGTCTAAATAGGAAGATCTATATTAGAACAACAAATATTTAGTCCTTTTTAATATTTAAAAACACTCCTAATTATAATTTGAGGATATTATTTTTTTTAAATGCCACATGTTATAGATGTGCTGAGCTTTTATTGAACACAATGAAGATTTTTAACTGGTTGGTTAAAGCCGATCCACTAATGAAATGGAATATAAAATTATTTTGTGGATTCTAAAGCTGGAATGCGTAGGTTCAAATCTCATCTCTGTTACTTGTTTAGAATGTAACCTTGGGCAAGTTACTTAACATCTCTGTGCCAGTTTCCTCATCTATAAAATAGGATATAATATTAGCATTGGATTGTGGTACAGAGTACAAGCTGCATTATGTAAAAACACACCTAATTTATAGGGAGCACTCAGCAAGTGTTGACTGCCATTCACAAATGAGAAGTGGAATTACTCTGTACACCAAATAATAAGCTCTCTTTTATCCTGTTTCCCCTTTAAAGATTCAGTATTAGGTTTCCATATCTTAGCAAGGAATTTTTCAATTTGGTAAGGATTGATTGATTAGCACATGCTAGGTATTCAAATCACAAAGGGGAATAAAATACATTCTTTTCCCTAAAAAAACTTCCTATTTTGGAAGGTGTGAATAAAGGAGAGCAAAGAAGAGAGGATGACCTGTTGTTATAAAACTTAATTCATTCTGTTAAGTGCTACACTAGTAGAAAAATTAAAAAAAAAAAAAAACTTAATAGAGATAGAAGAGAACACAAATTAATAAAAAATATGTAAGATATATGAAGAAAATTCTAAAGTTTTAATAAGAGATTTTTAAAAATACAAATATTATAAAGGTATTGTATAGATGTTAATTCTCTCCAAATCATTCTGTAGATTTAATGCACATTAATTTGTAAGCCCTGGGTGGGGGGTGAACGTTTTTGAGAACTTGACAAATTGCCTGAACAGTTCCTTTAGAAGAATATATCCAGCTGGGCATGGTTGTACATGCCTGTAATCCCAGCGCATTGGGTTGTGGTGGAGGAAGGAGGATCATGAGTTCAAAGCCAGCTTCAGCAACTTAGTGAGCCCCTGTCTCTAAATAAACTGTAAAAAGGGGCTGGGGAGTTTGGCTCAGTGGTAAAGTGCCCTTGGCTTCAGTCCCTTGTACAGAAAAAAAGAATACATCCAACAGTTGAAAATTTTGAGAAATTTTGAAACAGAAGGATAGTTCGTAGGCAATAGAGGGGAGAAGTATATTTAACACTGGATCCTCCAGATAGCAAAATATATTTGAAAGTTAGATTTGACATTTGTTTAGAATAAACAAATAAATAATTGGAACAGAACAGAAAGTTCAGAAACAGACCTGGATATGTGTGTATATGTAATTTACATTCTCAACAGGAACATGCAAGTGTTCCCAGGTGAATGTAGCTTGATATTAGAACACTTGCCTAACATGCCTGGGGCTGGGACCCTGTATTCATCTCCATTAACATATACACACATGAGTTCCAGTTCTTCCACATATTTACCAACACTTGGTATTGCCAGCCTTTTAGTTTTTAGCTATTATAAAGTGTGTAGTGCTATCTCATTCTGGTTTTAATTTTCGGTTTTTTTCCTTTTTTTTTTTTTTTTTTGCCCAGTACTGGGGAGCAGACCCAAGGCTTTGCATGTGCTAGGCAAGGGTTTTACCACTGAGCCACACCCCCATCCCTGATTTGCATTTTCTTAATGATGTTTATTGCGCACTGCATTTGTTTGTTTGCTTTTTTTGAGTGTCTCTTTCAATTTGCTCATTCTTGTTGAGTTTTTGTTTGTTTGCTCATTCTTGTTGAGTTTTTGTTTGTTTGTTTGTTTTGGTTTTGGCTCTATCCCTCCCTTACCATTTTTATTTTTTATTTTGAGACAGGGTCTCACTGAGTTACTTAGGGCCTCACTTAGTTGCTGGCATTGAATTTGCGATCTGTCTCCCAAATTGCTGGTGTGTGTCACTACTCCTGGCCGTTAAGTTGTTTTTGTTGCTTGAGTCTTAAGGGTTATTTATGTATTAGGGATGTAATACATTAATCGTATATATGTATTACAATTACAAATCCAGCCTGTGTATAGCCTTTTGTTGTTGCTGTTGTGCTGAGGATTAAATCCAGGGTTTTGTACAAGCTAGACAAGCACTGTGCCACTGGGCCACTTCCCCAGCTCCTTTTCTTTGTTCCTTTCTTCTTCTTTTTTTAATGGTATCTAAGAGAAAAAGGTCTGTTGTTCTTTTTTTTTTTTTTTTACCCCCCTAGGTACTAGGGATTGAATTCAGTGCCTTGTATGTGGTAGGCAAGTGCTCTACCACTGAGCTCTATCCCAGTCCTTTTTTCTTTTCTTTTCTTTCTTTTTTTTTTTTGAAACAGGATCTCACTAAATTTCCCAGGCTGGCCTTGAACCTGGGGTCCTTTTCCTCAGCTTTCTGAGTCAGCTAGGATCTCACATGTGCACCTCTGCATTTGGCAGAAGTTTGTAATTTTGATGAAGTTCAAATTATTGCATGTATTGATGGTATTATGTGTTTTTTAATTCAAAGTTTTTGTCTGTCTTTGTCAGGCACAATGCTAAAGTGACCACAAGGCCAGCCCCTTGTATAATTTCTATAAGTGTTGGTAGGACCTGTGAATATGACAGAATTTTACTGCAATTTTACCTGACAGAAGAAGTTTCATTGACATAATCTACTAAACAATTGACTTTGATTTAATTGAAAAGAAGATTATGTTGAGGGGTCTGACCTAATCACATAAATCCTTTAAATATAGGTTCAAAGGTCAGAGTTAGAAGAAGTCAAAGAATTTGAAGCATAAGAAGAATTTGACAAAAGGAAGATTTTTCTTTGCTGACTTTGAAGTTTTAAGAGACCACTTGTCAAGGATTGCAGGTGGCTCTAGATGGTAAGAATGGCCCCTGGCTGAAAAGTTGCAAAGACATAGGGACTTTTGTCCTACAACTATAAGGAACTGAATTCTACCACAATCATGTGAACTTAGAAGAGTTTCCCAAATGGTGATATGAACGAAATCTGGCAGACATCTTTAATTAATCCTTATGAGACCCTAAGCAGAGAATACAGCCCTGCTGGGCTTAGAATTCTGACTTCTACACTTAAGGTGATTTGTTATGCAATCATATAAAATTAATACACTATCTCAAGCTTGTGAAGAGTTTTTCTTATGCATAAAAAGAAAAAAATATATTAAATCTAGGACTTTGTACATGTTAGACAAGCACTGGACCACTGAGCTATTATCTTCAGCCATTATTTTATTTTATTTAGAGGCAGGCTCTCACTGAGTTGCCTAGGCTGGCCTTGAGCTTGTGGTCCTTCTACTTCAGCTTTCTGAGTAGTTGGGATTATAGACATGTGCCATCCTGCCAGGCTATAGATTTTTTAACATTTTTCTGAGTACAAAATCATATTCTCTAGTAAAGATAGTTTTAATACTTCTTTTTCTAGCTTTATATGTCTCTTTCTAAAATTTTTTCTCACCTTTTTTCTGATTTTAGGAGTGGGATTTAATATTTCACCACTAAATATGATGTTGCTTTAAATTTTTCATAAATGGCTTTTTTTTCAGTTCAACAAACTATCTTATAATTCATAATTTGCTAAGAGGAGTTTATTTAGATTATTTGAAATTTAGGGTCAGAGAACACAAAGTGTCCTTGCATTTTGAACTCAGGTATTTATGTTTTAGCCTTAAGTTATTTTCTAGATCAAGACATTTCTTTCTCTGTGTAGCATTTTTAATAAGTTCTTTAGACATATTTTCCAGTTTATTAATTCTTTCTTCAGCTGTGTCTTCTCTAGTGGTTAACTCATCTATGGAGTTTTATATTTTAGGATATATATAATATATTTATTTATTTATATTTATATTTTAAGTTTTATTTTGAAGTTCCATTTGGTTGTTTTGCAGCAGTTTGAGGTGGAGGTAGAAAGGCACTTAAGTGTAAACTATTGAAAAGAGTGAAGGGAAGAGAAAGTGATAGCTGGACTGGAGAAGAATTAGGGGTGTAGTTTGTTCAAAAGCGAAGTCTGTTAGTTTGATACAACTTTACGTGCTCAGGGAGTCAGCATTCAAGGAACATAACTGATGCTACCATTCAGTTTTCATAGAATGAAGGAGCTAGATTTTAATTAATTTTTGGAATAATCTTAATATTATAGCCTCTTTGGAATTATATACTTAATGTTCTTTCTGCATTTGGATAGACCACCAGTGTATCTGAAAAGAGAAATGGACCCAGGCAGTGAGAAACATAGCTGACAACTGTTCTTTCCTGACCCAGTCAGTCACTCTGGGGCATTGGTCTCATCTCTGAAAACAGGAGCATTAACTGAATGGGCTGCATGGTCTTTTCTAAAAGCCTTTAATTTAAACTAGTACAACTTCTAATTAAACAAATGAGGAAATGTCTGTGGAGCCCATAGTTGTATTAGTACCTGGCATTTGCTTTTTATGAAGAACATCAGCAGATTGGTTATATTCATTCTTCTGTGAATTTGTGGACATTGTATACAAAGTATACCAATTTAGCTTGCCATTATAACATTTCTGTAGTGAAAAATCTAGTTTAAACTCTTACTTTCATTTTTTTTAATGTGTAAGTAGAAGATGGTCATTATGGAAAACTTAGTACCGAATTCTAACTTGAATTGGTAATATTTTGTTTTTTTATTGGGAGTTCCTCTCTCCCCAGGGGCAGTATTTGTTTCTCCATCCATGTGCAGGTTCTTTTTTTCTAAAAAAAAAATATATATATATATATGTGTGTGTGTGTGTGTATATATATTAGTTTTAGGTGAATACAATATCTTTATTTCATTTTTATGTGGTGCTGAGGATTGAACCTCATGCATACCAGGAGAGCACTCTACCACTGAGCCACAACCCCAGCTTCCACGTACACATTATTAATTGATGTGCTAAAGCTGGGCATGGTGGCACATGCCTAATTCCAGCAATCTGGAGGCTGAGGCAGGAGTGCAAGTTTGAAGCCAGTCTCAGCAAATTAGGAGTCCTTAAGCAATTTAACAAGACCCTGTCTCAAAATAAAAAGGGCTGGGGATGTAACTCGGTGGTAAAGTGCCACGGGGTTCAAACCCTAAATCAAAAAAAAATAAAGAAAATTATGTGCCAGTAGAGTTCCCTAGAAAAGCACACTGAGGTGGAGGGAAGGAAGCAGGTTTGGGTGCAGAGAAACATCAAACTGTAATTCACACCTTACAAAGTCTCTGCCTGCCCAGATTGCCTGATAGAGAAAGGCCACTGGGCTGGAATGGATGGTTGCTTGTACCACCACATTGCCCAGTCATTGGACATTCTTGAGGACAGGGTGACCTCTGCTAAAAGCTGAGGCAGAAACTAACAGAAGGAAGCTGTCAGCTAACCACATCCATGCAGCTGGACAGCATGTCCTTTCTTGAAGAGGGATTTGTTTGTTGTATCTGTGTCTGCCATGAAATAAAATTTTGTGTCTGTCCTTTTCTCTTTAGCATGTGGATTATTCTGTGGTTATTGTGCATGCATTTTAAAAGTTTATAATATCTCAGCATGTATTTGGTTTATATATATACCTTCTGTAGGTTGCTAAATTTTTCATATTAGTAAAAATAACAGTGGTGAGATCTTTATATAAGGCTTTTTACAAGGTATTTAGGATTATTTTATCAGAACAGTTTTAGAAACAAAATAGATCATTCTTAAGACCTTTCATGTTGAAAAGGGTGGTTATATACAGTGTTAGTACAGGATATGAGCATTATGACCTATAGCATTAGGCCCTCAGTAGCCTTGAATTTTGTTTTCTTAATCTTGGCTAATTCAAAGCTGAAAATGACATCTGCATTTCTGATCTGTGGTCTCATATGGTGTTTAGTGGGCTTTGAATTGAAGGATGTCTTAACTCAATCCTGCATCCAAAATGATGGGAGAAGTTAATGAATAAATGAGGGCTCTGGAAATCAGATTGATTGGATTCAAATTTCCTGTCTTCCGTTTGCCACTTTGTGACCTTGGGCAAGTCTTGGTATATCAACTTATTCATCTGAATACTGAATACTGGATGTAATAATAATTTATTTCTTGTAGGGCTGTTTTGAGGATTAAAGGAGGTAGAACATATAAAAACACTTAGTATGGGCTATGACCCATTGCATATGCTCAAATATTGGGTTTTATTAGAATATTGGTTATTTTACTGTCTCATTAATTAGGAAAGAACATGTTATTCAAACTTCAAGAAAATAAAAAACCTAAGGATATGGATAATAGATATGTCTTGGATCATTGAGCTAAATAAATTGCAGAGCTCAGACCTGAAAGTGGGTCCTTATTCAGTGCAGAGTTTTTCAGCCTGTTTACATTTGGAGGCTAGAAAATTCATTGTTACAGAGGGCTGTCCTGTAATTTGTAAGATGTTTAGCAGCATAGACCTCTAGATATCAGAGCACAACCCCCTGCCTTCAGTTATGACAATCAAAACTAACTTGAGACATTGCCAGAAGTCCCCTCCTGGGTTGGGGTGGGAGGTGGGGTGGAGTAGCTAATGGTACATGGTACATAAATGATGCTGTAATGACATTGTCCTAAGTTTTGGGAAAAGGGAATGATAATGATGTTCCATCCTATTCCCATGGAAAGGCCTATTCTCATGAACTCTTCAGTGATATGAACCAAGATGGAGCTTTGTTCTGTGGCTTCTAGAATTTTAAGCACACTTTTGTGGGACATCTTGTAAGAGTTTACACCTTTCCCTGGAATAGTCCATGGTGTCTAATAGGGCTATTTTATATCTCCTTCCCACCTGCTGCCAATACCAGGGATTGAACCCAGAGGCACTTAACCACTGAGCAACATCCTGGGCCCTTTTTAAAATTTTTATTTGGAGACAGGGTCTTGCTAGGTTGCTTAGAGGCCATTTTATATTTCTAAAGTTTTTGTTTGTTTGTTTTTCAATTTGGTTGCAGGTAGCACAACTTTAAAAAGGGTATTTATGGAATTCCAATGAGTGGTGATGGATGATGCAGTTCAAATAACTAAGGTAAGAAAAATAAAACCAAAACTGTGGGAAGGCCTTGTCAGACAAGTTAATGTCCTCACAAAAAAAGGCTTAAAACCAGGCTCTTTCCCACTCTGTTTTGTTTTCAAGCTGTAAAAGTAGCTTATTTTTTCATGATTAAAAGCATAATTGTAATCTTTCAAGATGATGTTCTCAATGTGGCCATGTATCAGAATCACGACCTTAAAAAAGAAAAAAAGACCAAAATAAATATCCTGCTGTCCTGCCCTTATTGAACTAAAGCTTCTATGGGTAGATGACAGCTGAACTCCAGGTTTTACTGGGCGTGTCAACCATTACTACAGCTTTGGAGAACTGTTTGGCAATATTCACTAAAGTTAATATAGTAAGATACATGAATGCAGTAACCCAGGAATTCTACTCCCAGGTATTTGCCCTTGAGAAATGAAAACATGTCCACACAAAGATATATAAATATTCACTGCAGCTTTATTTGTAATAGCTGAAAACAATGGAAATAAATGTCCCAAAACATAAATAGATCATAAATTGTAATGTGTTTATACAATAGAATTCTACTTAGCAATTGAAAGGAGTAAAACTAACAATATATAATGTGTTTGAATCTCATAGACCTAATGTTGAGTGAAAAGAAGTCAGAAACATACAAATACAAATAGATGTAGTTCATTTATCAGGTAAAACTAAACTATAGAAGTCAGGTTAATGGCTCCTCTGGCCAGAGGTTCAGAGTGGAAGGAGATATGTATGAGGGAGCCCCTGCTGCACTGAAAGCATTTTCTATGTTAATGTGTACATTTACATATTTATTTTTTATTTTCTTGCAACAGAATACTATCATAAAATTTATCATTTTAAGTATTAAATTTTAAGTGTACTATTTACTGGAATTAAGTACATTCACATTGTTGTGAAGCCATTTACCACCATCCATTCATTTCCCTAACTGAAATTCTCTACCCATTAAACTACAACTCCTGATTCCTCGTGTCTTCCAGTCTCTGATAACGACTAGTCTATTTCCTAGTTTTGACTACTCTGGGTACCTCATATAAAAGTAGTCACAGGGGCTGGAGTTGTGGCTCAGAGGTAGAGTGCTCGCCTAGCATGGGCGAAGCCCTGGGTTCGAGCCTCAGCACCACATAAAAATAAATAAATTAATTAAAGATATTGTATCCAACTACAACAAAAAAGTAAATATTAAAAAACAACAACAACAAACGTAGTCACAGAATATCTGTCCTTTTGTCTGGCTTATACCGCTTACCATATGGCATGCGTGCTCTCTCTCTCTTCACAGAAAAAAAAATTGTACTCTCTCTCTCTTTCATATTGGGGATTGAACTACTGAAATACAACCGGATTCTTTTTTAAATTTAATTTAATTTTTTAAATTTTGAGACGGGCTTGCCAAGTTGCTGAGGCTGACCTCAAACTTGTAATTTTCCTGCCTTAGCCACTGGGATTACAGGTGTGCACCACTGTATTTGGCAGCATAGTGTTTTTAAGAGTCATCTATGTTGTAACATCTATAAGAATTTCATTGATTTTTAAGGTTGAATATTTTTATATTGCTTATATCACATTTTCTTTATCTGTTCATCTATTGATGGACATTTGGGTTGCTTCCACCTTTTGGCTCTTGTGACTAATGCTTTTCTGAACATGGGTGTACAAACATCTGTGCAAGTCTCCATTTCAGTCCTTCTGAATATATATTTAGAAATGGAATTGCTGGATCATATGGCAGTTCTCTGATCCAGCAGTTTTGGGAGGGATCACTGTGCTGTTTTCCACAGTGCCTTAGCATTTTATATTCTTCTCAGTATTATTAGTTTTTAATGGCCTTTGTAATGCTAGATTATGTGTTTATGCTGTTTTTTTTTTTTTTTTTTTTTTTTGGTGTGTGTGTGTGTAAACCTTTTTGAAAAATTAGCTTAACAGTTTTGCCTCTTCAGTATGGAAGATGGTGATTTAACTTTTGACAGTTTTGTCCATTATGAAAGATGAGGATTTACCTCACATTATCCATCCATTTGATTTTGCATAATTTTTAGTTCTTCTGCTGTTTATTAGTACCTTTCACGTACACGTTTCCACTTACTTACCCTGTTAAAATTGTTAACCTCTTCATCCTGTCCTCTGAACACAGACAAACCTTTCATGGTCTGTCCGTAAGTTCTCTCAAAATTGAAAGCTGTTAAGCGGTATTCACATTGTAGTTAGCCAATATTGTGAGGCCAAGCAGTGTTTTCTGGGTTTATATTTCTTTGTTTGTAGGTTTAATATTTGAACCCTTGGCTACTGAAAGGAGAAAATTAAAAAGTGAATTCTCTTTTTGAAACTGTCAGTTGCTTTTAGTCATACTATATATTTCATATTTGACTATAACTTTCTTATACAATTTTTACCCCTGGAGTTTCCAATTTTCTTTTGTTTTTGTCTGTTTGTCTATTAGGATCTTACTTTCCCCCAAGTTCACGATCATACAACCTAGTCTTTTAAGACTTGTCCACACCATCCACTGTAGCTCAAGTGTGGTCTAGTCATATACTGAGTTCTAGGCCAATCTGGACTTTTTTTTTAGGCTGTCTACATGTAGTTCAGCCCATAAGAGGGACCAAATTATGAAAGGCTTCCTTTTCAGGCCAAATATTTTGAAATATATAATTTATTTAATGTGGAAACCATGAGCAGGGTGAATGTGACACTTTAGGTAGACTCCTGGGAGTGGGATTGGAGGGATGTTAGTTGAATTGGAACTCAGAAGAAGGCCGGACTAGTTCAGTGCTATAGAAAATACAGACTCTGAAGTCCCCATCTAAGAAACCTGAAACCATAATCTTCAGACTGGAGACCCAAGACTCTAACTGAAGCTTTTTTCTCTCCTACCCTGTTTGGATAACACTGGGTGTGAGTTACATTTTCAGTTTTTATGTGTGTGTATATGGGGGGGGGGAGGTACCAGGGATTGAACAGAGGAACACTTGACCGCTAAGCCACATCCCCAGCCCTGTTTTATATTTTATTTAGATACAGTGTCTCACTGAGTTGCTTAACACCTCCCCTTTGCTGAGGCTGGCTTTGAACTCAGAATCCTCCTGCTTCAGCCTCCTGAGCCCCTGGGATTACACTATGCCCAGCCAGCATTTTCAGTTTTTTGAAGAAACTTCACACTGTTTTCCATAATGGCTATACTAATTTACAACACTACCTATTTATGCTTTATTGGTAAAAGTTCATCATTAAACATGTTTTGCTAATTTTTCCTTCCAGTCTGTGTCATGTCTTTTCATTCTCTTAAAATCTTTTTTACATACCTGATTTTTAAAAGTGATAAAAGTTTAATTTGTAAATTTATGAGTTTATGTGGGTCTTGGTTTATTGTGATGTCTAAAAACTGTCTAACCCTGGGTCACAAAGATTTTTCCTTATGTTTTCTCAAAGCTTTTTAAAATTTTATATATTGTTTACAAATGTATAATTCTGTTTTATATTTAGGTCAATTTGAGTTAATTCTTATACAATTTATAAGACTTTTGTTAAGATTCTTACTTTGTCTATGGAAGTCTACTTATTCCAGCTCCATTTATTGAAAAGACCACCCATAGCCCTATTTTGCATTTTATTTAGAGACAGGGTCTCACTGAGTTGCTTATCACCTTGCTTTTCCTTAGGCTGACTTTAAACTCGTGATCCTATTCTCCTGCCTCAACCTTCCAAGCCGCTGGGGTTTCAGGTGTGCACCACCATGTCTGGCCCCAGCTTTGCTACTTTTTAGTATCATTTTAGCTATTCTAATCCCTTTGTTTTTCCATATAAATTTTAGAATTAATTTGTGTCTGAATAAACATCAGTTGTATTTTAAATCTAAACATCATCCTGGGGAGAACTGATATCTATAGATAGTTAAAATGTGAACATAATATATCCTTCTACTTACTTAGGTCTAATTTTATTTGTTACCATGTTTTATTATATTTATACCTATGTATTTCCTATTTTGGGGAGTGATTATAAATGATATTGTTTTTGATTGGTCATTGCTAGAACATGAAAATACTTGTAATCTGTAGAAACTTTATTCCCTTATCTTGCCATATTGTACTGGTGAGGACTTCTGGTACTCTATCAAATAGGAGTGGTGAAAATGAACATCCTGGTCATGTTCACAATTTTAAGGGTAAAATATTCAGATTTGTGGGGTTTTTGTAGATGCCTTTTGTCAGGTAGAAGATTTATTTTTTCTTCTATTTCTACTTTACTGAGGATTTTGGGATTTTATAATACTTTATTTTTGTGAATGGATGTTTGTACCAAATGCCTTTCTTTTTTTTTTTTTTTTCTTTTTTTTTAAGGGCAGCCAGGCTTTTTATTTATTTATTTTTATGTGTTGCTGAGGATCAAACCCAGGGCCTCGCACATGCCAGGCAAGCGCTCTACAACTGAGCCACAACCCCAGCCCCAATGTACCAAATGCCTTTTTGCATAGATTGATATGATTATATGGGGCTTTTTCTTTATTTGTTTGTATTGATTTTTTAAAAGAGATTTTTTTTAACCTTTATTTTGTTTATTTGTTTTTATGTGGTGCTGAAGATTGAACCCAGGGCCTTGCAAGTGCTAGGTGAGCGCTCTACCGCTGAGCCACAACCTCAGCCCCTTGATTTTTTTTTTTTTTTAATTGAATCAGTTTTGCATTCTTGAGATAAATCCCACTTGGCATGCTGTGTTGTCTTTTTACCTATTCTAGTATTTCCTTTGGTAATGTGCTGAGAATTTTTGTGTCTGTTTCAAGAGGGAAATTGGTCTGTAGTTTACTGTTTGGTTTTGTTATCAGAATAAACTGTTTTAAAAAAAATAATAATTGGGAAATGTTCCCTTCTGTTTTTTGGAAGAGATTATGTAGAGTTGGGCAGAATTTGCCAGTAAAGCCATCTGGGCCTGATGACTTATTTTACAGGAGTTGAAGCATTTCTTTTAAAACTCATAGGAATTTTGGATTTTAGAAGTTGTGATTTTCAAAGAATTAGTCTATTTTGTTTAAGTTGTTGGATTTCTGTATGAGAGGTTTCTGTTTTTGTTGTTGTTTTTTAGAGTGCTGGAGATTGGACCAGGGATGCTCTACCACTGATCTATTCCTTCCTTCCTTCCTCCCTCCCTTCCTTCCTTCCTTATTTATTTTTTAGTTGTAGTTGCACCCAATACCTTTATTTATATGTGGTGCTAAGGATCGAACCCAGGGCCTTGCACATGCTAGGCAAGAGCTCTTACCACTGAGCCACAACCCCAGCCCCAGCTTTCTTTTTGAGACAGGATTTCTTTAAATTGTCCAGGCTGGCCTTGAACTTTTTAATCTCCTTCAGCCTCCACAGTAGCCAGGCCTATAGGTTTGTGCCACCATGCCCAGCACAAAAATTATTTATCATCTCCCCCTCCCCCCTCCTCCTCCTCTTCTTTGAGAGAGAATTTTTTTAATGCCTATAGGTTTGTGCCACCATGCCTAGCACAAAAATTATCACCTCCTCCTCCTCCCCTCCCCTCCCCTCCCCTCCCCTCCTCTTCCCTCCCCTCCCCTCCCCTCCTCTTCCCTCCCCCTCCCCCTCCCCCTCTTCTCCCCTCCTCCTCCCCCTCCCTCCTCCTCCTCCTCCTCCTCCTCCTCTTCTTTGAGAGAGAGAGAATTTTTTTTAATATCTATAGGTTTGTGCCACCATGCCCAGCACAAAAATTATCTCCTCCTCCTCCTCCTCTTTGAGAGAGAGAGAGAGAGATAATTTTTTTAATATTTATTTTTTAGTTTTCGGTGGACACAACATCTTTATTTTTATGTGGTGCTGAGGATCGAACCCAGTGCCCCACGCATGCCAGGCGAGTGTGTTACCGCTTGAGCCACATCCCCAGCCCACCTCTTCTTCTTTTAATGCCTGTGATATTAATACTGAAATACATCTTTTTCTTTCTTTCTTTCTTTTTTTTTTTTTTTTTGGTTTTTTGTTTTGCAATACTAGGAATCGAACACAATGCCTTGTGCATGCAAGACAGATGCCTCATCACTAAGCAATAGCCCAGCCCTGAAATGTCTTCTTTTCAAATTACAAAGATTTATTTTATGAGCCAGTATGTTGTCTATGTTTGGTACATGTTCCATGAGCACTTGAAAAGAACGTATAGCCTGCTGTGGGTTAGATCTTATTGGTTGATGGTGTTCATTTCTCCTGTATCCTTACAGATTTTCTGTCTAGTGGTTCTGTCCATTACTAAAAAAAGAGTTATTGAACTCCCAATCACAATTGTTGGTTTGTTTCTTTTTTTAATTCTGTCAGGTTTTGCTTTACATGTTTTGTAACTCTGTACTTTCATGCATACAAATTTGGAATTTTTAAGTCTTCTTAGTGAATTGACCCCCCCCCTTTTTTTTTAAAGAGAGAGAGGGAGAGAATTTTTTAATATATATTTTGTAGTTTTCGGGGGACACAACATCTTTGTTTGTATGTGGTGCTGAGGATCGAACCCGGGCCGCACGCACGCCAGGCGAGCGCGCTACCGCTTGAGCCACATCCCCAGCCCCTAATTGACCCTTTTATCATTATGTATTGTTTCTTTGTCCTTGATAATATTCCTTGCTCTGAAGAATGTCACATAATAATATAACTATGTCAGCTCATCTTAGATTAGTGTTTGAATGCTATATCTTCATCCATTTTTTGAAAATTAATAGACTTTTAAAAAAGCAGTTTTAGGTGTATGGAAAAATTGAAAAGTACAGAGAGTTCCCATATATAACCTCACTTCTGTTCCATACCCCTACATCCCCTCTTTGCATTTGTGTAGTAGATTTTTTGGGGGGAGGGTGGGTACAGGGGATTGAACCCAGAGGGGTTCAACCACTGAGCAACATTCCCAGCCCTTTTTTATTTTTTATTCTGAGACAGGGTCACTAAATTGCTTGGGGCCTCACTAAGTTGCTGAGGCTGGCTTTGAACTTATGATTCTCCTGCCTCAGTCTCCTGTGCCACTGCACTCAGCTCATGTGGTAGGTTTTTTTTTTTTTTTCCATTAGTCATCCAGTGTTGATAGATGATTACTAACTAAAGGCCACAGTTTATGTCAGATTTTATTATTTTTGTTCTACATTCTACCAGTTTGGACTAGTGTATAATTACATATACCCACCATTGTAGTATCTTACAGAATAATTTCACTGCAGTAAAAGTCCCCTATTTTCCATCTAGTCACCCCTGCCATTCCTTTCTCTGAAGGAGGATTTAGTACACAAATTTTAAAAGTTCATTTCTCTAGCTCCCTCCTCACCATAATTCTCTCTTGAGTATGGTTGTGCTGGAGTTGGTTCTCTCTTGTTTTTCTAGCTTTGAGGTGGAAGACAGCTCCATCCATGTTCTCCACAGATGCTACATGATTGCAACAATTCTGCCCCACAGTGCCTGATGGTGGTGTGGTGGTGGGGAGCCTCTTTTTTTTCCTGTGTGTCTGAAATAGGGCAAGAGTGGTCAAAATGGTTTTGCCCGTCTGTGCTGCCCCTTTCTTAGTCTTTTGTCTAGAGAAAAAACAGACTTTTCTTGCCACTTTCTTTTTTGTGCTTATTCATGTTTTCAGGTGTGGACTTTTCGAAAGTTGAAGCTAGGACATATTAGAAGTCAAATGAAATAAAACAAGAGATAGGGAACTTCTTGTTTCATTGGTCTTTGTGTCCTGTGGCTCCTAGCCAGTCCTTTCTTTTTTCTACCTTTCATAATCCTTGAGTTGTTTCATAAATTTTATTCATGGTTTTTGGTTGTATATGGGAGTAATAGAATATTCTTAATCCATCTTTCCCGAATGGTAAAGCCTCTTTGCAGTTTTAAATTATGAAGTTTATACTCAGTTTCATTAGTTTTTGTTTTTTTTTTTTTTAACCTATATGCTTTTTCCCTGAGAGCTTTCCTTCACAAACCTGTTTCTTTTCCTCTGTTCCCTTACTCATTGAATGGCACCTTCTTGGTAAACCAGAAACCCAGAAAGAGTAGCATCTCACACCTACCTCTCCTACCACATGAGCAAGTCCACTATCAAGTTCTTGCAGCTTATCTCATAAATATCTTCCTACTTGTATCCACCTAATCATCTAGTAGTGCTGCCCACATTGCTACTCTGCCCTCTCTACTTAGCTAAAGTGTTCATTCCAAAATACAGGGATTTACATTCTTCAAAGGCTTCTTAATCCTTGGAAAAGAAGAAAAATTCTTGTGTGGTCCTGCTCTGTATACATCTCCAGCCTCGCCTGGCACCATGTTCCTGTTCACTCTTTGTGCTCCAGACACAATGACTTCTTTCAGTGGCTTCTACCCTCTCTGTGGCCCCTGACTAAAAAGAAGTTCCCTGACTACCTGACTCCTGTTCATCTTTTACATCTTAGCTCAAGGGTTGGTGCCTAAGGGAGGCCTTGGCTGAGCTCCCTGACTAGGTTAAAAAAAAAAAATTGTTACATAGGCTCTTAGAGTCCTGTAATTCTCTTTCCTTGTCACATTTGTGAGGTAATTTGTTTAATGCTAGTAGGATGTAAGTTACATGAAGTTAGGGATTCAGTTAGATTTATTATTTCATTTCTAGTACCAAGAACAGGGCTTAGTACATAGAAAATGCTCAGTAAATGTATCCCCCCCATGAATGAATTTTACACAAAAAAAATCAAGAATTTTTATAATATTTGTTAGGGTAATCGTGTAGTGTTTTTTTTTTTTTTGAAGTGGTACTGTCAGTTGAACCCAGAGGTGCTTTACCACTGAGCTATATCCCCAATCCTTTCTTTTGGTAAAAGGGTCTCACTAAGTTGCCAAGGATGGCTTGAACTTGCAATCCTCTTGCCTCAGCCTGGCATATTTTGAATTGTTTTTGTGAGACTCTTTATTAATATTTTCCTATTAATAGACTGTGGTTAAATTTCTGAAGTTTACCTTACTTGGTCATTTTGTAGTATGATTATAACATGCTGCATTTTCTTTGCTGGAGATTTTAAAATTAGTTTTTTTTGGTTGTTGTTGTTATGCCTTGTCAGATTTTGACATCAGTCATAGTAGTGTCTTCATGGATGATTTTATTAAACTATCTTTATTTTTTATCATTTCTATATTTTTATGTTTTAAAATATCTCCTGTAAACAGCACGTAGTTGAGTTTTTGTTAGTTTATTTAATTAATACAGTTGAATATAAATCTGTGATCTTACTCTTGGCTTTTTATTTGCCCCATTTTTTTTTCTATGTTCTTTTTTCTTTTTTGATTTGATAGACTTTTTTGCTATTGTTATTTTCCCTCCTCTTATCTTGGAAATAGATACTGTTCTTTTCAGATTACTCTCTTCTTTTAGTATTTATCACATTAATGCATTTTTTTCCTAAAATTTAAAAAAACATTTTTTTAGTTGTTGATGGACCTTTATTTTATTTATTTATATGTGGTGCTGAGAATCAAACCAAGTGCCCACACATGCTAGGCAAACTCTCTACCACTAAGACACAACCCTAGCCCTATAATTGTTTTTTTAATGCATTGGTTCATCTTAGACAGTACAAAGATCTTGGTATACTTCGATTTATTTTATCCCTTCCTTGTGTAATCTATTTTTATTTTGTATTTTAATCATATATGTTGTAACCCTCATAAGACATTATTGTTTATATAGATCATTTAGATCTATTCACATATTAACACTTTTATTTTTCACTCCTTTTAATCTTTTAAACAGATGGAAAATAATCTCATGAAAACATCCTTTAGTAATGTCTTAGTGTTGTTTTGCTGGTAATGAATTTTGTTGAGATTTCCTGGTCCAGGGTTTTTTATTTCACTGTTATATTCTCAAGAGATATTTTTGCTGGGTATAGGTTGACAGTTTCTTTCCTGACCTTTGAAAGTAATCATTCCATTGCCTCTGACTTCTGTCTGTATTTGTTAGGATTCATCAGAGAACAGAATGAAAAGAATGTGTGTGTGTGTGTGTGTGTGTGTGTGTGTGTATACATACATACTATTTACAATTATATACCATATTACTAATTATGTGAAATATTAGTCATATTGTATATTACATTAAATATATACTATACATATTTACAGATGCTCCTTGATTTAGAATAGGCATACATCCCCAAAATTGAAAATATTGTAAGTCAAAAATGCATTCACTGTACCTAACCTATCAAATATCATAGTTTAGCGTAGATGTATACCTTAAATGTGCTCAGAATATATACATTAACCTATGGTTGGGCAAAATCATGTTACGCAAAGCCTTTTTCAGTGGTGAAGGTAATTGAATCCAGGGTTGCCCTACCATTGAGCTACATTTCCAATCCCTTTTTTATGTTGAGGCAGGGTCTTACTAAGTAAGCTTCTCAGGCTGACCTTGACCTTGCAGTTGAATAGCTGGTATTACAGGTGAGTACCTTTGCACCCAGCACAAAGCCTAATTTTTAATAAAGTATTGCATATCTTACAAAATCTATTCAATCTGTAATGAAAGAGAAAAACAATGATTATATGCTTTCTCAGCATCCAGCATTGAAAAGTTAAAAAAAAAAAAATCATAAGTCAAACCATTATAACTTGGGAACCATCTGTGTATATTTATATATGTAGATTTATTTTAAGGAATTGACTTGATCTGGGAGGTCTGCAGATAGGAAGGAGTTGCAGCATGAGTCCAAGAGTACTCTGCTGGAAAATTCCCTCTTGCTTGGGGTAGGTTAGCCTTTTCTTCTATTCAGATGTTCAGCTGATTAGAGGACATTCAACTGCACTCAAAGTCCATCCATTTAAATGTAAACCTGATTCAAAAACACCCCCACAGAAACATCTAAGACAGTTTTTAAGCAGTTAATTCAGTCACTGTAGCCTAGCCAAATTGGTATAAAATTAACCATCACAAGTCCATCTGTTGTCAACTTGGCACCAGTACCCATTTCTTTAAATTATATTTAATCTTAGGTGTGGTGATGCATGCCTGTAATCCCAGTGACTCGAGGCCAAGACAAAAGGATTGGAGACTGGAATCCGTCCTTGGCAATTTAGTGAGACTCTCTTTCAAAATAAAAAGTAAGAAGAACTGGTGATGTAGCTCAGTAGTAGAGGGCCCTGGGTTCAATCTCCAGTACCAAAACCAAGAAGCAACATAAATTGCTTATACCTTTTTTTTGTTGTTGTTACCAGAGATTGAACATAGGAGCACTTAACTACTAAGCCACATCCCCAGTCCTTTTTTCAATTTTTTAAAATTTTGAGACAGAGTCTCACTAGGTTGCTCATAGTCTTGCTAAATTGCTGAGGCTGCTTTGAACATGCAATTCTTCTGCCTCAGCCTCCTGGAGCCACTGGGATTTCAGGCATGAGCCATCGTACTCAGCATAAATTATACTTAATTTCTAACTAAAGACAATTAAAAGGTCCTATTTCTACCTCATGTTATAGAGCTGTCTTACATACAACTGTAAACCACTCTCTTTCCTCAGAAGCAGATGCAAAGTTCTTGGATGATATTTATCTTTTCTTTGGTATTCTGCAACTTAAACACTATAATGTGAAGTTAGGAATGCTTAAATATTATGATTAACTGTTAATCTGATCATATTCCATGAAGAAAAGATCTCTATCCATTTTCTGCTGCATAACAAAACATCCCCAAATGTACTAGTTTAAAGTAAACCATCTAAATGCCTCACAGTTCTGTGAATAGCACTCTGTGCTGGGTTATCTGTTTGATTCTTCTGCTGGTCTTGATTGGAGTCATTTTTGTTGCTGTAGTTAGTTATTGGTTCATCTGGGACTGAGATTGTCTTGAGCACATGTGTGGCAGTTGGAGTGGGCTGTCCATTTAAGGAGGTAAGCTGAGGCTCCCTCCTCACATTATGACACTAGCATTTCCACAGCTGCAAGATTTCATGGCGTCAACATGGAAATCACATCATCACCTCTGCATTTTATTGGTTTAAGCAAGTTATGGAGCCAGCTCTAATTATAGGAATGGGAAAATAAACTTCAACTCTCTATAGGAAAAGTGGCAGTGTCTCACTGTAAAAGGTATGTGGACAGGGATGGGAGTTTTTGTATCCATCTTTGCTAACAATCTACCACTATGTAGCATGTATGTATGTAAGTATTGGTACCAGGGATTGAGTCCAGGAGCACTTAACCACTGAGCCACATCTCCATCCCTTTTTCATATTTTATTAGAGACAGAATCTCACTGGATTGCTTAGGACCTCACTACATTGCTGAGGCTGGCTTTGAACCCACGATCCTTCTGCCTTAGCTTCCTGAGCTGCTGGGATTACAGGTGTGCGCAACCACGTCTGACCCAATATGTCTTTTTTTCCCCTCTGGCTGCCTTAAGATTTTTTTTCCTTAATAGTTCTTCTGGTTTTCAAAAGTCTTGACTGAGGTGTATCTAGACACAGGGACGCTGGTTTCCTTTTTATTTATCTGCTTGAGGGTCTTAGGACTTCTTAAATCTGTGGTTTGGTGTCTTTTGTTGGATTTGGAGAATTTTCTGCCCTGGTCTCTAAATATTTCTTCTGTTCCATTTCTTTCTTCCCTTCTATCTAAGGCTCAAATTACATGTAAGTTTAGATTATCTCACTGTATCTTCTCTACCTTTTATCCTATTTCCTTATTTCTTATCCTTTGGTGTGTCATTCTAGATACTTCTTTCTGATTTATCTTTCATTTCATTAATTCTCTCTTAAGCTGTATTTTATTGTTCTTAAATCCATCTAATGAAATCTTTGTTTCAGTTATTGTATTTTTTTTTTCAATTCTTGAGTTTCTATTTGACCCTTATTTTAGGTCTACTATTAACATTCTTTTTAATAGCACTAATTCTTGGCTGAAATTCTTTGTTAGACTGTTCTTGTCTGCTTTCTACTGATGCTCATGTTGTCTTTTGATGAATTAATACACTGTGTTTTAAAAATTGTTTGTAGAAATAGTTGAGATTTAGGATACTATCTTTTTGTAGAAAGGATTTACATTTTTTCTAGTCTTTCCTAGGTGCCTTAAATCATTTTAATGCAGTTTCAGAGGTTGCAGTATCACAATCACTATAGGGCTGGTCAACTTCAGTCTACTGCCTATTACACCTATTTTGTGTGAAACACTTTGCTAGATGCTGTGTAAGTCCTGTGAGCAAAACAGACCTGGTCTTTGGTCTACATGAATTAAAGGCATGATTATGATTGACAGGTAAATATATATACAATTAATATGTTAAGTTCTGTGAAAGCAGTGAATACTTTACACAATAGGCTGCTGTGATAGTATTTGGAGTAGAAAGGGAACGAGAATGGTTGTATTATAACTAACTGGGGCAAGTTCTGTTTAAGATGTAACCTGGCTGATGAGAAAGAACTAGGAATAGAAACTGCTAGTCAGAAACTGTTGCCATAGTGAAAACTAGATAACAACCAAAAAAGTATATGAGAGATAAAAGGGAAGAGGACAGTGGGGAAGGGAATGTAAGATTGACTTAGAATTATAATAATGAACTCTGGGACATTACCTAGCTGCCATTTTTCTCCTATTTCCCTTCAGAAAAACTGGTGAATTAAGTATTGATGAATCTGGACTCTGGATTTAGCTTTGTGATCTAGGCCTAGTTACCTAATTTCTTTTCGTTCAAAACAAAGCAAAAGAAGGGAAGAAGATGGCAAACATGAACGTGAGATAGAAAATATGGAAGGAAGCACATGAAGACTGACAAATTCGTGTTGCTCACAAGTGTTTGCAGTTTGATATTTGTAGTAGGCATTCTAAAAGTATACCTGTTAATTTAGCAGAATGAGAACAGATTAGATAATTTTTTTATCACTAAAGAAAAGATAAGAATTTTCCATCATTTCTCTATTTAAAGGAAAGAGTAAACGAATGAAAATGAAGAAAAGTTACATTGATTTTTTTGTTTTCAGAATGAAAAGAGTTGTTGACTAACTTGAAATGTTTTGGGCAACTTGAGTAAGAGAGGTGAGAAAATGTCTCAAGGGCAGGAGCTATTTTATTCTTTGCCTCCACACAGGGCACAAGACAAGGAATGTAATTAACAAATCACTGAGTGTTTCTCTGCTTTAAGGGAACTTGGACTATCATTACCTTACAAGTAGTTTACCATCCATTTGTTTTATATGCATTCCATAAAGAGATTAAGAAACTATTTCTTCTGATGATATTACTAGCCCAAACTTCTGATCTGGCCCATGGATTATATAATTGAAATGTCCTCAAAACCCAGCAATCAGAGAACTTGTTACTCTGAGGTAAACAAGCGTACCTCTCAGAGCCTTCTGAGTCTTTTCTGCCTTTAGTTAAGGACCCTAGGACTTGAGGTGATATTTAGGAGGGAAAGATTGCAACTTGGTAGTTATACTTCTTGTATCTTAATTCTCCAATTATTATGTAGGGTTTTCTTTTTCTAGAAAGAGACTAATCTGGAATGAGAATGAATTCTCATCAGTAAAAGCAAAGCTTTAAGTAGGTCATCTGACTTTGCTTTTGTGCTTCACATTCACCCTAGTTATAAAAGAGCCTTTCATGAGTATTCTAGGCTTTCATCACTGCCAGACTCTCCACAGGCATTGTGAAAGAATTAAGCTACCCACCCTCCCCCATGCTGGTCTCATGGACTCTTTCATAGACTGTACACTAGACTATGTTTAGCTCAGCAGGATCTTTTTGAAACACTGAATCCATGAACAGTTTTCCTTCTAAATTAGAGATTCAGTATTGATTAGTATTACAGCCACAGAAGTTAGTGTCTGCCAGTATCTAATAGGTATGGTGACTTGCAACCTTATTTTGGCCAGATTATGAGGCCAAAGTTTAAGTAGTGTTTATATTAAAGTGACTTATATCTGAAATTTATCTATAAATTTCTGTCACTTCAGTTGGATAGGATGTTTATAAATGCTTCAAATAATCTAGTTAATGTACGCATAATTAAAAATTTTAAAGAAGCTGGTTAACATTGAAATAAATTTTTCAAGTTTTGACCACAGGAGTGGAAGAAAAGGAAACTTGGAATTTTGAAGGAATACTTAGCAACTTGCTTTTAGCAAGGGATAGTTAGGGGTAATAAAGGGTTTACATTTACTGGCATTTGCATTCTGTTAAGATCCATACCTCTCAAGAAAATTACAACTATATGGGGCTAGTCATAAGTTTGATTTTTGAAGGACTACAGCCCATCAGTTATAATGGGTTCCATTCAATTTTGGTGAAATAAGTCTTGGGTCTGCCAGTATCCTGCTGGAGTTGTTCCCACTGTAAAATATTCTCCAACATCTTTTGGGGTGTTAGTCTCTTAAATCCTTTATTTTATCAATCATTATTGCTATCTACCTTCTTATCAATATACTATGCTTAGTGATTCAGCAGTTCAGCCGTTCTTTTGCCAGTACTCAACCCCTTTGCTTATAGTTTTATTACATTTATCCAGCAAAACCTTGATTCTGTGTGTTCTCCAAATTGTTAGTGTATAGAGCAGTTTTCTAGAGAAGAAGTCTAGAAAAATGGGTCTTACCTCATCTGGGCTGCCCAAAGTCAGCACCTCCTATTATTTTCTGCAGCATTATTACTATACTAATCACTTACAAAAACTTTATCCTACTGTCTTCACCTGGCTCTCTGCTTTGACCTGCTGCATACATCACATAGAAATCTTAAAAAGATGGGCCCCGCGTGTGGCGCACACCTGTAAAAACCCAGGGACTTGGGAGATAGAGGCAGGAGGATCACAAGTTTGAGGTCAGCCTCAGCAACTAAGTGAGGCCTCAAGCAACCTAATGAGACCCTGTCTCAAATTTTTAAAAAATACATAAATATAAATAAAAAGGACTGGGGATGTGGTGGCCCAGTGGTAAATCCCCTCTGGGTTTAATTCCAAGTATCAAAAAAATTCACTTGCTCTGAGGTGCCTTTTAAATGCAAACCAACCAATCCGGAGCCCACTGATCAGCCTCAGTTATCAGGCTCCCAAGGGACTCTCACACTGTGAACCACTCTGTGCCTACCCTGTTTACTTCATCACTAGGTAACAGAAAACTAGGGACAGCCCCAAGCCCCCAGAACCCACTGAAATTATTCAAACTAGCCAATCCTGAGCCTCCTTACCCTTCCTTGCCCATTCCTTCCCACTGAAACCACAATAAGGATTCTTGCCTGTGTTTTCACCTTGTTCCCTCAGCCTCCCAACTGATTTTAGTATTTCCTCCTTTAGTTTCCTTATGGCATGACAGGTACCTTCCTCCTTAAAACAGGAACCATCTTTTCAGTCACAGACATTCTGCGCTGGTCTGTTGGTCTCACTGTACCTGAATAATAATTTCTAGCATCTTCCATCTGCTTGATTGTCTTCTGTGTATTTTTTTCAATGAAAATATCTGCTCAGCTGGGTGTGGTGTAGGTGCACCTGTAATCTCAGCAGCTTGGGTCTCTGAGGCAGGAGGATCACAAGTTTGAGGGCAGCCTCAGCAACTTAGCAAGACCCTGTCTCAATATATAATAAAAAGAACTGGTCGTGCCACTCATTGGTAGAATTCTGGGTTCAATCCCCAGTACTGAACAAAAGAAAGTACCTGTTCAAATCTAACTTCCTATTCCTTTTTCCTCTGTAACCCATGGCAACCATCATTCTATTTTCTAACTCCTAGATTTGACTACTCTTGGAATCATGGAATATTTGTCGTTTTGTCCCTGTCTTATTTTACTTAGTATAATATACTCGGGGTTCATCCATGTGGTAATGTGTCAGAATTTTTTTCCTATTCAATGGTGAATAATGTTCCATTGTATGTATATACCACATTTTATTTATCATCTGCTGATGGATGCTTGGGTTACTTCCATTTGGCTATTGTGAATAGTGCAGCTACATGAACATTGGTGTGCAAATGATTTTTTCAAGTCCATGCTTTCAATTCTTTTGGATATATTACCAGAATTAAAATTTCTGGATCATATGGTTGGTTGGTTTATATCAGAGATTGAATTTAGGGGCACTCAACAACTTTTGTTTGTTTGTTTATTCATTCATTTATACATACATACATATCAGGGATTGAATTCAGGGGCACTCAACCACTGAGCCACATCCTGAGCTATATTTTGTATTTATTTAGAGACAGAGTCTCACTGAGTTGCTTAGCACCTCGTTTTGCTGAGGCCAGCTCACATCCTCCTGCCTCAGCCTCCCAAATTGTTGGGATTATAGGCATACACCATCACACCTGGCTTGTATGGTTTAATTTTATAAGGAATTGCTATACTGATTTCTAAAGCAGTTGTAACATTTACATTTCTATCAGCAGTGCATAGGGTTCCAATTTCCTTACATTCTTCAACAATATTTGTTATTTTCTGGTTTTTATGTTTTTGTTTTGTTTTGTTTTAGTAGTAACCAACCTAGTGGGTATGAAATGGTCTCTGATTATGGTTTTGATTTGCATTTCCCTAATAGTGATATTGAACATTTTTTAATGTGTTTTTTGGCCATTTGGATATCTTCTTTGGAAAAATGTCTGTTCATGTCCTTTCCCTATTTTTTAATCAGATTGTTTTTTGTTGTTGAATTGTAGGAGCTCTTTATGTATTCTGGGTTTCAATTCCATATTAGATACGTGATTTATATACATTTTCTTCCATCTTTGTATTGCATTTTCATTTGTTGATAGTATTCTTTGATTCACAGAAGTTTTTTTAATTTTTTTTATTCTAATCAGTTATACATGACAGCAGAAAGCTTTTAATTCATTGTACACAAATAGAGCACAACTTTTCATTTCTCTGGTTGTACATGATGTAGAGTTGAACCACATGTGCAGTCATACATGTACTAGAGTCATGATATTCATCTCATTTCACCATCTTTCCTACCCCCATGCCCCTTCTTTCCCTCCCTTTGGCCCAGTCAAAGTTCCTCCATTCTGCTTGCAACCCCATCCCCACCCCAGCCCCATTATAAATCAACACCCACAAAAGTTTTAAATTTTGATGAATGTTATAGTATAGATGTGGTGTCCCCAAAATCTCAACGTTTGAGACAATGCAAGAAAGTTTGGAGGGAAGAAATTTTTGGGTTATAGCCTTAACCTAATCTGATTTAATCCCTGATGGGATTAACTAAGTGGTAGCTGGAGGCAGGTGTGGTGTGGTTGGAGGAAGTGGTTCATTGAGGGTGTGGCTGTATTTTTGCCTGGAGAGTAGAGTGTCTTTCTCTGCTTTCTGATCATCATGTGAGCAGCTTCCCTCTGCCACACTCTTCAACCATGATGTCCTGCCTCTCCTTGAGTCCTGAGGAATGGAGCCAGCCACTCTGCTGAGACCTACGAAACCGTGAGCCCCTAAATAAACCTTTCCTCCTTTACTTTGGTCTGGTTGGGTCTTTTATTCACAGCGGCGAAATAACTGACTAAAACAGTGAAGTCCAAATTTATCTCTTGTTTTATTGCCTATGCTTTTGGTGTCATAAGAAATCATTGCCAAATTCAGTGTCATGAAAGTTTTGCCCTATGTTTATTATAAGAGTTTTATAGTTTTAGTTCTTACATTTAGGTCTTTGACCCATTTGGGGTTAATTTGTGTATATAGTTAAAGGCAAGGATCCGACTTCAGTTTTTTGTATGTGAATATCTAGTTTTCCAGGCTACATGTTTTAAAAAGGCTGTCCATTGAATTGCTTTTGCACCTTTGTAAAAAAATATTTGAGCATATTTGTGTGTGTCTATTCATGGTTCAGTATTTTATCCCATTTTTCTTTATGTCTATTCTGTGCTAAGACTACACTATCTTAACTATGGTAGCTACACAGTAAACCTTAACATTGGGTAGCAAGGTTCCTCTCTCTTATTTTCCTGGTTTGTCTCATTTTTAGGTTTTATATAGATAAGCTGTACTATGTGTGGTTTTATGTATCTAATGGCATGCTTTAAAAACAAATACTTTTCCATATTGTTCAATGTTTTAATTAATTTGCAATATAAATGTATACCAGACTCTATTTTATGTTTGTTCATTGTCCTAACAATGACTGACATTCCTACCTCCAGGGTCTTCTCTGCCAGGGCCCCAAACTGAGTTTTGCCTGAGGCGTAACCTAAAGGCAGGAGAACTTAAGAATCTTGATTCATAGCCTTCCTTAGTCGTCCAGATTTATTTTCCGTGGAATTTCATCTGCAGAAGGGAGCTGCTCTCCAGGGCCACTAGCTGCAGGGGGTCCTCTATCCTTTGATTTAGACTTTTCTATTATATCGCCTTTTTCAAGAGAAGACCTAAGAAGAGAGTGGGGTTCTGATGTCCTGGAGCTTTAGCTCTTCAGCATTTTTTCAGGCTGTTTTTTTATCAGCAACAGCTCTTCACTGTGCTATTCCTACCCCACTCTCCTGGTGGCAAGTATCAGTTTTCTACTCATCAACACCCACCTACTCTGCTTGTCAGATGTCTCCTGCCTGACTTGCTCATTGCTGCCTTTGTCAGTTGTACAGCTGTCCTCTTCCCTACTTTGGCTTCCTGCCTGTCTTCCATGGCAGCTGCTTTGTCATTGCATGTCTGCTATCCTGCCCCTTCTCCCACCACCTCTTGCAGTTACAACATGTATTGCAGTATTGCACATTCTTCACGTTCAGAACTACACTCATCATCTTCCACATGGTATGCCCCCAAACCAGTCATCCTCCAGCATATAGCACTGGAATTCCTTACCTCAGCTTCTCATTAAGTCTTTAATTTGACTCCCATAAATAATCAAGTCTCCTGTAGAAATTCCTGTTTTGCTCTGAGGTCCTCCTACTTTATTGGCTAGATTATTTTGAAGGCTTTGGATAGTGACCTGCCTTACTATAAATATTACCAGTTGAATCCTCCATTCTGCAGTTAATTATTATTTTTAAAATCCAAATTGTTCCAGTCAACTTCCCAAAATCTTTAGTGGTTCCCCTTTGTGTTAAGTGGTAAGTCATTACTTTGTTTTATTTATATATTTATTTATTTATTTATTTGAGAGAGAGAGAGGGAGGAGAGAGAATTTTAATATTTATTTTTTAGTTTTTTCGGCAGACACAACATCTTTGTTTGTATGTGGTGCTGAGGATCGAACCCAGGCCGCACGCATGCCAGGCGAGCGTGCTACCGCTTGAGCCACATCCCCAGCCCCTACTTTGTTTTATTTTTTTGGTTTGTTTTTTTGTGGGGGAGTGCTTTTTATTGTGTTCAGTCTACATCATGATTGAGAAAAGGTTCCTCTTCTCGCCTCATGGTGTTCATTTAACCTCCTGCCTGCATCCTCATGGACATTAGTCTTTCATGTCTGTCATTTTTATATTCATTTAACAGAAATTTATTGAAGTCTTGCTTGATGCCCTTACCCAGCTCTTTGTATTCCTGGAATGAGATGTTTTTTCAAGTTTCCAGTTCCTCTCTGCTTGAAAGGCTATGACCCTTCTCTTGGCTAGCTAGTCATATTCTTCCATGTTTAACATCTTCTCTCCTTGAAAATTCCTTCTCTGGTATACAGTTTTCCCTCCTCACCTTAGAGTTAATTGGCTCAAGTTTTTTTTTTTTTTTTAATGCGGGTAAAAATTCAGGATTTGAATAGTTTATTTGTGCCTACTACTAGTTAGCGAACTCCTTGGTGACAGTGTCCACAACTACTCTACCTGTGTGCCCCCCAATATTTGGTCAGTCATTAAGGGAAGAATATGAACTTTGGAGTTTCAAAAGCCCTGAGTTTGAATACCAGTAGATGTTTATTAAATATGTGTCCTTGTACAAATTCCTTAATCTCTGGGCTCTTTTGTTTCATGATCTGCAAAATGGGAAAAAAAAATAGTACTTGGTTCATGGGGTTATGAGGATTAAATGGGTTAAAGGTACATAAAAAGTATAATAACCAGTGCCTAGCACACAGCAGGCAACCAAAGATTATAGTTGTGAAAAATATTTTCTGTTCCTAATGGTAAACAACTCTGATTAAGCAAACAACTTAACTGAAGCTACTGAACCCCTCTAGTCACCTTTTCCTTAAATTAGAGAACCTGCCCAACTCTAGGGCAGAGTTTATTGCTCCCACCTGCTGCTTTGTTTCTCTCACACCCTGGAGGCATCTTCAGCAAGACTAAGAGTTGAGCTTGTATCTTTCCCACAAAGAGTTTAATCTCCCCCAAAGAGGTAAATTTATTTAAAAATCAAGAACTAGTACTTGAATGTAGATATTAGATATCAGATGACATTTTAAAAAATCACTGCCCCTCTGTTGAGAAAGGTATAAAATGGAAATAATCGCAATTAGTTTTAGTTGGTGTTGGGAAGACTCACCTATTTCTTCATTAGTCTTTAAATCTTTAAAGATCAAGTAGTGATAGGTAAAGAAAAGCCAGGTAATCTTGGGTTTGAATTCTACGTCTGCAATATACAAACTGTGAAACCATCTCTCATTCATTATCTGCAAAATGGAAGTAAGAGTATGTAATTTGAAGAGTTGCTATGACATCTGAGAAAATGTCACAGATGTCATTTGATCGCATTTTATCAGTAATAATGAATAAATATGGAATGCTTAATTTTGAGTAGCAAGACTCTTAATGAAAGCTGTCACAACCAAAGTGTAAACTCTGGAAAATGTGCAGATTAGTTTTCCTTTATTAGTGAGGAATTCATAATGTTTTTTATAACTTTGAGTAAGTATATGCAGGGCCCACTGGTAATTCTGATCACACGAGCATCATAGGTCATAATCTGAGGAGTTGAATACAGCTCCTTGTGAGCAGCTGTATCAGGATTGGGGTAGGTCACATACATCAGACAATGGAATTGACTCATTTCTTTCTCAGGTATATAAAATATGAAGGTAAGCTGGGCTGGTGTGGCAGTTTGACAGTGTCATCAAAGAACCTAGTCTTTTATCTCTTGTTCTGATGTAAAGGTCTAGAATAGCTGCCTGAGTTCTCATTATCACATCTGCATTTCAGATTACAGAAGGGAAGAAAGGAAAAAGACTCAATTCCTCCCTTTTAAACCACATTGTTCATTGAGATCTCATAACATATTTTGGTTTCTCTCTCCTTGACTGAGAGTTTAATCACCTGTCCACACTTATTTGAGGAATGGGTATATTCTCCTTATACTAACATTCAGTTTTCTTTATTTTTCCTCTCCTTGCCCTCCTGTGAGAAGGCACTGCCCTCAGGGCCTTAGCATCCATTGCCAGGGAGGGAATGTGTATCTGGGCAAGGAGGCAGGCACTGGGCATGCCCATGAATGGTTCCTTCATCTTGGGTACAGGACATATATTTCAAATAATTTATTCCTGAAATGAATGTCAGCATGTTTAATCAATTGTCTGTGGACTAAACATTCAAAGTTTCTGTAATTCAAGAGAGACACCTCCAGGTACACAGCACAGTAAATCATAATAACACCAATATCAGTGTAACAGAGTTGATAAGGATTAAATGAAATGAGGCATACAGAATGCTCAGAGAAACTTGGCTTTTGTGATGAGAGAGCAGGTGTGAATGATTTAACAGCCAGTGGGAGATTGGGAGTGATTTAAGAGCCCACTGGGGAGTTGAGAGCTTCCACATATATCCATAGAAAATATCTCAAATCTACAATGCTGAATTTGAATTTTAAGTATATTTAGGAAATGTTCTTAGACATTCAGTATTTTTCAAATTATTGTTACTAATGGCATCTTGCTTTTATTTGTTATTTGAATGTTGATCTTTGCTAATTGAGCAACCTAATGTATATACAGTAGAAATATTATTTTAAGTTAGTAAGAAATATTTTTGTAATGAAAGGACCATATATTGGCCTTTTGAGTGGGCGGAACAGGAAGGAGAACACAATGTGTGTGCCATTGTGTCCAGTATATTAGGGAAATGCCCAGACTTCATGACTCATCTCCCCAAATCTCCTTGTTCAGTTGTCTGTACTCAGTTAACCAAAAGCTTGTGGTTCACAAAGTGTGCTTTGAAAAATGAACAGTTATAAACTTGGGTTTCTCCCATTATTGTGTCTTTTCTGGACTATAAAATTCTGTTTTTACTCAGGGCATTGTTGCCTAATAGAAAATGATGTATAAGACAGGAGAGGAAATTGTATATAAATCACTTAACAAAAGCAAATAGTTAAAATAACTGGTGTATCCATATGATTAAACACTATGCAGCCATTGACAAGAAAGATAACTATGTATTGATAATGGCATATGTTTAAGATTTATTGTATAAGTAAAAAAATGTAAGTTGCAGACATGTATAATAGAATTCTGTTTATATTTTAAGTGTGGCTATACACTCATGTAGTACAGAAAACTTCTGAAGGCAATAGAAAGAAGTATTTAGCAATCCCTTTTGGGAAATGGGACTAGCAGGTGGTGAATGTTTTACACCCCTCTGGTTTGCACTTCTTTTAATGAACATGCCTTACCTTTTTTTCCCCATAGTTGATAATGTGTAATGGTGGAAGAGGAAAAACCAAAATGACTTTCTTATTTTTAAAAAATATCCGTAAATTGTCCAGTGCAGTGGTGTGGCCTGTAATTCCAGCCGCTGGGGAGTCTAAGACAGGAGGATCTCAGGTTCAAAACCAGCCTCAGCAAAAATGAGGTGCTAAGCAACTCAGTAAGACCCCATCTCTAAATCCAATTACAAAATAGGGCTGAGGATGTGGATCAGTGGGTTGAGGGTCCCTGAGTTCAATCCCCAGCCCCTCGCCGAAAATAATCCATAAATGACAATAGTATAATGTAGTATAAAATACTCCAGAATAAATACAGGAAGAAATGTGTTGGGTGAAAAAGAATATTTTAAGGACATAAAAACTTGAATAAATGAAGAAAATATTGTGTTCTAGGATTGCAAGATTTAATTCCTTAATATTGCCAAAATGGCCATACTACCAAAGCACTGTATAGATTTCATGCAATTTTTATTAAAATTCCATGACGTTCTTCATAGAAATAGATAAAGCAGTCATGAAATTCATTTTGAAAAATAAGAGGTCCAGAATAGTCAAAGCAGTCCTCAGCGAAAAAAGTGAAGCAGAAGGCATCACAATAATAACAGTGCATAATATTCCATACCAGTTTATATCTTGGTTGCTTCTGTTTTGGCCAGCCAAGCCAGAGAACCTGCCTAGGTCCTGGCTGACTGCATTTGGTCATCTTCCCTCATAAGAAATAAGCAAATATTGTAAAAAGGAAAAGTGAATTTAATTACAATTTGACCAAACTGTTTCCACTAGTATAGAAGTGGCTACAATCTATGCAGGGGCCGGGGGAGCTGTGCTAACCAGGAACTTGTTATAATTTCGGTTTGCACATGCACCTGCCTAGGCCAGAGGGCAGCTTCTCAGTTTCCACTCAGCACAAGCAAACTCCAGATGCAGAAAAGCGGATACCAGGAAGTTGGGAAGGAAAAAACACTTTGAGTCTTTTAATTTCAAAGGGGCTGTATTACACTTCCAAGTTTTGACAATTATGAATAAAGTTGCTATAAACATCTCTTCAGGTTTTTGTGTGGGCAAAGGTTTTCAACTCATTTGGGTAAACACCAGGGGAACACACTTGCTCGGTCACGTATGATAAGGGTATATTTAATTTTATAAGAAATTGCCGGGCTGGGAATGTGGCTCATGTGGTAGCGCGCTCGCCTGGCATGCGTGCGGCCCGGGTTCGATCCTCAGCACCACATACAAACAAAGATGTTGTGTCCGCCGATAACTTAAAAATAAAAAATAAAAAATAAGAAATTGCCAAATTGTTTTTCAGAGTGACTTTACTTTTGCATTCCCACCAGGGGTGAATGAGAGTTCCTGTTGCTCTATATTCTCACAAATATTTGATATTGTCAGTGTTGGATTTTGATCATTTATGTATAATGATCTATCATTCTTGTTTTAATTTTTCAATTCTTAATATGTAATGTTCATTTTTTCACATGCTTATTTGCTATACATCTATCTTTTTTGGAAAAGTGTCTACTCAGATCTTTTGTCTGTTTTTTAAATGTAATTTTCTGAGTTTTGAGAGTTCTTTGTATATTTTGGAGAATAGCATTTTATCATGCCTTTTGTAAATATTTTATTCTAGTCTGTGGCTTGCCCGCTTAGTTCTCTTGACATCATCTTTTGCAGAGTGGAAGTTTTATTTTAAAGAAGTCCAGCTTATTTTTTTTCTTGCTTCTTATTTTTTGAATTGTGCCTTTGGTTGATGTTTTATTAAAAAGTCATTGTCAGGATACAGGAAAAATTATATGAAGTTATTTTTTTCTTAGGTTATCTTCTAGGGATTTTATACTTTAGTGTTTTACATGCAGGTCTGTGATCCATTTTGTGAAAAGTGTGATGTTTGATCTAGAATTTTTTGTAGGTAGATGGTAGGTGAGTTGTTCCAGCACCATTTGGTGAAAGGATTATTTTTGCTCCATTGTATTACCTTTACTCTTTTTTCAAATTTATGTTGGTTTATTTCTGGTCTGTCCTGTTCTGTTATGTTGATTTATTTGTGCATTTCTTTTGCCAGCATTGCACTGTCTTAATCACTGTATTTTTGTAGGTAAGTCTTGATGTCAGGTAGTTTCAGTTTTGACTGTTTCTTCTACTTCAAGTTTGAGTTGTCTTTCTTGAGTCTTTTGCCTCTCCATATAAACTTTAGAGGCCATTTATAGACTACCTGGGATATTGATCAAGATTATATTGATCTGTAGACCAGCTTGGGAAGAACTGATATCTTAATATTATTGAGTTTTCCTATCTGTTCAAGATTGAGTTCTTTTACATTTAGTGGCATTTATTTATTTATTTTAAAGTTAGATATGGTCCCCTTTATTTTTATTTCTTTATTTTTATATGATGCTGAGAATGGAACCCAAGGCCTTACGCATGTGAGGCAAGTGCTCTGCCACTGCGCCACAACCCAGCCCTTTTACTTATTTTTTATTCCATTGTTACCTTCACAATTTCTTGCGTTGTCTTTATGCTTAGAAACTTCTCATCCTGAGCTCACATAATATTTATTTATCTTCGTTTTAAGTGTGACTTTTAACTATTTGATTTTATTTGTTTGTTTGTAACAGGGATTGGACCCAGGGTGCTTAACCATTGAGCCACATCCCCAACCCTTTTTATTTTGTTTTTGAGACAGGGTCTGAGTGGCTTAGAGCTTCAGCCTCTTGAGCTGCTGGGATTATATGCATGTGTAACTATACCTGGCAAGCATTTAATTCTTTAACCCAGCTGGAACTTATTTTGGTATGTGGAATAAGGTGATGCACTAACTCCTTCCCCTCAACTACATATTTATTTTTCCCAACTTCCTGTTGATTTATCAATAATAGATTTGATGGATATATAATAGTCATCCTTCCAATTTTCCTGATCCTCGTGGAAAAAATTATGTGCATTGCCAATTTTAAAATATAGCAAGGTTAGGAATTGAACTGGTTTCTGTTAGAGATCAATGTTTGTTTGCTGTCCAGATCTTTCAGTGTTATACAGATATCACTGATTTAATAATCATAACCCACAAAGAATGAAGAAGTGGTCAAAATTTTGTGTGGCTGCACCTGGTGAAAGCCATTGTCTGAACTCATTCCCCTGCTTGGCATTGCCATGCTAACCATGGCAAACTTACAGGATGTATATGAACCTTCTACATCTCAGTCTTTTCTCACTTCTGCCCTTCCCCCCTGAGATTTTCAGGTGCCCCTTAAGAAAGCATATACTCTTTCCCTTGAAGAGTGAGTACAATATTGAATTACTTCTAGACTGGACGTCTTATGAAGTGGAGTTCATAAGCAAATTGCTTCCCTGTTGTTCCTCTAATTTCTAGCCCAGTATTAGGGGAAAGAAATCTGAATGGATGAATGAGTCACTATTACTGGTGGGAATATGCTGCTGTCTTATGTGGTTTGAGGTAGGATAGTTTGATAGTAGTTGTATAATGTCTACTTCAAAGAGTAGTACATTAATGCATTCAGACTACATTCTTGATACTTCTCTGGACTATAAAGATAGCCATCAGCTTGGGAAAAGGACTGCTACCTAGCTCTGACCCACAGAGGTACATTCTGGCTTGGGGATTTTAAACAGTTTTTCAGGTGATTCTAAAGTGTAATCGAGTTGCCTTTAAAAATGTGTTCTGATTTAGATCGACTTCTATATGTATAAAGATTCAATTAATAGTTGAACTCCTGAAGAAATGTGACTTCATAAAGATCATTGGCCCTGTAAACATATTTTAACAGCTAGGAGGATGCTTCCCCAAATACTTGTATTTTGAATAATTTGGACATAGTTATAATAATATAGGGCCTCATCTGACATGACTTCCCATTTTTCAGGTCAGCATGGATTCCTGGTTTCTTCTTGTTCTGTTTGGCAGTGGACTGATACACGTCAGTGCCAGTAATGCTACCACAGGTAAATTGTCATTTGATAAAACTGATATTTGAAACAGAATTTTACTTTCACATATAATGACCCAGATTTGAAGACCTAGTTGATATAATTTTAAACTTTTCTTTAAAAATGATAGTAAAATAAATACGTTTGGAAATCTCTGAATTGTGTTGAATGCTTAGCATTGTTCTACATGTTACTATTTTAAACATATCAGAAATATGATCTTTCCTGGAAAAAAAAAAAGTTGAACTGAGTGAAGAATTTCATTTATTTCTCCCATAGGTAGCCCTTTGGAGGAATGATTCACTTAAGATAAAAATGTGTGTGTGTGTGTGTGTGTGTGTGTGGCCTTTGTCTGATCTCCAGATATTTGATGAGTTTATTAAGGTTTACTGCCTTATATTATAACTTTTGAGTCTCGCATTCTTTGTGTAATGTTTTCTTATGTTTTGCTGTTTGTAGTTTCACCTTCCTTGGAAATTACAAGATCAATTAAAGCATCAACAGCAGAATCAGTCAAAGAACAGAACAGAACTTCAAATCCAACCTCATCAGTAACTTCTCTTTCTGTGGCACCAACACTCAGCCCAAATATAACTTTGGGACCTACCTACATAACCACTGTCAATTCTTCATACTCTGACAATGGGACCACACGATCTGTAAGCACCGATTCTGTAGGCACTACCATTTCACCAAATGGAACATGGCTTCCAGATCACCAATTCACAGATGCCAGAACAGAACCCTGGGAAGGGAATTCCAGTACTGCAGGAACCACTCCAGAAACCTTCCCTCCTTCAGGTACCAGAGATGGTTTTTGCTCCTTCTTTCACTTTTTGAGTGTATTCACCCTTTTATCATCTTTGTTTTTGCTAGCTGTAAAGTTTCTTGAAATAAGTAAAATTGCCCAAGGAAAGTAATAAAACCTAGGTGTAAAGAATTCTTTTTATTTTTATTCTTCTTTTTATTTTCTTTCTTTCTTTCTTTCTTTATTTTGGATGTAAGAACTTCTTAAGAATATCTGGTGAGCATAGAGTTAAGAGGAAGGAAGTACTTGCTGTGGTGCAAGGACTCTGAGGCAGGAGGATTACAAGTTCAAAGCCAGCCTTAGCAACTTAGCAATTTAGTGAGCCCCTGTCTCAAAATAACATATAAAAAAGGGCTGGGAATATGGCACAGTGGTTAAGTACCTCTGGGTTCAATCCCCAGCCCCAATAAATAGATAGACAGACAGACAGATAGATAGATAGATAGATAGAAGTGAAAGGAAGATTCTAGAGGATATCTTTTTGCTAGGTGATATCCTACTTAGGTTGGGGAGGCCTAAGTGTGTTTAAAGGGAAGAAAAAGGTTGTAAATACAAGCAAAAGAGGGGAGCTAATTGATGATGCAAGAGACTGAAGATGAAAGGATACAGAGACTGAGTAATGATTAGCTTTGAAAAGGAGAGAATCATGGAGACCATGAGAAAGAAAATGAAAATGAATGTCCCATAACAATTAGCTGCAGAATGGAAGACCAGTGTCAAGGCATGGAATTAGAAAGGGGCTCAGGGAAACTGTTACATTGCAGTGACAATTATTTAGGACCTTGGCCTAGTCCCCTTTCTCCTTGAATCAGCACCAGTGGATTAAAGCAGAGGTGGTCCCTGAGATAGAATTAGAGCCCTGTGTCTGAGACCAGGTGGAATAGGTCAAGTTTCTGACTTTGAACATCAGGTTCCTAGTCTAAGATGATTAGAGGATCCCTGAAAGAGCTTCTGTGAAGAATAAATAGTTGTTTTCTGATTGCCATATTACTGTCATTCCTTTTTCTAGCAAAATCACTGTTGCCTCTTCTATGATTCCATCCTTTTAGCTCAAATTTCTTCCCTGTTTTATGAATTCCCCTGGGTGGACTCATGTCTGGTGCATGGGAGAGCATTCAGAAAGTACTTGCAAAATCACATCTCATTTGGTTATTCCAGATGACATCTTTCATCTAGACTTCAAAGCCCAGACCTAATATCTGCTTATGTTAATCTCATTTTTTTCTGCAATAAAGGCAGTGTAGCATTTGCAGTTAAGAGCATAGAGCCATTTTACCTGTTTGTATCCCAACTCTGACAGAAGCTCCTTTTGTGACCATTGGCAAATTTACTTAATCCTGTACTTCAATTTCTTCATCTGTAAAATAGGTGTGAATGGTAGTAATAGTTTTTACCTTACAGAGAATCTATTCTGATTAAGCAGATTAATACGGGTAATTACATATTATGGTGCCTGCACATGATAAGCACTCTTTTGAAGTTTTAGCTTTTATTATGTTACAATTATTGCTCTGATAGTTACTAATAAAATAAATGAATGTAATGGCATTCCACTATCCTTGATGAGATAGACAGCTGCAAACAAATAAGGTCTGTTATTTGCTTTGGGCTTTAATTATACTTTATCAGTTATTACAATGCCTAACATATAAGAGTTTTATGGAATAATCTGATTAAGGGAGTTTTATATTTTATAGGTGAAAGAGTTTTCTAATGATGAAACTATAATTTATGGAGTATTTTTTTTTAAAGAGAGAGAATTTTTTTAAATATTTATTTTTCAGTTTTCGGCGGACACAACATCTTTATTTTATTTTTTATTTTGCCAGGTGAGTGCGCTACCGCTTGAGCCACATCCCCAGCCCTATGGAGTATTTTTTAATGTGCAGTTTATGACCCATTCATGAAATCAGTTTAATGGTCCACCACTGCTGTTTGTTTGTTTCAGTGAATGGTCCTATTCTATTTCTGTTTTTTTTTTTTTTAATCTTATGCATATAATTTTGTGAAACTTTTGTTATACACAAGCACAGTGTAGATATGTCTACTGAATGACAGTGTAAAATGTATTTCTTGCTGTGGGTTATGGTAATTGCTTAGAGAGGAAACATACAATAACTTGTACGAGCTGAAGGAGTAAGTGGATGAGGTGAGACTGTACTCAGGCCTAACTAATTTTATGACTCATGTTCTATTTTGTATGTCCTTCATTTGACAGTTTTATGAGGAGACATGGATAATTAGCTCCTTTTGATACATGCTTAATTTAAGATTATATAGAGAGCATAAATGATTTGCTTTAGATATCAATGCTTATAAGTAGGAAATTAAGCATATTTCTCACTTTTGTGGGCTTTCCCACATCTTTTGTACACTGATGTAGGCCTGAATTTTATTGTAGCTAAGAATCCAGCCATTTGTATATTTAACACATTTCATGTCGGAGGAGACTGAGTTACATATCACTAGTGACTTTTATTGGAGATCAGTAAAACAAGGAAACTGTATGGGTACATGAGTATTTCATGGTCTTAAACCCCACATCCTATTCATCATCTTACCAGTATTCCCATAATACTCACTATATTTGCTTAATTAGTATTTGACGTTTTAAGTCTTTATGACTTGAAATATTGTTTATTACCAAACTATAAGTAACCATTTAATTATTTTTCTTTGTGTACTTTTTTTTCCTGAATTTGGTAATTGCATGACTTTTTGTTTAGTTTTCTTTTTAGTTATTGCTGGCCAATTCCCACATTTTCCAGAGCCCTGCAGTACAGTTTTTACAAAGGCAGGCCTATTAGATAATCTGATATTTCTTTTTCTTTTTTTAAACCTATAGCAATTCCCTCTGAGGTCTCCATTGTCTTATTCCAGTCTAGGCTTGTTATCTCTAGGGCTGTACACAAATATCAGCCTAGAATATTTATTCTCTGTCAATCTGGGAATTCCCCTTGCTCTTCCTGTCTTCCATATTGTTTTCTTTCATCTATCATTTGGTAGAACACATTCTTCTTGAGAAAGGGTTCCATTGGAGGTAAACTACACGAGACCTGACATGTCTAAAGCTTCTTTAGGGCTGTGTATGGAATTTTAGAAAGTAATTTTCCCCTGGCATTTTTTAAGTGCTGCCCTGACTTCTAATTTACCAAGCTTGAAGGATTCTGTTGCTGTTCTAATTCCTAATTCTTGCTGGTGCTATCATCAGTTTCCTGAAATTTCATCAAGTTGTATTATGATGTGGGTCTTTTTCATTCATATTTTTATTACTTTATAGGCCCTCTGAAGCCTTGGTCCTTCCGTTCTGAAATTTTTTTGTGTTTAAAAACTTTATTCTTTCTTCGAATTTTTCCTAAAACTCCTCTGTTATTTAGATATTGGATTATTCTTGGATTCATTCCTTAATCTTTTTAATTTTTCTTTCCTATTGACCTTTCCTTTGAGTCTCTTTTTTTCCTTTTGAAAATAAGCAGCCAGGGACAGTAGCCCATGCTTGTAATCCCAGCTACTTGGGAATTTGAGGCAAGAAGGATCACAAGTTGGCAGTCAACCTGGGTTAACTTAATGAGACCCTGTCTCAAAATAAAATATGTAGCTCATTAGTAGAGTGCTTGCTTATACAGGTAAGACCTCCAGGTTCAATCCCCAGTACCTCAAAAGAAAAGGAAAAGAAAAGAAAGCAGAGGCACATACATATATTCCCTTTTTCTTCCATATGTAACAAAAACAATATATTATATTCATTTCTGCATATTGATTTTTTTCAGTTAGCTTATCTACTTTTTTATTTTTTTTTTGGTGTGTGTGTATGTGTATTTTTTAAACAGTATATTGCAGGGGATCAAACCCAGGGCCTAAAACATGTTAGGCATACGCTCTACCACTAATCTATACTCCCAGCCAACTTATTCTATATTTTAGTAAAGAACTGGTAATGTGGTTATATCTTAATATATTTATTCAGTTTTCCTATGAATAAGACATTCAGGTTGTTTTCAGAGCATTCTTTTCAACAATACAGCTTGTCATTTCAAACATGTATGAGCATATTAGTAGGATAAGTTTTATTTTAAGTGTGCATTTTATAAATTGATGAATATTGCCAACTTTTCTTTACTAGGAAATGTCTTCCTAATAGTATTATATCAAAGTACCTGTCTTTCTATACTCTTCAATACAGTGAATTATCAAACTTCTGGATTTCTGCCAAGTTGGTAGATAAAATTAATTTCTCAGTGTAACTTTAATTTGCATTCCTCTGAATAAAATTGAGGACCTTTCCCCTTTTAAAATTTTTATTATTGTTATTAATATTATAGTACTGGGGATCAAACCTAGTACCTTGCATATACTAGGCAAACACTCTACCACTAAATGACACCCCCAACCCCCCCTTTCCATATTGTAAAAGAGCATTTGTATTTTTTTTTATCTGAGCATTCTTTGTTGATATTCTTCAACCATTTTTCTTATTAGGGTGTCAGGTTTTTTTGAACTCAAAAGCATTCTTTAAAAATTTGGGAAATGATTTCTGTGCCTACAGTGAAGTTTGTTTTTTGTTTTGTTTTTTTTTAAATGCGAGGTCTCACTACATTGCCCAAGCTGGTCTTGAACTCCTTTGGTTCAAGTGATCCTCCTATTTCAAGCTTCTCAAGTACCTGGGACTGCAGGCACATGTCACCCACACATACCTTAATCTTTTAGCTTTTCTGTATTGCAGAAGATAGCATTAGGAATTTTTAATTTTTAAAATGTGAATATGAGTTTGTTTAACTAAATGTTCTCTAGGTAATGGGCCATATTTAAGAAGGCCTCCCTTACTCCAAAATTCTAAAATAAATTACTTCGTGTTTTCTTTTGGACTTTTATGGTTTCTTTCTTTGTTTCCTTTTATTTCTTTGCAGAGGTGGGGGAGTTTGGGAGGATGAGTGGATATGTGTGCCCGCAGATGAGTGCTTGAATTTATTCTGATATTAATTGTGAGCTATAGATGTGTTTTCCCCCAAATGGCTAATCAGTTATCCCAATGCCCCTTAATGAATAATCTATTTTTGCTCCCAATTATGAAGTGGTAAGTAATTTTTAAAAATCCAGAATCATCCTGAAAAAAATTGATTTGAAATGTCACCTTTATTATATGTGATATGGATATTCAGTTTCCCATATGTACTTGAGTATTTGGGGACATTCATTGTGTTTTCTGTAGAATTTTTTTTTTTTTTTCACTACTAAAGATTGAACCAGAGGCATTATAACACAGCTATCCAAGCCCTTTTAATTTTTTATTTGGGGATGATCTCCTTAGTAGCTGGATAACAGGCATGAACCACTGTTCCTGGCTATTCCAGGTGTTGTTTTTTTTTTTTTTTAATATTTATTTTTTAGTTGTAGTTGGACACAATACTTTTATTTTATTTATTTTTATGTAGTGTTGAGGATTGAACCCAGGGCCTCGCACATGCCAGGCAAGCACTCTACCGCTGATCCCAGCCCGTGGCTATTCCAGTTTTAATGAAGATTTATGTATAGCCATTAAATTTTGCCAGTTGCTTGTTTGGTGTCAGCAAGATCTGTTTGTTTTCTTTTTTGTTCTGTTGCTATGGTAGATTATATTAATAGATTTTTAAAATTCTAAACTGTCTACATTCCTGCAAAACTCACCTTGGTAATGTATAATTTTCGTAACAAACTGTTGCAATCTGTTTGATATTATTTTATATAGGATTTTTCCCTTTGATACTGGCAAGTAACTTCTAAATGAACTTGATCTGTGGTTTTTGATAAGTTTTAATTCATCAGTGTTTTGTTTCATGAAAAGAATCTGAAAATTTACATAGGAAACCAGCCATTCAACTCACAAAGTTTATTTGAATGAATTTGAGGAAAAGTTGTTTCTTAAAATTATTTAATTTCCTGCATAGTTATGAATAGTTCTCTTTGCATATTTTTTAATATTCTTTGTTTTCTTGTTTTAATTCATGGTCCTTTGCTTTTTTTCTTCCAAAGAACCTACTATTTATTCTCTCATTTTTCAGTTTTAATTTCACTGATATTTTTAAATTCCTGTTCTTTTTGCCTTCTTTAAATTTATTTTGTGCAGACTGCTATCTTGAATGCTTAATTATTATCATTCTTTGTGTTAATTAACATATTTAATGTTGTGAATTTTGTACAAGCACAGTTTTAGACATACGTACTCCATAGGTATTCCTGTACTTAGTCGTGTTAATCAAGATTCAGTATGAGCTGCTCTAGCAAAGATACACCAAAATCCAGTGACTGAAGTAAAAACCACGGTATCTTTCTCTCCCCAGAGGTGGGCAGAGTGCTTTGCCTTATCAGGGTCCAAGTCTCTTTGTTTTTTTTTTTTTTTTTCTTCATCCCAACAATATTGCTTTTATCTTCTTGATTATCTGCTTTCATCATTGGACCTTAGTTCTAGGTTCTGAGAACAGAGGGAATGGAGATAAACAATTTCTTTTCCAAAAGATGTGACCTGGAAATTACCACATTGCTTTTGCTCACATCCCATTAGCTGGAATTTATCACATGACTCTGGCACAAAGGATTCTTAGAAATATAGTCTCTAGCTGGACAACTTTGTGCTCAGCTAAAAAATAAGAGGTCTGTACCAAAGGCAAGAAGAGGTGTTTTCATCATTGTGTTTTGCTTGGTTTTGCTGTGCTGGGGACCAAATCCAGGGCTTTGCATGTATTAGGCAAGTTCTCTACCACTAAGCTATACCTCTATTTTATTATTATTATTTTTAGATGTTTTTTATTTTGATTTTTAATCAAATTTACTTTGTTAATTTTTAATTCTATTGTATGGTGATAAAAGAATATTGTACTGTTTTTTATTCTTGGGAATTTGTAAGAACTCACAGATGTTCCACAGGTCTTTGAAAAGATTTTCTCTGTAATTATATAGAATTGGGTATATACCAGTTAGGTTTTATTACCTCTTATCATTTAGGTCTTATATCCTTCCTTCATTTTGTCCTTTTGAGTTTTAATGATCCAAAAGATATGAACTCCTGAAATATAAAGTTCTGTAATTTGTATTTCTTCTTGCATTCTTATACTTTTTATGAATATTGATGTTACATTATTTGTGTACTCAAAAAGAAGGCCAGGCTGCTGACTAAAGTTTAGTGAATCTGGACAATTTTATTTCTCAGTTGTTGGAGGATACCTCCTTCTAGGCCAACATTGTACCTGGAGAAAGAGTATCTATATTCCTGGAGCTTGTTTTGTTTTTACCTTAAATTGATTAGTAATGTTTTTCTTTAACCTGAGTGAATGTTTTTATTTGTCACTTATTACACAGGTAATTCTGACTCGAAGGACAGAAGAGGTGAGCTGCTCACCTTGTATCTGTTGTCCCTTTTACACAGTGTATTCTTCAGTGTTTCCTCTGCTCAGTCTGGTAACCTTGTACCTCTGTGTCTGTGTTTTTTGTTTACTTTCGCTTGTTTTCATATTAATCTCATAATCTACTTTGTTCATTTCTTACTTTGTTACTTTCTAATTATATTTTCTTAATAAAAGAATATTTTACTGTTTTCTACTATTAGCACCACCAAAAAAAGAAAAGAAAAATTATGTAAAATATATCTAACATAAAATTGACCTTTTAATCATTTTTAAGTGTACAGTGGCATTAGGTACATTTATCATTGTGAACCATGCATCTCCAGAACTTTTCTTTATCATCCCAAATGAAACAATAACTTCCTTTTCCTCCTCCTTGCAGCCCCTGGAAACCATTATTGTACTTCATGAATTTGTCTATTCTACATGCCTCAGTTAAATGCCATTATACATTGTCCTTTTGGAACTAGCTTCCTTTATTCAAGCATTTTTATTGGTGTCAGTTTGGATAATTTATGTAATATGTAGTAATGCATTGAAATTAGTCTGGCATTGTCTACCAAGTAACTCCTTAGCACTGAAGTCATTGGTCATAATGACTATGTTTTCCAATTGTTACTTGGCCTTCACTGGTTTTATAGCTCAATTATTAGTTATAAACTGGGATAGAGATTTGCATGTAACACGTTTACTGGGAAAGTATTTTCTTCTTATAGCACCTTGGAGGGAAGGCAGAAGTATTGGATAGATGAAGGAAATGAGACATCATGTGATCAGAGCTAAGGCCAATCACATAGGAAACTCTGGATCTGGAATCCCCTGGGCCAGGCTCTCTTAGGCCAAGTACAGTTCTTGGGAATAGACATAGCTCAGAGCTATTAGCCACTAACCCTCCCAGCAGCTGGGGGAATAGGTTCTTTGGTCTTGAAGGAGATTTTGCTATCCATTATAGTTCCTGTGAAGTCTGAACAAGATAGGGATGCCACTTGCAAATAAAGATTTTCCCATCTAAGAAAATGCTATTGATTTTGACATATGTATTGAGGCTGGAGAATGCACAAATAGTAGAATATATGAGGAGACTGTGTAGTGCAGTACTTAAAAGCATGGGCTCTGAAGTCAGACCACCACCTGGGTTGGTGTCTTAAGCCTGCTGCTTACTAGCAGGATGAGTAGATGTGTAACTTCCTTGTGCCTCACTTTTCCATTTTCAAAATGGGATAGGAACATTGTCTCTTTCACAGGGTTGTTGTGAGAAATGAGATATTGCATATGAAGTGCTGAGATCAGTACATAACAATTGCTCAGCTAGTGTTAGCTGTCATATTATTATCTTTATGTTACCACCACCTTTCTGCTACCATTGCTATTAGACCTGAGAATTTCAACCATTCTCACAAACCACTAGGAACCTGTTGTGTAACCATACAACCACAAGTGCAGTTCCCTGCCCTTTACTATTGATTGCAGTCCGGGGAATTGAACCCAGGGCCTCACACATGCAAGGCAAGTGCTGTACTGCTAAGCTATATCCATTAATCTATAACCTCGGTCCTTTTAAATTTTTTGAGACAGCTTCTCTCTAAGTTGTCCAGTCTGGCTTTGATTTTGTAGTCCTCCTACCTCAGTCTCCCAAGTAGTTGGAATTACAGGTGTATCACAGCAACCTGCTGCCTTGTATTTTTTTTTTGTTTAATATTTTTTTAGTTATAGTTGGGCACAATACCTTTATTTTATTTATTTTTATGTGGTGCTGAGGATTGAACGTAGCACCTTGCATATGCTAGGCGAGCGCTCTACCGCTGAGCCACAACCCCAAGCCCTTGCCTTGTATCTTTTAAACAAAATTTTGCTTAAATCTGTCTTGCCCTACTTTTTAGTTTTAGTAATTTGATTCTTTTGCGGAGGAGGGGGCAGTCTTGTGAAGACCTTTCAAGTGGTATTTGTTAAATATCAAAGATAAAGTTGGGGCTGGGGTTGTGGCTCAGTGGTGGAGTGCTCACCTAGCACACGTGAGGTACTGGGTTCAGCATCACATAAAAATAAATAATATAAAGGTATTATATTCATCTACAACTAAAAAATTTTAAAAGATAAAGCTGGTTACAAATGTACTCTAAAATTATTTTAGATGTAATCATTTACTTAGCTGCCTTTTAAAATAAGAAAATAATGCCGTCTTATTTTTATAAAAGAGTCCCTGACCTACAGAGTTCCAGAACCAGTGAGGATAAGCATTCTACTGAAACCCACAGACTCCTTAAAGTTTCTCAGCTCTTCATATCATCTGGATCCTCTTCCCCTGGCTTTCTCCTTCAGTATTTTGAAGAGCTGGAGTCCATAATGGGGTTAACATTCTTGTTTAAAGATGTGTTCTTGGATTATCATAGTAAGCAACATTATTCTTGTGAATTCCATGTATGATTTTCCCTAAGCACCTTTAATAATACATTTAGTATTCATTCAGTACCTGTTGGATGCTGAGGATTCTAGCAAAGAAAAAGAAAATTCTTTCTGTCTTGGAGGAAATATGTGAACTCCTGGAATCAAAGTCCATTCAATTACATGCTATTAGATGTCCTGCACAGAGTACTCAGAGAACTCAGAAGACTCTTTATACCTGGGAAATGGGAAGGAGGCACAGAGATGAGCTTTGGGCAGTTTAAAACAGTAATGGGGAAAATGATATACCAGGTAGGGAGGGCAAAAGCGGGAGACATGAAAGAGCAAATCATGTGTTTGAGGAACTCTGCAGAGTTGATGTACGCAAGGTAAAGAGTGGTCAGAGGTGGCCTCATCAGAATTGGCCTGGTGGTACATGGAGCTCAGGGGTCAAGAGTATCTCCTGTAGGTGGTAGGGAGGGAGGAAGTGACCAGATCAGTTTTGTTCTAGAAAGATTATCCAGAGGCCTTAGGGAAGACAGATGAACAATGGATATCAAGGTTTCTGAATGGTACTTGAAACAATATTACACCTTTGAGACTCAATAAATACTTCTAAAAAGTGTGAACACAAGATAAATAAATGAGCTTTAGGGACTAGGTGTATAAGAGTGTGATTTCACTGTTTGTTTGTACTTAACCAAAGTATATTTTAAGAACTTATATAATTCACTTATCTACATGTGAGCTGTTAGATTAATTTGACCCTTTGATTTTATTGAAAAAGAGGTATAGCAAGTAGACATTTGTTGTCTCACGATGCCTTGTTTGTGTTTTGAAATGCTTGCACCCCTGGCCTGAGTCTAGAGAGTGAAACTTTGTTAGAATGGGAGTTGAGAACAAAGTTATTGGGCAGGATGGAACAGACCTTGGCTGTACCAGCCTGCATTGTGCAGGTCCATCTCTTTGGATTACCAAGTCCAGGACAGTCCTGAACATAAGTGATGAATCTGTTTGGTCTTGCAGGGACCATAGGAGCGTGACTTGACTCTGAGGCTATCTCCAAGCACAGGGAACTAAGTTTTCTCTGATTCCCTTAATTGAGCTGAGTCTCCTTCCCTCAAAGCAGTCTGGGGACATCTGTGCTCTCTGTTTTGTCTTCTAATCACAACAGAAACATGAGAATAATTCTAATAAAATGTGACTTTTAATGAGGGTGGACTGTTCTGGCCTGTAAGCTTGAGAGAATTAAAGTGCTCTTGATCCTATAATTTATCAAGAGTCTAGAAAATAGTGTAAATTTGTTTTCTTGCTTTAGATTTGCAGCTGTGTAATCCTGAGCAAGTTATTTAATTTCTCAGCTCAGTTTCCTCATCTGTAAAATAGGGTTATAAAAATGATATGTAAGAATTTTACAATATAGGATTGAGCTCTGCTGTGTGCCAGCAACATATGTATAATGATTTCTAAATTAGCTAGGTGCCTCCCTTATTTCCATATTGCTTGTAATTGTCAGTTCTCTTAGTAGTCATAAACAATATGCCTGATAGGTTGCCGACAGATAACATACGTAGTCATAAACAATAGATAAGGAAGAATGCCAGTCTACATTATCTGTTGGCAATATTTGATTGGCTTGATTACTCCTTCCTTGAAAAACTGCTCTTGGTTTCCCTAACACCACTTTTCACTAGAAACTGCCCACTGTTCCATTCACTCACTCATTTGTGGTTTTTCCTGACCACCTCATTCCTTCTTTTAGTCTACCTTATTTTTTCTTCATAGCATATATGACTACCTGTAATATACATTTCCTTACTTATCTATTATTCTGTGTTTCGCACTAGAATATAAGCTTCATAAGAGCAAAAAACTATCATTAGTTCACTGCTGAATCCTCAGGACTCATCTAAAACAGTTATTCACTCAGTATTTACTGAATGAGTTTTTTTCCCCCAGTGCTGGGACTCAAACCCAGGACCTCACACATGCTAGGCCGGCTCTCTCCCACTGTTCTATATCTTCAACCCTAAAGAATAAATTGTGATATCTGGAGGTGGTCTTGAATCCATGTCCTTAAGAAGTTTATTATTTAATGGACATATAATCCATGACCTTAATCCAATGTGATAAATGTTGTAGCCAAATAGGTACATAGTGTTACTGAAGTACAAGAAGAGGGCAATTAATTTTGTCAAAGGTAGTACTTAGAGAAGGATTTACTCAGAAAAGGTGATATTCAAACTATAACTGTGTGAGAGGAGTTAACAAAGTTCTAGATTAGGGGTTGACAAACTTGACAAACTTTTTCTATCAAGTGCCAGCCAGACAATAAATAGTTTCAGTTTGCAACCATTCATTCTCCATCACATCAACTCATCTCTAATTCTGTAGTGCAAAAGCAGCCATACACGGTACGTAATGAATGAACATGACTGTGTCCAATAAAACTGTGGTCACGAGAATAGGTGGTGGACTAGATTTGGGCAGTAGTTTGCTGACTGCTGTTCTAAAGACCTGCCTGAACCTGTGAAGTCAGACTGACACTGTCTGCTAGTGTGCAGGCTTCAGGATGCCAAGTCCAGTCTTTTCCCTTCGTATTAGCTAGATGTTTTTGGTTACCTTTTTATAATTCTTGGTATACTGCCCTTTGTGCTTGGAATTTAACAAAGGCATATTTAGTGATAAATCATTCGTTCTTGTATTCATTCATTCAACATAACCCAGTAGTGTTAGTTCCCACTATAGTGGTGTGAGATCCTGTGGTAGGTTTTAAGGTATTGTTCAATGAGAATAAACACAGATATATAATCCTTGCCTTTGTGAAGTTTGTGGCATAAAGGAGGGACACTCAGTTGATAAGCTACAGTCAAATAGATACGTAATTACCAAGGTGGAGAGATATTACCAAGGGAAGTAAGGGTGCTGTATGAGAATAGTATAAAAATAAAAGCCAATAACACTGACCAAATTAATAATGTGTACTATTTAGTAACTGTGCCAAAAACTTCATATAGATGATCTGATTTAATCTTCAGAATGACTTTATAGATGGTAAATTTAGTATGAGGCAGTCAGAGAAGACCTCTCTGGGAAAGGAGCACTTAAAATAAGAACTGATTGAATAGAAGTTAGGCAAAGATTGAAGGGGGGCCATGTGAAGCAGAGGAATAACATGGTCAGAGTTATAAGGGTGGATAAACTGGGCATTCTCTACAGATGCAAGGGGCTAAGTTTTAGTGAAGCAAAGAGTAGCAGGAGATAGAATAGGTAGGGGTAAGTTAGGGAGGTTGTTATAGGCCAGAATAAGAAACAAGACTTTATTCTAGGCCCAGGAAGTCATTGAAAGGGAGCAACATGTTTCAATTTGCTTTCTTTCTTTCTTTTTTTTTTTTTCTTTTTTTTTGAGAATGGATTGGAAGGGGTCAGAACTTACTATGGTGAGCCAGGCAAGAGAGGATGGAGGTTGGGACCACAGTGGATGGTGACAAGAGAGAATGGCAAAAAGGTGGACAGATTTGAGATATTGATCTAGCCATAAAATACATTACTTGCAGTTGGATTGGATATAGATGGTAAGCATGAGAAAGAAATCAAGGAGATTTCCGTATCGTTTGAACAGTAGGGAGGGTGGAAGTGCTAGCCACTGAATGGGAAGGGAAAAGTGTAGATGCAGAAAGTTTGTGATGCCTATGAAATTTACAGTGGAGGTGGCAGATGGGCAGTTGAAAGCCTGAGGCTCAGAAGAGAAGTCAGGTCAAGCAATACAGATGTGGGAATTGCTAATATGTCATTTGTACTTACATCCATCTACCTGATTAGATCAGCTAGATAGAGTATAAAGAAGAGTGCCGAGGACAGGGCCCTGAGAAGTTCTCATGGTGAGAAAGCTGGTGTTAGAAGAACAATAATTAGCAAAGGAAACAGAGGGAGCAATCAAGAGAGAAAGAATATGGGAAGTGCTCTGTCATGGAAAGCAGGAAAATACTTGAAGAAAGAGGCAGTGGTCAACCAGTATGAATGCTCATTTGAAGATGATAGCCACAGTATGTTTGAAAATTGCCATCAACAGAGAAGCATGGTCCAGGCATGGCGGCACATGCTTATAATCCCAGTGACTCAGGAGGCCGAGACAGGATAATCAAAAGTTTGAGGCCAGCTGGGAGAAGTTAGTGAGACCCTGGACTAGGAATGTAGCTCAGGGGTAAAACACTACTGGGTTTAATGCCCAGTACTAAAAGAAAAGAGAAAAGAAAGAAGAAGCAAAGTATGATATCTCCCATCTCTTAGGGGGGAAAAACTTTACCCCATATCTCCCTCTAACTGCTGCTGCTTTTCTCTGCATCCCTAAAAGTCTTCATAAAAGGAGCAGTTGTCTCCATCCTTTATCTTCGTTTCACTCCATTTAGATTTTTCCCCCCTATAGTCAACTGAAACCACTCAAAAAGGTCTCCAGGGCTGCCTTATAAAGTATAGTTTCATGTCTCTGTCTTCATCCTACCTGATCTGTTGGCAGTATTTGATTGGGTTGATTACTCCCTCCTTGAAAAACTACTCTTGGTTTCCCCAAAATCACTTTCCACTAGAAATCATCTGCCAGCTGCTATTTGAGTCAGTTTGACCGATCTTTAAATGAATATAAATGTACCGGAGTTTGATTCCCCAGCACTGGAGACACACACACACACACACACACACACACACACACTTACTCTCACACACACACACACACAAACACAGTTATATCTCTCCTCTGTTCAAACTTTCCAGTCACTTAATGTTTCTCATCACATTCAGAATTAAATCCACACCCTTTGCCCTGGCCTACAAAATGGAAGTCATCTGGCTTCTGCCCATTCTTCAGCTGCATCTTATACCACACTGGCCTTTGTGCTATGTCTTGATCCCACCAAGCTCATAAGGGCTGTTATGCTTGTTATTTCCTGTGCCTAGAAAGCATTTCACTCCAATTTGCATGGTTCACTACTTATCATTTAGAACTCTGCTCAGATATAATCTCCTCAGAGAGACCTTCCCAAACAACTCTATCACTGCTTCCCTATCACTTTTTATCCTTTTACTCTTTTGTTTTGTTTTTCATATCCCTGTCTGAAATTGTTTGCTTATTTATGAACAGTGTCCACTTTCCCCACGGAATGTAAGCTTTCTGTTTCTTGTCACCTAAGCACTTCTCTATTTCCACTGTCCAAACAATGCCTGGCATACATTTGCTGGTCCATAAATATTTTTTGAATGAACGATGCTAATTGGTTGAAATCGATGAGGTCGGGAATATTTCTGTTGGATTTGATAGTATGCCATTTGTCAGTGTCCTTGCTGAACAGTTTAAATGGAGCACTAAGGATGCAAGTCGGAACAAATTGATTAAGGAGAACCTGGAAGTAAGTAATTAGAGAAAAGATATTAGACAACAGTTTTGAGAAGTTAACTGAGAAGACAGACGTGGGACTGGTGGTATCTGCAGAAGTTAAGTGAGGTCAAGAAGATAAATCTTTGAGGTAGCAGTAATAAATGTAAATCAGAGCCCAAATGACAGGGTTAACCTTTATATGGGAGAAACATGTAAATGACAAAGATAGCTATAAATGTAGACTTGTGCAGTTTGTGGAGGGAGAGAGAGTGGAGCCCTAACCTGGTTGCTATAGGAGAAATGGTGCTAGGTACTAGGTGGAAGGGGAACCAGGCCCTGTGGAACGTGAAGGAGGCTTGCCTGTCTTTGCCAAGCCAGAAGTTACAGTTGGGGCCCTGGGGGGTTGCAAGATTCCTCTTTTTGACATTATTTCAGGAGTCTCTAGATATTTCCTCTCAGTGAGCAGTCCTGGCAGATGGTGGATGGGGAAGGCAGGATAAGGGAAGAGGTAGAAAGTAGGACCTATCTATGTATCTCCTTGTTTTAATCAAGAATGATATTCTCTGTGTTGGGAAATCATTTGGGTTTATGTGATAGAAAAAAAAAATCATCTCTTTTTCCTTCTTCTCTGGCATCTTCCTCTAGATGGAGTCTTTTGAGGCTGGAAGAGAATATAGGGTTGACCCTGCATACCCCAAATGCCATCACAATTGGATGTGTTTGTGCCTCCACATATTTGAGTGCTCTCTGTGTGCTAAATACTGTTTTATGCTCAAAGGATAGAGCAATGAATGAAAGAATCTCTGCCTTCTTCATAGAGCTTTTATTCTAACGCCGGGAGACAGAGAGTAAACACATACTGAAATGGGGTGGTCATGTCACCCTGGGCCCTGTGTTTTCCCCCTTTTACTCCATGCCCGGTAACCTGTGGTGGCAGAGGGAGATGCACTATCTTTCCCTTGCTCTCTTTCTCTCTCTCTCTGTTCCATATCCTACCATCTACAGAAGCATTGAATGAGCCCTTCTTCCTCATCAGGGTGTTTTCCTAAGCAGCTGACTTGAGCTGCTTAGGAAACAGTAATGACTTGTTCTTTTCTCTTGGTTTTAGATGAGACTCCAATTATTGCAGTGATGGTGGCCCTGTCCTCTCTGCTGGTGATTGTTTTTATTATCATAGTTTTGTACATGTTAAGGTGAGTATGCTAATGTTTCTGCAGTTTGTTTCAATACTGCAGAGTCTCAGTAAGCCCACATAGTCCAGAAGATAGTAGGATAAGGACAGTGAATAGCATGGAAAGGGAATGACTCATGACAGTGCTATAGCGCTGCTCAAGCAACTCCTAAAAGGGCCCCAGTGAAATCACATGCATAACAAAAGCTTATTTTAGGGCTGGGGATATAGCTCAATGGTAGAATGCTTGCCTAGCATTCACAGGGCCCGGGTTCAATCCCCAGCACTACAAAACAAAAAAAGCTTGCTTTGTTTTTAATTGGGACTTTGCCCCTAAACTCCTCTGGGACCCCTTGTCCTGATATAAACCATGGGAGTAATAGCTTCCTCTTTCTGGCCTTCTTTCAAGGGTCTGTAGACATTACCTCCTCAAACTGTGAGCTGAAGAAAGGAGAAGGAACCCAAAGGATAGAAGAGGGTGGTACATTGGTTCTCTTCCTGCTGAAATTGTTGCCCTGACCACCTGTGTTTAACTCTGCCTTATCTTTGGCTTAACCTGATCTGTTTTCCCTCTGTTCCTCTGCAGAAAAAAAGTTGGGGAGGGATTTTGTATCCACTCATGCCTCCTCTACCCTCACTTTAATTTGGCCTGTGTCTCTGTTATTCTGTAGAAGTGTGCCCAGATTTGTGTCAGTCTAATCTGGAGCTCTCGTCCCTGCAACTCCCAAGCTGTACTAGGGAAATACCAGGATTTTTGTTGCATATAAGATCTTCTGTTGTCCCCTACCCTCATTGAATTCTACTCACCCTATCTCTACCTGGTGTGGCTGTGCAGTAGTGCGTTCTAGAACTAGACCTGTATAGAGGAGCCAAACAAGCCAGAATATATTGGTAGTGTTACTTGGATTGGAGTCTAGTGTGCCAAGAGTAAGCACGAATACCTTGAGGTGCTCCACAGAATGGAGCTGCCTCAGGATGTGAATTAACCTGTTTCTGAAAGAGCCTGAGTATTTGATAGAAGAGAGTTAGAAAGACTGAGTCTGAGCAGGAGTACAAAGCCAGTGATTAGCCTGTCCTGCCTCTATGCTTAGTTTTTCATTAAGAACATTTTCTTCTTAGGTTTAAGAAATATAAACAAGCTGGGAGCCACTCCAATTCTTTCCGTTTATCAAACGGCCGCACTGAGGATGTGGGTAAGGCATGGGGACCCTTTACAGAGAAGAAAACCAAAATATTAGGGGTTTCTCCATCCTTTAAAAAAATAGTAAAACTATTTTTAAAAAAAGACTGTTGAAGAAACCAGCTCTGGTTCTGGGAGCCAAATCCTCAGAGCACCTGAATGACCTTCCCTTTTTCTGCCCTGCAGAGCCCCAAAGTGTGCCACTTCTGGCCAGGTCCCCAAGCACCAACAGGAAGTACCCACCCCTGCCTGTGGACAAGCTGGAAGAGGAGATTAACCGGAGAATGGCCGATGACAATAAGCTCTTCAGGGAAGAATTCAACGTGAGTTCTCTGTTGTGACTGGTGTATCAGCAGGACAGAAGGCAGACCTAAGGTCAGGCCTTTTGAGTCAAGAGTGAAAAACAGGTTTCTAATGGTTGAGAAGTGAAAAAAGATTTGCTTTGCCTCCCTCATCTACCCATCCATCTATTCATCCATTCATTATTGCATCTGTTACTTCACTGTTTAATAAATACTTACCAAGCATCTCATGTGTGTTAGGCAGTATTCTGGATGCCAGAAATATCATGGGGAGCAAAACCAGATCCAGTCCCTACTTTTTAAGGAACTTACTGCCCTTTAGGGAAACTCCACAAACAAAAGTAATGAGTAATTCAAACAACAAAATAGGACATGAAGGACTGGTACATAGTTGTAGGAACCCATATTAAGAGGTGACCTGAGGGTTGGGCTGTAGCTCAGTGGTAGAGCACTTACCTCGTACATGTGAGGTACTGGGTTTGAGCCTCAGCACCACATAAAATAAATAAATAAAGATATTTTTTTTTAAAAAAAAAGATGTGATCTTTTAGAGTCTAGATCTGTGGGCCAAAATTTCTAGAATAGACAATAGAAGTAGATCAGTGTGGAAAATGGGAACCATGGCAGACTGCAATAGAACAGGTTTCATCTTAAGTGTTGAAATTCTTATATTTTTTTATAACTCCATGAAGGAAATAGAATGTGTCTAAACCACCAGTTGGGGATCCTAGCCCACCAGTTCTCATCACAGGTCAAAATTTTTGATGAAGAAATAAGAGGAAGGGGAGTAGGGGACATTTCAGGCACTAGAAATAGCAGAAGAAAGTTGTCAGGAGTGAGGGAAGAATATATTCAGGAAATTAAAGAATGGTATTCTATGGAGAATAGCCTATGTAAGATAAGAATAGTTACGGGGAATACAGCTGGGGGTTACAGCAGTTGTTAAGACCAGAAGAGCTTGTATGATGGACCTCAAGTGCTAATGATTAAGGAAGAGGAATGGACTTGACACACAGGAGCAGTTCCATACCTTCACATCTTTCCACTGATCCATGTGTCAGCTTTGTCTTGTAGATTGGCTCTTTTCATGATGTCAAAACAGCTGCCCCAGTTCTAGGTGTTACATGGAGATATAATCAGGTCCAGTGGGAAAATAATGACTGTTTCTTCCTTTTGTCAATGAGGTACATTTTCCCAGAAGCTTCTGGAGGCTTCCCTGTTACCTATTTCTTCTTAAACAAACCACAGCAAGGGAAGAATAGGGTTACTGCAGCTAAGATCAGTCCAGATTATTCCTGGGCCTAAGTGGACAGCCTCCACAGAATGGGAACACTTGTAGCAGGGAAGAAAAGAGGAATGATTATTGGGTGGGTGAGTTACCACTTTGTGTTCTACCACCAAAGGGTCAAATCACTAGGGTCAAATCCTGAGCAAATTACTAGCTTCAATATAAACAGATGAAAGGGAGGCAAGACTTGTAGTTGGAGACCATTTACCAGGCAAGAGTTAATGGAATAGCTTGAACCCTTTTCTTTGACTATTGGAAAAATGATTGAGAACATTTACCACATTTCACAAGACACCACTGTAGCACCATAGCTGGATTTGTGATAGGCATTATACTGTGTGTTGTAATCTGTAATACCAACTGCTCCTGGATGATGGGGTATATTGCCATACATTTCCGTGAAATGAAATGAGTTTCTTTTCAGAGGTAATATTCCCTGAGAGCCTATAATAAAGCATTGCTGGAGTACATTCCTGGAGTATGGTATTCCTAGGATTTCTCTTCATACTCATTCAGAGCTATAACTTAAGTACATCATTCTACAGCAGACTACTTCCAGCATGGACCAGCATGTCACGCAGAGTCATCATATACAGGCTGGCCTTTTTCTTCCTTGGTCAGCCATTGACATCAACAGGAAGTCAGAAGTGTCTGTTGAAGTAATGGGTTATGTGGCAGGTATTCTGTATACATCACTTCCAGCTATGATGGATTTCTGGACATGTTCAGATTTGTAGCTTATTGCTCATATAATACTACCTAGTATATGATGGGAAATTGAAGTCATTTGGATACCTAGTGTCCCATAATCAGGCTCACATTCTCCATTCTACCTCAATTCTAAGCTGGGAGCATGGTATTGCTAACAGGATTATGGTCTTTTTTCTATATCATCGGACTTTTTTTTCATTGTGATTCTTTTTTGCGGGATGGGTACCAGGGATTGAACTCAAGGGCACTCAACCACTGAGCCACATCCCTAGCCTGTTTGTATTTTATTTAGAGACAGGATCTCACTGAGTTGCTTAGCATCTTGTTGTTGTTGAGGCTGACTTTGAACCCGCAATCCTCCTGCCTTAGCCTCCTGAGTCTCTGGAATTATAGGTGTGTGCCACCACACTAGGCTCATTGTGATTCATTGTTCAGCCTTACCGTAGACATTTTATTTAGAGCTCCACAGAATCTACCAGAGTCAGTTTCTCCCTGACCTAGATTAGCTGGAGAGCCTCTTCTTTTCAGATAACTCAATAAATAGTCCAGAACAGTATATCAGAATGTAGTATATGCTATCTCCAAACCCAAAGTAGCCCAGAAAGCATTGCTCTGCTTTAGTTGGGGAGATGTGGTAGAGCAAGAAATAGTGACTTTTCCTTTATTTTAGAGGAGAAAGCCCTAACAAGCTGCAGGCCTTTGACCTTCAGAAAACTCAGCTGAGTAACCAAGCCAATGTTTTCTTATGTCTAGCATGTATATCTAAGATGCATAATTTCCTGTTCTTCAGGTTTTTTCAGCGTGATATCATCAGTATGGTTGTCAGGGTGATGTCCTGTGAAACAGTGAGAAAAAATCCTGATGAACCAGATTGCAGCAGAGAGGTCAGGATGATTTATCACTGAGTTAGCTCCTTTCATGAGAGGGAGACTGCTTCAAGTAGTCTGTGCAACTTGGAAAGAACATCAATAGGGATTTTCCAGGCACTGTGGGCTGTATGTTAATCTGAGGAAGCAACTATAAGTCTGTAGCTCCAACTGATTTAGTTTACCATAATCTGTTGAGTTTCTTAAAGACCATCCATCAATCTCTTGTGTTAAATGTGTTTGGTGGCTTGCAGAAAACATCAGTAATGGTAATTATTGAACATTCACTCCATTTCATCATTAAACTCAGGGATTGTAGTGGATTATCTCATCATTGTCCTGCAGGTTTTTGTTTTTGTTTTAATTTGAGACAGGCTCTTACTATGTTGCCTAGGCTGGCTTTAAACTCATGGGCTCAAGCAAATTCTTCCACCCCAGGCTCCTGAGTACCTAGACTACAGGTACACACCACTGAATCTTTTAAGTCTTCTGTAGCACTTATCTCTTCTTCATCTAGAGACTTAACCTTTTGGTAAAGAGAGATCACTGTTCTAGGAGCTGGCATTTGCTCTTTCTATATGTTCTTTATTCAGTGAATTAGGGGATCATTGTGGGTGTTTTGCTGTCTAATAGGTAGCTCCTAATGTGAGGCCAATTCAAGCTAAAATTTATCCTATCACCTGGCCTGCTAAGGCTCCATTCTAATCATCATATCATAGTGGTGTTCTGGGTTCCCAGGAATAAGTTAGCCCAAGACCAGAACCCAGTAGACTCCAAAGTATGCATTTCCCTTTACTCAATGTACCGTTATCATCATGGTAAATAACTAAGATTCTTAGGAGAGGGTGAATAGGGAGGTTCATAGTATATGAATGTTGATATGCTCTGGCAGAGTTATTTCTCATAGGTTTTTGACCTCTCCCTCTTATTTGAGGGGTCTGGGTCTATGAAATGGCCCTAGGCATGGGATTTGGATAAGGGGGACCCTTTCTTTAGAATGGTGGTATGTCTGGTAATCTTCTCAAATAAGCTAGGTCTTCTGCCTCCCATTTTTATTATTATGAAAGATACCAGTGCTTTCTTCACTAGTCTATACACTCCAGCAAGGCATGTGTTATAGATCCCATCAGGGACATAGTGAAGATGTCAATAGAAAGGTTGAGCCCATTGAAGTCCATATAACACTCTGGTCTCCTCTGTTTAATGCCAAGCGTTTTCTGGCTTAAAAAACACAAGTTGCTGGGGATGGTGGTGCATGCCTATAATCCCAGCTGCTTGGGAGGCCGAGGCAGGAGGATTACAAGTTCAAAGCCATCCTGGGCAACTTAACAAGACCCTGTCTCAAAACAAAAAGCACTGGGGATATAGCATATTAGTTAAGCAGCAGAGCACTTGACTAGTACATAGTCCCTGGGTTCAGTCCCTAGTACTACAAAAAACAAACAGCTGTCTACTGGAAAGACACTGGGGAAGCTGGCAGAATCAAAAGATGAGTTTAAGTACCAAGACTTTGTCAGAGTACACCCTATCTTGATGGCTCTGAGACCCTCCTAAGGCAACCCCTACTTCTTCCCAGTTTTCAAAATCCTGGGAAAGAGAATCTGATTGGGTCAGATGTGACTGTTTGGACTAGTCAGCCAAGGGAAGGAAGAGAAAAAACAGCACACAGGGAAAATAAACTAACTTGTATATGTTATGTCACCTTGGAGACGGAACCTAGAGTCTCACACATGCTAAACAAGTGCTCTGCAACTTTTTTAATTTTTTTTTTTTCATTTTTGAGACAGGGGCTTGCTAAGTTGCCCAGACTGGCCTAGAACTTGCAGTCTTCCTGCCTCAACCTCCCAAGTAACTGGGATTACAGGCATACACCACAGCACCCAGCTGCAAACACTCCAGTTTATGTCTACTACCATAGTAATATTTTATAATTATCCAGAGGAGAAAGCCTTTCTAAGCAAAATACCAGATTCAAGTGTCAGCATGGAAAAGAACAAAAGTTAATATATTAAAGTGTTAAGCATCTCAGCCTATTGTGGTTGCATAAGCCTATAATCCCAGCTACTTGGGAGATGAGGCAGGAGGATCTGAAGTTTGAGGCCAGCCTGGACAACTTTGTGAGATCTCGTCTCAAAAACAATAAAACAAAGGGACTGGGACTGTAGCTCAATGGTAGAGTGCCTCTGGTTTCATTCCATAGTACTATGAAATGAATAAATATTAAATTCCTCTATGATAAATGATGTCATAAAATAGTAGCCAACTGTGAGAACCTATTTGCCAGAGGTAGACAAAGAACTTTCTATAATATGTAAAGAGCATATGCAACCTGGGAGAAAAAGGTAAATAATTTATTGGAAAATTTGCAGTTCACAGAAGAAATACAAATAGTCTATAAACATACAGAAAGAAGATCAACTATATCTAGTAATCAAGGAAGTAGAGATTAAAGCCAAACAGTATTTTAGGCCTGTCGGATTGGAAATTTTGAAGAGATTGATATCGAGTATGAGCAAAAGAAGGGGATTGCAGATATTCTTCTACACAGGTTGGGGGACAGTTTGAATTGGTAAGCATAAGGGAGTTTGATTTGGCACTGTCAACCAAAATTTAAATCTTATATTATCTAGCTTCTGAGACTCTAACAGAAAAACTTTCACATGCCCAACCAAATATATATTTGTAAAAGTGTGTTCGTTACAGAATTGTTTACAATAGAAAATAAAATTTACCAAATAACCAAATTGCAAAATGTTTTCATATCCATTATGAAATTCTACACTGTCATTAAATGTGTTGTCATAGAAAGACATTATGTGAGAAAACACATTACAGATAAATATGATAGTGTAATCCCATTTTTTAAAAATATTTTTTTAGTTGTACATGGACACAGTATGTTTGTTTGTTTATTTTTATGTGGTATTGAGGATCAAACCCAGTGCTTCACACATTCGAGGCAGGTGCTCTACCACTGAGCTACAGCCCCAGCCCTTGTTTTTAAGAATTTCTATGAATACACCTGTGTGTGCTCAGATGTATTAATGCATTTTTTTTAGTCTGGAAGAAACTGCAAACTTTAACCAGTGGCTACCTACAAGGGGTATGGAAGATAAGAAAGACAGTGACAGGGAAGTTTTGCTCTACTAAATTATTGAGCTACCTTTTACAAGGTAGCTTTATTTATTTATTTATTTATTTCCCCCAGTATTTGGGATGGAACCCAGATCATCACATGTGCTAGGCAAATACTAAATCACAGAGCTATATCCCCAGCCCTTTTTATTGTTTTTTAAATTTGAAACAGGGTCTTGGTAATTTGCCCAGGTGGACCTTGAATTTGTCCTGTTTCAGCCTCTTAAGTCTTTGGGATTTTAAGCCTGTATCCACATACCCCACTTTTTTTTTTTTTTTATGTAAGAAATAAAGCTAAATGTCTGTAATATGCATTGGTGGATATATAGCATGTAGAATGAAGGAATTGCTGTTTCATTTGAACTGTGCCAGAAGACTTGTGGTCAGGTCACTATGAAAAGTCATGTCATCAAATGGTTTTTTGTTCTGGAGAGAAACTGTAGCGCAGGGCTGAACAGCTGAAAGGAACAATCTGAATACCACATGACAACTGTTTTCAGGCTAAAAGGAGACTGTGTAGCATTTCTATGAATCCCCACCATGGTTGGAAGTTCCAGGCTATGGCTTTCATCTTAGTTGCAAGCTGGAACTGTTTTGTTCACCAGCATTTGTCTTAGGAGGAAGCATTGGATTTGATTAATAGAAACACTTTGAAAAGCCACTTACTGAGGTCAAAAAGTATGCTTTAGGATTTAAGAAGAAAATAAAAAAGATAAAATATGGGTAGCTCCTGATAGGAAGGGACCAGGAGAGAGACAAGGGAGTGAAAGAGGTGGAGCCAGTATCTGTGTGTGGTGAGCCTGACTTCCTCAGGACCCATAAGACAGTTTCATTGTTGGTTACTAGGTGAAGAAGGCCTGTGCGAGTCATCTGTTAATGGGACTGAGGGGGTACATTTAAGTCGAGATGGGAACAAAAGAGCCTCTACCTTGATAAGTTGTCTCCTAATAAATGAAGCAGAGCTAAAGTCCCATGGGGACTATCAGCAACTGTGACAAGGGCTTTGGAACTCAGTGTTCCAGGAAGCAGGGGCTTCCAATTTTGCAAGGGGCAGAGAAAGCACCAGCTGACATCTTAGTTTACACTAGTTAGTACAAGGGGAAATTCAAAAGAAATTATGTATCTGGATGTTGTGTCCTTCGTTTTAAGAGCTGCCTTGAAAGTTAGTAAAATCCCAGAGTGTTTGGGCACTGGTGACTATTAGGAGAGAGTATGTAAAAGGGGATTCAAACCTAAAAGTGAATGAGAGTCAATATGTTCTGGAAATCCTAGGCAGCCCAGCAAAGCAAGAAAAAAATGTCAGGCATGAGAATTGCAAAAGTAGAGACAAAATAGGAATTTTTTCACTCAAGAGAATATTGTCTTCAGAAAAGTCTAAAGATTCATTAGATAAATTATTAGAATTAGTTATTTTAGCAAGGTTGCTGGATATAGAAGCAGCTTGAAAAAAAGGCATTTTTATACATAGGCTACAAACAGAAAAAATTAGTAACTTTTTAAAATATACCATTTGCAATAGCATCTGAAAAGTAAAGTACTTAGGCATAAATTTAACAAAATATTTATAAAAGCTTTAGAGAAAATTATAAAAATGTTTGAAGACATTAAAGGAAAATGGCTTAAGTTAGTGAAGAGATAGGATCAATGGATTAGAAGGCTCAATTTTGTAAAGATGTCAATTCTCCCCAACTGATGCATAGATTCAATGCAATTCCAATAAAAATCCCAACAGGTTTTTTGTGGAACTTGACAAGCTGATTCTAAAATTTATATGGAGGAGAAAAGATCCAAGAATAGCCAAGACATTCCCGAAGAAGAAGAACAAGGTGAGGAGACCTGCCTTACCAGATATAAAGAGTTATTATAAAATTTTAATAAGACAGTTTTATATTGGCACTGGGATAGATCTGATTGATCAGTGGAATAAAATAGAGAGCCCAGAAGCAGATCCATGTGTAAATGGAAACCTATTTATGATAGAAATGCTGCCTCTGTCTTGGTCGGGGAAAGGATGGACTTTTCAGAAATAGTGCTGGGACAATTGGGCAATCCTCTGGGAGTATGTGAAATGAATGTTTGTCTCATCCTAGACACAAACACTGATCCCAGTTGATGTAAACATTGAGATTTAAAGGACAGTACTAGAAAATATAGAGACCATAATGTAGGAAAATATGACCTCACAGTAGGAAAGAATTTCTAAAGTCTTAAAATATGCATAAAGGAGGTTGAGAGGTATAGCTCAGGTAGAGCACATGCCTAGCATTTGCAAGACTGTGCTTTTGTTCCCCACACTACCAAAAAAAAAAATGTTGATATAGGGAAAATTTGATGAATTTGACTATATAAGGTTTCAAAAATTCTGTTCATAAATAGATACCATGAAGAAAATGAGAGGCAAGCCACAAACTTGGTAAAAAGGATGAATAAGTATCCAGAATATTTAAAGAACTCCTTCAAACTGTAAAGAAAATAATCCAGTAGAATGTTGGGAAAAACTCTAGACTAGGTACTTCATGGAAGGAGAATCAGTTTTGACCAATAAACTGAGGAAGGATGATGACCCTCAATAATCAGAGAAACATAAATAAAACTGTGTTTAATAAATTTCTGACCTTAGCAAATATTGATGAAGATACATATCAACAAGACCACTTTATATTGTTGGTGGGAGTATAAATACAGTAAGAAACAGTCTGGTCTTATCTGTTAAGGTTAAAGATACTCATGCCCAAAAATTCTTGATTGCTTGTAGAAGAAACATAGAAATTCATGCTTAGAGCAGGACTGTTTGTTAACTGTTAACAACCCAAATATTCATCAGTAGTAGGACAGAATAATAAATTTTGGTATAGTTACAAAATGGAGCACTACAAAGTAAAGGGAATGAACTTCAGCTACATATGACCACCTGGAAAAATCTTAACATGATGTTGAGCCAAGGGGGGAAAAAAGCAAGTCACTTACTTGATTATCATTTTATTTTTATAAAAAATAGACTGAACAATAGTAATATATTATTTAAGGAGGCAAAGTATATGGGGTTCACATATATTAAAGCAGTGTAATGATAAACATATAATTCCAAGTTTACCTATGCAAGGGGAAGGAAGAGGACATAGGAATCCAAAGAGAACTTCTAATTGAATGTTAGGCACATGTTTTAAAAATAATTGAATTAGAAAAACAATTTTTTAAAAAACTGGCATTTTTTTTTAAAAAATGAGGATTTAGCCTTGGATATAGTTAAGGCTTGAGCAAGAGATGAAATGGTGCTTGATGCCACCTACTGTTCAGAGAATATAACATCCTGCAGGCTTGTGATTCAGCTGCTCCTTCCCTACCTATGTGGGCTGTGTTTTTAAAAGTAGACACTAAAAGCAGTAGGATTCCCCTTATTTTCATCCCCAGCTTAGGCTCTTCAGCCTGAATCTTGCAGCTAACACTGTGTTCTCCGAGGCAAGCCCTGTCTTTTCTCTTGCTAAACAGTGGTTCCTGTTCTTCCTAACTTTCCTCTTAGGAGCCTTAGCCCACCTGGAGACCTAGTTTTTCTTCATCATGACTAGGGGAGTAAGGGATTCCAATAGGACTGTGAGGTGATGATTATTGTTATTCTGACCCTTCAGTACTGAAGACTATTTTCAAGAGTCTTGCTCTTACTATTTCTAAATTACATCACTTAGAGAAGGGGTATACAGGAATTTTAGAGAAAGAGTATGCTCCATATTGGTATTGAGGGCTTAAAAAATTGGTGTTTCATCCTGATTTAAACCAGGATGGAAATCTATGAGAAGGAAGAGAAGGCAAACTATGGGTGATTTAGGAAATTCCAGTCTTTAGTATGGTCTCTGTTCCATGTACAAGAGTCCAGCCCAGGAAACTTTCTCCCTTTCATGTATTGACAGAATTGGGGCAAAGGGAATTGCCCCCTTAGTAAAATGACATGCATAACTTCCAGAATTTTAACTCTGAAAAGAAAATCCCTTGAGTAATTGAAGTCAGATGGATTATGAGACTCTGATTCCCCTTATTTTGAGGTCTTTCAGTTTAATTTTTTCTACTACTATCATGGTGGTTATATTTGTTCCTTCTTAAAGCACTTGTTTCCATCTGGCAAAATTGGTTCTCATTGGGCTGGCATTTCCTTCATTTTTTATTTTACCTTTTTTTTTTTTTTTTTGTATAAAGCCAGAAATCTAAAAGTCATTTTTCATTCCTGGCTTTCTCTACTTGGGCAATTTTCCTTCTGTCAACAAATCTAGTAATTCTAACTCTAGAGTATACCTTAAATGATTCCATCTCCCTGTTCTATCTTTCCCTGCCTCCACTTCATGCTTCAATTCTTGTCTCTACACCGTTATTTTCCACGTAGCAATTGGAGTGAGTAAATTGAGTCACATTTTTAAAACCTTCAGTAGTTTCCTCACACTTGAAATCCAAACTTTATTCACAGACCTACATGTAAATGAATAATCTGACCTTAAGTTCCATCTCCTCCCATTCCTACTGTTATCGCCACCAACCTCACCAAGTGTGTGACACCTTCACTGACCTTTAGTTCCTCACACAGGCAAGCCTTCTCCTGCCTTTGGGTCATCACAAGTGCTGTTCGCTGTGCCTGGAATACTGTCTTCCACACTCATCCTTCCTTATGAACACCTACCCTTAATCTAAATATGGCCCTTTCTGATACTTTATCTCTAATAGTGTCCTGTTCTTTCATAGTATTTATCATGATGTGTAATTATATATTTGTTTTATCTGTTTAATGTCTGTCTTTCACCCACAAGTTTATATTGTGTATATGCTTGATCCACCACTGTTTGCTCTGTACCTAGCCTAACAGGTACACAATATGTATTTGTTGAAAAAATGAAAGAAAAATAATACATGAACCATAATTTACTAATTATGTTCTCCTACTGCTGAATACTAAGGTTGTTCTCAGTTTGGGGTTATTCTGAGTAATGATTAAGTAAATGATTTGAACATAGAGATTTTTATTTCCTTAGATTAAATTCTGAGAAGTTAAATTACTAGGTCAAAAGATTATGACTGTTTTCAAGGCTAATAAAATATACTTTCAAATCACTTCTCAGAAAGATTGTCTAGGTTGGAATTTTAAACTATTTTCCCTTTTTGTTTTCTTAGTTTTAAATAAATAGAACATAAGAAGCGAACTGTTTGAATAAAATTTAGCTTCCCACTCTTGTAAAACTCATTTATTGAATGCTTATTTTGTGCCACATGTAATATTATCTCATTTATTCTTGTGGCAGGTGTAATTATCGCAGGGTCACATATGAAGAAACTTGAGCCTAGAAAGGTTAACAGGCTTACTCAAGCTGATACAACCTAAGCTGTCTTGTGTCAAAACATTTTATGCTTGCCCACATACCTCCCTGTGCTATCCAAATTACATTTGCTCTAAAACTGCTGCAACAGTGTCACTTTACCCAACTCTACTTCCCAGCTGCTACATCCATGTGAATGCCCTCCCTCCCACCGATTAGTCCTTGCTTTCTTGCTTCATGATGCTATAGGATGGGGTGCCATGCCCCTCTATGAGAGCCCTAAAGAGAGCCTAAATCAGCCCTCCTGTTGGGTTCACTGAGATGCATGAGGATGAATGGCCCATTTTTTTCTGTTATGTACCCCATTACTATTACAAGGTGGTTTATTTCGACCCAGCATTGTAACAGGCCCTAATCAAATAGTATCATAAAAAAAGTATGCTATGCTTATAGTAGCAGGAATGGCACTTCACCTCCTGGGGATTCTTGGTATTAATTCTGAGGGGCTTGCAGTTGTTTAGAGGAGAGGAGCATTCTCTCTGTTAGACTGTAAGTATTCACCTGAGTCTAGGCCTCATCCCCAGAGTAAAGGTAGAACTTGCTGCCAGGTCAGGTTTGGTGAGAGTCTGTACGTTTGCTGTTTATCCCTTTTTAAAGTCCTCTAATTTCTCTTACCTTTTCAGGCTCTCCCTGCTTGTCCTATCCAGGCCACCTGTGAGGCTGCCTCCAAAGAGGAAAACAAGGAAAAAAATCGTTATGTAAACATCTTGCCTTGTGAGTGTTTGTTGGGTTTGGTGTTGGGGGGGATTATAACCTGAAATTAATCTCTGACCAGATTTTCTGAGGATGGAAAGAATCACGGGAGGGTGATAGCTAGACTAGGGTCAAGACTTCAGGCTGAAAAATCCATTACATGGCTTCTCTTGCCACCCCACAGGGTCACTTGGGCTGGTTCATCAAGATTTTTGTTGCAGACTTAAAGTTTTAGGAGGCCAGAGAGAAAAGTTTAATAGGACCAGACAGGAAGTAGGTTATTGGGGTGTTGTTTTATTGTAATGCTCATTGAAAGAAATTCCAATACAGAGTTTTTTTTATACCCCTTCCCAGAGTTAGTCTTTGCTCATCAGTTGATCTATAATCTAAAAATATTTTTGTAGCCCAGTAGTCTCCAGAATGGAACATGCATAATCCAGGCAGGTATAAGAGGAAAATATTTGAACTTGATTTTATATTGCTTTTTAAAAAATTTATCCTTCTAAAATTTTTATATTTTAGGGTCATAGTTATGTTAGCTTTTATGCATAATTTATCAGTAAATGAACATATGTTGGAGATGCATGCTCAAATTTTTATTGGTTACATATGGGACCCAAAAAATTAAGACCACTCTACTAGACATTTACAGCCACTTATTTGTATACTTATATATGTATATACATAAATGTATTTGCTATATATTTTAAAAATATAATTGGTATATTGTACACATTGAACTTTTTGCGGGGGGGTGGGGGGGTGGGAGGGTGGAAGGGGGACGGTGCTGGGGATTGAACCCAGGGCTTCCTGTACATGAGGCAAATGTTATACCACTGAGCTAGATCCCCAAACCCCTTTCTTTTTTCTTTTTACCTTATATATTATCAGTTCATCTGTCAAACAATTTCCTTTTTATCAATTGGTTAGTATTTCATACAGTGGGTATATGTGAGTATGTATTCCCTGATGATAGTTGTGTTTAAGAATTTGGGATCTTAAAAATATGTTGGAATGACATCTTTATACATCAGTATTTCAGTACACATAAGACTGCAGATGTCTCAGCTGACCTAAACAATTGCATCAGAGAGAAATAAAATTGGATTTACTGGAATAGTAATTGTTGGATTTTTCCTAGATGACCACTCTAGAGTCCACCTGACACCTGTTGAAGGGGTTCCGGATTCTGATTACATCAATGCTTCATTCATCAATGTAAGGAACTCATGCTTTTCTCATTTATCTCCCTGAAAGACCATTGTCTACCATGTGTTGGGTTTTTTCCCAGCTGTATGTTAGGAGGGATATTTGCCATTTTTCCTTAAGTCTGATTTTTTTTAAAAGACCAAATATTTTAAAAATATATCTCAGTTTTTATCTTCCAGTGATTAGAAACATTTGCCCAAACTTAAATTCTTCTCAGTACAAATTTTAATAGGCTTCCTATTGCTGACTCTGCATATGTCCATCTCTGAGTTATAATGCTTTCTCCTTCTGTGTTCAGAAGCACATCTATGCTGCCCTTGTTTAAACTGGAATAGAAAATGGCTTCTCAGATTTAGGCCCCTTCTTCTATTTGGCCTCTGACTTGTAGACTTGTGTTTCATATCATTACCTTGGTATGACCTGGCATCCCATCGAAACTTCCTCCTTCATTGCCCATTGTATTGCTGTCTAAAAGGGGAAGAGGGTGATTCACAGCCCTTAAAATGATTTTTCACTTTCCTATGACTTCTCAAGTGAGTACCATATGTAAGTGATTAGGTTGAAAGTTGTAACTGGAACAGTAAGGACTAAAAAAAGAAAGTTAATGCAGTTTTAGTTTTTCAGAGGTTCCTTATCTGTTGAGTGGCCTCTCCAGGCTCCTTTGCTTCTTGTCTCCCACTGCCTTTCTTGGGAAACCTATTCTCAAAACACTTGGAGCTATTCCCAGAATGTTTTGCATTGGGTAAAACATCCTCAAAAAAAGTAATAATAAGCTAGGGCATGGTGATATGAGTCTATTCCCAGCTACTTGGGAGGCTGAGGTGAGAGTTTCTACTTGAGCCCAGGAGTTTCAGACCTGAGCAATATAGTGAGACCCCCCCATAGCTACGTAAAGAAATAAAACAACCCTTTGTTCTTCTCAGAGTAGGCCCAGCTTCATCCCTGCAATTACCTCATATGCTTCTGTCTTGGAAGGTTCTTACCCAGTAACACTAAAACATACATTATGGGCTGCTGATAAAACATCAGAAACATAGTCTAGCCTAGGAGTTGTTATTTTAATATCCTTATACCAGTATTCCCTAATAATTTTTTGAAAAGATTACTTATACTGTTTGCAGTTTGTAATCTTTGTTTTTATCCTCAAAGCTAATCTCTTGGGAATTTCTGTAATGGAAATTCTCATTAATTGCCTGGACCTTTTCACAAGGAAGGCCTTGTTAACTGGTTCAGGGTTAGACTAGAGAATTTCATTCCTATTAACTTTTTGTTCTCACTTTATTCTCCCGCCTCCCAGGGCTACCAGGAAAAAAACAAATTCATTGCTGCACAAGGTAAAGTAATGACAACATTTTATTCTTGGTCTTAACCGTGATCTCCAGTGGATTTGGGGTTTCCCCTATTCCAAAGACTGAATGGATTAGCGAGAATGCAGTAGCTTTTCTGTAGTTTTATTACTATTTAAAAGAAATGAAACCCACCTCACAGGTTACAACTAAGGGCTTTCATTCATCTTGATGACTTGATATCCAGGGATCCTTTAAAAGAGGTTCTTTTGCCCAGGCACTGTGGTACACACCTGTAATCCCAGCAGTTTGGGAGGCTGAGGCAAGAAGATCACAAGTTCAGCATGGGCAACTTAGTGACCCTTAGCAATGTAGACCCTATTTCAAAATTTAAAAATATAACAATAATAAAAGAACTGGGAGTGTAGCTCAATGATAAAGTGCCCCTAAGTTCAATCCACAGTACCAAGGGTTTAAAAAAAAAAACGGGGGGGGGGGGGAGTGAGTAATTGATGTTAATGTGGTCCACTGACTTATTCAGTTATTTATTGACCATATCTTATATAATAGACACTGGCCTAAGTGATGGGGCTATGGAGGGAATGAAACAATATAAAGTCTCTGCCTTTTTGGAGCATTTAGTTGGTAAAGTTTGCGGCAAGTAAACATATTAACAGAAATGTGAATAAGTGACTATGCTGTTCATTATAATGGCCACTTAGCCACATGTGGCCATTTAAGATTAAATTTTAAGTTTGATATAGCTTGCCTATTGTGTGAGGTTCTAAGTTCCATTTCCAGCACCTAAAAAAAAAAAAAAAAAAACCCACATTACATTAAATTTTAATTAATAAAATTTAAAGTTTGTTTCTTGATTGTGTACTAAGACTTATTGATCTTTTGTTTTAAGGCTCAATAGCTACATGTTGCTAGAGGCTACTGTGTTAGTGCAGATATAAAACATTTCCATAATTGCAGAAAGTTCTATCAGATGATAAAAAAGATACAAACTAAAACAGATGTAGCAATGAAATAAGGTAGTCAGGGAAAGCCTCAGAAACTCCTTGTTACAGCAGCCTCCCCTGGGGCCTACCTATTGCCTGACAAGGCTCTGCTTTCCCTCCCTCTGTATACAGCCACCTCTTAGTTCAGACTATTTCATTTTGGGTGGGGATGTTGCTCAGTGGTAGAGCACACTCAAGGCCCTGGGTTCAATCCCTAGCACACACAAAAAAAGTGAAAAATAAAAAATAAAATTTGTTTTTATTTTTACTAAAGGGAATACTTGGAGTAATAAAAGGCAGAGAAGGAAAAAAATTAAAAAGTGAAAAGAATCAAGAAAACTGGATATATATAAATATATCCATGGCTTTTGTACCATGGATTATTCAGGAAATAAAGAAAAAGAATTTAAGAAAGTCAAAGGGAATGTAAAACTTGTAAACAAACAAATTTATGCTCATACTTGCAGTCTCAGAACTGGGGAGACTGAGGTGGTAGAATCACTTCACTAGTTTCAGACTAGCCTGGACAACATAGCAGGGCCCTTTCTCATAAACAAATATAAATCAACAACAATTCTCTCCCCTTTCTTCTTTAGTTTTGTGGTCTAATGCCTCTGAGGCAATGTTTTTAATCTGTTGGCTCCTGGTAGGTGCTGTAATCCCTTATAAAGCTCCTCTCCCTCAGTCAGGCAGCCATGCACAATGTGCCCTTCTCCCCATCTTCCCAATAAAATTGGATCCCAGTTTTGAGTTAAGGTAATATTTGTTACTTCCATTTTCATGAATATACATATATTCACAACTGAAACGTGGAATACTGTGTTGTTTTGTACATTTTGCCCCTTCTTTTTTGGGAATTAATGATTGCACTTTTTCATAGTCATTTATTCTCCCTCCTTCCCTCCCTTTCTTTTTTTTTTTTTTTTTTTGGAGGGGAGGGTGGTGCTGGGGATTGAACCCAGGGCCTTGTGCATGTGAGGCAAGTACTCTACCAACTGAGCTATAACCCCAGCCCCCATTCTTTCTTTCTTTATTTTTATTTATACATGACAGCGGAATGCATTACAATTTTTATTACATAAATAGAGCACAACTTTTCATATCTCTGGTTGTATACAAAGTATATTCACACCAATTTGTGACTTCATACATGTACTTTGGATAATAATGATCATCACATTCCACCATCATTTCTAACCCCATGCCCCGTCCCTTCACCTCTAACCCCTCTGCCTTTTCTAGAGTTCGACTATTCCTCCCATGTTCCCTCTCCCACTATGAATAAGCCTCCTTATATCAAAAAAGGTATACTCATAAACTGCTGGTGGGACTGCAAATTGGTGCAACCAATATGGAAAGCAGTATGGAAATTTCTTGGAAAATTGGGACTGGACCACCATTTGAACCAGCTATCTCTCTCCTCGGTCTGTACCCAAAGGACTTAAAAACAGCACACTACAGGGACACAGCCACATCAATGTTTATAGCAGCACAATTCACAACAGTATAGCACCAACCTAGTTGCCCTTCACTAGATGAGTGGATTAAAAAAAATGTGGCATATACACACAATGGAATATTACTCAGCAATAAAAGAGAATAAAATCATGACATTTGTCGGTGAATGGATGGAGTTAGAGAAGATAATGCTAAGTGAAGTTAGCCAATCCCAAAAAACCAAATGCCAAATGTTTTCTTTGATATAAGGAGGCTTAGTCATTTACCTTTTTAATATGCCTACCTCTAATTTTTCCCCTAAACTTTTTTGCAATGCTGGTGATCAGTCCCAGGGCCTTGCACACACTAGGCATCCCCTAAAATCATTATTAGAAGTATATATATTTCCTCTCAGTACTTTCAGATACACAAGGTTTAATTTAAAAAAAAAAAAATTAATTTAAATTCCTTCTGGAGCCTTCCTTGGCTCCATGTTGGATTGGTTGTCAGAGGCTCTCTAGCCTCCTAAGTCTCCTAAAGCTTCCCTTTACAAACACTCTGGGAATTTCATTAGTCTCTGTTAGGTCCCATTTCTTTCTCTCTTTGTTACCTGATAATTGTTTAGAATCTTCTTGTAAATTTTGAATTCCAGCCTAGACAAGTCACTCATCTTTGGGGCTGAAAACGTTCACTTCAGCATGATAGGAAGGAGTAAATGTCACATCAAGCATCTAGCCTACTATCTGGACCATAATGTAGGTATTCAGTAAGCAGTCATGATTTCTAATCCATAACTTTAATATCCTTGAGAGACACCGTGTTCTGTTATGTTTTGACAGCTTCTTGCCTCCAATCATGGTCAAGTGCCTGGCACATACATGGTGGTTACAAGGGAAACATTCAACTTTTAGGTAGCTGGGTTGGATGTTTAGCTGAAAACATGGACATAGGATTTCAAAAGCCAGAAATGGATCTTCCTAATTTCTTAGCACCTTTCTTCTCTTTAGTGTGTGTGTGTGTGTGTGTGTGTGTGTGTGTGTGTGTTTAATCTTTGCTGTTGGCTACTTTAGGACCAAAAGAAGAAACAGTAAATGATTTCTGGAGGATGATCTGGGAACAAAACACAGCCACCATCGTCATGGTGACCAACCTAAAAGAGCGAAAAGAGGTGAGTGGAGAAATTATATAAGGGGGGTCTTGATATGGATGTGGCCAGCAGAAGGGCTACTCTCTGGAGCTCTGAGTTGGAGCCTGGCTATCTATTCTTTGTGGCTGTTGTGCCATGGATCATTCAGGCAAACACAAGCTGATGTGTGTACTAGACTCTTCTATGGCCTGGAAGCCTCAGATGAACTTGGGGGGGCTAGGGCAGATTCCCACATCTGGTAGTCAAACAGCTTGCTCTGGTTCTAAAATAACTTGGAAGGAAGACATAGGCCTTTAGTTAAGGGAAAACCACAGAGGCTATTCTCCCGTAGTTTCTCAAGTCCCTTATTCCCCTGGTTTCCTATCCCATCTCCTGAGGCCTTTAGGTATATCCTAAAGTTGACAGAGGGACCTGTGCGAACTGACACCCTGAAGGAATGCAGAACAACCTGAGGCTTGGGGCCTGGTCCTGTAGTCAGATTTCTGATTGCTCCTTTTCCTTGTGTGGCTGCCACGTCTACTCCTGGCCTTACCCAGCATCATCAGTGGGTCACAGCCAGTGCCAGTTCTGGGTTCTATATCAAACCCCAGAGAAGAATCCCCATTTGTGGCAATATTTCTCAAGGATGGCCTTTGAATCACCTTGCTCACCGTCCTGGGGTGTTTAAGGGTTGATCAGCAGCTCCCCAGTGCCTAAGAGGGATAGTGCTAGGACTGGGCTTTAGTTTAGATTCCTTCAAATAGACCTCTGATTCTTTAAAGCTGCCGAAGACTCGGTGAACAGAGAAGGCCTTAGACCTCTCATAGCAGGTTTATAGTCTGCCATAGTCCATCTTGGTGGCCCTCTCATATCAGACTGCTGGCTCCAGGAGTTCAGACAGGCTTGCCCCTAAATCCTGATCTGGGATATTGTGGAAGGACAGATTTTATAAATAAAATTACTTCAGATTTGCCCTGAATTAAAGGGGTGAGTGTGGGAAAGATAAGTATGGGACTGATGCTCTGTGAAGAGATTATGGAAGCTGAGGAATTTGATAAAAGGAAGTTAGAATGAATAAGCCCACAGCTTCCCGAGGTGAAAATAGAGGTGCTAGGGCTTTCTGGGGACTTCATTATGGCCCTTTGCATCAGCCAGGGGCAATCTGAGATGAGGGGGTATGTGTCTATTTCTTTCCAGTGTAAGTGTGCCCAGTACTGGCCAGATCAAGGCTGTTGGACCTATGGGAATATCCGTGTGTCTGTAGAGGATGTGACTGTCCTGGTGGACTACACAGTACGAAAGTTCTGCATTCAGCAGGTACTGTCTCCCGCTTCCTTTCCCAGTCTTGTTTAGGATCAGCTAACCACTGAGAGGATGGGAACAGGCTATTGTCCCCACTCCTATCCAATATGGTCAAGAATCACTAAGTGTGCCATATGTTTAAGTCTGAAACCAGAGATCTGACCTTCAGAGAGCTTCTCAGATCTTAAGAGGACAATGTTTTCATGACTTGGGAGTAAAGTATCAACTGATGTGGAGTTTGATCCAAGATATGACCAAGCATTATGGAGTAGGGGATTGAGAGGTAGCATAATCTGCCAGGTACTAGAGTCACCTTTCCTACTTCAAAGGCTTCTGATGACAAGGACCAGGTGGGCATATTCTTGGCACTCCAGAGCAACCGTGGAGGCCTGAGCCAAAGTTGCCTTTAGCTGAAGAGCCTGTGGTGCTTTGGAAAGGGCCTTGGTTCTCACCTTGCCATTTACTCATTCTGAAGCCTTGATAGGTCATTGAAGTTCTCTTGAGTTTTACCTTCCACACCTATAGGTTGAGAATAATATTAACAGCCCTGTCTAACTCATGGAGTTACTAGGAGTTACTAGGAAGATTCTCTGGCCATGGTCAGAACTTCTCTGGATACACTCTCTCTTTCTCATTGTAACTGACAATCATTGTTGTACCTTCCCTCCCGTGAGATGCCCATTCCTGGTTATCAAGGCCAACATAAAAGATTTCCTCATTTCACAGGTGGGTGATGTGACCAACAGAAAACCACAGCGCCTCATCACTCAGTTCCATTTTACCAGCTGGCCAGACTTTGGGGTGCCTTTCACCCCGATCGGCATGCTCAAGTTCCTCAAGAAAGTGAAGGCCTGTAACCCTCAGTATGCAGGGGCTATTGTGGTCCACTGCAGGTCAGTATGTCCTGACTCTTTGCTCCCCACATTCTGCCCACTTGGCCAGAGCAGGAAACAGCATAGGGTCCCTGGCTGAGGAAGGTGGCATAGAGAACATGAGCACTAGGGCCCCAGGGGGGAGCACCAAGAGAGACTCTTCAAGTTCTACTGCTGGTAGAGAATATGACTTGAGAAAAGAGGGAAGGAAGAGCAGTCCTCCAAGGTTGGTAGTGGGGAGACCCTGCTGTGGAGCTGGAGTATGTGATGACCATGTATCCTTGCAGCTTCAGATTCAGAGTTCTTAATGCTGATAGCTAGAGATCAGAAAGTCAGGGAAGAGTGGAGTTTCTGATTCCAAGAGAGTCCTAACTCCCTCCCCTTCAGAATTAGAATTTAGAGGCCTAGAAAAAAGAGCCCCAGCCTTTGTTGTCCTCCCTGCCTCCTCCAGTAAGGCATGCTGTTCATCCCAGTAACCATCCTCTGCCCTCTGGCTACAGTGCAGGTGTAGGGCGTACTGGTACCTTTGTCGTCATTGATGCCATGCTGGACATGATGCATACAGAGCGGAAGGTGGATGTATATGGCTTTGTGAGCCGAATCCGGGCCCAGCGCTGCCAGATGGTGCAAACAGATGTGAGTAATCTGTGGGTGAAGGTGGCGGTAGGTTTTTTCCTGGGGCTAAAATATCTGCCTACCTCAAGGGCTCACTCAGTCTCCCAGGTTATTGTAAATGATCGTCATTATACAGTGTGATGAAGAGCCCTTATAAATTATCTACTCAGCCGTGCTCGGTGGCACATACCCGTAATCCTAGCAGCCCGGGAAGCTGAGGCAAGGAGGATCACGAGTTCAAGTACTGCCTCAGCAATTTAGTGAGGCCCTGTCTCAAAAAAATAAAAGAACTGGGAATGTGGCTTAAGCACCCCTGGGTTCAATTCCTGATACCAAAACAAAGTGCTTAAAGAGAATACAAGCTGGGTGCGGTGATTTATGCCTATAATTCTAGCTATTCAGGAGGCTGAGGTAGCAGGATCGCAAGTATGAGACCAGTTTGGTAATTTTGCAAGACCCTGTCTCAAAAAAGGATTGGGGACATAACTCAGTTGTAGAGCACCCCTCACCTCTGGGTTCAATCCCTAGTATCAAAAGAAAGCAAGCAAGCACAGAGGAGGTTTTGACTTTGGGTATGGGCATGTCAGGAAGGCAGCTGTCATTTCACTGGTCTTTAAAAGATAAGGGAACATGGGCTGGGGATATAGCTTAGTTTGTAGAGTGCTTGCCTCACATGCACAAGACCCTGGGTTCAATCCCCAGCACCACAAAAAAAAAAAGGAACAGTCCTTGAGGAAAGCAAGTGAGTCATGATGTAGCTCAGCCACATCCAAGAAAAGGAATGAGATGGGCTTTGTGGCCAGGGCACAGCATGAGGAGGGAAGCTGTCAGGAGGCTGGGCATTACAGATTATCACAGACTTTATGTATCTCTACTTCTGATAGTCCTTTCAAACTTGAATCTGCCCTCTCAGAATGAGAAGTGTTGCATGTGTCCCCCTCACTAAGCTTCCACCATCCCCAAGGCAGATAGGAATACTGCCTTCCAAGCTAACCACCACCAGAAGGACTCATGCATTTCAAGTCCTGCTTCTCTGAGTAAGGGCAGTAAGAGGAATCATTTTGTCCCTGCTAGGATCAAAAGAAAAGAAAAATGGTCTGGGGATGGGAGGGATGATGTGGTATCATTAGGACTGTGTTGTCTATAACTGAGAACTTGGCATCATCTGTGTTTCAGATGCAGTATGTTTTTATATACCAAGCCCTTCTGGAGCATTATCTCTATGGGGATACAGAACTGGAAGTGACCTCTCTAGAAACCCACCTGCAAAAAATTTACAACAAAATTCCAGGGACCAGCAACAATGGATTGGAAGAAGAGTTTAAGGTGAGTTGGTACTAGATGACCAACTCCAGATTGAAGGGTCCATTTGGTCTGGGAATTGTGGGTCTGGGTAAATGACTCCTTGTGCATTTGCCCGCATATGGTAAGACCCCTGGTGAGGCATGCCAGTGGTTTAAGGAAGTGGCCCTTTCAGCTCCTGTTATTCTCAACTCATCTTCCTTGTTAGGAGTCACTTCAGTTTTGTTTAGGGGGAAAGAAAAACAGGTAACAATGTTTTTTGTTTTGTTTTGTTTAAAAAAAAAAAAAGCCCACAGGTGATTATATATAGCCAGGGCAAAATTTTTCTGTAAGGACCAGATAATAAATATTTTAGAGTTTGTAGACCATACAGTCTCTGTCCCAACTGCTTACTACTGCTATTGTAGCACCAAAGCAGGCATAGACAGATTGTGAACAAATGAGTAGGGCTGTTTCTATAAGACTTTATTTATAGGCAGCAGTCTGGATTTAGCCTATGCTGACTGCTACTGAATGCCATTAGATAATGTCTCTCAACACATAAGGCCTGTGTCAGGGCTGTGTAGCTCACTGGTAGATCATGTACTTAGTATTCATGAGATCCTGAGTTTAATCCTTTCCACCAAAAGCATCCCAAGTCATGCTCTCATCAATGAAAAGTGCTCCCAGAAGCAAGTGATTTGTAGTTTCAGGTGAGAATGACACCTTTCCTTAAAAGCAGTTCTTCTCATACTATGGTGTATACGCTGGGGATCCTGACAGATACAGGTTCTGATTCAGCAAGTCTGAGTTAGATCCTGACACTTTGCATTTGACATTCTGCATTTCTAACAAAATGGGAACAATGCTGATGATGTATGGGCTACACTTTGAGTAGCAAGGATCAGGAAGAATATGAGGGGAAGAGGGGATACACATTTGGATAAGTTTTTCTAAGAAGTCTGAGACTACCTCTGGGGGTAGAACAGCAAGGTGGGCATCGGGTGGGCCTAGTTCCTTCTTCATACTGGAATCCTAGCTCCAGATCATAAAGTTCTAGGCCAAAGGAATCCCAGAAGAACTCATACAACAGCCTGGAAGGGGTTGTCTCTCAGTGGTAGAGCGCTCACCTAACATGGGCGGGACCCAGGTTCGATCCTCAGCACCACATAAAAATAAAGGCATGGTGTTGTGTCCATCTACACCTAGAAAATAAATATTAAAAAAAAAAAAGAGCCTGGAAGGCAGTATTTACTAAACACTGACTTGACTGTTCCTGAGCTTAAAGAAAGAAACAGTGTTCCAACAAAAACATGTAGAAATGGAGATCAGGGCCCTAGGGGAAGAACAGAGTGCTGACAAGGACCCTGGAGATGCAGGCCCGGTGACAGGCAGTCTTGTTAGGTGTAGTTACTTGGGTCAATAATGTTCTACTTCCCTTCCTCATTCAGAAGTTAACATCAATCAAAATCCAGAATGACAAGATGCGGACTGGAAACCTTCCAGCCAACATGAAGAAGAACAGAGTTTTACAGATCATTCCATGTAAGTGCCCTATCCCCTAATTCTTTCCACCCTTTCTACTTCTCAGGGACTAATTAATGATTGGTTTGGAGACAAGAATCAGGGCATTACCTCTTGATGCTCCCAGTGCTTTAATGGCCCCTGTAAATAAAATATCATAAGGAGGCAAAGCCTTTCTTTCTCCTGGGCAAAAAACAAGCTTGCCCTTGCCCAGCTGGGATTACATCTGCTAAGGGCCAAGGGCAGGAGCAGTGGAAAGAAAGAGATTGGGCATGTTGGTGAGCTACCAGCCACTGTTCTTCCTGCAGATGAATTCAACAGAGTGATCATTCCAGTTAAGCGAGGTGAAGAGAACACAGACTATGTGAATGCATCCTTCATTGATGTAAGTGTTGGCTGTGCCTGAGCTCCCAGCACCCCATAGAAATTCCCTGGACTTAACAGTGCTTCCCTCACAAATCTCCCTGGAAGGATCTTATTTGAATCAGTCAGCAATTACTGAATTCTGATACCTTCCCACCCACCTAGCTTACTAGGTTTGTCCAGCCCCAAAGAATAGAAGGTGGGCAAAACATAGTGCACTCCAGTGTGATACCTAAAGTGAAACTTTACCACACACTCATCTAGGCTAAAAAAAACTGACCTGACCTTTCCCATTCCTGTTCTTCTCATCCTAGCTCCAGCACCCCTTTCCTTTCCCCAGAGTTTGATCTTTGGCCACTGGGGAGCTCTGCCTGGGATGTTTTTGCCTCCAGCAGCTCCTATCCTTTCCTAGTGTCTTGTCTCATTGCCTCCCAGAAAGGCCCATCTTTTCCATTCACCCCTCCCTGATTATACCACCTCGTCCCTGTAATTGACCTGTCTGTATAGGGCTACCGGCAGAAGGACTCTTACATTGCCAGCCAGGGCCCTCTTCTCCACACAATTGAAGACTTCTGGCGTATGATCTGGGAGTGGAAATCATGTTCCATCGTGATGCTAACAGAACTGGAGGAGAGAGGCCAGGTGAGTTCAAAAAGGGCCTGGGCTGTGAGAGAGACAGTGTGAACAAGTGTGTGTATAGGGGTAGGGGTAGGCTAGAAGGTAGTTCTTAATTTTTACTTTGATTATACTGTCCACAAAGCCATTTTCAGACTTATTATCTAGTCTGTTAGGGTCTGAGCTATCATCAGCTTCTCCCAGGACTGGAAAGCAAAACAGTTCCCACCCTTTCACTTTTCTCCAGAATACAACCCCCAGCCTAGCCTTTGCACACATTCTCTGCACCCAACCCCCCCAGGCAGGGCAGAACCGGCAAGAGGAGGGATACAGAGCCAGTCCAGGGCATGGTGAGTGTCTCTAAGAAGGGGGTCACCTCTTCTGGATAAATGAAAGAAAACAATAGAATTTGAGAAATAACAAAAGCAAGAAATGTACAGCTTAAATTTCATTAATAAGGAAATGGAGTTTTCCCCCTAGAAACATGTGCCCTTTTTTGGCTGAGTAGGTGATTTAAGAGGGATAAAGCCAGAGGACAAAGTGACCCAGTGCCAGACCAGCCATGCTTCACAGGCTTAACAAGGAAGTCTTAAAAAAAAAAAAACACTCCCTCAAGTCAGTTAAAAAGTGTTGTCTGGGGACTCAGAGGTCCCCCAGAGCTCCCAGGGAATAGAAGAAATCTCACCACTACTACTGATTCAGTCATGCCACCTCCATGGGGCACTCTCATCTCAGGGATTCTCCCTCTAACTCTCATTACTGGCAGCCAGTCTGTGCTTCCACTGTGCTTATTCTTTTTTTTTTTTTTTTTAAGAGAGAAAGAATTTTTTAATATTTGTGTTTTAGTTTTCGGTGGACACAACATCTTTATTTTTATGTGGTGCTGAGGATCAAACCCAGCACCCTGTGCATGCCAGGCCAGCGTGCTACCGCTTGAGCCACATCCCCAGCCCACTTATTCTTTTTTTTTTTTTTTTTTAATTTTTTTAATATTTATTTTTTAGTTTTTTTCGGCGGACACAACATCTTTGTTTGTATGTGGTGCTGAGGATCGAACCCGGGGCCAGGCGAGTGCGCTACCGCTTGAGCCACATCCCCAGCCCAGCCCACTTATTCTTATAAACACTCTTTCTGTTGAGGTTATACAGTGAAGTAATTAGGTGCTTCTTTAGGCCTGGGATGTTATGTAACAAGGATCAGAATCAATAAAATGATCCTGGAGAAGCTAGCAAGGCTTGGTAGGAAAGTTTCTCCTAAGCTATAATGAAGAATTGAGACTTTTTAAAGCACTTTAAGAGTCTTTGACAAATCCAGTTTGTGGTGTATTTTTTTGTTTGTTTTTGTTTTTGTTTGTTCTGTTTTTAATCCCTTGGTAACACCAGGAGAACAGTGAGGAGAAATGGGCAAGCCAGAAGCAGAGGGGAACTATGGAAGTTTTATTGATGGCTTGAACTCTGCTGAGCTGGTCAGAGAGAGTGGAGAGGTGAGGAGGGCCCAATAGGAAAAGAGTTAAGCACAGCACCCACTCAGGAGTCACTGAGTTTGTTGTCAATTAAAAATTAAAAACATTAAGCATGTTTTACATTGGTTCCAAGCAGTTAGTTCCCATTCTGTGCTTGTGCAGTTTATTTAACTTTGATACAGGCTTCATACCTGTATCAATACCCCAACATTTCATTATGTCAGGTTTGTAGTTTGTGGGTTTTTGTTTTTTGCTCAGTCATTTCACTCAGTAACTAGTCTTCCCAGGCTTGTATTATTGACAGGCATCCCTCATAGATCTTTGTCTATTATTAGTAACAAGATTGATGAAATGGGAGGTTTGGTTAAGTCCTTGGCCTTGCACTCAAGAAAACATGCACTGAGTAACAAAGGCCAGCTGGGACAGAAGTGGCTGTGTTATCAGGGCCTAGTGCATGTCTGCTAGCCCTCTGATAGCCACAAGGGGATATGTGGATTAGACCAGAGCTTTACATGTTTTTCCCCATTCCGTCTGCAGGTGAATGATGGGAAGGCCCAAAGAATAGGCAGAAGAGCTGGAATAGGAAGCTCAGAGACATCTCTTGGTCCACTGCCCTATAATGAAATGTAGCTCAGTGAATATCTCTGACCCTGTCTAGTCTGATTATCAGGCTTCTTTTTAAACTTACTTTGGTACTGGGGATGAACCCACAGCTTGGCACATGCTGAGCAAACACTGTGCCACTGAGCTACATCCCTACCCCTCAGACTCTTTCAGTCTTGAAGAGAGCTTAATGAGAGTTTAGGGTAGAGGGGCAGGAAGCATTTATCTTGGGTAACAGTGAGGGGAAGAGCCATGCACACCTAGTCCTCCAATCCATTGGTCAAGCCTGTTATCAGTTGGGTGGACCCCCTTTCCTTCTGCCACTGTGCCTTAGCCTCTGTCTTCCCAGGGCTATCAAAATAGCCAGTAGCTTTTGCTCTTAGAAACTTCTTAGTGAATCAGAACAGGACATTAGTCGCATTTTTCATAGGGCCTCACTGGCCTCCAAGATAAAATTTCACTTATTGTTTCATCTCTCATTCATGTCAGGTGTAGCTCCCAGAGATAAACACAGTAAGCCTAAATAACATAGTGAAGGGTGTGTATGTTTATACAAAGTGACACCACCACTCCTTATGTCAGTAGTATAAAAGTCTGATCCCCAAATATAAATTTTCTACCATATAAATAAAAATCTCAAAGGAATTAAAATTTCTCTTGAGTTTTCTCGTTCTTCTCCACTTTAACCAAAAGGATGCATCAAGATGCTTGGGAAGGCATGGGTTCCTTCAGTAGCCACAGCTTGGAACAGGCATCAGTGTGAGCAGGGCAGTGCTACCAGCTCCCGCACTGTGCCAGTCCAATCTGACTCTCATTCTGTTTCTTTAAAGCATCAGTAGAACACGATGCCCACAAAGTTGAGTCCCTACTACTGTTGTCAGCCTTGTACCATAAAGAGACTTAGTGCTGTCTAAGGCAAGGAGGGTGAACAAAGACCACAGGAGAAAAGACAGAAAAGCTGGGCTTAGGCTTCATCAGGATGCCACTGTATAGAGTCCATAACCTGAAAATTAAATCTGAGATTAAACCTCAGCTCCCAAGCTCTCTTCTCCCACTTAATGACTTCTTCACCTGGTTTACCACCCCTTTGGGGCCTTTATTCCTGTTTCTGTTCTTTTATCGATTTGGTGTTTGTTTTGGTGAGGGGGTGTTGGTTGATTTGCAGTGGGATCTTACTGTGTTGCCCAGACTGATCTTGAATTCCTGGGCTCAAGTGATCTTCTTGCCTCAGCTCAGCTGAGACTATAGGCATGTGTCCCTGTGCCTGGTTTTCTATCTCTGGTTTTGGAGGCATCAGTATCCATGAGGGTGATCTATCTACCCTTAGTCTTTCTGTTTCTTGGCTTCCTCAGCTACCAGTTCCCATGGTCAAACCATGATCTTTTCATCCCCATGCCTTTAGAATCTTGATAGGACATTCTATACCCTGTTTATCACCTCCAATACAACATGGTACTTCTTACTTCTATTCCAGTAATTGTTTATCTTCACCAAATCTTAGAGCCATTGACTGCTCCACTTTCTCATTGTCAGTCACCTGGTTCATATTTTCACCTTCCTGTGTGTTCTGTTTGTAAAGTTTGTGTGGCTTGTCATTATTATCCTTCCCTTTCTAACACCCATTATTGCCTCATACTTTCTTACTTTCTTTCATGGCAAGGCCTCTATTCTGTTAAATCCAGTTACATATCTACATATGATAGCAAACATCACTGGGAAAAAACCAAAACTCTGCTGACTGTTCTCCCATTGAATTCACCACCACAAATCTAATGTGGGTAAAGCACTACCTAGCAATTCTATTGCTGTTCCTTCTTTTTTCTTTTTTAAGTTGTTGATAAACCTTTATTTTATTTATTTATATTCAGTGCTGAGAATCAAACTCAGTGTCTCACAATACAGGCAAGTACACTACCACTGGGCCACAACCCCAGCCCCCCTGTTCCTTTTTCTCTTCCTCAGATCTGCAGAATCCCCTTGCCTATCCCGCCATGTATCTTAGCTATAGCTTGGCCTCATTTTTCAAGAAATTGGACAAGAATACCCTCCTCAAACAGCAGCCCATTCACATCTGTAACAGTTCTCTTACCTGCCATCCTGGGGAAAGGGATCCTATAGCTCGATGCAGCCATCCACTGTGCTCTTGGTCCCATTCCCACCTCCCTCAAGGATCTTGCCACTGGAAGATCCTTGCTAGTCTTGTCTCCATCAACAGCTCCCCTCTCTACTTAGCAGCCCACACTATTACATTTCCTGTCTTTAAAAAACAAAATTATCTCCCCTAATCCTACATCCCCTTCCATCTAGATACTATTTTTATGTACTTCTTTCTAGATAAGTTCCTTTAAAGCATCTGCTTTCCCCTTTAGGTTCTCACCTCACTCTGTTCCTTTCATTCTTGACTGCAGTGGGACTGCTTTAGTTAAGATCACGGTGACATTGACTGTTATCTTGCCAAATCCAAAGATCATTTCTCTCTTTTTTTTCTTTTTCCTTTTGTTTGTTCTTGTTGTTGTCCTTATACCAACATTCGAAATAGTCAGTGCTTCCCTCTTTCTTGGAATATTTCTTTCTTTGATTTCCACAATCTCACCCCTGTCACTAGCCTTGCTAGTTTCTTTGTCATTTATTTTGTGACCTCCTTCTCCTCTGCATGACCTCTAAACACTCTCTGGAGGATTCTATACTCAGGCCTTATTAGCCCATTCTCTTATGACATGCTGTCCTTGAGGATCTCAGCCAAGCCTGTGGTCTTAAATACAACCCATACACCAAAGCCTTAAATCTTTGCCCCCAGCACAGTTACCTACTCCCCTTCCAATAGGGATCTCCCATATTCCTCATGGCCATGCATTTCCCATTGTGTACTAATGTATCCAGTACCTACCTGATATCTTCATGTGGTTGATTATTAAGAATCTCAGGCCAGTGGCACATGCCTGTAATCCCAACTGCTCAGGAAGCAGAGGCAGGAGGATTGTGAGTTCAAGGCCAGCCTCAGCAAAAAGCAAGGCACTAAGCAACTGTGAGACCCTGTCTCTTTAAAAAAAAAATGGACTGGGGATGTGGCTCAGTGGTTAAGTGCCTTTGAGTTCAATCCCCAGTACCTCTCCAAAAAAGAATCTAAGGCTCCATATGGCCCAAATGAAACTTGATTTTTCTCCCCACACTTCATGCTAATTCACCCCACTCTGAACTGTCTCAATAAATAGGACCATCTTCCACCCCACTGCTCCTGCTACAAGTCTAGGATTTCCCTTCCTTACTCTCTTTTCGTCACCACCACATGCAGTTTATCAGTGAGTCTTGATACCTGCTGAGCATATCCACTTCACTCTAGCTTAACAATGCCACTCATACAATATACCATCATCTCTAACCTACTAAGGGACATGCACATGGGGCAGTGGTTACACCTCTCACAAACCATGCCAGCACTAGGTCAACCTGGAGTTTCCTGGCAACCTGTCTTCCTGCTTCTAGACCCATTGAGTCAGTTCTTCACATGGCAGCCAGGAATATTTCTTTCTTTGATTTCCACAATCTCCACAGCACCCTTTTGAAAAATACAAATGTAATCATGTTACTCTTTATCTTAAAATCATCTTTGGGCTTTTAGAGACCTTGAGGAAAAAAATCTACCTATGCATATGAAATTTAGAAACTTTTTTTTTTGGTTATTTAGTCCCCACACTTAAATTGGGCCCTTCCTTTTAGTTTCACTTGCTTATTTTAAATCCCCTAGTTTTCATTTTCTCCTATCCCCTCTACCCTCAATGGGCTAAGTAGGGCATGGTTTATATGCTGGGTCACAGCCTCTGTCCTTGAGACTGGTCTCCCGTATTCCTCATGGCCATGCATTTCCCATTGTCCTTCTCTCAATTCTCCATCCCAGCAGAATCTTGGCATTTTTAGCCTGGGCTACAGTTAGGATAGCCAGTGCTGCTACAGTTTTTTCTGGATTCTTTAAACCTACATCCTGCCTCCTAAGGAAGGGGTCCCTTAGCCCAGAGGATAATAGATATCTGATTGAAACTGCTCTGTGCCTTCCATCAACTTACCACAGCCTGTGAACTAATGCCAGACAGCTGTCACTGCCGCCGTTTCATAGACGAGAGAGAGAGAGGCCTCTGGGGATTGTTTCCCTCTGTTTCCCACCTTTTCCCTCTTAGATGATTTGACTTGGTTTGAGATGGGGACTCAACAAGTTGCCTTGGGCTCAGGTGATCCCCCCTACCTCAGCCTCCATAGTAGCTGGGACTATAGGCACATGCCACCATACCCAGCCTTTGGCTTTGTTTTTGAGTGTAACCTGCTCCTTTGGTTTTGTTGTTGAATTTTGTTGTTGAGCCCATGTGGAGGGCTAAATTAAATGAATCCTGTCCCCTTCGCCAGGATAAGTAAGATAATTCCCTACCATTATCTGTCCTATAGTCTTATGTAGCTTTTCTTTACTCCATGTCATTCCTTAAATCCTAATCACATATTTACCAGATTTGTTTTCTTTCAGCCCACCTTACCTGCCTCCCTGTAACCCTCTAATAGCTGTGTCCCCTTGAAACTCACTGTACAAGTCTGCCCCCTGAGGTCAGTCAGAACCACCTCAAGTGACTGACTGTCCCCATTAGCTAACCAAGGAAGGGTTCCCATTATTGTCTCTGTTGATAAGCCCCCTGTCTCGAGCTTTAGGAAGGGCTTCTCTCCTATAATTCCCAGCTATGCCTGCCTGGGGCCTCCCCACCTTCTGCCCTTTTTCTCTGCTATGCATACCTAAGAAGATCTAAAGTACTAAAAGCTGTTGGTTGCAGGGCCCATAGTATTTCTTTCTCTTGTAAAATATGGTCTTGCTGCTCTCTTCCCTCTATCTCAATCTGCTGACCTCACTCCCATCTGGAACCTAGTGATTCTAATGACTTTGAAGTCCATCTTCAGTCCTGGTTGAGAAATTGTGTGAAGGCGGTATTGTTTCAAGGGAACTGTGACAGCAAAATCATTCTACCTGCCAGTGCCCTGGAGACCAGTGATTAATAACTAGTTGAGGTGCACCTTAGTTAGGATTTTTTTAAACAGTTATGGTTGAAGAGTGGTTCAGCACCCCATCTTCAGGGATCCTCAAGATTTCTGGAGAGCACAGGTGGAAAAGCACTGGTCTACGGCATTTCTTTGCTCCAATACTTTAATAACCTGTCTGTTAGAATGAATTCACTGTCATTTATAAAGGAGTTACTGAATGATCACACTTAGGAAAAGCAATAAAAGTCTGTAAAATGGGTTTTTAATCTGGATGAGGTGACACTGGAGGAACACTTGAGCCAGGAGTTCAAGGCCTGCCTTGACTCACATAAATAAGTTGGATTTTTTAAAAAATTTTTTTAGTTGTAGAAGAACAAATAAAGATAAATAAATCTTTATTTATTTTTATGTGGTGCTGAGAATGGAACCCAGTGTCTCACATGTGCACATGCAAGGCAAGTGCTCTACCACTGAGCTATAGCCCCAGCCCAATAAATTGTATTTTAATAGTAATTTTATTTGTACTGTGAGACTATCAGTGATTTTTCTTTTGTACTTAATGTTTTCAAATCTTAATGCACATGTATGGCTGAGAATTTTTAAGTTTCGGCTGTTGTGGTGGTGCATGCCTGTTAGCCTAGCAACTTGGGAGGCTAAGGCAGGAGGCCAGCCTCAGCAACTTAGTGAGACCTTGTCTCAAATAAAATAAAAAGCAGGACTGATTTGAACTTGGCACATTAAATGTTGGGGAACTTAACAACGTGAACAATATGAGGTATTGGGCAGGTGAGCATGCAGGACGTGATGGGATTCAGGAGAGCAGCAAGGGAGACCAACAGCAGAGAGACCAGTTGGATAATGTAGTTCAGAGGTAGAGCAGCCCTGGGTTAAATCTCTAGTACCATCAAAAAAAATAAATAAATAAAAACTAAAAAATCTCAGACCCCCCCCCCCACACACACACACACACAATGCTCTAAAGAAATGGACCACGTTTTACTTACATATTTATGCCTTGACTTATTCTGCAGACATTAAACACATTCATTTACCAGGAACTTATTGAGAGCCTATAGAATGCCAGGCCTGGGTCAGGGTGCTCAAGATGCAAAGATGAATTGAGATAGATCCTTTCCCCTGTACGCAGGGAGCTTTAGAAGGAATTGAGTTAGGTGCAAGCAAAGACAGTAAACCATCTCCTGCAAGGACAGGAGTGCTAGAACTAGCAACCTTAAAGTACCATTGCAGATTAAGGAGATCGAGATCAGAGGAATAAAAGGATACTGTGAACTGGGCTATGGTGAAGCAGCATGGCTGGGTGAGGGTGTAAATGGGTTCCACTTTTCTGGATTAGCAAGGTGGCACATGTAAGCAGCTATAAAGTATGGAATCATGGATTAAGGGTGGAACAAAAACATCCATCCCTCTTCATCCTCCCCACAGCCATTTGAGTGTTGAATAGCACTGAGCAGCAGAGTTCTTCATAGACTCTGTCATATTGTAAACTAGATTGTCAACAAGTGACACTAAATGATTAACTAATTATTTCTTGTAGAATGCCTGTAATCTCAGTGGCTAGGGAGGTTGAGGCAGGAGAATCACGAGTTCAAAGCCACCCTCAGTAATAGTGAGGTGCTAAGTAATTCAGTGAGACCCTGTCTCTAAATAAAATACAAAATAGGACTGGGGATGTGGCTCAGTAGTTGAGTGCCCCTGAGTTCAACCCCTAGTACCAAAAAAAAAAAAAAAGTGAGAGGTCAGGCTGCTCACGAGCAATGGTGCCTTTGCCACACTTAGTACTAGCCCCTGGCCTCTCTTATTTGTCTCGCCAGGAGAAGTGTGCCCAGTACTGGCCATCTGATGGCCTTGTATCCTATGGAGACATAACAGTGGAGCTGAAGAAGGAGGAAGAATGTGAGAGCTACACCGTCCGAGACCTCCTGGTTACCAATACCAGGGTAAGATTTGCGGTAGGTGGGGCTCCTCCCTCAGGGAAAGCAGAGCTACCCCTGCCTCCCTGACCCTCTTTTCTCCAAAGGAGAACAAGAGCCGGCAGATCCGACAGTTCCACTTCCATGGCTGGCCTGAAGTGGGCATCCCCAGTGATGGGAAGGGCATGATCAGCATCATTGCAGCTGTACAGAAGCAGCAGCAGCAGTCGGGGAACCACCCCATCACTGTGCACTGCAGGTATCGCTGGCCCCAGCTCTCAGATGGGTGGCAGAGGCGGGGGTGCAGTGGTGAACATGTGTCAGATGGTGAGGAAAGCTGTGCAGGAGCAGGTTGTAGGTGAGCACTTGTGACAATCAAGTTTGACAGTCATAACAGAGCTGAGTGAGTGCTCAGAGAGTGTCTTGGAGTTTGAATTTGGCACATTAAATACTAGGGAACTTAACAACATGAACAATGTGAGGTATTATGCAGGGGAACATGTGGGATGTGATGGGAGAGCTATAGAGAGACTAGTTGGGCAACGTGAGGATGAGGGCCTGGCCTCCTTAAACACAGGGAAAGAAAATGGCAAATGTTCTGAAAACAGTCAAGGGAAAATGAAAAGACTAAGACTGCTTAGCAAAAAAGCAGAAGAGTCAAGGGTGCTTCTCAGGTTTGAGCCTAGGTTACTGGTAGCAGTTGATGTAAGCAACTGAAAAAAGATGATAAGGAGACTTGTTTGGAGAGAAAAGGTGAATTTTACATGGAACATGTTATTTGAGATTGCATTTTAGGAAAAAGAAATGTTTACCCTGAGTTTCCTTAATAGTAAAGTTTCTCAACAGATTTGTCCATATTAGCTCTCTAGTTCCTTTCCTTTATTCTCTTATCCTGTCAAGCCCATTCCAGTCATACCACCCACTCACACACTTACTCCATTTCAACTGCACCACTGGGGCTACCTGTGGCCTCCAGATTGCTAAAGCCAGTGGTCATTCTCAGTCTCATCATACTTGACTTTTCATCAGTGTTGGACACATTTTATCACTGATCTCTCTGCAGCACACTCCCCAAGTGGCTTCTGTTATGGTTTTCATCCTCATGTGCTCTTCTTCTGTGTCCTGTGTTGATTCCTCCCCATTTGTGGTCCAAGGCCCAGTCCTTGAACCTCTTCTCTATCAACAGACAACACCCCTAGGAGAGCTCACTCAGTCTCCTGGCTTTAACAGCAATTCCCAAGTCTTTATTACCAGTTCTCTAGGTGATCCCCCAAACACCAAGTTTATCTATCCAATTACCTACTTGTCATTTCCACAAGGATATCTAATGGGCATCCTTAGCTTAGGGTTCAAGTGAGAACTGCTGGTGTTTCTGTCAAGGCCTGCTGTTCCACATCAGTAAGTAGCTTGCCATTTCCCAGATAACTCCAGAGAGAAGCCTTGGAACTAACCTGTTCTCTGCTCTTTCTCAGATATCATATCTAATCCATCATCAAATTGTGTTCTACCTGCATATAATCTAACAATCCAAGTATTTTTCACTGCCTCCTCCAGGATCCTCTCTGTCCAAGCCAATTTCCCTCTGCAGTAATTGTACCAACCTCCTTCCTGGCTGGTCTCTCTGCTGTCACCTTCACCTGCAATCTGTTCTCAACACAGCAGCCTAAGAGAGCCTTTTATTTTATTTATTTATTTTTGCCTCTCGCCCTGCCTCAGGAGCCTTTCAAATGTAAGTCATGGTCTGGGGATATAGCCCAGAGGTAGAGTGCTTGCCAACATGCACAAGGCCCTGGGTTCTATGCGCATCACCACCAAACATATATATAAACAACTATAAATCTCTCCTTTATTTAGAATCCCAACAACAAGGGCCCAACATGATCTGAGGGCTCCCTGTCAGGCCAGGAAGCAGGATGCAACTTAGGCTGGCATTCTCCCAGGGCTCTGACCTCACCCTCACCACTCTCCTTCCTTCCTACATCAGATTCAGCACCCTTGGCACACTCCTGCCTTTGTCCTGAGAGACTGTTTCCCAGGTATCCATAGAACTTCACCCTCACCTTCTTGGTATGTCTGCTCACACAGCATTCGTTCAGAGAGCCTTCCTGAGCACCCTACCTGAACTCTGCTCCTCTTTCTCCTTCCCTGACTGCATGTCTTTTTCTCTAGAAAGATTGCTAAGCCCCGCAGTCCTTGCCACAGAGCAGGCACTCAATGTCCAGTTAGAGAATCAGCTGATGACATTGAACTGGGTAGATACTGTCAAGGTCAGAGTCTGAATTCCTTGGATTTACAAAGAAGATAAGAGACACAGGAAAGAACCAGCAGGTACATACCATTGCAAATGGTTTGTCAGGGAAAAGGAAGAGAGGAATAGAACTCTAACCTGATCCAGTGGTAGGGTCAGGTCAACCTGGGCATGTTGGTAGGTGAACGTCAAGAGCTAGTACTTGTGGAGTGTAGATGAGGGTTGTTAGCATGGTCCCACAGGTGAGCCCTCAGTAGGAGTAACCTGTGCCATGAAGGAGAGGCAGCAGGGGTCACTGCCTCCCCAGAGGTATGCTGAGTTCCTCTAGGCTGGCAGAGGTGAGCACAGGCCTCCTGCCCCACTCATACCCTCCTGTGGTAGCTCTATGGATCATGCACCTTCCCAGGCACCAGACTCAGCTTCAGTCTGCTCCTTATCACTCATACTCACCCACTCTGCTTGGAGAGCTTTAGCAGGCATGGTAAGTCTGTCTGCTCTGTTTCAGTGCCGGGGCAGGACGGACAGGGACTTTCTGTGCCCTGAGCACAGTCCTGGAACGAGTGAAAGCAGAGGGGATTTTGGATGTCTTCCAGACTGTCAAGAGCCTGCGGCTTCAGAGGCCACATATGGTCCAGACACTGGTATGCTGCTCATGTCTTTGTGCCACCACCATCTGCAATCCTTCCCCATCAGGGAGAAGGCCTTCAGAGTCCCCCTCAGGAGTCCCACCCTTCCCCAAGGTGTCCAAACCCACAAGTGCCTTGAGAGGCAGGATTGCAGTGGGAATATACCCTCTATCACCAGTGGGAATGTGACACGTTAGACAAGGGGTACTCGGGTGCCCCCAGGGCTTGTTTATGCTTCTCCCTGGGTTGGGGGTCGGGGAGCAGGACTACTTACCTTTGTTCTGTTCAGGCTCCCTATTAAGAGATCTGACTTTTAACAGTGTGGACATCCACAAATGTTTTCCTAAAACTTCTGGAGTGAGAAATGTTTGAGGGGAAAAAGAAAAGTAAATTTTAGGAGGTTTACCAGGAGATGAGACATTAAGAGCAGAGCACATGCCAGTCTGGCAGCCATGGTGAAGGTGCACCATTTCCCAGCCCAGCATACTCGTATTTGTCCTTGCCAGTCCAGTCAGCTCTATTTGCAGAACATCCACTGTGCTAATCCAGAGGGCAGAGCTATCAGAACTTGGGCAGACAGGTCGAGGTGCATGTGGAAGTCCACAAACATTCATTTCCTCTCCAATTTCCATTCTAAAAACAGCTCTGTTAGGAACTGTGGTTCCACATACTCTTCAATAACCTTGGCATTCTTCCCACTTTCATTCTCCAGGAGCAGTATGAGTTCTGCTACAAGGTGGTGCAGGAATACATTGATGCATTCTCAGATTATGCCAACTTCAAGTAACAGGCGACAAGGCCCCGTGGACAGGAGAATTGCCTTTAATATTTTGTAATATTCTGTTTTGTTAATATACCCAAAATTGTGTATATATCTTATAACTGTTTTAGAAATTGGTACATAGGCTTCTATTACCTATTAGGTGGAGATTTTATATGTAAATGTGTTAGCACTGATAGTCCTTTTTCCAATGTTTTATTGGGGAATTAAATAGTGTGATGTTTGATTGATATCGTGTAATCCTCAGCCTGGAAATTGGGCTGGATTGTTTTTTGGTTTAAACATCTTTTCCTAAAGAAGATAAACCCATTCCAGGTAGCTTGGCACCAGCTAAGAAAAAAGCACAAAGTTCTCAGAACTCTTGAGGAAATGGTTGTCCCAGGATCCCCATGCAAGTCTCCATTCCCTCCCTACACTGTAAATATCCCTCTCTCTAGCTCACCTCCTTCAAACACACCTCCACATCCCAGCAGCCCCCTGGGGGGAGTAATGGGACCAGGGCGGTATCTCTGGCACCACACTAGGGATTATCAGGTAATAAAAGCTTTGACTCCCTGAGGAAATGTCTCTCCCTTTGTCTGGGGTGGGGCAACCAGACAGGGCTAGGCTGCTCCTGGCCCTTCTATATTGCTGCTGTCTCTCAGTTCCCCAGCTCTCCATTTCTATCATTCACAGCTCCTCCATCTCTGATGTGATCTCCAAGACCCTCCTTTCTTTCCCAGCACATCTTTTGTTTAGTGGTCTCAGCCAGCCTCATACCCTGGAGAAGATGGCAAAGGGTAGGGCCACCAGGAGAAGAGGAACTGGCTCAGCCTTAGACCTGAGGTTGGTCTCTGTCCTCTCCAGCTCTGCTGCTTTGCTTCAAAGCCATTTAGATTGTGTCACTATCCAGAAAAGTCTTTGTGTCCACATTGATTGTGTCAAATGGCTTCCACATCCTTTCATATATGTCCTAATTTCCAGGACTTTAATGTGGAAAAGTCTCAAATCCAGAAGCCAAGATGATGGGATTCTTAGATTTCAACTTGGTCTCAAATCTGATGTGTTTAACATGTCAAGTTTTGTATCTTAAATAATATAAATGTTTATGTATTCCTTATATAACAGTCTGCCCTACCCAGAGACCCAGTATCCTTCTACCTTCCAGATTCATGGTCCTCAAAATATAATTCTCATCCCTGTGGCAGGAGTTGAATCACTTCCACATCTGCATCTGAATCAGGCAAGGGGGGAAAAGTATGTAGTGTAAACACAAAACAATTTCATTTTTAGCAAAAGTTGTTGCTTTTTTTGTGGTGGCAGGTGGGGGCGGGCAACACTGGGAATCGAACCCAGTCAGTGATGCTCTACCACTGAGCTACATCTCCACCCCTTTTTATTTTTCGTTTTGAGGCAGGTTCTCACTGTCTTATTTGAGACACTAAGTTTGAAACTGGTCCCAAACTTGGAGTCCTCCTGCCTCAGCCTCCCAGTACCTGGGATTGCAAGCATTCACCACTGTTCCCAGCTCAAAAGTTGCATTTTTGGTTTCTCATAGCCCAGTAGCTAAAACATAATCCTATGGCTGTACCTAATTACAAGGAGTATTGAGAAGTGTGACCTTTAGTTGGGATACAGTTGGAAGGGTGGGTCTGCTTATCACTCCTCCTAGCCTCAGGAGCAGCTCATGATGGGAGCAGAAGATAAACTGATTGCCCAGGCTGGCAGGGCAGGGCTGAGGGAGGGAGCCTGCAGCCTCTGGCCTTCCTTGAAGAATTGTGGCAGGCTCTGGGCTCAAAGGCTTCAAGAGTGAGAGGTAGCACTCCAGCCTGGCCCATGGAGGCACATTCAGGTCAGTGTTCCATGGCTTGCTGGAGCAATGCAGCTTGAACTAGATCCAAGAAGGGATGCTGGAAATTGAGTTGAATATAGAGGGAAAAAGATCAAGTGGAGCTGAATTACAGAGGCTCTAAATCCAGATGAGACTGTAACTCGGGCTTCAAGAGGGCACTCAGTGTACACCACATATTCATGATGTTTGGGTGAAGGAAGTGGTACGAGAGAAAGGAAGTCCAGAGGCCTACAGGAGGCAGGGACACTACAACAGACTACTTCTGGAAGCTTCAAGAGGTGAGTGCAAGTCATTAGAGGCATTCAGTCCTTCTGTTGGAACTACAAGAGGCAGTTGACTCAAAACTCAGTAGTTTCCAAAGAAGCATGATAAACAAAGAATCTGAGAGATCTCCAATTAGGGATGCTGGTTTGAAGAGAAGACCCTGGCCCTTGCAAGCTACCCTTTGAACCCTCTGTGTGACTAAGTCTAGCAGATATAGGAGTATGGTGGTGGGGTCAGCAAGCCATCATTGAACATGCAAGTGAAGCTCTGTCCCTATGTTGCCTTTCCACTCCCAGCAAGTGGCTCATCTCCTATTTGCAAGGTTGGCTTTGGGCAGAGCACATCAATGTGGCCTCACCAGGTTTCTGAGGTTTCTGCTAGAGTCTGTGCTGACTTGGTCAGTGGCTGGGCCAATATTTTAAATTTCACCTGATTACTAATCAATTATCTTCCAGCAGGAATTACCTCACCTCATCTCTTTGCTTCCTTTCCATAGAACTAACCCTTATCCCTTCATCCCTCCCCCTTAACTCTTTTCTTACTCAGAGTGCAAGAGACATGAACCCAACAGGAACTAGTGTAAGTTCAAAGAACAATGTCCTGGGCGTTCACAGCACAATGTGAGAAGGGCTGGGGTGACTGCTTCATCCGGTACCTCACATCCAATCAGCTGTGGCCCCAGGGAATTAGGGTGGGTAAGTTTATTTCCCTGCAGGGAAGAGTTACAGCCAGCGCCCACTGTGTACCCCAAATTCTGGGTCCTGCCACTCATTAGAGATCTCACTTATATTGAGTCGGCTCCCTTCTGGGCTTCATTTTCTTTCACCACCACCCCCAGATACTCAAGTCTCTTTCATTGAAAAAAAAGGGGGGAAAAGTCATTTCCCCCAGACCTAAGTTCTTCCCCTGCAATGCTGTCATAAGTCCCTATTTGCTTGTAAGAAAGTCTCTCCTCTGACTACTACTTCTTCCTCACTTCACCCCGACTCTCACTGGTTCTTGCCAGGGCAGCCTAGGTGCTAAACCCCAGGGATCCCTTTCCCCTTGTCCACCAGCTCCCCGCTGGTACTAGTGATTCTTTTTGGACCTCATTAACTGCTTCCAGTCTCCTTCCTTAGAGCTTAGAGGTCCTGGACTGTGTATGTGGACCCTCAGCTCTCCTCCACTTGCCTCCTTTCCCCAGAGTGGTCCAGAGGTACCTGTCGCTGGCCCCCATCCCCAGGCTTCCCCCAATCCTTCGGGTTCCACCCAGTCTCCACCCTGCCATGCTAGAACCCACAGATCACCAGCAGTTCCTTTGTTGGCCCTTCTTCATTTTGTCCTTTTGCTAGATCACCCCAGAATACCATTCTGAGTCCACAACTCTGTTGTTTTAGTCAGTTTTTTTTGCTACTGTGACTAAAGGGCCTGACCAGAACAATTTTAGGAGAGGAAAAGTTTAAGGGCTCATGGTTTCAGAGGTCTTAGTCCGCAGAAGGCCAGCTGCGTTCCTTGGGGATGGTAAGCAGATCCACCCTTCCAACTGAGGCAGAACATCATGGTGGAAGAGTGTGGCAGAGGGAAGCAGCTTGCATCATCAGGAAGCAGAGGGTGTCTCCACTTGCCAGATACAAATATATACACCAAAGACATGCCCTAATTCCCACCTACTCCAGCCACACCCTACCACTTCAGTTACTGATTTGGTTAAGACTCTTGACAACCCAATCATTTCTCCTCTGAACCTTCTTGCATTGTCTCACGTGAACTTTTGGGGGACACCTCACATCCAAACCATAACATTTACAAACAGCATATGTTTTTAATTTTGGGGTAGGGGTACTTAACCTATATCCCCAGCCTTTTTATTTTTAATTTTTGAGACAAGTTCTCACTAAGATGCTGAAGCCGGCCTTGAACTTGTGAACCTCCTGCCTCAGTCTCCCATGTCTACTTAGATTACAGGCATGCACCACTGCACCTGGCTAGCTAATGCATCTTTATTCTTGGCCCTGGGCCACTACCCAAGGTTTGTGCATGTCTCCCACAACACCTAAGCATTCTGCTCTCACCCTCTGCTTTCCCAACTGACCCTAGCTACAGTGAGTGATTTGATACCCTCAGAACCAGGCGTAGTTGGAACTCAGTAGTAAATAAGTGGCTTTCCTCTTCTGCCAAAAGGGATACAAGGATGAATTCCAGGGTTGGTGGTCTGGAAGGGACATGAAACAGTCCTGAAAAGCTAAGCATGTGGCCAGAAAGAAAGGGACCAGACCTTGCCTTAAAAAAGCTTAGTTTGGTTTGGAATTTTTGGTGTGTGTTGGGGGTGGGGTTACAGAAAAGGGGAGTTAATTCATAGGTATATCTCTTACCTAGCATGCAGCATTTATGAGGCCCTGGGTTTAATCCCCCCCCCCAAACACACACAAATGTAAAAAGTCACCCCTTTCCTCTTTTATTTTTTTTAAATATTTTTTTAGTTGTAGTTGGACACAATATCTTTATTTTATTATGTGGTGCTGAGTATTGAACCCAGCGCCTTGCACGTGCTAGGCAAGCGCTCTACCGCTGAGCCACAACCCCAGCCTCTCTTTCCTCTTTTAAAATAAACACCAAGGGCACAGGGATATATCTCAGTCATAGAGCATTTGCCTAGCATGTGCAAGGGTCCTGGGTTGGATCCCCACAGCCACCCCCCGGCCAGGAGGGATGGCAAACTACCAGGAACTTTATGACTTGTTTTGTTTGGTTTCAATTTTGGAGACAGGGCCTTGCTGTTGCTGAGACTGGCCTGAGACTCATGATCCTCCTGCCTCAGCCTCAAAAGTTGCTGGGATTACAGGGTGTACATCAACACACCTACTACCACCAGGGACTGTTTTTTATTTCTTTTCCATACTTTTTATTGGTGCATTATAGTTGTACATAATGGTGGGATTTGTTGTTACACATTTATACATGCATACACCATTGGGGCCTTTGGAACATTCTGAAACTCAACCAGACAACAAGACTAGTTGATCGAATTCAAAGAGTTATTATTTTTACTAAAGCATAAAGCAAATATTTTCCTAAGAATAACCTAGCTAACAAAGTCTCTGTATTTCCCAATACAGTTTAACTGAACATACAGTCCCCAGATTTATTTCAGGTCTCTGCTGATAAGTCAATTTGGAAAGTCACATCTGGGCCCATCCTGAAGCCTAGGTGCCAGGGCTGCCCCTCATGTCTGTCGTGACCTTTCCCCATCCTTATCACAGGATATGACGCATCTTCTCTCTCCAAAGATTCTGGTCACCACGCTGCCAAGCCTGACCCTGGCACTGGCATTTGCTGTTGATTTCAGATGTGGAGATTGGCTATTAACTCTGTAAATAGAGCTCTGACCCCTTGAGACCAGTGGTTAGCAGTGGAAGGCTGAGCCACTGACACAGGATTGGAATCAAAGGCTGGTTTCCAGGATCGCAGGCTAGCTATGTCCAATTCACAAATGGTCTTGGGTTAAGCACAGGATGAAAAGGGGTTTGAACCTTGGGAGACAAAATTATCCCCAGTTGATAGCTTAAAGGAGACTTCAGGTCCCCAAACATGGGCATGTTTAAGTGGGCAACAAGCAGGGGTAGGTAATACCCCAGCAAAAAACCCACCTACAACTGGAGTGACCCAACCCTGGTGCCAGGTGTATGAATGTGAACACTTCCATTCAGACCATTTTATAGGTGAGTAACAAGCTCTCTGGGAGAGTGGTCACGCCTCCCCCAGATCTCCAGTTAGGTTGCTGAGCACCCCACTCTATTCACCTCTTTTCCACTGGGCAGAGCCCTGAGCTGGGTCAGGGAATCCCAATGCATTGCCCCTCTCTAGGCCACAGTTTTCTTTTGGGGTCAGGAAGGGCTATATACAGCTCCAGGGCAAGAGTTTGATACACCCTAGGAAATGGAAAGGTGCGACCAGGACATGGACCAGCTAGAGCAGAAATCCTGTGACTTCTGTAAACCAAGAAATCATAAAGAAGGTTAAAATAAAAGCAAAGCCAGTCTTATCCAAGTGCAAAATAGATTTGCAAATTGGGAAACAGGTTAGGTGTCTCTGAAAGGGACCATGCAGCTTTGGGAGAGAAATAGGATCGAGTGAAGTCCAGTGCAAATTTTTTGGGGTGGTGGTGAATTGAAATATCCAGGTCAGGAGATAAAACTGGTCATTGTGGTGTTTTTCAAACCTTACAAGGTATTTAATAATAGAAATTTGTGCCCTTTGTCAAGTTGGTTTCCCAACATGAAACCTTGTGGCAATTTACCACTGTCAGTAAAACTTCAAGACTTGGAAAAGGATCTTTGCTCTCCTTTTGACCACTCTGCAGCCATTTTGATTTTTATGTTTGACTTAAGCCCCCTGGGAAGATGAGGGAGCAGAGGGAGCATTGGTCTGGTGGCCTTAGAGCCAGCAGGAAGGGGGTTGAGTGGCAAGCACTTCTCCACCCCACCTCCTTTTCAAGACGTCACTGGAATCCATGGGCCAGGAGCAAGAGAAGCCACCTCCTGGTCAATAAATACCGGGGCTGTCTGACTAGGGTCTGCAGCTGCCTGAAGGAGCAACCTCCACAGCTCTCCCTTGGTGAGTGAGAATGCCGCCCTAGCTGGAGCTCTCTTTGGGTGCATGGCACAATGTCCCTCTTTCCTATTCCCAAGCCCTTCCACCCCTTTTCCTTTTCCCCCCAATTCTATTAATCTCTTCCTGAGCTTGTCACTCCTGGCATGAGAGGGACAGGGGTGGAAACATTTACTCCAGTCACCACACATCCATTCCATATCCCCAACTACCAAAGAAGAGAGATAACAGGCCACAGAGAAAAGGAGCAGAAACTCAGGTGCTCCAAATACCCTACTCTGCCACTTGACTTATGGAGAATTCCCCTGACCATCCAACCATCTTCCCATCTATTGGCCTGAAGTCTATTCCCCTCTTAATCTTCCACTTCTAGAACTTCCCAAAGGAAGGAGGGATGGGCCTGGCTAACTAAGAGGGCCCTCAGAACTGGGGAGGGAGCCTGTGCTCCAGAGCTCTGGGGGAGGACTGGCGCAGAGGGAAAGGCTTTGGAAAATAATAAGCTGCCCTGAGATGCAGTATCAGACTTTTGAGTGCTCTCCACTGTCGTACAGAGCAGTGCTGCCATGGCTAGCTCTAGATTAGGCCTTCTGCTGCTGCTCCTACTGCTGCTGACTGTCCACCCTGGACCCTCGAGGGCTCAGCACTGGTCCTATGGCTGGTACCCCGGAGGAAAACGAGCCTCCAGCTCACTCCAGGACCTCCCAAGTGCTCTTAGGTCCTCAGGTTGGTGATAGGTCCTCCCAGCTTGAGTGGGAAGAAGACAATGCTGGTTCCTGGGGTTAGGGAGGTGGGGGCAGGTGCCTTTGTTCCCTTCTGAGGAAGGGTCTTGTGCCCTGCAGCTGGCAACCCAACCCATGCTGCCGATAGCCTACCAAATGATGCACTGGCTCCCCCTGAGGATACAATGTCTTGGAAGGGCAGGACCATGGCCCGCTTGTCCCTCCACAGGAACCAGCACCTGGTGTAGACCCTAATGGTGAGTGTGGTAAGAGGTCCCCTTCGGTCAAGACTATCCATGGGTCCCCTTTGGCCATCCTGCCTGGGGACTGGGGAGTGTGAAATACCACTGGGATGCCCCTTTCCCCAGTAGAACAACGGTATTAAAAAGGCCCATATAAAAGAGTGGTAGCTGTGGTGTTCCCTAGACTTCATGACAGCCAAGTTGGTGTGTTTCAAGGTGGGCAGGCCCTCTGGCCAGAGGGAAGAGGGAAGGAGTGCACCTCACACAGTGCTCAAAGAGCCAAATGATCACTGACTTGGACTCGGAACAACTCAGTGACTGTAGACCTCCCCAAGACCATAGAAGAATACAGGTGTAGGAAAATGAGTTATTACTAGTTGCAAATAGAACACATGTAAAGTGCACCAGGGGTGCACATTAACTAAAGGAGGAAGTGGTAAATTCCTAGGAGGCACAGCCTTATCGCCTAATTTAAGTGATGTTAGCTCGGGCTTTGACACATCAAGCTTGCTTGGGGTGAACAGGGTCACGGGCTGGAAATCCCCAAGCTGGGTTCTCAGGCTCCTGAAGGAGCCGGGTGCATCCGAGCAACGTGAAAGCAGGTCAAATGACCAGATGGCAGGAGGGAAGGGGACCGAGCAGCCCGAGGTATGACCACCCCTCTCCCTTCACAGAACGCAGCCCGAGCGCCCCGTCCAGCCATCCTTCAATAAAAGTGTGAAGTTTGCGAAGCTGTTGCCTCGAGCTCTTTCCTTCATCCCCTCCCAATCCCACTCCCCCAGAAACTCCCTAATGGAGCAGGGGCGGCAGGATCCCGCCGCCTGGACGCCTGCCGGGAGGGCCGGGCCGAGCCCGGGGGCGGGGATGAGTGGTGGGATAGCCGCGCGCGAGCTCCGCCCCCCGGGGAGGGGCGGGGTCCCGGGGACTGCAGGTCCCGAGGTGCTCTGCGGCCGCTTCCGGGCCTGGCGGCGGCGGGCGGCTACAAAGCGACGCGGTCATGCTCCGCACGCTGAGCGGCCTGGGCTCGTTGCCCCCGTGCCGGGCTCCGGCCCTGCTACTGCTGCCCGCGCGCGGCCGCAAGACCCGCCACGATCCTCCCGCCAAGTCTAAGGTCGGGCGCGTGAAGACTCCGCCCGCGGTGGATCCTGCGGAATTCTTCGTGCTGGCGGAGCGTTACCGGCAGTATCGCCAGACTGTGCGCGCCCTCAGGTATGTGTGACGGAGGGGCAGGTGACCGTCGGCGCCCTCTGGGGAGTGTTGGGGCGAGCGGGCGGGTAGAGAGGGTGCCGACTTGGAGCGCGTCCCCGCTCAGGCTGGAGTTCGTGTCGGAGGTGCGGAAGAAGGTGCACGAGGCCCGAGCCGGGGTCCTGGCGGAGCGCAAGGCGCAGGAGGATGCCGCCGAGCACCGGGAGCTGATGGCCTGGAACCAGGCGGAGAACCAGAGGCTGCACGAGTTGCGGTGAGTGGGACCCGAGGCCGGGTGCCCTGGCCTAGCTGGGCCCCGCTCAGCCTCGGCCTCTTGCCCCTCGCAGGTTAGCGAGACTGCGGCTGGAGGCGCGGGAGCAGGAGCAGCGGCAGGCCGAGGAACGGGCCCGCCGCACCCGAGAAGAGCAGGCTTGGATGCAGCTCAAGGAGCAAGAGGTGCTACAGCTGCAGGTGGGCCACGGCTCCGGAGGCCCTGGGGCTCCTGGGCATGCAGACTCAGTTACCAGAGGGATCTGAGAGAAGGGGCCCAAGGGGAATGCCTGTGAAGCACCAAGAGTGAAGGAGATGGGAGTGGAATTGGGAAAGTGTACAAGCTTATGGCAGGTGGTAGCTCGGGCACACAAGGAAGGTGTGTTTGACCTTGCAGTTGATAAAGTCATAAAGATTTACTATGCTAAGCTGAGAATGGCATGTAAGACCAGTGAGGCATAATCCAGAGGCAGTGGATGAGACTTGAATTAAATAGGGCAGAAAGTACCGAATTTGTGAGAATAACCAGGTAGCATCAAGGAACTGAATCCACCCCTTGGGACACAGAGGTTATCACAGCTGGTGCTTGAAGTTCTGGCTGTGACCCAGGAGGATTGTCTAAGAAAGAGGAATATGACCAAGGCTGTCTGACATTATTCCACTGGAATGTCAGTGCGGCACTCAAATAGGCCCTGGGCTCCAGGTATGGTTTCCTAGGGAGAGCTTGGAGCCTCTCCCTAGGTGGGCTAAAGGCCAGCAGGCTTCCCAGGCTGTCAGCATGGGCAGGGCTCCCATGCAGCTGGCCTTTTCTCTCCCAATAGGAGGAGGCTAAAAATTTCATCACCCAAGAGAATCTGGAGGCCCGGATAGAAGAAGCTTTGGACTCTCCAAAGGACTACAACTGGGCCATCACCAAAGAGGGTCTGGTGGTCAGACCTCAGCACAGGGGCTCCTAGTGGGCCAATAAGGACAGTTCCTATCAGGGACAGAGTATGTATGGGGGTAGGAGGGCTGGGCCTGATCTAGAATGAAGCAGTTGTGTTTCCAAGGAGGAAGGCTTTTAGACTTTTCCAGGACCACCCTCACATCTGGCCTCTGCACCCACCACTTGGTCAGAAATTCTCAACCACAGTAACCTGTTCTTCCTCAAGTACAACCTCAGGACTGTACCAGACTGTTGAATGTTTTCCATTTCACAGAGGGTTGGACTGGGTGACAGTTCTCTTGGGCAGCCAGACCATCTCCTAACATCAAGGACAGTAGTTGGCAAGTTACAGTCCTTGAGCCAAGTGTGGCCTCCTGCCTGTAAATAAAGTGTTATTGGAACACAACCTTGTCTATTCTTTTACTACTATTGTGTTACTACTACAATGATAGAGATGAGGAGTTGGAATAGATACTGAATGACTTGCAAAACTAAAATATTATAACTTTTTACAGAAAAAGTTTATTGGTCCCTGATTTGGAGCTTTAGACACTACTGGCTAAGAGCAGGTAACACCTGGTACCTGAGCTACAAATTAACCATTAGCTATGGGTCTCCTTTTGCTTAATCCTGGGCTTTGCTGGCCAGGTGTGGCATGTCCATGACTGCATTTCTCCTAGTTGCTCTCCACCTGTGATTTGAGTGACCTACATCTGCCCTGGCATGCCCAGTATTCTTGGGCCACTCAGAATTAGTGCTGGAGGGGAGGCTTGGTTGACTAAGGCTTTTTGAGTTCATGTGGCTTGTCAAGCCCTTGGACCAAGCCTTATGGGTGCCAGGGATACAGGTGATCAAGATTCAGAAAATTGTAGGATTTTTTTTTTATATTTAATAACATTTATTGAATATCATATCATTTTAATATTTGTAAGAATTGTGTATTCCTAGCAAACAGGATGAAAATGAAGAAAGTTTTTTTGTTTTTGTTTTTTGGAATGAGATGGAAAATAATCATTTTAAGAGCCAAAAAAGTGCAAAGTCAAGTTAGCTGTATAGTCACCTGGGAAGGAATTTGTGGTTTTAATTCAATTTGAAAATGAAGTAATGATGGAACATAGTACCAGCTTTCCTCCCCACTCCCAACCCTCCATTATCCTTTGGGCAGGTGGTTCTAAAACTGTCTAGCTTGACATGTTGTTTTCCTTTTGGGGGGAAAAAAATCTTTAACTTCAAGAAAATTTAGAAATAACATGTATATAGTTAGAATTTTAAGTATTTGAAACCATGTCATGTTTGAGTTCATTGAATTTGAAACATTTAAAATAATTTTAATTAACTGAGAAGGAAATCTCCTTTTAAGGTGAATAGAGAATCTGCCAGATTTGTTCATAGAGTATTAAGATTTGTAAACAGAACTTGACTCTTATGGAATAACTAGGATTTTGAGTTTACAATTTGCAACCCAATAAGTTGAATATTATAAGATACTTTGTGTACAATCAGTGTCTTCAAAAATTGTGCTCTATAAGTGTAATATGAAATGAATTGCATTCTGCCATTAAGTATAACAAACCAGAATAAATTTTTTAAAAAGATTCAGAAAGTTGAATAAGGTGAGCAGGTAGATCCATAGCCCAGTTCAGGCCCTAAAGCTACATGTCACATAAAGACAAAGACACATTTCTCCCAGATAGAGTTGCTTCCCCTTTGCTGCTATTTGCATGAACTTTAGATACCTTAAGAGGAAAAAGAACCAAACCCAGCTTCTTTCCATGACCCTTAACTTCTAGAAGGCTTTGGGATCCCCAAGAATTCATGGAGACTAAGGAATATGGGCAGACCCTCATGTTTCTAGGTGAGGAAAACAGCTGTGAAGAGGCAAGCAGAGGTGGTGCCCTGTACCCAGCCCCCCCAGGGCACTCAAACCCTGAGAGCCATGGCCTCCTTCTCAGCTGGTAACATGGGGCACTGATTCTGGTTAGAGCACAGTGGAATCTCTGCTTTCAGGTGCCCAAGGTAGCTTCCAGGATGAGAGCTGATGGGCACACATTGTGGGCCATGATTTGACCAGTTGGTCCACAGCCTCAGACAACATCTGATTCCCTGCAATGGAAGCCTGTGGTAAACTTTGACATGGGACATAGCCTGTGTTAGGAAACCCATTTTTATGTATGTACTCCTCTCTCAGCCTGCTTGTCACCATCTTCCAGTTTCATTCTTTCCAAGTTCTCTGTGCCAAGATTGAGACACAAGCCATCTGTCTCTTCAGATTTTTTGTTAAGTTGTTTAATGGACCTTTATTTATTTATATGTGGTGCTGAGAATCAAACCCAATGTCTCACACATGCAAGGCAAGCATTCTACCACCAAGTTACAACTCCAGCCCCTGTCTTCAGATCTTGAAGCTCTTTGGGCTGATTTCACTTCACTACTGCTAACATCCTGCATGGGGGCTATATCGCCTTAGCATTCACCTTCTGCTGAGGTCAGTATGTCATACATGTCTACCTATCAACCAAGCTTCAGCATTTTTTTCTCCACCCACAGCCATCTTCCTCATATAGGCAGCCTGTGTTACCTTTAGGTTAACTCAAGTCCAGTCAATCTGTACTATTTCTAATGAATTAGTGCTATAAGGGGCTTAGATAGGCTATCAGTTCCCACCAGTCTGGTCTGCAGTTTTGTGGGATCCCCCTTTAGATGGTCTAACTTCCAGCAGAATCCTGGATGGCCATGGTCTTTCTCAGATACCAAGGTCTCTTCTGATTCTTGCCTCAAGTTCCAAATGGTTAGGTTTCCTATTTACAATACATGCTCTGCTGTGTTGTGAGGAATAGGGTTGCCAGAATCATCCTTGCTGCAGCCTGGACCACCTAGAGAATCTTCCCTTGTTCAAGGTCTCACAGATGAATGGTAGATTTGAGGGCTACCCAGTGAATACATTTGGAGTAGGACATCCAAATGTGAGAGCTTTCGTAAGATTTGAGGAGGGTCAATTTGTGTATCTGGAGTAAACAGGGTGGATCAGGACACAAGTGCAATTTGTATTTCCACTCGGGGGAGGGAAGGTTTTCTGTTCCTCCAGAAACAGAAATCCTGCGTTTGGGAAGGAAAAAAGAATTCCAAGCGTGACTCTTCCTGCCAGAATTGTCCTATTTCAGCAGTTAACTGGGCTTATTACCTATGTGTCGGTTTCAGCTCTGTACTTAGAAGTTCAGGGGGAGTTTTCCCAAAACTCCCCCTGAACTTCTAAGTACAGGGCCCCCCACCCTGCCCCAGGATTTGTCTCCCCACTCATTCATAAGTGTTTTACTACACTTGGCTCTGGCTCCTTCTAATCCTCCAAGCTAAGCAGCATGATATCAATGAGGTAGACTTTCATGAAGTCCTAGGGATGGATGGGTGGTTAAGGTCTTGAAGATAAGATTGAAAATTTGCAGAGTTGGTTATTTCTTAGGCTGAATAGTGAGGGTGCCAGACTGCTGCCAAGCGAAGGGAAACAGCTTATATGGCGGGCAGACAGGAAAAGAGAAGGATGGGCTTGCCGAGTTAACAGGCACTGGGGCCTTGTTAATCTTTTCTATCAAGGACACCTCACTAGGTCTAACTGAAGTTACTTCTCCATATTTTTCCAATGTACTCAATTTTCTGCATGGAAAACAGTCACAGGTGCTCAATATTCTCTGAAATCTTTGGGAAAACTCCCCCTAAACTTCTAAGTACAGAGCTCTAAGTACAGAGCTGAAACCGACACGTAGGTAATAAGCCCAGTTGACTGCTGAAATAGGACAATTCTGGCAGGAAGAGTCAAGCTTGGAATTCTTTTCTCCTTCCCAAACGCAGGACTTCTGTCCAAAGAAATATTGCAGGGCTGGGGGGATCCCCCAAGAATCTGTGGCGTGGTAGAGTGCTTGCCTAACATTCAGGAGGTCCTGGATTGGATCTCCAACAGTGGCGGATGGGGGGAGACAATATTGCAATCCAAAAAACCTGAGACAGACCAGTCTAGGGATGATAGTGGGCACTTCCCTGGTTGGGTACTTTAACAAATATATTCTCAGTACAGGTAAGTACATAAACAATAAATATGAAGCTTAATGAATTATTATAAAGTGAAAATCCATGTCAAAGAATAAAACACTGCCTGGGTCAACTTCAGAGGCTATAACCCCTTGAAGTCAAGAACTTGTGAGGAAGAATCCCACTGTAGTGCCATCAAAGGGACTGGGAAAGTGACAGAAGCTCAGCGCTTCAGAGCAACATAAACCCTCACCAGTACTGCACAGTGGCCTGTGGCTCACCGATACCCAGTCATCTTCCCCATGTGTTTGGGCATTTCCCCTTATTGGGGATAAAATAATGCACACATGGTTAAAGCTTCTAGGAAAGTTATGTTGTATTTCACACTTTTTTTTCTTTCTTCCTTTTTTTTTTTTTAATTGCTGGCTACTAAGGAAGAGAAATGGTCTAGGAGTAGAATTTTGTGTTTGGGAAATTTGAAATTTGAGGCCTAAATGTCAATCATGGCTACGGCACAGCTGCCTTTACTGCCAGAGCCATAGCCTGTGGGGGCTACTGCTGCTACTCGTTGCTGCTGTTGTTGGACAATAGTCACTTGCAGAACTCAGGCCCTCATCTGTTGTAACTGCCAGAGGTGCCCCAGACATGGGAAAATGGATTTGCCTTCCTCTGCCCCTAAAAAAAAATAAAAATAAAAATAAATCTTTTAAGAGGAAATGTTGGTCTACCAGTACAATGTTACAGTTAGATGGCAGAAATAAATAAATGCTGGTACTTTTGCACAGTAAGGTAACAATAATGCTCTGTTTTAAAGAAGAAGGATTTGGCATGTTCTCACGACAAGGAAATGATAAATGCTTAAAATGATGGATATAATAGTTTCACATACACATTGTACCCCATGAACATGTAAAATCATTATGTGTCATTTATAAAAAAAAAATATTTTTCCAGTGTCTCCTAGATTATTGTTCCTCCTAAAGAGAAGCCAGCTAGTAAAGAAATCTGGGAAATGTGGTTTCAGGCTTGCAGTTTCCCTGGGAGCTGAGAACTACAGAAAAAGTACCAGCATCAGACCAATTTTTTAGAAGAATTGTTTCTCACAATTTGTAGAATTAACAGTGGGAAAAGTGGAATTATTTTATAGGGAATTTTTTTTATTCAGTGCTGGAAATCAAACCCAGAGCTTTGCTATAACCCCAGACATTTTTAAAACACAGTGAAATCAAATTTGAGACCAATATGCTTTGACAAGACTTTGCCAAAAAAAAAGAGGAAGAAGAGAAGCAGAAGAAAGAGGAGAAAAGGAAGAAGGAACGAAGGAACGAAGGGAAGAAAGAAGGAAGGGGAGAAGGAGGGAAGACAAGAAAGGAAGAAATTCTCCAAGAGAAATGGAAGAGTGTTTGCATGATGCCCCACTCACCTCTTCTACCTGGAAATCCATACAGAATAAATTAAAAATAGAGAAAGCACCAGAAAGGGCTACATAGCTTTGTAATTACAAGATTGATGCATCTCCTTGGGCTTGAATCCCAGCTTGTCCACTTATCACTGGCGTGTCTTTGGGAACATTTCTTAGTTGCTCTTTGCCTCAGTTTTCTCAAGAGTAAGGTAAGGATAATACTGGTATATACATATAATACTGTTGTGGCAATTAAATGAGAAATTATGTAAAGCTAAGCTCTAAAGTTGGTGACAAGGATGCAAATGTTCAATACACATTAGATGCACTTGTTTTGGGGATTGAACCCAGGGTCTCACACACTATACCACTGAGCTACACCCCTAGCCACTCCCCTCTTTTTTTTTTTTTTTTGGAGAGTGGTCTCAATCTCATATCATGGAAGGAGAAGAATTATCTGCCAAATGTACTCAATTGGGAATGAATTCCTGAGAGGCCAAGTTCTGCCTGCAGTTCCCCTTATTTCCAGCAGAGGACAGTCTCATCAAAATAGTGACAGGGTTCTTAAAATTCTGAAGGTGAAGTTGGTAAATTTGAGTTTATTATGTTTATTATTATTATATAAAGACCTTTACTTCAAATAAAACAATAAAATGTGAATGGATTGGCCTGAGAAAGTACCAGTGTAGGGACCGGAGTTGTGGCTCAGTGGTAGAGCGCTTGCCTAGCATGCGTGAGGCACTGGGTTCGATCCCTGGCACCACATAAAAATAAACAAATAAAATAAAGGTATTAGGTCCATCTATGACTAAAAAGAATATTATATAAAAAAGAAAGTATCTGTGAAGCCAGCAAATCATTGGGAGAACTATGTACATTACTGAAGGAAAATCCCAGCGAATTATGCTCAAAAGGTGGGGAAATTGGACTGTCTTTACAGAAGGAAGAAGGTCCATATACTTCTTTCATGAGCACAGTGGCTACAGGTGATTCCTTATGTTTCTAAACTCATTTGCTTCTCCCAGTTGACTATCAATCAAATTATTAGTTGAGGTCCCAAGAGCCATGTAACCAACTAGAGAACATCTAAAGTTCTTTCAACACTTAGTTTTGGGACTTTTCACAGATGAGGATGAAAAAGAAGGATAGAAGATACATAACACAATCCCATCTGAGTCCATCACACCTCTTGTACTGGAAAACAAAAACAATAACCCCTTTGGTACTATTAAGTTTTCTGAGTCCAAGGTAGACATATTGTGACATTTACATAGCAACACTTCATTCAGCCCCCACACTTTTCTAGTGACCATCTGGGTCAGCACAGCACTATACATGAATGTTGATATAAATAAAAATGTAGGTATTGCAAGCCTGAATCATTTCTAGTAGATTTTGCCCTTCCTGTTCTCCAGCTGCCAAATTCGGTGAAAAACAATGCAATGTAATCTCCAATTGTTTATACAATTTTCTTTATAGTTGGAGATAATTTCACATCTTTGTGCCTCAGCTTTCTCACCTGTAATTCACTACCAGTGTTATTAAGTACTTTATTATTTTTTTTTAAGAGAGAGAGAAAGTTTTTTAATATTTAGTTTTCTGTGGACACAACATCTTTGTTTGTATGTGGTGCTGAGGATCGAACCTGGGCCGCACGCATGCCAGGCGAGCACGCTACCGCTTGAGCCACATCCCCAGCCCCTATTTTTTAAACAAACGAAATAATGAAGAAAGGGCGTTAGAAACCTAGCTGGAGCCCGGTACTGTGGTTCATATCTGTAATTCCAGTGGCTCAGGAAGTTGAGGCAGGAGGATTGCAAGTTAGAGGTCAGCCTCAGCAATTTAGTGAGGCCCTAAGCAACTTAGCAAGACCCTGTCTCAAAATAAAATAATTAAAAAGTTCTGGGGGGAAGAAGGTGGGCCTCTTTCTGTGCCTACAGCAGCCATGGCTTGTGGTCCCAAGAAGCATCTGAAGCGGGTAGCAGCTCCAAAGAATTGGATGCTGGAAAACTTGACTGGTGTGTTTGCTCCTTGTCCATCCACTGGTCCCCACAAGCTGAGAGAATGTCTTCCTCTCATCATTTTTCTAAGGAACAGACTTAAGTATGCCCTGACAGGAAAGGAAGTAAAAAAGATTTGCATGCAGCGCTTCATCAAGATTGATGGCAAAGTCTGAACCGATATAACCTACCCCGCCAGTTTTATGGATGTCATCAGCATTGATAAGACTGGAGAGAATTTCTGTCTGATCTAAGACAAGACACCAAGGGTCGTTTTGCTGTTCATCGCATTACACCTGAGAAGGCCAAGTACAAGTTGTGCAAAGTGAGAAAGATATTTGTGGGCACAAAAGGAATCCCTCATCTGGTGACTCATGATGCTCGAACCATTCGATACCCTGATCCCCTAATCAAGGTGAATGATACCATTCAGATTGATTTGGAGACTGGCAAGGTTACTGATATCATCAAGTTTGACACTGGTAACCTGTGTATGGTGACCGGAGGCGCTAACTTGGGAAGAATTGGTGAGATTACCAACAGAGAGAGACATCCTGGCTCTTTTGACATGTTTCATGTGAAAGATGCCAATGGCAACAGCTTTGCCACTCAGCTCTCCAACATTTTTGTTATTGGCAAAGGCAACAAACCATGGATTTCTCTTCCGGAGGAAAAGGAATCTGACTCACCATTGCTGAAGAGAGAGATAAGAGACTGGCTGCCAAACAGAGCAGTGGGTGAAATAAATGGTCCCTAGGTGATATGCCTACAGAGTAGAGGTCTTTGTACTTAATTAAAGAAAATATAGCAGGATGAATTGAAAAAAAAAAAGTACTGAGGATATAACTCAGTGGTAAAGCACCCCTGGGTTCAATCCCCAGTATAAGCACCCCCCCCCCAAAAAAAAAAAACACAAAGGAAATTAGCTAGTTGTTATTCTCTTTCTGTCTTCTCTGAAACCTCACTGACTTTAATCTGCTGCTCTCTGCATCTACAGTCTTTTTCTCGTTTGAAAGTAAATGGCAGACATCATGATACTTATATCTTTTCAGAGCAAGGACCCTCCAACATAACCAGAATGCCACTATCTACCCAAGAAATCAAATAACTTTTGATCCCAACATTTGAATTTCCATTTCTCCTCCCCAGAGTCACTAGAAGTCAGAATTCTACATCTGTTGCTATAAATTTGACTATTCTATGTACTTCATGTAAGTGGAATCATGACCTTTTGTGACTGGCTTATTTCACTTAGGATGATGTCCTCAATGTTCCTCCACGTTGTGGCAGAATTTCCTTCCTAGTTCAGGCTGAATTCCATCATATGTACAGAGTACATTATGCTTCTCTGTTCATCCACTACTGTAAACTTAGGTTGCTTCCACCTTTTGGCTATTGGGAATAATGCTATGAATATGGAGGCACAAATGATTCTTCAGGACCCTGCTTCTGATTGTTTTGGATATATACTCAGAGATGGAATTGCTGCCTTATATGGAAAATTAATTTTTAATTTTTTTTCAGTGCTGGAAAGTGAACCCAGGGCCTCTCGCATTCTTGATACATATTCCACCACTGGAAATAGAGGTTATCCATTTTCTGGAATTTAAGCAAATCTCCTAAAGGGGAAGAGAAAAATAGGGGAGGGGAGGCAGCTTTATCTTTACTATTCTAGGGTGTCTCCAAAAAGATATGTCTGTCTCTAAACACCTCCAGAGGCCACACCGCTTCTAATTCCCAAGACCATTTGCTTGGCATCTCCACTTTCAAGAAGGCATGAATTATGCAGAAATGTGAGAAATCCATGGAGAAAACTAGTGGAGAATTGTCTTCTAACAATGGGCCACAATGTTAGGTGGGACCACTCTGCTCCTGAAAGCAGGGGTGGATGAGCCTTATAGGCAGGGGTCCTCTTCCCTAACTCAGGTTTAAAACCTCAGGGGCACAGTTGACCAAAGAGAAAAAAATGGAACCCAGTTTTCAGATAGCTCATATGCAGATTGCAGATAGTTATGGCGTTGCTGTCTTGTTCAGGGTGTTTCTGAAAGACAAGGAAAGGGAATCTACTTCTCCAAATAATATGACAACCACTTTGGAACTAGAGAAGCCTTGGGGACAGACAAGTAGCTACTGATTTGGCTGGATGATAAAGGATTTGGAACTTAGTATGAATTTGATTGGCGGATGATGACATGGAGGTTTGTGGAAGAGTGCTTGGATGGATCTCTTAGTGAAGAAGAATTAAAGACAGGCAGTCAGTGTAGATAGGTAATCGGGTCAGATGGAGAAAATGGAGGCCGGTTTGGGTCCGGGAAGTTGGAAACCATCCCTGGGAGATTAGAATGTTAATGCCTCCAGAGCACTTTGATTATCAAGATTACCTGCCTATAGTGCCCCTCCCAGAAGGTTGGTAATGAAGCACCCCCTGAACAGGCAGGGAGCTACTAATTAAGGCCCCCTGGGTTGCTGCTCCCTTCCTGCCCTGATCACTCCACCTTGGCCCTTCCAGCCCACCTGCTTCTTCCCAAGCCATCCCACCACCATCTCCTGGGCCTAGTCATTTATGCAGGAAGGAGACAGATAAGGGGGAAGAGAGTAGGAGAACAAAGAAAGTCTAAAATGTATAAAAGGGGTAGGATGCTTTCACTTCTTGGGATACTGGGATACCAGCTATGGCCCCCTTCTCTCTCCCAGGAGAATTCTGTGTTACATTTTGTAAATAAAACCTGCTCTATATGCTTGCTTCGGTGCTTCTCTAATGTTCAAACTTCAATATTTGAGAAAGCAGAACTCACAGATAACGGGTGGTATCATTAGAATGGACCTAAAGTTGGAGAATATTTATGTCCCTCTTGGAAGCTAAGCAGAAAGACTCACTGCAAAAGTGGCTATCACTAATCAAGTAAACAAGATGACTGCCTGTCAGGGGTTCTCTGTCCCTGTCTGAAAGGAAAGTGAGAAAGCAAGAGACAGGCAAGCGAGAAATGAAGGACAGAGACCAGGCAGAGATCCACACAAAGGCTTATTTGTCAAAGCTGACCAATAAAGGCCGTCTCTATAGGGTGGAGAGAGGCCCCGAGATGTTTGGGTGCTGAGATTTTGTGGGGTAGGGGTTTGGAGTTGGAGTTGTGGTGCTGTGGGATAGGCTCAGGGGCCTACTTTGGAGTCATTCTGACAAGTAGTAAGGTGGGAGGCGAGCCTTATCTCAGGTAAGGTGGAGCTCCTCACAAATCTTAGGGGAAGTGTTCTAGTTCTGAAGCTGATCTTTGTTTCATAAATATCATTTTGTAAAGTTTACATATATTGTTGAGTTCACATGAATATTAGCTAACACATGATATTACATTTAAAACATGAATTAAAGAAAGGCTGGGAGCTTTTAACCTTTTGTGGAAAAGTAGCAAAACGTTTTTGTGTTTTACAATGTCAACCTTTACATAGATTAGGCTCTCATTAACTTAGAAACATATTTAAATTGTTCGCCAGTGTAAAAAATAACATGAAATTTTATATCTTATTGATAACACTGTCCAACTGGAATCCTTACAAAAAGTGGCCATGGTGGCTGATGAACTCAGCCTAATTCCATTTTAAGATTGGTAGCCATCTTGTCACAAGGTCATGAAAAGTTCATTTCTGTTTTACTATAAAATGCTAAGATTTGTATTTGGCCTAATCATACTCTGATGTTTAAGCTTGTTTGGAATTCCTGCCCATGCTCTGAACTCACCCGTGCCTGGCTCTTCTGGACCAGATAACAAGCCTCCCTGAAAACTCAGTGGTGCCTCATAAATTCTGATGTTAGAATCTGAATTTACTCCCTACTTGAAATATGAAGCCATGTAGATCATTCACCTACCATCTGCCTTTGTATTACGCTTGCCAGAACCCTGTTAGCTGTAAGTTCCCAAGACAAGCTGCCTTTGTACCTTGTTTTGTAAAACCCCCCTCTGCCCTTAGACTACGGCTGTTCTCTGGCCGGCTTCTGAGTGAGGTGGTCACTGGTCAGCCCTCTTGTGTACACAATATAAGCTTGCTTTAATTTGGTTTAAATTGGAGTCAGTGGTCTTTTCTTTGCGTCGAGGGTTCAACAGTGGCAAGGCTGTCCATAGGCTCCACCACACTTCTCATCAAAGCCAACCTGGCACTTTTCACCAATAGCAGATACCACAGTTGGGCACTATTCCCTGGGGACCAGCAAGCTACTTCCAGCACCAACATTCAAAGATGCTTTTTCCCCGCCTCCAGGCTAGGTATTGAACCCAGGAACTTGCACAGCTGGGCAAGCACTCCACCCTGGGCTACAGCCTCAGGCTGACACATTGCTTTTGATCCAGGAACTTATAGGAAAAGAGGAGGGCAATGGATTCTCTGGTCTAACCAAGCACCCATCCACCAAAGGCAGCTGGCCCTGGAGAACAGCAGGACAGCCTGTTGAAGCCCAGGTATGGCTCTTGGCCCAGAGACATCTGGGGAAGGGATTGTGTTCTGTACCAGCAGCCAACATGGGGTCTCTCTCCCAGCAACAACAACATGAATGGGGTGATAACAGAGAAAAAGAATTAACGAGAAACATTTTTTTTCTGTTTATTTTCTGGAACACTACTGAGGTATAATTGACAAATAAAAATTATCTATATTCAGGGTGTGCAACTGGGAGGACTTGATGTACATAGACATATACGTGAACAGTATCCATAGCCTCAGTGAAGTTGGAACCCCAGAGCCAGCGCTGCGTCACTCTTCACAGCTCTGAGATTTCTGGTGGCAGCACTGCCAGTGGGGTGTAGAAATACAGGAGGAAGTTTCAGCATCCATCTTAAACAGGCTGAACACATGTGACCAAAGACCAAGGCTTTGGTGCATCATCTCACAATCCACTCAGCCTTAACTCCCTCCAGCATCTGGAGAGGGAGGGTCTGTGCTCAGGGACCACCAGGCAGCAGCACTTCCCCATAGATGGAGGTGATCTTTCTCACTTTTTTTTTAAATACTGCAGTGCTGGGGTTTTAACTCAGGGCCTCACACATGCTAAGCAAGTGCTCTATCATTGAATCACATCCCCACCTCTTAAAAAACAAAACAAGTCATAAACAATGATGTATTTTATGGTCCCATTGGTGGAGAATTTCTAGAAATAGTAAATGTACATCAGTGGTTTCCTGGGCCTGGGAATGGGAACAAGATTGATGCATGAGGGAAGTTTCTATGGGGGTGGAAGTATCCTAAAACCGGATCATGGGGAGAGTTGCATTTCTGTTTAAATTTGCTAAAATAATGCAGTGGCACATGCCTGAAATCCTGGCTATGCAGGAGGCTGAGAAAGAAGGATCTCTTTCTTGATCCCAGAGAACTGAGACGAGCCTGAGCAATATAGCGAATCCTGTTTCTAAAAAAAAATATTACCAGGGGGTGGGTGCAGGCATCAAGCCCAGGGTTTGGTGCATGTTAGGCAAGCACACTACCCCTGAGCCACACTCCAGTTCCTCGGATGCAATGTGCTTATTGCTAGAAAAATAAGGCTGATCTTTGTTTCCTAACTGTGTTGCTAGGTTTTCGTCACCACTCCAAAATACCAGGGATAATTAAAGAGAAATGGCTTATTTTGGCTTATACTCTCAGAGGTTCCAGTCCACGGTCCCTTGGGCCTGTTGCTTACAGGTCTATAGGGAAGCAGCATATGGCACCAGGAGCACGTGGTGGAGCAAAACCACTCACCTCATGGTTGAGAAGCAAGAGAGAGCCATGAGGAGCCAGGTCCCACTAGCCACTTCAAGGACATGCACCCAACCACCAAAAGTGCTCCTACTAGGTCCCATCTCATAAAGATCGAACCACATCCTAATAACAGCATCCTGAGGACCAAGCCTTTAACATGTGACCTTTTGGGAAACAGCTAGATGGAACAACTATAAGCAGTTGTTCACTAGGATATTTCACACCTCTCCTGCTCCACTAAAATGAAACTTATAAAGGAGGAAATGACTCCCCCACGGTGCTAGCAATCGAAACCAGGGCTTCTCACATGTTGCAAAAGTTTTCTAGAATTCAGCTATCTCTCAGTTCCCCAAAAGTTTGTTTCTTTGTTTTCTGGTCCTGGGGATTTTGAACCCAGGGATGATGTACATCGAATGACCTCCCCAGCCCTTTTTATTTTTTATTTTGACACAAGGGTCTCACTAAGTTGCTTAGGGCCTCACTAATTTGCTGAGGCTGGCCTCAAACTTGTGGTCCTCTTGCCTCTGCCTCCCAAGTCACTGGAATTATGGGTGCGTGCCACCATATCAGCCTCCAAAAATTTTTTTTGGGGGGGTAACTGGGAATTGAAGTCAGGGGCACTCAACCATATTCCATTTGATTTAGAGACACAATCTCACTGAGTTGCTTAGGGCCTCACTATTGCTGAGGCTGGCTTTGAACTCGCTATTCTCCTGCCTCAGCCTCCCGAGCTGCTGAGATTACAGGCGTGTGCCACTGCACCTGGATAGCCCCCAGAAGTTTTTAAATATATAAAACAAAAGATGAGTTTGATCATCAACACACACACACACACACACATACACACAAAAGATGATGGGTTACAAAAGAAACCAATTACATTTATATTCAGGTGTCAATATGACACAACACATTTTGATTTTGTCCTAAATCTGATTCTTTAATAAACCATTAGATTACAAACTCTAGGGGCAGACAGAAGAATGCCCTAATCTCCAGGTGACCATGATTCTAAACAATCCTTAGAGACTTTTGCAGTAACTGTACATGATGGGAGGTTGCCTGTCACCTGTGTTGGTGACATAAGCACAGATATTACCAATTCCAATACAGGTGGACTGTAGCCCAGCTCCTAGCTGGAGGAAAGGTTGACTTGCAGTTAGAGGTGGGAGAAAGCTGGGATCTCGTCCATGCAAGTGCTGGGGGCAGGGAAGTGGCTGTGGCTGTGTGTTGGGGTGGGGAGGTTTTCTGGTTATTTAGGCTTAGGAAGAGGAGACCTTTACTAGGGGGTCAAGGACTGAATGTGTATGGACCAGGGTGTATGGATGGGGATTCTAGCCAGAGGCTATTCCTGCCTGGAGAGGCCCCAGGATCCACCAACACAACCCTTACAGCCTCCTTTAGGTTTCGGAAATCTGGAAAAATATCCCTTGGTTGGACTCCCCTCCCCCAAGCCCATCACTCAGTTCTCCCTTTCCTACACTCATGCCCCAGGTGACCCAGCCTGCTCCCTTCTCTAGAGCACTCACCATCCATATATCAGTCCATTAGCCAAGACACTGACTCTGACTCTGTTGTGGTAATGAGGGACCGACCCGGCTGACATGGTCTGACCCGAGTGACCTGCTGTGACTAGTAATGCGACTGCCTTCTTAGACACTACTAGGCAAGTCCAGCGCCCAGGCATAAAAAGGCCAGGCTTGAGAGACCTCCAGCAGCTGCGGATCCCGGGGACCTAGTAGCCAACACCATGGCCAGCCACAGCCTCGCCTGCTGCCTGCTGGGCCTCCTGGCTCTGACCTCTGCCTGCTACATCCAGAACTGCCCGCTGGGCGGCAAGAGGGCCACGCTGGAGCTGGACGTGCGCAAAGTGAGCCACCCGACCCTAGGGCCCACAGGGACCACCACCATGCCGCTCTGTCCCCTGGATCCCGTCCCTTCCTCACATGGGAACCCAAGGAGTTTGGCAGGTTTCCACTGCTGCCCTTAGAGCTCAGTCGGGCCCCAGGACCTCTAGCCCCCTGGATCTGGCCAGCATTGCGGAGCCAGATCCTAGCTTCAGTCCCGGCAACCCAATCCCGAGTACCCCGCGGGGCGGAGCCTCCAGGGGGTCCCCACCTTCCCCGCGATCTCCCTCCCACTCAACCTCTCCGTTCCCCGCAGTGCCTCCCCTGCGGCCCCGGTGGCAAAGGGCGCTGCTTCGGGCCCAGCATCTGCTGCGGGGACGAGCTGGGCTGCTTCGTGGGCACAGCCGAGGCGCTGCGCTGCCAGGAGGAGAACTACCTGCCGTCGCCCTGCCAGTCGGGCCAGAAGCCCTGCGGGAGCGGGGGCCGGTGCGCGGCCGCGGGCTTCTGCTGCAGCTCAGGTGAGCCCTGGGAGTTCCAGCGCGGGGACCCGGGCTCGGTGGGATGCGGAAAAACCGCCCCTGACAACAACTCTCATTGCAGATGGCTGCCGCACCGACCCCGCTTGCGACCCCGAGACCAACTTTTCTGAATGATGACTTCGGGTGGTGCTTCGAACATATCCCACCGCACCCCTCCCTTCCCAAAGGCACCCCTAAAGTAATGAGAATCAAACAAAACCACCGCGGTGGCACTCGCCTGTATACCTAGTGACTGGTGTCTAGGCAGGAAGATCCCAAGTTCGATGCCATGGAGCCCCTGTCTTAAAGTGAAAAATGATTGGGGCTGAGGATGTAGCTCAGTGGTAGAGCAGCCCTGTGTTCAATCCCCTCTACTGCAAAAATAAATAAAATGAAATGAAATAAAGTAGATCTTTCCTCTCCTATTCTTCTCTCGTCTGTCAGAAATGAGGGGAGGGATCAGGGAATGAATGACTGCTCCCTACTGGGACTGCATTTCAGCTGTGCTGGTCCAACTGAGGTCATGAGGGTCTCAAATACCCCAATAGGGCTAGCTCCAGAGCAGTGAAAAGAACCCAGCATCCCACTTCCAGCAGGGGCTGGGACCTGGAGCAGGGCACACCTGAGGAAGTCCAAAAGGACAGCATCTTGTCATCTGCACACAGTGTCTGAGAGGGGAACAGGGGAAGGGGAAGGGACAGTGGGGATCCAATGACTCCCTGACTCCTGGAGAGAGGCTACCTACGTACCCCTGCTTGCAGATTGAAGGGGTAGAGCTGGCCAAGTGGACAGCTCTGGGGGGACAGCTGAAGGACCACCATCATGTTTCAAAGAGCTGGACTGTCACACCCCAAGGAGGCCACTGCTGTGCTGAGTTGGGGAGGCTGGACTGGGGCACCCACAAGACACTCCCCTGCTCTCCCTATAGCTGGGTCTCAACCCAGTGGCCTGACTCCTGCCTGTGTAGAATCAGAACTTGTCAGAGATGAGCACCACCCAGAGGACCTGCAGTCCTCAGCACCCACAGCCACAGAAATGACCACCAAGCACAGAGGGGAGAGCAAACTGACGGGACCCTTCCATATATACTGCCCACCTATTCCCAGGTCAAGGATCCTTTGTGGGATCAGATAAAAGCCCATCCCTCTCTCCCAGAACACGCCTCATTCACCTGCCCATGAGGCTGGCCACACCTCAGAAGGCCCTGCTCACAGCCTACTCCAAAGTGCGGGTGAATGTACCTCACTGATAGAGAGCTTGCCTCATGTGAGGGAAGCTCTGGGTTCTGCTCCTAACACTGTGAAAATAAATAATCATATAAATAAATAAAGTACAAGTAAATAACAATTAAACATCTCATTTCTGGAGTTTTCTCCCATATCCAACTAAGTGGAGACCATCAAGAATGAGCCTCAATGGCCCACCAATAATGGGTGAGGCTCAATCACAAGGTAGAGACTCAAAAATTTATTCTGTGAGGATACAAGGTTTGAAATTAATTTATCAATTATTTTTTTGGTGATGGGGATTGAAGATTGTATATATCAATTATAAAAATAGTCAAAACTAATGTATGGTGCTGGATTTCTAGGATGGCACAATGACACAAAGGGATGCTGAGAGACTTCTGGATTGCTGCTCACATCCTGTTTCCTGGACTGGAAGCTGGTGAAACAGTGTTTAGTTTATAAGATTAACTAAACTTCTGGGCGTGGTGGTGCACACTTGTAACCCCAGCTACTGGTTATGCTGAGGCAGGAGGGGTGTTTTACTGTCTAGGGGAGGGTTCATCGTCTCTGTTCAGCAAAGAACTGAAGAACAGGACACAGAGATAGCAAGCAAGTAATATGTTTTTTGCAAAAGCAAGATATAGATTTCAAAGAGAAGGGGACGCATACCTGGGAATCCAGTGGGGGAATTTCAGCGTTTTCTTTTTATGGTCTCTGGAATTTTCTCCTTTCCTTATCTTCTCCCCTGTCTATGCTCTCCTCACTGTTATTGATTGGTCCCCCCTCCATCCACACATCTGTTTCAGTTTTTCTATTTGGTCCTCTGCTTAGGAGCACAAGTATGGAAGTGTCTCTATAACTGGGTCCTCTGCTTGTATCCATGAGTACTTTTGTCAACCAGGAAGTTGACCTCATCAGAAGACCTCTCCACGCTCCTTTGTTCTGACCCTGCCCCCAACTTCCTCACTAACCATCTTACCGTGGCTGCCTAAGTCCTTTTACATCTCCCTCAATTCCCCTCTCAGAGGATACCCTGACTACTGTTGGGAGTTGGGGCGATGACCACTGTAGCTATTTCAGGTCTACAAGGGGCATCAATGGAGTAACCAGGATATCCTGCCGAGGAAGGTCTAGGGTAAGTGGGAAGCAGCAGGCAGGTCCAGAGGCCAACACTGATGATAGACATCAGTGGGTCCATCAATGGGTCCATGGTAGAAGTCTGGAGGGGGCTCATTTGTAACACCATCTGAAGTTTTATTGTCTCTACCCAAGAGGAAACAAAGCAAATAAGCAAATTGATAATGCAAGGACCCCAAAGAATTAGCAACAGGGCTGACAGAGGCACAAGCAAAGGAAAAAAAACATGAGGTAGATTTTACAGCTTTGGATAATCTGTTGGATGATGTCCTTCAAGCGTTTTCCTGAAGACATTTTCTGTATTAGGGTGAGAGTATTATCTCTTTCCAAATGGTAGAGGTGATGGATAGACTTTAAAACTTTCCACTGGGATGCTTGGGGAAGTGATTGGATGCCCTCAGGAGAAACGCACCCCCCTCTATAATCTAGTTGGTATCCCTGATTAATAGCTTGCTGAGTCTCTTCCATCGAGTAGTGGGGACATTCAGGGGACAGAAAAAAAATTTTCCTATAGGAGTGGGGCAACTGTGGAACCCTGTAAATCAGCTGCCTTGGCTGCTACATCTGCAGCCCTATTTCCTTCAGCTATTGTGTCCTCTCCCTTCTGATGTCCAGAAATGTGGATAACTGCTACCTGAGAGCTCAGGCAGAAAGATTGCCTCTAGGAGACAAAGAAACTTCTTGGCATGCTTTACAGCAGTTAAGCAGTCTTCACTTAATTAGTGAGGGCAACTAATTCTGCCACTGAGCACTGGTATTAGTAGGGAGTAGCTCTGATTCAAGAACCTCAAAATCTGTCACAACAGCATATCCAGATCTCCAAGTCCCATCAATCACTGATAAACTCCCATTGGTGTACAGAGTGAGATCGGGATTATCTGTAGGATGCTCAGATAAATCTGGTCTGGCAGTATAAGTTTACATTAAAACTTCCTCACAGGAGTGGAGAGGTTTTTCCTCTATCTCAAGTAAGAAAGGTTGGATTGAGGTTATGACAAGTCTTTAAGTTAATTTCAGGTCCTTCCAACAAAAGAGCCTGATATTTGAGTATATGGTTGTCTGTTACCCAGAGAACACCTTTAGCATTTAGGATTCCTCCTGTGCCATAGGAGGTAAGTAGAGTTAGCGGGGCTTCCCAGAGTAGGTTTATGTGCCTCAGGGACCAATAGTCCCACTGCAGGCACAGTGCTAAGACATCCAGGCCACCCCTTGGCCACCTTGTATGATTCTTTACTTAGGTATCCCCCTGGCTGGAGAGTGGCCCCTCATGATTGCATAGTGCCAATCCATTCCCCAACTGAGTGGGCAAGCCCAGAGCAGGGGCCTGGGTAACAGCTCTTTTTAACATATTGAAGGCTTTCCTCACCTCTGGAGTCCAATTAATAATTGCCTGTGCTTCCTTAAGGCATTCATAGAGGGGTCTTGCCTTCTCAGCATATTCAGGGATCAAAATTCCACAATATGGAGTGTGGGAGGCCGTTGCGCTGTGTGACCAGTATTTTCCTTACCTGATTGGTTGAGGTTCTGTCAGTCACTTCCCGTGATCTGGCCACATCAACGTGGCCCTAGATGGCTGCCCTGATCCCAGAAGTCGCAAAATGTCACAAAATGTGTCTTCATGAGTAGGTGTGCCTTCCTGCAGCCCCATGCGAGCTACGTTCACCAGTTCATTGCCCTGTTTGGGATAGAATGTTCCATGGAAATGACCTTTGTGTGTCCCCTTCTTTACTCTGCCCTTGGGTGTGGCCTTCCTAGATGTCAGTTAACCTGCTGACAGTGAACATCATGAAACTAGACTCAGCCCCCTGAAACCTGACCCCTTGCCTCTTTTGAATGGCTTCTCCTCAATAAAAGGGGCCAGCACTCTCTCTCTCTCTCTCTCTCTCTCTCTCTCTCTCTCTCTCTCTCTCTCTCTCTCCCCCCAACCCTTAAGGTCAGAGGAGCCGTCACCTGACCCCAAAGAAAAAGGTACCTCTTTCTCTTGTGTGGTTATTTTGTGCAGCCCAGTTCCCCAGTAGTGACTCTGAGTGTTTTTGTCGCTGGGAATGGGACAATTGGGCTGTTCCCAGAAAGCCCCTGAGTCACTTTACCGTCTGAGGAAGGGGATGGAGTATGGGTTGAATTCTTTCTGGGCCAAGCTTCCGAGTTTCACCTTTCAATACCATGTCCAAGTAAGTAACCTGGGATAGCACAGCTGAGCCTTCTCTCTGGAGACCTTATACCCCCTAGTGATCAGGAAATGGAAAAGAGAGCCAGTGTCCTCAGAAATCATTTTTTTCTGAAGGGCCACATAAAAGAAGGCCATCTACATACTGAAGGAACACTGTTTTAGGGTGTGACCAGTCCATAAGTTCTTGTGTCAGTGCTCATTCAAACAGATGGGGACTATCTCTAAATCTCTGGGGAAGGACTGTTCAGGTAACGTGTCCTGCCTTAGAATAGGATCCTCAAAGGCAAATAGAGGTTGGCTTTTTGGATGTAAAGGAATGCAGAAAAAGACTTCCTAAAAATCTAGGACAGTATAATAAGTAGTTCCCTGGGGAATCTGGGTAAGGAGAGTAGAACAACTGGATGCAAGGGACCATTGCTTCAAGGATTATATGAAGGTCCTGAACTAATCTCCATATATTGGGGGTCCTTTGGGATCCCCAATATAGGAATATTATAAGAGCTGGAGCACTCTACCAAAAGTCCCACTGAGCTCCACCTCCAACTTCTGCCTGTTTCTTAATGAGCTAAATATTGAACTTGAGAACTGTGAGAGATCAGAACAAAAAAAGCCCAAACATACATGAAGGAGAAACAGAAAATAACAAAGGACAGAAAACACAAACAAGGAGCTCAGTGGTACAGCACAGGCCTCGCCAGTAAGAAGTCCTGGGTTCCATCCCTGACATTGCAAAAACAAAACAGGATAAAACACACAAAAAGCAACCACACACACAAAAACAACAGGGGAGGCTAATAAGATGAAAAACTATTTATATAAAAATATAGAAACAAAACAGTCCTTTGTGAAGACTCGACAGGATTTTTTTTTTTTTAACACACTGTCTTGCCAAATGGCCTAGGCTGGCCTTGAACTCTCCATCCTCCTTCCTTTCTCCTATGGGATTTTCCCTCTCTGTTGTACCCAAGATCTTTTCCAGGACAAGATGTGTCCGGTTCTAGGGTGGATATGCCCAGGACTTCCAGGGCAAGAACAGGAGGTGGCGACAGCGGGGGCTGGGATATCCAGTTTCTTCTCCCATGCCCATTCCCAGAGACCTAGACCGACACTGGGGTGCATTTACAAACGTTTAGATCTCTGTAAAACCGGCTTGACTCGCGCCGTGGTGACGGGCATAGTGGTGGGCAGGTTGCTCCAGCACTCACCTGGATGGAAAGAACACGTATGCCCTGGGGGTGTGCATAGCTCTGGGACCTCATCTTCTTTGTTATCAGTGGGGACCTGTCTGTCCCAAGTGCACACCTTCCTTGTGGCACAGGCTGGAGGTGCCACACAGATCCTTGCTCCTACAAGGCTTCAGAACCCACTGACAGGGTGAAGTCACAAAGTTTTCCAAGCAGCACAGTGTCTCCACGAGCACACCATGTCACCCATCTGGTCATGGCATAGATGTAGGGCTCCATACAGCGCCCCATGTTCTCTGGGCTGTAGGGGATGCACTGTGAGGATGGGTACAGGTGATCCATAGGTGGTGGATAAGTGGTGCTCCACCACCCTAGGTCGGGTGGGTGGGAGGGACACATACTGGCGTTCAGGGCTCGGCAGCACCAATGATACCCATGGGGTTGTAGAACCTTGGGTAAGGGGAATGTGAAGAGTGGTCAAGGGTGGGAGAGGAATGAATTAAGTAACTCTGGTTTTCAGTGATTGAACACTACCTCTCAGGAACAGCCCTTAGCATCTTCACCTTCAGCTGTCAGATGGGTCTCCCTGGGGTGCAGCACGCAGAGACCTTCTCCTTCAACTCTGAGGCCATCTCTGGGGTTTACCCTTTGTCGTGTGCCTACCCCATACCTATTCCAGAATGTCCTCCTGCCCCATGACTCCAACCTAATACCTATGCCCTGCCAAAGAGGCTCTGAGCCATGCACAGCACACACAGGCCCTTCCTCCCATGTCTGGCCTTGCAACCCACTGCCCCGCTGGTGGGCCTTCCTTGGGTTCACGATTCACTGCTCACCCAACTATAGCTCCCCAGGTGTCAATAGTGTCCTGAGTTCTTTGGGAGGAAAAGTACACCTGGTACCTCAGACCTTCAAAGGAGCCCGACACAGAGTAGGGAGGCTGTGGGGTAGCCCACTCTCAGTCTCAGATATTCTACAGCTTCCCATGGAGCCACCTAAGACCTGGACACAACTGAGCATGGTGATCAATTTCCTTCAGCTCTTCCATAGCTGGAATAAAAAGGATAGCCTCAACGTGCAGCACAAGAGAATTGGACTAGGTACCCAGCAGAACTTCCTTACAGGATCCTTTGGTGGTCTTCTCAGGAAAGGTCACAATGGCCCTCTGTGTGTGGGGTCAGCCACCTGTGTCTGGCAGAAGTATGTGCTGGGTGGGGAATGCCCGGAATTACAGTTGGGACCCAGCCTCCTATTATCCAGCTAGTCTAGATGAGAAGCACCCCACCCATTCTCCCTGATCCATCCTCAAGCCCAGTTACTGGAGAAGCACCCCTCATTTTTCTATATCCCCCCATTTGGACAGGGTCAATGTCTAAGAGCTTCTTCTGACCCTCTCACCTTGCCCAGCAACTTGGTCTACTCTGACCCAGCCTGGTGACCCTTCCATCCAGCCATGGAGTCTTCACTCAGATCTCTCTCCCCTTACCGACTTCTCCCAAGGACTCCCTCTTCCCTAACCCTCCAGTCCTTGGGCACAGCCCAAGTCTGGCAGCCCCAATGGGCCATAAAAGTACCTGACTCCTCTTCAATCTCAAGCATTGCCCTTTGGCCACCCTTTGGGCAGTTCTGGTTGTAGCATGGGGAAGGCCAAGGAAGCAGGTAGGCTTATTCTTGGTGGGGCCCTGGTCACAGCACTGCTGGACTTTCTGTGTGCTGCTGCCTTGGTAGGATGCCTGTCTATGTGCACAGGTGTTCCCTTGGAGGAGATTGGTGTCTACCTGGGTCCTCCTTAAAAAATAAAAGAAGGATGGTAAAACCTCCTGTCCCTGAAATTCCCCTTTCCATTCCCAAGAACCTAGCCAAGGCAGTGCAACACTGAGAGCAGTCCCAAAGCTGAATACCCATCTATGCATTATGTTGAAGAACACTGTCCTTCTTCTTATATCTCCCAGTATGCACACCTTAGAAACTATAGCAAATTCATGGTATCTGCAGAAACTGCTTTCTCAGACATTTGCTAAGCTGCTTGGGATGCTGGCCATATAACTGGGCAAACTAAGCTAATGACGTCACTGCTTCTGACCTAACGGGTAACCCCCCCCCCCCCCCATGCTGGTTGTAATTGGTGTGGAATCCAGCACTGTGCTCTTCCAGGCCACCACACTGGGCAATGCACTATGAAAGACAGAGGTGCTGTGAGCACTACCTATCCCAAGCGACCTTTCCTGAAAGCAGTTGGAAAGCAGTTTCCAATGCATCACAGTCCATCTCAGGTGTGTTCCTCTCAGAAAAGTATCCACTGCCCCAGTACAACTGGCTGGGATGCTACCAACCCCTTTTTCCACAGCCACCATGTTCCAAGCCATTTGCAGTGTTTTAGGCATCTGGGTACATATATGGATCTGTCTGTGCCAAACATGGTAAAGGAAGGGCTCAAGTCACCAGAGTGTTATTGACCACAGTGTAGCAGAAACTTCTGTAATTGTGACCCAGGATTCAGGGAGAGGGACAGATTGTGTGTCACCTGGAGACCATCTCTGAGCATTCTGGCTGTGCTGAGACTACTGAGAGTCAAAGGACCACCTGACACAGCCCCTAGGACAGGGGTGGAGGTTGTAAGGGCTGCTGTGTTAGGAATACGGTCAGGCTCCAGCCCAGAGTGGTGATGCAGGGTACAGCAAGGGTTGTGGGGTCCCATCCATTTAGCCCTGAGCAGGACAAGAGACCAGGAAAGGCCAGTTCAAAAACTCGGGAAAGAAATCCTTTTCTGCAGCCTCATGGGCAAGGTATCCACTGTCGTGGAGTCAGAGTAAGTGACAGAAGCACAGGAAATTGTCCCCATGGGGGCAGAGTTGTGGCCAACTTCAGGGGAAAGTTGAGGATGCTATCACCACACCCATGCCACTATGAGTTCAGGGACTCAGGCCCTGAGACTCGGAACCTTAGGGAACAGTTGTGACATGTCCCCTATTACAGTTCTCAGGGTTGAGGAGCTATTCTAAAGAGCAAGATCTCCAGAACCAGTAAAGCTCAAAGGTGCAGAGACAGTCCATGAGAACTGACAACCATTTACCCTAACAGTTACCAGCTCTGGGACCCTAGTCAAGTACTGTGACAGAGCCTTCAGTGGACGGAAAAAGTATCTTCACTGTGTTGACTGGACCCATTTCAAATACATCATCTCACATGTCACATGGACCATGAGACAATCCACATTCCTGCCACACTTCTCTTATAATTACCCTTCCCAAAAGACTTTTCCAGACTCTCTGCAACCTTACATTTGCTATGCCTCAAATCCTGATGTTGATTCATACATCTTTTAAAAAGGGAAGGCTTAGCTCTTTTACCCCTCTCCATCAATGTACCCTCCATTCACTGTCTCCTTCATACAACAATGAAGGATGACTCTTCTATCTCAGAACAGCTTTTTGTATTCCCACGAGTTAGTGATTGCCTTTGTTTTTCATCTGTGGCCGTCTGCCATGTTAATCCCAAATCAACATATTCTTCAACTCCATCTATTGAGGTTTCTGCCCACTCCAACCCACTGAAACTTTTCTTAGCAAGGTCATGCACTTGCTACCAGATTTGGTAGACAAGACTAGGTCCTCGCTGTCTATAATTCCTATGCAGCATTCAACACAGTTACTCTGATCCATTTCTAAAACACATTTTGTTTGGCTCCAGTGAAACTATCCTTACTTGATTTTTCTTCCCTAACACTGGGTACTTCTTCCCAATGTCATTTTCTGCTTCCTCCTTCTAAATGTTAGAACAACCCAGAATTTATTTCTTCATCCCTTCCCTTCTCTTATTTGAGGTGATTTTATACACTTTCTATAGCTAATAATTCCCAAATTCTTATCTCCATCCTGGGCCTCTCTCCCAACTGTCAGACTTATAGTACCCAATGATACCTCCCTGTGGGTGTCCAATGGGACTCTGAGACTTAACCTAGTCAACTGGATTCTGGATTCTCTGCTGCCCCCTGCATTTCCCAAGCTTCCCCAACTCTGCCATCAACCACCATCCCACCAGTTGCTCCTCCCACACATGACCCTCACCCTACTCACCCTGCTCCTTCTCTTCCCTCACCCTTGTCAGTCCTACCTCTCACATGCATCACAACTCTATCTGCTTCTTGCCAGTCCTGCTTTGGATCCTACCATTTCCTTGTCCCAGAAGGCTCTGTTCCCCTCGTCTCTGCCCAGGATCCTCTTAACTGGCTTATATGGGCCCTAGGGAGAGGAACCAGTTCTAAGATTATGCCTGCAGGGATCATTTCTAGAATTCGTTCCTGGAGAAGTTTCTCTGATCTTGAAGTGTTCTGGAAACCACGAAGAAGAGCCCAGAGTTTCCTACCGAGGGTGAAAGCAGCTCTTGGTGTTGCTTTACTACAATTGTCTTTTTGCCATTGATGATTATTCTTCTATCCCCTTCTTCAGGAGGGTGATAAGGGGGAAATGCAGCCTGAGAGCTTTCCACTAGAAAGAAAGAAAGAAAGAAAGAAAGAAAGAAGGAAGGAAGGAAGGAAGAGCACGTCCTGACTCTCTTATAGAGTATCCCTCACTCCCACCACTATGATTATCTAACTCGAGTCTCTGTTAATAGATCACATGGCACCTACTGCAATTTGCAGTTCAATGTGTGTGTGTGTGTGTGTGTGTGTCCTTTTCTAATGACAGCCCTAAGGAAGAAGTGTCTCCATCTCCCATGTTCCGTACTGTGGCCTCTCCTGCTAGAGGGTCTGTCACATGGGGGGTTTTCAGTGCATAATGGCAAGAAGGAAGGGAGGGAGGGAAGCCCTGGCCATCACTCTAGACTCATCAGGAGTTGCTGTGTGACCTAGAGCAAGTCACACTTATTTCTATGGTTACTAGTTGGATGTGAAACCCTCTTCCTAGCTTACTGACATCTTAAGGGAATCATATAATGTTGCTATAAAAGTTTTAGGTTTTCTAGGATGTTCTCCTAACTAAACGTTGCAGATCTCCAGATTAAACCCCAAGGATCTTAACTTTCTTTAAAGGACTCCCCTATCCTTAAACCAGGTTATCTGAGAACAGGTATCAGTTCACTCATTTCAGCAGACCATCTGCCTCTCCCCACCCATCCTGTGTCTTTCTCTCCTCTCATGTGCACCATCTAGTGGCCCTGCCAGTGACCCAGGGACAGGGCCGCATTTTTAGATGAACTCTGCGCTAGCAGCAGCACAGCTTTCTCTCTTCCCCCGTTTTCCATTTGTCTCACCTGAGGACTCTCCACCATGAAGACATGGGAATCATTTGTAACTGTGAAGAAGTGAACAGCAGGGACCAAAATTATAGGATCCCAGAGGATGGGATGGAAACATTTGCAGAACATGCTGGTCCTGAGTCGAACAGGTACAGAACTGAGGTGGATCCACACCAAGACTAGGTGAAGAGCCAGGTGCCCTGGTGCTACCTGTCATCCAGCTCCTGGATGGCTGAGGCAGGAGGACTGCAACTTCCAGGCCAGCCTTGGCAACTTAGCAAGACACAGACTCAAAGAAAAAGAAAAGTTCTGAAGATTCAGTTCAATGGCAAAACCTTTGCCCAGCAACTGGGGGCCCCTGGAATGGAGATCCCCAGCACTGCAAAAAGTCCCACTGCTCCTGCCTCCATGAACATGGCATCTCTACTCACCATTTCCCTGGGCTCTGAGGTCATGGTCAGGAAGAGTCAACAATGACCACCATTAGAAATGTGCAAACAGGCCCCTCCTTCATTCTCTAATTACAAAAGTTTTTTTTTCTTCTTTTTGAGGGGTTGTGCTGGGGATTGAGCCCAGAACTCTGCATATGCTCAGCACCTGAGCCATACCCCACCTCCTATAACACAATGTGTCTTTGCACCAAAATCTACTATAGTTTACTTTTGTTTCCCATTGCTGGGTTTCCACACTACAGCAGCATACCTGAGATAACTAGCTTATGGAGAATTCAAGTTGATTTTGACAATGCTTTCAGAGGTTTCATCAGTTGGCCTTGTTGCTTCTGGGTCCACAGCAAGGCAGCGTATACTGAGGGGTCACAATGTGAAGCAAAACTGTTCACCTTGCAGCTGGGAAGCAGAGAGAACAAGGACAGGCCAGGGTCCCACTGACCCCTTCAAGGACACGGTCCCAACAAAGTCCTCCCACTAGGCACCACCTCTTCAGTTTTGAAGCACATCCTAAAAACATCTTTCTGAGGATCAAGGCTTTATCACAGGGGGCTTGTTGACCTTGAGTGTCCACACTGTAGCACAGCCCTCTGGAACATGTTCACGGTTCCCACCTCCCCTCCTCTACCTGAATATAAGCCCCATGAAGGCAGGAGGCCCTCCCCACCTAATGTAGGCCCACTTCCTAGAGCATGAGCCCAGAGACTCCTGCATGCCAGGCAAGCACTGCAGCACTGAGCTGCACCCCCAGCCTGAGGATGGGATTTCTGTCTGCTTTGGACACTGGTGTTTCTGAGCATCTGTAATGGGGCGTATCAGCAGATGGGGAGAGGAATTAGGTCAGTCACACTGGGACATTATACTATGATAATTACCTGCACATGTTGGCTTGGATGAGGTCAATGTGGTCACAGGGTGTTTAGGAGGCTTCCCTGGGGCCATTGCTGGGCTCAAGCTCTTGGCCTTCTAGGCCAGGAAGGCCAATGACCTGCATTTGCAACCCAGGTCAGCCTGACCGGCTCCTCAGGGCTGGAGCTCACACTAATGACTCAGGGTCAGCGACTCCAGGACAGAAGGCTCTGGTACTGCTTGACTGTCTCAGCCTCTCCACGTCCTTGAGGAGGGTGACATGAGGGTGACATGAGGACAGAAAAGCCCAGGGCTATCCCATACTCATCAGCAAGGGTGGAGGGGGCAGGCCGCTCAGAGACCACTGAAGACACAGCTCTTATTTCTTCCTCATTTTCATATATGGGTGCCCCAGGGAGCAGCCTGAGAGGGACTTTAGACACAGGGTGTCTGCTGCAGTGGGCCTGGGGAGGGATGGGGAGAGGCATAGGCAGAGGGGCCACTGTCTTGCAGACCTCATCTGACCCCACAGGGAGCTCTGGAGCTGAAATGCTCCTTCAGAACAGAGGTGTCTTGCATTTAGGCCCAAATGAACCAGCCACTGGATGTGGTCACCAGGAAGGGTGTGACCCTGGATCAGGTTGCTTTGTGCCCTTAGGCCACTTGCTGACCACATTCCCAGCTGCTGATTGGCAAGCACTATGGGAAAAGGGAGTCTAGGGAGTGACTCTCCTTTCCTGTTCTCTGAATTGAACAGCACCCCTTCCATAGAGCCCATCTAGATATAAATTTCTTTCATTTTGAGAAATTTGCCTCCAGTTCTTTTTTTTCTTTTTTGCATAAACTAGCTGGAGTATTTGGGGGTCTGTGCCCCAGCTGGTATCATCTTTCCCTCCCCGAGAGACTGAGACTGAGGCTGGGGTGCGATTACGAAGGTTTATTTCCTTGCAAAGGGGAGGGCAAAGAAGCTGGGGTGGCAGGTGAAGGCAGCTCAGACCCGGATGGGCCTTCTGGGCTGGGCTGGCTCCATCCCCAGGTAGCTGCAGCAGTTGGACTCTTCTAGCTGCAGAGCATTGCTCCTGTCGCTAGCTGCCAAGCCTCATCAAAGTCCTGGTGGCACGCGGAATCGATGGAGCACTTATCTGTGGGAAGGTCCATAAGAGTGTGGGCGTCCTGGGGTGGACAAAGCTCCCAGACCTCCACCTCTGTGCCCCCGGTGGGCGCCCGCCCCGCCCACCCTCCGCAGTAGCTCACCTCTGTTGCAGCTTGGGTCTGGGGAGGTGCGCGGGCTCTGCCGCCGGGGCGGGGGCGGGCAGCTCGTGCAGTCCACGCAGCGCAGAGATCGCCCGGCGCACGAGAGGCAGCTGGCCTGCCCCTGCCTGTCGATTGTTCCGGAGCAGCTCGGCGGTGGCGGGGGCGGCGTCGTTATCTTGTCCTGCTAGCGACGCCAGAGCCGCGGCGGCGTTGTTGGCTATGGCCGCCAGAGCGTTCTCCGCGGCGTTTCCTGATTCTGTGAGTCCCTCTGTGAGTCCCTCTGTGAGTCCCTCTGTGAGAGACAGTCCGGGCACGCTGTCTGCTGCTGCGGCCGACCCTGAGAGCCCTTCGTCGTCGTTTCCTGCTCCTGCTCCTGCTCCTTCTCCTGCAGAAGCCCCAGAAAGCCTTCGGTTTTCATGCCCGTGTGCTAAGGAAAACAGAGACTCTGAGTCGCCCGAGGCGCTTTCTGTCCTACCGGAGAGTCTACTGGGATGGATGCGGGTGAGCGCCATCAGGGAGGCGGTGGGGAAAGTGTGGGCACAGACTGGGGTTTGGACTCAGGAGTGCAGCTGATACCATGGGACTGAGGTCCTTGGGCCAGGTGGATCTGGAGAGCACTCAAGGGTAGGTGCAAAATGGACTAAACACTTCTGTTTTCAGGTGATTGAAGACCAGCTCTCAGTAACAGCCTCCAGCATCCTCACCTTCAGTTGTGGAACGGGTCTCCCTGGGCTATGACAGAGGGACACCTTCCTCTTCAACAATGAAGCCACCACTGATGTACCCTCCTCTGTCATCTGCCCACCAGACCCCTATTGCACTTCCCATTACCCCATTATTCAAACCTCTTCCCTAGGCCCTGGTAGAGGGCCCCTGACCATAGGCAGAGCACACACAAGCCTTTTCTCCCACTCTGGCCTTGACCTTGCAACCCAACACCAACCGAGCCAACCTTACTTAGGTCCATGATCCAATACTCACTCTGCTAGGTCCCCCAAATGGGTTCCAGGGCCCAGAACCCTGGGGAGGACAGGCACCTGTGGGGCCTGAGACCATCAGAGGAGCCAGGCACACAATAGGGAGGCTGTAGGGGTTGCTCACATGCCCACTCTCACATATCCCACAGCCCCACGTGGAGCCCCTGTAAACCTCAGCAGAACTGAGCTGGGGATCAGACTTCCTTCAGTTCTGCCACAGCTGGCATAAAAAGGAATTGGCTGGACACACAGTAGAAGAGAATTGGGTTAGGTACCCAGCAGAGCTTCCTTGCAGGATGCTTGGGTTGTCCTCCTGCTCAGGCCAGCTTGGATCAGTAGGCCTCTGTGTTTGGGGACAGCTACCTGTGGCTGAGAGCAGTTGATGCTGGGTGGGGAAGGCCTGGAATTGCAGATGGGACAGAGCTTCCTATCCTCCAACTAGTCCAGAGGAAAGGTCCCAACAGGCCCAACACAGACCTCCCCAGTGCATTCTCTCAAATCCAGGCCAAAGCCCAGTTACTGGAGAAGCATCTCTCATTTCCCTCCAGCCCCTGTGTGCATGAGTTCAGTGTCCAGCAGTCCCTTATGCCCCTTAAAACTGGCTTCTTCTAAGCATTCTCTCTTCCTAGGCCCTGCTTAAGCACTGATCACAACAGGCAGTCCCGAGATGGTCCACAATAGTACCTGACTCTGAATTGCCCTGTGTGACACCATGCTTGCAGCCCGTGGAGTGGCATGCAGAAGTGAAGACCAGCAGGCCAATGATGTAGGCGAACAGCAGATTGCCAGTCATCCTGTTTCTCTGGGTGAGGCCAGGGAACAGTGCTCTTGGGCTGGCTCTGTGCTGGTGCCTTGGTGGGTTGTCTATTTATATTTCACAGGTTCCGCAAGAGGCAACGTGGCAACCGCCTGTGTCATACCTTAAAAAGAAAAAATACAGGAGGACAGTAGAACACCATGTCCCAGAAACACCCCTTTCCATTCCCAAGAACCTGGCCAAGTCAATGAAACAATAAAAGCAGTCCTGGACCTGAATGTCTATATATATATATATATATTATCTTGAAGATCTTTCTCTCTCTCTCTCTCTCTCTCTCTCTCTCTCTCCTTTGTGGCTTAGCTCAGAAGGATGTGGTTGTACCCAAACTGGTCATGCTGCTCTAACCTTCATGTCATCATTGTATAAAGGAGACAGTGGATGAAGGGTACATGTAATGACGAAGGGTTAAAGAGTTAGTCTTCCTTTCCTACAAAATGTATGAATCAACATCAGGAGTTGAGGCATAGAAATGTGAGATTGCAGAAAGTGTGAAAAAGTCATTTTGACAAGGAAAACCACAAGAGAAGTATGGAAGGAAGGTGGGTTGTCTGGGGGTCCATGTGACATGTGAGATGCTGCATTTGAAATGGAACCAGTCAACAGTAAAGAGACTTTTCCCAATCACTCAGTGCTCTGAGTGGTGGCTACTTTGGAAAGCAGGCTCTGTACCCAAGTGGACTTTGGGGTCTACAATGGGACCTGGGGTGGGAATGAAGGTGTTAGAATGAAGACCCTGGCAGGTGTGGCTGATGGAGACATGGATGTCCTGGCTGGTGCCAGCAGTTGTGCTCCTGAATCAGTCTGGTTCCAAGTGTTTTCAGATAGGAACTAGGACTGAAAGTGCAGGGAGGGTAAGGTGTGGGCAATGCACATCTGCTCTTGGCCTGTCTTACAACACACAGAGCCCGTGGACAGTGGCTTGCAACCTGGCCTGTTTCCGGACACAGGTGGATGAAAGGGTTCTTCCTCACCTGACTCAGGAAGCTGCTACATCTGGAAAATTTTCTTCAGCGTTTAGGATTGACCTGAAGAATGCAATACTACTTTTCATGAACTGCACAATGGCACAGTTTCCTCAAACTTTAACATGTTCAATATTCAGTGCCCACAACAACTGTGCAGTGGCTTCTGCTCTGCCTTACTTTACTCTGGAGGAAAGTGAGGCATTGAGATCAGTGACCTGTGCAATCAGGAAACTCCAACCAATACAGGACAGGTCCTGCCCCTGGCCACTGGTCTCCAGTGTCCTTAATATGAACTTCCCATGACTTCTTTTTGAAGGCTCTTTAGTCCCTAGGAGGTCATTCCTGAAAGGCTTGTGTCAGGCCCTCAGTGTGGCAGGCTCCCTCCTTGTCTACCCCACCTCTTAATGTACTTGGTAGGGTGAATCCACTTATCCCCTGGAGTTTCCTTAAAGGGCCTCATGCCTCAAGAGGGAGCCAAGCACCTGCAAGGGCTGGGGGAACTGGGGAGTGTGCACAGCCTGAGAAGCATGGATTCCCAGCCTGGGTCCAGGACCAGAGTGGTACTCTAGTGGCCTGGGTGAGAGAGGCTGACTCTTTAGACTTGCCAGGCTGAGGTCAGGAACATGGCAGCTTTCCTGAGATGGGTCCATTCACTGGAAACTCCTCCTCCCACCTTAGGCCAGAGCTCACATGGACCCCACTCCACCCTGGCCTGATATGTCACTTCCTAGGGTCCAGGGTAACTGCAGGGGAAGGTGGCTGTTGGGACCCATGAAGATCTCCTTGCACCTGTGAACTTACTGGCCCTAGAGTTCTTGCACCTCACAGTGTCTTCCCAGCCCATCTTTCTGACTGACAATGTTGTGATGAGGGACATGCCACAGAATTGACCCCAAGGTCTCCAGTTTAAGGGCCTGAGTCCCTGAACTGTAACATGTAGTGGCATGGGAGTGGTGGCAGCATCCTCAGATTTTCCCTAAAGTCAATCACAACCCTGTTCCCATGGGAACAGTCCCCTGTGCTTCTTCTGTCACCTTACTCTGACTCCACACAGTGGCTACCTTGCCCATGAGGCTGCAGAAAGGGATTTGTTTTCCAAAGCCTTTAAAATGGCCACACTGGATGTGTCTTTCTTTGCCACCTGTCCTGCCACAGGGTTAACTGGATGAGACCTCACAATCTTGGCTGTCCCCTGAATCACAATTCCTGGAGCATGATGCTGCTCCTAACACAGCAGTCCCTAGAACCTCTGCCCATATTCCAGGGGCAGTTTCATGGGGAATGGGCCCTGTGACCCCCAGTAACCTCAAGACAGCCAGAGTGCTCAGAGATGATCTCCAGATGACACACAGTATGTCCCTTTCCCAAATACTGAGTCATAATTTTATAAGTTTCTGTCACACTGTGGTCAGTATCACTCTGGCCACCTGAGCCCTTGCTTTAACATATCCAGCACAGACAGACCAGTGTGTCCCCAGATGCCTGAAATACTGCAGATGGTTTAGGACCTGGTGGCTGTGCAAGCCTTGGGGAAGGCGTTGGTTATATCCCATCCCAGTTGGGCTGGGATAGTGGATCTTTTCTGAGACCCCAGGAACACGCCCTGAGATGGAGTGTGATGCACAGGTTGTTGGAAACTGCTTTCAGGAAAGGTTCCTTTTTGACAGGCAAGACTCAGAGCACCTCCATCTTTCATAGTGCATTGCCCAGCGAGGGCAGTGTGGAAGAGCACCATGCTGGATTCTATACCAAGTATGGCCAGCATAGCGGGCAACCATTAGGTCAGAAGCAGTAACATCATTAGCATACTATGCCAAATTATATGGCCAGCATCCCAAGTAGCCTAGTGAATGTCCGACAAAGCAGTTTTCCAGATATCATGAGTTTGATATAGGTTATTTGGAAATTACTTTTGGAAAAGGTCCCTTAGTGACAGGCAGGGGTCATAGCACCTGTCTTTCATAGTGCATTTTGCAACCACAGGGCTGGGGTCCACACCAGGAAGGAAGAGGGGGCTCTAGGTTATGACAGTTGTGGTGACGGCATAGCTTACTTTGCCCCATAATAGGACCAGTAGCACAAGCAACTTCGAGAATGTCCATGAAAGCAGTTTCTACAGAGAGCAGTAGTTTGCTAGAGTTCCTAGCTAGAGAGAGACAGAGAAAGAGAGAGAGAGAGATCTTCAAGATAAAACATATATTGACATTCAGGTCCAGGACTGCTTTTATTGTTTCATTGACTTGGCCAGGTTCTTGGAAATGGAAAGGGGTGTTTCTGGGACGTGGTGTTCTATTTTCCTAATATTTTTTAAGAGGACCACACAGATGGCCACAATGTTGCTTCATACAGAACTTGTGGAATATAAATATAAATAGCCCACCAAGGCAGAGCATACAGCCCGCCCAGGAGAACTGTTCCCTGGCCTCCCTTGGAGTACCAGGATGCCCAGCATTCTGTTGCCACCTGCTTCCTTGGTCTACTGGCCTTCACCTCTGCGTAGTACCCCACATACTGCCCAAAGTGTGCCAAAACAGCCATGAGTGAGAATGCAGAGGAGTCAGGTACCACTGTGGCCCATCTTGGGGCTGCCTGTTGTGATGAGTGCCCAAGTACTGGCAGGGCCTAGGAGGAGAGAATGCTTGGGAGAAACCAGTCTTAAGGAGCAGAAGGTGCTGTTGGACACTGACCCCATCTAACCAGGGGATGGAGAGAAGTGAAAGATACTTCACTAGTAACTGGCTTGGGTTTGGATCAGGAAGAATGCAGTAGGGAGGGTGTGTTGGCCCTGTTAGGTCCTCTCCTCTGGACTAGCTGGAGGATAGGAGGTTCTGTCCCATCTGCAATTCCAGGCCTTCCCCACCCAGCATCAACTGCTCTCAGCCACAGGTAGCTGTCCCCAAACACAGAGGCCTACTGATCCAAGCTGGCCTGAGCAGGAGGACAACCCAAGCATCCTGCAAGGAAGCTCTGCTGGGTACCTAACCCAATTCTCTTCTACTGTGTGTCCAGCCAATTCCTTTTTATGCCAGCTGTGGCAGAGCTGAAGGAAATCTGATCCCCAGCTCAGTTCTGCTGAGGTTTACAGGGGCTCCACGTGGGGCTGTGGGATATGTGAGAATGGGCATGTGGCAACCCCTACAGCCTCCCTATTGTGTGCCTGGCTCCTCTGATGGTCTCAGGCCCCACAGGTGCCTGTCCTCCCCAGGGTTCTGGGCCCTGGAACCCATTTGGGGGACCTAGCAGAGTGAGTATTGGATCATGGACCTAAGTAAGGTTGGCTCGGTTGATGGCGGGTTGCAAGGTCAAGGCCAGAGTGGGAGAAAAGGCTTGTGTGTGCTCTGCCTATGGTCAGGGGCCCTCTACCAGGGCCTAGGGAAGAGGTTTGAATAATGGGGTAATGGGAAGTGCAATAGGGGTCTGGTGGGCAGATGACAGAGGAGGGTACATCAGTGGTGGCTTCATTGTTGAAGAGGAAGGTGTCCCTCTGTCATAGCCCAGGGAGACCCATTCCACAACTGAAGGTGAGGATGCTGGGGGCTGTTACTGAGAGCTGGTCTTCAATCACTTGAAAACAGAAGTGTTCAGTCCATTTTGCACCTACCCTTGAGTGCTCTCCAGATCCACCTGGCCCAAGGACCTCAGTCCCATGGTATCAGCTGCACTCCTGAGTCCAAACCCCAGTCTGTGCCGCTCCCGGGTGCCCACACTTTCCCCACCGCCTCCCTGATCATGCTCATCCGCATCCATCTCCACAGGGCCTATCCCAGTACATAGATAAGTCAAGGTACTGCCTCAGGTCTATAGTCTGACTCCAGGAAACAGTGGCCTGCGACTCCAGCGCCATGGAATTGCTGCACTGGGTCAACAAATGATGAGACTTTCTGACTTTGCCCTGACTGCAGAGCCTGAAGCCTTTGGGGAAGAGGAGCCCCTGCAGTGCTCCAGGCCTGTGGCTGCAACAAAGGTGTGCTAAGGGGAGTGTTGGAAGGGTAGGTACCACAGGCGACACAGAGGTGGAAGTCCAGGACCTCTGCCTACCCCAGGCCCCCAGATCCTTCTCACAGAAGTTTGGGAGCCCTTGACAGGAGCAATGCTATGCATCTAGAAGAGTCCACCTGCTAGTTTATGCACCAAATGCACTGGAAGCAAATTTCTCAAAATGAAAGAGAAATTTATATCTAGACAGGCTCCATGGAAAGAGTGCTATTCAATCCTAAGAACAGGAAAAGAGAGGGACTCCCTAGACTCCCTTTTCCCAAAGTGCTTGACAACCAGCAGCTAGGAATGAGGCACAGAGCAACCTGGCCCAGGGTCACACCCTTTCTGGTGACCACACCCAGTGGCTGGTCCATTTGGGCCCAAATACAAGACACCTCTGCTCTGAAGGGGCATTTCAACTCCAGAGCTCCCTGTGGGGTCAGCTGAGGTCTGTAAGGCAGGGGCCCCTCTGCCTGGGCCTCTCCCTGCCCCTCCCCAGGCCCACTGCAGCAGACACCCTATCTCTAAAGTCCCTCTCAGGCTGCTCCCTGGGGCACCCACATGCAGTAATGAGGAAGAGATAAGAGCCAGTGTCAGAGAGACCAGCCCCCTCTTCTCTTGGAGAAGAGAATGGGCCAGCCCTGGGCTCCCCTTCCTCTATGTCACTTTTCTCCATAGGTTCTGAGGCCAACACAGTAAGGCAGGTCCCAGAGTGTTTCTGGCCTGCAGTCGCTGACCCTGAGTCATTAGTGTGAGCTCCAGCCCGAGGAGCTGGTCAGGCTGACCTGGGTTGCACATGCAGGTCATTGGCCTTCCTGGCCTACAAGGCCAAGGACTTGAGCCCAGCCATGGCCCCAGGGAGGCCTCCCACCCATCTGTGTGACCAAAATGACCTCACTCAACCTAACTTGTGCTCACAAATTACCATAGTATAATGTCCCAGTGTGACTGACCTAATTCCTCTGTTCACCCCCTCCCCATCTGCTGATGCACCCCATTACAGATGCTCAGAAACACCAGTGTCCAAAGCAGACAGAAATCCCGTCCTCAGGCTGGGGGTGCAGCTCAGTGCTGCAGTGCTTGCCTGGCATGCAGGAGTCTCTGGGCTCATGCTCCAGGAGGGCCTACGGTAGGTGGGGCGGGCCTCCTGCCTTCTTGGGGCGGGCCTCCTGCCTTCTTGGGGCTTATACTCCAATGGAGGAGGGGAGGTAGGAACAGTGAACATGTTCCAGAGGGCTGTGCTACAGTGTGGACACTGAGTGTCACCAAAGCCCTCTGTGCTAAAGCCTTGATCCTCAGAGAGGTGTTTTTAGGATGTGCTTCAATCTTAAAGAGGTGGCACCTCGTGGAAGGACTTTGGTTGTTAGGAACATGACCTTGAAGGGGTCAGTGGGACCCTGGCCTGTTCTTGCTCTCTCTGCTTCCCAGCCATGAAGTGAGTGGTTTTCTCCCACATTGTAATCCTGCCAGTATTTGCTGCCTCTCCATGAACTCCAAAGCAACAAGGCTAACTGAGGATGGCCTAGAACCTCTGAAACCATTGTCAAAATCAACCTGGATTCTCCACGAGCTAATTATCTCAGAGATGTTTCTATAATGGGGAAGCTCGGGAATGGTAAACAAAGATAAAACCTAATACATTTTAGTGTCAATGGCATGTTGTGTTATAGGAGGTGGGGTGTGGCTCAGCAGTGGAGCAGGTGCTGAGCAGGTGCAAGGTCCTCAGAACAGACTCCCAAAAGAAAAAGCAACTTCTGTAGATTAGTAAATGCTGTGGAGATTAGGGGAGGCACCTGTTTAATATTTATAGGAACAATTAGTACAGACTCCTTCCTGAGAATGACCTCAGAGCCCTGGACAATGTTGAGAGGTGATGATATGTGCATCAAGACATCAAAAAGGAGCTGTGTTTGATGGTGCATGCCTATAATCCCAGCGGGTTGGGAAGCTGAGATGGGATGATCAGGAGTTCAAAGCCAGCCTCAGCACTTTGTGAGGCCTTAAGTAACATGGTAAGACCCTGTCTCTAAATAAAATATTAAAAAGGGCATGGGATGTGGCTCAGTGGTTAAGCATCCCTGGGTTCAAGCCATAGTAAAGTAGCCAGGCGTAGAGACAGCTGTCTGTAAACCCAAGTGACCTGAGAGGCTGAGGCAGGAGTAATGCAAATTCAAGGCCAGCCTCAAAAATTTAGTGAGGCCTTAAGCCACTTATTGGGGCTTGTCTCAAAATGAATAATAAATAGGAAGGCTTGGGTTGTGACTCGGTGTTTAAGTGCCCCTGGGTTCAGTGATCAGTACTCCCAAAAAAGAAGGAAGAATAACCTACTTTTCCTTCCTTCCTTCCTTCCTTCCTTCCTTCCTTCCTTCCTTCCTTCCTTCTGTGCTGGGAATTGAACTCAAGGACTCAATATGATGAACAAGGGCTCTACCATTGAGTGAAATCCCCAGGCTGGATCTTTTATATTTGCTTTGAGACTGGGTCTTTCTGAGTTGTCAAGGCCGGCCAGGAAGTCGGATTCTCTTGCCTCAGCCTTCCAGTACCTGGATGACAGGTGGCACCAGGGCACCTGGCTATTCACCTAGTCCTGATATGGAGCCACTTCAGTTCCATTCCTGTACGAGTCAGGACCAGCATGTTCCTCAAGTGTATCCATCCCACACAAGGCATCCTCTGGGCTCCTATAATTTTGGTCCCTGCTGTTCACCTCTTCACAGTTATAGACCATTCCTGTGTCTTCATGGTGGAGAGTCCTCAGGTGAGACAAATGGAAAATGGAGGAAGAGAGAAAGCTGTGTTGCTTCTAACAACAGAGTCCATCTGAAAATGAGGCCCAGCCCCTGGGACACTGGCAGGGCCACTAGATGGTGAGAGGAGAGAAAGACACAGGAGGGTGGGGAGGGGCAGATGGTCTGCTGAAATGAGTGAACTGATACCTGTTCTCAGATAACTTGGTCTACGGGCAGGGGAGTCCTTTAAAGAAAGTTAAGATCCTTGGGGTTTAATCTGGAGATTTGCAACATTTAGTTAGGAACACATCCTAGAAAACCTTAACCTTTATAGCAACATCATCTGATTCCCTTAAGATGTCAGTAAGCTAGGAAGAGGTGTTTACACATCCAACCAGTAACCATGGAAATAAGTGTGGCTTGTCCTAGGTCACACAGCAACTTCCTGGCGTGGCTGCGGTGGTTCCCAGCGCTTCCCTCCCTCCCTGCCTTCTTGCCTTAATGCATTCAAAACCCCCCCATTGGACAAATACTCTCCTAGGAGAGGGGCTACAATACTGAACATGAAAGATGGAGACATTTCTTCCTTGGTGCTTTCATTTTACAAGGAGAAACACACACACACAAAACCCTGCAATTTGTAGTAGGTGCCATGTGACATTAATATAGGCCCATTTAAAAAATCATACTGGTGGGAATGAGGTATACTCTAGAAAGGACAGTCATGATACTGTCCTTTTTTTGTGTGAGTGGAAATATCTCAGAAGCATTTCCCTCTTCTCACCTTCCCAAAATATAGGAGAGAAGAAATGATGTAAATGGCCAAAAAACGTTTGTAGTAAAGCAACACCAAGAGCTACCTTCACCCTCAGGAGGGAACTCTGGACCCTTTCATCATGGTTCCAGTACTCTACAAGGTCAGAGAAATTTCTCCAGGAACGAATAATAGAAATAATTTCTGAAGGCAGAGTCTTAGGGCATGTTCCTCTCCACAGGAACCGTACGAGCCAGTCGAGTGGATCCCGGGAATGGGTAAGGGGAACAGAGGCCCAGGATGGAGATTAGGATTTGGGAATCATTAGCTATAAAGTGTATAAAATCACATCAAAGATGAGAAGGGACTGGGTGGAGGGATAAATTCTGGAATTTAGAAGGAGGTGGCAGAAAAGGACACTAGGAAGAAGTGCCCAGTAGTAGGGAAGAAAAATCAGGTAAGAGTAGTTTCACTGGAGCCAAACAAAATGTGTTTTCAAATGGACCAGGCCACCTCTGTTGAATCCTGCTCGGGGAGTATGGACAATGAAGACCTAGTCATGTCCTGCAAATCTGACAGCAAGTTTAGGAGCTTCTTAACAGGAGTTTCAGTGGTCTAGTCTGGGCTGAAACATCAATGAAGGATGAATGTTGGGCACTTAGCTTTCAAGATCACAGAATAGAGAAGATTTCTTTCCTGGCTCCTCCAAGGCATGAATCCAAGAAAGCAGATAGGCAGCTCATTAGCAGGTGGGTGAACAAAAATAAGGGAGAATTTAATACTGGACAAAGTAAATCAGGGACTCAGGAAGTTGGAGATGATAAAAATAAGGAAGAAATACCCAACACTACCAGACGGCCCCTATTGGATTCATCAGCCAGAATGGTTCCTTTACAGAGCAAATTGTAGAGATAAGGGGATTAAAGGAGCCCAAATTTTTAGAAGACCTAAAGTGTTTCTGGGCATGGAGTGTTTAGAGATCAAAGACACTGCCCGATGAATCTGAAAGGCTAGCTGCACAATATCTTTGTGCAGGAAAGAAGCTGCTTCTCTCCTGGCTCTGTGTGGAGCACAGAGGAAGGAACGTTTTGCAGCTGCAGCATGAGGGCCGGCAGCTGTGGGAGCTGATTCCTAGTGAATTCGAGATTGGCCCAAAATACAGGCCTGGCAAACACCCACTGCACAACATAGAGTGTGCCTGAGTGACCAGGAGAAAATCAAACATGGAGAGGCATTTACATAGGGCAATAGTGGTGAAAGAAACCCACCCAGCTCTCCCCCTCCTCCTCCAATCCAGCTGGTCGTAGGACCCTCTAGGAAGGACATGCCTGGTCAGGAATTCAAAGTGGAGGGACTGGGAGTAATGGAGACTAACCTGAGAACGGAAACTTAGGGTCTGCAGATGATGGACTGGAGTAGAAATTGGCTCCTCCACCACATGATTGGAACCAGGAGAGATCCCTTGGGGTGCAGTCTTCCAGCATGGACCAGCAATTGCTAGGACCTAGAGGTGCTCTGTTCTGATTTAAAATCTCCAGCCCAACTGGCATTCAGCAAAGAACCTGGAGCCTGCCTAAGCCTAAACCTTGCCTCCAGGATTACAGCTTACATTATTACCTCTCTCACTCTAGCAACCCCACTCTGCAGGTGGAGCAAGCATCCCACTCCAGACCACCCAACCTAATGATGAGAAGCAAACTGAGAATCTTTTGGACTCCAGTGGAAACAATTGTTAAACTTTTCAATTGAGACTTCTTTTCTCTGTTTCATTGTGACCAAAATGGTTCAGGGACACTTATACTTATTCATATTTTTTGGTCATTTCTAGCATTTTTGAAGCCAGTTATTTTTCATGGACCAGTTTAATGAGGATTAACATGTTTAATTAGTATACTTCAGTTTTGTTTTGTATTCTTTTATTTTTAATTCTTAAATTTTTACTTTAAATATATTTATTTGTTTAAATTTGTTCTAATTGGTTATACATGACAGTAGAATGCATTTTGATATGTTGTACACAAATGGAGCACAACTTCTCATTCCTTTGGCTATACATGATGCAGAGTCACAGTCATTGTGCAATTTTATATATATATATATATATATATATATATATATATATATATATATATATGGTAATTATGTCCATCTCATTCCACCGTCCATCCCATCCCCACGCCTCCCCTCCCTTCACTCCCCTCTGTACAATCCAAAGTTCCTTCAATCTTTTCTAAAGCCCCCCAACCCGCCTATTATGGATCAGCATTCACTTATCAGAGAAAACATTCAGCCTTTGGTTTGGGGAGGTTTGGTTCGTTTTGCTTAGCATGATATTTTCCAACTCCATCCTTCTACCTGCAAATGCCATAATTTCATTTTATTTAAGGCTGTATATATACACCACATTTTCTTTATTCATGCATCTGTTGCAAGGTATCTAGTTTGGTTCCATAGTTTAGCTATTATGAATTGAGCTGCTATAAACACTGATGTGGCCGCATCACTGTAGTAGGCTGATTTTAAGTCCTTTGGGTATAAACCGAGGAGTGAGATAGCTGGGTCAAATGGTAGTTCCATCCAGATTTTCTGAGGAATCTCCATACTGCTTTCCTGAGTGGTTGCACCAATTTGCAGTCCCACCAACAATGAACGAGTGTGCCTTTTCCCAACATACTCACCAACTGTTATTATTGCTTTTATTCTTGATAATTGCCAGTCTGGCTGAAATGAGCTGAAATCTTAGAGTAGTTTTGATTTGCATTTCTCTAATTGCTAGAGATGTTGAACATTTTTGCATATATTTGTTAATCAGTTATATTTCTTCTTCTGTGAAGTGTCTCTTCAGTTTTTTTTGCCCATTTATTAATTGGGTTCTTTGGTTTTTTGGTGTTAAGTTTTTTTTGAGTTCTTTATATATCCTGGAGATTAGTGCTCTGAGGTACATGTGGTAAAGATTTTCTCCCATTCTGTAGGCTCTCTCTTCATGTTATTGATTGATCCTTTGCTGAGAAGAAGTTTTTTTAATTTGAATCTATCCCATTTATTGATTCTTGATTATTTCTTGTTTTTAGGAGTCTTGTTAAGGAATTCAGGTCTTAAGCTGACATGATAAAGATTTGGACCTACTTTTTCTTCTATTTGGCTCAGAGTCTCTGTTCTAGTGCCTGAGTCTTTGATCCACTTTGACTTGATTTTTGTGCAGGGTGAGAGAGAGAGATTCAATTTCATTTTGCTACATATGGATTTCCAGTTTTCCCAGCACCATTTGTTGAAGAGACTGTCTTTTCTCCAATATATGTTTTTGGCACCTCTGTCTAGTATGAGATAACTGTATGTATATGGGTTTGGCTCTGTGTCTTCTATTCTATGCCATTGGTCTACATGTGTATTTTGGTACCAATATATGCCATTTTTATTACTATTGCTCTGTAGCATAATTTAAGGTCTGGTATTGTGATATCTCCTGCTTCACTCTTCTTGCTAAGCATTGCTTTGGGTATTCTGGGCCTCTTATTTTTCCAAATGAATTTCATGATTGCTTTTTCTAGTTCTATGAAGAACATCATTTGGGATTTTAATGGGAATTGCATTAAATCTGTATAACACTTTTGGTAGTGTGGTCATTTTGACAACATTAATTCTGCCTATCTAAGAGCATGGCAGATCTTTCCATCTTCTCAGGTCTTCTTCAGTTTCTTTCATTAGTGTTCTATGGTTTTCATTGTAGAGATCTTTCATAGCTTTTGTTACATTGATTCCCAAAAACTTTATTTTATGTTTTTTTTTTTTGGCTATTGTGAGTGGGGTAGGTTTCCTAATTTCTCTTTCAGTAGATTCAGCACTAATGTATAGAAATGCATTTGATTTATGTGTATTGATTTTATATCCTGCTACTTTGCTGAATTCGTTTATTAGTTCTATTAGTTTTCTGGTGGAATTTTTTTGATCTTCTAAATATATAATAATGTCATCAGCAAATAGTGATAGTTTGAGTTCTTTTTTTCCTATTCATAGTCCTTTAATTTATTTCTTCTGTCTAATTGCTCTGGCTAGAGTTTCAAGGACTATGTTGAATAGAAGTGGTGAAAGAGGGCATCCTTATCTTGTTCCAGTTTTTAGAGGGAGTGCCTTCAATTTCTCTCCATTTAGAGTGATGTTGGCCTGGGGCTTAGCATAGATAGCTTTTACAATGTTGAGGTATGTTCCTATTATCCCTAGTTTTTCTAGTGTTTTAAACATGAAGAGATGCTGAATTCTGTCAAATGCTTTTTCTGCATCTATTAAGATGATCATATAATTCTTGTCTGTAATTTATTGATATGATGAGTTCCTTTTTTGATTTCCATATATGGACCAACCTTGCATCCCTAGGATGACCCCTTCTTGATCATGGTACACTATCTTTTCAAAATGTTTTTGTATGCAATTTGCCAGAATTTTATTGAGAATTTTTGTGTCTATGTTCATCAGGGATATTAGTCTGAAGTGTTCTTTCCTTGATGTGTCTTTGTCTGGTTTTGGTATTGGGGTAATACTAGCTTCATAGAATGAGCTTGGAAGGGTTCCCTCCTTTTCAACTTCATAGAAAATTTTGAGGAGTATTGGTGTTGATTCTTCTTTGAAGGTCTTGTAGAACTCAGCTGAGAATACATCTGGTCCTGGGCTTTTCTTTGTAGGTAGGCCTTTAATGATGTCTTCTATTTCATTGCTTGAAATTGATTTGTTTAAATATCTTATGTCCTCCTGATTCAATTTAGGTAGATCATAAGTCTCTAGAAATTTGTTGATGGGGGCTGGGGTTGTGGCTCAGTGGTAGAGCGCTCACCTAGCATGCATGAGGCACTGGGTTCAATCCTCAGCACCACATAAATATAAATAAAGGTACTGTGTCCACTTAAAACTAAAAAATAAATATTTTTTTAAAAAGAAATTTGTTGATATGTTTGAGATTTTCTATTTCATTAGAGTATAAATTTTTAAAATAGTTTCTAATTATCTTCTATATTTCGGTAATGCCCATTATGACATTTCCTTTTTCATTATGAATTTTAGTAATTTGAGTTTTCTCTCCCTTTCTCTTCATTAGTGTAGCAAAGGATTTATCAATTTTATTTATTTTTTCAAAGAACCAACTTTTCATTTTTTGAATTGTTTCTTTTGTTTCAATTTTATTGTTTTCAGCTCTGATTTTAATTATTTCCTGTCTTCTACTGCTTTTGGTGCTGAGTCATTCTTCTTTTTCTAGGACTTTGAGATGTAATGTTAGGTCATTTATTTGTTGACTTTTAATTCTTTTAATGAATGAGCTCTATGCAATGAACTTTCTGCTTAGCACTGCCTTCATAGTATCCTAGAGTTTTTGGTATGTTTTATTCGTGTTCTCATGTACCTCTAAGTATGTTTTTATTTCCTCCCTGATTTCTTCTGCTATTCATCCATCATTCAATAGTGTATTATTTAGTATCCAGGTGTTGAAGTAGCTTCTATTTTTTTATTTTATCATTGATTTCTAGTTTCATTCTGTTTTGATCTGATAGAATTCAGGGTAGTATTTTTATTTTTTGTATTTGCGAAGAGTTGCTTTGTGCCATAAAATATGGTCTGTTTTAGAGAAGGATCCATGTGCTGCTGAGATGAAAGTGTATTCACTTGTTGATGAATGAAATACTCTGTATATATTCACTAAGTCTAAATTATTGATTGCATTATTTAGTTCTATAGATTCTTTTTTAGTTTTTGTTTGGAAGATCTATCCAGCAGTAAGAGAGATGTTTTAAAATCACCCAGTATTATTTTGTTGTGGTCTATTTGATTCTTGATATTGAGAAGGGTTTATTTGATGTACATAGAAGCTCCATTGTTTGGGGCATAAGTATTTATGATTGTTTTGTCTTGTTGATATATGATTCCCTTAAGCAGTATGAAATGTGCTTCTTTATCCCTTCTGACTAAATTTGGCTTGAAATCCACTTTATCTGATATGAGGATGGAAACCCCTGCTTGTTTATACAGTCCATGTGAGTGGTATGTTTTTTCTCAACCTTTCACCTTCATTCTATGGATGTCTATTCATACGAGGTGAATCTCTTGAAGACAGCCTAATGTTGGGTCTTTCTTTTTAATCCAATCTGCCATTCTGTATTTTTTTTTAATTGCTAAGATTAGGCCATTAAGATTCAAGGTGATTTGTATTCCTGGTTTATTTTTACTTTATTGTTATAATTATTATATAATAATAATAATTATTATATTTATTATTATATTTATATTTATTATTATATAACTTGACTTAGTTTCTCCTTTGATAGACTTTGCGTAGTTCCTCCCTTTGCTGGTTTTCATTGTTTTTTTCTCATTTTCTACTCATGGGATATTTAACTGAGAATGTTCTGTAGTGCAGACCATCTAGTTGTAAATGTATTTTTTCTCTCACTTATCTTTTCCCCATGATTACCTTTCTCTATTTTCTTCTGCAAACAGCCAATATCTATTATTCTCTTTTCAATCTCCCATTATTTTTTTTTTACTTCTGTCTTCTCTCCTCCTCCCTTATAATCATCACATCCTACATCACTTCTATTCTGTGCCTATCCACCTTTCAAAATTGTAAACCTTTTTGCAAACTTACTGTTTTACTGTAGGCAATAACTGTTCACATCATTTTTTTATTGTGACAATAAACATTGTAGATGTCATAGGGGGAATTATTTGGTTTAATGCTGTATATTGTTTGCATTGGATTTTGTTATTATTTGTCTCCCCCTAAACTGTGAGTTACTAGAAACTTTCAGTGATGTTATAAATTTACAGGGTAGAAACCTCACTGCTTCAGATCCATACTGTTAGATGGGGAGATACACAAACAATATGAAAAGCAAGAGAACAAATGGCCACAAGCACACAAGATACTTCAATAACAATCCATTGACACAACACAGAGGAGTTGGAAATGTACATGGTTAAATTTATCTGCATGGTAAAGGATGATATAAGGAATTAAATCAGAGAGAAAATATAGAAAGTGAAAGATTACTTAAATAAAGAGAGATTCTGAAAGAAAAAATCAAACAGAAATCCTCAAAATGAAGGAATCAATAAACCATATTGAAAATTCAATGGAAAGCATCACCAACAGACTAGACCACTTGGAAGACAGAGTTTTAGGCAATGAAGACAAAATATATAATTTTGGAAATAAAGTTGACCATGGAGAAAAGATGTTAAGATACCATGAACAAAACTTCCAGTAAATATAGGATAACCTGAAAAGATCAAATTGAAGATTTATTGGGATAGATGAAGGCTCAGAGTTACAAACGAAAGGAATACACAATCTTTTTAATGAAATACTATCACAAAAATTTCCAAACCTAAAAGAGGAAATGGGAAATAAAAATCAGGAATCTTGAAAGACCCCAAATGTATAAAATTACAACAAACCCACAGCAAAGCACATGATGATGAAAATGCCTAACATACAAAATGAAGAAAGAATTTTTTAAAGCTGCCTGAGAAAAATGACAGGTCACATGTTGAGGGAAACCAAACCAGATTTCAGCTGATTTTTCAACCCAGACCCTCAAAGCAAGGAGGTCTTGGAATAATATATATCAAACTCCGAAAGAAAATTCATGCCAACCCAGAATATATAGCTTATTGGAAGCTGCTTTCAGGGTTGGTTCCTATCATTGGTGACATGATAGGCTGATAGCACCTCCATCTTTCATAGTACATGCATTGCCCAGTGATGCTGGCCTGGAAGAGCACTGTGCTAGATTCCATGCCAAGTATGGCCAACATGGGGGTTTACTCATTAGGTCATAAGTAGTGACATTATTAGATTACATTGCCCAATTATATGGTCAGCATCCCAAGCAGCTTACCAAATGTCTGAGAAAGCAGTTTCTGCAGATACTATGAGTTTGCTATAGTTTCTAAGGTGCACATACTGGGAAATATAGGAAGGGGGACAGTGTTCTTCAACATAATGCATGGATGGATTTTCAGCTTTGAGACTGTTCTCAGTGTTGCATTGCCTTGGCTAGATTCATGGGAATGGAAAGGGGAATTTCAGGGACATGATGCTTACTGTCCTTCTTTTATCCTTTTAAGGAGGATCCAGGTGGATACCAATATCCTCTGAGGTAAAAGGCATCCTGCCAAGGCAGCAGCATACAGCCAGTCCAGCAGTGCTGTGACCAGGGCCCCACCAAGAATGCCTGGATGCCCAGTTCAACGCTGTCTGCCTGCTTCCTTGGCCTTTCCCTTACTACATCTTGAACTGTAGAGAGAGTGATCAAAGGGCCAGACCTGAGAATGAAGAGGAACCACGTATTTCTTGGCCCATCTTGGGGCTGCCAGACTTGGGCAGTGCCCCACAAAGAATCACAGAGGCTGGGGAGAGCAGAACCTTGAGAGGAGTCAGTTGTGGGGAGAGACCTGAATGGAGCCATGGCTGGGTGGAAGGGTCACCAGGTTAGCTCAGTGTGGACCAAGTTTCTGGGCAATGTGGGAGGAACATAACATGTTAGACATTGACCAATCCAGACAGAGGATACAGTAAAATGACAGATGCCTTTCCAGTAACTGGGCTTGAGGCTGGATCAGGGAGAATGGATGGGTATGCTTCTGTTGTGCCTATTGGGTCCTCTCATCTATACTAGCTGAAGGATCAGAGGCTCTGTCCCACCTGTAATTATAGGTCTTCCTCCCCTAGAACCAGCTTTTCCAAGACACAGGTGGCTGACCCCACACACAGATGGCCATTGTGACCTGACCTGAGAAGAAGGACCATCAAAGGATCCTATAAGGAAGTTCTGCTGAGTACCTAGTCCAATTCTCTTGTGCTGCATGTTGAGGCTATCCTTTTTATTCCAGCTGTGGCAGAGCTGAAGGAAATCTGATCACCATGCTCAGTTGTGTCCAGGTCTTAGGTGGCTCCATGTGCAGCTGTAGAATAAGTAAGACTGGGCAGATGGTCTACCCCACAGCCTCCCTTCTCTGTGCTGGGCTCCTTTGAAGGTCTGAGGTACCAGATGTGACCATCCTCCTAAAGGACTCAGGACTTATAGACACCTGGGGAGTTATAGTTGGGTGAACAGTGAGTCATGAACCCAAGGGAGGCCCACCAGCTGGGCAGTGGGTTGCAAGGGCAAGGCCAGACACGACAGAAGGAGCCTGTGTGTGCTGTGCATGGCTCAGGGCCTCTCTGGCAGGGATCAGGAATCAATCTGGACTAATGGGGCAAGGGCAAGCTCTAGGTTAGGTATGGAGTTGGCAGAAGACAGAGAGTGAGCCCTACAGATGGCCCCGGAGTCGAAGAGGCAGGTCTCCTCCTGCTGTAATCTGAATTTTCAACTTGATTGGATTAAGAGATACCAAGTATTGAGAGGATCATGGGTATGTCAATGAGAGTATGTCTAGCAATGATTGGCATGTGGGATGGCTAACTGAAATGAAGACCATTCCTAAATGTGAGCAACACCAACCAATAGGATGATGGCTTGGATGGAATAAAATTTGGAAGAACAAAGAAGCAGCAGCAGATGCAAGCTCCATTCTTCTTGAACAGGTTCTTGATTGATGCTGTGATTATCTGAGGATACTGGACTCTTGCTTTTTCACTCTTCCAATGCAGACTCTGACAGTGATTCTCCAGAAGGCTTAGGTCTCACACTAGGGTAGCACCATTTATCCCTCTTGTTCTGGGGCTTCAGCCTCTTGAACTGCGCAGCTACTGGTTCTTCCAACTCTACAGCCTGCAGACAGCCATTGTGAACTGTCCAGCTCCTGGTTGCATAAGCCAACCCAATAAGTCCCCTTTTTATAACTATACTTCCTGTTGATTCTGTTCCTCTAGAGAACCCTGACTAATGCAGGAATTTTTAAGCAATTGGTGAAATTTGAATGTACTACTAATGATACTAAGGAATTACTGTTATAAAAATTTTAAAAATATACTGCCTTCCCATTCAAGTTGTGATCTTGATAGCAGAAACTGTATGTAAAATAGGTATCTAGGATGCGTGGTTAATGCTGATGCTGAAGCTGAGTATTTCAAATTTAGGAAGAAGGTCAAGAAGCATTGAGAAATAATTTGTATCTTTTCAGAATTATTGAATTTTATAGTTTTGAAATGACAAGAGAAATTATCCAGTCAAAATAAATTCATCTTGCTCTTTCTGCTTTCTGATCACCAACTGAGCTGCTTCGCTCTGCCACATTCTTCCACCATGGTGTTCTGTTTCACCATGAGCCCTGAGGAAGAGAGGCTGCTGTGTATGGATTGAGACCTCTAAAAAAATGAGCCCCCAAAATAAACTTTTCCTCCCCTATTATTGTTCTGGCCAGGTCCCATAGTCACAACAGCAAAAGAGCCGACGAAAATAGTCACTCTGTCAGCAGATCTGAACATAGTAAGGGGAAGGTCAACGAAGCAGGCAAGCAGCATTATTTTGGTCACCCAGGTACTCTTGGTTGGGCCCTGGGTACAGCACTGCTGGACAGGCTGTGTGCTGCTGTCTTGGCACGTTGCCTGTTTATGTGCCCAGATGTTCCCTCAGAGGAGATTGATGTCCACCTGGGTCATCCTTAAAAATAAAAAGGACAGTAAAATACCATGTCCCAGAAATGCCCCTGTCATTCCCAAGAAACTGCCAAGGCAATGCAACACTGAGAGCAGTCCTGAACCTATATATTCATCTTTATATTATCTCTCCTTCTTTTTCTATCTCTCAGTATTCACACATTGAAAACTGTAGCAAACGTGTGCTCTCTGGAGAAACTGATTTCTCAGACATTCACTAAGCTGCTTGAGATGCTGGCCATATAACTGGGCAAAGTAAGCTAATGATGTCACTGTTTCTGACCTAATGGGTAACCCCCCCCTATGCTGGCCATACTTGGCATAGAATCTAGCACAGTGTTCTTCAGGTCACATCACTGGGTAATGTACTATGAAACATGGAGGTACTATCAGCCTGGAACCATATGTTGGAACCATATCACCAAGGAACCATACCTGAAAACAGATTTCAACAACCTATGTATTCATGACTTGCATCCATTTTTTTCCAGAGCTTGGTATATATTATCTCAAGACATTTTAGCTTTGAGGGTCTGGGTTGAGAAATCAGCTGAGATCCAGATTGATTTCCCTTTAAATGTGACCTTTATTTTCCTCTGGCAGCCTTTAAAATTCTATCCTCAATCTTTATGTTAGGTATTTTCATCATAATGTGCCTTGCTGTTGGGTCATTTGGGGTCCTATATGCATCCTGCATTGATTTCACATTTCTATTTTTAGGTTTGGATATTTTTCTGATATTATTTCATTGAAAAGATTGTGCATTCCTTTGGTTTGTAACTCTGAACCTTCATCTATCCTAATAAATCTTTAGTGTGGTCTTTTCAGTTATCCTATATTTCCTGGAAGTTCTGTTCATGGTCCCTTAACATCTTTTCTCCATGGTCATCTTAAATTTCAAGATTATATATTTTGTCTACATTGCCTGAAAGTGTCTTCCAAGTGGTTTATGCTGTTGGTGATGCTTTCCATTGAATTTTTAATTTGGTTTATTGATTCCTTCATCTCAAGGATTTCTGCCTGATTTTTTTCAGAATCTATATCTCTTTGTTGAAGTGATATTTCACTTCCTGTATTTTCTCTCTGATTTTATTCCTTAATTCATCTTTTACCACAGATCAGCAAAACTATGTACATTCTAAACTCCTTTTCTGACATTCTTACACCGTGGTATCAATGGATTCTGCTATTGAAGTGTCTTGGTATGTTTGGGGCAATTTGTTCCCTTGCCTTTTTATGTTGTTTGTGTGTCTACCCATCTAACAGTATGAATCTGAGGCAGTTGAGTTTCTACCCTGTGGACTTATCCTGTGGAGTTACTACTCTATGAAAACACTGATTATTTCCAGTACCTTCACAGTTTATGGGAAGACAAATATAACAATAATAAATGCAAGCACTATATAGCATTAAATCAAATAGTTACTGCTATGACATCTACAGTGTTAATTGTCACAATAAATATAAATTATGATCAGGGCTGGGGCTGGGCTCAGTGGTATAGCACTTGCCTAGTCACAAGGAATTGGGTTCAATCCTCAACACTATATAAAAATAAATTAATTTAATACAGGTATTGTGCCTATCTATAACTAAAAATATTTTTTAAAAAAGAAATGACAGATTTTTATTTCGTTGTCGTACCTGAAGCTTAATTTTGCTGGATACAAAATTCTTGGTTGGCATCCATTGTCTTTCAGTGTTTGAAATACGTTGTTCCAGGATCTTCTCGCTTTCAGCGTCTGTGATGAAAAATCCGTTGTTAACCTTATTGGTTTACCCCTGAATGTAATCTGCCTCCTTTCTCTTGTAGCTTTTAATATTTTCTCTTTGTTCTGTATATTGGATATCTTCATAACAATGTGTCTTGGCGTTGGTCTACTGTGATTTTGTATGCTCAGTGTCCTGTATGCATCTACAATTTGTATATCCGTTTCCTTTTTTATTTCTGGAAAGTTTTCTATAATTATTTCATTCAGCAGGTTACTCATTCCCTTGGTTTGAACCTCTATACCTTCCTCTATCCCGATGACTCTTAAGTTTGGTTTTTTTATGTTATCCCATATCTCTTGGATGTTTTTCTTGTGATTTTTTACCAGCCTTTCTGAGTTGGCTAGACTCTTTTCAAGATGATATATTTTGTCTTCAATATCTGACGTTCTGGCTTCTACTTGCTCCACTCTGTTAGTGATACTCTCATTTGAGTTTTTAATTTGGTTTATAATTTCCTTCATTTCTAGAATTATTGTTTGATTTTTTTTAATAATCTCTATCTCCTGATAAAGATGCAAGTTAAAAGAATTTGCAGCCAGAAAACCAGCATTGCAAAGCATCTTGAGCAAAACACTACACGAGGAAGAAATGAAAAACAATAACCAAAACCATCAGTGGGAAGTGCCTCAGTAAAGACAGAGGGCAGGGGGAAAGCTAATCATGGAGAAACAAACTAAATTTTAAAAAAAAGATAAATAATCAAACATGGCTGGAAGTACAAACCATCTATCAATAGTAACTCTAAACGTTAATGGCCTAAACTCTCCAATAAAGCGACATAGGCTGGTAACATGGATTAAAAACACAAATCCAACAATATGCTGCCTCCAGGAGACACATCTGATTGGAAAAGACATACACAGGCTGAAGGTGAAAGGTTGGGAAAAAATATACCACGCACACGGTCCTCGTAAGCAAGCAGGGGTGGCCATCCTCATATCGAATAAAATTGACTTCAAGACTAAGTTAATCAAAAGGGATAAGGAAGGACATTATATACTGTTAAAAGGAACCATTCACCAACAAGACATAACAATTATCAATATTTATGCACCAAATAATGGTGTTGCGACGTTCATAAAACAAATTCTCCTCAAGTTCAAGAATCAAATAGACCACAACACAATAATTATGGGTGACTTCAACACACCTCTCTCACCACTGGACAGATCCTCCAAACAAAAGTTGAATAAAGAAACTATAGAACTCAATATCACAATCAATAATCTAGATTTAACTGACATATTTAGAATATATCAACCACCATCAAGTGGATATACTTTTTTCTCAGCAGCACATGGATCCTTCTGAAAAATAGACCATATATTAAGCCATAGGGCAACCCTCAGTAAATATAAAGGGGTGGAGATAATACCATGCATTTTATCTGATCATAATGGAATGAAACTGGAAATCAATGATAAAAGAAGGAAGGAAAAATCCCACATCACATGGAAAATGAACAATATGTTACTAAATGATCAATGGGTTACAGAAGACATAAAGGAGGAAATCAAACAATTCTTAGAGACAAATGAAAATACAGACACAACATATTGGAATCTATGGGACACAATGAAAGCAGTTTTAAGAGGGAAATTCATTGCCTGGAGTTCATTCCTCAAAAAAAGAAAAAAAAAACCAACAAATAAATGAGCTCACACTTCATCTCAAAGCCCTAGAAAAGGAAGAACAAAACAACAGCAAATATAGCAGAAGGCAAGAAATAATTAAAATCAGAGCAGAAATCAACGAAATGGAAACCAAAGAAACTATTGAAAAAATTGACAAAACTAAAAGTTGGTTCTTTGAAAAAATAAATAAGATCGACAGACCCTTAGCCATGCTAATGAAGAGAAGAAGAGAGAGAACTCAAATTACTAACATATGGGATGAAAAAGGCAACATCACAACAGATACTACAGAAATACAGAAGATAATTAGGAATTATTTTGAAAACCTATATTCCAATGAAATAGAAGATAGTGAAGACATCGATAAATTTCTTAAGTCATATGATTTGCCCAGACTGAGTCAGGAGGATACACACAATTTGAACAGACCAATATCAATGGATGAAATAGAAGAAGCAATCAAAAGACTACCAACCAAGAAAAGCCCAGGACCGGATGGGTATACAGCAGAGTTTTACAAAACCTTTAAAGAAGAATTAATACCAATACTTTTCAAGTTATTTCAGGAAATAGAAAAAGAGGGAGCTCTTCCAAATTCATTCTATGAGGCCAACATCACCCTGATTCTGAAACCAGACAAAGACACCTCAAAGAAAGAAAACTACAGACCAATATCTCTAATGAACCTAGATGCAAAAATCCTCAATAAAATTCTGGTGAATCGGATACAAAAACACATCAAAAAAATTGTGCACCATGATCAAGTAGGATTCATCCCTGGGATGCAAGGGCTGGTTCAATATACGGAAATCAATAAATGTTATTCACCACATCAATAGACTTAAAGATAAGAACCATATGATCATCTCAATAGACGCAGAAAAAGCATTTGACAAAGTACAGCATCCCTTTATGTTCAAAACATTAGAAAAACTAGGGATAAGAGGAACTTACCTCAACATTGTAAAAGCTATCTATGCTAAGCCTCAGGCTAGCATCATTCTGAATGGAGAAAAATTGAAGGCATTCCCTCTAAAATCTGGAACAAGACAGGGATGCCCTCTGTCACCACTTCTATTCAATATAGTTCTCGAAACACTGGCCAGAGCAATTAGACACACGAAAGAAATTAAAGGCATAAAAATAGGAAAAGAAGAACTTAAATTATCACTATTTGTGGACGACATGATTATATACCTAGAAGACCCAAAAGGGTCTACAAAAAAACTACTAGAACTAATAAATGAATTCAGCAAAGTGGCAGGATATAAAATCAACACGCATAAATCAAAGGCATTTCTGTATATCAGCAACAAAACTTCTGAAATGGAAATGAGGAAAAACACCCCATTCACAATATCCTCAAAAAAAATAAAATACTTGGGAATCAACCTAACAAAAGAGGTGAAAGACTTATACAATGAAAACTACAGAACCCTAAAGAGAGAAATAGAAGAAGATATTAGAAGATGGAAAAATATACCCTGTTCATGGATAGGCAGAACTAACATCATCAAAATGGCGATATTACCCAAAGTTCTCTATAGGTTTAATGCAATGCCAATCAAAATCCCAACAGCATTTCTTGTAGAAATAGATAAAGCAATCATGAAATTCATATCGAAAAATAAAAGACCCAGAATAGCAAAAGCAACTCTAAGCAGGAAGTGTGAATCAGGCGGTATAGCGATACCAGATTTCAAACTATATTACAGAGCAATAGTAACAAAAACAGCATGGTACTGGTACCAAAACAGGCGGGTGGACCAATGGTACAGAATAGAGGACACAGAGACTAATCCACAAAGTTACAACTATCTTATATTTGATAAAGGGGCTAAAAGCATGCAATGGAGGAAGGATAGCATCTTCAACAAATGGTGCTGGGAAAACTGGAAATCCATATGCAACAAAATGAAACTGAATCCCCTCCTCTCACCATGCACAAAAGTTAACTCAAAATGGATCAAGGAGCTTGATATCAAATCAGAGACTCTGCGTCTGATAGAAGAAAAAGTTGGCTCCGATCTTCATATTGTGGGGTTGGGCTCCAAATTCCTTAATAGGACACCCATAGCACAAGAGTTAATAACAAGATTCAACAAATGGGACTTACTTAAACTAAAAAGTTTTTTCTCAGCAAGAGAAACAATAAGAGAGGTAAATAGGGAGCCTACAACATGGGAACAAATTTTTAATCCTCACACTTCAGATAGAACCCTAATATCCAGAGTATACAAAGAACTCAAAAAATTAAACAATAAGATAACAAATAACCCAATCAACAAATGGGCCAAGGACCTGAACAGACACTTCTCAGAGGAGGACATACAATCAATCAACAAGTACATGAAAAAATGCTCACCATCTCTAGCTGTCAGAGAAATGCAAATCAAAACCACCCTAAGTTACCATCTCACTCCAGTAAGACTGGCAGCCATTAGGAAGTCAAACAACAACAAGTGCTGGCGAGGATGTGGGGAAAGGGTACACTTGTACATTGCTGGTGGGACTGCAAATTGGTGCGGCCAATTTGGAAAGCAGTATGGAGATTCCTGGGAAAGCTGGGAATGGAACCACCATTTGACCCAGCTATTGCCCTTCTGGGACTATTCCCTGAAGGCCTTAAAAGAGCATACTACAGGAATACTGCCACATCGATGTTCATAGCAGCACAATTCACAATTGCTAGACTGTGGAACCAACCCAGATGCCCTTCAATAGATGAATGGATAAAAAAAATGTGGCATGTATACACAATGGAGTATTACACAGCACTAAAAATGACAAAATCATGGAATTTGCAGGGAAATGGATGGCACTAGAGCAGATTATGCTAAGTGAAGCTAATCAATCCCTAAAAAACAAATGCCAAATGTCTTCTTTGATATAATGAGAGCAACTAAGAACAGAGCAGGGAGGAAGAGCAGGAGGAAAAGATTAACATTAAACAGAGACATGAGGTGGGAGGGAAAGGGAGAGAAAAGGGAAATTGCATGGAAATGGAAGGAGACCCTCATTGTTATACAAAATTACATATAAGAGGTTATGAGGGGAATGGAAAAAAAACAAGGGAGAGAAATGAATTACAGTAGATGGGGTAGAGAGAGAAGATGGGAGGGGAGGGGAGGGGGGATAGTAGAGGATAGGAAAGGTAGTAGAATACAACAGTTACTAATATGGCATTATGTAAAAATGTGGATGTGTAACCAATGTGATTCTGCAATCTGTATTTGGGGTAAAAATGGGAGTTCATAACCCACTTGAATCTAATGTATGAAATATGATATGTCAAGAGCTTTGTAATGTTTTGAACAACCAATAAAAAAAATAATATTCCCTTTCCAAAAAAATAAAAAATAAAAAAAAGAAATGACATGATCAATTATTATCTAAAGTAAAATAGAAAGTTTGCAAAATGGTTTACAATTTCAAATGGTGAACAAGGAGATAACAGAGGTCATGTAGGATGTGATGGTTATGAAGGAGGAGGAGAAAAGATAGAAGTAAAAAATTAATTGAAGATTCAAAGTGAAAACAATAGAAATTTGATGTTAGCAGAAGAAAAGAGTGAAAGATAATCAAGGGAAACAGACAAGTGAGAAAAAATATACATAAGGAAAAATATTTAAAAATAAATATAAAAATAAAAGAATGCAAAATCAAATTGAAATATACTTATCAAACATCATAGTCCTCATAAAACTGATCCATGAAAAATAACTGGATTTTAACATGCTAGAAATGAGAAAATTAACAAATATGAATGAGTATAAGTGTCCATGAATGTTGTGCCCATTACTTTAGAGACTGGATGAGGGGTGGTGGGGGATGAAGAAAAGAAAAACAGACACACATAGAGAGAAAAAGGTGGGGCCCGGTGGTTCAACCAACCCCTAATAGGGGAAGACTAACTCAGAGATACCTCAGCACTTTTATTGTATAAGTTTCATTATCAAAAGGTTATTTGGAGGAAAGTTTCAGTAAAGCAGATAATTTGAATATGCAGAACTGTGAGTCATTAGGGTCATCTTGTTTTTCTCAGAATCCTTATCCCTGGGAGTTGGTGTCCAAACTTAAGGCCTTGACTGATAACTCCTGCCTTTACACAGAGTTTCCTCTGGCTGTGCCATCTTGACCTACACTTTTGCACAGGCAGAACCCAGTGCAACAGAGCCATGAGAGTCCATAATTAAATTACTGGTCTCCACACAGGAACCATTAAGGTCACAATGAAACAGAAAAAAAGAAAAAAGATCTTGATGAAAAGTTAAAGCATTATTTCCATTGGAGTTCAATAGATTCTCAGCTTCCCTTCTGAACTGTGTTAGGTTGGGTGGTCTAGAGTGTGATGCTTGCTCCCATCTCAAGGTAGGGTTGCTAGAGTGAGAGGTAATCATGTAGATGGAAATCCTGGAGGCAGGATTTAGGATTAGGCAGGCTCCCGGTCCTTTGCTGAATGCCAGTTGGTCTGGAGATTTTAAATCAGCACACCAATAGGTCCCAGCAATTGCCAGTCCACACTCAAAGACTGCACCCCAGGGAACTCCCCTGGGTTCCACTCGTGTGGTGGAGGAGCCAATTCTTACTCCAGTCAGTCATCTGCAAAACCCCCATTTACCGTTCTTCTGTTCAGTCTCCAAACTCAATCTCTCCCACCTCCACCCTTTTGAATTTCTGTCCAGGCTTGTCTCTTCCAGCTGGTCCTGTAAGTAGCCAGATTGGAGGAGGAGGGGGAGAGCAAGGTGGGTTTCCACCGTTAGTATTCATCAGTGTAAACCTATCTCCATGTTTGATTTTCTCCTGGTCACTTAGGCACATGCTATGTCATGCAGTGTGTTTGTCAGGCCTGCATTTTGAGCCAAACTTGAGTTTGCTAGGAATCAGCTCCCCCAGCTGTGAGTCCCCACACTGCAGCTGCAAACGTTTCCTTCCTCTGTCCTCCACACAAAGCCAGGAGACATGCAGCTTCATTCCTGCACAAAGATATTGTGCAGCATGCCCTTCAGGTTAGTCGGGAAGTGTCTTTTAGGCCTCCTAAAAATTCATGTTCCTTTAATTTTCTTATCCCTCAATTTCCTCATGGAGGGACCACTCTGGCTGGTGCCTCTGGTAGGGGCACTAGGGGTGGTGCTGGGTATTTCTTTCTTATTTTATTATCTCCAGCCTCTTGAGTCCCTGATCTGCTTTGAATGTCCAGTATTGAATTCCCGCAAAGTTTCCCACCATTTTTTTCTTATTCATCCACCTGCTAATGAGCTGCCTATCTGTTTTCTTGGATTCATGCCTTGGAAGAGCCAGGAAAGAAAACTTCTCTATTCTGTGATCTTGAAACCTTACATTCATCTTTCATTGATGTTTCAGCCCAGACTAGACCTGTGAAACTCCTGTTAAGAAGCTCATAAACTTGCTATTAGATTTGCCGGACACGACTAGGTCTTCATTGTCCATACTCCCCGAGCAGGATTCAACAGAGTTGCCCTGGTCCATTTGGAAAACACATTTTTTTTTTTTTGCAGGGCGGGGTAGGGTGGGGGCTCCAGTGAAACTGCCCCTTACTCGATTTTTCTTCTCTAACACTGGGCACTTCTTCCCAATGTCATTTTCTGCTTCCTCCTTCTAAATGTTGGAACATTCCAGAATGTTCCAGAACATTCCCTTCTCTTCTTTGAGGTGATTTTATACACTTTCTATAGCTAATGATTCTCAAATCGTTATCTCCAATCCTGGGCCTCTCCTCCTAGTGTCAGGCTTACAGTCACTCAACTGTTCAATGACACCTCCCTGTGGATATCCAATGGGCCTCTGAGACTTAACATAGTCAAACTGGGCTCTGGATTCTCTGCTGCCCCCTGCATTTCCCAAGCTTCCCCAACTCTGCCATCAACCACCATCCTACCAGCTGCTCTTCCCACACCTGACACTCTCCCTACTCACCCTGCTCCTTCTCTTCCCTCACCTTTGCCAGTCCTACCTCTCACATGCATCACAACTTTATCCGATTCTTGCCCCTCCTGCTTTGGGATCCCAGAACCTGCCATTTTTTTTTTTTTTTTTTTGGCCCAGAAGGCTCTGCTCCCATCACCCCTTGCCAGGATCCACTTCACTGCTTATATGGCTCTTATGGAGAGGAACCTGACCTAAGACTGTGACTTCAGGGATCATTTCTATTGTTCATCCTTGGAGAAATTTCTCTGACCTTGCAGAGTGCCAGAAACCATGAGAAAGAGGCCCAGAGTTCCCTCCTGAGGGTGAAGGCAGCTCTTGGTGATACTTTACTGCAACTGCCTTTTGCTATTGTTGTCTGTTCTTCTCTCCCCTCCTTTGGAAGGCTGAGAGGCGGGAAATGTATATGAGAGCTTTCCACTAAGAAAGAGGGAGGAAGGGAGGGAGGGAGGGAACAAGAGAAAGGAAGAAAGAAACAAAGAAAGAGAAAGGGATATGTCCTGACAGGACCACCTAGAGCACCTCTACTCCACACTATGATTTTCTTTTTTTTTTTTTTTTTTTTTAAGAGAGAGTGAGAGAGAGAGAATTTTTTTTAATATTTATTTTTTAGTTATTGGCGGACACAACATCTTTGTATGTGGTGCTGAGGATCGAACCGGGGAGGCACACATGCCAGGCGAGTGCGCTACTGCTTGAGCCACATCCCCAGCCCACACACTATGATTTTCTAACTTGGGTCTATACATGGTACCTACTACAACTTGCAGTTCAGTGTGTGTGTGTGTGTGTGTGTGTGTGTGTGTGTTTCTCCTTGTGAAATAAAAGCCCCAAGGAAGAAATGTTTCCATCTCTCATGTTCAGTACTGTGAGTCCTCTCCTGGAGGGGTGTGTGAACAGGGGGAGTATTTGAATACATTATGGCAAGAAGGAAAGGACTTAGAGACAGCCTGGGACCCACCCTAGACTCACCAGGGAGTTGTTGTGTGACCTAGGGCAAGCCACACTTATTTCCATGGTTACTTGTTGGATGTAACAACCCTCTTCCCAGCTCACTGACATTTTAAGGTATTTGGATGATGTTGCTATAAAAGGTTAAGTTTTTCTAGGATGTTACCGCAATGAAATGTTGCAAATCTCCAGATTAAACCCCCATCTCTTAACTTTATTTGAAGGATTCCCCTACCCTTAAATCAGGTTATCGGAGAACAGGTAACAGTTCATTCATTTCAACAGATCATCTGCCCCTCCCCACCCATCCTGTGTCTTTCTCTCCTCTCACCATCTAGTGGCCCTGCTAGTGTCCCAGGGACTGGGCCTCATTTTCAGATGGACTCTGCTGGTAGCAGCAGCACTTTCTCTCTTCCCCCTTTTCCATTTGTCTCACCTGAGGACTCTCCACCATGAAGACACAGGAATGGTCTGTAACTGTGACGAGGTGAACAGCAGGGACCAAAATTGCAGGATCCCAGGAGGGCACCTGGTGAAAACATTTGAGGAACATGCTGGTCCTGAGTCAGTCAGATGTGGAACTGAAGTGGCTCCACACCAAGCCTAGGTGCCCTGGTGATCAGTGATCCTGCTGATACAGCAGGATTGCAACTTCTAGGCCAACCTTGACAACTTAGCAAGACTCAGACTCAATGAAAATATAAAAGATCTGGCCTGGGGATTTCTCTCAATGGCAGAGCCCTTCCTTATCGTGCTGATCCCCTCTACTGCAAGAAAAGAAAAAATGGAAAACCAACTACTTGCTTCTTTTTTGGCGGGGGCAGGGGGAGCACCAGGGATTGAACTCAGGGGCACTGGACCACTGAGCCACATCCCCAGCCGTATTTTTGTTTTATTTAGAAACAGGGTCTCGCTGAGTTGCTTAGCACCTCGCAGTTGCTGAGGCTGGCTTTGAACTCGCAATCCTCCTGCCTCACCCTCCTGAGCTGCTGGGATTACAGGTGTGCGCCACTGCACCTGGCAACTTCTTGCTTCTTTTTTGGGGGGACAGAGGGAGGTTCTGATCAGTGATCCCAGGAACACTTAAACACTAAGTCACATCCCAAGCCTTCTGGTTTATTTTTATTTTGAGGCAAGTCTCCATAAGTTGTTTAGGACCTCCCTAAATTGTTGAGACTGGCCTTGAATTTGCATTACTTGTCCCTCAGCCTCCCAGGTCACTGGAGATTACAGACATCTGCCACCATGCTTGGCCATTGTACTGGGGCTTGAACTCAGAGGCATTTAACCACTGAGCCACATTCCCAACCCTTTTTTTTTTTGTATTTTATTTAGAGACAGGGTCTTGCTAAGTTACTTAGGGCCTCACAAAGATGATGACACTGGTTTTGAAATCTTGAACCTCCTGCCTCAGCCTTCCAAGCTGCTGGGATTGCAGGCATGCACCACTGAAATCGGGTCCTTTTTTGATGTTTGGATGAATATATCATCACTCAACATTGTCCAGGGCTCTGAGGTTATCCTCAGGAAGGAATCTATACCGATTGTTCCTATAAATATTAAACGGATCCCTCCCTTAATCTCCAGAGCATTTACTAACCTACAGAAGTTGTTTTTTTCCTTTGGGAGACTTCTGGAGATCCAGCAAAGAGCCTTGCATAGTTTCAGCACCTGCTCAGCCACTGAGCCACACCCAAGCTTCTCTACATAATGTGTTATTGCCACTAATATCTACTAAGGTTTATCTTTGTTTCCCATTTCTTGATTTCCCCATTATAGCAATATCCCTGAGATTACTGGCTTTTTAAGAATTTGGGTTTATGTTGACACGTTTTCAGAGGTTCCAGACCATCATCAGTTGGCCTTATTGCTTCTGGGTTCATGGAGAGACAGACAGCAAATACTGACATGATCACAATGTGGAGCAAAACCACTCACCTCATGGCTGGGAAGCAAAGAGAGAGCAAAGATGGGCCAGGGGACCATTGTCTCCTTCAAGGACATTCTCCCCACAACCATAAGTCTTCCCACAAGGCGCCACCTCTCATGTTGAAGCACATCCTAAAAACACCTCTCTGAGGATCAAGGCTTTAATATGGGGGCTTTGGTGACACTCAGTATCCACACTATAGCATAGTCCTTAGCACATGTTCACGGTTCCCACCTCCCCTCCTCCACTTGAGTATAAGCCCCATGAAGGCAGGAGGCCCTCCCCACCTTCCCTAGGCCCAACCCCTGGAGCATGAGCCCAGAGACTCCTGCATGCCAGGCAAGCACTGCAGCACTGAGCTGCACCCCCAGCCTGAGGACAGGATTTCTGTCTGCTTTGGACACTGGTGTTTCTGAGCATCTGTAATAGGGTGCATCAGCAGATGGGGTGAACAGAAGAAGTTAGGCAGGTCACACGAGGATATTATACTATGGTAATCGAGTAAGGTAATTTTGGCCACAGGGTGTGTGGGAGGCCTCCCTGGGGCCATTGCTGGGCTCAAGCCCTTGGCTTTCTAGGCCAGGAAGGCTGATGACTGCATGTGCAGCCCAGGTCAGCCTGACCAGCTCCTCAGGACTGGACGGCTCACACTAATGACTGAGAGGAACTTTAGAGAGAAGGTGTTTGCTCTAGTAGAGGCGGGTGTTCCCATGGGAGAAGCATTTCAAGTGTCAAAGTTAAAAATGGATTTTGATATTGTCTTAAATGTGATTCTTTAATAAACCATGAGATAACCAACGCCTGTGTTGGCTATCTCATGACTGCCATGATCTCCAAATGACAATGATTCTAAACAATCCTTAGAGACATTTGCAGTAACTGTACATGATGGGAGGTTGCCTGTCACCTGTGTTGGTGACATAGCCACAGATATTGTCAATTCCAATACAGGTGGACTGTAGCCCAGCTCCTAGCTGGAGGAAAAGTTGACTTGCAGTTAGAGGTGGGAAAAAGCTGGGATCTCATCCATGCAAGTGCTGGGGGCAGGGAAGTGGCTGTGGCTGTGTGCTGGGGTGGGGAGGTTTTCTGGTTATTTAGGCTTAGGAAGAGGAGACCTTGTTACTAGGGGGTCAAGGACTGAATGTGTGTGGGCCAGGGAGTAGGGGTGGGGGTTCCAAACAGAGGCTGTTCCTGCCTGGAGAGGCTCCAGGGTCCACCATCACAACCCTCACAGCCTCCTTCCAGTCCTGGAAGTCTGGAAAAATAGCCCTTGGTGGAGTGCACTCCACTGTCCCCCATCACCCACTTCTCCTTTTCCCTTCTGTGTGGCCCTGGCCACCTCAGCCTGCTTCCTCCCCTGGCAGCAGTGAACTTCCAAGTCTCATCCATTAATCAAGACAGTGACATTGACTCTGGCATGGCACTGGTAATGAGTGGCCTTGGCCTGTGCACACGGTCTGACACACAGCGACCTGCTGTGCCCAGTAATGCAACCTGCTTTTTAGTGCTAGGCAGACCCAGAGCCAGGGAGTAAGAAGGCCAGGCCTGAGGGATGGCCACAGCTGTGGCTCCCTGACCCAGTGGGCTAACACCATGGCCAGCCACAGTCTTACCTGCAGCCTGCTGGGCCTCCTGGCCCTGACCTCTACCTGCTACATCCAAAACTGTCCCCTGGGAGGCAAGAGGGCTGCCCTAGAGCTGGAGGTGTGCAAGGTGAGCCACCTGACCCTAGGGCCCTGCAGGAACCACCACCAACTTCCCATTGTTTCCTCATTTGGAAAACCAAGGAGTTTTGTAGATTTCCACTCTAGTACCAGATACTGGTGCTCCAGAACCTGTAGCCCCTTGCATCTTAGCAGCACTGAGGAGCCCAACTCCTGGGCTCCGGTCCCAGCATCCCAATTCCGTGTACCCTGCAGGACCTTCAGGCAGCCTCCACCTTCTCCACCACCTCCCCTTACCAGCTACTCTCTTGGTTCCCCACAGTGCCTCCCCTGTGGGCCCAGGGGCCAAGGTCACTGCTTTGGGTCCAGCATCTGCTGTGGGGACGAGCTGGACTGCTTCGTGGGCACAGCCGAGGCGCTGCGCTGCCAGGAGGAGAACTACCTGCCATCACCTTCTGGTTCAGGCCAGAGGCCCTGCGGGAGAGGGGGCTCATGTGCGGCTGCCAGCATCTGCTGCAGCCCGGGTGAGCAGGAGAGGCCAGCGCAGGGACATGGGCAGGGTGGGAACCGGCAAGACAGAGACAGACACCAGCTCTCTTTGCAAATGGCTGCCACACTGACCCTGCCTGCCACCCCAAGACCACCTTTTCTGAATGATGAGTTTGGATGCCTCCTGACATATTCCCACTGCAGCCATTGCTCCCCAAAGGCACCCTTAAAAGTAATGAAAATTGAGCAAAACCACCGCAGTGGTGCTTGCCTGTATGCTTCCTTGTCAGCTTGCCTTTGGGATCCCAAGTTTGAGAACATTATCCACAACATGGCAAGACCCTGTGTCAAAGTAAAAAATGAATGGGGCTGAGGATGTAGCTCAGAGGCAGAGCAGCCCTGGCTTCAATCCCCTCTACTGCAAAAATAATGAAAACAAAATAAAACAGAACAGATCTTTCCTCTCCTATTCTTCTCTGGTCTAAGTGTCAGAAATAAGGGGAGGCATTGGGGAATGAATGACTGCTCCCTACCTGGGTCTGCATTTCAGCTGTGTTGATCCAACTGAGATCATGAGGGTCTCAAACAGCTGCCACCCTCCTGAGGAGACTGGAGCAGGGAGGACCCCAACAGGGCCAGCTCCAGAGATGGAAAAAAACAGCATCCCACTCCCAGCGGGAGCTGGAACCTGGATCAGGGCACACTAGAGGAAGTCCAAAAGGACAGGATCTAGTCATCTGCACATAGAGACAGTGTCTGAGAGGGGATCAGAGGAAGGGGAAGGGACAGTGGGCATCCAATGACTTCCTGACTCCAGGAGAGAGGCTACCTACGTACTCCTGCTTGCAGATTGAAGGGGTAGAGCTGGCCAAGTGGACAGCTCTGGGGGGACAGCTGAAGGACCACCACCATGTTTCAAAGAGCTGGACTGTCACACCCCAAGGAGGCCACTGCTGTGCTGAATTGGGGAGGCTGGACTGGGGCACCCACAAGACACTCCCCTGCTCTCCCTATAGCTGGGGCTCAACCCAATGGCCTGACTCCTGCCTGTGTAGTGGGATCATATAAAAGCCCATCCCTCTCCCCAGAACACATCTCATTCACCTGCCTATGAGGCTGACCACACCTCAGAAGGCCCTGCTCACAACCTACTCCAAAATAAGAGGAGCAGTGAAAGGCCAAGGCTCATCGTCGGAGAGCAAAACACACAGTGACAAAGATGAAGCGCTTTATTGCAAACTGCTGCTAGCTTATATAGAAAGTGAAAGTCAGTTATCTTAGACCAGGAAGCTCCTGGGGCCAATCATAGTAAAGGTCAGGTCATTATCTATGGTGCACGCATGTCCGCCCTGCATAAGATTCATGGAGATCACGAACTGTTCAAGTGCGTGGAAGACTGGAGGACCAATTAGTGAATTTTCAAAACAACTTGTTATCCGCCCACTGGCAATTTGCCTGCCGCCATGTTTGAAAGGCCCGGGGAGTTCTCAGGGAGACTCCCAACAAGCAGACCATTCATTGCCTGTTAAGAATTAAATATGCTGGCTCCATTCTAAGTTTTCTAAGGAATCTCCATACTGCTTTCCAGATTGGTTGCACCAGTTTGCAGTCCCACCAGAAATGTATGAGTGTGCCTTTTCCCCACATCCTCGCCAACATTTATTGTTGTCTATATTCTCGATTACTGCCATTCTGACCTGTGTGAGATGAAATCTTAGAGTAGTTTTGATTTGCATTTTTCAAATTACTAGAGATGTTGAACATCTTCTTCTGAGAAGTGTCTGTTCAGCTCCTTAGCCCATTTATGGATTGGTTTGTTTGTTTGTTTGTTTTTGGTGTGAAGTTTTTTGAGTTCTTTATATATTCTGGAGATTAGTGCTCTATTTGACATGCTTGACCCAGCTATTTCACTCCTCAGTCCAAAGGACTTAAAATCAGCATCCTATAGTAACACAGCCACATCAATGTTTATAGCAGCTCAATTCACAATAGCTAAACTGTGGAAGCAACCTGGATGCCCTTCCATAGATGAATGGATAAAGAAACTGTGATATATATATATATATATATATATATATATATATATATATATATATACACACACACACACACACACACACACATACACACACACACACACACGTACACACATACATACATACACAATGGAATATTACTCAACATTAAAAGAGAATAAGATTATGGCATTTTGCAGGTAAATGGATAGAGTTGGAGAATATCATGCTAAGCAAAGTTAGCCAATCCCCAAAAAAACAAAGGTGGAATGTTCTCTCTGATAAGTGGATGCTGTTCCATAATGTGGGGGGGGGCATGGGAAAAATGGAAGAACTTTGATGAGGCAAAGGGAAGGGAGGAATGGGGAGGGGGCATGAGAGCAGGAAGATGGTGGAATGAGACAGACATCATTACCCTAGGTACATGTATGACTGCACATATGGTGTGATGCTACATCATATACATCCAGAGAAATGAAAAGTTGAGCTGCAATTTTGTACAATGAATCAAAATGCATTCTGCTGTTATATATACCTAATTAAAATTAATTAAAAAATAAACATGCTATGTGAGTGTAGCTCACTGGAAAGAGCGTTCCTACTGTGTGGGAAGCCCTGGATTTTGTCCCCCAAACTGTAAAAATGATTAAAAATACAAATAAATAAAATAATAAACCATAAGTAAATAAATAAAAAATAATAAATTGAATAAAATATCCCATTTTTGTAGTTTTATCCCATACCAGAGTGAGTGGGGAGATCACAAAGAATGAACCCCAGGGCTGGGGTTGTGGCTCAGTGGTAGAGTGCTTGCTTAGCATGTGCAAGGCACTGGGTTCGATTCTCAGCACCACATATAAATAAATGAACAAAATAGAGATCTGTCAACATTAAAAAAAAAAGAATGAACTCCAAAGCTCCACCAATAATGGGTGAGGCTCAATCACAGGGTGGATGACATAAAAAATATATTGTGATACTACAAGGTTTGAAATTAATTAATCGATTTTTTTGGTGATGGGAACTGAAGATTGTCTCTATCAATAATAAAATGGCAAAACTAATGTATGGTGCTAAAGTTCTAGGATGGCACAAGGATGTTGGGGGGCTTCTGGATTGCTGCTCATATCCTGTTTCTGGACTGGAAGCTGGTGAAACAGATGTGTTTGGTTTGTAAAATTAATTAAGCTGTTGGGCATGGGGACACACACCTATAATTCCAGGTACTGGTGAGGCTGAGGCAGGAGGAATTTCCATTAGAGCTTCAGCAGAAAGCATTATACCCAACAGCCAGAGAATGTGTGATTTGGGGGGAACTCATGAAACACTAAAATCCAACCACAGACTTGCCATCAAAGAAGGCAGTTGTTACAGAACCAACACTGTACAGATGGCTCTTTGACTTTAACGCATAAAATGAAAGACAACAAAAGATGGCTAAAGAAAAGGCTCAGTGTCCGCACTCTGAACACCTACTACAAAGAGCCCTTGGGTGAGCACAGTAATCATCAGGATATCACCAAACACTGAGAACTTGGAACCAGGGGAGAAGGAGGAAAGCAGGACACAGGGGAAAGCATGCAGCTTTAGGTAAGTAAGGGAAAGCCAGAAGTGCTTCTTTGTTCTCTTCCGTGCTGGGGAGGGGACCAGGGCCTTTGCATGCAGGCCCTCCCCCACCGAGCTCCACCTTGAGACTCTGCTGTTTCTTAATAACCTGTACATTGAACTTGAGAACTGTGAGCAATCAACAGAGAAAGCCCAAACGTTCATGAAGGAGAAACCCAAAATAACAAAGGACAGAAAACACAAACAAGGGCTGGAGATGGAGTTCAGTGGTAGAGCACAGGCCTCACCAGTGTGAGGCCGGGGGTTCCATCCCTGGCACTGCAAAAACAAAACAGGTTTAAAAAAAAAAAAAAAAACCACACACACCAAAAAAGTGAAGGCTGATAAAATGAAAAGCTATTTATATAAAATCATAAAAACAATAAACAGTCTTTTTTAGGCTCATCAGGATTCTTTTTAACACAGTGTCTTGCTAAATTGTCTAGGCTGGTCTGGACCTCTCCATCCTCCTTCCTCAACCTCCTCGGTAGCTGGAATTAGAGCCAGTATCACCTCACCCAGCCACGAAACTTTTTTAAGAGATGTTGCTTATGTTTCTATTTATAACCCACAGGTGTGGAGGCCTGCACACTTCTCCTTGACTCTTATTACCTACTTGAGGCAGCCCCTTTGTCCCTGAAGAGGCTGAGAAAGTCTTGAGACCCCAAAGTGTATACTGTATACAAGATGCTGAGAACAAAGGGCTATGCTCAGCCGTTGGAGAGACTCCGCTGAGCCCACATCAGTGCTGAATAAACCTTGTCCTTCCTCATCTCTAAGTACCATTTGTTTCTTTCCATTGACAACATTTTCCATATTTTTCTATAACATATTTTCATGTGTTGGCCAGGAAACTGACAACCAAGTTGGCCTTTGTGCCACCATTGTTGGGAAACAGGAGAAACCTGGGCCACCAGCCTGATGACAGATGGATAAGCACCACCTGTCCATTTGCCAGACCTCCACTCTCATTCAAGCCATGAATGAGAGTGTTTGTTCCTGATGGTTTGTATATATTTATCAGTATATTATATGCTGTGTCCTGACTCTCACTGCTTCCCAAGAGCAGAACCAAAGCAGGTTTCAGGATGGGATGTCAAACTGGTAAGTTCTCTGGGGGGCATCTCCTGAGTCAGGTCCTGCCATACGGTGGAAGGGGAAACTGATCACTTCCTAGTGACTGGAGTGTCGCTCAGTACAGGATCTGCTCCTTCGGAAAGTCTGTCAGTTCTGATGTGTGTGTGTGTGTGTGTGTGTTTGAAAGACAGAGAGAGAGAGAGAGAGACTGGAGAGAAGGGAAGTCTGTGCTCCACCATCTCAGAGCCGGAGTGAGTCCTAACCTGCAGTTCCATGGTGACTTCAGAAGACTTAAGGCAGTGCCAATCCCTGGGGGATCAAAAGTCCCTCCCTGCCGGGTTGGTCCAGGTCAGGGGCTTATACTGACCTGCCATTGATGTAAAGAGAGCAGCCAGGTAGATGAAGGTGTGTGTTCCCTTCTCATTGTGCAACACCCTCTCCAGGGGGAACGCTCACATGACAGGCAGTTCATCTTTAAAGCCCACTGTCTTGGAACATGGGGTTAAGAACTTTAAGATTCTTTGGAGATTATTCTTTGGTGTAAAATTGAGCTCTGGGAAACTGCACACTCTTTGTACTCTAGAGTGGCCCTCTTTTGGGATCCGATGGCTCTCAGATGGGACCTTAGATGTGGCCATCGTTTGAGCAGGGTATAAAGTAATAACAGGAGAGACTAATGGAGGGGATCTGGAAAAGCCAGCTGGGCCAGGTCCCGGACCTTTTAAGAACACTTGGGAGGGCTTCATTCTGCCCTGGGAAAATCCAAGCATTGCCTCAAGCTGCAGGTGTTAACTGTAATTTTCTACAAATGCCTGATAGACAGCCTGTACCCAGGAATATCTGGGGATGCCCTACTTCCTGCGATTTTTTTCCTCTTTGTTCCAGTTGGCATAAGGGGTTGAGCTATTAAATTAAGGAAAAAAAAAACTTCTAATCTAAAGAAAGATGCCAACAGGGGAAAAGACACCGAAATTCCCCCAGATGGCCCTATGAGCCTTATAGTAAAAAAAAAAAATGTTTTAATTCCCAGGATGAAAGGAAAAAAATAACCCAAGAGATGGTAAGATGCTGTTGTTTGATTTGAGCTCAGGAAGGTATTCTAAAGCCTTCAGTGTTCCGACTCCAGCTCGAGGCCTCCTCAAGGCCAAACTCCCTGACTTCTGCCTCTGGGAATGATGCCAACAGTGGGGGAGGGAGGTCTGAGCCAACGGCAGTGGCCCCCACTCCTCCCCCTGCCCTACATCCCTCACTATCCAAGCTAAGGAAGGAATCAGAGCAATGCCAAAAAGGATAGTCAGATTTTATTTTCTGGGCAAGAACAAGGAATGATTCAGGGAAAAACAATAGCAGCTTGGGAGTAATTATGGCCATGTCAAGTTTTCTTCAAAATCTCTGTCTTGTTGAAGTGCGTGGTTTCTGTGTTAAACTCGCATTTGGTCCTGCATGCCTGAATTAATTAAGGCAGTGCCAATCCCTGGGGGATCAAAAGTCCCTCCCTGCCAGGTTGGTCCAGGTTTTGGTCCAATTAGTCTTGTTTTGCCAACTGGAGTTTTTAGTTCTCTGTTTTCCCTACTGTCTTTGTTCAGAAGTCAGTTATTCCAGGAAAAGCTCTTAAACCTTCGTTCCCGATGGTTTGTATATATTTGTGTACATCAGTATATTATATGCTATGTCCATATATATTTATTATGTACATGGTATCAAAACTGACTTGTAGATAATTGGGTACTCATAAATTTAATAAGAGGATCCAAATATTTTTTAGTTTACATGACTTAAACATTTAAGAAAAATTCCAATTTAAATTGGTTAAACAGATAAGAATAAAGATGACTTTACAATTACTAACCCACACATTTTTCTAGGTGGTCAAGCCATCAGTAGAGTTTTAGTTTCCATAAAATGTTTGAAGTGTAATAGCCACTGCTTCCAGAATTTTTCTTTAGCAGGAACAGATGGCTTGTACTGTCTGATATCTTGGTTTTTATGGGTAACCTAAACTTAACAATTAAAACTGAGTAAATTAGATTAAACATAAGTGGGATTCATTTTCATAAATGTGTTTGTTAGAGGAGGCATTTAGTTAAGTTACAAAGTCAAAATACTAAAATATCAATGGCTAAGTATAAGTTCAAGTACTCCTGACTTCTGGAATTTCTATAAAATAATATTATTTGAGTATTATATGTTTTTAAAAATTGGCAAATAAAAAAGGAAATGTCCCTAATGTTTCCAAGGGAAGCTACACATGGACAACAAGACTGACATCCTGGTAGATGACACAACTAGTAAAGGAAATTAAAGGAGCTGAGGGGTTCTCACTAGTCCCTAAGAGTAAGCCCCTGAGGAATCTCAGCTGACTCTTAACCGTAGACAGGAGCAAGGTCAATTCTGACCATCTTGGTCTTAAACACTTGGCAGGAGAGTTATAACAAAGGCACAGCCATACATGGGCCAGTGTTCTTGTTAAGGTGGTACAATTGGTGACAAAGGGGTTGAAGATCACCTGGAAGTTACAACTCAGCAAACATTGTCAGGAAACCCACCAACACTGGGTCAGGTGTTGCCAATTGCTTTGTTAAGGGTTAGGTCTAGCCCTACTGGATAGACCCCCTCCCAGAGGCCCAAGGACAACAGCCCTGCTTTAGTCACTCCAGAAACAAGCCTAAGGAATCACCCGCCGGCTGGGATCAATGGGCCGCTCTTATTTTCTATTGGTATATGTACTGTGATGGTTTGGCACTGCCATCCTTTACCCCTCTCAGTTGCCACAGTCTTAGCCTTAGTTTTCACTGTAAGATTAACAGCAGCTCCTCCAGCCAGTTGACTTGGGCTGAAAGCTTCCAGTCTTTTCCTCCTTTTGACGATGCTTTGCTACTATCGGTTGGGTTTGATCTGGCTCCGGTTTGTGGTCTTGAGCCTCTCACCTTGTGCTGCAAGTATTCACATGACTCCATCAGGCCAAGGTATTGCCACAACCCTACTTTACCATACTCAATTCTCCTACTAGGAAACTATCTCAGGAACCTACCGGTTGTGTAAAAAGCTCCAGACCTGAAAGGGTTGGAAACCCAGGGAATTATTTGGAAGATGGCTTTCAACATTTGGGGGGAATTCAATAGTCTCATAACTATGGGGTTTTTATGTTAGGGCTCTGCCTTCTCCTGCATTACCTGTTGCGTGGTTATAAGATGTATTTTTATAAAGGAAAATAATCCCCAGTTGAAAGGAAAACAGCCACTCATGTCATGATGTTATGAAAATACAAACCATTAAATCAGGATGATGCTCTTTGACCCTGAAAGGATCTGAGCATCAAAGGGGGAAATGACTTCAAAAAAGTCACCCTGAACAGTGGATATAAATACTTATTAGTTTTTGTCTGCACCTTCTCAGGATGGATGGAAGCCTTTCCAACCCAAACTGAAAAGACAAGAAAAGTAACAAAGCCTCTCCTAAGAGACATTATTCCCAGATATGGGGTGTCTCCAGCCATAGGGTCAGACAATGGACCAGCGTTTGTGACTGAGGCAGTACAACAAGTGGCAAGACCTTTAAAAATGTGGTGGAAAGTACTTACTGTGTATTGCCCACAGAGCTTGGGGAAAGTAGAACATATGACTGTCAAGAGCTGCCCTGGATGCAGACACCTTTAAGTCCTGATGCACAGGGTTCTGGTCAATTACTGCATTCAATCTGGCACAGTAGTGCCAGGTCTCAGTAACTTGGGCATTACCCCAGCTCGGATAATAAGGTGTGGCTCCAGGTGTAGGTGTCACCCGCAGGGGTTGAATTACACTTACCTGTTCCTTTGTAATCCTACCCTTTGCCCTTTTGGGGATAGAATGTTCCATGGCACCTCCCCTTGTATGTCCTCTATATAAGATTAAAGAATTCCAGTGGCTCGTTCTCTTTCCACGGACCCCTAAGGTTGGAGAGCCATCTCAGGTTTTGAAAAGGTACTGCTGTGTGTTTGAGTGCTTTCTTTGCCGTTTTCTTAAGTCATTGGAATGGTCAGATTTTGTGAACCCAGCATTAGGTCGCCAGCTAGGATAGATGGTGATAATGAACCAAAGCCATAAACAAACACCAGCTCCATTATTTCAGGAGACCAGCCTATACTAAAAAAAATAATAATAATAAAATAAATTAAAAAAATAAAAATACATGAAAAAAAAGTGAGATGTTCACCCTGGGCAAGCATAGCGTTTTCACCATTTGAAATCCTGTTTTGGTGACCACCCCTACTGGTCAGCTTCAGGGGTGACTCCAGAGAATTAGAAGACTTAGATTTACATAAGCAGCTACAAGGATCGGGGGGCTCACCATCTCACAAATATAAAAATGGGTCACAGATAGAATGCCCATATCCTTGGGCATACTGTTCACCCCCACAAACCTGGGGACCAAGTATGGATAAAAGACTGGAAAAAGGAGCCCTCAAAACCAATTTAATCTTAACCACCCCTACTGCTTTCGAAGTAACAGGAATAGACACCTGGATCCACCACTCCAGAGCCAAACCTGCTGGCCCAAATGAGGATCAAAGGGAACAGAGAACAATCCTCAATCCAGAGAGTCACCTGGTACAAAAAAAAGAGACAACAACCCCAAAGCCTGGCTCTGGCCACACCAGAAACTGGTCAGTCAACACATGGCTGAAGGCTGAGGAGTCGACTGCCTGGTGAAAACAAGTTTTATTCTCTGCCAATATTTCCCTACTGTTATACACTACCTTCCTTTTCTCAGTATATGTGCTTACTGCTTGCTGTTATGAATCTGGTGCCCAACAGTCCTGCCAGATGCCACCCCCTCATGTGACCCATGAATCCAAGTAAGGTGATCAGACCAGGGAGTTAAATGGACCTTGCTCTATTCCACTCATTTCTCCTACCCAGGAGAAATTAAGGAGGGTTATATTCACAATGAAATTATGTATCCCAATATAGGAAACATGAGGCACCCAGAGAAACCAAAGGGCCCTGCAGACTGCTTATTGGAAGGATGATGAGTGGCCCCTAGAATGTATTATTCAGTACTGTGGATCTGTCACTTGGGCAGAAGATGGGTCTTGGGGATATCATAACCCTATCTGTATGCTGAATCACGTTATCAGGCTACAGGCAGTTATGGAGATTATAACAAATGTATCTGCAGAGGTCCCCAATATATTGGCTTAATAGCAAACCAAGATGCAAAATGCCATTTACTAGAATCATTTAACCTTGGATTATTTACTTGCCTCTGAAGGAGGAGTGTGGAAAATTCAATTTGAGTAACTGTTGTTTACCAATAGATGACACAGGGAAAGTTATAGAAGAGATCACAGATCATGTGGTAAAAATTGCCCATGTGCCGTACAGACTTGGAAAGAATGGGACACAGACAACCTCTTCAGAGGATGGTTCTGGGAAGAATTCATAGGAAGAATTAAGACAATGATCGGGGTGATTATGGCTACATTTGCTGTGCCTACATACTCATTGCCTCCTGCCTCTCCTAATCAGCATTAAAAGAAGTTTCATAAAAACAATTGTTTAAAAAAGAAGAGACAATTCTCTCATCTATTACTCATGAGAGGATACCAACAAGTGGTAAAAATGATGCTCTCTGAAGGATGCAGATGCATCCTGAGAATCAAGAGGTGGGAATGAAGCAGCAACTCCTTCCTAAGATATTTCTTTTTATCTCTTAATAGTTGCAACCTGCTAGTTTCTGCTTCTGTAATATGCTTGCTCTGCAGCTGTGGCAGAAACCAGATCTGCTTGGAGAAAGGAGGAGGGATCAAGGCTATTTGCATGAGAACGTCTTAAGACGCAGAAGTGTGTACTGTATAAAAGATAGTGAGAACAAAGGGCTGTGCTCAGTCTTTGGAGAAGACTCAGCTGAACTCTCACTGGTGCTGAATAAACCTTGCTTTTCTGCATCTCCAAGTACAATTTGTCTCTTTCCATTGACATAATTTTCCATAACAGGGAACTTCAGAGGTCTGTGCACCACTGAGTACCATCTCCCCTCCCTAAGAGACTGAGACGGACCCTGGGGTGCATTTGCAAAGTTTATTTTTCCTTGCCAGAGGGGAGGGCAGAGAAGCTCAGAGTGGTGGACAAGGGTGGCACCTGGCAAAAGGCCATGGACTATACACAAAACACACACAGGTCCTTCCTCCCATTTCTGACCTTGCCTTTGCAACCCAACACCAACCTAGTGGGCCTCACTTGGGTTCATGATCCAATGCTCACCCTACTATAGCCGCACACATGGCTTTCAGAACCCTGGTCCCTGGGGAGGCACTCACATTTGTTGCCTCAGAACTTTAAAGGAGCCCAAGCGCACAGTAGGTAGGCAGTAGGGTTGTCCACCTGCACAGTCTCACTTATTCAACAGCTCTACATGGAGCCACCTGTGGCCTAGACAGAACTGAGCATGGTGATCAGATTTCCTTCAGCTCTGCCGCAGCTGAAATAAAAAGGAATCAGCTGGACACACAGCACAAGAGAATTGTCTACGTACCCAGCAGAACTTCCTTATGGGATTCCTGTATGGTCATCCTGCTCAGGCAAGCTTAGATCAGTAGTCTTCTATGTGTGGGGTCAGCCACCTGTGGCTGAGAGCAGCTGGTGAGGGATGGGGAAGGCCTGGGATTGCAGGTAAGACACAGCCTCTAGCTAGTGCAGATGAGAGGACCCCACAGGCCCAGCAGAGGCCTCCCCACTGCATTCTCCTGGATCCAGACCCAAGCCCAGTTACTGGGGAAGCATCTCTCAATTTCTTGCATCCCCTGTGTGGATGGGATCAGTGTCCAATAGTCCCTTCTGCCCCTCAAGACTGGCTTCTCTCAAGCATTCTCTCTTTGCTAGTCTCTCCCAGTGGTTGAGCAGTACTGATCACTACAAGCAGCACCAAGATGGGCCACAATGGTACCTGACTCCTCTGCACTCTCAGTCATGGCCCTTTTGTTACCCTTTGGGCAGTTCTGAATGAAGCATGCAGAGGTGAAGGCCAGCAGGCCAGGGAAGCAGGTGGGTAGCAGAGTGTTGGGCATCTTGTTGCTCCCACTGAGGCCAGGGAACAGTGCTCCTGGGCTGGCTATGTGCTCTGCCTTGGTGGGCTGTCTATTTATATACCATGTGTTCCTTTAGAGACAACATGGTGGCCAACTGTGTGATCCTTTAAAAAAGGAGGAGGACAGTAGAACACCATGTCCCAGGAACACCCTTTTCCATTCCCAATAATTCCCAATAGCCAAGTCAATGAAACAATAAAAGCAGCACCAGTCGTCATAAATATATTCTCTTAAAAAAATCTTTCTCGTGCTCTCTCTCTTCTCTTCTCTTCTCTTCTCTCTCTCTCTCTCTCTCTCTCTCTCTCTCTCTCTCTCTCTCTCCTATAACAAACTAGTGCTATCTGTAGAAACTTCTTTCTTGAACATTCAATAAGCTGCTTGGGATGCTGGCCCTATGACAGAACAAGGTAAGCTATGCTGTCACTGCTTCTGACTTAACCTCAAGGCCTGGTGTAGAATCCAGCACTGTGCTCTTCCAGGCCGCCATCACTGGGCAATGCACTATGAAAAATGGAGGTGTTATGAGCCCTGCCTGTCATCAAGGGACCTTTCCCAAAAGATTCCAACAACCTGTGCATTGCAGTCCATCTCAGGGTATATTCCTTGAGGTCTCAGAAAAGTATGCACTGCCCCAGCGCAACTGGCTGGGACGTAACCAACCTCTTTCCCTAGGGCTTGCACAGCCACGGAGTCCCAAGCCATCTGCAGGTGTCTGGGGATAAACATGGGTCTGTCTGAGACAAATATGGTAACAGAAGGGCTCAGGTAACCAGAGTATTATTGACTACATTATGACAAAAACTGCTGTGACCGGGCATGGCAGTGCATGCTGTAATCCCAGCAACTCAGGAGACTGAGGCAGGAGGATCACAAGTTCAAAGCCAGCCTCACCAACTTAGTGAGGCCCTAAATAACTCAGTGACACCCTGTCTCTAAATAAAATTCAAAACAGGCCTGGGGAGAGGGTACCCCCAAGGTACCAGCCTGGGGATGTGGCTCAGTGGTTAAGTACTCCTGGTCCATTCCCCAGTATTAAAAAAAAAAACTGCTGTGATTGAAACTTAGGATTAGGAAAGAGTTGTCACCTGGAGACCATCTCTGAGCATTCTGGCTGTCCCAAGGCTGCTGAGAGTCAAAGGACTCTTTTCCCTTAGCACAGCCTCTAGAATACAGGCAGAGGCTCTAGGGTCTACAGTGTTACTAGCAGGGTCTGGCTCCAACCAAGGAGTGGTGACAAAAGAGACAGCCAGGCATGTGAGGTCCTACCCAATTAGCACTATAGCAGGACAGACAACCAAGAAAGAGTAGCCAGTTCAAAGGCTTTGGGAAAGAAATCCGTGTCTGCAGCCTCATGAACAAGGTAGCCGATGTCATGAAGTCACAGGAAAGTCACAGAAGCACAGAGGCTTGTTGGCACTGGGGGGTTGTGGCTGACTTCAGGGGGAAATGGAGGATGCTTCCACCACCCCAATGCCACTACAGGGCACAATTCAGAGACGCAGGCCCTGAGGCTGGGGGTCTTTGGGAAAATTTTGTGGCATGTCCATCATCACAACACTGTCAGTCAGAAACATGGGATGGGGAGATGTAGACAGCCCCTCTGAATGATTCATGCCTTCCATCTTGGAGCAGAGAGGCTTTGACCATCACTACATCTCATAGTGACTTGAACATTGCTTTGGTCCCAGAAGATTGAGGGCACGTCTTCAGACGTAGGCGTGTCGCCCCATGGCTCTTTGGGTCGAATTAGACTCACCTGACCTTTGTAACCCTGTCCCTTCTGGCTTTTTTGGATGGAACTTTCTAAGAATAAGGGTACCCCCAATAAAAGCCCATTTCTGAATGTGCTTGTTCTCTCTCGCCAGCCTCTCCTGACTTTCTCTTGCTCTCCCATTTGGGGAGCCTGAGGCCGAGAGCAGAGAAGCCGTCCTGAAGCTTATTTAAAGGTAAAACTATGTTTTATTTGGTGTCCCTAAAAATTCACACAAGCGATCTTTTTTTTATTTTATTTTTTTATTGGTTGTTCAAAACATTACAAAGCTCTTGACATATCATATTTCATACGTTTGATTCAAGTGGGTTTTGAACTCCCATTTTTACCCCAAATACAGATTGCAGAATCACATCGGTTACACATCCACGTTTTTACATATTGCCATACTACTGACTGTTGTATTCTGCTGCCTTTCCTATCCTCTACTATTCCCCCTCCCCTCCCCTCCCATCTTCTCTCTCTACCCCATCTACTGTAATTCATTTCTCTCCCTTGTTTTTTTTCCCTTTCCCCTCACATCCTCTTATATGTATTTTTGTATAACAATGAGGGTCTCCTTCCATTTCCATGCAATTTTCCTTCTCTCTCCCTTTCCCTCCCACCTCTCATCCCTGTTTAATGTTAATCTTTTTCTCATGCTCTTCCTCCCTGCTCTGTTCTTAGTTGTTCTCCTTATATCAAAGAAGACATTCGGCATTTGTTTTTTAGGGATTGGCTAGCTTCACTTAGCATAATCTGCTCTAATGCCATCCATTTCCCTGCAAATTCCATGATTTTGTCATTTTTTTAGTGCTGAATAATACTTCATTGTGTATAAATGCCACATTTTTTTTTATCCATTCATCTATTGAAGGGCATCTAGGTTGGTTCCACAGTCTAGCTATTGTGAATTGTGCTGCTATGAACATCGATGCGGCAGTATCCCTATAGTACGCTCTTTTAAGGTCTTCAGGGAATAGTCTGAGAAGGGCAATAGCTGGGTCAAATGGTGGTTCCATTCCCAGCTTTCCCAGGAATCTCCATACTGCTTTACAAATTGGCCGCACCAATTTGCAGTCTCACCAGCAATGTACAAGTGTACCCTTTTCCCCACATCCTCGTCAGCACTTGTTGTTGTTTGACTTCCTAATGGCTGCCAATCTTACTGGAGTGAGATGGTATCTTAGGGTGGTTTTGATTTGCATTTCTCTGACTGCTAGAGATGGTGAGCATTTTTTCATGTACTTGTTGATTGATTGTATGTCCTCCTCTGAGAAGTGTCTGTTCAGGTCCTTGGCCCATTTGTTGATTGGGTTATTTGTTTTCTTATTGTTTAATTTTTTGAGTTCTTCACACAAGCGATCTTAAGTTCAGTTGCCCACGAGGGTCGGGGGCAGCAGGTGGTGCCCAAAAAGGGACCGCTCGGGGTGAATTTCCAAGTTGACTGAGAGAGTAGATCGTATTGTTCATGTCAATCCTAAAGGTTGAAGAAAATTTTCCAGATGTAGCAGCTTTCTGAGTCAGGTGAGGAAAACCCTTTAATGCACCTGTCTGGAAACAGGCTGGGTTGCAATCCATTGTCCACAGCTATGTGCACTACAAGACAGAAAAAGAGCAGATGTACATTGTCCACACCTTACCCTCTCTGCACTGTCAGTCACAGTTACCATCTGAAAACACTTGAAGCCAGATTGATTGAGGGGCCTAAGTGTTGGGACTGGTCAGGACATCCTGTCTCCATCAGCCACACCTGCCAAGGTCATCATTCTAACATCTGCCTCCCACACAGGCCTCATTAAGATCCCAAATTCCTCTCAGTGGAGATCAGAGAGCTTGCCTCCCCCCTAATATCCACTGCTCAGAGCCTTCAGTGGCTGGAAAAAGTATCTTCACTGTGTTGACTGGTTCCATTTCAAATACAGCATCTTCCATGTCACATGGACCTCCAGACAACCCACATTCCTGCCACACTTCCCTTGTAATTACACCTTCCAAAACGACTTTTCCACTCTTTCTGCAACCTTATATTCCCTACGCCTCAACTCCTGATGTTGATTCATACATCTTTTAAGAAGGGAAAACTTAGCTCTTTAACTCATCCCTGTCACATGTACCCTCCACCCACTGTGTCCTACATACAATGATGTCATGAAGGTTAGAGCAGCATCACCAGTTTGGTCACAATCATACCCTTCTGGGTTAAGCCATGTGGTTAATATGATAACTTCTATCTCAGAACAGATTTTGTGTTCCCTGGAGCTAGTGACGGGATTTGTTTTTCATCTGTGGCCGTCTGCCATGCTAACCCACAAATCAACATATTCTTCAACTCCCTCCATTGAGGTTTCCGCCCACACCAACCCACGGAAACTCCTGTTAGCAATGTCATTAACTTGTCAGATTTACTGGACGTGAATAGGTCCTCATTGTACATACTCCACAAGAAGCGTTCAACATGGTTATCCTGGCCCATTTCTTTTTTTTAATATTTCTTTTTTAGTGGTAGTTAGACACAGTACATTTATTTTATTTATTTATTTTTATGTGGTGCTGAGGATCAAACCCAGGACCTCGCACATGCAAGGTGAGCACTCTACCTCTGAGCCACAACCCCAGCCCCTCCCTGGCCCATTTCTAAAACACATTTCTTGGTTCCAGTGAAACTACCCTTGCCTGATTTTACTTCCCTCACACTGAACACGTCTTCCCAGTGTCATTTTCTGCTATCTCTTTCCAAACATTGGAACATTTCAGAATTTATTTCTTCATCCCCTCCATTCCCTTCTTTGAGTTGATTTTACAGCCTTTCTATAAGCTGATGATTCCCAAATCCTTACCTCCATCCTGGGCTTCTCTCCCAACTGTCAGACTTGCAGTCACTCAACTGCCTAATGACACCTCCCTGTGGATATCCAATGGGCCTCTGAGACTTAACATAGTCAAGCTGGGCTCTAGATTCTCTGCTGCCCCCTGCATCTCCCAGGTCAACAACTAAGAAAGAGAAATAAGAAGGTTCTAGGTATGGAGATGTATTTTAATATAAAAAGGAGAAGGAAAAAGAAATGTTTCTGAATAAGAAAGTATTTTGTGTGGTAAAGTAGAATATCTAATTAAGCTGCAGAAAGTCTGTGAAGGGTACACTTCAGAAAGTTTGTGTGTAACTAAATTGGTTACATATATAATTAGCATAATCAATTAAAGCTATTCAAGGCTTTTTCCTCAGGTCAAATATTAATGTACTGTTATAAACCAAAGTTTAATATATGTTAGAGCAACTGATTTTAAAGCAATTAGGGTTTATACAACTCTGGTTAAACAACTGTTATTTTAGAGTATTACACTATATTACAGAGTCTAGATTTTTCTTTAAAAGTGAAACTTGTTTAATGTAAAACATCAACATAATTGTGGTGCTATTACTGATGACTTAGTATAATAAGTATATTCATATCTTCCAGGTGCTGAGAGCCACGGCTGAGTCTGTATGGCCCCTGGCATTTTGCCAACAGTATTGATTGACAGGCGAGGCATTACTATCCGCCTCTGCCGCAACTTTTGAGTTCTTGCACTATTTTGGAGTTCTCCTGGGGATTTCCGGGGATTCCCCAAGAGTTCCCATTGGTTGGGGAAGTGCAGGAGGAGGGATTTCCGGGAGAGATATTTCCGGCTGGGGGTTCCTGGACTAGCCGCGTGGCCTTCAGGAGGATTCCCCAGGAGCTGTGTGAAGTGTTTTCCTGCAGTTCAAAAATAAAGTTTGTTCCTGCTTCAGTGGCTCGTGATTTGTGCCCAGCCAGACTGCGGCATCCAGGTATACAAGTTTTTAAAATATGAGGTTTAAAAGATGAGGTTTATCAAGCTGGTGTTCTCCAAACTAAAGTTGTCTGTAATGGTAATTTTTGACTTCTAAAATAGCAAATTTAATTGGGGATTTACTGATATAATTTAATGTTCTGAAACTGAACTTATTATCAATAATATATATGTAAAATTGTATTTTATTTTTTTGCACTGGAGTAGAAATTAACTGTATTTTTAAAACATAATGAGAGCCTGATCTGTTTAAAGGTTAAAATTGTGAAAAATAAAAACATTTTGCCATTTTCCCACAAAAGGGGGTTAAAAGCTCTCTTAGCTGTTGTTTGATTCATGTTTTAGATTTAATGTTGTATTGTATTAACTAACATTCATATAGACTCAGAAACCATATAAACTTTATAAAAGATCAGCTTCAGAAATAAAACTTTACCTAACATTTGCCAAGAGCCCCACCTCACCTGAGTTAAGACTCTGCTTCTCACCTTACTCCATATTAAGATAATTTCAAAGTAGGTTAGAGTTAAGCTCATTTAAGGTTATGTTCAAAGGATAAGTTTTTGATTACTGTAATCTCAAAATAATCAGGAGATATAATATAAACTAAATGTTATGGTTTGGATGTGAGGTGTCCCCCAAAAGCTCATGTGTGAGACAATGCAAGAAGGTTCAGAGGAGAAATGATTGGGTTGTGAGCGTCTTAACCCAATCAGTAAATTAATCCCCTGATAGGGATTAACTGAGTGATAACTGGAGACAGGTGGGGTGTGGGTGGAGGAAGTAGCTCATTGGGGGCTTGGCTACTATATACATGGTATATATATTTTGTATCTGGAGAGTGAAGTCTCTCTCTCACTGCTTCCTGATCACCAGGTGAGCTGCTTCCCTCTGCCACACTCTTCCTCCATGATGCTCCGAGGAATGCAGCCAGCCTTCTATGGACTAAGACCTCTGTAACCATAAGCCCTCAAACTTTCCCTTCTGTGCAATTGTGCTTGTTTTAGTCACAGCAGTGAAAAAGCTGACCAAAACACTAAGTGAGGCTTAAGATTGTGTTTCTTAGTTCATAGGTATTATACAAACTCCATATGTTTTTCACTCTTGTTAATTTCATTTTGTATTTTCCTTATACACTTTAAATGTTAGTGCCTTACAGAAGTACAACTTTCAATATATCAACCTGAGTTAATTTGAGATAGTAAGCCGTCATCTATAGACAGACATGATATAAGGCTAACTTCCAGTACTAATACTGATTCCAATTACATAAAAGGGATGGATGACTGTAAAGTTACAGACATTAAAATTAAAACCCAGTACTCTTACTTGAAGGCTGATGAAACTGGCTTGCTGTATATTTAAGAAAAAGGTTTGGAGATTAAAGTTAAGGAAGTAAAAGAGCCAAGAAGGAAAATAGTCAATATTTGGCTCTTGCCCTCTGAATAAGTTGAACCCAGGATAAGGGGACTTTTTAAAAGGCTTTGCAACTCTGGGCCACATAACCTAATCAGGGGGATCTATGAACCCTAGAGAACAGATAACTGACCAGTGCACATGCTGCAAAAGAGGAGGACCATTGGAGAAGGGAGACATCCCTGATGCTTCCAAGGGAAGCTACAACATAAAGGAGACCCTAACCCATCCTAGCAGATGGCACTGAAAGAGCTAAGAGGCTGCTCTCAAGTTCCCCAAGAGTGACCCCTTGAGGGGACTCAGCTAACTCTCTTTTTTAATTTGTTCTACTTAGTTGTACATGACTCTTAACAATAGATAAGAACAAGGTCAATCTGACCAGCCTGATCTCCAACACATAGTAAAAAAAGTATAATCAAAGTATAGCCATACTGGGTATTTAGAAGAAAGGGCAATAGTTCTTTTGATAGAAGTTAAGACATACACTTGTGTCAGCCTCACAGCCCTGGTGCCCTCCAAATTCTTAGGCATTTTTTTTCCTTTGTGAGGCTCATATTCATCCCTGCTTACCAATAATTGGATGGATCTATATACCTTGGTCTTCCCTACTCCTCAAATATATGTTTTACCTAACAAACAGAGTTTGTCTTTCCTGATAATGGCACACACCAGACACAAGAGAGCCTTTCAGTTTATTCCCTCACTCATAGAGCTAGTGTTAGACCAGGATGCAAGAAAAGATCACTGAGTCCAATTAAAATCAAATTAAGCAAGCTTATTATTTCGACCGGCCGGGCTGCCTCTCCCTCCCAAAACGGTGGGAACAAGACAGCACCCCAGCTTTCCTGCAGCCCAGCTTTATAGCCCAGAAAGTTACACAAAGGGGGGTTACAGATAACAGAACTCTGACAAGCATCACACGAATGGTAGTTTACATTTTTTGCTGGCCCCAACATCAGAATTTATGAGGACCATTATAGTCTCAGAGAGGGTCATTGTCTGGCCAGGGAAGGCCAATATTTATGAGGTGTCACTAAGTTTCAGAGAGGGCTGCTATCTGGTCAGAGAGCCAGGCATGGGTGAGTTCAAGGCACGGGCAGGCATTCCAAGCAGGTTCAGAATTTGCAGTAATTTATAGTAAAGCCGAAATTATCTTTTCATGGCTTTGTGGCAAGATGGCTCCCAATTTTAAGAAAAGATCAGGTTGGGTCTATCACTAGAGATATCCTCTGGGATTGGCACAGGAGCAACAGGATTAGGAACCCCTCCTCACTGCTATACCTGGTTATTGAAGATATCCAACAAGTCGCCAATTCAGTAGTTACTTTACAAAATCAATTGGATTCCCTGCCATCTGTCATACTGCAAAATTGCTGGGACCTAGACCTCCCCACTGCCGAATGAGGTAGCTTCTACATTTTCCTCAGGGGAGAATGTTGATTCTGCCTCTTTCTTGGGGAATAATGATGCTTCCATGTGAATCAGTCAGGACTGGAAAGGGATAAGGTTAAATAACTACAGGACTAATTGGAACAACAGAGGCAAGAACTGGCTGATTCCCGATGGTCTCATTGGGGGAATCTAAACAGGTGGACTGCCTAGTTACTTATCCCCTTTGAATATTCATCTTCCTCATAATAACCTTTCTACTCTGTATCCTTAAATTCAGACAGAGGAAACTTCTTAGGGAAGTGATCCTTTTGGCTCAAACTGTGTACCAGGGACACATCAAAGCCATTCTCCTCCTGTGTTCACAAAAGGATTCCCAGAAACCATCATGGGAAAAGATTATTTGCAGCAACTCAGAAGCCTCTTCCATACACACCATGTCAGCCCCAACTGCCAGAGTCTCTGTATCTGTTCAGGATCCTGAAAGGGGATTCCCACCCCCACTTTGTCCCTTCTCTGCAAGAAGTAGCCAGATATGATTACTTACTCCACCCAACTTACTGTACCCCTTTCAGAGTCAAAATGAAGGACAAGGAGAATAAGCACTTCCCCTGTCTGCAGCTGTTCCCCCACCCCCCTCCCTGTGTGCAGGGAGATGTTGATGATAAATTGGAGCTTTTGTCATTTAGAAGCCCAGGTCTCAGCCTGAGGGAAGGCAGGAAGGGGAGAACACCAAGGAACTTCCACCTGACTAACACCTGACACCCTCCTGGCTGAATCAGCTGACCCCAGGAACTTCCTTACCTGCCCCACCCCAAGTGAGCCCACCAAAAGTAACTAACTCCTCCCCATGACCTGTGAAAGCCCCATAAAACTTAGACCCTCATGGTGGCCTGCTGCCATTTTCCCCCTGAAGATATGCCCTTCCAGTGCTGAAAAAGCATCACTGATAGGAGAGGTCTGTCCCCATTAGGATTATTTTTGCTTACGCATATGATTATGTCACACGATACCTACTACAACTTGCAGTTTAGTGTGTGCGTGTCTGTGTGTGTGTGTATGTGTGTGTGTGTGTGTGTTTCTAACCGTATAATGAGAGCCCCATGGAAGAAATGTCTCCATCTCTCATGTTCAGTACTGTGGCCCCTATCCTGGTAGCCGGTTTGGCACATGGGATGATTGTCAATGTGTTATGGCAAATAAGAAGGGAGGGAGGGGAGCGCTGGATACCTGCTTCAGCTCTCCAGGGAGTTGTGACCTAGGACAAGTCATACTTGTTTTCGTGGTTATTTGTTGGATGTACCAACCCCTCTTCTTAGCTCACTGACATCTTAATAAAATCAGATGATGTTGCTATAAAAGGTTAAATGGCTCCTATTAAAAGGCTATGCCTTCAAGCATCAGTTCTATAGTTCCCATAGTTTTCTAGAATACTTTTCTGCCTAAATGTTGTAAATACTAAACCCCAGGTCTCTTACTTTCCTTAAAGTACTCCCTTACCCTGAGACCAGGTTATCTGAGAACAGGTATCAATCAGTTCACTCATTTCAGCAGACCATCAGCCCCTCCCCACCCTCCTGTGTTTCTCTCCTCTCATGTGCACCATCTAGTGGCCTTGCCAGTGTCCCAGGAGCTGCGCCTCATTTTCAGATGGACTCTGTTGTTAGTAGCAGCACAGCTTTCTCTCTTTCCCCATTTTTCTATTTGTCTCACCTGAGGACTCTCCACCATGAAGACACAGGAATGATCTGTAACTGTGAAGAGGTGAACAGCAGGGACCAAAATTATAGAAGCCCAGAGGATGCCTTGTGTGGGATGGAAACATTTCAGGAACATTCTGGTCCTGAGTCGGACAGATACAAAACTGAAGTGGATCCACATTGTTACTAAGTGAGGAGCAAGGTGCTCCAATGCTGCCTGTCATCCAACTACTGGAAACTGAGGCAGGAGGATCACAACTTCCAGGCCAGCCTTGGCAATTTACCAAGACCCAGACTCAAAGAAAAATAAAAGTTCTGATGACTCACTTCTATGGCAAAACCTTTGCCCTGTAGGTTGGTGGCCCTGGAGTGGATCCCCAGCACTGAAGAAAAAAAAAAGGCAAAGAAAACCACCACTCCTGCCTTGATGCATGGTGGCATCTCTCCTCACCATTGCCCAGTGCTCTGAGTCAAGGTCAAGAGAAGTTAACAATGACCACCATTAAAAAATGTGCAAACAGGCCCCTCTTTCATTCTCCATAGCGTTTACTAATCTACAAAAGGTTTTGTTTTTCTGTGTGTGTGTATGTGTGTGTGTGTGTGTGTGTTTTTTTGTTTGTTTTTTGTTTTTTTTTTTTGAGGGGCTGTGCTGGGGATTGAGCCCAGAGCTCAGCACCTGCTCCATCACTGAGCCACACCCACCTTTATAACACAAGGTACCTTTGCCACTAAAACCTACTATGATTTATCTTTGTTTCCCATTGTTGGGTTTCCACTCTACAGCAGCATACCTGAGATAACTAGCTTGTGGAGAATTCAAGTTGATTTTGACAATGGTTTCAGAGGTTCCAGATCATCACCAGTTGGCCTTGTTGTTTCTGGGTCCACATCAAGGCAGCGTATACTGAGGGGATCACATGTGGAGCAAAACAACTCACCACATTGCTGGGAAGCACAAGACAGAGCAAGAACGGGCCAGGGTACCATTGTCCCCTTAAAGGATAAGCTCACCACAGCCACAAGTCCACCAGCCAGGCTCCACCTCTTCAATGTTGAAGCACATCCTAAAAACACCTCTCTGTGGATCAAGGCTTTAGCACAGAGGGCTTGGGGACACTCAATATCTACACTGTAGCACAGCCCTCTGGAACATGTTCACGGTTCCCACCTCCCCTCCTCCACTTGAATATAAGCCCCATGAAGGCAGGAGGCCCTCCCCACCTACCCTAGGTCCACCTCCTGGAGCATGAGCCCAGAGACTCCTGCATGCCAGGCAAGCACTGCAGCACTGAGCTGCACCCCCAGCCTGAGGACGGGATTTCTGTCTGCTTTGGACACTGGTGTTTCTGAGCATCTGTAATGGGGACCATCAGCAGATGGGGAGGGGGTGAACAGAGGAATTAGGTCAGTCACAATGGGACATTATACTATGGTAGGTTGAGTGAGGTCATTTTGGCCACACAGACCGGTGGGAGGCCTCCCTGGGGCCATGGCTGGGCTCAAGTCCTTGGCCAATGACCTGCATGTGCAACCCAGGTCAGCCTGGCCAGCTCCTTGGGCTGGAGCTCACACTAATGACTCAGGGTCAGCGACTCCAGGACAGAAGGCTCTGGCACCTGCTTGACCATGTTGGCCTCAGCCCCTCCTTGAGGAGAGGGACAGGAAAGTAGGAGAGCCCAGGTCTGTCCCATTCACCTCTCTAAGAGAAGAGGGGGCTGGTCTCTCTGACACTGGCTCTTATCTCTTCCTCATTACTGCATGTGGGTGCCCCAGGGAGCAGCCTGAGAGGGACTTTAGAGACAGGGTGTCTGCTGCAGTGGGCCTGGGGAGGGGCAGGGAGAGGCCCAGGCAGAGGGGCCCCTGCCTTGCAGACCTCAGCTGACCCCACAGGGAGCTCTGGAGCAGAAATGCTCCTTCAGTGCAGAGGTGTCTTGCATTTGGGCCCAAATGGACCAGCCACTGGGTGTGGTCACCAGGAAGGGTGTGACCCTGGGCCAGGTTGATCTGTGTCCTTAGGTCACCTGCTGACCTCATTCCTAGCTGCTGGTTGGCAAGCACTTTGGGAAAGGGGAGTCTTGGGAGCGCCTGTCCTTTCCTGTTCTCAGGATTGAGCAGCACCCCTTCCAGGGAGCCCATCTGGATATAAGATTTTGTTTTCATTTTCAAATATATCAAAATGTCTCTAGAATTTTTGGACTTCTTTTGTTGTTGTTTTGTTTTGTTCTGGGGAGCCTGTCCCATGTCAGGGACGTTCTATTACTAATCTTTGGACTAAGAGGTTTTTGATTCTTCTGTAGTTTTTTTTTTTTCTTTCTACAATTATTTTTTTCTTTTTTCTTTTTTTACTTCAGATTGGAATCTGGTGTGCTTTATTACTAAGATATGTTGCCAAGTACTTTTTATTTTTTATTTTGAAATAAGGTCTCAGTAAGTTGCCCAGACTTAGAAACTCCTGCCCAGTTTCCTCACCTGCTGGGATTACATTTCATCTTCCCCAACAGCCCCACAAAGTTTTCAAAGGCATGAAACAAAAGCCATCTTTGATCCACAGTTCAAAACAAAAAGGACAAGAAGTTACAAAGGAATCAATTATATTCAAAATCAAGTGAGTGTCAAAATCAAAATGCATTTTGATATTGTCTTAAATGTGATTCTTTAATAAACCATGAGATAGTCAACTCCTGGGGCAACCCAATGACTGCAATGATCTCCAAATGACAATGATTGTAAACAATCCTTAGAGACATTTGAAGTAACTTTATATGATGGGAGGTTGCCTGTCACCTGTGTTGGTGACATAGCCACAGTTATTGTCAATTCCAATACAGGTGGACTATAGCCCAGCTCCTAGCTAGAGGAAAAGTTGACTTGCAGTTAGAGGTGGGAGAAAGCTGGGATCTCATCCATGCAAGTGCTGGGGGCAGGGAAGTGGCTGTGGCTGTGTGCTGGGGTGGGGAGGTTTTCTGGTTATTTAGGCTTAGGAAGAGGAGACCTTGTTACTAGGGGGTCAAGGACTGAATGTGTGTGGGCCAGGGAGTACAGGTGGGGGTCTGCCGGAGGCTGTTCCTGCCTGGAGAGGCCCCAGGATCCACATCACGACCCTCACAGCATCCTTCCAGTATTGGAAGTCTGGAAAAATAGCCCTTAGTAAAGTGCACTTCACTGTCCCCCATCACCCACTTCTCCTTTTCCCTTCTGTGTGGCCCTGGCCACCTCAGGCTGCTTCCTCCTTTGGCAGCACTGAACTTCCAAGTCTCATCCATTAATCAGGACAGTGACATTGACCCTGGCATGGCACTGGTAATGAGTGGCCTCGTCCTGTGCACACGGTCTGACACACAGCGACCTGCTGTGACCAGTAATGCAACCTGCTTTTTAGTGCTAGGCAGACCCAGAGCCAGGGAATAAGAAAGCCAGGCCTGAGGGACAGCCACAGCTGTGGATCCCCCACCCAGTGTGCCAACACCATGGCCAGCCACAGCCTTGCCTGCTACATTCAAAACTAACTCCTGAGTAGCAAGAGGGCCCTGATGGAGCTGGACATGTGCGAGATGAGCCCACAGGGACCACCACCATGCCACTCCTTTCCCTGGATCCCATCCCTTTCTTACCTGGGACCCCAAGGCGTTGGGCAGGTTTCCACTCCTGTTCTTAGAGCCTAGTTGGTGCCCCAGTACTTGTATCCCCTTAAATCAGGCCAGCATGGAGGATCCCTGGACTCCCCAGGAACTCCAGTCCTAGTGTTCCAAAACCATTTACCCCGCGAACCTCCAGGGGTTCCCCTTCCCTGTTGCCTCTCTCTACCCCACTTACTCTTTCGGTCCCACGGTGCCTCCCCTTGGCTGCAGGGACAAAGAGCACTGCTTCTGGCCCAGCACCTGCTGCAGGGACAAGCTGGGCTGCTTCATGGGCACCCCCAAGTCACTGTGCTGTCAGTAGAAGAACTATCTGCCACCACCCTGCCAGTGGAGCCAAAAGCCGTGCAGGAGCAGGGGCCAGTGCATGGCTGTGGGCATCTGCTACAGCTCAGGTGAGCTGGGAGGGGCCAGCACAGGGCCCCAAGCTGAGTGGGATGCGGAGAATCCGCCACTGACACCAACTCTCATTGCAGATGGTTGCTGCAATGACCCCACATAAGACCCCCAGGTCGCCTTCTCCGAGTGCTGAGTCCTGCCCTCTCCAGACACTTTCTGACCTCACCCCAGCTCCCCATAGCCATCCCAAGAAGGAATGAAAATCCTGAAAACCCAGCGTGGTTGCACATGCTCATAATCTCAGCTACCCTAGGCACCTAGACTGCTGCCCAATGGATCCTACCTCCACCCAAGAAAATATTTTCTGAATGATGACCTTGATGCCTATGGACATATTTCCATGGCAGCCCTTGCTCCATGAAGGCACCTCTAAATGTAATGAAAATCAAGCAAAACCACCACAGTGATGCTTGGTGTATAACCAGTGACTGTGGTGTCTGAGCAGGAGGAGCCTAAGTTTGAGGACGTTATTAACAACAAGGTGAGACCCTGTGTCAAAGTGAAAATTAAATGGGGCTGAGGATGTAGCTCAGAGGTAGAGCAGCTCTGTTTAAATCCCTTTACTGCAAAAATAAAGAAAACGAAATAAACCAAAGCATTTCTTTCCTATTCTTTCTCTAGTCTAGGGGGTCAGAAATAAGGGGAGGTATTGGGGAATGAATGACTGCTCCCTACTGGGACTGCATTTCAGCTGTGCTGGTCCAACTGAGACCATAAGGGTCTCAAACAGTTGTCACCCTCCTGAGGAGACTGGAGCAGGGAGGACCCCACAGGGCCAGCTCCAGAGAGATGGAAACAATCCAGCAGCCCACTCCCAGCAGGGGCTGGGACCTGGAGCAGGGCACACTAGAGGAAGTCCAAAAGGCAGCATCTAGTCATCTGCACACAGAGACAGTGTCTGAGAGGGGAACAGGGGAAGGGGAAGGGACAGTAGGGATCCAATGACTCCCTGACTCCTGGAGAGAGGCTACCTACGTACTCCTGCTTGCAGATTGAAGGGGTAGAGCTGGCCAAGTGGACAGCTCTGTGGGGACAGCTGAAGGACCACCACAATGTTTCAAAGAGCTGGACTGTCACACCCCAAGGAGGCCACTGCTGTGCTGAGTTGGGGAGGCTGGACTGGGGCACCCACATGACACTCCCCTGCTCTCCCCACAGCTGGGTCTCAACCCAGTGGCCTGACTCCTGCCTGTGTAGTATCAGAACTTGTCAGAGATGGTCACCACCCAGCGGACCTGCAGTCCTTAGCACCCACAGCCACAGAAATGACCACCAAGCACAGAGGGGAGGAGCAAACTTACAGGACCTTTCATCCATACTGCCCACCTATCCCCACGTAGTGACACCCCCTCCTCCACAGAAAATCTTAACTAAGCTTCTCCAGAAATCTTCACCATAATTGGTTTTAGGACTATCAGCAAAAGAGTCTGTACAAAAGAGTTCAATGTAGGTAAACTTCCTCTTTTCCTGTTGCTCTATTTTACTTGGCCACTGACTGGCCTGGAAGAAATCAGCACTCCAGGTGCTGAATGCCCCTTTACTAGTTTTTCACAAACATTTATCCAGTACAGTGGTTTGTAAAAATGTGTTTGCAAATGCAAAATGTGATTTAAAAAGAAAAGACAAATCTGTTAACAAGCCTCTGGCTTTGAGACGGAGCTTCACAAAGATATCTACACTTCTAAAATAAGAGAAGTTACCAATTGGGATCCATGGTAACAGCTGGCAGGAGAAGGAAAAAAAAGGGGAGAAGAAGCTCCCCCTTTTCACGTGTTGTCCTTGAAGGGTTAACTTGCCCAGAACAGTGAAAGAAAAAGCTGCTTTTATATGAACTTCTTAAGACTGTGAACTTCTGAGACCCTCCCCTTACATGCTGGGTATAAAGTTCTGAAACTACCTGAACTTGGGGTTCATGGGATTAATTGATTACAGTGAAAGCTGTACCCTCTGAACCTGGCTGCAGCCAAATAAAAGTATTTCCTGCTATCTTTGGTGCCCTGCCTCATCTGTCCCCTACAACACCCAGGTCAAGGATCTTTTGTGGGATCAGACAAAAGCCCATTCCTCTTTCCCAGAACATGCTTCATTCACATGCCCATGAGTCTAGCCACAACCTCAGAAGGCCCTGCTCACACCCTACTCCAAAACAAGAGGAGTAGATCATTCATTGTCTGTTAAAAATTATATATGCTATGTGAGTGTAACTCACTGACAGAGAGATTATCTAATGTGTGAAAAGTTCTGGGTCCATCCCCAACACTGTGAATTAAATAAGCATATAAATAAATAAACTAATAAAGTATAAGTAAATAAATAGTAAGTATATAAATCCAACAAAACATCCCATTTCTGTAGTTTTCTCCCATACCAGAGTGAGTTCATCAAGAATGAACCCCAAAGCCCTATCAATAATGAGTGAGGCTCAATCACAGGGTGGACAACACAAAAAATAGATTGTGATACTATAAGTTTTGAAATTAATCAATTTTTTGGTGATGGGAACTGAAGATTGTCTCTATTAAATATAAAATGATAAAACTAATGTATGGTGCTGAAGTTCTAGGATGGCACAGTGATACGAAGGGATGTTGGGGGGCTTCTGGATTGCTGGTCACATTACCTTTCTTGGACTGGAAACTGGTGAAACAGATGTGTTCAGTTTATAAAACTAATTAAACCATTGGGCCTGGTAACACACACTCGTAATCCCAGGTACTGGTGAGGCTGAGGCAGGAGGAGTGCAATTTCCAGAAGAGCCTCAGCAGAAAGCATTATACCCAACAGCCAGAGAATGTGTGATTTGGGGGGGACTCATGAAACCCTCACAAAAATCCAACACAGAGTTGCCACCAAAGAAGGCAGTTGTTACAGAACCAACACTGTACAGATAACCCACCAAGAGTGAACCTTCAGGCAATTCAGCATATCCACTGTGTGCAGGGAGCAGTCCACCTTCCCTGAGATTGGTCCCCAAACAGTGCCCCATCTTCTGCCAGCTGGAGGAGACACACTGCTGGTTTAGATGGGGGTGAGCACCAGTGGGAGGTGGTAAGGAAAGTAGGGATACCCACAAGACCAGGTGGGTGTGAGGGGCACAGAGTGGGTTTCAGGGCTCAGGAGTGCAGGTGACATCCAGGGGACTGAGGTCCTTGGGTGAGAAGATCTGGACAGCAATAAAGGGCAGGTGCAAAATGGACCATGTAACTGGTTTCCAGGTGACCAACAACCACCTCTCAAAAATATCTCTCAGCATCTTCAACTTCAGTCTCAGACTGGGTATCCCCTGGATTACAGGAGGCAAAGATCTTCCTCTTCAACTAAGGGGACATTACTGGTGTGTCCCCTTCTGTCGCCAGCCCATTCCATCCTAATCCAGAATTTCTCTCTGCCACATTATTCCAGCTTGATCTTTGGCCCATGGCAGAGGAGCCCTGGACCATATGCAGAGCACACACAAGTCCTTCCTCCCATTTCTGACTTTGCCCTTTTGACCTACCATGAACCTGGAAGGCCAACTTGGGTCCATGATCCCTTGCTCTCCCCACTATAGCTGCCCATGTGGCTTTCAAGACCATGAGGAGGACACACCACACCTGTTGCCTCAGAACTTCAAAGGAGCCCAAGCACACAGTAGGGAGGCTGTGGGGTTGTCCACCTGCACAGTTTCATTTATTCAATAGTGCCGTGTTTCTGTTCTCACGACTAAAAGGCTCAGGGGTCACTCCAGTTAAACTGGGCTGACTGGGCTGCACGAAATAACCACACAAGAGACATAATACTTTTTCTTTGGGGTTGCTGTGACGGCTCCTCTGACCTTAAGGGTCCGCAGAAAGAGAGAGAGAGAGAGCACGCACTGACCCCTTTTATTGAGGAGAAGCTACTCAAATGAGGCAAGGGGTCAGGTTTCAGGGGGCTGAGTCTATCTTCATGATGTCCACTGTCAGCAGGTTGACTGACACCTGGGTAGGCCACACCCAAGGACACAGTAAGAGAAGGGGACACACACAAGGCACTTCCATGGAAGATTCTATCCTAAACAGGGCAAGGCGTTATATTACAAAGGAACAGGTGAGCATAGCTTCACCCATGGGGCTGTAGCAAAAAACACTCCATGCACAAGACACTGACCCTCGGACCCAAGAAGGGTGGGGAAAGCTCTGCCACATTTCTGCGACTGAGCGCCTCAGCACCCAGCCGGGGAATGCAACCCAGTCACGTGCAAGGATGGTCTCCCACACAACAACCTCACACGGAGCCACCTGTGACCTAGACAGAGCTGAGCATGGTGATCAGATTTTCTTCAGCTCTGCCACAGCTGACATAAAAAGAAATGAGCTGGACATACAGCATAATGAATATGGCTAGATACCCAGCAGAACTTCCTTCCAGGATGCTTGCATGGTCCTCCTGCTCAGGAAAGTTTCAGATCAATTTCAGTTTCAGTCTATGTGTGGGGTCAGCCACCTGTGGCTGAGAGCAGATGGTGTGGGATGGGGAAGGCCTGGGATTGCAGATAAGACAGAGCCTCCAGCTAGTCCAGATGAGAGGACCCCACAGGCCCAGCAGAGGCCTCCCCACTGCATTCTCCTGAATCCAGACCCAAGCCCAGTTACTGGGGAAGCATCTCTCAATTTCTTGCATCCCCTGTGTGGATGGGGTCAGTGTCCACAGCCCCTCATGCCCCTCAAGACTGGCTTCTCCTAAGGATTCCCTCATCTTAGCCTCTGCCAGTGCTCGAGCCCTGATCACTACAGGCAGCCCCTAGATGGGCCACATGCATTCTCAGTCATGGCCTTTTTGTCACCCTTTGGGCAGTTCTGGATGAAGCATGCAGATGCGAAGGCCAGCAGGCCAAGGAAGCAGGTAGGAGCAGAATGCTGGGCATCCTGTAGCTCTGGGTGAGGCCAGGGAACAGTGCTCCTGGGCTGGCTGGGTGCTGCTGCCTTGGTGGGCTGTGTATTTATATCCCATGTGTTCCTTCAGAGGCAATGTGGTGGCCACCCGTGTCATCCTTTAAAATAATAATAATAATAATAATAATGACAGTAAAACATCATGTCCCTGAAACACACTTTTCCATTCCCAAGAACCTAGCCAAGTCAATGAAACAATAAAAGCAGCTCAGACATGAATGTCCATATATCTATTATCTTCACGATATCTCTTTCTTTCTCTCCCTCTCTCTTTCTATCTGTCTCTCCATCTCTCACCCACACTAGGAACTAAAGCAAAGTAGTGCTATCCATAGAGCCTGCTTTCATGGACATTTATAAAGCTGCTTGGGATGCTGTCCCTGTGATGGGACAAAGTATGCTATGACATCACTGGTTCTGACCTAATCTATAACCCCCTCTCCCTGCCTGGTGTGGAATCCAGCACCGTGGTCTTCCAGGCCACCATTGCTGGACAATGCACTGTGAAAGACAGAGGTGCTATGAGTCTTGCCTGTCGCCAAGGGACCTCTCCTGAAAGAGGTTTCCAACATCCTGTGCATCACACTCCATCTCAGGGCGTGTTCCTTGGGGTCTGAGTATCCACTGCCCCAGCACAACTGGCTGGGACATAACCAGCTCCTTTCTCCAAGGCTTGCACAGCTACCAGGTTTCAAGCCATCTGCAATGTTTCAGGCATCTGGGGACACACATGAGTCTGTCTGTGACAAATATGGAAACAGAAAGCCTCAGGTGACCAAAGTGTCATTGACCACAGCGTGACAAAAAATTGTAGTTGTGACTCCAATTCGGGAAGAGGGACAGACTGGGTGTCACCTGGAGACCATCTCTGAACATTGTGGCTGTCTCGAGGCTGCTGAGAGTCCAAGGATTCTTCCCCTGACACAGCCCCTAGAACAGGCAGGGATTCTAGGGTCTGCTGTGTTACAAGCAGCGTCAGACTCCATCCAGGAGTGATGATGCAGGGAACACCCAGGCTTGTGGGGTCCCATCCAGTTAGCCCTGTAGCAGGACAAGTAACCAGTGGCCAGTTCAAAGGCTTTGGAAAAGAAATCCCTGTCTGTAGCCTCATGGACAAGGTAGCCACTGTCATGGAGTCAAAGGAAACTCACAGAAGCATAGGGGCTTGGGTAGTGGCTGACTTCAAGGAGAAACTGAAGTTGCTTACACCTCTCCCAGGCCACTACATGGCAGGCAGGGTTCAGGGACTTAGGCCCTGAGTCTGGGGGCCTTGGGGACAATTTTGTGGCATGTCCTTCATCACAGCACTGTCAGTCAGAAACATAGGATGGAGAGATACTGGGAGGTGCAAGAACTCCAGGGCCAGTAAGTTCACAGGTGCAAGGAGAGATTCATGGGTCCCGACAGCCACCTGAACCCCCTCCTGGACCCCAGGCAAATGCAATGTCAGGCCAGGGTGGAGTCGGTCCATGGGATCTCTGGGCCATGGGTGGGAGGAGTTTCCAGTGAATGGACCCAGCCCAGGAAAGCTGCTGTGTTCCTGACCTCAGGCCGGCAGGTCTAAAGGGTCACAGCCTCCCTCACCCAGGCCACCAGAGTGCCACTCTTGTCCTGGACCCAGGCTGGGAATCCATGCTTCACAAGCTGTGCACACTCTCCAGTTCTCCCAGACCCTGCAGGTGCTTGGCTGCCTCTCCAGGCATGAGGGCGCTTTAAGGAAACTCCAGGGGATAGGTGGAGTCACCCTACCAAGGACATTGAGAGATGGGGCAGACAAGGAGGGAGACTGCCACGCTGAGGACCTTAAAAGAAAAGTGGCACAGGACTGATTGCACACAAACCTGGGATAAGAAGGGGGTTTATTGTCAGGAGCCTGAAGAGGCTGCTCTGCACAAAGAGAGGGACAGCAGCAGCAAGGAGGGACAGCAGCAGCAACTCGCCCTTGAGTGTTACCCTTTTATAGGCTAGAATCATGGCCACGTGTAGGGGCGAGTTTAGTCTGACTGACATAGTAAGCATCCCCAGATCTTGTGGAAGGCAAGTTTGTTTTGGGGAACAAAGACAGGCACTTTTTCTATCTGTCAAAGGGGGAACAGGGAAACCGGCATGTCCCTTTATCTTCTCAAGGAGAGAACAGGAAAACTAGAACGTCCCCATCTCAGGGACCAGTAAGTTGTCTCCTGTCTCTCAGTGAGAGAACAGGGAGAGACCAGCACATCTCCAGGCCGGTAGGTTTCTATCTCGGGCTACTTTCTATTTCTTGGGAATAAGAACAGTGTTCATAAAGTGGGGTTGGGGAAAAGGAAGATGGCTGCAATTGTGCTAACAGATCTGACAATGAGCCATTCAGGAATGAACTCGTAGGGACAAAAGAACCTTCAAAAAGAAGTCATGGGCAGTTCATATGAGGGACACTGGAGACCAGTGGTCAGGGTACCCCTGACTGTACTGCTTGGAGCTTCTTGATTGTTCAGCCACTGACCTCTCTGTGCCTCACTTTCTTCCAGTGTAAGTAAGGAAGAGCAGCAGCCACTGCACAGTGTTGTTGTGGGCACTGAATATTTAATATGCAAAAGTTGGAGGAAAATGCTGGTGCCATTGTGCGGTTTATTAAGGGTAATGTTGCATTATTCATGTCAATCCTAAATGCTGAAGAAAATTTTCTAGAGAGAGCAGCTGCCTGAGTCAGGCAAGGAAAACCCTTTCGTCCCCCTGTGTCTGGAAACAGGCTGGGTTGCAAGCCACTGTCCAAGACTCTGTGCATTGTAAGACAGGCCAAGAAAATGTGCATTGCCCACACCTTACCCTCTTTGCAATGTCAGTCCCAATTACCATCTGAAAACACTTGGAGCCAGAATAATTGAGGGGCACAAGCTCTAGGTCCCTGTCTCTATCAGCCACACCTGCCAGGGTCATCATTCTAAGACTGACCTATCACACCAGACCCCTTTGAAGACCCCAAATTCCACCTGGGCACAGATACCAGAGAGCCTTCTTCTCCAAATACCCACTATTCAGAGCTTTTGGTGGCTCAGAAAAGTCTCTTTACTGTTGACTGTTTCCATTTCAAATGCAGCACCTCACATGTCACATGGATCCCCAGACAACTCACATTCCTTCCACACTTCCTTTGTAATTATCCCTTCCAAAATAATTTTTCCACACTTTCTGAAAATGTATATTGCCTGTGCCTCAACTCCTGATATTGATTCAAACATCTTTTAAGAAGGGAAGACTTAGCTCTTTAACCCTTCCCCATCACATATACCCTCCATTTACCGTCTCCTTCATACAATAATGTCATGAAGGTTACAGCAACATTACCAGTTTGTTTGATATTACACCCTTCTGAAATAAGCTATCAGGTTTAAACAATGAGTGTTTAATCTCAAAACAGCTATTTGTGTTACCTGAAGTTAGTATTGTCTTTGTTTTTCATGTGTGTTTTATCTGCCATTCTAATCCAGAAGCTAATTAGTTCTTCAACTCCTTCCACTCAGGCTTCTGCCCAGACCTGCCGCAGTCCAGCTGCAGCAAAATAACCGGGGGGGGGTGGGGGGGGGTGGGAGGGGGGGGGTGGTGGTTACGAACAACTTGTGTACGTTGATACAGCAGGAGTGGGAGCTGTTTATTGCAGGACAGGAGCAGTATTTATACATTCCACACAGCTTATCTAATTAGCATAAACTAGATACATCAGTCAACCAATCAGGAATCTCCACACTTAATGGCTCGCTTTTGTTACTTCTCAAACCACTCCCTCTGGCATTTTGCCAGGCACCATCCAGACTTGTTTATGAACGCTTAACATTCCCCTGGCAAAATGCCAGGTGTTATTTTGACTTGTTTACAGACTCTAACACAGACCATCCCACTGAAACTCCTTTTAGTAAAGTCAAAACCTACCTCTGTATTGCCAAACTTGTTGGGCATATGTAGGTCCTCATTATCTATATTCCCTGAGCAGCATTCAACATGGGTGTCCTGGTCCTTTTCTTAAAACACACTTTGTGTGGCTCCAGTGACATTACACTTTCTTGGTTTTTCTTCCCTCCCACTGAAATACTTCTTCCAGTGTCCTTTTCTGCCTCCCATTTCTAAATGTTGGAGCGTCCAGGAACAAGTCCTCCATCCCTTCATTTTTCTTCTTTGATGTAATTTTATACACTTTCTATAGGCTAAGGACTTCCAAATCCTTATCTCCATCATGGGCCTCTCCCCCTAGTGTCAGACTTGCAGTCACTCAACTGCTCAATGACACCTCCCTAAGGATACCCAATGGGCCTCTGAGACTTAACATAGTCAAACTGGACTCTGGATTCTCTGTTGCCCCCTGCATCTCCCAAGCTTCCCCAACTCTGCCATCAACCACCATCCCACCAGCTGCTCCTCCCACACCTGACTCTCACCCTACACACCCTGCTCCTTCTCTTCCCTCACCCTTGTCAGTCCTACCTCTCACGTGCATCACAACTCTGTCTGCTTCTTCCCACTCCTGCTTTGGGATCGCAGAATCTGCCATTTCTTTGTCCCAGAAGGCTCTGCTCCCCTCACCCCTCCTCAAGATCAACTTGACTGGCTCATATGGATCCTATTAAGAGGTACGTGTCCTGAGACTATGCCTTAGGGGATCATTTCTAGAGTTCATTCCAAGAGAAGTTTCTCTGATCTTGAAGAGTACTGGAAACCATGAGGAAGGGGCCCAGACTTCCCTCCTGAGGGTGAAGGCAGCTCTTGCAACTGCCTTTGCAGTTGATGACTGTTCTTCTCTCCCCTCATTTGTGTGAGTGGGGGCAATGCAGTCTGTGGGCTTCCCACTTAAAATAAAAAGAGTGGAGGATGTCAGGTTAGAACATCCCTCACTCCCACCCCTATGATTTTGTATCTTTTTTTTTATTCGCATCTTTATTTTGAAAATTCAAAACTGCAGACAGTGTAACAATTCCAACTTTAGATGTTTTTCAACCTTTCTATACAGTAAATATCAAAACCAGCCAGCCTTTCCCCCACACACACACATTTTTCCAACCACATGTCCATTACATCAGTCACAGCCCCTTTTCCAGAGAACTCCGTTCTCTATAGATCCACAGGGATCACTTTCCTCCCCCAAGTCTTCTGCATAATTCTTTTTCCAGGATAGGATATAACCCTAGATGGAGATGAGGTAAACTGAAGACAGGTACCAACAAAGGCCTGACTGATTGACAAAGTCCATCATCCATTTTCAGCACCAAACAGCAAGATCTTCACCAAGTCTTGTTTTTGTAGCCCCCATCCACAGCCCCCAGCACCACAAAGTCTGCAAGACAACTGAGTTTAGTTGAGTAACTTGATAAAAATAAAGCACCGATGGGGGGGAAAAAAGCCTATAATCACAATTTGTCACTTCCACATCAGACAGGAGTTGGCATTAGAACTTCCAACAGAGATCAATACAGAAGTGGGGAGAAAAAGTACCTTTGGCCACTATAATAGAAAACCTAGAGTGCTCCAAGGCATGGATTCAGCAAATATTTAAGAAACAATCCATCAAAGCCTCAACCTTTGCTTACAATCTTTATTGAAGTTATACAAAAAGAATCCCCAAAAGTGAAAAAAATACATTATATACAAAAACACTCTCTTGGGAGGAAGGTTCTGTTCCCTCTCAACATGCAGTGCTTTCAACTGTAGCTCCAGCCTCCACTGTCCCCTCCACTGCTGCCCGGCTGATTTTGTATCTTGATCTACATTATTATGTCACATGGAACTTACTATAGCTGACAGTTTAGTTTCTTTCTCTCTCTCTCTCTCTCTCTCTCTCTCTCTCTCTCTCTCTCTGTGTGTGTGTGTGTCCCTATAAAATGAAAGCCCTAAGTAATAAATGTCTCTATCTCTTATGTTTAGTACTGTGGCCCCTCTATTGGTAAGGTTTTGCCACATGGAGGATTTCCAATGCATTGTGGCAAGAAGGAAGGGAGGGAGGGAAGCCCTGGGTACCTTCCTCAGCTCTCCAGGGAGTTGCTGTGTGACCTAGGGTAAGTCACACTTATTTCTATGGTTACTAGTTGGATGTGCAAACCCTCTTCCTAGCTCACTGACATCTTAAGGGAATCATATAATGTTGCTATAAAAGTTTAAGTTTTTCTAAGATGCTTTCCTAACTAAATGTTTCAAATCTCCAGATTAAAACCCCCATCTCTTAACTTTCTTTAAAGTACTCCCCTACACTTTGGTCTAGGTTGTGTGAGAACAGGTAACAACAGTTCACTCATTTCAGCAGACCATCTGCCCCTCCCCACCCTCCTGTGTCTTTCTCTCCTCTCATGTGCACCATCTAGGGGCTGGGCCTCATTTTCAGATGGACTCTGCTGCTAGCAGCAGCACAGCTTTCTCTCTTCCCCCTTTTCCATTTGTCTCACCTGAGGACTCTCCACCATGAAGACACAGGAATGGTCTGTAACTGTGAAGAGGTAAACAGCAGGGACCAAAATTATAGGAGCACAAGAGGGCACCTCGTGTGCGATGGAAACATTTGAGGAACATGCTGGTCCTGAGTCAGACAGGTGTGGAACTGAGGTGGATCCCACCATGACTAAGCAAAGAGTCAGCACCCTGGCGCTACCTGTCACCCAGCTCCTGGAAGGCTGAGGCAGGAGGATCTCAACTTCCAGGCCAGCCTTGGCAACTTAGCAAGACCCAGACTCAAAGAAAAATGAAAGTTCTGAAGATTCAGTTCAATGGTAGAGCCCTTGCCCAGCAGGTTGGGGGCCCTGGAGTGGATCCCCAGCACTGCAAAAAACCCACTGCTCCTGCCTTGATGCATGTGGCATCTCTCCTCACCATTGCCCAGGACTCTGAGGTCATGGCCAGGAGGAAGTTGACACCAACAACCCTTAGAAATGTGAGAACAGGCCCTTTCTCCAATCTCCATACCACTTACCAATGTACAAAAATTTTCTTTTTTTCTTTTTGAGGGGCTGTGCTGGGGATCCATCCCAGAGCCTTATACATGCTGAGAACCTGTTCAACCACTGAGCCATACATACCCCAGTTCCTATAACACAAGGTGCCTTTGCCTCTAAAATCTACTACGGTTTATCTTTGATTTTGACAATGGTTTCAGAGGTTCCAGATCATCATCAATTGGCCTTGTTGTTTCTGGGTTCACTAAGAGGCAGCATATACTGAGGGTATCACAGAATGGAGCAAAACCACATATCTCATGGCTGGGAAGCACAAGACAGAGCAAGGACAGGCCAGGGTACCATTGTCCCCTTCAAGGACATGCTCTCCACAACCACATGTCCTCCCACTAGGCAGCACCTCTTCAAGATTGAAGCACATCCTAAACACACCTCTCTGTGGATCAAGGCTTTAGCACAGAGGGCTTGGGGACACTCAATATCTACACTGTAGCACAGCCCTCTGGAACATGTTCACGGTTCCCACCTCCCCTCCTCTATCTGAATATAAGCCCCATGAAGGCAGGAGGCCCTCCCCACCTACCCTAGGCCCACCTCCTGGAGCATGAGCCCAGAGACTCCTGCATGCCAGGCAAGCACTGCAGCACTGAGCTGCACCCCCAGCCTGAGGACAGGATTTCTGTCTGCTTTGGACACTGGTGTTTCTGAGCATCTGTAATGGGGCGTACCAGCAGATGGGGAAGTGGTGAACAGAGGAATTAGGTCAGTCACACTGGGACATTATACTATGGTAATTTATGTGCACAGGTCAGCTTGAATGAGGTCACTGTGGCCACAGGGTATGTGGGAGGCCTCTCTGGGGCCATTGCTGGGCTCAAGCCCTTGGCTTTCTAAGCCAGGAAGGCTAATGACCTGCATGTGCAACCCAGGTCAGCCTGGCCAGCTCCTCAGGGCTGGAGCTCACACTAATGACTCAGGGTCAGTGACTCCAGGACAGAAGGCTCTGGCACCTGCTTGACCATGTTGGCCTCAGAACCTCCTTGAGGAGAGGGACAGGAAGGTAGGAGAGCCCAGGTCTGTCCCATTCTCCTCTCCAAGAGAAGAGGGGGCTGGTCTCTCTGACACTGGCTCTTATCTCTTCCTCATTACTGCATGTGGGTGCCCCAGGGAGCAGCCTGAGAGGGACTTTAGAGACAGAGTGTCTGCAGCAGTGGGCATGGGGAGGGGCAGGGAGAGGTATAGGCAGATGGGCCACTGCCTTACAGACCTCAGCTGACCCCACAGGGAGCTGAAATGCTCCTTCAGTGCAGAGGTGTCTTACATTTGGGCCCAAATGGACCAGCCACTGGGTGTGGTCCCCAGGAAGGGTGTGACCCTGGGCCAGGTTGCTCTGTGCCCTTAGGTCACCTGCTGACCTCATTCCTAGCTGCTGGTTGTCAAGCACTTTGGGAAAGGGGAGTCTTGGGAGTGCCTGTCCTTTCCTGTTCTCGGGATTGAGCAGCACCCCTTCCAAGGAGCCCATCTGGCTTTAGAATCTGTGTTCATTTGAGATATATTAAAATGCCTCCATTACGTTTGGTATATGAACTGGCTGGAGTGTTCGGTGGTCTGTGCTCCACCTGGTACGGTCTCCCCTCCCTACCCGAGAGATTGAGAGGAACACTGAGGTGCATCTATAAAGGTTTATTTTCTTTGGGACAGGGGTGGGAAGAGATGTTCAGAGTGGCGGCTGAAGGCAGCTCAAACCCTGACTGGCCTTCTGGGCTGGGCGGGCCTCAGTGTCCCAGCTATCTGCAGCAGGTGTGCTCCTCCAGCTGGGTGGCATTGCTCCTGTCACGGGCTCCCCTGCTTCGGTCAAAGGCGGGGCGGCACGCAGGGTGGGGTCACTGGTGCACTTATCTGTGGGAAGGACCATAACAGCGTGGGCATCCTGGGGGTGTGCAGAGCTCCGGAACCTCCACCCCTGTGTCCCCTGCAGGCACCCGCCCCGCCAACCCTCCCCAGTAGCTCACCTGCGTTTCAACCTCAGCCTGGGGGGCTGTTGCTGCTCTTCTTCCAGCACAGCTTCAGGATGTGCTTGCCTGGCCACGTTGGAAGTTTCTTGTGGAAGCAGTGCAGCATTTCCATGTTCCTCCTGAACCTCATTGTCTTCTCCTGGCAGTTCATTAAAATTCTCAGTCAGCACCTTATCTTGTGGCTCTGGTACTGCAGGGATGGATGCAGGTGAGTGGGATCAGGGAGGCGGTGGGAAAAGTAGGGGCATGCACCAGGCCAGGCAGGTGCAAGGAGTACATGCTGGGCTTCAGGGTGCCAGAGTGCAAGTGATAATCATGGGACTGAGGTCCTGGGGGGGAGACGGATCTGGAGAGAGGTCAAGGGTGGGTGCAAAATGGACAAAACACTTCCATTTTCAGGCGACAGATGACCAGTTCTCAGTAACAGCCCTCAGCATCCTCACCTTCACTTGTGGGACAGGTCTCCCATGGGATACTGCAGGAGACCTTCTCTCCAACTCTGGGACATCACTGGTATGCCCTCCTCTGTCATCTGCCTATTAGATGCCTATTGCATAACTTCCCTTTGCCCCATTGTGTAAATTTCATCCCTAGGCCCTTGCAGAGGGCCCCCTGACCATATGCAGAGCACACACAAACCTTTTCTCCCATTTCTGGCTTTGCCTTTGCAACCTACCACCAATCTGGTAGGTCTCACTTGGATACATGATCCAGTGCTCACCCTTCTGTAGCCATCCAGATGGCTTTCAGGGCCCTGAACTCTGGGGAGAACATGAAAACCTGGTACCTCAGACCTTCAAAGAAGCCAACACACAGTAGGGAGGCTGTAGGGTTGCCCACCTGCCCAGTCTCCCTTATTCTACAGCTCCACATAGAGCCACCTGTGGCCTGGGCAGAACTGATCAGATTTCCTTCAGCTCTGTCATAGCTGGAATTAAAAGGAATTGGCTGGGGCTGGGGCTGGGGCTGTAGCTCAGTGGCACGGCGCTTGCCTCGCATGCATGAGGCACCGGGTTCGATCCTCAGCACCACATAAAAATAAATAAAAGAAAGGCTTTCTGTCCATCTACAATTATAAAAATTTTTTAAACAAAAAAAAAAAAGGAGAATCAGCTGGACATACGGCAAAAGAGAATTGGGCTAGGTGTCTAGCAGAACCTCCTTACAGATACTTGAGTGGTCCTTCTTCTAAGGCCAGCTTAGATCAGTAGCCATTTGAACGTGAGGTCAGTTATCTGTGGCTGAGAGCAGCTGGTGCTTGGTGGAGAAGACCTAGAATTGCAGGTGGGACAGAACCGCCAATCCTCCAACTAGTCCAGATGAGAGGACCCAAGAGGTCCAGCAGAGGCCTCCCCACTGCATTCTCCCTGATCCAACCCCAAGCCCAGTTACTGGAAAAGCATCTCTCTCAATTTCTTGCATCCCCTATGTGGATGGGATCAGTGTGCAGCAGCCCCTTCTACCCCTCAAGACTGGCTTCTCCCAAGGACTCCCTCTTTCCTAGCCCCTGTCCATCCTTAGGCACTGATCATGGCTGGCCTACTGAGATGGTCCACAGTAGTACCTGGGTCGTCTCCATTCTCAATCATGATCTTTTTGCCCCCGCTTGGGCACATCTGAATGTAGCACGCAGAGGTGAAGGCCAGCAGGCCAAGGAAGCAGGCGGGCAGCAGAGTGCTGGGCATCCTGTTGCTCCCGGGGAGGCCAGGGAACAGTGCTCGTGGACGGGCTGTGTGCTGCTGCCTTGGTGGTTTATCTATTTATGTGGGATGGTGTTCCCTCAGAGACAATGTGGCAGCCACCTGTGTCATCCTAAGAAAAAAAAAGAAAAAGAGCAAGACAGTAAAACACCATGTCCCTGAAACGCCCCTTTCCGTTCCCAAGGAGCTAGCCAAGTCAATGGCACACTTAAAGCAGCCCCAGACATGAATGTCTGTATAGGTATTATCTTGAAGAATTCTCTCTCTCTCTCTCTCTCTCTCTCTCTCAGTAACTATAGCAAACAAGTGCTACCTGTAGAAACTGCTTTCTTGGACATTCATGAAGCTGCTTGGGATGCTGGCTCTATGATGTGACAACATAAGCTACAACGTCACTGTTTCTAACCTAAACTATAACCCCCTCTCCCTGTCTGGTGTGGAATCTAGCACTGTGCTCTTCCAGGCCACCATCACTGGGCCATGCACTGTGAAAGACAGAGGTGTTATGAGTCTTGCCTGTCGCCAAGGGACCTCTCCTGAAACAGGTTTCCAACATCCTGTGCATCACACTCCATCTCAGGGCATGTTCCTGGGGTCTTAGAAAAGTATCCACTGCCCCAGCACAACTGGCTGGGACATAACCAGCTCCTTTCTCCAAGGCTTGCACAGCCACCAGGCCCCAAGCCATCTGCAGTGTCTGAGGCATCTGAGCGCACACTTCCGTCTGTCTGTGCAGAATATGGAAAAGGAAGGGCTCAGGTGACCAGAATTTTATTGACCACACTGTGATACAAACTGCTGTAGTTATGACTCAGATTTGGGAAGAGGGACAGGCAGGGTGTCACCTGGAGATCATCTTTGAGCACTCTGGCTGTTCAGAAGAGGCTGAGGGTCAAAGAGCCCTTTCCACCTATCAGAGCCCTAGAGTGGGGGCAGAAGAATGAAGGGGCTGCTGTGTTCAGAGAAGAGTCAGGCTCCACCGTGGAAGCGGTGATACAAGGGACAGCCATGCCTGTCACCTTGAGAATTTCTCTGAAAGCAGTTTTCAACAACCTGTGTATCACAATCCATCTCAGGGTGTCTTCCTTGGGATCTCACCAAATTATACCACCACCATACCACAACTGGACATTACAAAAACCTTTCTGGAAGCCTATCATAGCCACTAGGTCCCAAACCATCTGCATTGATTCAGGTGTGTGGAGACACACATTGGTTTATCTGTGCAGAAGATGGTAGAGGATGGGGTGCAGACCACTGGAATGTCATTGGCCACAGAAACTGCCGTGATTGTGACTCTGAATTTGGACAGAAGACCAGAGTTCACTTAAAGACCACCTCCAAGCACTCTTGCTATTCAGAAGAGGGTGGGGTTCAAATGGCCTCTTGCGTCTGACAAAGCCCCTAGAGTGAGGACAGGAGGATTTAAGGAGCTGGTGTGTTTGTTAGGAGCAGAGTGGGCCTCCAGGCTAGGACTGGTGATGCAGGGGACAGCCTGGGTTGTGGGGTTCCATTCAGTTAGCACTGTTGCAGGACAAGTGACCAGGAAAGACACCCCTAGTATGGCCAATTCAAAGGTTTTGAAAAGAGAGTTCATGCCAGCAGCCTCATGGGCAAGGTAGCCACTGTCATGGAGTCAAAAGAAGGCCACAGAAGCCCAGGGGATTGTTCCCAAGGGGACAGATATGGAGGGACATGGCAGACTTCAAGGAGAAGCTGAGGATGCTCCTACCACCCACACACCACCACAGGGCACGATTCAGGGACTCAGGCCCTGAGACTGGGAGCATTTTGGAAACAATTTGTGGCATGTCCCCCATCTTAGCCCTCATAGCCAGGAACATTGGTCTTGGGAAGCTACTCGGAGGAGCAAGATCTCCAGGCCCTGTAAGGCTCAAAGGTACACACATACCTCCTAGACCTGAGCACCACCTACTCCAACTCTAGGAACTTAGTCAAATACTGTGACAGAGCCTTTAGTGGTTGGGGAAAGTCTCTTCACTGTGTTGACTGGCTACATTTCAAATATAGCATCTCACGGACCCCAGACAACCCACATTCCTACTACACTTCCCTTGTAATTATGCCTTCAGAAAAGGACTTTTCCACACTTTCTGTAACTTTATATTCCCTATGCCTCAACTCCTCATGTTGAGTCATACATCTTTTAAAAAGGGAAGACTTAGTCTTTAACCCTTCCCCATCACATGTACCCTCCATCCACTGTCACCTTCATACAATGGTGTCATAAAGATTAGAGCAGTAATACCATTTTGGTTGATATCACACCCTTCTGAGGTAAGCCATTTGGTTTATATGATGATGCTTCAATCTCAGAACAGCTTTATGTGTTTCCTGGAGTTAGTGATCAACTTGATTTTTTGGTTCATTTACCATGTTTATCCACAAGCCAATTTTCATTCTTCAACTTCCTCCACTCAGGCTTCTGCCCAGACCAGCACACTAAAACTCCTGTTATCAAGGTCATAAATTTGTTGCCAGACTTGGTAGGCAAGACCAAATCCTCATTGACAATACTCCGTGAGCAGCATTCAACATGGTTGCCTTGGTCCTTTCCTTGATGCACACTTCCTTTGACTCCAGTGATATTACATTTACCTGGCTTTTCTTCCCTCATACTGGACACCTTCCCAGTGTCCTTTCCTGAAGTTACACCTCCCCAATGACACCTCCCTGTGGATATCCACTGGGCCTCTGAGACTTAACATAGTCAAACTGGACTCTGGATTCTCTGCTGCCCCCTGCATCTCCCAAGCTTCCCCAACTCTGCCATCAACCACCATCCCACCAGCTGCTCCTCCCACACCTGACCCTCACCCTACTCACCCTGCTCCTTCTCTTCCCTCACCCTTGTCAGTCCTACCTCTCACATGCATCACAACTCTATCTGCTTCTTGCCAGTCCTGCTTTGGATCCTACCATTTCCTTGTCTCAGAAGGCTCTGTTCCCCTCGTCTCTGCCCAGGATCCTCTTAACTGGCTTAAATGGGCCCTAGGGAGAGGAACCAGTTCTAAGATTATGCCTGCAGGGATCATTTCTAGAGTTCATTCCTGGAGAAGTTTCTCTGATCTTGAAGAGTGCTGGAAATCACGGGGAAGAGGCCCAGAGTTCCCTCCTGAGGGACATCTCTTGGTGTTGCTTTACTGAAACTGCCTTTTACCATTGATGACTGTTCTTCCCTTTAGAGGGGTGACAAGGGAGAAATGCAAATCTCCAGATTAAACCCCAAGTCTCTTAACTTTTTTTAAAGTACTCCCCTCCACTTTAGTCTAGGTTGTGTGAGAACAGGTAACAACAGTTCATTTGAAACATTCATTTCAGCAGACCCTCTGCCCCTCCCCACCCTCCTGTGTCTTTCTCTCCTCTTATGTGCACCATCTAGTGGCCCTGCCAGTGTCCCAGGGGCTGGACCTCATTTTCAGATGGACTCTGCTTCTAGCAGCAGCACAGCTTTCTCTCTTCCCCCTTTTCCATTTGTCTCACCCGAGGACTCTCCACCATGAAGACACAGGAATGGTCTGTAACTGCGAAGAGGTGAACAGCAGGGACCAAAATTATAGGAGCACAAGAGGGCACCTCGTGTGCGATGGAAACATTTGAGGAACATGCTGGTCCTGAGTCAGACAGCTATGGAACTGAGGTGGATCCCACCATGATTAAGCAAAGAGTCAGCACCCTGGTGCTACCTGTCATCCAGCTCCTCGATGGCTGAGGCAGGAGGATCTCAACTTCCAGGCCAGCCTTGGCAACTTAGCAAGACCCAGACTCAAAGAAAAATGAAAGTTCTGAAGATTCAGTTCAATGGTAGAGTCCTTGCCCAGCAGGTTGGGGGCCCTGGAGTGGATCCCCAGCACTGCAAAAAACCCACTGCTCCTGCCTTGATGCATGTGGCATCTCTCCTCACCATTGCCCAGGGCTCTGAGATCATGGCCAGGAGGAAGTTGACACCAACAACCCTTAGAAATGTAAGAACAGGCACCTCTCTTGTTCTCTATGGCTCTTACTAATCTACAAAAGCCGTTTCTTTTCTTTTGGGGGAAGGTCATACTAGGGATCAAGCCCACACCTTGCACATGCTGAACACCTGCTCAACCACTGAGCCATACCCCAACTCCTCTAACATAATGTGTTTCTTGCTACTAAAATATATTATTATTTAGCTTTGTTTCTAAACTCTTTTGTTAGGTTTTCCTATCATAGCAAAATACCTGAGGCATTAACTTATAAAGATTTAAGTTTGATTTGGCAATGGTTTCACGGGTTCCAGGCCATCACCGGTTGGCCTTGTTGCTTATGGTCCATGGCGAGGCAGCATATACTGGCAGAATCACAACGTGGAGCAAAACCACTCACCTTTGGCTAGGAACAAGGATTGGCCAGGTTTCCACTGTCCCCTTCAAGGACATGCTCCCAAAAACCACAAGTCCTGCCACTAGGCGCCACCTCTTTAAGATTGAATCACATCCTAATAACACCATCCTAAGTACCTAGTCTTTTAAAACAGGAGGCTTTGGTGACCCTCAGCATCCACACAATAGCTTTAGCCCTCTGGAACATGTTCACTGTTTCCCACCTCTCTCCTCCACCTAAACATAAGCCCCCTGAAGTGGGACACTCAGCTCACGTACCCTACGTATGCTCTTTCCTAGTCCCTGCCAGTTCTTGGGCACTACCCACTACCTGCAGGCCCAAGATGGGCCATGATGATACCTGACTCCTCTGCATTCTCATTCATGGCCATATTGCCACACTTTGGGCAGTTCTGGATGTAGCAATGGGAGGTGAAGGCCAGAAGGCCAAGGAAGAAGGCGGGCAGCATTGTGTTGGGCATCCTGTCACTCTTGGTAGGGCACTGGGCACAGCGCTGCTGTGCTGGCTGGTCACTATTTATGCGATCACATGTTTCCTCAGAGGAGATTTGGTATCCACCTGTGTCATCCTTAAAAAGCAAAAAAAAAAGAAGGGCAGTAAAACACTATGTACCAGAACCACCCCTTTCTGTTCCCAATAACCTAGGCAAGTCAACGGAACACTGGAAGCAGGCCCAACCTGAATGTCCATATAGGTATTATCATGAAGAGCATCATTTCTCTCTCTCTCTCTCTCTCTCTCTCTCTCTCTCTCTCTCTCTCTCTCTCCCTCTCTCTCTCTTTCTCTCCATACACACCACACACACACACACACACACACACACACACACACATCTTTCTCTAGCACTGGAAACTATAGAAAAATGGTGTTATCTGTACAAATTGCTTGTCAGACATTCACAAAGCTGCTTGGGATGTAGGCCCTATGATGGGGCAAAGTATGCTATGATGTCACTGCTTCTGACCTAACCTATAACCCCCTCTCCCTGCCTGGTGTGGAATCCTGCACTGTGCTCTTCGAGGCCGCTATCACTGGACAATCCACTATGAAATACAGAGGTGCTATGAGTCTTGCCTGTCGCCAAGGGACCTTTCCTGAAAGAGGTTCCAACATCCTGTGCATCACACTCCGTCTCAGGGTGTGTTCCCTAGAATATCAGCAAACTATCCCACTGTCCTAGCACAACTGGACTGGATCATCATCACAAATCTTTCTCCAGAAGGCTCCCACAGCCACCTGGTCCCAGACCTTCTGCAATAATTCAGGTGTCTGGGGACACATGCTGGTTTGTCTGTGCAGAAGATGGTAGAGGAGGGCACAGGTCACTGTAATGTCACTGGCCACAGTGTGAAAGGAACTGCTCTGATTGTGACTCTGGATGCAGGGGGACAGGGACAGACTGGGTGTCCCCTAGAGTCATATCCAAGAATTATGGCTGTCCAGAAGAGGCCGGGGGTCAAAGGGCCTCTTCCTGACACAGACCCTAAAATAAGGGCAGTGGATCTAAGGGCTGCTGTGTTCAGATCAGGGTCAGGCTCCAGCCCAAGAGTGGTAATAGAAGGGACAGTCAGGTTTGCAGGGTCCCATCCAGTTAGCCCTATTGCAGGACAAGTGACCAGGAAAGACACACCCATTGTAGCCAGTACTGGAAAAAAACAAGGATCATTTCATGACTGTCCTGTCTAGAGCATCCCTCACTCCCACCACTATGATTTTCTAACTTGGTTCTATATGAATACATCACATGGCACCTACTACAATTTTGCAAGTTTAAAAGACTACAAGTTTTGTTTTTGTTTGTTTTTGTGCGTGTCCCTGTAAAATAAAATTTCCAAGGAAGAAATGTCTTCATCTCTTATGTTCAGTACTATGGCCCCTCTACTGATAGAGGGCTTGCCACATGGGGGGATTTCCAATGCATTATCGCAAGAGGGAAGGAGAGGGAGAATCCCTGGGAACCAGTCTCAGCTCTCCAGGGAGTTGCTATATGACCTAGGGCTATATGACAAGCAAGCCACACTTGTTTCCATGGTTACTTATCAGGTGTACCAACCCCTCTTCCTAGCTCACTGATACCTTAAAGAAATCGGATAATGGTGCTAGAAAAGGTTAAGGTGTTCTAGGATGCTTTCCTAACTAAATGTTGCAAATATCCAGATTAAACCCCCCATCTCTTAACTTTCTTTAAAGGACTCCCGTATTACCCTTAGACCAGGTTATCGGAGAATAAGTAACAGTTAACTGATTTCAACAGACTGTCTGCCCCTCCATGTTCCTCCCCACCCCTCCTGCATATTCTCCCCTCTTCTCTGCACCATCTACACTGCCAGTGTCCCAGCAGTGTGGACTTCATTTTCAGAAACTAACCATGGTGGCTACTGGGGCTATGAAAGTTGTTTCTCTCCTCAAACCATTCTGGGGTGGGCACCAGGAGGATTTGTGATGGAAAGGAACTAGAGGTGTCTGAAAGTGGAGAAAAGGAGATCTTATTCAAATTGGCCATGGCAATGCCTGTGATACGCACAGGGTATTTAAGGAAAGCTGTCAAAGAAACCAGGAGTGTATCAGTCAGCTTTCAGCTACTGTCACAAATTTCCTCAGATCACCAACTTACGAAGAGAGAAAGTTTATCAGATCTCATTTTTCACTGGTTTCAGTCCATGGTCAGTTGCCCAATAGGTCTTGGGCCTGTGACCAGGAAGGCATCAAGGTGGGGAGGAGGAGAAGGGGCAAAGTCATTCCCTCATGGCCAAGAACCATTGAGAGGAAGAGGAGGGGCTGGGTCCTAATAAGCCCTTCAAGGGCAGACCCCAATGAAAGGAAGACCTGTCACCAGGCCCTACCTCTTGAAGTTTCCACCCCCTCTCAAGAGTGCCAACCCTGGGACTAATCCTGTAGCACATAGGCATTTGGGAACAAGCTGTAGCAAGGAGCTTGGAGTTGGGGAAGGATGATATTGTCTACATTTGATTATGGTTGGAAAATTATTAAAATGAATATGTTTATCAAAACTCCCAGAACTTGGGCTGGGGATATAGCTTAGTTGATAGAGTGCTTGACTCACATGAACAAGGCCCTGAGTTCAAACCCCAGCACCACAAAAAAAAAAAAAAAACTCACAGAACTCTACATCAAAATCCGTAAATTTCACCTGATGCAAATTATACCCTAAAACAAGGAAAGCTAGGTGCAATAGCCTCTTCCTTCAGTCCCAGCTGCCCAGGAGGTTGAGGCAGAAGCATTGAATGCATTAATTTAAAACCAGACTAGGCAAAGTAGTGAAATCCTGTCTCAAAAAAAAAAAAAAAATTGGGGGTGGGGGGGACTGGGGTTGTGGCTCAGTGGTAGAGTGCTCGCCCAGCTTGCGTGATGCACTGGGTTGGATCCTCAGCACCACATAGAAATAAAATAAAGATACTGTGTCCACCAATATCTAAAAAACAAATTATTTCTTAAAAAACTTTTTTAAAGAAAGACCAGAAGGTGTAGCTTGGTGTTAGAGTTCTTGCCTAGCATTTGCTAGACCCTGGATATCTTTATCAAAACTCACAGACCTCTACACCTAAAACAGTGAATTTTCCTCATGTGCTAAAGTAAAGGCTTCGCCGTCATTTTTCATGCCTCTAGATGTCTCTCCTTCCTTCTGGCATCCCTGTCTCCTCTCTCTTTATTCTCCCCATCATTACTTCTTTCTCTCTGGGGAAGAATTTCGTTACCCTAACCCATTCTCTAGAGGGCCACCAAAAGCCTCTGCTCTTTCCCCTCCCCCTGGCCCAACTGACACTGTCTTTGGCTTATATATATGACTCTTCTATCCCCAATACCACTTCCCCCTTGTCTGGGGTGGATTTGCCCAGCACTTTGGGTACTGAAACTGCCGTGGCAGGCTCAGTGGTCCATGCATCATGCAAGTTCCTTGGCCCTCCCCCAGAGACCTAGACAGACACTAGGTTGCATTTACAAAGGTTTATTTTCCATGCTTCAGGGTCCCACTCCAGAGTGTGGGGGTGGCAGGTGGGGGGTGGCTCAGTAGGTGACAGACTTTGTGAGCTCAGGAGACTCAGGTGCCCCACAAGCTGCAGCAGCCAGAATAGCAGGTATCTGTGGGCAGGTGCAGATGTGCGGCATTGTCCAGTCATTGGCTCCTGCAACTTGTCAAAGATGTCATGTACCCAGTGTCACTCACACAGCTCTCTGAGCAAAGGAACTCATGAGTGTGGGCGCTCTGGGATTGAGCACAGTTCTGGGGCCTCAATCTCTGTGTCCCCTGTGGGAACCTGTCCTGCAAGCCCGACCTAAATGCACACCTTAGTTGCAACACTGGCCCAGGGCATCAGAGTGTCCCCACTCCGAAAATCTTCAGATCGGACTGACAGGGCGACCTCAGAAAGTTCTTATCCAAGCAGTGCAACATCTGGATGGTGTGCACGAAGCAGCCTAACCCATCAGACCAGCAGATGTTGGGCCCCATGCAACACCCCATCCTTGGGGTCACAGAAAACCCATGAGGGGATGGAAACAGTTGAGCTGGAGGAGAGAGGTGGTGGGGAAAGTGGGGGCTTGAGGTCGGGCAAGTGCAAGGGGCACATGCTGGGGTTCAGGGCTCAGGGGTGCAGGTCCTTGAGCCAGGCAAATCTGGACAGTGGTCAAGGGCAAAGGTAAAATGGACTAAGCTGGTTTTCAGTGACTTGATGATCAGCTCTCAGGAATAGCTGTCAGCATCCTCACTTCCAGATGTGGGACAAGTCTCCCCTGGGTTACAGCAGGGGGACCTTCCCCTTCAACTCTGGGCCATCACTGGTGTGCACCCCTCTGTCATCTGCCCACACGACACCTATTCCTCCACTTCTCCTGTCCCATTACTCAGACTTGATCCCTAGCCTCCTGTAGAGGGAAGGGGACTTTCCTTTCCAACTGTGGGGCCATCACTAGTGTGCACCTCTCTGTGAACTGCAACCCCCAATCCAGAACTTCCCCTGCCCCATTACTCCAACTTGATCCTATCCCCCTCCAGAGGGTCCCTGAGCCATGCAGAGCACACACAGGTCCCTCCTCCCAAGTCTGGCCTTGCCCTTGTAACCCACCACCAACCTAGTGGGCCTCACTTGGGTCTATGATCTAATGCTCATCCTACTAGAGTCCCCCAGGTAGCTTCCAGGGTCCGGAACCTCAGGGAGAATAGGCAAACTGGTACCTCAGAACTTTGAAACAGCGAAGCACCCAGTAGGGGGGCTGTGGGGTTGCCCACATGCATAGTCTAACTTATTCTATATCTCCAATGGAGCCCCCTGTGGCTTGGGCAGAATTGAGCATGGTGATCAGATTACCTTCAGCTCTGCCACAGCTGGAATTAAAGGAATCAGCTGGACACACAGCACAAAAGAATTGGGCTAGGTACCCAGCAGAACTTCCTTATAGGTGCTTGAGTGATCCTTCTCAGTCCAGCTCAAATCAATGGCCATCTGTGTGTGGGATCAGCTACCTGTGGCTGGGAGAAGCTGGTGTTGGGCAGGGAAGGCCTGGAATTGCAGGTGGAACAGAGTCTTCGATCTTCCAGTTTGTCTGGATGAAAGGACCCCACAGGCCCAGAGCTTCCCCCACTGCATTTTTCCTGATCCAGCCCCAAGCCCAGTTATTGAGGAAGCATCTCTTATTTTCTTGCATCCCCTGTCTGGGTGGGGTCAGTGTCTGGCAGCCTCTTCTGACCCTCCCAAGCTACCCAACATCCTGATCCTTTCTAACCCTCTCTGAGGCCCTTCTGCCCAGACATACCTCCTCTACCCAGCCTCTCCCCTCCAGACTGGCTTCTCCTAAGAATTCCCTCTTTCCTAGACCCTGCCAGTCTTTAGATACCATTCATTAACAGCAGCCCTAAGATGAACTACAGTGATGCCTGCTTCAGTTTCATATCAGACATGGCCCTCCTGCCACCTTTTGGGCAAAAGAGGAGGAGAAGGCCAGCAGACCAAGGAAGAAGGTAGGCAGCATGGTGTCTGTCGGGCATCCTGGCACCTGGGTGGGGCACTGTGTGCACACCGCCACGTTGGCTGTGTACTGCTGCCTTGGCAGGCTGCCTATTGAAGTCCTGAAGTGTTGCCTCACTGGAGATTTGGTGACCACCTATATCATTCTTAAAACAAAGGAGGACAGTAAAACACCATGTCCCTGAACCACCCCTTTCTGTTCCCAATAACCTAGGCAAGTCAATGGAACACTGGAAGCAGGCCCGACCTGAATGTCCATATAGGTATTATCCCTCCCTCCTTCTCTCTCTCTCTCTCTCTCTCTCTCTCTCTCTCACACACACACACACACACACACACACACACACACACGAAACTACAGCAAACTAGTGCTATCTGTAGAAACTGTTTTCTGGGACATTCACCAAGCTGCTTAAGATGCTGGCCCTATGATGGGACAATGTAAGTTACGCTGTCACTGCTTCAGACCTAACCTATAGTCCTCTCCCTGCCGGGTGTGGAATGCAGCACTGTGGTCTTCCAGGCCACCATCCCTGGGCAATGCACTGTGAAAGTCCAGGATGCTGCCTGCCTGGCATGTCACCAACAGACCTTTGTCCAAAGCAGTTCCCTTTTCCTTTTTTTAAGCACAAAAGCAATTTTCCACAACCTATACATCACAACCTGTCTCTGAGTGTCTTTCTTGGTGTCTCAATAAACTATCCCACTGCCTTAGCATGACCGGGCTAGAACTTTATGAACCCTTTTGAAGGCTCCCACAGCCACTAGGTCCCAAACCATCTGCAGTGATTCAGGCATCCGGGGACACACAAGGGTCTGTTTGTGCAGACATTAGGAGAGAAAATGTACAGGCCACTGCAATGTCATTGGCCACAATGTGACAGAAACTGTTGCAACAGTGACTCTGAATTCAAAGAGAAGCACAGACTGAGTGTCACCTGGAAATCATTTCCAAGCATTCTGGCTGCCAGGAGAGGCTGGGGGTCAAAACAACACTTGCACCAGACACAGCCCCTAGAGTGGGGACAGAAGGATCTAAGGGGCTGGTGTGTTAGGAGTAGAGTCAGGCTCCAGCCCAGGAGTGATGATGCAGGGGACAGCCATGTTTGTGGGGTCCCATCCAGTTAACCCTGAAGTAGGATAAGTGACCAGGAAAGACACACCTAGTGTGGCCAGTGCAAAGTCTTTAGAAAAGAAATCCCTGTCAGCAGCCTCGTGGGCAAGGTAGCCACTGTCATGGAGTCAAAGGAAGGTCCCAGAAGCATAAGGGAATGTTCCAAAGGGATCGGCAGATTCAGGAGGAAGCTAAGAATACTCCCACCACACCCACACCACTACGGGTCAGGGACAAGGGACTCAGGCCCTGAAACTGAGGGCCTTGGGGACAACTTCGTGGCATGTCCTCCACTACAGCTCTCCCAGTAAGAAACCTGGGTTCGGAGCTACTATGGAGTACAAGAACTGCAGGCACAGTAAGGTTAACAGGTGCAGGGACAACCCCACGGGACATGACAGACACCTGCCTCAACTGTTACCACCTCCTGGACCCTAAGCAAGTGCCATGTCAGGCCAGAGTGGGAGTGGGGTCCTTGAGAGCTCTGGGCCTGGGGTGGGAAGAGAAGGAACAACAAATGGACCTAGCCCAGGAAAGCTGCTGTGTCCCTGACCTCAGGCTGGCAGGTCTAAAGGGCTGCAGCCCCCTTCCCCAGGCCACTGGAGTGCCACTCTGGTCCCACCCAGGCTGGGAATCCGTGCCTCTCAGGCTGTGCACACTCCCCAGTTCGCCCAGCCTCTGCAGGTGCTCTGCTCATCTCCAGGCATGAGGGCACTTTAAGGAAACTCCAGGGGATACGTGGAGTCACCCTACCAAGGACATTGAGAAATGGGGTAAACAAGGAGGGAGGCTGCCACACTGAGGGCCTGACAACAAACCTTTCAGAAATGACCTTGTAGGTGCATCTCTACACCACGTACAACCAGAGAACTGAAATGTTGCGCTCCATTTGTGTATGATAAATTGAAATGCATTCCACTATCATGTACAACCACGTAGAAAAAAATTTAAAAATAAAATAAAATAAAGAAAGAAATGACCTTGTAGGGATTAAAAAGCCTACAAAAAGAAGTCATGGGCAGTTCATACTAGGGGTACTAGAGACCAGTGGCCAGGGGCAGGCCTGGACTATACTGCTTGGAGCTTCCTGGTTGCGCAGGTCACTGATCTCTATGTCTCATTTTCCTCCAGTGTAAGTAAGGCAGAGCAGTAGCCACTGCACAGTGTTGTTGTGGACACTGAATATTTAATAAGCAAAAGCTTGAAAAGAGTGCTTGTGCCATTGTGCAGTTTATTAAGCATAGTATATTATCAATGTCATTGTATATATGTATATATATATATACACACACACACACACACACACACACACACACACACTGAGGATTGAACACAGGTGGCCTAGAATATAACTGGCTCAGGTTCTGTCTTGGATGGTCTCCCATAGATCCCAACACTGATCTTGTGGGAGACCAGGGGGTCTCATGACTTACAGGAATCTTTTCGCTCAGGTCCAAAAATCTACCATGCAAAACAAGGGGCACAGCAGAATCCACGTATGGAATAGCAACCTTGGGACCAGCCCACAGCATAGTTCTTGAAAATTCAATATTACTACACTAGGCACAAAAATAGAAGATACTTCCCCAAACAAAGGCTCAGCAGGAATGATTGAGGGGCACAAGCCCTGGGATTGGCCAGGACATCCCAGTTTCCATCAGCCAGGCCTGCCAGGGTCATCATTCTAAGACTTGCCTCCCACACCAGACCCCATTAAAGACCCCAAACTCTACCTGGGTGCAGAGGCTAGAGAGCCTGCTTCACCCAATACCCACCACTAAGAGCACTCAGTGAATGGGAAAGTCTCTTTACTGTGTTGACTGGTTACATTTCAAATACAGCATCTCACATGTCACATGAATCCCCAGACAACCCACATTCATTCCACACTTTCCTTATGGTTTTCCTCTCCAAAACAACTTTTCCACACTTTCTGCAACCTTACATTCCCTATGCTTCAACTCCTAATGTTGATTCAGACTTCTTTTTAAAAGGGAAGATTTATCTCTTTAACCCCTCCCCATCACATGTACCCTCCATCCACTGTCGCCTTCATACAATGATGTCGTGAAGGGTAGAACAGCATTACTGGTTTGGTTGCAATCACACATTCTGAGCTAAGTCATGTGGTTCATATGATGACCCTTTTAGCTCAGAACAGCTTTTTGTATTCCCTCGAGTTAGTGATTGCCTTTGTTTCTCATTTGTGGATCATCTGCCATGCCAACCCACAAGCCAACTCATTCTTCAATTCCCTCCACTCAGGCTTCTACCCAGACCAGCCTACTGAAACCCCTGTTATCAAGGTCATAAACTCTTTCTGTGTTGTCAAATTTTGTGGGCATGTCTATGTCCTCATTATCCATACCCCCCGAGCAGCATTCATCATGACTGCCCTGATCCTCTTCTCAAAACATACTTTGTTTGACTTCAGTAACACTACCCTTACCTGGTTTTTCTTCTCTCACACTGGACATTTGTTCATAAAGTCCTTTTCTGCCTCCTTCTAAATGTTGGAGCATCTAAGAACGCAGTCCTCTGTCCCTTCACCTCTTTGAGGTGATTTTACATGATTCCCAAATCCTTGTCAGTCCTACCTCTCACACACATCATAATGCTGTCTGCGTCTTGCCACTCCTGCTTTGGGATCCCAGAACCTGCCATTTCTTTGTCCTAGAAGTCTCTGCTCCCCTCACTCCTCCCTAGGATCTGCTTGACCGGCTTAAATGGCTTCTCTTCAGAGAAACATTCTCTATTTTCCTGTCTAAAGCACTGTTCTCTCCCACCTCTATTATTTCTCACCTGAGTCTATATTAATATGTCACATGGCACTTAGTACAGCTTGAAGTTCAGTGTGTATGTGTGTGTGTGTGTGTGAGTATGAGAGAGAGAGAGAGAGACTATAGAATGAAAGCCCCAAGGAAGACAGGTCTCCATGTTTCATGTTTAGAACTCAAGCTCCACTCCTGGTAGAGAACTTGCCACCTGTGAGGTTTTTAATACACCACGGCAAGAAGAAAGGGAGAAAAGCCCTGGGGCCCAGTCTCAGCTCCTCAGCTCGCCAGGGAGTTGCTGTGTGACCTAGGGCAAGTCATACCTGTTCCTCAAGTGACTTCCTTGATGTCCAAACCCCATGTTTTGGTCAATTTTTTATGTCACTGACTAAAATAGCCAACAAGAACAACTTAGATTAGGAAAAGTTTGTCACTTGCAGTTTCAGAAGTCTGCATTTATGAATGTCCAACTACATTGCTCTGGGCCCAAGGTGAGGCAGCTTATCATGGGAGGAGGACCCAGCAGAGAAAATCTGCTCAGCTCATGATCAGGTCAAGAAGCAGAGAGGGAGGTAGGGGCCATAAGAAGATGCACCTTCCAGGGAATACCCCCAGTGACCTACCTCCTCCAGCCACACTCCATTTGCCCACAGTTACCATCCAGTCAGTCCATTAAACTAGGATGAACTAATTAGATCTGTGATCCAATCGTTGTGATCAGATCATGAGGTTTTGTGATCCAATCATTCTATTTCTGAATATTCCTGTATTAACAGATACATCTGGGGGACACCTCATATTCAAACCATAACCCTGCAATGGATATATGATCTTGCAAATTTCTGAGATGCCCCCAAGTCAACTTACCTATCATTTCTGTGCCAAGTACTGAGCATCTCTTCAACAAACACACCTTGTTTGGACACAGTTTTCTTTTTGCGGGGGGGTGGTAGTGGTATTTATATTTTTGAACGTTGATGGGCCTTTATTTTATTCATTTATTTATATACAGTCCATGAGGACTATGCTCCGGCTGCCAAAACTCAAGTCCATCCCGTAATGCAAACTTTTAGTTCTCCCAAGATTCCCACAGTCTCAACAGTTCCAACATTGGGCTGGGGATGTGGCTCAGGCGGTAGCGTGCTCGCCTGGCATGCATGCGGCCCGGATTAGATCTCAGCACCACATACAAACAAAGATGTTGTATCTGCCGAAAACTAAAAAATAAATATTAAAATTCTCTCTCTCTCTCTCTCTCAAAAAACAAAAAAGAGGAAGAATTAATTTAAAAAAAAAAAAAAACAGTTCCAGATTGCCCAAAAGTTCATTCCAAGTCCAAAGTCTCTCCTGAGACTCAAGGCAAGCCCTTGTCTTTGAGTCCCTGTGAAATCAAAAACAAATTACATCTATCCAATATGAAGTAGCTCAGAGTAAACCTTCTCATTCCAAAAGGAAGAAATAGAGACACAGAAAGGATAAAGGGGGCCAAAACAAGACAGAAACCCAGCTGGGAAAACTGGTCCCCATCCACATACAGCATCTAGGACACATGGCTACAAGATGTTCTCTCCAAAGGGCTTGGGCAGCCCTGACTCTGGCCCTGGTTGCAACATGCAGGGGCTCTCTTTAATCTTGCTCTTCCACCCCCAGCAGTTTTTCTCAGCTGCCCATGTTACTGGCATCTCTTAATTCCTGGGGTCTCCATTCCAGCTTCAGCTTCACCTACAGGTTCACTCATGGCCCTCTTAAGGGCAATCCATGAGGACTCCAACCCTGCTGCACTTTGCCTGGCCTCCCAGGCCTGCCTTTGAAATCTCAATTGAAGCTTCCATGACCCCTGAACTTTAACCTCCTACATCCCTGCAGAACCAGAACCAGAAGGATGATGCCAAGGTCCCCTGCCAATTCACACCGGGGCCCCTAGAATCATGGCTCCAATGGCCTCCGAGGGCCTGTGTGGCTCAGAAAGGTGAAACAACCCCCAAGCCTCCCCACCCCATGTGAGCAAGGCACCTCCATAATCTCTTCTCAAGAGAATTTTTCCTTCTACCTCCCTGAGCCTGCAATGGATGTGGTCTTGCAAATTTCTGAGATGCCCTCAAGGCAACTTTCCCCATTGTCTCTGTGCCAAGTACTGAGCATCTCTTCAACAAACACACCTTGCTTGGACACAGTTTTCTTTTTGTGGTGGGGTGGGGGTAGTGTTTATATGTTTTTGACATTGATGGGCCTTTATTTTATTTATTTATTTATATGCAATGCAGAGAATCGAACCCAGTGCCTCACTCTTGCTAGGCAAGCGCTCTCCCACTGAGCCACAACACCAACTCCTTGGACATAGTTTTATATGCAGGTTTTTTTTTTTTTTTGCTTTTCAGTCACTTGTGCATAGCTGTGACCAAAATACCTGACAAGAACAACTTAGAGAAGGAAAAGTTTATTTGGGGCTCACAGCTTTAGAGGTCTTGGTATAGACAACCAACTGCACTGTTCTTGGCCCAATATGACACAGCACAGCATGGGGGAAGAAGAAATCTGCTCAGCTCATGGCAGAGTCAAGAAGCAGGGAGAGAGAAAGAGAGGGAGGGAGAAAGGGTCCATAAGGAAGATGCACCCTTCCAGGACATGCCCCCGGTGACTCAACTTCTCCAGCCACATCCCAACTGCCGACAGTTACCAATAAGTCCATTCAAACTAAAAAGGATTGATTAGGATACAGCTCTCATAATCTAATGATTTCAACTCTGAATATTCCTGCTTTGGGGGTACACATTACAAACAAATCATAACCTTCTACTTCCTAGTCACTGAAGTCTTAAGGAAATAAGATGATAGTGCTATAAAAGGTTAAGGTTTTCTAAGATCCTTTTATAATTAAATGTTGCAATGTCCAGATTAAATCCCCATCTCTTAACTTTCTTTAAAGTACTCCTACACCCTTAAAGCACATTGTCTGAAAAAGTAACAGTTCATTCATTTCAGCAGACCATCTTCCCTCCCCACTCCCACAGTCTTTCTCTCCTCTAGATGGAGTGCACCATCTAGTGGCCAAGTCACTGTCTCAACAGGGTAGGTCTCATGTTCAGATGGACTCTGCTACTAGCAGCAAGCATGGGTTTCTCTCTTCCCACTTTCCAGTTGCCTAAACTGAGGACTCTCTATCATGTTGTTCACTGTGAAGAAGTGAACAACAGGGACCAAAATTGTAGGAGCTGGAGAACCACTTCCTGCACTGAATAGAAGAGGGCACCTTATGTGGCATAGAAACATTTGAGAAAAATGCTGGCCCTGAGTCAGACAGGTACGGAACCGAAGCGGATCCACATCAAGACAGAAAGAAGAGCCAGAAACTCTGGTATACATGAAAGGCTGAGGAAAGGCTGAGGCTGCAGAACTGCAAGTTCCAGGTCAACCTTGGCAACTTAGCAAGATTCAACCTCAAAGAAAAATAAAATGCTGAGAATTTCGCTCAATGGTAGAGCTCTTGCCCAGTATGTAGAAGACCCTGGGTTCAATCCCCAGTGTGTGTGAGGGAAGGGATAAAACCACTGCTCTCTGCTTTATGCATATGATATCTCTACTCAATGTTGCCCTGTGCTCTGAGGTCATCTTCAAGAGGAAGTCTACATCAATCATCCTAAAAGAAATTACAACAGCACCCTCCTTTCCTCCCCACAACATGTGGTAATCTACCAGTTTTGTGAGTAGACATCAAGCCCAAGGTTTTATACATGCCTGGCAGGCACACGACCCGCTACCCCTGAGCCACACCCCAGTTCCTCTAATACAGTGTGCTTATTGCTAGAAAAATAAGGCTGATCTTTGTTTCCTAACTAGGTTTTCATCACCACTCCAAAATACCAGAGATAATTAATTTATAAAGGGAAATGACTTATTTTGGCTTATGCTCTCAGAGGTTCCAGTCCACGATCCCTTGGGCCAGTTGTTTACAGGCCTATGGGGAAGCAGCATATGGCACCAGGAGCACGCAGTGGAGCAAAACCACTCACCTCATGGTCGAGAAGCAAGAGAGAGCCATGAGGAGCCAGGTCCCACTAGCCACTTCAAGGACATGCACCCAACAACCAAAAGTGCTCCCACTAGGCCCCATCTCATAAAGATTGAACCACATCCTAATAACAGCATCCTGAGGACCAAGCCTTTAACATGTGACCTTTTGAGAAACAACCAGATTCAAACTATAGCAGTAGTCCACTGGGATATGTCACTATTATACATCTCCTGCTCCACTAAAATGAAACCAATGAAGGAGGAAATTACTGCCCCCACCATACAACCACTCTATTCCTGTGCTAGTGATCAAAACCAGGGCCTCTCACATGTTGTGCAAATTTTCTAGAATGTATCCCCATCCCCTCAAAAAAATTTTTAAACGCATAAAACAAAGCATAATTTCCATCATCATAACAAAAAAAGACAATAAATTATAAAAAAAACCAATTACATTTATATGCAGGTGTTGAAATGTTACAACACATTTTGATATTGTCTCAAATGTGATTCTCTTTTTAAAAAACCTACTTTAAATTCTCTATAATCTTCCAACTATTCAATGACAACTAAGTATCACCTCAAAATGTAAAAAAAAAAAAAAAGTGATCTGGAGTTCAGACATGTGGCCCCCAAAGGATATGCAAATAACTGAGACAATGGGGTCAGAATTCAGGCAAGAAATAGATTCAGAACATCCATCAGAGTTGCTTAATATTAAGTGGCAAAAACACAGAGAACCAGATTTTTCAGGCAGAGCTCTCACCCATGAGTACTTCTAACCACTATGAATTAGGTTGGCTACAGGCAGAGGGAGGACTGTACCTTTGCTTTGGAATCTGGAAATAACTCAATCAAATGTAGCCATAAATAAGTGTTTTTCAACAATGCATAAAACACCCTTTGCAGTGGCTCTATGTGCACTTTTTACTTCCAATGCATTAGAGGGAAGAAAAAATGACTCTAAAGTAACCAAAGGAGAAGGAAGAGTTAGCAATAGAAACAAAGAATTTTAAAAAGAGAAAATGAGCAAGGAGCAGGGAGAACAGGGAAGTAGGAGTAGAAAGCAGTAAAACGGGGTGAGATGGAAGATGAGGGAACATTCACGATTTTGGGAATATGTTACACAATATTCCTTCCCTCTTGCCATTGTGAAAAGTGTCTGCCATATATACTGTTTCCGTCATAGCCACTTTCCATCAAGTTCCCTTTTAACTAGAAGAGGGATGGGAGGAGGTGTTTCCTGAGGTAGATATAAATCCAAGCTTTTTGCTAAGATAATATATTCATCAGATCATATATTCTTACTTATCAGCTTATTTTTTGCTTATTTGTTTATTTTGCTTTACTTTATTATACTCAGTTGATTCTGATGCCAAATGTGATTCTTTAAACCATTAGATTCCAAGCTCTAGGGGCAGCCAGAAGAGTGCCCTGATCTCCAGGTGACCATGAGTCTAAACAATCCTTAGAGAAATTTGCAGTAACTTTATATGATGGGAGGTTGCCTGTCACCTGTGTTGGTGACATAGCCACAGATATTGTCCATTCCAATACAGGTGGACTGTAGCCCAGCTCCTAACTGGAGGAAAGGTTGACTTGTAGTTAGAGGTGGGAGAAAGCTGGGATCTCGCCCATGCAAGTGCTGGGGGCAGGGAAGTGGCTGTGGCTGTGTGCTGGGGTGGGGAGGTTTTCTGGTTAATTAGGCTTAGGAAGAGGAGACCTTGTTACTAGGGGGTCAAGGACTGAATGTGTATGGACCAAGGTGAATGGATGGGGATTCTAGCCAGAGGCCTAGGAGGAGCCCTAGGGTCCACCATCCCCACCCTCACACCCTCTTTCGGGTACTGGAAGTCTAGAAAAATAGCTTTAGGTTGGGCTGAACTCCCCACCCTCCATTATCCAATTCTTCCTTTCCCACCCTCACGGCCCAGGCTGACCCAGCCTGCATCCTCCCTGGGACACCTCAGGCCCTCTCTCAGTTCATTAGCAAATGCGTGACATTGATGCTGGGGGGGGGGGTGGACTGGTAATGAAAGGGTCCACCCTGAGCACACACAGCCTGACCCACAGTGACCTGCTGTGACCAGTAATGCGACTGCATTCTTAGACAGCTGCTAAGCAGGTCGAGCGCCCAAGCATAAAAAGACCAGGATTGAGAAGACTGCCACCAGCTGTGGATCCCCTTACCCAGCGTGCCCCCACCATGGCCAGCCTCAGCCTCGCCTGCTGCCTGCTGGGCCTCCTGGCTCTGACCTCCGCCTGCTACATCCAGAACTGCCCCCTGGGCGGCAAGAGGGCCACGCTGGAGCTGGATATGCGCAAGGTGAGCCACCCGACCCTCATCCTGCTATCTGCATGGCTATGCTGGGTGGCCTGGAGGCCGGACCACCTACAGGCATGACCCTCCAGTCCCAGGCACATCGGGGCCTCTGGCAGATTTCCCCTGTGCGTCCTGACCGTCGTCCATGCCAACCAGTGCCCTTAGGGACTGCCACCCCATGGAACCGCCTGCACTCCCCGATCCCTGAATCCCGGGAATCTGCTCCTCCCACCCTGCAGGGGGGGCCCACCTTCTCGGTCACCTCCCCACTCCTGCTATCCCTCTTCCTCCCCGCAGTGCCTCCCCTGCGGCCCCGGTGGCCAAGGGCGCTGCTTCGGGCCCAGCATCTGCTGCGGGGACGAGCTGGGCTGCTTCGTGGGCACAGCCGAGGCGCTGCGCTGCCAGGAGGAGAACTACCTGCCGTCGCCCTGCCAGTCGGGCCAGAAGCCCTGCGGGAGCGGGGGCCGGTGCGCGGCCGCGGGCTTCTGCTGCAGCTCAGGTGAGCCCTGGGAGGCCAGCGCGGGGACCCGGGCTCGGTGGGATGCGGAAAAACCGCCCCTGACAACAACTCTCATTGCAGATGGCTGCCGCACCGACCCCGCTTGTGACCCCGAGGTCGCCTTCTCCCAACACTGAGCTCTGCTATCTCAGGACCCTTTCCGACCGCACCCCTAGCTCCCCATAGCTGTTCCAAGAAGGAATGAAAATCCAGCAAACCCAGCGTGGTTGCACATGCCCATAATCTCCACTACCTGAGCACCAAAGCAGGAGAATTCCAAATTCCAAGGCCAGCCTCAGCAATTTAATGACACCCTATTTCAAAATAAAGGACAAAAAGGACTGTGATGCAGCCCAGTGGTAGAACAAGTGCAAGGCCCTGGGTGTAATCCTCAGTACTGCAAATAAATCAATAAAGCAGATTTCCACAACCCTCCACTCTCCTGGTGTCTGATTGTCTGAAATGGGAGGAGGCATTGGGGATGGATTCCAGCTGGGCTGATGGAAACTCAGAAGTGACCCAACATGCTTTCACCATCCTGAAGACAAGAGGGAAGGAGCCCACCGGTGTCCAGGAATATAAAAACAGCCCTAGCTTCCCCTCCCAGCAAGGGCTGGGACCTGCAGCAGGTTCCCAAAAAACAAGGATCCAAAAGGACAGGATCCAGTCATCTGCACACAGAGACAGTGTCTGAGAGGGGAACAGGGGAAGGGGAAGGGACAGTGGGGATCCAATGACTCCCAGACTCTTGGAGAGAGGCTAAGTACCTACTCCTCCCTGGAGATTGAAGGAGTAGAGCTGGCCTAAGGGAGGGCACTTGGCAGGGCTGAAACAGCTCACCACGTTTCAAAGAGCTGAGCCCTTTCACCCAAGGAGGCCACGGCGCCAAGCTGGGGAGATTGGGCTGGGGCACCCCAAGACTTTTGCCACACAGCTGGGTCTCAACTCAATGGCCTGACTCCTGCCTGTGTAGAATCAGAACTTGTCAGAGATGGGTACCACCCAGAGGGCCTGTAGTCCTCAGCACCCACAGCCACAGAAATGACCATCAAGCACTGAGGGGAGAGCAAACTGACAGAACCCTTCCATGTATACTGCCCACCTATTCCCAGGTCAAGGACCCTTTGGGGGATCAGATAAAAGCCCATCCCTCCCTCCCAGAACACACCTCATTCACCTGCCCATGAGGCTGACCACACCTCAGAAGGCCCTGCTCACAGCCTACTCCAAAATAAGAGGAGCAGATGGTTCACTGTTAAAAATAAAACATGCTGGGCTAGGGTTGTGGCTCAGCAGTAGAGCACTCGCCTAGCACGTTCGAGGCCCTGGGTTCCATCCTCAGCACCCCATAAAAATAAATAAAATAAATATATTGTGTCCAAATACAACTAAAAAATAAATATTAAATAAAAAATAAAACATGCTTGCCAGGTGCAGTGGTGCCCACCTATAATTCCAGTGACTTGGAGGATGAGGAAAGAGATTCAAAAGTTTGAAGCTCACCTTAGAACTTAGTAAGACCCTCAACAAGTCAGTGAGACCCTGTCTCAAAATAAGACAAAAGTTGGACTGGGGATGTAGCTCAGTGATAAAGCACCCCTGGGTTCAATCCCCAGTACCCAAAATAAATAAGTAGATAAAACATGGATTTTAGGTCAGTGCTGGAGCGCTTGTCTAACATGGGAGCATCTAATTCCATCTTCAGCAGAAACAAACAAACAAACATATAAATAAGTCTTCCCATTTCTGTGGTTTTCTCACATACCAGAAACAACAAGTTCAGAAGGTCTATGCCCACACCCTACACCAAGAGAAGCAGATCATTCATTGTCTAATAAAAATAAAACATGTTGGGTACAGTGTAGCTCACTGGTAGAGAGCTTGCCTAACACGGGAGAGGCCCTGGGTTCCATTCACAAAGCTGTAAAAACTAACCAATTAATTAAATAAACAAACTATAACTAAATGACATTTAAATGTACCATTTCTTTGTGTTTTTTTTTTTTCACATACCCGAGAAAGTGGGTAAAACAGCTGGAAAGTACCCCAAAACCCCACCAGTAATGGAAAATCATGTGTAGGGCTCAAAACAGAGTGGAAACACAAAATATATATATATATATATATATATATATATATATATATACTTTGGAGGACTGTAAGATTTTTAATTACCAATTTTTTTGTGTGTTTCTGGGAATTTAAGATTTTTTTAACAATTACAAAAATAGGCAGAACTAATTTATGCTGTAAGCAAAGAATGCAAGAAGCTATGTCATCAAAATGGGAAGCAAAAGAAATACAAGGAACAATAATGTGTGGTGTTCAAAGACAAGGTGGAGACAAAAATATATACATACTATTGAAAACTTAATGTTTTAAGTTAACCAATTAATTTTTTGGCACTGAAGAATGAAGATTATCTATAAACTGGGGCTGGGGCTGGGGCTCAGTGATAGAGCACTTGCCTAGCACATGTGAGGTCCTGGGTTCGATCCTCAGCATCACATAAAAATAAATAGATAAAATAAACATATTGCATCCACCTACAACTAAAAATATATTTTTAAAAATTATATAAAACTAATCTACAGTGCTGCAGTTCTAGGGTGGCACAGTGATATGAAGGGGTGTTCCCAACAATACAGAAGTTCCCCAACTTCTGTATTGCTGATCACTGTTTGTTGGGCTGAAAACTGGACAGATGTGTTCAAATTATAAAATCAAGCAGCCAGGAGCAGTGGCCTACACTTGTAATCCCAGCTATTCAGGACTCTGAGGCATGAGGACTGCAAGTTTGAGACCAGCCTCAGTAATTTAGCAGCATCCTCAGCAACTTAGTAAACCTGTTACTCAAAAAAAAAAAAAAAAAAAAAAAGATTGTGGCTGTGTCTCAATAATAAAGTGACCCTGAATACAATCACAATTCCCAGTAACCAAAAAAGTAAAAATAAATATTAAACTATGGTCATGGAATTTGTTCACTCTTGTGTACTTGAATAAAATATTCATTCCATGTTAACAAGATTGTTATTGATAAGAGCCACATCCCCAGCCCTCTGAAAAAGATCAGAGATAGGGTTGTGGAAAACCTGTGGCCAACAGCAAACCCGACCATGATGGTTACTGGGGCTACGAAAGCTTATTCCTCTCCTCAAACCATGTCCAGTGAGCACCAGAGAGGCTTTGTCATGGAAAGGTGACTCATAGGAGAAATGGAGGTCCTATTCAAATCAACCATGGTGATGCCTGTGACATGCACAAATAGGTATTTGAGGAAAGTTGTCAAAGTTCTAAGGCCCCCTGGAACCCAGGAGTGTATCAGTCAGCTTTCACTTACTGTGACAAAATTCCTCACATCATCAACTTCCAAAGAGAAAGTTTATTTTGGCTCATGTTTTTAATTGGTCTCCATCTGTGGTTGGTTACCCAAATGCTCTTGGATGTATGGCCAGGAAGTCATCATGGTGGGGAGGAGAAGAAGAGGTGAAGTCATTCCCCTCATGGCCAGGAACAATGAGAGGAAGAAGAGGAGCTGGGTCCCAATATCCCCTTCAAGGGCAGGTCCCAGTGAAAGGAAAAACCCCCCAACAGGACCCACCTCTTAGAGTTTCCACCCCCTCCCAAGAGTGCTAAGCCTAGGACTAAGTCTGTAGCACATGGGCATTTAGGGACAAATTGTAGTTTGGAGCTTGGAGTAGCCTGACACTGCAAAAACAGTGAATCTTACCCTATGCAAATTTTACCTGAAAAAAACAAAACAATACAAAAACAGAAAGCCAGGTGTAGTGGACTCTGCTTGTCGTCAGTCCCATGTACTCAGGATGCAGAGGCAAGAGGTTCACTTGAGGCCACAGTTTTGAGACCTGCCTGGACAATACAGTGACACCCCTTATCAAAAGAGAGAGGGCTGGGGATGTGGCTCAAGTGGTAGTGCACTCGCCTGGCATGCATGAGGCCCTGGGTTTGATCCTGAGCACCACATAAAAATAAAATAAAGATATTGTGTCCACCTAAAACTAAAAAAAATAAATATTAAAAAATAAATAAAACCTTGGATCTTTAAGAGAGAGAGAGAGAGAGAAGAAAATAAAAGGAAGGGCTGGGAGTGTAGCTCAGTGTGACAGTCCTTGCCTAGCACCAGTGAGACCCTGGGTTCCATCTACAGCATCACACAAAAGAAAAGAAGAAATAGAAAAAGACCTGACAACAAAGAATGGGGCAAGTCATGTCATCCAAAGAAAAAACCAAAGAAATACAGGGGACAAATGTTGATATTGGGCAAAATATAATCAAGGAGAAAGATCATTAGGGACATGTGATTGCTACATGCAGGTAAAAACAACAACACATCAAAAAGATACTGTATTTAGCAATGTGCCTGAAAATACAGATCAAGCAACAAGTGAGAGAACAATGACAAAGAAAGGAAAAACGGCTTTTTTTGGTTGTTGTTGCTATTGCTGGGGACAAACCCAGGGTTCATGCAGTCTCTCGGCAACTGCTCTACCACTGAGCAGCTGCCCCACCACCAGCCAACAATTTATTTGGAGTGTTTCAACATACACTCACAAACATCAATCTGACAAAATGAGCAAAGATATACAAGACTTTAATAACACCATTTGAAACTTTGAACTAACAAATATCTGGAAAACATAGCGAAAAGCCAGACAATGTGTGATTTGGGAGAGGGGAACACATGAAATACAAAAATCCAACCATGGACAAGCCACCAAAGAAGGCAATTGGTACAGAACCGACACTGTACAGATGATGTTCTCAAATCTCAATGCTTAAAATTAAAGATGACAAAAGACGGCTGAAGAAAAGGCTCATGTGGCCACACTCTATACACCTATTTCAAAGAGCCCTTGGGTGAGCATGGTGATCTTCAGGATATCACCAAAGGTCAAAGGAGGAAAGTAGGACACAGAGGAAAGCATGCAGCTTTAGGTAAATAAGGGAAGGCAAGAAGTGCTTCTTTGATCTCTTCTGTGCTGGGAAGGGGACCAGGGCCTGGTATATGCAGACCCTCTCCCACTGAGCACCACCTCCAGACTCTGCCTGCTTCTTAATAAGCTAAATATTGAACTTGAGAATGGTGAGAAATCAACAGAGAAAGCCCAAACATACATGAAGGAGAAACCCAAAATAACAAAGGACAGAAAACACTTAAATAAAACACAAACAAGAGCTAGAGATGGAGCTCAGAGGTAGAGCACAGGCCTAGCCCATGGGAGGCCCGGGTTCCATGCCTGACACTGCAAAAACAGAAAACAGAAAAAGCAAACACACACACACAAAAAAAAGAAAGAAAGAAAAAGAAAAAAAATTTTAAACATAAAATTATTATATAAAAATATTAAGGTAATCACGGATCTGGGGTTGTGGCTCAACAGTAGAGACTCACGAAGCATGTGCAAGGCCCTGGGTTTGATACTCAGCACCACATAAAAATAAATAAAATAAGGCACTGCATCCAACTATGATTAAAAAATAAATATTTTTTAAAATATTAAGGTAATCAAATAGCCTTTGCTGAGACTCACCAAGATTTTTCTCCTTCTTTTTTTTAAACACTGGGTTTCACTAAGTTACCTAAATTGACCTCAAACCTTAGATCTTTCTGTTTCAGTCTCCCCAGCAGCTGTGATTAGAGGCAGCACCACCCTGCCCAATTGGGAGAATTTTAAAAAGATGCTCACATTTCAATTTTATGAACTCACAAGTGTGGATACCTGGATACTTCTCCTTAACTCTTGACATTTGTCACATGCTGACAGAGCCCTTCTGTCCCTGGAGAGACTGAAGAGACAGAGCAAGAGCTACCTGACACTTGTGGATTTCCCCCCTAACTGACTCTGCAGCTGGGTCATGGGGCTCAGGAAAGGAAGCAACATGGAGCAAGTTGGCAGTGGGCAGAGGTGACTCCTTCTCAGAGGTAGGCGTGTGACTGTTCTGAAGACACGTGGTGGAAAGGGAGTCTCTGGGACTGTGCCTAGGAAGAGGAGGGGTCTGAATCTCACTGTGAAACTGTCCCTAGTGCAGACACCAGCACCAGGCATTAGATCCAGTATAGCCAAGCCACCTGCTCTTCTACCCTCTTCTGACTGGAGGTTAATAGATTCCTGTGAAGTCTAGCCCTGCCCTGGCCCTAGCCTACCTGGAGGCAGAGCCTCACAGAGAAGAAGCAGGGACAGGAGCTGGCCTATCCCCCACCCTACCCAGCTTCACCCAGTCTCTCTGAGTGCCTTCACTGCACAGGATGCCAGGGCCAAGTCAGGGGTGGGACACGGGAATCTCTGAGGAGACCACAAGAGAGCTTGAACTGGCCAGGGCACATCTGTCCAGGGCTGACCCAGGTTGAGCTGCTTGGGTCATAGGATTTGGCCAAAGTCTTGGGGGCAGGGGCAGCACTTAGAGTGATTTCTTTCTGCCTGGGATCCCTCCAGGCCTCAGTCTGGCAGACCATCCTCTGACAGAGGATCCCCAAGAAAATGCAACCTCCTGTGGCCCCCAGGCCTGGAGCAGGAGAGCCCAAGGAGGGGATACTGAGAGCAGAGGGACAAAAAGAAAAAAGTAGGAGGTGATGAGGAGGTGAGAAGACACTGGAGGCAAGTGGGAGATGGAGGGGCCTGAGAGAGAAGCCAGAGAGAGCCAAGGAGAAGGGAGGTAAGGGGACAGAAAGAAATGTAGGGGCAGGGGCCAAGTGCTGGTGACATCTTTGCCCTGATGTTGAGTGTGTCAAAGGGCAGTCAGATTGAGTGCACCTAAGTGTGTGGACACTTGTGCCTGTCTATCATCACGTCCCCTGTGTGTTTCTCTGGGCATCTTCGGTTCTGAATGTGCTTCTCAGGGAGCCATTTGGTTGTGGTCAAGAGTTACAGGAACGCCCATAGCAGTTGCTTTCCTCTTTCTCCGAGTGTGTGAATGGTGGTCTGGGGCTGTTTCTGTGCCGATAGTTTCTCAATGGGGTTTGCCTGCCACTCTGTGGAAAGTCCCTAATGGTGGGTCCACCTGCAGAGATAACAGGAGGACTTCTCCCTACTAGGATGAAGTAGATCTTGCATTGGGAATTGGGGACCTTCGTGTCCTAGTCTCCTGGAATGAAAATGGGTACTGATAGTTGCCCTTGGCTTATCCCCTTCTGCCTTTCTCACTCTTCCTTCATTCTCTAGCTTCTGCGTCTCTCCGTTCATCTGCCTTCTCTGTCTCAGTCTCTCTTGCCCATCACGTCTTCTCCCTCCCTTCCTTTACTTCTTTGTCCCAGTTGGAGAATCCCCAGCCCACCAACTCCAGGGTCATCCTTTGCCTCTAGCCTTTTCCCTCCGCCTTCCCCTAGGTGGCCCTGTCCTCTGTTTTTACATTTCCCTCTTCGGTTTCCAGGATCGCTTCCTCTATAGCATCTCTCCCTTCTTTGGGGTGGATCTGCCCTCGACCACGGCTGCAGGAACTGACTGGGTCGGGACCGGGGTCCGCGCCACACCCACTTTCCTCTTTCCTCCCGGGCCCAGAGACTGAGACAGACACTCGAGTGCATTTACAAAGATTTATTTTCGGTGCCACAGGGGCTGTCGCGGGAGGGCGAGGGCAGGGCGGCGGGAGGGATCGGCTCAGTCCGCGCCGGGCTTGGCGAGCTCGATGGGCTCGGCGGGCTCGGGCGCCCCCGCCAGCTGCAGCAGCCGCAGCAGCAGGGCCCCCGTGGGCCGGTCCAGCTGCGTGGCGTTGTTGCGGTCGCTGGCGCGGGCTCGGCGGCGAAAGCCCTCGCGGCACTCTGGGTCGCTCACACAGCTCTCTGCGGAAAAGGACAGTGTGAGCGCGGGCTCCCCGGGGCTGGGCACAGATCAGGGGCCTCGACCTCAGTGTCCCCCCCCCCCTCCTCGGACCCGCCCCGCCTGCCTCCTGAAAGAGCGCACCTTCGTTGCAGCAGATGCCGGCGGCCGCGCACCGGCCCCCGCTCCCGCACGGCTTCTGGCCGGACTGGCAGGGCGATGGCAGGTAGTTCTCCTCCTGGCAGCGCAGCGCCTCAGCTGTGCCCACGAAGCAGCCCAGCTCGTCCCCGCAGCAGATGCTGGGCCCGAAGCAGCGACCTTTGCCCTCGGGGCCGCAGGGGAGGCACTGCGGGAAGGAAGAGGTTGAGCGGGAGGGGGCAAGCGGTGAGGACGGTGGAGGACCCCAAGAGGCAGATTCTGGGATCCAGGGCTTGGGAGTGTGCGTGATACCATGGGAGCTGCAGGTGCCGGGGAGCTGTCTGTGCCTGACAGTGGTCAAGTGCGTGTGAGCAATCTACTAAACTCAGGTTTTCGGTGGACTGGAGACAGCTCTCAGTAATAGCTCTCACCATCCTCCCCCTGAGTTATGGGAGGGGCTATAGGAGCGGGTCATCTTTCTCTTCTGCTCTGGGGTCATTGAAGTTGTGCACCCCTTAGTCATCTGCCCACCCCATCCTCATTCCAGACCTTCCTCCTGCCCCATTACTCAAGCTTGGTCCCTATGCCTTGTGGCCCTCTGGATCATCCAGAGCACATCCTGGCCCTTCATCCCATTTTCTGGCCTTGCCCTTGCAACCCACCACTAACCCTCAACAGGGGCAACTCTCTGGTCACCAAACTATGGCCAGTTAGGTGGGTGCCAGGGGTCTGAGCTCTAAAGGAGGGCAGGGACACCTGATTCCTCAAAAGGAGAAAAACCCATCTGCCCAGCCTCGCTTATTCTACAGTTCAACATGGAGCCACCTGTGACCTGGGTAGAATTGAGTATGGTGATCAAATTTCCATCAGCTCTGCCACAACTGGAATAGAAAGGAATCCGCTGAACACACAACACTAGAGAATTGGGCTAGACACCAAGCAGAACTTCCTTACAGGATGCTTGGATGGTCCTCCTGCTCAGGCCAGCTCAGATCAATGGCCATCTGTGTGTGGGGGTCAACCACCTGTGGCTGAGAACAGCTGGTACTGGGTGGGGAAGGCCTGGGATTGCAGGTGGGACAGAGCCTCTGATCCTCCATCTAGTCTGGATGAGAGGACCCCACAGGCTCAGAGACCTCCCCACCACATTCTTCCTGATCCAGCCCCAAGCCCAGTTACTGGGGAAGCATCTCTTTCCTATGTCCCTTGTCTACTTAGGGTCTATGTCCAACAGCCCCTTCTGCTCCTCCCAACTTGCCCAGCAGCCTGGTCCCTTCTGACCTATCCTGATGGCCCTCTGCCCAGCCTTGTCTCTCCCCTTAAGACTGGCTTCTCCCAAGGATTCCCTCCTTCCTAGCCCATACCATTCCTGGGGACTGCCCACTCCCAGCAGCCCTGAGATGGGCCATGGTGCTACCTGTCTCAGCTCCAGGTCGGACATGGCCCTCTTGCCACCCCTCGGGCAGTTCTGGAAGTAGCAAGCAGAGGTGAAGGCCAGCAGGCCGAGGAAGCAGGCGGGCAGCATGGTGTCGGGCATCCTGGCGCTCGCAGTACAGCACTGTGCAGAGCTGCTGGGCTGGCTGTGTGCTGCTGCCTTGGCAGGCTGCCTATTTATGTCCGCAGGTGTTCCTTCAGAGGCGACGTGACTGCCATCCCCCCTCCCCAGTGGCTCCCCAGGAGCCCTCAGCAACCAGGTCCCAAGCCATCAGCAGTGATTCATGTGTCTAGGGACACACGTGGGACTCAGTGCAGAAGATGGTGGAGGAGGGAGGCAGGCCACTGGAATGTCATTGGCCATAGTGTGACAGGAGCTGCCGCAACTGTGACTACAACTCTCTAGTCTCTGGGAGAGGGACAAACTGGGGGTTACCCAGAGACCATCTGAGCACTCTGACTGCCCAGAGGAGACGGGGGTCAAAGGACCCCTTCCACTTAACACAGCCCTTATAGAGGGGGAAGAGAGGCCCAAGGGGCTGGTTTGCTGGGAGCAGGGTAAGGCTCCAGACAGGAGTGGTGATGCAGGGGACAATCACATTATCCCTGCAAAAGGACAAATTCCTGGGAACAACACAGCAAAGGTGGCCAGGTCAGAGGACTTGGGAAAGGGAATTCCTGTCTGCAACCTCTTGAGCAAGGCAGCCACAGTCATAGAGTCAAGGGAAGGTTACAGACCACAGGGCATTGTTCTCTTGGTGATAGTGTGGGTGGCAATCTTCTGGGGGAAGCTCTGGACACTCCCACCACACCAAGACCCTACAGAGCAAGGTAAAGGGACTAAGACCCTGAGACTGTGGGCCTTGGTGTCAACTTAGTGACATGTCCCCCATCTCAGTCCTCCCAGTCAGGAACATGGGTTGGGGAGCAAGAACTCCAGAGTCTGTAAGGTCCACAGGTGCAAGGAGAGCCCCATGGGAACTGACAGCCTCCTGTTCCAACCCCCTCCAAGACCCTAGGGCAAGTTCCATGTCAGGCCAGGGTGGAGTGGGATCCTAAGAACTCTGGGCCTCCAGTGAAGGGAAAGGAACCACACCAATGGACCCAGCCCAGGAAGAGAACTTTGTGTTCCTAATCTCAGGCTGGCAGATATAAAGGGGTTGAGGCCTCCCTTCCCCCACGCCACTGGAGTGCTGCCTGCTGCCCTGGTCTTGGGCCCAAGATGGCCACCATGGGTCTCAGGCTATGCACACTCCCCAGCTCTCCCAGTCCCCACAGGCTCTTGGCTGCTTCTTTAAGCACTTCAAGTAAACTCCAGGCGGTGGTGTGGAGTCCTCCTCCCCACTAAGTGTAGTCATGAGGGTGCTTCCCACACTCGGGACCCGCCAACAGAAATGACCCCTTAGGGTCTTGAAGAGACTTCAAGAGGAAGTGCTGAGCAGTTCTTATCTCAAGGACATGGGAAAGCACTGGAGCATCCTGATTTGGGCAGGTCACTGACTTCTCTATGCCTCACTTTCCTCCAGTGTAAAGTAAGAAGAGCAGTAGCCACTGCACAGTGTTGTTGTGGGCACTGAATATTTAATATGCAAAAGCTTGAAAAAAAGTGCTGTGCCATTGTGCAGTTAATTAATAGTAGTATTGTATTATGAATGGCATTCTTAAAAACACAAAAAATTTTTCCAGACAGAGCAGGTTTCTAAGTCACACCAGGAAGAACATTTTCATTCCACCTGTGCTGGAAACAAGCTGGGTTATAAACCATTGTCTATGGCTCTGTGGGTTGTAAGACAGGCCAAGGTCATGTGTGCCTTGCCCCATACCTTACCCACTCTACCTTTTGGGTTCAGGTTACCATCTGAAAACACATGAAGCCAAACTGACTGAGGGGCATAAGCCCTGGGACTGTCCAGGACATCCCTGTTTCCTCAGCCATGCCTGTCAGGGTCATCATTCTTAGACTGATCTCACACACCAGACCCCATTGAAGACCCCAAACTCCTCCTAGGTACAAATAGATGCCAGAGAGCCTACTTCCCCCAATACCCAATACTCAGAGCCTTCAGTGAATGGGAAAAGTCTCTTTACTGTTGACTGATTACATTTCAAATATAGCATCTCACATGTCATATGGACCTCCCAGAAAATCCACATTCCTACTACACTTCCCTTGTAATTACACCTTCCAAAATGACTTTTCCACGCTTTCTGCAACCTTATATTCCCTATGCCTCAACTCCTGATGTTGATTCAGACATCTTTGAAGAAGGGAAGACAGCTCTTTAACCCCTCCCCATCACATGTACCCTCCCTCCACTGTCTCCGAAGGTTAGAGCAGCATGACCAGTTTGGTTGCAACTACACCCTTCTGAAACAAGTCATGTGGTTAATATGATGACCCTTCTATCTCAGAACAACTTTTTGTGTTCCCTTGAGTTAATGATTGCCTTTGTTTTTCATCTGTGGCCACCTGCCATACTAATCCACAAATCAACATATTCTTCAACTGCCATCAATTGAGGTTTCTGCCCACACCAACCCACTGAAACTCTTCTTAGCAAGGTCATAAACTTGCTCCCAGATGTGGTAGGCAAGACTAGGTCCTCACTGTCCATATTCCCTGTGCAGCATTCAACATGGTTGTGCTGGCCCATTTCTAAAACACATTTTTTTTTTTTTTTTGCTCCAGTGAAACTACCCTTACCTGATTTTTCTTTCCTAACACTGGGCACTTCTTCCAGTGTCCTTTTCTGCCTCCTCCTTCTATATGTTCCATTATCCCAGGACTCAGTCATCCAATCCCTTTACTTTTCTTTTTTGAGGTGTTTTTATACACTTTCTATAAGCTGATGATTCCCAAATCCTTATCTCCATCCTAGGTCTCTCTCCCAATTATCAGACTTACAGTCACTCAACTGCCCAATGACACCTCCCTATGGATATCCAATGGGCCTCTGAGACTTAACATAGTCAAACTGGGCTCTGGATTCTCTGCTGCCCCCTGCATCTCTCAAGCTTCCCCAACTCTGCCATCAACCACCATCCCACCAGCTGCTCCTCCCACACCTGACTCTTACCCTACTCACCCTGCTCCTTCTCTTCCCTCACCCTTGTCAGTCCTACCTCTCACATGCATCACAACTCTGACTGCTTCTTGCCACTCCTGCTTTGGAAACTCCCAACCTGTCATTTTCTTGTTCTAGAGGGCTTTGCTCCCCTCACAATACTGGATTGGCTTAAATGACTTCTCTTAAGAGCAACCTTCCCTGACTCTCCTGTCCAGAGCATCCCTCACTCCCACCTGTCATTTTCTCACTTGGGTCTATGTTAATACATCGCATGGTACCTACAGTTTGCTGTTCATGATTTATCTTTTCTCTCCCACTCCCCCATCTCTTTACATATATGTCTGTATGGCCTTTATGAAAACCCCAAAGCAGAAAGAACTCCATCCTTCATGTTCAGTACTGTAGCCCCACTCCTAATAGTGTTTTCCACATGGGGGTTTTCAATACCTTATGGCAAGAAGGAAGGGTGGTAGGGAGAGAAGCCCTGAGTATCAACCTCAGGTCTCCAGGGAGTTGCTGGGTGACATTCAGCAAGTCACACATGTTCCCAAGCTTACTTCCTTGATGTAGTAACCCCACTTCCTACCTCACTGACATCTTATCGGAATCGCATAAGTGTGCCAAAAAGGTTAAGATTTTCTATGATCCTTTCATAACAAAATGTTGCAAGCCTCCCAGTAAAACCCCCAATCTCAGAATATTCTTTAAAGTAGTCCTTTATCCTTAGGCCAGGTGGTCTAAGAACAAGTATGGCAGGGTGGGCCTCATTTTCAAGTGGACTGTTCTGCTTTCAAATAGACAGCTTCCACTTTTTTCCATGTTCCAGTTGTCTTACCTGAGGACCCTGGGTCACTAAGGCACACAAATGCTCTGTATTTGTGCAGACCTAAACCGAGGAGAGCAAAAGTTGTAGAAGCCTGAGAACCACTTCTGCGTTAAAATGAGGAGGGCACCTTAAGCGGGGATAAATATTTGAGAAAAATGCTGGACCCGAGTCCCACAGGTATGGAACTGAAGAGGACAGATAGCTGTCCTCAGAGCACATCTCAAATAGACTGAAGAGAAGCAAAGTAAAATCGGGTTGTGGGAAGGAGGAAAAAGATCGAAATATTTATCAACACTCTAAAGTGGATTGTTTTAAGGTTAAAAGAAATCAGAAGTTAAAAGTCCTTAGTAATTGTTAATATGCATTGCTGGGCACTATAGTGCATGCGTATAATCCCAAAGACTCAGGAAGCTGAGGCAAGAAGATCTCCCATTGGGGTTAGCCATAGCAATTTAGTTAGACACTGTCTTGAAATAAAACATAAATATGGGTGGAGGTCGTGGCTCAGAGCTAGAGTACTCACCAACCATGTGTGAGGCACTGGGTTCGATCCTCAGCACCACATAAAAATAAAAAAAGAAAGAAATATGTTTGCCTATAACTAAAAAATAAATATTAAAAAAAACATAAATAGCTCAGCTCTAACCCCTCTCCACCCGAATTCAATCCCCAGTGCCAGGAAGGAAAAGAAAATCTTAACAATAACCCAAGTTTAAAGCAAAATAAAGGAGAAAATGCACGTTTGGTAAAATATTCTATATTGAAACCTTGTACAGTGGCGAATTGGTTGTATTCGGGAATTTTCATCAAAAAGCTGCAGATCCCGGTGGCCAGGTCTGCTGCATTCCCTAGGGACCGGGGGCCCTGACCCTGCGGGTGGGGTCAGGTAGATGAGGACAGATGTTTCCTTTGCTGGACTGGGTTGGAGTCAGTCCTGTATTCATCCCTCTTCACCCAAAAGCAGCCACAGAAGGCGTCTCCTGGGCGGGGAGATTGGTACCGTTAGTCACTAGTTAAGACTAGAAAGTTTGAGGGCCTCGGGGACCTAACCCGCGGAAGCGCGGCGGCCGGGGTCGCTCACAAATTGTGGGGCGCAGCGCTGGCGCACGGCGTGCCTGACCCGCCGCCCTAATGAGGCGTTCTGTGCAGGTACCTCCGGGAGCCGCGGGATCGCGGGTCGGCGCCACTGGGAGCGCAGCGCCCGGAATCACTTAGCGCCATCAGTCGCGGGCGGGAGGGACCCACTTCGCTCACCGCCAAGGTGACCGCAGCATACGGTGCCAACTCCCCGATTCGCTGCGGCCCTGCACCCTCCCCAGCGGAGCGACGCTGAGCACCTGGCGGAGAAACGTGCGCAGAGCGGCCGCGAGGCCCCGGCCCTGGGGTACCAGAACTCGGACAAGGGATCCTGGACCCTGGCCGCCGCTGAGGTCCTACCCCACCTGCCGGACCCCAGCCCACCGGCCAGCGACCTCTCGAAGGGACTTGTGGCGGGGCGGGGGGGGGGGGGGGGCAAGAAGAGAGGCCACTGCGCAGCGAATGCTGCCCAGCATCGCCAGTGTCTTGGTTTAGGTACTGAGGTTCCTGGGTCGAGTAGCAGGAGAACACACCTGGCAAGATAAACAGCTGTGCAAATGTGTGAAGAAGCAGGATCCAAGCAAGCCAGCGTGTGTGAACGTCATGACATGCAGACTATAGAGTATGCTGAATCTCAGGCTGTAACAGTCTGCCCCAGCACTGAGTATGTTCCAGCCCTGTTCATTTTTCCTCCTTGAATCGCATAAAACCCCACGAGGCAAGAAGTATTTTTTACCCCATTCACAGACAGGAAACCAGAGAGAGAGAGATTGAGTCACTAGCCCAGGGATGCAAGATAATAAACAGAAGCCCTGGAAGTCAAACCATACAGTGCCTCAAAAAAAAAAAAAAAAAAAACAACCCTGACATTAAACCTTGAAAACCTTACCTATGTATGTATGTATGTGCAGTGTTCATATTTAGTGGTGCTAGGATGGAACCCTGGGCTTCCAGCTAGTCTGCCACTGGGCTACATCCCAGTCCTCTTTTATTTTTTATTTATTTATTTTTTTAATTTTGAGGCAGGGTCTCCCTAAATTGCCCAGTCTGACCTCCATCTGCTAAACTTTGGATCTTCCTGCCTCAGCCTCTGGAGTAGCTGGTACTACAGATAGGCACCACCACACTGGGCTCCCACAAGGACTTTTTTTTTATTTATTAAGATTTAGAATTAGAGGTTAATGGTTCCAGGCCTGGCTTAGGATTCAGGAGTGTCATCCAGTGATTCCTTATTCCTTCCCTCTACATGTCTAAATGTCTCTCCCCATGTCAAGGGGGCAGTCACAAAATGGGTTCCCTCCCCAACCCTCTTCCTCCTCAGGGGAAAGAAACCCACCCAGTACCCTCACTCCCAAGTTCTCAAGGCTTGGCAGGAACCTGGCTGCTGAGCTCACACCCAGTCCATTGCCCTGATTGAGTTTGGCCAGTCAAGGTTCATCCCTTCTGGGTGCTCTTGCATGCCCCTGAGAAAATGGAGTTCTGATACTGAGAAAGAGGAAGAGGTGGCTGTGGATCCATAATTGGGCTCTAGGTTTGGCTCAGTGGTAGCGCTCTTGCTTTAGATATGTCTGTTAAAACTGTGGCAGGATTTTATCTTTTCTTTTTATTTGTAGCTGGACACAATACCTTTATTTATGTATTTTAATGTAGTGTTGAGGATCGAATCCAGTGCCTCACACATGCTAGGCAAGCACTCTATCACTGAGCTACAATCTCAGCCCCCGGATTTCATCTTTTATCCATTCTGAGAGTTCCTGCACTTACAAAGCAGGCCTAACCAATTAACGTTTGCGGTGGGCTGACCTACTTGGACTCGTTTGCAAATATTTATCTTCTATGATACACACGTCTTTTTCCTTCTTTCCTGTCTCCTCTTCTTCCTCTTTCTCTTGATCCTCCTCCTCTTATTCTTTGTACTGGAGATTGAACCCAGGGGAGCCTTTACCACTAAGCCACATCTCCAGCCATTTTATTTATTTATTTTGAGACAGGATCTCACTAAGTTGCTGAGGCTGGCCTCAAAGTTGCAATCCTTCTGGCTCAACCTCCTGAATCTCTGGGATTATAGGCAGATGCCATGGTGCCCAGCTTCTTTTTCCCTACCTTCAAATTCGTTGATGATCTTTTAATTTTATTTCTATTCTTTTGGTGGTTTAAACATTACTTGAGGCTAATCCATATTGCTATCTTCCTCCAAAGCGAGCAGGATTCCTTGAGATGTAAAGGAATTCCTTTCCTTCCACTATCCACTATATTGTTGTTAATATTCTAATTTTTTAAAACCTGTTTATGAGACCTCTTCATATTCAGTATCGCTATTAATGATTAAAACCACATTCATACTTCCTTTTAGATTTCTAAATGGAGAAAAAGTTTTTTTCCCAAATCAATAATTGCATTCTAAGCCCAGAGGCTGTGCTAACTTTCTCCTGTGGGAAGATTGTTTTTGGAACCAGTCTCCAGCAGGGGTGTCTACTTTAGATTTTTCTAATTCTAGAAAAATTCTTCTTTGTACTGGAGATTGAACCTATATATCAAAGACCTTTTCAAGACTTATATATCTAACCAAGAAAACTTACAAAGTAGGATAATGTAGAATAGCTAACATTTAACTGGGCGCTAGCAGTGTGTTCTTGGCATATACATTACAAGTTACGCATATAGCTATATTATGACGTTTGATCACTACTTTCTTTATGTGAAACAGAGATACAATGAGGTTAAGCAAATTTCCTGAAGTGCCACAGCTAGCAAGGAACCCAATTGGGATCTAAACCTAGCATTCTTATTCCAAAGTGGCCCTGACAGGGATCATCATCCTTAGTTTTCAATGACTTCTCCCAGGGTTGTGATTTGCCATTCTGAAGGAAAATGGGTCTCCATCATACTCTAAATTTTGCCAAATTAGAGGGTCCAGCACAGTGGTACACACCTGTAATTCTACCTACTTGGGAGGCTGAAGCAGGGGAATCACAAGTTCAAAGCTATCCTGGGCAACTAGGCGAGACCCTGTCTCAAAAAATGAAAGAGCTAGGGATGTAGTTCAGTGGTAGAGTATTCCTTAGCCCCTGGATTTAATCCACAGTACAAAAAAAATCATAAGTCTACTAACAAAATGTTAAATAAAACATGTTCTATCCTCCTTAACTTGACATGTATATTTTCATAAGGACCTGCAAGTCCAAGTTCAAGTTTGGAATTCCTTATCTGGAATTCCCATACCCTTTGGAGTTCTGCAGTAGGACTTGGCAGTTTGGGAGGGCTGACTTCTCCTTATAGCCTTGCTCTGTCCCCATCCCAAGCATCCCAGGCTGCATGATCAAGTTCTGCCCATACCTCAAGAACTGCCTCCCTCTTCCACTGCTCAGGCATGCATGAGGAAGCACCCACCCTGGGGAACAGAACCAGGGAAGAGGATGTCTCCAGCACTAGACACAATCATGGGAAAGTTAGGCAGGCCCTAGCTCACAGGGTACAGATTCTGGGGGGACTTATCCCAGTCCTTGCCCTAATGTGAATCAGAGCAGGCTCTCTAAGGCATGGAGACAGGGCAGGAGCCTCTCTTGTCTGGGTCTTAGGCATCACTGGAGCTTGAAACCCTCAAACCCTGAAGTCTCACAGTGACAAATCCAACTCTGCCAGAACTCTGCCATCGGTAGGCGCAGGACTCCAGTGACTTAGGGCTTCATTTCCACCTGCCGTCGGACACTGAGATCCACACCAGAATTCAAACATCAGATTCCTTGTCTTCTGCCCCTTCCTGTGTCACTGACCTTGAGTTCTTGGATCCAGAGTTGTGGAAAAGAACTTGGGCAAAATTTAAGTACAGGCAAAATTTTATTAGGATTTGAGCCAGACGGAGGATACCACCCCTCTGACCTGGGGGTCAGAGACCCCAGGCTGACTCAGGCAAAGAACAAAGGTGAACAGTTTTTATGCACCTATGGGGAAGACAGGAGCTTGTTCTCTCCATCTCATCACAGGTACAGGTGGGACTATAGTTACACCTGTGCTCTGTCATTCTTTTTCATGTGTTGTGTGACTTACTGCCATCTTGTCTCTACCTTGGGGAGGGTTTATTATGCTAATAAGGTAAAGGAACGCTATTCCTCACATGTGTTCGCCTCTCACCACCTAGAGCTGCCTTTACCATCTGGAAAAGTGTCTAATATGATTATTTTGAGAGCTGGCATTTCTACTGACCTCATAAGAAGGCCAAGCTGACTCTCCCAGCTCCCTACCTCCTGGCATGTTCTCTCGCTCCCATAGCCTTGAAGACTAGTTCACTATTTAACTCCTACTTTTATGCTATGGCTGCTAACTGAGATGAAGAGCTAGCTTGACTCTCTTATTCCCCCTGAGATCTTTTATCCCACAGTCCTTAAGAGAATCCTGTTTTTCATGGGGGTCCCTGACTGTGTCACCTGGACAATCTCACACATCCCTCACATGGTTGAAATTATGTCACCAGCCCTCTGCTCCTGGTTTCATATTCTGTATCAGGCTTTGGAAATTTGAGCAAAAGGAATGTACTGGAAGGTGATGGAGAGCTCAAGTTTAGGGGAAAGCTAGAGAACCAGGCTTGAAAATGATGACTGCTGCAGGGCCCCAAAACATGAACCCAGGCTGTAACAGGAAATGTCATATGAAATAAATAAGTCAGAAGAAGGGTCTGGAGGGTCTTCATCCCACAGGGAATGGGTAAGGCTGGATAGGGCAGGGGAAGAAGTCAGGTGAAGATGTGGTCTCACCTGAGTTGACCCTCAGCATAATCCCACTGGGTTTTTTGAGTATAAGAGGTGCCAGAGAGTTCTCTACCCTGAAGCAAGAAGATTGATTGTTTTTTTTTTTTTAGAAACTAGGGATTGAACCCATGGGCATTTTATCCGTGAGCTACATCCACATTCCTTTTATATTTTATTTTGAAACAGGGTCTTGCTAAGTTGCTGAGGCCAGCTTTGAATTTGAGATCCTCCTGTCACAGCTACCTGAGTTGCTGAGATTACAGGTGTGCACCACCATTCCTGGCAAGAGGGTTGATTTTTTTTTAATATTTATTTTTCGATTGTAGTTGGACACAAAACCTTTATTTCATTTATTTATTCTTATGTGGTGCTGAGGATCGAACCCAGGGCCTCACACGGGCTAGGTGAGCACTCTACCGCTGAGCCACAACCCCAGCCCCAAGAGGGTTGATTTTTAAGGTATATATTTGTGTATTATTCAGTCATTGGCCAAAAAATCTGAGGAAGGAATCTCCCTTGATGAGATAGCTGCCATTGGCTGAGGACAGGTGATAGGAGAAAGGCCAGCTGTGAGCCATTAACAACCAATGTTCACACAACATCTGGGGAACAGGTGCCCCCAATAGTAGAGAAAAGAATCTGGGTGTACCATCTGGGTGTAGGGCCTGCTATGGATGCCTTCGGCAGGATCCCTCCACCCAGAGTCCTGTTCTGCTATCTATTTGCCTAGGTGTGGGCCATGTGCCCATCTCTTTAGTGTCTAAATAAACTCCCTCTGACTATAGTCGATGCAGAAGGGGTAATGCTCTAAAGGAAAATCAGGGTGAGATTACCAAGGGGAAAAGGATGTTTGTGGAGCTTCCGAATCAACTGAAATATTTTCTAAAATCAGAACCAGAATCCTATCTTTCCTGCCCACATCCCTACTGTTAGCAAAAGCAACCTCTTCCTCTTCCCTCAGATGGATCTGTTACCCTAGAAATGCCTTACCCACATGGTTCCATCTTTCTGCCCTCCTAGTCTGTGTTCCTTTCATCATTACATGCACAGGACCCCAAAATAGACTGAACCCTAGGTTTTCAGTAAGTGACCAACTGAGTTTGTCCCAACATCACATCCCTCATGTTCCTCCCCATGTGCTGGCTGCCTGGAGCCAGACACCTGTGAAGGGATACAAATGACTAGCACAGGGACATTTCTGGCCTTTTCCCTGCCTTGTCTGTAAGGGGGATGTGACTTTGCCCTTCTGTTCTCCTTCTCCTTCCCTACCGCCTCAGGTGCAGTGGTCTAGGATGTTGTGGTGTTCCAGTTATTGCTGCTGGATAACAAACCACTCCAAAATGCAGTACACAGAACCACCACCATTTTATTATGCTCACAGATGCTAAAAGTCAGGACACCTTTTATCTGCTTCACAATGCCTGGGGGCTCCACTGGACAGAGTGAGTGGTCTAGGGCAGGAATCATCCAAAGACTTCTTCACTCACATGCCTGGGCACCTGGGCAGGAGTAACCTCAAAGGCTGGGCTCAGCTGAAACTATGAACTGGAGCACCTGCCTTCCCGTGGCCTTTCTGTGGGACTTGGGCTTCTGATAGCTTGGGGGTTGTGAGATAGTTGGATTCACTTTTTATTTTTTATTTTTTCCCTTTGGTGGTACTGGGGATTGAATCCAGGGGATACTCTACCCTGAGCTATATCTCCAGTCCCCCTTCTTCTTTTATGAGATAGGGTCTTCTTGTACTACCCAAGCTGGCCTAGAACTTGTGATCCTCCTGCCTCAGCCTCCCTAATCATTGGGATTACAGGAATGCAATACTATGCCAGGCTGGATTCACTCTTGAAGGCTTTGCACTGTGGCTCAGGTCTTCAGGAATGAACATTCTAGAGCTGAGTTCTGTGGCATGTGCCTGTAGTCCCAGCTACTCAGGAGGCCTAGGCAAGAGGTTCACTTGAGCTTAGGAATTCAAGACCATCAACAAAGCAAGAACCCCATCAGAGAGAGAGAGAGAGAGAGAGAATGTTCCAGCAGAAAACAAGGAAGAAGTGATGTGGCATCTTAAAACAATCTCAGAAAGCACACAGGGCCCATACTGCCATATTCTGTTGGTTGGAACAGCCACATCTACCCAGGGTCAAGAGAAGGAACAGAGTTCATTTCTGACTAGGAAAATATGCCAGATAATTGGCAAACAATTTAAAATAATCATAGTGATGTGAAATCAGAAGAAAAGGAAACTAAGGTTCAGGACAGATTTTTCTAAAGAGCGTTGAAGATGCACACCTGCAATCCCAGTGACTTGAGGAGGCTGAGGCAGGAGGGTTGCAAGTTCCAGGGCAGTCTCAGCAACTTAGTGAGACCCTGTCTCAAAATAAAAAAAAAATAAAAAAGCTTGGGGTTGTAGCTCAGTGGTAAAGCACCCCTGGGTTCAATCCCTAGTATTGCAAAAATACAAGAAAAGAAAAATAAATAAATAAAGAGGGGGCAAGCAGCTGTACAATGTAAGGAGACAAATGAAAGGGGTTAAGACTTTTTAAGTCTTATACAGACAGAGCTGGAGTAGATTGACCAGGTTGAGCCCAAGCCTATACCCTGGTTTTTCAGCCAAGGAAACTGAGGATGTGTACTGCTTATCGTCATTTCCATCATCTCATTATAGAAGGTCACCTCACCGAGGCCATTGCATGCATAAGCACGTGCCCTGGCATCTCATTTCCCCTGTTGCTCATGCTCCTCTTCCCCTCCTCAGTCCCAGGAGCCAGAGCTCCCCCAGCCTGAGCTCATCCTGTGAGTGGGAGGGAGGAAGGCAGGTGAAAGGGGTTCTCTCTGGAGGCTCCCAGTTTCTGAGACAGGCTAATTACAGGCTTCCTAATTAATGAGCCATGGGGTTGCATTTCATTAGCTGACTCAGAGCTGATGTCTGGGCTCTGGCCCAAGGGAAGGGTACCAAGAGTCAGGGGGGTCTCCCCCACAAGGATGCTTTGCCCTTCTTCTTTTCAAACCCAGTTCTCTTCACCAGTTCACAGTGGCCCCAACCCACCCTTCTTATTCTTGATGTCTTCCTCTCATGCCATTCCACTCTACCAGGACCATACTGGGTTCATCTGATACTGATTCACACATGGTTTCCCAATCAGTTTTTTTTTCAGACTCCTTCAGCCACACACATTCCATACCTGGGGTCTCTGAAACATGACAAGGCCACCCCAGCAGGATACTGAGGCCCACTGTTCCTGTTGGCAGTTTGCTAAAGATCCTGCCCATGCCTTCCTCTTTCAGTAAGTGCACAGGATGGGTACTTTTCCATTCACATTCAGCCATATTTCTCCATTTATATGCAGCTAATTCTGCTGAGCCTTTGTTTGGGGAAGCATCTTCTATTTTTGTGCCTAGTGTTGTAATAATTGAATTTTCAAGAGTTATGCTGTGGCCTGGTCATGAGGTTGCTATTCCATACCTGCATTCTGCCGTGCCCTTGGTTCTGCATGGTGGATTTTTGGACACAAGTGAAAAGATTCCTGTATGTCATTTGATTGTTGGTTTCCCACTAGATCAATGATGGGATCTGTGGGAAACCATCTAAAATAGAACCTGAGCTAGTCATATTAGCTCCTCATATAACTGAGCATCAGTTTCCTCTTAATCCCAGAGCTGCCTGGATTAAACACATATAAAACATAGTTCATGTGAGGCTCAGAGGCATACATCTGTAATCCCAGTGGCTTGGTAGGCTGAGGCAGGAGTATTACAAGTTCAAAGCTAGCCTCAGCAGCTTAGTGAGATCCTGAGCACCTTAGTGAGAAAATAAAATAAAATAAAAAATAAAAAGGACTGGGATGTGGCTCAGTGGTTAAGTGCCCCTGGGTTCAGTCCCCAGTAACAACAACAACAATAACAACAACAACAAAACCAGTTCAGGACACTGTGCTTGATACTAGAAACTTTTCTTTAATTTTGGTACTGGGGGGGTGGTCAAACCTAGGGTGTCACATATGCTAGGAAAGTGCTCCACCACTGAGTCACATCCTTGGCCCCCTTTTAAACTTTTAAATGCACAGACTTTTTGTTTTTCTTTTGTGTTACTGAAAATCAAACCCAGGACCTTGAAAATGCTAGGCAAGTACCACTAAGCTACATCCCCAGTCCTTTTATTGTTTTGAGGCAGGGTCTTGCTAAATTGCCCAGGCTCATGCACAAAAGTTAATTCAAAATGGATCAAGGAGCTTGATATCAAATCAGAGACACGCCGTCTGATAGAAGAAAAAGTTGGCTACGATCTACATACTGTGGGGTCGGGCTCCAAATTCCTCAATAGGACACCCATAGCACAAAAGTTAATAACTAGAATCAACAAATGGGACTTACTCAAACTAAAAAGTTTTTTCTCAGCAAAAGAAACAATAAGAGAGGTAAATAGAGAGCCTACATCCTGGGAACAAATCTTTACTCCTCACACTTCAGATAGAGCCCTAATATCCAGAGTATACAAAGAACTCAAAAAATTAGACAATAAGAGAACAAACAACCCAATCAACAAATGGGCCAAGGACCTGAACAGACACTTCTCAGAGGAGGACATACAATCAATCAACAAGTACATGAAAAAATGCTCACCATCTCTAGCAGTCAGAGAAATGCAAATCAAAACCACCCTAAGATACCATCTCACTCCAGTTAGATTGGCAGCCATTATGAAGTCAAACAACAACAAGTGCTGGCGAGGATGTGGGGAAAAGGGTACACTTGTACATTGCTGGTGGGACTGCAAATTGGTGCAGCCAATTTGGAAAGCAGTATGGAGATTTCTTGGAAAGCTGGGAATGGAGCCACCATTTGACCCAGCTATTCCCCTTCTCGGTCTATTCCCTAAAGACCTAAAAAGAGCATGCTACAGGGACACTGCTACATCGATGTTCATAGCAGTACAATTCACAATAGCAAGACTGTGGAACCAACCTAGATGCCCTTCAATAGACGAATGGATTAAAAAAATGTGGCATTTATACACAATGGAGTATTACTCTGCATTAAAAAATGACAAAATCATAGAATTTACAGGGAAATGGATGGCATTAGAGCAGATCATGCTAAGTGAAGCTAGCCAATCCCTAAAAAACAAATGCCAAATGTCTTCTTTGATATAAGGAGAGTAACTAAGAATAGAGTAGGGTCGAAGAGCATGAGAAGAAGATTAACATTAAACAGGGATGAGAGGTGGGAGGGAAAGGGAGAGAGAAGGGAAATTGCATGGAAATGGAAGGAGACCCTCAGAGTTATACAAAATTACATACAAGAGGAAGTGAGGGGAAAGGGAAAAATAATACAAGGGGGACAAATGAATGTCAGTAGAGGGGGCAGAGAGAGAAGAGGGGAGGGGAGGGGAGGGGGGATAGTAGAGGATAGGAAAGGCAGCAGAACACAACAGACACTAGTATGGCAATATGTAAATCAATGGATGTGTAACTGATGTGATTCTGCAATCTGTATATGGGGTAAAAATGGGAGCTCATAACCCACTTGAATCAAAGTGTGAAATATGATATATCAAGAACTATGTAATGTTTTGAACAGCCAACAATAAAAAATTAAAAAAAATAAAAAATAAAATTCAAAAAAAATAAATAAATAAAAAATAAATTGCCCAGGCTCGCCTTGAAACTTGCCATCTTCCTGCCTCAAATTTCCACAAAGCTAGGATTACAAGTGTGCACCAACTTGCCCAATAAATGCATATTTTTTTGTTCTATGCATTGATATTTTATTATTATTAGTAGTAATAGTAGTACCGATAATTTAACCCAGGGATGCTTTACCACAGAATTACATCCCCAGACCTTTTTAATTTTTTATTTTGAAACAGGTTCTCATTAACTTGATAAGGGCATCAATAATTTGATGGGCTGGCCTTGGATTTGTGATCCTTCTGTATCAGCCTCCTGAATCGCTGGGATTATAGGCATGTAACACTACACCCAGCAAATGGCAAATGCAATATTTTGTGTTGTTTTAAACCCAGGGGCATTTAACCACTCAGCCACATCCCCAGCCCTTTTTATTTTTTATTTTGAGACAGGGTCTAACTAAGCTGCTTAGTGCCTCACTAAGTTACTGAGGTTGGCTTTGAACTTGTGATCTTCTTGCCTCAGCTTCCCTAGCCCCTGGGATTACAGGCATGAACCACCACACTGGCAATAACTCACTTTTTTCCTCATAGAGAAGTGTTGCAAGGGAAAACACAAAATATTTGTGTGATCATGTCTCCCCCCACCCCCCAATAATGAGAATTGAGCCCAGGGGCACTTTGCCACCAAGCTACCTCCCCAGCCTTTGTTTTGTTTTTAATTTTAAGGCAGGGTTTCACTAAGTTGCTTAGGGCCTCACTAAATTGTTGAACTTGAAACCTTCCTGTCTCAGCCTCCCAAATTGCTGGGATTACAGGCATGCACCACCACACCTGACTGGTTGTGTATCAAAAGTATGGTTATAGGTAACATTGTTATTAGTATAAACCTTTCATGGAAAAGATTGCCAACCACCACCAGGTTGTCTCTTGCTCTTTTATCACTCATCTCTATGACACTGGAGATTCTGTCACTCTTTGGGGCTGTCAGAGTAGCAGGCAAAGCCATCTCAAGCACCTCTTATAAGAAAAGGGAGTTCATGTTGGTAGTGTGGAGGCCCAGACTGTGGCCAATGCCCAGTGCAGGAAGGAGTTTCGAGCCTGCAATTCTCTCCATCACTCTTCTGCTCTCTCATTCTCATGAACTGGTACTTCTCCTGACAGGTTCATAAGAAGTAAGGGGCAAGCCACTCCACCAAGTTCATACTTTGGCCTAGCACTATCCAGAACTCTTGTCATGGTGGAAATGTCTTTATCTGTGCTGTCCAATACAGTAACCTCCAGCCACATGAATATCAAGCACTTGAAATGTGGCTGTTGGGACCAGGAGCTGAGTCTTAAATTATATTTACTTTAATTAAATACATTGTAATTAATTTTAATAGACTATCGACTACTATAGTAGACTGTGCAGCTCTGGCCAATTCTCAACCCAGCTCCTCCCCTTTCCATCCAGAACCCAAAGGAATATGCTGCATGTGCAAGTGGGTTGGGAGGCCAGGTGAGGCCACAGTAGGGGTGGCCAGGAAGGTGAGAGGTGGTGGTCAGACCAGCTCAGTACCAAGTCCTATTTCCAGTATGTCTACAAGACCTCTGTGGGAGGTGGCCAGTTTGCAGCAGCCCCATCCCCACCCCAGTGGCCATCACAATCAAGAGTCAGGCCAACATACAATGCCACCGGCAGGAGGTTGAGCAGCAGCCTTGTGCCTGTGGGTGGTTTCCTCCATGGTAGGTCTCTTTGTCTGCAGACCTATTTACAGCAACTCCAGCGTCAGAGGACCAGTTTCCTGGGGAATAGAAAGGCATCCAGCAGCTGAGTGGCCTTAAGCTGGAGGCCAATAGGAAGAAGCAAAACAAGTGTGGGCTTAAGATAAAAGTATGTATATCTCCAAGGATGTAGGCAGGTTCTGCCTACCCCTGTGGTTCCCATGTCTGGTTTTCCACTAGAGTTGCTAGGGAGTAAGAACCTGCTAGAAATGCAGATCATAGTCAGGTGTGATGTGAATGCCTGTAATCCCAATGGCTCAGGAGGCTGAGGCAAGAAGGATCTCAAGTTCAAGGCCAGCCTGAGCAACTTAGTGGGACTCTGTCTCAAAGTAAAAAATGAAAAGGACCAGGGAGATAGCTCGATGGTAGAGCACCCTGAGTTCAATCCCCAGTATTGCAAAAAAAAAAAAAAAAAAAAAAAAAGAAAGAAAAAATGTAGCTCACCAGGCCCCTGCAGCAGGTCTGGTCTGAGAAGTACCTCCAGCATAGCTGTTGGAGGGGAGATAAGGTGAGGGAAGGGAGCAGGCTCTGCCCTCATCCAGGTACTCTGCACTGCTCCCACTAACACCAAGTTGTTGGTTTCCAGGACTGGGCAGATAGGACATCCCCCAGAGAGAACATCTTCAGTGGAGAGCACTGAACACCTTGAACTACTGCTGGTGAAGTAGGCTGTTCCAGAGACCAAAAGAGGGTGAGGGTAGCAAGCACCCCCCCCACACACACACTCCAACCACAATGTGCTCTGCTGGGGCTTTCCAGGAACCCAGCACATGGAAGGGATGGTGAGATCCTGGAGTGGTATAGGCATTTATAGCCAAAGGGCACACAAGAGCCTCATCAGCAAGGGCATGGCTTGCCATCCATGCTTATGTCCCTGAAGTCTTACATGAGGGTTGCATCAAGGTAAGGATCAGAAGGAAGTAGAAGTAAGGAGAAGACTACCTCTACAGCCACCTTTGTGGGCAAAACCCTAGGAACTCTCAAATGCAGATTCCCCCCAGCTACTCTAGAAGCTGAGGCAGGATGATTGCAAGTTTGATGTCATCCAGGGCACCTAGTTGAGACCTTGTCTCAAAACTTCAAAAATTAAAAAAGGGGCTAGGGAGCCAGGCATGGTGGTACACACCTGTAATCCCAGCAGCTCAGGAGGCTGAGGCGGGAGGATCTTGATATCAAAACCAGCCTTAGCAATGGCGAGGTGCTAAGCAACTTACTGAGACCCTGTCTCTAAATAAAATACAAAATAGGGCTGGGGATGTGGCTCAGTGTTCAAGTGCTCCTGAATTCAGTCCCCAGTACTCAAAAAAAAAAAGGGTTGGAGATTTAGCTCAGTTATAGAGAGCTTGCCTAGCATGTGTGAGACTTTGGGTTTGATCCCAGCACTTTGAAAAAAAAAGAACGAAAAAGAAAAAAATACGCAGATTCCCTAAACCCAGCTGCACCTCTCTAAATTCTAGGGTCTGGATGGAGCCCTGGGCAGCAGCCCAAGGCCTGTCTACAGGACTGCGATTAATCTCAAGAACAAAACAGGAGCATGTGGGGGCCAATCCTTCCTTAATATGCTCAGCAGGGAATGAGAACACCATGGTGTACTTTCTCACATTCTGGTGAGTAGAGTCTGTTTGATATGGTAAACAGAATTGTGGGAATAACAAATTTAAAAGAAAAAAAAATACAGCCTATAAACAAGTGTTTTTTTCTGAAATGAGCCACAAGTAGAATAATGCCTTCCCCGCTTCTAAGAGCAGCCCTAGGAGCCAACTGAGTGCATGCTGATACGTGGCTAAGAGGTCACTCAATCCTCCCAACTGGCAAATGAATAGCAAACCTGTCATTTTGGGCTCTCCCAACTGAGTGGGTGTGAAAAATCCAGCTTTTGTTCTTTCAGCTTATTAACAAGAATCACAGCCTAATGGGTTGCAGCGACTACTCATGGCTGCCCTGTGATGGTTCCACTTGTGTGGACGCAGGTGGGGAACAGAAATATGACGACAGAGACAGGCACTCTGCCAGGAGGAAGATGTCAATCATCACTTTATTAAGGCGCTGAGTGTCTGCCAGTCAAAGGAGGAGGCTGAGTCATGAGCTCCACAGCCCCCACCATGGTCAGTATGACCCTGAGACCCTCTTTGCTATCCATAGTCCATTGTGCTCCACTCACAAGGCTCTGCTAGAAAAGGGTATGGACAAGCAATTCAGGGAGCCCTCAGCATGGGTACTCCTGCCCCAGTGGGGTTGGCTTCAGCAGGCCCTGGGATCTGGTAGGGGAGTGGCAGGGAGGCACAGGAGGGTAGGGACATCCCCCATCCTTCCCAGCCAAGCCTATGGCTTTTTTATCCTGTTGCCACCTGAGCAGGAGTGGAGTGTTTCCCCACTTAGTCCCTGTGCAACACTATGAGGTGATAAAGCCCTGGAGAAAAAACAGGCACTCTGTGCCTGCCACCATCAAACTGCAGGAAAGCTGTGACTCTGCTCCTGCTCCCACTCTGCTCCTCCCAGCAAGTGCTTCTCAGGTTGAGGCTGGTCACTCAGAAGTGGACCCGCAGCACATCCTGGCTGGCAACTGGCTGCTGGCAGGCTGTGCATGTCATGGGCAGGGAGCGCTGCTTCTCAGCCAGGCAGGGTCGACATAGGAGGTGACCACAGGGCAGCTGGTACATGGGCTCCTTTTTGAAGTAGGAAGAAAATGTTCTTTTGCAGGAGGCACATTCAGGGCCTGCGATGCTCCCAGGCTGCTCTAAATCAGGAGAACAGGATAGAGTTAGGGAAGGCTATTCCTTGGCCCAGGCTCACTCTGAGAGTCTGGCTTTTTCCTTCCTTAGCCCACCTCTAACTAATCTGGGAGAAGAGGTGACAGGGTACTGGGTAAACTGGCAGGCCTCCTCTCTATAATCTCTGACCAAATCTCAAGATTCCTATGACTGTTCAAGATGAACTGGCCTCCGGGACCAACAAACAGGACCAGCCCTTACCCCTAGTTTCCCAGCAAGGTATACTCTCCTGAACAGGCACAAACTCATCCTCATAATTGCAAGAAAAGGTGAAATGTGACAAGAAAAGAGAAAAGCAGAAAGTGGGCAGTTAGAAGGTCACAAGAGGGACAGCTGAGATTTGCTTTCAGTCACCTTCCCAACACCTCAACCCTTATCCTGTACTACCCTGGCATCTAGGGCAGGCCTCCCAGGGGGCCTCCTGAAGCTCCAGCCACTCCTCCCCCTCCTCCCCCTCCCCAAGCTGCACCTGTGGTGCTCTTCCTTCCCTGAGGTCCTTGCCTGAGGAAGCTGCTCTTTATCCCCTACTCTAGGGAGAAGCAGGAGCTGGCCTCACCTGTCTTCCTTCAGGTCCACTTCTCCATTCCTAGCCACCACTTCATAGGGGACCCCCAAAGCATCTCAAACTTTGAAACTTCTTAAACCTTAAAGTTCTACTTTGAAAATTCTTAAACCTAGCCCCCCTCCCACTCCATCCACTTTCATCATTATAATCCCAGCTACTTGGCACATCTCTTCCTGCCTGGATCACTTTCCTCCAGACTTGTCCTGGACATCTATTCTCAGCCCCCATCCATACAAGAGCACAACCTGACTCCCATGCCTCTGCTTTACACCTCCTGGGAGTGCCCCCCACCTTCTGGCACAGTCAATCCCTTGTGTGGCCTATGCAGCCTCGTCTCCTTCACACCCACTCTCATTCTTTAGGATCCAGCAACTTCAAATCAGTTCTTTTCTGCATATTTTGCTATTGCTGGTCTCCTGACATTGTGCTTACTGTTCCCTCTGCTTGAAATGTCCTTATGACATGTGGCTCAGATCACACCCCTTTCAGGAAGCCAACCCTGAATGCCCCTCTCCTGTGCCTCTGGAGCTTTTCACAGTTGTTCTCACACATGCCTGTTTCCTCCCCTAGCTCTGGAAGCCCACATTCATGCTTCTCCTCAGTCCATTCTTGGGGCCTAGCAAAGCACTTCATGTGGCCCACATTCAGTAAGTATATGTTGAATGGATCTGACTTCTGCACAAAGGGACCAGACATCAAGATATGCACCTCAGCTCCTTGCACTGTGCACCCCAAACCTCACAGGGAAGTCCAAATTGCAAGGTGGTCTAAAGAGTGCTGCCCTACCTCAACATCCCTGAGGCTGTGGCCAAGAAAGAAGGGCCTGGCCTCCAGTGTTTTCATTAAACAACCTAAAAGAAGCAGTGTATGTCCTCTAAACAAACAGGCCAAGAATCCACAATGAGTTGAAATATTCCTTTTCTTAATGGTGAATCTCTAAAATGAAGGGGAAAGCAGAAAGGAGAAAGAATGCAGGGAGAAGGAATGAAGAAAGGAAGCAAAAGGCCCCAATTCTCTCTAGCACCAATGAGAAGTTCCATTGAAGGGTTTTAAAGGCCTAAAGCCCCAGGGGCAGTTTCAGAGACAGAAAACAAAAGTCACTAAGGAATAAAGAAAAGACACAGAGTGAGATGAGTGAACCACAGTGTGGCTTCAGATGAGATGGAGAGGAGGGGAGGCAGGGCTACAGCATGCAGACCTCAGAGACAGCAGGAGGCTAGGTTCTATTTTAAGTTCAATGGTATGCCATGGAAGGATTTTAAGAATGAAGCACAGTTGGTAGAGTGCTTGCCTCCCATGCACAAGGCCCTGGATTCAATTCTCAGCAACACCACCACAACAACAACAAAAAATGAAGCACAGTGATCCTGTTTACATTTTAATAAGATCCCTCTGACTCCTGTGAGGGTACTGAAATAGTGAGTAAGGGTGGCTGAGGGGAGCCAGCAGGGCTACTGCAGGGCTGGTGGAAAAGCAGCAGGAGTGGTGCCATGGTGGCAGTCAAGGGAAGCAGTGCACACAGGAATAATCTAAGAACTACTCTGGAGGAGTAATGAAGGAAATGTCAAGGTCAGGACACTGATGTTCATGTTAAAGGCCTGACACAGGTAGAATACACTGCTTTTTGCCCAGATGAGCTGATTGAGGGGTGGAGGGGAACTTTAGAGGGCAGATACCCATGAAAAGAAGTTGAGCAGCTGTAGGGAGACTGGGGGTCTGAATCCCAAGGAGAAGTAGGAGCTGCATGGAAGGGAAGGGAGCCTCAAACCTCCCTAGTACTCCAGATGTCATATGGGAGACTGGCTAGATGAGAAAAATAAAAAAGAAGAAACAAAACTCCCCAGGAGAGAATATTTAACATAACATCTTAGAAAGAAACACAGCAGAAGAGTAGCTAAGCCATGAGTCCACAGATTGACTAAGGGCTGCCTGAAGAAGGCCTTCTCTGTGAAGGTCAGTTTGCCAGGAAGCCTGTTACCTCCTCTTGGAGAAGGCAAACAAGCAGTGTTCTCCCCAGGCTGGAATTAAGGAAGGAGGGAGCTGGCTACACAGGTCCACAGAGCCCCCAGGGACAAGCCCAGCATTCTGTATAGGACAGGCCACCTGTTCTATGGCTCTGGGAAGATACAGGGGGGAGGGACCCAGGTTACCCGAGCTGGCGCCTGGCCTCCCAGCAGTGCTGCTCCCTCTTATGCCCAGGTGCTGGAGCTGTCCCCTGGTCAGTCGGGCTGTGAAGGAGGGCATGGAACCAAGGGTGGACATCAAGGCAATTTCCAAGCTTTGCGATAGCTTCTGCTCATGGGACACTGGATCTGTTGAGAGATGCAGAGACTACAACATCCAGAGGAAGTTCAGCAAAAACAAAACAAGTCACAAGTCCTTTGAGGGCTACAAAATAGCACCTTCAACTCTATAGACATACATAAATGTAAAAAAAAAAAAAACAAACTAAAAACCTTCCTACTATCTCTTAGGACTTTGATGACAGAACAGAGGGAGTCATAGGCCTGGAAACCCTGAAAGTTCCTCTCCATCCCTCATGACTTCAAGGCCTTGGGCTCTCTAGCTTCCTGTTCCTGAACAAAGTGCAGGACAGGCAGGGGCCACCTTGTGACTCCATGAGGAACTGCAGCACCCTTTCTAAAGGCCTCCCTGGAGTGCACCAAGAAAAGGACAAAGCTAACAAATACCAGGTTTGTACTCCTACGCCTCCTCCCATCTTCCTTCCCCAGCTGCCTTAGTCTTTGCCTTCCTCAACTTCTCCTACTGGGGCCCTCAACACCAGGCAGTGATACTTGCCTGAGTTCTAGGTGTTGTGTCCTCTTTCTCCTGGTAAGTAAAGCAGAGTGGACTAACCTTAGTCACTCTGACCAGATCATGATCTAGGTAAGTAAAGCAGAGTTAACTAACCTTAGTTATTCTCTCTGACTAGGTCATATCAGAAAGCCAAGATATAGGATGAGGGTGGGGGCAAGAGGGGTTTGGGGGACAGCTGCTCAAGAAAGGCCCCAGGGATCAGCCTGTTGTCAGAATTTGCAAGACTTCCCCAACTCAGGGAGTGGAATATTTTGTCAGGTTTGTAGAACATAGGACATCAACTTAGGGCCTTCAAGGACCACTAGTCCACATGGCTCTGTGTCACCAAGTCTGTCAAGGCCAACACCAGTGAAACTTCTACAGACAAGAGATGTAAGGACCTTGTTGCATCCCATTGTACCTCAGATGCTTCCAGGAATTCCTGGGGTCATGCCAAAGACACAAATGTAACCATTAAGCACATTCTCAGCATAGCCTTTTAGAAAAAGACAGGAAATTAAAAGAATAATAAGATTTGAACAGACAGAGTTTCATAAGGAAAAAAAGAAAAAAGAAAAAAAGCTGCCAAAGAAAGAGATTCCTCCAAAAGCAACAGGCACTAATCACTAAAGAGAGTCTACCAAAGATGCAAAGAGTAGATTATTCTGATACTATTAAATTGTTCCAGAATACAGAAAAGGAAAATTTCCAAATTCTTTTTATGAAGTAAAAAAATCCCTGATCATACAATCAATCAACAAGTACATGAAAAAATGCTCACCATCTCTAGCAGTCAGAGAAATGCAAATCAAAACCACCCTAAGATACCATCTCACTCCAGTAAGATTGGCAGCCATTATGAAGTCAAACAGCAACAAGTGCTGGCGAGGATGTGGGGAAAAGGGTACACTTGTACATTGCTGGTGGGACTGCAAATTGGTGCAGCCAATTTGGAAAGCAGTATGGAGATTTCTTGGAAAGCTGGGAATGGAACCACCATTTGACCCAGCTATTCCCCTTCTCAGTCTATTCCCTAAAGACCTAAAAAGAGCATGCTACAGAGACACTGCTACATCGATGTTCATAGCAGCACAATTCACAATAGCAAGACTGTGGAACCAACCTAGATGCCCTACAATAGATGAATGGATTAAAAAAATGTGGCATTTATACACAATGGAGTATTACTCTGCATTAAAAAATGACAAAATCATAGAATTTGCAGGGAAATGGATGGCATTAGAGCAGATTATGCTAAGTGAAGCTAGCCAATCCCTAAAAAACAAATGCCAAATGTCTTCTTTGATATAAGGAGAGTAACTGGGAACAGAGTAGGGACGAAGAGCATGAGAAGAAGATTAACATTAAACAGGGATGAGAGGTGGGAGGGAAAGGGAGAGAGAAGGGAAATTGCATGGAAATGGAAGGAGACCCTCAGGGTTATACAAAATTACATACAAGAGGAAGTGAGGGGAAAGGGAAAAATAATACAAGGGGGAGAAATGAATGACAGTAGAGGGGGTAGAGAGAGAAGAGGGGAGGGGAGGGGAGGGGGGATAGTAGAGGATAGGAAAGGCAGCAGAATACAACAGACACTAGTATGGCAACATGTAAATCAATGGATGTGTAACTGATATGATTCTGCAATCTGTATATGGGGTAAAAATGGGAGCTCATAACCCACTTGAATCAAAGTGTGAAATATGATATATCAAGAACTATGTAATGTTTTGAACAACCAACAATAAAAAATTAAAAAAAAAAATCCCTGATATCAAAGCCTGTCCAAACATAAATAACAAACTGGGAAAATATATTTTTAGCTTACATTAAGGTCAAAGGGCTAAACTTGATAAAATATAAAAAGTTCCTAGAGATAATTGGGAAACAATAACAACTGATTGAAAATGGGCAAGGAAATGGGCAGTCGATTCACAGAAAAGGAAACACAAATAGTTTTTTTTTTTTTAATTAGGAATGTTCAAGCTCACTAATAATAAGAGATATAAAAACTAAAGCAATCATAAGATACCATTTTTTTTTACCTATCAAAATAATAGCTCCTCAATAAATAATAGTTCCTCAATTCCACAACGTGTTAGTAAAGCTAAGAGGAATCTCATATCACTAGTGGAATGGTCGTGAGGGCAACTGGGCAATATCTATCAAGTCTACAGAAGAATATAACCCAGAAATGTGAATTCTATTATACTGTCCTACAGAGACAGCTGCAGTTGTAAAATTATATATGCACTAGGTTTATTCTGTGCAGCAAAAGTTCAGAAAATAACCTACCATCAAAAGGACAGGGTAAGACTGTTTCACTCTGTGTGTATACAATCTGCTTTTCAGTTTTTTAAAACTACATGAATACATTGCTTTTTTAAAAACAAAAGGTACTAAAGTTAGGCTTAGTTAAAATAGCACAGTGATAAAACAGCCTAAAGATTTATGGAATCACCTTTAAAACTCTTACCTAATCTTAGATGTTCCAAATCACTAATCTTTTGTTTCAATTTTGCAGTTCAAAAAACTTAGATTTTAATCTTTTTTCTAAGTTTTAAAACAACTTTTGCTCTAAATCATTCACACTGACCTAAAGATAAATGTCTACATTGAGGCACTAGAATTTCTGCTCATGCTGCCTAAGCTGAGAAGACTTTTTAAAATTTATACTTTTTCATCTCTCTCTTCTACTTTTACTAGAATTAAGTATATTACTTGTCAGTCTTATTTGGAACACATATAAATCACAATGGTCTTTCATGCAGAGCCCATTATGAACATGAACGGGGTTCATCAAAATGAAGGCCCCAAAACTAAGCCCAATAACTACATGAAGAGGGTGGTGGTGATTGATGGGGAAAGCAAAGCTTAAGCTGTTCAGCTGCAGAAAGGCTAAGCCTGCATCCCTGGTCCCAGAAATCACTGGCAATGCCCTGGGGAAGAAGTGGGAAGCCAGAAGGCTTAGATTTCATACTAAAGAACACTGCAATTGTTCAAGTACTTATTGACACCTGTTCTTCAGTACGACTTCTCTCTCCTAAAAGTAGGACCCTCCAACTTAGTTATTTTCTGCTTTTCTGTGTGCTCATGGCACCTCGTGGTGAGGTAAGGCAGGGAGGATATTAATGCACTTCCACCAGAGCTCCTCTGTGAAAATTCAAACACCCTAGAAGAGTCCACTGATACATGATGAACTGTAAAGACAGAAGATGGAAGACATGGTCTGCTTTGAGGGACTAGAGTCTCTTTTCCCAGAAGTTTTGACCAGAGGATTCAAGCCAGGAAAAACTTTTGGCCTGGTCAGAGCACACCAAGGGAGTCCAAGACAGGGAAACTCACAAGCAGGACCATTAGTAGATGAAGGAACAAAACACTGAGACAGAAGCCTGGAATAGAGAACCTCCCAGGCCTCCAGATTGTCTGTGGTCTGAAGACAGCTAAAGCTGAGGAACGCTCCAATGAAAATGAGCATAAAGAAGGTCAGGCCCTAGCCAGAAGAACTGAAGCTGGCAAAGCACAGGGCCAAGGGCCACAGTGCCATATGTCATCAGGAAGAACAGGGAGGCCATTGGGCCCTGGACACAAGACAACAAATTACCTGTTGAGCAGTCCATGTGCGTTAGGCCAAGCTCACTGGTGGTTTTCATTTTCTTGGAGGTGTGCTCTGAGGTAGTAGGTGAGACCAGAGGATTTGTGATAGTAAAACAGGAAGCATTCACACCAAAGCTACTGCCTGGGGTCTGCTCAGCCTGCTCTATCTTCCTTTTCCGTGAGGGCAGGGCAATGGACGAAGGGGTCACTGCCAAAGTAGTCTGAGCTCTCCCAAGTAGGTGACAGCCAGGGATGGAGTGCTGAAGCAGGAAATGATCAATCCTGGCCTTTAGGGAGGGGTGGGGCAGGGGCTGGGAGTGTGGAGTAAAGGCTACCCCAGTAAAAGGGTCACTGGGCACTCTGCCCCATGTAGCTTCACTGCGGTTACACTTTTCCAGTGTGCTCTGGTCAATGACCTTGCCTGAAGGTAGCAGCATGGGGCAAGGCATGATCTCCAGGGTGATGGGATCCAGGAACTCCTCGGGCACATCACCAACTGCCTGAGCCAATTCCTGCAGGCTAGAGGGGGCCTGTTGGGTCTCAGACTGGCTCCCAGAGTCACAGTCACTCTCCATGGGCAAAGCTGGAGTTTGCAAAGCCAAGTCCTGAGGCAGATTCTCTGAGGCCATCAGTAGGACACTGTCTATCACCTCCTGAGAGCAGGTCTTGGCTGGCTGACCCCACACTTCCAACCGCTTGATGCAAGGAATACCACTGCCTGTTACATGGGTGATACCAATCTTTAGGTGAGCCACGTGGCTAAGGGAAAGAGTCCCTTTATTCCAGAGCTCCTGGGCCATAACAGCAGGGGAGGGGAGTGTGATTTCCATTGGGCTAAAGGGTGGCCTGGCCTTGAAGCCCCTGTGGCTGAAAACCACTTGGCTCTGGTTTTTCAGTAAGACTTTGCCTACCAAGGTGAATGCCTCCTTGTCAGGAACAGATGGCTCAGCTGGGCCTGGGGTCTGGCACTCAGGTGTATTCCAAGAGGCTCTGCTGGATAAGGCAGATGTGTACATTTCCAGGCCAATGACATTCTGGCCTCCTCCAGCTGTGAGGTCTATGTTAATCCTACAGATTTCCACATTAAAGGGAAAGGAGACTGTCACGTAGATTGGTGGCTTAATGAAATACTCTGTCCTAAAACCATGGCTTCTCTTTGTGAGGTCTTCAGAGATGAGATTTTCTACTTCGTAACCATCAGCTGATATCTAGATTTAATGACAAATATGAGACATACTGATTCAAATGAAGATGCTGCTTTGCAAGAACTTGTCATTTCTAAGAAAACTAAATTGTGAAGTTCTTCATTTTAAAATTTCCCCTACTAAACTAAATTGTCCCAGTTTTTTTTTGCAAGTACCAGGATCAAGTCAAAGGCTGAAGGCAGCAATTGTGTTCGGCACTATAGCCCAATTATATAAAAATATAGACTATATATATATATATATAAAATAAAACTCTACCCAACCTACCCAAAACTTCCTGCAAAATAACATCTCTGAGAAGAGGAGGCAGGTATACTAGTGGTTTTTTTATTTCAGAGGATGAAAACACGCAGATTTAAAGGAAAACAAAAATGTGCCTTAAAGTTCTCAACTTATATTTGAATCCCACCAATTATAACAGTTTCCCTAGGAAGGCAAAATAAACAATCTGATTATAAATCTATAAATGATGACACTGGTTTAAAAAAAATGTATTCAGGAAAAAGGACCACAAAAGACTATGGACATTTAAAACAATAAATGGGTTTTGGTAGGGGTTTGTGATGACTTCTTCCCTTTTTTAATATTTCTAATACTTGTTAAAATTAATGGATATTTTAAGGCATTTTTGTCTGAAGGAGTCAGCCTAATAATTTGGGAATGTAAAACAGTATGCTGTATGCAGAAACTCTAAATTAGGGAAGGGGTTCAATTTTTTCCTTGCTGTTTCCTTATTCCTTGCTTTGTGCTGTGAATAGATATCTTCCTTGACACAAAAAGGGAAGAAGCTTAATTCAAATAATAAATAGCAAGAAATCCAAACAACAAATACAAAACATTACTTCTAGTATTAGAAATTAGCAAAAGAGCCAGATGTGATGGTGTAGGCCTGTAATCCCAGCGATTTGGGAGGCCAACACAGGAAGACTGCAAAACTCAAGGCCAGCCTCAGCAACTTAGAGAGACCTGATTCAAAAAATAAAAAGGGCTATAATCTAGTTCAGTGTTAAAGTGCCCCTGGATTCAATCCCCAGTACCAAATAAATAAATAAATAAATAAAATTAGCAAAAGAACAAAAGAATGGGGGTGGGGGGTAATTTCCACTTTTGCTTTGACTAAGGGTAGAACTGAAATTGACTGTTCTAGAGGGAAAAGACAATGAAGACAACCCCCCACAAAATGAATCACAGCTTACCTCATAATGGTGCTCTATGATTCCAGAGGTAAGCCTGCCCCATGCTCACCTAAATGCCCTTTGGAGGAATCAAAGGGCGAAAATATAATAAACCTGAATCAAGTCCTCATGTGCAAGGCAGGAAATGGGAAAACTCAGGAAAAATATGTGTTGTATATCTATGTATATGTATTTGTTTTGTTTACCTTGTTGCAGTGAATTCTTGGTTTAAATTGTGGGAGACAAAGATTTATGACCATCTTTGTGGCTGAAAGGATAGCTTCCAAGTATCAGAAACAGCCTTAAATAAAAAATAAAACTTGGTATTAGTCATACCAGTTAAAATTCAGTTCTAAACTTTCAAGAGTTCCTAAGAGAAGAGAAACAGGGTAACAACAAAAATTTCAATATACACATAACTCTCACAGACTATACTCACTCTCCTTATGTCCTACACATGATGCTGGGAAAAAATTAAATTAACCAATAAAAAAGTATGAAAGAAATTTCTAGTGTAGGATCCACAAGTTGGTAAAGTCTGACAGTTCTCTGGCCCAACAGACGTGCCAAAGATCCATTAGAGGCAAAGTCTGTTAAGTCTGCAGGAGGCTACCCACAGGAAAGGGACAGTCAAAAATGACTTGAGCTCAGAAAAAGAACAGAGGTTTAGAATGGAAAGGTCACAGAAAATAATCACAGTAATGTTAAGCATCTTTATTATTTAACATTTGTTAATACAAGTATATTTTCCTATTAAAACAGACAATTAGGGCTGGGGTTGTGGCTCAGTGGTAGAGCACTTGCCTCACATGTGTGAGGCACTGGGTTCAATTCTCAGCACCATGTATAAATAAATGAATAAAATAAAGGTCCATCAACAACTAAAAAAATATTTAAGAAAGAAAGAAAACAAAGACAATTAGAAGAGTTAAAAACATCATTATTGCCAGGGATGGTGGCATACACCTGTAATCCTAGCTATTCAGGAGGCTAAGGCAAGAAGAGACCAGCCTGGGAGTGAAAGCCTGCCTCAAAATGAAAAAATAAAAGGACTAGGGATGTAGTTCAGTGATAGACCACCCTTGGGTTTCAATACATAGTACCACACACAAAAAGAAAAAGAAACAAAACAATCATGATTGAGAAGACTGTTAGGATTTTTATTGGATTATACTGAATCTACAGAACAATTTAGGGAGCTATTATGACATTTTAATGAAATTCACGAGCATAGCACTTCTATTCATTTATTTAGGTTACACCAAATTTCTTTCTGATGAATTGCAATTTGGATGCCCTTTAAAAAAAACACTGAAACAATAACATGATCATAAATGACTGATGATGTTTACCAAGTGCTACGTGTCATGCCTTTTGTTAAATGCAAAATGTGTAGCATCTATCTCATTTCATCCTCACAGTAACCTTAGGTGGGTACTGATATCCTTATTGGGCAGATGGAAAAACTGAGGCCAAGGAGAAGTTAAGCTGAGTTTCAGATTCCAAAACTTCCCTTAGGCACTCTGTGGCCTATGTGGGCACCATTTGCCTTGAAGGATTTACCATGAAGTAATGTAGCTGAAAAGTAGATGTTAATGCCTTACAACTTTCTTCTTCTGTTACTTGGATCAAGATATGATATAATTGATTTAAAAAAACAATTTTCTAGACTTGAAATTAATGTGACTATGCCCTATTATGTACAAATGGGGAAACCTTGATTGTCCTTCCCAACTTGCGCTGGAACAGGCCTCAAACTGTTTTTTAAGGAAAATCTTAATGGATCCTTCACACTGGTACTTCAGAGGAAGTTTCTTGCCTGTATGGAGATAGGCTAGCCTACTAGTCAAGTGTAGTAGAGCAGAATGAAAACTTTAGCAGTTTAAGAGCTGACAGGTGGTAGTTCTGCATGCTAACACACACCAGCTCTGCTTACTGACATTTAACCATAGAGGCCTGAAGCAGCTAACGGGTAGCTTTAAAAGATAACTGCAGTAGCAGAACCAGGAAACAAAATGATAGGGACAAAATAATCTCCCTTTAAGCTTGGTGCAGTAAAAGTCCCTAAGCTGTATGAGCTGAGTCCCTAGTTTGTTGACAGGCTTGTACCCATATAAGGAATGTAAATGTACCCTCCAATAGAATTACACCATCTCTCCTGACCTGATGTACACAAAACTTGCTTATGTAGAAAAGTAAAAGCCCTCCTGTGCTTGGGGCTCAGACTTTGGGATTTATCCATCTGGGCTGTGGCCACTAATAAAGTGTTGCTTCCAGATCTTGGTGTCCTGACTCTCATTTCCCACTATACAAGCATCTCACCTCATGAGGCTTTTCCACCTTGTTCAGAAGTCGTCAACTCTACCAGTCAACCATGAAAGCAAGGCCTGAGTAGACACAACTACTTACTCTCAATAGAACTTACCAAAATGTAATTTCAAGGAATATTCATGCAGACTGTTCAGTCCATCCATAGTAAATTCTCTTCAGTGCCAGCCTAAGTGGCACTTCTGGCCTCCTGCCTGGTATACCTGGTGGCTACTGCAGATCATATCCCACATCACCACCTGAGAGATTTCGCTGCAGTTTGGATTCTCAGCTGTAGAAAAACAGATGTAACACATTAATAAAAATTCAGTAGCCAATCTATGAAGATTCATAAGCCCCATCAACCGAGAACAGCAATTTGAGTCTCTAAAACATAAACTTCCTTGAGCATCATGACCCTCAGAGCAGACCATACCCAACTTCATTCATCCCAGCCACCACATCACTACACACTTCTCAACCCACCACAACTCTTCACCAAACTTCCCTGGCATAATGTGATCTATTAGCAAGGAATTTCATAAGACACAGCTCTTCAAGGTTAGATGGTGTTTTTTTTTAAAAAAAAAAATCTTTATTATATTTACTTATTTTTATGTGGTGCTGAGGATCGAGCACTGTGCCTCACGTGTGTGAGGCAAGCGCTCTGCCACTGAGCCACAACCCCAGCCCCTAGATGGTGTTTTGTTAGGTTACAAACATGATCATTCCCTACACAATACCCACTCTTTGAGACCACGAGAAAATTTTCTTTTATGTCTCAGTACTACAATAATTGTTTCTACCAAGCAACTCAGTATTTTATGATATGACTATGGATTATATGCCTTCTTTACTTTGGCTGCTAGAAAGCTCAGAATAAAACCTGTGGCCTCTCCCTCAAATTTTTCTTTGATTAAAACCCTTACTTTTATGTCACAGAGTATGAGAATGACCTTAAAATCATCACCTTTTGGTGAACAATTAGGTCATTACAACCTTTTTACTATGATAACATTAAGATTAAAATCTTAAATAAAAATTATGCCTTTTTTCCCCTTTGGTCTTAGTACAATTTTGACTTTTTGTCTTTTTTTTAATTTTAATATTTATTTTTTAGTTTTCATCGGACACAACATCTTTGTTTGTATGTGGTGCTGAGGATCAAACCCGGGCCGCACGCATGCCAGGCGAGAGCGCTACCGCTTGAGCCACATCCCCAGCCCTTGACTTTTTGTCTTATTGGATCCTACATATTTTCTTGTTAAGGTTCCTGTTCATAAATAGGATATGCTTATCCCATTGATTTTTCTAACCAATTATTTCTATATATATAGGAAAGGTTTTTCACTCTGGTTATCTTTATAATGTATTTACTGAACTAACTGAATTTAATAAATTTTCTGTTGGTTTTCTTGGGGCTTTTGCAATGCCATCTGCTCAATATTAATTAGAGTTCTTTTCTCAAAATGGTAACTCTTATTACTGTCTCTCATTGTATGGATTAGCTAGAACTTACAGAATTACACACACAAAAAAAATATAGTTGCCATCCTTGTTCCCATTAGAAAATGCCTCTTTAAACATAAAGCTGATTGTTAGATTGAAATATTATTTTTATGTTAATAAAGCATTCTAAATGTTTTTTGAAGATCAGTAATATGCTCTGAATTCTGATTTTTCTCAATATTGTTTTATTATTTATCTTATCTGATATATTAACTCATTTTTCTAATTTAAACTTATGCCTTTATTCCCAGAATAGGTTCTATTTGATTGTGGCAGACTGCTCTTCAAAAGTACTGTGAGGGTTGGGACTGTAGCTCAGTGACAGAGTCCTTGTTTAGCATGTGTGAGGCACTGGGTTCAATCCTTAGTGCCACATAATAAATAAATAAATAAAATAATTATTTTTTTAAAAGTACTATTCAATTTTATTTTATGTTTAATTTTAGATGGGATGTCATTGTACATTCACACAAGATTTGCAAACCCTGTGCTAGGTACTTGAGTACAAAGATAAATGAAGTGGTCAGGTGGTGAAACTATTGTGTTACCCTGTAATGGTGAATACGTAACACTACACATTTTGCAAAACCCACAGAATTATGTAACATAAAGAGTGAACCTTCACTCTTTATGTTAATAATGTAGCAATCATACTCAATCATAACAAATATACCACACCAATATAAAACGTTAATAACAGAGGAAACTGTATAGGGGAAGGAGGTATATGTATTATCTGCTTAATTTTTCTATGAACCTAAAACTGCTCTAAAATATAAGGTCTAACAATAATAATTGCAGGGAGAAGTAACTGAAAACAAATCAGGACTGGACATCGAATGGAAATATGCAAATTGAAACAAGTGATTGTTCCATTATGGCACAAGAGTGGCAGACACTTTTTTAAAAATGTCTTACAAATAAGCTAGGCATGGTGGCACATGCCTATACAGCTACTTAGAAGATTAAGGCAGGAGGAGTCCAAGTTTGAGGTCTGCCTCGACAACTTAGTAAGAACCTATCTCAAAATTGGAAAAAAAAATTTTTTTTTTGAAAAAGGACTGGGGATGTGGCTCAGTGATTAAATGCCCCTGGGTTCAATCCCCAATATTCGCCCTCCCCCAGAAACAACAACAACAAAGCTGGATGTGGTGGAAAATGCCTGTAATCCCAGCAACTCTGGAGGCTGAGGCAAGAGCATCACAGGTGTGAGGCTAGCCTCAGCAACTTGACAAGGCCCTCTGCAACTTTAAGTCCCCATCTCAAAATTAAAAAAAATAAAAATAAAAATGGTTGGGGACATAGCTCAGTGACAAAGCACCCTTGAGTTCATCCCCAGTACTAAAAAAAGAAAAAAAATCTTACAAATTATTCTGTTTCTTTGAGAAATTTTGGTGCCTACACTAGGATCCTACAGGACTTATTGCTATCAAGATCTTTCAAAGTCAAGTGCCTCCTACCCTAAAGCTTAATTTGAGGGGTGGGGGCGGGGAAATCAACATACAAAAAGGCAAAGAAAGAGCCTCACTCAGGAAGACTACCTCCCAAGCTCTGCTGAGGACATGGTCATGTAACCTGAATTCATTGCAAATATTGTCCAGTAAAACAGAAATTATAGCCTCTTTTTCCAAATGTGGTACAAGGAAGACTGGCCTGAATATAAACTGGGGACCTCAGATCATGACTAACGTGCCTTGCAGTTCAGAGAAGTAGCTTGGAGCCATATAACAATGGTATAGTAAGACAGTAGTATGCATTTGTTAGCAGATAAAATAGAAGTCAATATTTATTAGAAATTTTATATTACAAATCACTTCAGGTAAAAAAGGATTACAGACGATAACTCTTGAACCCACCACTAGCTTTAGCAAGTGTTAATATTTTGCCATGTTTTTGTCTGATTTCAGTGTAAAAATCAAAATTTTTTACCAAGTAAGCTCTATCTATCTAAAGTTGTTATTCAAATCATGTAGGTACGCATGTATCCATCATAATTGTATGTATTTTAATGTATCTTAATGATATTCTACTGTGCCTGTCATCTTACAACTTGCTTTTCCATTAAGCATTACTATTTTTAAAGTTTTTTATTTTGAAGTTTTTTTACCAAGTTTATTCATTTTAACTTTGCAGTATTCAACTGTATATGACTAAAAGTGTATTTATTTGTATGACTAAAGTGTATTTATCCCCTTCCCTATTACTTATGTTGTTTATAAATTTTTAGTATTAAAAAATTACTACAGCTGGGCATGGTGATGCACACATTAGTCCTAGTGGACTCAGGAGGCTGAGGCAAGAGGACTGTAAATTCAAGGCCAGCCTCAACAACTTACTAAGAACCTTTCTTAAAATAAAATGAAAATAAAAAGGCTGGAGATATAGTTCAATGGTAAGTGCTGCTGGGTTCTATCCCCAGTAACAAAACCAACCAACCAACTAACCAACTACAATAAATATTCTCTCTCTGTCTTCCTGTTGGGGGAAGTAAGGAAAAATGAAATAAGCAGTTCTGTCTTGGGGCAATCCACACCTCTTCCTAACAGATTATAGAATATAAAGGTTTATGACAACTTTCTGCAAATTACATTGAGAATGGGGAAGAATGGACTAACTCAATGCGTTTCAACTTGTGATTTTTGAAATCAAGTTGCAGATTGAAGAAAAAATGTAAAATACAAAATATCAAAATGCATAGGGAGGACTGGGGTTGTAGCTCAGTGGTAGAGCGTTTGTCTAGCATGTGTGAGGCACTGGGTTTGATTCTCAGCGAAAGAGAAGAAGAGAAAAGAAAAAAAAAAAAGGAAGGAAGGCAGGAAGGCCCATCAACAACCAAATATATATTTAAAAATGCATAGTGAATGGGTCTTACATCATGAAACCTGTTTCAGGTTTGTACAAATATATGCAAATCCATGTAAAACGTTCTTTATTGTGCTCCCCCCCCCCGCCCCCCCCCCCCCCCCCCCGCCTTCTTCTTGGTACCAGGGATTGAACCCAGGGGTCCTTAAGCACTGAGTCACATCCCCAGCCTTGTTTTGTTTTGTTTTTTAATTTTGAGACAAAGTCTCTCTAAGTTGCTAAGGCTGGCTTTGAATTTGTGATCCTCTGGCCTCAGCCTCCCAAGCCACTGGGATTACAGGCATATACCATTGTGCCCAGCTATTGTGGCTCTTGATTTAAAAAAAAAAATAGAAAACACCAGCCAAAAATATACCCAGAACTCAGGGACGGAGTCATAAAAGTAACACTAAGGATAACTAGGACACATGGCTTCAGGAACAACTATGAAGAGAGACAAGTACTACATATTAATGGTACAATGAACTATATATGCTCAATTATAAAAGTCAGGAAGAACAGGAACAGAAAGGGAAAAGCCCTACAGAGAGGGACCAGTAAGAATCAAGACCTAAAGGAGGGATGGTGTAAAGTAGGGTTAGGAAGTGCTATATAAGCCATTGACATTGTCATTTGTTCATTTTGAGACAAGGTCTTACTATGTTACCCAGGCTGGTGTCGAGTTTGGTGGACTTGAACAAACATCCCACTTTATCCTTCAAGCAGCTAGGACTACAGCCATACCAGCATGCCAGGTTTGAATATACACCACTTAGCTACAGGCTGGAATAGGAGGCAGGGAAGGCACTGAATATACCAAGGGGCTTAGACAACTTCATCTGGTAGAATGAAGTAGTGTTTCTCCAAACTCAAGACCAAGAGCTCCAATTAGTGAGATATAACCAGTAATATTTTTAATTAAGTAGAATAGAAAGTAAATATCAGTATGCACTAGCGTAAAGGTAAACATACTTTCTTGTAAAACTTTTTGTTTCAGTTATATATCCATGTACACTCATTCATTCATTCATTCAAGGTTTTGATGTAAAGCATTTTGATTTTTTGGTAGTACTAGGGATTGAACCCAGGGCCCTGCACATGAGAGGCAAGTGTTCTACCACTGAGTTTCATACTCAGTCCTTTTGGAGACAGGGTCTTACTAGGTTGCCCAAGCTGGTTTCAAACTTATGTTCCTTTTGCCTCATCTCGCAAGTAGCTGGAATCACAGGCTTGTGTCACTATGCCAGGAATAAAAGGCATTTCTTACTAAGGGTTGTTGTTAAAAAAAATAAAAATAAGTTTGAAAGCTACTGGTCAGAGGGAAGTCATAGAAGGCTTATAACAAGGGGGAGAAATGACACTAATGAAAAGCCTGCCATTAACCTCCTAGATGATGTAACAATTTTGAACCACTTAGAAGCAATTCATCCTTCAGTTGGTTTCCCTTTCCTCTGGCTGATGTGTTCCCACTATCTTTTCTGTATTATAGGAGAGATTATCTTTGTAAATGGCTTCCTAAAGATACCAAGGTATAAACTACTTAGAAATAAGCTAGTAGCCTCAATTTTTCCTTTGACATTTTCTCCCCTTTTTAGAGGGATATTCTTTTTTGAACTACTGAGCATTTCACAAGGATTTCAAAGCTACTAAGAAACTGATTATTTAAAAGATATTTAATTAAACCTTTCAAGATAATTGTAGGTTAAGTTGTAAGAAACAGAGTATCTTTTACACAGTTTTTCCTGGTGGTAATTCTTACATAGTTACAAGACAACACCATGACTAGAAAACTTACAATAACAATCTACTGATCTTACTTAGATTTCACCAGTTTTATATGCATTCATTTGTGCAGGCCTACCTCTTCAGTTCTATGCAATTTTATTCCATGTGTAGATTTGTGTAATCAATACCATAGCCAAGATAACAAAACAGTTCAAGCACCACAAGGATCCCTTGTGCTACCCATTAAGAATTCATTTATTGGCTGGGCATGGTGGTGCACCCTTGCAATTCTAGTGACTGGAAAAAGGCTAAGGCAGGAGGATCACATGTTTGAAACTAGCCTCAGCAACTTAGGGAGGCCCTAAGCAACTCAGCAAGAACCTGTCTCAAAATAAAGAGGACTGGGATGTGGCTCAGTAGTAGAACATCCCTGGGTTCAATGACCAGTACTACTAAGAAAAAAAAAAAAAGTCATTTATTTTATAAAGTCAAATACTTTTTTGTTTATTTATTGGGTAGTGCTGGGAATAGAACCTAGGGCCTCAAAAATAGTAGGCAAGCACTCTACCAATGCACTACACCCTCAACCCCAAAGTACTATTATTACCACAGAAATCCTGAAGTTCTTCACCCATATCTAAGTCCCTTAAGACATCAGTTAAGCCCACTGTTCACACTATAAGAAACAAATTTGAGTGATATTATCATTCATGTCATTTAAATAACTGCGACTATTAAAAAAATGCAAAAGTATACATAAAACAAAGAAAAAGAACACAAATCTTTAAATTCAATTATTTACTCATCCATATAAAATGTTTGACTTATTCACATTATCCTTAGAGCTGGCTAAAATGAAAGACAGCTGTCTCAACTTATCACACACAGTTGGTTGCCCACAAGTGAAAGAGCTTATGGGAGTATTTCAATTATATATTTGAAAAATCTGTATCTAGGACTATGTGTACATGAATAGTTTGGGAGGTAATGGTGGGAATGCAGAAGTTTAAACATGTAATACTCTACTAGACTAGAGGGATACGTTGGGGGATTTTCCCCCCCTTTTGGGTTTAAAATTGTTCTAAGTACTAACCAGGTGTGGTAGCCATGCCTATAATCCCAGCACTCGGGAGGCTGAGGCAGAAGGATCATAGGTTTGAGGCCAGTCTCAGCAACTTAGCAAGGACCTATGCAACCTAGGAAGACCCTGTTTCAAAATAAAAAATAAACAGTGCTGGGGATGTAGCTCAGGGATTAAGCACTCCGGGTACAATCCCAAGTACCCAAAACACACACACACTCTCACTCTCTCTCTCTCACACACACACACACACATACAAAGTTGTTATAAATAGTTAAACACATGCACTGGATTTCTGAGGTCTCCAGATGGTATCAGGGAGGACTGATCATAAAATATATGCTCTGGGTATTTCTTGGCAGCTGATAGCCACTGGATGTCCAGATGGGACAGACCTTTCTTCCCTGCCTCTCTGTACTCAGGCTCAGGAAGGGAAAATGTAAAGGAAAGAACAAGAAAGGAGTCAGAAGTCAACTGCCCAACTGTACTGGTCTACCCAGGACCAAAGGGATTATCAAAATGTGTGACTTTCAGTGCTGGGAGAGTCCCAGGCAAACTGGGACAAGTTGGTCACTCTGTCCTGAAGGTTGTTGTCTGTGATGCCCTGGAGCTTAAAGAAATGAAGCAAACCTTTTGATGTTGTTGTTGAAGTTCAGAACCTGGGGGTGGGAAAGAATGGAGGGGTAATTTGGAAGAGAATAAGGTGACCATGACACTTTTTGAAAATTTAAGCATCCACCTTCCTTTGGCCTACAAAAAAGTTACCATAGCTGAATTATACAATCTGATTTTGAGTTTCACGAAAAAGAAATGGAAAATAATTCTGCCAGATACACATATTTTTAAAGACTAAGCTCAAACAGGATACGGGGGGGGGGGGGGGGGGGGAAGAAGATTACCTGTCAAATAAGAGAAAAGCATTTAACCTCATAGAGTGGGTGGAATACTAACACAGTGAGCAATTTTATAAATTGGGCACTTCAGCTTTTAAAGACATATAATACTTCTTATAATTTCTAAATTGAGTCACCTGTCCATCCATGAAGTTTGACTTATATGCATTTTTCTTAGAGTTGTTTAAACTGAAAGATTGTTGCCCACCAGTGAGAGAACTAGAACACAGGCAGGGGTCTAAAAGATGCCTGCAATTTTATATCACATGTACCTAAGTCACCTTTAAGGGTTTATGTTTGAGGCACTATGCTCGGCACAAATGGACATTTCTGTGTCCATGCATATTAGGCAAGCACACTACTACTAAGTTATACCCTTAGCCCATGCATACAGTTTTTACTCTTAAGCAACCCACAGCATCAAAATGAGGCACAAATGGACATGTTTTTCTTTTAAAAGATTCAGACTCAAAACAAGATATACAATGAATTGCCTTAATAACAATGTCAGGGAAATTCTATGGGATCTCAGGTGAGGTGGCCAGGCTCTACAATCAACCTGACCTTAATCTGGTCCCTTTTCTCCAGGACCTAATTTCACGTCTTATCTCCCTCCTGAATTTTCAACTATCTCCAATTATAGTACTCTATTTTTAACAAATGCAATCATTCATTCAAGTCTATTCTGTGCACCACCACCACCACCATCCCACCCAAATAAAACTTGTCTTAATGCTATGCTTTAGGGTTGCCAGATTTAACAAATAAAAACTGTTCACTTAAACCTGAACTTCAGCCGGGAATGGTGGCACACACCTATAATCCCAGCAACATGGGAGACTGAGGCAGGAGGATCCCAAATTCAAGGTCAGCCTTAGCAATTCAGCAATTCTGTATCTCAAAATAAAAAGGACTAGAGATGGGGGCTGGGATTGTGGCTCAGCAGTAGAGCGCTTGCCTAGCACAGGCAGGACCCAGGTTTGATCCTCAGCACCAAATAAAAATAAAGGCATTGTGTTGTATCCATCTACACCTAAAAAAATAAATATTTAAAAAAAAAAAAAAAGGACTAGGGATGTAGCTCAGTGGTAAAGCATCCATGGATTCAATCCTCAGACACTCCCTGTTCACACACACATATACACACACACAAGAAAAAGCCCAAACTTCAGCAAAACAATGAATTATTTTAAGTATAAGAAATGTCCCACCCAGTGCAGAGACACACACCTGTAATCCCAGCTACTCAGGAAGCTGAGGTAGGAGGATCACAAGCTCAAGGCCAGCCTGGGCAACCTAGCAAGAACCTGTCTCAAAATAGAAAAATAACAAGTACTGGGGATATAGTTTAGTGATAGAGAATCTGAGAGTCTGAACTCAACCCGCAGTACTTCAAGGAGAAAGAGAGTGAGTGAGAGAGAGTGAGTGAGTGAGTGAGTGAGAGAGAGAGAAATATCACATGTACTATTTGGGTCACACACTAAAATAATTTATTAGAGACTCAGAAAAGTAGGAACAAAAAATAAAAGGAACTCCCTCAACATTATAAAGGGTTTATGAAAAAACGCACAACTAACATCATAATTGGTAAAAATTGGAGCTGGGGATATGGCTCAAGTAGTAGCACACTCGCCTGGCATGCCTCAGCACTACATAAAAAATAAAATAAAGATACTGTGTCCACCTAAAGCTAAAAAATAAATATTAAAAAAAATAATTCGTGAAAGATTGAAAACATTCAAGGAACAATACAAGATATCTACTTTCACCAATTCTATTCTTTATCTTACTAGAAGTTCCTGCCAAAGCAATCAGGCAAGAAAAAGAAATCCAAAGTGAAAAGAGAAACATAAAGCTATCTCTATGTTCAGACAACATGAGCTGATATACAGAAAATTCTAAAGGATCCAAACAATAACAACAACAACAACAACAAAAAACAATGTGAGCTAATAACTGAATGAAGCAAAATAGCATGTTTGACAGATCATGATCAAAGGCCAATGGAGCTGGGTATGAGGGCATGCCTATGATCCAACTACTTGGGAAGGTGAAATAGGAGCATCCCAAGTTTGAGGCCAGCCTCAGTAACTGAGGCCCCTTCTCAAAAATAACAAGGGCTGGGGATATAGCTCAGTGGTAAAATGCCCCTGGGTTGAATCATCAATATGGGAAAAAAAATGAAAAAAAGACTGAAGTGATGTTGGACAGAGTGAGAAATCTTCTCTGAAGAGTGACCTTTGAGAGACCTTAACAATAGGAGGAAGGATCCCCTCTTTCTTTTGCAGTGTGGGGGAATCAAACCTCATACATGGAAGGCAAGCAATCTACCACTGAACTACATCTGTAGTCCAGAGTGATCCCTTTCGAAAGAAATTTTCACAGACCCCAAGTGTTTACTAAAATTACTTATATTGTTATTTACACAGAAAATCTCTATGTTGGTGACTCTAGTATAAGCAAAAAGGAATCAACAAAACCTGTCTATGGGACTACCTGATTTGAAAGGTAACTCATTTTCTTCCCATCTGGGCTACTTGCCATGAAAAACATTCATCAGATTTGGGAACTACTGGCCTCTTAGGCTCTTATATAATTCTACTTTTCTAGATCCAATTTTAAGAAGAAAATATGGGAAGCCTGGAGAGAAGAGTTTATGCAAGAAGTGTAGAAATGTGGAATAGGGAGCTAAGAAGAAGATATTAATTCCAATTCTGAAATTGGAAGAACAAGCAACTAAAGATAACCAATCAAATCTAAAACAAAAATGAGAACTTTCATTTTAGACTGTGAAGAACACACACAGAGGTAAAGTCCTGAAATGTAAGTAAAGCTGTGATTCTTCTTTAAAACAAAGAATATGATAACTACTTTTATAAAAATTGGCTTTAGACAATACCTAAATTTTTATTCTAAAAGCTTAAAATAATTGAGACATAAGGCTAGTAAACAAAGTGCAACAGGAGGGCTGGGGTTGTGGCTGAGATGTAGAGCACTCGCCAGGCATGCTTGAGGCACTGGGTTCAATCCTGTGCACCATACAAAAATAAAATAAAGGTATTGTGTCCACCTACAACTAAAAAATATATTAAAAAAAAAAAAAAGAAAGAAGGAAATAAAAACTGTAATAGGAATTACTAGACCATGGACATTTTAAGATGTTTATTACTTACTAAGAGTAATATGCACAAATTAGCAATAACTTATTACTGCTACAGGTCACAATTAATTCACAGTTAACATATATTAGCTTCAATCTGTAACAAATAACACCATGATTAATTCTCTTCAACAGATGATTTTATTACTAAATTTACATTCTGGCTTTTATAATTATTTTGCTGTATAAATTAAGTATGATTTTATTCAAAATGCTCGGGACCAGGCTGGGCACAGCGGCGCACACCCGTATTCCCAGTGGCTGGGGAGGCTGAGGCAGGAAAATAGCAAGTTTAAAGCTAGCCTCATCAACTTAGAGAGGTCCTAAGCAACTTAGCAAGACCCTGTCTCAAAACAACAACAACAAAAAGGGTCGGAATGTGGCGCCTCTGGCTCAGTTCCTAGTTAAAAAAAAAAAAAAGCTTGAGACAAGAAAGACTTTGAGTTGCTTCATGCTTCAGATTAAGAAATATCTGCATAGACTACCATTTGAATATCCCTAATCCAAAAGTCTAAAATCCAAAGTGAATGTCATGGTGGTACTCAAAAGTTCCAGATTCTGGAACGTTTTTGATTTTCAAATTAGGGATGCTCAACCTGTACACCAACAGTTTAGAGTAAAAATACCCATGAAAGCCCTTTAGAGAACAGAAGTGAACACTTTCTCATGGAGGAAAGCCAGCTTCTCTAAGCGCGTTCGTTTTAGTAGTGGGAGCCATTCCCAGTAGGATAATTCTACCACATGGTACCCAAGCCGAACCAGCTGCCGCCTCTTCATATTGTGCAGTCCAAGCAGATCCCTGGAACCATAGCAATATTGGTTCCTGTTCGTCAACTGAATAGCCAGCTTCACTGGTGGGGCCTGCACATGGGCTGAGGGATGCAGGCCAGCCATCTCCACAGCTCCCAATCTACCTGCCATATTGGAAAGGAAGTTCCCCAAGGATTCTTTCTCTGACTTTACAGGCTGCTGCAAAGTCTCTGACTCATTGTTCCCCTGGAAATGCCCTCTTGCTTTCCCTTTCAGCAACTGATTCATCAAATTATCTGTAAGGCTGACTCCTACATGCTTAAACCTTAATTTGGCTACATCGTCAGCTGGTATGGCTTCTTTATTAAATGGTAATGGCTTCATGTTAATGTCAAGCTGGACCTCTAAGTCAGAAGACCGAGTATGAGGCAAAATCATATGGTGCTTGATGTACTGGGGGCCGCCCAACATGGTCTCAAGTAAAGAGAGAGCTTCTAGGAATTCAGGCTTTGAGTTCATATCTTTCCTTGCTAAATTCCAAAGCTTAGCAGATGCCTCTTGCTGAAGGTAAGAACTAAGACGACTGCCTCTATAATCTGGACACTCAACACCAACTGTACCATCAAGAGTATACAGTTCCTTGGTGAGTTCAAATTTACTTCTCTCCTGAGCTAGCTTGACAAACCCTGGACTCAAAGCAAAATCAATAAGCTCTATTAGAAAGTACTCCGAAAATGCCAGACCCAGCAGGCAGGTGAGCAGGTGTTCTGGATATTGGTTGAATTCAGGCATCTTTCTGTGAATTTCGTTGATCAGGCTAGAATAAAATTCTTCTGTGTTGGGTGGCTTATAATTCAGAGTTCCAAATGACCATAGAATTTTGGCAATATCTTTACTGCGACAGTGCACTACTCTAGGAGGCAAAGAAGCAGCCACAGCATTCATTACTCCTTCATCCAGAAAGTGTAAAGCTGAGCAGGCAAGAGTCAGGTGCATAACACCCTGAACCCCCAGGGAAGGAATTCGCTGAGGAGCTATCTCTCCAAAGCGCTTCATGAAATTTACATGATCCACATGAGTGAATCTGAACATTTTAAGAATATGCACTAAGGCATGACTACTCAAATGCTCCATGTCAGCACAAGCCAAATCTCCAAGTTTCCGCATTACAAATTCAGAGAGACTACTACTTGACTTAAAGAATCCCAAACAGATTGTACCAACCTCCTCTAAGTTGATCAAATCTATATACTTAAGGATCAATGATTCCAGTTTTTGCATTAGGTCCTGAGGCACCTGTCGACTTTCACCTATAATATAAATTAAGTGAATCAGCTGGGACAAGGATAGATCTTTCCAGTGCAAATTAAGGTAACTAAAAAAAATTTTTAAAAACTGAGGTACTCTGAGACCTAAGCACCGCCAGAGATCAGCCACCAAGAGAAGCTGATTCAGACTCATCTCCCATACCTGTTGACAAAACCTGGTTTTATACACATCTAGCATTGAATGAGAGTGAGGAATTCCTAAACTAACAAAGGCTTTCAAAATACTGATTAGATCTGGAATATCAAAGACTTGTATATTTTTCACACTCAATTGGCAGAGCAGAGCAAAGCTGGTACTTGTCAGCAAAACAGGATGCTGTTCTGTAGGCAAAGAGCTCAGCTTACAAAAATAATCAGCAATGATTTGAGGTTGAAGGTTACTTTGATAAACTGTGACTTTGTGCAAAATTAGTTCACCTTCTGAAACAGAGAGGGGCTGACAAGTCTCAGATCTGTTATAGCTGTGAAGCTGGTATTCTGGCCTTAGCTGTAGGAAAACTCGGGTGCCTTCAAAGGAATCAAAAACTTCTACATCCTCTTCATCAATTTTCATAGTCCTGGGTGAGTCCAGCTGCAACTTCCTGGCTTTAGAGGTAGAAGCTTTGCTGAATTCCAAACCCAGAAAGGCACTGCTGATTGTGAAGACCCTCTGAGAAAAGGTGGCGCTACCAACGTTCTTAACTTTTCTGGCAGGATGGCAGGAACTACTACGCTCAGGAGGGGCCTGTCCCCTATGCCGTATATTGCTTCCCATATTCCAATATGCCACACTTTGGGTGGCACTGTAGGCAAAAGAATCGCGAAATGCTTGATATTTTAAAGGTTTTAATAATTTGAGAGTAGCTGCCATTCTGATGTCAGTACTGATCTTTTTGGCAGTCAGAGCACAGTCCTCACAGGTTTGACCAAACAATTTCTTGTTTATATGATGCTTGATTAGAGCTTGATGGGGAGATGTTCCACAGAAACTGCCTGGAATCTTCGGCATATCACAAGAGTCACGGATCACAAATGACTCAGCCCGAATTGGTGCCAGATACTGAAAAAAGGGTAGATGAAGAATGAGTGGCTTCCACCTATCACATACCCAAAATTTATACATTATAAGAAATAGAGTCAAACCACACTGTTATCCACTCAAGTTAGTCTACTGCTAATGAATGCCCAAACGACAAAACAGAATGTTATCAAAGATAAACTGTGTACCTTGTATAAAGGCACAGAAAAACCCCAAACCCAGGGTACCCACAGAGTAGTTCCTAGACTGCTGTTCAGTCCACACTTTCTTCCTTTCAGAAGAGAAGCAGTGACAACTAGAGAAGACAGGTGCTCTACTAATACTCAATAGAAAGCTGGGAGTGAAAGTAAGCAATCATTCCATCTCTTTAATATCAACACAGAAAGATCACACTTGGAGAACAGAAAGTTTATAAAAACTGCCATGCATAAAGGAAAAAGTGGGATTTGGTATAAGATTTAACTTATACACAAAATAACACTCCCAATTCTTATAATACAAACTTTTAATTACAAAATTCTGTTATTCTAACACTATGCCTATACCTTTCAGAAGATGGTGACTGTTATCTCCAGAAGGATATTTTTAGTTCTAGAGCCTGAATCAAGGAGTACTCTACCACTGTGCTGTGCTACATCTCCAGCCCTTTTTGAGACAGGGTCTCACTACTTTGTTCAGGCTGGCTTCAAACCTTCAATCCATGGGCCACTGTGCTAAGCACCAGGGGGCTTGTAAGAGAATCTGAATCACTAGTGCAAAGTAGTTGTTCAACCAGGAAGTATGTTCAGAAATTCATGTTGAGCTAGGAGTGATTCAGTGGCAGAGCACTTCCCTAACTGTGAGGCCCTGGGTTCATTTCCCAGTACTATTAAAAAAGAAAAAAAATGAAGGAAAAGAAGGAAGGAAGGAAACTAGCTCACTTGTGCTCATGGAGTAAAGCAGAAGACCAAGGCGCTTTCTGTCAATTCAGAGGTGAACTCTAAGCAGGGCTTAGAGTTCAGGGAACATCATTTTACCATACTACCTGGCTACCATGTGGGGGAGCAGTGCAGCTTTCCTATGATGAAGGCAGATTAGCAACGCTTCTACTGAGACAAGTACTGAATCAAGTGCTGATTATATCCTTACTCTGCCTGTAAACAGTACAATTTTCATTTTTCTCCCATGGCAGAAATCATAGAGGCTATGAAACTGACTCTGCCATACTCTTGCATTCCTTAATAGTTATTCTTTCTTTCCACTTAGGTGCCAAAGCCTAATAAGCAAAAACTGAGATCTGAGCTGCCAACTCATGGAGCACGTAAGGCTATTCCACAAGGGTTGCAGAAAATTCCACAAGGGCTCTCAGGGGGTCAGAATGACTTTCTGAAATGTCTGCCCAATTCTGCTGTCAGGTCCTTTCTTCCAGAGCCCATAGCATAAGAACCACAACTATAAGGCAGGCCAGTGGCTATTCTGGTAGGCAAACTACACAGGCTTCTCTTGGTGGCAGAAATGTATTTAATTTCTTTCTTTGTGAACTATAGCAGAAATCTTTCACAGTACATCTTTATACAATTGGCTGCTGTTTTATTGGTTTGGGCTTTGTTTTGTTGTTGTTGTTTGCAGTACTATGGCTTCTTCAAGCAGAATTTGGGACTTCAAGAGGTAGATTGCCAAATCTGAATCTATAGCATCTGACTCTAGGTTGAATCTTGGTAGGCAAAAATGGTCCATAGGTGCTGGGGTGGTGGCGCATGCCTATAATCCCAGAAACTCAGGAGGCTGAGGCAGGAGGATCATGAGTTCAAAGCCCGCCTCGGCAACTAAGAGCAGCCTTAAGCAACTTAGCAAGACCCTGTCTCAAAAAATAAAAAGGATTGGGGATGTAGCTCAGTGATAAAGCACACGCTTAGCATGCGTGAGGAATTGAGTTCAATCTCCAGCACCACCAGGAAAAAAAAAAAAAGAGGATTTATATGCCTTAAAATAGTCACTAAGAATCTCAACAAGGTAGCACAGGCATGAAGGAAATAAAAGACAAAACAGGTAATAGAACGCTCTAGTTGACAGAACAGGGCCTTTAAGAAAACCTGCTTGAGACCTGGAATTTAAATTTAGTCCAACACAGTATGAAACTAAAAGTTATACACATTAAATCTATAGTCCTTCATCTCATCTGAATTCTTCAGAGATCCTTCATAGACATAACTTAAAAAAAAAAAAAAAAAAAACTTTCTCTTTTTGATTTTTAACAAAATATCCATATAAAAACTGAAAACAAGTCAAATGTCCAAAATGTCCATCCAGTAGGAAGAGGCTGGTTTGCATGGTATGTTTGTGACAGACTCAAGTGCACACAAATATTCAACAGAGTGAATAGTTCATTTTACACAAATGAGTGCCATCACCTAAAACAGTCTTTTTTCCCAGTATTAGGGCACTTTACCCCAGCCCTTTTAGTGTTTTTTGTTGTTGTTGTTTTTAGATAGGATCTTGTTAAATTGCCAAGCCTGGCCCCAAACTTGCAATCCTCTTTCCTCAGCCTCCTGAGTCACTGGAATTACAGGTATATGCCACTGTATGTGGCTTCATCTCCTTTTTTTTTTTTTTTAATATTTTTTTAGATGTTGCTAGACATTTATTTTATTCATTTATTTATATGTAGTGCTGAGAATCGAACCCAGTGCCTCAGACATGCTAGGCAAGAGCTCTACCACTGAGCTACAACCCCAGCCCCTCATCTCTTCTTTAGGAGTCATACTGAATTAGAGTGGATCGTTAGAGACCCTTAGACCCTGACATTTCCAAAAGGCACTGCCCAAACCACCCTGAATGATGTGATTTTACAAAGTTGAGGAATCTTACCTTTCCATCTTCCAGGTACAAGTCTGAGCAAGGCCAAAGAGCTTCATTTTAAACTATGGTCGAGAAGTTAGAAAAAGGGAGCCAGGTAGAAGAAGGCAGCCAAGCTAACTGTAGATTAAATATATGACACTCTCAGCATATACAGTTTACCAGTTGCCAGATCTCACCCCTCAGTTCTCATTATTTTTTTTAAATATATTTTTTTAAATTGTAGTTGAACACAATACCTTTATTTTATTTATTTATTTTTATGTGGTGCTGAGGATCAAAGCCAGCACCTCACATGTGCTAGGCGAGCATCATACTGCTGAGCCACAACCCCAGTCCATCAATTCTCATTCTTTTCCTAGAAAGGAAAAGATCTTCCTAAGTACCAATAAAATCACCATAAATAATGAATACTCCAATGCCACCATCATCACCTTTAAAAAAATTTTTTTCCCCTAATGCTAGGAATTGAATCCAGGGCTTCACGCATGCTAGAGACATATTCTGCCACTGAGCTACATTCCCAGCCACCAACCCCATTTTTGTCTCAGCAAATAATTTGTTGAGCAACCAAAAAGCAAAGAATTAACTTTCTCTAGGTGAATCCTACTGCTGAGAGCCTCCAAAGCTTTAAAAGCTCCCAGTCAGGGCTTACAGGTAGACAGTAAAGACACTCAGCTGTTAAGGAGGATATTAACTGAGCCAGACTTTTCTGCACTTCTGTTTTCGTACAGGAGCAAGGCCTACAAGAGAAGGGTCTACTAGTACAAAGAAGGTTAAGAGTTAGTGCGAAGAAGGTGTCTAGGTTAAGGTTAAGTATCATCCACTAAGATAAGCCAAATCAAAATCAAGTCTAGCAACACATCCCCTCCTTTTTGTTCTAGTGCTTATAGGAGAGACATTAGCACATCAAATCATCTGTGAAACCTTTTTGCCCTTTATAGCCCTCCCTGGCCTTCTAAGATACCACTACTCTTCTATCAGAATGGCAAGAAGGGTGTGGGTAGAGATAGTCTGACAAAGCTGCAGATGATCTTGTCAGAGTCACTTCTTTCAAAGAATTTCATAAGACAATATTTTTAGAAAATCTCTCCTCATGTAAGTGGAATAAAAGTTTTATGAATGGACTTAAAAAAAAAAAAAAGAAAGAAAGAAAGAAAAGAAATCTCTCCATATAACAACAGAGAACAGACATTTGTGTCCACCAGAGAAAAGATGAAATCAAGGCATGTAAAAAGAAGTACCCACAAAGTCATGAAAGAAAATTCCCAAGTAAATGGTCTGAGTACCTATTACTGTTAGTGCATGCTTGGTCTTACCTGGTTTTCCAATTTGCAATGTTTTGCTTATGCTTTTTAGTCAGGCAAATGAGGAACTTCAAAATTCTTTTATATCAAACTTGACTTATTTACATGATGAATGGCAAGGCCTTGTTAGAGATCAGGAAAAAAAAAAAAAACACTAAACAGAAAAGAAAACCACACAGACAAACGAATATCAGTCTTGCATTATTCAGGACACTCTCTCAGCTGTATGATACAGCAGTGTTTTCATATTTTATTTTGGTCCACCAGGCAGGAGTAAATCATTCACGGGATTGCTCAAGGCCATTCAGGGCTATTAAGCACAAAGCCAGCTGTTACTACTTAACAGTGTGTCCAAACTGCAGAAAACATGACTGGAGCACAAAAACACCAGCCATTGTTGATACTAAAGCATTGAGCTATGATCTCCACAGGATGAAACACTGCCAATCGGTCTACACTGAGTAAGCAATGAAGTGCCACTTGAGAAGCCCAAGGTTTGCACCTGGTATACGGGCACCTGCTCAGTCAGATCAGAGAAGCTTTGTCATGATATGCACAAAAAAAGATCAATTATTTCCTGTCCCTGGAGAGAAAAGAGGGAGGGACAATAATACTACTCTGAATTAGGCTTGCACAGCCAGAAACTCTCTGCTAAAATGGGAAAAAGGCATATATCAAACTGGTACTTACTTAAGACTCACCCCACCCCAATCAAGTTCTAAGCAAAATACTCTAAGGCCTGGCTGATCGAAGCGTGGTCTGCTGGAAGCTGGTTAGAAACAGAATTTCAGGTCCCACCCCGAACCTGCTATCTCCAAGTGAGAATGAGAGGCACGCCAGAAGGTCTCACTACATTCTCACAACAGCTCTGGGAGGCACGTACTGTTGGGATCTCCATTTCACCGGGGAGAGGGGAAGCAAGGTTGCGGTCTCCTGCCCAAGGTCAAAGAACTCCGGAGTGGCGAGGGTCGCCGAGGTTCTCTCCAGAGGAGATCCTCTGAGAGTCGTCCGCGCACTGGCCGGGAAGCGCTGACCAGGGCCTCGACTGACGCAAGCCCTGGGCGGACCTGAAGGGCAGGAGGCACAGCCGAAAGCGAAGTCGGTCGCAGGCACACGGAGCGGCCGCCATGACATCTTCCCGGGCCACCGCCACCACTCACCTGAACCTGGCGAAGGCGGGCAGCGCAACACCAGACTCTGAAGCCCGCCCGCCACAGCAACACACTAACTCCTCCGACTGCACTCGGCCTCACAGACCAACTTCCGGCCAACTGCCTGCTACTTCCGCCTGCTACGCGAGCGACGGGTGCGGCTGAGGCTCAAAAACCTCTGTCAGCGTTTTCCAAGGACATTTTTCACTGGAGGTTTTTGACGAGGAGAATGAGGGAATCCAAGACCTGCAGAGGGAAAATACTTCCCCGAATGAATCGCTCTGGAAGTAATTGAGCAGCATAGTCAGTTTCGACTCTCAGGACCTCGTTCAGGGTTTTATGGCCTTGGGGAATTCACATAAACTCTCTTAGTGTCTCATCTGTACAATGAGGGTAATAGGGCATTTATAATAGAAATGTATCTGCAAAGTGCTCTCAAGAGAAGACTTAGTGATGGAGAGACGAGCTGTTGAAGAGCTAAAACTTGAACCCAGGTGATCTTACACTTCCCTTAATAAGGGTCTCATACCTGAATCGATTTGGGCACAAATCTGAGGCAAGAAAGAAACTCTACAAAGCCTCTACTTGTCAGGAGGGCCTGGCCCCAGACTGCCATTCCTGAGGGCACTTGAGAGCAGCTGATCAGGTTCTTTGTATCTTGTCAGTGCCCGAGCTACTGATTCAGTCATCTTAAGTGCTGTGAAAGAGATCTGAGAAAGCATGCTCCCTCCAGGGCACCAACTTGCAAGGGAGACAAAACAAATGTAGAGAAGACATAGCCTTGCAAGGAGGAGCAAGCATGGCATCCCAACTCCCGAGCTTTGCCTAGGCGTGAACATTTGGGAACTCAGACTACTGGCACCACTGCTTAGGGTGCATTCTTTCAACAGATCAAACCAAGGAAAACTGTTAGCTGCTGATTACAACTCTGGCTTTGCCAGCAGAATCCAAAAAGGAGAGGAAGTCCATCCCCAGGGAGTGATCCATAATTGCTCCAGGGCAATTGTGCCAGTCCCATGCGTCTTTGCCAAAACTCAATTTCCCAGTCTCCCTTAAAGTGGGAGGAGCATGTGACTCATTTCTGGCCAACAAGATTTAAAGGGAAGGGTGTTGACAGTGTTCTGCCAAGACAAAACTAAAGCTTGGGTTTGGGCAGCCACCTTGTGGCAAGGAGGAAACAATAAGTTAGAATGGGAGAGTGGGAAGAAGAAAAGTGTAGGTCCACCATGATGGATGAACCTCCACTTCCACCTGTGATACCCACATCCATACTTCTTGTCTGATGAGAAATAAAAAAACCACTTATTGAAGTCCTGTAAGTCAGGTTGTATTACATATAACAAAATGCACTCCTTTTCTTTTTTTTTTTTTTCAATAATATGGGGATTAAACCAGGACTGCTTTACCACGAATCTACATTCCCAGCCCTTTTAAAAGTTTTTTGTTGTTTTGTTTTGTTTGAGATGGGATCTTGTTAAGTTGCTGAAGCTGGCCTCAGATTTCTGATTCCTGCATCAGCCTCCTGAGTTGCTGGGATTACAGGTATGTGCCACCACGTCTGGCTCAGCAAGATGTATTAATTGTGGGTTCTCTGAGAACAGAAGGAATTATAAAAGGATAGCTTACTGCTATGCCACATGCTTGGGTACCTTTTGCCACTAACTGCAAATCTGTTCTCAGCCTTCAACTTATGTGTGTGTGCACCATGTGTTTCGGGGAATCAAACACCAGGGCTTCATGCATGCTAGGCGAGTGCTCTATCACTGAGCTATACTCCTAGCCTTTTAGCTTTCATTTCTATGCCCTCAACCATCACCAATCACCGTAAGGTGGATCAAGTGACTGAAGGCTACAGCTTGCAACCTGCATTACCTACCTTCTGACCAGCAGCCTGGTGTCCAGAATCTGAAGGCTACTTTGAAACCCTTTATAAATGACAGTCTTAGCTGAAGAGAAAGCCCCACTGGACAAAATCATGGAACTATGACTCCTCTTGGGCAATGTGGAGAAGTCTGGGCTTTGGGCCAACATCCTGGCATGCTCCAGTGAGCAACTCTAGTCTTGTGCCTCCTCCTCTGGGAAATGTTTACTCCAGCTCTGTCCTCCCCATTTCCCCACCCTCCAGGCCTCACCTCCCACACCTGCAGACACAAGTAGGCCACAAGAATGCCATTCAAGAGGCTTTCTCCATTTTATTTCTTTGGGAAAGGAAAACAAAAGTCTTTCCATCACATATGGTAGAGATATATATTTATATATATTTATATATAATTTATTTTGTGGTTGGACATCCCAAAGCTGAGTCTGAGATACATACGTGTGTATGTGTGTGTGTGTGTGTATATATATATATATATATATATATATACACACATACTTATTTATTTATTTATTTATTTTCCCCCTACTAATGCCTTCTCTTTTCCCAGCCCCTGTGGCCCAGGCCCAGGTTCTGGGGCAGGTACAGTGAGAGGTGAGTGGGATGGGCAGTGGTTGCCAGGGTGGCCTCACATGTAGCTTAGAGAGCTGGTGAGGACCATCCAGAAGAGGCTGTGCAGAGGGTTAGAGGCCACATAGAAGGGCACTCCTGTTTTTGTGGGGGATGCACAGCTCATTAAACAGTCACCAGTCATGGGAGGAGGCTGGTCAGGGACTGGGGGACTTGCTCACAGTAGTTGCCAGCTCTCTCCACCCTGCCCCCAAACTCTTGGGGGTAGAAGAATGAAAGAGAGAAATACAAGGGCTGAGGGCCAAGCCTCCTCTGATTTTTATTGCTGGTGAATTAGAAATTTGCTTTCTTAGAAGGGAAATTACAAGTTCCCTTCCTATCTTGGGGAGTTAGATTCTGAGAGAGCCACCAGAGAAGGAAATGACATTGGCTGTCCCAACTCCTACTGATGGCCATGCCAGGCCTCCCTGGGCAAATGCTGAGCCAACTCAGAGCTTGACAAGGAACCAAGAGGTTTGTGTTCCTCTTAGGTCAGCCTTGTTCTTCAAGTGCAATTGCATCCAACCCTCCTGGCACCCCAAAACAAGGGCCTCAGGCTCAGACTTGGGCCAGTGGAGCTGGGAAGTGGGCAGTGCACCAAAGATCAAGCAGAATTTTCTACTAGAAGAAAAGTGAGACTCTGGGGAAGAGGCAGCCTGGGAAGATGATGTTCTGAGCATGAAAGCAGGAAACTGGGGGAAGTGAGTGAGGGAAGACACAGGAAGACATCACAGACACTCATCTGACCTCAGAAGCTGGGCAAGGGGAGTGCCTGAGAGGCAGGTAGCACTTAATAGCTGTAGTTAGAGCCGACAGTGGCCATGGGTGTGGGGTAAGCCAAGCATCTGGGGCTCTTGCCCTGCAGGATCCTGGCCAGAAGGGTGAAGGTAGAAACCTCCAGATGACCCTTCGCAAGAACGTGAGGGAAGATCTCCCTTGGACACTAAGCTTCCAGCCCAACACACACAGAGGAATACACACTCAGGGCCAGGCCAGGTTCTGAGGCCTGAACCCAAGAGACCTTACGGGGGAGGGGCTGGGCAGGTAGCCCTCTCAACCACACAGGCAGGCCATCTGCTCCTACTTGTCCTGCCAATCTGCCCAGGGAGGGATAACACCACAGGAAGGAGAGAGGCCAGGAGCCCAGGGTCTGTCGGCCTTGGCAGACCCGTGCAGGCCCCTTCAGGCTCCACGGCCTAGGAAGTGAGCACAGAAAGCATCACTAGACACAAGTGGCCAACAACAGCAGCCCAGACTCCCTGAGGGTCTGGGGCATCTTATGGCACTGCAGGCCTGCTGCCTCCATCTCCAACAAGGGGCTGCCCAGAAAGGGGGCATGCTCCCTGCTGCCTGGGCTCTCATCCCTATGCACTCTGCCCTTTCCCCATTCTCTCCTTGAGAGGAGGGTCCGAGTGACTACCCACAGGGGCAGTACTGGAACTGGGAGGGCGTGAGGGGGCAGGGAGGAGCCTTGTCACAGCTGCTCTAAGAACCTCTTTGGTCTGGGGACATGGGGCACATTGGGAAGGGAAATGGAAGGGAGGGGAGGCTGGGGACTCTGGCCTTGAGACAGGGCACTTGTCAGAAGGCCACGTGCCCAGGTGGAGGATCAGATTTCTGTGGACTCAATGCGTTCAAGGCGGGAAGGGGTCCAGGCCTTCTTCTCCTCACCATGTTGCGGGGTAGGAGTGCTTGCACCCCCTGCTGCCCCACGCTCCCGAAGCCTCCGCTCCAGCTGCTGGTTGCGCTGGTACATCTCCACATAACTCAACTGCAGCTGCTTCTGATACTCAATGACCTTCTCTTTCTCCTCCAGCCAAACGCGGCGCTCCTCTGCAAAGCTGGCACCCTGGCGCTCCCGGGCTCTCCGCTCTGCTGCCAACTCAGCCTGCAGCCGCCCCACCTCCCGCCTTAGGGCCCGTGTCCCATTCTCCCCTCCAGCATCCACCTCCCCGTCCATGGAAACTAAGGAGGCAGCAGCTGCCACCCCAGCCTGACGGCGCATCTTGGCCTCATCACTTTCGCAGGTGGCCAGTGCCTCCTGTGGTTCGGCGGGGTCCACGGGGGTCAGTGCAGGCTTGAGGCAGGTGGCAGGCAGCTCACCTTCACCCAACTCCAGGCTGGCCTGTTTGCTGCCAAAGGAGTCCCTCAGGCTGAGCAGCTGCTCCTCCTTCTCCCGCAGTGAGGCCCGGCCCTCCCGCAGCTGTGAGCGCAGACCCACAATCTCACTCAGCTTCTGGGATACATCAGCCTGCGAGTCCTTCAGCTGCTGCTTCAGAAGGGAAATCTCCCCGGCCTTCTGGCACACCTGGGCAAGGGCAGGTGGGAGAAGAAGCCAGGATAAAGGCAGAGTTCTGCTCACCCCAACCCAATCCCCATATCCAACACCAGGGCCACCAAGCTTCCCCAGGACTCAGGCTCAGCCCTCCATCAGACCAAGCAAGGATAACACACCAGCCTCCCTGCTGGACTCAGGACATACAGGGTTCATCTGACATCAGCCCAGGGACAGTTTCATGTCCCAACAGACACTCCAAAGTCAATCTGGTCCCTCTATTCCTTTCTCTCACCCTTTAGATAGTGGTAGGCTACTGCTCTGGGGTTCTCCAGAGGGTCAGAGGAAGGGGAGACAGAGGGGAAAGCCCCCAGCCCGCACCTCCCACTTAGTTTCCTCCATCCGGGGCAGGAAGTCGGCCTGCTCCTTCTGGCAGGCGGCCACCTTGTCCTCTAGCTCTTCCCGCTGCCGCATCAGCCGGGCCGCCTCTTCCTGAAGTTGCTTCTTGTCCTGCTGCAGCCGCAGCACCTGCAGCTGTAGTCCCTGCTGGGCTCGCTGGGCACGGCGGGCCACCTGCTGCAGCTTCCCGCTACAGCCCTGCCGCAGCTCCGCTAGCTCTCGCTCCCATGCCTTCTGCCGTTCCTCCAGCACCTGGGCCACAGCTGCCTCGCTCTGCTCCAGACTGCGCCGCAGAGCTGCCACCTCCTGCTCCTTCTCCCATAGCCGCTCCTCCAGCTCCTGGATCAGTGCACTGGGCGAGGGTGGTGAGCAGGCTGCAAATGGCAGGCCTCCACCTCCACCCTCCCCAGATCCCAGGTGGCTTGGCCGCCCCATGGATGATGATGACCCACTCTTGCTGGAGGCCCGCCCACTGTCAGAAGTCCCCAGGTCCTGGTAGCCCGAACCCCCACCACTGCTGCCACTGCCATAGCTGGCAGTGCCGATGCGGTTGATGTGACTGGTAGAAGCACTGAGGGGCGCCAGGTGCTGGCTGTAGCTGGAGCTGTAGGTGGGCAAGCTTGTGAGTGAGTTCCGGCCTGAGTCTGAGAGGCCGCCCCCACTTCCGCCTGCTGGGGTCATGGTCCGAGACTTTTCTAGTCCACCCTTGAGGCCACCAGGGCCCTGTCGTCCCTCAGGGGTCCCATTGGTCTGCGGGGGACACAAGTTCTGCATGGAATGGAAATTCTTGGGTACAACAGGCTTGAAGGCTGATGGCCGAACTAGTGGTTCTGAGCACTGTGCAAAAGCAAGGAAAAGCAGTGAGCATCAGAATGAGTCCTTGACCTTGGCTCAGCCTCTTCCCTTTAGCTGAGCCTTGTTCAACCCCACATCCTACCCCTGTGGGTTTCCACTTGGTATCTCCCCCAAGCCAGGTCCCTGTCCTGGATCCCCCAGCTGGTCTTGGCCTCAGGGCCCCACTCCATAGCTCTTTGGCCCAGCTTGCCTCCTGGCCCCTATGATCCAACCTCCAAGAAAGCCCTCCTTGCCCATCTCTTTGAACTACTTCCCACCCCAGAAAAAGGTTGTGACGGTCTCAGGCCCTAGAGACTGACCTGGTCTAGCTTGCCAGAGGTGGCCAGGAGCTTGGGTGGGTGGCTGGGCTCACGATACTGTGGTGGAGCCTTGTCACTGCCACCGCTGCTGCTGCTGCCACCGCTGCTACCCACCACATTGCCGCAGACATCTGTGTGGTCACTGCCCCGCAGCTCGCCGTTGAGGTAGAGGGAGTTGGCGAGAGCCTTGTCCTCTGAGGGGTATCGGCCTGGCCTCTCCCTGCTGGTCCCACTGCCACTGCCTCGGGGGCCTGGGAAACTGCCCTGGTTGCCCCCACCCCCTGTGCGGGTGCCCACGCTCTTCATGGCGAACTCTTGGGCATGGGCCACCCCACTGCCCACACTGCCCATGGCCAGGCGGGGGTCTGGGGGTCCAAGCTCAGAGGGCCGTGGGGCAAAGGCCAGGAGGGGATCCCGCCCTGGGTCAGCACGCACGGGCAGTGTCTCGAGCTTCGCCATGACTAAGCCAGGAGGGCACTGTGGGCACAGACGGGAAGGTAGAGAGGTCAGACCCCACCCCTATTCCCACCACCCCAGCCAAGTCAACCCCAGCACCACCCTGCCCCTCAGTGTCCCCTTTCCTAATGTAGAAGAGTTCCCAGACATTCAAAGTGAAGGAATAGGGATGAGTAAGAGTAATAGCTTGTTAATGGGGGCTGCCTGTTGCCCCAGGGCACTCCACTCCTCAACCTGTGCTTCAAACCCACCTCATCCATAAGCCTCCCAGACTCATGAACCTCTCTTTGCTGCAACTCCCAGAATTTAGTTCTTTACCCTGGGTCAGGGCCTCTACATCTCAGCCTCAGTGGCTAGGGAAATGGGGTTGGGAGAGAAGTACCTGAATCCATTAGGGAACCTCAGAAGTTAGGGGAGGGCCAGAGACACAATAATTCTATTAAAAAATTGAAGGCAATGGTCTTTCCCAGCCCCCTACCCTAAGGTGTTGCAGTCAAGGGTGGAAGTGGAAGCTCACTACCAGCGCAGGCTCCTCTCCTTGCCTTTCCAAGGGAGTGGGGGGCCGATGGGTCCTCAAGCCTGGGACCCTCCGAGGCCCGGTCTGCAGGGGCCATGTGGCTGACTCTCGCAGTCGGGGCTCGGCCCGAACCAGCTGCGCGACTTTGGACGGGCCGACTGAGCCATCCTCTGCGAAATGGGAGGAATGAAGAACCTACCTCGCGGAGCTGCCGCTCGGCAGGTGCCCCGAGGCTACGTGCACGGGAAGGAACCCGGTCACCAGGTTGGGTGGGCGGAGCTGCCCCTGCAGCATGCGCGGGTGTCGCGGGAGGGCGGTGCCATGGGCACGCAGACTGGACTGACCGAATGCAGGCCGAAGCTGCAGCAGGTGGCAAGGGAGGTCTTCCCAATTCGTCTGCAGAGGGCCTGGCCCGAGAGGGACCCCCTCCCCGACGTCAGTACTACACAGAGGCCCCCAGGCTGACAGAGGCCAGGACTGGAAGGCAGTGCTGCCGGCTTCTGGCGCTGGCCGAGCCTCCCTCGGGGCCTACATCTCCCACAGGTGGGGTGGGGGGCGGCCTTTGCACTCCACGGTGCTCCAGAGGATCTTGCACCTGCTGAACCCTGCCAAGAATGCACTGCCACCAGGAAGATTTCCTGGATTGCCCCCTCCCCCGCTCCCTGTGGACTTTGATCCTGTTCAGTTCACCATGAAGTCAATTCTGTGGATGTGCGCCCCCTCCCCCAAGGCAGGCCTGCAGAAAGAGGGGGAGCAGGGCCTCGGATTACCTGAGCTCAGGCAGGCCTGATTTCCTGGTTCCTTTGTCTCAAGTCTGCACCTGGGAACACCTGTCACCGAGATCTACATAATCCAGCTGGACAGGGGCACTAGGGTGCTAGCAGCTGGCTAGATGGCTCAAGATGGCTCAAACTCTAGTGCCTTTCAGGCCTTTAAACCTCCTGCCCCCACCCAGGTTCCACCAGAAACTGGGCAGGAAGCCCTCCTTCTCTATTAAGTGAAGGAATCCAACCTCCCTTTGAGTGTTCTGTAGACTGTCTTCTAATGATGTCCAGTGTTAATGTTGTATTGTCCCCTCAGGCCCCCAAACAAGGAAGCCTGGTAAAACCCTTGCTCTTCAGGATCTTCAGGCCATATCAGCCTTAGATGGTGGGTAAGTTCACCGCCAAACTGGTCTATTAAATGGAATGTAGCATTCCATTCTCTCAGTCTTTCCCCACAGGTGTGGAAAACAGCAAATTTTCACCACCCTCATCCCTTCTGCAAGTCTATCCCCATAACCAGCAGTGGCACTAAGCTGGGCAAGAGAGGCACATAGGGCACAAGTGAAGTGCAGGACGTGCAGGTACACCCACAACCCTGAGAGTGAGGCCTCTGTTGCCTCACCCTAGTATCTGCCTCCACTCCATCCTGGCTGCTACTCCTTGGCTTTGAAACCCCTCCTACCCTAAACATGGCCCCCTTCTCTCAACATCCCTCAGTGAAGTATAGGAAGCAGCTAGAATTGGGAGGATGGTTGCTGAATGGCCTGAAGCTTGAAACCAGTGGGGAGGCCTAGGCAGGGTTTGGAGAGGAGAAACTGGCAAAGCCTCATACAGCTGGGTTTCAGGTAGTAGGGACAAGGGAAATGTCTGGGTTGGGGCACCAGGGGGGGTAAAAACAAGGGAAGAGTCTGAGCTGAAGCATAAGGGTGGGTGGGACACCCTTAACATAATGGGGAAATTGCTTGAGAGAAATAGGTCTTAAAAATAAATTTTAAAAAGTGTGTGTGTGTGTGTGTGTGTGTGTGTATATATATATATATATATATATATATATATATATATATATATATATTTGTAGGTGAACACAATACATTTATTATTTATTTTATTTTTAAGTGGTGCTGAGGATTGAACCCAGTGCTTCACCTGAGCTAGGCGCGTGCTTTACCACTGAGCCACAACCCTGGCCCTGAAATAGGTCTTTTTGAGAAGACCAGAGAAATAATTCTCATGCACTGAGTGGAGTGAAAGACTCGAATCTTCAGCATACAAGGGCGGTGTGGGTGGGCCCAGCCTCCAACTAAGGCAGAAGAGCCCCATAAGTCTGGGTGACAGTGTGGGAGATAGAAGGCATCTAGGAGAAGCTGGGCCCTGAAGACCAAGACGGAGGGGGGGACTCAAGAATGTGGGGGCAAGCTAGATGCAGTGGTGTACACCTATAGTCACAGCTACTCAAGAGGATCACTTGAGCCCAGGAGTTTAATACCAGTCTTAGTTTTGGTGACATAGCGAGACTCCATCTCAAAAAAGAAAGAAAAACAAAATGTGGGATGTGGGGGTAGCTCTCAGGGTTAAAAAGAAAAGGGCCAGGTAAAAATTGGGATTACAGAGTGTGCCCTGGATTTGGCAGTTGAAGATATCACTGGTGTGTGTGTGTGTAAGAATGGTTTCAGAAAAGTAGTACAAGGGAAAAGCAGACCACAGGGGTGGAGGGGTGCAGAGAGATGAAATGGCAGAATTCCCTGCTAACAGAGGCCAGAGAACACCATCATTTAAGGAGGTTTGAAATCTCAATGTTTGTTTTCTTTTTTAATTTTAAAATCAAATATGATAGAAACTTGAGTGTGCTGATATGCCAAAGAAAGGCACCACTAGTAAAATTAAAGATCTAGGCAGGGTAGCTAGCAAGGGGGCTGCATCAGAAGCCAGGAATGAATAAGAAGAAATCTCAGACATGATAATGTTGATTGTGAGTGACAGGGCTAATGCTTGGGAAGGTACTTTCTAAACCGTAAGATACAGCACAAACATGCAAAACCACCTTCTTTGAGATCCAGGAAAAAATAATCTGACCATAAATTTGAGTTGGTCATATGCCAATCTGCCCCACTCTTTCTCTAGCCTGTGTGTTATTTCCCACTAGGTTCACATGCCCAGAGCTCTGGATAGAAATGACACTGTCCTGAACCTTCTTTCCTTGTGCTGTACCTGGGGAATCCTTGATTGTCATTCTACAGAAGCTTTCTCTGGAGCCCAAAGAGCTTCTTGCCATAATTCTACTCTGTCATGGTCAACCTCTTGCAAGTGTTCCCTGCCCCCCTTGCCTCTCCCAAGATTAGACTGCTGCTGGTACTTTCCTCAAAAACCTGACAGGGAGCTGGAAGGACAAGGAGTTGGGATATTTTTTACTGCTAAGAAGGAATTAAGCTGAGAGGAAGGGTTGTGCTTCCTTTGTGGGTCAGGGTCTTGCACTGGCCCAGGTAACAGTGCGATCTGAAAAGAAAGCTTCATGGCATCAAACCATGTCATCGAACCACGACAGCCTTGTTTCCACACTCTGCCTCTATCTCTGGCTTATTAATACTCAATGCGTGTGACATTACAGTTTAAGTGGTCACAGAGGGACCTACGGGTTACACATGAAAGTCCCTCCAATCCATAGAAACCACCTCGCTCCTCACCACCTGTATTCCCCCAAAGCTAGAACACTTGAAGTCCCAGAGGCCCCCAAGTCCAACTCAGTCCACCCCCTAAAGATCTCAGCAGCATCTCCTGCCAGCACCTTTGCTGAGTCTTCTCAGTGGCCCTTCTTCTGCACCCCCTTCTTGAGCTGCAGCCAAGAGACTCTTTCTAAAGGGCAAAGCCATTCATGTTCTTACTCTGCCCAAATCCTTCCATGAGCTGGGTCAAGTGCAGAAGATGGAGTTCTGGCTCCATCAGCTCCAAGTGTAAATCACAGCTCGACTGATTGGAGTGGAACCAAATGTAGGTTGTTTCACCTCAGATTCTCACATTTACCTTGCAGGAATTTTAAGAAGCAAATGTATTAAGGGCAAATTGCTTGATACTCCTCTTGGTCCCCAGAATCAAGCAGAGCTTGCAGCAGTGTCCCCAAGGTCCCTCCTGATGCCCATCCTTTATCTTCCTTGACCTGAGCTCCTCTCCACTCCACATACAACCTCAGCTCTCTGTGCTCATCCTATAGCCTTGTAGAATCAGTCCAAATGCTGTCAATACAGCATCCCTGATATATCTCAGGGGTCTTGGAGCACTTAGCTCAGGACACCCCAGGACAAAAATGAAAGAGTCCTCAAGGTTTCTGGGCCCTGGCACCAAGAAAATGCAGGGTGAATGCCTATGGGAACGCTAGTTATGAGCAATGCAAATAGGTAATGAACACAGGCAGAGAAACCAGGAAGGGCTTCCAGGAAGGACTGAGGGAGGAAAGGGATCCAGGGGCACTGTAGGGCTCTGGGGGTACAGAGATCTCCAGAACTTCTTGGTTGGGATGTGTGAGGGGAGATCCATCTTCCCTTGGAGGCATGGACACTATCCTGGCTCTGTTGAAGCCCATGTTTCAGGACTGAGGGGGCCGACAGCTCACCCCCACACATACCCGGAGCTCACACACGCGCGCACACACGAGCCTCCACTGGGGGTGGGGGTCGCCATTCACCAGCAGCCCACAGCGCACAGCACCACAGGCCATCCGCAGGGGTGCCCAGGGGGTCTCTGCTGTGGGGAAAATCCCGCCCGCACCTCCTAGGGCTACCCACCGACGCGTGTGGCCCTGGGGGGCGGGGCGCAGAGGGAAGAGGTGACATAATCCGGACCGCACCCCCTCGGGCCGCCATCCCCCCCCACAGGCCGGGCGAAGCATCCATGACATCATTGGCCTCCTCTACATTTCCCCTCCCCCGCCCCCGGGACCCTAGCAGCGGGATGCGACCCCTCCCCAGCTCCCAGTCGGGACAGACGCGCCGAGCCGTGCAGCAGGCACGGCGGCGGGTTGGAGCGAGAGGGGCGACGCGGTGGGCCTGCCTCACTTACTCGCTGCCCCGGGGTCCGGTGTAGGGTCTCCGACGCGGGCACCACGGGCCCGACTAGCTGGCGCAGCCCGAAGCCCGCCCGGCGGGGCGCGCGGCGCGGGCCCGGCTCGGCTTCGCGCCCCTCCCGCTCTCCGCCCGGGCCCCGCCCACCAGCGGCTGCGGCAAACGCGGGCCCGCCCCCCGGCCACGCCCCCCGGGACCACCAATCCCCGGGCTGGGGCGGGGCACGGTGATTTAACCCGTTAGTCTCTGCGTCTCCGCCCGCACGTGGGACCCCTCCGTCTCACCAGCTGCAGGATGCTTAATAGTCTGCCCGAGTCCCTCGGCTTGTCATTTGTCACCCGTCCTCTCAAGTCCTTGGACTTAGTGCCCTAGTCTCTCCTAACAAATCCTGTGGGACTGCGCCGTCCTTGAATCTAAGATTTTGCTATGGGAGATGAGCCCCTCTGGTTTCGAAAAAGGGATCCCAATTCCGAGCCCCAAACTCCCATTCCTCTCCGGCTTTGGGGAGGCGGCCTCCAGGCGGACTCGTTTAGATCTTGAAAGACTTCGTGGTTGGGACTCAACGAGCCTTTGCGGGTGTATCCGACCCAGCCGCCCGCCGGGTCACGGGGACCACAGGCACGATCGTGGGAAGCTCGAGGGCCAATAACTACGTCAGCCAGCAAACCCAGAGGATTTGAAACTTGCTGCTCGCGAAGGCTCACGGTCTCCAAGGTGCAATGAGGAAAAATATGCATTACATTCCGGCAGGGTTTGAGCGCTTTCACCTTGTGCGGGGTCCCTCCCTGGTGTAAGGCCCGGCCCAAGTCCCTGTGTTGCATCCCTGAGTGAGAAGCAGTGGCGGGGACTTCATCCCTGACCCAGAAAGCCAGCTTCCTTCACTGCGGGGAGTGCTCGATGACTTGGGAGGACTGCTAGGAGTAAGGAGTCAGCCTTGAATTGTGGCCTTAGCCTCGCTTAGTGTGGCGAAACAAGTTAGACCTGGGGTCAGGCACTAGCAAAGCCTGGAGGCACAAGGGTCTGAGGTAAAAACCGCAGCGCCTCCACTCTGGCTGGGATTTAACCCATTATATTTCTGCTGCGATAGCTGATGTGTTTGCTCATTCTATTTTGTAATTTTTATTTCTTGTTGTTTTAAATTCCCCCCCCCCACATTTGCTTTTATTTTATATAGTGGTTTTTAAGGCAAAAACCTTGTTTTTAGTTCTCCTAATGACTTCCTTTAAATTTATTTTTATGTCACTATATGACAAATCATTCTTTTTTATATTATTTATGTAAAGAGAAATATTAAATGTTTTCGAATGTCACATAATTGTATGTATTTGTGAGGTTGTAATAAGAAATTGAATGTGCTTTTTGCCCTCATACCTATTTATATTTGTCCACTTTTGACAGGATGACAGACCTTCCTTTTGCACTTTTTTTTTTAAAGAGAGAGAGAGAGAGAGAGAGAGAGAGAGAGAGAGAGAGAGAGAATTTTTTAATATTTATTTTTTAGTTTTCGGCGGACACAATATCTTTGTATGTGGTGCTGAGGATCGAACCCTGGCTGCACGCATGCCAGGCCAGCGCGCTACCGCTTGAGCCACATCCCCAGCCCTCCTTTTGCACTTTTTAAGCCACAATATTATTTTTTTCAGTGGTAGAAGGTTTGCCTATTATGCAGGAGGCTCTGGGTTCCTCCCAACCCTGCTTTTGGGAATAGAATTCAGGGACAAGGGTGCTCCACCATTGAGATACATCCCCTTCTTAAACATGTTTTCTCTCTCTCTTTTTTTTTTTAGCCCTTAGCCACTGAGCCATATCCTCAGCCCTTTTTGTCTAGTTTGAGACAAAGGTCTCACCAAGTTGCTTAGGACCTCTCTAAGTTGCTGAGGCTGGTTTTTGAACTTGTGATCCTCTTGCTTCAGTCTCCCTTACAGGTGGGATCCACTGTGCCCACCTCTTTGTACATTTTTTTTTTTATTGGTACATTATAGTTGTACCTAATAATGGGATTAGTTCCTGATATTCATACATGCACACAATATAATTTGTCAGTATCACTCCCCAGCAATCAACCAATAATTAAAATTTATTTTTTACATAAGGTCTCATTAAATTGCCCAAGCCAGCCTGGAACTTGCCATCCTCTTTCCTCAATCTCCTGAGTTATCTGGGATTACAGGTGTGCTACACCATACCTTATAAAATTCTTGAGTCTCAAACTCTTCCCCTCAAAATTTTCTAGTCCTGTTCTCCTGTCTTCTAGCACTGAAAATGGTAGCAAAACTGGGCTTGTCTGGTTAAGGAAAGTAAATTGGTGCTTGTAAGGGTTTTTCTTTAAACTCAGAAGTCAAACCTCTTGCCTGTGTAAGTCTCTGGGGACCTTTGCCTATTAATTTTCCAGAAACAAAAGATGTCTTTTCAATTTAGGAAAGTCTGTTAATGTGTTCCTATCCATTTTGTGAACAGATTTTTTTTTCTTCCTTCCCTATCACATTAGACCTCCACTGTCAAATCTCTGTTCTGTTTATCTACATCCTGAAAGAGTATTTCAAGGTTTTCTTCACCATCATAGACTTAATTTCCTTCAGAGTCAAGTGTACTGTTTGTTTTCACCAATAAAACATTTGATTCTGCTATTTAATTTTTCCTTTCATTTCAGCCAATTTCCATTCCCCCTCTAATTTGATCTCAACTTACTATCTTTACAGTTCTCTGTTTCTATTTTATAGAAAATGTGGTTTTCCATCTTTAGAAGAACATCAGAAAATATTTTCTAATGCATAGGAAAACCTTGCTAAAGTTGGCAATTTTCTGGAAAAAAAGAACTACAGAAATAAAAAATATTTTGAAAATATCAGAAATGTCCAAAAAGGCTCTGGGCTCAGGTGGTTTGAAAGAATAAACCACTCAGAAAGAAACTTCCACTGATCAGATCATCCTCACCTTGTAAATCTGTACAAAAGCAGGGAGGGGGGGGGATTCTATTCATTTTGTCAAGCCATATTCCCCTTATAACAATACCTGATAACAATACAGAAAGGAAAGCTACAAACCAACCGCACTTAACAGTACAGGGGGAAAATCCTAAATACAATTCAAGAAAACAAAATGTTATTGTATATGAAATCAATAAGCTATGAGTTTGTCAAATGAGAAAAAACAATCACCAAAAGAAATCATTCAGCTGGGTGTGGTGGTGCTCACCTGTAATCCCTGCTACATGAGAGGCCAAGGGGATTACAAGTTTGAAGACAACTTGTGCAACCTGCTGAGACGTGTCTGAAAATAAAAAAGGGGCTGAGAGTGAAGCTCAGTAGTAGAGTGCCCCTGGGTTCAATCCCCAGTGCTACAAAGAAAAACAGCAATTCAGTTAGGTGTGGTGGTGCACACCTAAAGTCTCAGTTATTCAAAAGGCAGGAGGATCACTTAAGCCCATAAGTTCAAGACCAACCTGGGCAACATAGCAAGACCCCACTCCCCAAAAAATAAAAAAGAGGGCTAGGTTGTGGCTCAGTGGTAGAGCGCTTGCCTAGCATGTGTGAGGCACTGGGTTCGATTCTCAGCACCACATGTAAATAAATAAATGAATAAAATAAAGGTCCATCAACAACTAAAAAATACATCTTTAAAAAAAAAATCAGACTAAGGTTCTGAGGAATGATACTAATGAATTCATTGTAAAGAAGTGTACTTTTTGAATTACCTTTTCCTTCTCTCTTCCAGTTTTATCTTTTATGTTACATGATTGGTTTGAATAACTGATACATATTTTATATTTTTAAGTATTTTGATTCTAAAGCAACATGTTTTTATGTAAGCATGAAAAAATGATTATTTTTTAAAAATCACAACAAATCACCAAGGAAAATCATTGTTTTGCTTTATTTTTAAATCATTTTCATTATTTATGTCATACATATGCTACATATAACCATATAAAACTTTATGCTTTTCATACATTAATGTAATATGTGGTATTTTCTATTGCATGTTTTAATTGTTTTTATATATATTATTTCACTTAATATTGTACCATAGGGTTTTCATTAATGATAAAATATTAAAGGAAAACCTGATTATAATGAATGCATGTTAAATAAATTTTTTTTAATGCATGTGAAAAATAAAACCTATCAAATTATTTGGGAGGCTAAAGCAGCAGGATTACACTAAAAAACAAACAAAAACACACACACACACAAAAAAAAAAACCCCTATCACATTAACAAACACTACTAAAGGGAACTTGGGGCTTCTCTAGAATGTCTGAAGTTACCCCTGATTACCAAATTGGTGGCATATGAGGCACTTTATGCTAAAATTTGGATGTTTGTACTTGGGCTTCTTATTTTTTGAGACTCAGTTCCACTACGTTGCCCAGACTAGTCTTGAATGCCTGGGCTCAAGTGTTCCTCCTGCCCCAACCTCCTGAGTAGCTGGGTCTACAGACACAACTCATCACACCCAGCTTATACTAAAGCTTTTTACAGCTGTGCTTGCTTTATGAGAAAATGAATATCTCCAAAATTGGGCCAAAGATTCCTGCAAATTACCAGTAAAGGTCTTGTGGGTTATCTAAACCAATATATAAATGTAACTGCAACGGTTATGATCCAAGTATGCTGAGGTCTTTTATAAGCTGTTTTATGATGATAAGCTGCGCACGTGCGCAAGCACACATGTGCACACACATGGCCCAGGAAAAAAACAAAAAGAAAAAAGTAAATTTACTAATAACCATATTCTCCTTCTTACCTCTATTCTTTACTAATGACACATTTTTACCTAAAATACATGGTTTATGCTTACGTTCCCCAGAAACCCCCATCACATTTTATGTTGTTTCTATATAATTGATGTGTTGTTTTATAATACTAAGGATTCGTCGGTACCTATATACTTTAAGCCTCATTGCAAGTTATTAAATAAAATGTAAAGAGAAGCACCAGTCACCACCCCAAGTGTGTTCTATATACTCACATCTATTGTGAAGTACAGTATCTTCCCTAAACTCCCTCAAAAAACAATAAAATTGTTATTGAACCAGGGAAATTATGGTTATGTCCAAATATTTAACAAATTTTATGGAAAAACAGACTCAAAAAATGTTACCAGATTTAATTTTTAAAAGAGTTTTTTTGTAGCTGTAGATGGACAGAATGCTTTTGTTTACTTTTATGAGATGCTAAGGATGGAACCCTGTGCTTCACACATGCTAGGCAAGTGCTCTGCCACCAAGTTACAGCCCCAGATTTAATGTTTGTAAAAGCTGGTATAATTAGTCTAGTCCAAACTTTTTTTTTTGAATTGGGGGGTCGAACCTAGGGCTTTACAAATGCAAGGCAGATGCTTTGCCACTGAGCTACATCCCAGCCCTCCAAACTTTTTTTGCTGATACTGGGGACTGAACCCCAAAGCACTTATCTCCTGAGCTACATCCCCACAGCCTGCCACACCAGATTTTTATTTTTAGAAAGGGCGTTGCTAAGTTGCTGAGGCCGGTCTTGAACTTGTGATCCTCCTGCCCTAGTCTCCCAGCTGCTGGGATTACAGGTGTGTTGCACTGTGCCCTATAACCTTTGTGAACTTTTTACACAATTATTGCAGATAGACATGGTAGTAGCTTAATGAAACTTTCATTACCTGCCTCTGTGTTCTTCATTCATCACTTGCCAACTTTTCTCTCCTGAGCTGCTGCTACCCAATAACAACAGTAACTGAGATGTGGAAAAATATAGAAATTCCTGACAATTGAATAACTGCTCACTTGTGATATTTACTCTGGTCTACTTTGACATGAGGCAATAAGTACAAACTAAAAAACATTAAGACAACTGCAGCTGGGCGCAGTGGTACTAACCTATAATCCCAGCACCTAACGAGGCAGAAGCAGAAGGATTGTGATTTTGAGGCTAGCCTTATCAACTTGGTGAGACCCTGTCTCAAAATAAAAATTAAAAAGGGCTGGCGATGTGGCTCAGTGCTAAAGCACCTCTGGGTTCAATCTCCAGTACCAAAAAAAGACAACTGCTAAGTAGACATTAAGAATGTGCCCACACATCTGCACTGCTCCACAAACTACACAGTGAACTGTGGTGTTTGGCTCCATAAAAAAATGATTAGAGGGAGCTGGGGCTGTGTTTCAGTGGTGGAGCACTTGCTTAGCACATGTGAGGCACTGGGTTTGATCCTCAGCACCACATAAAATAAATAAATAAAATAAAGAACTAAAAAAATATATATGTTTAAAAAAAAGTGACTTGACTCACCTTATTGTTAAAAGAAAACTTCTTAAAACAACATAAGTATTAAATCTCAGTTATTCAGTTCTGATACAGTTGGAACATTAATAGTTTTAGTATTATTATTACAGATGTTTTTTTATCATTCGTTAGAAATGTAAATCATATAAGAAAGTTAAAAGGACTAAAATCTATCCAAGTAAATCTAGTAAGCTACAGGTAAAAGATTACTTTTATGTAAGTTTAAGGTTACAGTATCAGTATTTATTAGGTCCTGCTCTTAAGGTTGCCTTTCCCATTTTGTTATAATGAGTAATTAAATAATGTATTATCCCCAAATCATATATGGGATCAGGATAAACCAAGTCAAAATATTTTTTCTGTTGTGTTACTACTGTAGTCTAAATTACTTCTGGTACAATTTGAAGATTATCAAAATCTGTGTATGCAGCTGAGGATATACCTCAGTCATAGAGCACATGCTTAGTATGTGCAAGGCCCTGGGTTCCATCCCCAGCACTTAAAAAAAAAAGTTATGTGCAATATACAATTTTACCCAGATACATCCTTGGCCCTGTTCAGTATAAAAGGAACAGGCCTCCTTAGCACCCTGTTTTTCAAACTATAGGTTGAGAGCTATTTGTGGGTTGGAAAATCAAGTCACCATCAGCAATGAAACAAAATAGAGAAGCAAATATTAACATGTGTCAAAAACCATAAGTGGATCCTACTGTGAAAGTTTTGCTTGAGTTATCTACGTGTATACATGTATACGGATGTACTAAGTCCTTAGTAAAATGGATTTCTTACTGAGAGATACTATACAAAAGCTTGAATACCACAGCCTTAATGTAATAGGGGCCTCCAATCTTAAGGCCAGTGCTTGGGACTAGAGGAATTGGGGCAAACACTCACAAAGGCTGATGGGGCACTTTTCAATAGCACCTATAGATCCTTTTTTCTAGAAATCTGAAATTCCACAAGAACTCTTACAGAAATCCATCTCATTAGATACTTAAAACATTTACCTTCATTCCTTTCAATAAATTCTTTGATATGTAATCTTTTGCACCTTTCAGAGCTATGGAGAGAAAACCCTTCCCTCCACTATTCCCAGGACTATTCCTGTTTTTAAGTAAAATGTACATCCTCCATCTGAGCATTGGTGAATCAACTGGAGTGAGTAATAGCTCCTTCTCCCTGTCTGGAATTCTGGTTCCATCTGGAATTCTGGTTCCATCTGGAATTCTGGTTCCGCTCATAGGAGCTTCACAGACTCAAGTGATTTATTTAATACCTCTAAACTTCTTTAAGTGTCCTATCTGTAAAATGGGAATAATGATAGCTTTTAAATCAATCTGACGCGACTAGGGTAATAGAGGCACAGAGGATAGCACACAGTAAATGCTCAACATGTCAGAGGGGAAACATGAAAAAGGCTTAACCCAACACAATGTGTACTCGACTTTAATTAATTTAAATGGGAAAAAATTCTAATTTTTATCAGATGAAAAAATTTAAAAAAAAGATTATAATGAAAATAGCAGTACTCTGCCCTACTTATCCTCTACTTCCCCTTTTTCCACCAGTCAGCACTTTTGTTCATTTATTCTATTAGCTCCATATTTATAAGCCATACATTTGTACCACTTATAATAAGATTTATCAACTTTAAATGTCATCTACTCAAATGAAGTGTGAAAGAAGGAGCTGATGGAGTGATGGATAAATTTGTGGGATACAAAAACTTAATGGTTTAAGAAATGAGGTATTGGCTGGGCATGTTAGAACATGCCTCTAATCCCACCAGTTTAGGAGGCTGAAGCAGGAGGATTACAAGTTTAAAGCCAGGCTCAGCAATTTAGTGAGGCCCTAAGCAACTTAGTGAGACTATTTCTTTCTTTTTTTTTTTTTTTAAATATTTTATTTCTTAGTTTTCGGTAGACACAACATCTTTGTTTGTATGTGGTGCTGAGGATTGAACCCGGGCAGCGCGCATGCCAGATGGGCGCGCTACCGCTTGAGCCACATCCCCAGCCCGAGACTATTTCTTAAACTGCAAAATAAAAAGGGCTGGGGATGTGGCTCAGTGGTTAAGTGTCCCTGAGTTCAATCCCCGGTGCCAAAAAAGAAATGTTATTGACTCAAAACACCAATTAGACTTTTCCCTCTTCCCTTGCCCCAGCTCACCAAACATAGCCCAAATCTCTGAATTTAGCTCTCACCTCCCTTACCACTTCTCTCAATTATTTGCCCAGTCCTTTCCTCTTCCTCTACCCAAAACCCCATCATCCTGCCAGCTTTTACATTCTCTGCCCCATCTGTCCTCTCCTCAACCTAGGACCCTCTCTGTTAGCCACAGGTCCTTTCACTCCAACATGTGGCTGTGCAGTTGCCAGCTGGGTGATTGGCCAGTCTCCTTAGGGTAATACCATTGCACCTGCCCCTACTGTGTATGGCGTCATGTTTCGCAACTTCCTTCAGGCACTTAGCATCATGCTTTGTACTCAGCAGGCTGGATCTGTTTAAATAATTTTCATGTTACAAAGAACCAACATGCACCCTGTACTGGTGCTACTGTGGTAGCCTGGGAGAGGTACTCAACTGCCTGGTAAATGGAGTGACTACTAGTAGCTTTACAGGGCAGAACATTTTTAGCTTGTTTTCTGAGGCTTAGCATAAGCTAAGCATATACTAGACCACTGAGGGTTTATTGTGTTGGAACTTTTTTGTTACAGAGTATTTTATTTATTTTTATTTTTTGGTACTAGGGATTGAACCCAGGGTCACTTAACCACTGAGCCACATCCCCAGCCCATTTTTTTGTTTGTTTTGAGACAGGGTCTCACTAAGTCCTTAGGACCTCACTGAATTACAGAGGTTAGTCTCAAACTTGTAATACTCCTGCCTCAACTTCCTGTTGTTGGGATTCAACATGCCCAACTGTTACAGGATGTTGTTTTTTTCATTATTATTGTTGTTGTTGATTTTTAGTTGTAGATGAACACAGTATCTTTACTTATTTTTATATGGTGCTGAGGATTGAACCCAGTGCCTCTCACGTGCAAGGCAAGTGCTCTACCACTGAGCTACAACCTCAGCCCTGTTAAAGGATACTTTAAACATGTACAAAAATAGATAACTGTTACGTACCCAATACCCAGTTTCAGTAATTTTCAACAAATGGCCAATCTTGTAAATTGATATTTTTGAAAAGACAAATTACACAGCTCTCCAACCATGAGGCTTATCAACAGGCCTTGAAGACTCAGGACAAGGAAGAGTTATAATGGAACTAAACTGAACTACATTGGACTCTACTAGAAGCAAGTGGTATCAAAATATACCTACACTGGGCTGGGTTGTAAAGATAAGGCACCCAGGACAAGCATCACTTGGGAGTTATAAAAATCAAAACGTTACTGGCTAGAGAGCCAACAATCAAAGAGTTCCCGACTTAAGGAGGAAAATCTATGAAAAAGGTACCGTAAGCGTGCTGGGGATATAGCTTAGTGGTAGAGCTCATGCTTAGCCCATGAAGATTTGAATTAAATGCTTAGAAATCTTTAACAATTCATGTTTAAATGTTTGAAAAATTCTAAGTTGTCTAACCTGTAAGTTTTCATTGATTAGTTGCTGAAGCAGCTTGTACACATTTAGCAAAATGTTAACTGTTTAGTGAAGTGTTCATCTGATATACTTATCAGATTAATAGAGCACTACATAATGCACAAAAGATTACAGGTTTTTTCTTCCACACTAAATATTTGGAACATCAAGAATTAGAAGGCTTCCAGAATGTGAAGAAGGGATGTCCTTTTCCCAACTCCTGGCCTTTGGGCACAATCCTGAGGATGGTATGCTATGACTAGAGTTGCATTAGCTATCTTGCTACTGGATGGCAGTAGAGGATGGCAACTGAGGCAAAGGGGGCAAGAGCCCCTGGAGCTATTGCCTGGCTCTGAGACGCCCCTTCCTCTGGGGATTTGAATTACTTGAAACTTTATTGCCCTCCCCCCATCTCTGTTCCTGGGTTCCCAAACTTGCCTGTTCTTTGGACTCTCCTACTGATACTGTCTGGTTCTACCTGCTATCCTGATTTAATCAGTCATGGGGACAACTTGGCATGAGACTACTGAAAACTTTTCGGATGATTCTAATAAATAAACAGGGCTGAGAATTACTAATCTAACTATGCAAGTCATCCTCTGCTTTTCCCTTTGCAATTTTATGTTCCTACCTCATACTGTGGTTATCTGTGTATATTTCTTCCCTCTCCTACTAGATCCTGGACTCCAGATGACCTTTTAAGCAATGCATAGGGCCTTCACGTGCTGACTTCTAGTGGCTGTTGCTGATGGAATTGGCAGTCACACTTTACTTAGAATTTAGGTTCTACAGTCAATGCTTATGGCACCACATGAGTCAAAATTGCCCTTGACAGCCTCTCAGAAAGGCTCTGCACAGGAGTCTGACGTTTGTTCTGTCTCCCCTATCATCATCCACATAGTTTTCTCCTGGCCTGGAACAGAAAGCTGCCTCCTCCACCAAACACCAGAGGAAATAGGTGGCTTGTGCTTAGGGGCCAACTTGAATTAAAAAAAAAAAAAAATACAATTAAACACGTGTCTCACCCTTAGCACCACAGAATGTTCATACTATGAACAGTCCACAGGAACCAGAATGACTGACCCTGCAGGAGACATACATCTTCCAATCTCACACCCACTCCTGAGCATATGGTCCTCACATTCACCAGTGGGTGGATCACCCACACCATTTAAACTTTTTAAATCAAGGATATAGAGCTGAGTTCATGTGATTTGCTATATGAACAATATCTCCTCAATGCACAATCACATCCAGCTCACACAAAGCCCTCCTTTTCCTATACCTGCCCCAAAACAACTGGCTATCCTCTCTTTCACTGACTTCTTCCATCCAGCTCAAAGGCTACTGCTCCTTAAGATTCTATCCTTGGAACTAATCATTAACTCTTCTTCCAGGATTCTCACCCTTTACTTAGGGATCCTGTATTTGACATGGCAAGATTTTTCTCTCTGGTTAAGAGAGGTGTGGCCTAAGAGTTTTCTTCACTTTCACTGAGGGGGATTAAGGGATTAGAGAAAGAGCTCTTCTAGGCATTCAGCACTGAGCTTGCAAAGAAACATGGTAAGTGCACAATAAGTTTTGGTTTTTTGTTTTGTTTTTATTTTTGGGGGGGTACCAGGGATTGAACTCAGGGGCACTCAACCACTGAGCCACGTCCCCAGCCCTATTTTGTATTTTATTTAAAGCAGGGTCTCACCAAGTTGCTTAGCGCCTCACCACTGCTAAGACTGGCTTTGAACTTGCAATCCTCCTACCTTACCCTCCTGAGCCGCTGGGATTACAGGCATGTGCCTGGCCACAGTAAGTTTTTTATGAAGAAATGGGTAAGAATTGGAATTCTGCCAGCTTGCAAGGGACTCTCACCACCTCTCTGTTTTCTTTTTCTCAGAACCAGGGATGGAACCCAGGGCCTCACACATGCCAGGCAAACATCCTACCACTAAGCCACATCCCCAGCCCAACATTTTGTGGTGCTGGGGATCAAACCCTGGGCCTTGCACATGCTAGGAAAATATTCTACCACTGCTACATCCTCAACCCCCACAGATATCTGCTGAGGCTTAAATTTCACCAGCTCATCTGAGATCCCAGGCCAGGCCTTCTGTCACACCAAGCCACACCAAGCTCAGCAGTGCTCACAGGCCTTTAATTTACAACTTCCTGGCCACATTCCATCACTGCCTCAGGATGGTGAGGAGAGATGAAGATGTACTGCCAGGTAGGCCACACCAGCTCTGAGTCCAAGTAGGCAGGGCTGAGGTCAGGCTGGCAGGGTTGTGGGGGCTCCTAGCCCCAGGCGATGAGGGAGTTGCTGGCCTGGGCAAGCTCAGTGATGGACACCCGGCCCCGCTGTCGGATGAAGTTGGCCACAGCAGCCAGTTCCTCTGGGGTTATGTAGATGAACTTGCCCCGGTCGTCAATCACACCTGTAAGGATATGCAGGTTGTGGGGCTGAGTCCTCCTGGGACCTCCCAATCTGATCTAAGAATATCCACCCATTCCTTCACAACTAGCTAAGAGCCCTCCAGGTCCCCTGCTTGCCTGACCTTTTCTGATTATATCCAATCCTGGCTAGGTGAGTCAAATCAGGTTTTGCTGCCTGTCCTCATAACTCCACAGCCAGCTCTAAGCCTCGGCATGTCCTTGTAACTGCATCCAACCATTCAGTGCCCTTCTTTGAACACCCACCACTGCTCAGAATGCTCATCCTGTTTCTACAACAAATCCCTACAGCCCACTGTGGATAGATACTCCCCAGGCCAGGCTCTGTAGTGACTGAATCTCAATCCTCTTACCTGTTAGAGTCCCATCAGCCAGCAGGTCCTGGATGCGGTTGATAGTGTCCTATGAAGAGAATGCTTCTCAGAGCAAAGACAGGTGCTACTGTCCCAAGGAAAAAAAACACATTTTCCCTCCTGCTACAGCCAAACCTCCTTCCCTCACTCTCATAGCTATCCCATATAAATCTGCTTCTCCTTTGGAGGGACCATGAGGAGAAGAGGCTCTAGTCCTGGGTCCTGCAAGACCACCATCAGAGGCTCTCTTCAGGTGGGAGGGGAGCAGTGGAGATGTTAGGCCACAAAACAGCCTATCTGCAAGAGTTGTCAAGGTAACTGGATTTGGGCTGGTGGAGGGATGGGATTTGAATTTTTTTCTTTTCTTTTCTGCTTGTTCTTTCATCTAGTAAAAATGCAGGATTCCTGTGGTGCCAAGACTTCTACATTCTAGGTTGGGGGCAGGTTGGAGGGGGGCCTCAGGACTCTCCCATTCTTATGACAGCAGGTGCCCTGCTGCATACAGACGCCATGGCCTCCACACAGCAGGTAACCTTCCAGAGCTTACCTGAGTCCGTAGGCCCACCTGGGAAGCCAAATCTTCCAAGAGTACAACCTTGGATTGCTACAGGGGAGGGAGAAAATGGGAGAGAGAATGAGTTTGGGCTAATCCCTTCTAACATGGAGATATCCTCTTAGGTCTGCATTCTGATTTACGGTTTTCAAAAAGGATTTTTGTTGATGGTGTCTTCCCCACACTGCTGGGAATATACTACCACTGAAGCACATTCCCAGCCCCTAAAAAGCTCTTTTTTAATAGTACTAGGGAGTGAACCCAGGACCACACACATGCTAGGCAAGTATTCCACCACTGAGTTACATCCCATCCCTTTTTAAATTTAATTTTTGAAGCAGGGTTTGGCTATAGTGCCCAGGCTGGCCTCAAACTGGAGACCCTCCTGTCTTAGCCTCCCAAGCAGCTGGGATTACAGGTGTGCACCACTGTGCCAGCCACTATTTTTAAGAACTGTTACCAATACTTTCGTTTGCTCAGGACCTAACAAGGCACTGAAAGGATGCAGGGAAATAATGGTAAACAAAACACAGCTCCTACCCTTGAGCGCACAGCCCAGCTGGTGAGAAAGGAAGTACATGAATAAGGAAAGAGGAGACAAAGACCCCCAATGAGCCAGGACCTCTCAGGAGACCCAGTGGGGGTTCATTCCTGCCTCACCTTTGCTCCTACCCCCTCACCCTGGATCCCCCCACAACTCTGGCATGCTGAACTTATCCTCACCCATCTTCTTCACACCATCTGAGGCACGGAGCCCACCCTCAAAATAACTGTCACTAACACTGACAAGTGCTTTCCATGTGCAGCTCCATGGCATGTTCCACGTGCTGCCCACACACCCTCAGTAAACCTTAGTTTCCAGGGTGCAGCCAAGAATCCACAGCTGGGTATACACATGCATCTGCCCCTGCCTCCCCCAGAGAGAGCATGTGACTGAAGAGAAGGTGGTCCCCTGCATTTCTGTGAATCTTCCAAAGCAAATGAGCTGGGGGAGGAGTGACACTGTGAACCTCCCTGATTGCAGATGACATGTGACTTATTTGAAATGCCAAACTGTATGTGCAAGCAGGAAGGCCAGGGAGTGGGCAAGCAAAAGGTGACCTGGTCAGCTAGCCTCTGTCTAAAAAACAGGGAACAGGCACTGGATTCTTGGTGATAGCTCAGAACTTGACCACAAATCATACCACGTGGTCCTCAAAGACCTGGCTTGAAGTTCTGCTGGAGCTAAAAGTGTATTAAAAAAAAATAAACAAACCCAGTCATGGTCAGAAAGTGGAATGGAACAACAAGAGCAAACTATCCCTAAATCTCTATAAACTATGCTATGTGCAGAAACCTTCCTCTGGTTTTAAAATCCTAAGTCTAATGAGCCCAACCCCTTGGAGTGGGGAGGAAGGTGGGTGGACTGAATTTCAGAAGTCCCCCTTCTTGCTGCAAGACAGCAACTTCAGGAGAATCACCCAGTGTAGGCTTAAGAACTCATAAGCTCCAGAAGAGTTTAGAGAATCCCCAAGAATGGAACCTCCAGGGAAGCACTGAAAGCAAGAACCAGAACTGCCTTGGGGACTTTCTTCTAGTCTATACAGTGGTGAGGGGGATGCTAAAGCTGATCCCCCCATCTAAATTCACCTGGAAAGGGTCCAAGAGGAGGCATTTTAGGACTGTCGCTGCCCACTGGGTGGATGGAGACAAGTTCTTAATAGTAGCAAGACAGTGGGAGAGATATATCCAGGGCAATAAACCTGGATCAAGTGGTGATAGGCTTGAGAAAGGGCTCCATCAAAGAAAAATGCTTCAAGCTCTCAGCATTTCTCCCTACTAGAGACCCCAGACCATAGGCCCATGCCCAGACTCTCACTGTTGGGAGGTGTCTAAACCCTGCTCTCTTTTGGGAGTGATGGAGGAAGATTATGCAAGACCCAACTCCTTGGCAGCCCCTGGTACCACCCCCACTATCGCCCCCGCTCCCTCTGCACTCCTTCCCTCAGCCGCCTCTGCACCTCTGAGCTGCACTTAAAAACCTCTCCCCTCACCACATCCTTTGTGGGAGAGAAGTTGCTTAGCAGCAAAGCAGATCAGGATGTGCTTATGCAACCTGAAGCAGCATCAGGGTGGACTGCATGGTGGCTGCAGATGGAATCAACACAATGCCACCCTACTCCAGGTTACAAGGGAAATGTCATCCTGTTTCCCTTGGAAGACCCAAGTTCCCAGTCAGGAGCACATGGCAGAGGATGCTTGTTTTAACTCGGTGTGACAGAACTGGCAGAAAACACACGTGAAGAGACTTGAAAACACAGTGACTCACTAAGCGTGGGGTCTGAAGAGCAGGGGAACTGTCAAACTCCAGCGTGAGGAAGCTATCAGAGGTTTGCACCTCCCACACACACACAGGTCCTTCTCCCTCTTCTGGGTCCAAGGAGAAGGGACTCCCCTAGCCAGGACTCAATAGTTCAGACCCACTGGGCCCCATGCCCACTCCTGCATAAGCTTGAATAAGTCATCCTCAAACCCTGCTCAGGTCTGAAAAGGTGTGCATGCACATGCATGAGATAGGGTGTCACCTGTACTGTTCTGTGGCTTCTTACCTTAATGTAGTTGATAAATTCTGTCAGGAAGCTGTGGGACTAGAGGAATAGAAAAATCAGGGTGGAGTCACAGAAGTCCATGCCTGACCCCCACTGTGTGTGTACTCTCTGCTCACCTGCCTACAGCCTGTCTGTGTGCCTGCCCGATTACTGCCCTGCATGAGCAGCAGATCCTCCCAGGTGAACAGTCTGGGGGCATCACTCTCCACCAAGGACAAGGCCTCTTGCTGCAAAGGCCTATTAACACTCACACAAACTCTCATATCCCAATTGGAGGTGTTTGCCAGTGAAGTGGTCAACCCTGAGCCTCACATAGGCTGCCCTTATGACACAGGCTTCTCAGGGGTGGTGGGCTTACCTGCTCCTCAGTCATGGTCTCACCCACACCCTCCTCCTCCACCACAAAGGCTTCCTTCAGTTTCAGGTACTCCTCATGCTCCCGCCGGGCCTGTTCTTCCTGGGCCTTTCTCTCCTCTTCCTCCTGAGGACACAGAGGACAAAGAGTCAGGTATTTGGGGTAGATGCCCACCTATCCTGTTCTGGTCCCTGATGCCCAGTAGGGTACCAGGGCATACAGCTCAGCAGTTTCTCAGGGACAGAGCTCCTTTGAGATCCCCAACCCGACCCCTCTTGTCTTAGTCCATTACCATTCAGACAAATGGTACCCTCCTTACTCAGGAGATCTACTTGGTAAAAATCTCTTGAAAACCCTTCCACAATCATGTCCAAACTTCATGAACAAATATCAGGCTCCATTTCCGCACCACCCATGCACCAGCCAGCCCACTCCAATCTGGTTTTTATGTACCAAGCTCCACTGAAACATCTCCTGCTGTTGTCTCACCTCTGACTTCCATCTCACAAATCCCTCAATGGCGATGGGAATAGCCAACTATCCCCTCTTTCTTCACTCAATTTCCACACCCCCACCTTTGCCTGGATTTTCTCCTGCTCCCTAGACATTCATTCTTGCCTCCTTCATCATTCAGCCCAGCCCCTGCTCTACCCTTTACTCTGGCTGGGCTACGTCACCCAGGCCCAGCATTGACAACCATTTCCTCACCAGTGACTGTCACATTTGTACTCCCAACCAAATCTCTCCTCCCAAATATATAACTGCCCAATGACATACCACCTGGGCCATCTCACAGGTACCAAACCCACCCTGTGGTCTACTTGCCACATCTGGTCTTCCTGCTAGGTCTCTGGCTGGTGAATCACACAACTACCTGGCCAGCTGCCCTGGTCAGAAATGAGGTGCCATCTACCACTTCTTTCTCTAACTTCCACAGAACTCTTCAGTACATCCATATTACTGTCACTACCTAGTGCAACAGCCTCTTCCCAATACAACCCAAACTCAGAAAACAGAGCGTACAGAAAAGTGTTTTAAAAATATGATGCTAAAACCAAGTATAGGGTTCATGCCTGTAATCCCAGATATTTGGGGGAGGGGCAAGGTAGAAGGATCACAAGTTTGAGAACAAACTGGACTTTGTAAGAGCCTATCTCAAAATAAAAAATGAAAAGGAATGGGGATATAGCTCAGTGGAAGAATGATTGCCTAACATGTGCATGGCCATGTATTCAATCCCCAGCACCACAAAAAAAGTTTAAAAAAAAAAATGAAGCTAAAGCCAGGGCAAATAATAATATATAAGACGATGAGCCTAGAGCACCTTGCAGCAACAGAAAGAAAGTGCTAAAAAACAAACAAAAGGACTGGGGATGTAGCTCAATGGTAGAGTACTCGCCTAGCATGTGCAAGGCCTTGGGTTTAATCCCCAGCACAACAAATAAATAAATAAATAAAAGTACTTCTACCTAATTCCTGAGGGGTACTCCTTTCAGGCAGATAAAGCGTAACTCCCTACCCTTGGAGGCTGAGCACAAGTCTTTTTTGATTTGTTTTGTTTCTGTGACACTGGGGATTGAACCTAGGGGTGCTCAACCACTGAGTTACACCCCCATTCCTTTTATTTTGAGACAGGGTCTTGGTAAGTTGCCCCATTTCCTCTGACCCTTTCCCTCTCCTCCGTGCTTACTATATTCCAGCCACTCTGACTACCTCAATGTTTCTCAAATGTTCCAGGCATACTCTATAAATTATATAAATAAGAATCCTCATCTCAGGCCAGGCACAGTGGCACTCGCCTGTAATCCCAGCAACTTGGGAAGCTTTTGCAGGAAAATTGCAAGTTTGAGGCCAGTCTCAGAAATTTAGCAAGACCTTTAGCAGCTTAGTGAGATTCTGTCTTGAAATAAAAAAGAACTGTGGATGAAGCTCAGTGGTAGAATGCCCCTGGGTTCCACCTCCAATACAAAAAAAAAAAACAAAAAACTGGGCACAGTAAGGCATGCCTGTAATCCCAGTTGGCTTGGGAGGCTGAGGCAGGAGGATTGCAAATTCAAAGCTAGCCTCAGCAATTTAGCAAGGCCCTAAGCAACTCAATGAGACACTCTCTCTAAATAAAATATTTTTTAAAAGGGCTGGAGATGTAACTCAGTGGTTAAGTTCCCCAGGGTTCAATTCCCAGTACCAAAAAAAAAAAAAAAAAACCACCAAACAAACAAAATCCCAACTCAAGCTCTGCTTTTTAGCAACATCTTCCACATTTAGAGGCCAGGAACAAAATAAATCAGGGTATGCCCATATGCCTGGTCCACAGCCCTTCTTCTAGGATAGAGGTGCTAGGGAGTTGCATGGGAAGCATGGCTGGCTAGTCAGGGGTCAGAGGACAGGATCACTCTCAGTCTCACCTTCTGTTCCTCCTCCAAGCGAAGCCGCTCCTCCTCCTTCTTCCACTCAGCCTCACGTTGGGACTCTAGACGTTTCCGCTCTTCACGTTCAGCCTCCTCTGCCTAAAGACAAAACCTTCATGGGGCACCCCATACAGTTTGCCCCACTTCCAGACAGGTAGGGGAAGGCAGTACTTGGGCCAGGGCAAAGACCAAGACTGCAGGAGACAGAGTAGTATTCAGCAGTCCAATGTAAAAGGAGCCCAAGGATAGAGTCTGCCGAACAGTGGCCCTTTTCCATTTCCCAGAGCTACACCCCATCCCTCCTGCTTGCCTCACGCTGGGCTTTTCGAGCTTGTTTCTCCTCTAACTTCCGTAGTTTCTTGGCTCCAATTTTCCCTGTCAGATGAGTTTCCACTGGCTTCTCAATGTCTTCTTCCTCCTGGGCTGGGTATGGTTAGAGGAAGATAGTTCAGGTCCTAGCTAGAGGGGATTCATCCTACCCCTTGTCACTCTCCTCATGAATGAACCCCATCCACCCACCTATGAATGTTACTAGTCCAGCTCTGCCATACTGAGGCATCTACCATAAAATCATGTGTGCGCGCACGCGTTATGCTGCGGGTGGGAGCATCTGTAAGGATGAGACTTTAGATAATGTACACATGTAAAAGGGAGATGCCAATATCTGGGTGTCTGAGGATCACAGGTGGTGATGAGATTGCAGAGGACCTTGGTTTCTATCCTGGTGCCACCTCCAGGAAAGGACAGCCCTGTGGGGAAATTTATCCCAGTCTCAAATCCAAAATTCTCTCATTCTAGTCAAGAATTATTAAGCATTCAGGGCTTAGACCCTGGCCAGGATTATCCCTTTGTCCTAATAGAACCAAGGTAACATACAGTCCCACCCCCCTGACTACCCAAGAGCCAGCTTAAAGTTAAAGAGATGCTTTTTTATCAGCAGTATGGGTATCTGAGACAAGAGGGATGACACAACAGAGGACCTTTTTTGAGTCCAAAGGGCTAACCTCAAGGATTCAAGGCAAAAGTCCCAAATGCCCCAGTTTCAAGGAAAGGCCCTGACATCCCTTCTTCAGGCTCAAACCAGCACTTAAGTACTAGAGAAAAGGCATTCTTTCCTACAATCCTAAAGGCTCTGATCTCCTGGCACCAGGGATATGGAGACCTCTATGTCAAGAGAATGCTTCTATTCCCAAACCCTTCTTCTGGGGTTACAGGTAACTGCACTCCAAGAAGGGCACTGGGATATAATAGATGGATTACGGAACTCTCAGGGTCAGTCTAAAGGCCCCTGACCTCCTGTGTTTAGATACTGAAAGCCAAGATGAAGGAAGAGGAGGTTAACCAAATAGAATAGTTAGGGACCAGTTAGAGACCAGAACCAAAGTCTGGGTCCTAAGTGTCCATTCACTCTACCCCATGTCTCTCTTACACTGTGGCTTCACACTCCACTCTCCCACTTACCCCATCATCAATCCAGCCCTCTTCACTACCAAGCTGGGCCCCTCTCACCTGGGATGACAGCTTCCTCCTCATTCTCATCCACTTCTGTCCAGGCTATCCGCTGGGCTCGACGCTGGGCCTGCAGGCGGCTGCCCAGGTCCCTCCTGCGCCGGGGCCTGCCTCCAGCCCTCTGTTCCTCAGTCTGCAGTGGCCGATACTGGGCCACCTGGTCTGCTATTATTGGATCCTCTTCATTGTGCAGTGACCCTGGACCAGCTTCAGGAAGAGAGGAACCAGGACAGTTGGAGCAGCTCAGCCCCCTTGATAGCCCAGGAAGCAGTATCCTAGACGCCTCACCCTCCTCTGTTCAACCTCCTCCCAGACTCTCACTGCCCATTGCACAAAGCCCCAACTTCACAGTCTGATTGCCAAGGCCTTTACAACTGGGCCCACGCCTTGGTCCAATATAGTAAGCTCAAGCCTTCCCTCATGCCTGATTTTGATACTTCTCTCCCCTCAAGGCTCACCTCTCCTGCAAGCTTGAGAGAAATCCACCCTGATTTCATCAAATGCCCATTTCAGGACTTCAATTATTTTTTAACACCACCTATCATGATTTTTTTTAAATATTTATTTTTTAGTTGTAGTTGGACACAATACCTTTATTTCACTCATTTTTTTTTTTTTATGTGGTGCTGAGGATCGAACCCAGGGTCTGGCGCGTGCGAGAGGAGCGCTCTCCTGCAGAGCCACAACCCCAGCCCTTTGTGATTTTATTTTTAAAATAGTTATTTAAAATAATTATAAACTACAGGTCTGAAGGAAAAAAAATACAACACAATTTATTTAAGTGAAAGATTTGGTCTTCCACCTCCCCTTAATAATGTCACAGATACAGTACGAACTCTGCTGGTTAATTCCACCCCATTCCCTCCCCTGAGATAACTTCCATTCCAAAGTTGGTGTGTGTCATTTCTCACCATCTCTGACACCCCAGACTCAGTCTCTACATTTCTCAGGCAGAGGCTGAGTCTCCCCTCCCTGGAAAATCTGTTGGATATGTGCCATACCTCAGATTCTCTCTCCCCTGAACTTGGAGCACCCAAGTGCTCTCAATAGCTGGTGGGTTCGGGGAGCAGGGAAGAGACACATATACAAATTCCTATGTTGACAAGAGATGCGGGGAGGGGAACTGACAACTTATCTGTTCTGTGTCCTGGCCAACCATATGGCCTGGTCAGTGTGCAGAGCATGGCAGAGGGAAGGCCAAGGCAGCACGGCTGCTCTACTTGGCGGGGAAGGAGAGGGCTTCAGAGAGTTTTCTTGAGCCACCTCCAGCTCCCTTCAGTTCCGGGTAGGCAGAAAACACCCAGAAGTCTCCTCCCTGGCACCCAACAGGGAGCCAGTTTGAGAGATGGGAAACACTGTGGCCTCCCTATGGGCGCAATGGGAACTGGTCCAAAGCCCCCTGGGTGTGGAGGTCTAGAGTGCCAAGGGGCGAGGCTCTCAGGTTTGGGAGAAAAGTGTAGGGGCGAGGCCACGCAGTTCCCTATCAAGGAGGCTCGGTGGTTCCCGTCTACTCGCTAGCCCGCGCCCGAGTTCCGCGTCAGCCTCACAAGCAGGCCGGCGCATGCGCAGCAGCCGTAGGCAACGGCCTACCGAGGCTGAGAAGGCCCGAGAACCAGGCCCCACCGGTCCTGGAGCGGCGGCACCTCCTACCTGCTACCGCTCTGCCACGACTGCGAGTGAGGAAGAGTATAAGGCCGACAAGCAGAGCCGCCGCCACCAGATACACCACGGGCGCCACCATGACGACGACCTCCCAGCAGAACACCAGCGCGTCCACGGTGAGGCCCGTATCACCCAGGCCCCGCCCACTGCCCATAAGGCTCTCCCGTTTCCCACGTTAGGCTCCGCCCTCTCTTCCGTGAGGCCAAGGGCTGGACACTTCGCACAGGCTTTAATTTCTATATTTTAAAACGGGTTATACAGCCCGGCGTGGTGGCTCATGCTTATAATCCCAGCAGCGTGGAAGGCTGAGACAAGAGGATTGCGAATTCAAAGCCAGCGCCAGCAATTTAGCAAGGTCGCTAAGCAATTTAGCAAGATCTGTCTCTAAAATTTTTAAAAAGGGTTAGCGATGGGCTCGGTGGTTGAGAGCCCCCCCCCCCCCAATTCAATCCTTGGTACAGGGCTGCGAGTAGCTCAGCAGCAAAGCGTTTGCCTCACATTCGCAAACCCTGGGTTCCATCCCCAGTTTCAAAAAACAAATAACAAAAAAAGGGCAATTCCTGGTACAAAACAAATTAAAAAAAAAAACAAGTTATAGGAGAGCCAGCGGCGGGAGGGGGTGATGCATTCCTATAATTCCAGCAACTTCGAAGGCTGAGACAAGAGGACAGCAAGTTGGAGGCCAGCCTCAGCAATTTAGCAAGACCTTGTAAAAAGGGCCAGGGATATAGTTCAGTGGTGGTGTGCCCTTGGGGTCAATCCCCAGAATCACTAAATAAATAAGTAAAATAAAATAAATTAAAACACTCATGATGTTAATTATTGGGAAGTTATCACAAAAGTAGGAAACATTTAGGCACGATTTTTTTAAATCACCAAGGTTGAGAATGTGGCTCAGTGACAAAATGCTTCCTGGCATGTGTGAGAATCCAAGTTCAATATCCAGCATCAGAATAAGTAAGTTAATTAATAAAATATACCACACTATTTATATAAACAAACAAATGTGGAAAAAATGCAAAAATATACTTAGGATGTCACACATCAACTGGAATGGAAGTTACCTCTGGGAAGGGAATGGGGTGGGATTAATCAGCAGAGTTTTGGCTGTACTTGTGACATTTGATTTCTTTAAAAGGGGAAGAAGGGGAGAGAACAAATTTTTCATTTAAATAGTGAAGTATTTTCTTTCTCAGACCTGCAACTTTATAACTATCCAAAATAAAATTAGTTTTATTAGGTTATACAATAATTAGTAATCCAGTGTTACCTAGTGAGAATTTGGTATTCCCACAGGGAATTAAAATTTCCTGTTAAGTCTTCAGGACCTAAAAAAAAAAAAAAAAAACTGGGGACAAATTATACCTCAGTAATTAAAAACAAAACAGGACAGGCTGGGCATGGTGGTGCATAGCTGCAATCCCAGCAACTGAGGCAAGAAGATTTCAAGTTCGAGACTATCCTCAGCAACTTAGCAAGACCCTGTCTCAAAATAAACAATAAAAAATATTGGGAATGTGGCTCATTGGTTAAGCACCCCTGGGTTCAACCCCCAATACCAAAACACACAAAAAACAAAACATAGAACAGGTTGTGAAATGAAATTTTTTTTAAAAAGCAAAGAACTAACTGAATGGGGTATCACATCTATAATCCCAGTTACCCTGGATGGTGGAGCAGGATTGCAAAATTGAGACCAACTCTGGTGAAATTTAGCGAGATCCTAGATCAAAATTAAAAAAAAAAAAAAAAGTTTAGGGATGTAGCCCAATAGTAAAGAGCCCCTGGCCTCAATCCTGGTACTGGGAATTAAAAAAAAAAAAAAAAGCAACTATACTGGGAATTTGCTATTATAGCAGGATATGTGCATATAATGACATAAGATAGGAGCAGGGCTAAGCAAGGAATTTGAAAAAAAATATATGGCAATGAGGCTGGGGTTGTAGTTCAACGATAAGAGCATATGGCTCTGGATTTAATTCCCCTTAACTGGGGCAGAGTAGAGGATAAAAGTTGGCAACATGTGCTGGGGGTGGTGGGGCACACCTGTAATCCCAGCAGCTCAGGAGGCTGAGGCAGGAGGATCATGAGTTCAAAGCCAGCTTCAGGAAAAGTGAGGCACTAAGCAACTCAGTGATACCCTGTCTCTAAATAAAATACAAAATAGGACTAGGGATGTGGCTCAGTGGTCAAGTGCTCCTGAGTGTTCAATCCCCAGTATCTATCTATCTATCTATCTCTCTCTCTCTCTCTCTCTCTCTCTCTCTCTCACACACACACACACACATACACACACACACACACACACACACAAAGATAAAGTGGTAAACAAAAACATATGTGGCTTACCATGATGATTTTTGGAGAACAGGTATTAGCTTTTCATCACTGTGACCAAAATACCTAACAAGAACAATTTTGAGGAAGAAGAGTTTATGTTGGCTCCCAGTTTCAGAGGTTCAGTCCATGGTCAGCTGACTCCATTGCTCTGAGCCTGAGTTAGGCAGAACATCATGGTGGAAGGTGTGGAGGAAAAGCTGCTCAGTCCATGACAGGAAATGGTGATTGATAAACCCAGTCTGATTCCCTCTTAAAATTGGGAACCGTCTCGCTACAAAGACATAAAAGCTAATTTCGGCTTTACTATAAATTACTGCAAATTCTGAACTTGCTTGGAATGCCTGCCTGCCTGTGCCTTGAACTCACCCATGCATGGCTTTCCCTGACCAGATAACAACTCTCTCTGAGGCTCTAATGACTTTCATAAGTTCTGATGTCAGGCCAGCAAAAATATAAACTAGCCTTTGTGTTATGCTTGTCAGAGTTTTGTTATCTGTAACACCCTCCCCCCTTGTGTAACTTTCTGGGCTATAAAGCTGGGCTGCAAGAAAACTGCGGTGCTGTCTTGTTCCCGTGGTTTATGTTGGGAGAGGCAGCCCGCCGGTCAAAATAATAAGCTTGCTTTAATTTGATTTTAATTGGAGTCAGTGGTCTTTTTTTTTTTCCGTTGAGTTCTAACAATGATCACAAGAAGCCAGGGAAAAATAATATATAATCCCCATCATACACCCTTAGTGATCCACCACCTCCAGCCACATCCCACCTGCCTGCAGTTAACACCAGGAACCCATTCAAATTGTTACTCCATCAAATGGATTAATTCACTGTAAGGTTATATATCTCATAATCCAATCATTTTTCTTTCTGCATTAACACAGGAACTTTGGGGGGACACCTCATACTTAAACCATAACAAGGAAGAAACAAAATAAAAACACAAATGATTATGAATCTGCAGTAAGGATATTAGTATTCCTAGGGAAGGCCAGTGTTATAAAAGCAAATAAAAGTTGCCAGGCATGGTGGTGCACACCTGTAATCCCAGTAACTAGGGAGGCTGAAGCAGGAAGATTTCAAGTTCAAGGCCAGCCTCAGCAATTAGGAAGACCATAAGCAATTTACTGTGACCCTGTCTCAAAAAAAAAAAAAAACATTTAAAAGGGCTGGGGATGTGGCTCAGTGGTTAAGTGCCCCTGGGGTCAATCCTGGGTACCAAACCGGGAGTAGTGGTTGGGGGGAGTGAATAAAGGGAAGCTGAAACTTGAGCTCGCTGAGATCCAAGGAAGGCATGCGGATGGTGTGGGACCTGTCTTCTCAGGATGCTTGGGCTAACTGATGTCTTCCAGACCCTCCTCTGCTCCAAAATTCCCAAAAGCCACTCCTCTAAGGGCTTTGCAGAGAATAAATGTTTAGGGGTTTCTGCCTCAATAAAGAGAGCAGGTCACCAATCAAAGCAGTGGTTCTCACTCTAATGAGCATCAGAATAACCTGAGGAATTCGTTATCAACACAGACCAGCCAGACGCAGAGTGCATGCCTGTAATCCTAGCCACTCTGGAGACTGAGACAGGAGGATACCTCTGTCTGCAGTGCAGTGGCCATGGAAAATGAATGATGGGTTTGAAAGGCTGGAGAGATGAGAGAACCAGAGAGTCAAAATACTGAGTTCCCAACACTGCGAGATGGGGAAAAACAAAACAAAACGAACAAAAAAACGGGCTTGCTTTAGGTTGAGCCAAGGTTAAGTTCACAGTAAGCATTTCTGAGATGGTCGGCAAAGAGGAACTCAAGGAGTGGGGCTGAAAGTAAAGTAAGGAAAAAGGGCTTGGGAGCCATTGCCTAGGAGCCGGTTCTCTGGGACAGACTTGAGCCCACAAAGAGTGACAGCCGCCCAGGGCACAGGGCTGCAGCTCATCAGCAGCCACATTGGTTCTTTGCTTTTCTTGGTGCCCGGGTCCGTGGTCCCTCAAACTCAGCACCCGAAGCTCCCGATAATTTGGGAACAAAAGGTGCCGCGCCATTCTGCTCACTACTAGCGCCAGGCGTTCAGGCTGCTCATTTGGAAGAAGCTATTCATCTGTGCAAGGATTCCTGGCGCTCAGCGGCGGACACAGCGTTTCTCCAACCCCGAAACAGGATGTACCCGCCACCCGAGATACGCCTCCGGATCCCCAATTCAGCCGGAAACCGAGCCTCCCACTTCCGTCTCCAGCCGGAAGTATCTTTCGACTTCAGGCAAATGGGCTTCCGGGAGCGCTGAGCGGATACCCGGGCTTGTCATGGCAGCCTCCTTGACCGGGAAGAAGATCGTGTTTGTCACGGGGAATGCCAAGAAGCTGGAGGAGGTGCCAGGAGGGTGTGGGGAGCTGACCGGGAGGTGGCTGGGAATAGGGCTGAGATGGGGTTTCCAGGCGAGGGAAGCATGCAGAGGAGGCGTAGAGGGAGAACAAGAGTTGGCCCGCTGGGAAGCGTGGGTCAGGACCTGACCGTCTGCAAGGCGTTGGGGAACCAGGATGGGACCGCGGCGGAGTGGGGGCTCCCTGAGAGTTGAAGGGATGAACGTTTTGACAGACCTCAGAGCTCGTCAGGTCAGGTGCTTCGGGGTCCGGGGGAGTGGCGAGGCCCTTAGCACAAGTCTCAAAGTTCTCCTCTTTTATCTAGACCCACACTGGAGCCCCGAGATCTCACTTGTATCTCTAAGACAAATCTAGATGCTGCTGCTGATTTGGAGGTGCAGGGATCCAGAGAGGGCGTGGATGGGGACTCAAACTGAGCAGGCCATGCCCCACTACGATCCAGAAGCACTCTTAGCCAGTTTTGGCTTTTGTGAGATGGAGTGAAACCTTTCCCCACCCATTATAAGAGTCATGGCTGACAACTAACAAAAGACAAGTTAGCGAAAAAGAATCATAAAATGTATTTAATCCAGGTTTTATATACAACAGAGTCTTCAGAATGAAGATCCAAAGATAGGGAATTCTTCTCTCTCAACCCCTCTGGTGCTAAGAATCAAACCCAGGGCGGTCTTCAGCTTACTACTAGGCAAGCACTTTACCGCTGAGCTATACCCCCAGCCTGAAAGAGGCTTATTTTTATTCTTAGATTTGATGGAACATGGACAACTGTGTGGAAATGTGATTAGACAAAAAGGATATAATCCCATGCTAATAGACTGAACAAAGCGTGTTCTGATTCTTGGTCTCTGTGTGCAACATTTCTTACTTGTATGGGCAAGGACCCCCTCTGAATTGGGGGTTTTACCATCTACTGTCAGACAAGATAATTCAGAGAATTTCTTTATGGCCAGCTTCAGGACAGGAAGGCAGGGCAATATTAATATTTTTAGGCTTTCCAGCTCATTCTGGGGAGAAGGAGTTTTAATTTCTATGACCTACATTGAGAAGCATTTCTAGTTTCTCTGGCTTGCCTTGGGAGGAGAAAAGGGAGCTGGAGACAGAATAGAAAGCCAGAGACTTTGCTTTTTAAGTTTTTTAAAAATAACAATAATTATTATTATCGTTATGAAGTACTGGGGATTTAATCCAGGGGTGCTCTAAATCTCCAGTCCTTTTTATTTTTTATTTTGAGGCAGGTTATTACTAAGTTGTTCAGGCTGGCCTCAAACTTAGTTCTTCTTGCCTCAATCTCCAGAGTCAGTGTGCCACCATGCTTGACTAGACTTTGCTTTTTGAGGCTTGCTTCTGAGGGACCAAGTTGCTACTTTGGGGTATTGTTTCTGAGTCCTAGCAGGATAGTGTGGGACATCTGCTTCACAGCACTATGAAACAGGAGTAAAAGAAGCAGTAGATCCAAAGTTTCTGTCTAAACTAGTTGAGAGGTCTCTGGGGGTTGACAGAACATCTTTGGCTACAAGTAACAGGCAAAGGTCTGGTAGGAATATGATGCTAAGGTATCCTAAGGGACTTGAGGATGAGCTCTCAAGGCTGACCTGTCCTTATAGTTTCCTTTGCATATCCATCCCTACTTCTATTGGAGTCTTTCAGCTTTTTTTCCTACTGGTGGAGGGTACAATGAGACTTCTGCTAGACATCAGCTGTGATTGGCAGGACTTGAGTCAAGGGTTTGCTCCTTCTTAGCCATGGCCAAGGAGATGAGGTCATGTGTGGGCAATTAGGATTACACTTACTAAATATGTCTGAGACAAATGAATGAAGGGCAGTAAAGGAACCTGCATTTCTCTGTAACATAGAGACTGATGGCACTTCTGTGTCAGGACAGGGTTGACCTTCTTGGGAGCTAATACCCTGCTGAGGCCAGACCAGTCAGACAGACAGACAGTGCCATCCAGAATGGAGTTCATACAGACCTCAAGCCTCTGATTAAGAATATGGCCTTCTACATTTGAATAACATTTGAGGATGTAGCTTAGTGGTAGAGTGCTTGCCTAGTATGTGCAAGTCTTGGGTTTGACCACCAGCACAAAAACAAAAACAGTCTGGGGTTGGGAGTATAGCTCAGTGGTACAGCATTTGCCTGGGCTTCACAAGGCCCTAGAGAAGATGACTTGAACTTCATCTAGAACAGAAGACTTTTCATCTCTTGAAACCCCATTGGTAAACTGATGAAGCCCATGGACTCCTTCTTATGAAAATGGTTTTAAGTGTACAAAAATACATAGGATTACAAAGGAGATCAACTATATTGAAGTACAGTTTTCAGAATATTAAAAATATTTGTGGTCTTGTTACATGTATTTTATTAATGCATTAAAGGATTCAATCTAGCAATGTGTGCAGTTTCCTTGATTTTAAAATCCCAAGGAGGCTGGAGATGTAGAGCTTGCCTTGCATGCATAAGATCCTGGGTTTGATCCGCAGCACCTCAAAAAAAAAAAGATTGTAAAGACTTTTTTCTTCTTTCCCTGTAAATATTTTGCGGTACAGGCAAAATTATAATATGGTACAAAAACATCTGTGATTTTAATAGGTTTAAAAGTCACAGGAACTGATAACACTATTTTGGTTTGTTGTCTATATTTATGATATTAAAAGAGGACAAAATTTCAATTGGGGGCCTAGTGAGAATAAAGGATATTTTTTTCCCATCCAGGTTCGCAGGTCTCCTGAATTCTGGGTAATCCCAGACAGAGAATTCCTGGTATGAGAGGATGGGTAGGGTTTCTGAAAGGATTGAGAAGCAAAAAGGTAGGGTGATGAGTAGCACAAGCAGAGGCCTGAAATAGGAGGGGACAGAGGAGTGAGAAGATAGGGTGCTAATTTGCTGGAATTAGACCCTGAAGGTTGGGATGAGGCTCATGGACTTGACTTGGTAAGCTTTAGAGGAGTGATGCATGAGTTACTTGGTAAGAAAGGTCAGTGACAGTTTAGGTACTAACAGGGAATTATTAGTAGATGGTGATAAATGTTCTTTCATTTTGGAACAGGTCATTCAGATCCTAGGAGATAAATTTCCATGCACTTTGGTGGCACAGAAAATTGACCGTATGTTTCTGTTTTGTTTTATTTTTAAAAGATGTTTCCATTTCTCTGTCTTCCTTTGACCTGACTCTGTGTGTGTCTGTTTCCCTAAAAAGTGCCAGAATACCAGGGAGAGCCGGATGAAATTTCCATACAGAAGTGTCAGGAGGCGGCCCGCCAGGTGCTTATCTTACATTTGTCCTGCTTGTCCCACACTCAGTCCTCTTTTGTAGCTTGTTGTGGTGGTTCCTGAGGTTGTACCTGCTGAGAACAGTTAGAGAACAATAGAGAGGGCACAGTTCTGTTGTGATTTCAAGGAACTGCTCAGGCCCAGCTAGCTTTGGATCAGTAAATGTTGGCTTTGAAACACTTCCATTCTGTCTCAGCCTTAACTGCCTGGTATCCCCCAAGACTACCATAAACACACACATTCCCTCTCTAACCACCCTCTTCTGATTCTCAGTATGTACATTTCAGCCCTATGTTCTCCCTATACACATCCACACCTGCACTTGCATATTTTTGCAAACTGAGAAATGTTATGAAGGGTTGAATTGCCTGGATGTGAATCCCAGCACTTCCATTGCTGTATCTGGAGCTAGCTTTACACTTGCCAATGGTTTTGTGTCTCTATCTCTAAAATGAAGATAAAGAGGGCAGGGCCTTGTGACTTTATCTCCTGCAGATCTCAACTGGCTGCTGGGTTGACTTCAGCCTGGGTGGCCCGGAAATTCAGGGCAGGGATGGAGCCTACTGCTGGTTGTAGGTCTCAGGGATTCATGTCCTTGTGCTATAGGTACAGGGGCCTGTCCTGGTGGAGGATACTTGTCTGTGCTTCAACGCCCTCGGAGGGCTACCTGGCCCCTATATGTAAGTGTTCCCACCAAACCCTTTCTAGGGCCCCAACCACAAAACCACTGGAACTGCCAAATGATTGGTTACTTGATATTGCAGATCATTCACTGTCCAACATCAACACCAGTATTTCTCTTATCCTAAAGAAGGATTAGGGATAGAGAGGTGTGCCTTTCTTTTGTACAGTGTGAGAATGTGATTGTGTAAGTGGAGATGGGAAAGGGGAACCCACCCATTTCAGTGGTACATTCATAAGCATATCAGTTTCAGGAAAAGAATAAGGAAGTTGAGATCTGAAAATTTATTTCTTTGAAACTACCCAGTGCCCTGGACTCCCTTAGAAGGTCTTTGTGTATCTCTAGGTACAATTACTCCAATTTGAAGACCCCTCCATGGGCTTAGGAACATAAGCACAGTTTTTAAAATTTATTTAGTTTTTAGTACTGGGAATTGAATTTAGGAGTACTTTCCCACAGAGTTAATTGTCAGCACTCTTAATTTTTTTTTTTTTTTTTTATTTTGAGATGGTCTTAACAAGTTGCTAAGGGTCTCAGTGATTTGTTGAGGCTATCCTTGAACTTACTATCTTCTTGCCTCAGCCTCTTGAGTCATTGGGGTTATAGGCATATACCACCATGCATGGTGACATATATACATAGTTCTGTTGCTAGGTTTGAGGTATAAATGTTTTTAACATTTAGATGATTGGTTTGCTTCCCAAAACAATAGTACCTGTATATATTTCTAGTCTATAGTATTATAATGCTCGCATCCTCACTGGCTCTGAGGATTATGATTTTTTAATATTTTGCACTTTGAGAAGTGTGGAATGTTATCCCATGCAGTCTTAGTTTTCATTTCTCTTGTTACCAATGAGGTTGAGGCCTTTGTTTGGTTATTAATTCTTCTGTGCATTGCCTGTTTGCCTCCAGGCAAAAATAGTTTTCCTATTAAATCATTCTCTCCCCCCACCTCCCTCCCTCTCCTCCCCACCCATCCCCTCTCTTTTTTGTTGTTAGTGGGGATTGAACCCAGGGCCTAATGTATTAAAGACGTGCTCTACCACTGAGCTACACCCCCTGCCCCTAGATTATTTCTCTTAGTTTTGAGTTGAGACAGTTTTTATCATTTCCCTGTGGTTTTTCTTGAGTTCTGATCCCAGTAGGGCACAGCCCAGGGAGGGTGGCAGAAGATCCATCTGTTCCTGGTGTCTGACTCTTTTATTTCTTTTGCAGAAAATGGTTTCTGGAGAAGTTAAAGCCTGAAGGTACTGTCCCCATTGTTTATTCCCTTGGATCTGTTGGGAACTGAGAATCAGGGTAATTCAGGGGAGTGGTCCCCCACTAGTAAACAGGAATCCCAGGCTGTAGTCCCTGGCATTGAGCCTCTCCATCTCTATTTTCCTTTCTTTAAACTGACACTCATTTGTTCCAGAGAGCAGTGAGATGTGGGGGCTGGTAGGTGTTGTGAATTTGAGGGACAAAGGGGCTGTGGTTGATTCTGCATCTCAAGAGGGACTTGACCCTAGTGACTACATGCAGTTGCTTGCTTTAGCCAGGGCCTGGCTCATGGGTCGGAGGATCTGCCTGTCCTAGACCCCAGCAATCCATACCCTGTCACCCTCATGTGTAAACCAAATTGGTGCTTCTTTAGGTGCTTTAAAAAACACTTTATACCTGGAGCATTTCAAACATGGACAGTAGTAGAATAGAATAATAGACATAAATATATTCAATTATTTGTCAATTTTTAAAGTATAGTAAAATAATGAACTCTGTATCCCCATATCCAGCTTATCAGCACAAGGCCTATTTTGTGATATCTGTAACCTGCTCTAATTTTTTCTCAATCCAGTATTTAAAAGCAAATTCCCAACACCATAACATCTATTAAGTTCTTCAGCCTTTATGTCTAAAAGATGAAAAAATTAAAAACATTAACCAACTAAAATTACGTGTGTGTGTGTGTCTGTGTTATGTACACATACACACATACATACTGGTGCGAGGGATTGAACCCAGGGCCTCAGCCATGCTGAACACACACTCTACCACTTGAGAGTTACACCCCAGTTAATTTCATAGTATTACCTAATTAGTTTGGAGATTTCCTTGGTTGTGACAAAAATGCCTTTACATGGTTCATTTTGCACTGGAAATCAAATAAGGTCCTACTGTATTGGTTGATTTTCTGACTTTGATAAAAGCCTTGGTCTCATTATGCCAGAGGAAAGCGGATACCCAGAATCTTGATCTGGGTCTCAGCTCCCTTATGAGAGCTAGGATAAGCTTTGGCAGCCTCCCACCCAACCTAATCCAAACTTGAGGGACTCTTTCCTTCTCATTCTTGGTGGTCTTTGGCAGGTGGGACTGGGCAGCACAGATGCACTGAGCCCTCATAGTATCTACACACAGGTCTCTATCAGCTTCTGACCGGCTTTGAGGACAAGTCAGCCTATGCACTCTGCACCTTCGCGCTCAGCACTGGGGAACCCAGCGAGCCAGTGCACCTGTTCAGGGGCCGAACCTCAGTAAGTACCCACTCAGATGCCATTCTCCCATGGGCCACCAGAGGGCGTTGCGACCTGAGTGGACATCTAGGGTCTTTTGCTGGACCTTCCTGGAAGGGTATGGTGGTATCCAGAGTTAGTTATCAGTGCCTTGTATGAGGCACCCCTGAGCACTATCATTAGAAGTGTTGTCAATCTCCAAACCTCTGTGGTCTCTGAAGCTACTAGTTCAGGGAAACAAAATGACTAACAACTCCTGAGGCCTTGTACACCCAAATCTCTGCAGTGTGTACTCTATAAGAAACAATTGTACAAATTAAAGGTTACTGCTCCTGAAGCTACATCTATAGCCCAGACTTCTCTATGGCCAAATCTTCTTATCCATCTGCCAAGGCTAATGCCCACCTTGAGTGTCTCACAGCCTTTATGACTTCATGTTTGCATAGAATTCCTTTTATTCTCCCTCCCTCTCTCAATACTAGGGATTGAACCTTAGGAGAGTTCAAGTGAAATACATTTCATTGTATGCAATGCTAGGCAAGCACTCCACCACCAAGCAAAACCCCAGCTCAGAATTTTAATTCTTCACCTTAACTTATTCCTTTCCCAGCTGCCTGCCATTTAACACTTTATACCTACCTGTCTGACTCAGGTTTAGCTGCTTTTCTCAAGGTCTACACCTCTATCACAGCTGGTCAACTGCCCCCAGACCCTGTCCATTCTTTCCCTATGACAGGACTATGCCTTCCAGCACATCACCCTGCTCAGTTCCTCTGCCAGGATAAAATCCAGACATTTTTCTGGGAATTGTTCAGATATTTTCTTTTACCCTGCTTGGTGGTGGTGGTGGTGGGGAATACCAGGGATTGAACTCAGGGTCACTTGACTACTGAGCCTCATCCCCCATCCCTATTTTGTATGTTTGGGTTTTGCAGTGCTGGAAATGGAATCCAGGGCCCATGTGCCAGGCAAGTACTCTACTGCTGAGCTACATCCCCAGCCTTTTTTTTTTAGTTTTATTTTGAGACAAAGTCTCATTAGGTTGTCCAGGCTGATATGGAACTTGTGATCCTCCCTCCTCAGCTTCTGGGTGTAGCTGGGATTCTAGGCGTGTGCCATCACAGCTGGTTTTATTTATTTTTTGTGGCATTGGGGATTAAGTCTAGGGCCTCGTGTGTGCTATGCAAGTATGCAAGTGCTCTACCATTAAGCTACATCCTTGGTTCAAAACCATTTTTAAGTGTACATTACAGTAGCATTAAATATATTCATATGTATAACATATCTCCAGAACATTTTTATTTGGTACTGTGGATTGAGTCCAGGAGTGCTTTACCACTGAGCCCTGAGCCACATCCCTAGCCCTCTCCCCCTTTTTTTTTCCTTAACTTTTTAAAAAAATATTTATTTTTTAGACGTAGTTGGACACAATACATTTATTTATCTATTTTTTTATGTGGTGTTAAGGATCCAACCCAGGGCCTTGCGCATGCTAGACGAGTGCTCTACTGGTGAGCTACAACCCCAGCCCTTTTTCCTTAACTTTTTATTGAGACAGAATCTACTAAATTGCTTAGGCCTCACTAAATTGCCGAGACTGGCCTCAAACTCACAATCCTTTGCCTTGGCCTCCTAAATCACTGAGATTACAGGCATTTGCCACCATGCCTGTCACAACTTCATTTTAAAAAATCTGAAACTACCCATTGAATAACTCCCTTTAATTCCCGTCCTCGAGCCCCTAGCATCTACCATTCTACTTACTACTTCTAAAGAGTTTAATTACTTTAGATACCTCTGTAAATAGAGTCATACAATATTTGTCTTTTTGTGATTGGCTTATTTCACTTAGCATAATGTGTTCAAGGTTCATTCATTAGCATGACAGAACTTCCTGTGATTTTAAGACTAAAAAATATTCCATCGTATGCATAGACTACATTTTCTTTATTGACCTGTCGATGACCTTTGGATTACTTCCACCTCTCGGCTATTGTGAATAATGCTACAGTGACACGGCATCACTTCAAGAACCTGTTGATGGGACCTGTGTCACTGCAGACCCCACAATTCCCTGTTTCTGGCTTTAGCTGTTTCTTGCATTTGTTGCCTGGCAGTCCCCACCTCCCCTGAGTAGCCTTGTTTCTTCGTCTTGTTCTGTTTTTACCTTGTACTCCTTATCCACATTGGCACACCAGACACACATTGTTCACAGTGGCAAGTTAACCACGTTGTTCTTTCCGCAACTCAGATGTGCTGAGTTTCAGAGACTTTGTGCCAGCTATGTTTGACACCTGGAATGTTGTTGCTGCAACCCTGTATATGGCTAAAGGGTCCCTTCCTCACTATGTCTTTCCCTGAGCTCCCCATCCATGTCACTCCATCCTGTTGTTCTGGAGCTCAACACCCTGTTGGTCCCCTTTAAGGTACTTTGCATTTGTTAATCACTGATTAATTTACTCATGTCATGCCTATTTGATATTCACTATAGGCAGGAAGGATATGTTTGCTGTGACCCCAGTGCTAAGAACACTGCCTGGTCTACTGTAGGTGCTCAGAAAACATGTGTTGCAGGAGTGAGGCTCACAATGGTACACTAAGTGGCCTGATCACACAGCTCCCCACTAGCAGAAGCAGAATTTGCCCTTGGCTCTGCATGACTTGGCATTTATGTGGCTTATCTCTATCATCCACCATGGCCTTTTTTTGTTTTGGTTTGTTTGTTTTGTGATGCTAGGGATTGAACCCAGGACCTCTTGCATTCTAGGTAAGTACTCTACCACTGAACTGCATCCCTAGCTCTGTTTTGAAAAGATTTTTTTTTTTTTTTTTTTACTTTGATGGCAAAATGACATTTTACGACATTGGATTATAATTTGTTCTCTTTGTAACATTTTCATGTTGGAATTTGACTATTATAGCCAGTATTACTTAAGCTCCTGGATGTGTTTGGCCACTGCTGAATACTTTCTTTCTTTATTTTTTTGGTGTAGATGGACACAACACAATGAATTTTATTTTTATGTGGGGCTGAGGATTGAAACCAGGTCCTGCCCGTGCTAGGCGAGCGCTCCACCGCTGAGCCACAATCCCAGCCCAATACTTTCTATTAGGGTGTTTACCTGCTAGAGCCTCTCTTGTTTTCTTTTTCTTCTTCTTTTTTTTTTTTTTTTTGGTGGTGGTGGTTGCTGCTGCTGCTTTTATTGGTTTTGTTTTACTAAGGATAAAACTTCAGGTCTCATGGTTGCTAGGTAAGCATTCTAGCACTGAGCTACATCACTGGCTATTTAACTTCCTCTTAGGAGAAAATGTTTTCTATTAGTTTTTTTAGGTTGAATCATTTTTCTTCAATGAAGTCACAGTTTATCAAAAGTGTAGAGAGGAAAATGTTGGCCCCAGAGGTGTTAGTGGACCAATTGAATACATGGTTACTCCCTGTATTCCCTGATTTGCATTTTATTTAGATTTTCAACAAACATTTATAAGCACCTTAGTTCCCTTGAATTACATATTTTTTAATATTTTAACACCTTTTTATTTTATTTATGTGGTGCTGAGGATTGAACCCAGGACCTCATACATGCGAGACAAGTGCTCTACCACTGAGCCCCAGCCCCTTGAATTACATTTTGAGTGAACTGGGTTTAATCACATGCATTAACTAACCAAATTCAAACTGCCTCCTAGTGCATCTCCTCCATGCCCAGTTATACACCTGTGCTCTCTTTTCTGTGGCAGGGCCAAATTGTGGTGCCCCGAGGCTGCCGGGACTTTGGCTGGGACCCCTGCTTTCAGCCTGATGGATATGAGCAGACGTAAGGAGCCCATTTTTTCCCTGGGGTGTGGGGTTGGGTGGGCACCCTGCCCAAGTGCAGTCATGCGGATATGGGCGGGGCAGGTTCTGAGAGTGCTGTTCCAGCTGTAGGCAGCTCTGCTGGGGTAGGCACAAGGAATCTGGTGACACAGCCCACAGCAGGGCGGAGCTGGGTATCCTGAGCTCTCAGGCTCCAGCTTGTCCCCGAGCTGCTGTGCTACTGCTGGCTTTCCCCCTCTGGCCTTGGCTTATCAAAATATTTAAATATAACAGTTTTGTGGGGGTAATTTTGACTCTCCAGTCTGGGTTGGAAAAATTATTCAAATAATACTATATATTCTCAGTATTTCACGCTATCTCCCCTCCCCATATTTATGTGGCACACATTGGTCAGTATTGGAATCAGTCTTTCTAGGCTGGATAGGCCCTTAGGGAGCTTGGCCTGAGGCTTCACAGAAGCCACACAGGGCTAAGGACATTGTGAAGCAGCACTGTCCAAGAATGCTCTGGGGCAGCAGATGTTCTATATCTGCACTGTCTGGATGGATAGCTATTAGCCGTGTTCGGCTGTGGAGCACTTGAAATGCAGTTAGACTGAAGAATTGTATTTATTTTTTATGGTGCTAGGAATTAAATCCAGTCTTGTGCATGCTAGGCAAGTGCTCTACCACTGAGCTACACCCTGAGTGCCTGGATTTATTTGTGTTCAGTTGTGTTAACTTACATAGCCACATGTGGCTAATGGCTACTGTGTTGGATAACAAAGGTCTGAAGCCCACCAGTCGGGTGTGGATTCCCACCTCCCTGGATTCTTGGCATGGAGCATGGGCCTGTAGCCCATATCTGTTTGGGATCCTCCCCTGCAACTTACTCAGGGCATTAGAGGGGACTGCTGTGTTTGTTCTGTCAGGCTCTGCTGCTTCCTGTCAAAGGATGACAAAGCTGATCAAACATGCAGCTCATCCAATTCTCCCCAGATTCCCTTAAGTTTTAGCCACACTGGAGCAAATTTAACATCCATCCATGTTCATTAATATCAACAGAGGAACTTAAAACTCCATTTTTTTTTTTTTTAATTAATAGACTGCCAGGAGTTGGTGGCTCCTGTCCCACTTTGTGTATGTGTGGGGGGGCTGCTACTTGAGCTTTGGACTCTGTGATTTGGGGGTAAGATGAGGTGGAATGGAGCTAGGCATCCTCTGGGGTCTAGGCTCCCTGTTCTCTGAGCAGCTACTGTTACCCCTTAGGTACGCAGAGATGCCCAAGGCCAAGAAGAACGCCATCTCTCATCGCTTCCGGGCCCTGCTGGAGATGCAAAAGTATTTTGGCAGCATGACTCCTCCTGAGGCTGGAGGAGACCACTCAGGCCAGGGATCTGGGGAGGGCTAGCCTAAACCTGCACCATCAGGCAGGCACCCCTGGAAGTACTTCCTTCAGGGTTTCCCCTTGCTGGGGGTGTCAAGGCAATCTCCCTATCCTGGTCTGGAAGAGCAGCTAACTGCTTAGAGAAATTCTGAGCAAGTTGATGCCAGTCTCTTGCCCTTAGGCCATCTGGGATTCAGTGATCTCTAGGCCTAGGATCCTGAGAGGTCTTTAGGTGCTAAAACTGGCCTTGGCAGGATTGAGGGTTCGGGAAAGAACCAAACAGTCTTCAATGTTCTTACAATGTGGGAAATAAAAATTCTGGAAGGTACTTGTTTCCAAAATAAACTAGATACATCTGCTTTGAACCCTGCCAGGCTGATGTCTTCTGAGTCCCCTTGGGGGTGGTGAGACAAGGGCATCGCTCTCAAGGATGTTTGCCTACCCTTTGCTGGCTTGCATGTTACATCTTCTCTGCTTGTGTTCTTTCGAGTCATGAATTGTGAGCTGGCCATTCCTTGCAGGATGTGTGTTATCTACTCACCCACCAGTCGATGCCACTGCCAGCTGGCCTCTATGGTCTTTGCTGGATTGTGGGGTGGTCAGTGGGGAACGTTCAGGATATTTACTTTATACTATTGTACATTTGAGCAGTTGATATGTTGGCTTGATTGTAATACCAAGTTATTTTTCTGGTGGGGAAGGGATGGAATCTTTGACCCCAGCTGGGGTGATATGCCATATGCCAGTTTTGCCTGGGGTCTAGAGGTCCATCAGGAGAACTGCCTCAGACCCTCACTGTGCCCTGGTGAAGCCATTCCCAGGGAGGGACTTAGGGGGTGTCAGGTGGCTGCCTTGCATTTCCTGCAGGCCTTTTTCTGATAAGGAAGGGTATACAACCCCAAGGATGTTTTAAAAAAAAAACAACGGGTCAGGGCAGAAAGCAGGTTGGGGTGGTACCCCTCAGTCCTAGTAGACCACTCCCAGGGTAAGTTTTGTGCTCCCAGGCAGCTCTGGAGAGTCTCTACTCCAGCATATGTTCTTCAGTCCTGGCAAGGTGGCCCAGGGCTGGGCTCAGCCGTTGAGAACATTGTCTTCCCCTGACCTGGGGCAGTGCTTCGCTTCCCTCTTGCCTGCCATACCTAGCTGGGTAGTTTACCCAGGAGGTACCAGCACCTCACCTATCCTCCTGGGTGGTCTCAGAGTGGGAGGGTGATGTCTGCCAGGGTCTTAAGTATGTGATGCTGGAGATCTGCCTGTCCCTTGCCTGTGATTCTGGATATGATCCTACCTACAGGGAACACCCAGGCTACTGAGGAAGGGACCCCCAAAGTAGAATCACACACCACATGTGTATAGTAGATACATGGAGTTTGGGGCAGGACACCCTGGTATTTGCTGATTGGCTTCTTCAGAGTTCTGTCCTGGGTGCACACTATGCTTTGTTTGCTTTATCTTTAGCTACCCATCCCCATATAGGACTATGGAGAATATACTTGTACCTAAGCCCATCACCACCACTCTGGAGCAGAATTATACCAGACTCCATGCCCTGCATCCAACCCAATTTGGCCTTTAACAACTCATCAAATGTAAAGTGGCATCTCTGTTGGCTTGCATTTCTTTGATTACCAAGGGTTTTGTTTGTTTTGCAGTGCTGGGAACAGAACACAGGGCCTTGACTGTTCTAGGCAAGCACTCTGCCACTGAGCTAAACTCCCAGTCCTACCAAAGGGTTTGAACATCTTTGCCATTCCTATTTTCTTTTTGGGCTACTTCTTCTGTCCTGTTGGGGTGTTTTTTTGTTTTTGTTTTTTTTTTATTGGATTGCAGGAATTCTTCACAGTCACTGAAGTCCAAAATACCTTCATCCTTGGGGACATTTGTTGAGCCAGAATCCTGCAAGGTAATGTGAGGGAAGTCTGGGAGCCAGGTGTTCATCTGCCACAGCTGCTGCCCCCAGGTACACAGAGAGGCTCTGCCTGAGCCTCAGATCCATACCACTTCTGCTGGCTGCCACTGTCATGGACCCTGACTAACCACCAAATGAATAAGCCAGAAACATGGCATTTTCTCCCTTCCATTAAACCAGTCCCCATGTCTTCCAATCTGCCATTCTCTCCTCAGACCCTCTGTCACTGCCCTATGCAGGGAGCAGTACAGCCCATGCTCTCCCCTGCAGCACTAGGCACAGCACCCCATAAGGCTGAAGCCCTATCCCCTCTGGGTCCTGGAACGTGTTATTCCTAGAGCATTTTCCCCACTGTGCTGGGCAACAGGGTGATGTTTTCACTGTTGGGCCAAGGTCCACTATGCAGGGCTGGAAGTGACAGCCCACAGGTAGTACTCAACATCAGTCCCCTTTATTCCACTTACACAGGACATGTTTCCCCACCCCAGATCTGGTTGGAGTAACAAGGAAGGATGTGGTACATAGAAGCACAGAAACAGGAGCTTTATTCTTTAATGTGCACACAGCGAGTTCCTTATACAATCAAGGAAATCTTTCTCTTTCAGGCATATGACTCTTTTATCAAAAGAAAATCCACCCTGCTTTTAGTCCCACCCTGGGCAGAAACTGCCCTGAGCCATGTTCCTGACCCAAAGCTAAAGGCTAATGAGGGGAGGAGTGAGTGTGCACACACTGAACCCCCACAATGTCCAGGCTCCCCAGGCCTGACAGCTGTGAGAACACAGCACAGAGAAACAACCCAGACCCCACACCTACACAGCCACAAAGCCAGCGTGGGAGGGTGGGGAGGGTTGGTTAAGTGGGTATGGCCAGGGCCTGCCAATCAGGGCCTGTGCTCAGCATCCATGGCATCCAAGTATTTGGCTTCAATAATTCGGGGCAGCAGGTTGTAGCTGGGGAGAGGAAGAACAGGCAGGAAGATAAGCCCTGAATAGAAAAGAGAAAGTAGGGGCACTACCCAGCCTACCCACCTCCCAACCCTAGATCAGTCCTCTTTCCCAGTACCCCAACTCCAGCTGTCCATACCGGATGGGGATCATGGCAATCATGATGAGGGGAAAGATCATTTTCATGTAGGGCAGGGAGCTCATGCCGAAGGCACACAGCAGAAGCAGCTGCAGGACCTGAAGGCCTGTGAAGTAGTGGATCTTCCTCTGGGGCACTCTCCGGATATAATGTGTGGGAGGGTACGATGTCTGCAGGCAGTGACCAGGTGTAGGCAGGGTTGGCCATGTCACCAACCCTACCTCCCTCCCAAGGCCAGGTACCCACCTGCTCTTTAAGCAGCAGGGCCACACGCGAGAAGAGCTGGTTGCCATCCAGGGAGGTGAGTGCAATATAGAGGAAGAGGCCATAGAGCACAGGCTTGGGGATCCACTGCAGTGGGAAGGGCAGCAGCAGCAAGGAGAGGCCCACCAGAACACTGGCACCCAGCGATGTCAGCCGCGTCTCCTTCACATTCACAATCCTGCAGGGGCCCAAACCAAAAGACCACATGGCCCACCTCAGGCCACATGTGGATGCAGGGCTACAGTACCTCTGGGCCCCATCCCTCCCTAGCTCACATGGCCTAAGGCTCCCCACCCTCCTCCAGAGTCCACATGGCTCTTTCCCCAGCTCTCTAGGAGCCACTCTCAAACTCACGTCTCGTAGATATGCCCATTCTCCACTCGCTCCTCCACTAAAGCCAGTGCTCGCACGTGCAATGGGGAGTGGGGGTAGGCAGCATGGATCCAGGGCAGCCCAAACAGTGACAGCCCTGTGTTGATGATGGCAAGGAGCAGGAGGTCCCAGTGGTAGGCAGTGCCCTTCACCAGCCTTTAGCATATGGACACATGTAGACAGAAACCTCATTAGCTCTCAGAGGGCTGGGCACTTACTCTCCCCACCCTTCCTGGTCCTATATACCTGTTCTCAGGTGCATTGACCAAAGCAGCCACCAGATTTTGCTCAATAAAGAAGAGGAGGGAGAGCAGGAAGCCAAGGCCCATGGTACTGCTGATGGCCCTCAGGGATAGTGAGTGCATCTTTGCCATCTCAAATAGGTTCTCACTGGGATTGTAGCGGAACTTGCTCACTGTAGCAGGAGACAGGATCCTGCTCAGACTGCAGTCTCCCCGCCCCAGCAAGCCCATACCACCCCCAATTAACGTAAGACCCCACTCACTCTCGATTTCCTGGAAGCCATAGGAGCTGATGAGGGAGAAGGTGAGCACCGCAATGGGCAGGGCACAGTCAGACAGGGTCTCGCGCACACACTGGTGCAGGTAGGGGCTGCAGACAGCCAGCAGATCAGCATGGCCCAGGGGCCATGTTGCCCTTCCCCTCACCCCAGGTCCCCCTCACCTTTTCTTGAACTGGTAGAGGGTGTAGCCCAGCCAAAGCGTGCCCAGCATGATGAGGAGGCTGAGCACTGCAGTTGCCCGGCCTGAATGTGTACCACTGGGACTTCCCGTCATGGCCAGCTCTGTAGGGCTGGCCAGGAAGCTGGTATTGAGGGTGGTGTGCAGGCTGGTGTTGAGGCTGGTACTGATGCCCAACAAACTCACTAAGGATGGAGTCCTTTTTGTATAGTAGTGGTGACCATAGTAGTACTTCCAGAAAACTGCAGAATGGGCCAACAGACCTCAGTCATACGGGCTGTGAAAGGTTGGGGCCCACCTTCCCAGTGAGAGAACGAGGAAATGAGAGAGAGGTAGGGACTCTGAAGGGACAGAGTGGGGCCTTGAAGGTAGAAAGCTCCTGAGGGGAGGTAGAGTGGGTGAGAAGCAGTAGAGAGCTCTGGCCTTTTATATCGACCAGGACCCCACTGACCTGCCCATCTACCCACTGTCCCCATACTCAGTCCTTGTTCCATCTCTGACACTGTCAGGCCTGTCCTTATTTTTGATCCTGTCTGGGGAAACCCTGTCACCCTCTAGCGCAGGGTCTGTTGCTCTCTGCCAATGAAGGATCCCAGAGTGCCCTTGACCATGGGAAGGAACAACCTTAGCTATGCCCAATGTGGCCACAACCCAGAGCCTCCCATCTCCATCTAGCTTCCTCTGCAGCAGATGACCACCAGCTCCGCACTCACTTTTGACCATGCCTTTGACAGCATCCAGCAAGAATGTGATGGAAATGAAGAGGGCAATGATCTCCTCTGTGGATCTGTCAGAAGCAACGTGCCTCATAAGATGGAGAGCATTGTTCAGAGAGGCCTCCCTTAGCATCTATATAGATCACCCTTCTCTCCCACTCTCTACATAGAGGACCAGGCCTTAGATTGCCCAATGAGCCCAACCCAGCTCCTTGGGGCAGCAAAAAAGGTAGGGGTACTCCATCCACCCCAGGATTACAGGGCTTTGGAAGCTGGCATAAGGACCCAGGTCCCTGGCCTTTAGAGTCCCCACAGCTCAGGAACGATAAGTCACCTCCTGAAGAGACTCATGACCAGGCTGAGGTTCAAGAAGGCATATAGTGCAAGGAAGAAACTGTTCCACAGGCCCGTCCATGCATAGAAAGAGTTGAAGTCCAGGTCATAGTCATCACAGATGACACGGATCACTGCAGGCAGTGGGGCAGGGTGGGCAGTCAGGGCCCAGCTGGGACCCAGGACCTTGGGCACCATCTCCCGCCTCAACCCCCCACTGCACCCTGGATGTAGATGGCCAGGGGTGCGGTTGTCAGCAGTATCACCAGTGGCTGCCCAGAGAAGAGCGCATATAACAGGCCTCCGATGCTCTGCCCAGCAATGGTCTTCTGCACATCTGTAGAGGTGGGGAGGTCAGGGTCCACCATAGCCCAGGACCCTGCCCAGCACACCCTGGCCAGCCCCAGCCCCTCACCGATGGCCCCGTTTGTGTTCTCATCATTGAGGGACCCAAAAGCGATCGTGGGCAGGAGACAGGCGAAGTAGAGGAACAGGGTGGTAGTGATGTATTTGCCCACAGCCTTGCTTTTCCCAATAATGCCTAGGAAAGGGGGATGGACAGAGGGTTTGTTGGGGATGCAGGACAGATACCCATGTGTCCCTGGATAAACTCTGATGAGCTACGGAGCCACCTACCATCAGTGAAATCCAGTGGGTACACAGGGAACCTGCGCATGATGTCTTCCCGGATACCCTTCCCAAAAGGAACAAAGTCCTTGCACTTTGGGGGCTAGGGAGAAGAGAAGAGTGCTTGTTAGCCCTGGCCAGCCCAGGCCCCCTCCCACCTATACCCACCAGTACCCTGTACCTGCGGGTGTTTGTGGGCATGAAGGGAAAACACGCTGTATTCCTTCATTCCTGGCATCACCATGGTGAGCAGCTGTCTCTGATGCACCAAGGCCTCCTTGAATTCTTCCTCTGTGCGGGTCTTCAGGAGCTTCTGGCGGAAGGTGATGTCAGAGAACATGGTGGCAAATGTGCGTGCCACCTCCATTGCAGTCTTGGTGCTTTTCTGGGAGGTGGAGGATGGAAGAGTTGTACTACAGCCTGTGTAGAAAGAGGAAGCCCTGCCCTTGCCAAACACAGGCATTCCTAAGCAGGTGGCAGGTGCTCTTCCTGTGTACTGACAGTGAATTTTGTTCCCCCAAAGTCCAGGCATTAGTGAACTCCATCACAAATTCCACCAGTCAGAAGATCATAAGGACAACCATCAAGGTAGTATTGTTTTTAATTTTATATATTTATTTATTTTTAATTGTCAATGGACCTTTATTTATTTATATGTGGTGCTGAGAATTGAACCCAGTGCCTCACTCATGCTAGGCAAGTGCTCTACCACTGAGCCACAACCCCAGCCCCATGGTATATTTTTCTTTTTTGGATACTGGGGATTGAACTCAGGGCACTCAACCACTGAGTCACATCCCCAGCCCTATTTTCTAAATAAAAGAGACAGGATCTCACTGAGTTGCTCAGCACCTCTCTTTTGCTGAGGCTGGCTATGAACTTGTGATCCTCCTGCCTCAGCCTCCTGAGCTGCTGGGATTACAGCATGTGCCAAGGCGCCCCGAGCTAGTATTTTTCTTATAAATTTAGGCATAGTCTTCTAAGCAACAAAATCTTTGGGATCAGCTGGGCATAAGCCTATAATCCCACTTGGAAATTTGAAGCAGAAGAATCCTAAGTTCAAGGCCAGCCTAGGCAACCCTGCCAATCAATCAATCAATGGATAAAGAGATAAAAATAGATAAGTAGATAAAAATAGATAAATAAATAAATAAATAAATAAATAAAGCTGGGTGCACTGGTACACACTGGCTCGGGAAGCTGAAGCTATTCTGGCCATCCTCCCTCTCTTCCTCAGCACAGTAACATAGACAGCATGTTTAAAATGTCCCTTGGCAGGGACATTCCCCTCAGTACCTCTTTGCCTACAGAGAGAGAGAGGAAGGAGCCTGTATCAGAGGCAGAGGCAAAATCCTCAAGAAGAAAATGGAGAACCCACTGAGCACATACTGGGCTCAGTGGTAGAGCACCTCCTGCCCAGTATGTGCATGGTCCTGGGTTCAATCCCTAGGACTACATTAAAAAACAAACTAATGGCTTAAATGTTAAGGTCCTTTCAAGGCCTGGGTCAAAATTTCCTATTCAGAATTTTAAAATCCTTTTCCTTTTAGAGAGTACCTCCAAAATGTACTAGCTTCAGCCTGTACAAAGGCAGAGTGCTCCTGACCAAGTTGTATACAGCCCAAGAAGGAACAAAGATCCTTGGCCAGAAAATCAGTCAATGAGAAGAAGGATGAGGTCGGGGAATGCAGGACAAAGAAAGGCAGTAATGTTGGAATCAATAATTGTAAAACCATTCTTTTCAGTCAAGAAGGAAAGACAAAGTTTGGGGCAAACTCTGGGGAAATTCGGACTTAACAGAGACATAACAAGGATGTTTCTGATAACTGTTAGGCAGACAGGAAGAGGAGGGGTGAGGTGATCTTCAGAGAAGCTCCCAAGGAGAGGGCAGGGCAACCTGGGACTCTGTCCCCAAAGAAGCACAGGCACCTCCAAGTCCTGCACTCACCATCTTGGGTGGGGCCAGCACCAGGATGACAAAGCGAACCTCACAGGAGTTTTCCCCCCAGTTCTGTGGGCGAACCAGGCGGCTGATGCACACATGCCGCTTCTGTAAGGCCTTCATGGTGCAGCTGGCAAGAGACAGAAGGGCACACAGAACACAATTGCCACCCTTGGAAGCCAGGGCCACACCCACCCAGAAACTCTTGACTTTGACAACTAGTGGCCAAAAAAGGGACAAAATGGGTTGGATTGCTTGGACCCTGTCCTCCCAAACTGGATGTACCACCAGATTTGTGTCATTCCTGGGTGGGTCAGCCTCTGCAGGGGTATAAAATGCTTAGCTCCAGTATAACAAGTAGAGGGGCCAAATGTGGTGGCCACAATTTGGCAACTCACATGATACAGAGCCACGACTGCTGATATTGCACCCCTGTGACTGTAGCAGTAACTCCTTGGATGGTATCCGACAGCAGGTGGACTGAGGAAAGAGTAGAGGGGAGAGGGAAGAAGGTATCTGCAGTTGCCCACACAAGCCTCCCCTGCACAGGCAGGAAATAGGCCTTACCTTTACCCTCCATGGGGGCCCCAGCATCTGTAAAGAGCTTGGCCATGAGTAGGTCCAAGTTGCAGTCAGGTTCAGCGTGGTTGGGGTCTTGAGCAAAGCGGCTTAGCATGGTCCGCAGCACATCATCCAGTGAAGTAGCCGTCTCATCCAGGATGATGCTGGCCTGTGCCAGGAAGCCATCCAGATCCCGGTGTGCACGTATCTCTTCCCCAAAGTTCTTTAACTTCAGGTACTGTGAGAACCCCAAGCACAGAACCCTCAGGCCCATAAATGAGACTGCTATCCCTGCCAGGGCCCCTCTTCTTTAATGGTCTCTGGCTGCCCCAACCTACCAGGACCAACAACCCTTTCCAGGAGGGAAGGCCCAGCTTGAGCTGGTTTGAGATCCCAGTTTAGGAATTCCTTTAGGCAAGGACAAAAAGGAACAGCATGAGGGATCTAAAAGCAGCAGCTCCCTCTACCCCAACTAGAAACCTCGGGACTGCCCTACAGGATGGGGCCCTCACCTTGCGGGAGGTATGTAGGAGCACACAGCCACCGGCTGTCTCTTCACTACCTAGAGAAAAGGTAGGAGAGTTCAGGGTACCATCCCACCTCTGAGGGTCTCTCTTGGTAAAATTGGGCCATTTTTGCCCAAGTTCCTGCCCTCCTCCAGCCTGCCCCTGCTGCAGCCCCATACCAGATTTAGAGGGCTGCACCTCAAGGTTGACATTGACAAAAAACCGGATGCTCTCGCCAGATACAATGGAGGAGTTGACTGTGTCGAAGGCTTCATCCCCCAGGCTCTCCTCCCGGACCTCAGAGGTATCCTCCAAGTCATTCTTGAAGCAGCCCAGAGATGCAGCTGTCACACCAAGAGAGATCCAAGAGGGCCTCGTCATCAGTCCTGCGTGTCAGAAGGAGGAGCTCCAAGCCCCAGGAGCAGGCATCTCTAGACTTTTCCATAGGGCACATTCAGTGAATGATTAGAGGTCTCTTGCAGGCCAGAAAAGAAGCCTTGGCCAAGGGAAGCAGAACTTCTAATCTGCCCAGCCCCACTCAGAGTGTGGCAACTAGCACACAGCTGGAGCCCCCAGCCGGGTGACTTTATCCAATGTTTTCCAGCTGCAAGAACCAGGTCCCTGCACTGTTCTGGCCCTTTAGCTTGAGAACAATGTCTGTTCTACAAACTTTGGACCAAGCACAAGTGAGACAATACAGATAAGACTGTCTAGCACCTGCCCTCCCACAATCCATAGGCTAGAGGGCCCATGAGAAGGCAGAGCTGCTGGAGTAGCCAGATGACCTCCTCTACCCCAACTGCTTTGTTGGCATAGAGCCTAGAGTTCCTCCTCCCAGGGAGGATAGGAGAGCTAAACATCAAGGCTGAGAGACCCAGTCCAGACATGTGGCACAAGGAGGCAAGAGAGCTTGAGAAAGAGCCAGGGGGTGGCCTCTAGGAGGTTCACATCAGCCCTGTTCCCATCATGCCCCTCCTCCTCCATGATGCCAGACACCCAGGCAAAGATCCTGCTGCCCCTCAATTCCTACAGTATCCCCCACCACTCTGCCACACCCCTGGCAGGCCTCCTTCTATAAGACTTCCTAGCAACATGCAAATATTCCTCTTCCCTGAACCCTGCTCTGACTCTCTGTAGGATCACAGCCTGACCCGCCCTGCCTCTCTTCTAGACTAGCTGTTATCTCTTTCAGACAGTTCTATGACTGGTTCCCCATTTGTGGGTGCCCCCCAAAAAGAGGTCCTCGTAGTCAGACCTCCCTAATGCCTGACAAACACCTGTGCAGGGACAGGGACGGGTCACCAGCACATCTACACCTGCAGTGACTCACCCTGACTCATTTCCACTCCCACCCGTCAGTTTCCTCCACACATTCCAGGCCTTGTTCCCTCAATGTCCTGCACTCAGGGACTGGTGACCCCAGCCCCAGGTCTGCACTGTATCCACAGCCCAGAGAACTATTGGGTCAAAAGATGTCCTCTGTGCTTCTGTCATAGTGTTCATGACAAACTGCCATTCCTGCCTTGTTTAAAACCACCTGTCCCCCAACCCCAATCTGCCCCAGTCTCCCCTTTGCCACCCCTATTAGCACCCACTAAACCCCATAACTGTTGTCTTCTCCCTCTACCCTGGGTTTTACCTTTTATCAGACTCAGCTCTTGGACCCCAGTTAAGGACCTACCCAGCTAGAGTCACCAGGTCCATGAATGTGGTCCTGCCATGCCATGTCCTCATCCCTATCATATAGTGTAGCCACATAACTAATCTGCATGCCAGGCATCCTGGCCCACAGAGCCTCCATACCCTGGGGATCCTGGGTAAAAGCACATCCCCACTATGTTTAAGCATGGCCCCACTAAACAACCCTCTGATAGCCAGGCCAGTTCATGGGGCTGGGTATAGGACAGGCAGCCCAGAGCCAGCCCAGACATGATAAGGGCAGCTAAACCTATGCAAGCAGGGACAACTGATGCCCAGAGAGGTTAGGCTTTCTTAAAGGGACAGCTTCAGCCCCTCCCTCTGGGGGGAAGGTGAGGAATAAAGAAATATACAACATTTGGCCTAAGGATCCAGCCAGATATCCAGTGCATTGTAGCAGTGAACTATGGGAGCGAACACCAGGTGGTGCCAGTAACCCAGGAGAAGGAGCAGACAGCCCTCCCAAGGACCACAGCACCCCCAGGGACTGCCAATGCCAGTATAATCAGCTGCCCCTCTTATCACATCACAACCTCCTGCAAGATGGGATCCAAAGGAATTCCAGTACCAGTACTGAACCAGATAGATGGCAAACACCATGGGAACACTGGTATGTAGACAAAAATCCCCTAGAGACTTCTGATAAAGAAACTTCCCATATACACACCTGAAAAATATTCACTGGAATCCTCAAGGTATCCATTCTGTGACATGACGGAAGAGTTTTCTGCAAGGAAAGCCAAACAACTGCCACCAGCCCCTCTGCTGTGTCCACCTGCAACTTACCCTGCTGATTCCTTCTTTTCTGTCCCAAGAACCTGCCCCAGGCCACCCTGGGGAAAAAAAGAGGGAGGGGACAGCAACACTAGGGAGAGGGGGGGCCCCCTGCAGACCCAAAGTCAGCCTTAACTTAAGGAATTAAATTCCTTAGCCCATCTGCTAGCGGTTGCCCAGGTGTGCAAGGGGTGAGGAGGAACCTTCTCAGGAGGTCTTCCCCATCAAATTATGAACAGTGCCCAGTTAAATCAATAATCCAGGTTTCATTAGAATCCAGCCCTGGCCTTCGGAACTGGAGGGAGGAGACTAAAACCAGCCTTTCTCCCAGGCTCCCGCACTGCCAAACCCACACTTGGGCCGGGACCCTTCTCTCTGCACATCTCTCCTCTCCCTCAAATCCATCCCAGGGGCCACTAACACCCATCGAAGTTCCTCACGTGCCAAGGATAACCCAGGGCGACCAGCAATGGCCTCCTCCCTTGGGCGACTACACTATTCTGGGCCGTCTGGGAGGAGGAGCCCTTGGTCGGGGAGGGAGAAGGGGCGGGGTGTGTGTATTTGTGGGGATTCTGTGCACACTCCAGCGCGGGCCCCGGATGGTCCTGGCTGTTTGTGCCTCACTGCAAGGAAGGAAGCACAGGAGGGGCCGCGTGCACGAAAGGAAAACGGCTCTATGCTAGCAGACCTGGGGATCGATCCGGGGCAGGATGCGGATGTACGCGCGAGGTGGGAGCTGGCTGCATCCAGAAGGAAGGGAGCGGGGCGGTAAAGGTAGCGTCCAAGGTCGCTGGGACCGGCAGCACCTACTCTCATCCCGCACACCACGTGCAGGTAAATGGCCGGACAACCCGGCTTCTGGCTAGGTCCCTCAGATGTCTGGGCGAACCAGAGGCTGCTGCGGTCTCGCCGAGCACCGCCAGAGGCCCGGGACCCCAGCAGCCGGCGGCCTCCCCGGCAGCGCCCGACAGAAGGTGCCAGACAAAACATGAGATGAGGCTTTCTCAGGCGGCGGCGTGCCGGGCTCGGAAGAGCTCTGCGCTCGGGGGTGCTGGGGACCCCACAGTTCCACCCTGCCCACCTCCAAGCCCCCCAACCCTTCACTGCCTACAACATTCGTTTAATTTCAAGACGGCGAGGGCAGAGCCTTCAGCCCAGCGCGTAGTGCCCACAAACCCGTTCCCGGGCCATCCCACGCCTCGCGCGCGACCATCCCGACTCTAGTTCTCGCGCGGCCGAACTCACACCCGGACTCCCGCCCCAGGCTGATAAGTCCCCACAGCCTTTCGCCCCGGGTCCGCGCAGGCTGGCTACAGCAGCTTTTTCCGCGACGGTGCCCCGACGGCTCCTGTCTCCGCCTAACACAGAGACCTTCCCGCCAGGCCTCCGCCTCACCAGCGGGTTCGAGCACCCACCACACGGCTGGAGACGGAACACGTGCCCGGTGGCCATGGCCTGGGCAATTAGCCACCAGACAGCTACGCACACGCACACGCCCGGGCTTCTCACCCGTGCACTGGCGCTTCGAGACCCTTAACTTGGCGTCTCCAGCACGTCAAGGGCGGGAGCCGGCGACACACCCCCGCGCCGCGCCTGGGTCCTAATGCCGCTCAGATGCCCCGCCCGGGAGCGAGAGGCAGTGCCTCGGAGGGCGGGGTCCCAACCAACCGCCCGGCGCCCTCACCCGCTAGAGGGCTGCTCCTGGGAGCCCGCGACGACCTGGCCAGACGTCTAGACCCGACTCCTTCGGGCCCCGCGCGATAACCCAGGTGTTGTAGGGTTAGGGCCTGGGTAGGACTGGGAACTTTCTGAGAGTTTTATAGGACCACAGACCCACGGAGTTGTGCGACTGCGGCGGGTCTACGAAGGCGTCGTGGGCGTCCGCTTTAAAAGCGTCGTTGGCCCCACCCCCTTTGCTGGGGATCCTCCGCGCGGGCACGCCCGCTGGCTGTCCCGCCTCCTCCATTCAGCGTTGAAGATCGGGCCAGGATTTAATTCGGTTCTTCTTTTTCTTCTCCTTCTCCAGGAACTTCGCCCTATCTAGCTAGATTCGCCGGCGTGTGTCCCTGGGTTCCGCCCTGGCCCGCCGAGCCGGCGGCGCTCCTGGTTTGGCGGCGTCGGGTTTGCTCGCAACGCATCTCCGCTCTCTCCTATCCAAAATGGCCCCGCCGCCCTCTTTCTCTTCCTGGACTGGCGGGAACCGGGTCTTCTGCAAATAGTGTGTGTGCATGTGTGGAGGGAGGCGGTGGCGCGCTGGGTTCTGGCAAGCCCAGTCGGTGCGATGAACCCCGACCTGACTCAGTGGTTTCCCAGCCAACAAGATTCCTCAGCCCTAAGGCCTCATTTGCCCCAGGAACACATACCCTGGTGGAGTGCTAGTTCCTCAACCTCCTCCACACTCTGGTCGCTAGCAGAGAACTGTAGCAACCCGGTGCCCCTATCCGCTGCTGGGACAGAGTCCTCTGCCCTGCACCCAAATAGTGGAAGAGGGGAAGGCAGAGGGCGCATCCATCTCTATGCTAGAGATGTATGACAGCCCCCAAAGTAGAGTTGGGGGAATGTGGGGATGGGAGTCGAGGATGGCCTGGAATCCCCCGCTCACACCTTCTACTCCAGAAGCTCCAAATGGGATTTGAACAATTGAGAGATGGCCCTATGCTTTTTTTGTTGGGGTGAGCACGCCCTGGGAGGAGAAATGGGGTCATACGTGCACCCTGTGCATGGGAACTTCTCTAAACATCTTCCAGCTACGGTTCCAGCAGAGGGGAGGGACACCTTCCTGGTATCATGAGGCAGCAAGATGAGTGGGCGGGGGAGTGCAAAGCCCGCTGACATGCCTGGGGAGCAAGTATGGATGGGCAGGCACAGGCTTAGACCCCTGAAAATCCACCTTTTCACCCCCATTTGGGAATATCTTGGCTTCTGCGTCTGCTCCCAGCAGTGCTCAAATGCCTGGTCTTTCTAACCCAGCTGTTCCAGGAAACCACCTGGAACCTTCTCTCCCCCTTATCACAGCCTCCCCCTCCCTTATCAAAGGACCTCACCCCTCAGCTCACTGAGCAAAGTGGAGTCCATAGTAAGCCTTCCTCCAGTGTCTGTGGCCCCCTCTGCACACTTCTCCCTGTCTTTCAGAGAAACTGACACTGACCCCTTTCTGCTTCAGCTTCCTGTGCTCTGGCCCCTACTGCCTCCAGATTCTGACTTGCTATCAGAGTTTTTTCCCTTTAGTCCTTACACCTACCTCCCCTCTTCCTGGATCAGAGACTGTGAGTAAATACAGAAGCCTAGGCCTCCATACCTATGCCCCCACTGGGTCCTTAAAACTGGCAGGTAGGCTAAGGGACCCAGACATAGACCCAGACATCTCTCATTTTCTCCTTGGGGCCTCTAAATTCGTTGGGTTGTGAACGCAAAACCCTGTAGAACCACTAGATTTTATGAGGCACCTAACTCTTTCCAAAGTGCCTCCAGTTCCATTTGCCTCTTGTTTGGTACCAGGGATTGAATTCAGGCATACTTAATCACTAAGCCACATCCCTAGTCCTTTTTATTTTTTTATTTTGAGACAGGGTCTTCTAGATTGCTTAGGACCTCCATAAGTTGCTGAGACTGGCTTTGAACTTGTGATCCTTCTGCCTCAGGCTCCTGAATTGCTGAGATTACAGGTGTTTGCCACTACACCTGGTTCCATTTGCTTCTTTTTTTAAAAAATATTTTTTTAGTTGTAGATGGACACAATATTTTTATTTTTATGGGGTGCTGGGGATCGAACTCAGGATCTCACACATGCAAAAAAAGCACTCTACCCCTGAGCTATAATCTCAGCCCTTGCATTTGCCTCTTAAACCACTTAATTTTTTGTCTGCCATTAGAATCTAGGTTGAGAAATAACGGTATAGTATCCCACTGAAATATCTAAACATGCTGATCATGGTGGCACATGCCTATATTCCCAGCTACTTGAGAGGCTGGGGTAGGAGGTGCCAGTCACCAGGAAATTCCAGGCCAGCCTTGGCAATTTAGCAAGACCTAATAATAATTTTTTTAAAGTGGGGAGACTGGGGATGTAGTGCAGCACTTGCCTAGCGCATGTGAGGCCTTGGGTTCAATCCCAGCACCACAGAAACAAAACAAAACAAAAAACACTCTTTGTGTTCAATCCCCTCCACCCCTACTGGGACAACAAACAAAAAATGACAAAATCATAGAATTTACAGGGAAATGGATGGCATTAGAGCAGATTATGCTAAGTGAAGCTAGCCAATCCCTAAAAAACAAATGCCAAATGTCTTCTTTGATATAAGGAGGGTAACTAAGAACAGAGTAGGGTCGAAGAGCATGAGAAGAAGATTAACATTAAGCAGGGATGAGAGGTGGGAGGGAAAGGGAGAGAGAAGGGAAAATGCATGGAAATGGAAGGAGACCCTCAGAGTTATACAAAAGTACATACAAGAGGAAGTGAGGGGAAGGGGAAAAATAATACAAGGGGGACAAACGAATGTCAGTAGAGGGGGCAGAGAGAGAAGAGGGGAGGGGAGGGGAGGGGAGGGGGGATAGTAGAGGATAGGAAAGGCAGCAGAATACAACAGACACTAGTATGGCAATATGTAAATCAATGGATGTGCAACTGATGTGATTCTGCAATCTGTATATGGGGTAAAAATGGGAGCTCATAACCCACTTGAATCAAATTGTGAAATATGATATATCAAGAACTATGTAATGTTTTGAACAGCCAACAATAAAAAATTAAAAAAAAAAAAACTCATTCCCTAGAACTCCTTTCCTATCCAGCTAGCGCCCATTCCTCAGCCACAATTTAGAGTGAACTTCTCCAATTAGCCCCTTTCCCTACATTTCAGTGCACCACCTTGCAATGTAACCTGCTCTCCAAGGTCACCCTTCTTAAGTTTCCTTGCCCCTCCCATAACAGCACCGGGGCGCAGTGTTTTCTTCTCTGCCTCTGAGAGCCCGCTCACATTTCCTCACCCTTGGCAGTCTGCCAGCCACAGCTGATTGTCATATTTCTATCTCCTGTCACAGCTCCTGATTTTCATGTGCCACGGCTTACCTGCCCTATTCTCCATAAATATATGGATAGTTAATATGCAAATCAAATGAAATTCATGTAGAACAGGACCCCTGAACCTACCATGCACCTAGCCAGCTGCTCTAGACCTGATAATCACTCCATCCATCTACATGGAATCCTCCAGGAAATTTTGTTGCCTCTACCTTCAAAACTGAATTTGTCAGTCAGGCATGGTGGCACATACCTGGAATCCCAGCGACTTGGGAGGCTGAGACAGAAGGATGACAAGTTCAAAACCAGCCTCAGCAAAAGCATAGAGCTGAGAATGTGGCTCAGTAGTCGAGTGTCCCTGAGTTCAATCCCCAGTACCAAAACAAACAAAAACAAAAAACTGAATTTGTCCACTTGCACCTCAAGGTTGGCCATTATGTGGCCTTCTGGCTAGTGCCTTCATCCTGCTCCCATCCACTGACCATTAGCTACTCTTTATCTCTGATGCCTTTCCACCCACTTAGCACCCATTTTCCTATCTCCTGTCAAGAAGCTCCTGAGTTCCACACACCATAGCCTGCTTGCCCCATACCTTAGACTTACCCGGATAGCTAATATACAAATCAAATGAAATGCATGGCGTGACCTATGGAGGTGGGGCTACTGTACAACCTGGACTCTGCCTATTTCCCTAGTTAATGGTACACCTGCTTTCCCCAGGAGTGCAGCACTGCAGCTGCAATGGTTGCTGGCTGGTTCTTGGACCCACAACTAGCTCCTACCTGCCTCAAGGCCTCCATAATCCATGTCCCCTGGCTCTTACCATGGCTTATTTCACCCTTCAGATCCTAGGGACCTTCCCTGATCTAATTGTCTAGTTTTCTGCTGCCTTTCTTTCACAGATCCTCATGGCCCCAAAGTCTGGAGTTGTTCCTTCTTTTTACTATACTGCCCCAGCCCTACATGAGCACCCTGAGAGTAGGCCCGTTTGTCCTTTAACAGTTCAGCACCCGGTAGAGTAGGTGCTCAATAAACCTATGACATTTTGAAGGCTATCTCTTTGGATAGGTTTCAGAGGCATTTCAAGCCAGTGATGCTCCCAGATGACTTCCTCTCTGTCCTCTACCCTCACACTCAGGCTTTCTAGCCTTGCCCAATGGGTGCCCCAGGCAAATACTCCTGATTCCTTCCTTTCACCCCAGACTTTCCTGAGTCCTTTTATTTCTGCCTCCTGCCTGTCCCATCTTGGTGGCTCTTACTGTTCTTGTTCAAGACCCTGAGCAAGCCTTGAAGCAGCAGCTCTTCACCGGGATTCCCACTGCCCTGAGTTACATGTTCTCAGCCCCTCACAGCCCTTCTCCGCAACTTCATGGGCTGTGCTGCTGTTGCTGGGAGGAGAGATGCTGTTCCAGACTATCGTTCTGTGTGAGGATAGTCTTGTCATCTCTAATGGTTACTTATTTGTGGAAGCTCCATACTCAGCTAAGTAACAGGCCCAGGGGCTGGGTTCAGCTGCCCACTGAATCAACATCCTGATACTTCTTGGTTGTCCAAGTGGACCTCACCAGCCTGTTCCTCTCCAATTCCTTGTTTAACAGACTGCCTTCCCCCAGTGCTTTTCCCCATCCCTTCAGCTTTTACTTTTGATCCATGGAAGCTCAGCATGAGACTAGACAAAATTGGTAAAGCCCAGACAGATGGAGAAGGGAGCAGAGTCTCACACTGGCTTCCATTCTCTTAACCAATAGGGTTCTGTTCCCCTCAGGATGACATCCTTCTGTCCCCTCTTCCCCAATTCATACTACCTAAGAATTCAGCACTGGGCAGGAGTCTAAGGACTCTCAGCTTACTGATTCAATCTAGCCAGCAGACTACTGGGCAGGAAGGTTCTGCCTTTCTGCCTTCTGATCTGGGCTCCAGCTCCATGGCCCAGCTTCTCAATCAAGAAATATCTGGTGGACAGACTAGACCAAAGCCTGACCTACTTTTACCCAATAGGTCTTAGGAAAAATGCTACAGAGTAGGCCCAAACTTCCCAACCTTTCATCTACCCCCAGGCCTTTTCTTACTGAAATCCCATTATCTGCCACTGGAGGAACTGAAGCTGGTGGCTCTTAAGTTCTTTGGGTGGCCTGTCACTTCATTATCCTTGCCCTCCTTGGCCAATCGGTGCCCCACATTATCCTCCTCACCCATGGCTCCCCTGACTGGCCCCGGCTTGCCCAGGAGCCTCCAATTTACCAACGGAGGCTGGAGCTGCCTGAGGTCCCCACCCAGATTCCCCTTCTCACCAATGCCAGCTCCAGGGTGCACAGAGCTGCAAGGGGCTGTTGCTTGGGGCAACCCTCTCAAGGTAAGACCTCCTGCTTCTTTGGGTCTGGGATTATTTCATTTACAAAACAAAGAGGAGGAAATGGAGTCTTTTTAGCTAGAAAATTCCATAAATATTAGTCTCTAACTGAAATAATCTTTCTTATCAAGCCATCTTTCCTTTTCCTGTTGTCCTTATTTCTCTATTATTTGTACATTCATCCAGGCATGAAATTTCAGAGTAAAGATGTTTCTTAAGAATGTGAAACCAGGAGGGGCTGGGGCCCAGTGGCAGAGTGGTTTCCTGGCATGTGTAAGACACTGGGTTTGATCTTTAGCACCTATAAAAATAGACAAAATAAAGGCATGCTGTCCATTTACAACTATTAAAAAATATTAAGATAAAATAAAAATTCAAAAAATGTTAAACCAGGAGAGAGGAAAAAATTAAACTTCTTTATTGGTGCAGGAAAAGCAGTAGTCATTGTAGAATAAAGTAGAAATATATTCATACTGTATTTGATTAGTAATTCTTGACATAAAATTTACTCTCATGAAAATTTTAGCTGACCAGTTTTGCAGTGCAGAGGCCTGAGGAAAAAAAGGAATAATTTGTGGATAAACAAATTTATTTTTCTTCAAATTTTTAGAGAATGAAACAAAAAGTTTTTGGAATTGTTTCAAATTACTGAGTTTTTTTCCACTTGGGCTTTTTCCACTTTTACCTCCGGGTCATCTCCTTGGTTCTTGTCTACTTAGTCACTTTGTCTTGGCACTTGTTCCTTCAAAATGGCTCCCTGGTTGGTCCTCTTCTTACCACCTTCATCGCTGAGCAGTAGCCCATCCCCTGCATTAGTCTACATGACTTTTCTTCTTTTCTACTGATTTATTTAGTTATTATGGTACTGGGAATTGAAACCAGGAGGGTACCTGGTTACTACCACTAAACAACATGTGCAGCCCTTTTATTTTTTATTTTGAGAAAGGCTCTATCTAAGTTTCCAAGGTTGGCCACATAATCATTCTGATCTTCCTGCTTCAGGAAGAAAATCTTTTTTTTTTTTTTTTTTTTTTTCCCTTAGTGGGTACCAGGGATTGAACTCAGGGCACTAGATCACTGAGCCACATCCCCAGCCCTATTTTGTATTTTATTTAGAAACAGGGTCTCACTGAGTTGCTTAGCTCCTCACTTTTGCTGAGGCTGGCTTTTTTATTTTTTTTTAAAGAGAGAGAGAATTTTTTAATATTTATTTTTCAGTTTTCAGTGGATATAACATCTTTATTTTATTTTTATGTGGTACTGAGGATTGAACCCAGCGACCTGCGCATGCCAGACGAGCTTGTTATCGCTTGAGCCACATCCCCAGCCTGGCTTTTTTTAAACTTTATTTTTTATGTGGTGCTGAAAATGGAACCCAGTGCTTCACACGTGCTAGGCAAGCGCTCTACTACTGAGCCACAACCCCAGCCCTGAGGCTGGCTTTGAACTCAAGTTTCCTCTTTCCTGTAATCCCCAGCTGCTGGGATTATAGGTGTGCACCAACATGCCCAGGCTTGAAAATCTTTTTATTAAGTAAAAGAAAGCTCATATTAGGCATGGTGGCCCATGCTTGTAATCTCAGCTACGCAGGAGGCTGAAGTAGGAGGATCCAAAGTTTGAGACCAGCCTAGGCAACTTAGTGAGATCCTGCCTCAAAATTTAATTTTTTAAAAATATATTTATTTGGGCTGGAGTGGTGGCTCAGTGGCAGAGTGCTTGCCTAGCATGTGTGAGGCACTGGGTTCGAATCTCAGCACCAGGTATCAATAAATAAATAAAGGTCCATTGAAAACTAAAAAAATATATTAAAAAAATATTTATTTTTTAGTTATAGGTGAATACAATGTCTTTATTTTATATTTATGTGGTGCTTGGAAAGACCCACAGAACACTCCTAGGCACATACCCACCCTGCTGAGTTGTTTATCTACAAATAACAGGAGAGATCTGCTGTGCCAGGTATCCCTGACTCAGTCAGGCTAGGTGAGGACCCATAGCAACCCCCTAGCAACCATCAATCAGCCTGAGACAGGGAAAATACCTGGGATGCCAGATGACCCTCCCAGTAGTTTATGGTGCTTGATAACATGTTGGGAAACCATGTAGTTCAGCTCATACTCCCCTTGAGGCTTAAACCAATCAGGTCAAATGAATCCCCCTCTTGTACTGACCAATCACCCTTACCCAACTTGTTCCCGCCAGTGAATGTGCTAATCATGTTTTAGAGTTGTTTTATGATTTTCCCGAAGTGTGTGATGATTTGCTAAGAGATGCTATGATGTATGTGAAGTCCTTGCCTTCCCCAGAGTGTATAAAACTGTTGCAAACCCTGGGCTCAGGGCCTCAGCATCTGAGCTAGCTTGCAATAAACACCTCTTTGCTGCTTACATCAATCTTGGTCTCTGGCGGTCTTTTGGGGGTCCCAAATTCGAGCCTAACAGTGCTGAGGATCAAACCCAGTGCCTCATGCATGCTAGGCGAGCGCTCTACCTCTGAGCCACAACCCCAGCCTCAATTTTTTTTTTTTTGAGGGGGTTACTTTTTTTTGGTCCTGGGGATTGAACCAAGGGCACTTTACCATTGAGCCATATCCCCAGCACTTTTTGAGACAGGGTCTCACAAAATTGCTGAGGCTGGCAATCCTCCTGCCTCAGCTTCCCTGATCACTGGGATTACAAGCATGTACCACCATGCCAGGCAAGAAAATTTTTAAAAGGGCTGAGGATGAAGCTTGATGATCACTCTCCAGTACCACAGAATAAACAAAGAAAGAAAAAGAACTGGGGTATAGCTCAGCAGTGGAGTGCCCCTGAGTTTCATTTCCAGTATCCCCCCCACAAAATTTTCCATTTTATATTTTATTTATTTATTTTTGATACTGGGGAATTGAATCCAAGGGATTCAATTACCTTAGCCCTTTTTATTTGGAGACAGTCTTGCTAGTTGCTGAGCTGGCCTCAAACTTGTAGTCCTCCTGCCTCAGCCTCCAGAGTTGCTGAAATTACAGGTGTACACCATCATGCCTAACTAGACTATTCCATTTTTCCTGTGCATTGTGAGGGATCAGGGTTGGGAATAGGACCCCAGACTTTGTGGATGCCTCTGGAGGAGGGGTCTTGCCTTTGGGGGTGTTAAGGCTATTGGTGACATAGAAGATGCTATTGATAGGGGAGAGTGAGGCCACCAAGGATGAAGTGAGGACCCTAATACCATCTGAGCACTCAGGTCCAGATGAACTTGAAGCTGGTTTTATTTTGGTCTCTGTTAGTGGTAATCAAGTTGTTCCTTTTTGTCATGGACTAGAAGTAGGGTGTATGGTTATGTTTTGTCTGGGCTTGATTGTCCCCTAGAGTGCGGGATAGAAATTAGTATATCACTATTTCTCTGTGCTCTTCAGAGAGCCCTGTCAATTATCAACTGCTCTACATGAAATTCTGCTCTAAATCACACAAGTCTGTACCACCAGGATTCCTGCTTCTGGGTCTCCATTCTACTGTCAAACAGCCCTCAAGTTTCAGTTGTCCTCTGTCCCCACTGAAGGGCCCCCCCTTCACTATCCCTTTTCTGACACTCAAAAGTTTCCCTGACTCTCAAAGATTACCCAGGCCAGGAAGCCCTTGGACATTTAGCATCTCCCCCACAATTCCCTGGCAATTCTTGGAGGTTAATTTCCAGGCCCTGGAGGTTTGGCGGAAGTGAAAGCACAGGAGCTCAAGCCTGCATTCTGTAGAATGGGAGGCAGGAGGCTCCAGGGGAAAGGGATTTGGGGAGGGTGATGGTGCTTCTCTATCAGACCCCTCCGTGCAGTATTGCATTTGACTTGTACATGTCTAACTGATCTCAGAGAACTTCTACCATCATCCCAACTGTTTCAGGAAGACACCCGTGGAGGCTGCACCTTCCTCTTTGGGCCAGCAACCAAATCTGTCCATGGGGCACTTCCCCTTGCCCTGGGCCGGCATGTGTGTGACAGGAAACAGGCTCTTTATGGACTAGGCTGCCTGGGGTGGGTGTCCTCCCAGATCAGCCCTTTCCCCCACAGGCATTGGATCCTGTGGGGGTGGGGGGTAAATCGAGGGAGGTCTGAACCACCTGCGGTGGATGCCTGGTGAGAGGAACCTGGGATGCCCTCAAACAGTTCCTGCATTTGTATTTCTTCTGCTAATGCTCTGAGGGCTCCAGCCAACTTCTGAGAACTTGAGATTCCAAGGCTCTGCTTCAGATCTAAGCACTGCAAGGGCTCTATGACTCAACATGGGCAAGAACAGAGGCTCTGCCACCTGTGCTAGTTACTGGACCCATTTGTGCCTTAGCCACCACATTTTATAAAGTGGGACCAAGGGGCCACCTCACAGAGCTTTTACTGAGCAGAAATGAGTCCACACAGCCCTGCCAGAGCTGGGGCTCTACCCAGAGCTGGGGCAAAGACAGGGCAAGGGGTTGGGGGTGCAGCTCAGTGATACAGCTCTTGTCTAGCATATGTGAGGCCCTGGGTTCCATCCCCAGCACCCCCCAAAAGAAAGGAAAAACCAAAAAAATAACCACTAAAAAATGGAAGGTGAGGCATTAGCAGGCAGAGGTGGGAAAGCTTTCTCTGGGCTCAGTAGGTTTTCCTGAGCCCCTATCCAGCTTTTGGGGTTCTCCAAATGCCCACCCTGCGAACCAGGGTGGTTTCTTTGTATGAATTCTGTCCTCCATGAGTATCTAAGGACTGGAGAGAGAAAAGTGAGCCCCAGCCCCAGCAAAGGGGAGTCCCAGCCAGGCTGATGGAAGGTCCCCAGGCCCTAGAGGTGTCCCTTCTCCATATTATCCCAGGGACACCTCGAGATAGTCTACATGCTAGGCAATAATGGGAAGCCTTGCTTGTTCAATGATAGTTTATTGGTCTTTAGCATTACATCTTAATTACCAAGGTAAATTCACATACACAACTGCAGGTAAAAACATGTAAAATAATATAAAAATAAATTGAAGACTACTTTTTATATATTTACTGAATTAAGTAGTGTAATAAATATTATAATAAGCAAAAAGCTTCAATCACACAATTCAGTTTCACTGAAGTTACAGTAGTGTTTGTAAATATGAGTTTTAAAATTTAAGTTACAAATATTAAAGCACTGAAAAACTAGTATAAAAGTGAATTTTGGCACATAAGTGAGCTCTTATGTCATTAGTGAACACTGAGAAAGCCATTTCTCACCTACTTTTTGAGGTACATCTATCCAACTAGTCAGCAACATGGCTGGAATACTTCATAGTTTACAATCTTTTGAGTTGAACTTTTCCCTTTTGAGAAGCCCAAAGAGCAACCCAGAGCTTATTACTGTGCAAAAATTCTCCAAAATCCTAATAGAATTTAGGAGGGAACTTTGTATCACACCTGAAGGGCCAGTGTCCAGGCTTCAGATCCGAGAGCCTCAGGGATCAGCAGGGCAAACTAAACTTCTTGCCTGTTGCCCCCTCCTAGGGTGATCCATCTTCTCCAATTTCTGCCTCCTCCTTTCAATTAGGGAGAAAGAGAAATGGAAGACACCCCCCCCCCCCGAAAAAAAAGGAAAATAAACCATAACTTCAGTGATTTCACCATTATTCCACTCACTCTGGTGATATAAAACTGAAGCTGCTAACAGGAAAGTTGGCAAAAAGCATGTAAGCCCCTGGAGGACTTCTGCCTGTCCCTGGGAAATGAACCCCCTGTCTTTGCTGGGTCCCTGGTATCCACTTCTAAGATCAAAACACAGTGTCATGGCCTTTTCTCTGGAAACAGCCTACGACCCTGCTCCCTGACCCACAGGATAAAGTGGATATTAAACTCTACAGTCAGAACGAGAGAGGCTTGCATGCTCCCAGCCCCAGTCCTCAAAGAGCTCACAGTGTGCAGCTACTGTGCCCTTCACCAGGAGCACAGCAAGTGTGCCCAGGAATGCCCTTTCACCACGGTGCCCTTTCGCACTCCCGAGCAGGCTGGGGAGTGTCTGTAGAGGCCTCAGCCAGTTTTGTCATTTTGGCTTTGATACTTCTTAACATTTTGCCTTTTTTCAATCACAGTTTCGTATTCATGTTGAGGTAATCACAGTTTTTCCTCTACAAAGAGAGGAATGGGGACAGTGGGGCAAGTTGGCGAGAGAGCATTTCTATGGACAATGGTCAGAAATCAAGATCACCATGTAGTGCAGCCCCACGTGGTGGGAGGCCCACTTTCATGGGTGGGTTCCGACCCCCCTTTAAAAACTCTTGTGCAGCAGCCAGACTGCCAGGCCAGGGCAGCCAGGAAATGGCTCATGCTCCTACATCTAGAGCTTCCACTGAAAACTTCACAGCAACCCCCTGGAGGAAATGAAATGGCCTGTGTCCCCCCCACCCCCTTCCCTTTTCTAAGGCTGCTCAAGTTTGAGTTTTTAAAAAGAGCTCGGTAGAGCTAAAGGAAGCCACAGTAACTCATTGCTTATTAATCAATTGCACTTAAGATCTATGTTATTGATTTTGAAGCAGAGGCAGGCCCTTTGTGGCCCTGAACTCTGGCCAGCCAGAAGTCAGGGCTCCCAGACTTGGGCTCCACAGAGAAGCCCTTGTCACCAGTGGCTTTTGGAGGTAGGACTGAAGCACATGGATCTGAATTTCAGGAGCCTTTCTTAATGCAAGATTTCTCATTCAATGGTATTTGTAATTTTATTCATTTGATTTCAAGCATAAATTGTTTTTCTCTAATACACGTATATTTTACTGACGAGCCCTTGATAACTGCTTTGTTACTTGCATTGCAGGCTGCTGTGTGACTCTGCACACAGACTCCATGTGCTCCATCCTGGCTCCATCCTCTGCAACAAGGGTCTTTCCCAAAACCCCCTCTACATTACAGGAAACTATGCTGGTTTTACCTATGTGCTTCTTTCTAAGGCATGCAAAAGAACATGAAATTCAGAAAACATTTACAACCTAGGCAGCTGAGGTGCTGAAATCCTAATAGATATCACCTAAATATCAGTGCCTGTGATCTCCTGTCCCCCACACTAACTATGAAGGTCAGATATGGAACACAATTTAATTCCCCTTTGCTTTATGGTCCATCTGAAAACAAAGCCACTGGAAGGAATTTTAACTTGCATATTAGAATTCTTTGACATTTCTGATCCATTGGAGCCAAGAAAACTCAGGGTTAAGAAACAATGGTTGGAGGGGCTGGAGATATGGCTCAAGCGGTAGCGCGCTCGCCTGGCATGCGTGTGGCCCGGGTTCGATCCTCAGCACCACATACAAACAAAGATGTTGTGTCTGCCGAATACTAAAAAATAAATATTAAAAAAAAAAAACAAAAACAAAAAAAGAGTTTAAAAAAAAGAAACAATGGTTGGGGGGTGAGGGCATGAGTTTTCTGAAGTTTGTGGCTGAAAAGCAGACCTTCCCTGGGCCTAAGACTAACTACTTGCAGGATGCTCCCCTTGATAGGAAACCAGTGTCAATAGGCCTTGGGCCATAGGTTTGGTCTTGTCCCTGAATTTGGGACACAAAGTGATACCACAAGAGAGCTCAGAATGAATCACAAGGGGACTGCTGATATCAACTGAAGAGCCACACACTTCTAGAAAACATGCCTTTTTCTCAGTTTAATCCACAAGGGAAATCCCCTCATTTTCGAACATGCTGTGGATCTTAGCTGGCTATATGGGTTGGGCTTGGGCAGGGCTTGTGCTGCTCCCCCACAGACCAGGCCTAGGGCCAATAGGGCCAGCTCCTTTAATGAAAGGACCTAAGCAGAAGCAGCAAGCCCCACTGGGGATGAGGGTCCTGGGGTAGTATCTGAGGCCTGAGGCCTGGAGTGGTCTTATTACCCAGGCACTGCCATGGTGGGGCAGCCAGGGTTCCTTCTAAGTCCTGGCAGTTCCTTCGTGCAATGCAAATGCTTCTCCCTTTACATGGTACCTCAGCAGCTCAAAAAATCTACTGTTACCAGAGACCCAGAGGGCCTGGACTGACAGCTGCACACAATGGGCAGTCCTGTCTGCTCATCCTTGAGGATCCCCACCCCCACCCCCCAATCAGTGGTGCAGGTGATGCCTTTCAGCGCTGTAGAGAGAAAAATGATAACATGTACTCCAGCAGCACGCAAAAGTCAAGGAGGACAAAGACAGCCCCTCCAGGAGGGTGCCTGGGAGAGCTGGGGTTAGACACCCCATTTGTCCATCTCTGGTGGGTATATGGACCCAGCTTCCTCTAGGACTTCTGCTCAAAGAGGTCATGGTACTCCTGCTGCTCCAGCTCCCGGTTGTACCTCTCAATTTCCCGGTTTGCTTCTTCTACATAGTCATTCATGAACTGATCCATGACTGGTAACTAGTTAAGGAAGAGAGCCCTGAGCCTAGAGGATATGGAAACCTTCCTGGCCCCAAGGAAGCAGGTGAGGAAGGGGACACTGAGGTAACTGACAGGCAGTATCGCACCTACAAAAATTGTGACAGGTATTGGCACAGGGCCTTTATGAGGTCCCAGAATGCAGCTTCATTAGCACACAGTGGATCCCCAGTCTCACAGTTTACTCTGCTTATCTTTCAGAGATTAACTATTATTATCAGGCTATTTCCAACTTATAAATCATGACTGTGGTGACTACAAAACTCAGGGTGTCACTACAGCTCCATTCAAACTATACCCCACAGGGTAACTTGAAAAATCACTCAATAAAGGACAAATTAAACTTTTGTTATTATTATTGTTGTTCCTTTTTGAGACAGGGTCTCTATATAGTGCCCAGCCTGGTCTCAGGTGATCCTCCCACCCCTCAGTCTCCTAAGTAGCTGATACTACAGACTCATGCCAGAGCATCCATCTGACAAATCCAATTTTGACAGCTTTAAAAGGTCAAAATGCAAAGTGTAACTCTTTAGTTTGCTCCTGTTTCCCCAGTCCCTGATACTGCAGGACCCTGATTGCTCCAGGGGCTTGGCTGTGCTGGCCCTAGCAGACACCTGCTTTACAGACAGGCTTGCACCTCCCAGACTGCCTCAGTTTCTACTCAGAAACGGAGCTGCTCCTAAGGATACGTGGGTGAAAATCGGTCTTGTCACCAAAGAAGTTAACAAACTGAGTGCCATTGTAAAAATAGCCTGCAGGTAGTGGGTCCAGGTGGCGCTTTACCTGTTGGAAAAAAGAATCCTGTTAGAATTATCTGACCACTTTCTATCATTCATTAAAAACAAACAGGCCATTATCCCAGTAAAATAGTCTATTCTGCCATGTTAGGTGAGCAGGGAATTTATTCCCCCAGCAACCTTCAGGCCATGATTGATACCGGTCCCCTGCTCATAGATGAGGATCAGGAGAATACTCTCCTGATCTACCAGTTCATTACTGAGACTGGTAACACAGCCCATCCTAGGGCCTAGACTCACTTTCTTTTGACATTTTCCCACTAAATCCCTGGGAGAAAAGGCCCCAGTAGCCACAGGGCCTGGGACAGAGGCCAGAGGTCAGCTTGGGGTTTTGCAGGGGAAGGCTCATCAAGGGAATCCATTACCATCCCACAAGCAGCTCTGGATCTAGAAAGTTTTTTTCTGGGCCCTAGTTGGTTTCTCTGAGGTTCAACTTGAATAGAAGTAGATGTTTGAAGAAGGTGACAAATCCAGGTCTTCCATGACCTACTACTCCCACAAGAACTGGATCTCCTTGATCTTAAGCCAAGGTCATGCCAGAGGTTGCCCACTACCCTCTCTAAGGATGCAAGGCTGGATTTCTTTGTTCTATGGCCTGAGAGAGGCAACACTTCCAGCATGCCCTACAAATAGCCCCTCCCAGAAGACAAAAGCTATGCAAACCCAGGAGGACCACCTTGGGCCCATAAGGGGAGGTCAACACAGGACACTCACATGGATGTTCCTGATCTCCTGCTGAGTCAGCATTCCCCTGGTCTTCAGAGCTTTTCTCTGAGGCTTCTGTGCAGAAATGTAGGGAGGGGACAAACTATAACCAAGCTGATGGAGCATGGTGAGGTCTCAGTGCTCTGGGGGGTCAGTTACATAATGAAGTTCTCAGCAGAGGGAAAAGCATATGAGCTGTTCCAGCCTGTGCACGATATCCTGCCTACCTAACCCCAAAGGAGACCTACTTTCCCACCAGATCCCTGCAAGGCAGTGGGCAAAAAAAACAGCAGGTAGTCCAGTAGTTTAGCAAATGGGCCTGCCTGGTCCTGCCTCTTTTCAGGTTCTCATCCCTAAGCCCCACCAATGACAGAAGTGCTGACAAAGGCACAGTTCAAGTCCCACAGTCAAGCACCATTTAAATGAGTTTACCTAGGTGGGCTAAGCCTCAATATAAAGACTGGTCCCAACTGACCATCAACAGAAGACCCAAGCCTCAGCCAACTCTATTCCTAGAGTTCTAGGATTAGCCAAACCTCTGAGGCTGTGCTGAGAGGTTTAGCATTCAAAGCCTGCAGAGAACCTGGATTCAAAATAGATGACATATGATGTCTGCCTAGAGTTTGTCCCAAGGGACTTCCTCCTACTCTCAAAGTGTCTTTAGAAGTGCTGGCTGAGGGCTGGGGTTGTGGCTCAACAGTAGAGTGCTCACCTAGCACGTTCGAGTCCCTGGGTTTGATCCTCAGCACCACATAAAAATAAGTAAAATAAAAGTATTGTGTCCAACTACAATTAAAAAATGAATAGATATATTTTTAAAAAGTGCTGGCTGAGCCCATGGGGTTTGGACCAGTGAGGAGGTAGATGAGGGGCTTGTCAGGGCCATTAGCAACCTGGAGTGTGTGCTGGGCACATTTGTGACAGGTCTGTCAGGGCTTTTGGTAGTCACCTGCTTAGCTGACTGCCGTAGCCAGTCCTTGAGACTATCTTCCTTCAGGGAGCAGCCAATGAACACCAGGTAGCACTCTTGTTGTCCATTGCTGTCTTGAGGTGTACTTCTTGAGTCAGAAGGTGGTGTGGGTCCATCCAAAACTGGCACGATGCTCAGGGAGTTGGCCAGAGTGTTGTGGCAGACCTCCATGGTCCTTTCAGAGTCTGCAAGGAGAATATAGGTTTGTCCCTGAGACACTACTCTGAAAGGATAAGGCTATACTAAGACTAACAATGCAGATGGTTGGAACAGATTCCTAAGAAAGTACAGAAGGGAGAACTGATGTGACTGCTGTTAAGTTAGAAAAGATGCAGTAAGAGAGGAAGAAGCAAAAGAAAGTTCAGGCATGGTTGATTTGGGTGATTAGATGGACACTATTAATCAGGAAGGATAATATAAGAGGAAAAAAGGTTTTTAGATAAGAAGAAGAGAAGACTGACTCTTCACCTGAAGCCCTTGAAGGACAGTAAGAGGAGAGATGTCTGCATTGACAAAGATACCCACAGGAGCTGGGCATGGTAGGGCTTGCCTGTAATCCCAGCTACTCAGGAGGTTGAGGCAGAAAGATCACAAATTCAAGGCCAGTCTCAGCAACTTAATGAGATCCCATCTCAATAAAAAAATTAAAAAAAAAACCCTGGGGGTATAGCTTAATATTAAAATGCTTATGGAGTATATGTGAGACCCTGGGTTGATCCCCTGTACTGCTGTGTGGGTAGAGGGATACCCACAGGAAGAGCCAGCCTCTATTTGCTGGATACAGTATCTGGCTGACACCTAGGCCTGCAGCACTACCTGGCAACCATGAGGGCCAGGAACCTTAGGACAAGTTGACATGTTAAGAAAAGAAGAAAGTGGGGATGGGACTATAAGCTCAGTGATAGAGCACTTGCCTAGCGCATGTGAAGCACCAGGTTCAATCCTCAGCACCACATAAAAATAAATCAAATAAAGGTACTGTGTCCAACTACAACTAAAAAATAAATATTAAAAAATAAATAAATAAAATAAAGGCAGACTATCCATCTACATATGAAATAAATAAATAAGATTTTTTAAATGGAAGAAAGAGGAGCTCTGGGGGCACAACTGATTAGTGCAGTACTTACAAGAATGGATGAACACACAGACACACATTACCTGGCCTCAGAGGCTTTGTTCTGCTAGTCAGCCTCTTGACTTCTTGCAAAACAGCCAACAAATGCTAGTTGAGTTGGGGGCTGGGGTTTTTCTTTTTCTTTTCTTTTCTTTTTTTGTGGTACTGAAGATTGAACCCATAGCCTTGCATATGCTACGCAAGTGCTCTAACACTGAGCTAAATCTTCAACACGTTTTATTTTTTTTGAGACGGGGTTTCACTAAGTTGCTGAGGCTGGCCTCAAACTTGCAATCATTTCTCCTGCCTCAGCCTCCCAAGAACCTGGAAATGCAGGCATGCGTTATCATGCCTGGCTTGAGTTTGGACTTTTTTCTGTCATAACAGCTACAGGCACCTTAGCAGAAACCCTCCCCAACTCCCTTCTCTCAGGCTCCAACCACAGTAAACCCCAGTAAACCCCTTTTGGTTCCTGAAATGCTCCTTTTTTTTGCCTCTGGGCTACAGCAAATACTGTGCCTTTAACCTGGTATATTCTCCCCTTCCTCAACATTGAGTTGGCCAGCTCCTACTAGGTTTTTTTTTTTTTTTTTTTTGGTACTGGGGATTGAACTCAGGGGCACTTGACCACTAAGCCACATCCCCAGCCCTATCTTATATTTTATTTAGAGACAGGGTCTCAATGAGTTGCTTAGCGACTTGCTTTTACTAAGGCTGGCTTTGAACTCGCGATCCTCCTGGCTTAGCCTCCAGAGCCGCTGGGATTCTAGGCGTGCACCACCGTGCCAGGCCCAACTCCTAGTTTTGAGGCCTTATCTGGCCCCCAGTCCAGGTTTGATTTTGAGGTCACAAGGGCAGGGGTCTAAGGCTGAAGAATGGGCCTGCCAACAGAAGGAAGGAGAAGGCAAGTTAGAAGGCTCAAAGACTTTGGTCATACACAGATTGGGAGCCAGAGAGATCAACTTTGGGCAGCTCCTGGTAACATGTCTAGGAGGAAGCCATGGTGGGGTGTGAGTCTTTACAACAAGGAAATTAAGGAACTGTGAGGAGAGGACTGAGCAGGTCATCCAGGGGTGATCCCAGATGATGAGGGTGAAACTCCACTGTGGTGCAAGAGAATTTAAGGAAAGTGGGTCCTTGGGGAAAAGCACTCTGATGGTAGGAGGCCCAGAAGAGGGTGCTAGAGATTTGGAGAGGCATCAGTGGTCTACAATGTACCAGCAGAGGCTATGAACTCTTGTCACAAGCTGTAAGCACTTCATGATGTAGGGTTCCCAAATTTAACCCCCCAGTTACCTGAAAACTTCACTTTGCCCAGGATGTGGTAGATGTTTCCAGAGAAGGGACTTGGCTTGATGGAGGACTGAATTGCTGGTGGAGGAAGAGGACAGGGTCACCACCTGGGTGCAGAGGCTAAGTCCAGGGTGGCACATCTGGGAGGGTTAGGAACTGGGGAGGACCCTATTCCAGGTCTAGGATTCATAGCTTCTATTCCCACCCTCTTGTTCCTTGGGCCTCTGCCACTATTTCCAAGAATGGGAAAACTTTTCCAGTGGAGTGGAGATCAAATTTTATGGCATCACAAGATCAGAAATAGGGGATTCCTGGGTCCTCAAATCCCTCTGCTGCTTTTGGTCACAAATGTGAGAAGACAGCACATAGGATACTGAAATGGTGCCAGGGAGCAGGACAGTCTGGGGTACCCTTTTCACGGGGTCTGGGAGATGTCCCAGCCAAGGCTCACCTTTACACTTGGCCACAAAGCGAGTTTTCTCCAAGGGACGGCCAAACCATACGCAGATCTGAACCATCAGTGGGAAGACTGATCCAGAATTGAATTTACCTTCATACCTTTAAATGTTTAAAAAAAATTTAAGTACAAGTACTTGGGTCTCTGAGTGTTGTTATATACTACTTTGGGATAAACTGTATATCATTTATCCTATAATATTTAATTCTCCTTTACTTGTATGCCATTCTACATATAAAACAATTGTTTAAATGTTTAATTGTTTAAATCCTCCCCCAGCCCCTGCAGGGCTCTAACCATGCCCTACCATCTCCTTGTGGGCAGCTTAACAGACTGTACATGTGGATTAATATTTTCTCTAAAAGGAAATGACAGGCTGTATTTTCTCAGTTCAGCAGACACAATGCCTGTCACAGATTCATTAAGAGCATGGTCATCTGGGTATGGTATCCCACACCTATAATCCCAGCTACTGGGGAGGCTGGGACCAGAGGATTAAAAATTTGAGGATACTCCAGGTAATTTAGAGAGATCCGCTCTCAAAATAAAAACTAAAAAGGGCTGGTATGTAGCTTTTTTTACAAATATGTGGTCATATCCACAGTATTAAAAAGCCCAACTTTCTAATATGGAAAATGTCAAACACAAAAAAAGGTAGAACTATGGTAGTATAATGAGGCCTTATGTACTCATTACTTGCTTCCACAGTTGAGGAATTGTTAGTCCTTCTTTTGAATTATTTCCTTGAAATGAATCCCCATGACTGGATTCACTCCAGCAAAGGGTGTAACCATTGCATGAGTAAAAATTTATACCACCCCCAGCAGCAGGCAAGTATACTAGTTTCACAACAATTTCTCAGGAGATGAATATTATAAGTATTTTTGATTGAATATAGTGTCAATCAAAATAATGAGTACAAGTACTTGGGTCTCTAAGTGTTGTTATATACTATATACCATTTAACATTTCTGAATGTTATTGCACTGAATTCTGTTTCCATGATTGCTATTTACACTTGCTCTTAAGTGAATTGTTCTCATCTATATGACCTGGGGTCTTTTTTGTTTTGTTTTGTTTTTTGGGACTGGATTGAACCGAGGGGCACTCTACCAATGAGCTACATCCCCAACCCTTCTTATTTTTTTATTTTAAGAAGGTTCTCATTAAATGCCCTACAGCTTTGCTAAATTGGTAAGGCTAGCCTTGAACTTGTGATTCTCCAGCCCCAGCCTCTGGAGTTGCTGGGATTATAGGTGTGTGCTACCCCTCCTGGTCCTTTTCTAAACATCTAACCAAGTTTCCCAAATATTGTATTATACCTTTGCTACATGTAATGCAAATACTTTCTCCTCACCTATCGTATCGTATCATATTTAGATAACTATATTACCTTTATTTGTATAGTTACCATATGAGTTACCTTATTTAAAAAAATAATTATTATTTGTTATCAGGAATTGAACCCAGGGGCCCTTAGCCACTGAGTCACATCCCCAGCCCATTTTTTTAATATTATATTTACAGATAGGATCTTGCTGAGTTGTTCAGGGCCTCGCTAAGTTGATGAGGCTGGCTTTGAACTTGTGATCCTCCTGTGCACCACCATGCCTGGCCTATTATTATTATTATTTTGTAGTACTGGGGATTGAACCCAGGGATTCTCTACTACTAGCCCTTTTTATTTTGTGACAATCTCACTAAGCTGTTCAGCATTTTGCTAAATTGCTGAGGCTGGCCTCAAACTTACAATCCTCTTACTTCAGCCTCCTGAGTCACTGGGATCACTGGTATGTGCCACCAGGCTGAGCTGCACCCCCCACACACTTTTTTTTCTTTATAGCACAGTACAATCAGTTTTAGTACAAACAATTGAGGGCCTGGGAAAAGTGAGTAAAGATAACAAAGATAAGCCAGACAAAGCTCTAACATTGTCTTCCCCAAACTTTCAACAGAGCATAAATGAACTGTCCATTCTGTATAGGAACAGGTATAGCACAAGGGTTAAGAGAAAAGGCTTGGAAGCCAGACAACCTGGGTTTGCAATCCAACTCTTTTATTTACTAACTATAACTTTTAAACAAGTCATTTTGTTCCTTGTTGTCTATACCTATAAAATGTGGAAAATAATGGAATCCATTTTGTGGGTTTGGTGTAAAGGTTAAATGACACAACACAGGCAATGTTTTCAGAGCAGCACTGCCCAACAGAACTTTCTGGAATAATGGAAGTGTTCTGGATCTACAATGTCCCATATGGTAGCTGCTAACCATAGGCAGCTTTGGCACACTTGAAATGTGGCTGTGTGACTAAGAGATTGAATTATCAATTTCGATTTTTATTCATTTATATTTGTATTACATAAAATAGTCACATAGCTAGTGGTGGCCACATTGGAAAGTGCAGTCTTAGAACAAGGCCTAGCACTCACGGTGAGTTCTCACGTTATGCTGGTATTACTACAATTATGGTGGACTTTGTACACTCTCTTCCCTCCTTTCCCCTCTGCAGAGGTTTTCAGGCTGACATGTAGTTTGCAGAAAACAAGCCCTGGCCTCATCAGTAGGGAACCTACCTCTCAGCTGGGAAGTAGAGGACTGACTGACTTACTCTCAGGAGAGATTCTCTCACCTGGGAAGTTGTAATGTTCCATGCCAGTCACCTCACCCTTTCTAGTGGCCAGAGGAAATACAGAATCCTGTTGTGCTTGATGCCTGCAAGATAGGTGCCTTAAATCTCAATATCTAGGAAGGCTTCCAGTTTAGATCTCAAGACATGAAATATTGGGCTCTCAGCAAGAACAGTATCTGGGACATGGCACACCATTCCAACAAACATGTATCACTTGTGTACAGCATATCTGATATATTCATTTTTTTCTCTCTTTTTTTTTTCTGTAAATAAACAGATTGTTAGGCTTCCAAAGAAATTTTAGCTACTTCGTAATGATACTTGCCAGCCAGGGTACATTAAATATCGGGATCGCAGCATCTGAGGACTTGAAAAACTATTTTCTGAGAGAATCAGCTCAATGTCTTCATTCCTTTGAAAACATTTAGAAAAGACCCAAGTCAATTAGAATTGTCAATCTTAACCTGCATAATTTGCTTCTTCCCCACACCCCCACATATACATAAGCACGCATGCATGTAATTTTTTTCTGTCAAACCATGTGAAAATCACTTGTAAGCATCATGACATTCAGTGTGCATTTCCTAAGAACAAGGGTATTCTCTTACAGGACTACCATGCTTTTATCACACCCAAGGAATGTAATATTATATATGATCAGCAGTGGTATCACATGGGAGCTTATTAGAAATGTGAAATCTCAGGTCCTACTCCAGATCCACTGAATTAGAAATTAATTTTAACAAGATTCCCAAGAGATTCATATATATGATAAAATAGGATGGCCTGGGGTTGTGGCTCAGTAGTAGAGTGCTTGCCTAGCACGTGTTATTATTTGCACCCAAAACTAACATGAAGAGATAATTTCTCTGTTTTCTATGCCATTTCTCTCATATCTTTTTTTTCCCCCTAGTATGTGGGACTGAACCTACATTGTGCATGATAGGCAAGTGCTCTTAAGTTATATTTCCAGCTTCACTCATATCTTAACACAAGTAACACTGAGACAGTCTTGACTTCCATTCTTTAATGTATGGAATACGAATGCCTTAAAACAAAATGCCACAATTTAGCAAGGCCCTAAGTAATTTGGCGAGACCTTGTCTCAAAATAAAATATAAAAAAGGACTGGGGAAGTGGCTCAGTGGTTGGGTGTCCCTGTGCTGATCCCTGATACCAAAACCAAACAAAATGCCTCAAAATAGTGTAGGAAACTGACATAAGGTCTTTTTGGTGACTTTTACAGAACGTCAAAAACACTTCAAAAACTTATAAATGCTCAGGTCTTAGATACAATGGAAAGGCCTTGTGGGATCAGGACTCCAATAAAGCAGAAATCTGAGAAAGGGGCTGGTCCTGCAGAGTGGAGTCTGTGAAAGTTTACCTGGTGACAATGCCATTTTCTGCAAGAATGAAGGCTGTGGTAGGATTGGCAGCCCTGATGAGACTCTGTAACTGAACAAGGAGGGGGTGCCTCTGTTCCGTGGTGTGACTGGTGAACACCACATTATTCACCAGGCCTGTGAAACAAAACCAAGAAGAGTTCAGCTTTCAGAACTCACACAAATGTGTGTTCCTTCCCCTGATCATCCCTTTCGGTAGCTTCCTGGTATAAACACACAGATATATCTAGCCATTTCTTCCCCCGACTCCAGATCTGTAGCTACTTCATTTCCTAACCTTTCCAATCTTAATTCAGCTTTCTGGCTGTTACCTACAGTTTTTGATTAAGGAGCCTTTCCATATTCCCTGTAGTTAATCTGATCACAAATTGGTACCATTTACATTCATACATTTACTTACCACTAACCATATAGATGTACTAACCAATATATTATCAAAAATTGCACAGCCAAGGAGCCACATAATTCCAAGACAGATGTTCATAGTGATATGGTAAGAAAAAGTTGTGAAGTAGGCCCAATCAGATCCCTCACAACCTTTTTGTACAAATACAGACATAAAATTCCCAAGACTATGGAGAATTTCTAAGTCAGAAAGGTACCATAACCCACCAACCCAAAATAATTATAATACTTCTTCCAAATATAGTCCTATTTTTATAGTTACAATCATAGAATATACAGCATTTCTGCAGTAAGATCATTTGAATTTTTGCTATTCAGTAATTTTATTTATTTCTTACTATAAAAATTTCAAACATATAGTAAAATAGTAAAATCAACAAGCATTGTCTGGCTTCAAGAATTAGCAAGATGGGGCTGGAGATATAGCTCAGTTGGTAGAGTGCCTGCCTCGCATGCACAAGTCCCGGGTTAAAAAAAAAAAAAAAGAATTAGCAAGACTGGGGCTGGGGTTGTTGCTCAGTGGTAGAGTGCTTGCCTAGCACATGTCAAGCACTGGATTTGATCCTCAGCACCACATAAAATAAATAAATAAATAATAATTAGCAAGACTTGGCTAATCACATTTCATCTATTCAATATCCCAATTTTTTTCCCACCTCCCTCACTGGATGATTTTGAAGCCAACTGCAAATATCCAAATATTTCATCCCAAAATATTTCAGTATATATCTCCATAATAAAAAGATGTGTGTGTGTGTGTGTTTGTATGTGTGCATGCATGTGTGTGTGTGTGTGTGTGTGTTAGGAGTTGAACCCAGGGCCTCATACACACTGGACAAGTAGACAAGTGTTGTACTTTTAAGCTATATTCCAAACCAAACCCAATTTAGGACTCTTTAAAAAAATTAATGATTAACAATAAATTCCTTAATATAAAAACATCCAATCCATGTTCAAATTTATGTCTCATGAATATTTTCTTTCTTTCTTTCTTTTTTTTTTTGTAGTACAGAAATTGAACCCAGGGGCACTTAACCACTGAGCCACATTCCCAGCTCTTTTTATATTTCATTTTGAGACAGAGTATGGCTTAAGTGGGCCAAGCTGGTCTCAAACTTATGATCCCCCTGCCTCAGCCCCCTTGGTGATTGGGATTATAGGTGTGCACAACTATGTCCAGTTCAGGATCACTGTTTTCTTAAGAGCTTCTCCAACACTAAAATTCTATCCTTCAGTGCTTTGTATATAACCTAGTTGTGTTAGCAGCACATGACTAAGGTAATTCAAATGGAGAATACCTCAGCATCTCATTTTTTTTTTCCATTTTATAAAGGTTCCTCATGTGTCCTTTCTGTTCAGAAAGTTTCACATAAGATGGACCTTCCCGGGCTGGGGCTATGGCTCAGTGGTAGCGCACTTGCCTAGCATGTGTGAGGCACTGGGTTTGATTCTCAGCACCACATATAAATAAAATAAAGATCCATTGACAACTGAGAAAAAAAAAAAAGATGGACCTTCCTGCTGGGCACAGTGGTGCATGCCTATAATACCAGTGGCTCAGGAAGTTGAGGCAGGAGGACTGCAGGTTCAAAGACAGCTTCGGCAACCTAATGAGGCCCTGAGCAACTTAGTGAGACCCTGTCTCAAAATTTTAAAAAAATTTTTTAAAAGGCGGGGGATGTGGCTTAGTGGCTAAGTACCCCTGGGTTTAGTCCGTGGTACCAAAAAGAAAAATGAAGGAAAAGAAAAAGAAAAAGATGGACCTTCCTTGGCCAGTGCCATGGAAGCCTCCGTATCGTGACACTGGTGGTGCCTGTGCTTCCATTTCCATTTAGGAAGGTCACTCTGGAGACTGCAGAGGAACAGCAAGGCCAGCCTGGAAAGCTTGGTGTCACAACCCCATGCCTTGCTGTAGCCACAGAAAGTCACTGGAGCCTTTGGAAACTGAGTAAAGCAAAGGTCAGGAGGCCATCCCCAAAATATGGCACATGAGCAGGAATCTGGAAGGTTCAATATTTTCTGGGGATGGCAACCATGGGAGCTGGATCCTACAAGTGGCCTGCAAGATTCGCAGGGGTCAAAGACAAGAAGACTGTCGTGGGTCTTAGAGTGAGGATCCAGAAAAGGTTGAGTAAAGATCTATAAAGGCCTGGGGATTCTGGTATCATCTTATGCAAAATAAATAGGAGAGTAAAACTCTAGTGCAAATTTTCCACCTGAACAATATACACGAGGAGCACAAGCCCACTCTGGCCAGCCCAAGAAAAGACTAGGATCTGGGTCTCTGACAGGAATATACTGTCCAAAGTCCTATCTGTGCACATGTATGGATAAATCTTGTGGGGTTGGGATTCTAGGTCAGGAACTGGGCATGTAAAAAAGACTTTGCTTTATAGGGAAACAAGCTAGAGGATTATCCTCAGCATTCCTTAGGCCAGCTATGTAAACTGCCACCTGCCAAGAGGAAATGCCATCTGCAAGGCAGGTACAGCAGTTATCTGGAACATAAACAGGCCATAGTGAGTTTTCACCTTGGCTGGGCCAGGAGCTTCCTTCTGTTCTGAATCAAGGAGTGGACATTCAGATTATGCCAAGCTCTCACCAATCTGTGCTGTGAGTGATCAGGAAGCCTGGGCTGGTCTATTCCTAAGAGTAGAAAAACACAGCCTTGCAGCCTTCTTGACCATCTAGACTGGGCTAAAGACCTCTAGCAGTCCAGGAGAAAATGAAGTTCACTTCTTTTATCTACATATGCTTCTAAAAGCAGGCCACAGCAGTAAAATATCTCCACTTTGCTTGCAAGCCAGCATTATAATGAACCTTGTTTGCTGTTTTAAGCATCGAGATTATTTCCTAGTCCTTGGATTTGTGTAAGATAAGTCATCCTGGGGCTACAACATAGCCTTTTTTCTCATCATAAAATAATCCTTTGTTGTTAAAAAGCAATGAATCAGCAAGCCTGACTCATGAACAGAAGCAAAAGGAGGCAATATGCTCCCTTGGGACATGAAGCAGTTGCCCACTGATGGTAGATTTCCTCTCCAAGCAAGCCATCAAATGGCCAAGGAGAAAAGAAATTTTTGCCTTTTATCTCCACCCTCCCCAGACTGCCCCTGCCCATGGCAAGACAAAGTCAGGACACACCATAGGGTCCTGTGGACCTAGATGCTAAGGGAAAGTATTCACCAAGGCACTGCCACTCGATGAGACTCTTGTTCAGAAAACAATATATATGGTGTCATCTGTCCACATCTCTAGCTTTATGTAAGCACAGCATTTGACATATATTGCTGGGAGTTTTTTTGGTACTAGAAATTGAACCCAGGGGGTTCTACCGCTGAACTACATCCCTGGCCCTTTCTTTCTTTTTTTTTTTTTTTGAGACTAAGCTGCTTAGAGTTTCACTAAATTGCTGACACTGTTCTTGAACTTGTGATCCTCCTGCCTCAGCCTCCTGAATCACTGGGATTCCAGGCATGCACCCCCATGCCTGGCTCACATATCATCTTTGAACAATGTGTTGGAAGGCAGCATTAAGGAAATATACCTACAAGTGCCAGAGAGAACTCAGCCTCACTCAGCCTAGAAGGATTCGAATTAAAGGGTCTTTCCTTTTTGGATACAGGCCCAGGGTTGCCCAAGGTTCATGGACAATGAAGACAGAATATTTCTTTAAGGCTGTCTGCCAAGGAAGCTTAACCATATGTGTTGTCCTTCATATAAAAAAGTAGAGAGGGCCTGTAGGAGAAAGTGCCAAGGAGAAGATGGCACCAACACTAAAAAGAATAAGACAGGGCCTTGGAAGTCTTGGCACAACTACTGGCTAGTACCATTAATCAGGCAAACACTTCCTCAACTTCCCTGGAAGACACTAGTTTTCTAAGTCAACCTTTACTTCCAATCTGAGCTTTGGACCCCCTAGAGACTACTTCTATCAAGTTTAGTTATCTTCCCATGGCCTTGGCCCTTCTCTTCAGCAAACAGGAAGGAGCAAATTATTCAGAAATAACAATTTTTCTTTTTTGTGTGTGGTACTGGGGATTGAATACAGGGGTTCATGCAAAGTAGGAAAGTGCTGGATCACTGAGCTGCATCCCCATCCCTTTTAAAATATTTTATTTCAAGATGGAGTCTCACTAAATTGACCAGGCTAGCCTCAAATTTACCATCCTCCTCCTGCCTTAGCCTCCTGAGTAGCTGGGATTACAGGCTACCATATCACTATGCTCAACCAGAAATAACAAATCTTTTTTTTAATATTATTTTTTAGTTGTATATCGACACAGTACCTTTTTTTTTTTTTAAATGTGGTGCTGAGGATCTAACCCAGTGTCTTGGCAGTACCATTGATCAGGCAAACACTTGCCTCACACATCCCAGGAGAGCGTTCTACCACTGAGCAACAACCCCAACCCCAAGAAATAACAATTCTGAGAACACTGCCCTCTAGCTACTATCCCCTTCTTTTCACCCACCTTCCTAGGCTGTCTCCTCTCTTGTGTTTTCTATTTAAAGAACAGGTACAACCAACCTCCCCAGTCTCCTAAGCTGGAAACCCAGGAGTTACCCTAGACACCTCTTTTTCCAACTCATACTCCATATCTAGTCTGTCACCAGATCCTAAGGACCTGAACTCCATATAGTCTCCTTAATCTGCCTGAGGTAGACACTATAGATGGTCCCAGTCAACCTCCATTCCTAGCCTGCCTCTGGGGCATAGTGCATGGAAAGTAAAAGGGGTCTCTAAAAGCTGCTACCTGGTTTAGCAGTCTAACATGCACATCCCTCCCCCCACAGGGACTAGTCTCCTGCCCTGGGCAGCACCCAATTTAGCTGTTTCCCAAGACAACAGCTCTGGTATGCTGTTGTCTCTGCTTCCTGTGTACTGGCAATGGGAACAGCAGGGCACAACCATGCTGGGGACTCTGAGTTGTTTTCTTCCATCAGATTTCTGCTTGCTGGGCTGGCTCAGGGAGACTAGCCCCCAGGCATATCTCCTAACAACAAAGAGCATTTCAACACCACTGCAGGGAATTTACAATTTATTCTGCATCTCCAGGCAATCACAGATAATATGACTAAAAGTGTAGCTTCCAGGGTTGCTAGGTAGTAGGACAATGACACATGGAATGAAACCTGCAGGATGGGTGGATTTTTCTAAATGTTTTCAAGGAGGTGTGGAAAATTCCAATGTGTGTAGGAGGACATTAAGGAAGACAGTTTCTGCTGGGTCAATCTCTGCACTCTTGGAACAGAAGCAGTGTGTCAAGATCTTATTGATCCAGAGGCTAGGAATATCTCCTCAGTCGACTGATATTAGCTGAAAGGCCAGGGCAGACCTGAGTTCAGGAGTGGTGCTGCTATGGCAGTTCATTGCCATTAACACAAGAAATCTGTCTACCAAATATGATAAAAGAAATATGTCAAAGTTTTCTCTGGGCCGAGTTGGTTTGTTTTAGATTTCAGAATGGTAGCAGTAGTCTGTTTCGATGAATAGAATGTAAAAGGCATGCAAGCAGGAAGTAAAGCATATTGCTCACCTTGTGAACACTGGTCAAGACACTTAGGGAAGAGAAACCTAAGGAGAAAAAAGATGGGAGATTTTAAAACCATGCATCTCAAGGATGTCTTTGATTATTTCTCACAAAAATGTGAATATCACTGACATATAAGTCTCCACAGCACTATATTAGGAACTGATCTCAGGGGTATTCTACTACTGAGCTACAACCCCAATCCTTTTTTTTGGGGTGGGGGTGGGGCAGGGTGCTTAACCATTGAGCTACCTCCCCAACCTTTTTTATATTTTATTTTGAGACAGGGTCTTGCTATGTTGCTTAGGTCCTCTCTAAATTGCTGAGGCTGGCCTCCTGCCTCAGCTCCTGAGCCTGGGATTATAAGCATGTGCCACCAAGCCCAGAATGTCACTAAATTGCTCAGACTTGACCTTGAATCTGAGATCCTCCTGTCTCAGCTTTTCCAGTAGCTGGGATGGTAGGCATGCACCACCAGCCCAGTGATATGCAAATTAACCTACCTGATGAGGCAAGCAATAGGTAGTATTGAACATTAAGGACAGCTATGGTTATTCAAAACTTAAAATTCTGCACTAAACTTCCTACCTCATAGAAATCTCTGTGGCTAACTGGTGATAGAATGAGGCAGAGGGGATATTGAGAGGCTTACCAGCTCTTTAGTCTATAGGAGATGGAGAATGAGAGCTGGCTTTCATTTTTTTCATGAGGCACTAGGGATGCAACTCAAGGCCTCAGACTGTTGTTGGAGTAGTTAAAAGGTACTAAGTGCTATAGTACTGATCTACATTCCCAGTCCAATCTTATTCATAAATCCAAAGGTCTGGGGTTGTGGCTCAGAGGTAAAGCACTCGCCTACAATGTGTAAGGCACTGGGTTCGATCCTCAGCACCACATAAAAATAAAATAAAGTTATTTGTCCACCTATAACTAAAAAATAAATATAAAAAAATTCAAAGGTGAATGAAAGCAGGAAATGGACTGAGTGGGTCACAAGTGAAGTAGGAGTTGGGGGTGATGGATCCCAAGCGTGAGTGAACTTAATAACTCTAGTGCTATAAGTTGCTCCAGAAAAAAAACTCATGTTATCATGGTGCTTTAAGATTCCCAAAACATTACAAAGCTCTTAGGGTAGAAAGCTAATACTCATGAGAGTAGCTAACTTTGATGGAGTCCCAACTATGGTCCGACCTCCCGTACATCCTGTGTTTTAGGTTATTTAACAGATGAGAAGAGTGAGTTTAGGGTAGCGAAGTACCTTGCCTAAGGGCTCATATGCAGGTGGGAAGTGGTGGGGCTCAGGAAGACAGCCTGGTCCTTTGGCTCCACAGAGCTCTTATGTTTTCTTCCCAATAAAGTAGGATGCTTGGGAGGCACTATTCCAAACTGTTGTTGGAGTAGTTAGAAGGTACTAATGCTGTTCAAAAATCAGTGGGTTGGGGTAGGGCAGGGATTTTCTTTCCTTGCTGGTAGCAAGTCCTAATCCTTTTATTTGATTTCAGCTGGAACCAAATATGGTGGAGGAGTGAGCTATATGAATACTACTTTGGGTTGTGGACCCATTCTCTTACCTAACTCTCATAGTTTCTGAATAATTCCAAGGGAAACCTCCATGTGCTATAAGAAAGATCAGGAAGCCTGCAATAAGGGAAAAGACATCCACACCAGAGGCTCCCAAGAAGAGAACTCACTGTACTCATTGTCCACTGAGTGCACAGTGGAAACATTCTTAGAGAGTCTGTGCCCTCAAGAGCCTGTGACTTCTGAGTACACTCACTTAAGGACCTTCTCATAGGTCCTTTGCACAGCAGCCCACAACAATTCACACACCAGAGGCATCTTAAATAAACTTGAGCCAAACTCCTCTTCAAGGCATTGTACCCAATCACAGGTTAGACACTCACACTTCAACTTCTGGTGAGAAAGAGGCCATTAAACTGCTGACTTTAGGCAGCTGGAAATAAAAATATTTAGAACACATGGGCTTGCATGTATATACAATTTCCTACAACTGGAATGTAATTTCTCATACCCTGACATCCTTGGCATCCATGTCCTTCCAATTCATATGCTGGCTTTCCTCCTAATACAACTAGAAAATGTTGTTGCTTCTTTAAAATTCTTATAAAATCATATTAATATGGCAACTATCCTATATTAATTAATTATGTATACACCACTAGTGTGACATTTAGAAAATTAATTAACTTTTCAGAGCATAGCTCCCTCATGATAAATCCATAGTAACGATACCTTCCTTAAAAGGGGATTTTGAGGATTAGTAGGGGTAAAGCATCAATGTAATTTCTGACAAATAGTACAAAATAAATGCTGGTTCATTTCTTTCCTTCTCTACATATTATCCTCTCTACTAAACTGTAATACTTTTGAAGAGTATCTGGCACAGGAAAACATATCAGGCAAGTTCTATACCAACAAACACAGAAATAATGTATATACTGTTTAATGACCAGCTCTCCATCTGAAAATAAAAGCAGCTAAATTTTTTTTTTTTTTAATGTGGCCCCACTCTGTTGCCTAAGCCCAGTTATCTTGAACTCCTGGGTTCATGTGATCTTTCTGCCTCAACCTCCTCAGTAACCAGGACTATAGGCACACTCCATAGTTCCTGGTAAAAGTAGCTGTGATTATAAATATATTCCTAAACCTTCCATCAGTGTTTTATAGTATCATACATTTAGTAGTGTACCAACAAAGAATCTTATTTATACAAAATTCTTGTCAATTAAAAAATGATGATACTGACTTAACCTATCTCAAAACATGGAACAATCCATTTACATTTATTCATAAATATAAAAAAAAAGCCCCAAGAGTAGACACCTGGGCTGACTTATTTCTTGCTACACTCTCAATGAGTAGAATAGTCCCGGCACAGAGTAGACATTCTAAGAGTATTCACTGAACAAAATACATTGAAATAAAGATAGCAGGCAAGTATCACATGGACCCATCCTGAATCCAAGCTAAGCCCATCTGCTAGATTAAAGAAGCCACACTAATTCTCACCTCCTAGAAAGGAAACAGACGTGCTATTATGTTCTATCTCTACTTGTTTACTTACAAAACATTATCTAGAAGCAATGATGTAAATTTTATTTTCCTAAGGTGGTCACTAAAAAACAAACATCAACCGAATGATATTGAATTAAGAGTTTAAAAAAACCTGATTCTCTGGCAGTTATCAAGAATATAAACAACAATAAGTGTTGGTGAGGATGTGGAGGAAAAGATACATTCATATCACTGGTGGGACAGCATATTGGTGCAAACAATATGGAAAGCAGTATGGAGATTCCTGAGCAAACCTGGACTGGAACCACCATTTGACCCAGCTATCCCACTCCTCAGTTTATACTTAAAGGACATACAAACAGCATACTACAGTGATGTAGCCACTTCAATGTTTTTTTATAGCAGCACAATTCACAATAGCTAAACTGTGAATTCAACCTAGATGTCCTTCCATAGATGAATGGGTAAAGAAAATGTGGTATATATACACAATGGAATATTACTCAGCATTAAAAGAGAATACAATCATGGCATTTGCAGGTAAATGGATTGAGTTGGAGAATATCATGCTAAGCAAAGTAAGGTAATCCCAAAAAAACCAAAGGCCGATTGTTTTCTTTGATAAGTGGATACTAATCCATAATGGGGGTGGGTGGGCATGTGAGGAATGGAGGAACTTTGGTAGCGCAAAGGGGGGAGAGGGAAAGGGAGGGGGGATGGGCGGTAGGAAAATGGTACAACGAGATGGACATCATTACCCTAGGTACATGTATGATGACACAAATGGTATGACTCTACTTCGTGTACAACCAGAGAAATGAAAAATTGTGCTCCATTTGTGTACTACAAATCAAAATGCATTCTGCTGTCATATAGAACGAATTAGAATAAATAAATAAATAAATTTTAAAAATCTGATTCTCAAAAGAACTTTTTTAAAAAAATATAAAAACAACATGCAATTCAAGAGTAACATCACAATGGCAAAAAACTGGATTGCTTTCCCTTCTATTCAGGAATACAAGAATGTCTACTCTTTCTACTTCTATACAACAATACATCTAGTCAGGACTATTAAGCAAGAAAAAGAAAAAAGGGCATCCAGATTGGAAAGGAGAAAGTAAAATTTCTGTTCATAGATGACACAGTTTTGTATAGAAAATCCTCGTCAGGTATAGTGGTATATGCCTGTAATCCCAGCAACTCTGGGAGCTGAGACAGGAAGATTGCAAGTTTGAGGGTAGCCTCAGCAACTTAGTAAGGCCCTAAGCAACCTAGTGAGAATCTGTCTCAAAATTAAAACAAAGGGGAGGGGCTGGGTTAAATTCCTAGTACAATAAGTAAAGGAAGGAAGTGAGGAAGGAAGGAGGGGAGGGAGGGAGGGAGGAAGGAAGGAGGGGAGGGAGGGAGGGAGGGAGGGAGGGAGGAAGGAAGGAGGGGAGGGAGGGAGGGAGGGAGGAAGGAAGGAAGGAAGGAAGACCGACTTTAGAAGTCTACAAACGCACTAAAAAAAACCCCCACAAACTGAATTAATAAATGATTTCAGCAAGGTTGAGGATATAAGATCAAAATCAGTTAAATGTCTGTACAGTGGCCATTTAAAAATACAAAAATGAAATTAAGAAAACAACTCCTTTTATATTAGCATCAAAAACAATAAAACATTTAGGAATAAATTAAACAGAGGAAGCACAGGATATGTACATTGAAAAATATAAAACATTGCTGAAAGAAATTAAAAACCTAAATGGAAAGATGTATATATATTCCTGGACATGATAAAGGATTTAGATTCAGAATATATGAAGAACTCTTCCAACTTAATAAAAAGACAGAAAATCTAATTTTAAAATGGGTGAAGGATATGAATAGACATTTCCCCAAAGAAGACATACAAATGGCCAAGAAGAAAATGAAAAGATGTTAAATATTATTGGCATCAGGAAATGTAAATAAAGAACACAATGATGTCACTTTACACTAGGATGACTAAAATAAAAAAGACAGACAAGTATTGGTGGGGATGTGAATAAATTGGAACCCTAAATCATTTTGCTGGTAGGGTTGTAAATGGTGCAATTTCTTTGGAAATTAGTTTCTGGGTCTTCAAACTGTTAAACATAATAGTTACTACATAATCCTGTAATTCCACTCCTACTATATACCCAAAAGAAGAGAAAACATATATCCCTGTAAAAACTTATATACAAATGTTCATAGAAATATTTATTTATTTGTAGTACTGGGGATTAAACCCAAGGCCTCATGTATGTCAGGTAAATGCTCTACCACTGAACTATCCCAGAATTATTTTACTTTATTTTATTTTGAGTCAGGATCTTAGTTACCCAGGTTGGCTTGGAACTTGCAATCCTACTGCCTTAGTCTCCCAGAGTAACTGGGAGACTAATACCTGGCTATAGTGGTATTATTTATAATAGCCCAAAGATAAAAATAATTCAAATATCCATCAGCCAATAAATGGGCAAATAAGATATATTCCATGTGACAAAATATTTGGCCAAAAACAAACAAACAAAAAACCCCAAAAGTAAGCATTGATAAAGCTACAACATGGACAACTCTTGAAAATATGCTAAATGAAAGATGCCAGGCACAGAAACCACATATTCCATTTATGAAATGTCCAGAATAAGAAAATCCAGATATAGACAACAGATTCACAAGACAGAAGGACTAGTCTCCCCCTCCCTGGGGGAAAAAAAAAAAAAGATTTAAGGTCAGCCTCAGCAACTTAGCAAGGTCCTAAGCAACTTAGTGAAACAAACAAACATACAAAAAAGTAGATTTAAAGTTGCCAAGCACTGGGAAGAAGAGGGAGGGAGGAGTGATTGCTAATGGATAAGGGTTTCATTTGGGGATAATGAAAATATTTGAAATCGGACGGTAATAATGGTTGTACGCTCTGAATGTACTAAAAAACCACTGAACACTTTATTTATTTTTAATTTTTTTTTCAGTTACAGATAGACACAATACCTTTATTTGATTAATTTATTTATATATGGTGCTGAGGATCGAATCCAGGGCCTCACATGTGCTAGGCAAGCACTCTACCACTGAGCTACAACCCCCGGCCCTGAACTGTACCCTTTAAAAAAAGGGTGAAATTATATCAAGAAAGCTATTATATTTTTAAAAGGCAACACACACACACACACACACACACACACACACACTATGAAGCATCAAATGATCTCTTCCTCATTCAACATTTGCCTTGAAAGGCAATGGCCATTTTCCAGAAGGAAGCACTATTAACAGTTTGGTATATATCCTTCTAATTATTTCCTATGCTTATATAAACAAACATTTTGAAAATACATACCACATGCTGGTGTCATGGTATGCACCTACAGTCCCAACACTGGGGAGGTTGAGGTAAGAGGATTACTTAAACCCAGGAGGATAAGCAAACATTGTGGGCAGTGTAGTGAGGCTTCATTTCAGAAACAAAACAAAACCCTAAAACAACCAAATGAAACTAAAAATGTAAAAAATATATAAAAATGCATATTGTTTTGGCAATTTGCTTTTGAAATTTAGAAAATATTGCATGTTAGTACATAAAAGTCTACTTGATTTTTTTAAATACCTGCATAGCATCTCATTATATATCTATATCTCAAATTTAACCAGTCTCTTACTAATAAGCATTTAGATTATTTCCAGTTCTTAAATATAAACAGCATTGTTGTGATATCACAGACCACATCTGCCATGTTTTAGAATGCCTAATACCTTCTAATCATCTTTTCTCTGCTTGGTTAGGAAATCTATTCCCTAATAGAAGAGCAGAAAATTGCTTTTCCAGCCTTCCTTACAGTCTGGTGCATATATGTGAACTATACTTCACCAAATAAATAAAGGTACCACAAGACTCCAACTGGCAGTAAGCAAGGTAAGGGAACATATGGTTAACAGATCACACATTCTAGTGAAGGAAGTAGTAGAGATACACCTTATGAGAGCAGCCCTATGGAAAGTTGAGGGTTCCTCCTGGCTGCCTAGCCAACACCACAGCCTGAATTTTTGGCTCTCTTGGAGAATCTGCAAGTTACTTAATGTTCTTTATAGATTCCCTTCTATGTATACATGTTCCAGTGGGTTCAACTGCTTGAAATTAAGAATTCCCCTTGGGGTTAGGGGTGTCAGTCAGTGGTAGAGGATTTGCCTTGCATGCACAAGGCCTGCGTTAGATCAATTCCCAGCATTGAAATAATAATAATAATAATCATAATAATAATATTATTATTATGATTATTATTATTATTATAAAGCTGCATGTGGGGAAAAAAGAAAATTCTCCCTGAAACAAAAATAAATACATGCATCTTTATTCACTTACAGAAATAAAACTATATGATAAAACTCTAGCAATAACATGGCCAAATTTATCTCCCAAGAGATTTTACATTCCTATCATCAGTATACTTGTAACAGTATACTAAATTACCCTAAGGCTAAATGGCTTAAAATTATGACCATTTAGCCAATGGTGGTGGCACATGCCTGTTCCAGCTACTTGAGAGGCTGAGGCATGAGGATCACAAATTCAAGGCCAGCCTTGAGACCTTGTCTCAAAAAAAAAAAAAAAAAAAAAATTAGCAAAAAACAAAATGTAAAACCCTGATGAAAAGTATTACCATTTATTATTTCTTATGATTCATTGTGCAGAATAGAATCAGAAGGACTAGGCAGTTGGTTTTTGCTTGGGGCAGTTCAGCTGTGGCTGATTGTTTAAGATAGTCTTACACAAAGGTAGAAATGCGGCCTTAGTCCAGATGACAGGGCTGGGATGGCAGGGCCCCACTCTCCCTGTGGCCTCTTGATCCTCCAGCAGCCTAGTTTAGGCTCCTGGAGCCTAAGCTCCTAATTTAGTCTCAGCTCCCAGAAGCAAGGGAAGAAAAATCCCAATGCGTAAAGACTTCTCATGCTTCTGTTTGTTTCATGCAATGTTAATGTCCTATTGGTCAAAGCAGTTGCATAGTCAAATCCAAATTTGCAGGGTAAAAAATACTAGATTCAACTCTTTGGTTCTTTTTCTTTTTTTCTCTTTTTACATTTAATATAATTTTTAATAACATACTTCTTAAAAATTTATTTATTTATTTATCCTAATTAGGTAGATATGACAGCAGAGTGCATTTTGATTCATTGTACACAACTGCAGCACAACTTCTCATTTATTTGGTTGTACACGATGTAGTGTCACACCATATGTGCATTCACACATGTACCTAGGGTAATGATGTCCATCTCATTCCACCATCTTTCCTGACCCCATGTCCCCTCCCTTCCCCTTTGCCCAATCACAGTTCCTCCATTAACTCTTTGGTTCTTGTTGAGAGGGGCTGCTTTTGCTGTAGCATATTTTTCATCTACCAAAGTTGGCCATTTAAGGATGTAAGAATAGTGTTTCTTCTTTCTTTTTTTTAAATTTATGGACATAATACCGGCTAATTAAATACACACACACACACACACACACACACACTTCTTGTATTGGGTGCTAGGGATTGAACCTTCCAGCTTTTTAAATTTTTTAATGGAATGAATTTAAGTTTATTTAGTCTCCTCCTCCTCCTCCTCCTCCTCCTCCTCCTCCTCCTCCTCCTCCTCCTCCTCCTCCTCCTCCTCCCCCCTCCTCCTCCTCCTCCTTTTTTTTTTTTATTGTTGGTTGTTCAAAACATTACATAGTTCTTGATATATCATCTTTCACACTTTGCTTCAAGTGGGTTATGAACTCCCAATTTTAGCCCAAATACAGATTGCAGAATCACATCAATTACACATCCATTGATTTACATATTGCCATACTAGTGACTGTCGTGTTCTGCTACCTTTCCTATCCTCTACTATCCCCCCTCCCCTCCCCTCTTCTCTCTCTACCCCCTCTACTGACATTCATTTCTCCCCCTTGTATTATTTTTCCCTTTCCCCTCATTTCCTCTTGTATGTTCTTTTGTATAACCCTGAGGGTCTCCTTCCATTTCCATGCAATTTCCCTTTTCTCTCCCTTTCCCTCCCACCTCTTATCTCTGTTTAATGTTAATCTTCTTCTCATGCTCTTCGTCCCTACTCTGTTCTTAGTTACTCTCCTTATATCAAAGAAGACATTTGGCATTTGTTTTTTAGGGATTGGCTAGCTTCACTTAGCATAATCTGCTCTAGTGCCATCCATTTCCCTGCAAATTCTATGACTTTGTCATTTTTTAATGCAGAGTAATACTCCATTGTGTATAAATGCCACATTTTTTTAATCCATTCGTCTATTGAAGGGCATCTGGGTTGGTTCCACAGTCTTGCTATTGTGAATTGAGCTGCTATGAACATCGATGTAGCAGTGTCCCTGTAGCATGCTCTTTTTAGGTCTTTAGGGAATAGACCAAGAAGGGGAATAGCTGGGTCAAATGGTGGCTCCATTCCCAGCTTTCCAAGAAATCTCCATACTGCTTTCCAAATTGGCTGCACCAATTTGCAGTCCCACCAGCAATGTACAAGTGTACCCTTTTCCCCACATCCTCGCCAGCACTTGTTGTTGTTTGACTTCATAATGGCTGCCAATCTTACTGAAGTGAGATGGTACCTTAGGGTGGTTTTGATTTGCATTTCTCTGACAGCTAGAGATGGTGAGCATTTTTTCATGTACTTGTTGATTGATTGTATGTCCTCCTCTGAGAAGTGTCTGTTCAGGTCCTTGGTCCATTTGTTGATTGGGTTGTTTGTTCTCTTATTGTCTAATTTTTTGAGTTCTTTGTATACTCTGGATATTAGGGCTCTATCTGAAGTGTGAGGAGTAAAGATTTGTTCCCAGGATGTAGGCTCTCTATTTACCTCTCTTATTGTTTCTTTAGCTGAGAAAAAACTTTTTAGTTTGAGTAAGTCCCATTTGTTGATTCTAGTTATTAACTTTTGTGCTATGGGTGTTCTATTGAGGAATTTGGAGCCCGACCCCACAGTATGTAGATTGTAGCCAACTTTTTCTTCTATCAGACGGCGTGTCTCTGATTTGATATCAAGCTCCTTGATCCATTTTGAATTAACTTTTGTGCATGGCGAGAGAAAGGGATTCAGTTTCATTTTGTTGCATATGGATTTCCAGTTTTCCCAGCACCATTTGTTGAAGATGCTATCCTTCCTCCATTGCATGCTTTTAGCCCCTTTATCAAATATAAGATCGTTGTAGTTTTGTGGATTGGTTTCTGTGTCCTCTATTCTGTACCATTGGTCCACCCGCCTGTTTTGGTACCAGTACCATGCTCTTTTTGTTACTATTGCTCTGTAGTATAGTTTGAAGTCTGGTATCGCTATACCGCCTGATTTACACTTCCTGCTTAGCATTGTTTTTGCTATTCTTGGTCTTTTATTTTTCCATATGAATTTCATGATTGCTTTCTCTATTTCTACAAGAAATGCCGTTGGGATTTTGATTGGCATTGCATTAAACCTATAGAGAACTTTTGGTAATATCGCCATTTTGATGATGTTAGTTCTGCCTATCCATGAACAGGGTATATTTTTCCATCTTCTAAGATCTTCTTCTATTTCTCTCTTTAGGGTTCTGTAGTTTTCATTGTATAAGTCTTTCACCTCTTTTGTTAGGTTGATTCCCAAGTATTTTATTTTTTTTGAAGATATTGTGAATGGAGTGGTTGTCCTCATTTCCATTTCAGAGGATTTGTCGCTGATATACAGGAATGCCTTTGATTTATGCGTGTTGATTTTATATCCTGCCACTTTGCTGAATTCATTTATTAGCTCTAATAGTTTCTTTGTAGAGCATTTTGGGTCTGCTAGGTATAGAATCATATCATCTGCAAATAGTGATAATTTAAGTTCTTCTTTTCCTATTTTTATGCCTTTAATTTCTTTCGTCTGTCTAATTGCTCTGGCCAGCGTTTCGAGAACTATGTTGAACAGAAGTGGTGAAAGAGGGCATCCCTGTCTTGTTCCAGATTTTAGAGGGAATGCCTTCAATTTTTCTCCATTCAGAATGATGCTAGCCTGAGGCTTAGCATACATTGCTTTTACAATATTGAGGTATGTTCCTGTTATCCCTAGTTTTTCTAGAGTTTTGAACATAAAGGGATGCTGTACTTTGTCGAATGCTTTTTCCGCATCTATTGAGATGATCATATGGTTCTTATTTTTAAGTCTATTGATGTGGTGAATAACATTTATTGATTTCTGTATATTGAACCAGCCTTGCATCCCAGGGATGAATTCTACTTGATCATGGTGCACAATTTTTTTGATATGTTTTTGTATCCGATTCGCCAGAATTTTATTGAGGATTTTTGCATCTAGGTTCATTAGAGATATTGGTCTGAAGTTTTCTTTCTTTGAAGTGTCTTTGTCTGGTTTAGGTATCAGGGTGATGTTGGCCTCGTAGAATGAATTTGGAAGTTCTCCCTCTTTTTCTATTTCCTGAAGTAGCTTGAAAAGTATTGGTATTAGTTCCTCTTTAAAGGTTTTGTAAAATTCTGCTGTATACCCATCCGGTCCTGGGCTTTTCTTAGTTGGTAGTCTTTTGATGGTTTCTTCTATTTCCTCAATTGATATTGGTCTGTTTAGGTTGTCTATATCCTCCTGACTCAATCTGGGCAGATCATATGACTTAAGAAATTTATCTATGCCTTCACTATCTTCTAATTTATTGGAGTATAAGGATTCAAAATAATTTTTGATTATCTTCTGTATTTCTGAAGTGTCTGTTGTGATATTGCCTTTTTCATCCCGTATGCTAGTAATTTGAGTTCTCTCTCTTCTTCTCTTCGCTAGCATGGCTAAGGGTCTGTCGATTTTGTTTATTTTTTCAAAGAACCAACTTTTAGTTTTGTCAATTTTTTCAATTGTTTCTTTTGTTTCGATTTCATTAATTTCAGCTCTGATTTTAATTATTTCTTGCCTTCTACTTCTTTTGCTGTTGTTTTGCTCTTCTTTTTCTAGGATTTTGAGATGAAGTATGAGATCATTTATTTGTTGGTTTTTTCTTTTTTTAAGGAATGAACTCCAAGCAATGAATTTTCCTCTTAGAACTGCTTTCAATGTGTCCCATAGATTCCGATATGTTGTGTCTGTGTTTTCATTAATCTCTAAGAATTTTTTAATTTCCTCCTTGATGTCTTCTATAACCCATTGATCATTCAGTAACCTATTGTTCATTCTCCAAGTGATGTATGCTTTTTCCTTCCTTCTTTTATCGTTGATTTTCAGTTTCATTCCATTATGATCAGATAGGATGCATGGTATTATCTCTACTCCTTTATATTGTCTAAGAGTTGCCCTGTGACATAATATATGATCTATTTTTGAGAAGGATCCATGTGCTGCTGAGAAAAAAGTGTAACTGCTTGATGTTGGGTGGTATATTCTATATATGTCAATTAAGTCTAGGTTATTAATTGTGTTATTGAGTTCTATAGTTTCCTTATTCAACTTTTGTTTGGAAGATCTGTCCAGTGGCGAGAGAGGTGTGTTGAAGTCTCCCATGATTATTGTATGGTGGTCTATTAGACTCTTGAACTTGAGAAGAGTTTGTTTGATGAACATAGCTGCACCATTGTTTGGGGCATATATATTTATGATTGTTATGTCTTGTTGGTGTATGGTTCCCTTAAGCAGTATGTAGTGTCCCTCTTTATCCCTTTTGATTAACTTTGGCTTGAAATCTATTTTATTTGATATGAGTATGGACACTCCTGCTTGTTTCCGAAGTCCATATGAGTGATATGATTTTTCCCAACCTTTCACCTTCAGCCTATGTATGTCGTTTCCTATCAAATGCGTCTCCTGTAGGCAGCATATTGTTGGGTCTTGTTTTGTGATCCATTCTACTAGCCTGTGTCTCTTAATTGGTGAGTTTAAGCCATTAACATTTAGGGTTATTATTGAGATATGGGTTGTTGTTCCAGCCATATTTGTTTATTTATGTTACTAAACATGGTTTGTTTTCCTCTTTGATTATTCCCCCCCCTTTACTGTCCTACCTCCCACTGTTGGTTTTCATTGTTATTTTCCATTTCCTCTTCCTGTAATGTTTTGCCGAGGATGTTTTGAAGAGATGGTTTTCTAGCTGCATATTCTTTTAACTTTTGTTTGTCGTGGAAGGTTTTAATTTCATCTTCCATCCTGAAGCTTAATTTCGCTGGATACACAATTCTTGGTTGGAACCCATTTTCTTTCAGTGTTTGAAATATGTTATTCCAGGATCTTCTAGCTTTCAGAGTCTGTGTTGAAAGATCAGCTGTTATCCTGATTGGCTTACCCCTAAATGTAATCTGCTTCCTTTCTCTTGTAGCTTTTAAAATTCTCTCCTTATTCTGTATGTTGGGCATCTTCATTATAATGTGTCTAGGTGTGGATCTCTTATAATTTTGCACATTCGGCGTCCTGTAGGCTTCTAGAATTTGGGATTCTGTCTCATTCTTCAAGTCTGGGAAGTTTTCTCGTATTATTTCATGGAATAAATTGCTCATTCCTTTGGTATGGAGTTCTATACCTTCCTGTATCCCAATGACTCTTAAGTTTGGTCTCTTAATGTTATCCCATATTTCTTGGATGTTCTGCTCATGGTTTCTTAACAGTCTTGCTGAGCTGTCTATGTTCTTTTCAAGTTGAAATACTTTGTCTTCATTGTCTGATGTTCTATCTTCTAAGTGTTCTACTCTGCTGGTAGTACTCTCAATTGAGTTTTTAAGTTGGTTTATTGCTTCCTGCATTTCTAGGATTTCTGTTTGTTTGTTTTTTATAACCTCTATCTCCCTGTATAGTTGATCCTTTGCTTCCTGGATTTGTTTGTGTAATTCCTTGTCGAAGTGATCTTTCATTGTCTGATTTTGCTGTCTAATGTCTTCCTTGATACTCCAGATCATCTGAAGCATATATATCCTGAATTCTTTATCTGACATTCCATCTGCTGCAGCTGTTACCTCTTCTAAAGTTGAGTTGACCTGCATTGCTTGTAGTCCTTTCTTTCCTTGTCTTTTCATACTGCTTGCGTTTCTTTCTTCTTGGTGAAACTGTTGTGTTTTTGAAATTTTTTCCCCCCCTATATATTTATATTGCTCTTGTATAGTTGAAAAGTCTCCCTTGCAGGTGCGGGCGGGGGCTCTGCTCTGCCCCTCCTCCAATTGGTGTGAGGTGTCTACCACGCCCGCGGACCCCTGGGCCTGATCCGCAGTTCTGTCGCAGGTCTGCCTACCTTGCAGGTGGGGGCGAAGGCTCTGCCCTGCCCCTCCTACCACGCCCGGGGACCGCTAGGCCTGATCTACAGGTTGGTCGCCGGTCTGCCCACCTTGCGGGCACGGGTGGCAGTTCCGCTCCGCCCCCACTCCAATTGGGGTCACTTGACCACCACACAGGCGGGCCGCTGGGCCTGATCTGGGCGCGGGCGAAGGCTCTGCTCTGCCCCTACTCCAGTTGGGGTGAAGTGTGTACCATGCTGGCAGGCCGTTGGGCCTGATCCGCCGGTCTGTCGCAGGTCTGCTTACCTTGCCGGCGCTGGCGGCGGCTCTGCCCTGCCCCTCCTACCACGCCCACAGACCGCTGGGCCTGATCTGCAGGTTGGTCGCAGGTCTGCCTACCTGGCGGGCGTGGGCGGCGGCCCCGCTCCTCCCCTCTGGCTCGAGGACAAAGCGAGAGAGACTCGGGTATCTGTGACTCATCCTCCCTACCAGGAGACCAACTGTTTCCGTCGCCGCTGGCACCGATGAAGTTCTCTCCTCGGCCGCTCTCCGATGACATCAGATCTCTGCCATGCTGGCATCCCCTGTTCTATGGCTGAATCCCATTTTCTTCTCTTCCAATAGGCGGAGCTGTGCCCTCCGAGCCGAGCTTCTGCCCTCTATGTGCTGCTAACGTGGATTCCGCTGGGAAGGAATTCTGTCGCGGAACTCTGGTGATGTCACCTCTCTGCTATGGCGGGCCCCAGGCTCCTTGCCGGAGTGTCTGAAGGGAGGGGTGGGACTGGTCTGTCTCTGGTTGGTTTCAGCTCCTGGTTCGCTATTTCATGAAGGCTTGGCGAGAGACCTCTTCCTAGAGTCCCTGCACCGCTCCTGCTGCGCTGCGCCTCGGAGGCTATCTGCCCTGACGCGGGGGCCGCGTGCAGGCAGCCGACAGTCGCTGAGTCGCGCGGGCAGCGGCTGGCGGGTCTGGACCTCTGCGCTGCGTGGCGGAGATTCACTCGTCTAGCGCAAACTGTCACCTCCAAAAATCCTACCAATTCCCGGCCGGTCTCTCTTTAGTGGAATTTTGCTAGGAGTTTCTCAGCAGGTCGAATCTAAGCGTATCCATGTGTTTCTCTGACCCCGTTGTTGAGGAGGTACTGAAAGCGCTGCCTCCCCACTCGCCGCCATGTTGGATCCCCAGTCTCCTTTTTTTTTTTTTGGAGGGGAGTACCAGGGATTGAACCCAGAGGACTTGACCACTGAGCCACATCCCCAGCCCTACTTTGTATTTTATTTAGAGACAGGGACTCATTGAATTGCTTAGTGCCTCACTTTTGCTGAGGCTGGCTTTGAACTAGCAATCCTCCTGCCTCAGGCTCCCAAACTGCTGGGATTACAGGTGTGCCTCATCCATCTATTTAGTAACTTTCTATTCTTCTCCTTCTGCTCTTCCTCCTCTTCCTTTCTTCCCCCTCTGGCCCCCTACTCCTTCTTTTCTTGTACTGGGAATTAAACCCAGTGGCACTCTACCACTGAGCTATATCTCCCCAGCCATTTTAATTTTTTTATTTTGAGACATAATCAAAGTTTCCAGACTGGCCTCAAACTTTCAATCCTGCCTAGCCTCCTGAGCAGCCAGATTGCAGATGTGTGCCACTGCACATGGCTATAACTTTCTATTCTTGATTACAGTATCCATAACTCTTTTATTCTATCCACGTACACCATGAGCTAATCATTAATTTTTCAATAGAGCATTGGTAAATCTACTATAGTAAATTATTTTCTGGAAGGAATTCAGATTAGTAATTTTGAAATTTCTCATTAATATCTAAAAATTGAGCAAATCAGTATCTTTGAATTTATTTACTTAAATATTTCTAATCTCCCAGTCTGAAAAAACGAGGAAATGAGTATACTCATATTTCCTATTACTTACCCCTGATTCTATTGCTTATATTTTATATTCTATAACCATAATCACCTCACTTTAGTCTCATTTCTATGTTTAGACAGATTATATTATACACTCATCCTCGGTTATTTTATTTTTTTCATTTGTTTACAGTGCTGGGTTTCAAACCCATGGCTTTGCACATGCTAGGCAATGGCTTTGCTCTTGAGCTACACCTCCAGCCCCTTTGAGACCTTTAATATCTTAAACTATCTTTGAGGACACTTAGTATACACATATTGGAGTACCCATTCTTTTTTTTAAATTTTTTTTTAGTTGTAGATGAACACAATACCTTTATTTTATGTATTTATTTTTATGTGGTGCTGAGGATCGAACCAGTGCCTCACACTTGCTAGGCAAGTGCTCTACCACTGAGCCACAACCTCAGCCTGGAGTACCCATTCTTGTACTCTTTCTTTTCAGTGCTGGAGATTAAACCCAGAGCTTCACATGCATAATGGGTAAATAAGTGCTCTACTACTGAGCCACATCTCCAGCCCTCAATAGATATTTCATGAGCACTATATACTAAGTATTAAATGGAAATGGTTCTTGTCCTCACAAAGGCTAAGAATGTACCCAATATTGACTCTCTTTTCCCTTGGGCTTTTTGGGTCCCTTGATGACCGAGCACTTATTACATACAAGGCACACTGAAGTGTTCCAAAAGTCAAACATACATAAATATTTGTCTTCTGGTGGGTAAGGAAAATGTCGATTTCCGTACATTTACTCACACCACATCCCATGGGCTGAAGGTGGTCCTAAATATCTACCTGTGCTCCATGTAGCAGCTCAGGGGCTCCATGCAAACCGTGATGGCACCAATGGTGAAGAAGGACTTGACATTTGAGTCTGGGTGGGTCTGCAGGGCCTGGATGACATCAATTATATCCGTGTAGCTGAGGGGGAAAAAAGGAATACTGGTTGGAGCTACAGAGACGGGTAAGAGGCATGCTGAGTGGCTGAGTTAGCAGGGACAGAAGGAAGACCAATAGCCTATAATTGAGTTCCTTGGTGTCTGTTATTCAACTTCGTAATTCAGAATCCCAGGAATCCCCAAAGTGCTTCTACATTCCCAAGTTCTGTTAGTCCTCCTAACTGTGAAAGAATGGGTAGAAGAGCCAACCTGTTCATGGGGTAAAGGAAGCCTGCAGTGATTACAGGGCTCCCCTACTTGATGTCCCTAGGCCTGTTTTTTTCTAGATCCCTTTTTTTACGCTAGGGATTGAACCCAAGGGTGCTACATTCCAAGCCCTTTTTATTTTTTATTTTGAGACAGGGTCATGCTAAGTTGTTGATGGTTTCACTAAGTTGCTGAGGCTGGCCTCAAACTTGAGATCCTCCTACCTCAGCCTCTTGAGTCACTGGGATTAGAGGCCAGCTTTGGGGCATGTTTTCTAATCAAGTTAGGAACTCCTGCTGATGTCTATTTTTTTTAGTTGTTCTTTTCCCCTCCTTTCCACTTCAAAGGATCATCAGAGGGGCTAGGGTTGTGGCTCAGTGGTAGAGCACTTGCCTAGCATGTGTGAGGCAGTGGGTTTGATTCTCAGCAGCAATATAAATAAATGAATAAAAGGTCCATAAATATCTAAAAAAATATATTAAAAAAAGATCATCAGACCTGTTCAGAGCAGTAGATGTGTCAAATACTGATTGCATTCTTGTCTTCTGCTTGGAATTTCCTCCAAAACCCAGATTTAGAGCCAATTTGAATATCTTTACTTTGAACCTAATAGTTCATAATCTGATCTCCAAGTCTGCTCCTCCCAAGGCTGTGTCTTCCTTATCAGAGGGGACTCTATACTTTCGGAAGCTGGGCTAAAAGATGTATTTGGAGTCTTCATTGACTCCATTTTTTCTCAGTTTTCAACATGTAACTAGAAGAGATTATTGCTCACATACCTGCAGTACCAGTGAGTCCAAACTGCTACAATCTCCTGCCTAGATCATGCCAACAGCCTCCCAGCTGGTCCCCTACTTCTGTCCTTTCCTCCTTCCAATTTGTTCTCAGCACTGAAGCTAGAGGGATATATTAACCCCATAGTCAAATAATGGCATCACTGTTCAAAACCCAGTCTGAAAGCCAAAGCCCTTAACAATAAGTCAGGTAGCCCTTTATGATCTAATCCCCCACAATACAGGGAAGAATTTCATCTACCATCCTGTCCCTTCCCCTAATCCCACCACTCTGGCCTCCTGGCTCTTCCCTGAACATGCCAGGCATACTTCTACCTTAGTATTCTCCTTTCTCCTCTACTTGGAATGCTCTTTTTTTTCTGATATCTGACAGTTCGATTCCTTTCTCCCTTCAGGTCTCTGCTCAAGTGGCATTTTTTTGTTGTTTTCATTTTTGCAGTGCTTGGGATTGAACCTGGGGCCTTGTGCATGCTAGGTAAGTGCTTTAACACACAAATGGCATCTTATGAGAGGCATCCTCTGACTTCATACACTGTGTTCAATACAGCAATACTCCCTTTTGGAACTCCATGCTCTTTTCCCCCAGTTTTTTCCCCCCTAAAAGCACTGATCATTAGTTATGTAAGTTCTTTTTATTATTTTTGTTGGGTTTTTCTTTTATTGTGTCTTTTTCTTACATGTTGTCTTTTCTCATTTGTTTACTGATGGTCTGCAATGAAAATGTAGTTGTTGTGTGCTATACTCCCTAGTGCCTAAAGTAGAGTAGATGAACAGGGTAGGGATATTTGGCACCCCACCCTGCCCCACTGTAGACCCTTGGCCACACAGAGGGGACCTGCCCTCTTCACATGGTGGACAACACTCACACTGTCCCAATTGACCTAGACTATCACCAAAAGGTCTGTTTTTGTGGAGGGAAGTCAAACCTGACACACAGCCTTGTGTATTAGATCAGCCTCGGTCTCTCTGTGCCCTTAGGAGGTCAGTGGCAGGTGGGGGAAGGTAAAGCCTGCCTGAGCCATTTCCTAAGTTTCTACAAACAACTCATCTGCAAAAAAGCCTTTGGCTTCATTCCACACTACAACATCTCCTACCTCCTACCCAGGTCTGGCCTCAATCCTGTCCAGTCAGCAGAACTTCATTAGAGGACAAGGGGTGCTAAGTTCAGGAGTTTCCGTATGAGGAGTTGAGGATTTTGCTCAGTGGTAGAGCACTTGCCTAGCATACACAAGGCCCTCAGTTCGGTCCTTGGCCTTGGTGTGGGGGGAGTTCCCCCATGAGGCTTTGTGGGGAGCCACTCTGAATAGATTCACGCCCTCCATCCTGGAGCAGAGAGGCTTTGACCTTCACTACACCTTGTAGTGACCTGCACATTGCCCTGTCCCGAAGTTTGAGGGCACGTCTTCAGAAGTAGGCATGTTGCCCCATGGCTCCACCTGTCCTTTGTAACCCTGCCCCCCTTCTGACCTTTTTTGAATGGAATTTTCTAAGAATAAAGGTCCCCCCAGTAAAAGCCCACTTCCAAAAGTGCTCGCTTTCTCTTGCCAGCCTTTCATGACTTTCTCTTGGTCTCCTATTTGGGGAGCTGAGAGCGGAGAAGCTGTCCTGAAGCTTGTTTAAAGGTTAAGTGTGTTGTGTGTCTGTGTTTTATTTATTTGGTGTCTCTGGAAATTCACACAAAAGACCTTAAGTTTAGCTGCCCGTGCGCATGCTTTGAGAGCAAGCCCTCTGCTTGATGACTTTTCTCCCTGTCTGGACATGTGTGTATGGATAGTCACATGGGGATCTTTCCACTGTAGTGCCTGGGTAGGCCTGGATACCAGGAGAGCACCACACACTGTAGGCACTGCCAAGTCTTGATAGCAGCACACATGGTAAATGGGACGGACACTTGCATATTGCCTGCTCCAAAGAACTTTGTGGGAGCATTAAATGGATTTAACTTTCAACCGCACTTCTCAACAATAACTTTTCCCCCTTCTGAAAAGGGAGGCTCTTTCTTGGAGCCTCCCTTTCTTGGTGCTTGGAGGTTCTTTCTTGTCCAAGTTCATTATAAGCAATAGAGTCCTATTAATCTCAAGGATATAAACTCAGCTACTTGAAAGGCTGAGGAAGAAGTATCACAAGTTCAAGGTCAACCTCAGCAAATTAGAGACCCTGTCTCAAATAAAAAATTAAGAGGACTGGGTTCAACTGCCAGTGTCTGTCTATCTATTTATATCTCTCTCTCTCTCTCTCTCACACACACACACACACACACACACACACACGGATTTCAGTCATTTTAGTGCAATAGAATTTCCCTTAGAAAGGGTGGCTGGGGAACCTGGAGATTAATGGAGCATCTGTTAATCTTCATTAATTTTAGTGGAAAAGGTTAGAGTAAAAACAGGCTGCAGGCTCTTTGATAAGGCTTGTGCATTTGGGACTGCCCCAAAAGAGAAGGTCCTTGGCCATTCACTCTGGTCATCAAGAGAATCCTGCTAGAACCTCCCAAAGGAAATTCTATTGCATTAAAATGACAGTTTTACTCCTTCATCCTGCAGAATTGCCGAGGTGGCTCTCTGTGTGTGTGTGTGTGTGTGTGTGTGTGTGAGAGAGAGAGAGAGAGAGAGAGAGAGAGAGAGAGAGAGAGAAAATCATCTATTGTACTACAGTTCAGACTCTGAGACAGCTGATACTTTTGCAGGCTTGTAAAGTCAAAGAAAAGGGGTCAATGATGCTCTCTAAAATGATGGAGGGTGAAAATGACCTCAGCTGCACAGTGGCAAGCTGCCAAATTTCCCTCCAGGTCCACAATCCCAGTGACTCTCAACTCTGGTAGGAGCAGGTGATGAAGCTGGGTCAACCCACTCCTTTGACCAGTAGAAGTAATGAAAAACCTAAAGAAATCAAGTAGTTTCATGTCTAGACTCTTCCTCTGTAGTTTCCATGACCTGAGCTCACAGGTAGGACAAGAGGGCTGACAGAAGAGAAGATGGAGGAAGGGTGCGATAACAAGGTCTGCCAATGCATGATGGCCCTGAATATGCACAGTTCCACCTGCCTCCTTCCTCGGGACCACCATCCCAGATCCTTCAACTTCCCATCATCACAGCCAGGTGCCCAACAGGGCCTTGGATCCTGGCCCATTCTTTACTGGAAATGACTAACTTATTGCAAACACTGATTATTATGACCACAAAAAATGTAGCATGGCACAAAAGCACTTTGTGAGAACATCCAAAAGCTTCTTTATTATCAACCATAATAAAAGAGTGAAAGGCAGAGCACATGTTTTCCTGGCCTGGCATGTTCCTCTGTGGGCCCAGATGATAATGGGCCTGTGAGGGGCTCCTCCCTAGAGGCCTGAGAACAACAGGTCAAGGGACCATCGTTCAGTCAGGACAGTAGTATATGCTCTGTCAAACCTGACAGTAGTAGAGTACTTGCCTAGATATTGCATGCCCATGATAATCCTACTTACACAGGGACTTAAGGAGCTGGGAGGCTATAATAATGGTTCTATACCAGTCATGAACAGGGGGCTTCTTACCTAACTGGTCAATACATGCTCCTTACTGAGGGTCCTAAGAAACCCTTCAGAGCTAGCCATACAGGGAATAGGGGTACTGCAGACAGCTGAGTATAGGAGCCACCTCTGCAATTCTGCAGGAGGAAGGAGTAAAACAGATGAGGCCCCCTTATCTAGATGACAAAGAAAGAGGGTTAGAGACCACTATTGTTCCAAGAATTATCAGAGAAACTTGAATAGATTCCCTAATTTGCACCTTCTGGTATTGAAACCAAACCTGAAACTTATGTAAACTATTCTAGCCACTCTAACCCACAATATGGTAATAGGATGCTTGTTGGATCAAGGCCTAGCCTGTCTGTGTAGCATGGACAGTGTTTGTGCCCATGCAAGGTTTATTCTGTGCCCCAGGTTTGCTACACATTAAGTAACAGTAATGCCAAGGTTACTACCCTATCCAACTGTACCCAGATGTCAAATACTTACCCTTGTAACACTACCAGCAGTCTGGTCTTCTTGCAGATGTAGGCTGATTGACGGGCAGAGCGATTCTGTTGGGCCTCCAGGGCACTAGAAAGGTACTTCTGGAAGTGGGCAGCATGAAAACATTCAGAGCTATCCATGATTTGGCGGTACACCATCCACCTGGAAATGGAAATGTAATCTCAGCACCGGGGCTACCTGATGGCTTGGCCCTGTAGGCTCAATAATGGATTCAAATGTGACCTGTATTCCAAAGACATTCTGCCCACTGAATCCATATAGGATAAAGCAATCCTAGGGTCACAGAAAAAGGCAGAAAGTACTAGATGCATTGAGAGCCCCAAATTTGGAAGCTACTATCACTGGCACTTTTGACAGGAAAACCCCTGCCACAGGGAAAACAAGTAAGCTCATGATCAATAGACTTCAGAGGTGAGAAAGACCTCTCACCAGGCAGTGATTTTCTGAAGAACCATGCAATAAATGGTTTCAGTACAGCACTTAGTAAAACTCTTGCTAAGAATAAGAAATAGGCAGGTAAAGAATTCAGAATGTTTATAGAATAACAGCACTAGACATGATGAACTGGTTAGCCATTAAGTGTTTATTAAACAAGGCCCAATAATTCCCTAGCATTTCTCTAAAACTGTTCTCCTCATTTCCTGCAATTTCTCACACTAAATTCCCAATGCAATTTTAGTTTTCTTAATTCCTTTAAAGTCTCCTGCAGGATTCTTTACTTTGGAGTACACTGACTAGATATTCTGTACCCAGGTCAGTCAAGAAGTGTTGATTAATCATCTGCCAGTCCAGTGAAGTGATGGATGAATAATTTTCCCAGTTTCACCTGAGCCAACATGTCCCAGTTGCACCAGTACTCATGTGGTCCCTCTGTGGTCATGGAAGGTTCACTAATTCTACTAGCTCCCAAGTTCTTATGATCACCATGGCACAGACCGTCCCCCTGCTGATCAGGCACACTCCCATCCCTTTGAATTTGCTCAACCTGCTGCTGTGCTCTTCCCCAGATACCAAATGATTAGCTCCCTTATTTCTTCAGGTCGTTGTGGAAATATCACCTTTTCAGTGAGGTCTTCCCTAACCATCCACTCAATTTAAAACTGGAATCCCTCTCCCAGTCTGCACTTCTCTGCTTTATTTTCTCCAAAGCCTTTTACACCAGCTAATATAGACTATTTTCCTTACCTGGTTAAGTGTCTCCCCAAACTAGAATGTAAACTCCATTAGAGTAGAGACTGTCTTCTGTTTTGCTCAGTGATGTATTCCCTACACTTAGATCAGTAGCTGGCATACAGGAAGCACTCAGCATAGTGTGTTAAACAAACAGATGGATGGATGACTACTGTGCCAATACCAGTTGCACCAAAGACCAGTATGAGGTCTAAAGTCACCCCATTACTAGACAGGCCCAGGCATAGAATCCCATTCCCAAAGCAAAGGCAGCAGACATACTAACCTGCCATATTCCTTATGGAGAGTGACCAGAAAAGCACAGAGCTCACTAGCATGACAGCCTGGCAGGCCAGTTACAATGCTGATAATTACCTACATGAAAGAAAAGTCATGTGGGTTTGCAATTCAACCAAGAGGCAGCACTGAGTAAGAAGTTAAGAGAACTGAACTTCTGGAGTCAGGCTCTGTGGGCTTGAGCCTCAGCACCACTATTCATCAGCTCTGTGACCTTGGGACAATGACAAAACCTATCTTGTAGGGTTGGGTGTAAGGAGTAACAGAGTTAATTTATTTCAAGTGCTTAGAATAGTGCCTGGCATATAACAAATACCATACACAATGTAGTCTTACTATTCTAATTGCTGTGAAACAGGTTGTGAATATATCAGTTAAAATTTAATGTATTAAAAAGCCGATCTGCTTGAGACCACAAACCTCTTTTGTAAAGCAGACATTCAGGGATAAGATGACTATTTCCAACAATAATACTTCTCAGGAAAATAATAGGCAGAAAGGAGGTCTGAGACAAAAGTGCCTTAGGCTACACTGGTGTGACAAACTTGGCAGAGGACAGGAGCTGCCCTGTGGATGTTTCTGCCTGGCTGCCTGTGTCCCTGAGCCACATGGCCTGGCCTGAAACAAAATTCACTGGGCATGGGGAAGCACTTCTGATTCCTAAGGAAAAGAGAAGCCAGCTGGATTGTCCTCACCTCATTACGTGGCCACAAAAAACAGGCCCCTCTTGGGCTGGGGATATAGCTCAGTTGGTAGAGTGCTTGCCTTGCATGCACAAGGCCCTGGGTTCAATCCTCAGCACCACACACACACACACACACACACAAAAGAAAAAACAGGCCCCTCTTTAGGTAGATACTATAAAGCCATTTAAGAAATTCACTGAGACTGGGTGTGATGGTACATGCCTATATTCCCAGGTATTTGAGGCTAAGGCAGGAGGATTTGCAAGTTCAAGGCCAGCACAAGCAATTTCTTGAGACCCTGTCTCAAAATAAAATATAAAAAAGTCCGAGGATTTAGTTCAGTGGCAAAGCACTTGCTTAGCTTGTGTAAAGCTCTGTGTTTAATCCTCAGTACCAAAAAAATAATTTTTTTTTTTCATTGAAAAAGAAGGGGTCAAGCAGGAACCAGGCAACTACTGAATGATGTCTATGCAAATGACAGAGCATAGCAAAGACCTCAATAAGTACGTATTTTGTTTTATTTTACAATAGGCAAGACTCTTTGAGACAGGCCTAGTCACAGGTAACATAGACTCAAGCTAATCCCTGTGGCCCTTACTATCCAAGCTGACCACATCAGCACAAAGATGGCTAGGGATCCCTCTTTTTGTGTGTGTAGGAACCCAGAGCTTTCCCTCCTCCCCTCTAACCAGGGCCTGTACACTGTAATCCTTATTGCCCCTGTGCAGTACTCCACATCGACATTTTGTTTATCCTTCTCCATTCAGCTTTCCCCATATCAGTTCCTACTCCTCACTCTGCCCAGGTCTTAGCCCTTCATATCACAGTACATATGTATAAAGGCAGACACTTTCTAACTTTTTTTTTGTTGTACTGGGGATGGAACCTAGAGGCCCTCTACCACTGACCTACACCTCTAGCCCTTTTTACTTAATTTTGAGGCATGATCTTGCTAAGTTGCCAAAGCTGGCCTTGAACTAGTAATCTTCCTGCCTCAGTCTCTGGAGTCTCTGGGATCACAGGTTTGTGCCACCACATCCAACTTGATAGCACCTTTTTAAATAAAATATAAGAAGCATTTTCAAACATTTTATACTTTCATCTAAGGGAAACAAATGATGCTTCTAATGGTTTAGTGATTCTATTTCCTTTTGCAGCTGATTTGCACAGAAACGAATGCCCTCTTTGAGTCTATTATAACATATGTCTCCTGAAGGAACAAACGGACAGTGGGAGGAGGTCAAGAGGAGAGAAGTGTGAGGTAAGAGTAGTTAAAATCCACTCTGTGGAGACAATGTTTATAGAGTATCATCTTACTCTGGTGATTCCACCCAGGCCCAAATAACATGGGCACTCTAACCCTTATTATGTGCAACAGATCCACTGCTAAGTAAGTCCTTTGCACAACCAGAAAGAGCTGAGAGCACTGAATGAAAGTTTAAAAGACCTGGAAAAGCAAAGGGAGGGCATGGCAAGATGCCAGGATTTATCACTGTCATGAGACTTGGCCTGACACAGTCATTGTATAGAGCAGGTTTCATGTATATCATTACATCAGTATCCAAGGAGGTAGAGCGTCTTATAAAAGGGACTCCACCTGAGCTCCTTTTGTTAACTGACAAAAAAGACCCAAGGGCAGGCTTTAAGGATTATCCTCCTGTGAATTCCCAGCATATTTGGTGAGCTTCTCTACCTTGTCATTTTCTGCTCTGTGAGGAGGGCTGATTTCAGCTTGCTGCAGCAGGATCGGAAGATGGATCCTCATCACAGGCTCCCGACTAATGCTGCTTACAGCGAAATGCTGAAGAAACCTGGAAAAACAAAGACAGTGCTAACATGTCACCATCACCAGCCTTGCCTGATCTGCCCACTCACAACAACTTCTTACTGAACTGCTAAAAAATAAGCCTTAGAGAAATTCTCTCTAGAGAATAAAATTGTATATGGTGCATCACTACTACCTTTTTACAAGGATCCCTAAGAAACTATGGAGAAAAGGGGGGTTTTAGAAAGGACCAACCCTGAGGTTTCTGACATTTCAAAAGCTAGAACATTAAACATCTAAAATCAGACACCCAAAGCTCACCAGTCCAGCTCTGGGAGTTTAGCTGAGAGCAGCTTTGAAGAACTCCACTTCTCCCCAGCAGGATGGTTCAGGGCACGAAAGAGTTTCTGCGCACTAGAGTGCCTAGAATACCAAAAGATCACAGATTAGAATTCCACTTCCATACAGCATGCATACTTTACACAACTGGTTCTGAGGCAGGCTTTCAAGCCAAATCCCATGACAGAGTCAATGCTTCCAAAATAAGCATCTCACTGACTTAAAATGTGGTATGAGTGCATGACGACTGGCATGCCCACAGAGGATGAATGGTCTGAAAGCCCTTGACAGTAGTATCAGTTTCTGATTCTTAGTAGATTTCATTTCTCTTGCCTTCTATTTCCCAAGAGCACTAGCTACTTGCAAGTTGGCATCACTGAAATGACTACTGGCCCTTTCAGAAGCCAAGACCCCTGTGTTACATAATGTAAGTCATCCTACAGAAAGCACACCCACAAAGCTTAGGGAAGCAAGCACAAACATTGAAGGCAGCCACTTACAATTTCTTTTGTTCCACAGATAATCCATCTTCCTGGATCACTTTTAAAGAGAGCCCTGAGTTATCCTGCTGTTGCCAGGGGGAGAAGACCTAAACAAAACAGAATTTGAGCAAAGAATACTTTAAACCCAACAACAGGATATGGAACCCACATGGGGATTTGATGATTGTTGAAAATCTAGACTGTCTGTACAGAGAAAAACCATTTTAACAAACAGGGTTTTGTTGTTGTTGTTGTTGTTTTAAATAAGACCTGAAGCAATTTTGTTCTGTATTTTTCAGAATCAGAACTATCTTTTTGGGTTCCGCTCCTTGAGTATTCTGCTCTTCCAGAGGTCAGGAAGCCTTGAGGAAGGTGCTAGGAAACAGGGGCATGTTCTTTCCTGGAGATAAAGTAGATATCAGTGGTTTAAGTAACTTCTGTCTAGAGGCAGAAGAATGGCTGAAGAGAATCTGAAAGGCTGTCTCTAGGTTCCCAGATTGAAAGGGCAACAGCAAGGAGGTAGAAAGTCCAGGAAATAGTTAGGGGGAAGAATAGACTAACTGAAGAAGCCAATCTGCAGCTGAAGTCAGCTCTTGTTCCTCCACATTCTGTGAATCTGTCCTGAGGGAGGGACACTGTCCTCTCAGAAGCTGCTGTAATCACACCTTTCCAAGAATCTCCCCCAGTCATGAAGCTGACCATTGGTTTGATTGGCTGCTGCCTGGTCTCTAAGTGGGTCAGATAATTCCTGTGCAATCTGTGCTAAGTACCTACAATTGGCCAGCTGCCAGGTGGGACTATCCACAAGGACAGGGCTATGACCCATAGGGAAGGAGAGCCTGGGATAAGGTGGAGAGCTCTAGTTCAATAGGTAGGTCCTATGATTCGATAAAATGGCTGAAAGAAAATAAGTCTAATTAGGATTTAAAGGGGACAAAGCAGCCAAGTGTGGAAGTGCATGCCTATAATCCCAGAAACTTAGGAGGCTGAGGCAGTAGGTTTTCAAGTTTGAGGCCAGCCTCAGGAAATTTAGCAAGACCCAATAAGCAATTTAGCAAGACCTTGTTTCAAAAAATAAAGAGAGATGGGGATGTAAGCTCAGTGGTAAAGCACCCCTATTTCAATCCCCAGGACCAAGAAAAAAGTGGGGGAAGGGAAAAGTAGGTTTTTTTTTTTTTTTTAACTTTAAGTTTTTGCTTGTTTTTTGTTTTAAAGGTTGAAAACCCTTTTACTCAGTTTCCTTTAGGCTCTTACTCCTCACTAGCAAGAGCACCATGCCAGAACCAAAAGAATATATAGAGAAGTTGCCTCTGTGCCAGGCCCTCTCACACCACACCATTAGCTCTGACACACTATCTTACTGTTTAAATTGCTAAGGAAAAAAAATGACGGGATGTTACCTCTGAGTAAAATGCTTGATATATCTTTGATTTGGGGAAAAGAGCAATCATCAGAAAGTTGCTTGATCCATGGAAATGAACTGGGAGATGAGGAAGCAATGAGCTTCTGAAGTTGATAAAAAGGGCAGCCACAACACTGGTAGAGTCCTAAGGAGAAAAAAAAGTAGCATTAGCAAGAAAACTCATTTCATGATGCCTGTCCTCAGAACTAAAATCAGAATACACAAGAACAATTTCAGTGCAGTTATTTCACACTGAGTGATTTACTGGGGTTCAATGAACTTTCCAATACAGTTACAGGAGATTGGGCAGCACAGGAATTTTTTTTCCAAAAATAAAAATGTCATCTCAAAATTCCTTCTAAAATATTAATACCTTAATCAGATATATGATTTGCAAATACTGTCTCCCATTCTTTGGTTCTTTTTACTCAAGTGAGTGTCTTTTGATGTGCAAAAGTTTAATTTTGGATAAAGTTTAATTTATATATTATTTCTTTTGCTATTTGTGCTTTCAATGCAGTATCTAAGAAATAACTGACAAACCCAATGTCATGAAGCTTTTCCTTTATGTTTTTTTAAAAACAGTTAATCATTTTGCTTTTATATTTAGATTTTTTATTCATTTTTAATACTTTTTGTTATATATGACAGCAGAATGCATTATAATTCATATTACACATATACAGCACAAATTTTCATATCTCTGGTTGTACACAAAGCAGAGTCACACCATTCGTGTCTTCATACATGTACTTAGGGTAATGATGTCCATCTCATTCCACCATCCTTCCTACTCTCAGGCCTCCTTCCTTCCCCTCCCTCTCCTTAGATTTTTTTATTCATTTTGAGTTAATTTTTCTACTATGGTTGAAGGTAGGGTCCAACTTAATTTGCATGGGATATCCAGTTTTCCTAGCACCATTTCTTGAAAGACTGTGTTTTCCTCACTGAATGGTTTTGGCATCCTTATCAAAAATCATTTGATCACCCACTTGAATCAAAGTGTGAAATATGATACATCAAGAAATTTGTAATGTTTTGAACAACCAACAATAAAAAATTAAAAAAAAAAAGAAAAGAAATTAAAGGCATTCAACGGAAAAAAAATCATTTGATCATAAATGCAAGAGTTTATTTCTGGGCTCTCTATTCTATTTTGCTGGTCTATACATCTGACTTTATGTCAGTACTATACTGTTAGGTTACTGAAACTTTGTTTTAAGTTTTGAAATCAGAAAGTTAGAGAGCTCCAAGCTTGTTTTTCTTTTTCAAGACTGTCTTAGCTAATTGAGGCCCTTTTTAAATTCCATATAAATTTTAGGATGGTTTTTCCTATTTCTGTAAAAATTTATATACTGCAAAAAATGCCACTGGGATTTTGATAGGACTGCACGGAATCTACAAATTTCTTTGGGTAACAGTGTCATTTTTTTAACTATATTTTTTTAAAAAATACTTATTTTTTAGTTGTAGTTGGACACAATAGCCTTATTTTATGTATTTATTTTTTATGTGGTGCTGAGTTAATTTTTCTACTGTAGTTGAAAGCACTCTACCACTGAGCCACAACCCCAGTCCCAGTACTGTCATTTTAATAGTATTAAATGTTCTGATCCATGAAAATGTATGTCTTTCTATTCATTTAGATTGTCTTTAATTTTTCAGTAATGTTTCATAGTTTTGGGTAAACAAATCTTTTATTTCCTCATTGAAATTTATTCCTAAGTATTTTACTCTTTTTGATGCTACTGTAAATGGAATTGCTGGGGGTGGGGGTGGGGGTTGGTACAGGGGATTGAACTCAGGGGCACTCTACTATTGAACCACATCCCCACATCCCCAGCCCTATTTTGTATTTTATTTAGGGACAGGGTCTCACTGAGTTGCTTAGCACCTTGCTTTTGCTGAGGCTGGCTTGGAACTTGTGATCCTCCTGCCTCAGCCTCTGGAGCCACTAGAATTACAGGTGTGTGCCACTGCACCTGGCTTGGAATTGCTTTCTTTCTTTCTTTTTTTTTTTTTTTTGCAGTTATAGATAGACAGCATGCCTTTATTTGTTCAGTTTTTTATGCGGTGCTAAGGATCGAACCCAGCACCTCACACATGCTAGGTAAGTGCTCTGCCACTGAGCTGCGGCCCCAGCCCTTGGAATTGCTTTCTTAATATCCTTTTCAGATTGCTCATTATTAGGAAGTAGAAATGCAATTAATTTTTGTATGTTGATTTTTTTATCATATAACTTTGGTGAATTATTAGTTTTAGAAGCTTCTTATGGAATGATTAAGGTTTTGCAGATGTGAGGTCATGCCATTTATGAACAGTTATAATGTTACTTATTTTTTTCCAATTTAGATACCTTTTATTTCTTCTTTTTGTCTAATTGCTTCCGCTAGATCTTGCAAAACTGTGTTAGAATAAAAGTGGCAAAAGCAGGCTGACATCCTAATCTTATTCCTGATATTAGAGGGAAAGGGCTTTGTTTTTTGTTTTTAAAGATCAAGTAGTATGTTCATTAAATAAATTTTTGGAAAAAATAGAACAGGGAATGAAGGTTAAAAAATTGATAAAAAGTCTCATCCTTAACCCAACTATAGTTAATATTTTGGCATTTTTTTCTATTTTTGTTTTTTAACTCACTGCCTTATCCTTTTTTAAAAAATACTTTTTAGTTATAGATGGACCTTTATTTCATTTATTTATTTTTATGTGGTACTGAGGATCGAACTCACTGACTCACACATGCTAGGCAAATACTCTTATCACTGAGCCACAGCCCTGGCCCCTGACTTACCCTTTTGATGTGGTAGAAAATCATATTTACAGTTCCACATTATTTTTAAAATTTATTTATTTTTGGTGCTACTGGGAATTGAACCCAAGGGCACTTTACTACTAAGCTATATCCCCATCCTTTCTTAAATTTTTGAGATGAGAGTCTCCCTCAGTTACTGAAGCTGGCCTAGAATTTATAATCCTCCTGCCTCAGCCTCCCAAATCACTGGGATTACAGGGATCTGCTACCACATCTGGGTCCATATCCTGTTTGCTTTTTTTTTCCCCCAGTCCTGTGGCTGGAACGCAGGGCCTCGCATGTGCTAGGCAAGCACTCTTAATCACTGAGACACATTCCCAGCGCCCCCCTGCCCATATTCTATATTTAAGACTGAACTGACCATTACCATCTACCATACCATCTGTAAAAATTTATATACTATCTATAAACATTTCCAATGATTGCCCTCTATTCTCATCTCAGGCACCCCACCCCCACCCCCTTGGTAGGACATTCATATCGCCTACTCCATTTCTCCTCTGCTAACTGCTTCTCTTATTTACTCTTTGTTTATTTACTATTACATATGATAGCTGTTTCTGATGTGCTTCCCTCTATTGATTAAGAATGCCTCTTAGGAATCAGTGTTTTCATGTTAAAAAAGATAGAGCTCTTTATAGAAAAGAAAATATTAACTCATTGGTTTTAATCACCAAAGATATTTTTTCCAGTGTTTTTTGCCTTCCAATTCTCTTTTCCAAATATCTTTAGAGTTTTATATTACTAATTAGTCTAAAAATCTTTACAATAAATCCATACAATGGAATACTACTCAAACAAAAGAAGAAAAAAGAAAAAGGAACAAACTATTCATATATATTATAGGAATAAATCTAAAAATCATTCTGAGTATAGATAATGTCAGACTCAAAAGGGTACAGAATACTTGATGATATATCAGCAATGCAAACTAATTTACAGGGATAAAAATCCAGGAGTGCAGGAAGGGCATGAGGAAACCAGAAGTAGGAGGAAGGGCATAAGGAGACTTTGGGGTAAAGAAAATCTTCTTGGGGGCTGGGTCTGAGGCTCAGTGGAGAGCACTCGCCTAGCACCTATGAGGCACTGGGTTCAATCCTTAGCACCACATAAAAAAATAAGCAAATAAAATAAAGGCATGCTGCCTATCTACAACTACAAAAAAATTAAAAATTAAAAAAAAGAAAATTTTCTGTTTTGTGATAATGGTTTGTTTCATGATTGTACATAATTGCTAGACTGTTAGAAGTTTTTTTTCTTTTTTAAAGTTATAGAAAATAATTAATGTATATAAAAAAGATTTATATATTGACAATGAAAATTTGTTTTCACATTTCTAAATTACATCACATATATAGGTCCAATTTTAAAAACTCTAAAATTACCATAATAAAGCCATGTATTAAGGCAAGTGCAACTGAGAATTTAGTTCTTGGATTATCAGAAAGACCTTAAAACAATTTTTGAATTATATGATTCTCATCATAAAGACCCTAAGCATAAAATTTCAGCTTTATGAATTAATAAGATGAATTTCTAATCACATCTAATTTCAAGACTTCCTTTTGTCATCTCAAGCAAATAATGGAATATGAAATTTCCCTTCATCTGGAAGATATGTTTTTCCTTAAGTAAAAATAAGTACAAAACAACTTTTTCAGGTAACCTATACATTATGTAGTACTTATGTATTTATTTACTGTACTGAGGAATATACCCAAGGGCACTTTCCCACTAAACTACATCCCCAGCCCTTTTTCAATTTATTTTTTTGAGATAGGACAAATTGCTCAGGCTGGCCTCAAACTTATGATCCTCCTGCCTCAGCCTCCCAAGCCACTGGGATTACAGGAATGCCCTACCATACCTAGCCTGTAGTAATTTATGACTAATGACTAAATGACCTTATTTTGTGATCTAACAATTTCCAACAACAATTCACCCCTATTGAAGTTCCTTCTGAGACTACAGTGGGGAAAATTCTCACCTAGGTTACCTAGATAAGAGCAGAGTTAGCTAATAGGTTGGATTTTTAGTTCTTCTAGTGGTTAAGAATGTAGAATGAGACTTATCTGAGGTGGTAATGAAGCAAACCACAACTTAAACCTTCAGTTTTAAAAGATTTGTTTTATCTCAAGTTTGCTAACCTCTCAGAGCTGCTTCTCTCTGTCAAGTCTTGTTAATGCCTACCTCATAGGATTGTTTTAAGGACTTAACAAGATACATCATGTACAGTATTTGGTATAAAGTAACACTTAACCAGTATTTTACGGTAGAGTGGCTAGAACTTATATATAAAATGTTAATCTTATTGTCCTTTTCACTTTATTATTAGTAATATGGACAGAAGATTGTTTTCTCAATGTTAGTTTAACATTTTACATGAGCTACCTCTAAATGCCCAACTGTCAGAGCTGTCAATGGACATCGTTAACTGTATTTAAAGAACACTTCAATGAATTAAATCATGTTTTAAATTAAAAATCATTAAGTGATCCATTTTTTTTGTGTGTGTGTGAGTGATACTGGGTGTGTGTGTGTGTGTGTGTGATACTGGGGATTGAACCCAGGGCCTTGGGCATGAGAAGCCCTCTACCAACTGAGCTATATCCCCAGCCCCAAGTGAGCAATTTTGACAAACATTTTTTCTTGAGAATTTCTTTCTTGCTTGCTTTATTTCTTTCTTTTATAAGCACTGGGGATTTAACCTAAGGGTGCTTTACCACTGAGCTACATCCCCAGTCCTATTTATTTCTTATTTTGAGACAGGATCTTGCTAAGTTGCAGAGGCTGGCCTTGAACTTGCAATTCTCCTGCCTCGATGTTCTAAATTGCTGGGATTACAGGAGTGAACCACCCTACCAGCTCTTCAGAATTTCTTACATCATTTCTAAGTTTTGTTTTTTTTTTTAAAGAGAGAGAATTTTAATATTTATTTTTTAGCTTTTGGCGGACAGAACATCTTTGTTTTGTATGTGGTGTTGAGGATCGAACCCGGGCCGCACGCATGCCAGGCGAGCGCACTACCGCTTGAGCCACATCCCCAGCCCCAAAGATAGGATTTGTGGTTTTTATTATTATTATTATTTTAATTTTTTAGTTCTTGGTGGACACAACATCTTTATTTGTATGTGGTGCTGAGGATCGAACCTGGGCCACACGCATGCCAGGAGAGCACACTACTGCTTGAGCCACATCCCAGCCCAACCATTTTTCTTTTTCGACCCACTTATAATTCTTTCCCGTGGCTAAGGGGTGGAGCCTTATCAATGTCACAAAGATTCTTTCCAGTTCTAAATTGGGTGAGCCTTTGTGTCCTTATGCTGGAGGCCATTTGCAAGGAGCTACTGGAGGTCTTTTCGGCTTGCTTTCTAAGCCTTTTTGGGATGAGTGAATGGGCACAGGTACTTCTAACCCGGAAGCCCTTACTAGCCTTTAATAGAGAAATGAGGTTGACAAAGATCACAAGCATTGTGACAGTGTAAAGACCTTTTATCAACCTCACTGCCAGCCTGCTTCAATGGCCATGCTGGTTTCTGACATCCTACCCCTCAGGAGATGAGGAAGACAGGAAATTATATTTGATTTTCACCTCAGAAGTGTGGGTGATTTCTGATTGCCAAAGACATGAACTTGTAAAACACCTACCCCATCATAGAAGGAAAGGGAATTCATGTGATCCTTGGAAATGATGATACTTCCATGATGACGGTGAGAAAACAGAAGGCCACTAGAGAAGAAATGCAAGTTTCCTGGAAGAAAAAGAGGATTGGTCAGAGCTGTAGAGCTGGGTCCTGTGGACCAGAATCCAATATTCTTCTTACAGGTACTAGGGCACACCACACAAGAGACCAGTATTAGTAGCATTTATGTTCTTAGTTTGTATGGTGAGTGCTATGCTCTGGAAAAGCCAAAGTAACCTCAGAGAAATTAAGCCACTGCCATATGTCTTTGCATAAAAATTAGAAAAACAGCAAGTGTATAAACTATCAGCCTTGGGGAGGGGCAAAATTCACATGCCCTTACAGGTGCTTTCCAAGGAAATACTCTAAGACTTTGGTTCTGTCTGCTCCATTACTGAGTTTATAGATTCTCTTTTCTTTTGCCTTGGCAGAAGCTGGATCAGCTCTAAAGAGATCACATTCCTTACTAATGGCTCAAGAAGAAACACTGGGATTTCAGTTGAAGGGTCTCAGTTTGTGATGTGTCCAGAAAAAGAATATTTGGATTAGGCAATAAATGGCTTCTACAGACACTGGGTGCCCGCTGTTCTGATGTTCTCTCTCTCCCCGCCACCTATTTATCTTACACACGCACGCGTGTGTGCATGTGCGCAAAAGACAAGTGACAGCTAGGCATTGAATGTGAGTTCCTCAGGACAAGGATTCAGATCTAAGAAGGACTGTTGTTTCCTTGGTGGACAGTTACACAGCTCAGTCTATGTCCTAGGAAGCAGACTACAGAAAGGATGGATAACTAAAATGATGAAGATTAAGGTTGGGCCTGGACTTGCTCTGGATCCTCAAAGGAAACAACCAGAGTACCCATTAGACTCTTGAGTGAAGCTGCTCTTGGGAGCTGGTTCAAGTTGGATCCTTTTTGTTCCTATAACAGCCATTCTTTGTAAGTGTTCACATACAAAGATGAATTATATAAGAAACAGTACTGGGATGATAGGTTAGCTAATTTGGTGGGGGAGAGAGAGATTCTTACAGAGATAAGGTAGCTCAAGGCACAGGCTTGAAAATACTGTCACCAATACCTTATTGCCAAGGCAAAGGACTAGAGACAAAGAAGAGAAACTGGTTCCTTGAATTGTAGTTCTAGAAAAGTAGCTCCAAAGTTCTGGAGGTTGCAATGATGAGAAGTGCAAAGGCCAGGAACCCGAGTGCTGCTTTCACCTTGAAGCTATAAGTTCTGAAAGCTTCCTGAGGACGTGGAGTTCCAGAAGGAAGAAAGAGGTCTAGTAAGTGTGTATTAATGGAGAATGGAGAAAAATGGGAGAGACAGAGGCAGTTTTTAGGTATAGAGGAAGGGATGGAGCCTGACTGAAAAGAAGAAATAGATGTTTAGTCAGAGAGACATACCAACCATTCCATCTGGGGCAGCAGTAGCAGTCAGTGTAATTCAAGGCATCCAGCTTCAAGTCCTGTAACCCTCCCATCCTCCGACAAGTACAGCCTGGATTTCCCTGTGCACTCCCTTGCATGTAGCCTGGAATGAACCCAAGTTCCTCACTGCTGCTTTGGGGTCAGTCTTCTCCAATCTTGATATTCTTGTTCCCTTGGAGACACAATCCCTTTTTTTACTGTCCACATCTACTGCCCTGATCATGCCACAATATTTCCAATAGTTTCTCAACGTGCTTCCCTTCCAAAGCCAGTATTACCACTCCTTCTGAGAGATCAGAGGAACGTTCAAGCCAAAATGGCCTCACTTTTCTTCTAGGCCAACTCCACAGCACTGAAGAAACACCTGGAACATCCACCTTCTGATATCTTCAACCCCAGAGCCTACTCTCTGACTTCAGCATCCTATCCTTTTAGCTCTCACAACAACCCATCCTGTGATGCCACTGAACCCTGAGAGTCTACAGTCCTCCTATTTCCCCCTAATTCAGAAATTTCTGACATTCCTCTCATTCACATCAAGGGTTGATTCCCTGGGACAAGGACATACCTTTAATCTCCATTTTGTCAAGGGAAAGGGATGGGAGCAGATTTTATTAGTATTTCCTAAGCACCAAGCATATCACAAACATTATTGTTTTCCTTTTCAGTCCTGAGAAACCCCTGAAAGGTGTGTCGCTTTACTACATTTTGATAGTCAAGAATTCAGAGCAGGGGTCGGGGCTGTAGCTAAGCAGTAGAGCACCTGCCTTGTGATGCACTGAGTTCAATCCTCAGCACCACATAAAAATAAATAAAATAAAGGTATTGTGTCCATCTACAACTAAAAAAAAATTTAAAAAAAAAGAATTCAGAATATCTGAGATGGGGTTGTAACTCAGTGGTTGAGCACTTGCCTAGCACATTGAGGAACTGGATTTGATCCTCAGCACACATAAAAATAAATAAATAATGGGGCTGGGGTCATAGTTCAGTGGTAAAGTACTTGCCTAATATGTGTGAAGCACAGGGTTCAATTCTCAGCACCGCATATAAATAAATAAAAAGATCCACTGACAACTAAAAAAAATTTTTTTAAATAAATAAAGGTATTCTGTCTATCTACAACTAAAAAAATTTTTTTAAAGAATTCAGAGCAAGAGGTGGTTAATGATTCTTATAGGACTAATGAAGAGACTCATGTTTAGAGAGATTTCCCTAAAAGTCACAGAATTACTTGGTGATGAAGGCAAAAGCACAGTACCATGCTGGACTCCTCTAATTCCTTCACCACTTTTTTCCTTCATTTTCCTCTTCCCAGAGCCACATGTGGCTAATCTAATGACATGCCTTCCCTGACTCCCCAGCCACAATAATTCTCTCTCTCGGGGCTGGGGATGTGACTCAAGCGGTGGCATGCTCGCCTGGCATGCGTGCGGCCCGGGTTCGATCCTCAGCACCACATACAAACAAAGATGTTGTGTCAGCCGAAAACTGAAAAATAAATATTAAAAAAAAATTCTCTCACTCTCTCCCTCTCTCTCTCACACTCTCTCTTAAAAAAAATTCTCTCTCTTTAAAAAAAAATCAGCATATTCTAGTGATGCAGCCACTTCAATGTTTATAGCAGCTCAATTCACAATAGCTAAACTATGAAACCAACCTAGGTGCCCTTCAACAGATGAATGGATAAAGAAAATGTGGTATAAATAAACAGTGGACTATTACGTAGCCTTTAAGAAGAATAAAATTATGGCAATTTTTGGTAGATGAATGGAACTGGAGAATATCATGCTAAGGAAAATAAGTCAATCCTAAAGAACCAAAGACTGAATATTTTCTCTGATATGCGGATGCTAGTTCACAACAAGCAGGGATGCCTAGGGAAGAATAGAGGGACTTTGGATTAGACTGAGGGAAGTGAAGGGACGAGAGGAGGGTATGGGGGTAAGAAGGATAGTTGAATGAATCGGACATTATTACCCAATGTGCATAAATGATTACATGACTGGTGTAATTCTACTTCATATACAACCAGAAGAATGAGAAGTTATACTCCATTTAGTATTATGTGTCAAAATGCATTCTACTATCATGTATAACTAATAAGTAACTGGAACAAACAAAAAAATACAATATCTGAGAAGCAAAATACACTAGATAAATTAATGGCATTAGAAAAAGCAAAAGAAAAGACATTAGAATACATTTGGCTCTCCATATCTGTAGATTCAACCAATTTCAGGTGGAAAATATTTGTGGGTTTTTTGTTTTGTTTTAATGCTATGTTAGCTGGGCACGATGGTACATGCCTGCAATCCCAGAGATTTGGGAGCCTGAGGCAGGAGGATGGTAAGTTTGAGGCCAGCCTCATCAATTTAGTGAGGTCCTATCTCAAAATAAAACATAAAAAGAGTTGGGGATAAAGTTTAGCAGTAAAGCACCACTGGATTCAACACTCAGTGCCAAAAATAAATAAATAAAAAGCTATGGTTCTACTGAGGTGTGCCATGTAGTTAGGCCTATGATGGTTGCATCTGTACTATGTATGTACAGAATTTATTGTCATTATTTCCTAAACAATACATATTACAATGATTTATATTGTATCCACATGGTATTTTAAGTAATCTAGAAATGATTTAAAGTATAAGTCTATGGAACCAACTTAGATGCCCTTCAACAGATGAATGCATAAAAAAAATGTGGTATATATACACAATGGAATATTACTCAGCCTTAAAGAATGAAATTATGTAATTTGCAGGTAAATGGATAGAGCTGGATAATATCATACTAAGCAAAATAAACCAAACCTAAAAAACCAAAAGCTGAATGTTTGCCCTGATAAGTGGAAGCTAATCAAAAATGGGGGATGGGGAGGGGAGGGAAGAATGAAAGAACTTTGGATTATGCAGAGGGGAATAAGGGGAGGGGAAGGGGTGAATGGGAATGACAGTGGAGTGAGATGGACATTACTACCCTATATACACATATGATTACAATAGTGGTGTGACTTTACACCATGTTCAGCCAGAGGAATTTATGAACAATATGTCAAAATGCATTCTACTGTCATGTATACCTAATTAGAACAAATTTAAAAATTTTTCGGGCTGGGGACGTAGCTCAAGTGGTAGCGCGCTCTCCTGACATGCATGCGGCCCGGGTTCGATCCTCAGCGCCACATACAAACAAAGATGTTGTGTCTGCCGAAAACTAAAAAATAAACATTAAAATTCTCTCTCTCTCTCTCTCAAGAAAAAAAAATTTCAAATAAAGTATATGGGAAGATTGTTTAGGTTTTATGCAAATAATATGTGATTTTATATAAGGAACTTCATTGAGTACATGCAGATTTTGATGTTCATGAAGTGGTAGTGGAGTCTAGAACCAATTCTCCAATACAAAAGAATGATTATGTTTTCAGCAGAGGTTCAATGACTATATGTTAGAGATGCCACAGAGAGGAAAAAAACAATAAATTAGCCTAAGATTTCAAAAACAAAAAAAGAATGATTATACACAAAAGTAGTATAAAAAATAAAATGAAAAAATACTGAAAACAATTGTATTCAGGGAGTTGTGAGACAACTTTGTCTAGCCCAATACACATGTAAATGGGGTAAGAAAAACCACTTAAATAATGTCAGGAAATTTTCAAAATTTGAAGAAAAGTATAAATCCACTGATTCAAGCAACTGGATAAATCCCAAACGGAAGTAAATGAAAAAATCCACAGTAAGTCACATCAAAATCAAATTGCTGTAGCTTAGTGATAGAGTGCTTATCTAGTGTTCACAAGGCCCTGGGTTCAGTCCCTAATCCCCCTTCCAAAAAAAAGGAAACAAAAATTAAATTGCTTAAATTCATGATATCTTAGAAAAGAAAATCTTAAAAGCCAGACAGTAAAAAGATAAATTTCATGGAAAGGAACAAAGGTAAGAGTGGCAGATTTGTGCTCAAAAACAATGCAAGTAAGAAGACAGAAGAGTAAAATAACATCTTTAAAGTATAAAAATTTGAGATTTTTTTTCCTTCTTTATGCCAAAGATTTAAGAAAATTCATAAAACTTCATAGAAGATTCTAAGTTTCTAAGACTAATTCAAGTAGAAATCAAAAATCTAAATAATCCTATATTCATAGAAATTGAATTAGTAAATAAAAATTTTTCCTGAGGGGCTGGCTGGGGATATAGCTCATTGGTAGAGCACTTGCCTCACATGTGAGAAATGAGAAACCCTAGGTTTGATCCCCAGTATCAAGACAAACAAATACATAAAAATTTGAAAAGTCACGTCATCAGTGCTTTATAAGTAAGTATTACCAAAGAGTTAAGGAATAAATAACTCAAATCTCAATTTCACCATAAAGAGATACACACAAAAAAAAAAAAACTTAAAAATTTTCCATACAAAAAAGGAAAATTGAAGTTAATACCATTTATGATACAATAATTCTGACAAAATTATTAGCAATTTGACCCTAGCAATACATTAAAAAAAGATCCAATTCTTCTCATGAATACAGAATAGGCTTAATATTAGAAAAATCAAATAATATACATTATTATGTTAATAGATTAAAGGAACAAATTTGAAAATGGAGGGAAAAAAACATTTGAAGCTAGGTGTGGTGGCACACATCTATAGTCTCAGTTACTTGGGAGGCTGAGGCTGGAGAAGATTTGTGCTCAGGAGTTCCAGGCCAGCCTGGGAAATATAGTGAGATTATATCTAAGAACACAAATAAAAATAAAACAAATTTAATAAAATTCAAGAAACAGTCATGAGCAGGGCACAGTAGCACATACCTGTAATCCCAAGATTTGAGGAGCTAAGGTAGGATCACAAATTCAAGGCCGGCCTAAGCAACTTGTGAGATCCTGTCTCAAAATATAAAAACAGAGCTGGGGATATAGCTCAGTTGGGAGAGTGCTTGCCTCACATGCACAAGGCCATGGGTTCAATCCCCAGTACCACAAAAAATAAATAAATATATAAATAATCAAAATACATTAAAAAATTAAAAGACTATAGATGAAGCTTAGTGATAGAGTGCTTGTGTGAGCCCTGGGTTTAATCCCTAGCATACAAACACAAAATAGAAGCAAAAACAAAACAACAACCAAAAAACCCTACAATATCAAAACACACAGGAAAAGCATTCTGTTAGGAACAATACTGTGTTGCCCACTGTCAACACTTTTACTCCCTGGTGTAATGAAATGTGTAATGGTCTGAGTCAGTGAAAGCAAGGTAAGAAATAAAAGTAAAAATCAGAAAAGAAAAAAAGGTCATCTAATTCATAGATTATATGAGTGCCCATATATATAACTCCAAAGAATCTAAATTATTGGGATAAGGAATTGAGAAGTTGGGGGTGTACCTAAATATTATAGCACTTGCCACGCACATGTGTTTTGGGATCAATCTGCAGCACAGCAAAAAAAAAAAAAAAAAAAAAAAAATTAATGAAGTAAGGAATACAAAGTCAATATACAAATATTGAATGTAGTTGCTCTTATGACCAACAATTCCACAATTTATTATAATCCTAGATATGTAGCAATAAATACATAATAGTAAAACATATAATATATAGTAGCAAGAATGATACAAAATAATGAGAGAATTACAATATTATATTGAAAGATTTAAAATTACATGGATTGGAAAAGCCAGGCTTACTTAATTGGTAGGGTGAAAAATATCAATTCTCTCCAAAGTAATCTTTAAATTCCACACAATTTCAGATAAGAAAAAAAAAATAAACCCATAAGGTTCCCCCTTATGGGATCAAATCCAGAGTCTCCAGCATACTAGGCAAGTACTCTACAACTGAGCAACTCCAGCCATTTTCATTTTTTATTTTAAGACAGGGTCTCTCTAAGTTGCTGGGGCTGGCCTCAAACTTGCAATTCTCTTGTCTCAGTTTCCTCAAAAGCTGATATGATAACAGGTATGTGCCACTGCACCTGTCTTCCAATAGGTTTTTTGATCATTTTGAAGTCAGTTTGAAAGCGTCAATAGATTTGAGCAAACTGCCAAGAACGGCCAAAGTACTCCTGAAGAAGAAAAACAAAATAGAGGAACTTACAACTAAGTTATAGCCTGAATGTCTGTGTCCCCTCTAAAGTCCATGTTAAAGCCTTAACTCCCAAAGTGATAATATTTGGAGATGGGACTTTTGGAAGGATATTAGGGTTAGATAAGGTCATGAGAATAGGGGATGGTCTGATGGAATTTAAGTGCCCTTATAAGAAGGAACACCAGAGAGCATGCCCTCCTTTTCAAACTTTGGGTATAAAGGAGAAGTCATGTTTGTACACAGTGAGCTGTAGTCACTTATAAGCTAAGACAAGAGTCCTCAGAATAAAACTTACATTGCTATACCTTGATCTTGGACTACCCATCTTCCAGAATTGTGAGAAATAAATTTGTTATTTAAGCCTCCCAGTCTACAATATTTTGTTATGGCAGTCTCAGCAGACTTAGACACCATATATAAATATATTATAAATCTAAATCTAGACAGAATGGTATTTTCTCAGGGACAAGTTGAATAATGGAACAGAACAGAAATCCTATTAATAGGAGCACACATAAAGTGATCTGATTTATAACAGTTGCTGGCATTGCAGATCAGTGGTAAAAGAATGACTTTTCAACAACTGTTGCTTGGACAAGTGCTTTTCTACATTTACAAAAGAATAAATTCCTATGTCATATCATTTCAAAGATCAATCTAAGTGGATTCTGAAAAAATTATCATAGGAGATGAAATATTTCTTAAACAGATCCAAAATATACAAATCACATAGGAAAAGATGAATTATTTGACTACATTAAAATTAATAACCCAGCCCTTCGAGACAGGATCTTGCTAAGCTTTCCAGGCTCGTCTCAAACTTGTGATGCTCCTGCCTCAGCCTCCCAAGTAGCAAGAATTACAAGACTGTGTCACCAGGTTAGGCTATACAGAACTTCATTGTTGTTATTTTGTGGTACTGGGAACTGAACCCAGGGTCTTTTTTTTTTTAGTTGTAGTTGGACACAATACCTTTATTTTATTTACTTCTATGTGGTGCTGAGGATGGAACCCAGGGCCTTGCATGTGCTTGGTGAGCACTCTACTGCTGAGCCATAACCCCAGCCCTGAGAACTTTGATTCTTAAAAATAACAATGACAAATAACAACAAAAACACCACAAATGAATGAGCAAAAGACAAAAACAAACATGTTACAAAAGGGAAGTATAATAGGCCAATAAATAAAATATGGTCAGCTTTCACTAATAACCAGAGAAATAAAAATTAAAGTCCTAATGATATAGCATTATACACTCACTGCAATGGCAAACACCAGCAAAACAAGTATGCCAGAATGTTGAAAAACAGAAACAATTATATGCTGCTGGTAGAAGTATAACTTGGTACAATCACTCTGACTTCATTGATAAAAGCTATGCATGGGCTCATCCTAAAATCTCAATCTACTCTTCCCCATTCCAATTCTGAAGAAAACTTTACCCAAGTGAACCAAGAAATATGTATAAGAATGTTCAATAACAGTACTGTCTGCAACAGCAAAAAACTAAAAATAATCCAAATGTTACATCAAGAGTAAAAATGGTAAGTAGCTAATCTTCATACCAAGGAATACTACAGAGCCATGTTGAATGAGTTATATGGCTACATACAACTGAGAAAGAGACGTGAAAGTTGTCAGAAATCAAAATGGAGTCACTTATATCAACATAACCAAAAAAAAAAAAAAGTAAATAAAGCTGAGAAGTTATGGAAGGAAGAGTTCTTGCTCATGATTGCCTGATAGTAACTACCACAAAAGACTGCTAGAACCACAAGCTTCCACAGAGGCCACCACAGCCATACACAAAACACTCCTCCAAGAATATCTGCCCAGCAACCATCTGTTCAACCTTAGACTGATGCCACTTGTTATTAATCAATGTGGCCAAAGACTGTTTCAAAATATCTGATGTAATCCTACCCATTTTTTTTTTCTTTAAAAACTTCCTCTTGCCACAGCCACTCTGAATATACCCGTAGTTTACTATAGCATGTGAATTCCCATTGCAATGCTGTACTATTCCCAAATAAATATCACAAAAATCTGTATGAATCTTAGGAACATAAAATTGAGAAAAAAAAAAAGCAAGCCCCAGAAGAACAAGAACACACACAGTATGATTCTATCTGGTTCAAGGTCAAAAACAGGACTTTGTTTAGGGATATAGGCATATGTGGTAAAACTCTAAAGCAAATTTTTAAGGACTAGGTACTGAGCAGCCTGCCTGGCCACAGTCAGCAGGGTGGGAAGAGAAGGGCACATGAAGGACATGAACGAATGGGAAGCTGAATAACAAGAAGTCTCATGATAGCAGAAGCCACTAGCTGGGAAAAGGAAAAGGTTCCAGAGCTGGAAGCATTTCAATGCAAAGGAAGCACTATTTTCACCACCAAGTAGTCCAGTGGACAAAAGTCAGAAAGCCTGAACTACCCTTGAGACATGGACAATCCTATAGATGCTGCCATTAACTTGCACTACAAACTTAGTCAAGTTTTTGCCTTCTATGAGGCTCAGGATTTGAATGCTCAAAACAAATATTTTTCAAGGGTTGAAAAAGACAGAAATTTCAAACTCATCCAGTTTCAGCTAGAGGCAGATTTATCAAGATACTTATAACGATACTTGAGCTTCAGGACCATTTACCTGAGAAGCTCCATTCCAAGACCTGAGAAAAGTCCTACCCATTTTACACTGTTTTCTTATAAGAGATCCCTGAAATGTTTACTTCAAGCCCCACAAACCCAGTTAATCTCTGTCCTAAACCCTGAAGTGGTAAAATGCTTAACATACAGCCTCCTGTTTAAATTTTTTACTTCTATTGAATTTTCCTGTCTCAGAAAACTAGATTTCCCTCAGGAACTAAAAAAGTTTGAAATCTAAGCTCTTGAAAGAATGTGACTGACAAGGTCCCAGAAATCACTGGCTGTGTCTTTTATCCTCTAACAGAGACCTAGGATATACTGAACCTTGCTGGATATCAATAAAATGCAGGATTTGTTTTCTAATAAGGCCCTCTGCTAAGAAGCCGCAATCTAATTTGGGCAAGTGTCTTTGTTAAATACTATAACTGGCTCAAGGGTGACAGTGTACAACCAACTCTATGTTGTGCCTACAATCTGTTTTTAAACACTATGTGATCTTGCTCCACAGCTGGTAGCACTGACACACACTGAGTGACTTCCACAAATCTTTCTAAATCCCACGTCTTCTGCACCAGGACCTGGAAATGCAGAAATGAAAGGCCCATCATGACACAGGCATGTAATAGATGCTACAACCACCTCAGCACTTTGTGGTCTGAAAACCAGAACTCCTTGCGCTTTGTCTTCTACATGAATGGAGGCGCCAAACCAGTGATCTGAGAACAGGGAGAGGAATTTGCCACCACATAGAATATTTTCAACAAGAAGAACAAATCATCAAGAAAGGGGATTTGCTCAGTAGAGGTTGAGAAATTTGTGAAATCAGAACTCTTCCTTAACAAAAAGACTATATTCAACAGGGAAATAATAGGACTTACAATAAAATGTTACTTGGTGCCTGGGGATGTAGCTCACTTGCCTATAAGCATGAGGTCCAGGGTTCCATCCCCAGGACCACATACACACATGAAGTATTCTGAAGAAGCCAAAAAGGAACCTGGAGTAAATCTCCATGAAATCCATGCAAGACAAAAAAAACGTTCTTGAGAAATTTATTATCAGTAGAAATATTACCAGCTTGGACTGAAAGAGACAGAAAAGAGAAAAATGAAAAGAAGCTGCTGAACTCTGAGAAATCTACTTCAAGAAGCAGGCTGACAAAACTATTTACCCACAAACAGGGTGCTGCCTTTCACAGAGATATGAAAATCTGAGTTCACAGCCATAAGTCACAAACCATGAACCAGAGGGAAACCAAGAGCTCAGAGGGTAGAACCAAGAACCAAAGGAGAAGAGCTGAAGCCATCGAGAATTATTCCCAGGCCTTCAGTTCTAATTAAGGAACTACTCTTTTTCATGGGAAAGGAAGAGGGCTGAACCAAGAACCCAGAGGGCAAAACCATGTGCTCAGAGAATAGAACAAAGAGCCCAAAGGGTAAAGCTGAGAGCTGCAGGAGATAATTCCCAGACCTCAACTTTAACCAAGAAAATGGAGTTGTTACCAGGATTTTAGGGCTGCCTTTTCACCTTCTATGTTCTCCCTTTCTGGAATCTGAAGTCTATAATTGTTAACACTTACCAGTTGCACTTCTATGTTGGGAGAGCTGGGGGCAAATAACCTGTCTCTTCAGTTTCATAGGTCCATAGACAGGGAGATGATCTGAATTTAGAAACTATACTTGATACACTACACTCCTGAGCCTTGTCTATAAGGGGTTCAGATGATCTCAATGATGAGATTTGGGATATCTGAGTCCATGAGATTTGGGACTTTGAACTATTGCTATATTGGGATAAGATCCTTAAAAGGAGGTAACTATATTTTACATGAGGGAGGGATATGAATCTTGAGGGCCAGAGGGTAGAATGATATGAGAGTTTCAAGGTTGGTTCTGGTTGCTGAGATAGAAATGGTCCCAGGGCAAAGACCTCTGGGAAGAGGTGCTGAAAACAGTCCCTGGATGGCAACCAGCAACAAAATGGAGACCTTAGTCCTACAGTAGAGGGAACTGTGGACCAAACACTTTGATGAGTTTGGGAGTCGATTCTTCCCTAGAGTCTCTAGATGAGAACCTAGCCTGGCAGATCTTTGACTTCAGCCTAATGAGACCTGGATCCAGCTAAACTTGCCTCAATTTCTAATCTACAGAACTGTAGATAATAAGTAGGTGTTGTTTTAAGCTACTAAATTAGTGGTAATTTTGTTATACAGCTGTAGAAAACTAATCCAGATTTTGTTTAGGTCTACAAATTCTATTTCTGAAATGCTGCTGCTCTAACCCATTCTGAGAGAAACGTCAGATGGCAACAAGAGAACCAGGTGCAGTCCTGGGACAAGTGTACTTGTGAAACCAGCACAGGTTTCCTCATCTATAAGTGAGTGGATCAAAGGAGAAAAGCTGTAAGAAGACACTGCAACTCCAACAAGCCTTTTCAAACAGCAGATGTATTATTAATCATAATACCCATGCTAATATCCGCAAACTAGGGATCCAGACAAGCCAAGAACAAAAAAGCCATAGCTGCTTACCTTCTTCAGGCCAGGACTGTAAATTGCTGGAATAAAGATATGCTCCTTCTCCTCCTGTTAGAAAAGTGCCCAGGAAACACTCATCTCCCTTTAAAGAACAACAAAGCAAAAACATAGATGATTTGTAATACATACAGAATAAAAAATCCTGCCAAATATTGTCTGTGTAAAAAAACAGAGTCAAACTCAGACATACCCAATTTCTTCCATTATCTTTGGCATTTGCTCTTTTTGGCATATTACTGGCATCTATTTTTTGGGGGGTGGGGTATTGGGGCACTCTATAACCTAGCTACATCCCCATCCCTTTTTATTTTCTACTTTGAGATAGAATCCCACTGAATTGCTGAGGCTTGCCTCAAATCTGTAATCCTTTTGTCATTGGAATTATAAGTGTATACCAGTGTGCCTGGCTGCCATACTTGATTGGTGCTGAGAAAAGAAATGTAAAGGTCCTCTCTGAGTCCAGGCACCAAAGCCTGCAATTCTTGCTCATCTCCCAGTGGATTTACTTCTGTGAAAATGGAGTTCAGGTTCTCAGTGGCCTAAAGCTTTGGCATCTCAGCTTTCCATGTCTAAGTCAATCTAGGATCTGCTATGATTAATACTGGGAGACTTTTTAAAAACCCAAAATGTCTAAATGGCAGAAAGAATCCTTCTAATTTCATCCCCTATTAGTAGTTATTTCCAGATGTCTGCTGGGAAGGGGAAGAATACAAATAGGAATTGAAGACAAAGAACTACAGATCCCTTAGATTAGTGGTAAAATAAAATATTTTAAGTTATCTTCAGGAATTGTTTACATTCAATGTTTGCAGGATGCTAATGCTAGAAAAAGGCTGCTTACCCTCACTGCTTGCTGGGTTTTCTCAGACAATTTTACTTCATCATCTTCTACCTGTGTCCAATAGAAATGCAGATTTTCAATTTACTACTTCAAGAGCAAAATCCTGCTGAGTACCCCCTGTGTTCAAATATCTACAGGAGACTATCTAGGCAGTCCCTCTACCATGTCCAGTGCTCTCAGGCCCTGATATGCTGGCAGAAATGGCTACTATTCATCAGGGCTCAGAGAACAAGGCCACAGTAGGCTCTCTCACTGAGATTCTCAGATCCAGCGAATGAGCCTAAGATCTGTGGGTAGGATGTGTTAATCTCCAGTTACATGTCACTTCAAAAGAAAAATAATTATTATTAGGGATGAAGAAATGATAATATATTAAAATATTTTCAGAGTGTGTTCTCATTTAAACATGTTCATGTTAGAAGATGACTCTTAGTTCTTCCCTGTCCATATCAGAACTGTAGAAATAGAATACAAATAGATTCTAAGTTTAGGCCCTTTGACTATCAAATATCAGACTCTCTGCTATCATGCTTCCTATGACCCAAGGCAGTAGAGTTTTGGAGAGATGTTGTGAAAAATCAGTAGCAATCATTCTGGCCAGAGCAAGGAGCTACAGGTCCACTTCTCACAATCTGTGTAACTGTGGACAGGCAGTTCCCCATGGGGGTCGTGAAATGTATCCCCTGGATATTATCAACTTCTAATCCTCAGTTTCCTCATCCATAACATGAGGGGATTAATTTCTTCCTTGCACAATTTAATAATTCATATAACATAGCTCTTTTCTTTTTAAATGTTCTAAGAATATGAGAGAGCTAAAGAAATGAGATTTGTTCATATAACGAGAAAGGGCTGAGATAAAACTACTACTCCTGAATGATGGTTAGCTTAGGATCTGACATCCCACAAGGGACCCAACAAAAAGGCTCCTCCTCAAATGTCTTCCCCGTATTTTTCATGTTTGGGTCCAATTTCATCTATGAATGATACTGACCAGCCAGGAGCAGAATCTGGGTATGGCAGCTGTCAGGACTATGCAGCTGGTCTCTGTGATAACAGTGCCATCTGTAGGAAGACCATGGACATTCCAGTTACTTCCAACCACCTCAGCCCACCTTGCAGGCCCTTCCCCTTGGGAGAAAAGGTTCCTCTTATTGGTATAAAGAGTTCGATGCCCTCAGAAAAGGAGAACTTCTCATCTGGGGACAGAGAGACTAATAAGTGTATAGAGACAGGTTTTTCCATGTTATTAACTTGAGTATTTTTTTTAGGACAAATAGAAACACATTTAAATGAAGAATCCTTCATTAGCCCTTTTTATCTTTACTTTTAATTTTTATCAAGGTAGTACAGGTACTATAGATATACATATTTAAACCAAACAGAACACTATCAGGATTGTCCTATCAGCGTTGGATATTATCATTCTTTAATATTTTTTGCCAAAATAATGGGTAAAAAAAAACAGTGCCTAATAACTGTTTCAAATTGCTTCCACTTGATTATTACTGAGGCTGTATATCTTTATTTATATAAATCCCCCCCACACACTTTTTTTTGTGTTTCACTTCTGTGAATAGTCTGTTCATACTTTTTGCCCATTTCCCCATTGGGAAGCATATCTTTTTCTTATTAGTTTACAAGAGCTCTTCATAAGTTTGAATATACACCATTGGCTTATTTTTAAAATTTTCATCAATTTATATTGGTCTTATGCCTTAGTTTTATGGCTTACTTTGTCAAAAAAATTTTTTTTCAATGTTTGCTTTATAAAGACCACATATACTTACCCTTTTCTTTAACTAAGATCTGAGATGTCAAAAATGATTCTGAGAAGACCACAGATCCTAAGCACCCTCTTCCTCCCAGCAAATCAGGAATATCATAGACAGTCATACAAGCCTGTATCAAATGAGAAACCAGAGTTGTAGCAGTTTCCAGCCCAACACCTTCAAGGAGAGTTCCCTAAGATACAGGCCACAAAATACTGCTTTAAAACACATGGCAAAAATACACTGGAAAGTTTCTTAGGAAAACAAACTATCCTGAAATACACCTTGAACTTCTGGAACACTCAGGCTTCTTTCCAGAGACATACTTGGACTAGAAGGAGAGCATCTTTATGCTTCTATAAATGCCCTCTCAAGGTGTTATTCTATGAGTATTCTGAGAGGCAACACAGCTGCCTTTTTTTTTTTTTTAATGGGGTCTCGTTATTTTGCCCAGACTGGTCTCAAACTTGCAATCTTCTTGCCTCAGCCCCCCAGGGATCTAGGATTAAAGGTGTCTTCATTCTTAACTATGACTGGCTCCCAGCCTATCAGAGTTTGTGGTGTTTCCTCTAAGTTTCTGTACACATTCATAACTTCACATCCCCACACTGTCACACTCTGTCCAGCGGTTTAGGCTTGAGTTTTGAACAAGCCCAGAAAGACTGTCATTCATTTGGTATACACGTGTCTTCATGGATATTTTTGTGTACATTTCAGTACATATTCTTTCAGTATAGCAGTCCTTCTTTAACTGTGGTTTCACTTTCTTCAACCTCAGTACTCACAGTAAAATGTGGTCTGAAAATACTAAATAGAAAATTCCCCAAATAAACAATTCATGAGGTCTAAATTCTGAGCTCTTCTAAGTAGCATGATGAAATCTTGTACTATCCTTTTCCATCCTGCCCAGAGTGTGAAACATCCCTTTGTCCAGTGTGTCTGTACTTTACACAGTACTGTTTGTTAGTCACTTAATAGTCACCTCGACTATTAGATTATCATGGTTTTCAAAGGGGTTACATTCAAGTAACCATATTTTACTTAATGATGACCCCAAAGCATAAAAGTAGTAATGCTGGAAATTTTAATACAGTATGTTATTGTAATTATTCTACTATTATCATCATCACACTGTGCCTGATTTTATAAATTAGACTTCACTATAGGTATGCATGAATACGAAAAAATACAGTATATATATAGTACTATCCATCGTTTCAGGTGCCCACTGAGAGTCTTGGAATATATTCTTTGTGGGTAAGCAGGAAACAACTGTACCAAATAAAAGTAGCAGTTTCAGTAGCCTAGAAATAAAATTAGAGCAACTCTAATTATAGAGTGTGCTCCTAAAAGCTGGTAAGAAAGCCCCTCAGCACAAAAGGAGAGAAAACAGAACAAATCTGTGGAGAAAGCTATAAAAGAAACACAGGGCGCGGGGGGGGGGGGCCTGGGTTGTGGCTCAGCGGTAGATTGCTCACCTAGCTCGTATAAGGCACTGGTTCAGCACCAGATAAAAATAAATAAATAAAATAAAGGTATTGTGTCCAACTATAACTAAAAAAATCTTTAAAAAAACAAAAAAGAAACATAGAGGGATTGGGTTATAGATCAGTGGTACAGCTCTTGCCTAGCATGTATGAGGCACTGGGCTCAATTTGCAGCACCACATGTAAGTAAGTAAATAAATAAATAAAATAAAGAGCCATCATCAACTGATAAAAAATATTAGATAATGAGAAAGAAACACAGAAACCAGGTATGGTGGTTGTGTGCTTCTAATTCCAGTTACTCAAGAAGCTCAAGTGCTAGAATCCTCTGAGCCTAGATATTCCAGACCAGCTTGGTAACATGGCAAGACCTTATCTCTAAAAAAACAGGAAGGAAGGAAGGAAGGAAGGAAGGAAGGAAGGAAGGAAGGAAAGAAGGAAGGAAGGAAGGAAAATAAAAGAAACACCACAGAAAGTGGGTAGAAGTATATAAGCCAGAGCTAGGGTCTGGGTATGGGATGACCATGAAGATCTGGTGAGGGACATGGGATAAGCAGTACAACAAGCCTATCAGGTTAGGTCCTTTCCCTCTTAACCTGAGCATAGGTTCTTTCCCTCTTAACCTGAGCATTGTTGATTAGTGGGGTACAGAGTTTCTGAAGCAAAGTCCGTTACTGCACATTATTATCCTTGCTTGGGGCCCCTAATCTACCCCTAGGACAGAGACAAAAAAAAAAAAAATGGGGCACTTGAAGAAAATGCTGGATTCTTTTGTTTTGTTCTGATACTAGGGACTAATGTCACATATCATCACTGATCTACATTGCTACATGCCAAGTTTCTTTAATTTTGAGGAATATTTATTTTATTCATCAATTTGTTAAGGGTCTTGCTACGTTGCTGAGATTTGTCTTGAAATTGTGATCCTCCTGCCTCAGCCTCCCAAGTTGCTGGGATTACAGGTGTAAACCACAGTAACCAGCTAGGAACTGCTGGATTCTTAAGTAAAGAACACAGAAGGGTTGAAAAGAAAAAAAAACACAATCAAAGCCAAGTCCCTGATTTTCAAAGTTGTCATGATAATAGGGTGAATTGACAAGTAGGCTTTTATGTTTGAGTTAATTTTCTGATTAGGCTTAATAATTGGAAGGTTTATTTTAATCTGTCTCAAGGGATTTAAAAAAAATGTAGTGTAGATGGATAGAATGCCTTTAATTTATTTGTATATGGTGTTAAGGATCAAACCCAGTGCCTCACACATGCTAGGCAAGAACTCTGCCACTGAGCCCCAACCCCAGCCCTCTCAAGGGATTTTGAGCATCTGATAACACAGAGTTTTGCTGGTTACATGGTCCTTCATAAGTGACAGTGGGAATACTACTTCTTTCTTTGGTTTCCAGATCAATCAAGTAAACAGATCCTGTGGCTTTCTGATCCTTCACTTTCATATTTGGTCACTGGTATTAAGGAAGGGGAGAGAGAACACTGGAAAAAAATACATGTTACATTTGTTGGATACTTGCCATGTATTTGCCACTTTGTGGCATGGGGAGAGGAAAAAATACAACATAGTACCTATCTCTTCAGGAAATCTATAATGTGTAGCTATAGAGACAAGAGCTTACAGAAAAGTGAAATGACATATTAGTTCAGAATTATTTCCTAATTTACATGGTATAAACTGCAAATCCTATAAGAACACAGTACTTATAGGGAAGAAATCAATAGGGAAAGCTTCAAGGAAGAGGCAGAACTTCATATCTGCCTGATCCTGGAAAGAAAGCATAAAATTCCTGACTACTCTTTCTTATTTCATTAGCTGCTAATAAATTCATACCTAAAAAAAATATGACAGGGTCTCATTATATTGCCCAGGGGGCCTTGAATTCCTGGCTTCAAGTGATCCTCCTGCCTCAGTCTCCCAAGTAGCTGGGACTATAGTAACACTGCATTGTGCCCAGCTTTCAATACATACTTATCATAAGAATATGATTCTATTGGGCTCCTAGTCACATACTATTGTGCAAAGCACATTCCAAAGCACTGCACAAGAATCCAAGGAGAGAAGCCAGAAATTTAAAATTTAGCAAGGTGATAAAGTATTATCACCCCAGTGTCATAAAGTATTTCCCAATATCTTGATATCACAAAAAAAGTCTAAAATAGTTCTAAAAGAACAATACCACAAAATGCTGACAGACAGGGACCAAATACATTATAAAACATTAATTACTCACAACTTAAAAAATTACCCTAGTCAGACTTGGTGGCACACACCTGTAATCCTAGCTATTCAGGAGGCTGAGGCAGGAGGATTGCAAGTTCAAAGCCAGTCTCAGCAACTCAGCAAGACCCTTCGCAACTCAGTGAAACCCTGTCTCTAAATAAAATACAAAAAAGGGCTAAGCTTGTGGCTCAGTGGCTGAGCACCCCTAGGTTAAATCCCCAGTACCCCCCCCACCAAATTACCCTTGTTGTATTATTCTCTACAGATGAGAAAACACTACTGACAAGCCCTTTGAGCTGCTTTTCCACCAGTAATGGTGATGGGAATGCATCTGCACTAAGTCGTCTACAGTTGCCCACTTACCATGACCAAAGTGTGCTGGAATTAAGGCTCAGGCAGTGGCCACAGAACAAACTTAAGGTATAACTTGTGCACATGTATACTTCAACCAGATTCTTGGCTGGATAGCCACCATCCTCTAATGCACTGTTTGCCAACCCTCTTCACACCAGGATGCAGTGGAATAAATGGAGCACTTGGCTTGTGGCTGAAGCTGGCTTAGAAAATTCTGATTCCCTCAGGCTATGCCATACTATCCCAGGGACCAATAGCTCAGTATGTCTCTAAACTATTCTGCCCCACTTCACTGGAGACCCAGGCCTTTGTTGATTATTGTTTGTTTAATGGATCTTCCCAGCTCCCTGTTAAGGGCATCAACTCAGGTCTTAGAATGCAAAAGAAGCCACTAAAACCTGTTGGTCCATTGGTAAAGGCAGGTTTGTCCTCAACTCAAAATTTCCATGAGATCAGAACAGTCTTAGTTACTTGGACACCCCTACCTATTCCCACCTCACCCCTTTCAGGTGTCCCTCTACAGGCCGTTCCTAGCCAGCTGATGTATATATAATAGCTCTGCTTACCGTTTTCACAAAGGATAAACTATCTTCACCCTCCAGAGGCACAATTCTGTAAGAGGAAAGATATGGGAGGTGACATTTTAACTGCACCAAAATTTACAATGTTCTTTTTTCAACTTGGTAACAACTCACAGACTCAGATTTCTCTCAAGGATTTTTAAAACACTATGAAATTCTGTTTTGAATTCCAGTATGCAGAATTAGCATGTGGGTAACTGGAGTGAACTCATTTACTCCAGTGGGAAGCACTCAAGAGTGCAGAGGCTCAGATGAATACAGCCAGTCTGAACCCAAGTCTGGAGTGGTACCTTGGCCAAGAATGGAACTGTGAGAAGATCAATGAAGGTTGCAGCTACAAGGCAGCCTCTCCTCTCTTTATGTTCTTCAACTTATCATGGAAGAAGATACCAAAATCATACACTCACCTTCCTTGATTATTCACAGCATGTATATGAAAAGCCATCTTGGAGCTGTAGACCAAAACCAAAACACAATAGAAGTCAGTCTGTTCTTTCTGACTACTGTGTTATCCTAGCTTTACACAGATTTACCTCAGTTATTTTAGATACCTCTCCCTGGGTCCCATGCCATCAGAAAGTATGGAGCCAGTATCTGACCCCAGGCCCTGCCTGCTAGTTCTCAAGGGCTATCTTGACTCTTGCAGACTGCCTGTGGCCCTCGACTGGCATGATAACACTTCTGCTCCTCAGCCTCTATATACTGTCCTGAAACTCCTGCTCTTCATCAACCTTGAGTCAAACTGCCGGTTTTGCTCTACACTCCAGCAAAGGCCACATCTCTGCTACTCACAGTTAGTTGCTAAGGAGCCAAAGGCAGGGCTAGGTCTTCAGAGCTGAGGAATAACCAGAAAACCCTTCTGGTTTACTCTTTGTAAAATAAAGTTTCTAAATAATATAAGCCAAATTTCATGCCTTAAGAAGTACTAGTTAGTAACACACTAACTTCAGTATATATTCATGGCTCCCTCCACCTTCCTTTCTAGGCAGGTGATCTGCTAATGTGATGCAGTGTGAGTCCTCAGTAAAGTAAGTCTTGTGGAGAGAAATGAGCAGGGCTCTAGGTGCAGGACTGACTCTGGGACTCTCCTCCCATTACTCAGTGTTTTCTCCATATGCCTTCTTCCAGTTAGGGTGATACACTCAGGCCTAGGAAGCTTTGGGTTTGAGAAGTGGCCCTGCAAAATCCCAAGGCAAAGGATAAATAGAATGACTATTTCAGCCAAGTTCACTATAATAGCAAATAAGATCTACATACCTAAACACTCTATTAGATAGACAGTTTCAGGAAATAGATATAGAGGCTGCCTATCCTGTCTAACAAGTTATAGCCAGAAAGTGAAGGAACTTTCATGAACTTAGACCTGCCAGTAACAGACAATGCAGAGCAGCACAAGGACTAATGGAACAGGTTTCTCCTATCTGTCCTCTTCCACAGCCAAAACAAAAAGACCCAGAAGACCCAGGGGAAAGGAGACCTGAAGCAAAAGGAAGCCTTGCACCACTGAGTTCTACATCTTCTGGAGCTACAGCAATAGAATAGAATTTTTTTGTTTGATCAACTGACTGATATAACTATCAAACACTTCTTCTCATTATCCAGGGTTGTAGGTATTAGAAAACATGGGCCATGGGAGTGGAGGCATGATAGCACACCCCAGAAATATGTATTCATTCTTCCTTCCTTCCTATCTATTTTGCAGTGCTAGGGACTGAAAACTATCTATTTATTTATTTTGAAGTGCAGGGAACTGAATTCATGCTAGGAAAGCACCATATCCTCAAGTTCTAGGAGTCTTTTTGTGAGTTTTTTTTTTTGGGGGGGCAGGACTAGGGAAACCCAGGAATGCTCTACCACTGAGCTACACTCCTAAGCCCTTTTATTTTATTTTTTTGAGATATGGTCTCATTAAGTTGCTGAGCTGGCCTTGAACTTATGATCTTCCTGCCTCAGCCTCCTGAGTTGCTGAGATTACAGGAAGGTGCCAATATGCTTGGCCCCAGAAGTATTCTTAAACTCTCCAATATTGATGTTTTTGTACCCTTCGCATAAAAGTACACAAAGTGATCCTCCTGTGAGATGGGGATTAAGTGGACTGAGTTCATGAAGATTTAGCTCTGTACAAAGAGATGCAGAGGGACAGGCAGGGAGATGTGATGGAAGGCTGCAAGAAGTCATATTTCCAGAGCATCTAGTCCCAAGACTCAGGGTTTCTATCATCTACGAGGCAGATCAGGACTATAGTAAGTCTCTTCTAAGCAGTGACTATCTTCATGTGCCAGCTTCCTTCCCCCAACAAATCTATCTCCAAGGTCCCTGATTTTACCCTTCTAACTTTATTTTGGAACCAGACCTATGAAATCTCCTAAGGTTCTGGTATGAATCTGCCTCACATTCTAGCCTCAAAAGATGTGCAAGTGTTCCTCATATGGTTCCTCTGGTTTTGGCTCTTAGCTTGTCAAATAAAGGCCTGATCACAAGTGATTCTCCTTCATATATATCATTACTTTTACTGAATGTTTTTACTGAAACATTTCTCTAAAGGAAAATGGAATATAAATTACATGGGACAAGAGTATTTTAGAAAACAAATCAAAAAAATTCCTTGTAAAAAGAACATCAACCATTGCTTACCATAGGGCTGTCTTAAACTGAACCAGCTCAAAGGAATCTAACTCAGATACCAGAGTCTGCTCTGCTACCTCTTTGGCCTGTTGAGAGAGAGAAAGAGAATGAATTGGCTTTCAAGCAGTAAAAAATACACATATCACTGACAGGAAGGGACCTTCTAACAGTTGGCTGGTGCCTTCTATGTAACTACTCTGTATACATCAAGAGACTAAAGTGTAAATAAACATCATGTTAAGGGAAACAGGGCTCTTACTTTCTTCAGGCCTGGCTCATAGGAAAAAAACTGCTTTCAAGCAGATGGGCACTGGCACCTGATCTGCCAGAGAGATATGGACAGCTGGGGTGATGCTGATAGTATGTGAAGTCTAGAAAAGGGCTCCCCGCTCCCCTAACTCTAGTAGAGGGACCACTGCTCTTAGTCCCTGCCAGACACTAAGAATATTTAAATAGCTAGAGTTACAAAAGATCAGTTAGAAAACAAAGGTGTAGGAACAGAAGGGTATCCCATGGCTTTGCATAGGCCCTATGGTAGGTAGAAGTTAAATGGCTGAACAATCTTGCATCAGTACAGAGATTCCAGGATTCAAGTTCAGTGAGGAGGGGAGATGGTAAGGGGCTGGTGACTATGTCTAAGGTCTTTCTCACATCTACATCATACACAACCTTTCCAATATCAACTGGTTTCCTTCAGGAAAGGTCCTATTGGCACTGGGAGGCATCAAGCTGACTCTTCTCATCTCCTTACTATGTCAGATTTAGGAATCCAACTCAGCAGGCCAGGTTAATCATGAAACATCAAGGAAGAAAATGGTCAGAGACCGAGGACACGCATGCTTGTCTAGGAAAGGAAAGTCAGATTTTCTAGTCTATAGTTGATTTTTTAAACACTGGATCATAGGAAACCAAACTAAGTAGCTCAAAAAAAAAAAATACCTAACTATTAAAACTCACAGCAGAATAATCTATAGTTAACTTCTAAAAGCATTCTGTTTAAACTGAACATAACAATGTACTACAGAATGACTTTAACACAACCAGATGTCTACAAAGAAGTGCTGATGAGTTGTCACTGATAAAACAACAGCAGCATGGCCATAGGCAGCAGAAGCTCAGCACTCCACAGGCATCTCTGCCTGCTGCCATGGAGGCCCAAGTTCACATAAAAGTGAGAACTCCAGATGTCCAAAGATAAACAAATGGTTAGGATGCTTTACATTAAATAATGACCACGGAAAGAGAAACATGGTATTTAAATTACCTTTGTTAGACTGGAAGCTTTAGCATAACATGCAATGCCAGCCAAAACAGCCTCAATAACAGCAGCATATATCTGGGACAAGAGCCTACTTTAAAAACAAAAAATAATTGTTAACTATAGTAACATGAGATTTCATCATAAGCTGCATGCACATAAACAACAGTCCCCAAGGAACTGATTTTTAAATAGAATGATAAAAGTGCAAAAAATGAAACTCATTGAAAAAAGAAACTCACTGAAAAACGAACTCTTAAGTCATATGCCTATTTGATTTATACTTTACTCTTGTTAAACCATCTTAAAGTCAGCTCCTCTGAATTCCGCTCGAAAGTCCAACCTTCCCTGTTTGGGATCAAAGAGAATAAAACTAGTAGGCTCCCTGAGCACCATATGTACAGGGGCAGGTACCCACAGATAAAAAATCCTTCAGGGATGGGATTGTGGCTCAGTGGCAGAGTGCTTGCATCGCAGGTATGAGACACTGGATTCAATCCTCAGCACCACAAAAATAAATAAATAAAATAAAGTTATAAAAAAAAAAAAAAAAGAATCCCTTCAGTGAAAAGATACACACTTGAAGCTTTTCCAGGGACTAGTCACACCACATCTAAACACTGGCTGCTATAGAACCCCAGGGCAGGAACTCTTAGAGAGCAAGAGAGATTGTCTGGCTGAAGGGAGTTCACTTAAATTCAGATTAAACAGCTGCAGGCCACTTTCTAAGCAGCCTGCCTGATCAAAAATGTCAAGAAAAGGGTCTGGGGATGTGGCTCACGAGCGGTAACGTAACGAGCTCGCCTGGCATGCGCGGGGTGCTGGGTTCGATCCTCAGCACCACATAAAATAAAATAAAGATGAAAAAAAAAATGTCAAGAATGCTTCTGAGAGGATCTCTTATCTCCCCCTCAATCCAAAGCCATTATAAAAAGGTTTTCTTCTTTGCTAGACTGAGACTTCCACAAAGGTATTCAGAAAATCCAAGTCTGGTCCCCTTTATGGAAGAGTTTCTGGAAATTGCTATTTTGGGCTAGATAATTCTTTGCTGTAGGGTCTGTGTCTGTCCTGTGCATTGTATGAGGTTTATTTAGCAACATCCCTCACTTCTACTCACTAGACACCAACAGAACCCTCTAGTTGTGACAATCAAGTGTCTTCACACCTTGTCAAATGTGCCCAGGGTTGGGAATATAGGGGTATGAGGCAGAACTGCCCTTGGTAGAGAACCACCTGCTTTACAGAAAGGAGGCCCAGGCTCTTCTCAATTAAGACATTATAGAGAGAAGGTGCTCATCCACATGGCAAAGGCTCATCTGAAAGGCAAGGGGAGGTGCCCAGCAAGGTACAAACATGGCCTCACAAAGAATATGTCTATTTTTAACCCTGTAACAGGAAGAGGAAGCAACAGGAATTTGAAAGTGGGCAGAAACACAAAAATAATCTGGTTGAATTCTCTTAGAATGGTGAAGCAAGCAGAGCCTCTTGAGGTGAAGTGGGCTATCTAAGGGCACAGAAATTCATGGCAGACCTGAACTCGGCTCTACTTTCGGCCTGGTGCCTTTCTGCTGTGTGCCATCTCCTTCAATTCTTCCTTGGCTTCTGCACCTCCATTTCACAGCCAAGAGATTTTAGTTGGGTTGAAAAAGAAAAAGGGACAGAGTGTTCCATAGCAAAACAACAACTGAGAGTAACATATCCTGAAGACTGCTGGCCAGAGCAGAGGGTCTACCTAGTAGGAAGGACCTGGCAGGGACACTGTCAATGAACTTTGCAACTTCCAGGTGAGAACACAAAAATCCTCCATACCACCACACTAGGGTAAAGTTTTATAATGGTCAACCCCAAAGACATGTAAAAATATCCCCTTCCCTGGCTTGACTCAAACATCAGTCAGTCCAGCATTGGACAACTTCCCTTCTTGGCCTTCCTTTACACAGATCCTAAGACAAGAGCCCCACACACAGGCCAATACCTGGTTACTGACCCTTAAAATGGACTGGGTAGTGCTGCTGTTTCCTTCACTAGGACTCCACAAGGCCCAAGTTCCACCAGCTCTGTGACTTTCCTGACTTGGGCATAAGTACCTCTTAATACCAGGTCCTGATGTAGGGACCCAATGAATTTGGTTTAGGCAAAATGTCTAAGGGTCTCCAGAATGAAGATCCTGGGCAGTGGCTAAGCATATCTGTCATGGAGGCACAAGCAGGCACAAAGCAAGATTACACCCACCAACATATGAAAAAGTGGTTGGATTGCTGCTAAAGTGAAAAAAAAAATCTGCAAAACAAAACTTTCTAGGCACTAATTAAAACAACAACAACAAAAAACTTTCTAGGCATTATAATTATAGTTCAGAGTCTCATGCTTAGGCTGGGGTTGTGGCTCAGCAGCAGACTGCTCACCCAGTATGTGTGAAGCACTGGGTTTGATACTCAAACCACATAAATAAAATAAAATAAATAGATATAATAGTGTTTATTTATCTATTTATAAATAGATAATATAAATAAATAGATAAAATAGAGTTTACTTATTTATTTATTTAGTTTATTGTGTTCATCTACAATGAAAAAAGGTATTTTAACAAAAGCCTCATGCTCTACTGACCAAGCTAGCCAGGCAATTATAGTTAAGTAAATCTAAACACATATGGAGTTTTTTTTTTTTTTTTATTTTTTAGAGGAATAAGACTCTTTATTGGGACTTCCTGAAGGGAGACACAGCACTTACCTGCACTATACTTTTCCCAATTCAGGTTTGTGGGCCCTGCCCTAGAGATTCTGATTCAATGGTTATGAGAATGAGTAAGGGGAACCTATAGTTTAAGAGATCCTTAGATAATTATTTCTGACTTGTCACTGCTGGTCTTTAAGAAGTACTGATGGTCTGAAGAAGTTTATTATGATCGTATTTCTGAAGGAGTATACTTTTTGGAATTCAGCAGTTTCAACATTAATGAGTTTATTTCCTGTCTTTGGTTTTCTGCTGAGAAAGGTCATCACTAGGTAAGGCCTTTCTAAAGTTGCACAGCTGAGATTCAGACTGCAGCTGTTTCATCAGCCTGAGTGTCAAGTCCAGAGAACACACTTCTCAGGCCACATGGAATTTCAAAGAATCTTCCAATGTATTTCAGATTATTTTACTTTTAGATAAGCCCCCAATTAAAAATGCACTATATAGAAAACATATGAAGGGAAGTTATATCATGTAAATGCATGGTGTGTAGATAGGAAGACTCTGGAGTTCCAGAAAAAAGAGCAGATGGCAAAGCTGGCAGGGTCCTCTGATATGGATTCCAAGCTGACAGACAGGTGCTGGGGACCACCTGGGAAACTATGTAGAAATGTTCACTTCATAACTAGATGTCCTAATCACTGATAATCTCTATAGGAAGTACACAAAGCAGCCACAACCGAGAAATGCAACTTTAAAAAAGAAAAAAATAAGACAAATATGAAGACTTACATTTGTTCAGTTTTCTTGGGCAGCTTGTCACTGCCACCTGTGAAAGAACACATGTATTAAGAATGTGACAAGAGCACAGAATATGCAAACACTATATAAGGAAGTGGAAATGATCTATCCATCTATCTATCTATACATCTATCTATTGTGGTACCCAGGATTGAAGCTAGAGGTGCTCTTCCACTGAGGTATAACCCCAGTCCTTCTTGTTTTTTTCATTTTGAGAGAGGGTCTCACTAAGTTGCTGAGGCTGGCCTCCAACTTTTGATCCTCCTGCATCAGCCTCCCGAGTTGCTGGAATTACAACAGTGTGCCATCTCACCTGCTTAATTTAATTTGAAGACATTACCAAGAACTATATTTATTTTTCTTTTAAGTTAAATACAGTATAAGCACAAACAACAATGGAACCTGGCTTCTTCCACTATCCTCCTGGACCTTCACCCTGACATTTCCTACTTTTACATCCTACTTAGCATCACTACCTAAACATCAGAGATGTGCAGAATCTTAGGCTCCAGAATATTTATACTTTTAAAACTTTGAGGTAAACAGGTTCAGTTCTGTTTCTTTCTTAATTTTATTAACTATCTGACTCAAGATAATTTTTTTATAGGAATGAGACTTTTTATTGGGACTTCCTGAAGGGAAGGGCATTTTTCCAGAGTTTCCTGGCTTATTTGACAATACCCAGGAAAAAAAAATCTGGCTTCTGATGTACTATATCTTCTGGGTCCACATTCATTCTTTTTTTTTTTTTGTGGGGGTGGGGGTATCCGGGATTGAACTAAAGTGTTGGGGGTTTCTGGGACTGCACTCAGGGACACTCAACTTCTGAGCCACATTCCCAGCCCTATTTTGTATTTTACTTAGAGACAGGGTGCCTTGCCATTGCTGAGGCTGGCTTTGAACTCGAGATCCTCCTGCCTCAGCCTCTGGAGCCGCTGGGATCACAGGCATGCACCACTGCGCCTGGCAACACATTCATTCTTTAAGTTATGCCTGCAGCTTCTGGGATACCCCAGCAAGCAGAGAGGCTCTAGTCAGCCTGGCCTTTTTTGGATAGCACCACATCATGTGCCCAGCTTGTGGGTACTCTTCTATTATGGCCCTTTGTCACATTTCTCACAACATTCAGGTATTCATCCAGCTAAGTCATTCATATTCCCACTGTAGCCCATATCTCCTACTATCTCAAACTAGATCTTCATTATTTGACCTTTCTTCTGACACTGAGTCCAGGATCTTACACAGGGTTAGACCTCTAAACCATAGGTTGAACCAATGATTTTGCTTCTGAAATATTCTGTGAGTAATATGTTAGGCACAGCAACTCCCCAGAGAGGGAGTAGGAGTCCCACAGATTGGTATCATAAGTTTCTAAGCAAAGTAGTGAATTTTATGTTAACTTCTCATCCATGGGAGAAACCATTTACTAGGTAAGTTAATGAGATGATTTCCAGGGACTTACCCAAGTAAGGAATGTGAGTAGCTCCAAAAAAGTAGGTCCTTGAACATGCAAGAGGTCCTTTTGGTGAGATACACTGTGCTACCTGCATGTCAGAAAATATTAAAAATAAGAAAAGTAGCAGAGACTTAAGTGTGAACTGCTAGAGGAATAAAAAGCATATAATCAGTGGAAATAAAACTTATTTAACCAAAACTGATTTATTATTATTATTTTGGGGGGAGGTACCAGGGATGGAACTCAGGAGCTCTCACTCAACCACTGAGTCACATCCCCAGCCCAATATTTGTATTTTATTAGAGACAGGATCTCACTGAGTTGTTTAGCACCTCCCCGTTGCTGAGGCTGGCTTTGAACCTGCAATCCTACTATCTCAGTCTTCTGAGCCACTGAGATTACAGGTAGGCACCACTGCACCTGGCTTGATAATGTTAGTTTTTAAAGAAACAGAAGAGAAGATCACCTTTAATTCTGCTTTTTCCAAAAGTATCTTCTCTGTGTGTATATGTAGGTCCCCTGTTCCACCCTTGGCTATAATGTGAGGCTGCTGTCAGCTACTCAATTAGCTCATTGTGCTAATGAATTCACAATTCAGAAGGAAAAACATAAAAGGTGTTTTGACGGTCATTAATATTCAATCCAGAGCTTTCATGTAAAGACCTTTGCCCACAAGACAGGCAGAGGCATGGGGCAGCTATAAAATCAGGAAACCTAGGTCCCCACCTTCATTTGGATTTCATCTTTGAATATAGCTCTTGTAGAAAAGAAAGTAAGTTTTTCTAGGTTTTAAGATTTTTATTATTCTTTCCTTTAAGATGTGCATTTATGGACTGGGGCTGTAGCTCAGTGGCAGAGTGCTTGCTTAGCATGTGTGAGGCACTGGGTTCGATCCTCAGCACCACATAAAAATAAGCAAAATAAAGCCATGCTGTCCATCTACAACAAACAAAAAAAAATTTTAAAAAGATGTGCATTTATATCTATATAAATATCTCTAGATATAAATGGATGTCCAATATCTCATGTAGGTTCCTAGGAGAGCAGGTACAAAATAAAAAACATGCCATCATAAGAATAAAGGAATGTAAATTAGTATAATATGTAAAAAATAGCTAAATATTCATGACTAATCATTTCTTTTATTCTAATTAAGGAAGTCACATGAGAATACATAGCATTTTACCATAATACTATGAATCCAAGGTACAGATTTGAAATGAGAACTTCTTCTCCATAATATTCACTATAGTGAATGTGATCAATATTGCCATGACAATGAAGGAAAACTCATGTACCTATTCATAATTGTTGGCTAATACATTTTTTTAAAATCTAGGGCTATTTCCTTAAAGCATGTTCCTTGTGTTTCCAAGTTCTTCCATATTAAAGGGTTTTTTTTTAAGGTGTCATGTGTTTTAAATCTGCTTCCTTAGGTCATATCATAAATTTGAGTCAGCACATATTAACATCAGATTTACTTTAAAAAGTAAATTGAGACAATTTCATATATAATGTAAATGCTTAAGTTATCTGGGTTTACACATTTTACATGGCACTTATTAATTGTAAATTATTCACAAGTCACACAAAAATGGAAAAGATGAGTACATTACCTTGAAATACAGCTGTTTTTTCTCTTTACATTTTAGTTTGAGAGGTTTTTACTGATTCATCATTTTCAAGGTCACTGATTCTTCCCTTGGATATGACTAATCTACTGATAAATCCATCAAAGACATTTTTAATTTTCATTATAACTTTTTTTGGTTCCAGCCTTTCTGTTTGATTTTTTCTTAGAGTTTCCATCTCCCTGCTTAACACTATTCATCTATTCCTACATATTGCCTACTTTTTCCATTAGAGCCCTTCACATATTAACCGTAGCTATTTTAAATTCTGTGTCCAGGGCTGGAAACATAGCTCAGTGGTACAGCATTTGCACATCATGTGTGGGCTCTGGGTTCCATCCCCAGGACTGTAAAATGATAATAATAGCTATTATCATCATCATCATTATTATTTTTGTCCGAAAATTATAAAATATGAGATACAAGTTGGTTCTGAGGGTCACATTAGCTTTTCACACCATGTTTTTTATTGCCTTTTAGAATACTTTGTGATTTTTTTTTTGTTATTGTTAAAAGCCAGACATGATATATTAAGTAATAGAAACCAAGGGAAATAAGTCTTTAAATGTGAGATTTTATGTTAACATGCCTAAGAGTTGGGTTCTGTTCAATGTTTTCTGTAGTTGTAAGTGCTAGGTGTTTTGATTCCTATACTGTCCTTAGATCTGTCTCTCTTGTTATCTTTGGGTTTCCCTATGAATTCCCCCTTATATACTCTTGTGCCTTGCAGCTATTAACCACCTGCTATTAAACTGCAGACCTGCTGCAGTGGTGCTAAGGTAATGGGGTAGGAAAAGCATTCTATAATCTTGTGATTAAATCTCAGTCTTTGAGTGGGCCTGTATCTGCAGGCTTTGACCTTTACAAGTGTTTCTTAGCTCTTTTCCCTCTCTCCTAGGTGAGTCAGGAAGGCCAGAGTGTGATAGAGTCAAAGAAATGCCCTTTTCCCCAATGGAATAAGGTTTGGGTAAAATTGTTTATCCTGGAATGTAGGTTTTGCTATTGAGGCCTTTGTTATTATCTTCCTTATATTTCAAAACAGTCACTCTTCTTTTTCCCCTACCAGTCATAAGAGAATTGGTTTGTTTTGCTCTTTACCATGTGAACTTGCAAGGGTTCAACTAATATAACCCATGGAAATGTGACAATCCTATGTCCCCCAGGAGTTTCTCACTTTCACACTAGTCCACTTTCTACCTGCAGAATTTCACTACGATTACCATTTAAGTGTTCCCACAAGTTTGTAAAATCAGTGGTTTCTGCTGCAGGTACGGAGACACAGGCTGTGATTCTCTGGATTTACCTGTCTCTCTAGATTTCAGAGTGGCAGTTTGCCTTGAGACCTTAGTTCTCTGATGAATCCAAGAAAAGTCATTGATTTTCAATTTATTTGGCTTTTTTCTTATAAATATAGGGATAATTTCCAAGTTCTTTACACATCAGAGCTGAAACTGAGAGTCTTCTCTGAATCTTACTGAAGTCTTAACATGTTAGAAGGCCTCCTCCAAAACTGTGTCAGTGGTGAGCAGGAGGACCTGCCTCCTCATTACTACCCGGTAGGAGTGCAAATCCAGGTTCTCCACTCAGCTGCTACTGACAACTGGCATGTGCATGTTGGGGGGGCTATATCAGTGGGAGCTCAGGTTCCCCACTATGCCTCAGCTGATACCATCCCAGAGTTTGGAGGGTAACAAACACTATGGGTAAGGAAGAGGCCTTGCTACTGCTCAGTGGTGATAAAAGTCATATGATTCCCCATTGGCCACCTGTGATTCTGCCCCAAGAAGAGCCCTCTTGCTATACTGTGGGGTGGAAGAAGCTATTATTGTTATTATTTTGCAGTCCTAGGGATGAAACCCAGGGTATTACACATGCTATGCAAGTGCTGTATCACTGAGCTATGTCTCCAGCCCTGGACAGATAATTTAAAATAACTATGAAGTTCAGGCTCCCCACTGGGCCTTCTATGACACTATCCTGAGCAGAATATGGGTGGGGATGGCAGCTCACCCCAATCTGGCAAGCAAGGAAATCTAGGGTCTCCACTCGGCCTTTGTGGGGAGGGTTGGAGCAGAGGTGTACTTTTTCTGTAGGGCTTGTATATAGAGCAGTTATTATTTTAAAGTTTTCTGTCTTACTAGGCTGTACCTTTTCTGATCCTCTGAATATATCTGGATATTCTTGAATATCCAGTCTGGATATAAGGAAAAAAAAAACATAAGAATTCACTATCATCTTATTTCCTGAAGTCTTTAGCCATCCTGCTTCCTTCTCTGTACCTTTCAGAGTATATTTGTGTTTGTTTTATATGAAAGGTCCCATGTTTTTAATTGTATTTAATGAGAGATAAAGCATGTATACATTATACACCATCTTTGTAGAAGCAGAAGTCAGAATTGTCTCCTATATTTATTTAATTTGTGTATTCAACAAATAATATTACACAGAGAAGCCTGTTCCATCTGGCATTTTCTGTGTATTCCAAAACTACTCAGGGATTTAAAATGGGGTCTGAGCCTCTATTGACAGAACAGCAAAGTCCTGACAGCCCATCCTTTCTGGTATCTCTATATCCTGAGCTGGCTTAGAGGCAGTTCTAGAATCATAACTCAGAGAGACTAAACTATATCACCTGGGTCACACATTCTCCAAATCTAAATTTAAAAAATAACAACACCTACAACTCTGGCTTTCCTGATAGCCAGAAACATTTTTAAAATATTTAACATTCCATTAAGATAGCATAAATGTTCACATTCATTAGAGTCCCCACATTCAAGTTCAATGATCTCTTTAAAAGAATGTAGCAGACAACATACTATCAAATGAGAAATCTCCCTGGCACTCTCAATAAGAGAACAAAGATCATCAAGGTTTATGATCTTAAATGTAAGCCAGAACTTCACAAATTTAGGCTTGGTATGACTATTAAAATTGCTTTTAATTTTTTTCCTTCAAATACTTCAAAGTTAAATGTTTTCAAATCACATCTAGTACTAATAAATATTGTATATTTATTTTTATATTTTATAAATAAATGTTATATATTTCAAAATAAATATAAATGTGTTTATATATACATAACATATACATACAGTTTCCAATCATTTTTCACTTTAAAACAAACGTCAGACTCAGGGTTAAATAAATGCACTAATTGACCAACAGGCACCAGGCAGTCCAGCCACTCACCATGTGTTTAGCAAAGCTCCCACCAGGACCAGTGTTGCGTACCAAATGCCCTTCAGAAGGGAAGTTAAAGTTTCCAGCATTCAGGTTTTCTCGAGTTGAGTGATTACCAAAGAGTACAAATGGCTGCCGATTAGGGCTAGAGCAGCAAGAAAAGCATGTGATTAGAAAACAGATTCCTATGACCTGAGTGAGTTCTTGGATTTTTCTGATTGATGTCCTGAACCTAATGTCCTGGATGATTGGGAAGGGATGCCAGGCGACTCTTACTAGTGACCCAAAGGGATTAGTCATTGAGGAACATAACTATATCCACACTAGACTTATATTTTCAACTTAACCTACCTTTTGAGGAACAGTTCCTTAAAATTTCGCTGTGCATAATATAGTGATGAAGCAAAGCCCCAGTTTTATATGACAGTATTATAATAGAAATACAGGTTTTAAAGCATGATAGTGGTTGTGATCAGACTAGGCAGACAACAGAGCAGTTACCAACTTCTGAGTAACTTTCAGGTAGAAAGGATAAGAGAAGGTTGCAAATAGTTTCATTACCTATATACTCCAGCACCACTTGTCCATCCTCTTCCTCCCTCTCTCTTGGCTGAATTCTACCTCCCTCCCATTTTCTGCTCACTCCTCGTTCATTCTAATCAACCCCTCCTCAGTCATTTCATTCATAGAGCTGTTGTAAAAGTCACCAAGTGACTTTCACATGAGGCATACTTTGGCAATCCCAAAGGATTTGTGCTTCCTCACCCCCTAAATCAAATCAACCTCCTGAAAACCATTTATTTAGTTTCCTCCAACCACATGGCCATAACCCCTAATCCCTGCTGCCATAATTTCCTCCCTTAATAACTGCAACGTTTCCTGTTTCACTGCATCCACCCTTACCCTTCTATAACCTATTCTCCAACAGTGATAATATATATACTTTGTACTGGGAATTGAAACCAAGGGGGGCTTTACCACTGAACTACATCTCCTGGTCTTTTTATTTTTTATTTTGAGAAAGGGCCACGCTAAGTGTCTGAAGTTCTCACTAAGTTGCTGAGGCTGGCCTTGAATTTGGATCCTCTTGCCTCGGCCTTCTAAGTTACTGGAATTACAAGCCCGCACTACTGCACCTGGTTGTGAAATTAATCTTTTAGATATACAAAGCATTCACTACCTGTTATTCTCAGGAGAAGTACCAAAATTTTGCAAATGGCAAACAAGGGCTTGTATGGTCTAGTCGATTTCTTCATTTCCATGCAAGGCAGTTCTCCTCCAACTCCCATATTCCAGGATATTTCATGTTCTTTATGTCCTTTATGTTCTTGTTTCAGGACCTCTCATCTTCTCCCTTCTCCCAATTATCTCTACTCATTGTTCACATCTCTCCCAGCGGAGGCCAGACTCTCTTCACAGTATCATCAATGTTCTTTTCTCTTTCATGGTATTAATCAGAGTTTGCAATGATATATTTCTATGTGAGTTTATTTAATTAAGGTCTTATTTCTTCAGCATACTACGAACTCCATGAGAGCAGAAAACATATTTGGTTTATTTATTTTCTTAACCATGTACTTCTCTTCCTTGATATGTTGTAGTAAATATTTTTGATAGGAGATATATTTTAAAAGATAGTTTTCTTTATCCCCCACCCTTTCCTTAAAGTGCTCTTAATGTGTGTTGTGTAGAAAAGTCTTTGCATTTCTTTTCATTCCCCTTGAAATAGTACCTTAAGCATCAAGTAAATAGGGGCTTTGAAAACTAAACATGACTGATTTTTCTTCTGAAACTTAATTCAAGCTAAGTGATATTTTGGGCAGAACAGAATGAGTCTGAATCCCCCCAGGGTATTTTGTTTTACTGTTAGAGTGGACTGTGATTGAGGGAAGAAGAGAGGAAAGATCTATCTTCTTCTTTTTTTTTTTTTAAAGAGAGAGAGAGAATTTTAATATTTATTATTTTTTAGTTTTCGGCAGACACAACATCTTTGTATGTGGTGCTGAGGATCGAACGTGGACCGAACACATGCCAGGCGAGCGCACTACCGCTTGAGCCACATCCCCAGCCCAAGATCTATCTTCTTTATCCATCAGAGGAAGCACTTCCTGTTGATCATGACAAAAATGAAGGAAAAACTTTGGAACACTTCCTGTTCCCCTCTTCTTCATGAGGAGATCCTTTTACTCCCCACAAACCACTATTGTTCTCCTGCCCAGTCCCTGAATTTTTACTCTTGCTTTCCTAAGCTAGGGATAAGGAATCAATATTCCTTCATTTAGATTTTAGCAGGCTCTAATTCATTTAAAGCTAGTTTACCTGGGCACTGTGGCGCACACCTGTAATCCCAGAGGCTCAGGAGGCTGAGGCAGGAGGACTGCAAGTTCAAAGCCAGTCTCAGCAAAAATCAAGACACTAAACAACTCAGTGAGACTTTACAAAATAAGGGTAAGGATGTGGCTAAGAGGTTGAGTGACCCTGATTTCAATCCCCAGTAACTCCCCTCTACAAAATGCTAGTTTACTATAAAATTACCGAAAAATAAAATACATATTCTTTAAAAAAAGCAGTGAAACCAATGAATTTACAGGGTACAGGATTTCTTACCCTGTGATGACTAAAGCCATACTCTTCTGACTCTAGGTTCTCTAATTGAATGCTCCCAAATTTCACCTTGCTTGTAAGTTCCATTTTTTTCTATCACCATTCACACTTCTTCCCTTGGGGACCTTACCTGTTTTCAGTTATATGGCTGGAGATCATTCCATGACTGAAGTAACTTCTGAATGGCTAAAAAGAAGACAATATTGTATATAAGAGCACAATTTTATAAAATAATCAGAAATCGTTCATACATGTTTATATGTGCACACACACACTCAAGAGAGCATGTAGAATGTATGTGTGAGAAAGAGGGATGTCAGTAGATTATTCTAAGAATATGGAAGGATATGTGTGGTGGATAGCAACATTAATTGGAGGACACATAGCAAAAAAAAAAAGTGAAGACAAAAGGCTGCAAAAGTAAAGAAAAATTTTTTTAAATTTTCTTTTCAAATTTATAGTTTTTATTGAAAGAACACTGGACCAACCACCATCTATTGTCCAAATTGCTAATCTTGTAGGGATTTTTCCCCCTTATATTTAGAAAGTTTTTTTATAAATTTCCAAAACATGAATGTGTACTAATTATAATATGCTAATTTAAAATCAGCAACAAGGGAGAATCCAAGGAACACAGAAGTACACTGACAGAAGTTTCCTGGGAAACCAAATAAATAATTCTCAGCTTTTGGATACACAGCATTAGGCTAAACACTAACCAAAGCAAACACACGGGGTCTAGTGTCCAGAGAGTTCAAATTTTCAAACAGCAATTATAATACCTCTAGAGAACACTTGTGTTTTTTTCCAATTATTTAAACAGTATATGTTCATTGCAGAACACAATAAAAACCACCACTGTAATCTCTAAGAACCATTAACATTTTGGTACATTTTCTTTGAATCTTTTTTTCCTTCTTGTTTTTGGGGGGGGGGTGGGAGAGTACTGGGGATTGAACCCATGGTCTTGTGCATGTCAGGCAAGTGTTTTACCACTGAACTACATCCCCAGTCCTTTGTATTTTTTATTTTTATTATTTTTATTTATTTTTCAGACAGGGTCTCACTAAGTTGCCCAGGTTGGCCTCAATCTTGCAATCCTTTCCACTGAGATGGGTAACTGGGATTAGAAAGATGTGCTGCCACACCTGGCCATTCAAATCTTTTTTTCTATGGCATATTCATAGACTCTATATGATTATACTTAAGTGTATTAAGTAGTCCTCTATTCTTGGAAATTTATATTGTTACTAACTCTTCTATATCAAGATTAATAGTGTAATGAATAATTTGGAGCTCTGAATATTTCCTAAGACAGCTCTAAAACAAATAGGCAGAACTATACTGTTTTTCAAAAGAGTTTTGTCAATGTACACTTTCACTTACAATATCCGAGTGTGCCTATTTCTGGGTCTCATCATCAGCACTGCCTAAGGAATGGTTTAAAGAGATTTGCCACATTGATCAATGCCACAATGATCACTATGTTCTATTTTATATCCCTCTTAAAATTTTTTTCAGATTTTTTTTAGTTGTTGATGGACCTTTATTTTATTCATTTATTTATATGCAGTGCAGAGAATTGAACCCAGTGCCTCACACATGTGAGGCAAATGCTCTACCACTGAGTCACAATTCCAGCCCTTTATATCCTTTTGACTATTTTTTTTTTGGGGGGGGGGTACAAGGCATTGAACTCAGGGGCGCTTAATCACTGAGCCACATCTTCAGCCCTTATTATATTTTATTTGGAAACAGGGTCTCATTGAGTTGCTTAGGGCCTCACTAAGTTGCTGAGGCTAGTTTGAACTCGAGATCCTTCTGCCTCAGCCTCCTGAGTCATTGGGATTACAGGCATGTGCCACCTATCCCTTTGATTTTTTAATGAAGTACAATATTTTTGATATGTTCAGTGGCCATATGGATTTCTCTTTGTTACTTATATATTCTTTAGATATTTATCAATTAGAATTTTGGCATTTGTGTTGTTAATTTATAATAACACTTTTAAAATAATAATAGTTGAAATTTATTATGGACTTCCCATGTGAACTGTGAAAGACACTTCAATTACTTACTTTTAAGCAATCCTAATAACAACCTATGAGCTTCATAGTATCATCATCTCCTCTCTACAGATGAGTTGACTAAGACATGAAAAGTTAATTGACTTGACCAAGACCACAGAGCTAGTGAATTACATAGTTGGGATTTTAACTGAGTAATCATTGAGAAAAAAGATAAAATTAGATCTGTATCTCACACCATACACAATAAAAATCCCTTGTGGATTAGTGACCTAAATGGAAAACATTAAACCATGCAAATACTAGATGGTGAATTACTCTTTAACCTTCAATTAAAGATTTTCTCTGATGGGGATTGGAATAAAATTCTTTGCATGTATTATTTTGTCAAAATTACCCAACTACTATAGTATATTGTAGAGCTCCAATTAAAAAAAATTAAAAAACTTTTCTCTGTACAATGATTTAAAATTTAGAGATGATAAAAGATTGATATTTACATAAAAATAAAAATAGTTTCCATAAGTAAAGCAAGTGTGATTAACATGGAAGAAATATTTGGAATATATATAAAGAACTCCTTAAAACTAAGGGACAAAAGACCTAAAAACCTATGCTCTTAAATAACAACAAAAAAACTGTGCTCTTTTGTTCAGTCAATATTGTACCAGGACTGGGGGTACAGCTTATGGTAGAGCACTTGCTATCTATGTGCAAGGCCCTGAGTTCAATCCCTAGTATAGGAAAAAAACTGCATCAATATTAAATTGGAGGGAAAAGAAGACATAAAACAAAATATAAATAATTCTAAACATGGAAAAGATGTTCAACTTACTTATAAGCAGAGAAACCTAAATTAAAACAACACTGAGATACCATTTCTCATCTATAAGACTGTGGAGACAATTTTTGTATGTGTGTATGTTTGTGATACAGGGATTGAATCCAGGGCCTCACACACATTATGTAAGTGCTTTACTACTAAGCCACATCCCCAGCCTAGGACTGTGGAAAAATTTAAAAGTATGACCCTATATTCTATTGGTGAGGCTGTGGAGCAACAGGCACTCTCATATCATTAAGAATGAAAATTAGTACAAACCTTCTTAAGGGGGATTTGGCAATAGCTAACATAATTGTGTATGTATTTACCTTTTGACCCAGAAATCCCATTCCTAGGTGTGTGTGTGTGTGTGTATAACATTATGGAAAGATGAGCATGAAGTTATTTACTATGCCACTGTTTGCAAATAGCAGACTGTTGAAAACTACCTAAATATGTATACATAAGAGAGTACCTGACTAAATTAAGATTCATTTTCAAAATAGAGTATTGTAAATTGTGGCAAAGAAGGAGAAAAATCTCAACAAACTGATTTGGAAAGAGTTCCAAGATATATTGTTAAATGAAGAAAGCAAAGTGGAAATGACTCTTTGTTATTCTTCAATGCAAGAAAGATATAAAAATACATATCTGTTCATTTGTGCAAAGGAAATAGAAGAGATAAATCAGAAATTAAAGAGGTTTGTCACCTGTCAGAAACAAAAGTAACACTTTTTTTTTTTTTTGGTAGTGCCAGGGATTGAACCAGCAGGGCCTCATACATACTAGGCAAATACTCTTACCAGTGAACTACATTCCCAGGTCTAGAGAGTGACACTTCTGAGTTATCTCTTTTTGAATATCTCTCATTCTTAGGATCACAGTAATGAGAAAGAAAAAAAGAATGCAAAAAGCTGAAGGGCACCATTGAAGTGTGTGAGAATTTTGAGGTCTAATTTAGGAATAACTGGAAGGAGAGAGACAGGAAGCTGAAAAACTATTTGAACAAATAATGTACAAAAAATTAGCAAACTTGACAAAAACTATAAATCCACCAAACTAAGAAAAGAAGCTCAATAAAACCCACATGCAAGAAATATGAAGAAAATTGCAGCAAGGCATATCATAATCCAATTACTCAAAACCAGTAATAAAGGGAGAAATCTTAAAAATCTGCTACAGGGACTTTCTCTGCTATGTACAGAGAAACAAAGATTAGGATGAAAGACTTATTAGTAACAAGGTGGGGCTGTGGGGATAGAAAGAATGGTAGAATGAGAGACATTATTACCCTATATATATGTATGATTACACTACTAGAGTGACTCTGCGCCATGTACAGCCAGAGGAATGAGAAGTTGTGCTCTATTTATGTACAATATGTCAAAATGCATTCTACTGTCTTGTATAAATAATTAGAACAAATAAAATTTTAAAAAAGACTTATCAGTAACAAAGTGAGAGACAGTAGAGCAACATCTTTTGAGTACTGAAAGGAAAATATTGTCAACTTAGAATCAATACATGGCAAAAGTATCTTTCAAAAATGAAATCAAGATTTTTTTTCTAGATATACAAAAGCTGAAAGATTTCATCAGAATAAGATTTGAACTACAAAAAATGTTAAAGAAAAATCTTTAGGGAAATAGGATACCAAATAGAAATCCAGGTCTACACAAAGGAAGAAAGAGCGCCAGAGAAAGTAACATCATGGGAAAAGACATAAGATATTTTTCTTATTCAGTAAACCTTTAAAATAGATAATTGTTTAAAACAACAATAACAATATATTCTGGGGTTTACAACATAAGTAAAAGAAAATTCACACTAAGATCAACTCCAGAGGCTGGGGTGTGGTTCAGTAGCAAAGCACTTACCTAACATGTGGGCAGCCCTGGGTTCAAACACCAGCACTACCACCAACCCACAAAAAAATCAACTCCTGCTCCACGTGATCAGGAGGAGGAGAAGGGATTGTTCTGGGCCGCCAGAGAACTGAGTACTGGTGGTAAAAGCCCAAGGTGGACTCAAGGGCAAGCTCAGGAGAGTTGTTGTTCTTTTTTTTTTAATTTGTTCTTTTTAATTAACTTTACAATAGAATGTATTTTGACATATCATGCATACATGGAGTATATAACTTCCCACTTTTCGTGGTTATATATGATGTGTAATTACACTGGTCATGTATTCATATATGAACATAGGAAATTTATGTCCAATTCATTCTACTGTCTTTCCCATTCCCATCCCCCACCCTTTCCACCACTCTGCCCTGTCCAATTCAGGAGAGCTCTTCTAATCCACGTTGACTAATTTCTGTGACATATACACACAAAGGCAGTGTGTATACTTTTTGGTTCTCAATCTAGATACTTCAGTTTACTCATGGAGTGTTTTAGTCTGAAACTGGTAACTTCTCACTATTGTTTGCTTATAAAGGCAGTTTGGGGGCTGGGTTGTGGCTCAGCGGTAGAGTACTCACCTAGCACTAACCTAGCAAACCTAGGCCCTGGGTTTGACCCTGAGCACCACATAAAAATAAATAAATAAAATAAAGGTATTGAGTCCAACTACAACTAAAAAATAAATATTAAAAAAAGACAGTTTGACATTTGAAGGAGATATGTGAAGAAATTATTAACTAGAAATTATTAACTAGAATTTCTGGCTGACAAAGGCACCACCATACTGAAAAGTGAATATTCATCCAGTAGAGAAGCTGGCACAGGAAAAAAGACAAAACACCCTCAACCCCCTTCTGCAGTGCTGGGGATCAAACTCAGGGCCTTGCTCATGCTAGGCAAATGCTCTATCACTGAGCTACATCCACAAGCCCCCAAACAACTTTTTATATAGAGATTGGCAAGGGGGTGAATTTCTTTATGGCATATAACACAGTTTAAGAAAATGATAATCAAATTACAAAACAACAATAATATAGGATTGATAGTGTATTTTGGAAAAAAAATTTAATAAAAACAACAAATAAATTAACAATTCTTTCTTTCATTGACCCTTCCCTTAACATACCTCGCCTGCCTGAGATTCTGAAAGTTCTAGCAGGAAAGGAATTTCTGTATCAAAATTAGCGAAGAAGCTAGTCCACTGATGTTCCAAAGCAACCAAATCCTGGGGAGAAAATGAAAGAGATAATATTATGAAACAGAGATACTTTAGAAAACCAGAGCCATAAAACTGCTATTGATCTCAAAATATCATATATTTATATACGCTGATTAAAAGGTTGTAGCACATAACTGATGATGCTATCACAAGACAAATCTTTATTTTTTCCTTTTTATTTTATTTTTAATTTTTATTTATTTTACATAGAAAATCTTAAAAACATGAAGTCAAGTGAAAAAAGTCAGATGCAAAACACTACCAGGAATGTGGTCCATTTACATGAAATATCCAGATGCAAAAAGACCACCAAGAATACAGTCCATTCATATGAAATATAGAGACAGAACACAGATTAGTAATTGTTTATGGCTTGGAGTGAGGATACAGAATGACTGCAAGTGGGCATACAGAAACTTTTTGGGTTATAAAAATATTTTAAAATTTGATTGTTGTTTTTTTTTTTTTAACTAAAAAATAAATATTTTATTTTATTTTTTTTTTAATTTTTTTTATTGGTTGTTCAAAACATTATAAAGCTCTTGACATATCATATTTCATACATTAGATTCAAGTTGGTTATGAACTCCCAATTTTACCCCAAATACAGATTGCAGAATCACATCGGTTACACATCCACATTTTTACATAATGCCCTATTAGTAACTGTTGTATTCTGCTACCTTTCCTATCCTCTACCATCCCCCCTCCCTCCCCTCCCATCTTCTCTCTCTACCCCATCCACTGTAATTCATTTCTCTCCTTGTTTATTTTCCCATTCCCCTCACAACCTCTTATATGTAATTTTGTATAACAATGAGGGTCTCCCTCCATTACCATGCAATTTCCCTTTTCTCTCCCTTTCCATCCCACCTCATGTATCTGTTTAATGTTAATCTTTTCTTCCTGCTCTTCCTCCCTGCTCTGTTCTTAGTTGCTCTCATTATATCAAAGAAGACATTTGGTATTTGTTTTTTAGGGATTGGCTAGCTTCATTAAGCATAATCTGCTCTAGTGCCATCCATTTCCCTGCAAATTCTATGATTTTGTCATTTTTTAGTGCTGCGTAATACTCCATGGTGTATAAATGCCACATTTTTTTTATCCATTCATCTATTGAAGGGCATCTGGGTTGGTTCCACAGTCTAGCAATTGTGAATTGTGCTGCTATGAACATCGATGTAGCAGTATCCCTGCAGTACGCTCTTTTAAGGTCTTCAGGGAAAGGTTGCACAATTTTGTAAACTTACTAAATACCACTGAATTGCAAAAGGTTAATTTTTTTAAAAAACAGTAATGACCCTCGAGCATATTAATTTATCAACCTTTGATAGAAGGAAGAACTTATTTATGAAGCACCTAAACGATGGTGCTATGTCCAAGTGCCCAAAAGGTCACACATCATAAAGCTCTGTTCAAGTACAAATTAGCTGACCTTAGTTAGAAGTTAAGTGGGGCCAGGAATGACACAGAGCCCTCTTCTCCCTCTAATCTTCTTAGTAGCCATGTGAATACTGAGAACTCTGCACCCTTCCTGGTTGACTCCTTTATATGCAGCTTCCACTCTCTACTCCATTCCATCAGCTTTTCAGTCTCCTCTTTGCACTCATTCTTGTTCCCAATCACCACACATTGGGTTTTGCTATTAGCTTTTAAGGAATCATCAGCTAACAAAGAACATGCCAACTGATTTGCTTAAGATACTCCTCAAGTAATACCTATGCCCTTATTTTGAAGTTGCTAATAATTTGTACTTCAATTGTATAGTTATCTTCACTGCCTATCTTGCACGGTGTAAGGGTACATATGTCAGGCATCTAGTTTAACACCTTGCTCTCATTAGGCATTCTGTTTACTACAACAAGCTTTGTAGGTTAGATCTTTGCTCTCCTCCATTCTTCTCTTCCAGTGGATGATGCATAAGTACTCAGACCTATAGGCTCTATGCTAGCCATGCACTGACTCTACCACTACATAAAATAAAATAAACCTCTGCTGGGAATACTTACTTAAAACAACCATCTCACTAATGGCTTCTCTACTTAGAGCCCAGAATATTTGTAGACGGATATTTGTGTGTGCTTATATGTGTATATGTATATGTGTGTGTGTATATATATATATATGTACACACACATATATACACATATGATACACATATAAATTTCAGTAATCATTTAGGTGAAAATGTTGATATTTTCTGAATATCTTCTATAGAATATGGAATAAAGCATATATATGTATACATATATGTATATACAATCAATGTACCACATAAAGATGTTCGGTTAATGAGGAACCACATACATGATAGTATATATACTCTAGATGAGTAATAGGCTATACCACCAAGGTTTGTATAAATTTATGATGTATGCACAATGATAAAATTGTCCAATGATACACTTCTCAGAATGCAGCCCTGTTGTTAATTGACACATGACTATACACACACACACACACACACACACACACACCCCACATGATAGAGAATTTCCTAGCTGTCCACTGGAGAGATCTAGAAGCAATGACCAAAACAGTAGCAATGATCATTCCTAGCATGCAGATTGTGGTGCTGAAATACTATTTACAATGCAAATAAAAAACACAGAACTTAATAGAGAAAAGACTAAGTCCAGGTCTGGGACAGGAATTGTACAAAATTTGTGCCTGAAACATCTTATCATACTTATCAGCTACTACTCATCATAGTAGCTGGCAAGTAAGTTATCAAGGACTATCAGTATTATGTTAAAAGGACATATGAACCAGTCTGAAGGGAGTTCACTACCCAAAGATGGAATCACTAAAGATGATATCTTCAATGAATATAAGTGTGTCAAATATGTTTAAATCTATGCCTTCAAATTTATATGTATATTTTTAAAACTTAATTGGTTATTTATGAAGAATGGTGAAGGAACCAACTTTACTTTGAAAACTGATAGGTTCAGGCATTTATCCTGCTTGTCCTATATGAACTTCTCACCACTATTTATTGCAAGTTGAACATTTCTCTTTAGAATATAAATGAAGAAGGAATTACAGAATTGAAATATCACCAATGTACAATGGTGAATTAGGGATATATATGATTGTACAGCAATGGTGTTTCAACAAAGAAAAAGAGAATCAATTAAACCTTATATGCTCTTTAATAAAGAATACAATACCCACCAGGTACACCACACCTGTAATCCTAGTGACTCAGGAGGCTGAGGCAGGAGGACTGCAAGTTCAGAGCCAGCCTCAGCAACTTAGCAAGACCCTAAGCAACTTAGTGAGAACCTGTCAAATAAAATATAAAAAGGGTTGGGGATGTGGCTCAGTGGTAAAATGTCTCTGAGTTCAATCCCCCATGCTCACCCCTCAAAAGAGTACAATATCCTTTAGGAAGGAGACTTTCCTCCAAGTATCAATTTTGAAACTGATTAAACCTTTAGATTCAATGACTAATTATCTGGAAATACAAAAGACAGAGGAAAATTTTAAGTACATCATGGAAATAAATCAACAGAATCCCAACTGAGAACAACCAGAAGAAAAATGGAATAGCTTCTTCAACAAATAGAGAGTAAGAGGATATGGAGAACAAAGAGGTAAAAGAGAACCTACAGATTAAAAGAAACCTAAAATACACCCCCCACACACAAACATACACAAGCTACAGGCAGACAGTGCTAAACTATGTGTTAATGAAAGCAAACTGGATGATAAAACTGCAAGAAAAAATAGGAGGTGATTACCAAAGAATTCATGGCTGGGCGTGGTGGTGCATGCCTGTTATCCCAGCAGCTTGGGAGGCTGAGGCAGGAGGATCACAAAGTTCAAAGCTGGTCTCAGTAAAAGTGAGGCACTAAGCAACTCAATGAGACCCTGTCTCTAAATATAAAGTACAAAAAGGGACTGGGGATGTGGCTCAGTGGTTGAGTGCTCCTGAGTTCAATCCTCGGTACCACCATCACCCCTCCGCAAAAAAAAAAAGAATTAATGATAGTGAATTCTTGGACAAGGAGGAAAAGAGGTAATGGGTTTGGCAAAAAAAAAAAAAAAAACATTCAGATTGCTTCTGCAAGTAGCTGGATTATAAGTGTACACCACAGTACCAAGTGAGTCTTTGATGTTTTAATAATAAAATGTCTTTGAAAACAAATGCACAAGCAGTATTTGTTCACTACTGAAAATCCAGAAAACATAGAATAAAAGTCATCGTTAACATTTTTGGAAATGTTCTCTCTCTCTCTCTTCCTTTGTTTGTGGTACTGAGGACCAAACCCAGGACCTTAATAGGCTAAGTAAGCACTCTACTACTAAGTACATCCTCAGTCCTACATATATGTATTTCATATATACAAATATGCATGTAATTGATAATCTGCCATGGTCTAGGTCACACTGCCTTACTATACATGTATTTATGCCTTGTCCCAGTAAATCAGTACTTCAGAGTTTGGGTTCCTGACGTGCAGTTACTGCATCCAGTCAGTGCTCTTTATCCCAAGTTCAGGACTATCTTCTCACTTTGGCAAGGGTTAACTCTGATATATCCCCGTGGAGTATGAAGAGAAGTACACTCCCTACTTTTTCAATTGATACTTTAACCAAGACCTTCAAATGACTGTCTGACTCCTCTGGTTCTAGATCCACTCCCTATCTCAAGCTGGCTGCCACCATATCCTAGCACTGAAATTATGTTTCAATATAGAAAGATGTGCTAAAACATCTGCTCTGTCTCTTACTGGCTACGTGATCTTGGACTAGGAAGTTTTCTAAATCTAAAATACCTTATTGTATATAACTGGGATAACTACTACCTACCTTACAGAGATGTTATAGATAATACAGGAATTAAATGAAAATAATCTATATGAAGCACTTATTACCATACCTTGCACATCAGATGTCTTTAATACTTGTTAATTTCTCCGCCTCTGTAGCAGGCCAGCACAAAATTAGCTGTGACTAATTAAACCACTTAAACCTCCTGCCATTTGTCAGACATCCATAATCTGGTCTCAGTGAAACTATACTTGATACTCTCCACCTCAGCATGTGTATGGCTCTGTACAATCTTTTCAGCTACACTAGAATTCTTTAATTGTGACACTTGAAAATGCAAAAGGAACCAACATAGTTATTAGTTATTAGAATATACCATTTTGTTTTCTGAATGTGTTTAGAAACTGACCCTGAAGGTACATTTCCATTTTAAGGGCCTACCCTAGTAACAGTGTCTTGGTTTGGGTCTATGATAGAAAGCAATGAATGGCTACCTTCTAGATATAAAACACTGTATGCTTTAGGAGTTACATGAAGAAGATACGCACTTTGCTTCCAAAAAAGCACCTTGAAGGAGGTGGATATGTCAGCAGTAATCACAGAACAAGGCAATATTATTAAATACTGCTTTCAGCTCCATGCTATGAGTGAAATGGAAGATGTCATGAATTCTAGTATATTTTTTTAAATATTTATTTTTTAGTTGTAGTTAGACACAATACCTCTATTTCACTTGTTTATTTTTATTTGGTGCCGAGGATTGAACCCAGGGTCCCCCACACGCGAGGTGAGCGCACTTCCACTGAGCTATAACCCGAGGCCCATAAATTCTAATATTAAAAACAACTAGCAGGTATATGAAATATTGTTTTCTCTATATTGTCCCTTTTAATTGCCCTAATAGCCTTGTGTAGTTCTCTATGTCCATTTATAGATGAGAAGACTGAGGCACAGTTGCAACCTGCCTGAGGATGCAACACTAACAAGCAGTAAGGGTGGAACTATTTAGAGACAAGACACCTAGAGCCTGTGTGCTTTTCACTAGACACACCATTCTCCAACTTTTCCCCAGCACAAACTGCATTTTTGGAAATGGATTTGTGCTGGTAAGTGAAACCAATCAGTTTGATGGAAAGTCTATCTGCTTAGACTCTTCCAGTACAAATCTCAAGGTGAGATATGCCACAACAATTTGAAAATCCAAAGACCATGCCAGTGTGCCTTGGCCCTTACCCAGTAGGCAAGGACTCTGAACTTTAGATAGAACTGGGCCCTAGGTTGGTATCCAGCAGAGGCAGGTCTTGGGTGACTCAAAATCCATACTCATGGCACCATCTCTATTAGTCAGGCAAGGGATAGCTTAAGGCAGCCACAGTTGAGGAGCACCTCTCAATGTGCAAAAGAGGATGATTCTAAGGCTTTCAGACATGTTCCTTCCCTGTGCCTAGAATGTTCATATCAACTTCTCCTCTATTTGGAAAATCCCTGATTCTACATGAGTCCTCTGAGAAACAATCCTTAGCATTACCAGAAAGGGTTATTCCTTTAACTCTTATCTTCCCACTACTACTGCAGCAGCTACTCTTCTGAGAAGTAATCCTGAGCACTTACTTTATTGTTTTTAAATAAAATTAAATCTGGCTCTTGGCCTTTAAACCTTAGGACAGATGTGAAGTCTACTATTAGATATTAAAAGGGCTTTTTAGCCCTTCTTAACATGATCTAAGAATATGAAGTTTATGGCAAGTCATAAAATTAGAAAAGGGACTGATATACAGTCATTTCTGCTTCTTCAACTGTATGATGTCACTGTGGTTCAGGCACAATTAAAAAGAGTGGACCCTCTCCAATGACTCCAGAAATACTTGTAGTGTTCTCAAAACAGTGGATATCTAGCCCCACATGAGACCTGCAGTGTCTTCACATTCAGGGTAGGGTATGCAAGTGGGACATGAGTCTCAGACATTGGAAAATACTCCTGAACTACCTCTTTCTCACCTTCATCATTGTTTCATATATATATATATGGTTGATGGGCCTTTATTTATTTATTAATAAATCTTTTTTTTAGAGAGAGAGAGGGAGAGAGAGAGAGAGAGAGAATTTCAATATTTATTTTTCAGTTTTTGGCATACACAACATCTTTGTTTGTATGTGGTGCTGAGGATCGAACCCGGGCCGCACGCATGCCAGGCGAGCGCGCTACCGCTTGAGCCACATCCCCAGCTCCTATTTATTTATTTATGTGTGGTACTGAGAATCGAACCCAGTACCTCACACAAGCCAGTCATGTGTTCTACCACTGAGCCACAACCCAACCCAGCCCCTCCTGTATTGTTAAGGTTATATATTTTTTAATTTTCAATTTTTTCGAAAATTGTTAGCCATGGGAGGATGATGATATCTTTTCAAAAAAGAAAAAGTTCAGGTTTATTTTTTTTATATTCTTATTTAATTAGAAATGTTTAAACATGATATTCAATTTTATCAAATTCCTTTTAACTTCTATGGAGGAGAAAAATCAGCATAGTGATCATAATAGATTTCCTAATATAGAAATACTGAACCTTTAATAAATCCTATTTCATTATAAAATGTTAACATAATATTAGTTTATGTTTGCTAATATTTTATTTAATATATAGGTACCAATATTCACATGAGACTCATTTATAATTTGTTTAGCTACATTTATTGGGGTTTGATATCATAGTTAACTTCAAGTAAAAGTTTCTAAGTTATTCTTTTTCTAAATTCTTTAGTTTAAATTAATTCATCACTAAATTCAAATATTTTGAGGATTGGAATTTTCCTTCTAAGTAGCTCTGGGACTATATCTTAAAGTTTTAATAGAATTCACCCATGAAACTATGCATTCCTAAGCCTTCTATACCTTTTCTCAATTGATTATTTTAGATTTTAGGTCTTTGGGTTATAGCAATGGGCAAGATGAACCACATGAATACATTAAAATCCTCTGCTCAGACATGTCATGTTATGACCATTTACATTACACTAGTCAAAGCAAGGATACATGACCAAAGCCAAAAACAGCAGAGCAGAAAATAATACTCCATACACTGCCAACTATACCAAGGCCATGAAGGGAAAGGAAACTTACAAAAAATAAATAAATAACCTATCACAACTGAGCTAATAGTTTTATACATATCATTATTCTCAATTTCAAAGTATCAGCTTTGAGCTTAATTATGAGTTCTACTATTTTCCTGTTTTCTAATTCAATAGTTTCTTCTTTCCTTTTAGTTACTTCTTTCCTTATTTTTCTCCCCCTAAGTATTCACTTACTGCTTAATTTATTTTCATTTAAAAATTTCTTCTAATTCTTGCTTTAGCTATATTTCATGTACTTTGATAAGAGTGTTTTCATGATTTTACTTTCTGAATATTTTTCAATTTCAGTTTTTTTTTTTTTTTAATTTCATTTTTTAGTTTTCGGCGGACACAACATCTTTGTTTGTATGTGGTGCTGAGGATCGAACCCGGGCCGCACGCATGCCAGGTGAGCGCGCTGCCGCTTGAGCCACATCCCCAGCCCCTCCAATTTCAGTTTTATCTTCACTTTTCATTAACAACATTTAAAATTTAATAAGTTGTTTTTTTAAAAATTATTACTTCTCAGTTCTACTGTCTACCTGGTAATTAATGTAAGTCTTAATGCTCAATTTCCTTACTATCTATTAATCTCTGATCATATCCAAATAAAATTAGTTATGCTATTGTGAATTATATATCTGGTTTTCCTCCCAGTTTCCTAAAGCCCTTGGAATTGCCAAAGTGATAACTGTCTTTTATATGCTAATGAGATAACTGGAGGCCGGGCACCCTAGATAGCTTTTAAAAGGGCAAAGACCAAGGCATGATAGCAGAACTTTCAGCCCTACCCTGCAACCTTGGGGAAAGAAAGAGGGACTATAGCTTAAGCTAATCACCAATGGCCAAGGATAAAATCAATCATGACTACTTAACAAAACTTCCGTAAAAACCTAAAGGAAAGGGTTTGGACAAGTTCTAGAAAGCTGATAAATGTAAAGGTTTCTGGAAAGGATAAGGAAGCTCTGCTCCCACTCCCACATGCCTCACCCTAAGCATCTTCTCCACTGACTATTTATCTATATTCTTTGTTGGTATAAAAACTATTCATTACCTAGGAAAGCTTGCAGTGAGATAAGAAGGACTTTACAAAATGTGATAATGAAGGAAATGGGTGGGGAAGCTAGTCACTTCCCTTAACTCCAATCTTCAGATGAGGATCAAAACAGTGATTGTGGCTGCAAAGTAAAAGAATGCACTCATAAAAACATATGAAGGTGGGCTGGGGTTGTACTTCAGCAGTAGAGTTCGCGAGAGGCCCTGGGTTCAATCCTCAGCACCACATATAAATAAATAAAATAAAGGTATTGTGTCCAACTACAACTAAAAAAAAATAAATATTAAAAAAAAATATGAAGAAATTCACCTGTACAGTGGGCATGCCACCTGTCATATATATTAAAAATACCCCCACACACCTGGCCTAAGAGGTGTTGTGTGGGGTGGCAATTGAGAGTAGGTTAAACACTTTAATTTGTTTTCCTCTTTACATTAGCATATTTCTTTTTCCTACCTCTCTCCTTTACCCATCCAATTTTATTCTCTGTTAAATAATGTTCTTGTCTTTATTACTTGATTTTAGGTGGGTTCTAAATGGCATTTTTTGATATTCTACTTTCTAGGTATTAAAGATTAAACATGCAACCTCTTCTTCCTTCTACCATCATTTTTTTAGTTATATCATTCATATAAGAAAGGTTAATACATTTACATTGCATTGAACCATCATAATGCTCAAAAATGCTTCAGTTTTAGTCTATAATTAAAGATCTATCTATGCTCATTGCCAGTCCTTTTGCTGTATTTTTTCCAGTTATAGCTTGGTTGGATGAAATTTGTACTCAAATTTGGTTTCTTCAGAAGCTCTCGAGAACCATATGTCTCAGTACTTATACATTCAAAAGGTTTTCTGCCTTTATACGTGAAACATGATATAAAATTTGGGAATTACTTTTTCCTTGAGGACTTTATTATAGGTATTACCTTACTTTTTATTTGCTGTGGAGAAATCCAAGGCCAGCTTGAATTTCCCCTTTATCTGTGCCTGGCTACCAAAGCATTTTATTGTTGAGTTTTTTGGGAGAAGTCTACAAATTTTACTAAAATATGTCTCAGTGTTAATCATTCTAGGGCAATTTTCTCTGAGTGATGGTATACCTTTTTCGATATATAAATTCAAATTTTCTGCTATTCTATGGAAATACAATTTTTGAAATTGTGTCTTTTCCTTTCCTTCTTATCTTTTTTTATTTTCTCACTCTGCCTACTCAAAGGAGTACAACCATGATCCCCACAGTAGCATGAACCATATCCAGTGCCCAGCTCATGGTCTCTAAATATTATTCTAAACAATAAAGTAAGAAAAAATAAGTAGCCCCTTAAAGAAATAGCTAGTTCCAAGTATGAGGCAGAGAAAAATATCCTTCATGATCCTGGAATATTTTATATTATAAAATAGAGATTTTCTAATTTCCTTCATGCACCCTCCCAATGCACTGGTCTCAGGTACTCTTTAAAAATTACTGCTAGTTATCTAAAATAACAGTAAACACATTCTGTTCTACCCTATTCTAACTGAGCAGTACAAAATTAAAGTGACATCTCACAGATATTTAGCAGTAAACCCTGACCAATTTTTTTAAAAGCCAAACATACTAAATACTCAAGTCCATGACCATGAGTACCCACCCATATCCACTGAGACACACACACACTGACTGCTCAACCATTCCTATAGGGTTGTTTACTTATTCCTATAGGGTTAGTTCTCATTGCAAATTGCTCCTCCCACCCTGAAAATTGTTTTGGAAGTTTACATAAACAATTAATGTCTGAGGAGATGGCAATTACAGCCTACAGGAAGGCCACATATTTTTGTAAACAAGGTTTCTTTGGAACAGACACACCCATTTGTTTAAGCATTGTCTGGTGCTGCTTTCAAGCTACAATGGCATTGCTAAACAGCTGCAACAGAGATATGTAACATAAAAATATTACCAGCTAGCCTCTAAGAACAAGCTTGCTGCCTCTGCTCTAGTCCTTGATTCCTTTAAGCCACATCCCGTCTTTGTATCTTTTCATGCTACCAAAAAATATACCATCTGCATTATTTTACTAAAGTGCAGCCAAACAGAAAGAATGTCTTTAAGGAAAACTTAAATCCTGGACCAGGTAAGAGGTCTTGGTTTTGCCTGAGGCAAGGCTTCCTCAGAATAGAAAAGGTACTATTTATTTTTCCAGACTCCCTTCTACCCCCAACAAGTTCAAGATAATACTCTAGGAAGAAATTATTCTTTGATTAAAGCATTTCTTCAAGTTAAATATTTTTAGTGGATAATTGAGCTGACAAATATTCATAAATTAAACATTATTTGGCTCCTTACTTCTGATAGCAAATTCTCCAGAGACACAGGATCCATCTTGCTGTAGACATTCCAGAGATTCAAACTCACATCCTGCAACTGCAACAAAAGGCAAAGACATTAAAATAATTAATTCAATTCATTAGAACAATCAAAGTTATTTTCTGAAGCTCCGAAATTAATATCTTGGTGCTAGAATGAGCAATTAAAATTCCAGAAACTTGGGAGGATGCAGGAGGATTGCAAGTTCAAGACCAGCTTTAGCAATTCTGCAAGACCCTTAGCACCTTGGAATCTGTCTCAAAATAAAAATTAAAAATAAATAAAAAGAACTGGGATTGGCGCGATGGCACAGATCTGTAGTCCCAGCAGCTCAGGTGGCTGAGATAGGAGGATCACAAGTTCAAAGCCAGTTTCAGCAAAAGTGAGGCACTTAGCAACTCAGTGAGACCCTGTCTCTAAATAAAATACAAAATGGGGTTGGAGATGTGGTTCATTAGTGGAGTGCCCCCGAGTTCAATCCCTGGTACACCCCCGCCCCCCCTCGCCACACACACACACACAAAGACTGGGGCTGTAGCTCAATGGTAGAGAGCACCTGGGTTCAATCCTAGTACCAAAAAAAAAAAAAAAAAAAAAATTACTACCTTGGTATGAACCCAGTGTGATTACAATAATAAATCAAAAATTTCAGTCAATTAAATTAGAACCTATACATTTTTAAAAATGCTTTCTCATTCAAGAAAACTGGTTTTTTTCCCCCCAGAATCTCTGGAATATTCTTTGATTATGTTCAATGTGTGTGTATACATATATACGTACATACGTATATACAAATATGTATATATTTAATCTATGCACATGCAGACATGTCCATTGTGTTTTTTGCCTTTGTTTAAAATAAAATTTTAATCAAAATAATGTGTCCATGGTATAAAATAACTAATAGTATAAAAGCTTGCAATAAAAAAATTCTAATCCCCTAGTCTGACCTTTTATAAACCTCTACTAGTTTCACTTCTCAGAAGTGACCATTTAGAGCTTTTAACACTTTCTTTTAAAAATTTATTTATTTTTTATTGGTTCTTCTTAGTTTACATGACAGTAGATTCCATTTTGATAAAATTATACCAGCATGGAATATATCTTATCCTAATTAGGACCCCATTCTTGTGGGTGGGAATGATAATGTTTGTTATGTACTTCCACATTTTGATGTATGTTTCTATCACTGCTTCTTCTTTCTTTTTAACTAAACTTTTTTTATATACCTTTATTTATATTTTTAAATTTTTATGTGGTGCTGAGGATTGAACCCAGTGCCTCCCAGGTGCTAGGCAAGTGCTCTACCACTGAGCCACAACCCTAACCCTATCACTACTTCTTATCAATCCAGAAATTAAATATTAACTTATGGCAAAGATGCAGCTCTCCTATGCTCAACCCATTCCCACACTTTTTCTCTACACACACTTACCATAACATTACTTTCTATCATGATACTACTTTTTTGTTTACATCACTAATTATCTTATGACACTAAAAACCTTATAAATATTATTTATTGAAGGCTAAATGCAGATGCATTTCTTTTTTAATGTAATTTTTAAAATTTGTTGCTTTTAGATATACATGATGGTAGAATGTATTTTGACATATTATATGTACATGGAGTATGACTTCCCATTCCTGTGGTCAAACTACACTTCTTTTTGCTTTCTTATTTTTATTTTTCTCTTATTTTAATTTTCTTAGAAGTACTAACAGATGTTTTTTTCTTTTGAGACAGTCTCTCTATGTTACCCAGGCTGTGCTCAAATTTGTGATCCTCCCACCTCATCTTTCCCAAAAAGCTGGTATTGTAGATGTGTGCCACATTGTCTAGCCCACAGCTTCATTTTTTTTTTTCATTTGCATGATTTTTAGAAATTAATCCTAAACTTTCTAACTGCTCAACCCAATTTGTTTATTAAAAGATTTCTCAACAATGATACTATTGTCATTTAGGACCTGGTATTTCTTTGCTGTGTGGGGTCTCCCCTATGTAATATAGGATGCTGAAAAGCCTTTGTGGCCTCTATTCACTGGTTGCTAATAGCACCTCCCTTCACCTCAAAGCCAAACCAAAAATATTTCCAATACTGTCAAATGTTTGAGAGCAGGAGAGGGCAAAATCATCCCCAACCGAGAACAACTGACTTAAACTAAAATATTCCATTCTCTTTCTTCCCTTGTTTCACTCTGGCCCAGCTGTTGTGCAAGCTTGCACCGCTACAACATTCACTTTGAGTCTTCTCTTTGCTATTATCCTGAAGCTCTCAGATGACAGATTTAGTCCCATGACTTACTTTTCTCCTTTTTCTTGGTTAACCTCCTTGTTTACTGACACAGAACATTCAATAACTTTCTAAAAGGGATTAAGTGGGAAACAAACATTTTTTTTCAAATCTTTATTCTGTTCTCATGACTGTGCTCCTTTTTTTTTTTTTTTTTAATTCTTTAAGATCTCTGTGTTTCACCTTGAATAGTTTGTACTACTATGGCTTCAAATTCATTAACCCTTTTTTCTACAATAGCCAATCTCAGCTAATGTATTTTTTAGGTTAGCTACTACGGTTTTCATCTCTAAAAGTTTTATTTGGGTCTGGTCTTTTTTGTATCTTCTATATCTTTCCTACAGTTCCTTGAATATAGAATATAGTCATAATAACTGCTTTAATGTCCTTATCTATTAATTCTAATATTTCTGTCAATTCTAAGTGAATTTTATTTTATTTATTTGTTTTATTGCTAGGGATTAAACCCACAGCCTATCATATTAGACAAGCACTCTATCACTTATTTATAATCCCTGCCGAATTCAAGGTAAATTATGATGACTGACTACCTCATTATCAATCATGTTTTCCCTACTTCTTTCAAACTTGATAATCTTGGGTGCCAGGCACTGAATTTTATCTTGTTTGTATTCCTATAAACATTCTTGTGCTTTGTTCTGGGATGCAGTGAAGTTGATCCTTTTAGGTCTTATTTTTTATGAATTATTATGAGGGTGTAAAGCAGTGCTCAGTCTAGGGATGATTATTCTCCAACCGTCCTGAGTACTCTGCCTCTCAATTATGTTTTTTCCAGTCTAACTGGCAGGAAGGGGCACTATTCCCAACCCTGAGCACAAATCAGGCACTTTTCTTGAATCATTTAAGACGGCTCTTTTTCCTAGGCCTTGGCAGTTACCTCACACACAAGTACAATGATCAATATATTCCACTGAATACTTCAGGTATGGGACTCTCTGCAGATCTCAGGAACTGGCTCTCTCTCTGGTGGTTCTTTCCTCTTTAGCATTCTGGCTGTCTTGGTATTCTGGAGGTCCTAATCACATCTTCTGACTCAAGGAGTACACTGGGATCTACCTGAGTCTACCTCCTTGGGCCATAGTCTAGGAATTTTCTCAAAGTTGTAAGCTGAAGCAATCATGGGGTTCACCTTGCTAATTTCCACCTCTCAGGAAATCATTATTCTTCATTGCCCGATGTCTAGTTTCTTGAAAACCATTGTTATACCTATTTTTTTTTTGTGGGGAGGAGGTGGATTTACTTCCTCTATTATTTGTTTTTGCTAAGGTGAAGATAACACTTGGCAAATACCTGATTGCATGTCACTCAGGGGGCAGGGGGAATGGCAGAGGGCGATACCGGTTGTTATATAACAATCTTCAACTAATTCCTTCATTTTTAATATCACCAATTTTCATTCTCTGTCCTTTTATCATCTTCTTCACTAATCTAATCTGTTTAAGCCCCTTCTACCATACTCTGAAAAAGTTTTTCAAGTATGTCAACTAATTAGTTTTCTTGAGGGGACTGAATCTGATATCTCTTTTTAATGTAAATTTAATTCTACTAATGAGTTATGGATTTTTTACAATCTTTCCTTATAGTCATTCACCTCCCTTTTAACTCTACTCACCTGCTATATCTCATTTCTTTTTTTACAAACTTCATTCTTAAAAAGTACAAAAGGGAGGGGTTTTTTTCACTTTTGTTTTAATAGAAAAAAATATTTTTAAAAAGCATGTTATTTATCTTTACATTTAGTATGCTATGGTCTCTTTCATTGAATCTTTTCATAAGTCTTATTCCACCTCTCAATATGAAGAGCTTACGTTTGTCCATAAATAAGTAAAAGAATGTTCATGGTAGCCTTGTTTTTCAGAAGCTTTCTCTTAGGATCTTCCCCTTAGGGAGCTGGTTGTTATAAATTAACATTAGCAGTTCACAGTTCCAGAAGCTGGAGGGGGTAAGAAGAAAGCAGAGGCAGGAAAACCTGAGCAGAGGAACTTTCCCTTACTGCTTCCAGGAAAAAATAGTTCTCCATATCCATGACCCAGTGTAATGAGTCTAAATGCCAAGCAAAAACTATGGCTGGGTCTGGCTTCCTTTTTCATCCTGGCATCTATGACATCAGAGACAAAACACACTATGGGTGCATGATTTTTTTTTTTTTTTTTTGTACTGGAACTGAACCCAGAGGGGCTTAATCACTGAGTCACTGAGTTATATCTCCTGTCCTTTTTAAATTTTTGTTTTTTAATTTTGAGACAGGGTTTCACTAAGTTGCTTAGGGCCTTGCTAAGTTGCTGAGGCTGGCCTTGAACTTGCAATCCTCCTGGCTCAGCCTCCTGAGCCGCTGGGATCACAGGAGTACACCACCACACCCAGCAAATGACTTTAAGTATGGCCATACAATAAAAGAGAATTTTTAAAAATTAAGTTATAAATATCTATAGTTCTCTTTTTCTTATCTTTCATAGAGTCAAGAGTTAGCCGGGAGTTGTGGTGCAGCAGCTCAGGAGCTAAGGCAGAAGGATCGCAAGTTCAAGTTCAGCATCTTAGTGAAGCCCTAAGCAACAGTGTGAGACCCTGCCTCTAAATAAAATATTTTAAAAAGGGCTGGGGATGTGGCTCAGTGGTTAAGCACCTTGGATTCAATTCTAGGCACCCAAAAATAAATAAATAAACAAACAAACAAATAAATAAAGGCAAGAGTCTTTTTGGCTTGGGCAGTCATCAGGTCATCAAAGTGGAATAGAGAGGACACTGGCAGTGCCAATCTGTAGACCAAACTACTCCTCACCATAAAGGACTGGGAAGGGTAGGGTAAAGAAAATAACTAGATGGGGGGACTGGGATTGTGGCTCAGGGTAGAGCACTTGCTTCGCATGTGTGAGGCCCTGGGTTCAATCCTCAGCACTACATAAAAATAAATAAATAAAGATACTGTGTTTATCTACAACTAAAAAAAAATAACTAGTTGGGGTAAATGAGATGGAGACAAAAAAAGAATAGCTGGGAGAATAAAAATTAGCAGTTACATACAAGGGCAGGAGCTAGAGAAAGGAACCTGGAGAGAGACCTTGTAGTAAATATGATGCATATATTTTCCTTCTCATGGCCTCTCTCTAGTATAGATCTACATTATCTTTCAAAAATTTTGAGAAGAGGTTTTTGTTCCTGCAAACATGACTTCATGATGTGCAGTACGTTAAGGCCAAAAGCCCGTCTCACTTGGGTTACATTAACGGTACAGCCTTCTAGTATACCATCAAGCTATAACCTAGGGTCAGGGGCATAGCCTCAGAAGGCAGACCACCTTGCCCCAGCCCTGCCACTCACTGTGACTTTGGGAAATTCATCTAACCTTTCTATAAAAGAGAGACATAAAGTAGTACCTAGCTTGGAGGGTTTTTTTTTAACATGAAGTGCTGGCATAGAAAAGGTACTCTGTAATAGGCTGGGATTGTAGCTAAGTGGCAAAGCATCTACCTTGCATTCGCAAAGCCCTGGGTTCAACCCCCAGTTCCAAAAAAAAAAGACAAAAAAAAAGAACCCCACCAAAAAAAAAAAAAGAATAGGTACTCTGTAAATGCTTAGTTCATACAATTAATTACAAAAAAATATAATCTATTATTTTAAAACTGTTTAGCTTCCTCTATGCCCCATAGGGCCTGTCTCCCTTCAATCTCCTTCTCATCTGAATTAGAGTATTACTTCCTAACAGTGGCAGCTCTTGCAGCTTTGTTAATGCTCTGCTATTTATAGTCAGTACGAGAATACTGTGCTTTGGGAGCAGGAAAGGTACAGTCCAAGTGATAGCATCCCTCTTCCCTCTAGCCCTCCTTTAGTACATGCTGCTTCATATTAGTGGATGTGATGCGTTCCCACCAGGCAAACCTCCACATGTCCTGAGGATATTGGTACTTCTCAGAAGGAAAGCCAGGAATCAGCCCTGTGCCTTGTTTCTAAAGGTCACACTTAGGGCTGCGGGTAGTACAACACTTGCCTCAAATGCATGAGGACCTGGGTTCAATTCCCAGTACAGCAAAAATTAAAATAAAGGTCCCACTTACTCCCTCCCTAACAGAATGTCCCCATTTCTAGCATGACAATGCTCCCCATCCCTGGTTTCCTGTGCTGGGGCAGGTCATGTCAGTGGTGATCCTATGGAGGCATATGAATGCCTGTCGTCCATGCTACTAGACTACAAGGCCATCCTCCCTACTCTCTACCCTGAATGATCCCATCTCCCAGACTCACTCATTAATTCACTTGACAAATATTTATTCATTATCTCCTAGATTCAAGGAATACTGAAATAAAAGATTTTGTCTTACCACAAAAGCTAACCATTTTATTTCCTCTACTAATACTATATTTATACAAAACCCTGCATTGTCCCTTTCATTGTTTTTGAACAGTTGTCAAATTACCTGACTGAGGTACAAAAACACGGCTCTGTATACCTACTCAAGGAGCCTGCAGTCAGAGACCAGAAGTGAGTGGGTGAGTGGAGTATGTATGACAAGTGTGACAACAGGACAAATGCTGCAAGAGAAGTCAGTCTTGGGTGCTATAGGGGTAGACAGGAAGAACACCTAACTCAAAATGGGGAAAGAAAGAGAAGTTCCAAGAGAAACTTCAAGAAGAGAGGATGTAAGAGCTCAGTTTGGAACTAGCTTCAAATAGCAACTGTTTTCCATTTCAAGTCTTCTAATTTGTCCCATGTCCTGGCATGCGCGAGGCACTGGGTTCGATCCTCAGCACCACATAAAAATAAAATAAAGATACTGTGTCTACCTAAAACTAAAAAATAAATATTTTAAAAAGAAGGAAAAAAAGAATACAAGCTTGTGGGGCTGGGGTTGTGGCTCAGTGGTAGAGCACCTGTCACTGTCAGTTTTCAATGTGTTATAACAATGCACACTTACTTTGTGGGTCCTTCACAAAAATAGTCCAGTGGCACACAAAACCCAAACATATTACCTTTCATACATACCTCATATTTCATGGTAAAAAATCCATCCCCTCCAATGCCCTCCAGTGCAAAGGCCTGAACAATTGGCCATTTTTCCACCACAAACATATCAAATATCTGCAAGTGACCTAGAGGAATCAAATACAACAACACATATCAAATAGCATCCTAGATATAAAAGTCTAAACCTGATCTAATGTGGCTGGACAGGCATTATTTCTCACAAGTTCACCAGGATCTCATCTGGTAAAATAAATTTCAAACAGATAAAACAGTTAGGTATTGAAACTAGAAATACATAATAAAAGCCAAGGAAAATTAAAAGCACAAGCAAGTGATATCGGTTTCCTAAGTAAGTAATTAAGTAAAAAATGAGTAGTCTATTATATTTGAATTGCATTATTTAGTAGGTATAATTAACAGACCCAAAATTGACTCTTTCCCTTAAGAATTAAGCAATCAACTTCCTCAAGGGCAAATTACCAAATCAAAAATTTTCCTTTAACAATAGCTTAAACATGCAAAGCTTTTTCCTACCTAGAACATAAATATTGCTAAATTTGTTGGGTTTTCTCTCTATTCTCCACATCCATTTTTGAGCCTGAAAGCATATTTTTAAATGTCTGTACAAATTATTTCTTATTACCAAGAGGCCCCACATCTAAACTCTATGTAATAAGCAATAGAGACTATATATCAATTGTACTAAATAGCCTATCAGTTCTTCTGTCTGAACATAAGTGGCTTGCTGTGTTCATATGGAAATTTCACAATTAAGAATACAAGCTTGGACTGGGGATGTGGCTCAAGTGGTCGAGCGCTCACCTGGCATGTGCGAGGCACTGGGTTCAATCCTCAGCACCACATAAAAATAAAATAAAGATAATGTGTCCACCTAAAACTAAAAATTAAATATTTTAAAAAGAAGAAAAAAAAAGAATACAAGCTTATGGGGCTGGGGTTGTGGCTCAGTGGTAGAGCAACTGTCTAGCATATGTGAGACACTGGGTTTGATTCTCAGCACCGCATATAAATAAATAAAATAAAGGTCCATCAACAACTAATAAAAATATTTTTTAAAAATACAAGCTTTTATAGAAAATCCCCAATTTCATTTCACTTGATCCTTTGCCTAGTAAAAATGGATGAAGGGGTTTCTCAAATGAAAGCCTTCAATGAAAGAGAAGTAGGGACATTCAATTCACACACCATCCAAGCAAGGTTCTTTTTTTTTTTTTTTAGATTATTTTCACTTTACTTATATAAGACAAAAAATTTGCAAGTGAGGTATAGTCATTCAGGTCCCCCTGCAAATATTTTATATATAACATAAAATTTAGATGAAACACTGATCTTGGGTTACACTTATTTTTGCACAAATATTTTGAAAAAGAGTTTGCAGAATGGATTGCTTTTCTTTACATTTAACAAATAACTAAAATTGAACAGCAAATAGTTTATCGGTTAAGTACATGGTTTCAACTGCAGTAATAAATTCACTTGAACAGGAAACAATAATCAAGTCAAAAGAATAAATGCTTGCTAATCATCAGAAAATCTGTGGCCATTAGGGCTGTCTTGTAGAAATCCAAAATCACTCAGAGGCCAGATCTTAAAGAAGATTCGTCCTCTTATTAGTCTATATGGAGTAGGTCCATAATACCTGGAATCTGTAGAATTCTGTAAATTATCACCTTCTAACCAAACATGACCTGTTGGCACATAAATATAGGTTTTAAAGAAATCTGATGGACTAGTGGTGAGGATTTTGTCTCTTTGCAAACCGATTACTCTTTTACAAGTATTTGATTTTGGTTCACTTGGGCTTTTTGCAATCACAATGTCACCTCTTTAGATACCATAAAAATGTCAGCTAAGATTTTCTGCAAAGACAATATCTGAATTTTGAATTGTTGGCTCCATTGATGGTCCAGAACACATACATCTGTTCTACAATACATTCAATTTTAGGGTAGTTGCAGGGCTTCCAGGAAGAAATCTAAAGAATGTCTCAAAGCGTATGTGGGTGATACATGGTTTCAGGATTCCTCTGGCCCCAAAGAACCCGGAGAGACCCTCATCCAAGACTCAGGTGGGCCTTTCTCCAAGCAAGGTTCTTTTTTTAGAGGCTTCGGGGAGAGTTCCAGGGATTGCATTGAGCCACATCCTCAGCCCTATTTTATATTTTGATTTAGAGACAGGGTCTCACTGAGTTGTTTAGCACCTTGCTTTTGCTGAGGCTGGCTTTGAACTTGCAATCCTCCTGCCTCAGCCACCAGAGCTATTAAGATTATAGGTGTACGCCACCATACCCTGCTTCAAGCAAGGTTCTTAAATGGCGTGCTGTCACTCACCTTGGGAGCTGTAAGGAATGCCAATTCTACTACAGTCTCGAACCATGTCTACAAAGCTGGAAATTTTAAATTCTTCTGCAGCTTCCTCATCTTCATACTAAAGATGGAAATTAAAAGGCAAACAGACTCTGATGAGACACCATGAAAAGTTCTACATTTTTCTACATTTTTTATTAAATTTTTAAAAATATCTTTATTTATTTTTATGTGGTGCTGAGGATGTAACCCAATGCCTCCCACGTGAGGGGCAAGCTCTCTACCACTACCCACAGCCCCAGCCCCTTTTTTCTACATTTATCAGTGCTGTCCCAAGACATTTATAGTAGACTGCACCCAAGAGGGTGTTTTCAAAGCCAAACTATTGAAATTGCTGGTCAGAAAAATTTGTCATTCCTTTATAATCATACACAAAAATCATACACAAAAATCAACTGAAATCATACACAAAAATCAACTCAAAATAGATGAGGACATCTAAGGCAAGGCATAAAATTTATCCTCCTTCACCCCAAATCTTCAACATACAAAGAGTTCTTGACCAATATCAGGTCACAACTTTCATAAAATCTTAAAACTCAAATCTCAATTTGATTTCCAGCCAAATTCTTGAAAAGGACCCAAAGGGAAACAGAAGCAGATACCAGGAAACCCAAAGACAGAAATGTCACATACTTAGGATAGTCCCCTAAGCACTAGTCCCAGAAGACAGTGGTCTCAGGCTGGTGTAGAAGCAGCAGAACAGGAACATAGGTTCCAAGCCTACTACTAGGTCCTGATTCCAACAGCCCCTTTTTGTCACCTTCAGGCAAATAATTTATCTAAAAAGTAGCTTCAAAATGAAATATAAAAATCTCTACTTAAACTATTTTGAGGGGCCACCTGTTCCAGACCAACACTTTCCTTAAACAAGTACCCATTTGATCTTTTTTCCTCACCTCATTTTCAGTCATGCAGTGGAAATGCAGATTTCTCCAATGTGCCACATAGGGTAATAGATACCGATAGTTGACAGGATTACAGTACAGATGGACACTATCTGATTTAATCAATATAATTACATCTGTAAGAAAACAAAAATCAAGACACAAAATTGTCAAAGGCTTTTCCTTTAGATAGTTCCTGCCCAGAAAATTAGTTAAACCATTAAGGGCTGGGGATGTCCAAGTTCAGTGGTAGAGCACTTAAACCCTGCAGGAAACCCTGAGTTCAAGACCCTACACCACCAAAAAACCCCAATCATTAAAAGTATTTCAAAAACAATATAACAAAACTAATAATAAAATTATTTAATTAGGCAATGTGCTTCAAACCAACTAGAACATTCAAGTGTTGACGATAAGAATTTCCTGGTCTCCATGGCCCTCTGGTTATAGCAATGCAGGCACCAAATAACCAGTCTTGATCAACCAAAACATGGTGTTTTGCAAGGGTCAACACAGTAAAATCTGTGATACCAAACTCAGCTGTGTACTTCAATGCATAGATAAATACCAAATGGAAACCTCATGGTTTAAGCCCTCTCAGACAGGAAAACAGCACCAACTATGGCCAGTGATCGTGCTCTCACAGAGATCAGTGTCTAAAGCTCTTGACTGCTGGCTTATCTAGCTCCAGGCAATTGTGGTCCTGGATACTGCGTGTCATCTTTGGGAAAGCTTACTGTGTACACAGGAAAGGCTGGGAGGAAGGAAGCTGAGGCAAGGGGAAAGAGCTTCTGTAAATAGATCAGCACAGCTCACAGATTTAAGGAACGGCCATCAACAATGGTAAATCAAGCAAATAAAGCAATCCTAAAGGTATAAATAAAACCAGGTAAATGGGAGAGCCATGGACTAGGAAAGCAATATTAAAGTAGTAGGAACACTGAGAATGAAAGGAGCCATACCTCTGAATAAAAACAGAGATTTCATTCCATGGTTTCTCTGAGACCAGAGCCACCAGGCTTCTAATAAGATGAAGCCAGAAGTCACTGGAGGTAAAAAGGTACATAGGGAAGAGGAGCATCTGATGTGGGACAATTGGAACAATGCCAACACAGCAGTGCAGTGTAACTGACCACACTTTATGAAAAATATTATAATAAATACAAGCCATAGTTGACACATAGGTGCTAGCCTTTTAAGCCACTCTGCACTTCACATCTGGTCAGCCCAGAGTATTCTGGAAATAGCCTTTTCACTGTGGACTCTCAGGTAAGTGCTAGAGTCAAAGGGTAGCAAAAGGTAGGAAAGGGGGGTAACCTCTCATCTCTCAGTACTGGGTTTCCTCACCACCCTCTCTAGAGCCCTGTCCTAAATCACTTGTAGATTACCTTCTGAGGAGTGTGAGCTTGATGTCACCCAGAGAGACTGAGACACTCTACATTGAAGTGCAACATGTTCAAAGAACTAGGATACTATAAAGGGCATAATAAAAGCCAGGCACAGTGGTTTGTAATCCCAGTGACTCAGGAGACTGAGGCAGAAGGATTACAAATTCAAGTCCAATCTGGGCAATTTAGCAAGACCCTGTCTCAAAATAAAAAATAAAAAGGGCTGGGAACATAGCACAATGGCAGAACACCCTTAGGTTCAATCCTCAATATCACAAGAAAAAAAAAAAGTTTAAAACTGAACAGCTGATGTATTCTCAGAATCTCAACATACTGATGTCATCATTATAAACATGAGTTTAATAGTATACAGGCAGGTAAAAGAATAAAGTATATATGAGTTGAATATGTTCAATATTTTTAAAGTTTTTTAAAAAATAAGTCACTCTTATTGGTCCTTTTGCCTTTTATATATTTAGCGAGTTAACTATACAAGCAGAAATGTGATCAGAGTTTTCTAAAAATGGATTTGCTAATTTGGAGTAAAATGCTCATTTGCTAAGCACCTATTGTGTCAGGTGACAGGATAAAGACAAAAATAAGCAAAGTAAAGCACCTTTTAGAATTTCAAGTATTTCCTTAGTTTTAGTACTGTAATGTCCTTAGCAATCCTAGCTATAGTGAAATGTGTAGCTGATACAAGTTGCCAAGATTAATTCTTTCCAAACAAGCAGAGCTATACAATGTAAGAAAAAAAAATTTAAATCAAAATCTGAAACGTAATTTGAATTGAAAAAAAAGTTAACAGAAGGGAGATTTTCAGTTAATTCTATACTTTCTAATAAAAAGGAGAGCTTTAATCAATATAAGGGATAACCATAACTAAGGACTTTACCACAGAAGATCAGGGTTTCTCAACTTTGGCACTACTGACAATTTGGATTAAATAATTCTTAGGGGCTGTCCTGGGCACTGTGGGATGTTTACCAGCATCCCTGACCTCTACTCACTGATGCCAGTAGCACTCCCCACACAATTGTAACACTCAAAAATGTCTTCAGACATTGTCAAATGTCCCCTGGGGGACAAAAGTGCCCCCAGCTGAGAACCACTATACTGAAGCAAGATCATTTCACATCAGATGTTTGCTTTCATGGCTCCCCCAGCTGCTTCACAACAGTTGTCTGTCTCCTGTCCAGTTTTATTTGCCTGCTCCTGTCTCCTGACCCATCTGGCAGACAAGTCATGATGCTAAGTATGTGATATCAGAGATAGCTCCTGGGCAATAGCCCACTGCAGCATCAACACAGGCAGAGTGTCTCAGAGCTAAGGAAAGAGGAATGTAAGCAGAAAGCCTGCATTGTAGTCACAGGCATCATCAGGAATTAAAGTCACACAGAAAACAATTCCAAAAGATAGCAGGACAAACAGCTTTTGTTCCTCAGCTGAAGAGCCACAAGAAGTCTTCCTTGTAGGGGCAGCCTTGCAGGCTCATCCTTGCTTCACAACTAAACATGCTTTCACTGGATAACAGCACATATTTGAACCTTCAGCCTTAGAGGCAAATTATGGAGCCTTAATGGGAAATTATGAGGAAAACTAATATCTTGCCAAGAAAAGATAAAGCCAAATACTGATGTTTACTTTCTTCTCCAAAGTTGATTTACCCAGTAAATATATTCTGAAAATAACTTGTTGCTATTCACTTATCCAGTGAGTGACTAACAATACTTAATATATCAACAAAGAATAAATGTTATTTTTCACTGTCAAAAAGGCAAAAAATTTAGAGCTGGGGATGTGGCTCAGTGGCAGAGCACTTGCCTAGCACATGAGACACTGGATTCGGTCCTTAGCACCAAATAACAAATAAAATAAGGCGTTCTGTCCATCTTCAACTACAAAATATAAAAATTTTAAAAAAGGCAAAAATTTTGCCAGATGTGGTGATACATGCCTGTAATCCCAGCTACTAGGGAAGCTGAGGTAGGAAGATTTTGAGTCTAAGGCCAGCCTGGGCAATTTAGCAAGACCCTGCCTGACTTGAAAAGAAAAAGAAGAAAACATGAGGAAAAAAAATAAAAGACAAACATTTTAATGGGGCTTTTATTTTAAATTTGATCATACTTTTCCATAAAAAAATCATGAACTAACAATGCAAAGAAATAAACTCTTCTCTCACATAGAATTTTACCAACATAGACTTACCATCGAGAACTTCTTCAGAAAATCCTGTTTTCTCAAAATCACTGATATTCTGATTGTATAAACCAAACAGAAGATAATTTGCCAGCTCTCTGCAGCCTTCATTATACCTGCTATCAATTCCTGCAAGGCAAAGAAAGTTCTGATCAGCTGTTCTGTACTATGGGAGGCAAATGAGCCCCAATAATTTGCCCCTGCTTAGCAAAACTCTGATGATCAAAGATGGCAGCTCATATCATCCAATATCCTTACTTGGATTACAAGATCTAAATATTTAGCTTAGAAAATCAAACAGCACAGATTATTGAGACTAAAATAATCTGAGGATGTAAGGAACCAGATAATAATGCTTTGAGTCCTTCTATGGCTTGTTTAAGAGCTTAGAATACTCTCAGTTAGTCTTAAAAATAGATGTCTTAAAAATATTCACCTTTTTTTTTGATATGGTGCATGGGGATTGAACCCAGGAATATTCTGTCACTGAGCTATGTACATCCCCAGCCCTATTTTTTAACAGGGTATCACTAAGTTGCGTACAGCCTCACTAAGTTGCTAAGGCCAGCGTTGAACTTGCTATCCTCCTGCCTCAGCCTCCCAAGTCACTGGAATTTCACATGTATGTCACCACTCCTGACTAATATTCACTTCTTGTGAAGATCTTTAGCAAAACATGTGGATGCAAATAAAGGCAATTAAGGTGGCTTGAAAATAACATGAAGAAGATAACAAGTGAATGGAACTATAAACACTCAGCATCTCATAAATATTAAGAGCAAGAAGACTAAGCACTGCACTGGATGCTGGACTACCTGCTAATGGCATTCATAAAGCTTACAGTCTAGTGAAGCTGGGTCAGAGATAATAAAAAGGCAATTAAATGATGCTGTCTTCACTACTGCCTCTTGATGCTTCAGGTATATATACTATCTGGTTCTGGGTATCTGTAAAGTCCCAGAGCCGTAGCAAGAGGAAAGGGTCTGGCAGAAGGAGTTCTAAGAATAAGAGTAAGGTAAGGGCTCCTTATCTCATTGGTGTCTCTCTATCCAACCTCATTAAAACAGCCACAGATTACAGGGGAATGAAAGCTAGGAGTTTATCTTACAATGATATAGTGTTATCATTTTACTGTGATAAGAATCTAAATTGCCCCCACCCTGAGTCCCATCTTGTTAAAAGTACGGACCTAGGATGCACAGGATCCCATCAGGCCGAGACTTGCTGCTCTGGGTTAGGATGCTCTGTATCTGGCGGAGTCGGCTACAGCTGCAAAAAGAACAGGAAACAGTTCTGAGCACCAGCACAACCTGATGATAAGAGCTGCACTTGGTATGAGATGCCCATGATAAGGCATGAGGAAGAGAAATGACTTTGCTAGGGATGGAAATCAGTCCTTGTTTGGTTCTAGCATCAAAACTACAAAACGAGTTCCTTTCTCTTCTGTTTTCTGGAAGAAACTGTACAGGACTGGCCTGAAGACTAAGTCTAATTACCGATTACAAACTGGATAGCCCCTGGATCTATGGCTCAACAGAAGTTACAGCTTAAGGCCCTTCTCATGGTCAATCCTGGTCAGGAATAAGACTCAGCAGCTTACTTCCAATGATGTCTCCTTTCTGAAGATTTTCTTTCTTTTTTTAACTTGTTTCTTCTTTTATGGTACTGGAATTGAACCCAGGATCTCACACAAGTGCTCTGCCGCTGAGCTATATTACCCAGCACCCCCAACACCTTTTTTTGAGACAGGGTCTTGCTAAATTGTGGAGGCTGGCTTGAATCTGCAATCCCTTTGCCTTAGCCTCCCAAGTAGCTGGGATCACAGGTGTGTACCACCCCTTCTTGAAGAAGAGTTTCCACACTGATTTTCCCTAACTGTAGTCTTCATCAGTGTGTTTCAAAAACAAACACAAACAAAGAAACTAGGTCTAATTCATTCCCACAGCTACTCCTTATGGAGGTATCAGCAGAAAATATGTTCTCCTTATGTACTCCCAGATATTAATGTCATTTCTAAGAACCCCATTTTCTCCAATCCAATAATCCTCCTTCCCAGCACTCCCAGAGAGGGGTGCCCAATTTTCTGCCCAAGATTAAGCCTTTGGACTAGGGATGTAGCTCAGTGGCAGAGCTCTTACCTAGCACTGGGTTTGATCCTTAGCACCACACAAACAAATAAAACAAAGGCATTCTGTCCATCTACAACTACAAAAAAATTAAGAAAAAAAGATTAAGCCTTCTACCTGGTCTTCCCATCACTTCTGCCTCTACTATTCAATATTCCCTAACACTCCTTATATGAAATCACTTCCCTATAGTCAATAGAAATCCAGTCCTACCACACCATTAACTAAGATTATCCACAAACCCAATGACACTAACTGTTCTATCCATGACTGTGAGACTTCCCACCGCTTCTGAATCTGCTTCACTATAGTAACTGACACTCACCCAAACACAGGATTTCCAGTCAGACAACACTATTTCCCTTCTCTAATTCCCCAGCTTCCTTTCTCTTTTGGATTCTTTTCAATGGTCCTGTACCCTAACTTATTCACTCCATGACTTATAGTCACTGTTTTTATCAAGACTTTCACAATCTTCTACATGATATCAGAATTAGATAAAGGCAGAGAAAGAAAAGAAAGAACCAAACTACAAACAAATATCCATCACAAATATAGATACAAATCCCTTAACAGCCAGGCATGGTGGCACATGCCTATAATCCCAGTGGCTCAGGAGATGAAGCAGGAGGATTACAAGTTCCAGGCCAGCCTCAATAACTTAGAGAATCCCTAAGCAACTTAGTGAGACCCTTTTTCAAAATAAAAAAACAAAAAGTGCTGGGATGTAGCTCAATGGTAAAGTGCTCCTGGGTTCAATCCCCAGTATAATTTTTAAAAAAAGAAAGAAAGAGAGGGGGGAGGGAGAGAGGGAGGAAAAAGAAAAGAAAAGAAAAGAAATCCTTTAAAAACATTGCAAATAAGGGCTGAGGTTGTGGCTCAGAGGTACTGCACTCGCCTATCACATGCAGGGCCCTGGGTTCAATCTTAGCACCACATAAAAATAAATAAATACAATGAAGGTATTATGTCCAACTATAACTAAAAAATAAATATTAAAAAATATATTTGCAAATAAGAATTAAGCAACATATAGAAAGAATTACACACCACAACCAAGTAGAGTTGATTCCAGAGATAACCCAAGGATGGTTCATTATTCATAAATCAATCAATGTATGGCATAACATTAACAAACTAAAGAAGAAAAACCATGCATTCATATAACTGATGCAGAAAAACCATTTGACAAAATTCAACATTCACTCACAATAAAAACATTCAGAAAACTAAGAATAGACTGCTTTCCTCAACTTGGAAAAAAAATATAAACAAAACCTTTCTGAGCCAAGTTCAGAATGTATATAATGATGAAGGGCAATCAGGAACAAGGTAAGAATATCTGCTCTCATCATTCCCATTTAACAAACATTGGAAGTTCTAGCCAATAGAATACAGTAAGAGAAACAGATTAAAGACATAAAAAATGGAAAGGAAAAAATAAAATTGCCCCTATTTGCAGATATGGCCTATTAACAAATATTCACAGAGAGAAAGTAGAGTGGTGGTTGCTAGGGACCAGGGGGAAGAGGGAGCAAGGAGTTTAATAAGAACAGAATTTATATTTTGCGAGATGAAGAGAGTTACGAGGATGGATGGTGGTGCTTTTAGTCTAATAAGTTATATGAATGTACTTTAATGCTACTAAACTGTGCAGTTAAGAACAGCTAAGATGAAAATAATTGTTACGTGCACCTTAATACAACTTTTTAGACTTTTTTTGTTCTTTTTAGATGTATTTTGACATATTATACATACATAAAGTAAAACACTCTAATTAGAATCTCATTCTTGAAGTTGTACATGATGTAGAGTTTCACTGGTTGTGCATTCATATATGAACATAGCAAAGTTATGTCTGATTCATTCTACTGTCTTTCCTATTCCCATCCTGCTTCTCTTCCCTTCATTCCCCTTTGTCTAAGCCAATGAACTTATATCCCCCCTCCTTATTTTATGTTAGTATCCACATACCAGAGAGAACATTTGGCCTTTGGTTTTTTGAGATTGGCTTGTTTCCCTTAACATGATATTCTCTAGCTCCTTCCATTGACCAGCAAAGGCCATAATTTCATTCTTCTCTATGGCTGAGTAATATTCCATTATGCATATATTCCACATTTTCTTTATCATTCATTTGTTGAAGAGTACCTAGGTTGGTTCCATAGCTTAGCTATTGTGAACTGAGCTGCTACAAACATTGATGTGGCTGTGTCATTGTATTATGCTGATTTTAAGTCCTGCAGCACATATACCTAACTAGGCCAAATGGTGGTTCCATTATTTTCTGAGAATGGTCGCACCAATTTGCAGTTCCCCAGCAATGTATGAGTAAACCTTTTCCCTTACATGCTCACCAACATTTATTATTACTTGTATACTTGATAATTGCCATTCTGATTGGAGTAAGATGAAATCTCAGTGTGTTTTTTTTTAAGAGAGAGAGAGGGAAGAGAAGAGAGAGAATTTTAATATTTATTTTTCAGTTTTTGGCGGACACAACATCATTGTTTGTATGTGGTGCTGAGGATCCAACCCGGGCCGCACGCATGCCAGGTGAGCGCGCTACCGCTTGAGCCACATCCCCAGCCCTCAGTGTGGTTTTAATTTGCATTTCTCTAATTCCTAGAGATGTGGGACATTTTTTCATATATCTGTTGACCAACTGTATTTCTTCTTCTTTGAAGTGTCTTTTCAGTTCCTTTGCCCATTTATTGATTGGGTTATTTGGTTTGTTTGTTTGTTTGTTTTTGGTGTTAAGTTTTTTGAGTTCTTTATATATCCAGTTAATACAACTTTTTAGAATTAAAAAAATGTTGGGTTGGAGATGGGGCTCAGTAGTAGAGAGTCTGCCTGGCATATATGAAGCCTTGGGTTCAATCTCTGGCAACACACACACAAAAAAAAAAAAAAAATTAAAAAATGTCAATATTATATGAAAAAAACAACAGAGGGCTAGGGTTGTAGCTCAGTGGTAGAGCACTTGCCTAGCATGTGTGAGGCACTGGATTGGATTCTCAGCACCGCATAAAATAAAGTCCATTGACAACTAAAAAAATATTTTAAAAAAAAAGAGAGGAAGAACTTCATTTGATTAAAAAAAATGAAAAGAAGGAAATATCTGTGAGACATCTGGGGAAATCTGAATACTGACTAGAAAATCTGATGCTATTAGGGATCCACTGTTAATTTTTTTAAGTGAAATAATGTTATTGTGCTTCTATAGTTCAGTGTCCTTTTTCTTAGAGATATATAAGGAAGTAGACAGGAGTAAAATGTCATGATGGCTGCAATTTATTTAAAAATGGTTTAACATGAAATAAGAAAGATTGAGGAAAGAAGAAAAAAGATAAAGCACATATGGCAACAAGTTAAAAATGGCTGAATCTGCCGGGTGCAGTGGCTCACGCCTGTAATCCCAGTGGCTTGGGAGGCTGAGACAGGAGAATTGCAGGTTCAAAGCCAGCGTATGCAACTGCAAGGCACTAAGCAACTTAGTGAGACCCTGTCTCTAAATAAAATAGAAAATAGGGCTGGGGATGTGGCTCAGTGGTCCAGTACCCCTGAGTTCAACCCCCAGTACCCCCCACCAAAAAATGGCTGAATCTAGGGCTGGGGCTGTAGCTCAGTGGTAGAGCACTTGCCTAGCATCTGTGAGGCACTGTGTTTGATCCTTAGCACCACATAAAAACAAGCAAATAAAATAAAGAAATTCTGCCTATCTACAACTACAAAAAAAAAATTTAAAAAAAAGGTTGAATCTATGGTGAGCGAAAGATCAATTCATTGTATTATTCTTTCAGCAGTTCTGTAGGTTTGAATATTTTCACATCATAAAAATTGGGGGACTAGGAGGAAAGGGTTATATGGAGTAACTGGGTTTTAGAAGCAGCTGGACCGGAAATAGCAAGAACATTCAGAAAACTTCTCTCCTCAGGAAATGATTACTTGCCCCTTGTTAGTTTTTCATGTTTAACTGAAGACTGATCTTGTAATCATTCTCTGTCTGCACTAGAAAGATTTCATCAAATTGCCTCTTTGGCCTATTTCCCAATCCATCCACCAGTGAACTAACTGCCAAGTTTACCAAGAGCTCTTTGGTTTTCAAACTTTCAACCAGCCAGTGACAAAAAGCATGAACAGTTCATGTGACCAAGAAATAAACAGCTCCCTGACTCCTGCTGTAAAAAGCCAGGACAATACTGAAAACAGAGCTTCTTTTCCACAAGTATCTTGACCAAATAAAGTGGGAGCACATAAAACGTAGAAAGACCTTACTCTTCTCAGAGTAAAACATCCTAATTAGTGTTTCTCATTTTCTTGTCAAATGGGTGAAATTAAATTCATTTCTTTTTTTCCCTTTGTACATTTTCTTGCTTTCCAAATTTAATTTTTAACCAGAACATAGCCTATTGTTACTGAAGCATTAAACATGACATCTACTGAATTATTTACCTTTTAACTAAAATAAATAATTAATTAATTAAAACGCAAAAAGCATAAAGAAAACCATAATCCACCAGGCATGCTGGTGCACCTCTATAATCCCAGCAACTGAGGAGACTGAGAGAGGAAAATTACAAGTTCAAGGCCAGGATGGGTAAAACCCTTAGCACCTTGTCAAGACCCTGTCTCAAAATAAAAAAATAAAAATGACTGGGGTGCCGGGGTGTAGCTCAGTGGTAAAGTAGCCTTATGTTCAATCCCCAGTACCAAAAAAGAAAAAAAAAAAAAACACAATCACTTAACATTTCCAGCACCCCAAATAAACAAATTTTTGTTTTTTGTTTGTTTGGTACAGGATTCAACTCAGGGGTTCTAAACAACTGAGCCACATCCCCTGCCCTATTTTGTATTTTATTTAGAGACAGGGTCTCACTGAGTTGCTTAGTGCCTCACAGTTGCTAAGGCTGGCTTTGAACATGCAATTCTCCTGTCTCAGCCTCCCAAGCTGCTGGGATTACAGGTGCACGCCACGGTGTCCTGAGAAAATTAACAACTTTTAACATCTTGAATATTTGTTTTTATCTACATTAGTGCTTTTGGATTTACATATGTAATATATTGTCTTTTTTAAGGAAAAAATTGAATATTACATGGAAAAGTAAAGTCTTCATGGATCCTCATCCCCAGTCACCACTATGATGATCTATGTATCCAACCAGTCTTTTTCCTTTAATAGAAACTATGAAACATACACCAAACTTTGGCAAATAACATTGTCTCAAAGCTCACGGGTCTACCTGAAGATGGCTGGCACATCCTAGGTAGGTCTACAGTTGCCTACGTCTTTACAGCATTCCATCTTTAGAAGATATGTAAACTCAGCCAAGCCAATAACATAGCTTAAATCCAATATGTTGCTTTCATGCTATAATTTATTTCTGATTTTCCTTGGATTTAGACTCCAACTTTGGACATGACGGTACACTATATAAAGAAAGAACAACCTAAACTGATGCAGTTTGCCCAAGATTAACAGTAACAAAACCTGATTTTGAAATTTTTCTTTCTGCTACATCTCACTGTTTTATTTGTATTTGATTCCTCTGGTTCCCTGGAAATGATGAAAACAAATTGAAAAAAAAAAATTTTAACTGTTTTTCCTCTGTAATTTACTTTTTAATTTTGAAAATTATTCTGTTTGCTTCATGTTTTGAATATTTTGGTAAATTAAAATATTTACTAAATTATACAAATCCTTATACAAATCTGATTAATAACTTAGGAAACTGATATAATTTGACAAGGATCTTGCTGGGTGGGTTTTGGGGGGAGCTATTTATGTAAATAAAATAAGGTATGTAATTGTTCTGATCATGCTTTTTTCATTTAACATTATTCAATGGAAATCTTTCCAACTTAGCATATAGAACTAAATTTCACTTTTTAAAATTTGTTCAAAATAGTTGTACATGACAGTAGAATACATTTTGACACATCATACATAAATGGATGTAACTTCTCATTCTTCTGTACATGATGTAGAATTATATTGGTCATGTAATGATATATACACATAAAGTAATAATGTCATATTCATGCTACTATCCTTCTTACTCCCAACTCCCCTTTCTTCCCTTCACTCCCTCTGTCTAATCTCTACTACCCCTATTCTCCCTAGCCCCACCCCCTTATTGTGAATTAGCATCTACATAGCAGAGAAAATATTCCTACTTCTGTACTTCAGTGTCCTTTTTAATTTTTTTTTAAAGAGAGAGAGAGAAATTTTTTAATATTTATTTTTTAGTTTTTGGCGGACATCTTTATTTGTATGTGGTGTTGAGGATCGAACCCAGGTGAGCATGCTACTGCTTGAGCCACATCCCCAGCCCATCAGTGTCCTTTTTTAAAAGAAATGTAAAAGGAAGTACGTAGGAGTAAAATGGTTCTTTGGAATTGGCTTATTTCCCTTAGCATGATATTCTCCAGCTCCATCCATTTATCAACATATGCCAAAATTTCATTTTTTTAAGGTAAAGTAATATTCCATTGTGTGTGTGTGTGTGTGTGTATATATATATATAATTTTTTTTATCCATTCATCTGTTAAAGGGCACCTAAGTTGGTTCCATAGCTTACCTATTGTGAATTAAGCTGCAATAAACATTGATGTGGCTATGTAACTATAGTATGCCATTTTTAAGTTCTTTGGGTATAAACTGAGGAGTGGGATAATTGGGTCAAATGGTGGGTCCATTCCAAATTTTCTGAGAAATTTCCATATGGCTCTCCAAAGTCGTCACACCAATTTGCAGTCTTACCAGCAATGTGAGAATGTGAGTATACCTTTTTTTCCCACATCTTCACCAACAGTTATTTGTCGCGTTCCTTGCAACTAAAACACTCAGGGTCACTCTATGGGAACTGGGCCGCATGAAATCACCACACAAGAGACAGAGATAACTTTTTCTTTGGGGTTCCTGTACTGGCTCCTCTGACCTTAAGCGTCTACAGGGAGAGAGAGAGAGAGAGAGAGAGAGAGAGAGAGAGAGAGAGAGAGCGTTCGAGCACATGCTGACCTCTTTTATTGAGGAGAAGCCATTCAAATGAATCAAGGGGTCAGGTTTCAAGGGGCTGAATCTAGCTTCAAGATGTCTGCAGTCAGCAGGTTGACTGACATCTAGGAAGGCCACACCCAAAGGCAGAGCAAAAGAAGGGGACACACATGGGGGGTTTTCATGGAACATTCTATCCCAAACAGAGCAAGGGGTAATATCACAAAGCAACAGGTGAGCGTAGCTTAACCCATGGGGCTGCAGGGAAGGCAAGCCTAAACGTGAAGACACATTTGGCTGCATTTTTACTACTCTCAAGATTGGGGCTACGAGTCTACAGCCACTTAAAAGTAGCCAGATCATTAGGGATGACGGACAGTGCCTCGACCAATCAGGAGAGGAAAAATGCTGGTCATATGATATGGCGGCCTCCCACATTTATTGTTCCTATATTCTTGTTAACTGTCATTCTGACTGGAGTGAGATGAAATCTGTGTGGTTTTAATTTGAATTTCTTCTCTAATTTCTAGAGATGTGGAACATTTTCTCATATATATATATGTGTGTGTGTGTGTGTGTGTATATATATATATATATATATATATATATATATATATATAATTTGTTTTTGTATCAGGAATTAAACTTAGGGGCACTCTACCACTGAGCCACATCCCCAGCCCTATTGTGTATTTTATTTAGAGACAGGGTCTCACTGAGTTGCTTAGTGCCTCACTTTTGCTGAAGCTGACTTTGAACTCACAATCCTCCTGTCTCAGCCTCCCGAGCCACTGGGATTACAGGCATGCGTGCGCCACTGTGCCTGGCCATTTTTTCATACATTTTTTAACCATTTGTATTTCTTCTGTGAAGTGTCTATTCAGTTCCTTTGCCCATTTTTGAGTTATTTGGGGTTTTTTGGTGTTAAGTTTTTTGTGTTCTTTATTTATCCTGGAGATTAATGCTCTGAGGTGCAAGTAGTAAAGATCTCTCATTCTATAGTCTCTCTCTTCACAATCTTGTTTCCTCTGCTGTGAAAAAGCTTATTAGATTCCATCACATTTATTTTTAATTATTTTTTTAGTTGTAGATGGACACAATGTCTTTATTTTATTTCTTTATTTTTATGTGGTGCTAAGGATCAAACCCAGTGCTTCATGCATGTTAGGCAAGCACTCTACCACTGAGCCACAACCTGAGACCCCCCATCACACTTATTGATTCTTGATTTTACTTCTTGCACTTTAGGAGTCTTGTTAAGTTCCTAAGCCAATATGGTGGGCCTACTTTTTCTTCTATTACACACAGAGTCTCTGTTCTAATGCCTAAGTCCTTGATCCACTTTGAGTTGAGTTTTGTGCAGAGTGAGAAATAGGTGTTTAATTTCATTTTGCTACATACAAATTTCCAGTTTTTCCAGCACCATTTGTTGAAGACGCTATTTTTCCTCCAATGTATGTTTATACATTGTTTATAGTGCCTTTATCTAGTGCCAGGTAACTGTATTTATGTGGGTTTCTATGTCTTCTATTCTGTACAATTGGTCTGTGTGTCTATCTTGGTGCCTATACCATGCCATTTTTGTTACCATGTCTCTGTAGTATAATTAATGGTCTGGGATTGTGATGCCTCCTGCTTCACTTTTCTTGCTAAGGATTGTTTTGGCTATTCTGGGTTCTCTTATTTTTCCAAATAAATTTCATGAGTGCCTTTTCTATTTCTATGAACAATGTCATTAGGATTTTAATAGGAATTGCATTAAATCTGTATAGCACTTTTGGTAGTATGGCCATTTTAACAATGTTAATTCTGCCTATCCAAGAGCATGGCAGATCTTTCTACTTTGTACAGTTTCCTTCTATTTCTTTCTTTAGTGTTCTGTAGTTTTCATTGTAGAGATTTTTCACATCTTTTGTTAGACTGATTCCCAATTTTTTTTGAAGCTATAGTAAATGGGGTAGTTTTCCTAATTTCTCTTTCAGTGGATTCATCACTGATATATAGGAATGCATTTGATTTATGGATGTTAATTTTATATCCTGCTACTTTGCCGAATCCATTTATTAGTTTTAGAAGTTTTCTGGTAGAATTTTTTTGGGTATTCTAAATATACATGCCAGCAAATAGTGATAGTTTGTGCTCTTCTTTTCCTATTTGTATTCCTTTAATTTCTCTCTTCTAATTGCTCTGGCTAGAGTTTCAAGGATAATATTAAATAAAAGTGGTGAAATAAAACTTGTTTCAGGTTTTAGAGGGAATGCATTCAGTTTTTTCCCATTTAGAATGATGTTGGCCTTGGGTTTATGTTGAGGTATATTCCTACTATCCCTAGTTTTTCTACTGTTTAAACAGGAAGAGGTGCTGTATTTTGTCAAATGCTTTTTCTGCATATATTGAGATGATCATATGATTCTTGTCTTTAAGTCTACTGATGTAATGAATTATGTTTAATGATTTCCATATGTTGAACCAAACTTGCATCTCTGTGTTGAACTCCACTTGATTGTGGTGCACTATTTTTTTAATGTTTTTGTATATGATTTGCCAGAATTTTATTGAGAACTTTTGCATTTATGTTCATCAGGGATATTGGTCTGAAATGTTCTTTCTTTAGTGTGCCTTTGTCTGGTTTGGGTATCAGTGTGATATTAGCTTCATATAATGAATTTGGAAGCATTCCCTCCTTTTCTATTTCTTGGAATAATTTGAGGAGTATTGGTGTTAATTCTTCTTTGAAGTCTTATAGAACTCATCTAAGAATCCGTCTGGTCCTGGGCTTTTCTTAATTGGTAGGCTTTTGATGGCATCTTCTATTTCAGTGCTTGAAACTGATCTGTTTAAATTGTATATGTCTTCCTGATTCAGTTTGGGTAGGTCACATATCTCTAGAAACTTGTCAATGTCTTCAAGATATTCTTTTATTGCAGTATAAATTTTCAAAATATTTTCTGATTATCTTCTGTATCTCAGTTGTGTCCATCGTGATATTTCTTTTATCATCATGAATTTTAGTAATTTGAATTTTCTCTGTTAGTGTGGCTAAGGGTTTATGAATTTTATTTTTTCAAAGAAACAAGTTTTTGTTTTGTCAATTTTTTGAATTGTTTCTTTTGTTTCAATTTCATTGATTTCAGTTCTGATTTTAATTATTTACTGCCTTCTACTACTTTAGGTGTTGATTTGTTCTTTTTCTAGGGCTTTCAAATGTAATGTTATTTATTTGTTGAGTTTTTATTCTTTTAAGGAATAAGCTCAATGCAATGAATTTTTCTCTTAGCACTGACTTCATAGTGTCCCACAGAATTTGATATGTTGTATCACTATTCTCACTTATCTCTAAGTATTTTTTATTTCATCCCTGATTTCTTCCGCTATCCATTTGTCATTCAATAGAGTATCCAGGTGTTAGAGTAGCTTCTATTTTTATTTTATCATTGATTTCTAATTTCATTCTATTATGATCTGCTAGAATACAGGGTATTATTTCCAATTTTTTGCATTTGGTAAGAGTTGATTTAAGGCATAATACATGGTCTATTTTAAAGAAGGATCCACGCGCTGCTGAGAAGAAAGTGTATTTGCTCCTTGATGGATGATATATTCTATATATGTTAAGTCTAAATTATTGATTTATTATTTAGTTCTATAATTTCTTTTTTTTTTTTTTTAATTTTGTAGTTGTAGATGGACACAATGTAGTTTTTGTTTTTTTGTTTTTTGGTACCAAAGATTGAACTCAGAGGCACTCAACCACACCCCCAGCCCTATTTTGTAGTTTTTATTTTAGAGACAGGGTCTCACTGAGTTGCTTAGCACCTCACTTTTGCTGAGGCTGTCTTTGAACTCAGATCCTCTTGTCTCAACCTCCCAAGCTGCTGGGATTACAGTCATGTGCCAGGGTGCCCAGCAACACAATACTTTTTTATTTTATTAATTTATCTTTATGTGGTGATGACAATCAAACCCAAGAACTGACACATACTTGGCAAGCACTCTACCACTGAGCTACAACCCAAGCCCTGTTTAGCTTTTGTTTGGAGGATCAATCAGTGATGATATAGGTGTGTTGAAATATTACACACAAATATTATTGTGTGTAATCTATTTGATTCTTGAAATTGAGAAGGGTTTGTTTGATGTACATAGATGCTCCATTGTTTGGGGCATAAATATTTACAATTTTTATGTCTTATTGATATATAATTCCTTTTATTAGTATGAAATGTCCTTCTTTGTCCCTTCTGATTAATTCTGGCTTGAAGTCCACTTTATGTGATATGAGGATAGAAACCCCTTGCTTGATTTACACAATCCATGTGATATTTTTTTTCCCCATCCTTTCACTTTCAGTCTGTGGATGTTTTTGCCTGCAAGGTGAGTCTCTTAGAGACAGCATATTGTTGGGTCTTGTTTTTTAATCCAATCTGCCAGTCTATGTCTTTTTTTTTTTTAAGAGAGAGAGAGAGATAATTTTTAATATTTATTTTTAGTTTTCAGTGGACACAACATCTTTATTTTTATGTGGTGCTAAGGATCGAACCTAGCGCCCCGCGCATGTCAGGCGAGCACTTGAGCCACATCCCCAACCCCAGTCTATTGTCTTTTGATTGATGAGTTTAGGCCATTAACATTCAAGGTTATTATTGAGATATAATTTGTATTCCCAGTCAGTCTGGTTTATTTCTGATTATTAATTTGAATTTATTTCTCCTTTTTGTCTATTCCTTTAATGTAGTTCCTCCCTTTGCTGGTTTTCACTTTTTTCTTTTCATTTCATCTTCATGGGATATTTTGTTGAGAATATTCAGTAGTTCAGGCTTTCTAGTTGTGAATTCTTTTAACTTTTGTTTATCATGGAAGGTTTTTATTTCATCTTTAAATGTGAAGCTTGGTTTTAGAATTCTTAGTTGGCGTACATTTTCTTTCAGAGCTTGCTAAAACTCACTTTAAAGACTGTGGTACAGGGAGGAAGAGCATGAGAAAAAGATTAACATTAAACAGGGACGAGAGGTGAGAGGGAAAGGGAGAGAGAAGGAAAATTGCATGGAAATGGAAGGAGACCCTCATTGTTATACAAAATTACATAAAAGAGGATGTGAGGGGAAAGGGGAAAAAAATCAAGGGAGAGAAATGAATTACAGTAGATGGGGTAGAGAGAGAAGATGGGAGGGGAGGGGAGGGGGGATAGTAGAGGATAGGAAAGATAGCAGAATACAATAGTCACTAGTATGACAATATGTAAAAATGTGGATGTGTAACCGAAGTGATTCTGCAATCTGTAAACGGGGTAAAAATGGGAGTTCATAACCCACTTGAATCAAATGTATGAAATATGATATATCAAGAGCTTTGTAATGTTTTGAACAACCAATAAAATAAAAAAATAAAAATAAAAATAAAAAAGACTGTGGTACACTATATGGGCATGGTGACACTTGCCTGCAACTCAGGAGACTGAGGCAGGAGAATTTCAAGTTCAAGGCAGCCTGGTCAACTTAGCAAAACCTTGTCTCAAAAAAAAAAAACAAAAACTAAAAATTGAAAAAGGCCTAGGAGTATAGCTCAGTGCTAGAATGCACCTAGGTTCAATCCTAATACTACAAAGAAACCAAACCAAAACAAAACAAAAAACCCAACAACAAAACAAAACCAAAAAAAATCCTTCTATATACTTTATCTTTTGTTTTAATTTAACTGGATGTTAATTGAACATTACAGGGTTTTATTTTATTTTGCTATTGCAAATAATTCTTTATTAAGCAACCGTATATATCATCTTTAGAACAAGCAAAGTTTCTGTACAGTAGAGACCTAAAAGTAGCACTGCAAGGTGAGTCTCTTAGAGACTGCATTTTAAAATCTGATAGATCTTACCACACTGTTCTCCTAAACCATTCACCTATTCTGTTATAATTTGTTTTCCCTAATCACTAGGGAAATGTTTATTGATCATTTACATTTCTTTTCTATGAATGCATATCCATGTTCTTTGTCCACTTTCTATTTAGTCATTGTATACTTCACCACATTGCAAAAAAAAAAATTGTTCTTTGGCTATATGTTGCAAATATTTTCCTCAATCCTCTACACTTTCATGTCAAAGTTTTATAGAATTAAGTCTACCTTTACTTTTAAGCTTAAGGGTCTTCTATTTTCCTTTTGTGCCTTCTCCACTCAGCATCATAAATAATAAACACCAGCATTTCATTTGTGAATTTTTTTTTCTTAGCTCTGGAATATTTACTTTTGTGGAGCAAGAATGTAACTGTACTTTGTTCCCCAAAATATAAGTGAATGTTCCAAGACCATATGTTGATCCTTTCAATTCTCTGATTTAGAATACCATTTGTAGCATATGATAAACTGCCCTATGTAGCTAAATCTAACATTTGGATCTTTACTTGATCCATTTATCTATTCTCACAGAAATATTACACTTTAAAAAATAATCAGAGCTCTTAAGGTATGCTAGTACTTCAGTTTTCTAGTATATAGATTATTTTGTAACTGATAAGTCCTTCTATTATTGCTTTAAAGATTCCACAGTTGTGAGACTGGGGTTGTGGCTCAGTGATAGAATGTTCGCCTAGCATTTGCGAGGCCCTGGGTTCAATCCTCAGCACCACATATAAATAAAGGTATTGTGTGCAACTACAACTAAAAAAATAAAATAAAATAAAAGATTCCACAACTGTGAATCTTAGAAAGACAGTAGATTGAGGTTTTAAGCAGAAATTATCAGGAAAGGCCTCACCAAGAGTACCTTTGCATAAAGCCCAGAAGTGAGATCACAGCTACGTAGCATGTGCCAAGGTCCCACAGAGGAGTATTCCTTAACATTTTCCTTTCAAGATGAAGTATAAAAACAGTGGGGGTGGGCAGTGGCACATGCCCATAATCCCAGCAGCTCGGGAAACTAAGGCAGGAGGATGGAGAGTTCAAAACTAGCCTCAGCAACTCAGTGAGACCCTGTCTCTAAGTAAAATACAAAAATTAGGCAGGGGATATGGTTCAGTGGTTGAGTGCCCCTGAATTCAATCCCCAGTACCAAAAAGAAAGAAAAAGAGATGAAGTATAAAAATAGCTTGTCAAATTCCATAAAAGTCTGTTGAGAATTCACAATCATATTGAGTCTGGACAGTACTGAAATCCCCACTCAGAAACATCTCTCCCTCCTATTCTGTTTCATACTCTAAAATTTTATATTTTCATTTATAAAATAGGTCTTGCATATTCTTATTAGGTTGATTCCTATGCATCGTATAATTTTTGTCCCCATTTTGAATGCTATCTTGAATCCACTATATTTTTCAAAGTTTATATTTGCTAAACTCTAATTTTAATAGATTTTTTTGTTAAGTTTTCCAAGTAGTGAATTAATAGTTTTCTTTCCTTTTCAAATATTTTCAGATTTTATCCCAAATCATTAATTCATCAAGTTTTGAGCACCTATTCTGTGCCTGGCACTGTTCAGAGCATTTAACAATGAAAGAAAGGGCAAAAATCCCTGGGACAAAAACCTCGGAACTTAAATTTCAATGCAGAAGCAATGAGATAAAATAAATAAAATACATTTGTCATATGGTGGTAAGTAGGAGAATTTGAGGCTTAGGAAAAGAGTAGATTAGAGTTTTAAAAGAAATATCAGGAAAGACCTCACCAAGAATACCTTTGCTTAAAGACTGGGAGTGAAATCACAGTTATGAAGCAAGTTTAAAGGTGCTACAGGGAGTGTTCCTGATATCCATGTGCATGGAACAGAGTGAAGAAAATAGTAAGAGATTACATTAAAAGGAGGGGTGCAGATTAGTTAAGGTCTTGTAGCTGATGATTTGAATTTCTGCTAGAAGTACTTTGAAAAGAGGAATGACTAATATGAAATACATTTTAATAAGATCCCTCTATTTGCTGTATTGATAGCAAACAGAAGGGAGGTAATAGTTGAACCTGGAAGACCAATTAAGAGTCCACTGCAGAGCTGGGGATGTGTCTCAGTGGTAGACTGCTTACCTAGCATGTAAGCAATGTAAGCATTGAGGCCCTGGATTCTATGCCAAGCATCACAAAAGCGAAAGAAAGAAAGGGGCGGGGAGGCTATTGCAATGTTCCAAGTAACAGATGATTATTTCTTTGGCTTTTCTCATATTGGCTAGAACCTTATCATGAACAGCTGGTTTAAGTCAGAAATGAGAGTTAAAAATTTTAAGCAGCTGGGTTTTTTTTTTTTGGGGGGGGGGTCTGCTACTACTACTTGTCTGATAATTTCATTAATAGACTTTTTAGTAATGAACAGTTCATTCATCTTGCATTTCTGGGACAAAATCTATATGTGCTAGAAGTAATATTCTAGACTCAATATATTACTGTTTTATTTAGGATTTTTACATTTGTATTTCTCCTTTCCTAATCAAGCACCAGGATTATGAAAGGCTTAAAGAATGAATGGGAAGCTTTCTTAGATATACACTTAACTTGGCATGCTTTCCATCTCTATCCTGACCCTGCCAGGTAACATATACTCTTGCTTGTTCCTGGCCACAGCATCCCATCATGATTTACCAGGGCAAGCCAGGTCATTTGAAGTCCTTTCCATGGACACGTTTTAGGGTTAGAGGAGAAATGGACTCCAGGGTCATGGTGCAAAAAGAATGTGGAAGTCATCTTTCCTGACTTGGGCAAGGCATGTTGATAGGAAAAAAAAAAAAAAAAAAAGCAGAAAGGTAGTGAGAATAAGAAATGAAAGGCAGCACAGACTATAAAGCAAACCATCTCGATAGCAGAGTCCTGGTTCTAATGCATAAGGCCCTAGTTCCTTGCAGCTCAGCTCCTCCTGTCAGTCTAAATCTCCATATTCCTTTCTAGCCAAGTAAACCAACACATTTCCTTCTTTACTTAAATTCTTTGAGTCAAGTTTTTGTCATTTGTAAAACAAAACATTCTTTTTTTATTTTGTTTTTATACTGAGGATTGAAGCCAGGGATGCTCTACCACTGAGCTACTTCCCCAGTACTTTTTTTTTTATTTTGAGAAAGGGTTTTGCTAAATTGCAGAGGATGGCCTTGAACTTGCAATCCTCCTGCCTCAGCCTTCTGAGTCACTGGGATTGGAGGAATGCAGAACCATGCCCAGTAAAACATTCTTCAAATTACAAAATCAATCTCAAGACATGTTTAGGATTAAAGCACATTAATATCTACTTCTTATTTTCAAAAGTATTAAAAAACAGGATGGATGAAGAGAAGTATGGATATATGATAAGGTGAATAGAACAAATACATTAAGTATAGAACCTAAACATGAAGATATGTGTGTGTGTGTGTGTGTGTGTGTATTACACACACATACATACATACACACACATACATAAATGTTCACTGAACAATCCTTTCAACTTTTCTGGTCTTTTGGAATTCTTCATAATAAAATGTTGGGGACTAAATCAACAGTAGTTGTAATAAAAGCCAGGTCAACATTAATCTGGACTTCAGGTACTGATTAAAATGAGCTCACTGGAGGCTGAACCAAGAAGATCATAAGTTCAAGGCTAGCCTGAGCAACTCAGCAAGACCCTGTCTCAAAAGGAAAAAAAAAAAAAAAAAGAAAGAAAGGGTTGGGGATGTGGCTCAATGGTAGAGTGCTTAAGTGCAAAGCCCTGTATCCCCAGTACCATAGAAAATGAAAGAGAAAGAAAGAAAAGAAAGAAAGAAACGGAACCTGACTCTGCATTAAAGCAGCTTTTACTTCCCTTTGCAAAATAAGAGACTTGGAAGAAAGGCAGAAATAAGATGTGTGGCAAGGCAGTAAATGCCATCTCCCACTGATGTCTTTACTAAAGAAACATCTGAAATGGAAAAAGCAAAGTCAATGATGCTGCCAATACATAGTTAACCACTAACCCATAAAGTGACTCAAATTGAAGGGATATAAACACATATATGATATGACTGAAGCTGGCATTGTTTAACTAGTTAATGACTTCAATTTTTCTCCCAGCAGTTATGGTGCAGCTCACCAAAGCCATTTCTAATTCAAGGCAATATAACTCATTCCACACAGCTACCTCCCTGTGTTAGAAATAAATAGTTGTATAAGCTACTCCTAATTTTCTTTTCTTACTAGTAGTACCCTGTTTTATTTGCAGCAGAAATAAGCACATTTTCTTTGCTTCTAAAGCTAACCAATGAGACTTATGCAGAAGTCATTAAGTGGAAGCTTCTAGGAAGCTCTTTAAAGGATACTGAATGAAAGGGAGCCACCAAGAATAAAACAATAATAAATGCTGGAAAGGATGTGAAGAAAAAGGAACACTTTTACAGTGTTAGCAGGATTGTAAATTAGTACAACCACTATGAAAATCAGCCTGGAGCTTCTTCAAAAGACTAGGCATGGTAGCCGGGCACGGCTGAGGAAGGAGGATCACAAGTTCAAAACCAGCCTCAGCAAAAGCGAGACACTAGGTAATTCAGCGAGACCCTGTCTCTAAATAAAATACAAAATAGGGCTGGGGATGTGGCTCAGCGGCTGAGTGCCCCTGAGTTCAATTCCTGGTACCCTGAAAAAAAAAATACTAGGCATGGAACCACCATATGATCAAGCTACACCATTCCTCAGTATTTAACCTAAAGAATTTTAAGTCATCAAACTTAGTGATAATTGCATATCTATATTTATGGCAGCACAATTCACAATAGCCAAACTATGAAACCAGCCTAGGTGTCAATCAAAGAATGAATGGATAAAAAAATGTGGTATATATACATAATGGAGTTTTATTCCACCATAAAGAACAACAAAATTATGTTATTTAATAGCAGGAAAATGGATGGAACTTGAAAACATTACATTAAGTGAAATAAGCCAAACTCAGTAAGTCAAGGATTGTATATTTTCTCTTATTTGTGGAAGCTAGGGAGAAAAAAGAAAAAAAAAGCTTGGGGGGGGTTTTCTCATGAAAATCAAAGGGAGATCAGTAGAGTAGAGGAAAGGGACCAGGGGAAGAGAGGTGGGGAAGAAAAGGGGAAATACTAAAACATGACACTGGCCAAATTATATTGTTATATTGTGTGCATGCAGGAATATATAACAATAAATCCCAACATTATGCACAACAATAAGGTACCAATTAAAAAATATGGAAAACATAAAATTTAAAAGGGGGGACTGACTTGGTAGGTTGAGGCAGGAGGACTACAAGTTTAAGATCATTCTGGGCAACTTAGTGAGAACTTGTCTCAAAATAAAAGAGCTGGGAATATAGCTCAGTGGTAGTGTGTTTATCTTGCATGTAGAAGGCCCTGGGTTCAACACACAGTATGGAAAAAAACATGGAGGGTACTGAATTGACTAAGAGGAATACTCCTTTCCTTATCTTCATGCCTGACAGATACGATGGCACTGAAGAGATCCTGCAACCATTGTGTGACCATGGGGCTAAGGTAAAGATAAAAGCCACTTGCTAAAAATAATAAAATACAAACACAGAAGAGGCATGGTAAACTTGATGATTTTACACCAGAACTGGTCTATCTTTTCCTAATATAACTCTTTAACAAGAGACAATAAACTCTAATGTCATTTTTGCCAGGCTTCTTTTACCAATTGCCAAATGTAGCTCCTAAATGATAGGCCACCTTATCTAAAACTTAAAACTCATGCCTAATCACAATTCACAAATATTTACAATTTCTAAATTAAATACTCTAAAAACTAGAGCTAAGCACAGTGGCAGCACATGCCTGTAATCCCAACACTTTAGGAGGCTGATGCAAGAAGCCAGCGTCCACAACTTAAGTGACTCCATCTCAAAATAAAAAAAAAAAAAATTGAGGAGGGGGGATTGAGGATTTGGTTCAGTGGTAGAGGACTGAGGGATGTGGGGGAATACTCTACAAATTAACTTCAAGAACTTCAGAAAATGTTAACCACTATAATAGGGAAACATTATGTAGAAGTCTGCTGACTATATTCCAGTGTTATGACGCCTTATTTTCCATTTTCTTCCTTTTCTCCTGCTTTCTATGAGTATTTCTTCAAACAATCTGCTCTTTGTAAAGTCGTTTCACAAATCTTCATTCAGAAAGCATCCACAATTACTTTCCCTCCCTTCTTTGACTATTAAAAGCATGCCAAATAAAAATGCAGTGTGGAATCCTGAAGTGGATCCTGGAATAGAAAAAGAACATGTAGGAAAACTGAGGAAATTCAAATAAAGTTGGGAGTCCAAGTTAAACTAAAGTTTACTAAGTAAACTAAAGTATTATAGCACTATTAACTTCTTAGTTTTGAGATAAACACCATGGTTATATGTAAAATATTATCCTTAGAGAAATCTGCATGAAAGGGTACATAGGAATACTCTACACCATATTTACAGCTCATCTATAAATCCAAAATTACTTAAAAACAAAAAGCATGCTAAATGAACTACTTTTTCTTCAAACCAGGGCTCAAAAATCACAGATAATGGTTTTAAGTACCCAAATTGTGAAACCTACTTTTCTCTTAATTTTTTAATTTTTATTTTTAATCTTGGAACAAAAACAATAATTTAAACTGTGTAACATACAAGGTAAGACATCTCTCATCATTCACTCCCCCTTCTCCAAATGCTATGACATGAGAGATGAGCCCCAGAACTGGGAACCAGTCAAGATATTGTATACTACTAATGCCATGATGTTCACCAGATAGGAGTCCACAGTATGCTATCATCCTAGACACAGGTAAAAAGGCAACAGTGAGGCCTCTACCTCTGGGGCAGAAATAAGGCCAAAAAAGCTTAACTAAGTATACCCTTTTGCTTCTAAAAGAAGCACACCAAGCCTCCTTGGCCAGTATCCAAGAAGTATATTACAGGCTGAAACTTCACATATTCAGACATTCAAGGGCACAATCTTGCTTTGCATTTTGCATTTTGTTTTCTTAAGGCAAGGATCATCTGCACTACATTTATAACTTCTGTAGATTTGTAACCCAAAAATTCATTGGCAACTGGCCAATAAACATCACCTGAAGAAATAACTGACCTCTGGGAAGTTTTAATTATAGTGTTCTCAGTAGAGCATCACTTTTATGAATAATTTCTCACCACCTAGCTAGCTGACAAGTATGACTCTTATTCTCTACACACCCATGAAATTTAACATAACCCACTGCTTCACTTCAATTTTTCCCTATTCACTCAATAAATAATTAGTGCAAGCAGTGTTTCATAATAGCTGTCAATAGCAGTTCATATTTAGTGAGTACAGATTATGTGCCAGACACTGATCTGAGCACTAGGGGAAGCAATGTGGAAAATGTCAATTAAAAATGATCTCCTCCCTTTTGGTAATTTCCAAGGGTTAAAAAAAAAAAGGTCCTTCCTATGAGTCCCTTGATAAGGAAGAAATCCCACCTATAACCAGTAGAGAGAAGCCAGGCACAGGAACCTGTGATTATAGACTATTTTGCCACAGCACATCATCCAGTAGCTTCTTCATAAAATGTGCATGGGGTGTCAAATTTTAAGACTTTGCATGTATGAAATGTCTTGATCCTTTCCTCACACCTGTGAGTTTGGCTGGATTCAGAATTCTGGGTAGGAATCCACTTTCCTTCAGAAGGTACTGTTTGCACCATTATTTTCTAGTCTCCAACCAGCTTGAATCCCATAATATCTTACCCTTTCTATGCAATTTATAGATGTTCCTAGATTTTAAGAGTGTTCAAAAATTTCCTGATGCCATGCCTTTGCGCGGATTTTTTTTTTTTCTTTTTCTTTTTCAGTGCTGGGGATGGAACGCAGGGTCTCATGCATGCCAGACAAGTGCTCTACACTGAGCTACACCCTCAACCCTGGCACAAATATTGTGCTGGATTCTTGGCAAGTCTTTTTAATATGGAAACTCATGTCCTTTGATTCTGAGAAATTTTATTTTTGGATGATTTCTTCATGCTGTCAACTAATAACCACCCACTCTTCTCTCCTTGTTGCACACATCTACAGGTCCCTGGTCATTCAGTCCTCCTCATTCCCTAAAGATTTTAGCTTCTGAATCATTCTCTTTTGCTATACTATTGCGAATCCTACCCTAATTCATGCACATCTCAGTACACACCATTGTCTTCACCTCTCAGTTTGACTCTGCTTTTACAACGGTGGTGTTCTATTCTTCTGCCACTCTCTCCCATATCACTCATATCCAACCAGTTCAACACAGTTGTAGGAAACCATGTAAATTGTGTTAACTGGGTCTCATCTTAATTTTTGTTGGGGCATAGGGGGGATTGAACTCAGGGGTACTTTACCACTGAGCTACATACATTCCCAGCCCCTTTTATTTTTTATAAAAAAGCAAAGGCTGGCCTCAGAGTTTGGGTATGTCAAACTCCTGCTTCAGTCCCTTAAATTGCTGGGGTCACAGGCACATGCCATCATACCTGGCCTTCTTAAATTTATAACCACAGCAAGGAATGGGATATAGCTCAGTGGTAGAACACTTCTGGGTTCAATTTCAAATACTACAAAAAAAATTATAACCACAAACCCTAAATGAGAACTTGTGCTGCCAGACAATCCTAAAGCACTTCCTTACTCAACTCATTCTTTCCCACTCTCCTAGATGAATTTTACACTTCTTTTCCCTCAAACATCCAACACTTTCCCACCCTTCACTTTGAGCTGAAGACCTTCCATCTTATTTATCTGAGAATATAGATATATTTGGAAAAGAACTTCATATATTCTCGCCCCCAAACTACCAACACACCAGTACTTGAGTTCATATAATCTGCTACTGACAAAATGTCCTTATGGAGATTGAGGCCAACATATATATTTGTTTACTGGTTCCCATTTCCTCTTACCTATTTTCAAGGATTTTACCCCTTCAAGAGTCCCTTCTTTATATTTAATCAATTTATCTTCCCTACTGCACCATTCTCAGTAATTTATATATAAGCAACAATCTGTCCACCTAAAAACAAAAGATAATTTTTTTTTTTTTTAGTTTGTATTGGAGATTGAACACAGCGGTGCTTTACCACTGAGTTACAATCCCAACCTTTTCATTTTTTATTTTGAGCCAGGGTCTTGCTAAATTGCTTAGGGCTTAACCAAATTGTTGAAGCTGACCACGAACTTGCCATTCTCCTGCCTCAGCTTCCTGAGTTGCTGGGATTATAGGTGTGTACCACTGTGCCTGGCTAAAAAATGCATAATAACTCATGACCTTCCAATTACAGTCCTATTCTTCAGCTCTCCCTTACAACAATCATTCCCCCCCACAAACACATTTTATTCGTACATTATAATCATACATAATGGTGAGATTTGTTGTTATATATTCATATACACAAGAATGTCACTATGACACTCTTCAATTCTTCTCATTTCCTCTTGACTCCACAGTACCAAAATTGTTCTTGTCAAGGTCATCAATGACCTCCACATTATCAAATCTAATAGTTTATTCTTAGTTCTCATCAGACAATTAACAGTATTATTTGACTTTTGATTCTACTACTTGATTCTGTCCTTGATTCTACTCTTGCCTCAGTGGTAGAAAACCATTTTTCTTCAGAATTTGGAAAACAATGTTACACTGTTTTTGTTTTGTTTTTTTAACCTTTTCACTCTTCTCTTACTTTACACAGGCACTATCCCAGGGCTTGGACATTACTCTGCTCTGTGTAATCACTCCCTGGATCGCTATTTAGTCTGCTGGCTTAAATAAAAACTTGGGAGTCACCAGCATATGGACAATATCTCCATAGTCCCAATCACTCTTGACACCAGACCATGATCATTTTGAGTTGCCTAATAGATATCTAATTGCCTTATTTGTCTGTATCCATGGCATCCAACATGGATTATTTGCTTAAAGAGGTTGTGAAATTTAAATTGTTAAATAAGTCCCAAGCAGGAATCTGTTAAAAAAATTTTTTGGCAGTAGGAAAGTATATTTCAGCCAGATTTCCACCAATTTCTTAATACTAGTCCAGATAGACTACATTATATTTTAGTAATAATTTCAAAATTCCAGTGGCATTTCAACTTTTCCTCACTCTTTATACTCTGGTCCTACACTGATACAGTAACCATGATTTGGAGCAAGAGCCATCATGATAGAAGGAAAAAGAATGACAAATTACATACTAGAAGCTTTTATCATGAAGGACTACACATTTTTACTACACACATTTCACTGACCTAAAGCAATATACGGGCCATATCCAACTTCAAAGGGGCAGGCAAGTACAATTCTACCAGAGGGTTAGGAGACAGAAACAAAAAATTATCTGATGGACAGCACTGATGACTATCATATACTTAAAAGGAAATCTCTAATTCTGAGCAACAATATTTTAACTCCTGAGCTCCATTCCCTTACTAGAAGAGAACCATGCACTTGTAAATGCTATCTATGGATTTTTAGGAATGTAACTTCACCAGTTAGGCCTGCCTCTTTCATCACTCAGGAGTCAGAGAGCCGCAAAGAAGCCAAATATGGGTGACAGGAAAGTGCTGAGCCCAAACCTGGTAGGAACATTCAGTGTCAAAAGTGAGGGAAAGGGCCTGGGGCAGTAGCTCAGTGGTAGAGCACAAGCGTGAAGCACTGGGTTCGATCTTCAGCACCACATAAAAAAATAAAAATAAAGGTATTATGTCAACCTACAACTAAAAAATAAATGTTTTTTAAATAAATTAACAAACAGATATCGTGTGTCCATCTACTACTAAAAAAATATATTTTTTAGTTATACATGGATACAACATCTTCATTTTGTTTATTTATTTTTATGTGGTGCTAAGGATCAAACCCCAGGTTTCACACATGCGAGGTGAGCGCTCTACTGCTGAACCACAACCCTAGCCCCTAAAAAAAATATTAAAAAAAAAAGTGAGGGAAAGGTTGATGTTGTGACATACACCTATAATCCCAGAGATTTGGGAGGCTGCAGCAGGAGGTTAGCAAGTTCATGGACAGCTTCAGCAACTTAGTGAGACCCTGTCTCAAAATAAAAAATAAAAAGTTGGGGATGTGACTCAGCACCCCCCCCCCATTCAATCCCCAGTACCAAAAAAAAAAAAAAAAGGTTGGGGGAGGTTTGAATATGTAAGGAAAGAAGTTCAACTAGAAGTGGGGAAAGAAGGAAAACCTTCACCAAATTTCTTTGACCAAAGGTATAGAACAACTCAGGCCTTGGTGTTCCTTTCACTATCCAGGTCTGAAGTCTAACAAGTTTCATGCAAACCACTTGATGAAAGACTCAGAATTTGGGTATGTCTAATACAAGACAGACAACATACTTCTTTTTAACATAAAATGCTATCTTTAAAGAAAATCAACAAAATGCATACTGCTATGTTACTAGAAACAAGACGGCTGCAATTACTTTAGAGATGAATTTTTACCATAAAGTTGATTCCCCACCCCTCCCCACCCCTCCCAGAAATCTCAAAAAACTCAAATAACAATTCCTGAGTTCAAGATGATCTGGGATAAACCCCTAAGTCTACAAAGAGCTGGATTTAAGGGATGGCTGCTCCAAGTTCTAAATTTCTATACAAAGTTCAAATACTTTCAAACAGTGAAACCATCTGGCATAAACATTGGGATGGATTGGAGATGGTTACCATAATCAACTGAACACTTGAAACTGTAAAGCTTAGAAGAAATTTCATTGAAAGGCAAAGAAATTCCCCTAACAATGAATTAGAAGTAAATAAGGACTCCTAAATGCATCATTTCATTACCAACTAGTCCCTCCTTCCATCCTCTATTCATTCAACAAACATATATTAGTTGCTGGGATGTGGGAAGGAATTCCAGGAAGTAAAGGAGGAACAGAATTCTAAGAATGAGTTCTTGCTTTCCATGAATTTGGTCTAGTTAAAACAACGCCCCCCCCCCCCCCACAAAAAAAAAGAGTTTGGCAAGCAAAAAAAAAAAAAAAAAAAAAACACCCCACCTTAAGTACCATAACAAGAATATAGGAAAAACCATTTAACCTAAGTTAATAAGCTTTCAAGGGAAAAAAGCCATATTCGCTTTGTTAAGTGGCTGGGATAAAGAAAATGCAAACAAACAAAAAACCCTCGTCTGGTTTAATGACAGTTTATCAGCACTAAAGCTCATTGCTAGCTCTCCCTCCCAATCAAAGATCTCTGCTGCAGCCCCTCCATCATTCCAACCTCCACACTCTTCTTGCAGCCCAATACCAGGCCGGTCATGAACAATGGCCAGACTATCAAGGTCAGCCCCAAAGACACAGGGAATAAAAACTGGAAACGGATCCTTTTATACAAAAAGGAGGCAAAAGAATCCTCTCCAACGCCAGCCCCCACACCATACCAAGACAGCTGGAGGCTGTCTCTAGGCTCAGGGATCTGGCATCAGGAGCTTTCGGGGGTTCCGGACCCTCTTTTCCCTCCCCATCCAGTTAATTTCCACTCCTGCGACCCTTATTGCCCTCCATCTCCCTCCAATCTGAGCTCCCCATCGTGGACTGAGGGGGTGTCCTGCTTCAGGCTGGGGCAGGGGGAGGTGGGAAACACGCAATAAGGGAGATGCTCTCGGTGTGTATGTAGTGGGCAGGGGTGCTCTTTAGGGGAGCCACTGTCACGGGCAAAGGCTCTAGACACCTACAATAGCCGGGGTTTATAGGTAAGCGGTTTCTGAGCGGAACGCATTCAGGGTTCTATTTTAGGGAAGCTATTGTGTGTAGGAGCGAGAGACTTCAGAGAGAGCTGTTTCTATTCCACCACCAGAGCAACTGAGTTATCCAGAGGGAAGACACTGCGGGTTCTCTAAAGGACGCCCTCTCCTAAAGGAAAACGTTCTACGGGGATGGGGATGTCACAATAGCGGGGGTCTTCACAGAGAACCGTTGCAGGGTTGTCCGTAGCGAAGCCATTAAGGGGACTGACTCTATAGAGGGCGCCTTCCGGGGAAACGTTTCTCCAGGAGCCGTTTTAAGAATCGTCCGCAAGGAAGCCATGTCGGGCCACGCCCTGCGGCTGGAGGCGTCGCCGGACCCCGACATCCCGCATCCCCCGCCTGGCCGCCCCTCTGCGGCCTCGGGCCCGCGTACCTGACGGAGGGCGACCCGCGGCCGGAGCTGCCGGGGAACCGTGAGCGGGGCAGCCCCAGCTGGTGCACGGGGTATATGTCCATGGCGGCAGGCTGCGGAGGAGGACCGTGCCACTGTGAGGGTCGTTAAGGCCCGCCGGGCGGCTCCAGGCCCTCTGCGGCCGGGCGGGGCGGAGGGGTGTGCCGGGTGGGAGGGGGCGCGGCGCGCGGGGGCACGTCGAGAGGCGGGGCGGACGCAATCCGGGGCGCGGACGGGGGCGTCGGGACGGCCCCGGAGTGGGGGGCCAATGGGAGGCCGCAGGGCCCCGCCCTATTTAGACAGCGAGGCGGTCGGGCGGGACGTTGCGGGCAGGAGTACCCGGTATGAGAGATACCTGGGAGCCGCTCTGCCCTGTTATAAGACCCCGGATAATCGAGTGAGACTCTGCCCGGCGCCCCCCAGCCACGCATACGGACGCTTCTGGGGGCGGAGTCTCTCTCCAGCCCCGCCCCATCAGTTCAGGCTTCCAGTGAAACCTTCCGCTGCACCTTCTGGAGCTGGGGCACTTCCCCGCTCCTGGCTTTCATCGCTGGGACACCCGGGCCGGTGCCGCGCTGCTCTCTCCTCAAGGGCTGCTTATTAATTGCGCACCCACCCTCCAAACACCCCGCAGATTCCTAGCAGCCCTCCCATTAGCAGTGCTCACCCAGCCCTGCGCAGGGCCTGAGCAATAGGGGCTCAGGCTCTCAGCCAAGGACCCCGGCCCTTTGCTCTTCAGATTCTGGCTCGACCCGCTTCTGACTGCGGGGCCAAAGACCAGTCCTTTTCTCTGTAAAATTGGGGAAATATTTTATTGGTAGGATTACCAGGCATCCTGTATGTACAAGATCTACTTAATGATTTCGTTCTGTGTCGTGGATTGACTTTGTCAGGATGTTTTAAATTCCCTGTATTCATCTTTTAACAATTACAATAATTCGCTAGAGCTATTTTTTCCACCACAATAATTGGCCTTTCCATCACTTAAATGACGGCACTGGCTGAATATTCTCCTTCCATATAAAGCTCTTGACTATCCCTGTGGCGTCTCCGGCATATTTCGCTGAAGGAAGACCAAACAGTACAAATTTAAAGTACATGTTTTACAAATTCAAGAAAGGAAAAGACTTTTTTGATTCAAATCCCAATACTGAACAAGTAACCACCATTCGAGGTAACTTCACATTAGTACACATGCTCTGAAAATCAGCCAATCAGCGACAGCCTCACTCCAGGGGTTTAGCTTCTGAAAACCAGCCAGTCCTCTACAGCTTCTAAAAGTAAATCAGTGACAGGCCCACGCTTCTGAAAATCAGCCAGTCATTGACAGCTCTCGGTTTCTAGACACTAGCCAATGAGCAATTGCTTCACACCAGTGACTAGGCTTCAAAAGCCCGTCCTCAGTGCTTGTTGAAGTAACCACACTGTCTAAAACAGCTGAATCTGTTAATTGCTAAATGTGCCAACTTCTTGGAAGACCACCAGTCCCTACAGGCCAGACTTCCTAAAACTTTAAGTAAGCCCTGGCATTGTTCAGAGACTGTCCCTTGCAAGCAGATGAGAAATTCGTCTTTGGCTTTTTTTTTTTCCCCCATCACATTGAGTTCAACTTTGTTGTTTTCCCACAAGTTGGAAGTTTGCAAATCTTTCAAGATTCAATTCCCATTTATAGTTAAGTATGATTTTGGATTTGTGTCAGATGAAGTGATGCAAGCCATGAGACTCATCAAATACAACTTTTCCAATTCTTGTTGTGTTCATTGTATTAATTTTTAAAAGTACCACAATTATGTTTAGAACTCCTCCACCTCCTTGTTACTAAGCATTGATTGAACCCAGGGTAACTCTACCACTGAACTACATTCTCAGCCCTTTTCATTTTCATTTTGAGACAGTCTTGCTAAGTTGTGAGGGATGACTTCCAATTTGAGATCTCCTGTCTCAGTCTCCCGAGTCGCTGAAATTGCAGGCCTGAGCTACCATGCTGGGCCATTTTTAGAATATTTTTATTATACTAACAGGAAACTCTGTACTTATTAGCATTCATTTCCCATTTTCCCCCAACCACCCCAGCCACCGGCAACCATCAATCTTTCTCTGAATTTGCCTATTATGAGTATCTCATATAATCAGAATCATACAGTCTGTGGTCTTTTGTGACTGGCTTCTTCCATTTAGCATAATTTTTGTAAGGTTTACCCGTGTTGTAACATGGATCAGAATTTTTCTTCCTTTTCCTTTTTATGTTTGAAAAATATTCCATTATATGAATACCACACACTGTGCTTATCCATTTATCAGTTAATGGATATTTGGGTTGTTTCCACCTTTTTTTTTCTTTTTCTTTTTTTTTTTTTTTTTTTTTTTTTTTTACTGCTTTTTAGCTAATACTAGTAGGAACTTTGTTATAAATTTTTGCATAGATATACATTTTTAGTGCTCTTGGAAAACTATGTTTAATATTTTGAGGAATTCCAAACTGTTTTCCAAAGAGAGAGCACCATTTATATTCTCACTAGCAAGGTCTGAGGGTTCAAATTTCTCCACATCTATCTCTTTGGTTGTGGTAAGCTCAGTGGATATGAAGCCGTGTCTCATTGTGGTTTGGGTTTGCATTTGCCGGATATATACATATATATTATATATATATGATATATATGTGTGTGTTTTATATATGTAAATAATATATAACACACACATATATATAGAACAATATATATATATACATACATATATATATATATATATATATATATATATATATATATATATATTTTTTTTTTTTTTTTTGGTACCTGGATTGAACTCAAGGACACTCAACCACTGAGCCAGATCCCCCAGAACTTTTTTTTGTAGTTTATTTAGAGACAGCATTTCACTGAGTTGCTTAATGCCTCACTGTTGCTGAGGCTGGCTTTGAATTCAGATCCTCCTGCCTCAACCTCCCAAGCCCTGGGATTTCAGGCATGCAAGACCTTGTTGGCTACTTTTATCTTACTTGGAGAACCGTCTTTTCAAATCTTTTGTCCATTTTTATTGTATTATCTGTTATTTTATTATTAAGTTGTAATAGTTCCTTATATATTCTAAATACAAATCCCTAATCAGGTATATGATTTGTGAAAATTTTCTCCCATTCTGTGGGTTGTCTTTTCATTTCTTTCTCCTGATCCCCCAGTGCTGGGGATTGAACTCAGAGATGAGCTATCACTGAGTTACAGTACTAGCCCATTTTATTTTTTGTTGGTTAGTTGGTTGGTTTTGGTATTGGGGATTGAACCCAGGGATGCTTTACCACTTAGCTACATTCATAGGCCTTTTTTATTTTTTATTTTGAGGCAGGGTCTCACTAAGTTGCTTAGGTCCTCACTAATTTACTGAGGCTGGTCTTGAACTTGCAATTCTTCTGCCTCAGCCTCTTGAGTTGTTGGGAGTGTGCACCACCATGCCCTGCTCTTTTCATGTTCTTTTTTTTTTTTTTTTTTTTCAAGCTGTAGATGGACAGCATGCCTTCGTTATATTTGTTTATTTTTTTAATGAGGTGCTAAGGATTGAGCCCAGTGCCTCAAACACTCTGCCACTGAGCCACAATACCAGCCCAGCCCCTTTTTTCACATTCTTATGTCCTTTTAAGAACAAAACTTTTAAATATCTAACTTTTCTTTTTTATTTGTTTTTATTTTTGTTATTTTGTTTTATGCATCTTAACTAAGAAACTATTGCCTAATCCAAGGTCATGAGAACTTAATCCTATGTTTCTTCTGGGTATAATAATTTTGGTTCCTACATTTAAGTCTTAGATTCATATGGAATTAATTTTTATATGGTGTGAGAAAGGGATCCAATTTCATTCTTTTGATTATGGCTATCCAGTTATCTCAGCACAATTTGTTGACCAAACTATTCTTTCTTATTGAATTGTGTTGGTACACTTGTTGAAAAGTCAATTTCATGATGAATTTTCTTTTTCTTTTGTTCTTTTTTTTTTTTTTCCTCATACTAGGAATTGAACCCAGGGTATTCTACCACTGAGCTACATTCCCAGCACCTGCCTTTTCTTTTAATCTTGAGACAGGGTCTCACCAAGTTACTGAGACTGGCCTCAAATTTATAATCCTTTTGCCTCAGCTTCCCAAGTCACTGGAATTACAGGTGTGTACTATCACACTTGGCTCATGATGAATTTTCTAAATAGTGTACTTTCGAATAATGGAAATATTCACTTTCAATTATTTCTGCAGCATGTAAGTGTTCAGTCAATATTGAAAATGGCGGAAAGACAGATATAGAGCAGCATATGCTAACAGCTAAGCATGAAAGATATGGGATTCCTTCAACTTGTACCAAAGGAAAACATAAAAACATTTTTTTTTTTCTTGTACCAGGGATTGAACCCAGGAGCACTTAACCACTGAGCCACATCCCCAGCACTTTTTATATTTTATTTAGAGACAGGGTCTTGCTGAGTTGCTTAGCCTCACTAAATTGATGAGGCTAGCTTTGAACTTATCATCCTCCTGCCTCAGCCTCCGAAGCCACTGAGATTACAGATGTGCACCACTGCACCCAGCCTAAAACAACAAAAATTTTTTTGAGATTCCAATGAAGGTAAAATAATCACAGCAGAAGTTGTAATGGCTTCCCACATTATTCTTGTCATCAGTCTTTTGGCTCAAACAATCCTTTGAATGCACTGTTACCAGAAGTTTGTGGTTTGTTTATTTGTTTTTTGGTACTGGGTCTTGAATCCAGGGGCCTTAACCACTGAGCCACATCCCCAACCCTTTTTATTTTTTATTTTGAAACAGGGTCTCACTAAGTTGCTTGAGGCCTCACTAATTTACTAAGGCTGGCTTTTGAACTTGGAATCCTCCTGCCTCAGCCTACTGAGCCCCTGGGATTACAGGTATGCATCACTGCATCCGGCAACCAGAAGTACTTTCTATTTCCAAGACTACAAGCAAATTTTCAGATGCCAGGACAAAATATATTGCAGTAATGAAAACTGTAATAACTCCATTCACTGCTGCAGTTAATTATAAAGGTCTAAATGCCTCACCTTTTTTTTTTTAATTTTTTATTGTGGGTTGTTCAAAACATTACAAATTTCTTGACATATCATATTCCACACTTTGATTCAAGTGAGTTATGAACTCCCACCTTCACCCCATACCCAGATTGCAGAATCACATCAGTTACACATCCATTGATTTACATATTGCCATACTAGTGTCTGTTGTGCTCCGCTGCCTTTCCCATCCTCCCCCCTCCCCACCTCTCCCCTCCCCTCCCCTCCTCTCTCTCTACCCCCTCCACTGAGGGTCTCCTTCCATTACCATGCAATTTCCCTTCTCTCTCCCTTTCCCTCCCACCTCTCATCCCTGTTAAATGTTAATCTTCTTCTCCTGCTCTTCGTCCCTACTCTGATCTTAGTTACTCTCCTTATATCAAAGAAGACATTTGGCATTTGTTTTTTAGGGATTGGCTAGCTTCACTTAGCATAATCTGCTCTAATGCCATCCATTTCCCTGTAAATTCTATGATTTTGTCATTTTTTAATGCAGAGTAATACTCCATTGTGTATAAATGCCACATTTTTTTAATCCATTCGTCTATTGAAGGGCATCTAGGTTGGTTCCACAGTCTTGCTATTGTGAACTGTGCTGCTATGAACATCGATGTAGCAGTGTCCCTGTAGCATGCTCTTTTTAGGTCTTTAGGAAATAGACCAAGAAGGGGAATAGCTGGGTCAAATGGTGGCTCCATTCCCAGCTTTCCAAGAAATCTCCATACTGCTTTCCAAATTGGCTGCACCAATCTGCAGTCCCACCAGCAATGTACAAGTGTACCCTTTTCCCCACATCCTCGCCAGCACTTGTTGTTGTTTGACTTCATAATGGCTGACAATCTTACTGGAGTGAGATGGTATCTTAGGGTGGTTTTGATTTGCATTTCTCTGACAGCTAGAGATGGTGAGCATTTTTTCATGTACTTGTTGATTGACTGTATGTCCTCCTCTGAGAAGTGTCTGTTCAGGTCCTTGGCCCATTTGTTGATTGGGTTGTTTGTTCTCTTATTGTCTAATTTTTTGAGTTCTTTGTATACTCTGGATATTAGGGCTCTATCTGAAGTGTGAGGAGTAAAGATTTGTTCCCAGGGTGTAGGCTCCCTATTTACCTCTCTTATTGTTTCTTTTGATGAGAAAAAAACTTTTTAGTTTGAGTAAGTCCCATTTGTTGATTCTAGTTATTAACTTTTGTGCTATGGGTGTCCTATTGAGGAATTTGGAGCCTGACCCCACCGACTGTAGATCGTAGCCAACTTTTTCTTCTATCAGACGTAAATGCCTCACCTTTTTATAGAATAGCCAAAGATACAAGTAATCACAATGCAGAAAAATTGCCCCTAATACAATATCTTTCTTATGAAAAAGACTTGCTTGTAAGACTATTTTGAGCAAAATTCCTTCCAGATGAGATTTCAGAAACAAGAGATTCTCCTATGGAATTGGGAATTAATAAGAAAAATTATACTGTTTTTGATTGAGATAACACATAATATTTCAGTAGGTATTCACATGTTTATTCAAAGTTGGAGTAAAGCTGGAATAATCCTATGGAAACTGAATGTCTTGCTCACATTCTGAATACTGTTGCTCTGAAACAATCTGGTGTTCTTTCTGTTGATTGTGAAGGAATTGTCTTGAAATTATTCTCTTACATCAGCATTTATATTGTTTGAATTGAACAATTAAAATATTTTTGTGATTTGGTTGGCATTGGCATTCTTTGATTCTGTTGCATTCAAAAACCTATTAAAGTTGAGCATGTGGCATATGCCTGTAATCTCAGTGGTTCTGGAAGCTGAGACAGGAGGATCATAAATTTAAGCAATTTAGAGAGGCCCTGTCTCAAAATAAAAAATAAAAAGGGCTGCTGTGTGTAACTCAATGGTTGAGCACCCTTAGGTTTAATGCCTAGTATGAACAAACAAACAAACACAAAATTTCTTAGCTTTCTTTAATATATGGAGTATAGAGAATCAACAGTTTATCTGAAACTCTAAAAAAAAGACCCCCAAAATTCTTATTGAATTTTAAAATAATTAATTGAAATTGAAATAAACCTATTTGTTTCCTATTTGTTGACAACAATATATTATTAGTAATAGGATTACATAAACTGAAAAAAGAGCAAACAGTGTATTGAAGTATTCGATTGCTTGAGGAATTGTGAATGCATTAAAGAAATAATCAATGAAAAAAATGTATCCCTTTGTCAAGACTGTTCTTTAAAGAGACAATATTATTTATGGCTGGGCGCAGTGGCTCACACCTGTAATCACAGCAGCTTGGGAGGCTGAAACAAGGGGATTGTGAGTTCAAAACCAGCCTCAGCAACTCAGTGAGACCCTGTCTCTAAATGAAATACAAAATAAGGCTCGGGATGTGGCTCAGTGGCCAGTGCCCCTGAGTTCAATCCCCGGTACCCCCAAAAAATTAAAATAAAGAGACAATATTATTTATGAACAAGAAGAAATTCTGACTTGATGTGGATAATTAATATAGCACTTTTCATGACCACTTTTAAAGATGAGTTTTATTATTCCATAAAGAATCTTATTTATTATGCAGTGCTGGGAATCAAACCCAGGGCCAAGCATGTGCTAGGTAAGTGCTCTACTGTTAAGCTACATTCCCAGTCCCAAGAATTTTATTTTTTTACACAAATATTACTAAATACCCTTCTAACATGGGAACAAGTTAAATTATTAAGTTCAATGTTGAATAGGAAAAGAATAAAAATTGATGATAAAATGGATGGCATTTTCTTTAAGGGATCTGGTCTTCTTTTTATTTCTCATCACACTGTAAACCACATCACAGAGAAAGCACTTAGATGGTAAAGACATCTAATTCAGGCCAACAGAATCCTTCCTCCTTCTACCAGTTCTGGAGGAGAGGGAGGACAATGACATCTGCATTTGACATCCCCCTATGGCACTGGTATGTGGATCCCTATAACAGTTAGATCATGGAGAGACTCAAGGCTTTGACCTCCACATTCATCATTGTGTCAGGAGGGGTTTTCAGAAACAGGAGTCAAAATTGGAAGGAAGGAGCCTGGGGATGTAGGTCAGTGGTAATGTGCCTGTGTTTTAGTCAGCTTTTTCACTGCTATGACTGAAAGACCCGGCCATGACAATTGTAGAGAAGGAAAATTTTATTTGAGGGCTCATGATTCTCAGAGGTCTCAGTCCACAGACAGCCAGCTCCATTCTTGCTCCAATCCTTGGGGCTGGAGGGGCGGCTGAACATTGTGGCAGAGGAATGTGGTGGAAGGAGGCAGCTCATGATGATGATCAGACAGCAGAGAGAGAGATCTCCACTTGCCAAATACAAATATATACACCAAAGTCATGCCCCCCCATGCCCCACCTCTTCCAGCCACACCCCTCCTACCTTCAATTACCACTCAATCACATCAGGTGATTAATTCACTGATTGGGTTAAGGCTTTCATAGCCCAGTCATTTCTCCTCTAAGCCTTGTTGCATTGTCTCACACATGAGCTTTTGGGTGACACCTCACATGCAAACTATAACAACCTGCTTAGCATGTGCTGGGTTCTGCCTCTGGTACTACAGAAGAAGGAGGAAGAGAAAAGAGAAGGAGGAGGTGGGAGAGGGGGGTAAAGATGGGAAGGCAAGGTGTTGGGGCAACTTCTCCCAGCCAGCTAGACAGCATTTTTTTTTTCATGTGTTTTTGGTTTTGTTTTCCCCACCCACCCGTTCTAGGGATTGGACTCAGAACATTGCACATGCTAGTCAAGTGCTCTACCACTGAGCTATGTCCCTATTTACACTTACTGATCAATAGATGCATCATGGAGGGGCACACATCTGTAATCTCAGCTACTTGGGAGATTCAGATAGGATGACCTTACGTTCTAGACCAGCCTCAGTAATTTAGCAAAAACCTGTCTCAAAATTGAAAAAAATAAAAAAAAAGGGCTCAGGGATGCAGCTCAGGGTTGAGAGCCACCACAATTTTGAGAGCGAGAGAGGCAACATCATCTCAAAAAATGGAAATGCAAGTCATGCCATGAGAGAGTTTGCTTCAACAAACCAAATTTGAACAGGAATTCTCAGAGTTAATAACTTTATTTTAGGACATGTACAATATACTGGCTCATTACACTAATGTTGAGCAGATTTTTCTGACAAAATATTCAATGGATAAAAACAATGAAATAAGATGTAACCACCGTTGAAGGGATGTTACAATGGAAATGAACATAGTTATATTAACAAGGAATCTTTTTTATTTTTATATTTGTTCTTTTTAGTTATACATGATGATATAATGTATTTTGACATATATACATGGAGTATAACTTTCCATTCTTCTACAAGGAATTTTATAAGTAAATTATAAAAAATGGTTAACTAAATTGGTCATAAAATATAATTAAGGAAAGAAATATTTAATTTAAAAACTTACAATTTATTTGCTATAAATCTTAGCCAAATGCAGTGGTGCATGCCTGTAATCACAGCTACTTAGTAGATTGCAAGTTTGAGGCCAGCCTGGGCAAATTGATGAGACCCTGAATCAAAATAAAAAACTAAAAAAAAAGAGTGGGGCTATAGTTTAGTGTTAGAGTGCCCAGGTTTCGATCCCCAGTACCACCAAATTAATTAATTAATTAATGCAATTGATGCAAACTGTCGAATCACACGACTAAACCAGTCAGGGTCACTCCAAGTGAATTTGATGACTAAATAAAGACACAGACACCAGAAGTACCTTTTCTCTGGGTTCAGCTCCCACAAGGGGGGGGGGGGCAAGGCCTGCAAGAAAGGGAGCAAGGAGCACGTGCTAAGCCCTAAGCCGTTTTATTGGGGAGAAGCCATTCCAATGAAGCAAAGGGTCAGATTTCAGAAGGTTGAGTCTAGCTGCGTGATGTCTTGCTGTCAGCAGGTTGACTGACATTTAGGAAGGCCATGCCCATCTCATGTGCTGTGTGCAGATCATAGGCAGAACCAGCAAAAAGATGCATACATGGCATAGATCCTCTACCCAAACAAAGGGGCAACATCAGTTCAGTCCACCCTGTGCGCTCAATGCTCATAGTTCACACACACAGCCCATGGCAGGCTTACCACATCTCCACACACTCATCGTTCAAAGCTAAGGGGCGCTGGGTTCCCATATGGCAGCTTCCAACAGCAAACATAACAAAATTTCAACATCTGTTCATTGGGCAATTGGTATTCAGCTATTTATTATATTAACTTTTGTTTTTATCAAAATAATTAACATTTAATTTTTTTCCAAATAAATTAGGAGCACCTCCAAATCACTACAAAAATCTAAGTACCCTTAAAGAGAATGGAAAAATGATACAGCTAATTTACAAAGAAATTCAAATGGCTCATGAAGAGATGAAAATACATTCAAATTGACCAGAAACCTGGCAAAGGAAAATGGAAACAACATTAAACTTTCTTTTTACCTATTAAATTTAGCCACATAATTTTTTTTTCTCTCTTTTGGAATTAGGGATTGAACCCAGCCAGGTCTTTGGGCTGCTAGACAGGTACTCTACCACTGAGCAACATTCCCATCCCTTTTTATTTATTGAGACTGGATCTCACTAAATTGCCCAGTCTGACCTCAAACTTGATATCCTCCTGCCTCAGCCTCCCGAATCACTGAGATTATTAGTGTGCACCACTGAACCTGCCTATGGGTTATGATTTTTTTAAAAAATGTTTTTGCAGTACTGGAAATTGAACCCAGGACCTCACTGAGCTACATCTCTGCCCTAAAAATAATTAATAACTAGTGCGGAAAAATGAACACTGATATCTTCTGAATGAAGCAAAAGTGAGTATACTCTTGCTGGAGGGTGTTTTGGCAAAATATATGCAGCAGGTTTTCAAGTTTATTTTCAAGTTGACTTGGAATGTTGGATTAAGATTAAATTATTCTGTGCATAGGTTGTACCCTGTAAAAGTTAATAAACACTAGTTTGACCCAGGTAGGTTAAACCTCCATATGCTAAAAGTGTGGTCACTGTGGTTCATTGAAACATCTGGAATCAGAGCCATTTTCTAACTGTGGCCCTGCTAGCCTTCCTTCCCTGGATCAGCTCATAGTCCTAGATGTCTGTTTCAGCTCTAGTCATCATATATGCATTCAAGCCAGCAGGATGAAGGAAAGGGCAAAGAAAGAACAAAAAGTGACACCAGCCAGTTGCAGTGGCACACACCTGTAATCCCAGTGGTGGGGAGGCTGAGGCAGGAGGATTGTGAGTTAGTTCAAAGCCAGCCTCAGCAATTTAGCTAGGCCCTAAGCAATTCAGGGAGACCCCATCTCTACCATCTCTAAATTTTAAAAAAAAAGTGACACCAGCTATCTCTTAAGGAAGATCCCCAGAAGTTTCCATATGATTTTTCTATGTTCATCTGGTATCCCGAAGCTGATTACCTGTGGCCATGCATTGTTAGAAGGAAATCTGAGAAATGTAGTTTTTATTCTGGATAAAAAAAATCCTGTTTTTCTTTTTGGTAAAAGAAATAGAAGAGGATGTGTATTAGGAAATAAATAGCTGTATTTGCTACGGATTTGTAAAGAAAACAGTGATTACCTTTTCCAGCAAGATGATGCCAAAAACAAAGCAGGAAGCTCCTATACCTCCCAAAGCTGGAGTCAAAGCAAAGGCAGGGTTGAAAGGCATCTACAGCCACAGAAAGAAGACCCATAGGTCACCCACTTTCTGGCAGCCCAAATACCCTGGGAAGAGTGCCCCAGGGGAAACAAGCTTGATGCCTATGCCTTCAAAGTTCCCTAACCACTAAGTGGGCTCTGAAGAAGACAGAAGACAATGACAGGCTTGTGTTCATTGTGGATGTCAAGGCCAACAAATACCAGATCGAACAGGCTGTCAAGAAGCTCTCTGACTTTAATGTGGCCAAGGTCAACACTCTGATCAACCCTGACAGAGAGAAGGCATATGTTCCACTGGCACTCCTGAGTATGATACTTTGGATGTTGCCAACAAAATTGGGATTTAAGCAGAGTCTAGCTGGTTAATTCTAAATAACATTTTTTTCAACATTTAAAAAAAAAAAAAACATAATACTTTGGCGGGGGGGGGGGGGGGGCGGGTACCAGAGATTGAACTCAGGAGCACTCAACCACTGAGCCTCATCCCCAGCCCTATTTTGTATTTTATTTAGAGAGAGGGTCTCACTGAGTTGCTTAGCGCCTTGCTACTGGGATTACAGGCTTGAGCCACAGTGCCTGGCAATACTCTAATTTTGATCCGGTCTTTCATAAGCCATATGGAAGATGCTGTTGATCACCTATCTAAATCCCCTCAACCAGGTGGTGTACCCAGCCCCCAGCTGTTGTGAGTTTCTTCGATCATGGCTTCTACTTTCTCCAGAGAATTGCACTTGGCCTACAGCTGCCTGCTCACAAAGAAGTGCCTGGGCTGCCAGCATAGTGACACGTGCCTGCAATTATAGTGACTGGGGAGGCTGAGGCAGAAGGATCACAAGTTCGAGGCCAGCTTCAGCAATTTAGCCAGATCCTCAGCAACTTAGGGAAACTCTGTTTCAAAATAAAATGTAAAAGGGACAGTGGATGTGGCCCAGTGGTTAAGCACCTCCAGGTTTAATCCCTAGTACCAAAAGAAAAAAAAAAAAAAAAAGAAAGATCTGGGCAATTATAAACATTCTGAGGGAGAAGGAGGCAGCGCATGACTTACAGATATAGAGATCAAAAATTTCCATGGGGAACAACTCTGTAGTATAATTCTCACTCCAGTCTCTTACAGGATCACACCAGATTCCAGCTAAGATCACATTTCAACCCTCCCTAATACATTATTCATTCCTGCTCCTTTTCCTTCCTCTTTTTTATCTTTGTCTCACTTCCTGACATGTACTTCCTGGAAAAACATCCGGGATATTATTACAAGCATAGGAATCCCTGCCCTGGAACATGAATTCAGGACCTCATGCATGCTAGAAAAGCATTCTACTACTGACCTACATCCCTAGTCCTTCTTATCTTTTGAGATAGTATCTTGATAAGTTGCCCAGGCTAGCCCCCAACGTTAGATTCTCCTGCCTCAGCCTCCCAAGTAGCTGAGATTATAGGTGTGCTTGACTAAAACCCAATTTTGAATGTCCAAAGCTGAAAAAAAGAATTCCTCTTTGCTTATATTCTGCAATATGTGGAATCCTTTCTACCATCCCAGCAGGATGGATGAATTGTGAAGACATGCTATTCAAATACTCCTCCAAGGAAGGACTTCCTCCCCAGCTACGGAGTGTGGTCATCAGACAACCTCCATCCATCAGTTCCTTGGAGTCTTTCTGAGCTGTAGAGAGCTGCCTCTTCCAAGGTTATGACTTTCTAAGGCAGCCTACATTTGATGAACAAACCAGGAAGAAAAGCCTAGCTAGTTGGGGATCAATGTGGAATACACTAATGGGCAATTCTCGCTCAAAAACTCCCGCTGGATTGGTCAAAGCATTAGTTTGAAGTCCCCAAATTCCTCTCATTAATTTGGCTTCTGCTGCCTTCTTTTCCATAATAAATAAATGGGTTGTAACCCAAACTTCATCCCAGTATCTGAATCCAGAGAACACAACCTGTGGCATGAATACTTAGGGCTGAACACAATGGTCCTCATACAGACAATGAAATATTATTCAGTCTCCAAAAAGAAAGAAATTCTGACACATGCTACAACATGGATAAAACTTGAGGACATTTATGCTAAATAAAATAAGCCAATTGCAGGGGCTGGGACTGTGGCTCAATGGTAAAGCTCTCACCTAGCACACGTGAGGCTCTGGGTTCAATCCTTGGCACCACATAAAAATAAAATAAAGGTTATTGCATACACCTACAACTAAAACATTTTTTTAAAAAAGTAAGCCAATTGCAAAAGCACAAGTGCATGGCTGTAGTTTGGATCTTGAATGTCCTCCAAGAGTTCATGTATTGAAAGCTTGGTGTCTAAGCCATTTTGCTATTGGCAAGTGGTGGAAACTTTTAGGAAGTGGGGCCTATGTTTTGGAATTCTTTCCTCTAGGCTCTTTGATGTCAGAGAAAACTATACCCTGTTTACTTTTTAAGTTGGATTTTCTTTTACCTTCAGTCAAATGCAATCCTCACTAAATCAAAAGATTTTTATTATCTTTAATACCAGTAAAATTGAAAACAATTTAAATGTCCATTAACAGAGGACAGGCTTAAACTAATATGAATGTACACTCATTCAATGAAAAAGATGAATAAGGAATGTCTATATGTATTGATGTGAAATGATCTTTGAGTTACATCATTAAATGAAAAAAAGCAAGATGGAAAACATTGTACCTGGCCTTCTGTCATTAGCAGAGGCATGTGCTACATAATGACAGTTCAGTAATGATGGGCTGCAGAGATAAAAATGGTCTCATGAGATTATAAAATTATTAAATTCTTATCATCTAGTGACATAGTATTCATTGTAACATCAGAGCATGATGTATTACCTGTTGGTGATAACACTGGTATAAAGAAACCCACTGTCCTGACAATTGTATAAAAGTATAACTCAAATAGTTACGTACAGTATATAACACTTGATAATGATAATGTTAATGGTTTATGTATAATGAATACTATACTGTTTGTTTTTATTTTGGAGGGTACTCCTTATTAAAAAAAACAAACAAACAAAAAAGAAGTAGTTTGCTGTGTGGTAGCACATACCTATGATCCCAGTGATGGGAGGCTGGGACAGGAGGATCATTCTGGGTGACTTAGTAAAACCGTGTCTCAAAATACAAAATTAAAAGGGTTGTGTTAGGTGCAGGACAGGCTGAGTAAGCTGTCTGCAGGGCATGCCAACAAAGTTAGCTACAGGATGACCTGGCCGCTCAAACCCTCTGTCTGATTCTTTATCACCTGTTTGCTTCAAGCCCAAACGCCCAAGCCCTCGCTCAAGGCTGAGCGCTTCGCCCCCCCTGCTCAAGGCTGAACACTCAACCCCCTGCTCAAAGCCGAGCACTTAACCCCCTTGTGTGCCAACAAGGCAGCTTGCAGACCCAGAGACCCTATTAGATTTGGGTATAAAAACTCCCTCGTGCCGGGCCCCTCTCTCTCTTCTCGCTTGCTCTGTCTCCTTTGTGTGCGTGCTCTCTCCTCTCTCCTCTCTCTCTCTCTCTCTCTCTTTCTCTCTCTTCTCCTCTGTTGCACTGCTACAATAAAGATCTCTTGGTTGCTCTGAGTGTTGTGGTCACTTTTCTTTCAGGTTGCAGATGTAATTCAGTGCACCTGAGTTCAATCCCCAGTACCACACACAAAAAAAAAAGAAAAGAAAAAACTGCATATAATGTAGGTCTGTAGCAGGACAGGCCATGTGGATTTGTGCAAATACATAAATTTTATGATGTTTGTATAATGATTAAATTCCCTGATGACACATTCCTCAGAGTGTATCCCTGTTACAAAATGATGCATGTCTGCATAAACAGAAAGTTGAAAGGTACAGTTTGGATAACTGAAAGGAGCAGGGGGAGCATAGGCCTGTTTCTCAAGACCTGAGCAAAGAAAAGAAGCTGCTTCTGGAGGAGCAAAGAGGAGTGTGAGGATAAGGGAGGCTGCTGCCTCCTAAACCTGTCACCCCACTCTTCTCTGCTTTGGTAGGCATTTGGTCCACAGGTCTCTGGCCTGTCCAGTGAAACACTTCTTTGTCATATAAAACTCCAAGATGTCAAGCGGCCTGATGAGAGAATTCCAGAATGAGCTGGATGACCATTGGCAAGTGGTTGGAATCAGAAGCCCCAGAGAGCAAGTCTGGCAACACGATACAGACTTAGCCACTTTCCCTTGGCAGGCCACCTTGGACCCACTTCTTAGTCCTAGGGAAAGAGGGGCTAATGTGAAAAGTGAGTGTTTGTGAATTCTTGGTGAGATGCTGAAAGTCTGCCTTGGTCCCTTTGGGACCATAATGTAAGAAAGTGGCCCTGAAGTATATTTCACCACCTTCAACACAGAGTGACTCTGGCACTTCATAGACACAGAAATGGGGCAGAACCCATGCTCACCCTTTTTATATTATAGAAGCCTGGAAGATGACCCCATTCCAGGAGGAGAAGGGATGATGCTGAGAGAAATACATGGGAGTCTTCCTAGCTACTTCTAGAACATATAGAAGACTCGGGTATATAAGAGAACTGAAAATTTCAAAATGTTCATTATGTCCATTGACTAACCTTTGTATTTAAAATCACTATGACATCAGAAGGCACAGGCCCCCAATTTGACTTGATTTGGGGTAGGGAAGATACTAAGGTTTGAATCCAGGGGTGCTTTACTACTGAGCCACATCCCTAGCCCTTTTTCTTTTTTGACACAAAGTCTCGATGGGTTGTTGAGAACCTCACTAATTTGCTGAGGTTGGCCTTGAACTTTTGATCCTCTTACCTCAGCCTCCCAAGTCACTGGAATTACAGGAATAAAGCACCATGCCCAGCTCTGACTTGATTTTCTTAAAAATAAATATGGTAGAAATATTAAGTGATATTGTATCCTCTTCTGTGTATCACATAAGTTTGTCACCTTCATCAAGGTGGCAGCCACCAGATCTCTCTGTAGTAATGATATTTACCACTTTGCAATTACTAGTCTACAATGTGATAGTTCCAGACCTTGTGCATAACTCTTTTCCCAGCCCCTTTCTTTTCAATGGTTTTATAAAATGATAATTTTTTCCATTTCTATCATTCCTTCTACATTAACTACTCATCATTTTTCTATAAAGAAGAGATTTCTTTTCTACTCTCCCCCTTAATTTTTTTAATGTTAATCAATAAAGGCACATGGGATCCTTTTTATTAAATGTTTATACAGCTTGGGCATCCCTAATCTGAAAATCTGAAAACTGAAATGCTCCAAATTCAAAACTTCCCTGCAGGACATATGACACATGTAGAAAAGTCTGTTCTTAAAATTTCGTTTCATGCAAAATAATTTAAAATAGCATATAAAAGTCTTCAGGCTACCTGTGTAAGATGTCTGCAGAACATAAATGAATTTGGTGTTTGGACTTTGATCTGTCCCCAAGATATCTCATTACGTACATGTAAATATTCCCAAATGTGAAAAACATCTGAGATTTGAAACACTTCTGGTCCCAAGTATTATGAATAAGGAACAATCAACTTGTAATCCATTCCTACATGATTCATTTGAGACTCACATTGTCCCAGATTGACATGGGACCCTCTATAAAATATAGATTTCAAAGTACTTTCTCCCTCTTTTGGGAAGTGGAGTAGAAGGTTCTGCATTTAAAACTGGCTCCCTCTAGTGCTGCTTATATCCATTAAAATTTGAAAAGCTGAGGCAAAGCCCTTTTGAAGGCCCTTCTGTAGAGTTTATGTTAAGAATGGTCTGAACACTGCCAGGCAGTATAGCTAAGACTTGAAAAGCCTACTCCTCTGAGATAAGGAGGCCAGAATACCAGCCAAAGAAGGTCTGTCTTCTGCAGGCAATGACGCAGAAAGGTTAGGGTCAGAAATTAAATGATTAAACCAGGCACAGTGGCACATGCCTGTAATCCCAGCAACTCAGGAGGTTGAAGCAGGAGGATTGCAATTTCTAAACCAACTTCAGCAAGTTAGCGAGGACTTAAGGACTTATTTTGAGACCCTGTCTTAAAATAAAACATAGAAAGGGACTGGATTTGTAGCTTAGTGGTAGAGCACTTGTCTAGCATGTGTGAGGCACTGGATTAGCTCCTCAGTACCACATTAAAAAAAAAAAATAAAATAAAGGTATTGTGTCTATCTACAACTAAAAAAATTGAAATGAATAAATAAATAAAAAGAACAAAAAACAATGATCTGGGGATATGGTTCAATGGTTAAGTGCCCCTGAGTTCAATCTCCAGTACCAAAAACAAAATAATAAATAAAATGCTTATTAATTTTTTTAATATTTATTTTTTAGTTGTAGTTGGATAAAATATCTTAGGTTAATTTATTTATTTTTATGTGGTGCTGAGGATCGAACCCAGGGCCTCACCTATGCTAGGGGAGCACTCTACCGCTGAGCCACAAACCCAGCCCGGTAAAATGCTTATTATTATTTTCCCTCAGATCACCATCTTGAACAATATGGTTGGAGTGTGGTTTTATTATTCTATTTTTTTAACCTCCCATTCCTGGGGATTGAACCTGAGTCCTTGTGCGTGCTAGGAAAGTGCTATACCACTGAGCCACACCCCCATCCCAAGATTCTTGGTTCACCCCTGTTGGAAGATTATAGTAGACAAGGTAACTACTAATTCTTAAAACATCACAACAACTTTTTTTTTTCCCCATAATGTGAACCATTTGCTTCCATCCCCAAAGGTGAGGAGCTCTTTTTATTTGGAGTTAAGCATTGGTGTATCAGGAAAAAGCCTACTGTGGATTGAACCTAGGGCTGCTTTGCCACTGAGCTACATCCCTAACTCTTCTATTTTTTACTCTGAGACAGGGTCTCATTAAGTATGAATGTAATCCCAGCAACTCAGGAGGCTGAATCCCAGCCTCCTGGGATTCAGGATTTAGTATACATTTATACTAAAGTTGCTTTATACTAAATTGGTGAAGCTGACCTGAGCTTGAAGTCCTCCTGCCTCAGCCTTCCAAATTGCTGGGATTACAGGTGCGTGCCAGAGTGCCGGGCAAAAGCCAATCAAGATGGTGACTAGAACCCCTGAGTTCATACTCGCTCTTGCTGAAAACTCCCAATGCAAGTCAGAGAAGACATGAAAGAAGGAAAATAACAAATCTATAGCAGCAACACAACCTGAAAAACAATGGGCCAGGCATTTTTTAAAAGTCCTGATTGATAGAGAACAGAAGGAAATATATGATCAGAAAAGGAGAATTGAGGGCTAAGGGTGTAGCTCTGTGGCAGAGCATTTATCCTGCATGAGTGAGGCTCTGGGTTCAATCTTCTCTACTCCCCTCACAAAAAGGAGGAGGAGGAGGAGGAGGAGGAGGAGGAAGAGGAGGAGGGAAAGAGAGAAAGAGAGAAAAGGGGAGATGACTTTATCTGTTTATTCCTGCCTCCTCCCCAAACCTCATTCAAACAACACTGTTAGAAAAAAATAAAAATAAAAACGGACAAAAACTACAAAGAGAAAATGAGTAGGCACTGAGGCAAGTCTAGATGAGTGATGTCAAAAATAAATATTTTAGATGTACTCCCCTGACATAGGGGAGAAAGGGAAAATGATTCCACACTCTGAAAAATGACAAAATGATGATTGCCTGATTCCGGAGATTTTGAGGGTACACCTCCTCAAATTCTGAACAAAATCAGAACCTTGTACCCTGGGAAATTTACCTCCATTTGACAATCCTGAGGAATCCAATTTCATTGCCACAATTATCTAATTAATCCAGAGTGATTGACATAGCAGACAGTTTTATGATTCTATAAAGTAACAGTCCAACTTTAGAAACTAATAAGTTCTATGATTTTATAGACTGGTTGTATAGTTAAATGCAAGGATTTTATTGCCTTGTAGAAAGTTAATCAGTCTTGAATCATGCCTAGCAAATGCCCTTGGAATTCCTTTCATTAACTTTAAATCTGTGTTTGTTCATGGGTGGTGTGTGTGTCTACGCGCCCACACATACACACACACACACACATTGTTTTTCAAACTTGGTTAAACTAGTTTCTTTTGTCTACCTGCTGACTTCTTCCTTAATGAGTTAAATTAATTTTTGATAGATATTCACAATCTCTTGGTTCCAGAATTTTGCTTTAAACATTGCTTTCCAGTGCTGGAGTTGTGGCTCAGTGGTAGAGCGCCTGCCTAGCATGTGTGAGGCACTGGGTTCAATTCTCAGCACCCATATAAATAAATAAATAAATAAATAATAATAATAATAATAATAATATCACATTGCTTTTCATTTTCTCAGTTCTGCCAAGGAGATGGGGGTGAAACCACAAGAGGAAAATCAATTTGTATTACAGCAGTACTCCAGAAAGGCTCAGAAATAGGAAATATTACATAATTCTGATGTCATAGGGAAGGGCTGGTGCTGGAATAACAGGTCACAGTTCTAATTTTTGGTGCCCCTCTGTTTGAACAGAAAATTAGAGTTTGCCATCTGGAGAGGTTGGACTCCAAAACTCCAGACTTAGGGATATCAGATAAAGCTGAAGGAAAGCCTAATGGAGTGGACATTGGGCAACTGAGTGAACATATGTTTTAAACAGAGACCTTGGCATTAATCCCCAGCTCAAAGCCAGGAAAATTCCAGCACTATCCACCACCCATCCCCTTTCATTTATATTTATACCACCTCTCACCAGGCAAAAGATAAGAAGAAACTTATCTAGACAAACTGGCCAGACCAGAGAGAAATAGCTACAGAAACAGTTGGTGGGGGTCCCACCAATAAACTGCCAGTTCCTTATCCATCTTAGGAGACTGCGATCAATAAACTCTACCTATAAACACAAAGCTCCTGTTCATATATATATAAACAGAGGTTGCAGGTCACCAGACAGTAAAGTTGCTAACATATAAAGCAAAGCAAACAAAAATAGTTTATGACAAGGAGCAGGGGGAGACAAAACCCTTTAAAAACCTACTATAATTAATATTCTGAAATATTTAGAGAAGATTTTGCATCTATGAAACAAGATCAGGATGATGTATATATAGTTAGATACAATTACAGATATAGATTTGGATACAGATGTATATATAGATATTTTCAAAGAACATGAAAAGACATTTTGGAAATTAAAATATTATTGCAGAAAATTTCTAAAAAATCAAAGAATTGGAAGATAGCATTGAAAATATTTCCCTGAAAAGGAAGAGCAATAAAGAGATGAAAAATAGAAGAGAAATAATAAGATAATTAGAAAAACTGGCTGGGAGGTCCAATTCCCCTCCTCCCTTTGTATCAATATTCAGATGAGAAAACAGATTCCAGTTAATGTAGTTCTATGTTTTCAGCATAATATTAGAGCACTAGGGCTGCTTCTGTCTTGCCAATACTGCACACTTGGGCTTTTGTTCAGCATTGTTGGGAGGATGTGTCAAGAGACAAATGTAAGAAGCTTGGGGCTTGCTTATGGTGGGTGGTCCTAAAGAAAATCCTGTTCAAATTAAACTGGATTCCCAAAGCCCTATACCCCTGAAGTGAATGTGAACCAGCATTAAACTTTTTTCATTAAACTCCCTTTCCTTGCCCCAAGGAACTTAAGAGAAGGTTATATTCATGGTTAACAAAGAGGAAAAAAAAGGTAACAATAACATTTGTCAAGATCTATGGATCCAGATCAGTCTTGATGTGCACCCAGGTGTACGCTACTTGAACTGGAATGAAAACTGAACTCGTTTTTGAGGAAGTCACTGACTGATGTAACAGAAGCAAATAAAAGGTTTCCTTGGTATTAGATATGTTCATTCTGGGCCTTAAAGAATAGTACATAAACAGATTTTTTCAGTGCTGGGGATTGAACCAAGAGCCTTGCACATGCTAGGCAAGTGCTCCAACTGAGCTACATCTCCCAGTCCCTTAAAATAAGTTCTCAAGGATGATGGCCAGCCGGAAGTCAAAGATAACTAGGTACATAAGACAATAGGACAACATGAGAATGAACAGGAGAAATCACCAACTCCAGAAGGAGACTCACAGACTTCAAATATTAGAATCGCCAGGTTATAAAAAGTATGATCAATATATTTAAAGAAATAAATGAAAAGCCTAGAAACTATCTGTAGGGAGTGGTAAAGGTATTGATATGGACTCTGGGAAAAAGCACATCTATAACATTATGAGTAACGTGGGAGAAACTGAAGTGCCTCTACTTTGGATAGAGGTGACTTCTCTATGGATAGAGTCCCATGGGTGGGCATGTGACCCACACTGAATCAATCACATTTCCATGGCCACCTGAAATACACCCTCTATACTTTTATTTAGTTATGGTCTGTAAGTGACAATGTATCCCTGTTTCCGAATTCCAAAGAAGGAAGAAGAGGAGGAGGAGAACAAGAAGAAACAAACAATAGGCTCACAGATCTATTTTGTTTGCTTCTGTCAGTTTCGGAGAGAACTATGTTAAAATGTTTTATTATGCCAGGGGTGTGCCTGTAATCTCAGCTACTGAGGAAGCTGAGGCAGGAGGATTACAAATTCAAGACCCTGTTTCAAAATAAAAAGGGCCAGGAGGGCTGGGGCTGTAGCTCAGTGGCAGAGTGCTTGCCTAGCACGCGTGATGCACTAGATTCAAGTCTCAGCACCATATAAAATAAAGAAAGGTGTTGTGTCCATCAGTAACTAAAAAAAGGGGGGACTGGGAATATAATTCAGATGTAAAGCACCCCTTGATTTAATTACCAGTACTCCTCCCAAGAAAGTCTTACTATAATGCCAGCATATCAATTTCTATTCTGTCAATTTTGCTTTTTATGTGGGGATCATCACATCATTATGTGCCCACAAATTTAGAATTATTTTATTTTATTAGACTTTTGCACATTTTACCATTATAAAAAATGTTCAAAGGAGATAGGCAAAGTTGAAGGGCTGGTTGAATCTGGCTTCAGCCTGGTCCTTAGGAGACCTCTGAAGCATAAATTGCACTGCATAATTGGGAAGGAGGCAAACACCTGTCTTTTATACTCCCTTAGTTTAGGATGTGCAATGCCCCCTAGGGGAGATAATCTCCCAGGCAAAGAGATTCTACCTCCTTTGCCCTATGGAGTCGTTCCCACCTCCTTCCTCCCTGGGCAATTCTCAGAAGAAGGTACATCAGTGAGCTTCTAACAGCAAAACACCCACCTGAATGATGAGGGGGATGGGCCAGTAAAAGGGATCTGGCTGGCCTTCAATGGGTCTCTTACAATGAATTAGCATGATTGGTCAGCTAGGATCATTTGTTTACCCTATGACTGAGGAAGTGGCCCTTATAAACAAAATTTTTGTAAGTCAGGTGTGGTGGTGCACACTTGTAATTCCAATTCTGTAGAGGCTGAGGCAGGAGTTCAAGGCTAGCCTGGGCAGCATAGTTACTTGGATATTGTGCATAACACTGGGAGTAACATGGGAATGCAGGTATTTTTAGGAGGTGGTGATTTAATTTCCTCTGGGTACATACCCAGAAGAGGGATTGCTAAGTCATATGGGAGTTCTATTTTTAATTTCCTTAGGAATCTCCATACTGTTTTTCACAATGGCCATAGCAATCTACTTTCCCACCAACAGTGTAAACAGGTTCCTTTTCTCCACACCCTGGCCAACTCCTGTTATTTGTCTTTTGATAATAACCACTGTAACAGGGATGAGGTGATATCTCATTGTGGTTTTAATGTGCATTTCCCTGATGATTTAAATGTCAGTTCCACCAAAATCCTAGGGAATGAAATAGGGCAATTCTGAAAAGCACAGACATTGTGTGTATTTCATTTCTCTGACTGCCCAGCTCTCACATGTGTGAGTCTACAAATTTATTGAATGCCCTCATTTGAGATAATGAGTTAGCTCACAAATGGAGAAAGACCCTCCTGTTTTTTGCATTAGATGCAGTCATTGCCTTGCTCATGTCCCTTTGTCCTTAACCACTTTAAAGCATACTGGCCTGACTTTCAGCTGCCAGCATGTGCACTTCTTTGCCTAAGGGCTTTCTCTGACTGTTGCCTATTTTGCCACATGCACAGCAGGCCACAACTGCAGAGGAATTAACGTTCTCCCTCCCCAGGAGCTATGGGGAGAACTGATAGGAATTGGTATATGAACATTTCGACTCCCTCATTCCTTATATTGGGATAACTGTGGTGTGTTCTGCATTGGCTTCCAAAGTTTCCTGCAGGATTAAGCTCCAATTGTACACAATAGTAATGCCTGATAATGCATCCTATATTGGTTTCCTTATTTTCTCTGTCTTAGTTCTCCACTCTCCTCCAGGTTTTTGTTTTCCTCCCAAATCAACAATCTGCAGTGGCTTCACAATATGCTTCTGGCAGCACCCAAACTAAAACCTTCCCTCCCCAAACAGAAATAGCTCAAGTTATGTCTTCTGGAGGAGGGAGTATGTGTGTGTGTCTGGCTGGTTTTCTTCAGTTGTGAGCTAGCTGCATTCTTCTAATTTAGTTCCAGATGTGGCTCCTCATAGTCTAGCAGCATAAATAATACTCTCAAAAAAAAAATCCAGTTGTTGGGAGGGGGATGGAAGAACCTACTTAAAATTCATATGTGGATTTGGAAAGAAGGAGAGCATCAAAAAGTAGTTTCCAGTTCACGTGTCAGCTCCCTGCAAGACAGGAGCAGCAAGTGCTTTCAAGTGCTCTTGGACATGGCAGCAGACAATGTTCCTTAGTCAGTTCATCTCTCTGCCTCTGGGTTGCTCTTTGTGCTGATTCCCCTTATCCATTGTCCTCCATGGCCACATCTAAAGGGTTCCTGGGATGGACCCCTCTTCTGACTTCTGCACAGCATTTGCAGTTCATTTCCTGTTGATGCAAGATCTGAGGTCTGAGGCTGCCTTAAGGTATGTCAGCCATACTAGCCTGATCATGACTCACTTGGAATGCTTATTAAATACATAAATTCCCAGCATTGTTGTTTGGCTCCTCTAAAGACGATCCTGGGAAATTGTCTTTGCCTGGATTCCCTAAAGAACAGAGCAAGAAGCAAAGGTTTCATGGTAAAGCCTTAATGAAAGACACACTTTCAGAGTAGCAAAGTTAAGGACAGGGGAAGAAAGGAAAGATCAAGGTTGTATATTACTGAGCTGACCACAACTTAGTAAGAAAATATAGCTGGTTGCTTGGTTACACAAAAGTTGTCTTAAAAAGTTATATAAACTCATCATGTCTTGGAATACTGGGGGAGAAAGAAAAATATTATTTGGAATACTGGAGGAGAAAGAGAAATATTATGTTCCTTTCTGTCTCTATCTTGTACCTGTCAAAGTTCACTCATGAGATGTTAACTTCCTCATGGCCTGGGATTCTTTTCCACTTCTATAGAAGGGGAGGCCAAGTTCCTTGACTGACAAGTTTACTAAATCATGGATGGTAGGAGAACAGCAATTCCTCAAAATGAAGAAATGCAGGCAGCTGCTGGGCACAATAGGACATGCCTGTATATCCCAGACACCCAGGAGGCTGAGGTGGAAGACTGCTTGAGTTCAGGAGTTCAAGGCCAATGGGGGCAACATAGTGAGACCCAGTTTTTTAAAAACTTGCAGACAGAAAACAATTCATAGAATTTGAAGGTCATGGGTTGGGTTGTAGCTTAGTGGTAGAGCGCTTGCCTAGCACAGGTGAGGCACTGGGTTCCATCCTTGGCTCCACACCAAAAAAAAAAAAAAAGGAGGTTAAATTCTCTCTCTCTCTTTGGTACTGGGGATTGAACCTGAGGTGCTTAACCACTGAGCCACGTACTCAGCTCTTTTTAAAATTTTTTTTAGAGACAGGGTATTGCTGAATTGCTAAGTGCCTCCCTAAATTGCTGAAACTGGCTTTGAACTTGGGATCCTCCTGCCTCAGCCTCCCAAGCCACCAGGATCACACTTAAAAAAAAAAAAAAGAATTTGAAGGTCATAAGGTAAGGGATGATATTCAAGATATTTAACTATCAATACATTAGCAAAGCTCAATCAAAAATTATTACAGGTATTATAAAGAAAATGAGTACTTATATTGATAATAGTAGAAGCCAACATTCTCATACTGAGATATGTATATGTATATGCATTTGAGAGTGTGTGTATGTATATATATATATATATATATATATATATATATATATATATACTCATACACACACACATATATATATACTCATACATACATACACATTTTATATATATACACAAAGAAGTAAAACTTTCTAGTCCTAACCTAAGTTTGAATTTGGAATTTAAGATATATTTTATTTAAAAAAAATAAAGAGCTAGGTGTGGTGGTGCATGCCTATAATCCTGTGGCTTGGGAGGCTGAGGCAGGAAGATTGTGAGTTCAAAGCCAACCTCAGCAACAGTGGTGCTAAGCAACTTAGTGACACCCTGTCTCTAAATAAAATACATAAAAAGGGTAGGGATGTGGCTCAGTGGATGAGTGCCCCTGAGGTCAATCCCCGGAACCCCTCCCCCCCAAAAAAAGATTGTTTTCTGTTTTATGTACTAAAACCAAACAGGCAAACAAAACCCCCCAAACTCCAAAACAATCACTAAGTCAGAAATGAGAACCTCTCTAGCACCCAAATTTTGGTTCTTAAATAACGGTTTTCTGCAAAAAGGAGCCATATCTACTTAAATGAGCATCGAATTCCATGTCTGGGGCAGAAAATGTACAAAATGAACCTGAAAAATCTTGCTATACTAGAAACTAAAAAAACCCCCAACAACAACTATATAATATTACTGTAGGAGCCAATCTACAATTTGCACATCAAAACATCAAAAAGAATAGTAACTTCAATGAACTGAAAGACATCAAAATGTTCATGAATTCATAATGATATGCACAACAACAAAATGCATCCAACTTCAGAGGATGCCAAGAATTACCTCATTATTTTGAATGCTGATAAATAAAGGCAAACAAGCACTTAATCATGCTTTTCCTGTATGAACCATATTGCAGAGTAGCTGATGGGGAAATGTTATTCTTTAAAGAACATTTCCAGCTAATAAACACATAAAGGATGATAGTATGAAATTCCCAAACTACAAATACTAGAAATAAAATGGAATAAAGATTTTAGACCAGTTCTAATAGAACTTTCTGTAATGATGAAAATGGTCTATATTTGCATTTTTCTATACAGAAGCCACTGTAGTAGCAGCTATTGAACTACTGAAATGTGGCTAGTATGACTGAGGACCTGAACTTAAAATTTTATTTAATCTTATTTAATTTAAATTTAGATAACCACATGAAAATTGCTATTATATCCAACAGTGCAATTCTAGAACACAGTTACTTTTGTCTGAGAAAATCATTAGGTGAATGATAGGTAGGAAAGTTTATAATGGATGGATCAGAATGACTACCTCCATACTTACTAATCTATCTTAAAATTACAAAAGAGATGGAAACTGATGTCTTCTGATACGAAACAATAGAAAGTGAAAATAACACCCATGAAATATCCCTATTTTTTTTCCTTTTCTACCTTCTCTCTTTTTCTCTCTTTCTCCTTTCTGGTACTAGAGGTTGAATGTAGGGGTGCTGTATCACTGAGCTATATTCCTAGCATCCACTCCCCACCCCACCCCACCCCCACCGCTTTTTTTTAGACAGGGTCTTGCTAAATTGCTGAGGCTGGCCTCGAACTTTTGATTGTCTTCCCTTAGCCTCCCAAGTGCTGGAATTATAGGTATGCAGTACTACTCCTAGCTCCATGTAGTATTCTTGCCAAAAAGAAAATCAAACTTGATAGGCTTCTAGATGTAATTATTAATGTAGAAAAATATAGAAAACAGAGGAACACAGTAACACCATAGCAGAAAAAATCAGCAAAATCTAAAATGTGGTAAACTCCTTACAACAAACAATACAATTTATTTACCAAATAATTGTAAGGGAAAAGATGAAAGGCATGGAAAACATGGATCAGAGACCTAAAAAGACAGATCAATCAAAATCGAAGTGTGGATCTTGTTTATGAAGTGTCTTAGTCTAGGTTCTCCAGAAAGTATTATTCAATTCAAAGGCTATATGCAAAGACTTTATTGAAGATTGTGATCTCAGAGAACAGGAGTGAGGGATTGTGAGTACAACAGGGAGACAAGGAAAGTCAACACAGAGAAGCATGATGACACTGACCACCACTAAGGGTGATTCCTAATCCCAAAGGACTTTCTTAAAAGATGCTTATACTGCTTCTCAGAGTATTGGTCTGTAAATGAAAGGAGGAAACATTTAGAAGGCATTTTCATCCCCCATTTGTCAAAGTGTTAAGTGGGGCTGGGGAAGTCACTCAGTGGTACAGTGTGTTCTTAGCTGAGCAAGACCCTGGCTTCAATCCCCAACACCAAAACAAACCAAAAAAAAAAAAAAAAAAAAGAAAAGAAAGAAAGAAAAGAAAAAACAAAAAGAGAGAGAGTTCTTATCTTTTAGAAATTCATACAGAAGTACATACACATGAATGATATGAAGTCTAGACTTTTCTTCATATAATCTAGTTGGTAGAGGAGAGTGGATGAAGTCATACTTGAAACAAGATGGGCCATGTTATGTCCTGGTTTAAATATATCCACTAACTTTTGACATCCCTTTTTTAATATTTATTTTTTAGCTTTAGTTGGATATCTTTAATTAATTGATTTAATTACATATCTTTAATTAATTTATTTATTTTTATGTGGTGCTGAGGATCAAACCCAGGGCCTCACCTATGCTAGGTGAGTGCTCTACTGCTGAGTTTCAACCCCAGCTCCCCCCCTCTTTTTTTTCCCAAAAAAGTAGGATCTAATTTCCCTCCCCTTACATGCAGTGGGACTTAGTGATTCATTTCTTACTTTAAAAAAAAAATTTGTAGTTGTAAATGGACAGAATGCCTTTATTTTATTTGTTAATTTTTATGTGGTGCTGAGGACCAAACCCAGTGCCTCACACTTTGCCACTGAGCTACAGCCCCAGCCCTAGTGATTCATTTCTAATGGATACCATGTCATGGAAGTGGTCTTTGTGTCTCCCAAGTCTAGGTCATAGAAGGTTTGGCAATGTCCACCTTCCTCTGTCAGATTTGCTTTGGGGGAAGGATATTCCACAACTCAGTGGAGAGGTTTATGTGACAAGAAACTGATACCTCCTGCCAATAACTCACGAGCCATGGGTGTGAGCCACCTAGAAACAGATTCTTTACCCTCACTTCAGGCTTCAGATGACTGCAGCAGGACATGACTGCAGGCCACTTGACGGCAGCCTCATGAGACATCCTAGGCCAGAACCATCCAGCTAAGCACTCCTGCCAGAAGACCCGCAGAAAGTATGTGAGTTGGAAAAAGGTTTATTACTGTTTGGATTTGCTAAAACAAGTTAATTGTTGAAGCTGAGTGGTGAGTTCATTGTACTCTTCTATTTTTGTATGTGTTGGACATTTTCTACGATAAAAATTAAATATTGGGTTGCTATATGGCATTATTATGTAAATAATTTCCAGGTGGTTTAAATTTTAAAATGACTAGTAAATTATTATCTGGGTTACCTCAAGACAGAAAAAGAATTCTTAAACGAGAGACTAAAAGCAAGCCATAAGCCAGGCACGGTGGCACATGCCTGTAACCCTGGCTATTTGGGAGGCTAAGGCAGGAGAATCACAAATTTAAGGCCAGCCTGGGCAAATTTGTGAGATTCTGTCTCAAAATAAAATAAAAAGGCTAGAGATGTAGTTCAGTGGTAGAGTGCTTTTCTAGCATGCACAAGGTCCTGGGATCAATCTCAAAGTACGGCAAAAAACAAAAAACAACAAATAAACAAAAAAAACCCAAGAAGAGATAGATAAATTATCTTTTTAAAAGGACTATTTCTTTCTTTTTTTTTTTTTTTTCGGCGGACACAACATCTTTATTTGTACGTGGTGCTGAGGATCGAACCCAGGGCCGTGCACATGCCAGGCGAGCACGCTACTGCTTGAGCCACATCCCCAGCCCAACTATTTATTTCTTAATACCATAAATAAAGTGATAAGATATACCTCAATCTGGAAAATTATATTGGTTACCCATATAATGAAGAAAGGATTAGTATCTGAATATATAAGAAACTCCTATAAATCAATAAGGAAAAAATAAACCCATAGAATATGGGCCAAGGATATAAATATACAATTCACAGAAGGGATATCCAAATGGCCAGTAAACAAATAAAAGATTAATCAACCAGAAGCTGGGTATGGTAGTATGTACCTATAGTCCCAGCTACTCAAGAGGGTGAGGCAGGAGGATTCCTTAAGCTCAGGAGTTTGGGGTCAGACTGGGCAACATAGTGTGACCCTGTATCTTTTTTAAAAATTTGGTCAATCAGGATCCTAATCTCTGTGTTGACCCCCATAGTAATTAACCTCCTCTGGCTTAGTAGCCTCCAACAATAACTAACTGGAGTTAGTATATAAATATAGTCAGCCATATCTATAGGTTCTACATTTACAGAATGAACCAACTGCAACAGATCAAATATATCTATAGGCTGGAATATAGCTCAGTGATAAAGTACTAGCCTGACATGTATGAGGCCCTGGGTTGCATAACAAAAACAAAAAACCAAAAAACATCTGCACTGAACATGCACAGACATTTTTCTTGTCATCATTCCCTAAACAATACAAAATAACAACTATTTGCATAGCCTTTACATTATATTAGGTATTATGAGTGATCTAGAGAAGATTTAAAATATTCAGGAGGATACGCATGGGTCATATGTAAATACTATCTATACTTATTGATTTAATTTTCAAATCAAAGACTTATTTCATTTTGGGGTACTGGGGATTGAACTTAGGGGTACTCAACCACTGAGGCACATCCTCAGCCCTATTTTGTATTTTATTTAGAGACAGGGTCTCACTGAGTTGCTTAGTGCCTCCTTTTTGCTGAGGCTGGCTTTGAACTTGTGATCCTCCTGCCTCAGCCTCAGGAGCTGCTGGGATTCCAGGCTTGCACCACTGCGCCAGGAGGGTCAAAGACTTTTGTTCATTCTTATATTTCATAGGAAAAGGAAGGTAGCAAACCGGTCAGGGTTGTATAAAAAGATCCAGGTTTGTACACATCGCTCTATGTCTCCACACCCAACCCCTTTTGCCCCTGCAGTGCTGGGGATTGAACCCAGGGCCATGGACTCTAGGCAAGTACTATACCCTGAATTACACCTCTGTCCTCATTTGCACTCTTGGTATTTGTAGGAGCCAGCACAGGTGCAGGAGCTCCAGTGGCACGGGAGCAATTGGGGTCGATTTTCAAATAAGGTCAGGCTGGAGGTTCAAAACAAGAGGCAATTGGACTGGTAGAAGGCATGTCCTATAACATTTTCTTTTTAAATTAATTTTTTTAGTTGTAGATGGTCACAATACCTTTATTTTTTAAAATACTTGTTTTTTAGTTTTTTTTTAGATGGACACAATATCTTTATTTTATTTTTATGTGGTGCTGAGGATGGAACCCAGTGCCTCACACATGACAGGCGAGTGCTCTACCACTGAGCCACAACCCCAGCCCATCTATAACACTTTGATATCAAACATATGAGCATACTACAAGTACTCCAGCCCCTTTTCACCCACACCGTTTCCTAGACTTATCCTATATTGACTTCCTGCCCTACCTTCCCTGTCTCAATTTTTTACTTTTTCACCTTCTTCCTTCAATCTCATCTCACTTTACTCTGAATCCTTGCCATAGGACCTTCTTACAGGGAACCTAAACTAACATAAAATTGTTCAAGCTTCCACGCCAGCATCTGACTGATAAATCTGTGAGAACTTTCCACATTTAAAAAAAACAAAAAATCTAGTTTCCCTTGAAATGCATATGAAAGACAGGGCTCCATGGTAGGGGTGGTGGGTAAAGCAGACCAGGTCACAGGCACAGATTTCAAAGCTGTCCAAGCCAGGCACTATGGCTCACAGACCGCCTTCAAGTCTGCTTTCTTTTTGTCCTCTTTGAACCTTGTCCACAATCAATGTCCTTGGCTCTGGCTTGCTCAGGTTCATAGCTAAACACCCTTGTTCCTTGAGACATTTTTGATACACTGATCTGGTTTCTGCCTGTTTAATCTGGTAAACACTGCAATCTGGGTCATACCTCTAGTCACTAGTCAGGCTTTGAGTCAGCTCATTCTGCACACAAGGTTACCTGCAACCCTCCCCCATTTTGGGGCTCTTGTCACAGTGAAGGCAAAAAACATTTTGCCATAACAAAGGCTGCATTGCTGCCAGTAGCTTCTCAGATAATAAGAATTGGTGCCAGTGGCTCTGGCAGCAACTTGAGATGGGGACCGCTGTATAGACATCAGAAATTTTCACAACCCCAGAAGCAGGCTGCTCCCCCACCTTTTTTTCCCCCAATACTGAAGATTGAACCCAGGGGTGTCTGCCACTGAGTTACATCCCTAGTTGTTTGTATTTTTAACTTGAGACAGGGTTCTTGCTGAATTGCCTAGGCTAGGCTTGAATTTGTCATCATTCTGCCTCAGGCTCCCTAGTAGCTGGGATTACAGGCAGGGGCCACTGTGCTTGGGTCTTAGGCTACCATTAGAAACAGTGGCACCAGGACTATGGGCTTTTTGGGAATCATCTTGGAGAGGGGATGTCCTTTCAGTGAGCCAAAGAAAGAAATGAGGGAATGAACACCTCCCACGGGGTTGCTATATTGTCTCAGTGATAATTGGGGCGTGGGTAGGGGGACTTCCAAATTCTTGGTGCCTATATTAGTTCTCTTTTCACTGTGAGACATCAAAATTTAGTGGTATACAGAAATAATAGTAGTTTGTTATTGTTGCAGTTTCTGTGGGTCAAGAACTCACAGACAGCTTGGCTGAGTGATTTTGGCCCTTTCATGATGTTGCCATCAAGACGTTGGTCAAGGCTGCACTCATCTGAAGGCTTGACTGGGGCTGGAAGACCTACTTCCAAGTTAGTTGGCACACTTGTGTGGCAAATTGTTTCTGATTTTTGGTGTGTGTGTGTGGGGGGTGGTCCTCAGTTCCTTCCTACCTGAGTCTTTTCCAGACTGTGTTGAGTGTCCTCATGTCATGGTGGCCCATTTCCCCCAAAGAAAGTGATGGGGAAGAGAAAGAGAAGTAGAAGTTATTCTTTGTAGGATCTTACTTCAGAGGTCACACAGCAGAATGCCACCACATTGTATTAGAGTGAGTTACTAAGTCTGACATGTATTATAGGGGAGAGGAATTAAACTTCAACTTTTAAAGGGAGAATCAGATAATTTGTGAACACTTTTTTTTTTTAAGTACCTCAATGCTTTAAGTGCAATAAGTAACTATAATTTGGATTTTGAGATCTTTTTCCAGGTTCTATTTCTAACCAACTTTTTCTACTTTTCTATTTTCTTCTTATATAATCAATAAGATAGGAACCATCAGGTTAGAGGTGTAGCTTAGCAGAAGTGCACTTGACTACCATGCATGAGGTCCTAATTTCAATATCCAGCACTGCAAACAAACAAGCAAACAAAGGAAATAAAATAGGAACCATCAATTGGAAATATACAGTCACATACCACATATATGATGGTGTTCCCATAAGATTATATCACCTACTGATATTGTAGCTATCTTAATTGGTGTAAGTGCACACTGTGATGTTTGCACAATTAAAAAAATTGGCTAACCATGTATTTCTCAGAAGGTATCCTCATCGTTAACAAGCACGTTGTTAACAAGCATGTCTGTAGTATGGTCAATTCCTATTTCTTTAATTAAAATTAGAAGACTTAACTGTGTTTCTTAGGAAGAATTCCAGTGTCTTCCTTGAGTCCCTTTTTCTCTACTGATTATCCAAGAAACCTGGGACTTATTCCATCTCAAGTGGCCAGGTCACCTTGAAAACAAGTCAGTCAAGCCAGGGTTGTACATCTAACTTGTGAAAAGTAGGATCTAGAAGGACCACTGAGATGTGATCTCATGTCTGCAAAGAGAGGGTGATATTGTTAGGCATCACGGCAATGTGAAATGCATTGCTCAGATCTCCTGCTGTGGGAGCTTAATTGATTGGCAGAATCAGCTGCAGCTGCTCTGATTCTACCACTGCATTTCTGCTAATGCAGGCTGATTTCTTAGATACAGGACTGCTTTAACTGACAACTTGGTTCTAGGACTCCCCCATAGGCCTGGGAGAGAATTTCTTGGGCCTTCACTAAGGTCTGAGACTTTGTACGTGCATATGTGGTACTGGGTTTTGAACACAGGGCCTTGCGCATGTTAGGTGAGTGGTCTACTACCAAGTTACATTCTCTGTCCTTTTAAAATTTGTATTTTGAGGGCTGGGGCTAGAGCTTAGTGGCAGAGCACTTTCTAGCATTTGTGAGGCACTGGGTTTGATCCTTAGCACCACATTAAAAAAATAATAATAAACAAAATAAAGACATTCTGCCATCTACAACTACAAATTTTTTTTAAATTTTATTTTAAAATAAGGTCTTACTAAGTTGCCCAGTCTGGCCTTGAACTTGCAAACCTCCTGACTCAATTTCCTGAGGAGCTGAAATTGCATGTATACACTACTTCCTTCCTTCTCCCTTTCCTCACAGCTGTCAGATTTTTATTCCAGTCTGAGTCCTCCCCTTGCCTTTTCTGGCTTCCTTCCCCTTTATCCTTCACAGACGTTTCCCCTAATGAATCTCCTGCATGTCTAATTCTGTTCTGGCATCTGTTTCTCAGTGGACCTCCCTGGCACACTCAGTTCTGGCACCGGTTCCTATGGCTTGGGAGAGCAGTCTTTGTCTCTCTTCCCAATTCTGTTCTCAGTGACATGTTGGTATCTTGACATAGGTCATGGTGGGAATATTTACACCATAGAAATCAACTAATGCCATGCATGAGGGCTTTTCTGTTCCCAGTGAGCTAGTTGTTAAACATCTATCAGCATACCTCTGGTCTGTACCCAACAAAAATGCTCACCAAGAGACCTATATTAGATTCCCAGACTGTTGATAGGATCATTATTCATAGTATCCCCAAACTGGAAATTGCCTACATGTCCACCAGCAGAATAGATCAACAATTCATCATATCATGATGTGATATGATATGTGTCTGTTTCTCAGAGACACAGAAAGTACCTTTTGGGGTTCAGTGACCGCTCCTCAGCCACAACTCCCACAAGGGGGGCAAGGCAGGCAAGAAAGAGAAGGAGCATACCTCGAACCTGGGTTTTATTGGGGAGAAGCCATTCAAATGAGGCAAGGAGTAGGGTTACAAAAAACAAGTGGGTGTAATCCAACCCCATCGGGTGACGCCCACTCCTGGAGTTGCACCTCTCTTATCCTAGTGGACGAAAAGTTCAAACGCATTGCAATGGGTGCAATACCTGTTTAGTACCTCTTTACTCAGGACCGAAAGGTGTGTACATAGCTCCTGTCCAGAGTGGCTCCCGACGATGGTGTACATATTTTTATATGATAGAATATAACAATGAAAATAAAAACCTACTATATACAACAATATGAAGGACTCTCACAAATATAATGCTGAGTAAAAGAAGCCATACACAAAAGAATCCATACTATAGGATTCCATTTATACAAAGCAAAAACAAGCAAACAAACAAACAAACAAAAAAACTCCCAAAACTGATAAAACCAATCAATTGTACAAGAAGTCAAGAGAGTGATTCTCTTGTGGAGGTAGTGAGAGTGAGAAGGGCAGAGGAGTTCTGATAATGTCCTATTTCTTGACCTGGGTGTTGCTCCTTTGTTTTTTTGTTTTTTTTTTGGGGGTGGGGTGGGGTGGGGGGAGGTGGGTACCTGGGATTGAACTTAGGGACATTCAATCATTGAGCCACATGCCCAGCCCTATTTTGTTTTGTTTTAATTTTTTTATTCTAGTTTGTTATATATTACAGCAGAATGCATTACAATTCATATTACACATATAAAGCATAATTTTTCATATCTCTGGTTGTACACAAAGTATATTCACACCATTCATGTCTTCATATATGTACTTAGGGTAATGATGTCCATCTTATTCCACACTCATTTCTACCCCTATGCTCCATCCCTTCCCCTCTCACCCCTTTGTCCTATCTAGAGTTTGTTTAATCTTCCCATGCTCTCCCTCCCAACCCCACTATGAATCAGCCTCCCTATATCAGAGAAAACATTTGGCATTTGTTGTTTTGGGATTGGCTAACTTTGCTTAGCATTATATTCTCCAACTCCACCCATTTACCTATAAATGCCATGATTTTATTCTCTTTTATTGCTGAGTAATATTCCATTGTGTATATATACCACATTTTCTTTATCCATTCATCTACTGAAAGGGCATCTAGGTTGGTTCCACAGTTTTGTTATAGTGAATTGTGCTGCAATAAACATTGATGTGGCTGTGTCCCTGTAGTATGCTGTTTTTAAGTCCTTTGTGTATAGACCAAGGAGTGGGATAGCTGGATCAAAAGGTGGTTCCATTCCCAGTTTTCCAAGGAATCTCTATGCTGCTTTCCTTATTGGCTGCACCATTTTGCAGTCCCACCAGCAATGTATGAGTGTGACTTTTCCCCCACATCCTTGCCAACACTTACTGTTGTTTGTATTCTTAATAGCTGCCATTCTGACTGGAGTGAGATGAAATCTTAGAGTAGTTTTGATTTGCATTTCTCTAATTGCTAGAGATGTGGGACATTTTTTCATATATTTGTTGACTGATTGTATATCACTTTCTGAGAAGGGTCTGTTCAGTTCCTTGGTCCATTTATTGATTGGGTTATTATTATTACTATTATTATTGGTGTTTAGCTATTTGAGATCTTTATATATGCTAGAGATTAGTGCTCTATCTGATGTGCAAGTGGTAAAAATTTGCTCCCAAGCTGTAGGCTCTCTATTCACCTCACCGATTGTTTCTTTTGTTGAGAAGAAGCTTTTTAGTTTGAATCTATCCCATTTATTAATTCTTGATTTTAATTCTTGCGCTATAGGACTCTTATTAAGGAAGTAGGGGCCTAACCCAATATGATGGAGATTTTGGCCCACTTTTTCTTCTATTAGACAAAAGGTCTCTGGTTTAATACCTAGGTCCTTGATCCACTTTGAGTTGAGTTTTGTGCATGGTGAGAGATAGGGGCTTAATTTCATTTTGTTGCATATGGGTTTCCAGTTTTCCCAGCACCATTTATTGAAGAGGATATCTTTTCTCCAAAGTATGTTTTTGATGCCTTTGTATAATATAAGATAACTGTAATTAAGTGGGTTAGTCTCTGTGTCCTCTAATCTATACCATTAGTCTACCAGTCTATTTTGGTGCCAATACCATGCTGGTTTTTTAAAAAATTTTTATTTATTTATTTTTTTTAGTCATACATGACAGTAGAATGCATGCTGTTTTTGTTACTATTGCTCTGTAGTATAGTTTAAGGTCTGGTATAGTGATGCCACCTGCTTCACTCTTCTTGCTAAGGACTGCTTTATCTATTCTGGGTCTCTTATTTTTCCAGATGAATTTCATGACTGCTTTTTCTATTTCTATGAGGAATGCCATTGGGATTTTGATTGGAATTGCATTAAATCTGTATAATGCTTTTGGTAGTATGATCATTCTGACAATATTAATTCTGCCTATCCAAGAACATGGGAGATCTTTCTATCTTCTAAGGTCTTCTTTAATTTCTTTCTTTAGCATTCTGTAGTTTTCGTTGTAAAGTAGTTGTAGTTTTCACCTCTTTTATTGTTAGGTTGCTTCCCAAGTATTTTATTTTTTTGGAGGCTATCATAAATCGGGTAGTTTTCCTAGTTTCCCTTTCAGAGGATTTGTCACTGATATACAAAGGAATGCTTTTGATTTATGGGTGTTGATTTTGTATCATGCTACTTTGCTGAATTCATTTACTAGTTCTAGAAGTTTTCTGGTAGAATTTTTTTTGGGTCTTCTAGGTATACAATCATATCATCACAAATAGTGCTAATTTGAGTTCTTCTTTTTCCTATCTATAGCCCTTTAATTTCTTTCATCTGTCTAATTGCTAGAGTTTCAAGAACTTTGTTAAATAGAAGTGGCAAAAGAGGGCATCCCTATCTTGTTCCAGTTTTTAGAGGGAATGCTTTCAATTTTTCTCCATTTAGAATGATGTTGGCCTGGGGCTTAGCATAGATAGCTTTTACAATGTTGAGATATGCTCCTGTTATTCCTAGTTTTTTTCTAATGTTTTGAACATGAAGGTGTGCTGTACTTTGTCGATCCCTGCCCTATTTTGTATTTTGATTTAGAGACAGGGTCTCACTGGGTTACTTAGTGCCTTGCTTTTGCTGAGGCTAGCTTTGAACTTGCAATTGTCCTGCACAGCCTCCTTAGCCACTGGGATTATAGTATGTGCCACCGTGAATGGCTAGTGCGGTTCCTTTGGTTGTGTTTACTTCATGAATATTCATTAGGCTGTATATGTATGGGCGTTTGTGTGCGCATGCTTTTGGTACTGGGGGCTGACTATGTTTCCCTCGTACATGTCAGGCAAGCACTCTATCACTGAGCTCTTTTGTAAAGTATACTGTATGTTTATCTGCGGTTATGAGAAACTCTGGGTGGCAGGTAATCCAAAAGAATGGCTTCAGTTTGGGGGCTTTTAATTTTTTAATCCTTCTTCATGACCATATTTAGCAAGGTCATTTACTTTGTAAGAATATTACTGTTTTCATGGTGTCTTATCTATATACAGGAAAACATTTTGTTCTCTACTGTAGAAATTTGTAGAAGGAGGCAGGAGTCCAGTTCATCCAATTGAAATTTCAAGTCTTCCTACTCTAAATTGATGAACTCAGTGCTTGGTTGTTTCCCTTGAGCTGATAAAAAGGCCATTTCCTGTACTTGTGGGATTATCTATGGAGGCCACTGGGAGCTCCGCCAACAGCTCAGGGGCTAACTCTGTGTTGTCAGATCAAGGACTCCTAAAATCTCCACCTTATAACCTGCAACGGGGATGGGGGTGGTGGGGGGAAGAGAGAGGGCAGGGGGTTAGTAATGATGGTGGAATGTGATGGACATCATTATCCAAAGTACATGTATGAAGACACAAATTGGTGTGAACATACTTTATATACAACCAGAGGTGTGAAAAATTTTGCTCTATATGTGTAACATGAATTGTAATGCATTCCGCTGTCATTTATTTTAAAAAATCAATTTAAAAAAATCCTGCAAAGGACAAGATGGGATCTTTCTCTTGTATGGAGCTTCATTTCTACCTAGAACCCTCCCAGTGGTGTTTGTTGCAAACTTTCAGGATCAACCTCTTTCACAGGCAACATAATATCTAACCTGCTAGGTGAGATCTTGACATCAATAATCAGAGATTTAGGGGCTGGGGATGTGGCTCAGCGGTAGAGTGCTGGCCTGGCGTGTGTGAGACCCTGGATTCCATCCTCAGTACCACATAAAAATAAATAAGTGAAATAAAGGTATTGTGTCCAATTACAACTAAAAAACCCAAATATTTTAAAAAAATAATCAGAGATTTGGATGGTTTCATGTAGACTAAAGTATAAGGAGACCATTGGGCATACTAAAACATGTTGATGTTTCAGAGAGTACAGAATGAGATCTGGTGCTATTTGGGGGAAGTCAGATGGCCAGATAGATCTTATGGAGGTAGCGTTCAATCTTTGTTACATAGTAGGTGTTAAATGTAGTAGATGCACACAAAAAATATACTACTGGTACTTCCCCCAACTTTTCTTTCTTTATTTTTATGTGGTACTGAGGATCGAATCCAGGGCCTCGCATGTGCTAGGCAAGCGCTCTACCACTGAGTCACAATCCCAGCCCCCCAACTTTTCTTTACTGTGTTTTTTTTTTTTTTTTTTTGCACACGTGTGTGGTGCTGGGGATTGAACCCAGGGTCTTGTGCATGGTAAGCAAATGCTCTACCACTGAGTTCTAAACCCAGCCCTACCAGATCTTTGTTACAGCGGTGAGTGTTATCTGCTAAATGAGAATGAGATGTGTTCAAAATGCTGCTCTCTTACTTCAAGGTAGTTTCAACTCTTTGGTACAATTGATGCTCCAGGGTTCTTCATTGTGATCTGAAGCTCACCTTCAGACAAGATCACATCCTTGCTCATCTCCCTTTCCTGATTTTTCTTCCTTCACTGTGTTTCTTCTGAGAGAACTGTGCTAATACATTATGTACTAAAATTCTGCTTCAGGCTCTGCTTCTAGGGAAACTGTCTTGGTCCATTTTCTAATGCTATAACAAAATACCTAAGACCTGAAAATTGATAAGGAAAGAGATTTATTTTGTTTCATGGTTCTGGAGACTGGAAAGTCCAAGAGTGTGGTACCAGAAAGAACCTCATGCTGCTTCAACTCAGGGTGGAAAGCAGAAGGACAAGTGAGAGGGTCCAGAAGAGATCAAAAGAAAAGCAAGAAAACTGAACACACTTTATAATGATCTGCTGTCCTAGTGAATAATCCAATCATGAGAGAAAGAACAAAGGCATTAATACATTCCTATGCACTCTGCCCCCAAGACCCAAACATCTTCTGCCAGGCTCCTCTTCCCAACACTGCCTCACAGGGAAACAAGCCTCAACACGAGTTTTGGTAGGGACACAGTATATTCAAACCATAGCATTGTCCCAGGTCATTGCATGAGTAAAAGCCAACAATTATAAAATACATCCATGTCCATGATCACAACACAAGCAAAGATACAGAAAGTAATGATATGAAATTAGAGAGACATTGCAGCAGATATAACCTGCAAACCAGAATGGCAGTGCTGGGGCCCAGGCCAAACAATAGATCTGCAGGAGTGGGCAGGATGTGTGGGTGGAGTTAGGGGTGAGGCTTTGTTGAAGTTGAGCTATGCCAGGCTTGAAGAGGATGCTGAATGAGGAAGGTCAGGATGTGGGGTACATCCTAGAATCTAAGAATCTGTGCTCTGAGGCAAAACTGAGAGTTTCCCTCGGTTAATAAGGGGTTTTCTTTGATTTCCAGGGACTCCCAGGTGCCTAACTCTTAGGTAGCTGCCCTAGGACTATGCTTCACAGCACAAGGGTTATGTGAGACAATGTTCTGGTTATTTGTTGCTGAGTAACAAGACTCTTTTAAAACCAGAGGCTTAAAACCGAAATGACTTTATCATTTCTTGGGATTTTGGATAAGGCATAGTAGGAAAGACTCATCTCTGTTCTAGATAATGTGGAACAGCTCAAATAGCTCCAATAACCCAGATGACCTAGTCACTTGATGACTAATTCCCTCAAATAGGAGGGCAAACCAGGTTCCCAGGTCTGGGGTCTCTCCCTTTCCATGTTTGTTTTTTTTCCCCACAGGTGGGGGAGGGAGAGCATCTTGGTACTACCAAGAGCTCAAATTCAGGTCTTTTTTAAAGCTCAGAGCTGGAGCTGACACATTTATCACTTCCACCACACTCCTCTGTTGGTTAAATGGTGTTAGGCTCAGTCCAGATTCCAGGGCTGAGGCCCATACAAGATGGTTATACTGATGGGAGCTGTGTTTTCTCATGGGGCATTGAAGATAATAAGAAGGGCTCTGGGGCTCACTTATGCAAGTTAAGGGTCTCCTGATTCTTAATTCTTGGCTGCCTTCTCTTTAGATAATATGGTTAGAAAGCAAATAGTGGGGTGCAAGGTAATCCCTAAACTTCTCCCACAGAATTAGAGGTGGGTAGTCTGGTCTGCCACTGAATCATCAGGTTATCAAGGAGACCTGGAGGTGTCTTCAGTCTTGTTAGGCATGTATTTATATGCCAGGTTCTTTTATTTTTATTCTTTTTTGGTACAAGGATTCCAAGGGTGCTCAACCACTGAGTGCCATCCGTTTATTTTTTATTTTGAGACAGGGCCTTCGTTAAGTTGCCGAGGCTGTATATGCCAGATTCTCAACCCACGTGTTATTTCATTATCCCTATTTTTATTGGTATATTTTAATTATACATAATAGTGGGATTCACTGCTACATATTCATTCGTACATGCACATAATATAATATGATCAACTTCATTATTCTAGAGACTATTTTAGAGACTATTCTAGAAACTCGAATGCAGCACTCCCTTTTCTACAGGATTGCACCTAACACCAACAACACCACAATACAGCCTTCGAGGTCCTTTTCGCCTGGCGGCAGGGGTCGGGGCAGAGCGCTGATGGGCCCCGGGCGTTCAAGAGGATAATACTCAAGGCGGCCGGCGCGGCTACATAGTCCACCACTAGGGACTCTGTAGCTGTTACCCCGCCGCCGCCACCACCCGGTGAGAAGGGCGAAAAGTAGAGCGCTGGGGCCACTCGGTTGGGAAGTGAGGATCTCCCGTCTCCAACCCTGGGGTGGACGTAGACCTGCGTTTCGCTCTAGGATCTACAGCGCTCGCTCTAGGACCTCTGCTTGCGCGCCCCGCCCACGCACGCACGCACGCACATTAGCCCCGCCTACAGCGCGGCTCTGGTCCCTCCCTTTGGATTGGCCGCCCGAGCCACCGTCCGCACAGCCCCGCCCCGCAGGGCCAGGCGAAGCGGAGCCGGCCGTGCGGTGTGTGAGTGTATGTGTTCGCGGGGCGCCGTCTCAGCCCCGGGAAGATGGTGGCGGCCGCGGCGGCGACTGAGGCGAGGCTGAGGAGGAGGAGGACGGCGGCGACGACAGCGCCTTCTGGCTGGAAGGGCGGGCGGCATTGGGACTGGGACGTGACCGGGGCTGGGAGGCCGGGACCGGGGGCCAGGCTGCGTCTCCCTGGGCTGCTGTCGCCGTCACTACCGCCGCCGCTGCTGCTGCTGCTGCTGGTGCTCCCGTCGCTACTGCTGCCCTGGGAGGCCGAGGCCGCAGCGGCGGCCGCGGCAGTGTCGGGCTCAGCCGCAGCAGAGGCCAAGGAATGTGACCGGCCCTGTGTCAACGGCGGCCGCTGCAACCCTGGCACTGGCCAGTGCGTCTGTCCCGCCGGCTGGGTGGGCGAGCAATGCCAGCACTGCGGGGGCCGCTTCAGGTGAGTGGGGGTGGTGTTGGAGGGTCGCGCCAGGGGGAGGCTGGGGTGAGGGGTGCTTGAGACAGTTCTGACTTAGAAGCGAATGCAGGACAGAAAGTGGGGAGTGAAGGGTTGCCCCACTCTATTTGATGGCCATTTGCTTCTGGGGAGATCACCATCTCTGGCTTGGGGGTTTCCTGTGGCAGAAGGTGAAAAGGTGTGAGGCAGGAGTGAGGGTATCCCAAAGGTATTTGGGTGCTAAATTAGAAGAATGCTTTGGATTCTAAAAACTGTCAAAGCCAGTTTCAGAAACTGGGCCTATTTCGGATAAAGGAGGTTTCAAGAAAAAGGTGAGGGAGCCAGTTCTTACCAAACATTTCATTTTAATATCCCCCTTTGCCCTAGATCCTAATGAGTTTCCCAAATGTAGAAGGTCTGGGATGTTCTGAAGAAGCAGGGCCCTGGAAGTGATTTTTTTGGTGGAGATATAAAGGAAAGGGTAGGCGTGAGAGATTTTAGGGATAGAACACCAGGTGGTTGTTGGCTAAAGGAAAGTGAGAAAGCTAGCCTTTAGAAGCTCACTGGCTAGTGAAATACAGAGCAGGTTCTGTCCTGGAGAGGAATTGGAAAGCCCTTCCTGTTTGCCATTTGGTATCTGTACATATGGAGTTCTGAGTTGGCTTGGTTTGGGGCAGTATCCTTTGGACAGATCACTCATTAATTGATTAGCAGTTGTGTATTATTTGCTTCAGTTGTGCAAGGATTTCTGGATACTACACATAGATTAGCCAGACTTTGGCCTAGTCCACAGGAGTTTGGAATATAGCAAGAGGAAGATATGTACACAAAACTCTAGTCACAAGAAACACAGAGTCATTCAAGATTTAGGCAGATATTTTCTGAATACCTCCTGCATCTGACTTTAGGGAGTGGTGGAATGTGGTGAACAAGACAGATAGGGTCCTGCTTTCAGGGATCCTCTATTCTTGTGTGGGTGACAAGCAGTTAAGAAATAAGTGAAAGAAATGACAATATAATTCTAGCTAGTAATGACTATAGTTACCAAAATAAAAACAGGTTGATCTGATAGAGAATTATAACCAGCCAGTCATTTGAAGTGCCATTTGATCTGAGACCTGAATGAGGCACTGGAGAACCTGTGAAAATTCAGAGTTGGAGGGTTTGTGAGTAGCTGGGGCCTGCAAGGAAGAAAGACTTGGAAGAGGAGGTAACATTGGATTTGAGCATTTGAGGCTAAGTAGGATTTGGAAATGGGAACTGGGGGAAAAAAAATCCCAGATTGAAGGAAGGATGAAGATGAGTTCTGGAGGCAAGATTTGCTGATGCCTCTGTAGAACAGAGTTGTGAGGGAGAACTTTGGAATAATAAAATTATAGATCTTCTAGGGAACTCTTGAGAACATTGAACAGATGAACTCTTTAGTTTTATATGTGGAGAAACCAAGTGTCTTCAGGACCAGTGTATAGTGGGCTAGTCTTGTAACATATTTAGGATGTTCTGATTTATGAATTGTTAATCTGCATATATTTGTTGAGAGTTCCTCAGGTTTGATAGTTCTTTCTCTCCCTTTCTTTCTTTCTTATACTGGGGATTGTACAACTGAAGTACATTCCCAGCCCTTTTTGTTTTTTATTTTGGGACAGATTCTCACTAAGTCATCAAAACTGGCCTTGAATTTTTCTGATCATCTTCCCTCAGTCATCAGAATAGCTGGGGTTATAGGCATGTGCCACTGTGCTTGTTGACTCCTCTTTTTCAGTTGTGAGATATAGTGGTAAACAAGACAAAGTTCTGTTCTTATGGAGCTTACCTTCCTTCCAGTTTGGGAATAAAAAAATCCAACAATCTATAGTAATTTTTTTTAAGGCTGTGGAGGTAAAGAGCAGGGGACAGAGGACTTGACTTAGTTTGGAATGGGGTGAGGTTAGTCACTGGGTAAATGAGTTGAGATCTGAAGAGTAAGATGGTCCTACTACCTGAAGGGTGGGGTGCTTAGAGGCCATCATGTCCAGAGACTTGGGGATGAGTGGGATCATGGCAAGGTGGCAAGATGACTGGAGCAGAGAGAGCAGAGGGGAGCATGACAAGACTGGACAGACTGGTGGTCCAAGTATAGTGGAGACCTGTTGGTCAGATTGAGAATTTTGACCTTTAACCCAAGAACAGTGTGATGGCATAGTTCACTCTTATTTTCATGATGTTAAGGCTATTAGGTTATAGTTAGAGCAGGAATAGCAGGAATAGGTGAGGCCAGAGCATTCTGAATTTGAGGAACTTCCAAGATCAAGTGAATGGTTGATTGAGTCCAATGAAGGTCCTTAATGTTCTGAAAATCTGGGCCACTGTAGTGGGCAGTGGGACCCCCAGAGTAAGAAGGGGCATTTGTAGCAAAGTCAGTGTATCTGTAATTTTCAGAGTAGATGGACTTACTGGGCATGAGGGTCCAAATGGGTTTCTAAGTGGGGTTTGTTAGCATGAGTCAGGGCATCAGTAATGAGAGTCTGAGGTAGGCAGTCTGAATAGAGGCAGGGCTAGATGCTGTGTGGTGTTGCAGAGGTAAAATGAACAGGTCTTTCTTTGAAACTGGTTTGCTCTTGGGAAGGAGGCGGATTATAGTGAGGGAAAAAACTAGATTCTACCTTGAGTGATTCAGTGATATTATTAACAGACCTTGGGACCCAGGAAAAGCTAATCTAAGTTGAATTTGTACATACTGAGTTTTGGGGGTGGTCCCAGGTATGTACATGGCACACATTTAGTGTTGGAGTCATCTACTTATGCAGGATAATATCAGGGAGTTAGACTTGTCTAGTGTCTACATGGACAGACCAGAGGATTAGAGAAGAGCCTCTTATAATGGGGAACAGACACTCCTTTTTTTTTTTTTTTTTTTTTTTTTTAGTACTAGGGATTGAACTCCTGGGCACTTGACCACTGAACCACATCCCCAGCTCTATTTTGTATTTTATTTAGAGACAGGGCCTCGCTGAGTTACTTAGCACCTTGCTTTTGCTGAGACTGGCTTTGAACTCACAGTCCTTCTGCCTCAGCCTCCCCTACTGCTGGGATTATAGGTGTGCGACATTACGCACCTTCTGGAACAGACATTCTTGACACTCTCATATGGTATCACATGTAGGTCAAGGGGCTCTTCTAGCTGTTGAGGATACTCTGAGCAGATACTAACTGATGATGTCAGTGCTCTTTTGTGGGCAAACAATTATGACTGATCCTGATGATACCATTGTATTAAATGCCTTCTGGAATTTGCATTTTTTAAAGATGAAAGTAGGAGGAAGTTGTTTTTAGTCTTTTATAAAAACTTTGGGATTAAGATTTTTTGGGGGAGAAGAATTAAATGTTGGTTTGGATTAGAATGATATCTGTCTTGATTTAACTTACAAATCTTTGTTATTAAACTAAAAGATTTTAAATAATACCTTTCTGGTTTAGAATAGCATCAAGTCAGGGTGTGTTCTTTAAGCTTTTTATTTTGTAAATACTCTGATGTTATTGCTGTTGTAAGTTTTTTTCATCAACTGAAAGGAATGTAGGATAATAAAACGATTAGATTTCACTAAAATTATCAGTGAGCATATAGTGTGTGCCAGCACCTTGGCCATCAATTTTTATATACACAGTACCATTTAATCCTCAAAGTCTTGAGTATGTTGTATAAAATTTGAATTATTGTATGATTGTGATCAGTCTCTTAATTTTTTTTCCCAAATGAAAGATGCTATGGGGGCTGGAGCTGTGGCTCAGCTGTAGAGCGCTTGCCAAGCTATGTGCAAGGCCCTGGGTTCGATCCTCAGCGCTACATAAAAATAAATAAATAAAGGTATAAAAAAATAGATAAATAAATTTAAAAAAAAGGAAAAAAGAAAAAAGAAAGATATGGAAATGATTAATTACACCTGGGTAATTAATGGTGGCACATGCCTGTAATCCCAGGGGCTTGGTAGGCTAAAGCTATGGCACAAATTCAAGGCTAGTCTGTCAGCAACTTAGTGAGACCCTGTATCAAAATTAAAGAAATAAAAAAGAGTGGGGAGGTACTCAGTGGTAAAGTGCCCCTGGGTTCAATCTCCAGTCCACAAAAAAGAAAAAAGAATATTATAGAGGACAAGGTTAATAATGTTAATTTCATAAAAATAAATATAGAATCTTTGATGAGTGATTTCTAAGGCACTAACCACTTTCATTTTTATGTGAGTCTTCATAAATTAGTGGCCATTTTTTTCTACTTGTGGTATCACCATCAAAAATTTCCTGTGGGGGTTGGGGTTGTGGCTCAGTGGTAGAGTGCTTGCCTAGCATGCTTAAGGCACTGGGTTCGATTCCCCAGTACCATATTTAAAAAAACTAAATAAACAAAATAAAGGTATTGAGTCCATCTACAAGTAAAAAAAAATTTCCAGTAGATGATAAGTACACTCTGTTACGTTAAAAGTAAAGGCATTAATTAAGTACATTAATAAGATTAATGAAAATTAAATGAAATTAATATGCATTTAATTTTTTAAAAAGTTCCTGCTATGTAAAAGTTTTGTAAGGATGGGAGAGAATAAATCTAGTGAATTAGGACCTTTTCAGTACCCATGCTGTTAAGACATACCTTCTGTAGAAGAAAAAGGAAGCATTTATTGGGCATCCATTTTGTAATCTTCACATGCAGTAATAGTAGTAGTGCTGATCATAGTAGCAGCTTCTATCATTTCTCTAGCTAGCATTTCTCATTTTTCCCCAGGCATTATGCCAAGTGTTTTTTTTTTTTAATTTTTTAATTTACCTCCTCTAATCATTAGAGTGAAGTGATTCCCATTTCATTGATAAGTAAACTGAAGGTTGTATTATTATTATTTTTTGGTGTTGAGGATAGAATCCATGGCTTTGTGCATTGCTAGGCAAATATCCTACCACTGAGCTTCACTCCTAGCCAGAAGCTTGAAGATAGTGAAGAACTTGCCCAAGGACAAACAACTTGTGCAAAATTGGAATTTGAACTTAGATCTTATCTAATTCCCAAACCTGTTGTCCATGCTGTACCATTTGGCCTTTCATTTTTTTCCTGAATCCAGTCACCCTTTATGAGTGTTCTTTGGAAGGGTTGACCTAATTCTAACAGTCTGAAAAACAAAGAAAGGAAAATAGATTTTTTACATTAGGAAAGATAGCACAAAAAATATCTTAATTTGTTTAAATCTGTTTGCTGCTGGTCTGAGGGTATAAGTACCTTTCTAACTAGTGAAATGAAAATTTTGGAAGTGAAATTTGAAGAAAAAGGTAAAAATTTTCCCTTATTGTGATTACTAAGTGTTGCCTATTTCTCCCAGGAGACTCTTAAATTCCGAGAGGTCAGGGATTTTTAACCATTTTGTTCAGTGTTATCTTTTCAGAGCTTGGAATAGTGTTTAGACTACAGGTGCTTAATAAACGTTTGTTCAATGAAGGAATGAAATTCTACAGCATATTTCTTATGACCCTTTAAAAAGTCATCTGTACCCATATTACTGCTGTATATGAGTTTCATCATCATATTTCTCCTGAACTTCTCTGTCTTGTCTTCTATTGCTTGCCTTGGCATCTTTCTTGGGATTTTTGCTGTCAATTCATATTGAACCATGTCTCATGTGAGGTTTCTTAACCTCATTGGAAATAATAGTCTCTTCCTTTGCACTCTTGTATTTCAGTGGCAAATCCTATTTTAGCTAACCAAAGCTCAAAGTTATGAGCAAGCCTTGGCTCTTTCTACCTGTTTATTCTATTGAAACTCTTGTAAGTTTCCTCCTTTCCATTCCTCTTGCTGCCTAGTTTACCTGGACTTTTACACCTTTGCTGACCTGCCTCAGTTGCAATCTACCTGGTTTCTTATACCTGTAGATTCCATTCCACGCTTTGTCATGTAAATCTCCCCCCAAAAGTGTCACTATTTTGAGGCTGAGGATGTGGCTCAAGTGGTAGCGCACTCGCCTGGCATGCGTGAGGCATTGGGTTCAATCCTCAGCACCACATACAAATAAAATAAAGATATTGTGTCCACCTAAAAAACTAAAAAAATAAATATTAAAAAAAGTCACTATTTTGCTCAGAAACTTTTTTCCTTTTTTTGTTGTTGTTCTGGTGGTACAGGGGATTGAACCCAGGGGTACTTTACTACTGAGCTACATCCCCAGCACTTTTTATTTTATTTTTTATTCTTTTTTTAGTTCTAGATGGACACAATCCCTTTATTTTGTTTATTTATTTTTATGTTTTGAGGAGCCAACCCAGTGCTTCACATGTGCTGGGTGAGTGCTCTGCTACTGAACCACCCCAGCCCTTAATTTTTATTTTGAGACAGGGTCTTGCTAAATTGCCCAGGCTGTGAACTTGTGATCCTCCTCCCTCAGCCTCCTGAGTCACTGGGATCACAAGAGTGTGCCACTATGCCCAGTAGAAACCTTTCTTTTAAAAACTCCTCTTAGGGCTGGGGTTGTGGCTCAGTGGTAGAGCACTCGTTTAGCACAGGTGAGGCCCTGGATTCGATCCTCAGCACCACATAAAAATGAATAAATAAATTAAAGATATTGTGTCCAACTATAACTAAAAAAAAATTCTCTTATTACCATAAAATGAATCTTAGCAGAAGATTCCCACTCCATTACACACATCCCATTTGCCCTAACCAAATCCTTTAACTTTGTAGTTTTTCTGCCTCTTTGCTAAATTCAACATTCTCTGTTTTCACCATCCCTGCATTCTTTTTTTTTCTCTGTCCTAGGTTCTACATTCCAAACCCCATCTTCAGTTCTCTATAATCTAGAATAGGCAGTTCTCCCAATTATAGCCATTAACCTCTTTTGCTGTGAGTCATCAACCTGTTCAATTCATAAATGTCTTCTAAATGATTATTAAGTGTTAGGTACTAGACCCTGCCTTGAGGATATGAAGGTGAGTAAAAATTAGGTCTTGTTCTCCCCTCAGAGAACTGATAATTCTGAAGGGAATATATGTGCATAGGCAATTAGAATTTCATGATAAAAATACAGGTAATAAGTGGTGCTAGACTAGTATGTATGTGATGAAAAGTCTTGGGGGCTTTGTTGGAAGGTATCACAGAAGAGAGGACTTCTGGGTAGATCTCAGAGGTTGACTATGAATAGACTCTGAGGGAGAAAGGCATTCCAGAAGGAATAAAGAGTTTATGTGAAGACAAAGGTCTAGTATATTAATTTCCTAGGATTGTTATAACAAGGGTACTGATGGCTTATAACAACAGAAATTGCTTTTCTCAATTCTGGAAACTACGTGCCTGAAATTAAGGTAAATGTAGGGCTCTGTTGTCTGTAAAGACTCTAAGGGAGAATCTGTTCCATGCCTTTCTCTTAGCTTCTATTAGCTTCTCCTTGACATTTGTTGGCTTGTAGATGAACTTTAGTCTCTGCCACCATTCATTCAATTTCACATGGCACTCTCCCTATGGGTCTTTTCTTTTAGGTCACCGGTCATAATGACGTACATGTATGACCTAATACTAACCTGATTGTATCTGCCAAAATCCCCAGTTAATAAAAACGGTCCTATTCACAGGTACCCAGGGCTAGGACTTCAAGATATCTTTTGGGGAGACACAGTTCATCCCATAACATTTAGAGAACTGAAACATCAATGGACATGATTGGAGCAAAACTTGTGAGGGGTACAGTGGCAGAGGGTGAGACTACCTTCAACTTCATAGTGCATCCTTGCCTAAAGTGAACCATCAAGGCATTCCAATTTCTGCCTGTAGTTATTGTTTTGAGATAGACCTGTTAATTAAGCTGAATCAATCAGAGAGAATCTCAGGACTTTTGCTGGGGACTTCTTGCTGCCTGTGTTTATGAAGCAGAAAATTCATCATCTTTTTTTGTGTGTTGATGCTGAAAGGTCTGGAATTATTATAGGTAGTATTGCTGTTCAAAGAGGAATCTACCTGTGATCAGAGCACTTCAAGAAGAGGTAGGATGGCAGAGAAAATGGAGCTAGAAACTTGATGACTTTCTGAATCTCTGGATCAAGCTTTGCTTAAAGATGTACTCCTTAGGTTTGTGAGGTACCACAGTCCATATTTTTTCCTGTTCAAGTTGATATTCTGTTACTTATAATAAAATAGTTCCTGACAAGTTGATATTCTGTTACTTATTATAAAATAGTTCCTGACACATGGAGGAAGATAGCTCACTAGGATTACTCAGCTCTGGCTACTATAACAAATTATCACAAATTTTACCTATGTGAAAGGTTTCCAAGATAGGCAAATACTTTTTATTTGCCACAATGTAGCAGAGTACATACAAATAAATATAAAGGACTGTGGATGTGGCTTAGTGATAGAGCATTTGCCTGGCATGTGTGAGGTCCTGAGTTCAATCCTCAGCATTGCCAACCCCGCCCCCCCCCCCCCCCAAAAAAAAGTGTGTGTGAATGGAGAAGTAGAGTATGATTATGAACAAAACAGATTTTTACTAAATATGACTAAGTGATTAAATACATATGTAGGTTGTCTTTATCTTGAGAATTAAATGTCAAAGTAGGCACCTAGTGCTGTGATCGAATAGAAATTTTACATTGTTTTTTCTTTTTAACACAATCCTGTTTCCCAAACTGAAATGAAAAACCATAGTTGCACTTTTTTTTTTTTTTTGGGTACAAGGGATTGAATCCAGGTGCCAGACTGTATCTTCAGCCTTTTTTTTTTTTTTTTTTTTTAATTTTTTTTAGTTGTCCACAGACTTTTATTTTATTTATTTATATGTGGTGCTGAGAATTGAACTCAGGGCCTCACACATGCTAGGCAAATGCTCCAATACTGAGCCATAATGCCAGCGCCCCATCCCAGGCCCTTTTTATTTTTTATTTTGAGATGGGGTCTCGCCAAGTTGCTGAGGGCCTCAGTAAACTGCTAAGGCTGGCTTTGAATTTGTGAATCTCTTGCCTCAGTCTCCTAATTTGCTGGGATTACAGACTTGTGCCATCATGCCGGAATCCAGCGCCTTGCACTGGCTAGGCGAGTGCTCTATCCCTGAATCACACAACCCCAGCCCCTGTAGTTGTACGTTTTAAAATAATTTTGTCTGAAAATTTATCAGCCATTAATCAATTTTTTTTGGGGGGGTACCCCATGGGTGCTTTACCATTGAGTACTTCCCCAGCCGTTTTTGTTTTTTATTTTGAGTCACAGAGATTACTGGAATGTACCATCACACCCAGCTGCCACTAACCTATTATGTAACTTGTCTTTCACTTAAATAATACTCTACCATTTTATGGGATTTCCCAAATGGATTTTTGGCAAAAATGATTTCCTTCTATAGACTATATACTATTTTACTATTACTTTCTTCTTTCCATTTTCCTTTTTTTTTTTTTATCTCTTAGCTTCCAAACTGATCCTTTATTATTATTATTAAAAAAATTTTTTGAGGGGCTGAGATTGTGGCTCAGCCTGAGAGCGCTCGCCTAGCACGTGTGGGGCCCTGGGTTTGATCCTCAGCACCACATAAAAATAAAGGTATTGTGTTATGTTCATCTACAACTAAAAAAATAAATATTAAAAAAATTTTTTTCAGGGGGCTGGAGTTGTGGCTCAGGGGGCAGAGCACTTGCCTAGCATGTGTGAGGCACTGAGTTCGATCCCTGGCACCACATAAAATAAACAAATAAAGGTATTGTGTCCATCTACAACTAAAAAAATTAAAAATAAATAAAAAAATTTGTAGTGTAAATGGATAGCATGCCTATTTGTTTATTTTTATGTGGTACTAAGGATGGAACCCAGTGTCTTATGTGTTCTAGGCAAGCACTCTACCACTGAGCCTCAGCCCCTGATCCTTTATTATTAACCTGACTTTTTGTAATTTTTCCTTCTTGGGTTTGCTTTCTTGTATTTCTCTTGATTTTTTTTTTTCTTCTCAATTTATTTGTGTCAGATCTCTTTAACTGCTTTTTAAAAATCATTTGATCATTGTTTGATTACATCCTTACAAATTTTTTTTTTTTGGTACCACAGAGATTGAATTCAGAGGCATTCGACCACTGAGCCGTATTCCTAGCCCTATTTTGTATTTTATTTAGAAACAGGGTCTCACTGAGTTACTTAGTGCCTCACTTTTGCTGAGGCTGGTTTTAAACTTGCGATCCTCCAGCCTCAGCCTCTGGAGCCTCTGGGATTACAGGATAAATATATATTGAAAATGAAAATTGAATTTGACTCTTTATACTATTATATAGATAGTTTTCCTGTCCTGATATTTGGTATTCATTTATGCTTTAAAAATTAGTTTTTAGAATCTTTTTTTTTGTGTGTTTTGATTTTAAATGACAAAATGATAGTGGTTTTAAGTCATTTATGAACATTTCTTGTATGGATAGTTTTTTTCTATGAGTGAAAAGGCCAGAATGGTTATAAGTTTCATTTAATTTTCTCTTTTTAACATTGGTTTTTGAACTAGGTTTTACAAAACCATAGAAAGATTTTGATTAGAAGGCTTGGCAAAGGTGATAGATTATGATGCTGATTTTCAGAATTAGATTAATGTCATTGTGTCATGTCGTGTCTCCCCCCCCCCCAGGGATCAAATCCACTGAGGTACATCCCGGTTCTTCTTATTTTTAGACAGGGTCTTGCTAAGTTGCTGAAGCTGGTCTTGAACTTGTGATCCTATTGTCTTAGCTTCCCAAGTTGCTAGGATTACAGACATGTACTATTGTGCCTGGAATGTCTCTCTCTTTTAATAGATGCCATTACTGTCTTCCAGTTAGAACAGTATTTGGACCACTGGTTGAGAAACACTGAACAACACTGACAGAAAATAATGGATTGCTTTAAAGATATTTGGTGTTGGTTCAGCCACTGTAAGCCCTGGGGAGGCTGAGCTTACTTTGTCCTCTTTTTTTTTTTTTAAATATTTTTTAGTTGTAGTTGGACACAATACCTTTATTTTATTTATCCTTTTTTTAAAGTATTTATTTTTTAGTTGTAGGTGGACACACAATATCTTTATTTCATTTTTACGTGGTGCTGAGGATCGAACCCAGTGCCTCACATGTGCTAGGCTAGCGCTCTACCACCGAGCCACAACCCCAGCCCTTATTTATCCTTTTTTTTTTTTATGTGGTGCTGAGGATCAAACCCAGCACCTTGCACGTGTAGGTGAGCTCTCTCTACTGCTGAGCCACAACCACAGCCCCACTTTTACTTCTGTTTAATATTTAATATTTCAAGCATATGGAAGAGATGCAAAGAATAATAAATGAACATCTGTGTATCTGCCACCTAGCTTTGCTTAATTTCCTTCACATTGATGTGAGTAATAAAATATTACAGATACTAATCTAAGTCCTCATGTTACCCCTTTCTAATTCTGTTCACTTTGCTTTCTCTCCAGAGGTAACTAATATGGTGAAATTAATGTTTGTTATCTCCCTTGCATGTTTCTACTTTCACTGTGTGAAAACACACACACACATACCTTTCTACTCACAGAGTCTTGTTTTCAAGATTAAATGATTTAAAAATTTTGATGGTACAGGACTGTAAGCCCTGGGGAGGCTGAAGCAGGAGAAATGCAAGTTTGACACCAGTTTTGGCAAGTTACTGAGACCCTTTTTTAAAACTAAAAAATAAACAACAACAAAAAAGGGCTTGGTGTGTAGCTTAGTGGTAGAGTTCTACTGGGTTCATTCTCTGTTACTACAAACCAAAACATGCCTTTCGTATGTTTGTTTGTTTATTTTATTTTAATTTTTTGGTACCGGGGATTGAACGGGCACTCGACCATTGAGCCACATCCCAAGGACTATTTTCACTGAGTTGCTTAGCACCTTGCTGTTGGCTGAGGCTGGATTTGAACTCATAATTCTCCTGTCTCAGCCTCCTGAGATGCTGGGATTACAGGTGTGCACCATAGCGCCTGGGCTGTGTGTTTATTTTTTTAAATCTAATAATATTTTTGACATTTTTGTTGATAAATGTACTCGAGTTGATTGATAGTTATATGTTCTGTAATTTTTACAGAAGAATTCCAATTTATTTACCCATTCTGCTGCTGATGGGTATTCAGGATTTTTCAAACTTTTGCCGTCCCAAATAATGCTACAATTAACATTCCTTACATATTTATTCATTTACCTGTGTTTTATTTTGCTAGAGGGCAGTGATTTTCAAACTTTTGAAGCACCTTCAAAATAACTTTTTTGTTATCTTCTTTTGGAGGTGTGGTCTCATTATGTTGCCTGTATGACTGCAAATTCCTGGGCTCAAGTGATCTGATCTTCCTGCCTTAGCCTCCCTAGTAGCTGGGACTACAGGTGCATACGTATTTCAAAAATTATTTCCTTGCTGGTTTTAGGTTGACATGTCATTGACATATATTATGTTTCAAAAAAATGGATTTATATGATTGCAAGGATAGAATTTCTGTGTATTATAGTTACTAAAAAAATCCCATAATATTATTTTTTTAAAAAATGTATTGAATGGAATCTATATTCCATAGCAGTTTGATAACCATTTTCAATAATTTAAAAATACAAGAGTAAGGGCATCTTTAGCAATTTTTGTGTGGGTTTCTTTTCCCTGTTAAATTCTTATTTTCATTGTAACTCCCTTGGGATTATCAATTCTGTCTCATTGTTTTGGATACCATGTAAAAGTCCAGATGATTTATGTGTACATTTTCAAGACTTTTCTAGGTTCAGCTCTTAAATATAGATCTTAGATTCATTTTAAGTTAATACATGATATGAGGTCCAACTTTCTTCTTTCACATGTGGCTATTCAGTAGTTCCAGAATCATTTGCAGAATAGACTATTGTTTCCCTATTATTGAATGATCTTGGTACTCTTGTCAAAAAACTATTGACTCTAGATATATATAGGTTTTGTTCTGGACTCTCAGTTATAGTCCATTGACCTGTATGTTACTTGTTTTGTCAGAATCACCCTGTATTGATTACTGTAGCTTTGTAATAAGTTTTAAAATCTTTCCACATAGTTAAAAAATGTTTAATTTTGTGATAATTATAGATTTGCATACAGATGTAAGAAGTAATACAGAGAACTTCTGTACCTTTCATCCATTTCCCTCAGTGGTAACATTTTTTTTTTTGAGAGAGGGGAGAGAGAGGAGAGAGAGAGAATTTTAACATTTATTTTTTAGTGGACACAACATCTTTGTATGTGGTGCTAAGGATTGAACCCAGGCCGCACGCATGCCAGGCGGGCGCGCTACCGCTTGAGCCACATCCCCAGCCCTCAGTGGTAACATCTTGTATTACTATAGTTCAAGATTACAGTCATAAATTGATGTACTCCATCAGCCTTATTCAGATTTCACTTGTTTTACATGTCCTAGTTTATGTGTTTGTGTATAATATCCCCCCATAGAATTTTATTCTAATATATTTCTATGCTTAAAGATAGTTTATTTTTAATTTTTTTCTACTTGTAGAGGGACACACAATGTCTTTGCTTATTAATTTATTTTTTATGTGGTGCTGAGGATTGAACCAGTGCCTCATACATACTAGGCAAGCATTCTGCCACTGAGCTACAGCCCCAGCCCCTTGAAGATAGTTTATTGAGCATCCTATCATACTTCTCTAATACAAGGGTTTATATGCAAATGAAAAATTTTCCTGTGAAAATTAGACTCTATGTGTTGAAGATTTTCTTTTGGATTAACCAATTACCATAGTTAGTTATTTATTTATGCCAGACTAGGATGCTCTACCACAGAGCTACGTCCCCATCCCTTTTATTTTTTATTTTGAGATAAGGTCTTGTTAAGTTGCCCAGCCTGACCTCGACCACATGATCCTTCTGCCTCAGCCTCCCAGAATTTTATGTGTGAGCCTCAGCGCCCATTTACTGTGGTTATTTTTGTATACATGGAGAAAGTCCTATAAATGTAATATACATTTTTATAAGTAATTTTTAAACACTATAAGTAAATTTTTAGTGGGAAAACATTTCTTACTGAGATGGATGGTTGCATGGTATTTCTAGAAAGTCTGTGGATGATGGAATTTATTGCTAGAATGAGACAGGGTTTGCGTAAATCTTACTCCTTTTTGTGGGGTGGGAGTAAATGCAAATCTGAGAAACCTTATTAAAATAAATAAGTATATCTAGATGGAAGAAATTTTATCATGGTATTGTCTCTCAAGTGTTTGAATCCATTCCTTTGCTTTTGCTAGGTGGAAAGTCTTCAATAAGTTCCCCGAGAAGAGACCAGAAATATCACGTACTTTTCCTCAGGCAGATTAACTCTAGGAAAGAGAGTGAGTGGAAGATATTGTTTAGAAATTTATTCAATTCTAGTGATTCAGACCTTGTATTTCTTGAAAACTTTTCACATATTAACCCAAGTCAGTTGAAGGCTATTCTTTGGGGTATATCCCTTGGAGTAAAATTGCTGGGACAGGGGCTGTGGCTGTGGCTCAGTGGTAGAGTGCTTGCCTTGCATGTGTGAGGCACCATATATAAATATATAAAATAAAAGTCCATTGATAACAATATTTAAAAAAATTTCTGGGACAAAGCACGTAAATTTTAGATAGTGCTAAATTGTTCTTAAAAAAAATTGTTGCAGTGTTTTATTCCCATCACTCATGTTTGGGTGATCTAGTTATGTTTCTTCATGTTATTCTGATGGTTTGGAATGACATATGGTTGTTTGATTTTGCATTACCTTTATTACTAGCAAAGATTAGTGACTTTTCATATTTAGAGGTCATTGATTTTCTTTTTTTTTGTATTGCTTTTTCTTTTGCCCATTTTTCTTTTATGTCATTTATTTTTTTTTTTTAAAAAAATGGTTTATATGCATTCTTCATATATTCTGGATGTTAGTCCTGGGATTATATGTGCAGCAATGATTTTTTTTTTCTACTGAATACCTTGTCATTTTATTTCACATTTAAATATTTTATCTATAAGTGATTGGCCAAATAAGTGTTGAAAAAAGACTAGTTTTCCTTACTGAAGAATTTTGAATAATATAAGGAGACTACTCCACTTTTCAGGAGTGGAGCTTAATTTCTCTCCTTCACCTTCCCTGAAGTATCCACTGTTTGGTGACTCTTATGCAAGGAGAGAATATAGAAAAGGGTAAGATAGTGGATACTGTTAAACACCACCTTACTTGAAAAATCAGGGATAATGTTGCAATGATGACAAGTTGATATGAGGTGCCTGCTGATATGATGTGATTAGGAAGGAATGTCACCTTTGTGGTATTTTCCCAAAACTCATAGCCCCACTCTAATCAGGAGAAAAACATCAAACAAACTCCTATTGAGGGACATGTTACAAAACACTGGATAGTACTTAAAACTGTCAAGGTTGTGAAAAATTCTCACAGACACTAAGGAGATGTGATGAATAAATGTCATTTGCTATCGAATCAGAAAGTGTATTAGCATAAAAATTATGTAATTCTGAATAAGGTTTGGAATTTAGGGAATAGAAATGTACCAATATTAGTTTCTTGGTCTGGCAAATGTACCATGGTGATCTAAAATACTAGCATTAGGGGAAACTTTGTGAAGGTATATGACAAATCTCAGAATCATCTTTTCAACTTTTTCTTTAAGTCTGAAATTGTATTTCAAAATGAAAAGTTTATTAAGAACTTTTCCTTGTTTTTTTTGATCTAAGATGCGGTTGAGGTAGGCATGGTGCCGCACACTTGTAATTCCAGCTACTCAAGAGGAGGGTTGCAAATTTGAGGCTAGGTTGGAAAACTTACTGAGACTCTTTATCAAAATAAATAAGAATAAAAAGGGCTGGGTGTGTGGCTTAGTGGTGGGGTGCCCCTGGGTTTAATCATCAGTACTGCAAAAAACAAACATTTTAAAAAATATGTAGTATAGTTAAAATGTACAGAAAGGTATATGGTGATTAACTTCCTTTTTTCTCTTTCTGGGAGTAGTCAGTGTTTCCAATTTCCTAGGTACCTTTCTGGGCATGTTAGCTGTGTCTAGCAATTATATATGTTATATCCTCTCCTTCCTGTTTTTAAATAAATGGAATACTCTAATCAATGACCTATACCTTGTTTCCCCCTCTCCACCTGCTTTGAATAGTGTAGTTTGAAGATAGTTTTTTTTTTTTTAAAGAGAGAGAAGAGAGAGAGAGAGAATTTTAATATTTATTTTTTAGTTTTCGGCGGACACAACATCTTTGTTTGTATGTGGTGCTGAGGATCGAACCCGGACTGCACGCATGCCAGGCGAGCACGATACCGCTTGAGCCACATCCCCAGCCCCAACAGTGTGTATTCTTTCTAAAGCAGTTGTATTTGGTATTCCATGATATGGGTATACCTTAATTTACTTAAAAATTTTGAGTAAGCTTGCACAGGAATCATATTACAATTTGTGGGTCAGATCTGCCTTTAGGATTAAATTCTCAGAAGTGAAATTGCTACAAAAGGGGATATATGCATCTAAATTTTTGTCGCCTATTACTAAATAGCTTTCTGCAGGGATTGTTCCAGTTTTCATTAACAGCATCAGTGAGAACCGTATCTGTCTTTAACTTCAGCTGCTTTTAAACAGAAATTTCAGAATCCTTGTTTATGTGTCATACTGGGAATGAATCCAGGGTCTCCCACATGATAGGCAAACACTGTAAAACTGAGCTACGTCCCCAGCCCAGAAGTTTAAAGTTTTTTTTTTGTTGTTGTTGTTGTACCAAGGATTGAACTCAGGGGCACTCAACCACTGAGCCACATCCCCAGCACTCTTTTGTATTTTATTTAAAGATAGGGTCTCACTGAGTTGCTCAGTGTTTCAGGCTTAGCCTCCACGTGCACTCTGCACCAGGCTCAAATCTTAATGTAGTAGGTTTTTTTTTTTTTTTTTTTAAATGTTATTTTGTTTATGTGGTAAATAAACAAAGGCTCTAACCCAGTATCTCACACATGCAAGGCAAGCAAGCACTCTGCAACTAAGTTACAACCCCAGCCCTTAATGAAGTAGTTTTGATCATTCTTTTCCTCTACAACTTGTGCTTTTTGTGTTATACTTAAAAGTTCTTTTTTCTTTATTGACCTTGTAGAGATAGTCTTCTTTATTTTACATCCTCAGAATTAGAAAAAAATTTGCTTTTTCACAATTCTGATCTTTTATCTACTGTATCTTATTTCTTTGAATGATTTGTTATGGTGACCTTAGTGGTGGGTGTTTTGATGGGAATTGTGTTCAATCTGTATAGTGCTTTTGGTAATGCGACCATTTTGACAATATTAACTCTGCCTATCTAAGAACATAGGAGGTTTTTCCATCTTCTAAGGTCTTCTTCAATTTCTTTCTTTAGTGTTTTATAGTTTTCATTGTAGAGGTTCTTCACCTCTTTTTTGTTATATTGACTTCCAAATATTTTATTTTTTTTGAGGCTACTGTGAATGGGTAGTTTCCTAATTTCTTTTTCAGCAGATTAATCATTCGAGTATTGGAATGTGCTTGATTTATGAGTGTTAATCTTTTATTTTGCTACTTTGCTGAATTCATTTGTGAGCTCTGGAAGTCTTCTGGTAAAGTTTTTGGGGTCTTCTAAATTTAGGATCATGTCATTGGCAAACAGATAATTTGAGCTCTTCTTATCCTATTTGTATCCCTTTAATTTCCTTCTCTTGCCTGATTGCTCTAATTGGAGTTTCAAGGACTGTTGAATAGGAGTAGTGAAAGTGGGCATCCTTGTCTTCTTCCTGTTTTTAGAGAAAATGCTTTCAGTTTTTCTCCAGTCAGAATAATGTTGGCCTTGGGTTTGTTATATATATATATATATATATATATATATATATATATATATATATATATATATATATATATATGTATATATCCATCCATCCTTAATAATGTTGGGGGAAGTTCCTTCTGTCCCTAGTTTTTCTGGTGTTTTAAACATGAATGGGTGCTGTATTTTGTCAAATGCTTTTTCTTCATCTACTGAGATAGTCATGTGATTCTTATCCTTAAGTCTGTTTCTATGGCACATTATATTTATTGTTTTCTGTCTGTTGAACCAGCCTTGAATCTCTGGGAGGAAACCCACTTGATCATGGTGCACTATCTTTTTAATATATTTTTGTATGTGGTTTGCCAATATTAAGAATTTTTGCATCTATATTCATCAAGGAAATTGGTCTGAAGTTTTCTTTCTTTGATGTGTCTTTGTCTAGTTTTGGTATTAGGGTGATACTGGTTTCTTAGAATGACTTTCCTGCCTTGAATTTTTGAATGATGCTCATGAGTTTCTCTTTTGGAAAGGGAATCAGGCTTTGTTTTGGTCTTTACCTTTTTTTTTTTTTAGAGAGAATTTTAATATTTATTTTTAGTTATTGGCGGACAAACATCTTTGTTTGTATGTGGTGCTGAGGATTGAACCCGGGCCGCACACATGCCAGGCGAGCGCGCTACCGCTTGAGCCACATCCCCAGCCCTGGTCTTTACCTTTGAATGCTGATACAACTGGGGGTAGGATTTAAGATTAACCATTGTTTTCTCTCAGTACTCTATATTTTCTCATTGTCTTCTAATTTTTATTACTAATGTTTCAAATAGCTGTCTGTCTAACTCATTCATTCATAGATCATTTTCTTTCTTTTTACTCTCTTTTTAAGCTGTTGTTGCTTTCCCCCAACCTCTGTCCCAGTTCTGGGGACTGAATTCAGGGCCTCTCACATTCTAGGCAAGTGTTCTATCACAGATCAACACCCCTAGGTCTTTTTTTGTTGTTGTTGTTACTGAGGATTGAACCCAGGGATGCTGAACCACTGAGCCACATTCCCAGGCCTTTTTTATATGTTATTTAGAGACAGGATCTCACTGAGTTGCTAAGTGCCTCGATAAGTTGCTGAGGCTGGTTTTGAATTGGTGATCCTCCTGCCTTAGCCTCCTAAACTGCCAGGATTACAGGTCCACACCACACCCAGCCCCAGGTCTTTTTAGGCTTCTTATTTTGAAAAATTTCAGGTAAACGGTTTTTGTCACAAGCGTCAGCATTTTCAAGTCACAGCTTTTTTACTTTTACCACTACTCCTTTCTTAAATTCTCCCTTCTCTTGACCAACTAGCATAGTTTGATTTGAAGCAAATCTCAGGTGTCTTTTGTATCATTCCGATTTTTCATAAATGCTTTTACTTACTCTCATGCTTTTTCCCCTCTTTTTTTTTTCTCTTTTGGTTGAGGTTTTATATTACTGTAAGTACCCAAATGTGGATTTATTTTTACTTTTTTTGCTCAATGTATGTGCTTCCCTCATTTGTGGATTCAAATTTGTTGTCATTTCTGGGAAATTCTCAGATATTATATCTTTAAAGTTTCCCCTCTATTGTCTCAATATCCTTTTGGTAGTACTTTAAAATACATATTGCCTATTTTTTATTCTCTTTTGCCTTCTACTTCTCAGACTCCTCTTTATTTACCTGTTTTCTAGTTAGGTTAATTTCTTCAAATCTTTTTTCTAGTTCTCAGATTCTCATTTTAGCTATATCTAACTTACTGTTAATTTTATTTTCAGTGATTTTATACACACACACACACACACACACATACACATACACACACACGTTTTTCTCCCCCACGCCCATACTGGGGATTTAACCTTAAGGATTTTTTTTTTTTTTTTTTTTAACCAAAGATCTACATCTTCAGCCCTTTTTATTTTTGAGACAGGGTCTTGCTGAGTTGCCCAGGCCTCAATGATTTTTAATTTTTAGAGGTTCTAGCTTTTAAAAACTGTTTGCTCATTTTCATAATGTCCTTTTCTTTTTTGGTACTTTTGATCATATTTTGCTTTTTTTATGTATTTCAAATTCATTTCATATTCTCTGTTCTAGTATCTAAACTCTGCAGGGTCTAATAATATTGTTGATTTAGTCTTCTAAATTTTGTTCATGATGCATTATTCCAGGTATATATAAACTTTGATTTTGAATTTATTTTCAATGAATAAGACTATAGAGAATTTGTGCTTACTTCTACTAGGTATCCTTAGGGAATCTCTGACCTGGGGCAACTTTTTATGTTACTTTTATCTTCTTGTGATCTTGAAGTGAGTATGTATTCGAACCCCTGGGGCATGAGACCCGTGGTTGTAAATTCTTAGAGGGATATCTTATCCTACCCTGAAGACAAGCTGAAGTAGCTTCTTTGTTGCATTTCTATGCCTAGGAGTTATGTTTTTTTTTCTAGTTTTTTTAGGGTTTTTCCTTTAAGGGATCTCAGCTCCAACTCCTTGCTTAACCTGCATGGTTCTAACATCAGTGTCTTTCTTGTGGATGTTTGGGTCCAGATTTTGAGTTTTTGGAAACTGATAATCTCCTGAATCATAGGGAATGACAACCTTTCACAGGGCACCTATTGAGTTGGCTAACATGCTGCATCCCTGCTCTGATTTTCCAGGTCTCACTTTATTTTTTTTGCCCTTAGTGGTTTCCTTACTTTTTTTCTTTTTAGGTTCAATTGTGTAGTTAAAATGGTATTATAGTGCCTTTTGCATTTAGTTCTTTATTTTATTTTTGGTACTAGGGATTAAACCTATGGGTGCTTAACCACTGAACCATACTCCCAGCCCTTACTATTTTTTAATTTTGCAACAGTGTTTTGTTAAATTGTTGAGGGTTTAACTAAGTTGCTGAGGCTGGCTTCAAACTGGTGATCTCCTGCCTCAAGCTTCCCAAGTCACTGGGGTTATAGGTGTGTACCATCATACCCAGCTAGTTCTTGATTTTAATGTAGTCAAATGCATTATTTTTTTAAAATATTATTTTTAGTTGTAGATGGACACAATGCCTTTATATATTTATTTTTATGTGGTGTTATGGATCAAACCCAGTGCCTCATTTGTGCTAAACAAATGCTCTACCACTGAGCCACAACCCCAGCCCTCAAATGCATTATTTTTCTCCCATCGTGTATAATGCTTTATATGTCACATTGAAAAAAATATTTTCCTACCTAAAAGTCTTAGAGAGAGGGATATATATATATATATATATATATATATATATATATATATGTAAGAGAGAGAGAGAGAGAGAGAGAGAAAGAAAGAGAAATAGAGAAATAGAGATAGATATTTTTCTGTATTTTCTTCTGGACAGCTTTGTCTTTTGTTTGTTTTTGGTATCAGGGATTGAACCCAGGGGCATTTATCAACTGAGCCACATCCCCAGACTTTTTTTTTTCTTTTTTTAAAAAATAGTTTTATTGTTCATGGACCTTTATTTTATTTACTTATTTATATGCGGTGCTGAGAATTGAACCCAGTACATGCTAGACAAGCGCTCTATTACTGAGCCACAACCCCAGCCCTCCAGCCCTTTTAAATATTTTATTGAGAGATAGGTTTTTGCCGAGTTGCTAAGTGCCTTGCTAAGATGCTGAGGCTGGCTTTGAATGTGCAATCCTCCTGCATCAGCCTCCTGAGCCACTGGAATTACAGGTATGAGCCACCGTGCCTGACTCGACAGCTTTTATTTTATTTTATTTTTATTCATTTATCTAGTTTCATTTATTGACAAGAATTTTCTTTTCTCACTGTTCTGCAGTGCTACCTTTGTTATCAATCAGTTGTTTATATATGTATGACCTTTTTCTAGACCTTATCCTATTCCATTTTCTGTTTTTTTATCCTTATACCAGTACTTCTGTCACAGTTTTAATTATTGTAGCTTTGTATTAAGTCTTCCTACTTTATTCTTCTTGTTCTTAAAGTTAAGTTTTGACTGTTCTTGTTCTGAGCCATTTCCACATAGATTTTAGAATTACCTTTCCCAGTTATGACCAAAATAATGTTTAGGGTAGTACTTCACCTATAGCTTCTTTCTTTAATTTTTTTTTAAGTTGTAGATGAACATAATACCTTTCTTTAAATTTTTTTTTTTTTAATGTGGTGCTGAGGATCGAATCCAGAGCCTCATACATGCTAGGCAAGTACTCTACAACTGAAATACAACCCCAGCCACCTATAGCTTATTTCAGTAAGAATTGATAACCCCTTAAATATTGAGTCTTCCGGACTATGAACATGGTACATACCTTCATTTTTTAAGGTATTCTTTGTTTAAATAAATTTTTATGATTTTCAGTGCAGAAGACTTATATATACTTATATATACCTTTCTATTTGATTTTTTAAAAATATTTTTTAGTTGTTGATGTACCTTTATTTTTTATTTATTTATATGTGATGCTGAGGATTGAACTCAGTGCCTGACACATGCCAGGCAAATGCTCTGCCACTGAGCAACAGTCTCAGCCCTCTATTTGATATTTTTGATGCTGTTGTAAATAATTTTTTAAAATTTCATTTTAAAGGGTTGGGGTTGTAGCTCAGTGACAGAGCTCTTGCCTAGTACTTGTGAGGCACTGGGTTCAACCCACATAAAAATAAATAAAATAAAGGCATGCTGTCCATCTACAACTACAAAATTTTTTTAAAATTTTATTTTTAAATTGTTACTGGAATAAGGAGACATAGTAGACTTATTGTGTATCACTTTTCTGTTCTGCACCTTTCCCAAACTCCTTTATTGATTCTAATAATTATCTGTAGATTAAAATATCTGGGGAAGATCCCCTCAATCCCATGACTCCTTCAAATGTTGCCTCACTTCTGTTTCTCTTTGCTTCAGAACTCCCCAAAATGAAATTAATGACCCCTTTTCTACGTCTTGTTTCTTTGCTCCCAGTTTTCTTTTTTAACTTATTCTGAGAATTTATAGGAGCAGCAGCTGGCTCAGGTTAGCAAATTCAGTGGTTATTTCACTCTTGTCTTACTATGTAAGTAACATTTTATTGCTTGATTTTTTAGAAAAATATGCTTCTATACTTCAGAAACTCCATTGTCTCCCACTCCCTTTTTGTGGTATAAAAACTCATTGGCAAAGTATTCCTTCTTTGGCCTCAAATTTAGAATCAAGGTAGTCTAACTACAGGGATATCTTTTGTATCAATAGCATTCAGATCACTTGGTAATTTTAACCATTGAGAAGGCATCCATCAGCTCAGCCCCAAAAACATTGGACCTAGATTCCCAGAGCTCCAAGAAACATTTGAACCTAGATCTGAAAGGGTGGAGAAGCAAGAGGAAGGGAAAAAGGGAAGTTATTCTAGATGAGTTGAGGAAGGAGAGTTACATTCACTATTGCTGCAATGTGGTCTACTTATCTGGGTAGCAGAGGCCAAAGATGGAGCAGGAGAGGCAAGTCGGATTTGAATTTTGATGGACTTTGCATGCTATGCTGTGCTAAAGCTAGCAAAAATTTTCAGGCAGGTTTTTGACATGATCAGATTGGCATTTGAAGAGGAAGACAGCTGGTTCTGTAGAGAACTGGCCAGATTGTAGAGCTGGGTTGAGCCACCAATTTTAAAGGCCTTTGAAGGGTACTAGGCCAGGAAGAGGAGAATTTGAATAAAGGCATTGGCATTAGTGATGGGGATGGAAGAAGGACAAAAGTAAAAGTAGTTTACAGGTCTAATAGGGTAAGATAAAGTTTTGGAAGATAGGGTGGGTAATAACATAATGATTAAAGAAAAAAGAAATGGGAAAAGAAGGGGACTTAATGACTTAAATTTTCTATCTTTATGCCAGTACTTTGGTCACAGTTTTAATTATCGCAGCTTTGTATTAAGTCTGTTACATAAAAAATATGGGGGGGTGGTGCTGGGATTGTGGCTCAGTGGTAGGGTGCTTACCTCCCATGTTGTTGATGTGAGGTAATTTTTCTGCTTAAAGCAGAAAATGCCAAAATACCAGCGAGATAGTTGATCTGGCCATCACAGTGAGATGGTTTGATTTTTTAATGTGAATTTAAATTATATATACATATAAAAGTATATATGAATATATATTTATATGATAATTATGTTAGTATGGTACTGGGGATTGAACCCAGGGGCTGTCTACCATGAGCTATACTCACCAAACCTTTTTATATTTTCATTCTGAGACATGATCTTGCTAAGTTGTCAGGTTGGCCTTGAACTTGTGACCCTCCTACTTAAGCCTTTTGAGTTGTGTGAATTTAAGTTATAAAAGAAATTTTGATAGCAGTTTAGTCTGGGATCATATCATTAGAGCGCTGGCTAAAGAATATTTGGTATGCTCATGCAATGGAGTACTGTGCATCTATAAAAAGGAACAAGGAATATTCTGCTGTAGGATCATCTTGAAAATAAATTGTTAAATAAAAAAAATTAGTGGTGGGCTGTGGCTGTGGCTCAGGGGTAGAGCACTGGCCTAGCATGGGTGAGGCACTGGGTTCAATTCTCAGCACCACATATAAAACAAATAAATAAATAAAGGTCCATCAATAAATAATAAAAATATTTTAAAAAATTAGTGGTATTTTTTACCATCATTTTAAAGAAAAAGTTTCTACAAACATATAAACATTGTGTACATGCATACATACCCCATCAGAATGATAACCCCCAAACTAAGAATGGTTATTTTAAGAAGAATGAAGGAATAGGGTAGAAGAAACAGGATTGTAAGCTAAATTTCTGAATGTATTTTGTTTTGTGGATTAGGCTTTTGAAATTGCAAATGCTTTACCGTATTATAAAAAAGAAATTAAAATTAGAGAAAAAGACAATTCTTAAAAATCAAATGCAGAGAATAGGGATGTAGCTCAGTTGGTAGACCATTTGCCTAGCATGCATGAGGCCCCAGGTTTGATTGCCAGCACAACCACCACATTAAAAAAAAAGAAAAAAAGACAACTTAATTAAAAAATTCAATGCAGGGCTGGAGTTGTAGCTCAGTGGTTGAGTACTTGCCTTGCAAGTGTGAGGCACTGGGTTCGATCCTAGCACCACATAAAAACAAATAAAGGCATTGAGTCCATATACAACGAAAAAAAGAAAAAAAAATCAATGCATTGGGCTGGAGTTGTAGCTCAGTGGTAGAGTGCTTTGTCTAGCATGTGTGAGGCACTGGGTTCAATCCTCAGCATTACATAAAATAAGTAAATAAACATATTGTGTCCATCTACAACTAAAAAAAAATCCAATGTATAATGAAGTAAACCTAAATGTGTATCAGGTTTAAGGTTGAGCACACAAAATATTTCAAGTGTCTCTAAAACATTGTAATGTACATTTCTAGAGTGGGATATATTCCCAAGGACAAAAAACTCAGCTGTTTTTAGTAATTATATAATTGACATTATTATTGATATTGCTATTCAGAAGATGCGTTCTGTAAAGCAAGTGGATAAGTGTATTGGATTTGGTCCTGGATTTTGATGTAGAAAAGAGATGAAAGAAGTTGAATAAGAACCTTGGAATCCCAAATTTAAGTTGGAGATATCAGTGAGAATTCATGATGCATTTTTCTTTTAAACAATTGTTATTTCCTAGATTTCTCTATTGAAAAATCCTAGAAACCCACGTAGGTACGCTCAACACTTCTAGTGCTAGACTGTGTTCTCTAAATCATAATTTGTACTACAAGAACTTTAGGGTAATTTGGGAAAATGGTTTATTTCAGGTTTGGGCCAGGAATTCTATAGTATGATCCTGGAACATCTTTTTTTTGGGAGGTGGGGTACCAGGGGATTGAACTCTGGGGCACTTGACCACTGAGCGTCATACCCCAGCCCTATTTTGTATTTTATTTAGAGACAGGGTCTCACTGAGTTGCTTAGTGCCTTAATTTTTGTGAGGCTGGCTTTGAACTTGCGATCCTCCTGCCTCAGCCTCCTGGAACATCTTTTCATATCAGAAAACAGATTTGGGGGACATTTATGTTTCTGTGGTGAAAGAGCTTTTTCTAAGCTAATACTCCAACCAGGAAGAACTAGAAAAGCTGCAAAATACTTTTAAAAACCTGTTTGAAGGTTTTGGAGACCAAGCAGAAAAAGGACTTGAGAGAAACCAAAGTTTTGGAGAGGAAGTAATTAAGGTCAGAGATGAGAAGTCAACTATTCTTTTTTTTTTTTTTTAAAGATAGGGTCTTGCTGTGTTGCCCAGGTGGACTTGAACTTGTGATCTTTTTGCCTCATTCTTCTGAGATACTGGGATCACAAGTGCCTGTGAAGCTAGTTTTTAGTTTTCTCTTGGAAAATTGACTGGCTGATTTGAAATGTATATAGCAAGAGATTGAGCAGAATATTGTGGTAGAGCTTAAATTCTAAGCGGTTTTGATAGTTATACAGGGGTGGGGAAATAAAATTGGAAGTTTTGGCCCTACAAAGAAAAAAGGACTCTGAATAACTATATAAAATGTATGATATAATATTCACATGTTAATATCATGATAGTTAAATGCTACATACTATCACAAAATACATAAGAAACTATTCATGATTTTAGTTAGGAAACCTGAAGAATGGGCTATACTCTGTGCTTAAAGGTGAACTCAAAATAGATCAGCTGTCACAGAGGTTAAAGCCTAGCTCTCAAATCACCCCAATCCCTGATTGGATTAAAGAACTCTACTCCTGGCTTTATGCTTGCTAGAAGCAAATGTAAATCTGTAGGGGAAGACAACATCAAGTATTTATTCATGTTATCTGTATAGATTTTTTAAATGTATTTTGTGATAATATGTAGCTTCTAACTATATATCATGTTATTAATGTGTGAATATTATATAGTTATATAGTTATAAAATTTAGTCTGGCATTGAGTAAAAATAATCAGATACATAAAAACAAAATAATTGACTAAAAATCAAGAGAGAAAACAGATAATTGAAACAACCTCATACAGAGAATTTTAGTACAAGTGAGATGGTGTAGACCCATTTTTCCCTGCTAAGTATTGCTGTAAATCTTAGAATTGGTACAGAAGATAACCAAAGGAACACTCCTGAAGGACAACCTGTAAGAAGGTGAGCTGGTTTGGGACCACAGTACTAGAAGAACATCAGAGTCACAGAACATCTTGAATTTCCCCTGTTCCTGCCCGCACACAGAAGAAGGTCACCTACACTTGGTATTTCCTGACCCACTGATCAAGCTACAAAACACGGTCCAGGTGGGCTTATTCCTCCCTCAAATCAAATGGGAGTCCCTCTGAAAGCATTAAGCAAGTCTGAAGACATTGACAAGGGCATCAGCTGGGAACTCTAACCCTATCTGTATAAGTGGTGAGAAAAAAGCACTGTCCTTCTTCACGTCGATAGAGAGATACCAGCTCTGCAGGTTGGCAGAGCTGGCAAAACAAACCCATCTAGAGTAAGCAATTTAGTCTAAGAAATCTCTTTGTTCATATGAACTTCAGACTTCCCTTTCTAGCCTCTTGACACTAGGGTGGGCATTATCTGCAAAAAGCACCTGGCCACAAAAAAAAAAAAAAAAAAAAAAAAAGGCCTGATCCAAGAAGTCTCTTTGGCCATGTGGCCCCCATCTTCCTCTTCCCTACTCAGAGACATGGGCTAGTGGGTGCAGCTAACAAGAGGACCTATCTATAGCAAGTGGCCAGTTCTGGGAAGCTTCTTTGTCTCTATGGGCTCAAGGCTTGCCTTGCTGGAGAAACTAGTAGGGGTGGAGTAATCTAGCACCAATACACTTCTCCTTCATTAAGAGATACTGACGGCCTAGTTTGGGGAAACTCCTTTGCTTCCTATGGCAGCTCCAGCAGGGACCAATAGGAATTAAATGTTACCAGATAAACAAAGCAGGTCAAATAACATTGCAAAGGCTATGAAAACTAATAGACCATTGAAATAGTAGCTCAGACAAGAAGACCAAGACCCACATACAAAACTAAGAAGGATGATTTAATAATAAAATAAAAGATTTAATAAAAACCTATGTAAGAGACTCCTAATAATAGGCAAAATTTTCAAAATATGATAGAAAATCACTTATGATACCAACAACAGAGAACTATGATACCAACTATAATTTGAATAAGATAACAGATAACCAACCAACACAAGATAAGTCAGATGTTGGAATTTTCTGACAGAATTTGTGTGTGTGCCTATATATGTTTTTTGTTGGGGATTGAACCCATGACCTTATGCATGCTAGGCAATTGCTCTTTCACTAAACTACATCCCCAGCCCCCTGACAAGGATTTTAAAGCAGCCATCATAAAATGCTTTAAAATTAATTAAAAATTATTTTTAAACAAATCTTTAAAATGCAAAAACCTCAGTAAAGAACCAAAAGAAATTAATTAGAACCAAATTAGGATGAAATTAAGAAGAACCAAATAGAAATTTTAGAACTGAAAAATAGTAATGGGAAAGAAAACACCCTTGGATTGGCTCAATAGCAAAATGGCTTTTTATCAATAGCAAAATGACAGAAGATAGAATCAGTAAGCTTGAGGACAACAGTAGAATTTACTTCATTTGAACAACAGGAAAGCAGACTAGAAAAAAATGACCAGTCAGGCAGTAATAAAGGAGTTAATACCCTGTTTATAGTCATGCATACCTGTAAGCCCAGCTGCTCAGGAGATTGAGGCAGGATGATGGCAAGTTCGAGACCAGTCTGGTCAACTTAGTGAGGCCTTGTCTCAAAATAGGAAGAGTCCCCAGTACCAACACAAACCAAACAAATGAAGGATGGGGATATAGCTTGTCTAGCATGTGTGAAGGTCTGGGTTTAATTTCTTGTACCATCACACACAAAAAAAGGAGCTAACATTCATATAATTTTACAGGGGAGAGAGAATGAGAGTGGGACTCAAAGTGTATTTGAAAAAAAAAAAAAAAGACTGAAACTTACCCTATTTGGCAAAGGAAACCAATCTAAAGACCCAAGAAGCCATACAGACTTGACCAGGTTAAACCCAAGGAAATGTATGCTAAGCATGCATCATAACTAAACTCTTGAAATCTAAAGGTAAAAGAAAAAGTCTTGAAAGCAGCAAGATGCATTACTTGTAGGGAACACCGATTCAAATGACAGTAGATTTCTCCTCTGAAACCACGGGGGCCAGAAGGAAGTGGCACATTATTTTTCAAGTGCCAAATAAAAGAATTGTCAGTCTCAAATTTGTTTCTGTTGAAACTGTCCCTCAGGAGTTGAAGGGAAATAGAAAACATTCTTAGATGATGGAAAACTAAAAGAATTTGTTGCTAGTAGACTTACCTTAAAGATTATCTAAAAGAAGTTCTTTAAACACAAAGAGATGGTAAAGGAAGGAGTATGGGAGCATTAAATATTAGGAAGATTGGAGAGAGCAGAAATATGAGTATAATAATTGGTTCTCTTTTTCCCTTCTGAGTTTTAGCAGTCATATTTGATGAATGAATCAAATATATAAGACCAACTGATAATAAAAATGATGATATTAATATGAAGATAAAGGACCTAAATGAAGTGAAGTTTCTACACTTCACTCAAATGTTTTTAGTGAGTAAGTCACATATTTATTTTGTAGTAATCACTTAAAAACTATATAAACAGATAAACTCAACAACAATATAAATAAATCAAGATGGAATTTCTGATGGTTAGTTTTAGTTGTCAATTTGATTGGGTTAAGAGATACCCAGAAGGCCTGGGGATACAGCTCAATGGTAAGGTGCTAGCATGTGCTAGGGTTTCATCCTAGCACATATTAAAGCGTTGTTTCTGGCTATGTCAGGTTGGGGGACAGAACAAGGAAATTCCAGCCTCAGCCAGTGAAAGGTGAGTTTAATTTCTTATTTGGAGCTGGGAAATCCATCTTCTATTGCTCTTGGGCATCTAAACTCTACATTTCCCTGCCTTTCAGACTCTGGGATTTGTACCAGTTCCTCTCTTGATTCTCAGATCTTTGGCCTTGGATTGAGAGCTACACTATCAACTCCACTCCTCCTCAATCCTTTAGAGTTGGACTCAGCTATGCCACTGGCTTCCCTGGTTATCCAGCTTGCAGATGGTCTATTATGGGACTTCTCACCCTCCATAATTATAAAAACCAATTCCCCTAAAAATCTACTCTATATCCTCTTGGTTCTGTCTCTTTGAAGAACCCTTAAAAAATGATCATATGATCCATAGGAAGGCAAAAAGAGAGAAACGGGAGAACTTAAGCTTTAGCATTATCAATGATTACAAATATAAGTGGTCTAAAGACACTAATATAAAAGGCATTGACTGGCAGAATGGATGAAAATGTGACCCAAATAAATGCTGTTTATAGGAAAGTCATTTCAAATTCAACTAAAAAAAGCAGTAGAAAAATTCTAGAGCAGAGCAGACTACAGTCATTAGTACAGATGAAACCTGCTGCTTACTTATATAAATAAAATTTTATTGGGGTATGGCCACACTCTTTCATTCACTTATTGTCATTGACTGCTTCTTGCTACAACAGCAGGATAAGATGAGTAGTAGTGACAGAGATCTATAATAGACAAAGCTGAAAATGTATATCATCTGGTTCTTTACAGAAAAGATTTGCTTATCTATCTTTTTGATTAAAGCAGGTTAAAAAGACATGATAGTTAGATGCAATACTGAGTCACAGACTAGTTCCTCTGCTGGAGGGGGAAAATTATATAAAGTACATTTTGGATTACTTAACAAAATGGAGTGCAAGTAGTAGATTAAAGTATTATATAGTGTTAATTTATTGAAGATGAAAACTGTGGTTTAAGAATTAAGTCTTTGGTGTGATGCTGCACTCCTGTAATCCCAGTGGTTTGGCAGGCTGAGGCAGGAGGATCACAAGTTCAAAGCCAGCCTCAGCAACAGCCAGGTGCTATGCAACTCAGTGAGACCCTGTCTCTAAATAAAATACAAAATAGGGCTGGGGATGTGGCTCAGTAGTTGAGTGTCCCTGAGTTTAATCCCTGGTCCAAATAAATAAATAAATAAAGTCTTTGCCAGGCACAGTGAAGTGTATACGTAGCCATCAGCTGTTTGGGAGACTGAAATAGGATTACTTGAGCCTGGGAATTCTGGGTTAGCCTGGACAATATAGTGAGACCCAGTCATTTAGAAAAGATAAGATTTCAATCTCTTAAAAATATCTCTATTCTTTGAAAATATATACTAAAGTATTTAGGGTCAAGATCTGTGAATAAATATAAAACTCCCCCTCAAATGGTTCAAGGGAAAATCTCTCTCTCTCTCTCTCTCTCTCTCTCTCTCTCTCACACACACACACACACACACACACACACACACAAAGTGTGTATGGAAGACGAAAAAATGATAAAAGCAAATTGATGTACCTTTAAAAATTTTTTAAATAATTAATTAATCTATGTATTTTTTAGTACTGGGAATTGAACCTAGGGACATTTAACCTCTAAGCCACACCCCCACCCCTTTTATTTTTTATTTTGAGCCAGGGTTTCGATAAGGTGCCAAGGCTGGCTTTGAACTTTCAATCCTCTTGCCTCAGCCTCTTGAGTTGCTGGAATTACAAGTGTGTGCCCTGACTCCTCCTACTTTGTAATATCAGCTGATGATGACAAATAATCTTCACATTTTTTTTCACTAATTCATAAAAGAAAAAGATTTGAAAACACTAGATCTAATTGACATATAGAGAACATGCTTTATGTCAATCAATTTGATAATTTAGGGCTGGGGTTGTAGCTCAGTGGTAGAGTGTCTGCCTAGCATATGTGAGACACTGGGTTCGATCCTCAGCACTACATAAAAATAAATAAAAATAAAGGCATTGTGTCCATCTACAACTAAAAAAATATTTTAAAAAATGGCATAAGAAGACAGTTGTGGTGGCAAATGCCTGTAATCCCAGTGACTCCCAAAGTTTAGGCAGGAGGATTGCAAGTTTGAGGTCAGCCTCAACGACTTAGGGAGACCCTCTCAAAATAAAATAAAATAAAGTACATATATTCATACATACATACATAGAATTGGGGATGTAGTTAGATGGTAAAGCCCTGCTGTGTCCAATCCCCAGTACTAAGAAGAAGAAGAAGAAAAAAAATACATGAAAAGAAATAGAAAACTTGAATAGCCCTAAAGCAAGTACATTCTATTCATTATTGAAAATATTTCTACAAAGACAATTCCAGGCCTGGATGGCATCATTAGTAAATTATGTCAGACATGGGGGGAAGAAATATTACACAATTTTTTTTTTCAGTAAATGAATGAAGACAAATATTTCCGAATTTTATTTCATGAGGCCAGCATTAGCCTAATAAGAAAGCAAAATAAGAAAGACTTTGTGAGAAAAGAAAACTACAGGACTGTATATATAGCTCAGTCCAGAGAGTGCTTGCTTCGCATGCACAAGGCCCTGGGTTCAATCCCCAGCACAAACAAACAAACAAACAAACAAAAATCCCAATAACAACAAAAACAAAAATGAAGACTACAAATTAATGTCTGTCCTGGACACAAATTCAAAAATTTTTAACAATAATTCATTGGGCTCAAGTGAGTTTTTTCCAGTGCAAAACTGGTATAACACTGAAAAATCAGTCATCCACTGTTAATCAATATAATTAGCCACATTAACAGAATAAAGGAGAAAAGTCATGGGATTATTTAAATGAAGCAGAAGAAGCATTTCATGGAATGAATCAGTCATTCATGATAAAAATGCTGAGTAAACAAGGAATAAAAGGGAATGCCTACAGACTAATTAAAAAGTACCTATAAGGCTGGGTGTGGTGGTGCTAGCCTGTAATCTCAGAGATTTGGAAGGCTGAGACAGGAGGATTCCAAGTTCAAAGCTAGCCTTAGCAATTTACCAAGGTCCTAAGAAATTTAGTAAGGCCCTGTCTCAAAATGAAAAATAAAAAGGACTTGGGATATGGCTCAGTTGTTAAAAAAAGAAAAGCACCTACAGGGCTGGGGATGTAGCTCACTGGTAGAGCACACAGTACAAGGCCCTGGGACATGCACATATCCAAGCATCTTTAAAAACCCTACAACTAACTGGTGGAATTTTAAATTCTTTCTTTGTAACACTGAAAACAGGCAAGAATGCCCATTCTCATGTTTTCTATTCAACATTGAATAGAGGACATAACAAATGCAATAAGTCAGGAAGAATAAACAAAAAGCAGCCAGACTGGGGGAAAATATGGAGTACAACTCTATCCACCTCTGACTCCTTACCTCATGAGAGGTGGTGTACAAAATCCCACATGCTTTGAAGCTAGCACACACCCTGTGATCACCAGGCACCACAGCTGTGGGACCTCAGCAAGATATTGAAGCTCTCCTGGCCTCAGTTACCTCATCTGTAAATTGAGGTGGCTACACACATTGCTCAGAAAGTTAGTCAGCTTCCCATTACTATAGTACATGCCTGAGGTAATCAACTTATAAAGACAAAAGGGTTATGTTGGCTCACAGTTGAGATTTCAGTCCATGATCAGTTGATCCTATGTCTTTTGTGCCTACAGCGAGGCAACATATCATGGTGGGGGATATATGGCAGAGCAGAAATTTACCTTGTGACAAATATTTAGATGACATGATAAAGTAGAAAGATAATTATAATGACTGTATTAAACTATTAAGTGAATGTATTAAGGTTGTTAGATACTAAGATATTCTATAATCAATTATATTTCTATTATTAGCAAGAAACAGTTGGAAAATAAAATCAAAGCAAATTTTTAAAGGTATAAAATGAGGATAAAAGATATACCAAGCTTGTACTCTAAAAAGTGAAAAAACATTGGTTAGAAATATTGAAAGAAGTTTTATGTAAATGGAGGGATATACATACTTATGGAATGTAAGGATATTTATTCTCCCCAAATTTAATCTATGGATTAAATACAATACTTATCAAAATCCTTGCAAACTTTTTTGTTTGTAGATTTGGACAAAAAATATATTGGATTGCGAAGGGCCTAGATTAGCCAATTAAAATCTAAATAACCTTGAAAAGAACAGATTTGGAGGAATTATATTACTTTGTTTCAAGACTATAAAATGAGAGTAATCAAATATTGTGATACGCATGAAGATGAGTCTCATATAGAAGAGAAAGTCCAGAAATAGACCCACATATTCATAGCTAATTGTTTTTTTTTTTTAACAAAGTAGGTACTGAATGAGGAAAGAATAGCCTTTTCAGCAAATGATACTGAAACACCTATATGTTCATATAAAAAAGAAGTGAATCTTGAACTGTGTTTCATACCATCCACAAAAGTTAACCCAAATTGAACTAAAGATTTAAGTGTAAAAGCTAAAACTAGTACAGAAAATGGGAGACAAAAATCTTTCCTCCCTTGGTATAGGCAAAGATTTGTTTTAAGATTCAGAAAGCACTAACCATAAAATGGAAAAATTGGACTTAGTCAAAATTAAAATCTTTTCCACCTTTTAGGAAACAAAAAGGTGAGATGTAGATTCACAAAATATTTGCAAAATATATGTCTGGTAAAGGACTAGCATCTAGAATATATGAAGAACTTATAACTCAGAAATAGAAGACAAAACACCATATAAGATATAGTCCATGCTTATGTGTGTGTGTGATAGATTTTACTGTCATATAAAGATTTTACTATTATGTATCACTAAAAAGAAAAGCCAAAAATTGGCAAAGATAAGAACAAATGTCATAAGATAATATGTGGAAATGAACCATAAACATCTGAAAGATACTAAAAATCTCTAATTACCAGAGAAATACAAATTTAAACCATGAGGTACCACAACACCTACTGGAATGGACAATGAAAAGTCTAATTATAACAAGTGTGGACATCAACATGGAGTAAATTGAGCTCTCATACTTTGATGGTGGGAGTATAAGATGGCATCACTACTAGGAAATAGTTTGGCAATTTTTTTTTTTTAGTTCTCAATGGACCTTTATTTTTGTTTATATATAGTGCTGAGAATTGAACCCAGTGCCTTACACATATCAGACAAGTGCTGTACCACTGAGCCACAACCCTAGCCCAGTTTGGCAATTCTTATAAATTTAAGTACATAATATACTTTGACCCAGAAATTTCATTTTTTATATTTGTCCAAGAGAAATAAACACACATGTCCACACAAATACTTGTATATTTCATAGTAGCTTTATTTATGACAGCCTAAAACTACATAATCTGAGTGGTCATTGTTCATTAAGAGAATGGATAAAGAATTTGTGGCATATTCATACAGTAGAGTACTAACTACCCAGCAATATGAAAGAACAAACTATTGATGCATACAGTATTCAGACATGCTGATCAAAAGTAGTGAGACACAAAAATGCCTCTATGATTCTGTTAAATCAAGTTCTGTAAAACTAATCTGTTGTCACAGAAATGTGGTCAGTGCTTGAGACAGCAGTTGGGAAGGATTACCTTCAGTGGGGTATGAGGGAACTTGGGGGGTAATGGAACTGCTTTGTATCATATGAGGAAGGTTACATATGTATACACTTATCAAAACTTATCAAATTGTACATTTTAAGTGGTCACATTTTGTTATATGTGAATTACTCCTCATTTAAGGTTTATTAAAATATTTGATTGAAGTAATCAAATCAGTACAGTGGCCATTATATTAAATATGAATAGATAACATGCCAGTAAAACACTGTTAGACTAAGATAAGAAACAAAACCTAACCAGGTCATATTTAGAACAAACAAACTTGAAAACTTGTTAATAAATGTGAAAGAGTTGGGTAAAGATCTGTTGGGCATGGTGGCATATAACCTGTAATCCCATCTACCCAGGTGGCTGAGTGAGGCAGGAAGAGCACAAGGTTGAGGATTGCCTTGGCAACATAGTAAGACCCTGTTTGAAAAAAAAGAAAGTTGGTTGGGGGTGGAACATGAGACTCAGTGATAAAATACCCATGGTACTGGAAAAAATAAAAATAAAAAAGTTGGATAAAGATAGAAGGCACAGACAAATAACAACAAAATTATGTAATCATTAATAATGTTAGATAAGTTGGTATTTAAGCATCAAACTAAGCAGGTATTAACCATGATAAAAGGGACATCTTTTGAGAGTCTAATAGTTATAAGCTTAGATGGCCAAATAAAGAAATCCATTAAGCAAAAATAATGTGAGAAATGTGAGAGTAGTCGTATATGTTTTCAGGACTCATGGTTGGTGGCACAGGCCCATAATCTCAACTACTAAGTATAGGCTGAGCCAGGAGGATCACAAGTTTGAAGTAAGCCTTGGCAATTTAGCAAGATGCTCTCTCAAAATAAAATGTACAAAGGGTTGGGGATTTAAACCAGTGGTGGAACATTGGTCTAGTATGGGGGAGGCTCTGGGTTTAATCCCTAGGACCACTAAAGAAAAAATAGTTTTACAGAATTATATCTAGTAGATAAAATAATAAGAGTATATTATAAGAGAATAGTGTTTTTAATTAACTATGTTTATATAAAGGAATAGTGGAAATAGTGTTATAGATTCCTGCAATAGCTTTTTTTTTTTTTTTTGGTACTAGGGATTGAATCCAAGGGTGCATAACAACTGAGCCACATCCCCAGCCCCTTTTATTTTTTTATTTTGAGTCAGGATTTCCCTAAGTTGCTGAGACTGGTCTTGAACTTTCTGCCCTCCTGCCTCAGCCTCCCAAGTTGCTAGGATTTCAGGCATGTGCCACCCGGCAGATTTCCCTTCCTTCCTTTCCTTCCTTCCTTCCTTTCTTTCCCTCTCTTTTTTTTTTAATGTCCAAAGAACTTTGCTTAAAGTTTGTCAGTGTTCAAGGTACTTGATTAGAAGGAAAATCTTAACAGTTGAAAAATTTCATAGGGCACATTATTGTGTAAAAATACAAATAAATTAGAAAAAAATAATTATGTTGATTCCTTTGAAACCTGCCTCCTGGAAGGTTTCCCTGTTGTTTCTACTGTAGCATTATCCTGAGTGTATTTTTGATCTGAAAAACTGGTAATGGCAAGGAGTTTATTTATTATTGATATTCCTGGCCTCATATTGTTGAAATGCCTTAATTACTGGGCCAAAAAGAAATACTAATTGTGGCTCAGTGGTAGAGTGCTTGCCTCGCACATATGAGGCACTGGGTTCTATCCTCAGCACCACGTAAAAATAAATAAATAAAGATGTTGTGTCCTCTGCAACTTAAACTAATTTTCATTGTTAACCACGTTGTCAGTGATTTTTCCAGAAGGCTGTAACAATTCACAATTTAGCCAACAATGTTTGAGAATATGCTATTCACAACCCCTCATGAACTATAGGTGTTTTTTTTTTTCCCTTTTAAATTTTGCCAGTTTTTAACTTGAAATTCCCTTTTTTTAGTGAATAGCCAAATGATTAGTATAAGGTCAGAGAGATTTGAAAGGGGAAGGCCAAGAAAAATCATCTTAAAATTTTCGGGGTGGAGGATTGGGAATTGAAATCAAATTTCATGAATGTATGATTTTGTCAAAATGAACTCAAGTATTATATATAACTATAATGCTCTAATAAAAAAATGAAAAAAAAATGAAATAGGCTGGATTTTGGAAAGAATCTTGGATTTTGATGCAGATGAATGGAAGACAATGAATGGTTTGTTAATATTTTCAGTGTCTGAGGAGGAGTGACTGAGATGTCAGTAGCTGACCCAGAAAATAAGGGAGGCAGATCCAGAAGAGATTGGCTGTTTCAAAGAGGCTGACATTGTTGATAGAAGAGGGAGGGAAAATGATCTGGAAATAGCTTTGAGAAAAGAAATAGCATCCTTCTTATATATTAAAAATTTCTGTGTAGCTAGAGACTCTAGAATACAAAGCATAAAAGAAAAAGTGAAGTAGGAAAATATTTTTATAGAAAATATTGTATATGTGACATAATACATAAAAGGAGCTCCTAAACATTAATTTGAAAAAAAAAAAACAGCTTAGTAGCAAAGTAAGCAAAGAATATGAAATCTTAGTTCACAAAGGAGGAAATGCAGATAGCCAAAACATGAGAAGATATTCAGACATTAGGATTAATAGCAGTCAAAAGAATTAGATAACAGGGTCTGCCTATCATATTGGCAAGATCTAAAACTATTAAAAAAAACTAAGGCATGGCACAAGTATGGGAAGACAGGGGGTACTCTGCTTATGGAAGAATGGTAGATGGCCACTTCAGAAGTAGCAGCTAAATGGCCTTGATGGGTAGGTGGCTGGGTTCATTGTGTCTTGGGGTTTGTGTCTTGCCCTTACAATTATGCTGTCTTAAGTGTTACTGTTTTACTTCTAACTGTAACTATGTAGTATTTTTCATATTTATAAATAAGTTCTGGTGGCCCTTTTTAATGGTACAAAGTAGGACTTCCATGTCTCAAAAAGATTTAAGCAGTTTTTTTTTCATTGTTGTTCATCTCTTTGATTTTAATGTTTATGTATCCTTTTTTAAAAGTGTGTGGCAAAATTTGTTCAATCTGAATATAACTGTCTAGTCATTTTCTACTATAACATGCATTGGTGTGCCCAATCTACTTAATTTGTAATATTTTGAGAACTAATAAATTATTAATGTATGAAATTCTGACAGACTTTTTGTTTTTAATTTGAATTACAGACTGACTGGATCTTCGGGGTTTGTAACAGATGGACCTGGAAATTATAAATATAAAACGAAGTGCACGTGGCTCATTGAAGGACAGTAAGTAGTAATGGCTGACTTTATTTTTAAGTTTATTTTTAGGATAGAGCTCAATATGACATTACTTTTCCTACAAATGAAATTAGTAATTTGTACCATAAAGTACTTAAAATATTTCTTATTTGATAACTTTTCATTTGACAAGTGATTTTTGATTTTTAAAAATTTTTTAAAAATTTTTTTCTTGGCAATGCTGGAGATCGAATGCAAGACCTTGTGTAGGCTAAGAAAGCTCTCTACAACTGATGTATATATTCTAGCACCTTAATTTTCCTTGTTAATTTAAAAAAAGCTTCAAGTACATTTAACAGAAATGAATTGTACACAACAGAAATTTATATATTTTCAATGGCAATGGTTAAAAACTGCTAGAATATTTTTTAACTGTTTGCTTAGTGCCTTATGATATTATAATATTGTGTTTTTTCCTAAATACCTATTTTGTTATTGTGATGAAAAAAATCAGACTAACCATTCTTACATAAATGCCCATTCTCTGGACCTCATGTATCCCTCCAGCTTTTGCTTCCTTTTTTTCCTTCTCTTCATGGTAGACTGTTATGGCATATTTCTTAGACTTTTTTAGTCTGTGAACCTCTTCATACTCTTTACCTTTGAGGATTCCAAATAACTTTAGTTTATATGGGTTATATCTATATCTGTTTATGTTTTGTGAGTAATATTACTGAATATTTATGTGAAAAATACTATTTAAGAATTTATTTAAAAGTAACAGCTAAAAACCCAGTACCTGGTAGCTAAATGCCACATTAATGGGGGGGAAAAACAACTTCTTATATTTCAAGAAACTTTTGTGAGAAGAGTGACATTGTTTTCCATTTTACTAATCTCTTCAATGAACTCATTCTCATCAGAACTTTTATGTTTTGCTTTGTTAAATATGGGATACTAAGCAGATTTAAATCTGCTTAATATTTTCCCATGAGAGGGAAATATTAAATATTTGAGAGATGTAGGTAGAAATAGGTTTATCTGTTTTAGGAAATGGGAATTTCATGGATTTTTGTCTAGGTGCAAAGCATAAACAGGAAGGTGAAATTGGAAGGTTTGAAATAGTCCCTGAAAATTAGTGATTGTGGAGAGGGAGAGGGAGATAGTGGTAGGACTGCGGGCAGAATCCAAGTGTCATGTGAAGTGCTGAGCAGAGATGGGTACTGGAAGCAGTCTGCCTGGTGGCAGGACTTCTCCAGTACAGCTCAGTTTTCTTTGGATTCAATCTAAGTCAAAACTGATAAATGTTTTCCTGTAGACGAGGGCTTTTGCCAGGCAGTGCCATGAAGAGGCAGAGGGCAGGCAAGTTTAGAGAACTGACAGGTGTGTTTGTGAAATGAAGAGTGTGGAATCTGAAGTTGAATAAGAAAGGAAGTGCGAAGTGGAAGGGCTAATGCATTGGTCAGAGGCTGTTAAACACTGGCTGTCCTAGACTGCTAAATGGACTGCAAAGCCCCAGGCCTCATGGACCACATCTGTTTTGTTTCCCATTGCATGTTTAATGCCCTCTTGGACATAGTAAGTACTAAGTGAGTCTTTGACAAATGGAGGAATGCTGTTTATAACTATTTCTTTTCTTGTAAATTCTTAGTCTTTTTTTTCTCCAATGTTTAATAGTTATGATAATTATCAATTACTATTTTTGTTTTTGTTTTTTTCAGGCCAAATAGGATAATGAGACTTCGTTTCAGTCATTTTGCTACAGAGTGTAGTTGGGACCATTTATATGTTTATGATGGGGACTCAATTTATGCACCACTAATTGCTGCCTTTAGGTAAGCTCAGTCATATAAATAATCGGTTATCATTATATTATTTCTGAATTTAAATCTCTGTCTTGCATTGCTTTCTTATAGGATTCACTGTAATATCACCTAATACATTCATTTGATGGAATGAATACTAAGTTTGGAGTCCATTCGTTTATGTGCTAGTCCTGACTTGGTTCTTGGGCTTCTCGATTGGTTTCTGGGCATATTGCTTGATCTCTCTTCAGTTTCCTAATCTGTAAAGTTATGATAGTATTATCAAGTTTATCTGCTCTTCATGGTGGGGGTGAAGTTTACTTTTTTAAAAAATGTATAAATGTGAGTAATATACTGAATATTTATGTGAAAACTTTAACTCAGAAACCATGCCCATCTTGTTCTTGTGTTTTTCTCATTGCATAGGTTCATAGGAATTATTTGTTGAATTAAAGTCTGGTTATAATTTTGTGCATGTGCGTGTGTACCTGTATTTCTGTATGGGTGAGGAAAACTTTTAAGATCCTCTCATGTATAAGTGTATTCTTCTAAAAATATATTTTTCTAAAATGTATATCCCTTATGGAACTATAGTGCTTAGTTTTACATGTGAAGCTGATTTTGTAGATTTTGTTCCTTGAAAGATTTTATTTTCTTGACTTTAAAAAAACCAACAATTTTTTTTGTGTTCTTTATTTGGTGTTAGTCCAGTTGATGTCTCACATGAGTAAGAGAGGCAATAAGGAGTACATAAGGAGTGAATGGCCAAGAGGTTAGGGGACTGATGTGCCTTTGTACTTCTCCACGCTTTTTGCTTAGAAAGCTTTCTGGATATAACTTTGAGCTGAGACTGTAGGCTATTTTCTGGTATTTATTTTATTTTATTGGTGCTGGGGGATTTTAACCCAGGGGTGCTTTACTACATCTGCAGCCTTTTTTACTTTTTACTTTGAGACTGGGCCTCATGAAGTTGCTGCTTGACCTCAAACTTGTTATCTTCTTACCTCAGTCTCTAGATTGGCTGGTATTACAGAAGTATACCACCATACCCAGCTATGTTTGGATATTTACAGGTTCATGTACAGGGCCAAAGAACAGACCTTGGATAGGTCTGCTACGCATTTAAGTCGTGATGATACTACCAAGTTTACCTGCTGTTGACTAAGAGCAAGTGTTGGGCCCATATACATTTATGTCAGCCTTTGAAATATGCCTTGTATTATAGCAAGAGACATCTCAAACTTTAGCAAAGCATGAAAACTTAAGTATGCTGTTAGGAGAACATAGTACTTGCTGTGGATTCACGTGTTACTTAATTTGTTAACTAGAATTCATGGAGCCTTATTATGTGCCAGGCATTTTGAATTAGCTTGTCAGTATCCCTTGTAGGAACATGTGCCAAGTAGATGTGTGTAATTTCATGGTTTCCCCAAACTGTGTATTCAATGAGCAGACATGTGAATTGAAATAGAAACAAGTAAACTAATAGGAAGCAGTGCTTGTTCTAATCAGTGATATTTAAGAGAAGCTGAAGTATATGTACAGAGAGTTGTTTAAGTGATACTGATTAAAATTTAATCTATGGCATATTTGACTATTAATTTCCTAAAATTAAAATAAAACAGTATGCAAACAATTGGAATTTACCTGAAACACAAAACCCTTAAAGCACTGGTGAGCAAAACAATTTCAAATAAGAGTCTCTCCACAAGATGATTTGTATAGGAATGGAGTACAGTTGGGACAAGAGGACTTTGGGTAGAGGATTCAACCAATTGGTGATATGCTGAGGGTCCAGAGTAGAGGGAGGCTGGCAGTAGGATGTTCAGGCAGGACCAAGAAACAACAAAAAGAAAAAAAACTAAGCAAGATTCAGAAAATGTGTCTGCCCAAATCTCTTGAGTACATCATTCAAATGCTCTAGAACGCAGCTTCCGAAACCGAAAATGAAGTTGTTTTATTGTGTTAGTTTAACCTGTATTCTCTCTGGGCTTATTGTAAACTATGTTTCATTTGACTTCAAACCAGTAGATCACATTTATCTTTTATATATTGGATTTCTAAATAAAATCACTTTAACAGAATTGCATTACCATACAAATATGAGAACCACTAAAGCAATTTAAGACTCTTGCAGTCCTGTAGCACTATGATTTGTTGGGTATTCCACAGGTGCATGAGTACCTTGTGGTGCAGGCATTCTGCTAGGGTATATAGGTAGGAGATGCAAAGGTGGTTGTGGTGATTCAGCAGGACAGTGATTTTCCTCCCTGAGAACATTCTTCAAAAGAACACTGTTCCTTTTAGAGTTATTATTATTATTTTAATATATTTTTAGTTGTTGATAGACCTTTATTTTATTTATTTATATGTAGTGCTGAGAGTTGAACCCAGTGCCTCACACATGCCAGACAAGTGTGCTACCGCTGAGCCACAACCCCAGCCTTAGAATTATTATTTTTTGAAGCAAGTAAAATTGTGATGATGCAATTGTTAAGACTGTGAACAGAGAATACCTTCTGAAAACAGGCCAAGTCTATCTACTTCTATGATTTTTTACAATTGATTCTAAACAATGATGGTCTGTGTTTAAAATATAAAATCCTGAGCAACCTGAGGGCAGGCCATTTTTGATTTGCTCCAGTTTAATAAGTAGTTACAGCCCAGGCTGCACCTGCACTTACCAACTTCCCATTGGAGGCTGCTCAGGGTGACAGCTGGGGCAAGCCTGTAGCATCCCTTCCTCACCCACAGGCCTTCCTTTGTCTCATGTGCTGAAGGAGGCTGTGTTTGTTCATTTACTCTGTAAAAGTTTATTTTTGTCTTAAACCAGTTGTTTTGCTTTCACACTGGGAGAAATCCACACACTGCAAAGCTGTCACAATTTCAAATTTTTGAAGCAAATAGTAGCAAATTCCTAAGCCTCCCTGACAGTGGGAAAGCTGATCCACTTTCTCCAGTTGGTAAAGTTATTCATCCTGCATATTTAAATGTCCCCACCAAATGAAGAAGGCCACCAGATATCACTTACTGAGCACCTCCTAGTGGGAGGCTTAAGCCCTGCATATGCTCCACCAATTTCATCCTCATGATGTCACTGTGAGCTGGACAGGATTCCTCCTATGTGCATTTGAGGAAATTGGAGCTTAAAGATGTTAGTGACATGAAGCAAGGATTGGAGCTCAAGTAACTTTGATCCTGAAATTCATGCTGGACTAACAGAGAGTGCAAGGACCTCCGACTTGTGACTGCAGTCCCAGATCTTTTCTGGAATGTGCCTATATTATGGGAAGATTGCTTTTGACATACCTGTTTGTAAGAAGCCCTGCTCTTGCAAGTACTTATCCCTTCAACATTCTGGTACAGATGGAGCATCCCTAATTCAGAAATCTGAAATGTTCCAAATCACAGAAGTTTTTGAATGCTGACATGATGCCACGAGTGGGAAGTTCCACACCATGGAACTTTGTTTTATGCACAAAATTATTAAAGATATTATATAAATAATCACCTTAAGGTTATATGTCTGGAGGGTTTACATGTAATGTAAATCAGTTTTCTGTTTCTGTTTGTGTCCTTTCTCCAAGATATTTCATTATGTATATGCAGATATTGCCAAATCTGACAAAATCTGAGATTTAAAACACACGTGGTCCCAAGCTTTTGGATAAAGGCTGCTCGACCTCTGTGTAAAGTGAATGAAAACGTGGTGATGGCAAAACTTTCACTTAAGATTCTGACCAAATGTCACGTCTTCTGAATGCCCTCCCAACTGCCTTTCTAACCCAGTACCTCCTGTTCTCTTCTCTGCCCTGTTTCCCTTCATGGTATGATCTCTGCCTGGCCTGTGTGAATACACACTTGCATGTGAGGATGTGTCAGGGCTTATTTGTTTCTCTAACTGAACTCCTTGAGGTAGGGACATTGTCTGTTTCACTGTCGTTATCCTTATACCTAGAACAGAGCCTCCCATGTAGTAAGCACTTAGTAAATATTTGTTAGTTGAATACCTGGTAGAAAATATGTCAGTGTTTTCTGGACACCCCTGGGGTGCCTTCTGAGTGTTAGGTTTCCTAGAGTTCTCTTTTCATATTAAAAATTAAATGAAAATCCCATGCCCTCTTTCTTGTCTTCATTCCACACTTATGTAGTCTTCTTGCACTTATATACATTCAGGTAAATGGTACCCATCATCTAGGCCTGTTGTTTTGCACCTTCCTGCCCCATCAGAATGCCAGGGTGAGCTCCTGATGCCCAAGGCCTCATTCAGCAGCTCCCTGTGGATGAGCACTTTGATGCTTTCAACGTGTTACCATCTGAGTGATGCTGCAATTAGGATTCTTGTATATTTTCTTTTGTGAATGAGAGCAAGTATGTCCTCTACAAAGAAAGAGAATCACTAGGTCAGGGTGAATGGGCATTTAAGATGATTATGACTCTGAGGTGGGAGTTTACCTGGTGTGTGCTCTAGGAAGGGAATGGGGTTAAGAGTGAGTAAGTGAAGGGGAGAGTACTAGTTGATGTTCATTCATCAGTGGGAGCGTGTGCAGCAGATTCCATGGGAGTTGGTAAGGACCTAGGCACTGGCTGAATGTGATGGTGGGGGAGGTGAATTGATAGTGGGAAAGTCAGAGCACGTGAAGAAATGCAAATGGCAAGTAGACATAGGAAAGTTGTTAACCTCAGGAGTAGAAAAGAATGCAAAACCACAATAAGTCATGTATTAAATTAGCAAAGCTAACTTAGAACTGGTAATCCTTCTTGTTGGTGGTGTGAGGTGGTGTGATCAGACAATCTGGATTGATCAGACAGGATTTCATTTGAGCATCTCACTTCTGGAAAATAAGACCCTTCGATTCAGTCATTTTTTTCCTCACCTGGATTTATTGGCCCCAAAGCAGTACTTAGTTAGAATATTATGTGCTGGCCTCTGAGTGAGGTCCTTGGGAGAGCCTAGGGAGCTTTTAGTGACAGGGAAGGCCTATGGTATGCTATGTGTAAAATCGAACATAAAATGCCAGTGGTTTCAATTAGGGAAAGAAAATGCATCAGAATGCCAATAGTGTAGGAGTTGTGGGTTTTTCTAGCTTCTTTATATTGTTATGTAAATAAATATTTTATTTAACAATATTTTGTGTCTTTTAGTACTACATATTTACCATTTATTAACTCATAAAGTTTACTACTTTACAAGATTGTGGAGATTTAGAGAATTATTAAAAGGTGTATAAAAATAGAACCATTGATTTCAAATTTTATAGAAATGGAACCCAGAATAAAGGAAACCTAGGAAAAGAAGGACAACTAATAGGGTAGCTGTGTGCTTCCATCACATGAATTCACCCCTCTGCCTGCATGTGCTTTCTAAAGTTGTAAAGATGAACTTTTGAATTGTCTCTGCTATAGTTTAACACAGCTGACATTGTGCTATAAGAAATGTGCTTCTATTTCAGTGGCCTCATTGTTCCTGAAAGAGATGGCAATGAGACAGTTCCCGAGGTGGTTGTCACATCAGGTTATGCCCTTCTGCATTTTTTTAGCGATGCCGCTTATAATTTGACTGGATTTAATATCACTTACAAGTAAGATATTTAAATCTAATATTTGTGATTGTATTTAAATGAAATGTTTTAATAATTATGTTATAATAGTATAATAATATTAAAATATTGAGGACTTACACTGTGCCAGGAATTTCAGTAAGCAGATTACATGGGTTTCTCATTTAAAGTTTTTTAATATATTTTACAATTAAGGAAATGGGTGAAAAGATTAAATAAGTTGTTAACATAAGTGGTAGTGGTGGGGCTATAGTTTAAACCCAGGTGTTGCTGCTGTTGAGCTTCTCCTGGAAGAGAGGGGCATTTCTTGCTTATAGATAAAAACGCTGTTTTTTTTTTTGGTAAGTACAATTTAATAAATATTAACAGTTGCCATGTACTCAGTAGTAGAACAAGTCTATGTTTTTGGAGTATCATGATAATTCATTTATCTGCCCCCTTTGTGTTATTTCTAAGCACTATCTATATAGTTATCTTAAGCCATGTTAATAAGAGATATATTATGGTTAAACTCACACATTGTTAAAATAAACCTGCTTCCATTCCATCTGAAATGGGTCAGCTTACTAAATAATTTAAAATATAAGATTTTGGGCAATAATCTTAAGTTTTACAAATTTTCAGAGATGTTCAGAGGGCTACTGGTACTATGAGTGTAGTTGGAAGTTTATCCTCTTCCTTCCCACGCTTGCAAACATGAATTTGGCAGTTGTGTAGCGCCTGTCACTAGTGGGCTACCGAGAAGAATAGGATAGTTGTCCCAGACTTGAGGAGCTAAATCTGAACAAATGTGATCAAATCTCTTCTCTCCTTGTGATTTCTTTAACTTTATGAGTTACTTGTTTTTTTGCCCTATTCTCATGAGCCTCCACCAGGGTGGGTTTGAGCTCACATGCCCAAGCTGTGCAGTGTGGAGGGACCCTTTTTGGGTTGAGTGGTAAACACTGCATTTATGCTTGTGAATGAACTGAAGAGACAGGGAGATCCTTAAGCCTTGTGTAGGAGGAAGTTCTGCCAAGTTCATTGGCGTGTTGGTTAGTGTTGACTTAGTTTTTTCACTGTCTTTATAGTTTTGACATGTGTCCGAATAATTGCTCAGGCCGAGGAGAATGTAAGACCAGCAACAGCAGTGGCAATGTGGAGTGTGAATGTTCCGAAAACTGGAAAGGTGACTCGTGTGACATTCCTTACTGTACAAACAACTGTGGTTTTCCTCATCGAGGCATCTGCAATTCAAGTGATGTCCGAGGATGCTCCTGCTTCTCTGAATGGCAGGGTAGGAGCTTCTTTCTCTTGTTTTTCTTTCCGTTCACAAATTGTTTCTAGTTTAATACATTGTTCGTTAACCTTATTCTTAGCATCTGTACAACTTATGTTCATCATATATCAGGGGTCATGTAAGCTTTCTCCTCCCTTTATGTGGTTTCCTACAAATCTTTTAATGTCTCACCTATGTGGTTGTGGTCTCCTTAGAATTGTGGAGAGGTTTTCCATTTTGCAGTTCATTTATGAAAGTTTTAAGAACTTGGTCTCAGCCATAAGAGGACATAGCATAGAACCAAGTTTGGAGATGGGACAAGAGCTGACAATAATGCTATTTCCCCTAAAACTTTCTCCATGTTCTGAGAAAATTGATTATGCATTAGAATCTTAAAGCAGTCACCTAAAGTTATTATCTAGAGAAATAGCTTGTTAAAGGTGCTTTAGGGGATTCCATAAGGGCTAAGGGCAGTTGTTGATTTGATGACTTTGTTTATATACTTATTCCTTCCTCAGAACCTTTTCATTTTAAAAGGAAATATGTGTGTTTACATGCTTTCATCTGTTGGGTTTGGTGATACTAAGTAGTTAACAATTGGCATGTTTGAGTACCAATTTTTAACTACTTCCAAAGAGTGTAGCAGAAGCCAGACCTTACATCTGTTGTTGTATCTTACCTCTGTTGAGTTCTTTGCTTTACTAAAAGATGGGTAGTTTTTTGTTGTTGTTGTTTGTTTGTTTTATTATCATTCCTAGGTCTAGTTGTTACATTTTAGGTTTTTCAATTTGAATTAATAATTTCTTTGTGTAGTCTTCCCACCGGAAGCTGATAAAGTATGACTTTTGATACTGAAATACCTACATTGGATATGGTCAAGTCATTATTAGAAAGTATATGATTTTGAATTTTATTAGGGATTCCTGGGATCAATACTGTGAGTGAATTAAAACCACAAAGAAATTTGTTTGAAATACAGATGCTAAATTAGAGACTAAATATTCTTTAGAAAAATTTCGCATTTATATGTTTAAAATGAAGTGCAGTAAACTTTCCAGGTGCATTCAGTGAAGCTAATTTATTATGTTTTATTAGGCCCTGGATGTTCGGTTCCTGTGCCAGCTAACCAGTCATTTTGGACTCGAGAAGAATATTCAAACTTAAAGCTGCCCAGAGCATCTCATAAAGCTGTGGTCAATGGAAACATAATGTGGATTGTTGGAGGATATATGTTCAACCACTCAGATTACAGCATGGTTCTAGCGTAAGTTATTTTAAAATTTTTTGTAAGAAGTTTAGTTTTTCATTTTTCTAATTAAGCATAAATAAGCAAAAGGAAAAGAAATCATCAGTCTTGTTACTAAAATCTTCCAAGCCTTTTCAGATATACTGAATCTTTGAAATTGAGCACCACAATACGTTGTTCGTTAACCTTATTCTTAGCAAAAAAGCTTTTTTAGTAGTTGTAGATGGACAGAATGCCTTCATTTTATTTGTTTATTTTTATGTGGTGCTAAAGATCAAACCCAGTTCCTCACACATGCTAGGCAAGCCACTGAGCTATATAGCCCCAGCCCCAGCCCCAAAGTATTCATTTTTAAGCCATGTGCTAATTTATCATTTTGAGATACTTTTTCTGGTATTTTACTTTATTTGTTTATAGTAGGCTATATATATATATAGGGGAGTATTTTATGTGTTAATTGAATTAATAGTTGTAGGGAGACTTTCTTTTAGAAGAAATTTGTGAATACTTACTCATTGTGATTTTGTGATGTGAAAGTTTATTTTAGGTCTTTTGTGTTAATGAAGATTATAAAACACCAGCATCTATTTTTCAAGATAGAAATATGGCACTTGTGGTATAGTTTCTGAATCCTATGAAATACAGTCACTAGTACAGAACAAATAGGATAGCAAAATAAACACCTGAGTTCCTGGCATGGTGGTATGTGCATTATAAATGAGCCACTTGGGAGGCTGTGGAAGGAGGTTTTAAAGTTTGAGGCCAGCATGGCCAACTTTGTGAGACCCTGACTCAAAATAAAAAAAGTCTGAGGATGTACCTCAGTGGTAGGGTGCCTAGTACTGTGAAATAAACAAAAACAGACAAATGAGCAACATCTGTAAGAAAATTTTGTCTGAAGGTTTACTCTCAACTGTGTGGGGCAGAACTGTTGATGGCTATAAGCCCTGCATGGGTCACCTTCTGTGCAGGAGTGAGTAGCACAGAAGAGCAGCAGTGGGAGGCCCATAGCATCCAGAATGGCTGTAAGGTATTCACTCATGGGCTTAGCAAACCATGTTGAGAGCCACAGCTGGGACTGGAAGATGTTGTATATTTTAGTAGCTGAGTAAGTTCAAGGGATCCATAGTAGAATTTGAAGGGTCTGGAGCAGTTTGTGCTGTATTTATTCTCAAAGTGAACCAGCCAAAGTTTCTATCTTTCTTTAACTGCCCAGCCACAATTTCTTTGCAGGAGCAAGTCCATACTGAGGAGAAATGCTGAGAATAGAATTCATAATGAACAGGACAGGGATAGTGGAGACTAAGTGAGAGAAGGTTCAGTGAGAAGGGAACAGAGTGAGGTGTTCTCAACATGGGAACTGCCATCTGTGTGAACATTCCATTGCAACAGCAAAGAGTGAGCTCAAGAGCTGAGAAGGTAGAACTATCCTGCAGCTACCCAGTGAAAACACAGGGAGAAGCAGTTTTTTTTTAAATTTTAGTTTTAGATGGACACAATTTCTTTGTTTTGTTTATTTTATGTAATGCTGAGGATAGAACTCAGTGTGTCACCTATGCGAGGTAAGCTCTCTACCACTGAGCTACAACCCCAGCTCCAGGGAGAAGCAATTTTACTTAAAAATATCAAGGTTAAATATCATGGAAAGTTCTTATCAGAAAAAAGAGAGTATGGAATAAAATAAGCCCATTCATACAGAAAGCATTAAATATAGAAAAATATAAAACTGATGAAAATTACAATATAGTATTCCAAAACAAGCTAAATATATAGTATGCAAGAACAATCTAATCAGAACTAGAAAAATTCAGAAATTTGATTGTTGGTTTGTTTGTTTGCTTTTTTTTCTTTTTTTAGTTCTTGGGATTGAACCCAGGGGTACTTTACCACTGAGCACATTCTGAGATCTTTTTTTAAAAATTTTATTTATTTATTTTTAAAATTTTGACACAAGGTCTCACTAAGTTGGCGAGATTGGTTCTAACTTGCAGTCCTCCTCCTTCAGCCCCAGAAATTGCTGGGAGGATTATAGGCAGTCACTGTCATGCCTGGGTGGAAGTTAAGAATTTTATTTTTTAAATTAAAAAATATTGTTTAGAAGTTAAGAATTTTAGATTCCAAAATAATTTCAGAATTGAAGACAAACCTGAAGGACACAGGGTTTATAAATGCTTTAGAAATAGAATATGAAAAGAGGGATTTTTGTTTTTAATCATAAAGAAATGAAGGTTACTTTCCCGTTTTTACAGTAAGTACAGTTAAAAATCCTGGACACTAAGACATTAGAAACAAACATGGAAAAAAGAAATAAGAGGAAATCAAAAGACACTCTAAAATGAAGGAAAACGTAATTTGTTTCCAGTAGACTTTTCCTATAACAGTGATAAAGGAAGGTCTCTAAACAGAAATCAAATGAAAAAAGGAGTCTAAAAACCTCAGGAACAGAACAGAATGAAAAGAGCAAATACGCTGGAAAATGTAATCAATTTTTTTCCTTCTCTTGAGTCTTTTTAATTAAATTTAATGACTAATAAAAGTATTATAGTGAAATAACCTTTTGCAACTTAGAAGAATAACTCACCAAAAATTTGTGAAAGGATATGTGGAAAATGCACTGAACTATTACTGCTATTTTTTCTCTTGTTGTTAACAGCAAATTTATTCCACCTAGTTGAGCAACTGTCAGTCTCTGAGATTGTTTCCTCTTTGTAAAATTAGGAATGGTAGGTTTAGGAGTGGGGTTCTTTTTTTTTTTTTAATATATATTTTTTTTAGTTGTAGATGATCACAATATCTTTATTTTTATTTTATTTGTTTTTATGTGGTGCTAGGGACTGAACCCAGGGCCTCACGCATGCAAGGAAAGTTCTCTACCACTGAGCCACAACCCCAGCAGGAGTGGGATTCTTTTCTGAGTTACTTTTAGCATCTTATACCAAAAAGATGATCTCCTTACCCCCAAATCTGAAAATTAGATGGAACTTGCATCACACCTATTTAATATTCTCCCCTTAACACTATTTGAAAGCATATTTCCTGTTTTCTTTAAATGTTTTTCTTGGTTAAAAAAATGCATACATTTTTATAGAAAGCAAGCGCTTCCTTTCTTTTTCTAAAAAAATATCTTTATTTATTTATTTATTTATTTTTATGTGGTGCTGAGGATCGAACCCAGGGCCTCGCACATGCTAGGTGAGCACTCTACTGCTGAGCCACGATCCCAGGCCCCCAAAAAACGTTCTTTCTGAAAGACCATCACTTTCCCTACTAATCATGCTAAAACTCCAAAATGAATATTCTGAATTACCTTGGATGTTTTCTTGCTCTTATTCCTGATATTAATGATATCTCTTGTCTCCCAGCTGCTTAGTCAAGCTAAAATCCTGAAGTTTTCCATTAATTTCTTTCTCCCCTTTGAGTACTAGGTCAAGACCAACAGATACACTTTCAAAGTGTCTCTCAGTAAAACTGGTCCAATCTCTGTTTCCATGGTTGCTGTGTTAACTCAACCCTTTAATTTCTGATCAGAGCCCTGCCATTGCCAGGTGAGGTTATTGTCCCACCAGATTCTCTTCTTTCTCCATACCATAGACACAAAATACTTTCTTTGCCTAGAACACATTTCCTAAATATGAATATAAAATCTCCTCTTATTTTAGTTGTTTTTGGTTTTAATTTTTTTTTTAACACAGATTTAAAGCAATTTCATGTGTATTTCTTCAGTAGAGTTGTCTGCACTGGGAATAGTGCAAATAGCACTTAGAGATCTTTCAGGATATTGATCATACAGAGTTCCTCCTTCCCCACTCGGGGAAATACAGTGATTAGTCTCTGCTCCCTTTGCCAGACAACCCAGAGAAAGCTCCATAGTTATTCAGGGGTAATCCTGTCTCTGCAGCCCACTCTTCCTCAAGCACATCTTTAGTGTGGGGACCTCCTAAACTGTGTCTTTATCAGTAACTGCAGCCCCTCCACATGATTGTAATTCTAAGTATTCTACATTCCAGCCACTCTCTTCTGTGATAGACACAGTTGGTGCCCAAGTTCCAATACCCTTACCTGACTGGTGCACCCAGTCACCAGCAGTGGTGAAAGTTTGTTGTCAGCTCACAGCTGCCGCCTTCTCTGAAGAATGGACCTAGCAGATTGGAGCCGTCTTACCCAGAAATACCTGGAAGGCTATGCCCTGTAGCTGGTACAGACCCTAGTAGAGTGACTGATCATTCCAGGTCACCTGGGAGTCTCCGGGGTATAGCATTGAAAAACCTTGCATCCCAGGAAACTCCTCAGTTCTGAGCAAACTGGGGTTGTAGTCAACATAGTCCCAGCCAATGACTGATTGACATGGATGTTCAAGAGCCAATCCCTGCTTCTACTTGGGAAGACTGTGGTGTCATTCCTGCTCCAGTGGTTCCCTTGAGATGATGCTAAAGCCAGATCTCAGCTGAGAGCATATCTGCCTCGCTTTTCTTTCCACTGTATCTTGATTATCTCACTCCTGACATGTTTATCCAGAGAGCATTCCCTTGATGAGTCACTTGCCCAAGAATCCCATTTCTCTGCTTGCAGGGAACCGGACCTGATATACTTTCTAATCTTTCCAGATTTTTCTTTGAGTACTCTGCCTCCAACCATCTTTGACCCTCAGAAGGGTCCATAATCCATTGACTCTCCCTCTCCCTCTTCTAGTCTTCTGTTCTGCTGTCACACCTCCTTTTCACATTTCAAATCTCCACAGCCTTTTTCTCCTATTTTCCGAGCTAATGGCTTGGCTTCGTTTCTGATTTGAAAAATAGAGATCTTCAGAAGAGGATTTGCCCAAACTCCCACTACCACATTTTCCCTTCAACTATATCTGTACTGATTTATTCTTTCTGTTCTGTTTTTTTAGATCAATGGTAGTCAATAGAAGTTTGGAGCCTGATGGAAATGTTGTGTATTTGCTGTCATATTGCAGCTACGTGTGGTTATTAAGCACTCAGAATGTGACTGGTGTGACCCAGTAGCTGAAGTTTTGATTGCCCATTCTTAGTCTTCGTCTTGTTAGATCTCGAACCAGTATTTTGTCTACAATCTCTTGATTTTTTTTTCTAATTATTTATTCCTTCACAGACTCTTGAGCTGGTTCCTCTTGATCTGACTGTTTTCTGAATGCTGGTACACCCCAGGGCACAGCCCTTGTTCTGCCTCTGGCTATGTATTCACTCTCTTGGTGATATCATGTGATAACTTGGCCTTTATGCTGGTGACTCCCAAATTTATAGCTGCAGCTTAGACTTTTCACCTGAATCCATATCTTAAACTCTTGACACCTCAATCTATTATGTAATAGGAACTGAAAATGCAACATATCCCAAGTGATCTTTCTGGCTAGCCTGCTACCCCCCCCCCCCACCCCCATGTCCCTGTCTCAGTTAACGAGTACTCCAGCCTTCTGTTCACTTCATCCAGAAATCCTTGCCTTATCCTTGACTTCTTGTTCTTTCCCACAGCATATTGACACATGTTGTTTTCTTGCTGCATAACAAATTATCATAAACTCGCATGCCTGTAATCCCAGTGACTTGGAAGGCTGAGATAGGAGGATCACAAGTTTGAGATCAGCCTCAGCAGTTTCGTGAGGGCCTAAGCAACTTAATGAGACCCTGTTTCCAAATAAAAAATATGAATGGCTGGGAATATTGCTTAGTGGTAAAATGCCCCAGGGTCAAATCTCCTAGTACCCCTGCCCAACAAAACATAAATTTAACAGCTTGAAACAGCTCAGTTTTCTTATCTGACAATTTCCATTGGTCTGAAGTCTGGTTCTGTGCATTTACGGTGTCAGCTGGCCTACATACTCATCCAAAGAAGGAAGATTCACTTCTAAGCTTCTTCAGGTTGCTGCCAGAATGAGTTTCAAGTGGTTGTAAGGCTGAGGGTCCCAACTTCCTGCTGACTGTCAGCTAGAAGCTGCCCTCAACTCCTAGAAGCTACCTTCAATTTCTCGTCACTTGGACCTAACTGATATGGCTTCTTATTCCTTCATCAGGACACAAAAGGGTCTTGTCTGAGTCTGCTAGCCGGGTGGATCACAGAAATCACATCCCATCATGTTTTCCATATGGTTTGGTTAGAAGCAATTCAGTGATTCTGCTCACTGTGCAAGGGAGGTGATTATATAGCTGGATGTAAACACGAGGAAGCAGGGATCCCAGGGGGATAAACCCGTGTGTCTGCTTGCCACGTAATGTCAACAAATCTTGTTAGTGCTGCTTTTAAAATATTCTCCAAGTCTAACTTCTAGTGTTGCCACCATGAAAAGGAAGGGTAAAGTTAAACTTGTGAAAATGATTGTCCCTTCCACTGTCATGTTAGATATTTATAAGAGCTGTATATGTTACCATTTATGTGTTTTATTCTTGTATCTGACATCATTCCCCTCTCTTGCAGCAAGAAATCTGGGAGTTGCTTTGATGCTCCCTACTTCACCTTCTTGTACCATAAACTCTTCTTAAGTTTCATCAACTCTGTCATCTATATTTTATTACCAGAGATTAAACCTAGGGTATTTAACCCCTGAGCCATATCCCCAGACCTTTTTTATTTTTTAGTTTATATATATATATATATATATATATATATATATATATATATATATATATATGTATGTATATATATATATGTATGTGTATATATATATATATTTGTAGGTGAGCACAATACATTTATCTATCTATCTATCTAGTGCTGAAGATTGAACCCAGTGCCTCACATGTGCTAGGCAAGTGCTCTACCACTGAGCTATACAACCCTTGCCTCTTTATTTTTTATTTTGAGACAGGGTCTCTCTGAATTGCTTAGGGCCTCTCTAAATTGTTGAGGCTGGCTTTGAATTTGTAATCCTCCTGACTCATCCTCCTCAGCCTTTGGGATTACAAGCATGAATCACTATGCCTGGCATATTTATTATTATTATTTTTTGATACCAGGGATTGAACTCGGGGGCACTTAACCACTGAGCCACATCACCATCCCTTTTTGTATTTTATTTAGAAGCAGGGTCTCACTGAATTGCTTAGGGCCTTGCTAAATTGATGAGGCTGACTTTGAACTCGTGATGCTCCTGTCTCAGCCTCCTGAGCCACTGGGATTATAGGTGTATGCCACAGTGCCTGATGAATTTTTTCTTTTTTTTGGGGGGGGGGGTACTAGGGAATAAACTCAGGGGCACTCAACCACTGAGCCACATCCCCAGCCCTGTTTTGTATTTTATTTATAGATAGGTTCTCACTGAATTGCTGTTGCTGAGGCTGGCTTTGAATTCATGATCCTCCTGCCACAGCCTCCTGAACCACTGGGATTATAGGCATGTGCTACTGTGCCTAGCCATATTTGTTCTCTTTTATGTCCAGGCTGACATTATTTTCTATCTAGTCCTCAGCAGTAGATTGCTATTAAATGTTTGTTTCCATTTCTTCCTTTTAATCTATTTTCTATAGATGAATTGGGTGATATTTTAAAAGTATAAATCATCATTATTCCCCTTTTTAAAATCCACTGGTGTCTTCCCATTAAATTTAATAGTGTCATGTGATCTGACCATAGTTAACCTTCGCAGGCACAGCTTTTTTCCTCTCCTGCCTTTATTCTCTCTACTGCTCCACAAGCCTTCTTCTTCTTCTTTTTTCCCCTCCACCCAAACTCATCATGTGCATCCTTACTTCATGATACTTTGATTTACTGTTTCCTCTGTCTAGACTCTTCCTCCAATTATACATCAGGGCTGGTTTCTTCTCACCCTTTCTTTCTCAGTTTAATTGTCCCACATTGAGGTCTTCCATGATCATCAGTTCAGACACATTCTTGCGGTGTTTCTTTTTTGTAGTTTTCATTTCCTTTATGACAATATTGATTATTTTAAATTATGTCTATGCTCATTATTGTGTACTCTCATTTTCTGCCTTTTTTTCCCTTTTAAGTTCTCTGAGGTCCTTGCTTACTCATCTCAGGGCTTAGCTCGTAGAAGGTGCTCAAATAAGTATTAATCAAACTCATGGGGGAGTAATTAAAATTTTTTTCCTTCACAAATGTTTATTCCTGGGCATATTAATGTTTCTTTTATTTGGTGTATTCATGAGCCATATTTGTCTTTTAGATTGTAACATTATTTTTCTGCTGTGGTTTGATCAAAACATGATTTTTACAGCTTCATATATTTCCTATAAATACTAGTATGGCTTCAAATAATGTTTTATTAGCTTTCATGAAAGTAAATATAGTGATTCCTTTTAAAAGGAAATTTTCTGCAACTTCAATTATAAATTTTATAGTCATTTATACTCTCAAATAAGAAAAGTATTTCAGGATTTGGGCTTACTCTCTATTTCTTCCACAAGCTTTTTAATCTAAAATTTTAAGTTTTATTAAAAAGCAGTTCCTATTTTATGTCACTCTGTGGTCCTTTTGCAAAATCAGTGGTCTTGGCCTCTAATCTTGGTTCAGATTGCCAGTTAAAATTTCATTACTCAATTGCTTTCCCTTGAACAAAAAGAGATCCTTAACAAAAAGTTTAAAAAAGAAGAATGGAGCAACATGTAGCCAAATAAGGAAAAGACTATCACCTCATTCAGTGAACTTTAAAACAGACTCAGCGTACCTTAAGTGTGAATGCTTCTGTACCTCACAGGAATCACCCTGGGAAGATTCTGAGAATTGTCCCCAGTAGCCTCAAATCTAGAAAATAGTAAATTGAGTGGGTATTGGTGGTATTATTATTATTATTATTATTATCTCTTTTAATTGAAGAGCAGGATACTAGTTGCTAAGGATCAAGGGAAAATTGACCACAAGTGGCTGGCTGCCCAGATGTTAGGGCTTCCATTTCAATAGTGGTAAGACTTTCACCCTGGAGTAGGACTTTTGAACAAGCTCTCAAAGAAGAGAAGAATATTTTATTCTGACAGTCTACACCCTTTCATCCAAGCCCAAACATTTACTGAGATTTCAGAGAAGTGGATGGAACATAAAGTACCAGGCTTCATGATAAGTAGGATGGCAATCCAGTAAACTTGTCTAGGAAACAGAAACAAGAAGCCACCCATACTTTGTCAATAAAATGTCAGGAAAGGTATGTCGAAGGACAAACAAGATGAAAGAAGCAGCATTATAGCTAATACAAATATTCTATGATGTAAAAAAGTGAAGAGGATTATTGAATGTAGCATATAAATTCTGACAAGAACCCATCGTGTAAAAAAGTTACTTCAAGAAGATTACTTTCAAATGCTTGTTCTACAGATCAACTTAAGTTAGAATTTGAATTCAGAAAAATAAGGTGAGAGATAAGAAAATAAAAACAGACTGAATGAAGTAGAAATAAATTAGATCCAGCAAAACCTGAAATGAAATCAAATCACTGACAGATTAATGAGATAATTTCAGTGAATACAGATGAAAAGATTGAAAAAATTAGAGAAAAGTAAAAACATAGGAGAGACAGGAAGTGATCCACTATAAACATAATTGTCACTGAGGAAAAGAGCCTAATAAACAGAATAAATGGATTGAAGTAATATAAACTTTTTTCAGGAAAATTTTCTAGTTTCTCAATGAGAAGATCTGATTTGATCATTTTATTGAACTTTAGGAAGAAAATGTTGTTTGGGAAGACTTAGGTCATTCTTTGCTTTCTATTGATCCTGGGGCCATGTCCTATCTCTGCAGTGCCTTTGCTTTGGTCTTTGGGGAGCCCAGATGCTGCTATTGGGTTACCGGTGTACTGTAGCATGATGGTCATTGGGTTGCCAGACAATGCAGGGGCTTGTGAGGGGATGGCTGTTCTGTGAAAGATACCTATGTATGAATTGCTGAAGTTTGTCTTACTTATCTGCTTGTTTGTATCTTAGAACTAGTTATTTAATATTCAGTTGTCTTAGGCTTGGCTCCCAGAATAATTTATGTGGTCTTTAGAATTTCTTATATTTTATCAATATTGTTCTTGTCTTGTATTTTCCTGTGTTGTGGAAAAAAATTGACAGCCTATTATGTAAGGATCTTTGGGAATTCACCTATGCCAGATTGTGGGCACCTGCCAGCACCTGTCAGCTCTTGGACTGACAACTTAAGGAGGAACAAAACATATTAAGGTACAGATTAGCACCCTCTGTGACACTTGAAAGATTCGTGAATTGGAGCATCTAGAGACTTAATTCTTTGCTTCCTTTTTAAAAATTTCTTCTCTTATACTCCCACTTAATGTATATGTGTTTATATGAAACACCTTCCATAGCCAGAATTCTACAAACATTTTATAGTGGTATTCAATGAATTTCATAAAAACATTTTCCTGAATAGATTTAAGTTATTTCTACTTTGACAAAGTACAGTCTTGTGTCCTAAAAAAGGCACAGGGGGTGGGGTAGGGGTGGAGAGAAAGAGGAAGATCTGATACAGACAGACAAAAGAGGAAGAGGAAGAAAGAGACAGAAAATGAGAATTATAACTTAAATACAGAAAAACAAATCATATAATAGGAATAAAATCAAGCTGGCCTTAGATACCTCCATGGCAATGTTTAAACTCAGCCATGTTGAAGGGAGCAGCCATCTGCAACTTTCTGGAAGAAAGGAAGGATAGGACTTCAAATATTATACCCAGCTAACATGCCATTCACTTGTAAGGCTAGCATGCAAATAGGTGAAGAAGTGCATATGAGTGCTGCTTATTAAAAACATTCATTCATTCATTTATTCATTTATTTTAGAAGTAGTTGGACACATACCTTGATTTATTTACTTAATTTTATGTGGTGCTGAGGATCGAACCCAGTACCTCGCACATGCTAGACAAGCACTCTACCGCTGAGCTACAATCCCAGCCCTGATGAGTGCTGCTTTTACAAAATACTACTTGGTTGTGAAATCAGCCAATTAAGTATTAAAGAGCTCAAGGAGAAGTCATGGTAGAATGACTGCGAGAAGATTGCCTGAGCCCAGACACAGATTCTGTAGGTAATATCTATGGGATTATAGAATGGAATGTGAATGTTATGAACATGTAGTGTCAATATAACAAAAATAGGGAGAAGAAATGGGATTTGAAATGTTAATGCTAAGATTTTCAGCTTTCAAAGCAGGAAGCTAGTAGAGTGCCCAAAAGTAAATTGTGTAAACATTTAAAACTTGAGCAAACAACATTAGTTAAAAAAATAATTAATAAAACTAAATAGTTAGCTACTTAATGGATAATGATTAAATAACACTAAAGCTTTAATAATTTTCATGTATTTTTTAAAAACGGACTATTCCAAAAATATATAAAGTAAATAGCCAATACTAATTTATATGTTATTTGCATTTAATAGATGTCACCATGTTGTTATATTTGCTTCAGATCTTGTACAAAATATTTTAGAGAAAAGGAAAAGTTTAGATAAAATATAATGAATACTAATGCATTTAGCACCTATACTGGGAAATAAAACATTGTGAATACAATTGAGGACTCTGGTATGTTCTTCTCAAGTACCAGAGGTAGTGTCCTGATTTTGGTTTCAGTTGTTCACCTGCATTTCTTAAAAATATGTTGAAAGCCAGGCACAGTGGCATATGTCTGTAATCTCAGCAGCTTGGGAGACTGAGGCAGGAGGATTTAAGTTCACAGCCAGCCTCAGCAACTTAGTGAGGCTCTAAGCAACTCAGTGACACCCTGTCTCTAAATAAAATACAAAATAGAGCTGGAGATGTGGCTCAGTGGTCAAGTGCCCCTGAATTTAATCCCTGCTACCGCCCCCCCCCCCCAATAAAAAAAAGTTGAATTACTATATATTTTTATGTAGTCTTCATAAAAAACAACATTTTGGCTGGGTATGATGGTGCAAAGGTATAATCCCAGCTACTCAGTAGGCTGAAGCAGAAGAATTGTAAGTTTGAGGCCAGTCTCAGCAACTTTTGTGAGACCCTGTTTTGAAATAATAAAAAGGCCTGGGACCATACTACCACAAGCAGTATACTGATTCAGTGCAATCCTCATCAAAATACCAATGGCATTCTTCACAGAGCTAGAAAAAACAGTCCTAAAATTCATTTGGAAGAAAAAAAAAAGACCCAGAATAGCCAAAGCAATTTTAAGGCAAAAAAGCAATGCTGGAGTCATCAGAGTACCTGTCTTCAAATTATACTGCAGAGCTATAGTAACAAAAACTGCATGGTACTGGCATACAAATAGACACAGAGACAAACCCACACATCTGCAGTCATTTCTTGACAAAAGTGCCAAAAAGATACATTGGAGAAAAGACAGCCTTTTTAACCAATGGTGTTGGGTAAACTGGTTATCCATATATAGAAGAATGAAACTAGACCTTATCTTTCACCTTGCATAAAAATCAGCTCACAGTGAATCAAAGACCTGGGAGTTAGACCAGAAATTATGCAACTTCTACAAGAAAACATAGGGTCAACACTCCAACACATAGGCATAGGCAATGACTTCTCAATACCCATAAAGCTCAGGAAATAATGCCAGGAGTTAATAATGGGATGGCATCAAATTAAAAAACTGCACAGCGAAGGAAACAATTAGGAGTGTAATGGGAACCTACAGAATACGGAAAATCTTGGCTGGATAAGTATCTCTAAAGTATATAAAAAATCTTTAAAAACTTTACACCAAAAATAATACAATTAATAAATGGGAAAATGAATTAAACAGACATTGCTCAAAAGAAGAAATACAAATGGCCAACAAATATATAAAGAAATGTTAAACATTATTAGTAATTATAGAATGCAAATCAAAACTACACTGAGATTTCATTTTACACCAGTCAGAATGGCAGTCATCAAGAGTAAAAAGGCTGGAAAGGATGTGGAGGAGAAGGAACATTATACTGTTGGTGGGATTGTAAATTAATACTACCACTATGGAAATCTATAGATTCCTCAAAAGAGTAGTCATGGAACCACCATATAACACAGTTATACACTCCTCAGTATTTTTCTTAAAGAATTACAGTAATTACACTACAGTGATATGTGCATACCCATTTTTATAGCAGCACAATTCATAATAGCCAAACTGTGGAACCTGCCTAGGTGTCCATCAACAGAAGAATGGATAAAGAAAATGTGGGATATATACGCATGGAGTTTTATTCAGCCATAGAGAAGAATGAAATTATGTCATTTGCAGAGAAATGGATGGAACTAGATACCATTATCATGTTAAGAGAAATAAGTCAAACTCAGAAGGTCAAGGGTGGTATATTTTCTCTCATAAGCAGAAGCTAGAGAGGAAAAGGAGAAGAAAGATGGGAGCAATCTCATGAAAATCAAAGGGAGTTCAGTAGAAGAAAGGGACCAAGGGGGTGGGAGATGGGGAGGAAGGAAAGAAGTGCTGGGGAGTGATACTGGCCAAATTATATTGTTATATTGTGTGCATGTATGAATACGCAACAAGATACCCATTGTTATGTACAACTATAACGTACTGATTTTGAAAAACATGGATAAAAAAGGCCTAGGAGTATAGCTTAGTGGTCAAGTGCCTCTGAGTTCAATTCCTAGTACTGGGGGAAAAACTAGAAATAATATTCTGCATTTTTGTCCTTTATTTAGCTTAACATTCTTTGAGATTTTTGTTGCTATATATTGCTTGAGTTTATTTGGTTACATGGATATGATTTATTAATTTATTAATTCATTTTTAATTGGTAGACAGCTGTTTTCGCTATGATGTTATGATAAAATTTTTCTAACATTTTCTTTTAAGAATGTTTTTGAGGGGCTGGGGTTTTGGCTCAGTGGTAGAGCACCTGCCTAGCATGTGTAAGGCACTGGGTTCGAGCCTCAGCACCACATTAAAAAAAATAAGTAAACAAAATAAAGGTATTTTTTTAAAAAAAGGAATGTTTTTGATAATTTTTAAAAAGTTGGTTTATCCAGGTATACTCTCAGAGAAAAGAAACATTTACTTAAAGTACAATAAGACCTTTGTTTTTTTTTTTTTGGCTATTAATTCTAGAAAAGTTAGAATTAATACTTTTATCTGTGTGGGGGTGCCACATACCTGTAATCCCAGCTACTTTGGAGGCTGAGGCAGGAGGGTAACAAGTTTGAGACTAGCCTGGGCAACTTAGCAAGATCCTGTTTCAAAGTAAAATTTTAAAAAGGGCTGTGGATGGGTCTGGGTTTGTGGCTCGGTGAGCGCTTGCTTAGCATGCATGTGCCCCTGGGTTTGATTCTCAGCATCACGTGAAAAACAACAACAACTAAATAAACAAAGGTATTGTGTCCATCTACAACTGAAAATATTAAAAAAAAAGGGGGGGGGGCTGTGGATGTAGCTTATTAGTAGAGTGATCCTGGATTCACTCCCCAGTACCACCCCCATCCCACACAATGTTGCCTCCCGCCATGCAAAAAAAAAATCAACATTTTAAAAGTATCATCTAAGGATTTATCCCTGTATATAAATTTTTTTTGTTAATCTTTTTCCCCCTGTTTATGTGCATAGAAAGATAACTGGAATGTTGTTTACTCACTGTTAATAATATTTATTTCTAGGTAATAGAATGTGGGGTTGTGTTTTAAACTTTTAGCTGTTTTCTTCATAATGAATGTGTATGATTTATAATAGCAACTCAGTGATATTTTTCTCGAAAAAAAATACTCAAAATTAAATATGTTAAGATGTTGAATATGATTATTTAGTAATGCAAGGGTAAGTATAAATTGTATGACAAGAGTATTAAATTATTTTCATTTTGGCATGTTTGTATTTCAAAAGATCAGTATGTAAATTTATAGTATAATTGAAATGCTATAATATATTCAGCCTTCCTTAAAAGTATGACTAAAATCAATTAGATGAAAGAAAAGGGAAATTTTCTAGTAATTTCCTTTTATTTATCTTCAGTTTTTTATGATGGATTGAAGGAAAAGTTATTGTAATAAATTAAGTTTAAGTCCCTTTAGTATGATGCAATCTTCAAGTGATTTAGACTACAGAAGAGATTTTCAGAAGAGGCATTAGAAGCTTCCACCAGACTTTTATTTCCTTCTTGTCCCAGTGCTATGTAGTCCACCGTCCCTTCCTGAATTCTCAGATACCTAGTGGGCTCAGGTGTCAGTAACATTTGCCAGGGTAACTGGTGCCTCCCTGTGTCCTTGATTTAATGAACATCTCAAAACTGGATTGTTACAAATAAAAGAGTACAAGATATTCTGTTTTGTCTTTTGGATAAAAATTTGATCTGTTTGTTTTGTAGGTATGACCTTGCTTCTAGGGAATGGCTTCCACTAAACCATTCTGTGAACAATGTGGTTGTTAGATATGGTCATTCTTTGGCTTTATATCAGGTAAAAATACCCGCACTCTGTACTAAGCATGAAACTCGACTCTTCCTCAGTTAATTTATGTATTATGCAGTTGAAAAGCTATTGAATGTTGTTTTTTTAATTGGGGCAGACTTTCTTTTGGCGGTGGGAGTTATTTGATTGGCTAAGTTGTAAATGGAATTGAAGCTGCAATTTCTTGAACCCAAGAGATTTTAATGGATCTAACCATACTGAGATATTATTGATTGTGATACCAAGTGGTTAGAACTGTAGATTAAAAAGTATTGATTAGCATTTATGCCATTCCAGGTTTAGCCAAGAATTGTCAAGCAACTAAATAATAATTTTCACCTCCCATTTTTGGAGGTATGTGGTAGGATGAAGCAACTTTATTTTTTCAAGTTATTTTATTATGTAAAAGATCTCATAAGCAAGCCCAAGAAAATGACAAAGTTTTAGAGACATAAAATATGATTTGCTTATTTTTGTTCCTTTCTGCATCCTCTTCCTAATTATTCATGGAATGGCCCATTAATACTTTTTAAGCTGAGAACAATATTGAGGTTTTGAACTGGTCATTTTTTGTTCTCAGATTTGATATATTTTTTTTTTTTTTAGAGAGAGAGAGAGAGAGAGAGAGAGAGAAAGAAAGAATTTTTTAACATTTATTTTTTAGTTTTCGGTGGACACAACATCTTTATTTTTTTATTTTTATGTGGTGCTGAAGATTGAACCCAGTGCCCCGCACATGCCAGGCGAGCATGTTACCGCTTGAGCCACATCCCCGGCCCCTCAGATTTGCTTATTTTTGTTCCTTTCTGCATATCCTCTTCCTAATTATTCATGGAATGGCCCATTAATACTTTTTAAGCTGAGAACAATATTGAGGTTTTTGAACTGGTTATTTTTTGTTCTCAGATTTGAATTTTTTTTTTTTTTTAGAGAGAAAGAATTTTTTTAATATTTATTTTTTCGTTTTCGGTGGATATAACATCTTTATTTTTTTTAATTTTAATGTGGTGCTGAGGATGGAAACCAGCGCCACGTGCATGCCAGGCGAGCGCATTACCGCTTGAGCCACATCCCAGCCCCTCAGATTTGAATTTTTAATGTTTTTAAAATCCTGTTTATGTTTTTTCCTCTAGGATAATATTTACATGTATGGAGGAAAAATTGATTCAACAGGCAATGTGACCAATGAGTTGAGAGTGTTTCATATTCATAACGAATCATGGGTATTATTGACCCCAAAGGCAAAGGAGCAGTATGCAGTGGTTGGACACTCAGCACACATTGTAACACTGAAGAGTGGCCGGGTGGTCATGCTGGTTATCTTTGGTCACTGCCCACTCTATGGATATATAAGCAATGTACAGGAATATGACTTGGGTAGGTATATTTTTTTTCTAATAGACATGTTTTAAACATCAACTTAAAAACCTCTCCCTTTATTTTTAGGATGTTAAACAATATTCAAGCTAACCTAGATCCAGTTCTTCATCTTGAAACACAGATTACACGGGTATAACCAGTAAAATTTAGGCTATTGATGCCCCTTTGTAGTGTGTATGTGCTAGTGTCAATGCAAGGAGCCAAAAAAGGCACTGAATAGTTTGGTTGTTAAAAATCAATGAAAATAGTTCAGAACTACAAATACTATGGAAAAGAACTTGTATGGCCCTTTAGTGATTGGTTTAATGGAGTGTGAATTTCCCTTAATATATAATCTTTCCTTTGGTTAAATTTTATTTTATCTATTATTGTTTAGTGGGAGTATCAGTCATAATTGACATTTTGATAAAGTTGGCCCATAATATACACCTCTATATTGGTCACTTAAAGGCCATAGTGAATTAAATTCTCACTTGTTAAATTTAATGAAATTGTTTTCCTATATAGAGTGTTAGAACATCAAAACATGTAACAGATTGGAGTTGACCATATGGCTTTGTTACAAGTTTTAAGTGGATTTCTTTTTTTAGACAGAAAGATAAAATTATATGTATTAACCCTCTTGAAATCTCTTCTCCATCTGTGAGATATTTTGAAGTTGCATTTTAGAGAAGGGGAACCTGCATGCTTTTGACTGTTTTTCCCTTTCCAGAGAGGAACACCTGGAGTATTTTGCAAACCCAGGGTGCCCTTGTGCAAGGGGGTTATGGCCACAGTAGTGTTTATGATCACAGGACCAAAGCCCTGTATGTCCACGGCGGTTACAAGGCTTTCAGTGCCAATAAATACCGGCTTGCAGATGACCTCTACAGATACGATGTGGACACCCAGATGTGGTGGGTGCTTTTTCTTGAGCTTTTGCTTAAAATTGTGAATTCTATAGAGGCAATTGTTGGGAAAATATATTTGCTGAATTTTTTTTGTTTCAGACCGGGCAGGTAATTCTGTTTAGCATTGTATATAAAGAAATTAGGAAAAAGCATAGGGTAATAAATTAGCTGATGTTTATTTTGTTATATTATCCTATTTTTGTAACATGAAACTGCTTGGTTTTAGGGCATTGATTTCCAGTTTTCATACACTGAACACTACAGTAAAATTTTTTCCCTTCAGAATCCTAAGGAGTGAACTACATAGTTGAGTTTGTATACACATTTATAATTAAATAAACTATATTCTCTTTTTCTGGTGGTGATGTTTGAGATGGAACCCATGCATGGGAGGCAAGTGCTCCTCCACTGAGCTGTACCTCCAGTAAGATATATTCAGTTTTGAACTTTGTCTTGATGATCCAAGTGTCACCCTCGGGGTCGGCTACTGGTATCATTCCAATAAAATCAAATAGGATGCTGATACCTAATTGATAGAGCTCGCTTCACTCTGAACCAGAGACCAGCTTATAAAAAGTTCTCTGATTTTAACAACTGTAAAGCTAGTCTGAGTTATGAAATCATGTAATTTTAAAGCAATGTTTTTCTTCTTTTTGTATTTCCTCACATATTTGAGACCATGCCCATGAAAACGTATTTACATTTTGTCATAAAAATCATCATTTTTAGTGACTTTATAATACTTTTTCATCTGAGTATACTGAGCCTGTGTGATTGGAAGTTTTGGTTTCTAGCTTTTGTCTTATTAGTATTTTGCATAGGTCTCTCTCTGTTTCATATGATTTCTGCCCAGAAAGTGGAGACATAGTACCATGGGGTATTAACATTTTAAGGATCTTAATATCTTTTGCCAAAATTCTTATAAGTTTCTAAAGTTTTACATGTTTGTTGAGAGAGCTGCTAAGTACAAGGAAAATTCTGCAAGTATTTGCACATTTGGGTTTGAAGCTAATAAAATGGTTATGTTTGCATTAGCAGATAAATAACTATTCTTAAAAACTAACCTTATATTTATTATTTTTCAATAAACTCAAAGGACCATTCTTAAGGACAGCCGATTTTTCCGTTACTTGCACACAGCTGTGATAGTGAGTGGAACCATGCTGGTGTTTGGAGGAAATACACACAATGACACATCCATGAGCCATGGTGCCAAATGCTTCTCTTCAGACTTCATGGCTTATGACATTGGTAAGTTTCCCAGAGCCATTTGTCTCTTCAGAAGTGTTTTTTTATATAAGCAGCATTTTAAAAGAAACTGAAAACATCACTAGTTCAAACGGTCAGGTCACTTGAAAGAGGTCCAAATGGTAGTTTTGTATTTATTTGACTAAAGTTATATATTTATTCAGAAGCATTACTTTACATTCAGTTCTTTTAGAAGTCACTCTTTTTTATTTTTGAAGATGAGTTGAGATAACTAGTCTCTTCTTTGTTAGAAATGCTTTACATAGTAGTGTTATTTTGTAACTACCAGCACTGGGTTAAGATTAGCTTTATTTTATTTCTTGTGAAACAAGTCTCACATGTATTCTTGGTGTGATAATATACTTGACCACCAGAGGGCAGTATTTCCTCATTCATAAGTAATACCAGTGTTGTGTATAAATATTAGATGTTCATTAAAAATATATTTTTTAATTGTGGTAAAATACACATAACATAAAATCTACTATCTTAATCTTTAAAAGTATATAGTTTGGGGCTAGGGTTGTGGCTCAGTGGTAGTGTTCACCTAGAATCTGTGAGGCACTGGTTTTGATCCTCAGCACCACAGAAAAATAAATAAATAAATAAATAAATAAATAGAATTATTTAAAAAAGTGTATAGTTGGTAGAATTAAATATAATCATAATGCTATGCATTTAGCACTACAATTAATCTCCATAACTGTCTTCATCTTATAAATCTGAAACTATCCATTTGGCAACATTTCCACCTTCCCTCTATCCTTTGCAACTACCATTATACTGTCTGTCTTTATTGTATACACATAAATCTACAGTTCACTTTCAGCAGACATTTATGTGCTAGCTCCTGAACTTCTGCATTGGGGATGATCAAATGAATAAGTTATAGCCCTTAGAGTAAAAGTGGAGGAGACAGAGAAATGAGCAGACAATATAGTTGCAATTCAAGATTTTTTTTCCACTGAAAGCAATATATTTGAGCATAACCAAGTATTCCTAAGTCCTGGTAAGGGCAACAGCAGGGAAGGCCTTCTTGTGGGTCCTGAGGAACACTGGGAATCAGTCACGTACTATTAGTACTTCCCAAACAGAGGAAGTCCATGTGTGGTGACACAGAGACAGGAAGTGACCAAGGCACATATATAGGGCCTGTGAGTTATTACTATCCTATTCATCATACCAAAGGTAGCAGTGACCCCAAAAGAGACTAGAAAAGTAAACAGGTGTCAGCCTAGGACCTTCAGATCTTAAGTAGCCCGTTATGTTATGTTGAGGAATGTGGGATTTTTGAAGCATGTTTCAGAGGAAGTGATGGAATTGTATGTATATCTTAGGAATATCACATTAGTGGCGTTTTGTAGTATTTGGAAGGGGGCATGTTGGCATTTAGGAGACTTGCTGAAGTCTTGGTGAAGGTTTGAACTAAGGTGGTAGATGTGGCTCTGAGAATAAAGAGATAGACATACTTTGATAGCTCCCAGGAACTTTGAGGTTTGATGGGATGTGTTTTGAAAGAAATGAAAGCATTCTTAATCCCAGGTATGTGATGTGAACCATTACCTATTGCCAAGATTGGGAATCAACATGGAGGAGTACAATCTGAGAAGAAGAGAGTGAAGGAAATGTTGGACCATATCCAATTGAGGATATCTAAGAGAGAACAACTCAGAGAGCTGGTAGGAAGCTTCAGGAGGTGTGAACTTCTGTAATGAAAAACAGCCACCAGGGCAGATGGATAGAGAAGTCCAAAAGAGAGTGAAGATTGTGAATAGTGTTATGGAAGTAGGAGGAAAATAGGCGAGAAGGATGATCTCAGAAGAATTGGTTAATGCCTCCAGAATAGTTAAGTAAAATAAGGACCTGAAAGTCCTTCAGATTTAGCAAGAGTTATTATTACCTTCTAGTCATAGAGGAGTAACGTAGATTATAGGAAGCTGGGAAATAACATGGGGTGAAGTGCATACATGGTGAACATTGACTTTTATTTAAAAACTTTAGTGAAGGGAAGGAAAAGGGCAAGTTGAGTGCCTCAGAGGGAGATATATCTAGGAGAGGCATTAGAGAAAGAAAAAGAGAGAGAGAGGAAGATGGGATATCTTGAGGATATTTAAATGTTGTGGTGAAAACCAAAATGAATGTGGAGACTCAAAGGAAAAAAGTTCTATGTCGTTGAGTCAGAGAAGGGACTTTGGGAGGGGAGAAGAAGAAGAGATCCTGACATACTGGTTTGGGGGAAGGAAGCAAGGTAGGCAGAAAGCTTGGGCAGTTGTGGCCTTTGAACTTCATCCTGAAGAAGATGGGGTAGAGGCTGGATAAGAGAAGACTGTGTAGGTTATGGTCAAGCTCTGCTTAGGTAGCTCTCAGAGGGTGAGGCAGTGAGCATGTGGGTGGTATGGTGCAGGAACACCTGCTCTTATTCATTCAGAAGAGAAGTTATTAGCATAGGTCAGGACAAAGGAAGCTTTTCTAGATCTAGGGGATCTAGAAAAAGACTTAAAATATTAGATGAGTTTAAATTTAAAAAATTTTAACTTTCACCTACATTTTTCCATTGTAGCTACTAAGTTTGGGCGAATCAATATAGAGAAGAGTGGAACATAATTGTGGAACTCACGTTTTACTTACATCAGCTTTGTAGAAAATAAATTTTCTTTAAGTTAAAAATTATCTTGGCTTGAGGTAGGGTGTGGTTCAGTGGTAGAACACTTGCCCATTGTACATAAGGCCCTCCTGTGTTTGATCTCTAGTACTACCAAAAAAAAAAAAAAAAAGAAAAGAAGAAGAAACATTCTTGTGGGTACAATCAAAAGGATAGCAGGGTGAAAGACCTGTATGTCATGGCTGTTAGATGCTAATTGCCATATGACCCATCTTGTTTTTGGTACTGGGGATTGATCCCAGGGGCGCTTAATTACTGAGCCATGCCCAGCCCTTTTTATATTTTGAGTCAGGGTCTTGGTAAGTTTCTTAGGGCCTTGGTAAGTTGCTGAGGCTGGCTTTGAATAAACCTCCTGAGCTGCTGTCTTGTGCCCCTGTGCCCATCTTTTGTACCCTACTGCTCCACTGCTGCTGGTTATTACCCAGCAATCATAGCATGACTAATAGAGTTGACTGGTATGTTTTACAAGGCTGTGTGTGTGTTACAGTCTTCTTCTCCTTTTTTTTAAAAAATTTTTTTTTAATTGTAGATGAACACAATATCTTTGTTAATTTATTTTTATGTGGTGCTGAGGATTGAACCCAGTGCCTCACATGTGCGAGGTAAGCGCTCTACCACTGAGCTACAGCCCCAGCCCTACAGTCTTCTTGAAAACTGTCAGTTTCTGTTGATTATGAATGGCAGTCCTCTCTGATGTGTTTTTCTTGCTTCTAGCTTGTGACCGCTGGTCAGTGCTTCCCAGACCTAATCTCCACCATGATGTCAACAGATTTGGCCATTCCGCAGTCTTACACAACAGGTAATTGGAGAAGTGCTTGCTTCTTTTCTTTTGTGCTTGAGATGGAAGTGAAATAAAATATGTAGAAGTGAAAATGGACTAATATTATTTGTAGAATTCCCTCATTCCATTAGTTTTTCACAGAGTACAAATTTCCTGATTAAGGGTTAAAATATTCGATGTGACTGTAAATTGCTTCTAATGCCATGTTTGCTGATCTGGTGGTGTTAGCACACAGGGACATTCTATGTTTTGTGGTATTGGGATGTGTGGGGCAACAAAAGCTCCATGCATATTACTGTGTTAGGTCTTATGTAATTCTTTTTGGTACTTAGGTTGTTGAGTTTCAAGTAGCTGTATCTGAACAGTAAAGAAAGTTTTGGAAAAAAGTAGAGAGCCCTTTAGGTGAGAGATAAGGTAGGGAACAGAAATGGAGAGGTTGTGGATCTTAATATAAGGCCAGTCTGTAGTCCTTGGATATTTTGAAGTCTGCAATGTGTTTTTCTTCATTGCTTAAAATCGCCTGGGCCAGCTACCAGAACTCATCATAAATCTTCTCTGGAGAAACTCTGTCCAATAAAGGAGATTCTGAGTGGCCACTCTACCTACCTGTTTCTTACATTGAGCTTTAAAGATGTTTAAGAAGTTAAACAGCCTACTCATGTCATTAGTTTTTCTCATTCTGTTTCTGCTATTATTACTACTGTTTCTACTTTTAAAATTCAAAGTCACATAGACCCTGTAACTATTGAAGCCTTTAATATTTGCATTATGTTAGGATACCTTTGGCTTTTAAAAAATTTCTGTTGTAATGATGAGAGTAATTTAACTTGAATTAGGAAAAATAAGAAAGCAACATTTTTGAGATATTGTAAGGAAGAGTTGATAGAATTTAGACACTAGGTATTGGTCCAAGTGCTATCTTTTACAGAGCAGTTATTTAAATTTTTTTTAGCAATATGTAAGATTTTATGGTGAGAACATTTGGTAGTGATAGACTAGCCTCTTGAAGTTTTCCCCCCAGAGAGCAGAGGCAGCCCTGGGCATTACCTTGCCTGTGGCTGCCTGGCCCCAGTTCTCCTCATCTTGGCATTCCTGGAGTTCTCCTGGCGCATAGTTTGGAGTGGAATAGGCATTTGCTAGATGTCAATCATTCGTACTGTGATGATAACTATCAAACAGATGAATCTTTTATTAAAACCTTCTTGAGTTTTATACAAACTCAACAAGAAGTTGACTGTTTATCACAAAATGTAGTTTAACCATGAATCAAAGTTGGAAATGGCTTGTTTGATGATGATGCTTCTGTTTTTGTGTAATACAATAGTGTGTTTGAGCCTGATATGTGAGTGTGAGTACTGGACAGGCTTGGCTGGGGCAGGAGATAATGAATGAGGCCATCTACTAAAAGGCTGTGGTTTTAGTTTAATTTTATGAAATAATATGGTGAAAGAGAAACTTTGATTCACATAATTTCTTTCTTTTTTTTTTTTAGAGAGAGAGAGAGAGAATTTTTAAAATATTTATTTTTTTAGTTTTTGGTGGACACAACATCTTTATTTTATTTTTATGTGGTGCTGAGGATCAAACCCAGCGCCCTGCACATGCCAGGCGAGCACGCTATTGCTTGAGCCACATCCCCAGCCCTCACATCATTTCTTTGTGTTATAAGTCAGCAGCAGTGGGTCAAGTGTAGTTAGTTGACTTAGCTGTTCTTCTCAATTACCTGCTCCCGGATTTTCTTTTCTTTTTTTTTAAATAAACATTATATATATATATATATATATATATATATATATATATATATATATATGTTTTTTTTGTTTGTTTGTTTGTTTGTTGTTGTTGTGGTGGTGGTGCTGAGGATCGAACCTAGGGCCTCGCACATGCAGGGTGAGCACTCTGCCACTGAGCCACAACCCTGGCCCCTCTAGATTTCTTTGAAGACCTCTCCCTGCCTTCCCAGAGCCACTAGGTGACCAGAGGAATTAAGTATTGCTGAGAACACCAACTCTTCCTGGGTGGAGGAGGGAGTTCATTTGAACAAATAGAATTTGTTGAATCCAGCCTGACTCATGTGATGCTCTGTGAGCCAATAGTGGGGTTAGAAATGTGGTGGTGCTGGGGCTGGGGCTGGGGCTGTGTGTGGTTCAGCGGTAGTGCACTTGCCTGGCATGTGTGAGGCACTGGGTTTGATTCTTAACACCACATATAAATAAATAAAGTAAAGCTAAAAAATATGTTTTTTAAAAAAAGAAATGAATGTAGTGTTCATTTTGTTGTTTGTATTAAAATATGCAGTTTTCAGATATGGTAATAAATACTTATTTTATGCTGCTATGAACATAAATGTACAAATATCTCTTCAGTGTGCTGATGATTCTTTGGATATATACTCAATAGTGGGATCCTGAACCATATGTAGTTCTTTTTAAAAACTTTTGAGCAACCTTCATACTCTATAATGGTTACAATAGTTTGTGTTTCCATCAGTAATGTACAAGAGTTCCCAATTTTCCATATCCTTGCCAAAATTTTCTTTTTTTTTAAATGACTATTTTAACAGGTATGAGGTGATATTTATTTATTTATTTATTTTGTGGTGCTGGGGATTTAACCCAGGATCTTGTGCATGCAAGGCAAGCACTCTACCAACTGAGCTATATCCCCAACCCTCGTATTGTATTTTAAACTTGCATTTCCCTGGTCATTAATGATGTTGAACTTTTTTCATGAATCTTTTGGTCATTTGTATGTCTTCTTTTGAAAAATGTCTGTTCAAGTCCTTTGCCCATTTTTAAATTAGAATATTTTTTCTTAGCTTTTGAGTTCTTTGAATTCCTTATATGTTTTGGATATGAACCCCTTATCAGATGTGTTATTTAAACAGAAATATTTTCTCCCATTACATAGCTTGTGTCATCAATCAATTGGTTGCTCTCCTTCTGTGCAGAAGCTTCTTAGTTTGATGTGACTTCATTTGCCTATTTTTGCTTTTGTTACCTGTGGTTTTAGTGTCACATAAAAAAAAAAAAAGTTCTTGCCTAGGCCAGTTTCATGGAGCTTTCACCCTGTTTTCTTCCATTGGGTTTTTTAAAGTTGTAGATGGACACAATAACTTTATTTTATGTATGTATTTTTATGTAGTGCTGAGGATTGAACCCAGTGTCTCAACACGTGCTAGGCACTGAGCCACAACTCCAGCCCTTCTTCTAGTAGGTTTTGTTGTTGTTGTTGTTTTGGTACCAGGGATTGAACTCATGGGCACTTGACCACTGAGCCACATCCTCAGCTCTATTATGTATTTTAGTTAAGAGACAGGGTCTCACTGAGTTGCTTAGCACCACTTTTACTGAGTCTGGCTTTGAACTCGCGATCCTCATGCCTCAGCCTCCTGAGCTGCTGGGATTACAGGAGTGTGCCACCAGCTCTTTTATTAGTTTCATGATTTTTAAAATACATTTTAAAAGACTTTAAGTCTTTTAATGCATTTTGAGTTGATTTTTTGCATGAGTATAATTTCATTCTTTTGCTTGTGGATATCTGATCTTTAGTTGAATTCTATTATGGTGGTCAGAGAACACATTTTATTTTCTATTTTGATAAATATTTATTGGGATTTTTTTATGATCTAGTATATTTATTATCTGTCTTGGAGAATGTTCCATGGGAGATTGCATATGTTGCTTTTATTGGGTGGAGTGTTGTTTAGATAAGAGGTCAAGTTGGTTAACCATGTTGCTCAAGTGCTATGTCCTCCAATATTGAGAGTAGAATATTGAAGTCTCCAACAGTTATTGTTCTTGTAGTATTTCTTATAAGGCAGGTCTGCTAACAAGTCTTTTAGTGTTTATCTGATAATATTTTTATTTTAGCTCCATTTTTGGAGGATAGTTTTGTCAGAGCATTGTTGCTTTCTACACTTTCCCTATGTCTTCCTTTGCCTTCTAAGCTCCATTGTCTTTTTTTAAAATATTCTTTTAGTTGTTGATAGACCTTTATTTTAATCATTTATTTATATGTAGTGCTGAGAATCAAACTCAGAGCCTCACACATGTGAGGCAAGCACTCTACCACTGAGCCACAATTCCAGCCTCTCCATTGTTTCTTAACTGATAATCTTAAGGCATTCTCTTATCTGATGAATTGTTTTACTTTTGTTGTCTTCACATTGTCTCTTAGTTTTGAGCTTTCAGTTTATGATGTGTTGAGATATGGGTCTTTTTGTGTTTGTCTTACTTGGAAGGAATTGAACTTTATGGATGTATGGACTAATCTTTTTCAAATTTGGAAATTTTTCAAACATTATTTCTTTAAGTGTATTTTTTTTCCTTACTCCTCCTTGTGGAATTCTGTTATGTAGATATTGGTATGCTTGAAAGAATTCCACAGGTCCCCGTGGCTTTGTTAACTTTTTTTTTAGTATTTTATTCCTTTCTTTTCTTCAGATTATATCATTAAATTAATCTATCTTTTTTCTTTTAAGTGGTGCTGAAGATGGAACCCAGGGCTTTGTGCATGTTAGTTTGGGCATGCTAGGCAATTGATCTACTACCACAAGCTTCATCCCCAGCCCTACTGATGTTTTTTTTTTTAAATATATTTATTTTATTTTTACGTGGTGTTGAGGGTCGAACCCAGCACCTCGCGCATGCCAGGCGAGTGCGCTACCGCTTGAGCCACATCCCCAGCCTCCTAGTAATGTATTTTTAAGATGGCTATTTTTTTTCCTCTACCAGCTCAAATCTGTTGTTGAGTAACTGTAGTGAATTTTTGTTTTACATAATTGTATTTTCAATTCCAAGATTTCCATTTCTGCTTCTCCTTCTCTGTACTGGTGATTGAACTCAGGGACACTCAATTACTGTGCCACTCCCCAGCCCTATTTTGTATTTTATTTAGAGACAGGGTCTCACTGAGTTGCTTAGCACCTCGCTATTGCTGAGGTTGTCTTCGAATTCATGATTCTCCTGTTTCAGCCTCCAGAGCCACTGGGATTATAGGCATGCACCACTGTGCCCAGCTCCATTTATTTAATTTTTTTAAAAAATATTTTTTAGTTGTAAATAGATATGATACCTTATTTAAAAAAATTTTAATTGTAGATGGACACAGTACCTTTATTTTATATATTCATTTTCATGTGGTGCTGAGGATTGAACCCAATGCCTCCCACATGCAAGGCAAGTGCTCTGCTGCTGAACTACAACCCCAGCCCTCTATTTATTCTTTTTTTTTTTTAAATATTTTTTTAGTTGTCAATAGAGCTTTATTTTATTTATTGATATGTGGTGCTGAGAATCGAACCCAGAGCCTCACACATGCTAGGCAAGCGCTCTGCCACTGAGCCACAATCCCAACTCCTCCATTTATTCTTTATAATTTTAATTTATGTCTCTTTATTGGTATTCTCTATCTGTTGAGTCATTAATGTCATACTTTCATTTAATTTTTTTAGACATAGTTTTTAAGTTCCTTAAAAATACATAATAGCTACTTTGAAATCTTTGTCTCCTGAGACAAACATGTGGAACCCCACAGAGGTAGTTTTTGTTGACTTAATTTTCTTCTGTATGGGTCACAGGTTTTAATTTTTTTGCATATTTTGTTGAAAACTAAATATCTTAAAACAATAAATGGTAAGAAAACTGATCAGATTGTGATTTTTGTCACCATCATCACTGACAACTGTTGCTGTTTATATAAGGTACTGTGTGTTCTGTTCTGTCTCCCCAAACAGGGTGCCACTGCTAATTTCTCTGATTAGTCGTTTTTTCTTGTTTTTAAATTAAGGTCCAACTTGCTCTGGAGTGCCCCTAGATCAGCTTAGTATTCAGCCAATGATTTCTCAATGGTTTTGCTAAAATGCTTAAATGCTTTCAGCTAATAAGACTCCAATATTCAAAGTTCTAGAAGTTTATAAGTTTACCCTGGTTTTTACTATATGGCTAGTGCTGCCTTTTTCATTATTATCTGCAAGTTCTTGAAGCCTTGTGTAGACGCGTACTACTGGAGATGTGAAATTTTATTAAAGCACCCTGAAGGAGAATTGGGCTTGATTTAAAACTCTTAAAACCTTGATTCTGGCCAGGTGCACTGGTGTACTCCTATAATCCTAGCTGCTCTGGAGGCTTAGGCAGAAGAATTACAAAATCAAGCCCAACCCGGGCAACATAGAACCCTATCTTGAAAAAATAAAAAAGCCCTTGACCCTTGACTTCAGGAGGACTTTCACTTCTGGAGCTTCTCCCACTGAAATGTGTAAAGCAAGAACTGGAAAGATAATGAGGAAACATTGGACAGAAACTAAGAGATGAATCAAATTCAAGGAGGGCTTCAGCCTGAGATTTTGCCCATCCAGCTGGGGCAGCAGAGAGCTGGAGCTGAATTTTGGGCTGATTTCCAGACTGAAGGATCAGGGGCCAGAGGTATTTTTGTTTGTAATAGATGCTAAATGGTTATTTCTGAGTGAATAAGTAAATGGATAGCATGATTTGGGCCTTGTTCTTTTTAGAGACAGATAATATAAATAATCATATTAAGTTTTTAGGCTAAAAACAAAATTAAACTGAAGAGATCATATGCAGAAAAGAACGGGCCCATTTGTAATATTAGTATTAGAAATGTAATGTTATCCTTGAAATGGAAGAGATTTAAGCAAAATTCTTTTTTCCTAAAAGGATGTTAAAACTTTTTATTGTGAAAATTTGAAAGATATAAAGAAGTAGAGATAATAGCATAATTAAGCCCCATGTGCCCCTTACTCTACATTAGCAGTCATCAATCTGTGGCTATCCTGAACCTGTCCATCTTACTTGGAAGCAATTTTCTAGCACAATAGGATTTCACAAGTAAATATTTTAGATTACAGTTGGTTTTCATTATTCACAGTGGTTATGTTCTGCACACAGTGAATTAGTGAATATTGACTCTCTGCTCGTACGGGACATTAGGTTTCTGCAAGCCGCCTTAGCACATTTTCCTAAACTAGTCAATATGTTAACCCTGTTCAGTGTGTGTTTCTCTTTAAACACAATATATTGCCTATTTCTTACCATTGAGCTTGTGGTCAATAGCACTTCGACTCACGTCTAAACAAAATTTATCTAACACACATATTTCCTCCACAAAGGCACATCACGGCTTAAAACAGGAGACAGCACTTGAGCACTGCACTAGGGGTTGTAAACAATGAAATCACTAGCATAAAGTAAAGCACAAAAACTCAAGAAGGGGGCACTAAAACCATGAAAGGGACACTTGTTACAGTATGAGAGCTGAGACAAGAAGTCAGAGCACTCCTTTGTTTGAGCTGAGCTGGGAATATGTATGTTTCACCATTCTGCATGCACATGCCTGCAAGTGACCATAAACTGCTGCAAAGTATTGATTTTGGAGTTAGGAATAAATTTTAGCACATAGGTAAATTCACAAATACAGAATCTGCAAATAATGAGAATTGACTATTTTTCATGAAAGACTCTTAAAACATATAAGTACTGCTGAGATTGGAGGTGCATGCATGTAATCCCAGGGTCTGTGGAGGTTGAGACAGGAGGATTGCAAGTTTGTGTTTAACCTCAGTGGCTTTAGCAAGGCCCTAAGCAACTTAGACCCTGTTTCAAAATAAGTAATAGAAAAGACTTGGGTTATAGCTCAGTGGTAAAGCATCTGGGTTTTACTCTCCAGTACGCCTTCCCAGAAAAAAAGAAGGAAAAAAACCCTAACCAAAACAAAACAAACAAACAAACAAATAAAACCCCCCCAAAACAAACAAACAAAAAAACCCTACAACTAGTATACTTAAAAATTATAACACTTAAAAATTAATAGTTCTTTAACATAATCAGTGTTCATTTCATATTCAAGTTTCTGAATTGTCTTATAATTCTTTTAAAATTTAGCTTGTTGAAATGAGGATCCAACTTAAATCACTAAATTAAAACCATTAAAATATGTTCTTTTTCTTAATTACAGGCTCCTTGCCTGTCATGTTTCCATTTATTTGCTAGACACTGTGTTGTATATCCTGTAGAGTTTCTTATAGTCCAGATTTTGATGGTTGTATCCCCATGCTTTCAAATACATGTTGGTATCTCTTCTGACCTTCCTGCAAATTAATGCAGTCAGATTCACTTTAGGATTACAACAAGATTACTTCATAAGATTGATTATTTTCCTTTATTTGAAAATTTCAAAATAATAGACTGATTTCTCAGCATTGTCCAAAGATGACAGTTGGGTTCATGGGCATGTGTTATTGAATTTAAGGATTTAAAAATATTTGGTGTGTTGTACCAAGTCCTTTATAGTTCTTATTCTTATTAAATTTCAAACATTTTCTATCTGTAGCCAGGGAGCATCCCTTCATGGTAGCTCTTGAATCTTTCTGACAGTACATAGTCTTTCTCATACTGAAAATACTGTCCACATTCATTGTGAACATTTACTGACCCAGACACACACTGGGTTTTTCTCTAAAAAGTTCTAATATGGACCGGCAGGGGAATGAATGTTTTTAATTACCACAGTCTAAGTCATAGTCCTAATCATTACTATTGTGTTGGTCATTTAAGAAGACCAGTTAAAGAAACACTGTGTTTCTGTGTGTGAACTCTTCCTTCTCTCAATAGATAAACTGCTACACACTTTACATACATTTTTTTAAAAAAAAATTTTTATTAGTTGCTCAAAACATTACAATGGTCTTGACATATCATACATTTGATTCAAATGGGGTACATACTTTTTTCTGCATGGCTTCCTCCCCGCATAACAGTTGGAGATAATGCCGTAGCAGTATACAGAAATCTTCCTCATTTCTTTTTACATCTGTGTAGTATTTCATCATGTTGTTGCATCAGAGTTTAATACATTCCCAATAGATTTTGGAGTGTCGGAATATTTTTCCTATTTTTTAATGATGTAGTTAATTACCTCACATGTATTTTTGCTATTGAATCTTTGTGATAGACTTCTAGAATGTGATTTCAGATTCAGAAGGTTGATGTGTAGTTTTATTAGAAATTGCTAAATTACCTGTCTGTGGGCTTGTGCTATTTTATAAGCCCAGCAGTGTGTGAGTGTGCCTGTTGCCCCATAGCTTCATCTTTCCATGTTTTGCTCAAGTTTTGTTACGTAAGTGTGGGGTTTATTTTATTTTATTTTTGTAGCAGGGATTGAACCAAGAGATGCTTGACCACTAAGTGACATCACTAACCTCCCCACCCCCGGCCCTTTTCTTTTGATTTTGAGATAGGCTCTCACTAAGTTTCTTAGGGCCTCGATAAGTTACTCAGGCTGGCCTTGAACTTATGACCATTATGCCTCAGCCTCCTCTGGATCTGCTGAGATCACAGGTGTGTGACATCACACCCAGCTTATGAGCATTAATTTGTTTTTCTCTTTTGACTAAAGTTGATCATCTTTTCATATGCTTAAAGACATATGCATGGTTTAAGTCCTGTCTATATAAAATTGTTTTTCTGCCTTCTGCATTTTTAAGTCATATGGAGGTTTTTCCTACTTTTAGGTTATGGAAAAGATTGCCTATTCTTTCTTCTAGAACTTATATGATTTCTTCTTTTGGATGATTCTCTGATCCATTTGGAATTTATTCTAGTACATAGAGTGAGAAAGGGATTTAGTTTAACCTTTTTTTTTCATATGTTTAGTTATCTTGATACCATTTACTGAAAAGACCCACTAATTTAAGATTAATTTAATTACCCACTAATTTAATATTAATTTAAATATTTAAAAAAATTTTTAGTTGTAGATGGATACAATATCTTTATTTTTATTTATTTATGTGGTGCTGAGGATCGAACCCAGGGCCTCATGCCTGAGAGGCAAGTGCTCTACCACTGAGCCACAACCCCAGCCCAAGATGTCACTTTTGCATGTACAAATTTCATGGGTGATTTTTGGAACTATTCTTGATGATCAAAGGTCAGGATTAAAGGGTGGAATTTGGGAGGGAAGGGAATTATAATTTTAGAGACCTTGAAGTAATTTCTTAGAGGATTTTGTTATATAAGATTTGTCTGAATGTTGTCTACAAAGTATATCATGTATTTATAAATAATTTTTCAGCAAATTCATTATCTTCCTTTTTTCTCTAGCACCATGTATGTGTTTGGTGGTTTCAACAGTCTCCTCCTCAGTGACATCCTGGTATTCACCTCGGAACAGTGTGAAGCACATCAGAGTGAAGCTGCTTGTGTGGCAGCAGGACCTGGTGTCCGCTGTGTGTGGGACACAGGGTCGTCTCAGTGCATCTCCTGGGAGTTGGCAACTGAAGAACAAGCAGAAAAGTTAAAATCAGAATGTTTTTCCAAAAGAAGTATGTTATTCTCTTCTTAGAATTTAATTAGAAATCTCATTTGATCAGTTATTAAGAAACAGTATATGTATACTTCTTATAATCACCTTATTATCCATACTAGTTTAGTAATAACTTGTGCAAAGCCCTTCTTGGAGTTTGAGAATTAGTTTGTAAATATCTTTACAACAGATGAGAACAGGTTGTGTGGCTCCTTGAAGCTGTCTGTGAATGATAGGGACAAAATCTTCTTGGCATGCCATACGCTTTGTCCACCTGGCTACAGTTGGTCCAAGGCAGTGCTATCCAATGGAACTTGTTTTGATACTGGAAATATTGCATACGTGCCCTGTTCTAGTCTGGTAGCTACTTAGCCACATGGGAATATCAGACACTGGAAAGGTAGTTCGTGTGCCTTTAGGAACTGAATTTTTAACATCCTGGTTACCATATTGGATTGTGGAGGTCTGACATTAAGGATGAGATTAGGAAGGCCAACCTAGAAAAGCCTATTGTACATAGAGGAGTTGCCATCCTCACAACTGTCTTCTAGCTCTTCTAGTTGGATACAGCAGTGAGAACAAGACAGAGAGTTGCTGAGGATGAACAGTGATCCCCACTTCTAGAAGTTCCCCTCATGTTTTCTAAGCTATTTTCTTTACCCTTCCTATTTAGCTTCTTGTCCTTTTGCTCTGACATAGCACAGAACAGCTGAGTGCAGAGTGCACCTGTAATCCCAGTGGCTTGGGAGGCTGAGGCAAGAGGATCGTGAGTTCAAAGTCAGCCTCAGCAACTTAGAAGGCACTTAGTAACTCTGTCTCTAAATAAAATAAATTTTAAAAAAAGGCTGGGTATGTGGTTCAGTGGTTAAGCTCCCCTGAGTGTTCAGTCCTCAGTACCAAAAAAAAAAAAAAAAAAAAAAAAGCACAGAACAACATGGTGTGAAGAAATGTGTGAGAAAGTCCTTTCTAAGTAAGAAGAATGCCTCTGCAAAGTATTTGTTCACATAAGTTAAGTAGTTGACTGAATTCCATGGCTAGCAGGATGCAGTTACTGTGGCCATTATGGTGGAGAGAGAGGCAGCTTTTATTCTCTGGGATGCTCCAAATTAATCTTGCTTAGTAAGAACACCCAGGCAACCAAGTTCATTGATGGAGAACAGAATTACCAGAACACTGTGGGATTAGTCACTGACTCCTGAAAAGGATAAAATGAGCTTTGTAATGTTTTGAACAACCAATAAAAAAAAAAAAAAAGTCTAAAAAAATTAATAAAAAAAATCAGTGAAACAGTTATTTTTAATCAAATTTTTTAAAGTTCAAATTAAATGTGCAAGTGTACATGGAAAATAATGTTGAATTATCTTAGATGATTCAGTATGAGCCCATTTCCTGTCATCTCATGTGCAGTATCAACTCCCTGTTTCACTCCACTCTGTGCAAAGGTGGTCATAATCCTTTGATGATGACAAGAGAAGGAAGAGCAACCTAAGGGGTATACTGCTGGGGCCTTTAAGAGGGTGGGCCATGGACCCTCCCATTTACTCTTTTTTTTTTTTTTTTAAGTATTTTTTTAGTTGTAGATGGACACAACACCTTTATTTATTTACTTATTTATAATTTTTATGTGGTGCTGAGGATCAAACCCAGTGCCTCACACATGCTAGGCAAGTTCTCTACCACTGAGCCACCACCCCAATGCCCCTCCATTTACACTTTCTGGGTTTCACCATGTGCGGTGTCTAAGAGGTGGTTCAGCAGATGAGGCAGCATGGTGGTGCAGCTTCTCTTTTCTGGGGTCAACAGGAAGTGCACCAGGTCTGCAGTCACCCCAGGGTTCTGCAGCTTGCATTGTGGAAATCAGTGCAGCATGACTCAGTTCACACTTCCCTTGGAGTCCAGGCACTGCCTGCTGCCTGTGCTCAAAATGAGCTTTGGTGTTTGTAACTGGGAGGGATGGATTGGTCTCCTTTGTAACTTTCTTTGGCTCCTGGGCAGTTTCTGGTGTTTATTCTATTGCTAGTTGGTTTTTTCTTGGGGGAAAAAATATTCAAAGACTCAGTTCTATTATATGTTAGACTTGTTAAATTAACTTATCTTTGCTCTTCATTTCCTTTTTTTTTTTCTTTAAATGAAAATACTGTTTCTTCTCAGAGTGTCTCTTTCTAGGGCTTTTTTAACCTGAACATCCCAATATATTTTACTTTCAGTTTTACTGTTCAATTTACTTCCCAGCCATTGTTAGGATTTTCTTTTTTCAACCCATCTCAGATTGTGCTTAATAGAAGCTGTCACAGTTGACGAGTGTTTCTTCTCTTCTTAGCCCTTGACCATGACAGATGTGACCAGCACACGGATTGTTACAGCTGCACGGCTAACACCAATGACTGCCACTGGTGCAATGACCATTGTGTCCCTATGAACCACAGCTGCACAGAAGGCCAGGTCAGGGTCCAATTGTTAAGGATTTCAGGGGATAAAAATATCGTAATTGGGTTTAGGTGTAGGTTGAGTGTATGGCCATAAATAGTGGTCCAAATTTTTTTTAAATGGGATGTAGACTTGGATTTTATTATAGTTCAGGTTTTCTTTTTGGAAGGGATGCTGTATACATTTGGTTCCATTCTCAGTTGCCACGGGCCTTGTTTGTGGTGAGGTAGTACTAGTGCCTGAGGACAATTTTCCCTGGGCATGGTTGTGGCTAAGTACTAGATCTTTGGTCTGAGGCTTGTAACAGCAAGCTCACTCCACCCATGTGAGATTGTTGGAGAAAGTTGGGATTTGAAGCAGGTGTGTAGTGTTCTCTAGTAGACCGAGCAAATGATAGACTTTGCCACAATCTCCTTGTCTTTTGTTATATCTTGGATCAGCATAAATTCAGTGTTCTTCATTTCCCTTTTTTTTTTTTTTTTTAACTGAAAAAGTATTTCTTCAGAGTGTCTCTTTCTAGGGCTTCAAAATCACATATGATTTTGAATATTTGGATTATAATAAAGACTTATTAAATAAGATTAAGATGACCAAGCTTTTAAAGTTTATGTAAAAGACCTTTTTTTGTCAGTTTATAAAATAGATTATTTTTGTCAGTTTACAAAATAGACTGTTCCATATTTCCATTTTACTGCTGAGAAGGTTGAGGCATGCTGTTTAAAAGAGTAGACTGCTTTCTTGCCAGGTAAAGGCATGTCTATGAACAGAACATTTTACTGCAGTGTTTCTGATGCACTGCAACTTCATTAGCATCTTATTTATCTCTATTTATTTGCTTTCTTGGTTAGATATTATTGTGTTTAGTGTCCTGTTGGTCTTCAGCATGAATTATCTCTATGGATATAAAACAAAAGCTTTTGTCCACTGTGTTCTAGATCTCCATTTCAAGGTATGAGAATTGTCCCAAGGATAACCCCATGTACTACTGTAACAAGAAGACCAGCTGTAGGAGTTGTGCCCTGGACCAGAACTGCCAGTGGGAGCCTCGGAATCAGGAGTGTATTGCTCTGCCTGGTAAGCCTTGCTAGGCACCTGGAGTATGGATCCAGAACCCTTAATCTTTTGCAACCTGGGTTGAACTTAATTGGGGGGAGGACCTTATTCTATGTATCTGTCACATTTATTTGTTGTTTATTTAACTAAAATCCAATTTGTAAGTATGTACTCTTCTATTCTTTGAAATAAGTCAAACATTATCTGTTCCTCTGGAGAATGAAATGATTCTGGGTTCATGTCAGTGAACCTGCTCCTTCCCTTGACACCCACCTGGCTGTGATAACTGAGACTAGAAGTCTGTAGTCTCAGCTGCCGATTTTCTGGGCACTGTATGGAAGAGTGTTACTGAACATGGGGATTTGGTTGTTGACACCTCTTGAGAGGCTTCTCTGAGCAGAGGGAGAGGCAGATTTCTGTGTTAGCAGCAACTCTGAGGTGACCGCCAGTCCTGAGTACCTATTTATGGAATCCTGAGGTTTACGGTGATGACTTTGGGGTGGCCAGCCATACTGAACCCCTGATATATTTGCTCCAACCGGATGTCCAGGAAGGGGGAGTTCTGTGGCACTATGCAACATCTGAGGCATGAGCAGGCCACTTGAGCTGAACCAGGGCCCTTTTGAATGTTCTTTGGCGTAATGCAGTTCATCTTTCAGAATGGGCTTCTTGTTCATTGTTCTGAGTCTCAGACATTCATGAATAGCAAAATCCCTGGGATCTTGCCAAAAGGCATGTTCTTGTACAGGCCTGGGGTGGGGTCCTAGAGTCTTCATTTTAACTTGTCCATTCCATGCTTCAAGGAGCCAGTCTGTGTGCTCTCAAATGATCTCTTTCCTGTGGTACCTCCCAATGATCTCAGTGGCTGTTTCTGCTAATGAATATTGTTCATGGTGTCTCCAGGGTACTTTGGTTCTGATGGTGTTGCTGTTTCATTCACTGTTGAACCGGGAGTGTCCCCAGCTTCCATGCAGAATCTTAATGTGGGTTCAGCCTGATCACAAGGAACTGATTACAAAACTTGCCTTGTGTGGACTTTGGACTTTTCCTAAGATCTTACCCTTCTCATTTTTTGGTATGATTTGTGTGCTTGGGTATAACTTGTACCTGAAAATAAGGAAAAGTGCAGCATTTGAAGACTTTAGATTTATTCATTCCCAACTCATTTCCATGTTTGCAGTTCTGTACTCCACCTTTCTAATGTGCATATTCATCTGTCTGCTCTCCACATAGGAGTTAGTCTTATTTCTAATTATTCTTCTAAAAGCTCTGCCATCAATCTAGCATTTACACTAAATGGATTTTCCTCCAAGTGACTGGAGAGTTGACTTCAGAATATACTTCATGAGACCCAGTAGATAGGACTGACAAACTTATCTCTTGCATTCTGTGTCTGGAAGTGAATAATGTGTCTCTTGCCCTTGCCATATTCTTAATGAAGCACCTAGAATTCAATCTCAAGGATCATTTAGGTGTTCAGGAACTTGAACTAGGAATACAGTAGTTTTGTGTAATTTCTAAAGCTGTTTTTTCTCTCCCCCTTTGTTAAAGAAAATATCTGTGGCGTTGGCTGGCATTTGGTTGGAAACTCGTGTTTGAAAATTACTACTGCCAAGGAGAATTATGACAATGCTAAACTGTACTGTAGGAACCACAATGCCTTCTTGGCTTCCCTTACAACCCAGAAGAAAGTGGAATTTGTCCTTAAGCAGCTGCAAATAATGCAGCCATCACAAAGCATGGTGAGTGAATCCTCAGAACCTAAGTGTCTCTTACCCACCTTTCTGCTGAGGGCATGACCACAGCTGGTGCATGGAAGGCTGTGGGTGACAGATGTGCTGGGAAGAGGAGGAATGCCAGGATGCGTGGCGTAGTAGATATGGCGCTACACTGTCAGTCTCTTCCTTTTTTTTTTCTTTTAATATTTTTTTTAGTTGTAGACAGACATAATACCTTTATTTTATTTATTTTTTAAAAAAATTTTAATATTTATTTATTTTTTTTTAGTTCTCGGTGGACACAACATCTTTGTTTGTATGTGGTGCTGAGGATCGAACCCAGGCCGCACGCATGCCAGGCGAGCGTGCTACCACTTGAGCCACATCCCCAGCCCCAGTATTTATGTATTTTTATATGGTGCTGAGGATCAAACCTGTGCCTCACACATGCTAGGCAAACGCTCTACCAAGTGAGCTATAACCCCAACTGAAGTCTTGTCCTTAAATGCCTTTAACTTTGAAACCTTTTTAATACTTCATACATTTTCTTAGTCATATTTATTATAACATGAAAAATAATATATGAGATGTATAGTAATGTGTGTGTTTGTGCACATACTCTGGTGACATCACTGGATGATCCCTGTGGTAGGGAGCGAGGGGTCACAGCTAATTAGGCATCATATTTAGACATTATTTCCTTTAGATTTAAGGTATTATTCAGAACATGTTGTCACTACCACCAAGAAATATACATCTGTTTGGGTCTCTCTAGACCTGGCAGCCCAACAAGAGAGGGCATCTTCTTTTGAAGGGTTTCTGAGATCAGCAAGGCTCACGTTCTATTCCTGTCCATCCAAGCTATTGGATGATTGGATGACTTTTAGTTGTTGTTCCACAATCACATTTTGCCATTTTTAGTCCAAAGTGCAGGCTCTGTGATTATACCTTCACTTAAGCAGATATTCAGAGAACAAAGCTCTCTCAGCTAGGTAGACTGTGGTAGGGAGAAGTGTGGGGGTGATATTCTCTTGTTAAGCAGTGAGGAACTCAGGGTACCACTTCACTGGGTGAAACTGGCTTTATCTAATGTGAATAAAGTATGGAATGTGGCCTGGGTCCTGGCTCTGTGTATCACATAAAAGGGCATTCTGAGATAGGGAGGGAAGAGGTGCCCTGTGTTTTACTCTCTCTCAGGACTTTTTTCCCAGTGAAACTTTGTTATGGTGTGGACTCTCAGATATTGGCAGCGCATGCTTAATATGCCTACCTCAGGGACCACATTTGGTATGTTATGATATTTGTAACATATTGGTATGTTATGATAGCTTTTTCTATTTTTATAATCTCCATCAGAGATTGTCTGTGTTGGTTCTGTTCTTCTCTTCCCCAGATGTTGGCCTCTCCTAGCATTCTGTCCTTGGCTGTCAGCCAGCCTTACCTATCTATGGTCATTCACTCCCTCAAGAAACGGGAGGCTCACAACTTTGCCCATAGTGCTGGTTCTCTACTGGTGACTATTAAGTCCACCTCTGTGTGAGACAATTGGTGTAGAAAGTTCCTGTCATCCCAGCTGGGCACAGATGTACCTCAGTTCCCTTTCTTCTCTTCTTCAGGTGTTACAGCCCTACCAGGTTCTGGGTGGTCTAGTCTGCTACGATAGCTTTAATTAAACAGAACCCCACACTCTTGAGATAAGACAAACAGATGAGACAACTAAAGTGTAATGTGTTCCCCATAGGTTTATCTCCAGATGTGGCCCAGTCTGTAGAGCCCATGTATGAAAAAGCAAGATAGGGTAGAGGCTGTCTGGTAGAGCTGGGAGGAGATAATCCTGAAGGTGGGAAGGAGTGAAGTGGAAAGGGAAGAAGGACGGGCTCCCTGTATGTTGGTACCCTCTCATACAAGGTGTAGAGGTTGAGGGAATGGCTCACTGAGCAAGCTGCGGGTTAGTTTGTTTGGCTGGGGCAGGTTGGATGGGAGGAAGATGCTATAGCTGGGCTTCAAGAAGGGCCCACAGCCAAATCAGAGATACCTTGTCTACAATGCTAATGGCTCTGCATTTTATCAGGAAAGCAAAAAGACATTATTAAAAGACTTGTAAAATATATTAGTTATAATTTTGTTTGTTTTTAAAGGAAAATTAGAAAATTCTAATAAAAGAATGTAAGAAAACAAATATCATTTGTTAATACCACTAAAAACTCTTAGAATTTATTTATTTCAGGTCTTTTAATAGGCATGAATATTTTTCCTTCTCAAAAATGAAAATACATTGTACATGTTTTTTTCAACTGTCAAAATTAAGACTACCTTTCATTTCTGGGTTAGACATTATAAATTGATTAAAAACATTTTTTTTTTAAAGTGAAATGGCAAGGAAATTTTAGGGAGTAGGAGATGAAAACCATCCAAGGTGTTCATTGCTCTTATTCTTTATAAAATCCATTGCTAAGTGGAGAAATAGAATAAAAAATACAGTAAATACCCACATCCACACCCCTCCTCCACAGAGTATTATGATTCAGCCTTAAAAAAGAAGGAAATACTGTCATTTGCAACCACATGGATAGACCTGGAGGACCTTATACTGAATGAAATAAGCTGGTCACAAAAAGACAAATACATGACTTTGCTTATGTGTAGAATTTATAAATGTCTAACTCAGGGAAGCAGAGAGTACACTGGTGGTTTTCAGGGCCTTGGGAGGTGCGGTGAGAAATGGGAACATGCTGATCAAATTGTTCAAAGTTTAGTTAAATAAGATGTTCTAGAGATCTAATGTATGCTATGGTGATAGTAGTTAATAATGGTGTATGTATACTAAATATTTCTTAAGGACATAGTTTTTACATGTTCTCATCACATACATGTACATACAGTCATACAAAGGTAAATATGAGAGGTAATGGATGTCAATTAGTTGATAGTGTCAACCATCTCACAATGTATACAATTATAAAAGCATCACACAAACTTTGGATTGTTCAGAGGGGAGTGGGAGTGGGTGGGGTGGTGGTGATGGGAAGGACTGTAGAATGAGACAGACATTATTACATATGTGTATAATTATACTACTGATGTGACTGCACCATGTACACCCAGAGGAATGAGAAGTTGTGCTCCATTTGTGTACAATGTGTCAAAATGCATTCTGCTGTCATATAAACTAATTAGAACAAATTAAAATTTTTTTAAAAATATTTTTTAGTTGTTGATGTACCTTTATTCTTTATTTATTTATATGTGGTGCTGAGGATTGAACCCAGTGCCTCACACATGCTAGGCAAGTGTTCTGTTATTGACCCACAACCCCAGACCCCCAAAATTTAAAAAATAAAATAAAAGCATCATACAGGCTTAGCTCCTTTTCTAAGGATGGATACATTATCAATATTTTATGAATGTTGGTGAAATGACTTCATGTGTGAATGGCACTTAAGCCAGTTTAGGATAACCATCTCTTCGTAGGATTTGATGCAGAGTATAAAAATTTTGGTACTCAGTTATTACTTTGTTATGGATCTCTGTGAAAATTTTGATATTTCTTTTCTCTAAGCTATAAATTTGTCCTTTGTAAAATGGCCATATTGAAGTGGTGATCTATCCCAATGGCCTAGTTTAGAGTATAGGAAGGCTTTCCTGTACCTGTGAATATACCTAACTTAGTGGGTTTTATCAAGTAGCTTGTTTGGTCAAAACATTGATTGTTTTCATAATTATGTCTCTTTTGCCCACAGTCCAAGCTCACCTTAACCCCATGGGTTGGCCTTCGGAAGATCAATGTCTCCTACTGGTGTTGGGAAGATATGTCTCCATTTACAAATAGTTTACTACAGTGGATGCCATCTGAGCCTAGCGATGCTGGGTTCTGCGGAATCTTATCAGAACCCACTGTTCGGGGATTAAAGGCTGCAACCTGCATCAACCCCCTCAATGGCAGCATCTGTGAACGGCCTGGTAAGGACACTGGTGATAGGCTCCAGGAAGTTTCAGAAAGGAGGCAGGTTAAGTATTGACATGCATAAAATGATCTTGAAAACAGATGGAGAGCTAATTTCAGGCATATTTCAAGCAATACCTAGAATTTTAAAAGCAGAAGGAAATAGTCTGTGGCTCTACGTTGAGCCATAAGCAAAGCCAAAAATAAAATGTTACACAAAGAACCTAATATTCTGACTAGCATTGTGATTGATTGGTTTGTTGAGCACAAAGAATGTTTAGAATTGCTCTGAAGGGCAAATATCTTGGTGGCAGAAAAATGCTGTGGAAGGAAAATAAAAACCAAAGATGAGAAAAGCAAGCAAGTCACCATAAGACAGTATTCAGGAAGCTAGTGTCAGTGAGGAGGAAAATGAGGAGAGGTCTGTGACAGGAGACAGAAGCCAGTTAGAACCATGTAAGAGCTGTGGCTGAGTACTGAACCATCAAATGTTTTGAGCAGTTTCTCAGTTTGCATGTTTCTGGGGGCTAAGTTTAGGTTCCATGGTGGCAGATACAGGGGCAGCCTCTGTAGCACACAGATGGGGGCTTAACAGTAATAGGTAGAGTTGTTGGTGATTTAGTTAAAATCCTGTTCAGTTTTTGGAAGGTACTGTATTTGAGGAATGCAGAAGTATAGAAGATAATTCATAGCATTGTAGAAGTTATCTTAAAACAAGGTTTCTAAATTGTAGGTGAGCTTTTCAGCCTTTTTGAATGCAGAATGCTTTGATGAATTTAATGAATGCTGTGATCCTACTTACACTCAAATTCATAAACATAGGGTTTTACATGTTCAGGTGGATTGTAAAATTCCTTCAGGGTCCCCTTATGTAAGACTCTGCTTTTGTTGAAAGATTCTCTTGTTCTTTCACCTTTGTCCTCAATGCTCTCTGAATAGAAGGTCCATTTCCTCCCCGAGTGTGTTAATACCTTGACTAAGTAGTACATGATGGCTCCAATATGATCTGTTTTCACTGTGTCATGTAGTGCCTGAATTGAGTTCATGGCACACTGTTGGGCTACAAACCAATATTTGAAATGGCTCTGACCTTAGCTGACATAATGGGAGGTCTTAAATGTCCCTCTTGGGTTTAATTCCCAGCAAACCACAGTGCCAAGCAATGCCGGACGCCGTGTGCCTTGCGGACTGCGTGTGGGGAGTGCACCAGCAGCAGCTCTGAGTGCATGTGGTGCAGCAACATGAAGCAGTGTGTGGACTCCAACGCCTACGTGGCCTCCTTCCCTTTCGGCCAGTGTATGGAGTGGTATACCATGAGCAGCTGTCCCCGTGAGTGCAAAAGGGAGTTCTGGCACTCTTGAGTGCCTGGCATGTAGTGACAATTCTTGGCATGGTAACAATACTTGGCATGGCATGGAACATTTTTCAGACTAGTTGGATTTGACCTTCTACTCAAGTCTTCTAGTCCTGCATGATGAGAACCTGCATACAGAATTGCACAGTGATACATGTAGTCAAGTAAATCTAAGCTGGCACACAGAATACAGAAATTAGCCTTCCAACTCCAAGGTCATATTATTCAATCCATGTAATGTTTCTACCTTTTACTCACCTAATTCATTAAGTAATTGCTCTCCAGTAAAGACCTTCTGAAGTTCCTTTTGCCTCCAGCATCTTGGGATTGAGAGTGGAAGGAGTGATACCTGTTATGTGTTGGGCAAATTATTGAGCTCTTTAAATTTGTTGTCTCCTTTAAATGGTCACTATAGAGTAGTGATTTGGACTCTCTAAAGTTAGTCTGTTAAAGAAAAGTTTATTTAAATGTAATGAATTCAGATATATCTGTGGATTGAGGTTTTTTTTTTTTTTTTTTTTTTTTTTTTTTTTTTTGTGTGTGTGTGTGTGTGTGTATGTTTTTAAACAGCTGAAAATTGTTCAGGCTATTGCACCTGCAGTCATTGCTTGGAGCAGCCAGGCTGTGGCTGGTGTACTGATCCCAGCAACACTGGGAAAGGGAAATGCATGGAGGGATCCTACAAAGGACCAGTGAAGATGCCTCCACAGGCCTCTGCTGGAACTGCCTATCCACAGCCCCTTCTGAATTCCAGCATGTGTCTAGAGGACAGCAGATACAACTGGTCTTTCATTCACTGTCCAGGTAAGATGCCTGCATATCCAAATTCAAGTTATTCATTACCTGTTTATAAAGAATACAAACTTGAAAGCTACACCATTCATATGAATTTCTTTTAAGTGAAAAATATAAGTTAACACACCATTTTAGGAGAAAAGATAGTTTCATTTAAAAATAGTTTTAATGTCAGTTAACAAAAATATTGAGGAAATTCATGTAAGTTATCTTACTAACTTTTCTTATAAAATAATATGTGCTTTATAAAAATATTATACCTGTATACAAAATAAAACCTGGAGTCCCCCTCTCCTCAGTTTTTTTTTTAATTTTTTTTTTTTTTTTAGTTGTAGATGGTCACAATACCTTTATTTGTATTATTTATTTTTTTATGTGTGGCTGAGGATCAAACCCAGTACCTCACACATACTAGGTGAGCACTCTATGAATGAGCCACAACCCCAGCCCCCACTCAGGTCTTTATAAATACTTTTTCAGAATTTAATATAGATACTTCCAGACATATTCATTTATATATTTTAATATAAAATATACTTTTTATATTTTTATGTACTATACTAGGGATATTATATTTACTGCTTTATAATTTTCTTTTTACATAAAAACACATCATGGACATTTTTAAAAAAACAACTCTTTTTACTGGAAGAGTTAATTAATTGCCAAGAATTCTTTAAATTTTGATAGAATTCACCAGTGAAATCATCCAATCTTGGGCCTTTCTTTGTGCTAAGATTTTAAATTATTTGATCTCTTTACTTGTTATAAGTCTATTCAGAATTTCTGTTTCTTCTTGAGTCAGTTTTAATACCTGTGATTTTTAAAGAATTTGTTAGTTTCATCTGTTTTCAAATTTGTTGAAATATGGGTCATAATATTTTCTTACACTCAACTTGTTAGCCTTGTGTATCCTCCTTATAATCTATTGAGGATTGTTTTCACATGTCTAATTTTATTTCACATATCTTTTTTCTTTTTATAAGTGCTCTAAATTTTGTGAGGGTATTTTTAGAGCTTGATTTCTTTTGTGGATTCAATTATTTAAGCCTCTTTAAATATACTAAAATTAGTATTTTTTATTCTCTTTTGTTTCTTCCATTAAGCCCTCTTTCAGGGTTATTTTATTATTATTTTTTTGAGTATTTATCCTGCAGTTGCATGTGGTTAGAGCATTTTCTTAAAATTTTGAATCCTTAAGATTGATTTGCATTTGTAATTGACCATGTAAATTTATCAGTATTGGTTAGCAGTGGTGTTTATTGAACTGTTGTGAAGGTGTGGGATGAGTTCCTAAGGGAGCAGCCAGCTACCCTCAGGACATTTTTTTTTTTTTTTTAAGATGGACACAGGACTTTTATTTTATTTATTTGTTTTTATGTTGTGCTGAGGATTCAGTGCCTCATGCATGCTAGGCAAGCACTCTACCACTGAGCTACATCCGTATCCCCAACCTCAGGACTTTTTTTTTTTTTTCCCAGTTGTAGATGGATACAATATATTTATTTTTATTTATTTATCTTTATGTGGTGCTGAGGATTGAACCCAGTGCATGCTTGTGAGGCAAGCGCTCTACACTGAGCTACAACCCCAGCCCAACCTCGGGACTTTTTAGCTCTGGTCTGCTCTTACAGCTGTTGAATGGTTTGTGCTCCTCTCTCAGAAGCAGTGGACCCAGGTCAGAAGCAGTGGACCCAGGTGCCTGGATACATTTGGCACAATCATGGTTGTGCCCGTGCCTCTACCATTTGGTGTTCTGGCAACCTAAAGATAGCTGATATATTGCCCTGATATTTTTCTGACCCTACACTCTCCTTCTTTCTCACCCCTGTTCCACCCAGAACTATTCTTTCCCACTATTGCCCCTGAACCCACACCTCAGCCAGCTGAGGAACTGATACAGAGCAGGTCATGTGCCATTTCTGTTGCCTACCAGTCTGCTGAGGCCTCCTTTGCTTCCAGCCTCCACTGAGTTTTTCAGGTGTCCACTAGTAAAGTTCATCTAGTCAGATTGGCAGTACCTTCCTTTTCTTACCTTAAGATACAGGTGTCTCAGTTCTTTTCTTTCTGATTGGCCCATTCTGCTTTATAATTTCTAGACATTCCTGAATACTTCAGCAGTGTCTCTCAGTACTTCTAATAGTACCTTTCTCTTCTATTTCACACTTCCGCTGATTTAGCACTCTTTTTCACTTTTTTGCCCCATGTAATTCAGTGGTATTTTGAAAAGGAAGAAGGAAGCATTTTCTGTATCTTTTGTTCTTGAACCAGAATAGAGGTTTTTTTCATACATAATTTTTAGGTAATTTTATACATGTGTTGTACTTTACCCTTTGCTCATCTTCATGGGAACAAAATGCGTATCCTACATATCTTAAGTAATTGTGGTACAATATTTTAAGTTTTACACCTCAAGTACCTACATAGATGGTGTAGCTAACAGGTGAGTAAATAGAACATGTGCAAGGATATAGAAATTTTTCAGGATGTGAGAAAACCACCTCATGTTGATGAACCAAAATCTAAAGAATCAGAGATTGTGGTTACAGTGGTGCAGGTTGTACCTTATGTGAACATTCCATGTTCTGCAGTGCACAGCCTGCATACCTGTCTCAAGCAGTCTTTGAGAGGTCAGGGTTTATATGCCATGTCAATCAGGAGCCTTAGTAATCTCTGCTCTGGAAATGCTTATATGTAAAGTTGGTTATTTTTCTAATTTGAAAGCAAACAAAATATTAGAACTTGAGGGGATGGTTAAATAAGTGCTATAATTCATAAAAATCATCATCAAGTTTTGTTCATGATAGATTAAATGTAAAATAATTTTGATCTAAGTTTAAAAACTCAAAATTGAATATTAATATCAAAACTACAAAATTGTATAGAAAAATGCTGGAAGGAGAATATTTAACAGTTGCATAATACATGTTGTTTTTAATCAGCACACACAACTTCTCCAACATAGTCCACATTTTATGTTGTAAAGCAAATGTTAATGAATTTTAAAAAATGAATTAATTGCTGACATCTTATCAGATCATAATGAAATGAAATTATGATTCAAATGCAAGAGAAACTGCAAAAATTACACAATAAATGGATATGAACCAATATACTTTTGAATGGAAACCGGGACATTGAATTAATCATAAGGGAAATGTTTAAATTCCTAGGGTAAAATGAAAATGGAACCTATGGGACAATGCAAAAGCAGTTATAAGAGAGAAGTTTATAGTTGTAAAGTCCCACATTAGAAAAACAGAGCGATCTCAAATAAACATCCTAATGATGCGCCTCAAGGACTTAGAAATTAGAACAAACAATATAAACTCAATGGAAGGAAAGAAATAATAAGGATCAGAATGGAAATAAAATAAATTATATAAGAATAACACAAAAGATCAGTGAAACAAAGTGTTGGTTCTTTGAAAAAAATAAACAAATTCAGAAACCCTTAGCCAAACTAACCAAAAGAAAGAGAAGACCCAAACTAAAAAAAGTTAGCGACAAAAAAGGGGATGTTATAACACATACCACTGAAATTCAGAGGATTATTAGGGACTATTTAAAAAACTATACGCCAATAAACTGAAAAATCTGGAAGAAATGGACAAATTTGTAGATATGTATTACCTATCAAAATTGCACCAAAATATGTAAATATCATAAATAGAGACATAACAAGCAATGAGATTGAAGCAGTAATAATCTCCCAACAACAACAACAAAAAAAGCCAAGGACAAGATGATTCACAGTTGAATTTTACCAGACTTTTAAAGAAGAATTAATACAAATACTTCTCAAACTAATTCATAAAATGAAAAGGGAAAGAACTCTTCCAAATTCATCCTATAAAGCCAGTGTGTAACTTGCTACCAAAACCAGATAATGACATAATATATAAGAAAATTACAGATTGAGGGCCTTAATATCTCATTTTTCTGCAATAACTTGGTTTTGACAGTTTGGTCTTATTTCTCAAATTAGTTTCTGGTGGGTAAGTTTTGATGATTTTTTTCTGTTTTTGTTATTTGTTTTGTTTTGAGACAAGTTTTGCTGTGTTGTGCAGGCTGGCCTCAAGCTCCTGAGCTCAGGAGATCTTTCTGCCTCAGCCTTGCCAATAGCTGGTATTATAGGCAAATACCCCCATGCCCAGCTAGTTTGATGATTTGAGTTTTAGAGGCATTGGGAACTTACAGATGCAGATAAATTTCATGGAACTCCCTGAACCCAGTTCTGCCATGATAGAGGCTCCTAAAATCCTTTTCCTTTCAGCTTGCCAGTGCAATGGCCACAGCAAGTGCATCAACCAGAGCATCTGTGAGAAGTGTGAGAACCTGACCACGGGCAAGCACTGCGAGACCTGCATATCTGGCTTCTATGGTGATCCCACCAATGGAGGCAAATGCCAGCGTAAGTAGTGTGGGTCAGACTTGCTGAGTGCAAGTCAGGTGGAACACAGGACTTCTCTGACTTGAGTACCTAGGAGGAGAAAAGCCACTTGGCTTTGGATGCTGCATTTCTTTTTAAGTCATATTGTCAGGAGCTCAGCTGAGTTGGAAGAGAAAGGTGAACTGTTGGATGTGAGAGTGGCCTGGTGAAGCAGCAGCTCAACAGTGAAAGAGTTAAACCCTTAACCACACTGAGCCATGGGATAAGCAAGGGGCCCAAACCAGAGAAATGCTGACTTCCCCATTTCCATCTTCCCTGTTGGAACAGTGCAGCAATGGAGAGTCGGAGGCTCAGCGCTGGTGGTCAGCGGCTCCCCATGGAGGGCACCTTCCCAGCAATATTGTAGACCCTGAGGCTGTGGGGAGGGAGGGAGCAAGGACTGGGAGTGGGGAAGTCCTGGGCTCTGAGTCAGAGTGAAGAAAGTATTTTCAGACCCCCAACCCCAGCCCCTTTAAATAAGCCTCAGCAGAGGCCCTGAAGCCAACCTGTGCTGGAGGCTTTGGAGGAAGACCTGTGGGAATGAAAGTGCACGTGAGGAGTGACTGGCTGGAGGCCCAAGTCCTTGACTGCACCTCCTACAGAGACTGAAATACTTGGCTGTGCCCTGAGTTTGCTGAGAGGAGGGTAGCTGTCCCCTGAGGCCACTATGTCAAGCCTCTGGTTAGGCCTGAAAAACCACACACAGGTTTTAAACCAGGAGCTGCACTCAGCCCTTCTAGTGTATTTTAAAGATTTCAGTAGTCCCATGTTTCCTCATTCATGGTAGATGAAGCATACAAGTGGTAATCTAAATGGTTGGAATATTACAACCATTTTATTGTTAGAATCTAAATTGTTTTTTAAAGGGAAATGTATAATCAATGAACTGATTTTGGATTTGTTCTAGTTTCCAACTGAAAATTATTACGAGACTATCCTCTTCCCCTTGCCATCTGATTTTGGAGGTTGAACCCAGGGGTGCCTTATCTTTGAATGACAACTCCAGACATTTTTAGTTTTTGAGACAGAGTCTCACTGAATTGCCCAGACTGGCCTTAACATTGCAGTTTTTTGGCTTCTGCCTCCTGAGTTGATGGAATTACAGACGTGCACCATTGTACCTGGCTATTAGAGTAGTCTTCTAGTTGAAAGAATCCTCAGGTTCTGAATGGGAAAAATAAATAAGAAAGGACATCTCTACTTTCTCCTCATATTCCACCTCCAGGCTTCTTTTTATGACACTTCAGAATCTCATCCCAGGCCAGCCAAGATAGAGTGGCAGTCTAGCTATTTTGTCTGTCCCTTCAACTCCCTGGAGTTCAGTTTTTTCATCTGTTTTTTTTTTTTAAGAGAGAGAGAGAATTTTTAATATTTATTTTTAGTTTTTGGCAGACACAACATCTTTGTATGTGGTGCTGAGGATCGAACCCGGGCCGCACACATGCCAGGCGGGCGCGCTACCGCTTGAGCCACATCCCCAGCCCAGTTTTCTCATCTGTAAAACAGCAATTTAGTGTGGTGTTGAGATTAAAGCCATCAGAGCAGTACATGGCACGTAGTTAATACTCAATAATGTGAGAAATTACTATATCCATTCTAATGTCATTTCCTTTTACTCTTTTTTTTTTTTTGGTACCAGGGATTAAACTCAGGGGCACTTGACCACTAAACCACATGTTTTTAGTTGTAGATGGACACAATATCTTTATTTATTTTTTATTTATTTCTTTTGTACATGACAATAGTGCAATAATAATTATAATAATAATTATCCATTTTCAGCACAACTTTATATACAGAGTTATATAAAGTATGTTCACGCCAAATTATGTCATTATACATGAGCTCTCTTATTGATTTTTTTTTGCATTACAATTCTTAATATACCTTTATACCACAATTTATTGGTATAAATTTATTTGTATCTAAGGTATGTTGACACCGAATTCACATCTTCATACATGTATTTTGTATAATGATGGCCGTCTCCTTCCACCATCCTTGCTATTCCCCTTCTCCCTCCCTCCCTTTCCCTCCCACCCTTATTCCCTATCTAGAGGTAATCTTCCTCCCCTGCTCTCCCTCCCTACCCCACTTTGAGTCACCCCCCTTATATCAGAGAAAACATTCGGCATTTAGTTTTTTGGGATTGGCTAACTTCACTTAGCATAATCTTCTCTAATGCTATCCATTTCCCTGAAAATGCCATGATCTTATTCTTTTTTAGTGCTGAGTAATATTCAATTATGTATAAATGCCACATTTTTTTTTATCCATTCATCTGCTAAAGGACATCTAGGTTGGCTCCACAGTTTAGCTATTGTGAATTGTGCTGCTATAAACATTGATGTGGCTGTGATGTGGTGTTGAGGATCAAACCCAGTGTCTCAGCATGTTAGGCATGTGCTGTACCACTGAGCTACACCCCAGCCCCCCTTTTACTCTTAAATAAAGTGTCTTGTGCAGATTAAAAGTGTTCAGTAAAAACATTTATAGGTGAATACACTTAATCTATTTGATAGTAATCAAAACATAACATTTCTGAGGAGTAAATGTGTACAAAGCTTTGTGCTGACAGCCTTTGAAGACAAAGGGATCTTTATCATCTCCAAGGTTACATAGCCTGCCCAAGATCTCACAGATGTGCATAAGCTGGAACCTCATTCAGTAGTGCTGACCTTAACTACTGACTTGGTTGTATCTCCAAGCAAACATCCCCATATCTGCAACTGCTATCTAGAAAAATCAAATTTTCCTCTGTGACATCTATAGGGCTTTAGTATACTGTTCTAGAACTTAGAGATTGCTTTATTTTCTAGATACAATACAAGTATAGTTTTTAAAATACTGAATGATACCAAGTCTTCAGTGTATTTCCTCTTATAATGGTGTAGTCCTTAGCTAAGGATAGCAGCTATGATGTATTGAGGTCATGTTTCAGGTGGCATACACTTTATCCATTTAATAGTAATCAAAACATAACACTTCTGAGGGGTAAATGTGTACAAAGCTGTGTACTGACAGTTTTTGGAGACAAACGGACCTTTGTCATCCCCGAAGTCACATAGCCTGCCCAAGATCTCACAGCAACCCTTTTAGATAGGTGCTATTATTAGCCTCATCATATAGACAAGGAAGAAGACTCAGAAAGGCTAAGTAGCATGCCTAGAATTCCAGAAGGGCTAAGGTGGAGGACAGTGGATTCAAACTCAGGAAAACAGACATTAGGCCTCTGCTTTTCACGAACACACTGCCCTACACACTCAGCAGAGCAAGAGTCGACACTTAATTTCTGCTCCACCATGTATTCTAGTAAACTCTGTACTGTTCTGTTTTACAGATTTTCTCTTTCCCCCCCACTTCTTGGGATTTATTTATTTATTTATTTGGTAATGGGGTTGAACTCGGGGGCACTCAACCACTGAGCCACATCCCCAGCCCTATTTTATGTTTTTATTTAGAGACAAGGTCTCCCTGAGTTGCTTAGGGTTTCATTTAAGTTGCTGAGGCTGGCTTTGAACTTGGCTGTATTTATTTTTAAACTGCACCTTTAGTCAGGCATGGTGGCACATGCCTATAATTCCAGTAGCTTGAGAGGCTGAGGCAGGTGGATTGTGAGTTCAGAGCCAGCCTGATCAACTTAACGAGGTCCTAAACAACTCAGTGAGACCCTATTTCTAAATAAAATACAAAAAAGGGTTGGGGATATGGCTCAGTGGTTGAGTGCCCCTGGGTTTAATCCCCAGTACCCGCCCCCCACCAAAAAAAAGTATTTCTTTACTTTATTTACAGAAAATCAGGGTGTAAAGGGAAAAGTTGTTGGGCACAGAGACTTTTGCATTTATTTCAGTGGAGTATAAAATGTGTCACAGCTCATAATTAACTGTTGGGTAAAGTTAGGCAGAGGTGTGCTGAGATGGCTGTAGGAGGGACATGGGAAGATTGTTTTCTGTAAAAGCAAAGGAAAAGGCAAGATAAGGTTGATGAGTGATGAAGGGTCTTAAATGCTCCCCTTGCCATCGGGGGTCCCTCACTTCTGAGTCCCTGAGGGTTTTAACATGTGGCCCACTTGGAGAACATTCATCTGCTAAGGCAGAGGACAGTCTGGCCAACCTCCTCCTAGAAGGCAATCAGCAACCTGAGCATCTCCATGGGGGAAGGGACCCAGCACCCAGCTTGCTGGAAATGCATTATAAATATTCACTGAACAAATGAAAGAATCATAATACTGAGAAAGAGTGTCAGTTTTAAGGTCAAAATAGAGATTGCCTCGGCTGGTGGTGGTTCGGAACCAGCTTTATCTTTCTTACTGTCCTTTTGCTTGAATTCCTTTAATGTTGAACATTATTAGAATTAAATCATTACTTGAAAATTGTGAATCTTACTTAGTAAATATTCTTTTTTTAGTGTGACTTCCTACAATCCTGATTCAGATAAAATTATTTGTTTTGGGAAAAGTCTCTGATAGTAAGCCAGATGTATCCTGTGTGCTTTTTCCTTTTCTCCAGCATGTAAGTGCAATGGACATGCCTCACTGTGCAATACCAACACGGGCAAGTGCTTCTGTACCACCAAGGGTGTCAAGGGAGATGAATGCCAGCTGTGAGTATCTGTTCTACCACCAGAGATGGCACAGGGGCTAGGAAGCTAGCCTGGGGAGCTGCCCCTTCCCTGTGCTTTGTTGCCATGGATTCTGAGTGATCCCTCCAGAGATTAGTTTGAAATTTTGCCCTTTCTGCTTCTGACAAGTCAACCCCCAAGCTTAGGGATTTTCAGTAGCAATTCTTAAAAGACTCTTTAATTCACATTTTTAAAAAAGTGTTTGATACTGACATTTCCTGGATTGCTAATCCTTTAACTTAGCAGCTACCATTAGAAATTTGCACTTTTTCTGAGGGATGGAGTTGGAAGAACTGGTGTTGAACCAGTGCTTCTTTGTGTTTCTTTGGCATTTTGTTTCTCTGATAGTGGGTGATTCTCTTGCCTTGCACACATCCCTCCTGTTCTGCCCTTCTTTTGGTGAAGTGTGTTTATCATCTTCAAGGGGAAGGCTTCAAGTCTCTGTCCATAAGGATGCGGCTTAACGTCAAACAGCATTGGGTTTCAGACCTGGCTGTGCTTCCATTGAGCAGGATCTTTTGAGACAGATCACAGAACCATGCCAAGACTCAGTTTCCCCATCTCCCAATAGGGGAAGTAGCAGTAATTGTTTTTAGTATCCTGGAGAGTTGCAACAAGAGAGATTGCCCCCAATTAACATATTCCTATCTGCTATAGTAGAAAACCTCATGAAACACGTAGCCAGGCTTATCCACTCTCTCAGGAAGAGACTTAAGAGAGATGTGTTTAGTGTGAAAATCTTGAGCTGATATGTGCAGATACATCATCATTGGCAAACTTCATTTTCCTTAAAGAATGTCACCAGTAACATGGATATTATTCAGCAAGGAATTGGTCTATGAACACTTCATAGATTATATTATAGTTTATATAAATGTACATGGTTGTCAATTTCATGCTTCCCCAAAGCCAATATGTTAAGAAAAGTCTAATCAAAGATTAAATTTAAATTTCAGATCTAGGTTCCTTTTCACAGAAAAATGTGAGAGCAAAATTAGTCACTGTTGCCCTCTATTGGGGGAAACAGCAAAGACATGATGTGGCATGCAGTGGAGGACTTTCAAGTGATTTCTAGAAGTTGTAGATAGAGACAAATGCCTGTCATCTCCCTGGATGAAAGGGCAGCGTCCCTGGCTCATTTGAACTGGGAAAAGTGTTTCCCGCAGCTCTCCCTCCTTCCTGTGAACTTCATAGCCACTTTGCTTGCTAGTTGGCTTTGTGGAGAGGGAGATGGGTTTCGCTGAGTTTGTAAATGACATCTAAGGAGAAATTAATATTCATTTTAAGAGGAAATTATATTCTCTCCAGGCTAGCCAGTACTTGTTTAAGAGTGTTAGTTACTTTTTAAGTGATCCTTGGTATTTAGTTTTTTCTCATTTGGGTGTAAAGAACAGGGTCAGTTTACCGAGGGAGTACAGGAAAGAAATGAATATTTGAAAAATGTTTTAGTTGCATTTTTAGAAGAACATGAAGTTCACAGGAATGTGAAAATGTGCTTTTCATTATAATAAATAGGATCTAGGTTTATGACATTTGGATTTATCTCCTGTGCGTTGGCAAATGTTTATTCATTGTTTTTATATAGTGGTGGTGGAACTGATGGGCAATCTGTATGAAAATTCAGGCACACTCCTCTTAATCCACCTGATATAAATAATGGTGAAGACTGTAATTATCAGGACTCAAAACTGGTTGTGGTCTATGTAAAAGGATCTACTTGATTTAAAATGAATGTAGATTCCATATTAAATAACAGAAAAAATAATTACATTTTTTTCCTCCTAGATGTGAGGTAGAAAATCGATACCAGGGAAATCCTCTCAAAGGAACGTGTTATTGTAAGTATTTTTGTAATTCTTAATTTCTAAAAGGAGTAGTAGTTCTGTAAAACTCCATTATTTTCTACAACATGGTTTGAGAATGGTAAGCGCTACCACCATGCAATTGTCCCCTGACTTGGTGGGTTTGCCTATTTTAAGCTATTTTTAAGTGGCCACGTTTATGGTAATGTTTGTAGAAGATAGCAGAGGCCAATACAGAGTCATGCACCCCTGGATTTCCTTGTTTATGTTCTCGAAACCGTACTTCATTTGCAACCACCTGGTTGAGGATATCTAACATTTCATATCTGAGAATATTGATAATAAACAGAATTCTTAAAATATAGATGAAATTTCATCATTCTTTCTGGAGTTGATTTGTGTTAACTACTTCTTTAGGAACAAGTTTTTAAAATAAAACATCACATGATTATCTTAGAGTGAAATGTGAATCTGGCAAGGTGACCATTTATGGATAGATGGATTTTTTTCCCCCTGTGGCAATCCACAATATCTGGTATACAATCTGGTATGCCAGATTGTGGATCCAGAAAAAGGAGTTAACGTATCTGCTCTGTTGGATCGAATAGCTCTAATGTCATAATTCATAAAGAAAAAGTTAATTAATGAGACTTTATCCAAATTTCAGGCTTCTATTTAAACAAACACCATTCAAAACAAATTAAAATAGGCTAGAGAAAATATTTGCAAATCTGTCCTCACCAGACTGGAAAAGGGTTGGAATATTTTAATAATCATTTCAGATCATTGTGGATAGTATCCTTTGATATCATTGAAACTGCAGAACTATTCATTTTTTTTAATATTTATTTTTTAGTTATAGGTAGATACAATATCTTTATTTTATTTGTTTTTTATTTTTAAAAAATAAATGACAGTGGAATGCATTACAATTCTTATTATACAGCACAATTATTATACACAGCACAATTTTTCATATCTCTGGTTGTAATAAAGTATGTTGACACCAATTCGTGTCTTCATACATGTACTTTGAATAATGATGTCTATCGCATTTCACCATCCTTGCTAACCCCCTGCCCCCTTCCTTTCCCTCCCATTCCTCTACCCTATCTAGAATTCATCTGTTCCTCCCATGCTCCCCCTCCCTACCCCACTATGAATCAGCCTCCTTATATCAGAGAAAATGTTTGGCATTTGGTTTTACATACTGCTCAAGGGAACCATACACCAAGAAGACATAATAATCATAAATATATATGCCCCAAACAATGATGCAGCTATGTCCATCAAACAAATTCTTCTCAACTTCAAGAGTCAAATTGACCACAACACAATAATCTTGGGTGACTTTAACACACTTCTCTCCAAACAAAAGTTGAATAAAGAAACTATAGAACTCAATAATACAATCAATAACTTAGACTTAACTGATACCTACAGAATATTTCAACCTGCATCAACCAGATACACTTTCTTCTCAGTAGCACATGGATCCTTCTCTAAAATAGACCATATAATATGCCACAAAGCAACTCTTAGCAAATACAAAAAAGTAGAGATAGTACCATGCATCTTTATTTTATTTGTATGTGGTGCTGAGGATTGAACCCAGTGCCTCATGCATGCTAGGTGAGCACTCTACCTCTGAGTCACAACCCCAGCCCTCATTTCTTTTTTTTTTTTTAATATTTATTTTTTTTAGTTGGACACAATATCTTTATTTTATTTATTTATTTTTATGTGTTGCTGAGGATTGAACCCAGAACCTCGCACATGCTAGGTGAGCGCTCTACCGCTGAGCCACAACCCCAGCCCCCTCATTTCTTTTTTTAAAAAAATATTTTTAAAATTGTGGATGGACACAATACCTTTATTTATTTATTTTATGTGGTGGAGAGGATTGAACCTGGTGCCTCACATGTACTAGGCAAGCGCTCTACCACTTAGCAACAACCCCAGACCTATAATCATTTCTTAAAGGTTGAAATTTGGAAGCAGAGACATATCACTGAAATTTTTGTGATCATGCACATTAGAATCTATTTCTCATTGGAGAGAAGAAAAGCTAACACCATATTTCAGCAAGGGTGTTGAAGAATAGGAACCTTCATGTATTGCTTATTGAATGTTAAGTGGTATAGCCATTTTGGAAAGCCATTTGGCAGTTTCTGAAACAGTTAAAAAATAAACAACAACTCTCCATTTCCTCCTCCCCCCTGACACCAGTCACCACCTGTCCTTTTCTGTTCCTATGAATTTGACCTCTCTGGGTATCTTCTCTAAGTAGAAACATAGTATTTCTCTTTTTGGGGCTGACTTCTTATAGTTGATATGAGGTCTTCATGGTTCATCTATGTTATAGTGTATGTAAGACTTCCTTTTCTTTTTATGGCTGAATAATATCTGATTGTACATTCCATATTTTGCTTATCTATTCCTTAGTGAGCATGGCTTGTTTCCATCTTTTGGCTATAGTGAGTAATGCTGCTATGACCTGGTAAACAAATATCCATGTGAGATCTTGCTTTCAGTCCTTTTGGGTGTGTATCCAGAAATGCAACTGCTAGATCATCTGTAATGCTGTGCTTAATTTTTTTTTTAGAGTATAACTTTGTTTTTATTCAAGCAAACTTGAATTCATATCTATTACCAACTTGGGGAAGTTTCTATCTTCCTTTGAAATTAAATTTTCTCATGTAATGCTAATACCTGCCCTATAGAATGAATAAGAAATTCAAAATTCTTATTAGAAAGTGTCATCTTATTGTCTATTCCAGTAAACCCAAAGAAAAGGCAGGGTTTCTTATTTTTAGCAATATTGAAACCATTTTGTTATGAAGTGTTCTTTGTTGTTTGTTTTTAATTTCATTGACTCTCATTTTTCTTTCTATGACCTAATACATTTGGATTTTTGTTTCTTCCCTGGCCAGATCACCAGTAATCTTCCAATGACACCATATTAAAGTCTGTTTACATACCACCTTCCTGACCATTACCACTTATTAACTGAGGGCTTTAGAACCATTCTCTCAGTTTTCTTTTCCTCCCTTCACATCTTTTTTCTTTTTTTATATTTATTTTTTTAGTTGTAGTTGGACACAATACCTTTATTTTATTTATTTATTTTTTATGTGGTACTGAGAATCGAACCCAGGGCCTCGCACGTCTGGGTAAGCACTGTACCGCTAAGCCACAATCCCAGCCCTCCTCCCTCAACATCTTATCATGCTTTTCAGAGAGATAGAGATAGAGAGAGACTGATTGAAGAATGAAGGAAGAATTCTAGGATTTGGGTTATCTTGAAATCCCACAGAAATTACATGGTTAAATCTATGGATATAGAGCTAAAAATAGAAGTCAAGGCTGGCACTGTGTTTAATTTTTTTTGAGGAATCCCTGCACTTTTTTCTACAGAAACTGCACTGTTTTTTACTCTCATCAGCAATGCATGAGCATTCCAGTTTCACTCCCCAGTACTTGTCATTTTCTGGGGTTTTTTCTTTGTTTTTGTTTTTGGGTTTTTTTTTTTGTTGTTGTTGTTGTTGTTTTGTTTTCATAGCAGCCATCCTAATGGGATGAGATGTAATCTCATTTTGGTTTTTATTTGCATTTTCCCAATGATCAGTGTTATTCAGTATCTTTTCATCTGCTTATTGGCCATTTGTGTATCTTCTTTGGAGAAATGTCTGTTCAAGTTCTTTGCCCATTATTAAATAAAGTTTCAGTTGTTAAAATTTTTTAAATTACATTACCAGTTTGGGGCATTAAACTCTTTTTGAACTATATCACATTAGTCTCTGAGTGCTTTCTTCTCTTTTGCAACAAAATACGCAGGGCACATATTCCTTGCCCAGACCTGGAAGCAACTATTTTCCATGGAGTTTTAGTTTCTTTCACACCATTAACTTATGTCTTTGTATCCATAAGCAAAATTTAGCACATACAAATGTTCAGTTACATTTGTGAGTGAGTTAGGCTGAAGCCAAATCTCATCTAGGGTCATTATATAAAGAGGGTTTGATGAATAACTCAAATAAAATGATGTTGCCGAAGGACTTGGTTTTCTTTGAAAAACCTGGATATGGGTAAGTCAGAGTTTGGCTATTGAGTTTTTCAGAACAGCAATCTGTGTCTTGAGCAAATTGTTCTTTTTTGCTCTATTTTAATTTTAAATGTGCATTTCTTTCTCTCCATAGATACTCTTCTCATTGACTATCAGTTCACTTTTAGCCTCTCCCAGGAAGATGATCGCTATTACACAGCCATCAATTTTGTAGCTACTCCTGATGAAGTAAGATTTTTAAAAGTTGACTCATTTATTTTGAATTTGTTAGGATTTTTTTTCTTGGTCATCCTGTCTAAAAGTACTGCTTTAACAGTAGTTTCAGAGTAGAGTACAGTATATAGCATGTTTAGAAGTGCAGGAAAAAAAAATTTAGAGTTGACATTTTATCTCCTTTCCATCCAGAAAGTAAGAGCAGTAGTGTTATAAGATTTACCAGAACCTGATACACAGACTGACATTCACACCACATACACTTAGTATTTCTGCTCATCACAGCCCCAGACAGAGGAGACTGCAAAGGGAGTGCCATCATTAGGGAGCAGATGGCAGAGCCCAGACTTACTCACAGAAGGGACTGGGGCTTAAAAATCAGTCGTAAAAAATTGCTGACTTGGATGGTGGCCCACACCTGTAATCTAAGCTTCTTGTGAGGCTAGACCAGAGGATCACAAGTCCAAGGGCAGCCTCAGAAACTTGGTGATACCCTGTGTGAAAATAAAAAATAAAATAAAAGGCTGGGGCTGTAGCTCAGCAGTAGAAAAGTACTGGGTCCAAAACAGGAAAATAAAATCCCGATTGAAATCCGTTAACACCATGGTACAAGAATAAGCAGACAGCACAGGGGGTGCTAGGTGTTACTTCTATTTCTAGAAGGAATTCTAAGCCTCATTGGGAGGTAAAACAGAAAAAAGTTTAGTTGGTCCAATAAGAAGTTGGCCAGAAAGTAATTCACATGGTTTAAAACAACTATTTGAAATGTGCATTTATATCTACTCTCATTAATTATAAAGTCTATCCTGCCCAAAGACATTACCTATTGATAGAAAGGAGCCAACACAGCATGACATTTAAAAGCAAACCTTCTAGAACATGAAGATGCGTCTGTACAATTTCTTTCTTCATCTTTTCATGCTAGGACTTGAACCCAGGGCCAGTTCCTACTAAGCATGAGCTTTTACCACTGAACTGTGGTATTGTTAATGAACTCTCTAAAGTCCATACCCATTCTAATACTTTGGGAAAATTTTATTAAACTTGATCTTAAGTTATTTAGGTCATTCCTTGGAAGTTTCTTCTCACTGACATACCTAAAGCCATTTGCCATCACAAATCCTGCCACAATAAATGTGACAAGTAACACATGGAAAACAATGTGACTGTAAACAAATGTGTATTCCTTTTTTTTTTTAACATGTTATCACTAATAACTAATTTCAAAAACAAAAAGGCAGAACAAAGTCCATAGTATGGTATATTTACTATTAAGTGAAAGTAAGATTTGTTTTAAATATTCCATTTCAATGATAAAATTAAGATGAGTGAATGACTGTTGGTCAAGATGGCGTATGCCTGTTGTTCCAGCTACTCAGGAGGCTGACGCAGGAGAATATTGTGTTCCAGGCCATCCTGGGCAATGTAGCAAGGCCCCATCTCAAAATATGAAAACAATGTCTGCGGTTGTAGCTCAGGGGAAGAGCACTTGGGTTCGAGTCTCACACCATATATAAATAAATAAAGATCCATTGACAACTAAAAAAAATTATAAAAATATGAAAAGAAGAACAGTGAATGGCCTTTAAGTAAAAGTAATAGGTGACTACAAATGAAGACATTTTGGAAAAACTGTGTAGGTGTGTCATTTAAGTAACTGTATTATCTGGAATTTTAAAAAAACATTTTAGGACAAAGTTACAGCAAAACTGGTACACATGAAATTTATTATTGCCTAATATTTATAAGCAAGTGGTAGAAATGCTCATAGCCTTTTACGATACAATTGATGATGTAAATTTGATTTTTAAAAAATAAATATGGAAGAATATTCGTAATACTTCTAAATAAATAAAGTGGAAAGAGACCTTGACAGTCAAAGTTTGTCAAACCAAACCTCTTTGCATTTCCCTATTTATGTTATATCAGAATATTTAATAGAAATATCCAAATGTATATGTTCTCTCTTTTACAAAAACACAAGGGTTTTGAGTTTTTTTGATCCTTATCATGGAAAGAAACAATTGATGCCAGCAACAGGAGGTGAGGTTTTCCCAATAAGTGAAAAAGTAACTACTTTGTGAGAGAAACCTCTTATTTGGAGATCACATTTTAAAAATTATTATATGCATATATTTCCATTGTTCTAGTTTTGTGTTATAATAAATATTAAGACAACATCATCCTTAATTTTCCAACCCGTTTTAGTATCTTTTAAAATTAAGAATGTATAAAATGTAAGATATAACATCTAATGAGATTGCAGAAAGAATTGACCCTGACTGAGAAGTTTACTAGTCAAGTTTCAGTGAAAACTAAAAATTAGTATTAGAATTTATGTAGCACAGCAAGCATTGTCTTCTTCCATCTGGATCAACATTCCTCATAGATAAGTTTTTCAGTATTTAAAACTAAGAATCAAAATGAATTAGGCTGCCCCTTGAAATGCTGAATCTGTTAAGGGGTAAAGATGTTTGTCAAAGTTAAGAAAGCTTACTCATTCATATTTGTCTTGAAATAATATTTTTAGTAAAAGAAAAATGTTATAATATCATGAATGAATATAATTAAATGATTGTTTAGTATGCTTCAGTTTTATACTAATTTTTAAGACCATTTCCATATAGGAGAAATTTTGTACTGTATTATAATTTATGAATTTAGACATGGGTTAAGTTATAAATAAATAAATACATTGAAACTGAGGCACTGGGTCATGTATTTCCTAGTAAGTGGGAGCTCCAGATATTTGGAAACAGCTGTCCAGAGGATCCTGAGGAGTCTTGCTCCTCTGACATAGGTCAGAAGGTATAAATTATTGTTCTCTACATATGAGAACATATTTTAGAACATATTTTAAAACTCCCTTCTAAAAATGAACTTTTTCATGCAGTTAGGCATCTGAAAGAAGCATTGAATGCCGTGTTCTTTTCTGGGAGGGAAATGAAATTTTATATGGGGTATGTTGCTTATATTGAGGAAAATTGCTTAGGAATTTTTATAACTCTTCTATAAGCACAAATTTCTCTTGAAACATTGTAAAATATTCTGTAGTTGAGAAAGTCAAGAATAGTAGAATTATATATCTATTTATTTATACCTCTCATCAGCAAAACAGGGATCTGGACATGTTCATCAATGCCTCCAAAAACTTCAACCTCAATATCACCTGGGCTGCCAGCTTCTCAGGTAAAGACACATCTAGCAAACACACTGTGAGTGGAGTTTGTGGGTAGAGAACTGTAACATAGGAGTTGGGAAAAGAGGCTCTGGAGACAGACAGATGGATTTTTTTTAAAACCCAGTTTTGGCATATACTATTCATGAGACCTTGAGCAAGTGTCCAAATCCCTCTCTGGATTGTTCATCAGTAAAGTGAGCATAGCAACATTTACCTCCTAGAACAATGTAGATTAAATGAAGTGAGAGCTGCCATCACCTACCATGGCTCAGGCTCAGTAGGTGGCTTCCCCCTCCCCCCCCCCACTCACACCCTTGCAGTGGTCACTGCTCTGCCACTGTCCTCAACATCCAGATCCATGACTCAGAGGGGAAAAATATCAGTGATTCAGTTTCAAGAAATGGAAATGTTTAAATAAAATGAGATTTTAATAGGTACAGAGAACCATACATTGGGAATTAAACCAAACTCTGAAAGCATAGCTGTTGCTATCTGGTTTGCCTTAACTATGATTTATTAAAGACTTGATGACCCTGATGTAGTGGTTAGGACACATTACCACTGCATAACATGATAACTTGACAAATAGAGCTGAGTTCAATTCTGCCTATTATTTACTTGCACTGTGCTGTTGAAAGTAGCTTTCTGAGCCACTTTCCTTGTGTAGGAAATGGGACAGTAAAAACACCTTGCCATGTAGAGTATTGCAGGAATTACATGAGATGATAAAGGAAGTACTCAATGTAATGCTTGAACATGGGCAGTTGTCACAGAATGGTAGCTCAGTTTTGTCAACGTCTCTGCTGTTACAATACTCTTGTTTTTGACCACACAAAAACTAATCAGACTGGTATAATATAATATAGGAATATAATCTTTGCTGTCATTTGGGGGTTTATTAGGGCTTAAAAGATTTTCAGTGACCATCTCAATGAAAACATGACAGGCGGGGCTGTAGTCCCACATTTTAACTCAACATGGAAAAGAGTGCATTTTGTGAGTCTTTATTCACACTCGAGTTCCTGGCTGAGGGAGAATCTGGAATGAGGAAAAACCATCTGGGAACAAATGAGTTACAGGAGGATGGGGGACTTAACTATACTGGTAACTGGTAGCAGAAGGCATCACCTTGAGCATCTAATTCCTTGTGGAGACTTGAGGCCACTGCTGGTTAGAAAATGAGGATTGAACCAGTCTTCCTGGTACATATGCCTGGAACGTTGCCACATAGATGTTAAAGGGAAATGCAAAGGAATTGAGGCATTGTTGCAGATTGAGTGATAGCATGTGTTAATAGGACTCTGCTAGTGTCTGTAATTTCACAGTTTCAGGGTTGGTAGGTGGTAGGGGGTTCCTGGTCAAAACCATTCTGATTTGGGGCACAGGATTATGAATCAGCCTGCCCAGCCTCAAATCCCACCTACACTCCTTGCTGGCCAATCAGCCTGAGGCAAATTACTTATTTTCTTGTAACTTTGGTTTCTTAATCTTTAAATACGGATAATGAGATTGTTTTCAGGATTAAGGGAGATAGAATCTATAAAAGTTATTCCTATGACTTTATGATTATTCAGTAAATACTATTATTATTATCAAGAGCAAATTCTATCCCCCACCTCTTGCCAAAAAAGTCCCTAATTTTCATTATTTTCTCCTTAATAGCTGGAACCCAGGCTGGAGAAGAGATGCCTGTTGTTTCAAAAACCAACATTAAGGAGTACAAAGACAGTTTCTCTAATGAAAAGTTTGATTTTCGAAACCACCCAAATATCACTTTCTTTGTTTATGTCAGTAATTTCACCTGGCCCATCAAAATTCAGGTAAGATATGCTTTTTGGTTTCAGGTATGCAATGATGGTGAAATCTCTTCAGTGGAGACTAGATTCAGTAATGTGGAACTTGTGATAAACAAAATGGACAGTGTTGCTTTGCGTTTGTAAGAACTATAGCTAAGGAGTGCCTTGGACATCATGTATCCCTTGTGAGGGACATTTAAAGGCCCTTTGGAAGCAAGTTGGCACATAGCACATTTGGTGATTACACATGTATTCGTTTTTTCATTAATCACTTCCATGAAAGAGCCTGGGGCCAAAGAGCTTCAGTTCTGGAATGAATGATGTGAGTGTAAAGGAAGCAGACACACCTCTAACCAATAAGAGCCAGAGTGGGGGAAGTGATGTTGGAAAAGTTTCCCAAACTGTAATTAGGGTTTAAAGCAGGAGGGGTGGTTGTAGAAGGCAGGGGGTAGTGGGGTGTGAGAGCACAGGCCTTGCAGTGGGACAGATGTGGATTTGACTTGTGGCTCCTGTGCAGATTGTAGGGCCTCCCCAAGTCTCGAGTTTTTTGTGGATATGACCAAAAGGGTAGTGCTAAGTGTCTGTGTTGCTGTCCGTGGCCTCATCCACAGGGCCCTTCCTCCTGTCCAACACTCATGGCCCCATTTGAACTTTCCATGATCATGTTCCCCAAGTCCTGGCCTCAGTACTCCCTGCTCTTGCCTCCTTCATTTTGGGGTCAATGTGGAGGTCAGGGATGGGTTGACTTGGAAGGAACAGTTTGCCTTTAGCCCTGGAAGCATGGTTGCTGGACAGGGGCTGGGGCTTTATCAGTGTTGGAAGCAGGTGGTGCAGTTGCCTAGGATGGGTTTGGAGCTACTTGTGGTGGTTGTATCTTCATGCCTTAGGGCTGTGACTGAAGGACAGTTCATCTTTTCCTTTCTGGCATGTGGAGGATGGGAACGCTGTTGTGTTTTTGCTCACCACCCTCTCTGTTGCTTACCACCCTCCTGTCCGGTGGTCTGCACATGTGCCCATCTCTGATCTGCTTCTCCCTTGGCTCCTGCACACTCTCTGCTTCTCTCCTCAGCCAGTCTTTTTGTAAGCAAGGGCCGCAATCCCTATTTCTGTTTCTCTATTCATTTGTCATCCCCCAGCAGTCTGGCTTCTTCCCTGTCACACAGCATCCCAGTGACTGAATTCTTTAGGCTCCTTTTCTTTCTCATTGTCTGACTTGAGTCACTTTCCTTCTTGCCTCCCTGTTCCTTTCTTTCCCTTTTTCTTGGGCCAGCCTCTTTAGGGAGTCCTTTTCTTTAAACACTGGTCCTCTTCTTTCTTTGCTGCACCCAGCTTCCCTGGGTAATTCTATCCCACTTTAAGACTTGTGCCATGTCTGTGCTGGGGATTCTCAGTGCCATCTGCAGCCCAGCCTAGGTGGACTGCACAGCAGGATCCTTGGGTGCTGCTAGACATCTCAACTGGGATATTTACAAGTTCCCTGCACTGGACACTTAATTGCTCTCATGCTCTTAGCTGCAACTTGTCGCTCTTTCTTTCTAAGTGAACAAAACTGCCAGTCACCCTGTTGCAGGAGTTAGGGCCTGGAAATCATTTACATTCCTGACATAAGCCCAATTGGGCATGAAATATAGTTTCCTTACTTTACACATCACTGGGTTCAGTTTGCTAATATCTTGGTTAGAATTTTGCATCAATTTCATGAGTAAGAATGTCCTTGTTACAGTTTTGATGTCAAGGTTAAATTAATGTTTAATAATTATAACCTGAGGAGTTTTCTTTTTTCCTCAGCTCTGGAAGAGAAGCCAGATTAGGATTACCTGAATATTCACTTCTTGAGATCATTTGATTCTAGCATTTTATTTGAGGAGGTTTTTTTTTTTTTTTTTTTTTCTTTTTGGTATTGAATCACTTCCTTTACTTTTTGATACTCCAATTGAACCAAAGGGTACTTAACCCATGAGTTATACTTCCAGCCCTTTTTACTTTTTATTTTGAGATATGTCAGTAAATTGCCAAAGCTTACCTCGAATTTTCAAGTAAATCAACTTCTGTAGGATGTTCTGGATGTCCTCTTTCTACTTGAATTACATTTGGTATTTTTCTATAGAAATTAATTTATTTCATGTGTTTTCAAATGCATTGAAATAAACCTATTAACACTGTCCTCTTATGTAATCTTTGCAACATCTATGCTTACATAACCCTTTTTGTATACCAGTGTTTATAATAGCATTATTCCCAATAGCCAAAAGATGAAACTATCTAAATGTCCATCAACAAATAAATTGATTCACAAAGTGTGGTATGTGTATATATGTACAATTAATTATTATTTAGACTTGAGAAGGGGAAGGGGCTAGGAGTGTAGCTCAGTAGTAGAACAAGTGCTTAGCCTTACATAGGCTATGGGTTCAATCCTCAGCGTCCCTAAGAAAAAAGAAAAGGTAATGAAATTCCGATACATACTATAACCTGGGTGAACCACAAAAACATTATGGCAAGTGTAATAAGACAGTCACAAAGGACAAATGTTGTGTGACTCCACTCTCATGAGGTACCTGGAGTACAAAAATCAGTACAGACATGCAGTAGATAAGAAGTTATCATTGGCTGGTGGAAAAGGGCAATTGTAAGTTACCTTTTCAAGATAATTAAAATTTCTTTTTGGGGTGATGAAAGATTTGAAAGTAGGTTATAGTTTTTTTTTTTTTTTTAACAAAATTATTAATGTAATTATTGCTACTGAATCGTGCACTTAAAAATGTCTAAAAATGCCTCATGTAGTTCCAGCCATTCTAGAGGCTGAGGAAGGAGAGTCTGCCTGGGAAAGAGTGAGACCTTCTCTTTAAAAAAAAGAAAATTTTTTTAAACCACAAAATGTTTTTGGAGATCTGAACCTCCATATCATAAGAGTATGTGAAAAGACAAAAGTTCTAGAATGGCTCTAACAGTTTTGAAAAGGAGGAATAAAATGTGAGGATCATTGTACTTCATGTTAAGGCTTACTGTTTGGGTATAGTAACCAAGATATTGTGGCTGCTTTTAGACAGTCAGTCCAATCAGTGGCACAGGCTGATCTATAGAACCCAGATATAGAAGCATATAAACCTGTTTATCTGATTTTTAGTAAGGATGCGAAGGCAAATGCATGGAGGAAGGAAAGCCTTTCAACAGATAGGGCTGGTGCATTTGGACAACCATAGGCAAAGAAACAAACTTCAACATAAACCCCACATTTTATACAAAAGTTAGCTCAATGTAGATCAAAGATTTAAAGGTAAAACATAAAACCATAAAATAGTTAGAAAAAAATGTACAAGACAGTCTTTTCCTTCTAGAGCTTGGCAAAAAGTTTTTAGATTTGATGCCCCAAATATGATCCATAACATGAAAAATGAATATATTGGATATAAAAGCCAAATTTTTTGGTTTTGTCAAAAATCTTGTTAGGAAAATGGGAGGGAAAAAAAAGCTATATACTGGGAGAAAATATTTGCAAATCATGTATCTGAAAAAGTAAGCCAAGTGCAGTGATGCACATTTGTAATCCCAGGTACTTGGGAGATTCAAATATGAGGATCACAAGTTCAAGGCTAACCTTGGTAACTTAGTGCATAAATAAAAAGGTTTGGGGACATAGCTCAGTGATAGAGCACCCTGTACCTAATCCCAAGAATCTGAAAATATAAAAACCAGCAAAGAAATAGTTCAATTAGAAAATGGAGAAACCAGGGGTTGGGGCATGGCTCGGTGTAGAGCATTTACTTAGCATGTGCCAGGTCTTGGATTTGAACTACAGCACCAAAAAAAAAAAAAAAAACAGAGAAAGAGGAGAGAAGAAAGAAAAGGAAAGGGAGGAAGGAAGCAAGGAAGGTGAGATGGAAAGGACAGGAAGAAGCAAATAGGCAAACCAACTCCATGAGATATTTTACCCAAGAGTATATATTTGTATGGCAAAGAATCACATGTAGGGCTGGGGTTATAGCTCAGTTGGTAGAGTACTTGCCTAACACATGTGAGGCACTGGGTTCAATCCTCAGAACCACATAAAAATTAAATAAAGGTATTGTGTTCATCTACTCTAAAAATATTTTTTAAAAAAGAATCACATGTAAAGATGTTTAGCACTGATAACCATTAGAAACATGCACTTTAAAACCACAGTGAAGAATCACTACATATCTACTGAAATGGCTAAAATTAAAAAGTGAAAAGCCAGTCCTGGAGAGAACAAGGATTACTCATGTTTTGTTGGCAGGAATCTATTAATGGTCCAACCAGTCTGGAGAATACTTGGGCATTTTCTTCTAAAACTAAATCCATACTTACTAGACAACCCACTAGTTGTGTTCCTGGGCATTTATGATAGAGATGTGAAAAGCAGTGGTCACACAAATACCTGGTCATTAGTGTTTATAGCACCAGTACAGCAATATTTTATGGATTTATTCATAATAGACAAGAATTGGAAACAACCCAATTATGCTTCAACAGGTGATTGGCTCAATAAGTTAGGCTGCATATACACTGGAATAATAATACACACAGTGCGATAATACGCAGTAGTGAAAATAAATGAACTATTATACACAACTGAGGATATAAATCCTGAGGATATTTTGCTGTCTGAAGAAAAAAACATCTTAGAAATTCTCGTACTGGAAGATTCTATTTATGTAACATTTGAAAATAAATCGAGACTTTAAGTGTATATGTATATATGTGTATACACGCACTTAATACTGAATATGAATGCTAAACCTTCAGATTTCACTGATGCCTTCTGGTTCTGACTGCCAAACCTTTTTAAATGGCTCATCAGCTTAGGTCAGGCCCAGCCACTCAGGAAAAGAGGAATACACGGGGTGAGAATCTTTAGGGGGGACCTCTTGAAACCTCCACGCCCTGTACTGCATTTGGACTAGCACTAGCGGGTTTTAGACTGCTTCTCTGATCTCAGGTAGGTTGAGCTCTACACTCCATCAGTAAAATTTCCTCCCTTTTCCTTTCCCTTTGTCTTTGCCTTTCTCTTTTCATTTCCCTTTCCCTTTCCAGTCCTTCCTGTGCTGAGGATTGAAGCTAGGTCCTCAGGCATGCTAAGCACACTCTACAACTGAGCCATGTCCTCAGGCCTCGGATACACCTTCAATTCAGTAATATATGACACTATCGAGTTATGGATCACGCACATTTGTTGGATTATCTTTGTGTAGCTTCCTTGATTTGGGATCTAGTAAGAAGACTGATTAACCTGTTTAAAGTTGAGATTGTTTTCTTACTGACATCGTCATAGTCCAGCTCCACTGGAACAGCAGGCTGTGTTGTTGTAGCTGGAAATGATCAGCATTTTTCAGTCTTAGTGAAAATCTTGTCTTGCGCCACGGATGTTTTCCCCGGTGGGAAAGAGGGCTCATGCACAGAAGCAGCTCTTGTGTGGAGGTAGCCCTGCCGTGGCCAATGCCAGCTCTAGTTTTTTCCTCCCAGTGGTCTGTTGCTCCACCCTCTGAAGTCCCTGACATGGTGTTAGAGCTGTCCTTCTAGAAGGAGATCTTCCCCACACTTGCTTTGGAAGGTAATAATTTTACGTTTAAGAATCAAAGAGATGTTGATTTCCTCCCATGTTTGGGTGCTTCTTCTCTGGGCTGGGCTGTTTCCACACTTGCGAAAACAAGTGATGGCTGCTCACCATTGAGTCAGCTAAGCTGTCCTTAAATGCAGGTAAGTTCTCTGGGAAACATGTCCTTTGCTCTCTGGTTCAAATGACTGCAGTGATTACAAACCGTGTGACTAGATCTCTGGCATCATGTGTTCTCTGCTTGCCAGAGTATAGTCGAAGCTGGCTGTCTGCACAGGGGACAGTCTAGCTGTGCGCTGTGTAGACGACTGAGCCATGTCCTTTGGGTGGACATGTTGTGTTTTCAACAAGAGGCTTGTTATTGCTCTACTTCCCCCAGAGCTGTAGCTTTTCTAGGTGTAAAACAGCACTTAATTGTTTGCATGTGCATACACACTCACATGCACATTCCCTCTCTCTCTCCCTCCCTCTCAGCAACAGTTCCAAGTCCATGAAAATGTGGAGACTTATTTAAGCAAGAGAGTGGGGAAATGTCTCAGTGGTGCAGCTTAGGTCATTCGCTTCAGTTTCTGTATGACTTTCAGTGCAGGTGAAGACTTTGTGCCTTTGAGTCTCAGTTTTTAAAGCAAAGGAAATCTAATTCTTGACTCAGAAATTCATGTCAACATTAGTGCTTTATAAATGGTAATGCCAAACTTCAGTTCCTTCACTCTGGACTGATCGGGGTTCCTTTCCATAATTAGGAACAGATCAAAACCTATAACTGCTGAGGGAAGTTGGAACAAACTATAAAATCTTTGTAGATGCAGTTTAAAATTTTTTTTTTCAAAACCCCAAATACTCAGACTGAAAAGACCTGTGTGTAGGAAAGTGGTGGGTGTGTTGGGGCCAGGGGTGCCTTTTCTGGCCAGTGGTTCCTGTGGGTGAGGTCCCTTCCCTCAGCCTGGTCTTTCTGAGAACTTTCTTAGTTGTTTGCCCAGTGAGCAGAGGCTCAGCGGCTTCTGAAGTGCCCGCAGTGTGGAAGGGTAGGTGTTCAAGACATAGAAGGGACAGGCAGGCGTTGTGTGTGCAGTGAGGAGGTGGGTGGCGGGGCTGAGTTCTGGCTCGTCACTCACTCTGCAACAGAGGTTGTTATTGTAAAGTGGAACTAACATTAAAGCCCTCTCCATGCTGAGCATTTCGTCTAAGAGGCCAGAGTCCACCAGGGAAGGCAACCCAGATTTGTTAGGAGAACTGGGTGCCCATTTAAATTTTACAGGGATGCTTCTGGGTGCTAACAAGATGGCTGTGCCAAGAGGTGTGTGAGACTTTTGTTCCTTCAAATACACTTTTTAAAGTAACAGCTTTATTGAATTAGAATTCACATCCTATACAACTTTTCCAGGTAAAGTGAATAGTTCTGTGGAGTTTAGTAGATTCCCAGAGCTGTGTAGCCATCACCACAGTTGCTTTTAGAATATTTTTATTACTGCCAGAAGAAGCCTGTTAGCAAACCCTCCCTAAGTCTCTTTCTCTGGCAATCACCTACCTGTTCTTCCTGATCGATATTTGTCTATTCTGGACATTTCATATAAATTTAATGTATAATGTGTGGTCCTTCATGACTGGCTTCTTTCAAAGTTCTTGTTTAGAATGTTTCACTATTTCATTTCTTCTTAAAGCTGAATGAGAGTCCATGGAATATCTGTGCACATTTGTTTATCCGTTTATCTGTTATCAAAGGATATCTGGGTTGTTTTCACCTGTGAGCTATTCTGAGTAATTCCAGTTACACATTTATTTATTTATTTACTTAGGGTTGTGTGTGTGTGTGTTAAAGTTTGAGTCTTTCTATGTTTTATATTTAAAAGGTTCTTTTCCTGCCCTGTGGCTTTCATCATTGAGACGAATTCATCATCCTTCTATATAGTCTCTTCTCCTGCTTTTCACTTATATCTTTGGCTGTTTCACTCTTTTTTTTCACTGTTTTGACTCTTCCCTGAGGTCTATGAGGCCTGGGAAAGTGCTCCCAGAGGACCATGTTTGAATTGCCTCTTGCTCCAGCAGCTCTTTGTGGGTGACAGGCACATGCTTTCCCTATATCTAGAGGTGTTCTATCCACTTCCTGTGTGCTGACATCTTTCCCTCAGCATCACCCTCAGAATAAAAACACCAGAGTACTGACATTGGCTCTAAGCAGTGATATAACTTTTACTGGAGGGAGTGGAGAGGCTGTCCACCTAAATTGCCTAAAATGGATAGATGAAGAAATATCAATAAAAACCCAAGTAACTATAATAAAAGGCAGGAATTGGTGTCTTCGAAATGAACCATATAGGAACTTCTCCAGGATCTCCATGTTCAGTCATAGCAGAAGGTAGAATATGACCAGAAGGTAGACTTTCTCATGCCCTGAAAGGGAAGTCAATCAGGTACTCAGAGATCCTAGAACAGAGTGAGCCAGTTCCCATTGGCGACTGGGTAATGGAGGGAGTGATAGCGCTGGAACCTAAAGGGCTAGGACAACCCACTGCAGACAGGCAGGGAGGCTCTCTGGTGGCTGAATACCTGGTGTCAAGGATAGGACTACAGCACACTAAAGACTTTTGTTTGATGGAACACAGAATTAGTGTGTGGGAAGTGCAGATCCCCTGTATTTTGCTCAAATCCCTGGGGTTAGCTGGGCTTCTGAGTTTCTTAGAATTTGTCTGACACATCCAGAGACTCTTGGGGAAAACATGCCATAAGCAAGCATCTTGGTGAAAGTTGAGTTGGAATCAGCTTGTTGAAACAGGGGCACAAATATAATTTATGTTTCTTAGACTGTATCTGAAAGGCTACCATTAGCACCCGCAGTTTTGTGTACCTAGCAATGTGTAAAATTAGTTCATCAATTATTCTTTAAGTGTAAGCACTATGAGTATGCCACTGTTTTATAACAGTCAAATGTAAACAGATCTGGGAGGAATCGGAATCTGTTTTCTTCTCCCTCTTTATGTGTTTAATCTGGAATCTTCATTCACCAATATTGATTGACCTTGTTTATGTAGTTGTCTTCCAATCTTATTCAAAAGCTTAGCTGGACATGGTAACACATTCTAGTAATTCCAGCTTCTTGGAAGGCTAAAGCAGGAAGATTACAAGTTTGAGGCCAGCCTGGGCAACTTAGCAAGACCCTCCTGTCCCAAAATAAAAAATAGAAAGAGCTGGGGGTGTAGTGCTCAGTAAAGTGCTAACTTGGTTTAGTTTCTAGTAAAGAAGGAGACGAACCTTCTTTACTAGAAAAGGTGAGGACCGTGACCCATGTTCTATAGCTTTTCTTCATTTACAGACCCTTGTTGTTTGGGACTGGTTATTGTAAAAATGAAGGAAAAGAATAGAAGGTAGGTTTTTCTTTATTATATTATAGGAAATCTGTATTACTTTGTATTTCTGATTATCAATGGTTGCTAGAGGGAGGACACAAAAACTTGAGATTTCATAATCCTGTGTATCTGAAGCTCAAGTAGGTAGTTTTTTAACTTTATTTGTGGAATGTGAAAAAGCAAATAAGAATAGCAAAAAAGCCAACAGCAGAAGTCTCCCTTCTATAGTTGTCAAACAGGCTGTGAAAAGAGTGCAAGAGGTGTGGGGATGTGATTCAGTGATAGAGTACTTTGCCTAGCATACTTGAAGCTCTGGATTCAGTCCCTGGTACTGCAAAAGAAAAATGGGGTGGGGATAGGGTGTGGTGGGCTTAGGAAAACAAGATGCTAATCATTGACTTTCCTGATTTCTATCATACGTATTGGCTGTAGTGAGATAGGTACTCTCCTTGTTTAGTAGTTGTTTCACCTAGAATAGGTATAACTCTATTCTGAAAATCTGAAATCCCAAATTGACACTCAAGAAGTTTCTGATTAGTCCTAAGGATATAGCTCAGTGGTATAGCACCTGGCTAGGGTACATAAGGCCCCTTGGTTCAGTCCACAGCACTGCAAAAAGAAAAAGAAAAAGATATTTATGCTAGGGCATAGTGGTGCAGGCTTGGAATCCCAAGTGAGAAGCTGAGGCAAGAGGATCATAAATTCAAGGCCAGTCTGGGCAACTTATGGAGACCGTCTCCAAATAAAATTTTAAAAAGGACAGGGGGTGAGCTCAGTGGTGGAGTGCTTGCTAGCCTGCTTGAGTCCCTGGGCTCAATCCCTAGCAATACACATACACATACAATTTTAGATTTCTTAGCATTTCAGATTTCACATTTCTACCCTAGGGATGTTCAATTAGTAAAGTCTAGGTAAATATTGCCAAATCTAAAACAAAACAAAAATCAGAAAATCTGAAATATTTCTAGTCCCGAGCATTTTCAGATGAGGTATATTAAACCTGTAACTTTGTAGGGGCCACGTTCCCCACAAAAAGCAGAGAGTAACACCTTGGCATCTGGTTACCAGTCAGTACATAACAAGGTCACAATTATACTTAATCAATTCTGAGACATTATTAATATTCTGATCCCTGAAATCATTTGTATTTTACAGTCAGTGATTTAAAGAGCATCATGTCATAATTTGCAGTTTTGGCAGTGATTTTTCTTAATAGTACACATAATAATTTTGCCTCTTTCAGTCATTGGTATCTTAGATTTGGTATTTAATATTCTTGGTATAAAGATTATTAACTATATAGTAAAATTATTTAAGTGCCAGCTAATAACATATTGATTATCAAATGACAGTCAGTGTAGCAAAACTTGAAACACAATTTTTTTAAAGTCAGTATCTTGAGGTGAGTACACATTGGGTACATAAATGTTGAAGGGTAAGGGCTCAAACAGAGGCTGCTTGCCTGAGGTAGATCCAAGGATTAGTACTGGGATGGAACCAAGAGAGCAGAAAAAGCATTGTGTTTAAGAGAGGAGCCGGGAGGGAGGGAGGGAGCAGATCGATTGCCCATCATTGGGGTTTCAGCATCACCACTGGGGTTTCAGGATAGGAATCTGAGGCATCAGATTGAAGGAACTTCAGATCCAGTGAACAGTGCAGAGGAGGCTGTTGGAAGTTGTGTGGAAGCCTTAGAGTATGATTTTGAGGTTTGCAACTCAATAGGGAAAGAAAGTCAAGGATGAAGGACCTTGCCCTAAGTGAAAATTTTTTTCACTAACTTCTTTAAAATGTAAAGTCTGTCTTTCAGCTCAACTCAGGAGGCTGAGTCAGTGGTGCTATTTTGTAGCCAAATAACTTGCCACCTGTTTTTCTACCACAGATTGCCTTCTCCCAGCACAGCAATTTTATGGACCTGGTACAGTTCTTCGTGACTTTCTTCAGGTAATTTTCCTCATATAAATATTCCTATTCTTTCAGTTCAAGCCCATAATTCCCTAATTGAGGTTTCAACTTCTATAAGAAAAAATAATAATCCTATTTCCACAACAGATTCAAAATGTACTTTATACGTGTCCTGAAAAGTTGCATGTCAGTTTCAGTAATGCAAGTTCAGTAAAACCTGATAAAATTAAAACCTCTGGTTTGTATATTTCAGATTTGGGGGACAGCTTTGCATGTACCCTATATTAAATTACAGATAATTTGGGTCTTCTTATGGGGAGAATTTTGGAATAAATATTAATAACATTTACTGACATGATCTATGTATATGCTTCTCTTGTTCAAGAGATAGTTCCAGTATTATCTAATGTTTAAACTGAAATTAGACCTCAGGAATTCACTCTTTTATTTTCACAGTCTTAATTTAATCTGAAAATGCTATATAAAAACAATTGAAAAAGACAAATACTTGCTGCCATGCTTGTAAGTGAAAGTAACAGCATCCTGTCTCACACCTTTCTACCCCTTCCTCCCCCAATTTAAATTTTTCTAGCTGCTTTTTACTATTCTACACTCACACTAATTCTTGTTTATGGTTGTTTGTTTTGTTTTTGGTACTGGGGATTGAACCCAGGGACACTTTACCAATTTAATTAATTAATTTTGAGAGAGGGTCTCACTAAATTGCTGAAGTTGGTCTTGAACTTGCAATTCTCCTGTCTTAACCTCCTGAGTCACTGGGACTACAGGTGTGCACCACCACACCGAACCTACACTAATCCTTGATTTTTCCAGTTATCTCTTGATGTCCTCTAGAAGATGAAGATTTACTCTTACGTTGCCCCATCCAGCAACTCCCCCCATACCACAAATGCATACAAAATCTCCTTCTTCCCATTCATTTGATTCAGTTATATCTCAAGAGTTTAGCTAAATCAGTGATCCCTATTTATGTTATTATGATCCCTAACACTCTTATACACAGCTGAATTGAACTTAGTATCTCCATGTTTTCTGAATAGGAAATTATTTTCTGCTTATCCTAAATCTAATATTTTCCCTGTTTTGTCTTTTTAATGTTTGATTTTTTTTACAAACCTACCCCTGATTTATGCCTGTACTCTGACAGAAATGAAACACCTGTCACTGTTGTGAAACCCAAGCAGGTGTTCTCTGAGAGACGTTTGCCCTGGAACCCTCTGTCCTCTTGCCCTCAAGTGCACTAAGTTGTCCAAGACCTGCTGCACAACTGTCATGTTAGGAATGTCCTGTGCCTTCCTCCTGTGTTGAAGTCTGTTTCCAGATCTCATGTCATAACCTTGCTATATATCCCCTCCTTTCACTGAAGCACATTTTTCAGTAGGTTCCTGAGAAAAGGTGCATGGCCAGTAACTTTCCTGTGAGCTTCCCCTACTGAAAATGAAAAAATTTTTTTTCTTTTTGGTATTGGGAATTGAACCCAGGGGTATTCTTCCCGGAGTTACATCCCTAACACTTTTGATTTTTTTTTTTTTTATTTAAGATAGGATATCACTAAGTTACCCAGGTTGACCCTGAACTTGCCGTCCTTCTGCCTTACTCCTAAGTAGCTGTGATTACCTCATTTTTTAAAACAACATTTCCCATAATATGAATGTGTCATGTTTTATTTGATTATTCCTCTTTTATGTGAGTCGTAGATTATCCTCAGTTTTTGTTGCATATATCTTTTTATTTTTCTGTGATTGTCTTTCCAGGAGAGTTTTCTGACTTATAATCACTGTATCAAAATTTAAAAATACTTCCAGATGGCTGCAAAAAGCATTTGCTTGAGTTAACTCTCCTACAGCAAGAATGAGCCTGCCTGCTTCTTCCACTCTCCTGTGCTTAGCTAGAGGAATAAAAATAACAAGCAGCAGCATTATGCGTGGAAACAAGAAAGACAGAGAAGGTTATTCTCAGAGTCCTTTACTCCTTCCTGTTCTTCCCAACTTCTCAATGTTGGGCAGTTAGCACATTCTCCTCTACCTGTATTCTTCCCTTGGTGACCTTATCAGGTTGATTGCTTCAAACACCACATGTATACTGATGACTCCAGGCAGACCCGGTACCCAGCCTGCAGGCTTGTTTATCTTCTGGGATGTCTTGCGTTAGCATGTCTAAAATGGGATTCTTGATTTGCTGTTTCCTTCCTGTTCCATCCAGAGCTTTTCCCTTCTAGGTTAATGGTAAGTCTCTCAGGCCAGAAATTTGGACTGTTGTGTTTCTTCTGTACCCTGCATCTAGCCCATCAGGAATTTCTGTTGTCTCTACCTTCAGATTATACTTTTCACATCCTTGCTGCCATCACCCTGGTTTGAGCCACCATCAGCTCTCAACTTACACTGCTTCTCTCCTGTAGTTTCTATACGAATGGTTGTAAGTTAAATCATGACCCTTTTCTGCTCAGAAACCAGTTTAGCCTCTTTGTCCCACTCTAAAATCCAATGCCATTATTCTGCCTACAGGGCCCCATGTGATCTCTCCTCCATTTTTACCCCCTTACTCAGCTTTTTTCTCTGGCCTAACTCAGCCCATTGCAATACTACTGGCCTCCTGTGGCTCCTTAAACCTTCATAGACATTTTCTTGCTTGAGGCTTAATACCGACTGATCCCTTTGGCCCAGGGCACTTTGCACTTCCTCATAAGAATCCTCTGAGTCTCTGCTTCCACTGTCACTTTCTCAGGAAAGAAGGCCTACACACTCTGCCTATATATTGTAGCTTCCCTCCCCTTTGATTTTTTTTGTCCTGGAGATCAAACCCAGGGCCTTGTGTGGGCCAGGCAAGCACTCTTGATATTGAGCCACACCCTCTTCCCCCAAGCCAAATGTTCCAGAAGTTCTTATCCTTCCTTGCATTTTTATGGCTGTAGCCCTTGCTGCCTTCAGCAGGCTTCTGCATTTGCTTCTTTATGTCGTATACCAGTGGTCTCTACTTGGTGAAATGGAAACTCCACAGGCCCAGAAATCTTTGTCTGTTCATTGATGTATTCCATGGGCCAAGAACAATACCTATCCCAATGAAGTATTGATTAAAAGAACCCTGTAGGCTGTCCAGGCCCAGCAAGACAGCAAAATAGGAGCTGAAGACTCTCCCTTGGGATGATCCTGAGGGATTCAGGGCACTTCTCTTTTGTCAAGGCACCTTTTGGAGGGTTCTGAACCATTGTGCTTCCTGGGGAGGGCTACAGAAACCTGGAGGTTTCTGTTTGTGAAAGGGTAGTTTCACAGTGTCAGCACTTGGGTGCACTAAAGTGCCATGCATGAGATTGACCTCATCCCTTATGCACTGAAGCTTGCAAGGGGGTACCTGACAGCAACAGAATAGAGAATCTTATGTCTGCCTTTAAAATACTCTGGGAAAATACTCTGCAGCAAGCTCCTTTTAAAAGTTAATGCCAATTTTAAAATTTATAGCAGTTATATAAGAGGTTGGTTTGGTAGGCTCACACTTTTTTTTTTTTAAAAGCAAGTTAGTCATTTTCTTTGCCATCACAGTAACTTTTAAAACCATCCAATACCTGGTCTGTAGATGAGATAACATAGAAACCCTTTGCAGTTATAAATAACTGGGATTTATTTTTTTCCTAATTTTTTAATAGTTATTTTTTATTTGTAGTTGGAAACAATACCTTTATTTTATTTATTTATTTTTATGTGGTGCTGAGGATCGAACACAGGGCCTTACACGTGCTAGGCAAGCACTCTACCACTGAGCTATAACCCCAGCTGCATTTTCATAATATTTTTTTAAGAGAGTTGTTGGCTTGAGTTTGATTACTTAAATGTAGGTTTTTGTTGTTGTTTGTTTGACTGGGGGTTGAACCCAGGGGCATTCTATATTGAGCTATATTACCAGCATTTATTTATTTATTTATTTATTTATGTGTGTGTATATATATATATATATAGAGAGAGAGAGAGAGAGAGAGACACACACTCTCTCTCTCTCTAAGTTGCTAAGACTAGCCTCAGATTTGCAGTCCTCCTGCCTCAGCTTCCTGAGTTGCTGGGATTATAGCCATGGGTCACTATGCCCAGCATTAAATTTTATTTTACTTTATGAAAAATATGTTTTTACTTTTAAAATATTATGAATATAAATCATTACATGTACATTTCTTCTGTTTATTTCTTTTTTATGAAAAGCTGTTACTTGAATAATCAACTTTTCTCATTGTCTTATAGTTCACCAGTAAATGTTTGTTACTTTGATTAAATGGCTTGCTTATTATTTGCTGTCATTATCTTAGAATTGTGTTTCTTATTTGGGATAAGCCATGATGGGCCATTCTGATGAAATTAGATGTCAGGACACTCTCTAAGTACCTAATAGGAAATGGAGATCTTTTCTAGACATAAGGGACAGGAAGCTCACGGCTCACACTTTGCTTCCTGTGAACTAGAACATTGTGATGAAGCATCAGAAAGGAACTTGGAGTTGGGATTTGGGGAAATGTTCATTTCTGGGCCTAAGGTATGGGTGGTGGTGGTCCTGATTCTGGGCCTGAGATAATAACTCAGTATTTTCTTTCTCACAGTTGTTTCCTGTCTTTGCTCCTGGTGGCTGCTGTGGTTTGGAAGATCAAACAAAGTTGTTGGGCTTCCAGGCGTAGAGAGGTAAGACCTAATGGATACAAACTGAAGAATCATCATAAGATATTTTTTTTTTCCTTAACCCATATGTCCCGGCATCCTATATGTAGGACACCTATAAAAACTTAAATTGAGCAACAATTTGAGGTTGCGTAATAGATGTTTTATTTATAGTTCTCCACTCTATGGGACTCAGGGACATGATGGATTAAGCAAATCAGTTTTAACTATTGTGTATAATTGATAGAGTATCTGTAGAGAGAAGAGTGCCATTCTTTCTGAAGCATATTGTTTTGAATATACCATTATAGACTTAGATTAGTGTTACATAAAGCATCAGTAATTCCTGCCATGGCCATGGCCAGCACATCATGGCATGGTCATCAAAAGAATCCTTCATAAGAATGAGGGAAAAGGGTCTGGGGATGCAGCTCAGTGGTAGAGTGCTTGCTTAAAACCCAAGTCCCTGGGTTAGATCCCCAGCACTCCTTACCCCAAGTGTAAAGAATGAATGAAAAATAGCCATTTAAGCATCTCTTTATTAGTCAAAGAATTAAAAATATATCTGAATTTTTACCTGGAGTTTTATTTTTCAATGAGTATTGATTTGTTGCTGGAGACCATTCCAAAAGTAATAAGTCAAACAGACATTCACAATGGACTAATTCAGATAAATAAACTTAGTTTAAAATCACAACATAAAAGCCTGTTTATTACAACTTTCAATTGCAGCATTCCTCTCTGTTATCATTATGTCTGTTACATTTTGCTAATGGAAATGCTCATATATAAGATCTAGTCTTGGATGTATTCCTTGCATTTCTATATGTACTTGTGTCTTTTTCTGTGTGAAAGTTTATAAATTCAATCCCCAACACTGCCACCCCCCCCAAGAAAAACCCCAATTATTTATAGATGAGATTTAGAAGATAATGAGAGTACTAAAAAATCACAATTCACTAGCATCTGGCACTATTTATATTTGTCTGTAATAGGGTTAGGATAGGCTCCAGAATATGGGATATATATGATACTATAGCACCACCTTTTCTGACATACATGAAGGTAACATCATCATAGAGGTATTGTTATATCCTTTTTATTATTTTTTTAAATTCAGGGTATAACATATTCAGAAGGTTTTTTGTTTGAGGTTTTTATGTTTGTTTTTTTGAGACGGGGTCCTATTGTGTTACCCAGGCTGGCCTTGAATTCATGGGCTCAAGCAATCAGGGATTTTAAAAATACATTTGTTAGTGACACATTTAAAAATCACAGTGAATTATATAATGTTCTGGGGGGAGGGGAAATCAGGTTATCAAAATGGAGAAAGAAGTAGAATAGCTACAGTAAACCAGTTAACAAAGAAAGGAATTGAACATTTATCAAAGTATTATTCTCTCAAAGAAGAGCATTAGATCCAGGAATTTTTAGAGTTAAGATGGATTTATGGAGATAATAACTATTCTTCTTTGGGAGCTTATGAGAATTATATTTCCAAAAATTTATAAAATGTTTCAGAGCAAAGGGGAAAAAACAATTAAAAGATTTCTAATTCATTTTATACATAGAAACCTTGATACCAACTGGGTGTGGTTGCATGCATCTGTAATCCCGGAGGCTGAGGCAGGAAGATTGTGAGTTTGAAGACTATCTCATCAACTTAGCAAGCCCTAAGAACTTAGTGAGACCCTGTCTCAAAAAACAACAATGAACAACAACAACAACAAAGAAAAAAAGCAAAGTATGTAGTTCAGTGGTAAAGCACCCATGGGTTTGATCCCTGGTACCAAAAAAAGCAAAAAATAATAAAAAAACCTTATAATAAAAAAAACCTTATAATAAAACCTAACAAAGGTAGCATCAAAAGACAAAGGCCAATTGTGTAATAAATATATGTTCAGCTGACTTATTGCTAGAATGATAAAAGGATCATTTAATGTCAAAACACCTATTATAATATTTCTTATCAGTGGATTAAAAAAAATAAAACCTGAATTCTTAGAAGCCGGATTAAAAAAATAAAACCTGAATTCTTAGAAGTCAAGTAATCATTTAGTCATCAATTGAGATATAATACCCATTCCCAATTTAAAAACAAAACTCTTAGCAAGTTCAAAAATACTTGCTTAACTCTATGAAGAATACCTAGGTAACTCTGTAAGTCACCTTTCCATTACTATTACAAACACTTAATATATTATCAGCTTACAAAGAGTAAAGGTTCATGCCTGGTGGTACATGCCTGTAAACCCAGCAGTTTGGGAAGCCGAGGCCAGAGGATCACAAGCTCACCAGCCTCAGCTACCTAATGAGACTTTGTATCAAAATTAAAAATGATTTTTAAAAGAAGACTAGAGATAGAGCTAATTTAAAAACAAAATTCTTAGTAAACTCGAAAATACTTGTTTAACTCTATGAAGAATATCTGGATAACTGTTAGTCACCTTTCCATTAATAAAACAAATACTTAAAATAATCAACTTATAAAGAGGAAAGTTTCAAAAAAATAAAAAAGTACCCTTGGGTTCAATCCCCAGAAAACTCAGTTTTCATAGCCTATGTTCCTAATCATTATGCTTCCACAGTCACTTGACTTTGTTCTGGATGTTCTAGACTATGCACTAAAAGAGTAGTAAGTTTTGTTACTATTGCAAAGGCAGTACAATTATTTTATATAAAGTTATTGAGGTATTATAGTAGAGATTTGCCTGCATAAAAATCAGTATGTAAGTTATGAAAATAGCCAGGTGCAGTGGTATACACCTATAAACTCAGGTACTAGGGAGGCTGAGGCAGGAGGATCACCAAGTTTGGTGCCTGCCTAGGCAACTTAGTGAGACCTTGTCTCAAAATAAAAAGGGTTTGGGATGTAGCTTGGTGGTAGAGCACCCCTGGGTTCAATTTCCAATATCCTCCTCCACACACAAAGTATATAAAAATAAATAAGTGAATAACCCAGAAGAGAAACAATCGATTGGAAAATACTTGCAACATACTTGAAAGAGAAAATAAGAAGATGAACAACTTATTGAGACAGGTTCAACTTGTTGAGACACATGATCAACTAATAAACTAAACTTTTAACCTATAATTTGGAGTGTCTTGGTAACTCTGAACCTGATCGTTCAGGATATATATTTTATCATTCTAGAATATCAGTCATGATTTATTCCCGTGAAAACACTCTTTAAGTCCTTGCTACATACCAGGCCCTGCTTGAAGTACTTATACTCATATTAGCTCTTACACTCTTCACAAAGGGTAGAAGAGTGGGAACTGCAGGAGGGTAAGAACACTGTCATATTGTGACCCCAGTCCTTAGAACAGCTCAAAACCCAGAGTAGGGGGTTGCTGCATATATCTGTTGAGTAAATGGACCAACAGCATTATGAAATGTAGGAATTTATTATTGGTTTTTAAGAAAATGTTTATGTAAAAAAAAAAAATGCCTTTTTAGTACAGAGTCATCATCTGTGCAGCCCAGAATTCTGTCTCCTATGATAGTTTCAAGGAGATAGATGAAAGCAAGGCCTATTTGTCTTCCATAGCATAACCACAAGGCTTCAAGAACATGGCCAGAAGATCTCCAAAATCCATAGTGATACACAAATAACCACACTATATGCTAGGCCCCGTGCTATGGCTATCTAATGCCAATGACAATCTTAAGGGAGGATAACAAATTTCAGAGAGGAGGAAACTGAAACCCAGAGATTCTTAAACATCTGTTTTAAGGTAGCACACCTGGAGAGCATTGGAGCAGGGATTCACATCCTTACCTTAAATCCAGAGTCCTTGCTCATCCCTCTGCTCTGCAGAATTTCTTGTTTTTAGCTTACAACACCTCTCTGGAGAGTGCTCTTAGTTCCTGTCTGTTGTGAACAAGGCAGTTTTTTGCTATTGTGTGGATACCTGGTTCAGTTTTCTGCAGGAAAAGAGAAGGACTGACTTTAATAATAGAAATGTGGAACCCATCATTTTAGGTGTTGAAAGAGACATCATAGCATCATATTCACCAGTACTTCAGTATGTATCTCTAATAGTTAAGAACTTTAAAAACAAGAGTAGTGTTACCACATCCAACAAAATTTAATAATTCCTAATGTCATCTAACACCTAGCTCATGTCCAGTTTTCCCCAGCTGTTATAGAAGTATCATTTGGGTTTGATTTGTTTGAATCAGAGAGAATAAGATATTTTTAATTTGCAGTGTTCATTAATAAAATCCCCTCAGTACTCATTGCATTAATGCTTGCTGTATTGTTCATTAGCAACTTCTTCGAGAGATGCAGCAGATGGCCAGCCGTCCCTTTGCCTCTGTAAATGTTGCCTTGGAAACAGATGAAGAGCCTCCTGATCTTATTGGGGGGAGTATAAAGGTGAGAATGTGGTTCAACATCCCTATAACTTAACTTCTAAACTCAAGCTTCTGAATCTGGCAAACCAGAGAAGGCAGATTGCCTTATCCTATTTCCTCTTATTTTTCTTTTTCGTTTAAGAATATGTGAAAACACCAAGGTTCTCTATTCTCTTGCTTTCATTTACCAGCATTGGTTCATGTCATTAAGCAGTCATATCTTCAGGAGATTTTAACATTTATGTGTCTAATTTTATTTTCCTTTTTTTTAAATGTGTGTGGTACTGGGGGATTAATCCCAGGGCCTTGAACATGCTAGGCTAGTGTTCTACCACTGAGCTACATTCCATTTAAAAATATTTTATTTGGAGACAGCATCTCCCTAAGTTATCTAGTCTGATCTTGAACTTTCTATCCTCCTGCAGCGGCCTCCTCAGTAGTTGAGATTACAGGTATATGCCACTGTGTCCAGCTCTGATATTCTTTTAAGTATTCTGTGGCACTATAAACTTTTTATTTGAAAATAGTTAAGTGATTACTCTGTATTTTTCTTCCTCCCCACTATGGGGATTGAACCCAAGGTTTTGCACCTGCTAGGCATGTTCTCTACCACTGACTATATGTACCCCCAAGCCCTCCACCCCTTTTTGTTAATTTTTATTTTGAGACAGGATCTTGGTCAGTTATACTGGCATTAAACTTGTGATCCTACTTCCTCAGCCTCCCAAGTAGCTGGGATTATAGGTATGTGCTTCTTCCCCCTGGCTCCCCATTGTTCTTTATAATGATATTTTGGTATTTTTTTAACACTTCAAAATGATAACTCACTATGTACTCTGTGGAAAATAAATATTTTGACTCCACTGGAAATGATAAAGAAAGTGGTAAGACTTTTTTCTTTAGGTAAAATGATGAAATATTTCAGATATTTTGGGAAAACAGTTGTATGTCCCAAATAGAATATATATTATCAAAGCATAACTGAGCTCACATAAAGTAGGTAAAATCTTCAGAGAATATTCTCCCTTCTCTCCCCAAAGAAAGAACAAACTGTGAACCAGAACCAGGTCCATGAGTTGTCCAAAGTGATTTCAGACTGGGAACACACCACAACTCCCCATTGAAGTGGATGTAAATCTTTTCCATAGGAAAATATCCCAGTCACTATAAGATTCACAGATCAAGATCAAACCATTAATAATTACCAAGTATGAGAAGATGCAGCTATCATGAATGAGTGAATAGAAACAACAAACAATGGATTTAGCTAGGACTGTGAATGTTAGAATGAACATATTAAAAAATGCAATATAACTACATATGAAGTGTTTAAAGGAATAAAAGTTGGAACCATAAAGGTGAGGAAGCCATGAGAGTCAAGAATAGCCAAACAGATCTGAAAAAAGAACCAAATGGAACTTGCAGAAATGAAAAATATGGTAGTTGAAACATTTAAAATAAGTTACTCATCTTATTTGTTAAATTAACACATTAGATACAAGTGAGAACTTATGAACTGAAGGAGAAATATGAAAAAATTATATAGAATTTTAGCACATAACAATAAGGGAATGGAAAATATGAGGACTAATACAAATATGGAGGCCAGGATAAGGATATACCATATATGTATTTTTCACCGTACCAGAACAAATGAATGGAAGAGAGGCAATATTCAAAGATTTAATGACTGAGAATTTTCCAGAACTGATGGAAATGACATGTATATCAGATTACAGAAGCAAAACATCATAAGGAGGATTAAAGAAAGCAAGCAAGAAGGAAGACAAACAGAAAACTGTGGTTGGGTTATCATAGCGAAACTGCAGAACTCCAAAGACTAATAGAGCATGTTAAAATTAATGCAGAGATAAAACTGTCATCTACAGTGTAAAGAAATCAGGACCCTCCTGTGCTGTTGGTGGAATTATAAAATAATACATCTATAAAACTCAAAAAACAGTATTGCTGTTTTTCAATTAAAAATAGAATTACCATATGATCTAACAATTATATTTCTGACTATGTACTAAAAGAATCAAAAGCAGAATCCAAAACATATTTATATACCAATCTTCATAGCAGGATTAATCATAATACCCCAAAAGTAAAGCAACTAAATGTCCATCAATGAATGAATACCTAAAATGAACATTATTCCTCCTTAAGAAGGAAAGAAATTCTAACACATGCTACAACATGGATGAAACCTGAGGACATTGTGCCAAGTGAAATAAACTAGTTATAAAATGCCAAATACTATGTGATTCCACTTACATGAAGTGCCTAGAATAGTCAAATTCATAGAGAAAAAAATAGAATGTTGGTTTCCAGGAGTGAAAAGGAGAGGAGAATGGGAGTTCTGGACATGGATAATGGTTATGGTTGCATAAGATATGAATGTATTTAATGCCATGGATTTATACACTTTTACATGGTTAGATAGTAAATTTTATACATATATCACAGGTTTTTAAAAGCTGGTAAGGGATGATTCGGTGGTAGAATGCTTGCCTAGCATGAATGACACCCTGGGTTTAATCCCCATCACTATCAAAACAAAGAAAAAAAATTGGGAAATGATTACCTACAAGGGAATGACAAATGGACAGCTAATTTCTCACTAGTAACACCAGAAGCTAAAAGAAAGTAGAATGGAAAATAGAAGAACAAGCCAGGCATGGTCATGAATGCCTGTAATCCTAGCTACTTGGGAGGCTGAGCCAGGAGGATTGCATGTTCAAGGCCAGCCTGGGCAACTTGGTGAAACCCTATCTCAATGTAGAAAAAAATGTAAAGGGGCTGGTGGTATAACTCATTGGTAGACAGTTTACATGTTCAAAGCCCTGAGGTTTAATCCCCAGTACCACTAAAAAGAAAAAAAAAAAAGTAGAAAAGACTGCCTTCAAAATCCTGAAAAAGAACTGCCAACCTAGACTAATATGCCCAGTAAGTTACCTTTTAAAACAAGCATGAAATAAAGTCATCTTCAAATTAGAAGAAAAACAGAATTTGCTATCACCAACAAACATATATAAAAGAAAAGGTAGAAAGAAAGAAATTTCATAAGGGATTACAGTGGCCTATAATGTCAGAAGGAATAGTGAGTAAATAAAATCATAAGCATGTTTGTAAACTTAAAACAATGTCCTGATAAAATAATAATTTGCAGGGTTAAAAAAAATTATGGAGCTGGTAAAGGTGACAAATTGGAGGCTAGCCTGGGCAACTGAGACTCTGTCTCTAATTTTTTTTTTTAATTTGGTTCTCTTTAACTACATCAAAATAAAAGTGTGTGTGTTTTTTTTTAATTTGGTTCTCTTTAACTACATCAAAATAAAAGTAAAAGTGTTGATGATATAGCTCAGAGGGCCATGCACATTCTAGGCAAGTGCTCTACCACACTAGTAGTCCAACTTTTAACAGTTGCATAGCCTCAGGCTTCATCTTTTAGCCTCTTATCATGTCTTTTACAACCATCCCTTTGGTATCTTATGGATTTAAAGCCCATGATTCCTTTAACTCAGAACTCTCCCAATTGACTGATGTACTCAATTTTTCACTCAGTGTGACCACTTGGGTGTTTTAACAGGCTTCTCATACTAAACATATCCAAACCAGTGTCTGGATATTATCCCCCAGGGCTGCTCCTCTGGCACATCTTTTCCCACTCAGCGAATATCACCCCATTATTCTAGTTGTTCAGGCTAAAATGTGGAATTGTCCTTGACTCACTCTTGCTCTCTTGTCCTCTCATTGGACAGCCCATCAGCAATTTTATGCTATTTTATATAGCATTTCCCAACCACTGCCCCACCCCCTGCCACTATCTTGGTCTAAGCCACTGTCATCTCTCCCTTGTATTCTTGCAGTTGCCTCATAACTGAATCCCTACCTTTGCATTTTACCCTTCTAGTCACTACCCTGTGTCATAGCCAGGAATATTAGAAATTATTTTCTTCAATCAGATTAAAGGAATTGATGATATATTTGTGAATATGGTAGACAGAATTCTAAAGACGATCCCCAAGATTTCTGTCCCACAATCATTCAGTCAAACAGCACTCTAGGTACTGCTATAAAGGAATTTTGCAGATGTGATAAAACTCCCAATATGGTTGGCTTTCACATACAGAGAGTTTCTCTAGCTGGATGCAGAAGAGGACACCAGGGAGATTTGAAACATGAAAATGACTAGATGCACCCTTCCTGGTTTGAGGTGGAGAGGGCCATATGGGATGGAATAGTAATGGCTTCTAAGAGAGTGGCCCCTCACAGTCAGCAAAGAAATGAATTCCCTAGACATACAGTCACAAGGAACTTGAATCTACCTATAGCCCAAATGAGTTTGGAGTGGATTCTTCCCCAGAGGATACCCACCAATAACTCAACTTCAGCCTTGTCAGACCTTTGTGAGAGAACAGCTGAGGATTTTCCAGAACTGATCAGAGACATGAATTGGCCTATATCTCTAAGCAGAGAACCTTACAGAGCTTTCATGGATCTCTGACCTATAAAACTGTGAGATAGTAGAAGGATGTTGTTTTAAGCAACAAACTTTGTAGTAATTTGCTATATAGCAATAGAAACTAATATAGGCAGCATTTTTACACATCACATCCAAAGGCTGCAACAGAAAAGGAAGGTATGTTCTCCAAAATCAAGTGCATTCAGCAGGTAGACCAGGATCCACTTGTTGAGCTGTTTAGCTATTACAATTTATATCCAGGGGGCTTATCTACCTGAAAGACAAGTGAAATAAGCTTGAAATTAAAAAAAGAAGTAGCCATAATTTCAGGATCTATATTTGAGCCAGGTTTGCAAAACTATCTGACAAATCTATCAAACACTTTCCTTTGACAAGTGTGAATTAGGATTTCAAATTAAGTGAAAGTATAGAGCCCAAAGGAAGCCAACTGGACATGGCCCTTTCCTATAGTTAAGGCCTCCTTGGGGCAGGGGGATGTCAAAAATAGCAGTCTGTACCATTCCTGTTACTGTTCATTCTGTCATTTGGGTTATCTACTATGATGTGTGCCTCAAGTTGGCAGTGCTTGTAAGCACCAATAAACATGATGTGTCTGGTAGATTAAAGCTTGAGGAGCACCAATTTAGGTAACACTTTGTTTTTCTTTTGCCAGACTGTTCCTAAACCCATTGCCCTGGAGCCATGTTTTGGGAACAAAGCTGCTGTCCTCTCTGTGTTTGTGAGGCTCCCTCGAGGCCTGGGTGGAATCCCTCCTCCTGGGCAGTCAGGTGAGTAGATGGCAGTGACAAACATATTATTATACGGTCAAGAAGCTAAGCCTTGGATTCTTGCCCTTTCTAGAGAATGGGATGTGAAGGATGCTGAGTAGTGCCTTCAGGTTGTGGCAAGGATTTGGTTATTTATTCCCATTTTCATTTATTCCCCAAACTGTTTTCCTGAAGTTACCATTCCCTTTCTAGGGAGAAGTTCAGGGCCCTCTCACTGTGCCCAGTTTTCCTTGACTTCTCAGTGGCAGGGATGGTTCAGGCTATACTTTGTTTTATTTACTGTTTCTGTTCCACCTTTGCTCTACTGCTCTCTCCTGTCTCTTTCCTTGTTCCGTCCCTGAATTTAGGCTTTTTCCCACCTGGGGCCTCATATCCTCTTCCCTTGTCATGTTCTCCCTGCCCCTGGCATCTCACCATCTCCTCAAAGCTGGTGATGCTCAATTTGGTATTTCTAGCTCTACTCTGTTTCTTTTGCTCTTTTAACTATAAGCCCCTAATAACAATTGTAACAATATAAAGGAGATTTTTTAAAAATGTACTCACAGTTCTACATGCTAACACCCACCAATTTTCAGTATTATTTCCTTCCTAGCCCTTGCCAGTAGAGTAGCCAAAATGATTGTATAGATGTAATTTTTATTCTCTCATCTATCATTAACATTTTTTATAACTTGATACATTTTTTACCAGTGTCTCACACTTTTCCATCAAATACATGAATCATAATATACATGAACATGAAGGCAGTTGGAATACAGTTTTGGAAATATCTTGATTAATCATGAAGTATTTACAGGGATGCCTCAAGCAACATAAACAGTTTTAGACAACCTTCTGTTGTGGTGATCCTGGGGATCAGGCTTGCCTTAGCCAAAGAAGATTTTGAGTCTGGAAGGAAAGTGTGCCCAGGATTCCTGTCCACTCTGAGCTCTATATCCCATCACTGTACCCTCAGACCCACAAGGACCTCCAGCTCAGCTTGTAGGATGGTGGGGTTCTGTGGTATCCTCACAAAGGGAGGCATTAGGTATGGCAAGGCAACAATTCATTATCTTCATCTCATCTCAGAATCCCTGGAGTTGAGCCCCTAACTCAGTGTGGATAGTAATACTGAGAACAAGGTACCTCTGTAAGTTGATTCTGGGGCAGTGATTGTCTCCTGCTATCCTTGGGCTCAGCAAACTTTAGAAGATGTTCCTGAAGGGACATGGAATGAGCATGGGAAGGCAACAGGTTTGCAATACTGTAGCCTTTCCTGTTCCAACTTTCATCCATACCTCCCCACCACACACACTTCCCAATGAGGCCCTGCTCACTGCTTGGGACCTACCCCAATAGTAGGGCCATTTTTGTCAACCCTTCCATACCTTTTTTTTTTTCTTTTGGTGGTTCTGGGGATCAAACCTAGGGGCATGCACATGCTAGTCAGGCACTCTACCATTGAGCCATACCCCCAGTCTCTCCCCATTTTAAGTGGTTCCTTTTTCTGAATTCCCAGAGCACCTGGCTCTACCTTTGCCATAATAGTTATCACTGGTGTAGATTCCCCTACTCTGTGCCAGGCACTAAACCAGGCATTTAAGTGCTGTCTCACTCTCTACCCCACTTTATACGCTCAGTGGAGGTAGAGTATAACAGACTTTACCAATAGCTCTTAAAGGGTGACCTCAGCAGAGCTCTGAGCTTGGGCTGGCCATTTCCCCAGTGTTATAAATTCAACTTCTCCTGAATGCTTCTTTCTGAATGAATGCCAGGTTTATTGGTTATCAATACAAAAATAAGAATTGGGACCATAGTCCCTAACGCAAAATGGGTAGGCACTGAGAGTAAAAGGTTATGGTTACTAATCATTGCTATGTACTGGATATGGAGACTTTACATCATTTCCCTTATTGACTCCTTCCCCCAGCCCTGTGCTATTATTATCATCCCCATTTTACAAATGAGGAAACAGAGACATGGGTAGGTTAAAGAACCTTGCTTTTTCCAGAGCCTGGTCCCAGAGTCTGCTCTGCCCTGTATCTTGGTGGACATAAAACAATTCATACAAACTGAGTGATGTGGGATGAATCTGAGTGATGTGGGTGCCTTTTTTTGCCACCATTGTGGAGGTAGATGGAGAAGGTACACACCTTGAGTATGGCTACAGTCTTAATTCATAAGTTCCCACTGCCAAGCAGAGCACTTTTCTTCGGTAGTTTACTGACAAACTGCACCTTTTATGCAAAATTGGGGAGGGGAGGAAAATATGTCTTTGCATTTGCATAAATAAAACCTGAAAGAATATGAAACTAATGGAAGAGTTTATAATTTATCATGAAATGGGTGGAGGGTGTGTAGTGTAGAAGTAAGACTCTTCCCTGTATACCTTTTTTTTCCCACCATGAAATGTAAAAAAGAAAAATTAAAAACAAAAGCAAGCTGCTCCTTGACATGTGTCCCCTCTGTGGGTTCTCCTAAGGTCTTGCCGTGGCCAGCGCCCTGGTGGACATTTCTCAGCAGATGCCAATAGTGTACAAAGAGAAGTCAGGAGCTGTAAGAAACCGGAAGCAGCAGCCCCCTGCACAGCCTGGAACCTGCATTTGATGCTGGGGCCAGGAACTCTCCCGCGCACACAGGAGCATGTGGCCCACCAGAGCCGTCTGCAGGGGAGGGCGCAGGCATGGAAGCAGCAGTGCAGGGCGGGGCAGAAGACTGGAAACCCTCAAAGTATCCGACTCATCTGCATGATCACAAGCTTTCTTTGATGGTTTCTCCCATCTGTGTCCGGCATCTAACCTTTTACTTTTGCATAGGAAATAATCAATTTAATTACAGGTCCAGGGATAATCTGATTGTTGCTGGAGGAGGCTGGTATAGAGCCAGTGAGAGAACTAGGAATGATGCCCAGGTTCACTTGTGGAACTGTTCTTGGGACTGTCTCAACTGCAAAAAATGAAAGATGAAGTGTTTACACACAGACCTTCGTTATCAGTTGTTCTTCAACTTGGTCTTTTAAAGACTAGTCAGATGAATTAACTTGTTTCATCTGAAGCCTGCTATCTTTTTAAAAGATGTGCTGTTTACTCTTGCACAATTTCGGCAGATATCTCTCTTCCAGGAAGTAGCTTTTTTCTAGTTCAGAATTAATGGTCCATCTCTTTTGAATCATATCAAATTAGAATAGAACGGGGCTATTTTAATTGTCAAGGTTGGTAGTGTTACTTAGAATGTAAACAAATGTAGTAGTTTTCTATAGCAACTTGATTTAGTCTTAATCCATTGGAAATGCTCTTTCCCTCTTTCCTCCTCTCTCTCTCTCTCTCTCTCTCTCTCTCTCTCTCTCTCTCTCTCTCTCTCTCGGACACACACACACATACACATACACACACACACACACACACACACACACACACACTAAGTGCCTAGACTTTAAATAGATCTAGCAATTGGAAAGTTAGTAAGCCTAAGTTTTTACATAATTGCATTCCTACATTCTTGTAAAATCTGAATAGCTACCATTGGCAGTCTGCTCTTTTTCTAAAATCTAATTTGCAGCCAGAAAAGAATTTTCTCACCCCAAGAATCTGACCTAGCAGCAGAGACTGAGGAAAGCAGAAATGAACTAACTGTGAAAGCTCCTGTTTTTATTGTTCTCAAAAGGACACTGTCAAGAAGGCACAGTTCCCATGCACCTCCTGCCAGGGCACCGCAGAGGAAGGAAGGGACTTGTTCATGTCACATGTCTCCTTTAAGCAGAAAACAACACTGAGTGCACCTGGGAAGCCTGGGTCAAAGAGCAGCTCTGGGTTCCTCTTTTAGCCTGCTCTGAACTGGTGAGCCATCCTCAGGCTGGGAGTGCAGTAGACACCAGGAGAAAGACAGCCCCTGCTGTTGGGCATCACCTGCCCGGAGCCTGGGGAAGGACCTGGAGCTGTCTGCCCTCTCTCTAGCCAGCAGGGATTGACCCACCCATCCTCCTTTCAGACTGAACTGGTGTCTGTGAGGAGAGCAGCAAATGCTGATAAGGATGAAAAGCACATGGGAAAAATGAACAAGGAGGGAACATTCTGCCAAATGGAAAATGACCAAATTTTAGAGGGGCGGGACAGTCCCCTGCTCTTCTGCCACAGGGCACTGCCTGGATGTTGCGTTTCCCCATTTATGGTGCTCTGTATTCCGGCATTATGCAGCAGCCTCCCACAATCTCCTTTCTGCTTCAAAGCCTGCGACTCTCTGGCATTACCTGATTGGGATGGACCATTGGATGGCAGTGCTCAAGTTTGTGAATTTAGAGAAATTAACACGCAGAAGAGCAAAAACTGCGGCATTTCACCTTTAAATGCAGTGCCTAGAGAGGGAGTATGTTCTCTAACACAACACTAACCCCACTCCCAAGAAGAAGCTCCTGGAAAGATGTTTCCAAGGAAGTTGAACCATAAAACACTTTTGCACAAAACACCTCTACTGTGAGACTCGCCTCTCAAAAAGCTTCTTTTTCACATCATTGTTAAAGAGTGGACAGTTCTAGAAAAGACCTTTCCTCTTAGGAGCTCCCCACATCCTTACCAGAACAGAGCACCTGCAGAACGCCTGCAGCAGTGTGGCCCTTTGCCCCTGTATTACCAAGAAACGGGGAGGTGATGAGGCTCAGCCTCCTGCAAGGGTGATCTTCCTTGTTTGTTCAAAGGACCAAATTTCCTTGGCCAAAGAAGTCTCTTCCCCATGTTAATCCTATGCCTTGAAATAACATGCACCGTGACCCCAGCCACCTGGTTATGTCTTTATTTTTTTTTAAGATAATGTTTATTTTTAAAAAGGAAGAAGCAAGTGAGATTTAATTCTGTGCCACAGTGGAGGAACAGCTGAATCCACCTGCTTCTACTTGGCAACCGACAGTCAGCAGCTCCTCCTGGCTTGGGGAAGAAGGGAATGGCAGGAAGGAAGAGAGTGTAGCTTAGGTCAGTTACCAGGAGGGACTGGGGTCATCGTCTGGTAACTTTGTGAGTCACAGGAGAAACTGTACATAAAGTTGTCATTAAAACGTTGATCTTGCACTTGTACATAACTATATAATAGTGTCCAGAATGTTCAGACATTCGGAGTGTACATAAAGCAGAAAAATATCATCATGTATTTTTATTAAATGTAATGACATCTGAGTTTCATCTAATATGTTTCTGTGCCATATACTGGGTATCCAATTCTAGGAGGTCCTTTTATCAGGCCCTGATGCATTGATGATGAAGCCAAGAACTGCACCACCTTGGCATTGATGTGTTCATTTGCATCTGGTACCTTGTCTGTCAGAATACCTACGGAGAGGCAGTCAGCGAGTCTGTTCACATGGCAGTGCCAGAGGAGACTCGGGAAGCAGGAATGTCTGTCACTGTTGTTGGTTCTGCAAGCTCCTTTGGAATCTTCTGGCAGTCTTTTGGTACTCTGGGGAGTGAGGGATGACTAGACTCATCCTAAGAAATGTTTTCTCTAGTCTTTGAGTTCAAAGACTATATAACCTATGGAAATCAAGACTTTCCAAAAAGGGGTTCTCCAGGCTGCATTTTGTTGTGGCTTGGTCTATATTTTTAATGACTAATTCTCGGAACCATGGTCTTTTATACTGAAAACTGGGGGCAGGAGTAAGGAGGTTGGATTGTTGATAAATGGCTGCATTTCCCTACAGAGACCTCATACATCCTAGCCTCCCGTCCACCTCCTGCCCTCCCTGTGCACAGTCTGGAGGAAGGCCTTTGTTTCCCTCAGAGGGCCTCCTGTCAAGGTAGGAAGAGGAGTGGAGAGAAAGCATCCCATACTCCCCTGAGCTAACCTGGAGGAAGACTGTTGGCAAAAGGGAATGGGAATATCCATGGGTAAGGCCTAAGGGGCAAGATTTAAGAGGCACTGGAAAATTTGGGCAAATAAGACCAGAGCACTCTGGGTAAGAAAAAGATTGTACCTTCCAGTACCCTTCCTGCTCTTTCAACTGGTGGAGCAGTTGGGGGTGGGAGGTGATTAACTTCCTTGGGTAACAGTGACATTTTCATGAATACTTTTTGATCCTTCCATTTCATAGGTTCCCCCATTCAACAAATATTTACTAAATACTAACCTAATGCTAGGGCAGTGACCAAGATGGAAAAGTAGCTCTTTAGAATTATAGAAATCAACACCTCATAGCTCTGTCATCCCAGGAGATCTTTCTTTGGGTCATTTCTGTGAGAATTGGCCATCCTGAGGGCAGAAGAAAATAGAGGCTTCCTGTCCTTGGGCCTTCCCTGGCTCCCCTGTGAAAGTCTGAAATATTTGCCCATTGACTGACCAAACAGTTGCCTAGAATGGCTTCCAGATAAGCAGAGCCACTGCTATGCCTACAGGAAGGTGCTGGGGAGTGCAGAGGAAAACTGGCAACTTCTCTTCCAAAGGCAATAATGGAATCGACTTTCAGAAACTGAATCTGTGCACAAAACATTCTGAACACTAGTGACGCCTGTTTTGTTGAACTAATTCTGGCTCTAGAAATGGTTTTGTTTTATAGTTATTTACGGTTTTTGTTTTTGTTTTTCTGTTTTGTTTGAGTTCAAGCTTAGTTTGTTAATATGTACAATTTAGCATCTATTGCACTCATGTAAATATGGAGTAAGTATTGTAAACTATTTCATTGCTGGGATTGTGGGTGTTATACATACATTTAGGACTGCAATTTTTTGGTATTTTTTGTATTGTAAAATAACAGCTAATTTAAGCAGGAACAAGAGAATTAAGGGAGGTCTGTGCATTTTAAACACAAATGTGAAGCACCTGTATATAAACAAAAGTAAATACTATAATACAAATTTCCTTCTGAAATAAAAGTAGATCTGGTAAAAATGTAGTTTTATTCTGAATGTTTAGTTTTGGTTTTGTTTATTGACATTTTGGACATGAGAACCTTAAGAAAAAAAAATGTTTAAAATGTTACCAGTTTTCAGGAGCTGGGGATGTGGCTCAGTGGTACAGCACTTGCCTAGCATGTATGAGGTCCTGGATTTGATCCTCAGCACCACATAAAAATTTTAAAAAATAAAAATAAAAAATAAATGTTACCAGTTTTCAGACTGCCTCCGAGGAAGCATTTGGCAGTCATGAAGGTGACGTGTAAAACTGACAATGGGGCACCTCTCGCGCTTCTGGGTGAAATTCAGCACTTGGGGAGCCCCAGGCAGCAGCTTGTGCGTGCCTGCAGTGCAGCTCTGCCAGGCCTGAGCAGTCAGTGTCACCTTCCTGGAGTCCAGCTGTGCGGGCCTTGCTGATTCCCTCTGCTACCCACATGCTGCTTCCTGCTGCCCCTTTCTCCATCTCCATCTCCTCATGGGCACCTCAGTAGCTCTCTAGGTTTTCCAGACTGCTAAATCTGTAGGTACAAGAGCAAAATCTGACAGGTTTGGTGAACATACAGCATTGTTTCTGCCAGATTTTCATCCTGTCAGAAACTGTTGGCAGCTACCTGCCCTCCCCACAAGTTCCAAGGGCCAACCTAATTGGTTGGGGCCAACTGAGCCATGGCTGGTAAAATGTTGGAAGAAGTGATAACACCATTTCCACCATTTGAAGTGCTCCCATGTGGAACTCTCCCTGGAGGTCACATGTTAGAATGAACGTGGGTTCTTGAGTCACCTCCTTAGATGCAAACCACCTGCTCAGCAAGATCCATGCTGGTCTTTCCATCACTGAAAGGCAAACTTCTACCAAGATTAGGGCCTTTGTTACAACTGTTTTTCTTACTAAGACACAAATCTGTACCTTGAAGTATGATGCACTGTAGCCTTTTGGCATTTGTTTAGTGACCAGGTAGTGTGCAGTGAGAAACAGATGCAATAGGCAGGACAGTCTAGAGGTCACTGCCATAACACTAAGGAAGGCTATTATGTTAAGTAATTTGGAAAGCAAACCAAATGTCTACTGAGTTTTCAGTTTGAGGGGAAAAAAAAAAAATGTGGCATGTGTGGATTGTTACTGGCTGCTTTGGGCGAGACATCATAAGGAAGAGTTGAGTTCTGGAGAAATTAACCAGTTTATAAGCAGGATGTAAAAGAGGTAGAGAGCACTGAAGTCCAGGGCCTTACAGTGCAGGAAAAGCCAACTGCTAGTCTCCAAACAGCTGAGCAACAAAGTTCATGAGACTTAGTTGAACACAGTGTCTAGGCCTTGTGGTGAAAAGTAGATGGAGGCCATAGTCTCCCCAGCATAAGCCTGCTAACCCTCAGGCCAACATCTTGAGGGAGAGATAGGTGAATAAGGAAGCTCAATGGTAGAGCATTTGCCTTGCATGCCTGAGGCCCTGGGTTTTCTTCCCAGCACTGAAAAAACAAACAAAACCCCCCACATCTAGTAAGTTTAAGAAACCATTAGTATAGTCTTTAAAACAAAAACAAAACCCTGTGACTATTGAGGAAATCTTAAAATCACTGTTAAGATAGGAAGACAATTGTGAAAGTTGGATACAGGGAGGGCTTACAACTCAATGCCATCCTAAATGTGGCCCAGAGAGCAGAACTGGGCCTGAGCAAGGACTTACCCTCACCCAAGGGCAGGATCCAGAAGGATCTGAAAGGTGCTGCAGACCAGTGATTGCTCTGTCAGCCACCCTCCTTCCTGCCTGAGGTAGTTTATGAGGGTGCCCTGCCTCCTCAATCCTACCTGTTGGGAAGTGAAATGGATAAGTTGTTAGTTAGTGAGAGAGACTGCATCACCTTTAGGTCTGGATGGGATGGGACCTTGTCCCTCTAGGAGGGGTGCCTGTGTTCATGGTGAGGCAGGAACAATAAAATGAGTTTTGATGACAGAATAGCAAACTGCACCAGAGACTGGCTAGATGCTACCACCCCATTTCCTCTTATTGTGACCCCAGCTTTTCACTTCCTTGTCAGGGCTCTTCAGAATGTATCTCTTTCATTATCAATATCAAGGGCTCATGTGGAAGATGGAAGGAGTCCTCAAGACTTTGTGGAATGGCACTATCAACTAAAAGTAGTGGAATCAGTTATCTTTTTTTCCCCTACCCATTTTAGTTAATTATTCCTCTAGATTTATTCATCAAGTCATTGAATTTTTTTATATACTGAGCACAAAGGGCCAGATATTTTGCACTGAACAAAATGGACAAACTCCCTGTCCTTGAAGAGTTTAGATTCTAGTGGGGCAGATGATGATAAACAAAATGTCAAATGAAACCAGCTCAAGAAGCTGAGGCAGGAGGATCTTGAGTTCAAAGCCATCCTCAGCAAAAGCAAGGCACTAAGCAACTCAGCGAGGCCCTGACTCTAAATAAAATACATAACAGGGCTGGGGATGAGGCTCAGTGGTCGAGTGCCACTGAGTTCAATCCCCAGTACCCTCCCCACGCAAAAAAAAAAAAAAAAGTCAAATGATAAGTTCTGTGAAAAGAGGTAAAAGGAGGGTTGGTATAGAAAGTGCTGGGGGAATTACTACTTAACATAGTGTGGCTGGAGAGGGCCATTCAGATAAGGTGACAGCTGAGCAGAGAGCTGAATGGAGGAAGTGGGAGTACAGATGTTTGATAGAAGAGCATTCCAAACAGGGAGCAGCAGGTGCAGGGGCCTTGAGTGGCAGCATGCCTCGTGGGTCCAGGTACTCACCAGGCAGCTGCCCCTAGGGAACTTTTTAGATATAGGTGGTGGTTTTGACTTGCTGACAAGGAAAGTACCAGTGTAATTTAGTGGGCAGGCTGTAATGGGTGTGAGACTCTCCCATGTAACAAGGAATTGACCCACTCACCTCTTGCCCAACTTTCAAATGTCTTGCTGGCTATTTGTGAAGATGAAAAAATATCTATTTCTAATTATTTTAGAAACAGATAAATACACCTATACACAAAGTATTTGAGGGCTGGTTTAATCTGCAGTTTTTGAGAAAAACAACTAAACTACTTATAAATCAAGAGAATACTGAAGTTTGTTTTCTTAAAAGCTTTACCAAGAGCTGATCATTATTCTTGGAAAATAGAATAGCAATGGCATTTTGACTCCACATCCCCACACAGATGCACAGGTCACATCTGAACACATACCTCATAGCCGTATATTAGGAGCTATGTAACATGCCTGGTAAGATTTCCTTCTTCTCTTTGTCCCCGACACAAGAAAAGGGTTAGACCAGATGATCCCAGTGACTTAAGTGTGCTGACTTGGCTGTGCTGCAGGGCCATTTGTAAGCCTTTCCTGCTCTTTGCTTAATTCCTGTCCTTATCTCCAGTCCCTTGAATTTGTGTGTTTTCTATTTTTATGTGGATACTCATCCTAATTTTTCTCTCTGTATCTTCTGCCTTTGTCTGGAGGCTCACTTGGGTGTGGACTGACATGTCTCTGGCAGAACAGTCACACAAGACCTCCTTCATTGCAGACCTTTGCAGGCCAGTAAAGTGGGGCCCTGTCCCTGCCACATTTATGAGCGTGCCAAGTTTTATGGCAAGCTGCTGTCTACATGGGGGACCACTCAGGAAGTCCTGCACGGTCTCTGACCTGGTCTTCTGGAAATTTCATTGGCCAGTGTTCACGCTTCCTGCAAAAAATGTGAGCTTGGCCTGGCCTGACTCCCCTGGGGAGGAGTGGCAGTGAGTGGTTTCCACATGAACTGTGCACTTAGATGCTGGGCTTCAAGCCAGAAAGGCATTCATGAGGCATGAAGTTTCCACCAACAAATCCACAGAGCTTCCAGCACCTGCCTTTCTGCCTCAGCCCCAGCTCCAGTCACCTGCTGGCTGGGGAATCAATATTGGCAACAGGTAATAGAGACCCAGTTCCTGGGGGCGGGTGTGCAGATACAGTCCCTAGTCAGGACTTCAGTCTCTGACAGTATGTACATGACAGTGACAGCTGCCTGGCAGGACATGGTGGCTCACATGTGGGGTGGGGGCCGCTGCTGGAATCAGCCTTGAGGTTTTGAGCCAAACTTAATACCAGTGCACAAACCAGAACCTTTTTAGGTAGAAGTAACAAAATCCAAACTCTAACAAGTTTAGGCAACTTTACTGGTTTCCTGAGGGCAACTGTAACAAATTACCACAGTTTTGATGACTTAAAACAATGGATAGTTATTCTCAACAATTCTGGAGGTCAGACATCTGAAAATGAGGTATTGGCAGGAACTTGCTCCTTCTGGAGGCTCTGGGGAGAATCCATGCCTTGCCTCTAGGTTCTGGTGCTCCTGACATCCATGGGCTTGTGGCTGCATCCCTCTGACCTCTGCATGGCTTCACCTTGCCTGTTCCTCTGTCTGTATCTAGTCCCTCTCTGCATGGCTGTTAGGAGAGGTGGAATAGCACGTAGTGCCTACTAGGCTGGTCCAGGATAAGACCCTCCCCTCAAGATCCATAACTTAATCACATCTTTTGCCATATAAGGTTAAACACTCTTTTGCCTCTCTGGTGACATTTGCAGGTTTTTGGGGAGTAAGACATGGGCACCTTTGGGACCGGTGGCAGCCATGGAACACTTTTACAATTTTCAAATAGGTTCTATTTGCTTCATCTGCCCAATTGTTTGGATGGTATATGCCTATGCTTTCCTATACAGTATTTTACTTTTATTTGGAGTAATTTCTACTCTTTTAAAATGTCTACATTTTACTCCAAGTTGAAAATGGGGCAGGGTTTCACACACCTTCACATAAGGAAATCATTAGTAGATGTTTAATTCTTCATTTGGGCCACCGTGTGATTGCAGTGAACAGAGCAGGGTGATGCTTTCACGATCCCATCCCCCAACACACCCTGTCTCCCCAATCCAGGTACAGGTATCCATTCTCATGCAGGTGTGTGGAAAGGGAGAATTCCCTCCTCTTCTCCTTTTTGTTTGTGTGTTCTGTACTGGGAATTGACCATTGAATCCAGGGATGCTCTACCATTATGTTATATCCCTAGCCCTTTTTATTTTTCACTTCTGTGACAGGGTCTCACTAAGTTGCTGAACCTGGCCTAGAACTTGCAGTCCTCCAGCCTCAGCCTCCCAATTATAGCTGTGCACCACTGCACCCAACTCCCTCTTCTTTATGAGGGGAGAACAGGTTGAACTCAGCTTTGCTCTGCCCAACACCTTCTGTTTATTTAAAAATCAAGATGACCCTAGGCTAATATCATGCTCCAGGCCATAGAAAGAAACCCACAACTCATGCTTGGTCCATCAAAGTGCTGCCTGGGACAGCCCATGAATGCTGGGGAAAGGGTACTTTTCTCTGTAGGGACTGCTAGTAAACCTGGGACACTGGAATCCTACCTACCTCTTGGCAAGGGCCTGTCTGATGGCAGAGGAAAGCCACCAGGAAGACTGACCGAGGCAATATAATTCAAACCTGGAGACAGCTGTGCCTAAAGCCTGGGTTGCTCAGGCACATGCTCAAACCACTTTGAATTAATGTTATAATTAGGAGCATCCTGGCTGAAGCTGGGAGCTGAATGACAGTCTCAGCAAGCAGCCTGGGGGTTTGGTTTGAGTTGCAATGTGCACACCCATTCCCAGAGCTGCTGTTTTGGCCTGGACAGCCCTAGGCCTAAGTTTTGGTATGGTCTGTACTTAATCACTGCATCTTTCGTCAGGCTCTCCAGGAGCTAAGCCCAAGACCAGGATTCTCACACAATGAAGCCTTAGGGGAACCTGTAAATGAGGGAGGCAGGAGGGCAGGGGCAGGAGCTGAGCCAGGAGGTGGTTTCAGCAGACAGAATTGTCCCACCCTGAGGCAGGCAGGCCAGGCCCTTATACCTCTGCCTCAGTCGGTGCTGGACTGTAGCTACCTCGGGAGCAGCATATAACCTAACAAGTGTTTCTGGGCAGTGATTCTCTAGAGAAGGAGACAGCTGTGAGTTGGGTAAGCAACACCATCATCATAGCCGGGCATGTGTTGCCCAGGCCCAGGAGGTCTCTGAGCAAGGCACCAACGGCCTCCACTTCAGCAAAAGGATCCTTTTGGAAGGTATATGCCTATGCTTTCCTATACAGTATTCAATTTTTATTTGGAGTTTTCAGAAGGATCCCAGAAGGGGCAGCCTGGTAACCCTTTCCTCATCAGGAGTCTCCAAGCTTCCCAGGAAGAAGGAAACAGGCAGAGGATTAGTACCCAAACCCTTGTGTTGTACACAGCCCTCCCCAAACTCCTTTTCAGAATGCAAATTTTTTTTCAGTGCTGGGTATGGAACTAATATAATTCCCACCCCTCTTCCAAATACTGGGGATTGAACTCAGAGGCGTTCTTCCACTGAGCTATATCTCCATGTCTTTTTACTTATGTATTTATTTAGAGACAGTGTCTTGTTAAGTTGCCGGAGCTGGCCTCAAATTTGCAATCCTCCTGCCTCAGCCTCCCAAGTCACTGGGATTACAGGCATGCCTCACCATGCCCAGCCCAGGACTGCAATTTAACATTGTTTGTAGCATTTGTGGGTCACACTAGTTTAAAGTGTGTCATCTGGCCACCCCAGATGTAAGGAAAGTTGGAAAATATAGTTTCCTTATCTGAAAACTAGCAGAAAAGGGACAAAAGCAAAAAAGTCCCTGACTATAGGGCCTGAGAGTTAATTCATTTCAGCATCTGTAGGTAGCCTGATAGGGCCCAGAGAAGTTCTGGGGACATCTGAAGTCACATAGGACAGGAGGGGCACACCCCACAGCAAACTGGTCTCCAGGCTCCCGAGGACACACACAACATGAAAACAACGTCAGTCTCAGTGCATGTGGGTTTATTGAGCACAGCACTATTCCTAGTGCTGGGGAAACCATGGGGGAAAATGGATGACCAAGTGCCAGTTCAAAGCAGGGGCAGGGTAGGGACTGGATTCTTTCACTCCAGGGGGTGCCCACCAAGCAGCATATCATGGACAGGAATCACTCTGCCAACATTAGTTCTGGGGTGCAGTTTTTGCCTATCTGGGAGGGTGCCCTCAAAGGCTGCAGTGCTAGAGGGAGTCTATTTCCATGCATTGCTTAGGGTGCTACCTGCTTGGGAGGCTGACACAGTTTCTTAGAGTTCCAGGAGTCCAGATGGTAATCTTGGGATGCTAGTGAGGCCTCTGCAAAGGTGACCATCTCCTGTGCCTCCCCAGTGAGAGAATCCAGTTGTCTCAAGGTCTATGAAGAAAGGGACCTACAACCAAGATGACTATAGTCATATAGTGAGGCCCCCAGTCTCCAACCCTCACTCCAGGGCATGGGCACACAGGTGTCCAGATGGGCAAAGGGCAGGTGGGAGGGCTAGCCACTTTTCAGGGGGCAATAAACCAGAGACATGGTCCTGAACCCCAGGCAGTAATGTGTAGTCACCTTGTGGTCCAAGGTCTGCTGTCTTAGAGCAAGGACTGGAGAGCCAGAACAGGGAGTATGGACTGCAAGGAGCTCCCTTCCAGGGGCCTGTCAGCGGAGGACACCTTAGGAGTTGGAGCAGAGTGAGGACTGGAGATAGGAGCCTGGCATTGCTTTCTACCTGCACCCCATCCCCAAGCCAATCAGGCTTCCATCTCTGCAGGTCTGGGTGGGAAATCTCAGAAAGCGGCAGTGCAGGAACTGACTGCACCTACCTGTAAGAGGCGCTGCCCAGGGTTGTGGTGGGAATCCAGCTGGTCCTGCAGGATTGAGGGCCATTGGCTGTCAAAGGATTGTATGGCAACATCTATGGAGGAAGGGGTCCAGGGTGAGCTTGACTGGGAACCCCAAGCACAGCAAGTTCCCCTGGCATCTTCAAGGAATGGCTTCTGGGACAAATGGGAGGCGCATGCTAAGGAATAACAAAATAAGGACGACTGTTCCCAGAGTGACTCATTACTCTTGTCTTCCATCCCGATAGGAGGTGACAATTATACCCCCATTTTACAGATGAACATAAAAAGGCTTACAGGAATTAACAAACTTTCAGCTAGAAAGTGGCAGAGTCAGGTTTCAAACTCAGGATCCCTAACTCTCAGACCATTAAGACATTAGGACCCCATGAGAGGAGCTCACCAGAGGAGGGAGGTAGCACATAAGAAAGGAATCGGAAGTGCTGGAAGTAGAAGTCTCCCCTTGGTCAATCCCAGGCCCTGAGCAACTTGTTTTAACTCTTGCCCCCTCCCGACCTTAGGGACCTCTGCCTTGACACTACTAGGATTCTGTGACCTGGTCTCCAGAGACAGCGGGGCACGTTTCCCACAGGGGTACGATGACAGATAGCAGAGGAGGGAATGTGCTTGAGTGGCTGCCTCAAGAAGCCTCAGTTTCCTTTCCTCTAAAAGAGACTCTGCCAGCCAGGCGGTCACCTGGGCTCTCGCGCCATCCCTGCCCCTCACCCAAGCAGCGGTTCCTTGTAAAGAGCCCCCGGAAGGCTTCGCACTCCTCATGCCGGTTTCCGCTGGCTCTGCAGTCGCACCAGGGAGCCACCCGCGCGCTCGTATTGTCCACGTAGTTGGGGGTGATCGCGGTGCCTGGGGGATCCCAAAGGAGGGGTCATCGGCCCATACTGGCAGAGGCATCTTCTGGAGAGCCCCGGCCGACGCCCGGATCCCAACCATGCGTACCCACCAGGCCCGCGTAGGTGCGCAGGCAACGGGGGCCCTGGTCCCGCAGGCAACCGTCTTGGGAGCTGGGGGTCGACGCGCAAGAGGCCTGAAAGGCCAGGAGCCGGGGCCTGCGCGGGGTGGGGCGGAAGGGAGGTGAGCTGGCAAGAGGATCCGCCCTGCTCAGCCCAGGAGACCCGCCCAACCCATCCCAAGTCAACCCCGCCCCGCGCACCTGCAGACCAGGCTCTTCTCGCAAGCGTCCAAGGCTTCAAGGCAGGAGGGCGGCTCATGGCCCAGCCCCGAGAAGGCGCAGGCGGGCACGAAGGTTTGGCGCCGTCGCTCGGCGCACGCGGGGCTCGTACATGGACAGAAGAGCAGCGCGTGGGTGAGCGCCTGAGGACCGAGGGAAAAGAAGCGGCGCAGGGCGCGGTGGCAGCGGGAGCGGGGGCAGCTCCCGTGTGCTACCTGACCCAGACACTGAGCCACGTACTTGGTGCGCAGCCGCTGGCACAGCGCGTTGGCTGTACACGCCTCTGCAGCGTCCACGCAGCGATTCCCCCCAGCGGAGCTTGCAGACCCTGGTGGAGGTGGGGGCAAGCTTCAGTTCTCTGTGCACCCTACGTGCACTTTTCACCCCGCCACATCCCCGGAATTTGTGGGATGCTCAAGACCCAAGCGGGGACAGAGAGAGGACCAAAAGTGCGGCTGATTGGTACCGGCCGGACCTCGTTCACGGAATGGGCAGCGGCAGGTTCTGCGAGCCTTTGCAACAAGTTAGGGATAGATGGGATGCCTGGAAGCTGGTCCGCACCCTCCTCAGAAGCTAAGGCCCATAACTCCCCAGGTACCCCCGCACCCACAACTGCAGCACTTATCTAGAGATGAATCCACTTGACGCTTCCCACCCTCACGGGCCCTCCCTAATGGGGAATCAGTGAAGCTTCCTGAAGACCTGGCTAATAGCGACTTATCCGAAATGACACTGAGGACAGTGGCCGCTCATCCTTTCTTTTTGGCACAATAGAGCGCCTGAACTTTCCTCTTCTTCCACTCTTTCCCCACATGGAGACTCTTTGGTTCTATAGGTTTCTAGTTCTCCCTCTTTCCTAACCACCTACTGCACCTCCTCATGTCCTCTGTGGCAGAAGGTGTCATCCCTCCCTAGTCCTTCCAGATGTGCCCTCAGGGGGTCTAACTCATCCTGCCCAATCTGGACTCTGGCTTCCCCAGCCTCTCCACCAGCCAGGCAAAAGGATTCCCTGAAAAGGCTCAGGCCATTGGAGAAACCGCTTAGACCTGGCTGCTGGGTGTGATTTCAGAGAAGTCTCTGATGGCAAGCTACAGGACCTTGTCATCAGGGGTTTCCATGAAGGTATGACCTGGTAACAGGTGATACCCTGCTTGAAGCAGAGAGGGCTTCTGCCACAGTAGAATCAAACAGATGGAGTAGACAGAGAGCAAGCTGTGCTCACATGTGCCATCCATCACCTGTGAATCCAGGCAAGCCATGGTATCCTGAAGTTAGGATTTGGCAGATCCATCCTAGGACTTGAGTCATTGAAACCAAGCTGACTCTTTCCCCTTTCCCAGCCCTTTGCTGAAACCATTCCCCAGTCTGAATATAGAGGGCCTAACCTGGCCCCTCATCTGTCTTGCTATGTGTGACTTGCTGGGCGGGGGGGGGGGGGGGGGGGGGGGGGGGGCATGCTGACTCAGGGCTGGGAGCAGGGCCACTCTCTGGCACTTGCCACCTCTTTCTTCCTAGATTGTGGATTGGATGGCTTGGATCATGGTGATTCTTGCTGTGGCTTCAGGCTTGAAGGACAGACTCTGAAGGCTTGGAATAAGTACACTAGTGCAGGGGGCAGATGGGAGAGGGCCCTCTTCCCCGCCCCACCCAGAGGCCCAGAGGCCCAGAGCAGCCTGCTCTCCTGCTTTGCTGGGTACATGCCCAGGCCTCAGCCATGCACAACAGCACCTAGTGCCATCTGAGGTCTTGTAACCACCTGTTCCTTTGCTTACCTTTCTGGGAGCACCCTTACCTCCTCTCCACTCTCAAAACAGCACACCTCAGCTTCAAGATATCCCATGCCTTAAACCTTTACCAGACCCCATTCTTCACACCACACCAAGCCCCAGAAAGTCACCCCTCCTTTGTGTGGAGAAGGGCTAGTTAGAGGGTGCAGCAGATGAAAGGCAGTGAGTCACTGAAGATGCCGGGCAATGAGCCGGTGTGAATCTCCAAGACTAGGAACGGAGCACTGGGCTGGGGCAGAAAGACAGCTGGGGGAGGGGAGGCAATAGGAAAGGAAAGCACCTGGGGCAGAGGTACCAAGATGGGACTTAGGAGGTGGGTGTTTTTCAGCTAGGTCCAAAGATTGTGTACATAGCATGCGTAGCAGGGCAGACTGCTAGGCTTTTCTCTGGCTCCCCTTTGTGTGTTCCAGCTTTTCCTGGAATCTTTCTCTCACCCTTCAGACCTGCCTCTGAGAAGCAGGACAGAAGGCCAGGGCTCAGGATCCAAGGGAGGAGACAGGTGCTCACCCAGTAGTAGTAGTAGCAGCAGCAGCAGCAGCAGCACAGGCCCCAAGCAGTGTGCCATGCTTGACCATGAACAGAGAAGGACCGCTCCAGGCAGAGTCCCAGCTGGGCAGTGCCCCTAAGCAGAAAAGCCGCAGACACGCAGATGTGAGCTCTGACCCATGCGCTCTGCTCCCTTTGGGAGGAGCCTTTGCAGAGGGAATGATCCTCCGCCCTCTCTGTCCCCACCAACAGGCTGCCTCTCCAGGTGTATCCAGAGACATGAAATCCAACACCTGAATATGACAGACCCATTGCACTAGTGCCCCTGTACCCTCAAAGCAACACCCACACAACCCAAGGAGACTCTGCTAAACTTAACTTTAAAAAACCTCCTAATTTTCCCCCTTTTCTTTATACTTTTATTGTTGACCTTTTGTTAAGTAATTTTAGGCTTGAATAAAATTTGCGAAAATATTAGCTGTCCCCTTATAACTTTCACCGAGCTTCCCATAATCTCACCATCTTACATAATCAGAGTACAACTGTTAGAACTAGGAAATTACCATTGGTACAATACTGTTAAATCATAGACCATTTTGAAGCCCCTGATTTTCCCACTAAAGTTCTTTTTCTGTTCCAAGATCCAATCTAGTTTCCCACATGGCATTTAGTTGTGGTCTCTCCTTAGTCTCCTCCCATCTGAAGGAGTTTCTGGGTCTTTCCTTAATACTATCCTTGATGCTTTTGAAGAACTCTGGTCTTCAAAAGGCATGCTTTGTAGAATGTTTATTTAATGTTTTCTTCTGATCTGTATGAGGCAACATTGTTTTGACTAACCAAAAAGTTATTTTATCAATAAATGTTGATATTAAAAATTTCAACATTGCGATTTTAAAACACAAAAAAGAAATCATATCATCTATCTTGACTTCTAACCCATTGTCCCAAATTTTCAAATCTTATTCAACTACTCAAATATTATTTCAAATTTACCAAAAGTAGCATATTTGTTGCTCAATATAAGTTTTTATAGGTGTTCCACCTCTGGGACAATGTGATAAAGGCAAATACAGTAGAATTCAGCTAACAAGGTGCAGGTCAGAATGAAATTCCTTATTAGAAGAGCCCATGAACAATTCTTCCTTCTTGGAAGAGATTATTTAAGAGTAAAGAGAGTGTTAATCTCCTAGAGAGAGTTTAACTCCCAGTGAGTTAAAAAATTATGAAAGAGAGAACACAGACAAGATAAAAGCCTATAAATTTTCTCTGACATTCTCCTATAACATATTATTTATTTTATTTTTTACAGTAGTAGGAATTGAACCCAGGGCCCCTCATATGCTAGGCAAGAATTCTATGACTGAGCTATATCTCCTCCCTTTTATATATATATAATTTTGAGATAGGGTTTCACTAAGTTACCCAGGCTGACCTTGAACTTGAGATCCTCCTGCCTTAGCCTCCTGCATTGACAGCAGGCTGTCATTGCTATTATCATTCTATAAAACATACAAATCTATGTTTGGCATGGATACATTTTTACAAAGCAAGCTGACACTGACATCTGTTGGGAGCCCCCTCTTCATCTTTGTGTTTTGCATAGGTCCAAGTCCCTGTTGGACAACTGGGTATGGCAGGCTTTTGCTTGGAGGATGATGAAGTTGGAGAATTAATGGGGAATCGGTGAGGGAATCTCTTGAAAGTCATCCTAGAAGCAAATACTTCACACAAGAGACATTTTTGTCTGGCATGCATTCTTCCTTTTGGTGATAAAGTCTGTCTCTTCTTTTGTGGAAACCACTCCTTTTCCACTCTCAATCTTTGTGGCTGTACTGCCTTGGTCACCTCAATCCTCCATGACCCCAGGCCCTACAGTGAATTACAGCAATAGTGATTGGTTCATGAATGAATGTGTAATCCAAGCTGGACTAATCAGTTAATTCTGGGACTATCAAAGGTGCCATCTTTGCATTGGGTTGGAGAAAAGGAAGCCTGAAGCTACCAGGGACATCTTGAGGAGAACCTGCCTGAGCAAGAGTCCAACTAAGAGAGAAAAAGTCAAGATGCAGAGCGAGAGAATGCAGAAGCTGACAATATCTGTGATGTGAGCCCATAGGTGTCTCCTTCCCCAAAGCTTGTTTGAATTAGATTTCTGTCACCTGAAGTCAGAAGACCCTCTTTAGGACCACATAGAAGTTCTTTCTCTCCATGATTTTTGTTGTTTCTATTAATCTTTAAAACCAAAGCATTCGAGGACAGAGGATATAGCTCAGTGGTAAAGCACTTGCCTAGCATGTGAAAGGCCTGGGTTTCATCCCTTGCACTGAAAACAACAGCAAACAAACCAAAAAAAGGAAACCCAAGCATTCAGTGTATATTCTAAGAATCGCAGTCAGCCTGTCCACCCTGGTCATGGTAACACATCTATCTGTGGTCTGCTATAGTAATTTGCTGTCTGTAATCTGCTTCATGAATTGGGAAACTACGGTAGGCTTTCTGCAGCTGATGATCATGGCCCCTGAAGTGTAGTGCAAACCATCATGCTGGTGCAATGGGTTGTGTTTAATTCTACAAAATCTACTTGCTTTCTGGCCCATGGAAGGGGAGAGTAGATGAGGAAAGGTCACTCAAGACCAAGGTGGGACTACACGGGGCAGCCACCTCTCCACCTTTGTAGGTGGCCACAACCACTCAGAGGTGTGAACACTCCCTTTCTTTCATGTAAGGAGCTCAAGATGGGGGTCAAGGGGGTGAGAGATGACTGTATACTGGAGTGTCAGAGGAAGGACACCCACCCCAGGGGCAGACCTGAGCATCTGGCAGGTGGGTGGCCAAAGACAGTAAGTTGTAGTTGAGTTGGGCCAGTGCCCCCCAGCTTCAAGTCCATTGCCCCTCAGCACCCCTGCTCAGCTCTAGGTTGCCAAGGCTTCCTCTGTCTTGCAACCACTTCTGTACCTCTATGCTCTCAGCCTGGTGCCAGCTCTGCTCTCCCAAGTCTCAGTCCTCAAGTTCTCGACCCTGAGCCAGGGGACCCCCAGGCTTCAGATGTGCCTCTCCCCTCAGACTTGGATTTCTCCTCCCACTGCCCTCTTTCAACCCATCTGGCTCTTCCAGAAGTCTCCATTTGGTGGGAAGAGCGGAAGCAGCGGTCCTCGGCTCTCTTAAGAAATAGTCAAGAGCACTGAGTTTGGCTTCCCCTAGGGTCCTTTGTGGCTTGAGTCCCAGGAAGTTTGAATACCTTTTCCTGAAGGTCAAGAGAGGAGGCAGGTATATATTAATCATGGTTTTTTATTTTCTCTACTTTGTGTCTGTATGTGTTTGGGTATCAAAACCAGGGCCTCCTGCATGCTCGTCAAGCTCTCTACTGCTGAGCTACATCCTCAGTCCTTTTGATTTTGAGAAAGGGTCTTGTCTATTTGCCAAGGCTGGTCTTGAACTTGCGATCCTCCTGCTTTTAGTCTCTCAAATATCTGGGATTATAGCTGTGTCCCACCACGCCCAGCACAAATCGGAGACTTTTAAACTTTATCTGTTTCCTTAGTTATGCCTGGTATTCCACTGGCTAATCTGATTTTGTGCCAGTGCCATAATGATCATTGTAGCTTCACAAAATGTCCACTTTTGGGGAGGCACAGTGGACTCTTTTATCCCCACCCCACCCCCCATTTTTTCTTGGTCTAGATACATTGTAACTTTAAATAATTTTATTTATTGGAGGAACAAAAACATGGGAATTTTATTTTTGCTGGTGAACTATAGAAATGGAAATACTGTTTTCTTTAGAAATACTGAATGTCTTTTTTTCAGTTCTTCAAGACTGGAGGGCCACGACCATGCTTCTGGTGGAGAGTCAGCTTACAGAAGCTAATTAAGGTTATAAAAAACGCTTGGTCTCCGGCACTCAGGAGAACAAAATGCATTAGCAACTGAAGTACAAATAACATATTTCAAGTGAAACTTATTAAGAGGGGCGAGCTGGATCTTGTCAATAGGTCTCTTTTTCAATCTCGTCAGCTCATATCAGGCAGAGTGGGTCCATCAAGATGTGGATGAGTCTTGACTCAAGACCATCAGCTCCCAGCATCACCCAGGAAGAGATTTCTGCTTTCATGGTACAAAGGGTCCTCGAGGTGGCCACCTGATGGTTTGCTGTGGGAAATACAATTGCATGGTTCTCATGTCAGCATCACCCTTATGATAAGACCCGGAAGAGAGCTACGTTGCTTTTGTGCCTAGTGACTTTACTAAATTCACTTATTAGTGTCACTGGCTAGGGGTCTCAGGGGTCTCTCTTTAGAGCAGAGGAAACCTTCATTTGAACTCTCCAGGCTCTTGACCATGGTCACAGAAAGGAATTTCAGGACACTTCAAGTTTTAGTAGCAGAGGAAGAGGTTGTTTGAAAGCAAAAGATACACACCCTAGGAGCTGAGCTGCCTCTTAGGTGGGATGTGGTTTATAATGTTTAAGAGAGTGAATATTCAGAAGCAGGGGTTCAGTATGGAGAAACTTTTCTGGGAGACTCTTCATGGAATCTTACCCAACTTCATTAGCATCAAATCATGCAGCTAAAGGGTGGATGACAACACATGGTAATCAGTCGAAATGAGTAGAAAGGTCAAGTTTGGTCAGGAGATTCTTCTGGTGTGCCCGTGTATGAAACCAGTGGGAGCTGGCTTGGAGAGCAAGGCCATCTTTTGGTCATAAAGATTGATTTTTATGACCAATCGGGTTTTGCCCGATCGGTTAGTGGCAGGATGCCAGGGACTGAGGCAGATCCCAGGCTGTCTGCAGGAGTCCTTCCTCCATACCTATTTCCCCCCCTACCCTATCTCTACCCTATCTCATTATATTTAATGCTTTATCTGTAGATTCTTTAGAAATTTTAGGAATACAATTATGCCATGAGTAATGATGATGTTTATCCTTTTCAACCTTTATTTATTTATGTACTTACTTACTTTTTTGTGTGTATTTTGGTAGTGGTTAGAACCTCCATTACAATGTGGAATAGAAGTGATAGCAGATATCTGTCTCATTCTTCATTAAGAATGTATTTTGCTGCTGACTTTCTATAGATCTTTCATCAGATTTAAAGAAATTTCTTTCTATTCCTAGTTTTCTGAGGTTTTTAAATGAAGAGATATTAACTTTTTATTAAATTTTTCCCTGAGCAATGAAGATGATCATTATTATTCTCCTCCTTTATGCAATTAATGTGAATTATACTGATTGCCTGTCTGATGCTAAATCAATCTTGCCATTTCTACATAAACCCACAGGGTCATGATTTATTAGCATTTTTTATTATTGACAGATTTTGTTTCTTCATTCTTAAGTGAGAGTGACTTGTAAATTTCTTTCTTATGATATTCTTGTCAGATTGTGCTAAGATCGTAACACAAATCGCAGTCTCTCCTTCTTTATCCTTTCTCAAGATTTACTTATATTGATATTATTTCTTTCTTTCTTTCTTTTTTTTTTTTTTTTGTGGTGCTGTGGATTGAACCGAGGGCCTTGTGCATGTAAGGCAAGCACTCTACCAGCTGAGCTATATCCCCAGCCCAGATATTATTTCTTTCTTAAAAGGCTATGTTACCAATGAAGCCACAAGGCTGACAGTTTTCATTGTGGGAAAATTTAAACTATGTATTGTTTTTTGAAATAAACATGGATTATTCAGGTTTTCTATTTCTTCTGGGTCAGTTTTGTTAAGTTGTAAATAGTCCTTTTTATAAATGTTTCTGTTCCATCTTTTATATTCTCAAATTTATTCACATGCAGTTGTTTATTAAATACTTTTCTGAGGGGAAAGTGTAGGATTTAGAGTAATCCTCCCTTTTTTATTTCCAACATTGGTATTTATAATATTCTTTTCAAATATCCAATTTAGCAGTTGGGCACTGTGGCGCATGCCTGTAATCCCAGCAACTTCTGAGGCTGAGGCAGGAGATTCCAAATTCAAGGCTAGCCTCAACAATTTAGCAAGACCATCTAGAAATTTAAAAAAAAAAAAAAAAAGGCTGGGGATATGGCTCAGTGGTTAAGTGCTGCTGGGTGCAATCCCTGGTACCAAAAAAGAAAAAAAAAATAAGTTATGGTCCTTTTAATCCAGTCTACTGGACTTTTGTTCTTAGGTCATTGATTTCTTTACTTATTTACATTCCACACTTCCTTCTTCTTTCTTTTTTTTTTTTTTTTTTCAATTTTAACTTTTTTCGCACTAGGGGATTGCACTCAGAAGCACTTTAACAATGAAATACATGCCCAACCTTTTTTGTTTTTCTATTTTGAAGCAGGGTCTTCCTAAGTTGCTCAGGGTCTCACTAAATTGCCCAGGCTGACCTTGTACTTGCTATCGTCCTACCTCAACCTCCCAAGTCACTGGGATTACAGGCTTGCACGGCCACTCCCTGCTCCGCTACTTTCTTTAGGCTTAATGAGCACTTCTTTTTTTCTAATTTATTGAGAGGAATGTGTTTTATAATAATACATGCTTTTGTTCTTTTCCTCCAGTATTGGAGATTAAACCTAGGGCACTCTAGTCCTGAGCTACATTAACAGCCCTTTTATTAAAAACTATGGGACAGGGTCTCACTAAGTTGCTGAGTCTGGCCTCAAACTTAAGATCTTCCTGCCTCAGCCTCCCAAGTAGCTGGGATTATAGGTGTATGTCACTGCACCTATCTCTGTTATTCTTTTAACTGTTCTGTGGCAGAATACCTTAAATTTTTATTTGAAAATAGCTTAAGTGGGAAATTAATCCCAATCTAAAATTTAGTGATCAAGTTCTTTTTTTAACTTTTTTCAGTTGTAAATGGACAAAATACCTTTATTTTGTTTATTTATTTTTATGTGGTGCTGAGGATCGAACCCAGAGCCTCACACATGTGAGGCAAGTGCTCTACCGCTGAGCCACAACCCCAACCCCAGTAATCAAATTCTTAATCAAATTGTGAGGATAAAAATAAAGACATTTAGGCTGGGGCTGAAATGGGAAATTATTCCCACTTGTGTTGCTGGGTGGGGGGAGTTGCTGGATGGGGCAATGTAAGAGTAAACCCTCATCTTCTAGAGGACATCAAGAGATAACTGGAGAGAGGTAAAACACAGCCAGAACAATTTAAATTGGGAGAGAAGGGAGTGGGAAGGTGTGAGGAAGGCTGCTGTTACTTTCTCTTATAAAGAATGGTAGCACATTTTAATCTTTTTCAATTGTCTCTAAATAGTATTTCCAGAAAAATAAAATTAAAATAAGAAATACTATGAAAATAAAAGAGAGAATCCCAGGGGCTAAAAAAATCACTTTTAGCTTCAAAATTGCATAATTAATTACTGGAATAATTATCTCTTAAACCAAGAGGAAGCATATATGTAGCTCACATCAGTAACCATTATTAACATTTAGTGCCAAATTCTTCCCAAGATTCAGATTATCTGTAATTTAGTATAGGGTACATGCAAAACTGCCTCCCCAAGCCAGAACCTGCAAATCAAATATTTCCCTTTTGTCAACTTAGACTGAGTTTACATTAATGTAACTGATATGCAATTTTTCAGGATACATATAAAGTAATTTTGGTCAGTTGGGAAACATAGAATTATTATCTTATCTTTTTAATTTTAATTTTTATAGGACTAGGGATTGAACCTAGGGGTGCTCTAGCACTGAGCTGTATCCCAGCCCTTCACACTTTTAAATTTTGAGAAAGGGTTTCACTAAATTACCAAATTGATTTGACTTGCAATCTTCTTGTCTCAAGCTGGGATTATAGGTGAGTGCCACCGCATCTGGCTATTCCTTTATCTTTTATGAGCTAACAGCTGATTATGCAGTTAAGGACTTAATCAAAAGGACAGGTATGATTTATATGAAGGAAATTACCTGAAGAAAAGTCATGAAGAACTGCACCAGGTCCATAAAGTTGATGTGTTAAGAGAAGGCAATCTATGGCAGAAAAAGAGGTGGCAGATTAATTGGCTACAAAATAGCACCATTGATTCGCCCTCCTCATTTCAAGAGTTGAACTGAAAGACAGATTTTTACATTTTAAAGAAGTTAATGAAAAAAATTTTTCACTTAGGGCAAGGTCCTTCATCCTTTACTTTCTTTCCCTGTTGAGTTGTAAACCCAAGAGTCATATTCTAAGGGGCTGGAGTTGTGGCTCAATGGTAGGGTGCTCACCTGTCACACATGAGGCACTGAGTCTGATCCTCAGTACCACATAAAAATAAAATAAAGATATTGTGTCCACCTACTACTAAAAATAATAAATATTTAAAAAATGATATTCTAAGGCTTCCACACAACCTCCTGAAGCCTCCTCTGCACTGTGCACTGGATCTGAAGTTCCTTCAGTCTGCCGCCTCAGATTCCTATCCTGAAACCCCATTGGTGACACTGAAACCCCAGTGACAGGCAAATTGATCTGCTGCTCCTCCCTTGGACACAATGTTCTTTTCTGTTCTCTTGGTTCCATCCCAGTACTAACCCTTGGATCTACCTTAGGTGGGCAGGGTCTGTTTGAGCCCTTATTCCTTCAATATTTATGTACCCAATGTGTACTCACCTCAAGATACTTTATTTATGAAATTGTCTCAAATTTTTTACATTGCCATCTGACAATTTGTTATCAGTTGGAACTCAAAATAATTTTACTCTATAGTTAACAGTCTTTAGACCCCCCTAAAAAAGCTGTAATATATTTTAAATCATTGGCTGTAAGATACATTGTGATTTCAGCATTTTAGATTACGAAGAAAGGTCTATAATAATAACTGTGACCTTGGAATCACCTACAACATATTTATTATTGGCCAAATGTTAAGGTGTTTTCCCTTCTTTCTTTAGGAAGCCAAGCCCTCTTGGAGAGACAAAGGTACCAGTTTAGTATCTCTCATCTGGAAATGCTTGGGACTAGTATTTCAGATTTTGAATTTTTTTAAAATCTGGGAATATTTGTCTAGACGTTACCAGGTGAACATCCTGAAGATAAAAATTCAAAATACAAAAGGCTCTGAAATCTGAAACTTTTTTTCCTGAAAGTGCTGAAATGGATTGGGGGGATTTTCTGATTGCAAAGGTAGTGAGAACTTCCTATATCACCATCTATTTTAATACAAAGAAGAAAATCTCATTCTTATTTATAAACAACTTACAGCATCATCCTTTTCAACAGTAGGTAGTTACATCCATAGTCTAAGAAACATAAAATCTGTGCTCCCTACATTTCCACAAGCTGATTTCCAACTCAACTTTCACCAAGGTACTTGTTTATGGCATGTTTGCCCCAAGAGCCTCTGGATGTGTCAGACAAATTCCAAGAAACTCAGAAGCCCAGTTAGTCCCAAGGATTTGAGAAAAATACAGTGGATCTGCACTTCCTGCACACTAATTCTGTGCTTAAGTTAAACAAATGTTTTCAGTGTGTTGAATTACTATCCTTGACACCAGCCACCAGAGAGCCTTCCTCCCAGTCCACAGTGGGTCCTCCTGGTCCTTCAGGGCCCAGCCCTATCACTTGTTCCCTCACCCAATACCAATGGGAACTGGCTCACTCTGCTCTAGGATCTCTTGGTGCTTGATTCACTTCCCTTTCAGGGCATGTGACAGTTTACCTTCTGGTTATATTCCACCTTCTATTACGGCTGTGAATTAAAAGATAACAAGATGTCCTGGAGAAGATTCCTCTATTGTTCACTACGAAGACACTGATTCCTGACTTTTTTTTTTTTAAATGGGGATTAAACCTAGAGGCACTGTACTACTGAGCTACATCCCTAGTCTCTTTTTTAAATTTTATTTTGAGACAGGGTCTTGAACTTGGGATCCTTCTGCCTCAGCCTCCTGAGTAGCTGGGATTATAGATATGCACCATCATGCCTGGCAATTCCAGACTTTTGAATTGTTGTAGGAGAAAAATGTAAAGGTCATCTCTCTCATACAAGAACAGAAATACTATTGTATTACAAAAGTACCTTGGTTCCAACTCTGCAGAGCTTGCTGTAGTAGAACCCCTGGCCCCCCACTCCCACTCCTGTATCTGAAGCTGCCCTGGTGTCCAAAGGCCACACTTTGGGAAACTCAGAAATAAGAACTAAAAAAAAAAAATCTCCTCCCATACTTATGCCATTGAACAAAATCTTTAGTTGTTTAGGAACTGCACTGCAAAACTAATCATCCTCACTTGTTTAGGTTAAAACCCTGAAGGGAGGTGAGGGTGGTGGGGAAAGATAGGATAGACGACAGTGTTTCGAAGCAAAAGGACCCATACATGACCTCTGGGAAAGGAAGGTATTGTGGTTTGGATGTGAGGTGTCCCCCGAAAGCTCACATATGAGACAATGCAAGAAGGTTTGGAGAAGAAATGATTGGATTATAGTCTTAGCCTGATCAGTGAATTAAGGATTAACTGAATTGGTAGGGTGTGGCTGGAGGAGGTAGAAATGGGGATGTGGCTTTGGTGTATAAATTTGTATCTGACAAGTGGAGTCTCTCTCTGCTTCTTGGTCACCATGATGTGAGCTGCTTCTCTCTGCCACACACTCCACCATAATGTTCAGCCTCATCTTGAGTCCTGAGAAATGGAGCTGGCCTTCTATGGACTAACACCTCTGACACCGTGAGCTCTCAAATAAACTCTTCCTCCTCTGTAGTTATTCTGGTCAGATCCTTTATTCATAGCAGCACAGAAACTGACTAAAACAGGAGGAAACAGAGGATGCTTTAGCATTTTTAAAGTGCATAGGACGATGGAATGTCTGCATGGTGGGTCTATGGAAGCTCTGGAACCTCAGTGACTATTCTGCATCCATGTCTGTCTGTCATACATGAGTGAGGATGACTTCCCTCAGGACAGTGAGGGCCCAGGGCACTCAGAGCAGCAGCCAACAAATGAAGATCCGATCAGAGGAATATCCCCAAGTCTCAGGGGTCAATGAAGCCCAGAGGTTTTTGTATGTCTCTGAGAGAATGAAATGAGTCTCTATGAAAACTGTGAAGCTCCCTCTGCCACATCATTCCTGCTCTGTGCTTGCTTTCCTGAATTTTCTTCCAGCCATTCCCTTTCACCATTCTGTAGAATTCCTTTTCCATTTTATCACGTTTATTACATATTTTAAAAATCATCAGGGAACCACTTATACTTGGTTGAAATATCAAAACTACCAAAAGACTCGTCATGAAAAGCAATGGTCCTTGGCCCCTCTCTCCTCTTCTTTCAGCTTGTCTCCAGAGGCCTCCACCTTTATGTTTTCCCAGTTCTTCTAGGAGTTACCTTATTATCACTAAATTTTTATTGTTTTTCTTAACCCATCCATTTTAGGTATCCTTTACTGACTTCCTACTGTAAGAGAAGGCAATTAAAGCCAATGGCCTGTCCCCTCCCTCCATCAGGGCTGATCACTGCTTAGTGCCTCTGTCAGTCAGAACCTGTGTTGTTACTCAGGGTGATGCTGGGGGAAGATGCCAGCAGACAGGAAATGGATAGAACACCTTTATGTGGGAAGAGGATGTGCCTGTTACACACAGCTGCCGGAACAGGAGAAAATACAAACATGACCCACTAGGGGCAGCTTCCCAGGCCTCCCAGCCCTCAGGGAGGAGCCCTGACACTTCTAAGGTGCTGCTGCTTGAGGGTGAAGACAGCTGGCTCCCTGGGAAGCTCCCTCTGCCACCCTCACCAGGGTGGGGGGACAGGCTGAGAGAGAAGGAGCTCTGACCCCATCTTTAACATTCCACAGACTGCCCACCTGTGTCTAAAAACTGTGAAAAAGAACAAAATTCTGATCCCTACCTGACAGCTGTTGTATCAACAACTATGCAATGCCATGACACTGAGAACAGGGAAATAGAAAATACAGTGCTTCCTTTAAGGAAATCTTCACATGGTGAGGAAACCAGTCTATGATGGTGGGCACTGGTGCAGGGCAGTTGCTATAGGGGGTACCTGAAGGTCATCAGGGGATTCTGGGCTTCTACCCAAGAATCCCACTTGAACTTATTGACTCAGGCTTGTCTCCTTCCAACTCACACTCCAGCTGCTGTCACAGGGTTTTTCTAAACACTCATCTATATCACTTCTTGATTTACAACATTTCAATGCCTTCCAGTGGTCTTCACACCACGATCACACCCCTCAGGGAACTGCAGTCTCTTCACGAGGCTCTACCAGCTCTCAGCTCCTTACTCACAAGCACCATCCTTCCTGCTAAGTTTCTGAAAGCAACTGGTCACTCTCTCCCCACCTCAAACACCCCCACTACCTTGCTACAGGTTTCTTAGAAATCAGCTCTGGTGTGGCTTCTCCTCACATAGACTCAGGGCACAGGGAGCGCTGGCTCCCTTCTCATGGCTCCCAGGAATACACAAGCACACTTTTTTTTGGGGGGGAGGGGATGCTACCAGGGATTGAACTCAGTGATACTCAACCACTGAGCCACATCCCCAGCCCTATTTTGTATTTTAGAGACATGATGAAAACCACAAAGCAGGACAAGAACCTTTTAAATGTAGTTTGAAACAAAGAAAAACTCATACGTCACAGGTTAGTTTGAAAGGTATTTCATAACTTTTTACTTCCTAAGACTATTAAAGTTCAGATACTAGTGCCAGGAGTCAGATGACTACATTATCATTGTACAATAAATATCAACAATGAAAGTATATCTCGGGGTAAGCATATTGCTCAGTGATAGAGCACTTGCCTAGTAAGTGCAAGGGCCTGGATTCGATCCCCAGCATTGCACACACACACACACACAAAAAAAAAAAAAGTAAAAAAAAAAAATACCATATATCTGATATTACACAGAATAACCAAAGGTGAAAACAACCCGGATATCCATCAACAGATAAGTGGATAAACAAATGTGCACAGACATACCATGGACTCTCATTCAGCTTTAACAAGAAATAGTGAAGCATCCTAAACAAGAACTTTGAAAAATTATGCTAAGTGAAAGAAGCCAGTCAAGAGGGAGCACACAGTATATCATTTAATTTATATGAAATGTCCAGAATGAGCAAATGAAGAGATGGGAAGAACAGGAGGTAGTTGCCAGAGGAAGGAGACATAGGGAGGGTTTGCTAACAGGCTTCTTCTGGAAGTAATAAAAATGTTCTAAAAGCAACTGTGGTGATGGCTACACAGCTCTGGGAATCTACTAAACCCCACAGAACTATGCACTTTACCTGGAAAAGTTGTATAGGATGTGAATTCTAATTCAATAAAGCTGTTACTTTAAAAAGTGTATTTGAAGGAACAAAAGTCTCACACACCTCTTGGCACAGCCATCTTGTTAGCACCCGGAAGCATCCCTGTAAAATCTAAATGGGCACCCAGTTCTCCTAACAAATCTGGGTTGCCTTCCCTGGTGGACTCTGGCCTCTTAGATGAAATGCTCAGCACGGAGAGGGCTTTAATGTTAGTTCCACTTTACAATAACAACCTCTGTTGCAGAGTGAGTGACGAGCCAGAACTCAGCCCCGCCACCCACCTCCTCACAGCACACACAACGCCTGCCTGTCCCTTCTATGTCTTGAACACCTACCCTTCCACACTGTGGGCACTTCAGAAGCCGCTGAGCCTCTGCTCACTGGGCAAACAACTAAGAAAGTTCTCAGAAAGACCAGGCTGAGGGAAGGGACCTCACCCACAAGAACCACTGGCCAGAAAAGGCACCCCTGGCCCCAACACACCCACCACTTTCCTACACACAGGTCTTTTCAGTCTGAGTATTTGGGGTTTTGAAAAAAAAATTTTAAACTGCATCTACAAAGATTTTATAGTTTGTTCCAACTTCCTTCAGCAGTTATAGGTTTTGATCTGTTCCTAATTATGGAAAGGAACCCCGATCAGTCCAGAGTGAAGGAACTGAAGTTTGGCATTACCATTTATAAAGCACTAATGTTGACATGAATTTCTGAGTCAAGAATTAGATTTCCTTTGCTTTAAAAACTGAGACTCAAAGGCACAAAGTCTTCACCTGCACTGAAAGTCATACTGAAACTGAAGCGAATGACCTAAGCTGCACCACTGAGACATTTCCCCACTCTCTTGCTTAAATAAGTCTCCACATTTTCATGGACTTGGAACTGTTGCTGAGAAGGAGGGAGAGAGAGAGAGGGAATGTGCATGTGAGTGTGTATATGCACGTGCAAATAATTAAGTGCTGTTTTACACCTAGAAAAGCTACAGCTCTGGGGGAAGTAGAGCAATAACAAGCCTCTTGTTGAAAACACAACATGTCCACCCAAAGGACATGGCTCAGTCGTCTACACAGCGCACAGCTAGACTGTCCCCTGTGCAGACAGCCAGCTTCGACTGTACTCTGGCAAGCAGAGAACACATGATGCCAGAGGTCTAGTCACACGGTTTGTAATTACTGCAGTCATTTGAACCAGAGAGCAAAGGACATGTTTCCCGGAGAACTTACCTGCATTTAAGGACAGCTTAGCTGACTCAATGGTGAGCAGCCATCACTTGTTTTCGCAAGTGTGGAAACAGCCCAGCCCAGGGAAGAAGCACCCAAACATGGGAGGAAATCAACATCTCTTTGATTCTTAAACGTAAAATTATTACCTTCCAAAGCAAGTGTGGGGAAGATCTCCTTCTAGAAGGACAGCTCTAACACCATGTCAGGGACTTCAGAGGGTGGAGCAACAGACCACTGGGAGGAAAAAACTAGAGCTGGCATTGGCCACGGCAGGGCTACCTCCACACAAGAGCTGCTTCTGTGCATGAGCCCTCTTTCCCACCGGGGAAAACATCCGTGGCGCAAGACAAGATTTTCACTAAGACTGAAAAATGCTGATCATTTCCAGCTACAACAACACAGCCTGCTGTTCCAGTGGAGCTGGACTATGACGATGTCAGTAAGAAAACAATCTCAACTTTAAACAGGTTAATCAGTCTTCTTACTAGATCCCAAATCAAGGAAGCTACACAAAGATAATCCAACAAATGTGCGTGATCCATAACTCGATAGTGTCATATATTACTGAATTGAAGGTGTATCCGAGGCCTGAGGACATGGCTCAGTTGTAGAGTGTGCTTAGCATGCCTGAGGACCTAGCTTCAATCCTCAGCACAGGAAGGACTGGAAAGGGAAAGGGAAATGAAAAGAGAAAGGCAAAGACAAAGGGAAAGGAAAAGGGAGGAAATTTTACTGATGGAGTGTAGAGCTCAACCTACCTGAGATCAGAGAAGCAGTCTAAAACCCGCTAGTGCTAGTCCAAATGCAGTACAGGGCACGGAGGCTTCAAGAGGTCCCCCCTCCAGATTTCCACCTCTGGGGTACACACCCTGTGTATTCCTGTTCTCCTGTATGGTTGGACCTGACTTAAGCTGATGAGCCATTTAAAAAGAAGGTTTAGAGGTCAGAGCCAGAAGGCATGAGAGAAATCTGAAGGTTTAGCATTCATATTCAGTATTAAGTGTGTATGTGTGTGTGTGTGTGTGTGTGTATTATACATATAAAAATCTTGGGGCTAGGATTGTGGCTCAGCAGTAGAGTGCTCACCTAGCATGCGCAGGGCACTAGGTTCGATCCTCAGTACCACATAAAAATAAATGAATGGAATAAAATATATATATATATTAATCTCAAACTTTTAGTTTTAAATGTTATATAAATGGAAGCATACAATAATGTGAATTTCTAAGATTATTTTCTTCAGGCAGCAAAATATCCTTAGGGTTTATCAAAGTCATTGTGTATCAACAGTTCATTTCTTTTCATGGCTGTATATTATCTTATCCCATAGTGTGTATTATTAGTCCAGTGTGTATGCAGCATAATTTATTGAGCTAATCACCTGTTGAAGGATATTTGGGTTGCCTCCAATTCTTGTCTGTTATGAACAAAGCTGTCAGTTACTGCTGTACTGTTACTACAAACACTGGTGACCAGGTATTTGTGTGACTATTGCTTTTCATTCCTCAGGCATAAATGCCCACGAATACAATTGCTGAATTATCTAGTAAGTACAGACTTAGTTTTTAAAATGCCAAACTATTTTCCAGAGTGACTGGACCATTGTACGTTCCCACCAACATATGAATAAACCATTTTCTTCCAATCCTAGGATTTGGCTTATAGCTATTCTAAATTTTAGCCACTTTGGAAGGTGTATAGTGATACTTCACTGTGGTTTTAAAGTGCATGTCTCTTAATGGTTATGGGGGCTGAACCTCTTTCATGGGGTTGCTATATATCTATCCTCTTGGGTAAAATATCTCTTTGAGATGGTTTACCCATTGGCTTCCTCACTTCCTTCTTTCCATCTCGTTCTCCCTCCTTCCTTCCCTTCTCTCTTTCTTCTCTCTTCCTCCCCACCCTCATTTTTGTGCCACTACAGATCAAACTCAGGGCCTGGCACATGCTTGGTAAATGCTCTATCACTGAGTCACATCCCCAAACCTTGTTTGACTATTTTATAGTTGAACTGTTTTGTTTCTTTGTGGTTGAGTTCCCAGAACTTTAATATTCTAAATACAATTGCTTTGTCAGACACATGATTTGCAAATATTTTTCCCTGTATACAGCTCGTTTATTCACCTTCTTAACAGGATTCCACAAGCAAAATCTTTCAGTTGTGATGTGGTCCTATTAATATATCAGTTTTTCCTTTTATGGATTGTATTTTTGGTGTCAAGCCTAAAAACCTTTTCCAGGCCCTTGGAAACAAAGATCTTGTTTTTTTTTTTTCTAACAGTTTTATAGATTTATGTTTTACATTTAAATCTGTGACTCATATTGAGTTACCTTTTGTATAAAATGTGAGGTTCAGGTTGTTCGAGTGCTCTAGTGCAACTCGTCGAAAGCCCTTCCTTTCTCCATGGAATTGCCTTTGTATCCCTGTTAAAAATCAGCTGGAGGGGCTGGGATTGTGGCTCAAGAGGGAAGAGTTCTCATCTAGCATGCATGAGGCACTGGGTTCGATCCTCAGCACCACATAAAAATAAAATAAAAATATTGTGTCCACCTATAATTAAAAAATAAATATTTAAAAAAATCAGCTGGGACATCTTTATGTGCTTCTGATATTGTACCCCAACAGTAAGTCTTAACATGGGGTACAATGATCCTCACATTTATTTCCTCCTTTCCAAAAGAATTAGAGTTATTCCAGAACATTTGTCTATTACACTTGTCTATATCTACAAAAATATCTTGTGTTTTTTTTTTGAAAGCTTTTTTTTTACTATGGTAAGATATTTTTAACATAAAATTTACCATTTTAACATTTTTTTTTAGAAAGATGATAGACCCAACCTGGTTTTCTCTTAAAATTGGGAGCCATCTCTCCACAAAGCCATGAAAAGATAATTTTGGTTTTACTACAAATTACTGCAAATTCTGAACCTGCTTGGAATGTCTGCCCATGCCTTGAACTCACCCATGCCTGGCTCTCCAACCAGATAGCAGCCCTCTCTGAAACTTTAGTGACGCCTCATAAATCTTGGCTTTCCCTGGCCAGATAACGACCCTCTCTGAGTCTCTAATAACCTTCATAAATTCTGATGTCGGGGGCCAGCAAAAATGTAAACTAGCCTTTGTGTTATGCTCCTCAGAGTTTTGTTATCTGTAACCCTCCTTTGTGTAACTTTCTGGGCTATAAACTGGGCTGCAAGAAAGCTGCAGTGCTGTCTTGTTCCTGCGGTTTTTGTTGGGAGAGGCAGCCTGGCTGGTCGAAATAACAAGCTTGCTTTAATTTAATTTTAATTGGAGTCAGTGGTCTTTTCTTTTCGTCCTGATCTAACAATGGGGTCTTACTAGGTACCCAGGATAGCCTTGAACTCTTAGACTCAAGCTATAATCCTGACTCAACTTCCTGATTAGCTGGGATTAAGGGTGCATGGCTCCATTTTAACCATTTTTAAGTGTATGATTCAGTGGCAATAAGAACAGTCACAATTATGTACAACAAACACTCTTATCTACTTCCAAAGCTTTTTTTTATTACCCCAGATAAAAATTCCATAATAACCCTAAAGCAGTAACTCCCCCTTTTCTGTATTTCCCAAGCCACTGGTAACCTCTAAACTCCTTCCTTTCTATAAGAATTTGTGTATTCTAGATACTTCCTGTAAGGGGAAACATAATATTTTGTCCCCAATGACTGGCTTATTTCACTTAGCATAATGCTTTCCAGGTTCACCCTTGTTATAGCAAGTGTCAGAGTTTCCTTTCCGTTTCTTCTTTCTTTCTTTCTTGTTCCTGGTGCTAAGGGTGTTGTGCATGGTAATCATTTGCTCTACTACTGAGCCACACTCTCAGCCCCTTCATTCCTCTTTCAGGCTAAATAATATTAAATTGAACATATATGCCACATTTTTGTTTATCCATTCATCTGTTGAAGGACACTTGGGTAGTTTACTGCTTTGGGCTATTGGGAATAATGCTGTTACGAACTTGTATACAAAAAAAGCATTATTTAGGCACAGATGTTGCCAAGATTGCATAAGAGAATAGTGTGAACACCGTAAAAAAATTGATATCTAGAAAAAATTACCAAAGTGATTCAAATAGAAAGAGAAAATCTAAAACAGCCTACAGAAGTTGATACAGAACAAAATATCTCCACAAATAAAACACTAGAATCAATTGACCTTATAGGGGGTGGGTATTCATGTAATCCTAATCTGATTTCTCTTCCAGAGATGAGAAAGAACACTCCTCAAGTTATAATTATTAAAAGTTAGTTTTATTTGCACTTGATATCAGAACAATGACATGAACATAAAACCAAAATTATCAGATATTCTCACTCATGAAATTGATGCAAAATTCTAACCAAGATATTAGCAAACTGAACCCAGCTATGTGTAAAGTAAGGAAATTGTACATCATGCCCACATTGGGCTTATGTCAGGAATGTAAATTATTTCCAGGCCCTAGCTCCTGCAACAGGGTGACCTTTGGGTCATGTGCACAAAGAACCCAAGACTTGGAGAGGCCCTACAATTTGCACAGGAGTCACAGGGTGACTGGCAGTGCTGTTCACTGAGAAAGAAAGAGTGACAAGTTGCAGCTAAGAGCATGAGAGCAATTAAGTGTCCAGTGCAGGGAACTTGTAAATATCCCAGTTGAGATGTCTAGCAGCACCCAAGGATCCTGCTGTGCGTCCACCTATAGCTGGGCTGCAGATGGCATGGAGAACCCCAGCACAGACATGGCACAAGTCCTAAAGTGGGATAGAATTACCCAGGGAAGCTGGGCGCAGCAAAGAAAGAAGAGGACCAGTGTTTAAAGAAGAGGACTCCCTAAAGAGGCTGGCCCAAGAAAAGGGAAAGAAAGGAACAGGGAGGCAAGAAGGAAAGTGACTCAAGTCAGACAATGAGAAAGAAAAGGAGCCTAAAGAATTCAGTCACTGGGATGCCGTGTGACAGGGAAGAAGCCAGACTGCTGGGGGATGACAAACGAATAGAGATGAGAAACAGAAATAGGGATTGCGGCCCTTGCTTACAAAAAGACTGGCTGAGGAGAGAAGCAGAGAGTGTGCAGGAGCCAAGGGAGAAGCAGATCAGAGATGGGCACATGTGCAGACCACCGGACAGGAGGGTGGTAAGCAACAGAGAGGGTGGTGAGCAAAAACACAACAGCGTTCCCATCCTCCACATGCCAGAAAGGAAAAGATGAACTGTCCTTCAGTCACAGCCCTAAGGCATGAAGATACAACCACCACAAGTAGCTCCAAACCCATCCTAGGCAACTGCACCACCTGCTTCCAACACTGATAAAGCCCCAGCCCCTGTCCAGCAACCACGCTTCCAGGGCTAAAGGCAAACTATTCCTTCCAAGTCAACCCATCCCTGACCTCCACATTGACCCCAAAATGAAGGAGGCAAGAGCAGGGAGTACTGAGGCCAGGGCTTGGGGAACATGATCATGGAAAGTTCAAATGGGGCCATGAGTGTTGGACAGGAGGGAGGGCCGTGGCCCTCTGAGAGCAGGTGGATGAGGCCACACAGACATGTAGTACCCTTTGGGTCATGTGTACAAAGAACCCAAGACTTGGAGAGGCCCTACAATTTGCACAGGAGCCACCAATCAAATCCACATCCGTCACACTGCAAGGCCTGTGCTCTCATACCCCACCACCCCCTGCCTTCTCCTACAACTAGCTCTCTTGCTTTAAATCCTGATTGCATTTTGGGAAACTTTCCAACATTACTTCCCCCATTCTGGCTCTTGCTGGTTAGAGGTGTGTCTGCTTCCTTTACACTCACATCGTTCATTCCAGAACTGAAATTCTTTGGCCCTGCAGTCTCTTACAAGGCAATTGATTAATGAAGAAATGAATACATAGGGCTGGGGATATAGCTCAGCTGGTAGAGCACTTGCCTTGCATGCACACCACCCTGGGTTCAATCCCAGCACCACCAAAAAAAAAAAAAAAAAGGAAGAAAAGAAATGAATGCATGTATAATCATCAAATGTGCTATGTGCCAACTTGTTTCCAAAAGGGTCTTTAAATGTCTCTCACAAGGGATACATGATGTCCCCAGCACTCCTTTGCCATAGTTCTTACAAATGCAAAGCAATGCTGACCATTTCATTTACCCCACATTCCACATTACTGAATCTAGGCTCCACTGAAGAGATTCCACCGTCTTTGCATGCCTGAGACCAAAAAGCATACCTTACCTGAATTTTGATGGGCCAGGTGAAATTACTGACATACACAAAGAAAGTGACATTTGGGTGGTTTCGAAAATCAAACTTTTCATTAGAGAAGCTGTCTTTGTACTTCTTAATGTTGGTTTTTGAAACAATAGGCATCTGTTCCTCAGGCTGGGCTCCATCTGTCAGGGAGAAATGAAATAAAATAATGGATTTGCAGGAGGCAGAACTTGCCTTGTTAATAAGAATGAACAGCATTATTAAATACTTACAATTTCTTATGAATAGCCTTTAGGAGTTCAGTCTCCCTAAATCTCATAACCCCATTATCCTTATTTACAGACTAAGAAACTAAGGTTCCAAGAAATTAAGTAACTTGCCTCAGGCTGCAAGGAATGCAGCTGGATTTGATTCTTGGGAGGATGAATCACAAGCTTGTGCCTCAAGTCAGAAGGGTTTTACCAGGAACCTCTGTGACTCCCCACCACCACCCCTGAAACTGGGAACACATGGTCAGGAAATTAGAGACACTAGCAGAGTCCTGTTAACATATGCTATCACTCACTCTGCAACGATGCCTTGATTCCTTTGCATTTCCCCCTAACATCTGTGTGGTGATACTCCAGACCCAGGTACCAGAAACACCGGTTTGCCTCTCACTTCCCATCAGGAGTGGCCTCAAATCTCCACAGGGAATTAGGTGCTTAAGTTGCCACTCAGTCCTGCCTTCTGCTACCAGTTACCAGTGTAATTAAGTCCCCCATCCTCCTGTAACTCATTTGTTCCCAGATGGTTTTTCCTCATTCCAGATTCTCCCTCAGCCAGTGTGAATAAAGACTCACAAAATGCACTCTTTTCCATGTTGAGTTAAACTGTGGGACTACAGCCCCGCCTGTCATGTTTTCATTGAGATGGTCACTGAAAATCTTTTAAGCCCTAATAAACCCCCAAATGACAGCAAAGATTATATTCCTATATTATATTATACCAGTCTGATTAGTTTTTGTGTGGTCAAAAACAAGAGTATTGTAACAGCAGAGACGTTGACAAAACTGAGCTACCATTCTGTGACAACTGCCCATGTTCAAGCATTATATTGAGTACTTCCTTTATCATCTCATGTAATTCCTGCAATACTCTACAAGGTGTTTTTACTGTCCCATTTCCTACACAAGGAAAGTGGCTCAGAAAGCTACTTTCAACAGCACAGTGCAAGTAAATAATAGGCAGAATTGAACTCAGCTCCATTTGTCAAGTTATCATGTTATGCAGTGGTAATGTGTCCTAACCACTACATCAGGGTCATCAAATCTTTAGTAAATTATAGTTAAGGCAAACCAGATAGCAACAGCTATGCTTTCAGAGTTTGGTTTAATTCCCAATGTATGGTTCTCTGTACCTACTAAAATCTCATTTTATTTAAACATTTCCATTTCTTGAAACTGAGTCACTGATATTTTTCCCCTCTGAGGCATGGATCTGGATGTTAAGAACAGTGGCAGAGCAGTGACCACTGCAAGGGTGTGAGTGGTGGTGGTGGTGGTGGGGGTGGGCAGGGAGAAGGGGGGAGCCCCCTACTGAGCCTGAGCCATGGTAGGTGATGGTAGCCATCACCTCATTTAATCTACATTGTTCTAGGAGGTAAATGTTGCTATGCTCACTTTACTGATGAACAATCCAGAGAGGGATTTGGACACTTACTCAAGGTCTCATGGATAATACATGTCAAAACTGAGTTTTAAATCCATTTGTCTATCTCCAGAGCCCCTTTTTCCAATTCCTATATTACAGTTCTCTACCCAGAGCCTCCACTCACAGTGTATTTGCTATGTGTGTCTTTACCTGAGAAGCTGGCAGCCCAGGTGATGTTGAGATTGAAGTTTTTGGAGGCATTGATGAACATGTCCAGATCCCTGTTTTGCTGACGAGAGGTGCAAATAAGTAGAAAATTAATTATAATGATAATTCGATTTTACTGCTCTTGATATATATATATTATAACAGAAAATTTTGCAATGTTTCAAGGGAAACTTATGTTTATAGAGGAGTTAGCAACATTTATAACCAATTTTCCTTAATATAAGCAATATAACTCAGATAAAAATCTTATTTTCCTCCCAGCAATATATATAGGATTCAATGCTTTAGCAGATGCCCAACTGCATGGGAAAAGTACCTTTTAAAAAGGCCCTGTTGAGCACAATGATTTATTCTTCTGACTTGAGGTAGAGGAACCAGAGTCCCCAGGATCCTCAGGGCAGCTGTTTCCAAACATTCAGTGTTTTCACTTGCTAGGAAAATATCTGATCCAGAGTTCTAATTTCTATATATTTCCAATTTCTATATATTTCTATCTTGTCCTTCTGGGTATACCATAGGTTATAATATGGTATAAATTTCCTCACAAACCAGAAGTGCTTTTTTTTTTAAAAGCATATATAGTACATGATGGTACACATCTGTAATCCCAGCAATTTGGAAAGCTGAGGTAGGAGGATGGCAAGTTCAAGGTAAACCTAAACAACTTGATGAGAGCCTAAAATAAAAATAAAAAAAGGCTGTGGGTGTAGCTCAAAGTTAGAGCACCTCTAGTTCAATCCCCAGTACCACACACACACTCACAAATTTAAAAAGCAAGATATTGGGACAGGGGATGTAGCTCAGTGGTAGCACATTTGCCTAGCATATGTGAGGTCATGGTTCAATCCTGAGTAACACACACACACACACACAAAGGTATTAACTTTTGAGAATGTTTTATCACCAAAATGGAATATTAAAAACAAATCTTTCATTTTTTTATAAATATGGCACACCATGGACTTCATTCTTTACTTTTTAAAAATATATTAATGTTTATTGATAACAAAGTAATACACACTTCTTCATTGCCATCTTGTTTCCCATGTATAATTTGTTGATTGTGATAGGAATCTAGTGATGGTAAATGGCTTTGTGTTTGTTCATGAGAAGAAACCCCAAGGAGTTTACTAAATAACTTGCCATCATGTTGAGGAAAATTTCCTTAAACTTCATTAAGGACATTGGACTGGGGGTTTAGCTCAGTGGTAGAGCTCAAGCTTAGTAGGAAGAAGACCCTGGGTCCAATCCCCAGCATCAAGAAAAAAGAAAGAAAAGAAATTGAACAGTGTATCTTCATGTTTGGAATGTTCTACTTTTAAATAACATGCTGTGTTGACTCCTGTCTACCAGGATATAATGCCTTTAGACATAATGGGTTTTATAATTATTGACAATAGACATAAATGCATATTTTAAATAGTCATCCTAACCATTTTAAAATGTTTCTGGTCAATGTCTTTTTGGACCAACTAAACTTTTTCTGTTTTACCTACCAATGAGGCTTCAAATCCCTCCAGCAGCAGAAGGTCACCAAATACCTCCTGTGCTGCCCCCTTATGCTTGCATCATGACATTAATTAATTTCAATCGGGTTTTTGTTTGTTTGTGGTACTGGGGATGGAACTCAATAGTGCTCTGCCTTTGAGCTACATCCACAGCCCTTCCTTTGATTTTATTTTTTTTGAGACAGGATCTTGCTAAGTCACTAAGGCTGGCCTTGAGCTTGTGATCCTCCTGCCTCAGCCTCCCATGTAGTTGGGATTACAGGGGTGTACCACTATTCTCACACAGCAATTTCTTTATGGGTGATTTTGAAGCCACTGGTCCCTTCACCAGCTGCCCTTGAATGATGGAACTCCCCTTTCAATCTCTGAATGGAACTGTGGTGGGCTGGCAGGAATATTATGTATGTGTGGTATCAAAGTCAGTCTGTGGATCAGGCCCTGGTAAATCCCATAACACCATTCTTGCCTTTTGGATGAAAAGGAGATAAAATGTAGACTCTTTACATTTTTTTCCTGTGCCTCTAAACATCATCCTCTATGCTCCCCTCTGAGACCACTGCTAAGGCAGTACTTCTACCCATGATGACCAAGAGAAGGAGGCGCACAATTCAAAACAAAGTAGGTTTTAAAAATCTTACTTCCTTAGGAGTGGCCACAAAATTGATGGCTGTGTAATAGCGATCCTCTTCCTGGGAGAGGGTAAAAGTGAACTGATAGCCAATAAGAAGAGTATCTATGGACATAAAGAAAGAAACACGCATTTAAAACTGAAACAAAACAAAAATGAACAGGTATCTGGAGATATCCATTGCATTTCTGATAAATTCAATAGCCAAGAAAGGACTTTGACCCACCTCTACCCAGCTTTTCAAAGGAAACCAAGTCCCTCAGCAGTATCATTTTATTTGAGTTACCCACTAAACTTTCTTCCTGTTTTTTCCTTCTGGTAGTGGGAATTGAACCAGTAGAGCATGGTGATTTACACCTTTGGACCTGTGTCAGAGGAGCCAGACTCCCAGGATCCCCTGGGCAGCTGTTTGTAAACACTTGGAGTTCACATTTACTAGGAAAACATCTGGCTCAGGGCCCCAATTTCTGTTTATCTATAACTATAAATTTCTATTTATTTATAACATAACAATATTTACCAAATTGTATATATTTACCAATATTTATAAATAGAAGAAATAAATAGAAGTAAATATTGTTATGTCACTTTACAGATGAACAATCCAAGGTCCAGAGCAGAGTTTAGATACTTCCTTAAGGTCTTATAGGTACTAAATATTTTTATTTTTGGAGTTAACATAAATCAGCTCTAGAAAGAATGATGCAACTTCATTTGTATTTTAAGGATTCTGTTTTGATCTATATCCCCAACATGAACAAAGAAATCACTCTGTATTGGCTCCTGCTATCTGCTATAAAAACACTGACACAAACATGGCCACATTTAAACTGCTTCAAAAGCTGGGCACAGTAGAGGCAAATGGACAGTAAGTTTGAGGTCAGCCTCAAAAACTTAGCAAGACCCTGTCTCAAAATAAATAGTAAAATAGGCTGAGGTGTAGTTCAGTGGTAAAGTGTCCCTGGGTTCAATCCCAAGTACCAAAAAAAAAAAAAAAAAAAAAAAAAAAAGGCTTCAAATTGTGTTCATAGGCAAAGCCATAAAGTCGGGAGACAATTCCATGGTGATGGCTATGTTGCTACAGTGCTTACCATTCTCAAACCACATTAAATATTAAAGAACAATGGAATTTTGTCAAACTTCTGCTTCTATATATGAGAATTACAAAAACACTTACAATAACATGTTCCTTTGAGAGGGTTTCCCTGGTATCGATTTTCTACCTCACATCTAAGAGAAAAAAAATAAAATTATCTTCTATTACTATTTAATACAGAATCTACCTTCATTTTAAAATCAAGAAGATCCTTTTATTCAGTCAACATGTAGTTTTTGTTGTTTTCTTTCAATAAAGCTTTTAATGAAAAGATAGTAAAATAGTTTCTCATCACTGTACATTTCTGAATGGAGAGATCAGTTGTTGGTGAGTAGCTTTTCTATGACACTGGAGGGCTACATACCTCCAGCTTCAACCTGAATTTATCCAAACCCTAGAGGGAAGTAACTCAATATGATGAATGACAACAGTGGTGACCAGTATAGGGGTGCAATCTTGATGTGCCCCCATCTCTGGGAAGGGTATAAACTAGGTAGGATATAATCCCTCTTCTAGTTCCAATTAAACAAAACAGCCATGACCCCATCCTTTGCTACCCCATCCTTTGCTCCCCCCTCCCCCCGGCTTGAGGTATTTGTGAATAGGTCAAAGCCCAACCTGGGGTCTCTTGGAGAAGAGGGAAAGCAAATGATGGGTGGGGTATAGAGAGGCTCCCCTCAGCACCTGGCCACACAGGTTCAACCAAGTGAAGCCAGAGGCCCTGAGGGCCCTTCCTGCCCCAAGTAAGGTTTATTATTTTAGGTCAATAAATAGCAAGGAGAGCTAGGAAGGGGTTAAACTGGGGTGACTGAAGCTGGGGGGATCTTAGGCAGGGGGTTCTAGGCAGCCTCAGTTCCCATAGCTCCCACCCATCCCCTGTATGGAATGTCAGACTGCAGCTCTGGTGAAGACCCTCACAATTCCCTCATTCCTGATATCTGATTCACAGGTTCTGTAGCCAGGTCCCCAGTGTGATCTTGTTCCCTTTAGCAGGGATGGTAGGGCTGAGAGTCCCTGTCTTCTATTCTCAGGCCTGGCATCTTTAGTTTTTGTTTCCTAGTCTGGGAGTGAGACAGTTGCAACTCTTGTCCCCTGAGCCCTGCCCTCTTGACTGCCCAGGCCACCACCACTCAGGATGGCCATAGGAGAGCAGCAGGTCTGCCTATCTGCAAACCCAGACAGATTGTGCTCCTGCACAGGGTCCTGAGGTCCAGAGAAAACTGACAGAGTGGGGCAGCAGGTGGCGAGCCTGGTGTCCTTCAGTGATAACTGATAGGAAAAACATCCTGGGCTGTGTGAGGTCAGGAGTCAGTCTGGGGTCTGGATTATTCCTTTCACAGGCTGAGGTGTATGGCTATGCTGCAAGTCTGTGAAATTTTTATTTGCTTCAAGGGTCATCTTTTCTTCACTTTTCTTCTTGCCTTCTTTGCAATCCTGGGGAAGTCCTACCTGTGGCTTGGTCCAGTGGGGGCAGACAGTGGCAGAGCCCAGCCTGCCATCCACCAGCTCACTACAAGTCTGAGAAATTATTGCATTCATCACTGTACAAACACTGATACAAAAACAAAACCGTTAAAAGTGTTTGCAACCTTCTATATTGATAAGGACCAGGCCCTGCCAGCCTCTTCTGCTGCCTAGGGTCAAGGATGGGGACCCACTGGAGTCAACTGAGCTATGCAAAGGTCTTGGCTTTTTGGATTTACAAGTAGTTTTGAGTCATGATTATTGTAATCTTCCATTATTCAGGAAATAATCAGAGTCTGCATGAACTTTCACACTGACAGGACTTCACACCACCAATTATAAAAAAAAAACAATGGAAATTTATCAAGACACAGGAGATAATTCCAGCTGCAAAAAATCTAAGTCGTATTTATTAATATGAAAAACACATTTTCACTTTTGTGTGGACTGCATATTCTTCAAAGACTGTAGTTAAAACCTTTTTCAAGTATCCATTGCTCACTTTCCTGCTCTCCCTGGGTAAACTGAGCCTGTTCTTTAAACACAATGGAGAGATAACTATCAAGAATCACTTAAAAAAAACACAAAAACTATCACCCTTAAACATGTGTTTGCCAGTCCGGAGAGAAAAAAAAAAAGTTCTACTTAAAAAGAACTATTCATTTCCCCACAGATGTCATTTACAAAACCCATCTCCCTCTCCACAAAGCCAACTAGCAAGCAAAGCGGCTAAGTTCACAGGAAGGAGGGAGAGCTGCGGGAAACACTTTTCCCAGGTCAAATGAGCCAGGGACGCTGCCCTTTCATCCAGGGAGATGACAGGCATTTGTCTCTATCTACAACTTCTAGAAATCACTTGAAAGTCCTCCACTGCATGCCACATCATGTCTTTGCTGTTTCCCCCAATAGAGGGCAACAGTGACTAATTTTGCTCTCAATTTTTCTGTGAAAAGGAACCTAGATCTGAAATTTAAATTTAATTTTTGATTAGACTTTTCTTAACATATTGGCTTTGGGGAAGCATGAAATTGACAACCAGTACATTTGTATAAACTATAATATAATCTATAAAGTGTACATAGACCAATTCCTTGCTGAATAATATCCATGTTACTGGTGACATTCTTTAAGGAAAATGAAGTTTGCCAATGATGATGTATCTGCATATATCAGCTCAAGGTTTTCACACTAAACACATCTCTCTTTAAGTCTCTTCCTGATAGAGTGGATAAGCCTGGCTACATGTTTCATGAGGTTTTCTACTATAGCAGATAGGAATATGTTAATTGGGGAAAATCTCTCTTGTTGCAACTCTCCAGGATACTAAAAACAATTACTGCTACTTCCCCTATTGGGAGATAGGGAAACTGAGTCTTGGCATGGTTCTGTGATCTGCCTCAAAAGATCCTGCTCAATGGAAGCACAGCCAGGTCTGAAACCCAATGCTGTTTGACGTTAAGCCGCATCCTTATGGACAGAGACTTGAAGCCCTCCCCTTGAAGATGATAAACACACTTCAGCAAGGAAGTGCAGAGCAGGAAGGACGTGTGCAAGGCAAGAGGATCATCTTCACTATCAGACACACAGAATGCCAAAGAAACACCAGCACTGGTTCAACACCAGCTCCTCCAACTCCATCCCTCAGAAAAAGTGCAAATTCTGATGGGACAAAAATCGAGTAGTTGCTAAGTTAAAATGACTAATCCAAATTAACAATCTAGGAAATGTCAGTATCAATCACATATAACAAATATCTAAAGACCCCTCAAGTTGGGGGTTGACCTGTCAGAGGTAGAAAGGGCAAATTTTAAACTAATCACCACAGGAATCCCTCAGGGTCCATGGCAACAAGGCAGAGGGAAGGGGCAGCTCGCAGGGCAGGGTTCATGCAGCCTCCTAGCCCCAGCCCTCACTGGTGGTACAGAGCATGTGGTACTCACAGCTGGCACTGGTCCCCCTTGACGCCCTTGGTGGCACAGAAGCACCTGCCCGTGTTGGTATCGCACAGCGAGGCATGTCCATTGCACTTGCATGCTGGGAAAAGGAAAAGGAACACAGGACACATCTGGCTTACTAAGGTCAGGATGTAGCTCAGCGGTGCAGTGCTTGCCTTGTATGTGCAAGGCCCTGGATTGGACCCCAGCACCTGCCAAAAACTGGAGTGATTACTATTAGAGACTTTCCTCAAAATAAATGCTTTTTTAAAAATTGAGACAAATTGGATTTGAAAGGAAAGACAGCCTAAGACCTAAAAAGAGCATGCTACAGGGACACTGCTACATCGATGTTCATAGCAGCACAATTCACAATAGCAAGACTGTGGAACCAACCTAGATGCCCTTCAGTAGATGAATGGATAAAAAAAATGTGGCATTTATACACAATGGAGTATTACTCTGCATTAAAAAATGACAAAATCATAGAATTTGCAGGGAAATGGATGGCATTAGAGCAGATTATGCTAAGTGAAGCTAGCCAATCCCTAAAAAACAAATGCCAAATGTCTTCTTTGATATAAGGAGAGTAACTAAGAACAGAGTAGGGACGAAGAGCATGAGAAGAAGATTAACATTAAACAGGGATGAGAGGTGGGAGGGAAAGGGAGAGAGAAGGGAAAATGCATGGAAATGGAAGGAGACCCTCAGAGTTATACAAAAGTACATACAAGAGGAAGTGAGGGGAAAGGGAAAAATAATACAAGGGGGACAAATGAATGTCAGTAGAGGGGGCAGAGAGAGAAGAGGGGAGGGGAGGGGAGGGGAGGGGGGATAGTAGAGGATAGGAAAGGCAGCAGAACACAACAGACACTAGTATGGCAATATGTAAATCAATGGATGTGTAACTGATGTGATTCTGCAATCTGTATACGGGGTAAAAATGGGAGCTCATAACCCACTTGAATCAAAGTGTGAAATATGATATATCAAGAACTATGTAATGTTTTGAACAACCAACAATAAAAAATTAAAAAAAAAAAAAGAAAGGAAAGACAGCCTAAAACAAGAGCAAGGCTTCCATCTGCCAGGAATGAGGAAACAGGGACTATTGAACTCGTTAAAATACACTAGAAGGGCTGAGCGCAGTTCACCATTAAAAACTTATGTGTGGTTTTTCAGGCCCAACCACAGGCCACAGCAAGGGCTTGACCTGGTGGCCTCAAGGGACAACCGCCCTCCCCTCAGCAGACTCAGCACACAGCTAAGCATTTCAGTCTCTGCAGGAGGTGCAGTCAAGGACTTGGGCCTCCAGCCAGTCACTCCTCACATGCACTTTCATTCCCACAGGTCTTCCTCCAAAGCCTCCAGCACAGGTTGGCTTCAGGGTCTCTGCTGAGGCTTATTTAAGGGGGCTGGGGTGGGGGGGTCTGAAAATACTTTCTGCACTCTGACTCAGTGCCCAGGACTTCCCCACTCCCAGTCCTTGCTCCCTCCCTCCCCACAGCCTCAGGGTCTACAATATTGCTGGGAAGGTGCCCTCCATGGGGAGCCACTGACCACCAGCGCTGAGCCTCCGACTCTCCATTGCTGCACTGTTCCAACAGGGAAGATGGAAATGGGGAAGTCAGCATTTTTCTGGTTTGGGCCCCTTGCTTATCCCATGGCTCAGTGTGGTTAAGGGTTTAACTCTTTCACTGTTGAGCTGCTGCTTCACCAGGCTACTCTCACATCCAACAGTTCACCTTTCTCTTCCAACTCACTGAGTTCCTGACAATATGACTTAAAAAGAAATGCAGCATCCAAAGCCAAGTGGCTTTTCTCCTCCTAGGTACTCAAGTCAGAGAAGTCCTGTGTTCCACCTGACTTGCACTCAGCAAGTCTGACCCACACTACTTACGCTGGCATTTGCCTCCATTGGTGGGATCACCATAGAAGCCAGATATGCAGGTCTCGCAGTGCTTGCCCGTGGTCAGGTTCTCACACTTCTCACAGATGCTCTGGTTGATGCACTTGCTGTGGCCATTGCACTGGCAAGCTGAAAGGAAAAGGATTTTAGGAGCCTCTATCATGGCAGAACTGGGTGCAGGGAGTTCCATGAAATTTATTTGCATCTCATTGTCTCTAAAAATAAAATCCACCAAACTAACTGGGCATAGGGGAACATGCCAGCTACTGGGAAGGCTGAGGTAGGAAGATGTCATGAGCCCAGGAGTTTGAGGCCAGCCTGGGCAATATAGCAAGACCCTGTCTCAAAATCAAAATAAAACAAGAAAAAAAATCATCAGAACTGACTCACTGAGGGGCTGGGGAGAAGAGTAGAAGTTCATTGGTTTAGACAAAGGGGAATGAAGGGAAGGGAGGGGGAATAGGAATAGGAAAGACAGTAGAATGAATCAGACATAACTTCCCTATGTTCATATATAAATACGTGACCAGTGAAACTCCACATCATGTACAACCACAAAAATGGGGTCCTAATTAGAATAAGTTATACTCTATGTATGTGGAATATGTCAAAATATACTCTATTGTCATGTATATCTAAACAAAATTTTTAAACATTTATTTTTTAGTCGTAGTTGGACACAATACCTTTATTTGATTTATTTATATTTGTGTGATGCTGAGGATCGAACCCAGTGCCTCACACATGCTAGGCAAGCGCTGTACCTCTGAGCTACAACCCCAGCCCTTAAAAAGAACAGATTAAAAAAAAAGAAAAAAAAATGATCCTACTCTGCTAATCCTTACCAAAGGAAGGAAACTCTGTTAAAGACACACCAGGATGAAGTTAATTTTTATTTCCTATTTTCATGAACAAAATATGTTTAAAGAGGGCCCTTGCCAAAATTAAAATCAAGAAAGACTGATCATCTGTGAGAGTTAAGGAGCATGCAAAGAGAGAAAAGAGGAGCAACTAGTGAGTTACAGAAACATCTCTTTAATTCATTGTTGCTTTGGGGGTTATCCTGTTTAATACCAAGCACGAGGGTTGAAAAGTCTGGAATATCTACATAAACAAAACATGACAATCATGCTGCGTTCTCCAAGTCTTTCCTCAGGGAGTGGACCCTGAGAGGGTTCACTGGAATCTCTTGGGCTCAGTGGGCTCTGTTTGCTCTGGAAGCCAAATGAAGCCTGAGAGGAAGAGCTGTTGGAAAAAGTGGAGGAAGGCTGATGGTTCATGAAGATCTATTAGTTGAAACCTAGAGTTTGTGAGCTAATGCAGATCTAAAAAGGCAGAATCTTAGTGAGCAGGTCCAATGCTTTATTTAAATGCCAGGATGCTGGTTACCAAAAGCTGAGAACACTATCAGCTGAAAAGGTCTGAGGCTATCACACTCTTCACAGAAAGGTGGTGAAACCAGTGGTTCTCAAAGTCTAGCTCCAGGACCAGCAGCCTCTGTATCAGCACCCCTGGTAGCTTATTAGAAATGGAAATTCTTTGGCCTTTCTCAGACTCACTGAATCAGAGTTCTGAGTCTGGAACCTTCGGATTCTTTTGCCCTCTAATGTGTGGAAGCCTCAAGGATAAATGAATGGAATATAGTTCAATTAAAAAAAAAAAACCTGACTCACTAGAAACTAATTTGAAAAATAAGATCAAACCATCAAAAACAAATGTACAACTGTATGTACATTTTCTGTACAACATATTATGTAAAACTGTAATGCACCAATAAAAGATGTGAAAAGAAAAAACATTAGTCCAGAAAAATTAGAAATATTATCACAGTGAGGTAAAAATCCATAGCAATATAAAAATAAATTTTGTTGTTATCCATTGTAAAAACATAATATATGCTCATGATAGTAGATTTTCAAAAATACAGGGATGGAGAAAGATCATATACTATCCCACCACTTAGAAAATGTGTTCACATTTAGTATCTTTCCTTCCAGTACTTTCCTCTTTTTCTTCTCCATATTTTTATTACAATTATTAGTGCATATTAATTATATAACACACTGGTTTCGTTGTGATAATATCATACCTGCATACAATGAATATACTTCGTTTATATCCTTCTTCCTCCTTTCTTCCTATTTCCCTCCCCTCTTCCTGGTTCCCTTCTTCCCTATGTGAGAAATAGGAAGTCTGGTGGTCCATTTTCAGAATCCAGTATTCAGACCTAATGTAAAACTGGGATGTAAGAAAGGCAGCCAGAGGAACAGAATAGAATGGAAAGATACAATAGCACCATAGCCTATGGAAACCAATTATCTTTTCTGAGCTCCCCAACCTGTATCCAATCACAGCCATTTTGAGCTCCCAACCTGTGTCCACCCCAATTTTAAAATTAGCCCTTCACATATATTGTAACCCAAGCTCCTCCTATCAGAGCAAGGGGCAGTGCTACCTTAGGGAGAAAAACAAGTGGACTGCCCGCCCAAGTGTACTTGCTTGCCAGACTTCGTTCAGTAGCACCTCCCTAAGAGGTAAATTTTGCCTTGTGGAGCTACTTCCCAAGTATACGTCTGATTCCTCGTGGCACCCAGTGTTGCTAACACCTATTAGCCCCACTTCTATTTTTATGTCATTCTTTTTTTTTTCTAGGTTCCACAAATGAGAGAAAGCATGAGATCCTCGTCTTTCTAAGTTATTTTGCTTAGCATGATGATCTCTAGCTCCATCCATCTTCCCAAAACGGACAAAATTTTGTTACTCTTTATGACAAATACTACTCCATTGTGTATATGTACCACATGTTATTTATCCATTCATCTGCTAAGGGGCACTTGGGCTGATTCCATAACTTGGCTCTTGTGAATGCTGCCAGGATGAACATGGGTATGCAAATATCTCTATGGTATGCTGCCTTTGATTCCTTCAGACATATACCCAGGAGTGTTACAGCTGAATTATATGGTAGTTCTGTTGCTGAAATGGGGTTTGAGGAGGTCCTTAGACAAGGGGACCTCAACTCAGCCCTAGCAGGTTCTTGAGTTACACCACACAGAAAGAATTTTAAGCTTACAGCAACAATAGAGATTTATTCAGGGATATAAGAAACAGCAGAATATGCATTCAAAGAGACAGGGAGAGCAAATGATTGAGAATGAGACGTGCTTTGCGGGGTGGGTCTCAGACCTCTTTTAAAGGAAACCGTGTATATGGTGAACATGAGAAGCATGAGAGGTAGCATCAGTCTAAAGAATTCAATTCCTTTCTGGTTCTTTTGAAAATCTTCAGGTTGACATTATCTAGTTAATAGCATTCGGATAGTACCTGTATCATGGGTCTTATTATTTCTCTCTAGGCTCCTTTTAATTAGTTTAAAAATAATTCTGTATGCAAAGTAGGCATAAGATACAAATTAACTAGATTTACAGTAGTCTAAAATGTATTAGACCTTTTATGAATTTAGACCTGGCAGGAAACAGGCCTCGGGGTGGGGCAGTGAAGGTGAGAGTGTTCATGGAGTTTTTAGATTTAAAGATACAGGCTCTCTTTCTGTCTCTGTTTGTCTCTATTCTACCTATCCTGACTTCTTCTACCTCCCTCATTTTTTTTTTTTTTAGGTTTTTGAGGAATCAGCGTGCTGATTTCTAAAGAGGCTATACTAATTTACATTCCCCCACCAACGGTGTATAAAGTTTCCTTCCCCCACCCCATCCTTGCTAGCATTTATTTGTTTGTTTTCTTGAAGATAGCTGTTGTGATTGGGGTGATATGGAATCTCAATGTAGTTTTGATTTGCATTTCCCTTATGGCTAAAGATGTTGAGCACTTTTTCATAGATTTACTGGCCATTTGTACTTCTTTTGAGAAGTGTCTCTTCGGTTCTTTTGCCCATTTCTTATGTGATGGGCAAAAGAATTATGTGAGGACTTTTTTGTTGTTGTTCAATTTCCCTGAGTTCTTTAATTATTATTAATCCTCTGTCAGATGAAGAACTGGCAAAGATTTTCTCCCATTCCATAGGCTGTCTCCTTGCTCTGTTGATTGTTTCCCTTGCTGTATGAAGCTTTTTATTTTGATATCATCTAATCTGTCAATTCTTGTTATTATCTGGAGCTACTAGAGACCTATTCAGGAAATTGCTGCCTATATCTATCTCTTGAAGTGTTTCCCATATGTTTTCCTCAGGTACTCTTAAAGTTTCAGGTCTTTGATCCATTTTGAGTAGATTTTTGTGCAGGTTCAGAGATAGGGATGTGGTTTCAATCTTCTAAGGTGGAAAACCAGTTTTCCCAATACCTCTTGCTGAAGAGTCTTTTCTCCAATGTATATTTTTGGCTCCTTTGCTAAGGTCAGGTGGCTGTAGACACATGGTCTATAGAACTATGTGTCTTATTTTTATGTGGATATCAAGCTGTTTGTGTTACAATGACTCTAATATATTTTTATCTGGGTATTATGATACCTTTGACACTGGTTTTTTTTTTTTTCTTTTCCCCCAAGGCCATGGCTGAGGTTTATTGTGAAAGTTTGTGGGTGAGGCTGGGATGGAGCATGTTCTAAGAGGCCGAGTCAGAGGCCTCTGAGCTGTCCTCAACAACTGTGCTCTCTGAGGTCTAGCTGACCTCACTGAGGTCCTTGCTGTCCCCACCACTATCCTCAGCAGCCAGGCGCTTCTCAAGACAGGCCTCTCCTGAGCTTGGAAGTGAATTGCCTTTGCTCCCCACCTTGTTCTCTATGGACCTGGTACTCTGTGTCTGCCTTTTCCTTCAGCTCCAGGTGCCACCTCAGCTCATCAGTCATTGGGTGAGGTCCTGCATCATTGAATATGCATCTTCCCTACCTGCAGAGTATTTGGGCTCCACTTTGCTGTCTGATAGTTGAGAGTCTTGGAATAGAGGTACAGGATGGCCCAGGGGACATATTTGGCACTGAAGTTCTCTACCATAGCTTGAGAAGCCTCGTGTGTTAGCCTCAGAGCCAGGCCAAGGCGCTGGTGGGACTGCTTCACAGCCAGCAAGGTGGTATGTCCATGGAGCACATCATCTGAGTCCTCTTCCATTGTGGCCAGAACATACCCCACAATCTTCCATTCTCATCCTCAGCAATGTAAGAGAGCTGGGGCCAGGAGAGGCCTTGGTAGAAGTGGTATTTCATCTGGTAGTGCATGGGCCAGCAGAGGAGATTGTAGTGCTGCATATTTATCAGGTCGTCAGGCCTCACGCCATGCATGTTCATAACCCTGGAGAGGCTCCTGGGGTCTAGCAAGTAATGAATGTGCACACAGATGCCTAGGCTGCCAGTGCCAGCTTTGGGACTGGAGCTGAGCTAAGAACTGCTGGTGGCGTGGTGGCAGAAGTCTCCCATACTGTTACTTTTGCTCCCGGCAGTTCTAAGTCTTATGTTTCCATATGAATTTTATGATTGTTTTGTCCATTTTATCAAATGAATGTCATTTTAATGGGGATTGTATTGAATCCGTAGATGGTTTTCCATAGCATGGCCATTTTAACAATATTAATTCTCCCAATCCATGAACATGGGATGACTTGCCGCAGTCCAGCTGGGCAAAATAACCGAGAGGTGACAAGCAACTTGAAGGTTGAAGTGGGAACTGCTTTATTGCGGAACAGCTGAGGTATATATATCTAACTGATTTACATAAAGCATGACTCAATCAGCATCATCCAATCATAGCATTGCTCCCCTACAGACACAGCAATCAGCCAATAAGGACTCCCCACCATCTTGATGGCTCGGTGGCATTGCCTCACAAACCACTCCTCCTGGCAAACTGCCAGGCGCCATCTTGACTTGATCGTGGCCTCCAACAATGACTTTCCATCTTCTGGGGTTTTCTTTAATTTCTTTTTTCTATGTTTTATAATTTTCATGGTAGAGATCTTTTACCTCCTTAGTTAGGTTTATTCCTAGGTATTGTGTTGTTGTTGTTGTTTGAGACTATGTGAGTGACATTTTTTCCTAATTTCTTTCTCACTAAGTTCCGTGTTGGTGTATAGGAAAGCTACCAATTTATGTACCTTGATTTTGTATCCTGTTACTTTACTGAATTAATCAGTTCTAAGAGACTTCTGACAGATTTGTTAGGGTTTTCTAGATATAGAATCACATCATCTGCAAACAGGGATAATGTGACTTCCTTCTTTCCTACTGGTATTCCTTTTCTTTCTCTTATCTGATTGTTCTGGCTAGTTTCCAGTACCATATTGAATAAAAGTGGTAAGAGTAGACACCCTTGTCTCATTTCTGATTTTAGAGAAGTTTTTCCCCACTCATTTTGATGTTGGCAATGGGTATGTCTTATAAACCTTTATTATATTGAAGTATAATCCTTCTATATTTAGTTTATTCGGGGTTTTTATCATGAAGGAGCACGGAATTTTATCAAATTGTTTTGTTCACAGTAAACTAATTTTCCACAAACGTGCCAAGAAAATTCAATGGTAAAAACAAAACAGTCTTTTAAAAAATGGTGCAGGAATCATAGCTACAGGAAGAATTAAAGTTCATGACGACAAGTTATTGTTTGTTTTGAGGTCATGTATATAATTGCTTACATATGCTTTGTCATTTTAAAATTTCCCTCCATATTTTCATCTCACTAGTAGAGTGCCTGTGATGTCTAATAGTATGGCTTAATGCTTATTTAAAAAGAAAACAGTTTTTTATTTGTGAAGATAAATTTCTGGATTGGCAGGAGATTTCATTTTTAATTTTTTTCCAACAATTACCATGATGTGTTTTTAAGTAAAACACAAATTGCAGAGCAATATATATGATGTACCTACTTAGAGCACAGTATTCTTTAATTTAAAATATATAAAATAATATGTCTGGAAATATCTATATTAAGTTGTTTATAAAGAATTGGAGAGAAAAGGAGAAACTCTAGTTTTTATTTCATATATATCTGTAACATTTTTATAAAGAATATATTATCTTATGAGAAAAGTTTGTAAAATAACTCATGTGAAGTTCTCAATATTTTTGTTCACATTAAAAATATTTTTTAGGGCTGGGGTTGTGGCTTAGCGGTAGAGCATTCACCTAGCACACGCAAGGCGCTGGGTTCGATCCTCAGCATCACATAAAAATAAATAAATAAAATAAAAGTATTGTGTCCAACTACAACTAAAAAAAAATATTTTAAAAATATTTTTTAAATGAAACTCTTTTCTCCTAAAATGATGCTACTGATATTTTTTACTTAAAGGAAATTTATATGAATGGTGTAGCTTTCAAGTTTGTATTCTTTGTAAACAGGTAATGAATAACTTGAATTTGGATATGCAGGCATCTTACCTGGACAGTGAATGAAAGACCAGTTGTATCTGCTGTCCTCCAGACACATGCTGGAATTCAGAAGGGGCTGTGGATAGGCAGTTCCAGCAGAGGCCTGTGGAGGCATCTTCACTGGTCCTTTGTAGGATCCCTCCATGCATTTCCCTTTCCCAGTGTTGCTGGGATCAGTACACCAGCCACAGCCTGGCTGCTCCAAGCAATGACTACAGGTATAATAACCTGAAAAATCTTCAGCTATTAAAAGAACAAACAGTAAACAATTCACTATCAGGTAGAACTAAAGTTATTATCTTTAAATAACCTTTTTTTTTTAACAGACTAACTTAAATCCAAATTACTACTCTAGAGTGACCATTTTAAGTGAGATAATGAATTTAAAGAGCTCAATAATTTGCCCAACACATCAGAGGGGTCCCTCTTTCCTCTCTTAATCCCAGGATGGTGGAAGCAAAAGGAACCTCAGAGGGCCTCTACCAGAGAGCAATTATTTTATAAATTAGGAAAGTAGGAGGCAGAGACATTACACAGATTGAATAATATAACTGTGAAGTTGAAGAGTTAATTTCTGTATTCTGTGATCTATCCTAGATTTACTTGATTTATTTACATGTATCACTGTTCAATTCTGTATGCAGGTTCTCATCATGCAGGACTAGATGACTTGAGTAGAAGGTCAAATCCAACTAGCCCATAAAATGTTCAAAGATTATGAACACTGCCCCATGCCACAGTTGTCAACACAATTGTCACCAATGCCAGGCACTCAAGAGTGCCAGAACTCCCTTTTGCACTCACGGGGGCAGCTGTTCATGGTATACCACTCCATACACTGGCCGAAAGGGAAGGAAGCCACGTAGGCGTTGGAGTGCACACACTGCTTCAAGTTGCTGCACCACATGCACTCAGAGCTGCTGCTGGTGCACTCCCCACACGCAGTCCGCAAGGCACACGGCGTCCGGCATTGCTTGGCACTGTGGTTTGCTGGGAATTAAACCCAAGAGGGACATTTAAGACCTCCCATTATGTCAGCTAAGGTCAGAGCCATTTCAAATATTGGTTTGTAGCCCAACAGTGTGCCATGAACTCAATTCAGGCACTACATGACACAGTGAAAACAGATCATATTGGAGCCATCATGTACTACTTAGTCAAGGTATTAACACACTCGGGGAGGAAATGGACCTTCTATTCAGAGAGCATTGAGGACAAAGGTGAAAGAACAAGAGAATCTTTCAACAAAAGCAGAGTCTTACATAAGGGGACCCTGAAGGAATTTTACAATCCACCTGAACATGTAAAACCCTATGTTTATGAATTTGAGTGTAAGTAGGATCACAGCATTCATTAAATTCATCAAAGCATTCTGCATTCAAAAAGGCTGAAAAGCTCACCTACAATTTAGAAACCTTGTTTTAAGATAACTTCTACAATGCTATGAATTATCTTCTATACTTCTGCATTCCTCAAATACAGTACCTTCCAAAAACTGAACAGGATTTTAACTAAATCACCAACAACTCTACCTATTACTGTTAAGCCCCCATCTGTGTGCTACAGAGGCTGCCCCTGTATCTGCCACCATGGAGCCTAAACTTAGCCCCCAGAAACATGCAAACTGAGAAACTGCTCAAAACATTTGATGGTTCAGTACTCAGCCACAGCTCTTACATGGTTCTAACTGGCTTCTGTCTCCTGTCACAGACCTCTCCTCATTTTCCTCCTCACTGACACTAGCTTCCTGAATACTGTCTTATGGTGACTTGCTTGTTTTTCTCATCTTTGGTTTTTATTTTCCTTCCACAGCATTTTTCTGCCACCAAGATATTTGCCCTTCAGAGAAATTCTAAACATTCTTTGTGCTCAACAAACCAATCAATCACAATGCTAGTCAGAATATTAGGTTCTTTGTGTAACATTTTATTTTTGGCTTTGCTTATGGCTCAACGTAGAGCCACAGACTATTTCCTTCTGCTTTTAAAATTCTAGGTATTGCTTGAAATATGCCTGAAATTAGCTCTCCATCTGTTTTCAAGATCATTTTATGCATGTCAATACTTAACCTGCCTCCTTTCTGAAACTTCCTGGAGCCTATCACCAGTGTCCTTACCAGGCCGTTCACAGATGCTGCCATTGAGGGGGTTGATGCAGGTTGCAGCCTTTAATCCCCGAACAGTGGGTTCTGACAAGATTGCACAGAACCCAGCATCGCTGGGCTCAGATGGCATCCACTGTAGTAAACTATTTGTAAATGGAGTCATATCTTCCCAGAACCAGTGGGTCATGTTGCTCTTCCGAAGGCCAACCCATGGGGTTAAGGTGAGCTTGGACTGTGGGCAAAACAGACACAATTATGAAAACAACCAATGTCTCGACCAAACAGGCTACTTGATAAAACCCACTAAGTTAGGTACACCCACAGATACAGGAAAGCCTCCTTATACCCTAAACTCAGGCATTGGTATAGATCACCACTTCTAATATGGGCCATTTTACAAAGGACAAATATAAAGCTTAGAGAAAAGAGGTATCAAAATTTTCATAGAGATCTACATCCAAAGTGATAATCAAGTTCCAAAATTTCTAAGCTCTGTGATAAATGCTATGAAGAAATGGTCATCACCCCACACTGGGTTTAAATGCCCATTCACACATGAAGTCATTTCCCCAACATTTATAAAATATTGGTTATATGTCTATCCTCAGATCAGAAGCTAAGCATTGTGTGATGGTTGCCACTATCAACTAACTGATATCCATCACCTCTCATATTTACTATTGCAGGACCATATGTATGTGTATGTAGTGAGAACATGTAACATCTATGTCCTGAACAAATATTAAGTATATGATACTTAACTATTATCACTATAGCATATATTAGATCTCTAGAACTTATTCATCTTATGTAAAAAAAGGCTTTGGACATTTTGATCACCATGTTCCCATTTCTCACCCCACTTCTCAAGGCCTGGAAACCACCATTGTGCTCTTTGCTTCTGTGAATTAGACATTTTTCGATTCTACATATAAGCAGGGTCATGTTGTATTTATCTCTCTGGGACCAGCTTATTTCGCTCAGTGTAAGATCCTCCACATCCATCTGTGTGGTTGCTAATGACAGTATTTCCTTCTTTTGAAAGGATGAATCATAATCCTCTGTCTATCCCAAGATCAGACAGTGTTTACTGCCTTTTTAAATCTATTGCTTCATTTGGTACAGGATTTTATAAAGAATAAAAGAGCAGTGAACACCTAGGATGGTTTTTGTCTCCTATTCTCCTAAAATTTCCTTGCCATTGTGCTTTAAATTTTTTTTTTTTAAATTAAGTATAATTTTGAACCCAGAAATGAAAGGTATTCTTAATTTTTGCAGTTGAAAAACAAAATATACAATGTATTTTCATTTTTGAGAGGAAAAATACATATACTATTAAAAGACCTGAAATAAATAAATACATTCCAAAAGAGTTTTTAGTGGTATTAACAAACATTATTTGTTTTCTTACTCTTTTATTAGCATTTTCTAAATTTCTTTTAAATGTGTGTTTTTAAAAAAGAAACATAATTTTAACAGATACACTTTATAAGTCTTTTCATAATGTCTTTTTGCTTTCCTGATAAAATGCAGGGCCATTAGCATTGTGGACAAGGTATCTCTGGATTTGGCTGTGGGCCCTTCTTGAAGCCCAGCTACAGCATCTTTCTCCCATCCAACCTGCCCCAGCCACACAAGCTAATCTGCAGCTCACTCAGTGAGCGATTCCCTCAAACTCTATGCCTTGTATGGGAGGGTACCAGCGCACAGGGAGCCCGTCCTTCTTCCCTTTCCATCCATTCCTTCCCACCTTCAGAGTTACCTCTTCCCAGCTCTACCAGACAGCCTCTACCCTATCTTGCTTTTTTCATACACAACTGGGCTCTACAGACTGGGCCACATCTGGAGTTTAACCTATGGGGAGCACATTACACTAGTTGTTTTATCTGTTAGCCTTTTCATAAGAGTGTGGGGTTCTGTTTTTGAAAAGTGCCACCCAGAACCTGTTAGGGATAAAACACTTGAAGAAGAGGAGAGAGGGAACAGAGGTACATCTGTGGCCAGCTGGCATAGTGGAGCCTTTTTACCCACGTAGTCTCCCGCAGAGGTGGACTTGACAGTCACCGGTTGAAATCCCAGCATGATGGGCAGAGCTGACTCTACCAGTGAAGAAAACGTGAGCCTTTCTGAGCTCAGAAACCCTTCATAAGAAGATGCCCTCTTTTGTTGGGCTGCCAGGTCTAGAAAGACCCAAACAGATATAAATGTCTTAGTGGTGGTGACAACATATACTAAAATAATACCTTAAATCTAAAGGACATAAGTGTTTAAATATGACACCTAATTAGCTGTGATCCCATTGCTCTCTACTCCAGCAGAATCTAGAGATAAAATAGGTATGGAATTATCTAGTGATGTCACCAGACTATGTGCACAAACACACACACATCACTGTTCATCTTACATATTACTTTTCATGTTATAATAAATATGACTTATGAAAATGTATGAAGTATTAAAAGTTTCAAGGTCAGGTAAAAACCATTAAAGGAAGAGATTGACCTTCCTTTAATGCCACATCTACTACGCCATGCATCCTGGCCTTCCTCCTCTTCCCAGCACGTCCTCACCCACAGCCTTCCATGCACCAGCTGTGGGCATGCCCTTAGCAGAAAAGTGGGTACGAGACACTTAGGTTCTGAGGATTCACTCACCATGCTCTGTGATGGCTGCATTATTTGCAGCTGCTTAAGGACAAATTCCACTTTCTTCTGGGTTGTAAGGGAAGCCAAAAAGGCATTGTGGTTCCTACAGTACAGTTTAGCATTGTCATAATTCCCCTTGGCAGTAGTAATTTTCAAACACGAGTTTCCAACCAAATGCCAGCCAATGCCACAGATATTTTCTTTAACAAAGGGGGAGAGAAAAAACAGCTTTAGAAATTACACAAAACTACTACATACCTAGTTCAAGTTCCTGAACATCTAAATGATCCTTGAGATTGAATTCTAGGTGCTTCATTAAGAATGTGGCAAGGGCAAGAGACACATTATTCACTTCCAGACACAGAATGCAAGAGATAAGTTTGTCAGTCTTATTTATTGGATCTCATGAAGTATATTCTGAAGTCAACTCTCTAGTCACTTGGAGGAAAACCCATTTAGTGTCAATACTTGGTGGCAGATCTTTTAGAAGAACAATTAGAAAGACTAACTCCTGAGCGGAGAGCAGACAGATGAATGTGACAATGGAAAGGTGGAGTACAGAACAGTAAACATGGAAATGAGTTTGGGAATGAATAAATCTAAAGTCTTCAAATGCTGCACTGTTTTCATATCATCGTGTACAAGTTAAAATGAAGACTCTAGGGCCCCACCCCAGGCCTGTACCAGAACATGCCTTTTGGAAAGATCCCCAGGGGTTTTGCTATACATGAATGTCTGAGACTCAGAACAAGAGTAAACAAACAAGAAGCCCATTCTGCAAGCTGAACTGCATTACTCCAAAGGACACTCAAAAGGGCCCTGGTCCAGCTCAAGTGGCCTGCTTATGTCTCAGCTGTTACACAGTGCCACAAAACTCCCCCTTCCTGGACATCTGGTTGGAGCAAATATATCAGGGGTTCAGTCATGGATGGCCACCCCAAAATCATCACCTTAAACCTCAGGATGCCATAAACAGGTACTCAGGACTGGCGGTCACCTCAGAGTTGCTGCTAACACAGAAATCTGCCTCTCCCTCTGCTCAGAGAAGCCCCCCAAGAGATGCCAACAACCAAATCCCCATGTTCAGTAACACTCTTCCATACAGTGCCCAGAAATCTGGCAGCTGAGACTACAGAATTCTAGTCCCGGTTATCACAGCCAGGTGGGTGTCAAGGGAGGGAGCAGGTTCACCGACATGAACCTAGAATCATTTCATTCTCCAGAGGAGCAGATGATGCTAGACTTTATGTCAAGAACAGTCAGAGTGTATACTTAAGACTTGAATTTTAGTTTAAAAAACAAAAACAAAACACTTGGGCTGGGGATGTGGCTCAAGCATAGCGCGCTCGCCTGGCATGCGTGCAGCCCGGGTTCTATCCTCAGCACCACATACAAACAAAGATGTTGTGTCCACCGAAAACTAAAAATTAAATATTAAAAATTCTCTCTCTCTCTTTAAAAAACAAAACAAAACAAAACACTGGTGATAGGGATGAATTGATAGAATAGGCCCCTCCTCGCTGTTAGGTTACAACCCAGTCTGCGTAAGATTCAGGGAGCAGACAAAGTTCTGGACCCATTCCCCAGGTGCCTAGCAAGGCTTACCAGGCAGGGAGATGCACTCTTGATTCTGGGGGTCCCACTGGCACTTCTGGTCCAGGTCACAGCTCCTACAGCTGGTCTTCTTGACACAACTGTACTTAGGGTTATCCTTGGGGCAATTCTCATATGTAGAAATGGAAATCTAGAAAGTAGAACATATTCAAAGTAGAACATATTCATAGAGATAACTCATGGTGGTGACCAATAGTTGTAAAGACTAAATCTAATTGAGGATGCAAACTTCAAATAAAGAGATAAATAAAATGCAGATGAACAGCTCTGTGGTGGAAACACTGTAGTAGAATGTTCTGCTCAAGAAAATGCCTTTAACTGGCAAGGAAGCAGCCTACTCTTTTAAACAGCATCCCTCAAATTGCTCATTGGTAAAATGGGGCTGTGGAACACACTGCTTTTCAAATGCCTCCTACAGTCTAAAGTTTGCTTATAAACAGCAATAAACTGACAAAAGTATAAAGGCTGGGTCATCTTATCTTCTTTGGTCTTAGTGTAACCTAAATTTTTAAAACCATTTACGGGGAGCACCGAAATTATGCTGAGCCAAGATATAACATAAATAAAGGAGAATTTGCAAAGCCTATCCATTCCCCAATTCAATATGGACCACGACACACCTGCCTGAAGCCTAAACCTTCTCCCAAGAACTCACACAGATTGAGTGAGCTCGTTGTCACAAGCCTCAGACTAAGGATCGGGTACTTCAACATAGCTACACCCAGGGACATAGTCCCCAGACCACAGTCCTACCTTCTTTTAAATCACCACACACAAATTCCCGGGGCTAGCGAGACCCTTGAATCAGGATGTATTCAGCATCTTTTCCTAATAGAAAACCTGATCTAAAACAAAAATCCAAATCTACATCTCATTAAAAAAAAATCCAGCCCAACTATTATGTATAATTATAATGTATTAATAAAAGAAAAAATATTGAAAACAAACCAATATGGGCCATTATATATGCCATATATTCAACCTACACCTAAACACAATTAGAATATTTTTATCCTCTGAAATCCTTGAGAGATGACCCCTGACCTGGTCTTCCATGCAGCTGAGATGAATAGGGACACAATGGTCATTGCACCAGTGGCAGTCATTGGTGTTGGCCGTGCAGCTGTAACAATCCATGTGCTGGTCACATCTGTCATGGTCAAGGGCTAGGAAGAGAAGAAACATCAACTGTGACAGCTTCTACTAAGCACAATCTGAAATGGGTTAAAAAAAAAACCCTAACAATGTCTGGGAAAGAAAATAAAATCTGAAACTGGAAAGAAAATGTATTAGGATGTTCTGGTTAAATAGGATTTAGAGCCAGGCACAGTGGCATATGCCTGTAATCCCAGAGTCTTGGGAGGCTGAGACAGGAGGATCAAGATTTCAAAGCCAGCCTCAGCAAAAGCGAGGCACTAGGCAACTTGGTGAGACCCTATCTCTAAATAAAATACAAAATAGGGCTGGGGATGTAGCTCAGTGGTCAAGTGCCCCTGAATTCAATCCTTAGTAACTCCCCAAAACAAACAAACAAAAACAAATAAATAAGACTTGAGACAATCTGAAGAAACACTGTTTTTCACTTAAAAAGATTAAACAGGAAGTAAAAAGCAAAAATAAGTTCATTTAACAAGTCTAAGAATGGAAATAAGATCTGGGCATTTGAATATTTTTTTCCTAAGAAAAACCAACTAGAATAGAATAAACACCAGAAACTGCCCAGGAGCCAAAAAAAAAAATTACAAAGGAGACCAATCCATCCCTCCAGTTACAAACACCAAACCTCATTTTGAGCACAGGCAGCAGGCAGTGCCTGGACCCCAAGGCAAGTGTGAACTGAGTCATGCTGCATTGATTTCCACAATGCAAGCTGCAGAACCCTGGGGTGACTGCAGACCTGGTGCACTTCCTGTTGACCCCAGAAAAGAGAAGCTGCACCACCATGCTGCCTCATCTGCTGAACCACCTCTTAGACACCGCACATGGTGAAACCCAGAAAGTGTAAATGGAGGGGCATTGGGGTGGTGGCTCAGTGGTAGAGCACTTGCCTAGCATGTGTGAGGCACTGGGTTCGATCCTCAGCACCACATAAAAAATATAAATAAGTAAATAAATAAAGGTATTGTGTCCATCTACAACTAAAAAAATATGTAAAATAAAAAGAGTAAATGGGAGGGTCCGTGGCCCACCCTCTTAAAGGCCCCAGCAGTATACCCCTTAGGTTGCTCTTCCTTCTCTTGTCATCATCAAAGGATTACGACCACCTCTGCACAGAGTGGAGTGAAACAGGGAGTTGATACTGCACATGAGATGACAGGAAATGGGCTCATACTGAATCATCTAAGATAATTCAACATTATTTCCCATGTACACTTGCCCACATTTAATTTGAACATTTAAAATTTTGGTTAAAAATAACTGTTGCACTGATTTTATCCTTTTTAGGAGAAAATGACTAATCCCACAGTGTTCTGGTAATTCTGTTCTCCATCAATGAACTTGGTTGCCTGGGTGTTCTTACTAAGGATTTATGTTGCTGCAAGATTAATTTGGAGCATCCCAGGAGAATACAAGCTGCCTCTCTCCATCTTAATGGTCACAATAATGGCAACACCCATCCTGCTAGCCATGGAATTCAGTCAACATATTAACTGATGTGAACAAATATTTTGCAGAGACATCCTTCTTATTTAGAAAGGACTTTCTCACACATTTCTTCACTGCTGTTCTGTGCTATATGTCAGAACAAAAGGGCAAGAAGCTAAGCAGACAAGGTGAAGAAAACAGCTTAGAAAACATGAGGAGAGCTTCTAGAAGTGGGGATCATTGTTCATCCTCAGCAACTCTCTGTCTTGTTCTCACTGCTGTATCCAATTAAAAGAGCTAGAAAATAGTTGGTGAGGATGGCAACTCCTCTATCTACAATAGGCTTTTCTAGGTTGGCCTTCCTATTCTCATCCTTAATGTCAGACCTCCACAATCCAATATGGTAGCCAGGAGTTAAATAAAAATTCAGCTCCTCAGGCACAGTAGCCACCTTTCCAGTGTCTGAGATTCCCATGTGGCTAAGTAGCTACCAGACTAGAACAGGGCACGTATGCAATATTTCCATTATCAAAACAAGTTCCATTGGATAGCACTGCCTTGGACCAACTACAGTCAGGTCTTGGAGCTGGTGGATAAAGTCTATGGCATGCCAAGAAGGTTGTGTCCCTATCATTCACAGACAGCTTCTAGGAGCTACATGACATATGTAAAGATGTTTACAAACCAATATTCAAACACCCAGAAAGGCTTTGCACAAGTTATTACTAAACCAGTATAGATAATAAGGTGAACATAAGAAGTGTACAAATGCTAAGTGTCTTCATAATTCTGATCAAATGAGATTTCTAATTAAATTCTAAGTAGAGGAAAAACTCACTTGTTTGGGGAAAACATTCTGATTTTAACTTTTCTGCTTGTTCTTCAGTTGCCAGCTCCCAGGAGATGCACTGAGACCACCCTGTGTCCCACACACAGCGGACACCGGGTCCTGCTGCCACACAAGCAGCTTCACTCTGATGTGCTTCACATTGTTCCGAGGTGAGTACCAGGATGTCACTGAGGAGGAGACTGTTGAAACCACCAAACACATACATGGTGCTAGGGGGAAAAAGGGAGAGAATGAATTTACTGAAAACGTATGTTACAAATGCATGATACACTTTTACAGACAAATTTCAGATAAATCTTACATATCAAAAGTCCTCTAAGAAACTATTTTTCAAGGTTTAGAAATCAGTATAATTCTCTTACCTACCAAATTTTACCTTTTCATCCTGACCTGTGATCGTCAGAATAGTTTCAATAAACCACCTAAAAGCTGCACATGGCAATTTAGTACACAGTGAATGTTACATCTTAAATTAGTAGGGAAAAGATGGACTTTTCAGTAAATGGTTTCAAGATAACTAAACATATGAAAAAGATAAAACTGAAGCCCTTTCTCACTCTATATACCAGGATAAATTCCAAATGGATCAGAGATTCACCTGAAAAAAGAAATAACATAAGTTCTAGAAGAAAAAATGGGCAACTTTTCTATAACCTGAGAGAAGGAAAAACCTCCATATGACTTAAAATCCAAAAGGTAGGAGAGAATTAATATAGAGAGTGCTTGAGTAACTTTATAGGTAAAAAATAGAAAAATTACATTAAGCACATGAAGAGGAGATATGCTCAATATTAGTCACAAGAGAAATTCAAACTAAAACTATAATTATGTAGCATGTCTCATCTATCAGATTTGCAAAGAAAAAGACCACAAAGATAGGTAAGGATGTGGGCCAAAAGGCATATGCATACTCTGCTGTTGGGCTTGTAAAATAGTACTAACCTACAGAGAGGAATTTGTCAATTTCTAACAAAATTACCATTTACCTTCTGAACCTGAAATCACTTTTCTAGAGGTCTATTACAAAGATATTATAGCAAAAAGAAAGAAAGAAAGACACATGAAGCAATTCATTAAATGATTGTAATAATAATAGGAAAAGATTCTAACAAACCAAAATGTCTATCAACTGGGGATGTGAAGAATAAGCTATGATACACCCACATGATGAAACACTAGGCATCTGTAAAAAGGAATGAGGAAATTTCTATACATTCCTTCTGAAGTGATCTTCAATATATATTATATGGGGAGGGGGAGCCATGCAGAGAATAGCATATAGAGTATGTGGTCATTAATCTATTGAGGGAAGAAGTGGATCAAACACACAAGCACATAGAATTCTCTCTTTTTTTAAATATTTATTTTTTAGCTTTAGGTGGACATAATATCTTTATTTTATTTTTATGTGGTGCTGAGGATCGAACCCAGTGCCTCACGCATGCTAGGCAAGCGCGCTACTACTTGAGTCATATCCCTCTTTTTTTTTTTTTAAAGAAAAATAAGAACCACACAATTTCTCTTTAAGTAGTCTTAAAAAACCAACCCAGTAGCAATGAATATGACCATGACTTAGATTGTGGTATTTAAAAACCATTCTCCTTGACCCATCCTAATTAGAACCTTTTAGAAAAAAAATCTAATGTCATGTCTGGATAAAGAAATGCTCATAGTGAAATCTGTAAGATCTTCTTACACCAGAAAGACAGACTAAGGTAGTGTCACAAAGACTCAAGAGCTACCATGAAGAGGTGCTCACTGGCTGCAGAGGGGAAGTATTTGAAACTTAATAAGAATAATAATTACAATTCACAATAGCCAAGTTATGCCTAGAAGCCTATTAACAGACAAATGTATAAAGAAAATGTGGTATATCTACATAATTGAATTTTACTCAGCCATAAAGAAGAAGGCAATTATGTTATTTACTAGTAAATAGACAGAACTGGAAAACATCACGCTAAGTGAAATAAATCAGATTCAGAAAGTCAAAAGTTGAATGTTTTCTCTCATTTGTGGAAGCTAGAGAGAAAAAAGGAATAAAAAAGGGGGACCGCATGAAAACAGAAGGGTGAACAGCGGAGAAAAGGATGGGGATTGATGGAGAGGGAGGAAGGATGGAAAAGGGAAGGAACTTCAGAATGAAATTAACCAAATTATGTGCACATATGAATGTATCACAATGAATTCCATTTTTATGTATAATTTTAATGCACCAATAAAAAATAGATAACTAGAGGGAAGACCAGTAGAGGAAGGAGACCAGGGAGGGAGGAAGAGGAAAGGGAGACATATTGAAGTGGAGCAAATTATGTTACATGCAAACATGGATGTCAAAATGAACCACACTATTATGTGTGACTATAATGCCCTGGTAAAAACATAAAAGTAAAAAAATATATATACTTTTAAAAGAGGAATTACAAAGCATATGATTCTTTTTAAACCTTGAGTTCACTATAATACATATCTCCTAACCCAAAAGATAAAACTTCATTTTTCACGTGTGGACAATGCAAAGAAAACAGTTCATTATTTTCAAAATTGGCAAATAAAGAGAAACAATCAACCTTATGAAGTGGTCTTGCCATAATCATGAAGTGAATCTGACTGTGCTAATTTGCGGGAAGTTCAGGTGAGATACTGATGTAGGTCAGCTGAGGCTGGCACCTGAGGAATTAGCAGGAAGCAGATTTATTGGCTGCAGGGTCCAGAGGGCTATTGCCTAACACTCTCCAGACCAGGAGCCTAGAAATTCTTTGAACTTTACACCCAGAGGTGGGTGTGGGATTGGAGGTTCACATTTTTGCTGGATTCTACATAAAAGTAATTTTTTTCCTTTGAGTTCTCAGAAAGTGCTTTTTGTCTTGTTTTTTAGAACAGTCAGAGGTTTACACATTTTACCACAAAAGCAGGAATAACATCATCAAGTCCGCAGTTAAACTTAGCTTTTGCAAGACAGAGGAACAGGAAATAGAAAGTTCTAACTACACTGAGCTCTTTTGCAGAAATCTTTATTGATGTTCTGTTAATAAGAGCAATTATGGTGAGGGTCTCTGAAGAAGCTTAATTAAGATGCATTGAGCCGCCCCCTCCCCCTGCGCCGGCAAAGTAGAGGGAACTGTGACCACGCACAGAGCAGGCCCAGCGGCCTGCTGAGGGGCAGAGCCGCCCCCCACCCCCAGCGCCTGCCAGGTAGGTGGAACGGTGACCACCGACAGAAAAGGCCCAGTGGCCCGCGGCGGGACAGAGCTTCCAATCACTCCTGCAAGGTAGGCGGGCCTGCGACCCACCGGCAGAAGAGGAGCAGCGGCCTGCTGAGAGGCAGGGCCGCCCCCTCCCCCTGCGCCGGCAAGGTAGAGGGAACTGTGACCATGCACAGAGCAGGCCCAGCGGCCTGCTGAGGGGCAGAGCCGCCCCACACCCCCCACGCCTGCCAGGTAGGGGAACTGTGACCACCGACAGAAAAGGCCCAGTGGCCCGCGGCGGGACAGAGCTTCCAATCACTCCTGCAAGGTAGGCGGGCCTGCGACCCACCGGCAGAAGAGGAGCAGCGGCCTGCTGAGAGGCAGAGCCGCCCCCTCCCCCTGCACCGGCAAGGTAGAGGGATCTATGACCACGCACAGAGCAGGCCCAGCGGCCTGCTGAGGGGCAGAGCCGCCCCCCACCCCCCGCGCCTGCCAGGTAGGTGGAACGGTGACCACCGACAGAAAAGGCCCAGTGGCCCGCGGTGGGACAGAGCTTCCAATCACTCCTGCAAGGTAGGCGGGCCTGCGACCCACCGGCAGAAGAGGAGCAGCGGCCTGCTGAGAGGCTGAGCCGCCCCCTCCCCCTGCGCCGGCAAGGTAGAGGGAACTGTGACCACGCACAGAGCAGGCCCAGCGGCCTGCTGAGGGGCAGAGCCGCCCCCCACCCCCAGCGCCTGCCAGGTAGGTGGAACGGTGACCACCGACAGAAAAGGCTCAGTGGCCCGCGGCGGGACAGAGCTTCCAATCACTCCTGCAAGGTAGGCGGGCCTGCGACCCACCGGCAGAAGAGGAGCAGCGGCCTGCTGAGAGGCTGAGCCGCCCCCTCCCCCTGCGCCGGCATAGTAGAGGGAACTGTGACCAAACACAGAGCAGGCCCAGCGGCCTGCTGAGGGGCAGAGCCGCCCCCAACCCCCCGCGCCTGCCAGGTAGGGGAACGGTGACCACCGACAGAAAAGGCCCAGTGGCCCGCGGCGGGACAGAGCTTCCAATCACTCCTGCAAGGTAGGCGGTCCTGCGACCCACCGGCAGAAGAGGAGCAGCGGCCTGCTGAGAGGCAGAGCCGCCCCCTCCCCCTGCACCGGCAAGGTAGAGGGATCTATGACCACGCACAGAGCAGGCCCAGCGGCCTGCTGAGGGGCAGAGCCGCCCCCCACCCCCCGCGCCTGCCAGGTAGGTGGAACGGTGACCACCGACAGAAAAGGCCCAGTGGCCCGCGGCGGGACAGAGCTTCCAATCACTCCTGCAAGGTAGGCGGGCCTGCGACCCACCAGCAGAAGAGGAGCAGCGGCCTGCTGAGAGGCTGAGCCGCCCCCTCCCCCCCGCGCCTGCAAGGTAGACGGAACTGTGACCACCATCAGAACAGGTCAGACCTGCAACCGAGAGACAGAACAGGCCCAGTGGCCTGAGGAAGGGTAGAGCCGCCCACCCCCCCCGCGCCTGCAAGGTAGGCGGACCTGCGACCCACTGGCAGTACAGCCCCAGAGGCCTGCAGAGGGGCAGTGCCGCTGCCTGCGCCTGCAAAGTAGGCAGAACTGCGACCACCGACAGAACAAGCCTAGCGGCCCGCAGAGGGACAGAGCCGCGGCCCGCGCCTGCAAGGTCGGCGGACCTGCTACCGACCGGCAGAGCAGGCCCAGCGGCCTGCCGGCGTGGTAGGCACATTGCCCCAATTGGAGGAGGGGCAGAGCCGCCGCCCGCGCCTGCGAGGGAGACTTTGCAACTATACAAGACCAATATAAATATATAGGGGGAAAATTCAATAGCACAACAGTTTCACCAAGTAGAAAGGAACGCGAACAGTATGAAGAGACAAGGAAAGAAAGGACCACAAGCATTGCAGGTCAACTCAACGTTAGAAGAGGTAATAGCTGCAGCAGATGGAATGTCAGATAAAGAATTCAGGATATACATGCTTCAGATGATCTGGAGTCTCAAGGAGGACATCAGACAGCAAAATCAGACAATGAAAGATCACTTCAACAATGAATTACATAAACAAATCCAAGAAGCAAAAGATCAACTATACAGGGAAATAGAGGTTATAAAAAACAAACAAACAGAAATCCTAGAAATGCAGGAAGCAATAAGCCAACTTAAAAACTCAATTGAGAATACTACCAGCAGAGTAGAACACTTAGAAGACAGAACATCAGACAATGAAGATAAAGTATTTCAACTTGAAAAGAACATAGACAGCTCAGCAAGACTGTTAAGAAACCATGAGCAGAACATCCAAGAAATATGGGATAACATCAAGAGACCAAATTTAAGAGTCATTGGGATACAGGAAGGGACAGAGTTTCAAACCAAAGGAATGAGCAATCTATTCAATGAAATAATACGAGAAAACTTCCCAGACTTGAAGAATGAGACAGAACCCCAAATCCTAGAAGCCTACAGGACGCCGAATGTGCAAAATCATAAGAGACCCACACCTAGACACATTATAATGAAGATGCCCAACATACAGAATAAGGAGAGAATTTTAAAAGCTACAAGAGAAAGGAAGCAGATCACATTTAGGGGTAAGCCAATCAGGATAACAGCTGATCTTTCAACACAGACTCTGAAAGCTAGAAGATCCTGGAATAACATATTTCAAACACTGAAAGAAAATGGGTTCCAACCAAGAATTGTGTATCCAGCGAAATTAAGCTTCAGGATGGAAGATGAAATTAAAACCTTCCACGATAAACAAAAGTTAAAAGAATTTGCAGCTAGAAAACCATCTCTTCAAAACATCCTTGGCAAAACATTACAGGAAGAGGAAATGGAAAATAACAATGAAAACCAACAGTGGGAGGTAGGACACTAAAGGGGGGAAAATAATCAAAGTGGAAAACAAACCATGTTTAGTAACATAAATAAACAAATATGGCTGGAAGAACAACCCATATCTCAATAATAACCCTAAATGTTAATGGCTTAAACTCACCAATCAAGAGACACAGGCTAGTAGAATGGATCACAAAACAAGACCCAACAATATGCTGCCTACAGGAGACACATTTGATAGGAAAAGACATACATAGGCTGAAGGTGAAAGGTTGGGAAAAATCATATCACTCATATGGACTTCGGAAACAAGCAGGAGTATCCATACTCATATCAAATAAAATAGATTTTAAGCCAAAGTTAATCAAAAGGGATAAAGAGGGACACTACATACTGCTCAAGGGAACCATACACCAACAAGACATAACAATCATAAATATATATGCCCCAAACAATGGTGCAGCTATGTTCATCAAACAAACTCTTCTCAAGTTCAAGAGTCTAATAGACCACCATACAATAATCATGGGAGACTTCAACACACCTCTATCACCACTGGACAGATCTTCCAAACAAAAGTTGAATAAGGAAACTATAGAACTCAATAACACAATTAATAACCTAGACTTAATTGACATATATAGAATATACCACCCAACATCAAGCAGTTACACTTTTTTCTCAGCAGCACATGGATCCTTCTCAAAAATAGATCATATATTATGTCACAGGGAAACTCTTAGACAATACAAAGGAGTAGAGATAATACCATGCATCCTATCTGATCATAATGGAATGGAACTGAAAATCAACGATAAAAGAAGGAAGGAAAAAGAATACATCACTTGGAGAATGAACAATAGGTTACTGAATGATCAATGGGTTATAGAAGACATCAAGGAGGAAATTAAAAAATTCTTAGAGATTAATGAAAACACAGACACAACATATCGGAATCTATGGGACACATTGAAAGCAGTTCTAAGAGGAAAATTCATTGCTTGGAGTTCATTCCTTAAAAAAAGAAAAAACCAACAAATAAATGATCTCATACTTCATCTCAAAATCCTAGAAAAAGAAGAGCAAAACAACAGCAAAAGAAGTAGAAGGCAAGAAATAATTAAAATCAGAGCTGAAATTAATGAAATCGAAACAAAAGAAACAATTGAAAAAATTGACAAAACTAAAAGTTGGTTCTTTGAAAAAATAAACAAAATCGACAGACCCTTAGCCATGCTAGCGAAGAGAAGAAGAGAGAGAACTCAAATCACTAACATACGGGATGAAAGAGGCAATATCACAACAGACACTTCAGAAATACAGAAGATAATCAAAAATTATTTTGAATCCTTATACTCCAATAAATTAGAAGATAGTGAAGGCATAGATAAATTTCTTAAGTCATATGATCTGCCCAGATTGAGTCAGGAGGATATAGACAACCTAAACAGACCAATATCAATTGAGGAAATAGAAGAAACCATCAAAAGACTACCAACTAAGAAAAGCCCAGGACCGGATGGGTATACAGCAGAGTTTTACAAAACCTTTAAAGAGGAACTAATACCGATACTTTTCAAGCTACTTCGGGAAATAGAAAAAGAGGGAGAACTTCCAAATTCATTCTACGAGGCCAACATCACCCTGATACCTAAACCAGACAAAGACACTTCAAAGAAAGAAAACTACAGACCAATATCTCTAATGAACCTAGATGCAAAAATCCTCAATAAAATTCTGGCCACTCGGATACAAAAACATATCAAAAAAATTGTGCACCATGATCAAGTAGGATTCATCCCTGGGATGCAAGGCTGGTTCAATATACGGAAATCAATAAATGTTATTCACCACATCAATAGACTTAAAAATAAGAACCATATGATCATCTCGATAGATGCGGAAAAAGCATTCGACAAAGTACAGCATCCCTTTATGTTCAAAACTCTAGAAAAACTAGGGATAACAGGAACATACCTCAATATTGTAAAAGCAATCTATGCTAAGCCTCAGGCTAGCATCATTCTGAATGGAGAAAAATTGAAGGCATTCCCTCTAAAATCTGGAACAAGACAGGGATGCCCTCTCTCACCACTTCTGTTCAACATAGTTCTCGAAACACTGGCCAGAGCAATTAGACAGACGAAAGAAATTAAAGGCATCAAAATAGGAAAAGAAGAACTTAAATTATCACTATTTGCAGATGACATGATTCTATACCTAGCAGACCCAAAAGGGTCTACAAAGAAACTATTAGAGCTAATAAATGAATTCAGCAAAGTGGCAGGATATAAAATCAACACGCATAAATCAAAGGCATTCCTGTATATCAGCGACAAATCCTCTGAAATGGAAATGAGGACAACCACTCCATTCACAATATCTTCAAAAAAAATAAAATACTTGGGAATCAACCTAACAAAAGAGGTGAAAGACTTATACAATGAAAACTACAGAACCCTAAAGAGAGAAATAGAAGAAGATCTTAGAAGATGGAAAAATATACCCTGTTCATGGATAGGCAGAACTAACATCATCAAAATGGCGATATTACCAAAAGTTCTCTATAGGTTTAATGCAATGCCAATCAAAATCCCAACGGCATTTCTTGTAGAAATAGAGAAAGCAATCATGAAATTCATATGGAAAAATAAAAGACCCAGAATAGCAAAAACAATGCTAAGCAGGAAGTGTGAATCAGGCGGTATAGCGATACCAGACTTCAAACTATATTACAGAGCAATAGTAACAAAAACAGCATGGTACTGGTACCAAAACAGGCGGGTGGACCAATGGTACAGAATAGAGGACACAGAAACCAATCCACAAAACTACAACTATCTTATATTTGATAAAGGGTCTAAAAGCGTGCAATGGAGGAAGGATAGCATCTTCAACAAATGGTGCTGGGAAAACTGGAAATCCATATGCAACAAAATGAAACTGAATCCCTTTCTCTCGCCATGCACAAAAGTGAATTCAAAATGGATCAAGGAGCTTGATATCAAATCAGAGACACGCCGTCTGATAGAAGAAAAAGTTGGCTACGATCTACATACTGTGGGATCGGGCTCCAAATTCCTCAATAGGACACCCATAGCACAAAAGTTAATAACTAGAATCAACAAATGGGACTTACTCAAACTAAAAAGTTTTTTCTCAGCAAAAGATACAATAAGAGAGGTAAATAGAGAGCCTACATCCTGGGAACAAATCTTTACTCCTCACACTTCAGATAGAGCCCTAATATCCAGAGTATACAAAGAACTAAAAAAAATTAGACAATAAGAGAACAAACAACCCAATCAACAAATGGGCCAAGGACCTGAACAGACACTTCTCAGAGGAGGACATACAATCAATCAACAAGTACATGAAAAAATGCTCACCATCTCTAGCTGTCAGAGAAATGCAAATCAAAACCACCCTAAGATACCATCTCACTCCAGTTAGATTGGCAGCCATTATGAAGTCAAACAACAACAAGTGCTGGCAAGGATGTGGGGAAAAGGGTACACTTGTACATTGCTGGTGGGACTGCAAATTGGTGCAGCCAATTTGGAAAGCAGTATGGAGATTTCTTGGAAAGCTGGGAATGGAGCCACCATTTGACCCAGCTATTCCCCTTCTCGGTCTATTCCCTAAAGACCTAAAAAGAGCATGCTACAGGGACACTGCTACATCGATGTTCATAGCAGCACAATTCACAATAGCTAGACTGTGGAACCAACCTAGATGCCATTCAATGGATGAATGGATAAAAAAAATGTGGCATTTATACACAATGGAGTATTACTCTGCATTAAAAAATGACAAAATCATAGAATTTACAGGGAAATGGATGGCATTAGAGCAGATTATGCTAAGTGAAGCTAGCCAATCCCTAAAAAACAAATGCCAAATGTCTTCTTTGATATAAGGAGAGTAACTAAGAACAGAGTAGGGACGAAGAGCATGAGAAGAAGATTAACATTAAACAGGGATGAGAGGTGGGAGGGAAAGGGAGAGAGAAGGGAAAATGCATGGAAATGGAAGGAGACCCTCAGAGTTATACAAAAGTACATACAAGAGGAAGTGAGGGGAAGGGGAAAAATAATACAAGGGGGACAAACGAATGTCAGTAGAGGGGGCAGAGAGAGAAGAGGGGAGGGGAGGGGAGGGGAGGGGGGATAGTAGAGGATAGGAAAGGCAGCATAATACAACAGACACTAGTATGGCAATATGTAAATCAATGGATGCGTAACTGATGTGATTCTGCAATCTGTATATGGGGTAAAAATGGGAGCTCATAACCCACTTGAATCAAATTGTGAAATATGATATATCAAGAACTATGTAATGTTTTGAACAGCCAACAATAAAAAAAAAAAAGATGCATTGGTGGAGGAAGAGCACCACTACAATACCAATATATATTTGAAAGCATGCAGATGTAACCATCAAAATCTCAACTATAAGAAACTCTATAGGGCCGGGCATGGTGGTGCATGCCTATAATCCCAACAGCTAGGGAGGCTGAGGCAGAAGGATCTCAAGTTCAAAGCCAGCCTCAGCAAAAGCAAGGCACAGAGCAACTCAGTGAAACCCTGACTCTAAATAAAACATAAAATAGGGCTAGGGGTGTTGGCTAAGTGGTTGAGTACCCCTGAGTTAAATCCCTTGAACCAAAAAAATAAAAATAAAAAGAGAGAGAGAGAAAGAAAGAAAAAAAAACTCTAGGAAAGGCAGCAGAACACATCAGACACTAGTATGGCAATATGTAAAACAGTGGATGTGGTAACCGATGTGATTCTGCAATCTGTATACGGGGTAAAAATGGGAGTTCATAACCCACTTGAATCAACTGTATGAAATATGATATGTCAAGAACTATGTAATGTTTTGAACAACCAATAATAAAAATTAAAAAAAAACTCTCGAGTTTCTCTAGCAAACACAATCTCTAGCAAATAAAGGGAAACATCACAGCTGGGGAGCCTGTATATCAAGAGAAATTAAAAGACATTTTATGTAACATACAGATCTTGTTTAGATGCTGATTTGAACAAATAAAATTTTTAAAAATTATGAGACATTTTGGAAATTGAATATTGAATGGACATTGAATGACGTTAAAGAATTATGATTAGCTTTAAAAATATGATGTGTGTAGTGGCTGTGTTTTTAAAAGTCTTTCAAAAAATGGAGTCAATTTTCCTTATTTGCAGATTCTGTGTTTGTGAATTTACCTGTGTTCTAAAATTTATTTCTAACTCCAAAATCAATACTTTGCAGCCATTTATGGTCACTTGCAGGCATGTGCATGCAGAGTGGTAGAACATTTGAATTGAGAAACATACATATTCCAGCTCAGCTCAAACAAAGCAGTGCTCTGACTTCTTGTCTCAGCTCTCATACTGTAACAAGTGTCCCTTTCATGGTTTACTTAGTGTCCCCTTCTTGAGTTTTTGTGCTGGTGATTTCATTGTTTACAACGACCCCTAGTGCAGTGCTCAAGTGCTGTCTCCTGTTCTAAGCTGTGATGTGCCTTTGTGGAGGAAATATGTGTGTTAAATAAACCTTATTTAGACGTGAGTCAAAGTGCTGTTGACCGCGAGCTCAAAGGTAAGAAATCAGCAATATATTGTGTTTAAAGAGAAACACACATTGAACAGGATTATGTATTGACTGGTTTAGGAAAATGTTGTGCTGAGAAGGCCCGCAGAAACCTAACCCTACGTATCCTCTAGGAGCAGAGATTCAATATTCACTAATTCATTGTGTGCAGTACTTTACAGAACATAACCACTGTGAATAATGAAAACCAACTGTAATCTGAAATATTTACTTGTGAAATCCTATTGTGCTAGAAAACTGCTTCCAAATAAGATGGACAGGTTCAGGATGGCCACAGGTTGATGACTGCTAATGCAGAGTAAGGGGCACATGGGGCTTAATTATGCTATTATCTCTACTTTTTTATATCTTTTCACAACAAATTTTCACAACAAAAAGTTTTAATCTTTTTGGGAAAAAAGAATTTTGCTTAAGTCTCTTCTATTTCAAGGTTTACATTACATTTCTAGCATTAACTAATATTACAAGTGGGCCTATTCTTTCCTGTGTATGATCTCTTCCATTTAATTCTATTTCAGTCTAAAGGTAGATCATGATTTATATGATTATTTATAATATCTATCTCTAAAAAGAACAAAGCTCAAATCATGCTATCCATTTACTCAGAAATATCTATTGAGCATCCATTCTGTACAAAAATACCTTGGCCCCTGGTCCTTCAGCCTAGAGAGCTGCCCAAAGGTCAGTTCCACCTCTGCTGCCCCAACTGGATGAGCCAAATCTCAGGCTGAGGCAGCTTGGTCTACCTCCTTGAACTTTATTCATCTCTTAGTTTCTGCCCTTTTTTCCTCAGTATCTTGTTATGTCTTTGCTGCACATCTTTTAGTTGTCTTTCAGTGAAAGAAAGTCCCAGAACTGAACACCAAAAGGCTCACATCAAGGTTTTAGGGCTTTTAAATCAAGCCCAAATCTCCCTCAGGGACATGGTGATCATGTTACCATATGGGGGTTAGAGAAGGTATTTCCAGAGGTAATAAGAGCTCTACTCAGACCTTCTATGTTCTTGACTTGTTGTGGAAAAGAACTTAAAGATGAGTGAAGTCTCAGTAGCAAAGAAGGAAATTTATTACAGAAATTTAAGTATACATTCTCAGGGTGTGGGCTTTGAATATATTCCCCCAAATCACAAATAAACACAACAGCAAATAGTGGATACTTAATGGCTGCAACTGTTTAAGCACAAACATTGAGTAAACATTGGCTGAACACTAAGACATGCTTTTTGGGGGTCTTGGGTCCTTCTTTTAAAGAAAAATTTTATGGGTATGGGAAGGCATGTGAGCTTCGGGAATTCAATTTTTTGGTGATGGATCTCAAGACGTTTACAGTGGTCTGGTCTGCTTCAGGATCTTCTAGATTGACACTCTCTTCTCTGATTAATAGGTAAAGTCTGGATTATATCCAAATGATAGGTTTCTTATAATACATCTCACTTTTGGTTGTCTAATCTAGAAAGACACTGTAAGTCAGCTAACAGTGCACATAAGCATTAAAGCAAGGCAATTTTCACAGATGAGGGAAATGGCAGTAACTTTAAGACTTACAGATTTCTCAAGAATTTGGGAGTGACAGGCCAGGAAGAAGGGCAGGACTCGGAAGGAAAAGTATTAGTAACTCCATTCACGGGGCTTTTATATTTAAGCTGCAGATTTTCCTTCCATTCATTTTCTCTCCTTTCTACCCATCTATTATTTCTTCTATACAACCTCAATCATAGTGCACTTTAATAAGATTTCACATCTCTAGTAGTGTAATGGCTGAGTGTCTACATAAGGCTTTAATAACATGCAGAAGATAACAGAGAAGGCAGCCCTGTCTATCCATTCACACCCAACTGAATGTCAGACCTTGAAAATGCAAAAAAAGTAAAAGCTAGACCACATTTGTAAACTTCCAAAACTTTGAATATATTCCCCCAAATCACAAATAAACACAACAGTAAATAGTGGATACTTAATGGCTGCAAGTGTTTAAGCACAAACATTGAGTAAACATTGGCTGAACACTAAGCTACACTGATCTGGCAGCAATCCAAAGGGATTAAAATTAAAAACAGAAGAAAACAACTGAGCATAAAAATTAAAATTAAAAACAGGAGAAAACAACTGAGCATAAAAATTAAAATTAAAAACAGGAGAAAACAACTGAGCATAAAAATCAGCAATGGCACACTGTGGAAGGAAGAGAATCCATAAAATTAAATTATACAAAAGCCCTAAATAAACAGCAGCAACCCCTGGTGGTGGTGGTAGAGGAATCCGGATCCAGACTTATTTTAATATATTATTTAAGATGTTACATTTTCAACAAAATATGCAAACAAAGGAAAATATGTGACCAATACAGAGGAAACAAGAGACAGTAAAAACATTTCTGAGAGGGTCCACATGTTGAATTCAGGAGATCAACGCTTCAAAACAGCTAGTATATATTTAAGGAAGTAAAAAAAAAAACTGTCTAAAGAATTAAATGAAAGCATGACATTAATAGCTTAACAGAGAATAGCAATAAAGAGACATACATGGAACTCACATGTTTCTTATTTTTGTATTTTAGTAGGTTTTAAAATCAGAACTGAATTTGATTTCCAGTAGGAGAGAAGTACTTTTTGGGGAGTGGGGTACCGGGATTGGCTTAGGGGCACTCGACCACTGAGCCACATTCCCAGCCCTATTTTATATTTTATTTAGAGACAGAGTCTCAATGAATTGTTTAGGGCCTCACTTTTGCTGAAGCTGGCTTTGAACTTGTGATCCTCTTGCCTCAGCCTCTTGAGCTGCTGGGATTACAGATGTGCACCACTGTGCCTGGCCGGGGAGAAGTACTTTTTATAAGGATATTCTTACTCACTCTAAGGTTGATCACAGTAATAGATGATTTTACAGAATACGTAAATAGAATGGAAAAAGAAACATTTTTTCCTGGACTGTGGAGAGATTATTGGCTGTTCACCCACATGGACATGCCTGGAAAAAGCTGTTGTTTCTTGTTACCTGTGTCTGTAGAACAACATAACAGTTTCAAGCTCATCATGAGGATTCTGAGAACCAAGTGTCAAAGGGTAATTAAGTTTTTTATTCAAAAAATATGCACTCTGTTTCTGGCACTGTACTAGGAATTGGAGATTCAAAGAGAATAAAAAATCACCTGAAATGCCAAAAAGAAGAGAGAGAGAGAGAGAGAGAGAGAGAGAGAGAGAGAGAGAGAGAGAGATACATTATAAAGAATAAATGGAAAATCTGGAGTTGGAAATACAATAAGAAAAATGAAAAATTCACTAGAGGTACTCAGTAACATATTTGAAGTGGCAGAGGAAAGAACAGCAAATTTAAAAACAGATTAAGAGGTCTGGGAATGTAGTTTGTGGTAGAGCAATTATCCAGCATACACAAAGCCGTGGGTTCCATATGCAGCACTAACCAAAAAAATAAAAAAAGATTAATCAAAACCACACTCAGAACAACTAAGTCAGGCAAAGCCAACTTACGGCTGAGCAACACAGATAAATACTATGTATGTGTATATATATATATATAATTATTCATGAGGGATAGCTGACTTAGGCGTTTTTCAGCAATGCAGTGAAATGCAGTGCAGACTTCAGATCATCCAAGGACTACAGACTGGCCCTATGTCAAGCTCCACAACCTCCGCATCTCTGTTCCCTACCTTATCTCTCACCTAAAGGGCCCTCTCTGCTTTTTTTTCCAATCTCTCTTTACTGTTCAGATACAGCTACTTGAAACTCAACAACCTAAGTACAAAAGAGAATTACATAAGACCTAACACAGTAACATGCATGGAGCTTTTGTTGCCCCACACATCCCAATACCACCAAACACAGCATGTCCCTGTGTGCTAACACCACCAGATCAACAAACATGGCATTTGAAGCAATTCACAGTCACATCGAATATTTTAACCCTCAATCAGGAAATTTGTCCTGTGAAAAACTAATGGAATGAGGGAATCCTGCAAATAATATTAGTTCATTTTCACTTCTACATATTTTATTTCACTTCCATCTCAAGCACAAAAGAAAAGAAGCAAGCACTTCTCCAATTACCTGTTGTGTAAGACTGCGGAATGGCCAAATCTGTTGACATCATGGTGGAGATTAGGTCTTGGAAGCACTGACCAGCGATCACAAGCTAGAAGCAAGAAAAACACATTTCAGAGAGGACTGCCATTCATAATCAACAGAAACTGACAGTCTTCAAGAAGAAGACTGTAACACTCACACAACTTTGTAAAACATGCCTCTCAACTCTATTAGTCATGCTATGATTGCTGGGTAAAAACCAGCAACAGTGGAGCAGTAGGGCACAAAAGAAAGATGGGTCACATGGCAATTCCAATTAGCATCTGACATTTATGACATCACTCACCCTGCTGTCTATCAGTTTTACACACTGGAATGTTTGTTTTTGGTTTTGGTTTTTGCCATGCTGGGTATCCAACCCATTACCTTGCCTATCATGATAGGCAAGCACTCTACCACTAGACTACATCTCTGGCCCCCAAGAATGTTTTTTAACTTAAGCAAATTTTATATTCTATAAAGCTTAAGTGAGTATACTCTGAGTTCCACAATTGTTTTCTACTCTTTCCCATATTGATCTGCCCAAACTTAGTAGCTACCGTAGAAAAATGCAAGTGGAAATTAAAATTTCAAAAATTAAACTTTATTTAAAAATTTAAAGCTCTTTCCTAGATCTCCTGAGCCTCTTTTGCCCTGACCTATGCTAGCAATGTCCCTCTGACTGAACACCAAGGGTGCTCCTGCACCACCCCACCCACAAGCTCACTGCCTCACTCCTAGGGACACTGCCCAAGAAGAGCTTCTTCAACCTTGACCCAAACCTGCCCGGTCTTCTCCACCCCATCTTCCTCAACATGGAGAACAGAGGCCACAACTGCCCCCAGCTTCCTGCCTACCCACCTTGCTTCCTTCCCCAAAACCAGTGGGGCAGATCCCTTCCTCTTCTCTCACTTCAAAGGTCCCTTCCTTGATTCCACAGTGTGTACCCGCTTTCCTTCAGGACTCCATGCCATCTTTGGCCTTCACCACAGCATTTAAATATGCCCAAGGCCAGATATCTCAACTCATCCTCTGTTGTGGTGTAAACTAATTAGTAGAATCAGTAAGAGTGTAAGATATAGGTTATAGATTAGTAAAAAATAGAGATTATAGATCTAAGATTTTGAGAAGTGAGATAAGACAATTATAAAGCGAGAACTGTCATGGACAGGCCTCAGACTCCATTTTGCTGCCTTCTATTAAAAAAAAAAAAAAAAAAAAGATGTTACAAGAGCTGTTTCTGAGAAACTGAAATGAAAGATGTTTTCTGATTTAAAAAAAAATTGTTTTCTCTGCTTTGTACCCCACAAAATGTAAATAGATTCTTGCCCCCACTAACCCCCTGCTTGAACTCAGGATACTGTTGTCCAAACCCTGCTTGGACCCAAGATGCGGTTGTTCAAGTTGCACAAGCTAACTGCTTTTATTTTAAGCTTCTGTAACTTGCTTGCTTGCTAACTGGAAAATTCCGGTCCTGCTTAGGGCTCTAAGGTCCCGCTAACCATTATTTTAGTTTCTGTGATTGGCTTACTCACATGATGCCAAGAAAAGTCCCTGAGCTATAGTTTTCATCCTTAAATTCTCAAGACACAGGCCCGGAAATTGCTGTTCTCCTACAGAGCTTCAGTCTCTATGGGTGAGTGACAGTCCCTGGTCAGGTAGTTCTCTTTGATTTGAATTTCGACTTAAAAGAGTGTTTTCTGAAGCAGCTCCTTATAACATTGCCGAAAATTAACATTTAAGCAATAAACAACAGTGACTTACAGAAGAACTATATGTAGAAGTAATGCTTTCTAACAAATGTATAACCTTAGTCAAATAAATACAAAATTACCATTTGGACCTCTTTCAAGTGGCCTGACCATTTGAACTAGTGATATTTTCAGTTTCTTTTTAAAATGTTGCTTTTATATACAAAAACACTTCTGAAGAGACAAATGGCTCTGGGAAACTTACCAATGTCATAAGCCATGAAGTCTGAAGAGAAGCATTTGGCACCATGGCTCATGGATGTGTCATTGTGTGTATTTCCTCCAAACACCAGCATGGTTCCACTCACTATCACAGCTGTGTGCAAGTAACGGAAAAATCGGCTGTCCTTAAGAATGGTCCTTTGAGTTTATTGAAAAATAATAAATGTAAGGTTAGTTTTTAAGAATAGTTATTTATCTGCTAATACAAACTTAGCCATTTTATTAGCTTCAAACCCAAATGTGCAAATACATTCAGACTTTCCTTACACATAAGTAACTCTCTAGACATGTAAAATCCTATGAGAATCTTGGCAAAAGATATTAACACCCTTAAAATGTTCATAACATAGGATGCTATAATTCTGTTTTCTGGGAAGAAATCATATGAAACACAGAGAGACTCTTATGCACGATACTTTACTAACAAGACAAAAGCTAGAAATAAAAACTTCCAACCACACAGGCTCAGTACACTCACAAGATGGAGTATTACAAAGCTAATAAAAATGATGATTTTTATGCCAGACTGAATGTAAAACCATATTTATGGGAATGGTCTTTCAGATATGTGATGAAATACCAAAAGAGGGAAAACATTGCTTTAAAATTACATTATTTCATAACTCAAATTAGCTTTATATTTGTTAAAATGAGCATACATTTTACAGGCTGATCTGTAATTCAGCATGAGGAGAGCTCTATTAATTAGGTATGAGAGCATCCTGTTTGATGATTATATTGGATTATGCCAATTGCTGACCTCAGGGGTGACACTTTGATTACCAAGACAAGGTTCAAAAATGGATACATCTTCTTGGAGGTACAGCTCAGTGGCAGAGAACTTGCCTTGCAAGTGTGAAGCTCTAGGTTCCATCTCAAACACCACCAAAAAAAAAAAAAAAAAAAGAATATAGTCTACTTAATTATAAGTGTGTGTACAAACTCAACTACTGCTTTATTCCTTAGGATTCCAAAGGGAAAAAAATTACAGTAGGGTTGAGTGTATGAAAACTGAAAATCAACCCAAGAATACCAAGTAGTTTCTAACCACTATATTACAGAATGTAGGATAATGCAACAAAATAAATGCAGCTAATTTATTACCCTTTGCTTTTTCCTAATTTCTTTATATACAACACTGAACAGAGTTATACACCAGGCCTGAAAACAAAAACAAAACAAAACAAACAAAAAAAAAAAAACAGCAAAATTTTTTCCCAACAATTGCATCTAGAGAATTCACAGTTTAAAGCAAAAGCTCAAGAAAAAGCACCCACCACATCTGGGTGTCCACATCGTATCTGTAGAGGTCATCTGCGAGCCTGTATTTAACAGCACTGAAAGCCTTGTAACCGCCGTGGACATACAGGGCTTTGGTCCTGTGATCATAAACACTGCTGTGGCCATAACCCCCTTGCACAAGGGCACCCTGGGTTTGCAAAATACTCCAGGTGTTCCTCTCTGGAAAGGGAAAAACAGTCAAAAGCATGCAGGTTCCCTTTATCTAATATTCAACATCAAAATATCTCAAGGATGGAGAAGGGATTCCACAAGAGCTGATGCATATAATTTCATATAATTTCACCCATATGGCCAAACTCCAATCTGTTAAGTGTTCTGATATTCTAACATGCTATACAGGAAAAGAATTTCATTAAACTGATTCAGATTCCAGCCATATCAATGTTTATAGCATCTCAATTCACAATAACTAAGATATGGAGCCAAACTAGGTATATATACATAATGGAGTATTACTTAGCCATAAAGAAGAAAGACTTTATGATATTTGCAAGTAAATGGATGGATCTGGAGACTATTATGCTAAGTAAAATAAGCCAGTTCCCAAAAACCAAAGGTCAAATGTTTTTGCTGATATATGGAAGCTAACCCACAATAACAAGGGAGAGGGGAAGAATAGATGATAGACAAAGGGGAATGAAGAAAAAGGATAGGAAAAAGAAAGACAGGGGTATGAATCCAAAATAATTTTCCTACTCATATATAGGTACATATATGAATATGCCACAGTAAATCCCACCATCATATACATCAACAAGAATGGGGTCCAAGCCGGGCATGGTGGCATATGCCTGTAATCTCAGCGGCTGAGGAGGCTGAGGCAGGAGGATCACGAGTTCCTCAGCAAAAGTGAGTTCATCAGGAGTTCAAAGCCAGCCTCAGCAAAAGTGAGCTGCTACATAACTCAGTGAGACCTTGTCTCTAAATAAAAAACTAAATAGGGCTAGGGATGTGGTTCAGTGGTTGAGTGTCCCTGAGTTCAATCCTTGGTACCCTCCCCACAAAAAGAATGGGGTCCTAAATAGAATAAGACACATTCCATGTTTATATAATTATATCAAAATCAATTCTACTATCACATATAACTAAAAAGAACCTATAAAAAATAAGAATAAATAAAAAGCTTGGAAAGAGACAAAAAAGAACAAATTGGCTATAAATGCAGGGGTTTAAAACTGTTTTAAAATAAAGGACTCAGATTCCCCTCAAGTGAGAATTCAATTCCCTATGATCTTTAGTAATCAGTATACAGATGTACTTTATAGGCCTACTATCTCAAAATATAAATTATAGCTGATACACCTACTTACAACAACAGATAAAACAAAATTTAGCCAAGGAAAGATTATGTATTAAAGGAAATTCACACTCCATTAAATCAACCACTAAAGGGCCATCCAAATTTTTCCATAGCATTTGTAGTTTTGAACTACTTTTATTTATTTTAACACCCTTAGTATTCAGTACCTCCTTTATCTCCTCGAAAATTGACAGTAGAAAGGGGCATGAATAACCTGAATTTTACTGTTTATACAACCAAGTTATCTGCATTTCAAAATGAAGAACTGGATCTAGGTTAGCTTGAATCTTGTTTAACATCCTAACAATGAAAGGAGAGGTTTTTAAGTTGATGTTTAAAACATGTGCGCTGGAAAAAATATACCTACCCAAGTCATATTCCTGCACATTGCTTATATATCCATAGAGAGGGCAGTGACCAAAGATGACCAGCATGACCACCCGGCCACTCTTCAGTGTTACAATGTGTGCTGAGTGTCCAACCACTGCATACTGCTCCTTTGCCTTTGGGGTCAACAATACCCATGATTCATTATGAATATGAAACACTCTCAACTCATTGGTCACATTGCCTGTTGAATCAATTTTTCCTCCATACATGTAAATTTTATCCTAGAGGAAAAAACATAAACAGGATTTAAAAAACATTAAAAATTCAAATCTGAGGGGCCGGGGATGTGGCTCAAGCGGCATGCTCGCCTGGCATGTGCGGGGCACTGGGTTCAATCCTCAGCACCACATAAAAATTAAAAAATAAAGATGTTGTGTCCACCGAAAACTAAAAAATAAATGTTAAAAAAGTCTTTCTTTCTCTCTCTCTAAAAAAAAAAAATATCAAATCTGAGAACAAAAAATGACCAGTTCAAAACCTCAATATTGTTCTCAGCTTAAAAAGTATTAATGGGCCATTCCATGAATAATTAGGAAGAGGATGCAGAAAGGAACAAAAATAAGCAAATCATATTTTATGTCTCTAAAACTTTGTCATTTTCTTGGGCTTGCTTATGAGATCTTTTACATAACAAAATAACTTGAAAAAATAAAGTTGCTTCATCCTACCACATACTTCCAAAAATGGGAGGTGAAAATTATTATTTAGTTGCTTGACAATTTTTGGCTAAACCTGGAATGGCATAAATGCTAATCAATACTTTTTAATCTACAGTTCTAACCACTTGGTAACATAATCAATAATATCTCAGTATGGTTAGATCCATTAAAATCTCTTGGGTTCAAGAAATTGCAGCTTCAATTCCATTTACAACTTAGCCAATCAAATAACTCCCACCGCCAAAAGAAAGTCTGCCCCAATTAAAAAAACAACATTCAATAGCTTTTCAACTGCATAATGCATAAATTAACTGAGGAAGAGTCGAGTTTCATGCTTAGTACAGAGTGCGGGTATTTTTACCTGATATAAAGCCAAAGAATGACCATATCTAACAACCACATTGTTCACAGAATGGTTTAGTGGAAGCCATTCCCTAGAAGCAAGGTCATACCTACAAAACAAACAGATCAAATTTTTATCCAAATGACAAAACAGAATATCTTGTACTCTTTTATTTGTAACAATCCAGTTTTGAGATGTTCATTGAATCAAGGACACAGGGAGGCACCAGTTACCCTGGCAAACACTACCGACACCTGAGCCCACTAGGTATCTGAGAATTCAGGAAGGGACGGTGGACTACATAGCACTGGGACAAGAAGGAAATAAAAGTCTGGTGGAAGCTTCTAATGCCTCTTCTGAAAATCTCTTCTGTAGTCTAAATCACTTGAAGATTGCATCATACTAAAGGGACTTAAACTTAATTTATTACAATAACTTTTCCTTCAATCCATCCTAAAAAACTGAAAATAAATAAAAGGAAATTACTAGAAAAATTTCCTTTTCTTCCACCTAATTGATTTTAGTCATACTTTTAAGGAAGGCTGAATATATTATAGCATTTCAATTATACTATAAATTTACATACTGATCTTTTGAAATACAAACATGCCAAAATGAAAATAATTTAATACTCTTGTCATACAATTTATACTTACCCTTGCATTACTGAATAATCATATTCAACATCTTAACATATTTAATTTTGAGTATTTTGTTTGTTTTGAGAAAAAAAATCACTGAATTGCTATTATAAATCATACACATTCATTATGAAGAAAACAGCTAAAAGTTTAAAACACAACCCCACATTCTATTACCTAGAAATAAATATTATTAACAGTGAGTAAACAACATTCCAGTTATCTTTCTATGCACATAAACAGGGGGAAAAAGATTAACAAAAATATTTTATATAAAGGGATAAATCCTTACATGATACTTTTAAAATGTTGATTTTTTTTTTTTGCACGGCGGGAGGCAACATTGTGTGGGATGGGGGTGGTACTGGGGAGTGAATCCAGGATCATTCTACCAATAAGCTACATCCACAGCCCCCCCTTTTTTAAAATATTTTTAGTTGTAGATGGATACAATACCTTTGTTTATTTAGTTGTTTTTAACATGATGCTGGGAATCAAACCCAGGGGCACATGCATGCTAAGCAAGCGCTCACCGAGCCACAAACCCAGCCCCATCCACAGCCCTTTGTAAAATTTTATTTTGAAACAGGATCTTGCTAAGTTGCCCAGGCTAGTCTCAAACTTGTTACTCTCCTGCCTCAGCCTCCAAAATAGCTGGGATTACAGGTATGTGGCACCCCCACACAGCTAAAAGTATTAATTTTAACTTTTCTAGAATTAACAGCCAAAAAAAAAAAAAAAAAAAAAACCAAAGAAAAAACAAACGTCTTTTTGTACTTTAAGTAAATGTTTCATTTCTCTGAGAGTATACCTGGATAATCCAACTTTTTAAAAAATTATCAAAAACATACCTTTTTTAAAAAAATACTTTTATTTTGTTTACTTATTTTTTTTATGTGGTGCTGAGGCTGGAACCCAGTGCCTTACACATGCTAGGCAAGTGCTCTATCACTAAGCCACAACCCCAGCCCCTCAAAAACATTCTTAAAAGAAAATGTTAAAAAAATTTTATCATAACATCATAGTGAAAACAGCTATCAATTAAAAATGAATTAATAAATTATATCCATGTAACCAAATAATTTAGAGAGAAACTCAAGCAATATATAGCAACATAAATCTCAAAGAATGTTAAGCTAAATAAAGGACAAAAATGCAGAATATTGTTTTTAGTTTTTCCCCTAGTTCTAGGAACTGAACTCAGAGGCACTTGATCACTAAGCTATACTCCTAGGCCTTTTTTATCCATGTTTTTCAAAATCAGTACGTTATAGTTGTACATAACAATGGGTATCTTGTTGCGTATTCATACATGCATACAATATAACAATATAATTTGGCCAGTATCGCTCCCCAGCACTTCTTTCCTTCCTCCCCATCTCCCACCCCCTTGATTCCTTTCTTCTACTGAACTCCCTTTGATTTTCATGAGATTGCTCCCATCTTTCTCCTCCTTTTCCTCTCTAGCTTCTGCTTATGAGAGAAAATATACCACCCGTGACCTTCTGAGTTTGACTTATTTCTCTTAACATGATAATGGTATCTAGTTCCATCCATTTCTCTGCAAATGACATAATTTCATTCTTCTCTATGGCTGAATAAAACTTCATCGTGTTTATATCCCACATTTTCTTTATCCATTCTTCTGTTGATGGACACCTAGGCTGGTTCCATAGTTTGGCTATTATGAATTGTGGTACTATAAAAATGGGGATGCACGTATCACTGTAGTGTAATTATTGTAATTCTTTAATAAAAATACTGAGGAGTGTATAACTGTGTTATTTGGTGGTTCCACGACTATCTTTTGAGGAATCTATAGATTTCCATAGTGGTAGTATTAATTTACAATCCCACCAACAGTATAATGTTCCTTCTCCTCCACATCCTTTCCAGCATTTGTATTCTTGATGACTGCCATTCTGACTGGTATAAAATGAAATCTCAGTGTAGTTTTGATTTGCATTCTCTAATTACTAATAATGTTTAACATTTCTTTATATATTTGTTGGCCATTTGTATTTCTTCTTTTGAGCAATGTCTGTTTAATTCATTTTCCTATTTATTAATTGTATTATTTTTGGTGTAAAGTTTTTAAAGTTTTTTATATACTTTAGAGTTACTTATCCAGCAAAGATTTTCCCTATTCTGTAGGTTCCCATTACACTCCTAATTGTTTCCTTTGCTGTGCAGCTTTTTAATTTGATGCCATCCCATTATTAACTCCTGGCATTATTTCCTGAGCTTTATGGGTATTGAGAAGTCATTGCCTATGCCTATGTGTTGGAGTGTTGACCCTATGTTTTCTTGTAGAAGTTGCATAGTTTCTGGTCTAACTCCCAGGTCTTTGATTCATTGTGAGCTGATTTTTATGCAAGGTGAAAGATAAGGTCTAGTTTCATTCTTCTATATATGGATAACCAGTTTACCCAACACCATTGGTTAAAAAGGCTGTCTTTTCTTCAATGTATCTTTTTGGCACTTTTGTCAAGAAATGACTGCAGATGTGTGGGTTTGTCTCTGTGTCTGTTTGTATGCCAGTACCATGCAGTTTTTGTTATTATAGCTCTGCAGTATAATTTGAAGACAGGTACTCTGATGACTCCAGCATTGCTTTTTTGCCTTAAATTTGTTTTGACTATTCTGAGTCTTTTTTTTTTTCAAGTGAATTTTAGAACTGTTTTTTCTAGCTCTGTGAAGAATGCCTTTGGTATTTTGATGAGGATTGCACTGAATCAGTATACTGCTTGTGGTAGTATAGTCCCAGGACTTTTTATTATTTCAAAACAGGGTCTCACAAAAGTTGCTGAGGCTGGCCTCAAATTCTTCTCCTTCAGCCTCCTGAGTAGCTGGGATTACACCTTTGCACCATCATACCCAGCCAAAATGTTGTTTTTTATGAAGACTACAACCAGAAAATATAGTAATACAACTTTTTTATTGGGGGGGGGGTACCAGGGATTAAACTCAGGGGCACTTGACCACTAAGCCACATCTCCAGCCCTATTTTGTATTTTATTTAGAGACAGGGTCTCACTGAGTTGCTTAGAGCCTCACTAAGTTGCTGAGGCTGGTTGTGAACTTGAAATCCTCCTGCCTCCATCTCCCAAGCTGCTGAGATTACAGACATATGCCACTGTGCCTGGCTTTCAACATATTTTTAAGAAATGCAGGTGAACAACTGAAACCAAAATCAGGACACTGCCTCTGGTACTTGAGAAGAACATACCAGAGTCCTCAATTGTATTCACAATGTTTTATTTCCCAGTATAGGTGCTAAATGCATTAGTATTCATTATATTTTATCTAAACTTTTCCTTTTCACTAAAATATTTTATACAAGATCTGAAGCAAATATAACAACATGGTGACATCTATTAAATGCAAATAACACATAAATTAGTATTGGCTATTTACTTTGTATATTTTTGGAATAGTCCATTTTTTAAAAATACATGAAAAATTATTTAAGCTTTAGTGTTATCTAATCATTATACATTAAGTGGCTAATTATTTAGTTTTATTAATTAATTATTTTATTACTAATGTTGTTTGCTCAAGTTTTAAATGTATACACAATTTACTTTGGGGCACTCTACTAACTTCCTGCTTTGAAAGTTGAAAATCTTAGCATTAACATTTCTAATCCCATTTCTTCTCCCTATTTTTGTTACATTGACACCACATGTTCATAACATTCACATTCCATTCTATAATTCCATAGATATTTACTACAGAATCTGTGTCTGAGCTCAGGCAATCTTCTCGCAGTCATTCTACCATGACTTCTCCTTGAGCTCTTTAATACTTAATTGGCTGATTTCACAACCAAGTAGTATTTTGTAAAAGCAGCACTCATCAGGGCTGGAACTATATAGTTCAGCGGTAGAGTGCTTGTCTAGCACATGCGAGGTACTGGGTTCGGTACTCAGCACTACATAAAAATAAATAAATAGATATTTTTTAGAAAGAAAGAAAGAGCTTGTTTTCTATAAAAATGTATGCATTTTTTTAAACCAAGAAAAACACTTAAAGGAAACAGGAAATATGCTTTCAAATAGGGTTAAGGGGAGAATATTAAATAGGTGTGATGCAAGTTCCATCTAATTTTCAGATTTGGGGGTAAGGAGAACATCTTTTTGGTATAAGATGCTAAAAGTAACTCAGAAAAGAATCCCACTCCTGCTGGGATTGTGGCTCAGTGGTAGAGAACTTGCCTTGCATGCGTGAGGCCCTGGGTTCAGTCCCCAGCACCACATAAAAACAAATAAAATAAAAATAAAGATATTGTGATCATCTACAACTAAAAAAAATATATATTAAAAAAAAAAAAAAAGAACTCCACTCCTCATCCTACCATTCCTCGTTTTACAGAGAGGAAACAATCTCGGAGACTGCAGTTGCTCAACTAGGTGGAATAAATTTCCTGTTAACAACAAGAGAAAAAATAGCAGCAATAGTTCAGTGCATTTTCCACATCCTTTCACAAATTTTTGGTGAGTTATTCTTCTAAGTTGCAAAAGGTTATTTCACTATAATACTTTTATTAGTCATTAAATTTAATTAAAAAGACTCAAGAGAAGAAAAAAATTGATTACATTTTTCAGCATATTTTCTGTTCCTGAGGTTCTGAGACTCCTTTTTTCATTGATTTCTGTTTAGAGACCTTCCTTTATCACTTTTATAGGAAAAGTCTACTGGAAACAAATTACGTTTTCCTTCATTTCAGCGTGTCTTTTGATTTCCTCTTATTTCTTTTGTCCCATATTTGTCTTAGTGTCCAGGATTTTTAACTGTACTTACTGTAAAAACGGGAAAATAACCTTCATTTCTTTATGATTAAAAACAAAAATCCCTCTTTTCATATTCTATTTCTAAAGCATTTATAAACCCTGTGTCCTTCAGGTTTGTCTTCAATTCTAAAATTATTTTTGAATCTCTAAAATACTTAACTTCTAAAAAATATTTTTTAATTTAAAAAATAAAATTCTTAACTTCCAGCCAGGCATGACAGTGACTGCCTATAATCCTCCCAGCAATTTCTGGGGCTGAAGGAGGAGGACTGCAAGTTAGAAACCAATCTCACCAACTTAGTGAGACCTTGTGTCAAAATTTAAAAATAAATAAATAAAAATTAAAAAAAAAAAAAGATCTCAGAATGTGCTCAGTGGTAAAGTACCCCTGGGTTCAATCCCAAGAACTAAAAAAAGAAAAAAAAAAAAGCAAACAAACAAACCAACAATCAAATTTCTGAATTTTTCTAGTTCTGATTAGATTGTTCTTGCATACTATATATTTAGCTTGTTTTGGAATACTGTATTGTAATTTTCATCAGTTTTATATTTTTCTATATTTAATGCTTTCTGTATGAATGGGCTTATTTTATTCCATACTCTCTTTTTTCTGATAAGAACTTTCCATGATATTTAACCTTGATATTTTTAAGTAAAATTGCTTCTCCCTGGAGCTGGGGTTGTAGCTCAGTGGTAGAGAGCTTACCTCGCATAGGTGACGCACTGAGTTCTATCCTCAGCATTACATAAAATAAACAAAACAAAGATATTGTGTCCATCTAGAACTAAAATTAAAAAAAAAAAAAAAAACTGCTTCTCCCTGTGTTTTCACTGGGTAGCTTCAGGATAGTTTTACCTTCTCAGCTCTTGAGCTCACTCTTTGCTGTTGCAATGGAATGTTCACACAGATGGCAGTTCCCATGTTGAGAACACCTCACTCTGTTCCCTTCTCACTGAACCTTCTCTCACTTAGTCTCCACTATCCCTGTCCTGTTCATTATGAATTCTATTCTCAGCATTTCTCCTCAGTATGGACTTGCTCCTGCAAAGAAATTGTGGCTGGGCAGTTAAAGAAAGATAGAAACTTTGGCTGGTTCACTTTGAGAATAAATACAGCACAAACTGCTCCAGACCCTTCAAATTCTACTATGGATCCCTTGAACTTACTCAGCTACTAGAATATGCAACATCTTCCAGTCCCAGCTGTGGCTCTCAACATGGTTTGCTAAGCCCATGAGTGAGTATCTTACAGCCATTCTGGATGCTATGGGCCTCCCACTGCTGCTCTTCTGTGCTACTCACTCCTGCACAGAAGGTGACCCATGCAGGGCTTATAGCCATCAACAGTTCTGCCCCACACAGTTGAGTGTAAACCTTCAGACAAAATTTTCTTACAGATGTTGCTCATTTGTCTGTTTTTGTTTTGTTTTTGGTTATTTCACAGTACTAGGCACCCTACCACTGAGGTACATCCCCAGACTTTTTTTATTTTGAGTCAGGGTCTCACAAAGTTGGCCATGCTGGCCTCAAACTTTAAAACCTCCTTCCACAGCCTCCCAAGTGGCTCATTTATAATGCACATACCACCATGCCAGGAACTCAGGTGTTTATTTTGCTATCCTATTTGTTCTGTACTAGTGACTGTATTTCATAGGATTCAGAAACTATACCACAAGTGCCATATTTCTATCTTGAAAAATAGATGCTGGTGTTTTATAATCTTCATTAACACAAAAGGCCTAAAATAAACTTTCACATCACAAAATCACAATGAGTAAGTATTCACAAATTTCTTCTAAAAGAAAGTCTCCCTACAACTATTAATTCAATTAACACATAAAATACTCCCCTATATATATATAGCCTACTATAAACAAATAAAGTAAAATACCAGAAAAAGTATCTCAAAATGATAAATTAGCACATGGCTTAAAAATGAATACTTTGGGGCTGGGGCTGGGGCTATATAGCTCAGTGGCTTGCCTAGCATGTGTGAGGAACTGGGTTTGATCTTTAGCATCACATAAAAATAAACAAATAAAATGAAGGCATTCTGTCCATCTACAACTACTAAAAAAGTTTTTTGCTAAGAATAAGGTTAACGAACAATGTATTGTGGTGTTCAATTTCAAAGATTCAGATTACCTGAAAAGGAAGTTGTTTAGTAGCAGGACTGATGATTTCTTTTCCTTTCGCTTATTTAGGCTTAATTGGAAAAATGAAAAACTAAACTTCTTACAAAAATTTTTAAAAATAACTTACGCTAGAACCATGCTGTAATCTGAGTGGTTGAATATATATCCTCCAACAATCCACATTATGTTTCCATTGACCACAGCTTTATGAGATGCTCTGGGCAGCTTTAAGTTTGAATATTCCTCTCGAGTCCAAAATGACTGGTTAGCTGGCACAGGAACTGAACATCCAGGGCCTAATAAAACATAATAAATTAGCTTCACTAAATGCACCTGGAAAGTTTACTGTACTTCAGGTTTTAAGCATATAAATGTGAAATTTTTCTAAAGAATATTTAGTCCCTAATTTAGCATCTACATTTCAAACAAATTTCTTTGTGGTTTTAATTCACTCACAGTATTGATCCCAGGAATCCCTAATAAAATTCAAAATCATATACTTTCTAATAATGACTTGACCATATCCAATGTAGGTATTTCAGTATCAAAAGTCATACTTTATCAGCTTCCGGTGGGAAGACTACACAAAGAAATTATTAATTCAAATTGAAAAACCTAAAATGTAACAACTAGACCTAGGAGTCATAATAAAACAAACAAACAACAACAAAAAACTACCCATCTTCTAGTAAAGCAAAGAACTCAACAGAGGTAAGATACAACAACAGATGTAAGGTCTGGTTTCTGCTACACTCTTTGCAAGTAGTTAAAAATTGGTACTCAAACATGCCAATTGTTAACTACTTAGTATCACCAAACCCAACAGATGAAAGTATGTAAACACACATATTTCCTTTTAAAATGAAAAGGTTCTGAGGAAGGAATAAGTATACAAACAAAGTCATCAAATCAACAACTGCCCTTAGCCCTTATGGAATCCCCTAAAGCACCTTTAACAAGCTATTTCTCTAGATAATAACTTTAGGTGACTGTTTTAAGATTCTAATGCATAATCAATTTTCTCAGAACATGGAGAAAGTTTTAGGGGAAATAGCATTATTGTCAGCTCTTGTCCCATCTCCAAACTTGGTTCTATGCTATGTCCTCTTATGGCTGAGACCAAGTTCTTAAAACTTTCATAAATGAACTGCAAAATGGAAAACCTCTCCACAATTCTAAGGAGACCACAACCACATAGGTGAGACATTAAAAGATTTGTAGGAAACCACATAAAGGGAGGAGAAAGCTTACATGACCCCTGATATATGATGAACATAAGTTGTACAGATGCTAAGAATAAGGTTAACGAACAATGTATTAAACTAGAAACAATTTGTGAACGGAAAGAAAAACAAGAGAAAGAAGCTCCTACCCTGCCATTCAGAGAAGCAGGAGCATCCTCGGACATCACTTGAATTGCAGATGCCTCGATGAGGAAAACCACAGTTGTTTGTACAGTAAGGAATGTCACACGAGTCACCTTTCCAGTTTTCGGAACATTCACACTCCACATTGCCACTGCTGTTGCTGGTCTTACATTCTCCTCGGCCTGAGCAATTATTCGGACACATGTCAAAACTATAAAGACAGTGAAAAAACTAAGTCAACACAAACCAACACGCCAATGAACTTGGCAGAACTTCCTCCTACACAAGGCTTAAGGATCTCCCTGTCTCTTCAGTTCATTCACAAGCATAAATGCAGTGTTTACCACTCAACCCAAAAAGGGTCCCTCCACACTGCACAGCTTGGGCATGTGAGCCCAAACCCACCCTGGTGGAGGCTCATGAGAATAGGGCAAAAAAACAAGTAACTCATAAAGTTAAAGAAATCACAAGGAGAGAAGAGATTTGATCACATTTGTTCAGATTTAGCTCCTCAAGTCTGGGACAACTATCCTATTCTTCTCGGTAGCCCACTAGTGACAGGCGCTACACAACTGCCAAATTCATGTTTGCAAGCGTGGGAAGGAAGAGGATAAACTTCCAACTACACTCATAGTACCAGTAGCCCTCTGAACATCTCTGAAAATTTGTAAAACTTAAGATTATTGCCCAAAATCTTATATTTTGAATTATTTAGTAAGCTGATCCATTTCAGATGGAATGGAAGCAGGGTTATTTTAACAATGTGTGAGTTTAACCATGATGTATCTCCTATTAACATGGCTTAAGATAACTATATAGATAGTGCTTAGAAATAACACAAAGGGGGCAGATAAATGAATTATCATGATACTCCAAAAACATAGACTTGTTCTACTACTGAGTACATGGCAACTGTTAATATTTATTAAATTGTACTTACCAAAAAAAAAAAAACAGTGTTTTTATCTATAAGCAAGAAATGCCCCTCTCTTCCAGGAGAAGCTCAACAGCAGCAACACCTGGGTTTAAATTATGGCCCCACCACTACCACTTATGTTAACAACTTATTTAATCTTTTCACCCATTTCCTTAATTGTAAAATATATTAAAAAACTTTAAATGAGAAACCCATGTAATCTGCTTACTGAAATTCCTGGCACAGTGTAAGTCCTCAATATTTTAATATTATTATACTATTATAATATAATTATTAAAACATTTCATTTAAATAAAATCACAAATATTAGATTTAAATATCTTACTTGTAAGTGATATTAAATCCAGTCAAATTATAAGCGGCATCGCTAAAAAAATGCAGAAGGGCATAACCTGATGTGACAACCACCTCGGGAACTGTCTCATTGCCATCTCTTTCAGGAACAATGAGGCCACTGAAATAGAAGCACATTTCTTATAGCACAATGTCAGCTGTGTTAAACTGCAGCCGAGACAATTCAAAAGTTCATCTTTACAACTTTAGAAAGCACATGCAGGCAGAGGGGTGAATTCCTGTGATGGAAGCACACAGCTACCCTATTAGTTGTCCTTCTTTTGCTAGGTTTCCTTTATTCTGGGTTCCATTTCTAATAAAAATTGAAATCAATGGTTCTGTTTTTATATATCGTTTAATAATTCTCTAAATCTTCACAATCATGTAAAGTAGTAAACTTTATGAGTTGATAAATGGTAAATATGTAGTACTAAAAGACACAAAATATTGTTAAATAAAATATTTATTTGCAAAACAACATAAAGAAGCTAGATAAACCCACAACTCCGACACTATTGGCATTCTGATGCATTTTCTTTCCCTAATTGATACCACTGGCATTTTATGTTCGATTTTACACATAGCATACCATAGGCCTTCCCTGTCACTAAAAGCTCCCTAGGCTCTCCCAAGGACCTCACTCAGAGGCCAGCACATAATATTCTAACTAAGTACTGCTTTGGGGCCAATAAATCCAGGTGAGGAAAAAAATGACTGAATCGAAGGGTCTTATTTTCCAGAAGTGAGATGCTCAAATGAAATCCTGTCTGATCAATCCAGATTGTCTGATCACACCACCTCACACCACCAACAAGAAGGATTACCAGTTCTAAGTTAGCTTTGCTAATTTAATACATGATTTATTGTGGTTTTGCATTCTTTTCTACTCCTGAGGTTAACAACTTTCCTATGTCTACTTGCCATTTGCATTTCTTCACGTGCTCTGACTTTCCCACTATCAATTCACCTCCCCCACCATCACATTCAGCCAGTGCCTAGGTCCTTACCAACTCCCATGGAATCTGCTGCACACGCTCCCACTGATGAATGAACATCAACTAGTACTCTCCCCTTCACTTACTCACTCTTAACCCCATTCCCTTCCTAGAGCACACACCAGGTAAACTCCCACCTCAGAGTCATAATCATCTTAAATGCCCATTCACCCTGACCTAGTGATTCTCTTTCTTTGTAGAGGACATACTTGCTCTCATTCACAAAAGAAAATATACAAGAATCCTAACTGCAGCATCACTCAGATGGTAACAGGTTGAAAGCATCAAAGTGCTCATCCACAGGGAGCTGCTGAATGAGGCCTTGGGCATCAGGAGCTCACCCTGGCATTCTGATGGGCCTAGAATACGGGTACATTTACTTGAACGTATATAAGTGCAGGAAGACTACATAAGTGTGGAATGAAGACAAGAGGGCATGGGATTTCCATTTAATTTTTAATATGAAAAGAGAACTCTAGGAAACCTAACACTCAGAAGGCACCCCAGGGGTGTCCAGAAAACACTGACATATTTTCTACCAGGTATTCAACTAACAAATATTTACTAAGTGCTTACTACATGGGAGGCTCTGTTCTAGGTATAAGGATAACAACAGTAAAAAAGACAATGTCCCTACCCTCAAGGAGTTCAGTTAGAGAAACAAATAATCCCCCACACATCCTCACACACAAGTGTGTATTCACACAGGCCAGGCAGAGATCATACCATGAAGGGAAACAGGGCAAAGAAGAGAACAGGAGGTGCTGGGTTAGAAAGGCAGTTGGGAGGGCTTTCAGAAGATGTGACATTTGGTCAGAATCTTAAGTGAAAGTTTTGCCATCACCACGTTTTCATTCACTTTACACAGAGGTCGAGCAGACTTTATCCAAATGCTTGGGACCACATGTGTTTCAAATCTCAGATTTTGTCAGATTTGGCAATATTTGCATATACATAATGAGATCTTGGAAAAATGGCCTGCCCTCAGGTTGCTTATGATTTTATATTTTAAACACAGACCATCAAACAGAAAATTGATTTACATTGCATGTACACCCCCAGACACATAAACTGGAGGTAATTATTTATATAATATTTTTAATAATTTTGTGCATAAAACAAAGTTCCATGATGTAGAACTTCCAACTCGTGGCATCATGTCAGCATTCAAAAACTTCTGTGTTTTGGAGCATTTCAGATTTCTGGATTAGGGATGCTCCATCTGTACCAGAATGTTGAAGGGATAAGTACTTGCCTTGCAAGTGCAGAGCCTCTTACAAACAGATAAATCAAAAGCAATCTTCCCAGGACTGGGGTTGTGGCTCAGTGGTAGAATATCGCCTAGCATGTGTGAGGCACTGGGTTCGAGCCTCAGCACCACATAAAGATAAATAAATAAAGGCATTATCCATCCAGAACTAAAAAAGTGAAAAAATTAAAGATTTTTTTTTAAAAGCAATCTTCCCATAAGAAATATAGGCCTATTCCAGAAAGAATCTGGGACTACAGTCACAAGTGGGAGGTCCTGTATTCTCTGTTAGTCCAGCACAAATTTCAGGATCAAAGAGACTTGATTTCAATCCTTGCTGCATGTTACTGACATCTCTGAGCCCCAATTTCCCCCAAATGCACAATGGGAAGAATCCTGTCCAGCTCATAGTGACATCATGAGGATCAAATTGGTGGAGCATATGCAGGGCTTAAGCCTCCCACTAGGAGGTGCTCAGTAAGTGATAGCTGGTGGCCTTCTTCATATGGTGGGGACATTTAAATATGCAGGATGAATGACTTTACCAACTAGAGAAAGTAGATCAGCTTTCCCACTGTCAGGGAGGCTTAGGAATCTGCTACTATTTGCTTCAAAAACTTGAAATTGTGACAGCTTTGCAGTGTGTGGATTTCTCCCGGTGTGAAAGCAAAACAACTGGTTTAAGACAAAAATAAACTTTTACAGAGTAAATGAACAAACACAGCCTCCTTCAGCACATGAGACAAAGGAAGGCCTGTGGGTGAGGAAGGGATGCTACAGGCTTGCTCCAGCTGTCACCCTGAGCAGCCTCCAGTGGGAAGTCGGTAAGTGCAGGTGCAGCCTGGGCTGTAGCTACTTGTTAAACTGGAGCAAATCAAAAATGGCCTGCCCTCAGGTTGCTTAGGATTTTATATTTTAAACACAGACCATCACTGTTTAGAACCAATTGTGAAAATCACAGAAGTAGACAAACTGAGCCCTGCTTTCATAAGGCATCCTTTGTTCACAGTCTAACGACTGCCTCATCACTATTTCACTTGATTTTAAAAAATAATAACTCTAGCTATGGCTTGATGGCGCAGGCCTGTAATCCCAGCGGCTTGGAAGGCTAAGTGCTGGAAGCCATCAGTGAGGGGTGGGTAAACTGGGTGATGTTGTAGCCATTAGGCAGGAAAGCCTCCTATGAGGAACTCCCAGCAGGAATGCACTGGTTGGAGAAAGCCTGATAGACGTGGTGCCCTGCCTAGCTCACTGCTCAAGTTCTAGCTGAAATCCTGAGATGGGAGTGACCCTCTGGAGCCAATAGCCTCTTGGTGTAGCTTGTCATATCCCAATCAACCTGTTTACTGCAAGACCCCAGCCATTGAAACAAGACTCCTCCCATTGAAACCTTATCCCTGCCCTTGATGTACTCTGCCTTAAAATAAAGAATGGGGCCTTTTTTCAGTTGTTCAGTTTCCAGCTCCTATCAGGACTCAAAGGCCCATCAGGCACTTCACTAAATCTAATCTTTGGCTCTGTCTTTATTTCTTACTGATTATTTCAGACTTTTAATTTTCCCAGGCAGTTCACACCTCTGGCAGGAACCTGCTCTGTTGGGGTGCCAGTCATCTTGATAGCTGGGGCAGGAGGATCATAAGTTCAAAGCCAACCTCAGCAACAGTGAGGTGTTAAGCAATTCAGTGAGACCCTGTCTCTAAATAAAATACTAAATAGGGCTGGGGACGTGGCTCAGTGGTTGAAAGCCCCTGAGTTCAATCCTCGTTTCCAAAAATAAATAACAGACACTTCTCAGAAGATGATGTACAATCAATCAACAAATACATGAAAAAATGTTCATCATCACTAGCAATTAGAGAAATGCAAATTAAAACCACTCTAAGATTTCATCTCACTCCAGTCATAATGGCAGCTATTATGAAGACAAACAACAATAGTGTTGGTGAGGATGTGGGGAAAAAGATACACTCATACACCACTGGTGGGACTGCAAATTGGTGCAGCCAATATGGAAAGCAGTATGGAGATTTCTTGGAAAATTGGGAATGGAATCACCATTTGACCCAGCTGTCCCTCTCCTCGGTCTATACCCAAAGGACTCAAAAATAGCATACTACAGGGACACAGCCACATCAATGTTTATAGCAGCACAATTCACAATAGCTAAACTGTGGAACCAACCCAGATGCTCTTCAATAGATGAATGGATTAAAAAAATGTGCCATATATACACAATGGAATATTACTCAGAAATAAAAGAGAATAAAATCTTGGCATTTATAGGTAAATGGATGGAGTTAGAGAAGATAATGCTAAGTGAAGTTAGCCAATCCCAAAAAAACAAATGCCGAATGTTTTCTTTGATATAAGGAGGCTGATTCATAGTGGGATAGGGAGCAGGACCATGGGAGGAATAGACAAACTCTAGATAGTACAGAGGGGTTGGAGGGGAAGAAAGGGGGCATGGGGTAATTAATGATGGTGGAATGTGATGATCATTACTATCCAAATACATGTATGAAGACACGAATTGGTGTGAATATACTATATATAACCAGATATATGAAAAATTGTGCTCTATATATGTAATAAGAATTGTAATGCATTCTGCTGTCATATATAAATAAAAAATACATAAAAATAAATAAATGAATATTTAAAAAAAAAACTCTAAAAGGAACAGTGTTCTTTTGAAGAATGTTCTCAGGGAGGAAAACCACTCTCCAGCTCCATCAACCACAAAAACCTCTGCATCTCCTACCCACAGACTCTAGCAGATGCCTGTGTCACAAGGCACTCCACACGTGGACCTGTGGAATACCCAACAAAATCATAGTGCTGCAGAGCAATTAAGAACATCCCATATAGTTGGTGAAATTGTTTCATTTAACTACTAATGTAGAATGTGCTTGTTAGAAAAAAAAAAAGCAATAAATAACTGGTCTGTTCCTCATTCTTAGCAGGTAACCACTTTCATTTTATTTATTTCATTCCCAAGTTTCCCTCATCCATTATAACACATACATAAATACATATACATACATATACGTAAATGCAAATGCAGACTGACACACCCACCCACCAATCATATGTGAATTCAGCAAGTAATTCCTGAAGTCCTATGTAATAACACAGAAGAACAAGATGGGCATAGTTTCCAATTTAAGTTTTCACAAAAAATGTTATATTTAACATATTACTCAAACATTTTTTTCTGAAAAGGTAAACTTCACCCCCACCATGAAGAGAAGGTAAACTTGATAATACTGTCACAACTTTACAGATCAGCAAAATGGAAGAGATCAAGCACTACACCCAGAAACTGACCCTGTAGGCAAAGGAGCCTAGTCAGGACTAGCACACAAGCAAGTGGACTGCAGAACCACTCATTCCATGAAGTGAATGTGTTATGTGATATTAACTGTGAATCCAGTAAGAATGTAATACAGGATATAGGTTTAAATTCAAAAATAAAATAATGATGACCAACTATTTATATGACTGAGCTTACCTAAAGGCAGCAATTAGTGGCGCATAAATTGAGTCCCCGTCATAAACATATAAATGGTCCCAACTACACTCTGTAGCAAAATGATTGAAACGAAGTCTCATTTTTCTATTTGGCCTGAAAAGAACAAAAACAGTAATTTACAATAATCGTCATAACCATTAAGCACCGTGGAAACTTTTTAAGAATTTACAAGGAGAAAAGAAATTAATAGTATATACACAGTATTCCTCCATTTGTCAAAGACTCACTTAGTACTTGCTATGTCCAAGAGGGCATTAAACATGCAATGGGAAACAAAACAGATGTGGTCCATGACGCCTGGGGCTTTGCAGTCCATTTAGCAGTCTGGGACAGCCAGTGTTTAACAGCCTTTGACCAATGCATTAGCCCTTCCACTTTGCACTTCCTTTCTTATTCAACTTCAGATTCCACACTCTTCATTTCACAAACACCCCTGTCAGTTCTCTAAACTTGCCTGCCCTCTGCCTCTTCGTGGCACTGCCTGGCAAAAGTCTACAGGAAAACATTTATCAGCTTTGACTTAGATTGAATCCAAAGAAAACTGAGCTGTACTGAAGAAGTCCTGCCACCAGGCAGACTGCTTCCAGTACCCATCTCTGCTCAGCACTTCACGTGACACTTGGATTCTGCCAGCAGTCCTACCACTATCTCCCTCTCCCTCTCCACAATCACTAATTTTCAGGGACTATTTCAAACCTTCCAATTTCACCTTCCTGTTTATGCTTTGCACCTAGACAAAAATCCATGAAATTACCATTTCCCAAAACAGATAAACCCATTTCTCCTTACATCTCTCAAATATTTAATATTTCCCTCTTATATGGGACTTTCCCATCCACATTTAAATCTGCTTAGTATCCCATATTTGACAAAGCAAAACATAAAAGTTCTGATGTACCCATTGAAGAGATTTGTAAAATGGGAAAAAATGCCACTCTTTTCACAAAAATTCCTTTAAATATAAGGATTTTTCCCCCTTAAAAGTGACATTTATTTGGAATCCTCAAAGTTGAAAAGTGTCAGGAGATCCTGCGACTAAAAGTTTGAGAAATACTGCTTCCCAGGAGAAATACTTCTTCCATGATAAATACTCCTTTGCATGAAGGAAAGGAGAAAAAGGAAGGAAAAGCTGGAGGGACCCAGAGGTCCAGAGAAGGGACAATAAGGCAAGAGTGGTTATTCTGATTTTTCTGCCATGATAAAAACAGATATTTAGAAAAATTACAAAATATTATAATTTATAAAGTTTTAAGCAAACTGTTAAAAATAGTTTAACAGGTTTTTAACTATTACAGTTGAAAATATACAATTTTATAGTGCATACAATTTATTTGCAGCAATTTAAATCAATCTGAAATTTAAAAAAATAATAATGATAAAAATTAAGGTGCTGAGAGAGTGCTTGCCTAGCAATACAAGGCCCTGGGTTAAATCCTAGTGCAAGAGAAAGAAAATTTAAAAATCAGAATCAGAATCATTTGCCAAATGAAAATTATTAAACATATTTTAAATATTTATGCTACTGGGTCTGGGGATATAGCTCAGTTGGTAGAGTGCTTGCTTTGCATGCACAAGGCCCTGGGTTCAATCCCCAGCACCACAAAAGAAAAAAAAATAGCAACAATTTGTTAATGTCATTTGTTGGAAAATTAATGCCACACTGAGCTCTATTCTAAAAAATAAAAATAAAAAATGAAGTCAGCCATTACTACTTACTGTCCTTCAATGAGCCACGTGCACTTCATTTTATATTTATAATAACCAGGTCCATCTGTTATAAACCCAGAAGATCCAGTTAGCCTGTAATTTAAATTTTAAAAAATCAATCTATCAGGAATTCAGACACTAATATCTTTCTTAATTCTCAATACAATGCAAATTGAGCAGACTGGGTACATTAATACATACTATATATGCATTTTAAGCACTGTCTCTTATCTCTCCAGTTCATTTACTTAGTTCCTCAAATGTGTCTTAGTTCCTCTTTCCAATGTGTCTTCAGCTCATAGGGACTGTCAATACATGGAACTACCACTTCTTCACTGTTAATCATTCACCATGAACACATTTCACTTTCTCACTTACCTTGTTAAGATTCCATGGTCCATCACAAGAATCATATCCTCCAAATCTCTCAACTTCCTTGCCCTTTTCTCCCTCTGCTATGCTTGTCTGTCTGATACAGAGATCTACATGTCTTATTTCCCAAACCTTCTTTATTTTGAGAAAGGGTCTCACTTACTTACCAAGGCTAGTCTCAAACTTGCAATCTTCCTACCTCAGCCATCCAAGTAGCTGGTATTATAGGTGTGTATCATGGGGTCTGGTCAATCTCTTTTGTTTATTGTATTTTGCTCTTTTACATTTAGTTAGCTATTTATAATGTCAAAATTTAAATTCTCCTCCTGTTTCTCTTTGCCTTTGTACAGATCATGTGAACATTTTTTTTAGGATTCTGTACTGGGGTTCTACAGAGAAATAGAACCAATAGGATATGTGGAGTGAGTCTGTTGCAGGGGACAGACGAGGCAAGACACCAAATAGGAACAGGAAGCAGGTTTATTTAGCTCTAGCCAGGTTCAGTGGGCAAAGCTTTCTCTGTAATCAATCAATCCCCCTGAACCCTGAATTCAGGCAGTTTCAGAACTTCATACCCTTCATGTAAGGGAGGGGCTCCGAAGTTCACAGTCTGCAGAAGTTCACACAAAAGCAGCTTTTTCTTTCACTGTTCTGGGCAAGTTAACCCTTCAAGGACATAGCCTGAGAAGACGAGAGCTTTTTCTCCCCTTTCTTTCCTCCCTCTGCCAGCTGTTACCATGAAGCCCAATTGGTAACTTCTCTTATATTAGAAATGTAGACATCTCTGTGAAGCCCAGCTCAAGGCCAGAGACCTTGTTAAAGGATCTTTTTTAAAATCCCACTTTGCATTTGCAAACACACTTCTACATACTATTGTACTGGATAAATATCTGTAAAAAACTAGTAAAGGGGCGTTCAGCACTCCAGGTGCTGAACTCTTCCAGACTGGTAGCCAAGTAAGACAGAGCAACAGGAAATAGGAAGTTTAACTACACTGAACTCTTTTGTACAGACCCTTTTGCTGATAGTCCTAAAACCAATTATGGTGAAGATTTCTGGAGAAGCTTAGTTAAGATTTTCTGTGGAGAACGGGGTGCCAATATAAGTTTTCTAGGGAAATTAGCTCTTGCAACTATGGAAACTGCGAAGTGCCATGATAAGCTATCTACAAGCTAGATAATCAGGGAAGCAGTGGCATAGCTCAGTTCAACTCCAAAGAACTGAAAAGCAGAAAAGCTGATGGAATAACTCTCAAAGGCCAAAGACCTGAAAACCTGGTGGGGAACTTGTCAAGTCCTAGAATCTGAAGATCAGAGAATCTGGAGTTCTATGTTCAAGAGCAGAAGAAGATGGATTTCCAGCTCCAGGAAAGCAATAAAATTCCCCTTGCACTAGGTGAGGTCAGATTTTCCTTATTTAGTCTAGCTCAACCACTGAACTATATCATTATATCTTCTGGGTATCACTTAACCCAGTCATGTTCTGGGTTGATTACAACTAACCATCACAGATTCCATATTGATTTATTTTTATTGTTTTTATCTTCTTTTCATAGTTGTTTAGGTCATTACTATAATGTAAACATGTGCTTTATAATAATCTATTTACTAGTAACATTTCACCACTTTGAGTGAAGTATGGAAACTTCACTTCTATTTAGGTGCTTTGTCTTCATATAAATATCATCTTTAGTACCCGATAGTCTTGTATTTTTATTCAATCATCAAATATGATTGCTAAGACTTAGAAGGAAAGGAGAACCTATTATTATTATTAAATAAACTCTTATTTCTGTTCCCCCACTGTTCTATCTTCCTTTCGGTTGTTCCATTGTTCCTTCCTTTATCATTTTCTTTCTGATTAAAAAACTTCCTTTAGTAATCTTTAATGGTTAAGTATGCTAGCAACAAATCTTTTACCTTTCCATCATCTAAGAATGTTTTATTTCCCTTTACCTCCTAAGCAACAGTTTCAACAGAAACAGAATTTGAGATTGACCTCTTATCCCACTTCCTTCTGGCTCCCCTGATTTCAGATGAGAAATTTACTGTCATCTGAATTGGTATTCCCTATAGGCAATGCTTCATTTCTTTCTGCCTGCTTTTAAGATAGTTTCTTTGCCTTTATAATTTAATAGTTTAATTATGATGCATCTTAGCATGGATTTCACTGAGCTTTATCGTTTATGGGGCTTTCACAGCTCCTTATGTCTTCAGGTTGGTTTCTTTTGCCATTATTTCTTTCAAATACTCATTCTCCTTTTCCTCTGAAATTCTAATTATATGAATATTTGCTCCTTTTTTTCTTTTTCTTTTCTTTCTTTCTTTCTTTTCTTTTTCTTTTTTATTTATTTTGTTGTTGTTGTTGTTGTTGTTTCAGGACAAGGGATTGCACTCAATGCCTCTTCGTGTGCTAGGCAAGCACTTCCACTGAACTATATACAGTGCTTTTTCATTTTATTTTGATACAGGATCTCACTACATTGCCCAGACTGGCCTTAAACTTATGATCCTCCTGCCTTAGTCTCTCTAGTAGTTGGGATTGCAAGCTTGAGCCACCAATATCTTCTTTCTTAAAAAATATTTTCAGGGGGCTGAGGTTGTGGCTCAGTGGTAGAGTACTTGCCTCGCATGTGTGAGGCACTGGGTTCAATCCTCAGCACCACATAAAAATAAATAAACAAAATAAAGGTATGTGTCCATCTACAACTAAAAAAAAAATTTTTAAAGATATTTTCATTGGACACAGAATTCTAAGGTGACGTAAACACTTCTTTTCTTTCAGCGTTTGAAGAAGGCTGTGCCACTTCCTTCTAGCAACCATAGTTTGGTGTGAGAAATCTGTTGTCCTTTGAATCACTTTGTCCATGTAATTAATGTGTCAGTATTTTCTCACTAACTTCAAAACTTTTTTTGTCATTAGTTTTCAGAAGTGGGACTCTGGTGTGTCTTGGCATTTGTTTCTTTGCATTTATACTATTTGGGGTTCACCTACACTATTGAATCCGTAGGTTCACTTCTCTTGCCAAATCTGGCACATGCCTATAATCCCAGCTATTCCGAGCCTGAGGTCAAAGGATCACAAGTTCAAGGCCAGTCTTAAAGCTCAACAATAAAATGGGAAGCTGGGAACGTTACTCAGGGGTAGAGAAACCCCCAGGTCAATCTGCAGTGCCACAAAAAAAAAAAGAGGAAAAAAAAAGAAACAGAGCTATAACAGAAATTATAACACAGGATATATACAAATTAAAAGTTTAAAAGACAAATGACTTGGGCTGGGATTGTGTGAGGCACTGAGTTCAATTCTCAGCACCACATAAAACTAAATAATTTTTTTAAAAAAGGTATTGTGTCCATCTACAACTAAAAATTTTTTTTGGAAAAATGACTTGATGCTATTGTAAACCAGAAGTATATTCATTTAACATCTGTTAGTTTAATAACAAAGAAATTTATAAGTTAAATCAAAACCAACACTTAACTCTCCACTCCAAAATATCAAGTAAAAGATCTTTTTTAAAGACTTCCTCCTGCTTTCATTTTTAAAAATGTAAATTCCAGAAAGCATTTAATATAATGGTATCATCAAGACCAGTTGAAATTATTTGCCCATGAAAAAGCACTCACATCAGCTAGAACCAGCTCGAAGGAGAGCTAGGGAACTAGGGAAGCCCTTCACTTACATTGATACCATTTGAGACAATAAGCGTCAAGAGTGTCTATTCCCCATTATAAGCAGTTCTTCTCTAATCCTCTGGACTGTCCATGTAGACACTAGACGGATCTCTTTCCCTGGTAATACCCCTCATAGGTAGATGACTCCAATGCTTATGTGTGCCATGTACATATTCTGAGAGTACATCAAACTCAGTATGTACAAAATTTAACTTATCTCAAAATCAGCCTCTCCTGGGTCCCCGGGTCTGTTAATAATATCACTGAATCACTCAAGATAAGGATCTAGTTTTGTTTCCCTCACCATAATCCTCCCTCTTCCCAAGAGAAAACCAGTTTCAAAAAAAGGCCTGTCCATTTTACCTCTGCAACACCACACAGCATCTAGCCCTGCCTCTAATCAGACTGCCTACCTCAGACTTTCATACTGATGTCCCGATTCATGCTAACAGACTCTACTTAGAAACCCACTTAGCCTCTTATGCCCAGTAAGTCCACCTACTCTGAATATTACAGACAGATTGACTTTGCTACAAATGTCCCTTCCCACTCTGGGGATCCCACTGCCTACCACAGTGTCCCAAATTTTCAGAACTCTAAGGATCCTCATTGAACTCAATCAACCATTCACTTGATCTTGGAAGTACCTCATATTCAAAATGCCCTGGCCTCACCTTCAAAGCTATTCCTGCTCTAACTATAATCTAATAGCCCATAATAACACAAAAACAAAAGTGAACTATGCCATCACACAGTTCTGGAGCTAAAGGTCAAAATTCTCAACCTGACTAACAGGTCTCCACTAGGCCTGGCTCTGCAGTCTGTCCAGTCTTGTCATGCTCCCCTCTGCTCTCTCTGCTCCAGTCATCTTGTCACATTGCCATGATCCCACTCACCCCCAAGACTCTGGACATGGTGACCTCTCAGCACCCCACCCTTCAGGTAGTAGGACCACCTCACCCTTCAACTCTCATTTACGCAGCGACTAACCTCACCCCCTTCCAACTAACTCAGAGGTCCCCTGCTCTTCACCTCCACAGCCTTAAGCAAAATTACTATAGATTAACTGTTGAATTTTTTTATTCCCAAACTGGAAGGTAAGCTCCACAAGAGCAGAACTGTATCTGACTTGTTTGCCACTCTATCTCACAACCTAAAACAGAGGAGCCACCAGGTGTAGTGGCACATACCTGTAATCCCAGCTACTTGGGAGGCTGAGGCAGAACAATCCCAAATTTAAGGGGCCAACCTAAGCAACTCAGCAAGATACTGTCTCAAAATTAAAGAATAAAATAGAAAGGGCTGGGGATGTAGCTCAGTGGTAAAGTACCCCTGGGTGAAAGAGAGAGAGAGAGAGAGAGAGAGAGAGAGAGAGAGAGAAAACGGAGGAGCCCTCAACAAATATGTGCAGATTAACAGAATTCATAAATCAGAACATCCTAAATAAGTTATAAAAGCAGCCCACTACACACTGGTCCTGAAGTCACTTGGTTTCTGTATCCATTAAACTGAAGATCTCATCTGCTCCATATTCTCTGAGTTCCCTAGAAGATGTTATTCCATGATTTTATCATTCCAAAGTTCTCCCTCACGATTCTCTTCTACAGAGGCACCAGCAAATCTTGCCTCCACAACTCTGTCTTCATCCTTCCTTTCATTTAGGAATTTTTCCCCTAGCTCCACATTTCCAAATCCTACTTAGCCTCAAATGCTCAAATCCAGTATTACCTCCTCCTTCAAGTCTCTCTTCCTTATAGGCCCCAGCTAGTCACAACCCCTCCACCCCTGAATTTTCACAGGTTCTCCAGTGCCTCATTCAGGTCTCAGATCAAATGGCATATCAAATGAGCAGCCTCTAAACTCACTGGATGGTTATAATTGTCTATCAGACCGACCTGTTTTTATTTTGGTGATAACATTCACCAGGAGCTGAAATAACCTTGTCATTTCTTTCACTTGTTTATTTACTTGTTAACTGCTTGTCACCCATATTAAAATGGAAGGTCCTTGAGAGCAGAACCCTATCTTGCTCACCACAGTTCTTTACTCCCTCAGGTCAGATGGGGAAAGTATTCAGTAAATAGCTGCCAAAAGCTTGAATGACTATATTTCTCATGACTTTTGTGTATGGATCTTCCTCTTTCTATTTCCAAACTCCTTGGGGACTAGGCCAAAGTCTGACTACTCTATTTGTGTGCCATATCCAGAAATCCTTGCACAACTGAAACAAATAATACACAACTGTTAATTAATTAGTGAGTGATCTTTCAAGGGGTACTGCCTCAATCCAAGCCAATGCAGGAACTCCATATGTTCAGAAACCAGAGTAAACAGGAACAGCTTTCCATCCCCTCTCCAGGACAGACCCTGTTCTAATATGCCATTGGCCAGTGAGCTTCCAAAGGCTAGCTTCTTCACTTTCCTTCAATCAACAACCACTTAGTCTTCTATCCCTAAAATCTCACGCCTACCCTTTCCTTTATATCTCCACCAATACATCACTCCAGGGGCCTCGCTTCCTCAGAGCATCCCACACCTCCGCAGTTGGGGAACTTATTAGGATCTAGAGAAAAAGGGAAGGTTCAAATGAAGTATTTGGTTAAGAACTGGCTCACTCACCTTTTTCTTGATATCTCATTTATCAAAAATAGGCTGTTGGGCTGGGGCTGGGGCTCAGAGGCAAAGCACTCGCCTAGCATGCGTGGGGCACTGGGTTCGATCCTCAGCACCACATAAAGTAAAATAATGACGTTGTGTCCACCTCTAACCAAAGAAATTTTTTTAAAAATAGGCTGTTTCCAAAACTAGCTCTGATAGTCTTTGGAATCCAAAGCATTCTTCCAATTTAACCCACAGCACCCAAAAACTTTGGGGGCACCACCACTACTGCCTTGCACCTTTTCACCTTCCGCCACAGGAAAAAAACAAGCCAGAGATGGTGATCTTCCCTGAAGCAAATGACCATCAAATGGAGCTGGGGCACCCCCTCTCCCGACTTTCTGTCCCGCATCCACCTCTGGGCTGTAGGAGTCTTAAGCACCTCTCGCCCCCAGTCTCCCCACCACGCCCCACCCTCCAACACCATCCCCACTCACTTGAGGCGGCCCCCGCAGTGCTGGCATTGCTCGCCCACCCAGCCGGCGGGGCAGATGCACTGGCCGGTGCCAGGGTCACAGCGGCCGCCGTTGACACAGGGCTGATCACATTTCTTGGCCTCGGATACAAGTGAGCCTGATCCTGTCGCCGCCGCCGCCCCAGCCTCTCGGGGCAGCAGCAAGAGTAGCAACAGCGGGAGCAGCAGGAGCAGCAGCAGCGGCGGGAGCACCACCAGGAGCCTTGGGAGACCGAACCCAGACCTCAGTCTCCCGGTCCCGGTTACGTCCGGGTCCCGCTGCCTCCATCCCTTGCTGCCCGCAGGCGCTGCCATCGTCTCAGCTGCTGCAGCCGCAGCCAACATCTTCCCGGGCTGGAGACCGCACCCGGAGAACTTGTACACAACAACCGCCCGGGCCGGGCGGGGACGAGGTGCGGGCGGGGCTGTGCGGACTGTGGCTCTTGCGATCCATCCCGAGGGCGGGACCCGGGAAGCGCTATAAAGGAGGCTGATAGTGTGAGTGGTCTCTACCCAGAGTCTAGGAATAGTTGAGACCCTCCCTTCGCTGTTGAGGCTACCTGCCTCTGGACTCTTTGCCTATAGCACCAGGTAGAAGCGGGGCCCAAAGTGTCCCCTTCGCGTGTCTGCTCCGAAGCCACGTCAGCCTCTTTGAATTTTGTCCTTGTGGACACTCTGCGCCCATCAGCGCTCTGCACCCACTGCAGTTGCCGGGCGAGAAGTACCCGGGAAGGCTGCTTCGTGTTGTGGTGCTAGGTGCGGTCCTGTAGAAGAGAGTGCTGCATATGAGTCTCTAAAATTGGGACAAAATAACGCGTGGGTTAAGACCTTGGCATATCAATAAATACCTAACAGACTGAAAACACACAGCCTGTTCGCCCTTGGTAATGATAGAAATAACAAGGTGCCACAAGAAATCAATCAATCGTAAGTGGGTCCAAAAGGCGCAAATGCACTTCTGCAGAAGGGTGCGCTCCAAAGGGGATCCAACCCGCAATGCAACCCCTGGGCGGGCAGCCGAGGTGCTGCCCCTGGCAACGGATGGGAAGAGTTGGGGTGGGAGAATACAATTACTCGATTAGCTAATTTTAAAAATAGGTGGCACTGAAAAGGGCTACAGTGTGATCGGACACCTGTTAGAAAAATTTAAAAATGGCTCCATTCTGGTCATATGATCCCCAAATTTAAGATGACTCTCTTCTGCTCACATGATTCTCTCATTTAAGATGGCTCCATTTTGACCACATGGTTCTCTAACTTAAGATGGCTCTTTCATACCCTTGAAACCTCCAAGTTACTGTAAACACGCCTGTGTTGCATTACAGGTTTAACTTTGATAGAAAAGAAAACATAAATCTTACAGTTTCCTCCTCTTATATGATCCATCTAAATCCTTTTCTTCAAATTTGGATGACATCTTTTGACTTTCATGTTGAACTGTATCTAACATAGGAAGGTTATTTTGATATATGACTAGACTTTGTTTGGTGAGAACTCTGTCAATGGTTGAACAAGTCCTCCCATACATGGAATTGGGCAATATCTAACTGTAAGTCATTACTCCCAATTCAACAATCAATGGAATAATAATAAATGTGATTAGTTCTTTCCATATCATCCTATTAGTAGCATCTATTTTTTTGTAATTTCTTTGAGAAATTCTCTTGTATAATAACCCTTTGTTGATAATAATCAATGTAATTAATCCAATTTACCCTCTTATTTATAGAAGACCACCAAAAGAAAATTGTTTCAAAACTTGCTGTTGTCTGATTTCCGTCTTTGAACTCATTAGGAACCAACCTCTCAAGGAATTGACCCCAGGGAAGAGAGATCTCTCTTCTTCTCAAAGAACTGGGATTGCTTTGATCTGAGAAATGCTGGGGGAAAGGGATAGCCAATTGAATAAAAGTTCAGGTTCTATTCCAATTGTCAGATAGATAAGGTCTCAAGTAATAGCCCTCCACAATACCACCAGACACTGACTGTGCCTATAGCAAGTGCTTTTTGATTAGATATCTCCTCAAAGGACCATCTTTAATTGCATCCAGATGTATTTCCCAAGAAGGCAAATTGTTCCTCCCTCTGTGCCCCCAAGAGAGACAAGAGGTATGAGTGGTTCCAAGGGAAAGAAGTTGGAATCTTTAGCCCTTAACTGCTGAGAACAACAACCACAAGGTCTTGCAAGAGTTATTTCCCCAAGCTGTTTCCCCTCTTTTTCCTGAAAGAGGGATATCATACAACTCATGGCCAGAGGTCTGAGGTCCAGCCAAGTGGGAATGGGACCACTTGAGCTTGTGTTAACTTGCACAAGCATTAAAATTTGCTTTTATTTAATGTGTAAACAGAATATTTAAACCCTTCCACCTTCCACCTTCCATTGGTCTCAGAGTACTCAAAATCTATTTTAAGAGTTTGTTGTAAATCCTTTACTTCTAAAATAACCTTGGTAACATATTTCCAGAGATTTATTTCTCTAGAATATGCTGAATAACAGTATCTGTTTGTCCCAGATAATTGCCCCTGAATGTGTAAATCTCCACAGGCATCCAATGTAACAACCAGAGGGGAGGTAGTCTGGATTACATTAATGATCAAGTTATAGGATGCCATTTTCCATATCACTATGGACATTATTAGAGTCTTTTCACAGCAAATTTGGTGGAATCTAGATATTGGACTGAGGACCAGTGTTCCTCCCTATTAAAAGGTGAGGAGGCTCCCTTTACTCAAGTGTAGTGAGGACAACCTGGCTCTGTGGTCTGAAGAGCTGGATCAGTCGTGAGCAGGACTTCCTAGGGCCCATCCCAAGCAGGGACCAGTTTGTTTTCCATCTAAACTTGGATCAGGATGTAGTCACCTGGTCAATGTGGGTGTACAGGGAATTCCAGAAGTGGTATCTATGCCAGGAGCCTCTGTTATTGCAGGGATGATAAAGTAGAAGACAGACCTAATATACAATTTTTCAGAAATTGATCCTTTGTTTCAAAGGTGGGGAAACCCATTGTTTTTCCTAAATATGGTAACCCATACAACACTTCATATGGGGTTAACCCTACATCTTTTCATGGAGCCATTCTAATTTGAAGAAGAGCAATGGGGAGGCACTTAGTCCAGGGGAGTTTTGTTCCTAATATTAACTTAGTGATTTGTCTCTTTAGAGTTTGGATCATTTTTTCCACCTTTCCTGAGTAAGGTGGGTACCAGTGAATGTGATATTCCCATTTTATGTTTAATATTGTCATGTGTTCTTTAATAATGGTTGCCCTAAAGTGGCTTCCATTATCTGAATCAATTTTTTCTATCAAACCAAACTGAGGGATTATAGATTCCGATAAGACCTTGGTCACATTGTTGGCATTAGTACTGGGCAGGGGGATAGCTTCTACCCAATTGATAAAATGATCCACTGTTATCAACAAGGATTTTAAATGGTCTATTTTGGGCATTTCAGTATAGTCAATCTGGATGCTTTGGAAAGGTCTTAATCCAGGGTTCCTCCCTCCTAGGGGCTGTTTTCTCAAAGCCTGTTCATTAGCTCTTGTATAAGTAATATAGGTTTTGTTGACTTACTTGCTTACAGAATAAATTCCATGCACCCATATATTCTTTTATTTTAAGTTTTGTGTAGTTATAGATGGACAGAATGCCTTTATTTTATTATTTATTTTTATGTGGTGCTAAGGATTGAACCCAGTGCCTCACACATGCTAGGGAAGTGTTCTACCACTGAGCCACAGTCTCAGCCCCATATATTCTTAATATAGCATCAAACATGGCTTGTAGGTCTCAGGAACTACCTTTATGCATCAAAAGGTACGCATCATTTCCCTCATAAGAGGCTTTATGAGCATCTCTCTACCATTGGATAAAAGCCATTTTCCTTGGGGGCTTTGGGGGCTCCCAGCTTTATTTTGTTTCCCCTCCTGTGGGCTGAATATTGGGATAATTGGGAAAGGGGATAAAACAGGGGTAAATGCATTAGCCCTCTCATCTCTCTCTCTTAGTCGCAGTCATTAATTAAGGAGATATCGGATGAGAGTCAATGGGGGATGAAGAAAAGACAAACAGACACACATAGAGGCAAAAGGGTAGGGCCAGCTTCATCATCCCTTGATGAGGGATAAATGACCCAGAACTAGCTCAGCACGTTTATTGTATAGGTTTCCTTGACAGGTAATTTGTGGGAAAGTTTCAGCAAAGCAGGCAATCTGAAGGATGCAGGACTGGTGATACATTAGGGTCATCTTGTTTTCTCAGAATCCTCTATGCCTGGGAGTTGGTGAACTCAAAGTTCTAACTGATAACTCTGAGCCTTTGCAAAGAGTTTCCTTGAGCTAGCAACTGGGCCATCTTGACCTGCACCTTTGCACAGGCATTTCCAAGCACAACTCAGACCATGATTCAAATCAGTGCTGTCCACAGGTGAAATGAAAAATACAGGTGTCTGATTGGAGGGCAGCCTCTTTAACTGCTTCATCTGCTAGTTTATTGCCTTGGCCTCTATGTTATAGCTCCTTTGATGTCTTGGCATAAGTTCAATAGCTATCTTTTCTGGTAATAATAGGCTTTCCAATACTTGAGTAACTAATTCTTTATTTATTAAATCTTTTCCCTTACTATTAATTAAGCTGTGTTCAATCCAAATTTTTACAAAAGTGTGGACAACTCCAAAGGCATATTTCAAATCTGTGTAGATAGTTCCCTCTTTCCTTTCAGAAATTTTAGGGCTTGATAAGAGCAAGTACTTCACAGGTCTGGGTGAACCACCTGTTGGGTAGCCTTCCTGACTCTATTATAATAATTATTATATTCCATCTACTACACAATATCCATTATGTCTTTTTCCTTGAGTAATTCAGGAGGACCCATCTACAAAGATTATAAGGCCTGTTGAGAAGGGAATTTTCCTAAGGTTGGGCCTGATCTTGGCTTGGTATTCTCTTAGATCCATGCAGTGGTGCTCAGTAGAGTTTGAGAGTTTTTCCCCAAATTAAGAATTCAGCTGGGTTTAGGCAGCATCAGTTATGAGTGTTAAGTTGTGATAAGGGTTCTTCAGGGACAGGGAGAGAGCGACATTACATGCTGAATAGCTATGTGCACATGCACCCTCAGAACAAAGAGAGACAGCATGGAACATTCAGTGCACAGGCAGACTCCGGGGAAACTCTGTTATGCATAACACTGTTGCCATTTTGTTGAAATTTTAATGTACAGAATATCTAATTAACATGCAAGTTAATAGATAAGGAAGACAAAGGAACTAACATGCAATGGGAGGGGGATTAAAACAATGCACTGCTGCACTTGGGGTTCAGTCTTTGGATACAAATATGCCAGGCAATTGCCAGCATTAATAAATGCTGCTTTATGCTGAATGCCCCCAGTGCCCTGTTTCTCTGTGTGAGAATCCCACAACAAAGTCATCTCTCTCCAGGAGAACAGCCTCATATTTTAGAATACTAGAATCAGCTAACCATCTCCCCGCTCTTAGGTGGAGGAAGTTCTGACCTGATGGGATTTGCTCCCCCAAAGGTTACTTTTTACTTTTCTGACCAAAAGGGCATGGCCTGAATGTACCCAATTAGTGGTGGCTACTGTCCTTTTGGGCATAAAGCAACTCAAATGGCTACATCACAAGATGATATAAGTTTATGGACCACCATTGAGCATGATTTTATATATATATCTGTATCTATCTATCTATATCTATCTATCTATCTATATAAAATAATCAGTTGGGATATATATATACACACATATATATGTGTGTGTGTGTGTGTGTGTGTGTGTGTGTGTGTGTGTGTGTATATATATATATATATATATTTATTTATTTATTTATTTATCCCAATTACTTCTATCCATAATTGACTATTTCTATCTTATTTCTATTTATTTATTTAGTACTGGCTGTCAAACCTAGGGGCTCAAACCTGCCAGGAAAGTACTCTCCTATCCCAATTGTTTATTTGATTATATAAGAAATTAGGAAAAGGAGAGACAGTGGGATGAATCTGAGGTAATTTTCCCACTTATATATATGAATACATCACAGTGAATTGCACCATCATGTACATCCATAAGAATGGAATCCTAACTAGAATCAGATATATTCCATGCTTGTATAATTATATCAAATGGATTCTGCTGTCATATATAACCAAAGATAACCAATACATTTTTAAAAATATTCTAAAATGAGAAGAAAATTGAGCAAGTTGGATAGAAAGGAAGCTGGAAAAGACTTCATAATCTAAGTGATAGCTGGCTATTAAACTAAAGGCACTGTGGGTTTTTTTTAAAGTTCTCAAATTCTTTGACACTCCCATTAGAAGTTGGAGTTTAATTCCCCCACCCTGTAATATCAGAATTATCAACTCAGTCTAACAAATACAATGTGATGGCATTCTGCTGTGTGACATCTGAAGTACGGTCCTACAAAGGATAACTTCTACTTTTTTTTTTCTTCCCCATCACTTTCTTTGGGGGAAATAGGCCACCATAACATGAGGACACTCAACACAGCCAGTGGAGAGGCTTGGGTGGGGAGAAACTAGGCCCCTTACCAAGAGTCAGAAACAACTTGCCAAGCATGTGTGTGAACCAACTTGGAAGTGGATCCTCCAGCCCCTGTCAAGCCTTCAGAAGAGTGCAGCCCGGGCTGACATTTTGATAGCAACCTCAGGAAAGACCCTAAGCTGGAATCACCTAGTCAAGTCACACATGAATTCCTGGACCACCGAAAATGTGGGAATAATAAAAGGTCTTTGTTGTAAACCACTAAATTTTGATGTCTCAGAGTGAAAGAAAACTAATATAGGCACCAAGAGTTTGGAAGCGCCCTTATCTATACCTCAAAACCCTAGCAGGAGATAGTACCTCTGAGACAATATGGCAACCCCATGGAAGAGGTTTATTCTCTCATTTTCTGCTTTGGCTCACTGAAAAGCCTTCCTTTCTCTAAGATGATTCCCATCAAAAGCCCATTGTCCTGGCACCACCAGAAGCACTCTTTCTAGTGTTAACCCCAGTGTTAACCCCATAACACAGACCATGGCTGGGGTTATGATGAAGGCTTCTGATGCCTACACAGAGGTCCCCATCTTAGGTTGCTGCCAAAGCCATTGACACCAACTCTTATTATCCAAGAAGCCACTGGTAACAATACAGGCTTCATTAAGGCAAAGTGGTTCTTGCCTTCACTTGTAGCATGTCAAGAACCCCAAAGTAGGGAAGAGTTGCATATCACCCTGTGTGAAACTCTTCAAAAAATAAAAAGAACTATGTGGTTTATTGGAATGATTACAGATCTATAGATAGGCTGGGGCTGTCACTTTTTTAGCTTCTAACTGAAGGGATGGTAGGTTGCAAAATTTTCCCAATTCATTTCTCTCTGAAATCTGTTTTTGCTGCTTATTGTTTTAAGACCCTCAGTTTGGGGTAGTTTTATTATGCAGCAACAGCTGCCTGATATAGAAGCCAATTCTTGAAAGAAATAACAAAAGAATGAGGACATTGGAGGGGGCAGAAAATGGCAGGCCAAAAGGGTTCTTCAAGCCGGGCAACACACTCCTAGGCTCAGATATATGCCTATGGTATTGGCTGCCATCAAATGTTCCACCCACCATTTGTCACCTTTTGAAAAGGCCTCAGGACAGCATGTCTTACATGTCTTACACCCCACCACAACCTCTGGTGGTGAGCTAGAAATGGGGTTGGGGACTGAGGAAATGTCCAGGGCATAAGACAGGGCAGAGAAGACAGGAAAGAAGGTCCCAACGATTGTGCTTGTTTGTTTGCTTGCTTTTCTTGCAGGGCCAAGCTTTAGGAAAGTGTGGACTAAAATCTGAAAGGCAGGGCTCGAGGAATTTCTGCCCTCCACAGAGCTGCATCTGGGGAAAATGGGAGACACAGTCGGGCTCCCAGGACAACGGTCTCTGGGTACCCAATGTGGGAGAGGTTGGGGACTGCAGGACCTTTACTCTTTTGCTGATGGATTCTTGGAGTGGAGGATGTACTCAGGATACCCTAGTCTTCAGGGCTGGGGACAATATGGCAGAGGTAACTTCTGATAAGGCTTTAGGGTCCTGGAGTAGGAGGGGCAGAGCTCATCTGGTGGAAGAAACTAAAAAGCTGCAGAAGGTAAAGCAAGTCACTCTGAGCCAGCCAGAAGGTGCTGGCTCTGCCCTTAGTCCAAGTTTCTGGAGTCAATGGTCACTTGTCTTTAATTCTCATCACAGCAGAATGCCACCTCTCCCCAGAGACAGGGACTTGGTTTCTAGACTTAACCTGCGAGAATGGAATGGAAGAACTAGGGGTTATTCCCTGAAGGCTGGGGTCCCAGGCTGCAAATCATGAAACAGACACCCTTGTCCTCTCTCAGTAAGGACCCCTGACCCAGGAAGAACCACAACTTCTCCCTCCCCCACCCCAGGGGCTTTCAGCATCCTGGTATCCATGCCAGCAGCTTTTCTGAGAGATCTGTCCCTTTTCCATGTTAACCCAAGCCCAAAAACCTGAGTAGGGAACATCAAGCTAAGGGGAGAAAAAGGGAGGTGGCTGAGCAATGGGAAAGGGAGGGCTCAGCATCAGGATTCCCACCTACCTTGGGGATCAGGCAGAGCTATAGGGCACAGGCTTCTCAGGGTGGCTGTTGGGCTCTGGCAGAGTTCACAGGGTCTGGGAGCAATAGTGGAGGATGAATGCTGTGAGCACAGTTGGCAGGAGCCCCTGTGGCTGGGGGGTAGGGACTCAAGGTGGCTGGGGATTAAATGGAAGGAGGTGACCCATCTAGACAGAAGCAGAGAGCAGGAGCCCACTCTTTCACTTCCCTCCCCACGTCCTCTGCTGCCTCACTCACCCAGGACCTGAGACTCTCCAGTGGCTGTGGGGCCCAACTCCATGGAGTAAACACTGCCCAAGGGGTTGTCCTTGCATGAGCCATCTTTGGGCCTGAGCACCAGAATCAGAAGCCAAGGGGTTGGAAGAGTGACCGCAAGCAAGGGTCCCAGGGACTGCTTCCCCACAGCATGGTGCCCAGCTGTAGTTCCACATTGACTGTGTTCACCCTTCTGCTCCAAGTCACTCTCTCTGGCTCCTTCTTGCCCCCTCCTGAGAGGAGCCCTTGGGCCCCAGGATTCACTTGAGATCCATGTTCTCCAGGGACCCTTCCCTCCAGTCCTGATGTTTCTTCCAAGCTCTGGTGCCATACCAGCCTCCTGGCACCTTCTAGATGTTGGCAACATTCATGTTCCATTGAGGGCTGGATGTTCCCTGCCCCTGCCCAGTTGAAGCTGTGCCTGCACTCCTTACTGTTGAGGGTCTTGCTGCCTTTATGACCCTAAGCCATCTCCCAGGGTCTTTCCACTTTGTTTGTGGTTCTAGGCAAGTGTTCTACTGATGAGCTATACCACCAGCCCTTGCCACTTCCTTTAATGTCTCATCTGAATAGTCAGCCACTGCCCTCAAGACCCTACCCTGGCGATGAGCTGCAGCTGCCACCCCTATGCAGTGCTCCTGACATGCCAAGCTTGGCCTACATTTCTCCTCTTCCACAGACTCCCTATCACTACTCCTGGTGCCAAGGCCCTCCCTACTGGCACCTGGGGCATAGTTAGTGCCCTGCCCCTGCTGGGGATGCCCTCTGCCCCTATCTCCAGGTCAAATCCTGCTCTCTCCTTCTGCTGGTCCAAAGCATTTCAAGGCCAAGCTATATCCAACATGACACTGGGTCCCAGCAAATGGGCATCCCTAGGAGGACCATGCTTAGTGTTATGTGACCCTCCTCCCACATCACAGAGAACTGAGCTTGGGGCAGTCTCCTGACATAAGAGCAGTCATCACCATAGCTGACCAGTGGAATGGAGTGCAAACATGTGCTTAGCCCAGCATTGGGGAATTTGAAGGGGGTAACAGAAGTGATATGGGCAGAGGAAGGAGTAGAGGGCTGAAAACTCAGGGGTCAGAGAAACTGGAGAGGCCTCCAGGGAAACAAGGGAGCATGAACTGTGGGAGCTGGTGACACATCAGGACAAAGTCAAAGGTAAGGTAACCACCTGGTGGGAGAAGCTGATGTGACCAAGAGAGGCTGCTATGGAGGGAGGATGGGGAGGGTCATGCCCTGAGTGCCGGTGAGAGCAAGGATTCACACCCTGGTCTTGCCTGGGAGGCCAAGATTTCTTTCCAACTGCCTCAGGTATCTCTCTGCACCTGTGGGCAAGGCTGAGGCCCCTGCCCAATTCCCCACAGCCCCCAACAACCCACAGGTCCAGCAGAACTCTGAGGAGCAGGAACCACTGAAGTAAGCTCAGGAGGAAGAATCAGAACCCTTAGGAGCTGGGTACTCAGGGGAGCCTACCTACTGCACAAGAGATCCCTTCTGCAGCCCCAAGGGCATTGCTGGAGATGGAATCCTGGGAGCCGGTAGCAGCACCAGGCCAGGCCTGCCCCAGGGAGCAGAGGCAGTATAAAGCTGAGGAGCATGGCTAGCAGGAAGGCATCCTTCTCTGCAGAGGACAAGGGCACTGAGTCCTGAGCAGGTACACCACTCCTGGCCCTGTCTAGATGCCCCACCCAACCCCAATGGCCCACTTTCAGGCTGCACAGGGCCACTGTCTACACTACCACCGAAGCCAGGCTTGTCGCAGAAGGGTGGGGCCCAGCCCGGAGCACAGTGGCAATTATGGTTGCTATTGCAAACCTGCAAAGGAGAAGAAGAATGAAGGAAGGTCATCAGGGATCAGGGACCCCAAGGTCATCCCCACCCCTCATGCTACTCACCCCCCGGTTGTGGCAGGCAGTCAGGCAGCCCTCCAGTTCCTGGAAGGTAGCATTCTGGCAGCGCCTGTCCTGGCACACCTATGGGCAGTGTACCAGCTGGGCAGTGTACCAGCTGGGCAGTGACGGAGATTGGGGGGATACAGGACGGGACTTTGGGCTACAGGACTCATGTGCCCAAAAGGGGTGGAATGGACAGGGCTCACCATTTTAGGTCCACATTGGGTCCCCGCCTCTACCAGGCCCAAGTCAAGTAGATCCAGCTGGGCTTCTGGAAGCGCCAAGGCTCCACGACAGGCCACCTCACCACCCTCTAAGGGAACCATGGAGTCCACTGGCACCATGTATGGCACCCGAGGACTCGGCTCCCCACCTTGGCACTGCAGCTTCCCACACTGAGCATCCCTGGGGAGAAAGTGGAGGAGGGTCAGCAGTGTGGAGTGTCCCTCTTCCCTCAATTTACACAGCTTTGGTTCCTCCATCCCACTCCTCACTTCTGTGCACAAGGCAGGAAGCCGCCCTCGCTGTCCTGGCCACAGTTCCCATGGGCATCTCCAGCAGAGTTCACCACCTGGAAACAGGCCTCTGGGGCTGGGCGGGACCCTGAAGAAGAATGGGCGGGACTGGGGCAGCCAGGACAGGGCCTGCAATTTGGTGGCCCCAGTAACCCCAACCCTGTATCTTCCCCTAGTAGAAAACTAGGCAGAGACAAGGAGGGGTCAGGGTGAAGGGCGCACAGTGGTCTCACCAGGCCCCCAGAGCTGCTGGCACTGCTGTTCCAGGGTGGGACATGCGCCGTCCCGGCAGTAGCCTCTGCCGTTGGCGCAGGGAGAACCATCCAGTAGGTAAATGTCTGGGGGACAGTGTGGGGAGGTGCCCGTGCAGAATTCGGGAAGGTCACAGTCGCCTGCAGCCCGGCGACATGGCGTGCCTGCTGGCTTCAGCTGCGTAGATAACCCGGTTAGGGAAGGGCAGAGAGACACTAGACAGTGAGAGGTCCACGCCAAGAGCTCGGCTTAGAGTGGAGGACCCAGCAGGAGATCCAAGCGGACCCACACAGAGAGCCGAGGCCTCTGCACGCAGTAGAGGAAGCAGAGGGCACCAATTAGCCAAGATCTACTGGCCCGCTCCCGAGCGCCCCAAGTGGTCATTCCTGGGCTTCCCATTCTCTCACCAGGCAGCCGGAGCAACAGCCCCCGTGAGCGCACTGGGCCCCCGCACGCAGTGAACAGTTATGGGCGATGCAGCAGGGGTCCGGGCACTTCTGGCATCAGAAAGGCAAGAGTGGAACAGTGAGGGCGCAGCGCTCCATACCTCGGGGGAGAGGATGAGCGGGGCCCAGCCTTGGTCCCTAGAGGTGGGGCAAGAGGACTTCACCTGGCTGGAGCCACAGTCGCACTCTTCGCCGGCCTCCACGAAGCCGTTCCCGCAGCGCGCCGATGGCAACAGGAGCCTAGGGTCCGGGGCATTTGAAAGGCACGCGCCACCTCCCTTTCGGAAGAAGGCGCGCAGCTGGCGGCGGCTGCAGGCGCTGAACACGCGCGGGAACGGGTGCCTACGGCCGGAGGAGGACATGCGAGGATCACCCCCAAAACCCGGCTGGTGTTGGATTCTCACCCCTGAAGTTAGCCACACAGCCACCAGGGCATCTCCTGATCAATGGGATGCCTGAATCCTCCAGAGGCTGAGCTCAGAGAACGGAAGCCACCTGAGCCATTCCGGAGCCCAACTCCGGAGGATGTGACGCCAAGAGTGGGTAAGCCAAGGACCCAAGGTGGAATGGCGAGCCAGCGTTGCTATTCCAGAGTTGGAGTAGCCTTGCTCGGTTGTTCCGAAATTGATCTTTATATACCCTTGAGAAACCGCTTTTCACTTAGGCCTCATAACCTCCACGGGCAGGTAGTTATCATCATCCCCATTATACAGCAGAGGAAACTGAGGAATAAACACAGAAACTCAGAGAGAAACGTGCCTAGGTCCAGTGGCCCCTGCCCTGCGCACGTACCCAGTGGCCTCCGCCATCACGCAGCCGCCCTCGTCTGCCATGGCCTCCACGCAGCAGCCGTCTGGGTCATGGCTGAGGCCAAGGCTGTGCCCTATCTCGTGGGCCATGGTGGCTGCAGGGCCAATGGGGAGCTCCGAGTGGTCCTGGGAGGTGGGCATGGGGATGTCATTGCGGACCGCGAGCCCCACTCTCCCAGCCACTCTGCTCCCACGTCTCTGGCAGAGCTCACCATGGTCACGCCTCCAGAGCTGTCGACGCGGCACATGCCGTTAACTGGCGCCAGGCCCACAGTGGTGCCCTGGAAGGTGCGGCCCCTGGGGGTGGAATGCGGCGTGACCCTGCGGGACTGTGAGTCAGGACCTTCCTGCCCGCGATCCGCATTAGGGTCCAAGGCACCCACGTGAGCAACTGTGCTGAGTCGTGTGGCCGCCGAGTCCACACCCCCCGGCGCCACTGCAGGAAGGCCCAGAGCGTGGCATTCGCGTCAGGCGTGACGCGGCTGCGGTCCTGCTCAGTCCACACCTCCAGGCCAGTCAGCACCAACTGAATGTCCAGAGTCCTAAGAATCTGAGGGCAGAACGCGGTAGGACTGAGGCCGTGAACCAAGAGCCCCACAGAACCGGTGCCAGTGTTTCTTGGTGGCCGAGACCTTCTCCTCCCCCTCTACCATGCTAGAACCTGCCCTCTCCCCGCAGTCTCCAACCTGTTCCACATAACTGGCAACCTCTAAAAGACGCTGTTTGGTGTGGTTCAAGTTCCGGTGCTGGATCAAGAACTGGAAGGACAGAATTGCCCCGGAGTGAGGGGCTGAGCTGGCCTCATCCCAGATCCTGCCAAATCCTTGGGTCTCCCCTCACCAGGGTGTGGTCAGCCACTATGTACAGCTCCAGGTACCTCGGACTCCTGTGGGACTCTCGCCTCTCCTATAGAGGTACAAATAATGAAGCTAAGTGACAGAAAGGATGCTGGGCTTGAGTTTTTACCACCAACCCCAATTTCCAGAAAGAAGAGTTTTTAAAATTCACTAGAATTTGTTTCTTCAGCCTCTGAGTTAAAATCTGAGTTAAAAGGTGGTCCTGGTCTGGGCCTTCATTCCTGTCTCCTCTGAATTGGAGCACTACAGATACTGCATTTCCACTCCCAACTATGTCTGTGTCCCTGACCCTGCTCTGGAGGGCAGGAAGAAGGCTGGCCATTTCTGGTTTGTCCTTGAGGTCCCTGTAGCCACAGGCCCCTTTCCAAGTGAGCAGTTGATCCATGCGGAAGATCTTGTGGGTTGAGAGGTCCTCAGAATCCTCAGATGGCCAAGGATGCAGATAATAGCTGGCATTGCTGCTGAGCCTGATTAGGCCCCTAGGAAACAGAGGAGTGCAGAGGGGGATATGAGGGAGCTCTTGCTTAAGCCCCATCCCAGACCCCTCCCCCAGTACTGCTCACCTCATCCCAGAGCAGGTGCTGAGGACTACCCAAGAATGAGGGAAGCCTCTCACATGCCCATGGTAGTGACAATGATCCTGGAGAGGAAAGAACCCAGCCCCAAACTTCAGCCAGGGCTAAAGCAGGAGGAGCAAAGGGAGGGAAGAGAGGAAAACTGGCTCCAATCTTCCTTAGGAATGGGAATTGGGGAATGAGGTAGGCATAGGAGGGCTATCTTCAGGGTGCATCCCCAGCACCCAGCACCCTGTCTTCAGAGCCCCTGGAAGCATCTCACCGTGTGGTTGGGGACCAGCACCACTGGCTGCCCATCTGGGCTGTAGTGGGTTTCTGTGTATCCCGGGGCCAACAGCCTGCTGGGAGGGGATGTTTTAGGAATCATGGAAATTAGCCCACCTCTTCTAGGTTGCCCTCCACCATCCTCCCTGAATGCTAATTAACCAGCTCTACAGGGGGCACCTAGTGTGTGTCTTAGGGAAGGCACAGGAGAGGTTGTGCATTGTCTCTCAGAAAAACATTGAACAAGAGGGAGAAAGGTGAAAGTCAGGAAAGAGGCTTCACAGTGGCTTAGAAGTGGGAGGTGAGAGTATAGAAAGCACCAGCGAGGGACAGGCAAAGGTGAAGGGTTCGTGGTCCTGTGGGGCCTGCAGCAGGCAGCTGGGTCTGCAGGTCAGAAGGGGAGAATTCTGGAGACACTGCTGAGAGGTAGGACTGGGAGCCAAAGAAATGTGGTAAACCCCCTGAGTGCCCCTGCCCCTGCCTACCTTGTTGGGAATCTAGTCAGCCCTCTTGCCTCCCTCTACCCTAAATCCTTCAAATCTTCTCCTCAAAAGGCCTCCAGACTCCACATGTCTCCCATCTGTCCCTCAGTGATGCTCACTCCCTGCTTCCAGAGAAAACAAAATTCCACCTGTCTATACCTGCTTCTGCCCTGACCACCTGAGTAGGGATCCCCATCCCCACCTTCTCCAGACCCTACTCCATGAGGAAAAATCAACTATAACCAATCATTCTTCTCTAAAGAACACCCTTGACTCATCCAGCCTCTTTACCTCCAGACATCTCCAAACACCTGTGATTCCTGCTTTTCCTGCTCCCAGTCATTCCTCTACATTTTCCAGCTTTGCTCACCCATTACATGAGCACACACATGTGCACACACATACCATTTAGTGGGTAGGGACATTAAACCCCAGGGTAACTGCGGTTTGGCATGGTGGAACTAGAATTTGTTCCCAGTCCATCTGACTCCATTGGGAAAAATAAAATATGTGTAGAGTGCTCAGAACAAACCATGCAATGAAACTACTACACACTAAGTGATGCCTATTGATAGTGTAGACATGGGGGGGTCCAAGATTCTGTACTCCATCTTGCATACCCACACCACTCAGCCAAGGGCACCATCCTGAGCCTCTCTCCGCCTTCTCATTCAACGGCTTCAATTTTTTGGCTCTACATATCCAGAACACAGCAGGAAATTGCCTTTGGTGATTGGCCCTCTTGAGACTCCCCACATCATTTCCCCCTGCTTTCTTCTTTATAGATGGAGGCCTTCCAGAGAATCCAGACAAATTGCCACCCCTGAATGTGCTTTGACTCCTGTAGCCATTGTGCCTTTGTTCCTGCCATCCCTTCTACCTAGAATGCTGTCCATTTGTGGAATTCTAAGATTCCTCCAGCTCACCATGTCCTGGGAATGCCCACTAGGTGGTGCTCACCCATCACCAGCAGCTCCTGAGGTTGGGACACACAGCAAGCCCACAGCAGGACTGACTCAGCTTCAACAGTCCACTTCAGTCTCTCCCTATCACCTGTACCCTTTCTGAGGCCCTCTCCCTAACTAGCCTCCAAGTTAGTTTCTATCCCCAGGACTGATCCCCTCCAGAGACAGATGTGTTCCTGGCCCCTGCATACCCCTGTCAGGTACTCACTGGTTCTTCTCCAGCTCAAGCAGGAGCTCCTGGCCTTCAGCCTCCAAGACCACCAACCCCGAGTTGAGTTTCAAGATCTGAACAAAAAGGAGTTCAGGTTGTGATGAATGCCTCTGGGTCACCTGCCTGCCAAGAAGCAGGTAGGATGTAGAGCTGGCTGGTGAGCAAGTTCATGGGTTCAGTAGAGCCCCATGGATCATGGACAGTGTGGAAGGTATGGAAGTGAGAACATGCAAAGATATTCCCAAACTCAGATGTTTTTTGATGTGACAATAGCCACTCAAAGGTGCATAAACCTTCCAGGGCATACCATGTCATCCCTAGAGATGAGGGATCCCAGAAGGGTACCCTGCTTTTCCCACAGTTATTGGGCCTTTCCCTTGGTCTTCCCTCTTTCATTCCCAGGAAGCATGAAAAGCAAAGAAAGACAGTGGGGGAAGAAGATGAGAGGCATTGGGTAGCCACAGTCACTGAGCTTTCTCATGATCCCTGTGTTATCTGGGAGTTTGTTTCTGTCTCTTAAAAAAAAAAAAAAATATATATATATATATATATATATATATGTGTGTGTGTGTGTGTGTGTGTGTGTGTGTGTAAATTTGGGGGGATGCTGGATATTCAACCTAGGACTCTATGCATGCTAGAACCTACACCCCCAGTCCCTTGTTTCTGTGACTGGCTGCCCCTCATTCTCTGTAGAATTCAGACTTTATTCCTCCACCCCCAACTCTGGCAAACTGCCCTACCTTCCAAAGTTTTCCATGGCTTCCAGCAGGCCTGCCCCACACCTGAGCTCACAAAGTAAACATGGACTACATCCAGGCAGAGAGAATTCTGACTTTCTTAGCTAGATGTCAGGGAGGTTGGTCTCAGCCAGCTAGCCCTCCTCCCTTTCCCCTCACCTTCTTTGCCTCTTGAACCCCCTGGGAATACCGCATATTCCCTCCCTTGTCTGCTCAGCCTGGCTGGGGGCCCAGAGTTGGAAGCAGCCCAGGAGATTCCTGGGGGGTTGTATTTTCAGAGTGTTCCCTCACCCTTGCTGGCCCTCCCCTTTATCCTAAAATGCACTGGGCTGGGGCCCTGGCCAAGGAGCTCAGAGTCTTGGAGGGGGGCTCTTTCCCTGCAGGTGGGGAGCAGACGGCCCTCACTTCCCCAGCCACAGGCTCCACAAGGCCCCAAGCGTGAGCTCATGTGGCTGGAATGCCACTTGTTTTATTGGGGAAAGGTTTGCACTGGGAGAAAGGCCGTGGCCCATGTGGAAGAACACACTGGAGGTCCCTGCCCCTCTACAGCCCCTGCTGCCTTTGCTTGTTGCCTTCCTGGTGATACTGCCCACCCACCATGCACCCCATCTACACCCCAAAACGTGAGTGTACCCTGACTGTTGGAGAAGACATCCTGCCAAAGCTTAGTCTCCTGTCCTAGGCTTTCCTGGGGGCAGAGGCCAGAAGTAGCTGAAGCAGGGCCCCTATGGGATCCTCCTCTTAGTCATAGCCCAGACCAGACAGAGAAGGAAGCCCACAGTTGGTGTGACCCCAGCACGTGTCCAGCCTTCACCTTCACCAGGTATGTCAAGAACAATCCCAAAGTGCAGGCCAGCACTGTGCTTAACCAGTTGAATGGTGGCCCTAGAGGTCTGTGGGACCCAAGTGAAGACCCTAAGTTGGGAGTCAATGGGCCTCCAGGTAACCCCAACCCTCATGGTAGTTCTCCCCTTGCACAGTGGAGCTGACCTTTCTTACCTGGAAATTCAGACCTCAGTGCTCTCTAGGATTGGGTGGGGGTGACCAGTGTTCTGAGGTCTTTCAGAACTTAGCTGTTCTGAGGTTCTAAGGTCTGTCTGACCATGGGTAACTTTTTAACTTCTCTTTTCTAACTTTACCCTTCTGTAAAATGGGCATATTGAGGCTACTAACCTGTTTGTGATACAGATATTGTGGCAATAGATGGGAGATGGTTACTCTGGAAGAGTATGATGGACAGGAGTTGGGAAGAGGCTGGACACAGTGTTCCAGAGAAGTAAAATGGGATGGGCTTGCATCTGGGGGTATCAGGAGAGTGACCACTGCTCCTTGGCCACAGTTTCAGACACTCAATGGCAGGGTCTTGGGAGAAACAACAGTGTGTCTATAGAGTTACAGGTTCTGATAAATTTGGCCAAAGGAAGATATTTTGGTTTCTTCTTAAAGAGGTTCCTGAAAAGCTTCAGGCCCCACAAACTCTGGACCCATCTCTGCCTGGTGGGGGTGGGGGTGGGGTAGCCTGGATAATACAAGGAGGGAGGTAAGGGGGAAGATGGGGGGAGAAAGCTGAAAATGACTTCCATGTGTGCAGGCTCAGCCATCTAGATGTCTCCCACCCCGCCTGCCTGGTGGGGAGGGGCTAAGAAAGCAGTGAGTTGGTGGTTCTGAGGACCCCAGAAAACCTGCCAAGCTGCAACTGGGGGGAGGGCAAAGGGCTGGGAGACAGGGGCCCATGCTGAGCATGGGGTATTGTAGCACTGACCGGCTCTTCCAGGGTAACTCTGCTCCAGGGTCGTCCACCCAAGACCCACTGGGGAGTAACAGGCTCTCCAGGAGTGTTTCCTAGGATGAAGACAGAGCACAGAGTGAGGGGGACCTTGGGGGGGCTGGGAAGGAGGGAGAGGAGGTTCTAGGGGGCAGGTTCCATCTTCAACGCTCCTGAGCTCAGCCTAGAGAAGGATGGTGGGCACTCATGGGGCAACCCTGGAACTGAGGAGCCACCAGGGAGATGGCAGGAGAGAGACAGAGGAGCCTGGGAAGAAACAGCTCAGCTGGGGATTTGGGAGCTGCCTGACCTGGGGATGGGGTTGGGTCAGAGGTCACAAGGAAGCGGCTCAGGCTTGAAGTATAGAGGGGAAGGAAAAAAAAAGAGGAGGAGGCAGCCTCTGTATTTTTAGACTGGGCAGCAGATGCCTTTAGTATGAGAGATCTATGAGAAGAGGCTGCCTGTGTCTCCCCACCATCTGAGAAAAACAACATCCAGATGTTGTCTGGCAAGGTCCACCATGCCCAGTGTTCTCTTGGGGGCTTGGTGCTGGTGGCAGGCTCAAGGACCCTGGCCCGGAAGCCCCCTGTTTTTGTTTTCAAGTGGAAATCCAGGAAACAGAACCTCTGTGCTCCTGTGCCGGCGTGCCTAAGTGCCTAAGGGGGCTCTAGGAGGAATCCCAGAGCCAAGCATTACTCAAAGGGTGCCTGGAATTCTCCCCTGGAATGTTCCTTCTCCTCCCCCTAACTGGCCACAGCAAATCTCACCCAACCTACCCTGCAGGAGCCAGGCTCCACCCAGAGCCTGCAGCCAGCCCTCTGATCCTCAGTCCCTAGGGCAAGCCCATCTCCCAGAAAAGCAGCACCCAATTCACCACCCAGCCCTGGCCATAGTCCTGCTTCTCAGGCTGATGGTTGTTTGTGTAGGTGGCTCAGCTACTCCCAGGCCACCCCAACTTCTTCATCTCCATTTCCTCATCAAAGACCTGGAATGACAGCAGCTCTAGGAGTCACCTTTCCTCAAGAAAACTTCTTTAATTGATGACCAAGTTGCCATCAGGCAGATGGCAGGTTTGGGGAAGGACCATTTCAGAACTGAGGTTAAAGGAGCTAACTGTAGGGAGACATTGAGTGGGAGGGACCATCTTTCAGCCCAGAGAGAGCTTAACTGGGTATGGAGAACCAAGCCTTCTGGTCCCAGGCCTCAGAAGATGCAATGGATGGAAATGGGTGTGTTATCCGCATGGCCTGCATATACTTGCTGGTCACTGGCACATTGGCAAAGGAAGCAAAGATGGAGCTGGGTGCCTGGGTGCATGGGAATAGAAACCAAGGGATCATGTCTGGGCTGAGGAATACAGCCCCTCTCTCTCTCTCTCTCTCTCTCTCTCTCTCTCTCTCTCTCTCTCTCTCTCGTCCCATCACCATCCCCTGGCCCCAGGCTAGAGCTCTGGGGGTAGACAATAGTGCAATACCTAGGGCTTGTTCCCAAAGGTATGACAGCTGTTGTTCCCTTACTTTCTGGCAGGAGCCAATATATCTGGGGTCCCTCAGTACAGAGCTGTAGAGTCTGAAACTCCTAGGCTTCCCAGCCCAGACCCTGGTGCCCCCATCGGCTCCAGTTACCCTTTCAGTCTCTTATACAGGCTCTGAAAAGTCCATCTTCTTGGAGGGGCTGTTGTTAACAGCCCAGCCATACAAGGAGCTTGCAGAGGTCACGGGGAAGAGAGAGCTGAAGTCTTCCTTAGGCACTGTCAGACACCTTCTGTTTGGAGAAGTCCCTGCCTGTCTAACCAAACAAGGCAACTCCATCAACAATAGACACACTGCCCGAGACTGGAGCGGGGAGGGGAGGGTGGTGTGCAATGAGATGGCTAGTCCTAAGGGCAGAGCAGGACTTTAGGGACCCGTGGGCCTGGAGGCTTCTTGGAGGAGTGAGACCTGCTGACCCTGAGGTACAGAAGCCGCTCAGTTCACCCTAGCAGCTAGGGACTGGAAGGTTTTGAGAGAAGAAAATACAGGCGACCGGGGTCGAGGGGCTTGGCAGCTAGCTGCACAGGCAGGAAAGTGTCTTGCCCCTCTGCTTTGCAAGGCACCATGTGCGGGCAATTCAGGCCCTGAGGCCACCCCAAGCAGTCAAACCCCCTAGACAGGTCTCACAGACACCTGCCTAAACCCTGCGTTGTCCTCTTGGCCAGGTGGTCCCAGTGTTTCAGACCCTCCATCTGCTGACCAGGGCTGGACCCCTCAACCACCAATCACCTCATCTGCCCTCGGGGCATACCCGCGCCCACATCCTCACCTGGAAGCACGAAGGCACAGGGCACTGGCCAAGGCGACAGCAGCAGCACCAGAAGAAGCAGCAGCAGCCGCAGCGACCCCTGCTTTCTCGGAGACCCCCTGCCCATGGCTGAGAACGTCTGGGCCTCTAAGCTCTGGCAGCCAGCTGCGGGCTCCGCCCCGGCTGGATAGAGGCCGACCCACGCCCCGCGCAGCCCGGCCGCCGCCTCCCCACCCTCCCGCGCAACCCGGCTGGGAACAGCCACCGCGGCGGATCCGTCCCCACGCAGGCCCCGAGGACTCGACCTCGTGCGTGCCGGGGAGCCCGGACGACCAGCCCGGGGAAGCAGCAGCGGCCGTCGAGGGACAAGAGCCGGGCGGCGCGGGGCGGAGGCAGGAATCCAGCCCGCGAGGTCCCTCCGCATCCCTACCCGTGGGGGCGGAGGATGGGGACGGGGCGGGAACGCGGGAAATGTTCTTCGAGGCCAAAGCGGGGTGGGGTGGTAAACAGGGGCCGCGAATGCGGGCTGCCAGTAGCTGCTCAGGGCGGTCCGAGGAGTCCCGGTCTCGGGTCTCGGTGGTCTTCTGGGACAGACCTCTATCTCCCACTCTACTTGACACGGGTCCTGCCCAGAGGCGCCTAGGCGAGAACCCGAAGGAGGGTTCATCTATCCACACCGGGTGCCTCCCAGAGGAGAGGGACAGTCATGTGTAGCTGCCTCTGAACCGCAGTGGCCGCCAGCCTCTGCCGAGGACGCACACCCAGGTGGTGGTGATGGTGATGGGGAGTGTGCAGAGGCTGTGGTCTTGGGTGCCATGGTGCGGAGCAAAGGCGACGTATGGCACAGGCGCTGGGTGGGGCCCAGTCCTTTGTCCCAGGCCATGGCTAGACGGCAGAATTGTACAAAGCTATACCTCCCAGGCTGCGGGGAGGAGGGGTGTCAGTAATGTGTGTGTGTGTGTGTGTGTGTGTGTGTGTGTTGGGGGGGGTGGTCCTTTTGGTGTCAGTAGCTCTAATAGAAAGATTTGTTGGTTTGAGAATTAGGTATATATTCAGAAAGCGAAGGATGTTAACTTTTAAGCGAATCTGTTTCCGAGAATTTGGGATTAGGAATGTGGGTAGTAAAAATTCCAGCAGCGAGAGCAACCTACATTTACAGCATTAAAAATTATGATGGATCCTGACTCAGTGATTCCCACCTGTAGTCGCAGCTACTTAGGAGGTTGCTTGAGTCCAGGAGTTCAGGGCCAGCCTGGACACACAACAAGACCCGTTTCAAAAAACTCAATAAATAAACATAAAAATTAAGGAATGATAAAATGCTTAAGAAAAAGTCTTTCTACCTCTTCAGTCTCCATTCTTTCAACCCTCCTCACCCAACAGGAAGCTGCTACTGTTAGTTTCTTACACAGGTTTTAGATTATTTTTATACATACCCAAGAAGTAAAGACATTTTTTCTTAATATTTTTCTTCACCTTGGTTTTATTTTCTTAGTACAACTTTTATGTCAGAGCTTTGAGAAGAGCTATGTCCAAGGGCATCAGAGGACTTTTCTGCCAAAATCTCTGAGCAACTGTTAATTTACTTTTGAGTTTGTAGAGGAAGGAATGGAGCCTTTGGATCAAAGTTGAGGGTGATAGATCCTAGAAAGTCACCAATCAGCCCAGTATTCATGTCAGGTAATATTATGGGAAAGATGATTTATCAAATGGTTTATTGTTATTTCTCTCTGAGCAGCATGGGGAAATGTCCTGGAAATAAGACAGATCAAGTGCAATGTTCACCAACTAAACAGGACTCAGCCTGAGGAGTGATCCAGAAGAGGGTGTCACTGCCAACTCCAGCTTACCCACATGTCCTGGATGGCACCTGGAGATCCCAGGCCAGTGGTTGAGTGGATCAGAAAAAGTAATGTGTGTGAATGGAGGATCTCAAAGTCACAGTCAAGGCTCCCTCCCTGACAGCCTGGTACATCCAAAGGGCAACATGTTGCCCCTTGATAAGGTGAAGGGTTTGCTTAGAACCCTTCATCAGCCAGGTTTTGATTTGGGTAAACGGTTCTGATTATTAAGCATAAAAGATGGGAAGTTTCCGGTGGTGGTAGTGGTGGGGGTTTTTGTTGTTGTTGATTTTGTTGTTGTTTTAAGAAATGGGGTCTTGGGGTTGGGGTTGTGGCACAGTGGCAGAGCACTTGCCTCACATGTGTGAGGAAGTAGGTTTGATTTTCAGCAGTATAAATAAATGAATAAAATAAAGGTCCATTGATAACTAAAAATATATTTTTTTAAAAATGGGGTCTCTCCTGGCATGGTAGCATAAGCCTGTAATCCCAGCGACTCCAGAGGATGAGACAGAAGGATTGCAAGTTCAAAGCCAGCCTCAGCAACTTAGCAAGGCCTAAGTAATTCAGTGAGACCTTGTCTCTAAATAAAATATAAAGAAGGTCTGGGGATGTAGCTCACTGTTTAAGTGCCCCTGGGTTCAATCCCCAGTACCAAAAAAAAAAAAAAAAAAAAAAGAAAAAAAGAAAAGCAAGAAAGAAAGAAAGGAAAAAAATGGGATCTCACTGTGTTGCCCAGGCTGGCCTTAAACTCCTGGGTCTAAGTAGTCCTCCAACCTTAGCCTCCCAAATAACTGAAACTATAGGTACACACCACCATGCCCAGCTAAGTGGAAGAGTTTTTAAATACTTTCTTTCTGAAATACACATTCAGAAAAGTAAGCAACTCAATGAATTTTCACAAAATGAATACCCCCATATAACCTGCATCCCGACCAAGACAGAGCACATTCCCAGCCCCCCTAAAAGCTCTTTCATGGCCCATTTCAATCATTTTCCCCATTGTTTACCACTATTTTGACTTATATCACCATTAATTTAATTTCACAAAAATGGAATCACATGGTGTTATGATTTAGATCTTCAATGTCTGCTCCAAAGATTCATGAATGGGGGCTGGGGTTGTGGCTCAGCGGTAGAGTGCTTGCCTGGCACTTGCAGGGCCCTGGGTTCAATGCTCAGCACCACATATAAATCAATAAAATAAAGGTATTGTGTCCAACAACACTAAAAAATAAATATTTTTTAAAAAAGATTCGTGTATTGAAGGCTTGGTCCCCAGTGCAGTATTGTTCAGAGGTGGGGCTTCTGGGAAGTGATTGGATCACAAAAGCTCTAACCTCATCTAAGGATTTATAATTGGATGACACTATCAGGAGGGGGACATAGTTGAAGCAGTGAGTCCTTGAGGGTGTGCCCTGGGAGACTATCTTGTCCCTGGCTCCTTCCCCTCTCTCTGCTTCCTGTCGGCCAGGAGCTGAGCAGCTTTCCTCGTCCACACCCTTTTGTCATGATGTCCACTTTGCCTCAGGGCCAAAGCAATGGAGCTAGCCAGCTGTTCTAGTGACCAGAACATCTAGTGATGTTCTAGTTTTGCATCGTTGTGACCAAAAGACTTAGCAAGAACAACCTTAAAGGAGGAAAAGTTTATTTTGGCTCATGGTTTCCGAGGTTCGGTCCATGGTTGACTGTGTACCTCTGAGCCAGAGGTGGAGGCAGAACACCTTGATGAAAGGGCATGGCAAGGAGAGCAGCTCAGGATGTGGCAACCAGGAAGCAGAGAGAGCTCTGCTCACCAAGGCCAAAATACGAACCCCAAAGGCACTCCCTCAATGACCTACTCCCTCCTGCTGCCCTCACTTACCTACAATGACTGCCTGGTTCATCCAGTTATACCTTTCATAATCTTATCACTTCACCTCTGAAAATTCTTGCATTGTCTCACATCTGAGCTTTAGGGGGACACCATAATACCAACCATGGACTGAAACTCTGAAACCATGAGCCAAAATAAATCTTTCCTCCTCTAAGTTTTGTTTTGTTCTTTTTATGTTTGTTTGTCTGTTTGTTTTGTTTTGTTTATACTGGGGATTTAATCCAGGGGCATTTAACCACTGAGCCACATCCCCAGCCCTTTTTTTATTTTTTATTTTGAGACAGGGTCTCGCTAAGTTTCTTAGGGCCTTGCTAAATTACCGAGGCTGGCTTTGAACTTGCAATCCTCCTGCCTCAGCCTCCTGAGCCACTGGGGTCTAAATTGTTTTTCTCAGGTATTTTGGTCACAGAGACTATACTGTTTAGTACATACAGTAGCATCTGGCTCCTTCCACTGAACCTTGTTTGAGAGCGTCTCCCATTTGTTTTCTGCAGCTGTAGCTCCTGCTCACTGTTATAATATTCCATTGTGTGAACAAAGCACAATGTTTTTAGCTGTTGTGCATTCACTGTTTTTAATTTCTGGCGGAGAGTAGCGTTTCTGTGAACATTCTAGTACAAGTCTCATGGTCACATAAGCCCTCGTTTTCTTGAGTAAATACCCAGGGGAGAAATGCTAAGGTCATGGGAGGGATAGGATTAGCCTAAATAGATATTTTCAAACTGTTTTCCAAAGTTGTCGTACACACTCTATGATATCATTTATATAAAGTTCAAAAATAGGCAAATCAAATTTATGGTGGTAGAAATCAAGATAGTAGCTGCCCCTGGGGAGTACAATTGGGAGGGGCTGTGGAAGGACTCTGTGGTGTGGGTGATGTTCTGTTTCTTGATCTGACACTGGTGGCATGGGTGTGTCCACTTTTGGAAAAGTCGTGGAGCTGTATGCACTGATACTGTGTGCATTTTTCCGTGTATATGTTACACTTCAATTACAAGTTTATTTCAAAACACTAAGAGGGGCTTCAGATCCCTGGATGGAACCAACTGAACCCTCTGAGCACTTTCCAATCCAAGGTGGACGTACATCTCTTGGAGGGACACAGAAGCAAATGAAGACATGTTACATGTCCCCAAACACCCCAGTAGGCACCCCTCCTGCTGCCATCTGTGGTTCTCCTCTCTCTCTCTCTCTCTCTCTCTCTCTCTCTCTCTCTCTCTCTTCCCTAAGACAGCCCACAAACATCTGGCAGCATTTGGCTTTATCTCTTCCTCTCCCACCTCTGGATTTAGCCCATTCTTTCCACCCTCCTGCTTGACAACAATTCAGAAGAAATGATGCCAGTCACTGTGCTGGTCACTGGGGGTGAACAACACATAACCAGAGCCACAAGGAGCAGGGAGGGACACAGATCGCTTCAGCAGAAGGCAGTTAGTGTCATGTGATACGCACTCCCTGGCCACCTCTGCAAATATTCTCCAAGAATAAAACCCACCAACGTTGGAATCCTCTGTGTTCTAGCCCAAAAGTTTTGAGTTATAAGAAACTCACTCCAGTTGCATCATGGGATGGAAGTTTATCAAAAGGACGTGCTGGACAGGCTCCCAGGAAGAGTGTGACAATCGGGCACAAAGAAATGGGGTCTGGAATAAGGGTGCGTGAAACATCAGCTGCACAAAGCTTGCCTGGCACCCAATTTCTTCCCAACTATTAACCCCTATGCTGATGCCCCCCTATTTACCATGCTTCCTATCCCAAGTCATAGGCCCAGATCAGTCCCTTTACTTCTCCCACTCTCGGCTACCAGTCTACAAGGGAGGGTCACTAGTCACCTGAGAACTGGCTCCCCTCAGTTCCTAATTTCCCAGGAGCACTTTATTCCTTCTTGGCAACCCTCATTCCCTTCAACGTGGTACACAGGCCCGCAGGAAAAGGACAGGAGCTCACTCAGTCAAGGAGAGGGATGCCAGCAACAATGACGCTGATGACATCTGTGTCTGCTCCTGGTGCTTGAGAAAGCCAGTTAAGCAGGGCCTGGTTGGGTGGGGAAACGTGGGAATGGAGGCACCTCTTTTCCAGGGGCTAGATCTGATACAAAGATGTCTGCTCAGGCACCCTCACAGCCTGGCATGCCCTCACCATAGGGACCACCAAACCTTGATTTCCTCAGTCCTAAGTCCTGAGAGGGACAACCTCCTTCAGGAAGCCCATAACCAGAATGGCTGGGGTCACCAAGACAGAACTAGTCTGCTGCCGGCATTCCCATCAATGTCAAAAGTCCCAGGAATGTGTCATTAGTTGGGAGTTCTTTGGAAATAGAAGTTCCAAATGTATTTTGGACTCAGAATAAAAACTCCATTGCCCAACCTTTCTTGCAACTTGGAGTGACCATATGACTAAATTCCAGCCAATGGGAAGGGAGGGCAACTGACATATGCTACTTCTGGTTTCGATTGACAAGTGCTTTCCATTTCCACTCTTTCTCTTCTCACTGGAGGGCTGCAGACATGGTGGAGCCATATTAAATCTCACAATCAAAGACCACCTTTTTGGGATGGAGGAAAGTAAAATAGAAGGATCTTGAGCCCCAACACTTTATACCACCATAGCATACCCAGATTAGCAGGCAAGAGAAAAACAAAATTCTATCATGTTGATGTCATTGTATTTGATCTCTTATAAGAGCAACTTGAGTTGTATTCTGCCTGGTACAAAGTTTCTTGGCAACTCTATGAGTTCTCAGATACTATTCTGATCCATCCAAAAAGTCCAGGGTGGGCTTTGAGAAGAAAGATATGAAGGAACAGTACCTCCTTTGGAAGAGAAATGGAGAGACAAGAAGAGACCCAGAGAAAAGGTAGAGACAGAGAGAGAAGGGGACAACAGGACCAGCTCAATTCTTTTCAGGATCCCGCAGAGGCCACACCCTCCCGGGGTAGACTGGGTTTCACCATCTCCTCTTACCACCCATTTTTCTTGGGGGTGAGAGGCTTGGAGCCAGTCATAGAAAGTCAGATGTCACTGCGCTGCTTGCACAGAGGTAGGTAAGACCCAACGCCGCCTCCTTCACATTTCCAGAGTCATCACAGATGCCAGCAACCTCCTCTTCCTGAGGGCAGGTAATGCCACTGGTCAGCTCAGGGGCAGAACACAGGATGAAGTTCCACGTGTGGCTGCATCAGGATCAATGAGCTTCTCACAAAGAAAATCCTGGTCACAGGACTCTGGGTGCACAGGAGGGCCATCCCCCTACCTCCAGTACCCAGCCCCCAGCCCCCAGCCCTTGGTAAGAGTCCCAAGGGAATTGGTAGGAGTTTTGAATGACTAAAACTGACACCAGATGGGTGCAGGAGAAGAGGCACATCCCAGTGGAGGGGTAACAGACTTTCACCCTTGATTAGGTGACAGGCAGGCTCAGGAAAGGGGAAGAGAGACCTCAAAATAAAAGTTAAAACATCTCGAAAGTGCGGGTGATGCTAAGACCAAAAAATCTACCAGAATCAGGGAGCCAGTCCCCCAGCAAACACCCAGTGGCTGCTCTCAGTCTCAGAATCTTGCTCTCCCAATCTTCCAAGTGATGCCAGTTCCCTTCCCAACTCCCTGTGATTGTAGGAAATGACCACAAATTCCACCCCCTGGTCCCAGGCACCATCTTATCAATGAGCGCGGCCTCTAGATGCCAGCCAGGCACTATGGGTAGCCAGGCCTCATGTCTGCATGTGGCTGTGTTGACTGAGTGATTACCTGCGTAGTGTCTTTCTGAGGAGCCATCTCCACAGAATTCTCGCCCACATTCAGTTTATGAAAACGCCTCCTCCTACATGCAGGAATGGAGTCAGAGAGGCTCCCTGCTCCCTACCACCTGCCCTCAACCTCCCTCCCCACCCACATGCTGGCCCAAGACTGCCCCCTATACAGAGCAGGGGAAGCCCTGTGCACCATGGGATACCTTATCTTTTTTTTCCTCCCTGGCCCGTTCTGTAGCCCAAACAGGGAAGGGAAAAGAAAAGTAAGAAAGCTACAGAAAGATGGATGGAGAGGCAACTCTGGAAGGGATTCCCAAATTTGGAAGAGGTGGGCTGGGAAGTATGTGGCTTGTGAATTTGGGAAGAGGAAGGTTCCCCTAAAGGATATGGGGCAATGTTGGAGGAAAAGGGCATAGAAAGGCAGCCCACCCTCTGGCTCTAGACCCACCTCCAGTTGTAGCAGGCCCCCAGGCCCAACAGCAGGCACAGGCAGCCCAATAGCAGCCCCAGGACCCACAGGAGCCACTGGAACACATGTAGCCGGTGCAGGGCTGGAACATGGAGGAGTGCTCAGGGGACAGCTGTGGCTCATGGCCCCCAGTGCTCCCTCCCCAACACCTTGGCCCACCCAAGATGAAGACTTCTATTCTAACTTTCCCTTCATTTCCAAACCCCCGGCCCCCCGCGATGCAAGAGCACTCTAAGCAATCTTTTAGACTACAAAGACAGTCTTATGGCAGCCAAACAGACTCAGGGAAGACAACCTTTGGACCTGAGATCTGTGCCTTTGTGCAGAGTGGCCTGGGAGCCCCCTCTCCTCACCTCTGACCCCAAAGTAGGTGGAGGCAGAGGCAGAACCCAAGGCATTGGAGGCAGAGCACACGTATTCTCCCTGGTCACTGGGCCGCAGCTCCTTGATGTCCACCCTCAGGGCATTGGGGGAGGCCAAGACATGGATGTGTGGCTCAGTGGGAGCTTCCTGAGACTTGCTGGAGGCCACCAGTCGGCTGCCAAGGTGAAGGGTCAGGCTGGCAAAGGGCTCACTGTCCACTTGGCAGTCCAGGATACCCTGGAGGCCACCCTCAGGCTCCACAAAGACTGTCATGGTGGGCACCTTGGGAGGGTCTGTAGGGAGAAAAAGAGTATGGTGATTGTAGGAAATGACTACAAATTCCACCCTTCCTGCACCCATGCAGCTTGTCTGGTACCCCTCCCATGAAGGGATAAAGCCTATTTCCTCACTTTTTGACTCTGTAATTCACTTCAACCAATTAAAGGCAAAAATGACATTGAGGGACTTCAGAGATAGACCTCAAGAAGTCTTGAAACTTCCACTCTGCTTCCTGAAATGCAACCATGTGGGAAGCCCAGGCCAGCCTGCTGAACACATGTAGCCCAATCACAGCCATAAGAATGAGACCATCTTGGACAATCCAGCCTCAGTGGAGCCACTAAACAATGGCAGCCACATGCAGTGAGATCCCAACTGAGCCTAGCCCAAATTTTTGACCCATAGAATTGTGAGTTTGGGGTAGCTTGTTACATAATAATAGCTGACTGCTGCAGAGGTAACTTGTTACATAGCGATAGCTGACTGCTGCAGCATGGGTGCTAGGGAAGACTGGAGCAGAAGACCAAGGCTGACAAAGGCCTCCTGTATGCCAGGCACTCAGAATGCTTTATCTCCTGTATTTCTCCCAAGAAGATGTATTCCCCATTTTACAAAAGAGGAAACCATGACAGATGCACAAGAGCATACAACCAGTTGACAGCAGAACCCAGGATTCCATTCGTGTAAAGCCTTTACTCTTGGCAGACAGCAGAGGAGGAAGACCTGAGGGTCATGGAGGATGTGGGGAGACCAAGGCTGGTGGAAGAGGGTTCACACTTACAGAGCACACGGAGCATGACTGGAGCAGAGGTGGTGGCCCCAGAGGGGAGGTCGGCCAAGCAGTGGTACAGCCCAGCCTGGGCACGGGCCATGTGCATGAAAGTGAGAGTGGACACAGGCTCCGTGTGTAGTGGTCGGCCATTCCAGAACCATGTGAAGGTGGCGTTGCTCACAAGCCCAGGGCCGCCAGGGAGGTGGCAGCTCAAGTTCAGTGCTGCACCCTCAGGCACATCCAAGCCTGGCTCAGCTACCACACGCATGCCTGCAGGCCAAGGATGGGAAGGTGGTCAGTGAGTTGTACCTGCCTCTGGGCATTGCAGGGAGGTCTCAATCTGTCTTGGGATCTGTGCCTTGCAAGATGGGACTGCCTCTCCCTTCACATTGAGGGCAAGAAGAGGGCTGTCCCACATCCATACTCTGGAGCTCCCAGGACAGGAAATATGCCTCCCTTACAGACAGGCCGTCTGAGAGATGAGGATCTCCACCCCAATCTGAGAGTAAGGCTGTCTCTCTCCCTGCTCCAGGCTTTTCCAGGGCAGGTCTGGGACCCCCACCCCAGATTGGGTTCTATGAGGGTGGGGTTATCTCCTCTCCATCGCCACTTCCCTTGGGCATCGCAACACCTCCCCCTTGCTGTTCACCACCAGAATGGGCAACCTTCTCCATCAGAATAGACTTCTCAGGACAGGGCTCTCTCCTACACCTTCAGAACAGACAGTCCCCTCTAGTGGAAATCCCAGCCCCTCACATGGACTCTGGCCTCAGTGTCTGAACCCCAAACCCAAGCTCCCTTCTTGCCTCTCCTTTTTCACTCACCTTCTGCCTGCAGCTTCCCACTAGTGCTGACGGAGCCCAGCAAGTTGCGGGCTGTGCAAACATAGGTGTCGTCATCACCTGCATGCACATCTTGCACCTGCAGCCGTAGCACATTGCGGGCCACCTGCACATGGCCCTGCCTCGGTGCTGAGTCATGGAGCCGATTGCTGGTAGCTAACACCTTGCCATTGTGGGACAGGGTCAGCTCGGCAGGAGGTTCGCTGTCCACAGTGCACTGCATCACGGTCATGGGTCTGGCCCTCGAGTCACGGAAGGAGGACAGGACGGCATCTCGAGGGGCATCTAGGGGTGGGGCAGGGCACAGATGGGAGTGTTGCCTATGCACTGCCCATTGACCACTTGCCTGATGCTGTTGAGGCCAAAGTCTCTGGACAAATGGTCACTTTCTAGAAGAAACATCTCAGGAGTCCTGTAGGCAGAGTCCTCCAGGCAGGGTTTGTAAGGCCATAGGATGTCTTTTCTCATAACCTATGTCCTTGTTTCTCCAAATGCCCATTCCTGAGCCCATTGCAGTCCCGTGCCCTCCCTCACTGAGCCCAGAAGCACCTCCCACCACCCTCATCCCAAGCAGCCCCAACCAGCCTCCCTCACTCACAGAGGACTTTCAAGGCTGCAGGCCGGGAGCTGCGTGTGCCCTGGGCATCCTGCACCTGGCAGGAGTAGGCACCTGCGTGAGCCCTTGTGGCCACCGGGAACTCAAGTGAGGTGCCTGGCCCCTCCTGCAGCCAACGGCCATTGTGGTACCAGGTATAGAGGCTGGGTGGGCGGGCTGCAGTGTCCTCACATGTCACTGTGATAGGGTCCCCCTCAGATACAGTAGCCGAGGGAGTGAGTGTCACCCGTACACCTGAGACAAGAAGGTCAGGGTCTGTTGGGGCCAGCCAGACACCACAGCTGATTCCCACCCCTGTGGCCCCCCACCTGGCCCCCACCCACCCTCTAGCCGCAGCTCCAGGGATGTGTTGGCCTGGCCGAGGGGGCTGTGGGCAGAGCAGCTGTACAGCCCCTCATCACTCAGCTGTGGCTCCTGTAGTTCCAGGCGCAAGGTGTTTGGGACAGAGGTAGCAGTTGAAGAGGCCAGGAGGCGACCAGCGTGGCTGAGGATCATTTGGGCAGGTGGGCGGCTGTCCACAGTGCACAGTATCAGAGCCAGCTGCCCACCGCGGCTCTCTAGGAGGTAGGTCAGACGCAGGCTGCGGGGCGCATCTGTGGAGACCCGGAGGGCATACAAATTTAGATGAAAGTCTTGCAGAGGCCAGTGCATAGGGACTGAGGAGGGCCCTGGCTCCCCACCCCATGGGCCCTCTAATTATCCAATTTGGGCACTACTCCTCTGCCCTGAAAAGATCTATCTCTATTGCCCCCAGCTCTAATGCCCCTTGTCCAGTGCTCCATCAGCTGGCTGGGTGCTGAGTCCTTGGGCTAAATGCCTGTGACACTCTGGCCATTCCCTGATTCCTGTGAGCTGCTGTCGTTCCTTTCAACCCCATCCTGCACCCAACCAGACTCACAGAGGATGTCCAGGGTGGCAGGTCTGGAGAGGTGGGGTGGCTGGCCAGGGAGCCCTACACCACAGCGATAGGAGGCAGCATCTGTGACCGTGACATTGGGCAAGGAGATGGAGCGGGCACCGCGGCGCTGCTGTCCATCCTGGTACCACGTGTAGGTGAGCTGGGCCAGGCTGGCGGCCCATACAAGGCAGGTCAGGTTCACCTGCTGCCCCTCCTGCACCACGGCCTTGGGCCACACCTGCACACTCACAGCTGGGGAGAGAGGGAGGGCAGAGGACACCAGTGAGCATCTTGAGGCTGTGCAGGTCTTGAGGCTGAGCTTAGGAAATGGCTCAGTGTTTCTTGGATGGTCCCAAATGGAGCTCTGCAGAGTCCTAGAAGGTCCCAAGCCCCTCCCTGCCCCTGGTGGAAGGCAAATGGGGTGAACACCATGAACCCTACACTATGGTGGTTTCCCCTGATTAGTTTTATCTACTGGGACATCCAAGAAAAATTCTGTTTTAAAAAGGCTCTTCTGGGAAACCTAAGCCGGAAGACCACTGGGCTAAGGTAGCATGGGAATGGAGACTGTCCTTATGCTCCCAGGCTTCTAGGGTCCTCTCCCACCTTCTCTCCCCTCTTCTATGAGACACATGTGCACGCGCGCGCACACGCACACACACACACACACACACACACACACACACACACACTGACCCTGGGCATCGAAGCTGGCTGAGGCAGAGGCCCGGCCTAGAGTGTTGGTGGCCTCACAGGTGTAGACACCCTCATCCTCCAGCACTGCGTTGTGAATCTCCAGGCGCAGTGTATTGGGGGCCACAGCTACCTGCAGCCGAGGAGAGTTGCTTGCAGGTTCTGTCACACCTTGTAGGGTGGAGGCCACAAGGCGGTCCCCATGAAGCAGCCGAAGCTGTGCTGGAGGGTCACTGTCCACACGGCACAGGAGGAGACCCAGTCGCCCTGGGCCTGTGTCCATCAGGGTGGTAAGTGTGGCTTGGCGTGGAGTGTCTACACCAGGTGGGGAGTGGTCAGGGTGTGGCCCAGGGACCCTCATCCAGGGCTCTGTCATGGTGGCAGAGTCCAGGACCAGGAAATACATCCTCTCCCCCACATGTGAATGGGAAAACACTCTTACAGGACACATGGAGGCTGACTGGAGCGGCCAGGCTGGTGGTTGCTGAGCCTGGGGCCTGAGCTTGGCAATGGTAGGCCCCAGCTTGCTTCAGAGTTATGGCTGCAAAACGGAGTGTGGCAGAGTTCGACTCCGGGAGGAGCTGGCCATCTCGATACCAGTGGTATAAGGTCCCTTCAGGGACCCCCGCGGGCACCTGGCAGCTCAGGACCACAGCCTGGCCCTCCTGGAGCTCAGGTGATGGTGAGACCTGGACCCAGGCTCCTGCAAAGAGAAACCAAGGGCAGGTGGGGGCTTGCCAACATCCCTCCTGCAGTCTGGGACTGTACGAGTCTCTGCCCAGGACTGCAAAACCCCGCCCCTATATCCAGGAGCCACAGCTTTCCTCCAGAGCATTTCCCAGGATCCACTTTTAGCTCCATCTCTGCCTTTCCTGCCCAACTTGCCTGCATAGACTCCACCCTGGTTTTTCACCACCCACCACCTGGAGTTATGGTTTTGCTCTGTCAATCAATCTTGCCTACCAGTGGGTAGGCTTTATGGGAACCAGGCTTGTGTGACCTGTAGCCCCATCACCAGGTATAGCACCTGCATGTGTTAGCTCTTGACAAATGTTGGATTGACCCATGAAGCACTGAAATAGGAGGGAGTTAGGTCATGGCGAGGGCTATTGGTTGACTGTGAATGGGACTATGTGGGTGGCCTTGAAGGACTTGAAGGGAGGTTGGCAGCTGTGTTACCTCGAGTACTTTCTAGCCCTCTCCAGCCCAGTCCTGCACTCAGGCTCCAGGAAAAAGAGTCCAGGTATTGGGCAGTGAGCAAAGGTCAGCTTCTTGATACCACCCCCTGGCTCTGGAGCAGGAGACCAGGGTGGAGGTGGGGAGGAGGCACAGCTGGGATGGTAACTGAGAGCACAGGCCATATCAGGACCAGAACCAAGTTGATCCAGAGTTAGCAGAATCATGTGCCCATGAGCAAGCTCCTAAAACTCTGACCCTCAATTTCTCTGCCTGTGAAATGGGTATAATAAGTAAGAAAATATACACAGAACCAAAATCCAAAGTAAGCCCCAAATTGCTGTTGCTTGTCACTGTGGGAAAAGAAAAGTTTATTTTTCTTTGGCCTTTGCTTTGCAGACATTATCTTTCCTTTTTTGTTTATTTGCTTAGGGATAATTTTTGTAGAGAATATATACATATATGCATATGCATACATATTATATAAATATGTATATATGAATATGAATGAAGAATATGAATATGTATAAGAAAGAATATACACATATGTATATGTGCATATATACATAATATACATACACATTCAGTTTTGTATGAGAATACCTACTATGTAACAGAATTATAGTGTTATAAAATAAGTTATGCCACAAAGTGCTGGAACCAAGCAAACCATCTCGTGTAATTGCTGCTGCCTCCTAGTGGTTGCTATAGTTATTACAAGTGAAAATATCTAGTGGAAGTCAGGCATGGAGGCACATACCCGCAATCCCAGCTATTAAGGAGATTGAGGTAGGAGGATTGCAATTTGACACCAGCCTCAGCAACTTAGCAAGATTCTGTCTCAAAAAGAACTGGGGGTGCAGCCTTGAGTTCAATCCTTTGTACAAACAACAAAAATCTAGCAGGAGGCATTCTGCTGACTGGTTGGAAACTGTCCCCTAACCAATGCTAAAAGACTCACATTTCTGCACAAAATTGATGGCACCCCAGCCCCAAGTCTGACCTAAGTAGCCTCCCTGGGCTTCAGTGTCTTTCACACCATGAGAGCACTGACACTCACCTCGGGCCTGGAAGAAGAGCGAGGTGTTGGCTGATCCAAGAATATTTGTGGCCTCACAGCGGTAGCTTCCAGAATCTCGAAGACCCAGTTCTCGAATCTCTAGCTGAAGGGAGTTGGCCATGGCCTTGGCCTGCAGCCTGCCATGGGATGGGAGCTGGGGTCCCAGACTGCTAGCCAGGAGACGCTCTTCATGGAATAGGGCTAACTGAGCCAGGGGACGACTGTCCACAGTGCAAACAAACAGAGCCATGTGGCCCTGGCCCACGTCCAGGAGGGCCGACAGCTTTGGTGGGTCTGGGGGATCTGCAAGAACAGGGAGAACTCAGGATACTGCAGCCCATCTCACCACATTCCAAGTGCCACGCCATGGCCCCTTCTCACTGCACATGCACAGCCCAAACCCAAGGTAGCCCATGGCCAGTCCAGGCTCTTACCTCCCAAGCCCTTTGTGCCCCTGAGCCCCTCCACCCTCCAATCCCCAGCTGCCCTTGGCCAGAACTCACAGAGCACACTCAGGATCACAGGAGCAGAGAGCTGGGCACCATCCTCCATGAGGAGGCGACAGGCGTAGAGGGCAGCATCGGTTCTGGCCACGGGCAGCAATCTCATAGTTTCCAGGGGGCCCTGGGCCCACAGTGCCCCATTCCGGAACCAGGAGAAGTTGGCAGGGCTGCCTGTGGCTTCCTGGCTCACATTGCAAGTCAGGTTGGCCTCTGAGCCCTCCCAAAGCGTGTTGGATGGTGTGATGACCAGGACTGTGGCTGGACAGCAGGCAGCATGGGCTCATGAGAGACAGACCCCACTATGACTACCCCCTGCCCAACCCAGGGGCCTGGAGCAGGGAGGGAAGGAGACCCCTTGGGCTGCCCTCAGTGTAGGGAAGACAGCAGACGAGCTCATGGGAGAGCTCATGAGAAGTGGGTACTAGAGGACATGGAGACCCAGGCCAGAGAGGGGGCATAGTAAAGGAGAAAGAGGACAAGACAGCCCTACTGTCCTTTGCTCAGAGATCAGCCTCACAGTTCCAAGCCTGTCCCTGACCAAAACTGAGCATAGGAAGGATCTGAAGCTTTGGCTTCCCTCAGTGTGGAGTTTCCCAAGACAGATAGTCAAAAGACACCCAGGGGGACCCCACTCTGTCACTGGGAGCAGCTTTGCCTCCCACTGCTGAACAGGGGTATTTTTGCCTGATCAGCCCTCCCCAGAACAGGAGAGGCAGAGGCGGGAGCTCCAGCCCCTAGCCCCCAGCCCACCGGTCCCCTGCACCCACTCACCCTGGGCATTGAAGATGGCCGAGGCTGAGGAGTTGCCCAGGGCATTGCTGGCCTCACACAGGTACAAGCCCTCGTCCTCCACCACTGGATTGCGAATCTCCACACGTAGCGAGTTGGGGGCTTTGGTGACTTTTGCACGCTGGGAGCAGCCCCCACAGGTGCTGCAGCCACTGGCTGGTGACAGAGAACTAGCCACAACATGGTCCTTGTGGAGCAGCCTTAGCTGAGCAGGAGGATCACTTTCCACCCGGCACAGGAGGACACCAAGCCGTTCAGCCTCAGCTCCGGCAGCATTGAGATCCAGCTGGGCGGTGAACAGGGGCTGGCGTGGGGGGTCTGTGGGGAGGAAGAACATGGCCACTCATCCCAGGGCCACAGGCTGGCTAGGCTCCCAGGACACACTGAAAAAAGGCATGTCCCTAGATTGACCACAAACGGCTGTACAGTTTGTGCACTGCACAAGGGTAACCAGACCAGGGTGGGTGGGATTCAGCCCATGCTCCTGGCTCTCACCTGTGCCCGGGTACTGCATTGAGTCTTCCTAGAAGGAGAGCAATTTGCTAGTTGCAGCAAAGATGCCACATGAGCTAAAGGCCACTCTACAGAAATCCCATCTGCTCCTGAGCCCAGCACCCTCATAGCAGTCCCTTGGAGCCTTGCTCTCGGTTCCATTGAGCTTGCCCCAGGGCCCTACCTGCCTGTCTCTCTGACCTCAAAGCCAGCTCCTGTGATACTGAATAATGCCTTCAAAAGCCTCTTTCTAAAGGTTTCTCAAGAGAGATGGTCAAAAGGCACCTAGCAGTCAAGTCCACCACATGATCTCACTCAGAAAACCCCCGTTGAGGCAGCTGCCCTCACCACAAGCCCTGAGACAATGCCCCTGTGCACACTGTCAGGGGAGACTTTCTGGAACTTAAGCATGCTCTACACATGACTCAGCCCCTCTGGATAATATGGAGCATGCTCCCTTGGGAGAGTGCAGAGGGGCTGTTGAGGAGCACTGAGGGGTTCTGACTTAGACTCTCCAGGAATCTGGGGAGGGCTCAGCCTTTGGAGTATGTGCACATGTATAGGAGTTCAGCATCCCTGAGTCACCTGCAGGCAGTTTGGATATGGGGCCATGGTGGCACTGAGACTTAGGGGCAGAGGGACTGGGATTGGAGGGCAGCACTCAGGGAGCAGAGGAAGCCCTGGCTCATTTCCCCAGCCCTGGGTGGCCAGGGCCACTGTGGCCAGGCCTGTGACCACCCTCCTGATGTAGACCCCAGAGGAGGACTGGGCCAGGAGAGCCTGCAGGAAGTGAGGACAGCTGGCAGTCCCAGTGGGCTGACCCTCCCCCAGTAGGCAGTGGCTGGTGGCAAGGCTGCTCACAGAGCACGGTGAGGACGACTGGCAAGGAGGGGCTGCTGGCGCTGTGGCTGTCCTGGGCCCGACAGTGGTAAGAGCCGGCATTGCTGCTGGAGGCAGCAGGAAGCAGGAAGTTGCTGCTGGGTCCCTCGTGAAACAGGACTCCATTGAGGTACCAGGAGACACGGGTGTCCAGAGTGGAACTCAGGCCGCTCCTGCAGCTCAGAGTCACCTCCTGCCCCTCCACCACCTTGGCTGCTGGACTGATGATGAGGCGGGCCGCTGGCAGGAGGGGGAGAAAGGAGGCTTGAAGAGGCTGCGAAGTCCCCACCCTCCATGTCACCTGCCAAAGGAAACCCTGTAGGTTTCTCCTCTCCCCACATGACTGTGGGCAGCTCTGAGCTTTATGGTGGATCAGGAGGATTTGGCCTTGATGCTAATTCAGATCCACTGCAGCACAGTTGAGAAGGTCTCTGAGCCAGAGCCCAGGTTCCTGTCAAAAGCTTAGCTGGATGGATTAGCTACATCTTCCATAGCCTCAGAAGGGAAGGGCAGCAGTTGGAAGACCTTACTTCCTGCATCTGACTCTTAGCAGAGAGGCTGGCCCAAAAGTTTAACAAATAAAAAATAAACGAATGTCTATAAAGGACCCTCCAAGTTCAGAGTCCGAGTATAATCTGCAAAAATAATGATGTGCATTGCCACACTTCCCTTTTTGCCTTGGCTTCTAGGAACTTCTGAGGTTAGAATGACCAGATAGCTCAGATCTTTAATATGACCTAACCAACTAGTTCAGCCTCTCCGTTGAGTCATCTGGACTTTTAAAGGGAAGAGGTCAGAGCATGCCTCCTTTGGGGGGGTTTCCCCTATCCATTCCCCTGCAATCTGTGCCCGTGTTACCATTGGCATGGAAGTCCAAGGTGGAGGTCGAATTTCCAAGAGAGTTGGTGGCTGAGCACTCATACTCTCCACTGTCAGCTTGTTGCAGGTCTCGGATCTCCAGGCGCAGGGAGTTAGGAGCAGAGGAGATACTGAAGCGTGGGCTGTAATCCCTCTCCTCAGAGCTGGAGGCCAAGATGAGGCCACCGTGTGACAGCACCAGTGTGGCCACAGGCTCACTGACCACGGAGCAGTGAAGGATGCCCATGAGCCCGGCTTGTGTCTCTAGGAAGGCGGTCAGGTCTGGAGCAAGGGGTGGGTCTGTGTGGAGACCAGAGGAGGACCGGTCACCCTCAGATGGAGATGCCCTGTTATAACCTATGACCCTGCACCCTGTTGCCCCATAGTGCCCAGGGACAGAGGGCAACCCCAGAAGCTCCTGAGCACCTGTCAAATGCACTTTTGCTCCTGGGCCAGGCAAATCACTCTGTTGTCCCAGTCGGTCCTCATGGCAAAATTACAAGTAGGGATGGGGCCCCACATTAAAGATGAAAAAAAAATGGTAAAGACCAGATGGTGGACAGCACCTTAACCAAGCCATCAACAGGGACATTACCACCACGGAACAAACTGACACCAGATGCCTCCCAATAGGATGCACCAGGGTTGACACAGCATCACACCTGCAACCTTCCTGCCCAAGCTCAGAGTCTTAGGCTATTTGAGTCTCATAAATGCAAATTGAGGGATAGCACAGAACAACTGACCTATGCTCTTTAAGCTTCAATGTCATGAAAAATTAAGAAAGACTGAGGAACTGTCCCAGAGAGACACAACAGAAGAATAAAGAGATATGTATGACAACCAAATGCAATGTGTGTGCCCAGATCTTGGACCAGAAAAAAATGTGCTGCTGAGCACAATAATGCACACCTGTAATCTCAGCAGCTCAGGAGGCTGAGGCAGGAGGATCATGAGTTCAAAGCGAGCCTCAGGAGTCCTTAGCAAGAAGACTGAAGCAGGAAACATTGCAATACCAGACCTTAAACTATGCTACAGAGCAATAATAACAAAACAACAACATGGCATTAGTACCAAACTAGACATGTCGACCACAAAATACAAGACACAGATACAAACCCACATAAATATGGTTATCTCATACTAGACAAAGGCGCCAAAAACATAAATTGGAGAAAAGACAGCCTATTCAACAAATGGTGCTGGGAAAACTGGAAATCTATATGTAGCAAAATGAAATTAAACCCCTATCTCTCACCCTGCACAAAATCAACTCAAAGTGGATCGAAGACTTAGACACTACAACAGAGACCCTACATGTAATAAGAAGAAAAAGTAGGCCCAAATCTTCATCATGTTGGCTTAGGACCTGACTTCCTGAACAAGACTCCTAAAGTGCAAAAAGTAAAATCAAGAATCAATAAATGGGATGGATTCAAACTAAAAAGCTTCTTCTCAGCAAAGGAAACAATCACTAACATGATGAGAGAGCCTACAGAATGGGAAAAAATCTTTACCACACACACATCAGATAAAGTACTAATCTCCAGGATACGTAAAGAACTCAAAAAACTTAACACCAAAACAAAACAAAACAAAACAAATAACCCAATCAATGAATGGGCTAAGGAACTGAACTGAACTGACACTTCACAGAAGAAGAAATACAATCAATCAGCAAACATGAAAAAATGTTCATCATCTCTAGCAATTAGAGAAATGCAAATCAAAACTACACTGAGATTTCATCTCACTCCAGCCAGAATGGCAGTTATCAAGAATACAAGCAATAATAAATGTTGGCAAGGATGTGGGGAAAAGGCACACTCATACATTGCTGGTGGGACTGCAAAGTGGTACAACCAATATGGAAAGCAGAATGGAGATTCCTCAGAAGAATTGAAATGGAACCACCATTTGACCCAGCTATCCCACTCCTCAGGTTATACCTAAAGGACTTAAAATCAGCCTACTACAGCGACATAGCCACATCATTGTTTACAGCACCTCAATTCACAATAGCTAAACTATGGAACCAATCTAAATGCCCTTCAACAGATGAATGGATGAAGAAAATGTGGTAAAGTTACACAATAAAACATTACTCAGCCTCAAAGAAGAATGAAATTATGGCATTTGCAGGTAAATGAATGAAACTAGAGAATATCATGCTAAATGAAAAAAGCCAATTCCAAAAAAACAAAAGCCAAATGTTTTCTCTGATAAGCAGATGCTGATCCATAGTGAGGTGGGGGGATAGGGAAGAATGAAGGAACTTTGGTTTGGGTAGAGGGGAGTGAGAATGAGAGACATTATTACCCTATATACATGTATGATTACACTACTGTAGTGACATTATTACCCAAAATACATGTATGATTACACCACGTACCACCAGAGGAATGAAAAGTTGTGCTCCATATGTGTACAGTATGTCAAAATGCATTCTACTATAAAATGAATAAGTAAATAAAATTTTTAAAAAAGAATGGGAAGTTATACTCCATGGATGTATGATATATCAAAATACATTCTGCTGTCATGTATAACTAAAAAGAACAAATAAATAAAAATTAAAAATAAAAACAAAGCCAGGGCTGGGGTTGTAGCTCAATGGTAGAGCACTTACCTGGCACATGTGGGGCACTGGGTTCAATCCACATAAAAATAAATAAATAAAATAAAGTCATGGTCCATCTACAACTAAACAAACTTAAAAAAACAAACAAACAAACAAAAAGAAAAAAAAAAAAGCCAGCCTCAGCAACAGTGAGGTGCTAAGCAACTCAGTGAGACCCCGTCTCTAAATAAAATACAAAATAGGGCTGAGGATGTGGCTCAGTGGTTAAGTGCCTCTGAGTTCAATCCCCAGAACCCACCCTCCCCCCAAAAAAAATTTGTTCTAAAAGACATTGTGGAGTCAATTGCTAAAATTTGGATACGGACTATAGGTTAAATAATCATCTTGGATCAATGTCACACATCCTGAGTGTGATCTTTGTACTGGGGCTATGTAAGGGATTGATCTTAGGAAATACTCACTTGAGGAAGTTAGGGGTAAAGAGACATCATGTCTGCAACTGTAACGATGTGAATCAAGATGATCCTCAATTTACAATTAGTCCAACTTTATAACAGTGTGAAAATGATACACATTCATTAGAAACTGCGCTTTGAATTTTGAATTTTGATCCATTCCCAGGCTAGCAATTTCGTGGTATGATTCTTTCTCACACGTGTTGTTGGGCAGTGCAGCCCCCAGACCGTGTGGGGAAGCTACTGACACCCTACCATATGCCTTGCGGCCAGCATTTTGGTGATTCAGCATTCCATAACTCCCAAGAACTAGTCAACACTTTATATTATAAAGTAGGCTTTGTGTTAGATGCATTTGCCCACCTGTAGTTTAATTTGTTTTGAGCATGTAGGTTGAAGGTTGGTGAAGCTAAGCTACACTGTTCAGTAGATTCTTGATTTTGATATTTTCAATTGACAAAAGGTTTGAGATGTAGCCCCATCATAAATTGAGGAGCACTTGTATGAAGGTGGATAAATAACACATATGTGCACTGTGCATGTACATGGGGAGGGCATATGTGTTTACATAGAGAGTAAATGTGTGTATACATATGAACATATGTGAAAGTGTGTGTGCGCATGCACATAGAGAGAGAGAAAAGATAAAGTAACATCTAAAATGTTAGTAAGTGGGGACGCTAAGTTAAAGATATATAATTCTTTCTACCATTTTTGCTACTCTTCATAAATTTGAACTTATTTCCAAATAAGACTTTTTAAAAGTAGGAGGAAACTGAGGCCCAGAGAGGTCCAAGCCTTTCCAAAGTCAAGGTGTGCAGAACTGGGATGTGAGCTGTGGCCTCACAGCCCCATGCCAGCAACCCCAAGCCTCCCTCAGGGGCTCCACCCTCAGGCTCTGCTCTGGCAGTACCAGTGCCACCCCACCCTGGCCACTTACGTTTGACCACCACACTGACAGGGCCAGAGCGCTCGCTGCCCTGGGGGTTCTGCACCTCGCAGAAGTAGAAGCCAGTGTCGGCCCTGGTGGCTGAGGGCAGCTGAAGGGTGGGGGTGTGCGCTTCCTCCAACAGGACATTGTTCTTGTACCAGCTGTAGCGGAGCTCACTAGGCGCCTCTTTAGGAGTGCCGCAGGACAGTGTCACAGTCTGATTCTCCAGGATGGGGCCTGCTGGGTTCACCTTGACCTCGGCCACTATGAGGGAAGCATAGGGCACACTAGAGGGACTCCCAGACAACTTGAGCCCCAACCCCTCAGAGTTCCAAATGGCAGCCAATCAGCTTCAATCTCTATTCAATTCTACTGCACCCCTCCCCATGTAGGGAAGCTCTTGGAATTGCCCTGCATCTCTGTCTTATTGACAGGGGTCCTCTGGACATCCCACTCTGTCATGTGTCCCCCAGTGAGGCAGAGCTGGGATCCACACCTGCATCCCAGAGGCACAGAGCTATGCCAGCCTCTGGCTCTGCCCTGGCTCAGCTCTCCTCAGTCCCATGGCCTGGACCCCACCCCACCCTCTGGCTAGATCCAGCCTCACCCAGGACTCACTGAACACATGCAGGCTGACTGGGGGTGAGACTGAAGAACCAACGCTATTCTCAGCTTGGCAGGTGTAGACTCCCGCGTCGCTCCAGGCTGCCTGGGACAACTGTAGCACATGACCGGTGGCTTTCAGGAGCTCCCCGTCCTTGAACCACTGCACGGAACTGATCCCAGGGTAGCTGCTGTTCACTTGGCAGGTGAATGTGACCAGATCACCTGGAAGGATGTTCCGCCCCTCGGGGCTGAGGAGGACCTCCACGCCTTTAGGGGCATCTGCAAGTCATGATGCAGGTGTGGGGTAAGGGAGGGGGTAGCACACCTCTCGTTTCCTTTCAAAACTCTGCTCTTTGCACTCAGAGCAAACATCAGTCCCAAGAGTTCCTCCGTCCTGTCCTCCTCTACCCCAGACACGTTCCTGCCCCCTTCCTTTTCCACTGAGGCTCTGATAATGCGATGCTTGGCCTGGCGTCCAGCTTGTGCAGCCTTCTGTGGTTTTCTGCTTCAGGGGGTGAGTTGCATGAACAAGGTCACAGGCACCACTTTGCTTGCTTTAGTGGCCTGTGGTGGTTGTTGGTGAGGGACCAGCCACTTAATGGCAGGGGCCAAAGGGTTTGTAAGGAAGGAACTGGCAATACTAAGAAACTACATTTATTTAAATCTTGTTCCAAGGCCTCTTTCTACATAAACATGCTAATAAAAGCTAATATTTCCAAGTGTCCAGCACTCTTCTAACTACCTTACCTGTGTCAATTCCTTTCATTTAAAAAAAAAAAAAATTTTAGTTGTAGTTGGACACAAAGGTATTGTACCTTTTTTTTTTTTTTTTTTTTTTTTATATGTGGTGCTGAGAATCGAACCTAGGGCCTCAATCGTGCTAAGCAAGCGCTCTACCACAGAGCCACACCCCCAGCCCCTTATTTCCATTCAATTCTGAGATAGGAATGAGAAATCATTAGCTCTACTAAGCAGATGAGAAAACAGATGGGAAACAAGTGGCTAGCCCAGTGTTTATTCATCTAGTGGATGGAGGCCAGCAGACTGGTGCCTGTAGATAGTAATTGTTCTAGAACAGCTGCCCCATTTTATTGAGATGGGATGAAGCATAACCAATGGAAACCCATAACCAATGGGCTTTCTCCCCATTGACTTGGCCAGGCCCCAGTGATACCCTGTTCATTATGACCATGTGCAGCTTAAAGCAGAAAAGGGGTAGACTCCATCTCACCAGCTCCTCCAGAGAGGGCACTTGTCACCAACCTAGGGAGAGGGCACTTGTCACCAACCCCCAAAGCTACTTGGAGGCTTACCTATTCCTTGACCTTTTGTGTCTCTCCTTCTCTGGCCTTGAGGATTGACCCTTTAAAGCCAACAGAGTTGGAACAGAGCCATTCAACTTGGCTCCTAGAGCATAACACTCCCTCTTCATCGGCACTGCCCTGACTGTATGCCTGGTTTTGCCTCAGGGACATAGTCTCTGTTCCCCTCTCTCCATTGGGGAGCCACGGACACGGTGCTCAGTAATGAGGGCAGGACCCCTCGCACACTCACACTGGACTTGGAGGTGAATCTTGCGCTGACTCCTGAAACTGGACACTGAGACCTCGCAGAGCAGTGTCCGGTCATGGTCCTGCCATGACAGGACCGTGTGAAGGGTCTCCAGGTGGCCAACGCCGGTGGGCTCAAGCTTCTGGAAGCTGGAGGTGACAGAGCGAGTGGGGTCCTGGCCCTGCCATGTCAGGCTGACTGGCTTCTCCAGGCACGAGTAGGGTGTGGAGCAGTTGAAGTTCACTTCCATGCCCTCTCGCAGCTCCATGGGGGAGGCAATGATGGGCTCACTCGGCTTCTCTGAGGACAAAGACAGGTGTGCTCAGGACTCCCCTTTGCCACACCTGAGACCTCTTGCCCTGGAAGCCCCAGCTGAAGGGGGAGACCTGATCAGGGGACTTAATGGCAAAGCGAGGCTACTTTCAACCTCCAGCCCCACTTTGGTGAATGCACAGGTTTGCTGGGGCTCAGAGTGGGGGAGGGTGGCGGGGGGCTGGAATTGAGGTTGAGAAGGGACCAGGGTGAGGTTTAGGACAAAGTCTGATGCTATCAGCCAGTGGGTCTAGAAGCAGCTTGGAAGTTCTTTCCAGGCAGTAGCGAGACTCCCCATTCCTCACCTGTCACAGAGACGGAGGTGCCTCTGACATCAACCCAGCGGTTGGTATCACTGATCTCAAAGCGGAAGTTGTAGGTGCCTGAGTCCTCAGGCCGCAGGTCCTTCAGCAAAAGGTTGCAGACTTTGTGTTGCATATTCCCCAGCAGCTGGGCGCGGCCGCGGAACCTTGCCTCCACCAGTGTGGGATTCTCAGAGTGAGTCACCACCTGCCGCTGGCCCGAGTATTCATAGTACCAGATGGCTGTGATGCCATCGGGCACTTCCACGTTGGCAGGGAAGCTGAAGATGCAGGGGATGAGCAGGCAAGACCCCTTCACTCCCTGCACAGTCTTGGGACTAGAGACACCCCATGAGGTGTGGCCTGGTGAGAGGGTGGGAGAGAGATATACAGGAGGGTGATACAGCCTTGGGATACCACATACCCTGCCATTCACCCCAGAAAAGGTGCCTCAGGTAAATCCCAAAAAACATGCCCTGCCCTACCCTCACAGCGCACCCCTAGCTCAGGCTAGCTCAATGTCCTAGGGGTACGGTATGGATGTCCCTTGGGGGCTGCTCGGAGGCCTGGCAGGGTGGCTTCAAGAGGAAACTTGGCCTCCTGCTCAGCATCCTGCCACTGTCTGCCTCTGACCCCCCCTTGACCACAGCAGCCAAACCTGACCAAGGCATATCCAGTCTGCAGAAAGCTGGATCTTCTGAGGCTGGGTCCTGTGACACAAGTTTACCTGGTGGGAAGAATGAGGCCAGAAGGAGCAGCCAGAACAGGAAGCCCATAGCAGGTCCTCAGGTGGGTTCCAGTCCTAAGAGGTGGTACACAGAGTGGCTGAGCGTGCAGGAGCCTCCTAGGGCTACCCCAGGCACTGAGGGTCCAGCCCTGTGTCTCCACCCGCTGTTCTGGCCAACCTAGGAGAGGACCGTGTTCCTAAGGATGTCTAGGGTGGCCGCCAGCAGGGAGCCAGGAGCCCACGTTTCCTGTCCAGGCTCTGCACAGAAATGCCCTCACTGGGTGGCGTGTCCAAGAAAACTTTCTGCTCCCCTTGGCCCAAACTCAAGTTCTGCTTTTCCCCGCCCCTCAAGAACCAAGGCAGTCACTGGCAACTGAGCAGCTGTTTCTCCCTCCTCCCCTACTCCCCTGCCCCATCCCTGCTACCCAAATTAACAGGAACTGGAGCCCAGAGAGGTCCAGGGCACCCAGTGAGAATGACAGTGGGGTTTTTTTGTTGTTGTTTTGTTTTGTTTTTTTGTTTTTTTCACTTGAGAGTTTTCTCCCTGTCACCAGCCTTACCAGCTACAGGCCATAATGGGGTTTGATTAAATTTAGCCTAAATGCTGCCTTTAAGAATCACTCCTCTGTTCAAAACCCTTCTATGGCTCCCAATTGTCAGTGAGATGTGAAAGGACCCCTTTCTTGCTCCCTGCTCCATCCCATTCCCTGTCCCCACCAACCCACTGTGAGGCCAGTCTTTCTGCTCAGCACTCCCTAGCTACCCAGCTCTGTCTCTACCATAAATGGTCTTTGCCTGCTGAAACCTTATTCTGCCTTCAAGGTGCAGCGCACGTGGGACTTTACGCTGGAACTTCTCCTTTGGAGTCTCCCCAGCGCTCTCTCTGTGTTTGCCTTGTTCTTGGTGGCCTCCATTTTGGAAAGCCTAGGACTGAGGCTATATGAGCCCCAGCAGTACAGAGCTCCCCAGGCACACCAGGGTCCCCCTCAGTTGGTGAGAGAGGGCTGTGGGTCAGAGTAGAGGCAGGGAGGTGACAGAGCAAGTCTAGGTGTGACAGGTTGTACAAAGGCCTACAACATATCCCATAAGTATGAGTTAAATGCCTACTGTATACTGTGCACAAGAAGGCACCCCATGCCATGGAGTGCCTCCGGTGGGGAAGGAACGCCATGGAGTACAATGGATGTTAAATCCAAAGGGGAGAGAGAGCAGAAATTACTGAAGCTCTAAAACTCTTAGAGGATAACATGGGTGAAAATCTTCATGGCTTTAGATCAGGCAATGCTTCCTTGAGCATGTCAGAAAAACACAGGAAAGTGAAACAGAAACTGGTATAATGGTATGTGCCTTTAATCCTAAGTTCCTCTGGAGGCTGAGGCAAGAGGATCATGAGTTCAAGGCCAGCCAGGGCAACATAGCAAGACCTCCATGTCAAAAGAAAAAGAGAGAAAGGAAGAAAGGGAAGGAGGAAGAAGAGAGAGAGAGAGAGAGAGGAAGAAAGAAAAAAATGGACAACTTGACCCTTATCAAAATGAAAAAATTTTGAGGTGGGCATCGTGGCTATTGTCCCCGCTACCTGGGAGGCTGAGGCAGGAAGATCACTTGAGCTGAGGAGTTTGAGCTCAACCTAGACAACATAGCAAGATTCTGTCTCAAAAAAGACAAAAAGAAGAAAAAAATAAAGAAAAAGAAAAAATTCTGTGTATCAAAAGGCATATCCATAGAGTAAAAACAACAAAAAAAAAGATTGGGAGAAAATATTTGCAAATCATTTCAGGGATTAATATCCAGACTACATAAGGAATTCTTACAACTCAAAAGAAAAAAAACTACCTCAGAAAATAGACAAATGACTTGAATAGACATTTCTCTAATGAAAATAAGCACACGGTCAATAAACACAGGGAAAAATGTTCATCATTAGCCATTAAAGAAATGCAAACCAAAACCACAATGAGCTATCACTTCACATCCATTTAGAATGGCTATCAATGAACAAAGAAAGAAAGTAGAAAATGAAAAATGTTGATGAGTATGTGAAGATGTGAAGAAGTTGGTACGCTCGTGCTTTTTTTTTTTTTGGTACCAGAGATTGAACCCAGTGGTATTTAACCACGAGCCACATCCCCAGCCCTTTTTATATTTTATTTAGAGACAGGGTCTCCCTGAATTGCTAAGTGTCTCACTAATTTGCTGAGGCTGGCTTTGAATTTGCGATCCTCCTGCCTCAGCTTCCCAAGCTGCTGGGATTATAGGGGCGCACCAAAGGGCCAGGCCCCTTGTGCATTATTGTTTGATGGGAATTTAATGGTATGGAAAACAGTTTGGAGTTATGATGTGGCCCAGCAACTCCATTCCTAGGCATGTATCCAAAAAAGTATTAAAAACAGAGGTTCAAATCAGTACTTGTACACCAAAGTTTATAGTGGCATTATGTACAAGAGTCGAAAGGTGGAAACTTCCCAAGTGCCCATCAACAGAAGAATGCATAAACAAAATGTGGTGTGTGCATACAATGAAATATTAATCTATCGTAAGAAGGAATGAAATTCTGACATTTGTTATAACACATGTGAAACTTGAAATCGTTATGTTGCGTGAAATCAACCAGACACTAAAGGACAAATATTATATAGTTCTGCTTACATGAATCTTCTAGAAAACATAAATTCCTAGAGGTAGAAAATGAAATAGAGTTTACCAGAGACTAAGGGGAGGAAGGAATGGGTAGTTAGTATTTAATGGGTAATGAGTCTCTCTTGTGGATGATGAGAAAGTTCTAGAAAGAGATAGTTGTGATAGTTACACAACATTGTACTTAATGCCACTGAATTGTACACTCAATGACTAAGTTTTATATTATGTATATTTTATCATATACACTGCTGTCAGCTTTGCAATCCTCCCTGGTTCCTGCTGACTCTGCGAAGTGACAGAAGAGCCTGAGGAGGCTGGACATGGGGACAGGAAGCTCATGACCTCTCCCAGCCCCCGAGCCCATCTGCCTCATGGGTTGTGTGCTGCTGACTCTGCTATGTCCAGGGGCACACCTGGGGAGGGCTGAGCAGATACCCAGGCTTGGACCAGGCCTGGACCAGACCTGAGCTGCCATCAGGATGCCCAAGCAGTACTCAGCTCAGTGCAGAAGGCAGAAGGGATGTCCTGGAAGGGAGCACAGCAAAGGGCATGGGCAGGTCAGGAACTCTGCTCCCCCAGGGACCCAGGCCTTTCCTGGGGTTGCTCCAGCAGACAGATCTGGTCATTTGCACTGGCCTAGCAGCTCGTCCTCAGTTTTTGGCACTCCTAGGCCTGCTTCCCTTCTGGGAAGACAACCCTACAGCCTGTATTGGAGATGGGCCCCAGTGGGACTCTGAGGCCCAAAGTTGAAAAAGCAACCTGGGGTATGTGTGTCCTTGGGGCCCAGACCTATGCAGAGTGTCAGGGCATTTCTCTGCAGCAGGGGACATTAGCAAACTTTGTCCATGTTGTTCCTGTTACTGGCAGCCGAGCCAAGGAAGCTACCTGGATCCAGCAGGTTGGACTTGGCCATCTGCCCACATAGGAAAACAGCACATGATATAAAAAGGAAAAATGAATTTAATGATGTTTCATCAAACTGCGGAGAAGCAGCTTATTCTTATGCAGGTGGATGGCTGAGTCTAGTCAGCTGAAATCAGGGCAGATTCCTTGGCTTGCTGCAGGTAACATCCCCAGCTGCCTAGTTCTTTCCATTTGGGTCCTAAAATGGATAACACTGAACTTCACAGAGGAATGGTGGGTTTGGACATATGAAGCATGTAGGAGGACCTTTCTAGACCCACCTAGATCACATTCTGCAGATGTCACCAGTGCTTAGCTTAGCCCTAAAGGGGTCATTCCCATTGAAGACCAGATCAGCTGGTCCATCCCCAAAACCAGCCTTGACCCAGAAAACTGTCCCAGGGTAGGGGGGAGAGCAGGGACAACCCCAGAAAGAGAGACCCTCATCCCTGTTTGAAAGGTTGGTATGGAGGGGAAGGAACTCCCTGAGCTTGGGTTGGGGCTGGTGAGCATCTAGTGCCCCTGGTGGTAGAGGAACCTTTTCAGTCCTGGACAGGGGGCCATGAATGTACTAGAGGACAAGGAGCTCTGCCACTCTGAAGAAAACCTTCCCTTGGACAATGACTCTTTTGGACAGCACTGCCTTCATCCTGTGTCTCCAAGTCTTGGGTGGTCCCAAGGCAGGGTTTTAAATCCCCAGAACTGTCATGTGGCAGGTTGGATGGCACCCAAGTTTGCTGCATATAAGATCAAATGCCTTGGGACATCTTGGGAAGGGCAGACTGGGACCCCAAAGCCCTGACCTCTGATCCCAGAGGCCAAGTCTGACCAGGAAGAAAGGGCCAGGAAGTTTTGCTAGAGGCAGGATTCGGTTTCTCTTTCCTGACACCAGGGCTTCTCCCCAACTTCCCTCTTGAGCTGTAAAAGGAGGGACACAGGATGATAAGGCCAGCTGGAGGGCCCTGGCTTAATAAAGGAAGTCAGGGTACAGGCGGGCAGTTCCAGGAGTAGCTTATTTTCAAAATAAAGGAAAGCCCCAAACACAGGTCCAACATTAATTCTGCAAGCCACAGAATTCATGTATAATATAGAGGGGCTTTTGACGGCAACATTAGAAATTTCACGTTTCATTCCTTAAACTGGCTCTAAATGCCCCCAGCTGGAGCCACCCCTCCCTGAGCTGCGACAGACAGTACTGAGGGTCCCTCTCACAGGCAGATAAAGTGATGGATGGATGGAGTGGGAGAACAGAGGAGATTAAGGCTGGGCTGAGCTTGGACTGAGATGGGGGGTGATGGTTGGGATTTGGAATGGAATCTGGGCTGGGATTGGGTTTGCCATGGAAGTGAGAAAGGTGTCTGGGTCAAGGGTGACAGGTGAGGTGCAGGTGAGGTTAGGATAAGGCAGAACTGGGTTAGGATGAGGGTGACAGGGTTGGGGCTGGGATTATGATGGTTGGGGTGACCACGCAAGTGAGATCAGGTTGGAACAGGAACTGGGGCCCACACAGGGTAGGGTTACGATTGGGACTGTGCTCTGCACTGGGGAAGATTTAGGGTGGTAGAGGAATTTAGGCTCTGATTACAGCTCTGGTTGGTGTCTTGGGTTTGGGTTGTTTGGGGATCTAGCTCTCACACTCAGATGACCCCCAGCAAGTCTCAGCCTCTCCCTACTCCCCACCTTCCGCTCTTCCCCTCACCCCGCCCTCCAGGCCTAGGGTTGGGGAGTACCTGCTCCACAGGAGGAAGTGGCTGCGGGGCTAGCAGACCTGCCAAGAAGAAACGGAAGAAAAGCCAGGAGCTCTTGGTGCAGCTGGTTCCCCTGGGTTCTGCCACCCCAAGAGAGGAAGATCCAGTCTCTGGTGCTGCTTCCTCTTTCTCAAAGCCTCAGCTCTTCGCCCCAGCCCAGAGTTTGGCCAGGGAGGCAGCTGCAGGCCTTGCACAATACCAGGACAGGAAAGACCTAGGCCCAGGACCTAGAAACATAAGCAAGCAGAAGTGGGGACCGTGGGCCACACGGTGACTCCTCCCAGGCAAAGTAAAAAATGGGGGTAGTGTTTCCTGTTCACCAGCCATGCCCACACCCCTCTCTCTGGGTCACTGAGCCTTTGAAGGGGGCCAAGGGGAGCACCCTGCACAGTGCTCTTCCCTGATGACTGGGAAGGAAGCGAGCCTGGCCTGGGGTTGGAGAGCATCACAGGATACCGAGACCAGAGCATTTATTCTCCAAGCCCTTTGGGAGACTCTGTGTACCCCACTGCCACCTGGATCCTCTCAGAGCTTCCCAAAAAGCAGGCCCTGGTTGTGGCGGACACGGATGACTCCAACATCCAGGACCCTGCATAGGCTGATTCCTCTCTCTCCTTTACTGGTTTTTACCCTCACTCCATGAATGCAGACAAGGAAAGACCTCTCCACAGCTGGTTCTAATACATGAGTCCATTTTTCTTTTGAGGGCTTACTATGCACACCTGAAATATGGGATCAATGCTAAATCCTTCAAGCAATCTCAGATACAAGTGACAATACTTTTTTTTTTCATTTCTCAAAATCAATTCAACTCAGCCCCTGCCTGTCTTGGTGGGAAGCCCAGCTATAGCAGATGGGGCCCCAGTCCAGAGACATGAACTTGCATGTGCAGAAAAGGAGAGGAAACCCTAAGTCAGAGTGGATTCAGAACTCCAGGCCACGGAAGTGCAGAGCCGAGGTCTGGTGATGTTCTGTGCTGAAATCCTCAGAGAGTCATTTTCTGTCACTGTTTCCTTCATTACAGTTCCTCCATCTACTCCTAAACTTGGGTCATTTCCTCTTTTGACCAGAACCCCAGGGGTTCATGCCATTGCTTCCTTCCTCAACAACTGGTCCAGGGACCCCAGCTCTAGGCCTATGGGATGGTGACCTATTGGTACTAATCCTTCAGTCCTCCAGAGGCTATAGGTACATCTACCCCACTGCTTCATGATGGAGAAAGCATATTCCCCTGGTCCTGGATTTTGGTCTTAGCCATGTGACTTACTCTGGCCACAGGAGGTAAGTGGACAAGACATAAGCAAGGTCTTGAGATGCACGTGTATCTCTGCATGTGGCAGACTCCAGCTAGCCGGCTGGTCCCAAGAGGATGACAGACACACAAAGATGACCAGAACCAAACCTCTGTCCTGGAACGTAGCCCTGCTGGGCCCCATCTATGTCAGCAGACCTGAGCCACCCTATAGATGTGTGTGGGCTTAGTGTTGGGTGCCCCTGGGAATTTTGGGTCCCTCGTTTAGCTGCATCAGCAAATTTATGGTCCCAGAACAACAGGCACAGAAACTGCTTATCTTCCTGTAGAGTGAAGAGACTTGTCTCCTTGCCCAGTCAGGGACCACTGCTTTTCCTAATGTCTTTCAGTCTGCAGCAACCTCAATAAATAATAATTTTTTTAAAGTACAGGGTGATTTCTCCATAACACTACTACACCATACATTTCACATATACACATACACACCCCTCATGAGCACACTCTGTGAGGTGGGTACTATTATTCTCATGCTAGATTTGAAGACAAGATATAGGGAGGTCAAGAAATTTGCCCAAGGCAAAACTTTTTGGATGCAAAAAAAAAAAAAAAAGTTTGGGCTCAGTTGGTAGTGCTTACCTCGCATGCACAAGACACCGCAAAATAAATAACTAAATAAGTTTGACAACAAGTACCAAAACCCCAAAATAACAGTGGTGTAAATAAAAGAGTAGTATACCTCCATTTCCCTCCAGTTAATGTTGACATCAAATATTGATACGGCAAATTCATGATCATTATGAAACTAGACCCCTTCTTTTTGAGACCCATCATCAGTAGACTGCTTCTACTCATCCAAGATGGATGCTTGAGCTCCAGCCATTATATCTACATTCCAGCAGGATAGAGAAAGGGGGAAAGGAGGTCATGCTTCCTGCTTACAATAACTCGTTAAATTGTATGCTTCATTTTTGTTTATATCCTACCAACCAGAAGTTACGTCACAAGGTCTTATGACTTTATTGTAATAAAGGATGTGCACCGGTAAGTATTGTGGACTCATTATTGAGAAGTTGGGGAAGATGAAGGCCTGGCGTCATATGGAACAACAAGGATCCTAAGTCATTCATTTCTTTTTCTTTTTAATTTTTTTTATCGTTAGTTGTTCAGAACATTACAAAGCTCTTGACATATCATATTTCATACATTTGATTCAAGTGGATTATGGACTCCCATTTTTACCCCGTAAGTCATTCATTTCTTGAACCTACCTGGAGTTCAGTTCCAGGTTTCTGCTCACCAACATTGCTATTATCACTGCAGAACCTCCTATTTCCTCCAGAGGGAGTCAAAGTCCTCTACTTCCTCTGCCTTCAGACACACATACACACACACACACACTTTGTAACTGATGTGTGAAGCTCAGTCTATGGTAGCCCTAGGGAGTCCTTCAGGACTATGCTCCAGTCAGCCTGGGATCATATAGCTTGATGGTTAAGAGCATCAGTCCTAGCCGGGCGGGCGTGGCACACACCTTTAATTGCAACAACTCAGGAGACTAAGGCAGGAGGATCACAAGTTTGAGGTCAACCTCAGCAACTTAGCAAGGCCCTACACAATTTAGCAAGACTCTGTCTCAAAATAAAAAATATAAATGGCTGGAGATGTAACCAGAGTAAGTCACGTGGCTAAGATCAGTAGTAGAACTCTCCTAGATTCATTCCTGGTGATGCAAAAAGAAAATAAAACAAAAGATTGATTAAGAATGAAGAGCAGATAGCTATTAAGGACTTACGAAAGGCTGTTCCATTTATAGTAAAATGAGTCACAGGTAGGTAAAGTAACTTGAGCAAGGTTTACACAACTATTAAGGGTCAAAGAGATGGTCAAATTTGAATGTGGAAGCCTGTTTCCTGAGATGTGTTCTGAATCAGTCAACTATGATGCTCCTTCTTGTTGCTTGTTTGTTTGTGTAGTACTAGGGATTGAACCCAGGGCTTCTCATGTTCAATCCTACTATCTTCTTAATAACTAGAAGAAAGGTGAGCAAACCAGTCCTAGAGAAAATATGAGAACTATATAGGAAGATTCTAATGCTATTACATTCATAGAACAAAAAGAGACAGTTATGAAAGAAAACAAAAAACTTCTTGGAAATTTAAAATAAAATTGATAACATAAAAAGAAATTTAATAGAAAAGGGTGTGAACATCCGGGGTTTGGGTTTCCAAAATAAATTCACTCTTTTCCGATCTGAAAAACAAAAATGTTAAAAAAAAAAAAATACCTGGTTTCTCGCCTGTATTCTCAAACCTCGGGATGGGTGGGATTAACCCCTGCCCCATTTACTACACAAAAAGAGCATGCTGCTCTGATAGTCCACTAGGAGGAGCAGGGGACAAAGACAACACAAGGCAGAAGAAAGGTACATAGGGACCCTGGATTCTTAATAATATCATTGAGTCCCTGGATCAAGCCTTACCTGAAGCTACAAGAGTGAGTGCTTCTCTTAATATCCACTGATTAAATCCCATTAGAAGGACTCAAATTGTCCTTGCCTCAGTTGTGTGTCTAGCCCTCAGAGGAACCACCGTCAAGATAAACTGCCAGATCTTGGTTAAAAAATCCCCATGGAGGGGAAATTTGCAACTGGTGAAAAATATCTAAATCACACTATTAGACTAGAAAAATATCTAAATCACACTATTAGACAGTTCATCAAAAGAAAGGGGAAGAGAAGGCTGGAGGTGTAGCTCAGTGGTACAGTGTGTGCTCAGCACAGCCGCACCCTGGGTTCCCAGCACCAAAAAAAAAAAAAAAAAAAAGTGGGGGTGGGGTGGGGGGGTTCGGAATGCTGCATAAACCCAACAACAGCTCCATCATCTCACTTCACTTACAAAGGACCCAGGCATGAGAAGGTGCACATGCCAAGTAGGCTCTCTGGCGACACAATGAGATGACATCTGTTTCTTCTCTCAGGAAAAAAAAATATATATATATGAAAGGCAATTAGAAAACCAGAAACAACAAAATCTATTCCAAGAACCGAATAAGAAGCAACACATGTGAGGCATGATTTTGAGCAATTAGTGGAGTATAAGAAAAGAGAATCTGATTGACCTTGACTTTGGAACAGCAAATATTCTCCTCCAAGCAGCACAGGGTGGAAGAAAGGGAATTAGATTTCCTTCTCGAAGGAGCTCTCTCATTACTTGGTTCTGCGGTAAATAATGGTTATATAATCACAGCTTTGGTTGGTTTTCAATTTTCCAAATCAACTTGAAGATGAAGCATGGAGAATTTCATTATAATTCCAGAATAGAATGTAAATGTTATAAATGTTGACCATGGCAATGTAAAGAGAAAACCAACCGAAATTAGAAGGAGGTGGGAAAAGGGGTGTCAGGTGGTAAATGGGGAGTTTGTTTTCCTTACATAGCAATCAAGCTCAAGAAATTCTGTCTGAAGGGCTGCATGCGTAAGGCCCTGAGTTCAATCCCCAATGGTGCAAAAACAAATAAATAAGTAACTCCCATCTGACGTTGAAGGACAAGGAACCAAATTTTAAATTTTATAGATTGTTTAAAACTGTACATAGCACCAACATAGGACTGCAATAATACAGCAAACAGAACTGAGAAGGTAGACCTGCGGGGAGATGAGAAATAATGTGATTTAAATTCCAGGCATACTGGAGGGTGTTCACCTATAGTTCTTGCTACTTGGGAGGTTGAGGAAGGAGAATCACTTGAATCCAGGGATTCAAGGCCAGCCTAGGCAACAAGCAAACCCGTCTCTTAAAAAATAATAATAAATTTCTTGCTTAAATAATGAGGTATCACAAATTGAGATACTAAATCAAGAAACAGAAGGAAAGCATATTTAAAACCATGATGTTAAAAGTCCAGGACAGAGTTCTGATGAGTAAGGCTGCGGGTAGGAAATTTTGCTCTTCATTTCATCCCATTTTGTACTGGCTAAATGTCTTTACGTCCATCGCACACCACATCCACAGGGCTCTACCCCTTCTGTTTATATGAAAAACTTTATTGTAATAAAGGATGTGCACTGGTAAGTGAAAAATGAAAATAAATAAAACAAAAAAGACACTTAGGACCCATTCCCCCTCCTTCTAGTTTGTCTTCCAGTACTGCACAGGCTGGAAAACTAGATTTCCATTTCCCAGACTCTCTTCCAGCTGCATAATGTCATCACACTATCCAGCCATAACTCATTTCCCACTTCACCAAACTAATCAAAAAACAGTCTCCCAGAAATTTTGGAGACAAAGAGACAGTATTTGGGATCTGGGAGTAGCTGTAATCAGGCAAATTGATTCAGGAGATGTGGAGTGATTCTATTCAAAGAGAAGAAAAAAATAAATAAATTTTTAAAAATGAAATCTGTTAAGAAAATGAGAGGACCAGTCACACTTGGGGAGGGCATATTTGCAAAACACAACTCTGACGAAGAACCGTTATCTAAAATAGACAAAGAACTCAAATAAATCCAAAAACCACTATTAAAACTGGGCAAAAGCCAGGCTTGGTGGCAAGTGACTGTATTTCCAGCAACTCAGGAGGCCAAGGCAGGAGGAACTCAAGTTCAAGGTCAGCCTGGGCAACTTAGTGAGACCCTGCTTCAAAATAAAAATTATAAAAGGGCTGGAGAAATAGCTCAGAGGTAAAGCACCCCTGAGTTCAACCCCAGTACCTAATGATGATGATGATGATGATGATAACAATAATAATAGTTTTAAAACTGGGCAAAATATGTGAACCAACACCTTACCAATGAAAATATGAAAGTGGCAGATTAGCATTAAAAAAGATGTTCAGGGGCTTGTTTGCAGCTCAGTGGTAGAGCATTTGCCTAGCATGTGTGAGGCACTGGGTTTGATTCTCAGCACCAAAAATAAAATACATGAATAAAATAAAGGTCCATCAGCATGTAAAAAAATTTTTTAAAAAAAGATATTCAAGAGTTGGAGTTGTGGCTCAGTGATAGAGCGCTTGCCTAGCATGGGTGAGGCACTGGGTTTGATCCCCAGCATCATATAAAAATAAACAAATAAAATAAAGGTATTGGGGTTGGGGTTGTGGCTCAGAGGTAGAGCGCTCGCCTAGCATGTGTGAGGTGCTGGGTTTAATCCTCAGTACCACATAAAAATAAAATAAAGGTATTGTGTCCAACAAAAATAAATAAATAAAGGTATTAAAAAGAGAGAAAGAACGTCATTAATAAAAGCTATAGACTTCAGTTAATAATGTATCAATATTGGTTTACTAATTGTAACATATGTATCATATTAATCCAAGATGTTAATAATAGGGGAAAACTGTGAGGGAAGAGATATATGGAAACTGTACATGCTATACTCCATAATTTTGTATATCTAAAACTATTTTTTTAAATAAAGCCTAGAACCTGTTGTGGTGGTTCACACTTATAATCCCAGCAGCTCAGGAGGCGGAGGCAGGAGGATCTCAAGTTTGAGGCCAGCTTCAACAACTTAGCAAGGCCCTAAGCAACTTTGTGAGATCCTGTCCCCAAATAAAAAATGAGAAGGATTGGAGATGTGTCTCAGTGGTAAAGTGCCTCTGGGTTTAATCCTATACCAAAAAAACAAAGCAAAAATAAAACACCTTATACAACCCAGTTCATACACTTCTTGTTCTCCCAATACCATCCCCTCCATTTAATCCCAAATGAAAAAAAAAAATGTTCTGGAGAAGACAGAAACTTTTTTTTCTTTTTAAACTATGGATTGAACCCAGGGGTACTCTACCACTGAGCCACATCCCCAGGTCTTGCTAAGGTATCCAGGCTGGCATTGAACTTGCAATTCTCCTGCCTCAGCCTCCCCAGTAACTGGAATTATAGGTGTGCACTACCAGCGCTAGCTGGCAAAACCCTCCTTGTGCAATATTAGAAGCTGGTGGATGACATTGAATGGACAAAGCCAGAATCCTCTTTCATGGGTAAAAAGAGATGGAGCAGCAGGCAGAGGGGAGCAGGCTGGCCTCCTGGACAGCCCACATCCTTTCTCTTTCACACTACACACTCTGTCTGAGTGAGCTCATCTGTCCTTATGTCTTCAATTTCCACCTCCTTGAGAAGGACTGCCAAATTTCTACCCACAACCCAAAACTCTGCTTTAAGCTCCAGCTCCATGTACCAACTGCCTAGTCAACATTTTCCCTGTGGTGTTGAATTAGATAGGATTACATTCCACTGTGAGTAATAGAGACCAAAATGCAGTGTCCTAAACAAAAAGAGTTTCTCTTACATTTAAAAGTCTGGAAGTACCCAGCCTGAGGCTAGCATAGGGATACTGCTCCAGGGATCAGTCTCCTTGAAGGTCACTGCTTTGCTGTTGCTCTGGTTTGTCCTGTAACCTCATAATCTAAAGTGGAGGTTAAAGCTCCAGTCATCCCATTGACATTCCAGGCCACAGGATGGAGCAGAGGAAGAACAAGGAACAATAGGCACCCACCAGTATTTTCAAGGAAGGATTCTGGAAGAGGCCACAAAATAGTTCTGCTTACATCTCATTAGCCAGACTTAGTCATGTAGCCATGGTTTGCAGCAAGGGAGGCTGGGGGGCATATTCTGTATGCTGAGTGACCATGACAAAAACGAAAATGAGAGAAGAGCTGGAGATGCAGCTCAATGGTAGAGCTCTTGCCTACCATGTGCAAAGCCCTGGGTTTGTTCCCAGCACAGCTATAAGAGAAAAATAGAAAAGGAAAAAAAAAAAAAGAGAGTTGATATTGGGGTAGAAAGCCACCAACATTGTCCACCCCGCAGCCCTACAATCTCCTCATGAAAAATCTTGTCCTCTCTAGTATTTCCTTTTCCCTTAGTCTTGCTCCTTTTTGTACCTCCTCCACCACCAGCCTCACAGAAGGGCAATTCTGTGAGGCGGGGGCTGGAAGGGGACAGTCTCACCCAATCTAAGAATTGGGCACAGAAAACAAACTCCAAGGGTCACAAACAGAGACTGAAGACCCCAAACAGAAGACACCCAAGTGGAGCAAGTAGGATTGGGGGGTTCTGTGCAAAGGACCAGCAAGCCTGTGGGGTTGGAAACAAGGGTGGGTCTGTCATCAAAAGCAGCAGGGACAAACAGCCCAGCCCTTCATTGGGCTGGCTGCCAACTACCTAGATTCCATTCTGCCTCGACTGGCACCGCCCCTCACGCCTCTGCACTGCCTGTTTCTTCCACTTGGAATGGTTCTCCTTTCTGTTTCTCCATGTGGTTCACTCTTGTCACCCTTGGGGGGCTCAGATCAAGGGCCACCTCCTCCAAGAAGCCTTTTCAATGTCCCTATGGCAAAGCACTGAGAGAAGGGTATGCAAGTGAGAGGTGTCAGTATACAGTTTTGGAGGAAAGGCCAATCCTGGTCCTTTGGGTACCATTTGGGGCAGGGCATTGGAGGCTCAGCTGGAAGCTGGGACCCCCAAGTCTTTCTTTTTATAAAGAAGGAGGCGTCGGCTGCCCACAGAGCAATGACAACAGAAGTCACCAAGGTTAGCCTAGATCTCCTGGCCACCAGGCTACCACAAGCAATGGAGGAGGGATTGGGTCTCCCACAGTCCACTTCTAGTGAGGAAAATGATGCTGTCCGAGGTCTGAGGCTGTGGGCCAGGGAGAGGAAGTCCATTTGGGTGGGAGCAGGCAGAGTAATTCCTGGAAGGAAGCTCATACCTCAGGAATCTGGGAGAGGAACATTCTAGAGGTCTCTGTCCCAGAAGCTGCCCACGTCCCATCCAGGACCAAGCAGGCAGGGCTGGGCAGCCAGCTAGGGAGTACATCACCTGAGCTGGGGTGCTGAGGTACCAGGTCCCATCACCAAGCCCCTACAACTGTGGCACAGCAAGAGCACAGGCCATGAGGTGGCCTATTGAGTAAGGCTGGGCGATTTCCCATTATCGCTCAGCTTTCTCATCCAGAGAGAGAGAAGCACGGAGGCCTTCTTTCTACAGGTGCGGGGAAGATAACTGAGGCTGCAGAGGAAGGTCTCCAGCGAGGCACCGGCACACCATGAGGTTCAGCTGATATGGTCCACTGGTGAAGAAAGCCTTGCCCACTCTTTGTGGGGTGTGTGTGTGGGTGGGTGTGTGTGTCTGTCCCAAGTTCTGGGCCACAACAAGCTGCCAGCCTTAGGCAGGAGGTGGATGGGAGACTTTGAAGTCCCCTCCACAGCCCCCCAGCATCAACAGGCTTAGAAGGCTTAGAAGGTGGGACGGCATGTCCTACTAACTACATCCTCTGCTCTAAAGCCACCTGCTGCTCTGCCATGTCATGGGTACCAGGAAAGGGGAGCCTACGCCTTCCTGCCATCCAAACCCAGGGTCTCCTTGGATCCCCAGCTGACAGTTCCTAGGGTAGGGACTTTCTGAGCAGACACAGCACCCACAATAGGGTTCAAGGAACAAGTTTCTCCCAAGGGCCTGAGAGAAGGAAGGATGCTGACTAGCAGGACAGAGCTGGGGACTGGCCAAGGTAGAAAAAAGTTCAGAAGGTCAGAAGAGAAGCTGTGCCAGAAAGGCAGGAGGGACACTGATGGTTAGGGCTGGGAAAGGGAGTTTGAGGGGTCAGCCAAGGACAGTCCATGCCCTGAATCTTTTGGATCTTCTCTTGTAGGTCCTGGGCAGTCAGGGAAAGTGTTGGAGTGGTGAAATGACGGGCCAGATTTCACCTTTGAAAACCTCCTCCAGTTACACACTAGAGACGGCCTGAAGGGGCAGGGCTGGGGCTGGGGCATCCCCTGGGAGGAGTAAGCCCTAGGCAGAGGCCCAGAGAAGGGAGGTTCGGCCTGGCAAGAGGCTGCTGCTGGGAGAACACACTCAGGCTGATCTTTGTTTGTGCTGTCCCCACCCGGATAGAGGGAGGAAGCTCGGTGAGGTCAGTGGGTGGGCCCACAATGGGAGACATGAGACCACAGAGAGGTGAAGGGCAGGGGATCTGCAGGACCCTGTGAGGCCCAAACTTTCTATGGCAATTGAACTTCCTCTGACATGGATCAAGGTTTCACTGGGGTCATTTGTTGTCCTTCTTCTCTGTGTCAGATTGGAGGATGCCCAAGGGTGGAGCCTGTGGCTCCCAAATCAGACTGAGGGAATCTGAAGTTGGGGGAAGCAGGAAGCTTCCAAATAAGAGGGCACCCTCAAGTTCTGCTTGGAGCTTGCTGCTGCGGCTGACAATGACAAGCCTATCTTTGGAGTTCAGGGTTGGGATGCAAGAAGAGGAATGAATGGAAGTGGAAGGGAAAAATAATAACAGGGAGCACACATGTGAGCCCATCCTCTTTATCCCCTGACCATACACTCAGACTTCAATCCTCTCTGGCTTGACTCAGTCTCAAATGAGATGAAGGCCTGCCAGCCCCTGATCAAGGACTCCTGTTACACACTCACAAACACGCACACACAGAGACACAAAGCACAGTGACACACATACACACAGGCAGCCAGCGGAGACTGCTCTTTAGATACTTTGTTGGCCTCACTGACAAGGTCTGACATCCAGAACTGTGGGTGCATAGCAACCCCCAGCCTGACTTCATGACAAAGGTCCTCAGATGTGGGGGAGGGCTGTGGTGCCTGCTTGTAATCCCAGCTACTCAGGATGCTGAGGCAGGAGGACCTCAAGTTTGAGGCCAGCCTGGGCAACTTAGTGAGATCTTGTCTCAAAAATAAACAAATAAATAAATAAATAGATAAATAAATAAATAGATAGATAGATAGATAGATAAATAAGGCTGGGAATATAGCTCAGTGGAATAGTGCTTACCTAGCATGTGTCAAGCCCTAGGTTTGATCCCCTTTACCAGGGGGAAATATAGGTCCTCTGGAACAGTAGCCCTGATAATAAGGGCAGCAAGGATTCTCTCCATCAGGTAAAAAAGGCTAGGGGAGGTGATACTGTAGCTAGGGCAGGCCCAGGGAAAGCAATCCAGGAAGTGAAATGGCCCCTGACAAAGTTTGGGGTGGAGGAGAGCACAAGTGGTGTTCCCAGAAGTGTGGGGGCCTTGCTGATGGAACAGGAGAAGCAGACACAAAGAGACATGGGTGGAGAGGCTGCCAGGCACCAGCGGGAAGAGGCAAGGGGTCTAGGCTCTGCCAGGTCTAGGAGGGTAGGGCAGGGGTAAGTCAGCTGCTTATAAGGCTAGCAGAACCAGTTCTCATTATTCAGAAACCACATTCTGGTATCCTTACACCTGGGTTAAGACAAGAAGGCCGCTGTGAGCCCCACTTGAAATTTGGAGACTGAGTGTTGAGGGTTGCTAGGACAGGTTGAGTTCTGAGCGGTCCTCTGACCAGGAGTGGGGCTCTGGTCGGTGAGAAGCCCTGCCTTGACGACCCAGATTTGAGCAATGACAGGGTTGGGTCCCAGTCAGGGACCTGAGGGCCTGCCCTCACCCTCAATTCTGCCTCTTCTGACACTGGAGAGCCCGCTAGGGAACTAGAGTAAGGGGAGGTGAAAGTGGGTCGGGTTCTGGGTCCTGGGACTGGAGAGGTCTGGGGCGCGGTACTCCCTCCCGCGGTGGCTAGGCCCTGGCAGATGCAGAAGAGCCGGCCAAGGCAGAGCCCCAAGGTGGACTGTTGGGGCGGGGCGGGGGAGCCGCAGGAGGCCGACGAGGGGTCTGGAATTCCTCTTCCCCTCCCTCCTCCGCCCGCCTTGGCCTTCTCCCACCCCCTGGGCTGCGGGGGGGAGCAGGGGAGGCGCCGGGGCCCCTCCGCCCCGCCGGCTAAGCGCAGGAGGGGCGCAGGGAGGGGCCCTGGACGCCGCGGGGCTGGGCCCCTCGCAGAGGCCCGCGCAGGCAGGCCCCGCCCCGGCCTCGCACATCTGGGCCGGGAGCGAGGCCATCCGGCCTGGGGGAGGGGGCGCGGGCCAGAGCAGAGTCGGAGGCCGCCGGCCGGGCGCACGTCGAGGGCTGCGGCAGGCACCGCCGCCCGCTGCGGGCCGGGATCCAGGCGGCCGGACCTGGGTCGAGCTGTCGGGAGGGCGGAGGTGAGCTCTCTAGGGCGGGGGCTGCTGGACTCTGGGAGCGGAGAGAGGCACAGAGGTTGGCCGTCCCGGGCTCTCTGCGGAGACCCCACGAGAACGCTCCTGACTCCGGTGAGGGCAGTTCTGCAAGCCCCTCTCTTTAGCCAGGCCGTGGGAGCGGGCTCCTACTTGGGCTATGGGGCCCTACACCCGTTGCGCTAAGGCTCCACCTGGCTGCCTGTGCCTGGGGGCTGGCAGGAGAGCCAGTGTGGGTTGGGGCCTGCTTCGGGGAAGTGGTTGTGGAGACACGGTGCCTGGGATGGAGACTGGAGGCTGAATAGATGTGCGTTTTGGGAGCTGCCTCAGAGGCCCCAGGTCCTGTGGTCTGGGATGCAAGAGAGTGGTTGGGTGGCCAGGGTCCTGGTGTCCTGGCCTCTGGTTTCTCTACTGAGGCGGCATCTGGGCTCCCATAGGGGTCCTGGAGCTGCCTGTGGAGCAAACTTGTGCTGGGGACAGATGGGAGGAAAGGAGTTCTCAACCAGGACTCCAGGGAGCAGATCCACCCAGGAGTTATGGAAAGAGAGGGAGGTATTGGAGACTGATGGGTCTTGGGGGACAGAGGTTGTTTGTGAACTGGCTGCTCCCATGATGAGGATCTAAGGGCGTGGGGCAGGATGTATGGAAAGCAAAGATGAGGACAGAAAGGCTCCATAGGAGACCATTTCTGTCACCCTTGCCCCAGCACAAGAGGGGGCAGCCCCTTCACCCACAGCCTCCCCCTAGTTCCCTTCTGGCTTCTCTCCAGATTCAGGGTGGGGCAGACTTTTGGGTGCCATTTCTGATCTGACCCTTGGACCCTGGTTGGTTGGCCCATTCTGTGGCTTGGAAGAAACGCTTGTGGCCTCACTTAGCTTGCTGACAGAGTCCTGTTCTATTAGAAAGGCCTGCAGTATGCTGAGTAGGCAGCAGTGGATAGGAGAGGCAGGGTCCCAGGGAGGAGGGGAACTGTAAAGATGTGGTTGTCCTCATGGACATTGTGTGGAGTCCTGAAATCTAGTAGCACCACACACTTGCAGAGCTCCGAGGGCCATAAGTGCCCAGCCCAAACACCCCTGACATAGGAAGAGATCTTGAGAGAATTCTCTCCATTAAGTAAAAAAGTTCGGGAACATTCTCTAGGAAGTCTCTGGTGTAAGTCCCTTCTTGGCCACACCCTGTCCTGGTTCCCAGGAACCGATAGGGCATGCCTATTGGGTAGAAATAAGGACCAGGGGTAAGGGAGAATCATAAGATTAGAGGTCAATATGAGGCCAAAAGGTAGGAGTCAATCCATGGGCAGAGTTAAGGATCTACTTATGGGTAGGGTAGGGATCATGCTGGGGCCAGAATTTGACACATGCTGTCAGCCAGGAAATGGAGTTACTTTTTGCATAAAATCAAACTGTCCCAGGAAAATATTCCCTAACCCATAGATGTCACTCTTTGAAATTAGTGGGCCCCTGCGATAGGGGTCTGCCTCCCTCATTTTCAGCTGTAAATTCTGTCCAGACCTAACTTTGGGGAACTAGGTTGTCTTGAGCTCCCTGGTCAGCATTGCACTTAAATGTCTTTGGGTGCATTTGCATGGTGGTGGGAGTTTCCAAAGACATGGGGCATGTGTGAGTGTTTTGTAGCTGCTACCTGCTTCTACCTACAACTCTCAGGGAATCAGCAGGAAACTCCTTTAGCACAAATTGATTTGATTCCTACCTCCTTGACAAAAAACTCAGGATGGCTAAATAAAATTCTCAGAAAGACCAGAAACTTCTAAAAAGCCAAAATTCAGAATTTAAATGAAACTATGAAGGAAAGAACACTGCTCATACATGCCTGACTCTCTGCCTTTATCAACACCTTTCATACCTGGATTTATTGATCCTCGGAAGTTCCTTGTGACACCCATTTTATAGGAAAGGACATTGAGGTGCAGAGAGGTGACATGATAGACTCATGCCAGGTGCCATGATATACTCACTTCAGGTACCCAAACTCCTGCCATCCCTGAGAACCCAGGGCAGGGCACTCCATGTATGACACACTCAAAGAAAGAAGATAACAAGCTTCAGAACAGAGATTATAGGCACATGGTTGGGGCATGAAATTCAGTTTAGAGTGATGGACAACTCAGTGTGTTTTTTCCCAAGTTTTTGGTTGTTTCTATAGACCCAGTAGCATTAATCCATCCATCCACCCATCTATCCATCTAAGAAAGTGGTTCCCACTTAGCACAGAGACTGGTACAAAGAAATTACTAATATGTGTTTGTTGAAGAACCAAACATGATGGTGCATGTCTGTAATCCCAGCAACTCCAGACTAATGCAGAAGAATGGCAAGTTCAAGGCTAGCCTCAGCAACTCAGCAAGACTCTGTCTCAAAATAATAAATAAAAATGGCTGAGAAATGTAACTCAGTAGTAGAAAACCCCAGGGTTTAATCCCTACTACTGCAAACAGTGACAACAAAGAACATACAAATAGGACTGCCAGCTTCTTTATTGCAGCTGGATCCAGTGGAATGCTCGTAAATGTTTTATAGTCAAGTCTCTGGGAGGGAGAAAAATCTAATTTTGTAGTGTTTGCCAATTCCCACAGTGTAAATATTCCCACCACAACTGATTTCAAGCTACTACCATGATGTCAATGAATGCAGAATTGAGAAAAGAGACGCAGTTTCAGCTCTGAAAAGCTTGTGGGACCCAGCTCTAGGATGTCACTCTGTCACTCTGAGCTGGGCTCCTGTCCCTGGTGACCAAGATTCCTATCAACCTCATTTATTGGTTTCTCTTTTCTGGGCATCATCTGGCCACTACTTTGCAAGTGTCCACAGCCAGCCCAGTCCTTCTCCTGATTCAGATTCCTGTGTATCCAACTGTGTACCTCCAGTGACATGGAGGACAGCAAGACTGCATAGTGCTAGCCATGTAGGAGTATCCTTGACATGCAAAAGGGTGTCGAAGTCTGGGTGTCTCTCCACAATTAGGCTGGGTTTGTGTAAACCCTTCATGAACGAGGGTGTGTACATGTGTGTAAGGGCGTGCCAGTGCCAGCTCTGTGTTGGCTTGTGTTCTGTTAGCAAAACTTCCTGATCCTGTTAATGGGTACAGAGAGGGAGTAGGCCCTGGGCAGCCCCCACCTTTGTTAGAGGGAGAACCAGGCTCACAGATAAAGCCAATAGCATCCAAGATCTGCTGTTGAACTGCAGGGACACTTGAGCAGCACTTCTCAAAGTCACCTGGGCATCTCTCCTTAACATACAAGTCCTGATTCAGCAGGTCAGGGATGAGGCCTGAGTTTCTACATTTCTAACAAGCCTCCTGGAGATCCCAGGAAGATGCCCAAGCTGCCATGTTTTGAGTAGCAATGCTGTTGAGAATTTGGAGGGTTGTGCCTATAATCTGGCCCCCAGAACTTCACAGACACAAATTCAAGTTCTTCCCATCTTTTGTTGCTGTTGTTGTTGTTATTGATGGACCTTTTATTTTTCATATGCGGTGCTGAGGATCGAACCAAGTGCCTCACACATGCTAGGCAAGTGCTCTACCACTGAGTCACAACCCCAGCCCAAGTTCTTCCCATCTTAAAAAATAAAGTAAATATTCTTCCTCACCTCCCTCCAGCTACTATGCTGTTCCTGGTCTCAGCCAGCCTTCTAAGGAGGTTTAGCCCAATTACCTTCCACTGTTGGCCATATTTGGACTTACCTATCATGAACCATTAAGATAGGTGTTTACAGTCTTCTCTAGGGCTACAACTCTTTTATTTTTGTTTTATTTTGTTTTGTTTTACACCAGGGATTGAACACGGGAGGCTTCTACCTCTGAGCTACATCCCTGGCCCTTTTTATTTTATTCGGAGACAGGGTCTTGCTAAATTATCCAAGCTTGCTTGGAACTTAGATCTTCCTGCCTCAACCACCCAAGTAGCTGGAATTACAGACATGTGTCACCATGCCCAGTGAGTCTCAGGATCTCTTAAAGGCATCTAGCTTCACCCTCTTCTCATCATAGTCTTCATGAAACCACAGAAAGCTTCTCCATATCTCGGGCAGCCCATCTTCCCCTATTCAGACTTTAAGTCACTTCTCCTCTCTTCCCTCTGCTTTCCGCCAGGCCTCCCATGACCATGACTCCCAAACATATGTATCTAACTTGGATTTCTTCCTGACCTCCCGATCACATATCATCTGGCTTGTTGGCATGTTCTCTTAGTTCCAAATTCTGCCCCTTCTCCCTGCCATCCTGCCCCTTCACTACCTAGCTTATCATCTGTCTTAGCTTGAGCCAGGCACTGCCACCTTGACATCCACTGTCTCTTATATGTCTCCACCTGTCTCAAGGCACACAGACACCACCATCTAAAGCCTGGAAGGCTACAAGCCCAGCTAATTTCCTGCTTCCATGGTCTCCTGCAATCCACCTCCCCAAGCAGTCAGAGGGACATCTCAAAATGCAAACTAAATCACGCCTCTTCAAATCTTTCAACCTAAAGGAAGGTCCACAGGGGCCTGCCTGCAAGCCCACCCCTCCCCCATTCACTGTGTTCAGCTGCCACATTCACAGCCCAGTATTGTTTATAATCTCAAAATTACTTATGCTGATTATCGGATTATGATCATCTCCCTCACCAAGCTGTGAATCCCTAGGGATGGAGTCTCTCTAGATCACTGATGTGCCCCCAGCACCTGGCACAGAGGTGGGCACCAGGAAACACTGAGAAGGATCCCAAGCCCTTTAAAGCAAAGCCATTTTGAGACAAACGGGGCCTGTGAGACTGAGCTTTACATGAGATGAAGGAATTGCTGTAAATCTGGTTAGACATGATAATGGTGTTGTAATGGTGTTTTTCAAAATGTCTTTATCTTTTGGAGAGACATGTTGAAGTGTTTATAGGTGAAGCAACATGATGACTGGGATTTGCTTCAAAGGACTCCAGCCAAAAGTAAATAAATACAATAAATAAGCAGTCAGTGAAGGAACAAAAGAACAAGTAAATCCCATTCTGCTTGTCTGTTCCTGTTGACAGCTACAAGTCCCTCAAGGATGCTGGCTGTCCCGGAGATGGGCCTGCCGGGGCTGTACATTGGTAAGACCCCCCACTGCTGGCTCCTCTTCCTTGACCACCACTCCACTCACCCCTGCCTTGAGACCCCTTCACCCGCAGGTTGTCCACATTGTGTGTGTGTATACATATGACCCATCTGGTCACAGAACCCCTCTGTGTATATATGGGTGTGAGTGCAGAGAGGGTGTGTGCACACACAGGTATATGCATGTGCAAGTGTTTTGTTCAGATAGTGTGTGCATAGGACTTTGTGTGAGTATGAGTTAGTGTGCGTCTGTCTGTGGGTAGATCTCTGCATGGGACCTGTGGGGGGTAGAGTATAGTCTAAGATGGGCATGTGAATACAGAAGTCTGTGCATGCCTATGTGAGTGGCCTGGTCTGGAGGCAGACTCTGGGCTCTCTGCAGGGGTGGGAGGCCAGCAGGCAGAAGGGACACTCCTCAGGAAATCCATTCACAAAGACCTGGCGGGCTGGGCCCTTCCTTCCTGCCTCCCTTCCCAGGCTCAAAGCACAGCAACTTGGCCTCTCAAGCTGGAGCTGGTGGCAGGGCTAAGCCTATGCTTGGATGCCTGAGAAAGGGGAGCCCTCAGAATGTGAATACCATGTCCCTGCCCCTCTGGCACCCAAAGAGACTACAGCCCTGTTCAGGCATTTCCCAGAATTCCATTTATTCCCAACCCCTCACATGTTCCTGGGTTACCCCAGGCCAATGAAGGCTGGGGCCTCTCTTGGGTCACATAGCAAGGCTGTGGTTGAAGGAACAGGTCCCTCCCCTCGCTCAGCATGCAGCATGACAGACCTGCCTATTTGTCCATGAATCTTCATGCCAGGTCCCTCTTTGCCTCTCTGGACAACCTCCTTTTCCCCACCCATGGATCTCAGGACTGCCCCAGTACCTCCCACATGACCCTTAGCAAAGCTCTGTCTGATGGTGACCAGCTGCCAGCCCATACCTGGGAGTGTTCAGCCAGGCAGGACCTCTTGCCCAGTGAGCTGCCTGATCCTTCAGGCAAAGCCTTGGGCTGCCTCCTGGGGGCTACTCTGTGACCTCTTACCTAAGATCCAGCTCAGTCGTGAGCCTGCAAAGGGGTTTCAGAAAGAAGATAACAAGATCTCCTGCCCCTAAATGCTAGCTGGGGTGTACATTTGTGTATGGGGGTGTGTGTTTAAAGGGTTGGGTGATCTGACTTCCCAGTGCTGTGGACATGCCTAAGCTCAAAGCTGGACTGGAGGGAGATGCTGGCCTCCCCCTTCCTGATCCTCCCTAGGCAGCCAGTTGGGCTGTCTGTGGCCCTGAGGATGGGGGAGGGAGAGCTCCTCAAGTCCTGATTAGAAACAGGTGGCCCAAGTTACGGCAGAGGGGAGCAGTCCCACTTCTGGGCCAGCGGGGCTACCTCCCAGCCACTTAAATCTGCTATTCCCCCTCCTTTTGTGATTTCTGTACCCTCCACCCCTACCCCAGTAGCTCGTCTGCCCCACTTCTCCTGCCCTTCTACTTCTGGACTCAGTCTCCCCACCATATGATGCATCTCTGTCTCCTCTCCTCCCTAGCTGGGTGTGCCGGATGGGTGCCGGGGGAGTCAATGAGCCCAGGTGATACATAGATCACCCTCCAGGGAAAGGTTGCCTCTAACTGATAACAGGCCCTTAGCCTCTGCACCCGCCTCAAGACTGTCCTTCCTGATCTTCCCTTCCAGTCCCTCTTCCCCAGTAGAACTGATAGAGAACCTCCTGGTGCCAGACCTGGGATCCCGCTGTCCTGATCATGCCAGAATGACCTGCTCTCTCTTCCCTGCAGGTTCCAGCCCAGAGCGATCACCAGTACCTAGCCCACCTGGCTCCCCAAGGACCCAGGAGAGCTGTGGCATTGCCCCCCTCACACCCTCACAGTCTCCAGTAAGCCCAGATCAGGGTCTGGGGTTATGGGAGGCCTGGGTTGGTGTGGAGGGAGATGGAACCTGGCAGAGCCATGGCAGGGCCTGTGCTGGGAAGAAAGAAGGGGCAGGGGCATACCGCCATGCCTCCTGTCCCTGTACACCCTAGTCACACACCCCCAGGAGGATTAGCCTTGGGTGGCCTTGGGCTACTAAGCAGGTAAGCCCCACATAACTAACTCCCAGCCTTCCCTGCTATAGGATGATACCTAGGGGCCACTGGGCTGGCTGCAGCAGGTGGTGGGGCAGGCCTGTGGTTTTTATAGGTTCTCCCAGCACTAGGGCCTCTCAGAGTTGCTCCACCTCCTGCCAACCACAGTCCCACCTTATTTCAAGACATATCTGGAGGAGAGGAAGTGTGTGTTGTCAAAAAAGTAGTTTGGAAACTACTAGCTTGAAGTTTCCAGGACATAGCCTTCTCACCCCCAGTTCCCTGAGAGTCTTGTCCTGATGATCCAGCCTGGGGACCCTCTTGTTCTCAGAGACCCCAGGCTTGGACTGGGAGCAGGCAGGGACAAGTCTGCATGTGCATGGGGCCTCTCCTCTATGCCACAGAATTGGAAAGAATCTGATTTGAGTCACTGTGGCCACAAAAAAGAGTAAAGGAATAAAATATGCACAGGTCCATATAAAGCTATAAAACTGCCCAGAGGAGCAAAATTGCTCCCAGCCATTCCGAGACTGGTGTAGGGAGAGAAGATGGTGCGAGATGGGGGTGGACCAAGGCAGTAGCTGGGTGAAGAACTGGAAGTGGCAAAGCAGCTGCTGTCGCCCAAAACCACAGGGCTACCTGAGAAACCTCAGACTTTCTGAGTAGTTGGTAGGCCCAGGTCTTAGCCTGGAGCCAGGGAGGAGAGGGGAGCCCTGGCCAGCAGGTGGGCAGGTGGAGCTGGGCCAGGTCTGCTCTGTACCACAGCTAGCAGAGGGGAGCACTTCCCTGCTGGTTGCTGACTCTGAATCTTGGATTTACAGAAGCCGGAGGCCCGAGCCCCCCAGCAGGCCTCCTTCTCAGTGGTGGTGGCCATTGACTTCGGCACCACATCCAGTGGCTATGCCTTCAGCTTTGCCAGTGACCCTGAGGCCATCCACATGATGAGGTGATGGTGGCTGGGATGGGAGATTGCGGGGAGGGGGATCCCCAAATTCTGGGATGGGCCTGATCCTAGAAATGGTCACTGAGACATGGGGTCATCTCAGAGCCGCTTCCATCCCTAGTATAGGCACGCCGTGGGGACAAAAGGTTGGAAGATGGCCTCACATCTGGGGTCCAGGCCTCAAGTGGAGCACTCTCACCCTCTGCCTAAAATGTGGAACTTTAGTTTTATTTTAAGTTGTTATGTATTTATTTACTTTTTCACTGCTGGTGATGGAGCCTAGGGCCTTCCTTGCACATGCGAGGTGCTCTACAACTGAGCAACATCTCCCAGCTCAGGGGTTTATTTGTGTGTTTTGGGCAGTACTAGATTTTTTTTTTAAGAGAGAGAGAGAGATTTTTTTAAATATTTATTTTTCAGTTTTCAGTGGACACAACGTCTTTATTTTTATGTTATGTGGTGCTGAGGATCGAACCCAGCGCCCCGCGCATGCCAGGCAAGCGTGTTACCGCTTGAGCCACATCCCCAGCCCTGGGGAATTTATTTTTAATTTAACATTTTTTGTGGAGATATAACAAACTTGCAATAAAACATACATACCTTTTTATTGGGTTATACACAAACATATATATATATGCATATATGTGTTTTTTTAAAAATATTTTTAGTTGTAGATAGACACAATACCTTTATTTATTTTATTTATTTATCTTCATGTGGTGCTAAGGATCGAACTCAGTTCCTCTTACGTGCAAGGCAAGCGCTCTACCACTGAGCTACAACCCCAGCCCTGCATATATGTGTTTTAAAGATAAAAGTGATCTATAATAAAACTTGCTTTATTTTATTTATGTATTTATTTATTTTTGTGGTACTGGGGATTGAACCCAGGGGTGCTCTGCCATATCCAACCCTTTTAATTTTCTTTTGAGTCAGGGTCTTGCTAAGTTGCTGAGGCTGGCTTTGAACTTGCAATCCTCCTGCCTCAGCCTCCTGAGTCTCTGGGATTATAGGTATGTGCTATGATGCCAGTTCTCTCTTTCTTATAAAGCTGCTGGGATTCAGTCATGGTTTCTTCACCCTAAAAACCTTATTTTAGTCATGCTCTCTTCCCAAAGGCCTCACCTTTAAACACCATAAATGGATCTCCACTCTCCTAGGACCTCACAATGGGGATTACATTTCAACAGATGAAACCTTAGGGGACACTCAAATCATAACCAAGCCATAGCAACTTCCCTCTGTATCTCAAGATCCTGATCCTTTGAATGTATCTTACTAGGGCCACAGCCAGTAGGTGAAGCTACAGAAGACTCCACAACTCTCAACCCAGAAGGGTATGGGAGATACGGGGGAGCTTCCCAAGGACCTGGGAAGGGTGAATGGAGAGACAGAAGCAACTGACCCAAAGATACATGAGACATGAGCTTCCTGTGAACCTGGACTGGTTTTCCCCTATCTCTGCTCCCTCCCCATGATAGGAGGCCACAAAGGCACTTAGAGCCCTCTAGGAGCTATAGGGCATACCAGCTGATCAGCATACACAGCTAAGGCTATACCAGGTTTCATGAACACATGAAAGACACTGTCTCATGAAAGTGATGGTCACAGAAACTGAGGAACATCTTGACCTCCCCAAGCCTTCTCTTCTCACCACCACCAACCACCAAGCCCCATCATTTCTATGTCTCCCTAATATCTCTAGTATACCCATCCACTTCTCTCCATGGCCACCCCTCCAGCCTAAGTTTACCCTCCATCCTCTCTCACTTGCACTGCTGCAACATCCTCCTTCCTGGTGTAGCTTCTGCATCTTCTCTTGCCTCCAATCTGTTCTTCATGGAGACCAGCGACCTCCCTTTCCAAAGGTAAATGTAGTCATGTCTGTTCGCTGCCCTACTTAAAATCCACCAAGAGAGAATTCTGGTATGACATTTAAAGTTCTTCATTATCTAGAATTCCTGTAATTTCTTTTTCCCTGCTGCACATTGAGCCAATCTAGAATTGGTTCCCCTGCTCTTCATACCTCTAACCTTTTGCATACTTCTCTGCCTGGATTCCCAGTTCCTTCCCACAAAGGACTGCAATGGCGAAGTTGGCCTGAAGGAGTCAGGATGTCAGAGAAGGAAGAGGAGGGGGAGGAAAGGATTTGCCTGGCAAAAAAGTGGGTAGTTCTGGGTGGAGGTTCAGAAGCCCTTGTAGACAGGGGGTTTCAGAATCTCATTCAGGTTTTTGGGAACTGCCAGAGTTGCAGTCTCCTAAGGTGTGACTGTGGAGGTGGGTCAGATAGAAATGGTCTTGAAAGACTTGGAAGGAGCCTGGCCTTGGAGAATGGCCTTCAAGAGGGCAAGGTCCCTGGCTGGGACCTGGGTTTCTTCCAGGGTCCCAGAGAGAACACATCAGGAAATCAGACCCACCCCAACAGATGGTGGCTTTTTGCTGCTTGTAAGGGATATAAAGAGGAGAGGTCAAAGGGTGTGACTTAATGGAAGAAACAGGAGTCAGATGGGACCAGTGGAACCTATAGGTAGCATTTAAGGAGATTTAATTGTGTGCCATCTGTACTTCCCAAGAACAAATCTTCCCTCATTTCCTCTTCATAAGAACCCTAAGAGGTAGATACCATCATAATTCCCATTTTACAGAAACTGAGGCTTAGAGTTTGTCCTGCCTGAGGTCACACTGCTGGCCCCGGAGCCAGCACCCAACCCCATGAATGGTGGGTTGCTGCTGAACCCACTGATAACCACCCTGTGCCTCCACAGGAAATGGGAGGGTGGGGATCCAGGCGTGGCCCACCAGAAGACCCCTACCTGCCTGCTGCTGACCCCAGAGGGAGCCTTTCACAGTTTTGGCTACACTGCCCGTGATTACTACCACGACCTAGACCCTGAGGAGGCACGGGACTGGCTCTACTTCGAGAAGTTCAAGATGAAGATCCACAGCACCACTGTGAGCCACGTTCTGGCTCTGGGCAGGGCTGGGACCAGGGAGGCGGGGCCAGGAGGGGAAAAGACTGCATAAGTGGAGGGTGGGGCACAACTAAAAGAGATGAGGAACAGTGGTGGAAGGATGACTAAGGGGCGGGGCTGAAGAGAGTTGGTCCAGGAGGTGGGCGGAGCTCGTAGGTGGTCGGGCGGGGCCAAGGTGAGCTGGGACTGAGGATGAAGAGGAGTTAGAGGGGGAGTGAGGCGAAGGTCAAAGAGGTCATCAGGGAATGGTGACAGAGCTTTGGCCTCTGGCAGAGCCTCTGTGTATCTCTGCCAGGATCTCACCTTGAAGACCCAGCTAGAGGCCGTAAACGGAAAGAAGATGCCAGCCCTGGAGGTGTTCGCCCATGCCCTTCGCTTTTTCAAGGAGCACGCCCTTCAGGTGTGCTGCCGCCCCGTTCCAGACAACTGGGGAAGGGACTCCCAGGCTCTTCTATTCCTTCCTTTCCCTTAATCCCACCCCATCCATCAGATGTGAAGTTATTGCCGGATATTATAGACCATCTTCTCCAGTCCCCTGTCTTTCTATCTGATCAGACAGGTGGAAGAGGGAGATTCTTCCAACTCAACTTGGAAGTCCTTCCTGAGATTTGGTTAGTTCCCCCAGCTCCCATACAGGGCTGAAGATGCTCCCAAGCCAACTGTTCCCCTCTCCACTCCCTATTCCTCCAGGAGCTGAGGGAGCAGTGCCCGTCTCTGCCAGAGAGGGACACTGTGCGCTGGGTGTTGACGGTGCCTGCCATCTGGAAACAGCCGGCCAAGCAGTTCATGCGGGAGGCTGCCTACCTGGTGAGGAATGCAGGCAGAACAGAGAACGATGCTTGGGAAGGCCTGGGGGTTGGCCCCATATCCTCATCTCCTCACCACCCCTGGGATCACAGAGTTACTGTTCAAAGACCTCAACCTTCCCCTAATGGGAATTTTGGAGGGCCATTGCCACCAGGAAAGGAAGGGCCTGAGGAAATAGGAAGTAGAATGACAAGAAGCACAGCTCAGGCCAGTAGAGACAACATCTTTTTTTTTTTTTTTAATATGTAATGCTTCACGAATTTGTATGTCACTCTTGCGCAGGGTCCATGCTAATCTTCTCTGTATCAGTCCAATTTTAGTATATGTGCTGCCAAAGTGAGCACCAGACAGCATCTTAAGTCATGTTTCCTAGAAGCAGAGCCCAAAATGGGGAGTCTCATGTTGTTGTCTACTGAAAACAGGCTCTCAGGAGAAAGGGAAGGGAGGAAGCAGGACAGGAGAAAGCTGAACAGGGATGTGATCCTGCAGGAGCCCCGCCTCAGCTTGGTCTCCCAGGGAGCTCCAGAGGGAGAATTATAGCACTGAGTTGGCCACCGTGAGGAAAGGGTCCATGTCCGTCAGTGACATGTTGCTGGGAAAATGGGAGGGACTCCTGTCCAAGGGAGGCTGTTCCCATTCAGTTGAGGACAGCTGTCCATAGAAGTAGCAGTTGTGGGCCAACAGCAGCAGACAGGGAACCACAGACATCCACTTCAGCTGGCATCAGTACTTTCAGGAATACCCCTGCCTCTGCCCCAGCCACTGTAGGTTCTTGAGCAGAGGAGAAAGGACTATGAAACTAGGAAGGGAGGAGATTCTGCCCAATGTATGCCAGTCTTCATACACAGAGATGTCCAAAGGTCTGGAGAAAGAAGAGGGTGCAGAGGCTCTACTCTCTCCAGGGGGGACACAGAGGGTACCCCCAACCTCACAAAGCAAAACTCATTGCTTGGTCTTGCCCCTGGGGTCTTGGGGGACAGACCCTAGGACACCAAAAAGGGATCTTGCCTATTGGCTCCCTGGGATATCAGTGCCCCCAATACCTCCATACCTGTGGGCCAGGCATGACCCAGGGGCCAGGTTTATAGCTATCTATGCTTCTCACTGGAAGTCAACCCTGAACAAGTGGGCATCTCCCCACAGGGATCAGGACAGAAGCAAAGCTGTCTCCTGAAAGAATACTCCCCACCTTAGTGCCTCCCTGCCCATTTAATCACCCTGCTTCCTCCCATAGTGTTCCCTGCTGCCAGCTCAGGAAGGGCTGGCTCTGGGCAGGAAGTCTCCATCCCCACCTGTATCCTCCTCCCCCCTTCTGATCAGAATTCTGGGGAGCCCCAAAGCCCCTACAAAATCCAGTATTTCCCAAAGGAATCTCCTGTCCTAATGCAGGAAATAACAGATTTCAAGTGTTTTTCTCCCCCCCCCCCCCCCCCCCCCCCGCCACACTGGCCTATCTTGGTGCCTGGAATTTCACTGTTTCCTTCCTGCTATATCAGATTCTCTGGGAACAAAGTTCTCCTGGGAGTGGGGCAGCCTGTGGCCAAGTGTCTGACACCAGCCCGGTGAGCCCAAGGGAGCCCCTACCACTTCCTCTGCACCACCACACTCCAAATACTGTGCTAGATAGTCTCTGCCAACACCCCAGCCAGTGCTCAGCTGGTCAGCTACACCTGCAAAGGGGAACCTTGCTACAGTTCTGTCATCTTCCTGCTGGGCCACCCCTGTGTCCCTTTGGCCGTGGCCATGGCCGTGAGTGGCCGTGAGCTCCACATTTATGTAGCATGAAGGGGCCTGAGAGGCCTAGCCTGGGTGGGATGTGACCAGGGAGGAGGTGGGAGCCCCCTGGTGTCATCCTAGATATGACAGCCCATAGCACTGTCTGGTCCTGCCCACTTTCCATCCAGGCTGGCCTGGTATCTCGAGAGGATGCAGAGCAACTGCTCATTGCCCTGGAGCCTGAGGCTGCCTCTGTCTACTGCAGAAAGCTGCGCCTGCACCAGCTCATGGACCTTAGTGGCCGGACCCCGGGGGGTGGGCGCTTGGGTGAGCGCCGCTCCATTGACTCCAGCTTCCGTCATGGTGAGCTGCCTCAGGGACCTTGCCCAAGACTGGTAAGATGCAGTTGCCCTTGGAGTGTTGAGGTCACTGAGGCCACAGGCTCAGAATGTTCAAGATGAAGCGGAAGGAGCTCTAATCTTGAGGTAGCAGGAACATCCCTGATGAAGTTCAACTGATGGAGAGAAGTGCAGCCCTGCTCTTGGGGCCCCTAGTCTGGGAGGTGGGGGGAATTGAGATTTCACCTTGCCTAGGGGCACATAGTCTGAAGAGGGCAGGACTCATTCAGGCCTGAGACTGAGGTTGGGGGAGGCACAGCCTGCCCTGGGGCAAGCTGCTCAGGTGGGCACTGCCAAAAACAAAGTCTGCCCCCACTCTTGTCTTCAGGAGCTTTCCCTTAAACAGCCACTGCCCACGCCCCAAGCTTCTGCTGCCAGAACCAGGCACTGAGGCCAAGGACAGCTATGGATAACATTGATCATCTTCCCAAATGTCATCTCTCACAATAGGAAGAGGCCCCAAGTTTTGAGCTCCCCTAGGATATCCCCAGATCCCCCCACCCCAGCTCCTCCAAACTCTTCTAAGTATGATTGTGCCTGGTCTGGCCCTTCCTGGATTAAAGAAAGGTCCTGTGTCCAGATATTACACCCCTCCCCAGTTTTGGATACAGTGCCTAGGTTTGGGGGGTCAGCATTGCACTCTCCCACTGGGGGTGGGAGGGAGTTTCAGGAGCACTGGCTGCTCCTGGTCTGGAGGGTCCTGGCTGGGAAGATGAGGGGAGGGGCGTTGGGGTGGTGAACATGGTAGCACAGTCTGATCTCATTCTCCTGCTGTCCACAACCCCTAGCCCGTGAGCAGCTGCGAAGGTCACGCCACAGCCGCACATTTCTGGTGGAGTCAGGAGTGGGAGAGCTGTGGGCAGAAATGCAAGCAGGTGCAATGGAGGGGGATGGAGGGACATCTTTCAGGGAACCATATACTGATGGGCGGAAGGACATACCTAACCTGGAAGTCCCCTCAGTCACCAGCACCTTCCCTCTCACAGCTGTGCCCCTAACTCCCACTTCTTCAGAGTTCTGTGTGGAGGAGTCAGTGGAGTTGCAGAACTTCTGGAACCATTTCTCTCCCATACCCTGTGCCCATATTTGGTGGCCTGAAGTTCAAGTACTTGAAGCTCCTCACATCCCTCCCCACACCCTGGGGTGGCAGGCTTGGGACCTTGGGCAGGGTTGGAGACTGGATAGGCTGGAGGGGATGCAGGACTGAGGGTTCAAGGCAGGCCATGCTGTTTGCCTTTGCCGACTGTCACAGGAGACCGCTATATGGTGGCCGATTGCGGGGGAGGCACTGTGGACCTGACGGTGCACCAACTGGAGCAGCCCCATGGCACCCTCAAGGAGCTCTACAAGGCATCTGGTGAGTAGCCAGGCAGCACCCTTGCTACACAGCGCAGGACCTATAGCCCGCCAATAGTACTTGGTGGCCAGGTGGGCGCTGACACCCCTTCCACTCTCTGGCTCACTGTAGGCGGCCCCTATGGCGCTGTGGGCGTAGACTTGGCCTTCGAGCAGCTGCTTTGTCGCATCTTCGGTGAGGACTTCATTGCGACCTTCAAAAGGCAACGGCCAGCGGCCTGGGTGGATCTCACCATCGCCTTTGAGGCCCGCAAACGCACGGCGGGTCCGCACCGTGCAGGGGCGCTCAACATTTCACTGCCCTTCTCCTTCATTGATTTCTATCGCAAGCAGCGAGGCCACAACGTGGAGACGGCCCTGCGCAGAAGCAGGTAGGTCCAGGGCCCCGGCTCAGGCAGGATTTGCTGTTGAGGAATGGAATGCCACTTCAAGGGACGGTCGTGGGCCCCACAGGACTGTCGCTGTCCGCGTGGACTGTTGCATTACGGAAATGTCGACGGGGCCAGGGGCGAGGGGCGTGAGAACCCAGTGGAGCAGCCCAGGAATCCGCAGCCCAAACTGGTCAAGAGGGAGAATCAAGGGCGGGCGGTGGTGGTGGTGGGCGGGGATCGGATGTGTATCTTCTCCCGCCCACCTCCCACCTCGCAGCCAACCAATGTACCGTTCCTTGGCTTCTCTGCACCTAGGCTAGGGGATGCTCTTGCCTAGGACTGGAGAAGGCTGAAGAGTAGGGTGGGGATTAAAAGCCAACTTCTAGCTGGTTCACCCTTGAACCATAGTCAGCGCCGGGTACATCCCCCCTGGCGGCAAGGGTAGGGAGTGAAGACCACAGATTCCAAACTGTGGCAAGCAGCCTGACCCTGACTCATGGACCTGTGCCCCCTTTACTGCTTACAGTGTGAACTTCGTGAAGTGGTCCTCTCAGGGGATGCTCCGGATGTCTTGTGAGGCCATGAATGAGCTTTTTCAGCCTACAGTCAATGGTATCATCCAGCACATAGGTGAGTGCCTGGTCTCTGTTCCACCCTCATTAGAGAATAATTCCCCTCACCAGTGCCTGGAAGCCACCACACATCCATACACTGGGATGAGACCCAGAATCATCTGAAACACCTGGAGCATGCAGTGAGGCAGTGATTAAGAACTAGGCGGATGATGTGTAGCTCTAGCAGGTTAAAGAACCTCTGGTACCCTGGCTTCCCCATTTATAAAATGGGGTGATAGTACTGAGTTCCCCCAGATGCTATCACAAGGATTAAATGAACTGAAGTGTCTAGAGAGTGGGTACACGGTCTTGCATAGTATAGGTATTTGATACTGTAAATAGAGGTCCTGGTCCCTTGCCCTCCACGGGGTGGTGGGAAAGAAGGGGGTGAAGATAGAGTGTTGGGGAGGCAAAGCCCATGAGGACTGCCAAGAGCTCTCAGTGAAAGTGCTCAGTGTTTTTATCAGGATGTAGTTCAAATGGCTAGTTTTTTATTGCCTAAAGTGTACAGGTGGGGAGGGGAGGGGAAGCACCAAGTTGGCACGAAGTTGTGGCCTCAGTGGCTCTTTCTCTCCCCTTCCCTTTCCTCTTCCTCATCCATCATCTTGGTTCTGCCCCACAGAGGCGTTGCTGGCACGGCCAGAGGTACAGGGTGTGAAACTGCTGTTTTTGGTGGGCGGCTTTGCCGAGTCTGCGGTGCTACAGCATGCAGTGCAGGCAGCGCTGGGCGCCCGTGGCCTGCGCGTTGTGGTCCCGCACGACGTGGGCCTCACCATCCTCAAGGGCGCTGTGCTCTTCGGCCAGGCCCCAGGCGTGGTGCGGGTGCGCCGCTCGCCGCTCACCTACGGTGTGGGCGTGCTCAATCGCTTTGTGGATGGGCGCCACCCTCCTGACAAGTTGCTAGTGCGCGACGGTCGCCGCTGGTGCACCGATGTCTTCGAGCGCTTCGTTGCGGCAGAGCAGTCGGTGGCCCTTGGCGAGGAGGTGCGGCGTAGTTATTGTCCAGCGCGCCCTGGCCAACGGCGCGTGCTCATCAATCTGTACTGCTGCGCCGCCGAGGACGCGCGCTTCATCACGGACCCCGGCGTGCGCAAATGCGGCGCGCTCAGCCTCGAGCTCGAGCCCGAGCCGGCCGACGGCGGCCGGGATAGCACCGGCGCAGCCCCAGGCCGCCGCGAGATCCGCGCTGCCATGCAGTTTGGCGACACCGAGATTAAGGTCACTGCTGTGGACGTCAGCACCAATCGTTCCGTGCGCGCCGCCATCGACTTTCTTTCCAACTGAGGGCTACTAGCCCCGCGCTCTTTCGGTCCCTGGGTCGGGAGAGCGGGGTGGGAGCTGAGGAACTGGCCAGTTCCGATGTCAGCGCCCCTTCCCTGCCCTCCATCCTGGAGAGGTGAAGTCTGGAGGGAGGGAGGGGACATATGAAGACTCGCTTTGGGATTGGGCTTTGGTCCGCTGATTGGAAGGCTGAAGGGCCCCGCCAAGAACCAAGAACTTCTGAAAGGTTTGCAAGAGGGAGGGCCCAGACTGGCAGGGTGTGTGAGATCCCTTAGAGAATGCAACAGAAGACTAAGCCCTGGCCTGAACATGGGTTGGGGGAGAAGCAGCAGCAAGATAGGTTGCCAGGTGCCACTGCAGGAGGGAGGTTGTGCAGGGCCTGGGCCTGAAGGGCCAGAGTTCACTAATTGATGGGCTGCTGCCATAGGGGAGAGCCAGGCAGAGCAACCCCAAACCACAGGAAAATGACAAATGGACATTGGAGGGACAGGTGTTAGTAACACCTTCCTGGATATGCTGACCGCCTAAATATGACTCTTACCCACAGAAAGGGCAGTAGCTGACTAGTGGGGAGGAGGGCACATTATTATAGTGAAGGCAGCTTTGGGGGGTGTGGAGACGACATGCTCTGGAGCCTAAAGACAGCTTGTGAATGATCCACCCCACTTTCATCCCCACCACCTGCTTGGATGGGCAGTTGAGGGAAGGTAAGAAGGACAGAGGGAGCACTGAGGGATGGTCCCAGCTCTGCCACTGACTCCATGTGCCATTAGGACATTCCCGGAGCACCCACAGGCCTGCTTCCCCAAATGTGAAATGTCAGGCATCTCTCTCAATCATGACATGCAACACCCACCCTGCAGCTTACACTAAGATGACAATAAAGCATTTATGCTTAAGGGCAAGCCACAGCCTGCTGGTACCACACAAGTGGGGACCCTAATAGTGGTAGTACTGTAGAAAGCATGAGTTATAGAGAGAAGAAAGTTTTCAGCTGTGCACAAGGCAGGGAACCGGCCATAAGGGAGTGCTGCTGTCAGACATCCCAAATACTTCCCCACTCCTGAAGACCTCTCCCTGGCCAGGGCAGATACCCATCCCCAGTTAGCCCCAGGCCTAAAATGCCACCACCTGTGCATAGCTCTTCTGAGGCCAAGGTGCTACAATACCACTGGCTGTTCTTGCCTCCTGAAAGGATGAGTTACCCAAGTCCTTGCCTGGCCCATCTGTGAGGCATTAGACAATCTTGAGACCAGAGAGAACAAAAAACCCATGGCCATGTATCCATTTAAGTCTTTATTTCTTATGGGTTCTAACCCAACCAGTCATTTAAAAACCAAGTAACACAGACCTGAGGGGTAGGATCTGGGAACTGCGCCTCCCTCCTACTCACATAGGTAGCAGTGGGGAAGAGGCAGGGGTGGGAGAGGTGGCTGAGGCATCCAGGCAGCAGCAGCAGTAATGGGGTGTTGGCGTCACAGAGCCACTCAGTCCTCTCCCAGACCCTGACTGGAGCCCACATGGCTTGGGATGGAGAGTGGGTAGAACCCACCCCAGAATCTCCCCTTCCCCTCCTTAGAAAGCCTCCTTGGGGGCTCAACCCATTTCTTCTGGCAGGAGACTGAGGCACACGGAGAGGAGGAAGTGGGAGAATAGAACACAGGAGAGGCAGGGTAGTGGCAGAATGAAGGCAGAGGTGAAAGGTGCGGGCGAGGCCCCAACACCACCCCTTCGCCCACCTGGGGATGGGGTGAGGAAGCCACATCATCACGCAGCATGTTGGGAGACCAGGTGGGGTTTAAGGCTGAGGGGCCCCAAGACAGGTCGGCCGGGTGCGGCCTCAGTCGAAGCCATGCCAGTCACTGTGCTCAGAGTCGTACTCCAGCTCTGCACCCACACACTTGACACCGTCCAGTAGCATGGGTGTGCCGTGGTGTCGGTCTGCAAAGCAGGCATGCAAGCTGGTGTGTCCACTGTGCCCTGGCCCCACCCCAAAGCGTCCTCTCTCCCCTAGAGATCAGGTAGTGGGGGCCACTGGGAGGGCCTGGGCTAAAAAGTTGGGACCCCATTGGATAAGGATCCCCGAGGCCAATCTTGCATCTGCTCCCTTCCAGCCAGATCTATGCCTCACACTCACCCATGACACGTGCCTGTACCGTCACCCGCACACAGGCACCAGTGCCACCCTCGCAGGCTAGGAGCATCTCCTCTTTGAGGACGCCCTCCTTGTGTGCAGAGTACTCGCACTTGATGCTGTAACCTGCCCAGAGACAGGGGACAGGTGTGCCATCACCACCTCCCACAGCTTCCCAATCCTGTCCCCAACACTTATGGCTATCACCCATCACATGACATGCTAAGCCTCCCAGAGAATGGGGCAAGAATGGCCCCTTCAGAGCCCAAACACACATCCCCATTGGTAAGATGTGCCTACAGGCCTAGGAAGCTTCCCTTTCTTCAATGAGTTCAATGTGCCTCTGGCCTGCAGGCCATCCCCAGCATGGCTCTCAAGGTGAGGCAGACTCAAACTCAGGCTTCCAAAAGAAGGACCTGTGTATTCAACACAAAGGCAGGCAGTGAGGGGGTGATGGAGAACAAGGGAGGCAGGCAGGGTGGAATGTGAGCAGACTGGGGCAAGAGCAAGGCAAATGCCTAAGGCATGTTGCTTGGAGTCCAGTGGAGGACAAGGTCATGAAAAGGTAGAGAAAGGGGGACATGACACTGAAGCTGGGGTCTATGGGCAGCACATGGAGAAACTGACATCCTAGCCTCTTCCAAGCTGAAGGTAGCGGGTGGAGCAGGGCCTGAGGCCAGCAGGGTTGGGAGAAGCAGTGTAAAACCCAGAGCCTGGGACTGGTGGGTGCTAGAAGTTGGCCACACAAAGTTCTGAGGCTCCAGCAGGTTTTTCTCGAGAGCAGGCAGGAGGGAGGGTTGGAGACCCAAAGCCGGTGGTTCCCATCTTGATAACTCCCCCAGTAAGGAAACCATCAGGCAATGGGCAGATGCAGGCCTGCAGTGTGAGTTCATTGGCTTCAGTCGAAGAAGGGAGGCCTGGGACATGCGAACTACCAAGTTATCACTGCAAGCTCTTAAGAGGTATGTGTCACTGACTTGAAGTACCCCATATTCTCACTCTCACTCATATCTGGGACCTACTGAAGGAGGGCAGGCCTCCAGAACCCCAGGAAGGGACCCACCTTCAGGGATGGGCATGACGCTGAGGAGCTTGAGGTGAAGGCTGGGAACAGGTGCCTCCCGGATGTCCTTGCTCAGCCTGCGCACTGGGGGCAGAGTGAAGGTAATCTCATACCTGTGCAGGATCTTCAGGAAGCCAACCTGCAGCAGAAAGGGTGAGAAGACAGGCACCTCCAGTTACTGCTTCCCTAAGAGTCCATCCAGGCCATGCTGCCTATGATCCTTGTGGATCCTGCTTCTCTGGAAGCCTAACTCCTTCCATCACTTTAGCTAGACCCCTAGTCCAGTGGCTTCAGGCCCTCTGGCAGAATCCCTTCCCCTAAAGGCCAGCACAATCCTCATCATCTGTCAAGGACCCCACATTCCTTAGTGGCCTATTTTATAAAGAAGATTGAAGTCAGAAAATGACATTATGTGACCAGGGAAAAGTCTTCCCTAGATCTCTTGGCCACTCTTGCCATATTGGCACATAAGGCACTAGCCACTACTTTGAGCCATATGGAGGCTCCAAGTCCCACAACACAGACCATCCACCTGTCCCCACTACTACCAGCACCTATTCAGAACCAGTAGCCCAGGGTCCTCCAATCCCTAATAAGGAGACACCAGGTAACACAAAACTATGGATGAGGGATAGAATGAAATTAGGTAAGTGGACATCACGGAGTAGGGGTATAGTTCAGTGTTAGTTCATGCCTAGCATGTGTGAGGCTTTGGGTTTGATCCACAGCACCAATTAAAACCCAAAATAAACTCCAGACCAGCTGTGTAAGTCCACAGCTGGCCCACAGACCTGACTTCTGCCTGTCTCACTGGCATCAGATACACCCACCTGCTCACTCAGAGGCCCCTATTCATGGCCCATGGAATTTGTTGTTGTTTAGTACCAAGAATTAAACCCAGGGGTGCTCTACCACTGAAATACATTCCTGGCATTTTATTTTTTATTTTGAGACAGAGTTTCACCAAGTTACTTAGGACCTTGATAAGGTACTGAGGCTGGCTTCCAACTTGCAATCCTCCTGCCTCAGCCTCCTACTTGTATGGAATGACAGGTATGGGCCATCACACCTGCTTGAATATCCATTGTTTATACATAGTGCTTGACAACCAACATTGTCCCTTTGGGACAGATGCCATCCTTGGAAACTCAGTGATGTGAAGAATTACAAGCCAGAGTGGCAGTTGGGCACAGTGGCTGATGGAAGTGCCAGTCCAGTAAACACAGGAGGGATGCAGTACCCCCAGCTCATGTGGGCAGAGAATACTGGTCACAGTTATACAGGGCAGTTTGGAAATGGTTGTGTGGAGCTTTTAGCCTTTCAATGGGACCAGCCTTACATCACCACATGATAAAGCTCAATCCAGGTGATCCCCTCACACTCTGGTGGTAGTGGGCATACTTCTCAAGAAGCCTTTCTGGCTGTACCTGCTTGCTGTGACTCTGTGATCCAGCTGCACCACTTGCAGAATTTTCCAGGAGAAATGCTCAGAGATATGCAAAACAATAGTCATTGATACCCTATTTATAACAGGAAAAGAAACAACTGTAGCACCTAGGCACAGGGAAGCAGCAAAATCAATGATGATACACATGATGAAACACCAGGCAGGTATAAAATCTCATGGAAGATTATTTCCTGATACAGGCAGGAGCCAGTTCACAAGAAAAGCAAGCAAATATACCCTGTCCACTGTGATGCCAGTTTTTTGGTTTTGGGCTTTTTAAAAAAAAAAACAAAAACAAAGCTTAAAAAAATGAAACCTGGACTGATAGATATCCAAATATTAACCATGGTTATTTCTGGATAATATAACTGTGGCTACTTTTAAATTTCTTTTTATTTTTTGCAGTGCTGGGGAGTGAACCCTGTGTCTCATGCACATTAGACAAGTGCTCTTCTGCTGAGCTATATCCCTAGCCCCTTATATTTTTCTCATAGATATGAATGGATTTTGCAATGAGGGAAGGGAACTGGGTTTTTTTAACTAGGTTGTTTTTTGTTTTTTTTTTTTTCCTCATCGTTGTTGATGTTTTTTTGATTTTTAAGCTTTAGTTCATTCCTTTTTTTCCCCAGGGGAAAACTGTCAGCTGTAAGAGAAAGAAGGAAGACATTAGGGTTAGACAGAAATGGATACAAACCTGGGCCCCTTCTGAAAAGAGCAGCCCCTTTTCAGGGCAGTCTCCAGGGAACCAAACCTCTGCCCCCCACCACAGGGCATTTCTGCTCAACTCTGGATCCTGGGCTTATTGACCAACCTGAAGTCCTCAATCTGGCCCCTGCAGAGACTCCCTCCTGCCTTTCCAAGTGAATAGGGGACCTATCAGTCTCCTGGTAGTTAGAGGAGCCATGTGTGAGGTATGGCCATGAGAAAGGGGTACTCTACCAAGTAGAAAATGTGGGGTGAAGCAGGATATGTAGTTCAGTAATACAGTGTATGTTTAGCATGCACAAAGCCCTAGGATCCATCCCCAGGGGCAAAAAGAAAAAAAAAAAATGGAGTAATAAATACCATTACAAAGAGCCCAAAACATGGTAAAAAGTCACACTTTGTTATCACCATATATCTGCATCACATACCTACATCTTCCATTCTCACCAACTCTATAAGGTATGAATTGTCTCCACTGGAGAGAAAACAAATGGAGATGACCTGCCTAAGGTCATAGAGCCAGAATAGCAGGCCTAGACCTGAATCCAGGCTTGTAGCACTACAGCTGCCTTGACACCAGCCTTCCACTGCTACTGGCTGGGTAAGGCCAATGACACCAGCTCTACTCACCTGGTGATGCATTCATCTCATTGACCCCCACCACCACCACCATTTTATAGATGGGAAACCAAGGTTCAAGGAGGGGCAAAGACATGCCTGTGAATGCCACTGAGGAAAGAGGAAAGACAGTCCCAGAAAGCCAGGTAGAGCCAGAGAGGAGATAAAGCTGATTCTGGGAGAAATATGAACATACCTTGACCAGAAAGCTGCTGTCACCCTCCTGGGTGACCATGACCACTGAGTCATGTAGCTTCTCATCAAAGTGGACATGGCTCTGGGAGCCTTCGGCATCATGGCCTGCTGCAAAGCGGATACTCCGGACTCTGGGCTTATTGCCTAAGAAGAGTGGGAGAAGAATCCAGGGGTGGCTACGTTCTCCTACCCCCAGAAAACTATGTCCCCCTTATTCCTTCCCCATCCCCAGACTTCCCTTGACATCACCCAGCACCCCCTTGGCCAGGCCAATTTCAGGACTAAGTCCACTGGCAATCAAGAAGCTTGAGGTTATCTACCTCACTCCTACCTGCCCAGTCGTCCCACAAAAGTCATCCCCACAACATGTTCATGGGACCCCTCAGGACTGGCTGATACGACTCCCCCCTTACTTGGAAGGGAGAAGGCTGGCACCAGAGACAGGAAGACACAGCATTGTAGGGCTTGGCCCAGGTCTCGGCACACCTGGCCCCATACTCTCCTTCACAGTGCCAAGCTCCCCAACCCTGGCATCTTCTCTCGCAGGTCTGTCAGTACATGAGGCCCCAGTCTACTCCCTGTGATGACCTCAGCCAACCTGGGGGCCAGAGATAGAAGGAGGTGCCCTTCTTGGAGGTGGGAGAAATGAAGAGGGTTAAAAAACCATACTCCGTCCACTTAGGAGAGACTGCAGCTGTCATTAATGCTCACTGATCACTGGCAGGTTCAAGAAGAAAGAAGCTGGGGAGCCTTCTCGTCCTCCCCATGCCCTTTCCTCTCTGCTTAGCCCCCATCAAGGCCCTTGGCTGTCCCTGAGCTGGGTCTGGTTCTCCGAGGCCTGAAAGATCAGGGGATTGAGAGGGGAAGAGTGGTGGGGAGCCAAGTGGCTGGTCTGAATGGTCGCTCAGGCTGAGGGACCCCAAGAGCATGAATCCAGTCCTCTCTGACACTTCAGCCCTAGGCCTCCCAAGAAACCTGTCTGGAGTCCTTTTGGTGGGAAGGCCTGGGCCAGCCTTGGCCTGGGTTCTTTGACATTCAGCAAAAGCCCTGGGGGCCAGCCTGGTATATCCACAATCCTTGTTGAACTTCATTAACCTGATTGTAAGATTTTACCAGAACTCCCTTGCCTAAAACTCTCCAATAGCCCTCTGGATTCAGTGAAATCCAGATGGCCTGCTGTGGCCCTGCCCATCTCCCCAGTTTCAGTACTTACAAAAGCCCTGCATGTTGCTGGACCACTAGCAGCACAATAGGTTATCTCACACAAGACATAGGAGCACACACCTCCAGAAAACAGCAAACCAAGGAACTAGCAGGGGCCTCTGCTAGGGCTTGGGTGACCCACAGGACCAGGCACACACAACTCACATGTTCGGAATTCATACACCATGCATATAAACACACACACACAGCTGAAGCAGGCCCCCCAAGCAAAAATGCCCCATACCCCAGGGCCCATCTAAAAGCTCATGCACACCCACAGGCCAGGAGGACACTCACCCTTGTTGGCTGCAGCCATGGACGCCCTCCCTGCCACCAAGTGAAACACACAGCTCCTGCTGTATACCTCCGCTCCAGCTCAGCAGCCTCCCATGCTCCAGGGACACAAGCAGGAACCTGAAGGATGGGGGATGGAGAGGGCAGTGGTCAGGATCACCCATGAGCCCATGACTGGGAGAGAGCAGAGGGCTTTGCTTAGGAAAGACTCAAACTGCTGCTGCTTTCAGCAGCCCAAATGGGGCCTGCATCCCCTAGCACAGGGGTCTGTCTGCCTGACCCCTTCAGCCACTGACCACAGACATCAAGAGCCCTCACCCCTTCCTGACCCCCTACTGAACCCAGGGTCCTGCCAGCACATGCTAAGTTTCTGGTGCCAAAGTGCCAACATAGGTCAAGTGCCCAACCCACTTGAGACTGGCAGGAAACAGCCTGGAGAGAAAGGGAACTTTATTAATTTTTAGGGGCCAGTTCTGGCATTGCTGACCTTGAAGGGTAGACCCAGGGGATCATACATATTATTCAGGTCACAAACCCAGTGCAGCTGTGTGCTGGTCAGTCAACAGCATGCTTGGAGATAGGAAAGAATAGGGGACCACAAGAGATAACTCTATCCCTAGAGCTTCCCCCCTAGTGGTCAGTCAGAGCCACATACAGAACAGAGGCCCATGGAGAGGATGTTACCCCATCTGAACCCACCATCCAGACCCTGCACTGGCTCAGCTCTCCAAAGGTTGCCTCAGTGCAGAAGCAAGTGTGAGGTGCCCTAAGGATACCTCTGATGGGCTGAGCTGGTCCTATCTAAGCATCAAAAAGAATAAGAAGCACAACTGATGGAAACAGATGGAATACGTAAAATCAGAGCATTCACAGAGATTACAAAAAAAGAAGAACAAGGAAAGCAAAACAAACACAAACCCTCATGTATCACCACTGATGGCAGCAGTGCCCCTTAAAGAGAAATAATTCTACCTGTCCCTCAGCCTTTCTTGTAAGCAAACTGCCCTGGTGGTTAATGGAAAGCTCCTTTTCACTACAGATTCCTTACTAATAAATAACAAAGGAACAACCAAATGTCAAGTAATTCTGCAGCACCTAAAGAAACAAATGCCAGAGGCAACAACAGTGAGAAGATGCTGAACCACCAAGGAAAGGCGGGTGGAAGTAGATACACACAGATGCCCAAGTGCCACCAATGGATGACCTAGTGTTCTTAATGGGGATTAACACAAGTTTGCAATAGGGGGATGTGACATCACAAGGCCACACACAGGTCTGTCCCCCTCACTAACCACAGGACAGATGGCCTTGACACACTGATGCCTCCTGATGTGAGGCAGCCAAAAGTCACAGCACCACTGACAAGGGATCCCTGCCAAAGATGCTTAACCTGGATCTGACAGGGCCTCTAGCCCCAACTCCTCAATTACTAAAAACCAGAGGACAGCAGAACAAATTAAACGATGCCCTGAGCAGACAATGAGACAAACCCAGAAGGCCGAGTATTCCACAGGATGACTGACCTGTTTTTTTCAAGGTGCAAGAAGAAAGAAACAGAAAGATTGTTCTAGATAGGGAATTGGCAAGTTACAGCCTCTTGGGCCACCACCTGTCTTTTGTAAATAAAGTTTTACTGGAATGTAACTGTTCTCATTCATTTACATATTGTTTGTAGCAGCTTTCGAACTAAAACAAAACTACTTCAAGCAGTTGTGACAGAGACCATATGGCCGCAAAGTCTAAAATATTCACCATCTAGCCCTTCATAGAAATGTTTTGCCAACCCCTGTTCTAGATTAACTCACACTTAAGGGACAGAAAAATCTACAGGACAACTGACCTGGTTTTTTCACTGAATCAGCTACAAAAAGAAAAGGACATGGGGGAGGGGGTTTTTAACTCCCTATAAAAAGACATTTGGGGGCTAAGTGGGGAATGTAAGTGAATAGGATAGTAGAAGACACTAAGAAATTAGATGACTTTGTTAGATGAGATATCAGAATTGTACTCCATAAAGAAGTATACGGCTTTATTTTCTCAGAGAAACACACTGAAGTGCTGAGAGATGAGTGACCCATGAATGACCTTGGGTAGTCTAGAGAATGAAGAAAAACCATGGGGTGGCCTCACATCAGGGGCTGGGCCTATTGAGGGCATGACTTTTGAGATCCCTCGGGGGCTAAGCCAGACAAGTCCACCCAGGTCCAAGCTGTGTTTTCACAGCTTGGGTCCCAGGAGTCCCGTGGTAGGAGGCCTAGAGATGCAGGGAAGGGCAAGGTTCAGGCCTGTGGAATGCAAGGTAGGTCAAAGCAGCAACAGCCCCTTCCTTGGAGGCTAACTCCCAGGCTAACTTGCAACAAGGCAAACTATACCCTACTCACCTCTAGCCAGGGCTGCTCTGGAGACAGCTTTCCTCCAAGGAGCCTGGCCCTGAAAAGCAGTCTGTCCCAACCCACCTACTCCAGCCACCCCCGAAGCTATAACTCAGAACATGTGACAAATAGCCAAATGCAAGGGTGCCAGGCCTCCTTCCTTCCTAAAAGAGGCTGCTCCAACCATGCTTCTATAGCCATAAAGTAGTGACAGCCCAATATCCACAAGCCTCCCCTACCCCGCCCCCCAAGTACCCTGCTAAAACTCTTAACCAATGGCTCATGAGAAGCTCCTAGAGGCCCTCTTCACAAAACACACAGACCCAGTATATGCAGGGCCCCTCCCTGTCTTCCCCTACCCCACTGCCTGGTCCCCACCTCCTTTTGCAGGACCCACCCTTTTCACTTCTGGGATCATAAGTTATCTATCTTCTCCACCTTAAAAGGGCAGTGACTGTGGTTTTGTCCTGAGCCCCCAGCACAGCACCTGACAGGGAGCTGCTGACTTCAGTTCATATTTGTTGAATGAATGAATGACATCTCTAAGGGGAGCCCAAGTATAGGCCTTGGCTGGACCCTCTAAGCAGACATGGTGTGGTCAGGGACAGCAACTCTCAGTATCTCCCTTCTCAACTCTCAGAGCAAACCTCTACCCTGAGGGCATCACTCCCCTGGACTTCCTCTGGCCTTGCCACAGTGGGCTGGTTACCTGCCCATGCCTACCTTGAAATGGAAAGACTGCTCAGGGCAGGACCCACATCTTCAGTGCCAGAACTCATGACAGTCACTGGGCAACTGCCTGTAACCCTCCGTGAGAATACAGAACAGGGAGGCAAGTGACTTCAGGGGCCCAAAGAAGGTTGGAAAAGCCAAACCATCTTTCACAACAGAGAACCTGCCAGCAGCTGTCCTTGAAGCTAGACTCTTATCCACACCATTTCCTCATTAGAATCAGGAAATGAGGGCAACAGACCTCCCCTGATGCAGCCATGTTCACAGAGAAGTGCTAGGCCACCTTGCAACCCCTAGGGTGGCCCTGCCTCCAGTCTCCTCCTGTGCCAATTCCTCACTATGGTCTAAGACACACAGTCTCCTAGAGACAGCAGTCCAGGTTTAAATTGAGGTTCTGCCCTTTCTGGCTGCATGGGATATTCCTATCACTTCTCTAATAGGCAGGAATAAGGAGTGGCCTCTTCCTCCCAGGGTATGGTACAGCTGTGCCTAAGATCTGTGAAAATGCACCCACCCTGGACCTCTGTAAAACCCCAAAGGCCTGGTTTCTAAAGCAATAGCAATTTCACTAGGGAAAAAAAAAAAGCACTTGGAGGAGAGGCACTTCAGGTCAATCCTGGAGGAGCCAGGAGTGGCCCTTCAAGAGGACCCCAGGGAATTCAGCTTCTCGGAAAACAGCTCAAGGGTTAAGGGGACCTCCCCCCTCCCTTCTTCTATTCCCATGGCAGTCAGGCCCCCAGGGAAGGATGGAAAGAAAGCGGCTGAAAGCCCCCTATCCACCCCTCACCAAAAATCACAGGAGCTCAGAAAGATGTGAACAATGTGTATCTTTGCCCTCCTTCCATGGCAAAACAAATGACCCAGCCTCTGCCTTGGGTGCTGTCAGCAAGTCAGGGGTAAGACTCTGGACAGTCACAGGATGGGAAGGGCTGAAAAGATGGGACAAGGCCTTTGGGGCTTCTTTGGCTTTCAGTTGTTCTCAGGCAAACAGGGGAAACTTCCATTGGGGGACAGAGAGGTGCTAGCCCAGATCCCTCTTGGTTTTGGAAAGAAAGGCTATTTTAAGGCTACTAGGGACTAGCAAGTAACCAGACAGCTGGACAGTTACTCAGGAACCCAGTTCTGCCCCACAGAGTGCTGGCTGTCACTTCAAGGTGTCCCATGCAATGGCCCAAGCTTCAAACTGGAGAAAGGGCCAAAGACCAGTCTATTGGTAGCAAAGTAGAACTCCTGAACCCAGCACCCTTTTGTCCCCAATACATGCAACCTCCCTGCCCCAGAAGCAGCCCCCAAACTCCCAGGTATCACAGGGCCAGCTCCAACTAGATCTTTGCTGTGTGGCTAGGGGTATGTCCCCAATCTCTCAGGACCTTGTTTCTCAATAACTCTTCAATCCCTAATCTCAACCTGGTCCAAGGTCTTTCTCTGTGCCAGGCGAGACAAACAACCTTCCACTCTTACTACCATTTCCTCCACTACACCCATCCTGGGGCTCAGTACTGGTTGAAGCACTCAGGGTAGCCTCCCATTAAAGCTCAAGTCTGTAAACTGAACACACAATAAGGCCTTGAAATTGGGCAACAATGAATGAATGCCAACTTCCTAGAACGTGACCCAGGACTGAGCACATAACAGGGCCACATACTTACATTACAGCAAGGCAATGCTGGAGGAAGCCATCAGCTCGGCCTTGACCTAACTTCATTTCCTCCTCCCTCCAGAAGGCCAAAGATGTGAGGGTTAAGTAAGGATTTTTTGTTTGTTTGTTTTCTCTCACAGTGAAGCAGGAGTTGAATTTGGGAAGGGACTCCCACCCTCCTCCCACCCTCCTTCCTGTTTCCCAGACAAGTGCTCCCCTCCCCTGCCCAGCTTTCTCTCTCCTCATTCCCCCTGCCCTCAGCTAGAGGGTGCTGAGACTCCTCTAGTCTACAGACTGCCTGACCCACCCTGACCTGGCCCTAGAGACCTAAAAGACCCAAGAAGCAGAGACCAGTCTGCATTCAGGGGATGACAGATACTTCTGACCTTTCTCAGCTCCCTAGAGTAGAATAATGTCCTATCCCCACTTCCCAAGGCCAAGACTCAACAGGAAAGACAGGCTGAGAAGCCCTTTTCAGTCTGACAGGGTCCTGGGAACGTTGATCCAAAATCTAAATCAAATCACTCTAGCTACATGATATCAGGGAGGCCAAACTAAGTCTCCAAGGTGCTAGGGGACCAAGTGTGGGACTCTTGTTTCCTTTCTTATCGCCATCCCTGTGGGTGTGGCACCCTCAGCCCCACACCATTCTCATCTTCTTGGGAAACAAATGCAGCTGAACGTACCCCATCATATCCTTCCCGAGCATCAAGGCAGCGGTTGTGACCAAGATAATCGCCTGTGCTCCTTGCCCTCACCTCGGCTGACGCAGGAGTCTCCGGAGTCCGCACTCCCAGACATTACCGCCTCTTGCCCGAGGGTTCAGAGCACCGAAGGCACAGACAGGCTACCCGCCCAAGGTCAAACTACGAGATGGTAGCGACAGCGAGGACGCGGCAGAAAGCGATGCTAACCTCCCCCCCCTCATTACGCCCCCGCCCTCACTGTGTCACTCGTGCCCCGCGACAGCGCCCCGCGGAAAACATTCCTGCTCCACCAGCTAACGGTCACCCGCAACCCGAAGACCTAACATCTCCCCACTCAGGTATTGGGAAGTCCTCCAGGCCCGGCCCCGTCAGCGGAGTCCCCCTGCCCCACCCCTCCTATCACCCCGAGCGGGGTCCAGGCACCAACTGTCTAGGTCAGGGACCCTGCCGGGAGCGGAACCTCGGCAAGATGGGCGGACCCCGGAGGCTGTGAGAGGAGGAACAGTCTCACCTTGCAAGCGCACCTCTGGGATGAGCCAGGCAGGGACAACCGCGGTGGTGGCTGCGGTGGCGACAGCAGCAGGCGGTGGCGACAGCAGCAGGCGGCGGCTGCAGCCGGGCCACAACGCTGAGCACGAGGAAGAGAGCCCCGCGCCACTGCCGCCCGCCTGACGGCACGCCCCCGCCTCCGCCCATTGGCTGGCTGGGGGGTGGGGCGAGGGCCGCTTCAGACCAATGAACTAGCTTCAGGGAACCGCCAAAGAGCGATTAGCCACCAGCGTCACGTGAAGGGGGCGCTGCGCCTGCGCCCTGTGATAAAGCGGTTGCCCCAGGACCCCGCGAGTTCTCGCGATGAAGACTGCCAGGCTGCCAAGCCGCCGGTCGTAGCCGGGAACTAGAAAGCGACCCGAGGGAGAGAGGGTAGGAGGGGCGCCTCAGAGACTCCGCCTTTGTCCCACGTCCCTGCGTGGGGGTTTGTACTTCCCACTTTGGCCTCGACTTGGGCGGGGCTTCCCCTGGGCTTTGCTCCCTCTGGTGACCGTAAGGCGGGGCTGCCTGCTAGGTGGAGCGCCCAAAGGCGGCCTTTCTCCCTCCAAGTTTCCACGTCCTCACCATCAGCCGTTACGACCCACGCTAGTGCTCTCTAGTAGCTAAGCAGCCGTCTGTCCGGCTCTGCGACCCCCAGGCTTCTGCTTTTCCCTTTCTACCCCATCCCCTGCCTCGGAGGAAGCGCGCCCGAGCTGACTGGAGACGCGTCCCGAGAGCCCGGCCCAGCCTAGATAAGCTTCAGAACAAAGGCACGCGGCATGGGGGGTTGGGAGATTTTGCGGGCGCCCCCGGGGACCGCAGCCTCTGCTCCCGGTCTCCATGGAGGCGGTCGCCATAGCAGCGGGATGCGCCTCGCTTAGCCTGGCGGGGGTAGCATGTGGGCGACTCCACAGCGCTGGGGAACCGGAGGCGTGGCCCCCGGGTCCTCAGAGGTTCTAGCCGTATCTCTGAACTCCCTATTCCCATTTCCGCTGACGTGAATAAGTTCCCTAAAGTACCAGTGAATGAACCATCTAAAGCACGCAGCCTTTTCCTTCCAAAGTAACTAGGGGAGAGGGCTTTAACAACTGAGGGCCAGCTTCCTTTCTGAAGGGCTAAGGTCGCTGCCTTTGAAGAATCTTAAAGAAGCCACTTCCCGCTGGATCCCTGTGGCCCCTAACTTTCCTGGTCTCTGATCCGTACACTTTTGAAAAATAATCTTTCTGAACTACTGTTTCCATCGAGTCCTCCCATTCCTCTAAAATGCTGCGTCCTCCGGGACTGTCTCCAGCTGAGCTTCAAACTTCAGCATTTTGGGTGATTTCGTGCGTGAGCTTTCTGGCCTTTGAGAACACAGTCTTCCAGCGCAGACTTTGGGAGTTTTCCACATTGTGATCTCAGCTCATCCATTCCTTCCCACTCGCTACCAATTCCCACCCTTCCTTCCCAATATCTACCCCCCACCCATCCCTGCAATGTATTCTTTTTTTTTTTTTTTTTCAACTTGGCAGACAGTGGGCCCAGAGTAGTCTGCAGATGTATTTTGTTTAACCTACATGAGGCTTTAAAAATAATTCTTCCTCCCCTCCCCCTTCCTCCTTCCCTTTCTTGCAAAAGAATCTGATTTCCAGACTTCTTTTTGAAATAATAATATGGAGTTATTACAGCCTGGCACCAAGTTCTGATGCTGAGTGGTAGTTACCACTTTAGGACACATCAATTTACCATAAATCCTATCAATCTCTATTTCTCATGTTTATTTTAACTCCTGGGTCTGTGCCGACATTTGATTTCATGAATCCTTCCCCTCCTATGGTACTCTCCCACCTGAAAAGTCATATCTAGTATAGACTCTCCCAAACACAGACTAGCTGCTCCCTACTGCCTGGGGCCATTTCCTAATTGTCAACTCCTTTCAACAAATATTTACTGAATGTATGATGGGCAAGTTACTGTGCCAGCTTCTGTGAAATGGAAGGTATCCCCAGCTTAGTGGGGAGGGACACCACATAAAAACAACTGTGGTCTCCTTTTCCTGCCAAACAATCCTCATACTTCCAGACCCTGAACTGTCTGGATAACTTGGAGGATCTACAATACAGATTTGCCCATGCTGGAGATACTACATGCTCCTGGGGAAGGCCATACAGTTCCAGAAAGTCTTCAGAAGAAAGCAAAACTTTTGGTGCCAGAAGGAAGTTAGGGTAGAAGTTACATGGCTGCACCATCTCTGCCCAATGAGCCTGTGTACCAAAAGAGGCCCTGCCAACAGAGTGGTATCCAGGTCTGAGGGCTTCCTGTGCATAGAGTCTTAACTGAGCTAAATGACTCTGAAAAGGAAAGCCACAGGCCCCTACCAGGCTCCCTGGAGATGGAGACAGTATGGGAAGGAACTAGGAGCAACTCCAGGTTAGAAGAACAGATGAAGAACATGGAAAACACCCACTCCAGCTCCAAATAGTAATTCTGGATTATGGGAGGGGGGAATCAAACCCAGGGCCTCACACATGCTAGACAAGTACTCTATCACTGTTCACTGTTATGGTTTAGATATTAGGTATCCTCCAAAAGCTCATGTGTGAGACAATGCAAGAGAATTTAGAGATTAAATGGTTGGAACATGTGAGGTTTAACCTAATCAGTTAATTAATCCCCTGATAGGATTAACTTGGGGGTGACTGTAGGCAGATAGGTTGTGGCTGAAGGAGGTGGGCCCCTGGGGATGTGCCTTTGTAATTTTATCTCTGCTTCCTGGTGCCATGTTCCCAGCTGCTTTCCTTTGCCACACACTTCCATCAAGGTGTTCTGCCTCATCCCAAGCTCTGAGGAATTGAATAAATCATCTATGGACTAAGACCTCTGAAACTGTGAGCATCAAATAAATTTTCCTCCTCTAAAATTGTTCTTGTCAGGTCTTTTGGTCACAGAACAAAAAAGCTGACTAAAACAATCACTAAGCTTTATACCCAGCCTGACTCTTATTATTTTTAATAAAAAACTGTGTCCTCTTTTGAAAGCTACTTGGCAGATTCTAATAAAATTGATATATGCCCACTTTTACACAGTAATTCCTCTCAATTATATACCAGAATACATGTATATGGTTGCATTTATAATAGCCCCAGACTAGAAATAACCAAATATATATCAATAATAAAATGAATAGATAAATTGCACTATATTTGTACAATGATATATTACCTATCAGTGACAACATCATACTGAATACGTGCAACAACAGGGATAATTCTCACAATATTGAACAAAAGAACAAAAAATAATATAATGGGGCTGGGGATATAGCTCAAGCGGTAGCGTGCTTGCCTGGCATGCGCGGGGCACTGGGTTTGATCCTCAGCACCACATAAAAATAAAATAAAGATGTTGTGTCCACCGAAAGCTAGAAAATAAATATTTTTTTAAAAAGTTAAAAAAAATAATAATGTATAGCCTAGTACATGTCTTTTAGTGAATGTATGTGTGCATTTCTCTTGCGTATTTATCTAGAAATGGAATTGCTGGGACATAACTGTGTTGTTTTATAATATGTCAATTTAGCTAGAGTAAACTGTTTCAAAAATTCTCTTTAATATATGTTTCCAATTAAGGTGGGCCATGTGGGCCATGACAGACATTTTTGCATGAGATTTGAAGAATGAAAGGAAAGCAGCAACAATACCGAATTTGAGGGGCTGGGGATGTGGCTCAAGCGGTAACCCGCTCGCCAGGCATGCGCGGGGTGCTGGGTTCGATCCTCAGCACCACATAAAAATAAAATAAAGATGTTGTGTCCACCAAAAACTGAAAAATTTTTTATTAAAAAAAAAAATACCGAATTTGACATTTGCAAGCTCCAGGCTGGAGCTTTGTAGCCCACACACATTGTTGCTGATCTGCAGCTTACCTCATTGACATGGGATAGCAGTTAGGCCTGCAACTTACACCTTCCCTGGGTCCTCTTTCACTTCTCTGACTCCTGGGCCAGCTGCTTCTGCAGTTTATTCACATCCAGATTAGAGGCAGTGAGAACTGACATGAGTTCCAGTTTGTCCTCAAGCCTTCCAGCTTATGCTCGTGGATTCCAGTGTGTTCTTTCTGTCCCCTGCCTTATATTCATCTTCCCATCGGCCTTCTTGTAGACTTTAAGCTCCAGAATTAGGTGCAAAAACAAAAGTGTTACAGAGATTGGAGACTCTTTAAACAACTTCCACAATTATCTAGTCAAATCCCTATAAGAAATCCCTTCTACTACTGATTAAACCATAAATGATAGCATAGGCATCTGTAGAAACTGCCAAACATTTCTGAAATGTAATTCTTGACACTCCCATTAGCAGAGTATGAGAGTTCTAGTTGCTTCACATCTTCATCAACATAAAAATTAGCATTTAATTTTATAAAAATACTACACCATGCAAGTCAAAGCATGGCAACAGGCCACCAGTCTTCAGCCTCTACTATGAGCCATGTCCTTCTGCAGGACAATCTCATAGTATCAAGATTACAAATGCATATATTTTTAACCAACCAATCCTGTTTCTAGAATTTATCATACATATATACTCATGTACAATACTAAATATACTAATATATAAGATTATTCATTGTTGCATTATTATTAATAACAAAAGCCTGGAAATAAATGCTTTCTGAAGTAGAGGACTGACAAAGTAAATTTAGGATAGACAATAGAACTTTTTTTTTTTTTTGGTACTGAGGATTGAACCCAACCCAGGGGGATGCTCTACCACTGACCTACAACCACAGCCATTTTTATTTTTTTATTTTGAGATACAATCTTTTTTTTGTTTTTAAAATTTGTTCTAATTGGTTATACATGCATTTTGACACGTGAGATAGGGTCTTGCTAGCCTCAAACCTGCAATCCTCCTGTCTCAGCCTCCTGAGTCATTGGGGTTATAGGTGTGTACCACTGCATTCAACTTAAATAACAAATTCTGGATACTCTTTTCATGCCTTTCTCTCCCACAGGATTGTGAACACTATTTTATACTTTTCTTGGTGTTCCTGGCATTTGGCACATGATATGCACTCAATAAACATTTGGTGAATCAATCAATGAATTAACCAGGGAAATTAGAATTATTGGGGGTCAGAAATGGGAGAGAGCATTGGCTGTCAAAGGGAATTTTGAGAATGAGAGAGATATTTGAAGAAGAGTTATAGAGCTATAATGTAAGATGTAATCTACTTTAATATCCCCAAGAGACATTTAGCAAAATCCTCCAATTGCTTCTGGGATTTGATTTGTGGGTCATGGAGATATGACTATGGGTTGGTACAGTCTCTGGTATATCTGATAACAGGGATGGAGGGGTCTCAAGGAAGAAGAGCCTCCTAGACCCAGCCCAACCTTTGTCATGGAGAGGCCAACAGATTCTTTAGGGCACAACCCAGTCACCGAACTTGTATTCTAGGGCCACTGTGCTCCTGCTAGGCAGAACCATAATCTGCCCAACTGATGTTTCCTCAGATTCTTCATATAAGCTATGACTACTAGTATCACATATAGGAGCCTATACATATGGTTAAGTGAATGGAAGTTTTAGAGAATAGAACTCTGGAAATCTAATGTTGACTAAAAAGAGTGTTAGAACTGTGGTCAGTGTGTGGGAGAAGCTAGTGGTTTGATTAGGTAGAAAATCAGTGTTTGAACCCAAGTCCCTGCTGAGCTTAGGGATGGGGCTCAGACCAAAGAAGTAGTCACCAATTTTGATTTTCATTCATTCATTGATTTTTTTTTTTCAGTGCGAGAGGAACCTAGGGCCTTGCCCATGCCAGGGAAGTGCTCTACCACTGAGTTATACTTCAGCCCTAAATGTTTTTAATATTACTGAATTTGGCTAAATATAATCCTGATTCATGAAATTCTTCCTGTTTGTCCATAAATAACTGTGAATACCTATCAACCTGCTCTAAGAGTTAAACTATTACAAATAACTTATACCAATGCCTATGCTTCATCTCTTCCCTTTGCTTCCTCTTAGAGGGAACCACTATCCTTGATTTTTGTCCCTTCATTACCACAAGGAGGAAATCTGGCTCCCAATGATCCCTGCCTGGTGTTCATACCCATATGTACCCTTCCCCTTGAATGTTAGCTAGACCCAGTGTCTTGCATCTAATAAACAGATGTCAGGCAAAAAATATGATGAGGTGTCACTCCCTTGGTTATATTAGATAACATTGTAACTTCCATCCCACTAGCTCACTCTTTACTCTCTCCCTTATTGGCTTTGATGAAGTAAGCTAGTATGCCAGAGATGGCCACATGGCAAGGAAATGGGGGCAGCCACCCACCAGCAACCAGCAAAACACTGAAAAGCTCAGTCCAATAGCCTACAAGGAACTGGATTCTGTCCACAATCAAGACAGCATGGCTCCTTCCCCAGTTGAAACTTCTGTCTGACACCTGGAGTACAGTCTTGTAAGAAACTCTGAAGCAGAGGACCCAGCAAAGCTGTGCCTAGACTTTTAACCCACAGAAAAATGTGAGATAATAAATGCGTTGTTTTGGGCTGGAGATGTGGCTCAAGCGGTAGTGCGCTTGCCTGGCATGCGTGTGGCGCTGGGTTTGATACTTAGCTCACATACAAATAAAGATGTTGTGTCCGCCAAAAATTAAAGAAAAATGTTTAAAATTTTTCTCTCTTTAAAAAATAAATAAATAAATGTGTTGTTTTAAATCTCTAATTTAGTGGCAATTTGTTATATGGTGATAACTAATACAGGTTATTTTTTGTTGTTGCCATTGGAGCATTGCTATGAATATTGCTGTAACTTATCTCTCAGAACACAGAACACAACAGTTTTAAGTTTCCCCTGGGGATGCGCCTAGGAATGGAATTGCTATAACTCAGGATTTACAAATGTTCCACATTATTGGTAGTCAGCAAATCATCAGAGTTAAGGTCATACCAAGGCCCTGATGTCTTGGTCAGTGTTGGGAATAAAGTTGGCCTCAGTCCATAGAACTTGAGCAGTGTGTGCACAGTCAGGAATCATACAGAAAGCCAAGATAAGGGTCAGTCCATGGGCAGTTGAGGGTAAGGGTGTGGCCACAGTTGGGGAGAATCTGAGGCCTGGGTTTAGGGTTGGGTTTAGACAAAGTTGCAGGACACTGTGAAGGTATACATTTGGGGGTCCATTTAAGCCAGGATTAGAAGTCAGGCTGTCATAGTTCACAAAAACTGACCCTTGGGCTGGGGATGTGGCTCAAGTGGTAGTGTGCTCGCCTGGCATGTGCAGGGCGCTGGGTTCGATCCTCAGCACCACACAAAAATAAAGATGTTGAGTCCACCAAAACTAAAAAATAAATATTAAAAATTTTTCTCTTAAAAAAAAAAAACTGACCCTTGGTGATCTCTTCAATATACCAAGCAGTGAGTACACAGGACCCACCACCCATGAGACCCATTCTGGGTTCATGACACTCTTTCACTGAAGGGGGATAGAGGGTGGCAGAGTGGAGGACAAGGTGGGGGCGGAGATTTGCTGCCTTCAGGGATCCAGGCAGAAAGAGAAAGCAGGCACAGGAAAGAAAGCACAACACCACCTTTAATGAGGGCAGCCCTGTCACAGACACACCCCAGGCACACCCGACAGTACCCAATGGGCTGGGAGGGAGACTGCTATAGGCACCCACGGATGTGTCTCCTATTTCTGGCTATTCCCACTCATCACGCCTTCCTCTCCAGCTGCTTCGGTCTCCAGCCTCGAGATGGGTCCCAGGTGAGCACCCAGGAGGGGCATGGGAGCCACTCGGTTTCCAGGGGCAATTTCCCGCGTGTCTGAGGCCATGGAGAACTAGTCTGGATGAAGATGTCGCTGGCCTCAGAGCTGGGCGGTGACCTGGGTCTGGGGGTGTGGACTGAACCAAGAGACGGCTTCTTAGGGCCCAACACCTGGAGTTCCAAGGCGGGACCCCAGGTGTTGGGCACTGCTTTTGTGGGCACGCTGGGTCTCCGCACATGGCTTCTGGGCTCTGGAAAGCGGTCCATTCTCCTGGCCCGGGTGGAGTGTAAGGAGGCGGCTCAGTCGCGAACTTCGGTTCCTAGGGCTCCAGTCCTAACGCCCCTATGCTCACTCCCATCCCCAGGGAGAGAGGCACAGGGGCCGGGCAGCTGGTTCCGCCCTCCCAATCTTGCATCTGCAGTTGGGTGGGTGGGTCGCGACGTCTGGGCTCAGACCCGTAGTGGGATGTAGTGGGACATTCAGGCGCCGCTCACCGCTGCTTGCGCTCCGCCTGCTGGAGCCTCCGGGAAAGGTCCTCGATGCGCACGTTCTTGAGCTGAAGCAGGTGCTCCAGGCGCCTCACCTTCATCTGCAGGACCTGAGCGGCGTCGCACACAAATCAAACCTAGCCACTGGCTGTCCTGCCCCGACTCTGCAGCCCCTAACCCCCTAAGGCTTCCCAGTGCGCCCTCACCTACACGGTCTCCTGCCCTCACCTGCACAGTCTCTTGCGAGGCCAATAGCTCCTGCTCCTTTTCAGCAATCTGAAGGACGAAGCTTGGGTCGCCCTGCAGCGCCTGGCTATACCCAGGAGGCCGGGGCGCCGGCAGCCGCCCCACCCTGAGGTAGGAAGCATTTTAGCGGAGGCCTGGACCTCGGGCTCCACCCTTATCCTTCCAGTGTATTGGGCCGGGCGTTCACTATTCCCCTTCTCCTCTTTTCCCCCTCCCCACCTTTCCACACCCAATCACCTCCCCCAGCCCGACTGGGGAGATTACTCAGCCTGTTGAGATCACACTGCTTCCAGCTTCTTTACCTGAGCTGCTCTCCTCCTTGGAGTTCTGGTGCACCTTCCCCTCGTGTCTTCTGGGACACATCTGAGACAAGGCAAATGGAGGAGTGACATTGCTGTAGCTCTACTTTGTTTCCCCTCCGATTCTGCAAGCCATAGGAAGGTCAGGAAGAAAGCCCTCCTGAGAAGAAAGGAGGAAAGGCCACCTTACCCACATCCAAGTAGCCACTGCCATCAGCGGGAGGCAGCTCCTGAAAGAATCCCAGTGGTCCACTGTGAGTCTCAGCTCACCCATCCCCCAAAAGCCCCCCTAGGCCCTTCCGCAGTTCCCCAGATCAGGGTCTTTTAGCCAGGCACCCCTCCCCCACACTCATCGCAAAGGCGATACTTCTCCCTGCCTGGGAACCTCTCCTCCCCAAAGCATTTGGAGAGATTTGAGCTGGGTGCCACCTGTAAGGAACCAGAGCCCTGCTTCCTGCGCCTTTGCCGCTCCTCCAGTCGCTGCTTCAGCGGGATGAGTACCAACTCCACCACACCCGGCGCACACTGAGCAATCTTGCGCATTACGTCGTCTGGTACCGAAAAGTTCAGTTTGTTTAGCACCTTCCTACAGGATAGACATAGGGATGGTGGACTGGGTCCTGTGGGGAATGAAATCAAAGTAGGGGAGAAGGGGCGGGGCACGGTTGTCTTAGTCCTGAGTGTGCAGCCCAGGGGGAGTAGAAGGGCTTGCCATCTGAGCCTCACCCTCCCCTGCCCGAGATTGGGTGTCCCGAGGTTCTTTGTCTCCTTCCCATTAGAAAAGTTCCTTGATTTTATTATCAGATGAATTCTGTCGTGTTGGCCCTCACCACCCTACCGTCAAAACAGTCCCAGCCTGGACAGTTAAGACCATAGTAAGTGAACATTCTTCTTAAGATATTAAAAGTGAGGGTTGGGTTTGTGGCTCAGTGGTAGAGCATTTGTGTGAGGCACTGGGTTCAATTCTTAGAACCGCATATAAACAAACAAACAAACGAAATAAAGGTCCATCAACAACTAAAATATATTTTTAAAAGAAATTAAAAGTGCAGAGATCATAAACAATAACAACAACAACAAACCCCATAGGAGATGAAGAGGCTGGGGCAGCTTTCCTGGGAACTCAGGCAGGTTGGGGCTGAAGAGATCCACTCCTGCATCAAAGTATTGTTTTACCTGTTCAGGTGACCCCAGTTGCTCAGCTTCTGCTGGAGAGAGTTTGCAGGGACATAATTGTGCATCTCCACCATCTTTGGGAAATAAAATTTGATGACCTCTGCCACCAGGACTGTGGGAGTAACCGTGAAAGCAGACATGGAAGATGGGGGGATGAATAAGGGAGAAGAGGGTGGGAGAAGAGAAGGGAGGGATAGAAAAAAGAGCAGAGTGATTGAACCCAGTGGGGAGGAAGATGCAGAAAAGGGAAGGATAATAGGGAGGGAAACAAAGAAGAGACAAAGATCATCAGTCAGACTTAAGATTCAGCTGCATTCCTTCTCCGTTAACTCAGGGCATAGGAAAACTCAGAATCTAAGTCTCTTAAGAGCTCTTAAGGAGGATGGGGCCTTACCCTAGGAATTCACATGGACACACATACTGTAACACCAAAGTTCCAGAGAGAATCACAGACTCATACAAGCAGAGACATGTGATAAGATCCCACTACAGATATATATGTAGGGCAGAATGTATAGACATGCAAGACAAAAACACAAGTCAGCCTAGTGCAGTGGCACACGCCTGTAATTCTAGCAGCTTGGGAGGCTGAGGCAGGAGGATCACGAGTTAAAGCCAACCTCAGCAACTCAGTGAGACCCTATCTCTAAGTAAAATATTAAAAAGGGCTAGGGATGTGGCTCAGTGGTTAAGTGCCTCTGGATTCAACCCTCAGAACAAAACAAAACAAAACCAAAAACAAGCAAAAAACAAAAACAAAAACCCTACAAGCCAGATACACATAGGTGCACATGTAGAATACACATGTAAGTACAGAGTCACATATATACATGGCCTCCTCAAATATGTACATATAAAATGCATATTCCATCCTGAAACCCCAGAAGACATTACTGGGATTAATAATGTCTGTGACTGTGACTACATAGTCTCATGGAAACACATACACTGCACAAATACATACATAGGTACGTATCTTAGTCATCAAAGTCCCTGGAGGGAGTCACACACACACACACACACACACACACAATGTGCACACCAGATAGAACAGGTGGACATACACATAGACACACATTGTTCACATATAGAAATAAATAGAAAACACACACAAGGGTACTCTTCCACAGTTGAAGTCCTAGGAGGTAGATCTCACCCATATACACACACACACACACACCACAGTTACCCAAATACCAAAAATACAGTAAGCACACAGATCCCTTACACACGTCCATACAGGTCAGAATATGCAGAAACACACAGGAGCGCACACCTCCATCACTGAAGTCCCGGGAGAGGTTTCTCTTGGGCCTGGACAGAGGGATGTTGTCTACCCATAGGTACAGCTGGTGCAGCGCTTCCTCATCCACACTGCTCGCCATTGGGGCCCAGCAAGGTCAAGCCGTTCCAATCGTGCAGCGTCCAGACCCAGCCTCACGACCCCTCAAACGCTTTCTCTCTCGCCACTGCGGGCGTCCAGACCTGCCTCTGCCTCCCTAACCCAAAGACTTACGTCCCATCTGGGAGCAGCCATATTGTTTTCTGAAACCATGGCAACCATTGCCGGCTGGCCTTGAAGCATGGCCTTCTGGGAGTTGTAGTTTTTTCCAGCTACCCTTTCCTGGGCTCCAGAGTTGGAAAGCGTTAGGTGTCCTTATCTTCCCTTTTCTCCAAAAAGGCATCACCTCTACACCCATACCACCTGCTGACCCACTCTGAGATCTGCCAAAGCCGAACAGGCCCCCAGAACCCTGGCACCAGTATCCCCAGGGCTGGGATCCTCCTTCTGTGCCCTTTAGCTGTCAGTCCTAAATGAAGGAAAGCATTGCCATAATAATAATCACCTCCATTTGGGAGTACTGTTAATAATCTGCTACCCATCTGAGCTGTGCGATTGGCTTCTGTGTGACAGTGCTTCCTTGCTGGCTCCCTCCCAAAGTTCTGTACTCAAAGGGCCACTGCCACTTCCTCATCCCACCAGTGTTCTGGAGGGACATTTAATAGGTAACCAAAACTCCCAGAGAAAGCACAGAGTTCAAAGTCAGTACCTTAAGCAAGTCATTCAACTCCATCACCCTATTTGCTCCTTTGTGAAATGGGGACAGTTCTCACCTACTTGTCCCCGTGGGGTAATAAATAGGAAAGAACTTACAAAATGGAAAGATGTTAACATTTACAAAAGACCTGTATTTGTATGGTAATTGGGGGTAATGGGAGTTGGTTATAGGTACAGAAGCAAGAGCTAAATCTATCTGCATTAGCAATTGATTTTAGTAAACAGCTCCACTTCTGGATCCCTCATTAATTAATAGGTACAGGGTAGCAGTAAAGGAGTACTTCTAGGGTCAGCCTGGGGATAAAGCTTCCTTCTAACACAAGTGTGGCTTTGGGTACATCACCAAACCTCTCTATGCCTATTTGTCATGGTTTTTCCTATCTTGTGGGCACTTTGGAAAGTGTTTAAAGCCTGATACACTGTAAGGCCCTATTAGTATCAGCAGTATGATCACTAATGAGATCATCTCAGTTCCAGCAAGAGGTGTTCTTGTTGACAAAAAACAGCTGGAAGTGATTTGCCTAGTTAGTACTTGAAGTAAGGGACCTGAGTTGGCCAGGGTCACTTGGGGAGAACACCACTGTTCCCTCCTACTCACTCCAGAGCACATGGGATGTGGGGGGGTAGGTTGGGCTTGATTTTGGCTCCCTGGTCTCCTCCTCCAGAGTTCAGATAAAGGAATGGGGGTGATGCCAACGGATAATCTCAAGTCCTTTTTGTGGTCACTTTGTTTCAAAGCCTTCAAGGCCTGGAGGGGAGTGCCAAAAGTGCAGAAGGCCAAAAGTGGAAGTCACCCCACCTTCTTGTTTTAAAGTGATGCACAATGGCCTTGCCTTTCCGGGAGGAACCACACCCAGTGCAGGCAAAGAATATCCCCCACCCAACATTCCAGGGTAGAGAGAAGAGGAACTTGGTAGCAAAAGGGTGGTGAGGGGTTGGGAGGAAACCAGAGGTGAAGTGCCAGTCCCAGGCAGGGTGGGAAAACCGGTTTGAGCCCCAGAGCTGCCTGCCCTACTCAGGCTCAGGCCCTCCCCTGGCTGGAACCTCTGGGGCCTGAGGGCTTCAATGAGGGAGGGTTATGGAGAAAAGTACTGGGCCCTGAAAACAGGAGGTGTAGGACAGAAAAGGGCCTGTTCTCACTTTTGGACAGGGGAGCCCCTGGAGGGCACTGCATCAACTTCTTGGTGGTACAATTTGCTCCTAGAAAATTTCACCTTCCTCCTACCACTGTCTGCAAAGGTGGCCACCAGGTTTGCAGAGGGCCATCAATGAAAGGCCTTAACCAGGTGCCACCAGCATGCCTATATCCCAACTACTCAGGAGAGTATAGCAGTAGGATCATTTGAACCAGGAGTTTGAGAGCAGCCTGAGAAAGACCTCAAAAAACAAAAACATCTCTCTAAGGCACCAAAGGCAAATCAAAGGGTTCTCCATATGCTCCTCCAAACTCCAAATAGACCCACAAGAGCTGTCCCAACAAACTTTCTGTTCTAGTCCAATTCTTGCAAGGATCTTCTTTAACCAGCCTTGGTAGGTCTAGTCCTCAGGTGCATATTGTCTGATTTAGCCCGACAGACTATTGGCTCCCTCTTTCCTGCCCCCAGCCAAGTGACCAAGAGCTTCTCTCTAACCCCAAAGCAGTGCGGGTGTAGGCTTCCTCAAATCTACCCTTAGATGGGTACACTGAAGACCCCTTCTTTCCCAAGTCTCTATAAATAACTCTTAGACATGGATGTTGACAGCTCCTGCTGCCCCTCACCCCAATCAGGGCCACCCACCCTCTCAACCCTTGCTTCTATGTCCCACCAGAGCAAGGACCAAAGGGAAGAGGGAAAGCATGTGTCCCCCAAGACAGACGCAAGCCCAGACCATGAAGGATGCACCCTTGGCTGTTAAAACGTTCACCCCCACAAAAGGGGAGTGGACAGATTTATTGAATTCAAACTGGGAAAGGAGCAGCTGGATGGCTGGACTCTGGGCCCAGCCCCAGGCCCCTCTGCCCAGGATGGGGCCCTGCCAGAGAGGGATGAGAGGCACAGGGCCTGCAGCTGCCCACAGGGGAGGTACCCAGTATCACTCCCCTGAAGGGCCTCTTGGAAACCTCCAATCTGAAAAGAAAACCAAGGGCCAAAGTCACAAGGACTGGGCCAAAGGAAGGGATTAGGGAGGTGGAAAGCAGGCAGAGGCAAGCTTAGGAGCCTGCCATGAGTTAGACTGTGCTTCTTGAGGCGGCCCAGGGGTGGGGGTGGGGCTGCCAGCCTTGTGGGGACCCAGGCTGGACCTTCCTCTGGAGCCCTTCCCAGAATGGCTTTGAGGTCCCCCCCACCGAAGACCTGGTATGGACGGCAGGGGGAGAGGCACTCTCCGGCCGGGAGCTTCCAGGGCCCATCCCTGGCTGCCACTATGGTCTAGTCCACTGATGGCACGGTGTGGTAGCACCGGACAGCTCCCCACTCACCCCACCTGGTCCCCTAGCCCAGGGGCAAATGGGGAGGAAAGGATTTTGAGAAAGAGGCAATAAGCAGGCAGTGAGGCAGACCTCAGCCCCTGGGCCTATCTCAGGGCCAGGAAAACATTACTAAAGGCCCTGGGGCTCCCCCCTTCTGGCTCCATCCACAGTGGTTGCACAGAGTTCTCTGCCCCAGGGCTGGTGCTGCCCTTCTGGGTCAGGCAATGGCTATGCCCAGGGGCTCAGCTTTGATGTCCAAGACCCCGAACTCCCGCCTGCCTGGCGTGGTTCTTCCTAGTCACGTGCACCAGATCATGTTCCAAGTGGAGGATGTGGCTCTGCACACGGTCATCAATGGGGAAGGAGGTCAGGTACCTCTTGACCATGGCAAAGTAAGCCATGGCCTCCCCAAAGCTGGGTACAGGCACCTCATCACTATCCTCATCATCATCTTCGTCATCTTCATCATCCTCATCCTCATCCTCATCTTCCTCCTCTTCCTCACTGTCTGACTCTGAGTCCTCCCCACCTTCCAAGAAATGGAGGGTAGGGCACTGTGCCTCCTCCTGGGCGCTGTAACCCCCAAAGCTGCCTCCAGCCTCCACTACTCCCTGGGCCCAGTCCTCGGCCTCCAAGCCCTCAGAAGAGCTTTCCTCCTCTTCCTCCTCTTCTTCATCACTGTCATCAACATCACCCTCCTCCTCCACCTCCTCTTCCTCCCCCAACTCCTCTCCTTCTCCTCCTTCCTCCTCCTCCTCCCCTTCTTCTTCCTCCTCCTCCTCCTCTTCCCCTTCACCCTCCTCCTCCTCTTCTTCTTCCTCCTCTTCTTCTTCCTCCTCCTCCTCTTCCTCTTCTTCTCCCTCACTCTTGAGGGAAGTGGTGATGGTGGCATTAGGGCCACCTCCAAAACCAGCCTCCCGAAAACAGGTGGCTATGTCCGAAGGCTCCACTGCCTGCCACGCTGCAGCCACAAAGTGCAGGGCCTCCATGAGGCCCAGCTGCAGGCCTGAGCGATCCTGGCCCTCTAGGGCGGCCATGGCCTTGAGCAGCATAGCCTGGCGATAGTGGCCTTTCACCTGTTGGACCACTCCTCGCTCCAAGGGATGCACAGTGCCCGGAGGAAAGAAGGCCAGCTGCACGTGCCTCAGGCCTGAAGTGTCCAGGGACTGGGCAGCCAAGCGGCCTGCCAGCAGCAGGACCCGGCGAGACTCTGCAGCCATTCGGGTGTCCAGGGCTTTCAAGTACTTGGCCAGTGCCTGGGTGGTGACACCACCCTTAGAGTTGGCGGTGTAGTCGCAGGGCAGGCCACCTTGTCCCGCACGAGGCTTAGCTGATTTGCCGGCCACCAAAGGGGGTAACTTCTCGCTGCCATCGGCATTGGCGCACAGCAAGACGCTTAAGCGCTGGGTGGCTTGGCGCGCCCTTCCATCGCCTCCGCACAGCCCCGCCGCCTGGTCGGGCAGAAAGTCATACCAAAGACTGGTCTCGGTGGCGCTGAACACGTCCTGGGAGGCGTATCCCTCGGCCACAGACGGCGGTTGCTCCTCCCGGGCGCGCCAGCCAGGCGTACTCCCACCACTGCCCTCCGAGGGCACAGCAGCCGGGCTGGCAGGTGCTGCTGGGGTCCGGGGAGCACTGTTTCGTCCCCGGGCACGGGCCACACCACTGCAGGACACCACACCATGGCGCCGGCGGAAGCGGTCCAGCCAGCCGTTGGAGGCAGTGAAGTCGTCCATGCCCAGCTCCTCGGCTATACGCAGAGCCTTCTCCTTGAGGATGATGCCCTTGACGGGCAGGCCAGCGGCGCGGATCTGCTGGAACCAGGCTATGAGCAATCCCTCCAGCTTGTCATAGGGGGACAGCTTGTTGGTCTTGCGGCAGGTGGAGGCCACACCGTACTTGCGCTCCGACGCCAGGATGGCGCGCTTGTTCTTCAGGATGGTGCTCAGCGTGGACGGCGGGATGTTGAAGCGCCGCGCGATCTCGCCCTTGCGCAGGTCCGGGTTCTCCTCCACCTCCTGGATGATCCGCGACTTTTCCCGGAACGTCAGCTGCCGCCGCTTGGGGCCCATCCCGGCGCGCCCCCCGCCCCGGGGCCCGGCACCGCCGCAGCCGCCCCGGGGCGGGGGGCCCGGGCCCGCGGCGGGGGGCACTTGGCGGCCTCTCCCGCGCGCCCCGCCCGAGACAAAGCGGCTCGCGGGGCGGCGGGCGGGGCGGTGACCCGGCCGGGCCGGGGGCACCTCCTGGGGCGGCGCCGGGCGGCTGGTGGCAGGCGACGGGCACGGGTGAGAGTGGGAGGCGCGGGCGCGGAAGGCAGGAAGTGCCGCGGCGCGGGGATCTGAGAGCGCGGCGATCGGGGCGGAGCACACGGAGCGGGATCTCGCGGGAAGCGCGGGGACGCCCGGCGCCGCCTCCCGGTCCTCCGTGCCCATCCCCTTCCCGCCGCCCCGGACCTGCCACCGGGGGCGCTGCGGCCTGCGGGACCGGCCAGTGCTCGGGCCTCCGGGTGACCCGCCGGTAACCGCACAGGCGGTGACGCGCTGCGCTGCCACTGCTCTCGGTGGAGAGCGATTTGCTGCATAAAAAGCAAAATAACTCCTCCCGTCGCCTTAGGTTTAGGGTGAAAATGACCCTCATTTTTTTTTTTCGGAAATTGAAAAATACGCGAAGCTAAAATCGCTTTTCACACCAGCACCTGGAGAGATGCGCAGGTAACATTTTGATACATTTCCTTGAAATCTTTTCTCTAGGCACAGTTTTTTTGTTTGTTTGTTTTGTTTTGTTTTAATGGATAAAACGCATCATGCTATCTAGAACGTATATCTGGCATCTCATACTGTTTTATCTAGAATCTAATGATGATAATTTTACCATATCGAACATGCTTTTCTAACGGTTGTATATAGTTCTAAGTGTGGACGAGCACTAACACACGTAACCCATTGTTACACACTTAGGTTATATGTATAGACAACACCACAGTTTTGTTTGATGATCCTAATGATATTTTAAAAGTTCTAGTAATCCCACACTGTAAAGATAAATACTGATAATAACTCAGTGTTTCACTGCCTGGGCTTTTCCACGCATATAGCCATACATGTACCTTTGCACCTATAGAAATAATGTCTTGAATATACATAAGCATTTACACACATAAATCCATGAAACCTCCTCCTCCAGCACCAAAATACATAAAAATGATGAGTTCTTAAAACAAGATCATTGCAGTGTTTTAAAATCTGGGGTAGAACATCAACCCAAGGAGACAGGTTGAGAACCTGAGACTGGATGAAGGTTCCAGTGAGTGGGTGTAGACAAGAAGAAAAGAGGACCAAAGACAGTGCCCTGGGTGCTACAAGGTTAAGGGGGTGCAAGAAAGGACCATCAACAGAAGCATAAGGAGCCATTGAAGCCACAGGGGGAAATGGTTTGAAAACCAAGGGAAGAAAATACAACTCATTAGGATTTGAGTCTTGTGAATTTTTGTATTAATTTATTTTTTAAAATTTAATTTAATTTTTTTAACTGAGGATTTAACCCAGGGATCCCCAGCTGTGCCCCCCCTTTGTGTGTGTGTGTGGGGGGGATTGAACCCAGGGCCTTGTGCATGCAGAGCAAGCACTCACTCTACCAACTGAGCTATATCCCCAGCCTTCTTTTTTTGTTTTTTATTTTGAGACAGAGCCTTGCTAAATTGCTGAGACTGGCCTTGAACTTGATGATTATCCTGCCTCAGCTTCCCAAATTATTGGGATTATAGGTGTGCACCACCATGCCTAGCTGTGAATTTTCTAGTTCTATCCTTTGCCTATATTTCTTATGTTTGTCTTTTTCTTTTTTTAACATTTAGTTTTTAGTTATAGGTGTACATAACTTTATTTTATTATTTTTATATGGTGCTGAGAATTGAACCCAGTGCCTCACGAATGCTAAGCAAGCACTCTACCTCTGAGCCGTAATCCCAGCCCCAATCTTTTTTATTTTTTAGTTGTAGTTCGACACAATACCTTTATTTTGTTTAATTATTTTTATGTGGTGCTGAGGATTGAACCCAGGGCCTTGCATGTGCTAGGCAATCACTCTACTGCTGAGCCACATCCCCAGCCCCTCAATCTTTCTTTTCTTTTTCTTCTTTCTTTATGTGTGCAGGTACATGTGTGTGCTAGTAATCAAACCCAGAGCCTTGTGCATTGCTAAGCCCATATTGTACCACTGAACTATGCTCCCAGCCATTTTTCTTTACTTTTAGGAGCTCTTCATATGTTCTGACATAAGTTGTTGTTGTTTTCGCCTCCTGGGATTAAATCCAGGAGTACTCTACTACTGGGCTATATCTAGAGCCCTTTTTATTTTTTATAGTAAAACAGGGTCTGTCTGGCCTGGAATTTGTGATCCTCCTGCCTCAGCCTCTTAAATTGCTGGGATTATAGGTTTATGTCACCACACCTGGTTTATGTATATTGTTTTGTGGTTTTGTTTGTTTGTTTGTTTGTTTGGGGGGATAGTGGGGACTGAACTCAGGCACTCAGCCACTGAGCCACATCCCCAGCCCTATTTTGTGTTTTATTTAGAGACAGGGTCCCACTGAGTTGCTTAGTACTTTGCAGTTGCAGAGGCTGGTTTTGAACTTGAGATGCTCCTGCCATAGCCTCCTGATCTACTGGGATTACAGGCGTGTGCCACCGTGCCCAGCTGTATATTATTATTAATGGGACACATTTGGTATAATACTTTGTAGCTCATATTGTGAACATATTTGCATGTTAACAAATATCAACATAGGTGAATTTCATGCTTCTTTTACTCTAGGAAAACTTTGTTTAAAATACCATTTTCCAAACTAGGTATGGTGGCACATGCCTGTAGTCTCAGCGACTTGGGAGGCTGAGGAAGGAGGATCACAAATTTGAGGCTAACCTCAGCAATTTAGCAAGGCCCTAAGCGACTTAGTGAGACCTTATCTTAAAATTAAAAGTAAAGCTGGGAGTGGTAGACCATGCCTGTAATCCCAGCAGTTTCGGAGGCTGGAGCAGGAGAAACTCAGATTCAAAGCCAGCCTCAGCAACTGCTAAGTGCTAAGCAACTCAGTGATACCCTGTCTCTAAATAAAATGCACGATAGGGCTGGGGACGTGACTCAGAGGTCAAGTGCCCCTGAGTTTAATCCCCGGTACCAAAAAATTAAAAAGGGCTGGGGATGTGGTTCAGTGGTAGATCATCCTTAGGTTCAATCCTCAGTACCGAATAAATAAAACCTCAAAAATTTTTAAATGCCATTTTCAGGAGCCGAATATGTAATCATCCAATAATTGTCATTTTGCATATTGAGCCCATCAGATGTCTCGCATCAAGCATCCCTGCTCAACTGCCTTTTAAGTACTGAGGATTGAACCCAGAGGTGCTCTACCACTGAGCTACAGCCCCAGTTGTTCAGTTGTTTGTGGATTTTTTGTTTTGTTTTGTTTTGTTTTGTACTAGGGATTGAACCCATGGCCTTGTGCATACAAGACAAGCACTCTACCAACCAAGCTGTATTCCCAGCACCCCCTCCAGTTATTTTTATTTTAGGGTCTTTCTAAGTTGCTAAGGCTGGCCTTGAACTTCAATCCTCCTGCCTCAGTCTTGGAAGTGCCCATTCTCTTTAAAGCCTGCAGATATTGAAAATACAGAGAACCTACCTTCCATATTGAAACACAATGACTCAATACACATACTTCCATGTATACTTTTATCCTCTTCTGAAATGAAATCTTTACAAATGGATTATTAAGGTCAGAGACCAACCTTGATCTTGACCTATGCAAGATGCCTGGAGACTGGAATAGGTGAATGACTTGGTCCCTATTCTTCAGTAGCTCACTCAGTTTAAGGAGATAAGTAAGATGCAGGAAAATGGAAAAGGAGATTTTAATACATATGCTGTTTCTCTCAGTAGTAGCCCCATCTTAGGAATTTATTCTATAGATAGGCAACACCCAGTCATCAACAGATGTACTTGCTGTTAATCATTGTCAAAGCCAATAACCTAAATGTTCAGCATTAGGGACTTGAGTAAGCATAGGCCATATGGTACTAATATGGATCCATCTCTAAGTAAAGTGAAGAAAGAAATGTATGGAACAATGTTTCATATATTGTTTTTGTAGTTTTAAAAATACAGGCGTACACATGCTTGTAAATGTATATTCCTGCATTGTTCACTAACCCATGTGGCTATGAAGTCCTTGAAATGTGGCAAGTTCAAGTTGAGATATGCTGTGAGTGTAAAATGCACATTGGATTTTGAAGATATCCAGGTTTTAAAGCTATCCATTGGATTTTGAAACTGTCAAAAAGTATGTAAAATATCTCATTAATAATTTTATTGACATGTTGCCATGTTCAGAGTTGTCTCCTGTGTTTCTTTTTATTTTTTATTTATTTAATTTTTTTGCAATGTTGAGGATTGACTCCAAGGCCTTGGGCATGCTAGGTAAGCACTTTACCACTGAACCATATCTCCTATTTCCTTTTTTTTGTTTGTTTGTTTTTGTTTTGTAGCAGGGATTGACCCAGGGCACTCAAGCACTAAGTTACCTCCCCAACCCTTTTTATATTTTATGTTGAGACAGGACCTCTCTAAGTTGCTGAAGCTGGCCTGGAACTTTCGATCCTCCTACCTCTGCCTCCCAAGTTGCTGGGATTACAGGCATGGGCTACCATGCCCAGCATTTTATTTTATTTTTTTAAAATGTTGTTATTACTAGAAAATTTTAAATCCTATATGTGGCTAACATTCATGCCTGCTGTTACATTTCTACTGGCTATAAACTATTTTCTGTAAAATATGTAACACATTTATAATAGTAGCTGCCTGTGGGGAGGGGTCCTGAACATTGGTCCTGCTTCACTGCCTTTTTGTAACATTTAAATATTCAACTTTGTTTGAATTTGTGGTGCCATGGTAATCATTTTGGAGGGGCAGGGATACCCAGGATTGAACTCAAGGGCTCTCAGCCACTGAGCTGTATTCTCAGTCTTATTATGTATTTTATTTAGAGACAGAGTCTCACTGAGTTGCTTAGCCCCTCCCCATTGCTGAGGCTGGCTTTGAACTTTCAGTCCTCCTGCCTCAGTCTCCTGAGCCTCTAGGATTACCTAAAACCCATTAACATAGCTGGGTGTGGCTGCCCATGCCTGTAATCCCAGCAACCCAGAAACCTGAGGAAGAAATATCACAAGTGGGAGGCCGGACTGGCAAGACTGTCTAAAAATAAAAGTGACTCAGGAGGCTGAGAAAGGAGAATCACAAGTTTGAGGCCAGCCTCAGTAACTTAGCAAGGCCTTAAGTAACTTAGTAAGACCCTGTCTCAAAAAAATTAAATAAATAAAAAGCTCTGGGAATGTGGCTCAGTGGTAAAATCCCCTCTGGGTTCAATCTCCAGTACCAAAATAATTAATTAATTAATTAAAATAAGTGCTGGAGGTGTAACTTGATGGTAGAGCACTTGTCTAGCATGTGGGAGACCCTGGGTTTGATCTCCAACACACACAACAACAACAACAAAACATTAAACATGCCATGAGCCATGACAGAAAATCCACAGGGAGGGGAAGTCCCACAAAGGTGAAGCTTAAAAATGCTTTATTTAGTAGCATTAAAGTATTCATTACAAATTAAAACAACAACAAAAGAAGTATGTTTGCTCCTCTTCTGCCCAGGCCCCAGGGGTCACATCAGATGCTCTTGAATGAGTCTAGAGTTTGATGTGCTTAGTGCCAGGGTATTTGCTTCCATGGGGAGATGGAGCCTTCCATAGTCCACAGGTGTCCTGAACAGAATATGGCTAGATTTGGTCCTGTTACTATGCTGGTTGAAAATATTTCTTTTAACTTAATTTTATGGACTGGTTTTTGTTTTAACTGAGCACATACTCCATGATCTAATTGGCAAAAGGAGATTCAGCTGGACACACAGAGCTGATGTGTGGACCTCCACCTGTGGGATATCAAAGGATTCCTGAGATTTTCAGAATCCACACAGCAGGTGGTTTCCTCCTCAAATACCCTGTGGGGATTTGTGTGGGAGGGGGTGGGGAGGTGGAGACCTGCTGTGTTGACTCTATAATTGCAACCCTCAGAACTGTTATACTGCAAGTCTTTGGAGTAGAAGCTGTCTGAGAGAGTGGCACATTCCCCTCCACTTGGGGAACTAAGGCCATTAATGTAGATAGGAGCTAGCTTCTAGAAGCTAGGTTTCTAGCTTGAGACCCAGGGAGAATGAAGGGGGCCGGGGCAGCTATCCCTGCCTGCCTCAAAAGTATAGCTCCTGGCACAGCATAGGAACTGGGCAAGATATTGAGAAGTTCCCAGTTCCCACCTCAGTTGCTCCTCTCACAGGCTAGGTTCTTTCTCCTTTCCTCTCATATTTGCTGACCACCTGGTGCCCGCCCTCCCTTTTGTCACCCCCACCCAGTGTCCTAGGACAAACAGTTGGGATTACTAGGGAAAGTGCTTTCCTGCTTTCCTGAGCTGTGCCCCCTCCCAGCCAGGAGCCTCTCTTCCCTGGGGACATGGGATGCAAAATCTAGCTTTTGGGTGCAGCCCTCCCAGCTCCTTCCAGGGAAATAGGCTTAGCTGGAAGGTGATTAGATAATTAGAAGATGATCATTGTAAACTAATGACAAATTCAGCCTCCCTCCTCATCAAAGAAACTCCAATTAAACAATATGGTGTCATTGACACCAAATTAGCTAAGCCATCAGTGGGAATGAGATACTTCTTTGGTCGCTGACAACCCCCCAAATTCCAGATGCAGAAATCCAGGCCGAAACTGGCTCGGTTGCACACGCCTGTAATCCCAGCTACTGGGGAGGCTGAGGCAGGAGGATAGTGAGTTCAAAGCCAGCCTCAGCTACATAGCGAGATCTTGCCTCAAAATAAAAAAATAAAAAGGGCTGGGGTTGTGGTTCAATGGTTAAGCGTCCCTAGATTAAATCCCCGGTACCAAAACCAATAAAGAAAAAAACAAAAAACAACAAAAAAAAACTGTGGGGCTGGGGCTGTGGCTCAGAGGTAGAGCACTCGCCTAGCACGTGTGAGGCCTTGGGTTCAATCCTCAGCACCACCTAAAAATAAATAAAATAAAGGTATTATGCCCAACTACAGTTAAAATACAAAATATTTTTTTAAAAAAGAAAAAAACTGTGATTGGTATTTATGAATGTAATGCACTCCACTACTGTCATGTATGTAAGAAATAAATAAATAAATTTTAAAAAATGAAAGAAATCCATGCCTAGGCCATCTGTGGCGTTGCCAGGAAAAACTTGGGTCACATCCAACCTGGCGGCCTCCCCTCCTCAGTTCTGCTGGAATTTGTGGTGCCAAGTAACCATTTGCGGGGGGAGGGGGGGCGGGTACCGGGAATAGAACTCAGGGGAAAGGGGGCAGGGCCTGTGAATTAAGTTCTGGGGCTGCTTGGCGCTGAGCTGAGCGTTGCGTAGACAGGTAGATTACTGGGGTCAGAGGCTCCTGGAAGAGAGCATATCCTGGCTCCACCTGCCCAACCGTGTGACCTTGAAAAAATTAATGAATTTCTCCATATCTCAACGCTTCTGTCGGTAAAATAGTTCAGGGAACGCGGACGCGCAGCACAGCTGTGTTTGGCAAACTTCCTGGAGCCAGGTGGAGCATCTCAAGGTCCCTACCGGGTGGTCGTGGCAATGTTACACCTCTGGGGGTCTTTCTGATGCCCCCCCTTAGGAGGTCTTGGCTTCCTCTGGGGTATGTTGCTCCAAACCAAGTCCCAAGAGGTGGAATTCTGGAAATTAGAATCCTAGTGCCCGGGATTGGGGATGAGTGGGCGTGGCATAACCCCCAATTCCTGTGCCTGGAAAGTGGGCGGGCAGGGCTTGACCAGTCTAGGCAATGCTCACCCGGCGGGCCCCGCCCTCGGTCCCGCCTTCCTCTGACCGGCGCCCCCATTGGTGGCGTCGGGCGGCGCGGCCGCTGTTATTTTTCGAATATATAAGGAGGTGGAAGTGGCAGCTGCAACGAGAGGTTTCCCCGGCTGCAGCCTGAGTCCCGCGTCCCTCCACCCCTCCCCACCCTCCCCGCATCCCTTTCCCCTTGGGCTCCCTCGCTCCCGGTCCCGTTGCTCTTCCTCCCTCCCTCCCTCCCTCCCTTACTCCTACCCCGGCCCGCTCCCTCCCTGGCCCCGGCCAGCTGTGCTGGGCTTCTGTTGGCCGCCTTGCGCCGGGCCCAGCAGCCAGCCTTTTGCCCGCCCCGCCGCGATGGAGGTGCCCCAGCCCGAGCCTGCGCCAAGCTCGGCTCCCAATCCTGCCGGCGTACGCGAGAGCGCCCAGCGTCCAGGCCACCTCCCGGGCCTCTGGCTGGGGACTCATGGTCTCCTGGAGTCCCCGGAGCTTGCGGTCTCTAAGTCTCCAGTCACCACCCTGACCCAGACCATGCACAATCTCGCCGGGCTCGGCAGGTAGGACGCCCTGAGAAAGCCGGGCGTGGAAATGAAGGAGGCCAGGACTAGGATCCTGGGACACTGGGCACGGGAGCCGAATCTAAAAGGTGGAGTGGGGAGGCGTCCCGACAGAGCAGAGGCACCCTTGCCCCTGCTTCAGGAGTCCAGGGCAAGGGCATTGAGACAGAGACTGTGGCTTACACCCTCCAGGTGACCTGATGTGGACCCCTTTTCCCCTCCCCCTCCCTCGTTTCGTCTCTACCACGCTGTCTCCCTAATCACTGCCCCAACAGCCACCATTTTGCCCCAGGCAGGGAATCTAATTCCGGGCCTAGAGGGGGAACCTGAGGGTGGCTTAGCTGAGGTTCTCACCGGTTGGACCCTCTGCTCCCTGCACCACCCCATTCTGCCCCCAGGGTTAGTGATTAAAGAAGGATCCTGCTCCCTAAGACAGTGTGTAGGGAGGCAGGAGGGTGCTGGTTGGGATGCTGGCAGCAATAGAGATCTAGGTCTTGGCCCTTCTTCCTGGAAGGAGCATGAATGGGTGTGGGTCTGAGAGCTGAGGAAGCTACTCTGGAGCTACTTTGCTGTCCCCCTCTCCGACCCCTCTGGGCCCCAAGCCCAGCCTCCTTGCTCTTGTCCCTGGATTGATTCATCTCTCCCTGCACCTTGGAGAATTTTTCCTAAAACAATCAATCCAGACAAGACAATTAATAGATTGAGCCTTGCTGATCTGAGAGGAGGGGTAGACCTGATGGGATCACCTCCCACAAGTTCTCTCAGTGAAGGGGCTCCGTGGGACATTGTAGAGGCTGGATGGGCCCTTCAGAGGTGGTGGAATGCAGGAACAGGGGCGGACCAGCCCTTGAGTTCTACATATTTATCTTTCTCCTTTCCTGGGTCCCTTCTCCCTCCCCAGCGAGAACCCAAAGAGTCTGCCCTTTAGAAGCCGGCTGACACGCCTATCCCTGTCAAGGCGGGCATCTGAATCTTCCCTGTCATCAGAGTCCTCTGAATTTTCTGACGCAGGTGAGACCCAGGGTCCCTGGGGAGGTCCCCAAGTGCCAGGAGAGTGGGGGAAATGCTTGGGCCTCTTGACTTCCCTGCCCTTCAGATCAACATCCTTCCTACAACCTGAAAGGCTTAGCAGCCTCCCCTAACCTGCCCACAAAGTTGGAAGACATACCTCTGATGAGGCTCACCACACCCAATCCATTCTGTGGAGAGGGTAAGAGGGTGGGGCCCTCTGCGGAAGGTGAGATCTTACCTATTTAAAACAAGGCGCCAAAGTCTCTAAACCGCAGCCCCACCTGGAAGGCATTTACAGTTGAAAGTTGGTCTTTAGAGCATTCTCTTATAGTCTGGAATGTTTTTCTAAAAAGCTATTGCGTCTTCCAAATTATTTTAAACCAATTTAAGAAAAATGCTTAGAAAAATATACATAGAGGAGTTTCCATAGCGAACAGGGAGCCAAGCCCTGTGCCTTTTGATAGATAGTGTGTCACCCTCCGGAGCCTAGGTTTTTGTTTCATTGTTTAAAATAAATGTGTCCAGATTTAAAATAGAAACACGTTTCTTTTTCTCTTCTTTGGATGCTGTGGGGAAAGTATACAGAAAATACTACTTTCAGATCAAGGTGTTCTGTCCCCTTAGGTCTCTGCATGGATTCCCCCAGCCCTATGGACCCCCAGATGGCAGAACAGACGTGAGTAGAGAAGGGGGGTGGATCCCTACTACCAAGGACTCACCACTTACTTTTGGGAATCCTAGTTCTACTAAACTCAGTGGAGAGGCCAGGGAAAGTAGTCAGATCCCTCAACATTTGTCTGGGGCTAGTTGACCTTCCCAGACCTTGCTCCCTGTTTCAGGGAAGGGTCTGCTCTTATGGAAACCAGATGAGAGTGGGCTCAGGAATGGTAGGGAAAGCATTCCCTGGGAGCAGAGGATGGCTCCCACTAGCCAAGTCTGTTTTTCAGTCCAAGCCCATATGTCCCCTTTGTTTGCCCATACATATTATGTGTGTGTGTGTTTGAGAAATACCAACCTAAAAGTATGGTCCCACTAATTCAGAACTTTGATTTGCTTTAGGCCAAGTTGCACACTGTTGGCTACAGACTGATTTGGCCCTTGGCCCATTAGCAATCTCTAGTTTCATGACACACTTTACTCTCTGGCCAACCCCTGGTAGTCAAGAGAGCTGGTGGTCTCTGCTCTGGACAAATACCTCTCCCTTTGTTAGGGGGTGTGAGTAGTGCCTTCCAGAGGACAGCTGTTCCCATCCAGCTGTTAAGGCCCAGGCAGGTGGAGCAGCTGCCAACCATTAGTAGGGGCAGCTGGGTATCCCCAGCCTGAGCTGGGGGACTGTGGCTTTGGGTTTAGGGCAGTGACTGTTTCCTCCCTTAGCTTTTGATCCGACTGGGCGGGGTGCAGGGTTTGTTCACAAACAGGAAACAGAATTGAGTGGGGGTGGAGGGCAACACAGAGCTGCCCTTGCCTTACCCCTAAGGACTAGGTGCAAATTGGAAATGAAGTCGATTAATTGGTCATCCTGATGCCAACTTGGCTGAGCACAGCCCTCTCTTGAGGGGACAGGGACACCCCTTGATACTTTGGCCCAGAGTCGCCCCCCCCACCCCCCGCACCTGCCTTGACAGTTATAGTTTCTCAGAAAGAAGCTGGTGTGTGTGTGAGTGTGTACGCACAGATGCACAAAGAGTTCCCCATGGCAGGTGGTCTTCAGTAACATAGCTGGGGGGCGGGGCCTATATACAGAAGCTTATGCTTTAGCTTCAAAAGGAACATCTGTTGGAATTCCTTGCCTGCTGGCCTCTTCTAAGGCAGGAGGAGGGGGTGGAACAGAGGCTGGGTCCTGGAAAATTCCATAGGAGGGAGGAAAGGATGTGACCCTGTACATTTGTCACTAGGGGGTCTGCTGTGGCAGACTGGGGCTGGTCCAGGGGGCCATTAAAGCAGGCCCCTGTCATGGAAGGAGCCAGATCAGCTCCTCACTTGGGGAGGAGAGCCCAGCCTTGCTGGCATCCACCCCTGAATAAACTCACATTGCTGGATGCCCATGGCCATCATCACGGGGTGGATGGATGCCTTCCCTGGCAGCCATATGGCCCCACTTAGGTGATTTGCATACAGGTGGAAGGCTTGCATGCAGGCTGGCGAGACTGTTGCCTTGGTGATATCTCAATGACCCTGTGACCTGCCCCAGCTGTCTCCTTCACTGCTTGTCTTTGGGCCCTCTTCCATTCAGGGCAGCCTTTAAAATTCCAGGCTGCCTCTCATCTCCCCTTCCTCAATACCTGGGCCCCACTGACAGTGGGCCTCTTCCTCCCCCTCCCTTTGCTCTGGCCTGAGCCCTGGTCCTTGGGTCTTATGATTTGTGGCCTAGTGCTGGGCGTAGGTGATGGGATGTAGAGGAAGATGGGCCACATGTTCTGTCTTCTAGGTTTGAGCAGGCCATCCAGGCAGCCAGCCGGGTTATTCGAAAGTAAGTGTCCCTGACCCTCTCTGCCCATGACAGGCTGGCCCCCAGGCATGTCAAGGGATCTAGGGGAGGGATATCTTCCCTGCCTTTAGTCCCTGTCCCCAGGGACTTTTAGCTCTGATCTTTCCCTGTTTCCTTCTGCAGTGAGCAGTTTTCTATCAGGCGTTTCCAGTCCTTGCCGGTAAGTGTCCTCTGAGACCCAACAGAAAACATAGGGGTGCTGACTGGGTAGGGGCACAGGCATCCCAGGGCTACCTCCCAGTTGGTTGGGGAACATGGGGTTTCATATGTGGCTGAGCAGGCCAGGGGAGTTGGAGGAGGGGCAGAAGAGAATAGAGTCTAGGCTGGTAGCCAAGAAATGCAGCCTTCAGTATCTGCTGCCCTTCCTGGCTTCCTAGGTACGGCTGCTGGGCCACAGCCCTGTGTTACGGAACATCACCAACTCCCAAACACTGGAAAGCTGGAGGAAGAGTGAGGCAGGTGATAGAGCTGCCGGCAGTCCTGGGGAAGACAAAGAAAATGTGAGCTGCTTCTGGAAGGCCCAAGTGGGAAATCTCCAGGGAAAGAAGGGGGCATGCATGCCTGGTGGTTCACTGGCATCCGGTGATGCCCCTCCTCTTGCATCTCGCCCACAGAATGGATTTGTCTTCAAGATGCCATGGAAGCCCACACATCCCAGCCCTGCCCATACTCTGGCACAGTGGGCCAGCCGCAGAGAGGCCTTTACCCAGAGGCCAAGCTCAGCCCCTGACCTGATGGTACATAAGGAGAGCTGACCCTTTAGAGGGACCTTAGGATGTAGCTTGGGGGAAGGAAAGGGTAGCGTGGGACCCCCCCAGGCACTGAGAAGGAAGGGGTTGAGGACTGACTCTGGTCCTCCCCACCACTGAGTAGCCTGTGTGTGTTTGTCACTCTGGCAGTGTCTTACCCCTGAGCATAAGATGGAAGTAGAGGAGCCCAGCCCCTTGGCTCAGTCCTGCTCTCTGACCCCTGCTGAGGCAACTACTGAGGAAGATGATGGATTTGTGGACATTCTGGAGAGTGACTTAAAGGTAAACAGTCTTGGCCAGTTAGGTCCCTACCTCTCTCCCTGGGATGGCCCAAAAGAGAGGCTCTGAGCCCCAGCAGCAAGACATGACTTCATTTCAATGTCAGAAGAAGTATTTGAGATAACTGAGTCACAGTCTGATCTCTGGCCAATCAGAGAAGGGCAAGTGACTGGTGCCACAGTGGAGGGGAAGCTGGGCAGGGTGAAGGGACGTGCACAGCTCAGTACAAGCCCCAACAGCAAGTAGGTCCCTGCAGTTCTGGGGGTTTGGGGTGGGGGTGGGGGCGCTGCTCTGGGTAGAGAAGCTTAGCAGGGTCTGGGAGGGCTGCTGGCCTGGTGTTTGCTGAGGGGACAGAGAAAGCTGTGCTGGAGGATTCAGGCCTGAGGGGTTTGACTTGTGCCTGTGGTTATGACCATGTCCTTGCTGATTTGACCTTAGGATGATGAAGCAGTTCCCCCAGGCATGGAGAGCCTCATTAGTGCCCCATTGGTCAAGACCTTGGATAAGGAAGAACAACAGGTATGCCTCTGGGGTGGCCCTGCCCTCTGGGTAGAATTTGGGATTAGGGATTGAATGTTCTGACCCCTGACCTGCCACCCTTGCCAGGACCTCATCATGTTCAGCAAGTGCCAGCGGCTCTTCCGCTCTCCATCCATGCCCTGCAGTGTGATCCGACCCATCCTCAAGAGGCTAGAGCGGCCCCAGGACAGGGACATGCCTGTCCAAAATAAGCGGAGGAGGAGTGTGACCCCCCTGGAGGAGCAGCAGCAGCCTGAGGAACCTGTGAGTGCCTTTCTCCTGAGACTGGGCTGTCACTATCACCTTGATGTTCCACTCACTTGGTCATTCATGGCAGAGGGGAGGGTACAGCTGGTATTCTGGGCATGGTAGTACTGAGAGAACAGATAGCCTCACCCTTGACCCCTGCATCCTTCTGCCTTTCCTCTTAGAAAGCCCGTGTCCTCCGCTCAAAGTCCCTGTGCCATGATGAGATTGAAAACATCCTGGACAGTGACCATCGTGGGCTAATCGGAGATTACTCCAAGGTACCAGCACAGCATGGGGCCCTCAGGAGGCTTACCCTATTACTAATTGGGGACCCCTGCCCCTGTAGCTACTTCTGTTCCTCCTCTCTCCCCAGGGACTCTTTTCTTTGTCCTTTGTTATCTTTGCATCCTATGTTCCCATGCAGACTTCTCCCTTTGGCTTTTCTTGGTCTCCTGACTTTACCCAGATCTGTCTAGGCATCCATTCATTGTACCTCAGCCTTGGAGAACATTTCCCACCTTATATCCATGTCGCCCCTCCTCCTGCCTCACTCCTGGACATGGTAGGCCTATGGGGCAGGAAGCAGAAAGTTCATGTTTTCTATTCCCTCCTTCAGTTCCGCTTGGAAGGTTGTTCCCTGGTTATCAGCCCCAGGAGGTGCCTCTTGGTGGCTATGGGAACCAGAGCTGGATTTGAAGGCCAAAGCAGGTGTGACCTCTGGACTTGGGAACAAAGCTCCTTCCTTTTCAGGCTCCTGCTCTTACCAATTTTACTTTCTCTTTTCTTTTATCCCTTCCCTTTAGGCTTTCCTTCTACAGACTGTGGATGGCAAACACCAAGACCTCAAATACATCTCACCCGAAACGGTAAGCAGGGTTGAGTCATTTTCCAGGGGCCTTTTGGACTACTGTTGGCTGTGACCACCTCTGGGGTTGGGCTACATGTATGGACCAACAAAAGGGCGAGGCCAGTCCCTGGCTGCCAGCCTGACCTTCTGATGGCGCCACCTGCAGATGGTAGCCCTGTTGACCGGAAAATTCAGCAACATTGTGGAGAAGTTTGTGATTGTGGACTGCAGATATCCCTATGAATATGAAGGAGGGCACATCAAGGTGAGGTGGGACACTGGGCAAAGGCCTGAGGACCCCACGTGGCTCAGGCACCCTGCTGCAAGGCTCAACCAGTAGAAGGCCCATGTGTGCCTTCTCATGGTAGGGAACTTGCCCAAAAAAGATGGGGTCACCTCTCTGGGAACAGCAAGGGGGAGGGGTCTGCCTCCCAGGTGCAGGGCTGTGGCCTCACCTCTAGCATCTCTTGACAGACTGCTGTGAATTTGCCTCTGGAACGGGATGCTGAGACCTTTCTGCTGCAACACCCCATCATGCCCTGTAACCTGGACAAGAGAATCATCCTCATTTTCCACTGTGAATTCTCATCTGAGCGTGGGCCCCGCATGTGAGTCCCAGCTTTGTCTGCCCAGCCTGCTAGTGCCTGCCCTTGGCCTTTCCTGCCCAGGCTTGTAGTTGCTGGAGCTGTTGGAATGGCCAGAGCGGTGAGCCAAGCCTTTCAGCTGTGTCTCTGGTCCTTAGCTAGTCTGTTTCAGGAGCCCTGAATATATCTCTTGAATTATGTCCACTCATCACCTCTCTGCTTCCTCTTTCCTAGGCTAGGCCACAGATTTCTCTACTGAATATTGTGCAACTGCTCTCTGGAAATAGAGCTCAGCACCTCCCTCCTGCCATCACCCCAGCCTCTTCTTTGCCCAGTAAAGACCAGCAGACTTATCCTCTACTGGCTGATATTCCTGTGCTCAAAAACTTGTGTGTGGGCTGGGGCTGGGGATGGGGCTGGGGCTTGGGCTCAGTGGCAGACCACTTGCCTAGCATGTGTGAGGCACTGGGTTCAAGTCTTAGCACCACATAAAAATAAAATAAAGGTTACAAAAATTTAAAAACAAAACCTTCTGTGGCTTTCCCAAGGCCTTCAAAGGAACAATTTTTTCTTGAATATTTCCAAACAAAGTGTAAAGATGAGGGAATAAGTCCTCTCATCTAGACCCCACCACATGGCCAGCTCTGATCCCCCCATCCCCCACTGTAATGTTCCAGGTGCCGATTTATCAGGGAACGAGACCGCGCAGCCAACGACTACCCCAGCCTGTACTACCCGGAGATGTATATCCTCAAAGGCGGCTACAAGGAATTTTTCCCACAGCACCCGGTACATGAATGGGGGTGGCTACATCCTCTGGGTGACAGACTGCAGGGAAAAGGCTTGGCCAGGTCATAGTCCTAAGAGAAGGAGAAGGAAGGGCTGGCTTCCCCTTTCCTCCAAATTGACAGACCCCTTCCATCCTGCCCTAGAACTTCTGTGAACCCCAGAACTACCGGCCCATGAATCACGAGGCCTTCAAGGAGGAGCTGAGGACCTTCCGCCTGAAGACACGCAGCTGGGCTGGGGAGCGAAGCCGGAGGGAGCTCTGTAGCCGGCTACAAGATCAGTGAGGAGCCAGTCCTGCCACCATCCTGGCCCTGTGAGGTCCTGGTGCCTATTGTACCATGGGCCTTCTAGAGGCCTCAGGTGCTATCCAGGGGAAAGACAGCATGGGTGTCCTGTCTGTCGCCCCTGTCCCTGATTTCCCTTGTCTCACTCCAGTCATTTTCCATACCCTGGTGCTAACACCACCCCTGGAAGACCCCAGCCTGGTGGGTTAAAACCAGGTCAGAGGAAATATTTTGTGTTCAGCAGGAACCTTTTTGCTTTTCTTCCTTCCTGTTTGGGTCAACTCTTTTGTCTTTCTGGTCCAGAAAAGTCCCTTTATGTATGTGTCAGCTGAGGCTGTTGGGAGAGCCTTGCCCCTGAGGACGAGGATGGGCCAGGGCTGCCCCTGCCTCTGCAAGAATCATGGGTGTGTCTGCATGTTGTCCCTTTCTTTTTCCTGTCCCTCTGTCCAAGCACCTCCAGTATAAACATAAGCTCTTACTCTTTCCTGTTGCAGTATTACCTGCGTGCTTGATTTGTTTGTCTAACTTTTACCTGTCTCAGGACACAATCACTGGTTGTAGTCTCCCCCTGTCCAGTTGGGGTTAGAGATTCAAACAGCAGTTACTCCTTGGTCCTGGCTTTTGTTGCCCCAGAAAGGGATGTTATTATCTTTGGAAGTCCCTGAGGAAGGGGCTAAGGCCTGAATCAGGAGCCTACTGGAGGCCCCAATGCTGTGAATCCTAGGGCCTGACTGGTCAGAACTTGCTGCTGTCCTGTCACGGATGGATGGATGGATGGATGGATGGACGGACCGTGGGCGGGTGGATGGCCATGGATGCATGGTGCCTTGCACACACATGTGCATATAAATTGAGTGGAAGCATTTTGGTGAACATGCTAGCCTGTGGCAGGAATGTATATGTGAACAAAAAGTCTTTACACTTCGTTTGGAAATATTCAAGAAAAAATTGTTCAAGAAAAAATGTGGAAGCAGCTAAACCAAGGACTGAGCAACCTCTGGATTCTGAATCTCAAAGTGGGGGAAGGGTTGTGCTTGAAGGCCCCATGAGACCTCTGTTAAGGCCTTGGTTCAATAAAGCACTAAGCAAGTTAAGAAAGCAGCACTGTGATCTCTGAAGCCCTTGACAAAACCAAAGCTGACCACAGTGGTGGGACTGGGGCAGGGAGCAGGCCAGCAGAGGCTGGAAGGCTTTCTAGTAAGGTATCTCAAGTTCCCTTTCCGTCTTCTCTTGAAGTCTTCCATTTCTTGTATCAAAGACACTTCTGCCAGGACTTTCCCCTCATCTGACTACCCAAGCATTTCCGAGCTTACCTTCCCTAAACCCTACACTCAATGGCAAGAGTAAGTGACCCCAGCATGCCTCAAGAACTGTCAGTGGGATGGGCTGGAGTTGTGGCTCAGTGGTGGAGCACTTGCCTAGCATGTGTGAGGTACTGGGTTCAATCCTCAGCGCCACATAAAAAATAAGTGGATGAAATAAAGGTATTGTGTCCATCTACAACTAAATAAAAATTTAAAAAATCATTGTCAATGGGAGCCAGGTGCAATGGGGCATGCCTGTAATCCCAGCGACTTAGAAGTCTAAGGCAGGAGGATCATAAATTCAAAGCCAGCCTCTGCAATTTAGTGAGGTCCTAAGCAATTCAATGAGATCCTGTCTAAAAATAAAAAAGGCTGGGATGGGTTCAGTGGTTAAACACCCCTTGGTTCAATCCCTGATATCAAGAAAAAAATTGTCTGTGGTGGTACACACCTGAAATCCTGGCTACTCCAGAGGCAGAGGCAGGAGGATCACAAGTTTAAGAGCAGCTTCAGCAATTTAGTGAGGCCCTTTCTCAAAAAGGGCTGGGGATGTAACTCTGGTAAAGCACCCCTAAATTCAATTCCCAGTACAGAGGAAAAAAAAGAAATCGTCAGCAGGACCAGGTACAGTGACATACACCTGTAATCCCAGTGACTTCAGAAGTGGAGGCAGGATTGCCAAACTCGAGGCCAATCTGGGCAACTAAGTGAGACCCTGTCTCAAAATGAAAAGCTGAGAGCTCTGGGCATCATCATACTGAGACTTGCCTGCTCCACCCTCCCCCCTGGTTTCATAGGAAGGCAGCTGGAAGCAGGTCGCATAGCAGATAAGCAGAGCAGGCATTCCAGCCTGCCCAGGATTCTCACCCTTCACCTCCCACCTTGGTCCTAGCAGCCAATGGGGCTGGAGGGCTGACCTGACCTGTGTCACTTGTGAATGTCCTCTTCTTGCATTATCCAGATCAGGACACCTGAACAGGATGGAGCATGGACCCAATATCTACAGCACCCAGGCCTGTGCCAGGTGCTGATGTCCGTGCCACTTCTGTCCCACCAACAGAGTCATAGTGGCAGTCATGAGACACTTAGTATGATGCAAACGCTTTTAGACTTATAGCCTCTTCAGCCTCCCTAGAGGACATTTAGCTCATTTTGCCAAAGAGGTGGGAGGTGGCCTCAGAGAGACACTTAAGTCAGGAGAAAAAGTCCCCCAAGAGAAGGCCAAAGTGGGTTCTGCCATCCACCTTGAGGGAGGCAGGGACCTGGATCTGGGCAAAGGATGCTGTGGGTTTGCCTCTTGGCTTTTGACTCAGGCCAGGACCTGCTTCCTATGGAAACTTCAGGACACCAGGAAGAGTGCCCCTTCTCCCTTCCCCCAGCAGGGAAGCTTTAACTTTCTTCCTGAATGCTCTTAAAGAGAAACAGATCAGGCAGGGAGGCCGTTTAAAATCCTGGGCTGCCAGCCAGTTTTGAAGGTTGTTTTGCTGGGGCCAGGGCGGGGCAGGAATTCCAGCCTGCCAGGAGCCCAGGAGCAGCCACGTGCTGTGCATTCACAGGGTTAAAGAGCTGTGTGGAGTTGGGCACTAGCACAGGGAGCTGGGTGGTGCTGGCCCAGACAAGGCAGCAGGCACCAGTGGGGTCTAGGGGGGTGGGCATGGGGGAAAGAATTTCCATCTGATTCATGGTCTGAGTTGCACACTCAGTCACATTTTTTGCAATGACAATGTTTAAGGACACTTTTTTTTTTAAAAGGAAGAATATCCAGCATTTCCTCAAAATCACACATCATCAGCATAGACTCTGGACCTGAAGAACCAACCACCATGTGGGGTAAGGTTATTTCTAGAATTTTAGGAGGTCCCTCATGTTCTTCCTATGACTCCCACTCCACAGGTAATTCCTATTGTGACCTCTATCATGGTAGTTTGGTTTAATGAAATCATAGAGTTAGTATTCTTCTGATTTTTTTTTCATTTGGCCTAATGATTTTGATGTTCGTCATGTTCTCATTTAGTGAGAATTTGTTGCTAAGTAAGTAGTTCATGATATGGATATGTATCCTTTAATTGGATTAATTCATTCTACTCTTTTTTCTTTTGTATTTATTTATTTATGGGGCTGGGGATCCAACCCAGGGTCTCACACATGCTGGATAAGTGCTCTACCAACTGAACTATATCCCAAGACCTCTTCTGTTTTGAAATGTTTGTTTTTTTTTTAAATTAGAGTATAGCTTGATGTAGTGGCATGTACCTGTAGTCCAAGCTACTCAGGAGGCTGAGGCGGAAGGATTGCTGGAGCCCAGTGTTTCAAGGCTGGCCTGGGCAACATAGACATATCTCAAAGAAAGCAAATATAAAAAAAAGGAAGAGGAGGAGGAGGAGGAGGGGAAAGAGAATAGGGAGGAGGAGTGGGGAGGAGAAGGAGGAGGAAACACAAACACACACATACACTCCCTGTCTTTTGCCATGTGATGCCCAGCACTGCCTCAGGACTCTGCTAATAAGAAGACTATCACCAGATGTGGCCACTGACCTTGGACCAGAACCATGAACAAAATAAACTTTAAAAAAAAAATTTAGCTGGACACAGTGGCACACTCCATAATCAGTAATCACAGTGATTTGGGAGGCTGAGACAGGACAATGGGCAGTTTGAGGCTACCCTTGGCAACTTAGGGATGAGTTTGTTACAAAATGAAAAATAAAAAGAGTTGAAATGTAGCTCAGAGATAGAGAACATCTAGGTTCAATTCCCAGTACTGGGGGAAAAAAAAGTGATTAATATGTAGTAAAATTCACCCTTTTGAGCATATAGTTCTGTGAGGTTTGTTTTTGTATTTTTGTTTGTTTGGTAGTGGGGATTAAACCCAGAGGTGATTTACCACTGAGCTACATCTGCAGTCCTTTTTATTTGATTTTGAAACGAGATTTTGCTAAGTTGCTTAGAGCCTTGCTAAATTGCTGAGGCTGGCCTCAAACTTGTGATCCTCTTGCCTCAGCCTCCTGAGTCATAGGGATTACAGGTGTGTGCCACTGTGCCCAGATAGTTCTGTAAGTTTTGACCAGTCCATACAGTTCTGTATTCACTACCACAATCAGGATATACAGAACACAGTGGGGCACTCCTGTAATCCCAGCAATTTGGGTGGCTGAGGCAGAAGGATCCTTGGCAACTTAGTGAGGATCCTTGTCTCAAAACTAAAAATAAAAAGCCCTGCAGATGTAGAACGCCCCAGTACTTGGGGGAGGAAAAAAAAAGATATGGAACACATTCATCCTACCCTATTGGAAATTGAAAATAGTGCCGGGAGCATACCAAGAAGTACAGGGTGTTCAGCTTCAGTACTTTCCACACAGTTCTCCAAGGTCCTTACACCAACTCACCTTCCCACCAACAATGTCTAAGAATCTTGTTCCACATTCTTGTCAAAATTGGCAAATTGTAGCTGGGCACAGTGGTGCATGCCTATAATCCCAGCGACCTGGGAAGCTGAGGTAGGATGATCACAAGTTCAAAGCCAGCCTCAGCAACCTAGTAAGGCTCTAAGCAACTTAGCAAGACCCTGTTTCAAAATAAAAAATTAAAATGGGCTGGGAATGTGGCTCAGTGGTTAAATGTTCCTGGTTTCAATCCCTGGTACCAATTTTTTTTAAAAACAAATTTTAAAAAGAAAGAAAAAAATTTAAAAATTGGCATATTGTAATTTCTATCTCTTAACAGAGAATGTGGATTCTGTATATAGCAAAGAACTCTGGCAAATGTTGAGTGCTGAACCCATATACTATCATGTGGCCTCAGCAGGTGTTTGAGTGATGCAGATTCAGTCTTTTTCTGACTCCTATATTGAAAAATGAGACAATATTTGCCGTAGTCTTGATTTTTTTTTGGAAGATACTGAGGATGGAATCCAAGGGTGCTCTATCTCTGAGTGACATTCCAAGCCCCCTTTTTATTTTTTTAAGACAGAGTCTCACTAAATTTCTGAAGTTAGCCACAAATTTGCAATCCTCCTGTCTCAGCCTCTCTAGTAACTGGGATTACAGGCCTATGCCACCATGACTTGCTTTGATTTTTTTCTGTCAATTCAGATTCTTTAAACATCAGTGATTTAAGCCGAACATGGTAGTACATACCTGGAATCCCAGGTGCTCAGGAGGCTGAGGCAGGAGGATGGTGGGTTCAAAGCCAGCCTCAGCAAAAGTAAGGCACTAAGCAACTCCGTGAGTCCCTGTCTCTAAATAAAATATAAAATAGGGCTGGGAATGTAGCTCAGGGGTTGAGTGCCCCTGAGCTCAATCCCTAGTACCAAAAAACAAAAGCAAAGACAAACAAACAAAAACACCCGAATCAGTGACTTAGCCAGGTGTGGTGGCACATGCCTATAATTCCAGCAACTTGGAAGGCTGAGAGAATCACAAGTTCAAAGCCAGCCTCAGCCATTTAGCAAGGCCCTAAGCAATTTAGTGAGACCCTGTCGCTAAATAAAATTTTAAAAGGGCTGGGGATGTGCTCAGTATGTTGTTTTTTTTTTTTCAAAAAAAATTTTTTTCCAACAAAAAGGAAAAAAAAATCAGTGACTCTTTAGAGTTAATTAGCTCTGTGTTAACTGGCTTGAGTCCTCTGTTGACAACAGCCCATGACAATCTAGAAAGCATGATTTCTATAAGGTCTTCATCCCTGATCCCTGAAACTGAACAGAAGGACATCCTTCTTTCCACAGGCAATAAAGCTGTTGGTGTGGTGCAGAAAGAAGTTTAGATGGGAAGGTCCATGGACACGTAGAATCTGGAATTAATCAGGAAAGGACAATTGAGTAATGATGGAGAAGTGGCTGCTTTGCAGCTGTCAAAGTCATGCCTGGAGAGAATGTTGGATGATGTGAGAGTATTCACAATGTAGTGCTCAAAGAAGACAGTTGATTATGGGACAGAAGGTAAGAAGCATCCCCACCCTCCCCACACAGGAGTCTGTGTGGCTGCCAGGGAGTGTAGGGAGGGCAGCCCCAGCCCCACCCCACCCACATTGGCATGCACCCCCCAAGGGGGGTGACCACAGCTGCCAGGCTCTGAGTCAGTGGGGCCTGGGGCAGCGGGGAGGGAAAGGGGCCTCACGTGGCTGGGCCCACACTGCCTCGTGGAGCCTCTGGCTCTCAGCCCTGCAGGAAGCGTGGCTGTTTGAAAGGACGAATCACATATAGCCTAGTCCTCCTGGGGCCCAGCCAAGGCCACTTTCCTGAAAGGAGGGATGCATGGGGGAGGAGGGGTGTTCCTGTGTTGAAAATGGGAGTACCAGGAAAGAAGGCCATCCAATCCAATCCTGGAGTGGAAGGCAGCTCCCAGGGTTGAGTTGTAGAGAATTAGCAGAGTTGGGGTTGGGGAAGGGTTAATGACCTTCCAGAGACCTGTGGGAAAAGGGACTGAGTCAGATTTGTGGTAACCATGACCGGATATGGGAGAAGGAGACACACAAGGGAAGTGCAAGGGGCAGGCTGAAATCTATTGATACGTACACGTCCCACGATACCACGTGCAATATCAGGAAAGTTACTTAATCTCACTGGGCCCCTACTTCCTCATCTGTAAAATGGGGATAATAAAGACTGTATTTCAAAGGGTTGCAAACTGGATCTAATGATTTGGTGTAAGTAAAGCACTCAGAACAGGGCCTGCCGACAAGTGCCACAGGAGAGTCTGCTACAGCTGTTACTACGCACAAAGGGCCAGTGTAGAAAGTAAAAGGAAATCAGGATGGTTAAAAGGAACAGCCTAATTAATTTAATTAAAGGGGCTGTTGTGGAGGGTCCCTCCCCTTCCTGCACATGAACAGGTCCCTGGGTATGGGTTATAGGAGAAAGCCCACCTATAGTGTGCAGGAGGCAGGCAGCGTGGGCTCCAGTCTGGGTAGAAGCTACAGATGGATGTTTGGGGGAGACAGAGGATGGGAAAACTGTGTGAGAGACCTGTAGGAGGCTCTTAGCACATGGTGATGCCAACTCTGAGATGGCTCAAGGAGGTGGGGTAGAGGGAGGGACAAGTCTTGTCTGACTTTTGGGCAGCCAAAATCCACCCAATATTCAGCCTGTCTTGATTCTCAAAAAAGCACCCCTCCTCCTCTTAGTTTCTCATAGTTTCTGCCTTGCTCTTTGAGAAATGCTAGTCACCTTTAACACGGAGTCAGTCAAAAAGTCTACTGCCTGGCCAGGCACGACAGCGCACACTTGTAGTCCCAGTGGCTCGGGAGGCTGAGACAGGAGGATGGCAAGTTCAAAGCCAGCTTTAGCAACAGCAAGGTGCTAAGCAACTCAATGAAACCCTGTCTCTAAATAAAATACAAAATAGGGCTGGGGATGTGGCTCAGTGGCCAAGTGCCAGGGTGCAACCCCCAGTACCAAAAAAAAAAAAAAAAAGAAAAAGAACTAACAGGGCTGCCAGGTGGGGGTGCACACCTGTAATTGCAGCAACTCGGGAAGCCAAGGCAGGAGGATCACAAGTTCAAAACTAGTCCCACCAACTTGGCAAAGCCCCTAGGCAACTTAGCAAGACCCTGTCTCAAGATAAAAAATAAAAAGGGTTAGGCATGTGGCTCAGTGATTAAGCACCCTTGGGTTCAATCCCCAGTACCAAAACAAACCAAAAAATCAAAATAAAAGATAAAAAAGGGTGGGAGATGTAACTCAGTGGTAAAAGTACCCCTGGGTTCAATTCTCAATACTAGGAAAAAAAAAAAAAAGGAGGGAGTAGAAATGAGCCAACTGGGGGCTGAGGATGTGGCTCAAGCGGTAGCGCGCTCGCCTGGCATGCATGCGGCCCGGGTTCGATCCTCAGCACCACATACAAATAAAGATATTGTGTCCGCCAAAAACTAAAAAAATAAATATTGAAAAGTTCTCTCTCTCTCTCTCTAAAAAAAAAAAAGAAAGAAAGAAAGAAAAAGAAATGAGCCAACTGGACCTGGAAGTTGGTTCTGATGTCTGAGAAAGGCAGCAGAGATTATCAAGCCTGACTGTCTATCAGCTAATCAGGACCTAGCTTGAGTAGGTGAAGAGTAGAATTCATTTTCCCAATTGAGTCAATTCAGTCCCTGCATAGGTATCCTAGCAGCTCAGTAGTGGGTGCCAAGTATGATTCAAATAGGAAAGCCCCAGGCCACCTGCGGTCTCACCCCTACATGGGTGAAGGGCAGTGGAATGTGGGAATAGAGAAAGGGGTTGGGGGAAGGGCGGGGCTTGAGGCAATTCCCCAACTCAGAGAACCACTGAGAGAGCAGGGCTGGGTAAGGGAGCACCTAAGTTGTGGGTGCCTCTGCTCACTGTCAAGGGAGGGAAGGGCCCCAGAGGGGTTGTTTCCTTCAAGCTCCTCTTTTCTCAGCATGCTTTATTAAATTGTACTTTTGTTCCTTCTCTGTCTCTGTCACATACATACCTGATCCTGTATACTGGCTTTGCCTCAGATTCTAGGCTAACCACTCTAAAAGGAACCTGTAGCCCACTGCTACGACCCTCAGTCTCCACTGTGTTGTCCTCAGGATGGGTCTTGTAACCCCAGGACTCCCAGCCTGTATCCTTCTCCTGCCCCCTGCTTCTGAGCTGCTACCAGACCCAGAAAAGCCTACCTGTCTTTCCAATGCTAATCAATGCCCTTATCTGCCTCTGGATTAAGGGTTGTCAATATGTACTGATCTATTGAGTACCCATTAAGACCAGTGGCTTCATTACATAAATATGTGTGCTCAGCAAGAAGACTGTGGCACCTCTGGGGCCCGTGTTCCTTCCTGCCTTACTATCCTCAGCATAGTGGGTTTTTTATGTTATTTTTTATTACTGGCGATTGAACTCAGGGGCACTAGACCACTTAGCCACATCTCCAGCCCTATTTATGTATTTTATTTAGAGACAAGGACTCACTGAGTTGCTTAGTGCCTCACCATTGCTGAGGCTGGCTTTGAACTCACAATCCTCCTGTCTCAGCCTCCTAAACCACTGGGATTACAGGTGTGTGCCACCATGCCCTGCAGCATAGTGTTTTTTACTTCAGGGGCCACAAGTTGACTGTGTGCTACAAAAGGTCAAGGAATGGTATCATATGAACTGGGTGTGATGGCGCATGCATATAATTCCAGGTACTCAGGAAGATGAGGCAGGAAGATCGAAAGTTCAAGGTCATCCTTAGCAATTTAGCAAGATTCTGCAACTTATCAAGACCCTGTTTCCAAAAAATAATAAATAAATAAATAAATAAAAAAGGGCTGAGGATGCAGTTCAGTGGTAGACAGTCCCTGGTTTAATCCCTCATACCACCACATTAAAAAAAACCCCAAAACAAAACAAACAATCCAGCCCACACAAAACTATATTCCTTCCTTATCTGGAAAATTCTGGGAGGCATTTCTGACTGACCTCTGGTCCACTTTGGGTTTGTTCTGACCTACTCCTCTTGTCCAAAATGCCCTTCCTGCCAGGTGCAGCTTCTGAACTCCTTCCTACCTCTTCAGAAAGCCCAGTTTAGATGTTACCTTTGAGTAATATTCCCAGACTGCTCCTCCAGGCTTCTTCCCATTCTTGAGCCTCTTGGACCTCTCTGTCTCCATTTTATCTGTCCCACCTGTCTGCCCAGAGCCTGCCCTGGAAACTCTTTGAGTACCCAGACAATGTACCCAGCAGAAAGAGCAAATGAGCACACGAATGAATAAAATGTATGTCTTCCTTTTATTTCAGACCATGACTATCCTTTGCAATCTTGGTCAAATTCTTCCTCTCTTCTGCAGGCTGGCTGTTGTGGGAAGCAGAGTTCATGCCTTAAAATAAACGCTTTCCACTGGGCACTCTGCTGTGTGATGGGGGCCACATCAAGGAGCCATTTAGTCATCTGCTAAATGAGAGGCTGTACTTAAAAGTTTCTTTTCATTGTGCTGGAGATGCACTTCAGTGATAGTGCTCTTGCCCAGCATGCTCTATCCCCAGTACATGGAAAAAACAAATTCGTATTTTAAATCTCCACTATTCCTAACTCAAGCCTGCATTCTTCTAGTGCAGAGGAAGGATTCTATCAGACTTCAAAGAAGATATTTTAATGAAATTGTCACCATCTATGAGTCACATAAAAATGAGGACTGTATGAGGGAAGTGGGCCTGGCTGAAATTTTCATTTTTACTGAAGTTTCTGTTGAATTAAATATATGGGAAAGTGTTCATATCTTAAGTGTCCAATTTGGTTAATATTTGCAAGGTGAATGTGCCAATATAATCATCACCCAGATTGAGGCACAGAATGTGACTGTCTCCCAAAGCTCCCTCATGTCCCTCCAGTCATTATCTCTCAAGGATAACTGCCATTCTGACTCGTAATTGTGCAGAACAGCTTGCTTAGATTTGTACACTTTCCCTTTATCTTTTTTTCTTTTGTGTGTGTTGCTGGTGATTAAAACCAGGGGCATTCTACCACTGAGTTACATCCCAGCCACCCACTTTTTTTTTTGCTTTGAGACAGGGTCTTGCTAAGTTGCTGAGGCTAGCCTCTATCTTGCCATCCTCCTGCCTCAGTCTCCCAAAGTGCTGGGATTAGAGTTGTATGCCACCATGCCTGGCCAATTTACACCCTTTCTACTAAAGAAATCACATGGGGTCTACTTATTTTTTTTATACCAGTAATTGAACCCAGGGCCCTTTACCACAGATGGAGCCATATCCCCAGTCCTTTTTATTTATTTATTTTTTTTATTTTGAGACAGAGTCTTGTTAAGTTGCTTAGGGCCTTGCTAAATTGCTAAGACTGGCCTCAAACTTGTGATCCTCCTGCGTCAGCCTTCCAAGCTGCTGGGATTACAGGCATGCAGCATGGCACCTTGCTTGTGTCTACATTTTTGTGACTAGTTTTTTTTTTTCACTCAACATTATGTCTGTGAGGTTATCCATATGTATATCAGTAGTTTTATTTCATTGTCATATAGTATTCTACCAAACAAGAATACACATGTATTTATTCATTTCATAACTGACAAGTATTTGGATAGTTTCCAGCTTGAAACAATTAAGAATAAAGCTACTGAGAACATTTCACATGTCTTTTGGTGACTAATGACTCCCACTTCACCCAGGTATGTATCAAGAGTAGAACTGCTAGATCACAAAGCAGTGTGGTTGGCTGAGTAAGTATTGCTGGCTGGGTAGATATTTCCATGGTGCCCAAGTGTGTCCTGAAGTGTGTCCTGGATATAGAAGAGGCCAGCGGCCAAGGAGAAGGGCTCTCCCATAAGCAGCCCTCAGCAAAACCATCAGGTGAGACTTCCCACTCTGCTGCTTTCCACCCCCACGGCCACTCCCCAGAAGGCTGAGGAAACCCTCCATGATATCACTCCTCTGGGTTCTCCACAGTCCTCCAGAATAGTGGTTCAGGCCAGCCTGTCTCCTCCGTGAACCCTATACAAGGTCAGTCCTGTTATGATCTGCAACTTAGTGTAGACTCACTGCCTAAGGAGAAGACAGAGGTCAGAAACCTGTGTTCCAGATGCTAGATGGGCCCCCAAATAAAGCCCTCTGCCAGTTCATTGCTGTAATCAGCTGGCAAACATGAGGCCTGACTGAGAGTGATAAGAACTGAGGACCAGGAACTCAGCCAACATCAGTCCACATCACTCACCAGCTCAGTGGCTGAGGCCCTGCACTATCTTTGGGCCTATCCCTCCACCTACAAATACATTTAAATGTTATACCTGTGGTCAAAATGCTCACATACCTTAGCCAGCACTGCTCCCCAGGGTCCTAGGCCAAAGGGCCCAGAGTGTACTTTCTCAGGGGATTCTGACTCCAGAACCCCTGCTTGGGCCACTGTGCCCTATCCTCATTTCTTTTTTTTCTTTTTCTTTTTTTTTTTTGGTACCAGGGATCGAACTTGGGGGCACTCAACCATTGAGCCACCTCCCCAGCCCTATTTTGTATTTTATTTAGAGACAAGGTCTCACTGAGTTGCTTAGCACTTAGCAGTTTCTGAGGCTGGCTTTGAACTAAAGATCCTCCTGCCTCAGCCTCCAAAGCTGCTAGAATTATAGGGGTCTGTTACTGCACCTGGCCCTTCATTTCTTATCACAGGAAGGGTGTTCAGGTCCCTTCAGTCCTGCCTTGTGTCTGCTCCTGGAAAGTGAAGATGGAAGCCACAACCCAGGTGTACCCCATGGGAGCAGGTGTACACCACTGCTGCTGGGAGACCTTCATAATGGTTCAAGAGGCCAATGGGCAGTCTGAGAAGGAAGCCTTCCCCAAAGTTTGGGTCTGAGTACATTTGGAAGGGGGAGGGGAGGTGATTCCAGACTAAGGGTATCTACAGCCAGTATAGAGGGGCTCTGCAGCATAGAACACTGGGACATACCTGGGGAGGCTCAAGCCGTTCACTTGCCAAGAAGTGAAAGAGTATACACCTTCAGTTGCGGGGAACAGTGCAGGGCAGACGGTAAGGCCCAGGCAGACCCCAAATATTTCTCGGCCATGTCTCTAGGTTGAGGTCTTTACAAGGCTCTGGAGGCTGGTACCTGACAGTGCCCATTTCAAGTTTAATGTATAAATCTCTTCATGATGGCCTCCCTCCAAGGAGTCAAGCAGGGATCCTGCTAGAGGTGGGACATGGGAAGAAAGAAAGAAAGAAAAAAAAAGGTCAGCCCTACTAAGCGCTGGCCCCTGCTGTCATTATATTATGGGATTTCACTGGGGCTCAGCGGAAGTTGATCTGCCAGGAACACGCAGCTGTAACAGGATTGGGATCAAAGTTCAAATCTTTCTATGCCAAACTCAGCCCCAGTCTTAGCCGGCTGAGGGAACCCTATATATGGGCAAAATTGCCTATATATACCTATTTCCCTGCAAATTCATAATTTTTCAGGGCCTTTGATCCTCACACAATGGTCAGTCTAGGAAGTAAACCAGCCACCTCGAGGCCCTGAGGCGTAGCCACGAGCCGCACTAGGTTGGCAGGCAGCCAGGGAGCCTGCACTCCGCGCTCGGGCTACTCTCCGCCTCCTGGGAAAGCACGCGCACTGGTGGCCGTCAGGGCGACGCGCCCCCTCGCGGCCGCCCGGGTCGGTGGCCAGGGGCGGGGCTAGGTCAGGGCTTCCAGCCTGGCAGCACATACCCGCACGGCTTCCACGGAGAACTCAGATCCCCGTGTGGAGAACACTGAAGCCCGCTTGCGCCCCGGGCCTGAGTGTCGGAAAGTACCTGGAACGCAGAGCAACGCACGCTACGCAAGGGCCCCGCCTACTCCGACCCGCGGCGCTCTTGCGCGTGCCTGCCGCCGGCGTGCGCAGGCGCCCATGAATCGTGAGGCCGCCATTGCTTGCTCACTGCCGTGTTGGGCTCCCATTTCGAAGGCCGCCGCCCTGAGGGAAGGCTGAATGCTACGCCTCGATAACAGCGTCCTAGTGCTGCAGGGGCAGCACGTTCAGAACTGAAAACCCTCTCAACGCCAGGCTGATCGGAATAAGAAACTACAATTCCCAAAGTGCATTGCACCGCAGGGTTGCGGGAAGTAGTGACGTAAGGCTCCTCGGCAGCTACCATTATTCTGGTGGGGGGCTGGGGGACTCCGGCTGATGACGCGCTCTGGTTGCCTCTGGCGGGTCACGGGAGGTCAGCGCTAGGGAATAAGGGCTCGGGTCTCCAAGTGCCTTCGGGATATATACAATTCCAGCCATCAAACTGACTTTCTATTTAGCCTTAAGGATGGCTACCTGCTGACTGTACGTTGCCTTTCAACCCTCAGGCCAGCCACTGAACTAACCAGATATTATTATTATTATTACTTATTTTGAAATAATCAACTCCCATATACTTTGTTTGTTTGTTTTGGTACTGGGGATTTAACCCAGCGGCGCTCTACTACTGAGTTACAGCCCCAGCCCTTTTTATTTTTTATTTTGATAGGGTCCCCCTAAATTGCTGAGGTTGGCCTTGACTTTGTGATCCTCTTGTCTCAGCCTCCTGAGTTGCTGGGATTATAGGTGTGTACCACCTCACACAGTTTCCTGTATATTCATTGATAAGACTAGCCAGTCTTCACATCTTTTATCCCCTTTATCATTTCTCCTTTTCTCCGTATACCTATTCTGCCACACACACACCCCTCCCGGTTTGATTTAGCTGCATTTGGTGCCTCTTTATCTCTGTACTTAAAGGTATGTCTCTATGTATTTTTTTTTCCCTGAAAACAGGGACATATTCCTACATTCAAAACCAGGTAACATTGACCAAGACCATCTTCTAACCCATAGTCCATATTTAAATGTTTCCACTTGTCCTAGTAATTCCCTATGTGGAAATTGTCTTTTTCCTGGCCTAGGATCCAGTTCAGGAGCCCATGTTGCATTTAGCTGTCAGGTTTCTTTAGTTTTCTTCAGTCTAGAGTGGTTCCTCAGGTTTTCCTGGACTCTTGAGACCTTGACTTTTTTGGAGATTCTTGGCCAGTTGTTTTGAAGAATTAGGTTTAGGGTGTCTGTGATTTCTTCACCACTAGATGCTCTGACTAGGCATCACAGAGGCTGGGGTGGGTGTTGGCTGGGTGAGGGGGTTCAGTGTCCAGCCACAGTGGCCTCTGGACCCACCCCAGATGCTGCTGGGCCACACCCACAGGTGCTTCCCAAGCTGGGGTTTCACTCTCACCCAGGTCTTTGGCTTTTCTGTAGCACCCACCACAGAGCCATGGTCCACGCTTTCCTCATCCACACCTTGAGGGCCCCAAATGCGGAGGACACAGGCCTTTGTCGAGTGCTGTACTCCTGTGTCTTTGGTGCTGAGAAGTCAACTGATGATCCTCGACCACATGGTGCAGAGAGGGATAGGCTTCTCCGCAAGGAGCAGATTTTGGCGGTAGCCAGGTAACCACAGTCCAACTCCAGGCTTCATTGAGCACGAGGCCGATTGTGATAGACGCTCTGGGGGCATGCAGCAACACAGGAGGACTAAGAAGCAGGGAGGATATCTTGGAGTGGTTTTTCCTACAGAGTCTTCCACAGGTGTTAATAGTGTTAATATGAAAGAGGGTTGAAGAGGGCTGGGGACTGTAGCTCAGCCATAGAGCATTTGCCTGGCATGCTCAAAGCCCTGACTTCAAACCTCATCACTGCAAGAAAAGTTTAAGGAAATAATGTTAATGCTTTTATAATCATGATTATAGTGAGCACTCATCGAGTCTGTATGTGCTAAGCATTTATGTTTTGAGCATTTCACATTTATTATTAATTCATTTAATTGTCATAATAGTTTTTTGAGGTAGCTACAGTTATCCCCCCCTTACATACGAGGCAATGAGGTGCACAGTGTTTAAGGAACTTAACCTGCCAGGGTTATACAGCTAGAAAGTGACACAGCTGAGATTGGAGTGTAGATTCAGCATACTTTGTAGTGCAGGACTTCTCAGGGCTTTTATTGTGCTGTAGGCTTTCTGTATCTCTAAGAAAGAAAGAATATGTATACCCCAGCCATCTTTATACTAAGGTCCTCCGGAATGTTTGGATTCAGAGCACAATTTGGAAAACACTGTTCCAAAGTGGCTATCCTTGAACCTTCCCATCCCAGACTTAGTTACCAGAGTTTTCCCCCTCTGCATTCTGGGTAGGAAATTACTACTCTGGGCAACTTTTACTGATTCCTGCCAGCCTCTTGTTCTTGACTTCCCCTCCCTCCCTGTAGCACAGAAAACCAAACAAATATCTTCACTATTTTATTATTTTGGTGCTGGGGATTGAACCCAGGGCCTTGCACATGTTAAGCACATACTTTGCCACTTAGATATATCCCAGCCCCAACAAATGCTTTAAAACCAGGCTGTGCATGACTCAAATTAGAAGGCAATTTAGGAAGGATCACAGGGAGTTTTCAATGGAAAGATGGAAAACTTTATTTTTACTTGGAGAAGGTTGCACGATGGGATGAAGGTAGAGAGGTTGGGTAGCCCAGGTTGGGCGATGGCATTAATTTTCTTTAGCAAGGCCTCTATGAAGCGGGTGGGACAGCCTCTTCTTCCCCTGGGGCCCTTTTTTAGCTGAAAAAGCTGTTTTTAGAACCTGCCTTCTCTTGGCCACATGTAGTAAAGTGGTCTAGGGCCCAGAGGCCAGGCCTGGATTCCAAGATGACGACATACTTCCTTGCTCTGTGGCACTGGGGAGGTCACTTAGTCTCTCTGAACCTCAGTTTCCTCACTTGAGATATGGGGTTAATGGTAGCTCCCAGAGTAGTCATGAGGATGACAGAAGTTGGGCCTCACCAGACCTGTCACTTCTTCCCAGGCAGGTGGAGTCAATGTGCCAGCTGCAGCAGCAGGCATCTGGCCGACCCCCAATGGACCTGCAGTCTCCATCCTCAGACGAGCCTGTGCCCCTGCAGGAGGCTCCACGAGGTGCTTTCCGCCTGGCAGCAGGAGACCCTTTCCAGGAGCCAAGAACTGTGGTGTGGCTGGGAGCGCTCTCGTTGGGCTTTGCCCTGGTGCTGGATGCCCATGAGAACTTGCTGCTGGCCGAGAGTACCATCCGGCTTCTGGCCCGCCTGCTCCTGGACCACCTTCGCCTGCTGACCCCTGGCTCCAACCTCCTGCTGCGAGCTGACCGCATTGAAGGCATCCTTACCCGCTTTCTGCCCCATGGTCAGCTGCTTTTCCTCAATGACCACTTTGTCCAGGGTCTGGAGAAGGAATTCAGTGCTGCCTGGCCCCGCTGACCCCTCACTGGAATGGGGCTCGCTGAGGGGATAGGGAAGGAATATAGAGATTCCACACACAGCCAGGGGAAGCTTGGCATTTGCCTCCTGCCTGACCTGTTTCTTGCTCTGATGTGCTGCCATATCCAGGACACATGAATGGGACAAGCTGGCAGCAAGGGGACCAGTGTGAGGGTAGAAGTGGGACTGTGTCTATTCTCAGGTCACCAGAATCACAGAACATCCTGAGCCTAGAACTGCTGTCGTGTGACTTACTCAGACCACTGCATTATGTATGTCAGACCTGACCTAGACTCTGCCTTCCTAAAGCCCCACTAGCCACTAGTGCTGGGGGGTTAGGGGGCGCTGCCTAAAACAGCACACCTTCTCCTTCCAAAGCCTCAGTCATTGCAGACTCCATTGTGGGGGCGGCTAGGCCCACAACCTGGCAGGCCCTGGCCCCTACCTTTGCAAATACTTAAGCAACATCATTGGAGATTTTGTTAGCAAGGGCATCCTCTCCAGCTAGCTCCACCTCAGTTAAGAAACACTGTTCAGCAGGGCATCCTGTAGCCCCTTGTGTGCCAAGCCCTAGCAGATCAGGTAGGGTTAAGATGCAGCATTTGGGAAGTCTGCGCTGGTTGACCTTGTCTTTCTCATTTTGTATTAAAAGTGCTGGTTGTGTGACCTCGCCCTTTGTGAGTTTGATAGACACATTCTTCTACAAGTGAGTGCCTCTTCAGATGGCCTGTGAGCTAGGTGTCTACTTCCTGCTCAAGGGTCTCCCAAGAGATTTCTTGGGCAGTCTCTATATCTTGCCTGCCTCCTTGCCTGCAACCTCCACTGGTGGCAGGTCAGTGTGGGCCTCCGGTAAGGAGAGCCTGAGACAAGTATGTGCAGGTGGCTTATGTGAGAGGTAATCCTAGGCAATAGGAAGGAGAGGCAGCCGATCAGGTGTGACTCGATGGGGAGTTTCATGCTCAGTCTGGGGGGCCAGTGTGTAAGTCACCTCTGAATTACCTCACCTGAGGGTTGGGGGCCGTGGGTGTTTGCCCACTTGCTTTAGTCTTTGCTTGTTGTCGCAGGGTGTGTAAATTCCTCGGCTCTTTCTGCTCTCAGAGAGTGAAGCTGAGCCTGCCTGCCAAAAATATATGGACGGGCCACCAAACACCAGTTGTTAGGAGGTCTTTAATCAGCAGCTTCTAGTGTTGGCCTAAAATTATTCAGTTACAAAAAGAAAAATCGTTATCATTTTCATGATCGGTCTGCTACTGTAAAGGCTTTCTTGGTGTGGGCAGAATGGCCTTCTGGGTGGTCAGGGTGCAGGTGGCATCCCCATCTCATGCTTCCCATACATCAGTTGCCCTTGGTCACCCAGGATGAGTCCACCCACATGCATTTAGGAGGCAGCACCGTAATCAGCCCTTCTGTGTCTGCATCCAAGGCCACCAGCCATACTGTAACCTTCTACTACCAGGGATGATCTTGGTGAAGTGGCTTTATTCTCACAAGGACAGGCACTCTGACCTCAGGGGAAGATCTCAAACTTGCCTGATCTGAATTCTTTCTATTCAAACTGAACTTGAAGGAGAGATTGGGACCCTTCTGTCCTGGAAGTTGGAGTTGGGCATGTTTGGTGGCCTTGGTTCCCATCTCCTGGAGCAAACTGATACATAGAGAATGGAGGAGACTGAGGCCACACCCTGGGGCTACTGAGCTCCTGGTTCTTGTTCTGGCTGCCCAGTTACTACCTGGGTTTCTGTCACCCCATGAGCTCACCCAGTGTCCTTTCTACATTTTTCCACTTTGTTTTTGGATTGAACCCAGGTGTACTTTACCACTGAGCTACATCCCCAGCCTTCTTTATTTTAATTTATTTATTATTATTATTATTGTTATTATTATTTTTTTTACTTTTTTCCCCAGTGAAATAAAGTTTATTTTTCCCAACAACAACAATTATAAGTATAGATACTTGCCTAATTGTTCCAGACTGACACAAACACAGGTATTGGTCAAACAATAGCACATTCTGTTACAGGGATAATTAGTGCTATGGTCTGTGCCCACAGAGAAAATATCCCCAAATCATATGAATATATGGTAGGCATTATCAGGGAGCTTCTGTGAACAGCAAACTTTATGCCACTGACAAAAGGAAGGCTCTAGGTAGAAATCAAGAATCTTTTTGTGATTGTTAGCAAGAACCTCAGTGCAAACTTGAAACCACTTTAGGAAGAATTACATGGAACACTTACAAGAGAAAGAGCACCAAGTTAAACTGGTCTAGATATGAGGAAATCTCTAAATCTTCTTGTGGGTTTTCATTAATTCTGGGTCAGGAGAAATTCATAATAAATATTAATTTATAATTAATGGAATTCATAATTAATGGGATAATAATTGATACTATATGAATTTAGAATTCAGTTTTAATAATGTTTTTGAAATCTGTCTCCATATTTTAATTTATTTTTAAAATATTTTTTAGTTGTAGTTGGACACAATGCCTTTTGTTTTATTTATTTATTTTTATGTGGTGCTGAGGATCAAACCCAGCACCTCACAAGTGCTAGGTGAGCACTCTACCACTGAGCCACAATCTCAGCCCTCCAGCCCTCTTTGTTTTTTGACAGAGCCTCACTAAATTGCTGAGGCTGGGCTCAAATTTGTAATCATCCTCCTTCAGCTTTCAGAGTTGCTGGGATTATAGGCATTTGCAATTGCTCCTGGCTCTTTACCACTTTTGCCCCAGGGCCCCTGGCCAGGTTTCCACTTGTCCTTATCTCACATTCATGAGTTTGCCTTGGGCCTCGATGCCCCCAGCTTCCAGGGGAGTCTAAGAGTGGCATGGTTTGATACTCAAAAATGCTTTAAAAATTTCAGAAGAGGAAGAGGAAGGGGGGACACTTTAGTGAGGAAGACCTAGTGTAGGAACCAGGACTTAAAATTAAGATTGCTGCATAAATTGGGCACAGTGGCTCATACCTATAATCCCAGTGGCTTGGTAGGCTGAGACAGGAGGGTCTCGAGTTCAAAGCCAGCCTCAGCAATGATGAGGTACTTAGCAATTCAGTGAGACGTGGCTCAGTGGTTAAGTGCCCCTGAGTTCAATCCCTGCTACCAAAAAAAAAAAAAAATTGCTAGAGAAGTAAACTTGCTTCACCTCCAAGCCTTTTGACAGTCTTCTTCCTGTCCTAGGAATCTGGGTCAAGCCACACACCCCTTGACCTCTTGAGAACTGGAGACATTTAGCAGCTGGTGTTGAAGCCAGGGCACAGAAAATGCTCTTGGGACAACAGGAAGATAGCAGGAAGGAAATGGAGCCCTATATAGAGGAGGAAGTCACAGGTTTCAGGCCAGGCCATGGTGTTGCTAGGTGGTGTGGATCACTGGAGGCATGAGGGATGCTTGGGATGGTCCTGGATCATCACATCTCCTTCAGGACAGTGTTATTTTCCCTAGGCCTGTGACACAGCAGACTATTGTCCAGCAACCCCCAGGGCTCAGTCCTTTTCTTTAAACAATTATTCATATATTTTGTTGTAAACTCAAATACTGTTTATCAGATGCAACACTCAGTGACCCCTTAATCAAAGCTCTGCATATTTATGCCATTAGAGTGACCTTGATTTTTGCATTTTTGAATAGTTTTTTTAAAAAAATGGGATTGAACCCAGGGCCATTTTACCAATGAGCTATATCCCCAGTTCTTCTTATTGCTTATTTTGAGACGATGGTCTCGCCAAGTTGCTGAGGGCCTCACTAAGTTGTTAAGGCTGGGCTGGAACTTGGGATCCTCCTATCTCAGACTTCTGAGTTGCTGGGTTTACTGCCCAGCTAATATACTTTATTTTCTAAAAGCAATTTTATATTCACAGAGAAATTGAGCAAGAAGTACAGAGAGTTCCCATATAATCCTTGTCCTCACATATGCATACCCTCCCATTATCAAATCCTGCCTAGAATGGGTATATTGTTACAATTGTTCAGTCTACATTGACACATCAGCATCACCCAAAGTCCATAGATTCCCTTAGTATTCACTCTTGGTGTAGTGCTTTCTAAGAGTTTTGACATGTGTGTAGTGACATGTATCCATCATTGCAGTACACAGAGTAGTTTCATTGCCCCAAAACTCTCCTGTGCTTTGCCTATCTGTCATCGCATCTCTTCCACTAACTCCTGGCAACTTTTAATTTTTTTTGCCATCTCTCTGGGCTTATCTTTTTCAAATGTCATGCAGTTGGAACCATATTAGCCTTACACAGTGGCTTCTTTCATGTAGTAATATGCATTAAATTTCTTTCATGTCTTCTCTAGGCTTGATTGCTCATTTTTTTAATTGCTGACTAATATCCCATCCTATAGATGAACTAGAGTTTATCCATCCATCTACCAAAGTACTCATGGTTGCTTCCAAGTTTTGGCAATTACAAATAAAGGTGCTCTACACATTCATTTTTGTGGGGCTATACAATTTCAATTAATTTGAGTGAATACCAAAAACTGTACATTCAGTTTGTAAGAGATTGCCAAATTGTCTTCCAAAGTGGCAATACCATTTTGCCAGTAACAGACTTCCTGTTGTTCCACATCCTTACCAGCATTTGATGTTGTCAGTATTTAGACTTTGTTCATTCTAATAAGGGGCAATGGTATCTCATTGTTTTAATTTGCAATTCTCTATTGACATAATGTTGAACATCTTTTATGTACTTAACTTACCAGCTGTATACCTTCTTTTGTGAGGTGTCTATTCAGATATATATATATATATATATATATATATATATATATATATATATATATAGTAGTTGTACACAATACCTTTATTTTATTTATTTATTTTTATGTGGTGCTGAGGATTGAACCCAGCACCTTGCACATGGTAGGCGAGCACTCCACTGCTGAGCCACAACCCCAGCCCAGGTCCTTTGTTTTTGTGTGTGGTGTTTATTTTTTTGTTTGTTTGTTTTGTTTTGTTTTTTGTACCAGGGATTGAACTCAGGGCCACTTAACAACTTGAGCTAAATCTGCAGTCCTTTTTATTTTGAGACAGGGTCTCACTAAGTTGTTGAGGCTGGCCTCAAACTTGCTATTCTCCTTCATCAGCTTCATGAGTAGCTGGGATTACAGGTGTGTGCTACAATTCCTATCTCTTTTGCCTCATTTTTAATTGGGTTGTTTGTTTTATTACTGTTGAGTTAGAGTTCTTTGTATATTGTAGGTAACAGTCACTTATCAAGTATCTCTTTTTCAAATATTTTCCCCAGTCTGGGGCTTGTCTTCTCATTTTTTCACATTGTCTTTCACAGAGCAGAACATACATATATATATATATATATATATATATATATATATATATATATATATATATATATATAAAGTATGTATGTGTGTGTGTATTTATTTGTCAATGGACCTTTATTTAATGAACTTATTTATTTATATGGAGCACTGAGAATCAAACTCAGTGCCTCATAAGTGCTAGGAAAGTGCTCTACCACTGAGCTATGAACTCAGTGCCAAGCAGAACTTCTTTTGTGTGTGTGTGTGTGTGTGTGTGTGTGTGTGTGTGTGTGGTCCTGGGGATGAACCCAGGGCCTTGTGTGTGCAAAGCAAGCACTATATCAACTGAGCTATAGCCGCAGCCCTGGAGCAGAGCTTCTTTTTTTTTTTTTAAACATTTATTTTTTTAGAAGTAGTTGAACACAATACCTTTATTTTGTTTTATTTTTATGTGGTGCTGAGGATAGAACCCAGGGCCTCATACATGCTAGACGAGCGCTCTACCGCTGAGCCACAACCCCAGCTCCTGGAGCAGAACTTCTTAATGTCATTAAAGTTCTTTCTTCATGGACCATACCTTTGGTGTTTGGTGTTTAAAAAATCATCTCTTGGGCTGGGATTGTGGCTCAGTGGTAGAGAACTCGTCTAGCACATGCAAGACCCTGGGTTCGATCCTCAGCATCACATAAAAATAAACAAATAAAGTAAAGGTATTGTGTCCAACTACTTCTAAAAAAAAAAAAAAATCATCTCTAGGGCTCAGCATGTGATTCAGTGATGGAGTGCTTGCTTTGCATGCGTGAGGCCCTGGGTTCAATCCCCAGAAAACAAAACAAAACAAAAAAACCTTACAATTCATCATTATATATTTTCTGTTATTAGTCCATTGTTTGTTACTATAATGAATGTCCTGAGATCAGATACCTTTTTTAAAAAAAGAGGTTTCTTGCCCCATGCAGTGGTGCATGCCTATAATCCTGTGGCTCTGAAGGTTGAGGCAGGAGGATCAAAGCCAGCCAGCCTCAGCAAAAGCAAGGTGCTAAGCAACTCAGTGAGACACTATCTCTAAATAAAATACAAAATAGGCCTGGGAATGTAGCTCAGTGGTTGAGTACCCCTGAGTTTAAATCCCTGGTACCAAAAATATTTATCTCATAGTTCTGAAGGGTTAGGGTATAATGCTCAGTGGTAGAATTAGATGAATCAGACCTGGACTGTCCCCCAAAGGCTCATGTGTTGAAAGCATGATCCCCAGTGCATCAAGGCTCAGAGGTGGGATCTTTTAGGCAATGATCAAATCATGAAAGTTCCGACACATTCATCATTTGGTGGATTAATCCATTAATAGCTAGAAGAACTATTGGAAGGTGGATCTAGATGGGGAAATAAGTCACTGAGGATCTGCCCTGGAAGGGTTCTCTCTTTTCCCTTTCAGCTTCCTGGCTGTCATGAGCTGAGCGGCTTTACTCTGCCACACCTCTCTCTTTTCTTTTCTTTCTTTTTTGGCAGTGCTGGGGATCAAACCCAGAGCTTGGTGCTTGCTAGGCAGGCACTCTGCCGCTGAACTACATTTCCAGCCCTATTATACCTTTCTTCTTCTTCTTCTTCTTTTTTTTTTTAAAGAGAGAGAGAGAGAGAGAGAGACAGAGAGAGAATTTTTTTAAAAATATTTTTTATTTTTTAGTTATCGGCGGACACAACATCTTTGTTTGTATGTGGTGCTGAGGATCGAACCCGGGCAGCACACATGCCAGGTTAGCGCGCTACCGCTTGAGCCACATCCTCAGCCCTATTATACCTTTCTATTATGCTTCTGTCTTTGCACTGGTCAGTCATGAACTGAATCCTCTGAAACCATCATCCCAAATCTTTCCTCCTCCAAGTTGTTCTTGCCAGATATTTTAGTCACAGTGATGAAAAGCTGGCCAACACAATCTCAGCTCTGATGAAGTCCTCATGTGGATGGCACCACAATTGTGAGAGAGATCTTATCTCCAGATAGGTAACCAAAGAGCTGGGAGGGGCCAGTATTGGCCTCCCAGTAGGTCTCACCTTTTAAAGGTCCATCACCTCCCAGTATCATTACAGGCAAACTCATGGGAAGCAATTCAAACATACTCAGACCATGAGACCCCTGAGTCTCTTGACCATCCCCTTAAGAGGGTTTTCTCTCTTCTGGTCCTCATCTGAGGGCCAGGTTATGTGTTAATCAGCTTTTTGTTGAATGCAGCTGAAATCTCTAACATCTTTAAAGGAAATACCTGATAATTTTTTAAAATTTTTTAAGTTATGCATGGATACAATGTTTTTATTTTGTTTATTTATTTTTATGTGGTGCTGAGGATTGAACCCAGTGCCTCATACATTCGAGGCAAGCACTCTGCCGCTGAGCCACAGCCCCAGCCCCTGACAATTTTTTTATATTAATTTTTAGTTGTAGTTGGACACAATATCTTTATTTTATTTATTTTTATGTGGTGCTGAGGATCGAACCCAGGGCTTCACACATGCTAATGAGTGCTCTACTACTGAGCCACAACCCCAGCCCCATACCTGACAGTTTTTAAAGTAAAGATGTTTTTGGCCCAAGGTTTCAGAGCTTTCGGTTCATGGTTGTCTGGCTCTATTGGTTTGGGTCTAAGGTGAGGCAGAACGTCATGGCAGAAATGTGTGGCAGAAGAAAGCTGTCTAGCCCTTGGCAGCCTGGAAGTGGGGAGGGGGAGAGAGAGGGGCCAGGGATAGGAAGTAGTTCCTAAGTGCAAGCCCAACCATGCCCTACCTGCCTACAGTTTTTACTATCTCCCCATAGTCTGTTCAGTTATCCACTGTTGATGTCAGAGCCCTCATAATTCAGTTACTCCCAATACCCATACCCCTGAATATTGCTGCACTGGGGACCAAGCCTTCAATACATTAGTGTTTGGGAGACAGTTTATATCCAAACCATAAAAGGTTATAATGTTATGGGCCAGGCTATATGGGTAATGACCAAACAGACTCCATCTTACCCTGAAACTCCACATCATGTAAAAACTGCTTCTCTCATGGGAAAGTCCCACCTCTGTACCCATCAATTGTTGCTTAGCATAGCATATTTGGCAACACAAAATGGCAATTATTTTTCAAATTTCTTATTAATTAATTAGTTTATTTTAATTAGGTATATATGACAGCAGAATGCATTTTGATTCATTGTACACAATTGCAGCATAACTTTTCATTTCTCTGGTTGTACACGATGTAGCAATGTAGAGTTGCACCATGTGCACAGTCCTACATGTACCTAGAGTAATTCCACCATCTTTTCTGCCCCCAAGCCTCCTCCTCACCCCACCCTCCCCTTTGCCCAAAATCCCTCCATACAAAATGGCAATTCTTATATAATGTAAAATTGTTCTCTCTTTGGTTCCCAGTTTTTTTTTAGACAATGTACCCCATCAGAGATTGATTGCCTAAATGTTAGTAACTGTTCTTTAACTTGTACTCAACTAGGGACATTTTGACCTACTCCCTCTTCTGCTTATGATTTTAGATCTCATGACGTTTGTTTATGGTTTTGAATCATAACAACAGCCACTTATGATTAATATGATTTTGGTACTCAAACTCCCGGGAGGGGATCAAAGGGTGTAGACTTGCAGTCTGCCCCTTGGCCCATGCTAACTGGTGAATAAAGTTTCCATCTCCTGCTTTAAGATCGACTTGGTGATTTATTGCAATCTTGCCATACAGTAACTTCCAGGAGACCTTAATGTTATCTTTTGTTTTCTGCATTATATAACATTTAGTCCATACCAAGCATATAATATATATTGAACAAATGGACCAATGGATAAGATGATTTTTAGGAGACACCAAAAATTCTCTTTTTTAAAAAAATGTTTTTTGCAGTGCTGGGAATTGAACCAGTGCCTTGGTTGTGTTGTGATAGGGGTATTCAGTGCTCTACCACTGAACTACACTCCCAGCCACATATAACAACTTTTCTTTCTCCTGGGATACAGATAGAAACAATAGTCTGTCTCTTATATCTCCAAGATGATATTCCCAGGACCACAAGTTCCTTTCCTATTAGATAACCTGAAGTTCAGCAAAGGAGACACTCATGCAGCATCTGCACATTTCCTGCTGCAAGTGGCCCTGCGTCCTGCTGGCTTGCTTTCTACTCAGCTCTTTCTATGCCATAGAGGAAGGGTCTCCCCCTCAGTGTTCTGAATGAGGTTAGAGCTATGACTGGGGATTACCACAGGTCCATGATTCCTGCCCTGAGGGAATGAAGGTAAAAAGGTGACCAGAACTCCTGCCCTCTCAGCAACAGTCATCCCAGTTTAGTCTGGCAAAGGTCAAAGGGACTCTTTCTGTGTCCACTCCAATTAGAGCTTGGATGTGTTGAGGGTCCACAAGTGTTTGCAGTGGCAAAGATTCCACCTTAGGCTGGGAAGTGCCTGATCCCTGCCCTTGCTTGGGACTGACTTTTGGTGATACCAGGAATCAAATCCAGGGTCTCATGAATGCTAAGCAAGCACTACCACTGAGCTACATCCTTATCCTGGGATTGACTCTTGATGGGAAACAAAAGGACATAAAAACTTTGACAGCCAGGCATGGTGGCCCACACCTGTAATCCCAGCAGCTTGAGAGGTTGAGGCAGGAGGATCACAAGTTCAAAGCCAGCCACAGCAATTTAGCGAGTCTCTAAGCAATTTAGCGAAATCCTCTCTCAAAATAAAACATAAAAAAGGGCTGAGGATATAACTCAGTGGGTAAGTGCCCCTGGGTTCAATCCCTGGTACCAAAAACAAAATAAAAAACCTTCTTGATAGGGGCTGGAAATGTAGGTCGGTGGTAGAGCACTTGTCTGGCATGCACAAGTTGCTGGGTTTGATTCCCAGTAACACACACACACACACACACACACACACACACACGAACAAGTTCTTTCCAACACCCTTTGACAGATCTCTGGCTCTTGTGGTCCTAGAATGTCCTTGTGGCTGCTCTACCACTGAGCTACATCCCCAACCCCCATGTAACAAATTTTTCTTTCTCCTGGAATACAAATAGAAACAATAGATTACTGCTTATCTCTCAAGGATGATACTCCTAGGACCACAAGTCCCTACCACAAGGCAAGCCCTGTCTGAAAGACCAACCTCCCCACACTCAGAGAGGCCCTAAGTTAGGTGATTAACAGCAAAAAGAATGAGCAAAAATCAGTAATTTCCTATGCCCATGAATAGGGATTTAATTAATACCATGAAAGGGAAGATCCCAACCAGGGTGAAAACCAAATATATAAAATACCTGGAATCAGACATAACTATGTAGTATCTGTGCAAAGAAGACCTATGAACTATTCTAAGATGCTGAAACTAAAGAATGAAGGGATGATGAGGAAGCAGTTATTCATACAGGCTCAAAGGATCTTTCCATAATTGCTTATTAATTAAAAATGGGGAAGTGAAGCAGTAGTGAAGTTTACAGACAGCAACCCGTGACTCCATCCACCAAGTGATCAAAGGGAAAATCCACAGTGGAGGGACAGATGTGTGTTGCCAATCTCATGCACAAAGGACATAGCATCACTCTGAGTGTCCAAAATGCTACACCTGAATCTGATCAGGAGGAAACCTCAGACAAATCCAGACAGAGGGAAATGTCATAAAATATCTGACCTGTACTCTGCAAAAATATCAAAGGTGGAGTCTTTGCTACTGTAAACACTTGTGGACCCTCAACACAGCCAAGCTCTAATTGGAGCAGACACAGAAAGCATCACTTTGACCTCTGCCAGACTAAACTGGGATGACTGTTGCTGAGAGGGCAGGAGTTCCGGTCACCTTTTTACCTTCATTCTCTCAGGGCAGGAATCATGGACCTGTGGTAATCCCCAGTCATAGCTCTAACCTCATTCAGAACACTGAGGGGGAGACCCTTCCTCTATGGCATAGAAAGAGCTGAGTAGAAAGCAAGCCAGCAGGACGCAGGGCTACTTGCAGCAGGAAATGTGCAGATGCTGTATGAGTGTCTCCTTTGCTGGAAAGACCAAGGAGCTGCCTCAGATTAAAGGAGACTACAGGACTATAGAAACTTGACTAGTCAAGGGAACTTGTGATTGGGACAATGAGACCTGGAACCTACAGACTATCTATTCTGTGAATGGACAGAATTCAGGGGACTTTGCAAACTTGGATGGGGGAAAAAATTGCATCTTCTTTTACACTGATCACTAAATGAAATTAACATTTCTTTCCTTTTTTGGGGGGGGAATGTTTGCAGCTTTATGAGGGACACTTAATTGGCACACAATGAGCTGCTCTAAGGGTAAATAAAATGAAATTGTTTTGTTTGATAAAGAGGAGGTAGCTGCATCTCCCCTTACCTTAGTGTGGCTCTTTAAAAGCTTGAATAGGCCTTACTCTTTTGCCAGGCATTATAGAAATCCCAGTCTCCAGACTTTACAGTGCTGGCTCACAGCCTTCTAACTCTAGAACTCCTTATTCATGAGCCTCCCATGTTAACTCAGGAGTCTCTTGTGAAGAGGATGGGAGACCATCAGCAAGATGTGTTGTTCATTTGTCTCCTGGAAGATGACAGAAGTTTCACTTGTCTATCTTCTACTGAATAAAATGTGTGCTGAATAAAATGAAATGCTGTCTAGACTTTGTAGTCTCTAGTGAAGCACTTGTGTGCTTATTTCCCAATTGCATTCTCAATAATGCATTATTTTCTCTCTCCTGTGTATCCGTGCGTATGGATCTTCTTATTCACAAGATTCTTTCTCTCTCTCTCTCTCTTTGCCAGGGATTGAACCCAGGGTGCTTAACACTGAACTACATCTCCAGCCCTTTTTATTTTTAATTTTGAGAAACGGTCTCCTAAATTACTTAGGGCCTCACTAAGTTGCTGAAGCTGGCCTCAAACTTGCAATCCTCCTGCACTGGCAGGATTCTTTATTCACCCACTAATACATATAAAGTATACACTTTAGGGCTGGGGTTGCGGCTCAGTGGTAGAGTGCTCACCTAGCATTCTTAAGGCACTGGGTTCAATCCTCAGAACCACATAAATGTAAAATAAAGATATTGTATCCACCTAAAACTAAAAAATAAATTAAAAAAATAAAGTATACACTTTAATGAAATTACACACACACAAATATTACCACAAAATATGAAAATATCACTACATGAAAATATGGTCTCCGTAAAAAATATTACCACAATTTAGACAATGTATTTGTCTATCACCCGTCCCAAATTTTTGCAATTTTATTTCTTTTTAAGTGCCACCCACAAACGAAAAAGGTGTTGGCAGAATCTGAGACTTGGTCACCAAAAGAAATCACCAACATTTTCCTACCACAGTACAGTTTATACAGATATATTATTGTTCATACATGATACCACATGAATATTTTATTTATTTAGAGAAACACATCTATTTAATAGTTTAATAATATTATTTAAATATGATGAGTATTTTTGGTAGCCTTATATATCTACATGAACTTAAAGACATTATTCTTCCAAGTGCCATGGTACACACCGCTAATCCTAGCTACTTGAGAGGCTGAGGCAGAAAAATCTCCAAGTTTGAGGCAAACCTCAGCAACTTAGAAAAATCCTATCTCAAATTTTTTAAAAAATTAAAAGGGCTGTGGGTATATCTCAGGGGTAGAGCAACCCTGGTTCAGTCCCCAGTAAGGCAAAACTCCCCAAAAAACAGAAACAAAAAATTATTATTGTGAAGGCCCGTCCCTCTGAGGGTCCATGTGTGAGAACCAGGCCAGAGTAGACCAGGATTTGTTTCTGGGGCTGGATTAGTGTCATGGCCACCATCCACTAGGGGTAATTGAGCCTTTGAAACAAGGCTCCTGTGATTACAGAAAGGCATTTTTAGTTTTATTTGATGTCAATTTATTAAGTTTAAAAAGCAAAGCAGTGCAGGTTTCTAGTATTATGTGATGAAGCAACAGTATTTTTATATATTGGATTAAATAAAATGTGTTACTGAAAAAAATTTTAAGAAATAAATAAAAACATTATCTTGGCCTGTGGATTTTACCAAGTGTTGGTCATGAAGACAGCCCAAGGAGACACTATCTCAAACAAAGTGACACCCAGACTCTACAGGAACAGAATAGTAAAACTGTCATGTTCTAGGGACTATTCTACAGGCTGGTCCCCATCTGGCTTCCCTAAAGCAGCCCATCCAGCAGACGCACACCCAACTCCTCAAGGCTTGCTCTCTCCCCCAACCCTCTACCCTTTCTCTCCCTTTTTTCTTTTTTTGCTGTGGTTCTGTGGATTGAACTCAAGAGTTCTACCACTGAGCTACATCCCCAACCCTTTCAATTTTTTTTAATATTTATTTTTAAATTATAGGTGGATACAATATCTTTATTTTTATGTGGTGCTGAGGATTGAACCCAGTGTCTCACACATGCTAGGCCTTTGATTTGTCCTGTTCCCTGGGTTCCTTAACTTTATTTTCCAAACCATCTAATTAACTTTTTAAAAAATATTTATTTTTTAGTTGTAGTTGAACACAATATCTTTATTTACTGATTGAACCCAGGAGTATTCTACCACTGAGCTATATCCTCAGTCCTTTTTATTTGATTTTTTGAGACAGGGTGTTGCTAAGTTGCTGAGGCTGGCCTTGAACTTGGGATTTTCCTGCCTGCACCTCCCAAGTAGCTGGAATTACAGGTTTGTGCTACCACACTTATCTTCTATTTTCCTTTTAAAGTTCTTGTTTGTTTCCTGCCTGGTTATCCTCAGAAATCTTTTTCCCTGTTGGCTTTTCTAGTTCTCTTTCTGTTGCAGGCTTTTCCCAATTATCTGGTGAACTTTGTTCACATTAAGAATGAAGCAATAAGGATGGGGTTATAGTTCAGTAGAGCACTTGCCTAACAAGTACAAGAACTTGGGTTCAATCACCAGCACTGGGGAAAAAGAAAATAAAAATAGTAAAAAAATAAATAAATAAAAAAAAAAGAATGAAGCAAAAATGCCTTGGGGAGTCTAGTACAGTGACACTCACCTTTAATCCCAGTGACTCCAGAGGCTGAGGCAGGAGAATTTCAAGTTTCTTGGCAACTTAGAGAGACTCTGTCTGTCTCAAAATAAAAAAATTGGGGTTGTGGCTCAGAAGTAGAATGCTCGCCTAGCACGTGCAAGGCCCTGGGTTTGATCCTCAGCACCACAATAAAGTAAAGATATTGTGTTCAACTACAACTAAAAAATAAATATTTTTTAAAAAGTTAATTAGATGGTTTGGAAAATAAAGTTAAGGAACCCAGGGAACAAGACAAATCAAAGGGGTGAAAAAAAAGGTAAGATACAGGAAATCCTGTTGATTTGCACACACAAAAAAAACAGATTTGGGGTTTGCCAGCTGGTTCTGGGAGTGGGAGGTATGGTCATTGTATGGGATGGTTGGGTAGATTACCAGCTTTTCACCCCATTCTTTATTCCCATCCTGGCAATATGGCTGTATATCACTATAAAGGGGTGGAGTCTTTCTCCACTCCCCTTGAATCTGGGCCAGCTTCTTGACTTACTTTGGCTAGTAGCATGTGGCAGAAGTGATGTTTTGCCAGTTTGGAGCATATGCCTAAAAAGCATGCATTTTGCTTTCTTTTTTGAAACCTGCTGAGCTGTCATGAAAAAAAAAAAAAAAAAACACTGCATGGAGCAGAGATGATCCATCATAGCTGAGCCCATTCTCAGACCAGTTAGTTCCCAACAGAACTAGTAACTGACTGCAAAGGCATGAGTGAATCCAAATAAAATCAGAAGAACCACCTAGCTGAGCCCAGCCCCAATCACCATCACAGAATTGTGAACAAAATAATTGGTTGCCATTTATTTATTTATTTATTTTGGGGCACTAGTGATTGGACCCAGGAACACTCTACCACTGAACTACATTCCCAGCCTTTTTTTTTTTTTTTTAATTTTGAGACAGAGTCTTGTGAAGTTGCTTAGGGCCTGGCTAAGTTGCTGAGGCTGGCCTTGAACTTGCATTCTTCCTGCCTCAGCCTCCCAAGTTCCTTGTATTACAGATGTGCACCACCACTGCACCTGGCTGTGTGGTGGTTGTTGTAGTTTGTTACATTTTGGAATAGTTTAAAAGCCAACTAACACAATCGGTTCCCTCTATCTCCTTATAGGACATTTTCCAATATATTACAGAGGCCAGAAAGTGGAAAAACTATGTCCCATACTACTTTGCATCTAGAATTATGAATATGAAACAGGTATGATATTTGAGGGGCAGTGGCTATCTTCCTGCTATCACTTCTGCTGACAATAGGACATGATGGTGCAATAGTTGAGAACCAGTCTCAGCAGCCAGACTCACCATCTTTATACTCTTTCTCTGGTGTCATGGAGGGTGGCAGCAGTGGCCTTCTCATTTCCAACTGGCCTGTGAAGATGTGCTCTTGAACTCACTCCTAGTCCCTCTCACAATTTTGCAACCAACTAATTCCCTGAACTGAATTACTTGTTGTGAAAAAAAGCTCCAACCATGTTAGGTGTTGGTGGGAAACTGGATTGGCCTGGAGTTACTGGAACTTGCAAGACACTGCTAGTGGGAGTGTCATATGGTGCAAACACTGTGGCTGACTTCTTGGGAGCTTCTCATAAAGCTAAACATAACTTATCCTATTGTTCAGCAATTTATTCCTAAAAGTATACCCAAGAGTAATGAGTACATGATTCTACAGAAAAGACTTATACATGACTATTCATAGTGGCTTTGTTCTTCCTGCTAGCTCAAAATCTAGAAAACCCCCTGTGTTTCAGTAAAAATAGAATGAATAGCTGGGAATGGTGGCCATTCCTGTAATTCCAGAGACTCAGGAGGTTGATCTCAAGTTCAAAGTCAGCCTTAGCATAGCCTTACTGAGGCCCTATGCAACTTAGTGACACCTTGTCAAAATAAAAATTAAAAAGAACTGGGGATGTACCTCAGTGGTTAAGCACCCGAGCTCAATCTCCAGTACCTAATAAATAAAAGTAAAAAAATAGAATGAATAAACAGGTCTAGTCATACATTAGAATACTACATAACAGGGCTGGGGTTGAGGTTCAGTTGGTAGAGTGCTTGCCTAGCATGTGTGAGGCACTGGGTTTGATTCTCAGAACCACATATAAGTAAATAAATAAAGGTCAATCAACAACTAAAAAAAATACTACATAACAATGAAAGAGAACACATTTATGATACATGCAATAACATTATGTCAAAAACATTATGTTGAGTGAAAGATGCCCGACACAAAAAAAATGTATGTACTCTGTATTTCTGTTTATATCAAACTCAAGAAGAGGCAAAACTAAATTACGGGAATAGAATAGTGATTGGATAGTGATTGATAAAGAAGGAGTGTAGGGGAACTTTCTGGGAAGATGGAAATATTCTAGATTTTGATCTGTTGTTAGGTACATAGGTATTTACTCAGATATAATCCAGGTCTTACACTTAAGATTGATGTATTTCACTGATGATAAATTATGCTCAAGAAACCAAACCTGCCATGCATAATATACATAGAATAATTTTTGTTTGCTTCATTAAACACCTAATACTGGGGGGGGGGGTGCAAGCAACAGCAAGAGGGGATGACAGCAAGTAGGGAACATCAGTGAGGCAGGAAGCCTCGGCGGACACAACATCTTTGTTTGTATGTGGTGCTGAGGATCGAACCCCGGGGCCGCAGGCATGCCAGGCGAGCGCGCTACCGCTTGAGCCACATCCCCAGCCCCTGAGGTTGACTTCTAAGTGGCCATCTTCCGTCATCCTCCTGCCTCAGCCTCCCAAATTGCTGGGAATTTAAGTGTGTGCCACCACAGTGACTATGGACATTTGATTTTGACCACATATCCTGCCTACATGCTCATTTCCTTACCATCTCTGCAAATCCCTGGTAATCATCTGCTGCTTACATCTGTGTTTTCAAAAAGGAATGAAAGGGTGGCAGGACTCCTTAATTGCAGGCTTCTAGCAATACAGTGCCCTAAGGCCTGAGGCGGAGTCCATGCTGACTATAGGGGCTTCACTGCCCCAGAGGAAGAACCAGCTATGCCAGGGACTTATGGAGAACACTCACGATCCAAGCCTGCTCCTTCTGCTTTTCCTGAGAGGTAAGGAAATCTCCTTCCAAGACCCTGTTGTCGCCCAGATCTTAACTTGACCCATCTCACAAACTTTTGTCCAGGAAAGGATGAGCCCAGGAAGACATGAGACTCAGAGACACTGTACTGTTGAAAAGAAAACACTAGAAGAAAAGACACTTGCTGGGTGCAAGTTTCTAATTCCTGGAAGCTGAGGAAGGAGGATCCCAAGTTCCAGGCCAGTCGGGACAACATACAGAGACCTTGTCTCAACAGAAAAAATTAAAAGGGCTTGGAGTGTAGCTCAATGATAGGCATCCCTGGGTTCAATCCAAAAAGAAAGAAAAGAAAGAAAAAATAAGAAGAAAAGACACGAGAATGTCTCCAGTTTTTTACCCCTGGGTGATGGCATTCATTGAGTACGGATTTTGGTTTTCTGCTTTCCCCACATAGCTGTATAAAGCATTTGTGTGTGTGTGTGTGTGTGTACATATACAAATATATGTAAAATATCAGCATATATAAAATAAATCAACAGAATGAAAAAACAATAGTTTAAAGAATAGCCATATGAAACTTTATTTGAAAGGAAGTTGTGAAGGCAGGGTTTGTTTTGTGTTTATTCTGGGAGCGTTCCCTGAAGGACTCAACCATGAGAGCATGGCCCTTTTTGGGGCCCTCTGGCACTATCTTTGGGCCTCTGTTCTCTGGGGGAAACGTGAGCTGGTGTTTGCTGAGTCATCATGTGTGGATCACAGCTCTCCTTGGAGCACTGGCCTGGGGCATAGATCACTTTCTGGCCCATCCTCCCACTAAAATGTGGACAACAATCAACAAATTGTACCCATGCAATAGGGTGGAATGCAACACACTATATGAGATAAAGAAATATAAACAGCCAGGTAGGAATTAGAAGATTATTTTATTTTACTTTATAATTTTGAAATGATTTCAGACTTCAAACACAATTGCAAAAATAATACAAATGCATCTTACACAATCAGGACAATGATCAAAACCAGAACATTAACACTGAGAGAACATTGTTAAGCCAAAAGCATTGTTTAGGCTCTGCGTGGTAATGATTACATGCCTGTAATTCTAGCTACTCAGGATGCTGAGACAGGAGGATCACAGTTCAAGGCCAGTTTCAACAACTTAGTAAGACCCCATCTCAAAATAAAAAATATAAAGGGACAGGGATATATCTCAGTGGTAGTGTACCTCTTGGTTCAATCCCCAGTACCAAAACAAAAACAAAACATTATTCAGATTTCACCATTGGTCCCACTAATGTCCTTTTTCTGTCTCAAGATCCAACGTAGGATCCCACATTACATTCAATAGTCACGACACTTGGGTGTCCTTTACTCTGGAACTGTTTTCCAGTCTTAACTTGTCTTTTGTGACCTTGATGTTTTTGAAGAATTATTCTGTAGATCAGCATTGTCCAACGTAACATTCTAGGTTGATAGGAATGTTCTGTATCTGTGCCATGCAACATGATAGCCATTAGCCAGATGAATTGACATTTGAAATGTGGCTAGTGGGATTCAGGAATTGACTTCTAAATTTTATTTAATTTCAGCCAAAATAGTTACATGTGGCTAGTAGCTACTGTATGGGACAGGACAGCTGTTAGGTGGCCTTCATTTGAGGTTTGTTCATTAGCTTCAAATGTGAGCTTTTGGTCAGAATAACATAGGCATGATGTTGAGTCCTTCTTTGCCTAGATTTTTTAAAAGCTGTTGACAGGTGACAGGGAATCACCCAGCCAGGAAGCTGGATTGTTTTCATGCCCTTCAAGGTCCAGCAAAGACAGGGATGACAATTGCATTTGGAAGCCAGGCCCCACACTCCCAATGCTCTTCCTGCAAGAAGTAGATATGGAGCCACAGGGGTCAAGGTGAGTTGCAGGCACCATTAATTTTTGAACTCATCATCACTCACTCTTTTAGCTACACAATGTGGAGCTGGCTTAATTACAGTTGGAGTGTGATTTAGAACACTTCGTAAGTTCTGAATGTTGTGAAACACCACAGGGCTACCAAGTAATAAAAATCTCACCTGAAAAGTGTTTCAATAACTTCCTAAATTTTGGTTTGGAAGCACAGGCTTTGTAGTCAGATCTTTCCTTAGCCATTTGCATGTGATCACAACCAAATCTATCGTAAATGTTTGAACCCTTGTCTTTTTCTTTCTTTTCTCCCCTTGCCACCCCCCATAATAGGGATTGAACCTTTGAGCTACATCCCCAGCAACTCCCATCTTTGAGACATTCACTAAATTGCTGAGGCTGACCTTAAATTTGTGATCCTCCTGCCTTAACCTCCCAAATTACTGGGATTACAGGTGTGTGCCCCTGAACCCTTCCCATTGATTTTTGTTTGTTTGTTTGTTTTTGTTTTTTGCCTTACTGGAGATTTAATTCAGGGTCTTGCATATGCTAGGCAAGCACTCTACCACCAAGCTACATCCCAGCCCCCATTGATGCATTTATTTATTTATTTATGTTGCTGAGAATCAAACCCAGTGCCTCTCACATGCTAGGCAAGCGCTTTACCACTGAGCCACATCCCCAGCCCTACTGATGCATTTTTTAAAATTTTCTAGATATTGATGGACCTTTATTTTATTCATTTATTTATCTGCAGTGCTCAGAATCTAACCTAGTGCTGCCTCACACATACCAGGTAAACCACAACCCAGCCCCCATTGTTGCATTTTTAAGTATGTGTAAACTTGTGTAGCTACCACTCAGGACATGTAGAACAACATTTCCATCCCCTAGAAGGTATGCCTCTCTCCCCTCCCCCAGGCAACCTCCCCAGAGGTAACCAGTGATATGATTTCTATTTATGTACATTAGTTTTTCCTGTTTTTGAAGCAGTGCCTAGAATCAGGCATCATATGTTCTTTTGTATTTGGCTCCATTAACTGAACACTGTTTACTCATTCATAGGTGGAGAGATCCATCCATGTGGTGTGTACCCAGTTTGTTCTTTTATATATTTAGTTGTCAATGGACCCTTATTTTATTTATTTATATGTGGTGCTGGGAATCAAACCCAGTGCCTCACACATGCTAGGCAAGCGCTCTACCACTGAGCCACAACCCCAGCCCCTGTTAGTTCTTTCACTGCTATGTACTATTCCATTGTGTTGAGTACACCACAGCTCGTCTCCTCATTCATCCTGCTAATAGATATTTGAATTGCTTCAAGAGTTTGCCTATTACGAATAAAGTCACTACAAATATCTAGTGCATATGCTTCTAGGAAGATGTACATTTAGGAGTGTTGCCTATGTTTAACATCAGTAAAACTGTCAAACAGCTGGGTGTTGTGGTATGCCTGCTGTAGTCTCAGATACTCCAGAGGCCAAGGCAGGAAGATCCCAAATTCAACGTCAATCTGAGCAAATTAGAGAGACCCTGTCTCAAAATTTAAAAAAAAGGTTGCGTAGCTTAGTGATAAAAGGTAGCTTAGTGATAAAAGCTGGGTTCCATCCCCAGTACAAAAACAAAAACAAACAAAAAACCCTGTTAATTTCCCAAAATCTTTTAATCTCTCTTTGAAATAAGAAGTATAAACCTATTCTACCTGATTATTTTGAGAATATTCAATGGGCCCTTAGATATACAGCGGGTATCTAATAATCGCTGGCCTTTCCCCACCAAGTGTCCGCTGTCCAAGCAGAGAAAGGACTCCATTAATGACAAACACTAAGAGAGGAGTGCCCAGACCCTTAGGCGAGAGAGGACTCTGCTACAATGCACTCAGGACTCAGGCCCGCACCCTCATCCAGCACATGCGCCTGGCAACTTGACATCTCTACCCAGCAAGTTTCCCGCCCAGATCCCGCTCCCATGGCCCAGTGTGCGAGTCGCCGGGCTAGGCACTCGATCCCCTGTGACCTTTACTTGTCACTCAACGTTTATTGAACATGAAATGTGTGCCAGGCCTGGGAGACGCTGGAGTGAGCGACACGAAGACCCTCTCTCCTCAGAGCACCCAGCTGGAGGAGGGGTTGCTTCACCTGAGGAGTGCGGGTATTGGATTCCAATCCCGCCAAGGACTCGGAGGTGAACAGCCCTCCAGGCTTCTGGCCTGAACCTGGAGTTCCCCCTGGAAGTGCTCAAGACAAATAAGGGAAGAAAACAATCTGCTCTTCTGCGCCCCCTGCAGGAATCTAGGTGCATACCCAACGCCCTTCGGAGCGCTTCCAGGACTACTCGCCAAGGCCAAGTGCCCGCCCCTGCCGCGGAGTCACCACCGGTGGCCACGAAGCCCCGCCCCCCTGCCTAGCCAATGGACGCACGGGCCGAGCCCCGCCCCGCCCCTTCCCTGTGGGGAGGGTTCCTTGCTGGAGACAGTGGTCAGCTGGTCGCTGGGTCGTGACTGCCCTAGGTAAGATCGCCGTCCCGGGCGCTGGGTCCTCTGGGCTCTGCATGCATCGATGCCCTTCCGGGAGGTAGGCTGCAGCTGCAGGAGCCAAGTGGGTCTCGGAGACCGCCGGGGCGCGCAGGGCCCGGGGCGCGGAACTCCGGGAACCGCAATTGCCAAGCACTTGTGTTTCGGGACCCCGAGGGCTCCTCGCGCCACCTCCAGCACCCGAAGAGAGTGGGTAGGTGGTTCAGGGCGTCTGCTCAGGCTCGGGGGAAAAGGTGGGGCCGGAAGGAGACGAGCTGAATTACTCCCGCCGCCTGCAGGCCCAGGGTGACCCTCAGGCTATACTGGGCCCGGGTGCGCCGACCTGTGGCAGTAACTCCCGGGAGTTCGCTGCCGCCAGTCCCTGGGTCTTGACAGTTGTCGGCTGGTGGCATCTGCTCCGAACAGCCTCCCTGCCCTCCGCGGACCTGGGTCCCGCCCAGGAATCCGATCCGAGGCTCCGAGGCCTGTCCCATGGGAGGGTGGATATTTCTTTCCACTACGCGCTCAGAGGCTCTAGGGCAGTCGGGTCGGAAACTTTGTTCCGGGGTCTGGAACACTCTGCTACCTCCTCCCTTTCTCTGATATCGAAGTGCCAGAGAAAGGGTGAGCATGAAACCAAGCAAGAACGACATTCTTTGTATGGATGCTGTGAAGCTTCAAAAACATCTTGTAGGACAGTCAGTTACCTGGGAATTAAGGCTGACAAGGAGAGCAGCCCTCTCTCAAAAGATTTCCCCTACTGCCAAGAGAAAGAGATTAATGTTGCATCCTCCCATGTGCATCTCCTCTGGCCACCCCCATCCCGCCCCCTCGACGACCTTGGCCCCTCTGCAGGCATAGATGCAGAGGGCTGGCTGTGTGGCCCTCACTTCCTCCAGGGGCCTTTGTGCTCTGTAAGGTACATAGCCAACTTCAGTGAGGTAGCACATCTTGGGTTCAATTCTTGTGTGGACCCCTGGCCAGCTGTGTAAATGGTATCACTTCTTTCCTGGGATTGTCAAGAAATCAAGTGGAAAAAAATCTCAGGATATGTCTATCTGTAGTGAGCCCTCAATCAATGTGAAAACATGGGCTTCCATTCCTTTTGGTGGGGTCACATCACCCCATCTTCCCCATCTGTACCTTAAGGCTTGAGACTGGGCTGTGGAAGAGCGCTTCATGGGACTCCCTCCTAGTGCCCTCCTAAGTGCCATGGGAAGGTAAGGAGAAGGGGTTCCATAAATCTCCACAGAGTTGTCTTTGTGCATCTCCTGAAAGATCAGAAGACCCATAGCTTCCTGCTCTCTGGACTTTCCATCACTAGCAATTGTCCCACCAGGAGTCTGAAGCATGGTGGTCAACAAAGCAAATCATGCAACCTGGGGCTATGAGACCACCAGATAGGATTGCTGTCCCGCATCCTATGTGGTGAGGACCTGGCACCTGCAGCAGCTATAGGTACAGTCTATGATGCAACACTGTCTCTGTGCATGTGGGTATCATGCACACTGAATACCCACTTTGTCCCCTATCATAGCTTCCTTACCTCTTTGACAGTGCTTTTGATATTCAACAACATCTTAAGCTTCACATGTTCAAAACAGACCTCTGGAGTTCCCTCTTCACCAAGGCTCTCCCATTGCTTCCCTGGCTTGGTAAATGGCACTTTCCTCCTACCCAGTGCCCAGGGAGTCATGCTTGATTCTCCCCTTTCCTTCACCTTCCTCATCCACAAACACCAGGAATCCCACTTCCCCTTGCCACTTCTGTGGTTATCATCCTGGCCATGTCCATATGTCTCCCCCCGAACCCCACCCTGAGTGGCCTCCTGACTTGTCTCCTGCTCCCATTGTGGCCCTTCCACAGTCCTCATGACCACCAAAGAGGACTTTGATGTAAATCAAAAACTCTCTTTTCCTTGTTAGAACCTTTAAGGGAGTTTTCTATTTTTCTCCAAATAAAACCCAAAGTCCTTTTCTACAAGAGTGGCCCCTAACAACCTCTGTGACCTTGATCTTTGCCTCTCCCCCTAGCTTTCTGAACCTCGACCGCACTGGCCTGCATTCTATTCTTCAAACATGCCCAACTCATTCCCATCCTAGGACTTCCTCATACTGTGCCCTCTGCCTGAAACACTAATCTTCTCACAGCTGAGAACAGCCCAACTCAAATGTCTCCAACTGAGAAGGGCTTCCTTAATTACCCCAGTTCAAGTAGCATGACCTTCTCCAGGATGTGTCTCATTGCTCTGTTTTGTTTTCTTTACAATTTGTATTGCTTTTTGGAATTCTCATTTAGGTATGTGTTTACTATCTGTTATCTCTCCTACCCCAATGAATATAAATTGGATAATGGCACAGACCTTATCTCTCTTATCCCCTGCAGCACTCCCTGATGGGGAGGCAAATAAGAAACAAGCAAACAAATACACCTATACTTGCAAATTGTGGCAAGTACATAGCTACCACTTGTATTTGGAATATTTTTAAACTTTTAAGCTTATATGTCTGAACTGAACAATTGTATTGTCAAAACAAACTCCCTGAGCTATTTTAAGGAAAAGGCTGGTAACTTGCCTGGGTCATACTGTGGTGTTCAGGGCAGTAAGTCAATCTCCTGCCATAAGAACACATATACAAGCTTTAAGGGTGAGTCTGCAGGCATCTTCTGGGAAGAACCTGATCCTAAACCTCATTCCTTTGCTTTTCCAGTGACTAGAAAGCTCCTTAATTTCTTAGTAACTTATTTTCTTCATATTTATAGTAAAACGATCCTTTTGTATGTGTGTTGGGGGCGGGGGTGTTAGGTCTTGCTAAGGTGTCCAGGTTGGCCTTGAATTTGTGATTCTACTGCCTAGCCTTCCAAATTGGGATGGATTACAGGAGCATGCCACTGAAGGGGGAGTCCTATTGTTATTATGTTGGACTTGTTTTTTTCTTTATTTTGGTATACCCCAAAGAGGCAGCACTTGTAGGTGACTCTCTTACTATCCTGCCTAAGAGTCAGGAGGGGAACAGGTATATCCCCTAGTCACAGCAGCTAGGGGCACATTGCAGACCCTCCTCAGCACTGAACAACCTGCAGGGTAGAAATGGGTCCTAGAAGTCGGGTGTGGTGGCACACGCCTGTAATCACAGCAGCTCCAGAAACTAAGACAGGAGGATGGCGAATTCAGAGCCAGCCTCAGCAATGGCGAGTCGCTAAGCAACTCAGTGAGATCATGTCGCTAAATAAAATACAAAATAGGGCTGAGTTCAATCCCAAGTGTCCCTGAGTTCAATCCCTGTTCCCACCTCTTTCAAAAAAGAAATGGGTCCTGGGTCTTCTGCATCTGATTTTTTTCTGGTCATCAATTGATTTTTTTTTTAAATTTTTGTTTTTGGGTACCAGGGATTGAACTCAGGGGCACTCAACCACTGAATCACATCCCTAGCCCTATTTTGTATTTTAATAGAGACAGGGTCACACTGAGTTGCTTAGTGCCTTGCTAAATTGCTGAAGCTGGCTTTGAACTTGTGATCTTCCTGCCTCTACCTCCTGAGCCCCTGAGATTATAGGCATGTGCCACTGTGCCTGGCCCATCAATTCATTTTAAACCAATTATTTGAGAGCCTCTGAGAACTAGGCAATATTAACATAGAATGTTTTAAGAAATAAAAGATTAAAGGGAATAAAGCAAAAATTCCAAAACATGGAGAAAGAATTATGATTTGTCCAACCCTGTTGCCATGTGCAATGCCTTTTCTTCCAGTCTTTTTACCTCTCTCTCAGTCCATTTTCCCTTCCCCGGGCCGCAGCCCTATCTTTTTAGAAGCTGAGCAGCCATGGCCTTTGCTGAAGATGAGACCTATAAGTATATCCGCCTCCATCACAGCAAGTTTTGCTGTGTTAATGTTCTGGAGATTCTGCCTTTTCTGCCTTGCCTGACAGCCAGTGACCAGGTGAGCAGGGAAGTGACAATTGGACATGGGGCTGGGGGCTGGGCTGTGGAATTAAGCTCAGCCCCATGCCAGGTTTTCACCCAAGCCTGGGCCTACTACTTTTTTTTAGTTCCCCTCTGTCTTGCTTCTTGTGTTCTCTGCTTTTTAACTTTTAGATGAAACGTGGTTCAGGGTGGCTTTTCTAACCTTGCTGAGCTCCCTCTTGTGTTGTTTTAGTGTAGTGCTCAAAAATATGGCACTGACTCTGGTCCCTTTGCCCATTATTTTTTAGGTCCTCTTTTCTTCCCTGATGGTTTTTTTGTTTTGTTTTGTTTTGGTATCAGGGATTGAACCCAGGGATGCTTAACCATTGAGCCACACCTACCCCAGCTCTTTTTATTTTTTATTTAGAGACAGTGTCTCACTTAGTTGCAGCGATCCTCCTGCCTCAGCCTCCCAAGCTGCTGGGATTTCAGGCATGAGACACTGTGCTTGGCTCAGTTTTGAGAGTTGAGAGGGGCCAGATCTGTCCTGCCCCACCAGGACTTTCTGCAGACCCCTTAAACTAACTAGTTAGTGAAATGAATGAATCCCTTACAATTTTAGCTGTTCTCAAATGGTATCCCTGTGCTCCTAGTAGATGCCTGTGGGCTCTTTTGGCACCCAAAAGACATGTCCTCCAGTGTCTCAGGAGCACCATTGCTTCCTCTGTGTCCTCCTGTGTAAGTACCATTAGAGCACAGGTCTGGGGTAGTTGAGTTTTTGTCCCAATTTGTATTGATGAGCTTGCAGACATATCTTGTTACCTCGTTTGTAGTAAATGTTTTCTCTGAGTTTTCATTTCTTCTAGTTGCTCTTTCTGTTTGTTTGTTTTTTGTTTTTTCCCTTTGGACCAGGGATTGAGCCCAGGGACACTTAACCATTGACCATATCCCCAGCCCTTTTTTAAATGTTTTATTTTGAGATAGGGCTTTGCTAAGTTGCTGAGACTGGCCTTGAACTTGCAATCCTCCTGCCTCAGCTCCCAAGCTGTTAAAATTACAGAAGTGCACCACCATGCCCAGCTAGTTGCTTGTTTTTATAAGGGAATTTGAATCAGTGTAAAAATGCAGCTGGTGTCTTCTTTCCAGATACCCGCTCCGCAGTGGCTCCCCAGAACCCTCATTCCCCCAATTTGATCCCCTTTCTTCTCTTCTTTGCCTCTTTTCATCTTATTGTTGCTACATACCTTTCCTTCTGCATCCATCCAAGCCTTTATCTTTGCTTTAGGGCCTGTCTAAACCCAAGGCTTTGCCTCAGATTAACTGGGTTTGGATTCCTGTCCCACTGCTATAGGATTGATGCTACTTTGCTTCTGCTAATGCCTCAGTTTCCTCATCAGTGTATAGGGATAATAATGGCATTAAATAAGAATTCATGTAAAACCACAACAGAGAGCCTAGGACATTGTCACAGCCTATTTCCTGCTAGCTGCCTTTATTGTTGTTGGTAATTTCTCTTCTTCACTCCATACCTGGGCTCCAGTCCTGGTCTTGTTCTGAGCTCTGACTCAATTTCAGATGGCTGACTCCTTCTTGTGGCTTTCTTGATGCCCCCTCTGCAGTGGCTCCTCTGTGGGTGGAGAAAGAATTGGGGCCACCTGGCTTGAGCAGGGTGGCTGCACTGTGTCTTCTAGGATCGACTACGGGCCTGCTACTCAAGCCTGGGAAACCAGGACACACTCTGGGAACTCTTCAACCGCCTCCAGCGCCGGACTGGTTGGGTAGATTTCTTAATCAAGGCACTGAAGATCTGTGAGCAGGCTGAGCTTGCTGAGGAAGTGGCTCATGTTTACCGGAGCAAACTGCTTCCTGGTGAGCCTCCCATCCTGGCCATTTCTGGTCACCCTGCCCCCATCACCCCTGAGCAATATACACACTTGGGTGTAAATCCTGGCAGAGCCACTTATTATCTGTGTCCCTTTGACCAAGTTCCTTAATTTCCCTGAACCTCAGCCTTCTCCTCTGCAAAATGGGGCTAATGGCAATGTCTATCACATCAGGCTGCAATAAATAGCATAGGATGGTACCTGCTGAGTATTTAGCTGGGGCTCAGCACCTCCCATGTGCTCAGTGCGGGGGGGACCTTCTTTCAGTTTTGTGGCTGTGGTGTTTGCCTCCTTATTTCCTCTTCTGTCTCATATTCCCCCATCCATTCATTCACCAACTCTCTCTCCACCTCCCTTAAGCTGCCTGATTACTCCTTAACTACTCTTAAGTTCCCTGGCCGGCTTGAGTGCCCAGAGGGAATTCATGGGATGGAATCTGACACAGGAAGAAAAACTGAATCAGCCCTATCTAGTTCAGACTAGAGGCTATCCCAGAGATCCTCACTCAGATTTATAGCTTTGGAACACTCATCTTCTTCCCCTCTTCCTTCCTTCCTCTCTCCTTTCCCTGGGGATTGAACCCAAGAACATTTTACCACTGAGCTACATTGCCAGCCCTTTTTATTCTTTTATTTTGAGACAGGGTTTTGCCAAGTTGCTGAGGGCCTTGCTAAATTGTAGAGGCTGGCCTCAAACTCGTGATCCTCCTGCCTCGGCCTCTTGAGTTGTTGGGACTACAGGTGTACATTACCATGCCCCTCCTGGCTTCTTTTCTCCCCCCACCTCTTTCTCCCTTCTTTCCTAACTGCTCTCTTCATTTGTGGAGATTAGTAGTGATCCCCCCTGAATACAAATGGTTGTGGTAGTATCTGGGGCAGGATGTGGCAGGGATCAATTAGGTATAACAGCCCTGAGAGAAAAAAAGTCTGGGGACATAGGAGGAGTGACCGCTGATGTAGCCTGGGTGGTCATGTGGCTCCCTGCCCCACTCATGTCTTCCTTCTCCCCAACTCTTCTCTGCCTCCCACTCCTGTCCCCATTCCCATGATGCTTGTCACCTCTGGGGTGCCTCCCATGTCAGGTCAGCGTTTAGAGCTATGGAGGGAGGAGGCCCCAGAGCACCCAGGCCTTGCCCGTCACAGGGAGAACCCCTGATTCCTTCTTGGTATCACTGTATCTTTGTTCTCCAGGGAACCCAACCTGTTCTCCAGCCCCTCAGGCAGCACCGGCAGCTCCTGGCAAGGTCCCAGGGCCCTCTGCACCTGCTGTGGCTCACGTCCCCTACAATGGCTACCGAGAAGAGCCAAGTTACCCCAGGCCTGTGCAGGACACACAGCCACCAAAGTCCCCAGGAGAGGTATGTCCTCAGGGTTCACCCCAGGCTGCCTGTTTTTATGTTCTTGTCTGCTCACTTCTGTGCCCCCACCTCCAGCCTCTTGGAAGTCTTTGCCTGCCTCCCACAAGTCATGCCTGATCTCTGTTAAGGACCCCAGGCTCCTTCAGTGGGGACCTGCTTCAGCCCAGCTCCCAGACTACTGACAAGGTCTGAGGCAGCCCCCAGCACTGTCATCAAACAGCTTGGGAGGCCACGCTTTACCACGTGGTCATGCGAGATGTTGAGCTGGGTGGAAGAACCTGGGAGTGACCAGACTGGGGAGTAGGGTGAGGGAACTGGAGGTCTCGGGTGGCTGGAGGGGCTGTAATTATCACAGTAAAGTTAAGTGTAGAGAAAAGATGACAAATTATATGGAGATATGATAAGTGGGCTGTGGGGTATCAGGAGACACCAAACTGTGGACCTGAAACCACAGGGTTTGTGTAGAAACCCCTGAAGAAAGTGCTATGTGCAGTGGAGACCTCCACATGGCCAGACAGATGGATAGGGACCCCCATGGGACAGTGTGTGTGTGTGTGTGTGTGTGTGTGTGTTTTAAAGTCCTGAGGACTGAACCCAGGGTCTCGTGCATGCTAGGCAAGTGCTCTACCACTGAGGTATACCCCCAGTTCCCTGGGGTGTTTTCTTTGAGCCCGTCAGTGTCCAGTTCCCAGATGTAAGATCATCTGTGGACAGAGGGTCTGGCAATGACCAGAAATAAGAAAAGAGCTCCTTTAGAAGTTGTCCTTAGCTGGGCACAATGGCGAATGCCTATAATACTAGTGACTCAGGAGGCTGAGGCAGGAAGATTGCAAGTTTGAGGCCAGCCTAAGCAACTTAGCAAGGCCCAGAGCAACTTAGCAAGACCCTGTCTCAAAATAAAAAACAAAAAGGGCTGGGATGTAGTTCAGTGGTAAAGCACTCCTGGATTCAATCCTTAATACCCCCATTACCACCACCAAAAAAAAAAAAAAAAAAAAGGGAGATGCCCCAGGAACATCAGCTGTTCTTTGCCAGCTCTTGTCAGCCATTTCTCTCTCTCTCAGAGTTCAGAGCCAGCCCCACAGATACCCAGTTCCAGGGGAGTCCTGAGGAGACCTGCTGGCTCCTTGGAGCCCTCCTCTAACCCAACATCCCTCAGCCTTCCGACATCCAGCAGGCATCAGGAGCAGGATCGAGAACTGGGTGGTACCCACATAGCAGGTATGCATGGGATATGATGTTGGAGGGCCTGTTTGACCTCCCAAGTGAAGGTTAGGATTAGAGTTGCCCCTTGGGCTTCCTTGAACAGGAGCAAAGTGGGAATAAAGTGCATTTACCCCAGGTACCAAACCAGTTCCTCAGTGAGTGTATCAGTTAGTATTTGCTGTGTAACAAACAGTCTAAAAAACATTATTATAAGTAGATTAAAATACAAGCGTTTATTTAGCACACAGCTGACCCAGCTAAACAGTTCTTCTGGTCTTGGCTGAATTTCCTCTCCTGAACTCACTGATACATATACTTATTCTGCTTCTGACTTATTGGATGGGGCACCTTTATTCCCTTCCATGGGGTTTCATATCCTCTAGCACACAGGCCTTTCCCATGGCAACTGGACAGAGACTTCTAAGTGAAGAAGAAAGGACTCTTGAGGCATAGACTCCAAACTGGCACAGTGTCCTTCCTTCTTCACTCTGTGGGCCTAAGCAAGTTATAAAGGACAGCCCAGATTCATGAGAAATTGACTCCATTCTTAGATGGGAGGCCTATAGATTAGCCAGGACCTGGAGGATGGGGAAAGACAGTACAAAGCTGGTCTGGCTATTGGCAGAGGAGCCCTTCAGTACTGCCCTACTACCAAGGGGTGTCCAGTTCCCAGAAAGTCACTAAAATATCTCAACCCCCAGAGGAAGCATGTCTATCATCAGCCAGGTGCCTGGACACTACACCAGATCTCAGTACTCCCCCTCAAGGCTGTGTAGCTGACCACCCTGACCTGGCGTGTCTTTCTACTACTTCCCAAACTGTATTCCATATGACACTTGTGCCTGGCCTGCCCTCAGTACCCTGGAACAGCCACAAGGCACAGGGATATTTAAAAGTTAGGAGAAACCATCTTGTGCCCTCCACTCTTGTCACCCCCAAATAGTCCTCAGCACCTGTTTGCACTTTACAGTGTTATTTTGTCATGGAATGCCTTTTAGGAGGTGCTTCTATGAACCATGAAGGCAAAGGCACCTGATTTCAGTGCATTGATGGACACAGGTTCCACGAGAGTCTGTGGTACTGCATTTAGGGGAGGGGACATGAGACATCACTTCTTTTTTAGAATTTGGGGGGTTTTAGATATACATGACAGTAAAGTGTATTTTGACATATTATACATGCATGGAGCGTAACTTATTCTAATTGGGATCCCCATTCTTTTTTTTTTCTTCCTATACTGGGAATTGAACTCAGAGGCACTCAACCCCTAAGCCACATCCCCAGACCTATTCTGTATTTTATTTAGAGACAGGGTCTCACTGAGTTGCTTAGCACCTCGTCATTGCTGAGGCTGGCTTTGAACTCGTGATCCTCCTGTTTCAGCTTCCTGAGCTGCTGGGATTACAAGCATGTGCCACCATGCCCAGCTTGGGATCCCATTCTTGTGGTTGTACATGATGTGGAGTTTCAGGCATCACTTCTGACCTTTGTCAACCTTGGGGTCTGGTGTGTGCATCCTTAGAGTTCCTGATGACACTGCCTCTATGGGCTGTCACCCTGTGTCAGGTCCTCTTCCTAGGGTGGCTTTGCCTTACTCCTGGGAACTGGCCAGCCTCTGGTACCACTTGACTGGTGTGAGCAGTTCTGCTTGAGCCACCCTGCTGTCCCTTGCCCTGATCCAGTGTTGCTCCTGCTGGGGAGTGTGGGGGACAGCAGTGAGGGGAACATCTAGGATTCCACTAGCTAGAGAGAGAAAAAAGCAGAAACAGGACAGGGAGGTGTTCTGGGTGGGAGAAACAGAAGCAGAAAGAATAGCCAATAATGATCTTTAAGCTCCTGGATGCAGTTAGTGGGAAGGATGACATCGGTCTTGTGATAGGACAGACTTGGGGATATAGGTCAAGGACTGCAGGCAACAGTTGAGTCTCAGGTCTGAGAGCGATGACCAAAGGGACTATAGTCTTCTCCATGCACAGGTGATTGGGAGGCATGTTGCAATAGGGCTAATGTGATTTGAGACACAGGGACCTTTCCCCACCCCTGAGGGTGACAGTCCTTTGGGTTTATGCTTCTACTTTTGCTACCTGCAGGTGCAGTTTGCAGCTCCACATCAGCCCGTGGGCCTGTGTCCCCGACTGTCTCCTTCCAGCCCCTGGCCCGTTCCACCCCCAGGAAAAGCCACTTGCCTGGACCTGCAGTGTCAGCTCCTGCATCTGCTGGTCCCTCCTCCATTGCCTTGGCTTCTGTAGAGGAGATTGGTGACCATAATAAGACTGCCATCTGCTCTAGTGATGCAGAGGTACCTGCTGATTCAACAACTACCAGCTTACTGCCCTCCAAAGTGCCTGCCAACTCAGCCCTTGTCGGCTTGGGGCCCTCCAAGTTGCCTACCAGCACAAAGCCCCCTGGTGCAATGCCCCCTAAAGTGCCCTCCAACCCAGCACCATCCAAGTTGCCCATCAACTCAACACGTGCTAGCGCCATGCCATCCAAAGTGCCTACTGCTACCATGATTCCCACCAAGGTGCCTACCAACACAATGCCCTCCAACGGGAGCAAAGCCAAGGTGAGTCCTGGCCCCTCTTAGCAGTGCCTCAGGCCCCTTCCCTTTGGGCCCTGTCCTTGGACCCTTCCCAGTCTCCATCCTGTCTCTAGCCTGGGCAAGTCCATGACCTCTCCTTAAAGCTGTGGGGACAAGCTGGCAACCTGCCTCATCCTCTAGGAGGAATGACTGTCATGAAAACCCCTAAGTATCATTGCCTCAAGAGGGTCAGGCATGGGGCCACCCTACTGGTCATGTGCTTTAACTCACTGGGACTCAGCCTCCAGTTAAGCTTAGCAACACTGATCTGTCGATGAGGAAGCAGTGAGGGGTGGAGCATGGTGGCCCACTTGCCTTCGTGCCTTGCCCTTTGCCACCAGTATGTCTGGCCTGCCTGTGACCAGGCTTTCCAAACAGCAATTCCTGGCCAGCCAGCCTGGAGCAGCTGCTCTGACCCATTAGCCCCCATAGCTGCCCTCTCCAAAGCCTCGCATCTAACCCTACTGCTGTTGTCTGCCTCGAGGAAGCAAGTTCCTGAGGCTCCAGGACACTGTAGCTGCCCTGTGATCCTAAGGCCTCAGCAGTAGGGGCTTGCTGTCAAGGGCTTCCCTGGAGTGAGCTCACAGGCAGACCAGTGAGTGGGGAGAGGGCTGCAATGAGGCCATCAATGAAATGATACTACAAAGCCTTGGTGCCTTCTTCCCCTTCTGTCCTCTTCCCCACCAATGGTCGGGTCTCCAAGTGATGGTGTCTTGCAAGCCAGGATATAGGATGGGAACTGAGAAGTTTGGGCTTGGGCTACTAGTTCATGCCCTGACTCGAGAACAGGGCCACCCACTTTGTCTGGCTTATCTCCCTCCCATACCCATCCCCTTCCAGCACTTTCTTTTCTTTCCCAGGAGACCCCAGGGACTCCAGCAACCACAGTCACCATTGAAGGCAGCTCTCCTTGGAGGGGTAGCAGCTCTGGGAACTTGCCCTCTGAGGCCGAGCTGAGCAAGCCTGGTACCCTGGTATCGAGGGTCGATAGCCAGCCATTTTCCGGCTGTTCTGAAGATCTCGCTATCAGCAATTCTCTGGTCCTGGAGTCCAGCCAAGGCCCAGAGGAAAATGAGTACATGTCCTTTGCTATCCATGTGGCTGAGGGTCCCAGTGCTGACCTCCTGGATGGCAGCCCTGAACGACCTGAGGCCTCAGAGCCCCAGGAGGAGGAAGAGGAGGAGATGTGCCCAACAGCACCAGGGGCTCTGTGGTGGCTGGGGACTGCCGCAGCCAGCGCGCTCCTGGCGGTGCTCCTGGTAGTGCTGTACCGGCGGCGCCCACTGCAGTGAAACCTCCATTGCCCACCACATTCCCATGGTGCCCTTTCCCCAGGCTGGCAGGGGCCGGGTCAAGCAGGGGACCTCGAGAACTACGGGCCTGATGGAGGAGTGAGTTGTGAGGACAGCGTTTTCTGTCCTAGCTCTTGTCCTCTGCTTGTCCCTCACCATCCTTGGCTTTCCAGGCTCTAAGCGGCCCCCAGTGCTTCAGACCTTGCCTACCTGGTAGTCTCCCTGTGTGCTCCTAAGGAGGTCCCCTCCACCAGGCTTTGTCCCCCTTTGCCCAAGCCTGAAGATCAGGAGATGCCCCTCATTCTGCCCAGGTCCCCTGAGGCCAAAACAGGTGTTCTGGGTGGGGAATTCCCACAAGACCTTGTTCCCCGCCCAGCAGCTCAGCATCCTGACAGCAGCAAGGTGCCTAGTGTTCAGGGAGCCAGCTGCTTTGGGTTCCCTGTCTCTCTAGTCCCCCTCTATTGGCCAGCCCACCCTGGAAGAAGGTCCAGTTCCAGTGGACCCAGGGAAGCCAGAAGCAGCCACTAGACAGGAGGAAGACCCTTGGAGCCTTTCTCCAGTCCCCTTACCTCCACCTCTGTCCTCCATTCTCTTTGGCTTCCTACATGGATTGGGGAAGGGACCTGCCTAGTGGGCAGAATTCAAGCCAGGTTCAGATTTCAGTTCTTCCCTTTCTGGGCTGTGTGACTTTGGCAGATGTTCAGGCTCTCTGGTCTGGTTTCCCCACGTGGACAGTGAGCTTCTAGCTCATCCTTCATGGACATGGCATACAGGATGCGGCATCCCTCCTGTCTAACCTGGTAGAGCTGAGGGCTTGAGAGGCAGAGTGCACAGCAACAAGGGTGCGCTGTGCAGTGAGGGCAGGCTCGGGCTGTATCCTGCTCATCATCTCACTAGCTCTTTAATCCCAGGCAAGATATTAACCTCTGTGTGCCTCACTTTTCTCACCTGTTAAATGGGAGTGAAATGTCTACACACACACACACATACACATATGTATGTACGTGTGTGTATATTCTAGTGTTGTCCTGGGGATTAAATTAGTTTATCTATGTAAATCTTAGACTGAATCCTGGCATTTCCTAAGGACTGGATACATGTGATTATTGCTAATTAAATGGGCAGTGAGTAGAGCACTTGGCTATACCTTTAGAGGTAAACCCAGACCCTGCTACCTTCTCCTTTCTTATATCTTCCTCTTAACTTCATCTAGTACATTTGCGAGTTGTTGGGGAGGGAGGTCTATCCAGTGGGCAGCTGTTCTCCCCATCTCCAGCAGCCAGGGGTGTTCCACCACCTCCCTGGGTGGGAAGATAGCTATTCTCTTTACACATTGAGGTGCACTGGGGGGTATCCTCTTGGGTTCTTTTCAGGTGGCCTTTGCTGGACAAATGGTAGGCACAGGAGCCTTCTCTATTTCTGGGCTCTTCAAGGGGCAAGAACTAGAGCCCTTGGAGACATCAGGGGTGTGGCTTGTTATGTAAAGCTCGAGGCAGCTTTACCCTACACTGCCCTAGGGAACTTCCGCAACCTAATGACCTCTACTTCTGAATTTCAGCCCCCACTCTAAACCCAACAGCCTCTAACTTGAATCCAGGTGTGGTCTGTCCCCAAGCTATCTATACCAGTACTTATCAATCCCTTGCTCTTAACCAACCACTGTATCCCCCACCTGTATCCCCAGGTGCCAGCCAGTCAGTTTGTGCACAGTCCTAGTTTTAATGTGCTAGCCTCCCAGGGTACTTTGGGGAAAAAAAAAAAAAAAAACTCACTGGGTGGAGTGGCCCATGCCTGTAATCCCAGCAGTTCAGGAGGACCAAATGTTCAAGGCCAGCCTCAGCAATTTAGGGAGAACCTAAATAACTTAGCAAGGCCCCATCTTTTTAAAGAATTAAAAAGGGCATAAAAAGGAGACATAAAAATGGAATGTAGTTCAGTAGTGAAGCACCTCTGGATTCAATCTCCAGCACCCCCTGAAAAGAAAAAAAAAAAAAAAACTGGCTCAAGAAGGCAACACGTAGTCCCAGAGAATCACTCACTCAACTGGGGGATTTCTTTTTGTTGGTGGTGGTGCCAGGGATTGAACTCAGGGGTGCTTAACCACTGAGCCACATCCTCAGCTCTTTTTATTTTTTTATTTCGAGACAGGGTCTCCCTAAATTGCTTAGGGCCTGTTAAGTTGCTGAGGCTGGCTTTGAACTTAATATCCACCTGCTTTGGCCTCCTGAGCCACTGGGATTATAAGTGCACCACTGTGCCCAGTCAACTGGTACAATTTCAACTACAGAAACCAGTCACTGTAGGCGATATATTGGATCAGGTGTGTGGGAAGTGTTCAGGGCCTTCCCAGCACATTTCAGACTATACCGCCTCGAATCCCTGACTTGGCCTGCACTTAACACTATCCCCATCTCAGCTATTATCAATCTGAAGACTTAAATGCCACCTTCAGGCAGAAATGGGAATTAGAGTCCAGTCTCAAGAATCCTGTTCTGGGTTGTGACTTTCAGCTGCAGGAAGGCTTACAAAGGAGTGTGAACTAGGAAGTTCACCTTCACAGCTGTGGCCCAGACAAGGTAGAGGCTGGAACACAAGGAAGGGAGGAAGGACCTCCACTCGCAGACGGGACTAGGGGACCCTTGAGGTCAAGGCTGAGTAGTCCTGGAGGGACCAATGCCCTCCTAAGTGCCCGGGGGCAGACCCACCTGCAGCAGAACCTCTGTCCACCTTCTTTCCCTGGCTGAAGCATTTCCTCAAAGCTCTGGGACTGTTGTGGTTTCTGTCTCTCAGGGAAGTACCCATGGACTTTAACCTAACAAAGCCAGAACAGTGCCACTCCTTCACTTCTCTTGCTGGCTACCCTCAGGTTTAGGGAGCTTCTTAGTCAAGGATGAGATGAAGGTGATGCCCTTTACCCTGCCAGGTCTCAGATTATTAATACCGTCTTTTAGAAAACATTTATTATGGCCAGCTTTCAGACAAATGCAAAAGTAGAGAGACCAGAATAACACACTGCCCATCTCCTGGCTTTAATATCTTGGCCATCTTATTCATCCCTGCCTGTTGCCCCCTTCCTTCCTCTTTTCTTTGGTATGGGGGGGCATTGATTTCAGGGGCACTTTACCACTGAGCTACATCCCCAGACCTTTTTATTTTTTATTTCAGGGTCTCACTGAGTTGCTTAGGCTGGCTTTGAATTTGCCATCCTCCTGTCTCCTCCTCCCAAATTGCTGCAATTACATCTATGCACCAATGCACCCGGCTGCCCCTTTTTTGAGTACAGGTTCTTTGTATAAGAGTGTGAAGGGTTCAGAAAGCCAAGGGAAAGACATAAGCTGGAAGGATTTTAAGATCATCTATTTTCTCCCAGGGCAGCATTAGGTAACAATGAAGCATCCATGTTGTGGTCTGTTGGCCTCTGTAGGTGACGTCCTTCTTGAACCAGTTCAAAGCATGAGCAGCACTGGACTCCATCTTAGGAGGAGGGGACTGCAAGCGTCCTTCCATTGTCAAGCTCCTTGGAGGTGCCTGCTATTGCTCCTGTCTCAGAGAAGTGACAACACATGAGACATATACCCCATGGCACAGCCCTTCCAACCAGCAGAAGTCCTCATGCTAGGCAATGTTCAAATTCCACAGTCCTAGGAATGGAGTCCTTGGGCCTTGAGGTTCCACACTTGCCATGGGTGCACTGTCATGCGCCTAAAGGCCAAGACCCACTTCCCCCTGGGAAGGGTGATGAGGGGTCTTTGGTCTGAAACGTCTGTGCTGGGATTGATACCGCTCCACAGAGGATAGTCACATTCTCCTTGCTTTCTTAGTTTTTTTTCCTTTATCCCAGGGCTAAGAGGTCCACAGGGGGTTCTGGGTGTGGTCACTGAACATTCTTCACTTGGCTGCTGCTAACAACAAATAATAATAAAGGTCGCCACTAATGTCTGACTTTAATTGCGTGCTAGACACTGTGCCAAGAGCTACACATATATTAGTTCATTTAATCCTCACAATGACCCTAGGAAAGAGACACCATTTTGGATCCAATTTATAGCTGGTTTACAAGACTGGGAGGGAAGAAAGACAAGAGGGACAATGACTCCTAGGCCCCAGAGCTAGATGCTTCTTACGTCTATGAACTTCAACTCACCTGATATCTGGAACAAAGTAAACCATTTAAAGTGAGATCATCACACCATCACATCACTGCCCAGTATGCCAAAATCTGCCACCTACTATAATAGTATAGTAACACTAGGTCTATAATTAAAATAATCTCAGGGGTGTCCTAATGATACGATTATAATCATTTTGTGTGTGCCCAGGCTCAAAGCCCTGGGGCTAGGTGAGGTGAGGCTGGTGCCATAAGAAAACTAGAATGTTAGTCTTCATGAAGACAGTTCGATTTAGCAGACATCGTTTAAGAGTCATTTGTGCCAGGTCCAAGGCCTCTGAGGGTGCCTTCGAGTGGTTGGGGGTGTTCATAATGTGTGATACAGGCAAAAAGGCTTCCATATCATCCTTTCATATAATTTTACAGCAAATATTTATTTTGTACCCACTGTGAGCTAAACATTATAATAGGTCTTGATGACATAGATAATAAAGACCTCTCCCTAAAAGTCCTCTCCCACCCCCCACTGTCTCTAACCCAGTAGTAGTTCAATGGAGTGTCTCTGGAGCATGGCAGGGGCCAGTGAGGGGGAAGGACAAGTATTGTTTTGATCTGTTTTTTTTTTTTTAAATTAATTAATTTATTTATTTATTAAAGAGAGAGAGAGAATTTTTAATATTTATTTTTTAGTTTTTGGTGGACACAACATCTTTGTTTGTATGTGGTGCTGAGGATCGAACCCGGGCCGCACGCATGCCAGGCAAGCGCGCTACCGCTTGAGCCACATTCCCAGCCCTTTGATCTGTTTTTGACTACTGAGAATTATAACTAAATTTGGAGCGGGGCGAGAAACAGTATGAGAGATAACATTAAATATTCATGAAAATGTGAATATGTTGGAGGAACGTAGGTTGGTGTTATGGCCTGAACATATATGTCCCTGCAAAATTCATAAGTTGGAACCTAACCCCAAGGTGATGGTATTAGGAGGTGAGTCCTTTGGGAAGTGATTAGGTCATGAGGGCTCCACCTTCAGGAATGGGATTCATGCCCCTAAGAGGACAGAGGGAGCTGGTATGGTGGTGAACACATGTAATCCCAGCAACTTGGGAGGTTGAGGCAGGAGGATCACAAATTCGAGGCCAGCTTCATCAACTTGGTGAGACCCCATTTCAAAATACAAAGTGCTAGGGATATTGCTCAGGGTAGAGCACTCCTGGGTTCGATAACCAGTACTGGAAAAAGAGAGGGTGAAAGGCTTGAAAGCCCTCTGTTCCTTCCACCATGTGAGGACAGAGAAGTCCATATGAGAAAGCAGCAACCATATCTTTGAAGCTGAGACTGGACCTTTATTAGACACTGAATTTGTTGGTGCCTTGATCTTGTACTTCCCAATCTCTAAAATGGAAATTTCAATGATTTCTAAATTACCTAATAAAAGGCATCTTGTAATAGCAGCTTGCATGAACTAAGCCAGTTGGTGATACCTTACTGGAAAACTGGCAGTTGTCTACTAGAGCCTAATATAGGCCTAAACCTGTGACCCAGCAATTCCACTCCTGGGTGTGTTCACAACAGAAACAAGAGTGCATGTCCACAAAGATGTGTGCAAGAATGCTTCTCAGATGCTCAAGTCCCTTGTGCAGTATTTGCACATCTCTGCACATTCTCCCATATAGTTCAAAACATCTTGAAATTGCTGAGCAAATGACACTCGCCTGTAATGCCAGTGACTTGGGAGGCTGATACAAGAGAATGGCAAGTTCAAGGCCAGTCTCAGCAATTTAGTGATGTCCTAAGCAACTCATCTCAAAAAATAAAAAGGGCTGGGGATGTAGCTCAGTGGCAAAGAGCCTCTGGATTCAATCCCTAGACTCCCCCCACCACCAAAAACAAACAAACAAACAAAAACTTCTAACCATCACACTGATCACACTGTCCATAATATCTCCAAAATAAGAAAAACCCAAATTGTCTATCCTCAGGAAAATGGATGTTATAATAAAGTCACACAGTAGAATACTATTATATAAATGAAGACATTGCAACATAGAACATGGATGAATCTCCTGGACCTGATGCTGAGCCGGAGTTAGTGTACACCAAAAAGCAAATTTTATTTATCTTAAATAAACAAAGCTGATTTATGATGTTAAAAGTCAGGAGAAAGATGAACTCTGGTAGGGATGTAGCTGGGAAGAAACATTCTGGGGTGTTGGTCTACCTCCTGATCCACGTGTTGATTTCATGAGTATTTTTAGTTTGTGTCCAGTACCCTGTGGGAGATGTGAAAATTGGGGATGGGGATGTGGCTCGAGGGTAACACACTCGCCTGGCATGTGCGGGGCGCTGGGTTTGATCCTCAGCACCACATAAAAATAAAATAAAGATGTTGTGTCCACTGAAAACTGAAAAATAAATATTAAAAATAATTCTCTCTCTCTCTCCTCTCTCTTAAAAAAATAAAGAAAATAAACAAAAATCCTCCAAATGAGGACTAAAAGCCATTTAATCAGAGCTTGAGAGGCAGTCAGCCATCATAATTTGCATGTGACAGGGACTCTTAAGGCAGGCAGGGATGCGAAACTCCATAGTAGGAAAAAGGGAAGGTTCAGGTGTGCCGTGATTGGATGATGTTGGCATGGGGTCCGCAGAGGAGGGCTAACTAGAAGAGTGGCATCTAATCATTGGTTAGGGAACATATATGGCTTTTCTGGTTGGTCTTGAGCTGTAAGAGGTGGAGAGGTGGTTGGAGGTTGGGAAGGAACCGTGATCATTAGCTAAATTCTCCACCCCACCCCCATACTGGGCATTGAACCCAGGGGCACTTCATACTGAGCTATATCCACATTCTTTTTATTTTTTTTTATGTTGACGCAGGGTCTAAGTTGCTGAGGCTGGTTTTAAATTTGCTTGCGATCCTTTTGCCTCAGCTCTCGAATTCCTTGGATTACAAGTGTGTGCCACTGTGCCCAGCTCACTGGCCAAGTTTTGACTGTTCTGAGCTCATTGCTGCACAGATGGAAGTTTGGCTTCTGGGGCTTCCCAGGCTGCTTGCTACAAGAGTTTTATTCACATCCAAATTCCTTTATCATATATAGTCAGTCATTTTCCATTTGCATATTCAGTCTCTCAGAGGGAAGGGCACGGGCTTTGAGGGAGCTGCCATGCAGCACTGATGGGAGGCACATTCGCACTTCCTCCAGCTTCCCATCCATGTCTGGGGTCAGAGGTGCCTGCCTGTGTGAGGGAGTCCATGGCCGGGGGGCTCTGCTCCCAGCTGTGGTGCAGCTGCTACACCAACCAAGGTTCTCTTTTTTTCTTCAAGGCTGGCTTTTTAAAGCTCAACCCCTACAGAAAGGTTTCTTTGATTAGATCCCTCTGGTTTTAATAAGTGGGCTTCTTAAATTCCCATGGCTCACCTCAAACCCTGCTTTTATGTGTAAATTCTGACCTCCTTGCCTACATTTTAAAAAACATAAACCAGGCACCCTGGTAATGCAGGCCTGTAATCTCAGTGACTCTGAGGAGGACTGCGCAGGCTCAAGGCCAGGCTCAGCAATTTAGCTAGATTGTGTCTCAAAATAAAAAGGGGCTGGGGATGTGGGGATATAGATCAGTGGTAGAGCACTCTTGGGTTCAATCATCAATATTGCAAAACAACAACAACAAAATCCTATACTGATTACTTTTAATTACTTTCTCAGTGAGTTTCTTCTTCCCCCGCCACTCAGCTACATACCAGCCCTCACTTTTTTTTTTACTTTTTTATTTTTGAGACAGGGTCTTACTAAGTTATTTAGGGCCTTGCTAGGTTGCTGAGATTGGCCTTGAACTTGTGATCCTCCTGCCTCAGCCTTCCAAATTACTGGGATTACAGGCCTGGGCAACTGCACTGGGTTGATTTATCTCTTTCTTTCTCTCTCACTCTCTCTTTCTTTCCTCCCTCCCCTTTTTCTTTCCTTCTTTCCTTCATCTCTTTTTGTGATGTCAGGGATTGAACATAAGGTTTGTGCGTGTTAGGCAAATGCTCTTCCCAGTGATGGTTTGTGTGTGGTATGTAACTGGGGAGAGAACCCTGGGGTGTTCTACCATGTCCTGTGAAGGACATGAAGAATAAATTCCAGGGTGTTAGATATGAAAAATGACAACCCCCATAATACTGTGGCCTGGGAAGAGGGCATGAGGAAGAAGGCAACACATTGATAACATTGATCCTTTCCCAATACATTCTTTCCCAGTGACAAGACAAGCCCTGGGGAGGAGATATCCATCAAGCCTAGAATGATGGTCTCTAATAAATCCTTTCTAGATACTGACTGTTGACCCCCGACCCTCCATCTTGCCCAGTAAAAACAGATCTCAAATTCCTGGGTGCCCAAATTGACACGCTAACTAATCAAGTCGCTTCTCAGTATAACCTATAAGAGACTCCCCCTTTGGCTAGTGGCTCATTTTCCATTAGGAAAGTGGGTCTATCATAGGCATGACTTTATTGCTGAATAAAGGCTGTGCTGATCCATGAAGTTTGCACCCGGCTCGTTCCTTTTGGAGCTAACATTTTGGTTCCCTGATCAGGAAATGGGAGAAAGGTAATATTTTGTTCTTCCCTGTACCCCCAAAACCCATTCCCTCCCCCCACAGTCAAAGTTAACCAACTAATGAGGCCTTGAAAGTGACCACTGAACATCTGGCACTTCCATGGCTTTCTGAAAGTCAGGGGGACCTCCAAGCCGTGGCTCATAGGAGCTACAGCTGAATGCCCAAACTGACTGTGTCCCCCCAACTCTGTAGAACATAGGCCCTTCACGCCCTTTGCAGTCCACTTTAGCTAAGCAACTGCCAGCTTTTTTGCGGGAGAAATTTGGTGCTTGGGACAGAGGAGGGCTTAAGGCAGCTGGCCGGGGACACTCTCTGGTGCTGCACAAAGGTCTTATGTCTCAAATCTGGTCCCGACAGCCCTCAGGGGTACCAAATATCGACCACCTGCTAGATTTTTGTGGCTTTATGCCACAAGAACAATGCAAGATTTGTATCAAGTCCTTTATTGGCATTGAAGGTGTCCTGTTTCTACTTCCTCCCCTCCCCAATCTTCCCTTCCCTTACACACCCAGCAAACCTCAGGGATCAGAGATCTCTTTGCCATTTTGTTCCTGCATCCAACACCAGCTTTTAAATTCTCCAGAGAGGTAAGACTCAGTCCAGCTGGTCTCCAGCAGATAGGTACCCGCCCTTTAGCTAGCTAGGACCCAGGGGGTCCCCTACCAGTGAGATTGGTGTAAAGATGTTTCCCTAGTCCCCAGTGGGAGAAGTCCAGTCTGGTGACTGGCACACCTCTGACATAAGAGTTCAGAGGACGCTTTGCTTTCAGTCGTCACTTCTGTCCAGCCTCTCCAAATATGGAAGTCATTCGGTCAGTTCCCAGAGACAACCTCTTGGGCTGTCTCTTTATCAATGTTATGACCCTCTACTCCCAAACTGACCTCAAAATTGAACACCTCATTAGACTCAGCACTCAGATTTGGCCACAGTACAAATTAGATAATCAGTGCCCATGGCCCAAGTACAAAACTCTTGATAAAGAAATTCTCCAGGCTTTGCAAAAATATTTAATACAGATTGGCAGGTGGTTTGAGGTTCCATACCTTCAACCTTTCTTTTTCCTTCACTCAATTACCAAATATACCACCCTAGACTTTCATACTGCTGCTGATACTCTCTTTCTCCCTATGCAATTTATCAGCGGGTCTGCACCTGATACCCATAAAAAAACAGAGAAGGGCGCCAAGGCTTCCCAGAATCAATTTCTAGATCCTGCTTTTAAGACCTTTAACAATAGGGAAGATGAGGCCAAACAGGAGAAAGAAAAACATCTTAAAACTAAATATCAGCTCCTAGCCTCAGCCATCCATCGCCCTAAAAAAAGCCATTGCTGCTCACGGCCCCACCAGACCCTCTAATATACCTTTGGGCCCCATTTCTGATGTGGGTGGACTGGACCTTGGACAAAAATTTGTCGTAACCCAAGGCTGCTCACCAAGCCATGTCCCAAATGTGGGGCAATGGGGACACTGGAAGGTGGACTGTCCCCAGGAAAAAACACCTCTCCCCTCAGTGCAGCCAGCTTCCCAAGTCCCCTAATAATACATCTGGGGAGCCCTAGGTTACAGGGATTGGTGAATGGCCAAGCAGCAGGCAAATATTCCCCTTCTGAAGAGATTTTAAGGGCTCAACTAGCTGGTAAATTTCCTCCTTAAATTAAAATAATTATCAAAAGGTTAATTAGTATTCTCCATTCTGAGTGAGGTCCTAACCTGACAATATGTAAAAAGGAGGCTTATTTCAAGCCCCTACCCTCAGCTTACCTATGGAGCAAAAATTTAACCTGTTTGTCACTGAGAGAGAAAAATAACCTAACCAGCCCAACAGTGAATGGCGTGTCTCAGTGGTGTGACCTAGCAGCCTCATCCTCAAAGGTATGGGAGATAGTGTTTCATAGTTTTCTGCATCCAAGCTGGCCTGATTACCAACCAGGGAAAAAAGGGTTAAAGAGCCCTGGTGCTTGCACTGGAACGTAAAAGGCAGGCTTCTTAGGAGGTAGGAGGTCAATCGAGATGGAAGGGAAAAAATGTCATTTTAACTTCTCCCTGGCTGCGGCATATGGAGAAAAATGATTTCAGGGCTCTCTCTCTCTCTCTCTCTCTCTCTCTCTCTCTCTCTCTTTCTCACTCTCTTTCTATCCCTCCCTCTCTCTCCCTCTCTCTCTCTTCTCGCTCTTTCATGCTGCTTCTGAAATAATTAACGGCCTTGTCATTTTTCCCCCTAGGATTCTTGTTTTTTTTATATTCTCTATTTTTTTTTAGCCCATGATTTTGATCCAGCGCACTTAGGTTTATGTGTTTTTCTGACCAGACCTATTTTATCCAACTATGAAGGTTTTATACACTCTGCTCTATTCAGAGTTCAATTTGCAAAGGTTAGCTCTTGACCTAATAGGTTTTAAAAAGCTATAAGGCCTTTGTTTCTTTGTTCTGTTTCTACATGCACCTGTGTATTGGCCTGTCTACATGTGTTTGTGTATCAAAATTGTCATATTGATGAATGAGCTCATAAAGTTTCAGAAATATGGATCCAAATATCTTTAATTCATGTGATTTAGAAGGTTCAATTTAAATTGGGTAAACAAATAAGAATAAAGGATATACTCAAAGTTATTAACTCACAGGTTTTTCTAGGTGATCAGACAACTAATAAAATATTAATATATAAATCCATTGTTTCTAGAATTTTTCTTCAACAAAAAAGAGGTGAATGCTGTTTAATACATTCGTCTGACACCTTGGTTCTTATAGTTAACAAATGAATTAGATTTGACGTATGTGGGATTAATCGTAAATGTATTTGTTAGAGACAGCTGATTAATTTGCAAAGTTAAGATGCTGTTAGGGGTTGGGGATATAGCTCAGTTGGTAGAGAGCTTACCTTGCATGCCCAAGGCCCTGGGTTCAATCCCCAGCACCAAAAAAAAAAAAAAAAAAAAAAAAAAAAAATATATATATATATATATATATATATATATGTAACATCAAGTACTCTTAACTTCTTGAATTGCATGGGGTGATATACTTGAACATTGTTTGTGTTTTCATGAATTGTTAAACAAACAGATGTGATTCTATGTACAAAGGGTCCAAAAGTTTCAACTGTGTTTCAATTAGTGTCTGTAAATAATAATGTATTTGTTCTTATTAATATGGAGTAATTTGTCTAAATTCAGAAATTTCATAAGGGTTATTTCAGAATAAAAAATAGGGGTCAACAGATAGGAAAGAGAAATTCGAAGGTTCTAGGTATGGAAATATATTTAGTAGAAGGAAGAAAAAAATGTTTCTGGATAAGAAAGTCTTTATGAAATAAGCAAATAAGCAGAGTGTCTAAGTAAATGATAAGAAGGTCTGTGTGAGTAAAAGGCAAACTTCAACAAGTTTGTGTGTAACCAAGTTGGTTATATGTATGTAGAACATCAGTTAAAGCTATTCAGGTTTCTTCCCTAAGGTCAAATACTAATTTGCTGATATAAAACCAAGTGTAATCTACATGTTAAACTGACAGGATTTCTTAAAACATTAATTTACTCTTAACATTGTGTCTGTTAAGTTTTATTCTTTAAAGCAACTAGTCTTAAAGGAATTAGGATCTATACAATACTGGTTACACAGGAACAACCATTATTATAGTACATTACAGAGTCTAAATTTTCCTTTAAAAGCTAAACTTGGTTAATATAAAGACATCAATGCCGGGGCAGTAGTGCATGCCTGTGATCCCAGTGGCTCAGGAGGCTGAGGCAGGAGGATAAGCAGCTCAGTGAGACCCTGTCTCTAAATAAAAATATAAAAAGGGCTGGGGATGTGGCTCAGTGGTTGAGTGCCCTTGGGCTCAATCCCCAGTACAATAAATAAATAACTAAATAAAATAATAATAATAATAATGTGTCAGTTCAAGATTAAAAAAAACAAAACAAAAAACCCACATCAGTATAGCATACTAAATGTGTTCATATCTTCAAGGTATACAAGTCTTTAAAGCAGGAGATTTAAAAGAACATTTTTATCAAGCTGCTGTTCTCCAAACTAAAGTTGTCTGTAATGGTAATTTTAGACTTAGAAAAATAACAAATTTTATTGGGGATTTATTTATATCATTTAATGTTCTGTAACTGAACCTAAATTTTATGTAATTTTTTACATTGGGGTAGAAATGTAAGTGTGATTCTAACAGATAATGAGAACCTGATCAGTTTAAAGGTTAATATTGTAAAACAGGAAAGAATTTTGCCAATTTTCCACATAAAAGGAAAGTTAAAAGTTCTGTCAGCCTTTCTTTGATTCGGGTTTTAAATGTAATGTTATATTGTGTTAACTAACATTCATATAGACTGAGGAAACAATATGTGCAAACTTTGTAAAATGATATTTAAGAAAGAAGAATACAACAGCTTCAGAACTAGAACACTTTACCTAAGATTTGTCAAAAGTTCCACCTTACCTGAGAAAAGGCTCTGCCTCTCACCTCACTACTTGTTAAAATGGCTAGACTTCAGCTCATTTAAAGTTATGTTCAAAAGATTGATGTTTGCTATAAAGATTATTGTAATCTCAAACAGAGGATATAATGTATAACTCGGCCAAAATTCAAGATAGCAATTACACAAACTAAATATGTTTTTACTCTTGTTAATTTTATTTTTTATTTTTCTTTTAAACTCCATAGCTGTTGCCTGTTAATGTTTTGCAGAGGTACTGCTTCAAGAACACACAACCTGGGTTAATTTGAGATAATAAGCAACACCTACAGGACAGATAGGATATAAGGCTAACTTCCAGTACTAATAAGAACCCCAATTAAATAAAAGGGGTAAATGACTGTAAGGTTATAGACATTGAAATTAAAGCCCAGTACTCTTACTCTAAGACTGGTGAGATTGGCTTGCTGGATATTTATGACCAAGGCTAAAAGATTAAGGATGTCACGAGGGGGCAAAATTGTGATGTATGCAGTCGAGGGGAGAAATAAACAATGTCCATGCGCTTCTGCCCCTTTCAATGCTTTATTCACTCAAATTACTCAACACAATTTCACTCTATAGGTTCTTAATCAAGAAAACAACAATCTTTAATGCTAGGCACTGCAATAGACAAAATCAATTCACAGCAAACAATTTTAGATTAATTCTAAGCACTGCAAAACACACTTATCATGACAGGCTAATGACAGATATTCCCTCTGCATCCTAAGTTCAAAAGTCTCAAGCCTTAGGCTTCACGTCCAGCAGATGCACACTCACTCAGACGGCGGTGATCAGGTCGGGAACCAAGGCAGGCTTTTCCTGGCGGGGAATGGACGACTGGTTGAGGAGGGCGTTGTAGGGAGGAGTTGCTGCTCTCACCAAGGTCCAGAAGAGGCCGTAGAGTTTGAGAGCAGTGAGGAACATGCAGAGGCTCAGGAAGGATGACAAGTGAAGGGATGTCAGGTCCTCATCAGGCTCTCCAGCTCGAGTGCATCCTTGTTTCGGCTGCTGAATCCCTGTTCATTTGCTCTATCATTGATACTAAAATTTGGGGCTTTTGACCCCCCTTTCAATTCTTATCAGCTACCACGGGATTTCTCAGTGACATTTACCCTGGGGTCAGAAACATCTGGTCTGGTGGTCTCCACCCTGATCTTCTTGCCTTTTCCTCTTATCAGGTAAGGACAGCCTGCCAGGGGCTTCACTCTGTTTATCAGGGTGAGGGGAAGTAACTTGTTTGAGGCCATCTGGAGGGCTCTGTTGGATGTGCCTGGTGAGACTGCAGGTTTCAAACTGGAATTTTAAAAATGGAGTTGCTTAGGCTCAGGCCTAAGGCCATCCTAACAAAGGATAAAACTAAAGATCCAAGAAAACCAATATTTGGCTCTTGCCCTGAGTCAGCCTGAATCCTGGGAATGAGAGAGAACTTCTATAAGGGGTTTTGCAACTCTGGTCCACATGACCTCCTGATCAGGGAGATTAATGAGCCCACTAGAGAATGGAAAGCCAATCAGTGCACCTGCTGCAAAGAGGAGGATCATTGGTGACTTGGTGACGGTATAATGCCAGATTCGTGGGACGCCAATAGACCTCCAGGAGCCGAATCCCATGCAATCACACAAGAGTCTTTATTGCAAGCTCGAGCCTGGACTCACAACTGTTTCCGACGCAGCGGTCCCAGGGAGTGAGTCCTGGTCCTTTGTTCAGTGAGATTTTATAGGTTCTGGGGGGATACTCTATGCGTCACAACATCAAACAGCAAATCATTCCACACTGTGGAAAAGTCAAACAACAACTCTTAACATTGATTAGCACATTCACTGGCGGGAACAAGTTGGGTAGGGATGATTGGTTAGTACAAGAGGGGGATTCATTTGAACTGATTGGTTTAAGCCACGAGGGGTGTACGTGCTGAACTACATGGTTTCCCAACATGTTATCAACCACCATAAACTACTGGGGAGTCATCTGGCATCCCAGGTATTTTCCCTGTCTCATGCTGATTGGTGGTTGCTAGGGGGTTGCTCTGGGTCCTCACCTAGCCTAACTGAGTCAGGGACACCTGGTGCCGCAGATCTCTCCTGTTATTTGTAGACAAACAACTCAGCAGGGTGGGTATGTGCTTAGGAGTGCTCTGTGGGTTTTTCCAGGGACAAGGGTCATGCCCTCTTCCTTGGACAGGCTTTGTTCTGAGGTAGAGGCTGGTTTCTCAAAAATGGAGTCACATCAGTTTCTCAAAGGGAAGCCACCTCATCAAGGAGACCCTAATCCATCCTAGCAAGCAGATGACACTAAAAGACTAAGAAGTTGCTCTCAAGTTCCCCAAGAATGACCCCTGAGGGAACTCAGCTGACTCTTAACAACACATAGAACAAGGTCAATTTGACCAGCTTGATCTTAAACACCTAGCAAAAACAGTTATAACCAAAGTATAGCTATACTTGGGCATTTAAAAGAAAAACAATAGTTCTTTTGAACAGAACTTTAAGATGTATACTTGTGTCAGTTCCACAGCCCTGATGCCCCCCAAATTCTGAGTTTTTCCTTTGCCGGCCTCATATTTATCCCTGCCTACCAAAATTAAATTGGCCTCTGTACCTTGATTTTCCTTACTCTTCAAACTGGCATTTTATCCTACGACCAAAGCCTACTTATTCCAATAACAGCACACACCAGACATAGGAAAGCCCCCAAATGATTTCCTTACTCATAGAGCAAAAACACCCACCAGGATTGGCACAGGAGCAGAGGGATTAGGAACCTCTATTCACTATAAAAATAGTTAGCATAGATTATTGCAGATATCCAACAGGTCACCAATTTGGTACTGACTTTACAAAATCAATTGGACTCCCTGGCACCTGTTATTCTGCAAAACCAGTCAGGAAAGAATGCTACTTCTATGCAAACCAGTAAGGAATAGTAAGAGACAAGGTTAAATGGCTCCAGGACCACCTGGAATATGACAAATAAGTCTGACTCAGCAGCCTTTTCGAGTCTGGGACAGTGATTCTCAATATAATAAGCTTAAAAAATGTTACCCATCTTAATATTTCCTTTCATAAGGAATTCTATCTCACAGCATGTATATTAAATCTCTGTTTTGGGGCTGGGGATGTAGCTCAAGCGGTAGCGCGCTTGCCTGGCATGCGTGCGGCCCGGGTTCGATCCTCAGCACCACATACAAAACAAAGATGTTGTGTCCGCCGATAACTAAAAAATAAATATTAAAATTCTCTCTCTCTCTCTCCCTCCCTCTCTCTTAAAAAATAAAATAAATCTCTGTTGTATTATTTGGGCCCATTCAAATACAATATAATGCCTCACACACACGAGATATATATATATATATATTTAAATGTAAAAACTGTATGTTGCAGCATAGTGTCAATCGAATCATATGGCAGAGCCCAAAACAAACTGTTATGATTCTCAAAGGCTGGTAGCAGCTGGGCAAGGTGGCACACATCTGTAATCCCCACAGCTCCAAAGGTTGAGGCAGGAGGATAGTGAATTCAAAGCCAGCCTCAGCAAAAGTAAGGCACTAAGCAACTCAGTGAGATGCTGTCTCTAAATAAAATACAAAACAGGGCTGGAAATGTGGCTTAGTGGCCGAGTGCCCTGAGTTCAATCCCCAGTACCGGAAAAAAAAAAAAAAAGCCTGTATCTATTGACTCCCTGTAAAAGTGCTCAACATTTCACCTGGTAGCTACTAGCTGGCATTGTTATCTTGGCTGGGATAATGGCTTTTGAATTTTACTGAGTCCTGGCAAACTCAAGTACACATTGATTAGGAAAATTTGAACAAAATTCAACAACTAAAAGATTCTATTATATGGCTAGGAGAACAAGTACAAGATTTACAATGGGCTCAGAGACGCCAAAGTCATTATAATATTACCCACTTTTGGGTTCCTAGAATTCCATATAATGACACTGAGATTCAATTCAAAGTATATATGCATCACCTAATGGGACTTGATCCTTCTCATAATGCTTCTTTGGGTGTGTTAAAACTACAATCTCAGGTTCTGGCCAAGGTTAATGCTAAAACACCTTCTTTTGATAATGAAGAGATCTGGGGCAATTTAGCTGAAGGAATTTCTTCCCTTTTAAACACTTTTGTACACATATAGCTGGGTTACTAGCTATAACTATATTGTTAATTATATCTCTGTTTTTATTTTGCATAATCTGTCAAGAAGAATGGAGACTAGATTAAACCATCAGGAAAGTATGGCTCGAAAGTTCTCATGCTTACTATGCTCCAAAGGAACCAGATCCCTGAAATCATGGGAAGAGCCTAAATCTGATGAGTGTTAATTAAGAATAATAGGGTCCCCAGCTATATTACACGCCAAAATCATTTTCATAACACTAACAAATTAGTTAATCTTAACTTTTCTCACTAAAATTATTCTCCTAAAGCTAGTAAGCTGGTCTTCATTTTATATGCTACAATTGTTTCCCTAACCTAGCAAACCAATTAATCTCCATGTACTGTTATAATATCTTTTCTACTCTCTATTTTCAGTTTAACAGTTTCTTAGTAAAGTTACCAACTCAGCCACATCTGCCAGGAAACCTCTCCAAGCATCTCTTCTCCCACTGCTCATGCTTGATCTTCTGAGGCCACATAAAGAGAATTGACATCACTCACGACAGCATCAAAACTTCTCCCACATATGCCCCTCTGCATCTCCCCAACATTCACTTTTAGGGCTCTGAAAGGAAGCCCCCCCACTACATCATCCCCTCTCAGCAAGAATTAGCCAAAGCTCAATCTCTTCATTCCAATTCATTTTTCCCTTTCGGAGTCTGGAATGTTAGACATGGAAAAGGACAAATCCCAAAATAGTGTGGCCTGGGAAGAGGGCATGAGGAAGAAGGCAACACATTGATAACATTGATCCTTTCCCAATGTAGTCTTTCTCAGTGATAAGACAAGCCCTGGGGAGGAGATATCCATCAAGCCTAGAATGACAGTTTCTAATAAATCCTTTCTAGATACTGAATGCTGACCCCAGACCCTCCATCTTGCCCAGTAAAAACAGATCTCAAGTTTCTGGGTGCCAAATTGACACGCTCATTAATCAAGTCACCTCTCAGTGTAACCTATATAAACAGACTCCCCTTTTGGCTAGTGGCTCATTTTCCATCAGGAAAGTGGGTCCATCATAGGCATGACTTCATTGCTGAATAAAGGCTGTGCTGATCCGTGAAGTTTGCACCTGGCTCGTTCCTTTTGTGCTAACACAGGGCACTTTCCCTATGTACAGCTGTTCCCCCACCCACCTTCCTGCTACGTGTGTGTGTATAGAGATATCTTTGGCAAAATTAGAAGCCCAGGACTGAGCTGGAAGGAAGGCAGGAATAGAAAATGGGGAGAACACAAAAAGAACACACACCTGACCCCCACCTGGCTGAACTGGGTGTCCCCAGTACAATAGGCTCCAGGGAACTTCCCTACCTGGCCTCCTCTCCACCCTAAATGAGCACACCAAAAGTAACTGACTAACCCATCCCATGACCTGCTTCTGCTAAACCCTATACGACTCAGATTATTATTGTAGCCCATCGCCATTTTTCTCTTCTGAAAATATGCCTCTTTGCTGCTTAATAAAAAGCATCGCTGATCTGTTGAGGTCTGACCCTATTTCAGTTATTTTTGCTTTCCAGCAACATCCTCAGCCCTTATTTATTTATATTTTCATTTTATTTAGAGATAGGGTCTCACTAAATTGCCCAGGCTAGCCTTGAACTTTCTATCCTTCTACCTCAGCCTCCTGGGTTACTACGATTACAGGCATGCATGACAGTGCCTGGCAGTAATGTTTTTATTAAAAAACAAAACACTTGCAGAACAGGTGGTGCACACCTGTAATCCTAATGGCTGAGGCTGAGGCAGAGGCAGGAGGATCACAAGTTTGAAGCCAGCCTCAGCAACTTAGGGAGGCCCCAATCAACTTAGCAAGACCCTGTCTCAAAATAAAAAATTAAAAAGGGCTGGCAATGTAGCTCAGTAGTTAGGTGCCCATGGGTTCAATCTCTGGGGCTCCAAGAAAACCAAACAACAAAACACTCTACAACAGAGACCGAAAGGAGAGGGAGAGGTGAGAGTAAAGTGAGGACAGAAAAGTTGAGGTAGGGGAGGGAAAGTGAAGAATGGGGAAACCCTGAGTTTTAGTCCTACATGGGCAGCCAGCCCCCTCATCCCTCATCCTCTGGGATGGGCAACCCATGAGACTGGACCAGGTGATGATGTCAAATCCTTCCTCCTCCAGAGTTTAACCATCAGACCTTGGGTGTCCTTGACTAGAGGTGAAAACAAGCTATAGTAGCTCCCTCAGACCATCTCCGTCTTCCTCATCCCCAGGTGCCATTACCACACTATCCGAATGGCTGATTTCCTAAGCAATCAGACGCAGTCTTCTACTTAATCAGTACGATTGTATTCAGCATAAGAAAAAAGAAAAATCCTTTCATTACCATGTGCAGCTGGAAATTGCCTTCTTGCAGGAGGTCTATCCAAAGGAATTGTGGAACAGAGAAACTGGTAATTGCTGAAAGAATTACTTAATTTTTCCCCCTGCTTGCTGTCTTAATGATGTCTTCAGAATTGTGAGCCCAAGGACAACTTCTGTGCAGTAATTCTGCTGGTGTTACCTCTAGAACTTAGAATGCTTTAGCTCTTTCTTCATGAACCCAGTTGTGAGGGTCTATACTAGCCAATTGTCTGCTTATAATGAGGCTGCTGCAATAAATGAAAACACAACTTCCAACCTAGGGGGCTGTCAGGACCTCTTCCAGGTTTCCCTCTGCCTTCCTTCTGGGGTGGGGGTGGGGGTGGGGCTATCTACCCAGAGAAGCTCTCAGCTCTCAGAAGGTGTGGCAGGCTGTCACCTTCTGGGCTGGCTCAGCAGATTCCTTCCTTGCTACTTAGCCCAGGGGGTTTGGTTTTCCCATCCCTTCAAATTTTCAACTTATAATCGAGTTTCTTTTAAAACAATTGGTTTAATCACACAGGCAATTCATACATATAAAAAAAAAATTCAAACGGTAGAGACATAGGCCAGAGTTTGTACATGAACAACATTCTCTGGGGATGTTGTTAAAATAGAAGTTCTGATTCACTGAGTTTAGGGTGGAGCCTGATTTCTAAGAGACTTTTCTTGGTGGGGTACCCGGGATTGAACTCAGAGCACTCAACCACTAAGCCACACCCCCAGCCCTTTTTTAAAAAAAAATTTGTTCTTAAGTTTTAGGTGGATACAGCATCTTTATTTTACATTTATGTGGTGCTGAGGATCGAACCCAGTGCCTTGTGCATGCTAGGTGAGCGCTCTACCACTGAGTCACAACCCCAGGCCCCGCCAGCCCTTTTCAATATTTTATTTAGAGACAGGGTCTCACTGAGTTGCTTAGCACCTTGCTGTTGCTGAGGCTGGCTTTGAACTCTGTGACCCTCCTACCTCAGCCTTCTGAGCTGCTGGCATTACAGGTGTGCACCACCATACCCAGCTCTGAGGGATCTTTTCTAAGGACAAAGAACAGTGATTGAAAACGCTCTTCACTTGCTTATAAGCCTGTTTTCTTTCTTTCTTTTTTTTTTTATAACCTTTTATTTTATTTTAATGTGGTGTTGAGGATTGAACCCAGAGCCTCATGTGTGCCAGGTGAGCGCTTTACCACTGAGCCATAACCCCAGCCCCAAGCCTGTTTTCTTTTTGATGGACACCATTTCTTGCCTTTCTTCAGATACTTCTGTGCCATTTTATGGCCCTGACCTAACCTCATCCTTGGCTTGGGGATAGAGGCTCTGTCATAGTGGGATTCAAGGTCTTGTCTGTACTGGGATTCAAGGCCTCTAGCCTCCTGGGATAGCTGCTTGTAGCATTCCATAAAGTACTGTTGTCCCGCTGAACAGGTCTTTGTTGAACTGAATTTAGTTCATATAACAACCTGAATGTTTTGGTCACTGTTTCAGGTGGTTGAGGACCTTTTGGTTGTGAATTTTTTTCACCATGTGCAGGAAGACGCTGTTGAAATGGTGAAGAGGGCAAAGTTAGAGCTAGAATGCCACAAGATGCTATTCAAAACTACTGGTCAACTGACTTCATCAGTTGGCATTATATGAATTGATTGATCAGTACCTTCTCACAGTCTTATGACAACATACATAACACAGCCTGTATGAAGGTTGTATTTGTCAGCTTTCTGTCATTAAAATGAACTATCTTAGGCAATTAATTTAAAAAGAAAAATGGTTTATTTTGGCTCATGGTTCTGTAGGTTCCACCAAGGTTGAGTGGCTCCCATTACTTTGGGTCTCTGATAAGGCAGCCATCATGGCAGGAACCAAACCACAGATGTTCGGACCAAACCACTCACTCATGAAGCAGAAAGCAAAGGCAGAAAGAGATGGGGGTTCCAAAACTCTCTTCAGGGGCAAACCTCCAAGGACCTATATATAGATCTCCTATGAGGCTCCATCTCCTAAAGGTTCACAGCACCTCCCAACAGTGCCAGTCTGGGGAACAAGCCTTTAACACATGGGCCTTTGGGAAATGGTCAATCAAACCACAGCAGAGGTATAATCTGTTAACCATATGCTGTATGAGAAATTATGTCAAAATTTAATAGCTTTAAAAATATACAATAGCCATTTGTGGTGGCACACACTTGTAATCTCAGAGACTTGGGAGGCTGAGAGGCAGGGGGATCTCAAATTCAATACAGCCTCAGCCTTAGTGAGCCCATCTTAAAATAAAACAACAACAAAAGGATCTGGGATATACCTCAGAGGTAAAGTGCCCCTGGGTTCCATCACCAGTACTGCAAAAACAAAAGCAAAACCCCACATTTTGTTTCTCACAGTTTCTGTGGGTTAAGATTCCAGGTGTTGCCAGGCGTGGTGGTGTATGCTTGGAATCCCAGCAGCTTGGGAGGCTGAGGTAGGAGGATCACAAGTTCAAAATTAGCTTCAGCAACTTAGTGAGGTCCTACTTGGTGAGATCCTGTCTCAAAATAAAAAATAAAAAGGGCTGAGGATGTGACTCAGTGGTTAAGTGCCCTTAGTTTTAATCCCTGGTACAAAAAAAAAAAAAAAAGAAATGAAAAAAAATTCTAGGTATAGGTTAGCTGTCCTGTAGCCTAGCTCAGGGTTTCTCTAGCCCTCCTTGACTCATCACCTTACACCAGATGGTGCCACATGGATGGGAACCTGTCAGAGAGGAAGAGATCACATGGCAAGACAGGAATTTGGGGTGGGGGACAATGTTGCTACCTCCCACTTGGCCCACCTGTTAAAAGTCACAGTACTACCACCTTGGGGAAGCTTCTAACACATGAATCCTTTGGGAAAAACCACATTCAAACCATAGCAGTTACCTTTAGAGAAAGAAGGAGGGAGGAAATAGTGGAAGTTTCCAGGACGGAAGCCAGACTTCTCTGAACAAATCTTATTTATATAGAGAGTTTACATTGGAATCATATAACTATTTTACATAATTATGTAACTAAATTAAATTTTAAAATCCCCCCCAAATTGAATCAAAATGGAAAACAAAAAAGACTAATTATATATTGAGTTGATGACTGACCTACATAAAGAGGAATTATTTCAAATGACTTTAAAACAGGACGATTTTGGTTTCTCATTCCTACTGCAATATTTTCTAAGTACAAAAAGAACTGCAAAGAACTTGGTGAGATCTTGTCTCAAAATAAAATGAAAAAGGGCTGGGGCTGTAGCTCAGTGGTATTGCATTTGCCTAGCATGTATGAGGCCCTAGGTTCAATCTCCAAAATTGCAAAAAACAAAAGTATCTTCTAGTTCTAGCTTCCAAAAGAACCAGAAACAATTAATGACCCGATAGCAATATGAACTCCTAAGTGTCCAAATTGTAACCTTTAAATGCCATTTCCCACTGAGAGGGACCATTACACTTTGGAGAAATGGCTGATTCAAGGTCTAGGTGGACTGGGTGAGATGACTCATGCCTGAAATTCCAGCAGCTTGGGAGGCTGAGGTGGATGGATCACAAGTTCAAAGCCAGCTTCAGCAACAGCAAGGCCCTAAGCAACTCAGTGAGACCCTGTCTCTAAATATAATACAAAATAGGGCTGGAGATGTGGCTCAATGGTTGAGTGCCCCTGAGTTCAGTTCCTGGATAAAAAAAAAAAAAGATCTGGGTAGGGAATTTTCCTTTCTTTTTTTTTTTTTTTTTTTTTTTTTTGTACTGGGGATTGAACCTATGGGTGCTTTATCATTGAGCTACATCTCTATCCCTTATTAGTTTTCTTTTTTTGCACTGTGGACTGATTCCAGGAACATACAACCACTGAGCCACATCCTTTTTTTTTTTTTTTTTTTTAATTGTTAGACAGGGTCTTGCTAGATTGCTTAGGGCCTAAATTTCTTTGGATAACCTTGTATGTGCAATCCTTCTGCCTCAGCCTCCTGAGTTTCTGGGATTACAGATTTATGTCACTGTGCCCAGTTGGATGGGGAATTGACAGAATTGTCATATCAGAAAACAAAGAGGCTATTGAAGATGCAATAGTCATGTTTACCCGACTCAGAAATTAATCTTCTGTTTTTTTTTTTTTAGAGAGAGAGAGAGAGAATTTTTTTTAATATTTATTTTTTAGTTTTCGACGGACACAACATCTTTGTTTGTATGTGGTGCTAAGGATCGAACCCAGGCCGCACGCATGCCAGGCGAGCGCGCTACCACTTGAGCCATATCCCCAGCCCCCAGAAATTAATCTAAAGGGCTTCTATTGACCGAACATGGGACAATTTGAACATAAAATATATTAGTTAGATGTTGTGGTGTGTACCTATAAGTTCCTTGGGAGGCTGAGGAAGGATGGCTTGAGCCTTGAGGCCGGTGGTTAAAATAAAGGCAGGATGGGCACAGTGACATATGCCTATAATTCTAGATACTCTGGGGCTGAGGCAGGAGGATTGCAAAGTTGAGGCCAGCCTGGGCAGATTAGTGAGACCCTGTCACAAAAGATCAAAGTGGATGGGGATGTGGCTCAGTGGCAGAGTGCTTGCCTAGTATGTGCCAGGTCCAGAGTTCAATCCCTAGGACTGCCAAAAAATAAAAATAAAATTAAAAAGTAGACTTGTACACATACTTTATAGTATCTTTATTTTATTCATGGTATTCATTTACTGGAAACAAACCAAATATCCACCAGGTGCTGAATGAATAAAGGAAATAAGATATTTCCATATAATGTAGTATTATCCATCAAGAAAAAAAAAACATACTGATATAGTAACAACATGGATGAACTCAAAAGCATTATGCTGAAAAAGACAGACACCAAGAGTACGTGCTGATTGACTGCATTTACATTAGTCCTCAGAAAAGACAAATAAAAGCAGTAGAGATAGAGATTGAATCAGTGGTTGTCTGGGAGTAGGAGTGGGGAATAACTAGGAAGGGGCATAAGTGAAACTTGTGGCGTGCTGAAAAAGTTTTTGATTGTGGTGATGGTGGTTTTATTTATTTAATTCATCCACTGTGCATTTAAATGGATGCATTTTATTACATGTTAAATTATACCTTTCTAAAATTAATTAAAATGTAATTGGAAGGCTAAGGATGTAAGTTTGTGTTATGTGTGAGGCCCTGGGATCAAAGAGAGACAAAAGTGCAATTGGAATAAAGGGAAAGGAAATTATAAATAAATAAATAAATAAATGGCCAGCGCTATCATTGTAGCACATGCCTGTAATCCCAGTGAGTTGGGAGGCCAAGGCAGGAGGATCATAAATTAGAGGCCAGACCCAGCAATTTAGCAAGCCCTAAGCAACTCAGCAAGATCCTGTTTCAAAATAAAAACTAAAATGCGTTCCGTCCGGATGTGGCTCAGTTTTTAGCACTCCTGGGTTCAATTCCCGGTACAAAAATAAAATAAAATAAAATAAAATAAATGGAGGGTGGCTGGGGTGGGTAAGTGGCACTAAGGGAGGTGGTGAGGGGATCTTCTGAGGGAGAAGCAGAGTTCTAGCCAAGGTAAGGGCCAAAAAAGTGGAGGGTGAAGATGCATCAGCTGGAGTGGGAGTGGGGAAGGAGTTCTCCAGGCTGGAGGGAGAGCAGATATGAAGGCTTCAAGGCAGCAAAGAGCCAAGGAAAATTGCTTTTGCTGTGATAATTATTTGAATGAAGACTAAACTGGAGATGTTTGGCCTACTTAACAAAACATCTTTGAAGAATTTGAGTAGCATTCTTCAAAACTTAATGACTTATAATGAAGCAACCTCATCTACACAGGTCCCATGATGTCCTCCTGATGACACTTTGAAAGTCAGTGTACAAGGGTACGAGAGAAATATAAACAATATTTCATGAGTATGATTAATTTCTTACTGTCATTAATGGAGATTGAGTTTCTTTCACTGACTCTGACCAGGGAAAAGGTTCTGAGAGGGCAGCATCATAGAGAAACTTCTGTAGTGGCTCCATCTGCTCAAAAAACATAGACAATTCTTCTTTTGTGAGTTTTAGCCTCTTTAGCTGCCTCACATTTGAGGATCCTTGAGCTCTGAGCCCTTATGGTAGAAAAACTATAATTCAGGTTTTTGGATCATGGAAAAAGGACAGGATAAGTGGCCTTGATAATGAAGGCTTGTCCTCCATCATGATTATTTTAAGAGTTGGTTCCAAGTAAGGGAATGCAGTGTAAGCTAAATTAAGAAAAGGGGGAAGACTTAAGAAATTTATTTTAACATTACAGGGAAGACCCATGGAACCTGATGTGAATGTATTCAGACCAGGGAAGATAGAAACGGGTGGAATGGGGAAAGCTGGCCAAGCAGTCTACTTCTGTGTTTTGTTCTCCATCTGTTCATTTTTGAGTTTCCCTGCAGACCAGATCTCTTGGCTTCTTTGCTTGCATGGGGGATGTGGCAACATGCTTTTAGGGGTGATCTCTGCTCCAAGGTGATGGCAGGATAAGGTACAAAGATGGCTGCTGGGGTCCAATCTGTGATGTGTAGAGGTGGAGGATTTCTTGGAGAATAGAGAATAGCTGGTAGCTGGGCAGATATGGAAGACTGTCCACCACAATGTTGGGTTGTTAGGGGATCATGAAGATGCTATTGTCATTGCAATCATTAGCTACCATATTCTCTGTGTGCATGTGTGCATACATATGTGGGCACACATGTAAGTGTGTGGGTGAATCTGTGCTTACTCTGTGAAAGTCCCTTTTGGGGATGTGAAAATGCAAATTCTTATTCTAATAGCTTTCATAATCTAGTTGAGTCTATAAAAAGTACACTAAGACTTTTAAGTCAAGGAAGTACTTGAGAAATTCCATAAAGGGTGACATAATATAGGCTTTGGAATGTAGATTCGTGGTAGAATGCTTGCCTAGCAGGCATGAGACCCTGGGTTTGATCCCCAGCACTGGGGAAAAACAAATAAGGCTGACCTAATATAAAAAGTCAGAAAGTTCATAGCAAATGTGGGTAACTGGTGAAGAATTTAAGGAGGAGGTATCACTTTGTTGTGCCGTGGAAGCTGGGTTGGATTTTGGTAAGTAGAAGGAATTTGATAAGTGGAAAGGAATTTCATGTAGAGACAAAGGATGATCTGAGGTTTAGAGTTGGGTCAGAGTAGAGCCTATCTGGAGAACCCGAGGCTTGTTTTGTTAGAACATGTTATGCAAGCATCTGGGAAGTAATAGGGAAAAGTGGGAAGATGTCAAAAGTGAGGTTCTTTGGATGTTAAGTCGTTTGAACTTTACTTTGTAGAAGAACCACGAAAATATTTTCAACAAAAATAGGATTATAGGGGCTGGGGATGTGGCTCAAGCAGTAGCACGCTCGCCTGGCATGCGTGCGGCCCGGGTTCGATCCTCAGCACCACATTCAAACAAAGATGTTGTGTCCGCCAAAAACTAAAAAATAAATAAATATTTTAAAAAAATAGGATTATAAGCAGAACAATCTTTTTTTTTTTTTTACTTATTTATTTTTTAGTTTTCAGTGGACACAACATCTTTATTTTATTTGTATGTGGTGCTGAGGATCGAACCCAGCGCCTTGCGCATGTCAAGTGAGCGCGCTACCGCTTGAGCCACACCCCCAGCCCATAAGCAGAACAATCTTTAATCACACAAATTTGGGAGTTTGGGGAGGAGAGAAAGTAGGCATGGCAACCTTTTAGGAGGCAAAGAAAATAAATTACTGATTAGAGCCTTTTCTCTAGGATGGCCACTATACATATGTGGCTATTAAACACTTGTAATATGACCAATGCCACATGTTGAACTAATATTTTGGATATGCCCAATTAAATAAAATATAATATTAAAAATAATTTGTTCCTTCTTGCCTTTTTAAGCATGGCTACAGAAACATTTTAAGTTACACATATGGTTTACATTATATTTCCTCTTGAACAGTGCTGGATTCAAGCGAATGAGAGGAAGAATCAATTTACAGCAATGGAAAGAAAGGGCAGTACCTTTAAGAGAAGTACAGAAGCATAGAAAGTGGGGAAGTAGAGCAGTTTAGGAAAAATCAAGACAAATTTGTTTTCAGGGGACAGATGCTTCTATGAATAGGTTTATTTGGGAGTGAAAATATTCCCAGCTATCGAGTTTTTCACAATAGAAAGAAGCATTGCCTTTAATATAACCGGCAAGTGATATTATTCTCAGAGAGGAATGGCTTAAAGTGTGTTCTGAGGAATCAGAAGTTCTGTGAAAAATAGTTCTGTAGTTAATTACTTTTGGGAATCACCCACATGACCTCCACATCCCAGCCTCTTCTTAAAGATTTATCATGCTTTCATTCAGCATGTTAAAAACATTAAGAGGTTGCACTTAAATTTTCTTGTATTTTGCAAACGTATTTGAACCCAGATTCCTTCTCTAACTACTATTAAAGGATGAGACCATTACAGTTGTCAAGGAGTTAATAGTACCCATCAGGAATATTTATCAAAGATAAGATAGGCCTCGAGTGTGAAAAATAGTCAACCCTTTTCTTCTTTTTTTTCCCGGGTGCCAGGGATGGAACCCAGGGCCTCATGCATGCCAGGCAAGTGCTGCTCTGTCACTGAATTGTGTCTCCAGTTCCTGTTCAATCCTTTTAATATTTGGAAAGGGATTGGATCTTCCATATCTAGAAAATTCTAGTTGTTCTAAAATTGTATTTCATCTTGAATTTTCTTTCTCTATTTGCTTGAGACAGGTTTTGTGAAAGCAGTCAATGCTTTTACATTGCTTATGATGAGCTGAGGTGGGACCACCAAAATGCCACGTTCTAGTTAGTGTATGTGTGTGCTTGATGGATAGTGCACATCTGTCCTAGTGACTTGGGAAGCTGAGGCGATAGAATCATAAGTCTGAGGCCAGACCGGCCAACTTAGCAAGACCCTAACTTGGAATCAAAAATAAAAAGGCCTTGGGGTATAGTCAGTGATAAAGTGCCCCTGGGCTCAATCCATAGTACTACCAAAAAAACAACCTGCTCCCATCTCTACTCTCTTTGATAGAGGAATCTGGGCCAGCATCCAAGTCTTGGAAGAGCATCTAGGGGCTTAAGAACTTCATGTTTTTCATTTCTTTGGAGGGGTAGGGGAGGGAGATGCACACATACTTTTACGTTGTAGAATAAAGAACCTGGGATTAAAAGAGGTCTGATCTATACTATGTCCCTAGCATCATTAATAAAAAGTAAAAAAAACTTGGTCTAGAAACCTCTGTGGCCTCTTGCAATGATATCTTAATTTTTATTCTCCAGTGATGCTCTACTTTAGTAGCTGAAATGCCAACTCAGATAGGGTCTATCTCCTGGCTCTTAAGAGAGTAGAAATAAAGAGATGAGGATGCCAATCACTGGGTGCTACAAGACAGACTGTGGAGTCCAAGATGTTGTCCTGGGTCCTCTCCCTTGTGATATTCACATCCTTGTAGTACTAACCCATAGTGATTAGAACTGATCTGTGTAATAGGATAAACAATGGAGTATGACTTCCCAGCTAGGTCATAAAAGACACTTCTATCTTGTTTTCTCATGGATCACTAGGTCTGGGAGAAGCCAGTTGCTACACTGTGAGTATACTCAAGCAACCCTTTGGAGACTCAACTGGTGAGCTGAGACTTCCTGCCAACAGCCAGTACCACTTTATCAGCCGGATGACAACTAGGCAGGATCCTCCAGTCCATTACATCTTCAAATGACTGCAACCTCTTAGAAGCTCCTGAGCCAGAACCTCCCAGCTAAGACACTCCTGATTTCCTCTCAGAAACTGAGATAATACATAAATATTTATTACTGCCTCAGTTGAAGTTTGGGGGTTATTTTTACCCAGCAATAAGCAATTAACATGACAGATGAATGATTTGTACGATGTTTCATTATAGAAATGGTTCTAGATTTGCAAGGCCTTCCTTTAGCATAAGGTGAGTTCCTCTGAAGTACTATGCTTACCATGTCCATTTGCTGTTTACTCTGCTGTATACACCAGAAAAATGGCTTCTCCTGGACTTAGAAGAGTGATAAAGAACTTAATAATGCTATCTAAAAAAATTAAAAAATCTATTATAATAACCATGGAGAAGTGAAACTTCTTAAATGCTACTTTCATTGTGAAGTAAAGTTGAAAAAATAGAATAAATAAAAAGGAGATAAAAGGAAGGACAAGGAAATATAAATTTAATGTGAAGTTCTGCAGAACTTTCCATGGCTGTCACTTCCCACATTAGTTCCTCCAGGCTTATCACTCTCAAATTCTGGGAAATCTATAAATCTTTGGAGTTACTTTAAATTCATCCAGTTATGAAAATTACCTGTGCACGGTTAATTACACCATGTAATAAACAGATTAAGCAAAGAAGAAGGGTATTTTAGGAAATTTATAATCTAGGGTACTTTCCAATGTTATCTACTGACCAAATAATGAAGACCACGTCAGCCTAAGGATCCTGAGATTGACAAGAGTACCATAAACCTTTAAAAGAAGAGCCTGAGAACCCCCAAAGTGTCTCTCAGTCTCAAAATGGTCTGCATTTTTCCTTAAATGTGCATTTCTTGTTCTCCAAAATAAATTTCTGTGCCTTTAACTGATACATCCTTAAATTAATTTCTGCTGTCTTTGTCAAGAAGCTCACTTGTCCTGAGTTGAGATTCCCTTTTCCCAGGAATCCTTGGATCTCCTTCTGTGATGATTTCACTTTTTTGGGGGTGGTGGTGGTAGTGGTACTAGAGATCAAAACCAGGAGCACTTTACCACTGAGTTATGCCCCCAATCACTTTTGTTTCTTTTCTTTTACATTTTTTTAAAATATTTTTTTAGTTGTTGATGGACCTTTATTTTATTCATTTATTTATATGTGGTGCTGAGAATCAAATCCAGTGCCTCACACTTGTGAGGCAAGCGCTCTACCACTGCGCCACAATCCTAGACCTTTAAAATTTTTTGAGATAGTCTTGTTAAGTTGCCCACTTTGGCCTCAAACTTGCAATCTTCCTGCCTCAGCCTCTTGAGTAGCTGGGACTACATGCATGCACCACTGTGCCTGGCAACAATTTCTTTCTTTCTTTCTTTTTCTTTTTCTTTTTTTTTTTTTTTTTGGTACCAGGGATTAAACTCAGGGTGAACTCAACCACTGAGCCACATCCCCAGCCCTTTTTATTTTTTAATTTTGAGACAAGGTCTCGCTAAGTTGCTTCGGGCCTTGCACTTGCAATCTTCCTGCTTACAGCTTCCCAAATTGCTGGTATTACAGGTGAGAACCACCAAACTTGGCCAACAATTTCACTTTTTCAAAAATAAAAATCTAAGCTTACTCATGGAGTTGTTTACCTTACTTTGCTCCAAGGCAAATATTCAATTACTCTTTTCAAAAATAAATAATTTAAGTATAACATGTATACAGAAAAGTGCACAAATCGTAAGTTAACATCTTGATGAAATATTATAAAGTGAACACACTTATGTAACCACCAGCCATCAAGGAAACATCACCAGCCTCCTGGTCCCTTTCATTACTTCGTTCCTTCTTTCCCTAAAGTGACCATCATCCACACCTCTCACATCCTCTACTAATTTTGAACTTAATTTATTGTAGTGCTGGGGATCCAATCCAGAGCCTTGAGCACTTGAACATGCTTAGCAGGTGCTCTACCACTAAGCTATATGTATCCCCAGCATCTGAACTTAATATCTGAACCATACAGCAGTGTGTGTGTGTGTGTGTGTGTGTGTGTTTGTGTGTATACACAAAATATACATATTTTATTTTTTGATACTGGGGATTGAACCCAGAGGTGCTTTACCACTGAGCTACATCTCCAGCCCTTTTTATTTTTTATTTGGAGATAGGGTCTCACTAAATTGCTTAGGGCTTAAGTTGCTGAGGCAGGCCTTGTACTTTTGATCCTTCTGCCTCAGTCTTGAGTTGTTGGGATTACAGGCATATACTACCTCGGTTGACTCAGTATGTATTCTTTAGTTTTTGGTTTATTTTGCTCAATTTATTTGCATTTCTGATTTAGGATTAGAAACAAGCTATCTTGTTGCTATTGGTATATGCTTCATCTTTTTAGATAAATTTTAATAATTGCCAGATTGTCAGCAAGTTCACAAATACACTACAATAGGTGAAGACTAATACACGTATTTAAGAGGAGAAAAAGTCAGTATTTATTGGAATTTCACCGAATCTGTTCCTTCTATTGGTAAGCAAAAGGCAGACAGTAGCTGAACTTCCCAGGAGTCTAGGGTATCATTTTTTTTCCCTCCCTGTGCTGGGGATGGAACCAAAGGGCTTCCTCTCTGCCAGGCAAGCACTGTACCATTGAGTTACATCCCCAGACCTCTGTCATTTTGAAAGCTGTGTATTTTGGATAATATGCCTCATCATTCACATCTTTCTTTTGGAATAAAGTGAGATGTGAAAACACTACACAGATTCCTGGCACTGTTTTGATGTTGGATTGCCTCTTGGTAGCCAAGAGATGATGAAGATGATTCTTTGGTTCTTCAGGATGATCTATGAGAATTCACAAACTTAGACGGAAGTTCCCTCAAGTCAAGGAAGACCATATTTGGGGGCAGGGGTAGGAGGCAGAGAGATATTCGATGTTGGGCACTAATATGTAGAAGAATAGCTACAGGTGTTTTTGATTCTAGGAGGTTCATCTGGGGTGGCTTCTGAAGGAGCTGGAATTTCAAATTAGGAAATAGGGTTTCCAATCATTCCTCAGGGAGAGGTGCTCTGGAATGACCATGGGAATTCTATTCCAGGAAACTTAATCTTCTTGTTCAGCCTGCTACTACCAGTCATGGAGACGTGAAGAAAAGAAAGGTTATGGCCCTTCAGCAGATGAATGTGCCATACATACACAATGGAATATTACTTAATAATAAAAAAGAATAAAATCATGGCATTTGCAGGTAAATGGAGTTGGAGAAGATAATGCTAAGTGAAGTTAGCCAATTCCAAAAAACCAAATGCCGAATGTTTTCTCTGATATAAGGAGGCTGATTCATAGTGGGATAGGGAGGGAAGCATGGGAGGAATAGACAAACTCTAAATAGGGCAGAGGGGTGGGAGGGGAAGGGAGGGAGCATGGGGATAGAAATGATGGTGGAATGTGATGGACATCATTATCCAAAGTACATGTATGAAGACACAAATGGTGTGAATATACTTTGTATACAACCAGAGATATGAAAAACTTGTGCTGTATATGTGTAATATGAATTGGTGTTTTTTAAAACATATATTTATTTTAGTTGTAAATGGATCTTTATATGTGGCAATGAGACTCAAACCCAGGGCCTCACACATGCTAGGCAAGTGCTCTACCACTGAGCCACCACCCCAACCCCTGTAATATGAATTGTAATGCATTCCGCTGTCATAATTTTTTTAAAAAATTAATAATAATAATAATAATAATAATAATAATAATAATAATGGCTATGGCCCAAGGGTCATTATAGAGTCTTCGGGTAGGCACTTACTGGATAATTAGCAAGCAATATAAGATCACAGTCCAGTTAAACTTGACGGGGTAGAGGAAGTACCTTGGGGATATAGAGCTTAGGCAGCCTTAGGTGGAAGGAATGCCTGGAAGGGCTTTTGGTATACAAAAGATACTGGGGTCTCTGGACTGTAACCATTTTTGCTCTTTAAAAGAAAAATGAAGACGACTAAAGTGGGGAAAAAATCCAAGTTCCAAGGCGGCCGCCAAATCCTTCTATGTTTTACACCACAGCGAAGTGGCTCTGGGTCTCCTTCAAAAAGCCAACCCAACTTCCTGGCTCCCACACACCCTCCTTCACCACAGGAGGATGGTGAAGGATTTATATCCCTCCTCCTTCCTCCAGTTGCCATGGAGACCAACCCCAGTCCTTTCATTCCTTCTGGTACCCGGAACATCTCTCCAGCGCAGGCGGAATAGGAGAGGGGCTTAGTGAAACAAGCTAGGGGAGGGAGTCTAAGTGCAAAATAGTGTGGAGGGGCTGGAGGCCTCGAGGGTAGCTGCGGAACCAGACCCAGGGACAAAGGCTTATGTCCGTCGCGGTTCAAGCCCTTGCATCTGCCAACGACTGGAGGCCAGTCGCTGAGGGGGCTCTACTGGGCTGGAGGATGGCAGGATGGCACGAGCCAAGAGGGAGCAAAAGGAGCAGCGAGACGGGACACGAGGGGATCCCGGGAGAGTTCCGGAGGCCGGGGCACCGACCTGCCCCCGGGTGGGGGAGACTGGGTAGGGAGGAAGGAGTTCGGCCCCTCCACCCACGCGCCCATTGGGCAGCTCCGCCATCACTCCCCTCTCCGCGACACCTCCTCCTCCTCCGCGGAGCCCAGATACTCCTCTCCTCCGCCGCCTTTTGCCCCGCCCCGAACTGGGAGACTCTCATTGGACGGGGACGCGGTCGATCCGACTTGAGTCAGAGATTCGATTGGACGAGAGGCCCTTGGGCCGCCCCTAGCCTACTTGGATTGGCTTGATGTGCCTTGGCGCAACGGAAGAGGCGGCCGGCCCAGGGTGCGCCTCTGCTCAGGCTGGACTGCCGCGGAGGAGGCAGAAGGATTCCGGCGCTGGGGGGCTGGCTCGGGCGGCAGCGGTGGCTGCTGCGGATGGGAGCGGGCCGGCTCGGCGCGTCCATGGAGCGCCACGGCAGGGCCGCCGCCACCTCAGCCTCGTCGGCTGGGGAGCCGGCGCCCGGGGGCCCCGAAGGGCGGCGGCGGGAGCCACTGCGGCGCCGGGCGAGCAGCGCGTCGGCGCCTGCTGTCGGGGCCTCGGCGAATGGTGTGAGGCGGGATCGGCCCAACTCCTACAGCGACCCTGCCTCGGTCCCCCGCCCTCGGGTCGAAAGCCTCCGGAAAAAGCGGCCGCGTAAGTGCCCCACGGAGCGCCCTGCGGCTCGCCCAGCCCCCTTCGTTCCCGGCTGCCGTTTTTCCCGCGCGTGGACAGTGCCCCCGCACGGTGGTCCCACGTTGGTGCGTGGCCTGATGCTGGGCTAGAGGGCTCGAGTTCCCCTGTCGCGGAGCCTTCAGAGTTGGGGCCCCCGTCGGGCCCTCGCGGCCATTAGTCTGCGCTTCCCCCTTGTTGCAGTGCCAGGACCCTTCCTCCCTCTCCTTAGCTCCTCGGGCGTTCTTTTCCAGAGAGTCACATGATTTGGTCCTCTAGAAGGCTTCTTTTGATTTGATTCATTTTCATCGCCTTTCTCCCCTCCCCCAAAATCCTTTGACTCCTCGGTGTCTGTCTTCCGTGGATTTCCAGAGAGCTGCTTTCCGAGACGTTAAATCCTTTTTATCTTGCCATTTCGAGCTTAGCGGAAAATGATTAACCGCCCCCGAGTCGCTCCCAGCCTAAAAGTGGATTCCCTGTTTCTTGCACCTCTAAGGTTTGGTTGCTTTTCTTCCCTTGAGAATTCAGGTCATCTCACACCCAGATATCTCTTGTTTTCCTTCCATCTATTTGCAGGTAGTCACGATTCAGGGCTGTAGCATTTTGGGCATTACGGGTTTTAGTTTTGAAGGGAGACTACATCTTCCTGAATTTTGCCTTGGGAGTTGCATTTGCTTTTCCCAGAGAACGTGTTTCTCCGTTTTATAACCAGGTTTCTTTTTCTGCATTTTCTTTTCATCCCTCCCTTTTACAGGTCTTCATTTCAAGACTGCTGTCTCACAGCCATTGCTACTGTTGAAAGTATCAGTTGCCCTGATACTGTAATATGAGCTTTACATTGTAGCGGGGTAGATTTGCTGATGGTGGTGGTTGCTAAATTCCTATTTGAGGAAATCGAGTTGCTTAAATGCAGATTGTGAGAATGAGGTTAAGTGGCAGGAAGTGGGTGAACTCTGTGTTAGTCTCAGCCACTCAGTTTGCTTTTTCTTTTATCCTTTGTGATTTGGGTGATTAAATGTAGCTCTGTTTTGCTATAGAAAGTTTGGGAATTTTCAGTTCTTTCGTCCTTTCCCATCTTCTTGCAAGAGATTTGGAAAAAAGTCTCAACTGATTCCAGTATCAGAGTTAGTTACCTAGTTTTTGTTTTGTTTGAGAAGCACCTGATTTTGAATAGTGCAAACCATTAGTTCCTTCATGTGTTTTTTTCTTCTACATTTCTTTTCTTTTCTTCTTCTTCTTTTTTTCTTTTGGGTACCGGAGATTGAACTCAGGGGCACTCAACCACTGAGCCACATCCGCAGCCCTATTTTGTATTTTATTTAGAGACAGAGTCTCAGAGTTGCTTAGTGCCTAGTGCTTGCTGAGGCTGGCTCATCCTCCTGCCTCAGCCTGCCAAGCTGCTGGGATTACAGGCATGTGCCACCATGCCCAGGTTCCTTCATGATTTTGTATTACATGGTTGAAGATGTGTGTGTAAATTTCAGAGATTCAGCAAGTAAGAAACACAGCTATATAGAGAGCCGTTTGTGATCATTAACCACAAGGATCATAAGTGTTGTATTTTGGATGTTTGCATGGGTCAGTACTTTTCTAAGGTCTTTAATAACTCATTAGTCCTCAAAGCTCTGAGATAAGTAGGTAGTATTCCATTCATTTTACAGATGAGAAAATGGTCATGTTTGCCCCGTGTTGATTGGTTAGTGTGTGGTGGGATAGAACTGTAAACTCAGGCCCAGAATGTTGATGCATACTAGTAATCCCATCTACTCCGAGGCTGAAGCAGGAGGATCCAAAATTCAAGACCAACCTAGGCAACTTAGTGAGACCTACTCTCAAAATAAAACTTTAAAAAAGGGTTGAACATGTTGCTCAGTGTTAGAATGCTTGTTTAGCATGCTCAAGGCCCTGATTTCAATCCTCAGAACTGGGAGTGTGAAAAGGAAAAGAAAACAAAGGAAATGTAAACTCAGGAATTCTAGCTTCATTGCTTCTGCTTCTAACCACTGTGTTTTACCGAATTGTTGATGTTCATTTAGTTGTATCTTGATTGCTCTAAGACCAAACACAAGCGTGATCGTTTGAGCTCAAGGCTCTTACTTGTACTATGGAAGTACTTTCAAGTATTGAGCATAAAAATAACCAGAGTTAAGAATGCACATTTCCTGGGCTCAGTTCTTTATCTTTAGAATCAGAATCTGGGGAGAGGGATTGGAAAAACTGCCATTCAAGTCCAGGCCACTCTAAGATCCCTCTGGAAAACTGGTTTAGGCAGGGGGCAGCAGGAGTGGGCATTTTTTTTTTTTTTAAAGACAGAGAGAGAATTTTTAATATTTATTTCTTAGTTATTGGCGGACACAACATCTTTTGTTTGTATGTGGTGCTGAGGATCGAACCCGGGCCGCACGTATGCCAGGCGATCGCGCTACCACTTGAGCCACATCCCTAGCCCCGGGGGTGGGCATTTTAAAGTGGCTTTGAAACTTAAAGTACTAAGAAGATAAATAGTCATGTTATAGGATTTATGTTTTGATTTGGTGTCCGATATTCATTGTGTTCACCTTCATTGCTTTCTCTGACAAATTATGAAGTCATCTTTCAGATAATGAGACCTGAAAATGAGATAACAATATATTATTTTTCCTTTGATTTGCACTTCTTATATTATCCTGGAGTGCACCTGTTAGATGGAGAGGCAGTTCATTGCTACTGAATCCTTCAAGAATGTACTTTAGTTTTAAATTTGAGAATTCCATGAAAATGAAATCTTTTGTCTTTATTGGTACATTTGGCTATGGAAAGGTGCCACCTTTTGGTTGGGGTTGGAAAATCTTGTTCTGATGTCCTTATGTTACTTGTCTAAGAGCACAAAGTCTAGTTATTATTTGAAATTAGAAGGAAACTAGTTTGTCTTAGAATTTTCATGGCCCTAGTTAGTCAAGTTCTGCTACCACATGTCCCTAGAGCAGTATGGTTCCCAGACTACTGGTCCTTCTTTTAGACTTTCTGCATCAGAATAATTAGGGATGAGGCTAGTCATGTGTCTGTGTTCTTGAAAAGTTTTGAGTTAATTGGGGTGTATGTCTTAGGACTGAGAAAAATATCTAATAAAGATGGATTAAAAATAATGGAAACATGGGCTGGGAATGTAGCTCAGTTGGTATAACACTGACCTAGCATTCATGAGGTGTTGGGTTCAATTCCCAGCACTGCAAAACGAAACAAGCCAAAAAAAAAAAAAAAAAACAAAAAAACATGGAAATAAGATAATAGTGATCATTATAGCTACCATTTTCTGAGTGCTTGTTTTGATATTTTATAAACATCTCACTTTGGTCTTATATACCCTGTGAGGTAAGTTTTTTTTTTTTTTTAAATTCCCAGTTTCTAGATGAGGAAAAGGCTCAGTGAAATTGTCCCTTTGTCTAAGGCCAGGCCTTATTGAGTTAGTGATGGAGGTTTTTTTTTTTTTTTTTTCAGTGTTCGGGATGAAACCCAGGGCCATGAACTTACTATATAACTGCTCTACTACTGAGCATTCTACCAGCCTAGAGCTGGTTTTGATTCTAGGTGTCTGATTTTAGACCAAGAATGTTCTTGATCCCCATTTTGGGACTGGGGGAAAGCATATGTGATGTAATCCAGAGCTGTGGTTGTAAGATGTTTTAAAAATTGTCTCCAACCCACCCCAACCCCCCTTTCATGCAGAAGGGTCTAAAATAATTTTAAAAAATTTATCATACATACAATAAAATGCAATCTTGATAAACATGAAAACATACATTTTTATCAAGGGCCTCAGATGTGCAGCAGATGTGCAGTAGGTGTGGGAATCCTGGGATCATAGTACTCCATAGCAGCATTGGGGACCAGCCAGTTCTTTGATGTTAACTCCAAAGTATGCTGTAGTGGACCAGGGAGATCTTTGGGACTTGCTGATTTTGGAATCATGCCAATCATGAGAAATCCTTAACCCTTATTAGTCTAGAAGGTAAGGTATAAAGGTTTTGTAGCTTGACAATACTAACCTGCAAAAAGGGTTATTTTCCTTGTCTTTTTTTTTTAATATTTATTTTTTGGTGTACATGGACACAACACAATGCATTTTATTTTTATGTGGTGCTGAGGATCGAACCCGGGTCCCACTCGTGCTAGGTGAGCGCTCTATCGCTGAGCCACAATCCGAGCCCTATTTTCCTTGTCTCTTGAGGGAACATAAGTGTTGGCAGAATAGAGCTGCTCTTGAGTCCATTGAGACCCTCCCTAGACCCCCTTTATCAAGCTCACCATTTCACCTGCAGTGAATTCACCTAAGGAATTAGGACGGGCTGCCCACTAGGAGCTCAGGAAGAAAGTGGTTGATTTCCTGTAGCTTTGTATCCCGTTATTGAGAAACAGAATGGGAGAGGATGTTTTTTAACTTAATGTTTTATCACTTTTTTTTTTTTTTTTTTCATTGCTTGGAGTGGAAGCCAAGGCCTTGCTCATGCTAGGAAAGCACTTTACCACTGAACTACATCCTCAACCCCTGTTTTAAGCATCACCTTTAAATCAGAATGAAACCAAAGTAAATATGGCCCCTCACCTTGGATGTATAACATATATATATAAAGTATTAAGCAAGGCCTAAAAAATAATCCAGTTATGCAGCTGTGTAAAATGGCACAGTGTGTTATTTTAGGGGTTATAGGTATGAAACATGTTTTTGAATAATATGGTTATTCAGTGTTGCCATCCCTGCCCTCTATTTTTCTGGGAACATTAAGGCAAGAAGAGATAGATGCTATTAAAAATATTTTACTTAAATACTTTTTCCAAAGGAGAGAGGGAACACAGATAATTCACTATATGTTGTTGGAGAGAACCTTATCAGGTAGTGAAAAGAACGGCTATTTCTATTGGTCATTTAAAAGAGCAATGAGGTTTGTTAGACTTAAGTTAGTATAAACTGAGTACTTTGCAGGTTCAGAACTTGGAGTACCTTTGTCTTTAGGAACTGTTGTTTCTCAGTTTATTTCAGTAAAACATAACCATAATATGAAAGTCCCTTTTTAAAATAATGGCTTAAAGTTTGCCTTCTAAAAGTGAAAACCACTCTCAGTTTTTCAGTAGTCTTGGACACAATACTTTTATTTTATTTTTTTTTGTGCTGGGGATTGAACTCAGGGGGCCTTGTGCATGCAAGGCAAGCACTCTGCCAACTGAGCTATATCTCCAGCCCTTATTTAATATATATTTTTATGTGGTGCTTAGGATTGAACCCAGTGCCTCATATGTGCAAGGCAAGTGCTCCACCACTGAGTTACAACCCCAACCCTTTCTATAGTCTTAGTTAACATTTGTGTGTTTACATTTCCTGAATATAGAATTTATGATTGGGCATACTGATTTTATGATGTAGTGTTTTGTAAGCATCCAGTCTTTGAGTTTAAAGCTATTCTGGGAAAAGAATAATAATTATTAAAGTGTGTTTTTTAATATTAGGCCAAAATCTTTTTTTAATATTGATTTTATTTTTTAAAAACATGACAGTGGAATGCATTACAATTCTTTTTTTTAAAAATATGTATTTTTTAGGTGTAGATAGACAGAACACAATGCCTTTATTTTTATGTGGTGCTGAGGATGGAACCCGGGTCCCGCCCATACCAGGCGAGCACTCTACCGCTGAGCCACAATCCCAGCCCACATTACAATTCTTATTACACATAGAGCACAATTTTTCATATCTCTGTTTGTATATAAAGTATGTTCATAACAATTCATGTCTTCATACATGTACTTTGGATAGTGATATCTATCACATTCCACCATCATTGCTAACCTCCTGCCCACTCCCTTCCCCTCCCACGCCAGGCCAAGATCTTAACTGACTAGACTATCCTACGGATTTGAGATTGTAGTGTGTTAACCACATATGGTCTGGTAAAGGTGTAATTCCTAATGTTAGAAAATTGAGCACTCCCTTGCTCCACCTGGTACTGGGGATTCACACATGCTAGGAAGGCAATCTACTAACTCAACTGTATTGTATCCCCAACCCTTTTTTAAAATTTTTTATTTTGAGAAGAGGTCTTACTAAGTTACCCAGACTGGCCTTGAACTTGGGATCATCCTGCCTCAGCTTCCTTAGTAGCTGGAATTACAGGTGTGTGCCTGGCCAGTATACCATTTTAATAGTGATAATATACTTCCAGTGTGTTAGATTTATTTATTAATATTTTATATTTTTTGCTATGCTGTTGTGTATGACCTTTTTTCATGTCATTTTGTTTTGCTTATGTATAATAGCAAAATGAAAAGCTATTGGTGTTTGTATCTGAATACCTTTAAACATTTTTGTTGTTGTTCTATTGGTTTTAATTAGTTTTCTTAGATTTTATACTTTTGGAATATTGAGATAATCATGGTTTTTTTCCTTCAACTTATTAATACAGAAAGCCTCAGTAATTAGACTTTCTAATGTGAAAACCATCCTTTCATTCCTGAGAAGATTCTTTGCTGACCATGATGGTCTTACTCTTTATTTTACGGCTGGATCCCATTTAATAATTTAGTGTTTTTATATTTGGGTTCCCAGATGCCTTTGTTATTTTGGTGCCAGGAATTGAATCCAGGGGCTCTTAATCACTGAGCCACATTCCAACCCTTTTTATTTTTTGTTTTGAGATAAGGTCTCACTAATTTGCTTAGGGCCTCGCTAAATTGCTGAGGCTGGCTTTGAAGTTGTATTCCTCCTGTTTTAGCCTCCTGAGCTGCTAGGATTATAGGTGCCCCACACACCGGCCTCTCCTATAGTTTCAGTGTGAGATTATGCTGGAACGATAGAGAAGCTTTGTCTGGAAACCAGTAGGGTCTGAAATTTTTTATTCCCCTTTCGATAGATCTTTGACATTGTTAGAAATGTTTTTTAGTGCGTTTGATTGCCATGTTTTTAAGTCTTATTCTGAACTACTTGATGTTTTTTTCCTTCCCCCCTGACTGATTCATGTTAGTATACACTTTAAACTAACTGATTGCTGTTGGCTTAAGATTTCTGAGCATGTACTTTTTCTTTTCTTTTTTAAAGAAAAGCCATATTTCTTTTTCTTGGATGTAGTTACCAGACTCTTGTCTGTTAGTGACGTTTTCAAAGCTTTGTTTTATTTTATTTTCAGTATGGGGATTGAACCCAGAAGCACTCTAATGCTGCCTTACATCTCCATCCCCCTTTTTTTAAATATATATATTTTTTAGTTGTAGATGGACAAGTACCTTTATTTTGTTTATTTATTTTTATGTGATGTTGAGGATCAAACCCAGGGCTCCACAGCTGCTTCGCAAGCGCTCTACCGCTGAGCCACAACCTCAGCCCTCAAAGCTTTATTTTATTGATCAGCAATACTGTAACTGTACACAGTGATGTTTTTCTGTTTTTATTTACATAGTTTATCTTTAACATCTGCTCTTTTTTTTAAAGTAGCTTTCAAATTGTGCATGTTTCCTTTAAACTGGTACATAAAAATTGTACAGACTCATGTGGTTCTCTGTGATGTTTCCATACATGTATATACTGTATAATGTTCAAATCAAGGTAAATATCTTTCTCCTCAGATTATTTTTATTTCTTTATGGTGAAAACATTCAAGATCCTTTAGGGCTGGGGGAGTAGTAGCTTGGTGGTAAAATGCGTTGGGTTCAACCACCAGCATTTCCCATCCCCACCAAATACATCACACTATTATTATTTACATCTAGTTGGAAAAGTTATGTTCCTTTTTTCTTCTTCTGGCATTACCTCTACATTTTTAGATTTTGAAGGGGGGTACTGGGGATTGAACTTGGGCACTAGGCCACTGAACCACATCCCCAGCTCTATTTTGTTTTTTATTTAGAGACAGGGTCTCACTGAGTTGCTTAGTGCCTAAAAATTGCTGAGGCTGGGTTTGAACTCTCGGTCCTCCTATCTCAGCCTCCCTAGCTGCTGGAATTACAGGCCTGTGCCACTGTGCCCGGCTATTATACAATTTTTTAAAAATTATTTATTTTTTTTTTAGTTATAGGTGGACATAATATTTTATATTTATGTGGTGCTGAGGATCGAACCCAGTATCTCACGCATGCGAGGCGAGCGTTCTACTTCTGAGCCACAACCCCAGCCCCTACCTATATGTTTTTAACACATTTAAAGTTACTTTTCTTTCTTGTCTAGAATTAATCAGAATCTTTATGTTTTCTTCCTTTTTCCAACAAGGCAGAAATGCTGCTTGCTTTCACTTCCTACTCCTTTTTCTTCCTCTTTGACTTCCTATGTTGAAACCATGTAAGTATTTTAGTTCCAGATTGCTTGTTTTTCTAAAAGTCAGCATGTGCTGGTTTCTCTGCTTATAGCCCATGGATGAAAAGTTTCTTAGAGCTCTTGGATGTTTTAAAATTACGTTGATATGCATCTACTAATTATTGCAGAGGAAATCTTGGAGTAGTAAAAGTTGAGCTCTTTTGTGTGTGAAGATTTCTTTGCATTCCACTTGAAAGCTAGTTTAGCTAGATAAAAAGTTTCCAAATCCGTTTCCTAATAACTTTGAAGCAGGTACTCTATTGTCTTCTACTAGTGCTTCATTGTCTTCTAGATCTGTGTTGCTGTTGAAAAGTCTGTTTACTTTTATGAAATTTATGTATCTTTGCAGGGATTCAGTTCTTTCCTTAGGATTTCCTGAAATTTAAGTAGGATGTGTCTAGGTCTTCCTTTTTCACTAGTTATATATAACACTTGGTGTTTTGACTTGATGATTCATGTCCTCTCTTCCCTAGAAAATTTCTGGAACTTGTATAATAGAGGTATTGAACTTTATGGTTCTATATTCTGTGTTTCTACTTTACCTTCATACCTGAGAGGCAGTCTAGAAGAATTTGTTTTGTTTTCCATTTTTTTTTCCTGCCCATTTTGTTGGTGAGTATGTCTATTAAGCTTTATTTTGGCAGTAGTTTCTTTTATAAAAATGTGTGTTTTTTTTTTTTAAAGTATGATTTACATAGAGTAAGCTGCAGCCATTTAAAGTGTACCATTTCACCCATTTTGACACAAGTATTCACCTAGGTCTTGCTAGGCATAGTGGCACATGCCTGTAATCTCAGTGCCTTGGGAGACTGAGGCAGGAGAATCTCAAGTTCAAAGTCAGCCTCAACAACTTAGCAAGACCCTGTCTCTTAATAAATAACAAAAAAAGGGTGGGGGGTGCTGGGGATGTGGCATAATGCCTCTGGGTTCAATCCCTGGTGTACAAGATAAACCAAATTACCTAGGTATATATAGACATACAACCTCCATACTCCCAACAATCATAATTTGGGTTGCCATGGAAAGTGTTTTTCTGCTTTTGTGCAATTTAGTTCCTTCTGTCTAGCCTGTGATCTGCTTTTTCTCAGATGCAGAAGTGATTGGTTTGCATTTTCATATAAGTGGAATCATAAAGTAGGTAGCCTTTTGTGCAAGGCTGCTTTCACTCAACCTGTTTTTAAGATTCATGAATGTTAAGTTTGTAATAGTTTATTTTTTTGGGGGGGGCATTTGAAATCATTTTCCTTTATAACTTGGAAATTAACATGGGTATACTTTATTTAAATTTCGCCAATTTTACTCAAGTTCTTTTGTGTATTTAGTTTTATATAATTTTTTAAAATACCAGTGTTATAAGTTTTATCTTTTTTTAAATATTTATTTTTTAGCTGGACACAATATCTTTATTTTATTTTTATGTGGTGCTGAGGATCGAACCCAGGGCCTCGCACGTGCTAGGTGAGCGCTCTACACCGAGCCACAACCCCAGCCCATAGTTTTATATAATTTTTATAACGTGTTAATGCTTGCAACTACACTAATTAGCAGTCATTTTTAAATTTTTAATTTTTCTCTGGTAGCTTATTCTTCATGGATGAGATCTCATTTTATTATGCCTGAGGACATTTAAGATTCTCCTGGTTGTTCTTGCAGTTCTTCAGATACCAAGTTTATCATATTTGTGGCATTTATTTCCCTTTGGTAACTCTAGCTTGTACAGTGGTCATCCCTGGTTTGAGTTTTGTTCTTCTGTCAGTGGATGCAGTTTCTATTTACCGATCTGTCAGGGTGGACTATAGAGGAGAGATGGATGTATGTGTGGCCAGATGTGGGGACTCCCCATTATTTGTGGCTAACAGTAGCTACCCAGATGTCATCTTGATTTTGGGACTACAGTGCCACTGAAGAGTTTGTCTCTGCAGGGGTGGAGTGGGGAGTATTGGAAGGGGGGAAGTGGGCCTGTCCATTTGCATGAAATGTATTTCCCTACCATATCACTTGATCCTGCTTCCATTCCATGGCAGCCATGCTTGTTGGCAACCTCAATGGATCATCCACCCTTACATCCTCTCCCATCTTTGTAGCTGCTCTCAGTTTTAATAGCATTCCTCTTGGGAGGGTTGTGGACTGTTATTACCTAGTTCTAGTAATATCACTTTTTTCTTTTTCTTTTTTTGGTACCAGGGATTGAACCAGGGGTACTTGACCACTAAGCTACATCCCCAGCCCTTTTTATTTCTTATTTTGAGACAGGGTCTCACTAAATTGCTGAGTCTGGCTTTGAACTCACGATCTTCCTGCCTCAGTCTTCTGAGCTGCTGGGATTACAGGCGTGCACCACCACGCCCAGTGTAATATCACTTCTTGGGTTCCAGAATTATTTTAGAAAAGGATATATCAGTAAGTTGATATTTTAGCCATTTCTAGGAATTAGGGTGGGAGAGGAAGGCATGTAAATCTGCAGTACATTTTGATCCAATTTCCTGAAGTCTTTTTTTTTCTTTTCTTTTTGTTGGAGAGGATGTTGAGGAGACTGATACTGATGTTAACTTAAAGTCTGTTGAAATCTTTTATTTTTAGGACATCATGTTTTGAGAGAAATTAATCACTGGAGCTTATTTGTTAGGTAGGGTAGGGAATTTCCTGTATCTTTAGTTTTAGTACTAAACCAGAGTTTTGAGTTCTCAATATTTCTCGTTAAGCCAGTTGGAGGCATGAAGATTTTCATTCTCCATCTTTGTTTTTCAGATATGAGTTTATTGTAGTCATTTTTTGGTGGGGGAGCATTGGGGATTGAACCCAGGGGCACTTAACCCTGAGTCACAGCCCCAGACTTTTTTATTTTTTATTTTGAGATAGAATCTTGTAAGTTGATTAGGACCTCCCTAAGTAGCTGAGGCTGGCCTTGAACTTGTGACCCTCCTGCCTTAGCCTCCTGAGTCACTGGGATTATAGTGTTTTTTTTTTTTTTTGGTACCAGGGTTTGAATTCAGGGGCACTCGACCACTTGGTCACATCCCCAGCCCTGTTTTATATTTTATTTAGAGACAGGGTCTCACTGAATTGCTTAGCACCTCATAGTTGCTGAGGCTGGCTTTGAACTTGCGATCCTCCTGCCTTAGCCTCCTAAGTCGCTGGGATTACAGGCATGTGCCACCGCGCCCAGCCACTTGGCTTATTTTTAAAAAAATATTTTATAGTACAGTTTGGACTTGTCTGTATAGGAAGGTTAGGTTGGCTCAATACTCTGATATTTTTCTTTTTGATCTTTGTCCTAGTTTTTTCCAAATCAGAGGCAGTCACATTTCTTCACCCCCTTTTGTATAGATTAATATCCCTTGGGAACCAGAGGGTGTGAAATAAGTTGCCAGCTGTAAACTCAGGTTTTTAGAAAAGCTGTTCTGACTTTTTTTTTCTTCCCTAGTTTTTCCATGGTTTGGCTTGGATATTGGTGGAACCCTGGTCAAGCTGGTTTATTTTGAACCCAAAGACATCACTGCTGAAGAAGAAGAGGAAGAAGTGGAGAGTCTTAAAAGCATTCGGAAGTACTTGACCTCCAATGTGGCTTATGGGTCCACTGGTATTAGGGACGTGCACCTGGAGTTGAAGGACCTGACTCTGTGTGGACGCAAAGGCAATCTGCACTTTATACGCTTTCCCACTCATGACATGCCTGCTTTTATTCAAATGGGCAGAGATAAAAACTTCTCGAGTCTCCACACTGTCTTTTGTGCCACTGGAGGTGGAGCATACAAATTTGAGCAGGATTTTCTCACAGTATGCATTTTTTAGCTTATATACAATTTATGGTAATTTGATTGTTAAAAATAATGCCAATTGCAAGTGGTAAAATTATTTCCATTTCTAATGGAACTTGAATTTTCTTTAGTGCAATGAAGACTAAATATAAATTAGTAATAGGAGTTAGCTATCTAGAGATAGCTGTATTGATGAGAATCAGGACCTCTAAAAGCATTGCATTTTGTCATTCCTCTCCATGAATACTTATTGAGTCTGGGATAAACAGAAGAACAATGAGCTTGAATAATAAAAAACCCTGTCATAAAATTGTTTCCAGACTCATCTATCACATGATTTTTCTGCCTTTCTATGTGCTCTATGTTCACTGAGTCTGTCCACCACATCTGTCCCTGAGGGCAAGGGTCACCCAGCACTTAATTTTGCCTTCTTTCTGTGAACAGTGAGCAAGGCCTTGAGCCTAGGTCTTTTGAGGATGGATGTCAGGATAGGTGTAAGAATTGACTAGTGAATGGCTAAGACCCTACCTTCAGGGTTCAGTACAGATTTAAAAATGTCTCTAGTGACCATGTTTTTCATGCCACCTAATGAGAATATTAGACCAAAGGAGATTCTACCTTTGTTTTATTCTACACATCTTTCTTTTTTCGCTTGTATGTCATTATTATATGGTTTGTGACCTTGTCCTCTTTCTTTGTTCTCTGTGTCCTGACTTTTTCCCTGTAACTGGCCAGAGTCGTCATAGTATGAAATTGACGTGAATTATTTAACAGGGTTTTATATTCTTTGTTTGGATTTTTCTTGGTTGCTGTTTTTCAGTGGTTTCTTTTTCCTCCTGTGAGTACAGGAGAGGTAGCCAAAGAGAGGCTTATGTCCTTTGTGGAAGTCTTCTAGTGGGCTTTGGACTATAAACGAGAGGAGAAAACCTCTCTGTTTCTAGGATTCAACAGAGTTCTTTGCAACGTACTTGAAAACTATTCAGGCTGTTAGAGGATCATGTTATGTGCTTATCCAAGGAGAGGGTTCAAAGTGGATTTTATGCCTTAGGAATTGGCTCTTGGGAATTCTCTTTTGTATGCACCAGTGCTGTACTTTAAAACTATATGAAACAAAATGCCTGTCAAATTGTGTATTAGGAGTGATTAATATTATAAAGAGAGAATTTTTTAAAATCTGAGTTTCTTTTTTAATGTGAATCATATTTTCTTATTTTATATTTAGTTTGCTTCTTGGCACTAAATTTATATTCTGAATAACTTGGAATAGTTAAATTACCTGTGAATTCAGTCATTGAATATGTCACTTGGGCTGAGATTCATTAGAAATAATATCACAGCAGGATATCTAAGGATAAAATGAGAAATTGATTTGACATACACTATCAGAAAACGACTTGGGTTCTAATAGGCCACTGGATTAGGAGTGAAAATACTGGCACTTAGAGATGCAGGGAAGTCAACTTTGAATTCATCTTGACATGGGGGCGTGGCTAGATGAAATGACAGTGATGAACACTTAAAGGGTTTTGGATTTGGTCCCAGGAGTAGCTTAATATTCTTAATTAATTAAATTAAGGATTCATCCAAGGCTGTCCATTAACTCTTTTTCATAACCCACAGTGGCTGTGAATAAATTGAATGTAAAATGTAATCAAATGGGATTTGGATTAAAGAGGGAGAATTTGATGGGCTAAACTTGGTTATAAACAGAATCAGGTACTTCAGGGAGTTGAGCCTTGTAAACATCCAGGTGGTTCAGAAGTTCATAGACATGGCAGTCTGTATCAGCTCTCTTAAGTACTGTGAAAAGTTTATATATATCTTAAATTTTTCTGTGCATGACTGTGTATGACACATGTGCATGTAAACATGGTTTAAAAAAAAAAAAAGTCAAATTGAGCCATATTTTATAAAATGGTTTCCAATTTGCTTTTTGACTGACAGCATGTCTTGTGATTCTTTCCATTTTAATACATATAGATCTTTATTCTTAATTGCTATGCCAATTCCATAATGTTGAATAATTTCTTTATTAATTGCTTACAAGGAATTAAGTTAAAAAAATGATTTCAGTTTTGATATGGCTAATCCGACCTTCCCTAGAGCTATAATCAGTTTAAATAGGGAGAAATTTTCTAATTGGATACTTGAAGCCCTTTGGCTTTAGGTTAAATAGTAAGGTGTGGCTTCTTTTGATACTGTTCCATAGACTTGAATCTGGTCTTTTGGAAAGCTGGTGTCATAGTCTTTATGGCTCCTGCACTTGTCACCAGGTACTCTGTAATAGAGCTATGGCTTAATTTGTGCACCTGCCTCAATGAGCATTCACTTAAGATTTTTGGTGCACTTCTTCAGCTGCTGCAGTAGTTTGTATGTAGAGTATATTTGGGTCTATGGGAGCAGGCGTCTGTCTTGGCAGGCCATCCCTGTGTGTTGTCCCTAAATCTGTTCTGTAATGCTCTGTATCAAATAATACATATCTGTGGGTGTATTTTTATGGTGTGTCTAACGTAGAGGGGATGTCTTTTTAAACAGAAGTTTTTATTTCTTTGGTTTGGTAAAAAAAAGTCTGAATACAGTCTTATTTTATTACAGATAGGTGATCTTCAGCTTTGCAAACTGGATGAACTAGACTGCTTAATCAAAGGAATTTTATATATTGACTCAGTTGGTTTCAATGGACGGTCACAGTGCTATTACTTTGAAAATCCTGCTGATTCTGAAAAATGTCAGAAGTTACCATTTGAGTTGAAAAACCCATATCCTCTCCTTCTGGTGAACATTGGCTCAGGGGTTAGCATTTTAGCAGTGTATTCCAAAGATAATTACAAGAGGGTCACAGGAACAAGGTAAGTCTTTTATAGAGAAGTCATTGTTTATTCTTAGTATCATACTAGGTTAACTGAGTTTTCAGGTATTATATGTAACTGTACCTGCAAGAACTGGTTAAAATTATGTACCTTTAATGTCTTGCTGAGGATTTTATTACTACAGTTTAATAAAATGTTTCATCAATAGACTCGTCCATCAAGTTCATGGTCTTGGCCCTCAGTTGGTTTATGATGCATTTATACAAAGTAGAAAAAATTACTAGGTAGCATTTTAGAAGGGAAAGTCCTGTAGATTTTGTGTGATAATTTAAAAAAAAAATACATATTTATTAGTTGTAGATGGACACAATACCTGTATTTTACTTATTTTTATGTGGTGCTGAGTATGGAATCTAGTGTCTCACACATGCCAGGCAAGCACTGTACCGCTGAACAACAACTCCAGTCTGAAATCTGTAGATTTTATACATCTGTACAAATACACATATTTACACATTCATGCACACATGTGATCAGAAGAAGGTAGTCTGGAAAGGGAGGAATAGGTGGAAGAAGAGAGTGAATATGTTTTGGTTTAAGAATCAGGTCACTTGAAAAACAAGGATCTGGGATTAGGATAAACTTTTTTTGCGGGGGTAACTGGGGATTGAATCCAGGGGCACTTCACCACTGAGCCATAATTTTTATTTTGAGACAGGGTCTTGCTAAGTTGCTTAGGGCCTCATTGAGTTTCTGAGGCTGACTTTGGATTTGGGATTCTCCTGCCTTAGACTCTGGGATTAGAGTCACTAATAGGCATGTGCTACCATGCCCAGCTAAATAAACATTTTTTTTTTTTTTAAACAAGAGTGAGCAAAATAATGAGAGGAGGCTGTGTGTCGTGGCACACATGCCTGTAATCCCAGTGGGTTAGGAGGCTGAGGCAGGAAGATCATGGGTTCAAAGACGGCCTCAGAAACTTAGTGAGGCCCTAAGCAACTTGGAGAGGCCCTGTCTCTAAATATTAAAAAGGGCTGAGTATGTGGCTCACATCTAGGGTTCAATCCCAGGTACCCCAAAAAAAAAATTGTTGGAGAAAACAGATTAGTGGAGTCTGATGGGGTGCCAATGAGCCAGGGTGATAAAGTGCTTGAATGAGAATTACGTCAGTGAATACGGGAAGAGGGAAAGTGAGACAGTGCCAGTGTGACTGGTCCCAGGTATGGGGCTAAACTGTAACTGAGGCTCTTTATACCTACTAGCACCCTAACTGCTCTCAGAACTTGGGAAGGGAGGGGCTGGAATTGTGGCTCAGTGACTGAGCGCTTGCCTCGTACATGTGAGGCCCTGGATTCGAACCTCAGTACCACATAAAAATAAAATTAAAAAAAAAATGCCCTCATTTAAAAAAAAAAAAACTTGGGAAGGGAGGCGGGCCCTATTTTTTGCTGCTTTGCTTGTCTGATGAATGTGTCCATCCAAGGTGTCTATGAAGCAGACTTTTTCATATATATGAAAGCATATATATATATGAAGCAGGCTTGTTTCTTACTGATGGCATCTGCAGGATTGTATTGGGGCAAGAGTGAATTGACGTGAATACTTTTAGGGGTCATAATTTTTACTCATCTATTCCTATTTTTTAAAAATATTGTACTTTATTGCTTGTTTTTAATTACAGTCTTGGAGGAGGAACATTTTTTGGTCTCTGCTGTCTTCTTACTGGCTGTACCACTTTTGAAGAAGCTCTTGAAATGGCATCTCGTGGAGATAGCACCAAAGTGGATAAATTAGTGCGAGACATTTATGGAGGAGATTATGAGAGGTTTGGATTGCCAGGCTGGGCTGTAGCTTCGAGGTAAGGGAGCCGGTGTATTCTAAGTAGTACAGGAATATGGTTTTAAGTACCTGACATATGTTTTCTTTTAAGCAGCTTTATTGAAATATAATTTATGTACTGTGAAATTACCTGGTTAAAGTGTGTAACTTAGTGGTTTCTAGTATATTTCCAGAACTGTGCAGCCATCACCATGATCCAATTTTGGAATATTTTCATCTCCTGGAAAAAAGGCTTATATTTATTGGTTGCCACTCCCTGTTTCCCCACCTCCAGCCCTGCCTAATACTAATCTACTTTTTTTTTTTTAACATTTATTTTTTAGTTATAGGTGGACACAATATCTTTATTTTATTTTTATGTGGTACTGAGGATCAAACCCAGTGCCTCACACATGCTAAGCATGCATTGTACCTCTTGAGCCACAACCCCAGCCTTTAATCTACTTTTTGACTCTGTGGATTTGGCTTCTCCTGCATATTTCCTATTGTATCATACATGTGCTGTTTTATGACAGCTTCTTTCACTGAGCATAATGTTTTATCATGAATGTTTATTCCTTTTTGTTGCTGAATAATATTCCATTATATGCATATATCACATTTTACTCATTTATCAGTTGATAAACATTTGGGTTATTTTCCACTTTTTGGCTGTTTTTTTTTTTTTTAATATTTATTTTTTAGTTGTAGTTGGGACACAATACCTTTATTTTATTTATTTTTATGTGGTGCTGAGGATTGAACCCAGGGCCTTGTACATGCTAGGTGAGTGCTCTACCGCTGAGCCACAACCCCAGCCCTTTTTGGCTACTTTTATGAATGATGCTGAATTTGGTGTACTTGTCTTTGTGTGGACACTTTTTAATTCTCTTAGGTGCATCTTTTTAATTAGGTGCGTATCTAGGAATGGAGCTTCTAGGTCATGTGGTAACTTTATTTATTTTTTATTTTTTTTTATTGGTTATTCAAAACATTACAAAGCTCTTGACATATCATATTTCATGCATTAGATTCAAGTTGGTTATGAACTCCCAATTTTACCCCAAATACAGATTGCAGAATCACATCGGTTACACATCCACATTTTTACATAATGCCCTATTAGTAACTGTTGTATTCTGCTACCTTTCCTATCCTCAACTATCCCCCCTCCCCTCCCCTCCCATCTTCTCTCTCTACTCCATCTACTGTAATTCATTTCTCTCCTTGTTTATTTTCCCATTCCCCTCACAACCTCTTATATGTAATTTTGTATAACAATGAGGGTCTCCCTCCATTACCATGCAATTTCCCTTTTCTCTCCCTTTGCCTCCCACCTCATGTCTCTGTTTAATGTTAATCTTTTCTTCCTGCTCTTCCTCCCTGCTCTGTTCTTAGTTGCTCTCATTATATCAAAGAAGACATTTGGTATTTGTTTTTTAGGGATTGGCTAGCTTCACTAAGCATAATCTGCTCTAGTGCCATCCATTTCCCTGCAAATTCCATGATTTTGTCATTTTTTAGTGCTGCGTAATGCTCCATGGTGTATAAATGCCACATTTTTTTTATCCATTCATCTATTGAAGGGCATCTGGGTTGGTTCCACAGTCTAGCAATTGTGAATTGTGCTGCTATGAACATCGATGTGGCAGTATCCCTGTAGTACGCTCTTTTAAGGTCTTCAGGGAATAGTCCGAGAAGGGCAATAGCTGGGTCAAATGGTGGTTCCATTCCCAGCTTTCCCAGAAATCTCCATACTGCTTTCCAAATTGGCCGCACCAGTTTGCAGTCCCACCAGCAATGTACAAGAGTACCCTTTTCGCCACATCGGTCATGTGGTAACTTTATGTTTAATCTTTTGAAGAAGTACTAGACTGTTTTCTAAAGTGTCTGCACTGTCTTACAACCTGGATTTTTAAAGAGTGTTAAGTTTTTTTCATGTCCTTCAGCCTGTTTATCTCTTTGGTCTTAGCTGTCTTAATAGGCATGAAGTGATTTTTTTTTTTGTTTTTAAACTGGGAATTGAACCCAGGGGCACTTTACTGCTGAGCTACATCCCCAGTCCTTTTTATTTTTTATTTTGAGACAGGTTTCATTGAGTTTGCTTTGGGCCTCACTAAGTTACTGAGGCTGGCCTTGAACTTAAAATTGTCCTGCCTTGAACTTACAGTTGTCCTGCCTCAGCCTCCTGTATCACTGGGATTACAGGTGTGCATTACTGTAACCACACGAAGTGATAGTTCATTGTGGTTTTTATTTGCATTTCCCTAATGGCTAGTGATGAACAGTTTCACATATGCTTATTGGCCCTATGTCTGTTATCTTAACACCTATGTCTGTGTTCAAATCGTACCAATTTTTTCTTGTGGGGCACAGTGGCATAAGCTTGTAATTCCAGCGGCTCAAAAGGCTGAGGCAGGAGGATCACAAGTTCAAAACCAGCCTCAGCAAAAGCAAGGTGCTAAGCAACTCAGTGAGACCCTGTCTGTAAATAAAATACAAAATAGCGCTGGGGATGTGTTCAATTCCTGGTACCAAAAAAAAAAAAAATTTTTTTTTCTATTGTTTTTATCTTAATATTGAATTACAAGAATTGTTTATATGTTGAATACAAGCTCCTTATTAGAGATTCAATTTGCAAATATTTCCTCTCCTTTTATATTGTCTTTTCATTTCTTTGATGGTGTTCTTTGCAGCATAGTTTCAAATTTTGGCAAAGTCCATCTTTGTTTTCTCTCTCATCTCTTGTGCTTTTAGTGTCATAGATAAGAATTCATTGTCTAAGATCGTGAAGGTTTACTTCTGTATTTTCAGTTCATATATTTAGGTCTGTTACCCACTTTGAATTAATTTTTATATATGGTGAGAAGTAAAGGTCCAAATGCCTTTCTTCTTTATTGTGTTGCTATCTAGTTGTCCCAGCACCTTTTGTTGTAAAGAGTGTTCTTTCTCTATTGAATGTCTTTGGTCCCTTTGTCCAAAATCAATTAACCAGTAATTACATTGTAAAGGATTCCTGATCCAGTCCCAAAAGGGGGAAAAAAAAAAAAGTGAGAGAGAAAAAAAAGAAAATCAATTGACCATAGATGTTTAGGTTTATTTCTGGACTCTTAGTTCTTTGTCACTAATCTGTCTGTCCTTAAGCCAGTATCACACTGCCTTGGTTACTGTAGCTTTGTATTAAGCCATTTATTTATTTATTTATTTATTTATAAGAGAGAGTGGGAGAGAGAGAATTTTTTAATATTTATTTTTTTAGTTCTCGGCGGACACAGCATCTTTGTTTGTATGTGGTGCTGAGGATGGAACCTGCGCCGTACGCGGCATGCCAGGCCAGCACACTACCGCTTGAGCCACATCCCCAGCCCTTGTATTAAGTTTTGAAATTAGGAAAACCAAGTCTTCTAACTTGTTCTTTTTTGGCTATTTTGGGTTTCTTGAATTTCTATATGAATTTTAGGATCAATTAGGCAATATCTGCAAAGAAGACAACTGAGATTTTGGTAAGGATTGAGTTGAATCTACTGACTAGTTTACAGAGAATTACCATCTTAACACTGTAAGGTCTTCTGGTCCAAAAAGATGGAATATTTTTCCATTTATTTAGGTCTTTGCTTTTTTTTTTCAACAGTGTTTTATAGATTTCAGTGTAAAAGCATTTACTTTTTTTTTTTTTTGGTACCAGGGATTGAACCCTAGGGCGCTTAACCACTGAGCTGCACCCCACCCCTTTTTTATATTTTGTTTAAGAGACAGAATCTTGCTGAATTGCATAGGGCCTTGCTAAATTGATGAATCTGGCCTTGAATCTGCAATCCTCCTTTCTCAGCCTCCCAAGTGGTACAGGCGTGTGCCACCGCGCCTGGCTACCATTATACTTTCCTTAAATGTTCCCTGAGTGTTTTATTCTCTTTGTTATTATATATGGAATTGTTTTGAGATTGTGTAGCAATTCAATTGTATATTTAGGCACATGGATTTTAATAGAAGAGCTACTCATTTATACATGTTGTTCACTAATTTTAGGCACTTAGTGCCATATATTTTATTTTGTTTGCAGCATTTGCTCATTGGTCCTGACTTTCTTTTTCTGACTGTCTAGGTTTTTGTTTTGGTCAAGCAGCAATTCTTATGGTCAAGAAATTAACTTGACACTCTTAAGTAGCTCACTTTAGACTCAGCTCCCTGCACTTTGCTTTGCTCTGATAAAGTAGTTTACTAAATGTAAATGTGAGCATCTGAGTAGAACAGCTTTGTGTTTGGGATGGATTGCTGATAGAACTGTCTGTGATGGCAGAAAGGGTGCTGCCTTCTGTGGGACTATCTGGGTATCAAAGCTGGGTGTTGGTAGACACCACAGGGAAAGCTGCCTGTTCATTTAGAATGCTTGTGGGCTCTATTTGAAGCTGAGTTCTCTGAGCAGATGCTTAGGTGCTTCATTATTTGTGAGATAAGAAGTTTGGAAGACGTGAACAGTATTGCCCTAAAGAAGCGTTTTATCTTAGTAAAGTAAAATTGAAGTTCCATTGGGCTGTGTTGCCTTTGGTTTAGCAATGGGATATTTTTTTCCCATCACAGCTTTGGAAACATGATGAGCAAGGAGAAGCGAGAGGCTGTCAGTAAGGAGGACCTCGCCAGAGCAACTTTGATCACCATCACCAACAACATTGGCTCCATAGCAAGAATGTGTGCCCTTAATGAAGTAAGGGGACATGGGTTTTTTATGTTGCTCTAAGGAAAATACTGAACTTCCTAAGCGGCCCCACCTTGACGTTAAGCTTTTTTCTTCTTAGAACATTGCCTACATATAGTTATGTGGTGGACTTTTGTTTCAGTGCAAAGCTAAGATTTCTTCTAATACAGGTTAATCTTCACTGATTTATTTTTTCTTCTTACTGAAGATAACACTGCTACTGTCTAAGTAAAATGACCTCTTTTGAGGAGAAAGTAGAGGGAATTAGGAAGATAGCTAGTGTTGGGGAGTGGGGAGGTGGGCAGTGATGGGTAATGATGCTGAATCGAGACTCCATGCTCATTGGGAGCAGTAGAGGCTCAGGAAAGGAATCCACAGAAGTCACTGAAGCTGGGAGAAGACTGAGCAGGCAGAGGAATGTCACCCTGGCTCCCCTCTACTTCAGCAGAGCTGCGTCTTTGTGCTTTCAGCTTCTTTACAGTGCTGCCTTGTAGCATTCAGGTCAAGCAGCATTGTACAGGGCTATGAAAGAACCAAGAATGGGCTGCCCTTGGGGAAAGAGAACTTAGGATCTAGTTGGTGCAGCTTGATGTCCCTATTTATACATTTTTGTTTAAAGTTATTCTTTAGATAATACAGTCATGCAGCTTAAAAGGAAACCTCAGAAGACAGAAGGATTTTTCTCATTTTTAAATAAAAAAATTTGGATGGGATCAAATAATTAAATTTCTTCATTTTAATATAACACTTTTTTCTTTATTGCATGTTCCCTTTCCTGTGCTTATGTATTTTAAGGTAGCTAGCATACATACCATTTCATATATACTTAAGTATTATACATTTCTTGGTTGCATATTTGATTAGGTTCATCTGTGTCATGGATTATTCACATAACTTTGGCATTTCACATGCTGGATAGTTGGTTGCTTGCCAGTGATAACTCTTCAGTAAGCAGTTTTAAGTGTGAAACTACTCTTTGGCTCAGTTTTATTCTTGATATGGGACTTACTCAGGAGTGAGACTTCAGGTCTTAAGAGTATGACCATCTTATGAATCTTGGTGCATATTGCTGTGATACTTTACACACACTGCGCCCCTTTAGATCATCTTTAGCAATGAATTAATGGATCCATTGTACTGCAGTTTTACTAATGTTGGGGGTAGAATTTCAGGTAGTTTTTTTTTTTGTTAATAGTTCTATAATTCTGCTTTCTTTAATCATTAGTGAAGATGAATTTTTCCAACTTGCAAATCTTGTGTGATCTGCCTATTTGTGTCGCTTTGCTCTTTTTGAATTGGGTTATAGTTTTTAATTGTGTAACAAATTTACTTAAAATTAGTTGTCATTTGTCATATTTAATAAGAATGTCTTTCCTAATCTGATTTCTTCTTCTGTGATATTTTTGGGCATGCTTTTGCAGTGGGTCCAGAGTTGTTTGGGAATCAAAATTTCAGAAGTCTTGGACCAAATGGAATAAATTTGATCATCAGTCAAGTTGCTGCATGGTCCTCTGTTGGGGTAACTTTTATGAGAAAACAGAAATTAAGATGCAAACTAATTGCCTTTTTTTGATGTGCTCAGAACATTAACCAGGTGGTATTTGTTGGAAATTTCTTGAGAATTAATACGATCGCCATGCGGCTTTTGGCATATGCTTTGGATTATTGGTCCAAGGGACAGTTGAAAGCACTTTTTTCAGAACATGAGGTAAGTGGATTTGTTTCTGGTGATGTGTCATATATACAAAAGTGCACAGTTGTAGTGGAACTTGAAGGACAGGTGAACTGGGTTGCAGTATTTCTGTTTTTTTTTTTTTTTTTTTTGTAATTGTATGAGGTAGAATTTAACTTTGTAATGTTTGAAAGCTTTTTTTAAAAATCTGATATATAGTACAAAGTAGATTTTTGGCTATTTTAATTGTAAGTTTAAGCAATTTTAAAGAAAATAATTTTTTTGTTGTTGTTGTCATGGTGCTGGGGATCAAACTCAGAGCCTGCACATGCTAGGCAAGTGCCGAGCTATCCTATATTCTTTTTAAAACAATCTTTATTTTTTTCTCATTGCACTGACTCTGAAAACGCAGTTGTTCTGGGTTTTTACTTTTTTCACTTTTTTGATGTCAGTTATTATGTATTGATATAAAATTCATATACTATTTAAGATATATATTCTAAAAATGAATGGATCAGTGAAAAAACATTCTAGACTAGAACCACATTATTGTAAGAACACGTAGTCAGGCTAGAAATGACAAAGTGGAGAGGAATCATTAAATTGTTCAACCTGATATCCTATCTTGGAAAGTGCCCTTTTTTACTGTTTGGGAAAAAATGGGACCAAAGCTGTAGAAGGGTTTCTAGAAGAGTTTCTCTCTTTTCTCTGTTTGGTTGTTGGGCAGTTGAACTATTAAGTGTTGTTGGAGTTCAGGTAGTACTACCATGAACATTTTTCAGAATTGTATGTGGGTATTTATTTTAAGTGTTTACATGGATTGACAGAAATCAAGTAGGATTTGAGATGCTGTAAGTAAAGATTATTTTTTTCCTTTAAAGTTGTTCTAAGTTTTTCTTTTTAAATTGTTCAAGTTCATAGTTAAAATCCCAACTACATAGAGTCCCCATATCAAAAAGCATTATCAAAGCCCAAAGTCATCTGATTTTTTTATATTAGTAAATCAATACAGAATTTGGCCATAAGTTTCATATAGTTCATAAGTTTTGTGCATTTTGCTTTTATTATCCTTGACCTGTTTTGTTTTACTTTGTTAGAATAAAAATAAACTTTATTTATGTTATGTAATAGTATAAATTTCCTCCTGTATTATTTTTACATCTTTTTGAAATTTTCCTAGGTAGAACTTATGAGATTAGTTTCTTAGCCTTTTTTAAACTTACACCCTCATATCATAATAATAGTTGAGTATCTCTAGTTATGAAATTTGAAATCTGAAACTGTTTTTGCACAGGGGATTTGAACCCAGAGGTGCTGTATTACTGAACTGCATCTCCACCCCACCCATATACATACATACATATATATATATATATATATATATATATATATATATATATATATATATATATACACATACACACACACACACACACATATATAGCCAATGGCTCTTTATTTTATTTATTTATATATGGTGCTGAAAATCGAACCAAATGCCTCACATGTGCTCTACCACTGAGCTACAACCTCAGCCCATCTTTACCTCTTTTTTATTTTGAGATAGGGTGTTGCTAAATTGCCCAGGCTGGTCTCAAACTTCAGTTCTCCTACCTCAGCCTCCCAAGTAGCTGGAATTACAGGTGTGTGCCATCACATCTGGCTGAAATAAGAAACTTTTTGAATGCCAATGAGCATTTTTGGATTTTAGATTTTTGAATTAAGCATGCTCCAACTGGTAAAAAGTCTGTGAATATTTTAGACCACTTCTATGCCCAAGCATTTTGAGTAGGGGATGTGCAACCTGTAATTATAAATCTTTTTTTTTTGTATCAGGGATTGAACCAAGGGCACTTAACCCACTGAGCCACATCCTCAGACTCCCCATTTAGAGAGAGGGTTTCCTTAAGTTGCTGAGGCTGGTTTTGAACTTGCGATCCTCCTGCCTCAATCTCCTGAGGTGCTGGGATTATAGGCATGTGCCACTGCACCCAGCTGTAGTTAGAAATCTTTTTAAACCCTCATGTGTCTACAGTTTGTCATCTTTCCTGCCTGCTGACACATCATTTTTCCCTCTGGTTAGCATTGTTGCAGTGTTTGTCCCCGTGTTCTCCATTTGTGGTCAGGACTCTTACTCTAGTGTTGATCACTGCCCTTGTGGAATTTTGATCTTGAAGTGTTCTCCTGCCCCACCACAGCAAAGCAGTTGGTTTAACAGTTTTAAAGCTGTGTGTGCATTCTTCTCAAGCCTTCCTTCTCTCATCCTTTACCACTGTCATCCCAGCACTTCTTGGTCTACAACAGCCTGTCTTTACTTTATAGTAGCTTCTGGGTCTTCTGTGGTTAACTCTTATTATTATTATTATTTTTTTTAATTGTAAAACAAAGCACAGACACTGGAAGCTACATACACCAACATGTGCTGTTGGTATAAGATGACACCTGTGTCTGTTCTCTGGCAGGGTTCCCAAGCATTGCTGTCTCTTGGCTGTGTCACCTTTATAATTCTGGCCTTCTAGTAACACAAATGGATGTGACTGCCTTTTTGAAAAACTGAGAAATAGAGTGATAGGGCAGGCTTCAGCCTTGCTGCTGTTTCATCACGTTTCTTGAGCTACCTCTTGTGTGTGTGTGTGTTTTAATTTTTTTATTTGTTCTTTTTAGATATATATGTGAGCTAGTTTTTTTTGAAAGACTAAACCTCACTATTAAAGATATTTTAGACGTTTTTAATATCTTTGAAATTCACAGTCACATTGTTCAGGATCTTCCCACATTCCTTTTTCAGTCATTTCTTTTTAAAGTTCTTCAATACTTGATCTCATGCTCTTAGAGACCTTGATGGATTCTGTAACATTGTGGGTTTCCTGTCTGATTCCTGCTGGCATTCTTGTCAGTGTGGATTTTGTACCACTTTCTTTAATGTTTTATATCCTTTTTGTTTGGATTTGGGGTTCTCTTTCAGCTGCTGCTTCTCAGTCCTCCCTCATTGCTGTCTACTCCTGTGCTTCCTGCTCTGGTCTAGTGGATCCAGTGACTGCTGGGCACAGCTGCTCCTTTGGCATCCTGTAGGAAACCTACCTGCCTTGTTCTCCACATCTCATGCTCCTGTGTTCCCATTCTCAGGGTTGGTGTTCTCAGACTTTCCCTGTTGCCCTCATCCCCTCCTTTAGATGCACCTTGAATTTGTTCTACCTCCTCCTCATCCTTCCACCTCCAGCCAGGCAGGCCCTCAGCTGTGACACATCCTATCATCTTCATTCATTACTTGTCTGAAAATGTGCTAGGCCTCAGCTGGTTCTCACCTCTTTCTTCAGGACAATCCAGGTATCATCTTTTACCAGAATAACTGAGCTGCTGTTGGCCCCACCACTGCTCCTGGAATACCCACCTTGGGTTTGATTTTTCTTTTTTTGGGGTGGTGGTGTTAGTGGTGATGTATTAGGGATTCAACTCAGAGGTGCGTTACCACTCTACATCCCCAGCCCTTTTTATTTTTTGTTTTGAGACAGGGTCTCTATGTTGCTGAGGCTGGTCTCGAACTTGGTGATCCTCTTGCTTCAACCTCCTGAGTCACTAGGATTACCACTACTCCTGGCTGGGCTGGTGTTATTACACAGTGGTCTGACGTGTGTGGGGTGTCTTGTACCTCCACCCCCTCCCTGGCTAGGGAGCTCCTCAGGCCTTTCCTGTCCCCAGGCTGGCCTTGGGCCTGCTGCTAGTGCTCAGGAGTTTAGGGTGATGTTGATTTTAATACTAATAATTGTATTTGTGGTAGTTGAAATAAATCAAAGGAAAATTGCTCTTATTTTTGCTGTATTGTTTTTCAGGGTTATTTTGGAGCTGTTGGAGCACTCCTGGAGCTTTTGGAGCACTCCTGGAGCTGTTGAAGATTTCCTGATTGTTACCTGGGAGGGCGTCCTGGAAATTTCGACAATGGGATCTGTGGACTTTTGTATTTTAAAAGACTTACTCAGTTTTATGATCGTGTACTACCCGAATCAAAGCGAGAAATGATGTGTATTTTTCTAAGTCATCAAGATAAATCCTTAAAACATTCAGTCTAAACTAGCAACCCAGTAAGGAAAAAAGCATTAAAAAACAAGTGGACCATGTTCAGGCAGTGTGAGGATTGCTGTGTTTAAGTTGCCTTTCAGGGTAGCGCTGTTACACCTGTGGTGTTTTTGTAAATCTCAGCATAACTCACTGCAGATGCCTTGGAAGAGCTGTCCCGCGTTGAGCTGGCTGTGGTTGTGCATCCTGTTTTGACTTGCTATATGCAAGACAGGCTGCTGTGTGTGATAATCTAATCACTGTTTTCTCAGTACGGCCTTAGAGATCACCTGTGCATTACTCTGGTTTGCATTTAGCCTGTGTGTGTATGTACATATTGAAAAATAGTTTAAGCTTCTAAAAACTTAATTGGGTGGGTTAATTCTGTTCCTGAAACTGAAAAAGCAACTTTTAGAAGGGCAGCTCTGTGTTACTTCTCTAAATCATGGGAAGATCTGTATGGAAGGAGAAAACTGCTGGCAGAATTCCCTAGGGTAGGGGGCATAATGACCTGACCAAAGTGGGTGAGCTAGTGGAAAAAGCAGAGGCTGGCAGTGTGACACCAAAGAGCCTCTGGAATTGACGGCTCTTCAAGGGGCCATGTAGAGAGTATCCTTTCAGGCTGAGTAGCAGATGAGGAATTGAGGTGTCTGCTGATTAACTGTGGGAGCCTCTGGTGCTTGGGGGTTTCAGACTACTTGAGTGTCTTGCTAAGGGCTGGACCTTTTCTTTCTGCTGTGCAGAAAAATTTAAGAAGCCTTCCCCTTGGAGACAGTGCAGCTTTTATATCTAATGTACCAAGTGATGTGGGAATCACAGTTGAAGGCAAGGAAAGGCCTGGTATAAAGCAGCCTTGTAACCAGAAGGAAGGTCTTAAGACCCTCCCTGTTCTGTGATCTCCACATGTAGCTCAGTTTCTTTCTGGGGTGGAATGGAGGGGTGAGTAGGGCACAAGATTGGGTGTGGGCTGTGTGATGGCAGCAGAGGGCCGGCTCACGCAGGGCGTCCCATAGCTTTTTCCCCGAGGGACACGTGCCTTTATGCATGTGCCTTGACACATCTAGAGGGTGGGTCCAGCTGGGCTGAGGCCTCCTGCAGCAGAGTAAGAGGAATGCTGCTGGGATGGCAGTTCACCCTTATTGCAGCTGCTCATCTCTAGGTCTTCCACTCTCAGTGGTCTGCTTGTTGGCTGCACTTTCTCCTTGTTACCAAAAACACCACCACCATCTACCCACTTGTACTGGGACTGGAGGTGGGGATTTCTCCGCTTCTGGGCCCTTGGCTTTCCTGCTCCACTGGGCAGATTATTCCTGTGAACTTCCATCTCATGGAGCACATGAGGTTATGACAGTGTTCCACATGGGCAGCCTCCTCGGCCCTGGCTATTCCTACAGTATAACACAGAAGGAAATTGAAGCCCAGAAGAGCAAATAAACCCAAGGTCACACAGCTGGTAATGGGCAGAACTGGAATCAAGCCCAGATCTGTCTGGATCCAGAGTATGAGCTGTGAATGTCTCACTGGCCTTCCTTCAACCCACTGTTCCTCTCTTGAGAAGCTGTTTTTCTTCACTTTTTACCTTGTGTTCAGCCCACTCTGTCATTCCATGGGAGTGTTTTTGATAGGCCACCAGTGAACCTAAAGTTACAAATCTAATGGATGTTTCAGGATCTTACCTGCGTCAGCTCTTAGCAGGCTCCTCTTGCTTCTCTGCCTCGTGGATTATTTCTGTCTTTGCCAGCTTGTTCTCTGATGACAGATGGTGTTAGTCCTCAGACACAGTCCTGGATCTCCTCAAGCCATCTCTACAATCCTGGATCTCCTCAAGGCAGCACCCCACCCAGACCTGGCCCTTAAATTCAAGCCCTGGACACTATTTTCTCTCCACCTGTGGACTTCCACGCTATCCCTGCAGATGTGCATATCCTCATCCAAGGTTACTGCCATCTCACCACCTCCAGCCCATAAGGTGCGCTCCGGGTGGTCACCATGGCCAACATCCTGTCTGCTCTCAGTGGTTGTCCTAGTCTGCTTTCCACCTGAGTGTCTCACCTTATCCTAACGCCAGAAGAAGCAGTATGTGGGCTGTGGCTATGGTGCAGAGAAAAATATATGGCCTGAACTGATAGGAGGAGGGTGGCTGGTAAGGGGTAGGAGGTGGCAGGGTGTAGGGAGATGAGGGCGTAAGGGTACCTATGCTTGATTTTGGACTGTCAGATAGGCAGCTGAGTTTTTAGGTCAGATACAGAGCTGGGTAATGCGCATGCAGATGGGAAAAGCAAAGCAAGGGGATTTTGTGAATTCCAAGAGCATGAGAAAAATAATAGTAATGAAATGGGCAGTGAAGGAATAAGAGACAAAACAAACTATTCATAGGGGCCTGTGGCTCAGACTGAGGGCAGGTCTTCAGGCACCTGGTGGAGAATGGATGAGGCTGTCCAGATTCGACTGCAAGGTCATGAATGGCCTCAGAACTAAGTTTTCCTGAAGCCACCAGACTGAAGCTAAGCTGCAGATGTCCTAGTGAGGAGTGAGGAGAGTAGCACTGGCCTAGAGGACTTTGGACCAAGACTTTTTCTCTTCAAGACAAATACTTTAAGGTCTGGGATATATAGCAAGAGGGTTGGTTTGGGGGTGAGTCCTTAGGGTCATGTGGGCTGAACGTGGAAAAAGCTAAGTCCTGCTACTTCAGGCCACCCTGAGTTCACAGTTGGGAGACTTTGTACAGTTGAGGCCAGGGTAATCTCCATTTGAAGCCTAGCATTCTCACCACTACTGCCTGTTACAGAAGTGGACAGGCCAGAGGCATCAGCACCTACCCCCTCTGCTTGAGCAGAACCTTTCCCTTTGTATTTTCAAGTCTTATCACCCAGGCAACTACTCTTGAGTTGAAAGGCACACACTCGAACACAAAGTATTTTCAAAACCTGCTTTTTATTTACATGTGTTGAATTCAGTCAATTACATGCATGTTTTGTTTTTAAACAAGTGATTAGCAAAAAATGCATTAAAATTTTAAAATAGCAATTAAATATACAAAAATATACCTTACAAAAAACTGCGGATGTTTAAAAATATTCTGCTGCAGAATTCTTAGTGTACAAACACGTCTATGAAAACTGAGGTTCAGCATTTCATAAACCTTATTTTTGAGGGAGTTATACAATATCTAGTGAATAAGCCCCAAAGGGCTAAACTGCAAGACTAAAGTGCCCCCCTTCCTGGCAATGATCTGTCAAGAGACCTAGAGACAAGTTACCAGCAGCGTTCTCTTGGAAGACCAGGCTGTCACCAGGAGGGACTTATTAATGCTGGGCACCCTACCCCATCCACCGAGCTGTGCAAGGGAGGGAGGAACGTGGACGGAGACTAATGGTACACAGCAGGCCTCAAACACAGACCTGCCAAGCTGGAACTGGCCTAGGGTGCTGGGAAACTTTGTCAAAGCACAAACAGAAGTCTCTTGACATTGGTGGGGCCCACATTCTAGGTTACACCATGTCTATAAAGCAGCACGGGTGGTCTCCCTAACCCTGTGGCCACAGGAATGAGGACTAGATTGGAAAGCCAGAAGTGTAGATACTTCATTTAAAAGTGGAATTAAGTGTTTTGCATCTTGCAACATTTTGGGCTCTAAAGCTGAACGGGAATTACTGAACAATTCCCCCTCAATTGGAAGCACAATCCATGGCACATGGGATCTTGTTCATCTTACTAAAGAGCAATGATCTGGTGTTTTCCAGTTATCACATGCAGTTTTCAGAATTTACATTGAGTTTAGGTATCCTCCATCTCTGTTACTTAAGGAATTCCTAACAGGGAAAGACACTAACCAAAGCCAGATATTCCACAAGTGCCTGAAGGGTGGGGTTTACCACAAAATTTCTAATCAAAGTTCAGGTTAGAGTGGGCCTAGTTGCACTTTAACACAGTGATGCTGCTTGGGGCAGTAGGCAGACAGATACCATCAAGGCTGATGAGAGGCACTGGGTGGCTGTTGGTGAGTGAGGCACAAGTCTACCCTCCCCCAGGGCTGCCTGGAGGAAGCAGCTTCAACTTTCATCTCCTTAAAGGGCAAAAATGAAGAGATTATGGTAATTTCTTATGCCAAATGGAAAAGTGGTTGGGTGAGGGGAAAATTCTCTAGGAAACATTTGCCTCTGAGTACATGAAGATGAAAGAAAAGGAAGCCAATCTGGAACTTGCTTATGGACATTCAGGTATAGCAGCCAGCTGACTGGTAGAGGCTCCAGAGACATCTGCACTACAGGACAAGCCTTTAATTTCTATTCAAACTCCTTCCTCTGAGACACTGACACTCTTAAGAAACATGGCAGTTACAGGCAGACAACACTAAACAAACTGGATGGGGTTGGGGCACACTGCACATACAGCTTGGGGCTGGGGAGCTGGTCTTGCTTGAGCCTGCTCTGATCTCACACAACAGGAAGACCATCTGAAAACTAGTGCTTTTGAATTGGCTGGACCATTGGCTTAAGGGAAGGATTGCAGTTGCCGATTCACATAAGAAACGATATAGTTCCAGTATGTAAACATCAAATAAAAAACACCTCATTCAAAAGGAATGTGATGCAAAAATATCCCCCAGTTCTGGGCTCACCTTTTAAGAGATTCTGATTAATCAAATGGCACTTCCCACACGAACAGGAATGTCCCTTTAATAAGCCTGTGTGTTATAACATGAGCAAAAAAACTCCAATTACCCATACATTTGCACAGGAATGTGTATGCATGAATAATCTCTGGAAAGCTATGCAAGGAACAAAAACTAGTGGGTGCTCATGTGCTGAGGAACTGGGTTTGATGGGGTCAGGAGTGCAAGGAAGACAATTTTTAACTGTTTTGTGGGATTACCTATTTAAAAAGTTAAATCTAGAAAGGAAGACAGCACTGAACAACCAAGTTGGGGTGCAATGGGGGAAATGACAGATGAATGTGACCAAGGAAGATTAGGAGAGGAAAGGGAGACAGGTGAGTCCTAGCCCCAGGTAAAGCCCCTGCAGATTAGGAAGCTCTTGAGCCTGCATGACTCAGATATTATGTGGATGAGCAGCCCCCTGTCCCTAGGCCTGCTGCTCACCAGGCTCTGGACACTGGCTAATCTTCCCAAGAGGTGGCAAGGACATTGTTAATGCAGTCCCCAGATGGTGAATGAGGAAATGAGACTTTGAGACAAGCCTGCAGAATGGCACAAGGCAAGTGAATGGGAAGGGGGGTAACTTAAATCACTTCAAGTTCTTCTGCCTGGAGCTCTGGGATACCTCCCTGTGCACCTCCTAATACCCAGGAAGCCTCTCAGAAAATAATTTCTATAGTAGTTCATAGTAGCTTAAAGTGGGACCTGACAATGGAGATGAGATGTGGAGTCATGAAGAGACACGGCCCAATGTCATTTCTGATGGAGCCAAGGGGTTTGGCACAAGGGAAAAGGATCTTGATTTATTAAGAACTAGGTAGCTGGCATTAGTGGGAGGTCCCCTGTATTCCTTAGCCCAGACCTCCAGAAGCACTGTTCCCATTTGGCCAGTTCTGTCTTGTCCTGCTCCTTGGCCAGAAAAGTACAGGTTGCAAGAACTTTATCTGCTAGTGATGGGCCTAACCAAATCATACTTGGCAAAGAAAAGCAGCAGATGTCAACTTCTAGGGTCTTATGCTGATCCAACTAGGAACTGGGCTGGGTCTGTTCCCTGCTTCTAACATCAGCTGAATTCAGTTGGCCTCTAGCAATAACTAGATAATGGTTTAGCCACAGAAGGGCTGAGTTATGTTCCACTAACTCACAGCACCCAAGTGACATCCAATCTTTGAGCTGCTTAAGACACTGACAAATCACACCAGCTAGTGGTCCAAGAGTAGATCAGATTCCCCACATATCTACACCTGGTGGGGGACCCAGGTGTAGGGACTGTATGGCTAAGAGTTGCCATAACTACTGTTAGTGATGCAGCAGGATGCCACCAAGCCAAGAGATCACTAAGAGCAGAGGAATACTCTTGTTGACAGTTCCTCTTCCAGCCCAATGCTAGCAGAAGGAATTCCTTTTAAGAAGCACTTTGCATTCACAAGTGCTGAGATGGTGAAGTTAGTGGCACTTCATTCAGGCACAGCATATCCAAGACGAGGCCCAGTACAGAATACAGAGCATTCTTGTCCTTTCCTCTAAAGGCCCTGACTATTTGGGGTCTGCACCTTAGCCTGCCTGGAACTCTTATGCAGTGAGATGAGATGATTTTGTCTTGGCACAAATCCAGGGACTTCATGAGGCTATCTCCTTAGTACTAATGCATAAGGACAGAAAAGGTGGCAACTGAAAGGCTAGAGTCCTAGGAAAGTTGTAAGTGGCAATGATTTGCACTGTAGGTCAGAAGGGGAAAATTTTCTTTCCTATTGGAGCCCCTTAAAAAAAGAGGCAGCAACATCTGTCCCAAGGTCATGCCATGGAAACTGGTGGATGCTGGCCATTAATGAGGCTGGGCTAGCAGCAAGCCCACTTAACATTGGTCACTGAAAACATTTCACTGTAAACTGGGTGTTGCAGCATTCAATTCTATCATGCTACGAACAGAACACAAAAGGAGGGTGAAAGTCGCAGTGTATAAAGAGTTCTCAAAAGGGCCAAACAGGCTAAGGCGTTCATATAAAAATAGTTCACACTTCTCTTGCCCTGTTTAGGCAGCAGTCCAGTTGGCATACGAATAGGTCACACATAGGAAACGGCCAATTTTGACCAACTGCATTTGTAATTTTCCAAACTGGATTCTGCCCAGCACTTTTCTAAGCAAATGGGAATTTTCTTCCTCATCTGACCCAAGCCACCTGAGCCAAGGTCAGGTTCCCTCTTATGATCGTAGAGGCTGGATTCCAGAAAAAATTCCTGGAGACATGCCATGAGTACAGCAGCAATACCTTCTCCATCCTCTCCATGTCACGCAGACTGTATTCCAGTGAAAAACTCTACTCACACCTGTGGGACAGAGTGGAGTAAAGCAGTTGATGATGTGTTGCGGCACCTCCTATGATGGGATGGGAGGGGGAGAGCAGGCTGTGGAAAAGAACGTTCTGTCTCATCCACTGCTACTTCACATGGCTAGTTTACACAGTATTCACAGATCCTAATAGACTGAGTCATTTCTAGAAAAGCTGGACAGAAAGAGCCAAAGAGTAGCATGCATCTCTCTCCTATGAAGACACTTTCAGTTGGTGATCACAAGTTCAAATACTGAGGCACACACTAAGGGTAGCCAGCCCTATAGGGGCTTCCTGAAACTATTTACAATTCCGCATGGATCACCAGCTTCAGGATTCAGAATTACGTAGGGAACTTACTTGGGGTAGACTTTAAAAAGTCAATGACAGGCATTTTTTTTTTCTTAAGTAGAAACAGCACAAGAGAGGGGAAAGAATAGAGGGAGGAAAGAACAGGAGAGGCAAAGGGGTCAGTATCCTCTTCATTCAGCTGGGCCAGGAGGACTGGCCTTTGTCAGTTGCTCCTCTTTAGGGCCATCTGAAGGGCTCACAGCAGCTTCACCTGCGCCAGTGGGCCAAGGCCAGCAGCTACATTGGCACCATACTGTGCTTATAGGGATGTAGGCAGAACCTTGGGGCCCCCTGGGTTACACAGGGACAGTGTGGACACAGGCTCTAGCCCCTGCTGGGGCTCCTGACAGGCCTAACTGGTGAATGGGAGGAGAAAATGGTAAGAGGAAATGACTTCTGACCAGGCCTTTCCAAGCACATCTGATATTTTCAGCTTAGATGATTTGATAGCAAGTATTGGTAGCAAGTGGACTTGGGACAGATATGGTGAGGGGCACTTCTGCCCTTGGGTTCCAAGATGGGCTTATCAAAGGAACATATCTGAAAAGCTGTGGGCACTGCCTCACCAACCACTGGCAGCTACCTGTGTTTTGGCTGGTGTAACCACTGATTTTACTCAGTTCCCGGCTGCCAGGAGGGTTTGTGGTCTGCACAGGAGCTCATCTGTCCACAGGGTAGGGGTGTGGCTTTAAAGACCATCCCTCAGTTCCCTTATCTTACACCTGTGTTTATCTTCCCTTCTGCTTGATAAAGATTCACCTCAACATGGAGATAGAGTGTAATGGAGTTAGCAAGAGACCCTCATGAAGTTTCTGGAATCAAACCTGTAGACTCATCCACTCCTCTTCTCTTGGCCATGGGGTAGTGTCAGAGTGCTTTGGTTGTCACAAGACCCAGATGCCTTAGATTGCCAGCCTGGCTGACTCAAGAGTTCTTCGTGAGGAAAAAGAAGTGGCAGCTAATGCCCCAGGTAGAGAGCAGCCAAGACAGAGACTGCTTGTGTTCCTCCTGGCTCCACACAGATCTCGTATTCAACAACAGTCTGATCCTCGCAGTGAGCTATACAATGTTCTCTGCCCCAGGCAGGGGTCCCTGGGGGGGCCCATGGTCCTGCTTATTATGCAGTTGGGCCAGCTGCAGAACTGGCATGTTGCACAGTGGACACACTTTCCGAACTTCCAGCCACTTAATAAGGCACCTGCAGAATGAAACAAGGTGAGGGGAGGGAGATGTTAGTCCCATACTAATAGCAGCTCCTGCCCTCATCTCACTGTTGCCAAGGATAGTGAACATGTCTGCCACCTAGAACCCAAGTGTGAGGAGTCTGGTATATGGTCTCAAGGAGCTTCACTATAGGTGGAGAAGACATGTCAGTCTCTCAAGGAATCAGACCCTCCTGTTTTCCAAAAGATGGTATTAGGAAGCCAGTTGGTGTGTTATACCCTCAGTTTACCTCCCCCCCCCAACTTCTTTTTTTAGTGGGGGTACCAGGGATTGAACTCTGGGGTACTCAACCACGGAGGCATATTCCCCAGCCCTATTTTGTATTTCATTTAGAGATGAGGTCTCACTGAGTTGCTTAGTGCCTCACTTTTTCTGAGGCTGGCTTTGAACTCGTGATCCTCCTGATTCAGCCTCCTGAGAGGCTGGAATTACAGGCATGTGCCACCACGCCCGGCTACCCAGGACTTCTTAAAGAGCAAAGTACACTGAGGAGGGAAATAGGAAGCAGGAAAATAAAATTTTCTAGTAGAAATACAAAACATATAAAATTGCAAGAGAAGGGAGATATTAATGTCTGTGGTAAGGAGGAGATGGCCCCACACTACCATTTATATACAGACTGTATTTATTTTGATTTAAAGTAACTATGGTTTTGATTAAAATACATTTTTAGGAGATGGAAACTATTGTTGAAAAGTTCCATCTAAATAGTTGTTTATAATCTGGGCTCCAGAGAGGTATAGGCTTGGCTGACTCTCTGCCTGAGCCCTGTCGTGGTAGTCACATTCCACCTCCCTCACCCTCCTAAATGTCACGAATACACACATCTGCCTCACAGGGTGCTGTCAACTTCCTGCATTACAGACCAACTGAGAAGCCATCAAGCTTGTCTGGCATTGCCACATAGCACACACTGAGTTGGTTGATATGCCTCAAGGTCAACTCCCATTAAATAATTCCATGCCAATACTCACTTTCTGTGGAAGGCATGCTTACATGGACAAATCCCTAACTCGTCCCGAGGCTTGAAGTCTTCTAGACATACTGCACAGAGCTGAAAGACAAAGTCACAAATGAGACCAAGTGTCTGGTAGGTACTCACCCAAGCCACAGAGCAGAGCTCAGGCTCCCCAGGGCCAGCCATTTGAAGAAATTTATAGTGTCTCACAACTCTTTACAGGAAAGAAACCACCTGGAATGGTAAGGCCCTCTGAAGAAGATGCCCATGCTCTTCCTGTTGCACATTTAAAGGTGGTAGGCAGATGGAGAGACAGAAAACAAGTACAGGTTCCTTTATTCTGTGCATGAGAGAAGTGTGACAGGATTCCTCTCATACATGCAGGCTTCACCTTGTAACTTGCATGTGACCAGGGACTGAGTTTCCCAGGGGATGCTCTACCTGATCAGCAGCACGGTCCCAGCTCCCAAGTACTCACTGAAGGGCCTGCTCACATCCTGGGCAACTCTTGCTTCAGTTTTTAAGGCACAAATTGCAGTAACATGCTATTTGTAGTTCTTAGAGCTGCCATGTGGCACTGTCCTTCTATCAGAGTCTGTCTTTGTCAAATTAAATGTTATTACAAGTTTCACTTACCAAATTATGTACATGGGCCAGGATTGCTCTCTGACAGATGGACAGTTTTCACTGCTTTCATACTTAGTGCCTTGGATACATGTATCATCACATTTACCCATTTTACAGATGAGGAAACAAACGTAGCAATAATCATGTTGGAGAGAGGCCAGGCTTGGTGGAGTTGGGGAGCAGCTAGTCCTGGCTGGGGACTCAGGTCTGTTACACTGATGTGTTCCTGAACCCCTTCTGTCTCCTGTTCAATAGCTGCATTCTTCTTTGCTTGTTTTCCTGTTCATCCCCAGGGATCCTGGCTCAGGCTATCACTATTTCCTGCCCTGACAGCAGACATGGTTTTGCTGTGATCAGCTTTTTAACCTGTAATAGTAACCCAGTCTTTCTAGGTTACGTGTGCCTATAGCCAGTGCTGTGAATGTCAGTCTTCCAATACCCCTGTTGTGGCAATTACTGGGGCCTTTTGTGTACAGCAGACAGGATCTTCTCAGGAGGAGAATAGACAAGAGTGCCCTATAAGATTCAGCATGCCACCAAGACTGCAGGAAGGAAGAAGGCAGGATAGGTTGTCTGGCCTGGGCTTGGACACCTACTAGCTTTGTGTTATTACAAGTTGTGGCCTCTGTCCTCATAATTACTGTTCTTTACCTGTAAAATGAGGACATTACCTGTCCTGCTCCTCACTGAACTATATCAGGTTGGAAGGATATAGTAAGGCAGTCTATCAATACCAATTGTCTATTAATGTTTAAAATTTGTGATGAGAGCATTACTTTCAAGTCCATTTTTGTTTTCTGGGGCAGGGTTATCTTTTTGGGCCTCAGCTTCTCATCTATAAAGGCAGAAAATGCCCCCACCTTCTAAACTGGATGAGCAACCCTGTGGCCTTCAAGAGGAAGCTTCCCTCAGCCTAACCTTCTGAAACAGGGTTAGAATTATCTTCTGGAAGTTCAGTACTAACTCTACTGAAGTATGTGAGACACATTGCTCATTTTTATAAATTCAGGATCCAAATTTGTCACCTTTTCAAAATGGAGTTTGTTATGGTTTTTAATGTGCTATTATGTTCTACATAAACAAATTCTAAAATTATATTGGGCTAGTGTTGTGGCTCAGTGGTAGAGCACTTGCCTAGCATGTGTGAGGCACTGGGTTCAATTCTCAGCACTGTAATTAATAAATAAATTAAATAAAGGTCCATCGACAACAAAAAAAAATTAAAAACAACCTCAAAAACAAACAAAAACTATAGATGCCTGAAAACAAACAAACAAACAAACAACAACAAATACAACATATACACAAAGAAGATAAATCTGACATGGTAAGTGCTAAAGGTGACCAAAAACTAAGGCAATAACAAAAAGACAAAAGCCTCAAACTGGACTTCCTGGAAGATCCCCCAGGGCCAGAGGCATTTAAAAATTTTCCTTTATAGAGCATATTTTGCAAATGACCTTTACTTTCAATGACAGATTGTTTGTATCCAAAGTGATTTTCTATCACCTTTATAAATACTAAGCTATAATTCTCATATCATGATATTTACTCCTTTAAATAGGTATAGAATTCAGCAGGGTTTTTTTTTTTTTGGTACTAGAGATTGAATTGAATCCAGAGGCACTACTGAGCTATATCTCCAGCCCTCTTTGTTTTTTATTTCAGACAGGGTCTTGCTAAATTGACAAGGCTGGCCTCAAATTTGCAATTCTCCTGCCTCAGCCTTCTGAGTCACTGGACTCAGGTATGTACAGATGGGTACCACTGTGCCTGGTCAAAGAACCCTTCCCTCTCTGCTTCTAGTACTGGGCATCAAACCCAGGGCCTTGTCCATGCTAGGTAAGTGCTCTACCACTGAGCTATATTCCCAGCTCCTAAAAGTTTTAAAACACATCCAGAGTTGTAACCCCAGTGATTCAGGAGGCTGATGCAGGAGAATCACAAGTTTGATGTCATCCTGGCCAACTTAATGAGAACCTTTCTCAAAATAAAAAAATAGGGCTGGGATTGTGGCTCAGTGGTAGAGCGTGCACCTAGCAGATGCAAGGCCCTGGGTTTGATCCTCAGCACCACATAAAAATAAATAAAATTAAAGTATTGTGTCCAACTACAACTAAAAAATAAATATTAAAAAAAATAAAAGGACTGGGGATGTAATTCAGTAGTAAAGTTCAATCTCCAGAACCAGGGGGGAAAAAAATAATATATTAACTCTCTGCCACTATTTAATTCCAGAACATCTGCCTCACCTCCCTTACCCCAAAACACCCATAGCCATAAGCAATCCCTTCCTATTTTCCCTTTTCATCAAATTCTGGCAACCAACCACTAATTCTGTCTTAACGGATTTCTCTATTCTAGACATTTTATGTAAATGGAAGCATAAATATGTGGTGTTTTGCATTTGGTTTCTTTTCCTTGCTGTCTTTAAGGTTCATCCATACTGTAGTACTTCTTTTTTTGGGGGGTTACTGGGGCACTTAACAACTGAGTTATATCCCCAGCCCTTTCTTATGTTTTATTTAAATTTAGGGTCTCACTGAGTTGTTTAGGTCTCACTAAATTACTGAGGCTGGCTTTGAACTCATGATACTTCTGCCTCAGCCTCCCAAGCCACTTGGATCATAGGCCTACACCACTGAGCCTGGCCTTCATTCATTTTCATAGTTAAATAATGTTCCCTTGTATAAATATACCACATTTTGTTTATCCATTCATTGGTTGGTGACCACTTGGGTTGTTTTACATTTTGGCTATTGTGAATAATGCCACTATACATATCAGTATATCTATTTGATTGCCTGTTTTCAATTCTTTGGGGTATATATGAAGGGGTAGAATTACTGGGTTATAGATAACTATAATAAATTATAGTTATTAATTTTCTGAGGAGCTATCAGACTGATTTCCAAAGTGGCTGAATCATTTTACATTCCTACCAGGACTATATATGGGTTCCAATTTCTCCATATCATCACTAACATTTATTACTGTCTTTTTGATTATGGTTATCCTAGTGGGTGTAAAGTGGTCATTTCCCAAGTAACTAATGATGAATTATTTTTTGGCTATTTGTATTTCTTCCTTGGAGAAATGTCTATTCAAGTCCTTTTGCCCATTTTTTAGCTGACTTATTTTTCTTTTTAGTTATGAATTCTTATATATTTTAGATATAAATCCCTTGTCAGATAATCAACTTGTTTTGAAAAAGGTGCAAAAGCATTTCAATGGCAGAAGGATGGCCATTTCAATGAATAATGTTGGAGCAACTTCAAGTCCACAGGCGTGAAAAGCACATACTACCTAAATTACAAGTAATGAGAAAAAAATTTGATAAGCCAGAGTTAAAGACTTTTATTTTGCAAAAAGCCCTGTTAACAAAGTAGCAAAATATGAAGTCAATACCCATAAATCAAATACACTTCTATACATCAGCAATGAATCCTCTTTAAAAAAATTTTTTTTTTAAAGAGAGAGAGAGAAAGAATTTTTAATATTTATTTTTTTAGTTTTCGGCGGACACAACATCTTTGTTTGTATGTGGTGCTAAGGATCGAACCCGGGGCCGCATGCATGCCAGGCGAGCGCGCTACCGCTTCAGCCACATCCCCAGCCCAGCAATGAATCCTCTGAAAGAGAAATTAGGAAAACTATACCATTCACAATAGCCTCAAAAACAAACCAAAAACCAACAACAACATCAAAAAAACTTGGGAATCAATTTAACCAAAGAGGTGAAAGACTGCTACAATGAAAACTACAGAATACTAAAGAAAGAAATTGAAGAAGACCTTAGAAGATGGAAAGATCTCCCATGTTCTTGGATAGGAAAATTAATATTGTCAAAATGGCCATACTACCAAAAGCACTATTCAGATTCAATGTGATTCCAATTAAAGTTCCAACATCATTCCTCATAGAAACAGAAAAAGCAATCATAATATTCGTTTGGAAAAATAAGAGACTCAGAATAGCCAAAGTAATCCTTAGCAAGAAGAGTGAAGCAGGAGCCATCACAAAACGACCTTAAACTATACTACAAAGCTATGGCAACAAAAACAGCATGGTATTGGCACTGAAATAGACATGTAGACCAATGGTACAAAAAAGAAGACATAAAGACAAACCTAGTTATCTCATACGAGACAAAGGTGCCAAAACCATACATTGGAGAAAAGATAGCCTATTCCAAGAAACAGTGCTATGAAAACTGGAAATCCATATGCAACAAAATGAAATTAAATCCCTATCTCTCACATGCACAAAACTCAACTCAAAGTGGATCAAGGACCTAGGAATTAGATCAGAGACCCTGCGCCAAATAGCAGAAAAAAATAGGCCCAAATCTTCATCATGTCAGATTAGGCCCTGACTTCCTTAACAAGACTCCTAAAGCACAAGACGTAAAATCAAGAATCAATAAGTGGGATGCATTCAAACTAAAAAGTTTCTTCTCAGCAAAAAACACAATCAATTAGGTGAAGGTAGAGCCTACAGAATGGGAGCAAACTTTTACCACACGCCCAATAGACAGAGCACTAATCTCCAGGATATATAAAGAACTCAAAAAAAAACTTTAACACCAAACAAACAAATAGCCCACTGGGCTAAAGAATTGAACAGACACTTATCAGAATAAGATATACAATTGGTCAACAAACATGTGAAAAAGTGTTCAACAACTTTAGGAATTAGAGAAATGCAAATCAAAAATTCATCTCCCTCCAGTTAGAATGGCAGTTATCAAGAATACAAGCAACAATAAGTGTTGGTGAGGATGTGGGGAAAAGGCACACTCATACATTGCTGGTAGGACTGGAAAGTGGTGCAACCAATCTGGAAAGCAGTATGGAGCTTCCTTAGAAAACTTGGAATGGAACCACCATTTGACCCAGCTATCCTACTCCTCAGTCTATACCCAAAGGACTTAAAAACAGCATACTATGGGGATGCAGCCACATTAATGTTTATAGCAGCACAATTCCCAACAGCTAAACTGTGGAACCAACCATGCCCTTCAATAGATGAATGGATAAAGAAAATGTGGTAAATATACACAATGGAGTATTACTCAGCATTAAAAGAGAATAAAATTCTGGTATTTGCAGGCAAATGAACGGAGTTGGAGAATATCACACTGAGTGAAGTAAGCCAATCCCAAGAAACCAAAGGCTGAATGCTTTCTCTGATAAGTTGATGCTGATCCACAATGGGGGCGGGGGCATGGGATGAATGGAGGAACTTTGGATTGGGAAGGTAAGGGCGGGTAATAAGGGCAGGAAAGATGGTGGAATGAGATAGACATAATTACCCTAGGTACATGTATGATTGCATGAATGGTGTGACTCTACTTCACATACAACCAGAGAAGTGAAAAATTGTGCTCTATTCATTTACAATGAATAGTAGTGTATTCTGCTGTCATGTATAACTAATTAGAACAACAATAACAACAACAACAACAACAAAAAAGCCCTGTTAAGATGAAAAGCTGGGAGAATATATTTGCATACCTTTTTATTTTATAGATTTATTATGATTGAGTTATATGAGTTCAGATACAGACTTGCAAATATTTTCCTCCCTATGGGTTGTCCTTTCACTTTCTTGATAATGTCTTTTGAAGCATAATAGTCTAATATTTTGCTAACTTCAATTTATCTATTTGTTTCCTTAGGTTGCATGTACTTTAGTTGTTATATCTAAGAATCCATTGCCTAATCCAAGGTAATGATGATTTATATACTTATGTTTACTTCTGAGAGTCTCATATTATTAAGTGATATATTTGCCTTGATACATTAAGACAAATGAACAGAGAAAATAAAAATAACCTAACTATATGCTGTCTATAAAAAAACTTACTTCAAATATAATTATATAGGTAGACTAAAGATAAAAGGATAGAAAGAGACATACCATACAAACATTAACTAAAAGGAAGCTGGAGTCACTATATTATCAAAGACTTTGAAGCAGGACCAGGTGCAGTGGTGCATGCCTACAATTCTAGAGCCTGGGGAGGCTGAGACAGAAGGATCGTGAGTTTGAAGCCAACCTCAGCAACCACAAGGCAGGTGCCAAACAACTCAATGAGGCCCTTTCTCTAAATAAAATACAAAACAGGGCTGTGGTTCAGTGGTTGAGTGCCCCTGAGTTCAATCCCTGGCAATCCCTCCCCGCCAACACACACAATAAAAAGACACTGAAGCAAAGAAAATTATCAGGGATGAACAGGGATCTTGATAAAAGGGTAAATCACCAAGACATAAAAATCCTAAATGTGTAACAGCCTAAACAACAGTGCTTCAAAAAAATTACTAAATAAATAAATAAAAGATATAATACATTCATTCATACATTAGAAAATAAATATAATAAATGTCAATTCTCTCCAAATACATTTATATATTTAATATAATACTAATCAATACTCAGGTTTTTTTTTTTTAAATCTTCTATTTCAGTTATTCCCTTTATTTTACTTTTTTTTTAGTTGTAGATAGATACAATACCTTTATTTCACTATTCACTTTTTTAATATGGTGTTGAGGATCAAACCCAGAGCCCACACATACAAGGCAAGTGCTCTACCACTGAGCTACAACCCCAGCCCCAGATTTTTTTTTTTTAACTGATATAGACTAGCTGATTCTATACTTTACAAAGAAGGGCAAAAGAACTAGACTAGTGCTATAACTTGGTTTGTCCCCACCAAAACTCATGTTGAGGCTTGGTCCTCAATGTAATGGTGTTGAGTAGCAGTGGGATCTTTAAGAAATGAGACCTAGCAGAAGTAATTAGGTCATGAAGGCACTTCTTTCATGAATGGTTTCATATTTCCTGAGAGACTGGATTATTCTTTTGATACTGGATTAAGTTTAGCACCACTGAGCTAGAACCTCACAAGACTGGACTAGTTACTGTAACAAGATTATGAAGCTGTTCAGGTTTCCCTCTGTCTCTCTCTTGCTATCTGACCTTTCTTCTGTATGTGCCTACTTCACTTTTGCTTTTCTACCACACATGGAGCAGCACATGGTCCTCACCAGAAGCAAAGCCAATGCCAGTGTCACGCTCTTGGACCTTCAGCACATGAGCCCAAACTAACCTCCTTTCTTTATAAAGTACCCACCCTCAAGTATTTTGTTATAGCAACAGAAACTAGACTAAGACATCTAACTAAAACAGTTTTGGAAGAGAATAAAGTTAGAGGAACCATACTACTTGATTTAAATTTTTTTTAAGTTATTGATAGACCTTTATTTTTTATTTATTTATATGCGGTGCTGAGAATCAAACCTAGTGCCTCACACATTCCAGGGTAAGTGTGCTTCTACCACTGAGCCCCAGCCCCTGCCCCCATACTACTTGATTTTAAGACTTAATATAAAACTACTCTAATCAAGTCAATGTGGTACTAATGAAGGAATAGGCACATAAATTAAGGAAACAGAAGAGAGAATATAGAAATAGTGCCACAAAAATATGGCCATTTATTTTTTGACAAAGGTACAAAAGAAAATGACGAAAGCAACTTCTCACCATAACTAGAATTTTTTTTTTTTTTTTTTATCACAGGTAAAAATTGAAGACAAAGGTACAAAAGAAATTTAATGATGAAAGCAACTTCTTACATAACTAAATACAAATAACAAATAACTAAATACAAATGGCCAGATTCAGCAAAACAAATTGATTAGGAATAGCTGGGGGCACTAATTCTAATATGTAATGAGGCAGTAATTTCCTTTTTTTGGTATTATTAGGTATTGAACCCAGGGCCCCTCACACATGCTAGGCAAGCACTCTATTGATGAGCTCATCCATAGACCCTTTTAAAAAAACTTGTGAGTCAGGATCTTGCTAAGTTGTTCAGGCTGGCTTTGAACTTGTGATCCTTCTGCCTTAGCCTACTGAGTAGCTGGGATTATAGGTACATGTATCATGCCAGCAACATAATACATTTATTCAGGATTAACTTTCTAAAAGTAATTGGTCAAATCAATACTGAAGACTTCTGTTCCCGACAAACCTGGTTTTTCAACTTGTTAATGTATGTCAGAATTAAAATTTCATTTATGGTTATCAAAAAGATCTCAAAGCAGGGCATGATGGTGCAAGCCTATAATCTCAGGGTTCGAGAGGCCGAGTCAGGAAGATCACACGTTCAAAGCCAGCCTTAGCAATGGCAAGGCGCTAAGCAACTCAGACCTTGCCTCGAATAAAATACAAAAAGAAAAAAATCTTAATTAGAAAAGAGATCACCTTCTATTATTTTATGCTAATTTTGGCCACATGTTAAAATTAACCTTTGGAAAGTTAAATATCCAACAGTAATTGATGCTTAAATTTAATCCAAAACTATAAGTAAACTGCTGTTAAATAGGAATGTATTCAATTCATTGATAAAAAATATGTAAAATGACCCAAGGAGCATCAGATCATTTCAAAGTGTTTAATAACAATTTAAATAATAATTATTATTCTTCAAATAACTTCACAAATTAACTCTCTTTGAGAGTCTGACAATGTAGCTTCACCACAGGCAACACAGGAATAACATTAAAATTAACAGAATTTTTATAGACTATGTGTCTTAATGTCTAGAACAGGATACACACACAAAAGTCTATATTTAAATTACCAGTGAGCATTTGTGAGTCAACCCTGCAACTTAACACTCAGACAATGCCCAGGATTTCTACTGCTACCTTTGTGCCCTTCCCATTCCATCCTTCTGCCTCACTTTCTCACACACCTATCCCTATTAGAAAATCATACTGTGTGTGTGTGTGTGTGTGTGTGTGTGTGCACGCGTGTGTGCCATTAGTAGGAAGGTAATACTGAGAACATTTTCAAGGGTGGAATTAGTACAAATTCACCTCAAATAGAAAAACTGATTTATATCTATCTCCTTTTATATAGCATTGATAGTAAGCAGCGTTCCCTTTTGCTATGAAATCTTACATTGGCACCATCCCTATTAAAAACAGTAAATATGTTACTCTCTTTAAGTCACACAATTTATCTTTATATGACTTCATCCTCAAATGGTCTATTAAGCAAATCAAAACAAGCCTAAGTTTTTCAGCTTCTGAAAATAAAGTTATTTAAGCACACTATAGCATATCACTTCTATTAGAAAATAGTTTAAGAGAATATTAAAATGTTTATAAAGCAACTTACCTCATGTAAATTCAATTCTTTTACTTTCTCTTTTAATATAACCTGTAAGAACAAAAAATTATTTTGTGCTTATTTAAATTTGTAACTTAAAACATTTTTCATTCCACTTAGAAATATTTATATTTATATATATGTATGTGTATATATGTGTGTGTGTGTGTGTACATACACACAAATAAAATTTCCTTCATAATTCAGTATTGAAGATAATCTCTTACAATTTGATAGAACATTTTAACAACACTCTTTTAACTTGAGCTCAATATACTATATAATATAAATATATTTAAATATATTCAGTATATTTTAAAGATTAAATTTACCATGTGTCTTGTGACCCAATTAGTTCTATCAATTTCATGTATAAATGATCACCAAGGCCAATTTTACTTTCTAGTTAGCCTATATACAAACACGCTTAGATTGTCAAGATTATGACAAAACTGAGACAAAAGATTTATTTAAAACTAAAATATTCAACTCTGAATCTCATATGAAAATTATGGGGAAGAATGTGGGATTAACCAAGACATCAGTGTGTACATCTAGGGAACAAGCCAATAAATTCAGATATCAAAGATACATGAATAAGGGCTGAGCTGTAGCTCAGTGGTAGAGCGCCTGCCTCGCATGTGTGGGGCACTGGGTTCGATCCTCAGCACCATGTAAAAACAAAGATATTGTGCCCGTCTACAACTAAAAAATATTTAAAAAAAGGATACATGAATAAAAAATGGATAGAAAGATATACACTCCTAAAATGATGACATAGTCCTGTTAACATCAGTGTCAATAAGGTTAATGACCCAAACAAGCTGAAGCTGCTATATATATTAAACTCCTGCCTATATTAAACTCATATAAACACATACTAAAATTCTAAGGACAACAAAAATTTTATGCTTAGAGCCAAAAGAGAATTAAGGGAAATCTAGGCCCATTGTTTGGTGTCAGTGGTAAATGTTAAAGAATGACACAAGGAAGAAAAAAACTACTTTTATTTGGATTTCAAGAAAAGTTGAGTTATTAAAGCACAAACCAGTGAGGAACTATAGAAGGGTTAACAGCTATGATCCAAGTTTGTGGGCTTCTAATTCGAGACCTGAACTAACATTTAAAGTACAAAAGGGAATGATGAGACCACTGTACCATAGCTGGTCATCTCTGAGGAACTGCTATGTCTTTAAATGGAGAAGGAGTTAAGTTCATTTAGCGAAATGTCTCAACTCTATTGATAGAAATGCTAAAATGAAAATATGTAAATCCAGTCTTAGTTTAAAATATGAGTGAAAATAATCTTAGTTCTTAGTTTTTAGGAAAAAAACATGATCAAAATCAATTTGGAGGCTGGGGTTATAGTTCAGCGGTTCGCACATGTGAGGCACTGGGTTCAATTCTCAGCACCACATAAAAACAAATAAATAAAATAAAAATAAAGATATTGTGGCTTTCTACAACTGAAAAAACATTAAAAAAGAGTAGATTTTATAAATCTTAATTAATTAATTAATATATTGAATTAAATTTCTTACCTGTTTGTATGCATAAAATTCTTTGTGGGCTTGATGTCTTAACCTAAAAGACAGAAATGAGCAATGAGTTACTGAGATTTCTAATAATTGAAAAAATTTAAAAATTGATTTTAGTGTTAATTTATATAATTTATGGTTTAAAATACAGTCTTTATCCTAGAATAAACCTAAATGACATCTCTTTTGCCAGGTTAGGAGAAAGTGAATCATGAAATGTTACTCAAATATAAGTTCTATTGATATTTCATTAAGACAAAATCTTAATACAATAAATATTTTAATGAAGATGACAGTTCTTTTTATATTTGCAAATATCTATTTTTTCAATAATATTTGCTATATCACATTTTTCATAAATAAAAATTTAAGTATAACATACATCTAATAAGGTATAAAATCTTGCCAGGCGTGGTGGCACATTCCTGGAATATCAGTGACTCAGGGGGCTGAGGCAGGAAGATTGGGAGTTCAAGACAAGCCTCAGCAACTTAGTGAGGCTCTAAGCAACTTAGCAAGACCCTGTCTCAGAATAAAAAATAAAAAAGGACTGGGGATGTGGCTCAGTGGTTAAGTACCCCTGGGTTCAATCCTCATTACCTAAATAAATAAATAAAAAGTATAAGACCTTAATTATATAGCTCAAAAATTTAAAAATGTATATTCCAGTATAATTATTATCCATATGAAGATAATAAGACATTTATAGTATCCTTGAAGCCTCGGAAATGATTCCTCTCAATCAGTACCTACTCCCCAGAGTTACCCGCATCTTGACTTCTGGTTACTGTTGATTATATCTGTTTTTTGGACTTCACATAAGCGGATCATTTGGCATATATTCTTTTTTGTTTGGCTTTCAGTCTACATCCTTTTTGAGAGTCATCCATGTTATATTCTGTTCTTTTGACTGACATGGTATTCCACTGTGTGCATATAATACAATTTATCCATTCTGTTGTTGAATAAAGCAGCTTCACAAATTCTTCTACTTATCTTTTAGTGGACATACAGATTCATTTCTGATGAGGATATAATTAGAAATAGAAATAGAATTGCTATGTCCACAGTGCTTGAACCAATTTCTACTCCTACAGGCAGTTTCTGAGAGTTCTAGTTCCACATCTTTGCCATTATTTAATGGGCTCAGTTTTAAAAAATTGAAAATTTAAATGTAGTCCAATTCATTATCTTTTCTCCAATTACTGTTAGTTTTTTTTTTTTTTTTTTGTATCTAGTTAACAAAATCTCTTTCTAGCTCAAGATTAGGAAAATATCTAAATCATAACAGTGCTCCTATACAATACTAAATAAAAGTGATAGTCAAGGGCCTATCAATATTGTCACTATTAAGTATGATGTTTTATTAGGTATTTTGTAGACAGCTTTGATTGAATTTTAAAAACACTCCCTTCTATTCTAGTTTGCTTATTTTAAAAACATTATGTGTAAGTATTACATTTTATAAAATATTATTTTTCTTCCTTTTTTTTTACTATTAATGTGGTTATTATATTGCTTTTTGGGGGGCAGTACCGGGGATTGAACCTAGGGCCCTATGCATGCAAGACTAGCACTCTACCATTGAATTTTATCCCCAAACCTACACTTTTTGATTTCTGAATATTAAAACAACCTTCATTCATGGAACAAATCCTATTTGGTTATAATGCATTACTCTTTTTTTTTGCACATATATGATTCACTAATATTTTGTTCATGAGAAAGATTGGTCTATAATTCCCTTTCTTGTCATGTACCATCAGACTGTGGAAAGAAAATTATGCTGGCCTCATTACATGTGCTGAGACGCTTTTCCTCTACTTCTGTTCTTTGGAAATATTGTATAAAAGCAGTATTTTTGCCTAAAATGCTTCAACATAACGAATTCACTGATGAAATTACTTGGCTTGCAAGTTTTTTATGGGAATGCATTAATAACCATTCAATATTCATTACATATAAATTATTCATATTTTCTATTGCTTTTGTCAGTTTTTCTTTTAAAAATGTTATTTTTATTCACATTACAATTAACTATCTTCTAGTGTACAAATCAATAATTTAATCACAATGTTGGTGCAACCAACAGTTTGTATCTAATGTTAAAGTTTTCAGTACCCTCCAATAAAACACCTGACACCCATTAGGTAATCATGCTTTCCTTCCCCCTTCCCCATCTCCTGGTAATCTCTAATCCCTCCTCCTATGGATTTTCATATCATGGATATATTCTAGAAAAGAACTCAAACAACATGCAACCTTTTGTGGTTGGCTTTTCAGTGAGCATAATGTTTTCATGTACATCCTAGTTGCAGTATATATCAGTACTTCATTTATGTCTGAATAATATTCCACTACATGTACATACTATAATTTGTTTATGTTGATAGACATTTGGTTGATTATCCATTTTGGCTATTATGGATAATGCTGTTAGAAATATTCTTCTACACAGCTGGGTGTGGTGGGGCACACTTGTGGTACTTATGAGTTGGGAGAGAAGCAGTAGGAGTGCAAGTTTGAGGCCAGCCTCAGCAACTTGGTGAAACCCAGTCTCAAAATAAAAAATAGAAATAGCTAGGGATGTGGCTCAGTGGTTAAGCTCCCCTGGGTTCAATTCCTGGTACCAAAACCAAACCCCCCCCAAAAAAAGTCTCGTACAAATTTCTGTGTGGACATATCTCTTCATTTGTCTTAGGTATCCACCAAGGAATGAAAATACTAGGTAATATGATAAATCTATTTAATATTTTAAGGAACTGACAAACTTTTTCCCACAGCAGCGTCACTGTTTTATTCCCCACCAGCTCTTTGATTTCTTGATAATGTTCTTTAGTACACAAATGTTTTTATTAATAATAATCATTATTATCTTTTAGGAGATATCTTACTATGTTTCCCAGGCTAGTCTTAAACTCCTGAGCTTAAGTAACCCTCCTGTCTAAGCCTCCCCAGTTACTGGGCCCCACCTTTTAAAATATTTTACAACTGCATTTTTTTTCCTTTGGTTGCTTGTGCTTTTTGTACCAACCCACTGCCAATCTGAAGTCATGAATATTTACCCCATGTTTAAGAATTTTATAGTTTCAGTTCTTAATATTTAGGTCGCTGATCCATTTTGAGTAATTTTTAAAATTATTGTGTGAAGCAGGGGTTCAACTTTAGTCTTCTGCATGTGAATATGCAGCTGTCTCAGCACTACTGGTTTAAAAAACCAATTCTTTACCCACTGAATGATTTTGGCATTCTTATTTTAGATGTTTAGGTTTATTTATTATGGACTCTCAATTCTATTCTTTTGGTTTATGTTTCTTTCTTTCTTTTCTTTTTGGTACCTAGGATTGAACCCAGGGGTGCTTAACCACTGAGCTACATCCTCAGCCCATTTCAAATATTTTATTAGAGACAGACCTCACTGAGTTGTTAAGTGCCACACTAAGTTGCTGAAACTGGCTTTGAACTTGTAATCCTCCTACCTCAATCTCCAAAGATGCTGGGATTACAGGTGTGTGCCACTGAGACAGCTAAATTTCTATCTTTAGGCCAAAATGACAATGTATTGATTACTGTACGTTTGCAGTAAGTTTTAAAAACAGGATAGGTAATTCTTTGTATTTTGTTTTCTTTTTCAATATTATTTTGACTATTTGGAACCCCTCATAGTTCTAAATGAATTTGAGGAATAATCTTTCCATTTCTGGAAAAAAGAAAAAAAGTCATTGTAATTTTGATAGGAATTGCATTGAATCAACAGCTTGGAAGAATACTACTATCTCAGCAATATTGTCTTTAAATCCATGAACCTGGGATGTCTTTCCATTTATTGAGTCTTCTTTAATTTCTTTCAGCAAAGTTTTTAGTTTTCGGTATACAAGATTTTCACCTCTTGGGCTGGTGATGTGGCTCAAGTGGTAGTGTGCTTGCCTGGCATGCGCGGGGCGCTGGGTTCGATCCTCAGCACCACATAAAAATAAAATAAAGATGTTGTGTCCACCGAAAACTAAAAAATAAATATTAAAAAATTCTCTCTCTCTTTCTAAAAAAAAAAAAAACATTTTCACCTCTTTATTCCCAGGAATTTTATTATTTTGGATATTATAAATAGAATTGTTTCTTTAGGTTTTTTTGATAATGTTATTCAAATTATCTATATGCTTACTAGTTTTTGTCTGCTTCTTTACTAAAAAATGTGTACAGTACATTTTCATATAAAGAAAAGAGATAAACTCTATTAGAATTCATTAAAATGAGGCTTGATTTGTAATTTCCTTTTGCTTAACTGAATCTTTTCATTGCATCTGAATATTTTCCCAAAGTAGAACTTGTTACTTCCACTCATAAGAGGGATCAATTATGTTCCCATTTCTTCAATCTGTGGCTCAAACTCCATCTATTCTAGGAAATTCTCAAATTAACTCCCCTTATTGACTACTCCTTTAAGTCCCACTAATTATTAATATTTTAGATTATACTACTTCATTTTGCATTACTAAATAAATATCTTAAAAATATGTAAGAGAACATGATTAACAATGCTGAACAGTGCTGGAGAAAATGACAAAACCATGTAGATTATGGCCACTAAGACTATTCTCAGCCTGCCACTCCACATTGTTCTCTAATCCTTCTATATGTTCATGGTTAGAATCCTAAGCTTCCATGCAGTGGTTGATTCAAACCCTTGCCACTCTTTAAGTTTAACAGTACCACATTCTCTCCATCATTTTCTTTTCTTTTCCCTTTCTTCTTTTTCTTTTTTTGCAGTACTAGGGATTGAATTCAGGGGTACCCAACCACTGAACTACATCCCCAGCCTTTTAATTTTTTATCTTGAGACAGGGTCTAAGTTGCTGAGAGGCTGGTCTTGAACTTGCAATTGCTTGCCTTAGCCTCCAGAATATCTGGGATTACAGACATGCACCACCTCCCTATCATTTTCAACTGTAATTTTTTATTTCACAGGAAATAAAGGAAGACTGCCACGTATGCAAACTCTCTCATTCCCAGACTTACTGACTTACGTGAGCAATTATTCTCTACAGGTATTCTGTTTAGGACTATATCACTGTATTCCTTAGGTTTGTCTCTTTGAACATACATGATTTATTCTTTCTCACAAATCCTCCACAACTAGCTGGTTTCTATCTTTAAAAACAAAAAATAGGGGCACTGGGCTTGACCCTCAGTACCACATAAATGTAAAATAAAGATGTGTCCACCTAAAACTTAAGAATGAAAATACACACACACACACACACACACACATATACAGGTTAGTTGGTGGTGTATGCCTGCCTGTAATCCCAGTGACTCAGGAGGTTGAGGTAGGAGGATTGTGAGCTCAAGACCAGCATGAACCAGTATAATGAATTGGACATAACTTTCCTATGTTCATATATGAACATATGACCAGTGTAACTCCATATCATGTACAACCACAGGAATGGGAAGTTATACTTCATGTATGTATGATATATCAAAATATTTTCTACTGTCATGTGTAACTAAAAAGAACAAAAAATTTTAAAAAATAACAAATTTTTTTTAAAAACGGCAAATCTTTAAAAAGAAAAAAGACCTGCATGGTCAATTTAGTGAGATCCTGTTTCAAAATAAAAATGGGCTGGGCATCCAATCCTCAGTAACACACACACATACACAAACAAAAAACAAACATCAAAATACTTCCTTGATTTTACAGCCTCTGCCCCTCCCCTAAACCTAATAGTTCTTCAGCCAAATTTCTTCAAAGAGATTATATGTCTTGTATCCATTTTCACTCACTAGTCAGGTTTTGCCACATTATAGCTTGCCTTCCTCTATGGATACAAACCTAATTGTTCAAGGTGATGGGAAATTTTCAAATCTTACTGGACCTCCCTGGGAGCAGCTGACACAACTGACTCAATCCATTGAAATCATACTTGTGGGGCACCTCTTTCATGATTTTCCTCTTATCTGCTGCTACACCTTCCCAGTCTTCAGCTCCAAAAAGCTGTTTCCCCCCAATATTTTTTAGTTGTAGACAGACACAATACCTTTATTTTATTTATTTATTTTTATGTGGTGCTGAGGATCGAACTCAGTGCCTCACAAGTGCCAGGCAAGCACTCTACCACTGAGCCACAACTCTAGGCCTCCAAAAAGTTCTTTGAAGAATATCATATAAAATTTTATATAGTCTCAGTCTTGGTTTTGAAAATTAGGCACTATTAAAAAACTTAAAAAGTAAAAATGCTTAAATAATTATGAGTCAATCAACATGAATCTTTACTGGCCAAATCTATTACCCTCTCAACTGCAGTGTTACCTTTTGTCAATTGTCTCTACATGTACTATTGGTAATGTAGAATATGTAGTGGTTTTTGTGGATAACCAATTATCTGACTACTCAACTAGCTGGACAACAACTGGGAGTTTAAAATCTTCTTGAGGGACCACAAGGAGCTTTTTTAAAGGCATGGGTCTTGTCTTGGACACTGCTGATCCCTAATGACTTTAGCTAACAATGATGCAACACCCTTTCAAAAAACAATTTGAAATCCCTGTGAAAATATTTTTTTTTTTTTGAAAACAGACTATGATGTAAGTATAGTTGGACCAGGTGCTCATATGGAGGACAAATTAATAAAGACAATTTTCTCCTATAAGAGACTTAACAGTAAATAGAACTGAAGACTGCATAAAGGTGTATTACTGATTAGTAACTCAGAGAAGATTAAAACAATAAGCATATTAAATTTTAGAAAATTTGCCATTATCACATTTAATTTTAAATATTTTAAAATCTGAGGGTAGGACTGGGGTTGTGGCTCAGTGATAGAGAGCTTGCTTAGCATGTGTGAGGTACAGGGTTTAATCCCCAGCACCCCATTAAAAAAAATTAAATAAACAAAATAAAGGTATTGTGTCCATCTACAGCTTATATATATATATATGTTATATATGAATATCTACACATATATAATATATATATGAATATTCATATATAACACATATATATGTATACACATATTTTTATATATGTGTATATATTCATATATATATACATATATAAAAAAAATCTTAGGATAGAAACTTGATTGCTTAACATATTCTGAAGTAACATAAAATGAAAATTACCTAATCAAGTAGCAACAGAAGAGTAAACTAAGGATGAAGACAAATATAGCAGTGCCAAAAACCACAATATATATGTTGAGAGGCAGATTCTGGAATCCAATATTAGGCATCCTGAAGTTGTAATGTGGGAAATCTGAGCTCATGGATAAACTGTAGGGGAAGAAAAGAATGGAAAAGAATTAGGTATAAAGACTAAGAACCAAGATGTATAGAGGCAAAAGTTTTCTAATGCTTGACTTCATTTGAAACAAGTATGACAGACAGACATTCATTCATTGTATCACATATTTACTACATGCTTACTTACCTGGCATTATTCTAGAGAATAGAGATCCTGTGAAAAAGCTCTGCAAGTTGCATTCATTCATTAAGATATTTCACTGAAATAATGCCAATAATCAATAAACACAAAAATGTTCAACCTTAAAGAAGTGCAAAAAGGAAAAAAAAAATCTTGAGAATTTTCAAACTTTAACCTTTGACTTAATAACTCTTAAATTCCTAATATTTATAATAGTAAAAGTATTAAATAGTAATTATTATAGTAATTAAATAGTATTAAATAGTAATTAAATAGTAATAGTAAAAGTATTAAAAACTCAGACCAGAAGCAGTGGCTTCAGTGACTCAGAAGGCTAAGGCCAAGAGGATCGAAAGTTTGAGGCCAGCCTCAGCAATTTGGCAGTGCCCTAAGCAACTTAATAAGATCCTGTCTGAAAATACAAAATAAAAAGGACTGGGGATGTAGCTCAGTGGTAAAATGCTCCTGGGTTCAATCCCCATTACCAAACAAACAAACAAACCCCAAAACACCACCCAAACAAAACAATATCTAACTTAGATATCTTACAAAGAGATGATTAAGCAATTACATCATATGTTATTATTTTATGGAGTCATTAAAGCTGATGTTTTTAGTTAATTTTAATTCAAGAGAAATAAAAATATGTGGGAAAAATGAAACAAAGGTTGCACATAAAATATGAAACTCATTTTGCAAACACAAATGTGTGTGTGTGTGTGTATATATATATATATATTATGAGTCAATCAACATGAATCTTTACGGGCCAAATCTATTACCCTCTCAACTGCAGTGTTACCTTTTGTCAATTGAGAGAGAGAGAGAGAGAGAGAGAGAGAGAGAGAGAAAGCCTGAAAGGCAACATATCAAAATACTAATAGTGGCTTAGAATTTTATTCTCTTCTTTTTAAACATCTTTTATCAAGTCAGGCTCTGTACTAATAATTTTACTGGCATTATTTTATTTAATCATCACATCAAACTTTTCTAGTGGGTACCACAATTATTCCCTGTTTTATACATGAGGAAACTAAAGCTGAGAGTGTTTTGGTCACACAGTCTGGTCAACTATGTAGAGGAGCTTGGGTCCCTCCAACTCCAAAGCCAGTGCTCTCAATCAATTTGCTCTACTACCTTTCTTGTATTACTTTTATAACAAGAAAAGAGCCAATGTTTTTTAAAATATTAAAAGGGGACTATTTCTGTAGATTTGCTTGGTAATACTTAATGATCACTACTAAAGTTAAAATTTTATAAATGGAACCTGACTCCTCATTTAGGTGATAAGCTATAGTGATAAAATGACTTATCACACCTTCTCACTAGAACTTCCCTTGTCGTTGATTCCTCACAGAATAAAAAACTCCTGCGAAGCCTGCTTATTAAGACAAAAGATGGATAACTGAATTATAACTATGACTATTACCAAAATCAGAACAAAAAAACCTTACCAAGAAAATAAAACTACTTTTTTATGCATAGAAAATTTTAAAATTTACACACATTTAGTGTTCTTGTTACTTCTCAGAATTATATCATATTTACACTGTTGACACCATTGAGATGGTGGGGCTGTTTCTGAAATGTAAGTCTTATCATTACTTAAAATTTCCAGTCCCTAATATATTTTTTCCCCCTGCCAAAGGCATAGAAAGAGGTTTATTTAGGAAAGTAGATATACATTCAAAGGAGAATGTGGGCAATCTCAAGAGAGATGCCTTTGGAGTAAAGCAAGGAATAAGTATTTTAGGTAGAATGCAGGCTATCTCCAGAAAGAGAGACAGTAACCTGTTGATACGGTGTTAATACTTACAAAGGGTTAGTACTAGGAGCTGAACTAGAGGTGGAGCTAAGGTGGAATTATTTTGTGTTATTTCTCTTGTGACAGTGTATTGCCTCATTTTATAAGGTGCCCCATAATTTTGTGCTAGTTTTTCTTGTGCTTGTGCATTTCTCTTATTTTACAAGGGAGGCCAAGGGTAATGTTTCTTAGAAGTTAGAATTGTTCCAGTGTGCTTTCTGCATTTCAATTGCTCATGAGTGTTTCCTTTGAGACCTCTTTTTATCCCAAATTTCTATCTTGCCCCGCATCCTACCCAAGGCTTTGATCCCTTATTCTTAAGGGGTGCAGAAGGGGAAAAGTTCAGCTTTTGTATCTACTTTAGGCTGATATGAGATGTTGTTCTAACCTACCCAGGGACATAAAGTCTCTTCCTGCCTCATCTAATGGGATAAAGAGAGATTGGTCTTAGTTGTTGGAATATGTTGGAATCCTTGTCTTGTCATGCTTTTAATATGGAATTGTTGTAATCTGGAAAATACAACTTTATTAGGAGGCTAAAAGGCAAGGGCTGATCAATAAGAGAAGAAGTATAATTACCAGAGGTCCTAATAGTGATAACAGCTAGATGGGGCTAATTAAGTAAGCTTTAATAGTTTTATTTGCTTATACATTTCAAGATATGGATGTTTTTTTAAAAGCACAGTCTGTCAGATCAGACTTAACTAAGCACAAACTTATGACTTTAGCAAAGCCTCTTTTTTTGTAGCCATAGATGGACAGAATGCCTTCGTTTATTTTTATGTGGAGCTAAGGATCGAACCCAGTGCCTCATACGTTAGGCAAGCGCTCTGCAACTGAGCTGCAGCCTCAGTCCTGCAGAGTCTCTCTTGATAGTTTTCAGACACTCATGTGTAAGCACCCTTTCTCTATAAACTTTACTCACTTCTGATAGGGCTGATGCAAATGCACATTAAGTTACATTTAAAAGGACTAAAGCATTTTTCTTTAAATGCCCATACTGCTCTTTGCTTATACTTTCCTGCCAGGTGTTTAAGACCAAGTTGGTCAAAAATTGACCTTGTTCTTATTTACTATTATGGTCTTACTGACTACACATGACTTCCCTTGGAAGCATCAGGGACATTTTCCCTCTCCAATAACCCTCCTCTTTGCAAAATGTACAATGGTTGGTTTTCAGATCTCTAGGGTCCTCAGGATACCTAAGTGGGAGGTTGAGTGACTAATCAGAGTTGCAGGGCCCTTAGAGGGGTCCTGTCATTCCTGGGTCCTGGTCGACTATTTAGAGGCCGGGCCAAAATACTGGCTTTTTTCCTTAGCTTTTTTACTTCCTTGGTTTTAGTCTCTGAGTTTTGGTCTTTAAACATTCAGTAGGCCAGTCCCACCAGTCTCGAATTGAGAGTAATGGGTTTTAACATTAATGTCTATATTTTTATAGTTACCCCTTTAATTTAATTGGGATCAACTCTAGTATTGGGAGTCAGCATTATCTATTATCTGTCTTGTGGGTGATGTCTTATTATCTTAAATTAACTCAGGTTGTTTAGTTAGAAGTAGTATTTCTGCAAAACACTAACAGGCAATGTTTATAAGGAAATATAAAATGGAATTAACAAGACAAAAAACATAGTTTGTATAATAGCTTTGAACCACAGAACATAATTTTTATAATAACATTAATTATAATAACATTAATTCATCTTTGTTATCTATTTAGCACCTATAAAAATCCATAAATTTATCAACTCAATCACATGAAATCCTTCACAATTTTGCTTTCTTTAAAAACTTTTACAATCTTTTATAATTTATTCAAACCTTTAGTTTTGTATCATATCCAGCCTCTAATATCTTGAGCCAATAAATCAACAGCTGCAAAGAGTAACTACATCACATAGAATTTCTTCTCCAAGAACTGCCAAATATAAGTGATATTAATCAGTTTTAAATCTTTGTCCATTTTTGCTTAAAGTGAGTTTTTACTTAAAATACATAATTTCCCCTTTCCTATGCTCAGATCTTCTTAGGAAGGGAAGATGTAGCTAAGGATTATTTTGCCAAATATACACAGCACATATGCTGCAGAGTTTTAAGAAAATTATAGCTGCATAAAACTTAGCTTTCAACTTTACATTGTGGACAAGGCCACACCTGATGACCCCTGCTATGGTCAAGACTTGGATGACTGTACTTTAATCCCTAAAAATGCCACTTCTAGACAAATAGGGCTTGGTAAAATACTTCTCATCTTAGGAAATAAGAGCTTAAACATCTGTGCTAGGTTGGCTAACAGAAAGGAAATAGGGCAACAAAGTGGTGTAGTTAAAAAAAGGGACTGTTTGTGTCAGTAAATCTGGATGCTTGTTTTCAGGATGTCACCAGGTGAATGTCAGTACCTGTCCCAACTATATTTAAATTTTCTCACCTTTCAATAGGAAAATGCCTATCTTATTAACTTCAAATAATTCTTAGAAGGATAAAATAATAGAATTTGAAGAGTATAAAAATTCTAAAAGGGCTGGACATAGTGGCACACACCTACTTGTAATCCCATACTTGGGAGGCTGAGGCAGGAGGACTTCAAGTTCAAAGTCAGCCTCACAACTTAGTGAGACTCTGTCTCAAAATAAAAAAAATAAAAAGGGCTGAGGATATAACTCAGTGATAAAGTACCCCCAGATTCAATCCTAGTACCAAAAAACAAACAACAAACCCTCTAAGAGGACAAAAATATTGAGGCTTTAAGATGTGTATGGTGTATGTGTGTATGGGCGCGCATGCATGCATGCATGTTTGAGGAAGGAAGTTACATGTGAAATACAAGGAATAAAGAAATCTCAATAAAGACCAAGCCTCTGGAAAAGATTCCATCAAACCAAGTGCCCTATTATCAGGGAGTTCTTCCACATACACTACAAAGGTTTGTGTCAAGCAGTCTACTAAACTGGCCTCTAGAGAACTGGAAACCAAACCAACAGAAGCCCTCAATTTAGACCAACTTGGGGTGAGCCCTATGCAGTGCTATGAGAATGATACCCTATAGGGGTCCTTGCATTGGATGGTACTATCAAGGAACTCTTGTAGAATTCTGAATGGAGATACAAACATATGAAACATTAGAGGCAGTGCTGTCATCAAAGAGAAGAGACATGTGCCTCAGTGATCCTGGGGGCTGGATGGTATATGCTCACAAGTCCACACTACTCAGCATGGAAAGAACTACATATTCATCATTTGAGTAATAATAATGCTTTGCTATTGCGGTCTTATGATGCAAAAAGTTCTTTAGTAATTGCTCCTTGTGGGAGAGAAGAAGAGAAATGGAACTTGTAGAGAATGCACTGTTGTATCTTGGAATTTCTGACTTATTTACACGAAAATCACTTTTTTCCCAGTGTAATTCATAGGTTCTGAAATTTGTTGCTTTAATTTCAAATCACCTAATTAATTTATAAAAACAAAACAAATAAATAAAAAAATAAGCAAAGGCAAGAAGATCTAAACATTTTATCAGCAATAGGACTTCTCAGCAAGAAGGTTTTAAGACAGACAGATTACATGAGATTTAGATTCATATATAGACTGGAGTTTAAAACAATATACCACAGCTGCAGCATCCTTTCTCAAAGCATATTTGGTAGTCATATTCTTCTTAGGTCAGTCAGTTTCTGTTCCCTGGACAATATTACATCATTATCATTACCAGAAGTTAGTATTCTACTTTTACTTTAAAAATGCTTAGAAAGGGAGCCACCAGTAATTAATAATGCTGTATTTTATAGTTTCCTGTTCACAAACCATAAAACTACATCTGTTTCTTATAAATAAAAAGTGTCCAAGAAAAAAATTAGGAAAAACTACTTTAGACTTTCTTAATATATATATATTTTTAAATAGATATAAGCCAGGCCCTGAGGTGCATACCTGTAAACCCAGAAACTTGGAAGGCTGAGGCAGGAATATCTAAAGTTCAAGGACAGCCTCAGAAACTTAGTGAGAACCTGTCTCAAAATAAGAAGTAAAAAGGGCTGGGGGTATGGCTCAGAGCATGCTGGGGTTCAATACACAGTACACAAAAAAAGTTAATATATAATTTTAAAAAATGCATCCATGACTGGATGTGGTGATGCACACCTATAATTTCAGCTACTAAGGAACAAAAAATAAAAACAAAAATAAATTTTAAAATTAATCATCTTGGGCTGGGGATGTGGCTCAAGCAGTAGCTCAATCGCCTGGCATGTGAGCGGCCCGGGTTCGATCCTCAGCACCACATACAAACAAAGATGTTGTGTCCGCTGAAAACTCAAAAATAAATATTAAAAAAAAAATTAATCATCTTAAAATCAACAAACAAGTGGTGTTTAAGACATTTATAATGTTATGCAACCATTTGCTGTATAGGAGTTCAAAACATTTTCATCACTCCAAGTATAATAAAACTCTACCCAGGGCTGGAGTTGTGGCTCAGTGGTAGAGCACTTGCTTTTGCACATGTGAGGCACTAGGTTCGATCCTCAGCACCACATAAAAATGAATAAGCAAAATAAAGATATTGTGTCCATGTATAACTAAAAAATATTTAAAAAAACAAACAAACAAAAACAAACCTCTACCCATCAAGCAGTTACTTCTTATATACTCTCTCCCCCTGGCAACCACCAATCTGTTTTCTGATTCTATAGATTTAGCCACTATGGATATTTTGTATACATGGAATCCTAAGTTATAGGACTTTTGTATCGGTTTCTTTCACTTACCATAATGATTTTTAAATCTATCCACATTGCAGCATGTATTAATTAGCACTTTATCTTATTTTTATGGCTGAAATGACAGTATTTCATCATCAGCTGATGAACATTTGGGGTCTTTCAACCTTTAGCTATTGTGAATAGTGTTGTTAAGATTATTTGTGTACAAGGATTGTCTCAGTCTCTGTTTTCAATTCTTTTGGGTACATTCTTAGGAGTTGAATTGCTGGGTCATGTAGTAAATTCTGTTTAGCTTTCTGAGGAAAAACCAAACAGAAGTGATACCATTTTATATCATTACAATAATTACAGCAATGTACGAGGGTTCATCAAGGGTTCATCAACCCTTGTTTTAAATTAATTTCTTTCTTTCTTCTTTTTTTTTTTTTTAAATCAGGGATTTAACCCAGGAATGCTTAACCACTAAGTCACATCCCCAGCTTTTTAGAGACAGGGTTTTGCTAAGTTGCTGAGACTGGCTTCGAACTCACGATCCTCCTGCTTCAGCCTCCCCAGCCTCTTGTGATGTGTTGGGGATTGAACCCAGGGCCTTGTGCATGCAAGACAAGCACTCAACCAACTGAGCTATATCCCCAGCTCACTTTTTTTTTTTTTTTAAATACTCATCTTCATGGATGTGAAGCATTATCTATGCATGTGTGTCTGTGTGTATGTGTGTGCGTGTTTTGAGACAAGGTCTCACTATGTTGCCAAGGCTGGGTGTGAACTCAAGATCTTCCAGCCCCAGCCTCTCTTGCCTAGTCATTTCTGAGGTTTTTTGTTTCCCTAATGACTAATGATGTTGAACATCTTTTCACATGCTTACTTTATTTACACATCTTCTTTGGAGAAAGGCTATTCAAGTCCTTCACCTATTTTAAAACTGGATTGTCTTTCTGTTATTGAGTTTTAAGAATTCTTAATGTATTCTGGATGCTTAGCCCTTTCTAGACACATGATTTGCAAATATTTTCCCCAATTTTGTAGGTTGTCTTTTTACTTTTTTTGATAATTTCTTTCAATGTACAAAAAACTTAAATTCTGATAAAGTTCAATTTATCTTTTCTTGTTTTTTTTCCCCTTTTGTCACTTGTGGTTTTTGGTATTATTACATCTAAGACTCCATTGTCTAATATGAGGGCATATAGATGTACTCCCATGTTTTCTTCTAAGAATTTTAGTTCTTATATTCAAATTTTATAAAGAGCAAGCCTAAAACATTGCTTTTTTGCCCTTTAAAAAACTTTTTACCATTAACTGGGTGTTGTGGATCACACCTATAATCCCTGCTACTTAGGAAGCTAAGGCAGGAGGTTCACAAGTTTGAGGTCTGTCTGTGTAACTTAATGAGACCCTCAGTAATTTAGGAAGACCTTGTCTCAAAAAAAAAAAAAAAAAAAAAAAGGTCTGGGATATAGCTCAGTGGTAGAGTACCCCTGGGTTCAATCCCCAGTACCACACACAAAAAACAAACAACAACAACAAAACAAAACAAAAAAAAACTTTTCATCAACCTTTTACCTAGAATATGGTATACCTTGGGGAATGATGTTCCATGTGTGCTAAATAAAATGTGTATTATACAGTCATTAGATAGCGTACTATAAATGTGAGTCAAGTTGGTGATTGAATGTGTTCAATTCTTATATATGCTTGGTGATTTTTTAACTTATTACTGAGAGTGATGAACTGAATTTCTCAACTATTATTGTTTAGTTATAGTTGTCCCTCAATAGCTGAGGGAGATTAGTTCCAGGATCTCCCTACCAACTACTCATACCAAAATCTATGGATGTTAAATCTGTCATTAAAAATGTAGTATTTAATATGACCCATTCACATCCTCCTGTATACTTTGAATTATCTCTGGATTAACTACAATACTGAATATGATGTAAATACTATGTAAATAGTTGTTATAATGACAAGAAAAAACTCTGCATATGTTTAGTATAGATAGTCTTTTTTTTTTTTTTTCAATATTTCTGATCCATGGTTGGTTGAGAATGTAGAACCCACAGCTATGTAAACCTGACTGTACTGTATCTATTTTTTTCTTTAATTTTGTCCATTTTTGCATTATGTATTTTGGGGCCTAGGTCTTAGGGGATGAGTTGACCATTTTATTATAAAACGTTCCTTCTTATCTCCAGCAATGTTTTTGTCTTAAAATTTATTTTGCCTGACAGTAGCAGTTATCTTTTTTTTTAAGAGAGAGAGAGAGAGAGAGAGAGAGAGAATTTTAATATTTATTTTTTAGTTTTCGGCGGACACAACATCTTTGTTTGTATGTGGTGCTGAGGATTAAACCCTGGCCGCACTCATGCAAGGCGAGCGAGCTACTGCTTGAACCACACCCCCAGCCCAGTAGCAGTTATCTTATGTATACTGTTTCTAAGATCTTTTTCCAACGGATGGAACTTGAGAATGATGTTAAGTGAAATAAGCCAAACTCAGAAAAATCAAGGGCTGTATGTTTTCTCTTATATGTGGAAGCTACACAGAAAAACAGGAAAAGAAAGGTGGGGAGTAAATCTCATGAAAACTGAATATCAGTAGAGTAAAGGGACCAGGGGGAGGGATGACACTGGTCAATCAAATTATATTATTATACTGTGTGCATATATTATTATATAACAAGTTCCACTTTCTGTACAACTATAAAGCACCAATAAAAATATGGGGTAAAAGATTTTTTAAAAAGGAAATAAAGATATCTTTTTCCATAATTTTGTATCTTAGAATCTAAACTGTCTCTTGTAGACAGTTCAGAAACGGATCTTAATTTTTAAAAAAATCTAGTCTGTCAATCTCTGCCTTTTAACTGGAGTGTTAATACATTCAATGTTCCTATGGCTATGACTGGATTTGTGTGCCATTTTACTATTTGTTTTCTAGATGTCTCATGTTCTTTTTCTGACCTCTTATTAAGTAGGTGTTTTTCTAGTGTACCATTTTATTTTTTGAAATTTAAAACAGTTTTTTCTTAAATAAAAATTTATTAAGGTAATTACAGATTCATAGGTAGTTCTAAGAAATAACACAGAGAAATCCTTTGTATATCTTGCCTAGTTTCCCATGATGGTATAACTATACATATAATATCACAACTATATATTAATTATATATAACTATAATATCATATCACAAACAGTATGAATGATGACAGAATTCACCAATCTTATTCTGATTTCTCTACTTATTTGTACTAATTTGTGCTGTGTATCTATCATAATAGGTAAGATACTGAACAGTGCCCACATCATAGGATCTCTAGTGTTACCCTTTTAATAACCACCTTTCACCTTCACCATTAGTACCTAACTTCTGGCAACAATAAGAAATCCTCCATTTCTAAAGTTTTTTTTATTTCAAAAATGATATACAATGGAATCAAAGTAACATTCTGGAATTTCAGCATTTTTTTTGGAGATTTATCTAAGCTACTGTGTGTATCAACAGTTTGTTATTCTTACTGCTAAGCAGTATTACATGGTCTGTATGTGCTACAGTTTGTATAACCATTCACCTGTTGAGGACCATCTTGGTTGTTTCCAGATTTTGGCTATTACAAATAAAACTGTTATGTTTTATTTACAAATAAATAAATAAATAAAACTGTTATGTTCTATTTGTAATACAGGCACACGTTTCTGTGTAAACCTAAGTTTTTATCTCTATATGATATATGCTCAAGAGTGCTTTGTTGATTTTTAAACTATATATATTTTAGTTTTTAGTAGTTACTCTAGGGATTATTATATCTTATTACAATATATTTTAGAGTAATACTAACTTAATTCCAGTAAAACACATGAATTTTGTGCCAATATATATACATCTTTCCTACTTGTTCTTTTTAACATCATCATACATTCTACATATTTATAAACCCAATAATATAGGTCATAATTACTACTTTTATAATTTTGTCATTTAAATATGATCAAAAGAGAAAATACATAGTTACAGAACATTTTATATTCACCTACATATTTACTGTTTCAAGTATCCTCCCTCTCTTTCTTCCTTCCTTTCTGTATTAGGGATTGAACCTAGGGGTGCTGTACCATTGAGCTCCCTGGCCTTTACTTTATTTTTTAATATGAAACAGAGTTTTGATAAGTTGCTGAAGCTGGCCTCTAACTTGTCATTTTTCTGCTTCAGCTTCCCAAGTCCCAGGGATTATAGCCATGTGCCACCATGCATGGCCAGTACTCTTCATTTCTACCTGTGGCTTTGAGTTACCATCTGATATTTCCTTACTCCATTTCCCCTCCCCTGGGTTTTTTTTTTTTTTGTGTGTGTGTGTGTGTGTACTGTGGATCAAACCCAGGGGCACTCTATGATATCTACACCCCCAGCCCTTTGTATTTTTAGACAGGGTCTTGTAAAGTTGCTCAGGCTAGCCTTGAAGTTTAATCCTCCTGCCTCAGTGCTCTAACTGGGATTACCACAGGCATGTTCCACCATGCCCACCTCATCCCCTATTTTGTGTTATTATGGTCATATAGATTAAATCTTCATATTTATAAGCTCAGTGATGCATTTTTTGCAATTATTGTTTTATGTAACTGTCATTTTTTCATTTTTTGGTACCAGGGATTAAACCTAGGGGCGCTTAACCAATCAGCCACATACCCAGACCTTTTTATTTTGAGACAGGGTTTTGCTATGTCGCTTAGGGCCTTGCTAAATTTACCTTTGAATTTGTGATATTCCTACCTCAATCTCATGAGTTGCTTGTATGTGCCACTATGCTTGGCTTCATTTACTTTTTGAAATGATTAAAAATAACAGTAAATAGGGATGCTGACTCTGGTTTCATAGTTCACTTTTTTTTTGTTCATCTCACTTTTCTTTTTCACATCAAGAGCTATAACCAAGCAAGTCTTCCAGTTTCATATAAATTATGACATAAGCCTTAAGGTGCAAGCAGTTTCTCACAGATTAATCGTAGTGCTTAACTATGATTTTTTTCTCTAATTTATTAAAAAAGAAAGCTCTTGGCAAATTAGAAGTAATTCACTTATTTGTTCTTTACTGAGTATCTTTTTAAAAAACATATTTTTAGTTATACATGGACCCAATATCTTTCTTTTATTTTTATGTGGTGCTGAGGATCGAACCCAGTGCCTCACATGTGTGAGGCAAGTGCTCTGTCACTGAGCCACAACCTAGCCCTACTAAGTATATTTTTAGTCTCTTGAAACACGGTCTTTTAAAAAAACATTTTTAAGTGGGTAGATAAGAGGAAACTTTTAAAATTTCAAAAATATGTTACTGAGTAGTAGAAATATCTAAGTTTTCTGATGAAAGGATATGGTGGGTTCCAAAGAAAATTATTATTAGCGAAAGACCTATATGTACACATATCTTAATAAAATTTCTGAATTCTAAGATAAAGAACTATGATAAGCTTCCAGAAAGAAAAGTCAAGGTGCTATAATAGAAAGCATAAAGAACTATTACTAGACTTGTCTCAGGTCACACGTAATAGAGGCTTATGGAGTCAGAGGGCCTAGAATTTAATCATGAATTTGCCAGAAATTTTGAGTATGCTATTTATCTTATCTATATCTCAATTTCGCCATTTGATAAAAGCAGAAAAACATTAGTAACTACTTCATAGAGTCTTACAGGAATTAAGTAACTTAATATATGAAAAGCACTTGGAGGAAAACCTGAACACATAGTGTATACATGAGAAAAGTCAGTTATCATTGTTAACTAAAACATTGAATGATAAAAGATAATAGAGTTCCTGTCTATACCTCCATCAAAATACATCCAAGTAGACTTCTGATTCTAGAAAGATGGAGTAGACATTCATTCTCCTACTTCTCAGGCTAAACACAACTAAAACCCCTGGACATTACTTATACAACAAATACAACAAAGTTCAAGAGATTCAAGGAACTGTGTAGCAGTGTGTTCCCTGCGATTTCTTTGTCTACATATCTTAGACTTAGAGCTAGAGAAACTGGCAAACCAGAAATGCCAACAGATAAAGACCAAAAAAGAGCCACAACAAATCTGTTCTCTATAGTCAAAGGATCACCAAAAGGGTAGCCTGGGGGGACAGAAAACTTTTAGGTAATAATTGCTCTATTTCAAGCTAAACATATCCCCAAAAACACTGTAGCTACATCCCTACACATGCTAGCTAAAGTAAAAAGGAGAGCCTAGATTTCTACCCTGAGACATAACGAGGTGCCCCCAGGTGGTTTGCTGGGATAGTGTCAGAACAATCTTCCTTGGAAGCTGGGATTTTACACTAATGAAGCCTCACCTCTGTAGTATTGGTGGAGACAACATAGACCCTAAGTTACACCTCTTTCCACTAATGGGGTAACTATACTTTCCCCCACTGGAGTAGTGACAGAGGAGATATGGTGGATAATTAGAATTTTAATGCCTTAAGCAGCAACAAGCACTTCCCAGCCACAGAATATCAGTGAAAGCCTGGTGGAGAGTTGGAACTCCCATCCTGGTAATTAATAACAAGGAGCCTCCTAACTCTCCCATGTCAACAGAGGCTGCAGGGAAAGCTGGGCTTCTACCCTCACCTGGCATTAAAGAGGCAACACTATATATCTCCACCTTTTTTACTGTCAGAGTGACGTAAGGAAGCCAGCTAACAGAAGGTTTAAATAAGATATAGACTATCCAGATTTCAAATGAAAATGATTCATACCAAGAACAAGGAAGATTGTCAATTAAATGAAAAAAGAAAACAAATGCCAACACTGATGAGAGAAAAAGTCAGAAATGTCTGACAAGGATTTTAAAGCAGGCATCATGAAAAAGTTCCAAGAAGTAATTATGAATATGCCTGAAACAAGTGAAAATAATGGAAGTCCCAGTAAGAAAATAGAAGACATGATAAGACTGAAACTACAGAACTTAAAAACCTAAGAAATGAAATTAAAAACTTAGTGGATGGGTTCAATAGCAAAATGGTGAAGAATCTGGAAAGTATTCATGAATTAGAAGACAGAATAATATAAAATAGCCAATAAGAACAACAGAGAGAAATTAGAATGAAGGGCAAACAAATAAACAATAGCAAAAAATCCAGAGCCTCAGAAGCATGAGGACTAAAGTAAAAAAATTAACATTTATGTCACTGAATTTCTAGGAAAAAGAAAATGGGCAGGGCTGACAAAGTACTCAAAGAAATGGCTAAAAAAATTCCCATATTTTGTACAAAACTATAAATATACAGATTCAAGATACTGAGCAAACTCCAAATAGAATAAACCCAAATAGATCTACATTTAGGTACATCTTACTGAAACTTCTGAAAAGTAAAGACAAAGAAAAAAACCCTGAAACCAACAAGAGAGGGATGCATGTTACCATTAGAAAGAAAATGATTTGAAAGACAAGAGATTTTTTTCATGAGAAACATTACATGGAACACTTGCCTAGCATGTGTGAAGCTCTTTCTGGGTTCAACCCCCAGAACTGTAAAAAATTTAAAAAATAAAAATTAAAAAATAAGAAGAAAATTACATATTTTTCAAGTGTTGAAATAAAAGGGTCATCAACTCAGAATCTTACATCCAGCAAAAATATCCTTCAGGAAATCATAAATCATATAAAGGAAAACAAAGATTATTTATTGTCAGAAGGCCTACTCTGAAGAATGACTAAATGAAGTTACTTAAATGAACTTATTTTAACAGAAAGGAAATGATAAAAAAAGGAAAACTGGAGGAAGAAAAACAGCAAGCAAAAATATGGGTAAACACAATAAACTTTTTCAGTTTTCTAAATTCTGTTTGATGGTTGAAGGAAAAATATAGTTGTCTAAATTATTCTAAATGTATGAAGAGGAAATATTGAAGACATTAAAAATAAAAGAGGGTAAAGAGATACAAAGGGAGGTAAGACTTTTAGTTTTCACTTAATTGGTAAAATGATGACACCAGAAGACTTCACATATAATAAAATACCTACAGCAATCACTGAAAATACTACACAAAGAGATACACTCAAAACACTACAGGAAACTTCAAATGGACTTCAGACAACAATTCAAGTAACAGAGTAATAAGGTACAGAGAGAGCAAACAACACAAAAATCAAAATGACAGACCTAGACTGGCAGAATGTGTGTGGTCCCAAGGAAGCTGAGGTAGCAGGCATACAAATTCAAGGGTAGCCTGGGCAACTTAGTGAGATCCTATCTCAACAAAACAAAACAAAAAAACCAAACTCCCCCCCACCAACAGGCATAAACCCTAACTTATAAATAGCTACATTAGGTATAAATGGTTTGGGCTGGGGTTGGGGCTCAGTGGTAGAGTGCTTGCTTAGCACACATGAAGCACTGGGTTTGATCCCTAGCACCACATAAAAAAATTAAATGAATAAAATAAAGGTATAAATTTTTCTTTTAAAAAGTATAAATGGTTTAAATATGCCAGTGAAAATGCAAAGATTGGCAGAATGGATTAAAAATATGGCCCAACAATATACTGTCTACATGAAACTCACCTCAAAAATAATGATCTAGGTCAAGAATAAAATACACAATGCAAGTATTAATCAACAGAGTAGGAGTGGCTATATTAGACTTCAGAACAAATAAAATTATCAGAGACAGAAATATTACATAATGATAAAAGGTCGATGCACCAAGAAGACATAGCAATTATGAATGTGTGAGCACAACAACAGAGCTGCAAAATGTGTAAAGTAAAAACTAAGAATTGAAAGAGAATTGAAAGGAGAAATGGACAAATCCACGATTATGCTTGGAGGCTAAAATCTTCTCTCAACAAAAGCTGGAACAACTAGATAGGAAACTAGCAAGAACAAAGAAAAATTCAACAACATAATTAGCCAATAAGATCTAATGAAAATTTATAGAACATTCCATTGAGCAAGAGCAAAATGCACAATCTTTTCAAGTACCCAAGAAAGTCCACAAGCTCAGCCATAAAATGGATCTCAATAAACTTTAAAAAACTGAAATCATACCAACTATGTTACTACACACATTAGAATCAAACTAGAAACAGAAACCTAATAGGAGCAAATGCCCAAACACTTAGAAACTAATCAACACACTTTTAAATAATCCATGGGTCAAAAAGGTCTCAGGGTAATTAAAAAAAACCACAAAACTGAATTGACTGGAAATGAAATCAGAACATATCAAAATCTGTGGGACACTGGTAAAGCAATGCTGAGAGGGAAGTTCACAGCATTAAATGTATACATTAGAAGAGAGAAAAATATCTCAAATCAGTAATCTAAATGCTTACTTCAGAACCTAGAAAAAGAGTAAAAAAAAAAAAAATCCAAGTCAAGCAGAAGGAAGTAAATAATGAGGAGGAGAAACTGGCAAAATTTGAACATGGCAACAATAGAGAAAAATCAGTGAAACAAAAAGCTGAGTTTGTTTTTTGAAAAGATCAATGACAAACCTCTGGGAAGAATAACAAAGAAAAGAAAAAAGGGGTTGGGTATAGCACAGGGGTTGGGGTATAAATCAGTGGAAAAGTGCTTGTGTAGCATGCCAGAGCCCCTGGATTTGATAACCAGCATGGGGGAAAGAGGAGAAAGGAGAGAACAGAGAAAACACACAAATTACCAGTATCAAAAATTAAGTAAATGATGTTACCACAGACTCTGTAGACATCAAAAGGATAATAAAGATATGTACACATGTACAGGCATAAATTTAGCAACATAAATAAAACACACAAATTCCTAAAAAAACAAACTATCACAACTAACCCAATAAAAAGATAATCTGGACAGCTCTACAACTATTAAAGAAATTTAACTCATCATTTAAAAAATTCTTAAGAAAGAATGCTCCAGGTCCAGATATTTCACGACCAAATAAGGTTTATTCCAGGGATGTAAGGCGGGCTTAATATTTTAAAATCAGTATAATCTACCATATTAAATAGCTAAAGAAGAAAAATCACAGGGTCGTATCAACTGATGCATAAAAAGCATTTCACAAAATTCAACATCCACTTATGATTAAAAATTTGCAGAAATTTAGAAATGGAAGGGAACTTTCTCAACTTGATGAAAAGCACCTATAAAAGACTAACACATTTCAACCAGACAACAACAAAAACTGTAAATTATTCTTAACGGTGAAAGACTGAATACTTACCCCCCTAAGACCGGGAACAAGGCAGGATATCTGCTTTCACCACTCTTATTCAACATAGTGCTGGAAGTTCTAGCCAGTGCAATAAAGTAGAAAAGGGAATAAAAGGCATACACATCAGAAAGGAAGATTAAACTGCTCCTATTTGCCGACAACATCACTATCCACATAGAAACAAAAAAACCCCAAGAACCTATAAAAACAAACAAAAAACTCCAACAAACCTCCAGAACTAATAAGTGAGTCTAACAAGCTGCAAGATAAAAAAATAAACATACAAAAATCAATTAACAATGAACATGTGAATACTGAAATTAAAAATAAAATGAATTTATACAATTGTTAAAAAAATAAAATAAAAGGACTATATCCAATAAGATATACATGGAACTTCAATGCTGAAAATAATAAAATTTTGATTAAATAAATCAATTAAGATCTAAATAAATGCAGAGGCAAACTGTGTTCATGCATTTGAAAAGTAAAACTATTTTCTCCAAATTGATAAACAGATTTAACATTATTCCTACCAAAATTCCGGTAAGAAAGACAGGTAAAGAGCTAAAATAAGTTTTAAAAAGCAATAAGGGAGAAGATTCAGTCTACTCAATTTAATGACAATATAATAATTAAGACTGTGTACTATTGGCAAAAGGACAGACACATAGATGAATGGAACAGAACAGAGAATCTAGAAACAGACTTATATATTTATGCCTAAATAAATATTGAGAAATGTGGAAAAATAATTCAATGGACAGTCTTTCCAACAACTGGTGTTGAAGCAACAGGACATCCATAGGCAAAACACTGAACCTTGATCATAATCTCACACACACAAAGTAACTCCCCAAGTGGACCATTGTCTTACATACAAAATGTAAAATTATCATACAGTTGGCAAAAACAGAAAGAAATATTTGAGATCTAGGATTGGGGAAAGTGATCTGATAGCGAAAATGTGTCCATAAAAGGAAAAGAATGATATCATTTTAAAAAAACAAGCTCTTCCTTATGAAAGTCCTTGTTAAAAGGATACCAAAAGAAATAAGATTTTCATAGTGGTGGAGTAGAGGAGGTGGCTTTCCTGGCTGATCCGTGGAGTGAAACCAAGAAAGCAGACAGGCAGCTTGTCAGTAAGGTGGGTGAACCAAAACCTGGGGGTACTTTACAGGAATTTAAAACTGGACATTCATAGCAGACCAGGAACTTAGGAGGATGGATATAATAAAATAAGCAAGAATTCCCCGGTGGTATAGCCAGTGCCACAGTTGGGCTGGGAATTCCAGCCAGAGCGGTCCCTCCAAGAGCAAAGTAGAGGGATAAGGGAATTAAAGGAACTCACGATATGGGAGGCCAGAGGAGTGTCAGGGTATGGAGCATTTAGACATCAAGGACATTGCCTGGCAAACTTGAAAGACATGCTGTACAATATGCGTGTGCATGGGGGAAAGAAGCCACCATCTCTCCAGGTAGCATTTGGGGGACAAAGGAAGGAACCGTTTTGCAGCCATTTTGTGGGAGTCAGCAGCTGAAGGGGCCAATTCCTGGCAAACCTGAGTCTGGCTGAAATACAGGCCTAGTGAACACACACTACATGACATAGGGTATGCTTAAGTGACCAGGAGAAAATCAAATGTGGAGAGAGGTTTCCACAGGAGACAATGGGTAGTGGAAATCCCCTGGCTCTACCCCTCCCCCTCCAATCGGACACTAGCAGGACTGGCTGAGAGAGATGCATCTGGCTTGGAACCTGGAAGGGCGGGGGTGGGAGAGAAGTTCCATACATCTTATTATTTGGAGAGTGAACCCCAGACCAGGAAACCTGGAGTCCAAAGGTGATGTAGGACTAAGAACTGGCAATCCCACCAACAGAGCAGAATCCAAGGAAGATCCCTGGAGTAGTCTTCCAGTGTGGACCAGCAAGTACTGGGTGCTGGAGGTGCACTGATTTAAAATCTCTAGACCAACTGGCATTCCACGAAGAGCCTGGAGCCCACCTTAGCCTAAAGTTTGCCTCCAGGAATTTGGCCTATGGGATTACCTCACTCCAGCATTCAGAGGATGGAGCCTCAAGTTCCAGATGACCCCACCTAAAACTGCTGAGAAGCTGAGAATATTATGAAGTGTCCAACGGAAAGAATTCTTTAACTTTTCATCAAGATCTTTTAAATTCTTTTTCTCTGTTTAATTGTGATCTTAATGATACATGGACATTTATACATATTCATATTTTCCCCCTCATTTCTAGTATTTTTGAAGTCAGTTTTTTATGGATTAGTGTTTTTTGAACTAGAAGGATTAATTAGTATTTAGTTTTGTTTTATATTCTTTAATTTTTATTTTTAATTAAAAATTTTTTACTATATTTTTTTCTCTTATTTATTGCCCTTGATTCTCTTTTCCTCTGCTAACAGCCAATCTCTATTGTTCTTTCTTTCACTCTTCCTTTAATTTTTTACTTCTTCTTTCCTCTTCCCTCATAATCATCATATCCTATATCACTTCTGTTCTCTCCCTGTCCATTTGAAATTATAAACCCTTTTGCAAACTTGCTGTTTTTATTGTAGGCAATAACTGATCATATCATTTCTGTTTATTGTGATAATTAACATTGTAGACATCATAATAGGAACTATTTGGCTTAATACTGTATATTGTTGTTGTTATTTGTCTCCCTGTAAACAGTGAGACTGGAAACCTTCAGGAACACTATAAGTCTACAGGGTAGAAACTCTACTGCCTCAGATCCATACTATTAGATGGGTAGACACACAAACAACATGAAAAAACAAGTGAACAAAGCGCCCGAAACAAACCAAGATACTCTAATAACAGAATCCATCGACATTACCGTAGAAGAAATGTCAGAGAAGTCGTTTAGAAAGGACATAGTTAAACTGATCTGTGAAGTAAAGAATGCTATAAGAAATGAAATCAGAAAATATAGGAAGTGAAAAATCACTTCAATAAAGAGGCAGAAAAAAACCAAGCAGAAATCCTCAAAATGAAGAAAACAATAAACCACGTTAAAAGTTCAATAAAAAGCATCACCAACAGATTAGACTACTTGGAAGACAGAACATCAGGCAATCAAGACAAAATATATAATTTTGAAAATCGAGTTGATCACAGAGAGATGTTAAGAAACCATGAGCAGAAATTCAAGACTATGGGATAACATGAAAAGACCAAATTTAAGATTTTTATCAGGATAGATGAAGGCATGGAGATACAAACCAAAAAAATACACAATCTTCTCAATGAGTAATATCAGAAAATTTCTCACACCAAAAGAATGAAATGGAAAATCAAATATAGTAAGAGGCTTGTAGGACCCCAAATGTACAAAATTACAACAGACCCAAACCAAGGCACATTATAATGAAAATGACTAACATACAGAATAAGGATAGAATTTTAAAGGCTATAAGAGAAAAATATCAGATTATGTATAGGGGGAAAGCAATTTGAATCTCAGCTAATTTCTCAACCCAGACCCTCAAAGGTAGGAGGTCCTGGAATAACATATACATGAAACTCTGAAAGGATATGGATGCCAACCAAGAATCCTATGCCTAGCATAGTTTCAGATTTGAGGATGAAATAAAAATCTTTCATGATAAACAAAAGTTAAAAGAATTTGCAACTAGAAAGCCTGCACTATAGAACATTCAACAAGATATTCCATGAAGATGAAACAGAAATTAAAAAAAAAAAAAAAAAAAGTGAAAGCCAGCAAAGGGAGAAACTACACTAAAGGACTAGTCAATAAAAGAAGAAACTAATTCAAATTAAAAACTAGAAATAAACCCAAATGATGGGTAATCCAAATCATTTCTCAATAAAACCCTTGAGCATTAATGGCCTAAACTCATCAATTCAAGGACAAGGCTGGCAGACTGGATTGAAAAACAAGGCCCAACAATGCTATCTCCAAGAGACTCACCTCATAGGCAAAAAGACATCCACAGACTAAAGATGAAAGGAGGGGAAAAAACAAATTTACATGGTTTCTATCCTCATATCAGATAAAGTGGACTTTAAGCCAAAGTTAATAAGAAGGGACAAAGAAGGCCATTTCATATTGCTTAAGGAAATTATACATTATTATTATTATTGACATAACAATTATAAATATGCCTCAAATAATGGAGCATCTACATTCATCAAACAAACCCTTCTCAATTTCAAGAATCAAATAGCCCACAGCACAATAACACTGGGTGACTTTAACATGCCTGGGTCACCACTGGATAGTTCCTCCAAACAAAAACTAAAGAAGCTATAGAAGTAAACAGTACTTTGATGAACATTCAGTACTTAAAGTATTTGCATCAGAAAGAAGCTAGAATAACAATCAAATTATTTTCAAATTATGTAGTAGGAAGGAAAAATAAGAGTAGGAGCAGATGTATAGGATTTATATTTCATATAATAATAAAATTATTATCAATGGAAAGGGAGCTATAAATTATAAAAATACAATCAATAATTTGACTTAACAGACATATATAGAATATTTCATACATCAATGACTGAATACATTTTCTTCTCAGCAGCACATGGATCCTTCTCTAATACAGACCATGCTAGATAAACTATCACATATGTTAGCATACAATTTTGTAATATTACCTTAATATATTTTTAGCATCTGTTGGGTTGGGGATATAGCCCAGCTGGTAGAGTACTTGCCTTGCATGCACAAAGGCCCTGGGTTCAATCCCCAGTACCAAAAAACAAAACAAAACAAAACAAAAACCCTAAAAAACATATTTTTAGCATCTGTATGGTTATTTTGATAGCTTCCTTTCCATTGATAATAATTACTGTGTTATTGCTTTTTTCATGATTAGACTTGATTTTTATCAAATTTTTAGTGTATTATTTCTTCTCATATATTTCTGCTCCTACTCTTATTTTTCCTTCCCACTACATAATTTGAAAATAATTTGATTGTTATTCTAGCTTCTTTCTGATACAAGTACTTTAAGTTATGAATGTTCTAAGTACTGTTTCATCCAAGAAATCCTGATATTTTAAGCTTTTATTATCACTTAGTTCAAAGCAGTTTTTATTTTACTTTTCTTGGGCTTTCTTCCTTGACCTGAGATATTTATAAGTGTGCCATTTAATTTTGAAATATTTGACATGTGGGGGTGGGGTTCTATATATCTTAATGTGACTGATTTCTAATATAATAAACCATCTAGGAAAATATACACAAAATAAATAGATAGAAAAAAAGAAAGGAAACTGGGTGGTGTTAGTGAGAATCTTTTGTACTACTGTTCAATTTATGTTAGCATAAAACTGTCCAAATGAATTGCATTATTTTAAAAAGGAAGAGAAAATAAAACCAAAAAAAGGATAAAAAGAAGCTAAGTTTGAAAATAACTCACCTGACAAAGAACTAATAATATCTATACTTAAAACTCCACATTCAAAACCAAAACAAAACAATTTTGGGTTAAACTGTGTCCTTAAAAAAAAAATGGTGAAGTTACTACTTTAGATTGTGACCTTGTTTCAAAGCAGGATTGTTGTAGATGTAATTAACAAACTGAAATCATACAGAGTAAAGGTAAATCCTTAATTTAATATGGCTTGTGTCCTTGGAAGAATAGACACAAAGAAACAGACATGAGAGGAGAATGCTATTTAACTGAAGAATGCAAAGCAGCAATCAGCACAGAACACTGAAGGTTACTGGCCATCATCAGAATCTAGGAGAGAGAAAATACTCTCTCAGAGCCCTCAGAAGAAACCAACTCTGCCAACATCTTAATTTCAGACTTCTATACCCCAGAACTGTGAGATAATAAATTTTTACTGTTTTAAGCTGCCTAATTTGTGATTATTTGTCATGGTGGAGCTAAGAACTAACAAACAATTCAATTAGGAAATGTGCAAAAAAGACATTTCACCAAAGTGGGTATACATATGATAAATAAGCACCTGAAAATAAGTCTGAAATCAAGATAGGGATTTACTAACCAGGGTTCCAAAAAAAATAAAGGAAAGAAAGAAAGAAAAGGCTGGGGATGTGATTCAGTTTAAGTGCCTGTGGGTTCAAACCCTGGCACCAAAAAAAAAAAAAAGGTTAAATTGTACTGAAAATTTCATTTTTGAAAAGGTATACTACTAAATAAAATTTCTATAAGGTATACTTTCAAATATTATGCTAAAATGTAATGCATCTCATTTGCAGCTCTAATGCAATGAGATAATATTACTTTGTCACCATCACTAAGGAAAAAGAAGCAAAGACAAGTGGATATTTAAGAAAGAAAAAGAAAAGATAAAAAGAGAGAGGGGTGAGTCAAAAGTTAGGAAACAATAGAAGTATAAAACAAAGAATAGATACAAGGTAAAAATTACTCATGAGGAAAATAAATGATTTACGTTTCTTTATTAAGAAAGACTCTAATATTACACACAAATAATATTTAGCTAAAGGCTAGTTTTAATAGAACATTTTAAATGACTTAGAAAATTTTAAATGGGAATGTTAAAAAAAAAAAGAGAGCAAAAAATGGCAGGCAAATATTATAGAGAGAAAGTAGGAGTGCCAATTTTCAAAAAAGTAGAAGTGAAAACAAAAAAATTATATGGAACAATGATATTTATAGTAATAAAGATATCAATCTTCAAATAGAAAGAAAGGATATAAATACCATTCAACAAATAATAAATATACACATAGAGCTTTGTATCTTTACAGAAAGGCCGTTCCTTTTCAAATGAATATGGAACTTTTTTTTTTTTAAAGATAAACTGCTTATTATTCTATAAAGAACATTCCAAAGAATGAAAACTGTATAGGCTACATTTGAGACCACAATGAAATAAAATTAAATCATCAACACAACAAATACACAGCAACAAAAAAATTAACTACTTGGATTCAAAAAAATAATCTTTAAATGATTTTGATTTCAGTCAAAAAAAAAAATCAAAGCATATCAAAGCAAATCACAGACCACTTAGAAATTAAATCACATTGTAGGGAAAAATCTTTGTACTGAGAGACTAATGCATAGCTTTTAATTCTGCATTAAGTCTAAAAATAATGAAAATAAATGAATAGGACTGGGGCTGTAGCTCAATGGTAGAGTGCTTGCCTCACATGTGTGAGGCACTGGGTTCGATCCTCAGTCAGCACCACATAAAAAAATAATAATAAATGAATAAATAGACAAATGTTCCAGCATTCAGTATTATCATTTTTTATTTTAGTCATCTGACAGATATATATGTAGTGATATCTCATTGTGGTTTTAATTTGCATTTCCCTAATGACTAATGATTTCAAACATATTTTCATGTGTTTATTTACCATATGTATACCCACTTTGGTGAAATATCTTTTGTGTCCATCTACAACTAAAAAAATATTAAAAAAGAAAAGAAAAAAAATGAAGAATTCAAATTTAGAAGATAGAAAAAGAACAAACTAAACAAAATAGAAGAAGGAATTAATAAGGTCAAAATAAAAATAGATGAAAAAAATTAAGGGGCATCAAAATCAACCAATCAATCAACCAGAATATTAATGAGGAAAAGATAAAAACTATTGTTATACTGATATTTTAATAAAACTCTTTTTAAAAATTTAACTATTAATTTTAAAACCTAGATTAAATAAAACTTATAGGAATATAAGTATCCAAACTATCTCAAGAAGAAACCATGATAACAGAGAAATATCTTCATGCAATAGCCCTAGACCTTGAGGCAATGGAGGTGGAATTCAGTATATGTGCATAGAGAATTCCTCTGCTATGAAAACTGATCCATAGTGTAGAGGGAAAAATGTTGAAAAGGTAAGTACAATCCTGAAACCAAAACAAAAACCAAAACTATACATTGGAGTTTATAAATTCAAGGCCTATGACTGAATCTAGCCTACAAATAAATTTAATTTGGCCTATAAAATTTTAAAGAACTAAGACAATGGTTTAAATTTGTGAGATTTAACATAAAATTAGCAATTTCCAGCTTCACAATGAAAAAAAGCCAAAAGATCTGATAACCCTGGGCATTCTTGCATGGCAAAAACTGCTTGGAGCTAAGTGGCCTTTTACCAGGCTGCCAGGTTGTTGCACAATTTGGGATAGGTGAGTGGCATTCCCGAAGTCTACAGTGTGAGAATGCCCCTGGGCCTATGTCAACAGGTTCCTGATCACTTCTTAATTTTGAACCAAATGTAGGCTGCCATTTATTGTTCCATTATTTTTCTCAAAGTAGATAAATATTTCTAACTCTATCTAAATAATAAAAGAAATTGAGTGCTGCATGACTTTATTTTCAAATTGTTGCTTGGTCCCCTGTTAGCACTGAGTTTTGTCTGTGTTTTATGGTTTCTTTCTCTGTTTTTCCTGCACCAGTTTATTAAAAACAACCACTTACATATTTTTAATATCTAAATGGTTTTACATGTTAGGCATGAAACAAAAAAGACCAAAGTTTTCCCAAATCACCATTTGTTCCAGTAATGACATTTATGAAATCCTTTCTCCACTGTCTTAAAATTCTACCTTTTTTTTCAGGTTTCTTACACATGCCTGGTTCTGTTTCTCAAATTTGGAGACTTTTAAAAAAAATATTTATTTTTTAGCTTTAGGTGGACACAATATTTTACTTTTTTGTGGTGCTGAGGATCGAACCCAGTGCCTTACACATGCCAGGCGAGTGCGCTACTACTTGAGCCACATCCCCTAGCCCTGAAATTTGGAGACTTTTCCCCTGTTCCTGTCTATGATGACCCACATCAGTATCCTATGCTTTGTTTTAATATAATTCAGCCTATCAATAATCCATGATAGGGTAACATTTCTGTCAGTCTTCCTTTTTAATATTTTCAAGCATATTCTTATATAATCTTTTTTCAATAAGCAAGTTTAAAAATACCCTGTTGGGAGACTGATTGAAAACATATTAAATTAATAGCTTATCTAACTAGGGAAAATGGGTCTTGCTATAGTCTGAATGTTTGTCCCCTCACCTCAAATTCATGTTGAAATATAATTGTCACTGTAATAGTTCTTCTCTCATGAATGGATGAATATCATTATCAGTGGAATTGGTTCCTTATAAAAGGATAAGTTCTGCTCCCCTTTGCTTCTCTTTCACCCTCTTTCTGTCCTACCACCATGTTATGATGCAGCAAGAAGGCCTTTGCCTTAACCTTGGACTTCCAGCCTCCAGAATTGTGAGACAAATTTCTGTTGATTTAAAATCACTTAGTCTATAATATTCTATTAGAACAGCACAAAATGGACTAAAATAAGTCTTTATATCCAGGCATATGATATATCTTTTCATTTATTCTAATCTTATTCCTTTCAATAAACTTGTATAGCTTATTCATACAGGTCTTATACTTTATTTATTCATAGTTATTACATATAGGAGTGGGTTTTTTTATTCCATTATATTTTCTAAATTGGTTCTCCTGGTATATAGAAAAGCTACATTTTTTGCATGTTCATTTTGCAGCCTAACCTTGAAAAAATTTTAGATGCAGTTAATTGCCTGCCATTTAAATAAATATTAGTAAAGCACCCACAGAACATTTAGTATTTTTTAAATGTTTTGTTTTCATTGTAGTTGGACACAATACCTTTATTTTATTTTTATGTGGTGCTGAGGATGAAACCCAGCGCCCCGCACGTGCTAGGTGTGCACTCTACCACTGAGCCACAACCCCAGCCCGAACACTTAGTATTGAGCAGTCAATATTCCAGAAAAAAACTGATTGTAACCCATGTCAAGGCAATTGAACATGACATTCTACATGATCTTTATACTTACATATTACCTAAAATAATTATAAAAACTATATACCACCAAATAAATTTTTTGTTTGGGGGTACCTGTTTTCTAGCTCATCTTTCTGATAATAAGCAACAAGTAGCCTCTCAAGACCCTGCCCAGTAGGGAACATGAAGGCACACTATGCTTTAGGAGATGCAATCTTTTCATTTTCTAGCTTAACCAAAGGTAGTGTCAGTAACAAATTATAAATAAGAAGCTGGACATGGTGCCTTACACCTGTAATCCCAGCTACTCAAGAGGCTGAAGCAGGAGGATTCCAAATTCAAGGTCAGCCTGGGCAATTTAGGGAGACCCTATCTTAAAGTAAAATTGAGTTGGAAATGTAGCTCAATGATAGACCAGTTTCAAAGCCCAGTACTGTTGAGAGCCATAGCCCAAGGGGCCCCAGGAAACTTTCAGACTGCCAGCTGATGATTGGCTCACAGCGGCCCCAGCAACTTCTAGCTGATTGGCTCCTCTGCGGTGATGCTCATTGGGCTGTTTCCCGCCCTTTCAGACTATGGAGCTGCTCATTGGGGGACTTTTTTTGGCTCCGCCCACACGACCCAGCCAATCGGCCTCAAGAGCAAGAGGAGTGGGGGAGGTTGAGAGGCTTGTGGGAAGCCGGTGGTGGCAGTTGGGCTCTGAAGGTTTTTCCTGAGGAGCTGTTTTGTTTGGCATGTGTGGTTCTAAAAATAAAGTTCGTTTCTTTTGACAAGTGGCTCCTGAATTGTGCCTAGCCAGACTGCAGCACAGTACCCCCCCACTAATAATAGTAATAATAATAAGAAGAAGAAGAAAAAGAAAATAAGAAAACCAGGATATATCTCTGTTCTTTTAACCAACTACTATAGAAACCAACTCAGAACTGAGACCATTCTGTCAGACCTGTTACTAACGTTCAGCAATGAGCCACAGTGTAGTCTCCCTGCAGCTATACCACGACCATCTGAGCTGGGCGAATTAGCTCTTGGTCTGTATTAATGGTCAGGAATAGATGTAAAGCTTTTGTAGCTCAGACCATAGCAAACTGCTCTCCACCACATCAGAGGCCAATAACATTACAAACATGGATTACTACATAGATGGGGGTAGATTTCAGTAGTAACGAGTATAGAAATTTACTTTAAATATGTGTAAACCCTGGAGGATTTCCAAGAAATTGATAATATAAGCAGCTTTTGGTGAGGAAACAAGGAACCTAGGAAGGTTTCATTGTCTATATTCTTTAGTATCATTTGAATTTTGAATGCTATTACTATCATTTCAAAATATGTTTTAAAGTAAAAAAACAGTGATATATGTAACCAATATTTGTCCACATATTCTTACATTAGAGATAAGGATATTAAAGAACTTAAATGAAGTCTGTGCATACGAAAGTAAAGGATACAATTAAACACACACTTTCTGCCACATCCATTGTGCACCCACCAGTGAATGTCAAATAGGTCCTCCAGAAAGTATCCTTATGACAGGAAAGAAATACTTTTTAAAACCACTTACATCCCTCTATTTAAATTCTAAATTCATCAAAATTATATACTGATTTTATTCTGTGTGTCCCATGTGATTTACCTAAGGGAAAGAGTGTGAAAATTTGAGGCCCAGACCCTGGAAAATTTGAGGCCCAGTATCTCCAACAGAGATCCTGCACTAGGAGGTATTGCTCCTGGATGACACTAGTGCTGCACTTCCTTCTAAGAACTCCAGTCTTTCTATGACTTATATTTCAAAGATGTCCCTCTGCATTTCAGTCTTTTATAATCTCTTCTGATACTTGGTTATTAGAAAAAGATTTTTTAGGGTTCTATCATGGAAAAGAGTTTCAGAGTTGTAAAATCTTTTGTCTTAAAAAGGCAGAGAGCTAGACAAGATAATTTGTTGGTATTCTTTAAATATTTCCCTAAGTGTTATCTTCATCTCTGTTGAGTTTAAAGTTTAAAGTCATTTTTATCTTTTATTCTCCAGAATATAGTTCTTTTTTCTTTTCAGTCAGTTCTAAGAAACTGATAACTAGGTATCTGTATTCTGTTTTTAAGGGTTCTATTTTTCTCTGTAGTAACTTATGTAATACTTTCTTTCTTAATGCTTCCTCCTATTTGTATCCCCTTCCCATTATTTAGAGGAGAGTTGGAAGTAAAAAAAACTACATCTATGGAATAGTTATAACCTATTTTTCTATCCCAGCTGTACTTTAATCTGGATATTTCCATTTAGTCTCATTTCACTGATCATCCCATTATTTTGATTCCATTTTAAAAATTAAAGAATGTCATAAATTAGCTCATTTTATTTTTTATTTCAAGACAGGGCCTTAAAGTTGCCAAGGCTAGCCTCAAACTTGTGATGCTCCTGCCTCAGTCTCCCTAGTAGTTGAGATTACAGATGTTTGACCCTTGCCCAGCTTAACCAGTTCCTTTTAATAGTCTTTGTGTCTTTCAGCCTCCCCATCCCCATTACTGACAATTCCGATCCCTCTGCAACTTGGGTCTGCTTCTTCTGCTACCACTGTTTTGAGTTTATGCCTAGTTTTTCTCTTCATTGGCATTGCCAAAGTTTTAAAATCAAGCCTGAGGTACTATCTTTATTTACCATAATTGAAGTGTGTTTCTTAAACTTTTTGTTTATTTTAGAAGTTTGTCATTTTGATATGTTTATTTTTACTCTACCATGTTCCCAGTATTTATTCTCTAGGTCAGTTCATAAAGACCTTTTTCCCATTCTTATGATTAAGTTTCTATTTTCAACTTTTTAAAAATCCCATCAGATCATTCTGAGACTACATTTGGTGAAAGGGATTCAAGTTTGATGTCTCATATTCCCTTCTAACCTCTATAACCAAGGAACAAAGTTCACTAAAATTTTATAAATAATCTGTTTATCAGCTTTTAATTACTGACTTTTGTTTCACAGTTTTGAGATTAACTGAGGGCAGAATTCTTTTTTTTTTTTTTTGGTTCTACTAGGGATTAAACCCAGGAGCATTCTAACTCTGAATTATATCCCCAGCTCCCCCCACCACACACACACTTTTTATATTATTTTGTGACAGGTTCCTACTAAATTGTCTGGGATGGCCTGGAACTTGCAATCATCCTGCCTCAGCTTCCTGAGTAGCTGGGATTACAGGCATGTGCCAATGCGCCTGGTACTAAGGGCAGAATTCATTTATGAACATGCATTGGGGGCAGGGGAAGAAAACAGAGTAATGTTGAGACAGGAGAAGGATGAAATGGATGACAAGTTATGAAGGAGGAAAATACTTTCCAGTTGAACTTTTACAGTCATAATTACATAAAGACAATGAGAAGAAATGGGTAGCAAAAAGCAGTTCCCATTTCACCATGAAATAAACTCTAGGTGTAATATAATACCTGTTTAATTTCAGGAAAAAAGCTGATTTTGTTCTGCAACATGTTTTTTTACAACAAAGTAAACCAAAACACAATAGGTGAGCAATGCCTGTAATGCTGGCAACTCAGGAGGCTGAGGCAGGAGGACTGGAAGTTCAAGGACAGCCTTAGCAACTTAGCCAGGCCCTGTCTCAAAATAAAATACAAAAAAAAAAAAAAGGTCTGGGATGTGGCTCAGTGGTAAACCACCTCTGGGTTCAATCCTTGGTACAACCCCACCCCCCACCCCACCCCACCCCACCCCGCCTCCACACACATATAATAGAGAGATAGACAGAGACAGAGACAGACTGAAAGGGAACACACCTGGGATGTATAGCTCAATGGCAGAGCACTTACCAAGTACATGTGAACACTGGGTTTGATCTCCATTACCACCAAAAACAAAACAACAAACCACTCCCCCAAAAAAACTCTTACCAGTGATTGCCTCCAAAAGGATTGGAAGGAGAATAATTTTTCACTGAATATCTGCCCATAATACTTTTAGTATTTAAAAATATCTGTTCATACTACTATTAAACAAAACATAAAAGTTTTCTTATGTTGTTTATAAAGATTCATAGGGATTTAAAATTTCTGATATTTATTTAAAAGACTAAGTTGAAAATCCTGGCCTTTTCTGGGCAGATATGGTAAGGAAAAAATTACAAGGATTATTATTGCATAAATATCCTATGGCTATCTGTCTTAAATCAGCATTTGCTTAGATAAGGTAATGATCAAATGATAATTTTAATTCCTTCTTTACAATCAGCTATAATTTTTTTGCTCTGAGTTGTCTAGTATCTCTAGAATGATAGTAAACTAATGTTAATAATAAAAATTCTTCTCTTATTCTTACTCTAATGAGATTGCCCTTTCATGAATAAACAGAATGTGTGTGGCTGAAGACATCCTGTCCCCTAACACATTTACCATACTAAGTGTTATGGTTTGGATATGAGGTGACCCCCCCCCCAAAGCCCCTATTAGCTGAATATTCATAGGTAAAATGATAAGATTTTGAGAGTTATAACTTAATCAGTCAATTCTAGTTTCAATGGACTAACTGTAAGCAGGTGGGCCACAGATGAAGGAGGTGGTCATTGGGAGCTGCCCTGCATTTTCTCTTCAGTGCCTCCCTGAACCCCCTCTGCTTCCTGACCCCACCAAGAGCTGAGCAGCTTTCCTCTGTTGGGCCCTTCCCTCATGATGTACTGCCTCACCTTGGGCAAAAGCAATGCAGTCGGTGGTCTAGAGACTGAGAACTCTGAAACCATGAGCCCCAAATAAATTGTACCTCCTCTAAGTTATTCTTGTCAGGTATTCTGGTCACAGGGAGAAAAAGCCAACTAAAACCCCGAAGAAGTTTCATTTATTCCTGATAATACTATTATTTAGTGAGTTGAAAAATGCATTTCTTGAGGGCAATAGAGATTTTACTTGTTATTTTACCAATTCTTTATTATTATTATTAATTATTATTATTTCTCCTTATTCAATTTTTCTGTAAATCTAAAATTGTCTCAAAATTTAAAATAAATATTTTATTCCAAATTATTTAAGAATTATGATTGGCCCTTTTGATTCTTTAAGGCAACAAAAATGACCTAGGGCACATCAGCATGCTAACTGCCTGCACACAGGAACCTGTGGCAGGAATTGTTTCACTGGTGCATTTATTCTACCCTGTTGGTTAGGTTCAAGCTTACTAAAGTGAAAAACAACAGGATCTCATAGGAGTCCATGAGAAGAGTAAGAGATCTGGTTTTAGATGTAGGTTTTAGTTCCTTTCACCACTAATACTTTCAGTTTGGACAGCTAATTTGGCTTTTCTCAGACTATTGGAAAGTATGGTACCCATCCCATGGTGACTATAAAGAATAATATGAACTAGGTATGTGAATCGTAGTGTTTAACTGTAAAGCACTATGCAAAATGTTCTTTTTGATTACAATTCTATAGAATTGCTTGGAAAAAGATTCTCTAGTTTCATGGACTGTATGTTAAGCTGCTCCTCTTCTATAATTTTTCCTACATTAATTGTATTACTGTACTGAGGGAAGTTGAAATCCACAGATGACATGACTATGTTTCTGATATTTTTTATCTTTTATTATTAACAATCAGTTGGGACCTAAGCAGTAGACAAACCCAAAGAATTCAGCTGAACACTATAATCTACTTAATATAGAGATTTTACTTGCACATTATTTTATTTAAGCCAACATCTAGTCCTTTTGCTTTGAAAATTATGACATCAGGAAAAGAATTTAAAATATGAAAGCCTCAAATATGTTAGTTTTCCTAAAATTTTAAGCCAAAGCCATTAGTACAATCCATGGAAGCATTTTCAGGAGAGCCCTATAAGGATACAATATGCCCAATTTACCAGTTATCTGAGACTAAATAACCTTATACTTTGTTTTCAAAAGTAAATTATCCAGGATGGGGTTGTGGCTCAGTGGTAGAGTGCTTGCCTGGGATGCGTGGGGTACAAGGTTTGGTCCCCAGCTCTTCTAATCTGTGACAAAGACTGTCTTTTTTTTTTTTGTACTGGGGATTGAACTCAGAGGCACTTTACCACTGAGGCACATTCCCTAGCCCTTTTTATTTTGAAACAGTGTCTTGCTAACTTGCCAAGGTTGGCCTCAAATTTGTATTCCTCCTGCCTCAACCTCTCAAATTGCTGGGGTTACAGGTATGAGCCATCGTGCCTGGCTGAGAACTGAATATTTTAAATTAGTCAAGGTTCATTTTATTCTGAAAATGCCGGACTGAAGTTATGGCTCAGGGGCAGAGTGCTCACATAGCACGTATGAGGCCCTGGGTTCGATCCTCAGCACCACATAAAAATAAACAAATAAAATAAAGGTATTTTTAAAAAAAGTTTAAAAATGTCATGGTACTTCTGGAAACAGCACTGAATGTGGAAGATCTGACTCGGGAATTGCTGGTCTATGTGATGATCAAGGAAATATCCTGAAACAATGAGCCAGAGCTATCCTAAAGATAGAAAAAAAGAATCATTTTTTAAATAAGAAGAACTGAATGTGATAATCTGAATAGGTCAGTGATACTTAAGATACCTATCCATAATAAATCAACAGTCAATTCCTGGAAAAGCAAAGGGCACCAGACAGATATCAATATAATTCTGATTTTTTTTTTTTTTTTTTGGTGGGGGATGTGGGGGGGAAATTGAACCAAGAGGCACTGAGCCACATCCCCAGCCCTTTTTTATATTTTATTTTGACACAGGGTCTCACTAAGTTGCTTAGGGCCTCACTAAATTGCTTTGAACTTACAATCCTCCTGCCCCAGCCTCCTGGGCTGCTGGGATTACACCACCATGCCCAGCTATAATTGTTTAATGGTGCAGTTATGAAAGATTTATTTATTTTGTTTTTAAATGAAAAAACTTGAGTTTGTCTAGTCTTCAAAGAAAAATAACAAAATTCAAGTATACAAAGGTTATTAGAAGGCAATAAATTTTCTCCACGTGTGGACTCCCTTTTCTAACTGGTAACAAAAAAGCTGCCCAGCTGTGAGTGACCCTAATTCAAACTTGGGGGTTTACAGTCTTTAAACCTCATCCAGGCTACTCTTGAGAGAAATGGCAAGATGGTCATTTGTAAACTGCAATAAGAGCTCTTATTCTTGAAAGCTTTGGGTTGAGCATATTAATTCCAGGACTTTACTGGTAAATTCCTTTTTTTTTTTTTTTTTGTCGGTGGTGCTGGGAATCAAACTCAGGAATTCATTCATACTTGCTTTGCACATGCTCTACCGCTGAGCTACGCTGCTAGCCCACCGGTGAAGTCTTAGTTACCAGAAAAGGTACTGGTTTTTCAGAATTCCAACAGAAGCTTAGAATGCCTGAAGAGGAAAGATTACAAGCCATAAACTGTATATACTAAAAGTGGAATAAAGAGTTTTTGTAAAACAAGCACTTTTAGAATGGTAAAAACATTTTCATATAAATGAAAAATTGAAGAGTCTTTAAAGTGACAGAAAATGTCACCCATGCTTTAGAAATTCATCAGCAGGAAAGGAGAGAGTAAACCAGAGAAAGCCTAAGGCAGAGGCATTAATCCTGCAGGCTCCAGCTTAGCCACTCCCCCAACTTGTACCATAGGCAAGTTTCAATTTCCTATCTGAAAAACCAGGATAGTTATGACACCCCCCCTCCAGGGGTGTGCCTGACATATGAGTGCTCGTCACTGCCATCAAAGTCTCCTTTGGTTTTCTGGAATAAGGTTGGTACTGGGGTTAGTGTCTGAATTTTCCTGAGTCAGGAACCACTGGAGTCTGAACTATATCTTTCTGGGCTTCAGGTAAACTCCTTTCTGAAGTGACTGGGGTGGAATATGGAATTTTGGGAACTAGGTATTGGTTTAGTTCCATTTCTTTAAAAATGTCAGATGGTTAATCTGTATAAATTAAAAGCTTATCAGTTATTGGATCTTAATTTTGTAGAAGGAAAGAAAATTCTATGGCCATAAAACAGCATCTACCAAGCTCATGACTAACTCAGTAATCCTCACATAATTATGAATCCAGAAAAGTATGCAGGCTGCTTTTTATGTATTTTGACACTGATGATAATTACCTGAAATTTCCAAAACTATAGCTCTAGGCACTGCCTGAAGATCCCTTGTTTGGCTAGGTAGTGTGTTCATACCTGTAATCCCAACTACTCTGGAGGATGAAGCAGGAGGATATCAAGTTTGAGGCCAGCCTGGGCAATTAAGTGAGACTATCTCAAAAATAAAATTTAAAAAGGTCTGAGGATGCAGCTCAGTGATAAGAATGCAACTGGGTTCAATCCTCAGTATAATTAAAAAACTAAAAACCCCAAATCCCCTCCTTTGTCTACTAGACTCTCCTTGTTCTTAAAAAAAAAAAAAAAAAAAATCCTTAAGATGAGCTGGGGTTGTGGCTCAGTGGTAGAGTGCTTGCCTAGCATGTGCAAGGCCCTGGGTTCAATCCTTAGCACCACATAAGAATAAATAAGTAAGAAAAAGGTATTGAAAAAATCCTTAAGATGATTTTAGGAGGATGGAATAACTGTGTTAATGGGACAGGTGAAATATATTACTTCAATATTTTGGGAAGTGAGTGGTTCTGCTGATTTTATACTTCGAAAAATTCTGAAAAGGTCATATCATTCTGGAACAGTGAATATAAAGAGCCTAGACTTGCAATATCATAAGCCCTGGAAGTTTTCTTTCCTTTATGAAAACATTTTACAAGACCACTACTATTATCATCATGCAAAGCACTATTATCTTGATTTTACAGATGCACACATTAGAATGTATGGACTTTTCCCACTACAAAATAAGGAATGAGATGGGAGCTCAGGCCAGACTTAAGCCTTACAAGGTGTATGTTCCAGGTAAGATCACTGTATATTTGGGTCAGATCTATTCCTTGCTTCTTCAGGGGCTACTTGGCTCTGTGGAAAAATTCACACTAACTCAACTCACAAGAGCTTGGCTTCTAAACTATACTCAACTCTAGCATTTAAACAAGGAAATATCTCTTTTGGATAATCCTCTTGTGCTAATCCGATTACAGAAAAGATAATGACATATTCTTTTTGTTGTTGTTGTTTATTTTAATTTTTTCAATTTATTTATTTATTTTTTAGTTTTAGGTGGACACAATATCTTTATTTTACATTTATGTGGTGCTGAGGATCGAACCCAGTACCTCAAGCATGGTAGGTGAGCGCTCTACCACTGAGCCACAATCCCAGCCCAAGAGAATGACATATTCTTAAGAAATGTTTCTACTGCCAGCCTTTTTCTTCTAAAAGGACATTTTCACTTAGGTTGTAATATCAACTACTAGAAACAGAACCCTTCTTTCTTTAGAGGAAGAGATATATAATGGCAAATGCCCCTTGGGTTTCCCCATTGTTTATTATTAATGAGATTATGGCAGAGATTGACGGTGCGCCCTCTTTACCATTCCTGAGTACCTGTTCTTCTTTCTTCACTGAAATTAAGACTTTTTAGCTAAGCATACAGCTACAATTCCCACAGTTTCCTTGCAGCTGTGCATGTCAGTATGTTTTAGTTCTAGCCAATGTGACAGAAGTATATGAAAGTTTCTGGGAATCATGCTTAACAGAGCATTCACAGGTGCCTTTTACCTTCTGCTTCATTCCTTTCTAGATCCTGTTCCCAGTAATGTGGACGCCACCATCCTGCTGAATAAGAATGAGATTTACATCCAACTGCAGTGGGGGTACGGTAAGAGAGAAATGAAGATAAGAAGTATAAGGTCCCTTATGGCATTAAACTCCATATCAGGCTTGTGCCAACTTTACATGAATAAGAGATATTTTTAATCTTGTTTTAAGCCATTTGCTGTTTTGGGTTTTCTGTTAACAGCTGAAACCATCTCATACAGTGATGTTCTAATATTTTAATATTCTAACATTTTGAATATTGATATCATAATGTTTTAAATTATTTTGTATTCACAGACCATTCAGAACATCAGACCACAAATCCTAATTATTGTTCAGAAAAACATGATTTTTACTGAGACTACATACTACTGGCTTTCTGTCATGGCACCAACATTAGATAACTCATTAGAACAGGAAATTTGACATTATCAGGTAATCTTTTTTCTAGGAATCAAATCCAGGGGCTCTCTACCACTGAGCCACATCCCCAGCTTTTTATTTTGAGATGGGTTTAAATTGCTCAGGCTGACCTTCAATTTGGCAATCTTCTTGCCTCAGCCTCCTGCATAGCCGGGATTACAAGCATGCAATACTACAACTGGCTACTACAACATACTCTTGAGATGATATAGAAGTAGTCTAGGATCACTAGCAATGCTCTTTCTTACCAATTAATTTCATAGAACCACAGTTAAAAACCTTTAGCATAGGTCTGGGGACATGACTCAGTGATGGAATGCTTGCCTGGCATGGATGAGACCCTGGATTGGATTCCTGGCACCACGAGAAAAAAAGACCTTCAGCACTAATTAAGTATCACAGTTCAACCATCATCCCACTTTGCAGAAGAAACTAAGGCACAGAGGCTGGATTTTCAAAATGACAGTCTGACTTATTTTTCTTTTTTAACTATATCCACAAATTTGGGAGGAATGTGCTCTGAGGATTGTATTTCTATGTATCCTGTCTCCAACATCTCATTTATACCACAGGATAGATAACTCTTATCTGAAATGTTTGGGACCAAAAAGGTACTGACTTTTAGATTTTTTTCCCCTAGATTTTAGAATATTTGTATACACATAATGAGAAATATTGGTGATGGGACCCAAGTCCAAACATGAAAGTCATTATGTTTCAGGTATACACATCATGAATCTAATTTTACATAATATTTTTACAATGCTTGTGTTTTGATTGTAACCTGTCATATGAGGTTGGGTATAGAATTATCCAACTGTCATGTCAGTGCTCAAAAATTTTTAGATTTTGGAACATTTCAGATTTCAGGTTTTTGGGCTAGGGATGCTTAATCTGTAATATACAGTAATAGGTTATCCCAAAATAAAATACCTAGCATACAGCTCATAAAGTTACATAATAACTAAAACTACTGCATGTAATCCTAGCATTATATAACAATGTCTGAGTTATATAGAACAGTCAACAGAAAAACCAGTTACAAGAGGAAAATAGCAAATAAAAATGACAGTGGTGCAATAGTTTTGGTTACAATAGTCCCATAGAGTTACACAGTATTAGTCTCTGTTATTGAAAGATGTACTAATAATCATGGCATTATTCATGCACACAGAAGCAGCTAAACAGAATGATGGGACATGAATCTTCCACATTCTGTACTAGAACACCATTCTTTGGTCTGCAGCTACAGCAACTGCAGCTTTTAGAGAGCTTTTCTCATCATTTGTGACTGATAATGAGCCACAGGACACAAGTCAATTTTCTTTATTACAAAAAAGTCACTTCATCTCCTTCCTATCCTACAGATAGGTCAACAAGCCTGTCAGGTTAATATAACAAAAAGATAACAAGGATAAACCTTGAAACATCATGCTAAGTGAAAGAAGCCAGTGACAAAGGGACACATATTGTATAATTCCACTTATATAAAATGCTCAGAATAGGCCAATCAATAGAGACAGAAAGAAGTGTGGGGAGAGTGGGGAGTGATGACTTAAGGAATGAGTCATTTCTTCTTTTTATTTTATTTACTTATTTATTGATTGGTATTGAGGCCTGAACTCAGGGGTGCTTTACCACAGGAGTTATATCCCCAGTCCTTTTTATTTTGAGACAGGGTCTGGCTAAATTGTTGAGAATGGCCTCGAATTTATAATCCTCCTGCCTCGGCCTCCCAAATTGCTGGGATTACAGGTATATCCCATGGTTCCCAGTTCTTGAAATATGATAATGATCATGTACAACCACAAGAATGGGAAGTTATACTCCATGTACATATGTCAAAATACATTCTAATGTCATGTGTAACTAAAAAGAACAAACAATAAATTTTTTAAAAGAATTTTTAAAAATATAGTGAAAATATTCTAAAATTGTGCTAACATGCTCAATTCTGTGAATATATTAAATTCCAATTAATTTTACACTTAAGTGAACATACTATATGGAATGTAAATTACATCTCAATACAACTGTTCAAAAGTGGGGGGAAGAACTGACTTAAAACAACCATCAAAAATTTTATATATACACATATATGTCTATATGTGTGTGTGTGTGTGTGTGTGTGTGTGTACACATACATATATATCTCCTTAAAGTTAAGAAAGTAAATGCAGGGGCTGGGGTTATAGCTCAGCAGTAGAGCACTTGCCTCACACATGTGAGACACTGGGTTAGATCCTCAGCACCACATAAAAAAATAAATAAATAAAATAAAGATATTGTGTCCATCTTAAAAAAATCTTTAAAAAAATAAAGTAAGTAAATGCAGTTAAGTAGCAACAATTTTTCACATCATCTGATAACCACTGGAATGAAACCTCTGATGCAGCATAGCTCAGTAACTAGGCTTAGCCTGGCACCATAACTGGCCTTATATTTATGAAAAGAAGACAACTGAGATTTTATTGTATACTTCTTCCATGGTCCCATCCTTTGTATACAGTAACAATAAACATTAGGAAATCAGTTTATTAAAGAAGCTGAACTACCACAACAACTTGAAAGTATTCAACGCAATTACCCCCATCTGAGAATGGCTGAGATTTCAGTAACAAACAGGGTCAGAACTTGCTTAAACTCCATATGCTTTTCCCTACATCATTCTACTTTTTTGCCTTTGTGAAAATAAATCTGGAATTTACCATGTAAAAGAAAATATGCTTAGGTTTTTAAGAGAGTTGGAAGTTAGCCTGAATAAAATCTAAATGCAGGCTCCACTGATTTTACTGCATTTGTAGGAAGTTATCTTAGTCAGATAATACCAAAAATGCCAATAAAAAATATCAAAATAACAACCTCAAATCTAATAAATGCAGAATTAAACGATAACAATTTCATTTAATAAAATAAATGAAAGTAGTGGAGTTAATTCATCAAGCACTTTTTATCAAAAAATTTCCATCTCTATAAGTTCATTCTGAACAGTACATGATGGCATATAAGAGATTATAAATAAATGAGTTGTGAATAATGGTAGGGTAATAAATCCAAGCAGAATTTGATTAAATAACTGAAATATTCTTAAAAAGAAAAAACTACTCTTTTTTTTTTTTTTTTTTCTGGTAGAAATGTACAAGCTTTGCAGTCTCCAAACAGCAGGATGCTAATTTTTGTGGTTTATCAGTTTCTAGCTTTATTATCCCATCCCCTCCCCTCCCCTTGTTACAAACAAGCAAATAGGACAAAGGATGAAAGACGGTATCCAAGCACAGTGGGCTTTCTGGCTGCTTTAAGGGAGGGCTAGGAAGCAACAGCATTGGAACAATTTCCTAGAAAGGTTATTAACAAAAAGGAAGTACATCTTCCTCATCCCATAGATGAACTCAACCCTTCTGCTCAGCACCTAGCACCTTGTACACAACTAGGTATTCCATATCTGTGCTTAATTCCCCAAATAGAAAATGTAATTTTTAGCACTAAAACCATTTTAGAGCTCAGATGAGGAATACGTTTTCATATTTAGCTCAGCCAATTAAAACAATTATTCTGATTTTGTCTATGATCTTGTTTGTTTATTTTTTGTGGTGCTAGAGATAGAATCCAGGGCCTTGAGCATGCTAAGCAAGCACTTCACCATTGAGCTACATCCCTTTCTAATGGCATTCTTTATTTTTCAGAAGACAGTATTATTATTTTTAAATAAACAGTATATTCATAGCAAGTGTTTGCCTATGGAGAAATCACACTAAGCATATAGTTTTAATAGCCTTCTCTAATTAGGGGTTGTCTAGCGATGGTTATCAAGCTAAGAATACTGATCTATTTAATTGTCATTTGATATCAAGGTTACATTTTCCAGAACACAAGGGTTCAGAAAATGCATAAAAAGTCTTAAGGTGAAATGCAGCAGGACAAACAAGTAAGGCTTTCTTTGCTCAGCATTTTTTATTCAGTTAAAAAAAAAAAAAGTGAAGACATGAAGTTAAACAAAAGGTATTGTGAGAATTGGTGATCAAGAAACTCTCTCTCAGAAAAATTTCAATAAAAAGAACAACATTCAGTGAAGAATTCCTTCAGCCTTTAAAATATTTAAGCATTAATTCTATAATACACAATTATAATTTCTTTATTCACAATTTCCCCCAAACACTGTCAATGCTTTAGGGATATACACACACACCAGTAATTGATAGAAAGTACATAAGAGACCACATTAAAAAGGCACAGCATGTCCTATGTTTTTCATTTCTGTGATTTGTACCCCATGGATCTGAGTCAAGCTCCTTTTACATGAAAGATTTAAAGATAAATTAAAATGGGGGAAAGAAACAACTAAAGAGAAACTTCAGATTAGACTGTATTCAAACTAGGCCCCACCCAATAGTATGAGTCCCAGGGTAATCAAGCATTTGGAATCACTAGGCAATATTTCTGAGAAATAATAAAAATTAGGCAAGTGAAGTTCTTTATTGTTAAAAAAATCTCTTAAATTCAGTCAAGGGTAGGGGCAGAGGTAGGATAAGTAGAGGAGCAGAGTTCATTTTGTAACCCAATAGCTTTAGATCAAAAGTTTAACTAAGAATAATATCTTGCTTAAGAAGCATACAGTCTAGGGGCTGGGGTTGTGGCTCAGTGATAGAGTACCCACCTAGCATGGGTGAGGAACTAGGTTCGATCCTCAGCACCACATAAAATAAATAAATAAAAATAAAGGCATTGTGTCTACCTACAACTAAAAAACATTTAAAAAAAGAAGCAAACAGTCTAGAAAAAGATGCTTGAATATGATCATCATTATTTCATCTTGATAAAATAAATTTTAAAACAACGTCTTTTATAGTAATTATTTCTTTATAAATTTTTCTTTATTCCAAGACTCAGGACTATTTAGAAACTTAGTGATATTTATACCCCCAAAGAGATTCTATTATGACAAATGAAAGGATTAGATATTCAGCTGCATTAAAGGAAGAAGGCTGGGCCAAATCAACTTTGGAAATCCCCTAACTTTTTAACCCTAATTTAATTCTCTTTCCTCTCCACTGCTTGATTCAAGTTTATGAAAGGCTTTCAAGTATCTCCACCTTTAACTTCCAGAGGTACTGGAGTACATACCTCAACTATAACAGAAAAACAATCATTTACATATTGCTATAGAACTAAAAATTTTTAAATATCTCATTAAAACAAGATTAAATCCTCAATTCAATGAACTCAATTCCACTTATTCTGATTAAAACTTGTTATCTTTTATCAATGACACAATAATATAAAGTTTTATGGTAGCCTCTCATACAAACTGTATTTCAGGGTAATCCCAAATACCTCTGTTGAAGTAAAGGTTTTCTTTACAGAATTCTTGCTAATAAATGTGGAAGAGACGACAGAAGAAGAAAAATCATTTTGGATTTTTTTTAAATGTTTTTTTTTTTAGTTGTAAATTGATCTTTTACTTTATTTATTTATTTATATGCAGTGCTGAGGATCAAACCAAAGGCCTCACTCATGCCAGGCAAGTGCTCTACCACTAGGCCACAACTCCAGCCCTCATTTTGGATTTTGGATAAGATACTTATATGGGGTCTTTTCACAACACTAGAAGTGGGGTAGCCAGACACAGCAGGCCTCTAGATATGATGCAATTTAAGCACTTGGTAAGCATTCTTGCCAAAAATAGACAAACAAATTCGAATTTGACTTTAATCAAGCTTCTAGAGTTAACTTCCATTTATAGGAAATATAAGGAATGGAGCAAAAACCACCACCATGATGAAGCAAGTGGACAAAACACAAATGTGAGAAAGTTCACAGGATAACTGACCCATTTCCTGCAATGAGTCCATGACACAAAACAAAACAAAGAGGAGGAGGAATTGCCCTAGACCAAAACAGGCACAAGAGACAAAATGACCAATGTTATCTGTAGACTCTGGATCCCACAAATCTCTAAAAAAAGATCCTTAAGTCAATCAGGCAAAGCTAAATCAGGTCTAGTTATGAGATGATACCAAAAATTAATTGCTAATTTTATTAGGTGTGAAAAATGGCATTTTGGTTTTATAAGGAAATGTCCTTATTTTTTAGATATGTGTATAGAAGTTTGGTAGGGTAAATATCTGGAATTTGCTTTAAAATACTCCAGCAAGGAAAGATGAAAGAGAAAAGGATAAATGAAACAAATACCGCAAACTTTGTTAACTGTTGAATCTGAATGATTAGCATGAGGATATTTAGCGCTACTCTCTAATTTTGAGTGTATACAAATTTTCATAATAAAAAAGAATTTCAGTAGCAGAGAAATCTAAAAAACAGTACAGATAAATCTATTGAGTAATATTAATCTCAGATAGATAACAAAGGGATCAATGAAAATTGTTACATGTTGGCTAATTATGTAGAAATGGAATGAGTTACATGGAAAATATATCAATTTTCTTCTTGTATAATGGCCAGTTATACAAAATAAACATTGTTTTACTCCTGAAGTAGGTTGTTTCACTGAAAAACAAGAAAAACAACCCTAAAGAACAAGCAGTTTTACAGAATATACTAAAACAAACAAACAAAAAACCTTTTAGGAATGCAGCTGTGTATCCCTTCTCTCAGAACTGGTCATGCTTTTATATACAAAGTTCTAAATAGGTGGTGGAACAAACTGAAATAGAGAAAACGGAGAAACAGAAAATAGATGTCACAGCTGCATTCTGAACTGAATGCTGTGCATTTTTCTTTTTGTGTAATCATTTTATTACTTTTTTTTTTTAAATTTTTGTTTTTGAGTACCAGGGATTGAACTCAGGGACACTCGGCCACTGAACCACATCCCTAGTCCTATTTTGTATTTTATTAGAGACAGGGTTTCACGGAGTTGCTTAGCACCTCGCTAAATCACTGAGGCTGCCTCCGCCTCCCGAGCCGCTAGGATTACAGGCTTGCGCCACCACGCCCAGCCTTGATTACTTTTCTAAGAACCCATGGCCTCCTTCATATCCCTCCTGAAATAGTATCTGAACTTTTATTATGCAACATTCACAAGGTATTCCACAGATAGTGTTGACTAAGGTTCTCTGGAGCTCAATTTTAAAATTATCTTTCAAGTAGTAATTCAAAGTAAATCAAAAAGAAAATCAATAGATTTCTTGAAACATTTCCAAAGCATAAAACATTTCATTCCTAATAAAGCAGTGTTCTCCTTAATCTTTTTAGGAGTTATGAACCCTTCTGAAAATCTTCCTATAGAAAAAAAACTATATATATTTTTCAAAGGGCTTTATAATAGTTCTGAAGGCACCTGTAAGAAATTCTTGTAATATGTTCTCATGGGTAGATAACTCTAAATACAAATTCATCAACCCAATACTACAGCCCTTCCATGAACTGGCTGAGGCTTTTCAACCTCTTTTTCCATTATTTCTCTAAATCCTACACTTTAGTCAAATGCATTAGTTATGGCTCACAAAGATGCCTTCCTATCTTTATTTTTGATACTTTTACAACCTGCACTCCCCAACTATCTGATAAAAATCTGTCCATTCCCAGCTGCTTGGGAGGCTAAGGCAGGAATATCCTGAGTGCAAAGCCAGCTTCAGCAACAGCGAAGCACTAAGCAACTCAGTGAGACCCTGTCTCTAAAAAAATACCAATAGGGCTGGGGATGTGGCTCAGTGGTTGAGTTCAATCCCCAGTACCAAAAAAAAAAAAAAAAAAAAAAAATCTGTCCATCTTTCATGATTTGTTTCAAGGAATACTACCATGAAATCTGCCTTAATTCCCCAAACCTTCCTTTGAACTTTAGTTTTTTGTCCTTCTATACTTCCAATACCTTTGCCTATTTTGTATCTTGATCTACTGAATACTTGTCTAATACATGATTCTGTGTGACACAGCAGTGAAATAGAAAATTAGCACCAATAAAGTTCTTACCTCCTGTAGTGGGTTGATCGGTGCCTCCCAAAAACATATGTCCATATCTTAATTCCAGAAACCCATGAATATGACTTTATTTGGACAAAGAGTTTTTGCAGACATAATTAAAAATCTGGAGATGAGATCTTTTTGGATTATTTGGGTAGACTATAAATCCAATGGTAGACAGTGACTTTATAAGAGAGAAATAAGAGAAAGCCACATGAAGACACTGAAATAACCTGGAATAAGTAAGGAAACATTCTCTCCTAGAATCTTTGAAGGGAGTGTCGCAGGTAGCCTTGCTGACATTTTGATTTATGATTTCTAGATTCCAGAATTCTGAGAAAATAAATTTCTGTTGTTATAAACCACTAACTTAGTGATAACCTGTTATGGCAACCCTAGGAAATTCATACATCCGCTTTGACCCATTCTAATTCTAAAAAATAATTTTTATTTGCTTCCTTTTTTATTTTCTGCAGTAGTTCTGCCAGAATATTAGAAGAGATGAAAATATGTAGATGTCCCCTAAATCTGTCCTTATTTCCAACCATTCTCTTCTAAAAGTCATCAAATGTGACAGGTGATAGGCATTGGAGGATAAAGGCCTGGCTTCTAAACCTGGCCCTTGACCTGTGAACCTGAACAGATTACTTTTTTCATCTTTAGTTTTATCATACATAATGTTTTGAGGATTGTTGTAAGGAGTAAATAAGAAACACATGTAAAACTACAGGCATGAAATGTTTTCAGTACAGATTAACAAAATGTGAAAGATGATTTCTCAGTATAATATATTGCCCAATTAATATATTGCTTTGTGATTTTTAAAGTAATCTTAGACATTTCCACAAGATGTCCTTCTAGCCTGTTTTCAGAGATAATCAACAAGTTTGAGTAAAAAAAAAAATTAGTTATAGCAATGCATAAGATTTCTAACACATTTGGGAGAGTTTGGTAATTTCTTTTATGCTAAAGAAAAAGAATGACAGCCTACAGTTCTGATTTCCCTACCCACCCATTTCCCACAAACTACATTAACTCATAATTTGATGTTTCATTATCTGCCAAATTTTTATTCAGTTCAAGATCAAAAGAGTATTTGGATATGATGCCTAGATTCTATTGCAAGTTTATACTGCAGGGCATAATTTCAAATGTTCAGATGTGGGAGGGAATCAGAGATACAGATAGTCCATAAATTTTTTGTTTGCCTAGATAAACTCAACAAGTAAAGGTAATGCAACACCATTCAATCTCCAAATTTGTGAAAAAAAAAAAGTTTTGTTTTGGGTTTTTTTTTTTTTTTTTTTGGTACCAGTGATTGAACCTAGGGGTGCTGGATATACCACTGAGTTATATCCCCAGCCCATTTCATGGTTTTATTTTGAGACAAGGTCTTGCTGAAACTGGCGTTAAACTTGCCATCTTCCTGCCTCTGCCTCCCCAGACACTGGGATAAGAGGCATGCACAACATAAAGCATAGTGATAGACTGTAGTGAAATCATTAATTTTGAAGCTAGACAATATCATCATAAAGATGCTCACATTACCTGCAGTGCCACATTGGCATTTCTTTTATTCTCAAACCACTGAAATTAAGTTTGCTAAAAGAAGTGAGGAACTGTATCTGATACAAGAGCCTGCCTAAGAAAATATGAAGAGCAGATAAAATGAGAGATTTTTTTTAATATTTATTTTTTAGTTGGACACAATATCTTTATTTATTTATTTTTATGTGGTGCTGAAGATCAAACCCAGGGCCTCGCAAGTGCTAGGTGAGCACTCTACCACTGAGCCACAACTCTGGCCCCAAAATGAGATAGATTTTAAGAAAATATACAAAATTAGCTTTTTATTGAAACCTATACTTTATATAGGAGCAAGCATTATGATATGAGGAAAAATTTTACTTCCTAATGACCAAAACTTTAGGAGATGACGATGACCATAAAAAGAACAGGCAAACCTCCCTTTAAGAAAAGTTAATCAGGAACTTTGAAAGCATGTAAACTGGTAGTTACTTAGAATATAAAAACATTCACCTTTATTTGTAAGCAACTTTATTATACTTAATATTGAATCCATAAAAATTCAAGCTGCATTAAACTTTTCCAAAGCAATTAATAACATGAGGTTCAATTGTAATGCTATCTAAGAAGTAGCTAGCTTCCTTTCCCTTGGTACTGCAGGCTGGCTCCAGCCCTTGGAGCAAGCACCATGGAGGCCTAATACAACTCTTCTGGTGCCAGACTATCCTTAGGGCATATGGAGGGCACAGGCTGTCTTTCCCAAGAGTGGCCAACCAAAAGTAAAGCCATTGGCCAGCTATTCATGTGCCAGCTGGCATGGAACAAAGTGTCTGGTTCCTACCTCCAGCACAGAAGAGACTTAGCCAGCTGGCTTTCAAAGGACTGCGCTAGTTGGAGTGCTCACAACTTCTTTCAAACCATCTGGCATTCTTTTAAGAACCCTCAATTTACCCAACACTATACTCTGAGGTCTGAAATGCTCAAATTATTTGAAGAGTCCCTACTACCTATCTAGAGAAGAAAAGAAAGAGGCAGGGTAATTGCTAAATTACTTCCAGAAACAATTTCTAAAACTAAAAATTATTCTCAATTTTAGCTTGTATATTATCTCTTAAAACATTCCCATGATTATTAAGCAAACTTCCAGAATAAAAATCAAGACAAAAAATTAGGGAATAAGATAAAGCAAACATTTTAACATGCATAAAAGCATCCCATAAGACTGACAGGACCTAGTTCTACTCTGAATTTTTATAGCCTGTCTGTATTTTTCATGTGACTCAAAGTAGACTATATTGTATTGCTACCTGTATTTATCTTCCCAGCTAGCTAGTATCTGAAAATATCAGTGTCTTATAGTTACTTTAAAAAAAATCTGTTTGATGACATATTGGGTATTTTGAAAGTTTTAATAAATAGGGCCGGGGCTTTGGCTCAGTGGTAGAGCACTTGCCTCGCATGCGTGAGGCACTGGGTTTGAGCCTCGGCACCACATACAAAAAATAAATAAATAAAATAAAGATATTGTGCCCATCTCCAATGAAAAAAATATTAAAAAAAAGAAAGTTTAAGTAAATATGAAATAAGAAGAGTTAATGTGGAATAACATGAAGAAGGCACTTCATCTCTGAGCAAGACAAATAAATAAAACAGGATATGGCTTGAAATAAAAAGTATTTTATCAAATGATCAAAATGATTTATCAAATGACCCAAACTGCTGGTAAGTGCGCCAAGGTGCTCATTTGTGAATTGTAGATCATTGTATCCAACACAGGATAATCTGCAGCAGAGGCAAGGAATCAGGAAAAAAAAAAACAAAAAAAAAAACATAAAACCAAAAAATAGCTGAGTCATATTCATAGCCAATATATCCTAGGAGACACAAGCATTCTGAACAAAAATATTAAAGAGTCTGGGTCATAACCAAATGTTATAAATTGGAGGAGGCTGCAATAATAATTGTTTTTCACTAAGTTCACTGCCGTTCCAAGTATTGAATTTGTCATTTCACATGTTATCTCCTTTAACTCACAGAATAAGTACATGCAGTGGGTACCATCATTATTTCCATCTTAGAGATGGAGAAACAGAAGTTAACCTGCCCATAGTTACTGGTTAAAAAGTAAGAGCTGAATTCAACTCCAAGTAATCTGATGCTGGAATACTGGCAGAAAACTGCCAATACTAAACTATACATAGGAAAGAATTAAATGGAACCTAGGGAAAAATTCAATCATGATATAGTACTTGTATAGTACTTACAATTTTTTCCAACTCTAAGTGCAGCAAAAAGCAGAAAATAAAAAACAAATGAAAATGTATTTTCTTATTAGAAAATTTCAAAAAGCAAGAGCTATTTTACTAGTTTAAAAATGTCAATTATACCTTTTTGCCCATATATTGAATAGGTACTTCTGCTAGCAGCTGTTCTAGGGAACATAATAGTAAACAGGACAGATGAGGTCCTTGCCTTCCTGGAGCTGACATTCCAGGGGCATAGGTGACAAAAAGATCAGTAAACAATAGATTTCAAAATGTGACAGGTACTATATATGAGGTAGGAAGGAAATGTGCACATCTCATGTGAGACTTCAGTTATGCAGGTAAACAGGAGGTGATTGATGGGAGGCGGGGAAAGTTATAATTTGTTATGTTTTTTAAAGATGAGCAACATGGGAGCATGTGGGTATGCTGACATGGATAGATCCCAGGAGAGTTGATGATGCATGGCTCAAATGTAGGAGTTAGGAATTATGAGGGGGTATGAGGTAAAGAAGGAATGAGGAGAAAGAATATGAGATGGTACACATGTATGCAGATAACTTTGGAAAATATAATCTACTCCACAAGCCAGAGGAAAGAAAAAGAGCTATACCAAGATATATCAGGAAATGTTAGGAATGCCACAAATAAACTGATGACCCTAAAATCTTCTAGAATGGGAAAAAGGGATTAGGGATTAGAATGCTATTGAATTTCTCAATAGCAACACTGGAAGTTTACAATGGAACAATGCCTTCAAAGAGGGATATTAATTTTCAATCTACATTTCACCACTGAACTAGACCCCCATCAAATATGAGGGTAAGATGAAGACATTTCCAGATATGCAAATTCTAAATTCAGGAAGGAATTTCAGATTTTCTAAGTACCCTTTCTCAGGAAGCTACTAAGGAATGAGGAAGACACAGGATCCAAGAAATAGGAGATCCTACTACACAGGGGAATGGCAAAGGGAATTCTCAACATGATGACAAAGGGAAGTCCTAGGATGATGGCTATGCAAAACAATACAAACTGGAGTAGGAAAGGGAGGGCTCCAGCAGGACCAACCCCCAGGAAAATGAAGTGAAACTGCGAGGTTACCTTTAAAAATACTGAAAAATAATCAGTTTTGTCATAGTTGGAGGAAGAATTAGTGACTGATACAAACACAACTAAGCAAATGAAAAACAAGATGTAATAATAGTACTCTACATGGTTCATCTGTGAATAATAGGCATAGTCATAAAAATACTAAATACTGATGTAACTGGGAACCGTAAAGTACCAGTAAGGATGAAGGACAGCTAAATCTTCAATTTCCAAAGTAGAAGTCCATTTTTCCCCCCAAAGGTTAAATAAAACAAGAAACAGTAGTATGAAAATTAAAAACAAAATAAATAAGGAATACCAAAAGTAACTGCTAAGAGTTGGCAGAGTTTGAACCACGTGAAATTGATGATTTTTAAGTAATTTCCCAGTCTAAAAAAAAAGATTTTATCTGCTGCAAGCTAATATGTTACAATAAAATTACTGCTAATTTTAAAATAAAAATAATTATTAATAAAGGATACTTAATAGAACAACATTTTACTTTCGTTAGCAGACATTGTTGGGAAGATTATGGATCCCAGTTTTGGAAAACAGAAAGTCACAGGGTGGGCTGGGGCTGTAGCTCAGTGGTGGAGTGCTTGCCTCCTTATGAGGCACTAGGTTCGATCCTCAGCACCATATAAAAATAAGTAAATAAAAAAATAAAGATATTGTGTCCATCTGCAACTAAAAATATTTTTAAAAAGTCACCATGTATACAACTACACCATGCCTAATATAATAATATTAGTATTCTAATGAATGTAAATAATATACTTACTACTAAAACATTTAACATAATTTAGTCTACTTCAATGTTTTAGAAGTCACTGCAGAATTTTTCTTCAATTACCATACTTACAGAAACATTAGACTCTAGGTTAGTAAAGATTTTGATTAACAAAATGCTGAATAACAAGGTCAGGCTGTATTAGGAGTCCTTTGTTGTGCTTGCTACAGCAGCACATATATTAAAACTGTGAATGATAAAGAGATTAGCATGAGCTCTGCACAAGGATGACATGCAAATTCAGGAATGGTTCCTTTGTTGATGTAAAAAATGGCTCTTGCAAAATTAAAGTTCTATGAAATTGCAGTACAATACAAGACTATTACAGTGATAATTCCGGTTATACTGTTTATCTAAAACTTCCCTTTATGGTTTATTTTAAAAGTACTTCTAAAAAATGTCTTATGCAGGCAATTTATAAATGTATTGGGGTTGCTTCAATATTAGTGACATAGTTTTTAAGTTAATTTACCCAAGCTAAATTCATTGATATTTAAATTTTATTTAAATAGAACATCATAAAACCCAAACTTCTTTAACTAAAAAAGTCAACTTTTAATAATTTTAGCTCTTACAAAAAAAGAATTTGAACTTGGTAGCATAAGATAAGCATTTTACCAAGAATAACAGAGCTTGAACCAACCAGAGGAAAATTTCTCCTTCAATTTAAAAAGCAAAGGTTTTAAACAGAGGGAATATAAATAAACAGATGTTGTGAAGGTTAACATTTCATTTTGCATCCCAAACTACTAGGAACTAAAATACATATGATTCAAAAATAAATAATCTTAGGGCTGGTATTGTGGCTCAGTGGTAGAGCATTTGCCTAGCATGTGTGAGACACTGGGTTCCATTCTCAGCACCGCATATAAATAAAATAAATGTCCACTGACAACTAAAAAAATACTTTGCCAGGCATGGTGATGCATGCCTGTAATACTAGCAGCTGGGGAGGCTGAGGCAGGAGGTTCAAAGCCAGTTCAAAGCCAGCCTCAGCAAAAGCAAGGCTCTAAGCAATTCAGTGAGACCTTGTCTCTAAATAAAATACAAAATAGGGCTGGGGATGTGGCTCAGTGGTTGAGTCCTCCTGAGTTCAATCCCTGGTACCCCCCAAATAAATAAATAATCTTAGAACATTGAACATACCCAACTATTCATGCCATCCAATATAAATTCCTCTTAATTTTTTTTTTTTGGGGGGGAGTACCAGGGATTGAACCCAGGGGTGCTTAACCATTGAGTCACATCCCTCGTTCACCCTTTTATAAATTTTTTTTTAAATTTTGAGACAAGGCCTCACTAAGTTGCTAAGGTGGTATCAAATTTGCATCCTCCTGCCTCAGCCTCCTGAGCCCCTGGGTTTATAGGCTGTGCCACCACATCTAGCTCCTAATTTTCTTTCTTTCTTTCTTTTTTTTTTTACCTCCCCTATTTTGAATTAAAATGTCATAATAAAAAATATTTTGAAAGTGTGTTTTTGTAACTGAATTTACCATCACTCTACAAAATTAGAAGGGTGGAAAATAAACTGAAAATCATCCAACAAAACAAGTATCTTCTAAGATTTAAATAATTTTTTAAAAAAATAGCAAAGAATAGATGGTGGTATCACAATGGCCTCTTTTTAATTGGTCTACATTAACTATAACTCCTCATAACTTCACCAAGACAACGAAATCAGACAGGCAGTCCTATCCAGCCAATATCTATGAGAACCTGCAGTGCTTCTTCCCTCTCTGTCTCTCTCTGGGGAAGAGGACAATGAAAAAAAGGTGTTCTGTTTTCCAATAGTCCTGTAAGAGGAGCCATTGAGCTGGGCTGCACAACCAGACAACAGAATACAGGAAAATTCAGATCAAAGGAAGGGCGCATGCCAGGGTAATATGCAATAAAAATCTTTGCCAAAGTATTAGGAATTAAAAAAAAAAAAAAAAGCAAGGAGGTGGAAAGAACCTGCTAGACCACCTTCTTAACTCAGGGAGTCAGGAACGAAATCTGCCTATACTGGGGATTCCAGAAAACAGTGTCCTAGATATACTGGAGTATTCCTACAGACTTGTTCTCAAGTATAAAGACATTATCAATGAACTATAGCCAGATGAGTTGTCCGATGAGTTGGAGTATTCCCACGTACACAGATATATTGCCATTAATTAACCCCCACAAAGCAAAGTATTCTAAATTTACAGCTAGAAGAAAATAAACATGCATTTTTTCAATTAACGAAAACCACCGGTTTTACATTAAGAAACCAAAAAACTGCTGTTTGAAAATAATACCGCAGAACTGGGTAAAGGTGTGAAGTTACTTTTTTTCCCTTCAATCCCCCTTCCCCCCTTATGTCCTTCTTGATGATCTGATTCTCTCATTTCATGGGTGTCTCTCTCTCACATACACCCCAGCAGGTCTCCGGAAACAAAGGAGGCTCCTCAAATCTCTGGCCTGTGGGAGCACACCTCCCCCCATGATGAGGCCACCATATGACTTCCATAATGAGTAAGCCAAGGAGAGAGGTCTCAACGCAGACCACTGCCATGCACACTGTGACAACCAGGCACGAGCCAAGCACCACAAAGAAGGCGGAGGAGAGGATCGGGACCAGGAAAACACTGCCACGCCGCGCCCCCCACGGAGCGTCCACACCGCCAGCACCTAGGCAGCCGTCCTCGACATCCTCCTCGTCGCCTCCCTGCTCATTCCCGCCGCCTCCCACGCTCGGGGACCCGACGCCAGGGCTCTGGCGGGCAGGGCATGAGGGGGGCCGCGAACCTGCCCTGGGTGACCTCCGGGTGACAGCCCCACGCCGCCCTTTGTGCAGGATTCACCGCTCCCTGGCCCCGGCCCCGGGCCGCGCCGAACCCTTCTACGCGTTTCTCCCCGGCCTGAGGCAAATGTCTCAGCCCTCTGCCCCTAGCCCAGCCCGCCGAGGCGCCCCAGAGTGTGTAGGGAAGGCTGACGCGGGCCCGCGGTCTCCTCAGCATCCCGGACCCGCCCCGTCCCTCAAGACCCAGCCCGGGGGCGGCGGTCTCGGCGTCCCGGTCCTCGCTCGCTCACTTACTCGGGCGCGCCGGCTACTGCGGCGGCGGGCGTGCGGGACCGTCAGCGCCCGGCAGAGGGCTGCGGGTTGAGGGCGGCAAGAGTCCGTCGGGAGCAGCGCGGCTGAGGTGGCGACTGCAGACTGCGCTCGGCTGCCCCCGGTGAGGGGCGGGCCCGGCGGGGGAGGGGCGCTCGCCGCGCCTCTCATTCATGTAGCGGGGGCGGGGTGAGGGACCCGGATGCCCGGGCAGTCCCCGCCTACCTCGCTGAGGGCCCTCGGCTTCAGCGTCGACAGTGCGCAAGCGCGAGGTTCCTTGACCAGGCCTGGCCCCGCCCTGCCGGCTGGCGTGGTCTAACCGCGAAACTGCGGGGGTTTAGCCTGTCTTGCTAGAGAGTTTAGAATTTTGCTTGCGCTGGGAGCAATTTTAGACAGTGAAAGGTTGGAACACCATCTCTTTCGCCTAGGAGTCCTTGGGGACACAGGGATGTGCATGAAATGGGGTACCCTTAGTTTGATGGGGAGAAGTGCACACATTGCCCCCTCCATCTGTCTTTGCAGGACATTGTGATGGATGACACCTGGACTTTGCCCAGATAGTGGAGAGAAGTGTGTGCAAGAAACAGTGCATGTCTTTATTTAATTATGTCTTACCTATTGCTCTCAACCCCCAACTTCCATTCTAAAGGACAGGCAAGAAATTGACCTGTTTTGGTGGGGGCTCAGCCTTTCTTGTAATACCAAGACCAAGGGTCTAATGCAGCTCCAAGGATCTCATGTCTTTAGCAGGCAGTGTGTTCTTGTTCCCAGTGCCTTTACTTTGCCGCTCCTGCCGCCGGGAGCAAACAACAGGCCTCAAAACCTCTTCTGAAGCTTCTCAGCAGTGTGGGCACTGCAGCTCAGGACTTGCAAAAATGATTGCCCCTTTTCCTCAATCCCTATGTCCCTCTCTAAAGTTCTCCTTCCTTTCCCTACCCTCCCGTACCCCTCATATAGACCACAAATAGCTTAGTAGCTTAACTTTAGGAAGCAAAATGTCATCATGGAAAATGCCTGCAGTCCTGTTCCTCCTGCTTTGGCAAACCATAAGCCTTCAAAACAAGGGGAAGTCAAAAGGAAACATCAGTGAACATCTCAAGAAGTAGCCTGCTACTCACTGATCACAGTACCCCAAGGTGAGAGATGAGTACAGGCATGTGCTGGGGAAAGACAGTAGCTCTTCCATCCGAGTTGCCTGTCCTGGGGTTTTGGACCCATATCTTCTCTGCCAATCAGGCCAGGACGCTGGGGGAAGGCTACCTACCTTGCCCTCAGTCACAGCAGTTACCAGGAGGGGGTTTTCAACTCAGTTTTCATGATACTGATATTTGTCATTGTCTAAATCGGGTCTTCTCACCTGTCTCCTGAGCTGCTGCAGGCACCTCAATCCATTCCCATGCAAATCTAGTCTCATGATATGCAAATCTGCCTTTTTCTCATTTCCTGCTCCATCCAGCTCCTTAAACCTTATTTTCCAGCCATTTCCAGAATACCATCATGGTGTTTCACCATCAGTGATTTCATTTCCTGTTGATTTCTTTACAAGGAAAGCAACACTCATCTTGCTTTTTCCTCTAAAAATCCACAGAAGATTTTTAGGACTGTGGAAATAACTCTGTATGATAGTATAATGGTGAATATAAGTCATTATACCTTTGAACAAACCTGTAGAATATATAGCACCAAGAGTATTCAGCCCCTAATGTAAACTATGGACTTTGGGTAATAATCAGTTGTAACAAATGTACCAGTCTGATGGAGGATGTTGATAACTGGGGAGGTTATGCATGTGTGGGGAGTATAGGGAAGTTCCTGCATCTTTCTCTCATTTTGCTGTGGACCTAAAACTGTTCTTTAAAAATTAAATATTAAGAATTCACTTTTTGGGAGGGTCTCCTTACTCCCTTCACCCATTGACATCCTTTCCTTTGAAATCCCCACCTGTGTCATTTACCCTTCTCTCTGAGCGCCAGGCATACTTTGAGGTCCCGCTTATTTGCATATTTTGGCTCCCTCCAGAATATGAGTCCTTCAACATCAAGAGCAGTGTTTCCTTAGAACCAAGGATGTGACTGGTGCACAGTGGACATGCAGTAGTTATTGGTGGAGGCAATGTTCCCTGGCAGCTCAGGGAGGTTTCAAGTAGGAGAGAAATGCTGAGTTCCTTTTCTTCTCCCTTCTTATGGCTTCCCTCCCAAGGCCTGTGTTTGGAAACCCGTTTTCTTTGTTTATAAAGCTTGGCTAGTAATTGCTAGTCCAAACAGGCTACAGGGTAGAGGGTGGAGTGGCTCCAGCTTCATGACTTTTGTCCTTAGGAAAATTGGGTGTTAGAGAGAAAGAGAAAATTGCTTAGCAATGCACAAGGGTCAACTCACTGCTCTCCCCACTCCCAACCACTACCATTTCTCTAGACAAAATACATGTGATGGAGGAGTACAGGGGCATCAAGGGAGGTCTGAGCTGTTCTTTCTCTGGAGAGTTTAGGTGGGTTTCCAGGCATTCAGAATTTGAAAGAGTGACTTTCCCAGCTAACATGTTCCCTTTTCCACATGAAAGGCAGGGGAGGGGTGGGAAAGACTTCACAGTTTAGTTCTTCAGAAGATGGCTCTATGTGGGTATCTATCTCCTTTGTATGGTTTGAATATGTCCCCCAGATTTTTTGTGTTGGAAACTTAGTCACTAATGCAATAGTGGGACCTTTAAGAGGTGATTAGGTGAATGGATTAATGCCATTATTGTGGGAGTGAGCTCCTAATAAAAGGATGAGTTTGGTCCCCTTCCCTTCTTTCTCTCTCTCCTATGTGTACTGTCTTGCCATTCTGCTTTCCACCATGGTCACTGCAGCAAGAGGGCCCTCATCAGATGCCAGCTCATTGATCTCAGACTTCCCAGCCTATAGAACTATAAGAAATAAATCTCTGTTCTCTGTAAATTATCCCGTCTTAGGTATTCTGTAATAGCAGCACAAAAAGGACTCAAAGGGTTGGGGTTGTAACTCAGTAGTAGAGTGCTTTCCTAGCACGTGTGAGGCACTGGGTTCAATCCTCAGTACTTTATAAAAATAAATAAATAAAATAAAGGTACTGTGTCTGTTTTTAACTAAAAAAAAAAAAAAAAAAAGAACTCAGACACTCCACACTCCCTCCTCCTGACCTCTCCCATATCCTTCCTATATTATACTTTCTTTATAATAATTATATAACAATACAATAAATAATTATTAATAAGAATTGTTATTAGTGATCCTGGGAATTGAACACAGGGGTGCTAACCATTGAGCCACACCTCCAACTCTTTTTAAATATTTTATTTAGAGACAGGGTTTTGCTAAGTTGCATAGGGCCTCACTAGGTTGCTGAGGCTGGATTTGAGCTCCTGATTCTCCTTCCTCAACCTCCTAAACTGCTGGGATTATAGGTGAATTTGCCACCCAGCAAATTCTTCTTTTTTTTGGGGGGGTGGGTACTGGGGATTGAACTCAGGGGCACTCGACCACTAAGCCACATCCATAGTCCTATTTTGTATTTTATTTAGAGACAGGGTCTCACTGAGTTGCTTAGTGCCTTGCTGTTGCTGAGGCTGGCTTTGAACTTGCGGTTTCCAGCCATTGGAATTATGGGTGTGCACCACCAAGCCCAGCAATTTCTTCATTTTAAGACAGGGTCTTACTAAGTTTGGGAGGTTAGCCTTGAACTTACAATCTTTCTGTCTTCGCCTCCCAAGTAGCTGGTATTACAGACATGTGCCACTGTGCTCAGTCATTATGTCTCTTTTAAAGTATTTCCTCACCCCCAACTCATCTCAGAAAACTGTGCCCTTATCCATATGGTCAGAAGTCCTTCAAGACCCCTGAAAAAGAAATGATGTCTAATTTTAAATCAAATGTCTGTGACTAATTTTAGAATAGTAACTTTCTGTATAGTGACTATAGTGGAAGCAGGAGCTGGATTTAGTCATCTTTGGATTTGGCACTTAATGCATGTTTGTCAAAGACTATCTGACTAGTGAAGGAAAAATCAGTCTTTCAAATAGAAGCTAGAAATCAAAGATTGTCTAGAACCCAATCTCTCTTCCCTACCTGGTAGGGAAGGTAGGTCCTGGGGTGGGGGGCCTGTCTTATCTGTTGGGTGGTGAACACCATCTCAGAAAAAATATCCCTCCTCTGATCAATCACTTGAGTGTTTAATTAGCCAGAGTTCTGATTGACACTTTCAAGGGTTGACCATACAATACTTTGACCCTTTGCACTGGGCCAGGAGAGGAGTCCCACCATTCTATGAGAGCAGGAGGTGTCCTCCTGTATTTCCTGAGTTCCTTCCTTCCAGGAATAATTCCTTCATCCCTCCTTGTGTGGACCTCTTGCTGGGATGTGACCGTGCCTTTGTGTGTGTGTGTGTGTGTGTGTGTGTGTGTGTGCGCGTGCGCGCATGCATGTGCGTGCACCGGTGCGTTTGGGTAGGGGTTGCTTCTCAATGTGTGTGCATGACCATGAAGCAGTGAGAAAGGGGAGAAGGAAAAGTATCTGTATGTGTATGGCATCTTTAGGCATGGCTGTGTGTCTACCCTCAGGCCAGTGAAGAGGCTGGGAGCCAGGGATTCTATTTCCCCAGCCACCAACAAGCTATCTTACCTTTCTGGTACATATACAGGCCCAATCACCCAAACAGAACTCAGAGTTCCCAAAATACAAGTATGTGCAGGATTCTGTGTGGGAGCTTCCTAGCTGGAACCACACACAGATACAGAAAAGCAATGGCACGATTTCCCAGAGATGGTACAACCTACTCAGACTCACTTTCAGACTGGAGAATTTTTGTCTTAGTGTGGATTCTCTCAAGAGTAGACCCTTGGGTGCAGGGATTCGGATGTAGGCAATTTATTTAGGAGGTGATCCTAGAAAATAGGAGTGAAAAAGTAGAGAGAAGAAGATATGGAAGGGAAAGAAACCAATAATACTAAGTTGAATTGATGGGCAAGTTACTGCCCAGTTGCCCATAATTGAGACTTAATCCTATCAGGAACCAAGGAAACAACTTTCTGAAATAGCTCTCAGCATTGTTCTCCTGGATAAGGAGTGGACTGGGAGTATTTATTCACTGACTTCAATCTTCCCATTACTTATAGAAGACCATCAGGGAACTTTCCATTTCCATCTGTGGAATCAAGCATGCTGTCCAACTCAGCTTCTCCAGCTATGGGTTATACATCTCCTAGCTGGAACTGTTGCCATCACCATTAGAATGCCACCGTCACCACAATTTCTGCCCCAACTGTGCCATGGCCTTTCTCTCTCCTAATTTTTTTAGGTCTGAGCTTGAAAGAGAAAGAAGCAAAATGAGATATTTAACCCACAACTCATTTTAGTGAAAAGAAACTATGGTGGTTTTCTTCTTCCTTCATTTCAGCCTATCTAATCTACCCAAGTAGCTTTCAGCCACCATCCTCTCATCTCAAAGCAAGGACAGGGAAGAGAGATAAGACAAGAAAACACAGGCGGGCTTTCTAGAATGTTCTCCAGCTGCTGCAGCATCCCCTCTAGGCAGGCTTCTCTGGTTATCTTGGCTTTCTGCCTTTCAACCTTCATGATTGTGTTAGTCAGATTTTTATTTCTGTGACCAAAGTACCCGACAAGAACAACTTAGAGAAGGAAAAATTTACTTGGGCTCATGGTTTCAGAGATTTAGTCCATGATGGCTGTTTCCATTGCTCTGGGCTGGAGGTAAAGGACGTGACAGAGGAAAGCTGCTCAGTTCATGGCAGCTTAGAAGCAGAGAGAGCAGAGGAACTAGGGGAATAAGATAAAATTCCCAATGATCTGCCTCTGGAGACTCACCTCCTCTAGTCATACCCCACCTTCCTACAGCTCTCACCCAATAATTATTAAATTATTAATCCATCAAATGGATTCATCTACTGATTAGGTTATAGCACTCATAATCTAATCAATTCCCCTCTGGACATTCCTGCATTAATGAAGGTGCTTTAGGGGGATAACTCATATTCAAGCCACAATGATCATAATCAGGAGTCAGCTCTTTGTGTTCTCAGAGATGGGCTCAGGCAGTAACTAAGGAAAGAAATTTAGTCTTGCTGGAGCAGGATCCTCCAGTGGGGGCAGAACTCTTCAAGGCCTTTAGCTCCATTACTTGGCATTTCTCACTTGCCTGTCAGTCATCTGAGGGATTCATTGCGAGGGTAACACTGGGAGGACATGTCTTCCAAATAACACTGAAGGTTTTCCCCTAGGATAAGATGGTGAATTGAGTCTACACATCTACTTTCGCTTCTCCAGAATCCCACTAAAACTACTATAAGGGAATTTAAAAACGGAAGATACAGATTCTTGAGGACAAAGAAAACATAAGAGACAATAGCAAAACAATTTTGGAAGCTAGAAAACAGAGGGGTGTATGGTAATTGACTTAGAAGTTCCAAGAAAGCTGAAACCCAGGGAAAGCTAAGAATGGCCCTATTTTCATGGCAAAATTAAAATTAAAAAAAAAAAAAAAGAATTGGCAGTCTTCGGTTCTTCTAGAACAGCAAGCCAAAATCAGGAGAACTGGGTGAAAGGTAATTGGAAAGTAGTCTTAGTTCATGTTTCCTACTCTCCAAGCTGCAGGCCTTCCCTCACCAGGCAGAGGACTGTAGATTTAGTCTCTAGAGAGGGTAAAACAGAGGGCCCCTGGACTGGAAGCACAGAGATAACTGAGGACAAAGTTACTGTGTGGAAAACAGGGTATTAAGTGACTATTTCCTCACTACATACTGGGCTTCTCAACTTCCTCTCTGCTTACTTCCCAAATCACTAGCAGTTCCCCTTTACCTCTCTTTTTTTAATTATTATTATTAGTTGTTCAAAACATTACAAAGCTCTTGACATATCATATTTCATACATTTGATTCAAGCGGATTATGAACTCCCATTTTTACCCCATATACATATTGCAGATTCACATTGGTTACACATCCACTTTTTTACCTACTGCCATACTAGTGTATGTTGTATTCTGCTGCCTTTCCTATCCTCTACTATCCCTCCTCCCCTCCCCTCCCCTCCCATCTTCTCTCCCTACCCCATGTACTGTAATTCATTTCTCTCCCTTGTTTTTTTCCCCTTTCCCCTCACTTCCTCTTATATGTAATTTTGTATAACAATGAGGGTATCCTTCCTTTACCATGCAATTTCCCTCTCTCTCTCTTTCCCTCCCCCCTCTCGTCCCTGTTTAGTGGTGATCTTCTTCTCATGCTCTTCCTCCTAATTCTGTTCTTAGTTGCTCTCCTTATATCAAAGATGACATTTGGCATTTGTTTTTTAGGGATTGGCTAGCTTCACTTAGCATAATCTGCTCTAGTGCCATCCATTTCGCTGCAAATGCCATGATTTTGTCATTTTTTAGTGCAAAGTAATACTCCATTGTGTATAAATGCCACATTTTTTTAATCCATTCATCTATTGAAGGGCATCTAGGTTGGTTCCACAGTCTAGCTATTGTGAATTGTGCTGCTATGAACATCGTTGTAGCAGTGTCCCTATAGTACGCTCTTTTAAGGTCTTTAGGGAATAGTCCAAGAAGGGGAATAGCTGGGTCAAATGGTGGTTCCATTCCCAGCTTTCCAAGGAATCTCCATACTGCTTTCCAAATTTGCCGCACCAATTTGCAGTCCCACCAGCAATGTACAAGTGTACACTTTTCCCCACATCCTTGCCAGCACTTGTTGTTGTTTGACTTCATAATGGCTGCCAATCCTACTGGAGTGAGATGGTATCTTAGGGTGGTTTTGATTTGCATTTCTCTGACTGCTAGAGATGGTGAACATTTTTTCATGTGCTTGTTGATTGATTGTATGTCCTCCTCTGAGAAGTGCCTGTTCAGGTCCTTGGCCCATTTGTTGATTGGGTTATTTGTTTTCTTATTGTTTAACTTTTTGAGTTCTTTGTATACTCTGGATATTAGGGCTCTATCTGAAGTGTGAGGAGTAAAAATTTGTTTCCAAGTTGTAGGCTCCCTATTTACCTCTCTTATTGTTTCTCTTGCTGAGAAAAAACTTTTTAGTTTGAGTAAGTCTCATTTGTTGATTCTTGTTATTAACTCTTGTGCTATGGGTGTCCTATTAAGGAATTTGGAGCCCGACCCCACAATATGTAGATTGGAGCCAACTTTTTCTTCTATCAGACGGCGTGTCTCTGATTTGATATCAAGCTCCTTGATCCATTTTGAGTTAACTTTTGTGCATGGCGAGAGAAGGGGATTCAGTTTCATTTTGTTGCATATGGATTTTCAGTTTTCCCAGCACCATTTGTTGAAGATGCTATCCTTCCTCCATTGCATGCTTTTAGCCCCTTTATCAAATATAAGATAGTTGTAACTTTGTGGATTAGTCTCTGTGTCCTCTATTCTGTACCATTGGTCCACCCGCCTGTTTTGATACCAGTACCATGCTGTTTTTGTTACTATTGCTCTGTAGTATAGATTGAAATCTGGTATCACTATACCACCTGATTCACACTTCCTGCTTAGAGTTGCTTTTGGTATTCTGGGTCTTTTATTTTTCCATATGAATTTCATGATTGCTTTATCTATTTCTATAAGAAATGCCGTTGGGATTTTGATTGGCATTGCATTAAACCTATAGAGAACTTTTGGTAATATCGTCATTTTGAGGATGTTAGTTCTGCCTATCCATGAACAGGGTATATTTTTCCATCTTCTAAGATCTTCTTCTATTTCTCTCTTTAGGGTTCTGTAGTTTTCATTGTATAAATCTTTCACCTCTTTTGTTAGGTTGATTCCCAAGTATTTTATTTTTTTTGAGGATATTGTTAATGGGGTGTTTTTCCTCATTTCCATTTCAGAAGTTTTGTCACTGATATACAGGAATGCCTTTGATTTATGCGTGTTGATTTTATATCCTGCCACTTTGCTGAATTCATTTATTAGTTCTAGTAGCTTCTTTGTAGACCCTTTTGGGTCTTCTAGGTATAGAATCATGTCTTCCGCAAATAGTGATAATTTAAGTTCTTCTTTTCCTATTTTTATGTCTTTAATTTCTTTTGTCTGTCTAATTGCTCTGGCCAGTGTTTCGAGAACTATATTGAATAGAAGTGGTGATAGAGGGCATCCCTGTCTTGTTCCAGATTTTAGAGGGAATGCCTTCAATTTTTCTCCATTCAGAATGATGCTAGCCTGAGGCTTAGGATAGATAGGTTTTACAATGTTGAGGTAAGTTCCTGTTATCCCTAGTTTTTCTAATGTTTTGAACATAAAGGGATGCTGTACTTTGTCGAATGCTTTTTCTGCGTCTATTGAGATGATCATATGGTTCCGTACACAGTTTAGGAAACGAATGAATCTGCACTAAAATGCAACAAAACTCATCATCTCTAATCATAGTCTCCCATCACAAAAGAGAGACCCCAGAGACACACGAAACCAAATAAATTTATAGGAGTAAACAGTAACTCAGCAGTCGAACAGAACAAGAAGTAACATGAGCAGCATGAAAAAGCAAGGAAGAAAAGGAGTACAAACAATGCAGGACAGCCTAAATATTCAGGAGGACCTAGAGGCATCAGAAAAATGGTCAAATAAAGAACTCAAGGAATACCTTAGACAGATGGAATGGAATCTTAAAGAGGATATGAGATAGCAAATTCAAACAATGAAAGAACACATTGAAAATGAATTACATAAGCAGATAAAAGAAGCAAATAAGCATCTTTATCAGGAGATAGAGATTATAAAAAAAATCAAACAATAATTCTAGAAATGAAGGAAACTATAAACCAAATTAAAAACTCAAATGAGAGTATCACTAACAGAGTGGAGCAAGTAGAAGCCAGAATGTCAGATAATGAAGACAAAATATATCATCTTGAAAAGAGTCTAGCCAACTCAGAAAGGCTGGTAAAAAAATCACGAGAACAACATCCAAGAGATATGGATAAAAAAACCAAATTTAAGAGTCATCGGGATAGAGGAAGGTATAGAGGTTCAAACCAAGGGAATGAACAACCTGTTGAATGAAATAATTATAGAAAACTTTCCAGATATAAAAAAGGAAATAGATGTACAAATTGTAGATGCATACAGGACACCAAGCATACAAAATCACAGTAGACCAATGCCAAGACACATTGTTATGAAGATACTCTTTACCTCTCTTCTCTAGAAACCAGTCAAGAAGAAAAGAACGAAGGATGTTGGTGTTAGAGATTCTGATGAACAACTAATCTTGTCTTCCCTTCAGTGAATCTCTGCTTTGATAAGTTGGACCCCTGCTCCCAAGGCTTTTCAATAAGTTTTCAGGCCTTTACTGTTAATCAAGTGTAGAGAGCTAAATATATCTTAGGTTCCCTAGAAACAGGCTGTGATGGGGATTTGGGTACATGCAATTTACTGTTGGTGGGCTCTCAGAAGATGCTCCCAATCCTCTCCCAGAAGTACCAGGGAAAGGAGATCAAAGAAGTGATTTTGCCTGGAGTCCAGCCTCAGTCTGATTCCGCAGTGAGTGGAAATTGTACCACAGAGTTGATCTCACTTTGGAGCAAAAGGGTTTGTTTTTTGTATACACATATTAATTAATCATTGGCTTCCAGGGAGGGGACCACAAACATTAAAACAAGGCAGTTCCTGAAAGAGGACAATTCTTTACAGGGCAACTCTGACCCATTAACAACCAGTCACACAGCAGCAGCTGTGGTATGGACAGGATACCAATAACATCTAGTATAAATCACCAGATTACCAGATATCTGAGGAAAACTACTAACATTAAAGAGAACAAATAATGATCAAAATAAAGATGCCATGGTTCCAACGTTATTTAAGGAAGACTATTCTTTCCCTAATGAATTAGCCTAATAATTTGTCAAAAATAAATTGAAGAGAGGTGTGGAGTTTATTTCTACACTTGTAATTATCTTCTCCTAAAACAAACGAACGAACAAACAAACATGCAAACTATTGATCAAAATAAACAAACAAACAAAAATAATTTGAGAGACATCATGACTTATTCTTAAGGATAAGAGATGATAGTATATCCATGAAATATGAATACGATGTTATTTTAAGAGAGGAAATAGGGTTGGGGATATAGCTCAATGGGAGAGCACTTACCTATTATTTGTGGAGCCTTTTGTTTTGAGTCTCAGTGAAAGAAAAGAAAAGAAAAGAAAAAGGATGGGAAATTAAAAGAAGCTTTAAAATAAATAAGTACACAGTAGCAGAAGTGAAAAATTCCACAGAATATTGGGGAAGAAATCTGTGATATCTTACAGAAAATAGACCCAAAAGATAAAAAATGAAAAATGGGAAAGAAAAGATGAGGACTGTAGGAGGAATAGTCTGAAAGTTTTAATATCTGAATAATACATATTCCAAAAGGGTGGGGAGATAAAATTATCAATAAGATTATTCAAGAAAATTTTCTTAAGCTGGGAAATATAAATTGCCAGAAATCTATATGTAACAAAATTAAATTGAATCCATATCTCTCACCATGCACAAAAGTTAACTCAAAATGGATTAAGGATCTAGAAATCAAACCAGAGACTCTGCGTCTAATAGAAGAAAAAGTAGGCCCTAATCTCCATCATTTAGGGTTAGGCCCTAAGTTCCTTAATAAGATGCCTATAGCACAAGAATTAAAACCAAGAATTAACAAATGGGATGAATTCAAACTAAAAAGTTTTTTTTCAGCAAGAGAAATAATATGTGAAGTGAATAGGGAGCCTACATCCTGGGAACAAATTTTTACCCCTCACACATCAGATAGAGCTCTAATCTCTAGGATATATAAAGAATTTAAAAAGTTAAACAACAAAAAACAAATAACCCAATCAACAAATGGACCAAGGACCTTAAAAGACACTTCTAAGAAGAGGATATACAATCAATCAACAAATACATGAAAAAATGATCACCATCGCTAGCAATCAAAGAAATGCAAATTAAAACTACTCTAAGATACCATCTCACTCCAATAAGAATGGCAGCCATTATGAAGTCAAACAACAAGTGCTGGCGAGGATGCAGCCCCACTCATACATTGCTGGTGGGGCTGCAAATTAGTGCAGCCAATTTGGAAAGCAGTGTGGAGATTCCTTGGAAAACTGGGAATGGAACCACCATTTGACCCAGCTATTCCTCTTCTCCGACTATACTCAAAAGACCTAAAAATGTCATACTACAGGGACACAGCCACATCGATGTTTATAGCAGCACAATTCACAATCACTAAACTGTGGAGCCAACTTAGATGCCCTTCAATGGATGAATGGATAAAAAAAATGTGGCATTTATTCACAATGGAATATTACTCAGCACTAAAAAAAATAAGATCATGGCATTTGCAGGGAAATGGATGGCATTAGAGCAGATTAAGCTAAGTGAAGTTAGCCAGCCAATCCCAAAAAAACAAATGCTGAATGTCTTCTCTGATATAAGGGAGGTGACTCAAAAAGGGGTAGGGAGGAAGAGCATGAGAAGAAAATTACCTCTAGATAGGGAAGAGAGGTAGGAGGGAAAGGGAGGGAGAATGGGAATTGCATGGAAGAGGGAAGGAGACCCCCTTCGTTATACAGAATACACATATGAAGATGTGAGGGGAAAAAAAAAGAAGAAGAAGAAGTGAGTCACATTAGATTGGGTAGAGAGAAGTGGTGAAAGGGGAGGGGAGGGGAGGGGGGAATGGAAGGACAGCTGAATAAAATAGACATTATTATTGCTGTGGGTATATACGTGACTGCATGACCAATGTAATTCTGCAACCTGTACACTCAGAAAAATGAGAAATTATGTCCTATCTGATTCAAATGTATATGTCAAGATCATTGTACTGTCATGTGTAACTAATTTAAACAAATTTAAAAATGTTCAGATAATAGCAACTTTAAAAAAAGGGCCTAGTTCAATGGGTAAGGGTTGACCCAGCCAAGGTATATATATATAATTGTGAAATTTCAGAACCCTGGGGACAAAGAGAAGATTCTACAAGCTTCAATATACCAAATCCCATGAATCAGAATGGTCTCAGACTGCTTTTCATTGGAACTATTCCAGCAATCGTGGTAGACTATTAAGGTACTATCTTCAAAATTCTGAAGGACAATTGTTTCCAGTCTAGAATTTTATACCTAGCCAAACACAAGAAATGAGTATAACAAAGATAATTTCAGATATGCACAATTGCATGTTTCCTTCACTAGGAAGCAACTGAAAGAGGTGCTCTAACAAACCAAGAGAGTAACCCAAGGAGGAAGACAGAGAAAACAGGAAATTGGGGAAAACAACAAAGGGAATAAGTATAGGGAATTCCCATGAAGCTGACATAGGGTGAACATAGGATGATTGGAACAGAGAGATTCAAGAGACAAATATGATATAGACTGTCATCAACAAGATGACCACTATCCTTATGCCATCTTCATAACCAATTTTTGTTAGAGGCACAGATTTTTGGGATAAATTGGCTAAAAGACAGAAACCCTAGTTATTGTTGGAAAGAGAACCTGCCTAATATGATTGAGGTTTGGCTTCCAGTTCTGGCTGTGTCTTCTGGCTATAGGACTCTGGCAAGTAATTTTCCTGGGTCTTAGAATCATCCTGTGTAAAAGTTCAGGTGGATTAAGGGAATTCCTTGTGTCTTCAAGTCTATCCATACCACTGTACAACTTATTCTTTGTAGTATATACAGTCCAGCGGGATTTGTAAAAATACATAGAATCACATACAGAACATTTTCCTCACCCCAAAATTTACTCTCATACTGTCCCTTTGTCATCAACCCTTGGGGCTCCCTTAATTCCTGGAAACCACTGTCTCTCCATCCTTGTTATTTTTCCTTTTCTAGACTTTCATACAAATGAAATCATATCGATATGAAGCCTTTTGGGTCTTTCTTCTTTCATTTAACACAGTGCATTTTGTTTAACATACAAACCAACAATTAGCACTGATCTTTTCAGTTCTTCTCCAAATGAGATGCTGAGGCAAGAATTCCAATACAAGTAGTTAATGTGGGAGATGATCCCAAGAAGCACCAGTTAGCAGAGTGAAGGGAAAGAAAGAAGTTCATACACTGTGTTAGTGTGTTTCCCATCACTGTGGGAAACAAGCTTAGTCCCCCAGGGGCTCTGGGATCCAGTACAGAACACTCACCTCAAAGCCATCTAGCCCAAGGGATGAAGAAGCTGGAGTATTTATCTGCCGATTGCCTGTTCATCAGTGGTTGAAGACTGTTTCTTGGGGCCTTAACTCTCCAGCATTTCCCGCTTGCCCTGTTCCTGTGGCACATTCCTGTGGCCAGAGATAAAAGGCTCCAGGCAAAAATGTACAGGTGTTCATAGTAAGCAGTTTTCAGTATGCAGAGGTGAATGCCAAGGACTATCTGTGAGGTATTGACAGCATCAGTACATCAGTACTTTCTGCCCTCCAGTGAGCGAGAGAAACCCTCACATACCACAAAGCAGCTATAGGGAAGAACCCTGGGAGTTTCTAGAGAGGAGCCTGAGAAGGAGCTGAGACAATGAACCCAGAGCTTCATTGGAAGAATTCTAAGAGTAGGGACTTTTTGCTTTTGGGATTAGGCGGGCCTCTGAAAGGAAAGAATCCCCTGCTCAAGGGAGGATGATCACACAAGAAAACAGGGCTATTTTCCCCTTGCTGAATCCATTCTGTGTCACCTAACTTCTCCTCTGGTAGAGTCAATCCCTCAGTGTGAACAGGGGCCTTTTTGTTTTGTTTTAATCTAGATAAGCTTGTATTACTTGAAGAACCCCTCTTTTAGCAAATTATTAGTGCAATGGATGTGCATTTCAGCAGAAAAATACCAATGTGCAAGAAATACCTTTTAATTTTCACACCTTAAATTGAATTCAGTTTCTATTGTAAGCCCCATGTGCAGTTGGTTTTACCTTAATCTCAGGCATTTGGGGGTATTTTCACAAGTTTCTGAGCAGCTTCCAAGAATCTAAAAAATTGGTAGATGGCCTCTGGTTTGCATCTGCAGTGGCCTCGTCAGTGTTGTGTGTAATGTGTTTTTTCTATCTTGTCTTTGTGTGATCAGTTCACACAAGTCCTTGCAGGCCCAACCCTTATCCTTGATTGCAAGATTCCTGGGGACCTGCTATCTCTCAGTCATCTCCTGTGTCCCTCTTGATGCACAGTGTCTTCTGAGTTTCTGTGATGGCCCTAAGGGATTTGGATTATCCAGAGTATTTCACATTTGGGGGGCTTATTCTCAAATGTGAACAACTCATTTGATTACTTGCAGACTTTGTGGATGTTGGAAGCCCTGGCAAAGCCAGCTCAACCTGCCACATGTACTACCTAATCTTCTCTACTGGAGGATCTTATTGCTATCCTGAGCTCTACCCAGCTTGAACCTATATGATTTTCATCCAGGAAAGAAAGCAATGTGCAGAACTCCTTTATTTTTCTTCCTTCCTTCCTTTCTTTCTTTTTAAAAAATACCTTTATGTATTTATTTTTATGTGGTGCTGAGGATTGAACTCAGCGCCTCGCACGTGCTAGGTGAATGCTCTACCCTGGGTTCAATCCCCAGCACACACACATGCAAATGTGTTTAGTTTCTAATACTTAGGTATTTTAAATGTTACCTTTCCTTTCTTATTTTCTAGTTTGATCCTGTAATGGTCAAAGAAAATACTTTGCATGCATAATTTCAACTATTATAAATCAGTTAAGATTTGTTTTATGGACCAGGTTTCATGTCCTGGTCCATTTATCTTGAAAAATATTTTATAGGTTCTTGAAAGGGATGCATGTTCTGCTACTATTGAGTGCAGTGTTTTTTATGTACCAATTGTATCTTGATAATTGATGGGTGTTGTTCAGTTCTTGTATATCCTTGTGGATTTTTAAAAAATTAGAGCATTATAGTTATACATAGTAGTTGGGTTCATCCCAACAAAATCATACATGCATGGAATTTAGTTTTAGTTCACAATCCCCCTTTTCTCTCCTATCCTCTTTGCACACCCCCCATCTTCCTTTCTCAACTCTATTAGGCTTACTTTAACTCATCTATTTATTTATTATTGATTGATTCTTTTTACTGATACACAAGGGTGAGATTCTCTGTGGTATATTTATATATGCATGTAACATGATTTTTCTTTTCTTTTGGTACTACGGATTGAGCTCAGGGACACTGGACCACTGAGTCACATCCCCAGCCCTATTTTGTATTTTATTAGAGACATGATCTCACAGAGTTGCTTAGCGCCTCGCTTTTGCCGAGACTGGCTTTGAGCTTGCGATCTGCCTGCCTCAGTCTCCCCAGCCACTGGGATTACAGGTGTGCACCACCGTGCCCGGCCATATAACATGATTTTTAAGAATTCATTCCACATTTTCTCCCCTTTTCTGTTCCTCCACTCTGCCTCTCAATCTCCTTCTTCTACAATACTGATCTTTCCTATATCATTATGATATCCTATCCTTCCCTCCTAATTTTCTTTGTTTTGCTCTAGCTTCCACATATGAAAGAAAACATTTGACTTCATGAATCTGACTTATTTAACTTAGCATGGTGTTCTCCAGTTGCACCCATTTACCAGCAAATGCCATAATTTCATTCTTCTTTTTAACTGAGTAGAACTTCATAGTGTACATGTACCAGTTTCTTAATCCATTCATCTAACAATGGGCATCTGGATTGATTTTAAAATTTAGCTATTGTGAATTGTGCTGCTATAAATATTGAAGTGGCTGTATCACTCTGGTGTGCTGATTTCAGTTCTTCTTGGAAAATACCAAGGATAGGAGGGCCCAGAATCTAGGTATGAATGACAGCAAAAGTAAGATCAAAACAACTTGAACCCTTGAAAAAATTGCACCCCACCTAAGTCTAAATCAAGGCTAAATAATGAACAAGTACAGGAGAGAGATATTAATGTATAAGTTATATGAATATTATATATTTTCAAACTATCCATGCAGTGACAGCATACACAATGACACATACACACACACATATACACAAAATCATGTTTAATGAGAAAAAAGTAAAGAATAATACAATACAATGAAATGATGTTAGAAACAATTGAAAAAAAGTTAAAATTTAAAAAGAATTAAAAATGAGAATATACAGAAAAAAGAAATAAGAAAAAGGAAACAAAAGAAAAAGGGGAAAAAAAACTTCATGAGAGAGAAAAGGCTTGTTTCCCCTGAAGTGATCAAATCTGTTGGCAGGGATGGATTTTCTTTTCTCTTTTTTTTTGGTGGTGATGCTGGGGATTGAACCCAGGGCCTTGTGAGGCAAGCACTCTATCAACTAAGTGATAATTCTTTTATATTTATTTTTGGCTCTGTATTTTTGGCCACTGTCTTCTTGTTCCTCATGTTGAAGCTCTCAGCTTCCCATCTTCCAGTATTGGGTGGGATAGTCTAGGGAGTGCTGATGAATTGTGTAATCCTGTTGTGGGGTGATGTAGAGTTCTAGATTGGAGTTTCTAGTTGCTGGGGTTCAGACTTTGGAACTCCATGGGAAGGTATTTGAGATTTGGTCCATACCCACTATGGGTGTGGAGTTGCCGATCTCTGCTGGACTACTGGATCTCTGGGGCTTCTGGTAAAATCCGCTTTTAGGGCATAGAGACTAACTCCTCACAGGTTTCACCTTCACTTCGATGGATGTGAATTACTGGGTATGCTCCCTGGAGTGCAGATGCACTTGTGTGGCTGCAGTGAGCATCTTTGTGATAGCTCTGATGGGGTCCTAGCATTTATGGGAGTTTTGTCCATGGGGATCCAGAGGTTGAATGGTTCAGGTAAATTTTTCTCCATAACTATTTCAGTCTCTCTGGTTCAGGCACCCTCTAGGAATTTTTTTGCAGGCTGCTGATAAGTTCCTTTATGAATTTCCAATCCCCTGTCTCTGTTGGCAGCTGTGCAAGCTGTGTGGAAATAGTTTTCAGCATCCAGAAACATTTTCCTCAACTGCTATTGTGTTCCATGTTGATGGCCTGTGGAGGGTTTTCCATCCTCAGAATGCTTTCGTCTCAGTGGAATGCTTTGGATTCATTTTCACTGAGACGTTTCCACTACCAACTCTGTATCCGTTAAAATCAGTCTTCCTCTGTAAACCATAGGTTTTCCCAAGTCATTTTTTCTTTATTTAAAAAATTTCTTTATCTGCAGACACTTGTCTCTTCTCTATGCTCCCTGTTCCACTCTGCTGCCGCTACTGGCATTATTTCTTTCCCTTTCTTCCTCTCTCCCTCCTTCCTTCCTTTCTTTTCTTTTTTTTTTTTTAAGGTTACACAATAATTTATTGAGAGCCCTCCCTCCCTGCCCTTGCTAAATGAGACTCATAAGGTAGCTGTAACTGTTTTCTTCATACTTTGAGAACAAAGATGGTAGATTCATCTTCTCATATAGTGCCCTCCTCACCTGGGCCACCTTCTTGGTGTCCTTCTGCCCCTAATTCTCCTGCAAGATCTGGCGCTGTTCTGGAGTGGCCCACTGCAGACACTGAACCACCATCCAGTTGCAGTTGTTGTCCTAGATGTCAGTTCCAACCTTTCTTGTCACACTGGAGTCGCCAAAGAGGTCAAGGTAATCATCCTGAATCTGAAGAACTCTCCCATCTCAATCAGGATCTTCTTGGCGTTGGCATGTTCCTTCTCCCCATTAATGCCTGCCATGTACATGGCAGCAGTGCTAGGCAGGCAGAAATAGTGCAAAGTTCTCTTTACTTGACAATGGATTTGTACCTCTTTTCAGTGTATCTTCCAAGATCCGCATTATCCTGGGGGACTGGGATGAGGTCCAGGATTTGCCCCATCTCAGTTTGATAGGAACTCTGCAGGAAGAGCTCAATCAAATTCAAATAGCAGGACTGTTCCCAGCAGAGAACTTCAGCAGGTGGTAGATACATGCTTCTGGAAGCAGAGTATCATTGATAACATCCAAACCCATACGTGGCTTCTGATACCAGCTCTCCCTGCCAGATAAGGGATGAATCCATGATGCCATCTGACACCAGAAAGAGAGCTGGCAGCAATTCCACACACCAGCCCACTGTCAGGGCCCTCTGGAGACTCTCAGCATCCTGTTTTCTTGGATCCACCAGCTCCCAGAATGCCACCATCACTGTCAAACCCTGGTTGTATTTGCCTTCAATGGCATTATATTCCAGGACCACCTTGAGTTGAGCAATAGTATCTCCTGTCTCTCAGTGCCCATCTCATCCTCAGCCAGCACCTTGACCATCTGCGAGAAATGCTGGATGAAATCCTGCTTTTCTTGGGCATACACATCTGATTTCTGGTCTCTGTTCATTCTGAGAGAGGAGCAAAGTGCTCTTTTCCTTTATGCCGGTTCTTGCTTCATCTCTAAAGTATTATTTCTTATATTCAAATATACTGACTTTCTGAAGCTCTATGATTTTTTTTTTTACAGTTCAGTATTAAGTTTCAGTGAGGTTCCTTAGTTACTTACCTCACTGAGGAGCAGCCTTCCTGCTCTGTAAGTCTGGTGCTGAGGAACTGGGATGGGCTTCCTTTCTCTAATCCACCATCTTCTCTCCTTGTTGATTTTTAAAAATGTTTCATCCTTTTCTGAGAATGGAACTGAAATATCCACTTATAATTGTGGATTTGTCTATTTCCCTTTCAGTTCTGTCAGTTTTTGCATCAGATATTTTGAGGGTTGTTTTTTTTTTGTATGTACACAGAACCCTCATACTTTCCTGGCATATAGTTCCCTTTTTAAAGACAGGGTCTCACTAAGTTGCCCAGCCTGACTCCAAACTGGTGGTCCTCCTACTTCAGTATCACAAATAGCTGGGATTATAGGCATGTGCCACTATATCCGGCTTATGGGTCCTTTTATCTTTATGTAATTTTTCTCTTTGTTGCTGGTAATTTTCTTTGCTCTAAAATCTTCTTTATCTGAGAGTAAAGCAGCCATTTCTGCTTTATTTTATTTAATTTTCACTCAATATATCTTTTTACACTCTTTTATTTTTAACACACATCATTATATTTAGAATGAGTTTTTTATTAACAACATATTGTTGGGTAATATTTTTAATTCACTATAATGATCTTCATGGTTTGACTGATATTTGTAATCCATTTACAATTAATATAATGATTGATACGTTAGGAATTGAGTCTGCCACTTTTCCCCTATTTGTTCTTTCTTTTCTTTTTCCTGCCTTCCTGTGGATTATTTGAACATTTTAGAAGAATTCCAATGATTTATTTATACTGATTTTGAACGTAGGTCTTTGTATAACTTTTGTTGTGTTTGCTTTAGTTATTGCCCCCCCACACACTCTTATTGTCAGTCTATTGGCATAAATACTTTACAGTTTAAGTGAAGTGTAGAAAACTTACCTGCTTCTAGGTTCTTTTGTTGTTCCTCATTTATCATTTTCTTAAATGTTTTCTCTTTATACACTGAGAACCACATTAGAAAGAGTTTTGTTTCAACCATAAACAAACTCAAGAGGAAAAAAAAAATCTCTTGAATCTACCCATATTTTTGATCTTTTGTTCTTTGTTCTTTCCTGATGTTTTAAGGCTTCCTTTATCATTTCCTTGCTCTTTAGTAGACTTTCCTTAGACATTGTTTTAGAGTAGGGTTTATGGCAATAAATTCTCTCTAGTCTGAGAATGTCCTGATTTCCCCTTCATTCCCGAAGGGTATTTTAACTGAGCATAGAATTCTGGGTTGAAAATTCTTTTCTTTTTGCACTTAAAAAAATGTCATGCTATTTCCTCTGGTCATTGGAGATGCTGATGGGAAATCTGCTTCCATTCTAATAGTTTTCCCCTTTAGGTAATGCATCATTTCTCTCTGCTTTAAAGAAAAAAAAAATTGTCCCGTTTTCAGAAGCTTAACTGTGATATGTCTTGGTGTTCACTACTCTGGATTTACTACGTTCAGAGATTGCTCAGCTTCTTGAATGTGCAATTTTATGTTTTTCTTTCTTTCTTTTTTTTGTTACCCTAAAAAAACATTATTTCTTCGAATACTGTTCAGGTCCATACTCTTTTCCCTCTCCTACTAGAACTCACATGATATAAATGTTAGATCTTTTAGTCTCACAGACTTCCTTTCTTCTCTCTCTCTCTCCCCCCCCCCCCCCTTTCTTCTACACACACAAATACATCTTTTTTTGTTTTGTTTTGTTTTGTCACCACATCTCCTCTGACTCTTTTGCTTCCCTCTTTCCTTTCTATAGGGACCTGCTATGGTTTGGATAAGTGGCTCAAAGGTCCCTGTGTTAAAGGCTGGGTATCCAGCCTGTGGTGTTATTGGGAGGTGGTGAAACTTAAAAGGGTGGAGGGAAGCTAGTAGGAGGAAGTTAGGTTCCTGGGATGTTCCCTTGAAGGGGATTTTGAACCTCTTCCTGTTTCTTTCTTTGCTTTCTGGATACCATGAGGTGTACAGGCCTCGTCTGCCACATACTCCCACCATGAGGTACTGTGTCACTAAAGGCCCAAAGCCACAGGGCCAAGTGGCCATGGATGGCAACCTCCAAAACCATGAGCCAAAATAAACCTTTCCTCTTTGTAAGTAGATTATCTCAGATATTTTGTGACTGTGACAGACCCTGTGATTACTTTGGACTAACCTGTAAAACACAAGACAATCTCCCCTTTTCAAGGTTCTTAATCACAACACATCTCAAATTCCTTTATGCCATGTAAGGTAGTATATCCACAGGCTCAGGAGACTAAGATGCAGACATCTCAAGGGGTCATAATTTTGCTTGTCTCAATGCCTATGGTCAAAGATCCAGAATGAAAGGGGTTCTGAGTTAATAATACCTTTACAGAGGAAATCAGTGCTGGGAAAGACAGGTCTGTTGGCATAGAGACTAGAATATAAAATGGAGAAATACACAGAGGAAGAAATATACATATTTGTGTGTGTGTGTGCATGTGCACGCATGTGTATGTGTGTGTGTGTGCATGTGCACGCATGTGTATGTGTATGTGTGTGTGTTTGCGTCTGTCTGTCTGAAAGGAAGGAGGTGGAAGAAGTGGGATGAGGGTAACAGAAACAGCCTGGAAGGAACACAAGGAATAGTAAGAAGGGTGGGTCTACTTTTAAATAAGTGGCCCCATAGGTGGGGCTGCAGAGTTTCGGGGAAAGGGTGAACCACAGATTTCACAAAGAAGAGTTTTAAAGGCTGCCAAAATGCACCAAAATAAAAAAGAGAGGAAGAGTATGTGACCCAGAACTCCAGGAAGACCAGCAGGTGGATGGTGTCTGTTGGGTGGTATAAAGATTGCCCGCTCTGTGATCAGAGAGGGGAAAAGAAACAGAAACTAAGTTTGTTATGGGAAACAGGGCTGTGGTTTCATACTTGACAATGAGTGTTAAATATAGGGTTTGATAACAAGTTGAGGAAGCTTCCATGGAGTCTTTTGTCTCCTGTTGAAAATCTGGGTGTTCCAAACGACGTTCTCCAATTAATTCATTCAATAAATATTGAGCTGCTATCGTGTGCTGGACAGTGTTCTCTGCACTGGAGATACAAACAATGATCAAAGTGAGTGAGCGGAATCAGGAAAGTAGGTGTGATTGAAATACAAAGACAAAGATTTGAGGAGCCAGTGGGTGAGTGGGTGATGGAAGCATAACAAGCTTTTCTTACTAGGGCATGATGTGGGGGTTTGCAAGATCCTTGTTGTGTGCTGAGAGAGGCTTGCTCAGCTCCTTCCCTCAACACACCTACCCTGGGGAGAAGCTTTGAGTCTTATATTCCCCACTCTCCTCTTCCTTGGATCCCTTCCCTCTTCCTTTCTTTCCCCTCTTCCTCTCCCTGTGTCCTTCTTTGCCCTGGAGCTTAGGAGAACCAGGGCTAAGGGGATAGGGATTTTGGCTTCTTTCTCTTGCATCCATATTTTCTTCTTACCCTTTGAACCCAATTCAAAATAACTAAGATGAATGATGGCCTGGGATCATGGAAGGCCAGGAGGCTGTCATGGCCAAGGGCAATTCTCCAGCTAGGGGACCACATAGCAGCTGGGCCAGGGATATACAAGCCAATAAGAGGGTCTGTATGAGGCACTAACACCATGCACCATAACAGAGATGTGGACCCGCAGATAATCTCATACCAGGATGGTGATCTCACACCCTGATGCAAATTGATATAACACTTGGGAAAGCAATTTCATAATATCTTGTAGAGTAGAAGACATGCATGTCCTATGACCCAGCAATTCCACTTCCAGTCACATACTCTAAAGAGTCTTTGATGTACATGAGGAGACAAGTACAAAAATGTTTGTTGCAGCATAGTTTGAAATGGCAAAAACTGGAAATAAATGAAATGTCCAATTTATAGAAAGCAGGATGCATTCATCTAATGCAATACAACAGACAAAAAAAGCAAAGGATATCATCAGAGGGAACTCTAAAAACATAATGTAGAGTAAAAAAAAGATCCTACAAAAGGATATGTGTAATGTTGCCATTTATATATAGTTTACAAATATGCAAAATATTTGTTTATGTATGTATTCAGAATTTATATATTTATATTTTTGTATATTTATATGTGACACACATTCTTGAGATGCTAATTCTCAATGTGAAGTCAATGTAGAGTTGTGGGAAATCCAGCAAGATTGCTTGGATTGGCATCCTAGTTCCATCTCTTATTAGTTATATAAATTTGGAAATGTTACTTAACCTCTGAAAGCCTCAGTTTCCTCATGTGTAAGATGGGAAATGATAATTGTATCATTCAGCAATTGCTGCCTTAATGCTGTGTAACAAACAACCCTTAACCTCAGTGACCTTCAACCATAAACCCTTATTTTTCATTCACAAGTCCATGGGTTGACTGCAGTTCTGTGGACTGGTTTCCAGGTTTGAGATTAGGCTTGGGTCTGGTCTACATGTTTCTTTTTTCTTTTCTTTTTTTTTTTTAAATATCTTTTAGTTGTAGTTGGACACAATACCTTTTTATTATGTGGTTCTGAGGGTCAACCCAGTGCTTCGCACGTGCTAGGCAAGCACTTTACTGCTGAGCCACAACCCCAGCCCCAGGTCTACATGTTTCTATCAGCAACTATTCAACGTGTACCCTTTTTATGGCAGAAGTCATGTGCATGAGTGGCAAGCAAAACACACAATGCTTTCTTAAGCCTTGAGCTTAGCACTGTCACCTTACTTCCACCCACATTCCATTGGCCAAGGCAGGTCACAAGGCTGAAGCCAGTGGGGTAGAGGGAAGGGTACCACACCCATGGTGAACCAAGACAAGGGCAGCAGGGAAGAACTGAGCAAAAAAGAGAACATTAGTGCTGATCTCCCAGGATTGTCGGGAGGACTAAAGGAGTTAAAGGCCTTAGGGCAGAGCCCTGTACATAGTAGAGATTAAATTCTTTTTTTTTTTTTTTAAGAGAGGGAGAGAGAGAGAGAGAGAGAGAGAGAGAGAGAGAGAGAGAGAGAGAGAATTTTTTTAATATTTATTTTTCAGTTTTTGGTAGACACAACATCTTTATTTTATGTGGTACTGAGGATGGAACCCAGCGCCCCGCACATGCCAGACAAGCGCGTTACTGCTTGAGCCACATCCCCAGCCCCAAATTCTTATTGTTTAAGAGAATGTTGAAATCTAAAAGAAAGAGAGGATTTAACTTGTCTGTTAAATTTCCTTTTTTTTTTTTTTTTAAGAAAAACATAAACAAAAAGAAAGTGAGGGAAACTATTTGTTTTTAGGAGATGGCTTTTGAGATGGGTAGGAATTGGCTAGTTCCAGAGGGAGAGTAGGAAGGACAGACATGAAGTCTTGGAAGTAGATAAGATTATTGTGGAAGACTGGCTGGGGAGGCAGTTCAGTATAGAGTATGATGCCAGACCCCAAGTTCCATCCCCAGCACCATTACCCCTGCAGAGGGGAGTGCTCAGGAAACACCAGGAAGCAGAGACTGTGTGATCTCATTTCTCTGTCCCTAGCACCATGCCTGACACAGAATAAATGCTGTTTTTTTAAATATATTTTTTTAGTTGTAGATAGAAACATCTTCCTTCCTTCCTTTCTTTCTCAATGGTGCTAAGGATTGAACCCAGTGCCTCACACGTAGTAGGTGAGTGAGCACTCTACCACTAAGCCACAAGCCCAGCCCAGGACAAATGCTTTTAAGAGGACTAGGGAGGGAAGGAAGAAAGAAGCAGTGAGAGAGACCCATCAGAGGGAATCAGAAAAACAGGAAGCCCTCACCTGAAAATCCCAGGAGGGCATTAAGGGGGATGGATAGTTGTGCTGTCCCATTCTGGATGGGTTCCCCAGGTCAAAGGGGACAGACTTTCTATTTCATTTGGTGGGTTTTGTCTCAACCCCAGTTTCTGAGCAGTGGGTGCTGGATGGCTCAGTCCCTCAGGTCCATTGCTATTCCAACATCTCCTCTTTGTTTCTCCTTTGATTGTTCCTGCCTCCCCTCCAAGCCTTCTCTCCAGCCTCCAGGGTCTCCAGTGCATGGTGGAATGTGCAGAGGCCAAGACAGGAAAGAGGCCTAGGGCAGTGGAGCCTCTCTGGGTTCAGAAAGGGGAGAGGATGGAGCCCTTTATTGGTGCTTCCTGCCTTAGCTTGAAAAACTCCACTGAGCCTCGGTGGAGGGCAGGCAGCCAAAGACTAGGGGAAGGTAGACTCATTGCTTTATAAATTATGTAGTTATTAGGGCGGGAGTTTCACATGTGGCTTTTTGCATAATCAGGTAGTTGGCCCATTAGAGGGCTCGTAAAGTCTGGCTGCTGTGACTCACAGCATGAAACCTAAGGTGAGCCAAAAGGAATGGAGCTCTCAGGAGAAACCCGTAGCCACTTGCCTATGTGATATCAGGTGGGGATAATCTTTGGAGCCCAAGTGTCACAAAAATCTCAGGGCTTTAGAATCAGTCTGTTTGTGATCAAGATTCAGCCCCAGCATTTGCCAGCTATGTGACTTTGGGCAAGTTTCTAAACCTCCCTGAGCTTTCATTTCCACCCGAGTGCAGTGGTAGTGGTTTAGGAGGATTTTTCTGGAGAACAGCAGCTGGCTGTTGGGCAGATCTCCTAGAAGGGCAGTACAGGGTGTGGGCACCAATTTTTGGAATCTGATCCTCAGGTTTCCCTCTGACGTTTAGTGGTTGGCACTCTGGCAAACTGCTGGGCCGTAGCTACTAAATCGGCTCCTCTTTGTTTCTCCTTTGATTAGTAGCTACTAAATCGGCTGTATTCCTTTCTTCAGCTTGCCATAGCAAAGAACCACACTTGGGGTGGCCATGGACAACAGAAATGTATCCTTTTACAGTCTGGAAGCTGGAAGTTAGAAGTCAAGGTGTTGGCAGGGCCACACTCCCTCCAAGGCTCTAGGAGAGACCATTCCCTGCCTTTGTCTGAGTTTCTAGTATCTCTGGCATCATTGGTGGCCCTTGGCATGCAGTTGGCTGTATCACCCCACCCTGCAGCCATCATCACACAGATTCTCCCTGTGTGTCTCTGTTTTCACATGGTCCTTTCTTCTGAGTGTGTCTGCCTCTAGATTTCCCCTTTTATAGTCATCGGCCATATTGGATTAGGGCTTGTCCCACTCTACTGACTGTTAACTTGATTACAAAGACCCCATTTCCAAATAAGATCATGTTTGTGGGTACAGGGATTAAAGCTTTCTTTATCTTTTGGGGAGCCACAAATTCAACCCATAATACCATTACCTATGACTCAGTGATTCCACTCTTAGGCATATAACCTACAGAAAAAAGTTATTTAGTCTCCCAAAAGGCATGTACTAGAATGTTCCAAGCAACTTTATTTATTATTTTTCAGAGGATTCAGCTGTGGATATTCCTTCCTCAGGCATTCTCTCTCTCTCTCTCTCTCTCTTCTTTGATACTAGGAATCGAATCCAAGGTTGTTGTACCACTGAACCACATCTCCAGCCCTTTTTATTCTTTATTTTGAGACAGGTTCTCTCTAAGTTGCTTAGGGTCTTGCTTAGTTGCTGAGGCTGCCCTTGAACTTTTGATCCTCCTGCCACAGTCTTCTGAGCTCCTGAGTGGCTGGGATAATAGGCGTGGGCCACTATGTCTGGCCCAACTTTAATTTTAATAGTCCCAAATTGGACACAACTCAAAGGTCCATCAACAGAATCAATATACAAATTGTAGTATATTCACAAAGGGAAACTACTCAGCAATAATAAGACAAACTGAGGACAGAAGCAACAACATGAATGAAACAGTACACATTATACAATTCTATTTGTATGAAATTTAAGAAGAGGCAAAGTTAAGCTGATAGATATCAGAATAGTTAAGAAGGTATTGAATGGGAAGGGGCATGAGAAAATCTGTGTGTGGGAGTGTTTTGGGTATTTTGGTGTTTTGGTGTTCTGTATCTTAAAAGGGATTCAGGTTGCATATGCATCTTTTTACATAAATATAATTTCCTCAAGTTGTACACTTGAACTCTAAATTATACCTCATTTTTTTTTTAATCAGAAAAATAAGAAACTCAGTCCTTGTCATGCCCAGTGACTATAACTTCCAGGGCTTGACTCTCACTTGTTCAAGTCATAGGAGCTTGATGTGTAAACTGGAAGGCTTGATCTGTAAACTAAATGAATTCTAATGAGGACTCTAATGAGCCAGGATCAGTATCTACATAGCCTGGACAGTGCTAGACACAAACTGTCCAGTGAGGTCCTCAACATGCTTCCTCCTGAAGTGCTACCAGTTGATTGTGCTCCCTCCTTGGACAGGTGGGCTCTAATTTCATTCCAGTGCCCTGTCTCCTTGTGAAAATGACTGAGCACCCTGTGATCTAGTTACCTCATCTCTAAAATGGGTGTACTCACCCTCACTCCCAGGGTGGTTCTGAGAAGGACGACACAAGAGACTGTATCCAAAGTCGGAAACATATTAACTATTCAGGTAATTAGATCACAGGGTTAATGTTATTTCCGCTTCTTTTGTGTAGACGAGCTGCAATACTGACTTGGACATTTTTTTCTTTTACACCATCATGTCATGCTTTGTTATCATCTTTTTGGGGCCTGAGCCTTCTGCCAGTTGCAGATGATAAGACACTCCTAAGAACTTCCTCTTTTGTGCGTTAGGTCTCCCTAGATAATGACTTGTATCTGCAAAGGGGCTTTAGAAACTCCGGGGCTGCTCACAGCCTAACAATATATTCTCCACCAGGCAGCTATTGCCTGGGGTCCAACTTTAAATGTGTCCTCCTGTGGGATCACCCCTGGCTCCTGTTTAAAATTTTTCCTGAGACTGGGGATGGGGCACAGTAATGTGTTTATCAGTTTTGATGGTGGCTAGAAAGGTTGTGAGTCATTGTGGTAGGAAGAAAGCAGAGAGCCTTACAGAGTTTGAGATGACAGAGGGGGAATATTTGTGGTCTTACTGTCCCCTTTGTCTCCTTGTGCTGGGATGTTGGCATCCTGGTGAGATCATCAAAAGTGGGAAGAAGCAGTGAGCTCTAGGAACAGCTGCCCCTTTTGAGTCTCCTTCCCTCTGTCCCAGGGAATCACTCGCCCAACACACATTCCTGACACCTTAGGCTAGTCAGGGCAAGGGTATGAAGAATCTGGAGGCAGGGCTGATAAGGACAGGTGGGGTGTGCTTGGGGAGTGAGGTGACATCCTGAAGGGGCTGCTTGGGAAGCTGACTCAGTGAATGCCAGGCAGGCTGGGAGAGGAGCCTTAAGAAGATGTGGGGATGGGCTGGGTTGTAGCTCAGTGGTGGAGTGCTTGCCTAGCATGAATGAGGCCTTGGGTTCGATTCTCAGCACCACGTGAAAACAAATAAATAAAATAAAAGTTAAATTCTTAAAAAAAAAAAAAAAAAAAGAACAAGTGGGGATTTGGAGCATTCTACAAGCATGTTTGGGGGTACGTAGGAACATACATGTGTTTGTATCAATGGAGCCCTAGGTTACCCACCTTCTGCTTCCCCTTTTTCTGTATCAGTCAAGAGTTCTTTGGAGAAACAGAAGCAATAGAACTACTAATGTAACAACATAGCAATAAGTTCAGAGGCTCACTACATGGAAAAACCAAGGTCCCAAGAGATCAGTGTTGTAGGGAAAGAAAGACTTTATTTAGTGGCCAAAGAATGCAGAAGAGGGAGCATTTCTCACAAGTCAGCTTCTCAACTCCAGGGCGTTGAGGGGATGCAGTTACAGGAAAGCAATAATGTGGGACGGGGTAAGCTCATAAAAGGAGGCACATTCATGTCTTTTCTGGGAATACGCAGAGATCCTCCAGAAACTTGTGTGCCATCTCTTGTCATTTCTTTCATGGTCTGGTGTTTTCTTTCAGTGTGGCTGATAAGTGTTTTTAGCTTAAAGGTGGGAGAGGGGGTGGGAGGGAGATCAGGCAAATCTAGGTCAAGTTAGCACTATGTTATCGTTTTGCACAAAACAAATCTCAAATGATCAACATGTCTACATGCAGAGCTGAGGAGCATCTGACCCAAAGATTAAGGCAATAGAAGAGACAGACCCAATATGAAAGTAGAGATGCCAAGCCTTTCATCTCATTCCAGTTACCCATCAGACATCTACAGGCCCAAGTGAAGAGTCAGTATTTTCAGCAAAAGTGGCCTTCAGGTCTCTGAAGAGTAACCTAGGCAACCATTAACATCTTAACTCACGCAACAGAGGTGGTATCTACAGCAAAGCTAGCGGGAGACTAACAATGTATTTCCCAGCTGTGAGCCCTCCACAGTCAGTGGTAAAACAGAAAAGTCAACGGAGAGAAAGTGAAGCTAGAGAGTTTATTTAAGTTTTTCCTCAATAACATAATTATATGCATCTCTCTCTCCCTCTCTCCCTCTCCCCTAACTCATTCACTGCCCCCCTCCCCCTCTTGGCTCACAATTAATTATGGAGACTGGTAAGTCCAAAATCAGCAGGGTAGGCTGGCAGGCTAGAGACTCAGGGAAGAGCCCATGTTGCTGTTCTCATCTGAAAGCCATCTGCTGGCAGAATTCCTCCTGCTTGAGGTCAGTCTCATTCTATTCAGGCCTTAAAGTGATTGGTGGGCCTCATGCTCCTATCATTAGGGAGGGACATCTATTTTGTTCAAAGTCTACTGATTTAAATATTAATCTCACCTAAAAATACCCTCATCCAGAGTAATAGTTGACCAAATATCTGGGCACTGTTGTCCAGTCAAATTGACACATAAAATTAACTTCTTTACTGAAATGACTTCACAAAGCAATAGGAATGGTAGCCCCCAGTTAGTGAGGCTCTACTTTATGTTGGGGTCCTTGTGCTGCAGTGACCTGATTCAGGTGAACTATTCTGATGCACCTGTAGGTAGGTATCTTGCTCATCTGACAGAGGAGTCAACTGAAGTGTGGTGTTAGTACCCCACCCGAATCCCTTTTCCCAGACAGTGCACCTCCTTCACTAGAATCTATCAGTGCTCCAGCCACAGCTTTTATGTCTGAGACCATCCCTAGAGGATTTCCTCAGTGATGGGACTGCATTTGTCCAGAACCTAGGAACTTACACCTCCTTCTCCTATCCCCAGTCCCCCATTCTCCAGGGGTGGACAAGGACTGGCTGACACAGGTACACAGGAACCTGGCCTGCTTACCTCCAAGGAACTGCAACACCCCAGAGCTCCCTATGAATGAGGCTGAGGCATCCTTCCTACCCTGCTTTCTTTCCTGCCCATTTCCTAAGATCCTCTCCTGGATTAATATTTAAATCATGCACCCACGATTCTGCATCTCAGGCTCTGAGTCTAGGAAGTGGGACTCAGGACACCTGCTAGTGAGGAATTGAAACTCAGGCCTAGCTGACTTCAGTCAGCCCACTGAACACTATAAGTCTATATCTGGGCAGAAGGTCAACAGGAGTGGACACATCCTTGGGGGAGGGGGTTCTTGCTGAGGACAGGACAAGAGTCTTAGCCCTCAGAAAGCTCTCTGTGGGTTTGTCACTTCCTCCTTCCCTCCTGCCTCAATCCACAAAACAGAGCACCTGCAACATGCTCAGAGACTCTCCTGGAAACCTCTTCCCTGGGTAGGGAGTGGGGAAACTGGGGGCTACACTTGCGGGTGGGAAAGACTGTGGGTCCCACCCCCAGGCTTCTCAGAATGGGAAGTCACCACCCTCAGGAACAGGGCCCAGATGTGCAGCAATGGGAATGTATCTGAAGTGAAGTCTTGAACTGCTCCTGGAACAGTACAGGAGACAAACCCTGGGTGAGCAGGCCAGCAGCCTAGTGAGTGGGCTCCAGCCTAGGCTGTGGTCCACAGACCCCATTTGCAGCCCCTGCCTGTGGGAGCTGAGTCACCATCCTGGAAGGCCTCTGCTGGGTTTTTCCATAACTTGGAGGTTTGGAAGCTCCCCAATCACATCTGCTCTAGTTAAAATTTTGCCTCTGGCATTCCCAGGCACCTTCAGCCCTCTCTTAGAGACAGCTGCTCAAGGACAGCAAGTAAGTAGGAGCGAGCGGCCCAGGTGGAGGTGAGACAGTCTGGACCAGAGATGGTGGGGCCTGGGCCTGGCAGAGAAATTACTTGGGGTGGCTGTGGGGTGGGGAAAGTCTCCTAGCTGGTCTCCAAAGAAACTGATTGGAGAAGATAGCTAAGTATGTAAGGCATGGGTTGGCAGAGGCTTCTTTTAACTAAAAGAGATGTGGGGCTGTTCTCTTTGATTAAAGCCCTTTTCTACTGTTTTCTCTAGGAAGGTCATAGGGTGGGAGCTTTGGTGTCAGATAGATCTGGTTAAAAACCTCTGTTCTATCCTTAAAATTCTGTGATGCTGGGAAATTCACTTATAGCTCAAAGCCTTGGTTTCCTCATTCATAAAATGGGTAGCCATGCTCACTGCACAAATTTGCTGTTTGGGTTGGAGCAAGTCAGATAGATGAAGGAAGTATCTCAGCCAGAGCCAGAGAGAGCCTTGGTGGAACAGGAATGCCAAGGAAAAATCCATCCAGCTTTACTGTGAAGGAACTCATTTACTTCTAGAGCTATGGGGACAAATATAAGGCTAATGCTCACCCCTTCCAATAGGTGAGGCTGACGTCACTAATATATTCATAGACCCTGAATGGAGCACCTAGTTATCTTCTATTAATTAATTAATTAGAGATAGACCTTGTGTGTCATCCCTGCCCTTCAGTCAAGAGTCCTTGGTAGCCATATGGAGGAGTTCATAGGTATGTGAGGGAGAATTTACAGGAAAGAAAATTTGTCTTTTACGTGTCTTCTGGCTTGAATGCCTTGGGGATGGAGATGATTTCTGAATGGGCAGCTGAAATGTCTATCACTTCAGGTAGCTTAGTCACTAAGCAGAGGTCAGGCTTGGTGTGGGCCTTCCAGGTGACCACTAGCTTGAAGGGTTGGCCTCACCAAAGGTAGGCTCTTGGACTATTGCCTTCAGTAGATCCTGGGACAAAGGTTTGTGAAGAGATCTCAGGACCTCTAGTCGGAAAGTAAGGAAGTGAGACCAGGGAGAGAAATCAGAGAGGGAGCTGGGAAAACTGAATTAGTCAGCTTTGTGTTACTATAACAAATCATTTACCTGTGATAAATTGACTGTAAAAGAGGTAAGGTTTATTTGGACTCACAGTTTTAGGAGTTTCAGGCCATGGTCAATTGGCCCCATTACTTTGGCCCTGTGGTGAGGAGCACATCAAAGTGGGAGTACGTGGTGGAACAACATGCTCACCTCAGGGAAGCTGGGATGTAAAGAAAGAATACAGACACCAGCATCCCACATTCCCTTTAAGAGCACTCTTCAGTTACCTGAAGACCTTTCACTGGCCCCACCTCTTAAAGGTTCTACCACCTTCTGATAGCACTAAACTGAGGTCCAAGACTTTAACACAAGCGCCTTTGAGGGGCATTTTAGATCTAAATTCTAGCAGGTACTTATGACATAACCCATCAGCCATTAGTGGAGGGCAACTGGGGATAGGTTGTTAACACCTGGTTACAGATGAATAGAATGGGCTCAACTGGCCAAATAAAACTTTGGGGCAAAAAAAAAAAAAAAAATCACAGGTACTGGTAGTTGGAAGAGGTAAGAGCCAAGAGCAGTATCTACTGCATGCGTGGTCCCTAAATGCTGAGGACCTCAAGTGAATCTGCTCACTGAAAATTGGAGACACCTTTCTTAGTGTGGAGTTCTTTTTAAAATACTGGTAGCCTCACTCTATCCTGATCTGCCCCACCTGTAGGGGCACAGGACTTACAGTTCCCACCAGGTATGCCTGCTACCACCACCTTCTCTACAACCACAGAAGACAATGCCAAGAGATCACAAAACTCCCTCAGACAATGCCTTATAATCCCTCTCAAGAGAGTGAATGCTCTATGTTGCACCAGTAACAATAAGAAGAATAATCCCAGAATAATATTGGAGAAGAACATAGTAGATGCTAAGTAAATGGAAGCTGTTCATATCATCATTATTGCTTTTTAGAGATGAAATCTGTTGCTAAACCTACCCTGACTCTAGGACATAGAGGATTTTGCAGGTTCTTTTTCTCCTAGTGGTGAGCAGAAGGAAAAATTGTGAAGACCTGGAAGAAGTTGGGGTAATTGAGAGGGGGCTGGTTTTGGAGCCTGGAGTCTTTCCCCAAGGGAGGCCTGGCTGATGTGAGTCAGGGATCAGTGAGAGGTTGGTGCCCATGAGAAACTGGTAAGGGAAGAAGAGGTAAGAGATGATAAAATCTTGCTCCTCAACGTCAGCAGGTGGGTCCTACTCACCAAAAAGGGCATGATCAGCCTCATGCTCCTTCTCCTCATCTTACAGCTCCTCCCAATGAGAAGTGGAGTCTGTTTCCCTACCCTAGAATCTGATTTGGACAGCTGACTTGCTTTGGCTGATGGAAGGTGATGTCTGTTCTGAGCCTAAATCTCAAGAGGCACTGCCTGCTTCGGCTTGGTCTCTTGAATGTTGCTATGATCAGGTGAACAAAGTTCAGACTAACCCTCTGGAGGATGAGAGACCACTTGGAACAGAGACAAGCTTCTCAGCTCAGGCTGTATTAGATAAACTGTGAGCTGCTGCCCAAACATGTCAGAGAGCTCGGTCAAGACCCACTAGGACTCAGCCCAGCTGACAGTAGACACATGTGTGATCCCAGACGATACTACAGGAACCACCCAGCTGACCTAGACACATGAACAATAGTAAATGCTTATTATTTTAAAGGCATAAGCTAACTGATACACCCAAATTCCAGGGTCAAATCTCCTTCCTACACCCTAGCTGGACATTGGGTCTGCTCCAACACACAAGAGGCAACTTCCAGCCTGATCAAAGCTTCTACAAAATCCTCCCTAGTGGTCACATTAACTCGTGTTTTGGCTTCCTCTCTTCAGTGGGGTTGTCCTGGCACTCTCATCTTTTTCCTGCATTCCTCTTTGAGGGAGCTAATACGTGTGTGTGCATGCATGCACACCCCTCTGCCATGACCTCTAAAGTGTATCTCACATCTTAAGGTCACTCTTCTTTGGCTGAGGATGCCCTGAGGCCCAGTCTGTGCTTTGTACCCAGGAGATATTCCCAAGGCAAGATACTGGGGCCTCATTCCCTAAAAGTTGCTCCTAAAGCTCTGACTAAGTTGTGAGGTTCCAGCACTGTGGATTTGGTTCAGTTCCATAAACTGCCTCACCTTGACCTTGAATCCAGCAGAAATGGAGAGCCCCAGCCCCCACCCACAGAGCTACAACTAGTCTCCCTGGTTGGGCCAGTGGGCCCTGGACCTGCCTTCCACAGCTCTCCCTGTCTTTACAGGGCCACTACCTGTCCAATGGCTCTCCCGCATGACCTGAGCTGGTCATGGGACCGGCTCCCTCTGACTGTCCAGGACTTGACAAACCAGAGTGACCTAAAACACCTCCCAAATCTTTCTGACGCTTAGCTCTGGACTCTTCCAATACAGCACTTACCAGCCAGGGTGTTTGTTCACAAACCACAGAAACTGACTGAGTGGCCTAAGCCGAAGAAGGAGTTATTAGATGATTACAGGGTGCTTTATGGGATTGATCAGAGGACTGGCCACAGGAGGAGCGTGGCTAGGCACTGTTGCTGCTGGCACCGCTGTGTTCTGTCTGTGATCCCATTCTCAACTGTCCCTGCTTTTCTGTGGCTCTTTCCTTAGCTTCAGAGCTCTGGGAGGCAGAAAAGGAGGAAGCTGGGCTTGGTTCTGGGCTGTACCCTTGTCTCTGGGGAAAACAATTCGTAATCTTAGGCTTCTCCAAATAAAAGGAGGGTCCCCAGATGTGTCAGGCTGCCCAAAATAAAAATAAATAAATAAAATGTGATAAAAGCTAACTGATACACCCAAATTCCAGGGTCAAATCTCCTTCCTTCTACCCTAGCTGGACACTGGGTCTTCCCCAACACACAAGAGGCAACTTCCAGCCTGATCAAAGCTTCTACAAAATCCTCCCTTGTGGTCACAGTCAACTCGTGTTTTGGCTTCCTCTTGACAGCACTCCATTTATTTATTTATTTTTTTACCATCAGTTATGAGGAGCCGGGTGTTTCAAGTAAAGCTCACTTCCAACAGTCATTTTTTTTTCATTGTCTTATTTTTTTAAAGAAAGAAATTGAAGTTTAATTTTCACACAGTAAAATGCATACATCAGATTCAGTTTAGTGAATTTATCTACCCATTTGTGTAATCTCTAACCAGATTAAAATAGGAACAGTTACCATTACCTCAGAAAGTCCCTTTGTGTACCGGCCCCATCACCCACCAATCCATCCCCTTTTCCAAATGAAATGACTCTCCCCATCTTAGTTTTGCCTGTTTTTAAACTTCATATAAAACAAACCATACAGTTTATACGCTTTGTTTCTTAGTACAATGCCTTTGAGATTCATCCAGAATGCCGCATACATAAGTAGTTCATTCCTTTTTCTTGTTGAGTAGTGTTCCATGGTACAAATGGACCATAATTCTTTTATCCATTGCCTCATTGGTGTATATTTGAGTTGTCTCTCATTTTGGATTCCTATGAATAAAGTTATGAACATTTGTGTCTGTCTTTCTGTAGCCGAGCATCACTTTTACCCAGGATTATCCTGCCCCCTGAAAAATGTCTCTCCCTGTAATTAGCAAGACAGATGAACTACCCTGTGAAGCTACCATTCATATCCCAAACTGCACCCTCATTCATACCACTAAACTGCTTTTTCTGTAGTCTTCTCCACTTTACCATGTTTCTGGACTAATCGTTCAGTATAGAAACTTTGACTCTTGTATCCTTCACCCAAGTCACCAGCAACCCCACCTTGTGTGTCTTCAAAGTACCTAACCACTATCACCTTCATTATCCAATCTGGGCCACAACCACTGTACTTGGATGAGTGCCGTATTCATTCTCCCCAACTTCTCCCTTAGTTTCTCTCTCTCCCAGGTGATTATTCCCTTAGTTTCTCAACCCCCCAGGTGATTCCCAAAACAGCAGCTAGAGTAACTCTTGAGAGGCTGAGCCCATGTTCATCTTCTGCTTGAAAACTTCCAATGACTCACATCCAGTCTAAGCAAAATCCATAGTCCTAACAACATCTAAAAAGCCCTATGTGATCTCTGTCCTGCTACTCCTTGCCCATCATTCCTCCTTCCCTTTCTCTCCCAGGCTTTAGCACTGGCTATTATCCCTAAATGTAATGCTCTCTCCCTAAATATCAGCATGGCTCCCTCCTTTACATTTCTTTAGGCCTATTGACTTTATCAGCTCTATTTGTCTCTAGGGTATTGCTACCATCTAACACAGTCAATTTACAGGTTAGACAACCTGTTTGCTATCTGTCTCTCCCATCAGTGTGTCAGCTCCATGAGCACACTGACTTTGTTTAGCTGGCCCTTGTGTCCCCAATACCCAGAACAGCATGGGTCATATCATAAGTGCTCAGAAAAGACAGAGGGGACTATAGCACACACAAAAGGAAGAATCGAGTCTCATGGTTTCCAGTTTTGGTTCACTAGTTGGGCAATGGATTCATTAATTGACTTCTAAGAACATCCTTTGAGATCTCTCTGCCCCCTCAGAAATTTAGATGACTTTGCTCCAATTCCCCAGAAGACCCCAGTCTCACACCCTCTGGGAGGGCCTGGGCAACCTTGAGGGTTGAAAAGACTTTGGGAAATGAAGTCCAGCTAATCTGGGAGGATAATAAGGGTTTGGGTAGGAAGAGGACACAGGACAGCGTGCAGAGATAGTCAAGGCTGGCACCCTGGAGAGAACTGTTCCTTCTTGGGGTCACTATCACCACTGGCTCTTGTGCTGATCAGGCCAGGCTTTGGGGAGAGAGGTCTCAGCGCTGCCCATCTCTGCTTGTTCTCCCAATATCCATCATCATCCCCAGTCTTGACTTGGGTTATTTTCAGTCATTTTTTTCCCCTAGCAGTGAAGCAAACCGTGGAGGGAAACTAAATCCCTCTTAAAGCAAGTTTACAGTCTCTCAGGAGTGATGAGACAGCCCTGCCTAAACAAGTCCCTGGACTGATAAAGCTAAAAGTGACCTGCCAAACAGAGAGGTCTGATCTCTGTCAGGGTGTTCCAGGACTCAGTAGGTCCATCTCCATCTTCAGACGTGGGCTTGACCACACCAGGCCATTCCAAGTCTATGACATATCATGACGGGTTTGGAAGGCTGCCAGAGGAGCCTCCTAACCTCATTGCTTGTCCCCATTATAGTTGTCCAGCTCCTATCTCTGTCCTAAATGTATTTTGCAGGGAGAATCTTTCTTAAGTATAAACTGTGGCTCAAAAGATTTTGCCCCTGGGGCAGCGGGCAGATGGAGAAACTGCCATGCTTGTTCAGTGCTTGAATTGGATGGGGCAGATTATTTGGGATGGTCTTGGAGAAACTATAACAGGGGTCATGGAGATGGTGAAAACTAGGACATCTGTGGTAAGTAGGATGACAGGTAGGCGCCTGTAGGGCACTCTACCTTGGCTGCATACTCTACCGTGCCTGGGCTATCTGGACTCCCCTGAGCCCCAGAGTCCCTTTTCTTTCAGAGACAACTCATAGAGCTTTCTCCAAAACCTTTCTGAACCTTTTCCAGAAACCCATCTCTGTCCCTCAAAGGAGGGTCCTGGGGACAAGCTGCCCAGGGATTTGGTTTCCCAGGGCTCCCCCAGCCCAGGGCTTTTGTCCCAGGCTACCTGGGGCTAGACTGGGCTGGGTCTAGCTAAGCACACCCTTCTTTCCCCATGACCTTATTCGAGTCATGAAACACTTTGGCCATCTATAAATCCAATGATTCTTTTCAGAATAATGCTCTGAAATGCACAACGTAAAGTACACTGGAAAACAAAGTAAACCAATTATGCTGAAATGCAGATATCAACATATTTTTAAATATGATATAGTATCCCAGCTACTTGGGAGGCTGAGGCTGAAGGATTGTGAGTTTGAATCCATCCTGGGCAACATAGTGACACAGTGTTTTTTTTTTTTTTAAGCAATATAGTAATATACATGTTTAATACATTAAAGAAGAAAATTTGTCAGTGACTGTAATACTTGTAATAATTTCATATATGATATTTTAGGGTATCAGTAATAATATGGAAATGTCTGTGATTTTTTTGGTGGCAAATTTGCAGGTTCTGATACTACCATGGTCTGTTGCCTATATTTAAAATGCAAAAAAAAAAAAAAAAAAAAAAAAAAAGAAAAAAAGAAAAAAAAAAGAAAAGAAAATGCTATATTTTAGTTAGAGGCTGTGAAAATAATGGCATAATTTTTTCCCCTCCCAAGTTTACTGAGTTAAGGATAAAAACTCTGGTTTAGACATTCTCTCACCTTCATTACCTTCTGGGGTTAAATTAGAGACATCATCAGGGTGGGGGAGGAAGCAGGCCCTGATGTCTCATTTTCAAAATATATTTATTTTAAATTTAACAGAAAGACACTGGTGTTTTTTTTTTTTTTTATTCAGGCAATATAGTAAAAAGGAACTCTCATTTATGCCCCAAATCTCTTCCCTCTCCAGAAAGAAGGCCTATTATCTTTGTGATGTACACATTCTTAAACTTACAAAAGTAATACCTGAATTTTCCTTGAGAAAAATAGATTTTAAATTACAATAATTAAATTTGATATTTAAAATTAAATTTTAAATTAATGATAAAAGGAAATATCACAACAGATACTACAGAAGTACAGAAGATAATTAGAAATTATTTTGAAAACTCGTACTCTAATAAAGTAGAGAATACTAAAGGCATCGACAAATTTCTAGAGGCATATGAGTTGCCCAAATTGAATTAGGATGATATACACAATTTAAACAGATCAATTTCAAGCAAGAAAATAGAAGAGGCCATCAGAAGCCTACCAACCAAGAAAAGCCCAGGACCAGATAGATATTCGATTGAATTTTACAAGACCTAAAAAGAAGAACTAATACCTATACTTTACAAATTATTTCATGAAATAGAAAAAGAGGGAGCACTTCCAAACTCATTCTACGAGGCCAATATCACCCTGATTCCAAAACCAGGCAAAGACACATCAAAGAAAGAAAACAGACCAATATCGCTAACAAATATAGATGCAAAAATTCTCAGTAAAATTCTGGCAAATCGAATACAAATACGTATCAAAAAAGATAGTGCACCATGATTAAGTGGGGTTCATCCCAGGATGCAAGGCTGGTTCAACATACAGAAATCAATAAGTGTAATTCATCACATCAATAGACTTAAAGATAAGAATCATATGATCATCTCAATAGATGCAGAAAAAGCATTTGACAAAATACAGCACTACTTCATGTTCAAAACACTAGAAAAACTAGGGATAACAGGAACATATCTCTACATCATAAAGGCTATCTATGCTAAGCCCCAGGCCAACATCATTCTAAATGGAGAAAAATGGAAGGCATTCCCTCTAAAAACTGGAACAAGACAGGGATGCCCTCTTTCATCACTTCTATTTAACATAGTTCTTGAAACACTGGCCAGAGAAATTAGACAGATGAAAGAAATTAAAGGGATATGGATAGGAAAAGAAGAACTCAAATTAGCACTATTTGCTGATAATGTGATTCTATACCTAGAAGACCCAAAAAAATTCCACCAGAAAACTTCTAGAACAGTAAATGAATTCAGCAAAGTAGCAGGATACAAAATCAACACCCATAAACCAAAGGCATTTCTATATATTAGTGATAAATTCTCAGAAAGGGAAATGAGGAAAACTATCCCGTTTACAATAGCCTCAAAAAAAAAAAAAAAAAAAAAGAATGCTTGGGAATAAGCCTAACAAAAGAGGTGAAAGACTCTACAACAAAAACTACAGAATGTTAAAGAAAGAAATTAAAGAAGACCTCAGAAAATGGAAACATCTCCCTTATTTTTGGATAGGCAGAATTAATATCGTCAAAATGACCATACTACATACTAACAAAAGCATACATATTTATACACATATTTAATGCAATTCCAAACAAAATCCCAAAGACATTCCTTATAAAAATAGAAAAATCAGTCATGAAATTCATCTGGAAAAATAAGAGACCCAGACCAGCTAAAGCAATCCTTAGCAAGAAGAGTGAAGCAGGTGGCATCACTATACCAGAACTTAAACTATACTACAAAGCAATAGTAACAAAAACAGCATGGTATTGGCACCAAAATAGACTGGTAGACTAATGGTACAGAATAAATGACACAGAGACTAACCCACATAATTACAGTTACCTTATATTAGACAAAGGCACTAAAACATACATTGGAGAAAAGACAGTCTCTTCAACAAATGGTGCTGGAAAAATGGAAATCCATATGCAACAAAATGAAATTAAAGCTCTATCTCTCACTATGCGCAAAACTCAACTCAAGATATATCAAAGACATAGGAAGTAAACCAGAGATAGTATGCCTATTAGAAGAAAAAGTAGGCCTAAGTCTCTGCCATGTCGGATTAGGCCCCAACTTCCTTAATAAGACTCTTATAGCACAAGAATTAAAATCAAGAATCAATAAATGGTATGGATTCAAACTAAAAAGCTTCTTAGAAAAAGAAACAATCAGTGAGGTGAATAGAGAGCCTACATCTTGGGAGCAAATTTTTACCACTCTTATTTCAGATAGAGCATTAATCTGTAGGGTATACAAAGAACTCAAAAAGCTAAACACCAACAAAAACAAATAGCCCAATCAATAAATGGGCCAAGGAGCTGAATAGACACCTCTCAGAAGATGATATACAATCAATCAACAAATATATGAAAAAAATGTTCAACATCTCTAGCAATTACAGAAATGCAAATCAAAACTATTCTAAGGTTTCATCTCACTCCAGTCAGAATGGCAACACTTAAGAACACAAACAACAATAAGTATTGGCGAGGATGTGGGGGAAAAGGCACACTCATACATTGCTGGTGGGACTGCAAATTGGTGCAGCCAATATGGAAAGCAGTATGGAGATTCCTTGGAAAACTGGGAATGGAACCACGATTTGGCCCAGCCATTCCACTCCTAGGTCTATACCCAAAGGACTTAAAAACAGCATACTACAGGGACACAGCCACATCAATGTTGATAGCAGCTCAATTCATAATAGCTATACTGTGGAACCAACCTAGATGCCCTTCAGTAGATAAATGGATAAAGAAAATGTGGTATATAAACACAATAAAAGAGAATAAAATCATGGCATTTGCAAGTAAATGGATGGAGTTGGAGAATATAATGCTAAGTGAAATTAGCCAATACCAAAAAAACAAATGCCGAATGTTTCTCTCTTATAAGGTGACTGATTCATAGTGGAGTTGGGAGGGGGAGCATGGGAGGATTAGACAAACTCTAGATAGGGCAAAGGGGTAGGAGGGAAAGGTAAGGGGCTTGAGGGTAAAAAGATGGTGGAATGAGATGGATATCATAACCCTAAGAACAGGTATGAAGACACAAATGGTGTGAATATACTTTATACACAACCAAATATATTAAAAATTGTGCTCTATATGTGTAATATGAATTGTAAGGCATTCTGCTGTCATGTATAACAAATTAGAATAAAAAAAAAGAAAAGGTCAGAATTAATATATAGTAAAATGTAAATGATTGATGAACTATAGCTTAAAGAATCATTTCCTAACTCCATTTTCCATCTCTGAATGTTTTAATGAAAATTAAAATCTGCAGTGATATATAATTTTTAAAAATCACAATAATTAAATTTAATATTTAAAATTAAATTTTAAATAAAAATTCATAAGTAAAATTTTTAAATTTAAAATTGAAATTAAAATTAAAATTGCATTTAAATTACTTTTTATTTATTTATTTTTTAAAATTTTTTAATTTTTTTATTGGTTGTTCAAAACATTACAAAGCTCTTGACATATCATATTTCATACATTAGACAAATATTCTTTAGAGAGCCATGAGGACAGAGGTTCTTATGCTCATCTCTATCCTTCCTTTGAATTATAGAGCTATATAAAAATAATATGTTTTTTTTTAAATTTTTTTATTGTTGGTTGTTCAAAATATTACATAGTTCTTGATATATCATATTTCACACTTTGTAAATTACTTTTTAAATGTAAAAATAAAGTCTTTAGGGCTGGAGTTGTGGCTCAGTGGCAGAGTGTCTGCCTAGCATTCATGAGGCACTGGGTTTGATTCTCAGCACTGCATATAAATAAACAAATAAATAAAAGGCTTTTTGACAACTAAAAAATATTTTAAAAATTAAATCTTTAAATAAAATTATGTCAATTCAATTGCTAAATATTATTAAGTATGAAAATTAAATATTGGATTATAAATTAAATATTTTTAAACTTAAAGAAGGTTTTTTAAAATTTATATATGACAGAAGGATGCATTACAATTCTTATTATACATATAAAGCACAATTTTTCATATCTTTGGTTGTATATACAGTATATTCACACCAATTCATGTCTTCATACATCTACTTTGGATAATAATGATCATCATATTCCACCATCATTAATAATCCCATGTCCCCTCCCTTCCCCTCCAACCCTCTGCCCTCTCTAGAATTTGTCTATTCCTCTCATGCTTCCTCTTCCTATCCCATTATGAATCAGCCTCCTTAAGGAAGGTTTTTAAGGCTTTTACATATAGAGCATATAGCAATACTTAGTTTTTTAATTTTTAAAAATTTTGTATTTGTTTTAATTAATTATACATGACAGTAGAATGCATTTATGCACTTTGATATATCATACATAGATGGGTTATAATTTCTCATTTTTCTGAGAGTACATGTTATAGAAACATATTAGTCACAAAATCATATATATGCATAAAGTGATAATAATGTCTGTTTCATTTTACTATCCTTCCTATCCCCATATCCCCTCCCCTCCCTTCATGCCCCCTCTACCTAATCTAAGGTAACTCTTCCCTAGTGCCCCCCACCTTATTGTAAATTAGCATCTGCATATTTAAAAAAACAAACAGTCAGCCTTTGTTTTGGGGGGCTTGGCTTATTTTGCTTAGCATGATATTCTCCAACTCCATTCATTTACCTGCAAATGCCATAATTTCATTCTTCTTTAAAACTGAGTAATATTCCATTGAATATATATACCATATTTTCTTTAGCCTTTTATCTATTGAAGGACACCAAGGTTGGTTCCATAGGTTAGCTATTGTGAATTGAACTGCTATAAACATTGATGTGTCTGCATCACTGTAGTATGCTGATTTTAAGTTCTTTGGGTATAAACCAAGGAGTGGGATATCTGGGTCAAATGGTGATTCTATTCCAAGTTTTCTGAGGAATCTTCATGTTGTTTTTCATAGTGGTTGCACCATTTTGAAATACTTTGTCATCTTATACCAAATTAAAATAGGATATAGTATAAGACTATGTATACATAGTACTTCAGACTATGTGTGTTTACTACCTCTCATCTACTGGGACTGGCTCTTTTCTCTTAACAGTGTGTGGTGAAAATCTTCCCATATCAGTACATATGGATTTTTCCTGAGAGGGAAATATTACTTTATAGCTTTGTAAGAGTGTTACTTAATTACTTGTCTCTCTAAGAATGTTGCTTAAACACTCATTTAAATTGTAACATTTTCATGCTAGGTCTTGTTTTATATCTCTTAGAGATGTAAGCTTACAGTTATCTTGAGTTACTGCTGTCTGTGGTGAGGCACTTCATGATATCACTCACAGGTGTTTCACTGCCTTTGTTCTGCATCCGTGAATGGCTTATCACAAGAATTCTTGTGCATGGTCTTTGGTCACGTAGGCCAAGAATCCAGACCTACCAATATTGTAATGGTTAAGAAGTGATGTCAAATTTCCTATAAAAGCCTCCATGTAAGCTAAGCTCAGGGCCCAGAACTTCAGAGCACGAGCTCATCTTTATCTGCTATGTAATAAACAAGGGTTCTTAGACCTTCCAAGTGATGCTTGGTCTCAGTGAAATTTCCACAACTTGCCCACCTCCTTAATCTTTTTAGAGTTGGTTAGTATTCAATAGCCATACATTTGTTTATGTAACCATTCTCTTAATCAAGAGATTTTTTAGGTTATTTTTCAGATTTTCGGTATTTTAGACCATCTTACTACAAACACTTTGTTTATACTTAATGGATAATATATAACTAGATGCACAGGGCTGGTCAAAGAGGGTGCACATTCTGAATATTAACAGAATTCAGCCAACCCTGACATGCCTGGGATACTAGTGGGGAATCAGTTCCCAAGCCAGAAATTAGGCCATCAATTTCTCTCTTCCCCACTCTGCTTGCCCAATCTATCAGCAAGCCTCCTGAATATTGTCAGTATTGTCTCCCTTCCTCCAAATCCATTACCACCACCTTTGTTCCAACATGCATTACCTTTTTCTTTTCTTTTCTTTGGCACCAGGGATTGAACCAAGGGGTACTTAACTACTGAATCATATACCCAGCCCTTTTTATGTTTTATTTGGAGAAAGGTTCTCCCTAGGTTGCTTAGGGCATTCCTAAATTGCTGAAGCTGGCTTTGAATTTGTGATCCTCCTGCCTCAGCCTCCTGAGTTGCTGGGATTACAGGCCTGCACCACCACACTGGATATCTCTCTCTTTCTCTCTCTCTCTCTCTCTCTCTCTCTCTCTCTCTCTCTCTCTCTCTCTTTCTGGAAGTTGTAGATGGACAGCATGCCTTTATTCCATTGCTTCATTATGTGGTGCTAAGGATCAACCCAGTGCCTCATACATGCTAGGCAAGTGCTCTGCCACTGAGCTACAGCCCCAGCCCCTCTTTTTCTCTTTTTAAGGTAGTATTTTTAATAGGAAAAGATGGCAAGCAGCCCAACGACTTGTGAATGGAAGAATAAGTGAACAGCACACATTGCCTCTTGCTCCTGCCTAGGTGAAGGTGTGAGCTCCCATTCCCAGCCTCATCCCTATCTTCATCACTCTGTCTCCTGCATGGTCCATATTAGTCTGTAGTCAGAATTACCTTTCTCAATTCCAAATCCAATACCATCCTCCCCATATGAAGCTCCAGCTCCCCATTACTAATAGGATAATTCCCAAGGCCAGGTGAGGTGGTGCACATCTGTTATCCTAGCAGCTTGATAGGCTGAGGCAGGAGCACATTGAGTTCATAGACATCCTCAGCAATTTGGTGAGGTCCTAAGCAACTCAGTGAGACCTTGTCTCTAAATAAAATCTAAAAAAGGGCTGGGGAAGTGTTTCAGTGGTAAAGTCCCTCTGGGTTCAAGCTTGGTTCAAAAAAAAAAAAAAAAAAAAAAGATAATCCCTAAGCTCTTACATTTGGCCTATTCTCATAACTCCACTCTGCCATACTCCCTGGAATCATTCCTCTTGGGCATCTCCTAGGCACACTGGTTCCCTGAGATGCTGACAGGACCCCTAATCTATCAGGCTATTTGCAACCCAGATCTTACTGGTTTCTCTCTTTCCACTTCCCTTCTCTCTGTTCTCCTCCCAGCTAGTGAATGGGAGGACTTTGGGCCTCATCTTATAGTCACCCACTCAGGGAAGTCTTTTCTTTTCCCCAAAGGAAGAATGCCTATTTTCCTCTGCACTCCTGCTGATGTTCTTGGGGGCAGGGGATACTTAAAAAATGTAAAATTCTCTAGATTGTTTATCAGATAGACTGAATCAGCATCTCTGGGGTTGAGGATGTCATGGGTTTGAAAATCTGCATTAATTTCCACATCCTCCAGGAGATTCTTCCACATAAAATTAAAGAATACTGCTCCACCACAGAGCCTGGCATCTTCTCTCTCCAGGTTCTGATCACTCTATCTAGCCCTTGCTCCATGGCTAGCTGTTTTTCCAGCTTCTGATTCAGAGTTGTATACAATGGCTTGTTCAAAGTTAACTGTGCTAAGTAGGGGATGAGGGTGTGCAAATACACCAACACTGGGCAGTAGTCACTTGAAGCTTTGAAATATCAACCCAACATTGCATAAATGTGAAATAGTGGAAATGTGAAGATTAGCAACAGCCTCAGTATATACTAATAGGGGAATGACTGAATTATGGCTTATTCATTCTCTAAAATACTATCTGCAGTCAAAGGAAAGACATTACAAGATAAACTGGCAAATGAAAAAAGTCCTTTGCAGAACACACTTCTAGCATATGAACATATGATGATAATGCATATTGTAAGTGCATAGAAAAAGTGGTTGCCTCTGGGCAGGAACTGAAGATAAGAAGGAGACAGCCAGAAAGACTGTAACCTGATCTGTAATTTTTTTTTCATGGAAAATGCATTCTAGCCTAACTTGGTAAATTAAACATTAAATACATATTTTTACACTTATTTTTACCCTATGTGTTCAGGTCCTCAAAGCAGTGTTGGGAGAGGCATTGGTCAATCAACCAATACTAAATATGTATTTGTTACTTGATCAGACAAATTAGGTTTGCTCTCTTACAAGATGTGTGACTTTTTTTCTTTTCAGTCATGTGACTACACTTCATTGATGACTTTTGTAAGCCAAGTGACCTAGGTTGGATGTAAGTTCTTACCTTTTCTGTTGGTTTCAATTAAAAAAAAAAAAAAAAGCCAAGATGTGTGATCTTGTACAAATGATTAAACTTCTCTGAACTTTGATTCCTTGCTGTTTCAACCTAGATCACCCAATTAAGCAGAACGTGAGACAAAGTCTTGTTAATTGGTAATCTTTGGTAATTAGCAACTGCCTCAGTATATGCACTTACAATTTGGGGGAATGTGATCTCAGGGAACAGAAGGGAGAAAAAAAGGCATTGAAATGGGAGGAGGAGAGCCCATACAAGACGTATCACGAAGTTGGTCAATGCTGTGGGTGTCTGGGGCTTGATGCCATCATGACCTTCCAAGGAACCTTTTGAAATGTCTTAGAACTGTCTGTTGAGAGACAAAAGGGAGAAGCATTTATCCATTGGCTCTTATCTCCTATCAATCAGGGAGGTGCCTCAGACTCTGAGTTTCTTGTATTTTTGAGCTGCTTGTGCTTGAGGGTCACACACATCCCCTGGGGCCTCCCACTCAGCTATATTGGAGAAATTTCAGGTCAGGTTGAAACTTGCTCAGAATAGTTCAACTCAGCACTGCCTGGAGGAAGAGTTTCGGCCAAGAGGTTTTTGAATTTGTGTCCAAAAAGTATCTTATACATTCATCTTTCAAATAAGGAGAGGGATCTACTTCATAGGGACACTACAAGGACTGGACTGAGTGTCACATGTAGATGAGTTATTCAGGGCTGGGGTCCCCCAACCAAGGAGTGAAAATAATAGGAAACACTCTCATGGGTGGCTTAAGGGGAAGGTAGATTCAGAGTCAGTGATTAAAGGAAAAGGAAGGACATGATTTTGAGACATGAAGAAAGGAGAGTAGAATGATATTTGAGTGGGAGCAGAGAACAGACTGCCCCCACCTGAGAAAGACTTTCATAATCAAAGGCTTTGAAGATGGAAAGAGCAAGAACTATCAGGGGACGCTGTGAAGACCATGCTTTGGGAAATTTCAGGAAAGGAACTTAATGTGGACAGTTTGTATAGCTGGAATGTAGAGTTTGGCCTGGAAAGCCCCTGAGATCCAGTGGGCAGAGGACAGAGGTGTATCAGTTTGCTTTTGGTGTGTAACAAACTATTCCAAAAATTAGTTATTTCAAACCACAATTCTTTATTATTTCTCATTGACCTATTTTTCTGGTCTGGGCTGGCTTAGCTGAACATATTAGTTAGTTCCTTCACCCATCTGTGGTCAGCTGATGGGTGGTGGGGACCAACTGATTCAGGAAGGCTTCTTCTCATTGGTAGACATTTGTCTTGTTGTTGCCTGAGTCCCTGGGGGTACCTGTTGCCACATGGTTTCTCATTCTCCAGAGGGTTCTCCAGGGCTTACTCACATGGCGACTAGATAGAAAAGAGGAAATTCACGTGGCCTCTTGAAGCCTAGGTGCAGATTTGGCACATTGTCCCTTCTGGGATATCCCATCAGTCAAGCCAAGCCACGAGGGCAGCCCAGATGGATGGGGCAGGGCAACAGAGGAGATACAAAGTCACATTGTTAAGGGTGTGGATATAGGAAGGGGAATAACTGGGGCCTGTTGCAATTTGTCTGTCACAAGGGTTTGAAGGCAGTAGGTTAAATAGGAGAAGAGCCCAGGGACTGGTGGGCTGGTTAGGAAGTAATTACCATAGTGATCAGGAAGAGAAGAATAGGATTTGTCCAGAATCCAAGATGGGGTACGCCTAGGGTGGTACAAGATCTAGGGGATGGGGAGGAAACAGGTCTCCAAATTTGGGGCCTGGTGAGCTAGGCAAGCGTTAAGGATGTCAGCAGGTGGTTATTGGGAAAAAAGACTGACTTATGGCACCTCCAAGTGGGAGGGCCTGAGGCCTGGGGAGATGGCAGCTCAGGAAAGCATTTGAGCCCTGAGGCCTCTGCAGCTACAGGCTAAGAGATCTTGTCAAGCCCTTTAACATTTCCTGGGCTTGGGGTAGGAATTTTAACCTTGCAGGATTGTCAGAGAGCAGATGAGGCTCTCTACGGGGGAAGCTTCTTGCAAACTCTTTTGGGCTGTACACTTATTCATGGTTTTATAGTGTGGTTTTGTTTTTAATTTAAGAGACATTAGCCACACAGAGGAGGGACTTTGGAGGGAGTAGGAAGGGAGAAAAGGAGTCCTTGGGGTTCTTTTTAGGGGAAGGCTGCTGTCAGGAGTGGGGTATGTGTAGAAGGATCCAGAAGGAGAGAGGGGGGTGGATTTCAGCTTAAACAGAGTCCTTTCAGCTTAGGGTGGGGGAAAGCTCAGGAAAGCTGCAGTGTGGGGTATTCAGATGAGGCTGGCTCTGTCCTCACTCAGACACTGGGGTCAGAGAAATAAGCTGGAGTCAGTGGGCAGAGTGGGTTGGGGGAAGTTTGTCTCCCTGCTTGGTCCTCTGGCTGCAGACTCTTGGGTGGTCTGGACTGACGTCAGCAAGGCTGTCTCTCTCTTTCCCACTGCTCTAAAAAGTCCAGCAGCATCACTGCTTCCAGATGTGGACTCCAGATGGGGCCTGGAGTATTTCCAGAAGGATCAAGGATACAGAGGCAGCAGCCAAGCTCCTGGCTTTTCTTCATCCCTCTTTCTCTGATGGGATCTGCCCAATGGCTGCCCCTCCCCTGACTTCTCTTCTACCACTAGGTCAGTGTACCACATACTTAGAGGTCCTGGTGGATGGATAAATAAATACCAATTCCGGATAACCCTGAGCCAGACAGATGCATCTTTATTCATGTTGGAAATAGTTTATATCTGGGGGAGTGGAGAACTCTCAAATGTTTCCGTTCTGAGCAGTCCCAATGGTTCCAGGAGGAGGAAGTGAGCTGTCTCCTCAGCTGGGGACCTGCCAGGGTCCTGGGCTCAGAGCCAGCTGAGGCCTGGGAGGAGCTGCTAAAAGTCTCCCCTTAATGGGAACAGCCTGGGCCCTAGTGTCTCACATGTATAGAGCCCCTGTTGGGGGTGGAGTGGTGGGTTGTGGGAAGGCAACTATTTTATTAGCTACAGACCAAGGAAACCAGGGGGGATTACTGAGCTGGAGTTCTCAGATACCTGACCCAGAGTTCTCAGATACCTGACCCAGTGAGTCTCAAGCTGCATCTGACTTAGTACATCTGGGGTGGGGCCTAGGATTCTGTGCTTCTAACTAGTTCTTAGGTGATGCTGATGCTGCTGGGCTGTGGGTCACACCTTAAATAGATGTGGCATCTAAAACATGTCTATACTTGTCTACATTCTTATGTGTGTATACATTCCTATATTTTTTTAAGCTTTTCCTTTTCTTTTTTGGATTATTTATTTATTTATTTATTTTGCAGTGCTTCGGATCAAACCCAGGGCCTCATGCATGCTAGGCAAACACTTTATCATTGAGCTATACTCCCAGACCTTATTTTTAATTCAAACAATGTCAAGGAAGAGAGGCCACACTGCACATGCTCCTTCTTTTTATGACTCAGTCTTGGACCCTGCAGCTGCCATATGTTGATATCTCCCAAAGAACTAGGCTGCCATTTAATGGTGATCAAGAAGGAAGTCCATATGCCTAAGCATTGGGAGCTAGCAAGTAAGATCAGGCCCAACATTCATGTCATGAAGGTCATGCAGTCTCTCAAGTCTCAAGGCTACGTGAAAGAACAGTTTGCCTATGACATTTCTATTGGCAGCTTATCAGTGAAGGTCTTCAATATCCCTAGGGTTTCTCGTTAGAGAGTAAGAAATCTCCAAGACTCAAAGAGGGAAAGCCAAGAGAAACTTATAGATGGAGAGCTGTGTGCCCTGGTGTCCACAAGAAAGCTGAGCCTGAGCTGGGTCAGCAACTGGATTCCAGTTTAGAGGTGGCTTTGTCATGGGTGAGGTCTGCCACCAGAGTAAATGGAGGGGGTTATATTGTGTTGAATAAACTTGTAGTCAGAAACATAACAAAATGCAAAAGGTACAAAAGAGAAGACAGTGAAAAGTCTGTTCCCAGCAATCCAGCAGTTCTTTCCCATAGTCAGTGTTGAAGGGTTTTGTGTATAGGTGTTTTTCTGTTTCTTGCTTTTTTTTTTTTTTTACTTTATAACATATCTTGGAGATTGTTTTAGTTGTTTCTTTCTTACCTTTTGTGTTGCTTTCAATTTTTTATTTATTTTTTATCTTTAAAATTTTTTTTATTTGTTCTAATGAGTTATACATGACAGTAGAATGCATTTTGACACATCATACATAAATGGAGTATAACTTCTCATTCTTCTGGTTGTACATAATGTAGAGTTATATAGGTCAGATAATAATGTATATACATAGGATAATATCTTTTTTACCTTATTTTTTAAGAGAAAGTGGCTTGCTATGTTGCCCAAGCTGGTTGTGAATTGCTGGGTTCTAGTGATGCTCCTGCCTCAGTCTCCTAAGTAGCTGGAACTATAGGCACACATCACTATGGCAGCTAATCTTTCTTTCTAAAAGTTGCAGTTTTATTAGAAGACATAACTCACTGGGAAAATTCCTTGTAGATGAATACTTGATTGTGCCAATTCTTTTACTTTTGAGCAGTAAATACCTTAGCAGTCTGTTCTTTACCCATGAGTGAGTTTATCAGAAAAATAAATGCCTACAAGTGGAAATTCAGGGTCAAAAAGTGCATGTGCATTTATAATTTTGATGTGCATTTATAATTTATAATTTTGGGGGGAGGTACTGGAGATTGAACTCAGGTGCACTCAACCACTGAGCCATATCTCCAGCCCTATTTTGAATTTTATTTAGCGATAGGGTCTCCTGAGTTGCTTAGTGCCTCACTGTTGCTGAGGTTGTCTTTGAACTTGTAATCCTCCTGCCTCAGCCTCCTGAGCCTCTGGGATCACTGGTATGCCCCACCATGCCTGGCTATAATTTATAATTTTGATGTGCACTCAAAAATGCATGTGCATTTATAATTTTGATGAATAGTGTCTAATCAACATTTCCAAAGAGATTTTGTTAACAGTGTCAGAAAGAGTTAATTGTCCTACTCTCTCAACATTGCATGTTAACAAACTTGTTGATCTTTGCCAATCTGATATGTGAAATATGGTAACTGTTGTTTCTGAAACTCTCTCGACCTTCAGCTTTTACTGTTTTCTTCAACTATTTGTTAGAGATTCATTGCATTCACCTTCTCTGGGCCACACAACTTATCAGGTGCTGGGACTCCTATGGGGACCAATATGCTAATGACCCTTGAGCTTTTCTCTAGTAAGAAAGTCAATGATTAATGAGTCAATCACAGATATTGGGTAGGATGAGTCCTATGATAAGGGAGTGACTCCCTGAGACTGAACGCAAACTTCAATGTGTACACGCATCAGCTGAGACCTTGTCAAAATGCAGATTCTGATTCAACGAGTCTGGGTGGAGCACGAAGCTCTGCATCTAACAAGCTTCCAGGTGAAATGTGCTGCTGATCCTGGTACTACATTTTGAGGCACAGGGGCCTACCTAGAATGAGGGATGGCAAACTTTTTTTCTGAAAAGGACCAGAGATTTTGAGTACAAAATGTGGGTTTCTATTGCTGCTATTCAACTTTGTCTTTGACAGCAGCCAGAGATGATACATGTAAGTGAATGGGTGTGACTATGTTCCAATAAAACTTCATTTACAAAGCACCTGGATTTAGTTGTGGTTGACTCTTGGATTCAAACACCATAGACATTTAATCACTCACTGAAGTGATGAGTGAAAGGGTGCTATTTGAGTAGTAACAGGGGACTGAACTAATCCTGGGGTCAGTAAAAGCTTGGAAGAATTGTGTATTAGTCAGAGTCCTACCAGGAAAACAAAACCCAGTGTTTAAATAGAGGTAATTAAATGCAGGGAATGGTTACCCAGGTAATGGACGAGCTGAGAAGTCCATCAGGGTTAACATAGAGATTAGCAAGAGCGAAAAGCTGTTGCTGCCCTATGGAAAGACAATGTTAGGAACTCAGGTCACCCAGTAGAGCTGGAATTATGGTGATTCAACCTACTGAGAGCTTGGAGCTATGAACAAGACCCAAATGCAATCAAAGACCCTGGGAAGAAATACCCTGCAATCTCCCTTCTTCCTGCCCTTTCATCTTCCACCCAGTGGTCAAAGCCACCTGTGGTTCAATCTATTATATAAGAGCCTGCAGGGCCAGTCCCTGTCATATGAAGCAGAGCAGGAGGAGTTAAGCATGATCTAAGGCTAACAGGCCTAGACCTAGGTAAAGGGACATCTAAACTGAGTCCCGACGAGCAAGTGAAGCTAGAGAGTTTATTTAGGTTTTTCCTGAAGACTCTAGGCAGGAGATGACAAGAACCTAACTGGTGGAGAGAAGGGGATGAGTTTGAGATGTAGAATAGAAAGGACATAGAGTAGCTGGTTGGAACAGAAGGTCTAAGCCTGATCTGTAGGGATTTGCAAACTGACACATTGTATATTCCTCTGATGAGCTGGGAACACTGTTCCCCTTGCCTGCTGAACCAGAGGGAAGTTCTGTCATTTTGGATAATGGAATCCCTCATCCTCACTTTCCCCTTCCTTGTCCCCTCTTTAGGCAGAATGGATGGAGAAACAGGTTGCAACACTCTCAATAAGTGAGGAGTCAGGACGCCCAGCTGTTTGTGACTCATTTATTATTCATTCTAGAATATGGATACCTGGTATGTCCTGTCCTAAGGCCTTGGTTTCTGTTCCTAGACAATAAGGGAAGTCCCACCAACATCCTCTTACACATTCCGGTGGGGTTTGGGCCCAGAATAGAAATGAGGGTTGGCAAATTCCTTACACAGTCCTGGGCTTGGACACCAGCAGTTAGCCTCTGCCATTGTCTTGATCACAGGCTACTTGTGTCATAGGCAGGGCTAGGATGGTGTCTTTGTTTGGGATCCCCTAGAAGTAGACCTTGAGATGAGGCTTTGAGTGCAAGTCGTTTAGCAAGATGGAGGCGGGAACTCTGGACACCAGAGTAGAACATGGGCCTCAGAGTTCTTCTGCCTCAGGAACAAGGGAGCTGAGATGAGATGAAGGACTTAACACTTCTGAAGGGTGTTAATTCCTTGGCACTTCCAGTCTGCTTTGTGGCTTTCAGTGTAGTTCAGGAAAGAAAGTTTTCAGGCATGGACTTGCAGACTCATAGATGGAAGGCAGCCAGAGCTCCCTGAAGTGATAAGACCTGAAGGAGATGGGCAGGGCACCTATGGAATCTGCTCTAGATCATTCTCATCTCCATTTGACATGGGGAAACTGAGAAGGAAAGTGACAGTCCCCAATCATTTGGAGGGTTTGTGATGAATTGGGGGAGCTGAAGCTCACAGCCTTGAGTGTCTCCTATTAGTTTTCAGCATGCTGTCGGGGCTCCTGGCCTTTGGTGTCTCATAGGCTGACTCCAAGTGCCCCCACTGCCTGCCTGCTGCATCCTCTCTCCTGACTACTCTCTACTTGCTGCATCTACTTAGAGTCCAACAGGTGGGGAAGGGGAAGCCTGAAGGACATGCACCTGTGGCAAGGCCAAGTGCCTATGTGGGGCTCACTGATCCTGGGAGAAGTGTTTGTAGAAGACCAAGTGGGGCTGGAAGCCAGGAGGGGCAACTGGTCAAGTGGTTGGGGGAGGGTTTGCTGAGCAGTAGTGGAGACAATGAGACAGAGGCAGTGTGGAGGACCCTCAGGAGGACTACAAGTGGGCTGAGCAGATCCAAGTCCCCTGCCCTTTGTCCTGGTTACATGGGACCTGGAGCCAGGAAGCAGACATCCCAGGCCTCAACACTAAAGCCTCTGTGTGATCAGCATCAGGCATGAGCCAACTCAAGTGTTTGTTCACTTAGGGTCATGGGGTGGGGGGCTCAGTATGTCTCAGCCATTATGCCAACTACATTTGGGGACATGTGTTGGAATCTATTAGACTGTAAGACTATTGACCATTAGATCCTATAGGTAGAATAGTACAGAAAGCCCCTAGTCTGGGGCCGGGTGTGTGTGTGTGGGGGGGGAGTCAGGGGGAGACACTCCCAAATCCAGCTGTGGTTTCCTTTCCCTGATCAAGAAGGCTTGGAAATTCAGCATGGGATGGGTGTGACCAGAAACTCCACTTGAGTAGCCCATTAGAAGTTCAGTGTTGAAGGGTGGACACCAAAGGCTGCAGGTTCCAACCCTTGTTTTCTCTCACTTCATTCCTACACCCATCTATGGCAGTTGCATTAGTCCCCTCCCATGCCCTTGTCCTTTGCAATGTGACTTTGCCATCACTCCCATCAGGAGGTGGAATCTATTCCCCGCCCATGAATCCAGGCAAGTGTATTAGTCAGCAATCTCCAGAGAAACAGAACCAACAGGATGTGTAGACGTATATACAGGGATTTATTTTAAGGAATTGGCTCACACAACTGTGGAGAATCGGTAAGCCCCAAATTTACAGAATAGGCTGGCTGAAGCCCCAAGGAAGAGTTGGAGATTCAGTCCACAGGAAAACTCCCCCTTGAGGTGGGAGAGATCCATCTTTATTCTATCTACTTGCTATCTTAGAATTCTGCCAGCTACCATGTGTACAGTCTTGGGCTACCCTCTGGAGAATGAGTGACTATGTGGAACAGGGACGAGATGTGCCAGTTGATTCCAGGTCCCAGTCAACCTGTCAACTGACTGCATTTTTGTGAAGGAGTCTAGCCAGATAAATTTCTCAGTCTGAGATATAAATAAATTGTTGTTGTTGTAGGCCAGCATATTTTAGAAAGGTTTGCTACACAGCAAAAGCTCTCTGATATACAGTCCAACTTCTACAGTGTCCCAGGACAGAGTCTTCTGTAATACTTATCATCAGCTAAGGGACATAGAAATAGAGAGAGGTGATTTCAGGTTCTAATAAGGCTCTGTGCATATCTATACCAGTTGACAGAGTGTGCATAGACTCACTTCTATCTTGAGATTTAAATATAACTTTGCCCAAGCACCACTTTGGCCTGACAAGCTTCCACAATGATATGCCAGAGCAGAGTGGGAGGTAGGAGGCTGATGGTGGCAACCAGGAAGGATGCATGCTGGGGACTGAGGGAAGTCAAGGGATGGGTCCTGAAGGCTGCCCCTGTGGCCCTGGGGGAGTTTCAGAGACAATGGCAGGATGGAGGATAAGAGGCAGCAAATCTGGATTGAGTCTTACCCAGTTGCCACCAGGCCTGTGTCCTGGGCAAATCACCTCACCATTCAGAACCTTGGTTTCTCTAAGAACAGAGTTATGGTTTGTGGGGACTGAGATAATGTCATTTGGGAGCCTCTTTCAAGCAGAAGAATAACTATGATTATAAATTGGTAGGACTTTGGAAGGGGCTCATGCAAGTGAGCTTAAGCTTCATTGTAGTAACTTCATGTAGTAAATTGCTTCTTCACTAGGAAAAAAAACTGTTGAATTAATAGTACTGATGGAACAAGGCATTTTGAAAGTCAAAGATATGCCCATATATGGTGGGGTCCCATGGGTGGGGTCCCAAAGGAAGGCAGCTTTTCATAGGGCAAAGGATTCCTGTGGTGGCTAGTGGGTGGGCTCCTGGAGAGAGATGAAGGGGAGTAAGGAGGGATGGATGGAGAAGGGTGGAAGGGTATTCAGATTCCCTCCTGATCCCACAACTGCTCTTGAATCTTACAGAGAGAGACTATAGGCAGAAGCAGGAGCAGATTTCATGAGATCTCCATAAAGTTCTTAAGCTGAAGCAAAGTTGTGACAGGTCTATGGACACAAAGTTGGGAGGAAGGATAGGGTTTCTTTCCTGGAGTAAGAAGCTGAGATGGGGATTCTAGAACAAGTGATTTATTGAGGAAGTGCTCTTGGAGGAGCATAAAGGAAGGGAATGAAGCGGGCCAGGATAGGGCAAGATGCTCAGCAGGGATGTGGTCTCATCTGGGCTCTAACTTCAGTGTGATCTCAAGGGAAACTATGGGGTATAAATGGATCACAGAGCTGTCCCCAATGTACCTCTGTATCAATCAGTTCTTGGGAGAGCTTGAAGTATAATCTCCCAGGGGTCACCCATCAGCTGAAGGCAAGTCTCAGGAGAAAGGGGCTGCATTTCAGCAGCAGATGGGTGCACTAGCCCAGGAAGAGAGAATCTGGGTGGAACACCCACAGAATCTACTACAAGGGTCCTTCCCCAATTTCTGCAGGATACCCAAACATAGAGTGGCCTAGTGTTTTAGTCAGATTTTTTGCTGCTGCGATAAAAGGACCCGACCAGAACAACTGTAAAATAGGAAAGGTTTCTTTAGGGCCTCACGGTTTCAGAGGTCTCAGTTCATAGACAGCAGGCTCCTTCCTCAGGGATTGATGTGAGGCAGGACATCTTGGTGGAAGAGTGTAGCAGAGGGAAGCAGCTCATATGATGATCAGAAAGCAGAGAGAGTGAGACTCCACTTGCCAGATACAAAATATACCCCAAACCACACCCCCAATGTCCACCTCCTCCTCCACACCCTACCAGCCTTCAGTTACCATTACCACTCAATTAAACCTATCAGGGATTAATTAACGGATTGGTTTAAGGCTCTTGCAACCTAATCATTCCCCCTCTGAACCCTCTTGCATTGTCTCACATGTGAGTTTGGGGGGACACCTCACATTCAAACCATAACATTCTGCCCCTGGCCCCCCAAGGCTCACATTCAACTGACAATGCAAAATTCATTTAGTCCATTCCCAAGAGTCACCATAGTTTCAACAATTCCAAGATTGCTCAAAGTTCAAGTCCAAAGTCTTCTCTGAGGCCCAAGGCAATCTCGCATTGTGAGCTCCTGTAAAATTAAAGGCAATTTATAGGTATACAATATATAAAATAGGGGTATAGAAAGAAGGGATGGGACCAAAGGACCAAAGCAAGACTCAAATCCAGCTAGGCAAACAAGTCCTATAGTTCTGTGCCCGGCATCTCATCATGATGTCCTCTCCAAAAGGCTTGTGTAGTTATGTCCCCGTGGCATTGTTTGTTGCCCCTCCCCAAGTGGCTATTCTGTTGGCTTGTCTCTGCTTGATTCCTATAGCGTTCCTAGGTTGATGTCCCACATTACTTGCATTTCTTAATCTTGAGGGTCTCCTGTAGCACTCCTCCTCACATCTCCACACTGTGCTCTCCAGGGCTGCCCACAGGGATTCTGACCCTGGGGCATTTTGCCTGACCTCCCAGGCCTTCCTTTGAAATCTAGGAGGAAGTCTCCATGACCCCCTAGCTCCAGTATCCTGCAATACTGTACATCTAGCACCACGTGGTTGATACCAAGGTCTGTTGCCATCTCAAGCAGTAGCCAAACCTCCAGGAACCCTGGCTGCAGCAGCCTCTGAATGCCTGGGTATCTGAGCATGTTGAAAAAACTTCCTAGTGCAAGAGAGTGCCCCACTGGTCTCCTCTCCAGAGAATTTTCACTTTTATTCCTTTGAGCTTGAGGTGAGCATGGTCTTGCCAGCTCCTGAGATGTCCTCAAGCCATCTTTCTTGTTATCTCTAGGCAAAGTCTTTAGCATTTCTTCAGTGGTGGTAATGTCTTTAACAACTGCAACTTCCTTAGCCCTAGTTTTGCTCTGGCCTTTCAAGTCCACGTTTTCCAAATCTTTCTGCTCCTGATTATTACAATCAATTTGGCTAAGAGCTGCCAACAATATCAATGCCACCACCTGAATGCTATGCTGCCTAGAAATTTCTTCTGCCAGATTAATAAGTCTATTGCTTTTAAAATCAGCCTCACAGAAAGTCTCAGGACATGGGCAAAATGCAGACAACTTCTTAGCCAGATTATAACAGGAATGTCCTCCAGTCCAATTATCAATAGTGTCCTCCTTTTCCTGTAAACCCTATTGAGTCCTGTCTTCACTGTCCACAGTCCTATTGGCATTTTGGTCATGTACAAATTATAACATCTAGGATTGGCAACTTCAGGGGGGATGAATGGATGAAATTTAGGAGGGACCACATGCTGGTACTCAGGATAGTTTAGCAGGGGCCATGGTGAGGTGCTGCCCCCATGTGGCTTCTAAGTACTTGTCTTTCTAGAAAGGGACTTGGGTTAAGCTCATCTGAGATACCCTAGGTACTTCCAGAAATAACTGGGAAAAACCAAGGGGCTTGGGAGCACCTGTAGCCCAGAGATACAGGCAAAAAACCTATAAAGTGTGTCTTTTTCCTGTTAGTGCAAACTCATCTGTGAACATGGACTGGTGGGTCCTTCAGGAACTCTGGGCATGTGTGGGAAAGGGCTTTGCCAACTCTGAAGTGCAGAATGATTTCCGAGGCCATTTATATGAGCAGTTGGGAGGTATTTCCCGGAACTGTGGAAGGATCAAAAACTCACTCCAGTTTGGCCATGGCCTAGTGGTTGGTCCGTGGAGTCAAGAGAGAATGGCAGCTGGGTGAAACCAGGGTCTTGTACCTTATACCCATACCCTATTGTCAAAGACAGTTATTTGCCTTTGGTGAGGTGAATCTTAGAATAAAATAACTGGAACTTGCCAATGGTATAGGTAGGAGTATAAAATGGTATAACTACTTTAGAAAACTCTTTGGCAACATTTTATAAACATATGCTTATCAGCTATGATCCAGCTATTGTAGACCTGGGTGTTTACCCAAGAGAAATGAAAGCACATCACATTAATCATCTACTGCTGTGTAACAAATTACCACCAAATTAGCAACTTAAAACAATAAAAAATATTTCTTATCCTCACAGTTTCTGTGGGTCAGAAATATAGGAGCTGCTCAGCTGGATGATCCTCTTGGATGTCTTTTGTAAAACTGCAGTGAGCTGGTCCACATGAAGTTTTGATGGAGCTCGGTCTGTTTCCATGGTGGCTCCCCCACACATGGGCAAGAAAGTGCTGACTGGATGGATAGATGCTTCAGTTCTTCACCAAGAGAATGTCCCCAAAGTGCTGCTTGACATGACAAGTGGCTTCTTCCAGAGCAAGTGATCCGAGAGCAATGCAGAAGTTGCAAAGATTTTTGTGACACAGGCTTAGAAGCCTCACATCTCTGTAATATCCTACTGATGACACAGACCTGCTGTATCCAGTGTTGGAGGGAACTATACCAGGTCATGAATACTAGGAGGGAAGGATCGTGGTGACCATGTGGGAGGTTGATGACCACAGGGATAATGCAGCCATGCCTCCTCCATCCTGCACAAATCCACATGCGCACCTTTGGAAACTTGCCATTCTGATGCTTGAGTTGTTAGTCTCTCTGGAAGAGCCCTGTGGGAGTTTTGGTTCCAGAGAAGGCCTAATAGCACCAGTAGCAGCTGAAGGCTATCATGCTCAGCAAGAGGCTGTACAGAGGAGCAATGGCCAGGCTGGAGTGCATTTGTTTCTGAGTGAATATAAACTTGCTCCAGGTGCCAGCTATGGTGCTCACTGTGGCTTGGTGCAGATTAATTAGACCCAATGGGAGGAAATCTCCTGCTGATGAGATCACTAAAGAAACTGCTTTGTCTTCATTTTTATATCCTCTGAAACAAGGGCCCAAGACCCTTAAGGCTGCCTCTCAGCTTTTGTGTCAAAGTTGAGTGGATGCAGAAGTGCTATGATGAAAAGGCATCTCCACATTGAGGGTTTGCCTTTTTTTTTTTTTTTTTTTTTAATCCTGAAATCTACCTGGCAGGGAAGTGAGCGTGTGATCGATCTCCTCTGTGCCATGAAGTTGGGGCAATGTCAGTTCCAAATTGTGGCCCTATAAGGACCTTTATTATCTGGCCATATGCTTTGTAAATAGGTCACTCCGACTGAGCTGGCAGAGAGTTTTGATTGCTGGATCTTTGGCTGAGCGCATAGGCCAACAGATCCTAATTCTTCTACGCCAGTTCCACCAGTTCAGCTTCTAGTCTGGGAGCATTGTGTGGTGGGGGAATGTTTGTCCCCTCTCCATCTTTATGTTCTGTGCCAGGAGATGGAGGCAGGGAAGCAAGACATATACTTAATCTCAAAGTCAGCCTCATAAATGAATTTTGGATCCTCAATAAATTGATTTTGAATCAATGCAGAAATTTAGGGGCTGCTCTTATTATTATTATTATTATTATTTTTATCACTATAGCCCACGTTTCTTTGGGACATAGATGAAGAGAAGCACTAGCACTTTAAAGAGAAAGCCAGGTTTGCACAGCAATGCAAATTGCATGCAAATGAATCTGCAAAAGTGAACTTGGGACTCAGAGGCAGAGGATTTGGATGAACTCAAGAGTTTTCATGCCAGTTTGCCCAATCCTGAATCATGGTTCCCTGCTGGAAGTGAGAAGAGGAACTACAGCTCTAGAATTTCTATAAAGGAGGGCTAGGAGGGGGGTGAAATCTCACTAGAAAGGTAGGAAGCTGTGGAGAGTCACCAAGCTGACCTGGGAACTGTACACTTGATATTGATTGTGTATTTATTAGAAGATGGCTTTGACTCTGAGTTTTCTATCTACAATACATTAATGTGACAGCAGGAATCAATTTAACAACCTCCTTACAATTCTTTGCCTCTTTCTGATTTGATTATTTGCTTTGGAATTTTGTAAACCACTTATTATGGTTCAGATATGAAGTGTCCCCCAAAGCTCATGTGTGAGACAAAGAAATGTTCAGAGGTGAAATGATTAGATCAAGAGAGCTGTAACCTTATTAGTGGATTGATCTGTTGGGGGGCTGCCTTGTTCAGGAGCTATGCACACACCTTTAAGTCCTGAGTAAGAGGTACAGAACTGGTATTGCACTCTGCAATGCAACTGTACTTTACCTCTGCTTGGATAAGAAAGGTGTAGCTCTGGGAGTGAGCGTCACCCAGTGGGATTGAATTACACCCATCTTTTTGTTGTAATCCTACCCTTCTGCCCTTTTTTTGGATAGAATGTTCCATGGATTAGCTCCCCCCATTAATAAAACCTGGGTTCAAGGTGTGCTCCCTCTCTTTCTTGCCTGTCTTGACTCCTTGGTGGGAGCTGGGTCATAGGGCCCATCACTGAACACAAAGTAAAAGGTACTTCTCTGTCTGTGTGTCATTATTTCATGCCAGCCCAATTCTCCTGGAGTGACCCTGACTGGTTTATTTGTGTGTCACCGCATTGATCCAGTCATATGGATTAACTGGGTGGTAACTCTAGGCAGGTAGGAGTGGCTGGAAGAAGTAGATCACTGGTGGTATCCTTTGGAGTTTATATATATATATTTTTCCCTAGGGAGCAGAGCTCTCTCTGCTCGGATAGCTGCAGATTCAAGAAACCCTGTGTCTCCTGAAAGACTAGGTATCTTCAAAGGACCTGAAACTGAACAGCTCTGAGATGGAGCTCATGGTCCTCCAAAATCCAGTTCTCTTCAGTACCCCATCATTATGAAAAGGATGACCCTATCCAAGGTCACCTCCTGAAGTTACCCCCCACCCCCATGCAATCTATTTCTAAGGCTTGAATCCTCCATCTCAAAGTTCTTGACTGTTTTAGTGGTTCTTATTCTACCTACCACTGCTCTATACCCTAACTCTTCCAATCTTCATACAGAAGTCATGATTATTTATGTTCCCATTCTGAGCAATAACCTAGCTATGTGACACTGGGAAAGTTGCTGCCTCTTCCTGGGTCTTAGTTCTTTGTTGATCACAGGAGAACCTGCTGTAAAGACTTATCAAGGGGCTGGGGATGTGGCTCAAGCGGTAGCGCGCTAGCCTGGCATGTGTGCGGCCCGGGTTCGATCCTCAGCACCACATACAAAGATGTTGTGTCCGCTGAAAACTAAAAAAAAAAAAAAAAAGACTTATCAAGGACAGGCACAGGTTAATTTCTGTGGTGTCATGAGCCCATGGGGCTAGCTGTATTCTGGATAGAGAGAACAATGATGGGGTAGGGGGACCCCATCAGTTTTTCTTCTCATGGGATCCTTCAACTTCTAGATTTTATATGATGATTTTTTTCCCCTATTGAGGATTGAACCCAGGAATGTTCTGCCAATGAATTACATTCCAGCCCTTTTTATATTTTATTTTGAGGCAAGGTCTCTCTAAGTTGCCAAGGCTGGCCTTGAACTTGCAATCCTTCTTTCTGCCTCAACTTCCTAAATTGCTAGGATTACAGATGTGCACCACCATGCCTGGCTCATATAAGGATTTTTAAAAAGCTTTTTATTTGGAAGTATTAGAGATTTACAGAGTGTTGAAAAGGTAATATGGAGAGATTCCATGTCCCTCTCACACAGTTTCTTTCAGTGGTTACATCTTACGTAATTATAACCATTATAAGCATCTTTCCATGTGCTTATTTGCTATTCTATATCTTCATTAATGAAATGTCTTTTTCCATTTTCTAATTGGATTATGATATAGCACAGTGTCAAAACTAGAAACTGACATTGATACAATGTGTGTGTACATGGTTCTGTTATTTTATCATTTACATAAGCTTGTGTAACTACCACCCCTTTTAAGATACCCTTGTCACATCCACCTCTCTCCCTACCATCCCTAACCCCTGGCAACCACTAAAGTATTCTCTACATTTTTTTTTTCATTTTGACAATGTTATATAAATGGAAGAATACAGTATATGACATTTTGCAATGTTTTCTCTCTTTCAGAACCATACCCTTGAAATCCATCTGGGTTGTTGTATGTATCAACAGTTTCATTTTTGAGTAATAATCCATGGTCTGAATATACCACAGTTTGTTCAGCTGCTCATTTATTGTAGGACATTTTGGTTGTTTCCATTTTTTTTTTTTTTTTTTTTTTTTGCTATTATAAAGCTGCAGTGAACCATCGTTAACAGGTTTTTGTGTGGTCATAACTCTTGATTTCTCTGGGATCAGTGCCCAGAAGTGCAATTGTTGTGTGGTTAAGTGTATATTTAGTTTTTTAAGAAACCATCAAACTGTTTTCCAGAGTAGCTCTACCATTTTACATTTTCATTAGCAATGTTTGAGAGATCCAGTTTCTCTACATCCTCTTAAGCATTTGGTATTGTCACCATTTTTTATTTGAGCAGTTCTAGGAGTTATGTAATATATCTTATCATGGTCTTAATTTGCATCTCCCTGAAGGCTCATGATGTTGAGCATCTTTCTGTGTGCTTATTTGCCATCATATATCCTTGTTGATGAAATGTCTCTTCAGGTCTTTTTCCCATTTTCTAATTTGATTATGATTATGATTATTTTATTTTATTTTATTGTGGTGCTGGGGATTGAACCAAAGGCCTCACACATGCTGGATAAATGCTCTATCAGTGAGCCACATCCCTAATCACACTTCTTTTTTAATCTGTTGAGTTTTGAAGTTATTTATACCTTCTGATATGTGTCTTTTGTCAGATACGTGGTTTACAAATATTTTCTTCTTCATGGCTTGTGTTTTCACCTTTTCCACAGAATATTTTTGTAAAAAAAAGTTATTCATTTTTAGTGAAGTTTGATTTATTAATTAATTGTAGGGATCATGTCTAAGAACCCTTCACCAAATCCAAGGTCTTGATGACTTTCTCCTAGGTTCTCTCCCCAAGTTTCATAGTTTTACACTTCTCTACAATCCATTGTAAATTCCTTTTTGTGTAAGACATGAGATTTAGGTTTAGGTTTGTATTTTTGCCTCTGAACGATTCTTCCTCCACTGAATTGCTTTTGCTCCCCTGTCAGAGATCAGGAGGCTGTGCTTGCATAGACCCGTTTCTGGATTTTCTATTCTGTGTCATCGATCCACATTTTCTATTCTGTGTCTATTCTTCCACCAGTGACTCACCATTTTAATGACAATGGCTATATTATTAGGACTTAATATTGATTAGTTTTTCCTTCCACTTTATTATTCTTTCTCATCATTGTTAATTCCTCTCCATATAAATTTTAGAATAATCTTATCTATCCAAAAAGTCTTGTTGGGATTTTGATAGGAATTGTGTTAAACCTATCAATCGGAGAAGAATTGATTTCTTTACTATGGTAAGTCTTCCAATCCATGAATATTTATGACTCTCCAGTTGTTTAGATTTTCTGTAATTTCTTCTTTTTTATTTTTAATTTTTTTAAAGTTGTTACTTTTTATTTATTTGTATGTGGTGCTGAGAATTGAACCCAGTGCCTCATGCTTGCTAGGCAAGCGCTCTACCACTGAGCCACAACCCCAGCCCCTGTAATTTCTTCTTTAATCAGTATTTTATAGTTTTCAGTATGTAAGACCTGTACATGTTTTGTCAAATTTACACTTACATATTTATTTTGAGCAATTGCAAATGGTATTGTATTTTAAATTTTGTTTCTCATGTGTTCCATTGCTAGTGTATAAAAATAAAATTAATTTTAAACTAGGCATCGTGGCGCATGCCTGGAAAACCAGCTATTCAGGAGGTTGAGGCAGAAAGATCATTTGAGTCTACAAATCTGAGATCAGCCTGAGCAACCTAGTGAGAACCTCATCTCAAAAAAAAAAAAAAAATATATATATATATATATATACACACACACACATACACACAAAATTTTTATTTGTTGATCTTGTATCTTTCAATCTTGCTGAACTCACTTAGTAGTTATTTATTTATTTTTTGGTAGATTCCTTGAGATTTTCTACACAGACAATCATGTGATCTGCAAAGAGAGGGCAGTTTTATTCTCTCCTTTCAAATCTGCTATGTTTTATTTCCTTTTCTTGACATTTTGTGCTGGCCAGTTTTTCCAGTACTATGTTGAATGGCCATGGTAAGAAGGGACATCCTTGCCCTGTTTTCTGATCTTGGCAGAAAAGCATCGTCATGAAGCTGACTTGGGAATTAACATGCATACCTTCCAGGTGGAACCTTTCCTGCCTTGGCAATGGAGGAAGCATGGAGATGGAGCCTCCCTTTGCAGGATTCCTGAGTGCAGAAGCCACAAAACAAAGAAACCACAATCCTGCACCTCACCCCACTTACCCAGTTGACATGCAATGGTCATGCAACATGAGAAAGAAATAAATCTTTGTTGCTTTAATCACCTGGTGTGTGTGTGTGTGGGGGGAGGGGATGCACTATCTTTCACCACTAAATATGATGTTAGCTATTGTTTTTTCATAGATGTGCTGTATCAAATTGAGCAAATTCCCCTTTGTTCTCGATTTTTAAAGAGTTTTTATCATGAATGAATTAAAAAAAACAGTTTTTGTAGATGGATTGTAGATGGACCCAATACCTTTATTTTATTTAGTTTTTATATGGTGCTGAGGATCAAACCTAGTGCCTTGCACATTCTAGGCAAGTGCTCTACTACTGAACCACAACCCTAGCCCTCATGAGTGAATTTTGAGTTTTGTCAAGGGCACTTTCTGTGTCAATTGATATGATTTTTTTTCCTTAGCCTCTTGATGTGAGGGATTATTTTGGATTACATTAATCGACTTTTGTAAACTGAACCAGCCTTTCATTTCTGAAATAAACCCACTGGATCATTATATATGTGTACACACATGGAGTCATGTGTTATTTAACGATAGGGATACGTTCTGAGAAAGGTGTTGTTAGGTAATTTCATCCTTGTGCAAATATAATAGCATGTACTCACACAAACTAAGATGGTCATGATGTCACTAGGCAATATAATCTTATAGGATCACTATTGTTTATGTAGTCTGTTGTTGATTGAAATGTTGTTATGCAGTATAAATGTATGTGAATATATATGAACTCTATTTGTTAATATTGCTAGTACTTTCTTAAAGATATTTTTATTTATATTCATGAGGGATATTGGTCTATAGTTCTTTCTTTTTATTTTTTCTTTCTTTTTGGTACATGGGATTAAACCCAAAGATTCTTTATCACTAAGCTACATGCCCAGCCCTTTTTATTTATTTATTTTGAGATATGTTCTCACTAAGTTGCTGAAATTGGCCTCCAATTTGAGATCCTCTTTTTTGATTGAACTCAGGGGCACAGAGCCTTATTTTGTATTTTATTTAGAGACAGGATCTCACTGAGTTGCTTTGTGCCTCGTTTTTTGCTGATGCTGGCTTTGAACTCATGATCCTCCTGCCTTAGCCTCCCAAGCTGCTGGATTACAGGCATGTGTCACCTCACCTGGCTTGGGATCTTCTTGATAATGTTGGGTACAGTGTTCCATAAATGTCAACTAGATTCTGTCATTTGATGGTATTATGGAAATCTTCTATATCCTTGCTGCATTTCTAGATGTTCTATCAATTGTTGAGAGAGAAATGTTGAAGTCTCCAACTATAATGGTGCATTTGTCAGTTTCTTCTTTCAACTTGATCAATTTTTGCTTCATGTATTTTATAGCCTGTTGTTTTGTGCACACATATTTAGGATTGCTATGTCTTCTTGGATTGACCATTTTATTATTTATGTTCTTTTTTATTTTTATTTTTTCCTTACAGGTAATATATGTCATTTATTTCTGCTTTCAATATTTTTTTCTTTAATTTTAGAAGTTTGGCTATGACATGTGTTGATTTGGATTTGTTGATTTAATCCTGTTTGAGGTCACTCAACTTCTTGAAACTGTAGGTTCACATCTTTTGCCAAGTTTGGGAAATTTTCAGCCATTATTTCTTCAACTACTTTTTGAGATGTGCCCTCTTCTCCAGCTGGAATTCCAGTGATACAAATGTTAGATCTTTTGTTAAGAGTCCCACAGAACAGGCTCTGTTCATTTTTTTTTTTAAATCTATTTTCTCTGTCATTCAGGTTAGGCGACATAATTGCTTTCTTTTCTTTTTTTTAAAAATTTTTTTAGTCGTCAGTGTACCTTTATTTTTTATTTATATATGGTGCTGAGAATTGAACCCAGTACCTCACACATGCTAGGCAAGTGCTCTACCACTGAGCTACAACCCCAGCCCCAAATTGCTTTATTTTCAAGCTTACCAATTCTTTACTTTGTCATGTCTGTTCTGCTGTTCAGCCCATCTTTTGAGTTTAAAAATTTTAGATACTTGGGAGCTGGAATTGTGGTTCAGTGGTAGAGCATTTGTCTGGCATGTGTTGGGCACTAGGTTTGATTCTCAGCACTGCATATAAATAAATGAAAAAAAAAAGTCCATCAACAACTAAACATATATATTTAAAAAAAAATTTAAATCCTATATTTTTGGTCTTAAAATTTCTACTTGGTTCTGTTTCTTTGCTGATACCAAGACATTCCAGACTTTTTTTTTTTTTCTTTTTTGGTACTGGGGATTGAACTTAGGGATGCTTAACCCCTGAGCCACATCCCCAGACCATTTTATATTTTATTTAGAGGCAGATCTTGCTCATTTACTTAGAGCCTTTCTAAATTGCTGAGGCTGGCTTTGAACTTGTTGTCCTCTTGCCTCAGCCTCCCAAGCAGCTGGGATTACAGGTGTGCACCATCATGCCTAGCTCTCCCCAGACTTTTTATTGTTTTGTTTGTTTATTTATTGTTTCAAGTGTTTGCAATTGCTCATTGAAGCATTCTTATGATGTCTGTCTTGTAGTTCTTTTTTTTTAAAAAAATATATTTTTTAGTTGTTGATAGACCTTTATTTTATTTATTTATATGTGGTGCTGAGAATCAAACCCAGTGCCTCACACATGTCAGGCAAGTGTGCTACTGCTGAGCCCCAGCCCCGGCTCTGTTTTGTAATTCTTACCAGATGATTCTAATGCTAGTGTCTCCTTGGTGTTGGCATCTGTGGATCATCTTTCCTCAAGCTGAGCTTTCTCTAGTTCTTGGTTTGATAAATCATTTTCAGTGAAAACCTGAACATGTTGGCATTCTGGTTGCTATGAGAACTTAGAGCTTGTGTTTTCTTTTGTCCCTAGGGGCACAATACCACTGAGGGGGTTGAAACCCAGGGGCACAATACCACTAGCTACACACACCTTCAGCCCTTTTTTATTTGTTCTTTTGAGCCAGGGTCTTGACCAGGCTGGACTCAAACTTGTGAATCCCCCTGTCTCAGCCTCCTGGGTCGCTGGGATTTCAGGAGTGTACCACTGTGCCCAGCGACCTTGGAGCTTATATAAACTTTCTGTTTTAGCAGAACTCATGTGACATGCTGCAGTTCAGGAAGGGGTTGCTTCCTTTTTTTTTTTTTTTTGCCAGGTGGAGTGAAGTTCAGGTTCCTCATTCTGCTTTTGCTGAGGCTCCAGGGTGGAGAGGAACTTCTCAGTACTGGTGGGCAGTGGACACAAATTCAGGCTCCCTGCTGGCCTCCACTGATACCATGGTTGGGAAGGGCAGGGGTTAATCCACATATGACTGCCACTGACACAGTGGGAGAGACGGGTAGCTTTGTTACTGCTGGGTAGTGGGGAAAGTCCTGAGTGTCCACTAAGCCTCCCCTGAGACCAATCAGCCCAGTGGGGAAGGAGAGGGGTAAAAGTTCCTCACGTGGACTCCGCTGACACCTCTGGGAAGGGGGGATCTCATTGCTGCCTGCTGGGATCAAAGTCCTGGCTTCCCTCTGTTTTTTTCTAATACCAGCCTGGCCAGGAGAGGAGAGGCTAGGTTGCCTCATCATAGCCTGGTGAAGGTAGAAGTCTAGGATCTGCACTTGGCCTTTGATGATGTGGGTGAGGGTAGGGCCACACTTTTTATTTATTCATTCATTCTGTGGTATTTGGCTTGACTAGCACAATTATTGTTAAAAGTTTTCCCATCTTGCTAAACTGTCCATCTTGGTCATTTGGCAAAGAAGAGAGGAAACTTTTCTTGGGGTTTATTGTTGTTTCTGGGTTACTGGGTTCTCCTGCACCCTGTCCAGGATATATGAAGCAAACAGGTAAACCCAGAGAATTCATTGTTGTGTCATTTCCTGATCCCAAAGCCCCTAGTTGATTTGCCATCTCTCCACTTTCAGATGTTTGTTTTACATGCGGCATCTAGGATTCTTAGCTGTTTTTTTTGCCAGGAGTTGAACTCTCATCCATTGATTTAATCACGTCATGGATGCCTTTAGCTCTATATACAGCAGATGTCTTCTTAGTCCTTCATGGGGACCGGGCACTGGGCTGAGGCCAAAGAGGAGGCACAGATTGACCCTGTCCTCTGGAGCTCACAGCTTTGCCAGGGACACATGGCCGTGCCTCAGGTAAGTTCTGATAGTGAAGGACAGGATGCTATAAAGGGAGAGATTACTCTGGAAAGCTTGATTGGGGGAGAGCTTCCAGGGAATTGAGAATAGAGCTCGGACTCACTTGGCAGGTTTCAGAGTGGAAGAGCAGGAAGTAGCAGTGCTAGGAGTAGAGGTCCCCAGGAGCAGTGGGGATGGCAGGAGGCAGCTGCGAGAGCTGGCCTGGTTGGAACCTAGGACAAAGTGAGTGAGCTTTGAGGGTGCATTTTGGCCCCAGATCCCTGCAGAGAGTCTTGATAGGTTCTTCCTCAGAAGAGAATCTGGAGGCTGGTGTTAAAGCAAGCACCAACAATGGTATAGCATATGGGGTGTGGTGATGCACACTTGTAGTCCCAGGTACTTGGAAAGCAGAGGCAGAAGGATGTAAAGTTTGAGGCCAGTTTGGGCAAAACAGCAAGACCTGGTCTCAAAAAAAAAAAAAAAAAAAAAAAGTGCAGGGATATATGTCAGTGGTAGACCACCCCTGATTCAATCCAGTACTTCCCCCGCTCAAAAAAATAAAAAAAAATTCAGCACACACACACACACACACACACACACACACACACACACAGAGCAATGGAATAGGAATCATGTGGGTGAATGATCATGGTGGTTTGGCCGGTACAGTGACCATGGGATGGAGAAGAAGGGTACAGAATCCACAGAATCCAGAGGAATGTAGGAGGCAGAATTGATGGGTACCTGGATAGATGGGGGGAGAGGGAAGGATTGGATATGACATCAGGATTTCCAGCTATGATGTCAGGGGAAGGATGGGGCCATTAACAGAGAAAAGCGAGGGAAGGGAACCAACCTCTGGAAGAAGATGAGATTTTGAGCATGAGTACTAGGGAATCCCCTCCAGATATAATGCATTAAGGTATAGCGGCAAATTTTCTCTGACACTTGCAATTTCTCATCAAATAAGTAATGGATTGCTGCTAAACAAAAGCACTTTGGACAAACAGCAGCACATTGCAATTTTCAAACAATAATGGGCTATACTCAACTTTTGAGAGAAAGAATTAGAAGACATGTTCTGAAAAACTGAGGTTTCTCTTAGACCCAGGTCTCTTCCGTCTTTTTTATTGCTTTCTCTTGGTCTGATGGTCAGAGGAGGACCTAATGCTCAGGCTGCAAGGCAGAGCTTCTCACAGTTACTCTACTCACCTGTCTGAAGCCATGGGCTGCCCAAATAGTTCAGAGCCACCCAAATAATTCTAGCCAATCAGGGGTCACTGTGGTACCTTCTTTTCAGAGAATTGAAACCCTAAGAGAGTAGGAGTCTTTTTCTAATGTGTTTATGGGAAGGATCTCAAATGTCTAATAGGGCACCTGATATATAATAGGTGTTTGGTAAATATTAGTTTGAATAAATGAAGGTTTGCTGTGGGTTGGGGGATGGTCTGAGACCAGGGTTAGGGGAATACTTAGATCAGGTTATTTAGGCTCCTACGTTTAGTACTGAGCCCTGGTTGAGTTAAATACAGGTCTGCCTACTGGGGCAAAGTAGGCAGGGCATTGGTACCCTTCCCAACCTGAGGACCCCTTATATGGCTAGACAGCAGCCCTTGACTGAGATGTTTTTAAAGCAAGGTCTCTTCCCTGAAAGGGACAACTATGCAGGTGCTTGACCATAGGCTCACAGCTGTCCTCTGGTGGCCAGCTTCAACCTCTGCAGCTCATGGATGGCATCTGCCTAACCTCAGGTCACCAATGCACATCCCATCACAAGATTGCTCTGTTTACTGAACCCCAGATGGGGAGGGGGCAGGCGTGAAGGCTCACAAGTTCTCTCCACATTGCCTTTGCCCTTCTTTCTGCTGTGTCTTCATCAGAGAAGATCTTGAGGGAGGGCCTGGGCTATGTCTCTCTCTAGCATCCAGGAAGACAGATCCCTAGCCTCCTTCTCTCCAAGGCCATTTCTGTCTGTGCAGAACAGATTCCAAAAGCATCATGTCATGAAACAACTTCCCTTCGACCTCCTTGGTCTGAACTCACTCTCGCCTACTTCACCCAGCATGCTCTGCCAGCCTGTGGACCCTCTCGGGGGAAGTCCCACCAGCTTTCCACCTAAATGTGTGTTTATCTGACTGTCACAGGGTCTATGCCTGCAGTTCTGCAGTTTCTGGCAGGTTCTTTAAGATGGGAGGAATCCCTTACACTCCCCCTCCCCCAGTGCACCCTATCTTCAAGGTATTGTATTCCACCGCAAGCTCTTGGACAGAATCTCTCAGGGCCACCATAGCTGGTGTCAGTCTCAACCCCTGGGCAGCTATCATAGTCAGAGAGGGCACAGGCTCTGGCCACAGGACCCCATATTTCAGGTCAGTGATTGGGATTACCTCCCTGAACAGTCTGATATGGTCTGATAGGTAGCCCATGACAAGCTGTCTCTGTGGCATGGACAGCTGGGGTGGATGGGGTGAGGTGGGGGCGGGCAGATCATTCCTGACATTTCAGACAGGAAGAGCATTCCCAGGTAACTGGGCAGCAGGGTCAAGTCTTCCTGCTTCTGCCCATGAAGAGAAGGTACATGTGCTTGTTCTGTGTCCCCTTCTCAGTCCTTAGGAAAGAAGACCCGGGGCAGGCTCTTCTCAGCTCCTGGGAAAGGCTTCCTCCCCTTTCTCCTCCTCTGGCCCTTCCTTCCCTCTCATGTCCCCACATGACATATGGCATGTTTTGCAGAGCAACAGACCCTTGTTTTGGCTGGCCCTGAGAAAGAGTGGTTTCTAGTAGAAAGAAGGCCTGACCAAAGCAAATCCCAAAGACCAGGAATAGGGACTAATGCTGGGTCCAAGACTTTGGGATAAAATCAGAATTCTGAATCATAGGCCTCAGGATAGGGAAGTCCAATCTGTGGGCAGAGGATAATAGCAGGAAGCCCACACAGCTAAGCACCCTTCAAAATCTAGAAGGCAGTATGTTCGTTTGGGATGGTTATATATCTATATTTATCCACACACATGTCTATTTCTCTCTGTCTCTGTGTATTGGTTAATTCTTACTGCATAACAAACTACCCTCAAATCCAATTAAGCACTAATCTTTTCTTACAAGTCTATGCTTTTGCAATCAGATGCTGGGTTGTTGGGCTGCCTGGGGTAGAAATCACCCAGCAGGCTAATCCAGCCTTATTCACAGTGATTGCAGGAATTCAGGAAAGCAAGTGAAAATATTCAAAGCCCCATGCGTTCTTGACTTAGAATTAACATACTGTCACTTTTGCCACACTCTTTTGACCAAACAAGTCTCTAAACAAAGGCTTGCTTGAAAGCATTTTGCAGAAGACATTGCTTCTTGATATAAGGTGCTACAAAATCACATCACAGAGGGGGGGAGTGGAACAGCCTTGGAGCCATTTTTGCAATCAACCTAACACAATATTTATTTGCAAAAGACAGAAACCCATGTGCTTTGCTGATATCTCGCTTCCCTGGAGGACTTATCTGGAACCTTTGTGCCTCCTGTAAACAAAGACACTGTTTCCACTTCTCAAACGTCTATTATATCACCAGATCAAGACTCCTCACTGCCACCACCTAGTTCAAGGAGCCCTACAGGATTTGTTAAACTGGCCTACTCAGATTTAGGCAGTTGCGCTCCAATCTCTGGACCACATAGGAGCCAGCAGGAACTCTTCAAAGCAAGTAAGATCATATCATCTCCTCCTGTCCCAACCCTTTGAAGACTCCACATTAGTTCACAGTTGCAAGAAGCATAAACCTGCTCTGACTATGGAAAAAAAAACTATTAGAAATACTCACAGGATGATTAGAAAGGCATGCCCAGAAATCACATGGGCACCAAGGGTAACAGGGTTAAAACTGTGCTGCTGGAGCTTCTAGGGGGTACACTGTGGTCACCACCACCATCTATGTTGCTCCTGACTTCCAGATGCTGCTGCCAACCATTGGCAGGATAAATATTCCATTGTTTCTGCTTCCTTGTATCACTGGATGCAGATCCAAAGACCTGGGTGGAAGCAACTGATAGGCTAAGACCAAATAATTTGCAGATGGAGGTGAAAAAAAAAACTAATTTAATTTCTCTGCTGACTCAATGGGAGAGTCCCAGAAATCTCTAGGAAGAAGAAAATGCTGATCAGCCAGTTGTTCTGAACCTTTGCTGTATTTAGCAGGCTCCCAAAGCCACCAGCAGCTGGGTGGGGATCTTAACTGGTATTTTGCATTTCTATTGCAGTAAGCTTTATTTTAGTTAAAAGTCACAAATCCCTTTTAGTTTAAGTGATAAGGTGGTGAGAATGAGACCTTTGCTTATTGCCAAGTCATAAAGAGGAGAAAGTCAGTCTGGGAGAAAAAGAAATCGTCAAAAGTGAAGAGCGTGACCAAATCCCTCTGTTGTCAGGCAGAAAAACAGGAGAGGAGGCAAACCATGGGCAAGAGATTCCTCTGGATCTGGACAGGAGGTGTAAGCCAGAGAATCCCAGTTGCAAGAACCTCACAAATAATTCCAACCACTGGGATAAAGGTTTTCAGTGTCCAGGTCTGTGCAAAGACATGCATTCTCAGTTCTCACCCAGGGAAGAACAGGAGAGAGGATGGAGTGGACAGCAGTAAATGATACAGGTCTGAAGTGGACTATTGGTGGCTTGCCCAGGTCTCTTAGAGCACAGTGCCCCATCTGCAGCTGTTGTGCCGGTTGGGTCACAGTTGTATGTCTTCTCTCCAAAGAATTACCCTTAGCCCAAAGGGAGCTTTCGTGCCTGGTGGACAAGTGCCCACCCAACAGCACGCAGCCAATGGCAGCCTTCCAGGTAAGCCCCAGGTGAGGTGCATGGTATCTTAGGTGTCGCGGTCCGATGTCCAGCGGGGTCATGCTGAGGCTAGACTCCCGCTGAAACTACACCTTTGCTTAGCAATCGGGGTGCCAGAGGCCTTGCCCACCATGGAGATGAGGGTGGGGGTGGGGGGAGCAGCTGACACATCCCCAAGACCTCACCTTTCCGTTGGGTCACTCGCTCAAGCCAAGCTCCTGTCCGCACGGTGTTCCGGTTTCTGCCGGCGTTTGGGAACCAGAACAGGCAACTCGGCAGGGCCATTGACTTTCTTCTGCCCCCTTGTGGACCTGCTGAGAACGTCGGTGATTCCCGATGGCTTTTCCCCGAGTTCTACTTGCTTCTCAAAAAGTGGCACACTGGGACTCAGGAAAGGAGGGAGAAGAGGCCACAGTGATCCCTCGTATCTGGCAAAATTGAAGGTACTTTTTCCAAGCAAAGGGTTTGATGGGCTGCATGGAGGAACGGGTGTTATTTCACCTTACAAAACTTGGCGTCCTTGAGGGCCAGGCACGGAGACTGTGTGGGGAAGGGGCTGGTTGATTCTGGCAGTAATTTCTGTGACCTGGGTCAGGTACCACCTCTTAGTCAAGAGGAGAGAATCAGACCAGCCCCTATAATTTAGAGGTAAGGGGCATGCTTAGAGCCTCATTCTACAGATTCCAGAGAGTGCTGGCTGTATCAAGCTATCCTGATCTTGCTTCCTACTGGATTTTCACCATATTATTATTTTAACCACTTAACTTTTATTTGATTATCAATTTTCATTCTTGTATGTACTGCTTCTCCTCCTATGGGTCTTCCTGCTTCATTGCAACTAGAACTCTCTTATCCAGCACAAATTTGGCCATGACATTGAAAAACCTTCAAAAATTTCCCACTGCACTTAAAAGTCCAGACTGCAGTTCCATGCCCCACCCCCACCCACCAACCCTGCATATTCTGGCTCCTGCCTGTTTCTCTAGCCTTGCCCCTTACCTATCTTCCTTGCTCTCTGTTCTCATACCTTCTTTTGGTTCCTTGACCAGCCAGACTCTTATGCCGCAGAGTGTCCCACATTTCTAGCCTTCTGTTCAGAACACCTTTTTCTTGTGTGTTGCTAGCTCCTTTTCAGTTCTTTAGATTTCAGTTAAATTATCATTTCATAGAAGGGTCTAGCCACGACTGACCCATTTTCCCTGTATTTCCTTCATATCAATGAGCACAATCCTAAATTCTTGTTTATATATTAATTCCCCCCTCCTCTAGAATATGTTTTCCCTTGCTGCTACAGTTTAAATCTGAAAAGTTCCCCAAAGGCTCATGTTAAAGCCTTGATCTTCAGTTCAGTGTTGCTATTGGGAGTGGTAGAACTTTTAGGAGGGGGAGCCTAGTGCAAGGAAGTTAGGTCATTGGCAGTTGCCCTTGAACCTGGTGTTGAACTCCCTGGCTCCTTCCTGTTTCTCTTTTTTCTTCCTGCCACCAGGAGGTGAACAGGCATCCTTTGCTTCATATTCCTGCCCTAATGTACTGTGCCACTATAGTCTCAAACAATGAGGTCAACTAATCATGGACCAAAACCTCTGAAATTATAAGCCAAAACAAACCTTTCCTCCTTTTAAGATGATTTATCTCAGGCATTTGTTACAGCCGACTAACACTTTTTTTTTTTTTTTTAGGTGTAGATTGGACACAACATAATGCCTTTATTTTTATGTGGTGCTGAGGCTTGAACCCGGGTCCTGGCCATGCTAGGTGAGCGCCCTACCGCTGGGTCACGATCCCAGCCCCCAACAAACACATTTGCTAAAGGAGCATTATAATGCCTAAACTATGACGTATCACTCTTCTAACTGCTAGGTATCAATGAAGAATATGTTCATCTGCAAGTACCAAACACATTTAATAAATAATAGACTTAACAAGTAAAGTTTTTTTTTTCCCACCACAGAAGAAATTCAAAGTAATTGCTGGTATTTTTTTCATGATCTATCAATATAATTTCTTTCTATTTCTATACTTCTGCTCCATTATCCTTGGCATGTTGATGTCTCTCCCTACATTTATTACCTCATGGTCACAAAATAGATTGTTGGTTGGGTTTAGTTCTTTGCTGTTACAGGACTGAGGCCTTGGTTTTCTTACTGGCTGTAATTTTTTTTTTTTTTGTGGTGTTGAGGATCAAACCCAGGGCTTTGTTCATGTAAGGCAAGCACTCTACCAACTGAGCTATATCCCCAGCCCACTGGCTATAAATTAAGACAACTCTCAGCTTCTGGAAGCTGCTGCATTCTTGGCTTGTGGCTCCCTGTCTTCATCTTAGAAGCTAGTGATGGTAAGTGGAGTACTTTCTAGTTCCTTCTCCCTGATGCAGTTGGGAAAGGTTCTTTGCTTTTAAGGACTCCTTTGATTAGATTGGGCTCACCTGGAGAATCCACAATAATCTCTCTATTTCAAAATCCTTAGCCTTATTTACATCTGTAAAGACCCTTTTGTCACATAAGGTAATGTCGTCACAGGTTCCAGGGATTAGGGCATAGACATCTTTGGGAGGCTGCCTGCCCTACTCAACATCCCCAAATGTAGTATCAATTCTGTGTGTAATCCATATAACAATTGTTAATGGGATACTTCACTTTCTTTCCTTTATTTGTTTATTTTTGGCTCTGAGGGATTGAACCCAGGGGAGCTTAACCACTGAGCAACATCCCCAGCCCTTTTTATTTTATTTTTTGATTTTGAGACAGGGTCTCACTAAAGTTGCTTAGAGCCTCACTAAATTGCAGAGGCTGACCCTGAACTTGAAATCCTCCCTCCTCAGCCTTCTAAGCCACTGGATTAGAAGGTTTGTGGCACTTGCCTGCTACCGTTAATAGTCTTAAGTGTGGTATTGGCATTGAGGTGATGTAGGAGAATGTTGAGATTATTAGGAGATGGGTTTTGTTGTGATCATCTCACAGATGTAGAATAGATCTTCCCATCCACCAAAAATTGGCTTGAATGTTGAGACCAATGGTATAGTCACACATTAAGAAAGTAAGAAAAGCTTCGTTACTCACATAATGAGAGGTGTACTAGAGAGAATGTTGCCCCAAATTGCCTGAGTCAGCAGGGAGAGGGCACTGGCTTGTCTTTTGTTGTGAGTGTGAGACTGGGGTGAGGGTTCCTGGCCATGGGTTGGGACTTGCATGAATTGAACTTTCTGCCAGCACCTGGACTTTTTATTGATTTGCCCAGGTGTAGGGTACAATGCAAAAGGAAAGGGTGGGGCTTGACAGCTGCCAGGATCCAAACATCAAAAGTAAAGTCAGGCGTGGTGGCTCACACCTGTAATCCCAGTGGCTTGGGAGGCTAAGGCAGGAGATCATTAGTTCAAAGCCAACCTCAGCAATTTAGTGAGGCCCTAAGCAACTCATCTGTTTCTAAATAAAATACAAGAAAGGGCTGGGGATCTTGCCCCATGGTTAAGTGCCCCAGGTTCAATCCTGGTACAAAAAGAAAAAAATGAAAAGAAAAAAAGTGAAGTCAGATTCTTTATTACCTTTCATTCTTGATGTTTGATTGAAACTGCAATGTGCCATGTTTCATCCTGCTGAATTTGAACTTGTTTAAGTAAGCCTTTATGGTGTTCTATGAGGCCTGCCCTCCAAGACCAATAAGGGAGTGGAAAGTTCCACCGAAGGTCTTGCTCAAGAGCTGAGTATTCATTGTCAAAATTAAAAAACGTTTGTGCATTAAAGGACACAGAAGAATGTGAAAACACAGCCCACAGAATGAAAGATCTTGCAACTTGGATCTCTGATAAGGAACTTGTATCTAGAATATATAAAGAACTTTTAAAGTTCAATAATAAAAAGATATGTAGCCTAATTAAAGTGGATATTATTCATAGAGTGAAAAGACAACCCACAGAATGGTAGAAAATCCTAGTAAATCATCTATCTGATAAAGGCTTAATATCCAAATACTTAAAGAACACCTGCAACCCAGCATCAAAAAATAAACAACCCAATTAAGGGGCAAAGGACTTCAATAGATGGTTTTTTCAGAGCAGACATCTGCTTTGACAAATGGCCAAAAATCACAAGAGAAGTTGCTCAACAGAATTAATCATTAGGGAAATGCAAATCAGGATCACAATGAGATAATATTCCACACCCACTAGGATGGCTATAAAACAGCAACAACAACAACAACAAAAAGGAAAATAGCAAATGTTGGTGAAGATGTAAAGTCGGAATCCTGTGGTTGCTGGTGGGAATGTCAAATGGTGTGCAGCCAGTGTGGAAAATAATTTGTTAGTTAGAATTAGCATATGACCCACAAGTTCATTCCTAAATATACATGGAAAAGAATAAAAAATGGGGACTTATGGGATTAAAAACAGGGACTTAAACATTGTATGTCAATGTTCATATCATCATTAATCTTAATAGCCAACAAATCAAAATAACTAAAGTGCCCATCAACAGATGAATGAATAACAATGTGGTATTCATATGGAATATTATTCAGCCCTAAAATAGAATGAAATTCTGATACAAATTACAACATGAATGAACCTTGAGAACCTGAAGTAAAATAGGCTGGACACCAAAGGACTATATTGTTTGATTTTGTTTATATCACCAGAGGAGGGAGAAATGGGGATATTACTTTAAATAGTACAGTTTCTGTTTGGGGTGATTAAAAACTTTTGGAAATACTGGTGATGGTTGTTCAACGTTGTGAATATACCTAATGCCACTGAAGTATATCTATAAAAATGGCCAACATGGTAAATTTTATGTTATCTAATTTTGAGCATAATTAAAAATGTTAAAAAGGGACAAGGTATTTAGATAGACATTTCAGCAAAGAAGATATACCAATGGTAAGCACATGGAAAATTGTTCAACCTCATTTACTCATTAGGGAAATGGAAATTAAAACCACAGTGAGATACTACTTCACATCGACTAGAATGGCTATAATAAAGAGGACAGTAACAAGCATTGGTAAAGATGTACTAAAATTGGAGTCCTCACACATTGCTGGGAGAGGGTACTATAGTGCAGTCACTTTGGATGGCAGTCTGTCAGTTCCTCAAATGGCTAACATAGTGTTACCCCATGACTCCATGATTCCACCTCTGGGTATACAGGGATAATGATCAGGGGAGTTCCTTTTCGCAGCAATGAAATCTTCTAAAATTGGTGATGGTGAGGGTTACACAGATCTATAAATATACTAAAAGTCGCTGGTTATACATATTAAATGGGGGAATTATACAGTGTATAAATTATATCTTAATAAAGCTTTTTAAATTATATTTATTTATTTATGTTTTGTACCAGGGATTGAACCTAGGGTCGCTTAACCACTGAGCCACCTCCCCAGCTCTCTCTCTCTCTTTTTTTTTTTTTTGTATTTTATTTAGAGACAGGATCTTGCTGAGTTGCTTTGGGCCCTACTAATTTGCTGAGGCTGGCTTTGAACTCACCATCTTCCTACCTGAGCCTCCCAAGCCACTGGACCAAAGCTCTTTTTAAACATGCCAAGTATTGTGTGTCCTGAAAAGTGAAATGAATGTCTGTAACTGTCAACGATGTCTGGAACTTCACAGGGGTTAAGAAGAATCTTGATGAGCCTTTGTAAACTTGTAGTTTTGGTATGTGCAGGAACATGTGTGACCTTGATGTGTATATGTGTTTCTGTGAGGCAAAAGATCTCCGGAGTTCTTCACTCCAAAAGACGTTGACCTCGGAGAAGGAATTTTTATTGCTGTCATTGGTGAGGCCAGGTAGCCAGACTGTTGGCATTGTTTCTAGAGTCTGTAAAAATATGTAAATGGGGCCAGGTGTTGGCCAGGGCATTCAGTGTTACCATGACTACGGGGTTTATGCCAACCCATGGGTCTTATCTCTTATCAAGGATGTTCCAGTTAAGGAATGAGAAACTGCAGTTTTCTGTTCACTTCCATCTTGTGTGATGGTGTCTGTAAGATGTATGTTGTTTTGCTGTTTACTCAGTTGATCCCCAAGTGTTCTCTGATAACTAGGGGGTGACCTGTTATAGCACCATGGCATGTGGCAAGGGACTGAGGGCAGGGGAGGCCACTTCTTTCTGCAAATAGGATTCACAGATCTGGATCCCTCTTGTAGGTGCCATTCCTATTGTATCAAGGAGGCCTCAGTGGCTATGCCAAGATTTGGGGTCACTGCTTCTGTGACTGAAGGCGTAATGGGAAACTGGGAAGCTCAGGAATTGTGACAGCCTGTGTCTCCAGGAAAGCCCAGCATGTAGCCAGCAGTGGGTCATGGAGAAACTTGGATGTGATGAAGATCTTGCCTGTAAAGATCATGTATGATAGCAGGGCTTTTGACATACTCTCTAAGGAAGTAGGTTAAGGTGAATTGTCATCTTTCTGATGGAGAAGGCAAACTGGCTAAGATGCTTTTGAGATATTTGCTGAACAGAACATAGTAGCCAAATCTCTAATACAAATATATGTTCTACTTGCTGATTGGACTGAATCATTTCAATAATATTGGATATAGGGGACTGAATGGGTGGGACCACAGCATTCGGATTGTGCTCATTCACTGTGAGGCTCCATTCACTCTTTCCAAGTTTTTGAATACGCTATTAAATGAAAAAAAAAAAAACAGTATGGGTAATTACCCTTCCTCTAGATAAATCTCTTTCTTTGGTGTTGGGAATTGAACCTGGGGCGTCTCGAGTGCTCCACCTTTGAGCTACATCCCCTCTATAAATAAATCTTGACTAATAGGTTTCATTTCTTGATGGCCCTGTTTTAAAATATTTTTGGTATATAACTATTTTAAAGAGAAGGGAAGAGGAAGGTCCGTGGGAATACATCTAATCAAGCCAATTGCTAAACATCAAAGATTTAATTTAATATTCCTGGCTCTGAGAGTCCATGCCCACTATGGATATTTAGGGCAGTGTATGCTACGAGAACAGGGAATTTAGCCAGGCAATGGTTCTGATGGTTAAGGTGAGGCATAGATGATTTTCCATTTTTTGCCTAAGATTTTAAGGGATACCTTGTTTGAATTTATTGGATTAAGACATTTTAGCATCCATTACAGTTACTTCAGAATCTATGTTGTAGAGGTACAAAAACCAATCCATACTATTTAAATTTATTTTTAGTTGTTGATGGACCTTTATTTCATTTATTTGTTTTTATATGTGGTGCTGAGAATCAAATCCAGTGCCTCACACATGCTAGGCAAGTGCTCTACCACTGAGTCATAGATAGCCCCAGCCCTTAATCCACACTCTTTAATATTTTTGTTGTAGAAATTCTTTCAGCAAGATTTGGATTTCCACTTGGATCATCCCCAATTGTGGATCTCTGTCTTTTGTTTTCTTCTCCTATGCTCAGGTATTTGGGAGCGGTGTGTGTGTGGGGGTGTTATTGACTATGTCCTGGGCAAGGTCCCCTTTATTTTTCACATATTTATGTTTCATTCTGCAGAAAGTCTCAAATCAATATGGTCAGGGTGAGGAGTTATGTTCACTGATAATTATCACCTTGTTAAAAGTAATAGCTCAGCCTAAGCAGGGGGCAGAGGAGCTCTGTAGTGTTGAAACCAGAGTTTTGAGATGAGACTTGTTTCTCTGCTTTTGCTAGCAGGTGGGGTCTGCAAGAGGTTGAGAAGTGCTGCAGCTCTTATTGATGTGCCATGCAGCAGACTCCAGCAGCTGACCATCAATTTATTTTTCTTTCTGGGTTCTTGTCTCCTGAATTGAAGGAATGAAATCCACAGACCAGGTTGAGTAAGTGTAAGAGTAGGATTTATTAAATAATAATAATAATAATAATAATAATAATAATAATCAGGAACAGAACTCTTTGTAGTACAAGTGGGCACCCTATAGTTTTTCCTCCCTCTGAGTGTGCTCATCTAGGGGTTTATATAGCACTTGGATCACTGCTATTGGTCCAAACTTATGCTAATTAGGCTTTGGGAAAGTACTAACACTATTGGTCAATTCTTGAGTCCCAAATTCCATTCAGGTAGCCCCACTTCCATTTTCTCCTTGCAGGTCAGGAAGCAGGAGGTTGAGGTTGTTGGATGGTCTGTGCTCACAAGTTCTGGGCTGCAGTGCTGTGTAGGGCAGGCTTCTGCAGCAGGCGTCAGTACTGTGCCGAGCCTGGCCATTGAAGGGGGACTGGTTGGTGCGCGTTGGCTCGAATTGCCTCAGGCCCTCCACACCTGCATGGTGGGCTCCGCGGGCCACAGGCTGTGCTTGCTGTCCCTGCTCCAACCCATCTTACACGGCTCCACTGCTCCACCACTGTGCTGCGCTTCTCTGCAGGGGCCAGTGAGCTGTCTGCTTGGCTTGGCAGCTGGGAAGCGGTATCAGTGTGTTGGTAAGTTGTTATTCAGTTGGTCCCAGAGTTTTTGTTAGCCCAGTTAACAGTGATCAAAAAGGGTCATGATGCCCTCTGACCTCTGAAGAGGGGCAAGGATAAAGCATTCAGGTACTTCTCATAGAGATCTAGGCAGTGGGTTGCCATGGATTTCTGTCCTGTAACCTTGAGGATCAGGATCTTTGCTGTGACGAGGCACAGGTGGCAACAGCATCATCTGGCACTTTGTGAGCCATCTGCTTTTAGGAGACTGGACCTCAGCATGTGGGGACTACTCTTCCTTTACCTGAATGACCACTGTGGGACTTGGGTATTGCACAGGTGTCAGGAGTTCCCCTGGATGCTCTATAGATTAGGGGCCAGCACCTGGTTGAGACACACAAGAAAGGTCAGGTGGTAAGAGTTGTTCCCTGAGCCCAGCATCCGACATAGCTTATGCTGGAATTGAAACACATGGTTCAGTGAGACATGCAGCTAGCACCAGTCTGAGATACACTTCCCAAAGGCTGCATGAAGGAAGACTCCAATCCTGTGCTTTTGTCTCTAAATTCCAATCATTGAGTGTAAGACTTACTCTTTGTTTGGAGCCTAGTGACTGGTGGCTCAAAACAAAAACATTGCTTGGAGCCAGACTCCTTGGGTAACGAATGAACACATGATTTAGCCTCTGTGTGCTTTAGTTTTTTTATCTGTAAAATGAGGGTATATTAATTTGCTAGGGCTACCATACCAAAATACCACAAATTGGGTTGATTTAACAACAAAAATTTATTTTCTTATTATTGTGGAAAATTAAAAGTCTGACATTGAGTTGTTCACAGAACTGGGTTGTCTGAGGTCTTTCTGGCTTGTAGCTGGCCACCCTCATCCTTTCTGCAACTTCATGTGGTCTTCCCTCTGTACATGTCTGTGTCCATATTTCCTCTTTTTAAAAATCAATTGTATTTGGAGCCACTCTAACAAACTCATTTTAACTAAATGATGTTTTCAAAGACCCTGTATCTGAAAGCAGACACATTCTGAGTTACTGGGGTTAGGACTTCAACATATGAATTCTGGGGATGGGTGGGAGATGGACACGCACCTTAGCCCCTCGTAGGAGGATGATACTGCAATTTCTTCTTTCACAGACTTATGATGAGAAATAATTAAGTCATGCAAAATGCTCATGTCAGTGATAGAAAATTTTTCTATTATTAAAGATGTAGAAGTGATATGAAAATGAGGCAGCTGTTTTATAGATTCTCAAAGCTCTGGCTTCCTCTGGAAGTCGGCTCCTTTGAGTCCTAACAGTTCTCAGATCCCACGCCCTCCAAACCCCCTTTCCCACTGCCCCCCACCCCTCAAACCTGTCCTGCCACTTGTTTCAGGCTCAAAGACCAGGGTCCTCAGGAATTCTCTTATCCCCACAGGCACCTGACTGGGTGGCCCCCTGAAAGCCTGTGGTTCTCACAGTGCAGTCACCTGGCCAGGTAATGTGGCACACCTCTATAATCCCGGTAACTTTGGAGACTGAGGCAAGAGAATCACAAGTTCAAGGTCAGTTTCAGCAGCTTAATGAGGTGCTAAGCATTTATGAGACCCTGTCTCAAAAAATAAGAAGGGCTGGGGATGGGGCTCAGTGGTTAAGCGCCCCTGGGTTCAACCCCTGGTACAAAAAAAAAAGGTATAGTCACCTGGAAACTTGTTAGAAAGGTGTATTCTCAGTCCCACCCCAGACCAAGGCAGAAGCGCTCAACTTGCAGGTGATTCTAATGCACACTCAAATTTGGGAATGGCTGAGGAAATGAGCAGGTCCTTAGCGAAGGAATCAATTCTGCAAAACTACCACTTGGGGGCAGCATAGGCTGATTAGAAGCATCCCCTAAAGGCAAAAGACTCCCTCTGCTCTTTTGTTACCAGTCTGCAAATAGCCTAAGCCACCCCTGGGAACCTTGAACCCCATCGTGTCCCTGGTCCAGAACTCTTCAGTGTCTCCCTAAGGGCTGAGAGGCCCTGCATCTGCTGAGCGGTGTCTCCTGCCAACTGTGTTGCACACCCCCATTCTCTGTCACTTCACTGGCATCAGACTGACCTGGGTTCAAATTTCAGTCCCGCCTTTTACCGTGGGGGCAAGGTGATTTGAGCAAGACACATTATCCTGAGCCTTGGTTTCCACATCCAGAAAATGGGAGTAATTAACGATGATGAAAATTGGAGATTTTGTTATAAAGAGACTTTATCTTGGAGCCTGGCGAGAGTAGGCTCCTGGTATGTTTCCCCTTGTCACTGCCAAGCTCAATTCACTGTCAAGGAGCATAGACCCACCTCCATGCCAGGTGAACCCACCCACTCATCTTGGCAGCTGCTGGAGCATGCATGACTTGCCTGGCTTCTGGCACTCACTCTGGGACCAGAGCCATACAACTCTGCAAAGGGAAGTAATAACAGTGCCCGCCTCATGGCACTGCTGGGAAGGCCTTGTTAGTGCCCTCAGATTTTTACTGTTGGGGTGGCCCAGAACTTGCCATCTCTGTGACCCATCTATCAACAAGGAGTGACCATCTCAGAAATATTGGGAAGTGAATAAGGACACTGGACACTCCAGGGGGTCTGGCTTATATGGTGGCTCCCTCCTCTACTACTCTTGACCTCTGTGGGGCCCTCAGGTTGGCTCCTGCTTACCCCCTTTCAGACACCCCAGACACCTGAATTTGTATACAGGATGTAAGAAGACAATGGGTACCCAGCACCTTGACAGGGCAGCTAGTTCTTCAGAGGCTTTCAGAGTCTGAACAATCTTGGGCTGGGAACCTAGAGGCGACAGAATCCCTTAACCTGCAGCCCGCAGGACCAGAAGATCTTGTATTTTCCTAGGAGTGTGGGCAAAGGGCACACTCTGCCTTCTGTGGGTTGATTTACCCTTGATCTTCATATTTTGCAAGGGGCTGATCCTGTCCTGGATGCAGTAGGCATTCATCAATGTGATTTGATGTAAAGAACTCCAAAACACCACCCTCCCCAACCTGAATATCTGCCCTACTGGATTGCATTGCTATGTGTGCCTGAAACTTCAGAGTTAAGCATTGCCCTCTTCCAGTTGCTCTTTAAAAGTGAGCAAATTTTTGCAGTCAGGATCTACTACATAATTTGTAGAGCCCTGTGCGAAGTGAAATGCAAGGTTTCTTGTTCAATGTTAAGAATTTGAAGATAGCAACAGTGGAACATTAAACCAAGTGTGGGGGCCCCCGAGTTGCTGCACAGGTTGCACACTTACAAAGCCGGCTCTGCCTGTCCTGTTGCCTCAGCTCTTGGTGTGATTGAGTTTGTCTCTTGGGTCTTTGCACCAATGAGGAGCCTAGGAAGCTGCTCAAGAAAGACCAAGAACACAAGGACAAAATTTGCGTCTTCACTCAACTAGATCTCTGCAACCCAGAATTGTCGGTCCAGCTGACCTTTCTCACTGGGCTTCTTTTTGGAGTCTCCTGAATATTCCTCTGGGCATTCTAAGTCCCTGGAGCCATGGAAGTTTCTTGGGCTTTTTCTGCCTGACCTGCCTGACAGGCAGGCAGCCCTTCTTAATTAGCCTCTGTGGCTGTGTTTGCCAGGCCTGCTCAGGTTGTACTTGGGAAGTGGGCTTGATCTCCTGGGGCCTTTTCTCTTTCCTGGACACCACCGGGCCTTTCCATCTGGGTCCCAGCTGCCCTGCGAGTGTTCCCCAGGCACTTTCTCCGTGCCCAGGGCTTTTCTTTCTACATCCGCTCTTGGATCTTCTCTGCTTGAGGAAGTGCCCCCAGAAGGCTAAGCTTTGTGGCTGCCCCAGTGGGCTCCCTACACTCTGGCTTCTGGCTGGAGAAAGCAATGGGAGCAGAGACTGAAAACTGAAGGGAGTGGGAGAGAGATGGGGCTCCCTTTCACCTACTGGGAATTGAGCGCAGAGGTGCTTTTCACCGCGCTACACCCCCAGCTATTTGTTATTTTCAGATGGGGATCTCACTAAGTTGCTGAGGCTGGCCTCAAATTCCTGGTCCTCCTGCTTCAAGGCATCCGAGTCACTGAGATTACAGGCATAAGCCCCCACATGCAGAGAGGTGGGGCAAGATCCCTTATAGTAAACACTGCCCCTGGCTGTGTCCATGTCCCAGGTTCCAGCTTCTTGCCAGGCAGCTCTCTCCTTACAGCTTTCTCTGCCCCTGAGTTCTAACCTTTCCTGCTAACAGCTACCTCCCCTTAGCTGCCAGACCAGGGGTTGTCACAGAATCCAGCTGCCATGGTGATTATGCAGCCGAGGCAGTGGCTCAGGGCCCCCCACTTGGCTCAATGTTCTGTCCTCCAATGCAGGGTACTCAATCACATCCCCAGGCCTTTTCATTATTATTATTTTTTAAATTTTTATAAGTTGCTCAGGGCCTTGCTAAATCGCTTAGGCTAGCCTTGAACTTGCAAATCCTCCTGCCTCGGCCTCCCAAGTTGTTGGGATTTCAGACGTGCGCCAACACACCAGGCCACCTTCAAATTCTTAATAATTTTAAAATAGGAAACCCTGCACTGTCATCTTACAGAGCTTTACAAATTTTGTAGCAGTTCCCAACTGCAATTTGCTAACTTTTTCAAAGATTAACTGGCAGAAGGCAATGCTTTACGCTGAGGTTACCCTGAGGTTTCAGGCGCAAACATCATGAGAGTCTGACAGGGGAGATGTTTAGGCTGCCGGTGGGGGAGATGTTTGGGGGGCCCCTTATATCCAATCCCTTTATTAAACTCTACCAGAAATATGCTGAATCTGTATCTGTTTCTTTCTGGGTCCCTGATGTAAGGATCTTTGCTCTCTGTTGAGCCCTGATCCCTAGGAATGGCCAGTTCAGGGGCCATACAGGAACTCAGGCCAGGGCCCACTCCCTGGCTCCTTGAAGAACACCCACAGGAGCACTAGCCCCTTATCCTCAGCTAATTTGTACTATGTATAAATTGTATCTTGTTTTCTCCTTTGGCTTCAGGGCCTGATAGAAGCAAGATGGTCTTATCAACCGGAGTGCTATCCCAGACAGGTTCCCTTTGACCAGGTGACTAGGTAACTAGACAAGTAAATAATTAGACAGCGAGGCAACCAGATAGACAATAAAACAACTAGGTAATCAGATAGTCAGACCTTCAGGCAGTGTTTTCTGTGGGGGGATGTCTGCTCTTTTGGGGGATTCCATTTCTACTCCCCCTTTTTCAGTAGTGATTTTCCCATGGGGAGTCTCTCTGCTCCCACCCTCTCAGCTTCCTGCTCAGGGGAGGCACCTAGGACCTAGGCCTAAGCTAGTCAGTCAATCAAGTTTAACTAAAGCTCTTCTTGGGTCTTGAGTAACCAGGATGAGGCTCTGCCTTGCTAGACCTTCATAGAGGTCTGAAGCTGGTGAGGTCTGGAGCTTCTGCCACCCTTTTAAATTCAGGACAGGTGCCGAACTGGAAGAAGGTAAGGCTGAGATATAGACAGCTATTGCTTGATCCCTGATCAAGCCATTCCTGAAGCCAGTATCCTGGAGACAGTTGTATGAAGAAATGACTTTCCTTTTTGCATAAGCCAGTTTATGTAGTGTTTATTCCTTTTAGAAGAAAGAGTCAGGACTCAGAGGAGAGCCACTGCAACTTTGTTCCAGTCGCCTGCTGTTGGATGTGAGAGGCTTCTCCGTGCTCCTAAAAGTCTTCCTGGAATGCAACCCAGAGTGGCAATCAGGATGCCAGGGCTCAAACCTCAGTCTGCTTTTAGTAAGTTGGGTCAATGGACACATCCTTCAGCTCACAGGGCAGTGGGCTTCTCAAGGTTAGCTGTGGAGAGACCTAGAGCCCTGCTTTGCCAATGAATGGGACTGAGTGTTCACACCATTCCCTCGGGGCATTTAGGGCAGGGACAGGGTTGCTCAAAGCTGGCTCTCAGCTCTAAGGACTTATTGCTCCAGGGAGAGGAGCCAGGGCTCTCCTGCTGCCCTCTTCGTCAGCAATCCCTGTTCCCATCAGGGTCTGAGCCAGGTGCTGCAGAGGCTGAGATGTCTTCTCCACTCCTGACCTCTCCTTCCTTCTCTGTGCTCCTCCCTTCACCCCTGCCTGAAAGCAATGTGCAGTGGGCAGCTGAGCACATGACTTTAACAAGGGTTTTATCAGGAAATTCCATCTGCACTCCTAACTCAGCCTTTAACCATTGGGAACTGCCTGTCTCAACTGCTTAGCCCTAGAGTTCTCAAAATTGGGCTCCAGAACCCTGGCAGCAGCATCACTTGGAAACTGGTTAGAAACGCACACTCTTGGGCCCTGCCCCAGACCTGCCCAATCAGAAACTCGGCCTGGGCCTACAAGCAACGTGTCTTGTAAGGGGATTTCAATTCCCATTCACATGTCAGAGCCATGGCTTGGAGCTGTTACTAGCACAAAAGGTATCCAGAGAGGATTACCTGGAGCTATCTACATCCCCTTTAGCAGCAGGTGTACATTTCCCCAGCTGCTGTGGAGGAGTGTTGGCTGCTTAGCTTCCAGTTGTCCCTTCTCCCTGTGCCTAATCACTATGCCCACAAATGGACAACTATCGCCCTGGGCTCCAGTCAATGACTGATGAACATGGGGGTTTATGAGGTCCAGGTGGGAAACTGGTGTGGATTACTTTCTAGAGCCTGTCTACAAATGAGGCCCATTCTAGATTTTAGTTGTTCCAATAGCCCAGAGCTGTTGTTAGTACAACAGGTGTGAATTACTGCACAACACTCTGGTGCAAAAAATAAACAGTCACTTGGCTTGGTTTTGCAAAATTAAAATAAACCTGGCCCTAAAGCTCTGCCTGCCAGGTTGGCAGATGTCTGTGCTTGGTTATCCTTTTCTGTAGGCTGGTTGGAAAGTCAGTGTCTCCTACATCCAGAAGGCTGGGGAGGCCCCTGCTTGCAGGCCCTGGTGGCCACCAGCTGTGATTGGACCATTTTCCTCTTGGTCTCAAAGAATCAGCTCCTCTGCCCTTAGCTCAGACCTTATTGGGACCCATTTCACAGGGTGCCTAGGAAATACACACACAAAAAAATTTATCAACTCTTCTCTTCACTGTTCTTCCTGAGGGGGGGAAGAGGGAAAAAAAATGGGTGCTTTTTGTCCCAATAGGAAAAAAAGAAAAGAAAGAAAGGCAAGACACGAATTCCTTTCCCCAATTAATTTTTTAAAAATATTTTTTAGTTGCCAATGGATTTTTAACTTTGTTTATTTTTATGTGGTGCTGAGGATTAAACCCAGGGCTTCACACATGTTAGGCAAGCACTCTATCACTGAGCCACAATCCCAATGCCCCCCTCCCCAATTAATTTTTTGATGGATGAGTGTAACAGAGCAAATGGCAAGTGTGTCTGTATCTGTATGTCCATGTGTATGTCTGTATGTTGGTGTTGGGGTGTGTTTGCATGTTTGTGTGTGTGCATATGAATGTGTTTGTGTGTATGTGTAGGCACATTTCACATTCATATAGAGGAATATTTGTGTGTGTGTGTGTGTGTGTGTGTGTGTATACAGGTATGTTTGTACATTGGCTTGGATTTCCTTATAGAGAGATTGTCACCAGGCCAGAACCCCAGAGGATGCCAGTCTCTCCTTCAGTCCCAGGCCTCACAAGTGATTGACACAGTATCCACTGCTGCCCCTGTGGAGCCCTCTGGGAACACAGAGGGTGATGCTGGGCAGGACAGTGGGATGACCTGTTTGAGCTCTAGCCACCTGCCTGTGGCATTTTAGGGTTCTGGGGTTCTGTAAGAACCTGAGCAACTATGGCCCTAAACACCCGGAATAGACTGAAGGGACACCTAGTTAAATGAAAATTAAAAAGACCAGATGAAAATACAGTAAAACATTCATAAAATTAATTTTTTTTCCCTGGGAGCTGTGATTTGGGTGGTCTCTATTTATGTCTTTTTGTTTATTTGCATTTTTGAAATGTACTATAATGAACAAGAAGCATGTGTGCCACGATTGAAAATGAAACCATAAGAATACTTATCAGGCCATGCACAATGGCGCACTCCTGTAATGCCAGGGGCTTGGGATGCTGAGGCAGGAGGATCACAAGTTCAAAGCCAGCCTCAGCAATAGCAAGAATTGCACTCAGAATTGCACTAAGCAATTCAGTGAGACCCTGTCTCTAAATAAAATATACAAAATAGGGCTGGGGATGTGGCTCAGTGGTTAAGTGTCCCTGAGTTCAATCCCCAGGACCCAAAAAAAAAAAAAAAGAATACTTATTAGCACTCCCATATCTGGCCCTCAAGTACCTGCTTCTTCTCCTACTCTGTCAACAAAGGAAAGCTTTTACTTCTTCAACTTTCTGCTATGACAATTCCTGGCATAAGAAAAGTGGAAAGGATAGTATGGATTCCACCTGATCAACATATACCATGCCTCACCACCTAGGTTCAAAATTGGACTTTTTTTCATATTTTATGTGTATTAAAATAGATACTTTTTTCCTGAAACATTTAAAAGTAAATCTCAGATACCAAGATATTCTACCTCTAAATTACTTTCAAATACATCTTTTAAGAAAAAGGAAAGTCTCCTTATAACCACAATGGCATTTTACACCTAAGATACTTTATTTTACCTAATATCCAATTTCCACACTTGTCCTAAGAATATCTTTTGTAGCTGTCTATTTTTTGAACCAAGATCCAATCAAAGGCTATACTTGGTATTGTTTTTCGTCTCTCTGTCTTTGGTAGTAGAGATGGAACTCAGGGGCACTTTACCACTAAGCTATATCCCTAGCCCTTTTAATTTTTTATTTTGAGACAGGGTCTCACTAATTACTTCGGGCCTCAGTACATTGCTGAGGCTGGCCTTGAACTTGCAATCCTCCTGCCTCAGTCTCCCGAGTTGCTGGAATTACAGGTGTGTACCATTGTGCTTGGTTGTTGTGTCTCTTTAATCTCTTTTAGTCAGAAATATCCACATACAACCTTTTTTCCCCTGATGACTTTAACTTTGTGAAGAATCTAGGCTATTTCTTGTGGAATGTTGTATAATCTGGATTAATCTGTTTCCTTGTGAGATTGTTTATTTGTCTTTCTCATCTCTGAATTTTCGGTAACTTAGAAATTATCTTCAAAGATTTGGTTACTCTCAAACTTTCTCCATTTTTATGTATTGATTAGATTGAACATTTTGGGTACAAATATATGGTAGGAGGCCCAGAGCATCTGGTTATTCTGTAATGAAGCCCATGATCTCTCAGTTGAAATGTGTTTCCCTCTTTGCAACTAATAAATGGGATTTTATTTTGTCATCTTGTAAATATTTCATTTATACCAACTTTTCACCTAATGTTTTACACATCTATATATGGTTCTGGCCTGAATCAATCATTGGGGATTGAAATAATGGGGATTCTTGATTGGGTATGTAGCTCAGGAGTGGAGTATAAGGCTCTGGGTTTCATCCCCAGCACAGGAAAAAAATAAAATAAAAAATAATTATTTGGAGATGTCTTTATGGGCCTTTGGATTATTATTTTTCAGTTCAATGCAATCAGTTATAATCATTTTTAGTTTTGATGTTCAAAATACCCCAAATTTGGCCAATAGTAGTGCTCTCATGCTGGGTCACATGTATTTTTGACATGGATTGAAACCAGGGGTGCTCTACCTCTGAGCTACAACCCCAGACCCTTTTTTTTTTAAAAAAAATTTTGAGACAGGGTCTTGCTAAGTTGCCCAGGATAGCCTTCAGTTTGTGATCCTCCTGCCTCAGCCTTCTCAGGAAGTGGGATTACAGGTGTGCACCATCCTGGTCCATATCTGTATTCCTATGTTTATCTTATTTACCTTTTATTTTTACAATGGGAATACATTGCACATACCATTTGCACTTGAAATTTTTCTTACGTCCTGGAAGTCATTCCACATCATATATCATCCATATTCTTTTGTACAACTGTGTAGATGTATCAGAGATTATTCAGCCAGTACTCTGTAGACGGACATATAGGTTATTTCCCATCATTTGCTGTTACAAATAGTTCTTCAGTGAAATTCTTTGTTGTTTTGTATTTGTGGTGGGGTAACTTTAGGGTAGATTCCAAGAACTGGGGTTTCTGGGTCAAAAGCCTATGTACCTTCATCAGACAGCTCTTTTTAAACCTTGATCTGATCCTGTGATAGTGACTTCCTGTGGTCAGGATTATGACCTTAGACTCTCATCCTCCCTTATCCTGACCTTGGCTCTAAGCAGTGTTCTTTACTGAGTGAGCATTCAGAGTCAACTTTCTCTATGAAGGCCATTTCCTGCATGGGGTTTCTCTGAATTGCTTCATTTGTCTAGATCGTCCGCTGATGAACGGTCTATTGCTAGCTCTACCTTTTCCATGAATGCTTCTCTGAAATTATGAAATAATGTCTTGTTCTTTTATTTAAGTCTTCATTCAGCATTTCCTGAATAGAGTGACTCAGAGACCAAGACCCATTCAGTCCTGCTCTCTAGGAGCCCTTAGTGGGTGCTTTGGGAGGCACCAGGAGTTGGTGCTGGTAGAAGCAGAGGAGGGGCATCTCCTAGAGATTGGGGTGGTTAGGAAAAAGTATTTTAGAGCTGCAGATGATATCTGGACTGAGACCTGAAGGATGCCACGGGAGGTGCAGAGCAAGGGCAGATCATGGTTGGTGGAAGATGTCTTGGACCAGATTTTCAATGTTAAAAAAATTTCTCTTCCCACATATTCAAAAAAATTGTTTGAATAGAGTACTGAATGGAAAATAGATTGCAAAAGGACATGGGGATTATGTAGGAACTATTACAGCCTCCAGAAGCTAATTGAAGTCCAAACTTAAGTAGATGGATATGAGGATTACTAGGGAGGCACATCTACAGGGTCTGGTTATTTACTAGACATGGTTGAATGAGCTGGGGGATCCGTCAACACTTTATAAAACATCCAAGTTTTTAGTTTGATTATCTGGATTAAAACTAGTTCCTTCACTGAATCAGATAATTAAAAAAAAAAAAAGAAATTGGATTTTACAGGTGGGTGGGGGAAATGGGTTTCCTTTTACTGAAGTTTGTTTGAAGTGCCTGGGGTTCATTCAAGTGGAGACTTGTAAGAGGGAGTTTATATGAGAGGTCAGAGGGCTCATCTAGACTGAAGATGGTAGATTTATGGTTGATTAGCATATGATGGCAAGAGAAGCCCCTTCTAGAAGAGAGTGTGGCTTGAGAGAAGTCAACCAAGCCCCCAAACTCAGAGGAACCATCACATTTATGAGTTTCCTGGAAGAAAGAGATCCAGAAGAAGCATCCAGAGAGGTGAGAGGAAAGCCAGGGAGCTGGTGCTAAAGAAATTGAGAACACTTCTAAGGAAGGAGGAAACGGCCGGCAAGTCAAATGATCCCTCAGGAGGATGTACAAAGGTCCACAGAGGACGGAATCATTAAAGAACAGTTTCAGTGAAGTGATGGGGACAGAAACAAGATTCCAAGGGCTTGGGTGATAAGCAGAGCACAAGGCTTGGAGATACCCATCAGAGGTTGCTCTATAAGAAATAGGAAGGAGTTGAGAAGGAGGGATGGAAGGAGGGAGGAAGGAAGAGCCCTTTGAAGTGGGTCTGCCATTTTCCAATTTTCCATTGTCCCTCAGTATCCAGCTAGGAAGGAGGAAGGCTTCGATGGGACCTAGGGGTGGAGGAGGAATGTGGCAACTGCCAAATAAACACACCATCCAGGGAAGGCAGCCAAAGCTCGGCCCAGAATATCTGAACCGGAACTCATCTTCCTTCTGCAGCAGGAAGTGGAGTTGGGAGCTGAGTTAACTGTGGAATTTCCGAGGTTGGAGGATGTTCGTGGCGAAACTTTTTATTTATTTATTTTTTCATTGATGAAAAAAGAGCTGGAATTAAGTGATCCCCTCCAAGTATTCCCTCCCACAAAGGAAATGCTTAATTTAGCCTTATGTTCACAGTTAAAAAAAAAAAAAATCTCTCTGAGGTTTGAAGGTTTCTTCTGGGTTGTTTGTTACCCTCTAACATGGCAGGATGTTAAATTCAGACTCTTTGTGTCTTGATTTCAGCTGAGAGCCTCAGAGAATTAGTGGCCCCATTCTAACCTCACTACCAAGAGGAAGTCCTTGTAGACCACTGTGGGGAATGTGGAAAGAGGTTTTGAAAACCAGCTCTGGAAATCTTAGATGGCCCAACCCGCTGGTCCATAAAATTTGCTGGTGAGTCAAAAAGAGAGTTGAAAATCAAGCCGGGCATGGTGTTGCACGCCTCTATCCCAGCAACTTGGGAGGCTGAGGATCGCAAGTTCGAGGCCAGCCTTAGCAACTTAGGCTCTGAGCAATTTAGTGAGACCCTGTCTGAAATTAAACTTAAAAAAAGCCCAAGGACTTAGTTTAGCAGTAAAACTCCCCTGAGTTCAATCTCCAGTATAAAAAAAAATTAGAGAAAATTTCTTTAGAGGCATTTGTGTTATGAGTCTATCATAGACTCCTGGGGTGATAGCCGTCCCCCCTCACTTAGGGCAAAATGAGAGGTGCTTGCATGATACCACATACAGAAAAACTCTTATTCTGTCCCCAGGGGAGATGATCCTAAGTCCTATCAGATGCTAGCTCAAAGCCTAGGGTTTATGGATGATGTGTGACTTTTTGCATGAGGGCTAGATAAACTTCTCTGTGTTCAATGGCCTATAAAAGAAGTCAAGTTATCTGGCTTGCACTACATACAAGGATTTGTGAAAATACAATGCTGGGGTGAAAATAAGATAACTACAACCAAAGCATCTCATTTGACCAATGGGAGAGTGGGAAACCTGCAGAGTGGTGGGTGGTCCACAGCTATGGTCAAGCCCATGGATGGGCAGTATTCATGAAACTCTGAGGATGGACTGAATTCTTTGGTCTCCCTCTTGGTCCTGGTCATTTCTTTGACCTGGTGGCACTGTCACTTAGAGGTTTAATTCTTCTCAATTTAAATTTGAAATGCGTGCTCTTCCTGGGTTCTGTGTAGCTTTCAGCCTGGCACAGGTTTGGAGGACCAGGATCACCTTACAGGTTGCATACAGGCTTAGAATGTCTTTAGTAACCCAGCCTCTTCAAACCCTTAAAAGGCTTCAGAGGTAATTATTCACATGGTTTGATGTTTAATCTCACCCAAAGATAATCTTTTTTAATTTTAATTTTTTTTACCATATGAAAACTTATAACTTTCCCTTGTTATTCTCTATTCTGCAACAGTCTCCTTTTTCAGCTTACTGATGGCTCCTTGAGGGTATATGAAGTAATTGACTTGGATGTGAAGGCAACAGCTGTACCCTCCCTCCCTCCCTTCCTTCTTTCCTTCCTTCCTTCCCTTCCTTCCCTTCCTTCCCTTCCTTCCTTCTTTTTTGTACTAGGTATTCATCTCAGGGGTGCTTAACCACGGAGCTACATCCACAGCCATTTCCACCCTCCATTTTGAGACAGGGTCTTGCTAAATTGCTGAGGCTAGCCTCGAACTTTTGATCTTCCGGTCTCAGCCCCCCCCCCCCCCCCCAGCTGCTGGGATTACAGGTGTGAGCCATTGCGCCTGAAACAGCTGGATTCTGAGCTTCAGGTGCTGACCGCACCCCTCTTATAAGTCTTGACAAGACCTTGGGGTCTCAACTTTTGCTTAGGATGTCTTTTTCAAGTCATATCTTAGAGACACCCAGGTACTTGAAATGATGGCCACTGAAGTGGACTGTTAGAAAGGTTACTAAATAATATCCCATCTCTCCCACTTTCTTTTATTTTATAGCAATAGAAGTTTTCCTGGGAGTTTAATTGCCCAGCTCTGACCTTTCTTCCCAGCTTCCCCTCTGGCTAGTTGTGGCCCTATATACTGGTCAATGGGCTATTAGTGGAAGTGAAGTGTACAGTTCCTTGGTTGTTTTCTTAAAAAGAGGTTGGTTTACCAGTATTCATTCTAGTTTAGCCTTCATTTCTACAATGATTTATTTCAAATTTTTTTTTGAATACTATCTCTTGATTTCTAAATTTTCCTTTTCTGGTTTATATTGTTATTTCAGAGCTTACATAAATTTCCTAATGTCTTTTAGCTCATTTTGTTAGAGTAGGTGATGTTTTAAAGTCTGGTTTGTGGACATGGCTTTCGGGCTTGTGTTCATTGTCATCGTGATGTTATTTTCCTCCATATTCTCTTTTTTTTTCCTTACAGTAACGTTGTATAGTATCTGGCCTTGATTATTTGCTTTGACTTATTTCTTTGTCAAGTTAGTTTTCTTGAACTTTTAGAAGGAAACTGGCCAGATAAGGTAAATAGAGGACACTGGGGGTCCTTGCCTTATTCCAGAATTTGAAGGGTAAACATTTAATGTTTATCTACTAAGTTTTTATTTTCTGGCATTGGGAATTGAGCCCAGGGCCTTGTACATGCTAGGCAAATGCTCTATCACTGAGCTACATCCCTAACTCTTTTTATTTTATTTTGAGACAGGATCTTATTAAGTAGCCCAAGTTGGCCTTGAACTTGTGATCCTCCTGCACCAGTGTCCCAAGTAGCTGGATTACAAGTGTGGGCCACCACATGTAGTTTCAGTATTTTTTTTTAAGGTATGGTGATTATCTTTCTCCAGGTTTAGGAAATTCCATTCTGTTTCTAGATACCTAAGAATTTTTATCATTAATAGGCATGAATTTAAACAAATTTTCTTTATTTGATTATCTTGTATATTTAAATGCTTTAAAAATGTGTATATATAGTATGTTTTAAAGGTGAACCATTTCTTGATTCTGGAGATAAATCTAATTACGGTATGATGTGTTTTTGCTTTGAATACATTACTGGGTACAGTATTTTGTTTTGAATGTTATGTTTCTAATTGATGTTGGTCTGTGAATTTTCTTTCTCATTTCATTTTTGTTTGGTTTGAGGATCAAGGTTTTTCAAGCCTCATTATTGAATTGGGGCATATTATCTTCTTATTTTCTGGAATGTTTTGTATGAGATTAAAATGAACTATAACATGAGTGCTTTGAAGACACTGCTATAAAACCATCAGAACTTGTTATGCACAGTGGTGGATGCCTGTGATCCCAGCTACTTTGGATGCTGAGCTCAGGGTCAGCCTGGGGAACCTTGTGAGACCCTGTCTCAAAATGAAAAATAAAAAGGGGGCTGTGGATGTAGCCTAGCAGTAAAGCATCCTGGGTTCAATTCCCAGAATAGGAAAAACAAACAAACAAAACCCATCAGTTTTTTTTTTTTTTGGTGGGTGGGGGAGGGAGGTACTGGGGATTGAACCCTGGGATACTGAGCTACATCCCATTTTTAAAAAAATTTAAATTTTGAGACAGGATCTTTCTAAATTGCTGAGAGTCTTGCTAAGTTGCTGAGGCTGCCCTTGATCTCAGGATCCTCTTGCTTCAGCTTCCATAGTCCTGAGATTACAGGTGTGCACTATCATACCTGTCAGAACTTATTTTTTTAATGAGTAGATTTTTAAATTCCTGAATAAATTTTTCAAATGATTATACAATTATTTGGCTTTTCTGTTTCTTGAGTCATTTTTGATAGATGTATTATTCTAAAAATTTTCTTGATGAAATTATCTAGATGAAACATCTAAGTTTTAAGTTCAGTGGCAACATGTCATCCATAGTTTATAGTTGCTTATAGTTTAAATTTCTGGGTTTTTCTATCATTATGCAACCATTTCATCTTTAATATTGTTAGTTTGTGCCTTTTTTGTTTTATATTTTATGTGTATTTAATTTCTAAATCTGCTTTCTTTGGATTTATTCTATAATTGGTTCTCTCATGTCTAATATTGGCTACTTTGCTCAATAATTTTCAACCTTTTGTAATTATGATGCTTATTTCTTGCTATTGGTTGCCGATTGCCCCATGGTTTATTATGTGGTAATTTTTTGTAAATATTATGTATGTACTGGAGAAGAATGATTTTTTTTTTTTTTTTTTGGCTTGGAACATTGGTCTTTTAGGTCAAGGTTACTACCCTGATTGTTCAAATCACCTATATTTCTCCCCATGCCAAATACTTGGTTGTTGTTGAGTTAAATTCCCAGCACCATTTCATCCAAGGCCTCTCTTCCTTTTCCAAGCTGATAAATTTTCCTACCTACCAAGACCTGGATCAGATGAACACATGCGACCTTTCTCTCCTCCATCTCAAATTTCTACTCCTTATCCATCTGAGAGTACAAGCTGACCTCTGAGCACCTCAGGGTGTTTGCATTTTCTTATAGAAAATAATTGTAAATATTTTTTAACAGTATAATAAGCTCACCAAAAGAATAGTGACTTGGTATAATGACAAGACACTAGTAACCCTGGACATTTCGGGGCTATTTGATGACTAACCATTTAAGATTGTGGGAAAAACTACTCTGAAAGGCTACATGCTGATGATCCCAACTATAGAATATTCTGGAAAAGGCAAACCTAGAGAAAGTAAAAAGAACCAGTGGCTACACAGGGTTTGGGAGGAGGAAGAGATGAATAGCTGGAGCATAGAATACTTTCGGGGCAGTAAGACTATTATTCTGGATGATACTATAATTGTGGATATATGACATTTTACATTTGTCAGAACCCATAATGTGAACAACATCAGGATGAATTCTAATGTAGACTATGGGCTATCGTTAATAATGCATCCATATGGGCCCCAATGAGTACCACAATTAGGCAAAATATTAAAAATAAGAAAGATTAGGAGGGAGTTCAGGGGGTATATGATACTTCTCTGTACTTTTTATTCAATTTTTCTGTATAACCCAAAGCTGCTCAAAAAATATTCATTTTAAAAAAGTGATACAGAAGAGTTTAACTTTTTTTTTTTTTTGTTGTTGTTGTTCAAGAGATTGAAGCCAGGGGCGCTTAGCCTCAGAGCGACCTCCCCAATCCTTTTATTTTTTTAATTTTGAGACAGGGTCTCACTAAGTTGCTGAGGGTGGCCTCAAACTCACAATCCTCCTGCCTCAGCCTTCAGACTATTCAGGATGTGGTTAGATCAATATAGTGATCAAGGCTGTAGATTGAGCAGATGCCATACTGGAGTCATGAGGCTAGAGAGAGTGCAGGGAAGGGAAGGTAACTGGGACCAAGATGAGCCTCCTCATTCAGAGGAGAAGTTTTCAGGGAGGCAGGAGAGAAACCAGGAGATCAAACACGCCAAGAGCAGAAAGCCTCCCCAGTAGGAGGCAGTGGTCAAGTGTAGCGAAGGCTTCCAAAGGACCGAGAGGTGAGGACCACTGGATTTGACAACCTGATAGTTGCCAGAGTTCCAGCAGAGTGCTCTGGGGGTGAGACTAAACTATCTCAATTTCTTACAAGATCTCCACGTGATCTTCACACAGGGGAAAAACATTGAATTAGGGGAACAGAGATCAGGACATTTGGATGATCTGCAAGTCTAGGGGAGAATGGCTGCCACTCTAGCAGAAGTTCCTAGTGCTACCAGCTCTGGGAATTCTTTCTCTCTTAATTTGTAATAGATCTACAAGCCAATCCTGGAATTTACCAAGTATGGAGTGCTATTTATAGGAACTCTAAATCTAAGAAGGGGGTATTTTGCAAAATAAATAACATTTCCAAATGTATCTATTTGTATATGTTTTGAGTCTGAATCTCAATATTGAGTTTCATAAATCTCGATCCTCACTCTTATCCACAGGAAGGCCTCTGGACTCTCCTCTCTCTCAGCAGGTCACCTCTTCCAGTGTTGTCACAAGGACCTTCTTGAGGCCTTTTTCATCTTTCCACACAGTGGGATTCTGGCTTTTAGTTCTGTTGGGATATAGGAATGAACTAGCCATTCTATGTGTGGAGTTGTTTGCTTCTCAGCTAAAATAAAGACAAGAATGAGTCAGCCTGTTCTAACCTCTGGGATCTCCCAGTCCTCCCAGTGACTCAGAGGATGGTCTGTTAATGGATAACTGCTTCTCCCAGGAAGTTGGTAGCCCCAGCCTCCCCCTACCTGTCACCAGCCCTGATGTGCTACCATCAACGAAGATAAGGGGAGGTAAATCAAGGAAGATCAGCTAAAAGTGGTCCAAGAAAGAGGATGGGAGTCAAAAGATTCAAGATGCTAAATTTGTTTCTCATTTGTTGGTGGCCTCAATTAGACCAACAAAGGGCTCTGTGTCCCTACATGAAAATGGAGAAATCATAAAAACTATAGAGAGATTCAGAAGGCATCCAAAAGGGTGAGGTTAATTCTCTCTGGAATAAGTCTGGATGGAGACACATTTTGGAACTTTTCTGTGCAAAAGGAAGAATGCACAGGGGGATGGTTTTATCTTTGAGGATTTTTAGGATAAGCTGTGGTCTGAGCAAGGTTTGGTGGAGGGTAGAAGAAGATGGAGAGACCTCCATGAGATAAGGGGTAGGTTCAGAATCGAGGGCTGGGGCAGGAGGTCACATGTAAGGAGGGCTGGCCAGTAGCAGGGGCTGGAGTGACCAGTGAAAGGCAGGGGAGGTTGACAAGTAGGGATACCTGGGGGGGGGGGGTTACCTTTGGGGACATCGAGCACTTGGTGGAAACCCAGAATCCTAAGACCTTGGTTTTGGCACCTGTAAGTTGTGGGCTGTGGTTTTCTTCTGTCTACTTCATGGCTTCTCTGCCTCATTCTCTTTGTTCTTCTTTGTTCATTCCCTCCCCCTTTTCTCTCTTGCTCCTTCTCTTCTCCATCAGGAAGCAGTGAAGATAGCCCTTGCGTGGGTTGAGTGCTTCCTGTTTAGATGGTATGTGGCATCTGCTTCTGGAGCAGCCATCAGCCCATCCTGTTTACTTATTTCTGACACAGAAGGTTGTGGTCAGAAAACCCGTCCACTATGGCTCCTGCAGGGGGAAGACAGGGGCCGGGACACTGACATAATGGGCATACACACTCCTGCCATGGCCAGGTCTGTCTGGCTCACCAGAGCCAAGGAGGTCCAGGGTTCTCCATGTTTCCATGTCTGGGACAGTCTTCAGGGCCAAGTTTGCCTCTTGTGGTGCTGACATCAGTGGCCCAGCATGGCTCAAGGGTCAGAAAAAATGTCCTGAGTTAAGTTGGTTCACAGTGTGCAGCTCTTTGAAGGGTGGGGGACATCTCTGAATCTAGAAAGGGTGTGCCTAGAGGGAGCATCTGGTTCAGTGCTCCTATTTTGCACTGGGGAGGAAGGCAAGGGGCTTAAGGAATCAGTACCTTTTCCACATTCTCTCTCTGCTCTGCTTCCCCTGTCTGAGCCTCTCCTTAATTCATGTGATTTGCGACATACTCCTTGTTTGGTTTTCTTGGTTTTCTGTGCAATGGCTACTGTCCAGGGTTGGGCTGCAGGTGGATGAAGTTTTCTGAATTGGTGATATGGATGAGGTAGGAAGCAGGTGTGTGGGAGAACAGATGCGGGTAGTGATGGACATTTAAATAGAGCCATAGGGAGACCTAAGGCAAAAAAGATGGTGTTCTGTTTTCAAAGTGTTCTTAAACTTTGAGATAAGGACCTGAACATAACAAAAAGTGTCAAATAAAAAACTGGGATATGAGCAAACCCACATAAGTAGAAAGTCTAGTTACAGGGCCACTGATGTTCTGATGAAGTTCTTGGAATTCCCTAGGCCAACTGGAGATTTCCAGGCACCTGATCTCCTGGCCTGATTGCATACCAAGAATGAAGATGAAATGCCAGATACCTCTGGTTTCTTCTAGGCAGGAGAATCTGTTCCATGCCTCTCTCCTGGTTCCCTTGGTGGGAGAGCAAAACATATACCTAAGCCTGCTGCAGTGGTTGGTATGATTTTGCAAGGAGTGTTATTTTTGAGACAGCAAAATAACAATAAATAAATAAATAAATAAAAAGGGTTGGGGATGTGACTCAGTGGTAAAGTGCCCCTGGGTTCAATCCCTAGTACACCACTTCCAAACAAAAGTATTCCTGGGGGCTCCTGCTTTGTGGTAGGTTATCTGCAAAGATGGTATAAAGGATTCCTTCTATGTTTGTGTGCATATTTGTTATGGGGTGTATTGTTCTTCCCTTGAAAACATAGTGGTGTAGTAATCCCCCATACCTCAGAGTCTGATTATACTTGGAAATAGCATTTTTTACAGAGGGGATTAAGTTAAAATGAAGTCAGTAGGGTGAGCCTTAATTCAATGTGACCGGTTTCCTTATAAGAAGAGGAAACTTGAGAGCTAGAGACATGGAGAATATCATGTGAAGATGACAGCAGAGACCAGGGTAATGCTGAGGAAGACCATAGATTGCTAGAAACCCCTCAGAAGCTAGGAGAGAGGCGTGGAACAGATTCTTTTTCCTAGAAGGCACCAACCCTACAAACACCTTGATCTTGGACTTCTGCCCTCCAGAACTGTAATAAGTTTCTGTTGTTTAGGCCATCAAATCTGTGGTATGAGGTCCCTAGGAAATATGCAGCTCCACTTTTTTCTATCAATAGGTGGACTTGATTTACCCTCCTTTTGAATCTGGGCTGGGCTTGTGACTTTCTTTAGCCATAGAACATGGTCAAAATCATGACTTGGCAGATCTGGGCCTAGGTCTTAAGATGCTTGGTAGATTCCTTTGTCATCTTCCAGGAAACCAAACTGCCATGTTGTAAGGATGTCTGAAGTCTGGGCCATCCTGCTTGAGAGGTCCTATGGAGAAAGAAGTCACTTTAATTCCAACCCCAGACAAATTTCCATCGGATGTCCCTAATCAACATCATTTATAGCATAACTGTCCAGCTGGGTCTGGTCAACCCAAAGAATTGTGAGAAATAAGTAGCAAAAGGCAACTGAAACATGCATTTCATTTATTGGCAAGTGGTTTAGCACCTCTGCCACTATTGCCACTAAAGTCAGATACCTCCATTTTCTCTCTTTCTAGACTCCTCCTGGTGGTTTCTGGGTGGTGCCTGGTTCCTTATGTCGCTCACTTCCACATGCAAATTTTCGATGATGCATATCATTGGCAGGGCTTGGATGTTGCCAGCATCATCAGAAGACTGGAAAAGAGAGTTTCTGACTTGGAGTACAAGTGGGAAGAAGGATTCATGAAATGGAAAGTTCCCCAAACACAGAAGAATGTTCAAAAAGTATTGGTACCCATGAAACGTAATGAAGGTCTTCAACAATAGGCAATACTTTTTGGAGGGAATTTCCTGTGTGTGCTTGGTACATAGCTCTGGGTCCATTCACCATCTAATGGTAAACAATGCCCTGAAATCTCTCTCAGTTCCAGTCCACATGGTTTAGATGGGATTGACTTTAGGATGGGTATGCCATTCAATCTGAAAGTCACAACCTCAGTGATTGGTTTGTAGATGGTACATGAACCGATCAGAGCCAACTTGGTATAATTTGGCTTTTTGCCAAGAGAAATGAGGACTTGGGCTGTGAGAATCACAGCTAATTTACAGCTATAAGGAGCAGAAATGGAGGGATGGGGAAGAGAATATCAAGTCTTGATAATTTTTGAGTCTCTGGGTCCCTGAATCAGTCATACTATTGGAGTTTTCCATTATATGAGCACGTAAATTTCCTGTTTGCTTACACCAAATTAATTCGTTTCCTATCATTCACAATCCATCCAATCCATATTAATAATCTTATTTAATATAATAACTCTTTGGAATAGGTGCCATTTATTAAACTTTCAGGTGGGCTACAATGGAGGCAGAATTCAAACCCCAGAATCTAACCCTGAAAATTCACTCACCAAAGTTTATTCTGGCAGGGTATGGTGGAGCACTACCAGCAGACTGGAAGGAGGAAGCAGGAGTATCATGAGTTCAAAGCCAGCCTCAGCAACTTAGTGAGGCCCTAAGCAACTCAGCAAGACCCCATCTCTAAAGAAAATACAAAAAATGGCTGGGGATGTGACTCAGTGGTTAAGTGCCCCTGGGTTCAATCCCCAGTACCACAAAACAAAACAAAACAAAACAAAACAAAAAAACTCTGTTTATTCTGCTCTCCATGGTGACAGGGAAGAATTCATGGTGGAGGGGGATGTTTAACCTGACATGTAACTCCAAAGGGGTATAGGAGTTTGTGGGGAGTGGTGGGGAGAAGGAGCTTCCAGGTGAAGGGAACAGCTATAAGGAGCAGAAATGGAGAGATGGGGAAGGCCTTTCTGCTGAGAAGAAACCTCATCTGAAATTGAGTTATCCCTGATATGAAGCCTGTCCCCAAGTGGTTCCCTCTTGCAGCGGAGCATCAAACCTCATTTCTGCAGGGCCACCCTCCTGGCTTCAAGCATTCTGATCTGTACTCTGCCCTTGGGCTTGTTCCTTGGTATGTTCCCCCAAGACTAAGATGCAGTCGGGATAGGGACCCGTTTCCATCAAAGGCTTGTGTTCCTTGGATGGGTGTCTGGCAGTCCAGGGTTAAATAGGATGAAATTTTCAAACAAATGTTCCCCTCCATTAAACTAGGAAGAGTAAATCTATAGGAAAGCAGTGCTTGCAGAATCTCAAATAGAAAACAAATAATTTCAAAATAATTCTGATTTTTTAAAGGAAAAACAAGTGAGCCACATATTTATCATTTGCTTTAGCTTTTATTAAGTCGGTCTTCTAGCACTGAGTCACAGTAAAAAATACTTTTTCATTCATATATGATTTTTTTGATGGGGGCGGATCCTGGGGATTGAACTCAGGAATTGAACCACTGAGCTACATCTTCCCCCCCCCCCCCCAACCTTTTAAAAATTTGAAACACACTCTAAGTTGCTGAGGCTGGCCTCAAACTTGTGATCCTCCTATCTCAACCTCCAGAGACGCTGGTCTTAACAGACATGCAACACCAGGCCCAGTAAAAGATACTTTCTTAAAAAGGTCGTCACTTCTGCTCACAGTCCTGGCCTGTGAAAGGACAAGCTGGGATTTGAGTGCCGGCCCACCCATCTTCGATTGTTTAGGGTTCGAGACTGATGCGTGGCAGTTTTCCAAGGCGGTGGAGGGGTGGGATGGAGGGTTGAGGTCAGAGGCGGCCCTTGGAAACTAGCCTTCTGACTCCAGTTAAGATCCCTTGCAGGGCCACAGTAGTGAAAGTAGAACCCGGAGGGAGGAGAGGCGTACCCTCATCTTCAAAGGTCGGTTCCTAATTCCTTGGGTTAACCAAGGTAGGTGTCCTGGCTCTGATGGTCGCCCCGCAGACGGCCTAGACTTTGCGTTACGCCTTGCACGAGGCTGGGCCGGCTACTTTTTCTTTGGGGATGAGTGAGTAAGTTGGAGCTATGCTTGAACCAAGGGGTGTGAGCCCAGGTGGCAGCGCGGGACGAAGTAGCGGCACCTCAATCCTTGGCTTCAGTGGCCTTCGACTTCCCCGCCCCCGGAGGGGCGGGCCGGGGGCGGAGCTCGGAGCGTCCCTGCCCGGAGGCGGAGCAGAGGGCCGGCCCGAGCGGACCGGGCGGGGTGGGCCGGGGACTCGAGGCGGAGCGGGGCCCCACACAGGCCGCGGCGGCTGGCTCGGGCCCCTACGGTCCCAGCGGCGGCTGGAGGAGGAAGCCAGACGGCTGGCGGAGGAGGGGAGGCGGAGGAGGCCGAGGCCACTAATCCAAGACTCACTTCCCCGGCTCAGCAGGGAAAGGTACCGAGCACCCGCTCCCCGGCCCGGCCCCCAATCTCCGCCTGGCGTTGGCAGGGGCTGTGGCCGCTGCGGGAGGGTGAGGGGCCCGGAGCGGCTCCCTAGGATTCTGACGGCCCGGAGATCCGGTGGCCAGCGGGGCGCACTGAATGAGGGCTGGGGTGCGCTGCGTCCCTGGAGGCTTGCGGAGAGCGGTGGGCGCCGCGCCCCCTGGCTCCGATGGGGGAAGGTAGTGTGGAGGAAGGTGGCGGCGATCCTGGGGCGGGGGCTTCTCGGGCCGGGCGCCGGGGGGTGGAGGGCAGGCCGGACCCGCCGGCTGCGTGCTGGACGAAAGCCCCTGGGGAGCCGGGCAGGAGCGCTCCGTGGGCGCAGACAAAGCCGGGCGCGGACGCCGGGAGACTACTCGGGCTGCCTGGAGGGTGGGCGCTGGAGATAGAAGAGAAAGCTCCGCAGGGACCCGGGGAGCGGCTGGCCACCCTGGCTCCTGGCCCCGGGCAGCGTCCAGGTGGCCTCCTTGAAGGGCCCGGGCGGACTGCGGAGCAGCTTTCTTGGAAGGGCCAACTAGGGGCTCACGATCTGCGCGGGGCTTGGCAGGAGCCAGGTTCGGAAAGGGGTAGGGTGTGTTGGAGTGCTTACTTTGTCCGGGACGGGGGAGTTGAGGAAAACCACCGCCCTGAATTGAGGCGGAGGCTCTTGCAGAGCAGGTGAGGGGCCCACGGACTCCCTCGGAGCTTGCAAGAGGAGGGGTAGTGCCCGAAGTGATAAGCGCGGTGGGTGGCACGTACAGTGAGCTGTACCCACAGGTTGTTTGCAGAACCTGTTGGTCGTAGCACATTACGTTCCAGTCCGTGGGGGCAACTTGGTTGTGGTTGGGCAAACAGCAGGTGCCAGGGCTCAGAGGGACTGGGCATGAATGGAGGGACAGGTAGGCGTGCATCTGGTGCTTCTCTGAAGGTGTGTGTAGGGTAAGCCCCACATCTGCATTCCGTTTCTTCTGTCCCCTTTAAAGATTGGTATTCAGCTAGGAGCATTCAATTCCTGAATTCCAGGCCCGTGAGCCTCTGGCTCCAAGATCCTTTCGCTGTTGCCCATCCCTCAGTTACCTTCCCTCTTCAGTGTTAGAAGTGGCTTCTTTCCCCTTGGGTCATTTCTTACACTATAAGAACAGACTTTGCTCCCTCTCGCATTTTATAGTCCCCTTTTTGCCTTGATCTCCCTCTCCCTTCAGCTAGGACCCACTTCTCTTCATAGTGGAACTTCTCTGGAGAGCTGACTATACCTGCTCCTTTAGAGCATCCCTTCTGTTTTGCAGCCCACTTGACTGGGAAACTTCCCTGAAACTGCAGCTCATGCAGTCAGGGCTCTGTCTTTGCACACCCCTTCCATTCTCTGCCCACCTCTCTCCATTCTCCTCCTAGAATCAGTGTCCTTCCTTGACTACTTCTCCTGGTTTTCTTTTCCCCTTCCTGGCTGCCTCTTCCTTAGTCTTTTTTTTGACAACCCCTTCACTCATTTCTACATGCTGTAGGCTCTACATGCCCCATCTCTGTTCTCAGTCCCCTCCTTTCTCCTGACTCCCCAGCTTTGCTTTCCCCTTTGTCCCCTCTATTCACTCTCCCTTGCCCCAGTTTTCATTTTTCCTTAGGATTTTAAAAAGCAAGTATTAATTCATAAACACACAGATCTTACATGTTTTCATTCTCATGATTTTAAGTAGCTGATTTTATCTTGGGCCCCAGCCACTCTGTAGCCACCTATCTGATTTATGATGTCCTGGTTGACAAAATACTTAATGTGGATGAAACAGAACCCAGACTGCACTCCCCAGATATGATCCTCTCCAGGTCTTTTGAGTGTTGCTTAGAATCTACTCACCTTTTTACGACAAGTGGCATCAACTCCTTCCTTTCCCTTTTTTCCCCCCTGAATCCAGTCCAAGAGGAAGTCCTTTTAGTACTTTCCACAAAATCTAGATCAGTCCTGTTCTCCATGCTCTGACTCCTTGTTACCACCCCAGGTTACTGCCCTAGGCTTCCTGCCCCAGGCCAAGGCATCTTTTAAGTCTTGTCTGAATGCTATAGTAGCAGAGAGTAGCGGCTAATGGGCTAATGGGCTAATGCTTTTCCCATCTGCATGTGTCCTCTGATCTATTTTAACAAGAATAATGCTGAAAATTTTGATTATATCACCTTATTCCTCTAAAACCATTGATGGATCTCTATTGCACTTGAATAAAATCTCAAAACTTTCTCCTGGTCATTCAGACCCTTTGTGATCTGACCTTGCTGACCTCCCCAGCCTTATATTGACCACTATCTCCTTGTATGCTCCCTGACAGACATCTGAATTATATCTGTCTGTCCAACAGCCTAGGCATTTTCCTGCCCCAGGGCCTTTGCTTGCTTGTACTATCTTCTCTGCTTGAGGATTTTCCCAGTGCCCTCACTGGGCTGGCTGTGCTCCTTACTTTTCAGGTCTCATCTTAAATATAACTTCCTCAAATGCCTTCCCAGTATAGGTAGAGGGGCCCTCCTCTCCTGTAATTCATTATAGCATCTGGTTCACTTTCTTCATTATATTTATCAGAGGCCATAACTGTTACAATTGTCCTAACTTTGTTTACTTGATTTTATCTGGCTTCTAAGACTTTGTCTGGAACTTTGACTGAATGGCCTGCTGCTCTATCTGGAGCATTGAGCACAGGGCTTGGCCTGTAACTGATGCTCAGGAAATCGGAGCCAGGTGGGAAGGATGGGACTGGGCAAAAAGAGATGGATATTGCAGTTAGCACAGGAGCCCCTTTAATCTTCAAGCGGCTTTGAGGATTTTATTTTTGTTCCTCAAAAGTAGTTGTGCAAATTGCTGCAAGAATCTGAGAGAGCCAGTGGGATGTGAAAAAGGGAAGTAGAAGTTGGGTGTAGTGGCACGTGCCTGTAATCCCAGCAGTTTGGGGGCTGAGGGCAGGAGGATCACAAGTTCAAAACTAGCCTCAGCAACTTAGTGAGGCCCTAAGCAATTTAGTGAGACCCTGTTTCAAAACAAGAAATTAAAAAAGGGACCAGGGATGTGGCTCAGTGTTGAGCATTCCTAGGTTCAATCCCTGGGGGTGGGGGAGAAGTGAAGAAAGTACAGGTGGCTTGAGGTCAGACTTCTACACCTTGGGGTGTTCCAGTGTGTGGAGTCTGTGTGGGTCACTGTGGGTTGAGGGCAAATGATTTCCTTTGCTTTATTTGGTGGAAATCTGGGCTGGTTCATGAAAACAGATTTCAAGTAGCTGATTTTATCTTGGGCCCCAGCCACCCTCTGTAGCCACCTATCTGATTTTTGTCCCCTCTATTCACTCTCCCTTGCCCCAGAAGGGAGATTCTCCATTTCTGGAGAGGTGTATAGCCTGGGATTCATTTCAGCCTATACCCTTGGGTGGTTGCTGGGTGGGACTATGGGGGTCTCTATAGACTTTTTTTTTGGTGGTCGTGCTGGGGATTGAACCCGGGGCCTTGGCATGCCAGGCAAGCACTCTACTGACTCAGCTATATCCCCAGCCCTCTCTGTAGACTCTTACCTTTCTACCCACAGCTCTCCTGTTTGCATGGATGAATCATGTGACTGGTACTCTCAGAAAGGAGGATTGAGAGCCAGGGGACCTCAGATCTGGGAAGGAGGAGAGCTCAGCCTTTAAAAGGGGAACTGGGGATAGATTGAAGTCACACCACAAGTTGAATGCTAGAACTCAGGGCTGGTGATTCGGATCCGGGGTCAGGCGGGCACACTTAGGAAAGGCCTTGAGCTGGAATAGGTAGGAACAAGGAGGGCATCCTGGGATGGAGAAATCTGGCAGAGACCAAGAGGCTAGGACGAGGCTCTGGTATGCTCACTGGGTGTCAGGCATTGTTCTAAGGACTTTGCAACATTAACTCCTTTAATCCTCTTACCAGCTCTGTAAGATCAGTCTTACTCCCGTTTTATAGATGGGCAGACTGAGGTACAGTCATACAACTAGCAGTGATGGTGTGCGTTCTAGTTCACTCCGCTGCTTCTCTCATGCCACTCATAAATGTGCCTCCTGAGGACTTCTGAACAAACAAGGGGTTTTTCCTGACTCCCTGAGGTGCCTGGCTTGGGGAGCTGAGGAGACAGGAGAGAAGTCATATCCTCTAAGGTGGAAGGGATCCTGGAGTGAAGTAGGTGAAAAAATTTTCTGCTTCATGTCCTGCTTTTTCTTCTAGGAGGGGCTATGAACCCAGTAGTTGGGCATGATGCATACTGTGATGTCAGGGTGCTGTAGAGGTCTACTGCTTCAGGTCCAAAAACCTGTTAGAATTTCACCTCCCTGGGTATAGCATTCCTTCTTTGTTGTCTCTTAAAATGCCTGGAGAGGACAGGGAGGTCAGGTGGGGTCTCTGCAGATAGCTGGCCCATTTTGGATTCCATCTAGAATGCTGTTAGGTAGAGCTTCAGGCTTGGCCCTGGGAAACCTGGCTGGAGTCTGAGTTGGACTGAGTTGAATGTGGGAACAGAACTGGGGGAACAGAGAGATGGAAACTGGAAACAGCTGTTTGCTCCAAATTCTGAGCCTCAGAGTTTTGGGGATCTGCTCATCTGTCTGAGCATGTCTTGCCAGCTCCACAGGAAGAGAGGGTCAGTCAGTATTCTCTTCCGCATTTGGGGAAACTGAGGCACAGGGCAAACATATTATCGAAAGCTCACCAGGCCCCAGGGTTGTCAGTAGGCCCATGGAGGAGGCCTTTCCATAGCACCTAAGTCCTTGTCCACTGTGTTAAAGGGGAGGCTGTGGCAGAGCCTCAGGTGGGCAGGCTAGAGCTGAGGGCAGACTTCCGGACAGCTGGGCACTGGACCTTGTTAGTTGTCATTGGCACCTGGCATCTCCTGTGTCCCAGCCTGGTATTCAGAGCCAATGAGGACAAAGGACATGGTCCCCACTCTCCAGGAAATACAAGTGAGCTTGCCAGCTGTGATAATGAGGTGCAGTTCAAACTAGCTTCCTGAAGGAGGTGGTGCTTTGAGAGGGTCCTAGAGTTCTGGGTGGTCATGCTGACAAAGGAGGAATGGCATTCCCAAGGCAGAGGGGGAGCCCAGACCTGGAGTAGTGGGTTGAAGTTAGGCTGGGTCAAGCTTGACTGCCAAGCTGCTGAGTCTAGACTTGTACTAGGCCCCAGGGAACCATTGAAGGTTATAGGTTGTGATTGCCATGACTTAATTAAATGGTGGTCTATAAAAGTGCTTCTCAAAACTCAAACACACGCGCATCAACTGCGCAGCTTGTTAAAATGCAGGTTGGTCCTGTCTGATTCAGAGGTCTGGGGTGAGGCCTGAGACTCTGCATTTCTAACAAGCGCCTGGGCAGTTCAGTGCTGCTGGTCTAGGGGCCCCGATTTGTGTAGTGAGGATTTAGACTGGAGTCCTGAGGAACCTGCGCAGTTCAGGCGGGACTTGGAACAGGTAAAGGGGACCATCTCAGTTCCTATGAACCATGTTGGGGAGGTGTAGGGAGCTGCCTGTGTGGGGATTTGGGGGTGCAGGTGAGACTGGGGGGAAGGGCAGAGAAGAACATAGTAGATGCTGGGTGAGGGGCCTCTAGAGGTGTGAGTTTCACCTGGGAACCCAGGCTTGATTTCTAGGGCTCCTGACTGGGAGGAGCTTCCAAGACCACAGCGGGTGTTTGGGGTGGCTCTGTTCCTGGGCAGAGTGACATGCAAATGACATGCGGGGCACCTTATCTCTGCCCACAGCCAAGCTGGGTGCTGCGCGTAGCCAATCTGTGGTGAGCACCCTTCCTCCAGCCAGGGTGGGGTGAAAGATTGGGGAAACAGCTGACTCTGGCCTCCAGCCCCAGCTGTACATCTCTGAAAAGCCCCTGAAGTGTCCCCAGCTGTGGACCATCATCCCTGGCATGTGCCCTGTCTGTTCCTCTGGCTGGGTGTGAATCCCGGGTGCTGCTGCTGATGGTCACTTGAGCTGCTGTTGGGGTTTTATCCCACTCTGGCTGTTCCCCCAGTGGACCTGGGCGTTGAGGGCCCTGGATGCTTCTCTCTGCTTTGCCCCTGGCTGGGCCCCTACAGGCAAGTGTCTGCTCTCCTTTGAGGCCTCAGTTTCCTTGTCTATAAACTGAGAGATGTTCAGTCCTGGGGGAAGGGAGGGATGTCACAGGGTTTGTTGGGTGGGGCACTGCATCTTCTCAGAGTGGCAGCTTAACTTATTTTAGTTTTGGTTTAATATTTAAAACTCGCATGCTAAGTAATGGAGTAGAAGAACCAACTTGCACGAATAAGCCGTCCAACTTGCTTTGGGGGGTCTCCTAAGGCTCCTTGTTCCTTAGGCTCTGCACTGAGATCACTGGTAGCTGAGGTTCCCCCAGACACTGGCAGGGGGAGTACATTCTCTAGGAGGAGGATAGGGAGGCCAGACATGGAGGGCAGAGGTTCTGTTATGCTAGGTAGTGCCCAGAGGGGCTGTCAGGGCAGGGGTTCACTTGCTCTCAGGCTCCCCAGGTGTCCCACCTGCCTCTTCAAAGGAGGTTAAGGCCAAGCCAGTCTTACCCGCTACCTCTGTGCCAGGCTGTCCTGAAGGGGTGGATGGGTCAGCATTTCTCTGACTGTTCTGGGAAACCTCAAGGGTTCTGGGGACAAATAATAATAGAAAGTGGCAAATCTACTCCATCTGTGGGAGATTTACAATGGATTTAGGAGCATTAAAGGCTCTGACAAGTCCTGTAGAAGGAAACCATTTTGTGTTTCCCAAACTGAGTCAACCAAGGAAGTCTTTTTTTGAAGACTCCCTAATAATATCTCACTGACTCGGAAGACACCTGTTGGGAACAGCTGATATAGAAGGATGCTGCTTGTTGAGAGTCCACAAACATGGGTGATGGGCAGGTCCAGATATGCCAGGGAGGAAAGGAAGGATGGAGAGATGGCTTCCTGGGAGAGGTGGACTCAGTGACAGGCACATTTGGACAATCAGAGGAAGAAAAGGGCACTACAGAGGGAAGGGCAGGCTGGACAGTACCTGGGCCCAGAGCCAACACTGGGCTCTTGTGGTCATGGCTCTGCTTCACTGAGCAAGTGAAAAAGGGGCCTGGATGGACCTATCAGATGTCCAGGACCTGGTGGTGACTGTGCCTGGATCTTCTGGATTCTTCGAGGGTCTCCTGCTCTATACCTCTCTGCTACCTCCTCTTAACAGCAGTGTTAAGCTTCTTGCCCCGAGTTTCCCTGTGCCTCAGTTTCCCCATTTGTGTCATGGGGATAATGTCACCATCCCCCCCCTTGTAGGGTTGTGACACTCAAACACCAGCTGGCTGTTGTTACTGGTGTGATTCAAGGATGGAGGTGGTGTCTCCAGGAGGGACCTGGGGAAGAGGATCGTCATCACAGACATGTGGAGGCAAGGTATAAGAAGCAGCCGAGCAGACTAAAGCTTGGGGTGGGGTCCTGGTTAGAGCAGAGCTGTCCTTAGAGGAGAAGGAGGAGTGAAGGCAAGGGCAGCCAGGACTGGCTCCCTGGAGGAGTGGCCTGCAGGGTGGGGAAGCGGAATGAGAACTCACAGGCTTGGATCTGGGAGTCTGAGGATTCTGCTGGGTATGTGTAGGATACCAGTGGCCTGCGGGCAACCGGGAGGTGACAGGGACCTGCCTTCATTTGTTAGGCCACAGGAAGCCATTAAAAGTTTTGGATGTGATCAGAGCAGTGCTTAGTGAGAAACACGGCAGGGACATGCAGTGATGGTAGCAGGGGTGCAGGACCCTCTCCCCTACCCACCCAATAATAGCGGTGCTCCTTAAAGCATGGGAGGGGACTGGTTGCTTATATGATCCTTGTCTTTAGATTCTTGATCATTTACCCAGAATGTTTAGAATCTTTCCCTGTTGCCTTCCCTGGGAAGGGTGTGGTCAGTGGAGGAGGTGGGAGGGGGAGAGTTCCAGGGTCCCTGTCCCTACTGTCCCCCTATCCCCTGGGTCTGGTGGGGACAATCAGTGAGGCTACTCTGCCTTGCCCTTCTACGTCTGGTTTCCTTTGCAGTGTGAGGACTCTTTGTTCTGCAGCTCAGGTGAGGGGACAGGTGTGGCATTTCAAACAGTGTAGGAGGAGGAGCTGGGATGGTGCAGTGTCAGGTGCTGACAGGCTGGTGTAGGTGACTGACGCGCAACCTCCGAGAGGCCTGGGAGTGGATGCTCTGGGATTCTTCATCCAGCCCCAGCTACGCTCCCGTGTCCTCCTTTGCCCCTTGTTCTTTCTTCCTCAAATAGGCGGGGGCCCAGGGCTCTCTCCAAGTCCAGGGGTGGAGGATGAAGAACAAAGGAAAACATTTGGGTTGAAGCAGAGTTGGGTGGCCTGGCTGTCCTGCCCTGCTAGGTCAGATCCCTGAATCTTCTACCTACTTCTTAGGGGAGGGTTTTAAGGCCCTTGTGACTTGAGACCAGGAGAAGCAGCACTTGGAAATGAGTTGGAATTTATTAGAAAACAGAACAAAGAACCTAGCCACCCCCTTGTCAACTGTGTGCCAGGCCCTGGCGGATACATAGTCCCTTGCCTTCCCACATAGCCTGGGAGGCCTGGGTGAGATGAGACACAGATGCGACACTGTCAGTAGCAGGAAATGGAATGGTGGGGGTCAAACTCAGGTTCTGGGACATCTGGCCTTATGCCCTTTCCTTACCCAACAGCTCTCTCAGTTTGTCCCAAGACGCTCACTTGGGGGTGCTGGCCCAGCTGCCTGTACTTCTGATCCTGGGAGTGGGGTGCTATTCTTTTCAGCTTCGCAAGTCAGCTCGATTTTAGAGATGACTCAAGCAGGAGACACCCAGGACCACCAATGGGCAAACACTGTTAGGAAAGTTCTAAATGCTGCCTTTCAGTGTTACCCACACAGGGCTCTTTTACTGTCTTTAATTTGGTAAATTAATTTTAAACAACACCAGGCACAATACAAAACTTTGTGAGTTAAAGGTTTGGAGTCTAGGAAGTAACTCAAGGAGAGACAATGAACTTGACTATAACTGGATTAAAAAAAAAAAGTGAGGCCTGAGGCTTAGTATCTTATGGAATAGATATCGAAGTGCATTTTGTCGGATGGCAGGTTGTGGAGACTCCTGCGATCTCAGTTTCCTCCTCTTTAGCACAGGGGCACTGATGTAAGGATTAATTGAAAATATTTCATGGGGAAGTACTTAGCACTATGTTTTGTAGCTCGAATGTGCTCAGTGAAGAGTAGAGATAACGATGATGGTAGAATGTTATGAATGACTCTTTTTGACTTCAAAAGCTTGAGAGTTATTAAGTCTCTTTGAACTCAACAAAAGGACTTGAAGAATGTTTATCATCCAAACTCAGCATCAAAACTCCGTAGGTGTTTATGGATTAAACCTCAGGCCGGGGCCCATGCATGTACTTTCTATGAACACCTTTCTATGGACACTTTCTATGAACACCTGGTTTTTCAGACCTTCTGGCACTTGCCTGGGACGCTGTGCTTCAGGCTGGGATGTTTGTAGAGCCCTTTGGAGGCTGGTTCTGTGCACTTGTTAGGTGAGAATGGACAGGGCACCCTGAAGTCACCAGGAGGGGGCAATTTGTTGCCAGTGAGAGAAGTGACTGTCTATAGGGAATAAAAAATCAGTCTTTTTGAATTTTCATTTGTGCTGGCAAAAGTAATGACATCACATCATTGACCCTGTTTTTGGGGAGAAAAGCAAGGGTGAAGGGCTGTGGCCTGGCACAATGTGGCTGACAAGCCTAAGCCAGCACTATGAGGCAGGGAGACTAGGCTGGCCTGCAGCCCACCTAGCTAAGCATTCGGACCAGGAGGCAGGTGGCCTCCTGGTGGCAGCCCCAGGTTTTGGCAGTGCAGCTGGGGTGAGTCACCAGGCTTTGGGATGACTCTGCCAACCCAGAGTGCCTGGCACAATGTGTTCAGTGTCAGTATGTGGGTAAGACAGGAGGGGTAAGACAGGGAAAGTACCAAGCCCAGGGCAGTCCCTGTGCCTGCCACCCTAGGAGGTAGAGTGGGGACTTAGAACTGAGCAAGGGTTGAGCCCTGCTCTACCATTCCCTCTCTCTGGGTGGCCTTCATCCTGTTGGTGAGTTTCTCGGAGCCGGTTTCCTCATCTGTACAATGGGTAGCTATACAGTGAAAATGAAATAGTGCAGTGAATGAAGAGCCCAGCCCAGGGCCTGGCACAGGAAGCACAAAATAAATAGCAGTTTGCTTTGAGGTGCATCTGGTGGCTGGAGTTTTGGGGGAAGTTTCCTTCCTTCCTTCCTTCCTTCATCATGCATGCTGCCTGTGCTCTGTGATACATTGTGCTGTGTGGAGACTACAGAGAGGTAGTATTCCTGGAAAATGGTTTATGGTGAAAGAGGATCCCTCCTCCCCCTGCAAACATTCCTTGGACCCAGCAAACCTCAGACAACTCTGCCATTGCGGCTGTGAGGTCTCTTTACAGTCAGGGAGCACAAGTCCCAGGCTGGGCCCAGTGGGGGCCCCATGGCCTAGGAGAGAAGATAGACTTGCAGGAGACACCCCCTCCCCGGAGCTGGAGTCAAGCACAGTTGGGCTTTGTGCAGAGTCACGAGGGGCCACCAAGGGGAAACTGCACCCCAGCTGAGCTGCTCCCACAAGCTTCAGTTCTTGTCAGTGGTTTTGAAAGAGTTGTGGAAAGTGCTGACTGGCTGTCCTCCTTAACCCCAGCACTGTGAGGCTGTGGCTGCTGGCAGGGAAAGGGGAGAAGCCTCAGGGCCCAGCCACCCCCTCGTCTATTAGCTCATACTTCCCAGGCGTCCAGTGCCTGATCTGCACAAAGGGTGTATCTCTGTGCTTGTGGGTGGCGCTGGGGACACTGAATCACCTAGGGACAGGTCGGATGCCTTCAGGTGATGCCTGATGCAGGGGCTGGCTTGGGGAGGGTGCATGCTGGGTCCTGTGAATGGAAGCCACCTAAAGGGATGCTTGCCCAACTCTGGTGATGGCCTTGAGGAGGGAATGGGGCTCAGGAATCAGGCCTGTGGTGCCCACCTTGCACTTGTGGGTCCTGCACCAAGGTATTTGAGCTAGTTTTTCCTTTTTTTCACATCACAGGCTTGTTGTGAAGTGCAGAGTGAGGTGGCCAGTTGACTCAGTTACAACCAGTCTTGGTTCCTCCCAGTGGTCATGACTGGGCACTCAAGTCATCCTGGCCTGCTCTGGCCCCCATATCCTGCCATTCAGTAAGTCCCTAGGAGGTCAACACAGCACTCTCACTTCCTCTGTTTCACTGTCATCTATGTGTATGAAGGTAAGGGAAGGCAGAGAGGCCTTCCCTTACCTCCTTACATAGAGTGGTTCCCTGTCCCTCCACCCTGACTTCTTTTCTTTATGGCACTTGTTACCTGGACTTGCCAGGTCCTTTAGGGATTGGCTTCTGGTTATTGCTGTATCTGAGAGCCTGATGCCTGCCCCAGAGTAGCAATTGCTAAACTGCTTTAGATGTGGGAATAATCTGTCCCCTGCAACCTGCCCCTCTCCATTCTTTCTCAAACCTTGGCTGTGCTTACCTCCAGTCTTCTCAGCACCTGCCATGCCTGTAGACCTGGGTCCTTTAAGATGGAGCTGAGACATCTCCCCACCCACATGTCCTAGGCCTACTCAGATTCCACACCCAGCAGGGCGCAGCCCACGGAGGATGAAGTGCCCATGCTGTTTGTTGAGTGGCTGTGTGGCCTGCCTGCCTGCCTCTCCTGCTTTTTCTGGAGGGCTGAGACGCTGCCTCACTGCCTTGGGTGGGGGTGGAGGGTCTTGTTCTCTAGCAGGCTCAGGCAGTCCTGTCCTGTGAGAGTGCTGCTGCGCACACCTGTGTGGCAGACGTCTGGAAGCTCAGCGCGCTGACCACGCCCCAGGGGTGGGGCTGGGGAAGTCCCTGCGCGGAGGTGGGAGATACCTCCTCCCTGTCTGGCGCTGGGACGCTGCCGCAGACTCCCAGGGCGGCTGCTGCAACTACCGAGGGAGGTCAGGTGAGTGCTGCGGCTTGGGACCTGGGGCTTTGGAGTTTCGGGGCCTTGCCAGGTGGTTTGGCCGCACTGGTCTCCTCTGTTGAGGGCTGCTCTTGTAAGTAGCGCCTGGGAGCCTTGGTGCTTGTGGCTCCCCTTCCTGGAGCTAACTCTCATCGTGGAAATCTGACTCCTTCCCCAGCCCACCTTTTTTAGATAGATAACTTTTTATACCCTCCTTGGAATTTCCCATGGCGACCCTTAGCACTGTTTATTCTACTCATGAGTTAAGAAGCCATGAGCTTTAGGGCAGCCCTGTCTCTTTAAGTCATTCCTCTGTCCTCCTAGGGGCTAGTGGAGCTCCGTGCAAGACTGAATCCTGGGGGAGACAAAAATACAAATATAGTTTTCTCTGAGGACTTGTGAGAGGAAACTTAAGACCCAGTAGAGATCAGGGCAGGTGTAATGGTAATTCCTATTTTACAGATGAGAAAAAAAGACTTTTTGAGAACACTCTGAGCTAGACCCCATCCCTGCAGCCCGATACTTCCCCTGTGGGAGCACCCCCTGAGAGAGGTTGGGCCTTGGGCTGGAGTGGGCCTTGGAGGCAGAGAAAGGGGAGGAGGATGTGGATATGCTTGGTGCATGAGCAAAGGCAGGTGAGGACACCTGTCTGCCTTCAGGTGTATTACAGACATGGAGTGAAGATGTCTTTGGTAGCCAGGCAGAGGCGGCATAGAGGGAGACCTCCAGCTAAACTGTAGGCTGGGGTCACGTTTGCCATTGCTACATAACACATCCTGAATATCTCTGGGCTGTCCTACAGTCTGCATTTGGAGCCTGCTTTAGAGAAGTGGCTACATGTTAGCATCATGCAAGGCCTAAAATAATATCCATATTTAGGTCTCACCCCAAGGAGTCTGATTTAAATGATGTGGTGTAGGTATAGGTTGTTTGTAAAAATCTCCATGTGAGTCTAATGTGCTGACTGGGAAGCAGTTCCTGTCTCCTGGGCCTTATAAGCTGCTAGGCCTGGGACAGGCTCCCTGCCCACTGTACCTTAGTACTACATTTCAGAACAGAGTGGGCTGAGATCCTCAGTGGGATGGGGACTTCTGGAAAGAGAGTTGCTGACTGTTAGTTATCTATTGCCAGGTAATAAAGTAGCCAAAAATTAGTAGTTTAAAACAGTGATGAACTTTTATTATCCTCAGGGTTGTGGTTGTAGCTCCGTGGTAGAACATTTGCCTAGCATGGGCTGGATCCTGGGTTTAGTCCTTAGCAACATTCACATGTGCGTGCGTGCACACTGTGCGTACACACACACACACACATGACCTCATTTATATAACATTATTATTCTCCATTAATATGGGTCAAGAATTGGGAACAGTTTAGCTGGATGGTTCTGGCTCAGGGGTCTCCCAGGAGGCTGCAGTCACCATGTTGGCTAGCACTCTAGTCATCTGAAGATCTGCTTCTAGGCAGTTCACTTTTGCTTGGCAAGCTGGTTTGGCTTTTGTGGGGATAACTCAATTCCTAGCCTGTGGGCTTCTCCATAGGGTTACTGGAGGGTCTTCAGGACATGATGACTATCTTCCCCCACTGTAAGTACTCCAGGTGAGTGAGGTGGAAATTTACCTAATCTCAGAAGTCACAGTCCATCATTTCTGCAATATCCTATTAGTTACAAAGGTGGGCTTGCGGGAGGAAGGGACTAAACTAGGGTATGAATACTAGGACAGAAGCATCATTGGGGCCATCTTGGAAGCTAGTGGCCACACAGGTTGTCCTAGAGTTGCACTTGCAGCTTCATAACCCTTGCCTCATGGTCCAAGTGCAGCCAGCAAGGGGGATCCTGAGCTGATCCTTCTCTCCCAATGCCCCATTCCTCCTTTGCCATAGCAGTGTCCCTGTGGGGTGGGGTGGGGTGGCTCTCTGAGACCTGACAATCCTTCTGTGCAATCATCTTGCAGGAGGCTCTTGAACCTCTCTACTGGTAGATTTACCCCATCCTCACCCACATATGGTCACCTGGTCCTGTCTTCACTGGGTAACTGCCATTAGTAAATGGTAAATGCCATTAGGTTCTGTAGGATAAGGTAAGAACCATTGCTGCTCTGTGGCTGGCTCTGGGGTAAGCACTGTGCATGCATTGTCACATTCAACTCTACTGATGAGGAAATTGAGGCTTAGTTTTCCTGTAAAATAAGTGGTGGAGATTCAAACCATTGATATTTAAAAGCAAGTGATCAGACCCCAGGATCTGCATGGAAACCATGGTGCTATAAGGAGGGGATAGCAATTCATTTATTTTATTCAATTGGGTCATCAAGTGAAACATAAAGAAGTGTGCTTTTGTTATTGTGAGAGAGAGAGATGTCTCTTCCTGGGATTCCCCTGGGGCTTGGGCACCTCAGAACTGGTACCCTTGTCTTGAGACTGGTTTTTCCTCTCTGGGTTTCAGCTTTGTCAGAGACCTTTTTCTAGGGAAGTGAATGGCTGTGAGCACCATCTTCTCTTGGTTCTCCTCTGTCTATAGCCTGGTCTGCCATCACCAAGGGAAGTCTTGCACCAACTTAATCACCAGGGCAGTGACTGGTTCTCTGATGTCTCTATACTTGTGTGGTTGATGGTTTCCTTGAGGGGAACTCAAGAGTTGTTGTGTCAGGCCCTTCTCAGAGGGAGAAAATCCAGATGGTCTTATCCTGAGAGTTGCTTAGAAAGCTGCAGGAGACTGGAGACATAGCAGCTGGTGGATAGGATCTGGGGTCAGGGCTGTCCTTACTCAGGGTAGGGGTGAATGTCACCATTATATAGATGGGAAAATGAGACTCAGGTTCTACTCTTCAAAACCACACTGGTTAGTGGTAAAGGCTGCTGTCTGGGCAATTTGATCTTTTATAGAACTAGCCAGGAGTGGTGTACTTAGCCTGTTAGACCCTGACATCGAGAGGGCATGGTACCTGCATGCCTCTGGAAGATTTGGGACTTGAAGGGACAGAGGTGTGTCCTTCTTGTGGAGAGGAGATTTCCTTCTTGGCTAGCCAGGACATGTGCACACAGACACACACGAAGGTGGGAAATCAGGGTGTGGGGTGTGAGCAGCTTGGAGTTGGAGATAGAAGCTAAGCTAGAGTGCTGAGTCAGTATTATTTGACAGGTTCATAGGAAGCATTCAGAAGAAATGGAAACCAATCCCTGAACTGATGTATTGTCTGAACATAGTTCATGCACTAATTTTTGCTAAAGGTGGGATCTATGGAAGGCGGGGTTGAGGGAACTTTGGGTAAAGCTGTTGGGGTCAGGGTATGGGAGGAAGAACTGCAGTCCCAGGCTGTATTCTGGCTCAACTCCACCTATTTGTCTCATCAAGGTCTCCAACTGAGGGGACCTTTATGTCCATCAAGAAGATCCTATCTTTTCTATGGCTTCTTCCAAAACGTTTTTCCCCTCCTCCACCCACAACTAGGCTTCTGGTTGAGTAGTCTCCTGGGCCTGTCCCTGCAGGGAGCTATACAATTACCTATTCCTCCCAGGGATGCAAGTCCTGGAACAATTAACCTGGGTTGTCTGCAGGCCTATTCTGCCTTGTGGAGGAGCATCCTGGGAAACAGAGACCAGCCCAGGGTGCTCACCACCCACAGTGTGCCTCCTCGTCCTGCCTACTGATTCCCTGGGGGTGGAGGAGCATTTGGTTCTTGCCCCCATGCACTGAGTTAAGGGCTGCCTCTGTCCTTGCAGCACAGGCCTGCCAAGGACTCCTGGCTCCCCTATTACTCTTCTGAATAGGCTTATAAAGCCTTTTAAAGTTGTGCTTTTAGGGACTTTACATATTTAAGGAAGAGATGTGGGTAACAAAGACATTGTGCTTGGAGAGGAGTCCAGGTGCCAGGAAGAAAGATGGGGCCCTTTCCCCTTTTTTGGCCTGTGAGGGCCAAAGGACACTGCTAGTGGTTGGAGGTCTGTGGAATGAGGCACCTATGCCTTTTCTCGTTCATGAACTTGGAGTTGACTAATGGCTAACATCTCTGGTGGCCCCTCATGATCATTGCTGGGTAGGATGGTCAGGCTGAATCAGTGCTGTGGGGTTCAGACCGAGTTATTATTGGGAGGAGTCAATCGAGCTCAGATTGTAGGGTACCTGATTGATGTCTGATATTAGGGTTGGGGCCAAGGCCGAGGCTGGGTTTTGAGCTCTCATCAAGATTGGGGTTCTTATACATGAAATGGAGTTCTGGGCCCTTGGAGAGGTGACTCTGACTTCCTATAATGGCCTTTTAAGGGATCTCCCTCTCTTCCCCTCCCACTCTGAGGTGGTCTTTGCAGTTGGCCGTACTGTTTACCAGTGTTATCTCATTTAATCCTCCCAGCAGTCCTGCCAGGTAGCTGGATCTTCTGTCATTTTACAGATGGGGAAGTATGGAAGACTAAAGGAGGCTTCAGGTATCAGATGGGACTAAGTCAGGTGACCCCAGGAAGCAGGGGACAGATGCTGTGTCATTGGGGTGAGTTCAGAGGTGTTGGCCAAGTAGGGTTCAGAGAAGGACAGATAGTAGTCTAGGTGTCACTTGGAAAGCAAGGAAGATACTGAAGTGGAGCCTCAGCCCAGGTCTCCAGCCTCCTGGGCCTGTGTTCTCTCCCTTTCCCTTCCTCTTTTGGACTTAAAGACTGCCTGTGCTTTTTCCCCCAGTCTGGCTCAGTAATCCTGTCCCTTTTGCTTCCTCACTGGCCTGGATGAGGAGGCTGGGGAGGGTCTGGCTGGGAGTAGTTGGGGGGGCCCTCTCTGGGGTGAAGGGGTGGGAGGAGCCTTGCTGTAGACACAGAGCCCCTTTGTCTGCACTGCTGTGCAAAGCAGCTGGTCTGGGATTTCTGGGCATTTTTTACATTGGAAGAATAATTGCATTGTCTGGGGGGACTTGAGAATTCAAATCTGACAGACCTGACAGGCAGTCCAAAGATGTTCCCTGGGCCAGCCCCTGGCTTCCGTCCTTTTCCCTCTCCTATGTTAGAAGCTTGAGAGAGAGAGGGGTCCCTCTAGGGAAGGTGAGGAGGCTGCTGCCCATAGGTACTCATTATATCTGTTGGGAGGAGAGCATGAAGTCCCCAAGGTTGGTTGGGAAGGGTGCAGGTGAGCTGATCTTTGCTGCTGAGGGTACTCTGGACAGGTCTCCCATGAGCAAATGTGGGGGCTTAGAGTGTGGGGGAAGACTTCTGGTTGGAAGGCATGTTCCATTTGGAGAGGTTCAGCTGATATAGGCCTAGACCTCAAGGGGGAGGGGGTGAAGTGACAAGTCACTTCAAGTCAATTGCCTTAGGGCCTTACCCTTCTCCTGGAAATGGATGAGGAAATTCATCCTGAGGTGGCCCTGAGAAGAGGACAGGGCTCAGGCACTTGACCTATGTGACCTATGTTCAGAGGGCCCAGGGATGGGCAGAATTCTATGTATCTTTGAGGAGGGATGTGGGTACCAGGGAGTCTGGCTCTTGTTGGCATTGTTTTTGTTGAAGTGGCCACTGTTAGGGTGAGGCTGAGGCGGGCTCCAACACTGAGGAAGAAGAGATGCCATAAACCCAGCTGGGCTGTTGGCCCTCCTGTGAGTGATCACTGGGCATGGCCATGCTTACCTGGGGGCCAGTCCAGCCTGGAGCCTGGCCCTGCTCAGTGACCATATAGGGCAACAGCCTCACTGCTAAGACTCTAGGCAGCAGGATTTCCTGAGATGCTGGTGCTCTGAGGGCTGGCTGGGGGCTGTTGTAGCGCAGAGCTCGTGTGAGAAACTCACAGTTCAAGGTGACTGCTGCTTTGGAAAACAGTAATGGAGCAGACCTGGTTCCAGCAACATAGCCCCACAGTGACATACTGTGCAGTCCCAACGAGGGCACGTCTGTGCTAGGAAGACCCAAGCAACTTCTGACACATGGGAGGGAGGGTGTTTCCCCCAGGTCTTTAGGTTGGCCGTGCTGGACTGGGAGGCCTAAGACTTTGGTGGAGGTGGGAATCTGTATGTTGATATTTTGTGGGTGGGAATCAAAGCCAGAAAGGCCACTGGGGTCCAGAAAGTAGAAGGACCGACCTGCCAAGGGCTTCCCCATGGCTGGCATGAGGTGGATGCTTGATGAATTGCTGAATTCTTGGGCATACCGTGAGAAGCCTGGCCATACTTGTCTTTGTGAAGATGGGCTGGGGGATGGAGACCAGGTGCTGGTGAGGTTCAGAGAGGAGGATGGGGGCCTTGTGGGAAAGTTGGGTTTGGAAATGGCAACAATTTGGGCTGTAAGTGTGACGTGGCTTGTCCCAACTGATAAGGAGGGTCTTTCACTAAGGATGCCTCAAGCTTTGAGTCTCAGGACTGCTCAGTGCTCCATTGATGCATGGGGCAAGTGCAAGGAGATGTACCCATTTTCCCTTCAGTTCTGGGCATTTCCCGGAGCGGCTCAGCAGGGACAGGTGTTAGAGATCAGGACTAACCATCTAACCATGTCTCTAGTATTTGCATGAGGAAGCACTTGTTGCAGGGTTAATTTCTGAGTGACAGTGAAATTGGGAGAACGTGGGGTTGAGTGGAGGAGGAAGTGCCTTGGCTGCTAATGCCCACCCTGGTTTCACCTGTTCTCCTAGTCCTTATCTTTCTATGTTTGACGACTCTGCCATTGGACAGGGCTTTCTTCTCTTATCTCTTCTTCCCCTGCTGCCTTCTGTCATCCAATCTGGCTTTTGGGGTAGGTCAACTCAGGGTGATGCTGACCCTGGGCAGCAGGGGGTGGCTGTGGCCTGTGGGTTAGAGAAGTGGTGGGGAGAGGCAGTGGGGCATTTTGAATGGGGGTAGAGGGAGGTACTCCTGTCCTGGCTGGCCTGATTTCTTGAAGTGCTGGGGCTTGGTCTGCTTGGAGACATGGGAGTCCTAATGTAGGCACTGGGCAGGATGCCCCAGCCCCGCCCCCATTTTGCCATGGCAAATGCCTATTGCCCTGCTCTTCCCGCCTCCCCCTGCTTCCTCCTCCTTTCTCCTGCCCGGCTGAGCCAGCACTTTTTTCTTCTCTCCTTTATCTGCGTGAAAAGTACAGGGTGTTCTGTTTCTCCTGTGCATACAGATCAAGGAGCGGATGTTATTTATTTATTTCTTTACCCAAGGCGAGAAAAAGACAGGCAGGCACTGAGGACCATTTAAATGATTTTTCTTCCTCAATAAGGCAGTTTCTTATTTAAAAAAAAAAATCCAAAAGGAGAAGATGATACAGACCAACAGAAAACAAGAAAACAAGTTACTCATTCCCTTCCCGTGCTGGAGACAACAGAGCACCCAAAGGTCCACTTGAGCCTTTAGCATACAGTAGGGATTCCTGGATGTCTTCTCTCTTCTTTCATTTGGACCCATGGATGATAAGGGAGGGGGACCACAAGGAACACTTATCTCCTTGCCCTCTGTGGGCAGTGTGGAGCTCCTTTGGCATTTGGGGGGCACCAGGTATAATGGGACTGGTCTAGAACAAGGCCTATGGAGGACCAGGACTATGGGGTTAGCTGTGAGGGTCAAAGGTGGCAGGTTAATTTCTGAGTGACAATAAAATTGGAAGAACATGGTCTCCAGTTACTTGTGTTACTTCCACCTGAGACTCCACCTGTGATATCTTTGTGAGTTCAAGGTTTCTGAGACCTGATGTGGGAAATGGAGATTCTTTCTGCATTCATCTTAAAGACAAGAGAGTGCCTGCCAGCATTTTCCATGACCATATCCAGAACCCATTCCAAAACCAGTCTGCTTGTAATGTAGCTTCAGAACCTGATGAATTAGTTTCTTGCATGAGCCCCTCAAAAATGCTGACAGTATTGTAGTAGTACTTAGGGCTTTATTTGACTGTCTCCACAGTGGACAAGCTGGCCATACCCTTGGGGAGGCCAGGAGGTCAGGTAACTGGCTGCCAGTTTCTCCTATCCAGGCTTCCCAAAGAAGGAGCTTACCTAGTCCCCTGGTTTTCAGGGGCAATACTCAGGAAGCCTGATGATAAATAGGATGACCAGTACCTTTAGTTTAATCGTATTACACCCTGGACCCCTTAGCAGCTTTTCAAGATGCATTCCAGTGAGGCTTGAGAACCACTTCATCCATCTTACCCACTAATAGTATACAAGAAATTACTTGCGGCAGGGGCAAGGGAGGAGGGGTGCTGGCAGGGGACCCCCCCCCCAGTCCTGGGGAGCTGGGGCATGGGGGCGGTGCCGGCAGCGGTGCCACGTCTTCGTGGGGTGCCCAGGAAGCGGTGGCGTCATTGCAGCTGGCGCTGGGCCCTCCGCAGCATGCCGCGTGTTTACAAACCTGACGCAGCGTCAGCGCTGGCTGGCAGACATCCGGCAGCATCATCTCTGACCCTGCCTGCCCGCCAGTCCCCTGGCGCGTGCGGGCGGCCACATCCTCACCTCTAAATTTAGACGGCAGGAAGTAGAACCTGGGGGAGGGGAGGGGAGGAATGACTTGAGCTAGCTCTGACCCCATGCACTCGGGAGGAGGAGGACTTAGCATCTCAGGGATCGGAGGAGAGGGGGAATAGGGACCGAGGAAGGAGGAAGGAATGAAGAGCCCTGAGACCGCCTTTGGCCTCATCCCTTGGGAAAGCCGGGACACAGCCTCTATTGGAGGGGAGGCAGGGAGCTCCTGTTCCTGAAAGTGGAAACTGCCGGTGAGGGGTTCCGGGCCTCGGGCGCCACCTTCTGTCCCTTTAGAGAATCGGTTTTGCCCTGAGTGGGTTGATCTGAGTCTTTGGGTTTGGAGGGTGGTCAGGGTGTCCGGAATTCCGAGTCAGGAGGTGGTGGGTCATTTCCGTCCAGGCCCAAACATTCTGTGGGCAGGTGGAATAGGTGGGGCTAAGTGCAAAGAGCAGCTTAGCAGCTTGAATATATTTTGAAAAAGACTGCTTTTTGCTAAGATTGATAAGCAAGGTCACAGTTCCAAGTAGAATGGAAACCTCAGTAGCCAGACCTTGGGATGTGCAGAGAAGGAAGTCAGCATGCCAGCCTTTGATCCATAGATGAGTGGATTGGAGGGCAGGGATGAATATCTGAGATAGACATAGAAACCTATAGTAAGTTACACTTTTTTTTTTTTTTTGGTATGGGGGATTGAACCCAGGGATACTTAACCAGTGAGCCTCTGGTTTACACTTTTTATTTTGAGATAGGGCCTTACTAAGTTGCTGAGGCTAGTCTCAAACTTTCAGTCTTCCTTCCTCAACCTCCCAGGTTCTTGGGGATTACAGGCCTCCCTTACAAATCTTAAATGTACAAATCAGTGAGTCTTTATGTATATACTGTGTAATCATCACTCAGATTGAGATATGCAGGAAATTCTCTCCGGACCCTTCTTACTCATCTCCCCTCCCTTACAGTCTCTCTTCTGATCCCTGTCTTCACAGAACTTCCTGAACTTTGTGTAAATGAAGTCATACAGTATATGCTTTTTTGTCTCTTGCCACTTGCTCACTGTCATGTCTTTTAGGTATATCTATGTTGTTGCAAGTATCAGATAGTTCAGTTTTGTTTATTGCTGAAGAATATTCAATTGGGTGACTATACTACATATAGTGCAATGTATGTATCTATTCTACTGCTGATAGACCTTTGGGTTGTTTATAGTTTTCTTTTTTTTTGTTATTATAAAAAATCACTAGAAACGTTCTTTTTTATTACTAATAACAAAGGCTTTATTGATTAGACTTCTCTTTTATCATTGCCCTATTAGTGTTTCCTTGAATTACTACATACATTTCTGGTGCTCTTGAGCTCAAATCTGCCCCCAGGTCAGCTTGTGGAGAAACCAAATGAAAACAGAACTTAACGAATGATAGCAGTTATTAGGTAGAAACATTATTTTTTAAAAAAATTTTTTTGGTTGTAGTTGGACACAATACCTTTATCTTAATTATTTATTTTTTATATGGTGCTGAGGATCAAACCCAAGGCCTCACACGTGCTAGGCGAGCCCTCTACTGCTGAGCCACAATTCCAGCACTAGAAACATTCTTTAACAGATTTATTTGGTGGAATATACCCTGCTTCTCTTGGGTGTATTCTTAACAGTGGATTGCTATGCAGTAGGAAGGGTCATGCTTAACTCTTGGTTATGGGTGACAGTTTTTTATTTATACCATAGTTGCAGGCAGCTTCCTCTACCTGAATTTATTCTGATGTTAGATCCTGGACACTGTTAGATTCTGCAACTTCTGCTACTCAAACCTCAGTGAAGGAACTGGAGTAGACATTGTTTGGGTCAAAGAAAGACCAGAAACAGGATCAGGACTGAGAGTATTGTCCCAGGACACCTCCAAATCCTCTCGATCATTCTGGGAATAGAGAGGCTGTGTCTTCTGGGGCAGATTCAGACACCCTGTTGGCCTCCCAGCAACGGCTCCTCTAGTCTGGCGTCTCTGAGCAAGCTGGCTTAGTGTAACTGTCAATTTGATGTCTGGCCTCTGGTGCCACGGGTCCTCATGGTCCTCCGTTTCCTGGGCTCCTTGCTGCTTTGTGGTGACCGAGGGGCTGGGTGGCTGGGCAAAAAAAATGTACCAGAAATAGCAGAGGCTTGATGGACACCAGCCTCGTGGCACTCTCTGGGGGGAGGGTGGGACTTAGTCCTTCCCACCAAATTGCTACCTCATTGAGACTGTAAAAGACTAACAGAAAGCCTAGATGAGAATTGAAGGGGGGGGGGAGAGAGAGAGAGAGAGAGAGAGAGAGAGAGAGAGAGAGAGAACAAGAACACGAGGGCACATGCCAGGCAAGAGTCAGGAGCAAAGCAGTGTCTATCCTTCTGTGTGCAAATATCCTGGACTTGGTGTTGAGCATCCTGTCGTCTGTGCAAGTATCCTTGGGTATGTGTGAGCATCCAGGGGTTGGTGTCAGCATTCTGGGGTTGGTGTGAGCATCCGGGGTTGAGTCAGCATTCTGGGGTTGGTGTGAGCATCCTATGGTCTATGCAAGTATCTCGAGGCCTGTGCAAATGTCCTTGGGTATGTGTATCCTGGGGTTAGTGTGTGTCTCCAGGGTTTGATGGGAGCATCCTGGGGTTAGTGTGAGCTTTCTGGGGTTGGGACATACTGGACCACAGTAGCCATGCTTGGCTGTGCTAGTTCAGGATCAACAGCCTCATGGTCAATGTCTCTTGACTTTGGCTTTTTTGGTCATCTCCTCACTGGCCACTACTTGCCTCTGCTTTGGGGCCTGTGGATAGGAAAGAGGTACTAACAGGTTTGGGATAGAATTGATGGATGTCAGAGGCTTAGGATGGGCTCCATTTCCTGGTGGGGACTCAAATGCATCCCCCTTTTCTTTTCTTTATTCCCTTCCTTTCTCCTACATTTATTTACTTATTTCTTCTTCCCTGCATCCTTTAGAGGTAACTCTTCTTGTCCAGGTCTTCAGAGAGGGAGGAGTAGGACTCGGTCCCCTCTAGAGGACAGAGTGTGATGGGAGCCTGTGAGTGTCCCTTGGGGCAGCTGAGCTGTGACACTCCTCCTCCTAGGTTCCTAGAAGGCGAGTGCGGACGGTATGCAAAGTTGTGAATCCAGTGGCGACAGTGCGGATGACCCTCTCAGTCGTGGCCTACGGAGAAGGGGACAGCCTCGTGTGGTGGTGATCGGCGCCGGCTTGGCTGGCCTGGCTGCAGCCAAAGCACTTCTGGAGCAGGGCTTCACAGATGTCACTGTGCTTGAGGCTTCCAGCCGCATCGGAGGCCGCGTGCAGAGCGTGAAACTTGGTGAGCATTACCCCAGGCAGCACCTCCCTAGGTCACATTTTATTCTCTAACCCATGACCCTGTCTGAAATCTCATTATCTTCTTCCTTAGGATACACATTTCTTCATATAACCTGTAAATATTTTCCAGAAGCTTCCTTTGTGTCCTTCACAGAGGGGGAGAAGGTGGAGTTCTAACATACGTTCTTGGAGAATGCTGGCTTGGTAGCTAGGATTCATAGTGTTCAGGAGGAAGGGGACACCTAGAAGCAGCTTGCTTGGTGCTAGGTGGGCTAGTTTCTTCTATGTTGCAAGAAGGGGAATCTGCAACTTCCTACTAGTCATTAATTTTTGAGTATGAATTAGTGTATCATTGCTAAGAGAGCTAGTCCTAGGACAATAGAAACTTAGGTTATCAGAGGTGGAAGGGATTTTGGGCCTTCTTGTGGGTGATGTGCAGGTCTTAGGATTGTCTGTAAAGAAGGTCTATTCAGGTTTCAGATAAAGAGGACCCTAGAGAAAGCAGCCAAGTAAAAGACTTGATTTTGGGATGGGCAGATTTTACCAAGTCTCCTACAGAGTGGGGGAGATTGCTTGAAATGCAGCTGGAGGTCAGGACTTCCCAGTCATTGTGGGGATCTGACCAGTGAGAGGTTAAGTGGGTTGGGACCATGAAGATGATCCATGGCAAGCACACATGGTGGCCTGCAGTGTGTGGATGAGCCCTCTGTAGGGTTTTGTGTGTGTTTGTGTCTGTTCTACCCCAGTTGGCAAGGGCAAGAAGAGCCTGTGTGCTCACTTGCTTGGAGAGGAAGGTGGTCAGGCTTAGAACCAGCAGAGGTTAGGACACCTAACCTCTTCTTGTAGAAGAATGAGTTAAGAGTCTTTCCCTAGAGCAGTGACTAGGAAGCATATGTAAAGTTTTGTCCCTCCTCCTCTGCCACACACTGTAGTGTCTGCTGGAAGTCAGGATGAAAGTACCATCCAAAGGACTTGTAAACCCGGGACAGCCCGTGGAAGTGCTGGGACTCTTTGCTAACACCCAATTGGTTGGCTGGCTGGGAGCCTTGGGGAAAGGCAGTCTAATTACCCATCTGGATGAGATATTCAGGGTTTGATATAGAAACAGAAGACAAGGAGACAGATGGCCTAGTCATGGTAGCTGAGAGCTGAGAGCTGAGACATGACCATGCTAAATGGTCATCATTAGCTGTAACCTGTACGAATCTTTCTCTGAATCTCAAGACCTGCACCTTACCTACAAAGGGACCCCAAATTCCCTTCCACCTCTGCTAACCAACCTTCCTATTGCCTGGGGCAATTCACACTCATACAGGAAAATGCTGGTACAAGGTGGCACTGCAGGAGAGAAGGGCCGAGGAAGGCTGAGAGGATGATTGGGTAGGAAGTCTTGCTGTGGGGAAGGAGGCTGGGTATGCAATGGTGGTGGTAGAAGTTGAGCAGATGGAGAGAAGAAGGGACAGTATGTGTGGAACGATGAATGTGAGAAGATGGAGGTGGCCAGGATGGGGAGCACATGTTAGAGCAAGGGTGTGTATAATTGTGTCATGTGTGCAGTTCCTAGGACACGAAATGTCTGTGAAGTTGGCATAGAGATGATGTCTGATGCCCTTTGGATGCATGGATGATAGACAAGGATGACAGAGACAGAGGGGCCAGCTGGGAGGGGGCAGGCAACATCCTCTGCTGGGGGCTTGCTCTGTACAAAGCTTGGGGATAGAGGTGGAACACTGACTCTGATCCTGACCTTGAGCTTCTCACCTCTTCCTGCTTTTGATGAGTATCCTGAGGCAGGAAAGGTGCTCTGTGTCAGGGCTGCCCAGTGGGTGGTGTAACTTGTAACTCCCTGCTGTGCCCTAGGAAGGGTTCAGGTCCCTCCTCAGAGTACTGGTAGCTTTCCTCTTCCATTGTGAACTCTCAGCAGACCAGACACTTGGGGAGCCTGAAACCTAAGGCTCTAGAGGAAGGTTAGTAATAGAATGACCTTAAAGACCACTGGGTTACCTTTGCAGGCAGGGCGCCAGGCTTTCAACTACTGGTGCTCTTCAGTCTGATCACTTTTCTTGGACAAAGAGACCTATACATTCCTGCTTCTTCCAGAGACGCCAGGAAATTCTGTTTTGTTAGCTGTGGTATGAGGTTGCATTTTCTCTTGTTTTTGGCATGTACATGTGTACAGGGCTATTTTTAGTAACTGCTGATTTAATTAGAAGCAGCCAAGGAAAGGGAAGGCATAAAAAAGGAGAACATGCCTAGTTCTTAGGGTGAGGGCTAATACTGCTGTGTGTTAGAATATATTGGATAGCTATTGCTGTATAACAAAATGCCTTCAAATGCAATGGCTTAAAGCAGCATCATTTGATTTGCTTAAATTCTGCAGGTCAGAAATGTTGGCAGGACTCAGGTAAGTGGGTCTTTTGCTGGATTTGCCTTAGCTCCCTCATATGCAACAGTCATCTGGCAGCTTAACTGGGGTTGGTTAAGATATCTAAGATGGCCTCACCCACATGCTTGGTGGTTGGCATAGGTTTTTTGGTTCCAGCATGTGTCTCTAGTAGGATAAGACTGGTCCCCCTGCACCATGGTTGTTATATTCTAGAGGGTGAGAGTAGAAGCCACGAAATCTCTTGAGGCCTTGGCTCTGAAGCCACAAATATCACTTTCACCATATTCTACTAATCAAAGCAAGACATGAGTCCAGCCCAGATTCCAGGGGTGGGGAAAAGGACTCCACCTCTTGATGGGAGAAATGGCAAAGTCATGTTGCCAAGGGGCATGTTTACAAGGATAGGATGGTTTTTTTGTGACCATCTTGGCAAGAAATTTACCACATATATCTTGAACCAGTGTGCAAAAACAAAACACCAAAAATGTTTCTATCCTCTTTGCATTGTTTTGACTTCTCTGGGAACTAAGTAGGGAAGGAAATGAATGTACCATGGTCCTTGAAGCATTAGAAGAGGAAACTGAGGCTCAGGCAGAGAGACAGCATGCCAAAGTCTAGACTTTGGCTGGAGGTGGAAAATAGAACCATTTCCCAGGGCTGTCCCAACTTGGACCCAGGAGTGACCCTCCAACCACCTCAAATAGATGCTCTAACCAGAGAATGTCTGCCCCCTGTGCTAAAGGATTAGAAGGCTTATTTCCCCCTGGAGATCTGGTTTAGATTTCTCTAAGGAGGAATCTTTCAAACTGGAATGTTGGCCCTCTCTCTCCTCCCCATTTGGAAGGGGCCTTTTTCTATCTGGGAGAAGGACTTAGACCCTGGGGTGATGATGGTATTGAGGAGCTTGAGTAAGGCTGGATGAGGATCTTGGTCCTTTACTTAACTTGGGTGCCCAGGTGTCCACAGTTTTCCTCTCGAGCAGGGAGGCGCCAGGGAGGAGGGAGGTCTGGTATCTGGTGTTATTTTGGAAAAAGGTTGGACTGGAAATGGAGAGCCTTCTAACTGTTCCCCTCCTGAATCATTCTGGGTGGCTCTTCTCTTAGCTGTAAAGTGGGTTTCACTGGGAACTTTTCCCTGAAGTCTTGTGGTTTTCAGAGGATGCTGAGCCCTTTCTTGTCCTGTTCTTGAGGTTGGGAGGATTCCCTTGGAGGAAGAAGAGGAGGCAGTGTTCAGGCCCTGTCTAAAGAAATCCCTGCCCCTCTAAGGGCCTATTGTTGTTGCCATTAGGACACGCCACCTTTGAGCTGGGAGCTACCTGGATCCATGGCTCCCAGGGGAATCCTGTCTATCATCTAGCAGAAGCCAATGGCCTCTTGGAAGAGACAACTGATGGGGAGCGCAGCGTGGGCCGCATCAGCCTCTACTCCAAGAATGGGGTGGCCTGCTACCTTACCAACCGTGGCCGCAGGATCCCCAAGGACGTGGTTGAGGAATTCAGCGATTTATACAACGAGGTGAGGGTTGGTCAGGCAACAGGGTGTGGGGAGGGTAGAAGGAGTTGGGAGACCTGCTGGGATCTTCTATGATCCTACTTGTGTGTCTTTGCACACTGTGGGCCCTACCTTTGGAAAGGAAGGACAGTTTGAGAATAAAAAGCAAATAATGAGTGGAGAGGTACTAGGCAAGTCATAATTGATGCACATGATTAAATATTTCTTCAAAATGGCCTTGAACATCTTTTGTTAGTGTTATTAGTAGATACTTGGGTGGCAGAGTTTTCTATTATTGTTTTTGGATACTCTTAAAATTTTATTTTCTAATTATTCACAGTACATAGCAGTAGAACTGATTTTTATATATTGATTTTAACTTCCTTGCTGAATTATTATTTTGATTCTAATAATATCTAGTTACATTATGGAATACAAATTAGTATATCTACTAATATACTAATTTGTATTCCATAATGTAACTATTAATATACTAGTTTATATTCTATGAATATTTCTGAACTTTAGGAACTACATGAAAATGAGAATTTTGTCTTTTTTCTTTCTAATCCTTAGGGCAGAGTTGTCTAGTAGAACACTTTCACAGTGATGGATATATTTTAAATCTGCACTATCCAATAGGGTAGTCACTAGCCACATGTGGCTTTTGAGCACTTGAAATGAAGCTGGTATATCTGAGAAGCTAAATATTTAATTTTAAGTTGCTATAGGTGTCTAGTGATTACTGTATTGGGTGCACAGCTTCAGAGTATTTTTCTTACCATATTGCACTGGTTAATATCACAGTCTAATATTAGAGGTAGCAATGGCATACATCCTTGAATTATTCAGGTTTTTAAAAAATTGTTAATGTTCTTAGTATCTTTCAGTGGTGCTGTGAACTGCACTGAACAGGCAAGGTAATGTATAGACTTTGTTTTCTGATAGCCTGTCATTTGTAATGTAATGACCCTTTGTAGTCCATCCAGGACAGCAAATGGGCCAGCAAGCACCTTTTGTGCATTTTCTAATCTCTTGCTTTGGAAGTCCCTGCTGTGTGGAGGACAGGGACACAAAGTATTTTCTCTGTAGGCACTGGCAGTATATTTTCTGTATAGTTCCTTGGTATTATGTGTTTTCACTCACTGCAGAGAGGTTGAATTATTAACGATCAGATAAGGACTAGTATTCTTCAAGGTAGACCTTCCTGGTCTACACCCTGATTCCCAGGCTCTTGGAGTGCTTCAAGCATGGATGCTTCTTGAAAATGACTTTCAGGACCATGACCTCCCCCGACCTACCACTGCCCCAGCACTGGGGTTCAAGCCCAGAGACTAGCACATGCTAGGCATATGCTTTACCACTGAGCTGCACTCCCAAACCTTGCTCTTTTAAATGTCCTTAAAAGTAGATCATCAGCTGGGTGTGGTAGTCCTGGGGATTACGGGGATTGTACACCTATAATTTCAGCAGCTTGGGAGGCTGAGGCAGGAGGACTGCAAGTTTGAAGCCAGCCCCATCAATTTAGCAAGACCTTAAGAAACTTAGTGAGATCTTGTCTCAGAATAAAAAAATAAAAAGGGCCAGGGATGTGGCTCAGTGGTAAAGTGCCTCTGGGTTCAATAATCAGTACCAAAAAAAAAAAAAAAAAGTAGATCATCATCATCAACTTGTGCTGGTCCATTTGATTTTTGAAAGTCAAGGGTATGAGTTATGGAAAATAGGGTAGATAAAGTAGGTTATCAGTTTATCAATCTGGGTCATGATGCTTTGGGTCTGAAGGTTGAAGTATAACCATGAGGTTAGGATTTCCTTGATGATGATCTTGATTCAAATATCAGTTATAATATTTATTAGCTATGTAATTTTTTTTTTTGGGGGGGTTACTGGGGATTGAACCCAGGGGCACTTAACCACTGAGCTACATCCCCAGCCCTTTTTTGTATTTTATTTAGAAACAGGTTCTCACTGAGTTGCTTAGGGCCTAACAAAGTTGCTGAGGCTGGCTTTGAACTCGAGATCCTCCTGCTTCAACCTCCTGAGCCGCTGGGATTACAGGTGTGTGCCACTGGGCCTGGCCTAGCTGTGTAATCTTGAGCAAGTTATTGAACCTCTCAGATCTTTACTTTCCTTATTTGTAAAAAGGACATGGTTGTACCTACTTATTAATGTTGTAAGGATTAAATGAGATCCCAGTGAAAAGTGCTTAATAAGAATTGAGGTAGCTGGGCGTGGTGGCACATGCCTGCAATTCCAGTAGCTTGGGAGGCTAAGGCAGGAGGATCTCAAGTTCAAAGCCAGCCTCAGCAACTTAGTGAGGCCCTAAACAACTTAGTGAGAACCTGTCACAAAAAAAAAAAAAAAAAAAAAAAAAAAAGCCAGGGATATCATACAATGGTTAAGTGTCCCTAGGTTCAATTCCTGTATCCCTCCAAAAAAAGGTGGGGCTAGTATTAGCTACCTTTGACCTGTCCCATTTCCTGGAATCACATCAGGAAGCCATTATTTAACTCAGGGGAGGAGACTGTACCTACATGACAAACTCATGTTCAAGTTAAGGCTGTCCTCAGCAGTGGTGGACACAAAGACAGGCAACATTCCTTACTCCTCAGTTGGGTTTTGGCCTCTAGTCAATCAACGTGAGCTAAGGATGGGCTACCATGTTGCTAATCACTCAAGGAAAAACCCCAGGGAGGGTGAGGTAGTTGAGAGCCTGACGCTTTGGCAGTGGTCTGGTGTGAGGAATTTGCTGAGGACTCCATGAAGAATTTGCTGAGGACTCCAGTTAAGGCCAAACACTCAGTATCTTGTGACTGCAGAGAGGACAAACGAATAATTTAACTCATTTTCTTTTGTATAATTTATTCTTACAAGACATGTTTAATTCATGTTTCTATCTCTTGTGGAGGCCTTTCCCTTGAGTGGAATGGTGGGGGTGGAGAGTGGTGATCTCAGTAGGCTTTGCCACCTCCCTTGACTCTGTGGCTCCAGGGCCTGTCCCAGGGCTGGGGTGCAGGGCAGACATTGTTCTCCCAGATGTGTGCTGACTGAATCTGAACTCACTCTAGGAAAGGAAGCACACCCCTAGTCAGCTCAGCTGCAGATGTTCAGCCCAGGAGCCCACATTTGCCGGTGTCCTGGGAATGACAGCAGTGGGTGGGGGATCTTGCTGTCTTCCTGCTGACAGATTTTTTAGATTAAGTCTTAGTCCTTGATGTCCCAGCCCCACCCTGTCTTTTCAGAGTCATCTCTTGAACTTTCTCTCTCCTTGTTGCTCCCTTTGGCAAGATTAATCCACATTAAGGTTTCTGAATGCATCTCCATCTCTCCCCACCTGTCTCCCTGCCCACCTCTGGCTGTGCTCTTCCCGCTGCCTGAAACACTTTGCTTTTCTTTCCCAATGCCATCCTGACTATCTCTCAACTATTTAGGGGCTGGTAGATCTCATAACACCTGGGTTCTTTTCTATCACAGCATGTCCCATAAATACAGCTGTCATGGAATATCTCTATAATTTGAGTGGTCATGGGCTGGGACCCTTTCTCTCTTGCTCACCATTACAACCTGTGTCTGGCATGAAGCCTAATAAATGTGTGTTGAGTGAATGTTGGGGCCTGCCCCAGGGATGGCTTAGCTTCTTTAGGGAGGCCTGCCTAGAGTTTTGTGGAGGTTATATACCAAGCAGGCAGGGAATGAGTAGAAGGACTCTGTTCAAGGGACTGATTATCACTATTGCTGAGATGTGGGTTGGAATTCTTGCTGAAATGTGCCCACAAAATAATTTCCATTCCTTGGTGTGCTGGGGCTTCCTTGAGATGCCCTTCTGTGTTCAACCCTTCCCTCTGCATTGCCTCTTTTTTTACATGCATCTGAGACCCTAATGAAGGGCGTGCTTTATGTGGATCCAGGAAGGTGCTGTTGCCACCCTTTCTCCTTTCACAAGGCAAAAGAGGCATCTCTGAGTGATCAGATCTCAGGGACCCTCTGCTCCTCTCCCTGCAACACTGGCCAGTCGACAGCTTTAGGCTGCTTTCTTGGGAAAGGGCAGAACAGAAATGCTTGGGCAGGAGGACAGGGAAAGGGTTGTGCATTTGATTCTTGGAAAAGGTGGGTGTACGTAGACCTGTGTTCCTTCGTGGGATGTGGAGCCCTACAGACCTATACAGAGCCTCTGAGGGGGTGGTTTCTTTTCCCCCAGACTGTATAGGTGCCAAATGTTTCAATTCTAAGCGAAGGCCCAGCAACAACCTTGGAATCCATGCCACCTCTCTGAGGTGAGGAGGCTGGCTGCCTAGGGCAGCCTGCCATTCCCAGTCTGCTTAGCAGGTGCTCCTTCATGCAGAGGTCAAGGGCTCAGCACATCCGGGAACCACCTGGTAGCTGTCACTTTCAAATTGGGCTCCTTTCATTTGGGGGTGGAGGTGCAATGAGGGAGTGTGAGTTTCCTGGGGTCTCTCTGGCAGGTCTATAACTTGACCCAGGAATTCTTCCGGCATGGTAAACCAGTCAACGCTGAGAGTCAAAACAGCGTGGGGGTGTTCACCCGGGAGGAGGTGCGCAATCGCATCAGGGATGACCCTGACGACCCGGAGGCCACCAAGCGCCTGAAGCTTGCCATGATCCAGCAGTACCTGAAGGTATCTTTGCTTTTAAGTACAGCTGTCAGAGTGAAGAAGCCTGATTCTGGGGGAGTCTGGGTCTGAGGAGGGCTGTGCTGCTCAGAGTTCTTGTTCTTTGCCCAGCCTGGCTCTGGTGTCATTGGCTTCTCTCTGGGTCCTCCCACAGGTGGAGAGCTGTGAGAGCAGCTCACACAGCATAGACGAGGTGTCCCTGAGCGCCTTTGGGGAGTGGACGGAGATCCCCGGTGCCCACCACATCATTCCCTCAGGCTTCATGCGGGTTGTAGAGCTGCTGGCTGAGGGCATCCCCTCCCATGTCATCCAGTTGGGGAAACCGGTCCGTTGCATTCACTGGGACCAGGCCTCAGCCCGCCCTCGGGGCCCTGAGATTGAGCCCCGGGTTGAGGGCGACCATAATCATGACACCGGGGAGGTTGGTCAGAGTGGAGTGGGTCCCCAGGGGGGCAGATGGGATGAGGATGAGCAGTGGCCGGTGATGGTGGAGTGCGAGGACTGCGAGGTGATCCCAGCGGACCATGTGATCGTGACGGTGTCGCTGGGCGTGCTGAAGAGGCAGTACACCAGCTTCTTCCAGCCAGGCCTGCCGGCAGAGAAGGTGGCTGCCATTCACCGCCTGGGCATCGGCACCACCGACAAGATCTTCCTTGAATTCGAGGAGCCCTTCTGGGGCCCCGAGTGCAACAGCCTGCAGTTCGTGTGGGAGGACGAGGCAGAGAGCCGCACCCTCACCTACCCGCCGGAGCTCTGGTATCGCAAGATCTGCGGCTTCGATGTCCTCTACCCGCCTGAGCGCTATGGCCACGTGCTGAGTGGCTGGATCTGCGGGGAGGAGGCCCTCGTCATGGAGAAGTGCGACGATGAGGCTGTGGCTGAGATCTGCACGGAGATGCTGCGTCAGTTCACAGGTGTGTCCTCTGCCGCCCTTTCCACCTGACCCCTTTGTCAGCCAGCTTCCCCCGAAGACCCTTGGCAGCTCTCCCCTCCCCAGACTGTGAAACCCAGATGGCTGTGGGCACCGGGAGCCACTGCAGGGCACCAGCTTGGCTCCTAAATTGCTGACACTCTCACTTCAGAGCATGAAACTCTAAATGGGTGCTGTGTTCTCTTCCCCTTCTAAGGACTGATGGCAAAAACACTGCCCATTCCTTTCCCATGGTCTTCCTAAGAGTTGGATTTGATTTTATAATCTGATTGTTTTAGTAAAACATTTTCTACACATATTTTCAGGAGAACTTAACAGGGATCCCTGACATTAGAATGGAAAATATGATTATCTGTAATTTTTTTTTTTTTTTTTTGCAGTGCTGGGCATTGAACCCCAGCCTTGTGCTAGGCTAGTACTGTACCAACTGAGCTACATTCCCAGCTCCTATAGTTATTTTTAAGATAGGAAAACTAGGACCCTGAGAGATGGAATGTTTTGCTGGGGGGTCACCCAGAGGTGATGAGTGGGCCTCCCTCCCCCTCTCCTCTTCCACCCTCAGTGCTTTCTCCAGGCAGCCTGATATTCCTGGAGCCCTGGAGGTGGGGTGGAGTTGTTCATTCTGGAATGCCTTCTGTATGTATGCAGCTTTGTTTCTTATCCTTCCTCCTCTTGGCTCTTCTGACTCCCCAACAGGGAACTCCAACATTCCAAAACCTCGGCGAATCCTGCGCTCAGCCTGGGGCAGCAACCCCTACTTCCGAGGTTCTTATTCATACACACAGGTGGGCTCAAGCGGGGCAGATGTGGAGAAGCTGGCCAAGCCCCTGCCCTACACCGAGAGTTCTAAGACAGCGGTGAGTGGGGATGTGTTTGGTGAGAGGCCTGGGAGTGGGTGTGTGGGTATTTCGTGTGTGTCTGGTCCAGGTTGAGGAAGGGTATGAGGTAGTGTTCACTAAGGTGTGCTAAAGTCAGGCAGCAGTGGAGTGGCACTTAAAATGAAAGAGAAAACAAGACAGTGTGCGCTTAACATCTGGAAGAAAAAAAAAATGGAATCAAATTGAAACTTTAAATGCTTTCTTGGGATGATAAAAACTGAGCCATTTCATTCTGTTAGTTAATATGGTAGCAGTTAGCCGTATTTGGTTTAAATTAACCAGAATTTAAATTAATAAATTAAAAATTTCGTTTCTTGGGTGCATTAGTCACATTTCAAATTTAATAGCCACATGTAGCAAGGGGCTATCCTATTGGATTATGCAGCTATAGAATTTTTCAGTGTCATAGAATGTTCTATTGGATAGCACGGATTCAATGGAAATATTTTCCCACCATGTTTTAGAAAATAAAATTAAGAACACGACCCACTCCAAAATTATGTCACCTGTACACTAAAAAAAAGGTAAATTTGAGAGAAATATATATTTTTGTTTCCACAAGGTGGATTTTTAGTTTTCCCAACTAAGTGTACATATAACAATAAATGTTAAAACCCCCACAGAATTAAATTTAAGACAATTCTTTGGAAAATTGGCGAAAGAAATTTCAGTCAACCAAGGTTTACACTGTGTCTGCCCTGCTGTGCTCAGAGGGAGAAAGGAAAGGGGTCTTCAGAGAGGTCCCTACCACTGCCATAGCTATCTTTGCAAAAAGTAAACCTCTTATCACCTGCCTCAGGACTAGTGCATGTAAAAAGGCAAAGTAAAACAAAAATAACTGTGGCTTAAACAAGACAACTTTACTTCCATCACACAAAAGGAAATCTGGAGGTAGGCGTCAGGACCTAGTATTATTAGTTACTGACTTTTATCTTCAGGGCCACCTTATGGTCCAAGAAGGGTGCAGAGGCTCTGGATCTTACATCTGCCTCTTAGTCTAGAAGAAGGAAAGGCAGATGGGCAAAAAAGGGAATCCTTTGGAGCTGAGACATGGATCTCTAAGCAACCATGCATTTGCATCTCATTGGCCAGCACTTTGCCATGTGACCACACCTTGATGATGGAGAGGCTGGGCCACATCATTTTTATTTGGGATGACATCTGGCCCAATTAAAAATTAGGGCTTTATAATTGAGGAGATAGAGGAGAAAGGGTGGATGTGGGAACAGGTGTCTGCTACAACATCCTTCCCGCCATGATGGATTAAAAACTGCATTCGATCAGGCTCCACAGCTGATGCCTTGGCATTTGCAGTTTGAAAGGCATCAGAATAAAGTCCACACACAAGCTTGGGATGCAAGAACTTGAACTTTGCCTGGACTTTACCAAGAGAGCCTGCTTTCTCCAGGTTGATTCCTGGATATACAAAAAATTGCACTTTCCCCCAGTGTGGAGCATTTTGCTCCCACTTTTACCTTTCTTTGAATGTTCTTTGCCTCTATTCATCCAGCATCTTCTGAGAACTGGCCCAAAGGTCCTCTCCTCTGGGAAACTCTGTGGGATCCACCAGGCCTCTTTTCTGAGCCGTTGGCACCTCATCCAAACACCTACCACATCATGTATGACCGTTGTTTAGTAATTGGGTTTCATGTCTGGCTTCCCCACCAGCATGGAAGCACCACAAAGCAGCAGCCTGCTCACCTTTTATCATCCAAGTGCCCAGAACAGTCCCTGGACCTTGATAGGGGCTCCATAAAGGTTTGTTAAATCACCACCTGACTTTATCAATTGCTTATGTTCTTCCAGGTTCTAAGTGCTTTAGATCCATGATTTCACTCAGTCCTTGTAACCACCCTCAGAAGTAGGAGGTACAAACACATTGGGCCAGTGAGAAAATCAAGGCTCAGGGAGGTTAAACCCCTTGCCCTGTTTGCTACTAAGAGGCTCACAGAGCATTTGAGACTGCAGAGCCTGGACTTCTAATAGCCTCAGGTCAGAAAGAACCAAGGTCTGGATGTTTGGGGAAGAAAGAGGGGAAGGTGACCAGGTGGGATGTGTAGCTCCTCATCCTGTGGAAGCAGCAGAACCTGCATCTTAGATGCCTGCCCATTCTTCTGTGATTTGTGGTAGGGATGAGGGTTCTAGGGCATTCAAGAAGCTCTTTGGCCTCTGCTGCTCCTTCATCCTCACCTTCCCTTCCCCCTACCCAGCCCATGCAGGTGCTGTTCTCTGGTGAGGCCACTCACCGCAAGTACTACTCCACCACCCATGGTGCTCTGCTCTCTGGCCAGCGCGAGGCTGCTCGTCTCATCGAGATGTACCGAGACCTCTTCCAGCAGGGGACCTGAGGGCTATCCTCACTGCCTAGCGAGCATGTTCCTTAAAGAACAACTAACTCGTGACTGCCAGCCCCTGCCCCTTCCCCCCTTGTGCCCCTAACTTCCCCATCCTCTGTAGAATGGATTTTAATCTTTGGTAGAGCTAGATAATCTGGCTGGCCTCAGACCCAGCCCTGTAGCTGTTCCTTTTCTCCAGACCAGGTGGTGACCCTGTGGGGCCCGTTGATTTACCTCTGTGCTGGGATGCTGACTCCTGCACCTCCCCTTCTCCCTCCTTGTTATTGCAAGTGCCTTCGATACTTTGCATTTTGGGATAATAAAAGAGGCCACCCTTCCTGTGCTCCTCAGCTTCTCTCCTCAGTTCTCCTCAGCCTCTGCGTGTGTGTTTTTAATCACACCTCCTTTGAGGGGGGGTTGGTGGGGGGAACCATGGCCTGACGATGTCCCCAGAACGGTAGGTGCTTGCATTTACTGGAGGGGATGTCCCCCTCACCCTATTTGTGGCTAAACAGAGAGCTTCCTCAGGAATATAGGCCTCACCCTGCCCAGTGCTGGCTCCTTCAGGATGGGCCTAGGTCGGCTTCATGGCCCTTTGCCAGACTTCTTGGAGCTTAATTGGATAATGAACTGCATGGAGTGAGGTGAGTTCCATGTGAGGAGACCCCACTTGTGGCTCCCTGCCAGGCTCAGATGTGTTCATTGTTAATCTGTTGCTGGTCACAGGGTGGTGGATCTGGCCCTTACAGAGGTGTCTTTTGAGCCTCTGGGAATGTGGATAACATGACCATTTTTTTTTTTCTTTTTTGGTGGCAGGGAGATATCCTGAGTGTGATCCATCTGCTGTGTTCCAAGGATCTGCCACTTATGGGAGGTGGGGATAGAATTTTCTTCTCTTTTTGCTGAGTGGAACATGTCCTTGCACTTATACTCCACCCACACACCTATAGGTGCTTCTTGTGCATATGTAGACATACAGCCTCCATCCATGTACCTATACATAACATGAACCTACATATACACATGCACATACCTGAGTTTATCCACGAGAAGTGTTTATAGAATTTTTGCCAAGGATCCATACCCATCTGCTGGCATAACTTAAAAATATATATATATAACATTTTTTTGAACAGAGGAATGTATTCATGTGATTCAAGCCCAAAAGCCCTTTGAATTGTATATTTTTTGAGGGTGGGGGGGGTACTGGGGTTTGGACCCAGGGGTGCTTAATCACTGAGACACATTCCCAGTTCTTTTAATTTTTTATTTTGAAATGGGTCTTGCTAAGTTATCTAGGACCTTGCTAAGTTGGTGAGGTGGGCCTGAACTTGTGATCCTCCTGCCTCAGCCTCCTGAGCTGCTGGTATCGCAGGTATGTGTCACTGAGCCTGGTGAAACAACCCTTGTTATACCTGTCCAGAATCACCATTGCCCCTCCATATCCCCTTGCTATTATGTCAGGTGTTTCTCTTAGATATATCAATATTAAGATACTTTTCCTTCTTTTTATACAAAAGTGCCAAAGTATTCATCCTGTCCTGCATTCTGCTTTTTTAGATTAACAGTATACACTGGACATCTTTCCACAGTAGTACTTAAACAGACAGTGTAAATTTAGACATTACTTTGGTTAAAGCAGGTCTGTCTCCTTCCTGACTTCGTGCCTTGGAGGCACCTGTCCACCTCTCACCCTCCCCAGTTCCTGGTTTTTCCCACCAACTGCAGTGGGATGGACAGAAGTAAACCCATGGCATAAATATGGGGGAAGAAAGTAATACAGGTTCTCGGGGTCACAGGCATAGGAATTGTAAGGGACTCCATGAGGATGAGAAGGCAGGAAATGTTTCTTCGGTGACTCCATGTCAGGTATAGGTAAGAGGGAGGGAGAGAACATTCACTTGGTGCCAGTCACCCTCTGGCAGGGTGTCAGTCATAAATGATGGGCACATTGTCTCTTGATTTGTTATGGATGCCAACTTTGGCTGGAAGGGTGACTTATCCCTGAGGGTAAGTGAAGTCTCAGAGTGGTTAATAAGTGTGCCCATTGTCACTCAGGTAGGTAGTGATACTGAGACATACACTGAGATCTGCCTGACCCCACAGTCAGGCTCATTCTATTGTATCGTACTTGATGAAGAAAAGAGATTGAAGCCACCAAAGCAATCTGAAGCCATTGCCAGAGAGGGTGGACACGGGCACAGCCTCCCTAGGAGGCTGTGCGACTGATTCTACCAGGGCTGGTCTTGTGCTTGCTAGCATTTTCCCTCCCTGATTTCCATCCAAGAGAAATCTGAGTGCAGATGCCCACAAAAGATGTGTACCAAAATTTTCATAGAAATGAAGTTTACAATAACTAGAAATTGGACTCATCCCAGCTGTCCACCCATAGAAAAAAATGGATGAACTGTAGTACATTCACACAATGGAATATTACTTAGCAATAGAATAAAATAAATGACTATTTGCAACAATGTGGATTATCTCAAAGACATGGTTCATTGTTGAATGGAAAAATCCAGATACAAGGCTATGTCCTGGATGATTTCTTTTATATAAAGTTTAAGAACCTGCAAAATGAAGCTATGGCATTAGCAGCGAGGAGATGGGCATAGTTAACAGGAGTTCATGCATTGGTAAAAATGCAAGTCACATACTGAATATTTATGCATATTTTTGTATTGTGTGACTTAATTTAAAAGATTAAAGTAGGGTCTAAAGACTTCCTCCCCATTCTCCCAACCCACCCAACCCAAAATGTGCTGTGTTTGTCTAGCTAATTTCTTTCTTGGCAGAGACAAAGCATTCTAAGATCCGATAAAGGGAGGAGGGACCTACTTAGGCCCATTGGCTACTCAATGATAAGGGTTGACCTGGAATTCATATAGAATGTCCCTGCTTATTTGATCCATTATTCTGTGTGTCCCCTCATCTTCTCAGTGCCTGCAGATGTTCAAGAGAGGTGGGGAGTGTTTCATAACAGAGGAAATCGAGGTTCCCAGAAGGACTTGTGTGCGGCTGAGCAAGTCCACACAGTTTAGAGAGGATGTGATCTTGTGGGAGTGGGAACAATCCTGGGAGGAAGCCAGCGGGGACCCTTGTGACACACAGGAGGGGTCAGGTTGGAGGAGGGGTCAGGTTGGAGGAGAGTCTGCCAAAGCAACCAGCCCTCCAATGTGCTGTTCCACCTCAAATAATTGCATAATGTAGGTAGCGTTTATGATTTACAGCTCGAAAAGCAGATTCCAGGCAGATGAACAAAGAGGAGCAAGAACCCTTCAGCAGCGTGGAGCAGCTAGACACCTGGAACCCAGGATGCATTCCATGTGGTGACTAAGTTCCTGAAGCAGATGTGGACAACCAAACATTGATGGACAACCAAAGGGATCTATCAAATGTGGCATGCTCAGGCCATCACTCTTTCCAGCATTGCCATATAGTTCCCATTGCCTGAAAGGTCACCTGGAGAGAAGTTCTTTCCTGCACTGGATTCTATGTGGACTTGGTTGGTTTCTTGTGCTTTGGGTATCAGGGAATCCATAGTCACAGCATTCAGTTGTGGCTTTGGATGCCTCAGAAATGTGCCCTCAGAAGGCTTCGGGCACTATGTCTTCCTGACTTTGCTGCTATATGACAATGAGTTATCTTCTACTTTATGGAAACTGCCTGCAGTCTGCCCCTCCCACAAGTATAGCACTGGAACACCTCTGGTTTGAGCCACTGTTAGTCAGCTTTCTGTTGCTGGGACAAAATACCTGAGGTAATTAACTTAAGAGGAAGAAAGGTTTATTTTGGCTCAGAGTTGTAGAGATTTTGGTTCATTGGTCCCCTTGCTTTTGGCTGTGGTGGCACAGTACATTATGGTGGGAGCATATGTTGGAAGACATTTGCCTCATGGTAGCCTGGAAACACAGAGAGACAGGAAGGGATTGGGGTCCCAATACCCTAATGACCTAACTTCCTTCCATTGGCTCCACCATTTAAAGGTTCCACCACATCCCAGTAGTGTCATAGGCTGGTGACCAAGCCTTCAAAGCATGAGCCTTTGGGGACATTGGAGATTTATTCTAAGGCAGTCACCTTGCAGGACCAAGTAGAATGGGCTCAAGTGTAACCCTGAGGTGCAGAGTGAGGTAAGGGGATCTGCTGGCTCAATTCTTGAGATTTGCCTGTCTAATTAATGGTCTTCCAAACTTAATGGTAGATACGAGAGACTGGGTTTTCTTATAATGACTGGCTGGGCTGTTTGTTGAGTCTACTCCTGGCTTGTATAGGGAATCAAACCATCAACACATGAGAAGAGTGGTTGCCCTGCTAAGGTGACCAGGACATCTAACTTCATATTATGTATTTAATATAAGAAAGGAAGGACTTGGTCACTTCCCTGTTTGGATACAAAAGCCATTCTCACTTTCCATGATTCTAGAGGTGGTTGGTTGACATTGAGTTTGCAGGAATGTTCAAAACCTAGACCTCAGGAATGGAAAGTGTTGGGCATATTTTATTTCCGTAAACTCAGTATTTGTACAATTTAATCTATTGGATGGGGTGTTCCCCTCTACATTTCACTATAGATTCAACCTCTTTTTTTTTGTCTTAGATATGCTACTGTCCCCATTACCATACCTGGAGAACGTGAGGTCAAACAGTCATCTCTCCATCCCCAGCTCAAGGCCATGTGGTCACTTTATGTCTTTCTCGTTTGTGAGTGGCTTCAGTGTACTTTATGGCACCCTGGACTATTGGTTCTTCCTTTGCTTAAATTAGTTTGGTTTAGGTTTCCTTCACTTATGATCAGTCCTGACTAATTCAAATTGGTTCCAGAACTGGGGTTTTACATTTGATCTACCATTTCCCTTGGTCTGTCTCCAGTACCTTCAACTCTTTTGACCCTTGTTCTATTAAAGCCAGTTAACCTAAGCCTTGGATCAAGCCACAGCTATTCCTGGGCCACTGAAGGGGCTTCTGGAGAAAAAACACAGAGCCACACCTGCTGGCCAAAGCAAAGCAAAAGGAAGCAAATGAAACAAAACATCATGGCACTGCCTACAGGATCTTCTGTGGATGTGATGTGTCCAAATCAGAACTCTTTATTCTGCTGCTTCCCAGATTTCAGCTGCCTCTGGTCTTCTCCACTTGAGAACCATTTGTGGAACCACCATGTGGCTCTTTGCAAACACCTTGAGTCATTGTTGACTCATCCTGTTTTTCTTTCATACCACATCTGATTGTTAGATTTACCATCATTGAATCTTGTTCTTTCATACCACATCTTATGGTTAGATTTACCATCACTGAATCTTGTTGGCTATCCTTACAAAACATCCTGAATCTGCTCTTCCGACTGCTTGCATGTGTGCTCTAGATAGCTATAGTAGCCTCTTATGTGATGTCCCTTCTTCCACATCTACCCTGTTAGCCTGTGTGAGCCTTTTAAAATACCAGTTCAGCCTTGTTGTCTCCCTGGTTTCCACCAACATCCATCACACCAGGACGAAGTGATCTCCAACACCCTACCTATGTGATCTATCCCCTGCCTCTCACCTCCTGCCCCTCTCCTTCCATTGGCCCTAGCTGTTCTCCTTGTCTGGAATATTTCCCTTTGGAAATTTGCAAGGCTTCTTCCTCTCTGTCTTCAGATCTCTACTCAGACGTCACTTCTCTGGGAAGCCTGCCCTGAGCATCCTGTTTTCACAGCCTCCCCCTTCTCTGTCCTCTCCCCATGACTGTTTCCTTTTCCCTGATGTTATTTTTTTTTTGTGTGTATGTGTTTACCTATTCATTTGCTTATCCCTCTTCTCACTATAATATAAAATTTCATGTTACCCATTATAAGTAAGTTTGTTTCATGTTCACTGCTGCCTATGAAGTATGTCCAAAATAGTGCCTGGCATAATAGTAGGCTATCAATAAATATTTGCAAAATGAATGAACAAGGAACTGAAAATACCAAGCTAAATGGTGCCACCACAGAGACCCACCTCCAGTGCTGGTGACAGTCCTGGCTTTCCCTTGTCAGCTCTCTCCTCTCAAGCTGCTCATACTCCCCTCTCCCCACAACTTCACCCTTATCACTGTCACCAGGCAGTGTGGCCTCCTGCTTCATAGACAAAGTAGACCCCTTAGAGGTCATGTCCTCACCCAGTTAACAAGTTCTCCAGCTTCACACCTGTCCTGCGGGACCTCCCTCCTGACACAATGGGAGATGAGGCTCTGCCTCTTAAGACCAGGGTGACCCTTCACCTGTGCATTCCTTGTTCCAAATATAGAGGCCTTGCTTCTTCCACTTCACTCTCCCCATCTCTCCACTCCATCCTTCCCATCCGTATTTCTGCATATCTGTCCCCCTGCCCTCCCTTTCTTTGCCTCCCTGGATAGTTAAGCTTCACAGCAGCATTTTCTATTTGCTTTTTCTGCATTCTCACTGTCCTCACCCTAGCAGTTGTTGGGAGGGATTCTCATATTTCAGAGAGAGACACACAAAAAAGGCCAGACTGACCCCCCCCTTTCTCAATGGCTAAGAGGTGAGGAATAATCCAGTTCTTGGATCTCTAGAAGCAAATGCTCTATTGGGACTATAACCCACATCCTCTGGCGCCATCTGCTGGCCATATCAGAACAAAACCTTGCTGCGCTGAGAATGGAGTCTGGATTCTTTGAGCTTTTCAAAATCCAAACAAATGAACCAACACAAACAATCTTAACTATAAAAGGAGGCCTTATTGTTCCCTAAAGTAATTTCTTTTGTTCGTTTGTTCATTCATTTTTTTTTGTTTGTCCATCAAATGTTAATGACTTACTTTTGTATGCCAGGCGCTGTGAGGAGAAACTTCATGTGTCTTGGTGGTGGTGGTGGGGGGTACAGTACCAGGGATTATACTTAGAGGCACTTAATCACTGAGCCACATCCCCAGCCCTATTTTGTATTTTATTTAAAGACAGGGTCTCACAGTTGCTTAGCACCTCGCCATTGCTGAGGCTGGCTTTGAACTTGCAATCCTCCTGTCTTAGCTCCTGAACTGCTGGGATTATAGGCATGTACTCTGTGTGTGTGTGTGTGTGTGTGTGTGTGTGTGTGTGTGTGTGTTTACATGAAAGATTATTTAATGACAGTGCTTTTGGAATTATATGTCTCTAAACACCACAATAGTCCTACAATACAGTTTGTTTTGGGTGGAAGGTGGGGGATTTGGTACAGAAAGGCTTACTTAAATAACAGTTGGGAAAGAAAGTTCCTTTGTGTTTATGTGGTTTGCACTATAAGTTTGGTTTAGGGGCAGGGTGAACTGAAAGATAAATGGTTCTTAGCTACAAAACATACTCAATTGATCAAAATTGATTAAAGAACAAATCTACATTTTTAGGTGATCTTTCAAAATGAGTTCTCTGTTCTGAATTACCCATTAACTACTGGGGATTCAAACTCACTCCCTTATTATAAAAATGCATATTCATGCTGGGCATGGTGGTACATGACTGTAATCCTAGTGGCTCGGAAGGTTGAGGTAGGAGGATTGCAACTCAAAGCCAGCCTCAGCAACTTAGCGAGGCCCCAAGCAACTTAGCAAGACCCTAAATAAAATATAAAAAAGAACTGGGGATGTGGCTCAGTGGCTAAGTACCCCTGGATTCAATCCCTTGAATGAATGAATAAATAAATAAATATTTATAAAATGTTTATGGTTGTGGTGTTCTAGTTACAAATAGCTTCTACTTTTCTAATATAGAATTTCACTTTTGGGAAACTTTAATTATGCTTCAAGAATTAAGTTTACTAAATCAATAAATAAAATATGTGAATTTATCTTGTCCCCCAAGTGAAGCTGGACTTATGGGTTGTATACGATTCTTTTATGTTTGGACATAAGTAATAGAGGTGTAAGGAAGAAGTCTTTGGTATGAATATATACTTACTGTGTCCCAGTAAATCTGGCTTCCTTTGGGGACAAAATAAGGTCTCATTAAAAAAAAACTTATTTATTGGAATAGAATGGCATATGTAACTCACAGATCATGAGTGTACAACATGTAAAATTTTGAACCTCTCATGTAACTAGAAACAGAAGTGTCCCTTGTGCCTCTCCCAGTCATTACTCCCACCAAGGGTGTGTTATCTTGTTACTGTAACAGAATACATGAGATAATAAACTTATAAAGAGAAAAGGATTATTTTTGCTTAGAGTTTTGGAGATTTCAGTCTGTGGTTGAGTAGACCCATTGCTTCTGGGCCTGTGATGAGGCAGTACGTCATGTGGTAGAGCAAACTACTCACCTCGAGGCAACCGGGAAGCAAAGAGAGGGACAGGAAGGGGTCTCAGTATCTTCTTCAAGGACATGTCCCCAATGATCTAACTTCCTCTCAATAGGCCCCACCTCCTAAAGGTTCCACCACCTCCCAGTAGTGCCACATACTGGGGACCAAGCTTTTAACACGTGAGCTTTTGGAGCTCTTTTAGAACCAGACTACAGCAAAGTAGTTTGAGACTTTTCACACTTTAGTTCGTGCCTATTTTTGTACTTTATGTAAACCTACATTTTTATTATAATCAAATCTCTGAGGTTCATCCCTGTTTGTGTAGCTGTCATTAGTTTATTCTCATTGTCAGATTATAGTTCACTGTATGATGTGCTAAGATTTATATATGCCCTCTGGTGATGAACACTGGATTTGTTTCAAGTTTTTGGCTATTCAAAACCATGGCTATGAAGATGCTACTCTATGTCTCCTGGTGAATGTATAAATGCATTTCTATTGGGTACTTACCTAGGAGAATTGATGGGCCATAGGGTACGAGTAGGTAGGTGTAGGTTTAGAAGTTCAGGGATAATATCTCCAGCCCCTGCATTTCACACTAGTAGGAAGCATAGGATTTCTCCCTGCTTCCCCTTCAGGGGTGTTGACACTCAGTCATTATCTACCTTCATTCTCCTCTCCTTCATATAACCTTGACCTGAGAAACTCAGCTGAATCTCCTTCCAGTTGATATCACACAGCTGATGGCTGGGGATTTGCAGTCCTCTTTTCTATCAAATTATCCTTGGTGTGTGCTTGAGACCACCATGGACACCAGGGCAGTCAGCATGTGGATCCCATTGCCAGAAGGGAGCCAAGGCCCTGGGGCAGACCAGGGATAGCCGATATTTCCATTCCTCATCAGGTTGACTTGCCATCCTCCATCCTGGTCCTCCACGGTCCATCCCATTGTTCTCTCTGGCCAAATAGTCAGGTCAAGTGGTGATGGGACTGGATTCAAGGTCTATTTCCATTTCACATTGAACAGTCTGTGTCCTCTTCCTCCTCCTTTCTCTTTCCATTTTGTGCCGGATTGTTTGTATCCCACTTCATAAATTCTCAGTGAAACTTCTTTGCTTCCCCCCCCCCCCCCCACACACACTCCTGCTCCTCAGAATGTGGTCCCCAGACCAGCAGCATCAGCATGTCTCCTGGAACTCATTAGAAATGCAGAATCTTAGACTCCTCTTCCAGAGGAATCAGAATCTGCAATTTAATCAAGATCCCCAGGTGATTTGTGTGCATTTTTGGGTCAGTGTGTGCTGACTGCGGTGCTAATGGGGACACTGGGCTGTGCCTCCTGCTTTTCAGAGAGCAGGAGTGAATCAGCTCCTTACCTCCACACCTTGCCTTCCATCCCTAGGCCTCTCAGCTCCCTCCTTCTTCCAGGGAGTTGCCCATCTTTAAGTTACCATGCAGGCAGATGTTAAGGCTTCCCAACAGCCTGGATGTCCCAGGGCTGGGATGGCCTATCTCATGCATGTCTTAGAGCCATGCTCTTCAATATGTGCTGGTGGATTGGCAGCATTCACCTTACCTGGGAGCTTGTCCGATATTCAGAACCCCAGGTCCCACCCTGAACCTGCCGAATCATTCTATATTTTTAATAAGAGCTGCAAAAGCTTTGATTGCAGGGTAAAATCTGAGATGTGCTGTCTACACCACGGGTTCCTCACTCCAGCACTAGGATTGTCTGGGGAGATTAAAAAACAACAAAAATAACCCAGGGTTTCAGGCTTAGTTTAGAGTCATGGTTTCCATGATGGCTGCACATTGCAATCACCTGGGGAACTTTAAAAGCCATGGATGCCCAGGGCCACGCCCAGAGCCCTACTTGAATCAGCCTCACCTCTGTGCTCTTCAATGTTGGCAGCAGCTCCTACCTTGGATTTTCTGATAGGGCTTCTTTGTGGCTTCTCTTACCACAATGGCCTTCATTCCATGAATCAGGGAACCAAAGAGGTGAACTTGACCAAGCATATCTACTCCAGCAATTCATGAAGGAATTGGTGAACTAACCTTGAAAGGGTTCAGATCTCTTGGGCTATTACAAGGCAAACTTGGGTCAAAGGTCCATCAACTTTCAACCTGCATAGCTCCTGCTGTAACTGGTGTTCTTTTTTATTTTTCCAACTAGAAATTTATTTTGATACACAGGTAATTTTGTGGAAAGAAAATGTTTACAAAAGAAAACTTGTGATGTCATAGGAGGGACCTTAGCCAAGCACAATCAGCCTTTTCCTTCATTTAAGGGGTTCTGGGACAGTGCAATGACCCAGATCAATCCATTTCACAGATCATGCCATAGTCCAGGCATAAATTTTTGGACAATTTGTTGCCATTTCTGTTTCCCTAAACTTGTCATTTTATGTCTTTGGCCAGTTAATATATTGCAACAAATTCTTCACTATCAAACTTTTACATCCCACAATTGAATAAAAGCAGCTTAGCAATGCCTGAGAGGCATGGAAATCATCTCTGAATCATCAAAGAGCTATTTTATTATGAAACATAGTTTTTAAAGTCTCTTTTTCTGTAACAATCCTTTCTCCTTTTTCTTCAACTCTTTATACTGAAGCATAACATGCAGAGTGCATGGTAGTGACCTTGGACTGATCAGAGACTATCTGTCCTGAGCAGCTTTCCTAAGTCTTGGGAAACCAGCTTGCAATGAACCCTAGGCTTTTGTTGTCCCTTGGTACTATCCATAAGTGATAAAACTACTTTATATATATGGTGTTCCATCCCACCAGATTTTGACAAATTAGTAACCAGTGTATGATAAACTGACTTCACAGAGAGATTACTCAAAATATGAATATATGGTGATGAATTATCAGGTGCCTTGCACAGTTCTGTGCCACCAGCCAGGAGAAGACATAAAACATTGCCAGCACTACCAAAGCCTCTTTCATGAACCTTCTTGTCTTACTCATTTCTGTTGTTACAACAGAACGCCTGAGACTGGATAATTTAAAGGAAGATAAATTAATTTTGATTCATGGTTCTGGAGGATGAGAAGTCCAAGGACTGTCATTTGCTTGACTTATGGTGAGGGCCACATACTGCTTTAACTTGTGGCAAAAGGGGAAGCCGGTGTATGTGAAAGAGGGAGAACATGAGGGGTGGACTTGTTTTATCATAACTCTCATGAGAACCAGAACTCACACAAGAGGCATTCATCTGTTCATGAGGGCCCTTCCTCTGGCCCAAACACCTCCCACTAGGCCCAACGCCAACACTTTGGCTTTGAGGTGCTAAAGTTCCAACATATGAACTTTGAGGTGATGCACTCAAGCTATCACACTTCCCAAACACAAATTCCTCTCCCCTCCCCAAAGAACCTGACTTCTAACATTATCATTTCTGATTTGTTTGCTTGCCTTGAACTTTCCAAATGGGGACTACCCAGGATGTGGTTGGCTTCTTTTGTGCAGATTACTCATGAAATTCATCCATGTTGCATGTAATTGAATTTTATACATTTTTATACATATAATTTTCTTAACCAATCGGTTGTTGTTGTTATTAGTGGTTCCAGGGATCAAACCCAGGGTCTCCTGAATGTTCCTCAAGTACTCTGCCACAGAACAACACCCCCAGTTCTACCAAATCTATTTTTGTTGAACATTTGGGTGGTTTTTAGTTTGTGGCTCTTAGGCATGCTTGTCCCTGGGGTGCACATTCAAACACATTTTGATTGATCTGTGTCTGAAATGGATCTGATGGCTCTGAAAGTCACTTCATCTTCAGGCAGTAAGGTGAACAGTTTTCCCAAGTGGTCATACTGTCTTCCAGGTTTCAGTTGTTCCCCATTCTTTCTTGTAATGTTCTTGTCTGGTTTTAGTATCAAAGTTTGTCTGGGCTTGTAAAATGAATTCAGAAGTATTCCCTCTTTTTCTGGTCTTAGGAAGAGTTTAAAATTGGTGTTATTGCATCCTTCAATGTTTGATGACATTCACAGATGAAGCCATCTAGTCTTGGAAAGTTTTAAGTTGCAGGTTTAGTTTATTTCTTCATTGTAGGATTATCTATCTGTATTTTTATTTTAGAAGAGATTTGTAAGATGTATTTTAAAATTAATTTTTTCATTTTACTAGGTTTTCAAGTGTATTGCCTTATATTTCAAAATATCCTTTTTAATCTTGATTTATGCCCACATATCATAATGATGTCCTGACATTGACCATCAATCTTTTTTTTTTTTTTTGCACTGGGGATTGAAGGCAGGTGTGCTTTATTATTGAGCTGCATCCCTAGTCCTTTTTTGAGACAGGAGTTCCCTAAATTGCTTAGGGCCTCACTAAGTTGCTGAGGCTGGCCTCAGACTTGGCAATCCTCCTGCCTCAGTCTCCCAAATTGCTGGGATTACAGGCATGCACTACTATGCCTGGTTAATCTTTTTTAAAGGTCAAGCTCACTGGAAAATTTTATATTAAAAGAAAGAAATTTGAGCTTTGTGATCCTCTTTTGTACTTTTAAATTAACTTCTGCTCTAATCCTTTTTCTTCTTCTTCTGCTTTCTTGAGGCTTCATGTTCTCTTCTTTTTGAGATGAATACTTACCTTATGAATTTTAGCTTTTCTTCTAACGTGTGTTTTGTTTTGTTTGGTACTGGGAATTGAACCTAGGGTACTCTACCACTGAGCTCAGCCCCCAGTCAGTTATTTATTTATTTATTATTTTGAGATAGGGTCTCACTAAATTGCTTAGGGCCTCACTAAATTGCTTAGGGCCTCACTAAATTGCTGAGGCTGACTTTGAACTTGTGATCCTCCTGCCTCAGTCTCTCAAATCTCTGGGATTATAGATGTGTGCCACAGTGATGGGCTAACATATTTGTTCAAAGCTATAAATTTTCCTCTGATCACAACCTTGACTTTATCCCATAAGTTTTGATGTTCTCGGGATCTGCAGTGATATTTCATTTCTGATATTGGTAATTTGTGTCTTTTTTTTGGTCTGTGCTAGAGGTTAACCAACTGATTTTTTTCCAAATAACCAACTTTTCATTTCATTGATTTACCTGTATTGTTTCAAATGTCATTGACTTTTACTTGTTTTTAATTTCCCTACCTACTTCTACTTTGGGCTTAATTTATTTTTCTCGTTACATAGACAGGAACTCAGATTATTGATTTGAGATCTTTCCTCTTTTCTAATGTGAGCTTTTAGTGTCATAGTTTTCCCTCTCAGCACTGCTTAAGCTGGGTCCCACAAATTTTGATCTGTTATATTTTCATTTTCACTTAGTTCAATGTTTTTTTTTGAGCAACACCATGATGTGACTTTATTATGTCGTTTGTTCACCTCCTAATGGAAACTTTGTTCTCACTGGGCTTACTTCAAATTCTCCTGTCTAGACAGAAAGGACAAAAACCTGTCTAGAGACATGATACAGAGAAGGAACAATTTAATAGCTATTCCAGATCCGATGTCTGAGGACTGTAGCTATGGAGAAGAATCTGCCGCTGAGCTTTGTTTTCCTTAATGCTTTTTTTTTTTTAAATTTTTTATTGTTGGTTGTTCAAAACATTACATAGTTCTTGATATATCATATTTCACACTTTGATTCAAGTGGGTTATGAGCTCCCATTTTTACCCCATATACAGTTTGCAGAATCACATCAGTTACACATCCATTGATTTACAAATTGCCATACTAGTGTCTGTTGTGTTCTGCTGCCTTTCCTATCCTCTACTATCCCCCCTCCCCTCCCCTCCCCTCCCCTCTTCTCTCTCTGCCCCCTCTACTGTCATTCATTTGTCCCCCTTGTATTATTTTTCCCTTTCCCCTCACTTCCTCTTGTATGTACTTTTGTATAACCCTGAGGGTCTCCTTCCATTTCCATGCAGTTTCCCTTCTCTCTCCCTTTCCCTTCCACCTCTCATCCCTGTTTAATGTTAATCTTCTTCTCATGCTCTTCGACCCTACTCTGTTCTTAGTTACTGTCCTTATATCAAAGAAGACATTTGGCATTTGTTTTTTTAGGGATTGGCTAGCTTCACTTAGCATAATCTGCTCTAATGCCATCCATTTCCCTGCAAATTCTATGATTTTGTCATTTTTTAATGCAGAGTAATACTCCATTGTGTATAAATGCCACATTTTTTTTATCCATTCGTCTATTGAAGGGCATCTAGATTGGTTCCACAGTCTTGCTATTGTGAATTGTGCTGCTATGAACATCGATGTAGCAGTGTCCCTGTAGCATGCTCTTTTTAGGTCTTTAGGGAATAGACCGAGAAGGGGAATAGCTGGGTCAAATGGTGGCTCCATTCCCAGCTTTCCCAGAAATCTCCATACTGCTTTCCAAATTGGCTGCACCAATTTGCAGTCCCACCAGCAATGTACAAGTGTACCCTTTTCCCCACATCCTCGCCAGCACTTGTTGTTGTTTGACTTCATAATGGCTGCCAATCTTACTGGAGTGAGATGGTATCTTAGGGTGGTTTTGATTTGCATTTCTCTGACTGCTAGAGATGGTGAGCATTTTTTCATGTACTTGTTGATTGATTGTATGTCCTCCTCTGAGAAGTGTCTGTTCAGGTCCTTGGCCCATTTGTTGATTGGGTTGTTTGTTATTTTATTGTCTAATTTTTTGAGTTCTTTGTATACTCTGGATATTAGGGCTCTATCTGAAGTGTGAGGAGTAAAGATTTGTACCCAGGATGTAGGCTCCCTATTTACCTCTCTTATTGTTTCTCTTGCTGAGAAAAAACTTTTTAGTTTGAGTAAGTCCCATTTGTTGATTCTAGTTATTAACTCTTGTGCTATGGGTGTCCTATTGAGGAATTTGGAGCCCGACCCCACAGTATGTAGATCGTATCCAACTTTTTCTTCTATCAGACGGTGTGTCTCTGATTTGATATCAAGCTCCTTGATCCATTTTGAATTAACTTTTGTGCATGGCGAGAGAAAGGGATTCAGTTTCATTTTGTTGCATATGGATTTCCAGTTTTCCCAGCACCATTTGTTGAAGATGCTATCTTTCCTCCATTGCATGCTTTTAGCCCCTTTATCAAACATAAGATAGTTGTAGTTTTGTGGATTGGTTTCTGTGTCCTCTATTCTGTACCATTGGTCCACCCGCCTGTTTTGGTACCAGTACCATGCTGTTTTTGTTACTATTGCTCTGTAGTATAGTTTGAAGTCTGGTATCGCTATACCGCCTGATTCACACTTCCTGCTTAGCATTGTTTTTGCTATTCTGGGTCTTTTATTTTTCCATATGAATTTCATGATTGCTTTCTCTATTTCTACAAGAAATGCCGTTGGGATTTTGATTGGCATTGCATTAAACCTATAGAGAACTTTTGGTAATATCGCCATTTTGATGATGTTAGTTCTGCCTATCCATGAACAGGGTATATTTTTCCATCTTCTAAGATCTTCTTCTATTTCTCTCTTTAGGGTTCTGTAGTTTTCATTGTATAAGTCTTTCACCTCTTTTGTTAGGTTGATTCCCAAGTATTTTATTTTTTTTGAAGATATTGTGAATGGAGTGGTTGTCCTCATTTCCATTTCAGAGGATTTGTCGCTGATATACAGGAATGCCTTTGATTTATGCGTGTTGATTTTATATCCTGCCACTTTGCTGAATTCATTTATTAGCTCTAATACTTTCTTTGTAGACCCTTTTGGGTCTGCTAGGTATAGAATCATGTCATCTGCAAATAGTGATAATTTAAGTTCTTCTTTTCCTATTTTTATGCCTTTAATTTCTTTCGTCTGTCTAATTGCTCTGGCCAGTGTTTCGAGAACTATGTTGAACAGAAGTGGTGAGAGAGGGCATCCCTGTCTTGTTCCAGATTTTAGAGGGAATGCCTTCAATTTTTCTCCATTCAGAATGATGCTAGCCTGATTCCTTAATGCTTAATTCTCCCCTCCTGTTATTTTTTATTATTTCTAATAAAAAGTCCGCTGATGACAAACCCACGTCAGTGGAGTTATTTTTCCTTTCTTCGATCATCTATTTCCCCACTCTGACCCTTCCACTTCTGATTATCAGCATATTTGAAGATTTGCTTATTAACTGTGATTCAACAAAGTTTAAGGTCAGTGTGTCTAAATGTCAATTTTGTTGTGTTTATTCCAGTTAAGATTCATCAGAATTTTCAGTCTTAGGATCCATGTCTAGGAAAGTTGCCCACCATTGTCTTTTAAAACATTGTTTCTCTCCTGTCCTGTCTCCACTTTCTCTTGAAGTTTTTACCTGGCACATGTTGAAGTTTCTCATTCCATTTTTCATGTTTCTTAAATTCTCTTTTCCTGTATTCTCCTTTCTCTCTGCGCCACCTTCTGGATGCTTCTCCACATCTCTCATTGCCCTTTTCCCTGGTTAGTCTCTCTAGTGAAGATTATAAATGTACTTTCATATTGCTCCGTCTCCTCTAGTGGCTGTTTTTCTGTTATGCTGTATTTCTTTCTTGGATCAGCTGGCTCTTGGAGATTTTTTTTTTCTTTCTTTTTTTTAAACTGGAGAATAAACTCTGGGGCACTCAACCACTGAACCACACCCCAACCCTATTTTGTATGTTATTTAGGGACAGGGTCTCACTGAATTGCTCAGGGCCTCACCATTGCAGAACCTGGCTTTGAACTTGTGATCCTCCTGCCTCAGCCTCCTGAGTCTCTAGGATTATAGGCATGCACCACTGCGCTGGGAACTCTCAGAGACTTTTTTTTTCTCTCATTTTTGACGGGGAGTTTACTCTCACTTGCTTATTGTGGGAATTCTCTGTGCTCTGATTTGTGAAGGGTCCTTGCTGGGTCATTTCTGTATGGCTCTGCCAAGGCCCTCTGGGTTTCACTGGGTCTGTATGAGGCTTTTTATTATTTTGGCTTTGACTTTTTCCACCTTGAAGACAGTACACGTTTGTACCTTCAGCCACTTGCAGAAGAGGCTTCAGGCTTAGATTTTTCTCGGTGACCCCTTTTCTGTCCCTGGCCTCACCCCAGGGGCAGGACTTTTCCCTGACCTGCTTCACAGGCAGAACAGCCTTTCCTGGCTGCCCGCCTCTGCAGAGAGCTCAGTTTCAGGTCTATTCTGTGCCTGGAGTCTGGATTCGGGGCCTCAAGTCTTGTGTCCTTGAGGGCTTTTGAGCCCTTGCCCCTAATTCTACACAGATTTGATCTTTGAGGGGCCATATGACGGATTCAAAATCACCATCCTGGCTTTGTGTTTCTCTCTAATTATTGGCACCTGGGAATTTTCTGGTGCCCTTGTAAAGAGAAGAACTGGGGAAATTATCTTCAGAGTTCTGGAGGGCAGGAGGTTCCAGCAGATAGATTATTTCGGTGAGGGATCCCTGCTTGGTAGATGGTACCCTCTGTGTGTCCTCGCCTGGTGGAAGAGAGTTCAATGTTTTTAAAAATTTTCCTCGAGTATTATCTGTGATTCATGGATTATTAGAAATGTGCTTTTAAATTTCCAAATGTTTGGAGATTTTTCCCATTAACATTCTGTTATCGATTTCTAGTTTGATTCCATTATGGTCAGGGAACACACTGTGTGATTTCAATTTTATTAACTTTGTCCAAGTTTGTTTTATAACCCAGAATTTAGTATATGGTTTTGTTATATGATCCATGGGGGCTTGAAGAGAATGTGTGTTTTGCTCTTGTGTAGAGTATGTTATAGATGTTGTTCACTATGCTTGGTTGATGATATTGTTGAATTTTACCAAATCCTTGTAGATTTTCTGTTTGGTTCTATTAATTGTTGAGAGAATAATGTTGAAGTATCCAACTATAACTGTTTATTTACTCATGCTTTTGGTTCTAGGGTTACCAAAAACTAGTCCTTGTCCCCAGTGCCAGCCAGTCCAATAATAAAGACAAGGTTTTGGAAAAAAAAAGAGAAGTTTTATTGCTTTGCTAGCAAAGGAGAAACACAGGGAACTCCTGTCTCAGAGGCTGTGATTCTACCTGTTGGGGAAACAGGGCTTTTAAAAAGGCGATTCAAAGGCTACACTTCAGAGTCACAATTCACTAGTAGACTTGAGAGACAGCTGTTTCTTAGGTCTTCTGTTGCCATCCTGAGGTCTGAAGTGTGTGTGCATAAGGACAGATAACTCGACCTAGGATAGGAAGAAGGGTAATCTTGCTTCCCCTAAGGTTAGGAAGAAGTAGATGGGAAAGAGGAAGAAAAAAAAGATGTCAGTTTTAAAGTAAGTCATAGTGGCAGGGCAACAAGAGTTATGGTCAAAGCATGAAGTGGACCCCTGTTATACTATCATTTTTTTGTATTAGTAGACTTTATTTCTTTTAGAACAATTTTAGACTTACAGATTTATGGGCAAATAGTAGTCTCCCCTTCCAATTTTTCCTGTTATTAATATCTTACATTAGTATGATGCATTTATTATAAATAATGAACCAATATCAACACATTGTTATAGCTAAGGTTCATCATTTATTCACATTTCCCTACTTTTCCCCAAATGTCCTTCTTTTTGTTCCAGAACACCATATTACATTTATTACTGTGTCTCCTTAGGTTCTGTGGTTTATTATGGAATAAGGCAGACCTTCTTATCCATGGGGGATATGTTTCAAACCCTCAGGGGATGCCTGAAACCATGGATCATACCAAACCTTATATATAGTATGCTTTTGCCAAATGCCCTGCAGCATTGCCAAATAGTACCAAAGTTTATCTGTCCTTTCGATGTTTATGTCCTGGTGTGGCCTTTGCATCACCACCCTTGTGCTTTGGGGCTGTTATCAAACAGAACTAAGATTACTTGAATATAAGCAGTGTTGATATAAGCGACTAATGAATGGATAGTATAGGTAGCATGGATACTTCAGACAAAGAAATGATGGGGTCCTGGTCAGGACAAAGCAGGATGGTGTGAGATTTCATCATTTGACTCAGGACAGTGCACAGTCGAACACTTATTGTTTGTGAAATTTGACCATTTATTGTTTCAGACTGAAGTTGATCATGGGTAACTGAAAGTGGAAAATGAAATCTCAGACTCGGGGTGGGGTAAAGGGACTACTTTGGGGATCTGATCTTTGTCCCCTGTTCATGTCTCTGAATTCCTAAAACCCTTGGAACTCCCTGAGCTCTGGGAATGTTTTCTTTTTGTTATTATCATTTATAATGCTCCTTTTATGATCACACCTGAGTTTGTGCTAATTTAGGATGACCTAGGGTATGGCCTTCGATATTCTCAAGGTGGGACTAGTCACCAGAAAGATCAAGTGATTAAAAGATTCGAGGGTTGGAACTTGAGTCCCACCCACTCACCTTTAAGGAAGGGATGCAGCTAGGTTAAGCTCTATACAAACTCTTGAACTTTCTATAAAAGATCTGATGAACTTCTGGGTTGCTGAACACACAAAGGTTCTCGGAGGGTAGTGTACCCAGAGGGGTCATGGAAGCTCTGTACTGATTTATACTTTGCCCTATTTATCTTTTCATCTGGAAGTTCATCTGTATCATTTATAATAAATGGATAAAGTGTTTCCCTGAGTTATGTGGGCCATTTTAGCTAATTATCAAACCCAAAGAGAGGGCATGATGGCAATCTCAATTTATACCTAGTCTGCAGCTTTTCTGCATCTATTGAGAGTCTTTTTGTGGCTATGGAGGTAGGGATCCAGGTTTATGCTTAGTCCTTGACTTTGGCTGGTTAACTCAGTATTACTTATTGGATGGTCTGCCCTTCCCCCACTGATTTGAAATGTCACCTAATTGTTAGGTAGCTAGTCAACCATGAACAGGTGAGCAGGAACAGTGAAAGCCACTGAAAACCACAGGGAGCCTTATCAGACAGCATCTGGGGGATGGGAACCTGGTATTTCAAGTAGTAATTACATCCCCTTAAGAAAAAAACTATTGTGTCACAGCCTTCCAGGTGGCCAGGTGACCCTCCCTTATCTCTGAAACCATGTCACAACCATCCTAACCACTTCTTGTGACCAGGATGTATCAGACTGTTACAAAGAAAATTTGCTGAGGGCTATCCAAAGGATAATAAACAGATTAAGTGGATATGAGAAATTGAGGCAAGAACAGAGGGGCCCAGAAGTCCTTAGAAATCCTTGACTTTGTGAGGGTCATTGTCACTCTCCTCTCTGAAAGGACCCATTCTCACCCATGAGGATGTCCCCTTTCTTTCTTCCTTTTTCTAATAAACTGTGCTATTCTTTTACTAAGTCTTCTCTCTGCCCTGGAATCCTCACTCAAGCTCTGTGGGTGGGTCTCTTCTGCAACAATAATGATTTTTTTCTTTTTTGGTACTGGGGATTGAACCCAGGGGCATTTCACCACTGAGCTATGTCCTCAACCATTTTTATTTCTGATTTTGAGACAGGGTCTCCCTAAATTGCTTAGGGCCTTGATAAGTTGTTGAAGCTGGCCTTGAACTTGTGATCCTCCTGCCTCAGCTTCCCTAGTTGCTGGGATTGCAGGTATGGACATCATGCTGGGCTTGCAACACTCCATCAGTAATATTGATGGAGAATAGGAAATTTATTAGTTTTTGGATATGATTTCAACTTGGCTAACCCCTTTTCTGGTTTGAATTATTTAATCAGCGAGTTTTCTTGCGTTTTCTGGATAGGGAATCATATCTGCAAATTTTGATAGGCATTTTCTCTTCTGTCATATACCGATTTCTTCTTTTCCCCTTCACTTACCACATTAATTATTGCTACTGCTATAATGATTGTGTTAACTATTACATAATTATTACATTGACATGGGATCACAGCCTTGTTCCTAACTTTCATGGGAATACTTCTAAAGTTTCTAATAAGTTCCCAAATTAAGGGGCAACTATGATAATCATGATCTCATTACTTGTGACAGGTAGCCCAGACACAAATAAAACCTGTGACACCTTTCTGTGCTATTATAAAATGTCAAAAGTCAGTTTCTTGACAGATATGTCTGTTCCCTGGAGATGAGTCAGACTCCTTGCCCAATAAAACATCTTACTATAAAGCTCCATGAAGAGAAGGATGCTGGTAGCCCACATCTAAAAAAATAAAAATAAAGTTTCTAATAAGTATGCTGTTTGATCTGGGTTTCTGGTAGGTATGTTTTATCAGGTTATCTAATTTGTTTTATTGTAAATAACATTAAATTTTATCAAATGTCTTTTCTGCATCTATTGAGATTATCATAGAATTTTTTTCTTATTTGTTAGTGTGTTAATTACATTATTAACATTTCTCATGATTTCTTTGTATTTTGGGGTTGTTCTTTACCATATTGTATTAGTCAGCTTAGATTAAGTTCTGCTTTGGTAACAAGCAACCCCCAAATCTTATTGAATTACAACAGAAGTTAATTCCTTGCTCATGTCACAAGCACATTGAGGATTGATTTCATATCTTCTTAATTCTAGGATCCAGGCTGAAGAAACATGGTAAAGCAGATACTGGAGGATCTTAATGTTTCTGTTCAGAAGTGGCAGGTGTTACTTCTATTCAAATTTTGTTGGGCAAACCAAGTCTGTCACTAAGCCTGATGCCAGGGAGGCAGGCATATTATCTTTCTGCAGGGACGTGCAACAAAAGCTTTGACAATAATACAATCTATAACATTGGTCATGATATATTGTTGCTTTAATGTTTCTGGGCTTATTTTGCAAGTATGTATTTAGTTTTTTTTGCATTTATGCTCACAAATGGTCTGTTTTTCCTCTTGGGATTTAAAAACAATTTGGGTTGCATTATATCTTTTTATTATGTAGATTGGGAAAGCAAGTATAAAATGTTAGTTATCTGTTTCCTAAAGGATTAAAGAATTTACTTGTAGAACTGGCTGGATCTAGTGCAGTATGTGTGTGTGTTTTGGAATAGATATATGACTACCATTTTAATTTATCTTATGAAAATCTGTTAAGATTTTCTACTTTTTTTGATGGAGATCCAATTTTGGAGATTGTGATTGAAAATTGGTCCTTTTATGTTGGTTTAAACATTTGGTGGCATAAAGTTGTTTATAGAATTCTTTTTTTGTGAATGGTTATGTCTTCTTTGTGTTTCAGATTTGTGCGTTTTTTCTTTCTTTCTACATTTCCACTGGTTGAGCTTTGTCAAAGGTACTTTTTAAAAAAGAAGAATTCATTCATGTTCGAGAATATCTACCTCTCACATTTATTCCTAAATGATACTCAATTTAGTTAAGGAAACTTTTAGTTAAGAATTTACTTGTAGAACTGGCTGGGTCTAGTGCAGTGTGTGTGTGTGTGTGTGTGTGTGTGTGTGTGTGTGTTTTGGAATAGATATGTGACTACCATTTTAATTTATCTTATGAAAATCTGTTAAGATTTTTCTACTTTTTTGATGGAGATCCAATTTTGGAAATTGTCTTTCCTTGTGGTTCTTAAACACTAAACAGGTGTGATCTGGACCCTATGACAAATGAAAAATCTGGGGCTTGGCAGGGAATAGTCCTTGTCCCAGGGTACAGGAGTGTGTCACCCAATCTGGAGCAGTGTGGTGTTCAGAGAACAAGCTACACCGGTATTGCCACTTCTGGTAGGTAGATGGTGCAAGGACCTCAGTTCTTCTCTCTGATGTCTGTATGCTTTCCCAGGTGACCTTCTATCTGCTCCCACTAAGGAGGTACTTATGGGTTAAATTGTGTCCCTGCCTTCAAATTAATTGAAGTTGTAACCACAATACCTCAGAATGTGACTGTATTTGCAGACAGGATCTTTAAAGAGGGAATTAATTTAAAATGAGGTTTAGAGTGGGTTCTCATTCACTATGTCTGGTGTCCCTAAAAGAAGAGATTAGGATGTAGAAGCGTACAGAGGCAAATCCATGGTAGACAATGAGGAGAAGCCAGCCATTTACAAGCTGAGGAGCGAGACCTCAGAAGATACCAGGACTCCTGGCCTGCAGAATTGTGAAGATTTTTGTTGTTTAAGCCACACCATCTGTGGTACCTTTTTATGGAAGCCTTAGAAAATGAATATAGAAGTGGAGTCTATATTCCCACACTTCTTGAATCCAAGTTTGATCCAGTGACCTTCAGCCAAGATAATGAAGTAGAATTGAATGAGTACCAATAGGCTTTGGGCATTCTACTTGTGCTCTTGCATCTCTGTGGTCACCATGACAACATGCTTGGCTTGGGCTAATGGAGGATGAGAGACATGTGAAGCAGAGCTGAGTCACTTTAGTCACAGTGGTCTTCCTAGCCAGGGCTAGTCTAGATCAGCAAACAACCGGCCAGCCCTTAGACCAGGAGTGAACCTAGCCAAGCCCAGCTGACCTCAGACATGTGAGCCTGACAGTGAGATTTTATGGTTGGCTGTTATACAGCATCCTTGTGGTTCAGATCCCACAGGTAATAAGAGGCAGTTGCACAACCCTGAACATGGCCCAGCCAGAAGCAGATGGGGAAGGAGTGTTGAGGCCTGGGCTGAAGTTGCAGGGGCCTAGTTGTTTCCTAGAAGATTGAGTTGAAAGAAACCAAGGAAGATGCCCTGTAGCCAAATCCAGGGAGCCTAGGGCCAGAGCAGTGGATACATTATGGAAAGGAGGTTCCGGAAGACACAGCAACGTGATTCTCAGACTTCTTGCCAGGAACATGGCCACCCTCTGGATGCAACACTTCTATTCTGCAGTTGTATTTTGTTTGTCGATGTATTGGAGTCCCCAAGATTTTCCTGCTTGTGGTCCTGCCTTCATTTAGTAAATGCTGCTTGCAGCAGCTGGCTGGCCCCCATCAGTTTTAGGGTTAAGATCCCACAGGATGTCCCTGGGCTGATTATTAATTATACCATGGGGGCTCCTGGACAGGTTGAGGGCTCGTTCTGCCACAAGACTCACTTCCATTGTGATACATGTGGAGAATCATTCAGCAAATATTCAGTCATATACTTTTCTTCCTTGGAGCAGAGTAGATTTTCTTGCCGCACTGGCTTATAGGTTAGCTTTGTGATTTGCTTTGGCCATTGAAATGCAGACAGACATGATGCAATAGGAGCTGAATCTTTTAACGTGTAGTTACAGTTGGTTTTGAATTCTTGCGTACTTGCCATTTGTCATGAGAAGTGCATGCCCCAGAGGGCTGAAGTTTCAAGGAGAATATAGAAAAAAGGGTAAGAGATGGGAGTCCATAGAAGCCTAGAACTGAAACTGGAATCTGTAGACATTTACAAGCAAAAAAGGTAAATGCTTGCAAGAAAAGAAATGCTTACTGTTGTAATCTGTGCGTTTATGGGAAGCTTGTTTCACAGCTTTATTGTAGTAAAAGCTGATTGAGTGGCTGGGGTTGTGGCTCAGTGGTAGAGTGCTTGTCTTGCATGTGTGAGACACTGGGTTCAATCCTCAGCACCACATAAGAATAAATAAAATAAAGGTATTTTACAACTAAAAAAAAAATTGAAAAAAAAAAGTTGACTGATACACCTTTCATCCAGTCCAAGAGGGCAATTTCTGGGCACTGGTGATAGAATGAACAATGGGTTGATGGATTGGGAAGGAACCCAGGTGAAGTGTGATTCAACCTTAGCAAAGGGGCCTGGAAGGAAGAGGCCAAGGGATTTGGGCCCCTGGAGGATGCTTTTTTCTTTTTTTTTTTTTTTGAGTACTGGGGATTGAACTTGGGGGCACTCAACCACTGAGCCATATCTCCAGCCCTATTTTGTATTTTATTTAGAGACAGGGTCTCACTGAGTTGCTTAGGGGCTTGCTCAGTTGCTGAGGTTGGCTTCAAATTCGTGATCCTTCTCCTTCAGCTTCCCGAGCTACTGGGATTACAGGCGTGCACCACTGTGCCCGGCTTAGAGGATGCTTTTGACTAAGACCCAACAAGCTGAGGGAAACAGATGCCAGTGAACATTCTTTTTGTTCCACCAGATGCAGTTAAGATCATCTTCTGCCCTCACCGCTCAATTCTTGGTGAAAAGGAAGAACTTCATTGTAAAAGTTCAGAGCTGCTAACCACTTTTCTTCCATCAGGTGAAACACCTGGAAAACGACAGTATCTTACTCTGATTTCCAATTTTCTTTCTGCCCCCAGGCCCACATACGTGGATAGGCCAGTGGGCATGAAGTCTTTGCTAGATGTAGCAAGTTTCTGAAGAGGATCAGGAGAATGGGAGAATCATAGCTTTGTTCTCAGATATTCAGAAAGCAGTTTATGGGCAGTGGGGCAGTGGGCATAGGTTTAATGACTGGGCAGACTTTTTGGAATTAGGGGTGAGTCACAGGGGACTATGTAGTGGACAGAATCAAGCCTTCTCTTTACCCCTAGCCAATGATGCCTTTGATGCAAAGAGGAAAACTCTGGCAAGGGCCCCAAGCCTTTTAATTCAGCTTCTTCAGACCTGGAATCCCTACTGTTTGCAAATGGTTGGTTAATATCCTTACTTTTCAGACCCATTTTGAATTTTTATGCTTATTTTAGGTCTTTGTTGCTATTTTATTTCATTTTTTTCATTTAGTTTTTTTTCTTTCCACATTTTTTATTGGTGCATTATAGTTGTATATAATGATGGGATTTGTTCTTTGTTGGTATTTTAAGGAAAAAGGTCTTATAAAGGAATTGTCAGGATTCTACCTTAAGTTGAAAGTGTCATTAATTTTTTTAAAAAAATCTTACCTGATATTTTAAGGGGCCTTCCTTCATAAGGCAGGCAGTCGGGCAGGTCTAGATGGAAGTTTGGGAAGGGTGTGCTGAGCATGGGTTTGGCACAGGAAAATGCTTCATTTCTAGAATCTCTTCAGAATCTACCTATTTCCATTACCTTTACCTCCATCTCTCTGACAAAGGCATCTTCATCTCTTGCCTGGACTGTTGGATGTTACCATGGAAACTGGCATCCTTGCTAATTTTTGAATATGCCACGTACCCTCCTAAGTCAGGATTTTGCCCCTGTTATCCCTTCTACCTGGAATGCTTTTCCCCAAGAACTTGTGTGACTCTCTGCCTTATCATCTTCTAGCTGAGAACTTCCTGGGGTTCTAGATCTAAAAGTGTAATCTCTCTGTCCCTGATGCTTCCCATGTGTTTCTTGCTTATAACCGTCTAACTACTGTGTATTTTGTTGATATTGTTTATTACCTATCGTTTTTGTAGGTTCTAGAATGAGGACACCATGAAAGCAGAGGGTTTTTTTATCCCTCATACAATGATGGATCCCCACATAATAGATGCTCAATAAATATCAAATGCATGCATTGTTCAGTGATCTCACCTGACCTCACCATTTGTTGCTGATTGAAGCATACTGATTGGTTGAAGGGTTCCAGGAATTACCTAGGCCCCACCTATAAGGTACAGTTCACAGCTGGGGAGAGGGGACATCAAATACCTAATCTGTATAAGGCCCAGGCATTCAATACTTATAGGCTTGTCCACTAGAGTGACCATAAGATTCTCCCTAAGAACTTGAAAATAAAAGCCTCAAGACTATCTTTTGAGGGTTCCACTCTGAGATGGAACTATAATAGTTGAGATTAAAGACAAGAAAAGTGAACTTCAATGCACAGATCAAGATGAAAGGCTGGGAATGAAGCCTGAGTCAGTTAGGAGGATGGAGAGGGATGGATCATGGAAGAAGAGGTGAAACCCTGGCCAAGGGTTCTGGTCATTAACTCTCTGGCTTTGCCTCTGAGTTCACCAAGTGGCTTTCACACCATGATTTGGCTTATCATTAAGGTCATTTATTGTCACGGGGATATTGGTTTATATGATAGTTAAGTTACATTTCTTGTAAAAAATTGGCACATTGACCTTGGGCTTATAAACTTCACTTCCTAGTGAGTTAGGCAGTCTGTGTTAGCTTATATGAATCTGGCCACTATAACTGCTTGCTGGAGCTCTAATTCTGAGGCCAGCATTTTAGCACAAACAGCCAGTTATTTTCTTGTGTTCCCCTCTCCTTTTCACAAGTCTCTCAAAATTCTACACATTTAGCAGGACATGATGGCACATGCTCTTCATCCCAGCAACTGGGGAGGCTGAGACAGGAGGATTGCAAGTTCAAGACTGGTTTCAGCAACTTAGTGAGGCCCTTCCTTAAAATAAAAAATAAAAAGGACTGGGGATGCAGTTCAATGGTTAAGTACCCCTGGGTTCAATCCCTGGTACAAAACAAAACAAAACAAACAAAAAAGTACACATTTGGTGGAAGATGTTTTTAAGGAAGAGGACTTCCAGAATAATCCCTTTGTGCCAGGGTCCTGAAGAAAGAGGAGGTTCTTAGTTTGTACTGAATTCAAATGAATTAATTGGATCTAGACTTGGAATGTGTTGATGGCATATATAACAGACATGGAAGGCTGCCTGCCCAATATCCTTTCTCTGTGGTTTATTGCAGCCAGAACTTTGATTTTGGTTCAGGATAGCAGTGTGCCCAACAGAAGGCAATCAGTGATCCTACTTGCCCTAAAACAAGGGTTGACAGACTTTTCCTATAAAGGGCAAGGTAGTAAATTTGGGCTTTGTGGTCAGTTAGCAAAATTGGAGATATTATGCAGTAAATTCATATAATTTTTACATATTATGAAATATTTTTTCTTTTGCTTTTTTCCACTATCCTTAGTTCATAGGCTGTCCCAAGTCAGACAATGGGCTGAATTTGGCCTGTAGAATTTTTGGACTCCTGATCTAGACCAATCACACTGATTTTTTCCAGTCTCCTGCACAGGGTGGTCATGTGACCCAGTTCTGGCCAATACAACCTTGAATGGGGGTGGAGGTAGAGGGGTGTTTCTGGGAAAGCTTTGCTAGCTTGAGAAAAGGAGGTAGATGCTACAGCCAACCCTTCTCTTGCTCTGCTTTGAACAACTTCTTGAAATATGGAGCCACTAGTCATGATGTAGCAACAAAGAGGACAAATAGATTATGAGCAGAGAGAGCATGACAATACCAGTAACCCATTTGCCTTGTAAGTTGTCAAGTGAGAAAACTAATGCCCAAGGGTTTATCTAGATACCAGGCAGTTTCCTCATTGCTTGCTGCATGCTTAGCTGACCCAGTGTGCCAGAGATGTCAATCTTTATCTGACCAGCCCTGCCCCCTCTGGAAAAGACTTGCTCCTCACAGGCTGGTGCCCAGTGGGCTGTTGTCCCACTTGGCCCATCCCACTCCCATCTGCCTGCTCCTGCTGTTAAGCCTGACCCAAAATTAGCCAATCCGTAGGCTGACCAGTGACCTTATGGCTTGGCTCAAATGATGAGCGGGACCAATCTGATTCCCTCTCAGGAAAAGGAGCTGAGTTTCCTTCTCTGGTTTTTGCCAGGACAGAAAGAGGTGGACACAAGCAGTATAGTGGAGATACATGAATAGTGAATCCCTGAAGGAAATGTCCAGAAATGTCACAGCTGAGGTGCTTGCAGATGCTTCCAGTGCATCCTTACCTCTGGTTCCTGGCTCTGAAAGCTCAACCTGTATGGCTCCATGTCCTGGATTTCTTCTTGATTCCATATGTATCCTGTGGTTTCCCCTTAATTACCCCCAGACCAGGGTAATTTTAGAATGTGGGCAGATTCTGTTCAGCATTCTTGTTGTTGCCTTTTTTTCCCAAGGGGCAGGGTGGGGGAAGGAAAGTGGGCCAGCTCAGACAGCAGGAGCAGTGCCAGGCCCTGCTTCCCTAAGGTCCTACCCCCCAGAGCCACCTGGGTCCAATAGCTCCCTGGGGAGCTATGCCAGGCAGAGAGGCTGTGGGGACTGGTTTAGCCTTTGCAAGCATCTGGTTTTGTGCTTCCCTGGAGTCACAAGAAGAAAAAAAAAAGGAAATTCTTTCCAAGTGGATTTTGAACATGTACCCCCCTGGGGGTGTAACAGGACAGGAATAGAATCAGGGTCAGAAAGGCTTGGAGGAGTCTGAGCTCTGACAGGTCACTGAGCAGAGGACAATGGAGGTTCCAAACCTTTCCCCAGAACTGTCAGCGCCTGAAACAGAGGGATCAAGGAAGAGTATGGCTGCTGATGCAGGGGCCTGCAGGGGCAGTGGGGCTTCAGATGGGAGGGTAAGGTGGACTGGAAGCAGGTGTTCCCACAGGAGTGCACAGCATAGCTGGCTTTCTAGACTGTAGCCAGGATGAACTGTTTGTGAGCATCCTGGGGGTGGGGGGCTATGGGATACTCAGGGCTTAATTCCAAGTAGGGGATCTTTGAAGGAGGTCTTGAGAGCTTGAGGATTCTGGAAGTTGGAAATCAGAGAGGGCAGGGTATGCTCAGGAGGCGCGTGGCCTTGAGGTTTGTATTTGGGGTGTCTGGAGGTCACCAAGGGGGAGGGTGAACACATGCAGAGCTAGAGACAGCCCCTTGGGAGTCATTCATAAGCAAGTGGTCATTGAGATATGTGAAGTGGATGAGAGTATGTGGAGAGTTGAGAAAAGTTAGAATAAAACCCTGGGGAAACTTTTAAGGGCAGGGAGGGGAGACTTTAGAGAAGAGACTTTAGAGGAGAGAGGAAGAAGGGGGTGGAGAGGAAGTGTTCGTCATATCAGGAGAGACCCTGGGATCCCAGAGATCTCCTTGCATGGCCCAGAGGCAGGGAGTGAATATCTCAGCAAGCAAGGGGCTTCCATCAACATGGACTATGACAGAGTCATAGGGGAGGAGAGCGGAGAAATGGACTGTCCCAGGTGACTTGCAAAAGCAGCCTGGGAAGAGTGTGAGAAGCAAGGCAAGGTGGGTGGCAGGAGCCTGCTAGAGAGGGAGGGCAGACTGCAGCTTGAGTTCCTGGGTGGGAAGCAGAAATGAGGCTTTCTAAGGATTGGGGAGGAGGAATTAGGCAAATGCCATGTCTCTGGAAGCTTGCTTCTGTCTCTGTCACATCTCACAGGACCGCCCCTTTCACCACTCACCGATTCCTTCAGGCTTCACCCATCCTTGAGCACACGTAAAGGAGCTTCCCTGAAGGCAAAAGCCCTCTTTTACATGCAGCCGGGGGACAGTCTCTGTAATCAATCATGTAGTCCAAGCTGGGGGACTGAGGTACCTGAAGACCCAGGAAATGGTGCAATTGTACTTCTTCAAGGTGTTTCCAAATCACTTGCAATACCTCCCTCCTCCACAAGGGCATTGTTATTCCTTTCATTCCTCTTGGATATTCTTTGACCCTCTGACATGTCCCAAGGGCAAGGTCAGTGGCAGTGTTCTATTGTTTTTAGAGCAAGGTCCCTGGATGCCTCTGCTATATGGCATGGCCTCTCGGGGGCTCTGCAGCCATCCTGCACTGCTAGTGGGCTTGGTACCTGATCTGAGGGGTACAGAAGGAAGCAGCTGGGTGCAAATGGCTGCTGTGCCAGGATACAGGGCTGTGGCTTGAACCTAAGAACAGTTCTGCAGGTGATCATCACACCTGGAGCAAGTAGTGAGCAAGCCCTCAGTTCCTCCTGTCTCTATTTCCATTGGGTTATACAGGGCAGGGAGATCCCCAAATCCTCCTGATAAAGGCTCCTTCCCATTCTATTCTCTTACCCTCACTGTTGACCACCTGTGGATGCAACTAGCCTGGAGCGTGGGAGCCAACATTTACCCTGCTCAGAACTCTGTCTGGTTTACCACTGTGCATGAAGCCAGTGTTCAGTCATTGGACACTGGTGTCTGCCTCTTCTCCAACCTCTGATTTGAAAAATGGCTCCTACCTCTGTGAGAAGACAGCAAGGGTGCCCTCCACCCAGCTTTACAGTGGCCAATATGTGCAAAGTATGCACTATACTCCCAGAACTGGCTATGAACTGTCCTTTCTATTCCTCGAGGTTGAGGAAGGCCAGGCCTGAAAGCCCAGATCCTTTTATAGAACCACCACCATGTGAACTATCCAAGCCCTGCCATTGACTGCCTTTTAACCTTGTAAAATGGATGTCAAAGGTTTGAATTATGGTGACCTTTCACATAAACTATCTCCCTAGTATAAGATAGAGACTTCTAGCCTCAATATTGGTCCATGTTGGCTCAGCAGCTGGCTTTTCCAGTTTCAGAATAATCCTAGGTACCCCAGGCAATGTTTAACCATTGCTCCTTTTAAGGGTTCACTGGCCACAATAATTACTCCCTTGCTGGTTGGATAAATGTGGTTGGTATTATCTAGCTGAAGACTGAACTGCCTACAATCTATGGGAATATGAGATTTTACTTAAAGCTAACAAACACTGATGCTAAGTATGGATTCTCTTCCCTAGCCCTGTATACCTGTCTACTTGGGCTTGTATATCTTTTCACATAAAGTAATTTTTTACCCATTTAACTGATGACCACCTTCCTCACTGAGGTCCTCAGAGCATCAGGGATGCATCTGGGAAGATCAGCAAAGGGATAATTTGTGCTTATGATTACTATTTGGTGACCAAAATTAATCATGTGAATTTTAAAAGCCAATAAAACTCCCAAGTCCTTTGGTCATGCTAAAAGACCCAAAGGACAGTAGTCATCAGTTAAAGAGACAGTTGAGTCGAAGCTAGAGAGGTAAATAGAGACCTAGTCTATCTTGTTGTGGGCCTAAGGATTTCTAAGGATTTTAGAAAAAAAAAGTTCTTTATGGATTATAGGCTAAAGTTTGTACAGTTTGGACAAAATATAAGTACTCTTACCAATAAATATGTTTCAAAATGACAAATAAAGCTCTCCCCAGTTGGCAGCTCAAAATCCCAGCAAGAAGTGATGGGCACAGGCACAATGAGCTATGTACAGAGTGTAAACAGTAAGGCCCTTGAAGGGAAGTCATGAGGGGCAGAGCCAGGTGATGGAGTGTGCACTGGACCAATGCAGGGGTGGGGGTAGGAGGCAGTGGGCCCAGGGAAAAATACAATAGGCCACCAAAGCTTGCTGGCAGTGGTGGCAGGTTCACTGGGTCCTGCTAGTAGGCAGTTAAGGAGAAACTGTCCATTGAGGCGACCTGACCCCATTGTCCTTTACCCTTGGGGCAGCCACACAAGACTTTGGTGCCTCTTCCTCTCGAAGAAGAGGAACAGGCCTGCCTGGCCATACTTGGGGCAATCTACTCGGGTCAGGGCAGGGCATATGGGGTGGTTAGTTTCTCAAACAGGAATTTGGGTGCCAATGGCACCACAGATCCTGCAGCCCCTCCCTCCTAGGAAAAGAGCTCTGCGCACCTGTCTCCAACAGGGGGCCCCCAAACTCCCAACGCTTCAAGGGTCCAGCCCGGCTTGCTCAGAGATGCCACAGAAGCAACCATCCTGAACAGTTTTTGAGTCCCTGATCCACCCGGGCCACTCCAACAAACCCAGCCTCCCTCCCCACAAAGCTCCCCACGCCCACCCTCAGCACATTCCTCAGTCTAGCTTGGGGGTCCTTAAATATCAGTCTCCCGGAGGTTGCTGTAGTCGGCCAAGTCATAAGCCTGGCAGGTGGCGCCCTCCTCCACATCTTGGGGAACGCCTAGGGACACGGCTTCCACCTCGGATTTCAGGGTATACGCGGCCTCTGCGTGCTGCGCGCCCCCGGTGCGGATCTTCTGCGACAGGCTGGAGACCTTGGCACGCAGCTGGTTGGTCGGCCTCCGCAACGGCCCGAGCAGCCTCCACTCGCGGAAGGCGTAGGGAGTCTTTCGACGGCTAGAGACTGGAGCCTGCACCTCGTCCGTGCCTGGGCAGCTGGGATCTGGGGGCGCTATGAGAGCCAGCGGCGCTCCGGGGGGCGCGGCACTCGGGCTGGGGGCGCAGTCGGGGCGCGGGCCACTAGTCGAGGCCCTCCAGTGGTGGCCGTAGACGCGCCACAGGGGACGACGGCGTCGGCGGCGGCGGCACTGGCAGCGCAGCAGGCGGAGGAAGGCGCGCTTGAACTCGCGGCTGGAGCAGGGGTAGATGAGCGGGTTCACGCAGCTGTTGAAGTAGCCGAGCCAGAAGATAACCTTGAAGACGCCCTCTGATGGTTTCAGCTGCGGGAACAGGGAGCCTGGAGGGCACAGAGACCCGGATTGGTTAGCTGCTCCGGGAGCGGGAGGTCCAGGCAGGCCTTGGGTGCAAAGAGGACAGGCCCTCTATGCACTCCAGGGAGATTGAAAGGATCTCCCCCAGAGATCCCTGATATAATTCAGGAGCTCCATAAACTTGGATAGGGAAAGCTAGCATCTCCAGCGTTTACTCACCTCTACCCCAAACTGATCATTTCCTTCAATGAATGCAGGCAACAACCAGAGTAGAATTGGACAAAATCATGTGAAATTACTGTTTTTGTACATCAAAACTAGTAGTGCAAGATTGGCAGTTCCCGCAGATATTTTCCTATCACATTCAATTGCTGCGGATGTTATGAGATATTTTCTGTGCTTCTTGTTATTTGGAAATGACAGTCGTTAGAATGCACCACCAGATCTCATTTAATGCCTTAATGTGGAGGCACATTTCTAAGTCATTGAGTTCATGTAAAAATATTTTGACAACTTTTTCAGTAAAATCGGTTTCATTTGTCATTTTTTTTTTGTTTCATGCTTTTGAAAGTACGACTTAAGATGAATCCATAGATTTCACCAGATACCTGAGTAGTCCCCAGCACAAAAAGGGGTAAGAACCTGGGAATTAAACCTGGACTAAGGCTTGCCCCATGCCAAGCAGTGTGCTGGGTTCTCCTGTGAGGAGGCACAAAGCATGGCCCTTGCTCCCAGGATAGCAATATGAACATCACTGAAATGCAGGTGGGGTGATGGTAGGGGAGTACTCATTTTGTTCACATAGGGAGGGAGCTTAGGCTTTGTGTTTCTAAGGATCTCAGAGAATCAGCCTGGATGAGAAGGGCCAGAGTGTCTTACATGTGAAAGCTACAAGTGGGTGAGAGAATGCCAAATTTGGAGCCTGGAAATATCCTGTAGGATCAATTCAAAGACTTCATTTGGGACAGATGGTGAAGGGCCTTAAATGCTGGAAAGTTCAGCTTTTTATTTTGTGGGTTAAGAACCATGAATTGCTTAAAGCAGGTCAGAGATTGGGCATAGAGTTAGGCTTCTATAAACAATGCCTATGGGCTATCAGAATGCAGGACAGTGAGGCTGTCCTACTGTGGTTGGGGAAGATTTCTGGGATGACTTTGTGGGAGCACTAGGCAGGTGGGGGTGGGGGCACTGTTTGGGAGCTGTGCCAGGAAGACCCTCCTCTCCACAAATCTCTCCCCTGACATCCCCTCCACAGATCTGAAGGAGGCCATGTCTATGGAAAGAACAGCCAGTTGCAAAGATACACTCCAAAGAAACAGAAGCCACTTTCTTGTTCTTCTCTACCTAAGCAGCAATAGGGGGCCCAGGGTGTTGCATCCTAGACAGGGGCTGCAGCTGCCCATGAGACCAAGCAATCCAGGGTCCTTAACAAACTGTGGAAACTTCTATATCTCCTCTTGCTCCTTCCCCACAAATAAGAGCAGGTCAGAGATTGGGCATAGAGTTAGGTCCCTTAGTGAAGGGGAAGAGGCACTATGCCTCACTCTTTGACCTGGAGACCTTTGCATATCGTCCACCCTCTACATATAGAAACAGTTCTGGGTGCCAAGAGATGTGGTGGAGGAAGAGGAAGGCCATACAGTATCACATGGCTCAAGAGCAAGCCATCTGGCTATCTAAAGTCTCACCTTGCATTTCTGTGACTAGAGATAATAATATTTCTCTGGAAGGGATTTGGTAAAGATTTATAGGTCTTGGAACTAGCATGTTAGCAGATTCTTAATAAATACCAGTGAGGGGCTGGGGATGTAAATCAATGATACCATGCCTGTCTAGCATGTGTGAAGCCTTGGGTTTGATCCCCAATACCACAACTATACCACAACTATACCACAAACTGGTGTCTATTCTCCTCCCTTCCTACTTTTTTCCTGTGGTTTTGAGAGTGGAGACTATAGTCTTGGGGAGAGACAAATTTCCACATATAGAGAGTGACCAGAAACGTGGCTGAGATGTGGTAGGTTTTGGGGTGCTGGAGCATCAGTCAGGGTGGATTGAAGAGATGATTCTCCCTGGTAGAGGTGTTGGGTAGTCCCTGGAATGTGTGGGTCACCAGGGTGGACCTCAACTTCCAGGAAGGCAGCCCTCAAGAACAGCATCCCTCAATGGCTGCAGTCAGATCAAGTGCTGAAAATAACTTCTGACTCAGGCTACAATTCTTTTATATTTAGCCCAGGATGACAAATCAGTGGACTATGCTTTCCAGTGGTGTGCCTGAAGCCGGCCAAATGACATTGTTATCAGCATGGTTTTTATTCAGACTGGGGGGCAACACAGCATTTCATGATACTGCCTGGGTCTTGATGTAAACATTAATATCCTAATTCATGCTCAGTTGACGTGTGTGAAGCCAGCTGTGAACTGGGAATTCCTTACATATGAAAGAGGGCATTCAAACTCAGCCTCCCAGTGTATCCTGTTGAGGATTTGTCTTACTTTGGGATCTCCTAGAAGCAGACTCTGAGACAAAGATTTAAATGCAAGTCATCAATTTGGGAGGCAAATGAAACACCTGGAGTTGGGAGGGAAAAAGAAAAGCAGGAAGCCCATGAGAGGTGGCTATCAAGTTAGTTGTCAATGTGGGCAACTGGGGCTTAATACCACCAGTGGGGCTCTAGGTGACTGTGCAGAACACAAACCTCAGAGTGACCCAACTGGGGGGAAAGGAGGTGGGGTATTTACACTCCCGTTCCCATCAATTATGTTGAGCTGCTTTATCTGGGTGTTCATTTTTCTACTTCTTGCCTGCTACCATGGTGGACAAGGATTTTGGTGGGAAGAGAGTGTTCCTGGGCAAAGTAATACAGGCATGTGCTCAGGTCTAAGTGGGTCCATGTGCACTGAAGGTCTAGGGGAGATGGGTAAGTGCCAATAACTTCCACCACAACTGTGTCTTATTTGCTTTCTGTCCATGGTGTGCAGACATGTTGCCTAGAAAATATAGACATCTGTGCCTTGGGTTTCAGATTCCACAGGCCACAGCTCCCCTGATCTCATACATGGCAGGTCTGAGGTTCATATAGACCAGATTTTAGTGGGAACTTCTTCTGCAGAACTTCTTTTATCAACTCTTCCTGATCCAGCAGAATTATTTGTATTCCTGTCCCCTCAGCCAACCCCCAGATCATCACACTTACTTATAAGTGCCAAGAACACTGTAAGTAATTATTGGTTTTCTGTTTATCTTGTCCTTAAATGCTTGGCACAGAATCCCTTGAAAACGGAAGCCTGAGCATTTCATTTCCTCACTTAAAATCCGTTTCCCACTGCCAACCATGACTTCCTGTTTTCTCTTCCTCGTGTACTTTGACCTTCTTCCAGCTCCTTGTATCCCTCCTATCATGCCCTTCCTTTTGGGCTTAGTAGACCTCCTGCTTGCCAGTACCTCAGCCATTCCCTACTCCATCCTCCCCCGGGACTTAGGCTGGATTCATCTAGCCAGATCCTAACCCCAATTTAACCCATCTCCGGCAATTTAACCCGTCTCTGAGCACACTTAGGCCTCCATCCTCAGCCGTGTCCAGAAGCTGCAGTGATCTCAGCCTGCATCCTTGGCAGCTCTCTCTCCTGTCCTCCTCTAGCCTTTCCAGCTCTGAGCCTGGTACCACCCTTTCTTCTTCCCCAAAGTAGTTGAACTCATCTCCTGTTTCACAGAGGGAACTGAGACCACAGAAGCTAGCCACATGCCCAAACCATCTGGCCTCTCTTCCTCCTGGGTTAGAAAGGAGTCACCCTCCTACCCAAAGTTGGTGTCCCTGCCTGTGTTGAGGTCCTTGATCCACCCTGTCATAGCTGCTGTCTCTCTGGTTGTGGCCTTGTGCTCCTCACCCTTTCCAGGCTACTCTTGCTGCTTCTCTTCTCCAGGGCACATCACCTGTCACCCTGCTGCTTTCCCCACCCCTACCCCCACCCAGGGCCCCTAGCCTTCGAACATCACTCTTGGCTGCCTGGATGCTGCTCATTTTATCTGTGGCTTCCAGGATGCCAATTTTATGATTTGTAAACTATTCGTGCCAGTTTCCTTTCCTTTCTTGAATACTGACTCTTTAATAAAAATTGTTACTGCTCCATTACCCCATGACATGATGTTTCTTGGAGGCAGGGATAGGATTCTCTATCTATAAGTTCCTGACCCAGAACAGTGGCTCTAAAATATTTGTTGAATGAATGCATAAATGGCATTTGGATAGGTGGTCTCTAAAGTGCTTTCTGAGTGCTCAGTACCCACTAGCCTCCATTTTGGGGCCTTGAAATGTTTTTTCATTGAGTCCTCAAGACAGCCCACTTGCAGAGATTCTAGTTAACCCTAGAGGTCAAGGTCAGGCTGTGCTCCTGAGCTGGTCTGGTCCTAAACCTTTTGATCTTCTCATATCATCACTTAAGAGGGTCAGGGGCCACAGCCACTCTTTATTCCTGCAGCAGCTTCCCCACAAGCAGCATGCCTGTCCCCACTCCTGAGCATGGCTGATCTGGCCAGGAGTGTGGCACTCCTCCTTTCTCCACAGGTAGCCTCTTCTCTTCAGACTCTGCAAAGACCACCTTCTCTGCAGGTGTTTCTGTGATTAACCTCACCTCACTGGTGGCCCCTGGGCAGGTGGTAGTGGTCTTTGGAGTGTGTGTGCCCAGCATACTCTCTTCTGCTTGCCCCAAGCTATGTGACATTGTTGGCTTTCTGTATGGCCTCAAGGGTACCCTATGGCACTCAGAAGGGCTGAGCTGTTGCCTTCTCTCTGGAGAGAGCATTGAATAGACCCCAGACTCCTAGGATGAGTCCCAGAGATCGGCCTGGTTGTCTCCTTCACCTCCTCAAGTCTTTGCTCAAAAGTTACCTCTTGGAGACTAGGAATGGAACCACCATCTGACCTAGTTATACCACTCCAAGGTATTTATCTTGAAGAATTAAAGTCAGTACATCATAAAGATACATGTATACCTATGTTTATAGCAGCACAATTCATAATAGCCAAATTATGGAACCTGCCTAGGTGTCTATCATCAGATGAATGGATAAAGAAAATGTGGTATATACGCACAATAGAGTTTTATTCAGCCATAAAGAAGAATGAAACTATGTTATTTGCAGGAAAATGGATGGAACTTGAGAACATTAGATTAAGTGAAATAAGTCAAACTCAAAATGTTAGGGGTTCTATGTTTTCTCTCACATGTGGAATCTAGAGAGAAAAAAGGAGGGAAGGTGGGTGGGATCTCATGAAAATAGAAAGGAGACCTGCAGAGTGGAGAAAAGGGACTGGAGGAAGGAAAAGGAGAGGGACAGGGGAAATATTGAGGAATGATATTGACCAAATCATATTGTTATATTTTATACATTTATGAATATGTAATAATGAATATCATTACTAGGTATGAGTATGATGCACCAATAAAAATGGAAAAAAGTTACCCTTTGGTCATTAAATAGATGCCCCCACTCCCATTTGCTATGAGGATTGGCTACCAATGGCTCCTACTTGTCCTCCTCTCTGGAGAGCTATTCCCAGCCAATGGGCACTGTTTCAAGTGGGGAGATGAATCTGACTCCATGTGGCAGCCCATAGCCAATGGCAGCCCCTTGCTTCATTTTGGTACAATTCTGTGCTGCCCTTCTTTCTCCTGAGTTCCCTAGAGTCATCACAAAGAGGCAAGCCTTTGTTGGAGACCACAATCTGGGTTTAGCTCTTCCCCTGCCCCATGTTGCTTCCTCCCTTCCTCCCAGATGTCTCCTGAGAACATTCTCTCAATAAATCCTTTGTAAAAAGAACCCCCATCTCAAACTCTGCTTCCAGGGCACCTGATCCAAGACACTCTTGGTCAAGTTCCTGAATGTTTCTTCAAGTTCTTTTGCTTGGTTCCAAAACTCTGATCCAAGGATTGGTCCTTGGTCACCACCATAACTTGTCTGCCTACTGCTGGGAAAGGTGAGGTTGGAGTGTGCACATTTGTGACCATTCCTCCTCATTCAAAAGGTGGCTGGGAGTGGGGTGGAGGTGCAGTGGTTACTTTTACCACCATGAGTAGAGACAGGATGGATGTAGATAGAGATGACCGAACATAATCGTAGCTCTTGTCAGCCTCCCTCTGATCCTTGTCCTTGTTCTGTCATGTGGTTAGTCTCCACCCAGCGGCTCCTGCCTGCCTTCCCCATTCCCTGTATTGGGGTTGCTATGACTTGGATATGTGTCCCCCAAAGACCCATGTGTTAAAGGCTTGGTCCCCAGCCTGTGGAGTTACTGGGAAGTGACAGAACCTTTAAGAGGTGGGACCTAGTGAGAGATCTTCAGGTCACTGGTGGCATGTCTTTGAAGGGGATTGTGGGACCCTGGTCTTTTCCTCTTCCTCTTCTTTCACTTCCTGGCCATGAGGTGGGTGGTTCTGATGTGCCATGCACTTCTGCCATGGTGAGCAGCCTTGTACAGGCCCCAAAGCAACAGGGCTTGCTGATCATGAACTGGAGCTTCCCAACTACGAGCCAAAATAAACCTTTTTTTCTTTTTACATTAATCATCTCAGTTTTTTTTTTTTTTTTGTACTGGGGATTGAGCTCAGAGGGACTTGACCACTGAGCCACATCCCTAGCCCTGTTTTGTGTTTTGTTTAGATAAGGTCTCACTGAGTTACTTAGCGCCTTGCTGTTACTGAGGCTGGTTTTGAACTCAAATTCCTCCTGCTTCAGCCTCCCAAGCCACTGGGATTACAGGCATGCACCACCACACCTGGCTCAGGTTTTTTTATAGAGATGTAAAACTGACTAACACAGGGGAGTCTGTCTCAGGAGTCTGACCTAGTGTCCAGGGGACCTGACCCCTGGCTGGTCAGAAGATGCAGGGCTTCTCCTGAGTCAGCAAATAGCCATGTTGGCTGGGTCAGCCTGGTCCAAGAATTGTTGGGGAAATTGAGGCGGGGGATTGTTTGTAGTCTAGATTATGAAAGACCAGTTCTGTGTTCTAAGGTGGAGCTGCTGAGATGTCAGGTAAGGCAGGAAAGGACATGGCTGGAACTGAGCACACTGGCCAAGCCCGCCGAGAACAGACAGCTCTGAAGCCAAGGGGGCAGACTGAGTGATTAACAGTACTTTTTTGGCATCACCAGAAGGGAACTTGTTCTTGGCACACCATCAGAATTCACAGCCAGTCTCTCCCATAACTTGTAGCCAACCATGAAATATCAGGCTTCACCCTAACCTCCCCCTTTTCCTATCCCCTCCTCCACTAGTGATTTTTCTACCCATAGTACACCATCCTCTCTGGCTGAAAGATACAGAGGAGTTAAAAATACTCTGTCCTTCTAGATACTCAGGTCTCTTCCCACCAGCGGGTCTAGGAGAGAAGGAATTCCAGTTCCAGATTCTTCTCCAGTCTCCCAGTTCTCTAGCTGTTTGGGCAGTGGCTCTGACCCTGAAGTTCAAAAATCTCTCCCAAGAGGGGCTAAACCTCCGACCCCTCACGGACCTCTTTGCTAAATCAGAAAGGGTCAGACAAGCCTCTCTAATAAAGCACCTTGGGCGAAGACTTGAGGGCCTGTGGGGAGCAAGCCATGCATCTGACCGAGGAGACAGAATTCCAGGCAGTGGCAAGGGCATGAGGCATCAGGGTACCTGACAAGTTGGGGATAACCAGAAATTAGGATGGCTGCAGCAGAGAAGGTGAGAGGGAGAGTGGAAAGAGATAAAGCCATTTTGAAGTGGAAACACAGAAGGCTGCCAGAAAGAGGTGAGCTGGGTAGGAGCCAGAACTCATGGACTGTGAGGACGTGGAAGGGTGGGTTGAGGGCACTGTGGGGCCAACTGTGCCAAGCCAAATCTCTTGAATTCCATGCATTGCTAATTTTCCATGGTGAGGGGCAATTGGCAGGATCTTATTTCTTGAGATCGACCAGGAATAGGCCAGAAGTCCTTCTGTGCTGCCATGATTGCCTCGGGATACTTGGGCTCCCTGGGGCTGGCAGAGAACTATTGGTCTGGCCTGGGACACCCTTCTATAGCAGCAGGGTGCGAGAGGGAAGGGCAGGCAACTCCTAGAGCACAGAGACTGTGTGGAGGCCACATTAGGGATATAATATCCCTATACTGGCTCCTGCTCATTTCCCTTCCACTCTGCCCCCTCCTCTCTCCTTTAATTTCTTTTCCTCTTTCTCCTCTTGGTTGCCATCTCTTCACTCATCTTTCCTGATCTAATCTGTAGCTTTGGAATGGGCCATACCAAGCTCTGAGTGACCAAGACTGCAGTTCTGCTGAATGGCCCTTGTGCTCAGCCCCACTGGATCCTGACCCAGGCATGAGCCTCTGAGCTCTGGGGCCACACTGGCAAATGGCTCATAGGTCTGAGCAGAATAGCACTTCTGCCAGGGGAGAGAAGGTCTCCAGGTAGTGGCCACTCTGTCAGGGAGTCCCAGCACTGAGCTCATGAGCATTGCCTCCCAGACCCCATGTTAGTTCTCAGGGGCCAGAACTTTGTTCTCCTGGGCCTTCACTCACAAAGTGAAGGAATGAAAATCCTCCATCATCCCCAGGGTGCAAGATGAAGCAGAGCTTACGTGGGCTGGAGATGGGAACCCTGAGGAGTAGCCTCAGGGACTCTGCAGGTCCATAAGAGGCTCAGGCCATGCAGGGAGTAGCCATGTCCCATGGCAATGCTTGGGACCTTTTCTTGGCCAGCATCTGGGACAGGAGGGTGCACAGCACTGAGTTTGGGGGATGTGAGCAGGGGCTGAGGAGTTGGGTGAGAGATAAAGCTGAAAACATGGCCGTGGAGTGACCCTTAACCCTGGGGACAGTGGCAGGCTTAAGAAGAGGAGAAGAAAAGGGGAGTCCAGAAAGAGAAAACAGTGGGGTTGGGGTGTGCAAGTGTGACAGACAGAATAAGAGCCCCCAAGAGATCCGGACCTATGAAATCCACCTTCCATGGTGAAGGGGACTTTGTAGATGTCATTCAGCATCTTGAGTGAGGGAGATAATCCTTAGTTCTCCAGGTGGACACAAAGTAATCACAGGGGTCCTGGGGAGAGGAATCGAGGCAGGAGGGGCAGAGTCAGAGAAGACATGACAACAGAGCACTGCTTCAGGTAGAGGAGGGGCCCAGAGCCAAGGAGTGCAGCCACCCTCAAAGGCTGGAAGGGGCAAGAGGGGGATTCTCCCCTCGAATCTCTAGGAAAAGCACAGCCCTAAGGAGACTTATTTTTAGGACTTTTGATCTTCAGAACTGGGAGATTAAATGTTGTTTTAAGCCACTAAGTTTAAAGTAATTTGTTACAGCAGCAACAAGAAACTAACATCAGGGGGTTTGAAGGGCTGGTGGGGACTTGGCAGCTGCAATGTGGGCCTGGAACTTAAATATGGATCTGAGGGGAGGGGGCCTTCTAGGAAGGCTGAGAAGGAGTAGGAGGTACACCTGGAGGAGTAGGGGTTAAAGAGGGAGACGAAGACTCCTAAGAGGCCAGGAGAGAGCACACAAGCTGACATACAGGGATGAATGAAAGAAGGACTTGAAGAGTCAGCTCTGAGTATGAGAATCTGGCAGTCACCAGTGACCATGTCAAAGGCAGATCTACAGCAGTGTCTTCAGAGGATGAGGGTTGGGGGACGGATGGCAGGAGATATGTGAGTGAGGCTGATGTGTGTTGGTAGATGGAGAAGTATTGATATCAGATTATTCTTTAAAGAAGTTAAGTTGCAAGGAATATTATTGCAAATAAGTGAAAGGGAGGAAAGATCACAGTGAGAAGATAGGGAGAGGGTGAAGGCAAAGGGGCCACAAGGTTGAAGGAGACACATCTTTAAGAAAGCTCTGGACACATCAGTACGCTGTGTATGGGAAGAGGAGAGGTGGAAGGTAAGGAAGGACAAGCAGTAGCTGATAGAGGAAGATCCCTTGGAAGGGAAAGAGCTTTGAGAGGGAGTCAGAGCTGACTGGGAACCTGCAGGAATTCTGGAGAGATCCTAAGGCCTGCTGCCATGCAGAACCCTGACTATGGAAGGTGATTTTTGTTTAGTGAGTGCTCACTTAGATCCTGGGATTGATTGATTCATGAGAACTGATGGTTCAATTTTCAGGAATTTTGCAAGCTGGTGTGTGTGTGTGTGTGTATGTGTGTGTGGTGCATGATAACTTGCAATGGCCACAGTGGGAATATTTATACTAGGGGAATGGGCAGATGCTACAAATTAGCTCCATCCCAAAGCCAATTATTATTATTTTTTGTTGTTTTTTTAAAATTTTTTAATATTTATTTTTTAGATTTCGGTGGACACAGCATCTTTATTTTATTTGTATGTGGTGATGAGGATTGAACCCAGCGCCCCACGCATGCCAGGCGAGCATGTGACCACTTGAGCCACATCCCCAGCCCCCCAAAGCCAATTATTGAACATTTCCCATCACTGTGTTCCATGTGAAAGAATGGCTTGAATCAGGATTTGGGACTCATAGAAGTAGGTAGATGGGAGAGAGTTAAAAATTGTTGGAGAGGATGAAGTGATAGATCATGGGACTAGCTGGCTAGGGAAGGGAGGTATAACTGGTCAGGTGACAAAATGTAGGGCAGAAAGGTGAAGGCTTGGGTGGTTGAGATCAATGAGCAGAAGTAATGGGAGCCAAGGAGGCAGGACAGGAGCAGATTGGGGCAGGCATGTGGACTTGGGCATGGCCCTAATTAGAATGGGGAGAGGGAAGGTCACTGTAATGGGGAGGCCAACGTGTCATCATGGTCAGCCTCAGTATAGTGATGTCACACTGATGACAAGGGCAGGGATGAAAGTGAGGGAGAAATCTTGTGACCCCAACACTTAGGTCTTTAATGAATGAGGCTGGGTGATCCAAAGGTCATTGAATGTTTGGGACAGCACTTTAGCAGGAGTTGGGCACAGGATGAGATCTGAAGGGAAGGGATCTGTCCCCAAGGACAAAAACCCATCCCCATCAGTGGTGTATATTTTCTTTACAAAAGATAAAATATATTTCCTAGATCTGTCCACTAGATGTGTAACCAATTCAGAATCAAGGAAGAGCTGAGAGCTCAAACTGTGGTCTCTCACTTGTCATTTTCCACTAAAAGATACCAGAACTTTTAAGAGAAATAACTAATTCTAGGTCCAGAGCAGGAAAAGCATAAGCTGAGACTAAAATGTCTCACTAGATCAGAAAGTAAGGAAGTACTCAACATTCTCTGGGTTGTGCCAAAGGTCTCAGGAGCCAATTTTAAAAGGTGCTCACTAGTCAAGCCCCAAATGGTGATGTCTGTAAGGTGTCAGAATAGCATGGATGTCTAAAAACCATGGCATTATCATGGTATTAAAAAACCCCCATTGGTCACCTCTGAAAGAACACTGGAGAATTGACTCCTCATTTGATATATAAGGAGGAACGTTCAGTACCTCTCCTGCGTCTTCTATAGACACTATTTCAACCAAACAGCTAGTGGTGAATTCTTTTTGAAATTCTAGTAAAAAAATCCAGAAGTAATTATAGGATTAAAATACCACCACTTTAAGCCCCAGTGGTCCCAGCCATGATCAAAGCTGCTAAAGCCAGCAGAGGAGAGGCTGATGAGTTACCTTATAATGGACAAATCATGCTGACAGCACCTGAACCCTGATCAATCTTGACATCACAAAAGAGAATTCTTGTCCAAACCACCAAACCTGAATCTCATCAAATTAGCTTATAGGCAAATAGGAAACAGAGGGATATGGTAAATGGTACTATGGAGATGTGAAGTCCATATATTGTGAAATATACCTTGGGAGAAGCAATTTTGTTTCTTTACTAAAGAAATTAAAAGAAAAAAGAGGTAGTGGTGGTGGTGGTGGGGAGGGATGTATCAATTAAGTAAACCTGGTAGGCAAATGAACCACATACAATATATGTGCCTTTTTTGGATCTTCATTCTAACAAAGTAAAAGTTTATAAAGCAACCAGCAACCTTTTGAACACTAGTTAGATATTTGAATTAAATTGATAATATTAAGTGGTCATTTTAATGTGTTACAATAGATAGTAGTTATTTTTTAAAAGTCGTTTTCTTCTAGAAATACATATTGAAAAATATACAGTTAAAGTGTTATGGTATCTGGGATTTTTTTTTTCAGAATAATCTGCAGTGGTGGGAGAGTGGGTGGGGTTGAGATGAACCAACATTATTAGCCTGGGGTTGAAGCAGGGTCATAGGTACATGGGGGTTAATTACACTGTTCTACTTTTGTAGGTACTTGAAACTTTCCATGAAGAACAAACAAACAAACAAACCACCACCAACAGCAAAAGCCCAGGCTGGAGCTGTAACTCAGTGGCAGAATTGTGCTTAGCATGTCCAAGGCCCTACTTTGACCCATAGCACTGCAAAAACAAACCAAAACCAAAACCCCCCAAAACCCAAAAAACAAAAAAACAAACAAACAAAAAATCCAAAACAACAACCCCACAAATAACCCTAACACATGGCTTATTCGTAACAGTTACTTGATCAATGTTCTATATTATGCTTAAATTTTTTAAAGCACATACATGGAGGGTCATACACCCATATCACTAGTAAGGATGATTGACAGTTAATAGAGGGAAGTTATACTAAGTGAGATAAGCCAGTCCCGGTAAAAATACCACAGCATTCCACATATATGATCACCTGAGGTAGTCCAATTCATAGAATCAAAGAGCAGGATGGTGCTTCACAATTCCTCAATGGGAGTTGCCAATCAATGGGCATAAAATTTCAGTTCAGGAAGGTGAATAAGTTCTAGAGCTCTTCTGTACAACATAGTTCCTGTAGTTAACAATACCATATGCATACTTAAAATTTATTAGGAGGGTAGATTTCATATTAGGTGGATAAATTAATAAATAGATGGATGAATAATAAAATACCACAATATGACACAAAAAATAAAGTAAGTAGAAGGCTGTGTAATATGGTTTGGATGTGAGGTGTCCCCCAAAAGCTTACATGTGAGACAATGCTAGAAGGTTCAGAGGAGAAACGATTGGGTTGTGAGAGTCTTAACCCAATCAATGATTTAATCCCCATAGGGATCAAGTGAGTGGTAACTGAAGTGATAGAGTGTGGGGAGGAGGTGGGAGCTGGAACATGGCTCTGGGGTATATATTCTATGTCTCGAGAATGGAGACTCTCTTTCTGCTTCCTGATCACCATGATGTAAGCTGCTCCCCTCTGCCATCCACTCCCGCCATGATGTTCAGCCTCACCTCGAGCCCCAAGGAATGAAGCTGGTCTTCTATGAACTAAGACCTCTGAAACCATGAGCCCTCAAATAACTTTTCCTCCTCTACAATTGTTCTGCTCAGATCTTTTAGTCACAGCAGTGAGATAGTTGACTAAAACAGCTGTGCTTTACCACACAGGCCCTTGGCATGGCAGGATGTGAAGAGGCCATGGATTCTGTCCTTTTCTTCTTCTTCTGCATACATTTACTGAGCATGTACTATGTGCTAGGTGCCACAGAAGCACAAGTAGGAGACTTAATGCCAGACTTTTCTTCAGGTTTTTACATTACATGGGGGTGGGGGGATGGGGACAAATGCCATCACCAGTGACCTGTCACACAGCATCCCCACCTCTTCCCCTGCACCTGCCGACCCAAGAAATATCTCAGGAAGTTGTGGAGATGGGTCCTTTAGAACATGCCAAATCTCAGAAACACCTGCCTGCACCACTCCTTACCTGATTGTCACAGCCTGCTTTCCATTCTGGACATCAATTCTGTTAGATATGGAAAATGAAAAACCCCCAAATAGTGTGGCCTTGGAAAAGGGAATGAAAAGAAAGCCATACATTGATAGCTTTAATCTCTTTCAAGATAAATCCTTTCCAGATGCTGGCCACAGGTGGGGAGAAGGTGTTTTATCAAAACTAGAATGATAGTCTCTGGGAAGCACTAATCTCTTCCAAGATAAATCCTCTCTAGGTGCTGGTCACAGACCTCCCCACCCCCCTAAAAACCCAAATTCCTGAGTGCTCAAACTCACATGCTCACTAAATCGTCTCTCAGTAAAGCCTATATAAGCCTAAATTCCTTTGGCCAGTGACTCATTTTCCACCAGGAAAGTGGGCCCATCAGAGGTGTCACCCTCTTCCTGCATGAAACTTCTTTCCTCAATAAAAAGCTGAGCTGATCCATGAAGTTTGCATCTGGTCTGGTCTTTTTGTGCTAACAAATTCCTCAGCATGGCTCACAGTCTCCTACCTGTTTTCTGTCACTTTCATTAAGGTACTCAAATTGACAGTCAAGTTTATAAGTGCATACATCTCAAGCGTACACCTTGCTGACTTTACATATGCAAACAGCGATGTGATAACTGCCCAGAACAAGATACAGAACATTGCTAGTTGAAGGTTCTAGCATTCGCTTCCAGTAGGTACCAACACACACACACATACACACACACACACACACTCACACACTCACACACACGTAATCACTATCCTGATTTTTATTTCTGTTGATAATTTCATATATTATTCAACTTTGTATACACAGAACCATATGGTACATATGCTTTAAATTTCTGATCTGACTTATTCTACTTAGTGTCATGTACACAAAATTCACCCATGTTGTTGTGTATACCTGAGGTTTGTTCTTTTCCCTGTTGTACAGTAGTCCAGTTTATTTCTCCATACTCCTGTGGGTGGAGCTGGCCTCATCCCTTGACCTTTCTTCTCATAGACTACACATTCCAAGGGCGTCTCATAGACTTCCAAGTCAGGAGCACCCCTGCTATATGGTCACTCTTCTATGCCCACTTAGTAAGTTCTCTCACTCTTCAAACTATGTATTGAATATTCACAAGGACAGCACACTGTGGGGAAAGTATGTGCAGTGTTTAAGAAGCATGTGCACACCTAACTAAGTCTGGGTGGTCAGGGAGGTGTGCTGTATCACAGAGACAGACTGACAGTAGGGAGAGAGACCTGGTGAGGCTTGTGGATGGCTGGTGTGTTGTTCTGGGACATTGGCTGGATTGTGGGGGCTTCTATTATCTGGACTTCTGGACAACTTGAATATCTTGAAGTGTATTTGGGAGGGGTCCTAGGTTCTGAGCCTCTGGGACTGCCCTGGGTGATGGCATTCAGAAGCCAGGGATACTTTGTGATCTGCCCAACAAAAACACAGCTGGGAGTGCAAGCTTGGGAGGTTTGCTAGTGGTTATCAGGAATGACAGGAGGTGTGGCTCATGTATGTATGTGTGTGTGTGTGTGTGTATGTGTGTGTAAATTGTAGGGGACAGATCCACCTCTGGGACTGGCTGGGGGCATTTCCCAGGCAGCAAAAGCCAAAGGTAGCAAAGTGTTATTGCTGTGAAGACACCGAGGAGAGACACAGCCTCTGGAGACTCTGGGAAGAGGAAGGAATCTCTGCAGCAGATGGATGCTTGCTAGGGGCAGGTTTCCCCTGTCCTTCCTGTGCCTCTCTGGCCCACAGGGAAGGTGACCTGCATGACTACACTGAGTGATCGGCTCAGACCTCTGAGAGCAAGGGGACTCATGCATCAAGTATCCCAGGGTCAGAAGGCTTCACCAGACACACTTCCAGCTGCCCACCCCTCCCAGGGCTACAGCCCCATGGTGGCCATGCTCCCACCTCAGGGATCCTCCAGGGAAGTCCCAGGCAGCAGCTCTGACTGTTACCTCTCCCCATAACCCTCTGCAGGTTTGTGCTGCTCTAGACATTGGGGCTACAGGATGCCCGAGAGCGGGAACCACTTACGCAGTTTCCTGTGATTTTCCATGGCACTTAGCCTTGCGCCAGCTTGCTGAGGTCAGTGGGTATGTGTCTGTCCTGAGTAGGGCTGCCAACAGCCCCTCCCCCACAGGCCTCTCAGACCAGTGTCCATATTCTCTCCTGTCCAACCAGGAACATCTTTGAAACTGACGGGGAGCACTATCATAATCACATTGGTCAACAGGCACAAAACAGGACTGTCCTAGGTGAACAGGGATGTGCCATCACTATGCATGCTCAGCTGAGTATAAGCATGAAAGCCAAGGTTGGGGGGCTGCAGGTGAGGGGTGATGGGTGTTTATGTGTCCACAGGCATCTTTGCAATCAGTAGCAACCTTTGCTGCCTGGAATCACTATTGAACTCTTGATGTCTCATGTTCATTGAGGGACCCTCTGCCTGTCTCAGGGGAATGCGTGCTCTGCAGTTGCTCCTCAGGTGGGGCAGCCAGAAATGAGGGACATGATTCCCCAGTCTCTTTGAGCCCTTCAGGATTTTAGGTGTCTGGCATCTGTGTCCCCAGGGTTTCAGGACACCCACAGATGGTGCTCTTTCTCTCTGATGTTTCTGTAGCCTGACCCACAGCATTAGATGATCAGTCCATGGCCCACTGAGCCAGTGTCCCTCTATGACTCTGGACCATTTTCTTGTTACCCCCCAGGGCTATTGGTGGCTGTTGTTAAAGGACTGTCTCTGCTGTGGTTTTGGCTGCTGCTTCTACTTAGCTTTGTGTGTGCAGGTGTGAGTGGGGACTGTTAGGCTGCCCTGGGTAGTATCTTTATGGGTCTCTTAATTTCTATGGCCTATGGCTTTTGTGGACACACACTGATATTTCCCAATCCCTCCATTTCTGGTGCTCATTTCACCTAGTGTGGCCATTAGGATCTGCGAGGAGGGAGGTGCTGCCTGTATGGCCATCTTGCCCAGCTACCTTTATTTATTTATTTATTTTTTGTACCATGGATTAAACACAGGGTCACTTAACATCTGAGTCATATCCCCAGCTCTTTTTTAAATTTTTTGAGATATGGCCTCACTAAGTTTCTCAGGGCCTTGTTAAATCGCTAAGGCTGGCTTTGAACTTGTGATCCTCTTGCCTCACCCTCCTGAGCTACTAGGATTACAGGCATGTGCCACCACACCTGGCCCAGCTGCCTCTCTCTCTGCTTTTTCTGGCTCTTTCAAAGCAGGTGTTCCCTGAAGCTCCACCGAAACCCTTCTCTTTTCTCCCTCCATCCTTTCCTACACACCATGCTCCTGTGAGCACCCCCATCCTTGACCCCATAACCAAGTTCCCCTCATCCTCCCCTCCCCACCATATACCTGGCACCTTCATGCCAAGATCTGCCTGCCCCTTAGAGGCCAGATTCCCTTCAAAGCGTTGCTGCTCAGAATGTTCGGGCTCTTCCAAAGGGACCTCCCCCATCCCAGGCCTGGGGGGTGTTAGGACTTCCAGTCTAATTTCCTGCCTACACAGCCTCCAAGCCATTCCTGGTCCCTTAGCAGCCTCTGCCCTTATATTAGCTCTTCAAGTCACATGGGGAAGATTGGAATATTCTGTTTCCTTGCTTGTCCTCTGTTCTCTTGCCTCATTTATTGTCAATACCACTCCATTCAGCTCCACCAGCATCCCTTAGCTCTTGTGTGTATGTCTTAAACATACAGCTCTATGACTTTACATATGCATACACCCATGCAAATCTCTGCCCAGAACAAGATACAGAGCTTCTGAAGGGACCCCATGCCACTTGTGAGGAGCAGCAGAGACTGAGGAATTGAGAAAGAGCAGTGGATCCTAGGAAGGGGCAAAGGCCCTGGAAATTTAGGGGTGATTTCCTAGAAGAGGGAAACATGTGATCCGGACCTCAAAAAACAATAGTAGCCCTTTGCAGTGCTTATTGCAACTGCAAAAACCAAGAAAAACTGCACATTCAGCAGGATACTGGATCAACACACCTGGAAGACACTCAAATGTATTGTTGTGACAATGGCCCAGCATGGCATAAATTTCAAGGACATAATATTGGGTTAAAAAAGGTAAACTGAAGAATGATATGCACAGCAGGTGCCATTGATATAAATTCTAAAGACACACAAAGCAATGCTATACTTTGTTATGTATACAGATGCTTGTGCTAAGAGTATAAACAAATACACGGGAGTGACAAATGCCAGATTTGCCTCTGGGGAGGCAGGGAGAGAGAGAGGAAGGCGGGGAGGAGGGCACTGGGTTGCAGCTGGGTTCTATTTTTTTTTTTTTTTGAAAGGAGCAAGAGGAAGGGATCTAAGGCAAATATGGCAAAATGTTAATATGTGTTCAAAATGGGTGGTTATAGTACATAGGTGCTTGTTATATAATTTTCTACTCATTTGTGTTTTATTCTGTAATTAAAATTTTAAAAGAAGTTAAAGAAAATATAAAAAGGGAGGTGGCTTCCCTCCAGGGAACCTGTGTGAATCAGGTGCAGGGGGAGAATGAGGGTGCTTATGGACAAGATGCAGGGGGGCAAGGCCAGCACAGGGGTGTGGGGATGGAGCTCAGAGAGTTCTAAATCCTGGGTGGCTGAGTAGGTATCTAAGGTGGGGGGCACACCCATTCTCTCATGACTGCTTATTTTCTTATCTTCTCCTCTAGGTGTGTTGCTTTCAAGACATTCCTTGCCCCTGTGCTCACAACAGAGTTTGGATTTTCTTCCCAGGGTAGTGGGAAAACTCTTTGGGACAGATGACTTCAAGTGGGGGCTTTACTCATGCCTTACTCTGAGTTAGCATCAGCATATCCAGCACTTGCTATGTGCCACAATTATATTCATGAAATATTATTCTCACCATAGCACTCTAGGCTGGCATTATTATCATCACCACCATCCCTATTTATAGATGAAGAAACAGAGGCACAGAGTGGGTAAGGGACTTGCCTGAAGTTCCACAGAGGCAGAGCTGGGATTTGAACCTAGGCTGTTTGGTGTCAGAGCCTGTGACCACAATGTGGCACTCTATTGTCCCTCATATGCCAGGTGCTGTGCTGGCCACTGTGGATTCATGATGAGACAGTTATGGGACCTTGCCATCACAGAGCTTCAGAGCCAGTGGGGGAAGTCAAACATCAAATCAAGCAACACACACATATGTAACTATAACTGATGATTCAGTGAAGACAGAGAACCTTATCCTTTGAAAGAGAAAATAGGGAGGACAACTGAGACTGATAACTCTAAGAAAAGGGGACATTTAAGTGAAGATCTAAAGGATGAAGAGTTAGCCAGGAGAGGCTGCTGGTGGGCGGGTGTATGTGTGTGTGTGTGGGAAGCTGTCCAGATAGAGGGAAGAGCAAGTGCAAAGGTCTAGAGTCAGGTATGGGTTTGGTAAAGGAACCAGACAGGATCAGAGTGGTGAAATATGCAGGGGGCAGGTAGAGGGAGGGAACAGGGGTAAGGTACAGGGAGGTAGCCCCTTCCTTGGGACCTCCCTTTCTGGAGGGGAATTACATGTCTGGGATTGCCCTAGTTCATGCCAGTGGTTCTAGTGTAAACACTCATAGTGTCCCATTTTGGCTTGAACAATAAAAATTTGAAGGTTACCTTCTCCAGGCCATGGTAGAGTTTGGATTTTCTTCCCAGGGCAGTGGGAAAACATTGAGGGATTTAGTAGGAGAGTGACACATCTAATTCATAATGTATAAAGGTCACTGTGGCTGCTGTGGGGAGAGGGCCTGCAGTGGAGCAGGGGGGAGGCATTGTTTCTTCCTCAACTCAGTCTCACAAGGTAAGAAGGGGGCAGGTCAGGGGCACTGGGGGGGGGGTGGGCTCTGCTTGAGCAGGCTGAGGCTGCAGCTGCATGGGAAATGATTCCAAGCAAATGTCCCCACAGATGCTGTCTCCTTCTCCTCCCCATGCTGGTCCAGCCCCTAGTCCCTGCTGAAAGAGAGGTCTCAAGGAGTGAAAGGAAGCCCCTGAGAACATTGCCCATATCCCAGGGCAACTTGTGAAGGAATTAGGAAAGTTCCCTGACTTCATAAATTTCAGAAATGACGATAAACAATACTAATTGTCCATTTTGTAATTTGCCCTGTTTTTTCCCCCTTCTTACCCCACACAATCCTCTCCTGCAACTCCTTCAAAAAGAGCCTTCAGACATAAAAGCTCAGGATACACTCACAGATACCACTGAGGCCAGCTTCCAAACTGAAGGAGTGCTGAAGGAAGCAGGTGGCTTCTACAGTATGGTGATGCACAAGTGGATGGGCCAGGGCCTGCTTCTCATGAATGAATGAACACATGGGGACCTACCCACTCTGTGCCTCTAGTTCAGGATGGCAGGTATTGTAGGGGTCACATACACAGCTGACTACACAGTATGGGCGATATCTACAAGGATTTCTCATGGTCATGGGGGGCTGGAAACAAGACCGGATTTGTAATAGCAACGAACAGGAGAAGAACAAAGAGCTGGAACCTTGTGAAACGAAACCTGCTTCTCATTTCCCCTATACAAAGTAAGAGATCAGGAAAGTCGCTAAATCAACCCTACAGGGTTAGGATGGAACCCTAAGGAGGAGGTGGAGGATCATCCATGTCTGCCAGGAAGCCATAGCCACAGGCTTGGAAAGGAAATGAAGGGGCTAGTGGGAGAGTGGTCGCTTACCCAGCGGCAGGACGAAGAAGAAGGGGAACCAGCAGAGCACGAAGACGCCCACGACGATGGCCAGCGTCTTGGCTGCCTTCTTCTCACGGGAGAACTTGAGCAGGCGAACAGATAGCGAGCTGCGGAAGGTGTGGCCCTTGGTACTCCGAGTCCCATGCGTCCCGTCTGCGCCGGCGGCTGCACCACGACAGTGGATACGCAGCACCACCTCGGAGGCCTTGCCCCGCTCACGCTTGACGCCCGCCTCGAGGCTGCGCGTGGTGCTGCGTGCGACCACGTACACGCGGCAGTACATGACCACAATGACTGCCATGGGCAGATAGAAGGAGCACACCGAAGAGAAGACAGCATAGCCCGCCTCCTCCGTGATGCCGCAAAAGCGCTCGTCCGGGGGCACCGGCTCCTTCCAGCCCAGCAGAGGCCCCACGGACACGACGAGGGCTACGGCCCAGAGCAGCGCCAGGATGGCCGCCGCCTTGCGCTCTGTCATGATCGCAGGGTACTTGAGTGAGTGGCGCACGCCCACGTACCGATCCACCGAGATGGTGCAGAGGCTAAGGATGGAGGCCGTGCAGCACAGCACGTCCACCGCGGCCCACACGTCGCAGAAGGCCCGGCCGAAGGCCCAGAAGCCCAGAACCTCCATGGTGGCGGAGAAGGGCAGAACGGTGGCGCTCAGCAGCAGGTCGGCTACAGCTAGGTTCACTATGAAATAGTTGGTGACCGTCTGCAGATGGCGGTTGCAGGCCACCGAGAGGATGACAAGCAGATTGCCCGCTACAGCGGTGAGGATGAAGGCTGCCAGAAAGACACCCACCCCCACCCCCTGCGCACTCACAACAAGCCCCCCGACGGCCGCTGTGCCGTTCACCTCGCCACCCGCGCCCGCGCCCCCCGGCTCCCCAGCGGAGCTCTGGTTGTCCTCGCCGCCGCCCGCTCCCACCACGCCGCTGCCGCCGCCCGTGGCCCCCGAAACGCTGCCCACCGCTGGGGCCTCCGAGGCAGTCGCGCCGCCTGTGCTGCCCCCGCCGCCGCTCGCACTGGAGCCCCCGGAGCTGCTGTCCGGGCGGGGTCCCTCGAAAGTGACGCTAAGGAGGTCTCGGAAAGTCATCTCAACGCGCAGCCGTCGGGGGCCGAGCCGGGATGCAGGACCAACAACTGACAGGGAGGGGGCAGGAGGGCATAGCCGCAGGGCTTCGGGTTCAGCCCCGCGCGCGAGTCCCGTCCGGGTCCAGCCCAAGTTCCTGTGATGCGTAGCGTGGCAGCTGGGGAGCGGAATGCCAGGTCGGGAGGCGGCTGGGGCTCCCCGAGGCCACCCGTGGAGTCGGATCGAAGAAGAGTCAGGGCTGGTGACTCGCGCTGCTCTCTGAGCGTGCCCAGGCGATCCGGCAAAGCAGCGGCTCCGGGACCCGGTGGTGCAGGCAGTGGCCACTGCGGCGCTCCCAACTCCGTGCGGGGGGCGGGACGGAGGAGGGGCAGCGAGTGGAGGGAGGAGGGGGCGGCCGGAGCCGAGAGAGGGGGCGCCGCGCTCCCTGGGAGAAGGGGCTCTGATCTCTGGGAGACCGCGTGTGTGAAGGTCCGGAGGGGTTGCGGTGCTGACGCGCTCTCCGACTCCTAAGCCACCTACGCTTCGCCGCTGGTGCCAGGACTGCTCTCTTCCCTCGCTGTTCCCTTCGCGCGCTCTCCCGCTCCTCTTCTGGATCCCCTCTCCCGTGGTTCTCACTCCTCAGCCGCGTCCCTCTTCTTCGCTTCCCCTTTCCAGCCTCCGGGTCACTCACTGGTTGCCCTTGGGCGTGCGGAGCTTAGAAGGCGCGATTTCTCTGTCCCCAGACTCCCGACTCCGGCCGCCAGAGAGCAGCAAGCGCCCGGGATCTGCGGACTGCGGACTGGACGGTGCAGTGTAGCGGCGGTCGCCTCCTGAGACTGCCTGGATCAATCTGCCGCACTTGTTTTTTGTTTTTTTTTTTTTTTCTTTCAGGCCATAGGCTATAGGAGGGTCTCAAACCCTTCTGCCAAGTACGAAGGCGTGGAGAGAGCCCCGGAAGGGGCCAGAAGCCTGGTATAAGCTGAGGCTCTAGCTGGGTATGATGGGCGCCCGTGGAACAGACTGTGTGGCTATAGCCCTGAGACCCTGCCCACGACAGTGATCTATGTAACACCAACTTTCGCACTGTTAGTTTACTCTACATCAAAAGTCAGAATAAATCTTTCTATTGCTACTCCAAATAAGCGGCCTGGTGCTGGGGAGGGAGAGCACAAGTGCTGGAGGGTGGGAAAGGTCACTTGGCAGGATGGATGGGGGTGGAGGAGGGAAGAGAGAAGTCTGGCTCCAAATACCCAGGCCCCTCCCTTATTAGCTGTTGGATCTCTTTGTACCTACCTCAGTTTCTCATCTGTAAAATGAGAGTCAAGGGTAGCGTCTACCTAGTGCCTTGGTTTCTTAGTTGAGTGGGACTTAGAACGGCAGGACCTGAACAGGGAGGACAGGGGGCAGAAGAGATGTGGCACTGGTATGAAGCACAGACACTGGTGGAGGTTAGAGTAGGAGGAGCCTCTTACTGACCAGCATATCTGGCAGGGAGAGACACAAGACAATCATTCATTAAGCCAACATAAAATACTTAAGTGGCTGCTGAATTAGACAGAGGAATTAGAGTCAGTAGGGAGCATAAAGCCACCTCTTAGGTGCAAGATGAAGATGATTTAACACTTGCCAGGGGACTTTTTAGAGAGAAGGCTGGGAGGAGATGGGTCTTGGCATCTGCTGCCTGTGGCTAACAGGCAAGTTGTCTGAAAGTCCTAGATGAGAAGCTGCTTTGAAGAAAAAGCAGGAAATGGGAGAATTGTTGAAATATGGGTAAGCCCCTCCTCCAGCCTAGGAAGCCAAGGCTGTAATAATCATAACTTAGAAACAGCTCTTCAAGGCCCACAGTTACCCCATTAAATCATCCATGTTTTACTTGGGTCTTTGGGAAATTACTATTGTGGGTTGAAATGAAAGCAATGTGACTTTTAAGGGTTAGCTGGCAGCTGACCAAAAACAAAACCCTGAATCTGGGCTTCCTCTCTGAAAGGGAAGGACACTGAAAGGGGATGTCAGGAGCTCCTCAGTTGGGAGTGAGGGGAGGCAGTCCTAGTGTCCACAACTGGCTGCCTTCTCATAATGTGGGACAGGTGTAACCCCAATGGAGTCCATTTGGTTCTAGGTCTGGTGAGTTTTCAAAGAAGACTAAGGGTTAGGAGAATGGGGCTGGAGCACTAGGGGATTTCTTCACTGGTGTCACAGAGATTTGTGCTTGATTCTGTCTAGAGAGCCAGCAGAAGGCTGGAGGTGTCTTTGCCAGCAACGTGAGAAGGAGAGGTGGGGTAGGGTGCCTGGAAGAAGATGGGGCAGCCTCACTCCTTTTAGAATTTGGTGGTCCTGAGAAGGTCTGCAAGAGGATGTTTTAGAGATCTTTGGGAAGGAACATGGAAAGGCAGGAGCTGTGAAATCATCTGTCAGTTTCCTGTGCCAGCTTATCAGATGCTCAAATCTGGGAAGGGTCTAGACACAAGTACTCCTGGCAGGGGCAAAGAGAGAAGGAGTTGTCTCTATCTGAAGAGAGGTTTTAACAGTGGAGAGACTGGGATAAAGCTCAATACTGCTCCAAGCACACCATCCACACCCACAATTTTGCCTGGATACATCATGGGCACCTCAAATTAGAGGTATTAACAAAACTAAATTAAACTAAACTCACCATCTTGGACACTCAAATTTTCAACTTGCTGTAATCCCTTATGAAAATGGAACCACCATCCAGGCAGTTATAGCTAGACACCTAAATTCATCCTCTGGTTCACCCTCTACTCCAAAACTAGCCAGTCTACAAGTTCTACTGATTGGTTTTGCCACTTAACTTTGTGAATCCATCTCTTCTCTCTGTAGTCTCTACCTTGGGTCAAGTCTAAAATTTCTCATTCTAATTTTCATTTCTACTTCAACAATGCCTCTACCCGGTCTGTTTTTATATGGATCTTTCTTTCTTTGAATTTTTAAAAATTTATTTATTCTAATTAGTTATATATGACAGCAGAATGCAATTCAATTCATATTACACAAATAGAGCCCAATTTTTCATGTCTCTGGTTGAAGACAAAGTAGAGTCCCACCATTTGTGTTTTCATACTTAGGGTAATGATGTCTGTCTCATTCCACTGTCTTTCCTACACCCCATACTCCTCCTCCCCTTTGCCCTAACTAAAGTTCATCTATTCCTCCCATGCTCCCCCACCCATCCCCATTGTGAATCAGCATCCTTATATCAGAAAAGACATTAAGCCTTTGTTTTTTGGGGATTGGCTTATTCACTTAGCATCATATTCTTCATCTCCATCCATTTACCTGCAAATGCCATGATTTTATTCTCTTTTAATGCTAAATAATATTCCATTGTGTATATATACCACATTTTCTATATCCATTCATCTACTGAAGGGTATCTTGGTTGTATCTGTGGATCTTTCTAAATATGATCATTTTCCTCCTTCTCTGTTATCGGGGAATGGTGGTGTGTGAAGTGATTAGTTTAGAGGGGATGCCAGGGATTATGAGTGGTTATTTCTTTGCAAGGATGCTGCTCTGAGACTAGTCCACAAAGTACCCTAGTATTTATTTCAGCTACAAATGAATGAATGTGAATGAATCTCACATGAGATTTATGTTCTAGAATAGACATTGTCTAGAGAGACATCCTGTCCTCAAAATGGCTAGAACTTAGGGTCTTGGAACTCAGATTCTCAGGTACATCCCCAGGATTTCTATTTGTTTCCCTCTAACTGTCCCCTTTCAACCATCTCCAAAGCTTCCTAGGGAAAGTAGACTTCAGGGAGAGTTTAAGTGCACTTTGGATAAATAATTGATCTATTCTATTTTTCGTTCTTCCTCAATTTGACTTGGCCTGTGGAAGTGTGGCCATCCTTAAAAGAAATGTTGGAGGGCTTTCTGAAAGTGTCATGCATGTGACCCATCAATGCTCTCAGCTGAAGAAGACTTATGGTTGGGTTTATTCCTTTGGTTAAACTATTTGTCACAGATAGTAGAAGAATGAGCAAGACCAGTGGTGGTCTCAATTGTGATGCAATATGAAACACACCCCCATCCACTGAACTCTTTCAATTAGAGTTGAACCCTTGGCAGGCAAAGTGTGACTTCTAACTGAAGAGCCTTCCTAGGGCAACAAGGAAGTCTTTAGCAGTTTTGTAGGAACTCTTACCTGGGAACCATGCAGTGGCATTCAGGCTCTGTACTTTCTCATTCTATGGCCTTTGGCAAATCTCTGGGCCCAGTTGTTTACTTTATAATACAGGGCAAATGGGATTGAACTAGAACAAAGATTAAAGCACAAGATCTCTCTCTCTCTCTCTCTTTCTCTTTTGTACCAGGAATTGAACCTAGTGGTGTTTTACCACTGAGCTACATCCCCAGCCCTTTTTTATATATATTTTATTTAGACACAGGGTATTGTTGAGTTCATAGGGCCTTGCTAAGATGTTGGGGCTGGCTTTGAACTTGTGATCCTCCTGCTTCAGCTTCCCAAAATGCTGGGATTACAGGTGTACCCCACTTTGCCCAGCAAAGCACAGGAACTCTTGCTTCAAGTAAAGTCTTCACAGAAACCCACATAGTTGCATTGGGAGCCCCCCCCCCCCAAGCCAGGGACACCCCTGGCTTGAGTGCCAGGAGTCCTGTGGGAAAGTTGCTGGAACAATGAGTTCTGAAGAACCCGCTGGCCTTTGGGTTCTTTGTGTTTCAGTGGCATGACTCCCAGTTTAAGATGGAAGACTGAGCACCTATATTTATCATTCCTCTCTTATGGGACCTCTTTAGAGTGATAGTAAAGAAAAAGGAATGGCTTGTCTCTCAAGTGAGAAGTTAACTTTAGTTTGACCAGCTCTGGACTCTAGCCCCTAAAGAGTAGATCTGAGGCATCCTGGACCAACCCTTCTTTTGTGAAGATGCTGCAGATTGATTGGCAACATTGGAGTCAAGATGCTAAGTGGGAGACAGTATGTATGTGGAGAAGGTGATTGTGACTGATATATTCTGCTTGTGGGCACCAGCTGGTCAAGTTCTAGTGCCCTGTCACCATTCTGGGCAAATTCAACTAAACATCATCTATATGCCAGCAACTATTTTGGGCACTGGGGATATAATGTTGTATGAAGCAAAGTTTCTGCCATCCTAAGACTTGCATGCAAATGGCGGAAAATGCTACCAAGGAGAGTTAGGAGGAGAGTTTTCCCATTTCCATGGACAAAAAGTTTCTCTGGGCTTGACTTCTAGATCCTAGAGATTATTTCCCCTAATGAAATCTTCAAAAAAAATCCAATTTCAAAGGAACTCTTTTCTAAGACTTTTCCACCTCAGAATGGCAGTGGGGAGATGAGCACCAAATCTGAAAGGGTGCAAAGATCTTTCCTCTTTATGGGACCTCTTTAGAGTGATAGTAAATAAAAAGGAATGGCTTGTCTCACAAGTGAGAAGTTAACTTTAGTTTGACCAACTCTGGACTCTAGCCCTTAAAGAGCAGATCTGAGGCATCCTAGACCAATGCATAGCATTGGAAGACTTGGCTAAAGTTGCCATTTCCTGGAATCAGTTTCTGTGAAGAACATGGACATTTATTCTATTCTTCAGCTGCAAATTGATATCTGAACTTAAACCTTACCATGGTCTGATCTTAATTCTGGTTATATCTTGACTCATAACCTTGACTTACTTATAACCTAAGATTTTTTTGATCCCCTAAATTGTGTCATTCTTCTCCATACACATACTATGATTGACAAGGGCACTGGATGAAAGGGTTGGGACTAAGTACCACCTTCTCCACCTTCAGAATAGCAGAGTTCGGTACACAGGACTGGTGGCTTCTCATTGGAATGGGTTAGGGAATATTTGGATGAAGAACATTGTCTCTGCAGGAAGGAGATGCTGGGTAATCCATTCCCCAACCTCATCCCTATTCTCAGCAGAAGCTGGATGAACTGGATTGATTGTTTATTCTAATGTTTGTTTAAACTTAATGGAGTTGGAAATTAGTGACTGCATCTCCTATTATAGTGGAAATGATGAGGGCAGTGGTGGAATGATATTCCCATTCAAAGCCTGGCAAGAAGCCCACTGTTCTGAGGACCCTTTGGGAGGGGCTCTTTGCTTTGCAGCTGTGTTTTCTTCTGCTTCAAAGATATAGTCTTTTATTTCTTTTTATTTTCTTCAGGAGAGGAAATAAGCTGGGAAGCAGGATATTGGACAAAGCTGGAAGACCCATTAGAGTGGAAAACTTTCAAGGCAAGGATTATTTGGGGTTTATTGAAAGTGTTATGCTTCTATAATAAGGAACTCCCAAATTTTAGTGGCTTAGCACAATAAAACTTACTCATTTAGTCAAAGTCCAATGTGACTGTACCTAATTGAGCAGTTCTTTTGGTCAGATCTTCTCCATGGTATGACTCAGAGATCCAGAGTGCTTCCAATGGGTGGCTCCATTATTTCCTAGAGGCTTAGAATTGCCTAGAGCCCTAGAACCCTATGTGGATTATCTATAAAGGTGCCCAAAGAACAAAGGAAGAGAATGGAGGATTGCATGGGTATTTTAAGATCCAAGAACAAAACTTGTTTTTAGGCCCACCAGTGCCATGTTTCCACTTAGATGCAAGGGGGAAATGTAGTTTAGTCAAGTGCCCAGGAATAGAGAATGGGTTTGGTGATAGTCTAGCCTGTGTGTGCTGCAGAACTGCAAGAGTTACAGGAAGACTCCATTTAGGCATTAGCTAGGAAATGCCTGATGCATGCATTATGAAAACAGTAGTTATCAGTTGCTCTGAACCCTCAGCAAATACTCTACCAAGGCCTATAGATAGTTTTTGTGACTTTCCATGTGGCTCTTCCTTCTAAATCAGGCTTAATATGTACCTTTCTAGCATCACTTGCTAAAAAATAGTTAGAATTGGGAATACCATTTGGAAACATTCTAGTGACAGTTCCAACTCACTCAGCTTTGGACTACAATATGAAAGCCAAGGAGGGCAATGGGAGTGCAGTTAACATTGTTTTAGGCTTAGTGAAGACTAAGAAATCCCTCTTTATAGGATCCACTCCATACCAATGGGAATCCTTCACCTATCTTTATCAGAACTTGAGATTCCACCCTTATAATCTAGGTCTGCTAATTCCATGAACAATGGTTTTCTCATTTCATCACAGATTCCTCATACCTACCAGTAGATGTGACATACAAGACAACCATCACTTCTGATCCCTACAATATGATTACCCATTATGGGATGAGAAACTGGAAGAAGCAAGGAAGATGTCCCATGAGAATATTTTTGGTACTTGAAAGAAAATTCCAGGGATACACTAACCTGACAAGTTCTCTGATCCCCAAATGGATCAGCAAATGCTAATGAGGGAGATTTCCTAACACGGAATTAAAATAGGCTAGTACATTTAGAGGAAGTGGCCTATAATCAACTTGAGAGGCCAGGCAGGGTTGCAGGACTCCAATCCCAATTAGAGAGGCTGAGACAACTCCTGCTGGGATGTCAACCTTCCAGAATGAATAAGATGGCCCAAAGCCATTTTCCGTTTCCTTTCTTCTGGGCCAAGATTCAATCTCTGGAGAAGAAAGTGAAGAAAGGAGGATTTCCCTTGATAATGATTCCCTGGAGGATCAGAAGGATGGAAGAAGAAAAACTCCCAGCCATCCCAGGAAAATAATTAGGAAATGAGGCTGGCCTTCCGTTCTTTAGTGTTCTCCATGCCTTATCTCTTGGGCTCCTACAATTCTCCCTTCCTCTTTTCTCTGTGGATTAGTCACGTAATCTTTCTCATCTTGCATTTCCCCATTTGTAAAATGATGATAATAATCCTGCCCCTCGTGGGGATTGCCCTCCTCTTTTGTGTCTCTTTTATGTTTGATTTATTCATCTGTAATATCTAGTGATTTAATTGTTTACTTGTTCTACCTGGAGGTAATAAACTTCTTGGGTTTTTTAGTGATGTTGACATGTTTATCTCTTTTATGCCTGGCAGCTGGTACCATGCTGGTCTCTTGGAGTTTCTCAGTGAATGTTCAGTCAGTGGACAAAAGCATGAATCAATAAATGAATGCTGGATATCACCGAGGGTTAGAATACATATCTCTGCAAGAGATGACTAGAGAGGGTTTTCATGCATTCTAGGGAGCCTAATCTTTCCAGGGCAGGAGTAGGCATTATTTCCCTAATAGGAGCTGAGGGGCACCAACAGGGAGCTGGCACAGAGTGCTTCATGACCCTGCTCCTAATGTGGGAGTGACCTGCCCATGGCATAGAAGTTCTCAGCTCTATAGTCTATGAGCCTTTCTAGAAAGCCCTTCCTTAGGGTTAGTCTTACCTTCCTGTATGTAAGTTTGCCTAAGGAGAGTGTTGTCTACCTAAACCTGGGTCTCAGTTGACAGCCTCATTAGGCCTCATTAGGGGACTGGGATTCAGCTGAGAGGCTGGATTCTAGCAAATTTTGGATTTTTACCTCAAAGAATATGCTGCAGCATACTATGTGTGTGCATTTCCTCCTAAGCAGTTGCAACTGAGGCAAATATATGTCTATAAGTGTATGATTAATCTATAAGATTAAATTATGGTGATCAAATTTCATCCTCCTGTAGTAGAATATATTCACATTCTTTATATAGCTTCACGGTGGGAAGAATAAATGTCTCTGCTGTTTGACATTGAGCTTGACCATGTAACGTGCTTTGGCCAATGGAATGTTGGCAGAGTGATGGAAGCAGAGGGTTGAAATGTGCTTGTGTGTTTAGCTTTTGCTATCATTGGTAGAATGCCACATACTGGGTGATCATTGTATCTTCATCCCAGGAAGCAGAATGACACACCTGGAGTGATGCTACCCCACCAATCAGCAGACATGTGAGAAATAAACACTTGAAGTTGCATGCCAATGAGATTTTGTGGTCGTTTGTTATGTAGCAAGAACTGACAGATACAAGGAGAAATGAGTCATTTTGATTTCAGGCTTGTTGACATTGGCAGTTGGAGAGATGATTTGCTCCTTTGAATGGCAATGCAGCCCATTATAAAGTTTATTACACAAATAGCCTGTGACCTAGAAATTCAGGCTTATTTTCCCCAATAGACATGTATAAAATGTTTATAGCAGCTTCATTCATAATACCAGAAGCTGAAAATAATCCAAATGTCTTTTACTCCATCAAAGAAGCTTAAGAATGGAATAGGAATGAGAAAATAGATGCAGGAAATTATTGGGAATGAAAAAAGAGAGGAAAGACTTGTAGCTGGAGGCAAGTAGGAGGATGGCAGTGAACTCTTTCTAGCTTGAAAAGATTTGAGTGTGTTTGTGAGCCTGAGGAAAGAGCCAAAAGGAAGGTAGAAGCTGAAGTCTCAGAAGCAGGATGCTGATGAATGGAGGATGTGGATGAATGGAGTACTCAATAGGTAGCAGAGATGAGGATTCTACGCCAGAAGCAGGAGTTGGTTCCAGGGAGAAAATGAGCAAAGGGGAAGTTGAAGGGGTTTGTGGGTTGTTTGGAGAGGAAATTCATGGAAATTCTGCCTAATGATGGTGGGGAGTAAAGGATTTGAAGTAAGTAATAAAAAGTTGTAATAACCCTTGAGGGAAATGGGAAAGAGGGTTGTCCAAGGACAAATAAGATTGCTAAGTAGTCCCAAGGGTCCGGTTGAGAGAAGAAATTGGAGAAATTCTGGTACTTTTAAACAAGATCCAGAGTTTGAATATGGGAACCAAGAAATTAAGAGATTAGCTTACTGTGTGTCTGGGATTTTACAGTATAAGAAAGATCAAGGAGCTAGGGATTCTGTGGGAGAAATGCATGTTTGACTCAATATCTTATCTTTCTTGGTGGTAGGAGATTCATGTCTTAGAATCTGATGGGTCTAGAGGATCTAAGAAGTCATTTAAAAGCAGAGTACAATAGTTTTGTACATTATTTTATTTGTTCAAAATTCTTAAAAATACAAATTAATCTATAATAACAAATTGTAGATCAGTGAAAGATTACAAAGGAACATGAGCCAATTTGAGGTTATTTATATGGTGATTGTCTTCATTGTGATTTGATTGTGTGTATTTTCTTCTTTTATTTCTATTCGTCCTCATTTTCTCTCTTTTCTTCCCCTCCAATTATTTTTTTTTCTTTGTGTTTCAATTTGGATGTTATATCTTTATGTCATTAATCTTTTCTCCTACAATGTCTAATCTGCTAATACCCTGTAGCATATTTTTCATCTCAATATTTTAGTTTTCCTTTCTCTAAGTTTGATTTGGGACTTTTAAGTATTTGCCATGTATCTATTTAACTTTTTGAACATCTGGGTACAGTGATAATAACTGCTTTAATTGGTATTGGCACACTTAATATCTATCAGTTTTGGGTCAATTTTGATTTTTTACCCCTGGATTCCAGATACTGTGAATTATATTTTTTCAAGTACTAGGTATTTTTGTATAGTAGTATATATTTTTAAACATTTTTCAGGGATGCAGTTAAGTTACTTGGAAACAGTCTGGTCCTTTTGGGTTTTATTCTTATGCTTTGTTAGTTGGGATCAAAGTAGTACTTGATATAGGGATAATTTTACCCCCGTACTAAGCCAAGATTATTGTGTACATGCTCTACCTAGTGGCCTGTGAATTGTGAGGTTTTTCAATCTTGGTAGAAATAAGCATTATTTGGGGGCCATGTGTGAGGGCTGGGAACTGTGGGTCCAATCTCTTACTGTGCCTTTTTTCTGCTAGTTTGGGGAGTTTTCTTATATTCAGGCACTAATCATTGGTCTGCTCCTGTTGAGAGGAGGGTTAATTTCAACCCAAAACAAAGCTAAAGAATTTCAAAGATTTCTAACCTATAGAAAAACTTTCTGTTTATCTTGAGCTCCCCAGAAGTAGATCCTGAGGCAAGGACCCATGTACAGAAATTCTCCCAGAAAAATCTAACAAGGTTTTGGGTGCAAAAAAGGCGAGGAAGCCAAGAAAGGATGTTGTCTCTTGCATTGTCCCACAGAGGGTAGCTTTAGCCTGATCCCAGAACTGGGGAAGTTCTGAAATATAAGTTATGCCCCAGAGATATTTGCAGGACAGCAAAAGAGCTGGGTTTTCTTAGCCCATGCCCACTTGTCAATCATTGATTTAGGGTTATCATTTAGGAAGGGCCTAAAAGTTACAGTTAAGGGTCTGTGAGATAGAGAAATTCTTTGTAATGTTTGAAACATCTGCCACCTACATGGTGTAGTTACTTGGAGGAAGAGGTTGAGCAAAGGTGGCAGGGTTTATTGAAGAATGAGTGTCACTAATATCTACAAGAAATTGATGAGATCTATCAAATGGAGACTTGACAATTTTTGCTCCCTGAAGAAAATCAGAGAGAAGGCTTTGGACAAAAGATTAAGATGGAAGGAATCTTACCCAATTTTATTGGTGACCTATAGCAAAATTTGTCTGAATATATTTTAGTTCAGTAAGAACCACAAATTCTGGTCAATGAGTCAGTTGATCAACAGTCCTGTGAAGTCTATGCCTGTGTTCTACCCTGTAATTCTTCTTCTTTTGACAAACATCAGTTTTGACAGCATGGCACAAAATGGAATAATAAAAGAGGGCAAAAGATGAAAAAGAACGGTTGCTGCAGATTGTGGATCAGAGTACTGTGGTTACATATGGTTTGGCCATTGTCCATTTGTATATGAAGGAGAAATTGGTGCCAGAAAGTTCATACTCTGGGTAAGAAAATAAGATGTACATTCAAGGACCAGATCAACCCTGGGATTAGCAGTTTATCTGAGGCCAGGCTGAGGGGTCAGGCTGTGAGCAGAGTGAGGGTCAGGCTGCAGGTAGAGTGAAGTTTGGGAAGTACTTAGTCTTGTTCCTCAGGCTGATGTGTGGTCAGAGGAGAGCAAGGGGATTGACCAAAAGATGCGTCTTTTTCTCCCCACATTTTTTATTGGTGCATTATAGTTGTACATAATGGTGGGATTTGCTGTTATGTATTCATACATGAATATAAATTATATACAATATAATTTGGCCAATATCATTCCCTAGTATTTCCCCCTCCCTCATTGTCTTCCTTTCCTTGGTTCTTTTCTTATACTCTACTGATCTCTCTTTACTTTTCATGAGTTCCACCCCGCACCTTTATTCTGCTCTTTCCTCTCTAGCAATGAGAAAAGGTATATGAGAGAAAACATATGACCTTTGACTTTTTGAATTTGGCTTATTTTGATTAACACAATGCTCTCAAGTTCCATCCATTTCTTGCAAATGATATAAATTTTTTCTTCTTTATGGCTGAATAAAATTCTATTGTGTATATATAGCACTTTTCTTTATTCATTCATCTGATGATGAATACCTAGGCTGGTTCAATAACCTGGCTATTGTGAATTGTACTACTGTAAACATGGGTATGCATTTATCACTATAGTATGTTGACTATAATTCTCTAAAAGCTTCTTTCTGAAGGTTGGTTACCAATATGGGAGCAACACAGTGATGTTGGCCCAAATGAGCCCCATTTCTGGCTAGCTCTGATTCAAGGTCATGCTCTTCTTAACTTCTCTTTTTTTTTTTTACATCAAGAGACCTCCCTCAGTTGCACCTGACCCCTTGGGGGAATACTTTTAGTATTGTAAGGTTGGGGAGGAAGTGGCATGGCTTTGATAACTGAGTACCAGGGTGAAATTACAGCCTGCAGTCTCTCCCTGCTGTGTGCTAAAAGCGTCATCTCACCTGCACAGGAAGGGGTTTGACAACCACCTCCAAGCCAGAATTGCCCCCTGCCATTGTATTAAGTATCAAGATGCTGTGATGCCATGGATCTCCCAGGTTGGCAGAGATGTAGGGACATGGTGAGGGCTTTTGTTCCTTTCATTGTGCTGTTTAATTGCATTTCTTTTTCCTTAAAAGGTTGACTGTAGGAATGACTATAATCTCCAATTACTACTTATCCATCGTTTCAGCTTAGGGGCTATTGGCTGTGAAACGACAACTTCTTGAATTCATAGAGAGAGACAAGGAAGCAAGGAAGCAGGGTGGGTTCAGCTGGTGATGAGTGATACGAAAAAAGCCAAATAGGCTAATGCTAAGGGAGACAGATTCTTTATATTCATAACTGGGGTGACTGAACTGAGGGATACACCAGAGTCTGCTAACCAAACCTTATTTACTGTTTTGCCATAGTGCCCCAAAGGACATGTTACTGCTCTACTCTTTTGGGTTGAGCATTCCCTTCCATTTCTTCCATGCTACAAATATTTATTACAAGTGTACACTAGGTATCAGATGCCTTGCTGGTCCCTGGGGATGACATGTTGGGTTAGAACTCACCTTGACTTTCATGGATCTTATGGTGTATTATTGGAGGATAAGAACAAAAGTACAATGAAGCTAGTGCATCAAAGGACACACTTATGCACTGTGACAGAATAATGAAGGCAATTTAGGTGGGGTGATGAGGACAGGTCCCTGAGAGGGTGGCATGTCAACTGAGATTGGATTTTGAGAAACCAAGTTTGTGAAGAGCACACACATTTCAGGCAGAAAGAAAAGCATGGGGAGAAAGTCTTGCTGTTCTTGGTACCAAATCAAATCTGGTGAGGCTAGAGCCTCCAGGATGAGGATTGAGGTTCTGAGGTTCAGTTAGAGAGGAATCAAGGGGTCATGGGAAGATGCAAAAAGGTGTCCCCCCTTTTTTGGCTACTATGTCAACCCAGGGGAGCTTTACCACTGAACTACATCTCCAGACCTTTTTACTTCTTTTTATTTCATATTTTGAGACAGGGTGTTGTTAAGTTGCTGAGAACTTTGCTAAGTTGCTGAAGTTGATTGAGGCTAATTGCTTGAACTTGCAATTCTCTTGCCCTAGTCTCAGAAGTCACTGGGATTACAAGTTTGTGCTACCACATCTGGCTAATTTTTTTAAAAGCAAATACTAGTATTATAAAAATACCTCTTATCCCTTATAAACATTTCATGCAATAGAGAAAAGTATCCAAAGAGGAGCAAGAATGTATCTTGATGTTTGTTTTTAACTTATTCCTTTTTGTGCCAGGTTGAGAATGGCAAGGATAGAAGTGGGAACTCATTCTTAGCCATTCATTTATTAAATAAACATCTATGAAGCACCTATTCTGTGTCATACATTTTCTTAGCTTTTGGGCGGGTGGTGATGAACACAGCAGAGAAGATTTCTGCTTTCATGGAGAATTACCAGGAAACAAATAAAAAGTTGAATTCCACTAGTGATGAGCGAAATGAAGAAAATCCAACAGGCTAATGTGATGTAGAAGCGGCTTCTCGAGGTTTATCATTAGAGATTCCCTGGAGGGTGACCTCCAAGTTGTGATATGAGCTGTGTGATATGTGATATGAGAAGGAGCCAGGAGAAGCAGCCAAGGTTGTGAGGGAGGAGCTAATGTGTGTGCTCCAGGAGTAGACAAGGGCCAAGTCATGGAGGGCTTGTGGGTCATGACCAAGGACATGGGCTTTGATCCAGGTGTGATGGGAAGCCACCCAAGATCAGATAGAGCTTTGAATATGTCCAGGCAGGAGCTGATGGTGGCTTCTAGAGGGAGAGAAGTGAACAGATTTGAGATGTATTTTGGAGGTGATGTGACAAGACTCCTAATGGATTAGATGGGGAGGGGGATTGAAGGAAAGGAAAGTATCAAGGATGACTCTGGAATTTCTGACTTACATAATTAGCTGCATGGTGGGAATTGCAGTTTCCTGACATGGAGAAGGGCAGACTGTGGGACCAGGGGAGGACTTTTGGGGAGAAAATTTAAAATTATGTTTTGGATCTAGTAAGTGTGAGATGTTCTGAGACATTCAAATGAAGGTGTTGAGGAGGTGTTTTGATTATCCACCTTGGAGTCCTGAAGAGGGGTCTGGGGATATTGACAGCACACAGGTAGAAACGAGTAAGATCACAAGATAAAGGCGGGTGAGCTAGCAAAGGTGCAGTGGAAGACCTGCTGGTGAGGTAGGTGGGAAACTTGGAGGGTGATTTAGTTGTTTAGTGGTTTTTAATGTTCCTCAGGGAAAAAAGCTTTCCACCTAGGGAAAGCGCTAAGCCAAGTCAACAGATAGCCTTCTACAAATGGGATCTTCTCTGAATTGCCAGGCAGGATGAATAATGATGATTCTTTGTAATCAGGGCTTTGAAAATGCTCCAGTCCTTTTCTGGTCCTTTTTGGTGGCTACCAGGCTGTCACTTTTCACTGTGAATGTGGGCCCTTCTGAGACTACTGTGGACCTGGGGAGTAGGGGTGATATGAGGGCAAGTAAAATGCCACAAAGCTTGATGTTCTTAATGAAATTCAGCCCTTTTTCCTGGAAAAAAATGCTGTGTTAATAATAAACTCTGATTAATTTTCGGAGTTCTGAAAAGGTTTATTCTAACCTTTTTTTTTTTTTGCCAGTTTTATCATTACTTTTATGCAGAGGTCAGTACTCTTCATTTTTTTAATCATGATATTATTTTAAAATTTTATTTACATGCTGGGGATAGAATCCAGGGCTCTACCATTGAGCTACACCCCCAGCCCCATGACGTTGTTCATTATTTTGATCTGAGAATTTTTCAAATAATTTTGCTTCTTTTCTTTATATCTTTTTCCTTTTCCTTTTCTTTTTTAAATAAAAAAGCAAGTATTCTTGTTGTACATATTCTATTGTATCACATTAGGACTTCTATGATATTTGGTTGTCCCATTTTTAGAATGCTAACAATAAACCATGTATTAAAGAGTTGTCAGCCTGATTGATCTACTATAAAGTTTCTGCACAAATTTTACTTAATGGTTTGAGTGACTTATTTTTAAACTTTATTAATTATTTCATCAGGGAGTGTGAAATTGTGATTTTCTAAATCTGATGTTCCTTCTATATGGATTAGCTGTGATTCCCATTTGAAGAACAATCCTCAACAATTAGCTTATTCTGAAATATAGTTACATACAGGTAGAATAGAAGCTTGATTTTTTTTCTATTTTTGATTGTAATAAAACATGTATCATAAAATTTGCCATCTTAGGCATTTTTAATGCATAGCCTAGTGTGTTAAGTATGTCTCTGTGAAATGAGTCTCCAGAAATTCTTCATATTGTACCTCTGAAACTCTATACTCATTAAATAAACTCTCCCCTTTCCACTCCCCTAACCACTCTCCTTTCTATTTCTATATATTTGACTGAAGATAACACACATAATAATTAGAATCACTTGATATTTGTCTTTTTGTGACTGCATATGTCACTTGACAGTATCAAGGCTCATACATGTTGTAGCATGTGACAAGTTTTTTCTTTCATTTTTAAAGACTGGATAATATTTTATAATAATATAAAATATAACCCATTTTATTTCCTTATTCATGGATACAGACCTTTGGTTTGCTTCCTGTTTGGAGTCACCCAGGTTCCAAAGACTAACTTCCCCATCCCCCAAGAAGAGCCGTCCAATGGTGAGCCCTGCTGGCTCATGTGATCCTTACCCACCAATCAGAGCCCTGCTGGCTCACATGATCCTTACCCACCAATCAGAGCCCTGCTGGCTCACCTGATCCTTACCCTCTAATCAAAAAGCACCCCATGCCAACTGTCAGACCACCCCTGGCTCTATAAATATGTAGAGCTTGCTCCGATGACAAGGCTTGTTTGTTCTTTCACCCCATTGTGAAAATGTTTCTGTGAATATGGGTGTGCAAATCTCTTTTTAGATTCTACTCTCAATTCTTCTAATTATATACCCTAAAGTGGGATTGCTAGATCTATGGTAGCTCTATTTGAGAAACTTCCATACTATTTTTCCATACTGGTTGTACTATTTTATAATCTCACCAACAGTATACAGGAGTTCTAATATCTCCACATCTTTGCTAACATTTATTTTCATTTTTTTTGATATTGGAATCCAGTGGGTGTGAAGTGATATCTCATTGTGTGTGTTGATTTGCTCTTTTCTGATTAGTGATGTTGAATATTTTTCATATGCTTGTTGGCCATTTGTATATCTTCAGAAAAATGTCTATTCAAATCCTTTGCCCATTTAAAAGTCAGGTTATTTGATTTTATTTTTTGCTGTGTTGCAAAAGTTTTTTTTTTTTTTAAATGTATTGCCTGGGCTTTTGGTGTCATATCCAAGAAATTATTGTCAAATATAATATCATGAAGCTTTTCCCTTCTGTTTTCTTTTAGGCTTTTTATAGTTTGGGGTCTTACATTTAGGACTTTAGTCCATTTTGAGGATTCTAAGAAACTTATAATAATACTTATTTTTGTGGAGAGTAAAGCCTCAGTGACAAGGTTGCAAAGAGACCTATTCTAGCTTTTTTTTCATAGGTAACTATTATTTTTCTTGAATTTTGCATCCTGTGCATGTATTATCAAATTATTCAAACAAGACAAAAACTGAAAAGAAGAGTTAATATATGTCTTGAGACAAATGAAGAAATAAATGAGTTTTTTAAAAATACAATTAGTGATGGAGAGGGCAAAGGTAAAAATAAATCCCTTGAATATTATGCAACAGGTCAAAGAGATGAAATTGGTCAAAGAAAGGGTGATGATTTCCAGAAAAGAAAGTGTGGAGCCCATCACAAAAATGGAACAGAAGTAAAATTCAAAGGCATAAAGTAATAACTATTCTGAGATGAGAAAGGATCAAAAGAGCTCAACTGCATTTCAAAATAATAATAAAGAGCCTAAAAATTCAGTGCATCTTGGTGAAGGTTTCATAGTTTGGGAATATCAAGAAAAAAATTAAGTCTGGACTTAGGTGTCTGTCTGATAAAGAAAGTATATCATTCTCTCTTAAGCAGATTCTGTACCCATCATTGTTTTGGGAAGATGTGATATAAATTGTTTGAAAGAAAGATCTCTTAATCAAATATACTTGGGAAGTGCTATGGACTGTACATTTCCTTTGGAAAATTACAAAGCCCCATTTAGTAAAAATTAATTAATTAATTATTTTTGCTATATTTCCCAATAATAAATGTTATAACTTTATTAATCTCCATAAAAGTGCCTTATCTACCACTGCTTTGAGAATTATTCAGCAGCAGAGGTCCAGGGTTGTGACGTAGGAATTTGTGGCCCTGTTAAGTTGTTGTTCATATGCAAAGGTGACAGTGTCATATTTTTATGGTCTTAATATACCAAATCTTAGAAAATGTATCATATCTTGCACCAGTTCTTTAAGAATATTCCCGTCATGAAATATTGGGCTAAATTACTATGCAGCATTTATTTAGAGATAGGAATGACCAGAGGCATTGGGATGTGGTGATGAGAGTCCTAGACCAGGAATCAGCAATGAAGGTAAGTAATTTACCAGCTATGTGATCTTCAGCTGGTTATCTTAACTTTTAGTGTCTCAATTCCATCATCTGAAAGTTGAGAATCATTTTTACTTCTTTAGTCTCCTAGAGGATGAAATAGACTGAAAAATAGGAAATTAAACTCAAAGGAAAAGTAAAAAATATATGTATTATCTCAATTTTAGCTCCCTAAGAAGCAGACCTTGAGACAAGTTTTGAAGTTCAAGTATTTTTATTTGAGATATGATCCCTGAAAATACTGTCTGGGAGTGGGGACATGAGATAGGCAAGGGAAGGCAACAAATAAAGGTGTGTTTTCAAGTCACTTAGCACTGTTGGCAACCACAGCTTAACCTCACCAAAGAATGCTGGGACCAATGAGATACTGTACACCTGTTTCTATCTGTCATTGGTGTAGGCTGCTGGGGGGCGGTGTTACTTCCCTGTCACTACTAGCCTGCCATGTACTCATGCAGGGAGAGCTTCTGAAGCCCAAGGGGAGCCCCTAGGAAGGAGTTGCAGGTTCAGGCAGTTGGAAGTCATGGGAATGGTTGATTCTGAGGGGATTCAGGTGAATCCCTGATGACAGCTACTACTTTAATCATCCATCCAGTGTCATTACTAATACTGTACACATACCATCGTCAAAATACGTATTTGGATAGGGCTGCTTTGGTGTTTACCAAAATCTCTTTTCCAAATACTATCTCAAGACCTACCTTGTCTATAGGGACAGCTTCAGCCTACGCTCAGCTCTGAACAACCAATAGCCACATAGTATGGCCTCATTTGGCCCTTCTTATAATTGTTGGTCTTATCCTTTTTGACACCCTGTTCTCCCCACACTTTCACCTCCCATCTGCCTCTAGCAATGGATTAAGAATTCACAGATGCTGGGGAAGGGCTTGTTAACTGATAGAATTAAATTCAGAATGCAACATGGTTTTTTACTCATATATATTCCCATTTCCATCCAGAAACTTCATTTTGGAGCCAGATACCTCCTGATGGGAATGGTGTGTTAGGGAGGTTTACATAAATAAAACTCATGGATGATAGCCAAACCTCTTCTTAAAAATGAGATTCCATCTTTTCCTCCAGCAAAATGTTTAGTGGAACTGCTCACATAGAGCAAAATTAACTGGCTTGAGTTTCTCCCCTGCCACTCTGAAGCAACCCTCTTGGGAAATTTATGTTTTAAAAACATCCTCTTATCTCAGAATCTTCTCTCTCCCCAGATACCAACCCCTCAAGCCCTGTCCTCATCTTCTGGATTCCAGCCCCATGTAGTCAGTGCCTGTAGCATTTGCTGGTTTGGGGGACTATTCAGGTATCTTCTTCCTTCCTTCTAACCCATATGAGGACCTCCCAAATTTGCTTCTTAGCTGGAAAAGGTGACCTCCCCAATAGAAGACAACCCATTGGTCTTATACTAGCTAGGAGTGAGGGTTAAGAGAGAGATGGGCCTTCCCTTGCAAGAATTTCTATCTTCTCTTGCTCCTCAGACTGGCATCTAAAGCAATGTTCACTCCTGGCAAACAGTTGAGGACCTTGATTTTTTCTATTGTCACTCTTTATTAGTTCATGGGAGGTGAAGGCCTTAGAAAAACTCAAAACAGTGCCTAGAACAACTCATTGCACTTTCTCAGTGATCTGCCTGTGGCTTTATTTTTTTGATAATATACAACAGAGCTGTTTGCATTTTTTCCCACTCAATTGAGTGACTTTTTGATGGATTTGACTGGTTGTTTTGGCATGGCGTGGGCACAAACTTGAGCTAGGGCTCCACGGAGGCGGCGAAATCAGACATGAATAATAATCATAATAAACCTTCACAACATTTGAAAGTTTCCAAAGAGCTTTCCCGTACATTTACCTTCTTTCATCCTAACATGCCCTGTGACGCAGACAGGATTGGCATTATGGCTTCCATTGTTCTGATGGAGAACAGAGAGGGCACTAGCTTGTCTTCAACCCTGATCAGACCTGGGCTTCTCATCCAAGGGTCTCTCTCTATATATACACACACACCCACACACCCACCCACCCACCCACCCACACACACACATACACACACACACACACACACACACACGGTGGGGTGGCAGGTAAGGGAGAGGATGCCTGATGGGGACTACTTGGTGGAAGACTGGCACAGTGACTCTTTACACTTTTGCTTGAGTTATTGAGCCCAGGGCTCACTGGGGCTCAGAGAACCAGGTTTTGAAGAGGAAAGAAAACATCAAGGCACTGAACACTATGACCTGGGACAAGGACCTGGAAGAGAGAAGAGCCAGCCCTAGGACATTCAGGGGACCCTAGGACATTCAGGGGACCCTAGGTTAACAGGCCAGTGGGGTAAATTGGCTCTTCCCCCTAGGGATAGTGCCATGCTATGCGGTTGTGAGGTGGACATACCTGGTTTTCAGCGTCCCATCTGAGCTCCTTGCTCTGCCCTGCCAACTATTCTAAAGGCTCTTGTTGACTCCAGGAACATCTGCTCATTCTTGGCCCTACGCTCTCATCTTGCTAGCTTCTCCCTTCCTCTGTTCCAATATTTCCACCTCCCTCCCAACCTCTCCTCTGTAGGATCTTTGGTTCATGGACAGAACAAACTACTTATCAGAGAACAGCTCATCAGGCCTCAAGTACAATGCATTTATTTTTATAGGGGCTTCTTAGGATGGTGTTCCCGCTCAGCTTGGCCTAAGTTGTTGACCTGAGTGTGTTGACCTTTCCTTGAAGGACCTGCTCAAATCCTGCCTCCTCCAGGAAGCCTTTCAGGGTCCAATTCCCAGGCAAACAAATGTTCTTACATCATCAGCTTCTTCCCAGAAAGTTCTATTTCACTTTTTTGCCTTGAGTAATATGTTACTTTTTATTTTTTTAACCAAAAATACAGCTTGTGTTGGGTTCTCTCATATTTTAATTTTCTACTATTACTTTATAAAACACATATTTCTGGTCACTCTCCCCTTTGAGGGACCTCAAAATTCTTAGCCCCCTTCCCTTCCAACAAGATCATCCCCAAATTGTCTAATCTTGAATCAATCCAACCACCCACCTCCACTCCTACTCCAACCTATTGCAAGGTTGTTGGAGAGAATCACAAAATGTAGGGATGACTGCCACCAGAAACATATGGACTCTACCTCATTTAGCTCCTTTCCCCTTCTTTGGCGCTTTCCTTCCTCCACCTTGTCTACACCCACTTTCCTGCCCTCCTTTTACCCCCAGCTCCATCTCTTTTATTTTAAATATATAGTGGATTTCCAATGTCCTCATGGTCACTGCTTACCCTTCTCACCAAAACCTGCTAGGAGACTAATATATTCCTTCCTTTAGGTCTTCCAGATTTGGAGCCAGTGAAATAGGACACTTATGGTGGGACTCTAAGTGTCCACTGGGACAGGTTTGAGTGAGATGGTGAATCTATTTGGGAGCTCCTTAACCAGAGGAGAATGGGTCCTGGATTTGTGACCTGTGACACTGAATTGATTATCTTTTGTCATTTCCACAGATCTTATCTCCAACACTTGATTCACAACTGACAAGGTGTCGCCATCTTTTTCTTGCAGGGACTTCTTATGACTTTCTAATCAGGTGCTGTGAGTGTGGAATGAGATGGGAGTAGATACAGGCAGAGGAATGATTGCTTCTTCCTCTTGTGCAGCCTGCATAGGCCTCTGGGTGTCTCCTCTGCTTGGAGACACAAGTTCCCTCCTGACCTCCTCTGCACATGCCCCCCATTCCCAGGCTGCAGACATTCTTCCCTCTTTCACACCCTCAGGGTGTGAGTGGGTGGTGTAAGGTCAATGCTGGGTACCCAGCCGGGAAGCTGAGGGTTGACAGTGGTGCTGGCCACTGTAGCCTGACATAAGGCACAGGCTCCAGGGTGTCCTGGGTTGTGTCCTGGTTTCCCTGGGAACCATGGGGATTCTGGGCCCTCCCCAGTCCACCATACCCCTTTTTGCCTTGAAGACTCTGACAAAGGCTAGGGCCCCCTCCCTAGCTGTGCTACATGTTGATCATATTTCATTTTGTGGAATTTGCTTTCAGTGACAAAACACATAGTTTGACCAATTAAAGCTGCTTTTGGAGCAAACCCCTGATAGAATTGTAGAGGAAACTGAAGAGGACGTCCTGTTCCTATGGTTTTTCATCCCTCTTGCATGTCCCCCCCTTGCTTGGTCATGGTTCAGATTTAGAGGGAAGTAGCGATGAGAATAAACTGTGTCCACTCTAGGCTCTTGACGGATGTAGGGATTCAGCTTCCAGCTGTGTCGACAAGGCCCCAGGAGCCCAGGCCAGGCCCGGAGGCAGAAATGGACTCGGAGAGACCTGAGATCCCAGACTAGGAGCAGAAGGTGGGAAAGGAGCTGTCCCTGCTGGGGTGGGCTGGGGGTTGTAGAAGAGGCCCACAGTGGATGTGAGAGGAAGGACCTGCTCAGGGGAGCAGAGGAGGCAGGGAGGAGTGGACAGTATGATCAGGGGTACATCTCATGCACTGGACCTGCCTCAGGTTCATGCCAAGCCTGCTGCAGTGATGGGCTGCAAGTCTAAGCCAGGAAGCCTCCTGACAGTTCTCTGGGTAGGGCAACAACTGTGCTGTTCTGTGGGCCCTGGAGACAATGACTTTGTGAATCCTGGAGGTGGCGCTGGAGCAGAAAAGGAAAAATGAGACAGAGTTTATGCCGTGAGGGTAGCTGATGGATTCATTTGAAGACCCCCCCTGGAGACTTTACAGTCATTGAACGAGGACAGGTTGTCCAGTGTGAGCAGGTAAGGCCAGGCACCAGTAACATAGGCATCTTTACTGCCAAGGGGACTCTGCTTGTACCTACGGGCTAGAAAGACCTGGGAAAATTGGGTCATAGTAAAGTGGAAGAAAGGAACAAAAGTAAATTTGTTGGACATCTGTGTACTTGGCATGGTGTCAGACAATTCACACATCTCATTTTATTCCACCAAGAGCCCATTCATTCACTCATTCATTTATTTGATCATTCAACAAACATTGGCTAAGAGCCTGCCATCTATTAGGGATGTGTTTAGGCTCCAGGATGTAAGTAAAATGACACACAGTCCCTCCCTCAAGAACTCATGGTCCAGAGGGGAGACTCTAATGGAAGGGGTCCTTCTCTGTCAGGCTGGGTAGTCACAGGGTACTCCCTAAAAGAGGTAGCCTTTGAACTGGTTTGAAAGGTTTAACTAAAAGGAAAATTAAAGGGTGAGGTGGGAAATGGTGAGTGTTCTATGTAGAACAATGATTGTATGTATAGGCACAGAGATTTGAAGCAATGACATTTTTGAGAAAGTATGAATTATTTCATGTGGCTGAGGCCAAGGCTTTGAGATAGGCTCAGAGGCATGAAGCAAGGGTGAGAGGGTCTTGCAGAGGCCCTGGGAGTGTAGTGGGGTCTGATTTTTCACAGGAAGACTTTGTCCATCTATCTGTAATAGTTATTAGTCTATCTATCTGTCTGTCTATCTATCCATCCATCTGTCTATCTATTATCTATCTGTGGGTTCTAAGATAAGATCATAATTTAAAATATTTTACTCTGACATGTTTTAGGGGCCCCATTGGATTTAGGGAGTCCAACTGAGGGCTGTGGCTATGGTCAGGGAGAAGTGATGAGATCCAGATTAGGACAGTGGCTTCAGAAATGGAGACAAGTGAATGGTTTTCAGGCTGGACAGGAAATTGAATGGAGAGGACATGATCAGATGTGGGTGGTGAGATATAGTCATATCTTTGAATTCCTGCAATTGCTGTATGACTCCTGTTTTGAACAGGAGAAATTCATAGCAAAAGACACAAAGTGGCCCCCTTTCCCATGGCAATTCTAGCCTAGAAGGGAAGAAATGACAGTGGGCATACTGCCAGTGGGTGAGGAAGTGGTCCTAATGTGGGTATGACTTCTGTCCAGGCTCCTGGAAGATTCTGACTGGTGCAATTTCTCTGAAGGGAAACCAAAGAAACCAGATGGGAGAGGGAGGAAGTTTGAGACAGAGGGAAGAAAGCAGGACTTGGAGCAATTCCTCCTCTTACAGATGGTAGGGCCACTAAGTGGGCATTTCTGGCTGGAGGCACGCTTTATTGAGAACACAGCGGAGGAGCAGGGTTGCAGGTTTGATTGGACACGATGAGTTGGCTGCCTGGGGAACCTCCATGTGCTGATGTCCAGTGGATCTTCGGGTAGGTAAATGTGTTCATCAGAGGGTTCATGGATTTATATTCAGATTTGGTTCCCTTAATGTATCTGTGGTGGTTGAGGGCATGGGAATGGGGTCATCCAGTGAAAAGAAGGGGTCCTGAAAATCTTCCCTCTTCTCTCTGTCTCTCTCTCTCTCTTTTGGATAAATCAGAGCACAATTCTAATCAACGAATCTTTGGGAAGATAAAATATGCACATAGTGAACATTTGAAAACACAAAAGCACCTACAGTGACTAGTAAGTTTCCCTCTTATTCCTGATCCCTAGTAACCCTGGTCCTATCCACAGACTGTGCCAGTTTCTTATATATTTATCTGGAGATGTTCTATATCTATAAAATAACTTAATTTAAATGTTAGCACACTATGTTTTCTTTTTCTACATCTTTCCTTTAAAATTTAACTAAACATCTTGGATGTTATTATTTATTAGTATTAAAAATCTACCTCTTTCTTTATACAGCTGCATAATAGTCCACTGTATACATGTACCATAATTATCAGTTCCCCAAATGTAGGAATTTCATGTCTCCAGACTTTTCTCAAATAAACAATATTGCAAAAAATTCCTTGTGTATATAAATATTATTTGGGGCATAATTTTGGCTATATATGTATCAAAATATTCAAACAGCAGGGATTTAAACAAAAATATTTATTTTTTCCTCATGTAAGGAGAAATCTGGGGCAGATAAGTACTGGTATTGGTTTAGTAGCTCAATTATATCACAGTAGTTCACCAGACCCTTTCCTTGTTGTCATAACATAGCTGCTTCAGATCTAGCAACCACATTCACATTCTATGTAGCAGGCTGGAGGGAAGACAATAAAGGAGAAAAATGTATATCAATAATGCAGTCTATTATCCATTTAAGATTTCCTGAAAGTTTCCCAAGTTTTAAAAAAAAATTATCATGCTTTACCACTGAGCTACACCCTCAGTCTCTCAAATATTTTGCCCACATCTCATTGGCCAAACTTGTGTCAAACCACTGTTCCTACCTTTGGGAGGCTGAAATGGTTATTAGTTTGGCTTATTAAAAACAAACAAACAAACAAACAAAAAACCCCAAACAATTAACCAAACAGAAAATCACAAAACAAACAAACAAACAAACAAACAAGCAAAAATCAGGTTTTGCTGTAAAGGAGAGAATGGGCATTGGGTAGGTGTCTTGTAGATTTTATCTCTAGAACAAGTTCTTATAAATGAAATTGCTGGATGAAATCCTTAAAGGCATTTAAAATGACCTCCAAAGGGGTTTTATCAGGTAAACTTCTACACTGTGTAAGGGTGCCTGTTTCTATTTGCCAAACTCTTCTTGTTTTGCTAATCTGATGAGTAAAAAGTGATAGATATTTGTTTTAATTTGCATTCCTCTTCCTTTGAGTGAAGCTTAGCATCTTTTCTGAATGCTTCAAAACCTTGGCATTTGAAGAGTGAGTGAAGAAGAAATCTCTATAAGGGAGAATGAGAAGCACTGATTGGGAAGGGGGAAAATGAGGACAGGTGGGATGGAAGAAGGGAGAGGGAGGGGTTTCAAAGAGAAGAGGAAGCTGGGAGAGGCCCTGACAGGGGTTGTAGAGAGGTAAGATAGGAACAAAGGAGTGCCTGCTGGATTTGGTAACATTAAGGGCACTTGGGGTTCCTGTTGAATAGAAACCAGGTGATTTTCCTTTCCTATTATTTCTGTTTTTTAGATGAATAAATGAATCCAAATGGCTTCAGTAACTTGATCAAAGTCACAGGTGTGTTGAACTTCCAGAATCTCTGAAAGTGAAACCTACAGATGCTATAGTGAAAGAGAAGTTTTGTTTGGAACTACTGCCTTAAGGACCTGAAAAGGGTCTTTACATTTATGGATCTACTTGTCCCATTTTACAAATGAGAGAACAGAGTCCCTGTTTTTTTTTTTTTTTTTTTTTTGTTGTTTTTTTAGCTTTCCACCCCTGTAACAAAATACCTGAGATGATCAACTTATAAAGAATAAAGTTTTATGTTAGCTTACAGTTTGGAGCTTTTAGCCCATGGTTGGTTGTTCCATTATTTTGGGGTCTGTGGCAAGTCAGCACATCATGGTGGGGAGCATATGGTGGAGCAAGACCTCACTTCATGGCCAGAAGTGAAAAGGAGAGGGGGAGAAGAGACTGAGGTTCCAAATTCTCTTTGAGAGCATGACTCCAATGACGGAAGGCTTTTCACTAGGCCTCACATCTTAAAAGTTCTAGCATCTCCCAATAGTGTTATGGACTGAAGACCAAGCCTTTAACACATAGACCTTTGGAGGATATTCCAGATCCAAGTGTTGGCAGTCCTATTCAGGTGAAGAGACTTGCTAGAACATATGAGAGCCCAACAAGAACTCAGATCTTGCCCTGGTCTACATCATTTGTGGGATCATTCCTTTCCCCAGTAGCGAGCATTAGTTAGTAGCCTAGACTGGGGCTGGTCAGCACTATGGACAGGGCAACATACCTGGGCCCACGGGGAGTCTTTCACCCCTTGAAGGAAGAGACCTGAGCCAAATTTATCTACTCAAAAGAGTCAGGCTATTGTTACACTCTAGGTCCTTTTGGTAGCCCTTTGGGAAGGATATGGGAGTTTATTTCAGATCATGTGCCCTCTTGAAAGTTCTATTCCACCTTCTCTAATGGCAGATCCTCTAAATTGCCCCACCTAGGTTTCTTAAGATGAGTTATCATCTATCTTTGGCGCTCAGTAAAGCCGATCCAATGGCTATACCTCTAGGCTCTTTGATGGTTCATCCACCCATTCATTGAAAACATTTTTACAATTAGGCTTAAATTAATTTATTGTTATTCTAACAAAATATGGGTTAGCACCCAGATAATCCTGGTTGAACAGTTTGTTTAGAATAGCTATGTGTCTAGCCTCTGAAGACAAATCATTATTGGCTAAGCTAGTCATGGAGCTATACATATTATTTATTTATTTATTTTGGCCAGTACTCACTTTCCCAGAAATCCTTGCAACTGGATGGGGTGATCATGTGACATGGTTTTAGCAAATGAAATAAAAGAGACAAGCATGAGCTGAGTTCTCATTGGCATTATACTTTTTTTTTTTTGCCTTGAATGTGGATGAGGTGCTTAGAGAAGAGGGAGCCATCTTGTGATAGGAACTGATAACAAGAGGTCAAACAACCTCAGGAAGGAGAAGCAGTAAGATAGGGCCTTGACGACTTCACTACCAACCCGGGGTTCTCAACCTTCAGGTTTCTTGTTATGTGAGATACTTAAAAATCCTTATTGTTTAAGCCACTGTTACTCAGGTGTGGAAGTATTTATAGATAAAAATATTTGTGTTATATCCTCAAACGTTTCATTTATACCAAGGCTTATTCATTGTTCAGCAAATTGCATTCTTTTTTTTTTTCTTTTGGTACCAGGGATTAAACCCAGGGGTCCTTAACCTCTGAACCACATCCCCAGTCGTTTTTATTTTTTATTTTGAGATAAATTCTCGCTAAATTGCTTAGAGCCTCAGGCTAAGTTGCTGAGGCTGGCTTTGAACTTGCCATCTTCCTGTCTCCCAAGTAGCTGGGATTACAGGCATATACTATGGTGCCTGGCAGCAAATTGCATTCTTCATTTAATATACCTTAGAGATTTATTTATATAATCACACTCATATCTGCCTATTTTTTTTTTTGCCATTAACAGTGTGTTTTGATCAGCTTTCATCACTGCAACCAAAATACTTGACAAGAACAGCTTAAAGGGAGAAAATTTTATTTTGGCTCACGGTTTCAGAAGTTCAGTTTATGGTTAGCTGTCTGCATAGCTCTGGGAAGGCAGCGAGGCTGAACCATGGCAGAAGGGCATGGCAGAGAAAAGCAGCTCGAAACATGGCAACCAGGAAGTAGAAAGAGAGCTCTGCCCACCAGGGAAAAATATAAATCCCCACAGCATGCCCCCAGTGACCTACTTCTTCCAGCCTACAGTTACTGCCCAGTTAATCCATATTGATGGACTAATACCTTGATTAGGTCACACCGCTCATAATTTAATTATTTCATCTCTGAACTTTCTTGCATTGCCTCACACATGAGGTTTTTTTTGACACCTAATATCTAAACTATAACAAATAGGTATATAGTATTCCATTTCAGCAAATGTACCACAATTTATTACCTAATTGGTTGAAATTGAGATTGCTTCTTGTTTTTTTGCTACTACAAAGCAGAGCTATCATGAACTTTTAAACATACGTATCAGATACTTTTTTCAGGATATCTGGAAATATCTGAGCTGCTGGTTCAGAGGGACTGCACTTGCACTTGGGGGACTGGGTATCTTTCTGTTCCCATCAGACCTGTACAGTGTGTTAAATTTCTAACTGTTGGATTGCTAGATCAAATACCGTATGAATCATAAAATTTGGTAGCATTGCCCAATTGTCCTTCGGAAGAATTCCGTCAGCATACATACTCAGTAATAGTGCACACACATACCTGTTTTCCCAGTCAATCATCATGGAGTCTTCTATTAAATCGTTATACTCCTAACAGTATGATCAGTTTAAAATGGAACCTTATTGTTTTAATTTGCATTTATTTGCTTATGATTAAGGTTTAAAAAATTTTTAATGTTTATTGGGCATTATTTATTCATTTGTTTTTTATTTATTGGACATTTTTTCTTTTATAAGTTGTTCTTTTCCTTTTGTCCTGTAGAGATTTTAAGGTCTTTGTATACACCTGTGTCTGTCTGTCTGTCTGAGAGAGAGGGCGGGGGAGATAGATATGACAGGCAGGGAGGGGAGAGAATTTGGAGAATTAACCCTTTGCCATATATGTTGCTTGCAGTTTATCTTTTGAATTTCCTAGTATATTTTTCATCCTTCAAAATTTTTATGTAGTTGTACTTATCAATCATTTCCTTTATGACTTCTGGATTTTTAACTTCTATAGAAAGACTTTACACTTGAGAATTATAAACACATTTACCAATTTTTTTTTCCTTCTAATACTTTTATGATTTCCTATTTACACTTAAGGGTATGATTCAAAAGGATTTACTTTTGGTGTAAGGTATGATAAGGATTTGCTTTGTATTTTTCCAAAATAGGTCCCAGAGCTGCTGGTTCGGAGGGACTGCACTTGGGGGCCTGGGTTATCTTTCTGTTCCCATCAGACCTGGACAGTGTGAAGATATCAGGAAATGTCATAAGCCAGGCAAATGACACTCCATGGGGGTTTCCAGCCTTGAGGCAGATGGCCTAGGGGAAGCACCTGGAGGAATGGAAAGTTCATCCTAAATCTGTTTTGAAGGATCTACTCTGAGATGCCTTCTATTGGGGCCTGGATATGAGAGACTTTTAGGATCTCCTTCTCACCAAAGGCTAGCCAGAATTGTCATTCAGGAAACATTAGACAGTATCCCAGAGGGTCTTTTAAGTTCTCTCCCTGACAGGTACAAATGTAGCCATCAATCTCCAAGTGGCCAACAACACCCTGGATTTTGCTTCCTTCCATCCTCCTGGCTCCTTTGGTCAGTTATTTCCTGGCCCTGGGCCTCCCTTAGTTCCTTATGACATGCCAACCTCCCCCCGCCCCGACACTCTGAGCCTTCTCATGAAAAATCCCAAAATAGGGATTTTCTTCCCTGATCAGGGGTGGGACAAAGGCAGATGCCAGAACTCTTGGCATAATTGAGGTTATCCATGGATTTATGCAGCAAATGCTCCACACAATTGCTAGGAGTATAGCTTTTGCAGATGGACTTGCTCTGAAAACATCTTCTGGATTTTTTTGAGAGGCTAAAATAAAAAAGAATAACAGTACCAGTGTTGTCAAAGATGCAGAACAACTAGATTCCTCAGACAAGGCTTGTGGAAGTGTAAAAGTACATTATGCAACTAAACTAAAAAAACTGCTTGTCGGGATCTGCTGAACTAAGAGTCCTACATAAGACCCTTACCTTATGGTGAAAAATTTCATTCCTGAGTATACATGGTAGGCACTGAAAAGGATTATGTATGTTCTCTAAAAGATATGTACCAGAGATGTTAATAGCAGCAATATTTGCATTAGTCTCTAAACTGGAAATGATTCAAATGCCTTTTGATAAGAGAAAGAATAAATAAATTCTGATAGAGTCACACAAAGTGTAATACAATTTAGCATTTAGAAAAAGAACAAACCAGTGTTATAATATTACGGACTGAGTTATGTCCCCCACAAAATATATATGTTGAAGTCCTAACCCCTAGCATCTCAGAATTTGACTTTATTGAGAGACAGAACCTTGAAGGAGGTAATTAAGTTAATCCGAGGTTATTAGAGTGGGATCTCATTTAATATAACTGGGGTCCCTCCCAGGAAAAGAGATTAGGGTATAGACACAAAGAGGGAAGACCAGGTAAAGATAGAGAGAAGACGCCCTATGAGCCAAGGACAGAGGCCTCAGAAGAAATCAACACTGCCCACACCTTGATTACAGATTACCAAGCCTTAAAAATTGTGGGAAAATAAATATCTGTTGTTTAAGCCACACAGTCTGTGGTATTTTCTTATGGCAGCCCTAGCAAACTAATATAATATGCAATTACATGGACAAATCCCAAAGACTTGTTGAGTGAAAAGAACCAGATGTGAAAGTGTACATCCCTTCTTGATTCCATTTATATGAAATTTAAGGACATGCAAAACTAAAATTTTGTGTGTATGTGTGAGGGAGGTTGAGTGTTGAGTATGAAGGGGCACGCGGAAGTTCTGTGGGATATTAGAAATGTTTTGTACCTTGATTTGAATAATAGTTAGATGGTTATATACTTAAGTAAAAATTCATCAAGCTGTATACATGATTCTTAAGATCTGTGCACTTGGCTGCTTGTAAATTAGAGCTAATAAAAAAGAAAAAAAAAAAAAAGATCCAGAAGAGACATGAGCATTTTGGGGTTGGCGTCACCTCTGTGTGGCTGGCTCCACCCGCCTTTACAAACAAAGCGATGGGAATCCAGGCCAAGTGAGCACTGTCCAAGTCAGCTCCTTTTGAATCGGAGACTAAAATAACCACGTCTCAAGTATGTTCCTTCTTTCTTTCTTTCTTTTTTTTCCCCTCCAAGTGGGAAAGGCACAGACTTTTTTTTCACATTCCCAGCCAGAGGGAATCTTTCTCAAACTTTCCATAGAGATTCTCCTTTGGGCAGACACCAAACATGGACATTTTTCCACCAGGGAACAACATGCTGCAGAGTTACAGGCTTCTGAAAAGAGGGTCGGGAGGAAATGATGGCAGAGTTGCTGTCCCCTACTGGCCCCTGCCCAGTTCTCAGAGAGACAGGCTAGCGTGGGACACCAATCAAAGCAACGGAGACAGGATCCTGAGGACCAGGGTGGGAGAGTGGACTGAGTCAAAGAATAGCCATGCTCCAGCCTAATCTGAGCACCACCTTCCCGGCCTTGTGGAGAGGTTTAGGTTCCCCGCCCCCTATACTGAAGGAAGAGAAGGAAGTCACCGATATTTTAAAAAAAGCAGAGTGTAGTGCATGCAGTATATAAACTGTTTTCCTCTGCACCCTCTTAGGTGCTTGGGGATGGGGACAGATCTTTAGGAATCACCTATGTAGGGCAGGCAGTGCAACACTGTGCCAGGAAGTTGTTATTTTTCAGGGGAGAGCACCCAGGGTAGGGAAGTGCAGTGACTTGACTCGATCACACACCTAAGAGATGCCAGAACCAGGACTTAAATCTGAAATGGTTGGACCTAGCCCGTGTGCTCAGACCATTGGGCTCAGCTGCTTCCTTCTCTTGAGAAGGACATTGCTGGACAGTTACATCCTCTCCTATCTCTCAAGATAAATAACATTTTAATGAAATATTTAAAACAATGAAAATTAATACCAAAATTCATGATGAACAAAATATAAAAATTTTAAATAAAGACAGGATCAGTATTACTGATTTTTCTTTGGCTTCCAGCTCCCATGGCACAACCATGCTGAATTATCCATAGAAGCCTCTCTTCTGTGCCCTTCCTCTCAATATACAAGGGTGCCTCCACTCCTGGGCCTGCTGTTCTCCTCTGCTAACCCTCCTGTCCTAGGACTCTGATATAGATAATATATTATGCTCTCAATTTTCATCTCAGAGTATTTGACACCAAATTCTACATGCCCAGTTATAGACATACCACTGTTCTTAGGTTCCTGTTTTATATTTCTACTGGCCTGTTGGAACTCTCCACCTGTATACCATTGACCTCCTAACATCAACTTTCCTCAACTGGACTCTGCCTTTTCCCATCCTGTCCTCAGGTCTCCTTTTGACTGTCCTGTTCGTCGCTATTACCAGCAGCCTGCTGGTCACCTAGCTCCTCCTTCAAGTTCATCTTCTATTCCAGTCTATTCTCAAGCCTTTTTGGTGTTTATCTTCAAATACCTCCTGCAGATGCTTTTTCTCCTCAATAATCAACACAGGCCATACTTTGAATTCACCACTTCCTGGGAGGTTGAAAGATAGGAAAAAGAGGACACAGGTATGATGGTTTGTGTGAGGACCATAGCCGTAGGATTGGGTGGAGAGAAAGGGATGGGTTTAACTCGGAGCTGGAAAGTAGAAGTCAGAGGCAGAACTAATGTCCATGTTATTCGGTGTCTTCTCATTCAATCTTTTTTTGTAAATGAATATTGAAAAGCTACTATATTCTAGGCACTCTCTGGGAGTTAGGGAAACAAAGATTGAAAGTTAGTTTAGTGTTTGAGAAGCTTATAGCCTAGTGGGAGAGAGAAATTTACAAATAACCTCCCAAGAATATACCACTTTGGAGCAACCAACTGTGCCTGAAAAGATGGGCTGGGAAAATTTCCCAAAGGAGGTTACATTGAGCTGATCTTTGATGATGAGTGGAATGAGGGAGATGACGTATGTTATTGTGATGGTGTTGGTCATGATGAAGAGAAAGAGGATGGTGAAAATCATAGAAATGATAATGATAAACAGGGAGATCCCCATCAGGATGGTGGTGATAGAGCTGAGGAGCATCGCCCTTTGGTTATAGAGACTAGGCAGTGATATTGGCCATGCTGAACCAATCCATAGTGCTTGATTTTGCTTGATTTCAGGTCCACTCTTATAGTCATGGCTTATGAGTTGAAGTGTAGTTTATCTGTGCTTTTTTCTTCTTGAATGAAGAAGGCATTTGCTTGGCTTAGAAGCAGGATATGAAGATAATTTTTTCTGGCTGTTCCCTTAAAGCTACTTGCCTGCTCTGGAATTGCAAAGAGATATTCTTGCCACTGGCCTTGACCTGATTTTAATCTGAATAAAAAGTCACTAAAAAACTGAGGAAGGGAATTCTCACATTAATTGCAAGTTAATCAGCTGTTGCATATTTTGGACATCTGATCTCATCCTTCCACCCCTATTGTGGAATCCTCTGATTCAGCATCCACAGCCTGATGGGCCTGGTCCCAGGGGAACATCTACTCTAATTTGGAGAGCTTGTGTGAGAATAAAAAGGGAGCTGTGCTTTTGCCACTTTTCCAGTTCTAGAACAACTGGCCCTGCTAAATGATAACTCCAGAGGGACTGTGTCACCCCAATATAGCTCTCCCATTGGCCTGACCCATGCTTGGAGTCCTGCCATTAATACATCACTTCCTTGATTTAGGTCTTGCATTTCCAGGCAAGGATGGAAAGAGGACCATATCAAGACATTATCACTTCCTAACTTCCCTGTGTAACAGAGTTCACAGCTCACTGTCTCTTGGGCCACTGTATCTTAATACTGGGGAAGAGAGAGGAACTGATTAAAATGTCGGGGATAATTCTCAGTGAACAGGACTGATGAGGATGTATGTGTGTGTTTGTTAACTTTTTGTCTCTGTGACCAGAATACCTGACAAGAACAGCTTAGAGCCTGAAAAGTTTACACTGGGCTCACAGTTTCAGTCCATGGTTGTCTGACTCCATTGATCTGGGCCAGAAGTGAGGTGGAACATCTCGATGGAAGGGCATGGTGGAGGAAAATTGCTCAGCTCATGGCAACCAGGAGGCAGAGAGAGTGAGAAGAAGGGGCCATAGACCCATAAAGCCTAGGCCTGCCCCCAATTCCTACTTCCTCCAGCTATGCCCCACCTGCCTATGGTTATCACCCAGTAATCCAGTCAAATTATTAATCCATCAAATGGATTAATCCATTAATCAGGTTAGAGCACTCATGATCTAATCATTTCATCTCTGAACATTCCTGCTTTGCCTAACACATGAGATTTAGTGGGACAGATTTTAGTGGGACAGAAGAATTGGCAGCTTTGGGACTTCCAAGGATTGTTTTTGAAGTAAATAAATTGGGTCTCAGTTGCTTGAAGGCTCCAGTTGGGGAACTTTGTAGGGAAATAGAGAGGATTAGGGACCGATGGATATGCTTGGAATCCCTGCTCCTCCCCTGTGTCCTTCTGCCATTCTCCACATCTAAGTCTTTATCAGGTGGAGCCTTACTCCATACATGATTCATGGCAGACATGGCCTCCCAAGGGGCAGCCAGCAGAGCAGATGAGTAGGAAGTTTCATCCTCACTCCTGCAGGGACTCCAGCCAGGCCTGAGTTTGACAAGCCTCTTTCAACTTCCCACCTGGCACCCACAGCTCTCCTTCCCCCAGAACAATATCAGTGTGGATACACCAGGGTGGCTTGCATCCCAGGAGATTGATGTCTCCCCAAATTTAGAAAATGCCCAGACATTTCTTTGCATCTAACAATTTTTAGAAATCTTTTTTAAAGGCTTACTTTCCTCCCCTTATAAAGCAAGTCTAACTTGGTTTTTCTCCAATAATCAATCATGCTTTGTAGCTGCATCTCCACCTGAAATGTCTCTTCCTGCTCCCTTTCCCAGTGATAAGAAGCCAGGCCTGGGGAACTTCTAGGGCATGAGAATTCTAGGGCCTGAAGTTCCTGAGTGCAGACTGCCCAGCTGAGTCAGCTGTCCTGTGGAGAAGGTGGCATTCATGTCAGAACTTCATAACCACATGCAGCCAGAATTGAAATTCAGGAGAGTCTGGGAACTCATTGACTAATCCTGAGCTGTTTTTTAAAAACATGAAATGAAAATTGGGAGCCAGACCCCAAACATTATAACCCTAAGACAGAATCTCCTAAGATGCCAGGCATGCCTGTCATTGGTTGCTTGTAGAGACCCTCTGTAGCCCCAGTGACGGGTTGGGGAGAGGGCCAGAGAATGCTTCCATGATGAATCCAAGCGAGCTGAGTGTGGAAGGAGGAATTCCCAAGGTAGGAAAAGAGCAATTCCCTGTAAATTTCAGGATATGGCCATCATCTCTTATTAAAAAATGTTGATTTTTATTTAGAAAGACAGTTTTGTCTAGAGATGTCAGAACAGAATTTGGAGTCAAATTGGGAATTAAGTCTCAATCCCATTTTTTTTAATGAACTTGAGCAAGTTTTAAAAATTCTTTGAACCTCAGTCTCTTTATCTGTGAATTGGGATAAACCCCACCTCATTGGCTAGTCACTCAGATCAAATTCCTGACTTGTACAAAACTCTTGAAATAGTAGCTATGATGTCCCCATAGGTATTGAACTTTTAACTTTAAGAACATGATGCTGTTTTCACATCATTAAATAAATAATTTTTTCATATTTTTATTGGTGCATTGTAGTTGAATAATGGTGGGATTTGTTGTTACATATTTGTACATACATACAATATAAAAGTATAATTTGGAGAGTATCATTTCCCAGTATTTTTACTTTTCCTCCCCTCCTCCCTCTTCCTAGTCCCTTTCCAAGAGATCCAGCCCATTCACACCCACACTTTCTTTTCCATTTTCCTCTTTAGCCTTCACATATGAGAGCAGACATACAACCCTTGACCTTCTGAGTTTGGCTTATTTCACTTAACATAATGTTCTTAAATTTCACCCATTTTCCTGTAAATGACATAATCTCATTCTTTTTTGTAACATATTTTTTTAGTTGTAGTTGAACACAATACCTTTATTTATTTATTTATTTATTTTTATGTGGTGCTGAGGATCGAACCCAGAAGCTTGCTCGTGCTAGGCAAGCACTCTACCTCTGAGCCACATCCCCAACCCCCATAATTTCATTCTTTATGGCTGAAAAACTCCATTGTGTATATAACCACACTTGGTATGCGCTGATGCACACCTAGGTTGGTTCCATAGTTTGGCTATTGTGAATCATCAAATGAATCTTGATTGTTTTCCTACTGTGTAGGAGTGTTGAATGCCAGGTTAAGGTGTTTGAAACTCATCTTGCCTCATGCAGCTCCATTTAAGAGGACAGGCGATACCCTGGACCAGAGACTCTGAGAAGAGGGATTGGTCAGGGCCACTCTTGTCTCAGGTTGGATTCCTCAAGAGGCAGGCATGAGCCCAGGGTGTGAGTGTAAGTAATGTACTTGAGGGGTGACCACAGGACACACTGACTGGGGAATGGGAATTGAGACAGGGAAGGGAAGTCAGCCCATAACAGAATGTGTTATCAATCGAATTCTCATGTGGTGACTCAGTCCAACTAGGGAGCATTGGTGGACCATGTAGATCATGTACCTCAAAGTCATCCCCTCCTGAGGAGCCAGGGAGGCGCACATTTACCCACCAGCTCTAAGCAGTCCATCCTGGGAGCATTTGGCATTCCCAGCGTGTTTCCTGGGAATAAAATTTCCCCAAACCAAAAAACCAAAAACCAAAAATCACACTCTGGAAGTAGAGATGTGGGCACTGACAACATGGTGAGGATGTGACATTGGAAAGAAGAAGGCTGTGGATAAGACACCATCTCTCTTGAGATTATTGCATGTGGGTTCTTGGGGAGAGACTGGTGGATGCTGGTGGACTGTGGGGCAGAATGAAGCGTAGCTGCAATTGGGGAGCCAGGGGAATCATCAGCGTGAAGAAGCAGGGATGGCTGCTGGGGGCAGCAGAATGGGAATCTGAGGATACACAGAAATGGGGCAGGTACTACATCTCCATCTGGCAATTTATGCTCTGCCTCAATTAACTCTCTGGTTTGGTGCCCGGGAGTTCTACTTAAAGATGCTCTTCCCTTAACATGGTGTATTTGAGTTGTTGAATCAGAAAGATAGAGGAAAGCATTTGACTACCTTTCTTAGTGTTCTGTGCCATCAGACTCTATTCACCTGCTCTGAAAGCCCCTCCAATCAGTCTCCCCAGATCTAGAAGAGGATATTAAATATTTCTACTCCCAGATAATTCTCATATTTGAGCTGCATGCATATGTTATGTTTGACCAGTGCCCTGTTATGGCTTGGATATGCGGTGTCCCTCAATACCTCCAGTTAATTAATGCAGGGATAGTCAGAGGGGAAATGACTGGCTTATGAGAGCTGTAACCTAATCAGTCCATCTTAGTTGAATGGATGGACTGGGTGATAGCTGCAGGCAGGTGGGGCATGACTGGAAGAGGCAGGTCCCTGGAAGTTGTCTTCCTGAGGCCCCTTCCCCTTCCGTTTCCCTCTCTGTCTTCTTCTTGACCCTGCCATGAGCTGAGGAGCTCTTCTCTGCTGGACCTTTTCCCCATGATGGAGCAACGGAGTCTATGGTGTGACCTCTGACACCATGAGGCCCAAGGAAACTTTTCTGCCTCCTAGTTGTTCTTGTCCAGTATTTTGGTCATGGCAACAACAACATCAAAAAAGATGACTAAAATGTACCCTATGCAATAAGCCTGACCCTGAGACAATTATTTGGATCCAAGGAGTTTCTTAGGGAGGTAAGTCATTAAAAAGAGTAGAGAAATGAGACAGAAGGGAGGAAAAATAACAAAGAGCATGCTATTGGACAAGCAGGCAACCCTAGTCCAGTCCTGTTGGGGGCCACTGAGTGAACGTATGCACCTTGCATCAGGACTGTCCCCTGAGGGATTTTCCACCTGTATCTGCCCCTTCTGGGTGAAGGTTGCTGCCACGGGGTTCATTCCCAGGCACTTTAATTCTGCCTTGCTCAGGGGATCCCATCTTTTTTGGTCAGATACTGCCTTGAGGTAGAAATGCAGGGGTCGACTGAGGGAACCAACGGTAAATGCTCACCAGAGGAAGAAAGGGATGCCTCACCAGGAACAAAAGACGCTGAAAGACACTTTATTTCCTCCTAGTAGAGGTACACTTACAGATTTAAATAATTCTTTCATCTTGCCACTCTCCTGCTCCATAAGCTTCACTATGAAATCAAATCTACTCTCCAAATCCCTGCCATTTCAACACTGCCTGATAATTCTTTACCTTTTAATTTGTAAAAAATTATAACCATAACAGAAAGCACCGTTAATCAGACTGACATCTGCACTTTCAGTGCCATGTGTGGAGTGGCAGCTGATGCACATTTGGCTGATCTGTTAAACTGTTTTTGACCTGCTTTGGCAGCCCGACATATAGCTAGCTGTACCCTCACTCTGGCCTGCTCGACCCACTCCTTGGCCCTGCTCACCCCCTTGCCCCTTCGGCACCTTCTCCCCACTCTTCCTGCCACCTGTCCAAATTCTGTACATTCCTCAAGGCCCAGTTGGGGTTTCACCTCCATTGGGTTTCCTTCCCATGCTCAGTCCCCTAAGGGGCATGTTTATAAGGGTCACTTGTTAGGCCGGGGTCTTTGGCTATTGATACTCTTACTCTAGTTGGATGTGTGAGTCCATTGTGGGGGTGCTCTGCTTAAGGCTGGAGCCTGAGCCTCCTTTTTGTCCCCATGGCATAGCCAAGCAGAGGGGCAAGTCCTTGATTAGTCTTCTGTGTACACTGAAACCAGGACACTAGGATATTGATTATGAAGACTGTAGCAGTAGCTCTCAGTGCCCTGTCCACATCACCACAGCATTTACCTCTGTACCCCAACGCTGCATACAATGAATGATTGTGACTGATGGCTTCTTTTTCTGGTGCAAGGGCAGGTGTGACCTGTGTGCTGAGCAATCAAGTGCTCATTACCCTGACTGGGTCATTACACAATATATGTATGTATCAAAACATCACATTGCACCCCCATCAAGTCGTATAATCATTGTGTCAATTAAAAGTGAAATTTTAAATACAGTGCTCAAGAACTACTGAGAAGGAGGCAGGCCAGACCCATGAGGGCAGCTTCTTTACACTCAGTTCAGGGGACTCTGACATGTCTTCCAGGATTCCTCACCTGGGTTGAGATGTCAGTGCCCATGGTGGTTGCTTGTAGGTCACCCAGGACACGCCCCTTTATTTAACTGCCTTCTCTCCTTCCTTTAATCCTCAATGCTCCCACAGATGTTTCCTGCCTTTGCTTTCCCCTGACATTGAGCTTGCACTTAAATCCTTGTCTCAGTGTGTGCATCTGGGTGACCTTGACCTGGGAACCAATAGAATTAGGGTTCTAGAAGGCTAGAGCATGGCAACATGGTTGGGCCTCACTGTACCTGAGATGAGGGCTGGGGGACAGTTAGCACTAAGGGTATGTACATCTAAGGGGCTGGACAAGTAGGTAGGTCTGGGGCCAAGGGAAGGGTTGTAGGGCCTGGGGAGCAGGTTTCTCAGTGGCTAAAGAGGAGAGATTGAAACGAACTTGGAATGACCCTGAAGCTTGTTAAGCTCAACTATTGCTAAAAGCTGTATCTTGATTTGAAAATTTACTATGAAGTGGTTTGGATTTTGGGAGAAAGTGCAATTTTCACCAGCCAAAACCCACATCTTTTTTCATTTGGAGTCAGAGTGGCTGCTCGGGTATATTTTGCCAGGGTATCTGCATACCTTCGTCCTGACACAGAACTTGATCTGTTTCCCAGTGAGAGAAACTTAGGTTGGTGGCCAAAAACTGAATGTTGACCTACTGCATGGGGCAACGAATGGACCTCTGACCACATCTTGGAATGACTACCCATCCTGGCCTCAGAGGATATTGCACTCATACCATAGACTGATTTTTCCACTCTAGTTTCAAATGTTGTTCCAGAAATAGGTGCTGTTGCCTCAAGGAGACTAACAAAGAGAAGGTGGTTTCCTGACTGTAGCCCACCCATAGTTGGAGCCCTGAAGGCACAGGATCCCAAGTGTCCTAAGGACTTGGGGTTCTCCTATAGCCCTAAATTCTAGGATTTTCTATAATCTGACCTTGCATTGAGCACCAAGTGTCCATAATGACTCTGTGGATTTCATTTCTCAAGCATCCATCTGTTCATCCTGAATCTGGAACACTTTTATCCATTGAAGGAATTAAACAGAAGTTGGAAAAAGCTCAGCAAAATTGGCCAAAGACTCAAAGAACATTTGGCTCGAGAAAATCCCAGAAGAGAAAGAGTTGGTGAAAGGGAGGCTAAAATCCTGGCAGCCATCTCCCAGAGAGCAGGGAGGGTAGAAAGGGCTGCTACAGAAATTATGCAAGTCAGACTGGGAAGCTGCCTCCACATGCTGATCACAGAGACCAGGGACCCCACCTCCCAACAGACTAAAACACAGGAGCAATTAGCTTTGGTTGGGGTTGGTTAAAGGGGACCCTGAAGGTGTGTTGAAGAATTTGGTGGAAAACTTTCTGGCTGGGAACAAAGGCCTTGGTTTTACAAGTTTTAATTGTTCTATTAATGGGATGGATATTTTTTTTTCATTAAATTTTTGTCTTTGAATTGAAAAGAAAAAGAAAAGTCTGCTCTCTCTATCCAAAGGTTCCACTTCATGTAGATCCAACCAACTGTGGATAGAAAATGTTTTTTTTTTTAATATTTATTTTTTGTAGTTGTAGTTGGACACAATAACTTTATTTTATTTATTTTTATGTGGTGCTGAGGATCGAACCCAGGGCCTTGCTCGTTCGAGGCCAGCCGTCTACCGCTGAGCCACAACCCCAGCCCCAGAAAATGTTTTTTAAAAATTGCATCTGTACTGAATTCAGGTTGAGGTTGTGGCTCAGTGGGAGAGCGCTCACCTAAGCACATGGGAGGTACTGGGTTCCATCTTAGCACCACATTAAACAAAGAAACAAATAAAGGTATTGTGACCGTCTACAACTTGACAAAAATATTTTTAAAAAATTGCATCTATACTGAATTCATACAAACTTTTTTCTTATTATGTCCTAAACAATATAGTATAACTATTTATATGGCATTTACATGATATTAGCTATTATATTAAATTATTATATTGTCTATTATATTAAACTATTATATTGTCTCCATGATCCTTATAATGTATGGGCCAATATCTTAGACTGGTCCAGGGATACTTTTGTTGAAGCTTTTGGGAAAGTGAAGCTCTTTCTTATGGGATTGATGAATGTGAAGATGATGTAAGGTTGAAGTTGCCCTGGTGGCCTTGTTGCCATTGATTCATGAAGACATGAAGAACTGCTCAGAGCAGAGCTTAGAGAGGAGGAGGGGAGGAAGAAGAGGAAGAAGAAGAAGGCAGAGGAGGTGACATTGGCAGCAAAGGAGGAGAATTAGAATTGATGCAATCATTCATTTTAGTCATTCCGTGAGCTGACATTTTCTTTTTCATTTAAAAACAAAAGGAAGGAAATTAGTTTTGTAGTTTCTATTGGTGCCCTGCCATCTTATTCCCTTGGTCCTCCCTGTTCCCTTATCCACATAAGGTTTTCCTCTGCAAGCACCTGAAACTTCATTTGAGGACATTCTCTATAGTCTTTGGAATCTGCTTGATCCATGTCCAGGGCAGGCTGGAGTGCTGGGAACTAAGGAGTCCTGGGAGTATCTCAGAACTAATCAGATGGGAGTTCTGGAACAGTTGCTCCAAGTATTACATGTACCTGACTTACGGCAGTTTACTGGTGCCAACATTTTATCAGCTTGAGTGAAGTACAGAAGTCTAACCTTCCTTAGTCCCTTCACTTTCTCCTATTTATAATTGTCTTAGACACTTTATCTACATACTTCTAGAATCACTTAGATAGTGTTATAATTTTTGTTTCAACTGTCAAACATAATTTAGTCAACTCCACAGGAGAAGAAAAGTCCATTGTATTTATCTCTTATAATTTTTTTTTAGAGAGAGAGAGAGAGAGAGAGAGAGAGAGAGAGAGAGAGAGGAGAGAATTTTTTAATATTTATTTTTCAGTTTTGGTGGACACTACATCTTTATTTTTTTTTATGTGGTGCTGAGGATCGAACCCAGTACCCTGTGCATGCCAGGTGAGCGCGTTACCGCTTGAGCCACATCCCCAGCTCTCTTATAATGTTTTTTTTCTTCATTCTGGATGTTCTAAGTTTCCTTCATTTATCAGTTCCTTTCTGTTTAGAGAAGTCCCTTCAGCTATGCTTTTAGGGTAGGTCTACGCCAACAAATTCTCTTAGTCTTTTCTTCATTTTACAATGTCTTGATTTCCCCTTCATTCCTGGAGATGATTTCACAAATACAGAATTCTGAGTTGACAGTTCTCTCAGTCCTTGAAAAATGTTGTGTGCCTTCCTTTTGGCTTTTAGGGTTTCTCATGATCAATCTGTTATCATAAGAATTATTTTTCCCTTATAGACAATGAATGATTTCTGACTATTTTCCAGACTTCGTCTTTAGTTTCAGATATTTGACTTCTTTGGGTCATGCTGTGGATTTCTTTGGACTTGTCCTTTTGTTGTTCTATCATCTTTTTGAATCTCGGTTTTTTATGTCTTTTGATAAATTGGGAATACTTCCAACATTATTTCTTTGAATATATTGTGAACCCCCCCTCCCATTTCTGCTCACCTTGTGAACACAGATGACACCAATCTTAGATCTTTTGTTTTAGTTACACACATCCCTGAGGTGCTTGTGTGTGCACCCACACTTCTCTCTCTCTCTCTCTCTCTCTCTCTTTCTGTCTCTCTTCAGTCTTGCTTTGGACATACCATTTTGCCTTTCTGGTCTTCAGTTTCTTCATCTATAAACTGGGAATAATGTCATCATCAGTATTATGAGATTAAATGACCATGAGTGCTCAATAATGTTTGTTAAATGAACGAACAAACAAATGAGCTAGTTGGTGGACTGGACTTTGTCAGTTTACTTGTGAACATTGTAAGGTTAAGATAAACACCCTCTTTAGCCAAACTTCCTGATCTCTTTTCTCTTCTCACCCATGGGTAAAAACCTTTGCTAGTCTGTGGGTTAGTTATCTTCTTAGCCAATAATGAGCTCTTCAAGGGAGGGACTAGATCTCCTTTCATTTCACCCCCCAAGTTGGCAGATGCTCAGTTAATGGCCACTAGTTATTGGATTCTAATTGGCTAAAGTGACTCCTGGACCTGAGACAAACCCTTGGGAACTGGACTGTGAAAGTAGAGCTCAGTCACCTGGAACTCTCACTCTTGTGCCTCCGATATGAAAACAGCTTGGTGTGGCTAAGATGCTAACTTATGTGTGGAATGAAGTTAGAAAAAACAAAACAAAACAAAACTCAGGGACTAGCTTAGGAATCAAACACACAGGGCCAGGGTTAAGGGAATAGGTGAAATATTTACATCTGGTTGGTTTTACTGGGCAAATGATTACCTGTGTTGGATGAGACTGGGTTTGATTTATGAGTGGAATAGTACATTCCCTGTGTTTCCTAAGTACTCCGCGACTCCTTATTAATTGGGACAGTCAAAATTTTACCAGCCACACACAAAAGTATATAAGGAAGAGGTTATGAATGGCTCAACACATTCATAGCTAGGACAGAGCTCCAATCTTATCCTGTGATGAACTGCAGTTCATCTTCTTTAATTATGGAAAGAGCTTGTATAACAACAATTAGGCATTCTATGCCCCTGGGTCCTTCTAAGAGAGAATGCATTATTATTGTTATTTATTTATTTATTTTTAGTCATATATAGACACAATACCTATTTATTTATTTATTTAATGTGGTGCTGAGGATTGAACCCAGTGCCTCACACATGGTAGGCAAGTGCTTTACCACTGAGCTACAGCCCCAGCCCTGAGATTGCATTATTCTTGGTGATAAGTCTCCCCGTGGTGGGACCTCAACACACTTGTGGGCAGACAATGCATAGATTGGTGGTAATAAAACAGGCACATGAAGTTCTGTTACAGAGAGTGAACAATTAGGACAGTTAGACAATCTTCTTATAAAATTTCACCAGGAAGTTATAGAAAAAAGTAGCCAATAAGTATTAAGGGTGAAAGAAATAGAAGATTAAAGGAATGAAAGAAGAGGGTCCAAGCAAGTGAGTGAGTCTTATCAATGGGTGAGCTTAAGAGTGATAACCAGTGATAAGCAGTGATCTCCTTACATTGAGTGGGGGAACCAAACAACTGTCCTAAGAACTGCCTTGATGCCTCTCAATTCCTTTGAAAGAATTATCTAGAGGCTCTCTGTCCCTTTACTATGATTAAAAAGGCTTGCTTTGAATAGACCATTTATCAGAGTGGGGGCTCTAGCCAAGTTGAGCAGTAGGGTCATGCTTAATACCAATGCTTCCTGGACTTCAGTGTGCATACAAGACATGGAGGCATCTTGTTAAAATGCACATTCAGTTAATTGGGTGAGGCCTGATAGCCTGATTTCAGCTGAGGCTAATGCCACTGGTTGAATGATCACCTTTCCAGGAGCAAGGGCTTAAGCAAATAACACACACATACATATGTCCACACGCATGAACACATGTGTGTACCTACATATCATCCACCACCAATTTATAAATTTCACACAAAAGTTCCCTGAAATCCCATGGATAACACTGGTTGGTTGATTGAACTTACTATTTTTTTCCACTGTAAAACTGAGAAAAAAATGGATGATTTCAAACAACCAAATGCTTTTAATTTATTTTTGGCCCGGGAATCTAGGTTATATTAAAAATTAATGATAAAGACTCTAAGTTAGTAAAGTTTTTTTTTTTCATTTTAGAACAAGTTAATTCAGTATTTAAAAAACCACAATAGTTTATTTAGCCTTCAAAAATTATACTGTTAAATATCTCCCTGGGGAGTAATTACAGAACAGCAGGAAGGAAATGGATTATTCAATAAGTGATACCAGGACAATATTTTAGCAATTTGGGGAAAAAATCAATTTAGAATCTCATCTTACTGAGCACCAAAATAAATTTTAATGGATTAAAGAATGAAACATAATATAAAAAGACCATAAAAGCACAAAATAATCTTTAGATGGGAAGTACTTGATAAAGTTAAAAGAGTTGAAGGAAATCATAAAAGTTACAAATTTTATTAGATAACATTAAAATTTTCTTTCTATATCCCTTCTTGTTCTTATCCTACCATAATTAAACAAAAAATCAAACTAGCATAAACAACACCACAGTCAAAAGACAGAACAGCCCTATAATTTTATTCACTTGTCAAAACTCATAGAGCTGTAAAGAGAAAACAATATAAATCAAAAAAATAAATTATAGGAAGAACAGAACAGAAAAATTGCTGCTGAAAACATAAACATTAAAATACTAATCAACTGGAAGAAAAAGATTTGTAATATATATAACAAATGAAAGGTTAATGTTCTTTATATATAAAAAACATGCATAATTTGATAAGCATGGTACTAATATCCCAATAGATATACAAAGATGAGCAAGCAAGTCATAAAAGAGTGAACTTAAATGGCTAAAATCATAAAATCCAAATTCAATTGTCATTGGTGTTTTATGTCCCACCCACTAAATTAGTCCAAAAAAAAAAAAAAAAAAGGGAAAATGGAAATACATGATGTTTGCAATAGGTAGTATGGTAGGCTGAACAATTGCCTCTAAAGCTATGTAATGTATATAATAGATATATTAGGATTATATACTAATCCTTGGAACCTGTGAATATTACCTTATAAGGCAAAAGGAAAGTTGCAGCTGTGACTAAATTAAGGATCTTGAGATGGGGAGTTTATCCTGCATTATCCAGGCAGGCCCTAAATATAATAAATGTCTTTATAACAGGAAGTCAGAGAGAGCTCTGTCTACAGAAAAGTAACCAGAGATGTGCTTGTGGAAGCAAGAAGTTGGATCAATGAGAGAAGGTTACAGCCAAGAAATGCAGGTGACCTTCAGAAACAAGATAAAGTGTAGAAGTAGATTCTCCTCTAGAAATTTCTGAAGGAAGTTCTGCTGACCCTGTTATGGTTGGAATGTGAGGTGTCCCCCCAAAAGTCACATGTGAGACAATGCAAGAAGGTTCAGAGGAGAAATGATTAGGTTGTAAGAGTCTTTACCTAATCAATGATTAATTCCCAGATAGGGATTAACTGAGTAGTAACTGAAGTGGTGGGGTGTGGCTGCAGGAGGTGGGAATTAGGGTGTGGCTTTGGGGGTACATATTTGTATCTGGTAAGTGGAGATCTCTCTCTCTCTACTTCCAGATTACCACACTCCTACCATGCTGTTTCTGTCCCATCTGGAGCTCTGAGGAATGGAGCCATCTGTCTATGGATTGAGACCTCTGAAACTGTGAGCCCTCAAATAAACCTTTTCTCCTCTACAATTGTGCTGATTGGGTCCTTTAGTCACAGCAGGGAAAACAGCTGACTAAAACAGACCCCTTGATTTTATTGCAGTGAAACTGATTTTGGATTTCTGATCTTGATAAATCATGAGAATATATTTGTGCTATTTTAAGGCTCCAAGTCTGTGGCAAGTTGTTACTACATTAGGAAACTAATACATGTGGCAAAGCACTCTTTCTTGTTGGCTGCAAATGGATATGTCAACAATGCAAACTCTTTTGCAACATTTTCATAATATGGAAGCTTTGAAAATTTTATGTCTAATGATGTAGTGATTGTATATATGGGAATCTGTTTTAAGGAGGGAATTTTTGGTAATGAAAACAGCTCTTGTATGAAGGTATCATGTGACCACAAACTTTAAATAAATTAAACACCGAAAGGGAAAGACTGAATAAACTATAGACTGAGGATAGATTGCCATTAAGTTACAAAATATTTGTAAGTGTTTTGTTAAAGCATGGGGACATGAAAAATTTATAAATATTATACTAAGAGTAAATACATAGAAACAAGACTAGAAGGAAATAAGCCAAAATATTTACTGGGTGAGGATGGGTGCTTTTATTTGTTAAACTGCCCTATCTTTTAAAATTTTTTTTGTAATGAATGTATATTACTTTTAGAGTAAAATAATTAAAATCAACCATTGGAAATGGAGGGTTGAGAGGCTTTTTTTTTTTTTTTTTTTTAACCTAGTATTGAACCCAGGGGCACTCAACCACTGAGCCACATTCCCAGCCCGTTTTTTTTTTTTTGGATTTTATTTAGAGATACAGTCTATTGAGTTGCTTACGGCCTCACTAAGCTGCTGGGACTGACTTCAGCCTCATGAGCCACTAGGATTACAGGTGTGTGCCACCGTGCCTGGCAGGGCTTGGGTCTTTAGGCTGGCATGATCAAAGCTTTGGAGAAGTAGATCTGCAGAACTGTCCAGGAACAAAAGCAGGGAGAAAGGAAGGAGGTTTGCACAGATTTCATGGGCCTGGATAGTGGACTGGGAGTTACAGAAGGGTGTAGAGTGACAACCTGTTAAAGAGGGGAATTTGGCTTTAATCTGAGACACAGAGGTATAGCAACTAGTTAGCAGAGTTTGGGAAAAATAGCTTAGGTCTTCCTATGATAATTATTGTTAGAAGAGTACAGTAGGAATATTTGTCCACCCAATATCTATTTCTTCCATTTCCTGGCAGAACACCAACATCGTGCAGGTATCCTACCTGCCAGCTCTATTCAACCCATGTAAGTAAAGAAAGTACATTGCAGCCCTAGAGAGAGATGGGAAGGGAGTGAGAGTGGTTCTGACTTGTCTAAGCCACTCCCAGAAAATCCATCCCTTCTCTCTCCATGTGTATTTTCAGAACCAGGATTTAAGCTCCTTCAATCACAGAGTTTAGAATAATGCCTCACACTCAATAGACACTGATGAATAAAGCTGTCACCCTTGGCATTCTCTAGCAATTCTACTGGTTCAGCAGTGAAGCATGACCTGCCTTGTTCTAATTAGGATAAGGAGAAGGACTTATATTGTCAAATGAAAGGTTCTTCGTGTCTTGGAAAATTTGAACAAAGCAGCACATTGTCCCTGTGACTGTTGGGTACCATCTTGTCACCTTGAGAGTCAGAAGGGAAAGAAAGCCTTACAGAGGAGGGAAGAACTCAGTCTCTAAGAAATGGTGTCAGAGCTTACCTTTCTTCTACTTCTACTTATATGAGTTAATACATTTTTCGTTTTTCTTAGGAATCCTTGTGTTGGGATTTCCAATGTAGAGTGTAACAAGAGTCCAAGGATATTTAATGGCAAGCTTCCAAATATTTAGAATGTCTGGCATTAAAATTATTTTGAGTGAGACACTGTGCTGAGCACTAAAGTTATACTAGTGGTTCATAATCAGGGTTAGATTTTTATCCAGTGAAGGAGTTAGCCATTTATTGGATTGACATGGGGGAACAGATATAATAATTATTATTATTTCATGAAAAGAGTATATACAAGTGGCCATATTTTTGGGGTAATTATGTGGCAAATAAGAACTTCTTGTCTTAGGTTAGAGTGTGTATCAATCAGGATGGGGAGCTTTAAGCTGCAATAACAAACAACAACAAATATTTATTTATTTTTTCTATGTTGCATGACCATCATGGGTAGATGGGTGGATGGGCCCTGCTTATTGTAGTTCTCAGGGGCTTACCTTGATGGAATAGTCACAATCCAAATGTTTCTGGTCTCCTTGTCAGAGGAAAATAAAGATCTCTGAAGTAAGTAAGTACACGCTGTAAGTAATTACATGCACCAACCCAGAAATTATATGCAAAACTGGTATTTTGGGCATGGAGTTTATGCAGTCACAGGGTCTCAGATGGTCACTATGCTTGAATTAATGCTCTGTGGTTGCCATCTTGAAATTTTGAATAAGGGCTTTTTTTTTTTTTTTAACTTGGCCCCATAAATCATGGTGCCAGCCTAGAGATAGGTGTTGCTTAAACTTATCTCAATGTCCAGAACAGGCCCTATGGCTCTACCCCAGCCACAGGGGGGCATAGAAGTACAATTTTACTTTGTGCCAGAAAGAGGGAAAACCCAGGTGTCATATAAAATGGCTACAGAGTCTGTCAAAGTCTTCTTTTGTGGGGATGAGGTAAAGCCTTTTTTTGGTGTATAAATCTCTGGGCAGGTGGGAAGAACTTATTTACATAAAGGTCCCAAGATCTTTTTGGGGAAAAGGAACAGAGATCCCAACTTTATTCCTAAATTCCAAGTTTGGAAAATCTGTTGGGGAGAACCTAAACTAGCTGAGGGACTGGGAAAAGCAATGAGGTTCTAGGATTAGAATTAACGAGTTAAGAATGGGACTCAGCATAAAGAACAAGGGGTCTGTGAGAGGAAACTTGCTTTGGCCCAATGTGTGCAGGGCTGGGAGTACTCTCACAGTGGTCAGGTTTAGGATATCTGAGCATAGGTTTGTGAACCAAGACAGCTGCAGCTTTGTGTCCCAAACATGGGACCTTTCCTATAGCTGGACCAGGGAAGTTAATCAGCAGTGGACAAGGATGCATTGGTTGAGTTTTCAATGAGAGAGAGAGAGAGAGAGAGAGAGAGAGAGAGAGAGAGAGAGAGAGAGCGCGCGCGCGAGCCTTTCAGAAACTGGTGGGATTCTAATTATCTCTTGACAGCATTTGAAAGTAGGAATAATCCCTCTTCGAATTGCTTCAGGCTCTGCAGTTCTTAGAAAACGTGTGAGGAAGGTTCAGCTTGAGAGACATGCTAGTCAGACATGAATGATTAATTAAAACAATATGAAAAAGGGCATTCTAGATTGGAATTGGAGAAGCAGCTCATATGGTTACTTGCAGTTCAGCCAGAACTATGCTCATGAAAAGATGCCTGAAAGAGCCCTCTCAGCTTGGGAGCAATAACTTTCCCAGTCTTTGGGGAGCTAAGACAAGTACTATTGGGGCCCCTGAACTCAGTGGCTGGCTGTGGAACAGTTGCTACGTGCAGTTCAGGTTCCTGAGGCCTGGACTGATCCAGAAGGTGGAAGCTTGGGGATGAATTCATTCCCTGGAGACGCTGTATTCCAGAAGGCCTGTTTGGATTCCAGGCATAGCCTTGGCCATGTGAATAAGACCCGTGGGACCGGTTCTACTTTTTACTTGTTCTTCTGAAGGTTGGGCTCCTTTGGTTCTTGCAGGAAATCTCCTGGAGGTCAGACTTGGTGAAGGGAAAGAGATCCAGTCCAGCGAATTTGACAAAGTGAACATTTTGCCTGCGTTAGATGGTGTTGGTGCCCTGCCTCATCCCCTCTTCTAGGAGGAAGCACCATTTCCCTTCTACAGTGTGTGCTGGCTGCTAATGGGTCACAGGAAGCTGTCATGGGCCAGCCATGGGCTGTGTGTGTGAGCATTTTGAGTGCATGAGCAGACTGTACTGACGTTGCTGCTCTGCCTGCACTATGTGCACTATGTGTCCTTTTTGCTTGCTCTGCCTTTTGATCCCACACAGCACCTGAGATGGGTGTGAGTTTCCAAGTTGTCAATCAATCTACTGACCACAAGCCATCATGAAGCTAGACTGAACCCCCTGAAACCTGACCCTTTGCCTTATTTGGAAAGAACATTCCATGCAAACTTCCTTTGTGTGTCTCCCCCCCGCCCATATAAGAATAAAGAATTCAGGTGGCTCTCTCTCTTTACAACAGACTCCTAAGTTCGAGAGCCATCACCAGTGCCGCAGTCCGGCTGCAGCAAAATAACCGGGGGGTGACGAACAACTTGTGTACGTTGATACAGCAGGAGTAGGAGCCGTTTATTACAGGACAGGAGCAGTATTTATACATTCCACACAGCTTATCTAATTAGCATAAACTAGATACATCAGTCAACCAATAAGGAATCTCCACACTTAATGGCTTGTTTTTGTTACTTCTCAAACCACTCCCTCTGGCATTTTGCCAGGCACCATCCAGACTTGTTTACGAACTCTAACATTCCCCTGGCAAAATGCCAGGTGTTATTTTGACTTGTTTACAGACTCTAACATTTCCCCCTTTTGTTTACTTTAAATAACAACCATAGTGGTTTTTACAGAAACACCATAAATAACCTGCTACAAACAGAAAGGAAGGATACAAAATGCCACAATACCAAGCCAATTGATGGCTCCATGCAAGAAGCCCTTGGAAAAATTATACCAGCAATGACACCGTTAGCAAAGATACCGAGTTACAATTTGTTATAGATTACAGTTTGTTATCTCAGTCCAGGTAAAGCAGTGTCTCAAATAGATTAACTCACAGTCCAGGTAAATCACAGTCCAGGTAAGTTCTGCAGGCAGTTAGCTTAAATCACAGTCCAGTTAAGTTCTGCAGGCAGCTAGCTAGATCTGAAGTTTTGTCCGGTTCTCAGCCGAAGTCTCGTCCGGTTTTCAGCAACACTGGAAATTCTTCCACCTTGGTCTTTACCGGCACTGGGACGAAGGCAGGAACTCCGGATGGCTAAAGAAAATCCTGTAGCATTCTACTAAGAAAACAACCTTCTGAACAATTTAGTACATTATCTCAAGGTTTTTTTGCATTTGAAATAAGCATTAATAGTGCGCATTACTCATTAGCTTCCAGGTGTGGGAGAACCATTGTAGCTTAGTTATTGGCATTGAAAATGACCAAACATCAGGGACACCAGTAGCGTCTTCTGCTGGCTGTAGTGCCTGGGCAGCTCCAGATGGCCCTGGGGAGTGTCCCGGTCTCAAACTGCTACTGGGCACAGGGAGCAAGAACCTGCGAGACTGTGCCTCCAGGTCAGGTCTAGATTTGGGCTCGCGGCAGTGGAAGAGCCAACTCCCCGGCCAGGAGGTGGGGAAGGGCCAGTCGCCGCCACCTCTTGGAAAATCCTTGCTGCGCTGTGACCGGCTTGCACACTCGGCAGCCGCCTCTCCGCTTCACGCACCCTCCGGTAACGAAAAGTATTTAGTAATAGCCTTTTGCTGCAACTTTTTTCCTGATAATCCTTCTTCTTCTGAACTTTCTTTTTCTTTCTGACTAGAGTTCCTGGGCTCTTATCAACACATGCCCTAACTATTCTTGGTTCCACTGGGGTGCCTCCTTCCCTTAGTAATTTACTTCTCACCCCTTCCAAATTTTCATCACAAAGACAATACAATACACTTAGACAAAACAAGACACAAACATACTGTATCAATCTTCTCCATTTTCTCGAAATGGTCATTTTTCCTCTCGCCCTATCTGCCTAGGGACAAGCAGATTGCCCCCGTCCTATCTATGGACGGGCAGCTTTTTTTTGTCACTTACCCCCGAGTGTCCCGGGGCTCCCCGTACGGGCCACCAAATGCCGCAGTCTGGCTGGGCACAAATCACGAGCCACTGAAGCAGGAACAAACTTTATTTTTAAACTGCAGGAAAACACTTCACACAGCTCCCGGGGAATCCTCCCGAACGCGCCACGAGGCTTGTCCAGGAACCCCCAGCCGGAAATATCTCTCCCGGAAATCCCTCCTCCTGCACTTCCCCAACCAATGGGAACTCTCGGGGAATCCCCGGAAATCCCCACGAGAACTCCAAAATAGTGCGAGAACTCAAAAGTTGCGGCAGAGGCGGATAGTAATGCCTCGCCTGTCAATCAATACTGTTGGCAAAATGCCAGGGGCCATACAGACTCAGCCGTGGCTCTCAGCACACCAGACCCTAAGAAAAAGGTACTTTCTGTCATTGTGTGTGATTATTTCATGCCAACCCAAATTCATCTGGAGAGACCCTGAAAGATCTAGTCATGTATTGTGGCAGGAAGCACATTCTTCCCAAAATTGTCTTCAATTGAGTGAGAGCCACCTCCTTTGGAGGCTGTGTGATCTTTGGAGAAGGACAGCCTTCCACCAGTGACCAACATAAGGGTGCAAAGGACTGGCCCTCTTATTTCAGAGTTGACCCATTCATGCTCAGAGCTCTCTGATAAGCCCACATTCTTGCACAGCTCAGTCTACTGTCCTGTTTCTCTTACCCCCACCCACACACCCCCAATAACTTTTGTGCACCCAATTCCCCATCTCATATTCTGCTTCCACAATGCCCTCTGTTCTGTGGGCTTAGGGAAGTGTTTGGCTAAGGAAGTACAAGTCTCCCAGCAGTGGGAGTGGGAAGGTGGAGGAGGGAAGCGTGACTTTCTTTCTTCATGGGTAGATACATGCTTCCCAAAGACTGGAACTCACTGACAAGGGTCTTGGCAAGTCCAAAGGGATCCCTACTTATGATTCAATGGGCCCCATCAGCTCTTAAAGAAGGGACATGGACTGGGATCTGAGCTGAGACCATGCTTCATGCAAGCCAGCATGGCTGAGAAAACATCTAGTCACAGATTTTGCCTTTCTTCCCTTCTCCTTGTCCCCTCCTCCCTTCTCTGGCATCCCCATTTGCTTCTGCCTTGGACCTGCATAGCACACAGCTCTATTTCGCAAATTACTACTCATCCATCTGCACCTTTGTTCCTGTTGTTCCTTCCCCTTAGGTTGCCTCTCTCCCTGATTGACCTTTCAAGAGTGACTCCAAGTCTGTCTCTCTCAACTTTCTTTATGGCTTCTATCCCAGGGGCAATAATCTACCCTGTCTTTTGGGCTGTTTCCTGCCTATCTTTCCCTCCATCATCGGGAGTGACTCTAAACTAGTGAACAGCATCAATTTGTTGTACTTCAGGTGACACATTTAGACCATAAGTCCCTTAGGGTCCAGGACTTCTTTGAATCTCCAGGGAACTACAATCTTCCTGGTGCAAGGCACCAGGGCTGATCTTGGTGCACTAGACTCACCGTCCCTGTCAACCTCCTTCTTGTATCTCCACCTTGTTTAGGGAGGGGCTGGAAAATCAAAACCCACAAGTGCTGGACTCCCTGAGGCTGTCTCTGGATGGGATTGAGACAGAAGCCAACTTTCTGTTCCTTCCTTTGGTTCTGTTGGAACAGGCTTTGCCATTGAAATACTGTGACATGTTCTAGAGGGTGGTCATTAGCTCCATAGGTGTTGAGAGGCAGGGGTAAGGGCACCCATGCTTTGTTTGTGGATGTCTAGAGAGTGTGGTTTTGCTCTGGAACAAGTGGTTGCACAGGGGACTTCTGAAACCTGATTCAGTAAAGTGATCCATTGCTGTGTTTGTGGCATTGGAAGCAACTCTCTTGCTGGGATGTCAGGGCTCTTTCAGCCCTTTTGTAAGTTTCCCAAGTGTTACTTTTCTTGCATTCTATCTATTTTTGCCTAATATGGTTTAAATAGTTTGCAATTGATCCCTGACAGACATAGAATGTTTGCAGAGTATTGAAATATCTATCAATAGATTCCCATCTACTGGGTTCGTTTCACAGATGAGGATACTGAGGCCCAGAAAGGAAATCAAGTAGGGTAATGGCAGGGCCGGGACTGGAAATGAGTTCCATTTGCCTCTTAGTCTAGTGTTCTTTCTTCTGTACCAAGTGACATTTCTGCCTTCACTGTCCTCACTCTTCCCTGCCACATTCTCTAAAATGACTCTCTTCCTCCAACAAGTGGAGTTGGTTCATTGCTTTAAATATTTATATTTTAATATTTTACTGCTGAGGACACACAGAATCTGTTAGGGCTTCTCTGTTCTATAGATTTCTCTGTGAATAATAAACATTAGCTTTAAAACTCTGGGAAAAGGCCAGCATTCATCTTTAGCCCCCTCATTTTGGAGTACTCTGTGTTCTCCGGTCCTTGTCCAGCTCTCTCCCTTGAGATTCTTCTCCATGCAGGGGATAATAGGCATTGTTGGCACCCTGTTCATATGTCTTTTGGCCATACCATTGTGGTACATGCAAGCCCAACAATGTCCAGTTGCCAGCCTTTGCTGGCAGTTCAATTCTGTTCTTGGATCTGAAAATACTGGAGAATTAACTCCCCATCCTACCACAGCAGTTCCTCTACCAATGACAAGTGGAAGTGGGTATATAAATACCCCAGCTCCCTTGCCCTCCAGGTGGGAGGGATCTCAGCCATGTTCAACAGTATCCTCAGAGTTCCTTGGATTGGATTCCAGTTGCCCAATCGTGTAACTCCATGGCTAACTGATTTCTCTTCTCTTCCCCATTTTACATCCCAGCCTGCTACTAGGATTTAACAGAATAACTTTCCAATAAACAACTTGCTCTAGAATCCATGTCTCAGGATTTACATCTGGGAGAACCCAAATAAGACAAAAATTTCCTTCCGTGACCCTGGAGAGGGTAGTTTAGGAAGTTGGCAAGAGATTTATAGACAGAGAATCCTTGCCAGAACCCTCTAAAACTTTTCTCTGGAGGTGGGCCTTGGAGACCCTACATGCTGTGCAGTTGCCCCTCCATACTGCTTCCAGCTGAGACCCTTGCTTTTGGTTCCCATGTATTATGTTTTGAATGTGTCCCCTCTATAGATCAGATGTTGCCCATAGAATGGTATACAGAAGTAGGTCTTTAAGAAGTGACTAGGCTATGAGGGCTGCTTCTTCTTAAATGGGATTAAGGACCATATAAAAGAGGATTCACACAGAGGTCAGTCTTTGGCCTTTCCACCTTTCAACATGTGAGGACATAGCATCATAACATTTCTCTTCTCTGGGGGATACAGCACTCACCAGACAATGAGTTGCTGATGCCTTGATCTTGGAATTCCTAGGCTCCAGAACTGTGAGGGATAAATTTCTGTTCTTTATAAATTTTCCAAGTCTCAGTTGTTCTTCTTCTTCTTCTTCTTCTTCTTCTCCTCCTTCTCTTCCTCCTTGCTTATTGCCTCACTAAGTTGCTGAGGCTGGCCTCAAACCTGCAATCCTCCTGCTTTAGCCTCCCAAGTCACTGGGATTAAGGGATGTTCCATAGTGCATGGCTTCAGTTATTCTTTTATAACAGCACAAACACACTAGGACACCTAAAGCAGATTGTTTTTAGTAAAGTCCAATGTTAAATATGGTGCTCTTGTAGCTGGACCCTTTGGTAAACCATATGCCCTTCAGGAAATGGTATAACTACTCCGAATTTACCATTTGAGTCCATCCATCTTGTCAAGAATACGTTTTTCTTCAAGAAATCCTGCCTCTATTCGGCCAGGCTTAACAATCTCCTAAGAAATAGCATAGGTCATGTGATGTCTTTCATCTTCACAGAGCAATGCCATGTGGGGTGGAGGACCTAGGTGACATGAAGGACGATAGTGGCCCACAGACTACATTTCTGCCATCACTCAACGCCAGGCACTTTCTTTCTTTCCTTTTTTAAAAAAATAAGCTTTAGAGAAATGATAAGGAGTTTTAAAAATAAAAGCCTGTTGGGCCGTCTGCAGCATCTTAGCTCCTGGCACCTTGGCCTCCTAACCCCAGTGCTCAGCACATGGCAGGACCCAAGGCCCATTCCCCAGAGCCTTGTCCTCTTGCTCCTCGGTCACCTTTGGCCTGAGAGCTCTGCCCTGAGATCCAGTCTGGCCAAGAGTGGTCAGCAGAGCAGGGAGAACCAGAGTGACCCACACATGCAGAGATAAGACCTCCCTATGTTGATTCAGGGCTTGCTTCTTCTCTAAATAAACTTTCCTGTTTCAAAAACTTCTCTTTCAACTGGAGCTGAGTGTTTCCCTGTCACTCTTTCCCAAGGGAGAAGCTTGTATTTTTCTTTTTATAAATTTTTATAAACTGTTCCCACACTCATACCCATCCTACACCCAGCTCCTTTGATCCTTCCTCCCTGGAGCATGGGTGCTCAGGCCAGGATGGAAGTCACACATCCCCTTTAGAATCCCATGGGTTTAAGGGGGGTGTGAGGTGTGAGAGAGTTGGTGCTGCAAAGCAGGAAACCTTCAGGATTGAGGATGTACAGTCCTCTGAGGTCTTACACAGAACATGCCACACAACTAACTCTAAGAGAGTCAGCTACCCTGCTTCCATTTTTTTTGCTTTCTATTTTTTAGTTATTTATGACAGTAGAACATATTTTGACATGTTATACATACATGGGGTATAACTTCCCATTCTTGTGGTTGAACAGGATATGGAATTACGCTGGTCATGTATTCATATACGGGCCTAGGAAAGTTATGTCTGATTCATTCTACTATCTTTCCTACTCCCATGCCCTCTCCCTTCCCTTCATTTCCCTTTGTCTAATCCAATGAACTCCTATTCTTCCCTCCACCTCCTTTAATGTGTGTTAGCATCTGCACATCAGAGAGAACATTCACCTGCCTCCATTTTTTAAAGAGGAAGAAATTGAAGGTCTGTATGTATGTGTGTAGAAGTGACTTGTCCCTAACTTCACTGAGAAGAAGAGAGGAACAGAAAGCCTAGTCCAAGTACTCAGCCCCCGTGCTTCCCTGCTTCTCCAACTGACAGTGAGGTTTATTACTCTATCAGTTAGCTATTGCCACAAAACAAGTGACCCTCCCCCCATTTAGTGGATTTGAACAATTATTTACTTGGTTTGTGATTTCTATGAGTTGATAATTTTGATTGAGCTGAGCAGTTTTTGCACCAATCTCACCTAGGCTCAGTCATGAGTCTGCAGTCAGCTGAAGTTTGATGCCCTCATGGATGTGAGGCAATTGGCCAGCTGGTGTAATGGAGGTAACTGAGCTCTTGTCCTCAAATGGGAGAGCCCAGGTGCATTCACTGGGGGTTAACTGAAGTTTCCCAAGAGCAGCATTTCTTATGTCACAGTTTCACATTTACTGCTACCCAATTAGTCAAATAAAGTCACACAGGGAAGCTCAGATCAAACAAGGAGAGAAATACTTCATTGCTTGATGGAAGGAAAAGGAAAGCCCCTTTGAAGTGTGTTGATGCAGAAGCAGGAAGACATTTTGGCACTGTTGCAATCTACTGCAGTTACAAACTGCAGTGGCTCATAGGCCACTGGAAGGGAGGGGATAGCGCCCTGGTATGGCCCCCAGTCTGGTACCCAAGTTCTCTGTTACTACCCTACACTGCTGATCATGTAGCATCTTGGGTTAAGCTGTCTGCTTCTTCTCCTTTAATTCCAGGCAGAGAGCAATAACTACGAGTCATCAAGAGATGGGTCACTGAGAGGTAAGTTTTGGTGTGAGAACAAAGAATGAGAAGAAAAGAAGCAGAGGCTAGTAGAATGCCTGACCTAGCAGAGCTGCACTGCTGGGTACAATTGTGGGAACAGGGTTAGCATGTTCCACGACTCATATTCTGCCCCCATTTTGGACCCATCTGTCTCCTCCTCTTAATATGGATCCCACTATCAACAGTACTCCAGTCCCCATTTGGTTGTCCCTCTACTAGCTCCCAGGACCCTGAAATTGCAAAGGAGCCTGTTGATCCTCACCATTTCCATCATGTGCTGAATATTACTCCCAGAGGGCATTTGAAATGTACATACCTGCAGAGAAAAAAAAGAGTGCAACATCTTGGAATGATGGAAAATTAGAACATGGGTCTCCTATGGGGACATACATAATTTGGGGCAAGTAGGTTGGGTAAGTGGCAGCTCTGACACTTCTCCTATTGTCCAAAAGTTTTCTTTGCATTTCTTGATATACTAAATCTGGGAGATACAGAGGTCATAAAAATTTGTCTTCAATCCAGAAGCATCTAGGACCTTGAATTCTGAACCTGAGAGTTTTTTGTTTGTTTTGGTACTGGGCATTGAACCCAGCAGTGCTTAACCACTGAGCCACATCCCCAATCCATTTTACTTTTTGTTTTGAGACAGGATCTTGTTAAGTCACTTAGGGCCTCACTAAGATGCTGAGGCTGGCTTTGAACTTGCAATCCTCCTGCCTCCGCCTCCCAAGCTGCTGGGACAGGCGCACACCATGATGCACAACTTGAATTTGAGGGTTAGAAGGAACCTTAGAGAACAATAGAGAGAGCTTCCCACCCTTCTTTTATAGGGAGCTTTAAGGCAAGAGGGACGGCATTGGTAAAAAGGACTTGGTAAAGGTAATGGAGTAGTATGCAGCATAGCCAGTATTAGAATCCTAACCTTGTGACACAATTTGAATAGTGCTTTTTGAGCACTGACTTTGTGTAGGCACTGTTGTGCCTGTGTGTATAATTTCACTTAATGCCCACAACAACTCTCCGGTGGATTCTATTGGTGCCCAGGTCCCAAGAACCTTCCCCAGTTTTTGCAGGCATTGACCACCAACAGCTCACCTTTGGGGTGTTGAGAGACTGCCCTTGGTTGATGGGATTTGCCTTGTGAAAGAAGCCTGGGGATCATGGGGGTATTATTTAGTTAATGACTTACTGACCTGGGGATTCAACAGTTTATTCTCTTTGTCCCATGAAGGACAACTTTGGGTGTCATTTATACTCCAGGGCTCCCCATGGAATCAGGCTAAGGCTGGACTCCAGATGAGACCATATCCTAGCTTAGTTTCTTCCCCTTCCCTGAGCTGCATTCCTCAATCCCTTTCATCTGAGAGCCCCCTACTCTACCCATTAAACCACATGCATCCAAACCCCTTTCACAAGTTCTGCTTCTAGGAAACCTAATCCAAGACAGTTTCTGTATAGTAATTAGCCTACTTCTTTAGAGGCAGCAGGGACCATTTTCTGCTTTCCTTATCAGGTTTTCAAGTCTCAGGTATGCTTGAACTTGGCCTTCTGGAGTCCATACAAACACATACATATGCTCACTACTAGCACATATACTCACATGCAAACTTATACATACACTTGGGCTTACTCATAGACACAAATTTGCACACATATTTGTGTGCACAATTGTATACACACACTCATGCACAAAGTTGAGTTCTGTGCTATTCCTATGATCTGTTTGGTTCTGGTGGGGCTCAGTAAATGGTGGCCCAGGATCCCCAGATATTATCTTGCCAGTTGAGAGGCTGAACAGCTGTCAAAAAAGTCCAGGGTAGGCTCTCTCTCTCTCTCTCTCTCTCTCTCTTTTTTTTCTTTAGGCCCCCTTTTTTGTGGTACTAGATATTGAACCCAGGAGTGCTCTACCACTGAGCTATACCCCTAAACCTCCCTTTTTACATTTTCTATAATGAGATAGGGTCTTGCTAAGTTGATGAGGCTGGTCTCAAACTTGTGAGTCTCCTGCCTCAGTCTCCAGAGTCACTGAGTTATATGTGTGTGTCGATGAGCCTGACCTCCAGGGTGGGCTTTCTTGATAACAACATGAGCTAAGTTCAGTTTTCAATGCAATAAACCATATCATCCATGCTGGCCTTTTGGGAACAGTGACAGATGCGTGGGCACCAGGTCACAGCTTGCTTCTCCTCCCACAAGACTGAGCATCCGCCTTTGAAGATTGGGATCCAGAACTGGGGGAATTCAGGGTTGCAGCTACCAAGCCTCACCATGACCTGCCATGTGTTCCTGCCAGCTTGAGCAAGCACAGTAAGTTAGAGCAGCCTCTTGACCATCCAGCAAGTGAGATCTGGAAAACTCCATCTTTGGCTGCCCAAGGCAGAAGTAGATCAGTGCACAGACACCCCCATTCTTTAGGCAAATTAAATTGATAACCAACTTAAAAGTGCTTTTCAAACTGTAAAGTGCTGAATGTACCTAAGAGATGTTCATTCTTAGGACCACAATGGAAGATTTGTTATCTTCTCAGATAGTGGGGGTTACACCTTCTGCATGTCCTTTCTCAGGACCAGATCATCCAGAGGTATCTTTTGGAGAGTTAGCAAAATATTGGGTGCCCATTCCCAGGTCTGGCTCTGTGTGGTCCACAAGGAAAACAAGAACCATGGGACTCATACCAGGGAACTTCCCTCCAGGAAGGGAGTAGGGAAAAGTTTCCCCACACATCTGCAGGCAAATTTGTAGATGCCATTGGTGAGGTCGGGGAAGAAATGGTCTCTTCTTGGACATCTGTACCTCCCACAGACCCTTGTAGTAGTTTAGCCCTTAGGGGAACCAACACTGATTGCATTCAGGCACATAATGGTCAGCAATCAAACTTGTGAGATGGAAACCAACTTATTTTTACTATGGCTATTTAGCTTTACAGAAGGATACATAAAAGGAGATACAGGGATGCCCAACATCTCCTCATCAGGAAGGCCGGCATCTACCCAAGGACACAGCTTTGTTGGTTTCCTCAACCACATGACTATGGTTCTGGGAGCCAAGGTGCTTGTGGGTCACCTTGACATGGAGAAACCAGGACCTTTGCTTCCCAGCAGTGTTTTATGCTGTTTGAGTCAGGTAAGCCCGAGCCTGCATGCCAATTCAACACTTCATAATTATTCTGTAGCTCCAGAGAAGCAGTGGAGTGAGAAAAGCAAGGTCAAGGGCATTCCCCAAACTATGTTGGCCCAGATCTGCTGTTAACCCTTTACATACATGGATAAAATTCTTGCTGTGGTCAGTTCTTGCTGTCCCTGAACCTCCACTCATTACAATTCATGGGTGAAGGCAGAACCCAGAGGAGGACCAAGGATCTGAGTTTCACCTTCTAAACTCAACGTGGTTTCTCAAGGGAGTCCTTTTTACAGCAGTAGGATTTGTGCTTGCTAGATCTAGGCTTTGTTGGAATATAAAATGGCTTTCTAAATTCCTCCAAACTTCTCTAAATATTAGGCAGGTTCAATGATATCTCACTGTAAGTTATGGCTTAGTAACATGCAGGTTGTATGTTACATAGTGGGGAAAGATGTGGGAATCCCTTCTGGACTCAGGGAATGGAGCCAAGCATGGAAGAATGGGAACTGGGGAAATCTGATCCCTGGCTTCCCTCTAGGTAAAAATCCAGATGGTTTGGGTCTATGTACCTGATGGAGATAGGGTTGGAAAATTTAGAGCAGAGGGAAGCTCTCTACTGCCCATCTGCTTGAGGAGGTAGAGCTTTCCCCAGAGCGGCCTGTACAATTAGGACAAAACCACGATGCAGTAAAAATTCACTGAGAGAATTCGAGCCCACCCCAGCCCTAGCCATTCATGGCTCCTATTGGGGAGGTTGGGGAACATGTTTGCAGTCCCTACAAAGGAGTAGAAAAGGGACTGAAAGACAGCATGCCAACCAGAAAGTCACTGTGATGCCAGGCAAGGGGACTCCCCAACATCATATACGACAGAAGCTGAGGAATGGATAGCCCAATGTCAAGGGCCAGCTTCAGTGAATGGTTGAGCCCCCTGCCAGAGCTGGTAGCCCCCACAATAGCTCAGATAGATTCTCAGTAGCAGCAGTTCCAATTGCAGGGCCTGTTGCAGCCTGGAGTGACTGAAATTGGGTTTAGCAACCATGCCCCACTGGGCTGCATCTCTTATTTGCATCCAGATTGACTTCTCACCTTACTAATTCCCCATAAGCTCCTGGAGTCAGCATCAATTCCCCAAGATGGCTGATTTAGAGAGGAGCCTAATAGCCCATGTATTATTTTCCTCAGCAACAAATTAAGTTAATAAAGAAACCCTGGCTATTCATCTCCTTGATGCCAGCTGGGTTGTGGGAGGCCATGGTGCTGTCATGAGCAGCACTAATGTTGTTCTTGATCAAAACAATGTATTCTTTCCTCACTGCCTTAGATTTGGGAAGGGTGGGCACTGCTGCAGTGATGACCAGCCCACACTCAAAGTCTTCAAAGGCTCCATGTTGATGAAGAGAAGTAAATCGATCTTGGCTTCATGACAAGTTAATAAGAGAACCCCCATCTGATCCCCATAATGGGAGTCCCTGGATGCCCAAATCTACATCATCTTCTTTGGAGCAGGGTGGGAAGGGCTCCGGGTTCCCCCAGGCTTTTACCTACCTCCGAATCCCTCCATATTCGTGGTCATGGAGGTGAGACACACACCTAGGTGCCTTGCCTCTGTGGGAGACATTTGTGCTAGCCTCTACTCCTGGCTGAATTAATCAGATCAGGAGGAACACAAGTAAAGACTCAGGGGGTGGAGAGGAAGAGCCCAGGGTTGAAATCCTCTAGTGGACATCCAGTGGCTCTGGCTATATACTGATGAGAAGCTAATGGCTCTGGAAGCTTATTGGAGGTGGGGTGGGAAATATAAGATGACCATGGCCTCAGCCAAATCTTCTCTTGAGTTAGGATCCTAAAGAACAAGCTAGAGACAAAGTTTTGGGGTAAGTGTTTTGTTTGGAAGGCGAAGGAAAAATTCCATTTGGTGGGGAAAAGAAGATAGCCAATGAAGCATGTGTTGTTCCATCAGTTCCCATGTGGGCAACTGGGGCTCAGTGCTGTTGGAGAACTCTAGGAGTCATAGGAGACATGCATTTCATATTTCCCACCTGCATGGGAAAGGAGCTGGGGTATTTATCCACCACTCTGTCTATCATGGGTTGAGGGCTGCTGCTGAGGACAATAACTCTCAAGCATTCCAGCCTTGTCCTATATATGGACTGAATGGGCACCTCGAGTCAGAAAAGCCCTGAGGCAGTGAGTTTCAGATGTTCCTAAGAAGCAGCCTTCAGGTTGTAGAGATGAGTATGGAAGCAAGATAGACAGGCGCTGACAAATATCTACTCCATCACCCAAGTGAATTCTTTAGCTTGATGTTCCTTTCTATGAATTGACTCCCTTGTTCTCTCAGTCTCTCTGTGTCTGGACCTTGATTCCATGAGAGACTTTCTTTCTCCCCTACACCCAGTCATTAAGCACCTTCTTTGGGTTGGTCTTTCCATGGGTTTTAGCCATCAGCTTCCTGGGGTTTTCTTGCCTGTACCCAGGAGATCTCAAACTCAGATGGCAGCAAGCCTTCTTTATAAACATGTTCTTCTCTACCCAAACTGACTTAGACTGATCTTACAACCTTCCATGGTTTCCCGTTTATTTCAGGATAAAACTTAATTATATTATTCTGGCACCTGCATTTTAACTCTAATATCCCTCCAAAGATTTATGTTTCAGAGTTTGTGTGTATGCATACGTGTGTGTGTGTGTGTTTTCCATTCCAGACAGTGTGTTCTGAATTTGTAGTTAGCTGCCTCTGTGTTCTGCCTCTTGCTGTTCTATAGCCAGGGGTACCTTTCTTTCCTTCTTACTTCAGCAGATGCTATGTCTTTAAGAGAACTATTGAGACTGGGAGTAAGAAATCACATGAGATCATGCTGGGCACTTAGGTCTTATCCGTATAAGAGGAGGGAGGAACAGGGAAGCAGAGAGCACCAGTTCACCAAAGTAAAAATGAGCACTTCTCTGAAATGCACAGATTTCTCAGGGCTGCACCCATCAGGCCTACCTGGCTGGACACACCAAGATAGCAGAGAAAATACTGAGCCTAAGTCAGATTATAAAGCAAATTTTTCATTAGAGAGAACCATTCTGGTCATTGTCTTATAAGCAAATATGCGATTGGAAATTAGAAAGATGGATTTAAAGTAGGCTATTATTGGAAGTTGGACAGAATATTCCAAGTCAAAACCTTGTATGTTGATGCTACTTGTCTGCATTCTAAAAATGATAAATTTCATGTGATGTATATTTTTACCCCAATTAAGGAATAAAAGAAAAGAAAAACTAACATGTGTTATTAAAAAACAAACAAGCACCACTAAAACCATCCTGAAATAGCATGATTGTTGGGAATTTAGAGAGTGGTTGGTTGAGGGGAAAACTTCTAAGTGACATAGATAAAATTAAAAAAAATTTTTTTAGTGTATATGAACACAATATCTTAATGTATTTATTTTTATGTGATGCTGAGGATAGAACCCAGTGCCTACCACTGAGTTACAGCCACATCCCCCCATTTTTTTTTTTTTTTACAGTTTTTCCAGACCCAGGGTCCTGGCACAAATTTGTAAGCTGGATCAGACAGAAGGTAGTTTCTGGAGGAGAGAAATTAAGCATCTGGACTATTTTTATAAACACTCCCCTGGCACAAGAATGGTGTGCCTGTTGCTGGCGTGTTCTGGCCAGGACATGAACAGTCTAAAGAGAAGCATTCTGGGTATGAAGGTCAGGCTTGCCTTGAGGAGGGGAAGAGGGAGAAAGCTTCTTGCTTCCTAAAGGAATGAGCAATTTGGTTGAGAAAGCCAGGAGGAAGTACAAAAATTGTGGAGATTGTCCAACTTTCTCCCAGTGAGGGGAAGCAGTGAGGAGGAGCCAACCTTGAGTCCTCCAATTTGGAGGAAGAGACGCCCTTCTCCCCAGGTACAATACCTGGTTGGTGGCTGGAAACCCCATCCCCCCCCCCCCCCCACTTAACCAAGGCTTGAAGACAAAACATGGCGCCTGCTTTTAGGGAGTGGAGCTCAGATGTAACAAAGCTCTCCACGACCTCAGGGCCTGTTGGGAATTAGAAACATGGTTGGAAATATCATTTGGGGATAAGAATTTCTGGGGGAAGCCAGGAATTGCCTGTTTTTCCAAAACAAACCCAAGTGAAGTCTGCAGTTTTCAGGATGCCTTTCCAATGGTGGGGATGTATCCCCATCTCCAGAAATCTGAGGAAAGGAAGACATTTAACCCATTCATTGGCTAAGGCCTCCTTGCTCCTACAAATCAAAATAAACTGGTCGCAACCCCAGTTTTATGGCCTCTGATGGTCCAAATAATTCACTAAATGATTTTTGTGGATCCTTAAAGGTTCTCTTCCTCTGGTGTCCTTGGTTCTAGTTTCTGAAGCCAAACATCAAATATCCATCTTGTCCTCATGTTACAAATGTGGACACATGGAAACCTATCATTGTTTTCTTCTCCCAAATTGCAGCAGGCCCTTCATTCCACAGATTTATTACTATTAAAAGAGATTTGCTGTTTCAACTAGTCTTGAAAGTTCTCCCCTTTCCTCTGCTTCCGTTGCTCCCTCCCATATCCCCTCTTCTCTCCTCTCTGTCTTAGGAGCCAACAGCTCGTTTCCTTGTTGTATTGAGGTACTTTTCCTCCTTTCAAGTCTTGGCATCTGCTGCCAGCCCTGCCCATGGTGCTTGGTTCTACCCTAGCAGCCTTCTCCAGGCAATGTTTCCAAACAAACAAAATGCTCTCCTGGAGAAAGCCTCTGAGAAATTCAGCTCTCTCCATCTTCTTAATTAGAGACAATTTAGCTGACCTATTGAAGACACATTTTATCATGAATTAGCCAAATCACCATCTTCTATTGATAGGGGATTTAAAAAAGAATAGGAATAATTAACCTTGTAAATATTTGAGATACACAAATCATCAGATCAAAGATAATAACAACAATAAGGGTTAACATGCAAAACCATCAATGTGCATTTTAAACCAATGCTTCTCAAATATCAATGTACAAAAACATGCCCTGGAGATCTTACTAAACTGAGGTTTTTAATTTGATCAGACCATAGTGGTGTTAGAGATTCTGCATCTCTTGTAAGCTCCCTGGTGCTGCTGACCCACCAGCCACATTTGGAATAACAAAGTTATAGATCAATGGATTTTAAAGTAGACTGCTATTGGGAGTTACCTGGGGACCTTAAAAAAATTGATGCTTGGACCCACTCCAAGATTCTCCTGTGATAAGAATGACTAGGTTTTGGTAATTTCAAAACTTTCCAGTGATTTTAATGTATAGCTACAGTTGAGAACCACTGCTGTAAAATCGAGCAGCATCAAGCACATTTATTAACATTTGATCTTTTCTTAATTTCAGTACTTAGTCTGCACCGAAGTGGACAGGTAGAAAGCATAACCTCATCCTAAGGGGGAGACCAATTACCACATTCTAGCAGACCGAAAGGGTTCTAGGGAGAACCGTTCTAGGAACTCAGCCCTCGGTTTGCTGTGATAAGTAATTGGGACTCATTATCTAAAGCCAACTTATAAGAATATGCTAATCAATAAAGTGGCAAATTTGGCTGAAATAAAACAATAAAAGGATCAAGTAATAAAATGGTGAAATAAAATTCATAGTTGAAGGAAGTGCTAAATGTTAGTTATATTTAGTTAATTAATTAAATACTAGTTCAGTTAACTTTTTCCCACCTAAGTTGTAAATTCTATCCACATTTGGTTTGAGAGCTTCAGGTTAAAGATCCTCAGAGTGACTATGGTAGGGAGTCAGAAAGACACCAAGAACCAGGATGCCAAGGATCACTTGTTGGGTCAGATGTCAAAGAACTTAATGCTGTAAGTAGGGGCTGGTGGTATTCCCTAACCCTCGATAGTTCTATAACCCTTTCTTCTGGCACTCAAGTCACTACTTATTTCCATTTCTCTTTCTTTTTTCTTTTGCAATATTGTGGATGGAATCTGAAGTCATGTGAATGCCAGGCAAGTGCTCTACCACTGAGCTACCTGCCCAGCTTTATCAAGGCATTTTCTTCTTACTCTGACACAAAACCATCATCCTAACCAAGATGAGGATAATAAAATGTCTTGCATTAATTTATCTGGACCTGGCCTGTGGCTTGGAACCAAGACCAGCTGAGCCAGACTTAGGTTAGCCAGAACAGCCAACTTGGAGATATGTGAGAATCAATGTTTATTGTTATACGTCTCTGAATTTGAGAGATGGCTTTTATTACAGCATAATTGCTGATGGAATTGACTAATACATCTAGAAATAACATATTTTCAGGGCTTTAGGGTTTATAATAAACTGGCATCTTAATTTATCCATTGCTTAAAATTCTCTGTAAGAAGTTTACTCTAGAAGAGAGAAGGCTGTACATTTATTTAAGTCCAATGTTTATTTTTTCTGGACTCTGGTAATTGGATACTCAGGATCTTACTGTACATAAGCTCATGAAACTCAGAGGTAAATGGTTGGGTGGTAGTGAGGTTAAATAGAGAAGGCTTTTAGATATTCAATTCAATTCAGCAAGTGCTTGTCGTTTCTATATATGCAAGGCACTTTTCTAGGCACCAGAGACACAGATACAAAAAAACCTGTCTTCGTGGAGCTTTCCCTCTGCTAGTGGTCATTTACTAGATACAGGGGTCATTACACTCTACAGCAGAACAGAGTTCTCAAAATCCATCCACAGAGGATGGGAAAGGGATGCCAAGACCCAGGAAAGTTCATGTCATTGAACCTATACCAGGTGCAAAGGACTATTTACTCTGAAAAGAAAATGTAAAGAATGAATGAAAGCCTGGAGAGAAAGTGTCAATAAACTTCACTCAACATAGCGGGGAGGGAAGAAATCCATCTGTCAAATGGGAAATACAAAAATAAAGTCAATTCAAGGAAAGGAAGTGGTTTCTTTTTCAACATGAGTTGACCTCAGGGTCAAGAAGAGGAAGAGAAATACAGATGGTCCTTGGCTTAGGATGATTTCACTTATGGTTTTTCAATTTTTTTATTTATTTTTTTTATGGCATGAGTTCCCCCCCCCCATTTATTCTTTTTAGATATACATGATAGTAATGATTTTTAAACTTTATAATGGTGTAAAAACAACATGCATTCTGTAGAAACTGTGCTTTGAATTTTGAATTTTGATCTTTTCATGGGCTAGTGATATGCAATATGATATTTGCTCTTCATGCCAGAGAGTGGCAGTGAGACAGTTTCCAGAAGTCATGCAATCATGGAGGCAAATGATCAATGCAGTGCACTGATGCTAAGCTATGGTGTTCCATTTATTAGGTTTATTAAATACATTCTCAACTTACAATATTTTTAACTTACAGAGGGTTTATCAGAGCATAAACCCATCATAAGTTGAGGAGCATCTATGCGCTCTAAATTATTATTAACAATTATGGGCCTCTTTCTCCTAGGTAGGACTTGCTTTCTAAATTGATTAGAGACTCTCCTCTGTTATTAACCATATATGCAACCTCAAATATCCTCTCCTTCTTCTAGGATCCTTTTGCTTAAAGAGTTATCAAGCTGCCCTAGGCAACCCCAGTGACCTATCTAAACTACCCACTCTACTGGGCAGTCCTGGTGCTGATTCTGACCTTATTTGGCAGTCATCCCAGGACATTTGCAAAAGAAGTGAAAAAGCCAGGCAATCCGCCATGTCATTTTGTTGACATGGTCAAACATCTGAATATGCAGGATTCTGAAAACAATAATGATTTGCACAAAGTAGAAATTGATTTCGTGTTCACATAAAGCTTGGGGCAGGCTGTCCATGGTCTCAGAGACCCTGACATATTCTATACTGCTGCTCCTCCATTTGTGGCCTTTTGCCACTTGTCCAGGACGGCAACATCTACATTCCAGATTACAGAATAAAAAGACGATAAAGAAGATAAGCAAAAAGTGTATCATTGCTGCTTCTTAAGGAACAGACTGAATTTTAAATATTCTGTTTCTTTCAGACACTAAGGAGGTTGGGAAATATGTTCTTCACTCTGGGTAGCTATGTGTCCAGCTAAAAATCAGGGGATATAAAACAATAGAAGAAAAACTGAATATTAAGGATGAATTAGTAAGAATGAACTACAGAATGCTATGGTACAAATAACCATAATATCAATGGCTTGACACAACCATGTTTATTTGTTAATAAAATAATGTTTATTTCTAACAATAACTAATTTAGTTATTGTAACAATAACTAATTGCTAATACAAGTGTTTTGTTTGTTTGTTTGGGTTTTTTTTTTTTTTTTTTTTTTTTTTTTGGTGGTGCTGGGGATCTAACCCAGGGCCTCCCGCATTTTCTACCACTGAGTTCCCTGCCCTACAAGTTACTCTGTCAACCTTTAACATTGCTGTCTTCCCCTATTGGCTTTTTGTGGCTTGAAGCCTTCGTTTTCTCAAAGCCTTGACTGTCAATTTGTGCTTTTCTCTGTATATCCATAGTCTTGAAGAAATGCTCTGGGTGCTAATGCTAGATTTTTCCATTTGACACAGAAGAGGCCTCATTTTAAACAACAATAAAAATAGCCTCTATTTATGTTGCCATTTTTTTTCCTTCCTTTTTGTCTTTTTAACCGAAGGAGCCAATTAAACAAAGTGTGTGCTTTCTGCGCCTGCTTTGTGCTCACTTTAAGATTTAATCAACCCTCTGAACTTGCAGCATAACTGCCTCATAATGTCAAGTTAATATATTGAAATCAGCTCAAACCCACATTCCCAAGGGTGGTTTTGTTTAAAGGCGAGTTGTAATTGAATTTCTAAACAACCACCAGGCTTTCAAGGTACCAAAATAAACATTATCCAACAAAACTTGCCCTGGAGTCTTCGGTTAACTTTAAGTGTACTTTAAGAAAATGGAAAGTTTTAGAATTTTTTGAAAAAGTGAGCTGAACTCTTTGATGTTTTTAAAAATTACTGACCAACATTCCTCATTTTTGAAAGCACTCAAAACTGAATACCTACATTTGCAAATCAGGAAATCAGCAGCTGATTATTCATTGAAACAGTTTTCTTCGCTTTACATGAAGTTGCTCTTTGGGCTTCTTTAATTGCTCAGCTAAATATCTTCAGGGCCTGCAGAATAAAGTTCAAATTCTCTATCCTCAATGACTTGTCTCCAACGTACATTTCAAGGCTTATCCTTAATTAATTACAGGACCCTTTTCTCCTGTACCTATTTATTAATAACATTTGCAGTTCACCTCTTGTAAATGTGATTGACACTTTCTACCTGTTCTTGATGGAATACTCTTCACCTTAACTACCTGGAGTACTCTTCACCCCTTACTCTCTCTTAAAACCCTACCTGTTATGGTTTAGATATGAGGGGTCCCACAAAATCTCATGTGTGAGACAATGCAAGAAAGTTTAGAGTTGAAATGATTGGGTTACGATAGCCTTAACCTAATCAGCATGTTAATCTGCTGATAGGGATTAAGGGTAGAAACTGCAGGTAGGTAGGCTGTGGCTGGAGGAGGTGGGGGATATGACTTCCAAGTACATATTTCATCCCTGGTGAGTGGAGGAGTCTGTCTTTGCTTCCTAATTATCATATCCTGAGTTGCTTTCTTCCTTCATATCCTTTCACCATGATGTTTAGCCTCATCTTGGGCTCAAAACAATGGTGGTTAGCACCATCTTGGGCCCAAAGTAATGGAATTGGCTTGTCTATGGACTGAGACCTCTGAAACCATGAGCCACCCCCCCCCCCAATTTTTCCTCCTCTAAAATTGTTCTTATCGGGTCTTTTGGTCACAGTTGTGCAAATGTGGACTAAACACCACCCAAATTGGTAGCCTTTTTCAGATTTCTGCAGTTGTGCTAAATGTGACCTTTATGTTGTGCTAGATGTCACCATAGCATTTGGGATCATGTTTATTGTTTTCCTTCTCTCATCCTGTTTACATCAGAATAGTTTCTGTACAGCTTCCACATGAGACTGTAAATTCCTTAAGGCCAAGAGGCTTGCCTTCTCTTTTCCTTCCCATGACAATTTATTAAATACCTACTAAGTGCTTGGCACTGTGTTAGAGGATTTGAGAATTATAAATCAAACACAGATTAAGACCTCAGGCAATACCATGATAAAGATTGGATAGAATATTGAAGAAAAGAAGTGAAATAGATTGATGCATTCAGGTTTAAAATAGCAACAAAATACATAATGCAGATTAAGTTTGATATGTGATGAACAGTGATCTATGGCACGACTGGTCAACAACAAGAGTGTGATGAGAGTCGAAAAGAAGGGGACATCACTTCCAGCTTGGGAGAAGCCTCATGGAGGAGTCTAACCATAAATTTGGACATCCATGGCCAAGGAGAAATAGTGTGTAAGGTGGCAGGGAACAGCATGGGCAAAAGCAAGAAAGTGGGGAAGTTCAAAACATATATATTTTTTAAAATATAAAATATCTGTGAAGGGATCATCAGGGCATATAATTTGGAAAGGAAAAAAATATTTTGAAAGTTCTGAATTTCCAGATGAAGAAATTTGGATGTTATTTTATAAACTGGATGAGAGGCACTGGAAGTTGTTGTGCTGGTCAGAATGTTTGTGTCCTCCACAAACAAGTATGTTGAAATCCTAAACCCTAAGGTTAGGTTAGGAGGTGGGGGCCTTGGGAGGAGATGAGGTCACAAGGGTGGAGCTCTCATGGTTGGAATTAGTGCCCTTGTGGAATAGATTGCAGAGAGCTAGCCTATTCTTTCCACCATGTGAGAATGTTGTGAGAAGCCTCCATTTATAAACCTGGAAAAAGACCCTCACCAGACACAGAATCATCTGGCTATATAATTCTTGATGAGCACTTTTTTTTTTTTAAACTTTCAGCTCTACAAATGTCATCCCACTACCTCTGGCATCCATTGTTTGTTGAGAGCCACAGCCGAAGGGGCCCCAGCAAACTTCCAGCTGCCGGCTGATGATTGGCTCACAGCGGCCCCAGCAACATCTAGCTGATTGGCTCCTCTGCGGTGATGCTCATTGGGCTGTTTCCCTGCCCTTTCAGACCACGGAGCTGCTCATTGGGGGACTTTTTGGCTCCGCCCACGTGACCCAGCCAATCGTCCTCAAGAGCAGGAGGATTGTGGGAGGTGGAGAGAAGCTTGTGGGGGAGAGAGAGGCTTGTGGAAAGCCGGTGGTGGCAGTTGAGGCTCTGAGGGTTTTTCCTGAGAGGCTGTTTTGTTTGGCGTGTGTGGTTCTAAAAATAAAGTTAGTTTCTTTTGACAAGTGGCTCCTGATTGTGCCCAGCCAGACTGCGGCATTTGGTGGCCCGTACGGGGAGCGACTGAGGGTAAGTGAAACTGCTCGCCCCTGAGGGCAGGGCAAGAGGATGGGTAGCCATTTTAAGATTCCTCTTTTGTTATTTTGTTTCACTTTTGTTTTAAGTTGCCTGTCTCTGGAGATGTGTAAGATGGAAGAAAAACCGCTCACATCTGAGGAACAGATAGGGAGAAAGGACGGATGGACATTTCAGGAGGCTATTATAATGATTTTGTGTTGTTCCAATTTTGTTTCACTCTGTTTCAGTTTTGTTAGGCGTTATCTTGTTGGGTTGTATTATAGTAGAAATACGGGATCAGAAATTAGTAAAAAACAAACTGAAAGAGTGTTAAGTAAATTGTTACAGGAAGGAGGCATCTCAGTAAAATCAAGAACAATCAGGGCATACGTTGATACAATACAAAAATGTAGCCCATGGCTTTTTAAGGAGGAGTTGTTAAATATATCACAATGGAACCATCATGGTGAAGATTTAAAAAGAATAGAAAAGAAAAGCCCAGGGACTCTGCCAGTTGGCACATTGCCATTGTGGACGTTCATATCTTGTTTGCTTAGTCTAAAGCCTTCAGTTCAGACAATGGTAGAGGAAGGAGAAGACATAATGATTCAAGTAAAAGAGAAGGCCTCTCAAGTTAGTCAGACAGAGAAAGAAAGTGTAAAACAGAAAAAGTCATCAGGGGGAAAGTTACAACAGGAGACTGCTACTAACACCTTTCTATCACCAGAGGGTGTAAGTGTCCAACCAACAGCACCACCTCTACAGGAGACTGCTACTAACACCTTTCTATCACCAGAGGACATAAGTGTCCAACTAACAAGGCCACCTCCATATGCTGGGAGGTCCCCAACCCCCGCAGTTGATAGTTGGGATCCTGAGACAAGATCTCAAATATTAACATGCCCTTTATTTGAGGCAGGAGGGCAGCGATTTTACCAAGTTTTAAATTTCAAAACAGTGAAGCAGCTAAAAGAGGCTGTAACAACCTATGGTCCTCAAGCACCCTTCACTGTAAGCATGGTTGAATCCATTAACAATTTGAACATGACGCCAGCAGATTGGGCTAATATGTGTAAAGCTGTGCTAAATGGAGGACAATACCTGTTATGGAAGGTTGCCAATGAGGAATTTTGCAAGGAGACGGCTAGGCGAAATGCAGCAGCTGGTTATCCTCAGAGAAATCTAGATATGTTGTTAGGAAAGGGACCTTATGAGGATCAGCAGCAACAAATTGCATATGATCCTGGTGTATATGCACAAATTGCTGTAGATGCAATTAAGGCATGGAAGACTTTACAAGGACATGGAGGTTTACAAGGTCAATTATCTAAGGTAATACAAGGAGCTAATGAACCTTATGCTGAATTTGTAGATAGGCTTATTCAAACAGCTACCAGAGTTTTTGGGAATACAGAACAAGCAATGCTATTACTAAAACACCTGGCTTATGAGCAAGTGAATTGTTGGTGCAGAGATATCATTAGACCATGGAAACATGAAGATTTAAACACATATATTAAATTATGTAGAGACATTAATGAACAAGAGCAAGTCGTGGCAGCTGCAGTAAAACAGGCTTTAGATGCCAGAGACATTAATGAACAAGGGCAAATTGTGGCAGCTGCAGTAAAACAGGCTTTAGATGCCAGGCCAAGAACATGCTACAATTGTGAACAAACAGGACATTTTAAAAGGAATTGCCCCATTGGAGGAGGGTTTAACAAAACTAGGTATCCAAGGAGTAGAATACCAGGTATTTGCCCATGATGCCGTAGAGGGAGACATTGGGCTAATGAATGCCGTTCTCAAACCACCATAGAGGGTACTCCATTATCAAAAAACGAACAAGGACCAGGTGTTTATCCACGATATCGTGGAGAAAGGCATCGGGCTCCATTGCCAAAAAATGGACAGGGGGGCCCAATGCTCCGGGGCCCAAAACCACAAATATACGGAGCACTGGAGGAACCCAGCAACCCCATTAGGGTAGTGCCCAGGACACATTGTCCATCAGATCCCTCATCAGACAAACCAGAGGGAGCGCAGGGTTGGACATCTGCGCCTCCGCCAGAGCAGTACTAACTCCAGAGATGGGAGTTCAAATCATTCCCACAGGGGTGAAAGGACCTCTTCCCAAAGGAATAGTAGGCTTATTATTGGGACGCAGCTCTTCTACTCTAAAAGGACTTATGATAAGTCCTGGGGTAATTGATCCCGATTATGAAGGTGAAATAAAAATTATAGCCAGTTCTCCAAAGGGTATATCAGTAATTTCACCAGGAGATAGAATAGCACAGTTACTAATAATACCCAGCCTACATGATAAATTTTCCAGTCGTACTGTAGAAAGAGGTTCCAAGGGATTAGGCTCCACAGGTGTAGATTGGGCTATGCTTTCTTTAAATTTAGATTCTCGCCCCATGCTAAAACTAAATATTCAAGGACATGAATTTAATGGGCTACTGGATACAGGTGCAGACCTTAGCATCATCTCTCATCAAGAATGGCCAAAACATTGGCCATTACAACAAGCCACTCAAACGCTTCGAGGCCTAGGAGTGGCAACTAATCCCCATAGAAGTGCAATGGTATTAGATTGGAAGGATCCTGAAGGATGTGAAGGAACTATACAGCCATATGTATTGGATCATCTTCCTGTAAATTTATGGGGACGAGATGTCCTAGATCAATTAGGTTTGACATTAACAAATAACATCAACCAAAATGTACCCACTATTATGACTAGACAAGGTTTTAGGAAAGGAAAAAGATTAGAAAAACAAGAACAAGGTATAGCAGCACCAATACAAATAGATCAAGGAACAGACAGACATGGGTTGGATTTTCAGAAAGGGCCACTGAGACAATAAAAATTACTTGGAAATCAGAAAGACCAGTATGGGTTCCTCAGTGGCCCCTGACTAAAGAAAAGATACAAGCAGCCCATGACCTGGTCAAACAACAATTAGCGGAAGGACATATACAACCTTCTGTATCTCCCCATAATACTCCCATTTTTGTCATCAAAAAGAAATCTGGTAAATGGAGATTATTGCAAGATTTAAGAGCCATTAATAATGAGATGGTTATTATGGGACCTGCTCAATCAGGGATTCCTCAGTTGTCTGCTTTGCCAAAAACCTGGTATGTTTTAGTTATAGATATTAAAGATTGTTTTTTTTCAATTCCAATTCATCCTGAGGATAGTCCACGTTTTGCATTTACTATCCCTGCACTGAATCATGAAGGTCCTGATCAGAGATATGAATGGAAAGTACTCCCTCAAGGGATGGCTAACAGCCCAACTATGTGTCAAATTTATGTTAACAAAGTAATCCAGCCACTTAGAAATCAAAATCCTGAACTACAAATATTTCACTATATGGATGATGTATTATTAGCACACAAAGATAAAAACACATTGCTAGAATGTTATGCCACACTTACAAACTTATTAAAAAATTATAATCTAGAGATAGCAATAGATAAAGTACAATTAAATTTTCCAATTAATTATTTAGGAGTTCTATTATCATCAACCATGGTCCGTCCACCAAAAATTCAAATACGAGTAGATCAACTCAAATCACTTAATGACTTTCAAAAGTTATTAGGAGACATAAATTGGATAAGGCCTTATTTAGGTATACCAACAGGAGAGTTGGGACCTTTATTTGATATCCTAAAAGGTCCATCAGATCCAAATTCACCCCGAATGTTAACGCCTGAAGCAAGAAAGGCATTAAAAGTCATTGAAACATATATGGAAAATATGCATTTAGATAGAATTGATATAAGTTTGCCTTTATTATTTATTGTACTACCAACAAAAAATATTCCTACAGGAGTATTTTGGCAAGAAGGTCCATTATTATGGATACATTTATCTTATTCTCCTAACACTATTCTTACTAGGTATCCTGAGGCTGTAGGACAATTAATACTCAAAGGAATAAAAGCAGCAAAGGGAGTGTTTGGAATTTCTCCCAATAAAATTATTACTCCATATACTATGAATCAAATTGATGAGTTAGCTAATGAGTTAAATACTTGGGCAATAATCATGTGCAAATCTAATGTTTCATTTGATAACCACTTACCATCTAATCCTTTATTGTCTTTTTGGTCATTGCATCCTGTAATTTTTCCAAAAATGACAAGAAAAACACCTATCATGAATGCTCCAAATATATTCACTGATGGGTCAAATAATGGTACAGCAGCAGTAGTTACCCCTGATCAAACTTTTACATTTTTAGTACCCAAACAATCAGCTCAAAAGGTCTTTTAGTGCCTTCTGTAATGTTACATAATTTTTTCTTTAGCCATTATTGCCAGAATTCCTATCTTCATCCCAGTGCTGGTGAAGTCAAAGATAAAACCAATCTACAGCTTCTACAATAGCCATCACTGAACTGCTTGCAGAACTTGCCTGGACACATTGTGAGCTCACCTGTATGCATTGTGAACTATCTATTGGTGCAGCGACTTGTGGTAGTGTTGGGGTATTTTTGCTGATGATGTCATTGGTGGTACAATTTTTCCAAAAGGAGCCGTCAATTGGCTTGGTGTATCTTCCTCCCTTCTGCTTGTCATGATCGTCCAGCTAAAATTTGGGGGCCAACAGAGGTGAGGCAAAGAACCTCACCCCCCCGCTGGTACAAAGACCTCTCCACAGGTGTGGCTGTATACTGGACCGGTAGTCAGTGAGGGGTAAGATCCAATTGCAATGGTACCAACCTAAGGACCATATGTACTATTGGACAACCTAAGGCAGGCACGGTCCCTAAGCCACATGCTTTTTGTTTAAACAGAGAGGGGGAGATGTTGAGAGCCACAGCCGAAGGGGCCCCAGCAAACTTCCAGCTGCCGGCTGATGATTGGCTCACAGCGGCCCCAGCAACATCTAGCTGATTGGCTCCTCTGCGGTGATGCTCATTGGGCTGTTTCCCTGCCCTTTCAGACCACGGAGCTGCTCATTGGGGGACTTTTTTGGCTCCGCCCACGTGACCCAGCCAATCGTCCTCAAGAGCAGGAGGATTGTGGGAGGTGGAGAGAAGCTTGTGGGGGAGAGAGAGGCTTGTGGAAAGCCGGTGGTGGCAGTTGAGGCTCTGAGGGTTTTTCCTGAGAGGCTGTTTTGTTTGGCGTGTGTGGTTCTAAAAATAAAGTTAGTTTCTTTTGACAAGTGGCTCCTGATTGTGCCCAGCCAGACTGCGGCAATTGTTGTGGTAAGTCAACTGTTAATCTTATTGGCCTTCTTTGTATGTGATTAGCCCATTTTCTCGTACTGTTTTTGAGCTTTTCTCTGTATTGGGCTTTCAACATTTTGACTATGCTTCTTTATTTGGATATAGATCTCTTTATATTTATCCATCAAAGGGAGTTTATTGAACTTCTTGAATGTACAGAGTAATGTCTTTCACCAATTTGGGAAATATCCATCCATTATTCCTTAGAGTAATTTTTTTCTTGCCTTTTTCTCTTTCCTTTGGATACTCCCATTAAATGTAGATGAACTTAGTGGTGTTCCACATTTCTCTAAGTCTCTGTTCATTTTTATTTCTTTCCCTCTTTGTTTTCTGGTTTGCCAAGTATTTATTGATTTACCTTCAAATTCACTGAATCTTTATTTTGCCAACTCAAATCTGTTGAGCCTTCTAGTGATTTTTCCTTTTAGTTATTGCGCTTTTCAACTCCATAATTTCTATTTGATTCTTTATAAAATTTCTGTTTCTTTTCTTTTCTTGGGAGTAAGGATTGATCACAGGGGCACTTTGCCATTGAGCGGCATCCCAGCCATTTTTGTTTTTTATTTTGAGACAAGGTTTTGTTAAGTTACTTAGGGCCTTGCTAAGTTGCCAAGGCTGGCCTCAAACTTGCAATTCTCCTGACCCAAACTCCTTTGTTGCTGGGATTATAGGCATGTGTCACCGCACTTAGCTTAAAATTTCTACTTCTTTATTGATATCTCTATTAATGAGAAATATCATCACAATTTCCTTTAGTTATTTAAGATATAGTTTTCTTTAGTTATTTGAACATATTTATAACAGATATTTTGAACTCTTTGTCTGCTCTGTCTACCATCTGGACCATTTTAAAGGTAGTTTCTATTTTTTTTTTTTTTGTTGTTGTTGTTGCTTTCTTTCTTATGTATAGGACATACTTTTCTGCTTCTTTGCGGAGCTCAAAACTTCTTTTTATTGAAAAATGGATGTTTTACAAAAAAACCCTTATAGTGACTCTGGATGTTGATCCCTTTCCCCCTTGCCCCAGGGTTGATGTTATTGTTGTTTACTTGGAGTTTGTTTATTTGTTTAGTGACATGGCGGAACTAACTTTGCAGAAATCTGTTTGCCTTGCTGAGTGCAGCCTCTGATGTCCCCATTCAGATTTGTCTATCTTATTTCTACATTTTAGACTAGTTCTTTGAATCCACATAAGCTAACTATGAGCCACTGTTGTGTTCACACTCCTTTAGCCTGTTAGGTTCTTGCCTGTTTTCCTTTTGGGGGAGAATATGTGCATAGCTTACAACTTGTAGGTTGCTATTGCAGTGCAGTTTATATTTTTGCCCTACATTCAGCCAGAGATTAGCTTGGAAGTTCCCTCTGTGATCACTTCTCAAAGGCCTTGGGCTTGCATGCATTTGTTCAGACTTCCAGGGATATGTGTAGTTTTATTTTTAAGCCTGATTTCCTGGGAGTTCCCCTGGGTCATAGTAGCCTATTATTTAGCCAGTGTTTCATCTGAGGTTGTGCTTAAACTCCTTGTGCCTATAAGACTTACGCTCTTTGTTGATGAATCTGTGTGTGGCTTGGGGACTGCTTACGAGTCTGGCCCATCTCCAATTGTGATGGCTCCTGAGTGCGTGCAGACTAACGCATGTGCATGGTCTTCTTGACCCCCAGCACCAGCTGTGATCCCAAGAGGGTTCTTCTTGGCTGTCTTTTATGCTGTTTATTTCTGCTAAATTTCTGGCCACTCTGCCATTTCACTGATACTGTTGCTACTAGTATCTTGGCTCCAAGATACCAGCACCCTCCCAGTTACCTTTCACCAAGGTCTCCTGGTTTTCAACAACACCAGTATGTAAGGAATTTTTCCCACTTGAGGGGGAAAAATAGTAATTTCCCGCTCATGTTCCCAGGAAAATACCAAAGACAAAAAAGTATCTGTTGAAAGACACTCAGGAAAATGAGTGTAGGACATCTGTATGTGGCCACATGCCTTCTCTTTACAAGTTTAATAGTAAGTCCAGTATGATAAAAGGACAAAAAACTAGACATCATTGAGGAGGGCTTTGTGATGGTTCCTTTATTGTGACACATTTTCGGCTTCTCTTTGCCCCTTTATTTATTGTATCCCAGGAGAGGTGGAATAATGTAGCTGGTTGCTAAATCTGGGAAGAATAAATGGAGCTTGCTCAGCTCAGTAACTGTAATTTTCCTCTAGGGAGAGAGCCTACTTGTAGGTACCAGTTCTCATCTAACCCTTCAGCCCCTAAGGTTTTTATTTTTATTTTTATTGTTGCATTATAATTATATATATTAATGGGATTCATTGTTACATATTCATAGTGCACACAATGTAATTTGATCAGTTTCATTCTCCTTTGATCCATAAATCTTATCCTTATCTTTCCACACAGATGGGGACACCTGTCCTAGTCATCTGGGATGGATAAATTTGCCCTTTTCTGTGATTCAGCTAACAGGTCCATTTCACAATAACCTGTGTTCTCCAATTACTTAGCCTTTATAATACATAATAAGGGTGATCCTTAGACCTTCGAATGCCATTCTCTCTCTATTTTCTAATTGATTCTCAAATTGTTGAGCACTCCAGAGCGGGGGAGATGGATGCAATTTGTGAACCTCTTGAGAGAACCATAACATTTTGCTTTTATCATATTGGCAATAGCTGGTTTACATGGCCACCTGACTTCAAAGAAAGATGAGAAAGCACTTATTTCACTTTTCTAGCCTCTATTGTAAGGCAGTGAAGGAGAAGAAGTTTGGAATGGTGGCTGTATTTATCACAGAAGTCATCGAGAGCTTCATTCCTGAGACCAGTAGCACCAGGTTCATTTAAAAGTTTGCTAGGAATGCAGACAGCTGGGCTCTGTTTAGGATCCCCAGCTGATTTGTGTACCTAGATTAGGAGTCCCCAGACTCCTGTTTGTGAGCAAGGCTTTATTGGAACACAGACACACCTAGGCATTCACATATTGTCAGTGGCTGTCTTTGCATACAGTGACAGAGTTGAGTAGTTGTGACACAGACTACATGGCCCGAAAAGCCTGAACTATTTAGTATCTGATCCTTGACTGAGAAAGTTTGCCATCTCCTGGTCTGGGTCAAGGCCAGAGCTGAAAGTATGGCTTGGCTGACAGTGACGGGGAGATGCTTGACCAAGAAAAGATAAAGATGACTTTTCTCTCCATAATGAGAAAATTAGGAGAGTACTAAAGGGCAAGAAGTACGAGCCAGTATGAAGGGAGGCAGGGAAGAAAGGATGGACTCAAGGATGTAGGTGAGAGAGAAGAAAGCATGGAAGGGTGAAGGTTGGGTGAGAATCCGGGTAGTTGTTCAGGTGAAAAGAGAGGTGTTGGGTGGTCTCATCATTTTGAATTTCCTACAACTCCTAGCATATAACCTAACTTAAGGTAGGCATCAATGAATGTTTTCTGAATTGGAAAAGAGACGCCCACACAGTATAAAAACTGGTGTGCCCTACTGAACACTGCTTTCATACTCTGGGACTCTGTGCCTTCACACAAACCCTGTGTGATAGGAAAGGCCTGAGTAGTATTATTCTCACTATGCAGCTGGGAAGTTGTGGCCAAGAAAGGGTCAGTGACAATCCCAAGGTCACCAAGCCAAGAGGCCATCCCCAGCAGGAGCTGGAACCCAGAACTTTCCACCAGCCCTTTGTCTTAGGGAGACTGCATGAGAACCAAGGGCTGGGGTGGGGGCTGGGAGCAGGCTGTCCCCTGGGAGAACTTGCTGCTAGTTGGTGTTGATTGCACAAGGTTGGTGCAGGTGGTATATTTTGGAGTTGATCCCAGAAAGGAGGACTTGGGGAGGTTGGGGGAGATGCTAAGGAAGGAGGAAAAGCCACATAAAGTTGTTTTATGAAGATTGACAGTTATCTCTGTCATCAAATCAAAACACCACTTGAGGGGTTCAGAGGAGGCCTCTGATTTTGTGATATTTGTGTCCAAAAGTGAAGGTTACATTTCTACACCAGTCTGAGCTCTTGCTGAAATGTGAAGTGTGATGGGACCCAGAAGGGGTAGGGATGGGAATTGCTGCCAAATGCCTGGGCCTCATGGGGACCGGGAATGACAGATGAAGATGCTCGGACAGTCCTGTGGACCTTCTCCTTTCTGGGAGCTCATCCTTCTCCCCTCCTCCTCTTTCTTTATTGTTTCCCCAGCTGCCTGAGCCCTGCTCCCCAGGGCTTCTCTGTGGCCTAGGCTCCTGTGAAAGCTCTGACTATCTTAATTCCTGTTCCCAGGCCCTGTGCAAACTTCTCTGGGCCTTGTTGCAGCCCCTCAGGAACATTTCCTAAAACACTCATCCATGCTGACTTTTGGCAGAGTCCTGGAAACTCTCTATGCCATGGAGAGATGTAACACAGATATTCAGGATGCCAAAGCTCTCCAGGAGTAACCTTGGACCAGCGGGGATCAGAAACCAAGGAATAAACATTCTCACTTCCTGTTCTTTGTGTAGTTAGTTTTAGGAGATTTCTGCATATGGATTGGGTCCTGGTGGGATGGAGCCCCATGGCCCACAAGATCAATCTTCATGCACAACTTTATGTGGCTTTTCCTCCTTCCTTAACATCTCCCCCAACCTCCCCAAGTCCTCCTTTCTGGGATCAACTCCAAAATATACCACCTGCACCAAGCTTGTTCAGACTCTGCTTTTTTTGGTTGAGTTATGTTTTTAGATGGACAACTTTATTATTACAAAGGTATTTTTGTCTCTTTTCTTTCAATATTTACACCTGTTATATATTTTCTTTCTTGTTTTATTCATTGTCTTAGATCTATTTTTAAGAAGAACAAATCTTGGTCTTGTTCCTGAATTTTATGTGACTAATTTTAAATATTTATTTACTTTTTTTAGTTGTAGTTGCACATAATATCTTTATTTATATGTGGTGCTGAGGATCAAACCCAGGGCCTCAAACATGCTAGGTGACCACTCTACCACTGAGCCACAACCCCAGCCCCTTTATGTGACTAATTTCAATGTTTTATCTCTCAATATGATACTGATTTTTAAGGAAGTGTTTTCCTACTATTAACTGACCACAGTGTGAGTGGGTGTGTTTTAAATCAGAGGCAAGTGTTAAATTTTACCAGGCTTATTTTCTGCAATTTATCTGTCAACTATTGCTACCCTGATATCGTATAACAACTGCCCCTACACTCAGTAGCTTCCTACAAAAATCATTTTTATCACTCACATGTTTGCAAGGTGGCTAGGGTTTGCCTCATCTAGCTTGACTGGGGCTTGGCTTGAAGTGGGTGTTGAATTCAGGCCTGCTCCACTCGTCTCTCATCATCCTTGAATCTCTGCTCGAGACAGGGTGAGTTTTTCTCATGGTGATGGCAGAAGTTCAAGGGAGGACAGTGGAAATAAATGGTACCCCATAAGGCCTAGGCTTGGAAATCCCAGACTAGCATTTCCACGCAGTATCCCTGGGTTTAAGCAAATCATACAGCTAAGCAAACAATAATGAAGATGGGAGAGGTTACTCTGCTTCTAGTGGAACTCAAAGTCACATGGCTAAGTGGATACAGAAAAGGATAAAACACTGGGAAGAGGAATATACTTAACCACATGCATCTACTAAAGTATTTATAGACTCTGTCTCATTCTAAGTATGTTAAGTAATTATATGTATAGAATTTTAGTTGTTGAAACATCATTGCCTGCCTGGAATAAATCCTGCTTGTCTTGATTTATCATTATTATTAGTTATTTTTATTATTACATGGTCCAGTTTAATTTTCTACAATGATTTCTGTGATTAAATTGCTTCCGCAGGAGATTTGTGGGTAAAGCAAGGGTAGGACTGAACTCTGGGTAGATTGTGCCAAATATTTCTTTCATGGGAGAAGGACTCTCCCATTGCTCTGAGGGGTCAGTAGCCACCTGGGACTTTGTGTTTTACTGGTATTATGAGGGCATTTCCCTGTTGTAGGTGTATCTTCCATGTACCTACTGTCTAGCATAGATGGGGAGAGGAGGGTCCAATTACTGAGTGGTTCTGACTGCAGTCATGGGTTGGATCATGCTCCCTTCAAATTTGTATGTTAAAGTCTTAATTTCCAGGACTTTAGAATGTGACCTGATTTGGAAAGAAGGTCTTTGCAATGTAATCAAGTTAAACTGAGGTCACCAGGGGTTCCTCTGATCCAATATGACTGAAGTCCTCAAGCAAAGGAGAAATTTGAAGACAGAGAGAGTGAGTGAGTGAGAGCCATGTGACAATGAGGGCAGAGATTAGGATGATGCCAGGGAATGCCAGTGATTTCTGGAAACCCCCAGAACCTAGGGGAGGAACATGGAACAGATTCTTCCTCACCAACCTTCAGAGGAAATCAACCTCGATGATGCCTTGATCTTGGAATTTCTAGCTAAAAGAACTGTGAAACTCAAAATAATCTTTTCTTATTGAAGTCCCCTCAATTTGTGGTACTTTGTTACAGCAGCCCTAGCTCACAAATATGTCCCCCAAGCAATCACACCAGCAAATGCTTTGAGACCCTCAGAACCTTCACTCACTCCTATGTTGGTTGGTCCTTAGCTCAGCATTCCCTAGAGCTTCTTCTTTTCTTCCCCCTTCTCCTTTTCTTTTTCTTTCTTTCTTTTTTGTTTGATGTTTCTTCCAATCTGTTTTTTCCTTCATAGGTTTCATACCATTATCAACTTTATAGTCAATTTTTTTGTCAAATGTTAGTCTCATTTTCCGGGATGTGTTAGATTCATTCAGCTTCATATATCTTATCTGTCATTTCTTAAAGTTTGGGGCCATCTGCTTCCTTGAGCCAATTTTAATACAGATATTATAAACTCCATTTTATTTATGAAGACAATGATGCCAGATAGGACAAGTTACTTGTTTTAATCTGTCTATTAGACATGAAGTTTGGGCTAAAGAAAGTGAAAATAAAGCAAAAAAAAAAAAAAAAAAAAAAAAGGAAAGAAAGTTTGGTCTAGAACAGAGAGCCCTGATTCCTAAGACAATACATATTTCATTGCCAGGAATGGCAGAGAGATTTTGTCTGGTATATTTAAGCAGATTAATAGAGTTTGCCAAAAATATTGTGTTGAGAGAGATTCTGAGGACTCATCCAAGAATAGTGTGCTGATCCATTAGTGATGTCTGCCATGGGGAAGAAGTGGCATCGAGTATAAGGGACCTGCTTAGTCTGTACTAGATCTTGTTAGTCCTCAAAATTTTGGCTCATGCTCTTAAGACTTCATGGTCCTTGTAGGAGTAAAACTAGTCATTGCAGCTGGATGTGACTTAGTAATTTACTTTTGTGTTAGCTCCACGTCAGATATGCATTTTAAACCAGTTTTATGCCTGGCATGGTGGTGCACACCTATAATCCCAGTGACTCAGGAGGCAGGAGAACTGCAAGTTTAAAGCCAGCTTCAGCAATTTAGTGAGACCCGGTCTCTATATAATTTTTTTTTTTTTTAAAAAGGACTGTGGGATGTGGCTCAGTGGTTAAGTGCCCCTGGTTTCACTCCCTGGTACCAAACCAAACCAAACCAAAAAACAAATAAAAAACTCCACTTTTATGAGAAGGAAGGGGACTTCTTTTTTGGGGGGGAGGCAGGTATTAGAGATTGAATTCAGGGGTGTCACGAGGCATCCATGGGTTGTGTGTGGGTCCCTACACATCACAGCCTAGTGGAAAGAAACATCTGGTGTCTGGGAATGACCAGTGGGCATTTTCTCTGGACAATTGCCCAGGGACATTGTGAATTTCTGTCCCACTCTGCCATGTCCCACACAGCACCTGAGATAGGTGTGACCTGTCAAGATGTCAGTCAACCTGCTGACTGCAAGAAATCACAAGCAAGACTTTGCCCTTGAAATCTTATCCCTGCCTTTGATGTACCCTCTCAAATAAACCACCAGAGTCATCTTTCCTTTGAACATCCAGCTCTTGTATGGACTGAATGTACAGGAGCTTCACTTTTGTAAATATATTTCTGAATATTTTTAAAAAAATATTTATTTATGTATTTTTTTAGTTTTAGGTGGGCACATTTTTTTTAATGTGGTGCTGAGGATTGAACCCAGTGCTTCATGCATGCTAGACGAGTGCTCTACCTCTGAGCCACAACCCCAGCCCTTATTTATGACTCTTTGTGTTTCATTCTTCACTAATTATTTTAGACTTTAAGTTTTCAGGTGGCTTATACTCTCCTCAGCAGAAAGAAGAATTCCCCAAGGAGACACTGGCTGTCACCTCTATTACAGGGACACTTGACCACTGAGCCACATCTCCAGCCCTATTTTGTATTTTATTTAGAGACAGGATCTCACTGAGTTGCTTAGAACCTTGCTCTTGCTGAGCCTGACTTTGAACTTGTGATCCTCTTGCCTCAACCTCCCGAGCTCTAGGATTAAAGGTGTGCACCACCATGCCCAGCTTTGATCCTGTTTCTTACCCATCCATTATCATTTCTCCTCTTCTTCACTTCTCTCATCTTCTCTCCCATTTTCTCTTGAGCATTGCCAATACATGTTCAGGCGACCCCATAAAAGAGCAATACTATATCTAAGAAGGTAATTATCTACTGGGTAGAATTTGGGGCCATAACATTTTTAATTGGCTTGAAAGACTCTTGAGGCATGGGAAGAGGGAATGGCTTCTAAGACTCTTCAGCACACAAATTGTGGCTCTGCTATTTACTTGCTGAGTAAATTTGCATAAGTTGTTTAATATTGTGGATGTCAGCTTTTCCTCTGTACAATGGGAATGTACCATTCCTCTTTGTAGACTTGCTATAATAACCAAATAATACATTGAACATAAAAACATGAGGCATCCATTCATTTGTTCATTCACAGTATGTTGATGGAGGATCTGCTATGGGTTGGGCTCTGGCAATCCAAAGGTAAGTAAAGCATGGTTTCTGCTTATGATGTTCTCAAAGTCTGATGAGTAAAATACACACACACTGTCACCATTTATTTGAAGGGTCACAGGAAAAAAAGGTGCACATGATGATACCTGTCATGGGTAATGGGGAGGCCATAGGAACTTCCCTGAAAAGAAATCTTCAAAGCTGAAATCTGAAAAACAAAGAAGGTGCTTTTTAGGAGGTGACAGGGAGGAGCAGCCACCAACACTGCAGTTTTCCCGTCACTGTATAATAGTGTTGTCTCATGGGAAATGCTCATTTTCTGCTCTGTCTCATTTCTGGGGACTTGGAATTTGAGCCATTCCAGAGCAATCCTCTGAGACATAACCCCTCTTTGCGTTAAGAAATGATGTTATCTACTGGATGAAATAAAGCGACAGCATGTTGGCAGTTGATGGAACCAGTTCTCCTTTGACCCCACGACTCTGGGTGGTTGGTCCCATAGGGGCTGTTTTGGGAAGAAGGAGGAGGCAGGAGGACTGGGAGGCACATCCCTGTGCAGGCAAGATGGAGAGCTACAGCGTGGGTCTCCCTTAAGAAGCCTGCAGCAACTCATTTATATTTAGCCAATAAAATGCAATGTGCCTGAGGAGGGTGGGTGTAAATTGTTATTTATTGCTTTGAGAGAAAACTCCCACATAGGGTTCTCTGGCAAGGGAAGCTTTGCAAAACATTTCTGGCAGAAGCAAGGTATGGCTTTTATTTCCAGTGGGTTAAAAGGAACACTTTGTCTCTAATGTTTGTCAACGTGTCATCATTAAAAGAGAAAACAAAATTGGAGGATGCATTTCTGGCCAAACATGTTCATTAGCTAACATATATTTATTGAGCAAACACAGAGGGCTAGGTACAGGGGGTATAGTGGTAGCCAAGTCAAATGTGGCCCCTGTCCTTACAGAAAAGGCAAGATAGACGATAAACAGTTTTAATGACATTTGGGGGTAAGGAACCCAAGAACCACCCCCTGGCCTTTCTTGGTTCTGATGATGGAGGATAATGAGACGCATGAAAACTGAAAGTATTACCAAGGGCTGGGAAAGAGCCAACAGTCCATCAAATTCAGAACTCTCTGGTATCAGGCGGATTAAAAAAAATTGGATGAGATTTGAGGCCAAAATAGAGGCTTTTCTCCTGCCACACCTAGATCTTGGGACCAACTGTTGACTGGATAACCATTAGGTTTGGGCCTGTTACCAAACTAGAAAGAAAAAGACTGTTATAGAAAGACTGGAGGAGGCTTTTCGTACAAAGATTCTGCCTTCTAACAAAGTGTATCTTCAACAACATCCTACACACACTAAACTTCTATTACCATTGTCTGCAGAAATGGAACGAGGGGTATGATGGGAATTCGACCTTACATAATTGCAGGAGAAGTGGGGAAGTAAGGCAGAATGAGAAGATGAGAGATCTGTGAAAAGTCCTGAACCTAGCCTCTTGAAGCACTAATGTGGGTGGACAAGGGAGGACTTGCAGGGTATCAAGGAGCCAGGCACAGCTCGTGCTGGGGAGGAACCATGAAGAGGAGCTGGGAGAGAGGTCTATGGAGGGCTACAGTTACTTTGCCTGGTAATGTGCACCTGCTCTTGGCCAGCAGGATGAGTAGTTAGGGGAAAGGTATGATTGCAGGGCAAAGTTGGACCTGCTGGCACTTGTGCATGTGTCTTCTGTAGCATCCAACCATGAGGACCTGAAAAAAGTCGTGGTTGCTGAATCACCTCCACTTTGCATTTCTGGTACAAGGTCTTCTTGTGGCCAAGATTAAAGAGAATTCTGTGAAACAGATTTCCACCTTAGCCACATTTACACATGACACTTGCATAATCAGAGGAAAAAATATTCCACCAAGACCCAGAGGGAAAAGTTTCCAGGACAGAAGCAGCAGGAACAGCAGCAGCTCAGGGTTAGCTCCAGGCATGATTCAGCTCTAGTGGCCTTCTGTCAGGAGTCTGTGTTCCTGGGAGAGTGTCTACAATCAACTAGTCTGAGCAGAATCAACCCTAGTGATCAGAGTTGAGCCCCATGATTTGTAGCCTTCTTGTATTACTTGGAAGGAGAGGGGGCTCTCTCAAGGAAGATAAGCTTGCTGGACCAGAAAACAAGGGGGGGGGGGATTCAATGGTAGCTCTTGTTGTTGCAGAGAGAAAACTCGTTGAAATTTCCCATTTTTGAAAAACAATTCAGCTCCTGAGCTGGAGATGGGATTTTCTTTTCAGATGCCATAGCCCATGAATGTCATTGGGTGGCAGATTTAGGATTTCAAATGGTTTTTGACAGCCTGCAGAAAGGGATGGAATTGAGTGGAGATAATCATATACTATAGAAGTCAACTGGGCAAAATAGTCTGTACATGAAGTATCGTAGGAGCTTTGTTCTTGGGAGAGAAGAGCCAGTCAAGAGGAGAATGAGCATGTTAGAATGTGCTGCCTTCCAGAGCCCTGTTATGAAAAGCTGGGATCCAGGACCAGACTGAGGGTGGGCAACCCTATTGTACTGCATGAGTCAGGCCACTTGCAGAGGGGCAGGATGTGGTGGGAAAATGGAACTGGAGCTAGAAATCAGCCTTGCCACAGGCCTATGACCATGGTCTGGACATCTCAGCATACTTTTGTTGCTTCACTGCAAAAACATGAATGGACCTGTATTGCTCTAATGTCTGTGAATCTGTGAGCACTTGTAGTTCATCTGGGGCCATGTGGTGGGCATCAAAAGTAACCAGGAAGGAGTGAGAATTAGAAAATGTGCTCTAGGTCTAGGAACTGGGGCACGGAAGCTTGGGGGAGGGCAAACACTTTAATATGTGAAAGGGTCTTCATCTATGAAGTGTTTGTCTCCCCTAAACTCATGTTGAAATTAATCCCCAAAGTCATATGTTAATGCATTTGAAAGTAGGATCCTTAGGAGGTAATTAGGATTCCATTAAGAGATCATGAGGGGCAGGGGTCTTGAATGCATTTGTGACTTTATATGAAAAGGAAGAGAGACTCAACTTAGCAATCTTGTTTTTTTTTTTTTTTTTTTAATTTTTTATTGTGGGTTGTTCAAAACATTACAAATTTCTTGACATATCATATTCCACACTTTGATTCAAGTGGGTTATGAACTCCCACCTTCACCCCATACACAGATTGCAGAATCACATCAGTTACACATCCATTGATTTACAAATTGCCATACTAGTGTCTGTTGTGCTCCACTGCCTTTCCCATCCTCCCCCCTCCCCCCTCCCCACCTCTCCCCTCCCCTCCCCTCCTCTCTCTCTACCTCCTCCACTGTATAACCCTGAGGGTCTCCTTCCATTACCATGCAATTTCCCTTCTCTCTCCCTTTCCCTCCCACCTCTCATCCCTGTTAAATGTTAATCTTCTTCTCCTGTTCTTCGTCCCTACACTGTTCTTAGTTACTCTCCTTATATCAAAGAAGACATTTGGCATTTGTTTTTTAGGGATTGGCTAGCTTCACTTAGCATAATCTGCTCTAATGCCATCCATTTCCCTGAAAATTCTATGATTTTGTCATTTTTTAATGCAGAGTAATACTCCATTGTGTATAAATGCCACATTTTTTTTATCCATTCGTCTATTGAAGGGCATCTAGATTGGTTCCACAGTCTTGCTATTGTGAATTGTGCTGCTATGAACATCGATGTAGCAGTGTCCCTGTAGCATGCTCTTTTTAGGTCTTTAGGGAATAGACCGAGAAGGGGAATAGCTGGGTCAAATGGTGGCTCCATTCCCAGCTTTCCAAGAAATCTCCATACTGCTTTCCAAATTGGCTGCACCAATTTGCAGTCCCACCAGCAATGTACAAGTGTACCCTTTTCCCCACATCCTCGCCAGCACTTGTTGTTGTTTGACTTCATAATGGCTGCCAATCTTACTGGAGTGAGATGGTATCTTAGGGTGGTTTTGATTTGCATTTCTCTGACAGCTAGAGATGTTGAGCATTTTTTCATGTACTTGTTGATTGACTGTATGTCCTCCTCTGAGAAGTGTCTGTTCAGGTCCTTGGCCCATTTGTTGATTGGGTTGTTTGTTTTCTTATTGTCTAATTTTTTGAGTTCTTTGTATACTCTGGATATTAGGGCTCTATCTGAAGTGTGAGGAGTAAAGATTTGTTCCCAGGGTGTAGGCTCCCTATTTACCTCTCTTATTGTTTCTTTTGCTGAGAAAAAACTTTTTAGTTTGAGTAAGTCCCATTTGTTGATTCGAGTTATTAACTTTTGTGCTATGGGTGTCCTATTGAGGAATTTGGAGCCCGACCCCACCGACTGTAGATCGTAGCCAACTTTTTCTTCTATCAGACGGCGCGTCTCTGATTTGATATCAAGCTCCTTGATCCATTTTGAATTCACTTTTGTGCATGGCGAGAGAAAGGGATTCAGTTTCATTTTGTTGCATATGGATTTCCAGTTTTCCCAGCACCATTTGTTGAAGATGCTATCCTTCCTCCATTGCATGCTTTTAGCCCCTTTATCAAATATAAGATAGTTGTAGTTTTGTGGATTGGTTTCTGTGTCCTCTATTCTGTACCATTGGTCCACCCGCCTGTTTTGGTACCAGTACCATGCTGTTTTTGTTACTATTGCTCTGTAGTATAGTTTGAAGTCTGGTATCGCTATACCGCCTGATTCACACTTCCTGCTTAGCATTGTTTTTGCTATTCTGGGTCTTTTATTTTTCCATATGAATTTCATGATTGCTTTCTCTATTTCTACAAGAAATGCCGATGGGATTTTGATTGGCATTGCATTAAACCTATAGAGAACTTTTGGTAATATCGCCATTTTGATGATGTTAGTTCTGCCTATCCATGAACAGGGTATATTTTTCCATCTTCTAAGATCTTCTTCTATTTCTCTCTTTAGGGTTCTGTAGTTTTCATTGTATAAGTCTTTCACCTCTTTTGTTAGGTTGATTCCCAAGTATTTTATTTTTTTTGAAGATATTTTGAATGGAGTGGTTGTCCTCATTTCCAATTCAGAGGATTTGTCGCTGATATACAGGAATGCCTTTGATTTATGTGTGTTGATTTTATATCCTGCCACTTTGCTGAATTCATTTATTAGCTCTAATAGTTTCTTTGTAGAGCCTTTTGGGTCTGCTAGGTATAGAATCATATCATCTGCAAATAGTGATAATTTAAGTTCTTCTTTTCCTATTTTTATGCCTTTAATTTCTTTCGTCTGTCTAATTGCTCTGGCCAGTGTTTCGAGAACTATGTTGAACAGAAGTGGAGAGAGAGGGCATCCCTGTCTAGTTCCAGATTTTAGAGGGAATGCCTTCAGTTTTTCTCCATTCAGAATGATGCTAGCCTGAGGCTTAGCATAGATTGCTTTTACAATATTGAGGTATGTTCCTGTTATCCCTAGTTTTTCTAGAGTTTTGAACATAAAGGGATGCTGTACTTTGTCAAATGCTTTTTCCGCATCTATCGAGATGATCATATGGTTCTTATTTTTAAGTCTATTGATGTGGTAAATAACATTTATTGATTTCCGTATATTGAACCAGCCTTGCATCCCAGGGATGAATCCTACTTGATCATGGTGTACAATTTTTTTGATATGTTTTTGTATCCGATTCGCCAGAATTTTATTGAGGATTTTTGCATCTAGGTTCATTAGAGATATTGGTCTGTAGTTTTCTTTCTTTGAAGTGTCTTTGTCTGGTTTAGGTATCAGGGTGATGTTGGCCTCATAGAATGAATTTGGAAGTTCTCCCTCCTTTTCTATTTCCTGAAGTAGCTTGAAAAGTATTGGTATTAGTTCTTCTTTAAAGGTTTTGTAAAATTCTGCTGTATACCCATCTGGACCTGGGCTTTTCTTAGTTGGTAGTCTTTTTATGGTTTCTTCTATTTCCTCAATTGATATTGGTCTGTTTAGGTTGTCTATATCCTCCTGACTCAATCTGGGCAGATCATATGACTTAAGAAATTTATCTATGCCTTCACTATCTTCTAATTTATTGGAGTATAAGGATTCAAAATAGTTTTTGATTATCTTCTGTATTTCTGAAGTGTCTGTTGTGATATTGCCTTTTTCATCCCGTATGCTAGTAATTTGAGTTCTCTCTCTTCTTCTCTTCGCTAGCATCGCTAAGAGTCTGTCGATTTTGTTTATTTTTTCAAAGAACCAACTTTTAGTTTTGTCAATTTTTTCAATTGTTTCTTTTGTTTCGATTTCATTAATTTCAGCTCTGATTTTAATTATTTCTTGCCTTCTACTTCTCTTGCTGTTGTTTTGCTCTTCATTTTCCAGGATTTTGAGATGAAGTATGAGATCATTTATTTGTTGGTTTTTTCTTTTTTTAAGGAATGAACTCCAAGCAATGAATTTTCCTCTTAGAACTGCTTTCAATGTGTCCCATAGATTCCGATATGTTGTGTCTGTGTTTTCATTTATCTCTAAGAACTTTTTGATTTCCTTCTTGATGTCTTCTATAACCCATTGATCGTTCAGTAACCTATTGTTCATTCTCCAAGTGATGTATGCTTTTTCCTTCCTTCTTTTATCGTTGATTTTCAGTTTCATTCCATTATGATCAGATAAGATGCATGGTATTATCTCTACTCCTTTATATTGTCTAAGAGTTGCCCTGTGACATAATATATGATCTATTTTTGAGAAGGATCCATGTGCTGCTGAGAAAAAAGTGTAACTGCTTGATGTTGGGTGGTATATTCTATATATGTCAATTAGGTCTAGGTTATTAATAGTGTTATTGAGTTCTATAGTTTCCTTATTCAACTTTTGTTTGGAAGATCTGTCCAGTGGCGAGAGAGGTGTGTTGAAGTCTCCCATGATTATGGTATGGTGGTCTATTAGACTCTTGAACTTGAGAAGAGTTTGTTTGACGAATATAGCTGCACCATTGTTTGGGGCATAAATATTTATGATTGTTATGTCTTGTTGGTGTATGGTTCCCTTAAGCAGTATGTAGTGTCCCTCTTTATCTCTTTTGATTAACTTTGGCTTGAAATCTATTTTATTTGATATGAGTATGGACACTCCTGCTTGTTTCCGAAGTCCATATGAGTGATATGATTTTTCCCAACCTTTCACCTTCAGCCTATGTATGTCCTTTCCTATCAAATGCGTCTCCTGTAGGCAGCATATTGTTGGGTCTTGTTTTGTGATCCATTCTACTAGCCTGTGTCTCTTAATTGGTGAGTTTAAGCCATTAACATTTAGGGTTATTATTGAGATATGGGTTGTTCTTCCAGCCATATTTGTTTATTTCTGTTACTAAACATGGTTTGTTTTCCTCTTTGATTATCCCCCCCCCTTTACTGTCCTACCTCCCACTGTTGGTTTTCATTGTTATTTTCCATTTCCTCTTCCTGTAATGCTTTGGCGAGGATGTTTTGAAGAGATGGTTTTCTAGCTGCGAATTCTTTAAACTTTTGTTTATCGTGGAAGGTTTTAATTTCATCCTCCATCCTGAAGCTTAATTTCGCTGGATACACAATTCTTGGTTGGAACCCATTTTCTTTCAGTGTTTGAAATATGTTATTCCAGGATCTTCTAGCTTTCAGAGTCTGTGTTGACAGATCAGCTGTTATCCTGATTGGCTTACCCCTAAATGTAATCTGCTTCCTTTCTCTTGTAGCTTTTAAAATTCTCTCCTTATTCTGTATGTTGGGCATCTTCATTATAATGTGTCTAGGTGTGGATCTCTTATGATTTTGCACATTCGGCGTCCTGTAGGCTTCTAGGATTTGGGATTCTGTCTCATTCTTCAATTCTGGGAAGTTTTCTTGTATTATTTCATTGAATAGACTTCTCATTCCTTTGGTTTGGAGCTCTGTACCTTCCTGTATCCCAATGACTCTTAAATTTGGTCTCTTAATGTTATCCCATATTTCTTGGATGTTCTGCTCATGGTTTCTTAACAGTCTTGCTGAGCTGTCTATGTTCTTTTCCAGTTGAAATACTTTGTCTTCATTGTCTGATGTTCTATCTTCTAAGTGTTCTACTCTGCTGGTAGTATTCTCCATTGAGTTTTTAAGTTGGTTTATTGCTTCCTGCATTTCTAGGATTTCTGTTTGTTTGTTTTTTATAACCTCTATCTCCCTGTATAGTTGATCCTTTGCTTCCTGGATTTGTTTGCGTAATTCGTTGTCGAAGTGATCTTTCATTGTCTGATTTTGCTGTTTAATGTCTTCCTTGATACTCCAGATCATCTGAAGCATGTATATCCTGAATTCTTTATCTGACATTCCATCTGCTGCAGCTGTTACCTCTTCTAAAGTTGCGTTGACCTGCATTGCTTGTGGTCCTTTCTTTCCTTGTCTTTTCATACTGCTTGCGTATCTTTCCTGCAGGTGCGGGCGGCGGCTCTGCTCTCTTCTTATTCCAATTGGGGTGTCGTGGCTACCACGCCGGCAGGTCACTGGGCCTGTTCTGGGAGCTGGCGGCGGCTCTGTTCTGCCCCTACTCCAATTGGGGTGACGAGTGTACCACGCCGGCAGGCCACTGGGCCCGATCCGCCAGTCGGTTGCAGGTTTGCCTACCCTGCAGGTGCGGGCGGCGGCTCTACTCTGCCCCTACTGCAAATGGGGTGACGTGTCTGTCGTACCGGCAGGCCACTGGGCCTGTCCCGCTGGTCGGTCGCAGATCTGCCCACCTTTCGGGCACGGGTGGAGGCTCTGCTCTGCCCCTACTCCAATTGGGGTGTCGTGACTACCCCGCCTGCAGGACACTGGGCCTGTTCCTGGCACGGGCGGCGACTCTGCTCTGCCACTACTCCAATTATGGTGGTGTTTGTACCACGCCGGCAGGCTCCTGGGCCTGATCCGCAGGTCTGTTGTAGGTCTGCCTACCTTGGAGGCGCGGGCGGCGGATCTGCCCTGCCCCTCCTACCACGCCTGCGGACCCCTGGGCCTGATCTACAGGTTGATCACTGGTCTGCTCACCCTGCGGGCACGGGTGGCGGTTCTGCTCCGCCCCCGATTGGGGTCACGTGACCACCACACCGGCAGGGCCTGATCCGGGCGTGGGAGAAGGATCTGCTCTGCCCCTACTCCAGTTGGGGTGACGTGTGTACCACACTGGCAGGCCACTGGGCCTGACCCGCCAGGCTGTCACAGGTCTGTTTACCTTGCACGCTCATTCGTCACAGCGCGAACCGCGGCTCTGCCCTGCCCCTCCTACCACGCCCATGTACCACTGGGTCGCGGGTCTGCCCACCTTGCGGTTGCGGGTGGCGGCTCCGCTCCGCCCCCTCTCCAATTGGGGTCACGCGGTCACCACGCTGGCAAGCCGCTGGGCCTGCTCCGGGCGCTGGCGGCGGCCCGGCTCCTTCCCTCTGGCTCGACGACAAATTGAGGAGACTCGGGTGACTGTGCCTCACCCCCCCTACCAGGAGACCAACTGCTTATGTCACCACTGGTATTGATGAAGTTCCCTCCTCCGCCGCTTTCTGCAGACATCAGATCTCTGCCATGTTGGTATCCTATGCGAATGGCAGCATTTCGTTCCCCTTGCCGGGCAACCAAAGCACCGGGTGAGTCCTGACCGGCCCTCAGCAGGACCCGGACCGAGAAGCAGTTTCCGCGGGCTCCTAGCCCCGGGCCAGGGAAGTTCCGGGAGCCGGAACTCGGCCACTCCGTGCTCGGTGTAAGCTCCTATAAATGTAAGCTCCAAGAAGCAGTCCCCGCGGGCTCAGTTCCGGGAGCCGTAATTCGGCTGCTTAGTGCTTGTTGTATGCTCTGGTAGGCGCAGGGTCCAAGAAGCAGCCTCCGCGGGCTCAGCAGCCGCTCCGCGCTGGGTATTCACTCCGATAAGATCAGGTTCTAAGAAGCACCCAGGCGCTGAGCCCTAGCAATCTGTCTGCAAGCCGCAGGCGAATTGCAGCCTGAGATTACCTGTTCTATGGCTGAATGAGCTGCGGTCAGTCGAAAACAGCGGTGGTGACATCAGTTTACCAACATGGTGGCTGCTGGCCTCCTCTGTGGTCTGACCGGTGTGGAGAACCGAGATGGACCGCTTCCTTCCCCCGTCTCGAACCCAGAATTCAGCCCTGAGTACGGTGCTTGCGCGGCTGGCAGAAACTGCAGCGCTGTAACCCTGCGTCTCTATCCCAGCGCACGCTGCAGATTCTAGCCTCGGGCCGATTTGCTGAATAAGCAGTGCGACAAACCTCTCGCGTTTGAGTCCCCGTAGCTGATCCTCGTGCGATGGAAATCCTTCCTCCAGGTTCCGGAGCACCCCACTATTGCTGGAAATTCCTAACAAGATATCCTTTAGCCGTCCTGACTTGTCATACTCCCACACAGTGAAGCAGCACACGGGGGCAATGCACTCCCCTCGCCGCCATCTTTAAACATCCAGCAATCTTGTTTTGTCTCACCATATGATGCCCTGTGCCACATTGGGACTTTATAGAGTTCCACCAGCAAGAAGGCTCTCATCAGATGTAGCCCCATGACCTTGGACCACTAAGCTTCCAAAACTATAAGAAATAAATTTGTTTTCTTTATAAATTACCCAGTTTGTGGTATTCAGTTATAACTGGAGAGCACTTTTTCCTGCACAGGTAAACTTGGGCTTTCAGTTTAACATCAAATGATGTTCTAAGCAGTGGCCCACTTTGTGAAGTGGTAGGATCTTTTTCAAAGGCTCAGTGACCCCCACTCAGGAATGACCACAAAGGGGTATCAGATGTCCTTCTTTTATGGACATCGTTCTTGGGAGGTGATTCAGCAATGAATATGTCAGCTAATAGCAATTGAGCCAACATTCAGGCAGCTTCCATTGTGTATCAAACTCTGCATGGTATTGAAAGATTCTGAAGATATTGAAAATGAGACTCCTGTGATTTCAGAAGTCAATCATACCCCCCTCACACACATGTACATACACACACACACATCCAAATTCTGTAACTCCTTTTGCAGGTTGGGTTTCTGGGGAAATATACTCTGAGATGGAGTGCAGGAAGTTTATTGGGGAGTATTCTTGGACTGAACATCTGAAGGGAGTTAGGGATGTAGGGTTGGGCAGAAGGAGAAGTTGGTTTATAATGTAGTTGCAACAAAGGTCTGAGCAACTCCATGGAGAGAAGAGGAGAGGGGAAAAGAGAGGAGGAGAAGGAGCAGGAGGAAGAAGAGAAGATAATAGAGGATAGGATTGATTGATTGATTTTAATGAATTGACTCACTCAGCTATGAAGACTGACAAGTCCAATATCTGATAGGGTAGGTTGATAGATTGGTGACCTAGGGAAGAATTTCAGTTCAAATCTAAATGCTCTCTGCTTGCAGAATTCTTTCTTGCTGGGGGAAGGTGTTGGGGGTGGGATGGGGAATCGTTGTTTAATAAAGACCTTCAACTAATTGGATAAGGACCACCTAAAGAAGACAATTTGCTTTATTGAAAGTCCTCTGATAAATGGACTAATTAAATGCTAATTTAAATTGTATATCCCATCCATCAAAAACAAACAAAACAAAAAATAAAACACCTTCTGGGCTGTGGCTGTGGCTCAATGTCAGAGTGCTTGCTTTGCATGTGAGACACTTGGTTTGATCCTCAGCACCACATAAAAAATAAATAAAATAAAGGCATGCTGTGGGGATGTGGCTCAGCAGTTAAGCACCTCTGGGTTCAATCCCCAGTACCAAAAAAACAAACAAACAAACCCCACCTTCCATGGATACATCCAGAATCCCGTTCAGAATGTTTGACTAGGTATCTGGATACAATGGCCCTAGCAAAATTAACCATCATAGGTATCTGGTTTTTGAAGCACTGCTGTCCTTCAGTGTGACTGCCCCTGGGAGAGGCACAGTCTTTGATATGGCAGCCCCTCCTTGGAGCTGGAAGGGACTCTGTGGGATCTTATAACTGCTACTGGCAGCTGAAGGAGTGGGTGCCTTGGGTTGATCTGGACAATACATCCCAACACCTCCTTAAGGCTTGGCTCATGTCCACCCCCTCACTCCCTTTTTTTATTTTTTGTAGTACTGTAATTAAATCCAAGGAGGCTCCACCCCTGAGCTACACCCCCAGTCCTTTAGTTTTGATTTTGAGACCGGGCCTCACTAAATTGCTGAGGCTGGCCTTGAACTTTTGTTCTTCCTCCCTTGGCTTCCCAAGTTACTAGGATCACCGGCATGCACCAGCATCCATCTCCTAGCTCCCCCCTCTCTTTTTAGTCTTTGGTTTTTATTTTGGCAAGAGTTCCTTTTCCTGACTGGCATCCACTCACTGAAGCAAGAACTGTGCCTCCCCACAGCTCTGTCCTGGGACACTCCAGGGCCTCACCCAGTTCATTCTCTTGTTGTTTGAAGGAGTTCCTAAAAGCATATTTCCTCTTTCCCAGCTCTCTGTTCATATGAGAACATGATGATTTCTTAAAAACAAGAAGATAGTCTTCCATTTCTCATTCACAAAAATATTTTTGTGTATGAAGAGCCTAATATTTCTGGAAGAAGCCACTGATAGTAATATGCTTCCCACAAAGAAATGATCTCTGACTTCAGTTGTTTGGTTGATAGATCTCAGCTGGGCCCTCTCCTCCCTCCAATGAAAGCTGCTAATGAGCTGCAACATTCCAGAATGGAATGTTATTCTGTCTCCTTCTTTTCTTACTTCCTCTTTTCCAATTGTCTGGAATTGAACATGCAAGATGCTAGCCAAAGGAAGAAAGAGAGAGAGCAAGGTGAGTCAATGTATTTGCTTTTTCATCATGCTGACATAATACCTGAGATAAACAAACTTAAAAAGAAGAAAGGCTTACTCTTTTTTGGAGATATCATTCCATGGTCAGTATTCTCTGTTACTTAAGGACTTGTGGTGAGCTCATGGTGGAGGAAGCAATCATCTCATGGTGACTATGAAATGAAAGAGAAAGAGGAAAGGGCTGCGTCACACTCTCCCCTTCAAGGGCATGCTACAGTTGATCTAACTTCCTCCCACTAGGCCACGCCTCTTAAATGTTCCACTACCTCCCAAGAATGTGACAGCCTAGGCCTTTAACACATGGGCCTTTGGGGGGACACTAGTCCAAATCATAGCAGTCTATTTCAGAGATGGCCCCAATTATTTTCTTGTTAGCTATTTCCTAAGTTCCTTGTTTCAGGGCTTCCCATAGTGTGGACCAGCATCTTCAGTAAACCTGTTAGAAATTCAAAGCATGAAAATAATAGCCCTGCCACCCCCATGTCCTGCTGAATCAGTTTTGTTTGTGGGGACCAGGAATCTGTGGTTTCACAAACTCTCCAGGTGATTTTTGTGTATGCTTAAGTTTGAGAAGCACTGCAACCCACTTCCTCCCAATCACACTTTGGAAGTAGCTTAAGCAGAGTGGGCATCTAGTGATTATGCAAAAAAAATTCAGGGGAACAGATAAATATGTCCCTTATCCCAGTAGAAGTAATCTACTCCCCCCGCCTCTGCTACCTGTGTCTAAAATCACCCCAGTGGAGCTGAGCTGTGGGTTGCCATTCTGTCTGTTAAAATGCAACAATCTAACCCTTTCAACACACCATCTACCTCCACCTTTTCTTCCCCCTTTTCCTCCTCAAGGAAAAACTGTTGAAGAAAGTGTTCAAAGATACAATAAAAACAGCAGGGATTCCAGGAACTTGGGTGGGTGGTAACCATGGTGATTGGGGGCTATTTTAGACCTCAGGATACTCAATCCCAAGGTACTGGCTCTAGGTGACAACAGTCTTCAGTTTATTGGTGACATAACACAGGCATCAGGACTGACCCATTGTTTTAGATTTGACTCTGTCACAAAGTTCTAGCATCTGACTAGACCCTGAAGATGCTGGAGTCTATGACCCTGCATTCCATGTAAAAGTAGTCTGCTTTTTTTTTTTTTAACAGTAATAAAGTAAGTTTTTAAAAGCTCATTGTATCTTTTTGTAAGGAAGGAGAAAGCTACTAATTGATACTTTGGTTTTCCAGAGTGGTTTAAGAGCTTGTTAGGAAACCCACCAAAGTCTTATGTGCTTAACGATGTTAAAATAAAACCAGGTTTGGAGTTCATTGCCCCTAGCCTCTTGATGGCAGGCTCCTTGAGTTGCCCTTTCCAGCAGGATGGGGCCTGGGAATTGGACCCTGAGCAGCTCTCCTTGCCTCACCTGCCATGGTCCAGGTGTAGCCATCATCCAGAGGGTCTTAATTAACATCCAGCATGACCCTGGCACTCAAAAAATGGCAATTTCTAGGACTGTGATGATTTTGCCCTTCGTAGCACAAACTGAATAGAAAATGAGAATCCCCCCCACTCCCACCCTCAAGGGACCAGTGAGAAGCCCCGTGTTTCAAGGGCTCCCACTGAAGAATGTTGGGGTGTTCCTGATACCGAGAGACACAAATCATTCAAAAAGGTGTGAATTGAGCTTGTCTAAAATAACACAGCAGGGTGAGGTGCTTCAAATTCAGAACTGGGAACCAGGAACCAGGTCTTCACGTTTCTCTTCTTGCTGCCCACTCTTGTCTTCCTGGCTAATGACTCTGTGATTTCCCTTTGATCAAAATGACAATTATCAGGCATTTTTAGAGATAGATCTGTAAAGTGTTGCTATGAAACTGTTTTAAAACTCTGTTCAGAAATCCCATCTCAGTGGTGCTTTAGATTGTTCTGAGGCAAAAAAGATGCAGGTTCTTTGAGAAAAATAGTTTCTGGAAAGATGACATAGGAAGTGGTATGTGAAAGGCAGGCACACTGGAGCTCTGCCCAAGGCTGTCTCAGCTGTGCGCTGGTGGAAGGAGGAGGAAGACAGAAGTGTTTTTCTACTTATGGATGTGTATTTGCATCAAGTCATAATGAAAGGAAGCTCATGTTCTTACCCACGATTATTTGGAGGTGGCAGCAAAACTCAGCATTCTCTCAGTAGAGCAGTGGCTTCCAAATACCCTCTGGTTGTGGAGACCTGCAACCAGATGCATTCTTGAGTAGACTGCATCTTGCAAGGAGGACCCTGAGCCACACAGACTCCATAGAAATTGAAGAGTAGGAGAGCCCTGAAGATCCATCAATAATGGGATATCAAACTTTTCCCTCATTTCCCATTCCCAGCCACGTTGGGGCAAGTGAGAAGATAGGCCATTGACCCAAATTCTCTGAAGCACCTAGAATATTCCAAATTAGGTGAGATGAATTCAAGGGTGTTGATTCCATCTTTTTCATCAACATTTCTATTTGAAACTCAATTTTGACAGTGAGAGGGCTAAACACTTAGAAGTTGGAAATTCAATTCCTAATGTGTAATCCACTGCCCAAGATATTACTACAACCCATATGCATTAAAGAAACAATTATGTCCTATGTAGGACAACAACAAAGTTGGGTTTTTTTTCTGCTTTCAAATGATTAAAATATCTTCTTTTGTATATGTAAGCCAAGGTGCCACCTGTCTTTTCTTAGAAAGGATATCAACACTGAAATTAGATCCTTCCTATAATAGATCTCTTTTCATATATGTTAGTCTCCCAAATGTCTTTTAAACTTTTACAAGTATGGAAATTGAAAAACAATGAAAAAATAGAGGATGAAAATGTGTCAATAACAGAGGAGTAAGAAAGAATGGAAAGGTTTGAAGGAAAAGTAAAGTAAAACACTTACAGGAATGTAAGTGAACTGAAGAATCTCAGTTCAAGAAATGACAGGGTTCCAGTGTCCTGGAAGATCTAAAAGAAAAGGAAGATAAAATGACTAGAAATTCAATCATTGTGAACAAATGAAAGAAGAACAAATTGTGTCTTACTTGATTTTTTTTTTAAAAAAACATTATTTTAAAACAAAGCCTAACCATATGCTGTTTGCAAGAGACTCTTTTTATAGGCAAAGTTGTCCACAGACTGGATAGACAGAATATAAATGGAAAAAAAATATATTCCATGCAAATAGAGTTTGGAAAAAAAGTAGGATAATTATTCTCATATCTGACAAAGAAGATTTCAAGCACAAATTAATTTGAAGACCACTATATGCTGTTAAAGGGAACAATCCAACAATATAAATGTGTATGGCCTAAATGGTAGTGTACCTTATTAAACAAAACAAACACTTCTTGACTTTAAATCTCAGACCCCCAACACAACAATACTGGGTGATTTCCATGTACCCCTTTCAAAACAAGAGAAAGGTCATCCAGACATGAAATCAATAAAGACACTTCTGACCTAAGTTATTCTATAAATTAAATGGGCCAAACAGACATCTGTAGAATATTTCACTCAACATTGAATTCACTTTCTTCTCAGCAGTTCATGGAATGTTTTCCAAAATATTTCAGGGCACAAGACAATTATTATAAAATACAAAAAAATGTTTTTTAATATTATCCGATGCATCTTATCAGAAATTAGAAGTTAGAAATCAGCAGCAAGAACACTCATAGTAACCACATAAACATATGGAAATTGAACAACATTCTTTTAAACGAGGAACAGATCATTGAAGAAATGAGAGGAGAAATTTAAAAATTCTTAGAATCAAATGAGAACAGTGATGCCACATACCAAATGAAGTTGGTACTGATAAAAGTTTATATCATGAAAACAGAAATCCCAATAAAAAGCAGACAGACTCCAAATAAACAATCTAATGCTACATCTCAAGTTTCTAGAAAAGCAAGAGCAAAACAATTCCAAAACCAATATAAGACAGGAAATAATTAAGATCAGAACTGAAGTTAATGAAACAGAAAATAAAAAGAACACAAAGGATCAATGCAACAAAGAGTTGGTTATTTGAAAAGATAAATAAGATTATATCCCTAGCCAGATTAATGAAAAGAATAAGAGAGAAGACTCAAACATACAAGATTAGAGATGAAAAAGGAAATATCATCATAGACATTTCTGAAACCCAGAGTATTATTAGGGATCATTTTTAAAATTTATATTCCAATAAATGGAAAATATAGAAGATACTGACAAATTTCTAGACACATATGACCTACCCAAATTTAACCAAGAGGATATAGAATATCTAGACAGACCAGTATTAAATAATGAGATTGAAGCAGTAATAAAAAGCCTTCTAACATAGAAAATCGCAGGACTGGATGAATTCTTAGATGAGTTCTACCAGAATTTTAAAGAATTAAAAACACATCAAGGAAATAAAACTACAGACCAATATCTCTGATGAGCATAGATGCAAAATTCTTTAATAAAATATTAGCAAGCCACATTCAAAAACACATTAAGAAGATTGTTCACCATGATCAAGTTGGACTCATCCCAAGGATGCGAGGTTGGTTCAAAATATGTAAATCAATAAATGTAATTCAATGCATAAACAAAATCAAGGACAAACATCATATGATCATCTGAATAGATGCATTTAGAAAAAGCATTTGACAAAGTCCAGCACCCACTCATGATTTTTTTTAAATTTTTACTGTTGGTTGTTCAAAACATTACATAGTTCTTGACATATCATATTTCACACTTTGATTCAAGTGGGTTATGAACTCCCATTTTTACCCCGTATACAGATTGTAGAATCACATCGGTTACACATCCACTGTTTTACATATTGCCATACTAGTGTCTGTTGTATTCTGCTGCCTTTCCTATCCTCTACTATCCCCCCTCCCCTCCCCTCCCCTCTCCTCCCATCTTCTCTCTCTACCCCATCTACTGTAATTCATTTCTCCCCCTTGTTTTTTTCCCCTTTCCCCTCACTTCCTCTTGTATGTAATTTTGTATAACCATGAGGGTCTCCTTCCATTTCCATGCAATTTCCCTTCTCTCTCTCTTTCCCTCCCACCTCTCGTCCCCGTTTAATGTTAATCTTCTTCTCATGCTCTTCCTCCCTACTCTGTTCTTAGTTGCTCTCCTTATATCAAAGAAGACATTTGGCATTTGTTTTTTAGGGATTGGCTAGCTTCACTTAGCATGATCTGCTCTAATGCCATTCATTTCCCTGCAAATTCCATGATTTTGTCATTTTTTAATGCAGAGTAATACTCCATTGTGTATAAATGCCACATTTTTTTTTATCCATTCATCTATTGAAGGGCATCTAGGTTGGTTCCACAGTCTAGCTATTGTGAATTGTGCTGCTATGAACATCGATGTAGCAGTGTCCCTGTAGTATGCTCTTTTTAGGTCTTTAGGGAATAGACCAAGAAGGGGAATAGCTGGGTCAAATGGTGGTTCCATTCCCAGCTTTCCAAGAAATCTCCATACTGCTTTCCAAATTGGCTGCACCAATTTGCAGTCCCACCAGCAATGTACAAGTGTACCCTTTTCCCCACATCCTCGCCAGCACTTGTTGTTGTTTGACTTCATAATGACTACCAATCTTACTGGAGTGAGATGGTATCTTAGGGTGGTTTTGATTTGCATTTCTCTGACTGCTAGAGAAGGTGAGCATTTTTTCATGTACTTATTGATTGATTGTATGTCCTCCTCTGAGAAGTGTCTGTTCAGGTCCTTGGCCCATTTGTTGATTGGGTTATTTGTTTTCTTATTGTTTAACTTTTTGAGTTCTTTGTATACTCTGCATATTAGGGCTCTATCTGAAGTGTGAGGAGTAAAGATTTGTACCCAGGATGTAGGCTCCCTATTTACCTCTCTTATTGTTTCTCTTGCTGAGAAAAAACTTTTTAGTTTGAGTAAGTCCCATTTGTTGATTCTAGTTATTAACTCTTGTGCTATGGGTGTCCTATTGAGGAATTTGGAGCCCGACCCCACAGTATGTAGATCGGAGCCAACTTTTTCTTCTATCAGACGCAGTTTCTCTGAATTGATATCAAGCTCCTTGATCCATTTTGAGTTAACTTTTGTGCATGGTGAGAGAAAGGGATTCAGTTTCATTTTGTTGCATATGGATTTCCAGTTTTCCTAGCACCATTTGTTGAAGATGCTATCTTTCCTCCATTGCATGCTTTTAGCCCCTTTATCAAATATAAGATGTAATTTTGTGGATTGGTCTCTGTGTCCTCTATTCTGTACCATTGGTCCACCCGCCTGTTTTGGTACCAGTACCATGCTGTTTTTGTTACTATTGCTCTGTAGTATAGTTTGAAGTCTGGTATTGATATACTGCCTGATTCACACTTCCTGCTTAGAGTTGTTTTTGCTATTCTGGGTCTTTTATTTTTCCATATGAATTTCATGATTGCTTTCTCTATTTCTACAAGAAATGCCGTTGGGATTTTGATTGGCATTGCATTAAACCTATAGAGAACTTTTGGTAATATCGCCATTTTGATGATGTTAGTTCTGCCTATCCATGAACAGGGTATATTTTTCCATCTTCTAAGATCTTCTTCTATTTCTCTCTTTAGGGTTCTGTAGTTTTCATTGTATAAGTCTTTCACCTCTTTTGTTAGGTTGATTCCCAAGTATTTTATTTTTTTTTGAGGATATTGTGAATGGAGTGGTTGTCCTCATTTCCATTTCAGAAGATTTGTCGCTGATATACAGGAATGCCTTTGATTTATGCGTGTTGATTTTATATCCTGCCACTTTGCTGAATTCATTTATTAGCTCTAATAGTTTCTTTGTAGACCCTTTTGGGTCTGCTAGTTATAGAATCATGTCATTTGCAAATAGTGATAATTTAAGTGCTTCTTTTCCTATTTTTATGCCTTTAATTTCTTTCGTCTGTCTAATTGCTCTGGCCAGTGTTTCGAGAACTATGTTGAACAGAAGTGGTGAGAGAGGGCATCCCTGTCTTGTTCCAGATTTTAGAGGGAATGCCTTCAATTTTTCTCTGTTCAGAATGATGCTAGCCTGAGACTTACCATAGATAGCTTTTACAATATTGAGGTATGTTCCTGTTATCCCTAGTTTTTCTAGAGTTTTGAACATAAAGGGATGCTGTACTTTGTCGAATGCTTTTTCTGCATCTATCGAGATGATCATATGGTTCTTATCTTTAAGTCTATTGATGTGGTGAATAACATTTATTGATTTCCGTATATTGAACCAGCCTTGCATCCCAGGGATGAAACCTACTTGATCATGGTGCACAATTTTTTTGATATGTTTTTGTATCCGATTCGCCAGAATTTTATTGAGAATTTTTGCATCTAGGTTCATTAGAGATATTGGTCTGTAGTTTTCTTTCTTTGAAGTGTCTTTGTCTGGTTTAGGAATCAGGGTGATGTTGGCCTCGTAGAATGAATTTGGAAGTTCTCCCTCTTTTTCTATTTCCTGAAATAGCTTGAAAAGTATTGGTATTAGTTCTTCTTTAAAGGTTTTGTAAAACTCTGCTGTATACCCATCCGGTCCTGGGCTTTTCTTAGTTGGTAGTCTTTTGATGGCTTCTTCTATTTCCTCAATTGATATTGGTCTGTTTAGGTTTTCTATATCCTCCTGACTCAATCTGGGCAGATCATATGACTTAAGAAATTTATCGATGCCTTCACTATCTTCTATTTTATTGGAGTATAAGGATTCAAAATAATTTCTAATTATCTTCTGTATTTCTGAAGTGTCTGTTGTGATATTGCCTTTTTCATCCCGTGTGCTAGTAATTTGAGTTCTCTCTCTTCTTCTCTTCGTTAGCATGGCTAAGGGTCTGTCAATCTTATTTATTTTTTCAAAGAACCAACTTTTAGTTTTGTCAATTTTTTCAATTGTTTCTTTTGTTTCGATTTCATTGATTTCAGCTCTGATTTTAATTATTTCTTGCCTTCTACTTCTTTTGCTGTTGTTTTGCTCTTCTTTTTCTAGGATTTTGAGATGAAGTGTGAGATAATTTATTTGTTGTTTTTTTTCTTTTTTTAAGGAATGAACTCCAAGCAATGAATTTTCCTCTTAGAACTGCTTTCATTGTGTCCCATAGATTCCAATATGTTGTGTCTGTGTTTTCATTTATCTCTAAGAATTTTTAAATTTCCTCCTTGATGTCTTCTATAACCCATTGATCATTCAGTAACCTATTGTTCATTCTCCAAGTGATGCATGATTTTCCTTCCTTCTTTTATCATTGATTTCCAGTTTCATTCCACTATGATCAGATAAGATGCATGGTATTATCTCTACTCCTTTATAATGTCTAAGAGTTGCCCTGTGACATAATATATGATCTATTTTTTGAGAAGGATCCATGTGCTGCTGAGAAAAAAGTGTATCTGCTTGATGTTGTGTGGTATATTCTATATATGTCAATTAAGTCTAAGTTATTAATTGTATTATTGAGTTCTATAGTTTCTTTATTCAACTTTTGTTTGGAAGATCTGTCCAGTGGTGAGAGAGGTGTGTTGAAGTCTCCCATAATTATTGTATGGTGGTCTATTAGACTCTTGAACTTGAGAGGAGTTTGTTTGATGAACATAGCTGCACGATTGTTTGGGGCATATATATTTATGATTGTTATGTCTTGTTGGTGTATGGTTCCCTTGAGCAGTATGTAGTGTCCCTCTTTATCCCTTTTGATTAACTTTGGCTTGAAATCTATTTTATTTGATATGAGTATGGACACTCCTGCTTGTTTCCAAAGTCCATATGAGTGATATGATTTTTCCCAACCTTTCACCTTCAGTCTATGTATGTCTTTTCCTATCAAATGCATCTCCTGTAGGCAGCATATTGTTGGATCTTTTTTTTTTTTTTTTATCCATTCTACTAGCCTGTGTCTCTTAATTGGTGAGTTTAAGCCATTAACATTTAGGGTTATTATTGAGATATGGATTGTTCTTCCAGGCATATTTGTTTATTTATGTTACTTAACATGGTTTGTTTTTCCTCTTTGATTATTTTTCCCTTTACTGTCCTACTTCCCACTGTTGGTTTTCATTGTTATTTTCCATTTCCTCTTCCTGTAATGTTTTGCCGAGGATGTTTTGAAGAGATGGTTTTCTAGCTGCAAATTCTTTTAACTTTTGTTTATCGTGGAAGGTTTTAATTTCATCTTCCATCCTGAAGCTTAATTTCGCTGGATACACAATTCTTGGTTGGAACCCATTTTCTTTCAGCATTTGAAATATGTTGTTCCAGGATCTTCTAGCTTTCAGAGTATGTGTTGATAGATCAGCTGTTATCCTGATTGGTTTACCCCTAAATGTAATCTGCTTCCTTTCTCTTGTAGCTTTTAAAATTCTCTCCTTATTCTGTATGTTGGGCATCTTCATTATAATGTGTCTAGGTGTGGATCTCTTATGATTTTGCACATTCAGCGTCCTGTAGGCTTCTAGGATTTGGGATTCTGTCTCATTCTTCATGTCTGGGAAGTTTTCTCATATAATTTCATTGAACAGATTGCTCATTCCTTTGGTTTGAAACTCTATACCTTCCTGTATCCCAATGACTCTTAAGTTTGGTCTCTTTATGTTATCCCATATTTCTTGGATGTTCTGCTCATGGTTTCTTAACAGTCTCGCTGAGCTGTCTATGTTCTTTTCAAGTTGAAATACTTTGTCTTCATTGTCTGATGTTCTATCTTCTAAGTGTTCTACTCTGCTGGTAGTATTCTCATTTGAGTTTTTAATTTGGTTTATTGCTTCCTTCATTTCTAGGATTTCTGTTTGTTTGTTTTTTATAACCTCTATCTCCCTGTATAGTTGATCTTTTGCTTCTTGGAATTGTTTATGTAATTCATGGTCGAAGTGATCTTTCATTGTCTGATTTTGCTGTCTAATGTCTTCCTTGAGACTCCAGATCATCTGAAGCATGTATATCCTGAATTCTTTATCTGACATTCCATCTGCTGCAGATATTACCTCTTCTAAAGTTGAGTTGACCTGCATTGCTTGTGATCCTTTCTTTCCTTTTCTTTTCATACTGCTTGTGTTTCTTTCTGCTTGGTGAAACTGTTGTGTTATTGAATTTTCCCCCTATATATTTATATTGCTCTTGTATAGTTGCAAAGTCTCCCTTTTGTGGAGAAAGACAATGTTAACAGTTCTCAATATCAATAGTACATCATCTAAGCACACGTTTTCCTTATTACTACATTCATAGCTAGGCTCTATGTCTACAAATGTTGGTTTCGATTATCGTTTACAAATATAGTCATTAGTTTCATGAAAGGCATACCATTTCTGGTAGCTTGAAGAAAACTGGATTTCAGGTGTAGGATGTTATTTTTATGGGGAAAGGAGTGAGGGTATGGGGTTAATCTACCTTAGTAACTTTGGAGAGCTCTAACCAATAGATGGGTAATTTATGGAAGAATGTATAGATTCAAATTCCTATCTGTATTTATAAGATTACCCTACTTATGAATAGTAAAATTTAGGGGGTTGCAAGTGGGATAGAGGGAGTAAGAGGGAGGAAAACAGATAACAAGGAAGGGGAGAGAAAAAAGAGAGCGGGAAAAAGAAAATATGAGGAAAAAAAGGAATAAAAAGGGGGAAGGGAGGTGGGGCATATGCAATTCCTCTATATTATATTATTCTGGTGATTCAGTTGTTAAAGACCTTTTTCGTGTACAATTTTTGGTTTCACATATGTTGAGGTTGCGAAGACCCGAGGGGGAAGGGTAGAGGAGACTGGGTGAATTGCTGAAAAGAGAGAGAGAAGAGAGAAAAAGAAAGAAAGAAAGAAAGATAGAAAGAAAGAAAAATGTCTCTCAGAAGTCTGTTTTCATTTCTTCCAGTTGGTGGCGTTGTCTATTCCTAGCTTGAGTCTCTGGGTTCAGGATGGTGGTGGTAGCCAGTGTGAGAGGACTTGAGCTTCTACCTGTGGCCTCTCTACTCTTATTCTCTGAGATGTAAACCAGGTGCCTGATCCACTGCAGAACCGCACTGGTAGTCACGCCAGTCAACCGGTTGGTGGGTTTTAAGGGTTGTTGGGATTTTCCAAGATGAGTTCCATCAGTTTTCTCATAAGGTGTTTGATGAGGTGGGGGTGTTGGGGAAACCTTATGTTTATCAAGAGCTTGGTCAGGTGACCGCACGGGTGGGCAGCAGGGCCCCTCCTCCAGTTGGAGTGGTCTGTCTACCTCACCGGCGGTAGGCTGGGCTCCTCCAACTGGGGAGGTCTGTCTACTGCTCAGGCGAGTCGCTGGGCCTGTTCTCCAGGTCGCAGGTCTGCCTACCTTGCAGGCACAGGCGGTAGCTGGGCCCTTCCTCCAATTGGGGTGATCTGTCTACCACGCCAGCGGGCCGCTGGACCCCTTCTCTGGGTCGCTCAGTCTGCCTACCTTGCAGGCGGTGGCTGGGCCCCTCGTCCAATAGGGGTGATCTGTCTACCGCGCGGGGGGCGGGGGCAGGCGCAGGCGGCAGCTGTGCTCCTCCTCCAATTGGGGTGATTTGTCTATCACACTGGCAGGCCGCTGGGATGCACGGTCTGCCTACCTTGCGGGCTGCAGCTGGGCCCCTCCTCCAATAGTGGTGATCTGTCTACCACGCTGGCCCGCCGCTGGGCCTGTTCTCCCTGTCGGTTGCAGGTCTGCCTACCTTGCATGCGCGGGCGGCAGCTCTGCCCCTCCTCCACCCACTCATGATTAACACACTAGAGAAACCAGTGTTAAAAGAAACTTGCCTTAACATTGTAAAGGTGATAAATAATAAGCCCAAGACCAACATCATACTGAATGGAGAAAAAGTGAAGCATTTCCTCTAAAATTAGAAGACAAGAATGTCCATTCTAACCACTCCTATTCAATATAGTCCTTGAAACTCTAGCCAGAGCAATCAGGCAAGAGAAGAAAATTAAAGTGATACAAATAGGAAAAGAGGAAGTCATACTATCTCTGTTAGATAATCACATAATTCTATATCTTGAAGACCTTTCCCAAAACAAAAAACAAGCAAACAAACAACAACAACAACAAAAACCTTGCCAGAAGACTTCTAGAGCTGATATATAAATTCAGCAAAGTAGCAGGATACAAGTTCAATATTCACAAATCAGTGGCTTTCCTATAATTCAATAGTGATTATGCTGAGAAAGAAATCAGGAAAACTATCCCATTCACAATAAAAAAGATAAGACATACTTGGGAATTAATCTAACAAGGAAGTGAAAACTATAGAACACTGAAGAAAGAAATTGAAGAATACCTCAGAAGATGGAAAGATGTTCTTGGATAGGCAGGATTAATATTGCCAAATAGCCATATTGCCAGAGTGTTATACATATTCAATACAATTCCCATCAAAATATGAATGTCAACCTTCACAGAACTGGGAAAAAGTCCTAAAATTCATCTGGAAGAATAAAAAATCCAGAACAGTCAAAGAACTCTCAAGCAAGAAGAGTGATACTGAAGGCATCACAATACCTGATCTTAAAATTATACTACAGAGCTATGGTTACAAAACTGCCTGGCATTGACCTCAAAATACACATGAAGACCAATAGAACAGAATAGAAGACACAGAGATAACCCCACCTAGTTACATCATTTGGTACTTCACAAAGGTGCCAAAAATATACATTGGAGGAAAGATAGCCTTTTTAATAAATGATGCTGGGAAAACTGGATATCCATGTTAGAAGAATGAAACTATCTTTCACCCTGCACAAAAATAAAATCAAAGTGGATTAAAGACATAGGACTTAGACCAGAAACTTTGCAAATGCTAAAAGAAAACATAGGCTCAACACTTCAACACATTGACTCAGGAACCAACTTCCTTAACAAACACCGAAAGCTCAAGAAATAAAACTAAGAATCAATAAGCGGGACAGCATCAAATTAAAAAGCTTCTTTGTAGCAAAAGAAATTACAAAGGACATGAAAAGAAAGTCTCCCTACAGAATGGGAAAAAAAAATCTTTGCTAGCTACTCACCTGACAGGAGACAAATATTCAGAATATATAAATATATAAATATTTTATAAATTTTATAAATATATAAATGTATTTATAAAATATTAGCAAAAAACCAAAAAAAACAAACCAAACAAAACAAAAAACTCAGTCAAGAAATGGGAAAAGGAACTAAGAACACATCTCTTAAAAGAAGAAACACGAATGACCAATAAATATATGAAAAAACATTTAACATCCCTTGCAATCAGGGAAATGAAAATTAAAATTACACTGATATTTCATCTCACTTCAGTCAGAATGACAATTATCCAGAATAAAAATAATAATAAATTCTGGCAAAGATGTGGGGATAAAAGAAGGTGCACCCACACATTGTTGATGAAAGTACAATTGGTACAACCACTCTGGAATGCAGCATGGAGATTCCTCAGAAACCACCATATGACTCAGATATCCCACTTCTCAGTATTTATCCAGAAGATCTAAGATCATTCTATTATAGTGATGCAGTCATATCAATGTTTATAGCAGTCAAACTTACGGTTGCCAAGATATTGAATAGTACAAGTGCCCCTCAATAGATGGATGGATTAAGAGAATGTAGTGTGTGTGTGTATATATATATATATATATATATATATATATATATATATATATATATATATATATACATACATACACACACACACACAATGGAGTTTTACTAAGCCATAAATAAGACTGAAATTATGGCATTTGCTGGCAAATGGGTGAAACTGGGCAAATTAAGGCAGACTCAGAAAATTAAGGGTCAAATATTCTCTCTCATAGGTGAAAGCTAGAGAAAAATAAGGGAAAAAATGGACATTCAGGTATCATGCAGATAGAGGGAAGGACAGTGAAGTAGAAGAAGGAGATTGAGGGGGAAGAAAGAGGGAACACGAAAGAGGAGGAAATGTGGAATGAATTTGACAAAATTATGTTATGTGCATGTATACATATACCACAGTGAATTCCAACTTCATGTATATCTATAAAACATCAATTAAAAATAAATAAATGAGTGAAACCTGCACCAATAGAGTAGAGGAAGGGAAATAGAGAGAGGGAGGAAGGGAGGGGAAAATGGGGGAACTAAGGACTGAAATTGAGTATATTAAATTCCATGCATGTATGATTACCTCAAAATGAACCCAACATTAAGTACAACTATAATATGCTATAAAATATTTAAAAAGACTAGGAATGGAACCCTGTATGACCCAGCTATCCCACACCTTGGTATGTATCCAAAAGAACTAAAATCAGCATGCTATGATGATAGAGGCATGTTGATATTTACAGTAGCGCAATCCACAAGAGCCAAGTTATGGAATCAACCTAGGTGCCCATAAATAGATGTATGGATAGGGAAAAAGTGTATATGCACAATGGAGTTCTACTTAGTCATAAAGAAGGATGAAATTATGTCACTTCCTGGTAAATGAATGGAACTGGAGAACATCATGCTAAGGGAAACAAGCCAGACTCAGAAAGAGTCAAATGTTTTCTCTCATATGCAGAAGCTAAAGGGAAAAAAGGAATGATAAAAGGGATCTTTGGAGAATAGAAAAGAGATCAGTAGAGTAGAATTGGAACATCAAGGAGGAGGAGGAGGGAAGAGGAAAGGAAAGAACTGGGGAATAAAATTAACCAAATTATACTAAGTGCAGGTCTGAATATACTACAATGCATTCCAATTTTATATATAAACACAGTACATCAATAAACAAAGAAATCAAAGTGAGTTCAGTAGAGTGGAGGAAGGAGATCAGGGGAAGACAAGGTGGGAGGCAGGGGGCAGTACTCGGGATTGGAATGGAGAAAAGTATGCATTTATGGATATTTCAAAATGAACCCCACTATTATGTATAAATATAATGCACTAAAAATTAAAAAATCAAATTGACATATAATAAGTACACATTAATGGGGCACAATGTGATTTTTCATATGTCTATACACTGTGTAATGATCAAACCAGAGTAGTTCGCATATTCATCCAATCAGACATTTATCATTTCTTTGTGGTTAAACCTTCAAGACTCTATCTTCTAGCTATTTTGAAGTTATTATGACTTTTGGATCTTTTTAAATGTTGTCTATTGTTTATCTTATAAGTGCCTGCTGTAGTTTGGATCTTAAGTGTCCTCCACGGGACCGTGTATTAAAGGCTTGGTCCCCATTTTGATGCTTTGGGGAGGTGGTGAAAATTTTAAAAGGTGGGGCCTCGGGGGAGGTCTTTGGGGACAAGAGATAGGTCCTCAAAGGGAATTGTGCACCCCCATTCTCTTCCTCTCTCTTTCATTATCCAGTCTCTAGGGGAACAGTTTTATTCTGCCACATGCCCTCTTGCTATGATGTGCTATCACAGGCCCAAAGCAACAGGTTGACCAATCATGAACTAAATCCATAAAACGGTGAGCCAAAGTAAACATTTTCTCTTCATAAGTTTCTCAGGCATTTGTTATAATGACAGAAAGCTAATACAGTGCCCTATTTTAAAATATTTGGATTTTGACAGATACTAAGCTGGAAAAATGATGACTTCATTTGGTATCCTTAATAAAAGGTGTGTGTTGCAGGGGTCCCTCAGAATACCTGAATTTCATTTACTTGATAACTGATCAAAACTTGAGGACAGTGGTCCTCAAACTAAAGCATCCATCAGCACCACCTGGACCACTTGTAGAGCCCTGGGCTGGAGATGTGGCTCAGTAACAGAGTGAGTACCTGACACATGTGAGGGCCTGGTTTGATCCCCAGCACTGCAAAACAAACAAACAAGCAAACATACAAAGCAACACAAAAACCAAAAGAATTTCAGAGAGCCTTGGGCCTCAAACTCAGATAGCTGATTAAGGCTGCTGGGTCTGGAGGGGCTTCACAAACAGCTCTTCTAAAAAGTCCCCAGGGGAAGCAAATACTTCTACTCTGCCTGGATGACACTCTTGGACACACTCTGAAGACCTCTGATTTAGGGAAATCTTTCTAAGTGGTAAGGAACTCTTAAATTCTGAATCTCAATACAAAGTAACGAATGATGAATATATGAAAAATCATCTATAATTTTTTAAAACCTCAGGAAAATGTACATTCTCTGTTCAATGCCTTACCCTGACTTTGGCTTCTTGTATTTCCAGACCCTTTGATGTTTTTCAGGTGCTGAATATACATTTCAGGAAGTGAAAGTCTACTGGATTTAGACTTTGCACATTTATAAATACCCAGCAAGCTGCTTGTCATTTAATTTTGCTTGTGATTTTTTTTTATGGTGAACGTCACAAAAATCCATCAGTTTCCGACCTCTGATTCTTTTCTTTAAAAGGTTTGCTGCCCTACTCAAACTCTACAAAAATATTTTCATGTTGTGTTGGTTTCCTGAGGCTGCTAATAAAATACCATGAACTGCGTGGCCTAAGCAACAGAAATTGATTGTCTCCTAGTTTTGGAGTCTAGAAAGCAAGGTGGTGGAGGGGATTTGCTCTCTCTGAAAGCTCTGGGGATGGGGGAATCTGTACTATGCCTTTTTCTTAGATGTCAACGTTGCCAGCAATCATCTGTGCTTTCTTGCTTATGTATGTCTCCCTCCAATCTCTACCTCTGTTGTCACATAAGGATTTTAAATTGGGTTAGGGAGCACCCTCAATGAGTATGATTTCATTTTAACTTGATTGCATCTTTGAAGATCCTATTTCCAAATAAAGTCACATTCACAAGTAACAAGAGTTAGGAATTCAACATGTTTCCCGCCCCCCCACGGGGGAGGGCATGATCTAACCAATAGCACCTGCATTTTATTCTATCAGCTTTATCATTTCTCCTTTCATTTTTATGTCTATAACACAATTAAATTTTATCACTGTGTAGGAAGTGGGGTTTCATGGGCATCACTTTGGAACTTGTAAATTCTTGCATTCCCCCAAGTCCTACTAGAAGATATGCAACCTGCATTTCAACAAGCATCCTGCCTTCCTTTGGGGTTCTGGTTTGCATGCAGTTTGACACCCACAGCACTAAGAAATTCATTTTTTTTCTCCTCCAATTAATGATACTACCTTTATTGTGTTTTAAGTTTTTAGATGCAGAAGTGCTTGTTTTTGAACTTCTGTTTCTCCCCTACCGACTTTTTAAGTTGGGGCATTATAATTATACACAATAGTGGGATTCAGTGTTATGTTTTCATACATGCACACTATATAACAATAAAATTGGGTCAATGTTATTTCCAAGTATTTTCCCTTTCCCTGTCTCTCCTCCTTTTCCGGGTCCCCTGCCTCTATTTTTCTGGTCTCCCTTTCATGAGTTCCCCCTTCCTCCTTTTCTATCTTGCATATATGAGAGAAAACATATTACCCTTGACTTTCTGAGTTTGGCTTATTTTGCTTAACATAATTCTCCCAAGTTCCATCCATTTTCCTGCAAATGACATAATTTCATTCTTTATGACTGAACAAACTCCATGATGTACATATACACCACATTTTCTTTATCTATTCATCTGTTGAAATTCCATTTCTGATCTGTTGGTTATTTTGTCTGTTCTTTTAAATTAATACTTAAGTTTTTAAATATTGGTAAGATAAATCTTTTTGGTTTTCTTTAAAATTGGCTTAGCCTTTTGTCTTTATTTTTCCATATAAATTTAAAAATCATTTTATCAAGAACTTAAAAAAATCCCTGCAGAATTAAAAGAATGTTATTAGGCTTATAGATGAACTGATCTTTTTAATATTATGTTTCTCTAACTAGGAACATTTTTTCAGGTTTATAAGTATTCTTTGATGTTTTCTAATGGTGATAATTTGTCCATAAATGTTTCATGCACTCATTTCATTAATTTAAATCTTAGATATGATTTAGTTTCTTTTCCGGTTTTCAGTGGTGGTGTGTTTCAGAGGTTTAGTTCATGGCTGGCCAACTCCATAGCTCTGTCCCAAGGTGAGGCAGAACATCATGGTGAAATGGTTTGGTGGAGGATAGCTACTTAGGATGAGCAAACCAGGAAGCAGAAAGAAAGAGAGAGCTCTGATAACCAGGGACAAAACAATAAAACCCAAAGTCATGCCCCCAATGAACCTACTTCCTCCAACAATACCTTACCTGCCAACAGTTACCACTCAGTTAATCCATGTAAGTGGATTAAACCACTGATTATGCCACAACTCTTATAACCTAATAATTTCATCTCTGAACACTCTTGCATTCTCACTTGTGAGCTATTGTGGGACATCTCATATCTAAACCATAACAGTCTATAAAAAGTGATTTCTCTCTCTCTGGAATTCATTCTACCCCTCTATTATATTTCTTACCTTTTAATATGTATTTTCACATTGCTCCACGCCCCCTATGAGTTTTGAGTTGTTTTATAACCTGCACTTGGAGTACATTAATCCAGCTGTTTTCATTCTGCTCTTCATCCCACTATTGAGTTATTTATTTTGATTATTACATTTTTTATAGTTAGTATTTCTTGCTTGTTCTTTTAGATTTATAACTACAGTGATTCTACTTTGCTTTTTATGGGTTGGTTAGTTTTTATTTCTCTTGTAACTGTGCATTCCTCTGGTATTTTTCCTTGTGGGCTTCTATTCCCAGTAGTTTTGAGACCTTGATTGTACATCAGAAATACCTGGCATGTTTTAAAATACAGTAATTCTTGGATCCCATCCTCAGAAATTATATTTAAGTGATCTGGATATGGTCTTGGACACCCAGATTTCTAAAATCTCTGGGGGTGATTCCTATTTGAAGCCAAGTTTAGGAGCTACTTCAGCTTTCAGTATCAGCTACGTTGACTACTAAAGTATTCCTGGGAGAGGAGCTTACGTCCAAAACCTGAGAGTTAATGGAGAAGGAGTCAGATGAGGGGATCTCCCTCAAATCACAGAGCCACTAGAGCTACTCTCTATTCGATATGGGATTTTTCTGTTTGCCATCTACTTATCAGGTGACTCTGTCCCTTAGGTGTCTCCCTTTATCCCATACACAGGATTTATTTTTGCCAAGAATGTTTTATATGGGTTGTAGTCATCCCAACTTTGGTCATGATGGAGTTTGAAAAAGAAAATGAACAGGGATAATAAAAGTTATCTTCCAAACAACAGCTCCTGATGTGCTCATGTTGACTAAAATCTGTCCTCTCCTATAGTCAGGTTTTAATACTGCTCTGATAATTCCCCTTGGTGCTGACATTTTTTCTGTTTTGCAGATAATCATTCATCTAGAACACCATAGGAAAAGTCAAGAACATAATTAAAATATCCACTCTCAGATTGTTTTCTCATCTGTGGTGCCTGCCCTCATTGACTTCCTTCTAGCACCTCTGAATCCCAAATTAATAGTTTTTCAACTACCCCTAATTTCCTGTGATCTAAACAACTCCACAATTGGTTTGGATGAAAGGACAAGTCAAGACTGGAAAAAAAGTGTCTTGTGCTATGAAGTACAGTGGAAAATTATTATTCACTTAGGAAAACATGAAATTGGATTCTTTTCTCACACCATGAATGTCTTTCAACTCCACATTAAATGTCAAAAACAAACATTTTTAACTCTTGGAAGAAAATCTAGGTGAATGCAGTTTTGATCTTTTGAAAGGAAAGGTTCTTAAGTAAGATACAAAAAAGGATTGATTAATTTTGTTATTCTAAATTTTGTTATACTAAAAAAAAGTTATAAGAACTTTTGTTTGCTCAAAGATGTTTGAAGAAACTGAAAGCCAAGATAAAAACTGGTAGTAGACATTTGGAATGCATTTATATGACAAAGGATTAATATCAAGAATATAAAAAGAATTGCTATAGATGAAGGGGAAGGGTATAAACTGCCCAATGAAAAATACTTAAGAGACAGGTACAAGCATTAAACAGAGAAGAATCATGTGTAGCTGTTAAGATTTGGATATGAGATGTTCCCTGAAAGCTCCTGTGTTGGTGCAGGAATGTTTGGAGGAAAAATGATCAGATTATAAAAGCTGTAACCTAATCAGTCCCTCCTAGTTTAAATGGACAGATTTGGGAAGTAATTGTCGGCAGGTGCATGTGGCTGAAGAAGGTGGGAAACTGGGGGCATACCTGAAAGTGTGCTTCTTCCCTGTGTCCCCTTCCCCATCCCTCTCTGCTTCCTGATCCTACCAGGAACTGACAAGTGTCCTCTGCTGGGTTCTTCCACCATAATGTTCTGCCTCACCTTGGACCCAGAGCAAAGGAATTGGTCAAATATGGATTAAGATCTCTGAAACTGTGAGTACCAAATAAACTTGCCCTTCTCTAAGTTGTTCTTGTTTTATTTTGGTCATTGCAATGAAAATCTAATTAGAACAGTAGCAAATAAACATGAAGAATATGAAGAATTGCTCAGTGTTAGTGACGGATGTAGAAGTGCCACAAGGCCAAATTGCAATAACATTTAATTAGTAATAATGAGAAAATCTGATAGTATGAAGTATTTTAATAGGTATAGCCCCACAAATGGGAGTGTAAATTGATGTAACCACTTTGGAATACAATTTGAAATTACCTTCAAATGCTTAAATTCACACATCCTATGAATGAGCTATTCCAATGCTAGGCATACACCAATAGAAATTCTTGCATCTATTGGAAGAAAAGCCTTCCGACAACCCAAATGCCCATAATTGAGAATTAGAATTAATAAATATTTACACAAGCAGATATCAATATAGAGTGTGGCTACAATTTGATGAATCTTGGAAATATTAAGTGCAAAAGTTAAATCTCAAAGATTACACAGGATTTTAGAAAAACGAAGACAAAACATTTGAAAATAACTTTTACAATTGCTTTAAAATGAAATGATTAGGTGTTAATCTGAAAAAAAATAATATAGGACTTCTATGCTGAAAACCATAAGACACTTAGGAATAAAAGAGCCAAATGAGCCAAGTGTTGTGCTGGCACACACCTGTAATCCCAGAGACTCAGGAGGCTGAGGCAGGAGGATTGCGAGTTCAAAGCCAGCCTCAGCAAAGGCAAAGTGCTAAGCAACTCGGTGAGACCCTGTCTCTAAATAAAATACAAAATAGGGCTGGGAATGTGGCTCAATGATCAAGTGCCCCTGAGTTCAATCCCTGGTACCCCACACACCTGAAAAAAAAAAAGCCAAATGAGAGATATTCTGTGTTCACAGGTTAGAGGGATCAATATTATAAAAATATAAATTATCCACAAATTAATATACAGGTTTAAAGAATTTTTTTCTTCTCTTTTCCTCCTCCTTCATTTTCCTCCATTCTTCTCTTCTCTTGTCTTTTCTCTTTCTCTGCTTCTGTCCTCTTCCTCTCCCCCAATCCCATTTCTAGTGTTAGAGCTCAAACCCAGGGCTTTGCACATACTAAACATGAGCTCTACCATTGAACTATGCCCTCAGCCCCAGGTTTCAAGTAACTAGCATCAAAATCCCAGAAAAGAGGGTTTTTTTGTAGATATAGATGACATTTTTCTAAAATGTATATGTAAAAAAGGAACTAACAACACAATTGAACAAGTTTTTCTTTTTTAAAAGAATATATTGGGAGAAATTGTCCTACTTAATTTCAAAATGTCAATCAAGACTGCAATCAATTCTGCATAGAACTGGCAGAGAAGGACACAAAAATAAAATAGAGAACCCAGATATAGCCCCACATAAGTATGGCCAGCTGATTTTTAATAAAGTTGCAATAATAGTTCAATGGAGGAGATTACTTTTCAACAAATAGTGATAGCACAATTCCATATCTATAGGTATAAAAATGAACCTTGACTTAAATTTTATACCTTATATAGAAATAGACTAAAATGGATCAGAGACTTAATGTTAAATCTAAGTCAATAAAACTCTTAGAAGAAAAATCTTCAGGAGAGAGTTCTTAAACATCACACCAGAAACATGATCGATAAAAGAAGAGAAAACTTCATAAATTGAACTTCACTAATATTAAAAACTTTTCCTGTGCAAAAGATCCTGTTAAGAGGATATGAAGACAAGATGTAGGCTTGGAGAAAACATTTGCAAACCGCATATCTAATCTAGAATATGTAAAGAATGCTTAAAACTCCACAGTGAACCCCCCTCCACACACAAAACAATCCAACTAGAAAACAGGCAAAAACCAGGAACAGACATTCCATAAAAGATGGTATATACATGTATGGCAAATATACACAAGAAAACAACATGTTCATCTCTAATTTAGAAAAATGCAGATTAAGATTATAATGCAATATCATTATACATCCATTAAAACAGGTCCAGTAAAAACCAAAAACAAAAACAAAAAAACCAAAAATCAGTGATGATGTGGAATGCTGTCAAGGATACAGAGAAAATGGATGTCTCATACATGGCTGGTGGGAATGTAAAATGTTACAGTCACTCCAGAAAACTCTTTGGCAGTTTAAGATACTAAAGATATGCTTATCATATTACCCATCAGTTGCACTCCTGTGGAAATTAAAACTGTGTCTGCTCAAAAACCTGCATTAGATTGTTTATAGTAGTTTTATTTGGAATAGCTCAAAACTGGAAATAACCCAAATGTCCTTTGATGGTGAATGGATAAGAGAACTGTGATAAATCTACTTTGGATACTATTTAGCAATAAAAAAGAATGAAATATTGACACAAGCAACAACTTGGATAGCTCTTTAGGGCATTATGTGAGAGGAAAAAATAGCCAATCTCAAAAGGCCATATAGGGTCTAATTCCATTATGTAGTAATTTTATGCTCTCTCAGTGCTGTTCATTCTTCAATAAACTTTTTTTGTTCTTTTTAGAAATACATGTATTTTGACATATTATAACACATGTAGTATAACTTATTCTAATTAGAATCCCCTTCTTGTGGTTGTACATGATATGGAGTTTCACTGGTTGTATATTCATAAATGAACAAAGGAAAGTTATGTTTGGTTCATTCTACTATCTTTCCTATTCCTATCCTCCTTTCCTTCCCTTCATTCCCCTTTGTCTAATTCACTGAACTTCTATTCATCCGTTCCTCACTTATTGTGTGTTAGCATCTACATATCAGAGAGAACATTCAGCCTTTGTTTTTTTGGGAAATGGCTTATTTCACTTAGCATGATAGTCTCCAGATCCATCCATTTACTGGTGAAAGTCATGTATAATAATTTTAAAATGTCAAAATTACAGAAATGGAGAACTAATTACTTACTGTCAGGCATTAGGAATTGCAGGGAAAAAAGGATGTGTGTAGCATGAGGGTGATTTGTGGTGATGGAATTGGTCTGTATCTAGAATGTGGTTTTAGTTACACAAATCTACACATTTGAGAACATAATATAGATTGGTAACACATTCTACCGATGTCAGTTTTCTGGTTTTGACATTATGCCCTAATTTTGTAAAATATTACCAATTTTATAATAATTATATCAGCCGGGAGAGAAGGAAATTAGGTCCATGAATAAATAAGCAAATTTTTAAAATTTTAAATAATTAAATTTACTTTTACAGTTACATAAAAACATAAATATTACACATGTTAATGGAGCAATATGTAATATTGTGCATATTAATAGACAAATATGTCATATTTTGAAACATGTATATATTACATAACATTTAAATTAGGTTAACCATATCTAACTCCTTAACTTTTTAATTAATTAATTAATTTGTTCTAATTCGTTATATATGACAGCAGAATGCATTTTGGATTCATAATACACAAATGGAGCACAATTTTTCATTTCTCTAGTTGTACACAGAGTCACACCATTCATGTCTTCATACATGTACCTAGGGTAATGATGTCCATCTCATTGTACCATCTTTCTTCCCCCTCTGCCCCCACCCTTCCCCACTCTCCCCTCTGCCCTATTCAAAGTTTAAGCAAAATATTTTTAAGTATTGACTACTGCTATGAGAGCTGAGAAATGTCAAAAGTTTTATTTCTCCTCTGCACACACTACTTAGAACTTTGTATGGCTTTTTCCCCCTAAGGCTGAAATTTCTTGCTTCATTTATTTAAAAGTGTTTTCTATTACCTTTCTAATCTGACTTTCCTTCATTACGTCTCTTTTCTCCCTTTGAAGTTCCTGTTAAACATATGTTGCATCTTCTTAAACCAGTATGTTTATGTCCAACTTCTTCTGGCAGTCCCATCTGTTTATCTCTCTGTGCTGGATCCTGGGTGATTATTTTTCATGGTGTCTGACTAAGTCCTATTGGAATCACAGGTTCTGAACTGGTTTCTGTACTTATTTCTCAGCTCTCATAGTACTTATCGGTACCTGAAGTTGCCATATTTATTTGTTTATGGGTTTATTTTCTTTCTCTCCCAGTTAGAACATGAACTCTATAGGGGCAAGGACTTTCTGCTTTATTCCCTGGAGTACTTTGAGTAGTACCTCTAAGTAGGTAAGAGAAAGACATTTTCATTGACAACAGACTTCTGAGGAAATCAATAATTCAATGAACAAAGTAGACTATAAAACATCCCTACAATTAAAAGATACATTTAACAAGACATGGAATCCATAAAATAAATCTGGTTTGTTGTAAAATGGAGCAACCAGATAACAAGAAAGAACATCTTGGAAATTAAATTATGTAATTGGCAAAAAAAAAATCAATAAATGAGCTAGAAGTTAATGTCAAAGAAATTTCATAAAATGGAGATGGAAAAGACACATATTTTTATTCTTTGATAAATATCAGCAGATAATCATAATATAGAATTATTATAGAGAGCTCCAACATCTAATGGGTGTATTCCCCTTCAAGTACCACTTTTGTGGTACCCTACAAATTTTTTTCATTGTCATTCATTTCTAAATATTTATGATGTTTTTCCATACAGAGTTTTTCCTTAAGCAGTGAGTCATTTAGAACTATGTCTTTGAATGTACAAACATAAAAAGTTTGTTTTGCTTTCCCCCCCCCCTTCTTTTTGGTACTGCCAAGGGCATGGGAATTCCAGGCTTATGCCCAAGCTTGGCATAGATTCATGTTCCTATCACTCATAAATGACTCTATTTCTATTTCCACAAGTAACTTGGGAAAGATAAATGATCAGGGATTTTGTGTCCTCATTCATGGATAAAACATTATATTCTGGCTCCCTGTGGTACACAAGACCTGAAAACTCACATTCAAACTTGTGTAATTGCAAAACCCATCTCCTTATACATGAATTTTGATTCACCTTTCTCTTTGTATCCTCAATATAATCAGGGATGGTATGGATCAAATGTCACTCGTTGCTTTGAACCAGTGTTCCCTTTTTACTTTAGATATATGGGTTTTTTTCCATTTTTACCTTTAAGATCAGTAACATGTTTAAACATCACACTTTATCCATGCCTGTCTGTATATTGGAGTAGTACTGGTGATTCTTACCTATAGCTCAGCATCTTTACTAGAAACGCAACTGGATCTTTCTCCCAGCTTCCCCATGTGCTCTTTAGCAACGATAATCCTATTATCTAATGTATTGAGTCTTTAAAAAAATCTCATCACACATTTTATTTCCAAGATTCCTGGTTGGTTGTTTTTTCAGAGAGCATGTTCATGTGTGATAGATAGATCCCTTTCCTTGCTGAACAAACTCTATTTCATCAGGTGGTGGTTTTTCTTCTTTGTTGAGTTTCTTTTGTGAGTAGTGTTTGTTTACTCTTAATTGTGAATGTATATGTGTATACATGTATGTATTTGTCTTTACAAGAGCTATACAGCTCTTGTTACCTGCTGTCTGCCTCCAGTGGAAGCAGGGATAGATATGTTGCCAATTGTGCTGAGATATTACCTGGGCTTTGTGGCTCCCTGCTCTATCTGTGAATCACCAACGTGTAGGATAAAAGCATTGGCGCTCAGTGCCATAGAACCATGAAGAGGCAGAGGAACAAGAAGCAGGTAGAAGTGATCCCCAAGTAACTTTCCTATTGGTATGTCTCAGATGCCATTTATTTCATGTCTTCATACACTTTTAGTTTGAGGCATTTCTGGAGTTACTCCTACCTTTTCCAGCAAGTTTCTCTGAACGTATTTTGGACATTGGCTTCCTCCTTCAATCTGATTCCATCTGCCTTTCATCATTCAAGTATGTCTCATAATTTCTGATTCACCAAGGATGCTCCTTGTTCCTTGATATTTACATGCATTTATTCTCTTGAAAATATATTTTCTGTCATTTCTAAAGATCTTGCAAAGGAAGGTGAAGCTAGTACAGGTTTTCAGTCTGCCATCTCCTGAATATGTTTGCTATTATTTTAAGTTTTGTGGAGGAAAAAAACCACTTCTTTTGGTAAAAAAGAGAAAACACTAGTAAAATATTATTCTGAAAGAATATAATGATAGCCACTATATGAGTCTATCTAGTACTATTTTAAAAAAAGAATATTAACATAAAGAGACTGTGCTAGATATTAAAAGATGTTCTAAAGCTAAGTTAATGATAAGAATGTGGTGTTGACATAGGACAAAATGGACAGATCAAAGGAATAGATTAGGAGATCCAGACATATTATTTAGTATATAATAATGTTGGTATTTTAAATCATTAGACAAAATACTGTATTGGCACAGGAGACTGACAAAAGAACTTTTCTAAGAAGACACCAAATCCAGAAATTCAAAGTGGAAAAACAGATAAGAACTTATAAATTAAAAATGATATTTTCAGTAAGCAACAGAAATCCTAAACTGAAAAGACAATCAACTACTAGAAGTGTTCTTGCAATAGGGATAAAAAAGGATTAATATATATATATAAATACCAGAACGAACACTATAAAATAGAAGAAACATAAATAACAGTAAATGCACCTGAAATGCCATCTTTCTATGGAAAATAATATCTATACACCATTTTTAAGCTTTTGGCCAATATTCCCACAGGTGATATGGGTGTGGTACATATATGCCTATAGATAAGAGTGTAGATATAACCTACAGGGAGGACAATTTGCTATGATATATCAAACTATCTAAAAATGTGTCCAGCATAATTGATCCATATGATCTATTTCTAGGAACATATTCTAAGAAAATAAATGGACAAATGTATCTGCAAGCTAGGCTTATAATGATAGCAATTGCTTGTGTCAGGAAAGTATAACCACCTATGTGTTCATCAGTAAGGAAATAGTGGCTGTCAAATTTGAGTGTATATGTGATTTTTCCCATCAGGTAACATTTGGGGTGTCTGGAGACATTTTTGGTGGACACAACTTGGGGGAAGGGAGTGCTACAAACTTCTCATGTGGGGGCCAGTAATGCTGCTAACCATCCATCCTGTGATGCACACGACAGCTTCATGTGACAAAAAATCATCTGGCCCCAAATATCAGCCATTCTGAGGCTCAAGAACCTTGAAATAAGTGATGGTACATTATAGAATAGGAAGATTTTTATCTATTTAAGATGAGACTGTATATTTCCATCTATTGAAATATAAAGACATACATGACATACAGTGAAGAAAAAGTTGCTGGCTAAAAATTAGAGGCAGCAAAACTGAGTTAGATGAAACTTTGGTTGAAACAGCTAAGGTATCTGGTTGTGTCCAAATATATTGTCTCCCAAATCACTCTAAATGGTGTATCATCTTTTCCTAAGTAATTAGTGACTACCAAATATTTATACATAGACATTTTAGTAAGAAGACTTCTTTTAATAGCTTCTATTTTTGGAGTGCCTAGTATATGCCAGGTCATGTATTAAATGGTTATTTCATTCCTGTGATTAAAAAAAAAATAGCGTTTCCTTAGTGCACATAAATTGTACCAAATTAGAAAAAAAAAGAATAGAAAAAAATTTAAATTTAGACTTTCTCACTCAGTATACTCTGTTTTGTAGCATGTTGGTGCATATCTTTCCAGATCTTTCCCTGTGTATTATTGTACTATATGTAATAAGTAATGTTTTCAAATTTGTGTTTTTCAGTTCATAAACTGCAGCTTTCTTTATAGCACATCTTTGTATCAGCCAATATTCAGATAATATTAAAAATTTCCCAACAATGTCATTTGTGGATGGCTTATCTCCCCAAAGCAGGGCTGGAGGAGAGGTAAGTAACCCTAATTCATCACCATTTGAAACAGCAATTTTGAAAAATGGTAATTAAAAGGGAGGAATCAAAGAGGTTTGTTGTCTTTCCATGAATTTTAGGGCGACTAGAAGTTTCCATTTATTGAAAGAAAACTCTATGTTGCCTGTGTACTTTTTTGAGTCAGTTTCAGACTTGAATCTCTTGTACACATTCAGAATTCAATAAATCAATGTTGGGTTAGAAATGAATGCTGATCACTTGCCAGCAAATAGCCAGGAATAACTCACTTCCTGAGTGACAGTCTTGGGAAAATAGACCTAAAAATCATGACAAAGTCAGCCCATGGAGAACCCAGCTGTCCATTTTCTATCTGGCCCACAGCTGAAAAACAATTCATGTTTTAAGTGTTAGGTTTGCTCCATCTTCAGACTATAGCATTTGAGAGAATCTATGAGTCAGAACTGTGGGCTGGAAACACAGAAACTGCTTCTAATTAACTTAAGCCTGAAAGGAATTTATCAGAGGATTTGAGGCTGTTCACAGAATACCTGGGAATCCAGAAAGTTCACAGAAGCTGCATAAGAGCCATCAGACCCCAGTCACCAGACACTCTATTCATGCCACAATAGGCACCCCTATCACAGCTCATTTCCATGTATCTGGCATCCTCCATTGCATTGAAGTCATATTGAGAAAACTCCAATGGACCCCAGTCCTTTGGGTCACTGTCTTTAGATTTGAAGTCTGTAATATCTGACTAGGTCATGAACCCACATTTAATCCCAGGGGAAGGGAAAAGAAACACCTCCCCATTTTCATAGTGGGAAGTAGGGCTGTGTTCTGCAGGGGCTCAGACACTAGGAAAGAGATTTGGGATCCCAGCAGGTGAAAGATGATGCAAGGTGCAGTTAGGATAGTAGATAGGCTTTATTTGGAGGGGGAAACAGCCCCCTCCCTAGTCATTTCATTGTACTTTTTATATGCAGGTCATACAAAGAAGACACAGTGCCAACAGGTTACATAAATGAGTGCATGCTCACAAGCAAATGTTTATGACTTTGAATACATATGGTGAATTAAAGCATTTATGACCTTGACCATGTACTAAACCATAACAGGCTGAAAGTCTCAGCAAGGGAGCCTAACTATAGCCAATCTTGAGCTCACCCTGTAGGCTGCCTTCCATCCTTCCTGGCCTCAGCATGGGAAACAGATTTTGGATGAATTCAGGGCAACCAAAGTGGCAGTTGCCCACGCTATAGACCAGAACTCAGAAGTAATTTATGTATGACTAAATGCCCTGAATAATAACATCCTAATATTAAGAATCTACATTTTTCTCCTCGATTCCTGGCCCTACCTCTACTATTTGATTATATAGAAACTGAACCTCAAAGAGAGTGAGTAAAGTGCCCCAGATCCCTTAGATCCCTTGACAGAGATAAGATTTGAATCTAGATCCTTAGAGCTTTTCCTATTGCATTGCAAAACTGAAATGCCCTCACATCAAAGAGGTCTGCCAGAAATCCACACTAGGATCCCATGCAAAGCCTTGGAGACAGAGACTTGCAACAGGTTGCCACACCACTGTGGATTTCTTTTGCCATCCTCAGTGCAGAAGAATTGTGTAGTTTTGCTTATTGCTTGAAGGGGAGGCTGGAAAAGGGAGCTCAGAGGCAAGGAGACATTTTGGAAGTAAAAGGATTTTATAGTCACTTCTCAGTGACTCAGTTGCCACCAGCATCGATCATGTTGAAACTGCAGGGGCATTGAGATCTTGCAGCAGTGTCCCTTTGTTTAGTATCTAGCTTTTTCTGAATGATGCTCTTTCATGTTCTTAAAAAATACAGGACTTGGGGAGTGAGTGTTGTGGAGAAACCACATGTTATTTTCTCAACAGGAATAATTGATTTCTTCTAATTGATTTGGGAATCCTGGTAGTGAGGACACAGCACTGGACCATGAGTTTTCTCTTTATAATTATATCTGCAGAGCATTTTTTCCCCCAGAAACAACAGCACCTCAATTTTACAATGGGAAGTGTTTATGCCATTCCAAAGAAGCATAGAATAACATTTTAAGCTAAAACTGTTGCCATTACCAGAGATCCATGGGAGGAAATAAAATGCTGCTGTTGTGGAGTGAGACCTTACTAAAGGCAGGTAGACTTGTGATGCCGATTCCGTGATCTTTGGAATGCCTGTCATTGGGGCCTGGGCAGTGTGAGGCAACCTTGGGCCCAGGAACTATTCAGGACTGGGTTGCAAGAACTTGAGGACTCATTTCACCCTCACTAACAAGGAACTAGGAGATCAAAGGTGAGTCTTTCCCATCAAAGGTGACTTAGTTTCACCACTTGTAAAGTGGTGATATTTATGTCTATTCTTCTATATACAAAGCTGCTGTGATTGTAAGAAGTAGAGGTAAGAGCATTTCTTAAGGGTTCAAGTACAATGGAAGGGGGGTCATCAATACGTTGTCAGCCCAGGGAGTCTCCTATAGAATGTCCATCCTGAGAAATGATTGAGCTTTGCTGCAGGATAGGGTGGAATTTTCTTGGTGAAACAGGAGAAAATGTAAGGAAATGTTTCTTAACCGGCTCCTACAGCAGACAAAACTTGACAAATTCTCTAGGGAACAATTATGAATAGCCCTCTGCACACCCCACCCTCACCCTCACTGAGCTGGCTCCCTGACACTTTGCAGGAGGCTAGACACCTCTGTCATCCCCTCAATGTGTCAAGAGGTCCTTCTACAAATTCAGCTATCAACTCAGTGAGCTCAAAAACAAGACATTCTCAGTTCTCTTCCTTCCACCCTTGCCCCCCACTCCTTGAGATTGGCACACCAAGGGGTCCATCACCTTTATTGACATGAAATTGGACTTTGAGATCAAGATGGAAGGTAAATAACAGCAGTATACATGCCTTAGGTAATCTTTTACAGCTCTTCTTGAATCACTTTGAGCAGAGAGCCTTACCTATAAAACGTATGTGGTCAGGGTGATGCAGTGTGACAGAGATAGAAGAGGGTTGGGTTGACTTACAGACACGGGGTTGAGTCCCAGCATTTTAGTCAGCTTTTTCACTGATGTGACTAAAAGACCAAACGAGCACAATTGTAGAGGAGGAAAAGTTTATTTGGGGCTCATGATTTCAGAGGTTTCCATCCATGGACAGCAGTCTCCATTCTTTGAGGAAAGGTGAGGCAGAACATCATGGCATAAGGAGGTAGCTCATTGATGATCAGGAAGCAGAAAGAGAGACTCCATTGGCCAGATACAAATATATACCCCAAGCCACACCCTAATTCCCTCCTACTCCAGCAACACCCTAACTTCAGTTACTACCCAGTTAATCCCTATCTCCGGTTTAATTTATTGATTGTGTTAAGACTCTTACAACCCAATCATTTCTCCTCTGAACCTTCTTGCATTGTCTCACATATGAGCTTTTCACAAGCCATAAACCCAGCATAACATGTGCAAGCGGCATGGGAGAACTTGACAAACTGCTTTTCTTCTCCAAACCTCAGTTTTTTTCACCAGTAAAATAAGGATAAACATAATACTATCCCCATGGGCTTGTGATGGGGCATAGTACTTGGCATTCACACATAAGTGCTTCATAAAACCAGTGTGTCTGTATTTAATGGAGAGAAGAGTTATTTAAAATAAAACTGACTTCAGCATTTGTTGCCTTTTAAGGGAAGGGACAAGGGGAAGGCAGAAATACCTGTACCAGTGGGCACATAAATCTCTATACTACTCCATTCTACTCACTGGAGGGGCCCCAAGACTGGGGATGGTTGAAGGGCAACTGGAATTTCAAGGTCTCTGCCAGATTGTCTGAACGACTCAAGAGCCACAGCAGATGATTCTTTGTTTAGTAGACATTGTGGGTGTCTGTATGTGAAAATATACGCATGGAGCTAAATAGAAGGTGGGGAATTCTATCACTGTCATAATGGAGAGTGGGTAGAAGCTGTCAAGAAAGGGGATACCCTGTGGTGAGGGTTTTTACCTGCAGAGACAAAGAGAAATTCCCAGCAGCACGTGTTCCAAAGACTCAGGAGAACAAGAATGTCTGATACCCATTTTCAGGTCATGTGTATGACTGTGAAGTTCATCTTTCTGTCCAAGCCTTCAGAAAGTATGCTGTGGACAAAGATGCTTTGTGTGAGCAAATTAGGAGAAATCAAGGAAAAGAGACTGAGCTCAAGTCAGATGGAGCAGGGAGGAGACAAAAGCCATTGAAAGTAACATCAAAGTGAGGCTAAGACTTGTTGGAGATGATCCTGGAGGTGACCCCAGGAATTTGCAGAATGTTCATAACAAGACATTGGACTTCCCACAGGAGGAAAGATGGAGACTCCAGCCAGTTTTACCTAAATCTCAAAGACAGGGTGAACTTCAGTCAGTGGCTTGATTCATGCCTGTGGTTGAGAAACTGCATAGAGGAAGATGAAGGGAGTTTTGATGACTGCCACTAGAAGAAGGAAATCTTTAGTAAAAATATCTAGCTGTATGGAAAGCATAATAGTCACTAGGATTGTTTGCAAATGTGCTCTGTCTTTTCCTTCCAAGCACTGGGCAAAATTGTACTTTCCTCCCTGAGGTCATAGGCAAGCCTTGGCCCAGGAATGTGACCAGAGGCATGCACCTTCTAGGTAGGAGCTGAGTCAGTGTGTACCTCAAGCCTCTCTCTTTTCTCTCTTTGATGACTTGCAGAGATTTGAGAGTGACTGCTCTGCTACCCCAAGTCCTCAGTAAGGATAATACCCAGAAACCTGGAATAAATTTTTCTTGATTTGTTGTAAAAGTAACAGAATTTGGGGAGAAGAGGGTTCTTACTGTTGCATAACCTGGTCCATTCTGAATGACACAGGAATTTGTGCAACACCCTCTTGTATTAATGACAAAACTGAGACTTAGGAGCAGTGACCAGCTTTGGGTTACAAGAGGCTTTACAGAAAATCTGCAACCAAGGCCCAGTTCTGTTCCCCAGCAAATAGCCACCTCCACATTGAGTGGAAGGAGTTACACGTGGTAGGAGTGTGGTAACATGATGCCTGGACTTCTTCGCACAGGTACCAGTAAGAACAAGTTGAAGACATAGGGTTCAGAGCCACTCCAGGGAATATTCTAGAGGCTTCTGCACCTGCCTCAACTGTCTCTTAACTGGGGGGTGTTCATGAATAGGCCTTCTCACATGGCTTCTGGACATCCAGTCCACTTGGCCCAAGGTGTGTGCTGCTTCTTTGATGATAATATTTGTCAATTTGCTTTGACACTTTTCTGCCTTTGTTCTTTGTCCTTTTTGTGTTTCTGGTTGATCTGGGTAATGGCCCATTGTATAAGCCAGGGATACAGTAATGATGCATAATGAAAATCTCAAAACCTCAGTGGTGTTTCATAATAAGTGATTATTGCTCAAGCATCTATCTTCTCCTCCTGGGAGCAGGGGCTCAGCTCAAGAATCTCATTCTCCTGATGATGGCAAAAGTGTCAGAGAGCAAATGGAAACAGGCAAAGCCCCTGAAGGCCTAGGCTCAGGACAGGCCCCCTGTCATTTATTCCTAATTCTCTAGGCCAAGGAAAGTCATCTGGACAGTCAAGAAGTGGAAAACACATTCTCCCATATCACATGGTGAAGGACGTGGATGTAGAGATGGTATTACAAAGTGCATTTAAGCAGCCAAAGGCAAGCAGAACAATTATGCTGAATGACAAGGCCTTTATAAATGGTTTATTGGCCCTGGAAAAAACAGACTTTAGATCACCCAAGATCTGTAATTGTATCGGACATGCCAAGTAAATGCACACAGGAATTTGTGCAACACCCTCTTGTATTAATGAACCTGTGAGTCAAAGTTTACTCTTTGCTTCTTCTTGTTGCAGAGTATCCACTTACTGACCACCTGATAGGACTCATATACTATACTAGGCCCTGGAGTCACAAGGAAGAATATGAACATTCTCCCTTGAAGATCTGTGGGGTATACAGATGGATAGAAATGTGCAGTGTGGTTAGGAATAAGGACAGATAGAGAAAAGGTGCTATGCAGGGCCTGGTAACAAACTAGGCCTTGAAGAGTATATAGTAATGGATATGGTAGATATGGGATGAACATTCAGACAGAGGGAGTTTCCTGTTTCAGCTCTGGCTGCTATAACAAAAAACACCAGAGAGTGACTTAAACAACATTTATTTCTCACAGTGCTAGAGGCCGGGAAGTCCAATAGGTATCTGATGGGGGCTTCTCTCTATATATGAGAGAGAGAGAGAGAGAGAGAGAGAGAGAGAGAGAGAGAGAGAGAGAGAGAGAGAGAGACAGGGAGAACTCTACCATGTCTCTTTTTATGAGGGTACTAATCCCATTATGAGGGCTCTACAGTCAGGACCTAAATATCTCTGGAAAAATCCCAAGGCCTCATCTCCAAGTACCTTTGCACCAGGAATAACTTTTCAACATAGGAACTTTGGGGTGCATGCCAACATTCAGGCCGTGTCTTCTGGGAAAAGGCATAAAGAAGAGAGCATAGATATGATAGTGTGTTTGGGCAGCATTGATTCTCGGAAGTTAAGTTTTGGTCTGATACTCTAGGACCTTAAATACAAATGTAAGGACTTAGGACTATTTCTAGTGAACATTTTGGAGGCACTGAAGGGTTTTAATAGGAGGAATAAGAATATCCAATATTTGTTTCTGAAGATTGCTGTGATTAATGTGAAGGATACACTAGAGGAAAGACAACCAGTTTAGAGATGAATCTGAGTGTCTGAGCAGAAATAATGAGGTTCTGAAGGAAAGGCAGAAGCAGATCAGGGAAAATACAGCCAGAGAAGACTGAGATTGCTAAGTTAAACACCTGTATGGGAGCAGGGCTATTACCCAGGAGGTGATATGGAAGGAAGAAGGTCAGGAAACAAATTTGGCTCTAAGAGTTTTGGAGCTATAATTCATGAACATGGAGGGAGGTGGTTAGTTTCCCACAGGTAGTCAAGGTGGTAGCAAGAGAATAAGGAGTGAATGGTGTTGGGATAGCAAAAGAAGAAAAAAAAAAGCTTTGCAAATAGAACAAGGCTGGATATACTGGCCCACCATATAGAGTTTTGAAGACTGTGTACAACACAAATTTAGGAGAAACTATTCCCAACATAGACTATGTAAGTCGGGCCTCAATGACTGCTGTGGTTTGTAGCTTAAGTGGCTAGAGATGTCCAACCTGCCCATGAGGCTGGTCAGATGATGCCACTGGATTTGATGCCCAGGACTCACCCTAGACCAGTTACATCAGGAATTCCAGGGATGGAAAGAGAGATGTAAGCATCAGCTTTGTTTTTGTTGATTGGTTTTAAAGGAGTCACTTGGTGACACTTGAAATCTCCCCAGGTGATTCCAGTCTGCAGCCAGGGTGGAAAGCCACTGCTTCCTGCCCATCTACCATCATAATCCTGTACCTCAGCACATGTGCATTGCCTAACAGACTAGATTCAGGTTAGCTCCATGGTTTCCTACCACAAATGGACATCCAACACGGCTTAGGAATTGAACCATGCTTCTCTAGAGAGCCGTTTTCCCATCATCCAAGATGATCACTTCATATTTTTTATTAGTCTCCAAAACATCTTCCAACTCCAGTCCAGCTTATGCTCTCACCTCAAGCATCTCTGAGAAAACCAAAGCCATGAGAATCTTCACATCACCAAATCTACATCTCTACCAAAACCCCTAACCATCTTCTCTGTGCCTTCTCCATCTCAGGGCACCTCTTCTCATGTGCTTTGGACGCCAGCCCTTTCTGTCCTGCATCTTCTGTCTCCTTTCTGTTAGTAACATTCTCATCAGCAGTTAGGAAAGTCTTGTAATCTTATTGTTGGGGTACAGGCTATTTTAGTTACTTATGTCTGTGTAGTCCCCCATCCCCAAATTTAGCAACTTGAACAACGATCATTTTATTGCTCAGGATTGTGGACAAGGCTCAGAGGGATGGCTTCTGTCTTCTCCTTGTGATATTGGTACTACTCAGCAGGGGCTGGAGAGTCTGAGATGATCTTATTCATCTGTCTGACACCTCAGCTGAGGAGGATCAGTAACTTAGAGTTTGGCTCTGGCTATGGGTCTTCTCTCTTCTTGTGGGCTCCCTTATATGTTAGTTTACATGTGGCCTCTCTTTCCATGCAGTGTTTTTATCAAGATATCTCTCCACTTGGCCTTTTTCTCTGGAGAGTATGGTCTCTGAACATGGTTAGTTCCCTTCTGAGCAAAATCAGAAGTTATGGGGTATCTTCAGGTTGGGCTTGGAATCCCCCATTTTCCCTTCTGCCAACTGTCACTTCTGGTCAAAACAAATAATAAGAGAAGTTCAGATTCAATGGGAGAGGGAACAATTTCTACCTCCTGATAGGAGAAATGGTTGGTGACCATATATACACATATAATTATTAATATTACTTTTACCTGGCACTTGGGAGTTCTGAGCAAGAGAGAAGTATTGCAGGAGTGATACAAATGGAACTCAAAGTACAGAATAAATTTTATCAGAGGTAAAGCTAACTTGGTTTAAGCAACAGTGGGCTGCACCTAAATCTGCTTTAGACAACAATGGTCTTCGTCCTGCTTCACTTCTGAACTTGAAAGATTTATCCTTGTTTGTATGCACAATTCAGGCTTTCCTTTCTTTAGAGACAGAACCTTCCTGAGATAATATATCATATGAAAGGGAAGGAGCTAGAAACTAGAGACAAAGAAAGGGTATGAGCAATTTGTATTCCACTTATCCGTCTAAACCCACAAATCCACCAGTTCCTCCTCCCCTGGGAAGAAATGAGCAGGGATGGAGAGAAGGGCTCAAGACTTCTTCCCAAGAAGACGCTGGTCTCCTGATAGTCTCAAGGACCTGACTTGTTGTGAAGGCAGGAAAGCAGGGGAGGGTGGTACTTCCTGACATACCCAATGTAAGTGATGTGTCCACTTACACATCAAGATCTCTCTCCACTTGGCCTCTTTCTCTGGAGAGTATGGACTCTGAACCTATGGTCAACCAAGTGTGTGATTGCCCCCTCCAGGGTGATTAGTAGTTTATTAGGGGGTACTCTGTCACTTTCCACAGTCATATGGCCACAATCCAATACCAACCAGTACTTTGTTTGGGACAGTTGGTATGTCCCAGAGTCTGCAAAAATGCTCAAATTAGTCCACAGAGAGCCTGAAAACCCTAGGTAAACTCACCCCACTTTTATTTAAGCTTCTATTATTCCATCTCTGGCCATCCCCCTCCATGCTTGGCAACCTTTCTCATTTGGAAGAGTTCTGCCTTTGTCTTTGCAAATGTAATTGTATTATGTCCTACTATCAGAAGAATATTTATATTTTATAATACACAGGGTGGGCAATCCTTTCCCTAAATATTCTGAAATAGATCAACCCTGTACATTAATTGTACAATACTAACATCCACATCCTATACTGACAATTCACTGTTTTGTGTTTCATCTTAGAAGATGCCCATCACACAAAATGGCTTGGCCGAGGTCATATAATGAGCTCAAATGATAGATTTTAATAACTCTATTATCATAATGGTCGTGATATAAAACTGTCCCAAACTTGAATAATAATATTTGACCTCCCATTATTGAATACGAAAATATCTGCCTGTCAATATAGTTCAAGATATGAAAAATAAAAATTGTTAAGAACTCTGCAAAAATTAAAGTCCTCAGATGACCTCCGTCAATGTGAACTGCTGCCTCATCCAGGAGATCTTACTCATGTGCTTAGTAAAATCTAAGTCCTTTCTATAGTCACAGTTTGGATGTAGTTCCTTCAGGACATCCAAATATAATTTTTCCAGCCCAAGACTAGTGCTTCATGTTTTATAGGGAGGAGAGTTAAGGGGACACACGAGGCTAGCCTAGCACCAATGCACACCCATGATATTCAGAACCACAAGAAAAATAAGAAACCCCCCAAACAATTATTCCCCCCCAAATCTTGCTTTTTTTTTTCCATTAACCCAAACATGCATTACCATTGCTGAGATGTAGTGTCATCTCAGTGGTGGGTAAGAGTGGGTTGAAGGAGAAACTTATGGTGATTTGAACTCCTTGTGGTGCCAGTCTCAGTCTTAATCCTCTCAGTCATGAGAATTTAGCTCTACTGGGAGAAATATCTGATCAAGAGACTAATAGGAGCAGTCATTTTCCCATGCTGGCACTCTCTCTGCATGCTTTTGTTATTCACCATATCTACGTTGATGGCTTCCTCCCAGAAGCACCTGCGACTATCCATCTGAAGGCTTTCTCTGTGTGTGGGAGGTTGTGTGAGACCCATAAGTGCCCATGGGTTAAGGACCCCAGGAACAATTCCTTCAAGGAAATGATGAACAGAAGGAGTTTGTGCATAAACACCAGGCTTCCTTACTGCTTGAGTGGGACACATCAGAAGTATATTCCACCCATCTCCCAAAGAGTCTCCAAAAGGACTGAGTCTCAGTTGTTCACAGTTACACCCTTTGTTGACTTTCCTTTCTTCCCAAGAAAGATGGTACTTCTGGGGCCATTTCCCAAATAAGCTACCTCTACCAAAATCCTTATCTCAGACTCTGCTTCTAGGGGGGATCCTCAGCATTAAACTTCACATCTGCAGGAAAAGTCTACGTACTTTTTTCTCTCACCTAGAGTGACATTTTAGATATTTTATCTTTTCAGCAAAATTTCAAAATAAAATTGACGATGTCAGTCACCATTGATAGAAATGTTCCTCTTTGTAATGTCCTTTAGGTATTAAACTTCTTTACTTCCAAATCCCTTCTGAATTTTATGTTTCGGAAACCTAGAGATGAACTGAGTTTAGCCGGAGCAACCAACACCTCTGGAAAGCAGCCATATTGAATTTCTCCATGAAGCCAGTGTCAAGGGATGGATGCCCCTTGTCCCCATATTTCCTTCAGCTAGAGCAGCTCCCTCTGAGATTACAGGCCTGAAGCTGAAGTACCAGGGATGTGATGAGAACCAACACTCTATCATCTATTTCTTCCAGAGCCTTAAATGTGTGCCACTTGGATGGCAGCTAAAAAGATTTCTGCTAACACTTGGCTGTCTGCAGTACTGCAGCAATTCATGTGAACCTCTAGTGTTCATCTCCCTCTGTCTTTACGAAACAGTCTTGGATAAGTTGTTAGCATTTTGGCCTGTTTCTGCTCCATACATAGGGCCATCAGTGTTCCATAGGCATGATTCCCTTCTTCCCCATTTCTCCCCTATTCCTGTTTCTTCCAGACACAAGTTTACCTTTTGCTCATATTGCTTCTGTGGGCAAAGTCTCCCATGGTGAGAAAAGGGAGAAGAGTCACTAATGACTGTTATGGTTGTAGGATATGAGTTTTTAAAAATAAGAAGTAAATCTTAAATAACTGTGAGTTGAGCCAAGAAGTAAAGATCCAGGAGGGGAGTTGTGGAATCAGAGAAAGAACCCCTGGCTGATTAATTTGAGAAGCCAAGCCTCCATTTCTGAAGTTCACAGCCAAGCATCCTGGATGAACCTGAGGTCATTGTTGGTCAGCAGAATCAGTGATCCAGGTTAATGATCCAGAGACTGAGGTGAGAGAGTGAGAACAATTTGAAAACTTCTGGAACCTCTGAATCTGGTTGCCACCAAATGTGAACGGCACAACCTTCAGTGAGCAAAAGCCATTATTAACTCCTGCAACCTAATTGTGGCCAACTCTAAACCAGAACCATATAGGAAATTCTGGAGACAAAGATCACCCTTTAACCAAAACAACTCAGTATAAACTGCCACAGAGATATGAAGTCAGTTGTTCAGGCAGGTCTTATATACCTCCTCCTCAATTAGAGTTCTACTCATATCATCTTTACCTTACTATCATTACTCTTCCTGGCTTTCTTGGGTGTGTCCCATGCTTTTCCTTGAGTCCTTAAATTTCCCATGCATATTACCCAAGGGCACTTCCCCTGGGTCTCACTTGGTAATACTCCAAATATTCTGTTTAATCTTGCCAGGGTCCTCCTCAGTCTGTTCATACTTTCTGATGGAAGCACTTGAAAAGGGATTGCTTCATCACCTACTTTATTAAAGACTCTACCTGATGCTTTTAAGAATTGAAGCTCCTCAATTGCTTCTTGAGTCTGGACCCCTTTGAGAAAGTCACCACTCTGATTCCTGAACCATTTCTATTTTCCTCTGTCAAATTTCTTTGAGCCTGAATATCCCTGATGAAGAAAGAAACAAAACAAAGCAAAATATAGTTTCCTCTTCTAAGGCCCAAATGAGCAGGTGCATATCTGAACATATAGCCACAATGTAGGTACTCCTGCATCTGCTAAAACCCAAGGATGCAAAGCCAAAAGATGCTGTCTCTTTGACTCAAATGCTTGTTCTTGAGCCATTCTTCAAGATTTCAGGCAATATGTTGGGTATTGGAGGTAATAATAAATCATACTTCCCCCTACCCATATCTTTTTGAGTTTTGATATCAATTGGGAGATGATACAGTATTCAGACAAAGAGGAATCAAAATTTCAGCTTGATTACTACATGTGTGGTTGAAAATGGAGATTTGACCAACTTGGCTTCCTAATACTCAGTTCCCATAACAAGCAGGACTGTAGGGCTTCCACTGCTTTGGGCAGAGCTGGCTTTTATAGACAGGCAATATGGAGGAGTCCAAAAGACCTATTTCCTAGGCAGGGGGTCCAGGAGAGAATGCCTGGGAGATGCTGGTCTAACATGCTCTGTTCATGATCATGAACCCATAAACTTGATAAGCCATCCTTCTCCTGGGAATGGAAGGTGGAGAGAGAAGGAGCATTCTTTAAGTACATTTCCCCCCTGGAGACAGAAGCGGAAATTGCCTTCCTCTACAAGAGCTTAAGGGATGGAGGAATAAATTATCCCATCTTCCCCCTACCTCCTATATGGAAAAAACAGTCTGTTTCTTAGTGTCCCTACACTGTTGGCAGCAGCATAAGTGAGCAGAGTCTCATGGGAAATGGCCTGATAATTTTGACTGAGGCTTAGTATACTATGACCCAGCCATCCCACTCTTAGGAATGTATTGCAAATAAATCATCTCATGGTCTATAAGGCAACATACAGAGGTGTCCATCACAACAGCAGAAGGCAACCCTAAGTCCATGCCTAGGAGAATGGACAGACAAGTGCAGTGGACATTCACTACAGATTGCTAGAAAGCTCTCTGAGCAGTGAGTCAATAGCATGTGTAGCCATGGGAACAGAGTTGGGTTTTGTTTGTTTTGTTTCAAGTGGAGTTAAAGAAGAGAAAGACTGCACTAGGCAATCACCATTGAGAAAATACATATATATATATATATATATATATATATATATATATATATATCTCCCAAATCAAAGAATAATATTTCACGTTTTACAAAAATGCATACATACAAATTCAAGGACATAAAACTTAAGCACTAGCATGGGAGCCTGAGGGGGTCATCTCCTTCACCTTCCAGGTATTGTCACTTTGCCTCTTTTCTCTCCTCTCTCACTCATGTGTTTCTTTAGCTCGGTTTCCAAGCCTGTTATCCCCTGAACTGCATTCTGAAGGTCACCAATGACTTTCACATGGTCAGATTCACTGGACTTGTTTTGTTTATATTTGTATTCATTTTTTTTTGGAGGGGGTACCCGGGATTGAACTCAGGGGCACTCCACCACTGAGCCACATCCTCAGCCCTATTTTGTATTTTATTTAGATACAGAGTCTCGCTGAGGTTACTTAGTGCCTGGCTTTTGCCGAGGCTGGCTTTAAACTCATAATCCTCCTGCCTCAGCCTCCTGAGTCACTGGGATTTCAGGTGTGTGCCAGCGTGTCCAGCTATATTTGTATTCATTTTTAAAGTTAAGGTTAAATTAACTCATGCTTTTAAGTGTACAGTTCTGTTTTAACAAATGCATGGAGTCATGTAACTGCCATCACCATAACCAAATCATGGAAGGTTTACCATCCTCAAAAAATTCCTTTATGATACAAAGGAGTCATTCCTTCTCCCATGCCCAGACCCCTGGCAATAACTCATCTGTTTTCCGTACCTGTAGTTCTGTTTTTCTGAGTGTCACTGTTTGGATATTACCCCCAAAAGACCATGTGTTGAAGGCTTGGTTCCCTAGAGTGGTGCTATTGGAAGGCGGTGCGACCTTTGGGATAGGACTTAGTGGGAAGTCCTTAGGTTACTGGGGTGTGTGGCCTTGAATGGGATTGTGAGACCCCTGCCCATTCCTCATGATCTTTGTTTCCTGAATAAGGAGGTGAGTAGTTTGCTGTGCCTTTTGATCTCTGTCATTGCCACCCATCCTGCCCACCACAGGCCCAAAACAATGAGTTGCCCCATCATGGACCAAAATCTTCAAAACTAAGAGCCAAAGTAAACACTTCTTCTTTGTAAATTAATAATCTCCAGGCTTTGTTTATAACAATGGAAAGCTGATTACCAGATTTGCCTAAGTGGAATCATAGTACATAGCAGATAATATGGACCAAGTGGTCATGTGTATTGATAGTCTGTTCCTTTAAATTACCGAATGGCAATCCATTGTATGGATGGACCGCAGTTTACCCATTTATCCACTGAAGGGCATCTGAGATGTTTCCAGATTTAGGTGATTACAAATAAAGCTGATACGGATATTTGCACATAAGTGAACATGAGTTTTATTACCCAGGGAAGAGATTAAGGTGTGGGGTTGCTCGGTCATGGTGTGGTCATGGTTTTGGCAGGTGTATATTCTTACGAGACACTGGAATGGCTATTTTGGGGACCTCACTTTACTGGACTTCTTGGCATCATGCAGCATGGTTGCTCTCCCCTTTCTGGGAGGTCATTTCTTCCAGTTCCTTTACTGGTCCCCTTGTTCCACCTTCTGTGGTGAGGTTGGGACATTTCCAGGACTCAGTACCAAGGTCTCTGTTTTCCCTTCCCCAGGGTGACAATGGTCATTCTGGGAGCATAAGTGCTATCTCGGGGCCATGACTCACCCATTTATAACTTTATCCTTCACCTCTTCTAAACCTCAGACTCGAGTATCCTGCTCTGAATGTGCCATCCTCACAGAGCCTTCTCGAACTCCGATGCCCTCCCTGCTCTGCTCCTCCTCCCTTACTTCTTCTCTGGTTTTCTCCACCCAAGTGATGGCAACTCCACTTAACCAGGTGCTGAAGGAGAAAACCTGGGACTTATTATTTACACTTTTCTTGTATTTGCTTTCTATTGCTGCCTTAAAAATTACTAGACATGCATTTGGCTTCAAACAACATCCACTTATCATTTCATAGCTTCTGTGTGTGGTCAGAAGATCAGCCACACTGTGACTTAGCTGGTTCCTGTGCTCCATGTCTCACAGGACTGAAATCAAGGTACCAGTAGGGCCATGCTCCTTCCTTTAGGCTCTGGGGAGAATCTACTTCCATGCACAGATAGGCTGATGACAGAATCCACTTCCTTGCAGTTGTAGAACTGAAGTTCTTTTTCCATACTGGCTGTCAGTGGGGGCCACCCTTAGCTCCTCAGGCCTCTCTCTGTTCCTTGCTTGTAGCTCTCTGTATCTTCAGAACCAGTGATGGCAAGCGGAATGCTTCTCATGCTTGGACTCTCTGTCTTTCCCTGGTTCTGCATCCTCTGACTCATCAGGAGAAAATTTTCTGCCTTTAAAGGGACATGAAATTAAATTGTATCTACCAAGATAATCCAAGATAAATAGAGGATGATGTACCTGTTTTAAGATCACTGGTAACACTGCTATAGGTTGAACAGTCTCCCCAAAAGGTATGTTGAAGTCCTCAGCCCTGGTACCTGTAAATATGGCTTTATTTGGAAATAGCGTCTTTGCAAATATAATCCAGAGGAGGTTATATGAGAAGCAGGGTAGACGTAATTACATATGACTAGTATCCTAATAAGAAGGACATTCTCTGTCCTAGAGGAAAGGAGAGTGTCATATGAAGACAGAGGGATGACAGAGAGACTGGAGCTGTATAACCTTAAGCCAAGGAATGACCAGGATAATGGGATCCTGAGAACCACCAGGGTCGAGGAGAGAGAATGTGGCCCCCATAACACCGTGGTTCAGACTTCTAGCCTGTAGAACTGCAAGAGAATAACTTTCTGTTGTTTGAGGCCACCTAGTTTGTGAGGCTTTATTATAGCAGGTCTAGGGAACTCATATAGGTTTAAATTACATTAAGAGGCTATGTCCCTTTGTGGTGTGAAGTAATATAGTCATGGTATGGTGTCTCATCATGTTTATAGTCCTAAAGATTAAGGACTTCTTGGAGTCATAATTTCCCCTATCACTCCTTCTCTCCTCTGCACACAGCTAGCCCATCACCAAGTCAATTCTTTCTTTATAAAAAAAATCCCAGTCTGTCTTTTTATCTCTATCTCCATGTGGCCAAGACACCTTCGTCTCCTACTTGGATTATTACGATAGTTCCCTAACCGATCTCCTTGTTTTTCTTCTTTCCTACCTCACAAAATTCATTCTTCCAAACAATATGCAGATCATTTTAGGATACAAATTGGATCATATCAATTGTATCAGTGTTGAATTTAATTAGGAACAAGTAAAAGAAGATCCAACTTATGATATGACTTAAGGAAAAAAACCTTATATTTCTAACACAAGAAGAATTCCCAACACAGGCAATTCAGAATAGATGCAGAGACTGAACAATGTTATTAAGGACTCAATCCCTTCCTACGTTTCTGCTTTGCCATTCTCTATTCTTACCTTTGGTCCTCACAATGATAACACGACTGCTGTGCTTCCAGGCATTACATTTGTTTCAGGATGGAAGTTAGAGTAGGGCCAAGGACCAAATCTTCCAAATTTACTTTGCTTTTTAATAGGTAATTCAAAGAATTCCCAGAAACTTTTCTTGTCATCCATAAGCTTTTATCTCATTGACTGGAACTATATCATATGATGATCCTTAGCTGCAAGGGATTCTTGGGAATTGGGTATTTCAGTTGTGAAAGGCATAGGAAAATGGTGTTGGGAATGGGTGCTCCATGAGCTACCTGCATCATCTCTTCATGAGACTAATTTTTAAAATTCTGCAGTGTGACATTTTAATGCAGTAAAAATAAAATTTAAATTTCCTTACTGCCTCTTTTTAAAATTTTTTTATTAGTTGCACATGACAATACAATGATCTTGACATATACATTTGAATCAAATGGGGTATAATTTCTCATTTTTCTGAGTGTACAGGTTGCAGAATCACATTGGTCATACAGACATGTAAATACATACAGCAATCCTTACTGCCTCTCTAATGTCATCATCATTATCACCACAGTTGCCTTATTCCTAGTTGTTTCCTGACTTGGGGTCTTTGTTCATGTTTCTTCTTTTGACTGTGAGAGAGATCGTATTACCATTCCCAGTTCTTCACTCTGTCCCTAAAACAAAGCATCTGCCCATGCTCTTTGCAGAGCTCTCCGTGAATGAGGTAGGACATGTTTCCAACTCCATGTCCTTGAGGTTTGGTCGATGGATGTTAACAGACTTATGCTATCAGAGGTTGGAAATGTGCACGAGAAGTTTATCTTGGCCTCTTCCACTTCTGTCATCCACCATGAGAGAGCACGTCCCTGGAGCTGTTTGGCTCTCACCGAGACTCTTGGAGGAGACCCAAAACCAACCTGTGGCCTGAAGCCGAGCCCAGCTGAGCTCAGCCAAGATCATCCTGCCCTAGCCAAATCCCAAAGTTGTGAGTGAGACAAGCAAGTGTGGTTGTCAGCCACTGAGATTTTGCTTATGATTGTCACGCAGCTTTAATGCAGCAAAGTCAAGAACAGTCTGAATTAGTTCCCCCAACACACTATTTCATTAGCTTTTATTTATCCTGTGGGTCTGAAATGAAACACCACTTCTGTAGGGAGCCTTTTCCTCCACCCTAATCTCAGTTATGCCTTCTGTCTTTACTAAACTCTCTAACAGCATGCTCTTCTTTCCTCTCATTACACTTGATGAAATTTGTCATTTTAGTTTTATTTTCAAGTTCATTTGTTAAAAATACACCTTCTTCATAGACTGTTAGCTCCATGAGGGCAAAGTGGTGCTATCTCTTCATTATTGCATATGCCAACACCAAACACAATACCTACACAAAATAAGTGCTCAAAAAATATTAGTCATTGTATGTTAAATAAGGGTACTCCCAATCCAGGAATATTATTCAGCGGTTACAAATTTTATTTTTGAAGAATTTTCAATGCACATAATCTATGGTTATATAATTATGATCCATACTCTGTGAGTGAATGTGAACGTATTCACACAAAAATAATCAAAGGAAGTATACCAAAGAATTAACATGCCTGGCTTTGTGTGGAGGCATTATAGTTTATTTTTTACAGTTTTCTGTATTTTGCATATATATATATATATATATATGTGTGTGTGTGTGTGTATATATATATATATATGCATATATATATATATATATATATCTCAACATATTGGCTATATATTACTTTCATAATCAGAAAACACAACAAGTTATTATAAAGAGGGGGGATGAGGGCTTAGTCGCGCTTTTCTTAGAAACGTAATGAGAAGAATCGAAAGAACATCAGAAATCGGAACAAAGCCTGGGAAGCTGGCCAGGACATTCTGAGTTGGAAATAGCTCCTCCTGGGTTTCTCTGTTCTCAGGGCTCCCCAGGGTCTCTTCTCTGCCTTTGGGGATGGTGTGTGACAAATACAAGGGGGATCAGGGTTGAGAGGAAGGAGCGGTCCCTCGGGGCTGGGCTAATTGGAAGGATGTGTAGCTGAATGAGATCAGATAGTTAGGTGGGAAGTTCAGGCCAAGGTCATCATGGTTGTACCATGGGAGCAGCTCTAGCAAAAACACGCAGGGGGTCGGTACATGATGATTTACCTTCCCAGAAGCCATGACCTGGAAGCAAATTAGCACCTTGATGAGTTGTTTGGTCTTCATGGGGCAAAGGTTTTCACACTGGACCTCTTGGGTCTCAGGATTCCTCAGGGGTGCCTCTTGAGGCAGAAGGAAGGGCAAGGAGGAGGCTGGAAGGGCCTCCCTATCCCCTCTAGAAGCAAAGGGATGAAGGACTCTCTTACTGAAAAGCGGGGGAAGGGTGCTTAAAACCTGTGATGCTGAGGGGGAGCCATTGAAGACTTTTGAGGAACATAAAGACCTATTGAACATGAAGCTGCCATGTTCGCATGTTCCATGGGCCAGGTTGTAAGGCCAGGAGCAGTGAAAAGAAACTGGGAGACAAGAGACAGCAATAGGTGAATAATGGCATGGTGATAATAACAACAATAATATTTACTGAGCCAAGTACTTTACCTGTATTAAGTCCAAGTACTTTACCTGTATTAATTCATTCTTCCCTACCATTACATTTTTTTTTTTTTTTTGGTACTAGGTGAACCCAACGTGCTTAACTACTGAGCCACATCCCCAGACCATTTGATTTTTCATTTTGAGACAGAGTCTTGCTAAGTTGCTTAGGACCTTGCTAAGTTGCTGAAGCTGATCTCCAACTTGAGATCCTCCTGCCTCAGACTCCTGAGCTGCTGGGATTACAGGCATGGTACTTCGCCCCAGCTGTTATCTTTATTTTATAGCCAAGGAAACTGAAGCACAGAGATTGTAAATAACTCATAGAAAAACCACACAGTCATGAACAGAAAGCCAGAGTGTGAGCCCAGGCAGGCTGGCTCTGGAGCCTGGGCTCTGTGTCCTTGCCCAGAGGGACATGGAGGAGAGTAAAGTTCCATCTGTTGAGTAGATTGACGGTCATGGGCATAACCTTCCTTCATTATGCCCGTCATCACGCCCCCTCTTGACCTTTAATCCCTGTATGGTGGATTTAGGTTATCAGTCAGACTAATAAGCTCCAGGGAATGAGGACAGAGGGGATAGGTGTGGGAGGAGTCAAAAGTCATACTGAAATGTAGAGACTGAAATTCAGGGAAATCAGGAGGAGGTGGTGCTGAAGGGAGCAGAAAGCCAGGCGGGGCTGTGTCCAATCAGAGGCGGTGATGGTTGGGGGTGGGGCGAGGGGGACATTCAGGTAGAATCCGTGCTGTAATAACATGAACCATCATTTGGAACAAGGCATTGGGATGCTGAGTGTGAATCAGAATCACCTGGAAGTCACGTAAAACCATAGATCCCGAGGCTTCAGCCCCAGCATGTCTGATTCTGGAATTTTCATTTCTAAGAAGCTCCCAGATGATGCTGATGTTGCTGGTCGCCATATCATACCAGTACTCAGGAGTACTGTTATATACCACATCAGCCTGCAAAACCCTTCTACCTACATGATACCATGAATTCTTCTTAAACACCCCCCCTATTATGTTTTTGTGACATTAGTGTTCTGAGAAATATACACAAAAACTCATTTCCTCTTGTTCCAATCTGATACCCTTTGCTTTAGTCATCAAACCTCCTGGTAGCTGTTATACATCTGTGTCTTTACATAAATTGTTCCTACAGTCTGCGATGCAGGCCCATTCTGCTTCCAAATTTAGCTAGTTTCTTTTCTTCCTTAAAATTTTACCTCCCTAGGAAGCCTCATCTGACCCTACAATCTTATTTGGTGTGCCCTTAATGTCAACTCCCTTGATATTTTCTACCTACCTCTGCTACACACGCACCACACAGCACTATATCCTTAATGATTTGTTTTTCTCCTTTACTCTCATCATAGACATCATAGACTTTGTATCTCCCAGCGTCTAGAACAGTGCTTGGCATTTGGTAAATGCTCAATAAGTATCTGATTAATTAAATGAATGAATGAAACAAATTCTCCTTCATCAGAGCTACTACAACCTGTATCTCTTCCATTGGGGCATTCTTTATTTTCCTTTTTTAAAAATTTATATATGACAGTGGAATGCATTACAATTCTTATTACACATACAGAGCACAATTTTTCATATCTCTGGTTGTCTACAAAGTATATTCACATCAATTCGTACTTTGGATAATGATGATCATCACATTCTACCATCATTTCTGACCCCATGCCCCTCCCTTTCCCTCCAACCCCTCTGCCCTATCTAGAGTCCGTCTATTCCTCCCATGCTCCCTCTCCCTATCCCACTATGAATCAGCCTCCTTATATCAAAGAAAACTATAGCACTGCGCAGTCTGTAGAACAGGCATGGAAAATGTGCCTCATCTTAGATTACAGCCACTATCAATTACTATGTGGAAGGATTTTGAGGCTATATTGGGACTCAGCAGAAAAGAACAAGTGATTGATTAATATTATTGGCAGGATGTAGGAATGATGCTCTGGGATTGTCACTCCTACTCTGGAATGAATTGATTCTCCTCTGCTTCTCTCCTTGCAGAAGATGGGGCTTAAGGTCTTAGGGTCAAGGCTTGAGATATAGCCATGCCCAGTCACTTCTCAGGAGTTTTGAGGAGGCTACATTTTGAAGCTGAGGTAATCAGGCAGGGCTCTCTGAAGGGAGACTCCTCAACAAAGGGAATTCTCAGCTTCTAGTCTAGTTGCTCCTCTGCTAGAAACTAGGCTGGCTGAGGAATCTTAGGATGTATAGCTCCAATGCAAAGTGACCAGCATATAACCCTAGTTTCATTTCTGTTGCTTGATTTTCCCAGGGTAGAGAGCCCCAGATTGGGTATCCTGGCCCTAGGGAAAGTTAACAGATCTTGGCACATTTTTGGACCAGGGGCTGTTTCCAAATAAAGACCTGCATATCCTGACTGGTTGTCAAATGGAATTAGTGACTTTGAGTTCAGTCTGTTCCTCACTAGAATTACCACATACAGGGAATGTTCTGATACCAGAGGGCATATCAAGGGGCAGGCAGAGCCAATGGAGATGAGGGGTGGGCGGCTGGGTGAACAGACAAGGGGTCCAGACAGCTCCACTTCCTCTAGGGTGTTTCTAGCTAAATGCATTTGCTTTTTATTTCTTTTAGGCCTCAACTAAAAATTCTAAGTGGATCAGTTACTCTCGCGCTGGAGTCCTAACTATATTTTCCTAAAAATTTGATGATGGGGACATTCAAGGCCCCAGAAACAAATTTGAGAAAGGGACTTTCTTTGCAGCCTCTAGACCATGCCATATGGGAACCGTCCTCTTGGGCTCAGCCCTGAGGGTCTCCTCAGCTTCAATTTCCCTTGACCAAGGCTCTACTCAACCCCACAAACCCTTCTTCTATGGGTCCTTTGGCAAGGGTTTCTCTCATTCTTCCTGACCCAGTTTCTGCTCCAGCTCAGATTAGTTCTAGTTCTAGCTAGTCGAGGCATATGTCCCCAAATCTAGGACATCTGTGACATAGTTCTGTTGTATGTCTTTACATAAATATTTGATGTCAAGTAACACAGGCCTGTAGGACAATATCATCCTGATCTATACCATCTAAGTAAAGGTCATTGTGGGCCTTTCAGATAATACCACATGGACATAATTATGTGAGTTTTTCCTGGGGAAGGTATTAATAAAGCCTATTTCATGAGTGCAAACAAAGGTTCAGCCTACAGAACTTATCAAAGAAGACAGCCTTTTGTCACTCAGGGATGTCAAAGCTCCTGAATAAGAATGATACTAGTATTCCATTAGATCAGTTCTGTGGTCAAATATGTTTTGGAAGTTCCACATGTCACATACCCTTTTGAGAGTCACAAGACAGGTCTGTCAAAGGCTCTAAGATTTCCATGTCTTCATTTGACAATTTGGTTTTCTCTGACTTTGTCCTAATTACTTAAATAGAAAGGGATTTGAGGGCAAATATTATGAGCTTGAGAAGTTAACCTTTGCTGTCCAATACACCCTCCTCTTCCAGTGAGGTTCCCTCAAGGGTGAGGTCCTAAGGCATAACCTCCTTGTTCCATCCTGCCCTTGCCTTCTTCAGTGGACATTAAAGTGAGCATCCGGGCCTGGGAAATTTAAAAGAAAAGCTATTTCAAGAAAGAGGCCAGTCAGGATGCCTGAAGAAGATGAGTTACCATGGTAATAAGATAAGACTTTGTCACTTTGAAAACTAATAGCTTTTTTTTTTTTCTATAGGAAACCATTCGGTGGGCAGACAGGGCAGTTCTGACTAAGGATTTTGTCAGAGAAGGTCCTTTATCCCTGTGGGTGTTGGCCCACATGTGAGATGATGTGGAATGTTTCTTGGGTAAGGTTCTATAATGAGCCCAGTAAATAGGGCTAGGAGTTGGGATTCCTGGAATCACTGAGGCCCTAGGCAAGATGCATGATTTCCTCTAGGTCTCAGTTTTACTATTTACTAAGTGAACAGCTGAAATTTTGGAGCAGGAGTTTTGGCATGCTTCAAATACTGCATCATTTAGTTATCTAAGTAGCAGGTTTTTTTTTTCCTTTTCCAGAAATGTCCAGGTTGATTAAAAAATGTATATGGAAATGCAAAAGACTTAGAATACCCAAAGCAATCTTGAAAAAAGAATAACTAACAGTTAAGCGGCAATAATCAAGACCATGTGGTGCAGAAATAAGGTTACACATAGCGATCTATGGGACAAAAGAGTGAACCCGGACATAGACCCTCACTTATAGTCATTCAATTTTCAACAAAGGCACAAAAGCAATGCAACGGGGAATAAATATTTATTTACTACAATAAATAGTTCTGAAACAACTGGATCTGTATATTGAATAAATAAATAAATAAACCTTAACTTCTACCTCACCCCATATACAGAATTTAATTTGAGAGAAATCATGGACCTAAAATGTAAAAGCTAAAGCTTCTTGGAGAAAATGTTCCATCAAAATGTAAAACTCTGTTCTGTGAATGTTTCCTGCCTATTCACTGCAGACCTCCTTAGGCCTCAGCCCCTTGCCCCTTCTGCCCTTGATGTGTTCCAGGGGTTCATTTAACTATCTATAGTGATTCATGCTATTGGACATTTTTTTAAGTTTCATAATTAATTCTTTAAGCTGAATTAAAATGGAGTGGCCATATCCTATTTACAAGCGGCCTTACCTAAATGTCTACTCTTCCTACGATGAGGGAGCTGCTCTACCACATAGTCTCTTGGCTTCCTTTTGGCTGTAAATGATGGAGGTGGTAATGATTCCCAGGCACAATGCTCGAGGTCCAGAAGCAAATGGCCTATACTCTCTTCTGAGACCATGGGTTCTGAGGACTCCATATCTGACCAAATCATGTAGCCAATCTAGGTTGGGCAAATGGGAAACAGGAAGAGAAAAAGGGGGAGAAAGTTCCTCTCAAGCCCAAAACAGTCTTTCAGTACAGTCAGAGAAACTCAGTGCACATTTCAAAAACAGCAAGGAAAATATCACCTGCGAGGAAGCCCAGAGTTGTGGGAAGAGCACTAAATGACTGTTAACAGTCGAGTTCTTAACCCAGATCTGTGTGACTCTGGGCTCCTGCTGGGCCTCAACTTCCTCATCTATAAAATGAAGGGTTCACCTGGGATTTTGTTCTGTTGAAATTCCTGGCCTGGAGAAGTGCTGAAGTTCTTTATAGCTCCCTAATGGGCAGCTGGGACATAGATTAGATTGTGCAGATACAGAAACCAAAGACTTGACCCAGCAACTTCGGGCCTTATTAGGTAGGCTCAGTGGAGGCCAGGAGGCCATGATGGGGCCTGTGTGTGGCAAGGACCATACATGGAAGGAGCCAGGAGTCTCCCTCCTCTGCTCTGTGGTCAGTGAGGGGAGAGTGTCGTATAGAGTCCTTTCCCTCACTGCTAGAGGGGACTTTTCCTTTCCAGGTATCCAAATGATGGTCAGATTTGTGTAAGGGCCCTGGCTCAACACCCCTGTGGTCAGGGGCAGACACTGACAGTGTATCTATTCTGGCTAACTCAGATCCATGCCCAGTTCGTCCTAGGCCTGACTGTCCTGAGAACAAGTAAAAATTGTTCTAAAGAAACGCAGTTGTATTTCACAAAAGGTCACGACTACTTTAACAAGGAAAACACATCTATTGTTGGCACCATCTGATTTGGACTCTAGAATTCTGAGTATCACTTCATTTCTACCACTAAATAGCTCTGTGACCTGGGCTAAGATGAACTAAGAGAAAGAGATATCAAGGATCCTACTGTGCCATGCCACCATCCCCAAGGCATGGCCAGAAGCATCCAGGTCTACTCTTCTCCTTAGAGCCTGCCCCAGTGCGGGATCTGGACTCCTCCTGCTCAGGAGGGCCATCTGAGAGCTGCAGGGCCATCTGTCTCATTCTGTGGACCCCACAGTGTTCTTTCTTCTATCTTCCAGGTTCCTAGCTCCTACCATGGCTTCTCTTTCCTTCCTGTGACAATAGACTCTTGGAGTAGAGCCAGCATTCTGGCCTCCCTCTTCCCCAACCGCTGCTTTCTGACCTCAACTTCTGTTGCAATTAAAGAAATCCAAATTTTAAAAAATAGAGTACTGGTTTTCAGCGATCAGATTGGGAGGGGGATTAAAAGTCTGTCTTATCTAGTGTTAATGAGGAAATGGGCATTTTTGTGTACTCTTTTTGTGGAAGTAAAAATCATTGTATCCTTTTGGGAGGACATTTGGCAATGTATGTCAAAGTTTCAAATTCTTTGTCTTAACAATCTTATTGCTGAGAACTTAACAGAGCATATCTGTGTAATGTGTATTAGGCAAACGTGTGTGTGTATGTGTGTGTGTGTTTTTTTTAATTAGATCTATATATTTCTTTTCTTTTCTTTTTAGTACCAGAGCATGAACCCAGAGGCACTTAACCACTGAGCCGCATCTCCAGCCCTTTCTTATACTTTATTTAAAGACAGGGACTCGCTGATTTGCTTAAGGCCTCTCTATGTTGCTGAGGCTGGCTTTGAACTCACTATCCTCCTGCCTCAGCCTCCAGAGCTACTGGGATTACAGGCATGCGCCACTGTTCTCAGCTTAAATTAGATCTATAGGCAGCATTGCATAACATTTTTGTGTTAAAAGGAGAGAATGTATGAATAGACACATATTTTGTTGGACTCTACAGAGTTTTTTCCCCTGGAGGAGATCATAAGAAATTGGTAATACTTGTTGATTACCACCAGGGTTGGAAATATGGGGTGGGGAAGCTTTCACTTTCCATTTTGTAATTTCATGTGTGGTTTGAGATTTCTTACTTTACATGCAGTTCTTTGACTTATTATTTTAAAATTCTAGGAGATATCCAAACAGAGAGATTGCAAGCCAATTTTAATTTTCTTCTTTGTGCTTCTGTCTACTGAATAATACCAAAGGCAATAATAAGGGAGAACAGCAAGGAGTAGTTATAGAGAATATGAACCACATAAAAGAAGTTTTGTTTTTCAAGCACAGGCACCTGGTCCTACACTTTGTAGCCTCTAGTCCCAAAAGGTTGGCACAGTGTGGAGAGGCCTTGCACAGCCCATTCTTTCCCATCTACCAGGCCAATCACTCAGGCTTGGGATTTCTATTACATAAGGGGCAAGTGTGAAGATCCCATTAAGGAGAGTCCTTGGAGGCTAACAGTATCCCAAAGCAGCAGATGTTCTCCTTTAGGATCTGACCACGTCCTTACAGAGGGTCCAGCAGGCTCTGACACTGGTGAATTTGCAGATGACACAGAGCTTACTCCCTGTTTTGGGGGAGTAACATTTAGGGCAGGAGCAGTCTTGTCTCAGATACTATTACAGGAAGCCTAGACTTAACCTGTGTGAGTTTTATCCTGAAATTGTATAATTTCTGTGTTGATGACAAAGGCTATTTAAAGGCAAGGAAGATTAAAAAGAAAATAGAAAGTGATTAAATAGCTATAAAGGTAAAGAAGTGATGAAGAGAAGGAATTATGGAAAAGGAAGAAGAACTATCCCAGGAAAAAGACAAGGAGGAAGAGAATCATGTTAAATGAAATAAGCCAGGCACAGAATGACAAGTATGGCATGGTCTCACGCAGATGTGGAATCTGAAGCGAGGGTGATCTTATAGAAGGAGAGAGTAGAATTGTGCTTATCAGAAGCTGGGGTGGCTGGGGGTGAAGAGATGGGAAGATGGTGGTCAAAGGATATTTAGATAAAAGCATAAATTCAAGATATCTATTTTATAGTAAGGTGATTAAAGTTAACAATAGTTGTGTTTTCCTTGTTAAAATATGCTGTATTCCTGAAAACTGTAAAGAGACTGGGCATTATGTTCTCTTGTTTCCAAAATGATGAGTTTGTTAATTCACTAGATTTAACCATTCTGCAATGTATATAAACTTCAAACTATCATGTCATTAATAAATACAACTTTTTCTCTTTGTTATAGTTTAGATTTGAATTGTCCTCCTAATTATCCTGTGTTAATGCAGGAATATTCAGAGGTGAAATGATGAGACTATGAGAGCTGTAACCTAATCAGTCCATCCTGGTTTAAATGGAGTAACTAGGTGGTAATGAGGTGCCGGAAGGTGGGTTATGGCTGGAGCAGGTGGGTCATTGGAGGTGTGCCCTGGAAGGGTTCATCTGCCTGTGACCCCTTCTCCACCTGCTCGCTCGCTCTTCTTGGAGAGAGAGAAAATATCACAAAATGAGAATGGAAATGAAAAGTCAGGAGAAGGAGGTAACAAAGAAATAAAGATGAGGGACAGGAATAGGAAAGATAGTGGAATGAATCACATATAACTTTCCTATGTTCATATTTTAATACCCCACAGTGAACCTCCACATCATGTACGACCAAAAGAATGGGATCCTAATTAGAAAAAGACATACTCCATGTATGTATAAGATATCAAAATAGGACTGTGGCTGTGGCTCAGTGGTAGAGCGCTCACCTAGCATGCGTGAGGCACTGGGTTCGATTCTCAGCACTACATAAATAAATACAATAAAAGTATTGTGTCCATCTATAACTAAAACAATATATTTTTTAAAATATATCAAAATACACTCTACTGCCATGTATATCTAAAAAGAACAAATAAAAATTTAAAAAGTTTTTTCTATTATAGTAACATAATTTTGTTTTGAAATCCATTCTGTCTGATACTGCTATAGCTACTCCAGCTAACTCATGGTTGATATTTGCATTATGTATCTTTTCCCATCATTTTGTTTTCAATACATTTGTATTTTTTATTCTAAAATATGTCTTGTGCACCTAGCATACAAGTGGATCTTGGGGGATAGTTTGGTTTTTGAGGTTTTGTTTTTGGTTTTTATTTTTTATTTGTCCATTTTTTTAGGTGCTGAGGATTGAACCTAGGGCCTCATACATGCTAGTCATGCATTCTACCACTGAGGTATGTCCCCTGACATGGATCTCGCTTATTATCCATTCATATTTAATGTGACTATTGGTCTTGTTGGATTTGTGGCTACACTTTTTCCTTGTTTTCATATGTGTCATGGGACAGGGTGAATAAAGTTCTAAGCTTTTGAAATTAAAAAAAAAAGATGAGAGACAAATAAGGAAGAAAAGTAACAGGGAGAGATGAAACAGAAAGGGGAAAAGAGTTTTATCCAAGAAGCTAAAAACTTTTCAAAGGCAATATATCTCTCTGATAAACAAGATGAAGATGAGTTAAATTATAGGAATTCAAATGCATGGGTTTTATTTCCCTGCAAAGCTCCATGGGGTTTCTGAAATAAAAAAAATAAATAAATAAACCAGGGACTGGGAGCAAAATGCAAGCAGAGTTTTTTTTCCAAGCCTGTTTTAAACAATGAATTTGCAGTTAGAAGTGTTTGACATGCTTTTGAATTCAGCTAATTCCGTGTCCTTCTCAGACCACAATCACCTCCTCTCGCTAGCCCCTGCTTCTGATTATGGGAAGAGGTCCAGCTTCTGAGAAAATAAAATCTATCATGCTGAAAAAGGAAGAAGGAAATGAGTGCATAGTCATGACTTAGTCAGGGGAGGACTCATAAATCATTGAGATGTTCACAGTGACATTGGTCATCAGTGGAGAGGGAAGTAGGTGTGGGGTTGTATTCTTGAGGAATCAGTGCAGCACTCACATACAGAATAGCCTTGCATAGACGCTGGGGGACACTCCTACCTCCAGCCCTTTTGTGCAATGTTCTTCTCCATCTAACGAGACTATTCTTTCTTGGGGGAGGGGTGCTTCGATGTCCATCTCCTATCACTCATTGCCTTTTCTGTCCAGTCATTTCAGGCTAGCACTTCTAACTTACTCTGAACTGGTTGAACACACCCATATCTCACAGAGGAGCCTGGCTGGCAGAGCATGAGTGACTTCATGTGTCACCTGCTGGTGGCATAAATCAGAGTTTACAGTGAATGGATAAAAACTTGTCATCTAAGTCGAGAGAATGTGATTCCACCTACCAGGACCTTCTCTTGCTGCTATCCGACCTAAGTGAAGCCTCAGGACTCAGATATTACCTACAAAAGGCCAAGCCACAGGGGAAAGCAGAGAGCTTATTCCCCATGTGGAAATTCTGGAAGAAGCCAGTCAGTGACCTAACATGCAGCCAACGCACAGTCATGGTGGGTCCTGCCACGATGAATGCTGCCTTTGCTCCAATCGAACCTCTTCCTTAAGTCCCCTCTCAGGTTTGCACTTCTACCTAGCTCTTGTGAGTTTTGCTCCTAATGGCTGGAACCTGGGACTGTTTTCAAAGATTTGAACCAACCCCTGGAGCCACTCTGCCTAGACTGGGTGAGAGCACCAAGTGCCTGGGAAGTTCTGTCATCCTGTGAGCAAAGACTGATGGGGCTGAGTTGGAAAGCTCTTTGCCTCGAGGTGCAATCTGCAATCCAGATCAGACCAGGCTGGGACTCCCCCTGAGACTGCATTCCTGCTTTTTTTCTTCCCTTTCCTTTTTTGTTGACTCCACTATCTTCCTGGTGTCCCCTGAGAGCACTTCTTAAAATAAATCATTTCCTCCTGTACTGCTGTCTTCGAGAAACATTCCAGAGAACCTGCCCCAGGACACTTGCCCCAGGATGGGCACAATGGGGAGGAAAAGAAAATATCTTCTTCAATGCAACTGTCCTCAGAGGGCCATCACCCCCATGCAGAACAAAAAATGTTGCAGCCCAGTTGTACCCCATCCTTGTCACTGAATACCTGTCATGGTGCCAGCACAGAGCAACACAAGTGTGAATAGATGGAAAGGAAGAGTGAGTGGAGAGAAGGGGAAATAAGAGAAAGCACTTCCTTCCCAAACGGGTAGCTTCTGAGGCCTGGGTACAACTTGCAGTGTTTAGTATGATGTTGGTAATCACATTGAACAGGGACTGCATTCCTCCTCTTTTGATCTAGAACTCTACTCCAAAACAGGGTCAGGGGCTGAGAGAGAAAGAAGCTTCCCCAGGGACCCACCTGCCCTTCCTTTTCACCGCTGCCTTATTCAGGATGGGAGTTGCTGCCCACAGTGATTTCCTGTGAATTATTTGTGTCTAGACCAGAATCCACCCTCTTTGATCATCAACTTTTCTCCAAGGTTCTGTGATTTAAATTCTCTTTGGGAGATAAGGATACAATGTAAGATGTGTTATCTGGGGTGGTATAAAAAGCCTCCAGTTTAGTTTGGAGAAATAACTGCTCCTCACTTTCAATTCCCTGTATCTTGATTGTCTCACTTGTTCATTCATCCATGCTCATTACTGAGCACCTACTGTGTACCATACATTGAGCTAACCTCTATCTAATAAAGGTGAAGACACATAATGTTTTAATTCAGGGTATGGAGGGCAGCTATAGAGATAAAAGGGGCTCATGGGAGATCAAAGCAGGGGACTCTTACCTTTCACATTCTTCCACACTCAGTTAAGACACACAGTTCTTGAATAAAGTCATGTGTGAATTAGTGCTGAAGGTGATTCCTCATGTAACCACATCTTTTTTTGCTGCAGACTTTACTGATGCTATTTTATATCCTGGTGATACACAAAGCAACACTGGATCAAACCTCATTGTCCACCCTTTCTGACCATCATCTCTGGGAATATATTTGCAGTTGATTTTATAAATTTTTTGGCACTTGTGTGATTTTTTTTTTGTATCAAGGATGCAACTTTGAATGTTGCTAATGTAGATTTGATCTCTTTTTTACATTTATGGAAAAAACATTTTCCATAATTTAAAAAAATCAGTGGTTGGGTTTGTGGGACTTATTTAGTTTACCAAGAAGGTTACCATAATTTGAAAATCCCATAAATACTTAAATGCATTCATGCCATTCTGTTTAGCAATGGTTTTTAGGAAGCCAAACTGATCAATGGAATTCAGCAAATAGACATGGAGAGTGGGAAAGAGTAAGGGCTCAGAGATGATGCATAAGATTCTAATTTGTTGACCAAGTGTGTGTGGTAGGGCTACTATTTGAGAAAAAGAATCCCAAATGAAGAGAAGTTTGGAGGTAGGGAAGATAATGAATGCCATTGTAGATATGTGGCATTGGAGGTACTTAAGGGTCATCCGACTGAAATGGTCAGTGACTGAATATCCTGTGAGTGCATGAGGATCAGGCCTAGAGAGATGGCACTGGAAGCCATCAGCATACGGCTGGTAGTAAAAACTGCAAGATAAGGTCATTGTAGGAGTTCAAGAGCAGTAATGATGGATGAACTTCAAGGAGTAGGCAAGGAGTTCCCAAAAGAAGAGAAGGAAGGCTCAGAAAAGCCATGAGAGAGATAGTCGTTTGAAAAGAAAGGGAATAGGATGTTTCAAAGAGAAGGGACTGAATGGGTATCCCCAAATTCAAATGCTGGAGCCCTAAGACCCACCCCCATATTTGGAGGAGATCTTTGAAAGATAATTAAATTTAGGTGAGGTCATGAGAATCCCAGGGGATTATGATAAGAAGAGACCCGAGAGCTTTCTTTCTTTCCCTCTTCTCTCTCTCTCTCTCTCTCTCTCTCTCTCTCTCTCTCTCTCACACACACACACACACACACACACACACACACACACCTGCATGCATACAGCAAGAAGACTGTTGTCTGCAGGTCAAGAATAGAGCCCTCACCAAGAATCAAATAGCCTGACACCCAGATCATGAAACTTCTCAGCCTTTGTCACGATAAGAAATAAAATTCTATTCCTTAAGCCACCCAATCTCTGGCATTTTAAAATATAAATTCTAGTAGACACAGAGTGCTAAAGACTGGAAGATATCCAGCAAGAGGAGGACTGGACACAGTGTAGAGATCATGTGTGACTTTGTGGGAGGGCAGTTGGAGTGAGTTGGCAAAAGCAGGACCTAATTCCATGATCAAAGTGGTAACAAGTTTTCTGGAAAGTAGATAAGTAGGGAAGGAAGGAGATGACAAAGAGATAGAGAGAGGACAACCTAAAATAAACATTATTGCTTAGGATGTCATCTTGTTTAAAGTCTGAGAGGAAGTTTCCAGTACAGAAAGAAAAGTAGAAAGTGTTAGGGAAAGAGAATGGCTGGATAGAAAAGCTGTCCTTGTATGGGGAAAAGGGAGGATGACTGTGAAATGTGGAAAACTGTGTAAGGGGGAGGGGCAAGGAAGTTGGCATTCGTGTCTGATGAACGAGTACTTCTCCATAAAGTAGAGGGCAGTGTCGCCTGCTGAGAGTGAAACACAGGGAAAGGGTTGAGTAGTGGTTTTATGCAAAGTTAGAATAGGTGTTGCTGGCTCTGGAAGATGACCCTCCACCTCTGCCATTAAAGTGTAAACACGATTGCTTCATTCAGGCAACAAGGGGCAAGCTAAGTTTGGAGAATTTGAATTCGTAATGACCTGGCTTTCTCTAGCAGCCTTTGGCTATACAGGTGGAGAAAATGGGTTTTTGTATTGATCCTGGATGGGCATACTGCAGGACAGGTGGGGAAGAAAGATGAGTGTATAAGAAATTGAGGGCTCTGGTTAGAAAACAGTCCAACAAGGGCATTCTATCTAGGGGGAAAATATATAACAGACAGGGTGCAGTTGATGTGCTGGGCACATTGAGAAGTGGTGTTGTGTTGAGGGATAGAGGTAGAAAAAGAGAGTTGAGGGAGCCAGGGATGGATGTGTGGAGGACAGTCCATCTGTCCTGGTGCGTGGAGTGCTACCATTTAAGCTGAAGTGGAGCAAAGATTTGGAACTTGGCTCTAGATGTGAAAGGCTGAGATAAAACAGAAGTGGTAGAGCAAGAAATGGGGAGGTCAACCAAGAGTGAGAAGGGCCACTGGAGGAGTCCTTGGACACGGGGATCTCTAAGAACAACATTGTAAAACTGAGTGAAGGGGAAGAGCCATAGACTGGAGTCCAAGTGGTCAGTGACTGAGAGGGCAGGGCCAGGAGGTGGGCCCTTTAAATTTACTTGTCGAGCAGCAGAGATTGTCAACTGGATGATGGGGCATCAAAGGAACAGGTGTTTTTACCCCAAAGCTGAGGAGTAAAGGGATCAGGAGAATAGTCTGGGGAAGAGCAACCCGTAGAATAGAGGTCTACAGAGGAATCAAAGGCCCCAGGGAGAATCCCTGGGGTGGTTTAGGACCCAATGGGATTTCTAGAGTAGAAGAAAGGTTCCAGACTGTTAAATGGAATAAGAGTAGGTGGGATGCATGATCTATTGAGGGGATCCAGGAGGAGAAAAAAGGTAAAATCTTCAGGGAATAAAGGAGCCCAGGCTGGTTGGGAGAAGAGTTGCCTTTTTATGGGCTCAAAAGCTTTCCAGGGATAGGAGACAGGATTGGGAGATACTCAAAAACCTTGACTCTGGCAGTTAGTTCTGGATGTCACTGAAAGCCCTAGGGATGGATTATTTAGTTTCAAAAGGGGCAAGGGCCTCCCCAGATGCTCACAACAATGATAAGAACTCCCAAGCTACAGAGAGACAGTGAAGCTACTAACTCTTCTCACCTGTCATGGATTTGAAATGCTCTTCTACACATATCCTCTTGCATGATGCTCACAACAGCCTGGTAGCTTAAGCCATTCCGGGATAAAGACCATCATGCTGTGAGGCTTCAAGCACAGTTAATGCCCAAGGGCAGAAGAGGAAAGTTTAGGGCCTAGGACATAGAGCTGGGCATATCCAGAGTTTTGCTGAGATTTCACCATGAATTCATTCATCCCAGACATCTCTGCATGGCATACAGGACAAGTATGAAGATAGGGTCCAAGCTGTCTTTAAAACTCAACTCCACTATTTACTTTGAGCAAATTCTTGACTCTTTCGGGCTATTTTCTCACGGGTATAAGATGAACACATTTCTAGGGATAAAATAATATATTTATGATTTCTAGCACACTGTAAGAAGAATTCTCCTAAAGAACTCTATTCCCGCATGCCCTTCCCTTGCTATCCAGACACAACTTGTCTATGATGCCTGGAGCAGCCATTTGAATCTTTGAATCCCAACCTGGATTATTCCCCAAGGGTCTCAGTTCACACCTCTGACTGCCTGTAAGGTGGAATGAGAGGAAATGTTTTCTGATGTTTAGCTGATGCCTCTAACCAAACTATTTCTACCCTTTGTGTTTCCTGTTCATTGGCCTCTCACTTAGGCATCGGGAGATCCATGCAGGGTTTAATGAATGATCGAACTTTGCAGGGTTTAGATCACACTATAAATAGGACCTCCATTTCAGTGGTGGATTTATAAACTGCGGGTAATAGGCTGCAAGAAGATGGACTAACCACAGGATTTGTCTAAAACCCCAAGTGAGGGACTGGATAAAAATAGCCACCAAGGAACCTGTCTGGCCCAGGCAACATTAATCAGTGTGTTGGAGCCTTATCTAGCATTGCCCTGGGGGATTGGGGATGGGCAGGAGCCCATATGTGTGGAGCCTTTTAGGAACAGGAAGTGATCTGAAGCTACGGGTGGGAATGGCATTCCCTAGCAATCAGCTTTCCTGGTTGTGGGCAGGCAAAGAAATAAGGGGTTTTCCTTCCTTGGAGGCTATTGACCTACTACGACCTCCAAAATGGAAAGTTCACCAAGGTTAAATGTGGCTGAACATAGAAACAAGCTCTGAATTTAAAAAAAAAAAAAAGGATCTTTGGGAAGAAAATAAATCTTATTCACTGAGTTTATTTAAGTTCCAGAAGCAGGGCTCCTGGATCTGGGAGGGTATTCAGGGAGGCCCCCACCCCAGGTCTCATTCTCTAATATGGAGAGGCCCTAGGGAGTTGTTATCACCTCCAGGGAGGTCCCAGTCTGGACATAGAAACAAAAGGTGATTTACTCCATTCCTAATTCTATAACAAAATACCTTAGACCAGATAATTTATAAATAATAGGGATTTATTTCTTGTGATTCTGAAGCCTGGAAAATCCAAGTTCAAGGCACTGGTAGGTTTAGTGTTTAGTGAGAGCTGGCTCTCCATATGTCCAGGATGGATCCTTATTACTGCTTAGTCCTGAGCAGATGAATGCTGTGTCCTCACATGGTGGAATGGTGGACGCCGCAGGAGGCTTTTTGAAGTCTCTTTTATGAGGCCATTAATCCTATTCAAGAGATAAAGCCCTCAGGACCTACTCACCTTCCAGAAGCCCTGCCTTCTATTATCATCACTTTGGTGACAGCTTTTAAACATAAAAGTTTTGGAGGGATACATACATTCAAAGGGAGGTTTGGGAAAAGGCAATATGGGTCACATCCCTGCCTCAGGAGGTGTCCACAGCCAGCCAAATCACACTTTGGGCTGCTGTTAAGGTCAGGGAGGATGAGAGATGATGGCTCAGACCCTGAGAAACCAACTAGTGCTTTGTTCACTCAGGCAGGAACAAAGAGGAGAATACTATTAGGTCGTGGAACATAGGACCTTAGACAAACTCCCAGGGATATAGGCTGAAATAGGCCACCCTGCTCTGCCAGGGCAGGATTTATAGATGGCCACATGAAAATGGATGTCCCAGATATTTCTCCTACCCAGCCTGCCCAGTACTTCATTGCTTTGAGAAGTACAGCCCTTTGGAATTAGGCATAGTAGAATCAAAAGGCATTTTAGGAATGGTAACTCCACCCAGGATGTATAAGTTGACCAGTAGTCTCTTTGTGGAAGAAATAGAACCCAAGGTGGCATGGGTTTGAAGAGGGTGGTGGGATGGGGCTATTAGTGACAGTACCTGATTTATCGTGGATGCCCCATGAAGGCTGGTGGAATATGCATTGCAATTTGTGTAATGAAAGGTTTTCTATTTTTCTTTTTTTCTCATTTTTCTATTCTTGCTCTGTACACATGAAATATTTAACTTGGATCCCTGGTCTAAAATTAAAAGCTCAGGTTAGAACAAATGTGCGGAAATGAATCACATGCACTCAAGTAGTTCTGGCTTAGAATGGTTGACCACAGAAAGATATCACCACTCCTGGCATAGTTCAAGGTCACAATGAATCATTTTACTTTGTTTCAATCCCATTGATGGTGGCCCTTGATTCTAATGAAAGGACTCTCCTGGTATTTCCCCTTCTTTCTAGCTTTGTATTCCTCCTTGGTAACTCATATCTATGGACTCCAAAATTTAGGTGGCACCAAAGGGTTGTCTTTCTCACCTAAAACCACAAGGAATTGTTTGAATATTTATCCCTGAAAACCAATTCTGAAATTCATTGCCATTGTAACAGTATTAGAAGGTGAGAGCTTTGAGAGGTGATTTGGCCATATGGGTTCTATCCTCATGGGTGGAATTAATGCCATTCAAAAGTGAGTTCATGGCACTGGGGTTGTGGCTCAGTGATAGAGCACTCGCCTCACACGTGCAAGGCCCTGGATTCGATCCTCAGCACCACATAAAAATAAATAAAATAAAGTTATTGTGTAAAACTATATAAAAAAAGTGAGTTAATCCCCCTTTTGCCTTTTTGCCCTTTGGTCTTCTTTTTTTAATTAATAGTTTTCTAGTTGGAGATGGACACAATATTTTTATTTATTTATTTATATTTATGTGGTGCTGAGGATCAAACCTAGTGCCTCATGCATGCGAGGCAAGAACTTTATCACTGAGCTACAACCCCAGCCCTGCCTTTGGTCTTCTGTCATATGAGAATGTAGCAAGAAGGCCTTTGCCAGATGCCAGCACCTTGATCTTGGATTTCCCAACCTCCAGAACTGTGAAAAATAATTTTTTTTCATATTAAATTTTCCTAGTCTCAGGCATTTTGTTATAGCAGCACAAATAGATTGAGACATCACTCATGACTTTTACTCAAATCAAGTATTTGGAAAAAATCTTGGACAGAGAGAAGTAGGTTGTGAGGAGGAGAACTTGAGGCATTGGCTAGAGAGCCATGTCACATTCAATAGATCATCTCTATTTTCTTTGGTTGTAGGAGTTGGGTCACTGTGAGGGCCTGTCCGAGTCACATTGGACAACTTGGGTGAGTTATATTTAGTGGTGAGAGAGGAAGAATTTCCAAAGATAGAATTCACGCCCAAGATCTGCCGTGCAAGTTCAAATTTAGGAGCTGCTGGCAAGATGGGCTTGGGGTTCTAAGCCAGAACAAACAAGTCCACAGGCCACACAGGAGGAGGGCTGGGTGGCAACAGGTCTCACAAAATGCAGTGCACATGAAATGACCTCCATGGGGTCTGCATTCTGTCCTCACTTTTCTTCCAATAGTATTCACAGCAGGAAAGACCTTCTTCCTTTCCTATTTTATATATTTTTTTCTCCCCAACTTCTGACCTCTCTTTCCCTCTCCCTTCCTCTGGTGACTCTGATAACCTTTCCCATCCTCTTCATTGCTAATAGCAAGCACTGGTCATTAGTGAGGTGGGTGGACAGAAATTTTGTTTGGAACCTGTTACATGTAGGCAAAGCAAGTAGCTTTTATGGAGTGTGGCTTTCAAATCATAAAAGGCTGTGCATTCCCCAAACTTGACCCTGGCCTGGATGGCATACTGTCAGCAATTTCTCCATAAGAACAAAGCATTTCTGCAGCAAGCCCATGTGAATGTACAGACTTGAGACCTGGAAAGGCAGGGCCTTCTGTGGGAGCAGAGGTGAGCTGAAACCTAGGTATCAACCTTGGTTAGTCAAATGTTTACTGGGATGGGTCGGAAGCCTTCTGGTCAGGTGTTCTCTGTCCCTTTCCATCCAGCTTCCTCCTTAGAGGTTGTGACAAGTTCATCCATAGACAGTAATGATTCTTGAGACTTGCTCTAGGGACCTTGGCATCTCAACAGATCAGGGCATAGCAGATACTCTCATGCAGGGCTTTTAGGGCATCAAAGAGGTGTGAAAAGAATTTTTGGTGCTATTGTTTTGCAAGGTCCAGCAAGAGATGCCCTGACTACTTTGTTTAGGTTCTTATTTTATTCTTAATTTGTTGTTTTGAGTTATACATGACAGTAGAATCAATTTTGATATATTTATTCAAACATGGAATATTCTAATCCCAGTCTTGTGGTTGTACATGATGTTGAGATTCTTTTGGCATTTTAGGATGGACTGGAAGGTAAATCTTAGCAGAACCTTTTGCTTATTTATTTATTTATTTTGTGTATGTGCATGTAATAGACTTATTTTTTCGAGCAGTTTCAGGTTTACAACAAAATTGAGTTGGAAGGTACAGAGATTTTCCACATACTCCTGCCCCAACATACTCATTCCTCCACCACTATCAAAATCTCACACCAGAGAGGTTATATTTGCTACAACTTATGAATCTACATTGACTCATCATTGTTATCTGAAATCTCTAGTTTGTATTAGAGTTCACTCTTGGAGTTGCACATTCTATGGGTTTGGACAAACATAATGACATGTGCCCACCATCATAGTATTCATAAAGAATAGTTTCACTGCCCTAAAAACCCTCTGTGTTTCACCTATTTATCCTTCCTTCCTTTCCCCTTACCTGGCATTCACTGATTTTTTTTTTTTTTTTAATTTGGTACTGGGGACTTAACCCATGGGCACTTAACCACTAAGCCACATCTTCAGCCCATTTTTATTTTTTATTCTGAGACAGAGTTTTGCTAAGTTGCTTAGGGCCTTGCTCAGTTACGAGGCTGGCTTTGAACTTGTGATTCTTCTGCTTCAGCCTCCTGAGTCACTGGGGTTACAGGCAAGCGCTACCCATTCTTTTACTATCTCCATAATTTTACCTTTTCCAGAATATCATATAGTTGAAATTCTACAGTATGTAGCATTTTTGTGTTGGTGTTTTTTAATTACTCAAAAGCATTTCAGACTCTTCCTTTTCTTTACAAATCTTAATAACTTATTTCTTTTTGGTAAATGGCCTAAATACACTGATTAAATAACAGAGATTGTTGAAGTGAATAAAAAACAAGACCCAACTGTATGCTGCGCATAAGAAACCCATTTAAAGTGAAAAGACATAGATAGGTTATAAGTAAAAGGATAGAGTAATGTATACCATGATAACACCAAGAAGGTGAGAGTAACTGTATTAATTTCAGACAGAGCAAACTTCAGAGCAAGGAAAATTATCAGGAATAAAGAGGGGCACTATAAATTATCCAAGAAGATGTAACAATCTCTAATATGTATAGCAGAGCATCAAAATATATGAGCCCTTGATGTTAAACTGATATAGTGGGTTGATGTCTACCACCTTGCTACTGTTTTCTATTAATAGCTCTTGTTCTTTGTATCTATCTTTGTCTTCTACTTTTTATTACTTTTATTTTTTTTTTTACATTTTACATTATTCTATTTTTTTCTCCTTTCTTAAGATATCAGTTATACTTCTTTTTTCAAAAGATTTTTACTGGTTACCCTAGAGTTTTCAACTCTGTATACTTTTACAACTAATACAAATTTATATACACAAGTATTATATATGTATGCACACTTAATTGAATATACTGTTGCTATTATTATTGAAAACTGCTCTCTGTTAAACCAGTTAGGAAAAATAAAAGTTTTGTTTCACCTTTACTTATTCCTTCTTTGAAGAAATTGAATGAAGAGTCTAAAATTTTCCTTCAAATATATACTAAACTCTGATGATTTTAAAGTCAAACAAGTTCTAACAGGTATTCAACAATTTCCATCATAAGCCAGTTATTTCAAGTAATAAAAACTAGGGTATACTCCCCAATTAATTTTATGATGATGAAACAAAAAAAAAAAGAAAATTCTATTCTTACCCATGAACTTATTTAGAGAACCTTAAACAAGAACTTACCAAGACAAATACAGGGAAATATCATCATGATCAAGTTGATTTTATTCCAGAAATACAAGGTTAACATTTGAAAATCCATTAACAAATTAAACGACAAAGATCGTGTGATAAACTCAATGTATGCATGAAAAGTGTTTGATAAAATTACATATCTATTCATAATGAAAAGCTCTTAGCAAGCTAGGAATATAACAAACTTCCTTAACTTGATAAAATCACCTATAAAACGGAAACACAAAGATGTCATAACTCTGCCTTCCTATTCACTATTGTTCTGAAAGTCTTAGTAAAGCAACTCAAGAATAAGAAATAAAAAGGTATGACAACTCGAATGAAAAACCACAGAACCTCGTATATAGCATTGTCTATTTGAAAATTAAAAGGATATTGAGGTAACGGATTATTAAAAATATTAAAAGTATTTGGAAAAATTCTGGATATGGAGTTAAAATACCAAAGATAGTATTTATTAAAGCATCAATAACCAAATTATCACATGTCTAGGAATGGATCTAATAATGTGCAAATGCTTCAGAGAGAAAATATAAAAACATCACTGAAAAACAATAAAGAAAATTCAGATAAAGGGAGAGTATATTATTCTTGTGGATAGAAAAAAAAAACACTGTCATGAAGACAAAAACTCTCCACAAATTCATCTATAGATTCAGTGCTGTTGTAATCCATGGGATTTGAAAAGATGATTCTTAAATTTACAGGTAAAATCAAAGGGCCAAATAAACTAGATACCACTGAGGAAGAACAGGGTGGAAAGAGTTGTTACACTAAATACCATGATGTATTCTAGTGCTGGGGTAGTGAAGGCAGGATGATACTGGCTTGAAGATAGACAAGCCAATGGAAAGATGAAAACAGAGAACTGAGAAGCAGACCCATGGGAATACAGAGTCTCATTTATACCACAGCAAGCCCTGCAGAAGAAAGGGGAAAGTTTCAATCACCAAATACTCCATTTCCATGCAGAAAATATAAGTAGAGTCAACAGTATCAAACTACAAACTTCTTCACAACAAAGAAAATAATCAAGAGAGTAAACAGAAAGCCTCCAGAATGGGAGAAAATCTTTGCCACCTGCACCTCACAGAGAGCATTAATCTCCAGGATATATAGAACTCAAAAAATTAAACACCAAAAAAACAAAAGCAAATAAACCAATCAATAAATGGGCAAAGGAATTGAATAGGAACTTCATGGAAGGAGAAATATGAATGGTCAAAAATATATGAAAAATGTTTAACATCTCTAGCAATTAGAGAAATATGAATTTAAAATACACTGACATTTCATCTCACTCCAGTCAGAATGGCAATTGTCAAGAATACAAGCAACAATAAATGTTGGTGAGGATGTGGAAAAAGGGTACACTCATACATTGCTGGTGGGACTGCAAATGGTACAACCACTCTGGAAGGCAGTATAGAGATTCCTCAAAAAACTAGGAATGGAACCACTATTTGACCCAGTTGTGCCATTCCTCAGTATATATCCAAAGGAGTTAAAAATCAGCATACTACAGTGATGCAGCCACATCAATGTTCATAGCAGCACAATTCACAATAGCCAAGCTATGGAACAGACCTAGGTGCCCTTCAAGATGAATGGATAAAAAAATGTAGTATATATACACAATGTAATATTACTCAGCCATAAAAAAGAATGACTGTATGACTTTTGCTGATAAATGGATGGATCTGGAGTCTATCATGCTAAGTAAAATAAGCCAATCCCATAAAACCAAAGGTCAAATTCTCTCTCTGATATGTGGATGCTAAGGGAGCGTGTGTGGAATAGAAGCTCAGTGGATTAGACAAAGGGAAATGAAGGGAAGGGAGAGGGATGAGTATAGGAAAGACAATGGAATGAATTGGATGTAACTTTCCTATGTTCATATATGAATACATGGCCAGTGAAACTCCACATGATGTACAACCATAAGAATGGGATCCTAATTAGAATAAGTTACACTCCATGTATATATAACGTGTCAAAATACACTCTACTGTTATATCTAAAAAAAATATGTAAAAAGAAAATATAAATAGGATTTGTATCCCACACGTACACAAAAATCAGTTTAAAGTAGAATAAAAGTTTAGATGTGAACTTAAGTATAAGATAAACTACAACTTATATTTATCAAATACTGGGTAGATAAAAGGATATAAGGAGATTAGATGGCAGTATCAACTAAATAGACATAGTTCAAAGTTGATATGCCAAGAAAAAAAAAAGCATATTTAGATTAATAGTTTAGCACCAAAACAAAGACAAAAATTTATAGAAATCTGTTACATTTTACCTCCTGAGGAGTGGTATTAAAGGTCAGGTTAGGAAACTGAGTTCTTCTCTTCTCTTATAAAAATACATGTGTAAAGTTACTTAAAAACAAAAAAAATTAAAATTTTCATTTTAAAAAAAGGTTAGAAATAGGTGACAAATACATGTGAATATATCTATAAAACCTTACCAAAGAATGTAAAAGAAAATTTTAATAAGGGGAATACTGGGGAAGAATATTGGCCAAATTATATTGTCATATTGTGTGCATGTCTAGATATGTAACAACAAATGCCACCATTCTGTAATACTATAATGCATCAATAAAAAGTGCGGAAAAAAGTTTAGTAAATAAAGGGCTATATTATGTTTATGCTATGGAAGGATAATATCATAAGGATACCAGTTCTACCCCAATTAATCCCTAAATTCAACATTTTTCTAATAATTTTTCTTGAGATTTTGATAAAATATCTAAAGGTTCTTTAGAAGAATATCAAGAAAAGATTAAGAGCTATGAAGATTTAATTTATCTTGCAAATTAAGATAAATTATAAAAGGTCAATAATTTAAATATTTTGTTCCTGGTAGAATGATAGACAGATCAATGTAATGAAATAAAATGATCAAATGAGCTCATTGAAAGCATAAATTGATACCTAGAGTTGTAAGGGAAACATATAGTTTGAGGACCTGGGTTTATTTGGAAACAATATTAAGGTTTCACCTTATGCAATATGTGATTAAGCAAAAGGAAAGTTCTGAAATACTTTGTAGAGTATAATTTAATTTAAATAAAAATAGCTAAAGTTAAATCTGTACACACACACACACACACACACACACATACACACACACAAGACATTAAGAATAAAGGCAACTAGTAACACTGGTTATCTGTGAGTAGTTGGTCATAGATGATTTTTACTTTCTACTCTTTGTTTATCAGTATTTTCTAATTTTTTAAAGAAGAATATTGTGTTTTAAAAAATTCATTAGTTATTTCAGGAAACAGAATGTAAACCTAAACATTTCTATCATTTATATTGAGAGATTTTTTTTAAATTCCAAATTTCTAGAATTCTACCAACTGAATTTCTTTTCCATATACATAAAACATTGAACAAGAAATTGTAGTCTCCAAATTTATTGAACTACCGTTTTCAAAATATTTGAACTGCATTATTATAAACAGTTAAGAACAAAAACATCTATGATTTCCATGCATAACAATAATAGTTTATGCTTCAGTTATACAGAGGCCAATTTATTCAAAATAGCCTATTCCCCAACACATCAGGCCAACCAGAATTACTACCTCCAGCTACATACATGCTTTCTTTCTAACACTTTTTCTAAATTGCTGCAAGTTTTTAACAGAGTCATTCTTTTTAGCTGAAATTTTCCATGCTTGGTCCTCTACCAAAGGTGATTTCATTTGGGAAAGATTGAAAAAATGTATAGTCCAAAGTGTTCAGTCATTTTTGCAGTTATATAAGGATAAAGAAAAACACTCTCTGTTTGAAAACCAATTTAAATTGCTTTTCTTCTAAGTGGCTCGTTTGGGGAGGTTTAATAGTTGCCTCCCACCAGTCCCCCAAACAGCAGTTTTATCTTTAGAAATAGCCTGTTGTTGATCTTAACACTCTGCTTTCTTTATTCCTTTATTCCTTCGTTTTTTGCAGTTTTTATAAAAGGGAGGGTGTGCAGTGGTGGGCAGTGTAAGAAAGTGGGTCTGAGTTGGAGTGGTAAAGTGTACTGACTGACTATTTGACTCTGCTTACACTCACAGGCTGGTGTGTGGTCTGTAGGAGGAAAATGGCACCCAGCCCGGCCGGTGATGAGCATCATGGGAGATCCCTAGAAGAAAGCTTGCTGGAGGTGGCCCAGCTCTGTAAGGCAAACCATCTGAAAGGTATTTCAACATCTGTCTGATTGTTGGCATACACTGAAAAGCCTGTGTTAGCAGCATTTGTCTTGCATTAAGAAAAACGACAAAGACAAACCAGTAAAATGAACTCCTCAGTAACGTAGTACAGTGAGCCTTACACTAGAGATTGCTCTTAATAGGTGATTTTCCAACTTCTTGGACCAAAGTTCACTTTGAATGATAGTTCTGGTGCTGCTGTCCACAATCACATGAGCTGTGCACTGTACAATTCCAAGTGGTACATTTCAGAGACCCTTTGGACAATCAACTTTTCCCACCCATGTACCAGTGGAGAAAAGAACTGATGGAGAATTGGAAAGCAAAGAAAATGAAGTTGCAATTTGAGCTTATTTGAGACTTTAAATTATGAAATGATGCTCCAGGCACTAAAAAAATAACCCTGTATTTTATTGCACATACCTTAAGATTTTGTTGCAAATTATTCTAATACTACACGTTCAGGATAAGTACATCTACTAAAGGGATACTGAGAAAGCAGATTAAGGGGGAGTTATGAAGACTTCTGTGTTAGCAACAAGAAAATGCATACAGTGGGTGGAGTAGCTTAGTGGCAAAGCAGTTGCCTAGCATGCATGAGGTCCTGGGTTCAATCTCCCGCACCACAAAAACCTAAACAAAAATGCATTATATCCTAATATCTGATAGTTGGAAACAGTAGGCCAAAATCACCACTAATGAAAATATGTGTCACTATTCACTGTGGGGCTAACCAAGCAACCCACAGAAACAGGTAATTAAATAAACCTGGAAAAAATAAAAATACTGGGCAAGAATTTCCTTAATTTAAGCAATTTCCTTAATATAATCAACTCAAGACAATAATAAAAATTAGACATTTACATAATGCCTACCGGAAACTGGGCACTAGTCTCAACGTTTGGCATATATCAAGTTGCTTAAGCCTGACAAAACCCTATGAGGTAGATATCATTTTATGTTTTACAGATGAAGACACGAGACAGAACACTAACAGTAGCATTGTTGGCTTTAATCGTGCCTTTTGCACCCATTCTAAATATTGGGTTGGTCTTGTGACTGGCTTTGGCCAACAGAATACTCAGGGAGTAAAAACAAGCTTGAGCTGGCCTATTGGAAGACGAAACAGGGGAAGAACTGAGACATCCCAGCCAAGAGGCAGTCAACCAACTCTGAAGCAGAACCACCTCATTCATAATCACTCCCAACACCAAAGATGCCCGAGAACAAAGGATGCCTCTGATGCCACCAAGTGGGAGGAACTCTGCAGTTATCAAAGTGGTGAGCCACATTTCAGAGAAAAAACACCAAATTTGGATCTTCAGAACATTCTAACAACACACTGGAATGCTGGGTCAATTAATACTAATTGACCCATATTCCTAAATAAATGTGACTGGAACTATGCCTCAGATGTTTATAACAACTGAAGAAGTGACTTGCCTTTTATGATGTTGAAGCCCAAGAGGCAAAGGCCACCAGGAACACAGTGTGGTCAAAGTAAGGTTTGTTTTGCTTATTGCTGCAAGGGGTGTGCTTAAAAGGAATCCATGAGACATCCTGTTGGGAGGCTTTATTATGGGCTCTGGGCTTCTACTGAATAATTCTTAGGGACATTGAGGGGAAATGGAAGTTAGAATTTGTATTGGGCATATTAGAAAGTGAAGACCAACTCAAGGCCAGTTCTGTCAGATAGTGTAGTCCATGTTAGTGCCTGGGGTGTCTTAGTAATTTTTATCTAGTAGATGGGAGGATTGAAGCCAAGCTAGAGAGTTTTCATTGGTTAAAATAAATAAATAAATAGATAGATAAATCAGCAGTTACTTCTATAACAAGAAGAGAAAAATAAGATGTTTATTTTTGTGGTTGAAGAATGGCCTTGTCTCTGCCATGTTTTGGGCATGGTCTCAGAGAAGCCTTGTCCAATTATTGTTTATATTCTGTGAAAGTTGTTTATGTTCAACTGGGAACACTTTGCTTTAGCCTAGCTGTTAGCTGCCATCTGTTGAAGCCATTTTTTATTTTCTCAGAATCACTTTGAGACCCATTGGGAGGGTCTGATAAAAATCAGAAAGTTCTGTGAGACGTTTGTGATAAAATCAGGAAGTGCCCTGAAAGCAGTGCATTCTGGGACATGTGGTTGTATGGAGGTTTTGCCTCTGAGGTCGAGAGGACCAGATGGTGGGGATAGGAGGATGAGCAACTGCGGGAGAAAGAAGCAGATGAAGGGGAAGCTGCTGGGAATGGGGAACTTAACCAGGAGCCAACACACCATTACCCCAGCTGTGTTGTAAGTAATGTCCTCAACTACCCAAGAAGTGAGGGGTAGGACACATAGGGACCTGTGTGTGTGCACATAGAGTCAAGCCAGTCAGGGAGGAGAGGAATGGGACCCCTAGGAAAAGTAGAGCAGAAACATGAAAGGGAGAGGGTACAGAGGAGAACCCAGGGTCTGAGAAATTTCCAGAAACCTCATGGCATTCTTTTTATATTTTTTAATTTTTTTTTAAATATTGTTTTTAGTTGTAGATGGACACAGTACTTTTATTTTATTTATTTATGTGGTGCTGAGGATCGAACCCAGTACCTCACACATGCCAGGCAAGCATTCTACCACTGAGCCACAACCCCAGCTCCCTCATGGCATTCTTTGAAGCATATAAAAGAAAAGGCTTTAATTATAAAGGGACAAAAATCACATGGAGATTATAAGCAATTATTCAAAGACACATGGATGAGAAAAGTGGAAGTGGGCAAGATTGGGATGTATTTAAAGAAATCATTCTACAAATGTCGAACTTAAAAAAAAACTTAAAAATCACGTTTGAAGGTAGTAAGAAACTGATTTGATGATGCAGGAACATGACTAAGTGACACATTATGCAAATCTGAGAATACGGGAAAAAGACAAGCAAGTGAAAATGCTGAGAGAGAATATGCTAGAAACAGAAAGTGGAGAAGAGAAAATCCAAACACTGAAATCCTCAAGGAAAGACATAAATGAATGGAGCTAAATTCAATGTGTCACATTTCCTCACCCCCATTTTGATCTTTCTGAAATTAAGATGCTTTTTAAAATTTTTGGAACTTGTAATCCTGCCTCAGCCTCCAGAGCCTCAGGGATTACAGGTATGTGCCACCACACCCAGCTTTAAATATGCATTTTATATCTTAACATTTGCCTATCATTCTCCCACCCAAAGTAGTCAGTGGTGTGCTTTTATAACTGATGCCATATTAATACCAAGAAAATATGTTAAGGGGGGGGGGATTCCTTAGCTAAAGAAAGATCCAAATTATTGGATCTTGAAAAAGTTCACTTGAATTCTAAGACATGTTAATGAAAAATACTCCAAAGTAAGGGCTTCATGGAAAAAACAACGAAACAAAATAATAATGATTTAAAAAAAAAAAAAAAAAGCTTTTAACTCATGGAGAAAAGTATCCTACAAGTCTCCAGATCTAAATATCAGATCACACAACAAAGAATAAATACTAAGCTGCCTCTGAGTGTTCTCCAGGATCAGGGGTTGGAAGGTCTCAGAGGTTGAAAGCTGGGGCCCAGGAATTTCATACCCAGCCAAGTTGTTCATTTTTGATAGCTATAAAGAGACATTGCCAGTATGTACAAGGTCTATCAGTCAGGGCTCTCTAGCAAACAGAACCAGCAGGAGATAGAGAGAGAAAGAGACAGATATACATAAAGGCAGATGGGGAAAAAAAAAAAAAATATATATATATATATATATATATATATATATATAGAGAGAGAGAGAGAGAGAGAGAGAGAGAGAGAAATTTTAAGCACTTGGTTCATGTGACTGTAGAAACTGACAAGTCTGAAATCAGTCAGCAGACTGGGAAGTCAGACAGGATTTCTGTTACAGATTTAAGGAAGAATTCCTTCTTGCTTGTAAGGCCTTCAACTGATTGGATAAAGCCCATCAACATTCTGGAGGGTAATATGCTTTATTTAAAATCAATGGATTGTAAATATTAGTCACATCCACAAAATACCTTGACAGCAATATCTAGACTAGTTTTTGACTAAACAACTGGACACCATAACCTAGCCAAGTTGACCCCAAATTAATCATTACACAAGGATTCATAAAATGTCAGTCTTCTTTAGAACAAATTTCTTGAAGACATTTTCTAAATACAAATATAAAATGGGGAAAATCATGGCAGAAAGAATACTACAGAAACCAGTTAAAGTCTGAAAACTACTTCTGCTTTCAAAATGGAATGAAAAAAGAATAAATATTCTTTAAAATGTAAGAACTCTAATATTAAAATTAGGGGCTAGGGTTATAGCTCAGCATCAGAGTGCTTGCCTTGCACATGTGAGGTGCTGGGTTCAATCCTCAGCACCACATAAAATAAATAACATAAAGATATTGTGCCCATATTTTAAAAAAATCTTTAAAAAATTAGTGTAGTGACTATAATCTAGAAAAACTTAACTTATATTAACAAAGAAAGTAGAGGAAAAAGAAAATGAAGGCTTTATCTAAGGTTGTGGACATAGAAAGGTACTAATCTGTGTGCTCTGAGATTTGGGTGATGGGAACATAATTTCAATAATGATTTCAAAACACTAATTTAACAACTAGCAGAATTTGAGTTTTTTTTGGGAGTACCAGGGATTGAACTCAAGGGTACTTGAGCACTGAGCTACATCCCCAGCCCTATTTTGTATTTTATTTAGAGACAGGGTCTCACTGAGTTGCTTAGTGCTTCACTTTTGCTGAGGCTGGCCTTGAACTCACCATCCTCCTGCCTTAGTCTTCCAAACTGCTGGGATTATAGGTGTTTACCACCATGCCTAACAGGTTTTTTAAAGTTATATATTATCTCCCAAAACAATGAAAGAACTATAATCTCACTTTAGTAGCTTGTGGATACCTGGTAAAGTAGCTATTATTTGAATCTGATGTCCTGCATCAGTAATTCACACCTGGTAACATCTAACTCTTGGTTCTCAACCCTGTCTGTACATAGAATCACCAGGACAGATTGTAAACAGCCTGATTCCTGGGTTGTGCTCTATACAAATTGCATCAGAATCTCTTGGGACATGGATCAGTCACCAGTAGTTTGTAGAGCTACTGAGGTGATTCTAAATTAATTGCAACCAAATTTAAGAACCCCTGACCTAGGCCTTTGCCCTTCTGTATAAATCTTTGACATGATATTTTCAGTTACTTGCCCCTCTAACTTTTCTTTGAGTCACCTTTTCAGTTATCCTTGGTCATGTTGGTTACAATCGATAGCTTCCTACTTAAAGTATGGGACAAAGATGAGAAGCCCCAGAATTTCTTGGAAGCTTTTTGGGGATATACCTGTTTCACAGTCCTGCCTCCTTAAGTAGACTTCTTCCCTTTGGATCTTTCCTCTCCAATCTTCTAATAGAATGTTCTCTGCAGAAGACAGTCTGATTATGCAATAACCCCATTCAATAAGCAGTCAGAAACTCAATGTATCCTATATAGTAAAATCTAAGGTGCTGAAAATGGAATTCACGGTACACCATGTCTTTACTTTGTCCCAGACTTTCTTCTCAGCCTCATTTCCCACCCTCCTAACTCCAGCTACATCTGGCCATTATCCAGTCAACAAATGGGACAGGTCATTCCACACTTCAGTTCTTAGACTAATGTTTTCTTCAGCTATGAATGCCTCTTCCCCAATTTTCCTGCCAATGATTAGGCTTTCCTCAAGGTTCAGCTAAGATACTACATTAGTCATATTTCCATGGCTGTGACAAAATGCACGAGGTAGTCATCTTTAAAGGGAGAGAAAATGTTTTTGGCTAAGGATTTCAGAGGTTTCAGTATATGGTTGCTTGGCCCCATAACTTTGGGCCTTGGTGGCACAGTACATCCTGGGGGAGCACATAGAAGAGGAGGTCTGTTCACCTGAAGATGCTGGGAAGCAAAAAGGAAGAGACATGAAAGGACTGTGTTTCCAATATCCCCTCTTAAGGGCATACTCCTAATGACCCAACTCCTTTCCACTAGGTTCCACTTCCCAAAGGTCTCATCACCTCCCCAAAGCACCATAGGCTAGCAACCAAGCCTTCAGCATCTTGGCTTTTTGGGGTTATTTAGGATCCATACTATAACAAATACCCCCTCTACTAGGAAGCCTTCCCTGAAATTCCAGTCAAAAGGAATTTCTTCTTGTTTTTTTCAGATAGCCCTGGTTTCTTTCAATTTTGTGTTGTTAACTTGTCTGTTTTCTCTCCTAAATTGTGAATTCTTTCAGAGGAGAAACTGTGCCCTTCAGGCCCCTGATCCACCAGTGAGTGAGTATTTGGAAAGCAAATGCCTTGGGTCACATTCCAGATGCCTGTTAGCAGGGTCAATCCAGCCCACATTCCGGGGGCACTCCAGAAGGCAGGCCAGCCCGCACTGTTTTTCAACATGAGTGTGTGTTTAATTGCAAAGGGTCCCTAACCTTGGCCCCTTAAGCAACTCCTTGATATATTATGGAATTTCCATGTTCCCTTGTCATCTTCACTCTTCATTTTTTCCTGGTGGGGGCTTGCCTTGTCCTGACACTTCCTCACTCTGACACTTTCTTTCTGGGGGCCTGGTTTGTCCAAGTTGGACTCAAAGAATGAATCAACTTTCTTAGAATAATAACTTGACTTTTTCTAAATCTCAGGGCAATATCAGAAGCTCAAATGAAATGTCTAAAACAATTGCCCAGGATCATTTGCTTTGAGGGAAGTAGTGTGGAATTTCAGTATCCAAGGAGGAGGAAAACATCCGCGCCTTTGGCAGTTTTTAAAGAGAGGCTGTCTGTTGGTCTCCAGGTGCACTTAAAAGACAATTAAAGAATTTAACAGCACAGCAAAGCTGTGTGGCTGCTCAGGAATCCAACAGTCACAGATTCCTGCAGAAGCCTCTACAGCTCGGGGCTCTGACAGCCAGCACACGGCCCAAGCAGTCCAACTGTGACTGCCAGGTGTCTAGTGCCTGGACTAAACACACCAGAAGGTGACTCTGGAGGTGACAAAGCCCTAGATGAAAACTATCTATGAGGACAAGCCTCCCAACGTTTTTGCCTGTCTGCATAACCCGATTCGGAAATTCTTTTCACATCATGTTCTCTCCTTCTTATGTAATATATAGGCATGTCTATTTACGATTGTGTTATAGTGATGCTATTTTATTTGTACAGGCCCCAGCTGGAGTTCCCAAGCACTAGAAGCCAGATTCTGAGCTTGTCCTCTTGATCAAGCCCCTACCCCGTGATCCACCACTTCAGAAGAATACATCAAGAAAAAGGAAAGGATGATATCCTGGTAATAAATAATCCAACTCGGGAGAAAGGCAAAGGGAATTTGAATATCTCAATAAAAAGAAATCTCATGGGATAGCTGCTTCTCACACCCAATGGAAGACCAATTCAGAGAAAAAGAGAATGGAGATTCCCAGAGGGCACGTTACCAACAGAAAATAGAAATTATAGATATTTAATGTTATTGATCTTGTGGAAAATCATACTGGCTATTGGAAGCTATGAGAGAGTTAGCAAAAAGTAAGAAGGCTAAGCAAATCAAAAGTAAGGCAATTATAAACTTTGGGAAAAACAAAAAGAAAGAAAAGAAATATTATTGTAGTATGCTACAATACTCAGCTGTGAATGATGTTTGTATACTAATGTGAACACAGTAATATTTAACCTGAAGTAGTAATTTATATTAAGAGAATGAAAGATGGAAAACAGAAAGACAGCAGTGAAGTTATTGCAAGGTACTTTTAGATAAAGTTGAGCTTCTTTCCATATTTTAATGACCCATTTTTTAATTTCTTAACCTGTGAATTGTCTTAATTTATTATGATCAACATTTTTATTGGTTTGTTAACCTTTCACTTCTTGATTTCTAGTAGCTCTTTCCATATTAGTATTCAGACATTTGTCTCTGAGTCATAATTGTGCAGGTACTTTCTTCACTCATCTTTTGTCTTTTTATATAGTATTTTGGCCATGTAGCAGTTTATATTTTAATTCAACATCATTTATCAAAGTTTTATTTTTCAACTCTGAAATTTTGCATTTTTTTTTCAGAAAAGCTTTCCTACTCCTAAGGTTATAAAATAACTTGTCTTCCCTTGATTCTTTTATGGGTTCATTTTTTTAAAATTATATTATTTTTGAATGTATGATACTAGACATGAATTCTGCTTTATCTTTCTTTAAATGATTATTCAAAACACTTTCAGGAAATTAAAAAAATCTTTATATATTTGGAATGCCATCTTTATCATTTACTGAAGTCCCATGTATATGTGGTTTTATTTCAGGGCTTACATTTCTGTTCTGTTAGTCCATCTGCCAACCAATAAAATAGTAGTACATTGCTTTAATTTTTGAAACTTTGCCATACTTTTCATTCCTGGTAGAACTAGATATTTTCAAAAAATTCTTAGCTTCTTTTGCTTTATTATTTTTACAAATGAACCCCCTCCCCCTCTGCCTCCCCTCCCCCTCTGCCTCCCCTCCCTCTCTGCCTCCCCTCTCCCTTCTCTCCCACTCCCCTCCCCTCCCCCTCCCCCTTCCCTTTCACCTCCCCCTTCCCTTTCTCCTCCCCCTCCCCCTCCCCCTCCCTCCTCCTCCTCCTCCTCCTCTTCTTCTTCTTCTTCTTCTTCTTCTTCTTCTTCTTCTTCTTCTTCTTCTTCTTCTCCTTCTTCTCCTTCTTCTCCTTCTTCTCCTTCTTCTCCTTCTTTCTTCTTCTTCTTCTTCTTCTTCTTCTTCTTCTTCTTCTTCTTCTTCTTCTTCTTCTTCTTCTCTTTATACTGGGGATTAAACCCAGGGAGGTTTAATCACTGAGCCACATCCCTAACCATTTTTAAATATTTTATTTAGAGACAGGGTCTTGCTAAGTTTCTTAGGGCCTCAATAAGTTGCTATGTCTGGTTTTGGACTCATGATCCTCCTGCCTCAGCCTCCCAAGCCCCAGGATCGAAGGTGTGCACCAACCTACTCTGTCCAAATGAACATTTAACTAGCTTGTCTAGTGTAGAGGAAGAAAATCCTGTTAACTGTATTTCTTATTGTAATAATATTAGATTTATAAATTAATTTAGGGGAAATGACTAATTAAATATTGAATAGTGCTATGCTAAGACATGTCATTTCAAAAAAGTTACAATTACTGAAAAGTTTTAACACTTTAAATATCCATGCAGTCAAGTAACAAATGATGCAGTTTTTTAAATAAGATATACATGGAACTCTGTATCTTAAAAACAGAGAGTATACCTTCTTGGCAAGAGCATGTGATCATTAATGGTAACTGACTCAATATTTGCCTCCAGAAAAGCCCAATAAATTCCAAAAAGCATAAATAATACAGACAGCAGCCTTTGATCATATGACAATGAAACTAGAAATTAATAATATCAGAAAAAAATTGGAATTAAACAAACCCCAAACCTTATTTTAAGCTCTTGATACTTAAATTGCAATCTGCAGACAGCAGCCCTTTACATCTCTCATGAGCTTGTTGAAAATGCAGAAACCTGAGGAGCCCAGATCTACTAAGGGGGCATCTGCAGTTTACAAGATACCCAGGGAATTTGCAAGTGCATTCGGGTTTACCCCCTGTTTCCAGAAAACAATACTAATTAAAATATACACCAGGACTAGGAGGCATAAACAGAGCAAATTTCAGAAGTTTCAGCCTTAAATACTTATAGCAATAAAATTAAAACAAAGAAAACTAATGCATTCAGTGTCCAACTCAAAAAACTAGGGAAAAATGAAAAATAGACTAAAAGAAGAAGAAGGAAGGATTTCAAAATGATAAAAGCAGAAGTTAGTAAGAAAAACAGAATTAACAAATAAAATCTATTCTTCTTTTATTGAATGTTTTAGCTCTTCACAAAACACTTTATTTTAAAACAATTTATCTTTTAAGTATTTTTATTAGTGTATTATATTTTTACATTATAGTAGGATTCATTTTGACATAATCATACATGCATGGAATATAATTTACTCCATTCCAGTACTTCCTCTCTCTCTCCCTTCTTCCCTCCCACGGTTTCTCTTCCTTTATTCTGATGCTTTTCCTTCTATTTATTTATTGTTTTTAAATTTTGTGCTTTAAATATATATATATAGACATAAAGGTGGAATTCATTGTGGTTTATTCATATATGTACAAGGCATAATTTGGTCAGTTTCATTCCAAAATTTCTCCCTTTTCCTGTCCTTCCTCCTCCTCTACTCCAACGTTATCCATTTTATTTTCATGGGCTTTCCCTCTCCTTTTCTCCTCTTTATTTTTCTCTAGCTTCTACATATGGCGTATGACTTTGAGTCCAGCTTATTTCACTTAGTCATTTCCATCCACTTATTAGCAAATGCCATAATTTCATTCTTCTTTAGATGGCTGAGTAAAACTCCATTGTGTAGATATATCATGTTTTCTTTATCCATTCATTTATTGACGGACACCTGCGCCGGCACCTGCACTGCTACTGTGAATTATGCTGCTATGAATATCAACATGCCTATATCACTATAGTATGTCGATTTTAGCTCTTTTGCAATAAATGCAGAGGAGTCAGACAGCAGGGTCATATGGTGGGTCCATTCATAGTCTTTTGAGAAATGTCCATACTGCTTTCCAAAGGAGTTGTATTGATTTGTAGTCCTACCAACAATGTATGAATGTACCTTCCCCCCATCTTCTCATCAGCATTTATTATTATGTGTATTCTTGATGATTGCCATTCTAACTAGAGTGAGATGAAATTTCAATGTAGTTTTGATTTGCATTTCCCTGATTGTTAGGAATGTTGAACATTTTTTCATATATTTGTTGCCCATTTGTGTTTCTTCTTTTGAGAAGTGTCTGTTTAGTTCTTTTGCCCATTTCTTGATTGGGTTATTTGGATTTTTTTGAGTTTATAATTCTGGATATTAATTCCCTGTCAAAGGAGTAGCTGGAAAAGATTTTCTCTCATTCTGTAGGCTGCCTCTACGTGCTCTTGTTTTCTTTGCTATACAGAAGCTTTTTAATTTGATGCCTCCCTATTAATTGATTCTTGGTTTTATTTCTTGAGGATTCTGAGTCTTGTTAAGGAAGTCACTGTCTGTGCTAATATGATGGAGTGTTGATTCTATGTTTTCTTTTAACAATTGCAAAGTATCTGGTCTAATTCCTAGGCCTTTGATCCACTTCAGTTTCACTTTTGTGCAGTGTGAAAGATAGGACCTGGTTTCATTCTTCTACATATGCATATCTCTTTTTCTCAGCACTGTTTGTTAAAGGTTGTCTTTTCTTCAGCATATTTTTTGGCACCTATGTCAAGTATTGAATGACTGTATCTATGTGGGTTTGTCTCTGATTCTTCTATTCTATTCCCTTAGACTATTCTATTAATCTTCATGTGTATTTTGATGCTAGTACCATGCTGATTTTGTTACTATAACTCTGTAATATTATTTGGGATCAGGTATTTTGATTCCTTCCGCATCACTCTTCTTACTCAATATTGCTTTGGATATTATGGGTCTTCTAGTCTTCTAAATAAATTTTATCTTGTTCTTTGAAGACTTTCATTGGTATTTTGATGGGGACATCATTGAATCTGTATAATGATGTTGGTTATTGCTATTTGACAATATTAATTCTGCCTATCCAAGGACATGGGAGATCTTTCCATCTTCTAAGGTCTTCTTCAATTTCTTTCTTCAGTGTTCTATAGTTTTCATTGTAGAGATCTTTCACCTTTCTCAGTTAGATTTATTCCTAAGATTTTTTTTTTCTTTTTGAGGTTACTTGAATAGGATAGTTTTCCTGATTTCTTTTTCAGCAGATTCATTATTAGAGTATAGGAAAGTATTGATCTGTGTATGTTAATCTTGTATCCTGCTACCTTGCTGAACTCATTTATCAGCTCTAGAAGTCTTCTGGTGGAGTTTTGGGGTCTTTTAAATATAGGATCATGTCGTCAATAAACAGAGATAACATGACTTCTTCTTTTACTATCTGTATCCCTTTAGTTTTCTTTTCTTGCCTCATTGCTGTGGATAGAATTTCAAGAATTATGTTGAATAGGAGTGGTGGGTGTGGACATTCTTGTCTTGTTCCTGATTTTAGAGGAAAATGTTTTTAGTTTTTCTCCATTCAATATAATGCTGATTTTGGATTTGTCTAACATAGTCTTTTTATGTTGAGTGAAGTTCCTTCTATCTCTAGTTTCTCCACAATTTTTAAGATGAATGGATGCTAAATTTTGACAAAGGCCTTTTCTGAATCTATTGAGAAGATCATGTGATTTTTGTCCTTAATTTTATTTATGTGGTGAATTACATTTATTGATTTACATTTGTTGAAACAAACTTGCATCCCTGGGATGAAACCCATTTGATTATAATGTGCTATATTCCTAATGTGTTTTTTAATGTCCTTTGTTAATAATTTATTAAGGAATCTTGCATTTATGCCCATCAGAGATATTGGTCTGCACTTATCTTTCCTTGATATGTTTTGGTATCAGGATGATACTGGCTTCATACAATAAATTTAGGAGTGTTCCCTCCCATTCTATTGCATGGAACAATTTGAGGAAGATTGGTGTTAATTCTTTTTTAAAAGTCTGGTAGAACTCAACTGAGAATCCATCTGGTCTAGGCATTTCTTTGTTGGAAGACTTTCAATTACTGCTTCAATCTCATTGCTTGATATTGGTGTGTTTAGTTTTCCTAAATCTTCATGGTACAATTTTGGGTAGGTAATATGTGTCTAGAAATTTGTTAGATTTGTCTAGATTTTCCAGTTTGTTGGGGTTTAAATTTTCAAAATAGTTTCCAGTGATCCTCCAGATTTCAGAAGTGTGTGTGGCAAAATATCCTTTTCACCACTAATTTTGTTTAATTGGGTCTTTCTTTCTTTTGGTTAATTCGGGCAGGGTTTATTAGCAGTTGGAAGGATTGAACCCAGGACTTTGCCCAAGCTAGACAAAAATGTTACCACTGAGCTACACTAATTTCTCTTTAGAGAAAAAAAATATGAGTAAAATATAAGAACAAGTAGCAAATTTAATGAAGAAAAAAATGAGAAAACACAAACACAAAATAAAAAGAGCAAAAGAGAAATAACCTGAGTGAAATAAATAATTTTCTTGTGAAACATAATTCACTAAAACTAATCCCAGAAGAAACACAAAGATAGTATGGACACAAAGATGATATGGAAACTGAAATGGTATGGACTAATTTCTGCTAAAGAAATAGGGACAGTTTTTAAAGAACGAACCTCTGTTGACTCATAGAACATATACACTGGCCCAGATGGTTTCACATAAGAATTTTACTAAGTTTCTAAAGAATAGATCATTACAATGCTGTTTGAACTTTTCCAGAACATAAAAAGGAAGAAAAAGTCCCAAATTATTTTTTATAGAATGAGGATAACATTGGCACCAAAGCCTGACAAAGACTGTACATAAAAAGAAAAACCACACACTAAACTTCCTTTAAAATATACACATGAAAGTTTTCAACATAACTATAGAAATTAGAATCAAGTAACCTATTAAATGACTAATACTATGACCAAGCAGGATTTCTTCCAGAAATATCAGGATGGTTTAGTGTTAGGAAAGGGATTAATATGGTACAAAGTAATAATAGACTTTAGGAGACATTTTTTAACACATTAGTCCACTTGACCTATTAAAAGATTTTTAAAGAAAGGAATTAATAAGCAATAAAAGTGAGAATACAAGAAGGAAGCCTATTATTGCACCTTCCATTTAACATTATACTGGAGTTATGAGCCACTTGTTTTGGACCAAAGGATAATATTCCAGGTAGAAACATTGCAAAAAAGAAGGTTAAACTATCACTTTTTTTGGATGATATAACTTTAACCTGGAAAATCTAGGAGAATTAACCAAAAACCTTTATAAACAAAAAGAGACTTCAGTAAATAAATGGCTATAAAAGCTAATATGTAGAAATACATAGTTTTTAATCTGTAATAGAAGTGAATTTAAAATAAAACAACAGGTTTGTTTTAGTAACAACAGAAAATATAAATATATAAATATAAATTTAATAAGAAATATGTAAAACTTATGTGAGTAAAATTTTAAAATGCTCTTGAAAAACACCAAAGTAGATGTGGATTCTCTGTTCTATGAATCTTGTTTAGGTTTGATGATTGAGTGCCCGATGTCTATCATTCTGTAATGATGGTCAAGGTCCTCCTTTGCTGATTGTTTTTGAAGGGCATATGACCCAAAGCTGGCCACTGAGATGAGAGATACTATCTCAGGTATAAAACAATTTTAATTACTGCTACTTTTTGATGTTTTAAGATAGAGTGATCCTGTTTGAAGCTATAATTCTTCAACAACTTTCTTAATTTCTTTTTTTGTCTTATACTTTTTTATTTGTTCTAATTAGTCACATATGATAGCAGAATACATTTCAATTCATTTACACAAATGGAGCACAAATTTTCATTTCTCTGGTTGTACAAGATGTAAAGATGCTTTACAGGTGCGGTCATATATATCCTAGGGTAATGATGTTCATCTCATTCCACCATCGTTCCTACCCCCATTCCACTTCCCCTTCTGTCCTTCACCTTTGCCCAATCACAGTTCCTCTGTTCTCCCCATGTCCCACCTCATGATGGGTCAGCATCCACTTATCAGAGAGAACATTTGGCCTCTGTTTTATTGGGATTGGCCTATCTCGCTTAGTGTGTTATTCTCCAACTCCATCCATTTGTCTGTAAATGCCATAATTTTATTCTCTTTTAATGCTGAGTAACATTCCATTGTGTATATGTACCACAGTTTTTTTTTATCCATTCATCTGTTGAAGGGCATGTATGTTGGTTCCACAGTTTGATTATTATAAATTGAGCTGTTATGAACATGAATGTGGCTGTGTCACTATATTATGCTGATTTTAAGTCCTTTGGGTATAGACCTAGGTGTGGGATAGCTGGATCAAATAGTAGTTCTATTCCCAGTTTTCTAAGGAATCTCCATACTGCTTTCCATATATTTCCACCAGCAATATATGAGTGTACCTTTTTCTCTACATCCTCACCAACCCTTATTATTGCTTGTATTCTTGACAACTGCCATTCTGACTGGTGTGAGATGAAATCTTAGAGTAGTTTTGATTTGCATTTCTCTAATTTCTAGAGAAGTTGAACATTTTTTTATATATTTGTTCATCATTTGTATATTTTCTTCTGAGAAGTGTTTATTCGTTCCTTAGCCCATTTATTGATTGTGTTATTTATTTATTTATTTGGTGTTAAGTTTTTTGAGTTCTTTATATATCCTGGTGATTAGTGCTCTCTCTGTTGTGTGTGTGGTAAAGATGTTCTCCCATTCTGTGTACATTCTCTTCAGGTTATTGATTGTTTATTTTGCTCAGAAGAAGCTTTTTAGTTTGAATCCATCCCATTTATTGATTCTTGATTTTAGTTCTTGAGCTTTAGGAGTCTGTTAAGGAAGTCAGACCTAATTTGATATGATGAAGATTTGAGCCTACATTTTCTTCCATTATGTGCAGGGTCTCTGGTCTAATTCCTAGGTCCTTGATCCACTTTGGGTTGAGCTTTGTGCATGGTAAGAGCTTAATTTCTTCCTGAAATGATTTAAAGAGGTGATTTCTAACAAGTCTAATCATCTAAATTTATTAATAAAATTTTCATTTCAAAGACTTTCAAATTTCTTAGAAAACCAATAAGAATTTTATCATATTATAATTTTTTTAAAACGTCTATATAAGTTTTTTCCTTTTTTTTCATTTTCATTATGAGAGGTTTTAGAATTAGATTTTTCCAGAAGCTGGACCATTTTTACTGATTCTTTCCTGGGACTTATTATCTATTAATTTTTCTGCTGCTGATTTATTTTTGTTTTGATGTTATAATTTCTTTCTACTTCCTGGTATTGTTTTTCCTCCTTTTTTAGATGAAATAATATCTTTTATCATTTTCACTTTTAAAAATATATTTCATGCTACAAGTTATTGAAAATGACTTTATGTATTCCCATAATTTGAAATTTAAAAAAATTTAGTTGTTGATGGACCTATTTTTCTAAATTTATTTATATGTGGTGCTGAGAATCAAACCCAGTGCCTCACACATGCTAGGCAAGCGCTATACTACTGAGCTATAATCCCAGCCCCATAATTTTAAATATTAATTGTCTAAATTCCCATTATTTTTAATTAACTGTTTTCATACCTTTGATTTTCTTCTTAACCCAATAGTTATTCAAAAGTATGCATAAAATTTGTTTAATCTTACATTATTAGTTTCTAACATTATACTTTACTTTGAGAAGATGGATTACATATATTCATTTTCATGGATTATATTTTATCACTTTTCTCATAGCTGACTATTTGAGATCTTTAAATTATTATTTTTTAAAATCCCATAGCCACTTAGCAAGAAACTACATTTGCCATGCAAACACAATATATTTTATGAAACGATTGATAATTTTATAAAGCAAATTTTGCAACCCCATCCGAAATCTATTTTAATAATTGTATTGTTCTGATGATTCATGTCATTATTTTAACATTTTGTTGTGATGAAAAATACGAAAGTCTGAGGCACTGGTAATGGGAAATTCCACGAATACAATCTATGGTGAGACACAGTGGTGGAGTGAGTGCCTGTGACCATGGATCTATCATAACAGGAAGAGGCTGCTTGTGAAGGCAAAAGAACACAAGATACTAGGACTGTCCTGGGTTTGCCCTGCTGGGATCATGTAGGATCTGCTCAATGACTATCTCCTCCATGGAAGAATGGGTTTCCCCCAAAACTATTGAGCTGAAAATGAGCTGTGCCAAAAGTAGTAATATGAGTGAGCTCTAAGGAGAGGCAGAGTGGGTAAGAAAAGACCCCAGGGACCATCTCAAATGGCTCCTCGGGTGCTTTACAATGTAAGAGAGGACAGAGATGTAGTTTGAGCTCTTCAAACATGTTCTCTCTCTCTCTCTCTCTCTCTGTCTCTCTCTCTGTCTCTCTCTCTCTAAGATTCAAACACTGGAATGAGGTTTTGTTTGTTTTCAGAAGTTATTCAGTGTGGCCAAGAGCATGGAGAACCAGAAACAAACACCAAGTCTGTCCCCATCCCTATGACACTCAGCACTTCACAGAGCCCCAGCTCTCTTCTGGCTGCCAGTGGCTTTTTTCCTTCTGTTTGACAGTTCCCTCCAAATGCCCTTGAGGTCCTTCTATGCATGTCCATCACAAGCCAGCTGCAAGTGCTTTTATCAACTCTTCTGGGTGCAGCCCTCAAGCGTTCAACCACGGCTTACCCAGACCTACTGTATAAATACCCCAGATCTCTCTCTCCTTGGGTGACACTGTGGTTTGAATATGGATTTTTCCCTCTGAAACCCATGTTGGAATTTAATCCTCATTGCGAATTATTAAGCATGTGGAGGAGATAGAGGGCGGCACAAAGGGCAAGGAAGGGAGCTCACTAGAGGGCCCAAGAAAGGGGCCCCCAGGTCAGTCCGACAAGAAGAGACCCCACAGGAAGCGACACAAGGAATGCGATCAAGGGGTCAGGACCATGTCTGTTAAATTGCCTACAGAAGTTCCTGCAAGATCAGATACACATATTTACTAAGCAGCCGTGAATCAACTACTTCTTTAAGACTACCAGCCCCTGATGCCCAGGATGGAGACCTACGAATCATGACCAACTCCTCTGGCTCCAGAGACTCTGCCCCCACCTAAACCCCTCCCTGACCCCTTTTCCAGATTTTACAACCCCTCTTTCACTTCCTAGGAATGAGAACTACTCTCCAGCAGGTCCACTCTGCTTGTTCTGTCTGCTCTACAGCATCCCCATAAGGAAACATCAAACCTACACTCCCCACACATCAGATGAGGAGCCACCACCCAGGTTGGATGGATGCCTTCCCTATGTCCAGGGAGATTGCTGACACCATTGCCAACATCCACATCCAGCAGATCATTCCCAGGTTTGGACTCTTGCCTCCATCCAGTCAGACAAGGGTCTGGCCTTCACTTCTCAGGTTGTTCAACTAGTCTCCAAAGGCCTCAACATCACTTGGAGGCTCCACATCCCCACCGACCCCAATCCTCGGGTAAGGTTGAGAGGCCTAACGGCATCCTCAAGGATCACCTCACTAAACTTGCTATTGAACTTAGGCTCTCCTGGCCCAATCTCCTGCTGTTGGTCCTCACCTGAATTCAGGTAGCCCCAAGGGCCCCCTCAGGCCTTAGCCCCTTTGAGCAACTTTATGGGTGCCCTTTCTTAATCAACCAAAGCTTTTCAATCACTCCTCCTCCCCTTGTGTCCTACCTGCCTAATCTCACACTTCTATGCAAACTCCTAAGGGAACATGCAGACCGGTGCCTTCCTGCACCATTCATTGCCTCAATCCCAGCACAACCACAAACTGAATTGGATCCTCTTCAACTGGGTCACTCAGTCTTACTTCAGGAACTGCATTCTCAAGGTTGGAACCTTGCTGGACGGGACCCCATACAGTCATACTTACTACCCCAATGGTGACCAAGCAGACACTCTCCCTGGTACCATGTCTCCTGCCTTAAAAAGGCACCTCTTCCAAATGTCCAGTCCTGGACTTCCACCACGCCCACCAAACTCAAAATTTCTTGCCAACCCTTTTCTTCTTTTACTAATCATTATTCTCTCTCAAGTTTGTATCCCAACCACAGATGGTGCTTTAACATCCAAGCAACATGGCACCAGGATGACACCACCCACTCTCAGTTTATGGGTCAAGGCGATTGCCCTTCCACTGGCTGCAATCAGGCTGTCACTCTTAACATTACTGGATTCAACCAAGCCACCTCTGATACTTCCTAGAGTCCCTATGACAGGACCAATGGCTAATACCAAAGATCTCCACCACTCAAAAATGGTTTGATGCCGTTGATAACCTATGGCTTCAAGGAACCTTTAAGGACTTTGCCTCTTCCAAAATAACTGTCTATAGCCACTGGATGTTATTTCGGGCTGCCCTGGTGTCCCCAGACCTGTCCCCAGGACATTCCTCCACTTTTCCTCCTAGGACCCACACCGCCCCATCACTAAGCAGGAAGTAGCAGGAAGATTTTACACTGTCCCCCATGTCACTTAGAAAAACAAAAAGGGAGGAATGTTAGGTGCAGGACAGGCTGAACTATGTTGTCTGCAGGGCAGGCTGAACAAATGTTAGCTGCAGGATAACCCACGCACTCAAACGCCCCTCTGTCTGGTCCTTTATCACCTGTCTGCATCATCAAGGCTGAACACTCGACCCCACTCAAGGCTGAGCACTCCACCCCCACCCATTTGGTGCAACAGAAACCCACATCTGACCCCTGCCCCATCTGCCTGAAGGCAGAAGATGACACCCTTAGCAACTACAGTGCGATCCAATCATTTTCCGCCAACAAGGCAGCTTATAGACCCAGAGACCCCATTAGATTTGGGCTATAAAAAACTCCCTCCTACCAGGCCCCTCTCTCTTGCTCTCTCTGTCTCCCTCTCTTGCTTTCACTCTCCCTTGCTCTCTCTTTCCTTCTTTCTCTCTCTCTCTTCTCCTCTTTTGCACTGCTGCAATAAAGATCTCTTGGTTGCTCCAAGAAAAAAAAAAAGCATACAGAAACTTAATCTGATTATGGTGTTTAGAAGTGGAGCCTTTGGGAGGTGACTAGGATCATCAGAGTGGCACCCCCATGTTGAATACTGGTGACTTTATAAGAAGAGAGAGAGGGAGAGATTAGAGGACATATGTATGTTTCCTGGCCTTCACCATGTGATGCCCTGCACTACCTCAGGACTCTGTCAAAAAGAAGTTCATTCATTATCAGATGTGGTTCCTTGACCTTGGATCTCTAGAACCATGAGCCAAAATGAAACTCTTTCATTTATGACTTACTCAATCTACTATACTGTGCTATTAGCATCAGAAAATGGACTAAGACAGGTTAGATAACTTTAGGTATATTCTCTACACTGGTGACTAGAGTCACCCATAAGGATGATGTTCCAGCTGCCCACTGGGGGAACTTTTCCAATAATACCCTCATTATTGGCTCCCCTTCCATCCCTGTCTCTCTGCCTCACTCCCCTGCTGGTATTCTCTGCACCTTCCAGATCTACTACTTGTACTTGGAACCTTGTTTCAAGGTCTTTTTCTGGGGGAAAAAAAACAAATTAAGATAAATAATAATTTATGTTATTTTTTTTAGCCTCATCCATCTTTGTAAACAAGTATTGCTAGGGGAGGAAGGTGAGAAATGTGCACTTTGAGAAGTCATGCTCAGCTGACTTCAGAGCATTTGAAGATGTCACACGAGTCGTTTATCATACTACGCTTGATCAGGCCACAGAAATGTGTTTCAGCAAATTCTTGGAGCATGGAGGAGGGGGGAGATTGCTCAATTCCAAAGCCTTACATCTGAAGTCATCTGGCTGTACTAAGACCATTGAGCAATCTTCCAATCGTGAATTGTCACACTTAATATTAAATTATAACTCCTCCTGCAGGTATAATTTGGAGGTCTTCCTCCTGGGCTATTGGTTGAGAAGACAGGCTCCCTCAGGTCAATGGTAGGGGCAGGGCACAAAGATGTGTGTGATATAAGTACAGTCATGGCTCTATTCAGAGGCTAGATTTATAAGCAATATTATCATCATCATAATGTCCATAAATTATTGTGGGTAGAAGGAGAGCTTGGATCTTCCTCCAGGAACCTTATCCAAGACCCTCAACCTGGGCTTTGTGCTCTTCTTCTGTGAGCCACATTGTTCTATGCTTCCCATACCTTCATCCTTAACCCATTAAATTGTATGAATATTTGATCTGCCTCCTAAGTACACTCCCTTACATTCCTTCATTCCTCCTAAGTACACTCCTTTACATTCATTCATTCATTCATTATATATTTGATTGCTATAACCTGGTATAGAGCTTGGAACTTCAAAGGCATAAACAGAGAACTGTCACAGGCATTAGCAATGAGGAAATACCCTTGTTTTACTTAGCTTTAATATCACTGTGACCCAAAATCCTGACAACAAGAATTTAGAAGGGAAAAACGTTAAAGTTTGGGGTTTTTTGGGCTCATGTTTTCAGAGTTTCAATACATGGTCAACGGTCAACTGACTTCCACAGCTCTGGGCCCAAGGTAAGGCAGAACATCATGGCAGAAGGGCTTGGCAGAGGAAAACAGTTCAGGACACGGCAATCAAGAAGCAGAGAGAGAGAGAGAGAGCTCCAGTCACCAGGGACAAAATATAAAACCCAAAGGAATGCTCTCAGGGATCTACCTCCCCCAGTCACTCCCGACCTGCTTACAGCTATTGCTCAGTTAATCCATATTGGTGGATTAATCCACTGATTAGGTTACAGTTCTCATAATCTAATCATTCCACCTCAGAATATTCTTGCATTGTCTTACACATGATTCTGGGGAGATACCTCATGACTAAACCATAACACCCCCTAGACAAAAACTGGCAAACATTTGAACAACATTAAAGAAAAACTTTAAGTCTCATGGTTAAAAATAAAATCAGATTACTGAGAAGGTTTAAAGTCTTGTGAATATCACATTTTATATTCAGAGAAAATGAAAGGTGAAAAGGTAAGATTAAGCCAGTTTTAGATGTTCAGAGGCTCGACAACATACCTGTCAGAATAAAAGAGTCAATCCAACAGAACTGTAAAACAATTCCAAATTTCTATGTACCCAATAACACAGATACAAAACATCTAAAGCAAATATTGACAGTTCTGAAAAGAGAGTAGCCCAATCCATAATTATATTGGGAAATTTTACCTCAATCCTGTATTCAGCAGTTACAGGATATGCATTCTTTCTAAGTGTATATGGAACACTCATCAAAATTTATATAAAGCAATTTTCAACAAAATTCTAAGTACCAATATCTTAAAGAGTGCAGGTAAGTTAAGCTAGAAAACAATAATATCCAGCTGCATGTGAAGTAGAAGAGTGAGAAAATATCTTTGTAGGAGCTACTGGCTAGAGAAGAATCATGTCAAAGAAAATAACAGATTTTCACCGATGACTATCCAAAGGCAGTGTGCTATAGAGGGAACTCAGGGCACCTGGAAGTAGAGAGCAGAACAAAGGCTGTAGCTAAAGGTCCCAAAAGCAAATTTAATCAACTTTATGATTTTGTCGGGGGCAGTCACTATTGGAGATATACTTGGTATGTCTCCACACTACTGAAATTACCTAGTTAGCTAAATTCTTTCTCCACCATAAATCAACTCTTTGGTCTGTTTCAGTGTCTAGTTGCCAAGTGGAAAGTATCACAATATTAAATTCCCCCACTATCTAAGCTTGTCGCTGTTGAGTATGTTGGATGGTCTTCAGTATGCAGCTTTGCAGGCCATTTGATTTTAGGCTACTCAAAAATAAATGCATCTTCCAAATGTGATAACAGTCAATAAGGATCTTAGAAACCAATTGCTATTTGAGTTTTTGATAAGTGTCAAATTAGGCCTTTTGATATAATAAAAAAATAAGCCCACTCATACTTGCAAAGAGCTTTCTTCACATTTCAAAGGCACCCTGAAGATTGCTATCTCAGAAGATTGCTCAGAATTCTTGGAAATTTTTCTCCTTTAGGCTCTGGCCAGTGAAAGCACAGTTAATGATTTTCTTATTTTGCCCAGAGGCAATGGAGCTTGCTAATAGGGACATCAGAAATGCTAGAGGGTTGCCATATTATCACAAAGACTGCTGGAAATATTTTGATTAGCAATAATCAAGCTATTTTAGCCTGGTAGTTTCTTTGTTAAATGCCAAGGATAAGGATGTGCCCTCTGGCCTTGAGCTGTCCTGTTCATCCCCAGGTCCCAGGACAGGAACTCAGGTCCCCAGCCTCTGCTACTCCCTTTTCTTCCAAATCTGGTTCCCTCTGACATGATCTCTCCTCTTCTTTACAGAATCAACCCCACCCCCAGCCCACATCTATTCCAGAATGGAGATCTTTAAAATGAAGTGGTCTCTGAGATGACCAGGTCTCTTCATCTTTCATTCCATAACCCAGCCTGAACCATAAATGTTATCATCCAGCACTTAACAAAGAACTAGATTAACTGTACCCCAATTAGGCTAACTCTGGTTGGTCCACAAGGCTATTTGGTATTAGTGATCCATAAACTGTCTAAACCCAATCAGTTCCCTTTGGTCCATACTTGACTTTATATTAGGGAGATTTGGCAACAGCAGAAAGTGATCAAGCAGGTGATATTATTTTGTCAATAATCATATTGAGGAGAGAGCTATGTAACCCTAGAGTCCTGGGGACCCAACTAACTTGGACTTCTCAATGTTAGAGATTATTCCCTTTCCTCCCTCTGGGCTGTTCTGGGCTCTACACACAGCCTTTAATCCACATTCCAGACCATCAAAAGCTTTGCCTTCTATCCCAGATACGGTTCTTCCAAGCACAGAGTGTGGAAGAAAAGAGGATACAGAGGTGCATTTCGCTGCTCCTGGATAAAGTAAATTCCTGAATAAAGTAAATTCACTATTTTTTTTACATATTAAGATCAATGCAATAATCTAAGTTGCCATTCTAGGAGGCATCAAACGTCCAGCAGAATAGACCAACAGAAGAAAAAGATAAGACTATTTTTAAAAAATGTTTGGAATAGCAAATGATTATGCAAGGGTAAAAGCTAGCTCTATCTGCCTAATAAAATAGAATCATTTTAAAACTTCACATGTGGTTATGCCTGATTTATCTTTAGCCAATCTAATTAAAAGCCTAATTCCAGAGCTTTCCTCCAGAATGACTAAAATGGTCAAATCTCCTCATAGCAACCACAATACATTCAGTTTGCAAGTAGCATAATTAAAACAAGATGCCAGTTGAGGGCTTTAGAGTATCTTAAAATAAAATTTGACTCCTTGTCAAAAAAATGTACACAAAGGTATGGTGTGGCAGGAGGCAGGAAGGGAGATTTAGACCTCAGCTCTATTCTTGACTGTGCTTCTAACTTACTGAAGACTTCAGGCCAGTTAACTCTTTGGGCTCTGTGCTGTGGTTTTATCTCTGAAAATATGGGCAGTATTTCTCCTGTCTGCCTCCAGCAGTACTGCAAGGCTCAAAGGAGATAACACATCTGGAAATCTGTATTAAAAAACAATGCATTTAATAAACATTAAATTTACTGAACTTTAATTCTATTATTAAATATATTTGTTATAAATATGTAATATTTAATAAATAATGAATAATGATATTAAATAGTTTATACTTATTTAATAATAGTTATATAATATATTGTATTGTAAGTATACATGTTTATTGTAGTTATAATTATTAATGTTGGTTTTAAATGGTAATGGGGATAGTGACATTTGTAGAACTGTGTTGGCATCTCACTGCAGAGTGAGTAGAGATGAGCCAGGCTTGATGTCTATTGAATTCCAGGATAGCTTGAAATGTCAAGATTTTATTGACAGATCAAATAGCTCAAGTGACATTGAGATAGGGGCAGACTACAGCAATAGAAAAGGTTGGTTTGGTCTCTGTGAACGTAGCTTTGTAACCAGGACCACACTGATGAATAAAGGGGGAGATCAGCTACAGGGACTGGAGACTGAAGAAGGAGGAATGAAGGGAAGGAGGAGAGTGATGGGCAATTCTCAGCCATTTGGGGACAAATCTGAGCCCCTTTATAGAGGGCATGGAAGCAGCAGCAGGGTGGTTCATTTTTACATGGGGACGAGCACTGAAATAAAGAAGCGCTGTGTATGTCTTGCTGCTGTATCAAACCAGTGGTCCTTCACCTTCTAGGATCAGGATCACCTTCACCCTTCTGAGAATCTTACGAAAGCCAAAGAATCCTCATCCTGGGGGACGGTGGAGTATGTACATACACAAGTCTGTGAAATTCTGCACCTGGAAGCACAGGGGTGGAAGGTTGGTTTAGGACTCCTGAACTAGCCTTTAAGCTCCAAAAGTGCAACATTCACTCCTATTTGTCTTTCTAGTATTTTCATAATAATTTCTGAATTGTTCATGAAATTGACTGAGTTTTCATGAAGGAGACTATCTAAAATGTTCCATGGCTAGACCAACAGGTCTAATTGCCTTCACCAAAGTAAAACTAGCCTTATCAATTGTTAAAAAGAGGGCAAGGATATTCACGTACTGAGCATGCCCCCCAGTGAAACCCAGATTTGACCCAGATGAAAACCTCAATTTCTTATACAGATTCTTACATGGAATTAACCACCTTCAAACTCAGACCCCCAAAATGGTCTACCCAGGCTACTATGGTGGTCTCAATCAAGATCCCACTCGGTTCCAATTAAAGATCCAAGGTAAGCAGGTGACTAGAGGAACAAAGACCTGCAGGAGGACCTTTGTCAATATCATTTCCACCCCTGGGCCCTTACATGGGCTGTTCCTACCACCTAAAATGTTGTCTCCCTTCTATGAGTAAAAATATGAATGAATGAGTGTAAATGCAAAGTGCTTTGAGCATGTGATAAAATAGACTAAGTGTACTTCAATATGAATATAATCTTAAAATCACACACATGGTGAAATCTTAAAATCAGAACTGATTTACTCCCTGAAAACCATTCACTCCAACTGTTTAACATAAATACTGATTTTGATAGCAATAAATAGTGAGCCAGATGTGGTGGCACATGCCTGTAATCCCAGTGGCTCAGAAGGCTGAGGCAGGAGGATCATGAGTTCAAAGCCAACCTCAGCAAAAGCGAGGCGCTAAGCAACTCAGAGAGACCCTGTCTCTAAATAAAATACAAAATAGGGCTGGGGATGTGGCTCAGTAGTCAAGTGCCCCTGAGTTCAAACCCTGGTACCAAAAATAAATAGTGATAATAACATGAACACTAGTATCATCAGTAATATCATTACTAACATAAGCAATCAGATCTCCTTGAATACTGATCTGGCTCTTCTACATTTTTTGTGCAAAATGATTACTTCTTATACACACACACACACACACACACACACACACATACATTCAGTACACATAATATTTAGACAAAAAATAGTATATGACTAAAGTTGCCTACTTTGGTGTTAAAAAAATAGGGAGAGAATTGAAAATATTTGTATGTACTCCTGGATGACCTTGAGAAAAAGACAGACAAGAATCCCATATGTTTTAGAATTATATACACACCACCCCAACTCGTTTTGTTCTGGGAAAATAGCCAAAAGCTTTCAGGTTTTATGCTAATATGGCCCCAAAAGAAAGTGGGGGGGATCTTAGTGAAAGCTTTATTTTATAGCCAAAAGAATGAAAAGAGGTCTATCTTTTACTATGAACTTGCATGCCACAAAAATCTCTTGTCCTTTAAATAAGGAGACTTGATTAAATATTCAATCAAATGCTTGTTCACCTAAAAGAAGAACCAATACTCAGATTTTCTTCCCAGAATTCCCCTCTCCACCACCACTAGATCTTGCTAACTCCTCAGACATTTCCAAATACAAGGGTCTCCTCCTTTTCTCACCTGAAGAAAGCTAGTGGAAGACTTTCCTCTATCCCCTGGATTCTTCCTGAGATCAGAGAGTGCCGAGTTGCACTCTGAAAACTTCTCCCTGCAGCACTGGATTGCACCACCGGGCTCTGTATTAACAGACACGGCCCTGCTGGCATAGATGTAAATCTTGTAGCTCATTTTTCTAACTCACATTTTTGTTATAGACAAAGTATCTGGAAATGACTTGTGCATCATATTATTGTCAAAGCTTTCATGTAAAAGGCTAACACGTTCTTCCTCAATGTTCAGTTTATGAAAGATGGCAGAAAATTATCTGATAGATGTAAGGTGTGTACGGATGTGAATAAACTTATGTCTGGAGGTTAGTTCTGATGATGGAGAGACAGCCTTTCCCATAAAGGAATAGTCTAAGAAGCAAGCAGGAAAATTACTAATGTAGTGCATGTGGAAACAGTTTCTCTGCTCAATTATATTTTACCTAATGCTTTGCTATGCTACCCCCAAGGCATTTCACCAGTGATGGCATTTGCATGGGCCATCTCTCAACATGGCTTTGTCTTCTCCTCCCCCCAGACTTATGAGGCCAGCACTCCGTGTGTTGAGGATGGGGTATCTCAGAAGGGAGCACTGTGGTAGAAACAGCTTGCTGTTGACAAAAATCCTTTTCTTCTTGGAAACACACATAGACTCTATTTCCCAGCCTTCCTTGAGGTCAGTCATAGTCATGTGATCAAGTTCCAGCCAATGGAAGTAAGTGGAAATGATGTGTGCCACCTCCAGGTCTGCCCCAGAAAAACCTCCCACGTGTGACCTTCTTTTTTCCCTTCTAGCTAACAGGATAGTGTCCCACCCTCCCAGGCAAACTTGGAAGCCACATATGAAACATCAGTTCCTAAAGTGATTGTGTGAATCATAAACGCATAAACACCCACATGCATACGTGCATACCTCCTTCCTGGTCTGGAATCTTCTTGGACCATTTTTGAATGAAAAAAATAAATGCCCAAGTGCTGAGCCATTCCATATTTAAGTCGTGTGTTACCATAATCTATTCTGGTCATGCTGGATTATCCCAATACCTCCTTTAGAGCCACCAACCCAGCACATGTGAGGGCTACCTTCAACATTATCCAAGTTTTCATTTTAATGACCATTTTGCCACCTTATAACACAAGTCTCCATCTTTCCTCCTTCTATATGGGTTACCCCAGCACTACCACTGGGTTAACCCAATGCCACATGGTTTTAATCTTTTGAATGTAGCAACATCCCACTTCAAATGCAAATTTTTATGTTAGTTTGACCAGAATAAATAATAAAATATGAAACAACAACAAAAAAAGAAATATTATTTTCAAGGTCAATTAGGACATATTGAGTGAAATTTTAAAATTTATAACTAATAATTTATAAGTAATAAATTAAACAACTGAAGTATTTCCACAGGGTGGGGGGGAACCTATTGATTTGATTGAGGTGGATGTAGGTATGTTACATGGAAGAAAAGAAAAGGCAGGGCTGGGGAGCAAAGTAATAAAGCAGACTTGAGGAATGTGTTTGGGGAAGAATATATACTGTGTTGCTTCTAGTACATGGAACAAACTGGAAGGAAATCTCTGAAGAGAAGCCTGCAACATTTTTGAAACAATTGTCAGAGAGACAAGGAGTCCAGCCTCAAAAGCCTGTGACTGTAAAGCCACACTGAGGTCTCTAACTTGCAAATGTGGGAAAGTTCTATGAAAGTTCGACTGTCCCCAAGAACTGCATCCTCCCAAGCACCCACTGCAGATGGTCAAGGAAGCAGCTCCTACCAGGTCCAGGGCAATCTCCCAAAGCCTGCCTGGGAAGAGCCAGTAGGCTCCCGAGGACCTGTGACCACTCAATGTTTTCTCTTCTTCCCTCCATCAAATGGGAACGTTCACTGCAGTTTTCTAGTCCCAGGGCATAATGTAAAGTTTCATTCTCCTTTGGTGTGATACCCATGTGAGAGAAACAAGGTGAATATTGGTCTTAGGCCATTCAGGCTGCTGTAACAAAATACCATAGACCAGGTGGCTTATATAAAACAGAAATTTATTTGTCATGGTTCTACAGATTGGGAAACCCAAGGTCATGGTGCTGGCAAATGTGGTCTCTTTCTGGCTCATGTGGAGGGCACCTTCTCACTGTATCCTGCCATGCTAAAAGGAGTGAGGTGACTCTGCAGGGTCTCTTTTATCAGGACACTAACTCCACTCATGAGGGCTCCACCTTCATCACCTAATCACCTGTCAGATATTCCACCTCTAAACCATGACCTTGAGGATAAAGTTCCAACATATGAATTTTGAGCTGAACACAAAATTCAGACTATAGCAGTATTCATGTCCCCAGGTTATCAATGAAGAAGGTTATAGCCATGGTTGTAGTTGTAGCCATACCATTTCCAAATATCTTTTAGGAAGATAAAAATTGTCATTTTCAACTAGCAACACTGGATTTCTACATCAGGAGATTCTCTGAATTCAGGCAGCCATCCAGTTAAACCCTCCACAATGACACCAAAACATCCAGGTGGCCGGCTGGCTGGATTTGGGACAAATTCACTGCATTGATTTGCTGCCAGAAGTCTTGCAATTGTAGTCCAAGATGCAGGTTGTATCTCAAACCGCCAAGCCAATGGCCAATTTGCACAATTCATTCTCTGAATCAATCAATTTGGTGGGAGTAAAGCCGACTCAAATTAAATTTCACCTTCGACTCCTGCTTGTGCCTGGGGAAATTATTGCTCTTTCTTTCTTATCCCCCTCTTGATGTCTGCTTCAGATGTAAGATCTGGGACAAATCTACTTTGAGGGAGAGCTGTGAAGTTGGTGAGATGTATTTCCTGTGCTTCTTTACTCTTCCTTTGGCATGCAAAGATACTGTTCATATTCCTGCCTCTCGTGGCAGCCTTATTAAAGAGATTCAAGTAAATAATATATCTTTGGGGGGCTGATTTCAATCGCATAATTACCTTTGGACAAGAAACAGATTCTTTTGGCCAAGTAACTCGTCCAAACAATAATTAAAGTTGACATCAAACACTTGATTAGAAATAGGGCCTAATATAAAAGGGCAGAAATCCTTTAGAGAGTTTTATTGGAAGGGTAAATTCTCTGGGCTTATATTAAGTGGCAGTGAAATGCTGGATTGAGGAGCATGAGAGATGACATGTAAGTGCCCCACAGGGCACAGGACATGCATTCCCTTCAGAGTCTGGGCCACACACTCTCATAAATGATAAATCCAGTAAAATTTCATTTCCCTAAAGAATCCTTAGGAAAGCAAGTTAGACAATGCTCCATTGTAACACTGAAGGACAGTCATTCTTTTGCCTTGTTTCCAAGTTTTGGATAATTTTTCTCATAATAGCTTTTAATCAACTCCTTATCTTTTATTTCTAACATAAGAGATCTAATCATGATAAGATAAAGAAAACTTTAGTTTTAATATGAATTATGCTCAGTGACAATTATCAAGTCTCTAAACTCAGACTGTAAAGGGGTAGGTTCTTGTTGGGTCTGTAAAGCCAGGCCCTGGTGGGCCCAGGCTTCCTGGGAATCTGTGCGTGCTGCAGGCATCCTGTCTCAGCCTCCCTGGGGTGTAGACATGAGGCCTCTGTTTGGCAGAGCCAAGACGGGCCTCTCTTGTTGTTGTCTCTGTGCTTTGGGCTGCCTGGAGTGAAGCCCAAATCGCTGCCCTGTGAAGTCTCCTGACTTGAAACTCAGAAAATAAGAAATGTTCCCATGGTCTCTCCAACCCAGAATCCCAGCTTCAAGCCAGCTCCAAGAGTGTGGTTGTCCCCAGCAGGGCTGTCCTTGCTCAAACCAACCCAAACCTCCCAGCCCTCTTCAATGTCATATGAGGCCTCTGATGATGACACCCAACGCTTCCAACTTCTCAAAGCCTTTTCTCTCCTTTCCTCTTCCTTCACATATTTCTCTTCTTTTTCCTCACCTCTATTTTCCCTAACTCCTTTCTCTTCCTCGCAACCCCTCCGTCCCCTCCCAAACTTTCAAATTAGATCATGTTCCTCTCTTGGTTTTACCATAAAACACACACCCCTCACCTTGTCCTCTGTTCCCACTGCCTGAAACACTATTCCCCCTCAACCTCCTGGACGAATGCCTAATCTTTCTCAGATTTCTACTTAAATCTCATTTTCTCAGAAGAAATTTCCCCATCACCACTACTCCAAATATAAATTCAGGTCCCCTTTCATTATGTCTCAGAATGCCCAGTTCTCTCAACTCTGAAAATAGTTCCCTATTTTTAAGTAAATACTCGCTTCTACGTGTATTTGTTTGCTAGCTGCAGAGATCACTTGAATGGGAACTTTGTGGCAGGAACATGCCTGTGTTTTTAACTTTGATCACTGTGCCCAACTCATAGTAGATGCCCAGTAAACACTGATCTAGGGAGCCCAGCTTCTTCTTGCTGTCATCCTCCCTAAGTTGAAATCGTTTTCTAGCATGTGATGGAACTCTGGAGGTAAGAGACATTGAACTTGACAAATTCAATTCTTCAAGTTAAGAATCTAACTGAGGTCTGGGCTGAGGTTACTCCAGGAGCCTCTGCTGAGACCTCCCTGTTGGGGGAGGAGGGAAATCCCCCACCACACTGTCCCAACTCTGACTCCTTGTCCAGGATTTCTCTACTCCTAGCCCCTCCTTCCCCTCTACCTTGTGGTTCCATCTGATCCTCTAAAGGTTCACCATCCCTTGGGAGGAGATGAAGCTGGTTCTTTCTCTGGCTTTAGCCCCTTGTTTGTACCATTAGGGGGAGTGATTAAAACTTAGTTGGCTTGTTCATTAAGTGACCACTCTGATACCTCCTTCTCTCTCCAGCTCAGCGGAGCTCCCTTGGGCTGTCTTTCTCATGGCCCTAAAGAGACTTCGGGGGACTCCCAACCCAGCCTTCAACACTGTCATCAATGCTGCTGCCACTGTGGCCAGCTTGGGATTCCTTGAGCTCATCAGGTGCCCTCTGCCACAGGGTCTTTCTCTGTGGGTTCCTGTTACCATTCCCACCATCCTCACCCTATCTGTCTCCCCTCTCATCTTCTAGGTCTGAATTCACACATCATCCTTTATAATTATATTATAATAATATAATGTCTCACTTCATTTTTATTTTTATTGAGTCTTTATGGCAGCTGGGAAAGAGATTTTGAACCCAGATTCCCCAGTGCCTGTCTCTTGGGGGGGGGGGGGGGCATTACTTGTTCCCAGTAAATAGTTGTTGAATGAATGAATAATTAATATTATCCCACCTTATTTCAAAGTACAATTTCAAACAGTTGTATTTAACCATGGAATGTGAGGGAGGAAACTTAAACATAAGACAAGAGGATGACCTATGGATAACACAGACTGCTCTGGAAAGTCCAAGACCCAAGATTTGGGGTAGAACATGCAGTCAGCCATTCAGGTAGCAGCAGTGACTAGGGAGAGCACAGAGAAGCCATAGCAAGGCCAGCAAGTGCAGGTGCTCTAAAGGAAGAGCATAGTTGGAAGGCAGTTCTAGCTCCTCCTCCCCTCCTAGTGATTTGAACTGCCAAATTACTCTTTCCTCAAAGCATTTTTCTACAGAGCAAGCAAAATCTGTGTTTAAGGTATACTTGATCCATCATCACTAGGTAGAAGGTGTGAATTCAGGTTGACCTTCAGACCGACAGATCCACAGGAAGAAGCAAGAGATGGCCACAAGTGAGCCATAAATCATACCAAACCTGACAAAGGGAGAGGTCGAAATTCACTTGCACCAAGGAGTTCCTGTGACAATCTCACACAGGACGCTCCTTTGAGTCTTTCACCAGATGGACTGTACACTTGGAGTCCTCATCAAGCTGGTCAAGATGGTGCCCAATGCGTATAAATAATACTCAGTGATCATCTTTTCCCTTCTTAGTGCCTGTGGTTTGTTTGCCAAGGTTTTCCTCTGCCAAGGAGCCCTGCAAAGTGGCCACCACTTGCTAGTGCCTCAGCCCTAGTGTTCAATTAGATCATCCTTTGCCTCAGAAAAGGCAGGTGGGAGCCATGTTCTCACTGTGACCCTGAAGGAGCTGGTAATCAGTGTGTCTGGACCATTTAGGATCTGCTCAAATTAAAGAAGAGAGAGAGGGAAAGAGAGAGAGAGAGAGGGAGAGAGAGAGATGTGTGTGTGTGTATGTGTGTGTGTGTGTGTGTGTGTGTGTGTGTGTGTGTTTGCCTTTGGGTTAGATTTTGTTTGTTTTTTTAAAAAAGAATCTGGGAAAGTCACCAAGAATTTTATTAAAAAAAAAAAAAACTTTCCTAAAGGGGCACCTCCAACCTAGTTCTCACAGCACAGGCAAATGACCCTAAAGGCAGCCTTTGCACCCACTCCCTCCAGCCCCAGATTTTATCCTCTGATGGGCAAAAAGACCACTTCTTGCCCCTTTTCATGTTTGAGGGTTTCCACTGGAGGTTTGTGCCCTGGCTTTCTTTGCTTGCCTTAGTGTAATGAAAACAATCTTAGCTTTTCTCTTGCACCTCTACAACAGCTACCTTCCTTTATGCAATGCAGACGCATTGTTTTTGCAAATAAAAAGGGGGTGGGGTGTCAGAGCTTTGATCCAGGGAAGATACAGCCTGAAATGCTGGTGCCACTGAGGAAGGAGGGGCTTTTGGGACCCTCTGGTTGAAAGTTTTCTGAGCAGAAGGACACCTGTTGATGAGATAACCCAGGCCAGGCACCGATGCCAGGCCTCATGCCAAGGAAGCAGTGTGGAGACAATGCAGATGTCGGGGCCACATCAGAAACAGGGCCATCAAGGCCTAGAAATGAAAGGGACAGCAAGCACCAAGCAAGGCCATGGTGGTTGTGTATGTGGCTCAGGAGGAGAGGAAGGTCCTGAGATGAAGTCCTGGTGTGGGGACCTCGGGGCCAGGCCAGGAGAGGAGGCCTGAGTGGTACCACAGCTGCCCTGCCAGCATTTGGCACAGAGCACAGCCCCAAAGCAGCATCTATTCAAGTTCAACCTCTGTCAAGGGACTGCCGTGGAAAGGGTGCCCAGAGGGAAGAGGGGGCTGCTTTGAGGCTGGGATTCTTGGGGAGGTCCCAGGGGCCCCCTGAGGGTCAGTTTAAGGGGGTTAGCCTGTCACTCAGGAGTGTGTCAGCCCAGCAGCATCCAACTAAAGGTTCTGTCCAGGCCTGCTCAGTTCTGTGCCTGAGGGGTCACAAATATGAAAGCAGCTTCTCAAGCCCTGTAGTCCCCCCTGTGCCCCTCCTCCCCAGGACCTTTTTTGCTCAGAGTTGGCAGAATTAAGGCAAAAAAAGATCCCATATTGGTGGATTGGAAGAAATAATTTCATTAAAATTAACACACTACCCAAAGTGATGTAGCTCCATTATCCATGGGGGATGGGTTCCAGGACCCCCATGGACTGCAAAGTCTGTTTATGTGCAAATCTCTTATATAAAATGATATAGTATTTGCATATAATTTCTGCACATCCTCCCATATACTTTAACTCCTCTCTAGCTTACTTATAATACCTTATACAGTGCACATACTGTATAAATAGGCATTATCCTGTAATGTTTAGTGGGAATAATGGCAAGAAAAATAATCTAGGCATATTCGGTATTTTTTCCTGAAATATTTTAATCCGTGGTTGGTTGACTCCGTGTCTGTGGAATTCATGGGTATTGTACAAATTTGAAGCAATCCCTATCAAAATCCCAAGGGTATTTTTCCTGGAAATGGAAAACTTACAATCCTAAAATTCATAAGAAACTGTAAAAGACCCTCCCCCCCAAAAAACCACAGCAATATTAAGAAAGAAAAACAAAGCTAGAGGCATCACATGTCCTGATTTTAACTATATTACAAAGCTATAGTAATAAAAATACATAGTACTGGATAAAAACATACCCAGACCAACAGAACAGCACTATGTTCTCCAAGCATGACATTGGAGAGAACGTCTCATGTGATGGCAGGTCTGTAAAGTCGTGCGGATGTGAGTGGTGCGTGTCTGCATGAGCACATGTGTACATGTATGCATGTGAGAGTCACAGATGTGTAGTTTCCTCTAAAGTTTGAAGATGTATTTTGATTGTAATTTTTTTCACTGCCTTAATTTCTTTGCAGTGTTACTTTCATACTGATAAAAAAATCCAATAAAATTATTTCCATTTTGAAAAACAATATAAGGTAACTTCTTGGTCAACAAAATTAACCTTTTCTTTTCTCTCTGAGGATTAAATTTACAGGTAGCCAAGATCAAACAGCCAGCAGAGTGACAACACAAGTGACCCACATCCATAGCTATGTTCAGGATTTTTAAGCCCCTCCCACTCCAGGGTTGTCCCTGAGTGTCTGTGTCCTAGTCAGGTGCTCTGCCTCCCCTCTGCCCCCATCCCTACCATTCTGACACCCCATCTTATAAGAGATCATAGACATTCTATAATTTTTTTTGTTGTTTTGGTACCAGGGATTGAACTCAGGAGCACTCAACCACTAAGCCACACCCCCCAGCCCTATTTTGTATTTTATTTAGAGACAGGGTCTCACTGAGTTGCTTAGCACCTCACTGTTGCTGAAGCTGGCTTTGAACCCGTGATCCTCCTGCCTCAGACTCCCAAACTGCTGGAATTACAGGTGTGTGCCACTGTGCCCAGCTGGCATTCTATAAATTTTACTGACATGCATCTCCTTAGGCTTGGGATGTGACAAAGGAAGACAATTACACCAAAGCCACTGAGCCTGTGACAACTCTCAAAGGACCCCATTCTTTTTTATTCTGTTTCAAATAAACAGATCCTCCTTGTAATTTTTAACCAGGGGAAAAAATTGTCTCTCTAAGCTATATCTCTCTAAGCTTCTCAGGCCCTGTAGTCCCTCCTGCACCCCTCCTCTCTTCTTTTGAATGTAGCTAACTGCTTTGGCTTGGTTGTCTTGGAAGATAGATATAGTGTGTGTGTGTGTGTGTGTGTGTGTGTGTGTGCATTGCATGTATTATATATATATGTCTTATAATGTACATATATATGTATGTATGGCATATATATATATATATATATATATATGTATGTATTATAATTCTAATTTTTCTTCTGTTTCTTAGCTTAGCACTTCTTGAACTTTGATGTACACAAGGATCATCTGAGAATTTTGTGAAAGTGCAGGTTTTGGTTCAGTAGTTCTTCAGTAACACCTAACTGCATTTCTAATGAATACGCAGATGAGGCCAAAGCTGTGGGTCAGGGGTCACACTCTGAATAGTGCCACTGTGATTCACACAAAGGCATATGGAAAGTAAAGGTAGGTACCATATTCTATTCAGACAGTCTGTTTCTTTTATCCCTTATTAGTTCTTGCTGCTCTGAATGGAGCATTTAAGTAAAACTATTATTTTAATAATATAAGGTAAACAAAATGCAAAATTCAACTGTGGAGTTATTAACAGCTCATCACTCCTAGTTGTCCTATGTCAGGGTTTTCTTGGAATGTTCAGCCCTTGGCCTAACCCTCCCAATATCTACTTTGGAACCACATTCTACATCTAATTGACTTAGTGTGATTGCTGCAGAACTTTCTTTGGAGCCTGTCATTACTAGATCAAATTCAAGGGTTACCACCAATGTGCTGTGTGACTATGAGCATGTTGCTCAGTTCTTTGGTCCTCAGTTGGCTCAAGAACCAGAGGAGGAGAATGAAACTTACCCTATACAGTGTGGCTGGGATATTTACATGAGATCTTGGCTGGTAGCAAGTTGCTAGTAACTCTCATGGTCCTGCCTTCTTCTAGGAGTCTTAGTTAACTATGTGGGCATGGTTTCTGATCCTGAAGCCTCTTTCAGAATCATTTTGGGTCCCCAAGCCCCTTCTGCCTCAGGTGATATTATCTCCACCAGTCTTGACCTTGAGGTCAACCCGTGTCTGTGGGATAGTCATGGATCCAAGCTGCTTGTCCCACTTGGAAAAAGTGGGCAGAACACTCCCTGTTGTCTTGGTTAATTTCTACCCAGTTAGCAACCACAAATGTTCAGTTATTTAAAAAGCAAAAGAGCTGGGTACAGCACCTACACCTATAGTCCTACCTATACAGGAGGTTGAGGCTGTACCTTGAGGATACCTTGAGCCCAAAAGTTTGAGGCCAGCCTGGGTAAGACTTTATCTCAAAGCAAACATACATATAAAAAATTTAAAAACTATAGCTATTTCTAAGAATTGCATATGTATGTGGATATCCAGTAACTGGGATAATTACAGAGCTACATTTCTTATTTGATAACAAAAGATAATGCTTATTTATTCACTGATAGTTTAATTGTCACCATTTTAGTTGAATGATTTGAGTGCTTTGAGACAAGGAATTTCAGGTAGGTTTTACCAGGCACACTCTCTGCTTACTAATTGGACAACTTACTTAACTGGTAATGGTTGTCCAGAGGATGGTGTCAAGAATGATTCTGAGTCTGCTTCTCTATGGGCAGAAAGGAATGTGTGATCATGTGGCAATGGACACCCTGGGATGGCTGGTCTTGCTTCAAACCACAAAGATTTCTTTTCTTTCTTTCCTTTTACATTTTTTGTGGGAGTGGGTAGGTGGGGGATACTTAGATCCCTCTTTCCTTGCTTTCCCAACTTAATCTTACATTACCAAATACTGGTAGAAATTTCTACTTTCTAGATCAGTTTTGTAAACTTCACACTCCTGAACTGAAGTTGGATTCTAAATTCAGTATGAAATCCCATGAAAATAAGAACAAATTTTCACATTCAGATTCAGAATTAATCATTATTTATTTACTCACTGAGTGCCTACTCAGTGCCAGACAGGCCTCATGCTAGACTCCCCCTTAAGTCATCCCTGATTATAAACTCTTTGAGGCTGTTCTTTCTCTTACATCTAGGAAGCACATGTAAACATTGACAGCTTTCTTTATTCTCTCTGGTCAGAGGTTCTTGGTTATCAAACATCAGGAAATGTATCATTTTCTAAGGGTGTTTAGTAAACCTGAATTGTTTTAAATAAAAAAAAAAATAAGTTTACCAGTTCTTAAAGTTCTCCAATAAATTTCTGGAATTTTTATGGTGGGAGGGGAAATACAGTTGCCTTTTCGAACACCAGTTCCCATAATGTCAACTCAGTTTATTGCAACAAGCACATGTATCAACACTGCAGCAGGATAAAGGAGTAGGCTCGGCCTGTAAAGGTAAACAACTTCCTGCAACTAAATGCACTTGAGGTAGCTGCTAGGGTGTGACATCATTACAGAGGTAAGAAAGGGCCTTAGGAAGAGTCACACATGCCCATCAGGCCTGTTTTGTTTATTTCTAACATACAGACTTCATTTTGTAAATAATCCATTAGTAAAAATACTAAAGAGAGGATATGTTTCTAAACCTGTACAGTAGCCTTCACAGTCTTTTTTTTTCCTGAGGGTTTCTTTTTTTTTTTTTTTTTATCTCAGCATAGTCATCTTTAGGATGTATGAATATCAGCTGTCCCCCTCCTTGGTTCTTAGCCTTCAGGCAATAATTATTTTCTGCAATCTCCCAGAATATATTACAGAGCTGAGAGACTCTGCAATAACTTAGATCTGGAATGTCCCCCAAAGACCCATGTGTTGGAGCCTTGGTCCCCAGTTCATGGCACTGTGGGGAGGTGGTGGAAACTTTAAGAGGTAGGGCTTAGCAGGAGGTGTTCAGGTGCTGGGGGCGGGGCGTAGGGGAGAGGGACATCTTGAAGGGGATTAGAGGCCTGGCCTCTTCCTCTTTCTCTAATCCTGGCCATGAGGTGGTAGCTGTGCTCTGCCACATGCTTCCCACCATGATGGGTGTATTAGTCAGGGCTCTCTAGAAAAACAGAATCAATAGGAAGTATAATTATAAAAATGGTATTTATCAGGTTGGCCTATGCAACCAGAAGCTGGTTAGTCCACAATGGTCAGCAGCAGCTAGAGAGCTCAAAGAACCAGTAGTTATGCAGTCCAGGAGGTTGAAGCCCCAAAATAAGAGCCATCAACAGTGTCACTCTAGTCCATGTCGCTCTAGTCTAAGACGAAAGGTTTCTGGAGAATCACTGGCAGAGTCCACTTTGGAAGAGTGAAGCAAGAGTCCCATATCCTCAGAAGATCACAGAAGCAAACAAGAAACCCTTCAAGAAGAATGGAGCTTGCATCTGCTGCTGCTTCCTTGTTCTTCCAACTTTTATTCCATCCAAGCCATCATCCTATTGGATGATGTTGCCCATGCTTAGAGAGGGTCTTTATTTCAGTTGGCTGTCCCACATGCCAATCATTGCTAGACACCCTCATTGACACACCCATAAGCCTTTTAATCATTGGCATTTCTTAATCCAATCTGGTTAACCATTCAAATTAAACATTACAATGGGCTACCTTCTCCTAGTGAATTCCTTCACTTTCTTCAGAGGTCAGTTCATCTGCTTTCTCCAGGAAACCTTCTCTGACCTATGTCAAATCTTCTATCAAATGATCTCATAGCACTTGCTGTATACCTCTCCATTGTACAATTTTACAAGATGCATGATTATTTGATTAATGTCTTCATTTGCCATTAAACTTGACTCCCCCAGCTTGGGATTGTCTCCAATTTTGCTACTACTGGAATTCCCAGCATCTAATACTTTCCTAGCACTTAGAAGGTTTGCAATAACTATTAAATGTAATCATTAAAACAAAATTCCATTTATTAAAAATCATTATGCTGTTTCACTCACACCGGGTATATTACAATAAAATTCTGATGCTAACTTCTTAGAATTAATGTCAGATTTCACAAGTTAAAAGATCAGTCCTCCATAACACCCCTCTCTCTTCAGATGCCAGACACATTTTCAAGTTACTCCCAGGGGGCTCACAAAATCAGGAAATCATAACGTTTATGACTATGGTTTTATTATAAAGGATACAGATCAGTAGCAACCAAATGAAGATACACATAGAAAAAAGTTAGGAGAGAACACAGAATGTGCCATTCTCCTGGTACTTAGGTATATATGGTTCACCAGCTACAAAACTCCACAGAGTTTCAGTATCCTGAGTTTTCACTGGGGTTTCATTATGTAGGCATGATTGATTAAATAATTGACTACATGATTGAATTTAATTTCCATCTTCCCTCCCCTCCCCAGAGGTCTAGACTCTAATTTCCTCTCTTTCTTTCTTTTAACCAACCCCCATCCTGACACCATCTAGGGACTCACTCTAACTCACATCATTAGCATAACAAAGTCACTCCTCTCAGTCAGGAAAATCCAAAGTTTCATGAAGTTCTGTGCCTGGAACCAAGGATCAAGACCAGCTATATTGTTTTGTGTTATATACTGTGTTATATTGGTTTTGTTATGAGGTGTTCCCAAAAGCTCATGTGTGAGACAATGTAAGAATGTTTAGAGGTGAAATGATCCAATTTTGGGCTGTGCATTAATGCATTAATCCACTTGAATGGCTTAAGTGGGTGATAACTGGAGGCAGGTAGAGTGTGTGACTGGAGTAAGTAGGTCACTGGGGACATAGTTTTGGTGTTTTATATTTTGCCCCAGGCACCTGGTTCCCTGCCGGGGCCCCGCACCCCAACCCCTTCCCTCTCTCCTTTCTGTCTGGAACTGAGCAGCTTTACTGTCACGCCCTTCTGCCATGATGATCTGCTTCATTTTAGGCTCAGAGCTATAGGATCAGCTGACCACGGACTGACTCTAAAACTGTGAGCTCAAAATAAACTTTTCCTCCTCTAAGTTGTTCTTGTCATATGTAATTGGTCACACCAACAAAAAGCGGACTAATAAGTTTTGTTTTTATTCCACAATCATGGTTAATAAAATTACAGTGAAACAATGCTATTTTGCTCCATTAAAATGTGGAGAATTTAGAACATTTCAATGAGGGAGGAAGCTGGGAGAGAACCCGTCTCTCACACTATGGTGGGAGATAAGTTGGATAAAAACTCTATAATGGAAGCAAACTGTACTAAGGGTCTTAAACTGTTTATACCCTTCCCCAGTAACCCTATGATTTGGAATCTATGATAGGGAAACATTCAGAAACATATAGAGATTAATCCACAAGGAGTTTGTCACAGTATTATTTATTGTAATAAAAAATTGAAAATATGAAACTCCAGTGATAAGGGATGGGATGAATAAATAATGGCAAACTCACACAATGAAATATGGTGCATCTATTAAGAATATTTCCACAGAATAACTAAAACAGAAAACTTGTCTAAACCCATTATTAAGTGAAAAGAATAAGATTTAAAAATCCGTCTACATAATAATAGCTAATAGTAGCTAATTCTGAGAGATAAAATTGTGGATGATTATTATTTCTTAATATTTTTGTGATTTCTATGATGATTTTATTGTTTTTATGATCATAAATATAAATTGTAAAGAAAACTCTTTAAACACTCAGGCCCTAATTGAATACCACCATGAATTATAATCACCAATTATTCTTTCTCATTCATTAAAGTCCATCTGGCCAGACCTTTGCTTGGCACCAGTTCCTTGGACATTAATTTAAGAGAGCAGTTTGTAACTGAGAACAATAAAGCTTCCCATTTTCCAAATTTCACGTAAGTTTTCACAAGCTGTCCCTCTCCATAATTTGCTTAGAATTATGGAATTGTTACTTGCTATCATCTCTGGCAGGCTCAGAGGAATACGTGACAGCTGATGCTAAGCAAAATGTACCTCATGTACCCACTCTCATCCCTCCCACTCAGCTCTGGCAGGCTGTTAAAGGTTGGTGGGATGATAAGTCCCCATCTTTCATCGCCTGCTTGTGGTCCCTGGGGAGCCCCAGAGCTGCATCCAGAAATCACTTTCACTGAGTCTGGAGTCTGCCTGCTGTAAAAGACAATTGCCTTTGGATGGGACCTCCTCCTGTCTTCGTGGTCCAAATCAGACTCAGGTTTTCAAGAGCACCTGTGTTCTCCCTCCTTCAGACCTTGGTGGAGAGGTGAAACACTTCTCCCCCATATACCTGGGAACTAGCCCCCAAAGAACTGGCTACCAAAGTGGGGACCGCCTAAAGCTTCCCCACAGTGGAGGCAGTCCCCAGGGAAAGTTAGTGGCCTCTGAATCAGATTGGAGCCCCCCCCCACAAGCTGTGGGGTACCAAGAGCTGGCAGTGGGAATGGTCTGCTGAGGTGAAGGCAGTAAGAGGGGCTATTGGGAATTTTAGAGGCTGGGAAAGGTGGAGGGGGAGGGAAAAGAGAGAGAAGGTGGAATCAAAACACAATTAGGTAGAAGTCATAAGTTCTAGTGTTCCACAGCACAGTGGGGTTATTATAGTTCACAATAACTGTTTTTTTTAAATACCGGAATTCAGTTAAAGGCACTTAACCACTGAGCCACATCCCCACCCCTTTTTTATATTTTATTTAGAGACAGGGTCTCACTGAGTTGATTAGGGCCTCACTAATTGCTGAGGCTGCTTTTGAATCCAAGGTCCTCTTACCTTGGCCCTGCTGGGATTACAGGCTTGTGCCACCACGCCTGGCCACGATAACTTTTTATATTATATATTTTATGAACAGCTAGGAGAAGCTCAAAGTCTCCAAATACAAAGTAATAATAAGGAGGTAGAAACCTTAATTACCCTGATTTGATTAGTACATAGTGTACACATGTGTTTTAGGCATATTTTGCATTGCTGTGACCAAAATATCTGACAGGAACACCTTAAAGGAGGAAAAGTTTATTTTGGCTCATGGTTTCAGAGGTCTTGGTCCATGTATGTCTGACTTCATTGCTCTGGGCCCAAGGTGAGGCACCATAGCATGGCAGAAGGGTGTAGCAGAGGAAAAGCTGCTCAGCACATGGTGGGATTAGGAAGCAGAGAGTGACAGGGAGAGAGAGGACAGATAACAGGAATGTGACATAGCCTGTCCACCTAAACCAGCCAGAGCTACAGGTAAATTGCCTCTTGGAAATGAAAGCATGTGGGGGTATCAGCACAGTGGGCTCATTTTATTCATGTTCCCACCATCCTCATCTGTCTGTTCCTTAACATTACCTTAAATAGTAAGAAATAGACGAACTCTAGATAGGGCAGAGGGGTGGGAGGGAAAAGGAGGGGATGGAGGGGTAGCAAGGATGGTGGAATGTGATGGACATCATTATCCAAAGTACATGTATGAAGACTCGAATTGGTGTCAACAAAAAAGCAAAGTAACAATGATAACACAGTGATTCTAAGGAGGAGAAACCAAACTGGAGTTATTTCGGTTGTCATCTATGTAGCCATTGGGAGACAGATTTGTCTTTAAGCTTTAAAACAGTAAAACAATATACAAACACCAAGATACAATATTTTTGTTTGATAAGAGCAAATTTTAGTTTACATATGAAGCATTTTTTACCAAATATGAATACTGTCTTCAAATGGAAATATATGTTTTTAAATTGTATGTTAAAACTAAAACCTAAATCAAGAAAATAATGGCCATACTAATTAGTACATGATTGTTACTTGTGGGGAGGAGTTGTTGCTTTTAAAATGTTCTATTCCGGGGTGGGGGGGGCATCAAATATGTAAGGTATACAATAGCCCCAGGTGATGTATTGTGAGCTCATTATTTTCTATTAGATTGGAAGCAGTGCCTACCATTTCCTAAATCCAAAGGATTAAAAAAAAAAAAAAGATAAGTTCTGATTCTTTACATTTTCAAAATTTGGAGATGCCAACCAAATATTCTGGATTGTCCTGGGCAGATTAATTTGGTTGATATTTTGGGGAAATTAAGAATAGCCTGAGGTTTGGAGAAATAGAGACCTGGGTATTAAACCAAATATCTTTGGTATTAAACCTATTTACTAGTTTACTGACCTGAGACAAGCCATGTAACCTCTTTAAACCTCAGTTTTCCTGTCTATAAAATGGGGACTCAATAACACCATGGTGTTCATTAACAAAACAAGATTCTACTGCTAATTCCAATATGAAGAAGGAGGTGGAAGAGCACACAAAATTTTTGAAAATAACTGGTGTCAATAAAATTAGTTTTAAACTTCTTCCAAAGAAATTTCCTATGCTCTAACCCTGAACTTATGGCATGCCTCTAATGGCACTGGCTTATTTTAATTATCATCAATGATCTTGCTTTATGAACAATGGTCCTTCTAGAAAAGACAATTTACAAATCCTGACACTTATTGTTTCCTAATACCACATGGTAGAAAAGTCAGGTGTGTTTTAATAACACAAACATCACAGAGGAAACTCATACTTGCCCTGGGAAACCCCTACTCCTTTATGGCAAACATCCATCAACTTGATTTAATGTAGAGAAGCCAGAGACCACTTGACTTACAAGGTAGTTTATCCGCCCCAGGAGAGGCTGTGCTACAATTTGAGCCTAACTCAATGATATAAACTTTCTCCAAATATCCAGAATCAGGAGCCTTTTCACTGCATTTCAGTATTATCTCCAGAGTCCTCCCCCTCTGACTCAAGTCAACCTTTCCAGAACTGGAGCAATCTACATCCCATAATAACCAAAGTCATTTTCTTTTTCAAGATTCCTGGCACCAATTGCTCCCCAATTGCTCTCTCCATGCCACTAACCCACCTATTTCCCTGGGCCCTGAACTCACAGCCCCCTAGTGCCTGATACCTGTCATCAAAACTCCTGTGCTGCACAGATTTTTTAAAAATATTTTATAGTTGTAGATGGACATGATACCTTTATTTTATTTATTTAATTTTATGTGGGGCTGAGGATTGAACCCAGTGCTTCACATGTCTGAGGCAAGCGCTCTACCTCTAAGCCACTCCCCAGCCCCTTTGCACAGATTTTTATGCATTTACAGGCAGGGTGACCACACATTGCAATGTGCCTGGAGTAGTCCTGGTTTATGTTGTTTTGGGGAGTTAGTAATGGTTTCCCTTTTTTCTCAAAAGCATCTCAGTTTGAACAGCAAAATATTTACTACCTTATCCATAGAGGAAGAGGTCTATGCCCTTAATTTTCAGAAGGAACTGTGATCATCCCCTAAGTAAATATCCTTTGGGAAGTTTTTTTTTTTGTTGTTGTTGTTGTTTGTTTTTAAGTAAGTTATAAGAGACAGAAATCATCACCAAAATTTAAAGCTGAACAGACAAAAAAAAATCAAAGGAAGAGTGCTAAGACTTGATGGACTCTACAATTCTGAAGTTCTAATAGGACAAAGATTTCTGATCCTGGCTTTCTGTAGGTAACAACTGACATGGCTCTTCAGGCTCCTTGGAAGTTATAGGAAGAGGGTTCTCTGGCCCCTTGAGTAGTTCTGCCTTTCCAGCATGGTTTCTGATAAACACACTCACTCCCATGTTTGGTTCGAGATTTAAGTTGGATCCATTCTCCAAGCCAACAAACACTTCAGTCTTTCTAGAATTGTCTTCCAATTTTGACTCATCTCCAGAGCACCATGAAGCTGCCATCCCTAGCTTTAGGGGTGTGTCCTCAGTTTCTGGAACATCACCAGGCTGACCGCATGTTGTCTCTGCTCCACCTCATTCCTGGCACCTCCAGAGCCTGAGTTCTCTGCTGGGGTTGGACTGCTATGCATAGACCACTGCAGAGATCCTCTTTGTCCTTGCTGGATGTTGGCTCTCAAACTTCTTCTTTACATTGGTATTCCACAATCTCCCTTAAGAAACTCTGTGATAATAGCTAAATTATAGAATCAATCCAGATGCTCATCAGTAGGTGAATAGATTAAGAAATTGAGATGTGTGTACACACACACACACACACACATACACACAATGGAATTCTACTCAGCTATTAAAAAGAATGAAATTATGGCATTTGCAGGTAAATGGATTGAAATGGAGAATATCATGCTAAATGAAATTAGCCAAACTCAGAAACTCAAAAGCCAAATGTCTTCTCTTATATGTGAAAGCTAGAGTAAAATAAAGGAAAAGGGGAGAAAAGGATAAGATTACATAAGGAATCAATCAAATACAAATTAATAGGAGTGAAAGGAAGTCTATTAGACTAGAGAAGAAGAGGGGAGGATGGAGGGAAAAGGGGGTTCATGAACTGAAATTGATCTCTATGCATGTATGAGTATGTTGAGATGAACCCAACTACTATATATACCCACTAAACTCTAATACAAAACAAAACAAAAAAGCTCTGTAATGAAGAAAGCTGAAGAACCCTGAGATAATTACTTTTTAGAAACCTCTCTTTGTGAAGTTGACAATGTTGAGAATGCACAATAACTTATAAGAGATTCCAAGAAGAACTGCAACAGGAGGTATGTTTAGCTGTTAAGCCCAGTGTTCCCTGTGGCTTTTGACCATGGGACCAACCCTTCTATTTTTTTCAATTAGTACCTAATATCTCCAGTATCACAGTTAGGTAAATTCTACCCTAATTTCTCTTCCTTCTCTTAATATTAGTTAAAATAAAATCACTCTCTAGCTGCTAAGGTTTCTGGCCTCTGGAGAAAATAGGTGTCTCCTTTGTCTTTTATCCCAAGCCAGCATTTATTGGAAGAAGTCACTGGCCTGACATTGAACACCGTCTCTCCCTGGCATCTATGGGTGTCACAGTAGCCATCTCCAACAGCCAGATTCCTATATATTTCTTTTTTCTGTTATGACATTCGGGTTGGGGGTAGGTGAGACCTTAAAATAATCACCCCACAATGGAGTATGCACTTGAGAGCCTAAAAGTGAAGGTTGAGACTAACATAAAGACAGCCCAGGATCTTAGGGAAAAGAGAAAGACACCCCAAGGTGCTAATGAAACCAAGGGAAAACCTGAATAAACTCTCTAGACTTGCATTTAGTTACTTGCTTTTAGTTGACTTTAAAAAAAAAAAAAAAACAACACTAATTTTGGAGGTCACATAGTTGAGCTATCTATCATTAGTCTCCCACTGGCTTTGCTGTAGCTAATGCCTCTGATGTGTGTTGGTCGTGACAATAATAGTTGCCTAGGTGACTTTTCAGGGAAATAAAGGCTGCTTTTGTTGAAACCACTGACTCTTCACTTGAGCCTGTCTAAGGGGTGACTTCTTCAACATCAGGAGGCTATAAACTCTATCCTCAGTTCATCCCCAGGAAAGTGGATTTGAGATTTTTTTTTTTTTCTATCTACATGTTTGGCCATCTCATGAAGAAACTCTCCTTTGCAAAACCTGTTGTTTCAGTGATTGGCATACTGAACAGCAGGCAAAATGGGCCTGGTTCAGAGACACTAATACCACAAGTAAACATTTTTGATTGGTTTTGCTTACTTACACCCTACATGTGTCGCTTTGGCAAGAGGCAGTGTGTGATGCTTCCATTCAAAATGAGACTTGGCCAAAGGGCTCCAATAACCCAAAGGAGTGGAAAGCAGGGCAACCCAGAGAACCACAAGAGTCACAGCTGGGTGAACCTGGGAGCAAAGCAGGGCTCAATCCCAGGAACACCATGAGAACAAAGTAAGAGACAGGAACAGACCTGCAGCTAAGCAGACTTGAGGTTGACCTTCTGAATTGAATCACAGAGCTAGTGCTCTAGGCTCCCTAAATCCTGATAGAATGGGAAAGGAATGGCTGAAGGGAAGCTGGGACAAATGTGGAGTCAGTGGCCTCATCTATGAATATTAAAACTTGCAGTGGCAGAGACTGCATCATTCAAGACCGTAACTCTCTCTAGAAAAGCTTCCAAAAAATCTCCTTTTCCCCCTGAAAGCCATCCTCTCAGTTTATATCCCCAATATTACAAGGGACTGGTCCTTCAATTTACGAGGGGGATCTGTCATTTTGTTGCTATAATAATGCTGCATGACAGTCACAGAACCCCCACTGGCATTCCATGATAAGTGTTTATTGCTCATGCTTCTGGTGTCAGCTGGGGTCAGCCAGACAGCTCTGTGGATCTTGGCAGGGCCTACTTGTAGGGCTGGGACGGGCCATCAGCCCTTACCGGCTTAACTGGGACTGCTAGGGTCACAGGATCTACTCTGTGCAGGGCTTCTCCAGGTCTAAGCTCAGAATTGTCACATTGTCATACTGCAACATTCTGTTAGCCAAAGCAAGTCACATGGTCGAGCCCAGATCCAAATGGTGGGGAAATAGCTCCATTTATTTAATGAGAAACACTGAAAAGTTACGTGGCAAAAGGGGAGAAGTGAAGAATCATGACCTTTAATAAATCATATTATCACAGGGACAACATCTCCAATACTCCTTGTTAGTTTTGATTGCCATTTTGAAGAACCTTCAGTCTATAACTAGAGGTAATGTAAACATGTAGCTATTTGACCAACTCTATTTACCTGTATGGGCAATAAGAATGCAGAGCTAAGATCAGGTGTGGCCATTGAGAATGCAGAGCTAAGGCCAGGTGTGGGGCGCCCGCCTGTAATCCCAGCAGCTCAGGAGGCTGAGGCAGGAGGATCATGAGTTCAAAGCTGTCCTCAGCAAAAGTGAGGCCCTAAGCAACTCAGTGAGACCCTGTCTCTCAATAAAACACAAAATAGGGCTGAGGATGTGGCTCAGTGGTTGAGTGCCCCTGCATTCAATCCCTGGTACCGCCCCTCAACTCCCCCCCCCCAAAAAAAAAAAAAAGAATGCAGAGCAGAGTTTAACCAGGATGACTATGAAATAAATGATTCAGAAGAAACAGTCTACCAGGTGGTGAGGTTCTCATGTATCCTTCAGAGCACTGGAGGGGAAAGGTGTTTCTCCAGCATACATTCAACAAAAGGCACCTGTAATCTGACAAATGCGATTATGTATGTGCCCATTTCAGTATCACAATTTCTCAAGGTTGACAAAGTCCTGAGAGAGATCTTCATTTCCTCCGGAGTCTGAGAAGGGCTAAGGCATTTCTTAAATTCTCTTTGCAGCAAAGGCAGGGTCAGGTCTTCCCAGACTTCCTGCCCTTGGTTCCCTCTTCCCTCCTAGCTGCCTGCAAGCTGCACCTACTGGTTCCCGTAGCATCCTTGGCCACCCTATTCCAAGGGCAGCCTGTGGACATTTGAGAATCCTGCCAAGCAATTTCCGGGAAACAATGGCTGCCTTTTCTCTGCTAGTTTGAACAACAGATCCTTGCAGGGCAGGGCCAAGGCTGGCATTCCACTGGCTGAGATAACAGCTTTAGGAGTTAAAGGAAAGCATCGGATGCATCCCATTGAAGATCTTGCTTGTCTTTGAAAGGCACTTATTTCCTTTCTACTTGTTTTTCTGCCAGCTTCTTAGGGCAATTGTTGTGACAACTTTGGTGCCTTTGTAAAGAGATGCTTGTTATACTACAAAGGCCAGAAACCAAAAAGGAAGTGAAAAGCAATAGTGCAACAATCACTGATAATAAAGGACAGAGGGAAATGCCATCAAACTTCCTGCTCCAGCTGCAGAAGCTATGAAACAACACCACTCATACCCCAGGGGAGGAAACCCAAGAATGAGAAAATCTGAGAAGCACCGGGCAGCAAAATAAAAATGTCACCACACTGTATGGATGGCCTATAAAGAGGAACAGGATACGGAAGCTAGGATGTGAGAGCCTGACTTGAGTGATCACTGGGGAAGGCTTGCAATAGTGACAGCCTGCTGTTACCACCCACAGATGTTCCTCCCAGGACTGCTTTGAGGCAGAAACACAAGTTCAGGGCCCTTGCTAATAAACAGATGTGGCACTAGAACACTGATCTTTTAAACCTCCTTTCTATTCATATGTCGATTTACTGACTAGTAAATAAAAATGTCTTTAGTTTAGGAAACGAAACCTGTTACTTGAAGAAGAATTTTGGACTTTTCCACCAGACAATCATACATATTTTTATTTATATCTATTGGGTTTTCAATGCTTGCAATGGGTAGCCCTCACTTTCATTTTAGCAGGTCTGCCAAGAATCAAAAATGTTAATTCCCATCGTGTTTTAGTCAGCTTTTTCGCTGCTATGACTAAAGGATCTGACCAGCAGAACTGTAGGGGAGGAAAAGTTTATAGGAGGGCTCACGATTTCAGAGGCCTTAGTCCATAGAAGGCCGGCTCCATTCCTCAGGGCCTGAGATGAGACAGAACATCATGGCGGAAGAGTGTGGCAGAGGGAAGCAGCTCACATTATGGTGATCACAAAGCAGAGAGAGCGACTCCAACTCCAAAAACAAAATATATACCCCATTAGCCATGCCCCCAATTAACTTCTTCCTCCACCACACCCCACTTACCTCTAGTTACCACTCAGTTAATCCTATCAGGGATTAATTTACTGATTAAGACTCTCACAATCCAATCATTTCTCCTCTGAACCTCTTGCATTGTCTCATTGAGCTTTAGGGGGACACTTCATATCCAATGGTATTTGAATATCCACTTCTCTGTTAAAAAATGTGGCTTGGGACACACTGGTGAAAACAATATTTAGAGCCACAAGGAAGGCAAAAGCAGAGGGAACGTGTTAGTGGTAAAAGGGAGCCAGGGTTTTCTAACCTGAGTCAGTAGAGCTGGAATCTAGGTCTTCAGGCAAGTTGAGAATCTCTGTTCTGTGAACTTTCTGTGGTGACAGAAAGGCTCAACAACTGCACTGTCCAATATGGTGGCCTCTGGCCACACAGGGCTGTTAAGCAATGTGTCTAGTGCAACTCAGTTGTTACTTTTTAAAAAATTTCAATTAATTTAAATGTGAATAGTCACATGTGGCTAGTGCCTGCCACATTGTACCACACAGGTCTAGAGTCAGGCTTCCTCCACTGAACTGTGTTTTTTTCTGTTGTGTTCAGTTGTGTTTCTTATGTCAGCTTAAGCTGTTTGGAGTATTTGGCTGTGTTCCCCTCCCCTGTGGCAGGGGCTCAGGAATGCAGGGTTGTTGGAATAGTTGTCACTTTGGAGGCAGCCAGCCTGAGGGGGTGAACCTCAGCATGGGAAAATTTGGGACCAAGCATGTGGGTTCCTGAAGGCTGGGGTAGTTGGATTCCTGGTGCAGAGGGAAAAAGAAAAACTGAAAAGGAAGATTTCTAGATTTTCAGTCTGCCTTCATTGGAATGTGTCCTTCATAGACAGAAAAATGAGCTGGCCTTCCGAGGAAAGAGGAAGGAGGCATTCATAAATGTGTTATCCTTTCAGTCAGAGAGAGGAAAGGGAGAGATGCAGAGCCACTAGCAACTAGAGATGCTAGGCAAGGCTTTCCAGAACCCAAACAGAATGGGTCAGAAAAGCTGTTCTCTCCCATGACTTTCTACTCTGAGAGAAATGACCCCCTAGCTTCAAGATGATTCTTGTGCAAATATGCAGAGTGTGCTTTTGATTAAGTATCAAAACAAAACAGTGGAATTGCGGGAAAAACTTGGCCACTGCTTGAGGTGAATTCTAGGGTTCCGGGGTTTGTGTATCCATTAGGGTTAGGAGCCCCATGAGAAGATACTGTTGGAAAGGGGGTTACAGAGACCATTTCCATCACTCAGTAAATAGTTAATGAGGGGATCAAACCCAGTGCCTCATATGTGAGGATCAAGCTCTCTGTCGCTGAGTCACACCTACAGCCCATACCTTTATTTTTTTTAATATATTTTTTTAAGATGTTGGTCTGGGAGCCTGGGGAAAGAATGTTGATATGTAACAGTAAAACTAGAGCTATCGGATGGGTCCCCCAAGTTGTGATAGTTCCACGGTGTCATCTAAAACAGTCTAATCAGAGTCCTGTTTGAGGATGCATTTGTGTGACAGTTGTGTGGCAGACAGCTTGCCTCTCACATATGAGGCACTGGGTTTGATCCTCTCATTAACTATTTACTGAGTGATAGAAATGGTCTCTGCAACCCCCTTTCCAACAGTATCTTCTCATGGGGACAGAGTCCTGTTTGAGAATGCATTTGTGTGACAGTTGGTGTTCCAGGCAGAGGGCCTGAAACCTCAGGTGATGGCTGTGGAAACAGGGTTTGAAGAAGAGATGGGTATGGAAACAGAATCTCTAGGATCCTTATTCATTTCCTGAGAACACTGATTTCAACGTGGCCTCAAGAAGTACCCTGAAGCCTGTCAATCTCAATCCAGTCACAGTCTTCCTTAAGCAGTTTTGTTTCTTATTTAAACAGACCAATATTTTATTTCTAAACAACTCCCTGAATTTAGTATATGATCAAGCTCTCCTTCCAAGTCAACGGGGAGAGGCATTGATGACATTGGCTGTCCATTTGGGATAATACAAAAAAAATGTCTTGGATTCCTACCTCTCACTGCAAGAGTTTAGCCAACTGCAACATTACAGTAGCAGTCCACCCAAGGCCACCTCACTTCTGAAAGCAACTGTTAAGTTAGGGTGGCTCTCAAAACTACTCAGTTTTGATAATGCACCAGAAGGATTCAGTGAACTCATTGAAGGCTGTGAGATTCATGATTGTGGTGTATGATAGGAAAGAAAGCATTAAAATCAGCCAAGGAAAGAAGTTCACTGGGTGGAATCCAAAGGAGTAGAGCTTCCATTCTCCTCTCTTTGTGGAGTTAGCATGAATTTCTTTCCCAGAATCTATGTGTGGACAAAATGCACAGAGTATTATCAAACACGAAAGTTCACCTGAGCCTTGAGTTCCATTTTTTAAATTAGGGCTCCCTTACATTGTTATGATTGATTGACTGATTGATTAATTGATTACCCATGTGGTTGATTTTAGTCTCTAGGTCAACTGATACTACATGACCCAAAACTACCACTCTAAGTCACATTACTGGTCTTTCCTGTTTGACCAGCAATTGCTCTAAGATATAGCCAGCCCCTACCATAAGTCATGCTGTTAGACTATCCAGTGTGACCCAAGATTCCCAGGCAAACTAAAATTCTTCTTTCAGGAATAACATTTTAAGGGCATAGGAATTAACTCCCAGAAGCCAGAGGCAAATGCCAGATCTCTTTCAGGATGAGATTACTTTTTTTACTGTTACTCACACATAACAATAAATTCAAGTGGCTTGAAGGTCTAAATATAAAACAAAGAACCAGAATAAAATATGAGTGATAGTTTTCCTGGAGTATAGAAATTCTGTCTAAAAATATCATTAAGCCTACAAACCATAAAGAGAAAGATGAAATACAGAAAATCATGAAAGTTCTAAACTAAAACAACACCATAAACAAAATGAAAAGGTAACCAAAAATTAGAGATACATTCACCTGATATTTAAGCCAACAAGTCAATATAAACAGACAACACATTGGAAGAGTGAATATAACCCACAAGTAACAAAAAAGAATATATGTATCAAAAGAAGAACTAAGTCTACACTATCAATAAGCACATAAATTAGTACAAACTTTTGGGGGGGGGATGGTTTATTTAAAGTTATTAAAATGTAAAATTTTAAATAACATTTTACTTCTAGGAGTATGATCTTTAGAAACTGAGTACAAGCTCGGAAATGTGATTTTGTGTGTTCGTGTGTGTGTGTGTGTGTGTGTGTGTGTGTGTGTGTGTTTGGCATTGTTTGCAATAAAGAGAGAGAAAAAATATTCCAAGTCACCCACCCATATAAACAAACACTACGTGATGGTCTGTTGTTATAGTTTGGTTATGAGACGCCCCCAAAAGCTCAATAATAAGATAATGCAAGGATTTTTCAGAGGTGAACTGACTAGATTATGAGAGTTGTGACCTAATCAGTAGATTAATACACTGATGGATTAACTGGGTAGTAACTGTAGGCAGGTAGGGTGTGACTGTGACTTTGGAGTTTATATTGTGTCTCTAGTAAGCAGAGGTCTCTCTGCTTCCTGGTTGCCCTGTCCTTGGCTTCTTTCCTCCTCCGCACCCCTCTGCCATGATGTTCTGCCTCACCACAAGCCCAGAGTTATGGAGTTGGCTGACCATGGACGGAACATCTGAAACAGTGAGCCAAAATAAAGTCTTCTTCCTCTACCTTATTCTTGTCAGATCTTTTGGTCACAGTGCTTTAAAAACCAACCAAACAAACAACAACAATAAGAGAACTCCTGATTAAACATCTATATAAACAGTGAGGTAGATTCCTACAAATGGATGTAAAAAGAGTCCACAAGACATTCATTGAATAGGGAAATTGCAAAAGAATATTTATAGCCCGATTTTGGTTTTTTCTATAAAATGTATATAAATATGTAATCTGTACATGTAAGATTGAATGCCCACATATATGTCGTATATACGCAAGGGAAGGGGAGACTTTTAAGATTTGACCCTTAAAAGGAAATGGAAGGATGAACTTTCCTATTGTATGTTGTATCCTCTGATTATATTTGAATTTGTTTTGGCAAATTCATGTGTGAATTTTTAAATCAAATACGCTCGAGCTACTTCCCAGAATCCCCTTCTCTCTGTGATTCCAGGTTTGAGCTTCATGAAAAAGAAATCTGACAGAGACCTAGAAAGCAGAAGAAAAGCAATCACCTTTATTCTCTGAAAGCCAACACAGTCCCATACGTGCCAAAGACACCAGAGGTTCTACCTTGTCCTATGCTCTCCTACTGTAAGTCCAGCTTTTCTTCTCAAATCTGACCTTGATGACCAATAGAAATATCCCTCCCAAAAATGGGCTGCCATCTCATCAAACCAACACTGGGCTGCCATTTCACCAAAACAGCAGCTCTGAGAAGCTGCAGCCCCCAGAGATTCCCCACTCCTCTTTGCAGAGCCTATGCCAATTGGCATCTCTGGTCATTCCCCACTTCCCCTGCAAACTCCAACGTGTCCTCCCTCAACAGCACTTCAGGAGACTGGAGAAAAGACTTTGCTCTTATTTTTTAGCTCCCATTCCTGGGTATTAACTTCCCAAGCTTCTCCCATTTTTTGCATAGGTTTAATTTCAACATAAATTCCTTCTTTCATAATACACATAGTGGTTCTGTTTCCCTGACTGAAATATAATATAATATCATGTGTCTGTGTGTGTGTGTGTGTGTGTATGATGTATAATGTGAAAAGAATTTTCTGATGGGAAATTTGAGTTTCAGTTTTTTCCTTAGATGTCTTCAACCCACTGGGGCCATGGCTAGGATGCTCTGCTATCACACCCTGGACCACTTGGGAACAAAACCTCCCTTCATCTTAATCCTTTCAACATGGCTCAGATAGCCTGAAATATGAAAAAAATGCTAACCCCTAAGGGAAAGAAGCAGAACACCCATAGATCAAAATAGGACAACTTCCAGAGACGGCTGGGATTCCACCAGAGCTAAGTGGGCAAGTTTGAATTCCACCGTTCACCCTGGATTTGATGGATGTTACTTTCAAACCCCTTCCCTAGAAATGCCTTCCTTAGACTTAAATCTGATTGGGAGTTAAAGTGAAAAAGAAGAGGGAGAAAATATTTTAGCTTTTCCTTTCATACATATGGTAGTTAACTTCCAATCATAATCTCCATTCTCAAAACATCCTGTGGGATAGATCTTATTCTCCCTGTTCTAAAAAAGAGAAAACTGAAGCTCAGAGACGTTAAGTAAATCTTCCAAAGTAAAACAGCTGACCTGTAGCAAAACCAGGATTCAAAGAAGTTCAGTTAAATGATTAGCTGTGTACCAAACACGTAAAATACTCTTTTGAGACAGACCCATTCCAATTGACTTCTGAATTAGTCAGTCATTGCTGCAGAAACAAACAACCCCAAGATCTTAGTGGCTCATAGCAAGAAAATAAGTGTGTGGGTTGGTCATTGCTTGTCTGTTGGTTGTGTGGGCTCAGCAGAGCCTAGGTGGCCTCAAGCTTCAGAGGTGTTTAAGATCTCTGACTTCACCCTGGGATTGAGGCTGAAGGAGCAGTGGCTACTGGACCACGTTCTTCTCAAGAGAACATGTGGACACTTGCTGTGTTCTTAAAGCCGAAACTCAGAACTGGCACCCCATCAATTCCACCCCATCCCATTGGCCCACGGCCAGTGGCAAGGGGAGATGGGGAAGTACCCTCTTTCCACAGTGGGGACAAAAGAAAGGGAATATTTGTTCAACATTTCAATTTCTCTTCTGAAAGGACCCTGTGCAACCAGCAACAGTGTGGTTTCAGGCATTAGATAACCAGATATCAGAATACAAAATGGCCATTATATTCATTATTGATTATTGAGTCATAAAATGCCTCAAAACTTAGTGTCTCAAGATGAGAACAGTTATTGATTTTGCTCATGAATCTGTAACTTGGACAGGATTCCATGGGGATAACTTATCTGCCCCAGCAGGAAGGGCTGGAATTCAGGTGACTCCACTGGAGGCTTGTAATCATCTGGATTCTCACTTCTGTCATGTGTCTCCCAGCTGCTATTAGCTGTTGGCTGGGACCTCACCTGTCAGTCATGACATGTGTCTTCTCCATGGGGCTTCTTGAGCTTCTTCATGGCCTGTTGGATGATTTTGATTGTGAATGTCCAAAGAGAACAAGACACACGTGCGTGAAATTTTTATGATCTACCCTCAGAAGTCAGAGATTTGCTTCTACTGTGCTGTACTGACTAGGTAGTCACAAAACTCCACCCAGGTTCAAGGGGAGGAGACACAGATACCCACCACTTAATGAGAGGTGTATTAATGTTAGATTGTAAGAAGTATATGTGGGATAGGATATATAATGGTAGCCATTTTCAGAAAATGTTGTGTCTCCACAACCATTAACAGCAACACAAGCCGTCTGATGGGGGGGGGGCATTATTTTTCCTCTGGGATCAATGAAGAAAATTATATTTGAATTATAAAGCATTAATTATACTCGATCTTTCAAATCCCCTCATGGGAATTAAAAAATCCCCCTCTTTCCATTTGCTGTGGAAGCAGCCATACTCACACTGTGTGGCCCTACCGATCACAGTCGACAGGACAAAGCCAGTCCTGGGTGAACCTGGAGGCAGACCAGAGTAGAACAACATGGCTTCCATCCACGAATGGAGGGGCTTTGGGTGGGGTTAGAAATCAGGGAGGCCTGGATAGTCACAGACCTTTCTCACTGGGAATTTCTGGAGAATTCTATGCACTGCTTCCCATAATTGCTTCAGGGTTAGTGTGGAAAAGGGGGGCTACTATTTGTGAAGTCTATGTGGCAGACACTCTGCTGCATGCTTTCTTTAGCCCTTCATGGTGGATGTTTTTTTCCCATTGATGGGTGAGGGAGTCAAGGCAGAGGGGTTTAATAGCCTTCTCAAGACCATGCATCTAATAAGTTGCAGAGCTAGAATATGATCTTGTAAAAGGTAACTGTGACAAACTCTTTAATAATTTCTATTGGAAAGAGCCACTGTCAAAACATGGAAGAAAAAAACATGTCAATCTTACATGTAAGCAGATGGTGGTGGGGGGGATGCAAGTCAATGAGAGTGAGAGGGGACTTGTCACCTGCAAATGGAGCTTTTGGAGAATTCTGCTCCAATCTAGTACCTTGTCAAGTGATTAGTGACCTAGGACAGTTGGTCACCACAAAAACCAGGTGTTGCAGCTACAGCACGTCAACCTGTCTACAAACCCCTCTGTGATTCTGTTCCTATTTGGGGATGAAAAGAAAGAAAGCCAAGAGAATTTACCACATCCAAGATGTGTTTAAACCCAGCTCTTGTTCTCTACTTGAAAGATCTTTCAGAAGGGGAGAGAGGGAAGACTTAAGAACTCCTACTATCCAGGAGACTCTCTGAGCTGTTTAAATCAGAGTCCTGGGGAGACACACAGAAATTAATAATTTTTAAAAATCCAGGTGATTTTAATTTCAGCCAAGTTTTGGAATCTTTGCTTTGATTACAATTAATGCTGACGGGAGCCCAGGAAAGCTTCTGTCCAGCAGATAATGTAAGGCATTCTCAGAAAACCTCACCATACCCTACGTTTCCTAGACCCTCACATTTTCACTCTTCATTAGGTTTTCATACCCCCAACAAGTAGGAAGACTCTCTCCACACTCCTTGCCCTACTTTATGTTATTTTCATAGCACTGATAGAGCACCAGATATGATATTCTACATTTATTTGTCCACCCAATTATTATGTCATCTCCCCTAGAGTATAAATTCCAGAGTCCAGTGTTACCATACTTTGAGCTTTAGAAGGTACCATTCAACACAAGGTGAATGGCACCCTCTGGAGTTGTGTGATGAAGTCCTTTATGGGAACAGAAATTTTTATTTTATTTTTGTTCCTCAAGTGTCTAGAATGTTCAATAAATATTTTTTGCATAAATGAATAAATGAATGAATATACGTTGGTAATAAGAACTTTTTGGTCTCCCGCCAGCAAAGGACCTTAGCTCTGATGCTTATCATCATCATCAACATCCCCATCATCAGCACCACTGTTATCAACATCATCATCAGTATTAGTAAGATTCCATACAGAATGTCCTTTGAAGACAGGATTCCATGTCAAAAAATAAAAGTTTGAAAATTAATTCCCTGTTGAGGTGAATGAATAGTTCTCTTGTCCCTAAATCCCACCCATACTCAACCTTGAATGGCTTTGGAACCAGACAAACAAGAATTTGCCTTATCACTTACTATAATGGGACTAAGGGCCAAATATTAATCTTTAAATGGTTAGAACAACTAGCTTACTATTACATATCAAGAGGTCATATATAAAGTACCTATGACAAATAAATATATAAAAATATGACCAAATAGAAAATGCAAATGAAACCTGATGATATTTACCCATCCAACTGGTAAAAATTCTAAAGTGAGATGGGATGTTAGTAAGGTAATGTTAGCTGTGGTTAATAGATAAACCTCAAAATCTCAGTGATTTAATTTTCTCTTTAGTTGAAGATCAATCAGCAATGATGGGGAGGGTTGCTCTTCCCCTTTTTGGGGACTGAGGCTGATTCCCTCTTGAGGCTCCACACCCCCTGTAGGCCATGGAGCTCTCCACTAGATCTTCTTCTACCTCCTTTCAGAGGGGGGATTGTGCCCAAGGTTTATATTGCCCAGATCATTACTTCTGTCCAATATTCTTGAAGCTCCAGTAACATGAATTCATCTAAAGGCAAAGGCAGAGAGGCTGGGAAATGCAGTCCTTAATTAGGGGATTGCCTATTGGCAACAATTCTAGACCAGAGAAAAAGAGCAGGACTTCTTAGTGAACAGCTGACAACCTCTACCATAGCATCATCGTCAGTGGGGGTGTGGGTAAGTGACTTTTCCCATATGCAATTGATGGAATTCTGAATCCATCACTGGCCTGTGGAGGAATTCATGGCAGTAGCTTTAAAAATTCAAAACAGTCGTCATGTGACCCAGCAACTCCACTTCTTGGTACCAATCCAAGAGACCCTCGCAAATGGGAAAACACTAGCATGTCTATTATAGCACCCAAACTGTCATGAAAATACAACCTAAATATCTATCAATAGGGAAAACCCCAAATAGATCATATCCATCTGTGTTATCGAATACCACACAGAAGTTTTGAATGACAGATTTATACCTATTGGCCTAGGAAGTATGCAATATCATATTGTTGAGTGAATATAACTTTGTTTTTCGTTGTTGATAAACCTTTATTTTATGTATTTATTTTATGTGTGGTATTCAGATTCGAACCCAATGCCTCACACATACTAGGCAAGCACTGTACCACTGAGCTACAACCCCTGCCCATGTTAATACAATTTTTAAAATAAGTTAGTATTTCTATTGAAACAGATAGAAAATATCATATGTTTTCTATATGGTCATAAAATTGGTGATGCATCGAAAAAATTTTTGGAAGAACACGGACCAAAAGGAAATAATGGTCAACTCTAGGGAAAAAAAGGGGGAGGAAGAGAGAAATACAGGAAAGGAGGAAGGATTCACAGTCACAGAAACATGAAGATCTTACAGCAGGGTGGGCACAGATCCAAGCAGGCCCAACTCTTATTTTTTAAAGGATATATTAATTCCACTTCTAAATATATAGTCCAAATAATTGAAAACAGGGACTCCAAAAAATATTTGCATGCAAATATTTTAAACAGCATTATTTACAATGGCCCCAAAGCAGAATCAACCCAAGTGTTATCAATAGATGAACAAATTAAAAAATGTGATATATGATACAATGGAATATTATTTAGGTATGAAAGGAACAAAATTCTGATACTTGTTACAAAATACATGAATTTTGAAAATGTACAAAGCAAAATAAGCCAGACACTAGAGAAAATATTGTATGCCTCCATTTATATGAAGTATCTAGAACAGACAAATTCATATGAAAGGAAATGATTAGAAGTTATTAGGGGCTCAGGGGCAGAAGATAGGGAATTATTATTTAATGAATTCAGAGTTTCTGCTTGTGGTGATGAAAATATTTAGAAATAGTGGTGATGACTACATAATATTATATTTATAATTAATGCTACAAAATTGTATACTTAAAAATGGTTTAGAAGGTAAATTTTATGTGATACATATTTTACCAAAATTAAAAAAAGAGAGAGAGAGAATTGACAACTTAAAAAAAAAAGGCTCAGGAGGTTGAGGTAGGAGGATAGCAAGTTCAAGGCCTGCCTTAGCAACTTAGCAAGGCCCTAAGCAACTTAGTGAGACCCTGTCTCAAAATAAAAAATTAACAAGGGGCTGGGCATGTGATTCAGTGACTAAGCAATCTTGGGTTCCATTCTCAGTACTGAGAAAACAAAAAAAGATTTAATACATTAACGGACCTTCACAGAGAATCAAATAGGCTCTTCTAGAGTCAATAAAAGGGAGTAAGGAGTAGAAGGGTCCCTTCTAGAAACCAGATTCTCCTCTTGTGCCCTGAGACGTGATTTCTAATATTGAGGTATCTACTTTTGCTGTAGACTATTTTAAAATGACTTGTATAAGGAAAGGGAAGAATGTAATTAAATCTGTTGAAGAGTGAGCTATTTAAATCTCTTTAATAGGAAATCTGCTGAGCTTAGTCATGTTCTATGAGAAGCTGATAATGGAGACAGAAAATGAGAGGTAAGTTGTAGGAAGTTTGCCTTCGAATCGATCAGATGGTGGGAGACCAGCTCTTCTTCCTTGGACTAATTATTGATAGATTCTTATGTGTTTTGAGGGGGTGGAGGGAGGGCAATTAAATGATTTATGGGTTTAATTTCCTTGAGGCCTGGAAGGCTGCTGTCCTGCACTCTGGACCCAGGGAAACTGATCCAAACAAGTTTGAGAGCAAAACCCCCAGCAATCAGCAAAGAGAAGCTATTTTCCTCTCTTGGAATTAGAATTATGATCCCAGCAGCCTGAGGTCATCTCCTTGGCCCTTGGAGGCCAATGTGGAATTTTCAAAGCTAACAAGATTTGACCTTAGCTAATAAGTTCAGTAGGAAAAGTAACAAATGCTTCAGGGTCCAAAGAGCAAAGCAAAGTTTGCCTCTCATTGGTCTGTTTTGCTTTTGCTCTTCAGGGACTCTAGTACTTAGATAAAAAGATGTATAATCAAATACAATTTGATAAATATTTATTGAAAGGGTGGGTGTGTATGGAAGGATATGTTTGGTTCCTGTGTGAAGTTGAGGGAACAGGAGTCACAGACAATGGGAGAAGAGAAAGATTTTGGTTTGGGGGGGTGATGTTGTGCGGTGAAGGAACATAGGTGTGGAGACAGCAGGATTTGCCACTTGTTAACTTTGGTGACCTTGAGACTTTTCCTCTTTGAGCCACAGCTTCCTAATCTGCACAATAGGGGGATGGTATGTTAGTCAGTTTTTCATCACTGCAACACAAAAACTGAAAAAAAAATTTTTTTGGAGGAGAAAAAGTTTATGCACTCATGGTTTCAGAAGTCTGCATTCATAGATGGCCAACTCCATTGTTTCATGGTAATAGGGCACAGCAGAGGAAAGCATCTCAGAACGTTGTACCAGGAAGGTGGGATTCAGAGAAGGGAGGGGGATCCTCATCAGGGACAAACTATATACCCCAAAAGCATGTGCCCCATGCCCTACCTCCTTCAGCCACACCTTACCTGCCTACAGTTACCACCCAGTTAATCCCTATCAGGGGATTGATGTCCTCATTGGGTTAAGGATCTCATAACCCAATCATTTCAACTGTAAGATGTCTTGAATTGTCTCTCACATGACCTTTTGGGCACATCTCAGATCTGAACCCCACCATGGTAATGTCTTCCACACAGAGTTGTATGCTTTCAAGGGGCAGAAATGCAGAGTGGAAGCTGAGTAATCGGTTGGCTTTACCAATGTTCCTGGTCTTGTGAATCACAACAGTGGAGAACCAAGGCCTGAACTCAGTTAGTAGGGGGATGAAAGATGGTGGCCTTGGCCTAGGCTCCAAGTCCACTGACATGCCAGAGATAGGAAGGAAAAAGGTTTTGTTCCATTTGCACCCAACTGTTCTGACACCAACTGGGTGTTCTATAATTCAATGTAGATCTTAAGTACTTGGAGTCAGCACAGACCCCACAGGTGAAGGACAAAGTCCTTTATAAGACCGGCCTTGCTTTGGATGCCAGATGCACTTCAGGGTCCCAGGTCATTTCTGAATAATTGGCTATAAATTTGGGGGTTCCCATGATCCTCTCAGGCCCAACAATTCACTGGAATGATTCACAGAACTCACTCACTGAAAGCTGCCCTTGTAAGAGGTGAGGAGACATAATCTGGAGCTCCAAGTGAGCCTGGAAATAGTTATTTCGGAAGTCTGTGGCCTTGGACAAGAAAGAAGCACATTTTCATGTTCTTGGACTGTGGTTGAAATTTAGTTATTTCCATCCAGTATGAAAGTAGTCAACAAGCTCTAATGAAACTAGCAGTAACTGTGACTCTGTCACCAACAGAATCCATAGGTATTTTCATAACACATGCCAGTGGTAGATTGTTTATGTAATTATGACTTCAAAACTAGGCTCATTATTAGGCTCACCGGTCTTATATTTACTCAGAGTCACTCAGAGCACGACCCACAGACAGACTGGTGCCTGTCTATGAATTAATATAGGTACATGGCAAGGTAAGAAGAGGAATTAAAAGTTAGTATCTAGAAACTTTTATAATTATTTGACAGAATAATTTAATGTCCTTTGAATCAAATAATAAAAAAAATTGTTTTGTATTTTATATTCTCTCTCTCTCTTTTTTTTTTTTTTTTTTTGGTACCAGGGATTGAACTCAGGGACATTCCGCCACTGAGCCACATCCCCAGCCCTATTTTGTATTTTATTTAGAGACAGGGTCTCACTGAGTTGCTTAGTGCCTCACTTTTGCTGAGGCTGGCTTTGAACTTGTGATCCTTCTGCCTTAGCCTCCCAAACCCCTGGGATTACATTGTACCTGGCTTATATTCTTTTATTTCATGTTTTTATTTTATAAAAGTTGTTATTCCAAGATGAATTGGAAAAATAAATTGCATCTTCCCTACCAACAGCTTGAAAAGCACTCATTTAATGGGTTAACACAAAGCAAACACTTTAAAATTTTTTTGATGACTCCATTTTGACATAATTGGTTTCTTTCTATCCTACCTTATGTAAGCATCATCCTGAAATAGAGTCAGTCAGCTTCATCAGACTGCCAAAGGAATCTATGGCATAAAGAAGATTGACAATGCTTGAATAGGGGCTCTGGGACCCCAAATAGGCCTGCTCCTCCCTCTCATGTCTCCTCTCATTCTGGGAGGAAGAGTGAATAGCTTTCTCCCTGATCTCCTGGTCATGATAAGGTCACAGTTTGTCCAGGGACTTTTAATTTCCCTCAGGGCCATATTTTCCTTCCTAGATCTACATAAACTGTTTTCTATTTCTTTGGACTTGTTGCCACTGTGTCCTTCCTTACCAGCTCCAAAATTAGGGATAACCTGTACTCTCTGTACTTTCCTGAATCTTACCCATATATCAAAACCCAACCGAAACCCAACTTCCTCAGAGGAGACCAGGAAGATGTCTTCATTCCACACAAATCTCCTTCTTCTCTGAGCTTCTGTGTGGTCATGGCCTGGCAGGTGGGCAGAAGGCTGTACAGGAAGTGAAGGCAGGTGGTAGAGTATCTAGCTCCACCCATTTCATCTGGGGTCCTAACAGCCACAGTAAGCCTAGTGGAGGAAACATGTTATTAAGGAATGTCTGTGCCAAGGTTTAGGGAGGAAAATGAAAACTTACATGGTACCCAGATCAAAGAGGTTGTTTGACTCATTTGTGTTGTGTGAACACACTGTTACACAGCTAGTCAAGTATGTATTAGACAAGTGGGTTGCTGAAAAAGCAGAGGTAACAAAATCAGACATTTTACTAAGAAAAACCTGTAGTTGAATTTATGTTCAGCATAGGGATCTTTAAAGGTCTAAGAACTTCCCTTCATTATAAATATATGTGTGTGCATATATATAGTATACTATATATATTGATTTAGGACCTGGTGACTATGACCTCGGTCAAGTTACTTTAACTGTGCTTCTGTTTCCTCATCTGCAAAGTTAAGATAATAATCCCTACCTTGTGGTTGAATGAAGATGAAATGAGTCAATGTTGATAGAATGTGTAGAGTTGAGTTTAGGAATATTGTGTGAGTCAGCTTTCATCACTATGACAAAATACCTGACAGTCAGAACAACTGAGAGAAGGAAGTTTATGTTGAGCTGCTGGTTTCATAGGTTCAGTCCACGATCAGCTGACTCCATTGCTTTGGGCCTGACATGAAACAGAACATCATGGCAGAGGAAAGCTAAACACATCATGGTAGCTAGGAAATAGAGAAAGGGAAGGAGAAGCCAGGGGAGAAGATATATTCCCCAAGGGTACACCTTCAGTAACCCATCTCCTTCAGCCACAACCCACCTGCCTACAGTTACCACCCAGTATAGTAGTCTTTTCAAATTATTAATCCATCAATGGACTAATCTGCTGATTAGGTTATAGCTGTCCTAATTTACTCATTTCACCTCTGAACATCCCTGCTTTGACAAAGACGCTTTGTGGGGACACCTCATATCCAAACCATAATGTTCTGCCCTAGCCCCCTAAAGCTCATGTCCATCTCACAGCGAAAAATGCATTCAGTCTATATCCAAGAGTCCTCTTAGTCTCAATAGTTACAACATTGCCCAAAAGTCCAAGTCCAAAATCTCCTCCGAGACTCAAGGCAAACTCTTGGTTATTTTCCCCTGTAAAAATCAAAAGCAAGTTACACATATCCATATATAATGACACAGAGTAAACAGGCCAAAGGGGAGGAACAAGGGACAGAAGGAGGAAGCCATGACAGAGGAAGGCTGCTAACCTCATGGTAGCCAGAAAGCAGAGGGTGGGGAGAGAGGGCAGGTGGACAAGATAGAATCCCCAAAGTCATATCCTCCATGACCCACCTCCTCCAGCCAAAACCCACCTGCCTACAGATACTGTCCAGCACAGTCATTCTTTCAACCGATTCTTAATCAGCTGATTAGGGTACGGCTCTTATGACTATTCCTGCATTAGAAATATGAGCTTTTTGGAGACACCTTGTATTCAAACCGTAACAACTGTATAAGCATTTGTTAAATAAAATTCCATTTTATAAATGAGGAATTAAAACTACCAAGATGTATATATTGTGGAGGAGGGAAATACCTCCTTTTTATTCTCTTCTGGCTGGGGTTTGCCTACCCCCCTTACTAGTGTCTCTTTGTTATCAAAGGTAGAGTTACTAATCTGACTGTTCAAGTTGAAGATATGATTAGACCATGTCTCCTTGTAGGTCAGAATCCCTGCATTCCAGGTTTGCTGGCCAACTCTTCAGCTCACATGGTGGATCTCTCTCTGTTCTTCACAGGCAAATGTAAACATGGTGACCTTTGCTTTTGGCTTAGATGTGCATTCTTCATACATAGGAGGCTTCTGGTATAATATCCAAAAACCTGGCCCAATTCTGAGCTCAGCACATTTGATTGGTTGTCTTCTGATGGCAAGGTTGGTTTTTGCTAAACTCCAGCCCCATCCTTTCCATGGAAATGCCTCAGACAATGGAGGTAGTCTCCTCATATATCCTAATACTTGGGATCAAATGCATAGCATTTAGAATATGGTGAGTTGGCATCAGGACTGTATGAAATTAGGATCTGGATATCAATATCAGAGTACTGTTTCCCAAGTCTCTCCTACACCTCCCACTTTCACATCTCACCAGCCTCTGTAATCATCCCAGGGTAAGTAAATGAATGTAAGACCAGCCCAACTTTCAGAGTCCTAGTGGATTAAATATCTTTTGGCATGTCTATTAGAAACTAGGAGGTGAACAATGTGACGTCTCCAACTCAAAAAGCAAACCCCTCCTCAAATTCCATATAGTTAATCTTTTCTCCACATTATAGTACATTTCCCTAAATCACCTCCTAACTCTGCTCATTCCCACCATGATAACTACCACTTTTCCATAATAAGCACCTGGGAATCATTATTCAAAGAGGCAGACAGGTACAGCTTTTGATGGTTCTCTTCCTCCTTTCCCTCCTTTTCTTTTTCCTAATCTTTCTTCTTCATTTTCCTTCAGTATCTCTATCATGTTCATTATCATTACTATCATTAATATTTGTTACATCTTACTTGGTGTCAGATGCTGACTCTAAGATTACTTCATTTAATCCCTATAAAACACATGCTGTTATCACGTTACTGTTCTATTTCCTTATTGGAGAGATTGTACAGCTTGATGGTTAAGAGCTCAGGCTTTGGAGTCAGAGGACTTGAATAAAATCTTGCTCCAATATTTGTTATCTAGGAGACCAGTTATTTAAATACTGTAAGCTTCAATTATTTAATCAGTAAATAGAGATAATATAATGTCTACTTGGGTGCCTACAATTCCTACTGAAAGTAGAAAAGAAAGGAGGAAAAAACAAGAGTGACTAGATAGGATTACAGAAAGATGGTTCTTAGAAGTAAATGATGCCATTTGGTTGTGAATTGAGGGAAAAATTAAGATCAATGAGTGATTATAAAAGTTGGTTAGATCAGAAGAATTAAAACCTTGGTCCAGAAGTTCAGGAGAGATACATGGGCTGTGTTTTCCAATATGCTCTGAAATGGATACATGTGTTGGTCAACTTTCCATCACTATTATGAAATTCCTGAGATAATAAGCTTAAAAAGGTAAAAGGTTGATTTCGCTCACAATTTTGGAGGTTACAGTTGGCCTTGTTGCTTTTGGTCTTTGGTGAGTCAGCATATCATGACAAGAGTGTGGAGTGAAGCAAAACCACTCATCTCTTGATCAGAAGTAAGAAAGAGTGAGAAGGGGGCCAGAATCCCATAATCCCCTTCAAGTGCACACCCTCCAAAACCTGAATACCTCCCACTAGGTCCCACTTCTTAAAGATTTCACCACCTCCCAATAGTGCAAGGCTGGTAACCAAGTCTTTAACATATAGACCTTTGAGGGACCTTTAAAATCCAAATCACAACAGTATTTAATCTTGCCTGTGGAACTCTGGGGAAAGGATGCAACTGGAAGCATTGTACAGCCTACTGTGCAACCCAGCTTTCCCCTTAGGCCTTTCTTCTTGCTCCTTTCTTTGGCACTGTGTGTGTTGGGAGCCTTGGAACAAAAGGAGATTCTTCCCCAATAGCTGTATCTCCCTTTTCTTTCTGGGTTCTGTTCAGCCAGCTTGAAGGATATCTCCCACACACCCACTCCCATAAGTGGCCAAGGAGATAATATTTGGGGGATAGTCACGAACCGTTTATTTTAGTACCTTCACCCCTTTGAACATGTGTGCCTACACACACACACACACACACACACACACACACAATAGTTTAAATATTTGCAAAGTATAAGAGGCATTAAAGCTTATTCTCCCAGAAATCTAGTTAATGCCTTAGGTGAGAAAGAAACCCAGCCTTATAGACCCAGAAAGCAATGAAATTTTCAAATCTGGAAGTCTCAGTTTGCAGATTGACCTCCAAAAGAATGTTTCAGGTTTGATGTTCAGAAACTTTCACTGAAATTTTTCTTATTTGTAACATCCTTAATGGCAGTTGTGTCTCCATAAAAGCCTTTATCACTCAGGGTGCTTGAAATATGACATCCTCACAATAAAAATATAAAGTTATATTCTTTTGATATTCATAAACAAGGTACCAGATGCTAATATTGAATGTGATTAAGGTTTTTAGTTTTTGTCTTGACTATTGACAGTTGACAAGAAAACTTATTAGAGGAAGAAAGAAAGTTGATGAGAAATTTTATAGTCTCTGGATACCAATAGATATCATGAAACACTTGCATTTTTCTTGAAGCACAGCCCAAGAATTACTCATCTCAACCTTGATTAAGGTTGTTTTGGCTCACATTTAGGCCACAGGGAGTGGGAGGAAAAAGCTAGAGAGGAAGAAGCATAAGAGAATAAGGACGAAGAAGGCATGTTGAAAGATGAATTCATAAATGTGAAATGTATTGTTTGATATAAAATTCACTGACCATAAATGAAAAGAAAGCAGCATAAAAGGGACTGCTTTTAGAAATAATATTAGGCCAGGCAAAATATTTATGCTAGCTTTCCTCTTGATTGCTGTCTAGAGCTGCAGGGGAGGGGTCCAGACCATAGTGTGAAGGGGATTTCAGAGTGGTCACAAAAACAAAGTATATATTGGGGGAGAATCAAAACTAAATTATTCATGTATAAATCTTTGGAGAGCCAGATGTTTATAACCCAGGGAGTGCCTGTATTTGCCACATCCATAATAACCATTCATCAAATGACCATAAAATTGAACGCTTTTGCAATCTCTCATTCTGTTATCATCCCCATTGTCTAGAGTTTGATATTGAAATTGCCAGAAAGTGAGTTCTGGGTCTGAGTTACATTCTCCCATTCTTCGTCTGGGTCAGTGTGTTCCATGATTTCATGCATATATAAAAATGACCTTTTCCCAGGCATCACAGATCCTCTCGATCTACCCCAAACTCTATCCCTAATTGAGTTTTGAGTCCTCGCACTCTTGAGAAATCTGATTAAGTATATGCTGTCTCTCTACCGCAGTGGTAGGAAACAAAAGGGAAGGATTTTGTGAATGGAGATATTTCTCTCAGCTAGACATAGCAATTCAATAGAAATGGTTATCAGATGAGTCATCCTTGACTCATCCTCTCTGAATGGAAAATGAAGCTGTGCAATGAAGTTTCTAGCCTTTGTTCTCAAGCCTGGAACACGTCTCCAATGATAGGTTGTTGCCTAGGAAATCAAGATTATAATAGTCAAGTTCTTGAATAATAGAAGTGCTTCTCAAGGTGAAGTGAACCCACGGTGTATGTCCTCAAGTCCAAGAACAAAGTCAGGTGTACAGAAGACTCTCAATAAATATTTTTGAATGAACTAATTTATTAATGAATAGGTTGATAAGGAAGAGAGAAGAGTTGAAGATTTCTCTTAATTTTCTGGCTAGGGGTACAGTGTTGGCTTGTGGCAGTATTAATTAATAGGATTTAAGAGAGTCTCTTAAAGGTTGGCTATAGATAAAGGTATGCAATGAACTCAGTTTTGTACCTGTTGAGTTGAAGGATCTGTGGGATGTCCTTGTATACCTGGGTATATATCGTGGAGAGTGTGAATTATGAAAATGATTAAAAGGATCTTGCATATATAAATGGAAGCTTACCAGTACTAATTATCCTTCCTTCTCTTCGACTCATTCAATCTTTTTTCTTTCCAGATTTTCTTCTTTGCTTTCACAAATATTTCAGGGTTGTTCATCATTTGCAGAACTTGGCACTGAGCACTGAATGTACATGAAAAAGAACAGTTTTGATTCATTTATTTAACAAAGTTTTATTGAGTTCCTACCATAAGCCAGGTTTTGCCCTCGTTGTTAGAGCACTCATATCCAGACATAGTCCCTTTTCAGAAAGAATTTAAAAATCACTTAAATTCATAAAACAAGTAAAGTACTGTTCAAGACAAAGGATCATCCCCCTCATACATGTCAGATGATTATTCCAAAATCAAATATGAGATTTACTAAAATCAGATAAAGATTTCCGCTTTAGCAAGAGTCAATTGCATCATTCAATTCCAATCCTTCTTGCCATGTTGAGATTTTAAGAATATACATATATATATTTTAAGTGTGAAAAGAGTAACTTTATCCTTAGCATAGATGGTAAGAAAACAAATCCCATGAGGTTTCCAAAAAAAAAATCTAGATACCAAGAGGAGAATGAAGATTTTGAAAGGGTCCCTTAGTAATGGAAATGCTAATGACTACTGGAGTCCATTACTTTAATTGCAATGTTTTTGCAAACCTGAGTAATACATGATCTCATTCAATCCATCAAGCGGTGCTTTACAAATCCAAGAGAGTGAAATTTTAAAAACAACAAAATGAATTCAGTTATTTTGTTTTATTATGAATTCAGTAATTTTGTTTTATTATGAATTCTTAAAGTCCTAATTTAGCAAGCATTTTAAAAAATCTTACAAGGAATTCAAATTAAAACTACAATGCATACCCAGCTCGATATTAGAATAACCAATATAAAAAATCTGGAAATACTAATACTAAAAAGTGGCAAAGATGTAGGGCAATTGGAATTGTCATATATTTCCATTAAGAGTAAAAATTGGAGTAAACAGTTCAAAAATTGTATTATAGCTTTTTTATAAACTTAAGAATAACTGCCCTATGATTCCTGGCTGCCTGGCCAACAGAAATGAGTGATGATTTTCACCAAATGGCATCTACAAAAATTTCTACAGCAGAATTGTGTGTGATATTTCAAACAAAAAACAACCCAAGTGCCAATCAATAATAGACTAGCCAAGCATGGTGGCCCAAGCCCATAATCCCAGGAACTCTGGAGGCTGAGGGAGGAGGATCACAAGTTCAAAACCAGCCTCAGCAACTTGACAAGGCTCTAAGCAACTTAGTGAGACCTGTCTCAAAAACAAGGGGTTAGGGTCTGGAGATGTGGCTCAATGGTTAATGCCCTGGGTTAAATCCCCAGTACCCCCCTCCCAAAAAATACACTAAATAAACAAATTGGAATTAATACATTCATTGTACCACATACCATTACATACTGTTACAACACACTACTGCTCCATGAAACAAGATGGATGAATGTTTAATTTTTTAAAAAAGCCAATGCTTACTTCATATTTCCATGTATGTGAAGTTCAAATCCAAGCAAAATTAATTAATGAGGATAGAAGATAAAATAGTGGTTACCTTTGCAGAATATTGACTGGGATTCGGAGGCACTTTCTGGGGTGCTGCAAATGTTCTAGATCTTCATCTGGGTGATGAACTACAGAAAAATTCACTGCTCTGTACACTTACATTTTGTGAATTTAATATCATTATGTTATTCCTTGTTTTTAAAATTTTAAGGTGAATAAAACAAATGTAATTGGGTTTATTGTATCTCCACTGAACACAGACACAGGAGGTGGCTGATGAGGGATCCATCTGAGGAGTCCCTGAAGATCCCCTCACCCTGCCACAGCATTGGTTGCTCCTATATCAGTCACCAAACACCATGGAACACACATAGCTTGAGACAGGCAGCGGGCATCATGTGGTGCAGCTCTTCTTAGTTTTACATTTGATGCCCACATCAACCCTGGCCTGGGGTTCTCTGCCCCCTTCTCTTCCTCTGCCTCCCTCCACACACCATTTATAGATGAGGACGTTTTAGACCCGGGACATTCCACAATCCAGAAGAAAGGCCACAGAGGTAGTAGTTTCCTAGGCTACAGCCTGGAATTCTCCTGGAATCATCTCTCCACGCCCAACAAGAGGAGTGAGGACTCTTCTTCAGTATGCTGGTGAAACACTCATGATTTCCAAATGGGTGTAACCTTTTCTTCCAGTCAACACACCTTAACATAGGAGAGTAGACTCCATTGAGGATCTCTGTTTTGAAAATCTCTTTTCAAAAATCTCTTCAAGACTCTGTAGAGAATAACCTAATAGGCTATTCTTATAACTTTTAAAGTAGAAATTCTTAAAAGTCATAAGACACTAGTCAGGAGAATTTTAAAAGGAGCAAAATATATATGGTGATGAGATAATATAACTAGAAATAACCACAGATATTCTGAGCCCATAGTAGGTGGCACAATAAAAGGGAATTTGTTAGGTGGTAGTTAGCAGCGAAATGCAAACCAATAACATAAGAGGGTCATGGATTTTCTTTAAATTGCTTTCAAGGCAAATGAATAATGAAGTAACTTGTAGAAAAATAACAGGTGCACAAAGCCTGAAAGTAACCAGGTAGAAACAAAGGGAACAAATTAAGAAAGGCATCAAGAAGGAATGACCGATAGGTGGGGCTGACTCCTAACAGGGTCTGTTGGCATCATTGCAGAGTTAGGATTTATGGCCATAGATTTCTCAATGTATTTCAGAAGATAAATTCTGTTCTCTAGCCAGAGATGTCGCACTCGCTCTCTCTTGAGAGTGCTCTCTGCTGGAGCCTTACTATGCTATAATAAAATTCTCTTGCTTGACTTTTCATGTCTGACTTTAAGTTTTCTTTCATTAGGACACAAGAACTGAGGTTTTAAACTTCAGTTCCCCCACTCAATCCAAGCAAAATTAATTGGTGATGATAGAAGATAGAATAGTGGTTACCTTCTACCTGCAGCATCTAAACACCTGTGTCAAGAGAGGCAGAGAATGAGGTGATAGGTGGTCAGGGAAAAGTGAATTGGATGGGGCAGTGATGTGCCATGAATCATCTAGGGATCTGCTCCCTTGTTTGAATGACCCAGACATTTGGTAAAGACTACAGGTGTGAGCACTATATAGAGAAAAGTGACATGTGTTCCTCTTCCATGTAAGGAGGGTGGTCAAGCTGGGCACCCACTCTGAATATTTCATAATTTCTTTGGCCCAGATACTTCAGCATCATTCTGTGGTCATGTGGTCCCAGGGTTGTGCTGAAGGCTGTGTTTGAGGAATTTAGAAGCAGTTTGCCTCCCATTCCATATGAGACATGCTGCGGTTGCCAAAAAGCATTCTCCACCTTAGTCTGAGTAGGGTTGACATGTTGGTTGGTACAGGGCACCTGTGGCAGTTCCACTAAGGTCTGATTGAAGGAACAAGGTTGCTACCGTTCTGTGCTGGCTCACCCCAGGTAGAAGCTTCAGGTATACGATTTGGTCCCCATTGTCTATTGTCTTCTCAGCATGTCAGCCTTCCATGAAGAAGGGAAGCAGGATCTAGGAGAGAACCAGAAAAGAAGAGATCTCCAGTTGCAATGTTTCACCAGCCAGCTGGGAAGCATTCTCTGAATCTCAGCACCCTCATTTGTAATGAGGGATTGTTATCAAGTCAACAACCTTTTAGGAGGATAAGATGAAAATGCTTATATGAAAATACCTATTTAAAGTTAAGCATATTCTCAACTGAAAAGTATAGACAAATGATTTAAACAGTTTTCACAAAAAATATGTGACTGACAAAAAACAAATAAAAAAATACTGACCATGATGTATCATCAATAAAATGAAAATTAATATCACAAATATCACCTCAAACTGATGAGAGTACTTAAAATTAAGGACTAGACATACCAAGTGTTGGTGAGAAAGCAGAGCAACTAGAATATTGCTGGTGGGAGTGCAGGTGGTGCAACTACTTTGGAGAATTGTTTGTCAGTTTCTTTTAAAAGTTCCATATACAACCAAACACGTTGGCACATGCCTATACTTCCAGCAGCTTGAGAGGCTGAGGCAGGAGGATTTGCAAGTTCAAAGTCAGTATTAGCAACTTAGCAACTTAATGAGACCCTGTCTCAAAATAAAAAAAATAAAAAGGGCTGGGGATGTGGCTCAGTCATCAAGTGTTACTGGGTTTAATCCTCGGTACCAAAATAAATAAATAAATAAGGAGAGAGAGAGAGAGAGAGAGAGAGAGAGAGAGAGAGAGAGAGAGATATGAAGGCCTCCCAAAAAATATTTGTACACAAATGTTTTCTTCATAATAGTCCTATATGTGGAAACCACCCAAATGTCCATCATATAATAGAGTACTATGCAACAATATAAAGGATTCAACTTATACACCATGGATATACTTTAATACATATGCTAAGAGAAAAACAATGAAGCGTATTAAGTACATACTAGGTGGTCCCACTTGTGTGAAATTCAAGAATAGACCAAATGAATGCATATGCTAAAAATCTGAGTTAAGAGTTGGTGTAGGATAGGATGGGATAGGCTGGAAATATACGAAGGGGACTTCCAGAGTAATGGACATGCTCTACATCTTGCTTTGGGTGTTCAGTTACATAGGTTTTTATTCATTTGTCAAAACTTCTCCAACTCTAAATTTAAAATCTGTACATTTAAATATGTAAATTGTATGCTTCAATTTTTAAAAGTTGTAGGGTTTTTTTTTATTACAGACTCAAAAGACATTTAAAGGTTTAAAAAGTATAGAAAATATGGGCATATTACAGAAATTATAAAAAAGAAAAATTCCTCCAGAGACAACTGTTATTAACTATGCTAATTTATGTCCATCTGCTAATTTTCTACATGTACATTCTTTTCTTTGATGAATCAGACTTTTAAAGTTAACTTTAATTTACAGAGGAAGATATCAAAATCCAGGCAGACAAATAAATTAAGGTACATCCTGTCCAAACTAGATGGACTCAAGGCCTAGTTCTTCAAACTCTCATTCTATAATAAAATAAAGAATTATCTTGTTTATAGTCATTTAGATATTGGTATATATTAGTTTATGTATGATAAAAATATCTCTGGTCCCTGGCATGGGTTTCAAAGACTCATGGAATTATATGGGTCCCAAAATTGTATCAGGATGAAAGTCACCAGAAACCTCAAATATGTGATTAGAGTGTTGGGACTATCTGTTATCAATGGCAGCTGTAGTGAAGAATAGAACTCTGAGGCTTGTTAGCTGTCTTGACCTCTGCAGGGGCCAGAGGGGCTTATAATCCTATGATGCCTATGGGGCTCTAGTGGAAACCCCTCTTTTGTCTCCAGAATTGTGCTCTTTCCCATTGTGTTCATTCAGGCTCAGAATCATCTCCCTCTGTAATCCCCATTACTGAAGGTTACTGATTTGGCCAGCTTTACATATCTGTGATCAACATACCTGACAAGAACAACTTAAAGGAAGAAAAGTTTATTTTGGCTCATGGTATCTAGGTCCAGTCCATGGTTGGCTGACTCCATTGCTCAGGGCTGGAGGTGAGGCAGAACATCGTGGTGGAAGGGCATGGGTGGGAGAAAGATGCTCAGCTCATGGCATTCAGGAAGCAGAGTCATGCCCCCAGTGACCTACTTCCTCCAGCCATACCTTATCTGCCTACGTAACCACCCAGTTAATCCATATCAGTGGATTAATCCACTGAGGTTACACCTCTTGTAATCTAATCATTTCACCTCTGAACATTTTTGTATTCTCACCCATGAGCTTTTGGGAGATACCTCATATTTAAACCATAGAAGTTACTTTGTGCCAAACATAGTAATAGTCTATTCCTCATGCAATCCTAAAAGCCACCCTGTAGAATATGTGCTTTTATTATCTCCACTTTCCAAGTGGGAAACAGGTTGAAGTCCACCCAGCTATCTGTACAGGAGATGGTACTACAGGGACTTTAGTCAGAACTCTCCAAAGGTGGAGCCTATGAGGAATGCTTGTCTCTCATGTGCCAAATCCTTGATTTACTCAGGGTGATGCAATGAAGCTCTCTGAGCCCACTCAGGAGGATTAGATCTACTAGTTGGGAAGTGCAAGGAATAAATGATCCTTCACTTTCAATATTTCTTGTTTAGTTCGCACTTTATCCCACTTACTTTATTTTAGGAAGAAACATCAACGTGATTCAGACAACAAAATACAGCTGACCTCAGGATGGCTGTGTGTTGGCATACAGGTTCCCACTTGTCATCAGAATGTTTTCAAGGGCACGGAAGAACTGGATACCATTTAAGATTTCAGAGTCTGGGTCAATAGTGTCCTCTAGAGGGATCAGGGTTGCATTGCCAAAAAAGAGGGGCCGCTCAGACTCCCAGGCCACTGGATTTTCCTAGGGTCCAGTTTTGGTGTCTGTTGAATTGAAAAGGTTTTTGTGTCACAGGAAAGGGGGTAGTACCTAGAAGTAGTCACCCCAAAACCAGGGAACATCAGAGGTGACAGACCAAGTCCTAGTTCATGCCAATAAATTAGCTGATAGCTCATAGGCTGCCTTGATAAGAGGAGGTCAGAGAAAAACAGTGATGGGAAGAAATGAATGCCTATTGGATCTCCTGGAACCATTCTGTGGAGTGTCCTGCTCCATGGCTACAGGGTCAGCAAAGACCCGAGGTTCAGGCTCAGTCCGCTCAGTCATAGTAACTTCATACGATGCTCAAATTCACATTTGCAGATAGGGAACTGTTGAGAAGATGGACGTGAAAAGACTTCTTTGCAAAAATAGAAAAAAACTCCTAAAATGTTTATTGAACCACAAAAGACCTTGGATAACTAAAGCTATTGAGTAAGATGAACAAAGCTGGAAACCTCACTCTACCTGATTTAAAAATACACTACAAATCCACAATAACCAAAATAGCATGATTCTATCATAAAATACCAAGGAAGGAGAATAGAGAACCCAGAAATAAACCCAGACATTTAGATTCAATTCATCTTTGACAAAGATGCCAAGAATAAACAATGGGGAAAAGATAATTTCTTCAACAATGCTCGGGAAACTGGATATCCTCAAGAAGAAAAATGAAATTGGACCCTTATGTAACACCATACACAAAATCAACTCAAAATGGATTAAATGGCTGAAACTTGAAAACTCCTGGAATAAAACACAAGTGAAAGCTTCTTAACATTAGTCTGGACAGTGATGTTTTTGAAACCCAAAAGCTCAGGCAATAAAATAAAATAAACATGTGGGACTAGAGCAAACTAAAAAGCTTCTTCACAGGAAAACAAAAAACCTGCATAGTGAAGAGACAACTTATGGTATGGAAGAAAAGAAAATATTGGTAAATATCAAAATTTACCCATTATTGGAATTATATTAATTTGGAATTATATTAAAATGTAGAAGGCATTTAAACAGTGAAATAGTAAGTAAACAAATAACCTGATTTTGGTCAAAGGACCTGAAGAGATATTTCTCAAAAGAAAACATACACATAGCCCACAGATATATATAAAAAAAAATGCTACCATTATTAATCCCCAGGGAAATATAAATCAAAACCACAATGTGATAACACTTCATGCCTGTTAGAGAGGTTTTTATTAAAAAGACAAAAATAACAAGTGTTAGTGAGGATGTGGGGAAAAGAGAACAGGAAATTCTTCAAAAAATTAATGCAAACTATTATATGATCCAGCAACCTCACTCTGAGTATATCTAGAGAAAGTTAAATCAGTAACTGAATAGACATCTACCTTCTTGTGCTTATTGCAGCATTATTCACAACAGACAAGGTATGAAAACAAGCTAAGTGTCCATCAACCAGTGAAAAGACATAGAAAATATCACACATGAATACATACACACACACACACACACACTGAATAATACTCCTGTATATACACTCAGGAATATTATTCAGTCTTTGAAAAGAAGGCAATTCTGCTATTCATGAAAACATGGATAAGCCTGGCGGACATTAACCTAAGGAAATCAGGCATTGAAAGACAAGTTTTACTTGATCTTACATGTAGAATCTAAAAAAGTCAAACTCACAAAGGCAGAGAGAGTAGAATAGTGGTTGCCGGGTGCCTGAGGTGGGTAGGGGAATGGGGAGATGTTGGTCAGAGGTACAAAGTTTCAAGTTACATAGGATGAAAACTGCCTGGAGATCTATTGCATAGAGGAGGTGACCTTAGTTAATATTATTGTAATCCCAACAGCTTGGGAGGCTGAAGCAGGAGGATCACAAGTTCAAAGCCAGCCTCTGCAACTCAGTGAGGCCCTAAGCAACCAAGATCCTGTTTCAAAAAATCAGTTTCCTATCCTTGTATATGAATATATGACCAGGGCAACAACTCCACACCATATACAACCACAAGAATAGAATCTTATTTAGAATAAGTTATACTCCATATGTGTACAATGTGCCAAAATACACTCTACTGTCTATATATCTAAAAAGAACAAATAATAATAATAACAATGTGTTGTATACTTGAAGTTTGGTTAAAGAGTACATCTTAAATATTTTCACACACATAAACAAATGTGAAAATGATAACTATGAGAGGTGAAACACACATGTTAATTAGCTTGACCACAGTAATTTTTTCATGGTGTAAATAAATAACCTAACATCACACTGTACACCTTAAATATATACAATTTTACCTAATAAACATGAGGGAAATATTTTTACTCATTTATGTATTCATTTTTAATTGATGCTTTATAAATACATATAAGGGTGGAATTCACTGTGATATATTTGTACTTGAAAAGAGCTGAATTTTATCAAAGTCATTCCATGTCTTCCCCTTTCCCTCGCCTCCTCTCTCCTGCTCAAACACCTTCTACTCCATCCATCTCCCCTATCTTTACATATATCACGCACACCCCCTTGTTCCCCTTAGTTTGCTCTAGCTTCTGTGTATGAGAGAAAACTTTCCACCCTTGGTTTTCTGAGTCTAGCTTATTTCACTTAGCATGGTGTTCTCTAATCCCATAAATTGAAGATAATTTTTAAAAAAAATTTTTTTAGTTATACATGGACACAATATCTTTATTTTGTTTATTTTTATGTGGTGCTGAGAATTGAACCCAGTTCCTCTGTGGCTCTGCCACGGAGCCACAACCACAGTCTGTGAAGGTAATTTTTTTGAAATAAAATTTTTGATTTTATCTCTCAAAATTCACCAAAAGAGTACAAAATAAATTTAAATGTCAAACTTTAAAGTTTGCAGTGTTTATACTTGTCAAGTTATTAAAGTTTAAAATGCCACTAAGACTTTTGAAGCACCCTCCATAAACCTGGCCATGCTTCTCTCTTCCAAATGCTGTTTGGTGGTCCCCAAACCTGCTCCCCAGGGACAGGACAGTCATGGCTGCCATCAGGATCCCCAGGATCTGCCCTCTAGCAGCATCTCCAACCCCATCTCCCCCCATTCCACACCTCTTTCCTTTCTTAGTGAATTCTGAGCCCCTTATTGGATCTGGATCTTTGCCACTGATGTGCTCTTTAACTAAAGTACAAGCTCCTTGATCACTTCGCCACCTTCACTGAGAGTTTCAACTATCCACCACTTCCGCTTCCTTCCATTGAACCAATCCTTTCTTCCTCCTTCCCTGTAAGAACATGTGCCTGTTATCAACCCCACCCCAGCTTAAACTCCTAAGCAGTTTATGAGACTTCTCTTGAGGGCTATAAAGCTGCTCTGAGAGTGCTAACAGGCACTCAGGGACAGCCTGTCGGTATGCCTCGTGTTACTGACAATAAATCTCTTGTGTGACGTTCTGGCGTGCGGCATGGTCCTTGGACTTTGCGTGGACTCTGTGAGTGTCTTTTCCGTAAGTGAACAAGTAAAGGTGGCGGGAAGAGAAAGGGTCCTGGATCCAATAAGCAAACATCAAGGGTCTTAACAGCAATTGCTATTGATTATGTGTGTCTCACAATGGAGTTGACCAGCAGAGTTTCTTGTCACTGTTCTTCTGTTTACTAGCTATGACTTTGTGCAAATCCCTCACTTCTCAGTGTCTTTCTTATCTCTTCAGTGATAAAACATCCAAACCATGATGGCATCATAAGTTTGGAGCTGCAGCCAAATCAGATTAAGAATATGAACATGCTTTCACAACTGTGTTCTACTCTTCCAAGAGGTTATTATTACAAGTTTCTGAATCTCAGTATAAAAACTGAAAACAGGGCTTGGAGATATAAAGCTGGAATCCTTCATTTTATCAATAAAGAATTCATATCCAAGTGTGTTGAAACTTATCCAAGATCACACATTGGGGTTGGCTTAGAACCTTCTCCAGCCTGGGGCCCCTGGCTCTTTCCAACACTTCATTCTCTTTAGCATGCTCCAGGTTAACTGTGGCTAGAAGACTGTTTCCATTAGTGGGGACTTGAACTCTTTTTCTACACTCAGATTGGAGAACAACCCTTTTCAAGTGCCCTGGATCCTGGTTGATTGAAAACCTAACATCCTGCAAGCCCACACCATGTCCCTGGGTGCCAGGCACTTGTTCATAAGGATATTCAATGTGCCATGAGGCACATGTTAACACAAAGCTCATTAAAGTTTCTGATCAAACCAGACACTGAGAAAAGTGAAGCTGTGCTCTTTTAGGGATATTGTCTTTCAGGGATTAAGTGACCATGGCGAACTGGGCTCCACTGCCTTGGCTCCCAAGCTGTTCCTCTGCAAGGTCTTCTGCAGGACAATTGCTCCATAAAATTGGACTGTTTAATTTTGGATGAAGGAGTAGAAAGATCCCATAGAACAAAATGCCAGAAGAAGAAAGAAACTCGAAACTGAGTTTTCCAGAGGCTGAGATTTAATCTTCTAAGGGTATTATGTTACTTCATTGCCTGAAGACTCTTTCTGTGAGGCAGGTTGGTGGTGGCTGGCACACTCCATGGGGAAGGATGTGTGGCATTTCATCAAAGCTGAAGCAGGGAACTTGGATCAGAAAATTAGATGTGTTTCTCTGCCCACTTAACAGTGACTAGACTCACAGTTTTGGTTCAGATGTGTCCCAGAATTTTATCCAACCGTGGAATTCCTTGGAGCTGAAAATCAAGCTGTCAAAATGTCTTTTCCAAGCATCTGCTATATCTAGTCCTGTGTCAGATGGTGACAGAAACATTATCATTGTCTCCATTCACGTGCTTTCCTCTGCCACTCATCCCTCTGGGTACTTGGCATACATTTGCTTATATTATAATGACGTATGGATGTAAATATTATTGTTCTCATCTTACAGATAAGGAAAGTTAGCATCTCAAAACCAAACAACTTGCAGTTGTACAATAGGTGGTCTTTTTGTATCTGGATTCTTTCACTTAGAGTGTTTTCCATGTCGGAACATGCACCAGTTGTTCATTCCTTCTTGTTGCCAAAGAATATTCAATTGCATGAACATGTCTTGTTTTCAAAATCCACTCATCAGTTGACGAACATTTGGGTTGTTTCTACTGTTGGTTTCTTCTTTTTTCTTTTCTTTTTTTTTAATAATCCTGCTATAAACATTAACACACTATGTGGACATATTTCTTCTCCCCATACCACGGGCCATATGTTAACTCTATGTTTAGCATTTTGATAAAAACTTTTTTCAAAGGTACTACATCACTTTGCAATCTCAGTAGGTTATGGCTTCAAATTCTCCACATCTTTACTAATTCGTTATTGTCTTTAAAAAAAACAAACAATAATCATCCTGGTGGCTATGAAGTGATAGCACATTGTGGTTTTTGGATTGCATTTCCTTAACAGCTAATAATATTGGTCATTTTTTCATGTCCTTCCTGGTCATTTGCAAATCTTCTTTGAAGAACTGTCTATTCAACACCTTTGCCCACTTTTAAATTGGGCTAGTTTAAGAGTTCTTTTTATTGTTGAATTTAAGAGTTCCTTATAGACTTGGGGTTCAGGTCACTTGTCACATAAAGGATTTACAAATATTTTCTCCCATTCTGTGGGCAAATCAATAGAGACCGAAACTACCAGCCATTTCCAGAGGGTAGCAGTGGATGGAGAGTAACTGCTAATGGGTGTAGTGTTTCTTTCTGTAGTCATGAACAAGTTCTTAGTGATGAAGATTGCCAACTCTGTAAATACACTAAAAACATGAATTATATATTTTAAGGTGGCAAATTTTGTGAAATGTGAATTATATTCAATGAAGATATCATTATTTCTATTATTTTTTAATTGAGCAGTTTGGAAATGGCAGGACTGGGATTGAAATTCAAGCCCCCAAAACTCCAAAGTCTGCTTATGTTACAAAAGTGCTCTAGTTTAGATTTTGAATGTCCCTCAAAGGTCCATGTGTTGAAGAGTTGGTCCCCTGCCTGTGGCATTTATAGGAAGTGATGGAACCTTTGGAGGTGGGGCCTAGTTGAAGGAAGTTGGGTCACTGAGGGTGTGCCTTTGAAGGGTATATTGGGACTCTAAACCCTTTTATCTCTTTTTCACTGCCTGGATATGTTGAACCATCCTTGAAGCCCACAGATAAATACCTCATAATTATGGTATATGATTTGCTTACTCAACTGCTGTATTTAGTTTGAGTGTTTTAAGGATGGTTTTCATATGTATATATACTATGTTCATCTGTGATTATATATTAACCTATAGTTTTCTTTTCTTGTGTTATTTTTTTTTCTGGCTTTAGTCTCAAGGTGATGCTGATCTCATAAAATGAGATTGAGAGTATTCCCTCTTCTTCTATGTTTTGGAAAAGTTTAAAAAGTTTTAATATTATTTTTTCTTTGAACATTTGGTAGAATTCACCTGTGAAACTGTTTGGCTCTGTGCTTTTTCTTGGATACTTCCTACATTGGTCATTAATTAAATTGTAGGTTTCCTGATAGCATTCTCTATGGTTAATTTTCCATGATGTGAGCAGCCTCATCTGCCATCTGCCCCTGCCATGATGTACCTTGCCACAAGTCCAAAATTAATAGGCCCAACGGGCCATGGAATGGAATAATTCCAACTGTGAACCAAAATAAGACTTTCCTCCTTGTAAGTTGATTATCTTGGGTATTTTTGTCACAATGACCAAAAACTAACACAACCAGTATGGGAACATGGGACAGTGTTAGACAGGAAAAGAACAGAAAGAGAATAAGTAGAATAAACAGACATCAAGCTGCTTGCAAAACTAGTTGTGGCAATGGATCAAGATGCATTTACTTTACACATGTAATCTTCTTCCTGCTCAAAAAATTATAAGAACTGACAGAAAATATTATATTTAATAAAAAGAAACATAAAAAGATATGGGAAACTCAACATAAAGCATGCCATCAGGAAACCCATACAATTTAAGTAATGACAAGTGTAGCAAGTATCCAACAAAGAGCACAGAGTCAAGTGGTTTCACAGGTGAATTCTACCATTCAAAGAAGAATTAATATCAAAACTTCTTAAACTCTTCACAAAAGTAGAAGAAGAGGGAATACTCTTTACCTCATTTTATGAAACCAACATCACCCTGACACTAAAGTCAGAAAAATATAACACAAGAAAAGGAAACTATAGGTTAATATCACAGATGAACACAATACATATCCATACAAAAACCATAAAATACCAGCAAACTGAATACAATAGTACAGTAAGAAGTTGTACACTATGATCATGTGGGATTTATCTCTGGAATTCAAGGTCGGTTCAATATATAAAAATTAATTGATATAATACATCACATTATAAAATAAAGAAAAATAAGCATACTCATCTCAATAGATACAGAAATAAATACATGACAAACTGAACATCCTTTCATGATAAAATATCTACAGAAGATAAACACATATGAAAAACCCACATCTAGCATTATAAAGACCAGGGGAAAACTGAAAGCTTTTCCTCTAAGATCCAGAAAAAGGCAAGGGATGCCCATTCTTGCCACTGCCATTAAACAGTAAGGGAAGTACAAGCCAGAGAAGCCAGACAAGAAAAAGAAATGAAGTATATTCAAATTAAGAAAGAAGAAGTAAAATTATCTCTGTTGGAAAAATAATTATATAAGTAGAAAACCCCAGAGATTTCTCTCTCTCTCTCTCTCTCTCTCTCTCTCTCTCACACACACACACACACACACACACACACACACATACACACACACACACACACCTGTTAGTAATAATAAATGAATTCAGTAAAGTTGAAGTATAGAAAATTAACATACAACATTCATGTTATTTCTAAACACTAACAATGAACTGTCTGAAAGGGAAATTAATAAAAAACAATCCCACTTATATTAACAGGAACAATAACAAATGAAATCTTTAGGAATTAACTTAAACAAAAAGACAAACCACACATCAAAAATTACAAAATAATTGGCAAAAGAAATCTAAAAAGACACAAAAAAGTGTGTATAGATGTTCCATGTTCATGGTTGGAAGAATGAGTATTATCAAAATGCCCTTACTATTCAAAGCTATCTATAGATTTATGTAATCCTTACCAAAATTTCAAAGTCAATTTTTACAAAAACAGAAAAAAAAATCCTAAAATTTGTATGGAATCAGAAAAAGACTTTGAATAGCCAAGGCAATCTTGAGTAAATAGAACAAATATAAAGGAATCATACCACCTGATTTCAGAATATACTACAGAAGAAAGTCTGAGAAACTGTTATAGTCTAGCAGATCCTAATATGGTATCCCATATGGTGTTCTGGGCCAGAAAAATAACACCGGGTAAGAACTAAGGAAATGTAAGGAAGTGGGGATGAAGTGTGAATTTTATCTAACAATAATAATATATCAATACTAACATGATGGCAATAGACGAAAGTGGATACTTTAATTCTATAAATCTAAAACTATTGTAAAACTTGAAGTTTATTTCAAAAGCAATTATATTAAGTGGCTAGAAATAAATATTATGAACATCATTTTAAAATATATTACATACACATATTACAAATACACTATATATGTATGTATATATTTTTAAAATTTGTATACTTAAATAACAAAGCAATATGTATATTTAAGTAAAAATTAATACATTAACATCAACATTTAAATAAATATATAACCATTCAATAATTGTAAAAATTAGAGAAGGAATTTTCAAGATGCCTCTGCATAACTAATGCAAGATGTTCATAAAACTTAATGATAATGGATTTAATAGTGAGATTCCAAGAGAGATGTTGTAGCAAGAAATGAAAAATGGAGCATATACAGCTTACTTAAGATTAAATGTATATTTTAAATTTAAATGCATAATTGTTATTATACTTAAAATATTTCCCTTTATTTACAAGCTAACTTATGGGTTTAATACATGTGAGGTGGTATTTAATTGAGGTTTTTATTAGCATTTCCCTGATAATTAGTACTATTGAACACCTTTTCACATGCTCATTGACCATTTATATGTTTTCTTGGAAAAAAATTCCTATTTAAATCTTCACTCATTTTTTTAAAGTGGGTTATTTGTTTTGTCATAATCTGTAGGAGTTTCTTAAATGTTTTGGGAATTGATGCCTTCTCAGGCATACGGTTTGCAAACATTTTCTGTCATTCATAGGCTGTCCTGTCACACTGTTGTTCCCTTTGCTGTGCAGAAATATTTTGGTTTGATATAATCCCATATGTCTATTTTTGCTTTGGATGCTCATGACTAGGGTACCATTCTCATAAAAACCCTTGCCAATGCCAATATCATTAAACTTTCTCCATAGGCTTTCTTACAGAAACTTGAAAGTTTCAGGTATTATGTTTAAATCTTTAATCCATTTTTAGCTGGTTTTTGTGTGTGATGTAAGATAGGGATCCAATCTTGTCCTTTTGCGGTGGATATCCAGTTTTCCCACTATTTGAAGAAACTATCTTTTCCACATTATGCATTCTTGATCCTCTCATCAGAGATCAGTTGACTGATTATGTGTAAATTTATTTCTGGGCTCTCTCTTCTGGTCCATTGTTCCAGTACCATACTATTTTAATTGCTGTGGTTTTATAATATTTTTTAAAATCAGGAAGTCTGATGCCTCCACCTTTTTTTCTTTCTCAAGATCTCTTTGTCTGCTCAGGGTTTTTCACTCTACCATAAGGATTTTAGGATTGTTTTATTCATTTCAGCAAGAAATACTCTTGTAATTTTGATGAGAAAGCACTTAATCTGTAGATTGTTTGGGGTAGTATTGGCAATTTAACAATATTAAAGCTTCCAATCCATGAACCTGAGGTAGCCTTCCAGTTATTTATATCTTCTTTATTTTTTTTTCATCAATACATTGTACTCAGCATATAAGTCTTTCACCTCTTTTGTCAAGATTATTCCTAAGGACTATTTTCTTTATGCTATTGTAAGTGCATTGTTTTTAATTTACTTTTCATATAGTTTATTGCTAATACATAGAAATACTTGGTTTTTGTATTTTGCAACTTTACTGAATTTATTTATTAGCTCTAACAGCTTTTACTGTGCAGTCTTAAGGGCTTGCTCTAAATAAAGTCATGTCATCTTCAAACAGAAATAGTTTTATTTCTTCCTTTCAATTTGATTTTTCTTTTTCTTGTCTACTTGATCTGGTTAAAACTTCAAGGGTTATATTGAATGAATAAAGCAATAAGATTAAGTATCCTTATCTTATTCCTGATCTTAGAGAAAAATCTTTCAATTTTTCCTCTAAGATGTTATCAAGTGAGTGTGCATATATGGTCTTTATCATATTAAGGAACATTCCTGCTACACCAAGTTTGATGATTTGTATCATGAAAGCATCCTAAATTTTTTCAAAAATTTTCTCTGCATCTACTGAAATGATCATGTAATTTTAATTCTTCACTCCGCTGATGTGTTGTATCACACTTATTGCTTTGTATATGTTCTAACACCCTTGCACCTCAGGGATAAGCCCCACTTGATCATGCTGCATGATCTTTTAATGAGGCTGTTGTAGTCCATAAACATCTCTTATGAACCTTTTTATTTTTACAGTATTAGTCTAAACATCTCTGCTTTCACTTCTAATTTTATCTTATCTGAGTCTTCTTTTTTTGTTAGTTGAATCAGCTAAAACATTGCCAATTTTGTTTATCTTTTCAAAAAAACCAACCCTTAGTTTCATTGATTTTTTTATTGTTTTTCTAGTCTCTATTTCATTTATATTCTGTTCTAATCTTTATTATTTCTTTCTTTTTGTTAATTTTTGGCCTAGTTTATTCTTTCCTTAGTTCTTCGGAAGTAAAGTGAGGTTGTTTATGGGAGATCTTTGTCGTTTCTTAATGTAGGCATTAATCACCATGAACTTGCCTCTGATTACTGCTTTCATTGCTTTCCATAAGTTTTTGCCTGCTCTGTTTTCACTTTCATTTCTCCCAAGATATGACCTGTTTTCTCTTTTGATTTCTCTGTGATCCATTGCATGTTCATGAATGAGTCGTTTAATTTTTACATTTTTGTGAATTTTCCAGTTTTCCTTCTGTTTCTAATTTCTAGTTCATTTCATTGTGGTCAGAGAGGACACTTGATATGATTTAAATCTCCTTAAGTTTGTGAAGAATTTTGTTTGTCTTAACATGTGCTCAGTCCTGGAGAATGTTACATGTGTGCTTGAGAAGAATATGTATTCTGCTATTGGGTAGAATATTCTATATATATGCATATATATGCATATAGATAGATAGATAGACAGACAGACAGACAGAGAGATGCATCATGTCTATTTGGTCCATAGTGTGGTTCAAGTTGACCATTTCTTCTTTAGTCTTCTACCGGGATGTTCTACCCATTGTTGAAAGTGGGGCCCTTTTTTAAAAAAGCTTTTTGACATTTTGTAAAATGTATGCAAGATTTGTTTTCATCAGATACGATAAGACATGCCAACACAGAGACAACTGTCATGAAGAAGTTTTCATTCACAGTTCCCTAGAGGCACAGCACACCATGTAGGAACACACAGGTGGCAGCAGCAGAGTCAGTCCATCAGGAGCAGAAGGACTGAGAGGAAAGCATGAGAAAGAACTTACATTTTGGTTTCTGTGTAAAAATATGGGCCATGGGGTAAGCAGATATGAAGTAGGTGTAGGACTGGCTCATTTAAACAATTTCAACAGACTTCAGGTTGTAGAGGCTGCTCCTGGTTGTCTGATACCAGGCCCTGAGGGGTGATGAGAGCAAGGAAATGATGTATTGGCATGTGAGAGTTAAATAAAGGGTGAGGGGCTTTGGGTTGGCTTATTTGTAAATGAAAGGAGCACTTGCAGGTGAATCTTTTACTATCTTTAGGAATTGGCTACTCCTGAGAGAAGAAGTCTCTCCTGCAACAGCAAAGGCCCAGATACCAAAATATCAGAAAATATAGGGGCATGGTGGAGCACACCTGTAATCCTAGCAGCTTGGGAGGCTGAGGCAGGAGGATTGCAAGTTCAAGGTCAGCCTCAGCAATTTAGTGAAGTTCTCAGCATCTTAGTGAGACCCTGACTCAAAATTAAAAAAAAAATGACTAAGGATGCAACTCAGTGGTTAAGCACCCCTGGATTCAAAACCTGGTACAAAAAAAATCAGAAAATAAAAAGGTATGATTAATACCTAATGAGTTTTGCAAGGATATCCTTTTAAATTTTTTCTAATATTTTTATTTTTGCCATCTCTTTTTCCCTTGAATTATCTTGATAAAGGTTTATCGCTTTTATTACTGTTTTCAAAGAACCAGCATTTTTCTATGTACTGATATATCCTAAACTTTTTATTAAATTAATGTACCTTAATTCCATCTGGTTGAGTTTAAACTCTAGCACCAGTGAGTGATAATGAGTCACTTATACTGAGTAACACCATATATAAAACTTCACTACGGTTACTACGTGGGCCTGACAAGCAGAAAAAACAACCTAATCCTCTTCTCTTTTCATGTACACACAGAACCTTAAGAAATTTGTGCCTGCGTCAATGTCTTCAAAAGTGGCCCTTGAAATACCTAAATCAGAATCACCTGGAGACCCTATTGAAAATTCAGATTCTAGACCCCTACTTCAGACCTGCCAAATCAAACATACAACCAATAATGTGCAATTTTTAATATTACTCAGTGAATAGTTTGTACAATTGAACTTTTTGAATCTTTTCAAGTTTCAGAGTAACTGGTCTAATGGAAAAGACATAGACCTCGTCATTCTTCATCTAAATGGGAAGGATACAACCTGGCCATATAGCAAGACACACTTAAGCACATGCAAAAATCCAGTTGTGAGGAACAACATCATGATTCTCCTGAATCTTTTGCCAATTGGACACCTTGCTGACCTCAACATCCCTGTAGTGCTTGATATACATCTTATTTTTCAAGTTCAAATGACTAAAGTTTGACAAACAGTAATCAAAAAGTCAAGGTTGCTGGATCTGCTTCAAGTTCCCCAATCAAGAGTCTCAGTTTCAATTCCTGGAAGCAATTGATGACAAAGAAACCTAACCAGACCTGAGTGGTAGTGGCCTCCATTAATTACCTAAATGGAAGGTGAGGTTTCCACTTGGACACGGGCAGGCACCAAATTCTTTTGCAGCTGTTTACAGTTGGCTCATAAATCAGAGGCTAAGGCCAAAAAGAATTTTAAAGTTGAACAGAGTCATGATTCTATCCAACAGCAATTTTTATGAAATTCCAACCAGGCTTGGTAATTACTAGTCTATGACAATTAATTTCTTGCTTTGGATTAAAACCCAGTCAGTGCTAGAAGGATAATATTTTAGTCCGGCAAGATGAATTGTACTTGATGTTTACCTGTATAGAGCTATCAACAGATATAAAACTATAAGCCAAACAAAAACAGTTAATTAAAAATAACCCAATAACAATTACTACCTAAACAGCTTCAGATACTTTTTTGAAATAGGATTTTACTGCTTCACAAAGTGCCGGAGTTCCTATAATCCCTACAAAAGAACAGCTTCATCCAGCTTCTATATTGAGAACATAGAAATAGTTAAAACAAGCAAGCCTGGTTTTCAAAAAACTCCAAATGTAGAAACCCAGATTTGCAAACCACTTAAGTAAGGGGATAGTTATTCATTACAAAGACAGACTGGCTTTCTCCCCAGTCCCTGTTCCCTATAGATGCTGAGCCATTTCCCTTCTGGATCTTGAAATAATTCATTTGGGGGGATTTTAAAGACTCCCTTGTGTCCCCAAATGATATCCTGTAACCCTCTTCATGCTCAAGCTAATAACAATAACAACATTTATTAAGGCCTTGGTATATGAAGCAGCATTTTCAATGGTTTTAAGCATTAATTCTTAACATCTTCACAATAATTCTTCAAAACAGGCACTATTGTCAGGTTTGCATTTGACTCAGAGGAAACGAAGACATGAAATAGCTAGTCAACTTTCCCAGAATTATTATATCAGTTATCTATCTCTGTGTAGCAAGCCACCTCAAACCCCAGATTAAAAAATAACCATTCATATAGCTCATGTTTCTGTGCATCAGCTATTTGGGCTGGGCTCAGATGGGTGGGTGATTTGAGATGAACTGCTTCTAGCACCTGTTGTCAGATACACATCAGATTTTTGTATTAACTGGGTTCTTTCACATGTCTGGGCCTCAAGTGGTACAACGAGGCTATCTCATCTTTGTTCCTGTAGGTCATGAAGACTTGTTCCCATGGCAGCTAGAAGAATCCCTGGTGGAAGCTGAGGAATGCAAAACTTTGAACTGTAGTCTTAAAGGGTGCAGACACACAATGCTATCCTATTCCCATGCTCACCACATATCACAGGATATTCCAGATTCAAGGGGTAGAAAAATAGATCCCTTTTCTTGATGGATACAGCTGCAGAATTACATTACACAGGGTGAAAATATAGGGAAGTATGGATAATTAAGGCCATCATTTTGGCCATCTATCTACAGCTGTTACATAGCTAGTCAGTTGTAGAGTGACTATAGAATGTTCAGCATTCCCAATCCCATCTCCTGGCTATGTAGCCAGCACCCTCACCACTTTGCCATACTGCCTTCATAACAATGATTTACCTTGTTGTTGTTAGTTAGTTATACATGATACTAGTGTAACTAGATCTTAGTTTTATTATTTGAACAGAGCCTACCTTAGTTAACCTGCTACCATTCTTCCAGGTACTGAGATCTGCCTGATTTTTACTGATCTGCATTTGAACCCTGCTGGGTTCTGCTAAGAAAACCTACCAAAAGTTGCCTGTCATCTTGCCAAGAGCTATGTCCTGTGACGGCCCAGATTCCCCATTCTACCCAGGCTTCTCAACTCCAGGTATGATGAAATGTCTTGCATCCACTGCTCCATTATCTCCCAGCACCTCCACCATTTTCCCAGGACTTACTTGTTCCCTTGTCCGCCACTGAGCAGCCTCCATAGCCTTTCATTTTGAAAAATGATTCATTGCAACATTTTCCTGACAAGTGATATTTCTTGTTTAGAACAGCATTATAATTCCTAAAATACAATATGTAAAAGTTCTGAAACATATTACATTAAGTAAGAGCCACTGTTAAGTATGGGTTTGACTCAATATTGTCCTCTGCTATTTGGAGCCAGGCACTGTGGTAGAGGTATTTGCCCAACACCTGCCCCCAAATTATCCCTTTTTCCATATCAAACCTGTACTAGTTATGGTTCTATAGGGAAAAAGAACCCAGAGGAAATATACATGTGATTATAAATAGGGGATTTATTAGGTTGGCTTATAGGATCAGAAGCTGGATAGTCCACAATGGTTTGTCTGTAGTCTGGAGAGTTGGAGGACCCAGTAGCTGTTCAGTCCAAGAAGCTGGAGCCTCAGCAGAAGAATAATCAATGATGTAACTCAGTCTAGGATGAAAGGCCTGAAAACTCACTAGAGAATCACTGGTCAAAAGTCTGCTTTGAAAGAGTGAAGGAGCGGAAGTCTAATGTCCTCAGGCAATCACAGCAGCGATCAAAGCACCTACTCAAAAGAACCGAGCTTGTGTCCACATGGGCTTCCTCCTTCTTCCATCTTTTGTTCCGTTCAGGCCTCCAGCCTATTGAACTGTGCCACCCACATTCAGGGTGGGTCTGCCGTCTCAGTTTGCTGTCCCCCATGCCAATCACTTCTGGAACACCCTCACTGACATACCCAGAAACCTTTGAATCTTAGGCATATCCTAATCCAATCAAGTTAACAATCCAGATTAACCATCCCAACTATACTGTCTCCACATTCTGCTCAGAAGCCCGCTGGTGCTAAGGATCACATGAATGTAACCATTGGACAAAGGACCTCACTATTCTAAAAGACTACATCAAAGCAAGATATATATATATATGGTTGTATATATCTGTGTGTGTGTGTATATATATATATATATATATATATATATATATATATATATATCTGTAGTTGGGGTGTTGGACTCTCAGTTTTGGAAATATTCAACAATAAAATATTAGAGACATTGAGACAGAGCAGAGCCATGGTCAATGTACTTCAAAGAACATTGTCAACTTTGACAAATTGCTTCCCTATTCAGCACCTCAGTTTCCTCATTTACATATCAGAATAATTACATGATGTCTCAGGTTTCAGCCCCTTTTGACATTTTCCAATTCTAAATATTATTTCATCACCTACTGTATACATGGAAGGATCAATCAATGTCAGTAGCAAGGAAAATACTTGAGTTCAAAACCATATTGGGCCACTCCAGAAGAATTAGTAGAGGTTCACAGGACCATTAGCCTGTAGAATGATTGATTTGCAGATAATGAAGCTGTGGAAGGACTGCCAAGGAGCCAAGTGTCCAGAGGGGAAGATAAGAGAAGGCCATCAGGTATTGTCTCCCTCCACATTCACATCCTGACCCATCATCATGGCCTGTGATGATTCTCGAGCAACATCCACAGCATTGCAGGAAAGGTTTCTGAATACTTCCCGTTAGTCACTCCAACTGCAGACAACAGAACCCCCTCTGTCTCAGCACTTTTTAAAACCAGGATTTTTTTTCTACCACTCTTTTCAAGATATAGTTTTAACAGATTTAATTGCTAGATTCTCATTTTTTCATATATACTTTTATTAAGTTGATCTATTTGGGATTGGGATATCATGCTGGTCTCCATTTCCATCTTCTCATTCAAAACCAACTGTTGCTGGGCACTGTGGTGCACACCTGTAATACCAGCAGTATGGAAGGCTGGATTTAGAAGGATTGCAATTTAGGAGGATTGCAAGTTCCAGGCCAGCCTCAGCAATTTAGTGGGGGTCTCAGAAACTTAGCCAGACCCTGTCCCAAAATAAAAAATAAAAAGGGGTGGGGAATGAAACTCTGTGGTAGAGCATACCCGGGTTAAAACTTCCAGTAACTAAAAAAAAATCTGATTTGTGACTTTTCAAAAGAAAAATATAACACTTCATTTCATCTATGTATATAGTACATTGACCTAGGATCTAGAAATTTCTGGGGCATCAATTAAAGGCATAATTCCATACATTTATGTCAAAATTCTCCTTATTCCAAGGCATATTAAGACTGATATTTCCTATCTTGCATTACATCTATGAAGGGATGAATGTGGCAATAGAAACAGATGGCTTGTGTTGAGGTGACTCCCGTATCATACAACAGGGAGATGTATTATAATGACCTCATCACTTGCATTTCCGGCTTCGGGTAAAGGATGTATTAATCCTTGTGGAAACTGCCATGAAAACTAAACAAAAAGCCCATAAATAAGAGTTGTTGAAGGTAAAAGCACCTTATTAGATGGTAAGCTTCTAGTAAGAATCTATATTTTATCCTAGTTTTCCTTCTGACATGGATATAGGAATTCAGAAGTTAAATGAAATTCATAACAACATATTATATATTCATAGGAATATATAATAACATACTTATTTGAATTGAAAAAATGAGGTCAGAGTATTTCTGATAGAAATTAAGTCTGAGTTGGCTCATTAATTTGACCATGAACACTGGCTTTGCCAGTTAGAATATATGGAAAGCATTTCCCATAAATTGAGTGGCTTAATCTGCAGCTCTAGTGTTTTGATAAAAACATATTTAAATTACATGAGAGCATTTTACCACAAAAAGGTATTGGTAAAAAAGTGTATTGATATTACAATTTCTTCCCTCCCATACCTTTCTGAATTACAAGGTTAAACATATTTTCTTTAAGTAAATGAGAAATGGTTCTAATTAATGGTCATTTCTAAGTCTTGGTAAAACCATTTGGTACATTTCCCAGAAATTGAGAAAGTGGATGAATCTGATGACTAGGCAACATTTTATTTCCTCTTCTTCTTTTTTCCTTTGTAACTTTGGAAGTTTTTTTTTTTTTTAAGTTAAAGGAGGATGATTAGAATTGTCTCATAATTATAAAAAATAATTTTAATTACTTTAATTTGAGGAAGGAGTTGAATTGAATTATGTTGGTGTAACAAAATTCCCTCCATTCCCACTACTTATCTATGTTAATAGGCTTTTTAGTAGTTATATAAATGGTAAAAATGGGAATCAAATTTGTGTTGAAACTATCTCATCTAGTTGAAATATTCATTCATGTAAACAAAATCTAGATGTAAAAAAACTAGCTTCATCCATCTTATTGAGAGAAATATTTCCAATACCATCTTTTTAATGTTTAATAGTTACCTATTAATGCTTAATAGATTTATAGTGTTTTGATTGATTATGTGAACTAGTATTTGTAATGGTAACCATCCATAAGGAAATTCTAAAATTTGAGGACTTTTAGGATCACAAAAAAAAAAAACAAATAAAATTTCATTGTATAAACTTATTCTTCAGCAGAGAAGTATATGAGGGCAAAATATAAAAAATAAAATGTTTGAGCATTAAACACCTGTTACTATGACATAATTTGTGGTAGAGGTAAGGTGCAAATATAAATTCAATGATATAGTATAAACATTATAAAATTTCTGTTAAAAAATACTTTTTGTACTACCAAAAGTGGATAATTGAGAATAATAAATCACCAAGGAAGCTAGATTCTGTTAACTATGCTTAAAGGACTAATGTGGATACTATATTTTAAATTCTCAATTCAGTATTTACAATACACTAGTAATTGTATTCTTTTTACTTGGTTTATCCATTTAAATTTATAATAAACTAAAAAATGTGCAATTGGGTCCTCAATATCTTTAAATCCAACTAGGTCAGATAGCCAAACCTGGATTTTCATTGCCTTGAAAATCTGTTGCCCATAGCTATTTGTGGTGCCAATTGCTAAATTTATTGGCGTTTGGGCACTTGCAATAGAATTTGCTTTAACTTTTGTCACCAGCAAGGGATATGATACAGAGAATTTGGTACTTCCAAAACTGTTGAATAGGTCAAAGGAAAAAAAATTCATACTGAACATCCAATTATTCCTGAAAAACTATTTCAGCCTGTCACAGCAACTGACAGATCAGGAAACTCCTGCAACTGTCACTTCCTGAATGAACAGATTACTGACATGACCAGGGTATCACCACTGGGGCAGGACCTGCTCCAAAATTATGTCACCACTAGCACCATATCCAACAGAGATTACACTCACCCTTCTTCTCCTCCCTTGTTACTCAGTTCCAAGTCAAAGTTTTGCACAAATCCATCTGATGATGGAGCTTAAACATAACTGGAACTCTAAACTTCAAGGTGGTGTAGAAATTATTGTTTCTGGCTTTTCGGGCTTTGTATAATGATAGAAGAGTTGTAATGGAGCCTGAGCAAGCCAACATAATGCCCATCATAAGTAAGGTTTTTCTTATATATAGAAAAAGAACAAGGGGACTCCCTACATGATGTTCTTCAGGGAATTCTCTGATCCTAAAGTATTTCTCTTTGCCTATAAAATTGCCTGTCAACCCACCATTAGAGCATCATTATTGATGCTCCCCATGAGGCCCTTATTAACATGTAACCATTACCATGAAATTGAACACATAGAGCTATACCCCCTTATTAACACCTACACGAATGTCAGGAATTGGTTATAGAGAGAGGTGTGTGATGGAAAAAGGGCAAGAACCCCCAGAATATTGTAGGATATCTAAGTAGGAGACAAAAAGACTTCAAAACCACACTACAAACAGGCCCTGGGTTACTTCTGAATGCTTCTTAAACAGAAAGGTGAGCTGTGCTGTAATGAGGGGTACAGAAAAAATAAAGCATAATAGCAAGCATAATGAAAGTGACTCTTATCTTCCGGCAAGCTCTGGCTCTCAACTTCTCTCCAGCAAATAAATGCAAGGCAGTATTAGAATACAAATGTCCTTTCATGCATCCTTTTCCAAGGGCAAGAGGACTGTAGAAATTCACATATTGATTGGGAACATAGTAATGCAATGAAAAATTCTAAGACAAGGCAATTTCTCAGTGTTTGCAAGGACTGGCAAGTCCATCAAGGTTATTGATGAAGAAATTAAGCAGAATGCAATGCAACTTCCTCCAACCTCAGCTCCCTTTTCAAAAATCTCAACCAGAAGCACATCTCATACTGCAACAGTGTGTCTCAGAACTCAGGTATATTTTGCTGGAAGGATGCTGACTGCATTCCAAGGGATGTGGTTAGTGACAAAGAATCAGAAAACCTGGGTTCTAGTCTAAAACCTGATACTAAGTTGCTATGTGACCTAAAACAAGTCACTTGTCCACTCTGGGTTTCCATTTCTTCAATGGTACGGCAGAAATAATACTATTAATTTCATACTGTTACTATTACTAATTTCATAAGAATACTTTACTATTAATAATATTATTAATTTCAAGTTAAGAAAATGGTCTTAACTTGAGGTCCACAGACTAATTTCAGGCATTCTGGGGTTCCTCTGAAATTGTAAGCCAATTTTTGCATCATTTTCTATATCATAAATTAAATAATCACAGTCAGAAAAAAAAGTGTCCATGGGAGGATCAATTGATATAAGTTGATCATTAAGAATTGCTCTACAAACTCATGGTGAAAATAAGAATAGGTCATTCCAGTTTCCAAATAATAGCAAGATGTCACCTGTGTTATTAGAGCACCATTTATAAACTCCCTCCTGGGTCTTTCTGTCCTTATTTGTATCTGAAACTTCAGTTCTTTCTTATTAAGGTGTTTTTTTCCCAGTTCAAATATCCAACCACCAAATGATTTTAAGAATCAAGACTAGGTTTCCCTATTTCATGGACTCCTCACATGCCCAAGGATCCACACCACTGGTAAAGCAAGTTTCTGCTAAACCATGAAGTCTCTTTTTACTATCTTTTCTTGGTCATTGCAGCTACTCACCCACCTCTCTAAGGGAGGCTATGCTTGCTCCTAAAGAATTCTATGCTGGTCTTTTGGGGGAAGTTGCTCTTAATGAGCAGTGATCATTTTATTTCCCTTTGTTGTCAGATCTGACATAATGAAAGCTGCCTCCCCAATCTGGGACACAATGTACCTATCATAGTTTCTTTATTTTCAGTAAAATGGAAACTGAAGCACAGAGAATTTAGTACCTTGCCTGTGAGCCCACATCCTTTTAACATGTGTGTGGAAAATTGGCACCTTATGCCCCATCATGGGGATGCACATTGCAAAGGGCAATTGGGTCGTAGCTGCCAACATAACAAATGTCCATACCTTTGACCCAGCAGTCCTACACTGGGGAAATATATCTTTTAGATCTAATTACTGATAGGAGAATAATCAGTGTGCAAGATACTCACTTGAAATTGTTTTCAAAGGGAAAGATCTAAAAATAACTGACAGAGGTTGAGAAAAGTTGGAATGGCTACTCAGAACTGTATCAAAACTGTCTATGTGGTATAAAACCAGGTATAAAACTGTCTGTGTGGCTGGAGAATACAGATGAAACCCCACCAGAAGCATTTTTCCTGTAGGACCTCAGTGTCTAGGTGCCTGCTCTCTCCAGTATCTCCATGGGAAGGAAGCCCCAGGAGGAGACCTGGTTGTGGTCTCCAATCCATTAGATATGGTGGATGCAACTCCAAAAGTGTGAGATAGGAAGAGCATCCTGAGATTCAAAAATTATCTTCCTACTAAAATGAAGACCTGGAAAAAAATAGGAAAGACAGCACATACAAAGACATTGATCTAGGCATAGTTTACAACTTTCACAAAAATTGACTCAAAATGAATCATAGAACTAACTATAAAATCCAACACTATAAAACTACTAGAAAAAAAAAGTAGCAACCAGAGAATAAATTCATCATGGACAAAATACACAAAGAAGAACAATTTTTAAATGATCTTGATAGTAACTGATTTAATTTGGTAAAAATTTGATAAAAAGAAGTTAAACATATTGGTTGATGTCATAAAGAGTCACCAGTGCTAAACGGAGTTTCTCAGTTTCTGTGCTTAGTCTGATGAAGAGTAATAGACCTGGCCAAGTGGTGATTTTTCCTTGGGTTCCAATCAAACACCAGAAACTTCTTCTGGGATGATGCTCTGTCTATAAGCTAGGAGTCCCTAAGCAGCCAGGTGGCTTAACCAACCCAGCTCCTGCTCTGTCTCATCAAAACATCTGTGCTCTGCTATCACCAAGCCCCTTCCATCCTGTCCCTTCCTTTTCTTAGTCATTCCAGCTAGTCACCCACCTCTCTGAGGGAAGCTACCCTTATGAATACAGAATTCTGAGCTAATCTTTGCAAGGAGGTTACTCTTGATTACCCAATGATGATTTCCCTTGGATGCCTATCATCTCTTCCTCTTTGCTTCAGTCCTTCCTGCCTGGAATGCAGGATTTATTGTATTTAGTCTCTCCAAGTCCCAACCCTGGCCTGTCCTCCAGGATATTTCCAGAATTGAACCCAAGGTCTTGTGCATGCATGCAAGTGTTCTACCCTTGAGCTATATCCCTTTTTTAATTTTGAGACAGGATCTCACTATGTTGCCCAGGTTGACCTCAAACTTGCAATACTCCTGCCTCAGCTTTCCAAATGGCTGGGATTACAGGCATGTGCCACTGAGCTCAGCAGTTGGATACTTTGTGTTTGCTGCTGAAATCACTCTACTACCCTTTCCTACCTTTTCCTTTGCTCTGCAAGACCAACTCTTATGGACTGTAACAATGGCTTCTTTGACCTCTGGTTTCTCTTTGGGTTCAGTCAATAGAAGGTATTAGTAAAAAAAATCAGAGAGGAGAAGAGGAGAATGGGGTCAGAGTATTTGTACCCTTGCTTGCCTCCTTGTGGGGCCTCTCTGAGTCTGCTGTGTTTGTCAACTAAAGACAATAGTGTGTGCCAGGTGTCCACCCCTACAGATGCAGCAAACATCTCCTTTGCAACTCCCTTCAGCTACCAACCCCTGGGTGCTTCATCAAGTGTTTGTTTGTTTGTTTGTTTTTACTTTCCTCAACCCAGACTGCTGCTTTGTAAATAAGCCAAACTCTTTATCACTTACCCCCCCTACCAAGTGCACCATCTGTTTTTTTTGCCAGAAACATGATGGATAAACTTTCTGAGCTTCCACTTCCTCAAACGTAAAAAGAAACAGAGAGAGGAGGAGGAAGGGAGGGAAAAAGGAAGAAGAAACTAATATTATCTAGGATTGATATTGTGAAGTTCACTGATATCTGAAATTCTCCATAGAGGCTGTGTTTATACAAGGAAACTTCCAGGTGTTTAAATTTTGTTGAGTGGAGCATGGAGACCTCATGGAGAGATGGAGCAGATCCAGACACTAAGGTTGTATCAGACTATCTTTGGTCCCTTTTGACAGTCGATTTTGGCTGCTGTGTCAGACCTCGCATTTTTGGCGACCACTGGCTAAATGAACATTAAGCTTGAAGGGCTTCTGGCCTCTCCCAACCATAAGGCTGAGAATGAGATGGCACCTGAATCCTTGAGGATATCTCCACCTTCTTTTTGAAAAAATCATCTGAATCTTGTAGATTTCCTTGTATCTTTGTTGTCCCCCTATTTGATGACCCTACCTATTTTTAGCAGGGGACTATAAAAGCTTCTGTAATCTCTGTCCTGGGGGAATCATGTCATTCCATATAACTTCAGTTTGAGTTTCTGGGGCAACATCATTCATATTTGGCTCAGAATAAACCATTTTCTTATTTCCACAAAGCAGAATTGTTATTTTCCATCAACAAGATTGATGACTGATGATCGATGACTTTGACATTGACACAGTCAGTGCTTCTCTGCATCCTGTGTCATAAGGGGTCAGAACTGGCCCTGCTGGTCTGGTTTGAGGCTGGGTCACCAGGGACTGCATCTAAGACAGATTCTCCTATTTGAAACAATGGCTGGAACATGCCAGAAATAGATGACAGATGGGGGTGGAGTTCAAGAATCTCATTTTACAGAATCAAAGCCAGGCTGGTGGGTATAGCTCAGTGGTAGAGCACTTGCCTCACATGCTTAAGGCCCTGGGTTTGATCCCCAGAACCATTTTTTAAAAGGATTTTAAAAAATCAAAGCCAATCTTTTTACTCTGACTTGCATCATTATATTCTACCCTCAGAACCCCTCTGATCTTAGTTCCAGTACATCCCACCCTTGTTCTTTTTGCCCCATTCTGACAAATATTGCTAATGCTCATTTCCCAAGCACATTTATACCTCTGGGCCTTTGTTATGGCTGCTTCCTCTGCCTGGGACCATCTTCATTCAGATATCCACATGGCTCATGTCCTCTCTTTTTTCAGGTCAAATGCCATCTAATCAGCAGCATTTTCTGCACTACCTTAAAGAAAACAACCACCACCCCATTTAGGTGTTGACATCATCTGACATTAACCTTTCTGTTACTGGTTTACCTGATGTCTCTCTGTCCAGAATAAGTAAGTTCCATAAGATAAGACACTCTATCTCAAGTGTCTGAAATAATGTTCAGCATATAATGGACACTATTAATTATGATGAAACAATGAGTTATGTATGAATGAATAAATGAATGAATGAATGTGTTATAGTCAACACAAAAGAGTCAGGAACAGGCTTAGCTCAAATTTATACAGGTCAGAAACCAGGAAAATATCAAGAGCTGGCTCAGGTTACCAGAGAATACTAGATGTCAGATACAGCTCTCGATCTCAAGAAGTTCCCAGTTTCACAGCATGAGAATGATAGATAAGAATGAATATAACCATCACCAGGTGCTGAGAGCCATAGCCAAGTAGGAATGACGCATGGCATTTTTGGTTGAAAGGTGACCCCAGCAAGCCATTGAGATGATAATGATTATGTTAAGATGTGCATTCAATTGGAGATTAGACCCCTACTGTCTGCCTAGGCCTGCTACTTTGGAGCTCTGGGACTCCCGGAGAGTTCCCATTGGTTGGGGAAGTGCAGTAGGAGGGAATTCCGGAGGAGGGATTTCCTGTCTGTGTAGTGCGCCCGAGAGAACGCCCTGTGCGTGTGGTTGGCGGGAGAATTCCGGGGGAGCGTGTGTGGAGTGTGCTGGTGGAGTTCAGAAATAAAGTTTGTTCCTGCTTCAGTGGCTGGTGATTTGTGCCCAGCCAGACTGCGGCAACCAGGAAGTAGTCAGAGCCATAAGAAAACCCCATAAATTCAGAAGTGGAGCTTAAAGGAGATATTGTGAGAAAGATATCAGATGAGCTAAACCTTAAAGAATCACCAGACTCTGCCTTGTTTATGAAGAAGTGAACACATTTAAAATTTACTTATAATAACACTTCCTTAAATCTGCATTGCATTTATAGCTCTTATAAAGTTTCACATATGTATTTTAATCGATCATCATTTCAAGTACCTAGAATCTATCAGTCAAGTATTGATGTGTAACAAATCACACTTAATCAATTCTTATGCTAAATACCCAGAGTTAGATCAAATTGCAAAGACTAAAGGCACAGACTTCCAAGAGATGATCCTCATTTCAAACATGATTCACAAGCTACAGAGTGTCCAGGTCACCTACACTTCTGGCAACTGGCTACAAATTCAGGGATTCCTGGCCCTCTTAGGTTCAATAATTGACTAGAATGACTTAGAGAGTCAGGAAAACACTAGACTTATTGTAAAAGTCAGCATTCTCTAGAGAACAGAACCAACAAGATATAGATAGACTGATAGACACACATACATACACACATATCTGTGTATATATATTATCATAAAAGGGGATTTATTATACTGGCTTACAGGATCAGAAGCCATATCATCCCACAGTGGCCCTCTTCAGGCCATATATTTCATGTTGCAAAGCTGGAGAAGCTGGAGTCTGATGTCCACAGGTGATGGAGCAGCCATGAATGCACCCACTCAAAATGAACTGAGCCTGCATCCTCCTGGGCTACCTCCCTCCGCTTCTTGTTCCTTCTGGGTCCCTAGCCTATAGAACAGCACTGCCCACATTCAAGATGTGTCTCCCCGCTCCTTGTGCTGTCCCACATGCCAGTTATCTCTGAAAACACCCTCACAGACATACCCAGAAGTCTTAATCCTACATATTCACTAGGCAACCCTCAATCCCATCCCGTTGATAATCCAGATTAACCATCACGTTTGTGGTTATCATTTTACTATAAATGATACAAACTGGGCCAGCCTAAAGAAGAAACACATAAATCCAGATCTGAAGATTCCAAACATGAAGCTTTTGTGTCCTCGGGATGTGTTGTCCTGCAAGAATGTCACATATGTCACAGGCTAGGGAAGCTCAACAGTGATCTGGTGTCCAGAGGATTTTGTAGGGTGTTTTGTTTTGTGGTACTGGGAATTGAACCCAGGACCTAAAACCCTTGGTCCCACAGTGCTCTTCCACTAAGCTACATCCCAAGCTCTAGGGTCCAGAGTTTTAATTTGAATTTCTTTATGAAGCATAACTGATTAAATCATTGACCATGTGGTTAAAGTCAGTCTCTAACTCCTCTCTTCTCCCTGCAAGTCAAGCTAATCTCATCAAAGCTCCAATTTTATAATCTTGCAGTTAGATTCTCTGGCATGGCCAGACTAACCCTGAGTCACCTCATAACATGAACTTATGTTTGGTCAAAGTAGCCCACTACGAATAATAAAGATAACTCCTATTCCTGGGGAAATTCTAAGGATTTATAGGCTCCCTCATAAACACAGAGGGCAAAGACCAGCCAAATTCTCTATCATCCAATACCCACTCCAAAATTCAGTGCCTAAAAATGGCAATTATTTATTCACACCCATAAGTAGATCCACTGACCTAAAATGAGCTTGACTGATCCTAGCTTCAAGCTCTGTTAGGGTCTAGGCCACCTCCATGTGTTTCTCATCTTCCTTGAACCAGGAAATGAGCCAGAGCATGTTCATTACATGATTACAGCAGAAGGGCAAGAGGGCAACACCAAATCTGTAAGCACAGTTTAAGTCTTTGTCCAAACCAATTAGACCAACAAGTTATCTAGCCAAACTCAATATCAATGGGGCTTGGAAGTGAAAGGAAAGCAAATATTTCCTGAATGATTTTTCTGAATTGTCATATAGAAAACATATTTAGTCTTTTGTGATCTTTCATCCTTTTCTGGCAGCATCTGCTACTGATGATGATTTCTGAATGTCAAGGACCAATCCCTCCTTCCCCCCGGCCACGGTTGTTCAAGCCTTAGACATCCTCCATAGAATATTGTCCTTTAGGCTTGAAACTTTGATTATATCAACATGGGTCATATTTTCATTTGTTACCAGAGCTTCACAAGTAAATGTTGATTAATGTTGCAAGTAAATGTTTACTAAATTATTTAGAATCCAATTTACCAGCAAATGAAAAACTGATTGGAAGAAAGAACCCACTGATCCTCAGTTCTTGGTCTCTGCCTTTCTCCCTTCCTTCACTCTCATTTTCATAATTTGCCCTTAAAATCTTTCTGCTGTCTTCATCTCCAGACATGAATCATGCTCTGTAATTTGAATAATAATGAGTAGTGATAATAATTGAAAAGATGGAGAATCTGGATTCATTTCTTATCTAGAAAGGATACTAAAACAGCTGCCAGGGAGTGTTCAGAGCCCTTACAGCCCATTCCATAATTTATGAACGCATGAATGCTCCCCATGAACAGCCTGGGTGAGTCAGACGTTTTAATTGGGCTTCCTTAAAATTAGAACAAAAAAGAGTTTCACTGCCACTCCTCTGTATAGTCTCATGGTCAGAGAGGAGCCAGAGTTGACACTTCATATACACAAATGGGTAGAAGAAAGTACAGATGTTGGTACTGTTTGTAAAATGCTACATTCTGGTTTTGCGTTTTGATTTTGAGGTTAAAGAATTTTCAGGGAAACCTTATTAGGGAAGACCTTTCTCTTTTATGATGTTTATCTCATTATGTCCTCTTCCAGGGGACAATGCCTAGAGTATGAAAAACAACTGGGGTCCTAAAAGGGATTTTTAATATGACACTTCTAAAAAGAATTAAAAGATTTGTTGGAAAATAACCACATCCCATGCTCTGTAAAAGATAAATATAGGCAATTTACACATTTATATTCATGACCTAAGATATAATAGTTTCATTCACATTGATTCATTAAACAAGTATTTGTGCATCATGATGTGCACCTGGCACTGTCCTTGGTGCTGATGTTTGCGCAAGAGGAACTCTTGCTTCATGGAACTACAGTCTAGTGGAGGAGACAGAAATCAATCAAATTAAATGTAACCAAGTATTAAAGTGAAAACATCAAATTAAGTATAATAACACATTCAAAAATGAGATGTCAGACCAACACATGAGTTTTAAAAGACCTTTTCCTAAAGTTGGAGAAAAAAAAAAGTTGGAGAAAAGTTAGAGGATTTGAAGGAAAAATTTCTTGCAAGAATTAACATAAGCTTCCCCAAAATGGAAAACAAGGATAGGGGAGATTCTCTCTTCATCAGGTCCAAGAAGGAGATCTTCAATGCAAACACTTAGAAAATTGGCCTGTATTTCTGCAATGTAAATAAGCAGTTGTATATTTCGGAGGCCTGAGAATCCTAAAGGTAGCCTAAGCTAAAAGAGAGGAGAGAGAGAGAGAAATGGAAATGCAATTATTTGAACTACCTGTTCTTCCTTTCAAAAGTAGGTCAAAGGTACAAGAATCAAAGGGACCAGGAAATAGTACACATGCCTGTAATCCCAGTGATTTGGGAAGCTAAGGCAGGAGGATCACAAGTTCAAGGCCAACCTTGGCAACTATGCAATACTATGCATGAAAAATTTTAAGTACATAAAGAAAAATAAAAAGTGTAGGGATGTATCTCAGTGGTAGAGCATCCCTGGGTTCCATCCCTAGTACCAAAAACATAATTCAAGGGACTAAACATTTCTCCTATGCATATAAGTTATATATTACCCAATGATATTGCACAGCAAGCAACCACAAAACCTTGGTGGTATTGAGCAATAGGTATTTATCTAGCTCACAAACTTACTGGCCAAGTGGAATTTTATTTTAATCTGTGCTGGCCTTGGCTGATCTTGCCTGAGTTTGATCATGCATCTACAGTCAGCTGGTAGGTTTTCTGTGGGCTGAACAGTCTAAATGACCTCAGTTAAACAACTCATCTTTCTGCCATGTGGTCGCACCCTAGCATAGGCTTGTTTATAGGTGGTAGATCCAATTTCCAAAAAAGAGAATGTAAGTATGTTGTAGAGAAATTGTAAACACCGTGAATAGACAGTTGATATCTTGACTTTAAGAATACTTATGGAGACATGTGAGAATGTCATATTAAATGGAGAGAGAGGGAGATCTCTGTTACATAACAGAAAAATACCAAAATTGTATCCTGGCATGTAGAAAACATGACTTATAAGTGATAAACCTGGATATTTAGCTTAGGAGATTTTTGAGCAAAGAATTGAAGGTGCTGCTTGATTTCTTCACAATGCTTATAGTAAAATGCAAAGAAGAGATAAACTGAAGGAAGAACCATTAAATGAAAAGGAACCGAAATGATGTGGGTACTTCTCAGACCTTCACAATGTCAAGAAGCTAAAAATCTTAAATGACTGTTGGATGGTGTGAAGTGGCTGAAAAGGATGACATCAAAATGTTAGTGTAGAAAAAGCAATCATGAAATTCATTTGGAAAAATAAGAGACCCAGAATAGCCAAAGTAATCCTCAGCAAGAAGAGTGAAGCAGGAGGCATCAAATACAAGACCTTAAACTATACTACAAAGCTATAGTACCAAAAACAGCATGGTATTGGCACCAAAATAGACATGCAAACCAATGGTTCAGAATAGAAGACACAGACACAAACCCACATAAATACAGTTATCTCATACTCAACAAAGTGCCAAAAAATACATTGGAGAAAAGATAACCTCTTTAACAAATGGTGCTAGGAAAACTAGGAAGCCATATGCAGCAAAATGAAACCAAACCCCAATTTCTCACCATGCACAAAATTCAAAGTGGATCAGGGACCTAGGAATTAGACCAGACACCCTGCACCTAATAGAGGAAAAAGTAGGCCCAAACCTTCATCATATCAGATTAAGTCCCAACTTCCTTAACAAGACTCCTAAAGTGCAAGAAATAAAATCAAGAATCAGGAAATTGGATGGATTCAAACTAAAAAGCTTCTTCTCTGCAAAAGAAAAATCAACGAGGTGAAGAGAGAGCCTACATTTTGGGAGCAAATTTTTGCCACACACACGTCAGAGCACTAATCTCCAGGATATACAAAGAACTCAAAAAACTTAACACCACAAAACTAAACAACCAAATCAATAAATGTACTAAGCAGCTGAACAGACACTTCTCAGAAGGAGATATACAATCAATCAACAAATATATGAAAAAATGTTCAACTTCTCTAGTAATTAGAGAAATGCAAATCAAAACTACTCTAAGATTTCATCTCATGCCAGTCAGAATGGCAGCTATCAAGAATACAAACAACAGTAAGTGTTGGTAAGGATGTGGGGGGAAAGGCACACTCATACATTGCTGGTGGGACTGCAAATTGATCCAACCAATCTGGAAAGCAATATGGAGACTTCTTAGAAAACTTGGAATGGAACCACCATTTGACCCAGCTATCCTACTCCTCAATATGTACCCAAGGAACTTAAAATCAACATAATAATGTAGCCACACTGATGTTATATTATAGCAGCTCAATTCACAATAACTAAACTGTGGAACCAACCTAGATGTACTTAGATAAATGAATGTATAAAGAAACTGTGGTATATATACAAAATGGAATATTACTCAGCATTAAAAGAGAATAAAATTATGAGATTTGCAGGTAAATGGATGGAGTTGGAGAATATTATGCTAAGCGAAGTAAACCAATCTCAAAAAATCAAAGGCTGAATGTTCTCCCTGATAAGTGGATGTTGGTCCATAATGGAGAAGGGGTATGGGAAAAATGGAGGAACTGTGATTGGGCAAAGGGGACATAGGGGAGAGGAGGGGTACAAGGGCAGGAAAGATGGTGGAATGAGATGGACATCATTACCCTAGGTACCTGTATAACTGCACATATGGTGTGATGCTATATTGGATAAAACCAGAGAAATGAAAAGTTGTGCTGCAATTATGTACAATGAATCAAAATGCATTCTGCTGTCATATATACCCAATTAGAATTAATTAATTAATTAATTAATTAATTAAAATTTAAAAAGATCAGTGTGCTCAACCATACACACACATATTCTTTCAAGAGATTGATTAATTAATTAATCAATTAATTAATGCACTGGGATCAAACCCAAGGTTATTCATATGCTCTGCAAGTGCTCTGTCATTGATCTATACTCCAACCCTAAGGGTGTTCTTTATAGATCTTCTCAAATAAGAGAGGTTCTAAGAAATTGAAAAGCATTGTTCTTCATCCATTTCAGCAGTAGCAAGAAGTAGAAAAGATATTATCTTGAAAATATCTGTGAATCTGGCTCAGTCATAATGGAATAAACTCTACGACATCCACAGGAGACCCACAAAGTTCCTTTGAGAAAATTACATCAGCAGAAACTCTACTGTTTTGGATTTAAATGTAAAGAGCAATTAAAAGAAACTTTCAATGCCTCTATCCCCGTTCTACTGGTAGGAAGCAGGCTGATAAAGCTACTCGTTAAACCACAGGTTATATTCCAAGGAAAAGAAAGGATGATTTATAGGTCAGAGCTAAGAGCCCAGAGGGCAGAACCAAGGATACAGAGGATAGAACCGAGGGCTGCAGAAGATGATTTCTGAGACCCTGGCTGGCATTCTTCTAGTTGAATTTCAAAGCTTTTTTTATACTAATGATTTTTCCTTGCTACTCACCACTCCCATCAACCCCTCTGAACCATAATTATCATCCTATGCTGGGCTCACCATTGTATGTTAGGGGGGTTGGAGCAAATAACTTGTGTCTTGAGGCCTGCAGATGGAGAAGATTTGTGAACCATGCATTTTCATATCCCAGAGCCTCAATATTATCTATCTGATTTAGATTATGAGAATGAGGACTTTGAAATAATAAAGTTTTATTTTATTATAGTAAGAACACTTACCATGATATCCACTTTCTTAACTAATTTTAAGTGAACGATACACTATTGATAACTACAATGCTGTGTGACAAATTGCTAGAATTTATTCATTTGAAGAAGAAATGCAAATGGCCAATGGGCACATGAAAAGATGCTCAACAATACTAACAAACAGTGAGATGCAAGTCAAAATCACAATAACATACCACCTCACACTCGTTAAGATGACCATTATCACAAAATAAATAATAACAAGTGCTGGCAAGGGTCTGAAGAAATTGGAATCTTTGTGCTCTGCTGGTGGCAATATAAAATAGCATCACTATTGTGGAAAACAATATGGAAGTGCTTCAGAAAATTAAAACTATTGTAGAACTGCTATAGGATCCAGAAATCTCACTACTGGGTGTAGTTTACAAGAAAAAAAAAATTGAAAGAAGTATGTTGAAAAGATATCTGCACCCCCGTGTTTATTCAGCAATATCCAAAATGGTCAAGATATAGAAATAACATAAATGTCCATTAACAGACAAATGGATACATAAAATGTCACACACACACACACACACACACACACACACATGCTCATGGAATATTAGTAGAAAATGTGATACATGTAGATGGGATATTATTCAGTCTTTAAAAAAGAAAGAAATCTTGTCATAAGTGATAATATGAATGAAACTGGTGGACATTATGCAGTAAAATAAACTAGTCACAAGACAAATACTGCATGATTCCACTTATATGAAGTATCTAAAATACTCAAACTCATTTTTTTAAAGGAGAGAGAGAGAGTAGAATGGTGGTTACCATATACTAGGGAGAGGAAAAAATAGGTGTTGCTGGGCTGATGAGATTTACATAAGATTTGTATTGATGCTGCAATGAAATGAGACTCCTGGAGACCTTGAGAAGGAGGACGTGCATCCAACACATGGAAAATGGAGAATTTGAAGGATCAGTAGGTGGATTGTGGTAAACCGAATACTAAAAGAACCCACTGAGATTTCCTCTTATCTGTGGGATTGTGACTATGAGATAGCAAACCTAAAATTATGTAATGATGCATAACAAAAGGGATTTTTCCAATATAGTTGAGGGTCACTAATGATTGACTCACTAATTCAAAGGGAGATTACATGGTGAGCCTAAAATAATCATGAACCACTTTTAAAATAGAGAGTCTTTTTTCAGTTAGAGTAGAAAAGGAACTCAAATTTAATCATAAGAAGGATTTGATGTGTCATCACTGATTTCAAAGATGGAGAGGACCACAGGAAATGTAAAAATAGGTAGTCTCTTATAGGAGAGAATAGTGATTGATAGTCATCAATGAATCAAAGACTTTGGTCCCACAACCACAAGAAACTGAGTTCAACCAACATGCACTTAGAAGAGAATTTTTCACCAGATAAGAGCCCAGTCTGGTTAACACCTTAATTCTTGTCTTTTGGGTCTAGGAGCAAAGGAGCCAGCCAAGACCAGACTTTTGACCTAGAGAAACATGAGATAATAGGTTGTTTGAAACCAGTAAGTATGTGGTAATTTATCACATACCAATAAAAAAATAGCACAGCCTCTGAGGCCCATGCTCATCACTGAAGCAGTGTTACTTACACTCTACTTCATTAGACAAAGCAAAGTCACAAAGCCAGGCCACATTCAGAGGGTGGAATACAGACCTAACTCCAGGAAAGCATGAGCAATTGTGGGTATTACTGTCACATGATAGGAATTCTGGCTTGGATCATGTTAAAAGGGAACCTGTCAAAAAGAAGGGTTTCTTTACAAACTTAAGGAGACCCTACAATACGGTGGACTACTGGAGAATCAGAAGCCAAGGGGGTGATGGGAGTGACCAGTCAGAGAACATTATTGCAGGAAGTACTGGAAAGCTCAATCCGTGACCATCAGCTTCAGACACCTACCAAGCCCAGGGTAGGCAAAACCATCTTACACCAGTACCAATGCAAGAAGACCTTTTTAAACACCCTCAACCCCATGGTCATACCTGAGGGTGGAGTAACTCCTGGACAGGACCACTGGGCTCAGGCCCTCCTGTCTTTAATTCATTTGCATATTCATAGATTGGTCTTTATTTCTTAGAGAACAGTGATTGTGTTTGATTGACTTTTTGTCAATACTATGCAACCTAGGTGGACCCAGTGGCATACTAAAAAAAAAATAAAAAAGGTACCCAGATCTGGGAAGTTGCATCTGGGTGACTGGGTGATTTAGACAACCATCATGAGATAATGAGGTAATATGCTAGAGTCTCAGGATGTCGATATTGAAGTATGAGAGGCTTGGTAAATTCCATCTCCTCGACTTCAGCTTCTCCCAGCAATCCACTGAACTAGAAGAGGAGACCATCATACCAACCCAAGATCATTTCACAAGGGGAATTCAGAAGCCTACTATAAACTATTTCAATGACCTTCCCTAAATCTAATGTGCCCAGCTGATAACAATAGCCCTTGAGAAAACTGTTACTTCTATAATGTTTACATATCAAGTGCTATTTTTGCCACATCTCTAATACTGTCCTTTGCAGGACATCCACAAAGGGTCAGAAATAGCTTCTAGGTAGAGGAGAAAATGAGATGTCCTCAGAAAATATGAGACAAATCAAGTGTATTCAGTCCAATATTGTATGATGATCAGGTGTGAATTGCTCCACATACCCAAGTTAGAAGTATTTTTCTTCCCTTCTCAGTCTAGGTGAGAATCAGTTCCCCTAGATTGGTAGGAATACCAGTATCACACTTTTGAAACTTTATCCTGATGTAGCTCATTAAAGAAGCTCTGGGCTTACATGGTCCAAAATGGTATAACCACAGAACTCTAATTCCAGGCTCCAATTCCTACTTTCACTCCAGTCCCATTTCTGTTAGGTGTATGTTGGATTGGTGTTATCATTGCTGCCATAGCCATCTGCTGCCATATGCTAGATCCCCACCATACGTCTAATGCCATTGCTCAAAGATGAAGAAGCAACTTCACCTATCACTAATAAGTTCAGGCATGGGTGCTCTTTGCTGAGACTCCCAAGCCACTGCTACTGGTTTTCATCTCTAGAAGATGCCCACAGTGCTGTTCTCCAGCTCAGAGGTGATGGCTGCACCATCAACAAATCCTTCAACAAATCCATATCCAAATCTTGGTTTCAGTCCCATGTGTATATGTTTGTAAATGGGGCTCTTTTATTTTCTAATTCCTCATATTCAAAGCTTAATTTGCCACTCCCAGTCAACTCAGCAAAACTCATTGCCTGATGTACTAGACCTGGGTCTCAGACTTGGAGCAGGAGGGCAGGAAGTTTGATTCCCCCTTTAAAAGAAAAAAAAAAATTCTCCTGAACATCCAGGATTGTTATGAAATTTGTGCAAACAAAAGGTATGCTATAAACGTCAGCTGTTTGGCAGGAATTAAATTATTGCTCCCACTATAATTGGTAATGAAGATTGCCATGGATCTTCTTAAACTCAGCACAGCCTTACTTTGCAATCAAATTCGTCTACTACTTTGCTCAATTGTTGATCAAATTGCTGTCACACAGTGCACCAGAATGCTTATGGGCCTGCTCTAGCTGTGAAGGATCACATATAAATTAAGTCCTCCTCATTCTTTAGTTGGTCTGATGCCAGCATCATAAACACAAACACAAATTTATAGGGACATTAAAAAGCCACAAGGCAGCACCCAGTTATCTTATAATTCATAAAATGCTTGCATTAATATTTTTAGCTTATTGTCTAAATGAAAACCCCCCAAATTTTAAATTTCCATAGAATTTTAAATATCATAGAAAGGATCATGGTTAATCTAAAGCTCCCTCCATTCTATATACAATTGTTTTGTAATATTGCCAAGAAATTGCTGCAAGGTGCCATATTAGTTGTTGCTTTGCATAATCTCAGCAACATACAAGAACATATATTGTGCTCCCACATCTGCAGTTCAGCTGTGTTTTGCCTGGTCTAGGCTGGACTTGGTTGAGCAACTCCAATTGCCACTTTGGATCCAGATCTGCTTCATACGTATTTCATCCTCCTTGGACCAGTATACCAGCCAGGGCATGTTTTAATGGAAATGGCAGGGTCAAAAAGAAACAAGCAGAAACACATTAGACTTCTTAGGGAACTTAGTTGGAACCAGCAAATTTCTGCTTCCATTGGCCAAAAGCAAGCTGCATAGTCAAACCCAAAGTCAAGGGGCCGGGACATATACTTCACCTGTAGAAAGGTAACTGCAAAGTCACATAGCAACAGTTCAAGAAACAGGGAAGAAGTGTTAAGTTGTCATTGCTCTGTCCAAAATACTCAACAAGAGCAACTTAGAGGAGGGAAAGTTGATTTGGGCTTGCAGTTTCATAGGCTCAGTCCATAGATGGCCAGTTCCATTGCTCTGGACCCAAGGTGAGGTAGAGCATCATGGCAGAAGAGCATAGCAGAGCAAAGCTACTCAACTCATGGTGAGCCCAAAAGCAGAGACAGAGAGAGAGAAGCTAGAGGGACTAGATATAATCCCCAAAGGCACAGAGACCTACTTCATCCAGCCATGTCCCACCTGCCTACAGTTATCACCTAGCACAGTAATCCTTTCAAATTATTAATCCATCAAGCGGACTAATCCACTCATTAGGTTATATCTCTAGGTCACAACTCTCATAATCTAATCATTTCACCTTGAAATACTCCTGCATTAACCCAGGAGCTTTGGGGAGACACCTCGTATCCAAACCATAACAGAAGGGTGAAGAAGTTATTAATTCCATCAACAATTTATGGCTGAGAGCTTCTTGCCTGAGGAAGTGATATATGAAATGAAGAGTGAGAAAGGGAAGAGAGCAAGTGTTAATCATGTTAACATGAATAGTGTTCTTTAATAGAGGAACAGCACCCGCCACAGACCTGAAGCAAGAGGAAGGGATATTTCAAGAAGGGTGGCAGGGATAATGGAAATAAGGCACATAAAAGAAAACTAGTACCAAAGTGGAGCTGCTCCAAGAAGTTATTCTGTGACTCTGAAACAATACATCTTTCCTAATGCACGTTACCATCTGAAGTAGATTACCACTGTCTCCTCACTGATTCCCCTCAGTCTCAAGGTAGGTAAAGAGGTTCCAGATGTTACATGCAGAAATGAATGTGTTTAGGGGAAGAAAAGACTCTTTGTCTCCCTCTTTCTTAGAATCAAGAAAAGTTCTCAGAATTCCCCAGGAGAAGTCACATGTCATTGATCAAAACTGGGTTGCAAGCTCACCTTTGAGCCAATCCCTGGCAAGAGGAACTATATTGCCATGATTGGCTTGGACCAGTCAGATCTATTCGCTAGAGTAGCTGTGTATCAAAGTCATGACCATGAGGAAGAATGGCTTCACTGAGCAAAAGTGAAATATCTACTAAAGACGGGAGAAATGGATGCTGGAGGTTAAAGCAAGGTGCATGGCCAAATCTAGAAACTGCACTCCACCCTCAGTAAGACAGATTGCACGGAGCGAAGAGTGTGGTTACAGGGAAGAATGAGAATTTGGAACCATTAATTCAATCTGCCACTATATTCCTAAACATTCTCATTGGCTGGTTTGATTACACACACACACACACACACACACACACACACACACACACGATGGGTATAATTATTGCTTTCTAAGACATTGAATGCAGGACTCCATGCTTCTCACTTGGAACATAATTGCATGCTGCTTTGTCTAATCTTAAGTATTGTATTAGCTTTCTTTTGCTGCTCTAAAAAATTATCACAAACCCAGCATCATTAAACCTATTATGTCTTGGTATCTTATATATAGGACGTCCATAAAAAAATGTAAATTGAACAATTTTTTTAAATAGGTGTCATAGGACAACAGGACATGATGGATTAAGAAAATGCATATCTATTTTCTCACACTTCTGTGGGTCAGAAGTCTGATGTGGTCTTACTAAGCTGAAACAAAGGTGTCAGTAGGACTTTGTTCCATATGAAGGTTCTATAGAGAGAAGAATCTGTTTCCTTGCCCATTTGGGTGTTTAGCAGAATTGCTGTTGGAAGTCTGATGCCCCCATTTGCTTGTATCTGTCAGCTGAGGACCATTTTCAGTGTCTAGAGACCACCCACATTCCTTAGCCCTGGCCACCTCCTTCCTCCACCTCCAAAAGTAGGTAGAACTCCTCTCACACTCTGGGAATCTCCTGCCTCTTCTGTCCTCCCATATCTTAGACCAACTCTCGTGCCTTCCTCTTCCACTTTTAAGAGCCCCTATGATGGCATCAGACCCACTTGGAAAAAAAATAATCTCCCCATTTGAAAATCTATTACCTTAATTCCTTTGATCCTGTAACATAACATTTCATGCATTGCAGGCATTGAGATGGGCACCGCTTTGGTAGGGGCAACAACTATTAAATGAGTTTTCAGCTCTAAAAGTATTTCTCTGAGTGTTTTGAGAGCACTGTGAGGTTAGGGACATATAGTAAATGTCCCTGAGCTCTCCACCTAAGCAAACAGTTGACATTCAATAACAATATGGAGAAAAATGAACCTGGTATACAGGAAAGCTTTAAAATCATTGAAAAGACTTTCATCTACACGATTTATTCCCCATGCAAGGTATAAATGCTGCTAACACATAACTTGATTCTGTACCCAGGTAACTGTACCAACAATAGCCCCCAAAATGCATCTGTAGTAAAAGATATTGCTACACAAAGGAGGAACACGAACACATGAGCAATTTATTTTCTTTCCCCTACATGTCCTTGCAAAACATTTTGGCAGAGACCAAGAGAAAATATAACACCTTAATGAAAACAGATTCAGCTGGAGCCCCAGAAACTTTCAATGCCACCTACTGGGATTTATAACTTCTTCAGAGGATGAGAAGGGCTCTAGACCAGTTTCTGGGATGCCAGTGCATATTGATTTTGTGGTGAATGAGCTCATGTTGAGTTTCCTATAGCTCTAAATAGATGAGGTACAGATTCTGAACTCACTTTGCATCTTCTCAGGGCCTCGCTTGGGTCACCTTGTGCAAGAATTCTATAGATCTCTCTCCTTCACCCAGATGTCTAAATCTGTTGGGAGAGAGAGAGAGCAAAATGCAGGAGGGAGAGGAACTCAGAGACTGTGCGGTATAAGGGACACAGACTTAGAGGTAGAACAAGGGGGAAAGGGGCCAAATGAAGAGACTGTCTGGATGACCCTGAGACCTTGAGAGGTGAGGAGGGGAAGGAAGAACCTCATCAACTCAGGAAGCAGATGTAAGTAACTCCAACTCACTCATTCACAGGTTGTTATGGTTTGGATCTAGAATATCCCTCCCCCTGCAAAAAAAAACAAAAAAAAAAAAACCTCATGTATCAAAAGCTTGCTCCCTGGAGCAGCAAGGTTCAGAGGTGGGATTTTTAGACAATGATTGGATCATAAGGGCTCTGACCGCATAATGGATTAATCCATGCAGTGGTTTAATCCGTTGATACCTGAATGGACTACTGGGAGATGGGAGCTAGCTAGTCCCTGGGGCCATACCCTGGGAAGGTTTATCTTTCCACTGCCCACCACCTCTCCTCTGCTTCTCAGTGGGCATGAGCTGAGCAGCTCTCCTCCTTGATGCCCTTCCACCATGATGTTTCTGCAGTGGAGTTGGCTAACCACAGCCTGAGAACTCTGAAACCAGAGCCAAAATAAGTCTTTCTTCATCTAAGGTGTTCTTGTCAAGTATTTAGTCACAGCAGTGAAACACTAACCACCACACAGGTTCTGATGGAACCCCTCTAAAATGTCAAGAATCACTTTAAAGCAAGGCAAAATCTGCTATGGTTCACCTAATCTTGAAGTCTTGAGACACTTGTGCTTGAATCACTTGAAACATTTAAAACTTGAAAGGCTTGAAACATTTGTAAGAAAAATAATGAAAAGTCATTGAACTGGGAGATGCGAGAATCAGATTCCTGATCCAGGTGAGCCAGGTTTATCTGTGTAATCCTGGACTGCTCAGGTTACATATCAGGGATTAAGCACCCTCATTTTTATCTGATTGGGAAATTCACCAGATCAGGGGTTCTGAATTTGTGATCCACAACCCCAGAATTCAGGGAATTGGTGAAATTTGCATAGGAAAAAGTCTTTATCTTTGCTAACATTCAAATGAAATTCACCACTTCCTTTAATGACAAATATAGGGACTTAGCAATATCTGTGACTTTGTCACCCACAGAAATCATAGATGTTTTTGTGTCACATAAAGGATTTTGCAAATATATTATAAAATCATTTGTTCTCATCTCCACTATTACTCAAGTTCTAGGACTTGGAGCTACATCTTGTTTTACAACACATTAGTGAAGAAGCAAATATGTTTCTACATTACAAATTAATTTTCTTAATATGTCAATAAATGTTTTGTAATCTAATCAGTTTTATTTGTAGTCCAAAAAATTTTATTCTATTCATTTAATGATGATTTTTCTGGCACAAATACAAACACACAGTTTCTTTAAAAAAAATGGCACTAGATGTTCTCTAATATCTCTTAGATTCTGTGAATTAATGATATTATAAATGTCTGAGAATGTCCTATTACCAGGCACTGAAGAGGTCAATAATTTGTCCAGTGTCACTGAAGGAATCGGGGGGGGGGGGGGGGGGGTTAGGTACTGGGGAGTGAGATTGATTGCATCATGTTATGTGCATGTACGGTTATGGCATAATAAATCCCAATATTGTGTAGAATTATTTTTTTAAATGTTCAGTGTCTCACAGGTAGTACAGAGAAGAGAGACTGGAATTGAGCATCTCCCACAGCCTGCATACTTAGCCACAATCACTGACTTCTCCCACCACTGTGACTGACCATCTTCTCACCTGTTAGTAGAGATGAGTTGCCTCAACTTTCCACCTTCTTCACACGTACACCAAATCCCATCTTGTTTCACATGCACAGAAAATCCTTCTGAAAATTTTCCTCTCTTTCTTCTACAAAATCAACTTTTCCCTCACTATTAAATTATTTCCAATCCACAAATATATTTTTCTTTGTTCCATCTAAAAAAATCTTATGCTAGTTATGTTGCTGCATAATAAATCAACCCCCAGTTAGCAACTTAAAACAGCAAGCATTGATTCTGGTTACCGGTAGGCCTCAGTTTCTCATTGGTGGTTGGCTGGAGCCTCAGTTCCTCATCGTGATGGACCTCTCCATAGGGCTACTTACAATATGGCAGCTTGCTCTTCATAGAATGAGGTAAAAGAGAGAAGAAAAACAAGAGAGTGTCCAAAATGGAAGTCACAGTCTTTTAAAACCTCGCCATCACTTCTGATGTACACTATTGGTCACATACACCAACCCAGGGGGCTATACAATGGTGTGAACACCACGTGATGGAGACCATGGGAAGCCATCTTGTCGACTGCCTGCCACAAATCCCCTCCTCCATCCTATATCCTTCTCCATATTTCTCTGCTCCTTGGAGCATAAAATTCATTTAAAATTTGTCTCTGCCCTTTTCTGTGATTTTTCTTTCAGACAAACATTTGTTCCCACCACTCTATTCTTGTCAAAGTCACTGGTGACCTCCACATTGACAAACCCATTGATCATTTCTGTCCTCATGTCACCTGACTTGTGACTAGCATGAAGGACACCTGATCCCTCCCTTCCCCTTGAAACACCTTCTGCAGTTGACCTCCAAGACCCTTCTGATGGTTCTGTGTGTTTGTTTTTCCTGCCAAATTGGCTGCTTAGTAGTATTTCACAAATACATTAAGGAATGAAGGAATGCCAGCAGAGAGAAAACTAAACAAATCTTAAAATTGGAGCAATTATTAATTTCAGAAAGAGTATGTGTGTGTGGTGCTGGGGATGGAACTCAGGACCTCACACGTGCTAGACAAGAGCTCTACCACTGAGCTACTCTCCCACCCCCAGACAAAATTTAAAATTTCCCAATAAAGAAAACATTATTAAAGTCCATGATTTGGTTGAACAGTGAATAGGCCAAATAATCTGTAAACACTTTCTTTAATCAATTTATTATATAACTATACTGAGAAGAGGGAATAAGGGAAATTGAAGGAGAACATTGTGGAAGACAGTAGGTAATTTCTTGAAATGTCAACAGCAAGACACATATTTTATTTAAAAACATGAAAGCCCATAGCAGAAGAAATAGCTAAAAAGTTGAAAATGGTAACCTCAGCTATGCGCTATGTACATAGGACAAATCATCACACTAAGAACAACTAGAAAAATGGACAAAAATCAACTGATGGAAGACATCAGTGAGCTAACCAATTAGTTATGGAGTCCACTTCCAGGAAAAGAAAAAAGAGAATTTTTCCTCTGGAGGAGAGTGCCAATTCTGGAAAAGTTAATGGACCAACCATCTGAACAGTCTTTAACTCTTAAAGACTGTTACCAAATACCCCAGACTGGGTACTGTATAAAGAATAGAGGCTTATTTAGCCCATCGTACTGGAAGTCTAGGAAGTCCAGGATCAAGGTGCTGGCAGTCAGCACCTTTTTGAGCTAAAAAGACAAAAACTCTGGTCCAGACTCAATAAGGAATGAAACCTGACTGTTGGGTTAGGACCCTGAAGGGCTCTACCTTCAGGGTAAGATTGAGCTAGAAGTAGGCCAGCCCTGGTCACAGCCTCAGGCTTGCTACAGATTATCTCAATCCTAGCAGGTATTAAGGAATGAGGGAGGAAAATTAATTTGTCCTTACCGGACAGATTTGTCAAAGAATTTGAGGGCACATTTTAAAACCTTCTCACCTGCCTCCTTAATCCAGTCCCCTAGATTGTCACCTCAATCTTGTCCCTGATGGTCTTTCCAATTCTGTGACAGGAAAGAAGCTGGAAAAGAGGAACCCAAGGAAATGGGTATCAGATCAACAGAGAGGTCCCTCTTGGGCCTAAAGCAGAGCCACGGAAGCTGCATGTGGCTTCTCACCACCCCTCGAGCCAAGAGGACACCATGGTAGTGACCCTCCAGGGCCAGCAACTAGAACAGAACTGACCCTGCCTAACTCTGGAAGAAAATACAGGAAGTTAACATAACCAGAGAGGAAAATACAGAACCAGGTGCACAGAACAGTAGTTACTTCTTTGTAGTGAAAACAGAGTGATTTTAATGTTCTTCTCTTTGCTTATCTGTATTTTTAATAGAGAACTTGTATACATACAATAAGAAAAACACAATAAAAAAAATTTCCCCAAAAGGACCCTCAAATTATAAGGTTAAAATAGAAACTCTAATTATATGGTGCTCCTAAGACAAAAACCTAAAACAAAATGATATTGAAAAGTTAAAAATAAATGTTAAAAAAAAGAAAAGCTGAGATTTATTGGACAAACACAAAAAGAACAAGGATAACAAAATTCATTTCCGACTACATAGAATTCAAGGCATTAAATGGAACAAAGAGATTCATTTTTACATTGAAGAAAAGTATAATCCCTGATGAAGACAAAACAAATCCAGCAGATGGCCCCAATGGCCATTAAACAGGTTTTATCTCTAATCTAGCGAAAGGCATCCGGGACTCACTGTGATCCCTTTGAAAGGTTTGTTCACCATTAAATCATAGTAGGTGATGGGGTAAAATAAAATTCTAAGTAAATCTCAAGAGCATTTGAGTAAAACCCAGATTTAAGTTAAATGCATGAGGAAAGCAGGCTTCTGGAAAGTGATAATAAAAAAAAAGAAATGTGGAGAAAGACCATGGGATTGGCAGCTGGCCCTGTCCCCAGGGCACCTCCCACTCCCACATTAGGATGGCCTGGGATTAGAAGGAACCAGGAGCCCCATCCCGATAATCCCTGATATGAGTGTGTCCCCAAGAGTTCATGGCTTAGAAATTTAATCCCCAAATTCATATGGTATTTGGAAGTGGAGGTAATTCAGATTAGAGAAGGTCATAAGCACAGGGTCTCTGTGATGGCATTTGTGGCTTTAGAAGAGGAGGAAGAGAGATCTGAGCTAGCAGGCCTGCTCTGTTTCACCATAAGATGCTTTCTACCATGTTCCCATGGAGGAAAAATCCTTATGAGATGCTGACGTGCTGGCACCTTGATCCTGGACTTTCTCTCCTCCAGAACCATGATTAAATAAACCTCCATTCTTTATAATGTACCCAGTCTAGGGTATTTGGTGATAGCAACAGAAAACAAACTAAGACAATCTCAGAGTGGGAAGCACCTAGGAGTGCCCTGAGGGCACATCTGGCTGCACTTGGACTGGTAATAAGAAACTGAAATTTTGGTCATATATGTACATCTATGTCTGTGTGTCTGAGAACTTCCAGTGTTCTACAGCATTCTGATGCTTCTTCCATTCTGGTCAGGCCAAACAAGGTCAGGGAAGCTGTGAACCACAGCACAACTAGTCTACACTGTCTCACTGCTTCTTTATCCAATTGTCAAGGACATGACGGGCTGCAGTTTCCCAAAGAAAGTCTCAGTGTCTGGATGCCCTGGAGGAGCCTGGGGTCATAACAGTTAGAGGTGCTTAATATGACCCACAGGTAGAATTCAGGGATCTGTGAACTTAGATGCAAAAAGAAAATTCTTTTGTTTTCGCTGCTCTCCAACTGAAATCCAGCACTCTGGCAAAGCTTTATGGAGCCCATTCGGAATTTTACCTTTAAAGAATAAATTTCAGAGAATTACAAAGGGAACCAATTATATTGAAGTACAGTTATCAAAATACTTCTACAAAAACCAAATTGGTGACACAGTAATGGATGCTCATCTTCACTAATGTGTTAAATAACCAGGTCCAGCAGCGGGGCCACTACAATTCTGAAGTACCATCTGAATGTAAATTAGTGGCCCCAGCTGTCACATGTCTTGAAACCATGTGGATTCTGCCAATTATCCTGGACTTTCTGGGGCTCGTTCTCTGCACTATTAAGTGAAGGAAATGCTCACCAGTTTCTCATTTCTTGCCCCCCTTTCCACTCACATCACAGAAACCACCAAAGTGTCTCAAGTTGGGACAACCAATATGTAACCCTCAACATTTGTATCTCTGCTCATATTTTCACATATCAACATGAATTTAAAGATACATTAGCTGGATGTGGTGGCATATGCCTATAATCAGCAACTCCGAAGGTTGAGGCAGGAGGGCTGCAGGTTCAAGGCCAGCCTCAGCAAATTAGCAAGGCCCCAAGTAATTTAGTGAGATCCTGTCTCAAAATTAAAAAATGAAAAAGAAAGTTGGAAGTGTGGTTTGGTGATCAAGCACTCCTGAGTTCAATCCCCAGGACCAAAAAATAATTATTATTGTTAATAAATAAATAAAAGGGGCTGGGGATGTTGCTCAGTGGTTAAGTGTCCCTGGGTTCAATCTCAATACCAAAAAAAAAGTTTTATATATATACTTATGCATTTACACATATAAATATAAATGTTTTGGAGTTTTCTATACATAGAGGAAGAACCATAAATAAATGGAGAAGAAACAGATTTTTTGAAGTGCTACAAATGAATTATGTTTCTAAAAAAAAAATGGGTCACAACACATGCAGTTTGGTGAGGTGTTTTCTTCTCTTTGATGTCATATTGCATCTTTTATATTATTAACATATTTAAAATTATTTCTAATGACAGCATATATGTCACATTAGGATGCAACAAAACATAATTCATCAACTCCCCTTTAAGATTTTCTAATTTTTCCTTATGATAAAAATGCTATGGTGAACCTCATCATCATACACGTGTCGTTGTGAAACGTTTTCCTTATGATTTTGGAACAAATTCCTGTAAGTGGAAGTAATAATGAAAGAGGAAAGAGTATGATTGTTTTGGAATATTGTGACACATTCTCTACTTGCTTCCTGAAAATATTAGACCAATTCCACACCACCAGCAGGGAAGGGAGGAGCCTTTTACTTCTGTCTCCTCCAGCACAAAAGTGATCCTTTTAAAAAAGCCTTGGCAATTTTATAGGCAAAATTTTCTCCGTGGTGATTTGAATTTCTATGATGGGTGATGTGGCTGAGCTTTTTAAATATGTTTATTGGTTGAGTGTATTTCTATTCTGTCACTTGTACATTCTTGTACTTTGCCACTGTTTACTCTGGAGCGCTCACAACTAGAGGCTGACCGAGCAGCAGTAGAAAAAGTTACAATGTGGGTATTCACTAGTTGACTCATGAAAATGATAGGCAATCAGATCGTGACCTATCAAAACATCAATTTCATAGGGTTCAACCTAATACTAATGCAAGCATTATCCTGTTAAGTTTGTAACAGATACTATGAATGTCCTCATCTTACAAAAGAAGGAACTGAGACACAGAGAAGCTACATGATTTGCCAAGGGTCACACAACAGAGGATGGTAGAGCCAGAATTTGAACCCAGGCAGTCTGACTCCACAGCCTTGACAGTTTATGTCTTAAACACTCCAGTATGTTTTGCAAATGGAAAATGTCCTCATTTTCCAGCTTGTAATTGTTGGCACATAGAAAAACTTTTTTAAGTTATTTCTTTTGTATCTAACCATCTAATTTTCTATCTCATGTTTAAAACAGTGTTTGTAATCGGTTTTTAAAGTTTCTAGTATCAAGCCATAACATCTTCAAATAATGACCACAGAGAAATGTTCTTCCTTTTCAACTCTTATAAAAACTTCATTCTAAATTACTTTTTATTAAAATGGCCACAACTTTTATATATATATATATATATATATATATATATATATATATATATATATATATATATATATATATATTCCACCTAGACTCTAACCTACAGTTCCAAGTGGAGGAAGAACCATCACCAGTCTGCACCAGCTTGACACAAGGGACCTGGCCCCCATCAGGTGTATTCCCAGGGCCTTGCCCAGCGGGCAGGCTGGTAAGGCAAACCTTCAGAAGACCCTTCTGTGCAGGGGCTTCCTGAAAGACATGGCGCACAAGGGGTGGCGGTCTTCCCTTAAATAGCTAGGGAGCCGTATTCCGTGCAGAGGGAACCACCCGTTGCAAGAACAGGGTGAGCCACAAAGCTTCCTCTTAATTAATACGTGTGTGTGCGTGTGTGCGTGTGTGTGTGTGTGTGTGTGTGTGTGTGTGTTACTTTCTACTCCATCCCAAATGCACGCAATCCAAGGCCACAGAAGCAAGGCTTCCAGATTTTGTTTACTTGTCCAGATTTGCAAAGTTGCATGAAGATCAGGAGAACGGGTGCCAAGGGTACGTCCTACAATAACTCATTGATTTAAATCTTACCATTAAGCCGCCACGTGGGAAAGAGGGAAGGAAACGGCGGAAAGGGGGTTTGCTGAGTTCCTGGGGGAAAGGGCTCCAAAGTGAAGCCCAACTGAAGGGCTCTGAGGAGAAGCTTTCGGGGCAGCTCAGGTCTCCCGTTTTTTTGGCAGGTTACGCAAGTACCCGAGGCTGGCGCGCCCTCTGGCGGCCACTCCTGGCACCCCTCCAGCCGAACGCTGAGCACCCTAGTAGGCCTTGGGTTCTTGGCAGGGGACTGTAGGAAGACCACGAGGAAGAGGATTACCAGCAAAGATATCCGCAAATATCATCCCTACTGTAATCCTTCTGAAGTCCACACTGGAGAATGGCCTGGTCAGCACGATAGAGGATTCCACACACCCCCTCTTCTTTCCAAGCATTTCTCCTCTGCACCCCCAACTCTCAGCTCTGCCTCACCCATGAATTAACTCAGCCTCTTAGGGCATTGGTGACTGATGATTACTACCTCTACCTGCAGCTTAACAGATTTCACATCTTCCTTCCAATGCGTTGGTCAAGATCTGAGTTGGCATCACTGATTACTTACTCTCCTGTGCCTCATCTGTGAAATGGGGAATAACTGTCATACTATGTCCAAAGTATAGTATAAAGTAAATGAGTTACTACAGTGTCACAGACCTGTGCTCCCACACATTCCCTCAAGGCCTCTCCTTTTTCCTGCACTCTGTCCCAGTGTGCCTTCACTGTGGGGACACAGCCAGAAGCTGTTTCTCTTTGTTTCAGGGGTGTCCCAAACTCCTCGAACCTCCCAAGCCACACACAGCAGCCTGAAGATTCCAGGGATCAGAGAATCTATTTGCTCCTCTATTAGTACAGTTTCTCCAGGGAAACCAAGAATCGATAGGTTATGTCTCATTTCAAGATGGGAATATGTTCTGAGAAATAGGCTTTTTAGGCAATTTCATGGTTGTGAGAATGTCAGAGGGTGTACTCTAAAATGACCATGACATCACTAGGCAATACAATCTTATAGAATCACCAATGTGTATGTAGTCTGTTGTTGACAAAAAACATATGGCATGTAACTGTATACACACACACACACACACACACACACACACACACACGGACCCAGAGACATTGATTTATATTATTATAAGGGTTGGCTCACAATCATGGAGACTAAGAAATACAAACATCTGCCTTTGGCAAGTTGGAGACCCAGGAGAGACAATGTTTCCATTCAAGTTCAAAGGCAAGAAAAAGCTATTGTCCCAACCTAGAAAGAAGTCAGATAGGAGGAAGTCTCTTATACAGGGGAGAGTCAGTCTTTTTGTTCTATTCAGTCCTTCAGCCAATTAGATAGGGCCCACCCACACTGGGAAGGGCAATCTGCTTTATTCCATCCCCAATTTAAATTTTAATTTAAAAAATGTTAATCTTATCTAAAACACATTCATAGTAATACCCAGAATAATCACTTAATACCTGAGCCGCCTGTGGTCTAAATAGTGTTGGCACATAAAATTAATCAAGGTAGACCCCTGCATATAGATCTTAAGTAATAATAAGAGACCAGGAATATAAAATACTCCAACTAGATCCTGCTCTCTTGTCTGGTATTCCTCTCTTCCCAACCCCATTTTCTCACTCTCCTCTGGGCATTTCCTAGGCTTGCTTCTTAATAAATTATTTTCATATGACTCTTCCTCCTAGGGGCACTTCTAGGGAGGAGCAACTTGAGACAAGAGGTTGGCATTTAGATTTGTGTCTGAGACAGAGTGGGCATGCATATAATTCATTGTTAATACTGTTATTTTAGTATTTGAGGTATTTGAAGGCTTTGTTCACAGGGTGACAAGATTCCTCTCTGACCCAGCCTCCTTTCCCAACCTGGCTCTGAATCAAGATAACGTAGCTACCTCTCCAAACCTGACATTCAGCCCTTGCCCGGACTTACAATTCCAAGTCTGCAAACCCCTCTTTCCCTTCTTCCTACCTTGCAGGAGTCTGTTCCCCAAAATCTCTAATTTACAGTCCTGACTGGGCTGGAAGCTCTCCTGTCACTGGAACAGCCCATTCTTTCCCAGGATCCTCAGCATGTTGACTGTCATTGCAAAGAATAAGGCTTGGTGGGAGATTCCTGCAAACTCAAAGCCGGACATCAAATGAAAAAAGAACTTCCAGAGAGGGAGTGGGGCAGATATTGCATGTTCTTCTGCTCCTCTCCTGGGCGCCCAGATATGCATGCAGACAGCTGAGCTCATCAGGCTCTTCTCATGCACTTGATTATATATAACATGAAAGAGCTCGGCCAATAACAAGACTATATGACAGTAATTAGATGGATAATTATTTGTACTTGGAAGGGTTCGATGAATGGTTCTTGGTGAATGGGAGCTATAAATACATATATTAGGGGAAGATTCCATTAAAAATGAACCTAAAGCAATTGAAAAGCTTCTGAAGGATCATTAGCCATTTCAAGAGATTTTTGTAGCTAATGCGTTATTGGCTCTTTTCACCTTTTACTGAAAGGCTTCAAAAAGGGAAATCAACGCGTCTGAAATTATAATGTAAATCATCAAGGGAAAGGCATTACATTTATTATAGTTCCATTTTATGCAGCTTTTCCTGGACTCAGCTGAGATAGAAACTGGAGTCTATCTTGTGTACAGTCAATGCCTTCAGTGAGAACCCTTAAAAAGAAATATTTGATTAAGCTCAATGTGACATAGATGCAGATTGAACATAGCAGCCGGTTTCTTCTACTCAAGGGAAACTGGTTGGATTCCTCAAGAAGAAAAGCTGAAATGAAGCCGACATACTAATAACTCTGCTTCAGCTAACAAGAGGGCTTAGACCAAAATTTGCCTGGTTGAATATCATTTCATATTGTTTCTTCAGATACCAAACTAATTTCCCTCATTCCTTCCCCCAATGAGCAATACACACAAATAGAACTAGAGTTGCTTATTATTTGTGTCATGGATAATCATCAATTGCATGACACAGACTTCTGGTCCAAAAATCAGCCAAGAACAAGATTTTGGTGCATAGGTAGATTTAAAACATGAGTCTTTTATTTTTGGGGGGTACCTGTGATCAAACCCAGGAGCACTCTACTACCAACCCACATCCCCAGTATTTGTTTTGTTTGTTTGTTTGTTTTGTTTTGTTTTTTGAGACAAGTTCACTCTAAGTTGCTTAGGACCTGACTAAATGGCTAAGGCTGGCTTCAAACTTTCTATCCTCCTGCCTCAGCCTCAAAGCTACTGGAATTTACAGATGTGCACCACTAGGCTCTGGGGACATTTTTTTTTAGTGGCAGATCTGTTATGGCACACAAGCATGCATACATGCACACACACACACACACACACACACACACACGTGTGTGTGTGTGCATGATTTATGAATAGTTTAAATTGTAATGACATGCACCAAATTTAACAGTGATTGTTTAGGGTGTAAACGTTAAAGTTACAGAATGACATAAATAATAATATGATGTACCATTAAGATGATATACCAATAATATGAATCTACCACTAAGCTTTACAATGTAATATTTCCAAGTTCAACCAGTGCAGCTGTAGCCACCTCTGAATTCCTCCAGAACCATGTCTCCTCCCCATGCTCCCCAGGGCTGATCATTATCTTGAATCTGGTATTCATCATTCCCATGCATTCATGTATACATTCACCACAAATATATGTATCCCCAAGTGCTGTCTTGAACATACTTTAGCTTTAAAGGAATGAACACATCATATAACATATAATTCTCTGCAAATTGACTCTTTTTCTTACAACATGTTTGTGAGATTCTTCTATGGGCATACATATATCTATAACTCACATTTATAACTGTTTATATTGTGTGGATGTACCAAATTTACTCATTACATTCTCCTGTGGGTGCACATTTAAGTTAGCTCTAATTTTCTCCCCTTATTGGCAGTGCTTCTGTGAATATCTTCATACATATATATGAGCCATTTGAAAATTAGGTGCAGAATAGCTCTCAATTGTTTCCTCATTATTAGATTTAGATTAGACTTTCCAAAATGTGTACTGGGCTATAAATTTACCCCTAAGGATCATTTTGTCTTCATTTATCAAATTTGGATAATGAAAATATTATTTCTTAAGAAACACTTTGCATGTTTCAGAGTGTTTTTCTTTCTCACTCATTAATTATTTTTGTTTTTGTAGTTTCTAACAAGTGACATCATTTATTTTTGTTATTTCTTTTTTTATAACGATTTTGTTGTAGAATTTGAAAATTCCCTCTAAGGATCACTGTAGTTTTCACTTACAAGCATTGAAAAGTAAAATTGGTATTATTGTTTAATTCTAAATTTCAGATTTTCTATTATATTTTCTTTAACCCCAAAGTTATTTCTAATTTTATTTCACTATAATTAGAAAAACATGATCTGTACAATTATTCTTTATAGTTTGTTCATTTTTCCCTGTACCTCAATATACAGTTTGGGGGGAAATGTGCTTTTTATGAAGAAATAATTTTTTTCTCTTTCTCCTTCTCTCTCTCCTTCTCCCTCTCTTTCCCTCAACCCCTCTCTTTAGTCAAATATATTAATCAAGATTTTCTTATTCATTTGTCCATACATACATATATGCACACATACATTGTTCATTCTGATTCCGCCTCCATTTCTGATTCTTTCCACTTATTTTTTCAATCTTTTTAATCTATTCTAAAAAATGTGGTCCAAAATCTAATTCCCATTCTGTGTCTGGGTCTCTTGGTTACCTGTGTGATTTATTTGACATTTAGAGACTACACTGCTAGGACCATACAAGTTCATGTGTTGTATCTTCTTGCTAGACTATTTCAACATGAAATAACCCTCTTTGTCTTTCTTAATTTTTTTCTCCTAAAATTTTCTTTGGTCTGATACTAACATATCCGATGCTATATTATCTTTTGATTCAGATGCCATCTGGGGAAGACAAGAATGGTACCAATATGTTTTTATTTGGAGCAATTAGATCCACTCCACAAAGGTTGAAGTCTTGTCTCCATCCAGCTTTACCTTGTCATGAGTTTCCTAAAGGTGGATGATGAACTCTTGGGCCCCTTATAGGAACTGTGTCAGCACTGTACACAAGTCTCCTCCTTAGAAGCCACTGGATGCCACGCCATGGCAAAAAGTCACCATGTGGGGGTAGAGGTCATGTCTTCATGGGTGACCTCAAGCCTCAAGCCTACCACAGTGATGATGATCCCATGCTGGGCAAGTTGCTAATCAGGATTCTTCAGCCCCAAGGGACAGGAAACTAACTCAAAAAAAAAAAAAAAAAAAAAAACAACTTAAGTCAAGAAAGGAGATTTGTCTGCTATGTAACAAGCTTACTGCTCCAGTATGGAAAGCCCCAGAAGAGGAGGATAATTAAAGCCCATGGTTTCCAAAAGTTTCCTGGTGGTTTACTTTTATTATACTGGTTCTTGATGTCATAACTTTTTTTGGAGGGTACTGGGTATTGAACCCAAGGGTATCCTCTCACCCCCCACAAGGTATATCCCTAGTCCTTCTTCTTTTATTCTTTGTTTTATTTGGGGACAGTGTCTCACTAAGTTGCTGAGGCTGGCCTCAAACTTTCAATCCTCCTGCCTCACCTCTCAAGTTGCTGGGATTGCAGTTGTGGGCCATTGTACCTGGCTCTTATAATCTACTTAAAGTTTCTCAAATGCAAAGATATTAGTGTAACTGCTCTGCTGACCCTTCTGTTCTTTGCAATCTCCTGTTCTCCATTAATACCTTGTCCTTCATTATCCTTATGGGCTCTGGACAATGGCTGTTCATCATCTTGAGTTTCCAATAACAATTTAGTTCATTTTTTTTCCATTGGCTACTTTATTATAAAAGAGAGAACACAGAATATTGCATACCAAACACCGGCTAACATTAGCCAATTAGAAGGATGCTTGTGTTGGTGCCAAACACACCTTCCCTTACCAAAAATATTTAGGTAAACAAATTCCATGCACGCAGCTGGTCCATTGCCTTCTATCAACCTCCACCCCATTTCAGGATGGCCTCACTTGCTCTGAGCCATGCACCCTATGGAATTGGCTCTGTTACTGCACATCATGCTAATGCTGTGGTCCTCTTCCATATTTTGCCCACATTTTAATTTGTCCTTTTTCTTTCTCATTTATTTCTGGAATTGGAATTTTTCAGTCATTTTTTATGGCTTCCTGGTTTTGTGTCGTACTTTGAAAGAATACTGTCCCTCTGGGGTTGTGGGAGACTTCTCTCTCTTGCTTCCAGCACTTTAATGGCCTTCCCCCTTAGATTCCTTGATGGACTAAGCCTGATTCACCTGAGATGTATATCAAAACATCACACTCTATCCCATAAATAAATTCAATTATTATTTGTCAACTTAAAAAAACTGGTAGGCAACTTATATATATATATATATATATATTATTTTATTTATATATATATATATATATATATATATATATATATATATATATATCTCAGGTGAATATATGTATACATTGTGAAATGATTAAATTAAGCTTAATAACATATCCATCACTTCACTCACTTATGTTTTATGGAGAGAACATTGAAGTCTATGCTCTTAACAATTTTGAAATATATAGTACAAGCCAAGCATGGTGGCTCATGCCTGTAATCTCAATTATTTGAGAGGGTCCCAAGAGGCCAGTCTTGGCTACTCAATGAGAGATCCCCTGTCTCAAAAAATAAAAAGGACTAGGGATGTATCTCTGTAGTATAGCATCCCTGGGCTCAATCCGCGGCACCAAAAAAGAAAGAAAGATAGACAATACATTATTATTAACTTTAGACACCATGAATCTAATCTCTAATGTTTATTTTTACACGTCTTTATAATCAATAAATCTAGTTTTTCCCCTGGGGGAAAAAACACCTCCTATTGATTTTTTTTTATTTTAAGTCACCCCAAATTTTTAAATTAACTTGGGGGTAGTTACATAACATTGAGTATTCCTATTGAAGAACACGCTCTGAATTTCCATTTGTCTAAATCTCTTGTGCCTTCAGAAGCATTTTGAAGTCTTATTGAAATGTTTTTTCACATTAAATTTAAAGTTAGAACTTTCCTCTTTCTTATTGATGTGGTAAATGGGGCCTCTCCTTCCACTGTGTCTTCTGACTAGTAGCTACTGGAAGGTATTTTGCTCTAAATGTTAACTTTGGGGCTGTCACCTTACCAATTGTCTTGTTATCTGTAATATTTTTTCATTTGTTTTTCTTGGGTTTTCTGAGTATATAATTATATACCATCTCTAAACTATTGATGATCTACCTCCTCATTTCTAATTTTTTAAACTCCAAAATTATTGTTTTTCAGTTAATTTCCTTGACATCCAGAATATTAAGTAACATGATGCTAATGGATGGCTTGTCTCCTCCCACTTATAGGAGGATGCTTGTAATGTTTTCCCCTGTCTGGACCGAGATGGGTTTGGTTTAATAATTTATCCTGTTAAGGGTGCATCTCCCTTTTTACATAATATTAGCTAACAGGTTGATTCTTGGTAGAAAATACATACTTTATATGGTAAGAAAGAAACCATCAATTACAGCTTCAACATCTGTCTACCAACCATAGGAACCTGAGGATCTCTTTGAACCTCAGATAAAATGTGATAATCCTGCCCTCATAAAATATTGTGAAGTTTAATTGGGAATTAAAGGAAAATACCAACACAGTGCTTTCCTGTTATGGTTTGGATATGAGGGGTCCTGTGTTAATCCAGGAACATTCAGAAGTAAAATGATTGGTTTGTGAGTTGTAATCTAATCAGTACATTCTAATTTGAATGAACTGACTGGGTGGTAACTGTAGGCAAGTGGGTGTGGCTGGAGGAAGTGGGTCACTAGGGGTGTGCCCTGGAAGGGCTCCATTTCCCTGTGGTCCCTTCCCCACCCCACCCCCTCTCTCTCCTCCTGGATGTCATGAGTCAAGCAGCTTCTCTGCCATGCCCTTCTGCCATGATGCTCTGTCTCATCTTGGGCACAGAGCCATGAAGCCAGCCAACTATGGTCTGAATCTCTGAAATCATGATCCCCAAATAAACTCTACTCCTCTAGATTGTTCTTGTCATGTATTTGTGTCACAGCCATGACAAGCTTACTAACACTGACACACAAAGTTCTCAATAAGTGGTAATTCTTTCAATTATCATTAACAAGGTAGCCTTGTCTGGGTTTTCTTCTTAATGCAACAACAATCATAATTTTACTTGCATCCAAAGTATAAACTCTATCTGGTTAAAAACTTATTGTAAAAATATCACAACTATGTACATTCATAATTAATATAATTAACAAAATATGATTTTATATTTTTGCAAATTGGGCTTTGAGTTTTGGCCCATTCATTTTAGTTTTGCCTTGATAGATTTTTTTAAATTTAAAAGACGCTTGTGTCACAATAATTTTCCAGTGTTTTGGAACACTTACTATGTTAACGCTTGGGGTGGGTGGGTTAATTCTGACAGGAGGTTAAGATCTCGATTTCTTTGCATTGCACTGCTTCTATTCTGCACCAGGGGGCAGCATTGTAAAAGAAACCGGGCAGGGCTGCCTAGCAGCACCGTGAAAAGTGAAATTGACTGGATCTTGAAACACACTATTGAAGGAGCTTAGTCCTTGCCATTTCAGCCTTTTCCTGAAATCTCTATAAGGGAAGGAGAGTACAAAATCACGTGATAAGTGTTTACTGATTGAATGATTGCAGGATGATGGTGCTGATGTAAGAGGCATTTGCATTGATGGTGATGAGGGGAGAGGTTTTGGAGGTGACCAAGGTGATGGTGTTGGAGGTGGCCATGGTAGCAGTGGTGGCAATGGCACATAGGGGCAGTGAAGGTAAGGGAGACAGCTGACAGTGGTTGAAATGGTGATGATGTAGCAGTTCTCATGATGCCTAATGTGTAACGGTTGGTCAAGGGAGTTGGAATCTAAGCCTACGACTGGATAATTTCTAGAAGATTCTAGAGGCCTCAACCCCTGAGAAAGGGTTTGTAAGCATGTGAGCATGAGTATTTGATTCTGAGGCTGAGGTGGAGAGAACTGTTTGCATGCATATGCACACGCACATGCACACAAACACACACGTGTATTCAAACGTCTATACTCCCAACCCTCCTACAGAGGTGTTGTATAGCTATTCGGGAGGTGGAGACAGGGGTATCCCAAGCTCAAGACCATCCTGGGAAACTTAACAAGAATCTGTCTCAAAATAAACTGGAAAGGGGGCCGAGGGATATAGCTCAGTGGGAGAGCACTGCTGGGTTCAATCCCCAGTTCCAGAAAGAAAAGGAGAGAACATGAGCAAATATGGCCTCTTGAAGACCTGCAGGGCTCACTGGACTTCTAAAACTCCACACCAGGACCTGGACCAAAGCCCCTGACTGCTCATCTTCCCACATTCAGCCCCCGCAGGGCTGAATGTAAGCTCTCGGCCACCCTGATCTGCTCCCCTGAGTTCCATTCATGCCCTTCTCTGAAAGCTGTCCCTTGGCCTCCAGTTAGAGAGCCATACACAAACGCAGTGTTGTCCACCCTGGGAGACATCCTCTGCTGGCCCAGAAGGCATGCTGAGGGCTTCAGGGGTGCAATCCCAGCATTCCAGGTGCCTAGAGCACGGGTAGAGGGAAGAGTACAAGCTCTGGACAGATGTTTCTGGGACGAATGGGCTCCTCTCTCTCTGGGGAGGGACATGGCTAGCAGAGGGCCAGAGAGGAGCCTCCAAAGCCTTGGCCTGGAGCAGGTGCCACTCTTCTGGCTGCAAGAACCACAGGGCTGCTATTCTGTTGGGGTCATGGGTGCATCTCTGTTCAAAGAAAATCTGAAGAATAATGTCATCCCCCAATACAGTGGAGGAAATGGAGAAGGAAAAAGGCCCATTGACAGGAATTAACTGAGTCTTCCTAATATCTGGGAAGGTCAAGTCTACACAGGGGCAGCACCCACCACCACCACTACCACCACCACCTTCTTTTCTTGGGTCAACACAAAGGAAAGGAGAGCCTGGTCTCAAAGGATCCCTCATTTGACCTTGTATCAGAGCCTGGTATCCTCCAGCCATGTCCTCCTGTAAGTATAGGGGTCCCTGGCCTCTGCCCAGTGTCCCCTGATTGCTCCCTTGTTCAGCATTCTCTTCACATGCAGGGCTCTATCGCCAGGGTTCACATCTGCATTTTTCTCCCCATCTCCAGGCCTACACCTCCCCCATGTCTACCAGATCCTCGGAGGCCTGTCTCTCACCCCAGTACTCACAAACAACCTCACTCTTTCCTCCAATGGCGCTCCTGAGTCTGGCCCTGTTCCTCTCCCCCAGGCTAAAAACTGCTGCTAGATAGAGGGGTGGTTGGCAATATGTGAATGTACAGAGAACCCAGAACTACACACATTAAAATGGTTAGTTTCATGTTACATGAAATTTTCCTCGATAAAAAATATAATTACATACATTTTTAAGTCTTCTGAGACCTCCTGACCCCCGAGGGCCACATGCAGCCCATGATGCCTCTCAAATCTCCTGTGTTTGCAGATTCTCCAGCCTGCTCTGCCCATGCTCTATATGACCTCCCTGCTGAGGGTCCCCATTTATGCCAAAGGGCATGGAATGGATGCCTTGCCCTTATCCAGGGGACCTGGAGAAGGGACCCTGACTATGAATGAACGTACCCATTACTGACCAATGACAGCATGCTATTTTGTTTTTGGTGGTGGTAGTACTGGGGATTGAACCCAGGGCTATGTGCATGTGAGGCAAGCACTCCACCTACTGAGCTATATCCCCAGCCCCGACAGCATGCTATTTTGACAAGAGGCACTCATGCAAAATACACACTTGAACATGACCAGAGAATCCTGAGGGTCCCAGCTGGACACTTGTCCCTTCTCCAAGGACCATAGGCTCTGCCCCTAAACCTTCACAAGTAGGCTCTGCACCTCTTGTTTGAAATGAGCAGTTTGTGGAGAATGGAGCCTTGTATTCTGTTCTGGGCCACCTCCCTCGGGCTTTCTCGACATCCCCAGCCCCAGGAAACAAACAGCTAGAACAGATTCAGTCTGCGGAGGCAGGAGGCTAACGGCTTTCTTATCAGGCCCTCTGGTTCTTCCAGGTAAACATCCCTGGGTGAGGGAGGTCTGAGCATGGGGCACCCCTTCAAAAGGCAGCATATATTCTGGTGACATTACAGTCACAAGAGCAGCTGTCCCAGGGCTGCGGCCAGTGTTGATTGTTGCCATGTTGCTCTTTCTGTCCCTTTCAGCCATGCGAGGGGACCCTATCTCCATTCTAACTCCCTAAGATAAGTGTGGGATGGTCACCATATCTCTCTGTCTCCCTCCCTCCCTTGCTGTCCCTCCTGGGAACAGGCCCCCAAGTGAGGACAGTGGATCACTTGACCACTAGGCAGAGTACATGAACCTCTCTGTCCATGCCACAGATACACCATGTCCAGGACACAAACTGTTTCTCTAATCGGTTCTCTTCTTCAGCTGGACAAAAAAGCGGCCCATCACAGGGCCAGCTGCCTTCAGAAGGCCGATAAGACCATGACCGTCTCCAAGGACAAAGTTTTCCAGTGGCATCTGCGGCCTGCCCTCGGCCAAGGTCTGGTCTCTGAAGACCAGTCTGATTTAACCAACTGTTACTAAGTCTAGACTCTTCATTTTTCTTTAGTGCTACCTTCTCACAACACAAGTTCCTGGGATCCACCTAGAGATTCCTGACACAGAAGTCCTGAGCAGGGTGCCCTGATCTCCACTTTATTTTTTTTTTCAAGCAGGAATGAACTTTATTTTTATTTATTTATTTATTTATTTTTATTGGTTGTTCAAAACATTACAAAGCTCTTGACATATCATATTTCATACATTAGATTCAAGTTGGTTATGAACTCCCAATTTTACCCCAAATACAGATTGCAGAATCACATCGGTTACACATCCACATTTTTACATAATGCCCTATTAGTAACTGTTGTATTCTGCTACCTTTCCTATCCTCTATTACCCCCCCTCCCCTCCCCTCCCATCTTCTCTCTCTACCCCATCTACTGTAATTCATTTCTCTCCTTGATTACTTTCCCATTCCCCTCACAACCTCTTATATGTAATTTTATATAACAATGAGGGTCTCCCTCCATTACCATGCAATTTCCCTTTTCTCTCCCTTTCCCTCCCACCTCATGTCTCTGTTTAATGTTAATCTTTTCTTCCTGCTCTTCCTCCCTGCTCTGTTCTTAGTTGCTCTCATTATATCAAAGAAGACATTTGGTATTTGTTTTTTAGGGATTGGCTAGCTTCACTAAGCATAGTCTGCTCTAGTGCCATCCATTTCCCTGCAAATTCCATGATTTTGTCATTTTTTAGTGCTGCGTAATACTCCATGGTGTATAAATGCCACATTTTTTTATTCATTCATCTATTGAAGGGCATCTGGGTTGTTTCCACAGTCTAGCAATTGTGAATTGTGCTGCTATGAACATCGATGTGGCAGTGTCCTTGTAGTACGCTCTTTTAAGGTCTTCAGGGAATAGTCCGAGAAGGGCAATAGCTGGGTCAAATGGTGGTTCCATTCCCAGCTTTCCCAGAAATCTCCATACTGCTTTCCAAATTGGCCGCACCAATTTGCAGTCCCACCAGCAATGTACAAGTGTACCTTTTTCCCCACATCCTCGCCAGCACTTGTTGCTGTTTGACTTCATAATGGCTGCCAATCTTACTGGAGTGAGATGGTATCTTAGGGTGGTTTTGATTTGCATTTCTCTGACTGCTAGAGATGGTGAGCATTTTTTCATGTATTTGTTGATTGATTGTATGTCCTCCTCTGAGAAGTGTCTGTTCAGGTCCTTGGCCCATTTGTTGATTGGGTTCCTGATCTCCACTTTAATAAGCCCCCAGGGGATGTTGGTGCAGCTAGAGCTGCATCCACACTTTGAGCAACATGGTACCAGGGTATGCTGGGGAGATGGGAGCTGCTGCTGATTAAGCCCTTTCTGCATGCAAGGCCCTGAGCCATAGGGCCCCTGTCATAGATAAAGTGCAGAGAGGTGAAATGACTTGGCCAAGGTTCCCAAACCAGGAAATGGTAGAAGTGGATTCCAACCTCTGCCATCTACATCCACTGTCCCTGGTCAGCGAGTATGGCCTGGCCCTCCTAAAGATGTTTGTAGTGATTCCACAACCCCCCAGGTGGTCTCTCTTCCCCCAGCTTCTCCTACCCATTCCAGTCCAATCTGCTACCAAGATAACATGCGCTCTCTCTCTCTCTTTTTTTTTTTTCCTAATTGTAAAAAAATACACATAAAGTAGAAGTAACTATTTTTAAGTGTACAATTCCATGGCATTAGGTGCATCCATTGTTGTGTGGCCGTCCCCACCATCTGTTTCCAGAACTTCTCCATCTTCTCAAACTGAAACTCTACCCATTCAACACTAACTCCCATTGCCCACCCCCGCCACACCCAGCTACTGGCAACCACGACTTTGCTTTCTGTCCTCATGGGTTTAACTACTCTAGGTACCTCACATAAACTAGAATCATACAGTATTGGTCCTTTGTACTACAGCCCTTCATCTTTAAGGCTGAATAATATTCCATTGTGTGAGCACACCACGTTTTGTTCTATTCATCCATGGATGGACACCTGGGTTGCTGCTCTTAACTATGGTGAGCATTGCTGCTGTGAGCACAGGCATACAAATACCCTCAAGGGCCCTGCTTTCAATTCTTTGGGGCCTGTGCTTGCAAGTGAAATTATTACTGGATCATATGGTAACTCTAGGTATAATGTTTGGGGGGGTCTTCCTCCTACCATTTTCCACCATTTTCCATTCCCAGAAATAGTGAACAATGAATGGTTCTAGCTTCTCCACATTCTCACTTGTTATTTTCTGTTTTTTATTTTCATATAATCCATCCTAATGGGTGTGAGGTGGCACCAGACAGCATCCTCAACGCCAGCCGTGATGGCTCACATGCTCACTTGCTGGACGGTGCTGTTGAGCTCCAGGTGCATGGGTATCACAGGGCAGGTGCAGGATGAGGTGCACAGGGCATCCCAGCACCTATTAGCAGAGCTCAAGCAGGAAAATATCAACTGTGCTACGGAGAAAGGAGTATCTGAGACCATAGGCAGAGTCCAGGGAAGATGTAGAGAGCTCTGAGCAGGGAAGGGTGCCTGCTCAACCAAGAGGAAACTAGACAGGACTTCATGAAGAGGGTGACTCTTGAGACAGGCCTCAAAGGATGAGTCTGGCTTGACTGGTGATGGGGAGAAGGGTGTCCTTGGAACAGGATTGGTATTAACAAAATTCAAAGGCAGGGAACTCTTAGAGATGGGGTGGAGCAGGCAGCTAAGAGGACATCCTGGTTGAATCATTGGAAGCAGAAAGAATAGGAGAGGGGGTTAATGCTGGGCGGGGAACTTGAGAAAAACTTATGGGGACCCGGGAGACAGTTTGTGCTGGGCAATGAGGAGCCAGAGAGTGTTTCTGAGCAGGAGTGTGACAGGAGACAGTGTGCTGTGGTGGTTATAAGCAGGCACTTTGGAGTCGAATGACCTGGATTCAAATCCTGGTGCTGCTGGCTGTACAAACTAGGATATGTCATTATGTGTCTCTGAGCTTTGGTTTCCCTACCCACCCACCAGGCCTAGGTGGATAAAGCTTTTACTATCGGCCCTGCTGTTTAGCGTTATGTAAGAGTTAGCTTTTATGCATGCAATTTGAGTTCTGTCTCATGAAAAAATGATTGAGCATCACTATGTGAGTTTAGAGAGAGTACAAAAATAGGCTCTAACATCAGGTGTCCTTGCAGTGATGCAAACCAGTGGTAACACAGGTGAGACTGGAAGAAAGGAAGACACCATTGAGGGGTCAGTCAGGTGTGTGGATTGGGCAGGGGATTGAAAGAGAGGCCTGAATCTAAGTGACCAGGAAGAGAGAGATGCTGGCTGAATAATTCAGGATCTCAGGCACAGCAGGACATAGGAAGAGAGGAGCTCCCTTGGGACCTGCAGGGCTCAAGAAGGAGATAGTCTTTGGAGGCTACAAATGGGGGTGCATCTGGAACTCGACAAAGAGGTGAAAATGGCGTGGTGGTACTGTAATCACAACTGTAATCCCAGCTACTTGAGAGGAGGATCACAAGTTTGAGGCCAGCCTCAGCAATTTAATGAGATCCTTTCTCAAAATAAGATATAAAAAGGGTTGAGGATGTAGCTCAGTGATAAATCACTCCTGGGTTCCATCCTCAGTGCCAATAAAAAAAGGAAGGAAGGAAGTAAAGAAAAAAGTGGAGGCTGGAGGCTGGAGGCTGGAGGCTGAAGGCTGAGCTCAGAGGGAGGTCACTCAGGCAAGGGAGCGAAAGCTCTAAGACCTAGTGAGATTCCCACAGGGAAGAGGATACCAGTGGAGATAAGAGCAGGAGGTGGTGGGGGAGAGAAAGGAGAGGAAGAAGAGAGGAAGAAATCAGAAAAGAGAAGAAGTTGAGGAGAGACCAAGGACAGTTTTCAGAGTAGTCATTAACACCATTGACTACTCATTAGACCCAAGTTTGACCCCCCTCTCCCCAGCTCTGCCAACTCACTGACCAAGGAGAGGTCACTGAATCTCTCTGGGCCTGGTTCCTTAGTCTGTACATTGAGGGTAATTACAGAACCTCCCATGCAGGGCCACGGTGAAGGTTAATGAGCCTGCGCCTGTACAACCTCATTCCAATGCCCAGCGCCAGAGCAAAGCCAGCGGAGTCATGATCATAATGAAGTCCAAGTTGAATGAATAGAAGAGGAAGTGGAGCCAGAAAAGAGGCGGCTGGAGTGGAGCTCTGCGGGAACGCCAGCAGGGAGTGGGCGATGTGAGGCAAGGCGGGGAGATGCTGAAGCAGCAGGTCCGCGGATGCCTGGCGCCCATCCGTGCAGGGGCCTCGAGGAGGACCAGAAGGGGGACACTACGAGAGGATCTGGCAATTCACGTGTCACTGGTGACTTTGGAGAAAACGATGTGATTTTTTTTTTTTTTTTCAAATAAAGAACAAGTGGAAAAGGCAGTTGGCAAGGTAGGTTAGATTCTTCTGGAAAGAGGTGAGAGGGAGTAGGCAGGGCCGAGTGCCAGTCTGGATTTTATATTTGGTCAACTGTGCAACCTCCCGGGTATTTATTTTTTTTTATTTTTTTTTTTTTTTAATTTTTTATTGTTGGCTGTTCAAAACATTACATAGTTCTTGATATATCATATTTCACAATTTGATTCAAGTGGGTTATGAGCTCCCATTTTTACCCCATATACAGATTGCAGAATCACGTCAGTTACACATCCATTGATTTACATATTGCCATACTAGTGTCTGTTGTATTCTGCTGTCTTTCCTATCCTCTACTATCCCCCCTCCCCTCCCCTCCCCTCCCCTCCCCTCTTCTCTCTCTGCCCCCTTTACTGACATTCGTTTGTCCCCCTTGTATTATTTTTCCCCTTCCCCTCACTTCCTCTTGTATGTACTTTTGTATATCTCTGAGGGTCTCCTTCCATTTCCATGCATTTTCCCTTCTCTCTCCCTTTCCCTCCCACCTCTCATCCCTGTTTAATGTTAATCTTCTTCTCATGCTCTTCGACCCTACTCTGTTCTTAGCTACTCTCCTTATATCAAAGAAGACATTTGACATTTGTTTTTTAGGGATTGGCTAGCTTCACTTAGCATAATCTGCTCTAATGCCATCCATTTCCCTGTAAATTCTATGATTTTGTCATTTTTTAATGCAGAGTAATACTCCATTGTGTATAAATGCCACATTTTTTTTATCCATTCATCCATTGAAGGGCATCTAGGTTGGTTCCACAGTCTAGCTATTGTGAATTGTGCTGCTATGAACATCGATGTAGCAGTGTCCCTGTAGCATGCTCTTTTTAGGTCTTTAGGGAATAGACCGAGAAGGGGAATAGCTGGGTCAAATGGTGGCTCCATTCCCAGCTTTCCAAGAAATCTCCATACTGCTTTCCAAATTGGCTGCACCAATTTGCAGTCCCACCAGCAATGTACAAGTGTACCCTTTTCCCCACATCCTCGCCAGCACTTGTTGTTGTTTGACTTCATAATGGCTGCCAATCTAACTGGAGTGAGATGGTATCTTAGGGTGGTTTTGATTTGCATTTCTCTGACTGCTAGAGATGGTGAGCATTTTTTCATGTACTTGTTGATTGACTGTATGTCCTCCTCTGAGAAGTGTCTGTTCAGGTCCTTGGCCCATTTGTTGATTGGGTTGTTTGTTCTCTTATTGTCTAATTTTTTGAGCTCTTTGTATACTCTGGATATTAGGGCTCTATCTGAAGTGTGAGGAGTAAAGATTTGTTCCCAGGATGTAGGCTCTCTATTTACCTCTCTTATTGTATCTTTTGCTGAGAAAAAACTTTTTAGTTTGAGTAAGTCCCATTTGTTGATTCTAGTTATTAACTTTTGTGCTATGGGTGTCCTATTGAGGAATTTGGAGCCCGACCCCACCGACTGTAGATCGTAGCCAACTTTTTCTTCTATCAGACGGCGCGTCTCTGATTTGATATCAAGCTCCTTGATCCATTTTGAATTAACTTTTGTGCATGGCGAGAGAAAGGGATTCAGTTTCATTTTGTTGCATATGGATTTCCAGTTTCCCCAGCACCATTTGTTGAAGATGCTATCCTTCCTCCAATGCATGCTTTTAGACCCTTTATCAAATATAAGATAGTTGTAGTTTTGTGGATTGGTTTCTGTGTCCTCTATTCTGTACCATTGGTCCACCCGCCTGTTTTGGTACCAGTACCATGCTGTTTTTGTTACTATTGCTCTGTAATATAGTTTGAAGTCTGGTATCGCTATACCGCCTGATTCACACTTCCTGCTTAGCATTGTTTTTGCTATTCTGGGTCTTTTATTTTTCCATATGAATTTCATGATTGCTTTCTCTATTTCTACAAGAAATGCCGTTGGGATTTTGATTGGCATTGCATTAAACCTATAGAGAACTTTTGGTAATATCGCCATTTTGATGATGTTAGTTCTGCCTATCCATGAACAGGGTATATTTTTCCATCTTCTAAGATCTTCTTCTATTTCTCTCTTTAGGGTTCTGTAGTTTTCATTGTATAAGTCTTTCACCTCTTTTGTTAGGTTGATTCCCAAGTATTTTATTTTTTTTGAAGATATTGTGAATGGAGTGGTTGTCCTCATTTCCATTTCAGAGGATTTGTCGCTGATATACAGGAATGCCTTTGATTTATGCGTGTTGATTTTATATCCTGCCACTTTGCTGAATTCATTTATTAGCTCTAATAGTTTCTTTGTAGACCCTTTTGGGTCTGCTAGGTATAGAATCATGTCATCTGCAAATAGTGATAATTTAAGTTCTTCTTTTCCTATTTTGATGCCTTTAATTTCTTTCGTCTGTCTAATTGCTCTGGCCAGTGTTTCGAGAACTATGTTGAACAGAAGTGGTGAGAGAGGGCATCCCTGTCTTGTTCCAGATTTTAGAGGGAATGCCTTCAATTTTTCTCCATTCAGAATGATGCTAGCCTGAGGCTTAGCATAGATTGCTTTTACAATATTGAGGTATGTTCCTGTTATCCCTAGTTTTTCTAGAGTTTTGAACATAAAGGGATGCTGTACTTTGTCGAATGCTTTTTCCGCATCTATCGAGATGATCATATGGTTCTTATTTTTAAGTCTATTGATGTGGTGAATAACATTTATTGATTTCCTTATATTGAACCAGCCTTGCATCCCAGGGATGAATCCTACTTGATCATGGTGCACAATTTTTTTGATGTGCCTTTGTATCCGAGTGGCCAGAATTTTATTGAGGATTTTTGCATCTAGGTTCATTAGAGATATTGGTCTGTAGTTTTCTTTCTTTGAAGTGTCTTTGTCTGGTTTAGGTATCAGGGTGATGTTGGCCTCGTAGAATGAATTTGGAAGTTCTCCCTCTTTTTCTATTTCCCGAAGTAGCTTGAAAAGTATTGGTATTAGTTCCTCTTTAAAGGTTTTGTAAAACTCTGCTGTATACCCATCCGGTCCTGGGCTTTTCTTAGTTGGTAGTCTTTTGATGGTTTCTTCTATTTCCTCAATTGATATTGGTCTGTTTAGGTTGTCTATATCCTCCTGACTCAATCTGGGCAGATCATATGACTTAAGAAATTTATCTATGCCTTCACTATCTTCTAATTTATTGGAGTATAAGGATTCAAAATAATTTTTGATTATCTTCTGTATTTCTGAAGTGTCTGTTGTGATATTGCCTCTTTCATCCCGTATGTTAGTGATTTGAGTTCTCTCTCTTCTTCTCTTCGCTAGCATGGCTAAGGGTCTGTCGATTTTGTTTATTTTTTCAAAGAACCAACTTTTAGTTTTGTCAATTTTTTCAATTGTTTCTTTTGTTTCGATTTCATTGATTTCAGCTCTGATTTTAATTATTTCTTGCCTTCTACTTCTTTTGCTGTTGTTTTGCTCTTCTTTTTCTAGGATTTTGAGATGAAGTATGAGATCATTTATTTGTTGGTTTTTTCTTTTTTTAAGGAATGAACTCCAAGCAATGAATTTTCCTCTTAGAACTGCTTTCAATGTGTCCCATAGATTCCGATATGTTGTGTCTGTGTTTTCATTAATCTCTAAGAATTTTTTAATTTCCTCCTTGATGTCTTCTATAACCCACTGATCATTCAGTAACCTATTGTTCATTCTCCAAGTGATATATTCTTTTTCCTTCCTTCTTTTATCGTTGATTTTCAGTTCCATTCCATTATGATCAGATAGGATGCATGGTATTATCTCTACTCCTTTGTATTGTCTAAGAGTTTCCCTGTGACATAATATATGATCTATTTTTGAGAAGGATCCATGTGCTGCTGAGAAAAAAGTGTAACTGTTTGATGTTGGGTGGTATATTCTATATATGTCAATTAAATCTAGGTTATTAATTGTGTTATTGAGTTCTATAGTTTCCTTATTCAACTTTTGTTTGGAAGATCTGTCCAGTGGTGAGAGAGGTGTGTTGAAGTCTCCCATGATTATTGTATGGTGGTCTATTAGACTCTTGAACTTGAGAAGAGTTTGTTTGATGAACATAGCTGCACCATTGTTTGGGGCATATATATTTATGATTGTTATGTCTTGTTGGTGTATGGTTCCCTTGAGCAGTATGTAGTGTCCCTCTTTATCCCTTTTGATTAACTTTGGCTTAAAATCTATTTTATTTGATATGAGTATGGATACTCCTGCTTGTTTCCGAAGTCCATATGAGTGATATGATTTTTCCCAACCTTTCACCTTCAGCCTATGTATGTCTTTTCCTATCAAATGCGTCTCCTGTAGGCAGCATATTGTTGGGTCTTGTTTTGTGATCCATTCTACTAGCCTGTGTCTCTTAATTGGTGAGTTTAAGCCATTAACATTTAGGGTTATTATTGAGATATGGGTTGTTCTTCCAGCCATATTTGTTTATTTATGTTACTAAACATGGTTTGTTTTCCACTTTGATTATTTTCCCCCCTTTAGTGTCCTACCTCCCACTGTTGGTTTTCATTGTTATTTTCCATTTCCTCTTCCTGTAATGTTTTGCCAAGGATGTTTTGAAGAGATGGTTTTCTAGCTGCAAATTCTTTTAACTTTTGTTTATCGTGGAAGGTTTTAATTTCATCTTCCATCCTGAAGCTTAATTTCGCTGGAAACACAATTCTTGGTTGGAACCCATTTTCTTTCAGTGTTTGAAATATGTTATTCCAGGATCTTCTAGCTTTCAGAGTCTGTGTTGAAAGATCAGCTGTTATCCTGATTGGCTTACCCCTAAATGTGATCTGCTTCCTTTCTCTTGTAGCTTTTAAAATTCTCTCCTTGTTCTGTATGTTGGGCATCTTCATTATAATGTGTCTAGGTGTGGGTCTCTTATGATTTTGCACATTCGGCGTCCTGTAGGCTTCTAGGATTTGGCGTTCTGTCTCATTCTTCAAATCTGGGAAGTTTTCTCGAATTATTTCATTGAATAGATTGCTCATTCCTTTGGTTTGAAACTCTGTTCCTTCCTGTATCCCAATGACTCTTAAATTTGGTCTCTTGATGTTATCCCATATTTCTTGGATGTTCTGCTCATGGTTTCTTAACAGTCTTGCTGAGCTGTCTATGTTCTTTTCAAGTTGATATACTTTATCTTCATTGTCTGATGTTCTGTCTTCTAAGTGTTCTACTCTGCTGGTAGTATTCTCAATTGAGTTTTTAAGTTGGCTTATTGCTTCCTGCATTTCTAGGATTTCTGTTTGTTTGTTTTTTATAACCTCTATTTCCCTGTATAGTTGATCTTTTGCTTCTTGGATTTGTTTATGTAATTCATTGTTGAAGTGATCTTTCATTGTCTGATTTTGCTGTCTGATGTCTTCCTTGAGACTCCAGATCATCTGAAGCATGTATATCCTGAATTCTTTATCTGACATTCCATCAGCTGCAGCTATTACCTCTTCTAAAGTTGAGTTGACCTGCAATGCTTGTGGTCCTTTCTTTCCTTGTCTCTTCATACTGTTCGCGTTCCTTTCTTCTTGGTGAAACTGTTGTGCTATTGAATTTTCCCCCTATATATTTATATTGGTCTTGTATAGTTGCAAAGTCTCCCTCGCAGGCACGGGCGGCGGCTCTGCCCCTCCGCCAATTGGGGCAATGTGCCTACCACGCCGGCAGGCCGCTGGGCCTGCTCTGCCAGTCGGTAGCAGGTCCGCCGTCCTTGCAGGCGCGGGCGGCGGCTCTGTCCCTCTGCGGGCCGCTAGGCTTGTTCTGTCGGTGGTCGCAGTTCTGCCTACTTTGCAGGCGCAGGCAGCGGCACTGCCCCTCTGCAGGCCTCTGGGGCTGTACTGCCAGTGGGTCGCAGGTCCGCCTACTTTGCAGGCGTGTGGGGGGGGGGCGGCTCTACCCTTCCTCAGGCCACTGGGCCTGTTCTGTCTCTCGGTTGCAGGTCTGACCTGTTCTGATGGTGGTCTCAGTTCCGACTACCTTGCAGGCGCGGGGGGGAGGGGGCGGCTCTGCCTCCCAGCAGGCCGCTGCTCCTCTTCTGCCGGTGGGTCGCAGGCCCGCCTACCTTGCAGGAGTGATTGGAAGCTCTGTCCCGCCGCGGGCCACTGGGCCTTTTCTGTCGGTGGTCACCCTTCCCCTACCTGGCAGGCGAGGGGGGTGGGGGACGGCTCTGCCCCTCAGCAGGCCGCTGGGCCTGCTCTGTGTTTGGTCCCAGTTCCCTCTACTATGCCGGCGCAGGGGGAGGGGGCGGCTCAGCCTCTCAGCAGGCGGCTGCTCCTCTTCTGCTAGTGGGTCGCAGGCCCGCCTACCTTGCAGGAGTGATTGGAAGCTCTGTCCCGCCCTGGGCCACTGGGCCTTTTCTGTCGGTGGTCACCCTTCCCCTACCTGGCAGGCGAGGGGGGTGGGGGGCGGCTCTGCCCCTCAGCAGGCCGCTGGGCCTGCTCTGTCTTTGGTCCCAGTTCCCTCTACTATGCCGGCGCAGGGGGAGGGGGCGGCTCAACCTCTCAGCAGGCGACTGCTCCTCTTCTGCCGGTGGGTCGCAGGCCCGCCTACCTTGCAGGAGTGATTGGAAGCTCTGTCCCGCCCTGGGCCACTGGGCCTTTTCTGTCGGTGGTCACCCTTCCCCTACCTGGCAGGCGAGGGGGGTGGGGGGCGGCTCTGCCCCTCAGCAGGCCGCTGGGCCTGCTCTGTCTTCGGTCCCAGTTCCCTCTACTATGCCGGCGCAGGGGGAGGGGGCGGCTCAGCCTCTCAGCAGGCTACTGCTCCTCTTCTGCCGGTGGGTCGCAGGCCCGCCTACCTTGCAGGAGTGATTGGAAGCTCTGTCCCGCCCTGGGCCACTGGGCCTTTTCTGTCGGTGGTCACCCTTCCCTTACCTGGCAGGCGAGGGGGGTGGGGGGCGGCTCTGCCCCTCAGCAGGCCGCTGGGCCTGCTCTGTCTTTGTTCCCAGTTCCCTCTACTATGCCGGCGCAGGGGGAGGGGGCGGCTCAGCCTCTCAGCAGGCGACTGCTCCTCTTCTGCCGGTGGGTCGCAGGCCCGCCTACCTTGCAGGAGTGATTGGAAGCTCTGTCCCGCCCTGGGCCACTGGGCCTTTTCTGTTGGTGGTCACCCTTCCCCTACCTGGCAGGCGAGGGGGGTGGGGGGCGGCTCTGCCCCTCAGCAGGCCACTGGGCCTGCTCTGTCTTTGGTCCCAGTTCCCTCTACTATGCTGGCGCAGGGGGAGGGGGCGGCTCAGCCTCTCAGCAGGCGGCTGCTCCTCTTCTGCCAGTGGGTCGCAGGCCCGCCTATCTTGCAGGAGTGATTGGAAGCTCTGTCCCGACGCGGGCCACTGGGCCTTTTCTGTCGGTGGTCACCCTTCCCCTACCTGGCAGGTGAGGGGGGTGGGGGGCGGCTCTGCCCCTCAGCAGGCCGCTGGGCCTGCTCTGTCTTTGGTCCCAGTTCCCTCTACTATGCCGGCACAGGGGGAGGGGGCGGCTCAGCCTCTCAGCAGGCGACTGCTCCTCTTCTGCCGGTGGGTCGCAGGCCCGCCTACCTTGCAGGAGTGATTGGAAGCTCTGTCCCGCCCTGGGCCACTGGGCCTTTTCTGTCGGTGGTCACCCTTCCCCTACCTGGCAGGCGAGGGGGGTGGGGGGCGGCTCTGCCCCTCAGCAGGCCGCTGGGCCTGCTCTGTCTTTGGTCCCAGTTCCCTCTACTATGCCGGCGCAGGGGGAGGGGGCGGCTCAGCCTCTCAGCAGGCGACTGCTCCTCTTCTGCCGGTGGGTCGCAGGCCCGCCTACCTTGCAGGAGTGATTGGAAGCTCTGTCCCGCCCTGGGCCACTGGGCCTTTTCTGTAGGTGGTCCCCCTTCCCCTACCTGGCAGGCGAGGGGGGTGGGGGGCGGCTCTGCCCCTCAGCAGGCCGCTGGGCCTGCTCTGTCTTTGGTCCCAGTTCCCTCTACTATGCCGGCGCAGGGGGAGGGGGCGGCTCAGCCTCTCAGCAGGCGACTGCTCCTCTTCTGCCGGTGGGTCGCAGGCCCGCCTACCTTGCAGGAGTGATTGGAAGCTCTGTCCCGCCCTGGGCCACTGGGCCTTTTCTGTCGGTGGTCACCCTTCCCCTACCTGGCAGGCGAGGGGGGTGGGGGGCGGCTCTGCCCCTCAGCAGGCCGCTGGGCCTGCTCTGTCTTCGGTCCCAGTTCCCTCTACTATGCCGGCGCAGGGGGAGGGGGCGGCTCAGCCTCTCAGCAGGCGACTGCTCCTCTTCTGCCGGTGGGTCGCAGGCCCGCCTACCTTGCAGGAGTGATTGGAAGCTCTGTCCCGCCCTGGGCCACTGGGCCTTTTCTGTCGGTGGTCACCCTTCCCCTACCTGGCAGGCGAGGGGGGTGGGGGGCGGCTCTGCCCCTCAGCAGGCCGCTGGGCCTGCTCTGTCTTAGGTCCCAGTTCCCTCTACTATGCCGGCGCAGGGGGAGGGGGCGGCTCAGCCTCTCAGCAGGCGACTGCTCCTCTTCTGCCGGTGGGTCGCAGGCCCGCCTACCTTGCAGGAGTGATTGGAAGCTCTGTCCCGCCCTGGGCCACTGGGCCTTTTCTGTCGGTGGTCACCCTTCCCTTACCTGGCAGGCGAGGGGGGTGGGGGGCGGCTCTGCCCCTCAGCAGGCCGCTGGGCCTGCTCTGTCTTTGTTCCCAGTTCCCTCTACTATGCCGGCGCAGGGGGAGGGGGCGGCTCAGCCTCTCAGCAGGCGACTGCTCCTCTTCTGCCGGTGGGTCGCAGGCCCGCCTACCTTGCAGGAGTGATTGGAAGCTCTGTCCCGCCCTGGGCCACTGGGCCTTTTCTGTTGGTGGTCACCCTTCCCCTACCTGGCAGGCGAGGGGGGTGGGGGGCGGCTCTGCCCCTCAGCAGGCCACTGGGCCTGCTCTGTCTTTGGTCCCAGTTCCCTCTACTATGCTGGCGCAGGGGGAGGGGGCGGCTCAGCCTCTCAGCAGGCGGCTGCTCCTCTTCTGCCAGTGGGTCGCAGGCCCGCCTATCTTGCAGGAGTGATTGGAAGCTCTGTCCCGACGCGGGCCACTGGGCCTTTTCTGTCGGTGGTCACCCTTCCCCTACCTGGCAGGTGAGGGGGGTGGGGGGCGGCTCTGCCCCTCAGCAGGCCGCTGGGCCTGCTCTGTCTTTGGTCCCAGTTCCCTCTACTATGCCGGCACAGGGGGAGGGGGCGGCTCAGCCTCTCAGCAGGCGACTGCTCCTCTTCTGCCGGTGGGTCGCAGGCCCGCCTACCTTGCAGGAGTGATTGGAAGCTCTGTCCCGCCCTGGGCCACTGGGCCTTTTCTGTCGGTGGTCACCCTTCCCCTACCTGGCAGGCAAGGGGGGTGGGGGGCGGCTCTGCCCCTCAGCAGGCCGCTGGGCCTGCTCTGTCTTTGGTCCCAGTTCCCTCTACTATGCCGGCGCAGGGGGAGGGGGCGGCTCAGCCTCTCAGCAGGCGACTGCTCCTCTTCTGCCGGTGGGTCGCAGGCCCGCCTACCTTGCAGGAGTGATTGGAAGCTCTGTCCCGCCCTGGGCCACTGGGCCTTTTCTGTAGGTGGTCCCCCTTCCCCTACCTGGCAGGCGAGGGGGGTGGGGGGCGGCTCTGCCCCTCAGCAGGCCGCTGGGCCTGCTCTGTCTTTGGTCCCAGTTCCCTCTACTATGCCGGCGCAGGGGGAGGGGGCGGCTCAGCCTCTCAGCAGGCGACTGCTCCTCTTCTGCCGGTGGGTCGCAGGCCCGCCTACCTTGCAGGAGTGATTGGAAGCTCTGTCCCGCCCTGGGCCACTGGGCCTTTTCTGTCGGTGGTCACCCTTCCCCTACCTGGCAGGCGAGGGGGGTGGGGGGCGGCTCTGCCCCTCAGCAGGCCGCTGGGCCTGCTCTGTCTTTGGTCCCAGTTCCCTCTACTATGCCGGCGCAGGGGGAGGGGGCGGCTCAGCCTCTCAGCAGGCGACTGCTCCTCTTCTGCCGGTGGGTCGCAGGCCCGCCTACCTTGCAGGAGTGATTGGAAGCTCTGTCCCGCCCTGGGCCACTGGGCCTTTTCTGTCGGTGGTCACCCTTCCCCTACCTGGCAGGCGAGGGGGGTGGGGGGCGGCTCTGCCCCTCAGCAGGCTGCTGGGCCTGCTCTGTCTTTGGTCCCAGTTCCCTCTACTATCCTTCCCGGGTATTTAAGTGGGAGACTTGCTGGTGCAGTTTGGGGTGATGTATCCACGTGGGGCACAAGCAGGGGCGGGCTCTTGCCTCTTTGGATTAGGAGGACCTGGTGTCGCTGCAGTTCCAAAGAAAGGCTCATTTTGTAAGACTCCAAGAAAGAGGGCTTTGGGTTTCCAATAAAAGGAGGAACTATAAATGTTCTTTTAAATTTTTAGCCTTCCCGGTATTAGTAGGATTTGACTGACAAGTGCCTAACATTCCCATGTTTTTTTCCCAGATTGCAACCACTGCATGCACCAGAGATTCAGTGATTCAGGTCAATTCCAGTTTAACCAAAACAAAACAACAACAATGAAAAGGGCAGGAAAAATATGATCATGCAAAGTCCCCAAATGTTGCAGCTTATAAATCGAAGGCAGGGGGAGAAGACAAAGGAGAGGAATGGAGATGGGGCTATGGCAGGATGGTGCAGGCCCAGGCCAGGCACAAGTCACAGCTGTTCAGATTTTTCACACGACAGTTCCCACAAATAACGCTGTGAGACTCTTTGGGGACATAAAAATAGTAACTGTCATTTGAGAACCAGCAGAGCCCCGCCTTGTACTGGAAGCTATTTTGCTCAGCATAACATCTGCTGGTCACACTGTACCCCATAAATACAAACAATTAGCGTTGGTCAATTAAAAATAAAATTTAAAAAAACTAACCACTGGGGGGCGCTAGATGAGCATTTTATCTCAGAAGATGACCTCACCCTCAGGAAGTCTTTGGATGCTTCAAATCATCCCATCCCTTACCTACAGCCATAAAAGGGTGACACATAACCACTCTGCTTCATTCAAAGAAACTGGGGCTTGTTATCAGGTCACCTCTATAATAACACAATAGTCGGGGCTTGTTAAAAAAATTTTTTTTTTAATTCAAAAACAACTGATGTGGTTTAGGTGAGGAACCAAAGCCAGACTTCTGTTCATGGTGGACATAGGAGTATCTGTCCTGGGTTAGGCTAAAAACCCTTTCCCCTCTTCTGCCTTTCCAACTTCTTCAAACTCACAGGTCTGTGGGATGTTCAGGCTAGGTGGGGGTGGGAGTGTTGTTCAAGATGCAGCTTGTGGGATTGGTTTTTGGCAGCAGATCACAGTGCGAGTACAATGAAACTCTGTCTTGAGAACAGGCCTCTCAGAGATGGCGCCCTGACTGCTCTGGGGCTGGCAGTGCTCAGGGAATCCATTACATGGGTCTAACCAGCGCCAGCATTTTATTCCTGCCTGGGAGAGAGAGCCCTGGTGTCACTACAGTTCTAAAGAAAGGCTCGTTTCAGAAGACTCCAAGACTTCTAACAAGAAGGAAATCCACCAAGTCCTTTCACATTTTTGTTTGGATCACTCCAGTTTAACTGGATATTTTCCATTTGAACTAATTCCCTTAGCATCTCGCTGCCATAGCACCATGGGGTAACAGATGTGATTTCAGTGAAAGGCACCCAGTGTGAGGTCTGGAACACAGTAGGTGCTCATTGAAAGCTTTCTTCCATCTGCCCCTGTTGGCCCTGAAACTTTCCTAGTAAGATTCAAGTTAGGCATAGATGTTTATATCAAAGAGGGGCTGTGGGTTGGCATGGTGGCACACACCTGTAATCCCAGTGGCTCGGGAGGCTGAGGCAGGAGGATCACAAGTTCATAAGCCAGCCTCAGCAAAAGCAAGGCCCAATTGTGTAGCAAATTAAAGAATATTCATGACTCATTCAATTAAAAATTTTTTTTTTGGTGGTACTCGGGTCGAACACAGGGATGCTTTGCCACGAATGCATTCTTAGTCCTTTGTTATTTTACTTTTATTTTTTATTTTGAGACAGGGTCTCACTAAGTTGCATAGGCTGGTCACAAATTTGCTATCCTCCTGCTTCAGCTTCCTGAGTAGCTTGGATTACATATGTGTGCTACCACACCGGGCAATTGGATGTTTCATTGCAGAAAATAATAAAATTGTGAGAGGTCCCCACATGTCAGCATAGAGTGGCTCTGAGAGGTCACTTGGCTTCCAAGAGAATCAGTTTCTAAAATGAGAGCTCAAAATGAAACTGCGGGGAAAAAAACTGTAAAGATTGATGTAAGTGGATATTTCCCTGGTGTTTGCTGTTTGTTTTGTGCTGGAGATGGAATCCAGGGTCTCATTGCACTTTACCACTGCCACACCCTCAACCCCTACTCCTGTTTTTGAAGGTGGTATTTTCCCTGCCCTATTTCTTCATTTGAAGTTACTTTCCAAAGTAATTTTCTTTTCTTTCTTTTTTTCTTTTATTTATTTTCATTTATTTATTTATTTATTTTGTACCAGGGATGGAACCTAGGAACACTAAGCCACACCCCCAGCCCTTTTTATTTTTTTTTTATTTTGAGACAGAGTCTCACCAAGTTGGGCATCACTAAATTGCTGAGCTGGCTCTGAACTCTGGATCCTTCTGCTTCAGCCTCCCAAGTCGCTGTGATTACAGGCATGCACCACCACACCTAGCTCCAAGGTAACTTTCATAAGTGAACTGTATCTTCAACGACCCTATTCCAAATAAAGTCACTTTGTGGGAGTAAGGGTTGAAGGGTACTGGGGATTGAACTTCAGAGCACTCTACCACTGTGCTACCTCCCCAGCCCTTTTTATTTTTTGTTTTCAGATAGGGTGTTGTTAAAGTGCAAGGCTGGCCTTGAACTTGCAATCCTCCTACCTCAGCCTCCCAGGTCACTGGGATGATGGGCATGCTCCACTGCACTCAGCATAAGGTCACGTTTTTAAGGTACTACAGTTCATACTTCAATATATCTTTTGGAGGCCGAAGTTGGCCCATGTGAATCATCTCTAATGAACCGTTGCCTTATGTCACCACCCCACGCTGAGTAATGCCATAGGGTGAAACATTACATCTTGTTTCAGTCCGTTTTGGCATTTCTGTGACCAAAAAGCTTGACAAGAACAATTTATAAGAGGAAAGGTTTATTTTGGCTCACAGTTTCAGAGGTTCAGTCCATGGTCGGCTGACTCCATTGCTCTGGGCCTAGATGAGGCAGAATATCATGGCAAAAGGGCCTGAGAGAGGAAAGCAGCTCAGTACCTGACCCAGAGACCTCCTTCCTCCAGCCACACTCCACCTGCCTCCAGTTACCACCCAGTACAGGTGTCCTTTCAAATGATCAATCCACTGTCAAGGTTACAGCTCTCAGAATCTAATCATTTCACCTCTGAACATTCCTGCATTAACACAGGAAGAAGGGGTGGGGGGTGGGGGGTGGGGGGGGGGGAACACCTCGTACCCAAACCATAACAACCTTTTTGTGGCCTCAAACAACAGGAAGTAGGGAGAGCTCTTTCCACCAAGGAAAAACATAAACCCCAACATATGCCCGCAGTGAGCCATCTCCTCCAGCCACTCCCCACCTGTCTATAATTACCACCCAGTAAGTCCATATCAACGGATTAATCCATTAGTTAGGTTACAACTCTCAGAATCCAACCATTTCCCCTCTGAAAAATTCTTGCATTGTCTCACACATGAGCTTTTGGGGGACACTCAAATCTAAATCATAATACCTCCCAATCATTTGATGCAGGGAATGGGATACTTTGGGGTATGTATAAGAATCTAAAGGGCCACAATTTTCCTGGTCAACAGAAGGGGTGGGGTGTCTCAATCCTAGTCCTTCATAGTTATAAGCAGATACCCGATGCCCTGTGGTCCATTCAGAGGAAATCAGGGGAAACAGATTACCCAGGTGCCTACAATCCAGCTCCAGGCCAGCAACCACACAGTTAGATTTGGCTCTCAATTCTCTGCTCGATTATAAGAATGGTTGTCTAGCTCTGTGCCAGGGCACACACCTATAATCTCAGCAACTCAGGAGGCTGGAGCAGGAGGATTGCAAATTCAAGTCCAGCCTGAACAATTTCATGAGACCTTACCTCAAAATAAAAAACTAAAATACAAAGGATCTGAGGATGTAGCTCCATGGTAGAGTGACACTGGTTTCAATCCCCAATACCTAAAAAAGAAAAAAAGAAAAGAAAAAGGATGTGCCTAGATAAAGTGAGTATGAGTATGCATGTTCAGATTTTTTTCTTAGTTCCTATTGATTCAGTATTCGAGGTCACTAGTTCCCAACGGTACGAATTTCCTAAGGTCACTGTAACAATGTACCACTGTATTAGTCAGCTTTTCATCACTATGTCTAAAATACCCAACAAGAACAACTTAGAGGAGGAAAAGTTTATTTTGGGCTCAAAGGTTCAGAGGTCTTGGTCTATGATTGGCCAAATCCATTGCTCCAGGCTGGAGATGAGACAAGTCATCATGGGAAAAGGGCATGGTAGAGGAGCGCTCCTCAGATCATGGCAGTCAGGAAGCAGAGGGAGGGAGGGAGGGGCCAGGGAGACAAGATATAATCCCCAAGGACAAGCCCCAGAGACCTCCTTCCTCCAGCCACACTCCACCTGCCTCCAGTTACCACCCAGTACAGGTGTCCTTTCAAATAATCAATCCACTGTCAAGGTTACAGCTCTCAGAATCTAATCATTTCACCTCTGAACATTCCTGCATTAACACAGGAAAAAGGGGCGGGGGGAGGGGGGGACACCTCGTATCCAAACCATAACAACCGTTTTGTGGCCTCAAAGCACAGAAATGTTTTCCTTCACAACTATGGAGACTGGGGGGGTCTGAAATCGAGGTGGTACCCCCGAGGACTTCAAGGGAGCTTCTATTTCATGCATCTGTAACAACTGGCAATCCTTGGCATTCATTGGCTTAAAGTTGCATGAATCCAATTTCTGCCTTATTTCTACCAACAATCTCTTTAATGGCCATCTTCTCTCTGTGTTGGTGTCCTAGTATCTCTCTACTTTCAAGGACTCCAGTCATATTGGGAGGCCCATGCCCTACACCAGTGTGACTTAAGTACACCTTCAATGACCCATTGCTTTCTTCTGGATATGGTTTGTTCCCCAAGGTTTGTGTGCTAAGAACTTGGTCCCCAGAGTGGTGATGTTAGGAGGTGAGATCTTTAAGAGGTGACACCTAGTGGGAGATCCTTAGGTGAATTGGGGGCATGCCCTCAGAAGAATTAAAGTATTTCTCATGGAACCCTCATTAGTTCTCCAGAGAGGGCTGTAATATAAGGCTGAGCTGGCCCCACTCAGCCTCTCTGGCTTCCTGTTCCAAGATGTGACCTCTTCCTCTCACATGCTCTCACCATTGCCATCTGCCATGAGGTGACACAGTCAAGGGTGCCCCCACCAAAATCTGTACCATGTTGTTTGGACTTTCACCCTCAAAAACTGTGAGATAAATAAATCTCTTTTCTTTACAAAGTTAGCCTCCCTCAGGTATTTCATGATAGTAATGAAAAATAAACTAAATAGAACCTTTTTTTCAAATAAGGCCACCATTTGTGGCACTAGGATAAACTTCAACATATGTTTTGGGGGACACAATTGAATTCCTGGCACCAGCCAGGAATTTTCTTACTGTTTTCTTTACTGGGTTCTATGTTTTGACATATTTGTTTGCCAAACAAAATGTATTAAGTATTCACCTTCCTGCTTTAAAACAAAAAATCATCAAATTCATCCAGACTTTCAATTCCAGAAGAAGATGGTATAGAATCATTTTTTCCTGACTACAACTCGATACCTTCCAAATTATTCAATAGTCATTGATTAAAGGACTCTGAAAGCTGGAAGAAAGAAAATAGACTGGCTGGGAACCTCAAAAACTTGGAGGAACTGTACTGTGGCAAGTCACCTGGATTTTCTTTTCATCTTCCATATGCCTCCAGAGGGGTGACCGAGAGGCCTGCACCCTGGAATCACCAAAAGGCATGGAGGAATCCATTGAAGAAAAGTCTGCTCTCTCTGGCCAAAAGAAAGGATTGGGGAATCCCAACAGAAACCTTGTGGGGAGACTGGTTCCCCCACACACACATCCCACAACTGAAGCCCTGGAGGCCATCGGATCCATCAGCAGGTTCTACAGCAGTTGAGCTCCACACCTCTCTGTCGAAACACCCACAAGGTGGTCCAGCAGCACCAGATCTTCACAGATGTTCTTTCTCCCTGCAACCACAGCACCAGCAGAGACTGAGTGGAGACCCTGGCAAAAGAGGAGCAAAGCAGGAAAAAATAAATAAAAAGAATTCAAAGGGCTCCGTAAACTAAGCTGTCACTGATCCAGATGTCTCCAAAAGTAGACCAGAACCTGCCCACCAAACCTTAAACAGGAGTGACTGCTTGCTAAAGGAGAAGAGTTAAGATTAAGATTCTCCTAACAGACGAATCTAAACGTCCAGGATGCAATGAAGAAAAACATACACGCATAAGAAAACCAGTAAAGCCACGGTTTCCATGAGAAAAGGTCATCCGCAAATGTCAATGCTAAGATGAATCAAAGGTGGAATTATTTGACAAAATGTTAAAAGCAGTCGTACTAAAACGGCTTCAACAGTGAATTACAAATTACCTTGTGTTAGAACATAGGAAAGAACTGAAATGTTTTTTCCTGCTCTCTGCTCTCACGCACCAGCACAATGGATCTGACACCAGATGTGTGAGGGGTTTTCCCACACGCACCACAAAAACAATTCAGCAGATACCAGCCAGGGGTCCTCTGACCCCCTACCTGGAGATAGTATCAGAGCCCCTGGGTGGAGGCCTCAGTCCCACAATCCTACCCCACCCCCATACACTTCAGATGCCAGTCACAGGTGGTAGGCTGTCACTCACTCTTCTGGCTGACCAACTATAAACTGTTCCAATGAACCCTCCTTGGGTTTGATTAATTGGCTAGGGCGACTCATGCAACTCAGGGAAACACTTAACTTGCAATTATCATTTATTATAAAGGATACACAAAGAGATGTAAATGGCAAAAGATGTGAGAAGAGGAAGCATGGAATTTCTGTGTCCTGTTCAAGCCTCCTACTCTTTAGGAACATCCACATGTTCAGCTATATGGATGCTCTCCAAACATTTTTGGGGGTTGCAGGGGCAGTTATAGAGCCTTCACTACCTAGACATGATTGATTAAACAATTGATCAGTGGGATTAATTAACTTAATCTTCAGCCCCTCTTCCCCCTGCAGGGGGTATGGGGGTGGGACTTTGAGTTGCAACCCCCTAAACACAGGGTGGTTTCCTCTGGCAACCAGCTCTCCATTCGGTGATTATCTAGGGACTTCCAAAACTTACCACTTTGAAACAAATTAAGAAAGTCTCAGAAAAAAAAAAAATATATGGAACCAAATGAAAAGTCTACAACTTAGAATAATCAAAATTTTAAAATGACTGTATGGATTCAATAATAAAGTAGAAATGGCAAGAATCGAATCAAAGACCTTGAGGACAAATCAATAGAATGTGCTCATTCTGAACAATGAAAAGAAAATAATTTTAAAAAGAAAGGAGCAGAGACTCAGATGTCTGCAAGACAAAACTAGAGATCCAACATTCACTTCACTGAAGTCCGAGAAGAAAAAGAAATGGAACATGGGACCAAAAGATATTCAAAGAAGTGATGCTGAAAATGTCCCAAATTTGGCCAAAGACTTAAAATCGCTTATCCAAGATGCTTGGAAAATTCCCAATAGAATAAACCCAACAAAATCCATTCCAAGAGCCCATCATAATTCTGAACACTAAAGATATTCAGAAGTAAAATCTCATATACAGCAGGAAACATCTTATCTAAAAGGAACATAATTTGAACAAGAACAGTTTTCTCATCAAAACCATGGTGTCTAGAAGGAACTGACATATTTTTCAAGTCCTGAAAGGAAGACCTGTCAACCACAAATCTTATATAGATGGTGAAACAGTTCTTCAGCAACGAAAGGGAAATAAAGACATTCTCAGGCCTAGATACCCAGAGAATTTGTTTCCAACAGACATACCCTTAAAGAATGGCAAGTGGAAAACTCCCAAACAGAAAGAAAATGGTAATAGAAGACTGGGACTTTCTGAAAGGAAAGAAAAACATCCAAATGGGTAAAAGTGGAAGGAAACCCAACAAACTGTGTCGGGAATTGCTACCAAATTTTCAGCCAAAACCGGGTACATTTGCCCTCTCAGAATCACAGAACTGGCAAAGAGGACCAAGCTCTGATTCAGCAGCAAAGGAGAGTTTTATTCTTGGCCCAAAATAGGAGAAGCAAGAGACAGATTCCAAGTCAACTTTTCAATGCTCAGAGGTTGTGTTACCAGGCCTCGGCCAAAGGCCTCCCTCCGTCTGGGGTCCTGACTGACTGCATCAGGAATAAGAGAAAAATGATAGAACAAGGAAAAATAAATTTAAGTCAGTGCAGTTTGGCCCCAACTGGGAAGATAGATTGGCCTTACCCCAAAACACAGGAAAATTACAATTCATAGGAAGGACCTATGGATCATGGAAAAACAAAAGCAAAGAAATATACATATGTAGATTCACCAGGTTGTTGGCTGCCTGAGCCAATCCTAAAGATAAGTTTCAATGCCGGGTCTCTAGGTTCCACTGAGTTGTCCTGGTGCCAGGGGTCAGTTTTGTCTGTATTTGATAGACATACAGAGAAAATAGACATGAGTGGTGGGGACATGAGTTAAGAGACTAATTCAATAGAGTGGGCCCTGGGCTGGTCCCCTGTTGTGATGGGCAAAAGTGCGGCATCTGCAGTCCAAGGGAGAGATAAAGAATGTCCATGCGCTTCTGCCCTTTTCAACGTTTTATTTACTCAAATCACTTAATATAATTTCATTCTATAGGATTCTTAATCAGGGAATGACAATCCTTAATGCTGAGAGTTGCAATAGACATAATGAATTCAAAGCAAATGATTCTAAGTTAATTTTAAGCACTGCAAATACCCTTAATCATGACAGACCTATTACAGACATTCCGTCTGCATGCTGAGCTTCAGAACCAGATTTAAAGTCTTAAGTTTTAGATCTTAAGTCCAGCAGATGCACACTCACTCAGACCTCAGACTGAAGCAACCAGGTCAGGAACTCATAGAGGCTTCTCCTGGGGTGGAATTGATGGCTGGCTGAGGAGATGGTTATAAGATGTCCTTTTCTCACCAGTCAAGAGAATGCTGTAGAGTCTGAGAGTGGTAAGGACGAAGCAAAGGATCAGGCAGATGAGAAGAGTTGGGATGTCAATCCAGGTCCTCATTAGGCTCTCAGGTTTGTGTGAATCAGTGTCTGCTGGCTGAATGTCTGTTCATTTGATCCAATATTTATATTAAATTTGGGGGCTTCTGACCACCCTTTCAATCCCTATCAGCTGTTACCGGGTTTCTCAGTGACAACTTTTGTTCTGAGGTCAAGCCATCTGGTCTGGTGGTTTCTACCCTGATCTCTCACCTTTTGCCATTACCAGGGTGAAGGCAAATGACAGAGATTTTACTCTGAGTTTTATCAGGGTTGTGGACAGTGACTTATTTTATCAGGCTATCCCTGATGACCATATTGGAGGGCTCCATAGGCATGCCTGGTGGGAACTGCAGTTTTATTTCAAAATGGAGTTACTTAGGCTAAGGCCCTTCTTAGGTTAAGGCCATCCTTACACCCCCACATGCTTTCTTTTACAAAGCGATTTATCTAAAGCTACTAAGGCCCTGTCCTGGCTTAAGTCAACAGGATATGCTACACCAGCAAACAACCTTCTATTTGCAAAAGAAATGCAGACCCAAAACTCCTCCCTGCCAATAAGAACTTGAGTTACTCTGAAGGGGGAACTTCTGTGAACTTTATACAGACTCCAGGACTCTGGGAGACAGGATAATTAGGAACAAAACCCTCCAACCATAAAATCTGTAAGAACAAGTTCCAATTAGAACCAGTAGACATGGGTCAAGCTGACTTAGAGTTGCCTTTGTATCTTTTCTTTTTAATATACCTTCATTTTATCTATTTATTTTTATGTGGTGCTGAGAATTGAACCCAGGACCTCACGTGTGCTAGGCGAGCACTCTACCGCTGAGCCATGACCCCAGTCCTCTGCCTTCGTATCTTTAGCACGTCTTTATGATAATAAAATTTCCCCTCCGTGAAAGACCGTGCACAGTAGGGACTTAAAGCTCCTATGCAATTCTGCAGTCAGTCAAAAAGTGTACTCTGGTGGGATTCTCCAGAAACTTCTCTGGCACCTCAATAAAACTGGAAGGCAGGAAGGGGTGTATCATCCTTCTCCTCTATGAAAAGAGCCATTCATTCTTTCCTTTTCTCCCTTTAGAGTGTTCTTTTTTCCATTTTCCTTTCTCATGCCCGATACTATATGTGACTTCCTTGAAATTCTTCAAGTAAGATCGCAAGAACTGGTGGTCTCACATTCCCACAGTCACCTTGGCTCCACGGGCAGAGCTCACTCTGTAACACAAGGAGGTCTCCAGGAGTGGAGGCAACCCTACTCAAAAAGATGACGTCAGACTTCCACGGAGGTCTCCTCTGCTCCCAGAGACCTCTACTCAGACCTTCCAAGTTCTATGTTGCAGAAAAGAATTTAAGGGTGCATCAGGTCTGAGAAATGGATCAAGAGATTTATTACAAAGGGAAAGTTCACAATTGAAGAGAGGAGAATGAGCCGTCTTAGAGTGAGTTGCCTCACCTGGGTCGAGGGTTTTAACATTTATAGAGGTAAGAGTAGTAGGCAGGGGCATGAACTAGAGTCAGGGCAGGATTACGCAATTTCATGTTGGTCTCATTGCCCCCGCAATTTCTACTTATGTGCTTCTTACACTGCCCAGCTCATTAGCCTCTTCGGTCTCCACATATGGGTGTAAGTTCTTACTATTCTAACAAAACTCAGGTCGCTTCTCAGTTACCAAAGTCTTTAACGTGCATACTACCTAAAGGAATGGTTGCTCCAGCTGCCTTCTGGTTGCCTTGCAGTTTTGTTGCTTTTCATCAGCCAATCAGCAAGCTGCAAAAAGGACGTGGATGCGCGGACACAGCTGGGTTGTTCTGCCTTCCAGTGGTTTACCTGCTTTTCTCTCTTAAGACTCAGGGCTCTCTCTGTATCCCTAAATTCCTATCTCAGTTTCAGCTTCCATTCTCAGCCTCGCATGCCTGTGGGTAGCTGGGATGAAGAAGATAGCTTAAAGAACAAGTTAGTAGGACAATGGTTGAGACTAAGAAACAAACAAACCAAAAAAAAAAAAAAAATTGAGGCTTCTTTGAAAATTCCTAATTTTAAAAATGCCCCATTATAGTTGAGGAGATTATAGAAACAGGGCAGAAGAAATGAGGGGAGGGAAAGGCTAATAAAAGGGGAGGAAGCGTCGTATGTTTTCTGGAATGTGCAAAGGAAGTCAGGCACCACCTCTTTTTACTCCATTTATGGTTCTGTGTGTGTGTGTCCCTGGGGATTGAGGCCAGGGATGCTCTACCACTGAGCTACATCCCAGCCTCTTTTAAAGTTTTTCAAATTTTGAGACAGGGTCTCACTAAGTGATTGAGGCTGACTTTGAACTTGTGGTCCTCCTGCCTTAGCCTCCCAAGATGCCAGGATTATAGGTGTGTGCCACCACACGAGCCTTTCATGGTTTTTTTCTGGGCATCATCATGACAGTTGTCAACTTTTCTGGTGCGGTGGTGTTGTCATTTAGCATGAAGATGAAATTGTAATGAAGTTAGAGGTTGTCTGGAGGTCACTCTGACAGCCATCCTAGATCCAATCGGTTTTGTTAGTCCACCTGAAGAGGCACTTCCGGCCTACAAGCATCCTGTTCTCAAAGATTAGGGTGGATAGAAATTCAGCTAAGTCACACAGCAGTACAGTGGAAATAGGATCAAATGTCTAGGCTGTACACTGCTCCCTATATTTAGGAGATAAGAGTAGGTGGAAAGGAATTGGGTTTATTCAAGGGCCATAGTCTTGAAAAGATAGGAGGGGGCTGGGGATGTGGCTCAAGCGGTAGCGTGCTCGCCTGGCATGCATGGGGTGCTGGGTTCTTCGATCCTCAGCACCACATAAAAATAAAATAAAGATGTTGTGTCCACAGAAAACTAAAAAATAAATATCAAAAGATTCTCTCTCTCTCTCTCTCTCTCTCTCTCTCTCTCTCTCAAAAAAAAAAAAAAAAAAAAAAAGATAGGAAGGCTATAGACCTCAAAGTCCCATCTGAGGGGTCTCAGGCATGCAAAGAATTTTCTAGGGAAGAAAAGGAGAAGCAAGGGGGATAGCTACATACCAAGCAGGCTCGTGGATTTGGAAGACACAATACAGTAAAGATGCCAGTTTCTTCATTTTATCTATAGGTTTAATACAATGCCTATCAAAACCTCAGCAATGCTGGGCACCACAGCCATCCAGGCCTGTAATCTCAGTTATGTGGGAGGCGGAGGCAGGAGGAACCCAAGTTCAAGACCAGCCTAGGCAACTTAGCAAGGCCCTATCTTGAAGGAGAGGAGGAGGGGGAGGGGGAGGAGGAAAAAAACTCCTCAACAAGCCCTTTTTTTGTAGAAATAGACAAACTTTCTAAAAAGTATAAGGAAAGAGGACCAGGCCACCCTTTGAGGTGGAGCTGCAGGCTGAGACTTCTTACTGGGAAGCAACGCTTCTCGTGCTCAGTAGCGGGAATCGGGGAGACTCAGGCAGGGCTGGCAAACAGGCCCTGAGCGGAGATGGAGGACCCACCGCGGGCCTTCCTCAGATGTCCTGAGGCGGACCCGCGGCAGATCTCGCGCTCCTCCAGAGTGTGGGCAGCGGCCCCTGAGTGGACATCTACAGCTTCCTTCCCTGAAGCCCACAAGCAAGCACTCCCCACAGGGCACAGAGAGAGATGGACCCTCTGCTGAGTCCAGGAGCCTTGGAGCCAGCATTCACCAGTCAGCCTCCCAGGATTTGTGTGCCAGTGTCCCCTGCCAGCCTTCCTGCCAGTCACTCAGGGCCATGCAGCTGCACTGAGGTCTTCAGCTCCTTCTCAGGACCTGTGCCCAGTCCCTGCACAGAGGATCACAATCCTGCACCAGGAGACAGCAAGGGAAAGCTCGTCCTTGCTGTGAGCCCCCTATGGCCCACTCCCAGCTCCCGGTGGCTCTGCTCACGGTCCTCAGCCCAGGCTCCCCCACATCCCTTGTGGTAGAGTCTGGCTGCAAACCCTTCCTGAGCACAGAGCACCATCACCAGCTGGGGGGAAAGTGTGGTTGCCAGGGAAGTCTCTAAGACTCCTGACAGGTTCAGGTGGCAGGATCATTGACTTAACCGGGCAGTGCCAGAAGCAGGGAGGGAAAGGATGCAAGCCACAGTCTGCAATGAGCACAGACAGAGCACGGGGGTTCTCCCTGGGATCCTCGTTGACAGGGCACAGTTTTCCAGTACCTAGTCACAGAACAGGCTTCTCCTCTATCATTGCACGGGACCTCAGAGAGTCCTAGACATAGTGCAGGGGTGGGGAGGGGTCCATCCTGCTCCAATATGACAACCACTCCAGGCCACTGTTAATACCTGTTAATACCACCTGGCTTCTATATAGATAATTCAAATTAGGGATCTGATTTAGAACAGCCCCAGAAAACCTACAGACAGTACCCACAGACAACCTGCTGCCTTCCTGTCTTTAAGACAGCAGGTGAGAAGCAGACCTGGGACCATAAAACTAATATGTTGATGTGGCAGAGTTTCATGCTTATTAATAGCATAACATACAACATTATTAAAGTTTAAAATTTTCCTTAAAGAAAAAAAAAAAGTATAAGGAAAGAGTAAAGTCCTAGAATGGCCAAAACAATTTTGAGGAAAAAAGCACAAAATGAGAGGAACCAGTCTTCTGAATATTAAGGCTTACTGTATATCTGCAATGCTGAGTACTGAAGAAGACGGAGAGGCATAGATGAATGGAATAGGGTTGAGAACTTAGAAATATATCCACACAAATACGCCTAATTGATTTTTAACAAAGTAGCAAAAGCAATCCAATAGAAGAGGGATATTATTTTTAATAAATGGTGCTGGAAAACTTAAATATCCTTTAGGCTAAAAAGAACCTCCATTTGAACTTTACATTTTATCTAAAAATTAACTCAAAATGAAGATGAACTTAAATGTAAGACATAAAACTGAATCTCATTCAAAGCCTCAGAATGTGTACAAAAATTTAAAAGTAGAAAACTTCTGGAAAAAATCAGAAGGAAAAAGGTAATTGGAGCTCATTAAAATTAAAAGCTTCCATAAAGAGGATGAAAAGAGAGAAAAGCATATGCAATTACATAATCCAACAAAGAACTTGCATGTAAAATACATGAAGAACTCTCAAAACTCAACACCTGTAATAAAGCAAACAAACTATAAAATGATCACAAGAATGAAAAAAGTTTTCACTGAAGAGCATACATAGTAAATACATGAAAAATATCAAATATCAAGATCCACCTCCACCCACTCTTGTGGGACCCAGGCCCAGGGTAGGCCCGGGTCTATCCCACCACCGGCAGACACCCACTGGAGCTCAGGCTCCAGCACAGAACCACCCCCTCTGACCAGCAGACCCCTGCCAGAACTCAAGCCCAGCCCAGATCCTCCTCTGCTCACCTGTGTGGGACCTAGGCCCAGGGTAGGTCTGGGTCTGTCACCCCCACCTAACCTGGGAGCCCAGACCTAACCCATCTTGGGACACTGCAGACATTGCCACAGTCTTCCTCACGCAGTAGCCACTACCTTTCGACAACAGACAGGGCCTGGAAGCAGCTGCATCTCAGAGCAGGCATCCCAAAGCCAGTGTAAGGCCCACCAATTCAGCCTCATCTCTGAAAGACCTTGCATCCATCTTGGGGCATCTCCACTGCTATCTCAAGTTACCTCCTGCTATTGCCACCATCACCTTTAGTTGCAGTAGCATCTGTCGTGGGACACCTGCAGGGTCTGGAAGCCCGGCATCAATGTGAGGTTCAGGTAATCTGCATGGGTACTACAAGAAATATATAGGGTAGAAACTGTAATATCTCAGATCCACACTGCAAGAAAGGAAGACACATAGACAACATAAAAAGCAAGGGAGGAAAGTGCCCCAAACAAACCAGGATACCTCAGTAGCAGATCCTATGGGCAGTGAAGTTGATGAAATGTCAGAGAAGGAGTTTAGAATGTTCATAAATGAAATGATCTGTGAATTAAAGAAGGACCTAAATGAGCAAATACAGGCAAAAATTGATCACTCCAACAAAGAGATAAGAAAGCAAATACAGGTAGCAAAATATTACTTCAAGAAAAAGATAAAGACTGAAAAAAAATCAGAAATCCTTGAAATGAAGGAAACAATAAACCAAATAAAAAACTCAATAGAAAGCATCAGCAACAGACTAGATCACTTGGAAGACAGAAAGTCAGATAATGAAGACAAAGTATACAATCTGCAAAATAAAGTTGACCACACAGTGAAAATGGTAAGGAACCATGAACAGAACATCCAAGAATTATGGGATAGCATCAAAAGACCAAATCTAAGAGTCATTGGGATAGAGAAAGGCACAGAGTTTCAAACCAAAGGGATGCACAATCTCTTCAATGAGATAATACCAGAAAATTTCCCAAACATGAAGAATGAATTGGAAAATCAAATACAAGAGGCTTATAGGATACCAACTGTACAAAATTACAACAGCTCTACACCAAGGCACATTATAATGAAAATGCCTAGCTTACAGATTAAGGATAGAATCTTAAAGGCCACAAGAGAGAGGGATCAAATTACACATGGTGGGGGGGGGGGCAATTTGTATCTCAGCAGATTTTTTAACCCAGACCTTCAAAGCCAGGAGATCATGGAACAACATATATCAAGCTTTGAAAGAAAATGGATGCCAACCAAGAATCTTATATCCAACAAAATTAAGCTTTCAACTTGATGATGAAATAAAAATTTACAACTAGAAAGCCTGCACTACAGAACATCCTCAACAAAATATTCCATGAAGAGGAAATGAAAAACAATGATGAAAATCAGCAGAGGGAGGTATTACACTAAAGGAAAAACTAATCAAAGGAGAAACCAAGTCAAATTAAATTCCAAAAATAAACAAAAATGACCAGAAATACAAATCATGTCTAAATAATAACCTTGAATGTTAGTGGCCTAAACTCACCAATCAAAAGACATAGACTAGCAGATTGGATTTAAAAAAAAAAAAAAAACAATATGCTGCCTCCAAGAGACTCATCTCATACGAAAAGACATCCACAGACTGAAGATGAAGGGTTGGACTGTGTAAGCAAGCAGGTTTTCCATCCTCATATCAAATAAAGTAGACTTCAAAAGCTAAAGTTAATCCAAAGGGATAAAGAAGGACACTACATGCTGTTCAAGGGAAACATACACCAACAAGACATAACTATTATAAATATATGCCCCAAACAATGGAACATATACGTTCATCAAACAAACTCTTCTCAAGTTCAAGAGTCAAATTGACCACAACACAATAATTCTAGATGACTTTAACACACCTCTTTCACCACTGGATAGATCTTCCAAAAGCTGAACAAAGAAACTGCAGAACACAATAATACAATCAATAACTTAGACTGAACTGACATATATAGAATATTTTATCTTTCAACAAGCAAACACTTTCTTTTCTGCTGCACAGGGAACCTTCTCTAAAATAGACTATATATTATGCCACAAAGCAACTCTCAGCAAATACAAAAAAGTAGAGATAATCTGCATTATATCAGACCACAGTGGAATGACATTAGAAATCAATAATAAAATAAAAAATAAAAGCTCTCCAACACCTGAAGACTAAATAATATGTTACTAAATAAACTATCAGTTGCAAAAGACATCAAGGAGGAGATTAAAAAAATTCTTAAAGGTATATGAGAACACTGATACAACATATCAAAATCTCTGGGACACTGTGAAGGTCATACTAAGAGGAAAATTCATTGCATGGAGTTTATTCCTTAAAAGAAGAAAAAGTCAACAAATAAATGACCTAACATTACATCTCAAAGCCCTAGAAAAAGAAGAACAAACCAACACCAAAAGCAGTAGAAGACAGGAAATAATTAAAATCAGAGCTGAAATCAATGAAATTGAAACAAAAGAAGCAATTGAAAAAAATTGACAGAACAAAAAGCTGGTTCTTTGAAAAAAATAAATAAAATTGACAAACCCTTAGCCATGCTATTGAAGAGAAAGAGAGAGAAAACTCAAATTATGTACATACATGATGAAAAGGGAAATATCACAACAGACACTACAGAAATACAGAAGATAACTAGAAATTATTTTGAAAATTGTAGTTCAATAAAATAGAAAATATTGAAGGCATTGAAAAATTTCTAGAGTCATACGATTTGCCCAGGGAATCAGGATGATATACACAATTTAAACAGATCAATTTCAAGCGATGAAATAGAAGATGCCATCAGAAGCCTACCAACCAAGAAAAGCCCAGGACCAGATGGATACACAGCTGAGTTCTACAAGACTTTTAACAAAGAACTAATACCAATTCTCTTCAATTTATTTCAGGAAATGGAAAAAGAGGGAGTACTTCTGATGAGGCAAATATCACCCTGATCCCAAAAGTAAGCAAAGACACATCAAAGAAAGAAAACTTCAGACCAATATCTCTAATGATCATACATGCAAAAATTCTCAATAAAAATCTTTTAAATCAAATACAAAAACATATCAAAAAGATAGTGCACCACGATCAAGTGGAGTTCATCCCAGGGATACAAGGTTGGTTCAACATATGGAAATCAATAAATATAATTCACATAAATAGACTTAAAAATAAGAATCATATGATCATCTCAATAGATGCAGAAAAAGCATCCAACAAAATACAGCACCCCTTCATGTTCAAAACACTAGAAAAATTAGGGATAACAGGAACATATCTCAACATCGTAAAGGCTATCTATACTAAGCCCCAGGCCAACATCATTTTAAATGGAGAAAAATTGAAAGCATTCCCTTTAAAAACTGGAACAAGACAGGGATGCCCTCTCTCACCACTTCTATTTAACATAGTCTTGAAACACTGGCCAGAGCAATTAGACAGACAAAAGAAATTAAAGGGATACATATAGGAAAAGAAGAACTCAAATTAGCACTATTTGCTGATGATATGATTCTATACCTAGAAGACCCATAAAATTACACCAGAAAACTTCTAGAACTAGTAAATGAATTCAGCAAAGTAGCAGTATATAAAATCAACACCCATATATCAAAGGCATTTCTGTATATCAGTGGCAAATCCTCCAAAAGGGAAATGAGGAAAACTATCCCATTTAGCCTCAAAAAAATAAAGTTCTTGGGAATCAGCTTAACAAAAGAGGTGAAAGACCTCTACAATGAAAACTACAGAACACTAAAGAAAGAAATTAAAGAAGACCTCAGAAGATGGAAAGATCTCCCTTACTCTTGTATGGCAGAATTAATATTGTCAAAATGACCATCCTACCAAAAGCACTATACAGATTTAATGCAATTCCAATCAAAATTCTAATGACATTCCTCATAGAAATAGAAAAAGAAGACATGAAATTCATCTGGAAAAATAAGAGAGCCAGAATAGCTAAAGCAATTCTTAGCAAGAAGAGTGAAACAGGTGGCATCACTATTCCAGATTTTAAACTATACTACATAGCAATAGTAACAAACACAGCATGGTATTGGCACCAAAATAGACAGGTAGACCAATGGCACAGAATAGAGGACATAGAGACTAACCCACATTACTACAGTTATCTCATAATCAACAAAGGTGCCAAAACATACATTGGAGAAAAGATAGCCTCTTCAACAAATGGTGCTGAGAACACTGGAAATCCATATGCAACAAAATGAAATTAAAAACCTCTATCTCTCACCATGCACAAAACTCAACTCAAAGTGGATCACGGACCTAGGAATTAAACCAGAAATACTTGCCTAATAGAAGAAAGTGGGCCCAAATCTCCATCATCATGTCAGATTAGGCCCCGACTTCCTTATAAGACTTCTATAGCACAAAAAAATAAAATCAAGAATCAATAAATGGGATGGATTCAAACTAAAAAGCTTCTTCTCAGCAAAAGAAACAATCGATGAGGTGAATAGAGAATCTACATTTGGGGAACAAATTTTTACCACACGCACATCAGATAGAGCACTAATCTCTAGGATATATAAAAAAACTCAAAAATCTCTAGGGTATATAAAGAACTCAAAAAACTTAACACCAAAAAAACAAATAACCCAATCAATAAATGGGCCAAGGAATTAAACAGACAACTATCAGAAGACGATATACGATCAATCAACAAATATATGAAAAAAGGTTCAATATCTCTAGCAATTAGAGAAATTTAAATCAACACTAAAGATTTCTTCTCACTTCAGTCATAATGGCAGCTATTAAGAATACAAACAACAATAGTGTTGGCAAGGATGTGGGGGAAAAGGCACACTCATACACTGCTGGTGGGACTGCAAATTGGTGCAGCCAATATGGAAAGCAGTATGGAGATTCCTTGGAAAACTGGAAATGGAACCACCATTTAACCCAGCTATCCCACTCCTCAGTCTATATCCAATGGACTTTAAAAACAGCATACTACAAGGACACAGCCACATGGATATTTATTGCAGCACAATTCACAATAGCTAATCTGTGGAACCAACCTAGATGCCCTTCAGTAGATGAATGGATAATGAAAATGTGGTATATATACACAATGGAATATTACTTAGCAATGAAAGAGAATAAAATCATGGCTTTGCAGGTAAATGGATGGAGTTGGAGAATATAACGCTAAGTGAAGTTAGACGATACCCAAAAAAACAAATGCTGAATGTTTTCTCTGATATAAGGATGCTGATTCATAATGGGGTTGGGTCGGGGGAGCATGGGAGGATTAGACAAACTCTAAATAGAGCAAAGGGGTGGGAGGGAAAGGGAGGAGGCATGTGGGTAGGAAAGATGGTGGAATGAGATGGACATCATTACCCTAAGTACATGTATGAAGACAATGAGTTGGTGTGACTCTACTTTGGGTACAACCAGACATATGAAAAAATTGTGCTTTATATGTGTAATATGAATTGTAATGCATTCTGCTGTCATACGTAACAAATTAGAATAAAATTTTTTTAAATCCACTAAATATTTAAAGATCTCTTTATGAGCATGCAACAATGAGGTGATGTTTTTATCATTTGCATTTTTTTGTGGAAGCTCATATTTACTTTTCAAAAAGATTATATCCACTTGAAAGATGTTCATGTCAGAGGAAACAATGGTAGCAGGCAGCTCAATGACTCATACTCCTTGGTTCCCAGAAAGAGCACAGGTATTTGTCACCATAGGTTCAGCTACTTCTAGAGGGAGTTTTGGAATATTGATAAATCATTGGGAATAATCTATAGCCAGAAAAGAGTATTACTTTGGTAATGATAGATGCCTTAAGAAATCCAGAGTACTTGCTGGCTGCCACTTGTGCTGATTATTTATGAACACTGTGATTTTTGAAAATGAGACAGAAGCAACTAACCACAATTCCTCACCCTCCAGAAGATGAAGAACCCTGCCTGCCAAGGGTTGTATACTCAAAGGTGCATTTCTTTACTAACTTTACATTCATTGTATGGGTATTTTTCCTGACCATTAAAAGAAAGTTATATCTTTTGAGAGAAATTTAAAAAGCATTCCATTCCTTTCCATTCATTAAAGGAGAAAATTGTGTGACACATTTAGGAAAATAATTTTCATGGGTTTCAACAGTGAATTAATTGATCAAATACATTCAGTTGTGCCTAAATTAATATCTTGTTTTATCTTAATTTACATTACCCACCTATATTATTGCACAAAGTAAACTAGGATAGTAAAAAAGTTTCATTTTGCTCCGTTTTTCTGTTGAGTTCACTCAAAATAAGTAAACATGTAATAACCTGTAAATGTTTATCTAGAATAAAAAATATCAAATATAACCAGAGAAATACAAGTTTAAATCACAATGCAATATCTCTATATACCTATAAGAATGGCTAAAATGGAAAATCATGATAATACCAAAGATTGGTGAGGATGTAGAGATATTGGATCACTTACAAATTACTGGTAAGACTGTAAAAGGTACTGCAACTCTGTGAAATAGTTTGGACACTTCGACTTATGTCCCAGAGAAAAGAACACTATCTTCACACAGAAGCTTACACACGAATGTGTACCAGTTTTATTTGTGATATCTCAAAATTGGAAACTACCCAAATGTTCTTCAAAAAATAAATGGTTAAACAAACTTTGGTATATTTATACAATGAGATACTACACAACCATAAGAAGAAAGAAATTGGATATATACAAGAACTTGAATGAACCTCAAAGAAATTGTACTAAATAAAGAAAGCCAATAAAAAATATACATACTGCATCATTTTATTTATAATAGCATTTGTGAAATAGCACAATTATTGAGATGGAGAACAGATTAGTGGTTTCTGGATAGGGATTAGGAAGGAGATGAGTATAGCTATTAAAATAGCATGAAGAACTGGGCATAGTGGCACATGCCAGTAATCCCAGTGACTCTAGAAGCTGAGGTAGGAGGATCACAAGTTCAAGGCCAGCTTTGGCAACTCAGTAAGACCCCACCTCAAAATAAAGAGTAAAAAAAACTGTATACAGCTGAACAGTAGAGTGCTCTTGGGTTTAATCCCCAGTAATGCAAACAAAAAAATTATTAAAAGAGTAGCTTAGAAAGAGGGTCTTATGGTAATGGTATAATTGAATATCTGAGGCCACATGTGTAAAATAGTCACATATGTATACTCAAATGAGTGCATGTGTAACTGGCAAAATCTGAATACGTTCCATGGTTTGTCTGAATATCAATTTCCTGATTTCAATATTATATATGTTTAAATGTAAGTATACAAAAAACTAACCAGGAGATTGGGTGAAGAATCCATGAGAACACAATGTTAAATTTATGTCTTCTAGGAAATCTAAGGAATATATAATTATTTCATAATAAAAGATTTTATTAAACACATCCAACAGGACTTCTGGTCTGCCTCTTGCACACACAGAATTGAAACAATTCTAATTAAAGTATGAAAAACAGGCAATTCAGGGGAATCTTATTGTTTCACATTTTTCAGAATTTTCGATCTCAGAGATCCAATACATAACTTCAGCTGTTATCAAACTGTGACCCCCAAAATGAGCATCATTTCTATACACAAGCATTGCCTAGGAAATTGGAAGACATGCAAATTCTCATTGCTCAGCCCAGACCCGATGAACCAGGAACTCAGAGGCCCGGCAATCCTAGTTTTAACAAGGCCTCCAGGGAATGCCGATGGGCGAGCACGTTTGAAAAGCCATTCCTTTGAGTACTTCATAAATGCTGGCGAAACCGATGGTGCATTTTGCACTTTGAATCTTTGTCCTGGTAGAAATCTTCTGACAAAACCACATCCAGGCCCCCGAATCACCCTCAAACTCACACCCATATATTTCCTATATATAAGCTTATATAAAGGAGAATGATACAAATCACTCACAACCCACCATCCTAGGTCACTTCGGCACACGAGCTTCTGTGAAAGACATAATTTCCCATAAAAGCCAGGCCCTCAAGGGGATATATGTTCTCATTAGGCCTGGCTTAATGAGAACTCTAATTTGGAGGATAGTGATTATTTCTAGAGCTGTCTCAAACCTTTATCCTCTGCCCAGAGTGATGCTGGGAAAAGTCAAATTACTTTTAAACCAGTAGTGCCTTAAGCACTTTATTTAAAAGGCCCCAAATTTAAGATCCACTAAGTATAAATAATGATGTTAATAGCACCTCCTTCATTTGTCTTTATCTGTGGGCCTGGGAGGATCAAAGCCATCTGATAGATATAGCTTCAAAGCTGACTCTGGTCCCAGATCTGGGAATGGGTGTGTTCCAACAGGTCTCTCCATCCTTAGTTCCCACATTTCACAACCGTTAGAAGGTCCAAATCATCTGAAGCAGTTGTTACAGACTTTCTGCTGATGATATCCTCTTTTATAAGATTAATGGCACTAATTTCAATAGTAACATCAGCCAAGAAACCCTTTTTTGAGTGCAATGTGTCCCATTGTTTGATTTTTATCCCCCTCCATTCCTGGAAGTTCTCTAATGGAACATGTTTATGAACTAAATCAAATGCCGACAAATTTTGCTTTGAATATCTTTTACATGTCAAGACAGCTCTAGAAATAATTGGAGAATATAGGAGACATGGCCAGACAAAGATTGGGAGTCAGGGAGAAGGAGGTAAAGCAGAGTTGTCAATCCTATCTCAGGACTTGGAAGGGCTTCATTTTTCAGGGAATTGGGGAGAGTCTGGAACCCAAGGAGAGGATTACCCTAATGAACTAGATTGGCTCTGGAGTTGCTGATCAGGGAAGGGACCAGATAACTGCAAAGTGTGTTTCAAGGTTAGACCAGCAGGGAGATGGAGCCCGTCATCACCACTGCTAGGGAGAATCTGCCTGAGCCAGCTGTAGAGGTCAGCATCAAGGAATTTGGTCCAGGTTCTAGGCAAAACTCAGGCCCCAAGGGAGGACATAAAAGAGTCAGACAGGACCCTGTTGGAGGTTGATGGAGGAAGTGAGAAGCAGACTCCTAAATGGACTGAGGCCCACAGTGGAATGGATGAGCTAGGCCCAGGTTCTCTTCCACCCAAACTTCTATCTGATCTGCTTAAGAAGTTTTAGCTTAAAGAATGTTTTAGGTCCTTGTTCCAACCTAGACTAACCAGGAGGGACTCACTGATGAACCCTCTGGAAAGGGGTAAAAAATGAGGAATGATTAGAGTTGATTTAGAACCTTCCTGCTTCCATAGATTATTCCAGAAACTGGATGATCCGAGGGCTATTGATGTGAGAAGGCAGCAGCAAGAGAGGTAAGACATGGGGTGATATCCACTCCTTAAAGGCATTTCCTCCAGCCAGGAGTGATGATGAACAATGATAATCCCAGTGATTCAGGAGGCTGAGGCAGGAGAATCACAAGTTCAAGACTAATCTGGGCAATTGAGCAATACCCTGTCTTAAAATAAGAAATTTAAAAAGGTCTTAGGAGGTAACTCAGTGGTAGAGCACCCCTGGATTCAATCACCGGTACCATGATAAATAGTAAAGATATAATCTCCTGTCAGATCCCATTCTCTCAGATCTGTGGTTAACTCTTCCTGCATGTTAGAATCATCTAGAAAGATTTATTTATTTATTTATTTATTTATTTATGCATGCATGCTGGGGATTTAGCCCAGGGGTACTTTACCACAGAGCTACATCCTCAGCTATTATGGTTTGATATGAGGTATCCCCCAAGAGCTCATGTTAATATAGGAATATTCCAATGTAAAATGATTGAATTGTGAGACCTGTAGCCTAATCAGTACATTCTAGTTTGAGTGACTGGATGATAACTATAGGCAGGTGAGGCATGGCTGGAGAAGGTGGGTCACTGAGGGTCTTCTCTGTAAGGGTTGTTCTTCCTGCAAGCCCTCACACCCACCCACCCCTCTTTGCTATCTTGTTGCCATGAGGGGTGCAACTCCCTTCTGCCATGCCCTTCCACCATGATGAGCTTCCTCACCTTGGGGCCCAGAACAACGGGGTCAGCTGTCTATGTTCTGAGACCTCTGAAACTATGAGACCCAAATTAACTTTTCCTCTTCTAAGTTGTTCTTGTTGGGTATTTCGGTCACAGTGTTGAAGAGATAGTGTTGAAGTTGGTACCAAGAAGTAGGGTCATTGCTGTGACTCCCCTGACCATGTGGTTCAAAAGCCTTTGGAGCTTGTTTTCAGGAAGAATTTTTAAAAGCTTAATGATGTGAGCTAGAAAAGCTTTCCAATATCGTAAGCAAAACTTGATTGGTGATTCGGGAGGGAGCTCAGAAGACCAGAATGCCAACGGAATGCAGACTGTGCTCATGAGGTTTCAGAAGGAAATGAGAATTCTGTCGGGAATTGAACTAGAGGCCCCTCTAATATTCTGGCAAAGAACTTGTCTACATTTTCCCCATGTAAGGAGACTTTATGTGAGATTGAATTTAAAGGTGATGGACTTTAAATTCTGGGTGTTGCCTCACTTGGACCCAGAGCAATGGAGTGGGCCATCCATGGACTAAGACCCATGATACTGTGAGCCAGAAAAAAAAAAAAAAACATCTGGCAGAGGAAATTCAAGGCAGCACAACATTCAGTGAGTGACATGGATATTGCTGGAGATTTTTAGTCAGGTTTAGTTTGAGAATTGGGAGAATTATACTTAATTAATTTTATTTTATATTTTACACAAATGGAGCAAAATTTTTCATTTCTCTGGTTGTACATGATGTAGTCACTCCATTCATGCAGTCATACCCATACATAGGGATAAGCATTTAAAAACTTGCAGTTTGGCTAGAAAAGTACATATAAAAGTTGGAGCCAAAGAAAGTGTGTTTCTTGAAGAGATTACAACCCCCAAAAGAGATGCTAAGTGCTTTGCACAGACACAAATGCCTGGAGGGCATCTCAGGAATTTGTAGGGCAATACCCATTTCAAGCTCAAGGGTCTAGAAAAGAAAATTCCTTTGAGAAGAGATCACGGGGTAACCCTGCTCTCACAGAGGGGCCTAGGAAGTTGTCTTATAATGCTGAGTTGCCCAGGTACTTTGGCTGTTGCAGCCATGACTTCTGGGTCTCAAGTATTGTATATGCTGGCAACAAACCTTGGCATCATCCAGATGGTGTTAGTTCTTCAGGAAGGCAGGATGCTTGAATTAGGAGGTCATAGAAGCTTCCACCAAGATTTAAAAAAAAAAAAAAAAAAAAAAAGCTTCTGAGTTTGGGCAAAATATATCAGGATCAGAATCCCTGTGGGCTGCTCCTGAGAGGGAAATTCATGAGTCTGTGAAGGTGAAACCAAAGCTTGAATAGAGACCCCAGGAACTGATTCCAGTAACATGAACTGTCTGTTGAGAGAAGCTGTTGGCTGCAGAGAAATCCAGGCTAAAACAGATCCCAGGTGCACTTCAACTGGTTAGAGTCAAAGGGGTGTGGCTGTCTGAGCCCTTTGAAAATAAAATCTTGCCACCATGTATCCTAGATGATGTATGTGGAGTTATAGGACCACTTTGCCTGGGTGTATTTCTGTCTGGTTTTGGCCCCATTCCTTCTTTCTATGCCCCTATCCCTCGCTTTTGGAATGGGAATGTTTAGTCTGTGCCACTGTATATTATTAGATATGTGTAACTTGCTTTTGATTTTTACAGGGTCTCACACTGAGAGCTTGCCTTGAGTCTCAGAGGAGACTTTGAACTCGGACTTTTGGGCAATGCTAAAACTGTTAAGACTATGAGAAGCTTGAAGATGAACTAAATGCATTTTGCATTGTGAGATGGACACAAGATTTTGGGCACCAGAGGCAAAATGTTATGGTTTGGAAATGAAGTGTTCCACAAAATTTCTTAATGCAGGAATATTCAAAGGTGAAATGATTGATTTGTGAGAGCTGTAACCTAATCAGTTCATCCAGTTTGAATGACTAGGTAATAACTGAAGGCAGATGGTGCATGGCTGGAGAAGGTGGGTCACTGGGGGACTGCCCTAGAAGAGGTGTTCTTCCTACAGTCCTTGTTCTCTGCTTCTCTCTCCCTCTCACCCTTTCCCCCCACCTGCATACATGTGTGTGTGTGCTCTCTCTCTCTCCTTCCTTGCTGCTATGAGGGGAGCAGCTTCCCTCTGTCACATCCTTCCAGCTTGATGTGCTGCCTCACTTGGACCCAGAGCAATGGAGTGGGCCATCCATGGACTAAGACCCATGATACTGTAAGTCAGAAAACAAAAACAAAAACATTTCCTCCTCTCAATTGTTGTTTTCTGGTATTTTGATCACATCAATGAAAAAGGTTAATTAAAACACTGGCCCTTTTTATTTATTTATTTTGAGACAGGGTCTCATTAAGTTGCTGGGGGCCTTGCTAAGTTGCTGAGGCTGGTCTTGACTTTGGAATCCTCCTGCCTCAGCCTCCTGAGTCTCTGGAATTACAGGCATGTGCCACCAGGCCCAGCTCTAGAGAGCTTTTAAAGTTCCCAGTTCCTGGACCTCCCCCTACACAACTACATCAGAATCTCTAGGGATGGCGCTTAGACACTGGTAATTTAGAAAACTCCCTGGTGATTGTGATATGAAACTAAGTATTAGAATCACTATTCTGTAGTGAACCTTTGCCACTTAAAATGCAGACCCCTGACCAGCAGCAGGGCATCCTGTGGGCACTTGATGGAAATGCAGAATCTCAGACTCCCCTGCAGCCCTATTGAAGAGAGTTTGCATTTGCACAGGTGCCCCTCTGCACATCAAGTGTGAGAAGGACCTTTCTAATGAACACTGTGAACAATGAATCTCACACTTGGGTGCACACTGAAATCACCTGAGGAGCTTAAAAATAATACTGATGCCTAGAGCCTTTTCTGATATAATTGTTCTGAGCTTGGTTAGCATTGGGATATTTAAAACCTCCTCAAGGGAAGCCATGTACAGCCAAGATCCAGAACCATTAGCTGATGGACAGAGTTGACCCCTCAGTGCAAGCATCTATAATGAGAGTTGGGCATACACTGACAGGCCAGCCCTGCTGAAGCCTAACTTGCCAGCTACATGGGGGGGGTCCAGTGCCAGCATGGGGCTGGGGTGCAGATAGTACTTGAGGGCCAGTTTACCTGGGTACCAACCTCTTGCCCTCAGGGAAGCAGGATCAGGCAGCCAGCAGACACCTGCAGAAGCGGCTGGGAGTGAGACACTGAGGTTGAGACCCTCACCATGCAATCCCCCTGTTAGCTCACCATTGACATGGAAACTAGAACTTTCTAACTAAGTCCCAGAAGAAGGGGGTGATGCTACCAGGACCTCACACATGTAGGAAGGTTTAAGGTTAGAGATAGCAGTCCCAGGCCTCCTGCAGATGACTGATGAACTATTACAGATCTGCTGCTCCAAGCAGTGAATTGTCAATGAGGAATCTGGGGAGCGGAGCAGATAAGGTAGAATTTTATCTGTGCCCTGTGTTCCTGAAAACAATGGTTAAGAACCCCATCCCCCTGTCCCTGCCGACCTTTTGTGTTCCTGGAAGCAGCTTACTTCAAATAATCCTTCTTTCCCTTAAGACTTGGATAAGAATCCTGAACACCCCCTTGTTTACCGCACAAGGCCAACAAATTCCCATTCTTTTCCTCAGAAATGATTAAACTGATTTTCATTTCTGATCAATCAAAACAAAATGCTTGTTAGACTTCTGTTAAAGCTCTCTCCTTCCCCCAGGTTCTGAGCAGCCCAGAGCCTTTCCCAGCAGCCCCTCCTGCCCTCTGGGTGAAACATCCTGTGACTGCTGTAGTCCTGGCACTCCTCCATTCCACCTTCCACTCTGATTCTTTCTAATCTCATTTACTCCTCTCCATAAAAGAAAGAAAGAAATTGAAAGAAAGAAATCTAATCTTTAAGAGTATTTTCCCTATTCCATAATTCTGCCCCCAACCCCATCTAGCAATCCCTTCCCTCCCCTCAATAATCCTTTTGAATAAAGTCTCTTTACCAGGTCTGGTTTTGGTTTTTAATTGGACAGGGGGAAGGGAGAATTGTGGGGGTGCTGTTTGGCGAAGTCATTTTGAGGGCATCATGAGAAGGTTGTGTCTGGAGCTGGGGCAGGGCACAGATGGGACTGCCTAGAGCCAGCCTGGGAGAACAGGCCTGAGGATCCAGGAGGAAGCAAGGCGGGTGAGAGATCAGTCACCCCAGAGTGGAATACAGACGCCATTTTCAATGTTCTCATCCCTTTTCTGCTCTTTACCTCCCAGGCTGGGCTCAATGTGCACCCATTGTTGGCCACATGTCGGAGAAGGTAGGGTGCTCCCACCTGCCTTCGACTCTAGAGACTCTAGCAACGAGCCCCTCTCCTTCCTGTACCATAACCTCTCCCCCTAAACTAGCTCCATCTCATCATGCAAACAGCTCCCCCCTCTGAAAAAGCAATGTCGTCCTTGCTCTTGGTCCAGTGGCTGCCATTGCTCCCCACCCTCCACAATTAACCAAACACGTTTAGCAGTGATCTGGATCCCTTCACCTCCCAACAAGCTGCTGCCTGCAGAGCTACCTGTGGCCTCAAGGCTCTGCCACCCCTCGGCATTCCCCAGGGCTGACCACCCTCCTCCGTGAAGCTTCTGCTTCTGGGCTTGCTGCTGCCACACTTTGCGTTCCTCTACCTCCTGGCTTCTTTTCCAGACCCTTCTCTGTTTTCACCTCTTCCTCCTGGGCTTTGGTTGGGCTCTCCTTTCTTCCTCTTCATAGCTTGCTCCTTGAGTCCCAAGTATCATCCACCTGCTGACAATCACTGGACTTAAATTTCCAGCCTAGCCCAGTCCCCTAAGCACTGAAAATCTCCCAGCTGTCTACCCAGCAGTTCCCCATCAGAAAAACAGCAGCTATAGCCACAAGGGGGTGGAGCTTCACTTCTGCCTTCCTGCCACCTCCTGGTAGGGGAGAGGAAGGGAGGAGAAGGGAAAGATGAGGTGAATTTTTTTTTTTTAGTGTCCCTCAGAAGTCAAAATATGTCCCATGAGGCTAGACGGGTTCTGCTGGTCCCCAATCCTTTAATGAAGCCTCAGCTCCTTCTAAAGGAGAAACAGACATTAAATCCCTAAACCTTCTTTGTCCTGGAACCAAGCAGCCTGCCCTATGTTTGACAACGTAATCCTTTGTTAATCACTAGCTAGGGCACTGGGTAAAGCAGTTTTTCAAATCCTGGCCCCCTGGGTACGTGGCATTTGAGATATATAAATATGTTGCCATGGTGACACAGTGACAGATTAATTACCAAATCCTCCTGGAGCAAAGCCGCTTTAACAAGTTGGAACCCTGGGGCAAGGCAGGGCAGGGACAGAGATCCAGAGTCCTCTCAGCACCGAATTGGGGCCAATGGATCTCGGGGTCAGGGGAGGTGGAACAGCCAGTATCTCTATCTCAGGCCAAAGTTTTCTGGGCTCCTGGGCTTCTTGAATCAGTCCTGCCTAACGAAAAGGATTTCCTTCCTTTCCTTCCTAAAAATGTTTGAACTAGAAAGACCCCAAATAGCCAAAGCAATCTTGAGCAATAAGATCAAAGCTGGAGATATCACAGTACCTGACTTCAAAATGTACTAAAAATGGAACTTCTAACCCCAAGTCTTGTCCTTGAACAATACCTGTGCCATCCTTTTATCCATATTTTGCCAGTCATTATCTGGCCTGTATCTCCAAAAAATTAATGTGTTCTTCCCCACTGACACTGCCACCAAGAAGTTCTTAGCTGAAGCAACTGATTATCAAGGCTCTGTCTGTCCCAGAGTCATCACATCACACATGCGATTTTTTTTTTTTTTTGGTACTGGGGATTGAACCCAAGGGCGCTTTACCACTGAGCTCATCCAAGCCCTTTTCATTCTTTATTTTGAGACAGGTTCTCACCAAGTTGCTGAGGCCGGCCTTGATCTTGTGATCCTCCTGAGGTACTGCAATTATAAGCATCTGCCACTGCACCCAGCATGCATGTGATTCTTCAAAGGAAGAGAATGGGAAAATGCTATTGCTTTAAGTCACATCAGGGAATCACACTGAAATCTAGCCCATGTTGGAAAATGGGCTAAGATTGAAAAGTTATACAAATCTCACAAATGAGCCTGTTCCTTCTAATCCAAAGCAGAAGTCCACAAATCCAGGTAGGTTTTCATATTAACCTTGATGGTCCTTCTTGTTCCCAGATAATGGCAGCCAATCCCCTGAGATGAAGGCATATTTTTCAGCTGATGCTGGGTGCGGTAGTTTGTAGAACTTTGAATGATTTTTTATTTTAATTACTATGCCTATAACCCAGTGACTCAGGAGGCTGAGGCAAAAGGATCACAAATTTAAGGCCAGCCTCAGCAACTTAGTGAAAACCTCAGCAATTTAGTAAAAACCTACCTCAAAAAAAAAAAAAAAAAAAAGACTGGGGATGTAGCTCAGTGGTAAAGCACCCCTTGGTTCAATTCCTAGTACCAAAACAAACACACAAATAAAAAATCCAGGAGGGCTAAGTGTGTCCTGCAGGCACCCCTGAGTAGCCTATATCCTCACTACTCAAAGTGTGGGCCATGGACCAGTGGCATGAGAGCATGTTAGATAAATGATATAAAAATAGCACAAAAATAGGGGCTGGGGTTATGGCTCAGTGGTAGGGCACTCACCTTGCATGTGCAAGGCCCTGGGTTTGATCCTCAGCATAACATAAAGATAAATAAAATAAAAATTTACTTTAAAAAACACAAAAAATAAAAAATAGCAAAAAATATAAAAGAACATAAAAAATAAAAATGAATAATATATATATATATATATATATATATATATATATATATATATATATATATATATAAGACTTTCAGGCTCTACTTCAGACCTACTGAACCAGAATTTACATTTTTACCAGATTTTCAGGCTATGCAAATGCACAATCAGCTTTGAGAAGTGCTGGCCTTCAGCCCAGAGTGTCTCTGGAGTGGCTGAGGGCCAGAGCATGTGTAGAGCTGGTGCAAGTCAAATGATAAAACAGGCCAGGTCCCTACCTAGCTCACATCTCACCACCAACTTCACTCATAGCAGGAATGAGCTTGGCTTTATGAAGACAAAGTGGATATAAATGGAAAATGAAGCAAATGGAATTTGAACAAAGAATTAGATTAGTTAGCATCCATCAAAACAAATCAAAATCCACTTAATTTTAGGGGGAACAGTCTTTGACAAAGACAATTGTCAAAGCCTTTAAAAAAGCTTTGGAGCCTATTGAATCATTGATTCATATGCTCAGCTTCCTTTAAGAAATATTTAAGGCACCTTAAGAGACTACAGAAAAAATCAACAAAATGGACTTAGTTAAATGCAAGAGTAAAAATAGAGTTGAAAAAGAAGAATAAGGACATAAAATTGAGCCAGAGTTAAATAATGCACATAAAAAAGTCCTAAACTCTTGTTACAGGTGGGCCACAAATTTAGCATTGCAATCTTCTAGCCAAACATGACAACAAAGCCCAGTTGGTTCGACTAACTCATCTTTTTCATATTATGGGAGAAGATGCAAGTTGCTAAGAAGGAACACAATATCCTCCGTTCCTCTTCTCTGGAAAACTTCTCGGAGGTGTTGTTCACACATTGTCCCCACCTCCTCACCTCTTGTTCTCTTTTTGACCGACTCCCTGTCTGGCTTCTGCCTCACTGTCCAGAGAAGTTGCTCTTGGCAAGCTCACTGCATCTCGATGCTGCCAAAGACAATGCTCATGGTCATTTCTCTGACTCATGTCATTCAGTTGACCTTTCACCACTAGAACATCCTCCCTTCTGGCACCTGCAGGCTACATTCTCCCAGTTTGCTGCCTAGTTCACTGGCTGCTCCATCTATGGCCCCTTTGCAGGTCTTCTCTCCTCTGCCACCCCTCCACAAGCTGTGGCTCTCATGGGCTGCTGGGACCTCTTCTCTTTTATTTTCCCACTTTTCCTGGATGATCTCATAGCCTCCATGGTTTTAATGTCATCTGTGCTAATGTCTCTCAAACGTCATGTCATAGACCTTCTCACACCCAGGCTTTAAATGCAAAAGCACAGGTGCCCTGATGCCTCCATGGAGATGTCCCCAGCAGCATTCAAATTGGTGTGCAAACTGGGTTCTTCACCTTACACTCAAATCTGGGCTGTCCCCAGTCATCTCAAGAAATAGCATCACCATCAGCCCATTATTAAAGCCAGAAGCTCTTGTTCTCCCCCAGCTCTTTCCTCTTCCTACACCCCCACATCCAACCCAACCAAAAGTGTTGTCAATTCTGTCTCCCAAATATCTCAAATCCATTTCTCCTCTGCCACCACCACCCTCTAGTCAATGACTACCACAGCTTCCTCAATGTCCACCCTCACCTCCACACACACACACCAAACCTACCTCCACAGAGCAGTGAAAATAACTTTTTAAAGTCATATGTCATTCTAAGCAATGATCAGAAAAAAAGAAAAGGGAAAAATGAGATAATCAGCCAGGTGTGGAGGTGCCCACCTGTAATCCTCACAACTCAGGACCCTGAGTCCAGAAGATCACAAGTCCAAGGGAAGCCTCAGCAACTTAGAGACACCCTGTCTTAAAAAAAAAAAAAGGTGGTAGAAGGGAGGCTGCAGCTCAGTAGTAAAGTGCCCCCCAGGTTCAACCCCCAGTGCTGCAAAAAAAAGAAAAAAAGAATTATGAACCAAAGAATTAGGAACTTCCTGATAAAAGTACAGTCTACCACCCATGAGATTATCTTTCAAAAATATAAAACCTAATTTTAACTTGGTTTCTGTATTTAGTCCCAATTTATAGGAAAAATAGGCAATAAGTTCCTTGGACTATCTTTAGGATGTTGTAGATCAATACCCTTGAAGGCTGAGTGTCAGGAGGCTGAGAAAGGGCTGAGGAAAAGTCCCTCTACCACAGCCACCAAGTGAGAGCATTAAAAGAAAAAAGAAAAAAAAAAAAAAACCTTTTAGCAAGTCCAGTTGTTCCTGTGTTTGCACCACCATGGACCTCCTTTGTTGATTTTTTTCCTCTAGAAATCCCTTGTCTTCTCATTTATTTAGCATGCCACAAGTCTTTACTGAGTACCTACTCTGAGTCAAGCATTGTACAAGTAACAGTGGGGCAAGGTAAGCAAAACCTGGCACAGATCCCTTCATAGAGCTCAAAGATGAACGGGAAACCTAGATTGATATAATAAATGGCTATATATAGAATCTCAACCAAATGACACTTGTGCTGAGATCAGAGACTTAATAAAGTAGACTTTAACCAAGGTGATATCAGAAGAGAAGAGCTTCACCATACTCAGCCCAGTTTCCATGAATATATGCCAACTATGGGTCAAGGCCCCCATGATATTTCAGGAACTCTTTGTCCTACACAAATATTTAATGGAAACTCCCCATGTTACATATGAGGACCATGAGGACCAGCTGTGTGAAGTCTTAGAGCTTGCTTCCTTAAGAGAACATCGGCCACTAAGAAGATAAATACCAAACCTTTTAACTGACCAGTTTTTGGAAATGATTGTATAGCTTAAATAAGGAACTAGTTTCAGTCATTCAATTTCCTCCCAACTTTGCTCATTTAGTAACACTAAATCTAAGTGGCTGTGGAGTTCAGGTGCTCGTAGTGGGATGGCAATAATAACTGCCTGTCACCAAACTCGAATGGAAACAAAGTCCTTAATTTCTCAAAAAGCTGCAATTTCAGATGAACCTGACTCATGGCAGGGAAGGAAATAAGAAATTACAGGAAATATTTTTAAGCCTTTGCAAAGGTATTCAAAAAGTTTTTGAATCCATACAGTAACCATTTCTGTGTTTTGTCTCCTTTCTCTGGTATTTAAATGTAATTTTGATGTCTGCCAAGTTAAATTACCCATTTGACCAATTTATGCCCTTAAGTTTAAATGCTATAATTATCCTTAATAAGTATAACTATCACCCTGTGTTTTGCTTAATGGTTAGAAAGTTTTATGCCTTTTAAAACTCTGCCTACAGGTGGAACATTCATATAGCTGAAACTCTGCTCTGCATGAATTGTCAAATTAGATCAAAGAGTTTTGCTTTTGTTTACCAGAACAACATGAGCTTGAAAACGCAGGGTTGAAAGGAAAAGACACACACACACACACACACACACACACACACACGCACGCACGCATGCACGCACACACATGATATTCTTTCAAGAATCTTGGCAAATTGAGGAAATCCCATGCATATTTTTGCAAAAAATAAACTTAATCTTCTAGAATACCTTTTTCTCTACATACGTAATTCAAGTGCTATAAAAATATTTTTTCCAGTTGTAAGTTGATAGAAAATGAAACTTCTGTTTATCCCATGTGCCTTATAATCTTTCTCAGTGATATTTTTTTCACAACACATACTTCTTATTTCAGATTTCAATCTCTCCAATCTGTGATCCTCCTGCCTCAGCCACCTGAGGCACTGGGATTACAGGTATGCACCACTGCACCTGGAGAGGTGCCTTATTATTTTCAACCAAGCAACGAATTTGGGAACTTCTTTTTGCAGGTAGGTGTTCATATTGACTCCCACCCTTACCCCGGAGGAGAATTCAGAGGTTCTGCCTTTGCTTTGTTTTCTTTTTTATTTATATGGTGTCAAACACAAAAACAAAAGCAAATCTAGATTTAGTTTAAAAAGATAGTTTATTCAAAAAGATTATTGCAAAAGGTGAGGAAAAGGAGTAGCAATAGGGAGAACTCTGACTGCAAGAACTTCAAGTGTCTCAAGGGTTGGCAAAAAGGGTTTCTTTTACAGGGTAGAGTAAACAAGACTAGAAAGTGGGACAAATGGTGTAGCATGATTGGAAAGTAGATTAGAGCATGTTTTACCCCAAGACCAGCATTTTCTCAAGAGGGGCTGGTGAGGAGTTCTGTACTAACTCAGGATGAGAGTGGTTCCAAGTTCAGGGACCTGAGGGAAGGAGACTTTGATTAACAAGTATTTTATTCTGATCAGTGGTGGGGAGTAGCAGCTCAGAGCATCAATTATGATACAAAGAATGAGAATTTGGGGCTGGGGTTGTGGCTCAGTGGTAGAGTGCTTGCCTCACGTGTATGAGGCACTAGGTTCAATTCTCAGCACTACATATAAATAAATGAATAAAATAAAGGCCCATCAATACTAAAAAAATTTTTTTAAAAAAAGAATGAGAATTTGGAGGACCCATCTCTGACCTTGTTTAGGTAAACAAGGGGACATCCATGAGTCTCATCTAAGTCATATTGGGAAGAAGGGTCCTTTGCAGTAATCACCCTTTGTTTCCCAGAACACCAAAGGGTAAGAAGGATTTCTCACTCCTCACTGTTTTCCAGGGGTTCAGAGCTTCCGTGAAGTTCAGTGGTATCTGTGGCCACAATCAAGTCCAGGCTTCAGGAGGTCAGAACACATCTTGGGATGCTCTGCTGGCTTAGAAGCAGAAAGGAGCATCTAGCATGGATGGAGAGAGGTATCACAGGGCAGCCAGCACCCTGCCAGGGTAGTTTCCTGCTCAGAAGGTGATAAGCTACCTGAGAAAAAGAAAGTCTGAAATAATTAGGAAAGAAATAAGAGATAGAGCCAAAAAATAGGTTCAAAAAGATCCTCCAGTCCACACAGGAGTTGGAACCAAAGGACTAGAAAATGGTTCCAGTTCTTTATTTAAGAGAGAGTACACCAAAGGCAGGGATAAGGTTTCAGCGAGGGAGTCTTGCTTCATGGTGCCTTGCAGTAAACAGGTTGATTGGCATCTCGGCAAGCCACACCCTTCTCTGGTGCTGTGTGGAACCTGTGGAAGAGCTGAATAGAAAGTCACATGTACCGGGCAGTCTTCAACCAGCAGGGATGTTGCTGAGAGTTCCCAGATACCCAGTTTTCCTACCCAATGGCTTCATGCCGACTGTGTTCATGCACATTTCACAAGTGGCTTCTGGCACAGAGGAGTGGTCTCAGTTGTCCCTTCTGGGGTATCTGCTTTGACTGGTGCCCTCTTCTGCCTCCTCCTGAGATCCATGCCATTTGTGAGCAAGCATGAGCTACCTGACAGCTGGAGAAAACCAGGAATATCTGGATTCTTTGGGTCTTGCAGCCTACTTTCTGTATCTTATTTGTTCACAACACATTTTAAAATTTTAAAAGTTCCACTATCTTCCATTGGTCATGTCTTTCAGAAAATAACCAACTACCTGGCTGTAAAAATAATATACGTTCATGATTGAAAATATGTATGTACACTTTTTAAAGACACACTCAACATCATGGGAGGGATGACAGCAAAGTGGCAAAATTGGAAGCCTTGGAAAGGATCAGTGAACTGAAAGACTGTCTATTAGAAATTACCCAATCAGAGGAACAAGAAGGGGGGAAAGTGAAAAAGAGTGAACAAAGCTTAAGGGACTGAAGCGACATCCTCAGGTAGATGAACATACGCATTATGGGAGTCCTGAAGGGAGGAGATACAAAGGAGTAGAGAGCTAATTTAAAAAGTAATGACCACTTGGAGCAGTGGCACATGTCCGTAATGATAGCAGCTCCGGAAGCTGATGCAGGAGGATCACAAGTTCAAGGCCAGCCTCAGCAAGTTAGTGAGGCCCTGTCTCCAGATAAAAAATAAAAAGAGCTGGGGATGTAGCTCCATGGAAGAGCACCCTGATTCAATCCCTAGTACCCACCCCCAAAATGTCCAACTGGCTAAGAATCTGTATATAAGGGAGATCAACAGTATGTGTCTTCCTGTGTCTGGCGTATTTCGCTTAGCATCACGTCCTTTGGGTTCATCCACATCATTGCAGAGAGCAAGATTTCCTTCTTGTACACACAAACACACACGTGCGTGTACACACTATACAGTGAGTTAGAATTGTGATAAGTTGGGACTACACACATACAACACACACACACACAAGTCCCCTATTTATCACAATTCTAACTCACACATTATCAACTTTACAATGGTGTGAGAGAGATACACATTCAGTAGATACCATACTATGAATTTTGATCTTTTCTTGGGCTGGCAATAGGCAGTGCAATACTCTCTTGATGCAGGCAGAAGCTCCCAGTCAGCCATACAATCATGAGGGCACAACCAATACCACTCAGTGTTCTGTGTTGCCAACCTCTGACGTTTGGTAGGTTAGATGTATCCAATGCGTTTTTGACTTAACAATATTTTCAACTTATGATGGGTTTATCTCTGTCACATAGCCCAGATGTGGAAACAATCTAAGTGTTGGTCAATAACTGAAGACATAAAGAAAAGGTGATATATACTTACAATGAAATTTTATTCAGCCTTTAAAAATAAGGAAATCCTGCCATATGCAACAACGTGGTAGACACTGAAAGACATTAAGAGAAATAAGCCAGTCACAGAAGGACAAATACTGCAGGATTCTGCTTCTCTCAGGTGCATGAAGTTGTCAAATGCAGCAAGAACCTGCTTCTTAAATTTTTTTAATGAATTAAAAAAAAAAAGAAACACATAGACAAGAAGTAATAACAATAGTGACAAATTCTGTCACTTCCCTGAAGTGTCTAAAGTTGTCAAACCCACAGAAGCACAGAGTAGAATGGTGGTTTCCAGGGGCTGAGGGCAGGGGTGGGGGTCGGGGGAGTGGTGAGGGGGTGGGGGTTGCCATTCCACAAGTATAATGTTTCAGTTCTGCTAGATGAATAAGTTCTAGAGATTGCTGTACAACATTGTGCCTGGTTAACACTGTTCATCGTATGATACGATGATCTACTCTCTGCTAAGAGAGTAGATCTCATGTTAAATGTTAATAGAATAAAATTTTGAAAAGAATTTAGTAATATTTTTCCTTTGGTACCAGGGATTGAACCCAGAGGCACTGAAACACTGAGCTACATCTTTAGCTCTTTTTATTTTTTATTTTGAGACAGGACCTCACTAAGTTGCTGAGGCTAGCCTTGAACTTGTGATCCTCCTGTCTCAGCCTCTGGAGTCGCTGGGATTATAGGCATAGTAATTTTTTTTAAAAATCATTCAAAGTTCTACAAACTACATGGTAATTACAGATGACATTTAGATGCAGGTTTTCTTCATTGGTTATTCTTTAATGGTTATCATAGTATATAGGAAGTTTTAATGTCATTGCTATTTTTTTTACTGTTCATATATGTGGGGGTTTTTTATTTTAAATTTGGGGGGTACCCAGGGATTGATCACAGGGGTGATTAGCCACTGAACCACATCCCCAGTCCTTTTAATTTTTTTAATTTTGGGCAAGTTCTCACTAAGTTGCTTAGGGCCTTGCTAAATTTCTGAGGCTGCCTTGAACTTGTAATCTTCCTGCCTCAGCCTCCCAAATAACTGGGACTACAAGGGCAAGCTACCATGCCCAGTTATGTATGTTTCCTCCACAACTCTCATTGTATCTCTTGGACTTTGGGGAGGTTATATTTTCAAAATGTGTGTCCAAATTTTTAATATACTATCTCTCATCCTTTTCTTTATTTATACCTTTTATTCTTTTATTAATGCATATTGGAATTTTTAGAACATTATTAAATTACAGAAATAATTGCAAGCATTAGTCTTATTCCTTACTTTGTCATTAAATGTGAATTTGGCTATTTAGAATAAGGTTTAGATGAAGATATCTGATGAGACCATTCCTTTTTTTTTTTTTAAGTTGCTGATGGACCTTTATTTTATGCACTTACTTATATGTGGTGTTGATAATCAAAGCCAGTGTCTCACACATGTGAGGCAAGCCACAAACCCAGCCCCTGATGAGGCCATTCTTTTTTCTTTCTTTTTTTTAAGAGAGAAGAGAGAGAGAGAGAGAGAGAGAGAGAGAGAGAGAGAGAATTTTTTAATATTAATTTTTCAGTTTTCGGTGGACACAACATCTTTATTTTATTTTTATGTGGTGCTGAGGATCGAACCCAGTGCCCCGCGCATACCAGGCAAGCGCACTACCACTTGAGCCACATCCTTAGCCCTCTTTTTTTTTGTATAAGCCCTTATTTTATTTTTTATTCTAATTTATTTTTAATTTTTAATTTCATTCGTTATATGTGACAGCAGAATGCATTACAATTCATATTACATATGTAGAGCACAATTTTTCATCTCTCAGCCTGTATACGAAGTATATTCACACCATTCATGCCTTTTTCATACATGTACTTAGGGTAGTGATGTCCATCTCATTCCACCATCTTTTTTTTTTTACCCCCTTGCCCCCTCCCTTCTCGTCCTTCCCTCTGCCCTATCTACAGTTTGTCTAATCTTCCCATGCTCTCCCTCCCAATCCCACTATGAAAAAGCCTCCTTATATCAGAGAAAACATTCGGCATTTGGTTTTTGGGGATTGGCTAACTACTCTAGCATTATATTCTCGAACTTCATCCATTTACCAGCAAATGCCATGATTTTATTCTCTTTTAATGCTGAGTAGTATTCCATGGTGTATATATGCCACATTTTCATTATCCATTCACCTACTGAAGGGCATCTAGGTTGGTTCCACAGTTTAGCTATTGTGAACTGAGCTGCTATAAACATTGATGTGGCTATGTCCCTGTAGTGTGCTGTTTTTAAGTCCTTTGGGTATGAACCAAGGAGTGGGATAGTTGGGTCAAAAGGTGGTTCCATTCCCAGTTTTCCGGGGAATCTCCATACTGCTTTCCATATTGCTGATGAGGCCATTCTTTAGCATACTAAATAAACGTCCTTTTTATCTCAGTGGATACAGAAATGAAGTTTTAGTTTTATCAAATACTTGTTTTGCATCTTTGAAGACAATCATATCTTTCTTTCCTTTTCTCTACTGATGGGTGAATTGTATTAATGGATTATTATTAAAAGTATTAAAAGATCCTTGCACTTTCAGACTGTCAGTGTTGGACTGTTCCTGAATGAGAATCTCAATTTGAAAGTACTGGTGGTTTATTCAGAATATCTGCATCTATTCATAAGTGAAATCGATTTCTAACTTTTGGGAAGTCATCTTGACCGTGTTTTGGCATAAAACTATTAGAGCTTCACAAAATAAATGGAGATAACTCGGTCATTTTATGTATTTGGAAACAAGTTATACAGGATAAGAATTATCCATTCTTTTTTCTCCATATTTTCACCAGCATTTTTTATTTTGATTTTAATAGTGGCCATTCTGATTGGGGTGAGATGGAATCTCAATGAGGTTTTGATTTGCCACTTTCTAATGGCTAGATATTGAACATTTTTTTCATATATTTACTGCCATTTGTATTTCTTTTGAGAAATGCCATGGTGAAATCCATTAGTTTGTATAATTAGCATGATTGAATAATTTAAAAAGTATTATCTATTCTCTAACAGCACAAGCCTATGGAAAGTCCTGTAATGGTGAAAACATTCTGTATCTGTTCTGTTCAATATGGCAACCATTAGCTGCACAGGCTGTTGAGCACTCAAAAGTGGTCGGTGCAACTAAAAAACAGAATTTTATGTTTTTTTAAAAACTTTATTTATTTACTTTAATTAGGTATATATGATAGCAGAATGTATTTGATTCATCGCACACAACTGCAGCACAACTTTACATTTCTATGGCTGTACATGATGCAGTGTCACACCATATGTGCAGTCATACATGTACCTAGGGTGTATTTAGCCATGTACAGTGGTGCACTCTTCTGATCCCAGCTACTCAAGAGGTCAGCTTGGGAAACTCAGCAAGACCCTGTCTCAAAATAAAAAAAAATAAAAAGGGTTCAGTTTTGGAACACCCCGGGGTTCAATTCCCAACACCCTCCACACACACACACACACACACACACACACATGCATGCACACGCACACGTGCGCACCCACACACACAGTAGTATTTGTTGAGGGATGTGAGACATTGGAAAACCGTATGTTTTAGTCTTTTCCATTTGTTGCCATACCTGCTCTAACCCCTTCATTCAAATTTTAAGTGAACCACATTTAATCCTCTCTCCTGCCTTTCTAAGGTTCTGGGCTCTAAGTGTGAGCTCACCACGGAGACCGGAGACCGGAGTTACCAACAATAGAAAAACTCGTGTCCATGGCAACCAGAAAACCCAAGGCAGTGGTTGATTTTAACCATCTGGTTCTCATCTTGTTCTTCACATTTCTCTTTCCTTCATGGGCTTTGCATACTGTTTTATATAAAGAGCAGGGACACTGCTACACAGACAGGCAGACAGGAAAGTACTCATGCTGTCTGCCAGAAGAGGTGACACAGTATCTGTGTGTGGTAGGTGTGTGAACCGTTGAAAAGAGAGGTGATGACTTCCTGCTAAAGATACCAGGAAGGCTCCCTGGGTTCCTCCTTTGAGCTCAGCCTTAAAGAGGATGAGTTAATTGGAGGAGGTCCCACCAGCAGGCATTCTAAGGAGAAAATTACCAGCATGCAAAAGGTGCGGAGAAGGGAGGAAGGGAATGTATATGCCCCTGGAATGATAATGGATTCACACTGCGTGTGTTTAGAGGGAGGAGAGGAGATTAAAACAAAAAGTGGTTTAGCATCACATTGTGGAGACTTTTGAATGGTCAATGGAAGAGTCTGGATTTATTTCAGAATCGTCTTTTTTTAGTAGAGTCATCTCTTGGTTTCCTCATTCCGGGACCTCTCTCACATACCAAAGTCCATGGATTCTCAAGTCCCTTATGTAAAATGGCATAGTATTTGTATAAAATCAATGCACAATCTCCTGTAGAGTCTATACCATCTCTAAGTTATTTATAATACCTAATATAATATAATAATTGCAATATTGTAATATAATATAAATGTATGTAAATAGCTGTTATACTGTATTGTTTAGGAAATAAGGACAAGAAAAAAGTCTGTACATGCTTAGTAAAGATGCAATATTTTAAAAAATATTTCTATCAGTGATTGATTGAATCCACAGGTGGGTATGGGGAGCCAACAGCAGGTGGAATACTTCATCTCCTTGAGTTACATGCCTAATTCCCCTGGATGACACAGATGGCCTTTTTTGTGTTACATCATCTAACACAGTGACTTGCCTAACGATGGTCCCAAAAATAGCTGTTGATTTTTTGTTTGCTTTAATCAGTTACACATGACAGTAGAATGCATTTATGCACTTTGATATATCATACATAAATGGGATATAATTTCTCATATTTCTGAATGTACATGTTGCAGAATCATGTTGGTCATGCCATCACATATGTATATAAAGTAATAATGCCTGCTTCAATCTACTATCTTTTCTATCTCCACATCCCCTCCCTTCCCTTCACTTCCCTCTACCTAATTTAAGGTAATGAATGCTATTCTTCTCTAGTTCCCCCCCTCCTTACTATGAATTAGCATCCAAATATCAGAGAAAACATTTGGCTTTGGTTTAAAAATAGCTGTTGATTTTCATTCAAACTTGTAATATTTTATTTAAGAGAGGCTATTACTGGGGCTGGGGCTGGGGCTGGGGCTGGGGCTGCAGCTCAGCGGTCACGCACTTGCCTAACATGTGCACTGGGTTCGATTCTTAGCACTTCATATAAATAAAGGAGAAAAACATTCATTGAGAGAGAGAGAGAGAGACTATTACTATAATCTGTGCAGAGAAACCAGAACCTTCAACAGTTCTTAGAATATCACCTCCCCTATTCTCCTATTTCCCAACCTTAAATTTTGTGATTTGATTTTATAATCACTGCCCCTCACTCACCTGGCAAAACCCCAGTCCTGGTTTAATCCAACTCTATCATGCTGATTAACATTTCTGTGTTTACATAAGAGGAGGCAGAAGACAGGGCCCATGGCTGAAATAATGGGTTAGGGCTCAGGAGCTAACCCACTCACTACCCACTGGAACTCAGCCTGAAGAGCATATACATGGAGTTTTCTTATTTCTTGGTAAACGACTATTCATTCATCGAGCAACTTTATGAAAACAGCAAACATCAGACTCTTCTAAGTAAGAGCTTAAAAACTACCACACCCATTTGTACAAGAAAAAGCTGGACACTTGAAGATAATTGACTCTTCTTGGAATTGAGGTCATAGGGCAAACCATTATCTTGAGCTCTGGAGGATAGACATCATAGAGAGATAGCCCTCGAGATTTGTTTATCTGGAATAGAAGCCATTAGAATCAACAAACTGGTAAGAGCATTTAAATTATCATTTTGGTGACTTGAAGGAGGCTGAGTGAGATTCTTGGTCAGGGACCTACAGTTAAGGAGGAAGGAGACCCACATGAACACAGCTTCATTTCTAGGAATCCCACCAGGTTGCCATAGGGAAACTGAGAAATACCCCTCATGGTCTGGATGAGAGAAAAGTAGGCATCTTAAAACCTTCCCAAACTGGATGTGGTGGTGACACCTGCATTCCCAGCTACCCAGGAGGCTAAGACAGGAGGATCAAAAGGTCAAGGCCAGCCTGAGCAACTTAATGAGGCCCTGTCTCAAAATAAAAAATAAAAAAAGGGCTAAGGATGTAGCTCAGTGTAGAGCACCCCTGGGTTCAATCCTCAGTCCTGAAGAAAAGAAAAAAAAATCCTGGCCAGACCTTTATTCCTACAAATTAACAAATGTTTACTCTCCAGGAGGACAGAACATTTGACCTATAAGGAACAAGAATTACAATGAGGGCTGGGGCTCTAATTCAGTTGGTAGCATGCTTGCCTCACATGCACAGGGCCCTGGATTTGATCCTCAGCATTACCACCAAAAAAAAAAAAAAAGAATTACAGTGAACTTCTCATCAGAAACCATGCAAACAAGAAAAAGGTAGGGTAAAAACCCTTTAACAGGTTGAAAGAAAGAAGCAGACAATCTAGACTTTTATATCCAGAGAAATCATTGCTCAACTAAAGGAAATATAAAAGCTCTTAGACAAAAATTAGGGAATTCATTGCCAGCAAGAAATGTTAAAGAAATTTTTCAGGCATAAATAAAGCTATGTCAGAGGCCTGGATCCACTTAAAGAAAGGAATCTAATTGGAGAAAGAATAAATAAAACACAATATTTTGATTTTTATTCTTAATTATTCTAAAAGAAAACTGTTTAAGGTAATAATAGTCATGAGATATTGGATACTTATAATATATGAATAAATAGAATGAATGACAGCATTGTCACAAAAGATGGGAGAGAGGAAATGGGAATACCGTGTTATGAGGTACATGTACTACATGTGAAGTGGTACAGTATTTCAAACTGCACTTAGATGATTTTTTAAACATATATTATAAGCCCCAATACAATCACTAAAGTAGTTTTAATAATATGTGATGCTCCAAGATAGAAAATAAAATGAAATTCTATAAAATACTCACTTAAAAGAAGAAAATGCAAAGGACTTAAAGTCAGAATACTATAATGATGCAGCCATATCAATCTTTATAGCAGCTCAATTCACAATAGCTAGACTATGGAACCAACCTAGGTGTCCCTCAATAGATGAATTGATAAAGAAAATGTGGTATATATACTCAATGGAATATTACTTAGCTTTAAAGAAGAGTGAAATTATGGCATTTGCCAGTAAATGGTTGGAGTGGAGAATATCATGCTAAGCAAAATAAGCCAATCTACAAAACCAAAAGCCAAATGTTTTCTCTAATATGTGGATGCTAATTCACAATAAGACTGTGGGGGTGGGGAGGGGGGGACGCACTAGGGAAAAATAACGATACCTTAGATTAGATAGAGGGAAGTGATGGGAGGGTAAGGGAGGGGATGTGGGATAGGAAAGATAGTAGAATGAAACAGACATTATTACTGTGTGTATATATATATATATATATATATATATATATATATATATATATATATGACTGCATGACCAATATGATTCTGCAACATGTATATTCAGAAACATGAGAAATTATATTGCATCTCTGTATGATATACTGAAGTGCATAAATGCATTCTATTGTCATGTATAACTAATTAAAACAAATTAAAAATTTAAAAAAAGAATTAGAACACTAAAAAAACTAACTGAAAATGGATCCTATACATAAAGAGCTAACTATGTAAAACTCCTAGAAAAGCACACAGGAGAAATATTTGTGATATTGGGTTAGGAACTAGTTAGTAATATGACACAAATGCATAAGTAACAACAGGAAAAATAGATAAATTGGGCTTCATCAAAATTATAAGTTTTGGGTTGGGGTTGTGGCTCAATGGTAGAGTGCTTACCTAGCACATGTGAGAGGCACTGGGTTCAATCCTCAGTAGCACATATACATAAATGAAAAAAAGCTTTTTAAAAAACATTATAAATTTTGTTCTTCATAGGACATCATTCAGTTAGGTGTGTTGGTGCGCACCTGTAATCCCAGCTACTTGGAGGCTGAGGCAGTAGGATCACAAGTTCATGATCAGCCTAAGCCACTTAGTGAGACCCTATCTCAAAATGAAAAAAATATAAAGGTCTGAGGATGTCGCTCAGTGGTCAAACTTGTCTATCATGTTCAAAGACCTGGGTTCAATCCCCAGTACTGGGGGGAAGAAAAGACATGAAAAAAATGAAAAGATAACCTACAGAATGTGATAAAAGATTTCAAAACCATATAGCTGTTAAGAGTCTATATAAAATGTATAAAGAAATTTTACAACTCAATAAAAAGACAAATAACCCAAATCAAAAATGGACAAAGGGCCAGGAACCAGCATGTGGGAGGCTGGAGTGAGAGAATCCCTGGAACCAAGGGTCCAGAATCAACCTGGACAATATAGCAAGGCCCAGGCTCAAAAAATAAATAAATAAAAAGGAGCAAAAGATTTGAATAAATATTTCTCCAGAGAAAATACATGAATGGCGATAAACACAAAAAAGATGCTCAGCTTCAGCATCATTAATCATTAGGGAAATAAAAATGAAAACAACAATGAAACGCCACTTTCCACCAAGAGAGCCAAAATTTCAAAGGCAGACACAGTAACAAGGGTTTGTGAGGGTGCAGATGTATGGGAACCCTCATACATTGCTGTCTACTTAGTCACTGCAACCAAAATACCCGAAAGGAATGACTTAGAGGAGGAAAAGTTTATTTGGGTTCATGGTTTCAAGAATTTAGTCCACAATCAGATGTCCATTGCTCTGGGTCCAAGATGAGACAGAACATTATGATGGTGGGGGTGGCGGAGGAAAACGGCCGAGTTCATGGCAGGAAGCAGAGACAGCAAGGCACCCAGGATAAAACATAACCCCTAAAGACACACTTCTATTGACCTATTTCCTCCAGCTACACCCATTCTGCCTCTAGTTCTCATCCAGTACAGTAGTTCTTTCAAATTATTAATCCATCAAATGGATTAATCCACCAAATGGATTAACCCACCAATTAGTTTACAGTTCTCAGTCTAAGCATTAGCTTTCAGGGGATACCTCATATTCAAACCATAAAAAATGATGATGTTAATCTAAAAATAGTGCAGGTATTTGTACAACCGTCTGATAGCACCTCAAAATACTAAACATAGGGTTATATGCCCCAGCAGTTCCACTCTTAAGTATAATGAAATGAAAGAAAAATGAAAATATAAGTTCTCACATGCATGAATATTCATAACATCATTATTCGTATTAGCTGAAAAGTGAATCCTAAATGTTCATGAGCTGGTAAATGGGTAAATAAATTGTAGGATACTGGTGAATCTTACCAAACATCTAAAAAAGAAATTTTACTTATCATGCACAATCTCTTTTAGAAAATCAAAATATAAGTCACATTTCCTAACTTACTGTGTGATGTCAGAATTACCCAAATACCAAAACTAATATTACAAGAAAATAAAACTGCAAGACAATGTCTCTTATGAACACAAACACAATAATCCTTAAATATCAGCAAATCAAGTCCAACAATATTTTATAACCAAGTGAGTTTCATTCTAGTAATGCAAGAACTGGTCCAAATATTTGATGATACCATTCATTATACCAACAAGGAAGTAAGAAATTATTCCTTGAATAAGAAAAATCATATGATCATAAAAATGGATGCAGAAGAAACATGCAACAATATTCAACAGCGCTTCATGAAAAAACTCTCAGAAATAGGAGGAAATTTTCTTAATCTAATAAAGAGTATATCTAAAACACCTACAAATCATATTATACTTCACTGTGGGAGACTGAATACTTTGACCTGAGATTGGAAAAGGACTGATTGTCCTTCCTCACCATTCCTATTCAACACTGTATTAGAACTTTTAGTTAGTTCAATAAGACAAGATAAAGCAATAATGTTGGGAAGAAACAAACAAATTTGTCTTTAATTGCAGATGACTTTATAACCACAAAGAATCTACCAAAATTTCCCGAAACTAGAAAGTGAGTATAGTAAGAACTTGGATACAAGTGCAATAATCTATTGTTTTCCTTTATACCATCAATAAGCAATTGAAATATGAAATTATTTTTAAAACAGTACTTACAATAGCACTAAAAAAGGGAAAATAAAGAAAGACTTAGGTATAAGTCTGACAAAATATGTGCAAAATATTTAGAAAATTATATAACACTGATGAAAGAAAATGTTAATAAATGGAAAAAGATTCCATGTTCACAGATTGAAATATTTCATGTTGTTAAGATCTGAGTTCCTCCCAATTTGATCTATACAATCAATGCAATTCCATTCAAAATCCTAGTGCACTTTTGTAAACATCAATAAATTGGTTCTAAAAATTCTAAGGAAAGGCAAAGCACTTAGACTAGCCAACAAAATACTGGGGGAAAGAACAACAAATTTTACCTGATAAGAGACTTCACTTAATGCTACTGTAATCAAGACAGTGTAACATTGTAGAAAGAATAGACACATTTATCAACAGAACAGATTAGAGAGCATAGACCCTTACAAGTACAGTCAACTGATTTTTGACATAGGTAGGACGACAATACAAGGAGAAAGGAGAATCTTTTCTAAAGAAGGAGAGGAGGAGGAGAAAGAAGAATCAGCTGCTAACCACAGATTAATTCAATCAATTAATTCACAAATTAATTTTTCACAAATTAATTCAATCAAAGCCAGCCTCAGCATCTTAGGGAGGCCCTAAGCAACTCAGTGAGACCCTGTTTCTAAATAAAATATTAAAAAGGGCTGGAATGTGGCTCAGTGGTTAAGCATTCCCAGGTTCAAGCCCTGGAACCAAAAGAAGAAAAAAAAAAAAAGTTAACTCAAAATGGATCATAGACCTAAATGAAAAAATAAATAAATAAAATTTCTAGAAGAAAAGAGGGAAAAATCTACATAATTTTAGGTTTGAAGATAAATATATGGCTATAACCCGAAAAGCACCACCCACTCTTTGTTGTTTTTCTCTTTCTTCTGGGAGAGCTTTGCCTCTTTATTCTTCATATTGATGCCCAAAGCAGAGCTGTTCTCATCTCGGAAATGAATTATGAGAAACTCGCACCCATTTGGAGGAGGAATTGAGAAACAGACTGTAAGTACAGCCCACTTGCAGGAGGTAAAGTAAGGGAGGACTTTGAATGACATTCAATTAAAGGCCCTGAGAGCATTCTACATCCGGGTATGTGGGACCACTGCCCGTGCTCAAACTGTGAGTCTGACTTGTCAGGGTAGTATGCATGACAGGCCAATATGAGTGTCCTAGAAGAGGTCCCAGAGCCTTCTGCAAGAAGGTATCTGTTTTCTCAGCAGATTGGTGGGAATATAGATTGATAGAGCCTTTTGATAAAGGCAAGAAGGCAGTATTTATGAAATTTTATAATGTGCAATATTTTTTATTTTGGGGACGTACTGGGGATTGAACCCAGGGCCTGGCACATGCTAGGCAAGTGTCCTACCATGGAGCTACATCCCTAGCTTTTTATTTTATTTTGAGACAAGGTCTCAAGGCTAGCTTTCAACTTGAGATCTTCCTGCCTCAGCCTCCTGAATTGCTGGGATTAAAATCATGCAATGCCATTCCTGACTGTGCAATATTTTGTTGTAGTTGTTGCTGTTGTATGGTGCTGGGGATTGAACCCAGGGACTAGTACATATACTTTTTACTCAAACAACCCCATTTTGAAAAACATCCATAGAGAAATACCTGCAGGAGGCGAAACATTTCGATGATTGCAGGATCCAGTCTATAGATAACAAGGTTAAAACTGCAGACACCTCTCCTAGGGAGTGCAGGAATCCCTGGTAACAACTTGAAGCTGGAGCTCAATCAGCTGGGGGTGGGGTGGAAGCTAAGAGACTGGGAGGAGCTGCAGGGCCCTGAGAGATGGCTCACCATGGGTGCAGGACAGAAATAAACTCAGAGGAGCCTGGGAGCCTGGGAGCCTGGGAGAGCAGTGGCTTTTGTGAGTGTGAAGCCGTACTGCTAAAGCAACTCTAAATCAGTCCCACGGGGCACCACACACCCTAAGGAGAGATTCACATGGTACAGCCAAAGGGTCGTTATGAGTAAGTCCCAAGCTTCCTGATGCTCCAGGAAAGCTGGCTGAGAACAAATCTTGGCTCTGATGGGAGCCCACTCTGCAAGAGCTGGTGACAAAAAAGAAAATGATATTTCCAACCGCCAGTAGAATGGAGCCACAGGGATCCAGAGCAGGTGCGGGGGCGGCACAGAAAAAGCAGAAACCTCGAGGGCAGTGAAGAGAAAAGCAAAGGAAGTAGAACTCTGGGAAACAACTTTTTCACTTTGTGTTAGCAGCTGCTGTGTGCCAGGGATGGTCCCACAGCCCTGTCCTCTGAGTCACTCTTCCCCTTATGGCCTCTTTCTGAGAAAATTGGTGCCTCCCTGCAGAAGGCTCTGGGGCCTCATCTAGGACACTCATATTGGCCTGTCCTGCATTGCATCCTGACAAGTCAGACTCTTGGTTTGAGCATGGGCAGTGGTCCCAGGTACCCGGATGCAGCATGCTACCAGGGCTTTTAATTGAATGTCACTCAAAGTCCTCCCTTACTTTACCTCCTGCAAGTGGGCTGCACTTACAGTCTGTTTCTCAATTCCTCCTCCAAATGGGTGTGAGTTTCTCATAATTCATTTCCGAGATGAGAACAGCTCTGCTTTGGGCATCAATATGAAGGATAAAGAGGCAAAGCTCTCCCAGAAGAAAGAGAAAAACAACAAAGAGATGAAAAAGATGAGAGAGATTAGAGAACAGAGATCAAAACCCAAGAACAGAGTGTTTTTCAAGTAAGAAACAAGAACAGTTAGATCAGAGCCCATGATCAAAGCCATAATTAAAGGAAACATCCCATGATAGAAAAAAAAAATCTGAATATTCGAATTAAAAAAGATCTCTACATGGAAGGAAACATCAGTAAATAAAGAGCTCCATACCTAGGTCATCCTGGCAAATTCTATTACCTTATTAAAAAGAAATTTAAATTTTCCATTATAAAAAGAATAAAGAATATACAAATGTATTTTTGGAAAATATAGACTAGAAGAGAATAAAAATCATTTATTGTACCCCCATCCAAATAAAAACTTGGTAATTTTGGTACATTTTTTTTCAATCTTATTAATGCATGTATCATTTTTTACATAATTGTGATTAATAGAATATACACAAATTTAAATTTTATTTTCTTTCTTCTTTTTTTGCAATGCTAGGACCAGAACCTCAGAGCTTATACACATTAGTCAAACTTTCTACCACTGAGCTAGATCCCCAGCTAAATTTAAATTTTTTATCCTTCTAAAATGCCTTTTAAAATTATAAAAATAATACATGTTAATGGTAGAAAAGTTGAAAGTTGGAGGAAAAATATGAAGAAAAATTTACCTAGACCCCAGGTGCAGTGGCTGTAATCCCAGAAACTTGGGAGGCTGAAGCAGGTGGATAGCAAATTTGAGGCTAGCCTGAACAACTTAGAAAGACCCTTCCCCAATATTAAAAAAAAAAAAGCTAAGGCCTGGGCATGATGTAGCTCAATGGTAAATGCCACTGAGTTCAATCCTTAGTATAAAAAAAAAAAAAAAAAAAAGAAGTTACCCAAAATCCACTTACTCAGAATTAACCACAGTTAATATTGGAGTACATTTACTAATCACCTTCTTATTTTATTGTACTTTATCTATTTTCAGTGCTGGTGATTGAACCTAACTCCTCTCACATGCTAAGCAAGCACCCTACATTTGAGCAATGCCCCCAGCCTTTTTCATTTTTATTTTAAGACCAGATCCCACTAAATTGCTGAAGATGGCCTCAAATTTGCAATCCTCCTAACAGCCTGCCAAGTAGCTGGAATTATAGTTGTGCACTACCATACCCAGCTCCTCATAGCCTTTTTATCTACACTTTTCTATGTAATTGTAATTAAACTCTGCAATCTAATTCTTTAACATTGCTAACATGGAACATTTCAGAGAATCCAGATGGTAAATAGAAGTATACAGATAGAGTAAGAGGCCTACCACTAGGTAATTTAATAGTCCATACCAATCAGTTAACCCAAACACTCAATTATTCAGGATGGGTTTCAAAGATGCAAGAGCTCTTGAGGAAAATATAGCAATTCTATTAGTCCCCAAGGTTATAATAGTTGAGCCACAATCAGTACCAATGGAATGGAACAGCACACACTGTTCTTTAAGTTCTGTGAGTGAAGATTTCATAACAAACAAGTTTCCCAGTTCTGGGAAAGCCACAGAAGTAGAAAAAGAGGTCAGAGGTCAGGCCTCATTGCTACAACAGACCCCACATCATCCAATTAGAATTTGAACTTTAAGGTCCTGTCTGAATAAGCTCCTTTGTGCTGTGACAGCTTTATGGGGGAGGAGAAGCAGCATAAGAGCTACGTTCAACAGAAAATGCCCTCATTGTTAAGTGAGAAGAAATGGAAAAATTAACCAAGCACCACCAACAACATGAAGAAGACAGAAGGATGAATTTAATATAAATAAAGCATAAAATAATGACTAATAAAATGAAAACCCTGTGAACTGGCAAATCTACCCAAGAGCTGGTTTCTGGGCTGTGGGTAAATCAAATGCCCCCTCTGCTCTTGCAGCTGAGGGCCTTGTCTCCATTTCAAGAAGAAAACAGAAGCAAGTGGGAGAGAAGTTCACATGCTCCTATCTCCATCTGCAAGCCTGCTCTCACCTGGGCCTGTGCTACTGTGTTACTTGGGGTCAATTGTCCATGATCCCAGCAAAGAGCAGCCTCAGCATCTGCACACTCTGACCCATCCCTTTTCAGTTACTCAAGGGCATCCCTCTCTCCCCTACATCATCATCATTCTCACCAGTGGACAGACATGCTCCCTAAGACCACATGACTCCCTCCCCAGCCAGGGCTCCATTCCTCTGCTCTCCATTGCCAGAAAACCCCAGAGGAGACACTAGAAAGCCATCTCCTACTCATGTCCTCCAGTCTGCCCATGACTCTCTATAGTCAGGGGGTCCCACCACTCCTCCTACAGAAAAGACCCCCTCACACACACTATTTAGAACAAAAAATAGAACAAATCTCCATAAGGGAAGAGACTTTGTCTGTTTTGTTCGCTACTGTATGCTTAGACCAAGAAAAAAAATGATGGATACATATTTGTTGAATTAAAACAAGCTAATGAATATAGAAAATAGAACGTATTTCAACTTATCAAATACATTTTAAAATATTATATTTTCAGCTAGTTACAGCAAATGCAAGCCTATGGTCCCAGCAAATTGGGAGATTGAGGCAGGAGGATCACAAGTTCACAGTCAGTCTTAGCAAGTCAGCGAGGCCCTGTCTCAAAACAAAAATAAAAAATGGCTGGGGATGTAGCTCAGTGGTGATGTGCTGCTGGGTTCAAACCCCCCACCCCCACACTCTCCCCAAAAATCTATGTTCCTTAAAGAAAGTTTTAGGAAATAGATATTGCCATAGCCATCTGCTATAACAAAACACCAGAGACTGGGTGACTCAAACAACAAGCATTTATTTTGTCAAAGTTCTGGAGGCTGGAAGTCCTTAGATCAGGTGCCAACAGGGGCAGGTTCTGGTAAGGGCCCTCTTCCTGGCCTTATAGATGGCCATCTTCTCACAGAGTCTTCACATGGCCTTTCCTCAATGCACATGCATGGACAGAAGGAAAGGGCTCCCTGCCTTTCTCTTATAAGGGTATCAATCTCTTCAGGAAGGTCCCACCTCATAACTTCATGTAAACCTAATTACTTCTCAAAGTCCCCTTTACAAATACCATCACATAGTGCATTAGGGCTTCAACATATGAAGAATGCTGGGTGGGGGAGACACAAACATTCAATCCATAACAGACATATCTTTAAAATGCTAAATTTATCATTGAGCTAACCCTTCAATGAATTAATTTGCTTTTGGCAATTTGGCTGCTTCATGTGCTTAGGGGTAGGAAATATAAAGGCCAATCTCAGGTGATGCTAATCAAGAAAATGTTTTTTAAAAAATTCAGACACAGCCACATATTTAAAATCACAGGTTGAATCTATTTGGGAAAAAAAAATTGCATCTGTACTGAACATGTATAGACTTTTTTTTGTTTATTCCCTAACCAATGCAATATCACAATTTACATTGTGTTTATGTTGTTTGAGGTACTATAAGTAATCTAGAGATGATTTAAAATATACAGGAAGATGAGTGTAGGTTATATGCAAATACTATGCCATTTTATCTAAGGGACTTGAGTATCTGGGCATTTTGGTATCCAAAGGCGTCCTGGAACCAATCCCTGTTGGATACTGAGGGATAACCATGAAATTAAAAATAAGAAAGGGGTATCATTGTGGTGAGTTAAAAATATAAGTAAGAGTCGGCAAAAAGAATGCATATCTAATTCCCCTCCTTGAAACCTAGGAAAATGCATAAAGGGAATCAAAAGCAGAGAAGGAAACTCTATCCAAGAGATACCGTGGATTATTCATAACCGTACAACCGTGCTCACACAGAATGTGTGCTGTGCAGATAAGAGGCCTCGGGGTGCAGGCTCAACTGGCCAGTCCTCCCCAGTGTGAGAGCATTTGAAATGGGTGGGGTGGGGGTGGGGTATCCATCTGAAAGATGGCTGCTCAGTGTTCCTGCTACTTTCCATCAGAGACACTGACACAAAGAGTTCACCTTAGAGAGTGGCTGGTGGCAGATGGCTTCCCTTCTCTCTTCTTTCTGGGAAATGTGTTCTTGCACACACCATTGATAAGGAACCTGTGGAAACTTCTCTAGTCCCAGTTATCTATTTTTTCCCTGTCCTCAGTGTTCCATTTGGACTGACTCTACAGGGGCTCCAGCTACAATCTGATGAAGGTCTTGGGTTTAAAGTAGTGAAGGAAAAAAGATGTGACCCCAAACTCCATACCCTTCTAAGACTCTGTTTGCAAGTAAAAAGAGCAGAATAGCATCTTTAAATACAAAAGAACTTAGAAATTCTATCGCCCTCCAAATTTCCCCAAAATTTTTCCTTTAAGAGAAAATAGTGATACATCAAATAACTCACAAAGAGAGAAAAGTCCCTTAAAAGCTCTTCTGTTGTTTTTTTTTTCCTTGAATCAATATAACTGTTACACTTCCACAAAAGTGCTGAAACTATAAGTACCTACTTATTACCAAAGACCAATGATGTGGTGAAAGAGGCCCCCAGGGAATAAGGGAAGTTTGTAGATGGATACTTGCTCATATCACTATTTATTAAGAGACTTAAGTTATTATTTTAAAATATTTAAACCACCATTAGAGCTAAAACCAGAATTACATATTGAGGAGGGTGAGGACGAAGGGTAAAACAAAGAAAATATAGACCACAGAGCAAAATGTGGAAAAGTGTTCTCTTAATGGCTGTACTAATTCACATTCCCTTAAAAAGGTCTAAGAATTTCCTTTTTCCACATTCTCCTTAATATTTACCTTTTGTCTTTTGGATAATAGCCATTCTAAATAAGGTGGATCGATAGCTCCTTGAGTCTTGATTTTCATTTCCCTGATGATGAATGAGGTTGAACATTTTTTCAAACACCTGTTGGATGTATGTCTCCTAAGAAATATCCCTTCAGGTCCATTGCCCGTTTTTTTAATCAGATTATTTGGGGGTGTTTTGCTATTGACTTGTTCCTTAAGTACTCTAGATACTATCCCCTTGTCAGATGGTTAGTTTGCAAATATCTCTCCCATTCTGTAGGTCGTCACTTGACTCTGTTGCTTGTTGCCTTTGCTTTGCAGAAGCTCCTTAGTTTGATATAATCCTGAAAGTTGTCAAAACCATACCAACAAAAAAAGTTCTGTCTCTGTCAGCTCCAGGAATGATTACTTCTCTTCTTGGGCTAATTAGTCTCTTAAAATCCCCACTATGACTAAAGACAGCACAGAAAAAGACATCTGCAATTCAGGCACTCTTAAGAATATCAAACACGTCTCCAATTTAAATATTAGCAACGATAGTAGTCATTACAATCATAACACATTAGTAATAAATTGGCTCAATATTTAGAAGTTTATTATAATTTAGATGCTAATAAATAAAAGAATAAACAAACAAAAGAGTGTTTGACAAAACCCAATAGTCATTCCTGGGCTTATTTAATTTTCAATAAAGTATTAAAGATACACATTTTCCCCATTATAAACCATAACATCAGGGTAAAGAACCTCCATTAGATGTAGGAACAAGCAAGGTGGCTATTATCACTACTTTATTTATCAAGGAGCTAAAAGCTGTCCTCAATCCCATTACAGAACAGAATAAAATGGCAAACACAATACACAAAGAAGAAGGCCTTGTTATTATAATCTGTGGATGATAGGATTTTATTCCTGGAATCAGAAAACATCAACTGAAAGCATGTTTAGAAACAATTGGAGAATGCAGTACAGTTACAGTTTATAAAAATGACATATAAAAAACCAAAGGTTTTTCTCTTAATCAAACAGAAACTATTTAAAAATACAATGAAAGAAAATATTCCACTCACAACAGAAATACAAACAAACCTAATTTATAAGAACATAATCTGGATAAGGTATGCACTTGATCCATATTAAAGTCATTCAAAAAAATTTGAAAAACATAAAAAGCTTAAATAAATAATAGTGTGAATAATAAAAACAGCCAACACTTCTTTTTGTAATTATGGTCCAGGCACTTGCTAGGCTTTCTCAGGGGCAGTCTCAAATAATCTGTTCATTAATCCCATTAAACAGGTTCTATTATCACTATGCTCATCATAAGAAGACATCACATTGTAAAAAAAAAACAAACAAACAAAAAACACATGGTTCTTCTTAATACAGACTGTCTTACATGCAGTCCCAATCAAAACAGCAAGAGAATAATTCTGAGATCTACTATATCAACAGATAGGTTACAATTCATCTCTATGCCTGTTTCCCTAAGTGTTAAATGGAAATAATAAATGTTTCCTTAATAAAAGATTAAATTATTTAACACATATAAAGTGTTTCCAGGGGCTGGAACTGTGGCTCAGTGGTAGAGCACTTGCCTAGCATGTGAGAGGCATCGGGTTCCATCCTCAGTACCACATAAAAATAAAGAAATAAAATAAAGGTATTGTGTCCATCTACAACTAAAAAAAAATTAAAATAATAAAAAATAAAGTGTTTCCAACAGAATCTGGCACAGAGTAAGTACATGAATGTTAGCTTTATTGTTTTTTATTACCTATAAGAATAAGCATATGAGAAGAGTTTCTGGGAGGAAAAAAGAAACCCATGTAGGTGAGCTTGGCCTACTAAATATTAAAATAAGTGGTGAAGCTACAATAATAATTGAAAGAAAACAGTATGAAATTGACAGATAAATAGGATAAAAGAAAATACAGAAGTAAATGTAAGTGCACATGAAAATTCAGTGCATTATTTTAAAGGTGGCATTTCAAGCAATAGAAAAAAATCTGTGTCATATGAGAAAATCTGTGCAGACAATTTGCTAAACGTTTGGGGGGAGAATAGGGGACTTCTTAACTTTTTTCTTTTAATCAAAACTGATTTTATATGAAGCAAAGATTTAGATTTTTTGAATGCAACTAAAAAGCACTGTTTCTTTCGGTGCATTTTTAAAAAATAAGCTAGGAATAGGAAAAGCTTTCTTAAGCATGAACATGAAACCTGAAAGCCACAAAAGATATGATAATTAAATGTGACTACCTGCTACTGTTTGAATGTGTTCCACAAAGTTCATGTGTTGGAAATTAATCCCTGGGGTGACAGTGTTGAGACATGGACCTTTAAAAGGTGGTTAGGTCCTGAGGGCTCTGTTCTCATTAGAACAGAGTGGACTAATCCATTATTGCAGAAGTAAGATAGTAATTGCAGGGATGGTTCTTCATAAAAGGATGAGTTCGGCCTCCCTTCCCTCACTTACTGTGTGCAATCCTGCCCTTCTGCTTTCCACCATGGGATAATGTAGCAGGAAGACCCTCACCAGATGTGTTCCCTTTACTTTGGATTTCTCAGCCTCCACAATAGTAAGAAATCTCTAATATTTATAAGTTACCCGTCTCAGGTATTCTATTATAGCAGCACAAAATGGACTAAGGCACAACCTAACCATTTAAATTTTCTGCACTGTAAGGATGTGTTTCGTGTGTGTGTGTGTGTGTGTGTGTGTTTCTTAAATTAGATCAAGAGAAAATATCTGTAGTACATAAAAGAAACCAAAACTAATTTCCTACTGTACCAAAACTTGATAAAAATCAGTAATGGGAAAATCACCTCATTGAAAAATTACAGGAGTATATGAAACAGATTAATTACAGGGAAAAAAATACAAATGTCCACTGCACATAAAAAGAAGTGCAAACTTTCAATAATGTCAATTTGAATTACTATACATAATTGCCAAAATTTAAAAGATTGATAATAAGTAATGTTGGCAGGGGCATGAAGAATATGTGTTCTCAACACTGTCATCAGGAATACAAATGGGTGTACTTGTTTGTTGAGATATCTGGCAATATCTACTAAGATATTAAGAGTACTCACTTAGAGGAATTTATCCAACAGAAACCACTTGCACACGTAGGCAAAGATATTCATACAAGAAGAAAAAAATTGGGGTGTTGGCAAGGAAACTAAGGGGAGCTGGATTCAAGCTTTGAGATTCTCAGTATTGGATGTCTGGTACAGATCCCTGACATTCTGCACTTGAGGGCCCCTTAGATCTCCATGGTCAGTTACTCTACAACATAGACTCTTTCGAACCATGAGTAGAATATTTTCAGGAACTTGTGTAAGCAATGGACACCCACCTCCCCTGAGTGTTTAAGAGCCTTTCATTTGAACACTGAAGACAGTTCCCCAAATTTCAACATGCATATGAATCATCTGAGGATCCTGCTAAAATGCAAAAGCAGGTTCAGTCTGAAATGGACCTGAGATTCTGAATTTTGCACCAGCAACCAGGAGAAGCTAATGTTGCTCATCCACAGCAGTAAGGCCATAACACACTCTCTTCTTTTGACCTGCCATGATTTGGATGTGATTTGTCTCCCAAGGGTTCATGTGTTGGAAGCTTGGTCCCTAGGGTGGCAGTGTTGGGAGTTGGTATGGACCTTTAAGAGGTGGGGTCCAGAAGGAGGTAATTAGGTCATGAGGGATTAAGGTGGTTCTCCTGGGACCCTGAGTGAGTTCTCATCAGAGCGAGTTGCTGGAGTGAGACTGACCTCTGAATTGTTCTCTCTGGCTTTTTGTCCAGCTATGGGATCTCTCTTTTACACACCTCCCACCTCCATGATGCCCTCACCAGAGATGAGCAGAAGCTAGGCTGTGCCCTCAACCCTCCAGAACTGTGAGCTAAATAGACCTTTTTTCTAACTCTTCGGTTACTCACAAGAAATCTGTGCCTTGACGGGTTTCTGTAACAAAACTGGAAATAATTCTAAGAGTTTTAATTCCAAACCAGTAGATTTCAATTGCAGACATGTAAACTCAAGTTCTTAATTGCATCCTTTATGGCAGATGACTTTGCTCCAAGACTACTTAGGGATCAAGAATAAAAAAACTCAAAGTGGGAGATTTCATCCCAGGATCTAGAGGAGAAGGAAGGGGACCCAGGAGGCCCCTCAAATGAGGAGGCAAATCCCTTGTGTCTACGGGATTCATTGCAGAAAGAGGAACGAGCAGGGAAGCCACTATTAGAAGTCAGAAGGAGCCAAGTTCAGGGAGCAGTTCCTTTGGGCAGTTTGTCTCAGCTGGAGGTTGTGTGGTGTAAAAGGAAAACAGAGGCTCAGAGACTCCCCCCTGGTGTTTGTGTTTTTGTTTTTGTTTGTTTTGATATTGGGGTTGAACCCAGGGGTGTTTAACCACTGAGCTGCATCTCCAGCCCTTTTTATACTATATTTTGAGACAGGATCTCTCCAAGTTGCTCAGGACGTCACTAAATTGCTGAGGCTGGTTTTAAACTCTCTATCCTCCTTGCCCCAGTCTCCAGAGCCACTGGGATTCTGGGCATGTGCCACCATGCCCAGGGGCCAACGTGTCTTGATCAGCGATTGAGTCATGACTGTGGAAGGTGGAGAAAGTAGCTATTCTCAAAACTCCTCTTGCCCAGTTCTTTTATGAGGACTCACATGTCAGGGGAAAATATGTAGCTCTCAGGCCTCTACCTGTGCCCATCTGCGTCTCTGTCTCTAGTGTTCACAGATGCACAGCTGCATACAGCCCTGTGGTATCAAGAGAGGAAAGAGCATCTTAATGTAAAAAAAAAGGAAAACTGCTACCACACCAAGAAAGAAAGCTTTCCTCTCCTTTCATGGAGCCCTTGCCTCAAGAGGTCCCAGCCCCTGCTGCTTATTGAAATTAACACCTCATTACATCTAAAGGCGCTGTCATTAGCTCCCCATCTATCATCTCCATGAAGGAAGTTGCAGAACCTGTGTTTCAAGTTCAAGTGTAATTCCACGGACATACTTGCATCTCTTCAACATGGATTGTATAAGTTTATCTCTTATCACCAAGGATGTTAAAGAAATTCTGGCTTAGGGATATGTATGTAGTGCCAGGGTGCCAGGTACATGCCACATCCTATACACTTTGGAAATCTAGATGCATCATGTGATCCCATTCTGACTATAAACATACAGTCTTACCCAGAGGACAATTGCTCCCTCGGTGACGCACGAACAGACCCCAGACCACACATTATCCCTGCTACTCCTCAAAGCACCAAGCAGATTCCACCTGTGGCGCCAGCACTATTGTTCCCTGTGTTGGAAAAAGAACTTTTCCAGATATTCATAGGGCTTGCTTCTCCTTTCCTTCTAATATGAAACAGAAAGAGAGAAGGGCTGGAGATGTCAATTTGGATGTTATCAGCAAGTAGGTATTGTTTGAAACCATGAGGGTAGATGAGGTAGTGTAGACAGAAGCAAAAAGGAGACCGTGGCTGAGGTCCTGGGGCACGTGTCCAGGAACAGCAGTGAGGGCGAGCAGGCAGCAACAGAACGAGAGAGAGATGCCCATGAGGAACAAGGGAACCAGACATGTGGCCCTGGAGAAGCCAGGGGAAGAGAGTGGCTGAAGGAGGACAGGGTGATCTGCACTTCAAATAAAAATGGCAGTTTGAACACATGTTCAAACACAAATGTGCAAACAGGGAAATGGAAGAGGAGACTGCAGCAAGGACATTTTGAAAAGTATAAAGTAGCCACCTGTAATCCCAGCGACTCAGGAGACTGAAGCAGGAAGATCACAAGTTCAAGGTCAGCCTCAGCAACTTAGTAAGGCTCTAAGCAACTTAGCAAGATCTTGTCTCAAAATAAAAAATAAATAAAAAAGACTGGAAAGTATAGCTCTGTAGTAAAGCAATGGCTTCAATCCTCAGTACAGAAAGAGAAAGAGAGTAAAAGAACTGAAAACAGGTGGATGAGACGTAAATAATGGCACTGATCCCTGGAAGTGAAATCCTAAGTTGGCAGAGGAAAAAGCCTAAAACCTTCCCTATTTATACTTTCAAATTCCCCAAATCCTGAATAATTGGTGAGACCTGGTCCTTCTGAACGTGGAGATGAAAAGGGCTAACATAAAGAGAATTCATCAAAATACTGTTAAAATGTGGTCAGATCCCCAGATCTTGCCGACTGTGGTCAGACAAGCCACAGGCTCTTGCCCGCCCCAGCAGAAGCCTACAGAGACCTATTTCCTCAAGTGGGTGAACAGAGGCCCGGTTAGGAGACACCAAATTTGGTGGAAAGCAGGTTTGCCACACAGAATAGAGGAATTCATGAATGTGGGTGCTCTGGATGCTGGGACAGCCCTTCCCCCAGACTCAGGCCTTATTTGGTTTCCAGAATGCCTGCCACCAAACCAACAGGAAACAGAGAGAAATTTCCAGGGGAAGGGCTCAGACAGCTGAAGCCTGGGCATTCAAAGCATCGAATCAGCTGTTCAGTGCTCATTCTCCAGCTCGGCAGGCGGGCAGGCAACGGGACAGCTGAGAAAAACCTCTACCAGGAAAGGGACATCCCAGGCAACCAGAGGAAATCAAAATGAGACAGAGAAGAAAACTTCTAAAAAATTGTCACAGACTCCCTAAGGGAGATAAGACAGGAAATATTGTCCATGGAATAATAACAGGATGTTATAAAAATGAAAATCCAGGGCATGAAAAGAAAACTTAGAATATTAAGATCATTGTGATAAAACCAAAACACAAAATAGAATGGAAGAAAGTTGATGAATCCTTCTGGAAGTAGAGGAAAAACAAGAAAGAAACGGAAAATATGGGGGAAAGATAAGAAAAAGACCAATCTAGGAGGTCTTCTGTATCTGAATAATACCTAGAACAGGGCTGGGGTGGAGCTTGCCTACCATGTGCAAGGTCCTGGGTTTGATCCCCAGCCTCACAGTAATCTAAAATAAAGAGAGAACAGGGAAACCAAAAAGAAAGAAATCATCCACAAAACCATGTAAGCAGATTTTCCTGAACTAAAGAATATGCTTTTATATTGCGAGAACAAAAAAAAAAAATGGAGCCATTCCCCCATAGTGTTACCACCATGACATTTCAGAACACTGGAGCAAGGTGCAGTGGTGCACACTGGTAATCCCAGCCACCTGAGGTTGGAGGATTGCAGGTTCAAGGCCAGCCTGGGCAACTTAATGAGACCCTTTCTCAATATTAAAAAAAAAAAAATTAAAAGGGTTGGAGGTGTAGCTGAGTGGTAGAGCATCCCTGAGTTCAAGCCCCATTACAGGGAAAAAAAAAACCAGACCACCAGAGACAAAGAAAATATCTTTCAAAGCTTCCAGAGGAAAACAGGTCACATACAGAAGACCAGATAGTTTTGGACTAAACAGCAACTCTGGAAGCCAGAGACAATGGATAATGCCCACCAAACACTCGGGATAGGGGCAGGGAGGAGAGACACGTATCTAACCCAGAATTCTAGACCCAATGAAATTAAAAATTAAATTTGAGAGTAGAATAAAAATATTTTCCAAAATGCAATAATAAAATGTTCATCTCCAAGCTCCCTATTGCAGAAAGCCACAAGTGGATGTTTCTAGGGAAATAGAATTAAAAGAACTTCTCCCAACCCACAAGTCATCTTCAAAAAGATAGAAGGAAAAGAAGAGTTTTATTATTGAATGAGCATTAAGCCAGAATGCAATGCACCTCAAAGGAAATATGCTAAAAGGCCTCAAAGACAGAAAGAAACTGTCCTTTTGCATAATCAAGGAGACAAGATGTTAAGTACCTGTTTTCAATGATGAGCCCTCACCTAGGAGAACCTGACAGCACCCTTTGTCACACATTGTTTATCCTAAATTCACCTGGCATTTGGGGTGGCCATCTGGTGGATAATTAGGTTTATCCAGAAGAAAACTACACTTGGCCTATCTTCATGACAGGAGGTAATTTGGAAGAAGACATCGCCTAAGTTAGGCTCCTTCCCTTCTGTAGAAACTGGGAGACAGGAGCATTATTTCACTTTATTACTCTTGGTGGTTCCATTTCAAAGACAAGGCTCCCAGCTGCTTGAGAAAGACATTTCTGGGTTGCAAAGCTGCCCAGAGTTTTCTTTAGCTTCTTAAAAGATTTACCTACATTCCAAAAAAAACTTGCAAGTGGGGCTGGAAATGTTGCTCAGTAGTAGAGCACTTGCCTAGCATGTGTAAGGCACTGGGTTCAATTCTCAGCACCATATAAGTAAATTAAAAAATAAAATCCATTGACAACTAAAAAAAAAAAAAACTTACAAGTGTTCTAAAGTAAAATCTTGAAAAGGGAAGGAAGGAAAAATTAAGCCCCTTATTTTATTTATTTATTTATTTAATCTAATTAGGCATATAGGACAGCAGAATGCATTTTGATTCATTGTTCACAACTGCAGCACAACTTTTCATTTCTCTGGTTGTACACAATGTAGCATCGCACCATATGTGCAGTCATACACCTACCTAGGGTAATGATGTCCATTACATTCCACCATCTTTTCTGTCCCCATACCCCTCTCCTCCTTTACCTCCCCTATGCCCAATCAAAGTTCCTCCATTTTTCCCAGGCCCTGCCCCCATTATGGATCAGCATTCACTTATCAGAGAGAATATTCGGCCTTTGGTTTTTTAGGATTAGCTTACTTCATTTAGCATGACATTCTCCAACTTTATCCATTTACCTGCAAATGTCATAATTTTATTCTCTTTTAATGCTGAGTAATATTCCATTGTGAATATATACCACAGTTTCTTTATCGATCCGATTATTGAAGTGCATCTAGTTTGCTTCCACAGTTTAGCTATTGTGAAAAGAACTGCTATAAACATTGATGTGGCTGCATTACTATAATATGCTGATTTTAAGTCCTTTGAGTACAGACCAAGGAGTGGGATAGCTGGGTCAAATAATGGCTCCATTCCAAGTTTTCTAAGATTGGTTACACCAATTTGCAGTCCCACCAGCAATGTATGAGTGTGCCTTTTCCCCCACATCCTCACCAACATTTATTGTTGCCTGTATTCTTGATAACTGCCATTCTGACTGAAGTGAGATGATATCTTAGAGTAGTTGTGATTTGCATTTCTCTAATTACTAGAGATGTTGAACATTTTTTCATATATTTGTTGATTGATTGTATATCTTCTTCTGAGAAGTGTCTGTTCAGCTCCTTAGCTCATTTATTTATTGAGTTGTTTGGTTTTTTGAGTTCTTTATATTAGTGCTCTATCTTATGTGCATGTGCAAAAAATTTGCTTCCAAAATATAGGTTCTCTCTTCACCTCATTGATTGTTTCTTTTGCTGAGAAGAAGCTTTTTAGTTTAAATCCATCCCATTTATTGATTCTTGATTTTTATTTCTTTAACTTTAGGAGTCTTGTTAAGGAAGTCAGGACTTAATCTGACATGATGAAGATTTGGGCCTACTTTTTCCTCTATTAGGGGCAGGGTCTCTGGTCTAATTCCTAGGTCCTTGATCCACTTTGAGTTTTTATGCATGGTGAGAGATAGGGGTTTAGTTTCATTTTGCTGCATGTGGATTTCCGATTTTCCCAGACCATTTGTTAAAGAGGCTATCTTTTCTCCAATGTATGTTTTTGGCGCCTTTGTTGAGGATGAGATAACTGTATTTATGACGGTTTGTCTCTGTATCTTCTGTTCTATACCATTGGTCTACCAGTCTATTTTGGTGCCAATGCCATGCCATTTTTATTACTACAGTTTTGTTGTATAGTTTAAGATCTGGTATTGTGATGCCTCCTGCTTCACTCTTCTTGCTGAGGATATAGCACTCTTTTCTGTTCAAAATACTAGAGAAACTAGGCATAGTGGGAACATAGCTTAACATTATAAAAGCTATCTATGCTAAACCCAAGGCCAACATCATTCTAAATGGATAAAAAAATGGAAGTATTCCCTCTAAAAACTGGAACAAGACAGGGATGCCCTCTATCACCACTTCTATTCTACATAGTCCTTAAAACTCTAGCTATACCAATTAGACAAAAAAATTAAAGGAATACTAATAGGAAAAGAAGAATTCAAACTATCATAATTTGCTGATGACATGATTCTATACGAGGATCCAAAAAACTCCACCAGAAAACATCTAGAATTAGTAAATGAATTCAGAAAAATAGCAGGATATAAAATCAATACCCATATCAGTGATGAATCCTTGAAAGAGAAATTAGGAGAACTACCCCATTCACAATAGCCTAAAAAAAAAATAAAATACTTGGGAATCAATTTATCAAAAGAGGTGAAAGACCTCTACAGTGAAAACTATAGAACAGAAAGAAATTGAAGAAGACCTTAGAAGATGGAAAGATCTCCCATACTCTTGAATAGGCAGAATTAATATTGTCAAAATGACCATCCTACCCAAAGCACTATAGAGATTCAATGCAATTCCAATTAAAATCCCATGTCATTCATTATAGAAATAGAAAGGGCAATCGTGAATTCATTTAGAAGACCCTTATTTTTGTTTTGTCCTTACATTGTGCCCCACTGAAGTGAGAGTGTAAACAAAAAAAAGAGGAAGACTGAGTGGTGACAAGAGGCCCTGCTGTGCCAGGCAAAGATCACCCCTGCGGTGGTGGGCAAGCACAAACCCAGAAAATGGCAGTGCAGACTGGAACCGTCAGAATGCTGGATAGCCTTCTTCCGGGAGATGAGATTACTATTCCTGATGCACCAGAATTCATGGAAATATAAGAATAAATAGGCCAGGTACAGTGGTCAATGCTTCTGCAGTCCCAGCTACTCAGGATGCTGAGGAGGGAGGATCACTTGAGCCCAGGGAATTTAAGACCAAACCCTTCTCCAAACCAAAGCAAACCAAACAAACAAACAAAAACAGCAAACAAAGACATAGCAACTTCTAGGCACAGTGGCACATACCTATATCCCAACAATTCAGGAGGCTGATGCAGGAGGTTTGCAAGTTTGAGGCCAGCCTGAGCAATTTAGTGAGACCCTGTCTCAAAATAAAATTAAAATCACTGAGAATGCAGTTCAGTGGCAGAGCACTTGCTTAGCATGTTCAAGGCCCAGGGGTTGACTCCCAGTATTAGAAAACAAAATAAAACAAAAACTAACTGTTAACTCTTGGGGAAAAACAAAACACAAAAGTTGAAGAGGATAGGAAAAATGATCATAGTCTACTATGTGGCTCAGTTGTGTGTAGCATTTTCAGACCCTGTCAACTTCAACACTAAATATTAATTCACATAAAATGACAACATATCTTTATTAGAATGATGGAAGTAGGGTAGGAAGGGGAAGGGTATGTGGGTAGAGACAGGGATGGCCACATCAGAAAGGGCAAAAAGAGAGATAAATTTTCACCTTCTGCAAGGCAATGTTAAAAGGTCACCTTTATAACAGAAAAATCAAGATCTAGCAATGGAAGTATGTCCAATACAAGTATTCCAGTACAGGAATAAATATTAAAATAATTAGCGAAAAGAGACAAAAGTCTTTGCTTTCAAGTGGGCAGGGGAGTCCCGCTAATTTCTTCCCAGACCCCAGGGAGCTCTTTGACCATATGAACTATGTATTACTGGGGTTCGGAAAAAATACCCCTCAAAAGCAAAGTCTCTCTCTAACTTTCTCCTGCCTTCCATCTCTCATCCCTCACTCTCCCCTGAGGCAAGTCATAGAAATTAGAATTCCTCTTCCCTTGCAGGTCACAGAAATCAGAATTCTTTCCCCCCACAAAACAACCCATAAAACCTTCAACTTTCAGCCTCCCACACCCACTGTGTAAGCATTGGCCATAAAAATTGACCTACCTTGATTGATAGTAGTTCATATGACCCTCATTCTGAATGGTCCTACCCCATTCCTGGAGGAAGATTGCTGCAGAGAGGGGCCAAGAAGAATCTGGACGGACAGTCCTCCTGGGGTTTCCCCACTCAGTCCATTCCCATGAGATCAGACCCCTTTTGTCCAGTGACATTTCTACCTGGTTTTCCTTGCTTCATTAAATCCAAGCATAAAGATGGATGGTTCATCCTGGGTCTTTGGATCTTCAATTTGAATTTGCCATGTCACATAAAGCCATGATCAAATAAGTTTGTAAGAGCCTTTCTCTTGATCATCTGTCTATGGAGAGCTTATCTCAGCAGACTCAAATACCCAACCTGCAGAGGGAAAGTTAAAACTTCTCTAGAGGATATATAATTTTGTTAAAAATTAGGAAGTTTAATGATAAAGACTTTTCAAAATCTATCATTAGAGACTACATTCCTGAGATAGAGGAATAAGACAGGATGCTTATCTTTATGGAGTTCAGAATATAACAGAAAAAAATTATAATGCAGTATGATACAAGTGATGGACTAGTATGAAAAAGTTTGTTCATCACTTGAAGGTAAAGACTAGACTTTTAAAATGTTCTTATTAGTGCATTATGGTCATTCATTGTAGTCAACAATAGTGGGGTTCATTTTGACATAATCATACATGCATGGAATATAGTCTGCTCCATTTTAGTCCCCATTGCTTCCTTCCTCTTTCCTTACTGCCCTCCTCCCTCTCTTCCCTTCTCCTACTCTATTGGTCTTTCTTTTATTTGTTTATTATTTTTTAATTGGTGCTTTATAGGTATACACAAAGGTGAAATTCATTATAGTATATTCATATACGTACACAACATTATTTGGTCCATTTCATTCCAAGTTCCTTCTTTTTCCTGTCCTCCCTCATCCTCTATCTCCTTCCTCTATTCCTCTGAGCTCCCTTCTATTTTCTTAGGATCACCCCCACTGCCTTTTCCCCCCCATATTTTGCTCCAGCCTCCACCTATGAGAGAAAACCTTTGACCCTTGACTTTCTGCATCTGGCTTATTTCACTTAGCATGATGTTCTCCAGATGGATTTATTTACCACCAAATTCCATAATTTCATTATTCTTTATGGATGAGTAAAACTCCACTTTTTCATTCATTCATCTGTTGATAGGCACCAGAAATGGTTCCATAACTTAGCTATTGTGAATCGCACTGCTGTAAACCATGGTGTACCTATAACACTATAGTATGCTGGGTTTAGCTCTTTTGCATAAATAACAAGGAGTGGGATAGCAGGGCCATATGGTTAGTTCCATTCTTAATCTTTTGAGGAATCTCCAAACTGATTTCCAAAGTGGTTGTACTAATTTGCAGTCCTACCAACAATTTTTGAATGTAGCTTCTCCCCTACATCCTTCCAGCAATTATGGTTATTTGTATTCTTTCTCTATTCTAACTGGAATGAGAAGAAATCTCAATGTAGTTTTGATTTGCATTTCCCTGATTGCTAGGTATGCTGAACATTTTTTCATATATTTTTGGTTACTTGTATTTCTTATTTTGAGACATTTGCATTTTGTTTAAAGACTAAATTTAGTCATATCTTCAGTATCCTGCATGGCACGTGGCAGGAAGAGGCATGTGAATGACAGGTGAATGACAGAAGGAATACACCCAAGCATTTTGCACTGAAAACAGAAAATAGAACATTTTACTGCTACAGTATTGGAATATAATAAATACACATTTGATCTCTACCCCCTGGTTCCTGGCAAAAAGTTCCTAAAACCCTTTCCAATTCTGAGCTCTAAGGGTGCTGGGTGCATCTTTTATTCTAATGGTTGGCCTTTGACATAGAGCTAATGGTTGGTTCCTGACATAGAACTCCTAATCCCTTGGAAGTTCCCAGATGATAGGAGCATCTTTGGTTCTAATGAGGTGACTCTGCAAGTTCCTGAATGGGGGCTGGTCTCCAGAAAGATCAAGCCAAAATTAGAAGCTTGAAACTTTCATCCTCACCCCACTCATATCCTCCAGGAAGAGAGAGGGACTGAAATTAGAGAGAGGAGATTGAGTTAATAATTTATCATGCCTAACTGATGAAGCCTCTATAAAAATCTTTGAGATGCTGGGTTTGGAGATTTTCAGGCTCTGAACATGTAAAAGTGCCTGTAGAGGGACCTTCCTGGAGCAGGCATGGAAGCCCACATTTCTTCCCAAATACCTTGACCTATACTCTCTTCCACCTGGCTGTTCATCAGCATCCTCTATAGAGGATATTATATATATATATATATATATATATATATATATATATATATATATATATATATAATATTATATATCCTATTAATAGGATATTATATTAATATCCTATTAATATAATAAACTAGTAAATGGAGTTGTTTCCCTAAGTTCTATGAGCCATCCTAACAAGTTAGTTGAACTCAAGAAAAAAGTCATGGAGATCTTGATTTATGGGAGGTTGGTTAGAAGAATAGGTGACAACTTACTATTTGTGATCAGCATCTAAAGTGGGGGCAGTCTTGTGGGACTGAGCCTTAACTTGCAGTATCTGACACTAACTCCACGTAGAGAGGGCAGAATTGAGTTAAATTGTCAGCCATCTCATTGGTATCCATTAGAGAACCATTTATTGGTAAGAAGAAATCCCCATACCAGAGGTGAAATATTCTATTGTGAGTAAAAGGATAAGAATATTTTTAAAAATCTCCTAGTCCCATATCTTTATAGCAGAAGAAAACAAATCCAGGAATATTTCACAGCAGATCTAATATTTGAATGATGAGCTGAAAATATGCAAAGAGTTTCCTCCACATGGACAAAGCTTGGGAGAATATTCAAAGCAGAGAGAACAATTTATACAAAAAAAAAAAGATGGAAGGATAATAATGTGGTATCAGGTAACACATCGACCCAAAGCTGAGTACCATTCAACATTAAATATTTGTTTCTCACTCCTGCATCTGCAGGTTGGTTAGGATGGGGCTAACATGAACTTAGTTTAACGGGCTTGGTTCTGAACTACAGGTTGGATCCAGATGTATTCCATCATATTTGGACCAAGAGTTTCCTGCAGAAGCTCTTTTCATGATAGAGATGAAAGAACAAGAAGTCAAGCATATTTCAACCCTGTAGACACATTGCATCCACAAACATCCCACTGACCAGATTAATTAATGTCTATGGACAAGCCCAACATCAATGGGTTGGGGAAGTAACTTGTTCCCTCACTGACGTGTTGTTAAACATTATTCCTAAACAATAATCCAAGATCTAACAAGTATTATGGGGATGATGAATTTCTATTTGCATTTTCCTTGTTTTTTGTTGTTGTTATTGTTGTTGTTTGTTTGTTTCATTAATAGGATGGTCAATCAAATATGGCCACCAGAGGAAACAGGAGTGGCTCAGGAAAAAAAAAGTTTACTGTACTCATACATCCTAGAGACGGAGGCACAACATGCCACAAAGAACCAAATGGGAAAGACATAGGGAAGGTCAGGAGTGAGGGGATGACATGAGGCCAGAGCCTGTGTTGGGGTGTCCGTGGGAAAGGTAAGGTAGAACATGGTGAGCAGTTTTGTACTGGCTAGTTTGAATCATTTTCTTGGGCTCTAAACTATATGGATGGTTTCTAGTTGCCTAGTCCCTGAAGCTGGAATGATTAAGGCAGAAAAATTTCCCTCGGGAGATGCATAGGAGGGTCAAAGAGACGAAGTATGGTTTAGTGATTGAATAGTTAGGGTACCAAAGACATGCTTCTGGCTAGTCGTTTGCTATCTGTAAGAGAAGACTAGCTCAGGGAAGAGCAATCTCTTCCTAGCCAGGTGTTTATTAAGATATCAAAACCTACTATATAAAAAGTATAAAATATATACCCTACAATCCTTTAAAACAAGAGTAAAAGCTACTCAACTAGCACCAGACACAAGTGACTATTGGGCCTACTATGATTTGAATAAGTATTCCCCAATGGCTGATGTATTAAAAAGTTGGTCCCCAGTCCATAGTGCTATTGGAAGGTGATAGAACCTTAAAGAACCAGTTCCTACCAAAACCAGACAAGGACACATCAAGGAAATCAAACTACAGACCTGTATCCCTGATGAACTTAAATGCAAAAATACTGAATAATATATTAGCAAATCATGATCAATGACATTAAGAAGATTGTACACTATGACCAAGTTGGTTTTATTCCGGATGCAAGCATAGTTTAATACATGCAGATCAATATATGTAATTCATAACATTAATAGGAATAAGGACAAAAAAATCACTTAGTAATTTAATACGCATTCATGATGAAAAAAAACTGAAGAAACTAGAGATAGAAGGAACCTACCTCAATATCACAAAGGTTATATATGAAAAACCCAAAGCCAACCTCACTGTAAGTAAGGAAAAGCTGAAAGCATTTCCTTTAAAATCAGAAACAAGACAACGATATCCACTCTCACCACTCCTACGTGATACAGTGTTAGAAATTTTAGCCAGGCAAGAGAAGAAAATGAAAGAGATAAAAATGGAAAAGAAGAAGTCAAATTTTCACTGTTTGCAGGTGATATGATCCTATACCTAGAAGATCCAAAAAACTTCACCAAAAGAATACTAGAGCTAATAGACAAATTTGGCAAAGCAGCAGGTTACAAAATCAGCATAAAATTCAATAGATTTTCTATATACCAACAACAAATTTGCTGAGAAAGAAATCAGGAAAACAATTCCTTTCACAATGGCCTCAAATAAAATACCTAGAAATAAATCTAACCAAGGAGGTGAAAAACTTCTACAATGAAAACTATAGAACATTGAAAAAAGAAATTGAAAAACACCTCAGACGATGGAAAGACCTCCCATGTTCACAGATAAGCAGAATAGTTAGAATGGCCATACTACTAGCAAAAGCAATTTATAGATTCAATGCAATCCCCCTCAAAATATCAATGACATTCTTAACAGAACTAGGGGGAAAAAACCAGTTCTAAAATTCATTTGGAAGAATAAAAGTCCTGGAATAATCAAAGCAATTCTAAGCTTAAAAATCAATGCTGGAGGCATCACAATACCTAACTTCAAATTATACTACAGAGCGATAGTAACAAAAACCATATGCATTGGCACAATATTTTTTCCCTTTAAAAAAAACACAATGGTACAGACTAGAAGACACAGAAACAAACCCACATATCTACAGTTATCTGATCCTTGACAAAGGTACCAAAGAGATAGCCTTTTTAACAAATGGTGCTGGGAAATGGGTTATCCACATATAGAAGAATGAAACCAGACCCTTGTCTCTCACCTTGCACAAAAATCAACTCAAAATGGATCAAAGACCCAGAAATTATACCAGAAACTATGCAACTCCTAGAAGAAAATATAGGGTCAACACTCCAGCTTTTAGGCCCAGGCAATAACTTTCTCAGTAGGAGCCCTAGAGCTCAGGAAATAATGCCAAGAGTAATAAATGGGATGCCATCAAATTAAAAAGCAAATTTCTGCACAGCAAAGAAAACAATTAGGAATGTGAAGAGAGAACCTACAGAATGGGAGAAAATGTTTCCTAGCTACTCTTCTGGCAGAGGATTGATATCTAAAATGTTAAATATTAAATAACTCAAAAAACTTTACCCCAAAAAATCAAATATCTCAATTAATAAATGGACAAAGGAATTAAACAGACAATTTTCAAAAGAAGAAATACAAATGGCCAACAATATATGAAAAAAAATGTTCAACATCATTAGCAATTAGGGGAATGCAGATGAGATTTCATGTCAGACCAGTCAGAACCATCTCATCTCAGACCATCAAGAACACAAATAATAATAAATGCTGGAGAGGAAGTGGAGAAAAAGGAACACTTTTGCACTGTTAGTGGGATTGTAAATTAGTAGAACCACTGTGGAAATCAGTGTGGAGTTTCCTCCAAAGGCTAGACATGGAATCACCATATGAGCCAGCTATGCCACTCCTCCATATTTATACTAAAGAATTTAAGGTCCTCATACTGCAGTGATACATGCACACCCATGTTTATAGCAGCACAATTCACTATAGCCAAACTATGGCACTAGCCTAAGTGTCCATCAACTGATGAATGGATAAAGTAAATGTGGTATATATACACAATGGATATTCATTTTATTAACCCATAAAGAAAAATGAAATTATGTCATTTGTAAGAAAATGAATTGAACTGGAAACCATCATGTTTACAAAATAAGTCAAACTCACAAGATGAAGGGTTATGTTTTCTCTCGTATGTGGAAACTAGAGAGAAAAAAGGAAAAGAAAAATGAAGGTGGATCTCATGAAAATCAAAGGGAGATCAGTAGAGGAAAGAGATGGAGACGTAGGAGGCAGGGAGGGATGGGGGAAATTCTGGGAGTGATAGTGGCCAAATTATATTGTTATGTTGTATATTGTGTGCATGTACAAATATGTGATGACAAATCCCATCAGTATCGACAATTATAATGCACCAAGAAAAAATATGAAAAAAAGATGAGGAAAGAAAGAAGGAGAAACAAAATAAAAAGAAAGAAAGAATATTCATTAATGCATACTCTAAAAAAAGCTGGGGCCTAGTAGGAGGAAATTAAGTTATTGGGGGCCTGACCTCAAGTCTCTTCATCCTCTCTTTATTTCCTGGCTGTCATGAAGTAAGAAACTTCCTGTGTCATGTGCTCCTGTCGTGTGTTGCCCTGACGCAGGCCCAAAAACAATGGGCCAACTAACCATAGACTGAAATCTCTGAAACTAAGCCAATATAAACCTTTCATCTTTATAAGTTGATTATATCAGGCATTTTGTTCCAATAACAGAAAGCTAACTAATATAAAGTACTCAAAATGGGGCAGGGATTTACTTAATAACTGAATTTTAGTTGCATTTAATTTTAAGTTAAATTTAAACAGCACAAATGGCTTACAGCTATTACATGGAACAGGAAGCCGTAAACAGTAAAGTTCAAACCGATATTTTGATCTGAGAGTTGCCTTTATGAGATCAATTTCAAAATGCTTAGTTTTTCTGCATGTCTATGTCTGTTCTATGATGAATTTTAGGATTTATCTTGATGATGTTCTTATTCTTTTGAAGCTTAGAAACAGCGATGAGGATTATGTGGGCAAATTAGCCCAATTCCTAAACAAAGGACTAACCCCAACCTCTTTGCTGATGTGTATCCCTGGGATAAGAAAAGCTAGGAGAGGGGCTGGGGTTGTGGCTCCGTGGTACAGCACTTGCCTAGCACAAGCGAGGCCCTGGGTTCGATCCTCAGCAACACATAAAAATAAAGAAAGAAAGAAAGAAAAGCTAAGAGAGGCTGTGAACAAATTAAAATAAGTCAAACAACATCATTAGAAAAATAACTCAGAGTGAATCCCTCTTCTGATGGTCAACATCAGATGGCTACAAGTAATGATGTTGTTTTTCCTAACTGAATAATGTTTTGTTTTGTTTTGTTTTTCTGTTTTGGTCCTGAGGTACTAGGGATTAAATTCAGAGGCACTTTACCACTGGGCAATATCCCTGGCTCTTTTTGGTTTCGTTTTTGTTGTTGTTTTTATTTTGAGACAGGACCTTGCTAAGTCACTGAGGCTGTCCTTGAACTTATGATCCTCCTGCTTCAGACTCTCAAGTTGTAGTGATTATGGTGTGCACCATCACACTTGACTCTATATGAATAATCTTGTATTATTATTTTTATGTATAATTCACATTCACAAATTCCACAAATATTAATCAAATACTGTGTGTGTGTGTTTGCTGGGAATTGAATCCAGAATTTCCAGCATGTTGGAGCTACAAACTAGCCCTCACATACTTCTTTATGGGGAAGGAATATAACAATTCCAACCAATAAACACAAAAGCAATTTGTGCGTAAGAATGCTTCTATACAATTTTTCAAGCACCAAAATCTAAGAAAAAAGCCAGGCACAATGGCACCTGCCTGTAATCCTAGTTACTCAGGAAGCTGAGGCAGGAGGATCCAAGTTCAAGGCCAGCCAACAACTGAATGAGACTCTGTCTTAAAATAAAAATAAAATAAAAAGAGCTAAGGATGTAACTCAGTGATAAAGTATACTTGGGTTCAATCTCCAATAGCAAAATTTTTTTTAAACTATGAAAAATATCAATAAAATAGAAGATTCCCTGTCCCCCCCAATTAATGTTCATTCTTTGGATGGGAAAGAAGAAAGGAGAAGGAATTAAGAAAATTGTCCAACAGAATTGCTAAAACTGACATACAGTTTCCTACAAAGAATACATTGAAAGAGAAACATTGCCTTGGCAAAATATTTTACATAAATGAGAGGAATTTAAAAAATAAGAAGATAATTTCTCATAGAATTCTGTCCAGAAAAAAAACCAACTTTTTAATCATAATTCCACATATTTCTGTGGCTCATTTATGACAAAAAAAAATATTTAGATATAATAGCACTCACCAAGATTCTGGAAGACATAGGGCATAAAATCAATAAAAGTAGATGGGTTTTGTCTAAGTAAGAAAAGAGACCAACAACTGAATCACTAGAGATTTAAAAGACTTTTAGGAAGTGCTTCCTTTTCACATTGTCTCATGAGGTTCTTTGTGAAAGCCAGGATTTCATAATTTTCTAGCAATCAAAAAGCTTTAATCATTTATTAAAACAAATATCATTTTCACTTACCAAATTGGCAATTATTAGAAAAAAGTGATGATAATAAAAAATGAAAGAAAAGAAATAAGTGATAATACCTTCCTAGGAGATTCAGAGAAACTTTTTATGGGAGTATAAATCGATATGACCACTTTGACTACATGCTTCAAAAGCTTGAGAGTCTGCCTTCTACTCCTGGCAGAATGTTTAGCTGCAGGATCTTCTTCCCAGATGCATAATGGAATACTATGCATCCATTAAAACAGTGTTGCAGAATATAGTGTTATACGGAAAGAGACTAGTTCAAAAATTATGATTGTATCAGGGTAAGTAAAAATTATATCTACACATAAAAGTACTATGAAAGGGGTTGAATTATGAATACTTTTATTTTCTTTGTATTTTCTAATGGACCTATTGAACATGTGTTACTTTAGCAAGAAACAACAACTTAAATGATCATTAAAAAGGAGGCCAGCTGGGTGTGGTGGTGCACTCCTGTAATCCCAGCTACTCAGGAGGCAAAGGCAGAAGAATCTCAAATTTGAGGCCAGCCTCTGCCATTTGGGGATGTAGCTCAGAGGGAGGCTGGCCTGGGTTCCATCCACAGTACAGGGGGCAGGGAGGGAGCAAAATGGAACAAATGTTTCCATGCTGATGCATAAAGCCTGGCTGTCCTCTGTGTGGTGATTGTCATCTATCACTTGAGCCCAGCTGAGTGGGTTTCTCTTCCTTGCCATCAGTGTTCTCTAATATTCTAACCCAGAGTTTGAATCATCTGGAGGTCGAAGAATAAACCCATATGTTGATTTGTGGAATCTCAGCTGCTCTGCCTCTACCAACAAAACACCTCTCAGACTTGAGGTAAGCTACAAACCTTTCTTTATTTTTTTTATTTTGAGAGACGTTCTCACTAAATTGCTGTGCTGGCCTGGACTCCTGGCTCAGCCTCCCAAGACACTGGGATTACAGGCATGTACCCCTGTACCCAACTGTGAAGTTTCTTTTATAAAGGCTTGGATCCCATTTATGAGGGGAATAGGAGCCCTCATAGTCTAATTACCTCTTAAGGGCTCTTTTTTTTTTAACCCATTAAGCACTAAGTTTTTAATTCTGTGAATATTTCAATGTAATGGACACAAGTGCATTAAAATAGATTGGAAATTATAATCTAGAGCTTCTATATATTATTACATTTGTATTAATTAACAATATTTATAAGTATTATAATACAATATAGTTCTAGTCTTATTATATAATTAATTTCTTAATTATATTCTATTATTACATACTCTATTTAAGTATTTATTGGTGTTCTGCATCTGAGACATTGGAACAAAATGGAATGATATTAATACCATCACATGGGAAATATTTTGGAGGGAACACACTCAAGTCATAGCACCATCTTATATATGTCTACATTATTATGCTATCTTGTCATCTTAGACCATTTCTAAGAAGGCAGAGGTTTTTCATTTGAAGTCTGACAGTTCACTCTCATGCAAAAGTTGCTACTTCCCCAAGATATAATTTAAATAGATTGGGATACCTGAGTGCATTTACTATAAATGCAGGTTTCTGTCTCTCTAATAACCCATTTGAGCCCCCAGGTCTCTCCTACGCCAGTGCTCACTCCACCCTTTTCCATCCCAAAGTATCTCTCCTTGCAGGAAAATCAGAAGCAAAATATAGAAAAGAGTAAGCCACAGTTTTCAGAGTCATTTTCAAATTGCTTCAAATGGTATTATTTCCAATGTTGTTTTGTCTCTCTTTCTTCTTTTTTTTTTAAATATATTTTTAAATTGTGGATGGACACAATATCTTTATTTTTATTTATTTATTTTTATATGGTGCTGAGGATTGAACCCAGGGCCTCATGCGTGCGAGGCAAGTGCTCTACCCAGCCCTCTTCCTTTCTTTTTTGAATACGAGAAAAAGGGTGGGGGAAGTGGCATATTAGCTTTGACAACACTTGCAACCATTTTTACTTTCTCCTATTATTAATTTTGCCATTCAATTTTGCTTCCTCTATCTGTAGTTAACTTTTTATTAGGATGTCACTCATTTAAAAATTTTGGGTGCATCCCAGACAAACAATTATAACTTGCATAAATCCATCCCTGCTCTCAATTAGTCTTGGCATAAAGTCACATTCAAAGTAATAACAGTCCATCAGGAAATTAAAACAATTAAAATCATTATATGCCTCTCAAGAAATTACCATAGGGCAAGTAAACAAAACCTCTTAAAACAAGATAATGTAAGTTGGTGCAGAGTTAGAATTGAAATGCATGACACATCCCCAGTAAGTCCATTAAGGTTTTTGGTGAAACTAAAGGTGTGGTCAGAGGGGCAGACCTGGAAGCTGACCCTGGAAGGCTGCACGCAAAGAAAAAAATATAAAGATCTAGTTGAGAAAGAAGGCCCAGAAAGCAGCTGCCATTGTCCTGAGGAAGGATGGTCAAGCACAGGGTAAAGATGGTGGTGGAGGAGGAGACAGAACAGCTTGGAGCCCCATGAAGCATCCCTGAAGATATACCTTGCAAACCCAACATCTGAGCACATGGACTTGCAAAACTTACTGATTAAGGAATGGTCCATGTTACCAAATGACAATTTGCAAAGTTAATATACTTTTGACATATTTTCACTCGTTCATTACAAAAACAATCTTAAATTGCATGTAAACTTTCAGGAACCCATCAAAAGCAAGTTTCATTTATAATGTAGCTGTAATTACATATTTTGTGACTACAGCATGTTATGGTTTAGATCTAGAATGTCCCCCAAAGGCTCATGTGTTGAAGATTTGGTCCCCAATTCAGCAATTTGAAAAGAAATGGGGATTTGGGGAAGTGACTGGATCATGAAGGCTCTGACTTCATCAATGGATTAATCCATTGAGGGATTCATGGATGAATGGATTATTGGGAGATGGTGAACACAGTAGGTGGTGGAACCTGATTGGAAGTACTGGATACTTGGGGATTGTATCTTACTCCTGGGGGCTTCTTCTCCTTTTCCTCCTCCTCCTCTGCTTCTGCTTCTTATTCTCCTTCTCCTTCTTTCTATTCTTCTCTCTTTCCATTTCTTGGCTGCCATGAACTTTCTCCTCCATGCTCTGCCACCATGATGTTGTTCTGCCTCACCTCAGATCCAAACCAATGCAGCTAGCCAACCATGGACTGAAACCTCTGAAATTATGAGCTGAAATAAGTCTTTCTTCTTTTTTATTTTAATTTTTTGCTACTGGGAATTGAACCCAGGGAAATTTTACCATTGAGCTCCTGTGAGGATGGCCTAAGGCCTGAGCCTAAGCAACTCCATTTTAAAAACTCCAGTTTGAAACCTGCAGTCTCACCAGGCATGCCTAACAGAGCCCTCCAGTGTGGCCCTCAGGCACAGACAAGTCACTTCTCCCCACCCTGACAAACTCAGAGTGAAGTCTCTGAGGGAAAGACTGCAGATAAGAGGAAAAGGCGAAAAGATCAGGTTGGGGACCACAAGACCAGATGTTTTAACCCCAGGGTAAATGATGTAACTGAGAGACCCAGTGGCAACTGATAAGGATTGAAAGGGGGGGGTCAAAAGCCCCAAAATTTGGTATAAATAATAGAGCAAATGAACATTCAGCCAGACAACAATGATGCCCTCACACTGAGAGCCTGATGAGGACCTGGACTGATATCCCAACACTTTTCATCGTTTACTGATCCTCTGCATTTTCCCACTGATCTCAAACTCTATAACCATATCTTGACCCTGGTGAGAGCTGTGACTTCTCCCTATGACCCTCTCCTCCACCGGCCATCAGCCCCACCCCAAGAGAAGCCTGCCTTGGTTCCTGATCTGATCACCAAGGTCTGAGTGAGTGTGCATCTGCTGGACTAAAAGCCTAAGGCTTGAGACTTTTAATCTGACACTTGAACTTAGCATGCAGAGGGAATGTCTGTCATGAGCCTGTCATGATTAAGTGTTTACAGTACTTAGAATTAATCTAGAATTGATTGCTGTGAATCAATTAATCTAGAATTGTTTGCTGTGAATTGATGATGTCTATTGCAGTGCCAAGTATTAAGGAATGTCGTTTTCTTGATTAAGAACCTATAGAGTGAAATGGTATGGAGTGATTTGAGTGAATAAAGCATTGACAAAGGCAGAAGCATGTGACTCTTTCTCTCCCTTGACTGCATAAGTTGCACCTTTTGCCCATCACGACAACTACATCCCATTTTTATTTTTATTTTGAGACAGAGTCTTCCTAAGTCATTGAGGCTGGCCTCAAACTTGATCCTGCCTCAATCTTATAAACATCTGGGACTATAGGCATGTGCCACCATCCTCAACAAATCGTCCCTTCTTTAAGTTGTTTTTGTCAGATATTTTGTCACAGTGATAAAAAGCTGACTAACACACAGCATCAGTAAATCAGACTTTTCTTGAGAGAAATCAGGGAAGAAAGTGCAAGGGGAGACATGTTTCCAATCTAAATGCTTCTTTATTTTTATTGCCCCCAGTAAGACTGATACAGGTGAAGTTTCCAGTTGCAGGAGAATAGATTCTGGGCATCTTGAACAAAGAATTGAGCAAGACACACAGAAGGAACATTTATTGATGGTGAAAGTTAAAGTAACATTCCCTAAAATGGAGCCGAGTGGATCAAGCCAGAGAGTGGTTTGCATCCTATGTCTGGGCAAGTCTTGTCTTATATGCTGAGCTGCGCCTTAGTCCCCTCTCTGCATGGACCTGATTGAATGAAGACCTTGCCCCATTTGTTCCCATTGGTTACTTTATTTTTGCCTAATTAGAATACAGAACCTGTGGCAGGCGTTGCCATGGTGATAAGCCCTCAGGGGGTGCAGTTGTCATGGTAATGGGACCTATTGTAAACAGGGACATAATGACTCATCTGTCTTGTGCTCCAGCTGGCAGTTTTCCTTGTACCCTGTCTCTGCCATCTTGATGCCCCAAATTCCTACCTCAAGACAAGTAAAGATCTGGGAATAGAATGTTAGAGAACTAGCAATAGATTTGGACAACACCTGGGTCCCCAGCCTCAGGATACCCAGGGCCTTCCCTCCCCACAGACCTGGTGTGCCAAGCAGAAGTGAAAACACTCTCTTCCTCCTTCCCTGTTCTGCTACAAACCCAGTGGCTTCTAAGGTTCCTGTGGTAAAAAGCCTTTTCGTGTTAAACCCACAGCATCCTGTGCAGAGGACTCAGAACTTTGTCCACAGGGACTGGAACAAGACAGGCAAAGACAAGGAACAAATTTCTTTGCTACTAGGCCAAGTTTTGCTGGTAAATTTTTTCACCCCTCAGATGAACTATCTTCCTGGGGGCTTGTGGCAGCAAGACCCACTAAGGCTCCAGGCCCCTGACTCCTCTGCCACCCAGAGCTAGACATAACTCAAGCAAAAGCTGAGGCTCCCTCCTGGGCCCTCCCTTCCCACATGTGGCTACTCCCCCAGTGCAATAGCCATGCAGAAAGAAACCCTATGAAAAGCCATGAGGATCCATAAAACCCCCAAAAGAGTAAGCTAGAGTCAGGGGCCTACCTTCTTGGGCTGCACCTGAGAAGACATGACCACCTTCAGAGAAGAACAACATCAACATGGAAGAAATATTTTTTAAAAGCAAAGCAAGGATGTTTTGACAAAGGATGCTGTAAGACTGGAAGACGCCGCACTGCACTACGAATGGGAGACACCACACGACACAGATCACAGAAGAGGTTCCACTTTATTACAAAAGGCTGTGGGTTTATATAGACCTAAGGAGAGGTAGCAGGGCTTAGGTAGATAACAGGTCGCCCGTTTATTGGCAAGCTCTTCCATATGTCAGTTCCAGAGCCCAAGAAGTTAATTCTTATTGGGGCTACGGTTTCCCACCCGCAGGATTTGAACATTGGCGCCAGCGGGAACGTTTCGCGCCAGTGAAAGAAAAAAAGAGGAGAAAGAGGGTCGTTATGCGCCATGTTAGGGTTTTTCTCTGGGGTGCTGCTGCCGTTATATGTTGTCCCAACAGATGCCAGAAAAAGATCTGAAATACAGAAAATATCACATTCCTTGCCCTGTACCATACCCCAGAACAGCCCTGGGAAAGCAGAAGACTGTTCAAATCCTTTTATCCTTATAATAGGTTCACCAACCATATGCTGATTTTAAAGTATTCTATTTCCCACTAGGAATGACTTCCCAGCTAGCAACAGAAGCATTCCTGAAGCCCAAAGGGCCTCTCAGTGGTCGTGCTATCCAGCTCTAATCTTGTACTGCCTAGATGACCTAGCTGCATTTCTACCCCACCCTTATCTCTGCGGAGCTGGATCTAGGATGGCTGTCAGAAGGACCTCCAGACAACCTCTAACTTCATTATAATCTCATCTGCATGCTAAATGGCACCCCCACACACCACCACCACCCTCCACGCCACTCCCACACACAGCGCCCAGACTGTTGACAACTGCTATGACCACAACTGGAAAGAACCATAAAAGAAGCGAAAAGAGGTGGCATCTGAATTACCAGAAAATGAATATTATTCTCCTTTATTAACCTGTTATTCCCCACACCGCTCCCCCACCCCAACCCCCACCCCTTCTTTTTTTCCTTATGCAGTGCTAGGAATTGAATTCAGAGCTTTATACATGCTAGGCAAGTGCTGTTCCACTGAACTATATCCCTAGTCCTCCCCCTCACTTCTTTTACCCTATATATAAAACCTCTTGACCCCCCCAAGAGTCAAGAAATTGATTTGTGAGTCTATCTCCCATGTCTAATTTTGCCCAAGAATAAAAATCTCCTAGCTGCTTAATCAACACTATATCTTATTATTGGTTCCACAGTTCCAAGAGGAATAAAGGACATAGACTGGAGACCCTTACATGAGGTCTGGGCAGTGAGGATGACTCTCATCATCAAGCCTGTTGCTTATAATCTTGAATATAAATCCCTGCCTTTTATATCCAAAAGAATGGGGCTGCCCATTCCTTTCTATTTATTATGGCCCTTTGTGTCACCCTACCTCTTGTATACTGTTGCTATCATAGAATCGCCTTTGATGTCTGAGGTCAGATTTTGTAACTGACTCACAGTAGGTACTCAAGAAATTATCTGTTGGATAAAATAATTCTTCTTAGGCAAATAAGATAAATTTAGGTGTTGAATTCTTAAGTGTCTCCTTTTTTGCTGAGGAGGATCTGTGTGATGTTGATAACTTTAAACCAGGACCCAGGAGATGTTCTTGATGGTGCTATGAACCATCAAGAACAAAGGCCAAATGAGGTCCCAGATGACAGAGGACAAATCCTCATCGCCACTCCCCACTCAGTCCATAAAATGAGCTTTATTGTTTATAGTACATACTAGCATGTGTGTGTGGTGATGGGAAAGATAATTAGGACTGAGGTTGAAATAAGGAATGACATTTACATAAGGACATTGATATAGCTTCCTCTTATGGACTGTCCATCTCTGGTGCTGTTCAGGAGTCAGTGAAAACTAAGAATGTATAAGCCTGACCCCACTGTGGCAGATTTTTTTTTCCAATACTGGGAATTGAATCCAGGGGTGTTCTACCACGAACCAAATCTCCTAGATCTTACTATTTTTTATTTTGAGGCAGTCTCTCAAAATTGTCAAGGTTGGAATCGAATTTGCAATCCTTCCTCCTCAGCCTCCAGAGGGCTAAGATTACAAGTGTGCACCTCTGCACCTGGAATTTGGCAGATTTTTTTTTTATACTGGGGATTGAACCCAGGGGTGCTTTACTACTGAGCTCCATCCCCAGTCCTTTTCATTTTTTACTTGGAGACAGGGTCTCACTAAGTCAGTCACTGAGGCTGTCCTCAAACTTGTAATTTCAGCCTCCCCAATCACTAGGATTGCAGGTGTACATTACTGAATCTGGCACAAGGCAGATTTTTTTAAGTAGCCACAGATTCTTTGATACTCCTCCCATTGAGAGGTGGGGGTCCATGTGTCCTCCCCTTGAATTTGGGTTGGTTTGTGACACTTTTGGTCAATAGCATACAGTTGAAGTGATGCTCTGTGACTTTCAAGTCTGGGTGGGAAGTGGCAATGTTGCTTCCATCTTATTTACTGAAACACTCAGTAAATGTAAGAACTACATCTAAGCCAAGAATGCCATGCTATAAGGACACCAGAGCACAAGGAGCACACAGAGCACACACAAGCACCCCAGTGCCACTCCCACAGTGAATGAGCTTTCTGATGATTCCAACCCTTAGCTATCCAGGAATTACCAAACTTGGAGTCTTCACAACTGAGACCCCAACTATCATGAGGCAGAAGCAAGTCCCTACTGTGCTACTCCTTGTCTGCACAATCAATGGGCACAATAAAATGGTGGTTCTTTTAAACCACTAAGTTCTGGAGTAGCTGCTAAGAATGGTATACAAGGCAGTCAACCGCTTTGGTTCCCTAATTCATCACACACACACACACACACACAGAGAGAGAGAGAGAGAGAGAGAGAGAGAGAGAGAAATCTTTTGCATTTTGAGCCATTTCCTGGTGAGAAAAGAACAGTCAGCCAGTAGATTAATTATTCTTTTGGGAAAAGGCTGGGTTTTGGGGTCCTCCTAATAACCAAGCTTTATAGAGCCCTTTCTGCCAGGGGGAAGCCATCCACTTGCCCAGTATGATCTGTTCATCCAGAAGGTAAGGCCCTAAAAGTATTGTCAATCACCCAAGAAGACAATTTGGATGTCAAACAACCACCTGCACTGCTGCCAAATGCTCATTTCTTTTTTCTGCTATTATTATTATTATTTTTCTTTACTGGTGATTGAAGCCAGGGCTTTACATATGCTACACAGGCACTTTACCACTGAACTATATGCCCAGCACTTTATTTTTGTATTTTGCCCAAAGTGGCCTTTAACTTGCATCCTCCTGTCTTAGCTCCCCAATAGCTGGGATTACAGGCAGGAGCCACTGCTCCTTCTCCTAAGGCTCACTTCTAACTGGCCACAATCCTGTTTTCCCTGTTACTGAATTATCTCTATCCCAAGGCCATATTTCCAGCCCTCTCATTTCCCCTTCCCAGCAGACCTGTCCATGCCCACCTACCTTCACCTAAATATCAAGCAGACACACACACCCTTTCACATCAAAGCTACAATTCTCCTGGCGCCTTCCTTCCCTCACCACTCATTTCTTCCCACTTGAGTGATGGCTCCTGAGATAACAAATATTAATCCAAATCCTATTTTAAGTGGGTGCCTTAATGTTCTTAAACCTCTTTTTTTCCCCTGTTGTTCTTAAACCTCTTAAACTTTTTGTAAGCCTCTTGCCCATAATGTGAGCCTAGATGTCCTGTTTTTCCCCAGAACAGTCCTAATTTATGCCCCTTTCCTGTTCAAAAGTGCCTCAATATAAGCAACAATTTATATGGCCTGCCCAACTAACCCTGTCCTTTCACTTTAACCCTGGCCCTCCTTCAAATAAGACAACCCACATCTCCTTTCCTCTTTTTTTTTTAATTTAAATTTAAATTTTCCTGTATTGGGTATTGAACCCAGGGTTCCTCTACCACAGAGATACATCCCCAGCACTTTTTATATTATATTATAAGACAGGGTCTGGCTAAGCTGCCCAGGCTACCATTGGAACTTGCAAACCTACCTCAGCCTCCTGAGTAGCTGGGATTACAAACCTGCAGCTCAGCAACAGCATCTAATTTTTCAGCAGGAATCTTAGCAAGAACATACCTTTTGCATCATATAAACTGCCTCAGGTCATGTGCAGACTTGTTAAATGTATTACATGTTTTTCATCTCTGTCAATGTCATAATCCATATCATCCCCTTTGTATGTGAGGAGCAGAAAGTGAAATGGGGGGTGGGGGGAAGTAATGGCCAATGTCCTTTCCAGGTCTCAAATTTTAAGGATTTAAGTAAAACATATAAATTTGGGGCTCAATCCAGGCTAGCCAATTATCCTCTTTAGAAATTTCTGGTTACCCAAAATTCCAGAGATTGCTTTCTCAATCTGTATGTAAACCTTTCATATTCTCGAGTTTCCATTATATAACGGAGAGCTGGCCGAATCATTAAAGATATTTTTTTTATAGTCAATGAGCAACGTCAGGAAGCATGACACCGGGAGGCGTACCACCTGATGCAAGTGTTTAAGCGAATCTCAACACGTTTTATATGGTGACTCATTCCCCGCCCTGCTCTGGAGTCCGGCACCCTTTAAGGTAAAGCCGGACGCCTGCCCAGAGCCAGGGAGCGTGCGCTGGGCGGCGAGGTAATTGGTCCCCGCACAGACCTCCGCCTGCGAGCGCCGCCGCCTCCCTTTCCCGCCCCCGCCCCGCCTGCGCCCTGAGCTTTGCCGGCTCCCTGCGCCAGTTGCTGACAGCCGCGGCGCTGCGAGCTTCTCTCCGAGCTTCCGAGGCAGGTAAACACCCAGCGCGGCCGGGGGCGGGATCCTAGGAACTCCGGCGGGGGAGCCGCGAAGGCCGAGAGTGAGGCCCCGGGCCTTGGGGTCGAGGCGCGAGGGCGCACAGCTGGGTGAGGTCTCCCGCGGACCCTGGCGGTGGGAAGGGGCTGGGGGGGCTGGGGCGCCCGGAGCGCGCGTGACGCGTCTGAGGCCTGCCCTGTGTTTGTCTCTTCGGATGAAGCTGCTTGGCTTGGCATTTCGGTTTAGGAAAGCCCCCCTTTTTTTCGGAATGGGAGAGGGGGCTGGCGGGGCCCCTGTGGAGGGACGTTGGTGGTACAGAGGTGTCTGCCTGATCTCTTCCCCCACTCCACCCGGCTGCGGGATGGGCGAGACGCGCGAGACGCGCGACCCTCGGGCCGCTGGGGAAGTAGGGGAGGGATAGAGATAATTCAGTAACAGGGAAAACGGGAGGGCAGCAAACGTTCGGAGAGGCCAGGCCCCTGGGGGACGCGGAGCTCTTGACTCCTTGCCAGTTAGTCTCCTTTGGAGCCGGAGGGCAGACGCCAGGATGCCCCTTAGCCAGGACGGACTGCTCCCCTATACCCAGAGGGTAGTGAGGAGACTGGGTACGCGAGCGCCTGCTCCCGGGCTCGCCCCCCCAGCCGTTGAGCGCCCCCCGGGAGTCCGCGGCGCCCCCCATTTCTGGCCACCGAGACTGTACCGGGGGAGGCCGCAGCCCCGCCCCTTTGGCAACCTCCTGGGGACCCAGCCACGCTCCCGGGGGCGGGGCCTCGTATAGGCTCCGCCCTTCATTTGCAAAGCCGGCGTCGCCCGGGTTCTTGGGGTTGGGGGTCTGCAGCCCGGCTTTGGGCTTTGGGCTTTGGGGGCTGGGCTCTCCGTCCTACCCCCACAGCGGACCTTCAGCATCGTTTTTTACATTCTCTCCTGCTCTTCAGAAGGGACAGAACTGGGCCATCCGTGGGGCTACAAGGGAGGAGCCCGTGGCCAGCGGATAACCAGCCTCTGCCACCTGAGAAGCAGACTCCACGTTTCCTTTCGTTATGAAACAGTGTGGGAGGCGGGGGATTCATTTCTACTGTCTCTTTGATTTTTTTCCTTCATCTCTGTAGTAGTCCAGCAAACATAATTTTTACCGCGTAATTCCATGGTCATCACATCACATCCTCATCATCGGAAAGTCAGCTGCTTTCTATTTTTCGGTGTCATGCACAGTGAAATGCAATTTCATGGCTGCTTAATTTTCTTGTAGTTATAGTATCATGGCTTAATAAACAGTTCCCCATGTGCTGAACGTTTGAGGTGTTCCTCTTTTCCTTATACAAAACTCCAGATAGATAGAATTAAAGATTTGTATAAATTTTAGTCATCTGAAAAATAGGAACAGAAAATTGAATAAATGTCAGACATTTAGAAAAATCAACTATTCTCCCAGATTTGAAAAAAAAAATGTCATCAAGGAAAAGGAATGATTTTATCTACACAAATACTGAGAAGCTCTCAAAAACCAGAATCCGAAAGGAAGCAGGGTAGCTAGAATGGAATTTGTATGTTATTTGTACCTGACACAAGCTTTCTATACTTGTGAAAAGAAAATATCAGGGTTATAATAGATAAATAGTGAAATGATGAGTCATTTACATAATAAAATGCAAATTGAAGCAAATTTAGGTTACCATTTTACATCTGTTAAAGACAACAGTGACAGCAAGCCCTGTTGCTGGAAGGCTGCCTGAAACTTTTGACTATTCAGACATCCGGGCAAGTGGCAGGGCTTTCTGGTTAGAAATATGGCTTTGCAACCCACTTTGTGACTTTGGGCAGGTTACCTGATTTCCTGACCCTCCTTTGCCCATTCATAAAAAGGAGAAAATGATGTTCTTCCAGGCATAGTTACAAAGATTAACCATCTGCTGAAAACTGACCTTTGGTACCCATACTTTGTTCTGTTTCCTAGTCACACCCACTGGAGACAGTGTGAATCAATACAGACCTTTTATAAAACAATGTGAAGATGCATTAGTTGGAAGCTGTGACCCAGAAATTCCTGGGAATTTACCTGCAATGGAAGAAACAAACAAGGAAAAAACAAAAAACAAAAAAAACCATGCAGGCACCTATTCCAAGCAGAATGATCTAAAATTAGAACCAATTGAGAAGCAACCAAAATGTGTAACAGCAGGACAGCTAAGAAAAATGACACATTAACTGAAAGGAACATTATGTAACCATCAAAAATCTGGATTTGGAGCCAGTGATAGATGGGGCCAGGAGCTCATGCATGAATACATAGGTAAAAATACAAAAGGGAAAGCATAGTAAATGAAAGCGCCAAAAGAAATTATACATGATTCTAATTTTTTGTTGTTGTTGATATATTGCTTTCACTAATTAATGTTATTGAACCCTGGGACAGGTTTTTGGTTTGTTTGTGTGGTCTTGGAGATTGAATCTAGGAGTAGCCTACCTCTGAGCTACATTCCCAGCACCTCCCTCCTTTTTTAAAATAATTTTATTTTGAAATAGGCTCTCAATGAGTTGCCCAGGTGGCCTTGACTTTGCAATCCTCCTGCCTCAGCCTCACAAATAACTGGGATTGCAAGTAAGAGCCACCGCACCTGACTCGGTTTCAGATTCTAAAATGAAATGGACCCACAGTTTTCTGTGTGTTGGAAAAAGAGGGAGAGATCATTATCATGTTTGCTTCTTAGAATAAAACATTTTTAGCTGACCTTGTTTCCTTTCTCAAATGCTATTCATTTTTTTTCTCACGTAGATGTATTACTGGTTTAGTAATCTGTGTATTAGGTTTTTCTTTTTAAGAATCACTTCTTGGATTCATTTATCAATTCTAGTTTTTCATTGTTGTTTTTAAAGACTCCTGAATATACCTCAAACTGAACAATTTCAGCCAGGCCGAAGCATTCTGTCTTCATAGAGGCACCAGTCCAATTTAGGTGAGTCACAACAGATTGTACCCTGTAAAATCTCTTTCGTCTTGTAATGGTTGAAAGTCACCAACTGTCACAGCAAATCCCAGTCTATAATCACAAGCCCTTGCTCTAGAGGCCATTTGGTAATGTTTATCTTACACCTCATTGCATTATTGTTTCACGTAAAGTCAGCTTGATTTGGTTGAGCAAGAACCACCATAGCTTTCTTTAGAATTATGCTGAATTGTGTAAGGGAACAAGTATTTTTAAAATAACATAATAAAAAGCACAACAATAAAATAAACATCTCTGCATCAAATTGGCACTAATAGGACTCTCAACCAACTGAGAAAGCCAAGGCCAAGGTTTTTCTCAACTACAGTTTTAACTTACGTAGTCCATTCTCCCTTTTCAGATCTTATTTCTAATTCTAAGGCAACTATATCAGCTGTGAACTGCTGCATATTAAACATTCAACACATGTCTGTATCTAACCTGGGGATGGCAACAGCATTATAAAATAACCCTAAGTGAAGAGTGTATGTAGCAATTCTTACAGTTGGAAGAGTTTTTGCCTCAGTTTGTTAATCCTGTTGTCCTACTATATTCTTCTTCCTGCAGCCATAGTACTGTATGATCACTTCAAGGGAGACATGCCCCTTTTAGGAAGAAAAGTGTTATAACGTTAAGTGTTGCATTCCTGAGGACCTAACTGCAAGCCTGGCTAGGAATGTTTGCTAGGAAGCTTCCGAAATTCTGTTGCTGGAACTCTTGGGGTTGTGGCAATCTTGTTCCTTAAGTGATTTTAGTAATTTTTTTGGGGGGGAGGGGTAATTCTTATTGAACCTGAGGTGCTTAACCATTGAGTCACATCCCCAGGCCCCCCACCTCTTTTTGAGATGGGATCTTAAAAAAAAAAAAAAAATCTCTGCATCAAATTGGCACTAAGTTGCTTAGGGCCTCACTAATTTGCTGAGGCTGGCCTTGAACTTGGGATCCTCCTGCCTCAACCTCCCAAGCTGTTGAGATTATAGGCATGTACCACTGAATCTGGCTGTTCTTCAAGTAATTCTGATGATGGACCAGGTTGGGGGCCCTTTGTCCTACTTAATACAGAGCTGGATCTCAAGGTGCCAGTAAAAAAAAAAAAAAAAAAATCCCTATCCTAATTATTTTTCCAAAATTTTGTATGGCTTGCATCAAATTTAAGGATCAGTGACTTCAGAACCTTAAAAAATGTGACCTGTTATTTCTATTTAACTCAAGAAAGAACAGGAAGTTTCCTCAAGGACAATGAGGGACGGGAATGCTGTTTATTCTCCCCACTTCCGGAACCAATTAAACTTCAGGTTGTTACGTGTTATTCTGATTTATCAGATGTTTGACCGATGACACACTTCCTTAATGGTATTGAAGGCCATTAAGACCACTAAATTTTGATCTCAGCCCCATTATCTTGGGTTATTATGACCTTGAGACAAGTTCTTTCCAGCTCTGGCCCAGTCCCCATCAATAAATGAGAATAAGCTGGGTGCAGTGGTGGATACAACTAATCCCAATGAATAGGAAGGCTGAGGTAGGAGGATCACAAGTTTGAGGCAAGCCTCAGCAATTTAGCAAGACCCTCAACAACTTAATGAGACTCTTGTCTCAAAGTAAAAAGTTAAAAAAGGCTGGGGGTATAGCTCAGTGGTAGAATGTCCCAGGGTTAAATCCCTAGTACCAAAACAAATTAATTAATTTTTTAAAATTAAAATAAGAATAGAATCAGTGGAATAATTTATGAATCTTTTCGTATCTTCTCTCTGGTTCCATAACCCTGCCATTCTGCTCTTATAACCAGTGCCACATGATCTCACTGTAGCTTTGCATTCTATTACCTGGCAAACCAAATGCATTCTGCATTTTCTTCTCATTCCAAATTTTATTTGGTCCTTTTTGTTTTATTCAGTGCTGGGGAACCCAGGGCTGCACAGCTTTTCTTATATAAATCCTACTATTTATTTTGAAGTCAAATCATAGGTATTTTGAAATATTTATTGCCGTTATGAATGGAATGTTTTCCCCACTAAATCTTCCAAATAACTACAGGAGATTTAGGGACTCGCTGGTCTTTTCTATGTTGATTTCAAAAACTGTTATCTAATGAACTCACTCATTTATTCTAAGACCATTTAGATGATTTTCATGGATTTTCAGATAGAAAATCAAACCTATATGAACTTCCAAAACAATCTAAAATATTAACTGCGATAGGTTGCATTATTGTCTTGTTTGCCATATTAATGCAAATGCCTCCCCCCCCCCCTTTTTTAAGGAAAAAAACAATTAGAACAGGATACGAGCTTTGTGTTTGTGATAGCCTCTCTTGATGGAAAGGTCCTAGCTTTCAGGCTCTATATGAGTATGTGTGCGCATGCACTTGAGATGGAACCCAAAGCCTGCATGTGCTAGGGACGTACTCTACCCCTGAGCTACATCTCCACCCCCCATACAAACTTTCTTTTTTTCTTTTTACAGTAGTGGGAACTGAACCTAGGGGTGCTTTACCACTGAGCCACATTTTTATTTATTTTGAGACAGGGTCTCATGAAGTTGCTGAGGTCCTCACTTATTTGCTGAGGCTGACCTCAAACTTATGATCCTCCTGTCTCAGCCTCCGGAGTTGCTGGGATGACTGACATGTACCACCACATGGGGCTTCTATACAAACTTTTAAAAAAAAATAGCTTGAACTTTTTTTTAAAGTCAGGAATAGATATTGATTTAATTGAAAACTTTTTTTGACATCTGCAGAAAATTTGGGTTTCTTTTGTTTTTCCTTCTTGAGCTGTTAAGATCTATTAATATTTCCTGATTTTGAGACATTCTTTTTTTCCTAAAATAATCCTTACTGTTCACAGTGTATTCTTCTTTTACTAAACTATTAAAATTAGTTTGATGGTCTTTTCCATGGATGTGAAAATATCCCTATTACTGGAGGGGAGGCTGTGTAGCTGAATGCCAGCCTTCATACTAGGGATTGAATCTTTTCTTTCTCTCTCCCTCTCTCCCTCTCTCCGTGCACAGTAGTGGAGATTGAACCCAGGGCCTCAACATGGTACACAAGTGCTCTACCATTGAGATACAGGTCTTTTCAAATTTTATTTTGAGACAGGGTCTCACTAAATTGTCCAGGCTGGCCTCAAACGTGTGACCCTCTTTTCTCAGCCTCCTGAAGGTTGTTGGGATTACAGTTTGGGCCACCTTGCCCAGCAAGAATTTTAATCTTGTCCCTTTATCCTATTGGTTATAAACCCTGTGTCTCAGGTAAATATGTCCAAATGTTTATCTCTCCTCCTTTCCAGATTCTTTAAACAATTGCCTGACTCTCTCTCACTTGATCCTCCCACTTGAATATCTTACAGATATGGCAAAGTTTATGTGTCTAAACTAATACTCATAGTTAGGTTTGCCCAGCTCTGGTGTTCCTCTGGTTTCTCCTATTTCAGAGATGGTATCACCACCATATCACAGGTTATGAAAGCCACAAGCCTGGGCAACTCTCATTCCCCTGTCTGCTCTATCAGCAGGTCTTATGGGTTCTTTCTGCAAAATGCATCTCATTTATTAATAGCTCATCAGTTACATCCCAGGCATGCCACCATGTTCCTTCAGTAATTTTCTAACTGGTCTCTCCATTTCCTTTTTTGTCCTGCTAAACCTTCTTCTTTATACTACAGTAGGATGAGCTTTTTTGAAAACACAATTCTATGGTATTATTCTCCTTCTAAGACCTTTACCCACTTTTCCAATTTCAGCAGTCCACTTTTCCTCGTATTTCATAAGACTAGATGCTCAATATCCTTTTTGGTCTTCGAACCCACTAAGCTCAATATCTCACTCATCATTGTGTCCTTGGCCCCTCGCATAATTCTACAATCTTAGAAGAAATTCAAAATATGTATAAAACTCATTGTATGGCTCCATTTTGTTACTATAATGAAATACCCTAGGCTAGATGACTTATAAAGAAAATAGGTTTGTTTAGTTTACAAATCTAGAGGTGGAAGGTGTGCTCCCAGCATCAGCTTAGCTCTGGTGAAAGCCTCATAGTGGATGGCCCCCCAGTGGAAGGAACGTGTGTGAGAAGCAACTCACTCTCCAGAGAACTAATCCATACCCATAGGAGTTCCCCTAATCCCTTCTGGGGGCAGCATCTCCAGTGGCCTAAGGACCTCTCACTAGTCCCCACCTCTTAAAGGTTCTGTTACCTCCCAACATTGCCACAATGAGGATCAAGCCTCCAACACATGAACCCTTGGGGGACAAACCACATCCAAACCATGGCAGGAGTCAGTAAGTTTCCATACTATAAACATTATATGACTAGATAGATGGATAGTTCTGTTGATGTTTTGGGGTTTGTTGTTTTATTTTGTTTTGCCATACTGGAGACTGAACCCAGGTGCTCTTATCACTGAGCTACGTTCCCTGCCCTTTTTCTTTTATATTTTGAGACAAGATCTCACTAAGTTGCTGAGGTTGGCCTCACATTTACTATTCTCTGCCTCAGCATCCTGGGTCACTGGGATTATAGATGTGTACCACAGTGCCCAGTATAATATATGATTTTTGACCACTTTTTTCTCCATTTTTCTTTGCCTATTGGTCAATTCTAGTTTTATTCCCCTACACACACACTTTTCTTTTTCCTTTTTGCAGTACTAGGCATTGGATCCAGGGCCTTGTACATGCTAGGCCAGTGCTTTTCTGTTAAGCTACATTCCCCAGCCCTTTTTATTTTATTTTTGAGATAGCCTCATTAAGTTGCTCAGGGAGGCCTCAAACTTGGGATCCTTCCACTTCAGCTTCTTAAATAACTGGGATTACAGGCATGTACCACTTCACCCATCTTCTATTTCTTAAAACAAATAGCATATACTAGTTATTGCATAAATATATGTCAAATGGGTTAGTTCCGAAGTTGATTTTTGTAATTTATATTTTAATGGGAAGGCCATCCATCTCACACAGATTTTTACTTCGTAAAACAAACAGTATACAGTAATTTGTTGTCCTTTCAAAACCTCCTTTTTGTTTCCCCTTCTCATTTTCAATATAGAGCTGGCCATAGATTTGGCATCTGAACTGTGACACTTTGAACAATGGAAGAGGCAATATGTTTGTTTGGTTGGTTGGTTGGTTGGTTGGTTGGTTGTAGTACTGGGGATTGAACCCAGGGACACTCAACTGCTGAGCTCTCTTTGTTTAAAGACAGGGTCTCTCTAAGTTGTTGTGGGTCTTGCTAAGTTGCTGAGCCTGCCTCAGACCTGCCAGGGCCCTGTCTCACCACCTTTCTCGATTCTGAAAACCTCTGTGCCTGGTTTTTCTCCTCTGTGCCTTTGTCACTGTGGGTATCATTGCCTGGTCCTGTGTCTTCATGAGCTTACAGAGCCCTAACTCTTTCTCTGTACGTGTGTGCTACTGGGGATTTAACCCAGGGCCTCAGCATGCTAGTAAAGCACTCTACCACTGAGCTGCATCCCCACTGAGCTACATTTAACTCTTACAGCCTTAAATAGGATGCAAGGCCCAGCTCAGTGTGGTTCCCCTGCAGCCTCCTCTTCCTGCCTCCTCCCATTTCCAGTCATACTATATCTCTAGCCAGCCAGAGTCTGCCACTGTGGCCAGCACATAAAACAAATGTTTGTTTTATTGAATTGATGCTGTCAGCTGGCCATTGGAGAAAAGAATAGTTTGTGAATTTATAAATATGATCCTCTTTAGATAGCCATTGTCAATACTTTATAGTTTGCTTAGTCCTTACACTCCAATATAGAGCAGTTTTCATGGTCTTTCATTCGTTCAGCATCTATTATGAATCAGGCGCCAAGTCCAGGGACATTCTGTGAACAGAACCAAGCTGCTGCCCCGGAGGAGCCTCTGCTCCAGTGGAGAAGATGAACAATAGCGACAGTAAATAGTGTGTCCGGTAGCCTTGACAGCTCTGGAAGGAATCGAAACAGAGAAAGGAGATAGGATGGGGTGCTATTTCAGGCAGTTGGTGTGAAGAGCAACACTAAGATATTTGAGCAGACTTGAGCCACCTGAGTAGCAGTAGCAAGTGCAGAAGCACAGAGAAAGTGGTTTGCTGGTTGGTTTGAGGAGCAGCAGGAGGCTGGGGAGAGGAGGTCAGTGGAGCCAGGCCCTGTGACCCAACTGGCATGGTCAGGACTTTGCATTTTATCCTGAGTACAAAGGAGTGTCACTTGAGGGCAAGGGAATGGCACCATGTAACTGCAGTAGGGGCCAAGGGAGAAGCAAGGAGGTTAGATGGGAGGCTGGGAAGGACTCAGGTGAGAAGTGATGGAGGCTTCAGCCAAGACTGTCATGTTGGAACATGTGAGAAGCCAAGGTGCTTAGGATTCTTGTCAAGGTGGAGCTAATTAGATTTGCTGATAGAGTCGATGTATGCTGTAAAGAGAAAATTCAAGAATAACCCCAAGGTATAGTCTGGGTTTGGCTCACTGGGGTAAAGAAGGAAGGGGTTGACCTAAAAACGTTTCAGACTGTGAACTATTAACTGAGGAGATGGTTCCCTGGGGTGTGTGAGCAACAGAGGCCAAGAGCTGGACCCCATGAGATGATGAGTGGATCTGGGAAGGAGGCCTGCAGAGGGTGGGGTGGGAACAGGAATGGGGCTCCCCAAATCCAAATTAGTAAGATCTGAATACTTTAATTTGGCTTGTAATTTTCAAATATATTTTGATTTACTTATGACCACCAGCACTTCCAATTTTAATATGTTAGTAGAAACATAAGCATAAACAAATAAATGAGTTATATTTATTTTTCTTAATAATTATCATGACTAGTTTCCAGTTTAATTGTAAATTCTGCAGGATATTAAAACAAACTTTATCTTTTTTTTTTTTTTAATTTGAAGATAATCTCAGCACTGGGAACAAGATGGTATATGCCATTTTAAATCTTGGGGCACACAGTGATATCTTGAAGATATGATTTGATCTGGGCTACAGTAGATCCTGTTTAATAATCATTCTACTCTGCCTTTTACCTTTGTTCTTGGAACTTAGCTCTCAGTAAATGAGATTTATAATTTGATGAAGAAACATTCTAAAATGGGTCATAAATTGTGATCCAGGATGTTTGGTTCACTGTTGATTTATATACTGTGCTTTTATAATATAAAGTATTTATTTCCTACCAAGAATTGGAAGAAAAGAAATCATTCATAAAACGTTAAATACTGACATAAAACTCAGTCACCAAGTGTGTGATTGCACTTCTGTGAACACGCCCAAGTGTCAACAACCCCACCTGTCTGTTTGTCTGTCTATAGAGAGAGCAATGAATTTACAAATGGGCTTGCAAAATCCTGGATGTTTCCTATTTCTAGTAAAATTGTACTTAGAATTCCTTTGAGGAAGTTATTCTTGGCATTTGTATGTTCAGGGGATATTAATTCTTTAACTTAACAAGTATCTATTGTGTCCTGCTCTGTGCCAGGCACTGCCCCAATCTCCAAGAACACAGCCACAAACAAGAGCCACTTGCTCCCTGCCTACATCCCAGCAGAGGAAATAAGACACTGGGCCTATGTTTTTCAGTTACTTAATTCCTGCCACACCCACCTGAGGAGCTTCCTAACCAGACTCATAAACTTACACAGGCCTTAGGTTACTCTGAAGGGGATGCACCAGGGTCTTTTGATGTCCACACAGCAGCTGGGGGCTTATCTAAACCCCCAGCCCCTGCCAGTGACTGTTCAGATTCAAGGGAATAAGATCCATATTGGTGTGTAAATGATTCCCCTGGATATAGAAGGCCCATGCCCCACAGGAGCTGGTGCCCCTTATAGCAGACCGATGGCACAGCTTCCAGTGCCCCTATGAGGATGTGCCTACTTCCTAGATTGACTGCTCTAAAGAAGCTCAGAGCCATGGTAAGCCCACCAGGAGTAAGTAGTTCCTCCCAGAACACATGCAGGTTACCAATTGGCAATCATTTTTATACTAAGGAACACTGCTGGCATTCTGCCTCTTTCAAGTTTCAGGAAACAGCTTGAAATTAACTTAAAGTCAAATTTGTCTTTAGAGAATGAGAATAAGTTGTGTTGCCCTTTGCTTACAATTGCTTTTATCCAGAGTGCTTCCGAAAAGCCCAGGGTGTGAGGAGTTTGTCGTTGCTGTGCCTTCATTCATAATGAGCAAACATTAGGTGGTTTCAGGGTAAATGTAGGTCACTCACGCCATGCCCTCTTCTTCATTTTGCAGATCAGTCATCATGGTGAACCCTGGCTGCTGGCTGCTGGTTCTCTTCGTGGCCACATTGAGTGACGTCGGCCTCTGCAAAAAACGGCCAAAGCCTGGAGGAGGGTGGAACACTGGGGGAAGCCGTTACCCTGGGCAAGGCAGCCCTGGAGGCAACCGCTACCCACCTCAGGGTGGTGGCTGGGGGCAGCCTCATGGTGGCGGAGGCTGGGGGCAACCCCACGGTGGTGGTTGGGGTCAAGGTGGTACCCATAATCAATGGGGCAAGCCCGTTAAGCCAAAAACCAACATGAAGCATATGGCAGGTGCTGCTGCAGCCGGGGCAGTGGTAGGGGGCCTTGGTGGCTACATGCTGGGGAGTGCCATGAGCAGGCCCATGATGCACTTTGGCAGTGACTATGAGGACCGTTACTACCGTGAAAACATGAACCGTTACCCCAGCCAAGTGTACTACAAGCCCGTGGATCAGTATCCCAACCAGAACAGTTTTGTGCATGACTGCGTCAATATCACAATCAAGCAGCACACGGTCACCACCACCACCAAAGGGGATAACTTCACCGAGACCGATATTAAGATAATGGAGCGTGTGGTGGAGCAGATGTGCACCACCCAGTACAAGCAGGAGGCCCAGGCTTACTATCAAAGAGGATCCAGCATGGTCCTCTTCTCCTCCCCACCTGTGATCCTCCTCATCTCCTTCCTCATTTTCCTGATTGTGGGATGAGGAAGGACTTCCTATTTCCAAGTCGTCTTTATCTTGCTCCAGGGTCGGGAGGGGGTATCCACCTGCAGCCCTTTTAGTGGTGGTGTCTCATTTTTGCTTCTCTCTCTGTCCCCCATAGGCTATACCCTTGGCACTTATGGGCACCCAAAAATGTAGAGTAGACTTGGATACTGTTTATTCAAGGGCCCTTTGATTGAGTCCTTCGTGGACCAAGGCTAATGCTGAGCCTGCAAGAGTATAACAGCAAATAATCACTGGTTAATCTAGGCTCATTTTTGGTCTATTGCAACAGACAAAGGCTAGAATAGATCTTAAAATGGTCCTCAAATACCTTTGCCTGAATACCTCTGGCTCTTTTAGTAGCCAGAGCTCAAGGCATGAATGTCCCAGCTTAGCAATGATTTCATAGCAGTTTGGAAAACTTTTCTCATCTCTTTTAAGAAAACTTGATATTATTTCTGCCAAATTTGGAAGGGGGCCACATGATACTCATTCAAAAGAAAAAAAAAAAAAAAACACCAGAAATCTTCAACTCTTGGGCCACAGGCTCAGCCCTGGAGCATGTGCTGTGTTTTTGCAGAGAGCTGCGGTGACATTTTGCTTTTTGCAGTAGGGACTACACAGCAGTTGCTGAATCGGTAAATATTATTGTGACCCTATACCTCCTGGCAGAGGACATATTTGCCGGGGATGGACATAATTAACACAAGCAAAAGACTTCTGGGACTGAAAAATCCAGCCTTTGGGAATGGTGCCTTTGGAGACAAGCTCCCCTCTGGGATGTGTAGAGCATCCAAATGTGGCATTCCTTTCTTTAGTAAATAAATTGTAGATAACTAAGGCAGCAAGATTGCCTCCTAAATACTGAAGGTAAATCTTGGTTTCCTGGAAACTAGAGTGATGTTAACCATGTTTGGGTGATGCCAGGAGATGGGACTCCAAGGAAGTCTGCAAGGGCAGACCCATGATCCTCTTGGAGGATTGTGAAGTGAAAGAACGCAGTTAGCATACAAAGAAGAGCTCCGTTTCTTCATTTCTGTCCCATAATTGTTAAAACCCAGGATTAGGTTGAGTCTTCAGTTTCTGTAATTGGCTTTTGAATCAAAGAACAGGGAGACAATCTAAAAAATATCTTAGGTTGCAGATGTCAGAAATGTCCATTCTAAGTGGAAAAGGAAATTCTGTAAATGTTATTTAGATAAGGTAAAGTTGTTCCCTAAATTGTTCAATATGGTCGCCTAGCAGATAAATATTACTATTCTACAGTGTAATTGGCTTGCACTATATGGGTGTTTAGTGTTAAATATATATATATATATATATATATATATAAAATATATATTGCATATGACAAACTTAGAAGTTTTGTTTAGAGCAATTAACATCAGAAATGTCTAACACATTAATGGTTTCCTGAGGTACTAAGTACTTAATACGTGGGAAAGCCTTTTTTGTGGCCCTTAGGCTTACAACGTGCACTGAATAGTTTTGTATATGAATCCAAAGTGGACACCACTAACTGGTCTTTGAAATATGCATGTACTTTATATTTTCTATATTTGTAACTTTGCATGTATTTGTTTTGTTGTATAAAAATTTATAAATGTTTATTATCTGACTGAAATTAAACAAGAGCTAAGATGAGCACCACCCACAGAGTTTGAAGTTGTATTCATTGGTGCTGACCCTGTGTTGGTAGGATCACCTGGGGGTTGATCTGAGCCAGTGGCACTTTCAGCCTCGGGTGATGGCTGATTACATGTACCTACTGTGATCCTGCCATCATCCTTACTTGCAATTAGGGACTAGTTTATTTCTGCTGCCTTCTCATTTTTTCCCCCTGCAAGTATCTGAGTGCTCTCAGCCTTGGGTAAACTGTAAAAGTACTCTTGAGGAGGAACACAATTCACATGCTCCGGGAACATTTTTCTGTCATAGATTTCAAAATGGATTTTTGCAGTGCTGGGAATTGAACCCAGGGTTCAATTAAATATTATTAAATATTAATAAGCATGTTAGGCAAGCACTCTACTACTGAGCTACATGCACTCCCAGCCCCTAGAAATAGACTTTCTAGATAAAATGAAGCTTAACAAGCTCTGAATTACCCACTTTATGCCCCTAACTCAATTTCTAAAACATTCTTAGGTCCTCTGATCCCCAGTGACAATCACTTCTCAGATTCCATATCTTTGGACCAAAAGGCCACTTCTCTTCTACCACAACCTCCCACCTCATTCTGAACATGTTCTTCCTTCCTAAGTTGGAGGCACCAGGATTGTGATGCTTTTGGTTATCTTCTGTAGAGGTTTCCTTTGGCAACTCTAATTCACCAACAGCAGGAAGTAATCTTAAGAAAACCGCAGTATTGGTGCCTTAGCAAGTGCCTGTATTGTGCTGGGGAAGGAAGTTCCCCTGGTGGGTCTTTGAACTATGACTCCAGTATGGCTGGGGAAATCAAACTCAGGCATATGAAATTAAAGGATTTATGATGCTCAGGTCCCAGGAAAGGTAAGCACAGCATGCCTTGTAGCAGCCAAATAGGAGGAGCAGCTCCATCAAGCACATGGGAGCAAGAGACAGAAGCCACAGGCAAGTGCCTTTACTAGGGTTCAGGGTGCAGGACACAAACAGAAGGGGGATTGTATGGGTGTGTTTGTGTGTCACTAGGTCAGAGCCAGAGGACTTTTAAGAAAGGCAACTTTGGCAGATAGAGCTTTACCACACTGGTGCATCTGGTGCCTGGGCCGGGAACACAGCATGCCTGTTTGTAGGGATGTTGACAACAGAAAAATATGTGGTTTTAAAAATATATAACACAATGCCAATATCCTTCAGTGATCAGAGGATCAACTTTGTATTAAAGATGGAAAGAAGAAAGTCAACACCTGAAGACCCTGCCATTCCCAAAACTACTAAATCAAAGAAAACAGGAAACCTCAAAAGCACTACTCACAAATGGACCACCACAAAGCTAATCCTTAACAAAAATTGTCAGAACTATTTTCTATCATTTTTGCTATTTTCCTTCAAAAAAAATTTTTAAATAAATTCATTATCTGACAATACTAATTTCTCAAAACTAGCCCATGGAGAAGAGTGAAATTATCCAGAGCATAGGTATTTATTTCTCAGGCCCTCGAGTTTTCTTCCTGTCATCTCTGACTCCTGAGAGTGTTTCAAATAGAAAGTTTATTTTACAAAGTAAACAAAAAATTTTAAATAAACTAAACTGAGTCTACCCCCAGAGAGGGTTCTGCCAAATGCCACCTTTGTTTTCCCACATCCCTGTCTAGGGATGAGACCAAAGAGGTGTCCTCTGCCTTTGGAGGGAAATTCAGTGAGAGCCTTAATCCAGAACCCAAGCGTCTCCAGATCCAGGGCCTGACCTTGCCCACTGATCTGAGCATGCAGTGATTCATTTCCACTCAACAAATCTCCCTTCCTGTCTGACTCCTAGAACTTTTCTGCTAGGACTCAGCTAGCTCATCCTGCATTATCCTCATTCTTTGCCCGCCTCCTGTGAGACCTGCCCCTGTTCTTGGAAGCCACACCTGCTCCAGATGCTTGGGTAGAACTTACCTGAAAGGGAAGCAAGGAACCGGAGATGGGCGAGTGAGAAATGAAAGACGGAGACCACCGCGCAGAGATACACCCGAGAGTTTATTTGTCAGAGGTGACAAATAAAGGCACATCTCTCCATAGACAAAGGGAGGCAATACAGGCTTGGGTTCTTTGACTTTTATGGGGGAGGTCCTAATGCAGGCAGTGAAGTGTGGGGTTGGTATGAAGGAGTGGTGAGCCTTTCTCAGAAATGCCTTTGCGCAGTAAAGTGAAACTTTTCTTAAAATGGCAGCTATTAAGATGGCCGTCCAGATGCTAGCTGTTGGGAAACGTATAAATGGCAGCCGTACCCCAGAGAAAAAACCCCAACATGGCACCTAAGCACCTCTTCTTCCTACCTTCTTCTTTTCTGCAGTGGCACAAAAAGTTCCCGCCCGTGTGAACTCTCCGCCGGCGCCAATTTCAAATCTCGCTGGCGGGGAACCTTAGCCCCAATGAGAACTAATTCCTGGGCTCTGGAGCTGATATCTGAAAGAACTTGCCAATAAACGGGTTGCCTGCCATTTATCTAGACCCTACCATCTCCCCCTTAGTTCTATATAAGCACACTGCTTTTTGCAATAAAATTGGAATTCTCCCGGCGAAGTGTCTTTGCGTGGGGAATTCTTTCACTAGCAAGGACCTTACATTACCCTCCCTTCTTGCCCTGGAGCAGGGCTCCTTGAACCCAAACATACAAGTGAAACTGCAGGTAGGTTCCCTACTCACAGGTCTGGTCTGGGACCCAATATTCTGCATTTCTAGCAAGCTCCTTAATGATGTTGTGCTGGACCCATGGACTACCATGCAACAAGGCTCTGGGGTTCCCACCCTGAAACCTGCATCAGAAGCCCTTGTTGAGCTTACTAAGCACAGAGGGTTGGGCCCCACCTCCAGAGCTTCTGATTCCCAAGTACTGGGCTGGGGCCTGATGATCTGCATTTCTAACAAATCCCCAGGTGATGCTGATGCTACTGATATGAATCTTACACATGAAAATCCACTGCACAACTGGAAGTTGTAATAGAAATAGAAGACTACCCCAAGCCCTGAAATATTCAAAAAGCTCGATAGAAACCAAACACCTGACCCAGAAACAAGAAGCTGGAAATTCCCCTGGAAAAAGGAGAGAACTGGGAGCTTATTGGGTGAATGACAATAGGGTTATGAAGAGGTGGTTAGTTAACTCCTGCTGTCTGAAAAGCACAAGTTCATCTGAATCCTAAGGCCCACCCCTCCTGAGCGATTGGGACAATACCCAGCCCACCAATGAGGGCTTCTCATGCCTAGTTGGGCCCATGATCACCTGAGGATGTTGTTAAATGCAGGTTCTGAAATGTCAGATCCGAGGTGACTCTGAAGTTCTGTGAATTCCCAGGTGATGGGATGATGGGGGGTTTTGAGGACTGCTGAGAGCCATAGCCGAGTCCGAATGACGCATGGCATTTTTGCCAGAACGGAGTGGTTGAAAGGTGATGCCAGCAAGCCATTGAGATGATAATGGTTATGTTAAGCTGTGTATATTAGACCCCTGCTGTCCGCCTCGGCCTGCTACTTTGGAGTTCTCTGGGATTCCCGAGAGTTCCCATTGGTTGGGGAAGTGCCAGAGGCGGGATTTCCGGGTGGTGTGTGGTGTGTCTGGAGAGAAGGCCACATGGGTGGCGTCCGGGAGAGTTCCCGGGGAGCGTGTGTGGAGTGTGCTGGTGGAGTTCAGAAATAAAGTTTGTTCCTGATTCAGTGGCTCGTGATTTGTGCCCAGCCAGACTGCGGCAGAGGACTATATCCTAAAAAGGACCCAGAGGCCCAGGTCATCCTGGAGAGGCTGAATAGTCCTAGACAGTTATTTGAGGGAGCACTGAGGGCTCAGGGCCTGGCAGGGGAGCCTTCACCTTCTCTTATTTCTAAGGACTTCTTCCCCTGCACAATTCCCCCTGACTGCTCAGCAGTAGAATCAGCCCCCCACAGGCCGTCAGACCTTGTAGCTTTGCTCAGAGCTAAGACAGTCAGCTGACTGCCTGAAGGATTCTCTCTGAGGAAGACTCAGCCCCTTGCTGCAATATCTTCATCCTCCCTGAGACTCTCAATTTCTTTGAACCTTCAACAGACTTGCTTGTTGGCCCACAATTTCCAAGATAAGAGGACTAGGAAAGTGGCATTTGCACCTATGTGGCTTCTTTAAGATGAATCCCACCTTGCAGGGCTCAGGGTGGCATATATGAGATAGATACAGCCATTTTCTGTCCAGACATAGATGCAGAATTATGCTGAGAATTTCTCAGAGGCACTTCCTTTCAAAACCAAAGACCTATGAAAAAAGGTCTCTGCTTCTTGTCCCATGAGTATGTGGCTGATTCTTAGGGTTGCTGCTTCCTATCTGCCATTACCTGAGTTCTGAAAGCCAAATGGGGCCAGAAGTTAGGCCTCAGATGCCTGATAGTGCTGCTATCGCTGCTCCACACCGTCTTGGGTCAGACCACACCCTTTGCCTGAGACACTGGCTTCTCCACATGGTCCTCAGACCCAGGACAGGGGACCCAACCTTCACTGCTTTAAAGGTCCCCACCCCAGGCTTCTGCTCAGAGCCCACTGCCCTGTTCCTAAACCACATTCCAGGCATCCAGGATGTTGGAATTCAGTGATATTTTACAAATATCTCCAAGTCCTGAAAATATGGTTTGGATATGAGGCAACCCCCAAAAGTTCCTGTGTTAATGCAGAAATGTTTGGAGGTGAAATTGTTTAATTGTTAGAGCTATCACCTAACCAGCCCATCCTAGTTTGAATGAACCAACTCGGTGGTCACTATAGGCAGATGGAGGTAGGTCACTGGGGGAGTAACCTGGAAGGGTACATCCTCCCTGCAGCCTCTTCCCTTCCTTCTGCTTCCTTACCAAGTGGTAAGCAGCAAACATCTGCACACGGTTCTGCCATGATATTCTGCCTCACCTTAGACCCAGAGCAATGAACTGGGCCAACTAGGGACTAAGCCTCTGAAACTGCAGGCCAAAATAAACTTAGCCTCTAAGTTCTTCTTTTCCAGGGCTTTAGTCACAGTGATGCAAAGCTGACTAACAAAACCACTGACACTTGCTTCTAAGATCTGACCCGCAGGAGCACCGATGACACATCAGTTCAATTTTAGAAAGTATGTAAATCACCGTTCTTTGTGTGTGCGTGTGTGGTACTGGGGATTGAACTCAGGGTAACTCTATAACTAAGCTACATTCCCAGCCCTGGTTTGCTTTGTTATTGTTTGTTTGTTTTTGAGACAGGGTCTCACTAAGTTGCCCAGACTGGCCTCAAACTTTCAATCATCCTGCCTCAGCCTCCTGAATTTCTGGCATTACAGGTGCCACCATGTAGGCAGGTGGGGTATGGCCAGAGGAAGGTGGATCACTGGGGGTATGCCCTGGAAGGGTGCATCATGTCTGGCTAGAAAATCACAATTTAAATTTTAAAAATGTATACAGTGCTTTCATGCAATAGAATGCTTCACAGAGACTAAAAATAATGCTTTTAAAAAAATATTCATCACATGAGGAAGCATGTGTAATAGAATTTTAAAAGAAAATCAGATTGTAAATCTATAAGAGCAGTATGTGTACATTTTGTTTTATTTTGTTTATTATTTATTTATTTTTCAGTACTGGGGATTGAATCCAAGAATACCCTACTACTGAGCTACCCACCCCAGCCCTTTTCATTTTTTATTTTGAAACAGGATCTTGCTACATTGCCAGGGCTAGCCTTGACTGCAACCCACCTGCCTCGGTCTCCTGAGTTGCTTCTGCACCCAATTTAAAGGTATGTTTTATAAAGCAAAGAAATTTAAAAAATACAAATATCCAGAAGAACAAATACAAGAAATATATAAGCATTTGTGTTAACAGTGGTTACAGCTGGGTGGTAAACAACAAGTGATTTTTATTTCCTTCTGCATTATTTTTATATATTTCAAAAAATTCACAGTTTGATGGATAGTTTTATGTGTCAACTTGCCTGGGTCAAGCGGTGCCCAGATTACTCTGGGTGTGCCTGTGAGGATGTTTCTGGACAAGATTAGCATTTGACTCAGTAGACTGAGTGGGAAGATTGTCCTCACCAATGTGGGTGGACAACATTCAGTCCATTAGGGGCCTGAATAGAACAAGGTGGAGGAAGGAAGAATTCACCCCCATTTTTTTTGTCCTGTCTGCCTGTGTTGGCTGGAACCTCAGTGTCCTCCTGCCCCTGGACCAAGATTTATACCATCATCATTATTGGTTCTCAGGCCTTTGGACTCAAACTGGAATATACCTCCAGGTCCCCTGATTCTCCAGCTTAAAGACAGAAGATTGTGGGACTTCTCAGCTTCAATGAACTTCCATGAGCCAATTTCTCATTTTAAAAAAAAAAATTCCCTTCTACACACACACACACACTCTCTCTCTCTCTCTCTCTCTCTCTCTCTCTCTCTCTCTCTCTCTCTTCTGGTTCAGTTTCTCTGGAGGACTTTGACTAACACATCTGGTGAACAAATACTGCTTTTATAATGAGAAAAAGATCAGTAACTATTATTTTTAATTCCTCTCATGGTATGCACCCTCCTGGCCAGGATGCCAGGCACTTAGCATATTTGGTCTTATCAGATCTCCATAACGATCACCAATTTAGGAAGCTGACATCCAAAGTCTTCATTCAGTCATTTGCCCAAGGGCACACAGTTATTAGTCTCCCCTAAAATACACCATGGAAATTCTTTGTCAGTGCTCTGGGTGATACTTAAGAGTTGGACATGGAGGCCATTTGCTCTCTGTCTTCACATGGTCTTCCCTCTGTGTTAATCTCCCCTTCCTAAAAGAACTTCAGTCTTATTGGATTACAGCCCATCCATATGACCTCGTTTTAATTTGATCACCCCTTAAAAGGCCCTATCTCCAAGGACAGTCACATTAAGAAGTACTGGGGAGCTAGGACTTCAGCATGTGAATTTGTGGGGACATAATTCAGCCCCAGGCACCATCTTTTTAGAAATGTCCTAGTGGTATATCTGTGTCATTTCCAGTCCAGTTCTAAGGCATTCCCAGGACCTTGAGGGCCTCATGGAGACCCCACATCCATATACTCTGTCACCTTTTATAACAAAGATACCATTGTCTGAGTCACTGTATATCCGTGCACAGATGGGTTGCTGACTGGCACTGACCCTAGCAGCGCCAAGAATGCCTACCTCCTAGTGCCCATTGCAGAGCAAGTAGAAATGTTTCAGTTCTAGAAATGGATCCTGAGGAATCCAGCCTCGATGCTCCCATATCTGGCATCAAGTGAAGTGTTTCATGATCTACGAAATTTATTTAATTTGGCTCACATCCATAAAGATCCAACACACTAAGCCAGATAATGCTCCTCCTACACACAAATACATTGCAAACACACCTGGCATAGAACTATGCCAATTATGAGCTAATTAAATGAAGCAGTGAGTGTCCACTGTAATTCAATGGATGCCACAGAAGGGTGGCCAGCTCCTCTGCCTTCATACTGCTAGGCATGTCCACCACCTTGTTCATCATAGCTCCCCACATGGCGAATGTGTCCACTCAGGTTTCTTCATGGCCAAAACTCACCTTCCCAAGGCCTTCCCTGCTGTGTGCCAGCTGGCTTGGCCATTGTCCAAACTCAACAGACCTAGAGAACCATAATCTATTTTTCTAGCTAAAGACTATTTTTCCCCTTTCTCCTGGATAATCTCTTTTTCTAGCCAAAGACGATTTCTCTCCTTTCTCTCCTTTTCTTCCAGCTCTTTGAGAAAGCCTGTTCTCACCAATCAATCTGAAGGCCCCTTTCTGGACACCACCTTCCAGGAAGTGATTGACCTGCAGTGGGGTTGCTGTTCTTGTGGCACCATGCAGACAGTGAGTTTAGTGTAGACCAGACCAGACCAGCCCAGAAGGAGGCTCTTCAGCCTCCAATTAGCCCGCCACATGGCAGAGCTGATGTTTCCTCTGGACCTTTGATGAATAAAGAAAAGAACAAATGACTACATGATCAGACTAGCCCAGATTCCCCAGAGAAAGTCTGAATGAGTCCATTCTCAGCAGGAGAATTTTAAGATTAAGATTTTTCACTGACCACCTAAGGAAGAGGCGCACTGTAGCTCTGCTACACATGTGATTTCAACCAGCCTGAGCTACCACAGTTCCCAGTAACTGCCAGGATGTGAACCAGGACAAATGAACCAGGACAAGCTGTTAGGCTCTGTCTGGGCAAGTTGTGGGAAATGCCTGTCAAAAACTACCATCTTGATATTGAACTCGAGTTGGAAGAGGCGAGTCCGGTCTCAAAATGGAGGTAAAACCATTGCCCGGTGGCCCCCCAGCCCTACTCCAGGGGGAGATGGGGGGAGGCACAATCCAAAAGATCCAAAGCAATTGAGGAAGATGTTAATTGGTGGTCTGAGCTTTGAAACTACGGATGATAGTTTAAGAGAACGTTTTAAGAAATGGGGCACACAGATTGTGTGGTAATGAGAGACCCCCAAACAGGATGTTCCAGGGGCTTTGGCTTTGTGACTTACTTTTTGTTGAAGAGGTGGATGCAGCTATGTGGGCTTGGCCACACAAGGTTGACGGGTGTGTAGAGGAACCAAAGAGAGCTGTTTCTAGAGCGGATTCCATACAGCCTGTGCCCATCTAACAGTGAAGAAAATTTTTGTTGGTGGTATTAAAGAAGATACAGAAGAATATAATTTGAGAGATTACTTTGAAAAGTATGGAAGACATGGCAGAGTGGGAAAAAGAGAGGATTTGCTTTTGTAACTTTCAATGATCATGATACAGTTGACAAAATTGTTATTCAGAAATACCCACAGTATTAATGGGCATAATTGTGAAGTGAAAGAGGTCCTTTCTAAACAAGAGATACAGTCTGCTGGATCACAAAGAGGTCGTGGAGGTGGATCTGGCAACTTCATGGGTCGTGGAGGAAACATTGGAGGTGGTAGAGGTAACATAGGCTGTGGAGGAAACTTTGGTGGAAGAGGGGCTATGGTGGTGGAGGTGGAGGCAGCAGAGGTAGTTATGGTAGAGGAGGTGATGGTGGATATAATGGATTTGGAGGTGATGGTGGAAACTACGGCAGTGGTCCTGGTTATAGTAGTAGAGGAGGCAATGGTGGTGGTGAACCGGGATATGGAAGCCAAGGTGGTGGATATGGTGGTGGAGGAAGATATGATGGTTACAATGAAGGAGAAAATTTTGGTGGGAACTATAATGATTTTGGAAATTACAGCAGACAACAGCAATCAAATTATGGACCCATGAAGGGGGACAGTTTTGGTGGAAGAAGTTCTGGCAGTTCCTATAATGGTGGTTATGAATCTGGTGATGGAAGTGGTGGATATTGTAGCAGAAAGTCTTAAAAACAGCAGAAAAGGACTACAGTTCTTAGCAGGAGAGAGAGTGAGGAGTTGTCAGGAAAGCTTCAGGTTACTTTGAGACAGTTGTTTCAAATGCATTAGAGGAATGTAAAAATCTACCACAGAAGGAACAGTGATCCATAGTCAGAAAAGTTACTGCAGCTTAAACAGGAAACCCTTCTTGTTCAGGACTGTCATAGCCACAGTTTGCAAAAAGTGCAGCTATTGATTAATGCAATGTAGTGTCTATTAGATGTACATTCCTGAGGTCTTTTATCTGTTGTAGCTTTTTCTTTCTCTTTTCATTACATCAGGTGTACTGATTGCCCTGTAAATTGTGGTAGTGGTACCAGGAATAAAAAAATTAAGGAATTTTTAACTTTTCAATATTTGTGTAGTTCAGTTTTTCTACATTTTAGTACAGAAACTCTAACAAAATGCAGTTTGAAGGTGTTTCCTTCTGAGTTAACAGCAAAGAAGATCATTGTTAATTACTATTTTGTATGACTTTTGCTAAAGCTAACTGTAAAGAAACATCTGCTGACTTGCAGTTTAAGGGGAATCTATTCTCCCCATTTCCAAACCATAATATGAATGAGCGCTGACATGTGGAGAGAATAGATATTTGTATGTTTAAAATGTGTGTTTTAGATAAATAGGATTGGGTATTCAAATTAGCGCATTTGTGAATTTGATAGCACTAAGATTACCTTCAAATGAAAAATCTCAAAATTCCTATTTGTTTTTTGTGCATTTTCTTTCACAATGTGATCTTGATTTCAGTGTGTTAGATTTGCTGAGTCCTAGCAGTGTTTAGAACATCTCCGTTCTACATTTACCTTGGTCACATTCAAACTGCTGCCATAGTTTTTGGGTGTAAATGATGTCTGCTGCCCTCTATTTAAATTCTGATAAAGGGTAGTGGATGTTTTCCCCCTCCCAGCTTAAAAATCATTGTTAACTTTTTAAAGATATAAGTCCACTAATCCTGCTCTGGAGCAAATTAGTGAGTACCTGCTTTTGTTTTCTTTTTAAAGCACATGAGGCTCATACATCTTGACTTGTTTTCCTTGGTTTAATTTCCCCCCCAGATAAAGCTTTCATAGCAAGAGAACAAAAATCATGCTACTGAACCCTTAACTGGCTGGCATGCTTTTCTGATTTTGTCCTATACATTTTGCTGAATAAACCAAGGATAGTTTAGGTATAATTGTCCAAAATAACTTAATGCAGCAGAAATGTAGCATAATTGCTTAGCACAAGCTTCTCACTTCCCAAAGGCCTGAATTCCAAATTTGGATAGCCTGGGTTCTTTCTTAAATTCCCAAAGAACACATTGTCATTCTTTATGTATATTTCAACCAAAATTGTGTTGGTGTGAGTTATAGATTTGTTTGGAAGACCATGATTGAGAAGAGTTATAAATAACAAGGTCATATGTACAAAAACCAATGTTTACTGTTTTGCACCAGCTTGTGCTTAAAATTTCATTCAAGCCCTAAGTATGTGCCCTGCTGTTATTCTTTCTTTGGTAGATGAACATTGAATTCAAGAGTTTTACTTGGTTTTAAAAGTCCTAAGCAAAACAAGCAATAAAAAAGGGAAATGGAGTGGGGGGGTTTGCTTTTGACACAACCACCCTAAAGAGCATATGAACAAATAAAAAATGTTAAAAGAGTATGTGGACAAGATAAATATTTCATTAAGCACCTGCCAGATTGTCATAGTAATATAAAGTAGAAGAACAATACTGTCCTCCAGGGTGAAGAGCAGCCTTTGTTATAAACCCACATAGACCATACAATATTATTCAACTATAAAAAAAAAATAAAGTGCTGTTACATGCTACAACCTGGAAAACCAGAGGCCAAGTGAAAGAAGCCAATCATAAAAGACCATATATTTTATGATCCATTTAGATGAAATATCCAGAATCAGCAAATCTGGAGAGACAGAAAGTAGATGAGTGGTTACCAGGGGTTGGAGAGAGGTGAGGAATGGGGAGTGACTGGGGATGGGTAAGGGGGCTTCTTTCTGTTGTGATACCGATGTGCTAGAATTAGATAGTGGAAACTCACGAGCAAGTTTGTGAATTACTCTAAATATTGCTGAAAATACATTTTGAACGGTGAAGCTCATGTTATATGAATCATGCTATCTCAAGAGAAGCTGCTATTTTTTTCTAAAGCATAGAATTACCTACCTAGGAATAAAGGTAATGAGAGGGTAGGGGAGCTTTAGGCATTTACTTGAGGTTAATCTGTTATGAGAACATTGCTGCCCACTTGTTTTTCTCACAGGTTTTTCAGAAATCAGTGTGTTCAGAAGCACTTACAGCCGGGGCTCCATCATATTCATAAACACTTGGACCAGAAGATTTTTCTGGCCACTGGGTCAAAGGCTATGCCAATGAAAGCCGGACCATGGAATATGATATTTTGGACCTTGAAGAGGGTAAGAGAAGTGTTTAATCATAGAGTACCTGAGTTTAAATTCTACTTGCCCTGTTGTGATCTGTCATGCTTCAAAGACCTGCTGGCATCAAGAGTGGAGAAGGGCCGATTCTGGTGGAAATGCAGTCCTCTTTATTCAGTGTTAAACACTAAAATTTTGCTGGGTGTGGTGGTGCATGCCTGTAATCCCAGCAGCTCAGCAAGCTGAGGCAGGAGGATCAGGAATTCAAAGCCAGCCTCAGCAATTTAGCCAGGCCCTAAGAAACTCAGTAAGACCCTACCTCTAGATAAAATACAAAAAAAAAGGCTGGGGATGTGGCTCAGTGGTTGAGTACCCCTGAGTTCATTCCAAGAAAAAAAGAAAGAAAGGGAGAGGGAGAGGGAGAGGGAGAGGGAGGACTGGGGCTGGGCATAGTGGTGCATGCCTATAATCCCAGCAAGGTAAGAGGTTGAGGCAGGAGGATTGCAAGTCCAAGACCATTCTCAGAAATTTAGTGAAGCCCTAAGCAATTTAGTGAGACCCTGTCTCACTAAATATAATATTATATATATATATATATATATATATATATATATATATAAAAAGGGCAGGGGTGCTGGGGTTGTGGCTCAGTGGTAGAGCGTTGGTAGAGCGTTGGCCTAGCATATGTGAGGCCCTGGGTTCGAACCTCAGCACCACATAAAAACAAACAAATAAATAAAGGTATTTAAATAAAAGTTTAAAGAAAAGGGGGCAGGGGATGTGGCTCCATGGTGAAGGGCCCCTGGGTTAAATCTATGGTATCAAAAATAGATAGATAGGGCTGGGGCTGTAGCTCAGTGGTAGAGCACTTGCCTTGAATGTGTGAGGCACTGGGTTCGATCCTCAGCACCACATAAAAATACATAAAATAAAGACATTGTGTACAACTACACCTGAAAAATAAATATTTAAAAAATAGATAGATAGATGCTAAAATTTCCTCAGGAAACAGCTCTGGATTCAGAATGAATGATGCATTCCTACATGCTCCGGGGCCTGGGAAATGACTTCATGTACCAGTTTTTGTGGCCAGTCTTGTGACTGCCTTTTCCACTACATGATAGATTACTCCTCCCATAGACTATTTCACCACCTTTCTTTCACCAGAAAACCTCACCTTTTTCCCCAACTGCTCCTCTTGCCCAGCTGTTCCTCCTCTACCTCACAGGGAAGTTATGCAGATGAGTCAGGACGCGCCCTTCTCTTGTGGTGAGACTGGGTGGGGTGAATGCCAGCTATGGTGACACAGAGGCCCTCACCTGGGCCTCAGCTTCTTGTCTTCCCACAGTGCATTCCTGTCCCACTCACCTGCACCTGCTTGCCCTCTTCCGAGACCTCACTAGAATTTTTAAGAAGGGGACATGCTGTCTGAGTCAGGTGGGTGATGCTTTGGCCTTGCCTACGTTGGCTTCTCTTTCTACCTGGTCTTCCTCCCCTCCCTCTGTGTCCTCTCACACCTGCATGTCATTTCCACCTGGGGTCAGGGAAGCAGAGAAGATTGTAGGGAGCGCTGATACATGTTTGGTTGGAAAATATAAAATATTTCCAGGTGGCAGGTAAAGTGAAAGAAGAGACTTAGTCAATCCTTCAAACCAAGGACAATGCGGTGCCAGTGCGTGTGGCTGTGAAGGTTCAGCTGGATCATCCTGCTTCTCTCCAAGAGCGGCCCTCCTCATTCACATTCACATGAATCCTTTCCTTAGAGGACCTACCCATCTGTTTTGTGCTGCTATCACAGAATGCCAGAGACTGTGTAATTTATAATGAACAGAAAGTTATTGGCTCACAGTTCTGGAAGCTGTGAAGTCCAAGATCAAGGTCACTGCACCTAGTGAGAGCCATCTTTTTTTTGGAGGAGGGGGTACTGGGGATTTAACTCAGGAACACTTGACCACTGAGCCACATCCCCAGCCCTATTTTATATTTTATTTAGAGTCAGGGTCTCACTGAGTTGCTTAGCACCTCGCTTTTTGCTGAGGCTGGCTTTGAACTCACCATCCTCCTGTCTCAGCCTCTCGAGCTGCTGGGGTTACAGGTGAGCACCACCGCGCCCGGTATAAATGAGGGCCTTCTCGCTGTCTCATCACAGGACAGAAGCACGAGAGCAGAGGATGCAAGAGGAAGCCAAACTTGCCCTTGTATAAGGGCACCGATCCCAATAATAAGGGTAAAGCCCTCATGGATGAATCACTTCCTAAGGGTCCTACCTCTTAATGCTGTTAAAATGGCGATTAAATTTAACAAGAGTTTTGGAGGGGACAAGTATTCAAACCATACCGGTCCTCTAGAGACACCCTTAAAGTGTTCCCATTCCATTTTTCTTGCTGTCCCCTCCACCTGGAAAGTCTGGAATGTCTTCTCTCCCCTCTATCTCAAGCTGGCAAACTCCTGTGTATACATCAAGACCCAACTGAACCGTGTATCCCTACCAACACTTTGTCAATCAGGTGGAGACTACAGATCTTGCTGAAGATAATGTTTTTAAGCACATAAAATAAAATATACACAGGTTACCAAAGAAACCATTTAAATTAAAGTAGTTATCAAAATGTAATACTCCTTAAATTTAAAAGATCAAAAAACTCACTAAGATCTACTGGTGGCCCTAATAACTATCATAATTTTACGGTAATAAATGCAAAGGCTATTTCAAGATCTTCTATGCTATGCATTACGATGGCCAACTCATCCTGGTTTGTCCATTACTTTCCCATTTTGGCACTGAAAATCCTTGTCCTGAGAACTCCTTTAGCCCCTAGAAAACTGGAAAAATTTGACACTCGACCTGTAATGTGGCATGAAAAATCTGTGATTCTAAGTGGCATTATAGTCACAAATGGCTTGTGACTGTGCATTCTTTTTTTGTGGTGTTGGGCATCGAACCCAGTGCCTCAGGCCTCATGCATGTTAGGCAAGTGCTTCTATCCCTGAGCTAAATGCCCAGAACTGCTGCTGATGTGATTGTGTTTTTCTGATCCACATTCATGTATTTTCCAAATTCTAGCATGGACAACTGGCTTCTAGGTTAGGAACCCCTGCAACCACTGTCCCCTAACCTGTAAACTTTGCACTTAGATCTATGATAATTTTTCACTGTTGTCATTGTGTAAACAACATAACATCACTTCTCCATCAATTGCCTTTCTTATAAGGTCATGGGGAGAATTTTTTAAAATCTACACAGGAGACCTGGCTTGTGGCTGGTCATTGTGACCCAAACAGTTCTCTTACAGTGGAATGGATATTGGTTTTGAACAACTTTGGAAAAGTGTTTGGCAGTTTTCACTAAAGATGAACAAATATCTCTCCTGTGATCCAGCATTTCCATTCCTGAGTATTTGCCCAAGAGAAATGAGAGCTTATATTCACCAAGAAACATGCACAGAATTTTCATAGCAACTGTGTTCACAATAGCCCCAAACTGGGAACAATTCCAACATCTTCTATTCAAGAGGTGAATAAATAAGTAAATCCTGGTCTATTTGCACAGCCATATACTACACCCAAATGAGAATTTTAAAATTGCATCCTAGACAACAATACTGGTGAATCTCATGAACAAAATGTTAACAAAAGAAGCCAGCCAGCCACAAATGGATACATATCACATGGTTTCATTTGTATAAAATACAAAAGACAAGTGAGACTGGCCTGGATGGTAGAAGTCAATACAGTGGTTATCACTGAGCTTCTAAGGGTTGTGAATAATCTCCTGGTTAAATAAAAGTCTTGAGTTTATGAAAATATACTGAATTTTGTACTCATGGTGTGTTCATGTTCTGACGTGGAAATCTGCAATTCCAAGTGCCTTTTTTTTTTTTTTTCCATGCTGGGGATCAAACCCAGGCCTCAGGCATGCTAGGCAAACACTCTATCACTAAGCTACATCCCTGGCCCCAATAGGAGTATATAAAATTTTGGATCCCCAGTTCCCATCTCTTGTCAGATTCAGCTACTGCAACAACCACTAGCAAAAAGGGACTTCTTCCTGCACTTCCTGGCTCTGCAGCTGGGGCTGTAGTTTCCCCCACTAAATGCAACCCATCTGGAAGGTGCTTTGATTCCCCCACCCCCACAGCCAACACTATCCCAGACCCAACCTAGCACAAACCTCTTTGTTCTTTGCCAGTTGCTGTCACAGCCATCGCTTTATTAGTCTTTGTGGCTTAATTAACGTGCAAACACAGGTCCCTGTATTCAAAGCAGTTTTTAGACCTTACCTTACTTAGTTTATTTACAATAAACTTTCAGGGGAAGGATGTGGAAATCTGCAATTCCAAGTGCCAAGCAGCATTTGATCAGCTTTCATCCACACCAGCGGAGACAATGGCGGGGAAGCAGGCATGATACCCCATGCACAGAGGTGAAAATCAATTCTCAGTGTGAACTTAGGCCTCCCTCAGAGATGCCCAGGAAGTGCATCATTTATCATCTAAGGCAGAGGGTGCCTTCCATGAGACCTTGACGGCCAAAGCTGTCCCCTAATAGAGATAATTGATGTCACGCCAGACAGAGCATGGCAGGACAGGAATTAGCACTGGGTCTCTGGCTCCTGTCTGCTCCCTTCGCAGGACCCTGAAGGACTCCCCTGAGGATAAAAATCACCCTGGGTAATGAAGATGTCACTGCTCTGAGATAAGAGCTGTCCCCACTCACTGTTCCAGGTGACCTCATCCTGGGGGCCGCCTTTTGTTTTTGGACCTTTTCCTGCTTGTTTAGAGAGAGAAGACAAGCTGCAGATCCATTTATCAGGTTAATCATGTTCTTACAAACGTCAAATAGAATGAGAAAAGGCAATGGGGAGGCTGAATCAGGAATTTTTAAATGGTGGCAACTGGCGTTCTTGAGGTGGGAGTCCGCCCTCTCCTGGGCCACTTCATTCTGGACACCCTACAGACCGCTCCGTAAAACCGGAGCCTTCTCTTCTATAAGCCAATGTCCTCCTTCACAAGCACACGGTGATGTCTGCCTTCCGCCCTCCCTCTGAAGCCACCACAAGGCCCTCACCTCCCTCCCTTACTCACCTCCGGTTCCCCACACTCCACCCCTCCCTGCCTCACAGCCAACCAGGGCAGGGCAGAGGGCACAGAGGAAATGGCTCTTGGGTGCCCACAGCCTTTGTTTCTCCAGGCTGTGGTCACCCTGTGGGTTCATATCTTGCCTCTAGCTAGACAACTTTATGTCATGAAATATCAACTATCTCCGTGACAGACCTTCACTGTGTTGCCTGCGGGATTCTCTCTCTCTCTCTCTCTCTCTCTCTCTCTCTCTCTCTCTCTCAACCAACTGTGAAACTGTCACATTTATCCCATTAGATTTCCTCTTGCTGCTTCTCTATATCCCAACCTGCTGTGGTTTGGAGTGTTGGGCCTGACCCCTGGCACACAGCCTGCCTTGGTAGCTCTGAGCTATTTGCAGATTGGACAATATTGTCCTCATCCCTGTCACTGCTAAAGAGGAGACAAAGGGAATCTAGATGCATTTAGAGCTCACAGAAATGGAAGGAATGTGTTTCATCAGTACAGCACATGAACAGCAACGGGATTCCTCAGATAACTACTGCAATAGGTTATGTGCCCAGTGCAATGGGAACCCATGTGGAAGTGTGTGACCATGTTTATGAAGAGAAGAGTGGACAACCTATAGAGGGAGGTGACTCTTAAGTTCTGCACAAAGCAGTAATTAAAACTCGAAAAACATAAAAGCCGAATGTAGATATATTCTATGACCCAGCAAGTCCATTATCAAAAGTACATGTTGAAGAGAAATACGGCCACCCAGAGGAATGGGCAAGAATGTTTCCAGCAACACTATTCACAAGAGCCCAAACTGGAAAACCCCCAAATGCCCATCAGTGGGAATGAATGATAAACTCAGGAACATTCTCATACCGGAATGAACCGCATAGAAGGTGAGTGGATCTTGAAGATATAAATCTGAGCAAAAAACAGACACAAAGATTATGTTCTATATTAATCTATTTATATAAAGTAAAAAAAAAATCAATCTGTTGTGTTGGAATCAGAACTATAATCAGTATAGGGAAGGGGCTAGTGACCTGAAGGAGCCAGGAGCAGGCTTGGAGAAAGCTATAGTGCTCAGTTACCGCATTTTATTGCTGAGCCACATCTCCATCCCTTTTTTGCTTTTTATTTTAACATAGGGTCTCAGTAAGAGGCTAAGGCTAGCCTCAAACTTGCAATCCTCCTGCCTCCCAAGTCGCTGGGATTACAGGCATGAGCAGGTTCAGTTTCTTAATCTGAATGCAGGATGCACTTTGTATTCAGTTTGTAAAAATGTGTAATATTTTATATTTTATATCTGTGCATTTAGAATGCATGCACATTTCTGTGTGGATATTGTCCTAACACCTCAAGGGAAAAAAAATGAGTATATCTATCATCTTAATTTGATTGAAGAGCTATAACAAAACACCACAAGCTGGGTGGCGTATAAACAACACGAGCTTATTTCTCATAGTTCTGGAGGCTGGGAAGTTCAAGATCAAGATGCTAGCAGACTCCATGTCTGGTGAGGGCCTTCTCCTGGTTCACAGATGACTGTCTTTTGTTTGTCTCGCATGACAGAAAGGACAAGGGAGCTCTCTCAGACTCCTTTTGTGAAGACACTATCATGATCACCTTCTCCTTTTTAGGGAGTAGGGGTACTGGGGATCGAACCCAGGGCCCTTTACCACTGAGCTACATCCCCAGCCCTTTTTTATTCTTTATTTTAAGGCAGGGTCTTGCTTAGTTGCTGAAGCTGGCCTCGAACTTGCAATCCTTCTGTCTCCATCTCCTGAGTCACTGGGATTACTGGTGTGCACAGCCAGGCCTGGCCCAAATGCCCACCTAATACAACCACCTTGAGGGCTAGGATTTCAGCATATGAATTATAGGGGGACACAAACATTCAGACCATAGCAGCCGTTTAGACCACTATACGTCTAATATTCTATTAGACCTTTCTGTTATTTCTCTATCATTAGACCATGAGCTCCTATGGCAACAGAACAAGTTCAATAAGTGATTTTCCCACAAGGAAACCTGCTTGGGTACATTGATTCGACATGGGAGGTGGCGTCCTAACACTTTATTTGTGTGTAAGTGCTTTCAAAGCCAGAAATTACAATCCCCCTGGCTCTGGCCTCTCCATTCATATGAAGAAGCCAATGTCCCCATGTGAATTCCTGGCTGTTCATTTTCACAGACAGGATAGCCAGGTGGTACTGGAGCAGCTTGGCATTCTCTGCATATGTATCGGTTTTCTTGCCTCCTTGGCACTCCCAGAGCTCCTCCCTTCTTCTTGAGCATTCCCTCAATCTTCCACACTCCTCTTTGCCTCTGAGAACAGCCTTTGTTTACGAACAAGAGGAATCTGCAGCCTCATCAGCTCCAAACCAAACTCCCACCATTCTCTGGACAAAGCCCTGCTCAGAAAAGCAATAGAAAGTGAGGGTGAGAAGGCTGGAGATAATGGTGTCTAGTGGGACCAGCAGGGTGCACAGGACACCAAGTTCAGAATGAAGCCATGGGCCTGCTGGGGCTGCACTGCCTGCTTGGTGTCTGGCTGAGTGACTTGGGTCTATCCGGACCTGTAACCTTGAAGTGCAAAGGAGCTAGACTAGATGATTCTGGGTCTTTTCCAGCTCTGAACACATCAAGCAAGTCCTAATCATGATGCTAAGCATGTACATATTGAACAAAATTGCCAGGTATGGTTGCACACACCTGTAATTCCAGCAAATCAGGAGCTGAGGCAGGAGGATCACAAATTGGAGGCCTATCTGAGCAATTTAGCAAAACTCTGTCTGAAAATAAAATAAATAAATAAAAATAAAAAGGACTGGGGGTGTGTCTCAATGGTGAAGCACCACTGAGTTCAATCTCAAGTACCAATAATAATAATAATAATAATAATTTTACTGGCACCGGTTTCTGGGGGATGAACTATTAGATTTCTTTTTCCTTCTCCTCTGCATTTTGCAAATAAGGAAGGATGAGATGGATTACACTACCAATGAGTTTGTGTTTTATGTGTTCACAAACACAAAAAGCACATGACTCTAAAACAAAATAAAAACATCTCTTTAAGGGGAGAGATTGAAATAATTTTTAAAACTAAAAGCAGACAAGAAAGAAAGGCCCAGATGGAGGCCCCAAATCCATCTGGAGCTCAGAAGCTCTGCAGCGCAGCATTAGCTCGGAGGTTTCCCACCCCTAGGCTGCAGTCCTTGTAAACTCCTCTGGCGCCATCTGCTGACCATCCCAGAAACAACATTTTACTTTGATTTGCAGCAGAGCTTTGAAGGGAATGAGTCAATGGGGTCCATTCAGGATCAAGATTGCATTATATTTGCAGGCAAATGTTACCAAAATTCACTTTTGATTTTACCTTGCAGAAATGATCAGAACAGGGACATCTGAGCAAGTTCTTTCTGTATAACACCCTGAGATAGTCATTAAAATAACTGATCCTCATGCCACATAAAGCCCCAAGAAAGGTTCCAGCTCCCTTCCCCACTGTACCCGGCATCAAGCACTCCAGGGACCTCACTCTTGGTCCTCACCTTCTGTGTACAAGGTTGGTTTCCATCTGGCTCTAGCTCTGCCTCCTGGGTTCCCACAGATGGGTAATTTGTTGGCCTTTGGGCTCAATTCAAGGATTCCTACATGGCCCCAAGCAACCCAAAGTGCTGGAAGTCCTCCTTTGTCCCTCCGCCCATTCATTAGTCTTGCTTTCCCACCTACCCTTTGAAAATGAAGCTCCCTTTCCACACTTGTGGAACCTTCTTTCTGAACTGACCACAGGCACTGCTTGGAAGAGACCCCTCTGCTGTCAGAGGCTGGTCTGGTCTTTAGGGGAAGGACAGTAGACATGCCCCCTATGCTGAAGATATTTATGGAAAGCTTTTGGGGTGCTCTACTACTAAGTTACATCCCCAGTCCTTTTTATTTTTTATTCTGAGACAGTTTCACTAAGTGGCCCAGACAGGGCTTGAACGTGCGATCCTCCTGCCTCAGCCTTCCTAGGGTCCACCGAGTTGAAAAAGCAAATTCCAGCTCTAAAGGCATCTCTCAGGTCTTGCTGAGCACCAAGATCTTCCCGTGTTTCCTATCAGTCCAGGGTAATGAGAAGGTCCATCCTTCTCAGGATGAAGGAGTGGCCCAGCAGCCCCTGATTGGTCCTACCAGGGAGGGAAGGGCTGCCATATTTGGAGGGCAGCAGAGAAGCCACCCCCCTCCCCACAGCTTCTATATAGCTGGGCGGGCCTGGCTGCTGGCCGGTGAGCTGGAGGACTGCATAGCTCCAGCCTGTGGCTCCAGAAGCACACTCAGAGCAGACATCCAAGGTACGTGGGGAGGCATTTCCAGGATCAGGGTTGCTCATTCTAATCCGATCTCTAACCCAGACTAAAATCTTGTAGTGACCTCTTTACTCCCTAATCCCAAGATGGGTCCCCAGTCAGGGGACACCTGTTCATTCATCACTGGCCTTGCATTTCTGTGCTTCGATGTTATAATAAAATGCTACTTTAGGGTTGGCTGGTTGAGATTTTTTTTTCTGCCTTTAAACCCTTGCCTATAAAAACAAAGTTTTGTTGTTGTTGTTGTTTTGAGAACTCTTATTATATTATTTTTCTTATTTAAGATTTTTCCTACCAAGAGGTAGAAGCTGATGATGATGATGTGAGTGTGGCCCCCCTATTTAGGAGCCTAATTAATGCTTCTTCACACTGGAGATCTCTTTGGAGAAAGCCAGTCTGAGTTCACTGCGGTTAGTGGCAGAAAGGAATGGGTGCTCATGCAAGGATGGGTAGTGAAGGCACTTTGCAGAGATGAATGACTGGGTGAGCTCACAGGCTGCATTTTTCCTTTTACTTTTTCTTTTTTCTTTTTTTTTTTTAACAGAACCAGTGTCACACCAGAGTTGAAGTTTTAACAGAGGAGAATGAATCCCTTTAGGGTGCTGTGGGAGTGGTAGAGGGTATGATAGGCGCTGTGCAAGCTTCCTCTGCCCCCTCCAGCTCTGACTCTCTGTGGACTCACTACTGTGAGTCCTAGAAGACAGCTCCGGCACGCCTCCTATAGGAACTCCTATAGGAACCCTCCCCTGTCCCTGGGTCACACGACAAAGGTCCAGGTGCCAGAATGCCCAGCCAGCTGGACTTGGGAGGTGGCTTTTCACAATAACTTGTAGTTTCAGAAGCCACATGTGACAAGCTACCAGGATTAGATCTGGAGTAGGGGGAATATTCTGACCTCAGCAGCCCCATGGATGCCCTGGGGCCACCTTGACCCAGGATCCCTGTGCTGTTCCCCCAGACCCTCCTAACCTCACCTTCAACTCATTTCCCTCAAAATTCCTCAAGAGCCAAGTTCTTCAGCTTACATCCTGCCCACCAGCATAAAACGTGAGCAACACCTCCCTCTTGAAGGGCAGTGGGGCACGGCTAGTGGCATGGGGAGTTAGCACCAGATGGAGCTAAGTTCAAATCTGCCACCTCTTACTGTGCAGCTTTGGGCCAATTCCTTTACTTCTCTGAATCCCAGAACAATTTTTTCTCTTGGTAGTGGGAATTGAACCCAAACACTCATGGATGCTAGACAAGTGCTCTCCTACTGAGCTACATCCTCAGCCCTTTAAAACTTTTTTTTTCTTTTTTAATTTAGAGACAGCGTCTCACTAAGTTACCCAGGTTTGATTTGAATTTGTGACCCTCCTGCTTTAACTTCCCTAGTAGCTGGGATTATAGACATGCACCACTACAACTAGCTTCTCATACTTTTATAAAATAAGAATAATAATGTAGCCATCCCATGTAAGGATTACCTTAGGCAATATCACAGAAGGGCTTAACAGTAGTGCAATAAAGCTAGAAGGATGATCAGGGGCACATTGTCCCCTGGGGTGAGATTGACAAAGATACGTCTAGTACATTTTCATCTCTTGACTTAGGGAGTGGCTGAGATGCCTTAACTATGTTTCTACCCTTCTCCTCCTCCTCCTCCTCCTCCTCCCCCTCCTCCTCTCATTACATAAAGCCTTTTAATATCAGCAACCCGAGATGTTCTTAGAATGGAGGCAGAATGTGCCTGAGACAGTGCAGTTTAGAGCAATGGAGAATAAAGAAGGAAGACTAAAATTATAGTCTATGACCAGAAGCATTTGATTCCAACTATTTATTTATTTATTTATTTACTGCAGGGCACAATACCTTTATTTTATTTATTTATCTGTAGTACTGAGGATGGAACCCAGGGCCTCACATGCTAGGTGAGCGCTCTACCACTGAGCCCACAAACCCAGCCCTGATTCCAACTCTTTTACCTGCCAGGGACCTCTTGATTCGAAAGTCTTGGAGATAACCAAAGAAACCCTATATGCCTTGCACCATAGCTCATTTATTTTCCCATGCATATTCAAAGGCTTTATAATTGCCAGTTGCAGCTTCTTATCTGCCTGAGAAAGTCAAGATCAACTCTATCCCTGAGCCGATAGAATTCCCAGCAAAAGCAAAGAAACCTGATATCTGAGTGGACTCTGTGCAGCCCAAGCATGGGAATATCATAGTGCTTCTGGGGAAATGTAAATGGTCCAAGGATGCCATTCATTTGCTTAAAATCTGCTACTCCAGGCCTGGTGGCATATGCCTGTAATCCCAGCTACTCGGGAGGCCGAAGGAGGAGGGTCACAAGTTTGAGGCCAGCCTAGGCAACGTAGACCCTGTCTTAAATTTAAAAAAAAAAAAAAAAAAAACAAGGAAAGAAGGAAGAAAGGAAGAAAGAAAGAGGGGGCTGAGAGGGTATAACTTAGTGATAGTATCCCCTGGGTGCTATGCCAAAAAAAAAAAAAAAAAAGTCTGCTGCACTTGGAAGAGTGGAGGGAAGGCTGGGAAGCCCAATGGGGAGAGTTAACTGCTCTGGCCATTTCTCCTGCAGATTCTGACACAATGAAGAAGCACCTGGGCACATGGGGGTTGGCTGTTGTCTGCGTCCTGCTCTTCAACCATCTCTCCGCCATCAAGGCGAGGGGCATCAAGCACAGAATCAAGTGGAACCGGAAGTCTGTGCCCAGCACCGTCCAGATCACAGAAGCCCAGGTAGCCCAGAACCCCCCAGGAGCCTTCATCAAGCAAGGCCGAAAGCTCCACATCGACTTCGGAGCTGAGGGCAACAAATACTACGAGGCCAACTACTGGCAGTTCCCCGACGGGATCTACTACGACGGCTGCTCCGAAGCCAACGTGACCAAGGAGGTGTTCATCGCCAAGTGCATCAATGCTACCCAGGCAGCAAACCAGGCCGAGTTTTCCCGGGAGAAACAGGACAATAAGCTTCACCAGCGGGTCCTGTGGCGGCTGATCAAAGAGCTCTGCTCAGTGAAGCACTGCGACTTCTGGTTGGAAGGGGGAGCCGGATTCCATCTTTCCGTGGACCAGCCATTGATGCTCTGCCTGCTGGTCTTCATTTGGCTCATCGTGAAATAATCCTGGAAGGAGACTGGTGGCCATAGAGGTGAGCCGGTGAGCAGACTATGGAGACAGGTACCCCAGTCCTCCCCCACCCCACACCCACATGTGTCTTGAAGGTACCAAAGAGAAGTGATTCATCAGCGCTTCAAATATCACTCCTAAGTGTTCACCTGTATTTGTATGGGATAAGCATGTGTCTGTGTGTCCATTTTCCGCCTGCTCTGTGGCGGCTGGGGGCGTGTTTGGCTCATTATACATTCTCAGCTCCCAGTGGAGGGTCTGGTACACCACCTTAGGCAACTGGTGAATCAATCCAAGAATTCATCAGGAACTGTGCTCAGTACTTCACCATACCTCCCACAACTCTTTAAAGAGTTAGATGTTGTTCCTCTTTTACAGATGAGGAGACCAAAGCTCAAAGAAGTGAAGCTCACCCAGAGTCACACAGCTGGAAAGTGGCAGAGTCAGGAATCAACCATAGCCTGTCTAATCTCAGGTTTTCTGTGCTGTCCAATCCCACAGCTGTCTCATGATTGCTTTGTGGTTTGCAAAGCCTAAATCCAACCTTGTTTCTCGAATGAAACTGTGAAAGCTCCACTTTTAGAAATAAATGGGAAAACCTGAGCCTGCCACTGTGAACTTTGATACATGGAAGTTTAGTTGAATCCTCCTACGGAAACTAAAATATAATAAAGGAATTAAACTAAAATAGAAATAAAAGTAAACAAAGGCCTACAAATCAGAAAATATTTCCTACCCAATTCCCAGAACAGACCAGTTTTATAGTAGGGTATGTATAACAGTTGTATAGTGTCTATACACCAAAATGGGTAAGATTCTTTTTCACAAAAAGGGTAAGTGACTGCTGTTCCCATCCCTACAATAGTCTGTGCATTTACAAAAGAAAATGTTTAAATGACACATTTGCTTCTAATGTTTCCCCTAGTCTTAAGTGCATGTTCTTATGTAAACTCATATGAACATCTTTAAATACATTCCCTTTATTGGAGAGTGAAATTGACCAAAGTATGCTGTAACAAATGTGCCACAATGAGACCCACCATTCTATATAATTAATATGCACCAATAAAAATTTTAGTAAAAAAAATACGTATAGTCGGGTTCCCTGATACACACCTATAATCCCAGCAATACTGAAAGCTGAGTCAAGAAGATCACAAGTTCAAGGCTAGCTTAGGCAATTTAGGGAGACCCTGGCTCAAAATAAAAAATAAAAAGGGCAGGGGATGTGGCTCAGTGGTAGAGCACCTCTGGGTTCAATACCCAGTAACTCCCCCACACACACACAAAAAAAACCCTTACATATATGTAAATATGTCTACACACATACACATACACCCTTATATAATGCTTTCCACAATCTCTATTATTCTTTTTAACACTTTAGAAGGGCCATAATCTCTGTAAATTAATAATCACTATAAAATATCATTATTTGCCAAAAAAGGCTTTTTTAAAAACTATTTCTTTAGGGAGCCCCAATGAAGAACTCATATCCACCCTAAGCAAGAGTTGATGCACCTCCTTACTAGTTTAAAAAAATATGAATATCTTTTAAATAAAAAGTAATGAATCTAAGGTTCCAAGATGCTCCCACAGGCCCTCTGGGGACTCTCAGAGAACTCCAGGAGTTGTTGAGCCATAACTGGAGATAACAGCTACTGAATATTATCAGTTCTCTTTTAAAGAACATCTGTAAGGGGAGGAACGTGCATCACCAGACAATTTATCTTGGGTTTTTCAGCACATGAGTGTTGAGAACGGTACTTCTTGTGCTGAGTCCCCACTGTTATCCGTTCTTCTCAAGGATACATTTGGGAGGTTTTTACATGAAATATGGGAGACAGACTTGCAGGGCGGGGAAGACCAGAGAAGCAAAGCAGCGTTCTACCCGCTCTTTCAATCAGGACAGCCCTCTACTCAAATAATGCAGAGGAGCCAACCTGGGGTGCGGTTCCTGCTGCTGCTGGCTCCACTCACTTGCACCCATTCTAGATCCAGAGAGCAAGAAAAAAGCACAGAACACACAGAGGTTATTTCTTGCATTCCAATTTTTTTAACACTAACAGTGGCAATAAAGAAAGAAAAAGTAGAGGGATGTTGATGACCTTTGAACTTCCCGGGTCCAACTTTAATTACAAGGGCACACACAGCCACTTTAGCAAATGACTCCATTTCTGATGGGAAAACACTTGGGCTGTGAGGGAGTCTGTTCCCTGTGATGGTTGTCTTTTCTCATTTCATTAATGATCCCACAAATCAGATATAAGTGGTGCATGAAGTGCCTTGGTACATGGTGATTTGAATGTGAAATTTTCTTATGGAGTTTTTTAATGGGAACCATATGTACTTGAACATCTTTGGACTTCCTGAGCCTGGCTTTTCAATTTGGCCAAGGGTTATCAGGAGCCTCCGTGTGCATAAGACATTGTAGGCTTCTCAGTTATCCTCAGTTATTTTCCAACATGAATAATGTCACCAGCTATTGTTTTCTGGGTTCTTCGGTGTTGACTTTTTTAAAATATAAGCTTATCATAAAAGTGGCATTCAAATTACAACAGAAATCCAAAACAACAACAAAAAAAAAAATGACTACAACTCCAACTTCTAATTAAGCCAGTGTTTTTATGTCCCTTGTAATCTCCTACTCTAACCATTTGCATATAGAAATGTACATATTTGTGATACTGATACCCAGATGAACGTCCACCTTCTAAATTTTTACTTAACTTCACTCAATGCTTCTTTTTTTCAATATTCCTATGAGTTTTGTTTTCTCATTTCACCATCCCTAACCCCTCCTTATACCCTGGGGTGTAGCCTCCACCCCTTTTCTGTGCTCAGATATATAAGCAAGGATTTGTTTTTTGTCTCATGCCTTTCAAAAATACTATAACTGTACATATAGTTTTCATTTGTCTGAAATTTCCCTTCCTATCTTAACATGGCATCCTGATACTCTCTGGGTCAACAACTAACTGTTAGCAGGTTTAACCTGTCCTTTTAGATTGCTGTATAATCTTCTACACAACCGTGTACTGTGGCTGATTAAGTCATTTCCTTGTTGGTGAAGCTTCAGATTGTTTCCTGGTTTTCTGCCACTGCAAACAATAAATGTCCTAATGAATACAACCTGGCAGTCTGGTGCTTTTATTTCTGCAGGATTGATTTACAGAATTTCTTGAACAAAGCCTGTGTGTAATTTGGACTTTACCAGACATGACCACAATGTTTCCATATATTTGGAGAACTCCCATTTCCACCAGAAGCATATGGCATTAACTTGGAAGGGTTTCTACGTCATTTAAGTATAAGAAGCCACCTTTTCCACAGATATTGCTTGTGAATCTTGTTTTTAAAGGACACACCTAAAGCTTCCTAAGTTACTCTGATCCTAGTGGTCATTGGAAATATCCTAAAACTGTTAACATTTCTCATTCTAAAAGGAAAACATCTGAAGAGAAGCCTGCACATCAGACAGCATGTTGGCTCTCTGCTAAGAGGAGGGTGGGTCTGTACATCTCCATATTTCCCCAAAACCAAGGGGCCTAGGGGAAGGTTGGTCCCTGGCCTTTTGACAAATTTATAGTAAAATTGCACTTGCAAGTGTCTGTAGTTCAGTGAGAATGACTTCTAGATCAAGGCTCAAGGAAATGGGCATCAAGCCCACTATCAAGATAGCCCACATTCTCTTTGGAGGTTGGGTAGATGATCAGATCTCACCAGACCCCCTCATGCCCCACTTGGCCTAGGCTGTGCCTGACGACATTGAGAAACTCCACCCTCTGGGTCTGCGTGGTATGTCCTGGGTAGTGGCCATACATTTGTCTTGAGCTGCCCACACACCGACCTTGAGCTGTCTAATAGCCAGTAACTGGCTTAGGGGAGTGGCCCATTGAGCCAGGACCCCAAGCTCTACTTCCTACCTGTGATGTGGTTACATCTCACTCTCAGCCCCCCACAATGCTTCTCCTCACTCCTTCTTCACGGCTGGACAAGGAGGCCCTAAGGTGCCCACGTGTTCCTGAATGGTACATTTTTCAGTTCTCTACTGAAACAATGACAATAGGACCCACATGGTTGCAGACAGGCAGCATGGTGGCAGGCCACACCCTCCAGGAGAGTGACCGTGTAAATTTGCACTGATGTGGCATCACGATGAGTTGCAGTGTCCCCTCCTGGATGTTCCGACACCACTGCATTGAAGAGCAGCCCTGTGGCCAGGTCAGACTCCGACCAGAGGTTTGCCCTCCTGACTCAAGCCATGAGTCACAGGCAAGCACAGGACTGGTCCTCCTCACTGCTGGCAGGAAACCCATTTCAGCTGGGCACCCAGATTCCCTGGTGGAAAGCAAAGGAGCCAAGTGCCATGCTTCTGGGAATGTGTGACCGTGGGAAATGGGAGCTAATCAGCTGCTCCCTGCACAATGGGAATAAACGTGTCTTTGAGACACCTCTATTTCAGGGCCATGCAAGGCCCGTCCTGAGATAACAAGACTCAGCTGTTTCCATTGGTGAAGGGGAGTCTTTGCCTGGGCTAGGGACTCTAGGGGGTCTCACCAGGGAGGACTGAGATCCTGCCCACTAGATACCAAAGCCCTGAGATCTCCTTCTCACAATGAGCCCCAGAACACAGGTAGAGAATGGAAGGGTGATTTGCTGGCATTGTGTGAGAAGTCTCCGGATGAAATAAACCCCACACGCTGACCTTCTGTCTAAAGGGACTTTCCCGGTCAGCACAAAAGCTAACCCCCACCCCCTGCAACTGCTCATCCTCTGATTCTTAAGAGTCATTGCCTCTCCCAGGTTTCCTTTCCTGCACCCTCGTCTGAATTTCAGAACCTCCATCCACCCTCCCACCACGGCCCATCCTTGGGATTTCCACATCTAATTTTAATGCTAACCCTTCTGTGGAAAAGCATTGCCCTCCTTAAACAATGCAGATTGTTTTAACTCCAGCAGGCTTGACCGTGAACTGTGGAAGGAAATTGGCAGGAGGCCAGAGAGGAATTAGAGGAAGCTAGAAACAAGCAGGTCAGTCAGTCGGGGCCAGAGGAACTAACACAGCTGGCCTCACTGGATGGAGGGAGACGGGTGGGGCTGGGGGAAGGCTGGTGAGGGCAGGGGAAAAGCCATCCATGAATGCCCAGGGGAGAATTCAATGCTCAGGCTCATCTGAAGCAATGGAGCATCCAGCAGGGAAGGGCATTATGCCCTCGGGGGCTCAGTTCAGCACCAAGGAGAGGGGTTTCAAGGACAAAGCTGAGGAGAGGGTCCAAGTAGGGTCTGGAGCTGTGATAGCTGCATCAGTTGTGTTGAGCTAGAATTTCTGGCCTTAATCTCTAATTAAGGTTCGGATCTTTTTAACTGGCTGCTTTAACTCAGAGCTACTTAGCAATCAAGAACAAAATGGGGCTGGGGTTGTAGCTTGGTGGTAGAGGGCTTGTCAGGTGGGCATGAGGCCCTGGGTTCAACCCCCAGCACTGGAAAAAAAAATGGAGGAGTTTATGGCATCTCTTAAATGTCATTTATCCCTCCCTGTGCTTAAGCCAAATCATACCATCACCTCTGTTCTCCCAGGGTACAGGGGGAAATACAGAGGAGCAGGAGCTAAGGGTGGGTGGGTTTTCCTAGGTGTTTGGCCCCCTTCGAATAACTAAAGGCTAGTGGTCCCACCCACCCAACATTAACAGACTTTTCTAGAGTCATTGGCAGAAGAGCAGAATCAAAGAAGTTCCTCCTGGAATTTTGAACTTGCTGTGTTGTAAAATCCTGTGCCCTCTCAGCTGGAAGGATGCTGACCTGTGCAAACAGATGTTTCCAGAAATTCAACTGTTGGAGTCTCACCAGTGAAGCTCCAACCTCCCTTGTATATCTGCTGGGCTTCATATCACATCTCAAGGCCATTAGCCCTCCTCTGCCTTGGCAGATGGTTTTTACTTAGAATTATAGGGTTGGGGGTTTTTTTTGTTGTTTTGTTTTTTGTTTTTTTAATGTTCAGCATTTCAGCTAATGTCCTTGATTGCCTCAGCAAAGGCATTCCTGGGTTCATCCATACCTTCAATCCACAAACATTTATTGAGTTCCTACTACATGCCCATCTACTCTGCTGGAGTTCTAATGGTGAGTGACAGAGGCACTGTCCTTATTTTCTGGGTGGCACCAGTTTTATGGTGTATCAGATGGTTTTTTACAATGATTCTGTCTCTTTCCCATCTCTCCACCAAGATACCCCCATCCATTCTTTCAGTCTCGCCCTGTCTGGAAACTTTTCTAGCTAATGCCCGGGTCTAGCACAGCACAGACACCACAAGGAACGGATCACTGCCACTGCCTTCAAGATGCTCACACCCGAGGGGGAAATGAATAATGATCATGTGGCATGCGAAAGTGCTGTGCTAGATCTGGGCAGAAGCAAGAAAGATTTCTACACAGGGCAAGTCTGAAAAGACAGATGGGGTGCCCAGGTAGAGAAATGAGAAGGAAAGAGTATCACTGTAAGAGAGAGAAAGGCAGGCGGGAAGGAAGGAAGGGAGGGAGGGAGGGAGGAAGGAAGGAAGGAAGGAAGGAAGGAAGGAAGGAAGGAAGGAAGGAAGGAAGGAAGGAAGGAAGGAAGGGCGGGCCCCTGGTGCATTCTGGGAGCTGAAAGTCATTCAGTGCAGCAGAGATAGGGTCGTGTATGGAGGAGAGCAATGCCTAGGTTGAGACTGGAGGAGAGCAGCGAGTTCAACAAAGAGCCCTTCCAATGCTCGCCAGTGTCCTCCAGGGAAGCAGGATATATATATATATATATAACAGCAGAATACATTACAATTCTTATTACATATATAGAGCACAACTTTTCATATCTCTGGTTGTATACATAGGATATTCACACCAATTTGTGTCTTCATACATGTACTTTGGATAATAATAATCATCACATTCAACCATCATTAATTACCCCATGCCCTCTCCCTTCCCCTCCCACCCCTCTGCCCTATCTAGAGTTCGTCTATTCCTCCCATGCTCCCTCTCCCTACCCCACTATGAGTCAACCTCCTTATATCAAAGAAAACATTCAGTATTTGGTTTTTTGGGATTGGCTAACTTCACTTAGCATTATCTTCTCCAACTCCATCCATTTACCTGCAAATGCCATGATTTTATTCTCTTTTATTGCTGAGTAATTAGTTCCTGTCTAATGTCACTCAGTGCTATTGCACAGGAGAGTCACTTATTTTAGGCTGTTCATTTCAGTAGCTTTGTAGACGCCTATCCCTGGAATACATAATCAAAATGTCAAGGGTGATGGCTTATGTTTTCTAATTGAACACTACTGAATTTTTAAGGGGGAAATGTGTGCTTTAATGAGATTCACAAAAATCTTAGGATGTTTTGCCTTTGAGTGTCCACAGTCCACAGTGATGGGGACACATCAGACACTTGAAGGGCACTGAAGGGCTACTATGGAGCTTGAAGGGGCCACCTAGCTAGCCATTAGCTGAGACATTACAGATGAGAATTGGGAAGGGTACAGAAAAAACTGAGAGAATGAGACAGTGGGGACAGAGACTCCTATAAGAAGGAACAACATTTCAGAGGCTTAAAGGGATAGAAAAGGTGACGAGTTCTACAGGCCCTGCCCCAGCCTGGTACAAGCCCTATATAGACTGTGAGGGGGGGAGTGGAGAAAAGTGAAATAGGGAGATCCTCAGAGAACAGAACACGACAAACCCTATGAAGAGGAACAAAATAAGCGCAGCTAAGTGCCAGGCCACTGGCCAGTCTCTAAGGAACAAAGCGTGACCAAGCCTCTCCGATGTGACGTCACCTGAGTCAGGCCTGGGGAATACAGTGATGGAGACCACAGGCAAGGACCTGTCTCCAGCATCTCAATGGCTGAGCAGACTTGATGAACTAGAGCCTTTAAAATTAATTCTCATGTAAAGGGATCTGGATATTAAAACAAGAGGTTTCCACCGAGTCCAAAGGTCAAGGGAAGACCTGTCCTGTGGAAATGACGATTGTGTTGAGACCTAAAGATCAAATGAGAGTGAGGCACATTAGAAATCCATTCTTAGCTCTCTTACTTACTTTGAAAAGCTGTTTGCATTTTCAACCATTAAACCTGTTTTCCTCCTTAAAAAGGAGGAGCCACAACCCTAGTCCCCCCTCCCCAGATCTTGGTGTTTAATTCCCTTCTCCAATAAAAGGAAGCAGGGCTCCTTGGAGAAATTCCTGATTCTGGAGGCAGAAGTAGACAAGATGAGCTTGGAACATGTTATGGGACCAGAAAATAAGGAAGTGCTTAAAAACTACACAAATTTATATTATCGGAACTCTGTCAAAGAGCTACAGCAGCCAACTGAAATGAAGCAGTACTGCATTATAACCCAAAGTAGAAGATAAATATCCATGAGTCGATACCAATATAAATAAATGATTGAATAAATTAACAAATCTTCCAGGCACAGGAGACCCAAGTAATACATGCAGACACTCTGCCCTCAAGTGGGAGGAACCTAAGCCCCAACTCTTTTTTTTTTTTTTAATTTTTTATTGTTGGCTGTTCAAAACATTACATAGTTCTTGATATATCATATTTCACAATTTGATTCAAGTGGGTTATGAGCTCCCATTTTTACCCCATATACAGATTGCAGAATCACATCAGTTACACATCCATTGATTTACATATAGCCATACTAGTGTCTGTTGTATTCTGCTGCCTTTCCTATCCTCTACTATCCCCCCTCCCCTCCCCTCCCCTCCCCTCTTCTCTCTCTGCCCCCTCTACTGACATTCGTTTGTCCCCCTTGTATTATTTTTCCCCTTCCCCTCACTTCCTCTTGTATGTACTTTTGTATAACTCTGAGGGTCTCCTTCCATTTCCATGCATTTTCCCTTCTCTCTCCCTTTCCCTCCCACCTCTCATCCCTGTTTAATGTTAATCTTCTTCTCATGCTCTTCGACCCTACTCTGTTCTTAGTTACTCTCCTTATATCAAAGAAGACATTTGGCATTTGTTTTTTAGGGATTGGCTAGCTTCACTTAGCATAATCTGCTCTAATGCCATCCATTTCCCTGTAAATTCTATGATTTTGTCATTTTTTAATGCAGAGTAATACTCCATTGTGTATAAATGCCACATTTTTTTTATCCATTCATCCATTGAAGGGCATCTAGGTTGGTTCCACAGTCTAGCTATTGTGAATTGTGCTGCTATGAACATCGATGTAGCAGTGTCCCTGTAGCATGCTCTTTTTAGGTCTTTAGGGAATAGACCGAGAAGGGGAATAGCTGGATCAAATGGTGGCTCCATTCCCAGCTTTCCAAGAAATCTCCAAACTGCTTTCCAAATTGGCTGCACCAATTTGCAGTCCCACCAGCAATGTACAAGTGTACCCTTTTCCCCACATCCTCGCCAGCACTTGTTGTTGTTTGACTTCATAATGGCTGCCAATCTAACTGGAGTGAGATGGTATCTTAGGGTGGTTTTGATTTGCATTTCTCTGACTGCTAGAGATGGTGAGCATTTTTTCATGTACTTGTTGATTGATTGTATGTCCTCCTCTGAGAAGTGTCTGTTCAGGTCCTTGGCCCATTTGTTGATTGGGTTGTTTGTTCTCTTATTGTCTAATTTTTTTAGTTCTTTGTATACTCTGGATATTAGGGCTCTATCTGAAGTGTGAGGAGTAAAGATTTGTTCCCAGGATGTAGGCTCTCTATTTACCTCTCTTATTGTATCTTTTTAAGCCCCAACTCTTGAGGTGTGGAGCAAGCACGGCGACTTTCTTCCAAGCAGTGCAGCATGAAATAAGAGGCAAGAGAAACTGTACCGTGGAGAAATCTGACAAATACCACCTCAGCCAGGTGCTCAAGGTCAACATCAACAGTGATAAATCACATTGATAGTATGTACTTCTGATATGATGTCAGAAAAATCATATTTTACCTCTGTGGTTTTCCTCCTTTAAAAAAAAAAAAAGTTATGGGTTATAATTCTCAGCCTCATCATTAGGGAAAACATCAGACAAACCCAAAGGACATTCTCCAAAATATCTGACCAGTGCTTGTTAAAAGTGTCAAGGTCACTAAAAACAAGGAATGTCTAAGAAACTATCAGCGCCAAGAGGAGCCTAAGGAGACATGACAGAGAGATAATATGTTGATATTGATTCATTAATTGTAACAAGTGTAACATGTAGTAATGTAAGATATTGATTAAAAAGGGACGCTGAGTGAGGGTGTATGGGAACTCTCTGTGCTATCTTCTTCACTTTTCTATAAATCTAAAATTGTTTTAAACAACAACAAAAAAAGTATTTCAAAAATGCAAGCAACAGAAGATAAGAAAATGTTTGCAGTATTTAACAGACAACAAATTACAAAACATAGAAAGAACTTCCATAATCGGCTGGCGATTTAGTTCAGTGGTAAAGAATGTGCTTAGCATGCAGGAGGCCGGGGTTCAATCCCCAGCACAATTTAAAAAATTTTTAAAAAAAAACTGAGAGAATTTTCATAAGGAAAAGAAAAAAGAACTTTCATAATCAAAAATAAAAATAAATTTACAAAACACATGAAAACCTATACATAGAGCAAACATAAGTGACAAATAAATATTAAAAAATGCTTGGGGCCGGGGTTGTGGCTCAGTGATACAGCACTTGCCTAGCACTGGGTTCAATCCCTGGCACCACATAAAAATAAAAATAAAGATATTATATCCATTAAAAAAATGCTTAATCTCACTGATAATCAGAGAAATGCATATTACATTAAAATGTTAAGAAGATTGCTTGTCCCCCCCACTCATTAGTTTAAAGGACAGGTTATATCCAGTCTTAGCAAGGATGTGAGGAACAATGAAAAATGTACGCATATAATAATGTGCAATTAAGTATAAGTTATACAGGGGTGAGGTTGTGGCTCAGTGGTAGAGCACTTGCCTCACATGTGTGAGGCACCTCATATAGATAAATGAATAAAATAAAGGTCCATCAACAACAACAAAAATATTTAAAAAATTAAAAAGTGTAAGTTAACAGGAGTAAATTTTTAAGAAAAAGAAAGGCATAATCCCTTTGCCATAGTGTAAAGGAAAATATGATATAAAAGTGATAGGAGGTCAGTCCTGGTGGCTCATGCCTATCATCCCAGCCACTGGAAAGGCTGAGGTGAGGGGATCACAAGTTTGAGGACAGCCTGGGCAATTTATGGAGACCCTGTTTCAAAATAATTTTTTTCTGAAAAGGGCTAGGGATGCAGCTCAGTGGTGGAGTGCTTGCCTGGCATGTGTGAGGGCCTGGTTTCAATCCCCAATACAAAAAAAAAAAAAGGAAAAAACACAAGAGACCAGATGCAGTGGTGTGCACCTGTAATCCCAGCTCCTCAGAAGGTTGATGTGGGAGGATCCCTTGAGCCCAGGAGATCAAGGCCAGCCCAGACAACATAGGGAAACTCCATCTCAAGATAAAAACAAAACTCTAGCTATAGATACATAGCCAATAAGAACCTGGGTAGGTGCTCAATCTCATTCATCATCAGTGAAATGCAAATTAAAGCTGCAGTGAGATGTCACTATATACCAGAATGGCCAAAGGTTGATGAGGAAGCAGAGAGATTTGAACACTCACACACAGAAGTGAGAATTCATGGCTACCAAAAGACATGGACAAAAATGTTCATAGCCGCTTTATTCACAATGGCTGCAAACTAGGAGCAACCCAAATGTCCACAGATAGAAGAATAGTTCAACGGTGGTACAGCCATACAATGGCACACCATAGAGCCACCAAAGAGAAATGATCATTGCCACACTCAACATGAGCAAATCTCACAGTGTTATTGTTAGGTATTAAAAAAATAGTCAGGGCTGGGGATGTGGCTCAAGTGGTAGCGCGCTCGCCTGGCATGCATGCGGCCTGGGTTCGATCCTCAGCACCACATACAAACAAAGATGTTGTGTCTGCCAATAACTAAAAAAAAAAAATAAATATTAAAAAATTCTCTCTCTCTCTCTAACTCTCTCTTTTAAAAAAAAGTCAAGCAAAATAATAATATACAGTTCCATTTTTTATGAAGTTCAAGGATGCGTACAACTAATCTGAGATGATAGAAATTAGAACAGTGATTTTCTCTGAAGGGTGGGGCACGTGGTGTTGCCTGAGGGGAGGCTTCAGAGAGGCTGATGAGAGATGAAATGTTCTGGATGGTGGTTATTCAGGTTTAGACATGTAAAAGTCCATCAACCTGCATGCTGGAGATATGTGCATGCTAGAGTTTAGATCTGGAATGTTTCCCAAAGCCTTGTTGTGCTCAAGGGTTGATTTTCAGCTTAGTGCTATGGGAAGGTAGTAGAAACCTTTAAGAAGTGGGGCCTTGTGGGAGGTCTCCTGGTCACTGGGGGAATGCCCTCAAAAGGAATTATGGGATGTGATCTCTTCCTCTCTTTTTCACATTCCAGCCATGAGCTATAGCTCCCTCTGCCACACGCACCTGCCATGATATGCTGCAATGTCACAGTCCCAAAAGTAACAGGACCAACTGATCATGAACTCAAACTTCCAAAACTGGAAGCCAAAGCAAACTTTTTGTCTTTTTAAGTTGACAATATCAGGTATCTTGTTACAGTCAAGTAACGTTAACACGGTGCCCTTTACTATCTATCAGTTCCACATCTTTTAAAAAACGCAGTTAAAAGGAGAAAACAGATGAATCTTTGAAAATGGGATAATTATTGCAAAAATGAGAGTCACTCTGAGTGGTGTGAAGATCAGATTTCAGAAGGCAGCATTAATACAGATGAAAGATGAACAAAATGTGGTCTTAAAAGAGTGGGATGTTATTCAACCATAAAAAGAAATGAAAATGGGTGAATCTTGACAATGTTAAGCTAAATGAAAGAAACCAGATATAAAAGGCCAGATACAGAAAAACAGAGGTAAGGAAGGAGCTTCAGGAATCCCAGGATGATGCAATAAGCAGGGCACACTCCTGTGAGCAGGCCCCACTTTGAGGCCCGTGGCCTCTGCAGCCGTCAGAAAGGCCCTCCGCTTGGTTTAACACTCTGGCACCTCAGAATTCTTCACAGTTGTTTAACAAGGGCCCACATCTTCATTTTGCACAGGGCCTCTCAAGTAAAGTGACTGGTCCTGTCTGTCAGGAAGACTTCAGCCCTCAGGGACTGAGGCTGGCATCAAACTCAGAAGGAGACCAGAAATTCTGGTGCAAAGGGAAGGGCAGACGGTGGCATGGAGTCACTCTCAAACACACAACCCCATCTTGGACCCTCCCTGCCTCTGTCACGGTGCTACAAAAGAGATTCCTGCAACAAGGGGCTGAGGACTCACTTGAGCAGCCCCAAGTTCCTCTAACTGCAGATTCTATGCAGACAGAAGTTTGGAGTGACCAGGGCTGAGGTATTGATGGATTCCTTCTAGTGAGTTTAAAAATAGCAACCAAAGTTTGAGGAGGCTGCAGAAGGGAGAAGGCCTTAGCAGATGCCAGGTGGTTCCTCTGAGATTAGTGTCACCCTGTTGGATGATGATACTGATAAGGACACAGATCCCATTAAGAAGGAGCAGCCCTCAGAAGGCTGATCTTACAGACACCTGGGCAGCCCTTCTTCACAAGGGCACGCTCAGGCCCTGGGGCACCTGGCTACAGCCTTATCCGCTGGAAGCTTAAGGAGCAGACACGTGAAAAACGGTTAATTTTTGCTCTAGGTTTTAGTTAAGTTACAACATCTCTCTTGGAGCTGCTCAAATCTTATGCACCTGACTCTCTTAGGGACTCTGTGACAATATTAATAAGAAATCTAATCTGAAAAATGAAGACACATACCAATTAAAATACTTAAGAACTATGGATGCTGATTGTTACTTTCGAAGTTGCAAAAAACAACAGCTAACATTATTGGGTGCTTAGTATGTCCCAATAAGGAGTCAATGGCTTTTGCTATGTTAACGAGGAGCATCCTTAACCTCTTTGACAACCTATTAGGTGGGCCCTACTAAAATTATCAGCATTTACAGGGCACCATGGCACACGTCTATAAGCTAAGCAACTCAGGAAGATCACAAGTTCAAGGCCAGCCTCAACAACTTAGCAAGGTCCTAAGTAACTTAGTGAGACCCTGTCTCAAAATAAAAAATAAAAATATTTGGAGATATGGATCAGTGGTAAAGCATCTTTATATTCAATCCCCAACACACAAAAAAAAAATGAAACAAAATAATCCTCATTATACAAAAGGAGAGACTATGACTTGGTGAGATGATCATGACTGGTAGTAAACAGGGGGGGCGGGCAGTCAGTCTGGCTTCAAAAAGCCACACTCTATTTTTCTTTCTCTTTCTTTCTTCTTCTTTTTTTTTTTTAATACCAGGGATTGAACCCAGGGACGCTTACTCACTGAGCTACCTCCCCAACCCTTTTTTATATTTTATTAAGAGACAGGGTCTCACTGAGTTGCTAAGTGCCTAAGTTGCTGAGGCTGGCTTTGAACTCACGATCCTCCTGCCTCAGCAGATTACAGGCACTCAGGCATGCATAAACGTGCCTGGCAAAAGCTACTTTTGTTGCCTCTTTTTAATGAATTTTAGTACTTTATTAGTTCCTGTCAAGAAAGTTAGAATGTCATTTCTTGCTGGAGTCTTCAACTGAAGGTCATGGCCCTTGTGTAGGGGTGGGGAGGAGCAGGGAAGTCCACCTGCTTCTGCATTCCCCCTCCCTCTGCCCAAAACGAGATCCCAAGATTCCATGAGTGATAGGTAACAGGCAGATGGGAGGGGCGAGTATCATGAAGTTAATGGAATAATTCTGTAAACTGGGTAACTATGTTGACCCCCATGCATTTTCTGACCCCCTAAATTCTGTATGGGGAGAGACAAACCCCAGGGAGCCTGAAGGGCATTTGTCCACATTGCTCTGCAACTAGGAGAGAGCTTGGCCCTACCCCATCACCTCATCCTCACAGAGAACACCTGTGCTCAGCTTTCCACGGCAGTGAAGGGAAAGGGGAGTGTGGCTTAATCTGGCCAACATTTGGATAGAGTTTCCTTTATACGTTGACAAGAACCTATTGTATTTTATTTTGAGAGGGGACAAGTCTTATTTTAAGACTCTTTTATGTGAATCACCATCTTGTTTCTTTAAAACTTTGAAACAGTGGTCTACACGAGCAGAGAATATCTTACAGCAGCCCAGCCCACTCCATTGTTGGGGTGTAATAGTGATTGTAAAGCAGAACATGGGGGTCTCTTAAAATTCTCAGTATGTGTACACTTTCTGGTTTCTAAGTCCAATGGCTAATATTTTTAAACAATATTGTAATCTAACATTTCGATCACCAACTTTTCTTTTAAAGTAGCCCTTTTCTCACTGTCTACGGATTTCCCTGGGTTTGACATATTAAATATTCTCTAAGATGATACACATACTTTTTTTGAAAGCTGATTCTCATGAATTAAAGGAGCTGAGTTCCTTTGTGTTTGTCCAATTTACTAAAGTATCAGGCATAAAATGAACCAAAATTCAGAGCAGCAGTTCCATGTAAATGTTCCTGAGTTTGTATTGTTAATATAATTGCTGATCTACTCATAATTTGTGTAATATTGTATGTAGATATTGAGTTATCAATTGTTAAAAAATGATATACTGTCGACAGTGTTATACAATTTTAAGGCAATTTCTATTAAAATCCCAATGACATTCTTCATAGAAATAGAAAAAACAATCATGAAATTTATTTGGAAAAATAAGAGGCCCAGAATAGCTAAAGCAATCCTTAGCAAGAAAAGTGAAGCAGGTAGCGTCACAATACCAGACATTAAACTACACTACAGAGCAATAGTAACAAAAATGACATGGTATTGGCACCAAAATAGACTTGTAGACCAATGGTACAGAATAGAGGACACAGAGACAAACCCACATAAATACAGTTATCTTATACTAGACAAAGGTGCCAAAAACATTCACTGGAGGAAAGATAGCCTATTCAACAAATGGTGCTGGCAAAATTGGAAATCCCTATGTGGCAAAATGAAATAAACCTCTCTCTCTCACCCTGAACAAAAATCAACTCAAAGTGGATCAAAGATTAGGCACTAGAACAGAGACCCTGAGCCTATTAGAAGCAAAAATAGGCCCAAATCTTTACCACATTGGCCTAGGATCTGACTTCCTTACCAAGATTCCTAAAGTGCAAGAAGTAAAATCAAGAATCAATAAATGGAAAAAAATCAATAAATGGGATGGATTCAAATTAAAAAGCTTCTTCTCAGCAAAGGAAACAATGAATAATGTAAGGAGAGAACCTACGGATTGGGAGAAAATCTTTACCACATGCACCTCTAATAAAGCATTAATCTCTAGGATATATAAAGAACTAAAACTTAACACCAAAAAAAACAAATAACCCAATCAATAAATGGGCTAAGGAACTGAGCAGACACTTCACAGAAGAAGAAATACAATTGATCAACAAATATATGAAAAAGTATTCAACATCTCTAGCAATTAGAGAAATGCAAATCAAAACTACTCTAAGATTTCATTTCACTCCTGTCAGAATGGCAATTATCAAGAATACAGGCAACAATAAATGTTGGCGAGGATGTGGGGAGAAAGGCACACTCATACATTAATGGTGGGACTGCAAATCAGTGCAACCACTCTGGAAAGCAGTATGGAGATTCCTCAGAAAACTTGGAATGGAACCACCATTTGACCCAGCTATCCCACTCCTTGGTTTATAACCAAAGGACTTAAAATCAGCATACTATAGTGATGCGGCCACATCAACGCTTATAGCAGCTCAATTCACAATAGCTTGACTATGGAACCAATGTAGGTGTCCCTCAATAGATGAATGGATAAAGAAAATATGGTATATATACTCAATGGAATATTATTCAGCTTTAAAGAAGAGTAAAATCATGGCATTTGTCAGTAAATGGTTGGAGTTGGAGAATATCATGCTAAACGAAATAAGCCAATCTCACAAAACCAAAGGCCCAATGTTTTCTCTAATATGCTAATTCACTATGAGGTGAGGGGAGGGCACTAGGGAAGAATAGTGTTACCTTAGATTAGGTAGAGGGAAGTGATGGGAGGGAAAGGGAGGGATGTGGGGATAGGAAAGATAGTAGAATGAAACAGACATTATTACTGTATGTATATATGTGACTGCATGACCAATATGATTCTGCAACATGTACACTTAGAAAAATGAGAAATTATATCCCATCTAAGTATGATATATTAAAGCGAATAAATGCATTCTACTGTCATGTATAACTAATTAAAAGAAATTTAAAAATTTTTAATTGAAGAAAAATGAATTTTAAATGATAATAAAATCCATTTAGCAGGTTTTTTTTAAAAAAAAAAAAAAAAAAAAAAAGCAATTCTCTGGCAGCCCTGCCTGGCTTTAGTCAATAGGATGTGTTACATTATTCAGCAAACAACCTGTTATCTGTGGGAGAAATGCAGGCCCAAAATGCTGATGAGAAGAATATAAGTTACCCTGAAGGGGGGGTTTTTGTGCCTCTTATACAGACCAGGTTTCAGAACTCAGGGAGATAAGGATAATTCCACCTAATCATAAAATCTGTAAGAATAGGTTCCAATTAGAACTAGTCACCAAAGTGACCCAGAGTTGCCTTGGATCTTTACCAAATGCAATGGGAACTTAAAAGTCTGATGTCATCCTGCTATTAGTCAAAAATCAATAGGTGAACCTGTGCGGGACGCTCTGGAAACTTCCTTGAGACACCTAATAAAACTGGAGGGCAGGAAGCACACACTTTCCACCTCCTCTCTGAGAGGACCCACTCTCTTCCTTGAGAGGATCCCCTATTCTCCTTTTCCTATCCTTCCTAATAAACACATGCCTGCTACTCTGAGCCAGCTACATGTCTGAAATCCTTCTGGCTTAATCACAAGAACCAGTGAGGTAGGACCAGCATGGCTGCTTCTAGCTCTGCCACAGAAGAGCTGTTCCTGGTCCCAGAGCCCCACTAGAAGGTGCAGAGATTCTGGTTCTGCAATACTGTTTTCTGCTTATGGTTCACATGACTGGTCTCACTACCTGCTCAGTCCCATTCTTCTCTCTATTCATCACTCTGGGAGGAGAACACTAGGCACCTTCTCTCATTTAGGTCCTGTAGGTTCCCATGAGACCTCACCAGGCCAAGCAGAGTGGACTAGACCATCTACTGAGAAAAGCTTACTGCAGCTCCAAAGGAGGTCCCTTCTTTGGGCCCCCTCAGACTGACTGATGGACTGCCCAGACCCCCCTCCCACCCTCCATAGGCGGTCCTGTTGCAACTACAAATTCCTTTGTTCTTTGTTGAGTCTTGAAGGAAATTCCCATGAGGCTCCACGTGTTCTGGTCACCCAAAATAACCCTCCTCTGTCTTTTATAAATACAATTAAAAACCACAGAGTTCTAATAGTATTTATCCAAAGTTGGGTTCACCCAGAACGAGAGCTCGAGACAAAAAAAAATTGGATGGGGGTGCTTTATGCGGGGGCACTCGGGAGGGATGAGGTGGGCAGTAGGTTAAGGAGCACTTTGCTACCATGGGGACCTCTGAGAGACCACGAAATATACCTCAGAATTTGCCCTCCCAGGAGCAAGGGAGCCAGAGCGCTCATCCACCAGCAAGCCCCACTGGAGAGGTAAGGTGGCTCTGGAATGTTACCTGGGTCCAAGCACACAGAGGAAGAAGCCAGGCAGAGAGAGGCAGTGACCTCGCAGTGGCCTCCAGGAAGGGCAAATGAGTGGGAGACCTTAGTAAGACTTCTAGAGACACATGGAAAAGCCAGACCTGGCTGGTTTTGAGCTCTGTCCTCTCAGTTTGAGGAATAAGAACCAAGAATCCAAACACACTGAGAAGTTCAAGTTCACAGACGGCCCTCCCCCTTTTCAGCCACAGAGTCCCTCTCTCCTGCTTCCTTGATGTGAGGGTGCCTCACTCCCCAACTCACCAATTTCAACAGGCACCTCTCCTTGAGGACCAAACAACTCCAGCCACCGCAGCAGGTGACAATGAAGACCGTCTGGAGGAAACAGACTCACAGGCTCTCTGGGGCTCCATTGTTTTCTGTGAGTCGCAGAGTGTTGAAAGGCCTGGTGTGAGCAGCTGAAGGACACTCTGGCTCCGGGTTTTGTCATTGCTTCCTGCTGGTGGGAAGAATGGGAGCTGGCAGGAAAGGAAACCTACAGAACAAAGAGACTGAGGAAGATCCGAGGTCCCCTGGGAAGAAGTCACAGCTGGCCCAGGAGCTCATTGTCTAAGAGGTGGCCGGGACTGTGTGAGAACAGACCATTCATGGCCTGGGAATATGCCTCAGGGCGACAAGAGACTCCTGTGCCCTTGGCCACCAAACCAGAGAGTAGCCCCAGCATTTCACTTTCTGGTTTGCAAAAGGAACTCAAAGCTGTTGGTTCAGAAGACTGGACTTTTTCTTGATGCATTTAAAACTCTTGTTTAAAAAATGTTAAGAACGTCCAGATACCCAAATGTGGAGTATGCCACTCTCAGAAAGGGCATGGAAGCTGTGTGTCCCTTCTCCCATACCTCCCCGTGCAGCTTTTCATGTCCCTAATTCCCAGCAGCTAGGAATCAGACTATCTTTGGAATTACAGTTTCCCAAAAGGTAAGAGGTTGGCCTTCCAACCTCACTAAAAGGATGCAGTTCACTTTTCTTGATAACCATCATTGTTAACTGTTGAATTAGGAGTTTCCTGACTCAATCTGACTGGTATCCTTTTAGAAAGAGAAAATTCTGAGCTTCAGTGTCTCCCCATGGAGCATGACCCTGAGGTCCTCACCAACCCAAATGGCAATTACATAAATCAAAAGAGATAAACAGGAAAAGGGCAGCACCTCCATTAGGCATCAAGGCTCAAAACCAATGGTCTCCAAAACTTTTCACATTGGCCACTCATCCAGTGAGCATTCCTCATTTTATGAATCAAATACATGTATTTCTAAATATTACGAATTTGCATTTGTTATCATCTTAATCAGTAATTTTAAGTCTTAGGATTTTTATGGGGATTTTAGTTTAAGTAAATAATTTTAGTTTAAGTAAATAATAATGGTTAATAATAATAATAATAATAATTGCTGCCAGTTGTATAGTCCATCAAAGAACTTTTCTAAATGTTTTTAAGGCATTTAATTAATCCTCATGAGATGGGTACTAACAATATACCCATTAAACAGAAGAAGAAATGGAGGTGGGCAGAAGGTCTCACAATAGGGGAATCAGGATTCAAACCTGAGAAAATTGACTCTGAAAACAGCACAACACACCAGGAATGTGCCCAAAACTGTGTTCCAAACCACTGAGTCCAGGGGAGGCATCCTTCCAACAAGCGAACATGTCACGTACTTATCTCTACCTTATGCAATGTGATATGAGGCCAACTCACAAACCAAGTAAAAACACCAAGGTCAAAATGTCACTCTTGTTCAGATTTTTAAATTTCAATTTTATCAACACAGAAGTCATTTTCTCTTTTCCCACTCAGTTCTGACGGTCACCGCTTGGAGGAAGCAAGGGAGTAGGAGTTGTGTGATGTCTGAACCACTGGGGGGCGCCCTAACACCACCCATGTCGACGGGCCAGTGACCAGTCTCCCAGCTGTGCCCACAACCTGACCCACTAGAAGGATGCAGTTCGTGTTCTCTTTAACCATCTCCTATCCAGGTTGAAAGATGGGCCTGTCTTTCTTAACTCCAAATCTTTCTCGGGGCCATCCCTGAAATGAGGTAGCTTGTTACCTGGGTTAGATAATGACCATGAAACTCTCCTGAGTTAGCATTAAAAAAAAAAAAAACAACTCTCCTTGATGTCTTTTGGGGTAACAAATATCTGCCAGGAAGGTCTACCTGAACGAAAATTGATTTTGAAAAGTGACCACAGTCACACAACTCAAGTTCACACACTCATGCATTATCTGAAAGGTCACACACAAATGACGTTTGGCTTTTGTATATTATCGCCCTGATAGTGAGTCTCCAAGATGGCCAAACCAAGAGGGAGGTAGAGGAAAGAGTTCTGACAAATAAACTCTTCCCCACAGAGGCAGAGGGACTGAGTGTGTTACTCTGCCCCAGGGGTACCTGCAACTTGAATTTTGTTCCACCAAGGGATGGTGGTGCTTAAGCACAGATCCTTGAGGGTCTCTACAGCGCCCCAAGTCAGAGGTTACACCCAAGTGGAAACTCTCCTTCAGAGCAACCAAGAAGGGAGTCTTGAACATGTGGAATACAGCAGTAAACAAGGCAGAGAAATCCCTATTTCCTGGAAGCTTCCATTGGAAAGAATGAAACCAACAGCAAACGAACAAGACAGTGTCCTCTGGAGCCAAGCAAGGTCAAGGATTCAAGGCACATGTGGTAAGGGGCTAAGAAAAGGCTCCATCTTCCCTGGGCGTTACCACACACAGAGATGTATACATTTGTCAAACTCGTCACACTGGACACTTGAGATGGGTGCATTTCATCATAAATTTTACCAAATAAAAATTTTTTCAAATAATGAGAAAAGTGCGTGGGGAGGGAAGATATCAGCTAGGATAGTGAGGATAGCCTCTTTGCCAAGGGGGCGTTGGAACTGCGTGAGCCTTGGAAAGTGAGGATGAGATACAATGATCCGGCCATGACAAAATTTGGTGTCTCCTCCTGCCAAGTTGCTGTAGGAAGAGAAAACCATGCCTTCAAAGGGCCCATGTTTGAGAATCTGATGAGTGTGTGGGAACAGATGTGAGCAAGGAAACAGGCAGGCAGGTGTGCAAGATGAGGCTGAGGAGTAGCCGGGGGCTGGTGATTAGGGTCTCAAAGACTGCAGGAGTTCTAAATCCAATGGAGGTGTGATTGGAAACCACTGGGGTGCCAAATGAAAAGAATGATAAAGCTCCCCAGTTTAACCAGCCCTGGGGCCACCTCCAGGCAGTCTAAGGAAAAGAGAGAAAGAAAAAATCAAGTGGAGCAACCACCTGGGGTCCAGGGATAGACGTAGCCTAGATGGATCCAGGTTTTCCAGGAGGTTCCAGTAGCCATGGTAGAAAACTCAAAAGGGGATAGTTAGGGCCCAGATAATTCAGGAATGATTATGCTCACCAGAGGGGGCCCCAAGGTCTGGGGTGTCCAACATGCTCCCCTGAATGAGCTCCTCCTTCTGAAAAGTAATTCAGAAGGAAAGCAACAAGGCTGAGCACCATTAGCAGGCCTGGGCTCTGCAAAGACCCCTCCAGGAGTCCACAGGACAGGCCAAAGGATAGTTCCCTTCAGATCCAGGGAACTGGCAGGATGTTGCTCCACACAGTTCAAGTTAAAGAAAAGGGGTTCAGTAATGGTGGCTGGAAATTCAGTGATGTGTTTGCAAAATGCCTTCACTCATTATGTCTGTCTGGCAGGTACCTGTGGACTCTGAGAAGGATGAAGGAAACCAACTCAAAGACAACTCCCAACTCCCAATGGCTGAACCCATCAGAACAGGAAAAGTCAAGCTGAACATTCCAGATGGGGCTGTCGGGGAATAGAGATGACATCATCCAAGGTAAGGCACATTGGTGCAAATCACTTGGGTGGGAAGTGAGAAAATAGAGGGGCCATCTTAGGATAACATTCAGGCTTACCCAGTGCAGAGTATGAACTTCTAAGCCACCAACTTGCTTCTCCTCGGAGACACACTTTCTTTCCCCAGGTGAAAGCATCCTTTCTCCTCTCTGTATCTGGGATCTTGTTTCTAGTGTTAAATGAATGATGGGAAAGGAATCAAAGTTTCTCCAGTTCATTAACTGCTTTGGGAATTACCCAGAGGTGCATGATGGCATCAAGATTCAGAGTTGGCTTAGAAGAAGGGAATGATCACCCGGAGATGGAGGTATCAGGAGCCCAGGGTCTGCAGTCAGCTATGAGCAATGTTCCAAACTGCCCAAGTTAAGTATTTTCTTGTCTATTAAATAGGATCTTTCAATTGATTGAGGGCTTTTCTTTTTATCTAACCTCATTTTTTCCAAACTAGTTGGGGTTTTCCAGAGTGTAGTAGGCTGGAAAAATGTCCCCCAGAGATATCAGTTCACAGTCTCTAGAACCTGTGAGTTTAATACAGAAAAAGGGGTTCTGGAAATATAATTATGTTGATCTTGGGCAAGGGGTGGTAGGGTCGGTTACTCTTCTGGATTTTTTAGGTGAGACCTAAACAAATTTCTTGAGTATCACCTGGGGTAGAGGACAGTGGTATTTTCCTTTTAGGACATCCTCAAAATTGTGAGATGAAGAAACACCAATACGTGTTTACAAAAGTGTGGCATAGCTGGGGTGGTAACACATGCCTGTAATCTCAGTGGCTCAGGAGGTTGAGGCAGGAGTTCAAAGTCAGCCTAAGCAAAAGGTGCTAAGCAACTTAGTGAGACCCTGTCTCCAAATAAAATACAAAATAGGACTGGGAATATGACTCAGTGGTTAAGTGCTCCTGAGTTCAATCCCTGGTACCACCCCCCAAAAAAAGTGTCATAGTTTAAATATCTCGATTTTTTTAAATTGCCATTTTAACATATGAATAGAGCCCACACAGCAGACACTATCCATCTCTACTTGCCACATCTGTGCACAGACCCCTGACCTTTGACAGCCAGCGCCCTCTCCCTTGAGCTACGGGATTTACTTGGCTCCTGGAGCCTGCTCTTGCTTTTGTACACTACAAAGCAAATGTGCCAGGAAATCCAAGCCACTCCCCAACCCCAAAAGCCGCCCTCAACTAATGCCTGATGGAAGCTGGTGTCTACATATCCCAGCTCCCTCACCTCTTGGCAGGAGGAGTATTAGGTTTCTTCTACTGACTACCCTGTATTCCCTCTCCTTCCTCATTGCACTCTCAGTGTTTTCCAGAATCAAGTCCCAAATAAACTATTGGCCCTCAATCCTAGTCTCAAGAGTCCACTTCTGGAGGAGTCTAAGATAGTCTTGCATATTATTTAGTAATAACATCAAAAGCATATATTCCCAGGCCCTTCATGAAGATTGTTTGTTTTGTATTGAGGATTTAGTCTAAGGGTCCTTTACCACTGAGCTACTTTCCCAGACCTTTTGATTTTTTTTTTTTGGAGACAGGGTCTTGCTAAGTTGCTGAGGGTCTCACTAAATTGCTGAGACTGGCCTTGATCTTGCAATCCTCCTGCCTCAGCCTCCCGAGTCATTGGCATTATAAGCGTGCACAGTGTGTCGGGCTCCCTTCTTGAATTTGAACCTGAGTCAAATGGCCCCCCTGGCCCAGAAGTGGACAAGAGGCAAGGCATTAGCAATGGACAGAATAAAAGAGGCAAGTTGCCTGGGGCAGTGTCAGGAAAGCTGGCCCACGCCAGAGTATGGATTCATTGGCTTGAAGGTTCTGGAATTCACAGCTGTGCATATGAGAGTGACCACATGGGGCAGCCTAGTGGGAGATACCTGCAGGACCTTGAGGAAGAGGCACTCCCCTGCTGAGAGAAGAAAGTTCTGCTGCCTCACATCTGTCAGGACCCTGGGGCAGAGTGGCAGAGTGTACCACTGAGGGGGAAGGGTGGTACCCTATTGGACCAGCGCCTGACCCTCACCCATGTGGCAGGTATGACAATAACAACAATAAAATGAATTAGAATTTTATTCTCAAGTTCCACAGTCAATGCCTGACCCTAGGATCAAGTTCTAAACCACTCTTGTGACCAAAGAAACTCTTGATAGATCTTGTTAAGGTTAGCAGCTGCCCTCAGATTGTGTGGGGAAAAGCATGGATTTTCTTCTGGAATCTTCTAAGCATATGGACTTCTAAATTCTTGAACTATAAAGCATAAGGATCTATGTATGGCCTAGAGAAGCCAATTTAACTTGAATTAGCTTAAGTTGACAGCAGAGTGACTATCTACCAGGCTGTTCAGGTGACCCGCTCTTCTGTCTGGCATAACATTTAGGGTCTTTGTTTCATTAGTTTTTTTTTTGTTTTGTTTTGTTTTTTTGCAATACTGGGGATGGCACCCAGGGTTACTCTACCAGTGATTCTTATCCCCAGTTCTTTTTATTTTCTATTTTTGAGACAAGGTCTTTCTGACTTGCCCAGGCTGGCCTTGAACATTTTTTTTTAATGAGGTGCCGAGGATTGAACCCACAGCCTTATACATGCGAAACAAGCACTCTTCCAACTGAGCTATATCCCCAGCTCCTGGCCTTCAACTTACTAGCCTCCTACCTTAGTGAGGACTACAGGTGTTTGCTTCCACACCTGGCTTGACACAGTGTTTTAAAAATCAGAGATTCAGGGCTGGGGATGTAGCTCAGTGGTAGAGTATTTCCAAGCATGAGTGAGGCCCTGGATTCCATCCCCAGCACTGAAAAAAAAAAAAAAAAAAAAAATCAGTGATTCTGGGGGAAAAAAAAAATCTGGATTTCTTGAGCTTTTTTGAAAGATTAGAACTTCCCAAATCTCAGAGGCTTGCATTCCCAGAAGGCAGCAATGGCCTGAGAAGTCAAAATTTGCAATCCTGCTAAAAACAGGGAGTAAACCCAAAACAAGAAGAAAGTTGTTCAGGAAAGAGGAAATAATAGAGACAGCAATGAAGAAGAGGAGGAAAGCGAAGGGAGGGCCTGGCACCAGGCCCAGAAGGCGACCCCGTAGGAGTCAGGCCTCCAGGAAGGCAAGTTGACACAACACTGGATCGAACACGCGAGGAGTCTAGAGATTTTGTTCAAGTATGAGACTGAATTCATGAAAAACACCTTTTTTAAAAAACGAAGCAAGCAAAAACATAATGTTTAAAGGAAACAGAAAGCTATGACGAGAAAGGGAAAATCAGCACAGTATAAGACATACTTTGGTTTTACAGAGTTATTGTATAGTCAAATGATGTGAAAGGTGGACAACAGTCTAAACCAAAAATCATGATTGGCAAGAGACACAAGAAGTAGGGAAGGAAGTGGAAAAGATGAGACCCCACCCAGATCAGCAAATCAGAAAGAACCCCACCCATATGTTCCTTATAGATAAGGGAGCAAATAACAAAGAATTGAGGAGAAGAATTCAAAGCCGCAGGGAGAAATAGGAATTGGGTACAGGAGGAGAAGGACAGCACTGTTTTGTTGTTGTTTTAGAGACAACAGAATCTGTTAATATATTTGAAATGGAAAAGATCAATAGCAAAGAGTGCATACTCTCTTCCTATTAGAAGCTTGGGTCTTAGCTGGTAGCCTAAATCCTCAGTGGGTTCGTCAACATTTGGTTGAGGGTGGGGGCATAAAAAGATTCTAACTCTGTTACAGCCTGAGAACTAAGCTCCTGAGAGGTCTGAGCAGAAATTCAGATTTCTACTTTGTAGTAGAGCAGGGCTGTTTGGACCCGCTCAATCTGAATCCTGGCTCCACCCCCTTGCTGGCTGTGTGATCTTACACAAATGTCTTAACTGCTCTGATCCTGAACCTCTCAATTAGGAAAATGGAGGCTAGAGTGAGATCAAGGAGGCAGAAGGTCCTGTGCATCCATGCTTCAAAGACAAGCAGGGTTCAGATCCCCCTTCTGATCCCTCACTTAGTGGGCAAGCCACTAAATCAATTACTAAGTCTCAGTTTCCTCATCAGTTAAATGGGACTGATCATAGTAACTCCCTATTTTGTCTTTTTAAACCACGTCCATGTCAGTCAGTCAAGAAATAAATTCTAAAACTTTCAATCCTTCACCACCGTATCCCCCATCTTACTCTTAAGATAACCTTTAGCACTTATATCCTGTGGATCTTTTTCTGTATCTTTATAGATATACTATTATCCCATGTGTATCTTTTTACCAACTAGCTATTTTCATGCATCATTATATCTTTATTTTTCTTTCTTTCTTTCTTGGTACCAGGGATTAAACCCATGGGTGCTTTACCACTGAGCTACATCCCGAGCTCTTTTTATTTTTTATTTTGAGACAGGGTCTTGCTAAGTTGTTGAGACTGGCCTTCAACTTGCAATCCTCCTGCATCAACCTTCAGAGTCACTGGGATTGCAGGCATGCACCACCACACCTGGCTATCTTTATGTCTTGACATCGCGACTTTCAGTTAGCAGAACTAATTTTGTGTTAGGTCTGTAGAATTTAATATTCTTTCTCTACTAATTCTAAATAAAGACATTATTACCCCCTGTGAGACCACTCTTTATTACCCAAGACTTGAATCTCACTTACGTTGTTCATTGAAACCCAAATATTATCTTTTTAGTATGTCCCCCAAGAAACAGTATTATGGTTCTGGAATACTCTGGGTGGGAATGCATTTTTGGAGCATCTTCCTTGGGGGAATAACACAGTTAAATTCATTATCACTTGGTAGGATTCAGTTACAATATCCTGCATGAATTCTTGTGGTTGGCTTGTTCTTAAAATGGTGACTCCTGGATTTTTCTTCCCTTTATTTCTTCAACATGCTAAATGTCACGCTGGCCCAAAGAGCAACATCACGACTATAAGGATAGCTTAAAATTAGTCTCATAAAGCCTATAATCAGCATTATTTTCATCCCAATTCAGTTTGAATTTCAGTGACTAAGTGGGAAAAAAAAAACATGGTTTATAGCCCTTGGACGGATTTTTGGATTCCAGTTCAAAAGGCAAATGGATTTACATATATGTAAGCATTACTTCATCTTGTTTTGTAATAAGCCCTCAAGGGATGGCATGCATGTGGGGCTGAGGGGAGGGAGTGCCGGGTGAGGCCCTGTGGTCTTCATCAGGAGAATCTATCATCACTCTGGGACTATGTTAATACTACCTTCTCTTTGTTCAGGGATTAGGGTTTAAAATTAGGTTTATTAGGATTTAGGGCCCTTAGGATCAGAGTCAAAGTCACATTTAAGTCTAAGAAAGACTCCAGGTGTCTCTGTAATTGTTCTCATGTCATGGGGATTATTGGAGTGAAGACATATGATCATTAAGAGGTGTGGGTGATACAGCATTAGGGTTCTGGGTTATCTCTAATGTCCTTTACAAAGTTTGGAGTTCAGGGTCATTAGTTATGGTCATTAGGCTTTAAAGTTGTCTGTATCAGGTAAGTAGGTCCAACCATAGATATATCTGCTGTCATTTGGAATTCAGGATCTTCTGGTTCTGTATCAACAGGTCCCTCAGACAGAGTTTAAGTCAAGGTAAATACACAGAGCCCTGTTCTTTGGGATGTAGATGTGAGGTAGTCAGCATTAGGACAGGTCTGTGACAAGGTGTTTGCTCCATTGCTTAGAACTGCCAGTTCTTAAAGTCAAGGTCACTGGAGTTGTTAGTATTACTGTCCTTGAGACTGGGAAAGTCAGCTTTGTTGGACTTAGGCTTCTTTGAAACTGTTTAAGGTCTTTTGGGGTTTAGGATAATTCTGGATTGATTCGATTTAAGTTAGTTTGGGCATTATATGTGCATTTAGAAGCCCTTGGAACTATTAGGGTCCTTTGAACTGTTGGGCTTTGGAGTCCTATAAAGTAAATTTGAATTTTCAAGGGTCCTTTATAGAGGCAAAAAAGTGTAAGAGTTTTTTTTTAGCGTCTACTGGGATCCTTAGGATTATTTGGAGTCTTTGGGGCTTAGTTTAAAGTCATGTGGGAGTAATTTGGAGCCTACAGCTTTTAGCATCATTTAAGAAACCTGAGGATGTTTAGAATTGTTTAAGATTTAGTTAAGTTTTTTGAGGAAGACTTAGAATGTAGGGCAGTTTTAGTTTTTTGGGATACTTGGAGGTCATTGGAAATCATATAACTTCTAGCTGCGTTGTTCAAAGTGTGGTCTATGGGCCCAGGACCACGGACATCCCCTAGAAAGACAGATCCTAAAGTCCTACACCAGCTCTGCTGAATCAAAAGCAACATTTTAACAAGATCACTCCAAAGAGCTGTGTTCTAGGATAATGTTATGGTTTAGATCTTAAATGTCTCCTGAGAGCTCACGTGTGGAAGGCTGGGTTGCCAGCCTCTTTCTCTCCCTTTCTGCATCGAGGTGGGCAGCTTTGTTCCACCACATGCCCCCCACCACCATGTTCTTCCCTCACCACAGGCCCAAAGCCACAGGTCAAGTGACCTTGGAGTGAAACCTGAAATAATGAGCTAAAATAAATCTTTCCTCCTTTTAAGTTGTTAGTCTCAGGTATTTTGTCATAGCAATGGAGAGCTGACTAACCCAGACGGTTTAGGATCACTTGCGATATTTGCAAGGAAGAGGACTTTAAGGGTGTTAGACACATTAGCCATGGGATCATTTAAATGGCTGGGCTCTATAGAATCCTTAGAATTAGGGTCACTTTCTGCATCAGAACATTGTATGGGGTTCAAAAATATTGAAGGTCTTTTAGAGACATTTAAGGTTTTCAAGGGTTTTTTTTGTTTGGTTGGGTTTTTTGTTTGTTTGTTTGTTTTGTTTTTGATTGCTTAGACTTTAAGAGTGGTTTACCTTTGGTGCCATTTAAAAGTCATGGAAGGGGGCTGGGGATGTGGCTCAAGCGGTAGTGCGCTCACCTGGCATGTGCAGGGCACTGGGTTCGATCCTCAGCACCACATAAAAATAAAATAAAGATGTTGTGGCCACCAAAAACTAAAAAATAATAAATATTTTAAAATTCTCTCTCTTTAAAAAAAATAAAATAAAGTCATGGAAGACCATTTCACCTTTACCATTGCTTTGAGTGATTTATACACCTTAGAATATTTAAGAATGTTTGAGGTTCTAGATCATTTTGGGTAGTTTAGGTTTTGGTCACGACCCGTGCAGATGAGACAAACTGGGTTTAAAAGGGCTGGCTGCAAAGTTAAGCTAAGAAAGTGGCAAAAATTCACAAAAGGCGGGACAGCTCTGCGACCTTAAGGGTCATCTTCCATGCTGGAAAGACAGCTTGAGCCCCCGTTTGGTTTATTTTGTAGGGGGGACATCAGAGGGAAGGATAAGATTTCAAGGGTGGAGTCTTGCTTCATGACGTCTTGTGATTGGCAGATTGATTGACACCTTGGCAAGTCACACCCATCTCAGGTGCTGTGTGGGATCTTAGGCAGAGCTAGAGGGGGAGACACACCTGCATCATACAGTCAAACCCTGAAAGGGAGTTGGCAGTGCCAGGCCTATGCCCTCATTTGGCTACTTTGCAAAACAGTCCAAACACACAGCCCATGGATGGCTCGTGACATTTAGGATCACAAAGGATTTAGGACCATTTGTGGTGATTACTGGGATGATCTAAGACCATTTTAGGGGGTATTAAATCGGCAGGGAATCTGGTTCAGGCCTTTGATGTTGTTAGCATTGGTGTAGCCGGCATTTGAAGATCTTTCTGTTTAGGATACATCTGGGTATTCACTCGCTCATTACACACATATTATCAAGGTACCTGTCAAGAGCTGGGTACTGCTTGAGGTGTTGAGAATACCCTCCTGGAGTTTAGACGCATAAATTGTCATATATGTTCAGAGAGTGAAAAGTACTTTGGAGACAGTGGTCGCAGAGGGTGATTGGCAGCTGACTGAGGTGCTCAGGGAAATTCAGTAGGAAGCAGGAGTTGAGCTGAATCAAAAAAGAGCCAAGCATGTAATGAACTGGGGGAGGAATGTTCCAGAAAGAGAGAGTGACAAGTGTAAATCCCAGAAATTGGGGGACTTAGCATGTAAGAAGGACAGTAAGACCAGGGTAGCCAAAGCACAGCACTGTCCAGGAGGGCAGAGGTAATGGGGTCCCAGGAGGAGGGGGGCTTAGCCAGGTGAGGTGGAGGTAGGCTGGATGAGGACTTGGGAATTTTTAAGAGAGGTTTAAAGTCATTTAGAGTCAATAAATATCATTTGTGTTCTTTATTTTTCTAATTGACTCATTCAAGGTTTAAGGACTTCTGGTTGTTAGAAGCCATTAAAGATCATTTAGAATGTTTTATGGCCATTTAGAATCTCTTCTAATTATATAGGATTTTTTGAAATTCATTTAGTATCACTTAGGGTTATTTTTGTGTTAAGTTTAGGTTTTAAACTTTTTAGTTTTTACAGTCAGTTAGGATCAGCCAGGGTCATAATTCATTTGGTGACTCTTAGACCTTTTTAATTTATCTTTTTTTTTTTTTTTTGTACCAGTGATTTAACCCAGGGTGCTTAATCACTGAGCCACATCCCCAGCCCTTTTTTATATTTTATCTAGAGACAGGGTCTCACCGAGTTGTATAGTGCCTCACTAAATTGCTGAGGCTGTCTTTGAACTCAAAAACCTTCTGCCTCAGCCTCCTGAGCTGCTGGGATTATAGGTATGTGTCATTGTGGGTGGCTTATTTATCTGTTTTTGAGATGGGGTCTCATTGGGCTGCCAAGCTGGCCTCAAACTCCTGGGCTCAAATGATCCTCCTACCTCAGCCTCCTGAATAGCTAGGACTACAGGGGTACCACCATGCCCAACTAGACTCCAAAACTTGACGTCATTAAGGCTATTTAAGGTCTTTTTCAATTGTTATGGTCTTTTAGCGTTTTGTTTGCTTGTTTGTTTTTGTTTTAAGTTTTTGCTGCTAAGCATTATTTAGAATTTTTCAGTATCCTTTAGGATCTAAAATTTAGGATTGATGAACAGCATTAGGTACTTCTGTTGTTTATAATGTTTAGGTATTTTACATGTGATCATGTTTCATTGTTTGGATTTGGAATCTTTTAGGATTGTTTGGTGAAGAGCTTCTCAAACTCAGGACACACAGGGATGGGAGAATGGTAAGTGGTAGCAGGTGCAGTATTAAAAATCATGTTGTCAGAACCGGGCTGGGATTGTGACTCAGCGGTAGAGCACCTGCCTTGCAGGTGCAAGGCCCTGGGTTTGATCCTCATAAAAAAAAAATAAATAAAATAAAGGCATTGTATCCAACTACAACTAAAAAATAAATAAATAAATAAAAATCATGTTGTCAGAACCACACCCCAGAAGTTAAATCAGAATCTCTTGGTATTAAACAGACATCAATGTTTTTCAAACCTCCCCAGGGCTTGGCACAGTGGCTCATGCCAGATAACCCAGTGACTCAGGAGGCTGAGGCAGGAGGATCTCAAGTTTGGGGCCAACCTCAGCAAATTAGTGAAGCCCTAAGTAACTTAGTAAGACCCTGGCTCAAAATAAAAAAATTAAAAGAATTGGGGATGTACTCAGTGGTAAAGCACCCCTGAGTTCAAGCTCTTGAACCAAAATAATAATTTTTTTTAACTCCCAGGTGATGGCATTGTGAGCCTTTGACTCATTTAGAACCTCATGACCTACGTGGACTGAAAGTTCTCAGCATCCCCAGAGAACTTGAGTAGAGATGCAAATTCCCAGCCCACTACTATCTGCTGAATCAAAAACTCTGGTAGGAGGCCCAGCGTTTTAACAAGTCCCCTGGTGCTCTTTAGGATTCTTGAAGTTTTGGGGGTGGGGGAATTCTAAGGGCATTTTGAGATTGCTGAGAGTCAGTTATTTTAGGGTTGTTTATTGTTGACTTAGTGTGCACATCCTGGAAGGACCCGAATAGATACCCGAGTGAATTATTTTAAAATTCTTTATTTGATAATTATCTGAGTCAGCCCAGAAATAATCTTCACTGCCACTGTTCCCAGTCTCTTGCCAAGTGTCCCAGCTCCTCCATCAACCTCAGATGCACTGGGTGGGACAGGGAGCAGGACTCTCCTGTGTGTCCAGGTGGGGCGAGGCACACGTTTATCCAGAATACACCCTGCAGAGAGCTTGCTTAGCCAACAGGCATTGCATTTGGTACCAGTTCTTAGTGGAGGGAGTATCAAAATGTGACAACTGAAAGTAGAGTAGTCTGATGGCACATTCTGGTTGACCTCAGGTTTCTGAAATTTACCATATTTTTTTTTCTCCCTTTGAAAGCTTTTACTTGTCTAATTTCTGAAAGGAGCATTGAGAATACAATTATAAACCTATAATTACAAGTATAAACCTATGTGTATGTATTGCTGCGCGCGCACACACACACACACGATTTTGATGTAAGGGGACTGCGTCTCACAGGGATTCTGGGGCTGGGGTGTAGCTCAGTGGTAGAGTGCTTGCCTAGCATGCATGAGTCCTATTTGTTTCTGAATCCTCAATATTTTTGGACTTAACAGGAAATTTAAATTTTAAATCCAATGTAACAGAAGAATGAAGAAAATTTAATCCCACCACTTACGAGGTTAAGTGTTCCCATAAGCTTTTCTTCCAAATAGGTCAACGTCCATATTAAACATCAGCTCTTTCGTTTATTTAACATAATATTATTTTCCATGTTTCTACACAAACATTATGATTATACTTGTAATGGCTGAATAATATTTATGGGTATAGTTTTTACTTTACTTGGATCGTTGTTTTAAAAGAAATAAGAAGGCATGAGAAAACCTACTCAGCTTTTTATTGGAATAACTCCAATCTATACGCAAGTTTGGGGAGAGCTGTTAAATTTCTGATCCATCGATGCAGTGTATCTTTCCATTTTTTAATTTTATTTTCTTATTTTTTATTAGATGAGAGAACTAGACATACATTATATTTCTGTAGTTTTTCATTGTTTGGGCAACCTTGCAAAATTCAGTGGGTATTTCTAATCATTCTTCTCTAGATCATTCTGAGCATTTTCAATTTCATTTTTACTTCCTAGTTTTTTTTAATGGGTCATAAATATTGTAGTTGGCTCTTTTTGCTTAGCTAACTCAAGAGCTTTGGACCAAATTACTTGAATTATTTTTTGTGGTAATTTGTATTATTGCCAAATTTTGTTTAAAGGAACTTTAACCAAAACTACATTTCTCATATTTCTCAAATATGCCCTTACCTTGAGGAACTTTCCTTGACATTATTTTGGATTCAAGGCTTTGGATAGCCCCAGACATTCAGCATTCAGTATGTGTGGGGGTTCTCATTAGCAATTTATTCCCAAAATTATATCCAGACATAATCACTCTCCCTTGGCAGGACCTGCCCACGCTGTCGGCACCAGTGTGGGCACCAGCTACCTCCTGAAGCCCGGCTTCTCCCAGTGGAGGATTTTGCTGTACCCAAACCTGGGTGCTGCTCACCCGAGATGGCTCCACAGGTGTAGGTCAATGGCACCAGGGGCAGCTTAGAGGGCCTTAGTGACGAGCAGGGGATGTTCAGACTCATAAATTGTTGAATAATATTTGGATTTTAACCCCTTCTCAGACATATGGTTTGCAAACATTTTCTCCCATTCTGTAAGTTGTCTTTTCATTTTGCCAGTTGTTTCCTTTGCTGTGTAGAAGCTTTTTAATTTGATGTAGTTCTATTTGTTTTATTTTTGCTTTTGCTGTTGTGTTTTGGTGTTATAATTGAAAACTCAGGCCAGACGAGGTGTCACAGGCCTGTAATGCCAGCAGCTCGGGAGGCTGAGGCAGGAAGATCTCAAGTTCAAAGCCAACCTCAGCAATTTAGTGAGGCCCTAAGCAACTTTGCAAGACCCTGTCTCTAAATAGAAAATTAAAAACAGAAAGGGGGCTGGGGATGTGGCTTGATGATTAAGCACCCTGGGTTCAATCCTCAGTGCAAAGAAAATAAATATATATATATATATATATATATATATATATATATATATATATATATATATACGAATCAGTGCTAAGGATCTAATGTACAGTATGGTCATTTTAATTATGATACTGTATTGTTTATTTGAAATTTGCTAAGAGTAGATCTTATGTCCTCACACACATATACAAAGTGGACTATGTGTAGTGATGGATATATTAATTAACACGACTGTAGTAATCATTTCACAATATATATGCATATCAAAGTCATCAGGCTGTACACCTTGAATATATACAAATTTATTTTTATTTGTCAGTTATACCTCAATAAAGCTGGAAAATAAATACTTTTTTTTTTTAAATTCTGGGAATGGAACCCACTGCCTCATATACGTTCTAGGCAAGGATTCTACCACTGTGCTACATCTCTGGCCCAATATATTTTCAAATTAAAAAGAAAAAAACCAAAGCCATGAGTTTTTAAGACTATGTGTCCAGTTTTAAAACTACACACACACACACACACACACACACACGTTCTAATTCAAGAATTTTTAAATCAGAGTTAACAAGACATATGAAATATACGTTGCATTCTATCAAAACATGTGTTGAAGTTTCAGTTCTATCCTAAAGTTTAAACAACATTTCAATGAAACTTATGACTGCTTCTTTAAAACTTCTCATTTTTCATTAAAATTGTAAACTGCTCTTTGGCCAGTGGGTAGAAGGAATGTATTTACCATCCACATGGGCATTTCATAGTAAGAGGGGGTGCTGTTTATAATTACACTGGAACAACAGGCATAAAGTGGAACAGTTCCAAGCAAACCAGGACCTATGGTTCCTACCAAGGGGCCCATGGTTTAAAACTTCTGAAGCTAATTTACATACTTATAGGGTATATGCTGTTACCTACAGCAGGATTATTTTTCGATTCAAGTTTTGAAAAACAAAAACCAAAACCAAATGCTGAGTATTGACAGCACAAGTTTATTCAGTGACCAAAGAATGGAGAAGTAGGAGTTCTGCTTGCAGATCAATTTCTCAACTCCAAGAAGTTGAGGAGTAGCTGTGGTGCACACCTGTAATCTCAGCAGCTCAGGAGGCTGAGGCAGGAGGATCATGAGTTCAAAGCCAGCCTCTGCAAAAGCAAATTGCTAAGCAACTCAGTGAGACCCTGTCTCTAAATTGCATTAGACAAAATAGGGCTGGATACTCCCCCCACCAAAAAAAAAAAAAAAGTTGAGGAGTTAGAGATATAGGATAAGGATAATGAGGAAGATAGGCTATTAAAGGGAAGGCACATTCATGTTCTTTCTGGGAATTTGGGTGCCTCCTCTTTTCAAACTCCTTTGGTAGTCTGGTGTTTCCAGTCATGGCAACAGGTTGCTGTCTTTAGCTTTGAAGCAGGAGGAGACCGGGTGAGTCTAGATCAAGTTAATCCTAGATTATTATTTTGGAAAAAATATTTCTCAGATGTTCCTCATGTCCATATGCAGAGCTGAGGAGCATCTGACTCAAAGGTTAAGGCAGAAAAGAAGACAGGCACAATAGAAAACAGAGATGCCAAGCCTCTTCCTCCTGTTCCAGTCACCCATTGGTCATCTATCTACAGGCGCAAGTGGAGGGGTCAGTGTTTTCAGCAAATTGGCCTTCAGGTCCCTGAAGATAACCCAGGCAATTGTTATCATTTTAACCCACACGTCAAAGGTGCTATCTATAGCAAAGTTAGTGGTAGACTCACAATGTATTGCCCAGCTGTGTGACCTCCAAAGTTAGTGATTTTGAAATCCATTAAGAGCAAGTGAAACTAAAGAGTCTCTTGAGGTTTTTCCTTAGTATCCATACTAATAATTTAATCCTTACACAAAGTTAACTTACATACTTACATGTTAAACTTACATACCTAAATACTAAACATGAAATGCAAGATATACTTTCTATTTTACATGGTTCTAAAATGAAACTATCAATGTCAATTTTACCCAAATTCAATTTTTAATAGTGTTTGTTTGTATTTAAACTTTCCAATAACCCATTCAATTGTGTTTAAAACTTAACAGTAGCTGGGCACAGTGGCGCATGCCTGTAATCCCAGTGGCTCAGGAGGCTGAGGCAGGAGGATCGCGAGTTAAAAACCAGCTTCAGCAACTTAGTGAGGCCCTGTCTCTAAATAAAATATAAAAAGGGAATGTGACTCAGTGGTTAAACGCCCCTGGGTTCAATCCCAAGTACAAAAAAAAAAAAATCTTGTCTTGATTTTTTTTAAAGAGAGAGAGAGAGAATTTTTTAGTATTTATTTTTTAGTATTTATTTTTTAGTTTTTGGAGGACACAACATCTTTGTATGTGGTGCTGAGGATCCAACCCGGGCTGCACGCATGCCAGGCGAGCGTGCTACCGCTTGAGCCACATCCCCAGCCCTTGTCTTGATTTTTACTTAGAGGCCAAATTATGATGGACATTATTTATGCTACATGGCCAGGTTTCCTAGGAAGACAACTGTTAAGTCATGAGGGATTCGATCCAGGACCCTCTGTAGATATCAAATCCCATGGAGGCTCAAGCCCCTTAAGTAAAATAGCATAGTATTTGCATGTAACATACATACATCCTCCTGTAGACTTTAAATCATCCCTTAGAATATCTAATACAATGTAAATGATATGTAAATAGTTATTATGCTATAATATTTAGGGAAAAATGACAAGAAAAAATGTGTGTACATGTCCAATACAGATGTAGCCATCACAGATCTAACTACATGATACGTGAACAATGTTTTAGACAAACGATGCTGTAACAAGTGCTGGGGACAGACTGAGGATCCGTGAGTGGCAGGAGCTACAGAACACGCGTCCACACACCTCTGCATTCATGTGGATTCAGTATAGTGCTGGTTGCATACAAATGCAAGTTTTGCTTTTAAGAACCTTCTGGAATTTTTTAAAATTATTGTTTGATTCACGGTTGGTTTAGCAAGTGAAGAAACTGCAGATATAGATGTCTGACTGTACATATGTATAAGTAGTCATACACACACACACACACACACACACACACACCTATGTAGATGGAGAAAGAAATTTGTTTTAAGGACTTGGTTCATGTGACTCGTGTAGCAGTTAAGTCCAAAAGCAGGCCAGAAGTAGAACTCCTTCTACTGCAGGGGTCCTCAGTCTTTTATCTCAAGATCTTTCACCGATTGCATGAGGCCCACCCACACTCTACAGGGCAACCTACTCAAAGTCTGATTTAAATGTTAATCTCATCTTAAAAAAATAATCTCACAGTAACATCTAGTTTACTGTTTGAGCAAATATCTGGGTACCATAGCCTGACCAAGTTGACACAAAAAATTAACTTGGGCTGCAATCTGAAAGCCTTACCCTTGTAGACCACTAGAGGGCTGTCTTCAACAGAGGTACACCCAAGTCTCCACCTCTATGCAGGGTGGCATGGCTGTTTTAGGTGAGAAAAATTAAGTCTTAGAAAAAAGGTTCACAGAGTTGGTCCTAACAAGCCAGCGGTGAGTCTGAGTGAAATTGGCCTCACCATGTGGCAGTCCCTAGCTCCTTCCTCCATGACTGCTGGTTCCCCAGGGGCCTCAACTCGAGCCTCATAAGGATATACTCATTTCATTTTTTATTTGGAACATGCTATGATTTGAACATATCCCCCAAATTCATGTGCTGGAAACTTGGTTCACAAGGCAGCAGTATTGAGAGGTAGAACCTTTGGAAGGTGAGTGGGTCATTAGAGCCCTGTACTCATGAATGGATTGATCCACTCATGGGTTAATGGCTTATTGAGGGAGTGGCTTTGTTAACAAGAGTTCTCAGTCTGGGAATATAGGAGAGGCACAGCATGTGCTTAGCAGGCACAAGGCCCTGGGTTCAACTTTAGCACCAGAAATAAAAAACCTCTCAAACTGAGCTCTCTGGCCCACTTGCCTTGTCCCACAATGGGATGCCCCCTGCCATGCAATGATGCAACAAGAAGATCCTCACCAGATGCTGAGCAGATGCTGGTTCCATGTTCTTAGACTTCTTGTTCTCCAAAATTATGAGCTAAACAAACCCTCTATTCTTTATAAGTTACATCATCCAAGGTATTTTGTTATAGCAACAGAAAATGGACTAAGAACATTACAGCCAGATCTGGGCCTGTTCAAACCATAAACTCTGGGGGAAGAAAATGAACTTACCTCTCAGGGGGCCTTCCCACTCCTGTCTCTGACCTTATCACTACTCTCTCCCAGCACAGAACTCTCCTTCCAACAGATATACACAGAACCACCCACAGACAGATTTCTCTTTAAAAAGTGCTTTATTTCAATAAGAGCTAAATCAGGTGCATTAAAACATATTAAAAGGTTACAAAAAATGTTCGGCTCCCTACTGAGGCCTTGTCAAATTATGTTAAGATGCCTAAATGCATCTATTTATCAGTTCAGAATCAAACATTGAACCAGGCTAGGTACCATGACTGGAAGGCAAGTTAGGAAAAGAATACTTCACAAAACTCAAACAAGAGGGGGAACCCTTAAGAAACACTAGTAACTACACATCAGAAACCATCAGCCCGGAAACAGGTCTGTGATCTGCCAGGAAGACCCCAAAGGGAAGCTGAGGCTTTTCTTCACAGCTTGTGCTTCTCTGTGCTTAGTTAAAAGGTGGGGACAGGCAGAGGGGCACTTTAACATCCTGTGACGGAGTAAACACTTCTGGTTAGGTCTGAAAGAAGGGGTGCCCCATTCCTTTCTATGTTTACATTTAGGAGATCATATCTTATCTGACTTGAGCAAGGCTTTGTGTAAAACAATTTAAGTAGACACTCAAAAATGCAGGCATGCTGTTGTATAAGAGAGACTCCAGGCAATCTCTCTATCTTACTCTCAATGTCATGGTTTGGACACTTGAGACACTGCAAGTCCCTTGTCCACACAGAAACTTCTATCTTAGAGACATCATCTCGGATATCAAGTTCTCTGTGTTACAGAGCTTTTAAATAAAATGTGGCTTTAGGCTGGTTTTTGACATTTTGAAAAAGAGCTTTTCAGCTAGGTGCAGTGGTGCACACCTGTAAAGCCAACAGCTCGGGATGCTGAGGCAGGAGGATTGAGAGTTCAAAGCCAGCCTCAGCAAAAACAAGGTGCTAAGCAATTCAGTGAGACATTGTATCAAAATAAAATACCAAAAGGGGCTAGGGATATGGCTCAATGGCCAAGTGCCCCTGAGTTCAATCCCTGGTACAAAAAATAAGAAAGCTTTTCTTTTCTTAAGAGTTTCTTGATTTTTTTTGGTTGCATTAGTCTCCTGACACTGCAATAGTCTCCCAACTCCATAGGAAGCAATTCTCACCAAGATGTTTTTGCATGGAGAACAGATTTTGGAGGGTTATCATTTGCCATGGATATGCTGATAAAATGTCTTTATGTGGAAGTTTTGAGAAGAGCATTGCTTTCCTTTTGGTAAGGAGGAGGATGCAAATATTTCCCCTTTGAAGCATCTGACGCTTCTGTACCAGCTTGTCTTCAAGGAAACAGTGACCTCCAGCCTCCACGCTTGTCTCAGGAATGGGTGGCTAATCTCCTGAGACCCTCTTACCTTAACCTCAAAGTTGAAATCCATCCAGCCCAAAGACCAGGGCGCACACGCCTGTCATTTGTGCTTTTCAGCCCCTTCCCAAATAACACCTGTCCATTTAATTTTCCCACTAATATGATCACTGAGAATGTGACCTTGTGACCTTGTGCTTAATTCCACCAGCCCAGTCAGACAGATTCAGGTTTTTTTCTTCACTTGATCACCTTGTAACATAAGCCTCTGCCCAAAAGAAAAAAAAAAGCCAGATGCAGCTAAACTGCTTTTCACAAGTTGGGGGGAAAAAATAACCCTATACATTGGCCTTTTGTTCTTCACACAATTTCAGGTTCATTGCACACAATTACATAAACCCACACAAATAGATTGAGGAGTTCAAAGCAGCAAGGCCATGTGATACCAGTGAGAAAATCCGGTCCACACTGTGCTGAGGCTGCTATTTCAAAGGTTTCTACAATTCTGTTTTTGTTTGGGTTCTTTTTTGTTTGTTTGTTTTGGGTGCTGGCTGAACCCAGGGATTCATTCATGCTAAGTATGGGCCCTAGGTTGAGCTACACTCCTGGTCAAGTTTCCAAAATTCTTGATCAGGTTAAGTGAGAAATGATCTCTACAGGATGAGCCAAAATAGAAAAGTGTGTTAGTGGAAGTGGATGATGTAGGATGTACTTTTCCCCCACTTCTATTCCAAAACCCCATCTTTAAAATGCTTGGTATCACGTTCTTGGCAAGTGTCCTGTCAAATTAGCATTTTGCAACATTTCCATATTTAACACAATCATCATCGCGGTGCTAGTACAAATTACAAAGAACTTTTATGAACCAGAAATAGCTGTCCAATAAGAATTAGTGGTTAGTAATTAGCTTTGTGGAAATTCTCCCCCACCCCCCAGTTCCCAAAGGAGAATTATTGGGGCAACGAAAGGCTTTGAACATTCGTGATAAAAAATAACTGGGAGAGAAATTCTCCAAATCCCTTTCTCAAATGCAAACCTCTCTGTTTGCATTCACAAAACTGATCTTTTGAATCTGTAACAAAGGAAACTTCTCCCCACTGCCACACACAACCCCTCCCCGCTTCCCCCCCAATTCTGTGCACTTTGCAGAAATGTATGATTGAGCCTAAGCCCCTCTGGGTTTCTACCACATGCCCCAGGGGTCTGGTGGTGCTGGCCCTGCAGCGGAAATAAGCTTGCTAAGAGATCCCCCACCACCACCTGCAAAGCGCCTCTGGCAGCGTGCCATCTTTTTGGAAGTCCACAGTAAGACCACAGCTATGAGCCTTTTAAATAGGCCACAGAGAAGGCCTGGAGTGCAGATGGGGGATGGGAGGGTGCCTAGGGCAACAACAGCTCTGCCACAGAGGCCCACCTTCCGTGGGAGGCACCAGCCATGGCTCTCCTTCCCCAAACCTGTCCTTGGAGAGGAGGTAGAAAAGAGATGGGCGCGCCCCTTCCCTCATGAGCCGAGGTGCCTCTGTTAGAAGTTCCAGATCTTGCTTGCTTGATCTCCATAGCCCAACACCTGGCTCCAAACATCTGTCTCTCCCTCCAGATAAACAGTATTAGCCACACAGGTACCCAGATGCCTGGCAGTCTTCCTCGTTGGAGTCACAGGGGACACACTGCCCCTGCTCTTTCCCCCCAGGGAGGTTGGCTCTAAAGATCCGCACAGTGGCTGCTGAGAAGCTGAAAGAGAAGCTCTGTCCTCTCTAGGCACCCTCACCAGGCAGCTTCCCTGAGACCACGTTCAGTGGGCAGCAGGACACGTCCTTACTCTGGGGTTCCATCTCCACATCCAAGGTGAGGGAACTTGCCAAGAATCCAGAGGTTGGGAAGAGTAAGGTCTTGACCATGAACACACACAGCCTGGCTCCAAGTTCAGAAAGACTTGTTGACGTGAAGATGGGTGGGGCACAAAGGCACCTGTCATTTCTGCAGGTGACCTCTACCCTTCTCTTGAGACTTAAGGATGGAGCTTGGAAACTTCCTGGCCACCATCCCCAAACAAGCCCTGGGCATACCCACTAGGCATTGCCATGTGCCCGCCAGACAGACCACTGATTCAAGAGACTTTCCTTCAGCACAAGGAAGCATTGGAGAAATGAGCTGGCAGCTTGGAAAGCAGAGATACACAGGTGGCCACAGAGGTGGCACGGAGGAAGGATCCATTCTTTCCGGGCATCCACACAGCATCGCACATTCATCTTTGTTATTTAAAACAATCAAAATTTCCAGTGTAAAAACTCACGAACACTCATTGCATCTACCCCATGTGAAGGTTTATCTTTTTCTTTCCATCAGACTTGCCCCAAAGGTATGAAGCTGTTGTTTTATTAATTTCCAAGGATCTCTTCCACAGATCCTTCTAGGCAAACACGGAGAATCTCTACTAACATATAAACCCCCCAAATGGTGAGCTCGAGGGACTCTTCCTCTGTCAGAGACAGGCAGATATGAGTGGCTTCCCCCTGGCACCAGAGGGGAGAAATCACTTCTTTAGCTGAAAGCCCTTGGGATAGGGACTCCCCTGACTTTCCTGCCCATCAACAGCTCATCTGCCAGCCTCATGGCACTTGTGCTGGTGGCTTGGAATTTAATTGCATGTGAAAATATCAGGGAGACCCATGGACATGTATCCTATGTGTGCGCACACACACACTTTGGGTCCTCCTTAGAACAGAAGTCTTGTGAGTGAAAGAGAAGACAGCAGGGATCCAGGGATGGGGACTTGTCCTCTGACTTCTTCATCCTGCTCCAGGGAGCAAATAATGGCTGGTCAGGCACTGCAAAGATCTGCATTGCAACATTTCCATGGAAGGAAAGAACCCAGCTTCCTGTGGATCGTTTCAAGTCAACGGCAACCCCTGGGGTGTCTGGATCCCCTTGTTCTCATGGTTCAGATCGTTGCTGGGGTCTCGGCTATCTCCTCCAGCCTTTGCCGAATCATTAGCCGGAGCACGGTGTACCTAGGAGCAAGAAACAGCCTGTGGTAGGGGCCAGCCAGCAACACCACCCTCGGGTGATCTTCTCCACCACCCAGGTGACACTGTAGTCCTGTCCCTGTGCCCCCATCTTTGGCCCACTCTTTAGCCACTTCATTGCTAGGTTCATTTGCACATCAGAATGAGAAGAAATCAAGAGGTCAAACCCAATTTAGATTATGTTACTATGATTAGAACGTGTGGCTAAAGAAGGAGAGAAAGATGAAAACAACAACAACAATAATAATAATAAGCAGTCTATTAACTGAGAGCTTAGGATCCCCAAGGCACCATGCCTAGCACTTCAGATGCACGGTAGCTCGTTAGCCCTCATCTAGGCTGGAACATGAAACTGCCAATATTTAAGCCTTTTGTGGGGAGGGGCTACCAAAACAGCAACTTCCTATATTCAACCTGCCCCCTGTACCTGCATTTTGTAGTCGAGGCAATAGCAACTAGTACATAGGGATGTCCACGGCTTGTGGGTGAGTCCAGTTTCCCCACGACGCCCCTGAATGATGGCACTGCAGATACCGGGTGCTGGGCGAAATGGGACACACTCCTCATGTTTGGGGTTTTGCACAACACTGCTATTTTTAAAGTCTAGGGCAGAGTAAGTGTTCAGCCAAATGTAAATGCTGTCATCAGTTACAGCAAATATAGCTTTGGCTTTATTTTCTGGTAGCAAAAAAATCAATCAATTGTTCCACTGTGGCTATGAAGTGCAGTCGATTCTGTGACTAACCTTGGCAAAGAAATCAGAAAATCCTTCCCAGAAAGCTTTCCTGGATTTTTTCAAGCCAAATGAAACTTCCAGAAGAGAAATGTTGGAAAAGGAGGAAGGGCGGAAAGAAAGTATTTTAGAGGTCAGGGGCTCAGACCACTTGCACTGCTAAGGTAACAGTCCAGGGGTTTCCAGAACCTCGGGTCTCAGCCAGCCCTGATTGTCCTCCCTCCTTCAGGTATGGAGGCAAACACTTGTCCCTGGGGACTGCATTGTCCCCAGAGATTACCCCAGACCCTGCCATGTGTTTGTAAATAGTTCCTTCACCAAATGCTCCTCAAGGACCCTTGTCTGAGTGGGCATCCACTTGCTGCCGGGGGCCTGATCACACACTTGAGATAGCAGGAAGCTGTGGTCTGGGTAAGGTTTGAGTGTGTCTCCCAAGTGTTCATGTCGGAAGTTTGATCCTTACTGTGGTGACCTTGGGAGGTAGTGGGACCTTTAACAGGTAAAGCCTAATGAAATGCACTTAAGTTACTAGGGACACTGCCCTCTGAAGGGATTGATGTAGTTCTTAAAGGATCCCAGTTAGTTCTTGAAAGAGCTAGTTGTTACAAAGAGCAAGCTTGGCTCCTGAATCCCTGTCTGGCTTTCTGTCTTGTCATGTGATCCCTTCTGCACATGTTCCCACCATTGTCATGCCATCTACCATGAGACCCTCACCAGAGTCAAGCAGAAGCAGTGCAATGCTCTTGGACCTCAAAACTCGGAGCTAAACAAAACTCTTTTCTTTACAAATTAGCAAGTCTTGGGTATTTTGTTATAGTAATATGACATGGACTAACAGTAATACACAGGATAAACTGACCCCACAGAGATTTAAAAACATATATCTTTTTTTTGAAGTTCTTCCATAAAAGGAGAGGAAAGACATTTTGATGCCCTTAAGTATATTGAGGCCTCTAAGTGTATTGGTGCACATTTAAGTTTCATGTTCCCATCTGAGATTTGGATTTGTCAACAGGTAGCCCCCCGAAGAAGGCCCATAAGCCCCAGTCTCCTGAAGAAATCTGGCGCAGTCTCTGTTTGGCACCTGGATAGAGGCCCCTGTCATTGAGGGTTCCTCCATAAAGAAAGCCAACCAGTACCCTGGTGACCACACTTACTTGCGCATCAGCTTCTTTACTTCACGATCTTCTTCCTCTTGGAGCTTCTGAATGAAGCTTTTAAGGACAGGCATCTCAAACTTTATGTACTGGGCCACCTGGGAAGGAAGAAGCAACATGGGGTGTGTGCCCTCCTGGCATGCATTACTCTCCTTCAGGGCAGAACCTTGAGAAATCTATTTGCCCCCTAATCCAGGATTTCCTGAAATCCCAGATGCAAGTCTTCTTCTAAGACTGGTTCAGAGTCACAAGGAAGATTGCTTCATTCACATGACACAGTCTCATTTTTCGTCTCTGTCTCTAGCCCATGATTTTGGTGATGTCCAGTTTCTCTTGATACAGTGATTACAGTGATATATTGAAGGAACTGAACTCAGAATAATTAATAAATCTCTTTGCTCTCCCCTTAAGAGAATCTGAGGACTCATCATGGTTCAGAAGAAGGATTTGTTTCTCAAGCCTCAAATCGGTATTCAAATGTGCACTTGGTTCAGAGAGGCTGGGAGAGGCTTGCTGGGATGTTGAAGTTAAGAAATGTCTTCCCCTCCCCATCAGAATCTCTGCCTACTATGTCAACTTTCCCCCACGGGAGAAGTTTATTTCTCCATCCAATTAATGTTGAGCTTGGTTTTGTGACTTCCTTTGGCCAATGGGATATGTACAAACAGGATATATGCTAAATCTGAGTGTAGGCTTCAAATACACCTACATGGTTTGGTCTGGTTTCTCATGCTCCAGCCATCACTCAGAAGGAACATATCCCAGAAACCCTTTGGTTTGGGTCTCTGAATGAAGCACACTGAAGACATGAACTCAGCCTACAACCTAAAGCAAAGCCATTGACACCAGTCAGCAAAATCATGAGCAAAATAAGTAAATGTTTGCTGTTATAAGATACTAAAATTTGGGGATATTTGTTATTATAGCAAAACCTGACTCATACATATGGTTAAAAACATTTCTTAACTTCTTTTACCTTAATACATAAGGTAAAAATACTTCTTGAAGTTCTTAAGAGGGTGTTTATAAAACCTCTCAAACCTCTTCCAATATCCTAGAAAGACTCATGAAATTTGTTTCTTCTGTGGAAATCACTTTCCGCCAGAGGATTCCTCCAACAATTCCCAAAGATCATACCTTCAACTGGCTTCATGAAAACCAGGTATTGGTAGGGTCCTCAACTGTATTCCAGAAGGAATTCCATGCTCCACCCCAACAAAATCCCCATCCTCTGAAGACAGACCACCCAACCAGGAGGGAACTCACATCATAGGTGACTTCCTCCACCTGGTCCTTCTCCATCAGGAACACTTTGGAGACCTGCTCACATGGGCCCTGGAGGATTCGGGCAATCAGTGGGTAATCAGTGGTCTTCAGCTTCTGCTTCTCTGGAACCACACACAACCAGGAACATCCTTGAATTCAGCTTGTAATACCTTTCTCACCATAAGTAGTGGTCAACACAGGGGTCCAAATGGACCAGGCAGTTTAGAAGATGTGGTCATACAAGTTAAGTGATTGATTTGTAAATGAACTATTCAGCAGGTGTTGTTAAAAACAACATTCTCCCCTCAATAAGGCTCCCCTGCCTCAAACCCTTTAGAAGAAACCACTTTGAAGAACTGGCTTTATCTGTCTCTCCAGAAAGTCCAGTTCTTTCTCTAGCAGGCAGTTAGAGTTTAGGGTTTGTTTACTGCCCAAATATGGTATTCTAATTCAGTGGTATTCTAATTCTCATCCAGCAAGCCCACCAACCCTGGAGGCCAACATTTGGAAGTTTCCAAAACCTAAACAACAACCAAATGAGCCAGAGGTATTTTTTTTTTAACTTGCTATTTTGAGTTAATTAAAAGTTTTAAAGTACACTGTGTTCTTCAGACTCACCACCACTGGTGTGGACCACGTACAAAGCAAACTCCTCCGCTGAATTCTCTATCTGAATCAGGGGCAAAAGAGACTTGTTGAAAGCATGTACTTAAATATCCCAGCTTTGAGACATCCCATCTTCCGCAACACTAAAAAGCCAAATTTAGGCTCTTTTGAGGGGAGGCTGTTTATTCACAACTCTTAAAAGGAGATGGGGGGGTAGGCAGATAACTTTATCAATAATAGATAATGCAGGGTTAGGGGTGGGGGTAGCTCAGTGATAGAGCAAATGCCTACCATACTGAAGCTCTGATTTCTATCCCCAGAATTTCAATTTCTAAAAAAAAGATAATATAGGTTGAGCCTCCTTTACCTAAAATGTTTAAGGCCCAAAGTATTTCAGATTTTGGAGTATTTGCATAAACTTGATCTTCAAAACACTGAAATCCAAAATGCTCTGAAGTCAGAAAGTTTTTGAGCATCATGTCAGTGTTCCAAAAGTGTCTAACTTTGGAGAAAGATTTCAGACTAGTGATGCTCAAGCAGTCATAGGTAACACTTATTGTAAAATGAAGTTCCACACACTACATTTATTTTCATTCATCTCGTGCTCCTGACAACCTCAATACACGTTACCCTCATCCTTCTTTTATGGATGAGGAAGCAGAAACCAAGGAGATGAAATCCCCTGTCCTACTCAGCCAGCTATCAGGTGATGGACGGGAATTCAAACCAGGGTCCTGCGTTCTAGGCTACATTGGCTTCCACTAAAAACAAGTATACTAGGGCTGGAGTTGGAGCTCAGAGGCAGAGAGCTTGCCTAGCACGCAAGAGTCACTGGGTTTGATCCTTAGCACCACAAAAAAAATAAGCAAATAAAAAGGCATGCTAAGGCAGGCTGTCCACCTACAACTGTAGAAATTTTTTTTAAAAAAGAAAAAGTATGGGGCTGGGGATGTGGCTCAAGCGGTAGCGCGCTCGCCTGGCATGCGTGCGGCCCGGGTTCAATCCTCAGCACCACATACAAACAAAGATGTGTGTCCGCCGAAAACTAAAACATAAATATTAAAAAAATTAAAAAAAAAAAGAAAAAGTATACTAGCTGGGCAGAGTGGCATTCACCTGTAGTCCCAGCTACTTGAGAAGCTGAGGCAGAGGATCTTAAATCTAGAAGTTTGAGACCAGCCTGGGCAACACAGCAAGCCACCATTTGTTATGGTTTAGATATTAGGTGTTCCGGAAAAGCTCAAGAGTGAGACAATGCAACAAAGCTCAGGGTGAAAAGATTGGGTTAGAAGAGGTTTAACCTAATCAGTGCACTAATCCCTGAGAGGGATTAACTTGGTGGTAACTGTAGGTGGTAGGGTGTGGCTGGAGGAGGTGGGTCCCTGGAGGCACATATTGTATCCTAGTTGAATAGAAGCCCCGCCCTTCTTCTCTTCCTCTGCTTCCAGGAGCATGTCCTAAACTGCTTTCCTCTGCCACACTCTTCCACCATGATGTTCTGCCTCACCTGGGGCCCCAAAGAGTGGAGTTGGCTGTCTATGGACGGAGACCTTTGAAGTCATGAGCACAAAATAAACTTTTCCTCCTCTAAAATTGTTCTTGTCAAGTCTTTGGTCACAGAGAGAAAAAGTTGACTAAAACACTACTTAAAAATAATTTAAAAAATAAAAATAAGAATACTTGGTCTCCAAGAGAATTATAAAGGGAATACAGAAAACAGAGTAACAGTACCTTAAAAGCACATATGCACTATTATTTGCATGTGTTCCAGAAGTTATCTATGCACTAAGCCCGAAACCAGAGGTCAGGCCCTGGGGTTGTTCCATGGCAGTCCATAAAAGTACATGAGGATTGATGCTTTTCAAACTCCAAATGGGCTGCGGAGGGCCCTGCAGGGCTGTTAAAGAGGCTCCCTGGCCTCACCCTCAGAGTTTCTGACTCGAAAGTTCTAAGATGGGGTCTAAGAATCTGCTTTTCTAACAAGCTTCTGGGTGATGCTAATGCTGTGGGCTTTGCCTTGATTAGCAAGGGTCTAAAAACCCAAATCCTCTGCCCAGCACCCCACAAGCCACACTCTCCAAAGCTTCCCCCACCACCCCTCCAGGGCCCTGAGGCACACAACCAGCAAAGGGAACTTGCCTTAAACTTGTTGAGCAGCAGCTTCAGGACCTGTGGGGTGGTCATGGTGCTGTTGATGCGGACGTTAGTGACGGAGCCATAGGCAGGTGTGAACACCGAGGTCTGTCAATAGAGGGGTCCAGCTCAGGTTGGGATCAGGGACAAAGACAGCATAAAAACCCAGGTAGGGACTAGCTTCAGTGACAATGGTCCTCAAAAGGTGCCCCCTGAGAACTCCCGGGCCAGCAGGGTGAGCATCGGACTTTGATGCAGACAAGCAGCCCCCAAGGTTTGACTAACTCAGTGTGGGCTCCCTGTGGGAGGCTCAGGGCTGACTCCCCAAAGGGCATGGTTGGGGAGGGGAAATTGGACTCTCTCCAAAGAAAACACTCACAAAGACCCTTTTGCTGGAACCACCATGAGGAGGCCTCTGGCCACTCTCCAGTCGTGCCCGTGCTATAAGAAGGCAGGATTTGAACCAAACAGGAAAGAAGGGGGTCAGCTGCCTGTGGAGAAGGTGCCGATCTGGGGCTCACAGCTCTGCTTCAGAAAGCCGTTAGCTCAGGGGAAAGTCAGACCATGCACCTGCCGCGGGGCTCGGGGTGCAGGAAGAGGGCACAGACACAGGTACCTCGGTGGGGGCAGTTCATGAGGGGTGTTTAGGAAGCCTTCAAGGCTACAGCAGGTGCTACTTTGTATAGCCCCGCTGAATGTACCCATAACCCTAGTGGGGACCCCTTGACCTGAGGCCCCTTATCCCTCATAGAGCCAGCAGATCCTACAGCCCAAAGACTGAACAGCAAACATGACTTCCTAGGTGTCCCACTAGGGACCGCAGAGCTATAGCCCCGAGGTGGCAGATGCCCAAGAAGGGGTGTTGCCCTCTGAAACTGTCCCCTTCACCTTCCCCCATCCATTCTACCTTGTGGTTGTAGAAATGGCCATTGATGGAGAAGCGGTGGCGTCTGATTCGCCGCTGGTCACTGGGGGTTCTCACATTGCCACGGCGACGTACCCCAACATCACTGCGTGTGCGCATCAACTGTGGGGTGTCCTCCTGCACAGGCTTCAGGCCCCTGGAGTCTGAAAGAAAAGGGGAAACAAGCTCTGGTTGAGTGTGGTAGCACACACCTATAATCCCAGTGAGTCAGGAGGCTGAGGGAGGAGGACCACAAGTTCAAGACCAGCCTTGGCAACTTAGCAAGGCCCTGAGCAATTTAATAAGACCTTGTCTCAAATTTTTAAAAAAGAGCTGGGGATGTAGTTTAGTGGCAGAGCACTCTGGGTTCAATCCCCAGTCATCACGGAAGGAAGGAAGGAAGGAAGGAAGAAAGGAAGGAAGGAATGGATGGGGAGGGAAGGGAGGGAGGCAAAGGTAGGGCTCTGTTTGCCTGGACCTGGGACGCAGCAACTTGTACATGATCCCTTTCTAGCCAACACTACAGCACTCATTCCCTCCCCCAAAATATATTTTACAAAATTTATATACTTCAATATATTTTTGTAAAATGTATTTTATAAAAACTATTTCTGACTGGAAGAGAAGCATAATACATGATTTACTAAGAAGTACTACAGTGACTGGCTCTATGAGGGATAAGGGGTCTCTACTCTGAAACCTCAGAACCAGACTCCTCAGGTTCAAATCCCAGCTCCTCCACAGACATCTGTCACTAGTCTTTCTGTGCCTCTGTTTTCTTGTCTCTACCATGGGACTAACAATAGCACCCATCTTAGGAGATTAGATCTAAATGAATGAATAGAAAAACTTAGAGCAGTGCCTGGCACAGAACAAGCATGTGAGGGCCTGCAAGATATTGCAAACTAATTCTGACATGTGTTACAACACGGATGAGCCTTGAGGACGTTATGCTGAGTGAAAATAGCCAGTTGCAAAAAGACAAGTGATGCATGATTGCCCTCCTAGGAGGTACCCAGAACAGTCAAAACCATAGGGGCACAATATGGAATGGTGGTTCCCAGTGGCTGGGGTGGGCAGGGAAATGGGGAGCTATTATTTAATGAGTACAGAATTTCAGAGGTTTTAATTTTATTTTTTGTGGTGCAGGGGATCAAACCCAGGGACTCATGCATGCTAGGTAAGAGCTCTACCACTGAGCTATACTCCCAAGAGTTTCAGTTTTATAAAAAAAAAAAAAAAAAAAAAAAAAGAGTTTTGGGTTTTAGAGACAGATTTGAATGATCTAAGGATGATTTTTTTTTAATTTTCTATTTGTTCTTTTTGGTTATACATGAAAGTTGAGTATATTTTGACATATCACACATCCAAGGAGTATAACTTCCCATTCTTGTGGTTGTACGTGATGTGGTGTTACACTGGTCGTGTATTCATATATGAACATAGGGAAGTTATGTCTGATTCATTCTACTGTCTATTCCCATTCCCATCCCCTTCCCTTCCCCCGACTCCCCCTTGTCCAAATGGGTGAAATTCTACTCCCCTGCCCCTCCCCGCCACACACACACCACCTATTGTGAGTCAGCATCCACATTTCAAGAGAACTTTCGGCCTTTGGTTTTTTGGGATTGACTTATTTCACTCAGCATGATAGTCTCCAGTTTCATCCATTTACTAGCAAATGCCATAATTTCATTCTTCTTTATGCCTGAGTTATATTCCTTTGTGTGTATATACCTCATTTTCTTTATCCATTCATCTGTTGAAGGGCACCTAGTTTGGTTCTATAGCTTAGCTCTTATGAATTGAGCTGCTATAAACACTGATGTGGCTATGTCACTATAGTGTGCAGATCTTTAGTCTTCTGGATATATGCCGAAGAATTGGATAACTAGGTCAAATGGTGGTTCATTCCAAGTTTTCTGAGGAATCTCCATACTACTTTCCAGAATGCTTGCACCAATTTGCAGTCCTACCAGCAATGTATGAGTGTACCTTTTTCCCCACACAAGGATGATGGTTTTAAGGGAAGAAGAGTCCTGGAAATGCTTAGAAGTGATGGCTGAATAATTATAAATGTATTTAACACCACTGGACAGTATACTTCAAAATGTTAAGAATGAAAAGATAATAAGTATTTTATCACAATAAAAAATGTTAATAAGACACATAAATATATGGGGGTCCCCTGACATATTTCTACCTATGTATGTCTATAAATATTAAAAATTGACAATAATAGAATTGTAGGTTAAGCTCTTTTTATTAAAATATATTTAATTCATGTTTTCTGATTTGCAAACTGACAACATCTGTCAAAACTGTAAACACATATTTTCTCAGACCCAGTAATTCCACTTCAAGGAATTCTATAGACATGCTTAAAGATGAGTAAAATGGCCCATGTATAAGCTCATTGTCAGCAATCTGATTTTTCATAGCAAAGACTGACAATGACTTAAATGTCTCATTAATAGGAGTGACTAAATAAATTATCATTTTTCCATGGAATCCTGCAGAGCTGTGAAGAACAGAGATGTTCTTTATGGATCTATGTGGAATAATCCTAAGTTAAATGAAAAAAATATATATATATAGATAAAACCAGCAAAGTGCAAAAAGCTACCACTTATATAAAAAGGAAAAGATAAGAAATGACATCCAGCCAGGCATGGTGGTGCCTACTTGTAATCCTAGTGTCTCAGGAGGCCAAGGCAGGAGGATCCAGAGTTCAAAGCCAGCCTCAGCAAAAGTGAGGCACTAAACAATTCAGTAATACCTGTCTCTAAATAAAATACAAAATAAGGCTGGGGATGTGGCTCAGTGGTCGAGTGCCCCTGAGCTAATCCCCAGTACCCCCCGCACTAAAAAAGAAACGACATCCCAAAGATCTGTCAGTGTGTTTTTGTTTATATATGTATAACTGTCTGGAGAAGGATGTACTCAGGTTGTTTTTAGGGAGGATGCTCAGTGATGGAGGTGGGAGATTCATTTTTTTTTTCCTTTTAACACTTTTTGAATCTTGAACTATAAAAATTTCATATATCTACAAATAAAGCACAGTTTATAACAACTATCACCCAGTTGGCCCCTAACCGGATGTTCCTCCCCTGGCACGTGTACCTGTGGGGCTTGGCATCTGTTCACTCTCAGGAGACGCATCCACCTCTGAGATCTGAATGTTAGGCATGGTGAGGGGCTTCATAATGGTGCTGGGGGCAGAAAACAAACAAAAGGGAGACTGGGTTAATCCTGGTCAAGAGATCCCCCCATCCCACCCTCCCCAGTGAATGCTTTGCTTGTGCCGGGCTGGGTACCAACTCACACCAGCTGATGAAGGAGGCAGGTGGGCTGCCCTGAGCATCCCAGGAGACTGGCCCAGCCTGCAGGCTGAGCACTGATGGGGGAGGGGGAAGTTTAGGAACAAGAAGATGCTCTTTTCCAACATCTGCAGCAACACAAACACCTAATTCATCCAGCCCAGGAAGGAAAACTCCGAAGAACAAAACCCATGTGTTGCCTGCGCCGAGTTCCTAAGCACATGTGGGTTCTATGACTGATTTTTTGAAACCCTAATAATGGTCATTTGTTTCTGGGGCAGGATTCCAGTTCAGATTCGCTTCTGGTTTGTTGTTTTGTTTTGTTTTCCGGTGCTGGGGATCCAACCCAGGGGCTCACTCATGGCAGGCAAGCTCTCCACCACTGAGCCACATTCCCAGCCCCACCTTCCCTTCTGTTGGAGGAAACACTCAGAAACCGCTTCTGGCTTCTCAAAGGAGTAGAAAGTAACAGGTTGGCTGCTACAAGGATCAGGGCAGCTTTGGTAGGGGCACCAAGGACAGCATTCTTTGGGTTGCAAGGATGGAGGCCACAGTCAAGCTAGAGAGAGAGAGTCGCAGCAGGCAGTCTGAGCTGAACCCCGGTTTGCCGTGATAACTGGCAATTAATTCCTCAAAGCCAAAAAGGACAATGGAAGCAGTTCAGAGAAACACACCCAAAATCAACAGAGGATTTGGCCAGGAAGGAGAATCATATTTAACCAATTAAGGCCATCCCACTGTGAAAAGACTGTGAGCTCCCTGACCCAGTAGAGACAGGCCTTATGTTCCAAAGATGATAGTTCTAAGGGTATACAATTAATATTAAAAATCTGAAAGAATTTTCTATAATAATACAGCCTTCTGAGCCCCAGAATGGATCCATACAGCCAGAGCCTCTCAGGGAATAATGAACACTTGGCATCCGGAGTAGCCAGCCTCTCCTTGCTTCCTGATCCAAAGCCCTCTTTCTTGCTGAAGCAGAAACTGGCCTCAGCATCCTCCTTAACACAGTAGTCCAGGTATTCACTTCACTATAGCTGGCCACCCACCTGGTTACTCTCCATGTGCTTGTACGTTTCAGGGGCCAATCAAGACCAGCCTGATGCCCCAGGGAAGGGAGAAGAAACCAATACGCAGATTGAAGGACCCCTCAATGGCAGCCCCAGTCAAAGGCCCCACGGACAAATGGAATTTTTGTAATCATCTCATGTAGGGAACAGAATGCAACAGCGTGGGGGTCAGTATCGGGCAGTGGACAGGGTTTGACTCCTTGGAAATAAAATACAGAGTAAGCACTGAAGGCAAAGCCGTGTGAAACCAGCAAAGTTAAATGAAACCAAAGAACCCTGACCAGACATCCCAATGGGACGGGTAAGAACTTTCCTCCTTAGATTCTCTTGGAAAGAAACCAGATCACCTCCAGAGTCGGGCCATATTGTAGGTATCTCTGAATTGTAAAGATAGACTTTGGCCGTGGAGTTCAACAAAACGTTCCATGTGGCCAACAGAGAGGGCTTGGCTCTCATTTAAACTAGAAAAAAACATCACTGTGGTTTTGGCTCCAGGCCGGCAAAACTCCACCCAGGCTGTAGCCTGCAGACCGCCAGCATCAGCAAGTTTCAGGAGGGAAGGAGGCTAGTCACTTGATCCTGAAAACCAAAGTCCCAGAAAGACAGTAAAAAGGGCGCGGCTTCGTAGATGCATTTGGTTACTCATTTGGCCACATGAGGAGCAGAGTTTGGGGAGGAACAGGCGCAATCTTCACACCCCTTCCCATGGGGACCAGGGGAAGGGGACCACAACCCTGTTCCAGGTGTGCAGCAGACTCCCCGGTTGACCTCACTTGGCTGGTTCACACAGAGGTTGACATTCCTTTTATTTTTCCAGGTTCCCCGCAAGACTCAGAGAGCTTCAGTCTGAGAGTTCAAGTCCTAAATGTCCCTGGAGTGGGGACCATTCTATGAGGACGCCAACACATTGGCATCCTGTTAGAAATCTGCTGGATGTGCTGGCCACTAGCAACACACCCTGAGACTCCAGAATTTTCCACCAGGGAGGACACGCTGGCATGTCCCCTTCTGTGACTCAGCACCTCCCCTCCTCACCCTGACCTCACTCAGTGATTGTGGAGAGAGAATGGAGGCCCGGTTACACCAACCCAACCCAACCCTGTTCTCCTCAACACAAGCCCAACACTGGTGGCAGTGGAGGTAGTGGGAACAGGACTGACTGGAGCATGGCTGACTAGGCACACACCACCCAGACACTCCAGTCACCTCCCAGCCCCATCGCGCCTCACTCACCCTTGTGCCCCCAAGTTGCAGCCCGAGTGCCAGGAGGAAGAGGACGGAGGGGGGCGGATGCGTTCATTGTCGTCCTGCATCTGCAGGCGGATGGGCCGGCGTAGCCCCCAGGAGATATTCAGCAGCCCCTCCACAATGAACTCATCTTCTTCCTGCCCGCAAAGCAATCAGTCTGGTGAGCCCAGAAAAGCCCTCCAAAAGCCAGCACGGCACTGGGGGACAGAGACAGCATCCTTCATGTGTCCTATCTGCGTGCCCTGGATGGTATTCATAGGATGTGAATGGTGTTCACACATCTCAACTCCAAGACACACTCTGCCCTAAAGCTCCCTGACACCCTGAGGCTGACCTTACAGGACAGCACAAAAGTTGCTGTGAAGGAGCAGGGTAGGGGTAGGGGTAGCTCAGTGGCAGAGAGCCTGCCTAGCATGCATGAGGCCCTAGGCTCCACCCCAGCTCTGAAAAAAAAAAAAACAGAACAAAACAAAAAACACGTTGCTGTGAAATTCTAAACAATGTGTGCAAATTAAAAAGAACTTTTTTGTTGTTGTTGTTAGTATAATAATAACTTTTAAGAAACCAGAATACATCTTTTAAAATAAATGAGACTAGCTGGGCTTGGTGGTACATGCCTATAATCCCAGTAGCTCAGGAGGTTGAGGCAAGAGGATCACAAGTTCAAGGCCAAGCTCAGCAATTTAGTGAGGCCCTAGGCAATTTAGCAGAGACCTTGTCTCAAAATAAAAAATAATAAGTGGCAGGGGATGTAGCTCAATGGTTGGGCACCCCTAAGTTCAATCCCTGGTTCCAAAAAGTATAATAAAATGAGACCTAGCCTTTCTAACAGAAGCAAGAACTGGGTTCTTGAATTAGCTACTTATCCCTCCCCTACTACAGAAAGTGACATGTCCTTAGCTACAACATATGTCTAGCAATCCAACCCTCTGGATGAAGGATATTTAAAGCAGAATTTCCCCAAATTTATTCTACAGAACACCAGCTCCTTTAGCAGATGAACTGTTGCCTTAAAAGGATGTCAAGGGATCATGAGTTAGGAGAGGCTGTGTTAAGCAAATTTCTTAACAGAACTTCTTGGCACTTTGTAATAAGCTAATGTGCTTAATATTATGACTCTTCTAAAGGTAAATAAGTCCTGCAGGAATTCCAAGTTATGCTAAAAGGTTGCTTTCTTTGTGTTTTTGTTGTTGTTGTTTGTTTTTGTTTTTGTTTTTTGGTACCAGGGATGGAACTCAGGGGTGTCTAACCCCTGAGCTATATCCCCAGCCTTTTAAAATATTTTATTTAGAGACAGTGTTTCGCTAAGTTACTTAGGGCCTTGCTAAATTGCTGAGGCTGGCTTTGAACTCATGATCCTCCTGCCTCAGCCTCATAGCTGCTGTGAGTACAGGATACACCACCACACCTGGCAAATGTGAAATTTCTAAGGACATCAGTATGTTCCATCTTGAAAAAGTAGATCATTTGTGACCATGAAAAACTTTAATCATGTAGTACTTTAAGAATTTCTTCTTTTTTTTTTTTTATACTGAGGATTGACTTCAAGGGCATTTTACCACTGAGCTATATCCCCACCCCTTTTTATTCTTTATTTGATACAAGGTCTCACTAAGTTGCTTAAGTCCTCACTAAGTTGCTGAGGCTGGCCTTGAACTTGCAATCCTCCCACCTCAGCCTCCCAAGCCTCTAGGATTATAGATGTGCACCACGACACCCAGCTGTCTTTGAAGATGTATTCTGTAGGATATATCCTAGGAAAGCTGATAAAGGATCAAAATCTTGCTCATGGCCTAGCTACTAATTAATAGCAGCTTTGACAATGCCAAAAAGGGTCAGTTTTTTTTTTTTTTTTTCTCTCTCTAGTCTCAGAAAAACCCTTCTGAACCCATGTTTTTTGGGTAAGTCTCATGGGTGTCTGACCTAGATTATGGCCACATCTTCAGGATAAACCCCCTTGGGTGAAAATGGAACCTGCCAAGTGAGCAACTAACCAAAGCCAAGAGTCATGGTGGAGACTGGGGGGAATCAGGAAAGGAGTGGAACAACTTCAGAGCATTTGGGGATCTTGGGGAAAAGGGCTTCATGGCTGGGCACAGAGACACATGCCTGTAATTCCAGCAACCCAGGAGGCTGAGGGAAGAGGATCACAAGTTTGAGGCCAGCCTTAACAACTTAGTGAGGCCCTAGGAAACTTAGTGAGACCATCTCAAAATCAAAAATAAAAGGGGTTGGGGATGTAGCTCAGTGGTTCAGCACCCCTGGATTCAATCCCTGGTTCAAAAAGAGAGAGAGAGAGAGAGAGAGAGAGAGAGAGAGAAGACTTTATGTAAGCACAGTTGATTTATAAGGACTTCCAACTGGGCAGAGCTGGTATCATGACATTGAACTACTACAGGACAGAACTTAACCCTCAATAGGACTTTGCCTAAGTGGAGTGGCTTGAGGGACACAGGAAAAGGCCACGCTTCCCATATCCTACCCCCAACAGCCTGCCTGAGCGGCTGAAATTCCACCATCTGCTATCTGTTTCTATGGATTAAATCGCCATGGCTTGATAACCCAGGGTATTACACACTGCTTCTTATCAGTTAAGAACGCTCGAGTATAAATTACTCCACCAGCCGTCCTTATAACTCAACATCTATCTGATAGCAGGCTTTACAGAAACAGATACAGGATGGATAAGCTTAGCTTCCGGGTGGGGGCTGGGAAAAGTCAGAGGGAAAGCAAAGGGCATCCTGAGAAGGGCTGAGAAGATGGCCACAGGTGGAGGGGGGAGAGTGGGAGTCACCACCCAGATCTTATGTGATCTGCCCTGTCGCTGTAGCAACAGGACTTGGCCCTGAAGTGTAAACACAGAGGACAGGTAAGGTTCCGGGGAACCACCCAACAAGGGGATGCCTGCTTGGGAGCCATCTGAGAGGGTCACTTCATGAAAACCTCCCTCTGGAGATACCCCCCCTCTGAGGCTGTGCTACCCTGTCACACTCCCATAGGGATGTCTCCAGAGCAGAAAAGCTGAACCATTCTGGATCAAAACTGGGGGGGCCTCCTTCCAAACAACCCCAAGGACTCTTGCCAACATTGTGAGAGGCCACTCACTGGGGCAGGAGGGTGGGGACCCCTGGAGACCTCAGGCCCCTTAGACCCAGATCAAGTGGAGGCAAATACTGGGCCAGCCCACCAGGGCAGGAGCCTGCCAGGGCTTGCTCTTACCTCTCTGTGTCGCAGCTGCAAGTTCTGGCCTTCGTAGTACAGGTTGTAGGTCTTCAGATGCAGGAGAAGTTCATTCCTTAGGGGGAAAGTGACAACATTTTCAGCTGAAGCCTCTTATAATACAATAATTCTCACCTCTAACCTGGCCTCAGTTACCCCCTCAGTGTATGTTCACATGGACACACACACACACACACACACACCCCACAGAGTTTCCAAGACCCTATGGCACCTTCCCCCAGCACCAAGGTCAAGACTTGACCGAATGTTAAGAAGCAACTCTAGAACCCCAAGACAGTCCTGCACTACCAAGGCTGGATCTCTGTCGACACTCCCCCAAACCCAAGCCAAATGAGCGGGCAGGTATGTCACAGATTCATGGAGACACCTTTCCAGAAGGCCACAGGCCCTCCAAAGCCCACAGACGGGATTTCCCCTGCCTCTCCACTCCTTCCCTCCCTGGTGCATGCTGTGAGTGAGGAGAGGAGAGTTCTCCACAGGCATTTGCAAAACTCAGAAAAACTCTGAGGCTTTTCAGAAGGTGAGCAGGGACAGGTGTGGGACAGACCAACTCAGACGTGATTGACATGACCTCACTGTGGGTTTGAAAACTTACAAACGCCCACAAACAAGAGAGTGGATGAGCAAAGGAAGTCCCTGTCACACGGTGCATCATTACACAGTCACAAAGATATGAACGAACAATACAACATGAACGAATCTCATTGGGAAAGAAGACAGACTTGAAAAGAGAACATAATGTGCGATTCCATGGGCCAGGCACAATGGGATGTGCAAGGAATCCCAGCCTCAGTTCAAAATACAAGAAATAAAAAGGGCTGGGGATGTATCTCAGAGAGCAAGCATCCCTGGGTTCAATCCCCCATACCAATAAATAAATAAATAAAGCTTGAAATGGGTTTTAGGATTCAGAATAGAGGGTCACCTTGTGGAGCAGTGAGAGGAAGGGGACAGGCTGGGGCTTCTAAACCCTGGCAATATCCTATTTTCTTTCTTTTTTTTGTGTGTGTGTATGAGAGAGAGAGAGAGAGACTATGTGTGTGTATGTGTTGCTGAGGATTCAACCCAGGGCCTCATGCACACTAAGCAAGAGCTCTACCATGGATCTACATCTTAGCCCTTTTTTATTTTTGTATTTTAAGACAAGGTCTCACTAAATTGCTGAGACCAGCCTTGAATTGGCAATCCTCCTGACTCAGCCACCCAAGCTACTAGGATTACAGGCGGGCGCCACCACACCCAGCAATGTTCTATTTTTGATATGATTTTATCTAAAAGTGCTTGTTGTTGCACTCCATGAGGAATTGGGAAGGCAGGAGGTTGAGGAAGCCATTTGCTGTGTGTTTCTGCCTGTTCTCAGGCAAGAGGTGACAGAATCCAGTCCTTCTAAACCCAATCATCCAATGGAGAGATTTTTGGACCACAGCACAGGTTAAAACTCACTGGAAATTCCAAAAAAATTTCTGACATATTAAACCTAGATAAGGGAATAATTCTAATTCTAAGCAAGCTGAAATGAATGGTTAAAAAAAAAAAAGTGGGGGCTGGAGTTGTAGCTCAGCAGTAGAGCGCTTGCCTTGTACACATGAGGCACTGTGTTCGATCCACAGCACCACATATAGATAAGCAAATAAAATAAAGGACCATCAACAAGTAAAAAAAATATTTTAAAAAAAAGTGATTCCAAATAACTTAAGACAAAACGTCTGGTACTTTTGAACACATAGATCTGAAACCCGGTCAGGAAAAGTCCCTGGAGAAATCCTTCAATAAAGAGATAAGAATGTTCTGGATCTCACACAACAGGCATCTGTGTATGGCCAAGTGTGTCTAAAACAATTTAGTCTCAGATAAACTCAAGTTGGCTTATTTAAGACGGAGAACATTCAGGCTAGGCCAAAAAAAAAAAAATCCTCAAATTTGTAGTAGGAAAAATTCAGTTTTGGCTTTTAGAAAGAGGGTAGGAGGGGAGGGAGAGGGAGAGAGAAAGAAAAGAAAAATCTGAGTGCAAGACACCTAGAGTACATAGAAAACAAGGAACCTGCCCCTTCTACTCAGAGGGTGTGCTAATTTTAGCCAGAAACGGAGCAACGCAGGAACATAGCACCCAAGCCAGGACTCCCTCAGGCAATATCACAGACAGAACAGTGAGTAGTTTCTTAGTGTGTTGGGGCTGCTATAACAAAATACTAGAGACGGGGTGGCTTATAAACAATAGGAGTTCATGTCTCACAGTTCTAGAGGGCAGAAAGTCCCAGATGAAGGTGCCAGCAGATTCAGAGTCTGGCGAGGGCCTGCCCCTCAGAGATAGTACCTTCTTCCTGTGTCCTCACAGGGTTGAAGGGCAAACAAGCTCTCTCAGGCCTTTTCTCTAAGGGCACTAATTCCATTCAGGAGATCTCCACTGTCATGATCTAGGCACCTTCGGAAGGTCTCACCTCTTCATACCACAGACTTAGGTTAGGATTCAACAAATGAATTTGAGGCCACAGCAAGCAGACACCATCCTCCTCCTCCTCCTGGAAGCCTTCCAAGACACCCCCACATGTCTGGCTCCCCCTTTACTTCCCTCCCAGGCTGGGCTTGGGGGTTTTTTTTTTTTTTTTTTTCAATCTAAAGCTGCAGACTTGCTGCTGTCCTCACAAGTCCAAGTCCAGCCGCTTGGCTGCCTTTCACACACCAGAGCCCTGGGCCTCTGAAGCACAGAGGAAGCCTCTCTGCCCGTGGCTTCGATCCACCCACAAGGTCCCCACACGGTACTGGCCCCTGGGCAAGCAGCACAGCAAAAATTCTTACTTGGAAATGTATTTATCTTGTCCACAGGGGACGAGGGACGTTTGGTGATTGTAGTCCATCCTTCCTTTCTCTTTTCATCCGAAGGGCGGGCCTGTGATGGAAAGGAGAAGGCCGAGGTTGAAGCTGGCTTTGGTCCTTGGGAAATTCATCAGAACCTAGGCTGCAGCTGGCAAGGGGAGGAAGACTCCGAATGAGACCATCCCCCAGGTCCACAGCCTGGGTGCCCAAAGCTGACCCAGGACTGCTGAGAGGCCATTCTGCTGGCAGCGGCTACTGAGAGGAAACACCCTCAGGAAAGATGACAACTTTGGGATACTCCAAGAACAAATGCCCCAGCCACAAAGAATGCTGATACCAAGCTGGTCCCAAGATGACCAACGAGCCTTGTCCCTGATGGGACCTTCATAACACAGCGCAGAGAGCCATCAGACAGGAACAGCCCAGATTCTCCTGAGGTATATAGAGCGCTGTGTTTGGATCTTAGATGTCCCCCAAGGGCCATGTGTTGAAAGCTTGGTCACCAACCTATGGCGCTGTAGGAGGAAGGAAGACCTCGTGGAAGGAAGAGAGGTCATTGGGAGGTGCCATTAAAGGGACATTGGGAGCATAACCCCTCCCTCTCTCCCTCTCTGCTTCCCCATGTGCTCTCTGCCATGATGTGCTGCCTCATCACAGTACCAAAGTGAAGGGCTCAAGCAAGCCTGGACTGAAACCACCAACCAAAATAAACAGTTCCTCCTTTTAAGCTGCTTATCTCAGTTATTTTGTGATAGTGACGGAAAACTGACAAACACACTGAGAAGGAGAAACCACCTAAAATGCCCAAATAGAGCTGGACACAAACAACTACAGCATACGATCTGTGATCGCTATTAAAATGTGGGCGATTTCATTACCTGGGAAAAGAGCAATACATTATGAAAACATGGGTTATAGAGCTATGCATCTGATTTGTAGATATAAAATATGCATAAATTGCTAAGATTGGTGGCACATGCCTATAATCCCAGCAACTCAGAAGGCTGAGGCAGGAGGACCACAAAATCAAGGCCAGCCTCAGCAACTTAGGGAGGCCCTAAGCAACTTAGAAAGACTGTGGCTCAAAATTAAAAATTAAAAGGGCTGGAGGTATAGACCAGTGGTTAAGTGCCCCTGGGTTCAATTTCCAGTACCAAAAAGAAATTAAGGAAAAGAAAAGGCTAGAAATATACACCTTGATATGTATAAACACATGCATTTAAATATGTATAAACACATACATTTAAATATGTAGGTATTCATCAAGTGTTCTTGGCACTATTAAGATCCAGAGCTAGACCATTCTTGTTCATGGAGGCTGTCCTGAGTTTTGGAGGATGTTTAGCAGCATCCCTGGCCTCTAATCACTAGATCACCCCAGTCATAACAATCAAAAATGTCTCCAGACAAAATCACTCCAATGGAGAACCACTGGCATTTATATGGATGCATAGAAACAACTGAAAGGCTGGATCTATCTGGGTACTAGTGATTTTTTTCAAACATTTTATTAAGTGAATTTTCAGGGTTGGTGTGGTGGCACACACCTGTCATCCCAGCAACTCAGGAGCCTGAGACAGGAGGATCGCAAATTTGAGGCCAGCCTCAGCAACTTAGTGAGATCCTGACTCGAAAAAGTAAAAGGGCTGAGGATGTAGCTCAATAGCATACCAGGGTTCAATCCTCAGTACCAAAAAATAAAAATAAAAAATAAATAAAGAAGAAGAAAGAAAGAAAGAGAAAGAATTTGCAAACATAAAGATGAAGAAACAGGGCTGGGGTTATGGCTCAGTGGTAGAGCACTTGCTTAGCATGTGTGAGGCACTGGGTTCGATTCTCAGCACCACATAAAAATAAATGAATATGATAAAGGTCCATCAACATCTAATATATAGTTATTGTTGTTGTTGTTTTGCTTTGTTTTGTTTTCATGGTAATGAAAGCCAAGATTATTGTATCCTTAATCTTTTACTAAACTTACTCTATCACACATCTGTTCATCTGTACATCTCTTAATTCAGTTACAAGTCCATGTTATTTTTCATTCACTTCAAAGTACATTACTGACATCAATCACTTTCCCTTAATTACTTCAGCATGCATTTCATTAAACTGAGCTCAACACTTGTTTATGGAAACAGATGGAACCCGCCCTGCTGACACCTTGATTTTAGTCCCATGAGAACCATGACAGACCTCTGACCTACACCACTGTTAAGATAATAAATCTGTGTTGTTTTAAACCTCTGAGTTTTGATAATTTGTTATGGCAACTATGGGAATGAATGCAAAGGAATGAGAGTCCAGGGAGGGAACAGAGAGCTGAGTTCCACTCAGAAAACTCCAAGTCCACTTGTGTTCCCAAAAGCCATACCCTAGAGACACAACTGCTCTCTCTAAATTTTAAATATATAAAAACTTTTCCAGAAAGGGCCAAGTGTGGTAGCACACACCTGTAATCCCAGCAACTCAGAAACCTGAGGCAAGAGGATCATAAGTAAGGCCAGCCTCAGCAACTTAGCAAGGCCCTAAGCAATTCAGCAAGACCCTGTCTCGTAATAAAAAAATAAAAGGGGCTGGGAGTGTAGCTCAGTGGTTAAGTGCCCCTAGGTTCAATCCCCAGTACCACCCCGCCCCCTCCTCAATCAATGTTTTTCCAGGAAAAATAATCTGTTCATAAAATCCAGAGTGAATATGTACTGCATAAAAAGGGAGAAAGGAAAGTGAGAAAGTTTTTTCTTTTTTTCATTTTAAGGTGACAATTACCCATAACTAGTACATATCCAAAAGGTACCCTTTATATGCATGTGTCAATTTTCACTTTCAGCAAAAACTTATTGTGTGCCTAGCCATGCCAAATGTTGTACTTCTGGAGGGCTCCACAGCATTCAACAGCAAATGGGCCCTACCCTGCCCTTGGGGTGCACAGTCTAGTAGGAGGGAGACAAAGGGAGCAGCCCCTTCTAACACAGGAAGGCAGAGCTATGGTAGCTCACTGAAGGGTGGGGAGCTGGGAGCTTTCTGAAGGAAGTGACCTCCAAACGAAGAAGTCCTTGATGAGATGGCACTGGCAAAAGGGAGGGTGGATGTGCCCAAGCAGAAGGATCGGGCACCCCTGAGTCATGCAGGATGGGTGGTGTGTGCAGGCACACGGTCAGGTGAGGTCACCAGGGAGAGAGTGAAAAGGGCTAAGACAGGGCTCTGAGATACCTAGTCAGTCAGTGTGGATCAAGAAATAAGAGTCCCTTGGTGGGGTGGAAACAAAAGATAGCGTATTCTGGAAGCCCAGAAAACAGGGTACCTTGAGATAGAGGCCGTGGTGAGCAGGGCCAGTAGCTGGTGATGGGAGCCCAGGGAAGGGAAACTGGAGCCCGATTTGAAGCACACAAAGGTCTTGAGGAACCTCAGACGGCGCCAATTGTACAGCCTGGCTGGAGTGGGAATCAGATGGGTGGTGCCTAGTGCCCTTCTTCCCATGCACCCCGGAGTCTGTCTTCATCCATGCCTCTATTCCTGCAGCTGTCTTTCAAGTCTCGCATCATTTGGACTCACAATCTCCATCTCTTATTTTCCTCAGAATTCTACAGCCTATCTTCTAATTCATGGGTTGATTTTTCTGCAGACCTCTCTTTGTTCACTGCCTCCAATATAACCTATAATTTAGTCATTCTGTTTTGCATCCGAAAGCAATCTGCCCTGCTCTTAAGACGACTCCCTTTTGATTCCAGGTCCTCTTAAATCTACTGAGAATACCAATGAGAGAACTTTAAGTCTTCTCTATGGTTATTAAATCTATTTGGTACTAGAGGAAAAAAAAAAAAACCAGGCAGATCAATGAAACAATATAACATACAGAATTAGACCCAAGACCCAAATTTATCTGAGAACATAGAATGTGAGCAGAATTTCTAAATAATAGGGGAAAAAATAGATTAACTGCAACAAAAAAAAAGTCACTAGAGAATTAGCTGACTCCGGAAAGAGGGAGATAGGGAAGCTAAAGCCCTATCTTACTCCATCCACCAAAAGAAATCACAGATGAGTAAAAAGTTTAAGCATTAAGCAATAAAATGCAGCTGTCTCCTCCAGCTGCCCAAGATGCTAAAAGGAAAGAAGGCCGAGGGGAAGAAGGTGACCCCGGCCCCTGCCGTCATTAAGATAGAAAAACAAGAAGGTGGCGAACCCTGTTTAAGAAAAGGCCTGAGAACTTCAGCATTGGACAGGACACCCAGCCCCAAAGGGACCCTACCCACTTGGTAAGATGGCCCCACTGCAACCAGATGCAGCAGCAAAGGGCTGTACTCTGTAAGCGGCCAAAAGTGCCTCCTGCAGCTAATGAGTTCACCCAGGCCTTGGCCGGCCAGCTACCCAGCTGCTTCTGCCCCGAGGAGAGACCAGAGACTAAGCAGCAGAAGCTGTTGGCGTGGGTAGAGAGAAAAGCTGCTGGCAAAGGGGATGTCCCCACTAAGAGACCAGCCATCTTTGGAGCAAGGGTCAATGCTGTCACCACCTTAGTGGAGAACAAGGGGGCTCAGCTGGTGGTGGTTGCTCGTGATGTGGATCCCACCCAGCTGCTGTCTTCCTGCCTGCTGTGTGTGACAAGATGAGAGCCCCCTACTGCACCGTCCAGGGGAAGGCCAGACTGGGACATCGGGCTCACAGGAAGGCATGCACCACTGTTGCCTTCACACAGATTAACTTGGAAGACAAGGGCGCTCTGGAAAAGCTGGTGAAAGCTCTCAGAACCAACTACAAGGACAGATGGGATGAGATCTGATGTCACAGGAGAGGCAACATCCTGGGTCCAGAATCTGTGGCTCACATTGCCAAGTTGGAAAAGGCAAAGGCTAAAGAACTGGACACTAGCTGGGATAGATGTACACTGGTGTGTTTTCTGTACATAATAATAAAAACCACCCTTCATCCAGAAAAATAAAGTGCTGATGCTGGGCCTGGTAGCACACACCTATAATCCCAGTGATTCAGGAGGCTGAGGCAGGAGGATTCTGAGTTAGAGGCCGGCCTCAGCGACTTAGTGATACCCTTAACCTTTTAGTGAGAGCTTGTCTCAAAATTGAAAAAAAAAAGAAAAGAAAAGGCCTGGGGATGTAGCTCAGTGGTAAAGTGCCCCTGAGTTTTAATCTTAGTACCTATAAATAAATAAAATGCTGAAAGAAATGTAGAATAAACTTCAAGTGGGAAAAACCTTTATATTCAAAACTCAAAATACAGAAGATATAATTTTTTTAAAAAGATGCTAACTCATACTAATTAAAACAAATTTTAAAAAGAACAATATTAAAAGATATTCAATATGAACTAAAAAAAAAAAAGATGCTAACTCATGGGTCTGGGGTTGTGGCTCAGTGGCAGAGCACTTGCCTAGCATGTGTAAGGCACTGGGTTTGATTCTCAGCACCACATGTAAATAAATAAAATAAAGGTCCACTGACAACTAAAAATAATTTTTTTTTAAATGATACTGGGCTGGGGGTATAGCTCAGTTGGCAGAGTGCTTGCCTTGCATGCTCAAGGCCTTGAGTTCAATCCCCAACACCATTAAAAAAAAAAAAAAGATGTTAACTTGTAAAAATATTAACTTTTTTCTGGAAAACAAAATTTAACCTTATACAAAGGCAAACATCAAATTGGGGAAAATATTTACAATACATGAAACAAATGGCTAATGTCTTTAATATATAAAGGGCTTTAATAAAACAATAAGAAAAAGGTCCTATAGTCATTTTGAAGAGAAAAAGGGGGCGGGATGGCCCAAGGGACATAATTCACAGAAAAATAAATTCAAAATAATAATAAACCTATGAAAAGACCTCATGATCGTGACCCTCATGACCTTTTTACTTACCAGATTGATTCAAATCAAGTAGTCTGATGATCCCAAATATACAAACTCACACAGACCCAGTCATTTTCTACCTGTTGGGTGATCTTATCAAGGCCATCACAATAAATCCAACGTATAGGCTCATGTTGCTCCTCATGTTTCTAATCTGACTTCTCCCCATCTTTTTTCTACATCTCAGGAAAGGAGCACTAGGAAAATGGTCCCATAGTCTACCATATTGTCAAACTGAAATTCCAGGTAAGTGATTCTAGGACACCACCCCTACTTTGTCTGCCTTGGGAACATCTACATCTCTCTTCACAAACCTTCAAACCATGACCCCAAATCCCTGACTACCCCAGCCAGCTGCAAAAACCAAGCTCAAGTTATGCATGCACGCTTTAGGGCAAACACAGCCCTTAACAAAGGGCCGGAAATTTAGAGTTAGGTCTCAAACAGAGTATTGTTCCTCACATAAGGAAGAGTCAGAGGAAGACGTTTATGGGGTTGGAATGTGGATTCAATTGGAGACTTCCTCCAAGGGTTCCTGCCAACATCTGTGGCCTTGGAGAGAGGGATTCGCACATCCAGCTGATTGCAAATCTTCTGTCTCCCCAGTTATTATCTAGACCCTTTGGAGTCCTCCTGTGCTCTAAAATGCCCTGTAAGAATCATTTACTAGCATCACTTCCCACAATGCCTTGGGAATGCAGACCGACAGTCACCAGGTCTTTTAGAAGGGAAAGGGAAAGGAGAAAAGGGGGTGCTTCCCACATCAGCAGCATTGACGCCTCCGAGCTTATCACACAGTGAAAGGAGAGAGGAAGAAATAAATAAAATGCTGAAGGAAATGTAGTATAAACTTCAAGTGGGAAAACCTTTATATTCAAAACTCAAAATACAGAAGATATAATTTTTTTAAAAAAGATGCTAACTCGTGGGCTGGGATTGTGGCTCAGTGGCAGAGCACTTGCCTAACATGGGGAGGCACTGGGTTTGATTCTCAGCCCCACATGTAAATAAATAAAATAAAGGTCCATAATAAAATAAAAAGGGCCGGTATAGCTCAGTGGCAGAGTGCTTTCCTAGCGGGCACAAGGCTCTGGGTTCAAGCCCCAATAGCACCAATGGGGAGAAAAAAAGAATCAATACTTCTTTTTAGAAAAATCACTTTAGAAAATAAAATACATATATTCTACTAATTACAAAGCACATCTGCAAAAACTTTAGATGTGACTATTGCTGGACTTGCCTACTTGACAGTGAGCCTCTTAGACACGTTGGGTTTCTTTTGGGACCACCGACCAGTCAGTTTTCCCTTCTAGCACTAGCTTCCTGCTTTGGCAGAATATTCTGGATTCTCCTCAGCTCCATTAACCACCGGGGTGAGGCCATCCAGCTGGTTGATGGGATCTGGCTCACCCCATGTGGAGACCCATCATGATTGCCTGCCTGTTTCTAAGACAACTCAAGGGCATGACCTCCCCAAAGACCCCTGAGAATGTCCTTACAAAGGAAAGATTCCTTGGTCATTAACGTGACACATTTAACGTGGAACCTGCTTCCCAGGCCCTGTAGGTGTTCTCATGTCCCTTCTTCAGACTCCAGCAAGCTCACATGTTCCCTAGACCCTGATTCAAACTTACCTCCCACTCTGAACTGTCACCATTGTCCCCAATGTCCTCATTGTGTGGGGACAGGTGCTCAGCCCTTTTACTGCTCCTTCTTACAGCTCCATTCAGAAATCCTGTCTGGTGTTTCCCCTCCTGGGCCTGACCCTTCCTTCCTCTGGGCCCACAGCTCCCAGCCTGTGCCTCTCTCCTGCCAAGACTCAAGAAAAGGGATGGAGTCAGTAGCAGCCCAGGGAAGGGAACCTGCGGCTTTGCTCAGCGATCCCTAGGAGCAGGAGGAGGACCCATCTTCAGAGAAACTTGTAAGGGAGAGAGGGAAGCCGGGCAGGATTGGCAATGAGGAGGGGATGCATGGGTCTGCAGGAGGCCAGACTCAGCCTGCTCCCAAGGGAGCTCTGGGGTGCAAAGAGCGTGCGGTTGTCGAGCTAGAAGCAGGGGGGACAGACCTTATGTGCCAGTCAGACACTGATGAGTGACACTCATGGATGGGGGGTGACTCTCCAGCATTTCCCTGCAAGAGACTAGCAAGAGCTAGTCTCAGGATAAAGGGGACAGTGAAGGCCTGCAGGAGCTGGTGCTCACAACACTCTGTAGATAAAGGGAACCTGGGTGGGTACCTCAGCATCCAGCGCACCCTGAGTTTGGTACAGAAGCGCAGCCTGGCTCTGCCAAGCTGGGAAGAAGCAGCTGCCAGGGCCAGCTCTGTGCCAGTCAAGGCCCTGTCACCGGCACTCTAAGGAGCCTCCCCTCTTTCTTGTCACAGACCTCATTCACAGGTGTTTCCAGCCTCCCAGAAAAATAAATGAGGGGCTGTCCAAGGCTCGGAAATTCACAGGCTCAGCTTCCTCTGAGGAGAGCAAATGCCAAATCCTCGAGAAGCCCTAGAAGGTAGGAACAGCATCCAGAGCGCTCTCCAAAGACAAAATCTGTTCTTAGCCCTTGGTTTCTCCAAATGCCAGTGCCCTCACTCCCTGCAGTCAGGGAGCCCAGAGGCTAGCTCCCTGTGGTTTCTGTCCCAGCTGTTAGAGTAAGCACCTCTCCTCTTATATGTTGTCTGGAAAGTCCCAGGAAAAATAAAGCGGGGGGGTGGGTGGCAAATGCAGAACAGAAAGGCACAACCCCTGGAAAGTCCAGAATGAGATGGATGAAGAATCCCCTTTGATAGCTGTTTTTGTTTCCCAAACTGTCCTCCTGGTTGTATGGCAGGAGCCAGACCCCACCCCACCTGCACCTCAGCTCCCAGTGGGGCCTGGGGAGGGCATTAGGGCAGAAGTCAATTTACAGGCTCGACTCTAAGAAAAAACACCTGCAAGGAGGGAGAGACAGACTCCAGGAGGAGAGGGCTTCCCGTGGGCGGTTCCCAGGGTGGCAGACCCTCCAGCTACCACCTGATCAGTGAGAGAATATCCTTTGAAGAAAGGAAGGAATGGAAATTCCTAAAAGCAACCTGAATTGGGTATTTAGCACCTCCTTCCTGTTATTAAGAATTCCAAGGAGACATTGCACAGTATCCCAAAGGCGGCGTCTGGACGCACAGAGCTGGTGCAAAAGGCCTTCTTGCAAACCAGGGCACCATGTCACAGAAGCCAGGAAGTCAGCCCTGGGCTCTAGGCCTGATGTACAGGAAATGCTCACTGGAGATCTGCAGCTTCCCCTTTTGGGGCCTGTCCCCACCTCTTCTCTGAGCCCTGCCCCTGCCTCTAAGGACAATCTGGATCTCCTGGGTTGCACAACAGAGTTATCTGACACAGTGCTTCATACTATGGTGTTAAAAATTATTTGGTTTGGTCTCCCAGGATATCTGCTTTGTACCCAAGCAGCGACAGAGGAGATAACATGGGGCCCTCTGTACTGTCCTGATAGCAGGGCAGGAAGAAGTGCCAATGGCAAACAGGAAACCCCGGCCCCATTGCGCTACATGAGGAAGGAGACTTGAGTTGTGGGCTGGGTTCCTGCCAAGATCTGGAGATGACAAGAGATTCTACACAGAGGTTCACCGACTTGAGCCTGCCAGGGGCCTGGGCAAAATTCGGGTTGACACTGAAGGAAACGAGGTGCCCCTTTTCCACCTGCATGCCTCAGTCAACAGAAGGCCCACTTCCTGGCCAGGCTGCATCCTCCCTGGAATCTGCTCATCCCCAGACCCTTCCCCAAACAAACTCCAACACCTCCTTCCCCATCCCCTCTCCAGATCTCCAGGGACCCACTGACAGTCCACCATGTGGCTTTCCCAGCCACCCTGCTCAGGAAGGGATCCAGCACCAAACACTTGCCTGGAGGGACACTGAAGTCAAGTGTCCTGGGAGAATGTACTCCACTTTCAAAGATTTACTTTTGACTTCCTCCCCCAACCCCCAAATTTTAAGCATTACGGAAGTTACTTTGCCCTGCTCAGGAGGAACAGAATGAAGGAAGCCTGGGGGAAAGGACTCAGTCTAAAAGCTCTAGCAGAAGATCAGTTGTAGGGGGTCCTCAATATCGGTTTCCCCACAAATGGGAAACAGAACAACTAGGGAACCTTTTGGGCTATGATAAGACAACAAATGCAAATAAGTAGACAACTACCATGCAGAACTTACTCCAGGCTCTCTATTTATCTACTTCAATTCATTTAATCCCCACAACAACCCCATGAAGAGTTCAGGGTGTAGCTTGGTGGTAGAGGACTTATCTAACACGCATGAGTCTCTGGGTTCGATCCCCAACACCACCAAACAATAAAAGAAATTTTATTATCCCCATTTTGCAGGTAAAGCAATCAAGGCACAAAGAAGCTACATAACTTACCCAAAGATACAGCTGGCAAGGAGCAGAGCTGAGGTCCAAACTCAAGATGGCACCGTGGCAAAGCAGAACCCCTACATACTACAGCTCCCCTTGGAGTGAAGGGAAGGAAATTTCACCAAATCAACTGAGCCAGCTGTAGTCTGGAGGGTCTGCCTCAGTGGGGATCAGAACCTGGAGGCCTTGCTAAAACCCAGATGCCTGCCACCCTCAACCTGCAGTTTCTAAATCAGTAACTCAGTGACTCTGGGTGGAGTCGGGAGATGATGCATTTCTTTCTTTCTTTCTATCTTTTTTTTGCGTTGCTGGCGATCAAATCCAGAGCCTCATGCGTGCCCAGGCAAGTGCTCTACCGCTGAGCCACATTCCCAAGATACTGTGTTTCTAACAAGCTCCTGGCTGTGCTAATGCTCCTAGGAAAGGCTTGTGCTCTATCTCAGTCCATCCAGGAACCCCACAGGGAGGGCTTTATTTTCACTGCTTTGAGGAAACAGAAGGTCCCAGAGGTTAGGCAATTTGTTCCAGGTGACACAGCTGGCCTGAAGCCTGTGCTCCTTCTCTGGTATCTGCTGAGAGCTGGATCTGAGGGACTCCCACCCAGGCACAGGGGAGGCAGCAGCAGGCTGGGAGTCCTGGGAAATAGAGGGAGGGAGGGACTGACCCTGCAGACAGGCTAGAGGAAAGGCAGACGCTGACCCTCCCTGCAGGCCTAGAGTATGCAGATCCCTGTCCAGGAGCCTGGGCACTGGCATTCACAGAGCCACGACCCTAGTCACATAGCACCCTGTCTAGAGATGAACTACTTCCCCATCACAGGCCCCACAAATCTTTTCCACCCCACCCTCACCCCTAGAAAAAGCTTCAGCTATTGGCCAATACCAAACACAGGCCCTTCCTGACACGCATCTCAGCCTGGGCCACCAGGGAGATGAGGAACTGAAACGCAGCAAGCAGCAAGGCTGGGACTCCCCAAGCAGGTAGCTCTGCAAAGTCCCTTCTCCTTCCACACCAACTGGGGCCCCTCCTGGGCTTTCTGGCTCAGACCCTCCCTCGCACACAGGCCTGAGCTCCCCAACCCACAGGGCCCGTGGAAGACCTGAGGGAGCAGGGCTGGAACCCCTGCTCCCAAGGCCTGCCTCCTGCCCCACACCAACAGGCAGGCGCTGGCCAGGTGAATGACCAGAAAGCAGCCCCAGGGACACCCAGACGATGGCCTCCCAGGCAGGAAGAGCAGCCTCCTGTTTATAGGGAAGTCCCGCCAGTTTCCACAGCTTTTAACCTTTTGGATGGATGTTTAGAAGAAAACTCAAGGGCCCTTCACCTCTCATCAGAAAACCAGGAACCAAAAAAAAGGCCTAAAGGAAGTAAAACTTTTAGACAGAAAAAGTGGTACATGTGAGTGGACGTGAATTACAGGTTTGGGTGTGTAAGCACGGTGTGCGTGGCATGTTTGGGGGTGTGTGGTGTGGGGTGTGGTGTTGGTGGGGTATGTGTACATGTGTATGTGTGTGGGGACGGGGGGTGGGTGTGCGTGTGGTATGAATGTGTGCGGGTGTGGCATGTGTCCATGCTTATGGGATGTTCATGAGTGAGGGTATGTATATGTGATGTGTGAGAAATGTCAGGAAAAGCAAAGTCCCCTCACACTGTAGTCAACACAGAAGTCTCCTGACACCAAGTGCCCAAGTGCATGGGGATTTCTCCCACTAGCAATCAATTCTGCTGTAGACACCAGCTCAGCGTCCTCTAACCCACATCAGGAAAGACTACCCTCCTGGAGAGAGTGTCAGATCCCATGGCTTGAGGCCTCAGTCCCCTAGACCACCTCCCACATTTCAGATGCCAGTCACTAGTCCCAGGCAGCTTTACCTGTGTTTTGAATCCACCAACTACAAATTAGGGTTCCAACAACCCCCTTCTCAGTTTTGATTAATTAGCTAATGCGGTTTATGTTCACATGTTTATTGTAAAAGCTGTTGCAGAGGATAGGAATGAAGGATGCACAGAGCGAGGTCTGGGTGAAGAGGTGCGGAGCTTCTGTGACCTCTCCAGGTGTGCCACCCTGTAGGAACCTCCACATGCTTACTTCTCTGGGAGCTCTCTGAACCCAAGCCTTTTGGGTATTTATGCATGAACAACTGGGTCGAAATGTGATTAGACAAAAAAAGGTATTATCTAATGCCAAGAGACAGGGAGGGGAAACCCAGCAAGGCCTGCATTCTTCTTGGCCTCTCCGTGTGGCATTCCCCACTCCAGGTTATGAGGCAAGATCCCTCTGGGACAAGGAGGGTCTTATGACTTACTATAGGACAAAGTAGGTCAGAGAACTTAGACTCTGACTCAGAGAAACCAGAGACTTAAACCCTACCATCTTTATCTGCAAATAAGAAACATTCTGACCTGCAATTCTCAAAACCAAGGGACATTTGATAGGACAGTTTTAATGTCTAACCTGGATAAAGGCAAATGAAGCTTCCTTCTAGCCCAATAATTAGGGACATAAATGGAGTCACATCCTACAGGGAGGCCATCCTGTAGGCAGGACATGAGTCTGTGTCCTTGAGCTCCCACACACCTGCCTGTCCGTGGGCTGGTCTCTCAGCTCTGCAGACCTGCTGGCTGATCCGGGCAGGTAAGGAAGGGCTGGCTCCAGTTCCCTGTTTCCTCTGAGCACAGGTTTCTGTGATGGCCACACGTCCTGTTTACTGGGTCGTCTCCAAGTCACAGGCCAATCTGAGACTCACCTCTGACCTCACATCCCTTTCCTGAAGGGAACCCCAGCACTTCTTCCTTTTATGGTGGGCCACAGGCTGAGACTCTGAGCTTCGTGTGCAGAGATCTTGGGGTTTCCTTTACTTGCTACCTGGAGTCAGGGCCAGAAAACCTGACGGGGTTGCCCCTTACCCCCACCCCCGGAGACAGGCAGGTCCCTTGGATGTGAGAAGCAGTAAGGAGGGAAGAGAGGGATGGCTCTGATATACTCTGGGCCCTCCCAAGGGGCAGCCATTGTGGGGGCATCTTATCTACCCTCCTCTAACCTCATTAACACACCAACAGCGTGTGGGGGGAAATTCACCCTCACACATCAGATCTGGAAGCCATCCTAGTGCCAGGAGAGATGGGTCATCTGGGGGTTTCCAGAACATTTCCAGGAGGTTGAGGGGAAGTCTTTCACAACATCATATTCAGGCCCTCCTCTGCCTGCCCTCCGGTGAAAAGCTAACAAAGCCTACAGGAAAATCAGCCTCCTAAAAAACAGAGCTTCTCCAACATGGCCCTCAAAGGCTGTTTTTCTAGAATCTTCTTTATACTTCCCTGTCTGGAATTCCAAAGACAGTTGTCCACTGGACGGACGAAAAAGCACAGCCAGGTAAAGAAACATCCTGAGAGCCCTGTAGACCCACACACTCCTCCCGACATGCTGGAGGCCTAGCAGGCCCACAGGGAGCTCACTTAAGGAACTTAAAGCCCTTGTCACAGAACAAGGCATACTGGAGAAAAGCCACTTGACCCATGTCGTGACCCCTGAATAGAGCCATGAGACCTGGCTTCCCAGTCCTGGGTCCCACAGCTGCTTGTCAACTCAGATGTAACCCGAAATGCAGACAGAGCTCACCAGCTACTACCCCACTGCCCTAAAGTCCACACACAGCGAACAATCCCCGCCCCAGATGTCCATGTGATCAAAAAGATCCTGCATGGAGATTTAGGAAAAGGGCACAATTATCTGAAACTACTGCTCATATCTCCAGAGTACTTGGGGCCTCCTGGATCCCAGCAGCTAAAGTCCTCCCTGAACCCCAGCCTACACCATGGACAAAGCTTTCAACAGCCATTCTCGTGGCTGCCATGATGGGTATGTGGCACATCCAGGTCACTCACAGGGTTTAGAACACACAGAAGATGCTTGGAATAGAAAACTTGAGACTCCCTCAATCTTTAAGAAAGGTCTCAACCAGTTCACTTCTACCTGGTTGGATCTCACTGCAGGAGCGCTGCGGCATCAAAGGAAGGAAGGACCAGCAGGGCCCTGTGGCCCTGGCTGAAATCGAACCATCTGAGGCCAAATATGACAACTCACACTCTCTCCCTCACGCCACCTACTTCAGAGTTTTTATCCATTTCTATTACACAAGTAAAATAAATTCATTTTATTTTAAAAATATAAACAAACAGGAGCTGGGGTTGTGGCTCAGTAGTAGAGTGCTTGCTTAGCATGTGTGAGGCACTGGGTTCAATTTTGAGCACCATATATAAATAAAAGAATAAATTTTTTTTAAAAAAATAGACAAACAGAAAGATTAATATCCATGAAAGAAAAAATATTGTGTGATTCTACGTATATGGAGTGCCTAGGTTAGGCTAATTCATAAAGATAATAAGTAGGACAGAGGTTACCAGAAATTGGGGAGAAGATGGAGTAAAGGTACAGAGAGCTTCTGCTTGAGATAATGGGAAAGTTCTAGAAATGGATAGTGGGGATGGTCACACAAGATTGTGAATATACCTTAATGCCATTGAATTGTATACTTAAAAGAAAAAAAGGATAAATTTTATGATATATATATATGCATATGCGTATTTCCACAATAATGATAACATGTGAAAAAAAAGATGGAAATAAAAATCTCCCCAAATTCGCCAGGCATGGTGGCGCGTGACTATAATCCCAGCGGCCTGGGAGGTTGAGGCAGGAGGATCGCAAAGCCAGCCTCAGCAATTTAGCAAGGAACTTAGCAACTCAGCGAGACCCTGTCTCTAAATTAAATAAATAAATAGATAGATAGATAGATAAATAGATAAATAAATAAATAAATAAAGGGCTGGAGATGTGGCTCAGTGGTTAAGCACCCCTGAGTTCAATCCCCAGTAAAAAAAAAAAAAAAAAATCTCCCCAGAGTCCAACACCAAAAGATAATCACTGCTAACACTCTTCTATGGATCCTTCTAGACACACATGTAAACAGATTATTTATTGTACCAAAATAAAACAAGACTAGGCGTGGTGGCACACGTCTGTAATCCCAGCACTAGGAAGCCTGAGGCAGGATGATTGGACTTTTTTTTTTTCCTGGCACTGGGGATTGAACCCAGGGTTGCTTTACCACTGAGCCATATCCCCAGTCTTTTTTATTTTTGATTTTGAAATAGTTTCCCTAAGTAGCTTACAGTCTCAGTAAATTGCTAAAGCTGACCTTGAATTTATGATCCTCCTGTCTCCACCTCCTGAGTAGTTGAGATTACAGGCATGCACCAAACCCAGGATGATCCTTTGAGTTCAGGGGTTCAAGATCAGCCTGAGCAACATAATGAGACCCTCATCTTAAAACACTACAAAACACCAAAAATAGTGAAATGTTTGGTGACCTGCTTCTTGGAAATATGTCTTATTTTCCCATATTTATACATATATAATTATATGCTTTATTTTTGAAACTACACTGGTTTCCCTACATATTGATATACCATAAACTCCACTTTTTATTGCTATTATCATCGTTGTTGTTATTATCATTATTATAAATATGCTACAAGGGCTTGGAGTTGTGGCTCAGTGGCAGAGTGCTTGCCTCACCTGTGTGAGACACTGGATTTAATCCCCAGCACCACGTAAAAGTAAATAAATTTTTAAAAAAATTATTGTGTCCACCTACAACTAAAAAAAAACAATTAAAATAATAAATAAATGTTGCAAGGCACATCCCCACACACTTGTCCAATTATACACTTCGGATAAGAATTCCTGCTGGTGGAATTGCTGAGTCAGGGATTCCCTTGAGAGGGTTTTCAACAGAGCATTAAGAGAAAAACCGTATCAGAGATGTTGAATTCTGTCTTATAAAAGTTTCTCTCTCCCCATGAACTTTTCTTGGATTTCATGAAATTATACAATGCTTCAGAAAGTTAGGGGCTGTCCTTTCCAAAGGAAACCAGCTCCTTCCTAACCCCCCTCCTCAGCCTTCTCTGGAGACATATACTTACTTCCCATGCCATAAAATAAAACTGGTATACAAAGAAGGCAGAATTACACAGAATTACATAGTTAATAACTACTGAATTACTTGTTCGACAGGAAAAAATCTAAGTTTGCCTGGTGCTGGGTCCCCAATCAATGGTGGACACCAAAAACATAAACAAATGAAATTTTTTTGAGTTGGGCTCAGTGGCCCACACTTGTAATCCCAGCAACTTGGGAGGCTGAGGTAGGAGGATTGCAAGGTGAAGACCAGCCTCAGCAACTTAGATTCTATCTCAAAATAAAAAAGAAAATGGGCTATGGACATAGCACAGTGGTAGAATGTCTCTGGATTCTATCCCCTGTATAGGAAGACAAAAAAAAAAAGAAAGAAAGAAAAGAATTTTTGTTGTTGAAATATTGTTCTTATGGACAGAAGGACAATCCAATGAGCTTTCTAAAGAGATAAAGGGCTAGAAAGGATGTGTGAATCATCTGTCGTTTTCCTTGGAGATGGAAAACTAAGGCCCAGAAAGACTCAGGATCAATATCTCAATAATCACTAAATGAACCCCAGAACTGGCTCATACAGTGGTTCAACTAGTTCAGAGCAGGGATTAATTATAGTCCAAATATCAGATATTTAGCACAACTCTTTCATTTTGTTTTTTTCCTGAAGTACTAGCATGAAACCCAGGGACCTCATGCGTGCTAGACAGGAGTTTTACAACTGAGCTACATCCCCAGCCCTTTTTATTTTATTTTGAGAGACTGTCTCCCTAAATTGCCCAAGCTGCCCCTGAACTTGTGATCCTCCTGCCTCAGCCTCCTGAATGGCTCTTCCAGGCATGTACCACCACACCCAGACAACTAGTACAATTCTTTTTTTTTTCCCCCCTGTGGTACCAGGGATTGAACTCAGAAGCACTTAATTACTGAGCCAAATCTCCAGCCCCCCAATTTTTAAAAAACTTAAAAAAAAATAGTTGTAGATGGACACAATATCTTTATTTTATTTATTTATGTGGTGCTGAGGATTGAACCCAATGCCTCACACATGCAAGGCAGGCACTCTACCACTGAGCCACAACCCCAGTCTCCCAGCCCTTTTTTTTTTTTTTTTTTTTTTTTTGTATTTTATTTGGAGACAAGGTCTCACTGAGTTGCTTAGGGCCTCGCTAAGTTGCTGAGGCTGGCTTTGATCTCCCAATCCTCCTGCCTCAGCCTCCTGAGCCATTGGGATTACCGGTGTGCACCACCATGCCCTGCTAAATCTTATTCTCCTGTTTTCTGTGTTTAAAATTGGAAATTAGATCACTGGGATGGTCATGCCATGTTGGTAGCTTGAAATCAGCCATGATGGTTTTTTTCTCTTTCTTTCTTTCTTTCTTTCTTTCTAACTAGGGATTGAAACTAGAGGCATTTAATCACTGAGCTACATCCCCAGACCTCTTTTCTTTTTTATTTTGGGACCAGATCTCACTAGGTTGGTTAGGGTCTTGATAAATTGCTGAGGCTAGCTTCCAATTTGCAATCCTCCTGCCTCAGCCTCAAATCATTGGGATTACAGGAATGCACCACCACACCCAGTTCATGGTGGGAATATTTACACCGTAGAAATTGGCAAACAGAATAAAGCAGGCTTCCTCTACCTGACCCTTTTGAGAGCCAGGTGTTAAACATTTACTGTTACAATCTAGCTATGAAAACACTGAACAGGTGACCTCAGTTTGCTATCTTCAAAGCATTATAACTTTCCATGTTGCACCATGCTATACGCTCTCAAATCCATCATAGCCCATTTCTTATTAATCAATGAACCAGCAAATATTTTCCTGAATGCTTGCTCTGTGCCCAGTCCCTGCCTAACCACATATGATAGTTCATTTGATTTTTATAATATCACTGTGATACAGTTACTATAATTTCCATCTTACAATGGAGGGAACTGAGACTTATATAAATGAGTTTTTAACTACAGACTATTGCCCATCTTAAGTTGGTTTCCCCAGAAGTAGAAACTGATACAAAGATTCAAGTGCAAGTGCAAAGTGGGTAGAGAAGTGAGCCAGGAAGGGGAAGATAGCCAATGAAGGGAACAAGTTACCACTAAGAGCAATTCAGTCCTTCTAGGAAACTTTAGAGATAGCATAGACCATGTCCCAAAGTAATCCCAGGAGGTGAGGGAGCTGGAGTGTTTATACACCTTCTCCCCTCAGCCATTGGTTGAGGCCTAGGGAACATAAGCAGGACACTGACAGTATCTATTATATTACCCCAGATCTTGCAGCTAGAAAATGTTAGAATGCAAGTCAAGTTCCAAATTCAATTTTCATTCGCACTTACAGAAATGAGCAGTTACCAAACACAACTGAGTGCCGGCTCCATGTAAAACACCACGTTGATGAAATTAACCTACTTAACCAAATTATTTTGGGTTGGTATATCCAAAGAAAACACAAGTCATCTTTTTATCAATTTTCATCAACAGAAGAGGGGGGGAAAATGTGCTTGTAAGTCATTGCCTTCTCACTGGAATTAGCCAAATGCCCTTCCAGGTCTCCTTCTTCTGTGAGAGATTTCCCTCTGATTCAGCCACAGATGCCTTGGGCAGAAGTTCCAGAGCCTCAAACTATCATCCCAAATGACTGATTACAGGCCTCAGAGTCTGCCATCCCAGGGATGATGGAAAATGACCCACTGGCGGCTCAGCCAGTTGAGTCTAAGGATGTCCTTGTTTATTACGCCTCCTGCCCCATCCACTAACCCCCACTGTCCCAAGGCCACATCCTCCATGGGAACCCACAAGCAGGCAAAATAAATTAAACCAACAATCACAGGTCTGTGGGAGTTTACCCCAACTTAAGGACTTTAAAAAAAAATTATTCTGGAAGGAAGGGAGGTGTTTAAACAGATAGTGTCTCACTGGCATAAATAAATGGACAATATTGTAAAAAGTGATAGGAGGGATGGGAGGTGGTAGGAGGAACTGCTTCTCTAGCTTTATAAACTCAGCTGAAGCAGCTCTTTGCACCCATGACTTGAAGACAGAGACTGGACATCTTGTTCCATTTCAAGCACACTGCTGAGATCTGCCCAGTTTTTCACTGGGGGGAGAAAGGAGGTTGGATCAAGCCCTGGAATTGTTCTTTGTATCCTCAGTCTACCTCCCAGCCTCTCTTTAGGGACTCCCTCCGGGTAACCTGTCCCTGCCTCCACACCCCCAACCTCCAGGCAGTGAAGACATTTCCTGCCAAGTATCCCAACAAAGCCTGAGAGCCATAATCTGGCCCAGGTTCTTTTGTACTTTGATGACAGGTCCCTTTCTGGCAAGCCTCACAGTCCAGCTCTTTGAGTCAGCAGAGGTGCCAAGACGCTCAGCTTTGGGCACCTCTCCAGCCAACTTTCTCAGCCATTCCTAAGCGGCTCACACACAGAATTGCAGACAAGAAGCCTGTCTCTGTGACACCAGGAAATAGATCAAGAAATAAAAGCTAAACCAGTAGGACATGTACCAGATGGCCCAGGGCATCTGAGAATGAGGAAGAGAGGTAAGAGATTGAAAATAATCATCTACCATACCCGACGCTGGCTGCAGTGTCATACAAACTGGGAAAAAGACCTGAACCTCCTAAGAGAAGTCACCCAGAGATGCAGAGAGATGGACTGTAGAGCCCCAGGAGCAGAGGAAGCCTCAGGAAGGTAGGAATGATGCTGGCTGGACAGACACACTCACAGGGACAGCACATGCTCTAGCTCACCTGGCCAGCTGCACAGAGTGCGCCCCTACCTTCCCTGGGAAGGAAGCTTCAGTGGGGGGACTTCAGATCCTCTGACCTCCTCTCAGCCTGGATCCTTGAAATTGCCCCTCATCATTCTAATGGGATTTCAACAGCTTAGAGAGTACTGAAGTGCTTGGGATAGGTCTAGGCTATACCCCAAGTTTTATCCTGTATCTCCCCAATACATCACTTTGTTGTCCCATTTGTTAAAAAAGGAGTGGTCCTGCCTTCCAGGCTCCCCAGCACAGGAGATCCCAAACCATACCAGTCCACACCCCCAGGTACCCAGGCAGGCTACATGCTCTGCCTCCATCTTCTCCCAGGGCAAAAACTACCCCTCTGTCCAAAACCCCACCTCTGCAAGTTCAGACACCATTGCATGCCCTCTTCCATGCCCTCCCTCTTCAGAGGGAGATTCCAGATGTCAGCCTGCCCTGTCCAAAGGAGAAAATAGAGCCCACATTCATGGCCCTAAGGCCAGGGAGGCTCTCTGATCCCAAACAGGCACCACTTAAGAGGACAAGACCTCAGTTCCCAGGATACAAGTTAAAAACAAAACAAAAACAAACAACAACAGCACAAAACTGTTCTTAAACCCAATATATGTTTGCCTTGAGAGGTTTCTTTAACCCTCAGACAACCTGCAGATAGAGTACCCAGTAAGTAAATGTGGGTTGAAAAGTAAGATGGATCAATCTCAGACCCCCATCCACAGGTTCCTGATAGAAGAACTTGGACTCCCATTTGTTTAAATAGAATTGTGGTTACCAATTCTTTCCTCCAATTGTGTCAGAATTAACTGGCAGGAATAAAACAAATCGCTATTTGTGGCTCCATTCCTTCACACATTCATTCATCACATGGAAGGTACTTACTATAACCCTGGCCGGCTGCAGACTAGGACTCTGCTCTCCGGAGGAATGCGTTCTAGGCCCCTGGGTTCCAGACACCTGAGAATAAAGTGTATGCAGCCCTAAGAAGCCTGGCTCTCAGCTTCTTAGTTATGGAGGTGCAGAGGTGCTAATGGACAGTGCAGTGGCCACACATCATCCAGAAAAACAGAACTTTTGGTCTCCCTTTCAGGCCACCTCCACTCTCCGCTGTCCCCAGGGCTCTCTGGCTTAGGGCTGAGTGCACTATGAAATGCAGAAGTTGCCTAGGCCGCCCAAAGCACCTGCTCAGAAAGGACTCAAAGCTGGGTCCCCAGTGACCTCAGGCACTAGCTACCCAGGCGGCCGGGAGACCGCAAAGAGGAAGTACACCGAGGACCACAGGCCTCTGAGCTCCCAGCAGCAGTTCGGAAGGTAGAGAGAGCCATGTGCGCGCCGAGTCCCTGCGCTGGCAACCGGGATTAGCCTTTGGGGAACTTGTCCAGCTTCCAGGAAGGAAAGGGAGGATTGGGGTCGGACACTCCCCAGGGCTGCTGGGCCTGCCCAGCTCTGCACCTGCTACCCGGCTCAACTTCACCAGGGAGTCCCAGAGACCCTGAGTCTGGATTGGGGACTTTCCTGCCACCACCCTTGGCGGAGAGAAGGATGGACCCCCACCCCCCAAGGGTTAAAGAGGAGGAACTCAAAGCCACAACTTTTGGGGGGCGGAAGGCGGGTGGGCTGGGGCTGGGCGCCTACCAGGCCCTCGGGGCAGTTCTCATGCCTGGGCTCCCCCGGTGGCTGGGGGAGAAGGAAGGAGACCGGGGCAGGAGAAGACTGAGGGGCTGACCCGGACGGGACAGGGGCCACGGAGGAAAAACTTTGAGAGAGGTGGGGCGACGCGGGAAGGGGACCGCCCGGTGCCCCGCACCTTGCGCCCAGCGTCGGGCGCCCGTGCCTAGCTCGCAGCTCCCGGTGCCAGGTGCCTTGCCTGCGTCCCGGGCCAGCTGCATCCCGCGCGCGCCGCTGGGACCGAGGAGTTGCAAAGTGGGGGCGCCACTGCCGGGGGCGGGGATGCTCCAGCCGCGCCTCTGCCAGCGACCGGCGGCCCAGCTCAGTCGGGCCGGGCGGCGGCGGAGGTGGCAGCGCTATGGGGGGTCGGCCGCCCCGCCCTCCTTGCTCCCCTCCGCCCCTCCTCGCCCTCCATCCCGTCCCTCTGCCTTTATCAGCCCTACCGGGTCTGACCGTCCTCTCTCCTCCTCTTTCTCTCGCTCTCCATCACTCCCCCACCCTCTTCGCTCGCCTTTCTTCCTTCCCTCCTCTCCCGCCCTCCCTTCCCCTCTCTCCCCTCCAGAGGGCGGAGCTTCTCCCCTCCCTTTTAGACAATGCTGTGACTGCTCGTCCCCTTCCCCGCCCGCCAAGTCGGGGCTCGGGCTGCCAGGGCTTCTTCCGGGCTGGGGGAGGTGAGAAGGGGGTAAGCGTGCGGGGGTGGGAAGATGAGCTAGCTACTCTCACCCCATCGCCGCTGCCGTCTCCAAGTGGGATGGAGACTTGGCTCCGGCTCCTCGGCTCGCCTGGCGCGGTGACAGCCACTCCCTGGGAGTAGTCACACTGCTCTACCGAGCCCACCTAGAACGACCGGATTCCCCACGCAGGAGATGTGCCGTTTTACTTGGTTTGGTTTTTATCAACATCATCCCAGCTTATTCCCCCAAAGGGTTGGAGTTGGGCAGAGGCTAAACACGCCCTGTCGACTTGGCGGGCTGGCAGACGTGACAGCAATGTGAAGGAGGACAAGTTTCTTTGTCCATCTTTCACCTCCCCCTCTTCTCCATCCCTGGACCTCCGGCCACTTCCAGTGTCCAGGAGGTCCTCAAACACCCCAGCTACGGGTTCTCTACCCTCCTTTCAGATTTCTCCCCCCACCCCACCCCGCATACATACCTCCACCCTGCAGAAAGGTCCCAGCCAAAGGGGAAGGGAGCATAACGATTAATGGTGGCCAGTTCCCCAATTTACAGCCCGATCAGCTCATCCTGCTTGGAAGCCAAACATTCCTTATTGAATTCATTGTTTGGATCTTGGAATGTGTCTCCCTTAGAAACAATGTTATAAATGGTGATCTGCTTCCCAGGCCAGCTACAAAAGTCTGTTGAACCCAAAATGCAGTCGCAGGGCCTTACTGAGAACTGTCAGCTACCCTGAACAAGGAGGCCACTGATCAGCTTTTTCTATTGAAAATAAATAAATAAATATGCTTTTTTTTTCTCCTTGAGCTAGAAAACATAAACCTTTCCCATTAATTTTCCCCCTTTGAAGCCACTATTCTGTTAAGCTTCTTTCTTTTGCAGGTAACAGGAGGAGCCTCAGAGAATGTATTCTGAGGACATGGGAGTTTCTCAGGTCAGAAACTGTTGGGAGAGCTCAGTAAGAGGAGATCCAGAGCTGGAAGGCTTCCAGTAACCCAGGATAAACCTTCTCCAAGGGGTTCTTTCTTCTTTTCTAGAATGATCTTCCCTGCTCTGCAGACACATGACCAAAAGTAGTCATGACTTCTATAACTAGGGCTTGGTGCAGGGCCGCTCTTAGAAAGCAGCCACATGCTGCTAGAATCCCTTAGTCTCTCAGGAAAGTAGCTCACAGGCTTACCTTGAATCAGGTGACCATCCTATGACCCATCCCCTGAGCCACGTGTAGGCTCCCTTGTCCCATGTCCCATCAAGAACACTGACTCTAGAATTTGTTTAAAACCAAACCCATTTCTCTCTATAATTATATTCTCCATCATGATAAATACATTGATTAATTGATTGATTGATTGATTCAAGACACTATTCATCAGTTTCCCTTAGAAGCCACAAGAGAAAAAGGAAAAGTCTCTCTTCCTTCAAGAAAAGATAGGGACAATACATCTGGGATAAAGATATTTTGAAAATATTGCCTTAATATTGCATTAAAGTCCACCCTTGAGGGCTGGGGGTGTGGCTTAGTAGAAAAACACTTACCTAGCATGTGCGATGCTCTGGCTTCCATTCCCAGTACTAGAAAAAAAAAAAACCAACCATGTTTTCTTATAGGTTTCCACCCTCAAGAACTGGACAGGAAGGCTCATGGTATAGAGAAGCAGCAGGTGAGCCTTCCAGAAGGAGTTCTTCAATAAAAATAAAGACAAGTGCTGGGGGTGTAGCTCCATGATAGAGCATTTACCTAACATGCATGAAGTGCTGGGTTTGATCTCCAAAAACGCAAAAAAAAAAAAAAAAAAACACAACAATGAAAGACACACTAGAGCCACAGATGTGATTTTAAACTTTATTTATTTATTTATTTGTAGTAGAGATTGAACTCAGGGGCACTTAACCACTGAACCACATCCCCAGCTCTATTTTGTATTTTATTTAGAGAGAGGGTCTCACTGAATTGTTTGGGCATCGCTAAATTGCTGAGGCTGACTTTGAACTCTCAATCCTGCTCCTGGGCTGCTGGGATGCCACTGCATCCAGCTTGATTTTAAACTTTCTAGTAATCACATTTAAAATGGTAAAAAAAAAAAAAAACAGGTGAAATTAATTTTAATAATATTTTTTATTTAACCCAGTTTATCCAAAGTATTGTTGTTTCAACATGTAATCTATGTACAGGAATTATTCATGAGATATTTTACATTCTATTTTCATACTTGAGCAGAAATTAAGTATATATTTATACTTCTCCACACCTCAATTCAGATTTAAATTTTCATTAAAAATATTCAAATTGTAGTTATAGTTGTAGATTCATATAACGAAGTTGTCCCAAACATACTTAAATGGTTCCCAGCAATTGAATTGAGTATCAGTGTATAAATTTTAATTTTAGATATGAATAAATAAGCTTAGAAGTCAGTTCTCAGGGGCACTGGCCATATTCCAAGTACTCAATAGCCACATGTGACAGGTGGCTTCCACAGGGACAGCACAGGCCCAGGAGCAAGAATTCACTGACACATCTACAAAAGAAGATCCAGTCAGTCATAGAGAAATAAGGAAGTCTAAGCAAATCTGTTCCTGGGACCCCACCATACCTGGATATGCCAGGCACACAGCAGGGTGGGCTGGCTGGAGATTTGTTTGCTTCGGAGGGTTAAAAATAATAATAATAATATGGGGCTGGGGATGTGGCTCAAGCGGTAGCGCGCTCACCTGGCATGTGTGGGGCACTGGGTTTGCTCCTCAGCCAGCACCACATAAAAATAAAATAAAGATGTTGTGTCCACCAAAAACTGAAAAATAAATATTAAAAATTCTCTCTCTCTTTAAAATCATCATCATCATCATCATCATCATCATCATCTTTATCCCCTCCTGGAAGGTGACCTCACTCTAGGGGAAGTAGAAAACAAGTTTGGCCCAGTAGAGCCATGAAAGAGAGTTGAAGTGGCCCCAAACTGGACCCATAGAAGGGGACTCCTGGGAAGACCGAATGGGGCTTTGAGTTACAAAGGACTGTTTTGTGCTCCTCGGGGATACTGAGAGGCTCAAGCAATCATGCTTTGGATGGCCCTGTGAGAAACACTTAAGGGACCAACATGCCACCATTCAGCTTCTCTGTTTCAAGGGCTTGGTAGGTCAACAAGAATACCCAGAAAGGGGTAGAATGATTGCCCAAATGGTCACAATGACTCCCCTCCCAGCCTTCATACTCTTTGCCATGAGACTTTGTAGTTCCTCCAGTTTCTCCACCTGGAATCTGGGTTGACACTGTGACCTGCCAATAGAATATAGCAGATACTGTATTGTGCCTTTCCAAAGCCTGGGCATCAAGCAAGAAGCCCTATAGTCTTCTACTCTCTCTATTGGAACTTTGTCTCTACCATGTTCACAAAGCTTGGGCTAGCACACTAGAAGATGGGAGACCACACAGTCCAGGGCCAAGTCAGCTGAGTTGTTCCAGCCAAAACCCTAGGTGTGAGGGAGTCCAACCAAAATCAGTAATTCCCTCTCCAGCTGCCTGGATTTGATTGTATCCCCGCAAAGTTCATTCTTTGGAAGCTTAATTCCTCCATGTGGCAGTACTGTGTGGAGGTGGTCAGGTCATGGGAGCTGAGCCCTCATGAATGGATTCAGGCCTTTCTCTGATGACTTAGTTCTTTCTCTCAAAGGACCTAATTAGTTACCTTGAGAGTGGCTCGTTATAAAACAAGTTTATCCCTTGTGTTCTGTCTCTTTGTCTCTTTTGAATGCACCTGCTTGCCCTACCATTTTTTACCATAAGTTGAAGCAGCACATGGTCCTCACCAGATGTGGCCAATCAATCTCGGACTTTGCAGCATCCAGAATCATTAGGCAAAAGAAACCTCTTTTCTCTCTCTCTCTCTCTCTCTCTCTCTCTCTCTCTCTCTCTCTCTCTCTCTCTTTACAAATTACTAATATCAGGTATTCTGTTATAGCAAACAGAAAATGGAGTAAGACACTAACCCAGAACTGACCACAGACGGCTGAGAGAGCCCATCTTGGTTCAGTCCAAATACCCAATAAAAGCACAAGTAAATAGGTTGCCATTGTAAGCTACTAGAATTTGGGGCGGCTTGTTTTATAGCAATTGCTAACTGCTAAAGAACTTAACAGGTCCTGTGGTCATGGCTGATGTGACTGGGGTATCTAGTGGACACAAGCCTGGAGGCCTGGATTTGTTCATGAGCTTATGAGGTACCTCTGGGAACTCCCCTGTCCTGCCTGCCTGTGCCCCTAAACCATCCAAAGCAGCAGAGAGGTGTTTTCAAATGGCTTAAGTGTGAATGAGATGGTGACATTTAGATTTATAGCTGTTAATATGACTCCACTTTATTTTCTCAAGCTGGAGAGACCCAGGGAAATGTGAGTTACAAAGATGTTTGTCAGTAACCTCTACAAGTTTTTCTTTCATGGGAAAGAACTATCTTAATTAAAAGAGTCCACTTTATCTACCATGAAGAAATTTCCATGGTGTCTAAAATATTTATATGGGACAGTGTCTGGATCCATCCTTGGAGATGGCAAGGGTATACTTAAAGCTTTTGTAAAGCCCCAGACAGAAACTTACCAGATTTTCCCTCCTGCAGTGAAAACACAAACAAAGGGTGATAAGAAGGAAAAAGGAAAGCAAAGAATCCAAAGCACATGATCTAGACTTACTCCTTGCCACCAAATATGTCTCTTTTCACAAAAAGTATTTGCTAGTGAGCCTCAAGGCCAAACTCTCTCTCTCAGAAGCCATCCTGCTAAACAAATTGCTTATGAATAGTCTGGTAACTGAACTGTTTCAAATTAGATGGAATACTTCATAGAGTTTTCCTAGGAATCTATTCAAGTTTCCTTTACCCCAGGGTTACATTCCACCAAAGATCCTTTTCCATTTTTGGAAGGAAATATCAGTTTCTTGGTGTGAATCCATACATACCATCATAACAAATATTGAGGGTCCAAACAGTATTAGGTAGCATCTTGTCCAGAAATATATTTGGTGGGTTCAAAGATTGGAACTTAAGAGAAATCAAGTCACCATAGCATTTGGTTGCAAGAAACAGAAGCCATTTGAACGAGCTTAAGTAAAGAAGATTCATTTTAAAGAACTAAGGTTCTCTGGCAGGGCCCACAGGAAGGAAGTGAGCCAGGTCCAAGATGGGTCATGACTGCAACCTGGAGAGTCTTCTCTCCCCTTCTTTTTCCTTGTCCCTCCCTGATTCTTGTATTACCTTCTCTTTCCTGCTCCAAGTTATGCCCAGATGGCGGCCTTCCTCGACATGCACTACAACGTCTACATTGTTGAAGCAGCTGTCATCAACTCACTTGACCTCTGGTGCCATCAGCAGTAGCCAGGAAGGAAGTGGGGACCAGGATGTGGTATGGGTCCATGTTCTCAGAAGGTGAGGGGCAGGCAGCTCATATGGCCTGTTCATCTCTCCCTTGTTGGTGCTTATACCCAGGTTTGTGGCCAGGCTTGAGGGCTCCTCTCCACCTGCCTCTGGCCTGAGCATCCCTAAGTGATCCTAGATGGGGGGGGGGGGTGTTCTCTGATTCACACCTTTTGGGGGGACATGGGGATACCAGGGATTGAATTCAGGGGCACTCAACCACTGAGCCCTTTTTTGTATTTTCTTTAGAGACAGGGTGTCACTGAGTCGCCTAGGGCCTCACTAAGTTGCTGAGGCTGGCTTTAAACTCGTGATCCTCCTGCCTCAGCCTCCCAAGCCTCTGGGACTACAGGCGTGCTGATTCATGCCTTTTCTTTCTCCACATATTTTCCCAAGTATTTTCCTTCTCCTGAGATGTTCTTACCTCCTCTCCCTGCTGACAAAGCTAAGGGTGGTCTTTCCTCAGCCATGGTAACTTTTTCAGTGCCCTCTGCTCTTCAGCCTCTCAATTTAAACATATAATCTAAGTTAAAAAAAATTATCAAACATATTACCCAATTCATCCCCTGAGTTTCTTGGTTCAACTAGAACTGTTCCCAAAGCCCTCATTTTGGAGCTGCTCCTCACGCCGACTCATCCTCCAAAACTTGGCCCAAGTGCCACCTCTCCTGGGGACAAGGCCCATTTGGGACCTGGCCCCCTCCCTGACCAGCCTTTCCTCACCCCCACCCCCCCAACCACCACTTCCTCAGCCTTCTCACCATCTCCAAATGCAGCACAGTGAGCACTTCCTCCAATCTACCAGCCAAGAACCAGGATGGCGATTAATTTACCAGTTCATCTCCTCCCCTGCCGCCCTGAGAACAGTGAGCACAGAAGAAATTAATTTAGCCGTTGTGTTAGGTACTCACATTGTGGCAGAGGAGAGTATAACATAGGTTATACAGGATATGTATAACTGCCATTCAAATCTCATCACAGTACAAGCATTAACTCATTAATCCTCATCCACCTAAGAGGTGGCATGATTATTATTCTCACTTTAGACACAAGAAACTGAAGCACAGAGTAGTTAGGTAACTTGCCCAGGATCACAGCCAGAAGGGGCCAGACAGAGCTGGGATGTGAATCCCTGAATCCATCTCTAGTCCCTCTCCCAAACCTCTGTGCTTTCTGCCCCTGCCCTATGCAGCCAGGTCCAGTGGAGGTATGATACCCAGACTGCTAGCCTCAACCAACACCTGAAACCATTCGGGGAACCTGGGGCTGGAGGTTGACATAAGTCCTAGGGTGAGGGAGAGAGAGTCAGGGTTATTGCTTCCTTGCAATTTCCCCAGGGTTGGGCATAGGAAACAGCAGAAACCTCACCACAGAGCCCCTGGGGTGACCGTTCAATGTCCACCAAGCTGTGAGGCCAGCACAAGTTGGCCTTAGTGTACGACCCTCACTCCCATTTCTTCCCCTCTACTCACCCCCCTTTTTTTCTTTGATTATGATGTGGAAGGCTCCGTCATTCACCAATTCATTCAGCAAACATGTAACGGGCATCTGCCATGACAGAACTGTCTCCCCACTCAGAAGGCAAAGCCCTGTTAACCATTATAGTGTGATGAGAGAAGTAAATATGTATTACCCTAGTGAAATAATATATCGACGTGTTCACAGATCTCGCCCTGCATACACACACACACACACACACACACACACATCTGAGTTGTTGAGCTTTCCCCTGAGCCAGAGAGAGACTTCTTGCCAACACTCGAGAAAGGCTTTGTCTTCACTGGATAAAAATTGTGACCAATGATTTTCTCCTGAATTCAATAACATAATGAAAGCAAAAAAATAAATAAAAAGTTAAGTACACAAGAAAAGATAAATACACAAGAAAAATAATACAATGGAAACAAAGGACAACTATAAACTGCTGCCAGGGCTCAGGAAAAAAAAGTAAGACAGAAAAATAAACCATCACTGAAGTGAAAAGACCCAATAAAGGAGAAAACACTGAAGAAAATTTAGAGAGGACCATGGGAGGTCCTTCGGAAAAAATGAACACAGCAACATGGAGAATAACAAGAATTCTAAAAGGCGGAAGATGAAATAATAAGTGTGGGAAACCTAACATGTATAATTGGCATTCGCATGTATAAATTAAGGAAAATTTCCTCAACCAAACAATTTGATTTTATAGATTAAAAGAGCATACTATATTTTTGAGAAATGGATATAGTCTGTTTTTCCTTTTTAGTTTTTTACCAGAATGTTCCGTGAGGTATGCTGTATTCGTCAGCTTGCCGTCACTGTAACAAAATATCTGAGATAATCAACTCATAAGGAGAAAAAGTTTATTTTAGCTCATGGTTTCACAGGTTTCAGACCGTGGTCACTTGGTCCTGTTTCTTTTGGGTCTTGTCAAGAGTCATAGTGGGGAGGGTACAATGGAGCAAGCTGCTTACCTCACCACAGCCAAGAAATGAAAGAGAGAGAAAAGGAAGGGACTGGGGTCCCACTGTCCCCTTTAAGATCATGCCACTAATGACCCAAATTTCTCTCACCAGATTCCAATTCTTAAGATTTCTATCACCTTTCAATAGTGCCACGCTGGGGACTAAGTCTTTAACACAGAGACCTCTGGGGAACATTCTAGATCCAAAGTGGAGCATCCGAGGACAGAGATTTTTATCCTTTTACATTAATGCCATGTTCTTCATGCTTAAATTATGCCTGGTACCTGGGAGGCCCCAATAAGCATTTGACAAAATAATAACTAAAGGAACAAGCCAACTGACACCAATATATCCTATCAATGTTACTATATTTCAAACATAAATATTCCTTCGTTACTCAGAAGAAAGGTCAAATTACACATTAAAAAAAGAAAGAAAGAAAGAAAAAGCCTAACTAGAAATTTCAGCACAGTAATGCCCAAAGCTAGAGTATAAAAAGTTAGTCTTGTCCTTTTTATGCTACCATAGTGTTCTCAAGAAAGAAAATAGGATCCGGGAACTTTATATCAACTCAAACCCTAAGCCAACCATAAATCATGCAATTAAAAAAAAAACACCTCAGTTATATTGAAGAAAATATTAAAAAAAAAACAAGTTTGGTAAACAAAGAAAGAAACAGGTAAAAGCACCCATAGGGAGCACTGAATACATTTAGTTTGAGATTTAATTTAAAACAACTATTGCAATTCTGGTTACAAAACGAAACATAAATGTTATAAACCATTATGGTGTAGAAGCCAAAAAAGAAATGAAAGTAACAATTTATTAAGTGTCCTGATCTCCTCATGTTTTAATGGAAGGGAATGAGAAGATTTGTTTAAAGTAGGTTGCCCAACTAGTAGAGAAATAAACGAATTCAAGGTTACACAAGCATCCAGTAGTTAGAGGGAGGCACCCGCATCTTTGGTGGTCTTGGGGCTCAAGCAGCGCTGATGTCATTTCATGTGTTGGACCAAAGATGAAGAGCAAACTGCAAAGTGCTCCACTGTCTTGGACAAAGAAGATTGGTCTCCTACAAACAGAGTGTCCCTGTGGAGAAATAAAATCCTGGAACTAATAATAGCAATAAGCAATCAAAACAGAGGGGAGAATAGAAGGGGGAGGAAATGGAAGCAAAACGATTTGGTCCTTGATTGTAGTGGACCTTCAATTCCTTATGCCCAAAGGAATAGAGGATTAAATAAAGAGTATAAAAAGATGAGGACTCTTTGGTACTATTTGGCTTGTTTCGATATATGTATATAATATACAATATACCTATATTAATCAATCAAAAAAATAATTAAAATGAAAAGAAGAATAGCCGGGCACGGTGGTGCAGGCCTGTAATCCCAGAAGCTCCGGAGGCTGAGGCAGGAGGATCACAAGTTCAAAGCCAGCCTCAGAAACAGCAAGGTGCTAAGCAACTCAGTGACACCCTGTCTCTAAAGAAAATACAAAATAGGGCTGGGGATGTGGCTCAGTGGGTGAGGGCCCCTGAGTTCAATCCCTGTTTAGCTCCACCCCCCCCCCAAAAAAAAAAAAGAAGAGTCTATGAGGTAGAGAGGGGAGAGAAAAGGTGGGAAGAAGCAAGCTGGGAGGGAAGCCAGTCAGCTGGGTGCTGATGGGATCCTGAAGAGGTGTCTAGCATGCTACCTTCTCTATAGGTTAATCCAGAAGGGTGGGAACCAGCAATGAGACCCTCTAATTTCAGGCTGGGGTGGGATCTGAAAGTAGAAAAGTGTACCCACTTCCCATCAGTCTCCTGAAGCAACATGGTATCCATGGCATGTGGCCACTTAGGGCGTCCTCAGCAGTGATGGACCAGACCCAGAGAGCTTCTGGAGGATGCAGGGAGCTGTGGGAAAGAAGCCAACATTTCCCCCACCCCAGAGAAGGCCATGGAAGCCAGAAGGGAGGAAGCTGGGGGTTCCAAGTACATCTCACAGTTGGGATAAGAGGACCCACAAAAAGATCATGTTTAAGCCATGCTAGAGATGACATGAGGCTCAGACATCTTGGGGGAGCCAGGGTGGAAGATGCTGTACCCAGAACAAACATGCCACCTGCCCAGGGCTAGATTTCCCCACTCACCCCCCCCCAATTGCCAAGATGTTACATAAGCCCACCGCCCCCACCAAAATGGAGATGAGACTCAGAGGGTGGGGCAAGCAGAATTCACTGATTTTTCACCTGAAATGAATGAGTTTACCAGAAATCGACCCTCCATGTTTTTTGTTACTAACTGAACGGAAATTCAAAATAAAGGCTAAGATGTTTTGTTTGTTTGTTTGTTTTTAACTAAAAAGTTTCTTCTCAGCAAAAGAAACAATCTGTGAGGTAAATAGAGAGCCTACATCTTGGGAGCAAATCTTTACCCCTCACACATCAGATGGAGCACTAATCTGCAGGGTATTTTAAAGAGCTCAAAAAGCTAAACACCAAAAAAACAAATAACCCAATCAATAAATGGGCCAAGGAACTGAACAGACACTTCTCAGGAGAGGATATACAATCAAACAACAAATATACAAAAAAAGTTCATCATCGCTAGCGATTAGAGAAATGCAAATCAAAATTACACTAAGATTTCATCTCACTCCAGTCAGAATGGCAGCTATTAAGAATACAAACAACAATAAGTGTTGGCGAGGATGTGGGGAAAAAGGTACACTCATACACTGCTGGTGTGACTGCAAATTGGTGCGGCCAATATGGAAAGCAGTATGGAGATTTCCTGGAAAATTGGGAATGGAACCACCATTTGACCCAGCTATCCCTCTCCTCGGTCTACATCCAAAGGACTTAAAAACAGCATACTATAGGGACACAGCCACATCAATGTTTATAGCAGCACAATTCACAATAGCTAAACTGTGGAACCAACCTAGATTCCCTTCAATAGATGAATGAATTAAAAAAAAATGCGGCATATATACATAATGGAATATTACTCAGCAATAAAAGAGAATAAAATCATGGCATTTGCAGGTAAATGGATGGAGTTAGAGAAGATAATGTTAAGTGAAGTTAGCCAATCCCAAAAAACCAAATGCCAAATGTTTTCTCTGATATAAGGAGGCTGAATCATAGTGGGGTAGGGAGGGGGAGCATGGGAAGAATAGAAGAACTCTAGATAGGGCTGAGGGGTGGGAGGGGAAGGGAGGGGGATGGGGTTAGAAATGATGGTGGAATGTGATGGACACTATTATCCAAAACACATGCATGAAGACACGAATTGGTGTCAACATACTTTGTATATAACCAGAGATATGAAAAATTATGCTCTATATGTGTAATAAGAATTATAATGCATTCTGCAGTCATATATAAATACAAAAATTTATTAAAAAAAGAAATATACCTTGAGTACAATGTGAATTAAAAATCTTTTCATTAAAAAAAAAGAATTCCATATGGTCAAATATCAATGTATTTGACCTGAAATTTCAAGTGAGAATACGAGATAAATGTTTTAGATCTTTCCTACTCAGAGTGTGGTCCAGGGACCAGCATCATCATCATCATCACCTAGAAGTTGGTGATAAATTCAGAACCAGGCCTCAGGCTGTGTTAAATTGTAATAAGATGACCAGGTGTTGCATATAAGTAGGCGGAGACCTTGACTGCAATACAGTGGCAGGTGTTACCTGGCAGCACCTAGGAAGATATATATATATGGTGTGTAAGGGGTGACCTTGAGAAGGAGGTGACATCTGGTTTGAGTCTTAAGGGTTAGTAGGAGTTCCTGAGATGGGGCAGGACAATGCAGGCAGAAGTAGTAGCAAGTTCACAGCCATGAAAAGCCTGGCTCAGTCAGAGAGTGGTGTGTGGTCCATTGTGACTGGAACAAAAGGTGGGAAATGAGAGGTGTTTTATGTTCCCCTTATGTAGCCAAGAAACAAAACTCCAGATGAGTGGAGTTCCCAGTTTCCTGTGGTGCTTCAGGGACACAGTGCACCTTCCCCTATGTGTGAGCATGGTTCAAACTGCAGAGCTGGCTGGGGAGCAAAGCCACCTCCTGTCACAGGGAGATGCAGACCCTTCTGAGAGGAGCCAGCTGGGGAAGTTTCTTGGAGGACACATATGCTTCCTGGGCCAAGAACCTCAGCAAGGAGCCAAGGAAGGAGAGGCGGGGGATTGGTGCATCCAGAGAGACAGCCCGTGAGCGCCTCTTCCAGTCTGTCCTGAGATGCTGACCCTCTGCCCAGAGCTGGCCACACCTCTGCAGTTGCAAAGCCAACTTCCTAAGTTGTACTGCGATGAGACCTTGACAGCCTCTCCTCCCTGTCCCTGGCCCACCAACTCTCCGCTCTGCACAGAGATGAACGCACGTTTAGCGTGTTCGCACACACCCTACCTAATCACTTTGCTATGGGGACTTCCCCATGCCTTCCTGTTGTGCCCTGATTGAGAACAGGCCCCAGCCACCCAGCCCTTCCAACAAGCTTAACCTCTTCTTCTCCAACCCCAGCCACCAGGGAGGAGTGGGAAGGAGGGTCTTAAGCATTTAAGTGACCCAATGAGAATGTAATTGCCAATGCTCAGTCAAAGGGCTCTTGCTCTGTGGGAAGAAGTTAGTGTCCGGGTAAAGCAGGGAGGGTGTGAAGAGATGGGCACTGGAGCCGGAGGAGGAGAGAGGGGCCGGGTCTGGTCTTGTGGGCTGTGGTAAGGAGTTTGGGGTTTCATTCATATTGCAATGGGCTGCCCTTGCATAACGGACTTGCTATAGAGCTGAGACCTCACGCCCTTGTGGGAGAAGCTGGTGAGGTAATATCTATAAGAAGACCATTGGGAGCTCAGAAGAAAGTCACAGGGGAAGTGATGAAGAAATCTACGGAAGGCTGTTGCTTGTGTGTGCGGTGGTAAGCCTGAGTCAGCAAGGGAGGCCTGGGAAGAAAAGGTGGACACAAAGTGAGGGAAAGCAAGGATAGACGGAACTCAGGGAGGGACCAAAACCTGTGAGGACACACTGGAACACGTGTCTTTCCCACAGCTGGGAGTGACTTGCAGGAGATACTAATGCACTAAGACTCACAGCTGCACGTGGAGGCAATCCAGGGTGAGAAAGAGGAGCAGTTGGCCTAACTGGCCTCGCACTAAAGAAGCCAGGCAGTAGCAGCTTGGGGATAGGGACAGATGCAGCTGTGGTTGGTGGCACCTGGATCCTGCACTTATCTTCCAAATGCTGCTGCTGCTGCTGCTGCTGCTACTTTGTGTCTTTTTTTCAGAATGTGCACAAGTTTCTCTTGTGAACAACTTTGACTTGGACCTGCAGAGGGAAGAGAATTCCAGGAAATGTGATTCCAGCTTAAGCTGATTGATACAGAAGAAGCGACCCCAGAGTCCAAGCAGAGACCTGGGGGGAGCCTAAGTTGAGAGCTTTAATTCTGGTTTTGTTTAATATTACAAAGGCACTCAGATCAATGACTTTGTACTAGTTTCTGAATGCTGTTTTGAGAAACTGCATTTATAGGAGTGTGATGGCATACAATGACTTTGCTCTTAATTATTATTATTTTTTTTGCATCCTATCTTTTACTCGATAAGTGCGTTTACCTTCTGCTTTTCATGTTGAGGTCTATGCACTTAAACCTTCTAATAACTGTATTAAAAGTTTATAATAACTGTATTAAAAGTTTACTTTAACTGGGGCCAGAGATAGAGCTCAGTGGTAGAGTGCTTTCCTAGCGTGCATGAGGCTCTGGAATTGATCCTCAGCACGACAAACACAAGGTGCCTTAATTTATCTTTAAAAAAAATGCAATAGATTGCCATAGATGTATTTGAGGTAGGAAAGGATTATGATTACAACATGTAAACTGGTTGAGGAGTTATTATGGAAGTTGAGGAACAAAATTGTGGTTTACTTGGAATCTAGAGTTATATCAGTCAGGGGTTGCCATGATGCTACTTTTTAAAAAACAGCTCAGTATTTAAAATGATGTACATTGGTGGGGAGCAGTTGGGATAGTTCTGCTTCCTGCTGCAGTTCTGCTCTACCCGTCTCTCATAATCTCCAAATCGGTGGCTATCTGGGGACTGTTCTTCCCATGGTGATGTCTGAGGTGCAAAAGAGCAAGCCCTACCCAAGCACATTTCCTGTCTTTGTGACATCCCATTGGCTGAAGTAAGTCACATGTCCAAGCTCAAAGTTAAGGTTTATAGAAGTATACCCTACCTGCAGAGGGAGGAATTGCAAAGTCACGTGGCAAAGAGTGTGGATTCAGGGTGGGTCAAGAATTGAGAAAAGGGATGCAATCTATTATAAGAGGTAGCAGTGTGTGTTAGTTAGCCTTCTGTCACTATAACAAATTCCCGAGATACATCAACTTAAAGGAGAAAAGGTTTGTTTACTTTGGCTCACAGTTTCAGAGATTTTAGTCCATGGTCAGCTAGTCGATCTTTTGGGGGCCTGTGGTTATGCAGAGCATCATGGTGGAAACACATGGTTGGACAAAGCTGCTCATCTCATGGAAGGAAGTGAAAGAGAAGAGGAGGGGCTGGGATCCTAATATCACCTTCAAGGACACTCCCCCAATGACCTAACTTCCTTCCATTAGGCCCCACCTTCTAAAGGTTCCATCACCTCCTGATAGCACCATTGACTGGGGACCAAGACATTCAGTGATGTCTTGGGACGTAGGAGACATTCTAGATCCAAAATATAGCACAGTGGATGTGCAGAGAGGAGGACAGACTCAGGAGGCCGTTGCAAGGCAGAACTCCAAGGCTTTAGTGATAGACCAGACATGTAAAATGGCAGACAGAGAGGAATTGCAAGTGACAGCCAGGTTTTTAGTGAGGGTGTGTGGCTGGAAGAGAAGGATCTCTGGTGAAGGGGGGAGGTGATATCTTCAGTTGGAGAGGCATCCATGGTTATTTCAGGTAAGCAGCTGGCTTTAGGGCTGGAAACTCAGACATGAGGTCTGGGTAAAGTTTAGAATTTCTAGTCACCAGCTTGTCAGTGCCCTCCAGAGGGCTTTGTGAGTAGCAGTAACCCATGATATCACAGGAGATCTGTCCTCCTTTCCCCAACCCACACCTTGACATGGACCCCTAAAGACAAAAGACCCACGTGACTAAGTTCAAGGGGCACCACACTGCCACATGAAAGAACAGTTCTCACTCAAATTTGGAGAGCTCAGAGGAGGACATAACTCTACAGAGAAAGTTTGTGTTGTTTTGAGAAAATTATCTGTAAAAGCTTCAGAGTAATGTGCAACCTCCCAGGGCCTCTACCCCTAAGAGGGAACACCTGTGAAAATTGGTGATAACTGTGGTGGGTGTCATAGTTTGGGGTCTCTCAAATGCAGACAGTGAGGCACAGATTAAAGTGCAAGTTGCTAAGGTGGACAGTGGGTGTGGAACGGGAAGGGGCAGTAAATGATCCCAACACGCACATATGGAACAGGTTACCACCATGGGCAACTGGGCTCCATCCAACAATCCCACTTCTAGGGATGGATTTTATCTTGTTTAAACTTACAGGCAACAATGTTTTTTTTGTGGCTCTATGTGATGATCAAAAAAACTGGGAATAAAATATCCCTGAACTCTGAATAAACTATGGTAAATCCACAGAAAGAAATATTATAAAACCAGCATGAAAAAAAATTAAGAGTGATGTCAGCTAAATTATTTCCACAAGTTATCACTGAGTGTTCCATTCAAGGTGCAGAAAAGTATGTCTATATTTTCACTTTATGGTTTAGATATGTCCCCCAAAAGCTCATGTATAAGACCATAATCAGTGGATTAATTAATCTACCAATGTAAATTAACTGGGTAGTGTAGATGTGACTAGAGTTAATATGTCACTGGGGGTGTACCTTTGGGATTTATATTTTGTCCCTGGTGAGCAGAGCTCTGCTTCCTGTCATGTCCTGAACTATTTCCTGCTGCCATGGCCTTCCACCATGATGTTCTGCCTCACCTCGGGCCCAGAGCTATGGAGTCAGCTGTCCGTGGACTGAACCTCAGAAACCATGAGCCAAGATGAAGTTTTCCTCCTCTCCATTGTTCTTGTCAGGTCATTTGGTCACAGTGACATACACATACAGTGTGTGTATGTGTGTGTGTGTGTGTACAAGTAGAATAGCTAGACAGATGTTTACATGGTTATATGAATGATACAAAGAAGGTTGCTAACATGTATTACTACAGCAATCAGAAGTTGGGCAGGAGAGGGAAACGGAAGAGGAAAAGCAAGTAAACAGAGAAGATGAATAAAAGGCTGCACTGAAAAGAAATCCATGGGCATAGGGTCTTGTTCATAAGACTGCATCTCCATGCACAAAATGTTAGAGAATGCAGGATAGGTCTCTCTCTTCCCATTTGTAGGAATGCCCAAGCTGCATTCCTAAAGGGAAAAAGCCAAGTTACACGATGCATATGCTACAGTTCTATTTCAGGAAAACAAACAGGCAAGCCTGGCCCTTGTATATGTGCCTTATAATGGTGTCAGGTGTGTTAAACAAGGAGAACACAGTGAAAGGACACACCTGGTGGAAGTAATGGGTTACTCTAAAGGAGGGTGGTTTGGGCGCAGAAGAATAGTAGTTTTCACATCTTTTTTTTTTTTTCCAGAAAGAGAAAGAGAGAATTTTTTAATATTTATTTTTTAGTTTTCATGGACACAACATCTTTATTTTATTTTTATGTGGTGCTGAGGATCGAACCCAGTGCCTTGTGCATGCCAGGCGAGCACGCTACCACTTGAGCCACATCCCCAGCCCAAGTTTTCACATCTTTATATTGATTCCATTGGTTCATGGCCCCTAGCCGGGCCAGTTTGTGCAGTTAAAGCACACACACCATGACAGTGGCTCTATAAAGCTATTGATGTATGCCTGGAAAGGAACTGAGGAGGAATGGAATCGAATTTATTGAGGATCTATATTTTAACCTCTCTACTCCTTTCTACAACTATTATTTCCATTTCACAGAGAAGAAAACAGAAGACCAAAGTTCAAGTTGCATGCTCCAAGGAGCATGGATGGTCAATTGTGAGGTTGAACGCTATGAAGTGCTAGTCTCATTTCAAATTACTTTGTATCTACAAAATTCCTGATGGTCAGGATACAGCTGTATTGATTATAGCAGACACTCAAGTAATAAAGGTTTAAATAATTGTTCTCTCTTGTGCCAAAGTTAGGGCTGAAGTCATCAGAAGAAACCCTAGGATTTCGGAATCCTTTTGTATTTTTCTGCCTTGCCAGGTGCTGTCCTTGTCTGAATGGACCATGTTGGTTGGCCACCACTCTACTTTTCAACAGTGGGGGCAAAGGCAAAGATGGGGATAAACAAGATACTATTCAAGAACACAACTCAAAAAGTTGCCTCTCAGCTTTGACTGTGCCTCATTGGCTAGAGCCCAGTCACATGACCCCGGCCAGAAAGGCTGGGAAGTGTAGTCTTGTGTATTTCTCAAATTCTACAACTGCGAAAGAGTGGGAGAGCAGAGCCTGGGGGACACAGGTAATCTCTGTCCTCTAGGAAGAGGACACTTTGATATCTGAACATGGATGACCACCTACTAAACTCCTTGTCTGATCACTGCACCACACTAAAAATGGTTAGGATTTTACTTGAGGTGAAAATTTTTTATTTTTCTGAAAGTCTTTTCTTGGGCATTCCTGGGAGGATCTCCCTGGAGGGTTTTTTCTTTTTTTTTTCTCCTATTTCAAACTCATTCAGAATTTTTCTGAGGCCACAATGAATCACTTGCTTCCCAAGAGGCAAATACATAATAAACAAACTGTATGTGTTCATAAGTATACGAACACGCGCACATGACCCACAGACATCTTTAAATCTCCAGACAGTTGCTTCACCGGTCAAACACTAGAATGTTAAGGCTCACGGTGTCTCCAAGGGGTTTGAAGCTTGAGGCTGGAATAAGTTTTCTTGTCAATCTACCCAGGGATGTGTCCATTTCTGGATACCACTCAGAGGCAGATGCCCAAATCCCACCATCCTAGAATCCTTTATCTGGTTGGAGCTTGTGGTTTTAAGCCCACTGTCGTCCCCACTTCCTCCCACCCCCTCCCCATATTCTTCTAGAATACTCCGGATGACCTCATCTAAGGAAAACCTTCCCATACAGGACAAATGAGATAGCTTCAGCACTCTAATATTATTCCTGAGCTATGTTAAAACTTTTTAAAAGTCAAGAACAAATTGAGGAAAAACATAATAAAGTTTTATTTTAGTATTCAAGGAGTACAGGGGCTTTCCTACTTCTTCAACTATGGTATTACCAAATATTTGTAATAGAATTTATACTTGCTACTGACCTTACAATGTTACTTAAAAAAGAAAAAACTTAACATCTTTGAAAAATATTATACAATTATTGTCAATAGTAAGAGGAGATAATAAAAAATAAAGATTGGGGAGGAAAAAGGAATAAAAGTCACTCAGAGCTGCACCTCTGAAAGAATAATCTTTCAAGCACACTATCATTATTTAAAAAAAATACACACATAAATATGAAGGTATTTGTAATAAAACCAAAATATTAGCATATCTATGATGAGTTATTGATTCTGAATAAAGAGTCTGGCAAGTGGATGCAGCCATAACCTAACAGAAGTGGATGAAATGACAGGCCAACTCCATAGTCTAAGGAATTTTATGTCACTTCATGAAACAAGTTTTCTGGGGGAAAAAAAAAAAATTACCCACCCTATTCTGCTGTTGAATACACACAATCTTCCCTCTTCAATAAAAACAGTAAGAAAGAAAATCATCAGATATGTGAAAAGTTTCGAGTCCACAAGAAAGGACCAGCTTAAGAAACTGGAAGAAACGTGCCCATGAAACAATTTACATGAAACGGCTCCCTAAGTTATCTGTGCAGCGGGACTTGAGGGAATAGAGCATCTATGAAAAGATCTCATGGTGGAAGACTGTGTCTTCCTTTAAAATCCTTAGACATAAGATGCAACTGGAGTGTTCTGACCCAGTCAGAGGTGTTACTCACTACGCTACTGGCCCCATTGGCCAAATCGACCCGAATCTGATCCAGAAAACACTGAAAGTAGAGAAACATGTTAAAAGGGAATGTACTCCACATCTCCTGAAGGAAACCACATAAATCACTCAACAAGTAAGTTGTAAGGAAGAGAACATGAGAGAGACCTGGACACGGGAAGACGTGAATTATCAGCCAATGGCAAAATGTGGATCTCAGGTGGATTCTATTTCAAATATTTGAGACTGGAAATTTAAACACTGGCTAGATGTTTGATTGTATTGTGGAAATATTGTTAATTTTTAAAGGTATATTCATTGCATCAGAGTAGTTGTTAACTACTGAAATATAGATGAAGTGCTGTCTGGGATTTGCTTCAAACTAACAGGAAAGTGGAGGGGTGTATTTGAAATAAGATTGGCATTGAGTCCATACCTATTAGCTGGGTGATGGGCACAAGGGGTGTGGTTTTGGTTTTGGTGTGGGTTGCTTTGGGCATGCTAAACAAGCATTTTACCACCGAGCTGAACTTCCTGCCTCCCTCAGGGGTTTATTGTGCTATTCTCTCTACTGTTGTGTTTGAAAATGACTAAACACAGGAGCAAGAGGTTGGAACTGGGGTTGGGGAGGGGGAGGGGGTTGTGGCTCAGCAATAGCGCTCTCGCCTAGCATGTGCGGGAGCCTGGGTTCAATCCTCAGCACCACATATAAATAAATAAAAAAGTTATTGTGTCCAACTACAACTAAAAAATACATATATTTTAAAAATTAAAAAAAACAGTTGGTGAGTCAGATAATTGCTCTGGAAATTCTTCCAGACTCTTTTGAGGAAATGGAAAGAGAAAATGAGTGACAGTATATAAAACAGATCTAAGAGATGCAGTATAAATGGAAAAGTCAGAATCGCAGAAAGAAACCAATAGAGAAAAAAATGATAAGATTTTGGGGGGGGAGGTACTGGAGATTGAACCCAGGGGCACTCTACCCCTTAGCACATCTCCAGCCCGTCTTTTGAGCCTGTCTTGCTAAGTGGCCAAGGCTGGCCTTGAACTGGAGATCTTTCTGCTTCAGCCCCAAATAGCTGGGATTACAAGTCTGTGCCACTGTGCCTGGCTAAACTAAATTTCTTATAAGCTGATTTCTCTTGCCTCGTTGATGGCTTTTAACAAATTACAATTTTCTTAAACACTGGCCAAAGGAGGAGGCATGCAAACAGCAAAACGGCATCCAGGAGAGCTTTTATTTGTACGGAACAGTTTTAAAAATACAGAATAAAATAGCTTTATCTCTACTATTATTCACAACATCTGGTCCAAATATTACATATTTTTAAAATACTTAAACGTTTAATGAAGCCATGTTAGAAAAAACAATATGAAAATTCTTTTTTAAAAACTCCATAAAAGAATTACACATCTCAAAAAACAACCCCACCCCAAATACCCTCGGTATGCAAAATAAAAAAACAAACAAAATCCCAGAAAGGTATATAGGCAAAGTCAGTCACAAAAACTCAAGGAAAATACAGGCATCTCCACTGTTTTAGGAACAGTCAGAAATTTATTAATGTGTCAAACAAAGGTTGTTAGGAACGAACAGAAAAGGGTGTTTGTCTGAACTGTCAGTCGAGTGGCAATGCTGGTAAGGGTGTCCAAAGTGCCTGGAACTACATACAGCAATTCTACGGACGCTGGATGTCAGAATGATGAAGAGGCACAGTCAACAGCAACCTGTTGAAGGGACGGGAATGTCTGCGAGGCTGCTGACGGGAGGCCAGCACTGCCGGGCTGCGGGGACCCAGGGGTGGAAGCTGAAAACTGGCGACACAGGCAGCCTTCTTGCACTACTTGGGTTCTGACTGTAGGAGGAGGAGAGGGTAGGAGATGTCCTATTCTCTGTGTCCAAATCACAGGGGACAGAGGACAACATGCAGCATGTGAAACCCCAGCTTCTTCTCTGAAGCCAAGGGTCAGTTTCCTGGAGACGGGAGTTCTGTGAACACTCAGGCGCGGGAGCTGCCTGGGTGTGGCTGGGTGTGCACAGCAGGCCCTCACGCCGACCCTTCCCAGGACACCCCAGGCCTGCAGCCAAGTGTACAGCCCAAGCACAACCACCTGCCGATACTGTCTCTCCTCCGGCCAGATGGAATGAGGCTTCTGCCACTGCTCCTTATTCACCTTCTGTCTGGCCTGTCTGTTCTTGTGGCACTGGTATTACTGAAGATTGGACTCGCCAACTTTAAAACTAAGTTGCTAGTTATCAATATCTCAGCAGGGATGTGAATGAAAGAAATTACAACTTAGCTCATGGTCATAAAATATACATATGGGTAAATAAAGTATACACACAATACTAGAGATTCATCAATGGAGAAATTCTATAAGCACATGACATTGTCATGAAAATTATATCATTCCCTCCCTGGAAAACTGTGACTATTATCCTGGGCAGAAATGTTATTTTACTATATGGAAATACTGCGAGATTCATGCATAAACCAAGTTGTCGTGAAAGTCAGTATTCTACAGTATAAAGCAAATTTTGCATGTGAATTTGTTACCATGAAAATAGGAAACCATCGGGACCCGCGATGCTTCATTTTAGCTGGTCTGGTAAAGCCACTTCTCTTGCCTTAATCAATCCCAAGAAACTAAAAGTTAACACTGGAAAACCCTCTTAAGGAAGATTCTGAAAACAAATGTATCCATGAATCTAAATTTAACTCCCTAATGAGAATGAAATCACAAAGACTGGAGCCATTCCCCAGTATTTTCTGGACCTGTGGAGGGGTCTCCCCATTTGTGAATCTGTCAGCATCTCCTATCTGTTAAATGCTATTTCTATCTTCCATGGCCAACACAAATGCCTTCCTTCAGGGACCCAGGCAGGTGAAAATGATGGACAGGTGGTCACTGCAAAGTTAAGAGACTGAATGCCCTACAAGAACATTCACATCTAAAATACTCTGTTAACATTCTATTGGCAAAATGAAGCACAGCAGTGCACAGCCCCACAATGCAGGCCAACAAATGTGCAAGAGAAGGATACCAGGCACAGAACATAGGTGACCACTGTATTCAAAACCTCCCCTTCAGGTATGGCAGGGTTTCAAGCAGAACAATATATCCCTATTCCTTTCAATTATAGACTTTCATTCTGTGACACATTTGCTAGCAGGAGGACTGCTTCCTAAAATGGTTTGAGTACTTATGCATTCTATGTGCAAGATTTACTAGTGATGAAGGAACCCCAATCACTCAAGGCTGTGCAGAAACTACCAGACTCACTGGGGGCATCTGATCTCCCACCACCTGTCGCCTCTCTCCTTCCTTAGAACATCAGAGCTGGCCTCAATGGAAGAAGGAGGGTGGAAACTGTCTCCCATGGCAAGTGTGGGCACAGGACTTCCTTTGCCATGTGGATGCTTGCTGGGGACCTTCCCCCAGACCAACAGAGTTGAAGCATCACAATATAATCTGGCCCAATGAGGTGTTCAGAGGCCCACACCCCGAGTGGAACTCACCAGGAGGGGAGATGCCCAGTCAAGCTGAAGGGAAATGTGTGTGAATTATCAATGGTTCTGATGGCTTTCCTGGGACATATGCTGCTGCGACTTACCTTAGAGAGCTAGGATTCTGAAAATATGACATATTTAGCAGTTCTCCCCATTTTTCAAAGCAGAGAAGTTAGGCGATATTGAGAAAAACAGGAATATTAGGGCAACGTAGTGCAGGAGAGCCGTCCGGCTCAGGGGCTTACCAAGGTAAGAGTGATGTTCGGAACCATTAACCAGTGTGCTTCTAAAGTAAATATGCACTGAATAAACATTTTTTTTTAAATACAAAAATTAAATGCAGTTTAGAATCTAAGATCTTTACTCAATCTGCAGTAAGATTTTGGCAAAACAAGGCAGTGGCTCTGAGGTGTTCTTGAAGCCCAAAACTTCCAGAGTCAAGAGGGCTATAGTGACAGTCAAGTCAGCCTGGGGGCTGAGGGCACAGAAATGTACCTTGTGGACACCAGGCCACCAAGAACCACACTATACTATGGGAAACAGGAACACTCACTGCCACCCAAAGCTCAGCCAGGTCAATGACCACGTGAGAGGCACAATCTCATGAACCAAGGTCACTACTTCATGTCTCAGGCTTTTCCTTTGGCTGAAAAACTTCAAACTGAATCCAACAGAAGTCATTTTGTCAGAAAGAATTTAGTGTTATAAAATAGAACTCTTAACAGAGGGAGCCTGCGAGGTTCTTTTCTCATGGTCTTCTGCAACAACATAAATAAGGCAATATTTGGCTAAGGAATCTAACCTTCCTTTCTGTAAAATCAAGATCCAGTGGACAAGTACTATGACAACCCTTCAAGTCTCCTTAAAGCCACATCTGCCAAAAATGACTTGCAACAGAAGAATGCATTTATCAGGATGATGGACCATTCAATATGGGGGTTCTGTTTGTTACCTGTCCCAACTTCCCTTCTTCACAAAACAAATTCACGTGTAACTTGACCCATGTTTTCTGGGCTCTGGTCCAGTAGTCAGTTTTGATAAATAGATTAGGCATTATAACAGTATTTACACTTTCATGGTTATCAAGCAATACAAAACACAACCACAACAATGGTTACTGGCCTTAACAGCCATTACAACAAGCTTCCCTGATGGTATCCACAGCTTTACAATGCTGGTTCTTTTCTTAATGGGGATAGGGGGGTGCAGGACAAGTAGTAGGATGCAAGGGAAGAAGGTCAAATGGAAAAACACTGGATTTCGAAAATCTGCTATAACATTAAATAGGAATAAAACCTCGTAATTACAGACACGCACAACAGTAACATCCACATGACAGGAGAGCCAAGACGCCCACAGACGTATCTGACTGGTGCCCCTGTGTGGCACTCTGTACCCATCACACCAGCCAGTAGTGACAAATGCCAAATAGGGTGTCTCAGCCACTAGAAGAGGCCAGTATGAAATGTGCTGGCCAAAGGGTGGCAGGGAGAAGGGACAGTTGAGGATAATATTGACTTCAGGGTCCTTTCCCTTCCTTTCGATCCCCTGAACAGAGTTGGTTCAATATCTGTATTATTGAACAAAGACGTTAAGCATGCCCACATCTGGGTCAGTCAGGTCAAGAGCCCCCTACAGGAGTATCAGGGACAAGAGAATCTCACTTGACCAGGCAGCTGTGATAATGCAAGGACACTGATGTCCCTTGGCCACAGGAGGTCTCTGAAGGTACAGGGTAAGGTCAAGTGAAGACAAAGTGGGTCTAAGTGCTTCTGAGACAAAAATACCCCTGGACCCTGGAGGCTGCCTGTAGAAAAGCCAGCAGCAGGGACTGGAGAGGACTACAAGGAAGGAACAAGGAACGGCTGCAGATTTCACACATCTATTCCCACAGGAGAACTGGAATTTCAAGTTCAGTGACCATGGCCAGCAATGGACACTCTCAAAGGGCAAGAGGTCAAGGGCTTAAATAAGGACATAGGTGAGACACCATATTAGACACAAATCACTACCCACAACAGAAAAGCAATGTGCAACCTGTCTCAGCTCTGGGGTGCAGGATGTAAATGTAGATATACAAACATATACTTTACTTCTTGTTACTCAGTAAGGAACTACAGATACTGCCTCACTGCGGCCAGGCCACAGGGCACAGCTAGGGCTATACTGTGGCCTGTGAGTCTTCGTCTGAACTCCGGCTGTTTTCATTCTTCCCGAAGCCTTTCCATGTGTAACCTGCAAAGGTTGGGCTGATGGGTAGGTAGCTGAAGCATCTGTATTTTTTAATAATGTTCATGCCAAATGGCAAATTGTAGGATTCCATGCCATCGAGTGACTTGTTCCCTTTGCTCACACCCTTCTTCCATTTCCTGATTCCTCTTTCCTCTGGGGTACCTGTCACACACACATGCACACAACAGATAAAACAAAGGAATGCTTAGTTTAACTCTTCTGTCAGGAATGAGACTCAAGATTTTATTTACACGTGTGTGTGCGCATGCGCACAAACACTGTTCTAGAGATCAAACCTGCCTGGATGACAGCAGAGAAGTTGAATGTACTCAGTTCTCCAGGTGCCCAGACTCGAAGCCCAAGAACCACCAGCCCCTCCTTATCCCTCTTGCACCACATTTAAGTGACCTCCTGATGTCTTTACGTGTCCCTGACCTGCTGCATGTCCCACATTGTCGATGTTGATGGCTAAAGTCTGGCCCAAGCCACATTACACCTTTCCTTGGCCACAGTGTCAGTACTATACGCACCTAAATTTTATACTGTTTTGCTCTATTTTAGGTATGGTATGGAGTGGGGGACACCAGCCTTGTATTGGGCTTAAAGACTTTGCAATTTCCCCCCTTAAAACAATCCTTCTCCAAAATGCTTCAATCAAGAGACTGCTTGGGGGTTCCCTGTGTAGAACATCAGGCAGCATTACATCATTCTTCCTTGAAGGCAGCATGTAGAAGCCATCTCTAGGACACTGAGAAGGCTTCAGGTGGGACCACATCCCAGAAAGTCTATTGCCTAGTTCTTCTTAAGGACCACTCACCCATGAGGGCTCCTATGCTGCAGGGACAGCTGTTTTCTTATGTCTCATCACTGACCTTGGCCTTTCGGATCTCAGCCCTTGCCTACCATCCTTCGGTAGTGGGCTGGAAGTTCGCCTTAGGAATAATTCATTTAAAGAACAGGGACCGGGGGAGAGGTACCACAGGCTGTTACCAGCAACTCAAGAGTGTATCAATGAGTCTGAGTCCATGGAAGCCACAGTGGACAGACCCAAAGTCAATCAACTTATTAACAAAAATAGATTCACATATCATCTCAACTGCTTTAGAAGGCAGTTTTTTGCTTTTTTTAAATTTTTTGGTACCAGGGATTGAATCCAGGGGTGTGCCTTGCTAAATGCTGAGGCTGGCTTTGAACTTTTGATCCTCCTGCCTCAGTTTCCCGAGTTGTTACGATTATAGGCATATTTCACCATGCCTAGGTAGATGACAATTTTAATAAATGATGGCTTTGATCTGTTTTACTTTTCCTGATTCTTTTTTATTTATGTTGGAAACAAGGTCTTACTATGTTGTCCAGGATGGCCTCAAACTCCAAGGCTCAAGCAATTCCTCCTGCCTCAGCCTCCCAAGTAGCTTGGGACTACAGGTGCATGCCACCACAACCAGCTTCTGCTTCTTGTTTTTGTTTGGCAAAAAACAAAACAATAACAACAGCAACAAAAAGCCCTCACACATGTAGTAAGCATGATCAATACACACCACATACCTGGGATGGTGTTGTCCAAAATAAAGGCCACACAGCCTCCAACAAACATAGCCGTTGTAAGAAGGACATTCAACACTTGATCAATTCCTGTTATGCCTAGAAGCAGAAAGAAACCATCATGAGGTCATCACTGCAAGCCTGCCCTTGACTCAGGAATGGGCAGTGGGTGGGCACGACTCTGCCAGTCAGGTCTACAGCATATGAAAGTGTATGTTTCCCAGTTGTACATCAATAAAGTTCTGCCACTAATGTTTTAAACTAATATGAATACTTCAACAATAATCCAACGATACCTCCATAGGGAAAAGTCCTAACAGTAGAGCATAGGAGATGAACGTAATAGAGTGACATTGACCCTATAACAAACTATGAAGCCACTGTAAAAGCATTGTTTATAGTTTCTTTTTTTTGGAGTGGGGGGGATACCAGAGATTGAACTCAGGGGCACTTAACCACTGCGCCACATCCCCAGCCTTTTATATTTTATTTAGAGACAGGGTCTCCTTGGTTTGCTTAGGGTCTTGCTAGTTGTCCATAGATTTTTAAAATAAAATATAAGTGCTGTAAAGCTTTTTAAAAAGTTTAAAAATTGCATAATGAATAAGACAACAAAAATATCTGTGGTATCTATAATCATACGAGAGTTTTCAGTATTCTGGGTTACTAATTAGAGCCTAGCTGTTTTTCATAATCAGGAGCAACTGGATATGAAGATATCCTCCATGAAATGTGACAGATTAAAATGTAAAACACAGCAAGGATATCTATGCTATTAGGAAGTTCTCACACTTTCTACACTTAAAACATGATGATCTTCAACAGAAAATAAATGTTGATGAGCATGTAAACAAAGGAATTCTGTATATACATAGCTGATGAGATTGTAAAATGGTACAGTCACCATGGAAAACAGTTCGGCAGTTCCTCAAAAAGTTAAATATAGAATTACCATATGACTCAGCAATTCAACTCTTGGATATATACCCAGAAGAACTCAAAACAGGTACCCTAACAATTATAGTCTGTGCTCCTCATTTGCAATTTTTGTGTTTGTGAATTGCACTAAGACTTACCCGTAAACTCAAAATGAACACTCTTGGTGCTCGTGCCATCTCATGAGCATGCACAACAGTGGAAAATCTGAGTTCCCAACACACATATTCCTACCTGAAGTCAAACAAGGTGACCCCACTTTTCAATTCTCCTCTAAATAAATCTCTTTTCTGTAGTCTCTATAAAGCCATGTTTATCACACTTTGTGCTTTTCCTTGGTGATTTTGTGATTTAAAATGATCACCAAGTGTTGTGCTGAAGTGCTGTCCAGTGTTCCTCAGTACAAGAAGTCTGGGTGAGTATCAGGTAAGATTCACTCAGGCATGAGTTATAGTAGTACTGGCCACATTCCCCCAGAAGCAGTGGTTCAGTGTTTGCTAATTCTGTTTGAGGCAATTTTACAGAACATAATAATCATATATGAGAAGTGTTTGTACATGTGTACCAATGGTCACAGGAGCTAAAACATGGAAACAAATGCTCATCAACGGGTGAGTGGATAAACAAATTATGGCATATACATGTTGGTCATAAAAACTGAAATATTTAAACATCTACAACACAAATGAATCTTGAAACTATTATGCTAAATGAAAGACAGACACAATAGGTCATATATTGTACGATTCCATTTATATGAAATATACAGAATGGGTAAACCCAGAGACAGAAAAAGCAGATTGGTGGATGCCAGTGGCTGGGAGAGGAGGTTAACAGCTTAAGGAATAAGGAGTTTTACTGTGGCATGATGACAAGTTTTAGAAACTGGATAGAGGTAGCGGTTGCACATAACATTGTGGATGTATTAAATGCCATTTTAAATTGGTTAATTTTATATGGGAATTTCACCTAAAAACATACAAAGAATGGTTATCAATTGTGAGTTTGCTAAAATATCAGTAGCAATAGCTGCTTCTTAAGACGGTTTTTCCCTTGTTCATTCTTCATAACATCAGGATATTAAAAATAGAAGTTACAAAGGTTAATTTTAAATTGAAAATAGCTACAATCCCAGTAGGAAAACACGTATCTCAAAGTCTATCAACTTGAGTTTTAAGAAATTACACACCTTTTTTCTTTTTTGCAGTGCTGGGGATAGAACCCAAGGGTTCTCTACCACTGAGCCCCTGCCCATTTTTAAATTTTTATTTTAAGACAGGGTCTCCCTAAGTTGCCCCCAGGCATTGAACTTGACATCCCCCTATTCCTGTGTCCCAAGTAGCTGGCATGCACCACTATACCTGGCTAAGAAATTATAACTCTTAATACAGAACTAGTCTGAGAAATCAAAATATTTTACAGAGAGGCATTCTCCCTTAGGGGGTCCTGGTAGACAAACAAACCGTAGCTTCCCTGTTAGTTAGATGTACGTCGGCTTATGTGAGAGGCCCCAGGCTTCCAAAGAAAAAATGGCCCAGAGTGAGTGAGATTCAGGAAAACGCAAAGATGAAGGTTCAGCAACACACTCCCGAAGCCACAAGGCCTTCTTCCCACTGGAAAAGAGCCGTGAATGCAGCCACCCACTCACCCCGAGATTTAAGGCCTGTTTTCCCTACCTGTGACTAGAGGGTTCTGTCTGAGGTAACTCGGAAGGACGAGCCCGAAGAAGATTGAGAAGCCAAGCACAAACAAGTTCCGGGAAGAATTTAAGTCAATGAACTGCAGGTTAGAAAGGCCGACGGCTGTGATCATTCCTAGAGAGAAAACACCAGACACAGGTTCCATTAAGTTCACCTGCAGCATGGTGACGGGTCACTCATGGCAGTCCTTTCTCTGTCTATCAGGAACAAACCAGGAGACCAGCGCAGTGGCTGGAGGAGTCCTGGGGGTGGAATGAGACCACTCTGTCTCTGGTCCAAAACATCTGCATCACACTACATTTTCCTTAGATGAAGGAGATGGAGACGGGAACTGGTTCCCTCTCTACACAAACAAGTCAATTAAATTGGGAACACACTCAAATTATCTGGTCATGACCCTGATTACTGTAACCAAATAGTGTACCCATTAAATCCAGAGCTCCCTTTAAAAATGATCAGTTTTAAATGGTTCATTCACAGGAACGATATTTGAACTAAATCAATTAGAAATTCTAACTAAAGAGACTATATTTAATTAATTTTTGTAGCATAATTTTCTAATTGCTGGCTCTACCTTTAATGTAAACTCAACTTAGAGAGTGATGTAGTCTTTAATTTTTTAAAAAATATATTTTTAGTTGTAGATGGGCACAATACCTTTATTTTCTTTATTTATTTTTATGTGGTGCCAAGGATCAAACCCAGTGCCTCACACGTGCCAGGCAAGTGCTCTACCACTGAGCCACAACCCCAGTTTGAAAGACATAATCTTTTATATTTTAAAATAGAAATAAACTTTAAAATTATTTTAAAATATAAATATATTTTAAAATACAAATTTATTGTTAGCTTCAATTTTAATAAAGAGAGTTGGCAAAAACATCATGATCTTATTAAAAATTAACAAATGTGATAAAGGAGCCTGGGAGGGACACCCACTATTAAGGAGGTAGAATTTTACCAAAGAGAGTGCAGAAGAGGGCTCCGAGAACAGGGTCCGGGAGGGATGCGAAGAGCGCGCTGAACTTGCCAATCATGCCCAGCCCAAGCATGAGTGCTGCACCATACTGGATCACTCGGCGGCTGCCAACCTGTGAACACATCAGAGGGCAGATAAGAGCTCGCCAGCCATCCTATAGCAGCATGATTTCCAGCCCAGCCTCCCAGGGCCCAAGGCAAATGTGACCGAACCCTCAGGCAGAACCTAGGTTATTTGTTAAACCTTCAGCTAACAGTGATTGAACTCCAAACATAATTACTATAAGGACACCCCCAAGTAGAGCTTCCCATCTCCAATCCTCCCTCTATTCTTCTCCCTTCCTCCTCCGCTGAGTCTTCTCATCTTGACTGTGGGTAGGTGGCCCCAGGGATTGGGGACCAACCCTTGCTTCTCCATTCCCTGAACAGGGTCACCCTTGCTCAGGTCTTGGGTATCCAATGCCTTCACACGTGGTCATTGGCTGGGATGACCCTCTGGGGTCTCAGATGCTATACTCTGGTTCTTTCCTGGGTTTCCTTGTACCACCTTTTACCTAGTCAACTCAGCGGAAGCACAGAAGCCTCAATTCCATCTTCCCTACCTCTCTCCCTGAGTCAGACAAACCATAGTTCCAGCATTCTGGAACTACCTCTCTTATTACCAGTGAGAGATGGTACAGTTCAGGGCCAAGAGTACAGAATTTTCGAGCCCAACAGCTATTGTGTATGCCCACTCCACCTATGTATGACTGGGCAAGTCAGCCTCTCTGGGTCTCAGATCCTTACTCTATGCAGCTCACCCTGTGATTTTGCTTAAGGATTAAATGACATGATATGCCTCAAATAGCTGAATGGTGCCTGGTCCTTCCTTCACCCACCGTCACAGAGTGATCTAACACACTGATTTGGGGATGTCAGCCCCTTGCTTAAATCCTCTGGGGCGTAGGAAATAAAGCACACTTCTCAGGCTCTTCTCAACAAAGCCGCACCTGCTGGTGAGCCCCTTCTCTGCTAGTTGTGTTATGAGCTTATTTCCTATTAACCCTGGCCTCTGCTTTCTAGAGGCTGTTTCTTGCTGGTATCTGGCTCACGAAGCTTGTACTGGTGGCCCCTATTCTTTGTCTCCTCCCTGGAGACTACACTCTGAGGATGTAAATTAGGTATAAGAGGTCTTGGAAACATTTGGGGGAGTGCCCACAGGGCTTTACATGTGACTTACAGTGAGGTGGTTAATGAAATATAGATCAATTAAAATGAAACACAATTTTAAATTCTTCCTTTGCACTGGCCACACTTTTAAGTGCTCATTAGGCATGTGTGACTAGTGGCACAGATGGTGGAAGATGGTGCTAGTCCCCAGCTCCTGAGAGCTTCAAGGATCCAGAGCCAGCTAGATAAGCATCAAAGCCTAAACTTTCACTAAAAGAGTGAAAAGATGGCTCTCTGTCTGCACAGCTGACACTGGCTTCCAGTTACTTCCATCCCAATCCATCCCCTCCCCACTCCTAAAAGAGCCAGTAAGCAGTGGGAAAGACCACACAAATTGCTGAATCGAACAAAATGACTCGTGCCTGGCTCTGATTACATGATAAGGACCTTATCATCAAAATGGTGCATTTTTCAGAAAACATTTTGAGGATCTACTATGTGACCAGCACGCACTACAGGTAGATACAAAGATGAATAAGTCACATGCTTGTGATCAAATAACTGCACTGTTCCACTGTGAGGCAGTCCAGTAGCAGGGAAGAAATCTGAGTTTGGGAGAGTTTTTGAAGATGATCTTGAGGTCTGAGTAAGAGTTCACTGTCAAACTGAGATTAGCCTATATGTGAATTCCCAGGAATACTACAGCCAGAGAGACAGTGTTTACTCTGTTTCTAGAAATAAAACAAGGGCTAGACAGCACTAATGAGGGCACCTACAGCTTCCCGTGTACCTGCTACACTCCAGGAGGCTGAGCTAAGTGCTTTACATCAGTGATTGATTCCAACACCTTCAGAAACAAGCGTGTGGAGACCAGAGAGGTAATGAAACTTGCCTATGGTCACACTGAGATTAAGTAATGGAGCTGGAATCCAAAGCGCCTCCCCACCATGTAGTGCTGCCCCTCTGAAGGACAGACATGGAATGCACTTAGCGAAGAGCAAGGGTAGGTAACCCCAACTCTAAATAAGATAGGTGAGCAATTCCATGTATAGAGAATGCAATAACTGAACAAAGACGGCAAACAACACAGTTGCCAAGAAGTAGAGGCAGAGCCTACAGGAAAGACGCAGACCGTCCTTTTATATACCACAAGGAGTCTGGTTCAATGGTCCGGATCAGTACTGTCCAGTAGAACTGAGTGTGGATACATCCTTCAGCTGTGCTGTCCAGTGGTAGCCATTAAGCCACTCAAGGTGTCGGGAGTCTAGACGTGGTCAGTGTGACTGGGGGAATCGGTGTTTAATTTTGACTTGTTTAAACTTACACAGTCAGATATGGCTCCTGACTACCCCACTGGACAACACAGATCCAGACACATAACCCTAGGACTACAGAGCAGAACTCTACTCAGAGAAATGGCTTATCCAAGGCTCCAGCTGGATGAAGGGCAGGTCATAGCACAGAACTCAAGCCTCCTTTCTCCCAGGTGGGGATCTTCCCATAGGCTGTGGGGCCTGACACACAGATATTCCTGAGCTGCAAGTCTCACCTTCCTACTCAAATAGAGATGGGAAATGACCTCAACTGTACCCTTTTTCCTGGAATTGAGTCTTGAGATTCAGGGTAACACAAATTGGATTCCAGAGCTGACACTGTGACTCTGACTTGACGCAGCCTTTGCCTGGGAAAGAAGCCTGGATGTCTGGGTGCAAAGGGATTCAGGACAACATCAATTAGTTCACTGAAAAGTGCTGGCAGAGTGCCTTTTCAGAATAAGCTGGCACCATTCAAATTTTAATAAAGATAATAATTCCCTAAGTCATTGGCAATGATGTAGAACAATACTTTGCTTGCTTCCTTTAGTGACCTTGACTAAGTTATGTAATGTGTTTTAAAAGGGTCCAGAAAGGGAGGTGGCTAGTTAAACTGTTAATTCTTCCAAGAGTTGCCCTCTCCATCTATAACAATTTTACCGCTGTCTTCTTATTAGGGACCAGTTACATGGTCATGGCAGCACTCAGGAGAAACATGGCTTATGCCCCACTCTGTGGCCATTAGACCCTTCCCTCAGTCCCTGGGCTCCACACCTGCTTCTCACCACGGCCAGCAATAGGACCTCAGGAATGACCCTACAGGAAGTGCCCATTGGGCAGCCATCTCTCCCATGCCATGCATTGGAAGCAACAGGCAGCAGCTGGGGGTCATCAGTACACCTGAAGCTGAACTCTAGCCCAGCCCTATCAACTTGGGGGAAAAACAACTAACAAGCCAAGCATGCACCCTGCATGTGTGCACAGCTCCCTCTCACCTGGATTTGTAATCAAGATTAGTGGAACTTAGTATATGGTTTCTTTTTATCTGATTATAGAATCTTACAAGGAGCTAGGGTGAAGATTTCTTTGGAAATTCACTCCTGCCTAATTTCACAGAGGTCAAACAGGTCTCGAAGGCTTCTGGGCTTGCCCCCAAGTTCTCAGGTGAAGGGACCTGTGATTCGCGCAGGCCATTAGGAATGGGGAACCAGTTTTAACAGTCTCTAGTTGCACAACACTGAATGGCTAGTGGGTTGAGCTGTATTCCTCAACATCCTGGCAAACAGCACTCTAGCCTAAGGCAACTGGAATATAAAGTTTATTTGCTAGCAATAAAGTCGAAAGGCCTGGGAGCAGGATCCTTCCTTCGGAAACGGAGTTTTGGGGTGGGTCAGTCCCAGATTTCCTAATCTGTTGTCTAGCTAGGGTGGAGTTGGGTAGGGTGGGGAGGAGAACAAGTGGGTAGGACTGGGACTCAAGCCCTGCTTCAACTTCATTACTCACTGTGACACTGAATCAGATTTCACTTGAAAGAGGAAGATTCTGCCACTGGAGTTTGAAAACGGTATTACTTCTTTAACATAAAATGCACTTATTTTTCTGTGTTGAGTGGCATTACCTCTCATTTAGAACTACTGACGCCCCTAACTGGTCCCCTGTTTCTACCCTGCCATGGTCTAACCTCTACACTGCAGTCAAAATCAGATCAAGTTGCTCCCTAAAGTGCCCTCTTCTACCCCAGTGTCTATGGACACCAACAGGCCCTGTGTTACCTGGCCTTTGGTTACCTGTTCTTCATTTCTGTATTCTCTCCCCCATTGGCTTGGTGCTAACCTTCCACTTCCAGAAGACTGTTCTGCACGGGCCACACCCTTTCCTGGAATGTCCTTCCTCAGATTATCTGCAGGCTCCCTTCCTCCATCCTGGAGGTCCACATTCAGGGTCATTCTCTTGGTGAGGCCTGGGTTGATCACCCTATTTAATACTTACTAACCCTTTCTCTTGGTTCCCTACCCCGTGTTCTCCCCTCTTCTCTTCCCTGGCTGACACACTGTTATTTACTGACTTGCTATGCTGACTAATGAGTGTCTTCTCTTGCTAGGATGCGTATTTGTAGACTGAATGAGAATGAATGACAGCACCCGAGAGTCTCCCACCAAAAGCTCCTCCTGCCAAAGCTGGCCTGCCTCCAAACAAACAAGCATTCCAGAAACTCATCAAAGGGAAAAGGGGAGATGTGGGAGGAAGATGATCTCAGAATCCCAAGCCCTTCTTGTTGGAACTCGCAGAGGTCAAACCAACCCGTGAAATGGATAAACGCTTAGTGGCCCCGATCATTTAATTAGAAAAATATGTGTACCTTCGTAATTCCCAAAACTCCAATGTTGGGACTGGATGAAGTAGAGCCATTCCCTGTACCAAATATGCCATCGAGAACACAGGAGAGACCCTCCACGAAAATCCCCCTAAAATGTAAAGGAATCAGGGAAAGAGAAACATTCAATGGGGAAACACTGCAAACAGGTTCTAAATGTTTGTAACCCATACATGTGGTCCACAGATCTGCAGCTTCCGCACTTCCTGGGAGGGAGGAATTAAAATGAAGAATCCTAGGCACTACCCAAACTTGCTGAAATAGAACCCGTATTCCAACAGGATCCCTGAGCTCATGGATTCTAAGAAAGCCCTTTCTAAAAAAAAAAAAAAAAAAAAATCCCACATTAGACACAGGTGTTTTGAAATCAAATGAAAACAAAGGACTTTAGCCAGACAATAAAGCCATTTCCTGTCCACTGAAGTAAAAACTTACTAATCTGATTCTTTCCTATTAAAATCCAGTTTCTTCAGGAAAAAAATACTTCAAAATTTGGTAAACACTGAAATTTTTAAAAGAATCGATCCACAAGCAGGTTTCATCAAATGCAACAACTCCATTAGAGAAAGATGGAAAACCAGGAATTAAAACCCCTGCAGAGACCACACAATCCCTTTGGAGAAGCAGCAGCTGGCTGGGGACCTGATCTGGACTATTCCCTTTTCTCTGCAGCCTCCATAGGGTCAATTCCCCACCAACTTCCAGAACTGTTTGGAGGGTATAACCCCACATTTCATGAACCTCTAGATCCTGCAAATTTCACCTCTCCCTGATCTTCCTCCCTATTTCTATGAACTGTAACTGTGAATAGATCACATAGTGCCTCCTCTTAAGAGCAGCTGGAATGCATCTAACTAATAAAACTGGAATAATTACAATCTGCTGCTAAGATTTCCAATACAGATGCAAGAAAAAAGTGTTCTTGGGGCTGGGGCTACGGTTCAGTGGTAGAGCACTTGCTTGGCATGTGTTAAGCACTGGGTTCGATTCTCAGCACCACATATAAATAAATAAAATAAAGTTCTATCAACAACTAAAAAAAAATTTTTTTTAAAAAAGTGTTCTTATGCCTCTGATTGTGGCAACCAATCAGACAAATGGGTGGGTAGGGTATTGGGACAGAATTTTTGCAATTTAGAAATAACCTTATAAACTGTGAAGAGGCTGTTTTATTCAAAAGAGTCTAAAATTTGAATTTACATGGAAAAAATAAAAGAATAGTTGGGAAAAACAGACAACAAAAAAATCAAAGTAGACATATCAAAATGACACAAAACCAAGTAAACAATGAGGGCAATGCTTGGCATTTGTTCTGGTGAGTTACAGGTTTATGGTGGTCTCCCAGAGTGTCTGATTGTCACTGGGAGGTAGAAAGGTTACAGATGAGGAAAATGACAGAAAATGGGGGCAATGAGTAATCCAAAGACAAACGGCCATAAGTAGATTGTCCTGCCGTCTGGCTGCCTTCATGCTGAAACTCCTGCTTTCTCCTCCACATATATCTAAACCAACAGCCTGGATGAAGAATAAGGTCTTCTCAAGGACGCACCTGTTTATTGCATGGATGGGAGGCGGTGGGGCACAGGAGAGCCTGGCACAGGCGTAGTAGTCACCAATGGACTCGATGATGCTTGCGACGACGGCGCTAAGCATGCCAATGACACCAGCAGCAGACACGGTGGGCAGCCCCCACTGAACTGAGGAAGGAAGACAACCGTGAAAGATGCATGCACTTTCCTAGAGGAACAGCAAAAGTTACCAAGACCTCAGGGGACCCTGCAGGATCTGCTCGGGTTTTGAATTGCATGGAAAGTGTATTTTTAAATCTTAATGATGAACATGTCAAATGCCTGGGAAAGTTACTGAGTGAGGGCCCCAGTGAAGACTGATCTCCTCTGTGGCTTTATTTTAAAAAACAAAATCACTTGGCTAGGAGGCAGATTCTTTTCTTCCTGCTTCAAAGTCATACTCAGTGTCTACTAAATTACTATTTAACACACCCGATGTGCAGGGGTAGAAATTTGTATGAGGGATTCATAGCACTGCTGTAGAGAGCATGGTATATAATAATGGAGATCTTTCCCCAGAGGGTGGTATCAAATGAAAGAGCAGTAAGAATCACCAACTAAATCCATATTTAACAGTAAAGTGTGCCACAAGGTATGGTCAATCCTCCTCTCCTATGCTACTGGCATTATTTTTTTTAAAGTAAACCACAAACCACATTATAAAAAATTAATTTTATTTTAGAAAGCAAAGCAAAGCCCTATAATAGTTTCATTTGGAATATCTGATTTAATTCTTCATTAAATCTTTTTTTTCTTTGAAAGTATAGATACATTTTGACTATTAGTACCAATAGATTCCTTTGATAAAGTTGCTGGCTTTTCTTTCCTGATTCTTAGGTATAAGGCACCCAATAAGGACAAGGCACAGTGGGAAAAGAAAGATGGATAAAACTCAGTCTATCGAACAAGAATCAAATCCAGTAGCCTGGGATATAGGACACTGACAGGAGAGGGTGGGGGCAGGGGCGGGGGTGGGGGGTCCAGAACAAATTCAAATGAAGGCAAGCCAGGGACAAGTAAATGAGGAAATGCCCTTATCCAGGGAAGGAAATTAGAAGGTAGTAAAAATGCAGGTGGCCCTTGAAGAATGGGGAAGGTGGGGGGCAAATTTGGGGAATGGGCTGGTGCTTGGGAGATAGGGACCTGTGAGACACACAAGAACTCCATAAGCCACCTAGAGGGGCCTGGTCTGTGTCACAGGTGACATGGAGCAGATTCAAGCTTGGGAAGATTAAAACGACACAAAGTAAGTGTGAGGACAGAACTGCTCCCACATGGGGCTGTGCATTCCTGCGGGAGTACAGGAGGCAGAAGCATCCAGGGTCAGAGGCGCAAAGTGCAGTTCCTAGGCACAGGCTCCCCCCACCAGCAACCTGCTTAGCTGTCAACTCTCAGGGCTGGTTCCGGGGCCTTCTTTATCAAGTCACATTTTGGGTTTTCTAAATAACCTTTTATGCTGTTACCACGTTAACTGCTACGGTACTGTGGTTCATTTTGGTGTCTTGATTTTGAGATGGTATTCTTATTTTGTTTTTACAGATTGAGCATCCCTAATCTGAAAATCCAAAATGCTCCTAATCTGATATTTTTTGAGCATCATCATGACAAAAAGTGCACTAAAAATATTATATAAAATCACCTTTCAAGCTCTGTTTAAGGTTATAAAACATAAAAGAAACTTCATGTTTAGACTTGGGTCTCATCCCCAGTACATATTATTAGGATATGCAAATATTCCAAAATCTAAAAAATATTCAAAATCCAAATACTTGGGCTGATCCTAAGCACTTTGGAAAAGGGATATTCAATCTGTACTATTTTTCAGAAAGTGTTTTTTATTTTCTCAGTCTCTTTACTTTTTTAACCTCTTACCCTTTGTCCTTATTATGATTTCTAAAATCTTTTTTTTTTTTTTTTGGTACCAGGGATTAAACCCAGGGGTACTTTACCACTCAGCCACATCCCCAGCCCTTCTTATTTTCTACTTTGAGACAGAATCTTGCTAAGTTACTGAAAGTCTCATTAAATTGCTGAGGTGGTCTCAAACTTGCGATCCTCTTGCCTCAGCCTCCCAAATCACTGGGATTACAGGTATATCTTAAAGCTGTTATTTCATCTCTACCTTTAACTAGAACTTTAAATTTGTTCTGTTACTTTATAGCAATTTTTTTCTAAACCTTGGCATTGCTGACTTTCAGAACAGAAACCTGAATGTTAACACTCAATCCAAGTAATTCTTAGCATACCAAAGACTGTGAACTGCTGCTCTTGATATTTGAAAACCTGCCTTTGAATTGATCCCCATCACTGGGGAGCACACAGGATGACGTCTCTGGAGCTGGTTTTTCATCCTGGAGAGCTGGGGCAATTCACCAGCTCTCAAAGCCCGGGACTGCTCTGAAGAGGAGCCCTATGTGCGCCTCACGACTGTCGTTCCAGTGAGAGGCAGCATCTCATGCGCAGCTCACGCAGTGCTCCTACTGGTGCTCACCTTGGGAGCCACCTGCATGTGCTAAGGAGGCTTCCTCCCACCTGTGCTCCTATGCCACCTCCTGACTGCCTCACCAAGTGACTTTTAATCTCACAGGTATGTTTATGAACCATGCACATTCTTTTTTTGAAACAGGACAGATATATATATATATATAAGTATACACTTAAACCCCATATGATCTGATGAGAATGTTCTTTTAGAAAGACTAAACTTTAAAAATAGCTTGACAGGGAAATGAATTGGCTCAACCTGACCAAGCTCAGGCTTCAAGTCTAAAAAAAAAAATCCCAATGCTGGATATAGAATCTTCACAAGAGAACAATGGAATGTGTTAACAACCACTGGCTCATGTGAGTCATTTTAGGGGCTGGGGTCTAGAAAATGCTACATGTGACTCCAGGTGATACCTCAGCCAGAGATTATATTCTCTGTCCCACAGTGTCACCCAACACTCAAATTATAACTTAAGATCCATCTTCCGGCCAATTGTGACTATCAACTTACCTCTGCAGCTGTGACTAAATTAAAAAGATTATGTCCACCCATTAAGCGATTATCTAAATTCCATCATGCTTGAGCAGTTTGCTCCCTAATCTCCAGGTCTCGCTCTCTGGTCTTTTCATTTTGGCAGTGCTGGTACGAAGCAGCTCGGTACTTGCCTTTCTCAGAGCTGCCCTCAAATCCTGGCTGCCAAAACTCAAGCTTGGCAAGAACCCTTGTCCAGGATTTCATCCTAGTAGAGCCCAAAGAACCAACTAGCTAATCTGAGAAGGGAGCTGTTGATCTGTGTTGATGATTGTCCTCTGGGGACAAGGCCTTCCTTTTCTGTAGTCTAATCCTCTAATGACCAGAACAGCCAGACTCTTAGGAGACAGTCTGGGACAAAAGAGGCTTTTCATGTTGTAGAGCCTTCTGACTGTTTCCCACCCCTTAAAGGAAGGCACTCCTGGGCTCCTGATCTCTCTGGCCACCTGGATACTTACACGGGTATGGTACCTTGAACCACGGTGCTACCAGGAGCACACCCTGCCTGGCATCTGTGCGTGCATAGAAGCCATACTTGGTGCTGTCAGGAGGGAAGACGTCTGTGACCGTGAAGATAAAGCAGAGAAGCCAGGACACGAGGATAGCCAGGATTATCTGAAGTGGTCAAGGGGAGAAGTTTGTCAGGATAATGGAGCTCGTGGCTATTGACCACACAACCTTTCCTACAGTGAAACCACCACACCTCAGAACTCACCACCATCAGTATTTTGCAGACCCACTCCCTGAATGGAACTGCACTGAGAGCACCTTTATGCAGGTAAATTCACTTTGCTTTCCGAAGTCTTGTTAGTCAAGAATGACAATATGCTTGTGGAGGCCACACAGGGCCAAATCTCAGTCCCAAAGACAGTGAGTGTCCTCCTCTTGACACCACTAAAAGGATGGAACTGTAACTTGCACAGCTTCTAAACTTCAAGGCCAAGATGACTGGGCTGGTCATAAGGACCCCAATATCTCCCCCAGAAATGATCACCCTCAGGAGGACCTGCTTATAACACAGACTTTCCTTCACCTAAATATCTACACACGAACTAAGGCAACACTGTCAGGGTTTTTTAAAAAAAAAAAAAAAAAAGCCAACTACTCACGGGGAACATTTTGAAAAGCTGTAACTTGTATGCAGTCCACCCTTTCTTGGATTTGTAAATCGGGAGAGGAAATTTAACATTTCTGGCATATTGAGAAAATAGTAATACAAGGAAAATTGTCCTAAGGAAAGAAAGAAAGAAAATAAATGAGGTTAAGGTTGCTATATCCTTAAAAAAATGACTATGTGTTCAACTCATTTAACCAGAGAGTTGTTAGCCCTCTTTGCTACAATTTGGAAATCATATCTATCACCTGGGGGAAGATGTCACAGCTCACTTACCTAGCATTTTTTGATATAGAAATGAAAATGCAATGTTAAAGCTTTGGTTAAATTTTCCCAGAAAGAGTACGAAAACACAAAGAATATACACATTGAGGGGAAAACTCACAGTATATCAGGGAAAGATGCCAGATACTACATATCTAACAGTATATTTACAACTAGGAATTAACTAAAAAACCAAACTGAGAAAATACCATGAGCATGTGCACATACACGCTACCAGGTGAGAAGGATGTGATCCAAAATGCTCAAGGGGACTGACTTCGGAAAATATGATATGTGACTACTTTTTCCTACTTTTAGGCATTTTCTGATTTATACACAACAAGAACAAATTACTTTTAAAAAGCAAAAAGTGAAACTTCAATATTTAAGAAACTACATTAGGTAGAATCAGTGATAATATTCTGAGAGGTTTGTGTGTGCAGGACATTACATTAAGGCTTTTCTATGCATATCTCAGCTTTATGGAGTGGTTTCCAGATCCTCTTTTTATAAAGACACAACGCCAGTGGTCCAAGATCACACAGTGAGGTTTGCAGGGTGTAGGACCAGGATGGCAGCAGAAGCCCTTTATCCCTAAGCCTCACATTCCTGAGCCAGCGTTGCTGAGTGCTACACAGAAGGCAGGGATAGGCAGCGACCTCCCTACAACAGGAAGCTGACACTTCCTCATCAGTCTGATGTCCCCATGTGGCTGGCAAGTGTGGGACCACTTCTCATGCTCTTGGGTAGACATCATCACCAAAATAATACAGGCAAGCAATGATGTGCCTAATCACCCAAGGAGGTGCCTAATCCTCCACTTGGACTCACTCTTTCACTTATAACCTGAGGTAGAGTTGGCAGGAATCATGGGTTCTCAAAGCTTAGCTTAATTATTCCTGGGCACTGCTCCAATTGGCAAGATGGAATTATTAGCTCCACCGACAGCTAGGCAAGCACAGCTCCCTTGTCACATTCCTATTGAGATGCAGACCAAAGCTTGGCTGGAGAACAGATGTGTGTGTGTTCCACAGGCCTCCTAGCCTGTCTAGACACTTGGGTGAACTGGTGAGCCCTCAGAAGTGTCTGACAATACCAGCTCAGCTCAAGGTGGAAACATCATGGTGTCCAAGTTATTTCAATTCCTCTGGGACAGTGCAGTCTAACAAAAAACCAATATAGCAATGAGAGATGTTAAAACTGACATTATTTTAAGTTTAGACCTATGTAAAATTTTCATTTTTTTAAAAGAAAAGCTACTTATTTGTTTCAAAGTAATTAATACTATGAAATCCAAAACACACCAAGTTTGGTGCTATTATTGTTTCAGATGACACCCACCTGTGCTAAAGTGCTCACTCTTCAAAGCACATTTAAGAGGGGATGGGGGACACAGACAATCCAGAAAAGACACCCAGATCCCAGGCCCCACCATGTGTCAACTCAAATTAAATTAAAAAAAAAAATTTTTAGCTGTACATGGACACAATACCTTTATTTAATTTATTTATTTAAATGTAGTGCTGAGGATCAAACCTAGGGTCTCATACATGTTAGGCAAGTGCTCTACTAATGAGCTACAACTGCAGCCCCTCAACTCAAATTAAGTGAGCAGATTAGGCAGATAGACACACTTGTTTTCTTCCTACTACAAAGCCATCTATTATTTTTATCCTCAAATGCATGGAGTAGGGAACAGGCATCTTCTTGACAGGGAGACAAGAACAGAGGCTCAGAGTGGGGGCATGCTATGCTCACAAACAAAAAGGACAAAGGTCTCAGCCCAAGTCCTCAGGCTGTGGTACGCCTACTGCCCTGGGTGCTTTACATGTTATCTTTACATTTCACCTTACATTTACATGTTGCCTTTTATTGATCTTTCTTTTACTTTAATATAAAGCAAGTGATGCACTGTAAACTGTAGAGAAAATTTAAAGGCAGATAAGCAAAAGCAAAGAGACAAAATTCTGAAGCTCACTCATAATCCATTAGGTGATAAAAAACATTTAACACTCCCATCTATCCAAAAGGGCTTTTATTCTCTGGATATTCACGGGAGGCTGGACACTGGGATCAAAAAAGATAGGTGACCATTGGCTGCCACCATCTTTGGGGCAAGGAGGTCATTATCTAACCCAACCTGGGAGCATACTTTATAGGCTGCTTCTTAACCAGTTTTTAGCACTTACTAATGCCAAGAACACCTTTACACTTCAATATATGGTGTAAACTATCAGTGCCTGAATGGCTTAGCTTAGCATTCCATTTAATGGGCATCTTGTTTAGCAATTTCTGTATACATGACAACGGAAACAATGTGAACAATGATGTAAGCCCACCCAAAGAGACCAAGAATGTCCATTTGCTACTCACTGCAACATGGGGTCTTATCATACTTTTAAATGCTTGCCAATTTCAACAACTTAAAAAATATCACTTATTTTAATATTCATTTTGATATTCATTCTTTATGCATAAGGATACATATTTCAGCATATGTTTACAATAGCAAATGGCTTAAACAGCATGCATGAATATCAATTGGGGAATGGCTACATAAATTACAGCCCATTCATACTTAATTAGTGTACTTTTAGAATGAATCAGACCCATCTAAAAACACTATCTCGGAAAGGTGAGCCCCCAAAGAACAAACTACAAAATAATCTGATGTCAACACAATACATGTGCATGTTTATATTGATCTGCATGAAAACAAAAAAAAATATGGAAGAATAAACATTGAATTACAAGTTATCATGAGGGGTTGTTTCTCAGAGATAGGTGAGTGGGAAGACTTGCTCTATGTTAGATTTCTCTGTTTAGTAACTTAATTACTTAATTTCAAATTAATAGAACTAAGTGAAATGGAGGGGTCTAGGGAGCAGTGGGTATAGGTGAAAAAAGACTGCTCCAGAGTGTTTGGTGACAGAACATGGGCCATTAAACTAATCTCTCCTCTTTTGAATAGTTTGAAATTTTTCATAAGAAAAGCAAATTTTTTAAAAATTAATTTCTTAGGAAGAATACTGTTCCTATTAAAGATATATGCACTGTGCTGGAAATGGCAGTCACAGATGTGTTACCCTTACTAACCCTGGGGATATGTCCTTAAATGCTGACTGTTGGAGCAAACCCACACTTGCACAACTTGGTCCACTCTCACTCCTAACAAAGTTGGTGTACATAACATACATTTTGATAACTAGGAAAGATAAACCTTCTTACATGTAATTAGCTATTTTTATTTCCTTTTTTGCTTTACAGCTGCTCATATTGTATCATTTAACCATTACTCCTCTGGGATTCTGTCTTTTAAACTTTATGAATTAAGGACATTAGCCTTTCTGAAGAATTTGTCTTCTCAGATTCATTTTAGATTGCTTCAGTGTTGTTGGTTTTTTTTAATATTTTTTAGTTGTAGATGGATACAATACCTTTATTTTACTTATTTTATGTGGTGCTGAGGCTCAAACCCAGTGCCTCACACATGCTAATAAGCAAGCGCTCTACCACTGAGCTACAACCATAGTCTCTGTTTCATTGGTTTTTGATATGCATTTTAAATGCAGCTGTGGTGAAATCTATCAAATTTTATCTTTTCAGTATCTTTTAAAAATATTTCTCACTTTAGGATTAAATATTTATGTAGTTTTTTTCTAGCACTTTTTTCCATATTCATATTTTTATATATACACATTTATTAACATGTGGTGCTGAAAATCAAACCCAGTGCCTCCCATGTGCTAGGCAAGTGCTCTACCACTGAGCCACAGCCCAGCCCTTTTCTAGTTCCTCCATTTAAGTGTTTAATTCAACTGAAATGTAATTGTTATAAACTAGGAATCTTTTTTCCAAATAATTATCTAATTTTTCCTACATAATTCTTCCACTCCTCACTAGTTTCAAGTATGTCACCTTACACTAAATATTTTTTAGTGTGTCACAGTGGTTTTTTAGTCATAAAAACTTATTGAAAAAATACACTATGGACCCATGATAAATTTTAATAGATTGTCTGATATTTAATCATTCTTGAATTCCTGAAATGATACATAATGCACTATTCTTTCAATTAAGTATGGGCAGTGCTGGATTCTCAGGCTCTTTTCTGGGAAGAGTCTTACAAATTTGCATCTTAAAAAATCCCAGGGAACCTTACAGTAGACAAAGATGCTGAACTTTAGCATTCTACCTGAACATATATGAACCCAGAACTCTTTGCCTGGAACATCCTCCAAAACCACCAGTCAACTCTGGGTTTTTTTCCTTAACATAACCCTAGAAAGGAAAAATGAGAGCCAACAGTTCCTCTGTATTATTAGCTCAGTTAGGTTTCACCATTAAAATAAAATCAGGAAATTTTCCTTCTTTCTCAAAGCTCTAGAACGCTATAAACAGGAATTCTGTCTTCCCTGAAGATTTAATACACTTGCTGTCAACTATTTGGGCCAAAGCTTCCTTAAGGATCATTCTTGATTGCTACGGTGGACATGGGCTTTCTCCACTCCCAGGGCTTCCCACACTCACATGGTGCTTACCAAGCACCTACTTTGTAACAGAAGGTGGACCAGGTGCTGGGTGTGCCATGGAACTGGCCCACAGCTGCCCTCAGGTGACATCCCAAGGACAAACGGGTCTTGGAAACCAAAAATCACAAGAGCAGAAATGAAAAATCCCACCGAAGGATTAACAGGTACAGTTGAGGAAAGCAGAGGAGAAAAACGACAAGATAGAAAAGGACAGAGAAGTGGAAGAATCCAGGAGATCCAACATCCTAGGAGTTCTAGAAAGAGATGAGCAGGAGTGGAAGGGAGGCAGACATCTGAGAAGGAATTCAAATTTCCCACCTCTGCCTGTCGGAGCTCTCAGAGAAAGGCCCCCAAGCACCAGGCCAAGAGATGCAAACAGACTCACCAAGAGGCAGCAGGTGAGGTTTCAGATGTTGGGACAAGACCTAAAAGCTTCCAGAAGTCTAGCTGTGTCCAACTGGAGTTTCAAAAGGAGGGGACAGAGGAAGAGGCCTGGAAGACACTAATGGATAAGCATGTTACAGGACTGGGAATGGTCAGGAAGGGAGAGGAGATAAGCTGGAGAACAGTGAGGAGTCAGTGGCTGAGGGTGGGCCATAGAGCAGTGAAGGCCTGGACAGACCCAGGGTTTGCTATGGAGTCAAGTGTAAGACCCGCTATATGTGGGGAATGGAGGAAGGGAAGAGTCAAGGACGTCACTAGGGTTTCTGGCATAAGCAACAGGGAGCGTGTCAGTTTGAGCTGTCTTGTGAAATATCAAGCAGAGACAGCAAGTTGGGCACTGATTCTGGAAGTCCGGAGTTCAGAGGTCTGAGCTACAGGTTTATGTGAAATCTCTGGCGTGGACAGGATGAGCTCTAAGAAATGTGGCTTCTCAGTATTTCAACTCATGCATAAGAGACTTGGTGTGACTCACAAGGTGAGAGCTGGTGGTGCCTCCATCTTACCTCTCATCAAAGCTTATGCCTTCTGGACCTTCCCTCTCCACATCACTGTCACATCTGCCTTTGTGACACTGGCTATATGTCACTTCCCAAACTCTAAGAAAACCCTTCAACTATTCCCAAGCATGAATCAAAGTTTAAAATGTCAGAACATTCTTCTTCGTTTTTTTTTTCTTTTTTCTTTTATTACGGCTTTCTGAAGTCTGTGCAAACGTTCCAAATACTCTCAAAGGTTCTCATAGCAGTAGTGGGGGAGAGTCTGCCTGTCCCCACTCGGGTGCGTTCAGAACACTTACAGCATGGCAATGCCCCAGTGCTTTCCTGCTCTCTCTCCTGCTGCCTGGAAACCGGAGAGCCCAATGAGGGCCACTGTGGGCGTGATGGTCAGGGGCCCGATGTACCTCAGCAGAGCTCCAGGCAGGCCAAGAAGTCCGATGACCACTTCTATCAATGAGGACATGATGATGGCCCCCTGGATCTGAAATAAGAGAAAATACAACATGAGAATGAGCAGCTTGGATGTCAAACACTCGGAATGTCACCTGTAACCACAACTGACAATTCTGCAAGGCAATAAGTTATTATAATGTAGGCACAATAGCTAAAAAATTCCTTGGGAACCCACAAAAAAAAACTTCAGTGGAGGTACTAAGGTCTAGAAAACTTGAGTATGACATCGGCAATGTTAGAAAATTATAGAAAGGGGCACTGAACACAAAGCCAGCTTGCCTTTTCCAAATGAAAATAAATGAAATACACAAAATGTATGATTCTCGTTTAAGAAGACATTTCCAAACCAGCCTTATAGGAACACTGAGGTACTAAGAGTACCACACTGGCTTTAAAGAGCGAAACCCATGGCTGGGGCCACAGCTCAGTGGTAAAATGCTTGTCTAGCATGCTCAAGACCCTGGGTTCAATCCCTAGTACCACGGGGGTTGCGGGGATGGGGGGGGACACGACATTTAAAAGACAATATCACTGACAAAACTTCTAGAGGAATGGCTCTATCCTGCAGAATGGCCATATCCAGGCTAATTCTACTGATCTCGTGAGCCTGGGAAGATATGTATACACTGTCAGCTGTTCTTCATGTCTGGAGTCTGCCACACACCGCTTGGTTCAACGGCACTTTAGTAGACAAATATCTTTACTTCTTTCAACAAACACAGGCAAATGCCGAGGGCAGAACAGCCAATTCTGCTGCCTGTGACAAGCCTGGGCAGCTCCTCCAAGTGAGCCGTGAGCCTCAACTTACTAGAGGGTGTGCGTGGGCAGGTCTGTGGGTCTGTAGGAGGAAAGAACAACACTGTCTGGTGGCACGAAGCCATGGAGTAAATTTAGTTTAACAACAGGAATAAACATCTCAGTAACTGAAGAGAAAAAGGAAGACTTGGTAAAGCAACGGTGCTTTCTTGGGCACGCCCAGCATGGGAGCCGAGAAGAAGAAACACGGAGAAGCTGCAAGCCCGTGGCGTGGGTCCTTTACCTCGCGGATCCGGGGGTACCAGATGTGCTCTGTGTGCAACAGCTCAGCTGTCCCGTTGGCAACTGAAACATCTTGAAAACAAAAACAAAGACAAAGTTTTCCTTGTAGTGACGGCGATATTTCACAGGACATACTCATTTTACCCTTTAAGAGGAATTTTCTCCCTGTTTTAAGTATATTTGTGACATTACCCATCCCTAGAATTCAACCTACAACAGAAGGGCTTATCACACTGCAAAGTGGAGTCCCCAGCACTAATTTAATCAATGTACTCATCTTCTGAGAGCTCCCCAACGTGTCAAAAACTGACTGAAGTGGTGCTACCCATTACTAGACCAGCTTCACACAGAAAACCAACCTTTGCAAGCAGCTAACTGAAATGCCCGATGGCAAGGTGGCTGGACTGAGGTTGTAAAAACCTAGATAAAACAGAGGGTCTTCTCCAGTTCCTAAATCAAACTAATGGTCACAAACTAACTCCTAGGAGCAACAAAGGAAATGAAGGCTGAAAAGTTTGGCTCCTAGAACCTCAAAATGTAACTATTTTGAGAGTACCACAGGTCTGAGTCTGATTTCCCAAACTTCCCTGTCTTTTCCTGTCCTTATTGGGTACCTTAAGGATCTTTGCAATCACTAAGAAGGGGGAATGAAAGTCATTTGCAGAAAACCACAGTAGCCAGATCCTTAAAAAGCAAAGATGTTTCAGAGAAGGGATGCTGACGCAGCAAGAGCGGTAACTACTGGTGGGTCATAAAATCCACTGAAAGAGACAGGCAGGAATATAGCAGATATTGTTCTATTCCAGTCCCATATTTATCAATTTCATTAGCATAGAGAAATGAGGTCATTCCTGGTCCTTATTTGCTCTAGGGTTAGGGATGAACGAGTGGATAGAAAGAGAGAGAGAGACACGGTCCACAGACTGGAGTGTTCTAAGCTGTTTGGGGGTTGGTGTGTTCTGCACCTAATTCCAGAAGGAGTGAACGCTGCTGAGGGCAGTATGTCCAGGCCTCCCTTTTATCACCTGCATTAAAGGACCCCAATGACATATGTGGAAATAACTGCAATTACCTGTGGTGTTACATTTCCATTTATCTAAAGACAGGATGGCTCGAGCAGGGGCCAAAAATGCAAAAGCACTGGCCTGAAACAGGGGTAACCTAAAAGAAACGAGACCAAAACCATGATCACGGCATCGGGAACTACTGAGGTACTTCACTATTTGACAGCTTAACAGTCTTTTCCATAGACACACAGCACATGAGTAACCGCAGGCACACCTGAAAGAAAGAGCCCCCATCTGAAAAGAACTCCTATGGCCCCCAGCCAGGGCCACTGGCTTCTCCATCCTCCCCTCCTACTGTTCTGCACCAAGGCAGCTTTAGGGGAGACTCTGGGGGGCCCCTGTGGTGGTGCCAGCACCCCAACACCAGCCCCTACCATCACCACCTTTCCCCTCAAGGGTGGGGGCCATCTAGCCTTTGAGCTTCCCTCTTTCCTGCTGAGCTTGTGGGCTGCCTATTAAACATCAGCGTACATCTGCTATTTCCCCTCCTCCACTGCTCTTGCAAATTCTTATGGATTATCACTAGGAAAAAAAAAAATCTACCTTCCCCTGGCATTCCATTTTGTGAGTCAAGAACCATCGTAGTCATAAAAAGTAAGTCTTAAAATCATATTAGTGATCTAGATGTGTCAAGGAGAAAAAAGCTGTAAGTTACAAAGTAATGGCATTACTGCTTAATCATAAAAAAAAATACTCAACAGTGTTCTAACACATTTTTAAAGGGCCCAGAAAGCTAAAAGAGTCTCCATTAAAATTTCTGACCACATCATCAAATTAAGTGCAAAGATTCTCAAAGTTGTCATTTGATTGTATTTTAGATAATTCATACTGACTTTATGAATAATTTAGGTTGGCACCAAGAACTTAATCACTGTTTTTCACATTATTTAGGGGGTAAAATGTAAAACTGGTTCCTTCTGTTTGCAGAGACCGGAACTACCAGACATCCAAATCCTTAAATGACTTGGTCAGCCTGGCCAGTGAAACAGCAACTGGCCTGAGAAAAGGAAGTGGCTCTGGCGGAAGGACAAGCAGCTGTTTTCAAAGTCCAGAGCCCAGCACACTCCAGTCTGAGCCAGATGAGGGTCAAGACTCTTTTGTCACATTTTAATCATGCAATAAAATCAATTGAGAGTAGGCAGGATGCCAGCTTTAAGGCAGAGGTGAGCCACGCAGTACAAACCAGATGCACTGCTGACAGCCACTCCCACGGGCACGCCCTCCACATACATCCAGTTGTGACTGCCTGCCGGAGGGGCCTGGAGCACAGAGCTATGGAAGTGGAAGTGAAGGCCACCCAAAGTGAGAATGTATATCAAAGGGAAAACATCATTTGACTTAAAAAAAATCCCTTAAACACAAATTTTCAGGATAAAGGAGGTGAGCATGTCATCTCCAATGGCCCAGAGAATATCTGTTTTACCACAGTTTCAGGTTTCAAGCAAGTCCCCCAGGGGTGTTATAACATGAATAATGAGTTGCATTTAAAGACCTTGTCCTAAGGACCATGGACATCAGATGGCATTGGTGACTCCCTGAAGTCCAGAAGTCGAGACTGGCTCTGGATTCTACTCCTCAAAGCTCAGTCTGAACCTGATTTTGGCACCTTTTAAGACAAGCATTTTATGATTTAATCGGGACAAAAGGCCCTAAGAGCACTGCTGCACAGAACCTCACTCACTGGCTGGGACCCTGGTTCCCCTGGGAGTAGGAAACAAAAAAAGGTTCCCAAGAGGAGTGGGAAGAGCTGCCCATGCCGACATCACACGTCCACTATCAAGGTGGGCACACTACCTGCACAGGCTCGTGACAGCCAACAGGCAGTGTGGGCCTAGAACTGGCAGCACAAACCAGCACCCTGACTGCAACGACCTCAGGAAGTTCCAAGAGCGCGTGCACACGTTCAAAGGGCGCTTCCCCTTTGAACAGTTAACAGCTGACTTTGGGAGGAAAAGAGGGAAGCTGACAGTGACAGCATGAAGCTGGCTGATCCTCGGCGCTCTTGGCTCTGACCCACAGATCCCGACTCAGAATCTCTGGTTGGGGCATCAGATTCACATTCTGAACAATACCTCTAGGTGAGGCTGAACCTGCCAACCGTGAGAGACGAGGGATATGTCATTTTGTCACATGATAAACATTTCTTAGTTATCTGCTTGTCACAGGCATGATTAAAAGCAGATACGACAACAGAAAAAAACCACCTGAGCCCTTGAGGGGTTCCTGCTATGTGAAGGAGACGCTGACTGTGGCCACACAAAAGGCAGCAGCGTATATGGTGCCACTTGCTGCGGGGCTCTGTGGGAACAGTCCCTTAAGCTGACCTTAAAGAACAAGAAGCACTTTGTCATATCTGTAAGGGGCTATGAATATTCCAGGCAGAGGAGAGAGGTACAAAACGAGAGCCGCATGACAGACCCAGGAGCCACAGATATTTTACTGAGGGGGAAGGCACAGGGAGGGACAGAGTGAAGGTCAGAGGGGACAGCAGCCAAGGCCTTGAGCTCTTCCTACAGGCAAGAAGAGTATTGAAGGGCCTTGCTCTGAAAGGATCTCTGTAGGAATCAGGGACAGATGACCTTAACCTGGAAGCCATCCTCAGTTTTGAAGGAACCAAACCACACAGAACAGTCCGACAAGCTGTGGCATGATTCCATGCGTGGTTCTTGCCCCACTGATTCCCGCCCAGCCTTTGTGTTGGCTCAGGTGAAGGACCAGTCAGGCTCAGGTCCCACATATCCCTTGGCCTCTTTTTGCTCCCTTCTGTGCTGCCACTGGACTGACACAGTCCCCATGCTAACCTGCCCATCACACCCTTGAGGCTGAGATGACCTTGACAAGAGGAGGTGTGCCCCTTTCACCCACCATCTTCTCCCTAGAGCCAACAAACACTTAATAAAACGTTCTTTGAAAGGAATTTTGTTAAATTAGAAGAGGTAGCTGGGTGCAATGGTGCATACCTGTAATCCCAGCTATTTGAAAGTTCAAGGCCAGCATCAGCAATTTAGCAAGGCCCTATGCAAAGGCTGGGGATATGGCTCAGTGGTTATACACCCGTGGGTTCAATCCCTAGTACCAAAAAAGGTCAGAGGTTAAGTCTTCCTGATGTGTTGATTTTAATTGCAAACTGGAGAAAGGGCACTACTTAGATCAAAAGTACTCAAAAGAGAGGAAATGTACATGAATGAATTTCACAGTAAACCCAGACATAGATTCCCTTCTGGTATATCAGAGAAAGAAAGGTCTTAAAAAGTTTAAAAGGCACTGGATCCTATGAGAATCACCAAAGGTGCAAAATATTGAAATTCTTTAATGAAAGTGAATGAACCAAAAACAAGACTCAGTACCACAGAGAGTACTCTGTGCCTGGCTTCAAGTAGCCACAAGAGCAACCAAAGTTGGCACAAAACCTTTCACTGCAAAATAAATACCTACTTGAGTCTGGACTGCAGGGCAATTTTAAAACAATAATCTCTATGTGACATAGGCAAGTTTGAGAAGCTATAGTTTCATCACTGAATCAACCACCAGGAATGTGTATTCTAAGTACCACTGAAAAAAGCAGAACGGAATGTGTCAAAGAAAACAACTTTTATTCTTGATTGATAACATTTTCCGATTATTTCTCATCACCATCAGCTGAAAGGTGGCGCACCTAGCATACTTCACCCAAGCACTTTGGCAGGCATCTCTTAAGAACAAGCATATTCTTCTACATCACCATCTTTCCTTTACCGTGTTCAAGAAAAGTAACAATAACGTAATCTAGTATTCAGGCATATTTAAATATCTTATGCACCCCACCCCGCAAACACACATACCTGATCCCATCCAAGTTTCTACATCATGTGTCATATTCAGGGCCAGGCTACACATTTATAGCAAGGAGACAACACAAGTGTCACATCAGGGTACCTTTCATGTCAAGATGTTCCATAGGTAAGAATGCCTGGTTAGGATAGTGGCCACTATACCTCTTAATTTGAATAAATAAGCAATCTGTAGAGTGATTCTTGGTGTGACTATTACCACTAGCTGTATAGTCTAATGGAGGGGGATTTTAATATTATGATTTTATCATTCCATCTACATTTATTAATTGGTATCCTTTTGTAAAGGAGAGATTTCCTTTTTATCCCATTTTTTTTCTTCCTCTTTCTCTTTCCAGAACATCCCTATGGACTCATGAATTTCTTTTTATTCAAAGTTTTATAAAATTTACTGCCATGACTTTTTTTGGGGGGGAAGGGTGAACAGGGATTAAATTTAGGGGCACTCACCCACTGAGCCACATCCCCAATCCTATTTTGTATTTTATTTAGAGACGGGTTTCACTGGGTTGCTTGGCACCTCACTATTGCTGAGGCTGACTTTGAACTCGGGATCCTCCTGTCTCAGCCTCTCACGCTGCTGGGACTATAGGCATGCGCCACAGCGCCCTGGTGGGCTGTTCTTAATAAAATGGTCCTAAACTTGATAGTACTATCAACTATTCCAGGTCAAGGGTTTGTTAGCATAAAACAGAAGGCTGTTCAAGCAGGTTCTTGTCCCTTTTGACAGGGATCCCCACCCTCCATCATTCTTCAAACACATTCCTGGTTTTCTGGCACAATATGGCCTTGTCGTTTCCTCAGCTCCTACCCTTCAGTCACAGCTCCTCCAGGGAGCCCTGGTTAATTACAATGGAGGAGGGTGGCTGGGAACAAAGATCTGGGCTCTAGGAGGGCTTACTGCCACCAATGTGTCATAGTTTCTTGGCCCTTGAGTGTAGTAAGTGCAAATGCCATGCTGTTCTCATCAGATCGTGATGATATCTGCAACCTATTCCAATAGAACTGGGCCTATCTTTCTTTCCATATTTCTCTCTCCTGTTCCTTTAGATAACCTCCTTTACAAACAAGGTATTAACAACTATTCCAGTTCAAGGGTTTTTTAGCACAAACAATTTTATTTCTGAAAAATCTAGAGAACTCTTCCAGGATGTGGCAACACCCTATCTGTGGATCACAGTGGTGGTTAGGCGACTATACACGTAGGTAGAAACTCACCCAACTACACGTTAGAAAGAATGGATCTTACTGTATGCCAGCTACCCCTCGACAGACAGGACTTTAACAAACATGTTCATCAGCTGTCTTCGGTGGGTAGACAAGATGAAATAGCCCTTAAAATATCAGTTATGCATAACAGTCTCAAAACTTAAGAGAAACAGAAAGAAGGAGCTTCCTTCCTTCCTAGCAAGCTCTGTCCTCTACTCCTCTATCAAGTTGCTTTTGCCAGTCACCCACCTAAAAAGGAGTGGTAAAGAAGTGAGCAGCATGAGGAAGAGGAGCAATGCAGAGCACAGGGAATGTGCCGGCAAGCAGCCCAGCCTTGTATAGTACTCAGCTGAGGCAGGGGTGGCTCAGGATCAAATCCATTACCATTTCTGATGATGTCTGCAACAGGTTCAGGGGTTGGTGTGGCCCCTCCCAGTCAGGGTGCTGGCTGTGTGGCCAAGGCACACCCCCACCACTACATCCACCAATGACCTACTTTATTGGGCTGTAGCCTCCCCTTCCTCCCCTGCACCCACCTGCCTCCTTCCCTTCTAGAAGACTCACTATAATGAGGGCTCACTATAATGAGGGCTTACAGGCAAGTGTGGACAAACACTACCTTGTTTGAGGCTCAATAACATTTTTATTATCATTTTATATCAGAGGGAACAAGGCTTTGAGAAACCAGACAGCTTGGTCAAAGTCCCATGGCTAGTGAATGGTAAAAAAGGACCCAACACACCTGAGCCCAAAGCCTTACCTGGCTGGCTTGGGGAGTAAAATCTTACAAAGTCACCCCTCCAGGTTCTCACTGGTCTCTCATTTTAATGCACTATCCAAAATTCTTTCTTAGTGAAGGAGGTAGTAAATGTTTTATTTGGTAGAAAAAACCCCAGAACCTACTACTATGTGCCTGACAGAGCAGGATACAAAGGGCTTGACATCACCTACATGGTAATACTGGAAAAAATATTCACCCTGAATCATCCATGCCTCTAGCCCCGTCTTCCAGCATACAAATAAAGGGACTACAAAACAAAACACTGAAAAGACACAATCAGACAAATTCAGACTGTGGGACACTGATGACAAGATGACTGGGCTGTCCTCTTTACAAGGATGACAATATGAAGAGGAAAAGGGTGGAACTGTTTACTATGAAGAGACACCGCAAACAAAAGCACATGGTTGGATCCTGGCTTGGGGAGGCACAGGCAACAGCTATAAAAAATATTTTAGGGACAACTGGGGAAATCAAATGTGCACTGCATAGAAGATGATATGACAGGCTACTGCTCATTTCTTCAGATGTGGTAAATGTGGTTACAAGAAACCCTCACTCCTGGGAGAGTACTTAGGAGTGAGCCATCATGTTATTGGCAATTTTTTCAAAAAACAAAAACAACACATAGACAACCCCACACAAATACATATACAGAAAAAGAATGGGGGGGGTCCCCTGTCTTCCCCCTCCCCATACTGCAGCCCTCCATTCTTTTAAGCTCTCAGTAGTCAGGATTAAAGGTCCCAGATTTAAAACCTTGAAGTATCCTGGACTCAGCATACCATGTGGACAAGGCCCATTCTCAGGCCCCAAGAACCTAGCAAGACAGAAGACAGGGGAACCGCCTCCTCAGACAGACAATCTGGTTAGAGACTAGGTTCCTGAACAGGCTGCAATGACTCTTGGCCCCCTCCCTTTCCCAGAAAGGAATACTGTGTGTCTAGGCACGTCTGTAATTAGCCCAAAGAGGCACCCCCGCCCCCACAACACCCAAAGTCTTATTTTGATGGAGAGGCCACAGTGATGGAGAGCCTGGAGGTAGCCCCCAAAGACAGTGGGGTTCTCCTCCAGCCATACCTAGGGGAAGGTCAGTGGGGAGAGGGAGGGGCAGGGCTGCAGAGGACTCTGCTCCTCCCTGCTGCAGGGAGTCAGTGCAGAGCTGGGAGATTCTGGGCATGGCTTGCAGGCTGTGTGACTCTGAGTTAGGGGTGCTCTGAACCCTGCCTGACCACTGAGGATTTTAAAGGCTTTGTACTAATTTCCAGAATAAGCCCCACGGGTAGCTAAAATTAACAGCACAAATCCACCAGAATGAGAACTGTTAACACCTCACTAAAGGGAACTCTGGAACAGGAACAAAGACCTTGAAAGTAAAGTTGGAGGAACCAAGGTCAAAGGAGGAGAAGGAAGAGGAGAAGGTGGGAGTGGGGAGGCAGGGGGAAGAGGCACCATCCCAGAAACCACCCCGTCCCCAGCAGACAAAGGCTCTGGGAAGCTATAAAGTCAACAGAAGTCCCACAATTGAGGCTGAGACCCACAACCTCCAATGCAAAAAGATAATGGTCACTGGAGGGAAGGAAGACACTTCTGTGCAGGGGAGACGGCAGCGAAGGAGGAAGGAGGAAGAGTGTCCAGCCACACTGCACCACACAATCCCTGCAGCTGTGGGGAGTCAAGGACAGCTGAGGGATGGTGTGTATCCTGAGGAGCAACTGTGTTGCGGCACCTTGAGGCTGGCATCCTGTGCTCAGGTTCGGGTCTGCAAAGGCATACATCTGTCTCATCACCATGGCTTCCCTATCAGTTCTGGCTATTTTTATTGGATAAATCAGGTTTCCAGGGCAGTATCCCACTCTTTACCATGGAACCCAAATTAAATGAGGAGGAGAACCGACAGCAGCACCTGCTCCCTCTAGCTTCCTCAGAATGAAGGGCCTGTGCAGAGGGGTCCCTTCACCCCAGTGTGATGAGTACAAGGTGCCAGCAAGCAGCAGCAGGAAACTACACAAACACAGAACATAAAATGCAACACGGAGAGCTACCTTAGAGTTGGAGAAGTCTTAGAAATCATGAAAGCTGAACACGAGAAAACTTTCCCTTCTGCTGCTTGAAGACTGAGGACAAAACCAAACCACTCAAACCTGCACAGGTCACCTTCAGTCCTCTGCTGTGAGGCTGGCAACAAAGCTCCCTCCGGCCTATCTGCCTTTCCCTCCCACACTGTCCCATCCTTGTAATCCCCTTTACCCCAATTGCTTATTTGATTCTGTTTTGAGCAGGAAATAATACACAAACTCATTAAAATGATAATTCACAGATTATGATGGTGTGGTATGTTATTAGAAACTAGCAGAACTAAAAGAATATTCTTCTCAGTTATTATATCCTACCACTTCCCAAAATATCTTAGGAAGCTTATAATCTACAAAAACACAATATATTAAGATAATGGCAAAATGCTATCCACAGGACACTTAAAGCAGAGTGTCTCATTTTCACAAAGGAAGCAGTAGCAGAGGTCACCAAAACAAGGTCCTAATGTTGAGAAGGTAGGTCCTTCCATTTGCCACATGCTGTGAGCTGTAGCCTTGGAGGCACAGTCCCAGCAGGTGGGTGCCCTGCTAAGAAAGCCACACAGGTTCCCTGTGCCCTACTGATAACCCAAGTCCCAGCCTCAGTCTGCTCAGGGGAATCCGGTGCCAGGGCATGACTTCCTGCCTCTGCTCCTGCCCCTGTCTGAATGGAAACACCCACTCTTCATCCTTTGTATGCCAAGAGCTAGTTGAGTCTCCAGCACCTGTGTCTGCAACCATCTCTTCTGTGACTCCCTATCAACTCCCTGGCAGGACATCAGTGACCTGCTGGCTGTGTACTTCACTATACACGTACTGGCACCTCTGGCTGCCTCCATGGGTAACCTGCACCTTCCACACAGACAAGTCACTAGGTGTGTATGGGGCTGGGTAGGTGTTCTTCCTCTTTTCCCAGGGCAAGAGTGTGGATACACCACACCCCAACAGTCATAGAAACCCCACGTCCCAAGACCGGCACCATGCCAGGGTGCCTCAAGCACACCCTCTCTACCTGGCAGCATTTGCTCACTGCCAAGGTCACTCACTGGATGGGATGCCTGCCTCCTGACATACAGCCAACACAAGACCACACACAGTGAGGATGAAAGCCAAGGGGGCAATGCTGCTCCTTGCACCACAACAAATACGGTTGAGCTCTGTGTGCACACAGCACATAGACACCTCCCACACACAAGCCACAGTCCCCTATTTCTGGTTCTGAGCCATTCGGGCAGGGTGTCAACCCCTCTCCTGTTCTTTCCCAGCTCACCACTCTTGCAGAGGGGAAGGGAGGTGAACTACACTGACTTGGATTGTTCTTTTGGGGTCTTGGGTCTCTGATGGGAAAGAGGGTACCCCCCTACGACCAAACACACTCGCCCAAAGTCTGCCACACCTCCTGATGTGTCACCTTAGGCAGCTCTGCTTACCTAGCACAAAGGCTGACCAGGTTAGCCCTTGGCATGATGTGGGGATGCAGCCAGAGGTAAGCCAGTAAGTGAGGCAGACAGTACTGTAGTAAACTCACCTTCTACCCTCTCCAGCTCAGCCAACCATTCCAACTACAGGCAGTTCCTGAATTTACAGATTGGCCTACGAGTTCACTGGTAAGGACCATGTCCCCCAGCCAACTAAATCACCTTCATCCACTCAGGTCTTGCAACACAGGGATACAAATGCTATGCCCAAAGACCCAATGGTGCTGTCACCACTTTCAACTGTCTGGCTCAAGTGATCCATCAAAGGCCTGGGCTCAGCTCCTTCCTCAGCAGGACAATGACAACCCTGTCCCCTTCCTCTGGGTTCCCTGAGGAGACCCTCCCTTTTGTCAGGCATGGTGACTGTAGGCTGCCCAGAGGGGCCTTCAGTGCACATGGCTTCCCTCTACCAGCAGACCTGTGAGGGAGCTACCTTCTACTCTCTCAAGACACCACCCACACTGCAATGAGAACACTCAGCACTGCTCACTGTCCCCCAGTAAGGGTGACCCTCTTGACTCTGAGTCTTTCAGAATGCAGACCACGACTCCCACCTGCCTTCTCTGCTACTTTCCCCAGAGAAGGCCAACCCTAACTCAGACTATTTTTGATGGAGCAAGAGACAGAACCTGCATGCTTACTCGGAGACAGTCCAGCCAGTGTGGCTTCCTACCACACCCCAGCAGAGTCTTAGGAAAGTAAGAAGCTGTGCTATGAAGAGGGCAGAAGATGGAGCAAAGAGAGGAAAAGGCAAGCTTGCAGGAGGAGGAAGGAAAGGTTACTTCCATCCCTCCCTGGGCTAGCTCCACATTCACTTAAGTTGGGCACTAGGGATACAGAAAGAGGACAAGCTAAAGCCCTGGCATCGGGGAGGGCAGCATAAGCCAGTGACAAAGAGACATAAAACAAAAAGGGCAGAGTATGATAAAGCAGCATGAGAGGAATGAACATAAGGTGCACATGTGGGAATCCAGAGAACAGCAGAAGCTTCTGAGGAGTTGGGCACGCATCAGAGGAGGGAAGGGCAAGCCAGAACAGAAGATGAGCAGGTGTGTGCTGGGTGGGTGGGGAGGCAAAGACACAGCAGGGTGGGACGGCAGGGCACACAGAGATGGCAGAAGGCAGGACTCAGACGCACAGCTGAAAACAGAAGAGGCAGAGAGCAAGGGACACATGGACACCAGGTTACATCTCAGTTAAAACAAGGAGTGGAACTTCAGCCTAGTCAGCCCAAGGAAGAAGTGGAGGCAGAAATATGGAACGAGGTCAGGGCAGGGTCAGGGTATACAGTGAGTAAGAATGAGGAGCCCTGGAGGCAAGGAGACCAACTGGGAACCTGGCGGAACAGTCCAGGTCTGTACTACAGGAGGAGGTGGGATGCCTGCGGGAGACAGGACGTGACTTGCCAGCCAACAGAGAAATAGGAGAGAGGCTGAGTTTCCAGGCTGCACAACTGGGACCGGGTAGTGCTCTTCACCAAGAGGACAATCGTGGAGGGGAACCCTGTAGGGGTGGGGTGGGGATCAACGGCAACCAGGACCCTGTCCCAAGTCCTGCTGGTTCTTCCAAGCAGCCTAGGGCAACTGGCACAGCTCAGTGCCTTAAGGGTTTCGGCACCCCCCTTTTAACACCCCAGCCTCACCTGCAGCCAAAGGTTGTCTGCAGCAAAGTTGTGATTCCCACGCAGAAGAAAATGGTCCCGATGAGCTGGCTGGTGGCCCACTGGTCATACCCCACACACATGGCATCGGCCAGCAGGAAGGGCACTGCAATGGTGCCGCTGAAGCACGTCAGGTAGTGCTGTGGGTGAGAGAAGAGACGAGAGGGAAAGAGGAACCCTCCCTCATTTGCTCCTGGTTTTATCCTGGACTTGCTCCTCTAGTATCTCAAATATAAACACAGTTCACATGAAGAATCTCTTCAATTTCTCATGTGCCAAATCACATTTTTTTCCTTTTCATTGTGTTTTCTTATCCTGTTACCCCCCTTATATGATGACTTACTACTTTCATGAATCCAGGCCAGCACAAAGAAAGGACTCAAGACAGCTTATGTATTTTTACTGGAGACACCTGCTCCCCTGCCCCAAAGCTTTATTCGCATTGGGTCTTTCTCCTCTTATCCATTAACTGTGTTATGCTGAACCACTCCTGCGTTCTTCAAATAAACCCTGGTTAGTCGAGCTGTACTTTTATTCTAGGATTTGATCTGCCAGTATTTTTTTTAATCTGCATTGCTAAGACAGTCTGTAGTTTCTTGCTTTTTAAAATAAAATATATTTTTAGTTATAGATGGACACAATATTTTATTTATTTTTATGTCTTGCTAAGGATCAAACCCAGTGCTTCACACATGCTAGGCAAGCTCTCTACCACTGAGCCACATCCCCAGCCCTATTTGCTCTTTTTTAATTCTTTCAGGTCAGGGGATTAAAGCTACATAAGCTTCATTGCATAGGGTATTTTCCAGATTTTTCTATGGCCTGGTATTGTTCAGCAGACACAGAATTCTTCTGTTCTTGTCAAGACAGGTAAAGACACAGTGGCTATAGGAACTGGCTCCATCTCTGGGGACCCCTCCCCACTCCTTGTGGCTCTGGACAGTCCCAGGACTCACAACTCACTTCCCTGCCTGGCTTGTTCTCATTTCTGTTCCGCAAACTCCCTACTTTTCTTCCCCACAGCTTTCCCATCTGCCCATGTTTGCCAAACACGTTGCCAGCAGCCCATGAAGCCCAACAGTACAGGTGTTTCCTTGGGGATGAAACATGCTACTCAAGTTTGTGTACTACACATTATCAAGAAGAGCAGTACATAGGCAGGATTTTTCACTCCTGTGTAACTAGGGGAGACTTTTAGAAACATCTACAATTGGAAGATTCCAAACAGCAGGTTTCCTGCACCTGGTTCAGGATACTTGGCCCAAGGTTAAATATTCACCAAGCTCAGCTCCTTTGGCTCTGACTGCTCCTTTGCTAGACACCTTGAATGAAGGCTGCCATGCGTTCTGATACCTAAAGGGAGGGCAGGGCCTGGAAACCTGACCAAAGCACCAGGTCAGCAGGCACAACCCCACTTCCACATAAGCAAACATGTCTGGGCTCTGAGACCAACTTTCACAGCTTGTGAGAAACCCTAGGGCAACTGATCATGCAAACTTGAGAAAGGGAAAATGGAAAGTCAGACCTCAGAACAGGGTCCAAGCTAAAACAACAGAGCAAATGAAGGCCAGGAGGTGCCACTGAGGAAAGAGCTTCCTGTCTTGTCCCCTTTCTCCAAAAAACCACTTTAATCCTTTAAGTGGGAAAAGGAGCTAGAGAGAGAAGGGAAAGTATCAAGCATGAAGAAGGCCTCCGTGTGTCACCTCGCCTTGTCCCCAGCCTACCTGCTCTTCAAGACAAAGTGGCCACTTCTATGGCCATAGCCAAGTTTCCCTTCTTTTTACAGGTAAGACTTTCCAGTTATGTTCTGGCCAAAAGGGCACTTTTCAGGCTTACTCATATTTCATGGCAGAGTTTGCCGTGGCTGTGGACTGGATTTAGCCAAGACAGGGATGGGCAGTAAAAATCAATCCCTCTGTACTGGTCTGCTTTCTTCTATTCTACCTTCTATTTCTTTTTTTTCCTTCTTTCTTTATTTTTTGGTTTCAGGGATTGAACCCAGAGGTATTCGACCACAGCTACATGTCCAGTCCTTTTTTATTTGGAGTCAAGGTCTTGCTAAGTTGCAGAGGCTGGCCTCAAACTTGTGACCCTTCTGCCTCAGCCTCCAGAATCACTGAGATTAAAGGAAAGCACCACTACAACTAGCCTTCTTTTGTATTTCTACTACCATCTTATTCTTCCCCCTTCATTATTCCCTGAACATTTTTTTTTCTTTCTTTTCCCAGTTTTTCCCTTGCTCTGCTTTTTTTTTTTTCCCCCCTTGGTACCAGGGATAGAACCCAGGGGTTCTTTACCACTGAGCCACATACATCCCCAGCCCCATTTTATTTTGAGACAGGGTCTTGCTAAGTTGCTGAGGCTGGCTTTGAACTTGTAATCCTTCTGCCTCAGCCTACAAAGCTGGTGGGATTGTAAACATGCGCCACTGAACCAGGCTTCCTCTGCTATTTTGAAATTGATGTTAAAAATTCCCATTCATGGGGGGCTGGGGCTGGGGCTGAGCAGTAGAGCACTCACCTAGCATATTCGAGGCACTGGGTTCAATCCTCAGTACCACATAAAAATAAATAAATAAAATAAAGATATAAAAAACAAAATTCCCATTCATGGGCTGGGGCTCAGCAGTAGCACAGTTGTCTGGCACGTGTGAGGCACTGGGTTCGATTCTCAGCACCACATATAAATAAAGTTCTATTAACAACTTAAAAATATTTTTTTAAAAATTCCATATTTCACTCATAAGAGTAAGTTTATAATAAAATATTCAATAAATAAAATTCAAATTTGAATTTTCCAAAAACTCAGGTGTTTGACAATTCAGGCATCTGACAGTGGTTACACATTCTGAAGGAACCATCTTACCTGCAACCCCAGAAATATGCACAGGTACCAGGGAGGAACATCTTCTATGGTGTAAATCATGTCTGACCTTTGGGGGTCCAGACTGCCAGTGCTGTCCAGAGTCTCTGCAAGAGAGCTCTGTGGGTGAGGGGAGAGGACATAATCAGTGAAGGCCCAGACGAGGTTCATTCAGCTCCATACAGCCTGCTGTTGCTGAGAAACAACTCTAATCCCCAGGCTGCCTTTCTCTAAATCTTGAGCCTTGGCCACATTTGAGGCGAGGGTCAAATAAAAACTGACTCAGTGGGACGGCTGATCCTCTGATTCTGGGATTCTGGGTCCCTTGGTATCAACTCATCCCCCTAAGCACCCAGCTTGCTCAGAGCTTCTCTCCAAGTCAGTGGATCCTCCTGGTTGGACAGAGATGCTCGCTCCAGGGTTTGGTACTGTAAAGTGACACCCTGAGACCTCCAGTGAACAGATGTTATAAAATGTCAACTGCTTTCAAACAAAAAGCACTGGTCTGCCCCTCCCACCCAACCCCATCCCACTGCATCCCTGGTAAGGAAAGCATCTTTGTACCTAAAAAGAAAGTCTACACTATAAGGTTCACATCTTAACTACCATTAAGACAACTAAAAACCAGTTCCTTCTGGCAAAAACACTGTTGCTCAGACAACAATACGGGGGGGGGGGGGGGGGGGCACCTCTAATGTATATAGACCCTTAGGGTTTGAGTCAGATTCACAGCCAGACCCGACTTCAGTCCTCAAGCTCTTAACCTCTTCTCTCTGGCATCCTGGGTGAGGCTTTTCAAAACATCTAGATAATGAACTCTATAAGGTTCACATCTTAACTACCATTAAGACAACTAAAAACCAGTAAATATGATTCCTCTTTCCATTACAAAGAGAACAGATCCACAGACGCAGCCCTGCACAGTAGGGTAGACCCAGAATCCCAGTCCAAGGACATCCCCATCCCTGCAGCATGGGGTCCAGGGCAGAGGCAGGGACAAGGGACAGTACCTTCTCAGCAATGCCATTTTCTGTAGTGTAGATTGCCATGAGCTCTGTGTCTTCATTGTCTTGCTCACCAGTGGACGTGGCCCCTCCATTGATCACCACCTGAAGAGAAACCCTCCATTAAGAGGCTGTGTCACAAAACTCAAAGTGGATCAAGGACCTAGGCATTGGGCCAAAGACTCTGCACCAACACAATGAAAATGTAGGCCCAACGTTCCATCACGTCAGCTTAGGAACCAAATTCTACAACAAGAATCCTAAAGCGCAAGAAGTAAAACTGAAGATCAATAAGTGGGATGGTATCAAACTAAAACTCTTCTTCACAGTAAAGAAGGCAATCAAGAATGTGAAGAGGGAACCCATAGAATGGGAGAAAATCGTTGCCATCTGCACCTCAGATACAGCATTGATCTCCAGGATATAAAAAGAACTCAAGGGCTAGGGTCGTGGCTCAGTGGTAGAGCACTTGCCTAGCATGTTTGAGGCCCTGGGTTCGATCCTCAGCACCACATAAAAATAGATAGATAGATAGACAGACAGACAGACAGACAGAGGTGTATCCTCAGCACCACATAAAAACAAACAAATAAATAAAGGTATTTAAAAGAAAAAAAAAAAAGAACTCAAAAAACTTCGACATCAGCTGGGTATGGTGGCGCACACCTTGTAATCCCAGCAGCCCAGGAGGCTGAGGCAGGAGGATCGCAAGTTCAAAGCCAGCATCAGCAATTTAGCAAGGCTCTAAATAACTCAGCAAGACCCTGTTGCTAAATAAAATACAAAAAAGGGCTGGGGGTGTGGCTTAGTGGTAAAGTGCCTCTGGGTTCAATCTCTTGTACTAAACAAACTCAAAACTTTAACACCAAAAAATAATAAATAAATAAATAAACAAACAAACAAACCAATCAATAAATAGGTAAAGCATTGAACAGGCACTTCACAGAAGAAATAAAATTGGTCAACAAATACATTTTTTTTAAAAAGGTTCAAACAATTAGAGCAATACAATCTCCAGCAATTAGAGAAATACAAATTAAAACTGCACTAAGATTTCATCTCACTCCAGTCAGAATGACAATTATCAAGAATACAAATAACAATAAATGTTGGTGAGGATGTAGGAAAAAAGGTTCACTCATACATTGCTGGTGGGACTGCACACTGGTGCAACCATTCTGGAAAGCAGTATGGAAATTCCTCAGAAAACCTGAAATAGAACCATCATTTGACTCACTATATACCCAAAGGACTTAAAAATCAGCATATAACAGTGATACAGCCACATCAATGTTTGTAGCAGTTCAATTCACAAGAGCTAAGCTATGGAACCAATCTAGGTGCTCCTCAACAGAAGAATGGATAAAGAAAATGTGGTATATACACACAATGGAATATTACTCAGTCATAAAGAAGAATGAAATTATGGCATTTGCCAGTAAACGGATGGAACTGGAGAGTATCCTGCTAAGCGAAATAAGCCAATCCCAAAAAAACAAAGGTCGAATATTCTGATATTCGGATGCTAACACACAATAGAGGGGTGGGGATAAAAGTTCATTGGATTAGACAAAGGGGAATGAAGGGAAGGGAGGGGTACGGGAATAGGAAAGTCAGTGGAGTGAATCAGACCTAACTTTCCTACATTCATATATGAATATAGGACCAGTGAAATTCTACATCCTGTTCAACAAGAATGGAGTCCTACTTGGAATAAGTTTTACTCCATGTACGTATAATAGGTCAAAATACACTCTACTGTCATTGTACATATCTGAAAAGAACAAATAAAAGAAAAAGAGGCTGTGTCAGTACTTAACACTCTGCTGTAGAGAAACTTGTTTTTTCCTTTTAAAAAAGCCACTGTAAGGCTCATAAGAGTCCAAAGTATGCAATTCCCCCATCACAGCAGCAAAGTTTTAGTTTTCTTAAATGAAATTCTAGTTTTTGTTTAGTTTAGTTTTGTTGTGGTACTGGGGACTGAACCCAGGGCCTTGAACATGCGAGGCAAGCACTCCGCCAACTGAGCTATATCCCCAGCCCTCTTAAATGAAATTGTGAGGCTGTCATCGTGCTGCAACAGTGACCAGGGCACGCCTTTTTGATGGAGGCAGTGTCGTGTCTCACAGGGTGAAGACAGGTCTCTCAGAAGCTCAGCCAGAGGAGACCAGAAAGGGAACATCCCGAAGAAACCTCAGGCCAGGGGAAGAGGCTCGGAGGGGCCAGTGCTGAGAGGCCAGCCCTGCTGTTTACCTGACCAGGCCATCATCACTGAACAGAAGAGAATACCCCAAAGCCGCCTCAGAGAAGATCCCTCCCAAGAAACCACCTGACGCCTGCCCTGGAAGGAGGAACTTCAGTTAGAGGAACTGGAACCCTGCTCTTCCCCTGACTAGCTGGCCAGCTTATTTAACATTCACTGCCGGTAAATAAACTAGCCTGTTGGTGTGGGCTCCCCTAGTGCCCCAGGCTAGTTTATTAATAGTACCAATTGATATTCAATTAATATTCAGTTTCTGGGTCTCCCACATAAAGACCAGAACCCATCTGGGGTAAGTTCAAAGGAGACACCTGGCACCCAGCAGTCCCTTCTCTGCCTGCCCTTGGTGAGGGGCAGCATGATCATCTTGGGTTCCACCATCCTGCAGCAGGAACGTTAATATTTTTACTCTTCAGGCAAATGTTTCTGTTCCTAGCAATCTTTCCTGAAGAAGCAAAACTGAAAACCAAAAGAGCTTAAACCCAAAGAAATTAATCACTGCCTAAGTTATAACAAGTAATTAGTTATAAACCATTTATTTACATCCAGAATACAAGAAAAATTAGTTTGTAATATCAAGGAAACTTGAATATTAACTATAGATAACAGAAAAACTACATTTTTAAAATACAGATTAAAAAAGAAAAAAAAGTTTAAATTACAGCACTGTGAAATGTACTAAAAAAAGAAAAGATGAGATGGCCATAGAGAAAACAGATTTCCGTATATGAAAAAGGGTCTGTCACAACAGTTTATGAAAAAACAAACAAATCAAAGGAAATGGGCAAAGGCTAGGTATATCAAATTCACAGAAGAAAAATTAAAATATGCAATAAGCATACAAATAGCTTTCCCAATTTTAATTCACTTAGAAAATTATAAAAATGACGTGTAAAATAAAATTTATTTTTTAACACAGATTTGAGGAATTTAAAAGATGAACCTAGGGTTGACCAGGGTGTGGGGGGACAGCAACCATCCGATGTTCTTGGTGGAATCGTCTTTGTGAGGGGTGATATGAAGAAGGGATTTAAAACAGGTGTTTTTCTGGATCTAGCAACAGCATGCATACAAACTCATTCTTGAGAAACATCCATGCCTGGGGTATGTGTGTTTGAAGCTGACCACTGCAGCATTGTTTGAATTATTGAATACTTAGGGACAACCTTAATACTCATCAAAGATAGATATTGGGCTGCGGGATGTAGCTCAGCACTATAGTACTTGCCTAGCATGTCCAAGGCCCTTAAGACTTAAAATCAGCTTACTATAGTAATACAGCCATGTCAATGTTTATAGCAGCTCAGTTCACAACAGCTAGATTATGGAACCAACCTAGGTGTCCTTCAACAGATGAATGGATAAAGAAAATGTGGTATATATATATTCAATGGAATATTATTCAGCTTTAAAGAAGAATAAAATTATGGCATTTGCTAGTAAATGGATGGAGTTGGAGAATATCTTGCTAAGTGGAATAAGCCAATCCCCAAAATACCAAAGGTTGAATGTTTTCTCTAATATGTGGATGCTGATTCACAATAAGGCAGAGGGCACTAGAGAAGAATAGCATTTCCTTAGATTAGGTAGAGGGAAGTGAAGGGAGGGGAGGAGAGGGGATGTGGGGATAGAAAAGATAGTAGAATGAAGCAGGCATTGTTACTTTATGTATATATGTGACTGCATGACCACTATGATTCTAATGTATACTCAGAAAAAATGAGAAATTATATCCCATCTATGTATGATATATCAAAGTACATTAATGCATTCTACTGTCATGTGTAACTAAAACAAATTCAAAAATTTAAAATGGTAAATAAATAAATAAAGTTTTAATAACCTGCCTACCTGTGCAAACACTTGGTAAAGGATCCAGAAAAAAATCACAAATCAGTAGGAAGAGTGCCCCTGAGACAAGACAGCTATGGCGGACACCTTTCACTTCTTCCTCAGAACCCTCCTTGGATATTTGGATCTTTTATAATCAGTATCTATCCATACATTATTGCATATTACTTCCAAATATTAGCAGTGGTTGTTTTTTAATCAATAGTCCTGAATTTTTTACCTTCTTTTCCCCTTGTTTATTTTGGCGATTTTCTCTAATGAGTACAATTTATTTCTACAAGGAAAAAGAACTTAAAAGACAAAAGGTCTAAGCAGCGTAGCGTAGATTGGAAATCTCTCAGGACCTTCTCAATCTACTTAACTTTTAGTCAAAGATATGAGAACAGTGAAAAAATTAAACGGTTCTTTCAAGATCATAAAGATTATCACCCGGGGCTGAATATGTGGCTCAAGTGGTAGCGCGCTCACCTGGCATGCGCAGGGCGCTGAGTTCAATCCTCAGCACCACATAAAAATAAAAGATGTTGTGTCCACCGAAAACTAAAAAATAAATATTAAAAAAAATTCTCTCTCTCTTTAAAAAAAAAAAAAGATTATCATCCAAGTCTGAGGCTGGTTTTAAAGTATTCCAGAGATCTCAAGTGACACTATGCATTCTTACAGGGCAGAATTTTCTTACAGTGTTTTAAGAAAAAAATCTATCTTTAAAACTATCACTAAATCATGCTACAGCTTATACACAAGCCACCTGGGTTTGTGGCATTAGTTTTCAGTATAAAACCAGCTGCTAAGCCAGATACACACTCCCAGCCAAGTTCAGATCCACACAGGAAACTAACTTGCAACGGGCACCACACTCCAAATCATATCAAAACAGCACTCAACACACTGAGAAGCCATGAGGCGTGCACACTCAGATGAGCTCTCCTAAAACAAGGGCACTTAGTTATTAAATCAGAGAAACGCAGGTCTGGTTTGAAGTCCTGTGTGAGCTGAGGCTACTCTTCCCCGGCATTCATCCTGGATTGCTGGAGAAATAACTGCTCCCTGAGTACAGAATGCCTTATGGGGTGATGGAAATGTTCTTGAACTAGCTGAGATTGTGGTTGCACAACACTGTGACTGTGTTAAATGTCAATGAACTGTTCACTTTCACATGGTTAATTTTATGCTATGCAAACCTCGCCTCAATAATTTTTTTTAATTTATATGGCACCAAGGAAGACAGATATCAGCAGGAGTTAGCACTTCTTACTGCTCTCTTTCTGCTCTCACACACACATGAATTAAGTTACTATAAAATGCAGACACTGCCAGGCCTACAGAAGCACCCCTGTAATCCCAGTGATTTGGGAGGAGGACTGCAAGTTCAAGAGCAGCTTCAGTAACTAGTGAGATCCAGTCTCTAGGGGCAAAAAAAAGCAAAACAGGACTCGGGGTGTAGCTCGGTGGTAAAGCACTCCTGGGTCCAATCCCCAGTACCAAATAAATAAGAAATAGATGCTCTTCAGCCTAAATAAAGGCTTGCATACTCGTTCAACAAATCCTGGCCATGTCCCAAGCAATGAGGACGTAGTCCTGTTGCTCCCCAAGAAGTTCAGTCTAGAGGGGCATGTGGCTAAGGAATTCCAACTTACAATAGGAAGTAGCAGGGAACCATGAAGGGATGCCAAACACAAGAATCCACAATCAGATGTGTGCTTTGAATAGCCACTCTGGCTGCAGCAGGGAGAACGGATGGGTGCTGGGAAATAAGGGGAAGATGAGAAGAGCAGAGGCAGGCTGACTCTTCAGGACAAGGACAGTGGCCTGGGTTGAGGTTTTAACAGTGGCCAAGGTAGGGTTCAAGAGAGAGAGGACATGGTTAATGGACGGCGGGGGTGCCTGGATGGGAGCTATGGAGGCGGTGGGCAGACACTGTAACAGTACAGTGGGCAACACCCCAGCCCTGGCCAGAGGATGGCTGAGATGCAGGTTCCAAAGAGACTGGCGTAGGGGGCATAGAAATCACACCCTACAAAGGAAGTTTTCTTTCCTAGGAGGTCTAGCAAGTTTTACTTAACTGTAAATATTACTGATCTAAATAACCTGTGGTTTCTAAAGAATGTGCACAAGGTCTACCTGTCCTAGGGACCTCGAGGCCCACCCTGCACCTGCTGACTTCCGATAGCAGAGCTGAGGTGGGGCCCATCCACCTCCCTTCTCCCTTCTCCCTGAAGGACAGGAACATGTCTGTCTCCCTCGCGCCACCAGAGCTCCCACTGGTAATGGGAACAAACTAGGAAGACTGGGCACAAAAAGGGACTGAGGCCATGAGAGACAGGGCACCCTCAGGGGCTGCTCTTGCCTGACACCTGATCTTTTGTTAATGTGCAAAGAGCTGCCTAAATTTTAGTGCTTAAAGGCAAAGAATTCTATTCAAAATATGAATCTATTTCACTAATCTTGTTTCCTTTGGTTGTTGAAATCCAGTTATTTCAAGGATGTACTTTTTGAAAAAGCACATGAAATTTAATTTTAAAAATCAAAATGTTCAGGCTGGGAGTACTCAGTGGTAGGAAGCCCTGGGTTGGATCCCCAGCACTAGGGGGGAATAAAATCAAATATTAAATAAATTCTTTGAGAAAGGCATTGAGTTTTTTTTTTTTCTTTTACAGGAAAAGGATGAAAAATGTTGCTGATAGTAAGAGTTTCACATTTGTGAACCTCTAAATGTTATTTTAACCAGGAAATAAAACATATCTTAGAAAGCTTTCTAAACTAATGAAGCCTGGCTTTAGTTTGTGCTATTAGGAACAACACAGATAACGGGAGAAATCTGGCGTCTCTCCTCTCAGGAAATTAATCATGTTTTTATAAAAATGTTAGAAGATGACTTATTTATAACCCTTTTGGGAACAAGAGGTCCTTTTTCGCTCTAAAACTGTTTGAAACCAAACTTGTCTCCCAAACCACTACTATGCAGGCATTTCATCAGCTCTGAAAGCAGGTTTTTTATTTCAATTTGTTGGTTGATTTTTGTCTGTCTCCAAAACACAGTGCTCTTTTGACTCTGGGGGGCGGGGGTGGTGTCTATGGATCAGGAAATGGGTCTTTTTTGCTCAAGTGCTTTATTTCTGCTAAGCTAAGCCAATGGTGTGCTTGTTCCAAAAGCAGCTCTCCTGAGATATCGGGAGTGCTCCTGTAGGCAGAGGGCAGAGGCACCTAGAACCCCACACCTCTGATCAAAGGATTCAGAACTCAAATTTCCCACCTGTTCAGGATCTTCTATAACCCACCTACCACAGTAACATGTCTGGAAGCTCCATGAAACACTTTATACTAAGCCCATCACTTTCAAAGTAAAGTAATAAAGTTCCCCCAAATTAATAGCTTTCTGTTCTTTTAATAGAAAGGTAACACACAATTCTTAAGCCCCCTTCACAGCAGATCCACACAAAAGATAATTTCCTCTGATAACCCAACTTATCCTACAAATTAAAATGTAATCTGAAAAAAGACTAAAAATATTGAAATCAGTATTTCCCCAGTCTATACTTCAAGCCCCTCTTTAATGAACATAACCAGTCTTCCACTTGCCTTCAATATTATCAGAAATTCCAAAATTAAGGGCTGGGCATGTACCTCAGTGGTACAGGGCTAGCCTAGAATGCATAAAGCCCTGGGCTTGATTCCCAACACTGCAAACAACACTCCCCACCAATCAAACCAAAAAAAACAAATCAACAAAATTAACTACCATGAAAAATAACTCAAGGTGAGCACAATGCGACATATGCCAAACCTCCAGAGGCAGTCAAACTCAGATCAGGACACCCCAAAAGCTGCAGCTCATAGCTCTAACATACCACTCACTGCCCTGAAGTGGATGGGTGCTCCAAAACTCCAAATCTTGTTTTCACTACCTCTTCAAACAATATGGCCCCCACCGACACCCCTGGTAGCCACATGCAAGCAAAACCATCAGGAGCAGTCGACACTGCAGCCCACAGATCCCAGGAAGTTTAGCCTCTTGCACCTGCACTGCCCAACTCCCGACTTCTCCAGAGGACTTCTGGAGGTGCAGCAGCCAGAGCAGCCTCAGGGCTCCCAGTGTGCCCTCTCCTGTCCTCAGCACCACTTTTCCTTTGAGAGGAGCCAGAAGGTGCTCACTTCCCTAATTCTAGCCCTCAGCCCTAAGCACCGGATGGGGTGATGTGCCTGTCACAGTCCCACACTGAAAACGTCACGTAGTTTGTGTTCCTGCTCCCACACGCAGCCCAAAATGGATAGTGGTGGGGATGGTTAGTGTCGGCCTGGCACATATTCAAGTCAAGCACTGGGCTGGACACTTGGTCAACATCTCTCTGAGGTGAGGCTTATCAGTAGTTAACTAGAGATGCTGTGGTTTGAATATGGTCTGCTCCTTCTAAAACTCATGTTGAAATTTAATTCCCAATATGAAATATTAAGAGGTAGGACCAGGTGGGACCTTTAAGAGGAGATTAGAGCCCAGCCCTTATGAATGAATAACCCATTCAAGTGATTAATAGATTAATCCGTCATCTCAAGAGTGGGCTAGGCTTCTGGCACACTCCCAGTACCAGTCATGTGGCACTCTGCACCATTTCTAGATTCTGCAGGTAAAAAGTCTATCACCAGACACAGCCCTGTGAAACTCAGACCAGAAAAGATCCTAAGGCCACCTAAGAGATGACAGGAGCATGTCATGGTTACCAAACTGAATTCTCAGCTATAAGAAAGGTCAGCGTTCCAACAGGAAAACAACCATGGAAATCTAAATGGCCCATCTTTTCAAATGTTCAACCTTACTTGTAAGACACAAATTAAAACCATGATAAGAAACTTTTTTCCACCTACTACATTGGCAGAGACCACACATTCTGCTGCCCAGCATGTGGGAAACAGGCATTCATTCATACGCTGCTGATGAAATTACCTTAACCAAAGGCAATTGGTGGCACCCCTCTACTTTCCAGGGTATGCTCCTCTGACCCAACAATCCCACTCTTGGAAATTTATCCTTCAGTTACATCTGAGTGAAATGACTTATGTGCAAGGTTAGTCACTACGGTGCTACTGGTAACAGCAAAATATCAGAAACAATTTAGATGTCTATCAACAGGGATTAAATAAATGATGGTATATTTGTACCATGGATTGCTCTGCACTTAAAAGAATCCAGGGGCTGAGGTTTGGCTTAGTGGTAAAGAGCTCGTCTAGCACATGTGAGGCACTGGGTTCGATCCTCAGCACCACATATAAAAATAAATTAATAAAATAAAGGTATTGTGTCCACCTTCAACTAAAAATTATTTAAAAAAAAAAAAAAAGAATCCAAACAGAGTCTCTTTAAAAAATCAACTTCCTGGTAACTGCTTTCCTGCATCAGGAATCTCCTCCTACTGAGAACAGAAACTGAGAAGTTACCCTGTGGCCCAGGTAAGCACCAAGGAAAGGACTTAACATGCTTCTGATTAATACAACCTAACTGAATCCACATGTCTATTTCCTACCTTTTGTCCCATTGAACCCCTTCTCCTGTTATAAAAGCCATTGGTACCCCAAAGCCCCTCAAGATGGAGATTTGAGATTTAAAAAAAAAAAAAAAAAAAAAAAAAGGTCTCCTTGGGATGGGGTTGTGGCTTAGTGGTAGAGCGCTTGCCTAGCATATGCGAGACACTAGGTCCAATCCTCAGCACCACATAAAAGTAAAAAAAGAAAGATGCTGTGTCCAACTACAACTAAAAACTATATATACATATTTTTAAAAAAATCAAGAGCACAGTGCTAAGATACAGGCATGGTGATGCATACTTGTTTAAAACTACCAACTATTCAAATTTAAAGTCAGCTGCAATGTAAGAATCCAGATGAAACCTCAAATTCTAAACAGAAAATTACTTTTTAAGAAGATCAAAAACTTAGAAAAAGGGGGTAAGGAAAAGGATCTCTTATCATGCAAAAAAACCTTCATTTGCTTCTCAGCTTTTTTGATGTTCGTATTTCAAAGCACATATTGGTAAATTCCTTTTCAAAACTTATTTTTCTAATGGAAAAGGCTGATCATCTTGCTTGTTCTATTTTGACCTGTCAAGAGCACTGACTCCCCTAAATCATGGAACCTCTGTTCCCAGTAACAGATACCGACCACACACTAATAATATACTAACCATACATAGTAATCTACATAGTAGATTAAAATTCTTTTCTTACAGAAAGAGGAGAATTACACCAATTCTCTAGGCTGACTCCAGGAAATGGTCTCCTATCACACTCAGATCTTGGGATTGACAGTGTGATTCTGAGAAGGGTCTATTATTCTTATAAAAAGAGAATGTTCTCTAAGACAACTTTTATTTTTTGTTGTTGTTATTTTCACCCTTTTTACTTCTAATATAACATCTGAATAATATTATTACAGAAGTAATGATAGCTATCTAAATCAAAGTCCCCAAATCCATTTAATCAACTATAATCTCAAGAGAACTTCAGCAATATTTGTGACACTAGCCTAAGCCTCCCTCTGTTCCCAAAAAGTCATGTTTAAATTGAGGCAACCCTAAGACAACTATTATCACTACCCAACCAAGACTTTCAACTTTAAAATCTAACCTTCTACTTAGGAATGTACAAGAAGGAAGCCCAAGGCACCTGGACAAAGTCACAAGAACAAGAACATGTTCTGGGCTTCCCTGTTTGGTTTTCAGAATAGAACTATTGATATTTTAAAAAGAAAAGGAAAAAAACACTTTTCTGCCAGCTTTTCATTGCTCAGAATGAACATTCAGCTAGGCGTGGTGGTACATGCTTGTAGTCCCACCTACTCAGGAGGTTGAGGCAGGAGAATCACAAGTTTGAGGCCAGGCCCAGCAACTCAGTGAGAACCTGCCTCGAAACAAAAAATAAAAAAGGGCAGGGGATGTTGCATCTCTGGGTTCAAACCCCAGTGCCAAAAAAAGGAAAACAAATTTGCCATCACAAAATCTGGAGTTTAGAGGAATCAAAGCTGCCATTAAATAGCCTCTTCATTCACGCTGACAACCCATGTCTGCCAAGGTTGCTTGACTTAAAAAGATAAAGGAAGGGAAGAGAAAACAGAGAAGGGGAAAGGACAAGGAGAGCAGCCCGGCACAGTGGGCTCTGGGCTCACCACCTGGCCTCTGCAACACTCACCTCCACCCTGCTCAGTAAACCCATCAGACTACAGTCCTTGGGGTCTCAGGTCTCCTGGAGTCACTTCCAGGAGAGAGTCTTTCCCTTTTTCAAGGCACATTTATTTTATTTTTAATTTGTTATATATGATATCAGAATACATTACAATTCATATTACACATACAGAGCACAATTTTTCATATCTCTGGTTGTATACACAGAGTCACACCATTCGTGTCTTCATACAGGTACTTAGGGTAATGATGTCCATCTCATTCCACCATCTTTCCTATCCCCATGTTCCCCGCCTTCCCCTCCCTCCCCTTTGTCCTATCTAGAGTTCATCTGATCCTCCCATGGCCCCCCAATCCCCATCCCCATTATGGATCAGCCTCCTTAAATCAAAGAAAACATTTGGCCTTTGTTTTTTGGGGATTGGCTAACTTTGCTTAGCATTATATTCTCCAACTCCATCCATTTACCTGCAAATGCCATGATTTTATTCTCTTTTAATGCTGAGTAAAATTCCATTGTGTATATATCCCACATTTTCTTTATCCATTCATCTACTGAAGGGCATCGAGGTTGGTTCCACAGTGTAGCTATTGTGAACTGTGCTGCTATGAACATTGGTGTTCTTGCCCCTTCTTTTAAAGTGGCCACACTTCCAGGCACCGCTCCACCTCCTAACACTCTCTCCAGGGTCAGGGTGTTCCTCATGAACTTGTATTTGTTGTAACTACAAAGGGCAGGGGGAAGGGATATACCTCTGCTTCCTGGTCAATTCCATAACTATCCAATTCAGAAATATTCTTTCTTAATGTTTTACTGTGTTTTCCAAATTTCCTAATATAAACATGTATTATATTATAATCCCATAAGTCTAGTCATAAGTATTTTCAAAAAGTTTCCCCTAAAGAGCATAAATATGCTTCCAGCTATTTCATATTCTTAAGTTTGCTTGTAGTTCAGGTGGTCACATACTGTATCTTCAAAATCAGCACCCTTGTGAGTAAGAGCAAGCTGTATCAATAAATACACAGGAACAACAGGGAAAAACCAGGGGGCTCAGGAGAGTCAAACACATGGCCCCAAGTCCTGTGTCTGCCATTAAAAGGCCTCTTCATTCACCCTGCATCTTGATTTCTCTCGGCCCCCTTTCTAATGGGTAAATTAGAAACCGTTCTATGGCAAAAGATGCAAGGTAAACAGCGCTCACATGTGACACCAGCAACAGGAAGACCAGCTCCCCAGAGACCTGGGTTCTCAGCCTTAGCTGACAGAAGACAACAAGAGGGAAAAGATTAATCAGATGCAGAGGATTCAACACTTTCTGACTAAATGAACATAGAAAGAGAGTCTTTAGCTCTATAGTCAGTCAATACACTACTTTCCCACATCAATTTCAAAACAAAAAGCCCACTGAGTTTCTCACTTTGCTGATGGGCATCACCAACACATCCAGGTGCCCAATCCCTCCCCTGCAAGCCATTCCTGACTTCTGGTTGTACCTCACCACCCACATCCAAACCAACACCAGTTCTGGTCCAATGTACCTCGTCTGTTCCTCATTTGCCTGACTCCTCCTCCGTACTCCAAGGACCCCAATTCTCAAAGCTCCTTGACCCCACCAGGCCTGCCAAATCCTGCACTTCAGTTCATTTCACTGTCCCGAGCCCCACATCACCCTTGTTTTCCCCCTTACCTGACCCAGGGTCCGCAGTCACTACGATACTCTTGCACACACACACCCCTCCGCTGCCCTCTTTGGTAAAGCAGAGTGCCGCCCCAACACACACTGAGCTGAACCACAGCCAACCCTAACCCTGCTCAGACGTGGCTCACAGGCTTCCTTTACTGGTGTCCAAGACAAAGCTTTCCCAGCTCCCCTGCAAGCCCTGCCAGCCCTACCTCCCAGCTGCCCCCTCCGCTGGTCCTCTCCCAGCCTCCAAATCTCTTTCCTCTTTGGCAACACGTACCACTCACTGGTACTGCTGTCCAGTCCCCTGGCTTTAAAAACCATCTCCACACTGTCACCTTCCAGCCACTTTTTCCTTGAGCACCACAATCTCAAATCCAATTTTCTAACCCCGAAACTGATGTCCTACCACAGGCAGCACTGTTCTCTGAACTACTCCCTCCTTCAACCTGGTTCTTGACCAACCCACCCTTCCAGATGCTCGGGGAAATGGCTGGAAGTTATCCTTACCTCCTCCTCTTGCTCCCACCCTTGTCAGGCCGAGAAGCCAATCCTCCTCCAGGGCTGGCCACTTCTAACCTCCATGTGGCTGGCACCCTGGCTAGAGCCGCGTCAGCTCCCCTGTCTGTGGAGTCAGCTCCTGCCTGGATCAAAGCTTTTTGCAACCCAGAAAAAGCCAAAACCTTGATGTAGACCCTGAGGCCTATACAATCTCCAGCTGATTCCACCCCCCAGCCTTGCTCCCCAGCACACCAGGCACCTGCCTCCCTGCCTCAGGATCTTTGCACTTGCTACCAACAGTCATGACAGGCTTCCCTCCACTCCTCCAGGCTTTCCTCAAACGCCACCTTGACGGTGCAGTCCTTCTGGGCTACCCAAACTTTCACCATGTTAATCCTCTCCCCTGTTTTTTCCTTAGTACATATTTATATCTAATATCATCTGCACATTTGACTTATTTCTACTGTGTTTTGTCTGTCTCTCCCCCAGGACAGATGCTCCATGACGTCAAGGATTTGGGGAGGCACTAATACATACTTTTAAAAAAATTCATGCACAGCCAATAGTTCAATATGATCCATCTGACCTCACATTCTATTCCTCACTATCTCTCTTTCCTGATTTACTTCTCTTCACAGAACTGGCCAGTGGCGGCCATAAGATTCATATATTTATTTAATGTCTGTCTCCTCTCGCCATTGCAAGGAAGCCAATTCTGCTATTCAAATCCACAACTTTTCAAATCTCCATCTCCCACCTTCTGAACTTACGGTTTTCCTTAGATTCCATATTTTCTGCAAAGGTACTGTGTTAGTGAGCTTTTCGACACTGTGACCAAAATACCTGACAAGAACTTAGAGGAAGATAGATTTATTTTGGCTCATGGTTTCAGGGGTCTTGGTCACGGCTGACTAATGCCAGAGCAGAAACATCATGGTGGAAGGCTATGGTGGAGGAAAGTTGCTCAGCTGAAGCAAGCCAGAGAGCAGAGAGAGAAGGAAAAAATAAGAGTGAATAGAAGGGCAGGAGAGAAGATGAACACTTCCAGGGCATGCCCTCCAACTAGGTCCCACCTCCCTGTAGTCCAATAAGCTATCAATTCACCGATGTCAGAGTCCTCACAGCCCACCTCTCAACCTTGCTGCGTTTAGGGACCATGCTTTCAAAACATGGCATAACAGGCACCATGCCTGGTGCTGGCCACTGGCTAGCATGGGTACCAACCAGGTACCTATGTAAAAAATCTCGGCAGGCATCATGAACTTTCCCTTTCTCTTGGTCCCCAAATCTTAGCATCCTTTCCATCAACCTCATCTCCATTCATATTGTCCCCACCTGAGTCCAGGTCTTTGGTACTGCCCAGACCCCAAACTTTTACTATCCAAATCTGTCCTCACTCAAACAGTCACCCCAAACAAGGGGACTTCAGTCCTATAGTGGTGCCCTATAGGACCCCCTACTACAGGGCTCACTCCACTCCACTATGCTAGGACTGTCAACTCGCCATCTCTGCCTCCCTTACTACTCGAAAGCTGAGTAAGCTGTAAAGCTTTATGCACAGACAATGGGCCACCTCTCACAGCATGCTGGGGCTTGAACCCAGAGCCTCACACATGCTAGGCACTTGCCCTACCACTAAGGTAGGCCTTCAGTTCACTCTTAAACCACCCTCAAGGATATCTGTTAAAATCAGTATGATCAATGCCCTCCACCTTCTATCAGTGTTGCTTAGGGGCAGCTCAGATCTTGGATTCCTGCCTAAGATTTTCTTGGGTTCAAGAGCCTATATGATCCGACTGATAGAAACTTTACATAATTAGACAAGTCATATGAACTGGATGTTTTCAGCAAATACCTGCATTTTACCTTCCACAGAACCACTAGGAAAGTTCTAAAGCCAGTTTCAGCTCTGAGGCTGTTGGATTCTATTGAATTAGTGTTTGCATCTTATGACTAAATGAAGAACAGATGCACATAAACCTGAGAGAGGTGGTGGCCACATTAATCCCATTCCTAGCCTCCACCTCCGTCCTGTCCATTAGCAAGTCATTCAAAATGACTTATATTTATATCCAACTCTGGGTTACCACATTCCCAGCTCCCCTGTGCTTACAAGGACTCCTGGTAATGGTGCACCTAGACATTAATGCTTTGAAGAATGTGCCTTCCCAACCACACCCTTACAATTTTAACAGTGACAGAGAGGAAAGCCCCCAAATAGGCAAACTTATTTTTAAAAATGTTTCCACACATAAGAAACATAAAGCAATAAATGGGACTGATGCTGGAACCTGCCGGGCTTGGACCCGGAAGCCCGACAAGAGGACTCGGCAGGAATCCACACTCCTTCATGCCATTGTGGGCACTCCCAGGGGAGAGAATAAAGTCTCCACTATATGACCAGATTCTGGACTTATACAGGACAGGAAAGTACCTTTGCACTTTCCAAAAGTTTTCTATTGGATCATAGAGAAGAATATACCCAAAGACTCCTGAGGAAAAGAAAACAACTGGAGAGAGACTGTAAAATAAGTATGTTAGTAATCAGGCCTAATAGCAATCTGTTACTGGGGATGCAGACGTAGGAAGATCACAAGTTCAAAGTCAGCTCGGGCAACGTAGACCTTGTCTCAAAATAAAATTAAAACATAAAAAGGACTGGGAATATAGCTCAGTAGGTAGAGAGCTTGCCTAGCATATTCGAGGTCCTGGTCAACCCCCAATACTGTGGTTTTTGTTGTTGTTTTAAAGGTATATTAGTGCTCTTAATGATTCAAATGAAGAAACATTTAAAAACAAATATATGGACTGGGGTTGTGGCTCAGCAGTAGAGCGCTCACCTAGTACATGAAAGGCCCTGGGTTCAATCCTCAGCACCACATAAAAATAAATAAGTAAAGGTATTGTGTCCAACTACAACTAAAAAATATTCTTAAAAATACATATAAGGGCCAGGGGCATAGCTCAATAGCAGAGTGCACACCTAGTATACGGGAGGCCCTGGCTTCAATTCCTAGCACTACAAAACAAACAAAGGAAAATAAAAACCAAATACATACAAAAATGAAAAAATAATTTATAAAAGTACACATGTACAAGAAATTAAGAACTAAAGGTAAGCAGAAATGAACCAAGTGGAAACTGTAGAATAATCATTACAATAAAAATCTAATATAAACACATGATTTTACAAATAGATAAAGTAGAAATTACTGGAGGTTTCATCCAGAGAGCAGCCCTGAGAAGGGTGCGAGGAAGCAGTGGAAGAGAAATAGACAGTGCATAGTTATAAGTTTATTCACAAGTTGAGAGCAAAATACAATAATTTTTCACATGTAAACACTAAGAGTCGCCATCTACAAACACTTGGTGTGTTTTAAAAGAAAATGAATTAACTAGGAATCAGAAGGATGCAAAAGACAACAGGGAACATGACAACTGCTAACATACGCTGGTGAATTCTAGTATAAAATATCACCAGTTCAATGCTAAAATAAATTAACCCAAAATCCTAGACTATATGGCAAGGCAAGTGGAAGGTGAAGTCATGGTTCAGTTCTTGTCTCTGAAGTGAAGAAATATGGGAGTAAATAATCTGCTGGTCTCTAAGGCAAAAAAAAAAAAGCCAGGAGAGACCTGCAGGAAACTCCTTTTCACTCTTCAAAGCTGGTCTAATTTAAACATGAACAACAAACTAATGAATAAGCTATTCATTAGTTTAAACATGATAGAAAATCCAGTTTTGTAATTTTCACTTTATAGGCAAAAAGAAAATAGTGATGCCGGTTGTAAAAAAAATCAGAGGACATTTCTTTAAGAGCTAAGGTAAAAACCAAAATATGAACACGAGTAATCAATCAAAATACTTAGCAATGCATGTTCACACATTGCTTTTCTCACTGAGCACCACCCAACACAGAAGGCAAATTCCAGAACCAGGTTTTAAGGAATCCTAGAATGGTATTCTTGACTTAACCACATTTCCAATCTTAAGAGATAAACACCATAAAGCAAGTTCTCTCTAAAGAGCTTTTTCCCTTTTATAACTAATACTTTTTAAGAAACTTTATACACATCAAACCATAATCTGACATCTGGGGGAAAATATTAGTACTGAATATAATGGACAAGTGTGATCAGCCTTGTCTGATACCACTTCTTTGGATAAAATTACTTCTATTCTGGATGTTGCAGCCATAACACCAACCACAGGCACTGGGTTCCAAATGATATGCCATTCCCCTCCCACCTTGCAATAAAAGGAGAGGTGAGATTACCATATTATTTCATAACAGCACATTCTTGGAGAAAAAAAAATTAAGGTTTCAATATCCGGCAGTAAGCCTGGGCCAGTTTTACAATGTTATTAGCAATGCATGCTTCCTCCCTGGAGTTAATCCCAGCAGGGGACTCCAGGCTGGGAGCAGGGCCTCGGTTCAAAGACAATATCTTTGCACTTGCATTTCAAGGCTTCAGCCTTCATTGAAAACATAAGTATTAAAGCCTGTTTTACACTGACTCTAGGTAGAATTACTTTAGAGTGATCTAAAGAATGAAGACAGGGAGCACTATTACCGGAAGAGTAAAGAAAGTGGGGTGCTTTGCGTCATCTTCATATTTGCCTTCTGTGGAACTCCCGGCCTCCATTGATTTGGATGTGGTGTTCTTGCCAATACCCATCATCAAGAGAAGCTGAGTGAGCCTGCGTGGCCGGTGGTGTGAGGGAGTGAAGGCTTATTCAAGCCAGGAGCTCAAATCAGTCAACTCTTCTGGTGCCTGCAGCACCGGATTCTCAGATGGATATGAGACCTGTGAGTACCATCTCTTAGCACCTGCAAGAGAGATTACAAACAAATCACCACAAAGCACACATACAACCCAAGGACCCAGATCATCTAGTTCCCTGCACAAAAAAAGTCATATTAGTTAGATCCAAACATCCAAAAATATACTTCTCAAGTACCCATTCTCTTCTGAATTGCCCCCTGGAAATCAGGACCACTAAGTTAGATTATCAAAAATATCACAATATCGGGGGGCGGGGGGGGGGACAATTAAGGTAAGTCTCTGACATGCATTAGGATATATCTCATAACACAGTTTAACCTAACAGAATATTATGCAGTAGCAATGTTCTGTATCTGCCCTGACCAGGAGTCACACTGGCCACCTGTGGCTCTTATGTGCACTTGAAATGAGCCTAGTGCAAATGAGAAATTGAATTTTAATTAATTAAATTTAATATAGCCACTTGTGCCTAGTGGCTATCACACGGGATGATGTGGACACAGGCAATTTATCATGACTGAATAAATGTCAAAATTCGCTACATGTGCCCCATTAAAGGCAGAGGCAGGCATTCAAAGTATTAAAAAGAGGAAATAAAATCAACCTAGGATTAAATGCTCACACAGAATTCCAGGAAGGAAGCAAGGTGAGTTTTAAAATGGGCAGAATACCACAAAAAAAAAAAAAAAAAAAAAGGGAGTCAAAACATTCAGTATGAATGAAATGACAAAATAAACCTAAAATAGAAACTCAAACCCTCTCTCTTGCCCCCCAAAAGGAAGGTAAAGTGGCAAGAAACAGGAAAGGACTGGAGGTGGGAGGAGAGGGATCAACATTACCAGACCCAGAATGCATCTGACAAGCCCAAAGAAATCGGAGAGACTCTGGCATTTATTAAAGAAATAAGAGGCACTGGGTTCGATCAGCACTACATAAAAATAAAATATAGACATTCTGTCCATCTACAACTACAAAAAAAATTTTTTTAAAGAAGAAAAAAAAGAAATAATGTAATACTTTGAACTAAGAGAAAAATCTAAGAAAAAGCCAAAATAAGGAAGTTTCTAGAACAATTCTATGCAGCCAAGCCTCAGTGAAGGAGCAGAAAATAAAACCTCGATTTTAAACCATTTTTTTAACCATCACTATTTTTTTTAACCATCACTATTGTTTAGTGAGACCTAAACAATAAAAGTGACCCACCCTAGATTAACGAGCGAGCATTGGGAGATCTCAGCTTTGAAAATGAGAGGGCACACGGGATCCCTACATGGGCTGGCACACATAAATAAAACGTGCCTACATATGCCTGGATTTTCATAAAGAAAATAACCATGCTCACATGCAGCTGTGGGAGGGGCAGAGCCCATGGTCACATTTTACCACCAATTAATTAGTTTCCCGTCAAGAACAAATAATCCAACCAAAATGCCCTGCAAATGTGAAGACAGGCTAGTACATGGAGTGTGGAAATACAAGTAGGAAACTCTGTTCAAGGAATTCTTCATGGGACACTTGTTCATTCAACAAATCCTGTGGCTGAGCAAGGAAGGGGAATAAAATACAAACAGATAAGAAAAAAAAAAAAGAATTATGCAAAGTTTGAGAGTTCAACAGTCAGAGGGTAAAAAGAGAAAATGAAAAGAAACAGCTGCTAGAACATCAACTTGCATTGGTATAATAGAGAGAGCTGGGTTCACCCAGCACATTCTTCTGGGGGCTACATTTTCAATCCTGACATATCCGCGCTTGTTTAAAGCAGTGGTTCTCAACCCATAATGATTCCACTCTCCAGAGGACACGTGGCAAGATCTGGAGGCATTTTTGGCCATCAAGGCTGGGAGAGAGCTAGTGGCCTCTAGCAGGAAAAGGCCAGGGTGCTGCTCAACATCCTCAGTGCACAGAAAAGGGGATCTAAGGAAGGAAGCAGGGAGAGGGCTTCAGAATCAGGAAGGGGACAGCAGTAGGGGTAGAGAGGGGAGGAACACAGTGACTACTGAACAAAAAATATATATTCTTGTGGCTCAGCGGTAGAGCACTCATCTAGCACACGCAAGGCACTGGGCTCGATCCTCAGCAGCACGTAAAAAATAAATAAATAAAATCCAACTACAACTGAATATATAATTTATACACACACACACACACACACACACACATTTCCCCTCATCTTGGAAACTGTTCCCAAAAGAGAGCATTCCGCACCCCAGTCCACAAGGCCAGAAACCACACATCAACCTGAGATCAGAGGTTTCATCCACACAGGATGAACTTTTGTGTGGGTAAATGCCAAGGTCCACAGGCAAAATGCAAAAGATGAAAGCCAAAGGGAGAGGGCAGAGTGAAGTTTAGGGTCTGTGTTCAAAGTGATACTCAAACAAGAAGGAAAATCTGGGGAGAGTTCACCAACTCATGATGGCCCTCATCCTTCTCCCTGCAAAAAGAAAAAGAATAAGCAAGTCTACCTGCTGTCTTGTCCCTGACCACTTGACAGGGGAAGGAGGAGCCAAAGGATGAAAGACCAGGATGAAGATACAGCAGGATGAATAAGAGTAGTTTTCTAGTTGCTAAGTGCCAACATGCGATAGGAACATCTCTTACCTGTCCTTATATAAATGGCAGTTATTAGTAGCCAGTGAGCATATGATTGATGTGCCCTCTGACTCCACAAAAGCAGAATGTGAGCTTCAGAGAAGTAAAGCTACTCACCAAAGGATGCAGAGCCAAAAGCAGTGGAAAGGGATTCGAACTTTAATCAGTTTTCTCACCTGTCCTACTTACACAAACAAGACATAAAACTTCCCTTTCAATGCTCAGCTACAGATGACTTCCCTGGACAAACAGAGCCCATGCCAGCTGGCTCTGAGCACTGCCTCCACAAGACCTGCAGGTGGTTTCTTCCCTCTCTGTCATTCCTGAGGGTGCTCCAGGGCTAAGGGACACAGCTGGGTGCCTTTTCCAGGGATTCTGCCTCTTATTCTGATAGCCATCTGGCTAAGCAGGCAGGCAGCCATTATTTCTCTGTGTTACAACCATCTTAATGGTCCTCAGATACTGAGGTGGTCACCGAAGTACTGATGTAACTAAGTTACTCCAACAGAAAGGGGTGAAACGAGGGGTTCCCACCTTCATCAGATCAGGAACTCCCCAATCTGCATTTCTTCCCACCCACCTGGCTACTCCTCAGAACAGGTCACCATCATCTCTCAGCAGCATCTCCCCAAGAACTTAAATCATCTTCCTGTTCCATCTTGATGGCCCCAAACACTTGTCCATTCTGCAACCACCAAGAGCATCCTGTAAAATGTTAGCATGCTCTTTGATGGCTTGACAATTAGTTTCAGAATGACAAGATTCCTTCCCCAGGAATAATGACGACATCATGATGATGACAGCAGGATGAGTAAGAGACGAAAGGAACCTCCCAACCTCCTCTCCAGGTCTTGCTTTAGCCCCCTCCTAACGTGCTCTGCTTCAGTTCTTTGTAGGTGCTGGCCCTCTTCTAACCCTCTGGATCTTGAACATGCCATCCCTCAAAAATGGGCAGCCTGTACATTGCCCCTTTCTCTTGGGGTATCTTCTGTCGATACCTCCTCTGATTATCACCTCATCACTGTGTCTCAGGACCATGAAGATGGTCTCAAAACAGAAAGATAATGTCCACCTGCCTGCCCAGCCAGCTGCAGGAGCAAGAGGCAGAATCTAAAGTCTCACTATCAGACCTATGGCTCCCAGTGCTGAAGTTGGCTTGTATATTAAAGTTTCCTCAAAAGTTCTGGAATGAGGTATTGTCTTTTTTTTAAAGGAACCTAATATGTAACAGTCATTCTTGCTTAATACTCCTACTGCATCACACCTATACCTGACAGGGCAGGTGCATTACGTCAGGAACAAGTCAGTGATTCAACATCACTGCTAGTCTAAAAGGCACTCAGAGCCTTCATTCTCATCTGCATCTCTGTCTCCATTTCGCATCTGTCTCCTGTGCTCCCGAGCCACCTGATTCCAGGAACAACAGACCTGATCAATAAGCATCTTGTGATAAACCAAAGTCCTCACCTCACCAATCCTGAGATAATGATGGTCCAGACCATACCTGATCAATATGCATCTGCTTTGGTGGATTTGCAAAGCTTCCAGCTGTGCAAACTGCCACTCTTGCCCTCATTTTTTCTACAAAACCTTCAGACTTTATCAGTCCCTCAAAGATAGGGCTGAAAATATGGACCCCCCCTGCCCTCCCAGTGCAGTCACGCTGTAGGTACCTACTCTGTTTTTCACCATTACTTTTCTGTTTGGTTTTGGGACAAGTGGCTGGACCTGATGTGTTGGAGCCTAAGACTCTGGTAACATCAGCACTGTACACAAAGATGAGAAAGTATTCAAAAGGAAAAGTCCAAATTACAACTGTATTAAGAGATCTGAAAATCAGAGAATCTGCAATTAAATAACAAGTTACAAAACACACGAAGAAGTGGTATGTACCTGTAATCCTAGAGGCTCATGAGGCTGAGACAGGAGGATTGAGAGTTCAAAGCCAGCCTCAGCAATGGCAAGGCGCTAAGCAAATCAGTGAGACCCTGCCTCTAAATAAAATACAAAGTGGGGCTGGGGAATATGGCTCAGTGGTTGAGTGCCCCAGAGTTCAATCCCCAGTACTAAAAAAAAAAAAAAAAAAAAAAAGGCAAGATACTTTCAATGGAACCGAATCAAACATTTCCCAAATGCCAGCATTAAGTGTCTACATCAGAGGCTGGCAAACCAACAGCTGGCCTCTTGGTCTCCAGTTAAGAATGATTTTACATTTTTTAAAAACGCTGTGAACGACAACAAAGAAGAACCTATGACAGAGACCATCTGGCCCACAAAACCCAAGTTATTCACAGGAAAGTCTGTGAACCCAATGAAAATGAAAGGAAGGACTCCTGCTCAGAATGCCAATAATAGTGATAAATATTTATAAATAAAATTTAACAAAATATGAAGAAAACAATAAAATATTACTAAGGAACATGAGAACTGAATAACCAGAGAGGCGGACAATAGTCCTGAACAGAAAAGCTACTGCCAGGATGTTCACTTTCCAATAAACACGACCGTAAAGAATTAATAATTACTAGTTAATACCCCAAAGGAAGACGGGAAGGGTTCTTAGAAATTTTTTTCTGGAAGAATAATCAAGAATAGCCACAAAGGTCTGAAAAATAGTAAGAGGAATGTGCTCTCTCAGCTAGAAACCAATCTAAGGCTGCAAGAAACAGAAGGGTTTAAGAGAGATAAAAAATCAAACTAACACCAGGGAACAAAGAACCCACGGCTGACACGGGCATGACATGGGCTACTTCAAATCACAGCACAAGATACGGATTTTCCAACATATATGCCAAGACAACTGGTTCACTGTAATAAAATCCAGAAAAGCAAGGCCTAAGGTTTAAAAAGAAAAGGCTGCTATGGGACTATATATAAGGATGGGGGGACGAGATCTGCTGTGATACACCATGTGATAAACTTGCCAATACTGTATTGTGGACTTAAAAATTGGTTAAGAAGGCATAGGTCCTGTTAAAAGTACTAAACACAATTAAAAATTGAGTAGAAAATGCTGAATATGATTTTTTTAAAAAAACGAGGCCATGAGTTAAAAGGATTAAAAGCAATTAATCCCATTAAAAATATATAGGTACAACACTAACCCACAATATCTGTGTAAAGTGTATGTTCACATGACAAAACATGAATCAAACTCAAATAATTTATTTTTCGTTTTATACTCTTCTATATTTTCTAAAATTACTTACTCAGCAATGAAAAATAGGCTCCCTTTCTCCCCCGAGAGCCTGCTGATGTTTGCAATTAGCACAGTTCTTTCCTCCCTTCACACTCCAACCCAGGGCAGTGGTGGCTCCCTTTACAGCATCCCCCGCCACACACACACTATAAAGAAAATTTCTGTTGAGAGCTAAAGACACAGCAGCGTGGAGCAATGTTTTCACGTTTAAAGTTCTAAAATAACTTATCAGAAAACACAGGAGAAAAGTGAAGATTCTGCAAATTATGCTTTGCATCTAGGTTATTTTAAAGCTCCCCGGCAGCCAGGGTTAAAAACCACTACCTTTCAGCAAGCAGGAAATCATCAGTCTCAAAATAAAACTCACCTCAAAATAAACACAAGACTGACGAAGAAGAAAAAATAGCAATTGGGGAAACTTATAAATAAGTAGACAAGTAAAACATTCAATCACTAACAAATCTTTTAGTACCTAATATGTGAAACTACTAGCTCTCCAGTCACCCATAATCGGGTAAAAATGCAAAACAAGGGTTAGTTTATGGGCTATTTGGCAAGTAGTCATTTCTTTTGTACTCAATGTTTTTTACCTGGCCATTTCTCTTCCTATCCAGGAATCAGTGTCACCCCTTACTGTGGCTTAAGATACTGACTTGAAAGTATGCCAGTATTAGCCAAACAGAGGTTTTGTGTTCTTTTTTGTACTGGGATTGAACATAGAGGTGCTTTGCCACTGAGCTACATTCCCTGCCCTTGTTTTATTATTTTTGTTTTCTAACAGCTAAATTGCTGAGGCTGATCTCAAAATTGGGATTCTCCTGCCTCAGCCTCCCAAATCACTGGGATTACAGGGCTGTAAACACCACGGGGACCTCCAACCAGAGGTTTTAAGGACTGAGCTACTCTTAGAATTAAATACTAAAACCCTATGTTTCTGAAAAGAACCTAAAAAACATATACTACCATGGTCAGCACCTAGTAGAGTTCCCAGCATATAATTTACAATATACAAAGCCTCTGATCACTGAAAGAATTAACCACTAAAGGTTCTCCCCAAGTGTAGAATCCCCCCTGGCATATACAGCTGTTAGCAAAAAACAGATGGCCAACAAATACCAATGAAATACACATTAACCTCAAATAAATGGCACTGAATGACTACTACTTCAAAAACAAATACACTACAAATCCATCATGTGATCAGGTGATCTAGGCACAAAACCTACAGTTAAAGGTTGTAAGAAGGATAAGAGAGAAAAGACCAAAGAGTAAGAATCTGTGGTTCATACTCGTAAGCAAAAGTTCAAAAGTCGTTTTATTCCTCATAGCCTTAAACTGGAAACACTCAATGGTCCATGGACAGCAGGTGAACAGGTGAATAATGTGTCCATCCAATGGAATACTACTCAATGGTAGAAAGGAGGCAACCGACGCCCTGAGTAACTGCATGGATAAAGCACAAAGACACTGCGTTGAGTGAAGGAAGTCAGAAACAAGACGATTCTCAAAAAGCAGAATTAACCTACAGGGACAGGATACAGTCAGGGGCTACCTAGTATAGGAATGGAGGCAGGGAAGGACTTCCTAAGGGAGAAAAGGGAGCTCAGGAGTGATGGGAGCATGCTTTATGCTTTGATTGTGACACTGGGGGCCCCACATGTATGCATACCTACTTACTCTAGGTAAACTCTACCTCAACAAAGCCAATTTTAGAAGGGAAAATTGAAAATTTTCTGTAATTCCATTTTTTAAAAAAATGTCCCTCCTCAAAATCTGATTCCAAAGGTTGCTCTGGGAAGCTACACTTTTAACAAACAAAAAAATATTCTCATGCTTGTGGTCCTCAGATCCACCCTGGGGAAGAGCAACCTGGGCTGAGATAAAGCTATTTTTTCTTGCACCAACCTATCCAGACAGGTGGGAGTGTGGCTAAGAAGGTGTTTTGGGAATGAGGACATCAAAACCCCAAGCTGCGGGCTGAAACTTTGGTCTTCACCAAGACAAAAACAAGAGCCACCAGGTTTAATGATAAAGCGCATTTTAAAAGCCAAGTTGTGGTTCTGTGCTTAAACCCCATTATTAAAGGATTACAGTCAAACTGTGGCTGCTCCCGTTAAATTCTGCTAAATGCTAAACATGTGACCTAAGTGCTTTTAATCCACGTAAAACAAAAAAGATTATTAGAACAAATATCTTCAACTTATATATGATCAACTCCCTTCAAATAAAATTAGTTACCCAATACATAGTCCACTGCTTTAGGAAGCTTACAATGCTGATGCTGACGCTGATCCTAGCTATAATTATGTCATTTAAAGATCTAGCAATAATGAATGGACCTGTAAGTAGTGATTATTATTAGATCTTGTGATGACAACTATGCTCACAGGGCGTGACTGAAAAACACTCAATTGTCCTGCAGCCTTCTCCAAAACCAAGAACTCTTACTCTTATTTTTCACTCTCAAGTTAGTACCCACTAGTGGGTCATGAAGTTAATTTGGTGCAGAATTTTTAATACAATGGAATTTAGCAGAACAAAAAGCTTCAGAGCACATCTGACAAGGGAAGGGGGACCCAGTGTCACAGCCTGGCTGTGGCTGATATGGAGCGTGGTCCTCCATGTTAACAGGCCGTGGGACTTTCAAGAGGTGGAACCTTATGGAAAGTCATCCGGGGGCACTGCTTTTGGAAGGGCCCCCAGTTAATAACTTATAAGAGGCTTACTATAAAAGAGCAAGCTTGTCTGGGGGCCTTTAATCGCAACTACTCAGGAGGCTGTGGCAGGAGGATTCCAATTTCCAGGCCAGCCTCGGCAACTTAGCAAGACCCTGTTTCAAAAAATAAAAAGAGCAGGGAATGTAGCTCAGAGGTAGAATAACCCCTACATTTAATCCCTGGTACTGCCCCCCCCCCCAAAAGCAAGCCTGACCTCTGAATCATACTCTGGCTTCCATCTCAACATGTGATCTCCCCTTCTCACTCATGCCCCCTCTGTGATGACATTCAGCATGGGCAGCCTTGGAGAGAACCACCTCCATACTCCAAAACTGAGATAAAGAAATCTCTTTTCTTTACCCACCTCAAATGACTGATACACTCAGTTTCAAGGTAAATGCCTTGCAATATGGAATTAATCAAAACAAGTCCTAAAGCTCTGCAGTTACACAAAGGCACATATTCCCAGAGCCCAACTTAATTTTTGCTGAACTCAAACACACACCCATAGAAATAATCTGCCAAAGTGAGAAAGTAGGGCAAGATGACACCAATAACGAAATATCCTATCCCCCAACTCTCTGCAACAGTGGTCTACTTTATGCTTTGAAAATAGCCCTCGATGCTCTGCCACTGAGACATATTTTTTAAATGGACATGTTTGTTCCTCTTCCTGATCTCTCCTTCCTGATCTGATCTCCCAGGTCTTCTCCTCCCTCATCTTCCCCTCCTTGAGTTTGCCTCGCAAGTCTCAGGAAACAGTATTCCTTTTGGATCACCTCTTTAAAAACCTCTGCTCTCCCTGGTGGGGAGAAACAGCCTCTGGGATGGGAGTCCCAGTGTTTCTCCTTTGCTAAGCAATAAAACTTCCTTTTTCTTTTCTCTTAACACCACATTCTCGTTATTGGATTGGCATCAGAGACAAGGGCCAAGCTTTCCATAATACCTCCAAAATGGTGGACAGATTGCCCACCAATAATCATTACATCAGAGTGGTCGTTTGTTCATAAATATTAATCACAATAATCTACCAGAGCCCCATACCAAACATCTCAGGTGATGCCACTGAGAGGCTCTGCACTGTACCCCAATGAGCTATCTCTGCCTTCTGTCACTGTCTTGATTTATGAATTTATGCTCTTAAGAGGAAGAGAATTTCAAAAGAAGTCAGATAAAACCTGGATATCTGAAACGGGGGGGGGGGGGGGGGGAGAGGAGGAGGAGAAAAATAAAATGTAGGGGCTGGGGATGTGGCTCAAGCGGTAGCGCGCTCGCCTGGCATGCATGCGGCCCAGGTTCAATCCTCAGCACCACATACAAACAAAGATGTTGTGTCCGCTGAAAACTAAAAAATAAATATTAAAAAATTCTCTCTCCAAAAAAAAAAAAAGAAAGAAAAGAAAAATAAAATGTATTAATCCCTAACCATTAAAGAGGCCACTGAAAAGCTGACTTTATAAAAACAAGTGCATCATGGGCTATCATTTCCAGAAATACAAACAAGATTTCGCTTAATCCTTACAAAAATTCTGGGAAGGGTTGTTATCTCCATTACACAGTTGAGCAATTGAGGCACAGAGGTTGGTTTAGTTTACCCTTAAACAAAAGTCAAGGGCAAAAGTGGAAGGCCAGATAAGAACTTTTTTTTTTTTTTTTTTTTTTTGGTTCAGGGATTGAACTCCTAGTAGGTACTTAACCACTAAGCCACATCTTTAGCCCTTTTTCGTTAATTTTTGAGAACAGGTTGCACTAAGTTGCTTAGATGTGCACCACATCTGGCCAGGTAAGAATTCTTGAAAATACAAGTTGGGCCATGTGTTCCCTTTCAAGTTTTACTTTATATAGAATTTTAGGAGTTTGAAAAATAGGTATAAAAAGTAGTTTTTATATTGTCTTATTGTTCACAAAAGGAATATAAAAATGAAACAGATTTCATGCAGAGATGCAGTCTCATATAGCTGAGTACATATATTTTTAAATCCTTTTTAAGGTTTTTGGATAGTAAGAATGCTAGATTTAGCTGGGTATGGAAAGGCCTGAAAGATCACATCTGAAGGTTATTTTGAAAGAAGCTAAAGAAACCTCCTGGATAAATACTGTGGGAGGCCAACCTTACACGTGACTGAGTTACACTCCCTGGATGCGTGCTGAGGCGCTCAGTCACAGAAATGTCTCCTGCATGGGTGTGTCTTGCTACAGCCCCATGGGTGAAGCTAAACTCACCTGTTCCTTTGTAATATAACCCCTTGCCGTGTTTAGGGTAGAATCTTCCATGGAAGTGCCTTGTGTGTGTCCCCTTCTCTTACTGTGCCCTTGGATGTGGCCTACCCAGGTGTCAGTCAACGTGCTGACAGTGGACATCAGGAAGATACTCAGCCCCCTGAAACCTGACCCCTTGCCTCATTTGAATAGCTTCCCTCAATAAAAGGGGTCAGCATGTGATCTCGCGCTCTCTCTCTCTCTTTCTGCGGACCCTTAAGGTCAGAGGAGCCGTCACAGCGACCCCAAAGAAAAAGGTATTTGTGTCTCTTGTGTGGTTATTTTGTGCAGCCCAGTCAGCCCAGTTTGACTGGAGTGACCCCTGAGCATTTTAGTCGAGAGAACAGAAACCCGGCAAAATACTTTCCCCTCTTCCAGGTCTCCAAATGCTCTCTGGCTTATGATGGCCCCACCTTCTGATACAGAGGCTACCCTGGAGGCTAAGGTAACATCCAGGAGAATGACTCTGCCCTACTACCAGCTCCACTGTGCCAACTGGTTCCACCCTTCCTCTCAGTTAGTCAATGACTCATACCTTCTCTTTTTCAGAGAAGAAAGCCTCGGGAGAACTATGGGTCACCTCCAGCTGAGTTTAAACTCACCCTCCCTACTGGGAGAAGGGTTTCAAACAACTGTCCACTCCCTTACCTCAAGCTTAGTACTTACCAGCTCTCTCTGAATTATTCTTAGAAGCAAACCATTCCACTTCCACAAGTTCTCACACCTTCTTTTGGCCTCAAGTGCCAAAACCAAATTTCCTTCCCTTACCTGCAGAGGCCTCATTCCACTTTCCCCTTATTTCCTAATTATTCATTATACCAGCTCAGTTTGGCTGGACTCTGACACATTTTCTTGGTTTTCTCAACCACCTGCTCCCCATTCCGTTTGCAAATCACTTCTTCAGTATCCTTTACCTTCCTACCCACTCTTGCTGCTCCAAGAGTTACAGCTGTTCCCTACAGATCCTCCTGAGACAAGGAATGGCAGCTCTGAAATTTCACCTCCCTGATGGATGAGGGATGAACTGTGGGTTTGCTAAACTGCACTGCAATTACCTGGGCTTGGTCACAGGAACTGCCCCAGGTTAACACCAAGCACATGATGATAGAAATAGCAAGACTTCTCCCTGATCCTTTAAACAATTCATGCCTGTATGTCACTTTTTTTTTTTCCTGCAAAGGAACATGCTCCTCCTAAGAAATTCATAAATAACATACCCGCTAAAAAAACAGAAAACAATCACTTGGAACTACATGCCACAGATACATGTGGCTTCTCTGGTATTTGAACCCCTTTTTTGGGGGGAGAAGTACTAAGGATTGAACCCCAGGGACACACTGAGCCACATACCCAGTCAGTCCTTTTTATTTTGAGGCAGGATCGGACTAAATTGTCCAGGCTGGCCTTGATGCAATCCTCCTATTTCAGTCTCCCAAGTAGCTGAGATTACAAGCATGCACCTCCATACCCAACTAAATCTAGCATTCTTACTATCCAAAAACCTTAAAAAGGATTTAAAAATATATGCACTCAGCTATATGAGACTGCATCTCTGTATGAAATCTGTTTCATTTATATTCCTTTTTGTGAACAATAAGACAATATAAAAACTACTTTTTATACCCCTACTTTTCAAACTCCTAAAATTCTATATAAAGTAAAACATTAAAAAAAAAAAAAATCAGAGCTTTAGCAGCCCCCAAGGCTGGACTTAGAAAATAAAGCAAATAGGCATCTGAAAAACATGGAATCTGACATCTAACTGCTGCAGATAGGGATTTTTACTGTTACTCTTTTTCATGTACTAAATGAAGGACGCTGCCTTCCTAGAGTTGCATAAATGTTAATATTCGGCTATTAATATTTAAATAATGTCTGACAGCACTGAGAAAGGCTTTGTAGATTTTCTAATAACCCAGATGGGCAAACTTGAGCCACAGGCTCCTCGCTCATCTACACAGTCACACAGAGAGGCATGCACAGGCAGAAAGATATATGTGTAGAAAAATCCCACATATGTTCACAGATATGGACACATGCAGATGCACACACAGAAACAGACACACTCCTGGAAGCACAGACACATTCAGACACACAAATCAATCCATGCAGCCACAGAACTCACCCCCACAGAACCCACTCCCACCAAAACAGAGATTCTATACTAAGAAACAGTCTTACCTTCAGAGTGAAACCTTACCCTTCCAAAATAAATGTCTTTTAACCAGTGCCCCACCCACCACGCCTGTGCAATGCTGTGACTGTCCCGGTGCTCAGTGTGAGACGTTTTCAGGTACTGAAGCAATTTTGGCTTTTATAACCCACACGGGCTGGCCCAAATTGTGTAACCGCACCACCTCATTATAAATGCCATTTGTGTTACACAACAGCCACCGCCTGGTTACAAACGGTTACTGCAGGCCTCTATTATGGTCTCAACATCAATATGCAGCAGGTTTTGACTTGGCAGTCTGGATATTCTATCGTAGAACCCCAGCAGCTACTGGGATTACACTTCTAAACCCTCACAAAGAAGGGAAATTAAAACCTATCTTTCCAAACCCTACAGCTCAGATGAACAAGTCCACCCACGCTGCTGCCAGCTCAGTGAAAAGGGGAATTACTTTTACTCCCTACTATTTTTTCATTTCCCCAGTCAGGCATCCAACAACAATTATGCTCAAAACTAAAAGAATCTCAGAGCTCTCATGGTAGGATCCCTTCATCAAATGGCTGGCAAAGCCAACAAGTAACTGTGATACTGAAGGGCTGACAATCAGTAACAGGAAAGAAGCCACACCTGAAGCCAGACTAGCCTTCCCAGTCCCAGCCTCAGGCCAGGGCCTTCAGAGCCTGAGCAGGTGACACCCTCTGCCCTTCAGATGTAAACTCCTGCCTCCATCTCCCCCTACTCCAGGCTGAACGTCACACACCAGACAGGATCCAGAGAGCCAGGCAGGAGGGGCATCTACCATCAGCAAGGCACGTCTTAGACATCTACAGGAGAAAAGCTCTAGAAGTGTTGCTCATTCATGAAAATTTTGAGCAAGTAAACATTGACAAGAAGAGGAAGAGACCATGTGATGAGAGAAGCCATGGTAGAAACTGGGGAGAAAGCTGGGAGCCAAATGCTGTAGGCAAGAGATTGACCCCTACAAATGCCCAAACACAGCTTCCCACTGACTGCCCAACATGCCCAAGAAGCCAAAGACTACATTTAGGATATTCCACAATTCCAAACCCAGAGAGGATGTACTGCAGAGCAAAAAGGAAAAACAGGTGGAAAAAAGGAGGAAACTATAAAATCTTTTTTAAAAGTGGCATTAAAAAAAAAAAAAAAAAAAAAGCAAGCCAAGCATGCACATGCCTATAATCTCAGCTACTTGAGAGGCTGAAACAGAAAGATCACAAGTTCCAGGCCAGCCTGGGGAACTCAGTGAGAGCCTATCTCAAAACAGAAAATAGTCAGACACAGTGGCACATGCCTGTAATCCCAGCAACTCATGAGGCTGAGGCAGGAGGAGTCCAAGTGCAAGGCCAGCCTTGGCAATTTAGCAAGGCCCTGTCTCAAAAAATAAAATAAAATAAAAAAGGGATGGAGACGTGGCTTAGTGGTAGAGCATAGTTCAATCCCCGGTACTAAAAAAATAAAAATAAGTAAAAGGAAAAGAATCAGATAATTATATAAAGAACATGAACTGAGACCATGAGATAACAAGCGGGGATGGGGAAGAACCTAATTAACTGAGAAGCAATAAAGAGAAATGAAACAATAGAAAGCTGAAACAGAAGCGGAAGACAAGCTTGAGAAACAGAGAAAAGAAAGAATACAGAAAGGAAAGCACAGCTCAGAGAAGAGAACGGAGGAGGAAAAGGCAAAGGGCAAAACCATGTCATGAGTAATCAGCATTTCCTAACTGGACCTAAACGAAAGGAACAAAGAGGCCAGTCATGCTGTGCAAGTCCATGTGTATGAAATGTCCAGAATAGGCAAATCTACAGAGAAAGCAAGCACAGAGAGGGCTGCCTGGGGCCGGGGTGGCAAGGGAGTGACTACAAGTGGATCTGGGGTTTCCTTGTGGGATGAGAAAAATGCTCTAAAATTAGGCTATGGTGACGGTGGTCGTATAGCTATGCGAACTTTAAAATGGTGAGTTAAAACCATACCTCAATAAGTCTTCTAAAAAGGCTGAGGACCAGCTCAGTGATAGAGGGCTTAGCATTCATTAAGCCCTGGGTTCAATCCCCAGTACAAGGGGAAAATAAAAACCAAAAAACAGGGGTGGGGAATGTAGCTTGGTAGCACAATAAAAGAAACAAGAAAAATGGAATAGACTTAACTAAAATAAAATGTACTGAATAAAAAAACTGTTCTGATATTAAGAAAAATCTCAGTGTAAGATTACAAGGACAACCCATGTTCATGCAAAATTGTAGAGAAATTACAGAGAAATCTGTACCTGGACAAGTCCAAAATGGTTTGACCGCCAGGATGAAAAGGTCAGACACAGGAAGGATAAAATGATTAGTTGTCTTAAGTGCTGTACACTGGGTATGGGAGTTTTTTTGTTCAGCAATAGACTGCATACACAGTGGTGACTACACCAGACAGCCTAGGTGTGTCTAGGTTGGGTAACTACACTCTATGATGTTCATGCAATGACAATATCTCAGAAAGTGTTTCCCTTCGTCAAGTACTGCATGACTATATTGGCACTGCACCAGGACTTAGCCCCAGGATTGTCCGCAACAATCTGATATGGTAAGAAAGGGCTGGACCCAGTGGTACATGCCTGAAGACCAGCCACTCTGAAGGCTGAAGTAGGATGATCACTTGAACTCACAATTTCAAAAGCAGCCTGGGCAACATAGCAAGACTGCACCCCACTCCCACCCAAAAAAGACTAGGGACTTGGCCCCTCTTGCCCACAGCTGGTTCCCTTTCCACTTTTCTATCATGTTGTAATGCAGCCTAAGTCCCCTTACTAGGACAATGATACCATGCTCTTGGACTTCTCTTTATAAAGTATGCAGTACCAAGTGTTTTGTTATAGCAATACAAATCAGACCAATATGGGGAGTAAGAAGAGGCTAAAACCCTTCTCCCAAAGAGACAAGGTCTTTAACCATGACAAATGCAGATGCAGGAATATAAACTTTTTAAATGTTTTTCACTTGAAAGAAATCACTATTTTGGGGGGCTGGGATTGTGGCTTAGCGGTAGAGCGCTTGCCTCGCATGGATGAGACCCGGGTTCAATCCTCAGTACCACATAAAAATAAAGGCACTGTATTAAAAAAAAAAAAAAAAAAAGAAAGGAATCACTATTTTGGGAGGGACTAGATGGGCTCCTGGGGATTGAACTCAGAGCCTCATGTATATTAGGCAAGTGTTCTACCATCTAGTACCACCAGCCCAAGGAAACCTTTATTAGGATTTGAAACAGAACACAGACTAAAAACACAAACTAAACCTATAAACAAGTTAAATTCATTTCATTAAAAATACTCTTAGATCTTGTCAGAAAATAAAGGCCAACACTTGAAGACAATACTTCAGTAAAGTAAAAAAGAAAAGAAAGAAAGAAAATTTTGCTGCCTTATTAGTTTTTAAATGTCAAACACAGGCCAGGGCTGTAGCTCAGTGGTAGAGCACTCACGTGGCACGCACAATGTCCTAGGCTTAATTCTCAGCACAGCCAAGAAAAAAAGCCAAACACCATGGGATTCATGTCAGAAAGCATCAAATGGGTAAGAGGGTCATTTTACATTGCTGAAGTTTAAAATTCACAATGATGGTGTCAATCTTTACATTCTGAACATTCTTTCACTGAAATAAAGCCCATATGTTTAAAAATCCAGAAGAAACGTCAAAGATTTAAGACTCCCTTTCCTCGTCCATCTTGCAATGTAGGTTAGGGAATCTAACCTGCACAACGAATAAAGCTAACACAATGGGTAGCAAATTTTGAACCCCACAGAAAATAATTTCATTTACAATGGTAAAGAGCATTTGTGAAAAATGCCACAAGGAAAATTTCAAATCCCAAAATAAAGGTATATTTACATTTTCCACTGTCTTACTACAGGGCCAAAAAGAAACTAAATAAAATTATCAAGATCCCCTAACAATTTCAAAAGTTTAACCATTCTCCTGAATAATCACTGGATCAAAGACAAAACTGAAATTGTAAAATTATCTGTACAGTTAAACAAGAAAATATAAGCCACAAAATACCCTAAAGAAAGTAAAAAGGGGCTGGGTTTGTGGCTCAGTGGTAGAGTGCTCGCCTAGCATGCTTGAGGCACTGAGTTCGATCCTCAGCACCACATAAAAATAAAGATATTGTGTCCACTCAAAACTAAAAAAAAAAAAAAAAAAAGAGGGGTTGGGGTTGTGGCTCAGTGGCACAGCACCTGCCTAGCATGTGTGAAGCACTGTGTTTGATCCTCGGCACCACAAAAAAATAAGTAAAATAAACGTATTGTGTCCATTAAAAAAAGAAAGAAAGAAAGTAAAAAGGAGCAAAGAGGACCATTGTCTAGAAATTAAGCAAAAGACTTGGATAAATTTGACAAATAAATTCAAGCAGGCTCTTGGACAAGTCTCCCAAGGACAGAGCAGACCATCCACTCAACCAGGCACCCAGGGACTTCCCAAGCAAGTACCAAAGGCCAAGGTGGAGTCACTTCATGCTACTCAGACAGCTCCAAAGCACCAGGAAAGGATCTGACAGACTAATATAATCCTGATAGAAAACTGGATGAGAACCAAGAAAATGGGAAAGGCTAGTACATACTACCACTCACATCAGGAGATAGGAGGAGGAAAAACAGTAGGACCAACAGAAACCCAAAAAGGCATCTGGTAAAACTCAATGTCAATTTTTGAATAAAACTCTGAGCATATAAGACACAAAGAAAAAAAATAGCCCACCCCCCACCCTAAGAAAAAAAATTCCTATGCCATACCAAAAGCCAGAAAAACGCTCGGGGATGCCTATAAAAGCCAGAAAAGGAAAGGAGTTTGATAGAGAAGACTGTTCTGGAAATTCTAACAAGGACTAACCAATACACAAAGAAAAAGATTTTGAAAGCTCAATTTATGAGAAAGGGAATGCAAAAGATTTACAAGTAGTGGGTCTGTCTACACGGAAAATGAGGTGGTTTTTGTTTGTTTGCCACACCTAGAATTGAACCCAGGGCCTTGCACATGTTAGGCAAGTACTCCACCACTGAGCTACATCCTCAGCCCCAGAAAACGAGTTGTTTAAATAAATAAATATATATATATACATACATATTCTATTTACTCACATGATCTCTTTTTAAAAAACTGTGTATGCACATGTACAGTTGTGCTAAGGAAACAGATGGCTGCATCCCAAGCAGTTTACATGGCAATCTTTCCAAAATGGGACTACAGGTGTGTGTGTGTGTGTATGTGTGTGTGTTTTTTGATATTCAGGATTTAACTAGGGGTGCTTAACCATATCCCCAGCCCATTTTATTTTTTGAGACAGGGTCTCCCTAAGTTGCATAGAGCCTCATTAAATTACTGAAGCTGGCCTCAAATTTTCAATCCTCCTGCCTCAAACTCCTGAGTTGCTAGAATTACAGGTACGTGTCACTGCACCTGGCTAGATGTTTCTTTTTGTGCTTATCTGTATTTTCTAAACTCTAGTTATGTCCCTCACATTGTACTAGAAGGCAAAATGAACAGCTCAATTCTTAGCGCCTATGTATGGTAAATAAATTCAGAAAAGAAATGAATGCAAAACAAGTAAAAAGCTAAACTTGGAAAAATATAGGAAACAAGAATTTAATTCTTCAGAAATGTGAATTTACAAATATCTGGTTTTATTAATGTAATCTCTGATTTGTTTCCTTTTAATAAAAAACTCTTAAGAAGAAGAAAAAATCCCTTTTACTTACAGTGATTATCTGCTTGTACCTATTCAAACAAATGCTATATATTGACATTTCATTGCCCCTATTGTTATCAAAAAGAGTAAAACAAAATATATTTAGAATTACCAGTTGGACAAAAACTACTCTGATGCTGTGATCAACAAAGGGGGCCGCCGTTGTTCCATAAATACTAAGAGCAAAACAATCAAGTACATTAACCAAGAGCACCCTCTAGTGTTTTAATATCTACTTGGCACTTGGTAAAGGTAAATCATAGGATAAAAATTTTTAAGAAAATCTATATTGGAAAATTTCAAACATACAGAAAAGTAGAATTAAAACACATTTTTAGGGACTGAGGTTGTGGCTCAGCGGTAGAGGGCTTGCCTAGCACATGTGAGGCGCTGGGTTCGATCCTCAGCACCACATAAAAATAAATAAAGATATTGTGTCCAACTACAACTAAAAAAAAAACCACATTTTTATTTCATAACCAACTTATTTCTGATTATTGATTTTTGTGCTCATGGCTCACTGGACACTTATATGTTTCATTAACATAAATAAGCCAGTCTCAATAACTCAACTTACAGTAAACCCTTGATTTTTAAGCGGAGAACACAACCAAATAAGACAACATTTCCCAGCTTCCTTTGCAGATAGATGTGGCCAGCTTTGCCCAATAGAACATGAGCAGAATAATCACGCCCTCCCTCCCCTTCCTGTGTCTCTCTTCCCCCTACTGCAGAAAACAAATCTTAGACCATGTTAAAGAATCAATACTCTCAGGATTGAGAAAAAAGGGGCAGTAATCTGGGAGACAGAAGCTTCTGTCAGACTTGTTGAACAGGTTTCTTTTCATTATTTGAATATGTTAGAGCACCCAACACTACACCCAACACACACACACACACACACACACACACACACACACACCACAGATGCACATTTTAAAAATGAAGAATTCTGGGCTGGAGATGTACTCCACAGTGGAGGGATTACCTACCATGTATGAAGCCCTGGGTTCCATCTCCCAGCACCCCCACACAGAGAGAGAGAGAGAGACAGACAGAGAGAGAGAGAAGGAAAACAGAAAAGGAAACCTGATATTTCAAAAACAACTTTATACTTAAGTAATCTATAATGTGCTCATCTCAAAAACAAATCTAACATTTAAAAAAAAAAGATGCCATATAGAGAAAAAAATAAATCTGAAGAGAGTACTGGCAAGATAGTATTATTTGGAATGACCCCAGTTACCAAATTTTCAAAAGGAAACAGATCAGAACATATTCAAACCTGGGGAGGGGGGTGGGGGGGTTGAAAGTTATTTTCCTTTGGAAGGGTCAAACAAGGTTCATGATAAAGGGTAAGTGTCTGGGCGAGATGAATAAATTCATTGTTCACCTTGGCTATCAGACTTATTAAACTGGCCTCTTTGGCAGACACTTAAAGGCTACCCAGTCATCCAGAATCTCTAGGCATGACTCGGAATGTGTGCTGACAAGCGCCCACCAGAATTCCGGCAATGAGGTGAAACCAAAGTTCACTCAACTTTGTCAATCCACTGTGAAGACTGCCGGCTTCGACCTCAAGACTGACATCAGTGTGCCTAGCACCCACAAGAAGCCTCAAAGAGGTTAGTGAAGAAACGGCTCTGCACTAGGAGTCCATGGTGGGGAAATCACAGCAACGTCATTAACCAGTAGCCAAAAATGTCCCACTCTGTAAAACAGGGGTGCTGCCCTGCATCTGTGGGTTTCACACTTCTGTTTTTAGTAATGGAACAAGCATCCTCAAATTGATCTTACTCAAAACCTGGAGAAGGGCGGGGGAGAATCACAAGTAGGTGGATGGTGTCATTAACATGAAGATTTACCGCTCTTCGCTGCAAAAGTTTTAATATGTATTTTCCGAAATAATACCAAAGAGTCCAACCGGTAAATCAAAGATTCAATAATTTAATGAACTTACTCTCAGAATGAAAACACATTTATCATATGTTCTAACCTACAAATATTATGCTACACTAGACCCCAGAAGAAAAGGTTGTTCTAGAGCTAGGAAAGCATAAATCAATTACATTAAGTGATTTAAAAATAGAATCTGATTTTAAAACTTCATTCTTTGAATTAAAGAAAATCATATAACAAAATAGAAACAGCTAGCTAACACAATACCAAGTGCTGACAAAGACAGAAAATAACAGACTTCCAGTCATTCCTGGAACGTGTGCAAAAAGGTACTTTGGAAAACTGGTCATTTCTTACCACATTAAACATAATTTTATTCTAAGGTCTAGAAGTACTACTTCCAGATATCTACCTTGTAAAATGAAATCCTGTACATAAATATGTATAATGATTTTACTTATTAATAAAACCATTATTTACAAACCCTGGCACATCCCTATTGAAACAATAGATAGCCAGGACTGGTGACACAAGCAAGCCTGTAATCCCAGCAGCTCGGGAGGCTGAGGGAAGAGGATTGCCAAATTCAAAGTCAGACTCAGCAACTTGGTAAGGCCCTAAACAACTTAGTGAGACCCTATCTGAAAATTAAAAAAAAAAAAACGGGATGGGAAATGTGGCTCAGTGGTTAAGCACATACACATACACAAACACACAGACATACACATACACACATAGTGGGCAAACAGGAATTCTCCCTGCGTGTTGCCAGAAATGAAATTGGTTCAAACACCTAGGATAAGAATTTGGTAACACACAGTAGGTGGAAGAGGGTGGCACTATGCTCTAGCAAGACCAGGCCTCAACATGTCCGGCCCTGAAGATGCTTCCCCAGGTTAGGTCAGTCACCACGTTCATCATGCTGCTGTTCTTAATAGCACACTCCAGCAGGAGAATCTGGAAGTCGTGACATATTTAAGCAGTCGAATAAAGTGAACAGTAACAGAAATGACCTCTAGCCACTTGGGCCAACATGACTTGAAAACCATCACTCATACTCCAGAGTGACTGAGTAGTCTGCAGAACACATACCCCATGAGGTCTTTTACTTATCGTTTTAATGATGCAGTCAATACTGCACAGTGGTTTATGGATGTGTAAACATGTCTCATAGAAGGAAAAACATGTGCTGCAGAGCTGCTCTGAAAAGAAAGGAGGAGGAGATAAGATAAACGAAGTCACTAAAAGGATACCTGTAATGCTTTATTTTCTGTAAAATGAAAAACCTGAAGCAAAAATGGCAACATGCTTAGATTTATTAGATCTGGGCACCTGGCACAAGTGTTCATTCTTTCATTTTCTTTATATTTGTAATTTCACAATTAGAAACAAAAACTTTGACAGACTATTTCTATGATGGCACATGGTGGCAACACACCTATAATCCCTGCTACTCAGGAGGCTGAGGCAGGAGGATCCTAAATTCAAGGCCAATCTCAGCAACACAGTCAGACTTTGTCTCAAAGAAAGGTTATCTCTAGAAGGATCCACAAACCCAATAAAGCAGTTGCCTGGAATCACACAGAAGGCAGACTCACTCCCTACACCTATCTCACACAACCTTTTGAATTTTATTCCTTTATCTATTTATTTATATTCTCTACCTATTATTTTAACTACAAATAAATTTGATGCCCTCTTCACCTCTAATCCCACTTTCATGGGGGAGGGAAGGCAATGACCCTCTAAAGTATTCTTACTAAGATAAAAAAAAATGCCAATGAAGATGGGATTCTAGCCCTGATTATGCTATGAAGAAGCTCTACCATCTGGGCAGGGAGACCTCCCCACTCTGAGGGTCATACCACTTCTAAAACCCCATCTTCCATGAAATTATAGACATTTCCCCAAAAGTCAGACACCAGAAGTTCTCACTGTGCCACAGCAGCGACAGCAGTTCTGACGTTACCTGGGGAGGAAAACGCTCAGAACCTATTACAACAGCTCCACACAGACCCTCTGCAGTGGTTGCCTTGTCCTCTGTAGGCAGAGATGTACACAGATAGGCAGCCACCATCAGTCAACACAGCAGGAGGCGGGAGGGCAGGAAGTGGGGGTGGGGCACTTACCTGATGACTTATTTTCTTAATGAACTGAGCAGTGGAGGTCATGGTGGAGACTAAGGAGGCTATGTATGAGAGTGGACAGAAGAGGCTGTGGAGGGAGGAAAAGGATAAGTAAAAGGATCTGACCAGAGATGAGGCCAAAATTCAAGGTCCCTTTGTGCCTAGAACTCAAATTACTGAGAGAGAAAGTTGGCTTCTCTCCAGCTGAGTTCAGCAACACACACACACACACACACACACACACACACACACAAATTAAACAGGACTGAATCACTGAGGAAACTTGACAATTCCAGGGGTAGCTCAGAGTAAAGAAAGTGTGAAGCTGGTAAGATGACAGCCCCATGACTACCTACAGAGCCAACTGCAGGTAAAAGGGGCCAGGAAGGTGAAGCTAGAGACCACCAAAGGGTATGAAGAACAGGACTGCCGGAGCAGAGGAGTGAGCTACAAAGGGCAGCGAGAGTGCACACAGGACACTCTCTAAACTTGAGCTCTCCAAAGTGTCACCTGAGAGATGACAAGGCTGTGATGAGCAGAGGTGAAGCTTCCTGCAAAAGAGAAAGTAAAGGGACAGAGAGGTCTAGAGGCCATATGAGCCTAGAAGACACAATAGAAAGAAAGTGACAAGCCAGGAGTTGACATTCAAGGAGCATAAAATATGACCAGGAAGTGGGCAGATGACAGTGAAGAATCTAAAGGGTTTCACAGAAGACTGGGGCAGTCTTCAAAACTGACATTGTGGTTGAACCAAAGACTTGACCCGCTGCTCTCTCTACCTGGAATCACTGTGACCCTGGAGAACTCCTAGTCATATTTCAGGTCTCTATTTAATATCGATGGTAGCAAATCCTTTTCAGACTCCTCACAATCCAAATCATACACTATGCCCTTTGCCATTCCCTTGAAGCAATGACCATGATTCATACTAACTATCCTTCCTTATCCAGATAGACACTTGAGTTCATGCAGTGAGGAATCCACATGTCTGAATCTATGGTTCCTAAATTGTGGCTAGCAAAAAATAATATTTTGTAAAGGGAATACCTAAAAACGTGTTGGGCAAATCACAGTGTCAGGAGTGCAGGCCTCTTGCACACTGGCTTCAGGACACCTTAGCCACATAGCCTCAGAAGTAATCTGCTTGGATCCAAGAACTGCCAAAACTGCCAAGGCTCATTTTTTAGTTTAATGGGATTCTCATTCCATTGATTGCTGAAGGGAATATGATCATGTATGAGCTTTCTTATAAGAAAAATGTGAAAAATCATAAAAAGATCAGAAAATTAAATTTTACCACTTATAATTCACTCAACAAATCATAAAATTGCCAAATTATCTTTAATGTCCCTTTAGCACAGAAGCACATGATGTGGTGCAAAATGTTTCTAGGTAGTCCTTCAACATCGTTAATCAAAAGCTCTAAAAATATACATACACTTTGACTCAACAATTTTACTCTTAAAGGAATTGATCCTAATAAACTAATTAAATTAGGCTCAAATTTTTCAGTATTGAGAGTTAAAATACTGCTTAGAGTAACCCAAATTGGATAGGAAAACATTACTGCCTATTTTTTTTTTTTTTCCTTTTCTTTTTTTTGCAGCACTGGGGATTGAACCCAGGTCCTTGCACATGTTAGGCAAGCACTGTATAAGAGCCACATCACCAGTCCCTGTAATCTCAAAACAGAATATCACGGGGATTAAAATACTGGTAACAGCAGTGCTCACCGTCATGGCAATGTGTTGAGTGTATCTGTGAGTGGACAAGAAAATGGCAGGTCGTAACCCAATGTGATGATCCCTTTTCAATGAGTGTACATATATATATGCAGAAAAAGGGGAAACAACTGGCCAAGGTAGCGTGTACACACCCTTAACCCAGTGACTCAGGAGGCTGAAGCAGGAGGATTGCAAGTCCAAGGCCAGCCTCAGGAACTTAGCAATACCCTTGCCTCAAAATAAAAAAGGCTGGGGATGCAGCTCAGTAGTAAACCACCCCTGGTTTCAATCTCTAGGAACAAAGAAAAGGGAGAAATACCAAAATGGAAAGTGATTATCTCCAGATGATTGACTTTTTCTATGTTCTTGTTTTTCTACAATGTTTATGTACCTCTTTGAAAAAAGTATTGCCTAAGAACAATACTGAAACCCTAAACTTCAACTTGTCTAAGACTATAAGCTATGGAACATATTTGAGATTCTTGGGTTTTAAAAAACTGCTAAACATATGTATATTAATTTAGAATATGTTAAGAAAAAAATTGTTCTTTTTCAAGCCAGGGTGGTGGGGAATCAATTTACCTGTTGAACTGATTCATAAGTATTTTCCAGGAAAAGGAAAACCTCTAAAGTTGAAAGGAAAAAAGTGAGGAAAGGGAAGCTGTAGGGACATCACTCGGCTATGAGTATGCATTATTCTGCAGTTCCTGAAACACAAGTGGCCTACCCTATGAAATACCAAAAATCCCACAGCTTAGAAGTTGAAAACATTCCTCAGTGGTAGATTTCCTGGTACAGATTAGCTACTACATAATTCTATATGTTTCTTTTTATTTTATTTAATGTAGCTCCTAAAAAATTGCCTGTGTGACTCTTACTATAATTGTACAGGACAGTGTACTGGTCTCAAGAAAGTGGATTCAAGGAAATGAGAAAAGAAAATGGCACTTCCAAGCATACAACCATGGTGATCATGCTGAGTGTGAGAACTTCTTCTCTCTCTCTCTCATACACACACACACACACACACACACACAGTGGCATGGCCATGTATCTTGGCCCAAACACCAAAACAAATCCTATAATTGATATTCTACACAATTAGCTCTGCAGCCTGCATGGGAGAGCAGCTGCCTGCCGTGACCTAAATTTTCACACATGCAGAACCAGGAGAAGGAAGGAAGAAGCCAGATGTGAGCAAGGCTGAAGCAGAAATCCATGTGCTAACAACAAGCGTAAGCTGAAAGGTCAGAAGGGCTGGACTCAGGGGCTCTTTGCTGGAAGCCCAGAAGCAGCGTAAGAAATCTAAATAAAACAGAGCCCACAAGGTAAACACTGCTCAAATCCAGAAGGGCTTTATAACTACCAAACTGCAGGTTCCAGTTGGGGATGGCAAACCTAAAACAAAATAATACCTGTATTTAAAAAGGATTATCATTAGAAAGAACAGAACAATTTATTGGTACATTTTTCCATAGCACACAGAAAGTCAGCATAATCAGTTGGTCTTAATCCAACACTAACTTGCTGACTTTAAAAAAATCTCCAATTGAAAAGTCCAGAGTTGTTCTAATCTGCTTGGAATCTCTTTCATGGTAACCGTTACACAACCATTCCATCTTCTTTTCTTCCTTCTTATGTAAGCTCTATAATCACCACTAGTGTTTATATAGGTTTTTGAAACTGCCCAATTTCTCCAGTAAATATTTAATTCTCTTGTTGCTATGAGTTGAACCATAAACAATACAACATTTTTATATAACATGTTTAGTAATGAGAAAATAAGACACTGATGTCAACAGCACACAGAGTCTATAAACCAAAAACACCAGAATTACCAGGGAGGCCTCTAGGAAATCGGGCACCCATAAAATGAGAATTTCTCCTCACTGCTCAAAGCTTTTGATTGAGTTTATATCCAACTCCCTCTACATCTGTGATATTCTAGCAACTTCTAAAATGCACCTGGACCAGGCTCCTGGCACTGAATAGAACAGGTGTTCTCAGCTATAAAGGCCAGGTACCAAAATGACACCTGTATGTTCTTGAAGACAAAGATGAAAGGTCTTCTCTTTTCTCAGTTTAATAAGATAGTTTAGGATCTGTACTGAAAGACTGAAAACAAATGGAATGAAACCAATTGTCGACTAGTTTCCTGATTCAGACAATGGTCTAAGTGTGGATAGGGAAACGGACCACATTGGAGGCAATCTGCCCGCCCACTGAACAGACAGGGATGATGAGTAAAGAAGAAACACACAGTAACCATAGCGCGGCTCGGGAGAGTCGGGAGAACGGAACTCCAGGCTCGAAATCATCAGACATGGCTTTGGGAAGTGGAACTTGAGGTCAGTGTTGCAAGACAGCCAGAGCCTTACAGGAAGGCCACCAGGGAGGTCCAGATGAAGACTGGTGTATGAGGAGTCTCCAGAACAGAAAACACCCAGGGTGAAGTGGAGGAGAAAATCCCTCCACCTGGACACGAAATCCTCACTTGTTTCTTCAAAACTGTTATCTCCATAGGTTTCAAAGTGATTTTCAAAGGGTCAGAGGAACCTCAAAAGTCAAACTAATTGTAACACAGCTTTAGGAAATACACACTTTGGGCAGGTGACGACAGCAGAAAGTCCACTGCAAGATCATCTCAACATCAAGTGGCACAACGGCACACGCCAGCCATCCTAGTGACTGTGAAGATAAGGCAGGAGGATTTCAAGTTCAAGGCCAGCCTTGACAAACTCTGAGACTCTGCCTCAAAATAAAAAGTAAAGAGGTCTGGGGGTAGAGCTTCATGGTACAGTGCTTGCATAACATGTGCAAGGCCCCATGCTCCATCCCCCATGCTCCATACAGAGAAAAGAGGCTACTGTGTTAACCCAAGTACAGCTGTCACTGGGTGTCTGCTGGGGACTGGTTTCAGTCCATCCTTCCTAATCCATGGATGCTCAAGTTCCTATGTAAATGGCATGGTGTTTGCATATAACATCATGGGTCTGTGTATTTAAATCATCTCTAGATAACTTATCACAACTAACACAATATAAATAGTTGTTATACTGTATTGTTTAGGAAATGATGGCAAAAAAAAATGTATACATATTCAGTACAGATGCAGTGATTCAATCAACTGTTCGTTAAATTCACAGATACAGAACTCATGGTCTTGGAAGGCCAATTATCTAAGGACCTTGGCAACTAAGCCGATGGAAATGACAAAGCAGATGAAAGAGTAAGTGATTTCAAAGAAACAGGTGAATACTTGGTGTCAAAGAAAAGAACAAGGATGCCCTCTCCAGAAATCAGTAAGGTAATGGGGTCTGGGATCTGGCTTAGTGGTAGAGTGCTTGTCCAGCATGCATGAGGCCCTGGGTTCAATCTCCAGCACCACCAAAACAACCAACTAACCAAAACCCCTAGGAAGAGAAAAAGTAACGAAATGAGCATATGAGGCAAATCAAAAAGAGTGTGGATGTGCTGAATCCGAGTGGGTATGGAGGACATCTGAAAAGTGCCCACCAAAGACCACCAGATGTTGTGAGAAGAGCTCTATGAAACAAACAGCAGGGACAGAGCTTTGTGAATGAAACCCAAAGGTGATAACTGAAACTCTGAGAGTTGGAAACTATTTACTTTGCAGGCACCCCTAGACAAAACTCTTGTCCTCACCTCCATCATCATTAATAAATGTTTTAAAGAAAGTAACATATATACTTTGATGACAATGGCTTAAAGGGGGAAAAAAAACCTCCAGGACACAAAGAAAAAAGAAAATGGAAACAAACACACAAAAATGTTCATAATGGTAGGAACAAAAATACTCTTTTTCTTCCTAATTTTTAGAATATACCAAGTTTGGTTCTGTTCCTTTTTTTTTTTTTTCTTTCTTTTAATAGTAAGATAAGGCTTCTTTTACTAGAAAGTAAAAATAAAGTATTTCTAAAAAAAGGAAATGATCCATTGTATGTATTAATGAAAGCTTTTATAGATGTACACCTAAATAGTGAATTTCACTACATGTAAAAGCAAATAAATAAAAATAACCTTGACAGAACATTACATACCATACTGAATACACCCAATTTGGACAAGGTAAAGCATCAGACCCAATATCAATAGGAGTGTCATTTCTTGTAGCTTTTGTATTGGACAACTTGCCAATATCTATTAAAATTTTAAAATTATATACACTGTGCCCAATAATCTTAGCACTAGGTTGTTCTTTCCAAAAAGAACAAAGCTATTGTAATATTGTTTACAAGAGCAAAAAAACACTTAAATACCAAAAGTGTCCATTGAACTTTGGGATAAGGGAGAGGTAGAGGAAAGGAGAAGGAAAAAAGAAGAATGCTCCCTAGCAATGTGTATGTGCTTATATTTACAGATTGCCTGGAAAAGGGTGAAGAACAGTTCTTAAATCACTTTACCCCAGGGCACTCCTGTGTGACCCTGACCAAGGACCCAACAGTAGTAGGCACTGAACAAAGGACTGCTGATGATTATTTTAAAGAGTCAAAAGCATGGGAAAAAAATACGAAAATATTTACCTCCTACCTTGTAATTAATATAAATGGCAAGACTGTGCCTGTTCATTTTCTAGTTTAATCTACTTACATGGAATTTGGCCTAAAGAAGTCCATTACCTTATCATTAACAGTAACCTAGCAATTCATTATTCCAGTTTGTGCATTCAAACCATTCCTGACATGTACAAAGGGCAAGGTCAAGTATAAAAGGGTTCTGACGATAAAGAGTTGTCAGCATCATTCTATCATGAAACACAGAAATGGGCATTGTGTTTTAGATCCACCTAAATGCTGTGGTACAGACCTGTCCATATGCTCTCCCCGTTACAAGTCGCTGAGCTACATTTCCTTGTGCTGCCGATGTCCAAGCTCAAAGCCCCACGAGAAGTCCTGGTTGGTGGAGTCAAGTCCTAGCTAGAGAAAAGCAAATGACAAATTAAAATTAAAAGTAATCATAGACGGGTACAGTGGCACACACCTGCAATCCCAGGGGCTCAAAAGGCTGAGACAGGAGGATCGATAGTTCAAAGCCAGCCTCAGCAAGGGCGAGGCACTAAGCAACTCAGTGAGACCCTGTCTCTAAATAAAATACAAAACAGGGCTGGGGATGTGGCTCAGTGGTTGAGTGACCCTGAGTTCAATCCCTAGTACCCCTCCCACGCACCCCAAAAAAGTAATCATAAACCCAGGAGACACTCTACATGAATGGAGTCTATACTCACTCAGCCATGCCCAGTCCTAGAACATACTCTATTATTTCTTCACTCTTTTGTTTTGCTTTTTTGAACCCAGGGCGTTTTACCACTAAGCCATATCCCCAGACCTTTTTATTTTGAGGCAGAGTTTCACTAAGTTGCTGAGGCTGGCCTCAAACTTGCAATCCTCCTGCCTCTGCCTCCATATTGCTGGATGACAGGTATGTGTCACCATGCCAGGCTTGAAAATTCTCTTAATAAAATGTTTGAAAAAATTGCTTGCAAGGGCTGGGCTGTGGCTCAGTGACAGAGTGCTCGCCTAGAATGTGCAAGGCGCTTGGTTTGATCCTCAGAACCACATAAAAATAAATAAACAAAATAAAGATAATTGTGTCCAACTACAAATTTAAAAAAAAACTGCTTGCAAAGCTATTACCCAGATAAAGCCAGGCTTACGTACATCTACATAAATATCAGTGGACTCACCAACTTACCAGGCTGGCCTTGAATTTAGGATCCTCCTGCCTCAGTCTCCCAGTCACCGGGATTACAAGCATGCACCACTGCACTCAACTATTACTTCCTGACTCTTACAGAATGTCTGTCTCTGAGGCACCAGCCCAATACTAGGCTAGGTCACAAACTGCACTCTCAGTTCCTTAAAAATCAACTCTCGGGCTGGGAATGGTGGCACATACCTATAATCACAGCAGCTGAGGTTGGAGGATCTGGAATTCAAAGCCACTCTTAGCAACAGCAAGGCACTAAGCAATTTAGTGAGACCCTGTCTCTAAATAAAATAACAAAATAGGACTGGGGATGTGGCTCAATGGTCCGGGTTCCCCGGAGTTTAATCCCCAGTACAAAAAAAAAAAAATCAACTCTCCAATTGCACAAAATATTTTTAAACAACTGTATTTTAGATACCTGTAAAACAGCAATTTTGAAAAAAAAAAGCAATTTTGCACTCTGTTGGGCTAATACACTAGCACAGGGCTTTGATTTAAAAGAAAAAGAAATTAAGAGTTTTTTAGTTTAACTAAAAGCCAAACATTTTAATTACATGTCACATGTGCATCATTTCATCTTCACAACAACCCTTGGGAGCTACCAGGTCAACAGTTTGCAGTAAGAAACCTCAGGAGGGCTGGGGATGTGGCTCAAGTGGTAGCGCGCTGGCCTGGCATGCGTGCGGCCCGGGTTCGATCCTCAACACCACATACAAACAAAGATGTTGTGTCCGCCGAAAACTAAAAAATAAATATTAAAAAAAAAAAAAATTTCTCTATCTCTCCTCCTCTTTAAAAAAAAAAAAAAGAAACCTCAGGAATGCAAAACCTCCTGGTCAAGTTTGTGGACTTAAAACAGAAAGCAACAACGAGTGTAGGAGTCAGAACCCATAACCCATCAGATGTACAGCAGAGCCCTCACCTATAATTGCTACTCTAGGCTACCTTAAATGCCAATGCAAATATAAACTGAAAATATTGTCTTTATGGGAAAAAAAATACTCATTAATACATTGGGATAGTACTTCTCAAAAAGTTGAAAACACTATTTCTGAAGCTGAGTTCTCAGCAGATACACAGATGTTCCTTTTATTATTCATTAAATGATCATGTTTTATACACTCTTGTACCTGTGCATGCATTTCACAACAAAAATAACTCAGAGCCACACTTGGTGGCTGTCTCAGGAACAGCCGGTGCTGCCCCAGTCATGAGCATGGTCCTCCCAAATGAAAAAAGATGCCCAAGGCAACCCACAGTTTAGCCAGATTCTCAGTGGAAAATAGCTGTGCCGGGAATCTTCCAACTCTTACCATTAGCTCTTGGGCGAGTCGGCATCGAGCCCAGAGGCCCAGAGGTAAATAAGCACTGAAATGCCAACAGACTTACCCAAGTCCAGCCTTCAGTGAGCCTGTATTTTCTTCTTTTTTTTTCTTTTCCTTCAGAAACTAAACACTGGTCTTTCACTGAACTCATACACACACACAAAGGCTAACTTTCAGCTAAATAAACTATAATAATGTATACTGTTCTTTGAAAAATGCAGGTTGCACAATATATCTAGTTTGATCCCACTTTTATTGAAAAGAATAATTATATAGTACATATCTGTGTACACAGGTAAGGGCTGGCAAGGATGCACATCAAACTGCCTTGAAGTGGGGAAGAGGAATAGAAGAGATCGTTCAGTTTTTCCAATTTACTTAACACAATTCTGACAAGTTAGAATTTTTCTAATATGTGTACACTTCTTTTGTAAATCCTTTTTTAAAAAAAACTAAGACATATTACTTTTAAAAAAAAAAAAGGTTCCATGAGGGTAAAATTTCACATTAAAAAAAAAAATGTCATTTTAGCTGCAAATCCAGAAAAATTCTGAAAGATCACATAAAAATACTTTGACTCCTTAAAGACTTATTTTTGGAAAGTAGTTTCTAGGCTGGTTAGTAAGATGAGTGGAAAGGCTTGGCTTTCTATTCCACTGGACCACACCACAGAATTGGGTCAGAAGTTTTTATACTGCAAAAATGCAAATGCACTTTTGAGAAAGGAATCATTGAGAAAGGAGTTAAACAGGAAGAACCACTCTACAAACAAAAACAAGACTGGGTTATCAGTGAGTAAGCACCCTTGAACTTATGTCAGAGTACAGGCGGAATGCCCCTCCCCTTTGTAGGTTCTACCAAGCTCTGGAAATATGAAAACTTGCCCTTCACACACAAGGCCATAGCACTGACTTCAAAGCCCAGACCCCTGCAACAGGCCAGAGGAACATCACGGGGAGCACAAGGTTGACCACCTGACTTTTCCCCATGAAGGCTATGCTGAACTCACATTGTTGCTCTATAATTGTGGTTTGTAAAGTACTTGAAGGTTAAACATCTCCAATTCAAAAATCCAAAATCTGAAGCTTTTTCAATGCAAACTTGATGTCGTAAAACTTTGTTTAGTGCACAAAATTATTTTAATATAGTGTATAAAACTACATTCAGGATCTGGGGGTGTTGCTCAGTATTACAGCATGCGCAAAACCCTGGGTTTAACCCCTAATATAGGGGAAAAAATTACCTTTGGGCTCTATGTATAAGGCATATATAAAACAAATGAATTCTGTGTGTAGACTTCGGTCTCATCCCTAAGGTTTTTTACTATGTATATGCAAATATTAAAAAAAAAATCTGAAACACTTCCTGTTTCATGCATTTAGGATAAGAGATATCCTAACTGAATATGCTGTGGCTTCCAGACTTTAATTTCATAGAGAAAATAAACAAATATCACCAAAAATTTGAGAAGGAAATCATACCAAACTGCCAACTTTTGTCTTTTACCATGTTATTTAACATCCATCCCTGAGTCTCTCCATCATTTTCTTTAAAAAGGGATGTAAAATGTTTCAAAAACAGAAAGGATAGAACCCCAGGGCCCACATCATCCACAGATCAGCATCTCTGAGCTGCCAAATACTTGTTAAATTCAGTAAAGGCCAAAACACCTCCTGATTTACAAAACAAGAACTAAAACTTATCTAATGCAAATTAGAAACACTTCCTGTATAAGTCAAAGATACTATTAGAAAACAAGGGCAAACAACACACTACCTATTCTTTATGCTTTTATATTTAGTTTTGTGTGTGTGTGTGTGTTTTAAGATTTAAACAACAACAACATTGGGCACAGTGGCACATGCTTGTAATACCAGGGACTATGGAGGCTGAGACAGAAGGATCAAGTTTGAGATCAACCTCAGTAACTCAGTGAGACCGTTTCAAAATAAAAAATAAAGCACCTATGGATTAAATTTCTAGTACCATACAATGAATCAAAATGCATTCTGCTGTCATGTATAACTAATTAGAACAAATTAAAAAGTAAAAAACAAAATTCTAGTACCAAAATAAAACACAAGTGTACACTTGGAACTCATGATGCAATTGGCAAATTTTTTAGGAAAACTATTTTTTTAAAAAAACGTGAACAAGGCTGGCTGAGTGGGCTCTACAAGTGGTAGAGCATGCACAAGCCCTGTGTTTCATCCTCAACACTGTAAAAAAGAAAACCTGAACAAGTAACAATAAGTAGAGAAAATTACAAAAGCAAAGAAACAGCCTCAAAAAAGGATGCATGCTCAGACTAGTCCACAGGTTACTTATTTCCCAACCTTTCCGGTAAGAAATGGGAAATGGGAAAGCTTCCCAATTTCTTCTGGAAAGAACTGATAAACCGACAAAGTATAAGAGAAGGAAACTGAGTTAACCTCATTGCCATTCCTATTTTGTTTAAAAAGAAAAAAATTCTTGACATGAAAAGAATGACATCTGGTTCCAATCTTGATTCCTTTGATTCACGTGTGTGTCTTCTTTTATGAACAGTAAGTGCCTTTTACCCATTTTTTTCAGTAGGTGCTAGAGTTTTTCTTATTCATTTGCAAGAATTCTAAAGTTAACCCTTTGTTGTGTTGCCATTTGTTTATACCACTTAAAACAAAGGTCATTTAAAAAAGTATTTCTGAAGTCAAATCGAATCTCCTTCTGCAATTTCTCCTATCACTTCCACACTTAGGAAGTCACATCCCACTATAAAATCAGAGAAAAAGTCATCGTCATTTGCAGCTAGATGTTTTTGGTCAAAAATCATTTTAAGCAAGGTGCAGGGACGCACGCCTATAATTCAGGTAGTTTGGGAGGCTGAGACAGGAGGATCATAACCTTGAGGCCAGTCTCAACAACATAGTGAGAATCTAAGTGACTTAGCAAGATACTGTTACAAAATTCAAAAAGGACTGGGGATGTGGTTCAGTGGTTAAGCATCCTTGTGTTCAATCCTCAGTACCCCCCAAATTTTTTTTTAACATTTAACATCCATCCTTCTAAAAGTACACATCAAACAAAAATAACTGTTTTATGAAAATCACTAGATGAGTATAACTGTACTCACTTTAGTTATAGAATAAGTAAATGTCCAACATTTAAGAACTACCTAAATAAATGACATCTGGGTAATCTGGGTATTTCATGATAAAATATTATAAAGTCATTCTGTAATACACTATCTAATGACATAGGAAAACAGTCCATCTGTTACTAAGTGGGGAAGGTAGAGCAGATCATTTCCACTTTTATAAAAACCACCCTTGGTCAATAAGTCAGGCAAAGCGGGACACTTACCTATGTATCGACTGTGACAGATTATATCTAAGTATTGACTTCCAAGGGTGTCAGATAGCAGGTAATGTCCTCTTTATGCTGTTCTGCTTTATGTGTTACTAATGAACATGCATTATATTTGTGATTTTTCAAAAGTTTAAAATTCATAAATACATATATAAAACAAGTCACTAAAAATAATTGTGCTCAAAGTTTAAGTTGGCACAACTAAGTATCTTCAAAAAAATTTAAAGATGTCTTTACTTAGCATGTTTAATCCCATGTTTAAAATGGGATATTAAACTTTCAATTCTAGGAAAACAAGGGAAGGGGAGAGAGGAGAAAATGGAGGCTCGGCCAATTTTAATTATGTGAAGGGTCTAAGAAGTAATGCCCCAATTTTGCCAGGTACTGTGGCACACACCTATAATCTCAGTGGTTTAGGAGGCTGAGGCAGGAGGATTACAAATTCAAAGCCAGCCGTGCAATATAGCAAGGCCCTCGGCAATTAGTGAAACCCTGTCTCAAAATAAGCAGGGTTGGGATATGGCTCAGTAGTCAAGCACCTCTGGGTTCAATCCCGGGTATTAAAAAAAAAAAAAAGGAGGAGGAGGAGGAAGAAAAGAAGGAGAAGAAAAAATTTTCCCAATTTACAGCCTGGCAAAAATATCAAAAGTAAAAACACAGTCCAATGGCAATTACCAGGGGTAATAAGTCAAACTCAATAACACAAATGGTTTGGCTTTTCCCTTTAATCAACTGTGCCTCTGCATATGAACTAGCGCTCCAACTCTGCTACAAAAGGCTATTTTATGTGAACTATCCGCAAAACTTCCTAAAACCTTTTCTAAAATGTCTTGGAGTGTTGACTACAGTGACTTGGGGTCAGAATTTTGAACTCAGAACTAGGAAGACCTGGAAATGGTTTTGCCCGAGTGCAGGGGAAGGCTGCTCCTCACAGCTGTGCCCCCACATCCAACCCAGCACCATGCCCAAAGACTGTGACAGCACAGATGGGTAAAGGGATAAACACCAAGCCCAGAATCTGGCAGCCCCTCCCTCCAAGGACAGTGGAGGGCACAGACAGGAAGGACTCACCCAGCTGGGGGCAGCTCTAGAAACAGAACCCAGACCGATCTCGTTTCTCATTAGAAACCGTCTGGAGGAAAATGCCACAGTGTGCACAGAGGGTGCTGAGCCCCACGCCCCGCCATACCAGATGCCAGGCAAGCTGCAAACAAAGTTAATTTCCGTACACAACCTCAAGGAGTCAGGAAGACTAATGACCCCTAAAACCTAGTTAAGACAAGTGTTTCCAGAGACCTGAAATACAAAAGGAGGCTCATTTTTTTTTTTTTAATAACAAGCCTAAAGGATTACATTAAAAAGAGTTATTTAAGTCTGATGAAAAACTCTTAAATTTTACTTTGTAATTCTAAACTGGAGCAAAACTAAGAAATTAGAGCAATAAAGTTCCATCAACCCAAAACAAACACTCTATGCACCCAAAGGAACTAAACACCAAAAGTACCCAAACTTAAAGCTTGAGTGGAAAAATCTGTAAATAACTCCTTGGCACCTTTTTCTTTTTATCTGGAATACACAATCTCCAGAAGCTCTCGTTTATTGAGACTATGATGCTGAAAAATAATAAAGTTCAAGATTTGCTTCCCCCCCCCACTGTTCAAAAGTATTAGCTATCTACTTATAATAATATTTTAGTACACAAATTGAAATATAAAAATTACTTCAAATAAAATCATGTTCTTAAGGTTTTTATTCAACCTTAAGAAAAATCTTCTGAAACTTTAAGGTTTGAAAAATGAGACTTCTAATTTGAAAATTAAACCCAAGAAAAATGACCTACAAGTAAAATTTATTTCCCCAATACATCATGAAATAAAATTACAAGACAAAATGGGGAAAGTATTTATAATATTTATTTAAGTGCTAATATCCTTGATACAAAAGAAACTGTTATAAATCACAAGGGAAAAAAATATAAACAGGAGACTAGAAAAACTTATAAAGTAAATGAATAAGCCAAATAAAATAACAAAGGAATCATTAAACAATGTTCAAATGCACTAGTTATCAAAAGAATAGCAAAATAAACATGATGATTCTATTTTCTGCCCAAATGGGCAAAAAGTGAAAAAAAAAATAGCAGTAATTCACAATATATTAACTTGAATGAATACAGAGCTATCACATATGTATGTTATGTATATTTAAGTCTTAAAAATGCAAATGATGTCACTTTCAAAAATTTTTAAAAATTATCAGAAAAGTGAACACAGATTTATACTCAAGGCTGATCATCATCGTATTATGTCATTCACAGAAAAAAAACAGACTCATAAGCTACAGACCCAACGATAAAAGGATTTATCAAGTAAACCATGATGCATTCAGCACAAATGAGCTGTTAAAAACCATGTTTTAAAGAACGATTTAATGATTCAGTCATGTTCCTAAGACAAACTGCTAAAAGAATTAAAAAGCCCCTGTATGATCTGTATTTTGAAACAAATACAGATACACATTATAGGTATATACATTTATAAATATACAAAAAAAATTTTACTTTCAAATATAACCAGAAAGGCTGAGGCTGTGGTTCAATGGTAGAGCGCTTGCCTAGCATGTGTGAGACACTGGGTTCAATCCTCAGCACCACATTAAATAAGTAAATAAATTAAATAAAAGTTTAAAATAAGCTACTTTCCATGTAATATTTTTACCACAATCCTAGTATTCCTTACTATCTCCAAGATAGGATTGCCAGTCCCACTTTCAGATATTTTGCTAATCTTAATCTCTGACCAGTAGCTTCAAGTATTTCAACAGTAACACTAACCAATAGCCTCAGTGTTCTCTATATGATAATTCCTAAAAATGCTATGGATTTCCTGCATATTTTTCTCAATCCATTTCCAATTACAAAAAAGGGCAAAGTACACAAAAAGTTCCTGAGAAATGACATTCTCCAGGGACTCTGTTCTATCTTTGCTCTCTACGTACAACAGAGACAACTCTATACACCCACGGGGAAATCAACTGCAAAAATCATTAAATTTCTTAGAAGAACGTCATCAGTGATCATATTAAGCTGAGATAGTGCGCAACCAGAACTCTCTATATATGCGTCACCAAAGATCTATAATTAGTAATACGCCTGCATTTCCATCCCAACTTATGTTCAGTCATCTATGCAAAGGCTTTAAAAGCGGTAAATACCTGGGCATAGCTCAGAGGTGGAGTATTTGCCTAGCATGCACAAGGCCCTAGGTTAGATCCCAGCACCACAAAATGTAAGTGGTAAACACCTGAGCCTTCACTGATTTTCTACAAGGGTTCTCAATCCTGGCTCACGCTGAAATCACCCAAAAGATGTGTAGAAACTCCAAAGCGCAGGCTGAACTCCTAACCAACTGCACCCAGGTCTCAGGGATGACACCCGGCGTCATTTAAAAACTGTCATCCAGTTTTTAAAAGTTCCCCAGATGAGCTGTGGATGTCTGTAATCCCAGCCACTTAGGAGGATGAGGTAGGAGGATCACAATTTAAGACATCAGTCTGGGCAAGACTCTATCTCAAAATGAAAAAGGGCTGGGGAAGTACCTCAGAGGTAGAGTGTGCCTGGATTCAATCCCCAGCACTGCAAAAACAAAACAAAAAGTTCCCCAGATGATCCCAATCTACTAGCAAAGTTGATGAACACTGCCAGGCTCAGTGGCACAGGCCTTACATAATCCCAGCAGCTGGGGAGCCCGAGGCAGGAGGATGGCAAAGTTCAAAGCCAGCTTCAGGAAAAGTGAGGAGCTAAGCAACTCAGTGAGACCCCGTCCCTAAATAAAATAGAAAATAGGGCTGGGGATGTGGCTCGGTGATCAAGTGCCCCTGAGTTCAGTCCCCAATACTAAGAGAAAAAAATCTTGTTTATACTACTCAAACTGATCTACTAATTGAAGGCAGCCACTATAAAAAGCTCATCTGACTTTTTGGCCAAAATTGACAAATTCTGAAATTCACATAGAAATACACAGGACCCATAACAGCCAAAAACAATCCTGAAGATAAAAATGACAAAACAAAACTGAAAGACTTACTTTTCCCAATTTCAAAACTTAATACAAAGCTATGGTGATTAAGATAGTGTGGTAATAGGGCATACATAATAATTGGTATAAAGATAAACTATAGATTAGAGGAAGATAATTCAGAATCTAGAAATAAACCTTAATATGTGATTTTCAACAAAGGGGTCAATTCAGTGAGGGAAGAGTAGTCTTTTCTACAAGATGGTGCTGAGGCAACTGTAAAAGAATGTTAAGAGAAGGAGGTTGGACCCCCTATGGCACAACATAGTAAAAAAAAAAAAAAAGTAACTCAAAATGGATCTTAGAAGTCTAAGGCTTAAAATCTATAAAACTCTCAGAAGAAAATGAGGGATAAATCTTTATGACCTTGGGTCAGGTGTGGTTCCTTAGATATGACACCAAAAGCACAAGCAACAAAAAATAAATGGAAATGAACTCCATTATTGTGTGTAATCACAATGGCCTCATAACCATTTTTTAAAATCAGTTTCAAATGAATAGATAAATGGGACTTTATTAAAATTTTGTTTCAAAGGGTCTGAGCAAGAAAGTGAGACAACAACCCACAGAAGGGAAGAAAAACATTTGAGAATTAATATTTAGCTGGGTGTGGTGGCACATGCCTGTAATATATTTACGATTTCAGGAAGGCACACACCTGTAATTCCAGCAGCTCAAGATGAGGCTGGAGGGTAGATCGTAAGTTCAAGGCTGGCCTCAGCAACTTAGCAAGGCCCTGTCTTTAAGTAATAAAAAATAAAATGAAATAAAAAGGGGTAGGAATATAGCTCAGTGATTAAGCATCCTTGGGTACAATTCCTAGAACCCCAAAAACAAAAAAAAAAGAGTTACAATTTAAATGCTTAATTCTACTAAGAACTCTTATAATCTAACAATTAAAAAAATTTTTTTTTAAATGGGCAAAGGATTTCAATAGACATTTCTCCAAACACAGCACACCAGTTGGCCGATATGCACATGAAAAGGTGCTCAACCTCATTAATCACTAGGGAAATGGAAATCAAAACCATTGCACACCTGCTAGGATGACTATAATGTAAAGGACAGACAATAATAAGTGTTGGAGAGAATGTGCAGAAATTGGAACTCTCATGTATTATTAATGCCCCCACTTTGGAAAACAATCTGGCAGTTACTCAAAACGTTAAACATAGAATTATCATACAATCCAATAATTCCACTTCTAGGCATTTTCCGAGAAAATGAAAACACAATCACACAAAAATCTGTTTACAAATGTTCATAGTAGCATTATTTTTAAGACCCAAAATGTGAAAATAACGCAAATGCCCACCAACTGATTACTTTATAAACCAAATGTGGTAAGATATTATTAGCAATTATGAGAAAGTACTGACACATGCTACAACATGGATACACCTTGAAAACTTTTTTTTTTTTAAAGAGAGAGAGAGAGAGAGAATTTTTAATATTTATTTTTTAGTTTTCGGCGGACACAACATCTTTGTTTGTATGTGGTGCTGAGGATCGAACCAGGGCCGCACGCATGCCAGGCGAGCACGCTACCACTTGAGCCACATTCCCAGCCCAACCTTGAAAACTTTATGCTAAGTGAAAAAGTGAACTGCAAAAGACCCCAGCATGTAAAATTCCATTTATATGTCCAGATTAGGCAAATCTATAGAAATAAACTAAATCAGAGGTTGCAAAGGGCTGAGGGAAAGGGCAAAGGAAGTGACTGCAAATAGGTACAGGACAAAAATGCTCTGAAATTAAAAGTGATTACAAAACTCAAGGAATATGCTGGAAACAAATGAAAGTGTATCTTTTAAAGGGGTGAATTTTGCCAGATGCAGCTGTGCACACCTGTAATTCCGGCAACTCAGGAGGCTGAGGCAGGAGAATTCCAAGTTTGAGGCTAGCCTCAACAATTTAGCAAAGCCCTAAGCAATGTGGATCAGGAGGATCTCGAGTTTAAAGCCAGCCTCAGCAAAAGCAAGGTACTAATAAGCAACTCAGTGAAACCCTGCCTCTAAATAAAATGCAAAATAGGGCTGGGGATAAGTGCCCATGAGTTTAATCCCTGGTACCAAAAAAAATAAAAGGAGTTGGCAATGTAGCCCAGTGGCAAAGTGTCCCAGGTTTTAATCCTTAGTACCAAAACAATACATAAAAAATAAAAATAAACAAAGGGGTGGGCAAATTTTTTGGTATGCAAATTATCTCAATAGAGCTTTTTTTTTTCAAAAAGCTTCAGATTATTCTGAACATCAGTAGTACCTCCTGCCTTTCCCACAGAATCTCATGTGGTTACTTATCCATAAGAGTATGACTCAATAACCTTTCTTACTCAAAGGCTTTATTTCAGAGCTGCATATTTCAATCAATTTAGGGTGTCATAACCAAGTTTGTTTTTTCATGAAACAGAATAGAAAACACAGCATATATAGTGATGTGGATGTTTTACAAAACTTTGATATGCACATCAAGATATCTAAAAAAAGATTATCTATCTATACAAATATATATATACATCAAAGAAAAGTGGGTCAATCAAAAAAAGACTGAAAAATATATTTTAGGAGTTCACAGACACCTCAAGAAATAAAACAATAAGCGTGAGATTTCAGAGTCAAAAATGGAAACTGAAAGAAAGTTAAAGGCTTTCACCATAAGCAAGCACTGAACTAAATACCACGAAAACTGAACCTGACCCTGTGTGGTTTTATTTTTGTTCATTTTGGTACAAGGTATTGAGCACAGGGGCTCTCAACCACTGAGCCACATCCCCAGCCCTTTTTAGTTTTACATTTTTAATTTTAAGACAGGGCCTTACTAAGCTGCTGAGGCTGGCTTTGAACTTGTGATCCTCCTACCCCAGCCTCCCATGTCACTGAAATTACATTGGGCCTGGTGACCTTATGTGTTTTGACAGATCACCTGCAGTAATAAAACAGATTCCCCTGCCTAGCCTACCTCCCAGGCTTCTGCAAAGGGCTCAGGGGATCTTCTTGCTCCCACTAAATTCTTGGTCCCTGCAGTGGAGTCTATAGCAGACCCAATAAGGTGCTCAGGAAGGAAGGGTACAAACACACACCCTGCACCAATCACACTGGAAAGCAGTGGGGGAATGCAGGGCTTCAGAATGGGCACCTTGGAATTGCAGAGCAGGTACTCACACTGGGTGGTAGCAGGCAGAAAATGGAATACCTCAAATGCATCTAGGTGGGCTGACCCAGGAGAGAAGGAAGAAAAAACAAGTGACATTGCTAACACACTCCGTTTGTCTTTTGCATGGATAAAGAATAAAGGAAGAGAAACAAGAACCCATAAAACTTCTCTGAGGGAGAAAACATTTCCAAAGAATCTCTGAAACAAAAGATGTAAGCAGCTGTACTATATGACAGCATGGGCTAAAAAATAAAAGCCCTTGGGGTGAACCCAAAGAAATATAGAGCTGGACTAATTCCTTCTGGTGAGAAACTTGAGATTATTCTCACATCAGCAGGGAAACACAACTATATGGAGAATTACTACAATAACAGTGACATATTCAACCAAGGATTCCAGAGTCAATGTCAAGGTGATGGATGGGCTTTGCTCATTAAAACAATAGGTATAGTACTGAGATTTTAATTCAGTGAAAAAGACATCAACAAGATGGCACTTCTTCAATACCATTAAAGATTGTATACAATATCATTCAATAACAAGAATAATGAACCAGGCATGGTGGCACATACCTGTAATCCCAACAACTCAGAAGGCGCGCGCGGGGCCTGGGGGTTATAACAAGTTCGAGGGCAGTCTCAGCAATTTAGCGAGGCCCTCAGGAACTTAGTTGAGACCCTATCTCAAAATAAAAAAATAAAAAAGGCTGGGGATATGGCTCAGTGGTTAAAGGGCCCCTTGGGTTTAATCCCCAGTACAAAAAAAAAAAAAAGAACAGAAAACAAGAATAAGAAAGAAAGGACTACCATCACAGTTAAATCTGTTCTGCAAGTGTTCTACAATGCACTAATAGAAATAGAAAGGAAAACAGCAACAACAAAATGACCACTTGCCAATATTGTCATGGCCTAAGAAATTCAAATCAATCAAAAAACAAGAATAACAAAGTCTGATCAGGTAAGTATTGCAGACACAGTGCTATTTCATTTTCCTCCCAAGTACATAAAAAGACTCTATTTCCCAACCCCCAGCGAATCTAAGAGTAAAAACACCACTTCCTTGCCTGGCCCATAAAAATGTCTTATGTGCACAAAATTCCATGGCAAATTTAGAAGCCACGCCTTCTTTCTTTTTCTTTGCAGTGCTGGAGATGAAACCCAGGTTTTGCACATGCTATACACATCCACTGAGCTATACCCTCAGCCCAAGGTCACAATGTGAAGTCAGTTGTGCTATAAGATAGAAGGGCCCAGATCCCTAAGTCAGAAGCACATAGAGAAATGTGAGCAAGAAATAAGTTTTTATTTTGCCAGGCAAGATTTTTGGCTAGTATTAAGTTCCTGACTGACACAGGCATCTGTTATGAGAGACATACCCTGTAAGCAGTACACTTGCTATATATTTGCCCCATACCAGTTAAGAGGGGATAATCTCATTCTAAATAAAAAATATTTTTAAAATAAAGGAAATAAACAAAAAATCTTCAGACCATATTTTAGGAAAAATCTAAAGAAACTGTCTTTGATCTGCTCATGGGCAAGTCAATATTATCAAGATAGGCCCTGGGTTCAATCTCAGTCCTGTCCCCAACCCCCATCCCTCACACACCCACAAAAAGACAATTCTCTGCAAATTAACTCATACATTTAATGAAATTTCCTATTTAAAGTACTCTGAAATCAGGCTGGGGATATAGCTCAGTTGGTAAAGTGCTTGCCTTGCATGCACAAGGCCCTGTTCAATCCCTAGCACCACAAAAAATAAATAAATTTAGGATTTCAGAATACTTTATTTAAAAATATCAGGGAAAAAATTGAACATAGGCATTACCAGATATTAAAGCCTACTATAAGGTAATTAAGATTAAAATAGTTAAGGCCATAGCAAAAGAATAATAATTTTTAAATTATTATTTAAAATCCCACCACAGAACCACAGATTCAGCATATGATTAAAGGATTATTTCAAGTTAATAAGAATGAATTAGTAAATGGTGATAGGAAAAAAATGTAAACAAGAGGAAAATAATCCTTACCTCATAGCACACTCCAGCACAAATATCAGATTAATTATGTCCAAAAAATATTTTTTTAAGTTTAGAGAAAATATGGGTAAATACTGATAAAATCTCAGGGTAAAGAAGGCATAGCAAAGAAAAAAGACTGACAGATTTGGATTCAATGCTTACCACTTACCAAAAATATCTGCACCTTAGGACCAGGGAAAAAAGCGTTTTTTTTTTGGAACCAGGAATTGAACCCAGGATGCTTAACATTGAGCCGCACCCCTGGGTCCTTTTTTTTTTTTTTTTTAGAAACAAGTTCTCTCTAAGTTGCTTAAGGCCTTGCTAAAATGCTGAGGCTGGCTTTGAAGTAGCAATCCTACCTCAACCTCCTGAGCCACTAGGATTACAGGTGTGCACCACTGCACCTGTCTAAAAATGCAAATCTTAATGGCATATTTCTCAAGTAGGATGGAGGCAAGGATCAAGCACAACCTATTTAGATGCAACAACTTTACTCAAAGATCAAGGAGCAAAAATGCCTCATATTGAAACAAGCACTGATGTTTCTGGAATAGAAGAGAAAGTCACATTAATTTTAGATAAAACAAAGGCTTAAGAGAAGTGTCATGCTTGTTATATTTCCAAACATTTCCAAATATTCACATATTCCCCCACACCATACATTTGTAGAATATTTTGTGAAGCAATGTCTTAAAATATAAAGAGCTCTTGATAACAAAAATGTATGAACTCAACAAAAAATTGTCAGCACTGATCACATGTATCTTTCTGTGAAGCAGGGATCAGCAAATCTTTCCTTATAAAGGGCCAGATAGCACATATTTTCAGCTTATCAATTATGTGGTCTCTTGAAGGAACATGGCTGTGTTTCAAAAAACCCTTCTGAGAACAGGGAATCAGCATTCTCATCACCTGTTAGAAATACAAATTTTCGGGCCCCACCCCAAACCCTCTGCATAAGAAATTCTCCAATATGAAATCTACCATGTTAGACAAGGAAAAGTTTTAGTAAACCAGGATCCAGGTGATTTGCTTTGGAGGCAGAAAAGAATTTTAGCCAGGGCAAAAAAGAAGACAATGAAATCGAACCAAGTTTGAAGCTGAAATCCCAACTCAAGCAAAATGGCATGTTCTCGGCCAAGCTGTGCTTTCAGAATCTGAACCAGGGTGGAGAAGACTGTCCTCAGAGCCATAAAAACAATATCTCTATAATGAAATGACAATTCAGCTGGCTGCAGAGGTGCAGGCCAGTAATCCCAGAGACTTGGGAAGCTGAGGCAGAAGGATTGCAAGTTGGAGACTAACCTCAGCAACTTAGCAAGACCCCAAAGATTTAGCAAGGCCCAGTCTCAAAATAAAACATACAAGCTGGATGTTGTAGAACACGAATAGTAACTCAGGAGGCTGAGGCAGTAGGATCACAAGTTCAAAGCCAGCTTCAGCAATTCAGTGAGGACCTCCACAACTTAGTGAGACTGTCTCAAAATAAAAAACAAAAAGGGCTAGAAACATGGACCCAGTGCCAAAAAACAAAAACAGGAAAAAAAGACTGGGGATGTGGCTCAACGGTTAAGCAACTCTGGGTTCATTCCCTGGTAGGAGGGGAAAAAAAGGAAATGATGGTCCAGAATGAAAATACTTATTCAAGTCAAGCAGAGTAGCACATGCCTGCAGTCCCATCAATTAGGGAGGCTGAGGCGGGAGGAAATTAAGTTCAAGGCCAGCCTCAACAATTTAGCAAGACCCTTTCTCAAAATTAAAAATTAAAAAAAAAAAAAGATGGGAATGCAGATTAGTGGTAAAGCACCCCTGGGTTCAATCCCTAGTACAAGAAAAAAATAATCAAATTTAACTGAGTAAATAAAGCTGGAGACTTGTACATATTTACTTGAGCAAAGGAAGCCAGCATAAAAAGAAAAAAGTTGAGTACTGAGATTGGGCATGGAGAGGTCCTACAGGGATTCCTACAGGAACAAATAAGAGAATTAATAGGGGTCACAGCTGGGGTACATAAAGAAAAAACAATACAGTGAGAAACAAACCCCAAGCAGTCTAGGAAACAGAAGCAGGAGAAGGACCCTGTTTACCTTAAGCCTTAGCCTCCTCCCAGTGCATCCTCTACCCTTCCCTGAAGTTTCCTAAAATGCACATCTGACACGTCACCCAAGTCCTTGAAAAACATCCTGGAACACAGCAGTACAGCGTGATGAAAGTCTAACTTTTGTGTTTGGCAGTCAATCTGGGGTCAAATCCTGACCCTGCTGCTCAGCAGCACTACGACCTTGGGCAAGGCAATGTCATTCCTCCAAACATCCTCAGCATCCTCAGCCGCAAGATGGGAATAGTTAATATCTATCCCAGAGGGCTGCTGTAATTAAATGATGATTAGAGAACACAGGAGGTGCTGGGCAGAGCACCCAGCACCTAAATAACACTGGCTTCTCTGACCTCTTCTACACCAAAAGGAATCTAGGAATCCAGCACTTCAGAAAATATCTGGGAATAGCACTGATATCATTGAGGGGACCACAGTTTAACAGCAAAATTCAAGACCCAGGAGTTACTTAAGGATATTACCCAGCTCCAGTTCCTTCGTGGATAAAATGCAAACCAGAAACACCCTGCCTGCTATTTGTTAGGGCCAGTAAAACCTCCAGTGCCCAGCATATAATCAATACCCATGGGCACCAGCATTACTTCACTGGCCCTGTCACAGAGGCTGTCTCATCTTTCTAGGGAGCTCTCTATTGCTTGGAGAGGCTACTACAGAGAAGTGCATATTATTAAATTGCAGTAGTATTTAACTTAGAAGACAGGGTGACACAAGTCTGTAAATTTCCCATACATAGAATAAAGATGGCTGTCTAGAAGGGTGACCTTCATCAGGTACTCAAAGAGATACCCACAGGCAATTGATACAAGGGAGCTTGGTCATCAGCTGCTTTGGGCAAAACCTATGGAAAGAACCTATGAGTGAAGAAGGCTTTCCTGACCATGGACAAAAGAACGTCACTGTCCATGGAGTGAACTTCCCTACAGGACCTTAAAAGCTGCCTGGACCTGAGACAGAAGAGAGAATTAAGACAAAGGACAACGAGAAGTTCCCTAGAAGACTGACATTTCCAGTGAGGAGGAAATCTCAGAAACATCATTCCCTCACTCAGATCAGCATCACAACATAACATGCCCTGCACCTGCTCCTCGGGCATCTAGGTTAATGGCCACTTTTTGTTCAGGTGCTCAGACCAGGAACCTTCCCTTGCACCTGGTTCATCAGCAAATCTCCCTCAGCCCCACCTCAGAATCCTGCCACTTCTCACTGCCTCCCTTCCCCCCCACCATCAAGCTGATCCGAATCACGGCCCTCAGCTCTGCCCTACTTTTGGTCTCTCCTCACACACTTAGGTCCACACTGTCCTTGTTAAAACCTAAATCAGGGCTGGGTGTACAGCCCAGTGGTATAGCACATGCTTAGAACTCACAAGAGCCTGGGTTCCATCCCCACACAAAACACACACACACACACACACACACACTCTAAATCAGGCCAGAGACCTCTTTTATTCAAAACTCTCCAGTGGCTTCCACTCCCTTCAGAGTAAGCCTATAGGCCTTAGTATGGTCCACATGACTTTATATAATCTAACTTCAAAACCAAAATTTCTCCTCCTCCTGCCTCTGGGCCTTTGCATCTGCTGTTTCTTCCATTTAGATTCCCCCCAATAGCCACAAGCCTTATTTCCTACATATCTTTAGTCAAAGATAACTCAAGATGTCTTCTATGAACCGAGTTTCTCCTCACCCAAAATTCACATGTTGATGCCCTATCCCTCACAGTGTGACTGTATTTGAACACAGGGCCTTGAGGACATAATTAAGGTTAAATGAGGTCTTAAGGGGGAGTTGTATGGCTAATATAAGACTGATGATTGAACCCAGGCCCTCACCCAGGCTAGGCAAGTGCTCTAGCACTGAGTGACATCCCCAGGGTTTTTGTTTGTTTGTTTGTTATGGGTTTTTTGTTTTGGGGTTTTTTTGAGACAGAGGGTATCATTAAGTTGTCCAGAACTGGCACTGAACTTGTGATCCTCCTACTCAGCTTCCCCAGTAGCTGGGGATTTCAGGTGTACTTCACCAAGCCTGGCTAGATTTGGTAGATTTATACAAGGAACAAAGAGAGAGATGGGACCAAGAAAAGGCCATGTGAGGACTCAATGAGAAGGCAGCTGCTTACAAGCCAAGAAAAGAACCCTCACCAGAAACCAACCTTAACCTTGGACTTTCCTCAACCTTTGAAACTTCCAAAAGTTTCAGTTCATACCCCAGCACAAGTGGGTATTAAACCCACAAGCCTGCCAGATTCTTCTACAAAGCCTGGAGTCCTGCGCCTGCTTCCCCACTGAAGTCCAAGCTCCATGTGCCCCAGGAATCTCCCCACAGCATCTGACCACCAAGAACACTACCCTACACAAAGCAGGCAGTGCAAGATATTAAATGTGTGGAAGGCTGGGTGTAGGGGCATGTACCTACAGTCCCTGCTACTCAGGAGTCTGAAGCCAGAGGCCTGATTGAGCCCAAGGGTCCAGGGGCAGCCTGGTGAAACAGCAAAACCCTGTCTCAAAAATAAAATAAAGGTGGGAAAGGCACAAGCTGAAAGCAGACCTCAATTAAGGGAGAGCCAACCACCTAGAACCTGTGACAAAATAACAGGCTAGAAATAGCAAAGCCAGGAAGAAAATGAGAAGAGTGCCACAGGGCTCACAAAGGGCTCGTTTAAACCCTGAGGCAGTAATGCACAGGTTTACCTGGAGCAGAAATAAAAGAATAAAAGAAAGCCCAGTCACTCTGGCCCTCTGAGGGGAGAACTACTAGAAGAACAGCAGGATGTGAAAATGAATTAATGAGGTTATCAGGCTTTAAGAACCAACCGACTGCTTTGTTGGAGTTTTATGGGCAAGACCTGGAAACAGGTCAGAGGTGGGCTGTAAGATGTTTAAGTTTAAAAAGCCTAAGAAGATTAAATAAAAATGAGGCTTTCCATTTACAGATACAAAGCACCATATTATTACAAATTATTACTGCTGACTTTTCATTTCCTAAACCAAAATGAGAAAATTCCTTAAGCTACCAGGGGTACTATCTAGGGTCCCCAAATGGAGCCCAGGCTTGTCTTTAGAGATGCTGAAAGGAATGGCAAAAGGAACTCAGAATTTCCAATAATCAACAAAGTAGAACTTAGGTTCCTTGACTACAAAAAAAGACTGGGTTTTAGTCAAGTGATTTGTTCAACAGCACCTCACACCAAATTAATGGGGAAACCGACAAGTGAATGGAGGTATTAGTGGCAAGTTACAGGATGGGTAACTCATTTCTGCAATGCAAAGTGAACCAGACTTTGCTACCCAAATGAGATGTAGGCAGTGTGGCAAGAAAGCTGGCAAAACCCTCTATAATAGTCTAGGCAAGTATGTTCATAAGCATTTTTCAAACATCTTAACAGATGTTTAATCTCAGTCTAATGTGCCATAGACAGAAAGCTTTAAAAAAAAAAAAACTATCTGGCAGGTAAGGTGGTGCACACATGCAATCCTAGCTGAGGCACGAAGATTGCAAATTTGAGGCCAGCTTTAGCAACTCAACAAAAAGAGCAGGGGTGATAGACCACCCCTACTCAATCTCCAGTATCATGAAAAAACAAAACCAAAAACCAAAAAGAAGTCAACAAAAAAATTTCCTGAAATACCTATTTTTTTCACAAAATTCATTCTCCCTTCCAAGCAAAGAAACCAGAATAAAAATGCCCTAGTATTAAAAGTAAGAAGCTGGTCACCATTTTGGCAAAGGAAGTAGTCTAGAAAACAGATAACTTTCTCACCTAACACTCAGGATATCAGGTGGAACAGGTAGCCAGATGGGCACAGCCGCTGTCTTCTTTTAACTAGTAAGTGTGTCATTAGGGCTTCCACTATGCACACCCACAGGTGCCCAAAAGCTATTAAATTCTGGATGAGTGAAGAATGAACAGTAGTATTGCATTCATAAGTGACCCTGATAGGGCTAATCTTAAGGCCAGTACAGAATTCTGAATTTTTTGAGCTAAAAGGGCCCTTTATAAATCCCACCAGGGTCAAACACTTTCAGGGGTCAAGCAGGCAAAATCATGTGCAAAGCTGAAAAGACACTGTAGACAAGCGGAAACCTTGAGGCCAGAGATCAACAGCACTCAAATACAAAAGCACAAAAATAAAAAAGTTCCGGCCACCCCGGTTTCTAGCCTTTCTCTTTAGAGAAGAGGAAACTGGCTGAAGGAGGTCACATGGCCAATTAATGACAGCTCAAACCAGGCAGCCTCAGGACTGGTCCCATGTCCTCGCACATCCCAGGCTTTCTCTGGGAACAGATGACCCAAACGTCAGCAGGGACCGCATCTTCCCCCTCCCATCTCCCAGCACTGCAAAAATAAAACTAACAGCTACTAAAAATGCCCCAGCCCAGAAAACCCTTATGGATAACTTTCTTCCACCAGCAGTTGCCCTCATTTAACCTTTGCCCTGATGATCGATAATTTCCCATCAGTCATGCTTAAAATTCCGCAGCCTGTAGGCCGAGTTCCTATCAGCTACCCATCCAATGGTACATATATAGGGCCAAGCCAAGGAAAATATTCCGCGCCCTTAAAGTAGTCACACTCGAAATGTCAATTTCTCTCGAGAAAGGTGGCAACAAGGGGAACCCGCGACCCCCGGGGAACAGACTAAAGAGAACAATCCTAAAGTCGGTACAGACGCTTCTAAAAATTACTTGGCACCGCCTTTGTAGAAGGAAAGAAAGCAAGAATGTAGAAGGCATCCCCCACCGCTGCCGCCCCTCTACATGGCCCTCAATTCCGGGGGCGCGAGGATGCCCGCGCGCACCACCTGGAGAGGGACCAGCAAAGCGACCCCTGGGCGCGCGGACGCAGCGGCCGAAGGAGGCGGCGACAGCCAGCCGTCCCGAGGGGACCCTACTTGAATCCCCGCAGCGCGGCCTGAGAGCCGGAGCGCGCGGTGGCTCCCGCGGCAGGCAGGGGTGAGCGCCCCGGATCCCCGGCCGGGCTCGGCAGGACGACACAGGCGAGGAGCCGCCGAGCATCACGGGGCGCGGGGCCCTGGTGACCGGAGGGCGCGGGGCCCCGGGAGAAGGGTGGTGTGGGAGGTCGCAGGCCGCGCCGCGGGGCCGGTGACAGCGCGCGGGGGCTGTGCCAGGCCGGCCTCGTGGGCGCACCGGGCAGCTCGGGGCCCGGCCGGCAGGTGCGACCCGCGGGCAGGAGTGGAGCGCACGGCCTGGCTCTCGCCTGGCTCTCACCTGGCTGCAGCTCCCTGGGCTCCAGTCCTGCTGCCGCGCCTCAGCGCCTCAGTGCCTACCACCGCCGCCGCCTCAGGTCCCCGCGACAGCCGCCTGCAAAATGGCGCCGCGGAGGGGCGGGCCGGGGGCGGGGAGCCGCGCAGCCGCCCGCCCCGCGCCGGTCTGGGGCCCACCTCCCTCCCCGCCCCCGACCCCCGCCCTCCGGCCTGCGGGGAGGGAGGGGCTGCCCCCTCGCCCTTGGGAGTACTGCCCCCAGCATCCCGGGCCACGCACCAGCCGCCCCCTTCCTGTTCTTTTTATTTCCCTCCCGGGTACTGAAAGCACGCCCCGCTTCTCGACCCTTCTCGTCACACCTGCTCCTGGGGACCCACCTGGAATGCAGAGTTCTCGCCCTCCAGATGCCCCCTTTTTAATCTACCGCGGGACTGTGAGCCCTGCCATCGCCGCAGGGTGATTAGCAGCTTGAGGTGCACTGGACTCAAAGGGGTTGGGTGTTTTAAAATAATTTTCACCGCTTCTCCAGTTAGGCCGTCAGGTTTCTTAACTCGAAGAAGAGGTTACATTATTATATGACATTACAATATGCGGACACCGTAACCTACACCAAGGCTTCTCAGACTTGAATTCCCTGGGAATCGTGTTAGGGGTGACTTCTGATATAACGGGTTTGAGGGAGTGCAGCCCGGGATTTTGCACGTCTAAAGTGACCCAGGTAATGCCCATAGGTTAGGTACTTGGGCCACTTAGGGGAAAAGCCATGCGTAAACCTGGGCGCTTAGTTTTTAGCGCACAGCAGTCTCTCTTTGAGGGCTCCATTAAAATGCACTGGCTGGGCCCCACCCCCAGTGGTGCTGAAGCTGGAGGTACCGGAGGGAGGCTCCAAAATTTGCATTTCCGATGGGTGATGCTAATGCTTCTGGTCTTGGGACAGCAGGTGTGAGCCTTTGCTGAAGCTATCTGAGTAAACGTTTAAAAAAAAAAAAATCTAGCAATTAGCGCTTTCTTAAGCCTTCCATCTTGTAACCACTTGTCATGGTTGCTTTACTAACCGAACAATAATTCAGTAGTTCCTAAATCAAAGCAACTCTTGAGAGCCATAAAGAACTATGGACCGTCGGGAGCGGTGGCGAACGCCTGTAATCCTAAAGGGAAAAAAAGAACTGTGGACCACATCTGACCTCACATGGCAAGAAGCAGATTTTTTTTTTTTTTTTTTAGCATAAATTGAACCCAGGAACGCTTAACCACTGAGCCACATCCCAAACCCTTTTATTTATTTTTTATTTTGAGACAGGGTTTTGCTAAATTGCTTAGGGCCTCGCTAAAATTTCTGAGGCTGGCCTTGAATTTGCGATCTTTCTGCCTCAGCCCCTGGAGCCTTTGAGATTACAGGCATGTGCCTGTAAACCCATCAAGAAATAGATTTTATCACAGGAAATATCTGCTTTTTCTGCAGTTTTGGGAACTCATATACATATCAATAGAATGAGGGCAGATGTGTGTGTTAACCAGCAATTATGGGAATCTCATAAAATAGAAAAAAGGTAAGCTGTATCTTTGAAATCAATGTGAGCTGAGCATGGTGGTGCATGCCTGTCATCCCAACCACACCCAATTTAGCAAGACCTTGTCTCAAAATTAAAATAAAAAAGAGCTGGAAATGTAGCTTAGTGGAGAAGTATCTCTGGGTTCAATGCCAGTACCTAAAAGAGAGAGAGAGAGAAGAATCAATAATGTATCATTCCATGTATTTATCTAATAGTTTTGTATTTTAGAAAATATAAGCATTCGCTTATATATTGGCAAAATGTTTAATCCTCATTAAAGGTGGAGAAAAGGAGACCAAGATTCTGTGACCAGCAACCAGAGAAAAACTCATATACTGACTGGCCAACAACTATCTTTCTACACCAGTGAGATCATTTTCCAACCAGTCAGTGTCTATGTCTGTCTCTCTCTCCCACCATCCCCCTCCCTCCTTATTTATGTATTTATTTTGTACCAGGAATTGAATCCAGTAGCACTTAACTACTAAGCCACATCTCCAGCCCTTTTTATTTTTTTGTTTTGAGACAGTGTCTTGCCAAGTTGCTGTGGGCCTCAGTAAATTGCTGATTAATACTGACCCCCTGAGCTTCTAAAAATCTACCCCTTCCCCGTTTTTTATTTCATTAATTGTTTCATTTCCTTGTCTCCCTCTCTCCTCTTAGGCATTATGGTTTTTCTGTATTCAAAAAAACCTTCCAGCCAGGCTCCATGTCACCGGCCTGTGATCCCAGCAGCTCTGGAAACTGAAGCAGGAGGATGGCAAGTTTCAAGCCTCAGCAATTTAGCAAGGCCCTAAGCAACTCAGTGAGACCCTCTTTATAAATAAAATACGAAAAAAGGGCTGGGGATGTGGCTCAGTGGTTGAGTGCCCATGGGTTCAATCCCCAGTACCAAGAGAGACAAAAAAACTTCCATTATCCCCATCTTCCCAGACTTCCTAACTCTCCTCCTTCCCCCACTCTTATTCATTACTTCTGAATAATTGTCTGATGTCATCTGTGACCTTCTAATCACCAAACCCCATCAGCCCTTTCATAAATAGTTCTGTAACATTCCATTGACTACTATCTCCTTGAACTTCTTTTCTTATAATGCCCCAATCTTGCTTACTGTCTGCACTTCCCCTTTCCTCCCCATCAGGGATGTTAAGAGTTTCTCAGGTTCACTTCTAGAAATGTTACTTTTCCAGCTAGGCACAGTGGTGCATACCTGTAATCTCAGCAGTTTGGGAGACTGAGGCAGGAGAATCGTGAGTTCAAAGCCAGCCTCAGCAAATTAGTGAGGTCCTAAGCAAAACCCCTATCTCTAAATAAGATATTTTTAAAAGGCTGGAATGGGCTGGGGATATAGCTCAGTTGATAGAGTGTTTGTCTTGCATGCATAAGGCCCTGGGTTCAATCCCTAGCACCAAAAAAAAAAAAAAAAAAAAAAGACTGGAATGTGGCTCAGGGGTTAAGAGACCCTGGGTTCAATCCCTGGTACCAAAAAAAAAAATGCTAGTTTCTCTAATATCTCCTTTCTCCCCATCTGCCTGCTCCTTCTCCAAATCCTTCCAAAGTTCACTCATCTCCTCATGCCTTTCTCACCAGACCAAATTTCTTTGAACTTCTAGACACATTTCTAATATCCCCTAGACAACCTGCCCTGGATGTTCTTCAGGAATTATAAATACAGTTGGCCATATCCATGGGTACTTCATCTATGGATTCAAACAACTGTGGGTCACATTTGGAAGTCAGGCACAGTGGTGCTCACCTATATTCCCAGCTGGGAGGCTGAGGCAGGAGGATTTCAAGTTCAAGTCCAGCCTGTATAATTTAGTGAGATCCTGTCTCAAAATAAAAAATACAAAGGTCTGGGGATGTATCTTAGTGGTAAAATGTCCCCCAGTTCAATCTCTAATACCAACAAATAAATAATTAAGTTGGGAATGTAGCTCAGTGGTAGAGTACTTTGCCTAGAATGCATGAGCCCCGAGTTTGATACTCAATGTGGAAAAAAAAAACAGGAAGAAAAACCCCATCTATCCCAAAAATGTACAGACTTTTTTTCTGTGTCATAATTGTTTAACAATTATTTAAACAGCATTTATATTGTAGTAGCTTTTATAAGTAATCTAGAGATTAAAGGATTTGAGAAGATGTGTGTATGTTATATGCAAACACTTCAGCATTATAAATGAGGAACTTGAACATCTGGAGATACCGGTACCTAGGTGTTGGGGGATCCTAGAACCAACACCCCACAGTCCCAACTACAGGACATCTCCACTTCTAGATTCATTATTCTCCTCCCACAAACCATTTTTTAATTTAGGTTCTCTCATGTTGCCACCAGAAACTTCAAAGTGGTCTTTGACTCCCAGTCCCCAGCTCACAGGTCCACTCTGTTATCTGTTGTCAATTTGAGCTGTCCAGCATAGGTACAAACCCTCACTCACTCCTCCTTGGACTGTTGAAAAGAAAAACTTTTCTCTGGCCTCTTGACTTCAAAAGTTATCTCCCAAAACTATCCTTGGTACCTCCCCAAACAAAGCTGACCACTTTATACCCCTTCTGAGAATCCTTCAGCCACACCCCACCCCCTTATAAAGAGTAACCCAGCAAATAATAACCACTGCCATTATAAAGAATAACCCAGTGGGATGGGGTTGTGGCTTAATGATAGAGTGTTTGGCCAGCACATGTGAAGCACTCAGTTGGATCCTCAGCACCACATTAAAAAAAAATTTTTTTTAAATAAATGCATTATGTTAACAACTAAAAATAAAATAATTTTTTTAAAAAAAGAATAACCTAGCAAAAAGAAAGAGAATGAAAGCTCTTTCTCAGCAAGGTATTCAAGAACCTTATCCTTTTAATCTCATGCTTTTTTCTTTTTTTTTCTGGACAAAGTACTATTTTTTACTGCTGTCAGACTGGAGTTAGTATCAGGAGATACCCTTCACTTAAGTCTTTCCAGATTCTTATCAGTATTGCACAAGATGATGCATACAGTGTTTATTCAGTGCTTGAATATGTTGGTGTTCAATGTCATTATTTTGATATAATTTTTATCATCAAATCAAAAAATACATGAGCATCTTCCCATTAGCTTCTTTTTCCTTTTATTTTCCATTTGTTTTCCTTCCTGATTACAACTCATACAAACAAGTTTTCTTTCCCTCCCCACTTAATTATAAAAACTAAAGAAGCTATCAAGAACATTTTATGACCTGGTTAATTTGATTGAAATTTCCATCATATCCAGGCTGTGTTATTTTTGAGAAGTAATTGTAGCTTGAGGCTATTCCATCTTCATACAGTACTTCTGCTCTTCAATATTATTTCCTACATCTCACTGGAGTCTAGGCCAGGGCAAACTTTATTTCGAAAAGGGCCGGATTGGAAATGTTTTAGGTGAACCAAATTGTATGGATACTTAGATAGTAATAGAAAACAAATTCCCACAGACTTTTTATTGATGAAATTCAAAATATAATAAAAATAACTGAGTATAGTAAAATATAAACAACTGAGTATAGTATTTATCTTTTATCTCTTTTGCGGGGGCATGGGCAATGCTGGAGATTGAACCTAGAACCTTGCACATGTTAGGCAAGTGTTCTACCACTGAGCTACAACTCTAGTCCTCTTGACTTCAAATGTTATCTCCCAAAACTAGTATATAATACTTTTATAATAAAATTTTGCTTAATTTGGGGCTTGAGATTAGTGTTTCCTGTCATCAAGTTGATCACACATGTTAATCTTTAGAAACCATTTTAGGCCACTCCACTCAGGGCACAGGCCTGTAATCCCAGCGACTCAGGAGCCTGAAGCATGAGAATTGCAAGCTTGAAGTCAGCCTCAGCAATTTAGCAAGACCCTAAGCAGCTTAGTGAGATCCTGCCTTAAATATAAAAAATAAAAAGGACTTGGGATGGAAATTAATGGTAAAATATTTCTGGGTTCAACTCCTACTACCTAAAAAAAAAAATTCTTAGCTGGCACAAAAACGGGCAGCTGGGCCTTAGATGGCTGACCCTTGATCTGGATCCAAGTCCCCTGGCTTAGGGTTGTCCCTTCAGGACAATACAAGACAGATATAATTTTTAATTTTCAAGAGATCTGATTGAATGATAGGAGAAGGCAAAATGGGAGTTTCTCAAGGTCACTTCACGTAGCTCTGAGAAAGTACCTGAGGCCAAGGGCAGGGGCTCCATCAGAAGAACAGCAGAACTCACACTTTCCTTAATCAGTCTCCTACTGAGACTTGTCAAGTATGGGTCAGCACAGGGGTGCCCAAGACCTGCCTGAAATGACTTTTCTCCCTCATCTTCAGTGATGTTTATTCCAACATTGTTTCAAATAGCAAACAAACAAACAAAAAACTGAAGGCAACCTAAATGTCTATCAATTGGGGAATGACTCATGATAAAAACACCACATAGCCCTACCCCATGCCTGCTAGCTTACTTTGATTGACTTATAATTCGTACACCGTAATATTCACAACTTTAAAGTATACAGTTTAGTGGTTTTCAGTATATTCACAAAATGGTACAACCATTACCACTAATTTCAGAACATTTTATTATTCCTCAGAAACACTTCAAACCTATAGTAGTCATTTCCCAATTCCCCTCTTCCTCTAGCCCTGGCAATCACTAATTTACACTCTTTCTTTAGATTTGCCTATCCTAGACATTTAGAATAAATGGAATCATAACATGTGGCCTTGTGACTGTTTTTTTCCAGTTAGCATGTTTTCACATTGTAGCATATAGCACTGTTGGAATAACAGCACAGCAATATTTCATTCTTTTTTGATCATGTGTATTTTACATAATACAAAATTTACCCTTTTAACCATTTGGGAGTGGGTGCCAGGGATGCTTTACCACTAAGTCATATCCCCAGCCTTTTTCGTTTTTTATTTCGAGACATTCTCACTAAATTGCTTAGGGCCTCACTAAGTTGCTAAGGCTGTCTTTGAACTTGTGATCCCCCTGCCTCAGCCTCCTGAGCTTCTGGGATTACAGGCATGCACCACCGTGCCCAGCTGAATTTCATTCCTTTTCAAATCCAAAAACCATTCTATTGTACTGCCTGACCATGAAATGACATCTCACCCCTGACCTGGCTAACCACCAGAAAGACAGAGCTGAGAGTACCAATAGTCAGGAGGCAGTGTCCTCAGGGTACCATCAGTGACTAAGCATATGAATAAGAAACCTGTATGAAGGATCCACCATGCCCAAGAAGACAGGATGCACCCAGGGGACACAATCTCAGAGGCAGAAACATATCTGTCCCACATGAGGGTCCAGCCTCTGAGCAAGCAGAGAACAGGTCTAGAGGGACTTGTGCTCAGTGGTTGATCACTACACAATGAGATCCAGTCCCTCTATGAGGACTGGTGGCTCATACCCCAAAAAAGGGACAAAAATTAAGTCATCAACATCATTTTTCATTGACCAGATCTGCAAACATTAATAGTTTCTATTATTGGTGAAGGCAAAGGGAAATGGACTTCTTCCTTGGGATATTATTTGGCAATACACATCAAAAATTTAAATACACATACCCCTTAACCCAGAACATCAGTTCTAGGACTCTACCTGGCAGAAAAACGTACTGGTGGGCCCAGGATTAATGCAGGAGGAGTGTCAAAGAAGCTCATTTGCTGCCACTTCAGCCTCTTCCATCCCCCTCACCATGGCAGTACCTGCAGACCTGAATTTCAGCCAGTGTTAGCTATCCAGGCCTGTACCAAGATACAAGAGGCATGGTACATGGGCTTCCCACTTAGGCAGTCCTCAGCTCTTTGTTTGTCCTTCATAAGTGACTTCACCTACCTGCAAATAATTTCAAATTCCCTACCTAATCATTTTCTCCAACACCTGACAAATAACCTTGTTTCCTGCTTCTTGGTGACCAGTCAGGAGAGGTGGGTTCCTTCCCTCACCCATAACCCCATTTCCCTTGAGGGACCCCTTTTCCCAGCTTTACACACTGGAGACCCTCTGAGACCTCCCTCCTTTGAGTCCCCTCCGCCTCTTAAGGCTGACTACCTCTTCCTTCTAAAACCTGCACCTTCCAGTTCCCGCCACCCTCCCACCTCCCATCCCTGTTTCTTCATCCCCACTTCCCTTCTCTCTTTACCCCCCTGGCAATCTGGCTTCTGTCCTTTTATTCATCTGAAACTTCCCACGTAAATTCCCACGTCCTTCAAATTGCACAATCCTGAAGATCTACCATCTCTAGCAGTCAGAGAAATGCAAATCAAAACCACCCTAAGATACCATCTCACTCCAGTAAGATTGGCAGCCATTATGAAGTCAAACAACAACAAGTGCTGGCGAGGGTGTGGGGAAAAGGGTACACTTGTACATTGCTGGTGGGACTGCAAATTGGTGCAGCCAATTTGGAAAGCAGTATGGAGATTTCTTGGAAAGCTGGGAATGGAACCACCATTTGACCCAGCTATTCCCCTTCTCGGTCTATTCCCTAAAGACCTAAAAAGAGCATGCTACAGGGACACTGCTACATCGATGTTCATAGCAACACAATTCACAATAGCAAGACTGTGGAACCAACCTAGATGCCCTTCAATAGACGAATGAATAAAAAAAATGTGGCATTTATACACAATGGAGTATTACTCTGCATTAAAAAATGACAAAATCATAGAATTTGCAGGGAAATGGATGGCATTAGAGCAGATTATGCTAAGTGAAGCTAGCCAATCCCTAAAAAACAAATGCCAAATGTCTTCTTTGATATAAGGAGAGTAACTAAGAACAGAGTAGGGACGAAGAGCATGAGAAGAAGATTAACATTAAACAGGGATGAGAGGTGGGAGGGAAAGGGAGAGAGAAGGGAAATTGCATGGAAATGGAAGGAGACCCTCAGGGTTATACAAAATTACATACAAGAGGAAGTGAGGGGAAAGGGAAAAATAATACAAGGGGGAGAAATGAATGACAGTAGAGGGGGTAGAGAGAGAAGAGGGGAGGGGAGGGGAGGGGAGGGGGGATAGTAGAGGATAGGAAAGGCAGCAGAATACAACAGACACTAGTATGGCAATATGTAAATCAATGGATGTGTAACTGATGTGATTCTGCAATCTGTATACGGGGTAAAAATGGGAGTTCATAACCCACTTGAATCAAAGTGTGAATTATGATATATCAAGAACTATGTCATGTTTTGAACAACCAACAATAAAAAAATTAAAAAATAAAAAGAAAAAAGAAAAGATCTGGAACTTATTGGAACTTTCTAGATGCATTTGCCATACCTGGTACCACATCCTCTCAGGAAAATCTCTTCTCCTTTGGTTTTGGACTGCATTTCCTGCTGATTTTCTTACTTCTCTGACCATGTCCCCCCATTCCCCCACTCTCCTTTCTCAGTCTCTTTTTCCTCCTGATTCCTTCAAACACTGGTGTCTGGTGGCAAGGGATATATGTCTGTGACCATTTCTGTTTTCCCCTCAAAAACCCTCAAATATAGGATCTACTCCCTGGACCATTGTAACCCCTCCTCTGGATCATTCTTGCTCATAAAGTCTCACCTTGGCCTTTCCTCGACACCTTCCAGGGCCCTAGATTGGGGTGTAAGTGAACTCCCTCCATGCCTCCTAGTATTTAGAATGTAAGTATATTGAAATGATTTGCTTTTCTGGTTCTCACTCTAATTGTCAGTCCTCCAGGGCAGAGGTTTTGATTTTTTGTGACTCTTTGTATGCCAGCTCTTCACATGATACCTACCACATAGTAAGGATTCAATAAATGGCCAATGACTTCTGCCATTGACCTGAATCAAAAGGGAGTTGGCCACTGATGGAAGGTATGATATGAAGGGACAGAGGACTCAGAATTAACCCCCGGGTTCCTGGAGAATTGAAAACTAAATTAGACAGAGTTCTCCAGAGTAATAGAACCAATAGAATATACAAGACATACCTAAGAGAGGATTTTTCTCCCCCTTGGGAATTAGCTCACACAATTATGACTCCAAAAGGTCCACAGGATGTTGTCTACCAGAAAAGCTGGTGGTAATTCAGTCTGAGTCTAAAGGCCTGAGAACCTGGAGCTCGGTTGTCCAAGTGCCGATGTCCCAGCTCCAGAAGAAAGAATGAGGACTTGGCCTTCCCTCTGCCTTTTTGTTCAGTCCAGGCCCTCCGCGGATTGGTTGATGCCTGCCCGCTTGATAAGGGCAGATTTTTTTTACTCAGTCAACTGAGTCTAACGCTAATCTCTTCTGCAAACACTTTCACACACACATACACACACAGAGAAAAAAATGTTTTACCAACTCCCAGTGCACCTCTTAGTCCAATCAAGTTGACACCTAAAATGAACCATCATAGAAGCCAAGAGGAAACAAGGTTAGAGGCAACTCATGGAATGCCCAGGCTTTATTCAAAAAGGAAATCATTTGAACCTAGAACTTCATTGACACACTTAGTCTTTAAGGGGGAGGGATGGAAAAGAAGAAAGATGTATCAGTAAAGTAGAATAAAATAAAAAAGAGGCAAAACTGTTGGAATTCAGGATGCTGCTCCCCTGTGGGAGGACAGGGACTTCTGAGGAACTGGTCATGTTCCGTGTGTTTACCAGTTGGGCGCTAGGCACACAGGTATGTATACTTAATGATTTCATTAAGCTGCATATTTATATCCATTTTTCTGTAAGTATACAAAAACATTTTAATAGTTAATGCAAAAATAGATTTAGAAAAAAATTTGAATTAGCAGATTTACATTCACTTAGTTATGTGTTCCCTGTTTTTAAATAGCATGGTCCATCAATAGGGTGGACCCTGAGGCAGAAATCAGGCCCAAGGAAGTGAATTGGTCCAAAATATCCTCTCCAGGAACATGTCCCTTAGAAAGTAAGGCTGTTTATGCAGGGTATAAAGATTTGTTTTAATCAATTAATTAGTAGTTCTGGGGATTGAATCCAGGACCTCATGCATGCATCCTACCACTGAGCTACCTCCACAACCAGGGGGTTTAATTTTTAATATCCTTTGATCCTAGAATAAAGAGGCCATGCAATTCATGCAAGCTTGGAGAGAAAAGGCACGGAGTTCCTGCTCCACCTCTGCCTTTCTGGATGACTTTGGGGAAATCATATAGCCAAACTACACTGTAAGTTTCCTAATATACAAACTGAAGATAATTCTATCTGACCCATATACAGCTTAAGTTAGTGTGAGGATTAAATGAGATAACTGGTGTGAATGTGTTCTATACAAATGTTTTTTATAGCCCTTGACAAATAAAGGTTTTAGTTTAAGAAGCCTAATCTGCTGATAAGGCCTCCAATTACATAAGGTCACTTGGAATTCGGATCATTTGTGTATTGTTGGCTACACCACTCACTTGTCTGTTATAAGTTAGTGCAGCCACTCTCCATTGGTCACATGCTACCTGGCAGGCACTGGGCTACTAACATTCTTGATACAACAATGGATTAAAAAACTCACCTAACCTGCCCCCAGAGAGCCTGCATGCTGGTAAGTATGAAAACAGAAATCATTGCAAACAATCATTGTTTGGTTGGGCTGCTAGTACTCACCAGACTTGTATCCTAGGATGTGAAATAACAACCAAGAAGTAACAAATAAAAATGATTATGTTAGTGATAAAGACTTAAAAGGAATGATCAGAGGATCAGCGTGTGATCAATGTTGGGGAATCAACTTAGGAAAGATAGTAAAGAAAGATGAAGGAAAGGACATTGTTGCTGATACTCAAAGGAGCAGGTTATGCAAAGAACTAGGGAAAGAATATTCCAGAAAAATAGGAATAACATGTGCAAAGGTTCTGAGGCAAATAAGGCAAAAATCAGTCAATGTGATTGAACTATTGAAGAGAGGAGGGAATAATGGGATGAGATGAGACTGAAGAAGAGATAATGAGGGGGTCAGATTGATCAGGGCTTCTAAATATGGTGGGAGGTCATTAGAGGGTTTGAGTAACATGATCACATTATATATTAAGATCACTCTGGCTGCTGTGTGGAGATGGGTCAAAGAGGCCAAGTAAAAAGCAAATAGAACAAGAGGAGTTGCAGTGATTCAGATGGGAGATGGTGGCTGGGTCTGGAATAAGAGCCATGGAGGTGGAGACAAGGGGGCAGATGAAAGTATACTTTGAGGCTAATGCAGTACTGACAGGGATTGCCAATGGGCTCCATGTGAAAGACAAAGAGACGGGAGAAACAAAGGATAACTTTCTGGTTTTGGAACTAGGGCAGCCAGGTGGGTGAAAGGCCATTCTCCAGACAAGGCTGACAGAAGGAGGTGAGGTTGGGGTGGAGCACAGCCTAGAAGACTTCATTCTGTGACATCCCCCAAAGGAAGCATCAGGTAGGCAGATGGATTTAGCATCCAGATGCATTATGAAGGCACAGAGGAGAGGAGTAAGCACATGTGAATCATCAGCAAGACTCTAACTTAAGAGCCAAGGGATTCAACAGGATCATCCTGGGACAAAGTGTAGATGGAGAAGAGCAAAGGCCTGGGAATGAGCTCCAGGGGCTCCTCCAGCACTGGAGACTGCAAGTAAACTGAGAGAGGATGGTGGATGAAGACAATGAAAGCCACAGACCATCACCTCCGAAATCAACAGAGACCGTTAGCAATAACATGTGCTACCGACAAAGTGGGTAGAGAAGAATATCATGGTGCAAAAAAGGGTTCAGGCATGAAACATATCAGAAAAGAACCAGAGATTCTGGTCAGAAGGGGAAAGAATTCTTTCCCTTTTTTAAAAGAAGGAATAAGATACTTACAATAAAGTGCCCAGACTAAGGGGATGATTGATGAATTTTTACACACATATGCACCTGGATAAGCACCATCCAGATCAAGATACAGAATATTTCCAGACTCCTCAAAAGTTCCTTTATGTCTTTCCCAGTCATTACCTACTTCTCCCATGGAAATCATCATTCTATCACATTAGTTGGTTTTGCTTTTTTTTTTTTTTTTTTTTTTTTTGGACTTGGTATAAACAGAATCATGTAGCAATGCTCCTTTGTGTCTGGCTTTCACTCAACAGTATGTCTGAGATTCATCCATGGTGTTGCAAGTGGTAATAGTTCATTCTTTCGCACAGCTGCACAGTGTTCCATTACACAAAGGCTATCATTTATTTACCCATTCTGCTGTTAATGGACATTTTAATTGTTCATAGCTTGAGAATATTATATGCAACAAACATTCTTGTACTGGTATTTTCTAAAAGGATTATGTTTTGTTTCATATGGTCCAAGAACAACTTCAGATAAGTACCAGAATGATATTGTTAAAATTCAAGAAGATGGCCAGGCGTGGTGGCACATGCCTGTGATCTCAGCTACTCGGGATACTGAAACAGGAAGACTGCAAGTTCAAGGCCAGCCTCGGAAATTCAGCAAGACTCTGTCTCAAAATAAAAAAAATAAGAAGTGCTGGGGATGTGGCTCAGTGGTAAAGCACCCCTGGGCTTGATCCCCAGTACAAAAAATAAATAAAAACAAACAAATAAAAACCTAGACTAAAAAGTATGCAAGTTAGGGCTGGGGTTGTGGTTCAGTGGTAGAGCACTTGGCTAGCATGTGTAAGGCACTAGGTTCGAATCTCAGTACCACATATAAATAAATAAATAAAATAAAGGTCCATCAACAACTTAAATTTTTTAAAAATATGTATATTAGATTATCTTTCACTGAAAATAATGAAGTACACCATGTCTGATTTATGTGCAAGGAATAAAGAATATAAGTAAAGAAAATGTATTCACTCTGCTATCAGAAAGTCCAGAAGCAGGTTGGGCTTAGTTTTGATTAAGTTTCATGATAGCTTCAGAGACTCAAGTTCTTTTCATTTTTCATCTCATCTCCTCCATGTATCAGCCTAACTCAGATTGTTCATTGGTTCCAAGTGTTAAATGCATTCACTGTAATTTTCAACAGAAAAAGAGGGACAATTTTCCCAAGCATCTCTAAGAGCAAGGGGCCCTTTTCCAAGTGGTCATCATCACAACCATGAGGTTGTGCCTCAGTTCAAACTGCCAGAGAAGGGTTGTGTACCCACCCTGAACCAGTCATTGGCAAGGTGTGTTTGTGCTGTGAATGATTTCAGAGGTGATCTTCTGTGGTTATGTGAGGATATTGACCACCAAAGTCGGTTGCCTCCTAAACATCACCTCCTAAACAGCACTTGTCAACCTAGGGGTGACAGCGAGAGCAGGAGCTAGAAACTTCATAGGCAGACAGGGTGGGACCTCTGGTGCAATAATTATGTATACAAAGTATCTGATGGGCCAGACAGCACTTGGTCAAGCATGTGAAGGAGTCCTTGAACAAGCATCTGAACAGCACATGATCAACATACAGATTGGGGGAGGAGAAGTGCGGAAGATCAATGAGTGTCTCAATCTGATTGAATGAAGAAACTCCCCTCAAATGTCACCAGCCAATAGCTTTAAAGGTCATCTTCTATAAAACCATATAAACCCCTAGACTGCAGCTACCCATTTAATATCTCTCCCTTGCAGAAGCTGTATTTCCTGTCTTTTTTAAAGAAAGAAATAAACTGTCATTTTACTCTACCCTTATTCTTCGGATCCATGGGACAAAGAAACCAGCCTCCTCAAGGCTGTTCCTCTCAACAGAACGTAAAAAAATATTAGGAAGCAGTGGCTTGGACCAGTGCCTCTTCTAGAATGATCTACACGCCATCAGCATTAACTGGGAGTGTTGGTTCCCTGGCAGCAAACCCAGCAGCTCAGGAGGTGGAGGCAGGCGGGTTGTCCAGTCTTGGCAATTTAGTGAGAGTTTTTTTGAAAACAAGAAATAAAAAGGGCTGGGGATGTAGCTGCGAGGTGAAGTGCCTCTGGATTCAATCTCTGACACCAACAAAACAACACGTGCAAAAGCTCACACAAAAAGCTGAATCACTTGGGAGAGGCAAGGCTCCAGGGGACATCCACTTGCTCCTGGCCACAGCTTCCTTATTTCCACATTTTGATTGCTGTGGAGGCAACAGGGCCTTTGGCATTCCAGTTCTGCTGAGGATTCGGGAAGTCACTCTTTTTTTCTTTGCCTCTCTCCCTACATCTTTCTTTTTTTGGGGGGGTGGCGGGGTGGGGGCAGGAAACACAACATAAAACTTGGCTATTTCATTTATTTTGAAGTATTTGGTACTGGGGATTTGAACTCAGGGGCCCTTAACCACTGAGCCACATCCCCAGGCCTTTTTTATATTTTATTTAGAGACAGAGATCTCACTAAGTGGCTTAGGGCCTCACTTAATTGCTGAGGCTGGCTTTGAACTAGTGATCCTTCGGTCTCAGCTCTCCTGGAGTCACTGGGATTACAGGCTTTCCTCATCGTACCCAGCTAAAACTTTTTCAGTCTGTAAAACCAAAATTCTATAATCACTATTCACCAATTCCTGTTCCACCTCACCCAAATCCTTGGCAACACCTTTCAATTTTCTGTTGCTATGATTTTGACGGCTTTATTTAGCTGCATCATGTGATAGGAGTTATACAGTATACGTCCACTTAGCATAATGTAATGTCCTCAAGATTCGTGCATGTTGCAGCATGTGACATGGTTTCCTTCTTTTTAAATTTTATTTATTTATTTATGGTTGCAGGATTGAGTCCAGGGAGTGCTAAAACACTGAGCTACATTCCCAGAATTTTATATTTATTTTTTTATTTTGAGACAAAGCTGTCACTAAATTGCTTGGTTCCTCACTAAATTGCTGAGGCAGGCCTTGACCTCGCAATCCTCCTGCCTCAGCCTCCAGAGTTGCTATAATTACAGACAGAGCTGCCACATCTGGCTCTTTTTAAAATGTTCTTTTTTGCTTCCAGACTGCCACCACGGTGGGTTGCATACTTGTTCCCAGGAAGGACCTGTGTCTATCAGCTCTGTCCTCTCACCACATCATCCCTACTTGGCTGAAGCTGACATCTGAGGACAGGAAGGAGCATATTTACAAACCAGCAGAGATGGGCTTGACTCCCTCACAAATCTGGGTGGTACTGAGGGATTCACATGGTGTTGCACAAGTAGGTTTTGTGATTGACAATAAAATCTTGAGAATCCCCAGGTCCAAAAGACTTGCTCCTGATCTTCCTGAGGATTTTTACCATTAAATTAATAAAGCAACTGTTGTTCAAAAACATCTTGAGAGGATAGAATAAGGATGCTATATTCCTTCTGATTCTGATAGATAGCAGAATTTACTGATTGACTTGATATTATGAGACCAAGCAGGTCCTCCTCCCAAATTGGAAATATGAGTCATCCATAACCTCTGTTCTGGGGGCATAAATTTGTATGTACTCAAGCAATAAAATCAATGTTTAACTTTTTTAAAAAAATTATTTGGAAGTACTAGAGATGGACCCCAGGGTCTCATGAATGTTTAGAAAATTCCCTGCCACTCAGCTACATCGATCCTTCCCCAGGCCCTCCTTCTTAAATGCTGCATAACATTCCATTGTGTGTATGTGTCACATTTTCTTTATCTGTTCGTCTATTCTGGAACATTTGGGTTGGCTTCATCTCTTGGTTATTGCAAATAGTGCTGCAAGGCCTATGACTGTGCAAATATCTCTTTGAGATCATGTTTTGAATTCTTCTGGATATATACCCAGAAGTGAGATTGCTAAATCATATGGTTATTCCACTTAATTTTTTTAGTAGTCTCCAAAGTATCTTCTGCAATGGCTGTACCATTCTTATTTTTTCTTAGAGGTAGTAAATACCTTAGGTTTTGGGAGCCGGCTGACCTCTATCACAACTATTCAACTCTGCATTGTAGTCTGAAGCAACATGTAAAAAATGTGTGGGGCTGGGTTGCAATAAAACTTTATTTCTACAAGTTGGCAACCAAAAAAAAAAATTGGCAGCAATACTGGCTCCTCCTATATTTGGGGGTGGGGAGTACTAGAAATTGAACTCAAGAGTGCTTAACCACTGAACAACATCTCCAGCCCTTTTTTTTTTTTATTATTTTTTTATTTGGGGGGTACCTGGGATTGAACCCAGGGGCACTCAACCCCTCAGGCACATCCCCAGCCCTATTTTGTATTTTATTTAGAGACAGGGTCTCATTGAGTTGCTTAGTCCCTTGCTGTTGCTTAGGCTGGCCTTGAACTCCAGCCTCACCCTCCCTAGCTGAGAATTACAGGCATGTGCCCCTGCACCCCCTGCAAATCTTTTGTTTGGGTTTGATTTTGTTGTTGAGGGTGGTGGTGGTGGTGGTGGTGCTGGGGTTGAACCCAGGACCTCTAGCCTGCTAGGAACATGTTCTACTGCTGAATTACACCCCAGCCCTTCCTTTAAATCTTGGCTCCTCCCTTCTTCCTATGGCTGGAGTACCAATCAATATCTGCCCAGAGTCCTGGAGGGCCAGGTCTCACCCAGCTCCAAAGGCAGAATGGCCATATTCTTTTGAGGGTTGCTACCCCTAAATGTAGAATATGGGGCCTTAGACAATAAGAAGTCACCTGCGGATCAATGCCAAGGAAAAATTCTTAATATTATCTAACTTTTTATTGATATTTATAACACACATGTAGTAGTAAAATGTTCTGATTCTTTTTTTGTATTTTGTGCTGGAATTGAACCCAGGACATCACAAGTGCTGTACCACCGAGCTACCTCCTCAACCTGAAGTACAGCTCTCAAGTGTACATCTAATTCAACTTCTCTGTATGTATACAGATATCCAGGTAACCTCCACCACATTCAAGATCTGGAATGTTTCCACTGCCCTAAAAATTTCTCTTGTACCTCTTCCAAGTTAGTACCTTCCCAGAAGGTACTAACTTTTACTTATGTTCTGACTTTTACTTATTCTTATTTTTAAATTTTCTGCAGTAGTGGGGATTGAAGCAGGGCCTTGCAAACACTCTATCACTGAGCTGCAATCCCCACCCCCTTTTCATTTTTTATTTTGAGACAGGGTCTTACTAAATTGCCCAGGCTGGCTTTAAACTTTTTTTTTTTTTGAAAGAGAGAGAGAGAGAATTTTAATATTTTATTTTTTAGTTTTCGGCAGACACAACATCTTTGTATGTGGTGCTGAGGATCGAACCCAGGTCACACGCATGTCAGGCGAGCACGCTACCGCTCCAGCCACATCCCCAGCCCAGGCTTTAAACTTTCAATGTTCCTACCTCAGCCTCCCAAGTAGCTGAGATTGTGGGTGTGAGCCACTGAACCTGGCTAGTTCCTTTTTTTTTTGAGGGGGGGGGTACTGGGGATTGACTTTAGGGGCACTAAACTACTGAACCATACCCCCAGCCCTTTTTCATATTTTATTTTGAGACAGGATCTCACTGAGTTGCTTAGGGACTTGCTAAATTGCTGAGGCTGGCTTTGAACTCGATATCCTCCTGCCTAAGCCTCCCATGTGGCTGGGATTACAGGTGTGCTCCACCACGCCGAATGGCTAGTTTCTTTTTTAACCTCCAATTTTTAAAAAAAAAATTTTTTTTTCGTTCCCAACTTTTTATTTTGAAAGTTTCAAACACTCACAAAAACTTGCAAGGAAGGTACCAGAAACACCCATGAAGTCTTCAACCCAGATTCTCCAATTGCACAATTTTTTCCTTTCTCTCATTTTCTCTGTTTTTCCTGAACCTTTGGGAGTACAGATGTTATGACATGTCGCCTCTGTACATTTCACTAGGAATATCCTAAGAACAAAGACATCCTCCTACTCAACCACAATATCACACTCAGGAAATGTAACAGTTAAATTACCCTGATTCTCTAACAACCAGTGTATATGCAAATTTCTGTAAGTGTTCCAATAATGTCCTTTGTAGGTTTGTTTCTTTTTGATCTTGAATCCAGTTAAAAATGACAAGTTGCATTTAGTTGTCATTCCTCTTTAGTCTCTTAATCTGTGGCTTCTTTACCTCCTTCTGTCTTTCATGATGTTGGTGTGTTTGAAGATTCCAGGTCATTCGCACTTTGCAGAACATCAGTCAATTTGCGTTTGTTGTTTCCTCATGATTAGATTTAGATTAAATATTTTTGACTGGTATCACAGATATAATGTTGTGTCCTTGTCAGTGAATCATATCAGGAAGTATTATATTTTTATATTTTTTGTTCCATTATCAACAATGTAGGGCAGTTATCTTTTTATTCATTGTGATAAATATGTATCACCTAAAGTAATTTTTTTTGGTACCTGAGATTGAACCCAGGGGTACTCTACCACTGAACTACATCCCCATCTTTTTTGATTTCTTTTTTTTTGAGCCAAGATCTTGCTAAATGTCTGAGGCTGGCCTCCAACTTTTGATCCTCCTGACTCAGCCTCTGGAGTTGCTGAGATTACAGGCCATTTTAATCATTTTTAAATGTGCAGTTCTGTGGCATTAAGTACATTCACATTGTTGTGCAACCATCACCACAATCCATGTCCAGAAACTTCTCATCTTCACAAGCTATAATTCTATATCCATGAAGCCCTAACTCATGATCATCCCCCTCTCCCCAGTCCTGACAACCATCATCGGCTTTCTGTCTCTGTGAAATTTCTTTATTTATTCATTTATTTACTTTTTAGTGATAACAGAGATTGAACCCAGGGCCTTATGTAGCAAGTGCTCTACAATGGAGCTACATTCCTAAGCCCCTTTTAAATTTTATTCTGAGACAGGATCTTGCTAAGTTCCCAGGCTGACCTTGTATTTTGCAATGCTCCTGCCTTGGCCTTCCACGTAGCTGGGATTACAGGTGTGTGCCACTACTCCTGGCTTTTCTCTACTCAAAGAACTTCATGTAAGTGGAATCATAATGTATTTGACAGTATGATTGACAGTATGATTCACTTAGCATAAGGTCTTCAAAGTTCATCCATAGCATAGCATGTGCCAGAATTTCCTTTGTTTTGTTGTTTTGGTTTTTAGGGGGAGTATTGGGGGATAGGTACTGGGGACTGAACCTAGCAGCCCTGAACCACATCCTCAGCCCTTTTAATTTTTATTTTATTTTATTTTTGAGACAAGCTCTCACTAAGTTGCTTAGGGCCTTGCTAAATTGCTGAGGCTGGCCTCAAACTTTCATTCCTCCAGCATCAGCCTCCTAAATTGCTGGGATTAAAGGGGTACACCACTGCACCTGAATAGAATTTCCTTTCTTTTTAAGACTGAATGATGATATTACGCTGCATGAATGTTTTATGTTTTCTTTACCCATTCATTTCTCAGTGGACTCTAGAGCTGCTTCCACTTTGGGGCTATTGCAAATAATGCTGTTATGGATAAGCAAATGTCCATAATATACTTATTTTGAACATATACCCTGAAGTAGTATTGGCTTGATCATATGAGTATTCTATGTGTAATTCTTTTTGCCATTTTCCCCAGCAGCTGCACCATTTTACATTTCCATCTGCAATGTATGAAAGTTCCAGTTTCTCTTCATCCTTGTCAATACTTGTTGTTTTTCTATTTTTAAAAACTAACAGCCACCCAGTTGTGTATGAAGTGGCATCTTGTGGTTTTGATCTGCATTTTCCTAACAATTAGTGACGTTGAGCATCTTTTTAAGGATTTGCCATTTTCATATCGTCTTTAAAGAAATGTCTACTCAAACCCTTTGCCTATTTTTGAATGGCGTTGTGTGTTTTGTGGTTGAGTTCTAAGAGTTCTGTATATATACTGGCTATGAATCCCTTATGGGACATATACTTTGCAAATATTTTTTTCACATGGTGTGAGTTGTCATTTCACTCTCTCAATGCTGTCCTTTGATGCAAACAATTGAAAATATTTTTTTTTTTTTTTTGGTACCAGGGATTGAACAGGGGCACTTAACCACTGTGCCACATTGCTTGGTCATTATGCTCATCCAGATTTACCTGTTGGCCAGTGTGGCTCTGCCTGAGGGCTTGGCAGACATAGGAAGAGCTTTTGCAGCACTCGTGGTGGGTTGTGTATGGGAGGAAAGAGGGTTACACCCACCCTGAAGTGCTCCCCTCCAAGACTTTCAGGCAGTGTTCTCCTGACACTCTAACTCCCTCTTCACTCGGGGAATAACTCTGGGGAGTGAGTTCCAAGTGCGTCTCAAGCCCGTCAACAGGATATGGCATACCACTGCCCACAGTACTTCTTTGTTGGATGGATGGTGCATTATCGGCTGCCGTTCCTTCTCTGTCTCATTTTCCCACTCCCTTCCTGCTCTTTAGTGAGCTTATTTTCCAAATCAAGTCCTTGTACTCAAATCCTTGTCTTAGAGTTTACTTGGGAAGAAATGCACCCTAGCACCCACATAAGCACTGCTTCATGCCTTGCTTGGTTCACTTAGCCTAACCTGGAGATGGACCTGTGTCACTACACCAAGTGCTTACACATCTTCTACCCGTCCCTCACTTTCTGGAGATTGAACCCAGGGCGCTTTACCACGGAACTACTTCTCCAGCCCTTTTTCTAAATTTTAAATTTTGAGACAGAGTCTTGCTAAAGTGCTGAGGTTGTCCTCAAACTTGCAATCCTCCTGCCTTGGCCTCCTGAGTCACTGAGATTACAGTGCATAGTGGGACATTCGTTCATTCATTCATTTATTTATTTTTTTATTTACCTAAGTGACAAGGTCTTGACACACCAGGCTGAGCCTAAATCCTTGGTTCAACCAATCCTCCTGCCTCAGCCTCCTGAGTTGCTGAGACTACAGGTATGCACCACTGCAACTGGCTGCTTCCTCCTTCTTTTTGAGGACAATACAGTTGATGAACCCAGCCTAATTCCATTTTAAGATTGGGAGCCATCTCATCACAAAGTCATGAAAAGTTCTGTTTTACTGTAAAATACTAAGATTTCTATCTGGCCTGCATATTTTGATGTTTTAAAAAACTTGCTTGGGATTCCTGCCTGTGCTTTAAACTCACCCATGCCCGGCCCTCCTTGACCAGATAACCACCCTCCCTGAAATCCCAGCTGTTCCTCATTAACTCTGATGTTGGAATCTGAGTTTGCTCCCTACCTTGAGATGTCAAGCCATGTAGATCATTAACCTGCCATCTGCCCTTGTATTACACTTGCCTGAACCCTGTCAGCTCTAAGTTCCCAAGACACCCACCTTTGTAGTTTTTGTTACAAAACCCCTTAGATCAGATGCTGTCCTCTGGCCCTGTTTTTATCGGGTGAGGCAGTCGCTGGTCAGCTCTCTTGTGTACACAATATAAGCTTGCTTTAATTTGGTTTAAAATTGGAGTTGGTTGTCTTTTCTTTGTGTGGTGGTTCCACACAGTATCCTCTTCCATGGAGAGAGTTAAAGAGTTGATCTGTGGAGCTAAACAGTCTGCAAGCTGTTCCCCATGCCTCACACAGGAATTGAATTGCCATCTTGCTGGTTTGCTTCTCTCTCCCTGCCTTTTCCTGCTGCATGATTCCCTCCAGCATCCCTTCCAGAAATCTGGGAAGTACCCCTAACTTCTCCTCATAGTCACCTGCCCCATAATTTATAACTTAATAAATCTATCACCTGGCATTCCCAGATTCGGTTCAGGTGACTATCTTTCCTTCTTTCCTTCCTCTGTCTCTCCCGACAGTGACTCCATTTGAAACCCTGGTTTGGTGCCCCTTGTTAATGCAGGATATTAATGAAACATGTCTAGGTCACCTCAGTTGGAGCGTAGATTGTAATTCTGTTAGTGTGGACCCAGGCTGGAGATTCTGCCTTCTTGAAATTTCTAGATGAGGCTAATGTTGCAGCCTGGAGACCACACTTTAGGAGCAAAGATTAGTCTCCCTTTTCCCCTAAGCCTTTTTTTTTTTTTTCTTGGCGGTGCACAGATTGAACCCAGGGCCTGTGCCTGCTAGGCAAGTACTCTACCAACCACTGAGATAGACTCCAGCAGTTCTTCCCAATTCATTTTGCATATCATTGTGAATTTATTTATCTAGAACATTATGTTTTACAGTATAAAAAAGTCCCAATGGTTTTTGAAAATCCATGTCAGTAACTTTTCACTAATTCTTTTTTTTTTTTTTTCGGGGGTGGGTACTGGGGATTGAACGCAGAGGTACTTTACCACTGGTTTCTACATTCCCACCCATTTTTATTTTTCTTTTTGAGACAGGGTTTCACTGAATGGCTTAAGGCCTGGCTAAATTGCTGAGGCTGGCCTCCAATTTATGATCCTCCTGCCTCAGCCTGTCAAGCCATTGGGTTTGACAGGTGTTTGCCCCTATACCCAGCTCACTATCTCATTTCTAAAACTACAGAATATTTTGGTTTCCCCAGCACAGTATCACTGCTCAGCTCCCCTGGGTGTGCTGTACAAGTCAGATATTATAGATGTGTTAATTGAAGTTGAAGAGGAAGCCTTTGGGGGTTTTGACCCTGAAGTTATTCCGTAACCCACTAAGCTCCAGGCCACTGTGGCCAACCCTCAACAATTTAAAACTGCACAGAACTCTGCTGAAAATCAGGGATTTCATTCTGGTATTCCAAGGTTTGGGGAATTGGCCTGCCTAATGTCACATAACTGCAAACCTGTGGATTCCCGATCCCTTGCATTCTTGTCCCAAGGGCATATTCTCAGCCCTTCCTCCCAAAGCCTAGCCCAAATCTCCTGCTTTCTGCCCAGCTTTCTTTACCTAGTCACGTCTGAGAACCAGTATCTAGGGTCTCACCTCCACACACACAATGCTCCAGCCTCATCTCTTCCTAATCTCCTCTATCCCAAACTGTCTTTTTTTTTTTTTTTTTTCCTTTTGGTAGCAGGGATTGAACCCAGGGGCACTCGACCATTGAGCCACATCCCAGCCCTATTTTGTATTTTAGTTCAAGACAGAGTCTCACTGAGTCGCTTTGCGTCTTGCCATTGCTAAGGCTGGCTTTGAACTCGCCATCCTGCTGCCTCAGCCTCCAGAGCCGCTAGGATTACAGGCCTGCGCCACTGCACCCAGCCAAACCTGTCTTCTTAAAAACAGGTTTAGAAGTGGCAAGAAAAATGTAGCTCCATGGTAGAGCGCCTGCCTCACATGCATAAGGTCCCAGATTCCATCCCCAGTACTGGAAGAAAAAAAAAAAGGAGTAAGAAAAGCAGGTTCATATCTCCCTACCTGAAATTCTTTCCACCTTGTCAAAAGGCTGAGATCAGGTGATCCAGGGTAAAGCAGGTGACTGCCTGGCCTCAAGGTCTCCATCCTGTGGCCACAACCTCTTCCAGATAAGCATTCCACCTTGTCTCCATGCCCAAATCAGAGAAGCCACCCCTCTGCCCAAGTTGGGGCTCACCTTCACCTGAAACCACCTTACTTTCCTGCCTAACCTGCAGGCCCTTGTTCATTTCTATGCCCTACACACTCAGAATGTCCTTGTCATTTAATAAGATGTGGTGTTGTTTGTGGGATTTTTTTTTCCCCAATGCTGGGACATGAACCCAGGGCCTCACCTATACTAGGCAAGTGCTCTATCACTGAGCTATACCCCCAACGCTTAAATGAAAAATTTAAGGTTATAATGAAAAGTCTTTAAGGAATGTAACTGGGAGTATTTGAGAAATTAATGGCTCTTTTTTCATGTCGTTTTTAAGGTTGTGGCTCATCAGAGGTAAATCAGAGCATCTTTTCTTTTTCTTTTTTTCCATTTCTTTTCAATGCTGGGGAATTGAACCCAGGGCCTCAGTTTTGCTAGGAAAGCACCATACCACTGTGCAACCTCCCGAGCCCACATCTTTTCTTTGTTCCCTTTCCACTCAACTGTAGCAAGGCAGGAGAGCCTAGCAGCTTTCCTTCTAAAGTTCTGAACTTTGTGTGTTAGACTATCCATTTGAAAAATTAAAATGCACAAAAATATCTAGGAAAATATCAAGCACCAAAAAAATTGTTCAAGGGGAAATAGGAAACCTGAGCACACTTATGCATTAATGAAATTGAATCTGAAATTGAAATTCTAGCCACAAAACACTTTACAAGTCCAGATGTTCTCAAGGGTAACTTTTATAGTCATCAAGGAACAGAAAACCTCTATCTTATACAAACTAAGAAACAAGATCTAACAACTTGTTTATGGCCAATGTCATTAGCTGCTGCCAGTGGACCCTAAACCAGAAAGGACAGTGAAAGATGGAAACTAATAGTTCAGCTACGCTCACATGGAGGCAACAATTAGGAATAAAACATTAGCTAGTCAAAAGCAGCAATGTGCAAAATAAACATTGCCAAGTAGTATTCATCTCAGGAAGATAAGGATGTTATTTTACCATTAGGAAGTAGCAAGATAATTTACACAGCTAAAGAGTAAACAAGCAAAAACCCTATGATTGTCTCCATAGATTCAGATAAATCTATTGGGGAGTCAACTAGAATTTTATGAAAGCTATTAATTAGTCTTCATGTGGGTTCCCCTAGTTCATATTTTTTTTACAAAGCTCTTGACATATCATATTTCATACATTTGATTCAAGCAGATTAGTCAAGAACCTTTGCGGGGGGGCTGAGGATGTGGTTCAAGCAGTAACGTGCTCACCTGGCATGCGCAGGGCGCTGTGTTGGATCCTCAGCGCCACATAAAAATAAAATAAAGATGTTGTATCCACCGAAAACTAAAAAATAAATATTAAAAATATTCCCCCCCCTCTTTTTAAAAGAAAAAGAACCTTTGGGGAACATTCAAGCTTCAAACTATAGCATAGTCCTGATAACAAGAATTATCAAACAAGATTCTTCCGGAATCACCATCTAGCATATGATAGACTTCTGCAAGGATGTGTATCCATCAACTGCTTGTCCAACTTTGATACCACCCTTGTAATTGATCCTTGTAGCCAAGGATAAATGATTCAAAAGAATTTAGATAATCTTTCTCATTTTGTCCTTAAAAACTCCCTCTTGCCGGGCGTGCGGTGGCGCACACCTTTAACCCCAGTGGCTCAGGAGGCTGAAGCAAGTTCAGAGCCAGCCTCAGCAACAGACACTAAGCAGCTCAGTGAGACCCTATCTCTAAATGAAATACAAAATAGGGCTGGGGATGTGGCTCAGTTGTTGAGTATCCCTGAGTTCAATCCCCAGTACCTAAAAATAAATAAACAAATTCTAAGTGGATTAAAAGTAATATAGGGGGGCTGGGGATGTGGCTCAAGCGGTTGCGCGCTCACCTGGCATGCGTGCGGCCCAGGTTCGATCCTCAGCACCACATACAAACAAAGATGTTGTGTCCGCCAAAAAATAAAAAATATTAAAAAAAAAAAGTAATATAGGGGCTGGGGTTGTGGCTCAGTGGTAGAGTGCTTGCCTAGCATGTGTGAAGCACTGGGTTCAATCCTCAGCACCACATATAAATAAATTAATTAAATAAAGGTTCATTGCCAATTAAAAATAAATAAGTAAATAATGTAGTAAAGCTTTTAGAAGGGCTGGGGCTGTAGCTCAGTGGTAGAGTGCTTGCCTTGCATGTGTGAGGCACTGGGTTCGATCCTAAGCACCACATAAAAATAAATAAAGATATGGCCATCTACAACTAAAAAAAAAAAAATTAAAAAATAAAGCTTTTAGAAGAAAATACTGAAGTGTTTTTGGGCTTCTGTATAGGGAAAAAGATTCATTATTATCTAATTCAACTAAATTAAAATTTAAAGTTTTATAGAGACCCACTGAAAACTCTTATACAGTCATGGAAAAATCATATAAAACTTGAAGAAAAGCTACAAATTAGAAAATAATAGCATATAATGTATATGTATATATGTATGTACACACACGCACACACACACACACACATATATTCTTCAAAACTCTATAGTATACAGAAAATACATACAATTTTATCTGTGAATTTTAAAATTGTTTTTTAGTTGTGTGGACGTTTATTTTATCCATACATGTGGTACTGAGAATCGAACCCAGTGTCTCACATATGCTAGGCAAGTGCTCCATCACTGAGCCACAACCCCAGCCCAATCTGTGAATTAAAAAAAAAAAAATTTTTAAAAGGCACTATAACTCAAATGTTTTATGTAAGGGAAAAAATAAATCTGAAGCAAATTTGTCCAAATGCCAACATTTGTTTATCTGAGTTCTAAGTTCCTAAGTGTTTGTTCTATTATTTTCATGTGTATTTGGATGCTTAGATTTCTTAATTGCTATAGTTTGGATTAGTGGCTCCCAAAGACCCATGTGTTAAAAGGCTTGGTCGCCAGTTGGGAGGTGACAGAACCTTTAGGAGGTGGGGCCTAGCGGGAGGCAGTTAGGTCATTGGTGGTGTGCCGCTTCCTATCTTTTCACTTCGCAACTTCCATGAAGTGAGCAGCTTTGCTCTTCTATGTGTTTGCCACCATGATGGTCTGCCTTCCCAGCAGGTCCAAAGGCAACAGGTCAGTAACATGTGTTTACTTGATGCTTTGATTATATCCCTTGTCACTTTGAAACTTATATATATTTTTTTTCTTTTTCCCAATTTTCTTTCCCTGACCTTCTCCTCCCTGATCTTCTTCCCCCCCGCCCCCATCTTCTCCTTCCTGATCTCTCCTCCCTAATCATTTTCTCTCAATCACCTCTTTAAAAAACCACTGTTCCCCAGGGTGGGCAGAATCACAGGCTCTGGGGCAGGAGTCCCCCGTGTTTCTTCTTCGCTAGCAAAGCAATAAAACATTTTCCTTTTTCTCAAGAACTTGTCTTTGTTATTGGATTGGTGTCCAGGACAAGGAAGGAGCTTTCAGTTTCAGGACCAAGTGACTATGGTCTGAAACCTCCTAAACCATGAGCTCAAATAAATCTTTCCTCCTTCTAAGTTGTTTATCTCAGATATGTTGTTCCAGGGATGAAAAGCTAATATGGTAATACATTAAAAAGAAAAAAAAGAACTGTGAAATTTCATCTAAAGCAGGACTTCTCAAGCTTTGATGCACATATGAATCCCCTGGGGATCTTGTTAAAAGGCAGATGCTGATTCATGGGGCTTGGAGTGGGGCTGGAGGGTCTGCATCCAACAAGAGGTGGGATGCTGTTGGTTCCAGGGCCCCACTTTGAGAGGCAGTGTTCTAGAAAACTCTGTCCCAGGCCTCATGAAGTGGAAGTGAGGGGCCCAGCCCGGAAGAGTGGTTATGAGGCACAGACAGAGGAGGGTGCAGATGCTGAGGGCGCCTGCAGCTTTCCTGACTATTTTAGGACATGCTAGAAGCTTGGTGTGTCCTAAAAACCTTCTTTCAGTCTCTCCCCAGCTGCCTCTAGTGGGATTTTTTTTTTTTTAAGCTTGCTATCCTTTTTAACCTCCTTCCTATCTTTTTATTCTTAACTTTTCATCATGGTAGGTTTGGATTCCGTTTTTATCTTTTCAGCCTTTGCAAACCTTTGTTCATTGTGCTTTAGCTGTGTGCTCGACCTTCATTGTTCTTTTTTAAATTCCTAATCTAACTTTTGGAGGATTTTAAGATACAGTCTTATCTTGCTTCCCCCCACTCACCCCTTGCCTTCTATGCCTTCCACATAAATTGTCACCAGTATCTTTTTATTTTCATTCACTACCTTCCCAGCCCTTCTTTCTTGCTCAATTTTCTTCTCTTTTCTTTTTCCTTGCTCTATTTCTGTTTTCCTTATTCTCTTTCTAACTTTTTTGATTTAATCCTCATTGTTTTATTTATTTATTCATTTAGCAGTACCGAACCCAGATTGAACCCAGGGGTGCTGTATCACCGAGCTACATCCCAGCCCTTTTTATTTTGACATAGACTTTTGCTATGTTTCAGAGACTGGCCTCAAACTTGCAATCCTCCTGCCTCTGCCTCCCAAGGAGCTGGAACTGGTGCCAGTCTAATCCTCATTGCTTTCATTGTCATTAATTTAATGCCTCATTGAGGAATGACCAAACAGGAATGCCATTCTAGTTGACAGCAGGACTTTGGCACCTGGTTGTTTGATTTCAAAATGTGCCTCCAATCCTGTTCATGGGGGTTGGATTAGTAGCTGAACTTCTCTGTGCTTTAGATTCTTCACGTGTAAAATAATACCTACCTCACAGGGTTATAAGAAAAATGAAATGTGTTGCTACACTAAGACAGGGTCCTGCTCAAATAAGCACTGCAGATAAGTTAGTTGTGTTTTGTTTTGAGTAGAATGTCCCCTAAAGTATCATGTGCTCGGAGGTGGGGCTTTTGGAAAGTGATTAGATGATGAAGACTCTGACCTCATCAGTGGATTAATCCATTGATGGAATGGGAGGTGGGGCCTAGCTGAATGGGGGTGTACACTGGAAGGGTTTATCTTCTTCCTGACCCCTTCCCCTTCTTCCCTTCCCAGTTGCCATGAGTTGAGCAATTTTCCTCTGCCATGGTCTTCTGCCTTCACGTTTCTGCAATGGAGTCAGCCAACCATGGCTGAGAGCTCTAACAGTCTTTCTCCCTGAGTTATTCTTGTCAGGTATTTTGGTCATAGCAACAAAACGCTGACTAGGTATTGAATCTCCAAGATGGCTCCCAATGATCCTTACCTCCTGGTGTTCCAATCATTGTGCAGGTCTCTTTCCAATTGAATGTGAGGAAAGTGGCTGGTAAAATAAATAGGATATTGCAGAAAGATGGTAGATGGCTTCTGTTGCTTGGACCACTTTTTTTTTGGTGTTGTTTAGGTGCTAAGGATTAAACCCAGGGCCTTGCACATGCTAGCCAAGCTCTACCACGGAGCTACATCCCCCAGCCTTGAATTACTCATTTTGAAGGAAGCCAGATGCTGTGTCCTGGGGAACTGAGGCCTTCTGCCAACAGCCGTGGGAGTAAGCCATCTCAGAAGTGTATTCTCACAGCCCATTAAGTTTCCAGGTGATGGCTGTCCCCTGCCACAGCTGCTGTTTTGACTGTACCCTCCTGAGAGACAAGGCAGAAGTGCCAAGATAACCCATCCCCAAATTCCTGGCCCACTCACAGAAACGTTTATTGTAGTGTTAAGTTGCTAAATTTGGAGGTAATTTATTATGCATTAAGAGATAAATTTTACATATATTTATTAAATTTTCTCAGTTCATTTTTTAAATAAAGGTTATTATTTTCTAAACTCACATTTTTAATGTAGACTTTCATCATCATTTTCAACCCCCATTTTTTAGTGGTGCATTAAAGTTATATATACTAACTCCTTTTTCTTTCTTTTTTTTTTTAATATTTATTTTTTAGTTGTGGGCGGACACAACTACTTCATTTTTTAAAAATATTTATTTTTTAGTAATAGTTGGACACAATATCTTTATTTATTTATTTTTATGTGGTGTTGGGGATCGAACCCAGGGCCTCTCCTGTGCTAGGCGAGCTCTCTACTGCTGAGCCACAACCCCAACCCCAACCCCTATTTCTTTTAGGATTTATTTTCACATAGACTGGGAATGGGGTGAAGGACAGAGATGTTTTTATTTCCAGTTTCTCTTTGGCTCCCTAGGACTATTTGGCTGGGGTAAAGAATGACCTTGAAAGATTTCTCACATCCCTAGGAGCCGGGGAAAATAACTGCTCCTGTTTGCCACAGGACCATAGACCCCAACAATCACATTTGATTGGCTGAGACTTGCGGGTATGGTGTTGACATCTCCAAGCCCTCAAGTCTCATGCAAGGAACTGCATATCATGATATCCATGTGTTGTTCAGATGAAGGGGTGACAAACTCCTGAGACTCAAAAGAGGCTGGAGAGGAGCCAGAAGGTATGATCTGGGGTCTCTGGGAATCAGCTCAGTCAGGGTTTGGTGGTCACTTCGTGCCAGCGAGGGTCAGTACATAGGAGGAGTTGCTTCAGGAGCTTAAGAAAGGCTCCTGGATTCCCTCTTGTGTCCATCAACTCCATCCTTGGTGCCTGGACCACTCTAGTGGGGTGGAGGTGCTCCTGACTTTTGAGGCCATCTTTGCTTCCCTGAGGAACTTGGGGAGGCATCTTGGGACTGCTTAAGGGACTGGCATGCAATTCTTAGCAGCACAGAATTGTGATAAGGGGCATGAGCTCTGGAGTTCACATTAGAGACTCTGCCTCTCACAAACTGTGTGTCCTTGGAAATCACTTAACCTCTTTGTGCTTCAGTAGCTTCTCTATATGAAGGCAAAAACTGGGCTTGTTTCATAAGATGCATGTGAGGTTTAAAGGTGGTAAAATATGTGGAATGGGACCTCGTTCAGGTAAATTCTCGGTCTCCATTACTCATCCTTCAAGACACATTGGAAGCACCTGTGGATGGTGCTCGGGCTGCACTGCAGATCACTAATTTCAGAATCTCTGGGGAAGGAGACCAGGTATTTCTGAAGCCCCCCAGGTGATTCCATTGGTTCCATTGTACATGGAATGAAAACTACTACTGCCTTAGGGAGACTTTCGTTTCACACAGATAAATTCTGGATTTGATGAAATATTCCTTTCCAAATTTCCATTGGGTCATTTGGGAAGACACCCCCACGCACACTTTTATTTTTCTGTAGTTCTAAGGATTGAGCCCAGGGTCTTCTGCATACTAGGAAAGTGCTCTGCCACTGAGCTATAGCCGCAGCTCCTTTTTCCTAGAATTTATTTTGAGACAAGATCTCACTAAATTACTGAGGCTACTCTTAAATGAGAGATCCTCCTACCTCAGCCTCTCAAGTAGCTGAGATTACAAGCATTTGCCACCAGACCCAACTTGAAGGACCCTCTTGTTGGAAGTTTTTTTTATCTCATGTTTGACAAAACCATTCCTCATCTTACCTTCCAAGCTGCAAATCCTACCAAGGTTCAGGAGTAAATTAGTTTCCATAACTGTGTCCAGATAGAGGAAAAGTTCTCATTGACTCACCTCACCCACTTTCTAGCTCCCTCTTTGGAGGAGGCCACTTCCCAGGAGACATTCCTGGAAAAATTCTCCTTTGGTGTCTCCAAAGAATTCAGCTCCTCCTGCCCTGCCCAAAAAAGAATTCAGTCCCCAAACAACAAACCTCTTCTTTATTGACTTTAATGTGCCAATAAAAAATACTGAAAAGAATTAATTTAGTTCCCTAGCACAAGTGCCAACAATCCTTCTCCTACTAAGGAATGATTAGGGTCCACAATATAAAATTATTGAGAAGAGGGCACCAGACAGGCATGGTGGTGCACGCCTGTAGTCCAGAGGCTCAGGAGGCTGAGACAGGAAGATTGCAAGTTCAAGGATCCTCAGCAGTTTAGTGAGGCCCTAAGCAATTTAGTGAGACTCTGACTCTAAATAAAAAATAAAAAGGGCTGGGGATGTGGCTCAGTGGTTAAGCGCCTCTGGCTTTGGTCCCCAATTTAAAAAAAAAAACACACACACACACATATACATTTTATCCTAAACTTGGTTTTATAGTTTGGAAATCCTAATATTATGCCTCTTTCCTAAACACATTGAGAATAAGAGTCCTAAAACTATGAATATGGGAAGAGGGAGAAATGCTTTAAAATCAGACCTGGAATCCATCAGTGTTACACATCACATTAACGGAATGAAAGATAAAAGCAACAGGATCATCTTAGTGCAGAAAAAGCACTTGATGAAATTTAACACCCTTTCATGACAAATACACTCACCAAACCAGTGATAGAAGGCAACTACCACAGCATCATAAAAGCTGTTTATGAAAACACCACAGTGAACATCCTACTCAATGGTGAAAGATGGAAAGTTTTTCCTCCAAGATCAGGAACAAGACAAGGGTGCCTGCTTTCACCACTTCTGTTCAACCCAATACTGGAATTTCTAGCCAAAGAAATTAAGGCCCAAAAAGTGCAATAAATAAATAAATGCCTTTGGAGTTGGAAAAGAAAAAGGAAAATTATTCATTTACAGATGATACAATCTTTTTTTTAAACATTGAAAAAAACTTTATTTTAAAATTTTGTATTTTAGGTTCTTTTTTTTTTAAGAGAGAGAGAGAGGAGAGAGAGAGAATTTTTTAATATTTATTTTTTAGTTTTCGGTGGACACAACATCTTTATTTTATCTTTATGTGGTGCTGAGGATCGAACCCAGCGCCCCGCGCATGCCAGGCGAGCACGTTACTGCTTGAGCCACATCCCCAGCCCTAAAATTTTGTATTTTATATATACATATTGGGCTGGGAATGTAGCCCAGCAGTAGAAGCCTTGTCTAGCAAGCATGAACTCTGAGTTTGAACCCAGCACTGCAAAAATAAAAGTACATATTGATAGGGTGCGGATTGAACCCCAGGGACACTCAACCACTGAGCCACATCCTCTATTTTGCATTTATTTAGAGACAGGGTCTCACTGAGTTGCTTCGCACCTCACTGTTGCTGAGGCTGGCTTTGAACCTGAGATGTTCCTGCCTCAGCCTCCAGAGCCGCTGGGATTATGGGTGTATGCCACTGCACCTGGCCAGAATTTATTAATTCTTTTTTTTAAGAGAGAGAGAGAGAGAGAGAGAGAGAGAGAGAGAGAGAGAGAATTTTTAATATTTATTTTTTAGTTTTCGGCGGACAACATCCTTGTTTGTATGTGGTGCTGAGGATCGAACCCGGGCAGCACGCATGCCAGGCAAGCGCGCTACCGCTTGAGCCACATCCCCAGCCCCCAGAATTTATTAATTCTAACAGTATTTTTTTTGTGTGTGTAATCTTGATAGTTTTCAAGATTTCATAAGATCATATCATCAGCCAGATGCAAAGCAACAGGACACAAAAATCAATGCCTAAAATTTTGTTATCATTTTATTTATTTATTTTGCAGTACTGGGGATGGATCCCAGAGGTGCTCTACCACTGAGCAACATCCCCAGCCCCCGCCCTTTTTTTTTTTTTTTTAAGAAAGGGCCTTGCTAAGTTGCTGAGGCCTAAATTAATGAGACTGGCTTTGAACTTGTGATCCTCCAGCCTCAGCCTCTAGAGTCACTGGGGTTACAGTTGTGCACCATTACACTTGTTTTTATATAATAACAAAGAAGAATCTGAAAAAGAAATTTAAAAACCAATTCTATTTATAATAGCATAAAAGGAATAAAATACTTAGGAATTAACCTAACCAAGGAGGTGAAATATGTGTACAATAAAAACTAAAAGATATTGCTGAAAGAAATTTAAAAAGATATAAATAAATGTATAGACAGCCCAAGTTCCTGGGCTAAAAGGCTTAAAATTGTTAATACTGAAAATGAATAAAGTTCTCCCAGCAACTCAGGAGGCTGAGGCAGGAGGATCATGAGTTCAAAGCCAGCCTCAGCAAAAGTGAGGTGCTAAGCAACTCAGTGAGACCCTGTCTCTAAATGAAATATAAAATAGGGCTGGGATGTGACTCAGTGGTACCAAAAAAAAAAAAAGAAAGAAAGAAAGAAAATAGAAAATGAATAAAGTTGAAGGACTTAACATTTTCTGATTTCAAAAGCTTATCACAAATCTACCGTAATTAAAACAGTGTGGTATTGGCCTGAAGGTAGACATATATTTCTGAGCAGAGAGCCCAGAAACAAACCCTTGTATATATGATAAATGACTTTTGATGAAGTTCTGAAGAACATTTAGTGGGGAGGGACTGTCTTTTTTGACATTTGATGTTGAGAAAACTGGGTATCCATGTGTGAAAAAAAATGAAGGTGGACCCTTATCTATCACCATATATAAAAATTAAGTCCAAGTGGATCCAAGAACTCTCCAAATGTAAGAACTTGTGATCCTACAACTACAAAACTCTTAGAAGAAAACATAGGGAAAATTTCACATTAGTTGTGGCAATTCTTTCTTGGATATGACACTAAAACCACAGGCAGCAAAAGAAAAAATAAGCAAATTGAACTTCATCAAAATTTAGGGGCTACTGGGCATGGTGGCACATGCCTATAATCCCAGGGGCTCTGGAGGATAAGGCAGGAGGATAGGGAGTTCAAAGCCAGCCTCAGCAATGGCAAAACACTAAGCAACTCAGTGAGACCCTGTCTCTAAATAAAATATAAAATAGGGCTGGGGATATGGCTCAGTGGTCGAGTGCTCCTGAGTTCAATCTCTGGTACAAAAAAAAAAAAAAAATTAGGAGCTGAGGTCACACCTGTAATCCCAGTAACTTCAGTGGGTGAGGCAGGAGGATTACAAATTGGGGCCAGCCCCAACAATTTAGCAAGACCTTGTCTCAAAATAAAAAATTAAAAGGGCTGGGGATGTAGCTCAGTGGTAGAGCACTAGCCTTATTTGTCCAAGCCATTGGGCTCCATCCCCAGCACTATAAAAAGAGTTGGTAAGAGCCAGCTTCAATACACTGCTGGTAACCATTTTCTGCCCCAAAGCTGGGAAGCTTGACATGGTGATGTCGGTCTATAATCCTAGTGGAGCCTGAAGTAGGAGAATCACAAGTTCAAAACCAGCCTCAGCAACTTAGTGGGGCCCTAAACAACTTAGTGAAACCGTGTCTCAAAATTAAAAAATAAATAAATAAAAAGGTGTTGGGATTGTGGCTCAGTAGTAGAGCGTCTCTGGGCTCCATCCTTGGTACAAAAAAAAAAAAAAATCTGGAGAAACAGAGAAAGCCAGTTTACAGAGAGAAAAAGTGAGGGAGAAAGAGGAACAGAAGGATCAAAAGAGGAGAATCAGAAGAAAGCAAGAATACAAAGAAAGGCAAAGACACAGAGATAGAGGGACTGTTGTCTGAATTTCTGACTTGTCCAATTTTGGTTCCACTCTGTCCAGCAACCTGTTGGGAAAAAGTATAACGGCAGCCGCACCCCAACATGGTGCCTGAGGAGCTTCTCTTCCTGCTTTCCCCTTTTTCCTCTGGCGCGAAAAGTTCCCGCGGGTGTGAACTCTCCCGCCGGCTCCAATATTTCAAATCTCGCTGGCGGGGAACCTTAGCCCCAATAAGAACTAATTCCATGGGCTCCGGAACTGATATCTGGAAGAACTTGCCAATAAATGGGTGTCCTGCCATTTATCTAAGCCCTGCCATCTCTCCTTAGATCTATATAAGCACATAGCCTTTTGCAATAAAGTGGAACTTTCTCCGGTGAATTGTCTCGCGTGGCTGCTTCTTTCACAACCTAACTGCATTTTTCCATTTCTGTATTGTAAAGATGTACCCACATCCTTATAAAAAATTCTACTCTTTTCATCTTGAATACATTTTTATTTTTAACGGATACATACAAAACTATACATATTTATGGGGTACAATATGACATTTCAAAACATGTATACCATATATAATGATCAGATCAAGGTAATGGGCATCTATTTCTGTCCTTTCCTTGTTCAAGCTGTTTGAGTTTACAAGCAGAAGACCTGTGGGTAATACAAATGTAGTCTCTTGTGGTAGGCCATTTTTGGTTAGGCCCATTCTGTCTCCTAAATATCCTTTTTCCAGTTTTATTTTTCCTTAGTCCCAGTGATTTTTTCCTCTTTACTACTTTTTTGGGGGGTAGGGGTTGCTGAGAATTTAACCCCAGGGCACTTTACCACTGAGCTACATCCCCAGTCCTTTTTATTTTTTATTTTGAGACAGGGTCTTGCTAAATTCTGAGGGTCTTGCTAAATTGCCGAGGCTGACCTCAAATTTATAATCCTCCTGCCTCTGCCTCTCAAGTTACTGGGATTACAGGTGTGCACCACCACACCCAGCTACCTCATTACTAGTTTCTGTACACCAGGTACAGGGTGATTTCAAAGTCTTTAATTTTAATATTTAAGTAATGTTTTTATATGTGGTACTGGGGAAAAAAAATTAAGCCTAAGAGAGAGGTCTCAGAACAAACCAACCTTGTTGACACCTCAGTCTTGGACTTCTGGTCTCCAGAATGGTGAGAGAATAAGTTTCAATGCAGTGTTATGGCAGCCTGATTAAACTAAACTAATATTCTCAACAACAACTCCCGATTTCATCCAGAGAAAAAGCCAAAGTTCTCACTTAATCGTGCAAACTAAAATAAATGAATACATACATAAACTTACCAGACAGTGAGTCTATCGTTTGGAAACTCATTGTTTCAGCAAATCAGAAGGTTGAAGAATTACCATTGTTAATGGAAACTAGATTAACAAAGTCTTTGTTACAACAGGAAAAAGAAAATCTAGCATTGGAAGGAAATTTTGCCATCAGTAAATATTAACTTTAATGATTGTCATATAAATTAAAATCTCATCTCAGAAAGTCTAGCCAGTTTGGACTCTCTCCTTTCTAATTGCTCTGTCCATGGACATCATGGAAACAATTTTTTTTTAGTACCTTGTAGTTACACATAATAATGGGGTTCATTTTGACATATTCATAAATGCATATGACACAGTTTTCTCCATCATGGAAATAATTCTTAAGCTCTTTGTCGACAAGACAAGACCAAGCAAATCCCCTCGGTCATTAGAACTGGTTATCTATGGTAGGTTAAGAGCTGAAATACAGCAACACATGCAATTACCTGATGATTTATTGCTGAAGGATCATAAACCTCTAGGCGGTTGCACTGTTTCCACTGAGATGTCAAAACTGCTAATGGAAGTTGGGAAAGCTGGTTGGCTTCTGTCCAGGGCAGGCAGCTGGTATTCCATCCAGGAAATTAGCTGGTTCTTATAATTGGTACTGTAGGTCCCAATGAAGAAAGAGCCAAGACAGATTTAAATGAGCAGAGTGTGAGAGGTATGGTGAAGCAAAGGAGAGCTGGTTTGGGTGAAGAGCCTCCATGAAGATATAGTGATGCCTTCTAGATCTTGTGTACCTGCTAGCTAAGTTCACAGGGGATGTTGTAACAAGATACCATAGTCTGGGTAGGTAGCTTAAATAACAAGCTTATTTTTCACCATTCTGGAAGCTGGAAGTTCAAGATTGATTGATCTTCAGCAGGATTGGTTTCTTCTGAGGCCTCTCTCCTGGGTTTGCAGAGGGCCATCTTCTCTCTGTGTCCTCACAGAATCCTTCCTCTATGTGTGCACACCCTTGCTGTCTCTCTGTGTGTCCTGGTTTCCTCTTCTTATAAGGAGACCAGTCAGATTGGAGTAGGGGGCCTCCCTAATGGCTTCATTTCAACTCACTCTCTTTGTTATCGTTCCTACATCTCAATCGAGTCGCATTCTGAGATGCTGGGGTTTGGGCTTCAACATATGAACTTTCAGGGAGACACAATTCATTCCCTTCTACCTGGTGCATGCTCTCCCAGCTGCTGTGAGTGTTGGTTGCTACAATGACTCACAACTTTTGCCTTCTCCAGAGAATGGATCTTGGCTAACCTGGGGCACCTTGCCTTGGAGGTTAACCATTCTTCAGCAGTCTGTAACCAAGGCTCCCTGGCTCTATGCTACCCAGGCTGGTCCTCTTGCCTCAGGGTGAGACTGACACTGTGGTGCTATTCCTGCTCCTAAGTTCACTGTGGGATCATGCTAAGACTAGATTCCAGATGCAAATCACATCTTTGCTCAGTTTCTACCTTTGTCCCATCCAGCCTGCCTTCTCCCAGGAGCTGTACCCCACCAAAATCATGTACATCTGAATCCCTGTCTCAGGTTCTACTTCTAGGGAACTTGACTTCAAACAGTGTTACTTTAGAACTCCTTTAGGAGTCTCTTTTTTCTTTTTTAATGTAAAGATCACTTCACGAAGTGAACCTGTAGAAACATTTCAAACATTTCAGACAACTCCTTTATCCCAGAGCTGTGCTAAAAGGGAGGTAAGACAGACCTAAACATAGGCTAAGACTCAAGGACTAACCAATAGCCTTAACACTTTTCCAAGACCTGTTTAGCATAATTTTTTTCCAATAACCCTGGTACTTTTCCAAGACCTGATTAACAAAAATTTCAAACAATGGGCATTTAACATAAATTTCCATCAGCGCCCCTATCCAGTCGCTGTAAACTCATAAACTAATACACTTAAATGGCAATTGCCCTATCAGGTCCCCTTTCCCCTCTGTGGGAGATCTGTCTCTTTTCTTCTTCTCACTTGAATAAATCCTACTGTTTTCCTCTTCCTTGTCCATGGATTTCATTCTTTAAATGTGTGAGACAAGAACCTGAAAAGAAGTCACTGGCAGACAGCTGGGGTCTGGCCCACCTTTGAGAGCTGCTGAGTGCTAGAAGGTAGTAGTGGAGAAGAATCTGGTGTGGCTGCAACTCTCAGAGCTAATGCCAGCAGGCATCCCTCTGTTGTGATTATGTGCTAACACTAAAATGGGTTTTCTCTGCTGTAGAAGCCTGCAACTCATGCGGACACTCCACCTCCACTCCTACCCCTCACCCCACAAGCAGAAGAGAGAAGCTGGTTTCTCCTGGAACTCTTGTTTCAGTACCCGAGATTGAACCCAGGGGTGCTTTAAGACGGAGCTACATCTGCAGTCCTTTTTATGTTTTAATTTGGAACCAGGTCTTGCTAAATTGCTAAGGTTGGCCTTGACTTTATGATCCTCCTGCCCCAGCCTCCCAAGTCACTGGGCTTACAGGAATGCACCACTGTGCGTAGTGAATAATTTAAATTTTACCCCTAGAATCTAAGAACAGAAGGTGAAAAGTTATTCTGTCATTATATTTTGTCTCCTCTCCCTTTGAAATAGCCCTCGACTCTCTGCCGTCCTCTCTATTCCTATAAGCACTGTCTTCACTCAGGGCATTGTCAACTAAAGCCTGGAGAAAACATGTTTTCCTGCCTTCATTTATACAGGGTGCCTTTATGTAATACTATTAGGATCATATTTTGTTCTGGCTTAAAACCTTCTACCACATTAGTCTATTTTCTTTTGCTGGAACAAGATCTAAGGCTTGACACTTTGTAAAGAAAATAGAAGTTTTAAAAAAAATTTTATTTGTTCTTTTTAGTTCTATATGACAGTAGAATGTATTTTGACATATCAAACATACATGGAGTATAACTTCCCATTTTTGTGGCTGTACACAATGTGGAGTTAAACTGGTGGTGTATCATATATGAACATAGGAAAGTTATGGCAGATTCATTCTACTGTTTTTCTTATTCTCATACCCCTCCCTTCCATTAATTCCCCTTTGTCTAATCCAGTGAACTTCTATTTCCTTCCCTTACTGTGAGTTAGCAACCACATATCAGAGAGAACATTCGACCTTTGGTTTTTTGGGATTGGCTTATTTCACTTAGCATGATAGTCATCAGTTCTATCCATTTACTAGCAAATGCCATAATTTCATTCTTCTTTATGGCTAAGTATTATTCCATTGTGTGTATGTGTGTGTGTGTATATATATATCACATTTTCTTTATCCATTCATCTGTTGAAGGGCACCTAGGTTGGTTCTATAACTCAGCTATTGTGAATTGAGCTGCTATAAACATTGATGTGGCCCTGTCACTATAGTATGCTGATTTTAAGTTCTTTGGGTATATGCTGAGGAGTGGGATAACTAGGTCAAAGGGTGGTTCCATTCCAAGTCTTCTGAGGAATCTCCATACTTCTTTCCAGAGTGGTTGCACCAATTTTCAATCCCACCAGCAATGTATGAGTGTGCCTTTCCCCCCACATTCTCACCAACATTTATTGTTATTTGAATTCTTTTTTTTAGTATTATTTTTTAGTTGTATCTATGTTATGCTCGAATTCGGGACCCCCAAAAGACCACCAGAGACCAAGATCAATGTAAGCAGTAAAGAGTTTGTTCATTGCGAGCTAGCTCGGTCCTCCGTGCACACAGCAACTGGTGACACTGAGAGGCCCCAAGCCCAGGGTTTGCAGCAGTTTTATACACTCTTTGGGGAAGGCAAGGACTTCACATACATCATAACATCTCTTAGCAAATCATCACACACCATGGGAAAATCATAAAACAACTCTAAAACATGATTAGCACATTCACTGATGAGAACAAGTTGGGTAGAGGTGATTGGTTAGTACAAGAGGGGGATTTGTTTGAACTGATTGGTTTAAACCATGAGGGAAGTAGTGCTGATCTACATGGTTTCCCAATATGTTATCAAGCACCATAAACTACTGGGAGGGTCATCTAGCATCCCAGGTATTTCTCTGTCTCATGCTGATTGGTGGCTGCTAGGGGGTTGCTATGGGTCAGGGACACCTGTGCAGCAGATCTCTCCTGTTATTTGTAGATAAACAACTCAGCAGGGTGGGTATGTGCCTAGGAGTGCTCTGTGGGTTTTTCCAAGGACAAAGGTCATGCCCCTTCCTTGGACAGTCTTTGCTCTGAAGTAGAGGCTGGTTTTTCAGCTGGACATAATACCTTTGTTTTATTTATGTATTTTTATGTGGTGCTGAGGATTGAACCCAGGGCCTCGCTCGCATTAGGCAAGCACTCTACCACTGTGCCACAACCCCAGCCCCAGTTACTTGTATTCTTGATAATTGCCATTCTAACTGGAGTGAGATGAAATCTCAATGTACTTGTAATTTGCATTTCTTTAATTGCTAGAGATGTTGAACCTTTTTTCATATATTTGTTGACAAATTGTACTTCTTCTTCTGTGAAGTGTCTGTTCAGTTCCTTTGTCCATTTATTGAGGGTTTTTGTTATTGTTGTTGTTGTTTTTTGGTGTTAAAGTTTTTAAGTTCCTTATATATCCTGGAGATTGATGCTCTATCTGAGGTGCGTGTGGTAAAGATTTTCTCCCATTCTGCAGGTTCTCTCTTCACATCCTTGATTGTTTCCTTTGCGAAGAAAAAGCTTTTTAGTTTGATTCCACCCCATTTATTGATGCTTGATATTGCTTCTTGAGCTTTAGGAGGCTTGTTGAGGAATTTGATTTGTAAATGACATGATAGAGATTTGGGCCTCCTTTTTCTTCTAGGAGGTACAGGGTCTCTGGCCTAATGCCTAGGTCTTTGACCCAGTTTGAGTTGAGTTTTGTGCAGGGTAAGAGATAGGGGTCTAATTTCATTTTGCTACATGTGGATTTCCAGTTTTCCCAGCACCATTTGTTGAAGAGGCCATCTTTTCTCCAGTGTATGTTTATGGCACCTTTGTCTAGTATGAGATAACTGTGTTTATGTGGAAGAAAACAGGTTATTGAGCTCACAGCTTTGGAGGCTGAACATCCAAGATTGGGCAGCACCATTGGTTTGGCCTCTGGTGATGGCCTTGTAGTGGATAGCATCACAATGGCAGGAGTATATGAAAAGGGAGAGATCATGTGATAAGATAGGAAGCCAGAGAGAAGCCCATAACCTTATATAATATCCTCCTGGTACAAATCAAATTCTAATTCCCTTGTATGGTAGACTGAATTTGAAATACCCTCATGTATATAATGAAGAAATTGTGTATATATTTTGCTAAAGGAGTCTTCCATACTTTTTTTAAAAAAGTATGGAAGGGGTCTGTCTTTAATCCTAAACGTGTCCTATTCAACATGTTTATCAATGAATAAACATGTTGAATTAAAACATGGAAGAAATGTTCATTAAACTATAAAAAGACTCACAGCTTGAAGGAATAGTTAGTACACTGGATGGTACCATCAGGCTTTGCAGCAACCTCCATGAGCAGGAATGGAAGACTGCACATGGAAAATCATATTTAACAGGAATATGTGAAAAGGCCTATATTCAGATTCACCTACTCAATTGTTTAAGTCTTATTAGTCTTCAGTCCACCAGTCCTTCCTATTAGAAAGCACAAATAAATGGTCCTGCTGTTTTTGCCCCTTCATCCTTATTTCTGATACCCTATTCTGGCAGTCATACCCTACTCAAGATCCTCCCTTCAGGATTTGGAGGTGAGGTTCAGAGAAACTAGGCCAAAAAAAAAAAAAAAAAAAAAAAGCCCACATGTGAGGCAAGTGGTCAACCACTGAGCCATATCCCCAACCACCTGGGTGGGTTTCATAATATCCTTTGTCCCTCTCCTAATTTCCACCATTTTTCTCCTCACCAGGAGCCACACTAATCCTCATTTCAGAGTCTATCTGTAGGTAAATGAGCAAGAAAGTCCTCTTCTATGAAGGACTCAAAGTTTGGATTTTACTTTATTTTTTTTTTCCTTGAAGAAATAAATCACCTAAATGAATGTATTGGTTTCAAAGATACTAGTTAATAAACCCCAAAAGGAAAAATTAAATCATTACTAAAAGCACATGAAAGAATACAAAAAGAAAAAGAAAATGGAGGCAGGACATCATGGGCCAGCAATGCTTTATTAAGCACCAGAGGGGCACATCTTTGGGGAGAAAATGGTGGTGGGCCACCACAGGGTCTGGGTTTTATAGGGTCTTAGCAGAGCCAGGTCATGGGAGGAGTTTTGGGGCTGGGGTGGGGGGGCAGGTAAAGTAACAGGAAGGTAATTTCCTTGGGGCCTATTTTCCATATCCTTCATTCCAGACTCTGTATAATGAGTTGAGGTGACATCATCATATCTGGCTATTTCCTGCTGAGAAGGGGTGGAGTAGGGGATCCCCTCTCAGAGATCTAGAAGAGGATAAGGAGGTAGGAGTTACTTTAGACTCCTATAAGAGGCCAGTCCAATTTTTGGTTGTGGCTTGAGGGATTATAGACGGAGGGAACTTTGACATCACTGTGGGTGATTCCTTCCTTATGGGGCTCAGGAGAGTCAGGTTGTGAATGAAGGAGGAGAATGGCTTTTGCATGCTCTTGGGAAGTGTCCTGGGCTAGATGGGTCACCTTGTCAAAATATTTATTTAGTTGTAGATGAACACACAGTATCTATTTATTTTCATGTGGTGCTGAGGATCGAACCCAGTGCCTCACACATGCGAGGCAAGCACTTTACCACTGAGCTACAGCCTCAGCCCCTCTTTTTTTTTTTAATGCCCAGTTATGGCTGTACTTTGGTTATAACTGTTTTTGTTAGGTGTTCAGGACCAAGCTGGTGAAATTGATCTTGTTCCAATCTATTGTTAAGAGTCAGCTGAGTTCCCTAAGGGGGTCGCTCTTAGAGAACTTAAGAAGCCTCTTAGCTCTTTTAGTGCCATCTTCCAGGATGGGTCAGGTCTCCTTGACCATGTGGCTTTCCTTGGAAGCATCAGGGATGTCTCCCTTCTCCAATGACCCTCCTCTTTTTTGCAGCATGTGTACTGGTTGGCTTTCTGTTCTTTGGGGCTCATGGATCCCCTTGATCAGGAGGTAATGTGGCCCAGAGTTGCAACCCCTTAGTGAAGTTTCCTTGTTTCCTGGGTTCAAGCTGACTCAGAGGGCAAGAGTCAAATATTGGCTATTTTCTTTCTCAGCCCTTTTACTTCCTTAAACTTTAATCTCTAAGCCTTGGTCTTAAACATCCAGCAAGCCAGTTTCATCAGTCTTAAAGTAAAAGTACTGGATTTTGACTTTAATGTCTATAACTTTACAGTCCTCCATACCTTCTATGTAATGGGGGTCACTATTAGTACTGGAAGTTAGGGTTACATCCTGTCTGCCTATATTTGATGGCCTACTATCTCCAATTAGCTCAGGTTGTTATAGTGAAAGTTGTACTTCTTTAAGTCACTATCAGACAACAGTTAAAGTTTATAAGGAGAATACAAAATGGAATTAACAAGAGTAAAAACACATGGAGTTTGTATGATAACTATAAGCTAAGAAACATAATTTTTATAATCTTAAACCTTAGTTATACATTACATCTCCTGTTTATTTTGAGATCACAGCAATCTTTTTTTTAAATATTTTTTAGTTGTTGATGGACCTTTATTTTATTTATTTGTATGTGGTGCTGAGAATCGAAACCTGAGCCTCACGCATGCTAAGCCAAGTGTACTACCATTGAGCCACAACCCCAGCCCTTTTTTCTCCTCCTCCTCCTCCTCCTTCTTCTTCTTTTAATATTTTTTAGTTGTTGATGGACCTTTATTTTATTTATTTGAGATCACAGTAATCTTTATAACAAAAAATTTATCCTTTAAACATAACTTCAAATGAGATTAAATCTAGCCTACTTTTAAATTATCTTAATATGGAGTAAGGCAAGAGGCAGAGTCTTAACTCAGGTGAGGTAGGGCTCTTGGCAAATCTAAAGTAAAGTATTTTATTTCTGAAGCTGATCTTTGCCTCTTTCTTAAATGCCATTGTATAAAGTTTATATACATTGTTTCCTGAGTCTATATGAATGTTAGCTAACACAATATAGTCTTACATCTGAAACATTAATCAAACAAAAGCTAAGAGAGCTTTTTAATTCCTTTTGTGGGAAAGTGGCAAAATGTTTTTATGTTTCACAATAATGACCTTTAAACAGATCAGACTCTCATTATCTTTTAAAAATACATTTAAATTTCTACCTCAGTGTAAAAAGTAACATAAAATTTTACATATATCTTATTGATAACAGGTCCAGTTACAGAACATTAAATGATATAAATAAATCACAAATAAAATTTGTTAATTTTATAAGTCTAAAATTACCATTATAGACAACTTTAGTTTGGAGAACACCAGCTTGATAAAATGCTCTTATAAACCACCTACTTAAAAGACTTGTTTACCTGGAAGATCTGAACACATTTAATATACAAAGAAGATGGTAATAGCACCACAATTACATTGATGTTTTTGTATTAACCAAGTTTAGCTTTTAAAGAAAAATTTAGACGCTGTAATGTAGCGTAATACTCTAAAATAACAGTTGTTGTTTAACCCCAGAGTTGTATAAACCCTAAATTCCTTTAAGGCCAATTGCTCTAACATATTAAACTTAGTTTATACCAGTGCATTAATATTTGACCTTAGGGAAAAGCCTTGAATAGCTTTAACTGACTATGCTAATTATATACATGACCAATTTAGTTACACACACTTTTGAAATTTACCTTTCACAAACCCTTTTGTAACTTGGTTAGGCATTCTACAACTTTACCACACAAAGAGTTTCTCACCCAGAACATTTTTTTTCCTTTGACTTTCCATACCAAAATATATTTCTATCCTAGAACCTTCTTATTATTCCACTTTAATAAGATGAAATACTTTTATATCATTTACAGAACTTTAACTGAAACACAGCTAAAACTTTTGGACTCTTTGTACATAAAATTATACCTGTTAGAACTTTAATCTTAGTAAGCTTGTTTTTAGTGAAGTCGCAGACAAAGCAATCTTAAACCATTTTCCATTTAACAATTTATGAAAAAACACATAATGTTTAAGTATATTACCCTATGGAATTCAAGAAGTCAAGAGTACTTATTTATATATATTTAGCAGTTAGCACTTTAACTTTGTAAATTAATCAGATGTCTCTAACAAGCACATTTATGATTAATCCCACTTATATTAAATCTAACTTACTTATTTTTAACTGTAATAATAAAGGATATCAGCAAGTGTAGTTAACAGTACTAGCCATCTCTTTCCTGTTAAAGAAAAAATCCTAGAAGCAATGATATTACATTCTAGACATTTTATAGAAATTAACATTCTATTGTCTGACCACCTAGAAAAACTTCTGAGTTAGTAATTTTAAAGACGTCTTTATTCTCATCTGTTCACCTAATTTACCCAAATGAAAGTACATGAAAGAGAATTCAAAAAGAAAAAGAAAAATGGAGGCCGACCCCATGGACCAGCAACACTTTATTCAGCACCAGAGGAGCACACCTTTAGGGGGAAAATGGCAGTGGGCCACCACAGGGTCTGGATTTTATTGGGCCCTAGCAGAGCCAGGTCATGGGAGGAGTTAATTACTTTCAATGGGCCCTTTTGGTGGGCAGGGCCAGGTCATGAAAGGAGTTTGGGGGCTGGGGTGGAAGGAAGTTTCCTTGGGACCTATTTTCCATATCCTTCAATTACTTTTTGCCCATGGTAATGGGAATCTAGAAAATGCTACGGTAAGTCTTTGAGATGTGGAACCATCAAGTTCTATCAAAATTTCAGTTGAGATTATTAGATTTGACATGAACTTCCCTCAGAAGACTAAGGGTTCTACAAAGATTTGTTGGTTTGCAGACCACTCCCATTCATGGTCACGGGATGGCTACTGATGACTCCATGCTCAGATCTGGTGTGGTCTACTGTACTTTTTACCTCAGCTAGAAGCATTTTAATGGAATTGTTTGCTTCAAGTTCCCTAGACAAGCCTTTGGTTGGCTGAAAACTAGAAAAGTGGTCTACATTTTGGTGGAACACTCTATCCAATTACTGCTGAAAATATGACTTGCCTTGTTTTTAGCAGAATCGGAGTTATCTGGAAGCATTTCCAGTAGATTGAGGTTGTTCATTTTCCTCTTCATCAGAAAACAATGGACCACTGGGAGCAAAATGGCAAGGAACCTTGGCTGTCAATCTTTATGTTTAAGGGAGGCCGAAGGTGATGGCTGGTGGAACAAAGACCAGAAAGAAGATCCAGTCAAGGTTGGGGGTAAGCAATGAACCGAATTCTCTGGAGGGCCCGAATCAGGAGGTGACATGAATAAAGTAGAAAAGGAAGATGTTCCCTCAGAGATAGTTGGAAATTTGTCTGCAGAGATTTTTTTTTCCCCTGAGGGAGTTGGTATAGCATCTGCATCCCAGAGATTGGAAACTTCTGCTTGTCCTTCTGACAACCAAGTAGTTGAAGAAATAATGGAAGGAGGTACTGTTGGCAAAAGTGGCTTTGGATCCTCATCATAAAATAGTATCGAGTCTTCTGTTGATTTCCAAGCAGGTAACTTGAGTAGTAGAATCTCCTGGGACAACACAGTGCCAGCAGCTAACTAACTGCATGTCTTGATGCTGCTCTTATTTTAATCCTGCTTTTTTTTTTTTCTACGTAGTCTTGCCACCTTAAAAAGCTGGTACTGGAATTATTGTTGTAGGACAGATGAACATGCTGTTGGTGAATCACCTGTACCAGGTAATCCTTTAGGAAATGTCATGGAGTAGGAGGTACATACTCTAGTCTGCCATGCCACTTCCCTCTTTATACAGCATCTATCTGTTCATCCATTAGCAATGTTATGACTTGCTTAGAGTTTTCCCAGATATGATAACCTTGATCTTTTCCAGCTTCATCTATGTGTTGAAAGTCTTTTAATATTTGAAGATTACAGAACCCCTCTCTGCAATGATGAATAACTTTCTCTGATCCATTCTTGATGAGATAATCTGCTAGGGTAAGGGATTTATACACATGGCACCAGTTCTTCCCATGGTCACGGAGTCTCTGCCATAGCATATTCATAATCCCCGAGAGAGAAATTGTGTTGAAAGTCAAATCACTGGTATTCAACATCAGAGGACTAGAGGGACCCCAAGAATCATGAGAACTTGCTTCCCTGACTTTTATTTCAGCATCTGAGTAATTTTTCACGAAGCTTTTCACTTGCTTCCTGAATGCCATAGGTAGGACACGTTTGAAGGTGAAAAGGGGCATGAGAGCAATGGAACAGGAATTTATGTTACTGGTTTATAAAACTCTTGGCAGGTAGTTCTGCTGCTCCCAAATACAAATGATCAATCTCCATGTTGATAAAGTATCAATTTCCTGATGGAAAGTGCGCCAGCCATGGCCCAGGGCCTTTTCCCCCTGCTCAAATTCAAACCCTCTGAATTTTACTTTAATCTGAATTTCATCCTTTGGATGCCTAAAGATCTTTCATGATCACTCATGGTTAATTACCTTTTCTTCGAATAGGTTTAAAAGCAGGTATGAACCAGGTGTGCTGGCGTATTACTAAGGGAGGCTGAGGTGGGAGGATCACTTGAGACCAGCCTGGGCAACACAGTGAGACCTCACCTCAATAAACCAAAAACCAAGCTGGGCACAATGGCACATACCTGTAATCCCAGTTGCTTTGGAGGCTGAGGCAAGAGGATGGCAAGTTCAAAGCCAGCCTCAGAAATTTAGTGAGGCCCTAAGCAACTCAATGAGAACCTGTCTCAAAATAAAGGGGTGGGGATATGACTCAGTGGTTAAGTGCCCCTGGGTTCAATCTGTGGTACCAAAAAACAAACAAACAATGTGGATGGTCATCAAAGGTAAAATTGACTTGGAACTCAAGCCCTCATGAATTTGTGTGCTTGGAAAAACAATGACTGCACTTTAGTTGGTGTAGGTGGTAATGCTTCAATACCAAACAGCTCCAAAATCTAAGTAGCTCCAAACTATGTAAATTTATTTATACAGACTGACAGGAGCTTCACACATCAGTTGGCACCACAGTGGGGAAGGAAGATGGATAACATGCACTGACAGTTTATAGCTTCTTACCCGATATGACACATGCCACCTCTGTTTATATTGTTAGACAAAATAAGTCACATGGTCATGTAAAACTTCAAGGGAAAAGGGGAATTGGAATCCTTCCCTATTCATTAGTCTATTTATATTACTAAAATGAGATACCGGAGGCCAGATACTTTGTAAAGAAAAGGGTTAGCTGGATGTGGTGGGCCACACCTGTAATCCCAGAGACTTGGGAGACTGAGGAAGAAGGATCGCAAGTTTGAGACCCCCCTCAGCAATTTATCAGAGGCCCTAAGCTAAGGAGATCCTATCTCAAAATACAAAAGAACAGGGGCTGAACTTGTGACTCTTCTGCCTCAGTTTCCTCTCCCCCCCACCAAAAAAAAAAAAAAGAAGAAGAAGAAAGAAAAGAAATAAAGAGGTTTATTTAGATCACGGTTCTGGAAATTCAAGGGATTGGCACCAGCATCTGCTCAGCTCTGGTGAAGGCCTCAAGAGAGATGGTATTACCTGAGACAGCAAGAGATCATATAGTGAGACAGGAAACCAAGTGGCCCAAGAGTGTTCTTTTATAACTCTCATGGGAGAACTAGCTTGGGGTCCTATGAAAATTACCATAATGTGTCCCAAGGACAGTGCCTCAGGCAAGACCTAAAGACCTCCCACTTGCCCACCTCTTACCATCAGCACACTGAAACCAAGCTTCCAACACAGGGTGGGGACACAAACCACACTCAAATCTCAGCACCCAGGTTGAGGGGACTCAGCTGCCAGTGAATGTCAGCTTTATGTGTGTGTAGTGTATTCTGAGGGTCTGCGTACCAACAGAATGATGCTAATTTTAATTTCTGGAACAAGTGTAACATTTTAAAAAATAACTTCTCTCTCTTTCTTTCTTTCTTTCTGTATTGGAGATTGAACCTGGGCCCTTGGTGCATGCTAGGCAAGCAATCTGCCACTGAGCTATATCTCCAACCCTGCTCCTTTTATGTAAAAGACCATTTATTCCATTATAAAAGCACTTACTGTTAGTTGTGGAGAGTAACAGCCCTACTGGTGAAACAGGTCTCCCAGAATGGTGAAGGCATCAAATAGTAGTCAAGGACTAGTCCTAAAATAAGCAAACAACCAAATAAATTAAGTGGTTTTACCAAGGATTAATTTAACTTTGAGAACAAATATCAATTTGCTCTTCTCAACTTGACAGTCCACCTGCGGTACAACTGTCAGGTAAAAATATCTTTATAACTTGGTGGTCCCAAGTTTAAATAAAAAAAAAACACAACAGAAAACATTTCACACAAGGAAAAAAATTGCCAGGCACAGTGATGCAGCCTGTAATCCCAGATACTCTGGAGGCTGAGGCAGGAGAATCACAAGTTTCAGGTCAGCCTCTGTAATTCAGTGAGGAGGCCCTCAGCAACTTAGGGAGACCCTGACTCAAAATTAAAAATTAAGAAAAAGAAAAAAGACTGGGGATGTTGCTCAGTAGTAAAGTGCTCTTGGGCTCAATCCTCAGTACAAAAGAAAAGAAAAAGAACAAAATGAAAACAACTCAAGAAATACACTAGTGAGTTGGGTAGTGTCACACACCTGGAATCCCAGCGACTCAGGAGGCTAAGACAGGAGGATAGTTCCAGGGCAGCCTCAGCAACTTAGTGAGACCCTGTCTCTAAAAAAATAATAATAATAAAAAGGGCTGAGTGAGGATGTAATTCAGTGGTAAAGTGCCCCTGGGTTCAATTCCCAGTAATGAAAGAGAAAGAAGAAGAAGAAAAGAAAAGAAAAAGGAAAAAGAAAAGAAGAAATATCCTATATGTGAGCAAAAATACATGAGGAAGGAGGAACATGTAGTTTTTCACTTAATTGAAGAAACCAAGAGGAGAATGGTCTAGAAAAATGTGCATCCTGGAATGTCAAGTGTGAAGATTTTAGACAAAAATCTAAATGACTTGAATCTCCCTGAATGAAAATGATATCTTGCAGTATTTATATTTCAGGCCCCCCCCACACACCATTTTTTTAAAGTTTTATTTTGGAATAGTCTCACTAAATTGCCCAGCCTGGCCTCCTGCCTCAACCTCCAGAGTAGCAGGGATTATAAGCATGCGCCCTTCCATCCAACTAATTAACTACTTCTAATAGAAAGAATTGGTAAAAATCTTCAAACTGCAGAACTGGGAGTGTAGCTCAGTGGTAGAGCACATGCTTAACATGTGTGAGGACTTAGGTTCAATTGCAGTAAACACACTCACACACACACACACGCACACACACACACGCACGTACACACGCACACAATCAAATTGAGCTAAAAAAAAAAATGGTTGCCGGGCGTGGTGGCGCACACCTATAATCCCAGCTCCTGGAGAGACTGAGGCAGGAGGATCAGGAGTTCAAAGCCAGCCTCAGCAATGGCGAGGCACTAAGCAACTCAGTGAGGCCCTGTCTCTAAATAAAATTCAAAACAGGGCTGGAGTGTGGCTCAGTGATGGAGTACCCCTGGGTTCAATCCCTGGTACAAAAAAAAAAAAAATGGAATGTAAACTTTTTCCTTTCCAATGGTGACAACTTTCGCATAAGAAACATGTTTCCTGCAGAGGATCTCCTTCATCCGTCTCCAGGAGAGAAGAGGAAACTTGTGAAAAAGCACCTGGCCCAGAGCCCCCCGTTCCTCCTCTATGGATGTGAAATCCCCAGGATGTGCTTCAATCATCTCTGTCATTGGCTATGTACAAATGGGACCTTTGTCTGCTTTACTGTTCTCTGCCAGGCCTCAGGAGGAAAGTCAAGGCTTCCGGAAGGACACTTCTTTAGAGGAGCAACACCAAAAGCCCGCTGAATCAAGACGAGTGGAAACCATCCCAACACACAGAGTTTGGATGAAAAAAAGAAAGAAAAAGGAAAGCTTTTGTCATCTAGATACCTCACTTCCCAGCCTCCTCTATGAAGTTAATCATGATTACCAGTTTCCTGCGTCTCTGCCCCACCAACGTGGTCTACAACACACACGTTTAGATACATGAGTTTATTTTGTTGCATATAATATATGTTGTATATAGTTCATAGAAAATGCAAAAACGGAGCTGGGGTTGTGGCTCAGCGGTAGAGGGCTTGCCTGGCACGTGTGAGGCCCTGGGTTTAACCCTCAGCACTACATAAAAATATAGGTATTGTGTCCATCTACAACTAAAAATAATAATAATAATAGAAAAAATCTTGCAGGTAGAGTTTTAAAGATAACTCCAGGATTCAAGTTAAGGAATAAAAATGAGAAGCTCCCCACCCCATGCCCCCCATGTGTGCCTCTCCGATCATGATGTCTCATTGCTGTAGATGCTCATGATTCTGAATTTTTTTTTTTTTTTTTTTTTTTACTGATTTAAAAAAAAATGACGGGCTGGGGATGTGGCTCAAGCGGTAGCGCGCTCGCCTGGCATGCATGCGGCCCTGGTTCAATCCTCAGCATCACATACAAACAAAGATGTTGTGTCCGCCGAAAACTAACTAAATAAATAAATTAATTAAAAAATATATAAAAAATTTAAAAAATGACAATGGAATGCATTACAATTCTTATTACACGTATACAGCACAATTTTTCATATCTCTGGTTGTATATAAAGTATGTTGACACCAATTCCTGTCTTCATACATGTACTTTGGATAATCATGTCTAATCCTTGCTAATCCCCTGCCCCCTCTCTTTCCCTCCCTCCCCTCTGCCCTATCTAGAATTCATCTCTTCCCCCTATGCTCCCCCTCCCTACCCCACTATGGGTCAGCCTCCTTATATCAGAGAAAACATTCAGCATTTGTTTTTTGGGATTCGCTAACTTCACTTAGCATTATCTTCTCTAACGCCATCCATTTACCTGCAAATGCCATGATTTTATTCTCTTTTATTGCTGAGTAAAATTCCATTGTGTATATAGGTCACATTTATTTTATCCATTCATTCACTGAAGGGCATCTAGGTTGGCTCCACAGTTTAGCTATTGTGAAATGTGCTGCTATAAACATTGATGTGGCTGTGTCCCCGTAGTCTACTGTTTTTAAGTCTTTTGGGTATAAACAAAGGAGAGGGATAGCTGGGTCAAAAGGTGGTTCCATTCCCAGTTTTCCAAGGAATCTCCATACTGCTTTCCATATTGGCTGTACCAATTTGCAGTCCCACAAGCAGTTTATGAGTGTACCTTATGCCCACGTCCTCGACAATACTTATTGTTGTTTGTCGTCATAATAGCTGACTGGAGTGAGATGATATCATGATTCTGACTTTTATGATGGTAAATTACTCACTTAAAAAAAAATAGCTTGGGACTTGGGGCTCAATCGGTAGCGTGCTCACCTGGCATGCGTGCGGCCTAGGTTCTATCCTCAGCACCACATACAAAAACAAAGGTGTTGTGCCTGCCGAAAACTAATAAAATAAAATAAAATTCTCTCTCTCTCTCTCTCTCTCTCTTTCTCTCTCCCTCTCCTCTCTCTAAAAAAAAAAAATAGCTTTAGCCCTTGCAAATATCTCCACAAATGATATGAAATTTATGGACTTGAATCATAAGTGAATTATCTTCTGTGTATTGCTTCTTTCAATTAACATTTTGTCTCTGAGATTCATCCACACATAGCTATAGTTTTGTCAATTCCACAATTGTATAGTATTTTACCACTAACGTATCATAAATTTATTCCATTTCTCTTTGAAGGACATTTGAGTTTTTAATTTATTACATGAAATGCTGCTGTCCACGGGTCTTGGTGCATGTGTGCACAAGTTTCTCTCATATGTGTACCAGGAGGAGAATTACTAGGTTATAGGGTATAAATGTTTTTGGTTTTAATAGTAATACCAGACGGTTCTCCACAGTCACATACCAGTTTACATTTCCACCAGTAGTGTAAGAATATTCCCATCCGCAATAGTTTTATTACTTCTTGGCATTTTCAAAGTATATAATTATTGATTATTTTACACAAGTTGGAGAATAGTGTACATTCTCCTTACCTTTTTGTTGTTGTTGTTTGTTTTCCTTTTGGTGCTAGGACTTGAACCAGGGACTTGCACATGCTAAGCACACACTCTACCACTGAGCTATACTTCCAGCCCCACAATCTTACTTTTTGTTTTCTTTTTTGAACTCAGGGGTGCTTAACCACTAAGCCACACCCTCAGCCCTTTTTCTTTTGAGACAGGTCTCACTAAGTTGCTGAGGCTGGCTTTGAACTTGTGATCCTCCTGCCTCGGCCTCCTGAGTCACTGGAATTATAGATGTGCACCATCATGCCCAGCCAACCTTACCTTTATAACGACATGACACCTCTTGGAATTTATGTTATTTAGAATATATAGAACATACTGACATTAAATTCTCAGCTTACAAAACATTTTATGGTGTGAAGAACTCATTCTTTTTCTCTGCTGTCTTGAATAGCCCATCATTTTCAACATAAGGAAACACTTGCACAACAACAACGGCATCTGTCCACAGCTCATTTCTTGACCCATAGTAGGTATCATCAATTAATCGGCACTCTTTCCTGCTGAGCACAGATGCAGCCTCAGATTCCTCTCAACACAGTGCTCTAGTACCGTGCTGCTCACAATGGAGTTGCAGGATTGGCAACATCGGCATAACCTGGGAGCTTATGAGAAATGCAGAATCTCAGATCCCACCCCAAACTCACTGAATCTGATTCTGCGTTTTAGTAACATTACATTTCCAGGTGATTTATCTCTTCAAGGAAGTCTGAGAAGTGCTGGTGTAGGCAGCCGTACCAATCAATCAAGGTCATTCCATGGGATGAAATGCGTGTGTCCTCCCTATTTCAGACGCACATTACAAGACTCTGACCTTGGTCCTGTCCTTTTCCAAGCAGTTATCTGTGCATTGAATGAGGATCAGGGGGCAGGCTGATCTGATTTGGCCAACAGTAAGCATCTCTAAGCGGGCAGCGTGGGCACTGAATTGTAGAATTGGGATACAAAACACTGAAAGGATGGACTGCAGAACTGACTGACAATTGGAGTAAATAATTTTTTTTTTTTTTTTTTTTTTGGTTCTGGGAATTGAACTCAGGGGCACTCGACCACTGAGCCACATCCCCAGCCCTATTTTGTATTAAGCAACCTGGCTTTTGCTGAGGCTGCCTTTGAACTCATGATCCTCCTGCCTCAGCCTCCTGAGCTGCTGGGATTACAGGCGTGCGCCACCGCTCCTGGCATGAGATTAATAAAATTTGACCAAGAGAAACAGAATCCTTTTGAAAATAGGATCTTAGAAAGTATGGCACATGGTCTTACTTCTAGAACATGGACCTTGTGTCCACAGAAGGGTTCCATTCCAGATTAATTTGGGAAGCCTTCCTTTGCTTTTTCCTCCTCTTTGAAAGTCACTGAATGCCCTAGAAAATATAGATTCTCCTAAGTGTCCAGTAAAGATACCAGGTTCTCTTTGTTTAATTCAGCAGTTCCCAAACCAATCACTTTTTGTGCACTATTAATGTACTACAAGGACACAGCTTGGGAAATACTGGCTAGGGACTTTTAGTTTGGGGTGTGGTTCATGAAAAAGACAACACTAGCTTTGAAACACATTAAGAGAAGTGTAGTGTTCATGGCCAAAGGGAGGAGGCGCACCACTCCCTGCACCTTGATGGGCACTAAGTTGACTTCATAGGTAACTGTGTGGCAGGGCACGTGGAGATAGTCACAGGTGTGTGGAGATGGACGGAGAAGACAGTGAGGGCACACCACTTAGAGAGGCTCTTTCTTTCTTGTCTCAATGCATGATGACAACGATGGGGAGGAAAGGGATGGGAAGGGCATTTCAATCCTTAAGTCCCCAGAGGATTGAAAAGTCTTCTTGGGAGGACTTCACACTCCCCTCCCTCCACAGGGATCATTATGTAACTGCTATGAAATATTCGTTGGGGGCTGGGAATATAGCTCAGTTGGTAGAGTACTTGCCTTGCATGCACAAGGCCCTGATTCAATTCCCAAGTGATAAAATATTTATTTGCACATTCTGGAAGGAGGACCTAAAATTTCTCAGAGGGAGACCACAAAACAGACCTGAAGAAGTGGATTAAAGGCTCAGCGGTAGAGTCCCTGCCACGCATGCACAGGCTCACAAAATAATAATACTAATTAACAAAATTTTTAATTAGCTGGGTGTGGTGGTGTACACCATAATCCCAGTGACTTGGAAGGCTGAGGCAGGAGGATGGAAAGTTTGAGGCCAGCCTCACTAATTTAGCAAGATTCTGTCTCAAAATAAAAGAAAAACGTTTGGGGATGTAGCTCAGTGCTAACCAAGCATGCACAAGGCCCCGGTTCAATACCCAGTACAGCAAAACACATCTCTAACTGAATAAATAAATAAATAAAGTTACAGAGGTAGGAAAAAAATCTCATCACAATGCAATAGAATTAAAAATTAATAACAAAAATTTAAACCCCAAGTTTAACCTGAAAATTTTTATAAAAACTTTCTAAATAATTTTGGGTTTCAGAAGGAATAACACAAGTTATAAACTACTCAGAAATAGGCCATAATTAAAGAGTTACATGTCAAAATCTGGGAGATGAGGTCAAAGATGTACTCAGGAAAATGAATGCTCATGTGTGTGTGTGGTGACAGCACGAGAGAGACTGACGTTAGGTGAATTAGGTTTCCAACCTAAGAAGCTAGAAAGTGAATGGCAAGTCAAATCTAAAGCAAGCATATCCAGAGTGACTAGAGGTAAAGGCAGTGATCGATAAAATAAAGACAAAACCTAATGATAAAGTTGATCAAACCAGTTCATCAAAAGAAAAATAATAAACATTTTTTGAAAAGTGTGAATTAAGTAAAAAAGGAAGAAACCAAAAATAATACCCATAGTAAGAAAGAAGACCAAAGCACAAGTATTTGAACATATGTTTTTATTTATTTTATTTTTTTTAATTTTTATTGTTGGTTGTTCAAAACATTACATAGTTCTTGACATATCATATTTCACACTTTGATTCAAGTGGGTTATGAACTCCCATTTTTACCCCATATACAGATTGCAGAATCACATCGGTTACACATCCACTATTTTACATATTGCTATACTAGTGTCTGTTGTATTCTCTGCCTTTCCTATCCTCTACTATCCCCCCTCCCCTCCCCTCCCCTCCCATCTTCTCTCTCTACCCCATCTACTGTCATTCATTTCTCCCCCTTGTTTGTTTGTTTTTTTTCCCCTTTCCCCTCACTTCCTCTTGTATGCAATTTTGTATAACCATGAGGGTTTCCTTCCATTTCCATGCAATTTCCCTTCTCTCTCCCTTTCCCTCCCACCTCTCGTCCCTGTTTAATGTTAATCTTCTTCTCATGCTCTTCCTCCCTACTCTGTTCTTAGTTGCTCTCCTTATATCAAAGAAGACATTTGGCATCTGTTTTTTAGGGATTGGCTGGCTTCACTTAGCATAATCTGCTCTAATGCCATCCATTTCCCTGAAAATTCCATGATTTTGTCATTTTTTAATGAAGAGTAATACTCCATTGTGTATAAATGCCACATTTTTTTATCCATTCATCTATTGAAGGGCAGAACATATGTTTTTTAAAAACTGTAGGCACAACTTTATAGCAATAAGTTTTGAAAAGTTTAGGGAAAAAAAGGCATGATTTATTTTTTCCCCTTTCTCCTTCTCCTTCTTCTTTTTTGAGATGGGGTCTTGCAGTGTTGCCCAGACTTGCCATGAACTCCTGGGCTAAAGCAATCCTCCTGCCTCAGACTCCTGAGTAGCTGGGACTATAACACATGACAACGGCTCAGGTATGTTGAGGGTTCGTGTCTGTGGGTGTGAATAAAAAGCAAATGTCCAATAAATGTATGAAAAGATTAAAAACAGGTATAGGAAGGTAGGTTTGGTCTCATTATAAGGAAGACTTGGCTAACACATCAGAATGACCCATGAATGGCATGAATCACGACATGAGAAAGAGACACGGCAGGCTCTGTTGCTGGCTGAGAAATGGACCGTTTGTCAGGAGAAGAGGACTGGTTGTCCTGAGGGATTGGAGCAGAGAAATTCGTTTCTAAGGTTTTCGTGATCCACCTCCCTTACCTGTGTGTTACCTTCTACCAATGGCCCTTGTCATTAGGGTCCATGAAGTTGCTCTAGCGATCTCTTCAAGGTCAGCAGGCAGGAGAGAAGCAGCAGTGAGCAAGGCTTGCTTTCCTGGACTTGGAAGAGGCCAGGAGACAGGAGCAGAGCCTGTCGCCACTCCTCGCTTTCACCAGCTTCCCAGATCCCCTGGATAAATGTGAGGATATTTCTGAAATGATTAGGATAAAGCCAGGGCCTGTTTAATGACTGGGCTCGGGAGCAGAGCTCTGGTTTTGGGGACACACCAAGGTCAGGAAGTGACTAGCCCACGAACCGAATCTGACTCACTGGCTGTGTGGGGTGCAAGTCATGCCCCTGCCATACCAGAGACCACAACTGTAGCTCACATGAGAGCTGCACTGGAGACAGGCAATGCCATCATGGGTGGTGAGTTGTACTGGGGACCCCCGTCCCCATCCCTGGGATGACCAGAGAAGCCGGGGCTGACCTGAGCAAGGCTGGATGGGACCCGCCATGTAGTAGAATTTGTCTACAGAGCTCCCAGCTCGGGCAATCGGGCTCTCTTCTGCCCACACATCCACGTTGGCGCAGACTGGAAAACCTCACAGCCTTGCTCAGTCATGGTCAGGCCAGCCAAGGCCAGTAAACCAGTAAGCAGGCGACACATCATTGCCACACTGGCTTGCCTCCTTCTGGACTGGACTGAAACTGGCCAGCCAAGTCCCATGGCCTGGCCTTGGGCCACTCCACCGGCCAGGCAGGGTGAGTCACTCTTGTTTGGAGGACACTGTCTTTCTCTGATGGAAAACGTGGAGTGCTTCTTTCTCCTCCCAGAGTTCCAGAGCATCCCAGAAAAAAAAAAAAAAGAAAAGAAAAGAAGGCTGGGGAGCAGAGCAAAAAGAGCATTTCTTTAAAGACGCAAACATCGGAACCCCATACACACCCAGGGGAACTCCTTTGGTGCTACTCACACCTGATTCAGGAGGATACACCTGGGAAAAGACAGAATGTCACTGACATGGGTCAGCTCCTGTCACCCTTCACGGACATGAATATATTCATCTCCCCACTGACTTCTTTGTTTCCAATCCTTTGCCTCCATCTCTAGGCTCCACTGCTGCCAACCCATATACATGCAAGTCCCGATTTAAAACCTCAAAATGCTTCCATGGACTTCAAGATGAAGCTAATATTGCACACTGTCCCATCTTGGGTTTCTGCAAAAGTGTATTCTGGATGCAGGTAGTTTGTTCAAAAGCGATTCCAAGTAGAGAATGAGACAGGGAAGGAGGGGTACTAGTAGATCCAGACTAGCACTGTTCCTGAGCTGGATAAGTGCCTGTGGTGCTAGAGAAATTCTGGAGGTTTTTGAACTGGGGATATGTCAGATGTCTAGAAACTGTCCACCATACCGTGGATGAATTTGCCACAGAGTCAACAATACTCAGGTTCTTAAAGTTTTTGCTCTACCATCCATCATCAAAACTTCTTCAAGGGCTGGAGTTGTGGCTCAGTGGTAGAGCCCTTACCTAGCATGCGTGAGGCACTGGGTTCGAAGCTCAGCACCACATAACAAATAAAATAGATACTGTGTCCACCTACAACTAAAAAACAAATTAAAAAAAAATTCTTCATGATTGCAAAACCCATACCACAGCTCCAGTGATTACATTTGTATCCCAGGTAGGCAGAAAGGTTAAAAAAAAAAAAAAAAAAAACTCTTTGCAGGCCAGGGATGTAGCTCAGTGATAAAGCTTAGCAAATGTGAGGCCCTGAGTTCCATCCCCAGCACCTGGGGGTGGGTGCTGAGAGCCATAGCCAAGTAGGAATGAGGCACGGCAATTTCCTTGTCAGCCTACCCAATGTTGCTTAGAGGGAGGACTCTCCATTGTGGAAATGGGCTTGCCTTGGACCCAGGTCATTTGCAGTGACATTGCATGAATGTTTGAGAAAGGTGACCCTGCTCAAGGACCAGGGTGGATCCGGGTTTAGGGAGGATCCTGCTGGATTAGGGTGGGTCCAGGTTTAGGGTGGATCTTGCTGGGAATACGGCATATCCTGCTGCCTCAGGCGCCCGCTCCTTGAGTTCCCGTTGAGTTCTCGCGGGATTCAGAGAGAATTGGTGTGTGGAGCCGGGTAGAGGCAGTGTATTTTCCCAGAACGTGCGTGTAGAGTGTCGGTGAGAGTTCGGGAATAAAGAGTTGCTGTTGGAATCTACAAGTTTTTGTGGTGGCTCGGTTATTTTGTGCCCAGCCAGACTGCGGCAGGTGGGCATCTTACAGCTGACAATCTCCTTTTAAGGAACTTTCCCATACAACTTTCACCTACATCCTGTAGGCCGGGACTTAGTCGCATGACCATACTTACAAGGGATGGTGGGAAACGTTTTTATATTGGTGGCCATATTCAGCTAAGATTGGGGATTGGTTCTGTTACTAAGGAAATGGGGAGAGTTGACGCAGGACTGGGCCTCCAGGTATGTGTACCACATGGCAGTCCTTTTGGGAGACTATAAACATCCTATTTTCTTCAGCATTCCTGTCAACAGCAAAGACGGTAAGAGGAAGAGACTCACCTGCCCACAGGAACGATGGGGCTTGCAACATTCTCTTCATTCATGGGAGAAGGTGCATCGGGGTGAGAGGAAAGATGGGAACCCCTTTACCTGCTCTCCAGGCATCTATGACATTCCCTCCACATATCCTGTTCTCAGAAGGGGAAGCTTCTCTGCTACAGTTTCCAACAGAGTCATTTGTATGTTATTCAGAGACAGGGTCTCACTGAGTTGCTTAGCACCTCTCAAATACTTATTCCTAGGACAGTGGTAGGTTAGCCCCTTTAACATATTCTTTTTTTTTCTTTTTATTGGTTGTTCAAAACATTACAAAGCTCATGATATATCATCTTTCATACATTTGACTCAATTGGGTTATGAACTCCCATTTTTACCCCATATACGAATTGCAGAATCACATCGGTTACACACTCACATTTTTACATAATGGCATATTAGTGACTGTTGTATTCTGCTACCTTTCCTATCCCCTACTATCCCCCCTCCCCTCCCCTCCCATCTTCCCTCTCTACCTCATCTGCTGTTGTTCCATTCTCTCCCTTGTTCCCCCCCCCCTTTCCTCTCACAACCTCTTATATGTAATTTTGTGTAACATTGAGGGTCTCCTACCATTTCCATATGCTTTCCCTTCTCTCTCCCTTTCTCTTCCCCCACTCGTCTTTGTTTAATGTTAATCTTTTCCTCATGCTCTTCCTCCCTGTTACCCTTTAACATATTCGGAGGCACTACCACCCCCAGGCACCACATCAGGTGATGTCTTTGTTCCTCTTCTCTCTGGGAGCCTTGAGCTGAGTCCTCTTTTGGGACTCCTTCCTGTGGGGTATCTAATCATGTGCAGAATGGCCACAGGATCCTGGTAGGTGATATGGCCAGCCTGTAAGTGGCTTTGATCCTCTGAGAGAAACTACCTCTTAATTTCACCATAAGATTTGCCTGGATTGGTCTCACCTCTTCAACCCACAAGGGAAATTTTTTTTTTGGAGGGGGGTGGTACTAAAGATTGAACTCAAGGGCACTTGACCACTGAGCCACATCCCCAGCCCTATTTTGTATTTTATTTATAGACAGGGTCTCACTGAGTTGCTTAGTGCCTCTGTGTTGCAGAGACTGGCTTTGAACTTGTGATCCTCCTGCCTCAGCCTCTGGAGCCTTTGGGGTTACAGGTATGTGCCACCACTCTGTTCCCACAAGGGATCTTAATTGTTAGGAAACCATGTCTTATGTATTTGGGTGCCACCATAGTATCTCCCAAAGGTCTGTATGAGGTAGGAGTTTAAGGTAGATCTACTTGTTTACTGCTTGGTTGCTGATGATCTGTCAACTGTCTTTGAAGAGGACTGCTGCTGCCTTTTTCTTCCTTCCTTATATGTTAATGTTGCAATTTGCTTCAAGAGGTACCGTCTAATTCCCCTTCCTTTCAATCAGGACTGGCTCAGTGATTTAGAGTGGAAGGGACATTTTGGATATTCAAGACTCAGTCTTAAGTGTAAGGAAAGAAGTGAATGAAGGAAATAAAGAAGAGAGAAGGGAGGCAGCTCAACAGAGGTTTATTTGGGACAAACCTGTGGAGGGGGCCCAGTGGAGACTGAGACCCATCTTCTGCTTACAGCCTGGGTAGCTGAAGGAGCATGAGGGAGTGAGGGAATTTTTTATGGTTTAGGCATTGCCAGAGGGTTGTCACGGAAGGGTCCTTTTGGTCGTCATTTCTATTCTTTGAGGTGGTCACTGTTCCATGTGGAACCATGTGTTTTCGAGATTTTAGTCCCAGATAGCAATTTCCTTTCTTTGTGTGACAATGGGGTACTGTCTAGAGTTTAAGGTCAGGCTGAGTCAGAGTGAGGCAACTCTTATTCTATTATGTGGTATATTTCAAAATGGTGTTGCCTGTGTCAAGTTCCACCTAATATTAAGATGCCTTATGGCTCTCATGTGGCCACCTTGAAATATTCACTGCTGAGATTCTCCCTCTCAGACCTCAACCACCATGCCAAGAGGACGCCCACATCACCTGGGAAGGCTTCTCAGCTCATTGCCTTAGCTAAGTTCTCAGTAGAGTTAGCATCAAGTACCAGCCATGTAAGAAGCTCTCTGAAATTTGGATCCAATCAAGTCTTCAGATGACTGCATCCCTAAACAACATCCGAACACAACCACACAAAAGATCCCAAGTGAAAACTGCTAAGCTGAGCTCAGTCAACTCACACAACCATAAGAACAAAACCAATCATTTACTCACTAAGTGCTAGGGTCATTTGCAATGCAGAAATAGATAACCAGACAAAAAGAAAAGCCCCAAGAAGTTGTCTTGGTCACACAGGAATCTTGCTTGAGAGAAAGCATAGCTCAGCTTGTCTTCTGGGCCCCTCTCCTGTTTCAGATTGTGCTAAGGACTGTGGCAGATGACATCTGGCACCTTCCACTGCAGTGCTTCCATTCATCCAGATATAAGTGGAAAGCAGTATTTAATTATGGAGTGGGTAAAGATTCAACAAATATTTGCATGAAACAATTTTTGTTCACTCTGTGCAAATAACCTGGTAGGTTTCATTTATTGGTTGGTTCTCTTTCTTTGCTTTGTTTTGTTTTTATTTTTGTTGTTGTTGTTGCTATGGAGCAAATGTGGCAAAAGAAAACAAACAGGCTTCTCAGAAGATGTATGCACTTTTTATTTGTTTTTCTTTGTTTTCCAGGAGCCCCATTTCCAGGTGAATGGCAATGAAGTGGTTGTCAGGAGATACTGGAAAGTCAGATGATCGCATTCTAAATGCCCAGGAAATGATGAAACTTGAGAGTGGGAATATATTTGATCCAGTCATGAGTGAATGCCTCAGCTCAGGAAGTATGCTTTGCTGGCCTGTATGTGGCCTAATGCAGGGCAGGGGCAATCAAGAGCACAAAATACACAGGCAGATGCAGAAATGGGTGTGGCTGGGTGCAGCTGGAGAAAGATGGGGACTTGAATGTACATACTGGGAAATCTATATTGATAATTACAGTGATATAAACATGTACATAGCAAGCCAAATATAGACACCAATATGTGCATTTAGAAAAAGAGATATACAGAAAATGTAGAGATTGTGTGTATGGTTATTTATTTGCCTATGTGTGGTAAATGCAAGTATTTGTATTATAGGTAGATGTTTTTTTCCTAGCGATACAAAGATGAGACAAAATGTTGAGAAGAACAGTAATTTTTAAAAAATTATTTATAAAACCTTTTTTAGTTATCTTTTCAATAATATGGTTATGGAAACTGCCAAGCAAACTAGGGATTTTTCCCCCCAGCCTTTTTGTACTGCGGATTAAACCTGGAGCACTTTACCACTGAGCCACATCCCATCCTTCTTATTTTTTAATTTTATTTTTAAAATAACTTTATTGTTTAGTTGTAGATGAACAATATATTTATTTATCTTTATGTGGTGCTGAGGCTCAAACCCAGTGCCTCACACATGCTAGGAGAGTGCTCTACCACTGAGCCACAGTCCCAGCCCCCCATCCTTTTTATTTTGAGACAGGATCTTGCTAAGTTGCTGAGTCTGGCCTCAAACTTGTGATCCTCCTGCCTCAACCTCCTGACCGGCTGGGATTATAAGAGTGTACCACTACACCCAGCAATCTGGGATATAATTTTTTGTTGTTGTTTTGTTTTGTTTTTGAGGTGCTGGAAACTGAACATATATGTGAGAATATTCTTAATGTCAAATTTAAAAATTGATAGGCAGAGCTGGATATGGTAGTGCACAACTGTAGTCCCAGCGGCTCCGGAGGCTGAGGCAAGAGAATCACATGCTCAAAACCAGCCTCAACAATTTAGCAATGCTCTAAGCAACTTAGCAAGGCCCTGTCTCAAAATAAAATAAAAAGGGTTGCAGATGTGCTTAGTAGTTAAGCATCCTTGGGTTCCATCATTGGTACCAAAAATAAAAAATAAATAAATAAATAGTATTGTCTAGCATATGGTGAGGCCCAGGGTTCAATCCCCAGTACTGTAAAAAAAAAAAAAAAAAAAAAAAATGAGGGCTAGGTAGAGTGCTTGCCCACATGCACAAGGCCCTGGGTTCAATCCCCAGCACCACCCCCCCCAAAAAAAAAAAATATATGCAGAATAGCCTGTGTACTATGAGTCTGACTATGTTCAAAAAATATGTTCCCATGACAAAAAAAAAGATACAATATGTGAAATATGCATCAAATGTGTTAGAAGAGTGAATTTGGGATGATTAATTTTATTTACAAATTTTTATTGTTTTTGCAATGTTTAAGTAAAAGTTGAATTCCAGCTACTTGGGACGCTGATGCAGGAGAATCATTTGAGCCCAGGAGTTCCAGGTCAGCCTGGGCAACATACAAGACCCTGTCTCTTAAAAAAAAAAAAAAAAAAAAAGTAAAAGTTGGGAAGAAAATAAAGAGAAAATTAAGCACCAAAAATGTAAAAACTGGGTCACCCAAGTAGGGACAGTGGTTTGCCTCAATGCTGTTGTGATTATCACAAGACCCAGGAAATACTAGGTTTGGCCTCTAAGTTCACTAAAACAACATACAGCATTGGGATGGGGAGATGCTGACCTGGAGGTTTTCAAGTCCCTTCTATAGGAAATCAGGCCAGAAATTAAACACCAGAAAGCACTGACTCATCCATGCTCTTCCTTCCTCATTTAAGAACTGACAGTCCCACACTTGGGCTGAACAAAGCCAACCGGCCTTGGCCCTCTACTGGGCTGCACTAGAACCACCTACGTGCCCAGAATGCCCCTTAGAATACTCATCCTCATGTGGCTCTGTGATATTCTCAAAGACAGCTTAACCCAGGTCTAGGAGTCAGGGAAAGGATCATGGATGATCTAGGGGTTCCCACAGAAATAGTTGTGAATGGAAACTGAGACTAAGAAATAATTGGAGGAAAAAATAATGAGATATTCAGATTGCAGAGACCCTGGAGGGTCCACCTTAATTATAGGAATAGATGTTTATTGTCTAAGGTTGTTTTTAAAGGACTATGACCATACTCACTTACAGGTACTGCCATGCGTTTTTTTTTTTTTAATACTTTTATTTATTTATGTTTAATTTGTGGTACCAGGATGGAACCCAGTACCTCACACATGCTCTGCAGGAGTTCTACCACTGAGCCACGGCCACGGCCTGCCACATGTGTTTTTAAGGTCCCTCCTAACCTGCCAAATATGAAAATGTAAAGAGAACATTTTGACCTCAGCACCACTTGGCTGGTCACTAAAATGACTTTCATTGATTTTGTACATCTTCTCTACATTCCCAATCTGTCATACCAACCACCAGAAATAATCTTCCTACAAATTTTAATTTTATTGCTTCCCTGCTCAAAAACCTAAGAATTCCCAAGCGTCTGTTGAATGGTTAGATTTCTTTTCCTAGCCCATCAGCATCTGAAATAAACCAACTCTCCAGCATGTTGACTTCAGTCAAATCAATTTAGTCCGCAGCCGTGCAGAGGCAGCTCTGTGGCTGCTGTTACTTCCTCTCCAGAGTTGACCCTGCTTGGGCCCTCCAACACATTTTTTTTTTTTTTGGTAGAAACACACTGAAAAAAAAAAAAAAAAGACCAAATGTATAGCAGATCTCCTTAGATATAGGAAAACTGCCAAGGCGAGGGCAGGAGAAGGTAACATTTTTAAACTGGTTTTCTGTAAACACTCAGCTAGAAGCTGTCAGTATGTGTGAATCAATCTGTATCCTACCTAGGAGAGTGTGATGTACACAAATACATTTACAGTTCTGAAAAATTTCATGTTTAAAACAATTTCTATCTTAAGCTAGTATTATTTTTGGCCTCTGCACATGCAGCTGACCGTATGCAAGTGCAGTCACCATTTACTGTTTTGTCTGATCAGAACCGTGCCGCTATCATTTGGGAAATGCTTACCCACTTTCTAATGGCATAGTGCTTGAGGATTCTGCAGGACCCCATTTCTGCCACAGAAATGTTCTAGGAAAGGACACACAAACCCTGTTGACCTGAAGTTGGTAGGAGAGAGCCTTTGTCCTCATTGGTCACAACACTATAAGAACATAAGCTTAGAGCATCCTGAGGATCTATTTCAGCCTCTTTGCAGAGTCTGATGAAAAATAGGGGCAAAGCAGCATAGTAACTTTAACTGGTTTCCCACAAAACGGACTCAGTCCCCTGGCTGTTATGACCAGGAAACCCAAACAGATCCAGCAGAGATCTAAGGAGGCATGTGCTTGGGTTTCCAGGGGGAAAAAAAGTCATAGTGGTGGTGGAACTCCTTCATGGAAGCCCCCAAAAGAGAAGTCTTTGAAAGAGGAAGGACCTAGCCCATAGCCACTGTTACTATTCCCAACTTGCACAGGAAAGGAGAAAACATCTGTAGTCAGCTGAGTCATAATGAGAAGCTGGGCCTGGTGACAACATTTGAGCCCTGGATAGGACTATTCAGGTATAGAGTCTCCAAATTCTCTTAAACTCTCTGGCTGACTTGAGTGGAATTTTTTTTTTTTTTTTTTTTTAATTTGCACTCTTCAGAGTTCTGAATGATTCATAGGCCCTTTTTGGAAGTGGCCCTATTTTGAGGTCATTTTAAGGAGTTCTTTAAATATCCTGAATGCTCCATTTATAAGGATGAATCAAAAAGAAACTCTTCCTCTGGGGGTGGGGAGAAGAGGGAATTAATGTTTCCGGAGTATAGAGCTTGTTTTGCAAGATTAAAAAATTTTGAAGATGCTGCACAACAATTTGAATATAGTTAACACTACTGGTCTATACACTAAAAATACTTAAGTTTAATGTTATGTTTTCTTACAATGATTTTTTAAAAATCAGGTAGAATGTAGATGTATAAAGGTATCTAAATGCATCAAGCGGTAGAGTTAAAATGAGTGCATTTTATGGTTACATAAATTGTGCTGGGTAAAGTTGATTTAAAAAATAAAAGAGCTGGGTGCGGTGGCACATGCCTGTAATCCCAGTGGCTCAGGAGGCTGAGACTGTAGGATTGAGAATTCAAAGCCAGCCTCAGCAATTTAGTGAGACTCTCTCTCAAAATAAAAAATAAAAAGGGCTGGGGATGTTGTTCAGTGCCTAACACCCATGAGTTCAATCCCCAGTATCATATATAAATAAATAAATAAATAAATAAATAAATAGAAAAGAAAAAGAATACTTTCCTTATGGGGCCCAACTTCATGACATCCTCTAATATCATGTTTCAGAACTGCTGTCAGGATTTCAGGCATTGCCCAAGCTCCCTTTACTGGACAGGGAGTGTCCTGGGGCAGATCCTGTACTCTGATTTTTAAACTCCAGAGGATGGTATGAGGCAATGACTGGGGAGACAACCATGAAATACTGTTGGATGGATGGAACTGCTAATGTGTAGATGCCTGACATATTCTCTGACATTCTTTATTTATTTTTAATAAATTTATTTTGTTTGTTTTTTTATGTGGTGCTGAGGATCAAACCCAGTGCCACATGTGTGCTAGGCAAGAGCTCTACCACTGAGCCACAACCCAAGCCCTATTTTTAATTTTTATTTATTTATTTAGGTGCCAGGGATTGAATCCAAGGATGCCTAACCACTGAGTCACATCCCCAGCCCTTTTTATTTTGAGATAGGGTCTCACTAGCTTGCTTATGGTCTAAGTTGCTGAGGTAGGCTTTGAATCTGTGATCCTCCTGCCTCAGCCTCCCACACCACTGGGATTATAGGTGTGAGCCACTATGCCTCATGCCTGGCTGACTGACGTTCTTTAAATTCATTTATTCATTCTCTCAACAAACATTTACTTATCAGCTGGTGTCTGACAGGCACACACAGTGACCAAACAGGCACAAATCTGTGCCCTTTGTGGATTACAATCTAGTGGGGAGAATATACAGAAATAATATAAATGAGGAAGATATGATAGATGTTGGTAGGAACTAGGGAGGAAAAAAATCAGAATCAGGTTAAAGAGATTGGGGGGGATAATATTTGAGCAATGACATTATGAGGGGACCACAGACATCAACCTCACTGTGCTGGGGAAGGAAAATCTGGGCTGATTAGTAAGGAAATTACTAATCTTTTGACACAGATGAAAATAAAAGATGCCAACATATTAATTGGTCACAGTGAGGGCCAGTATCAGTACTGTGTGACCTACATAATGACCTACACTTTGGAGGTTTAATGTTCTGTCGCCATCTTGAAATTTTACCCAATCTTTTAGAAAGAGACCTATTTTTAATTTTTATTTATTTATTGTTTAATTTATTTATTTATTTATTTATTTATATAAGTAAATGTTTGTTGAGAGAATGAATAAATGAATTTAAAGAACGTCAGTCAGCCAGGCATGAGACATTGGTGGCACACACCTATAATCCCAGTGGTGTGGGAGGCTGAGGCAGGAGGATCACAGGTTCAAAGCCTGGTTCTTACCATTTCTTCCTATGGAAGTACATTTTTTCATCAGTTATTCCAACACCACCTATTGAACAATCCACCATTTTCCTGGTGATTTTTTTTCCCTAGTGATTTCAATTGCCCAATTATAATATGCTAAATTATTATTGATATTTGGGCTTCCTATTGGATACTCTTTCTGTTCCACTGAATCACTGTTTTGTCTTCTGTGACTTCATAATGCCATTTACTGTCAGAGTAAGTAAGTATACCTTAAGAATCTCCTTTGAGTGGCTGGGGATGTGGCTCAAGCGGTAGCACGCTAGCCTGGCATACATGCCGCCCAGGTTCGATCCTCAGCACCACATACAAACAAAGATGTGTCCGCCAAAAACTAAAGAATAAATATTAAAAATTCTCTCTCTCTCTTTAAAAAAAAAAAGAATCTCCTTTGAAATCTTTTCTGGCAATTATATTCTTGATCTCTAGGTAGATTCCAGATTCACTTTGTTAAGTCCCTCCTACTCCTCCTATGTGAATTGCATTAAGTGGAATTGAATTTTAGATGAATTTATATTTCTTTTTTTTTAAATTATTTTTTAGTTGTAGTTGGACACAATATATTTATTTTACTTATTTACTTTTATGTGGTGCTGAGGATCGAACCCAGGGCCTCACCCATGCTAGGGGAGCGCTCTAACCTCTGAGCCACAACCCCAGCGCCAAATTTATATTTCTTTACAATAGAGGCTTACTAGTTCAATAAAATATTTCTTTACATACAAGGTTTAAGATTTTAATCAAATATATTCAGTAACTTCCTAGTAATTTAATCCCTAAGTACTTTGTTTTATAGCTATTGTGAATGAGATTTTATTAAACATTAAGATAAATACATGTTAACTAAATGTTATTTCTACTATAGTAGAAACACTCAATTTTGATGTTCTTTGTAATGATGCATCCCACTAAATTCTCTTTTTGGTTTTAACTGCTTTTAAAAAACATCTTTTTGGAGTTGGGTATGGTGGTGCATACCTGTAATCCCTGCTACTCAGGATTCGGAGGTAGGAGAACCACAAGTTGGAGAACAGTCTGGGCAATTTAGTATGACCCTGTCTCAAAATAAAAAGTAAAAACAGCTGCAGATGTAGTTCAGTAGTAGAAGGCCCCTGATTCAATCCTTAGTATCATGAAAAAAGAAAATGGAAAATTAAAAAAAAAGAAAATGAAAAATTGGCTAAAAAAATAGAGACCAATAATAATTTGTAAATAGATTGCACCCTGAAATAAATAAGAATTTATTTTGTGGTACTATTAAACCCAAGAGCATTCTAGCACTGTTAGATCCCCAGCCTTTTAATTTTTTATTTTGAGACAGGGTCTGCTAAATTGCTGATGCTGACCTCAAATTTATGATCCTTCTGCCTCCTCCTCCTGAGTAGCTGGGATTACAGGCACAAACCACTGAGTGCATGACTTAGTCAATTTTGTACTTCTCATTTCTGTATTAACAGTGAAACTTGCCATGTTAGCTGATAAGCTTTTCATTTCCACTATTTTCTAGTACTTCATGACTCCTCTCCAGCCTGGCAGCAGCTAGGGTGCTCTGTGTCTACTGGCTTAGGAACAGGATGACACAGCAGAATGGAGGAAAAGGAGTCAAGTTCCAAAGTCTTTAGCAGATTTGGTACAGTAGATGAGGAGGTGACCGAGTCCATATACCAATTTACTCTGTGGACCACTGCTAATCCCTGAAGTGTTTGTTAATTATCAAAAATAAACACTTAGATGCTTTTCTAGATGATGCACAATATCCAAGGTCATGATTGGCAAACTCATGTCACCAAACAGTATATAGGCTAAAAATATTAATCCATGACAATTAGAAGCAAACAGAACTGGTCCATCACTGCAGATTGCTTGATAAATGCTACTTTAGTCTAACTAGAAATCTCAGAGAGAAACAAGAGGGCTTAAAATTGCAATGTGAGTCAGGCAAGGTTCTGCACACCTATAATCCCAGCTATTTGGGAGGCTGAGGCAGGAGGATCCCAAATTCTAGGCCAGCCTGGGCAATTTAGCAGATACCCTGCTCAATAAGAGCTAAGCATATAGAAAAATCAGGGGCAGGATGTTCCTGGGTTCAATTTGCAGTATTCCCACGCCCCAAGAAAAAAAAAATCAAACCAAAATAACAAGAAACCTGCACAGTGTCCCTGCATCTTGTTCCTATGCCCTGGAAGCCCAAGCACTGCCATGAATAGGGGTTGGGAGGGGAGAGTTTCAAGCAGGAGGATAAGACATATCCTTGACAGGCTGGGAAACTGGGATCTAAAAAAACCCATACCCTTATTCTAAGGAATAAGGGTATGGGTTTCTGGGAAGCAGCAAGATCCTACCAATTCTTTGGAAAATAAAAAGGGTATGGGCATAGCTAGGCAGCCCCCACAGCATGGGGCTGGGAACAGCAGAATGATTTAACATGTGTCCATAAGGAGCCCAAAGGCAGTGAACATCCTTGAACAATTCCACCAAGTAAGCACAAAGAACACTTAATGCTCTCACATGTCCAAATGGACTGAGACATAGACCTGCAGAAAATTCACAGCTGAGAATAAGCAACAACATTACAGGCTGCTATAGTGCAGCTACCTGTATGCACCAACACCTGAGGTCTAGATGAGACAAATTAGCAAATGCCAGTGTGGGCACTTAAGGGTCAGATGTTTTCCCTCTGTAGAGTCCTTGATGCTATGTGACACCATTGTCACCAAATGAGATTGTAAAGCTGTCAGGAAGAGAAACACTCCCATAATGACCAAGAGTAAATTTCCATTACCTGGGAAAATGGTGACTCATGATTCAAATTCAATGGAATTTTTTAAAAAGTATTCACCATTTCTTTCAAACTTGAGTCTGGGATGAGATTCATACCTACTCTGGGTTTCTTTATCCAGAATGATAGATGTATGTCTGAACTTTTACTTTCTTCTGATTTTAATGGGAATGTATATGGCATTTTATTGTTATGATATTTGCTATTAATTCCTCCTATTCTCAATGATGTTAAGGCCTATCAATTTTAAGTTGCCTAGGGCTTTACTTTTTTTAATTGATTTTATTTTTTAAGTACATGACAGTGGAATGCATTACAATTCTTATTACACATATAGAGCAATTTTTCATGTTTGTATATAAAGTATGTTCGCACCAATTCATATCTTTTTTCTTATTTATTTTGCATCACGATTCTTAAAACACCATTATATAATAATTTATCATATCTCTGATTATATATAAGGTATGTTGACACCAAATTCACATCTTCATACATGTATTTTGTATAATGATGAGGGTCTCCTTTCACCATCCATGTATTCCCCTTCTCCCTCCCTTTCTCTCCCACCAATTCATATCTTCATACATGTACTTTGGATAATGATGTCCATCACATTCCATCATCATTGCTAACCCCCTGCCTAGGGCTTTATTTTTAATAAAGTAATATTAGACACCGAATTTCATCTAGATGGTCTTATGATTTTTCTGTCACCTATTGGGTAATGAAGTACATAGCAGATTTTCTTTTTACCATAACATCAGGGATTTATTTATAGATTCTAAATTCTGTTCCTTTGATCTATATGATATTCTTATGCCAGTACCACAATGTCTTGATTATTGTTCCTTTGTGAAAGCTTTGAAATATGGACATATGAGTCAACTTTGTTCTTCTTAAGATTGTTTTGGCATTGGTGGTCTCTTGCATTTCCATATTTGATTTAAGGTTGGTTTATCAGTTTCCAAAGATACAATAGCAAATGGTGGCACTAAGACTCAGTTCTTTTTATTTCCAATCTATATACTCTGTCTCGTATGTGTAGAAAATTTCTTCTGATTAAACTGGATTATTTCAACACAGCTGTTGCTTTCTCTAGATCTACCCTCAGTTTCAGAGGTTCAGTCCATGGTCAGCATAGCTCTGGGTCCAAGATGAGGTTTTATGGCAGAAGGTGTAGCTGAGGAAAGCAGCTCAAGACATGGAAACCAGGAAGCCCAGAAACAGATTTTCTTAATATACCTTTAATTTTGCCTATTTATTTTAATTCACAGCTAAGTTTTATTGTCTTATTATTTATAATCTTAAAAATCAAAATATATAGGTGTTTGGTGGGTATGTTTTTTGCACACTTATTTGGATAAGCTTTGATATGGGGATCATGCTAGGCTTATAAAATGAATGATAATGCCACTAAATTTTTTTTTGACACTTCAGATTTTAGAATGTAAGACTACCTACAAGGTTTCTTAAAGGTGTCAGATTTTAGAATGTAAGACTACCTACAAGGTTTCTTAAAGGTGTATTAGAAATTTTCCACAATATTTTCCAATTGGGACTGAAAATTTGGGGGCAGTAAAATTTTCAGTGTCCCATTTCCTACCCACCAAAGTTGATCTATCTGAATAGTTGATCTTTTCAGATTTTCCATTTCTTTCTGAGTCAGTTTTATTATTTTATTTTTTGAAAAAATACATTTTCTCCTTCTGTACTGGGGATTGAACCCAGGGGTGCACTACCCCTGAGCTACATCCCCAGCACTTGCTTTATGTTTTGAGACAGGGCCTCACTGAATTGCCAAGACTGTCCTGGAACTTGCAATACTCCTGCCTTAGACCCCCAAGTCACTGGGATTACCCTGTACATAGCCAAAAAAGTTTTTAAAAATATAAACTACAAATTGCTAAAATTGACTCATCAGAGGAGTCAGATATGGTTGTGCATGCCTATAATCCCAGAAACTCAGGAGGCTGAGCAGGAGGATTGCAAATTCGAAGCCAGCCTTGATAACTTAGAGAAATTCTCAACAAATTAGCAAGACCCTGTCTCAAAATTAAGCAAATAAAAAAGGACTGGAGATATATCTCAGTGGTAAAAGCACCCCTGAGTTCAATCCTCAGTACCAACAAACAAATGGTAGAACACTTACCCTGAGTGTGTGTGAGGCCCTGGATCCAATGCCCAGAACAACAACAACAATAAAAAAATAATTAATTTCAATTTGTAAACACTATCACATGAAGTTATTTTTTAAAAATATTTTTAGTTGTGGATGGACACAATACCTTATTATTTTTTTTAATATGGTGCTGAGGATCGAACCCAGTGCCTCACACATGCTAGGCAAGCACTCTACCACTGAGCCACAACCTCAGCTTAACACATAAAGTTATTCTTGATAGTCTATTATCAGAGCACCTCTCCCTGAATACTGGAAGTATTCTTTAAGACCAGATTGCCCCCTCCAATGTCCTAATGTCCCACAAATAGCCATCTTCTTTTTGTGCAAGTTTCCCCAGTTATTGGTAGCAACTCTTCTCCAATTATCTTGCTCCACTTCCTTTTGTGCTCCTCCAGTCTTTTCAGGAGCTGCTTCTAATCTTTACCCAAAGGAGCCTGTTTTTGTACGGTGTCAGGAGTCGAGACAGGGGTTTCCTGTTCTAATCTTATAGTGTTAGAGAAGAAGAAATGTGATACTTTTTCTGATCTCATTTATTAGATTTAAAGGATGAGCTGAGAGTGAAGAGAAGGGCAGGACCTCCAACTGGGGAAGAGGTCTAGAAGCCAGACTCTTGCCCATGACACAAAGGGCTCTCCAAGATCACACCTGCCTGTATCCTCTCCCAAGATTCCTCCTGTGATAACCTCCCAGCCATAAGGAAGTCAGGCAGTTCTCAGGGCACATTAACTATGTCACCTTTCACTAAGCTGCCAATGCTATTCTATCTGCCCAGGACACCCAAGTTAGATTTCTTGACTTGGACAGTACCTCTTAAGTTTCATGTTTTTTTGTTTGTTTTTAATATTAGGAATTGAACCCAGGGGTGCTCTACCACAGGGCTATATCCCTGGCCCCTTTTATTGGTTCTTTTTAGTTATACATGATAGTGGAATCCATTTTGATATAATTGTACAAGCATGGAATATACCTTATTCTAATTAAGACCTCATTCTTATGAATAAACATAATGGTGGGATTCACTCTGATGTATTCATATATGCACATAGGAAAATAATGTCAGATTCATTCCACTGTCTTTCCTTTTCCTATACCCCTTCCCTTCCCTTGATTCCCCTTTGTCTGATCCAGTGAACTTCTCTCCCCCTCCTTTATTGTGGTTTAGCTTCCACATATCAGCAAAAACATTCAATCTTTAGCTTGGGGGACTGACTTATTTCACTTAGTATGAGAGTCTTTAGAGCCATCCATTTGCCAGCAAATGTCATAAAACCATTCTTCTTAATGGCTGAATAATAATCCACTGTGTATATATACTACATTTTCTTTATCCATTCATCTGTTGAAGGGCACCTAAGTTGGCTCCATAGCCTAGCTATTGTGAATTGAGCTGCTACAAACCCATGGCCCTTTTTTATCTTTTGAGACAAGGTCTTGCTAAGTTGCCCAGGCTGGCCTCAAACTTGTGATCTTCTTGCTTCAGTCTCCTGACTAACTGAGATTATAGGCATGCACCACTCTGCCCAGCTAAGAGAAAAAAAAATTTTTAAAAAGCCACACAATTTCTATTTGTCAGTTATACCCCAATAAAGTCAAAGAAAGACAGAAATGAAGGAAGGGAGGGAGGGAGGGAGGGAGGGAGGGAACATGTTTGCCCTTGTAAACTCATATTCTAACTGGAGTAAAGATGGAAAAGGAAGTAAGTAAATTAAGTAGCATGTTACAAAGTGACATACTATTAATGGATAAGGAGGAGATGAGCAAAAGGAAGACAGAGTGCTGGTGCTAGGGATGGATGTGATGGATGTGAGGGAAAGTTGCAATATAAAAGAGGTCAGGGCAGGCTTTAACTGAGAATAAGCAATTTGAACAAAATCTTAAAGGAGGGAAGAATTCTTGAGAGAAGGAACAACTAAAGCTGAAGTCCTAGGATGGGAGTAGGTCAGAAGTTAGGGATCACAGACGAGGATGGCTAGAACAGAGTGTTGAGGAGGCAGCACAGCAGATAATGCCAGAGAAGTGAGGGTGGAGAGAGCACAGTGGGCCCTGTCTACCACTGTGGGATGTAGGCTTATCCTCTGAGTTCAGTGTGGAGTCACCGCAAAACTTTTAGAGAAGAATGACATGACATATTTTAAGGGATCACTCTGACTGCTGTGCTGATAAGTGAATATTTTATGTTGATAAGAGAACATACTAAGATAATAAAAGATGTTAAGGTTACAAAGTAAAAACTGGTATAAAATGTAGGAGAGTCCTTGGACATTAGAAGAGTTGGAAGGAAAAACAGAAAAATTTCTCACAAAGGACAAAAATATGGGAAAAAAGACCAAAATATAGAAAACAGGAGATAAAATGACCAACATCTTTTTAAAAATTCCAAAAACAGGAAACAGAGACATGTGAAAGAATGAAATTATCAAAGAAATTAATTTCAAAAAATTCCTTAAAAGAAAACGACATGAGTTTCCAGCCTGAAATGGACAATAGCATGATGTACAATGGGTGCCAGATAATAACAGGTCAATAAGACTCGTTTGTGAAATTTTAGAACACCGAAGACACAATACAAGCTAAATAACAAAGGAAGAGCCAAAATTCAGAGTGGCTGATATCTCCACAGAAGTCACACAAGAAGCTGGAAGGCAATGCAAGCACATTCTCACCTCAGGTAAAGGACAGGGCAGCAGGTTTCCTCATGGACAATTCTTTAAGAGGAAATGGGGGCTGGGGCTGGGGCTGTAGCTCAGTGGCAGAGCGCTTGCCTTGCACATGTGAGGTACTGGGTTCGATCCTCAGCACCACATTAAAATAAAATAAACAAAATGAAGATATCATGTCCATGTAAAACTAAAAAAAAAAAAAAATTTAAAAAAAGAGGAAATGGATGGAATACTAGGAGATGTGTACAGATGGGAGTCAGTCTGGGCTTCTAACAGAAAAATCATGTGAACTAACAAGACTTATAACTCCATGGAAAATTAATTTGTGCCAGAAGAGGAAAGTAAGTCATCACATACAGCCTGGCTCAGTTTGAATAGGGTGCATACATTCTTAGAAATGTCAGAATAGATATTAATCCAACCCAATGACACATGATATGGACAAAACAGAGGGACTGGAAGCATCTATAATGGGGGATGATCACGGAACACCTAAATCTCCATCTTCCACCAGATAAAGTCAATTGATAAGGCCTAACAGAAAAATCATGAAGTTGCAATATAAATATTTCATGTGGAGAGATCAAAGTCAATACTAACAAATTTAGCTGGAGGAGCTGAGAGGGAAGAGGGACTGAATGTGATAACTGATTTTCAGGATAAGCCTCATGGAACTTTAAAAAAAATGAACATTGATAATTTTGGGAAAAACAAAGCATTTAAAAGGAAAACTACCATAGCTCCTCATTCCTTAGCAGGTCACAACCTAGTCCTCTGTCAGTTAGCCACTCAAGTCCCCAACTCTTCCCATGCCAGCCTAGCCTATAGGCTTCAGATCACAGTGCCCATTACCAGCTTTGGGCTAGCCTAAGTCCATTTGGTCTAGTTCAAGTAAGACCTTTGCAGATCTTTTCAGACCCTGCTGAACCTCATTTCCTCTCCAACCCACTTATCAGACAATCCATTTTCAAAATTAATCTTTTGTTAAAGCTAATATTGGGGGCTAGAGATGTAACTCAGTAGTAGGGCACTTGCCTTGCATGAGCAAGGCCCTAGGTTTGATCCTTGGTACAGATTTTTTTTAATATATTTGTCCACTAGTTCAAAAATGGATCTCATTTTCCTGAAGTATGCTGCAAACTCCTGGAGGATGGCATAGTGGACAATTCCTTTTTGATGCCTACAAAGTGTGATTTGTCTATAACAGGCACTCAAAAAATACTTCATGGATAAACTTAAAGGAAGGATTCAAGGTGAATTAATACGCAACTTTAAATCAAAGTTTAGAGATAAAACCAAGGTTAGATTAAAGCTGTGACTGATAATAGTTAAGACATGTGAGGGATCTAATTGTGTCAAGGCAGAGCTACTTTCAAAGTTCTGTGATCTACTTTTTTTAGTTAATGTTTAAGTTGAATTGTTTTAATAAAGAGATATTTTGTTCTCATAGTACTCCAGTTCCAAGTTTCAGTGACCTGGGGCTTGATATGTAAATGTAGGTCCACTCTGCTAACATCTGATATGACTTTATAGACTTTGTGCCTCCCTCATTTGTTTTTCTAGATTGCAAAATCCTAATTTCTGCACAGAGACAAGTTATCTTCTTTTACTGTGAAATTGATAAAGACTATTGGAAAGAGATTACTTTTTTACCTCTTATTAGAGGTAGAAAGATGGAAATACCCAGGACAGCAACCCAGTAGAAGATCTTCATGAGTCAATGTTCAGAATGAGCAGGAGTTTTGAAATTGTGTCAAAATAATTCCACGATTCTTTTGGTCTCAGTGTGGTTTCATTTCTCAATAAATAGAAAAACTATTTGGCATTCTCTGACATTCCTCATTCGACATAAGCAAGCAATAAATGTGATACACCACATTAACAGGAAAAGGGACAAAACTTATATGATTATCTCAAAAGATAGAAAAAGGGACTTGACAAAATTCAATATCATAGGAAAAAAATCTTAAGTTACAGAAGAAATGTATCTCAACACAATAAAGATCATGTACAATAAGTCACAGTTAACATCATACTCAATGGGGGTTAGCTGAAAGCCTTTACTCTAAGATCTAGATCAAAACAAGGATGTCCCCTTCTCATATTCCTGCAGGTCTTAGCCAGAGCAATCAGGCAAGGAAAAAAAAAAGATGCCAGGCACACTGGCATACACCTGTAATCCCAGAGACTCAAGCAGGAGGATCCCAAGTTCAAGGCCAGTTTCAGCAATTTAGCAAGACCCTGTCTTCAAATAAAAAATAAAAAGATCTAGGGATGCAGCCAGGCATGGTAGCCTATGCCTGTAATCCCAGCGGCTTGGGAGGCTGAGACAGGAGAATCATGAGTTCAATGCCAGCCTCAGCAACTGCGAGGTGCTAAGCAATTCAGTGAGACTCTGTCTCTAAATAAAATACAAAACAGGGCTGGGGATGTGGCTCAGTGGTCAAGTACTCCTGAATTCAATCCCTGGTACAAAAAAAAAAAAAGATATAAAAATGCAGTTCAGTGGTAAAGCACCCCTGGATTCAATCCCAATATGAAAAAAAGGAACAAGAGAAAAAAGAGGAGGAGGAAGAAGAATTGCAAGAGGAAGAGAGTAAGATGACAATGATAAAAATAATAAATACTGGAGTAAACGTGAAGAAAAAAGAACACTTGTACACTGTTGGTGGATTTGTAAATTAGCACAGCCACCACGGAAATCAGTATGCAGTTTCCCCAAAAGACTAGGAATGTCACCCATCATATGACCCAACCACACCACTCCTCAGTATTTAGCCCAAAGAATTAAAGTCATCATACTATAGTGATACATGCATACCCAGGTTTATAGCAGCACAATTCACAATAGTCAAACAACATAACCAGCCTAGGAGTCTATCAGTGAATAAATGGATTTAAAAATATGGTATATATACACAGTGGAGTTTTATTCAGCAATAAAGAAATATGAAATTATGTAATTTGTAGGAAAATGGATGCAACAGAGCATTACCTTAAGCAAAATAAGCCAAACTCAGAAAATCAAGGGTTGTATGTTCTCTGTCATATCTGGAAGCTAGAGCAGAAAAAGGAAAAAGAGGTAGGGTGGATCTCATGAAAATCAAAGGGAGATCAGGAGAAAAAAGGGAGAAGGGGAGTGGAAAAGGAAATACTTGAGAATGATACTAATCAAATTATATTGTTATATCATGTACAAGTACACATATGTAACAACAAATCCCAGTATTATGATTATGCATACTCATAATACAAATTATAATGTAAAATATGGAAAAGAACAAATTCAGAAAAGCTGTAGGTAAATAATAATAATAATATAAACCAAGAAAACAATCCAATTTCTTAAAAAAAAAAACAAAACTCAGGAATAAATCTGACAACCCCAAGAATGGGAAACCTTGGCTCTCAACATGCTCCTTTGTGCTAGTCTTAAAATCATAGATCACAGGGCTGGGAGTGTGGCTCAATGGTAGAGCACTTGCTTAGCATGCATAAAGCCCTGGGTTTGATTCCCAGCACCATTAAATAAATAAATCAATATCTCAAATATGAAAACACATGGCCTGACTTGCTCCAGGTTCCTTCCGGTTGCTCTTATCTCTTTTTTTCCTCTTTTATTTAGACAGGATCTCACTGAGTCATAAGTGCCTCACTAAGTTGCTGCGTTTGGTTTTGAAATTAGCACAGGAATGCACTACCACGCCTGGTGCTCCTATGCTCACTATGGTCCACTAGGCCACAAACTCTCCCAGCCTGTTCATAATAAGGCTGCTGCCATTGTTTTAGCTATAGGGAGATTTCAACCCCAGGGCCTCAGGGCAAACTCTGAAGATACTATTAATCCCAGAGAAAACCCTCTCAAGGGATTAAAGTCTTGGCCAAAAAACTTCATCCTTCATATTGAAGCATTTTCTAGCTAGCTGGCTATTCTCAAGATACTGATAATGAAAGAATGGAGACAGAAAGGAACACCAAGGATTAGGGTTAACTCTAGAGCTAACAGGCTGCCTTCCACAGAAACCAGAGGAAAAAACCTGTTCTGCCTCTGATTGGGTCATATATTGCACATTGTTCTTTTCGGTAGGTCTTTGGGGTACCAAAGCTCCACTCCTGCCATGGACCTACTGCCTCTTTAGGCCTTGTTTGGTTTCTCAGTGCTCACAAAAGTTTGTTTACGAAATATTCCTGCATTGTTTCCGTGCCCTTTCTACAAAGCTTCCTTAGGCCCCTGGGTGTTATTGTCTAGCTAGAGAATAATGATGGATCTAGAAGGACTATACCTTCTGAGTGTTCTACAACCACTGGCACTGTTGGAGGAGGTCCAGTCTCAAAGAAAGAAAATGGTGTAGGTGGCACAGGGTACTCTGGCCAGCACTTCTGATACTGGCAGTGAATATCTTAGGGCATCATCACAACATGGGGTCCGATTTAGTCAGCAGGCCCAAGATACTGCATTTCTAATAAGTCCCCAAGTGATATCTATGCCATTGATCCAGAGACCAGCCCCTGAGCAGCAAGGGACAAGTGTGGGAGTACTGAGGGAGGAATGGTGAAAACAGGGAATAATAAGCTCCAGGAGAACAAGTCGAAAGCTCCTCTGAACCACCTCATTTTCAAGTTCTTCTCCACAGGGCCTTCTCTGCCTTGATGCACAGAGGGACCCAGGCCCAGGAAAATGCTGTCAAAAGGCCAGGGGCTGAGGTATCTTCACAACCTCCAGTAGGCAGTTCTGTCAGTGAAGGGAGCTGGGTTAGCTCCTGTCCCTGGTTCTGGGGTAGTTCTGCCAACAGAATGGCAGGTTCCTCAGGATGGCCCAAGGAACAGCAGATGGGCCGACATCCTTTATCCCACACCAAGGGAGTGACCTCCATCTCCATGTACCCGGTGCTTACTATGTGTAAATTCTCTGTACAAACTGCTTCATTTCACCCCCACCTCCACTTTATATAAAAACTGTGCTCCAAAGAATTAGTCCAATAACCCATGCACTAAACTGATTTAACTACATACCTTTGGGACTGAATCTAGGAAAAAAGTATCAGGATAAGAATTTAGACGACAGGCCAAGCCAACCAATGGACACTGACTTTGTATAACCCTTAGTAGAAACCCAACATAAGGGCTGGGGATATAGCTCTGTGGTGGAGCACTTGCCCAATATGTGCAAGTCCTAGGTTCAATCCCCAGGACGGTGCAAGTAAGTCAGCACTGTTAATTCTCCCAATATCAGGCTCCCTGGTAACACTAATGAGACACTTCCTATGCCAGCTAGTGTGTGTAGTCTATGAACTGGGTCTGCTGGCTTGAGCAGAAAGCCAAGAGGCTTTCACTCACCTGGGAGCACCATTTGCAGAGCAGCTGGAGCTGGCCTGCAGAACAGTTGGCAGAGGGCCATTTAGTAAAGTCTGAATTGAGTAGAGTCAGTCCACCTGCTTACACAATGGAACAAAGTACAGCCTGCACAGTGGGCCACACCTGTAATCCCAGCAACAGGGCCAGTGGGTTGGTGCTTGAAAGAGGAAGATCAAGTTCAAGATCAGGTTCAGTCACTGGAATTACAGGTGCCACACCAGCCAGAATGAAGGTTTAAAAAGTAGTCCTGGACATGCCTAATAAGAAGTGTAATAGTTGTCACAAATTTAGAACACCTGGTTTAACCAGACTTAAAATGGGAGGAGCTGCTTTTATATGATATCCATTTGACATTTGACCTTGGTCCCCATTACTCTTAAAATCTATCCCTCTACTTTGATTTTATTTGCCCAGTCCCAAAAGTCATTCATTCAGGTTTGGCCTAAGTAAGAATCATACCTAATTCAGGATTTTCTCAAGGATTAAAATGATAATGAAGAACCCTTAGAAAAGGGTTCAAGAAATATTCACCATTATTACGGAGGCTTAGACCTCCTCTATTAAGCACCAGTATAGTTACTGTCAATGCAAAGAAGTTACATGTGTGATAAGATACTCAGGTAACAGGAATGCTCAAATAGAGCAGCAAAGGTTATTCCTTCAGGGGGGCCCAAGACTACATGCATATAATGGAAAATTACAATAATGTGGCCAGGGGTGGGTATGTGGCTCAGTGATAGTGTGCCTGCCTAGCACATGTGAGGCCCTGGATTTGGTCCCCAATACTTGGGTTGGGGGAAACTGATCTTTCCAAAAAAAATCATGGAAACCTATACAAAACAGAATAGAAAAAAAAAAAAAAAATAGGGCCATACAATTGAAGCTCAAATTAAAAAAATAAAAAGGTATCCATGTTTATATGCTTAGAACATTTCTGTAAACTATATAAGGAACTTAATTGGACAACCTTTGGAGGCGAGTTTGGAGAACAAATGTTTACTCTTGACTTTATACCTTTCTGTTCCATCTTGATTTCCCCCTTACAAGAAAAAAAAGACCAAATAATTTAATTTGGCTGAAACTACTATGTGTGAGCTTTGCAAGCACTGCCCAACATAAAGTTTTATAAATATTATCTCACATTTTCACTGACAAGGCCCAACAACTTTAGAATACCAGATTCCCTAGGCTCCTTTCCCATTTCTAAATGCACCCAAACTTGGAGGCTGCCCTCATTCCCGAGTCATCTTCTCTCTGTACACTCACTCCACCTGTGATCTCATCCAACCCCAGGTTCTGAAGATAATGTCTAAACACTGAATCCTACATTTCTATCTCTAGCTTAAATGCTCTCTTGTGAACTCCACACTGTACTGCAACTAATGTCTCCACAGCACCACCTGGATGTCAAGGAGACATCTACATTTACATATCCAAAACCAAACTCATCTTTCCCCCCAAAATTGCCCTATCACAGCCTTCAAAATTTCAGCTGATGGTACATCCAAGCTTATAGTTGTTCAAATCTATTAACCTCAGAGTAAATGAATGACTAGAAAGTAGTCTAACTCATGATGCCAGTTACCCCAAAACAGTTATTCCTGGGTACTTTATAAAATCATTGAAATGTTTTCTGAATTATGTCTAAAGTTAACTCATGTTTAGTCCAGGATTTGGATTCTGACATTTTAATTTCTTTTGAATATAAGTCACTTTTTCAAGCAAAGAAGTAGAATCAACCTAAGGATGTGGTCCTCTAGGGATCCAAGCCAAGTCTTGAGATCTTCAGCAGAATGACACTATAGTACCAGGTGCTACCAATAGAGTTATACACTCTAAATAGCAACCACTTATCTTCATTTTTTTCCATTAGGGAACAGCCAAAAGTTCAGTCTTTAAAGGCATGATATATAGAACATCTTGATCTACAAAGGATAGAATGACCCAAATTATATGCAGGCCATCCTATTGGGAAACAAGATCAGAGCTGGTCAAGGATTGGTTATCAGAGACAGTGCTTATACTTTGAAAACTTACTCTGTGGCTCAAAAAATTCCTGGTTCCTGTCACTAAGAAACAAAGTAAAAAATATTACAGATGGAGCCACACCAACATGTGGTTTTAGGGAGGTCTTCCACCAGAATGTGAAAGTAGAGTTAAGTGTAGGGGATAAGATCTTTTGATATTTTAAAAATAAATTACTTAGTAACTAAGAAATTAGACATACCACACTCTTCCATTTGCTACAATAACAAATTGACAAAGAAGACTATTTAAAAGAAATGCTCAATATAAAGAGGGTGGGAATGGTAACACTTTCCACTACAGGATAATCTCCTGTTTTCCCAATTAGCATTGCTATTCTTCCATGATACATGTGGAAAAACTTGTTGAGTTTTGCCACGGCCAGATGAAAAACAGCGTTTCCTAATTAGCTAATTAAGCTCAATGAACATTTCTGGGATGGAACCATAAACTCTGGCCATTGTTTTGTCAAACATCTGCAAACTGCATAATTCCTCAGCCCTTAGCCATAGTTTCTGTTCAATATCTTAAAGCTGAGTTTAGTTCCACTGTGATTTGTCTCAGGGCTGAAGTGAGTGTTAGTCATCAAAGTCTGGAATGTCATCATAGGAGTAACCCCGGTAGCCTTTAGACGCATAGTAGGCGATGCGCAGATGGTAAAATCCTGGCAGGAACACCAGGATGCCAATAATCAGGACAGGAACGGCCCGGTCTGCCCCCTGGTGGCAGAAGAAGGAAAACATCAGAATTATACAAGTTAATAAATTTTAAGTGAAAGACACAGGCATTGTATACTTTCCTGAACATTTTCTTTGAATAGTAGACAAGGGAAAAGATTTACATTTACTTTCTTCCTGTTTATAAAGTGAAGGAAAGGCAGGGCATACTTGTAATCCTAGCTGCTCAGAAGGCTGAGGTAACTCAAGGCCAACCTAGGCTACATCAAGACCCCTTCTCAGTCATTCAATCAACTGAAGGAAAACTGCAAAGTACCAAAAATTATAAAAGAAAAACTATCCATTCTATTCCAGATATATGGCTCATTTCTTTCTTCTTTTTAAAAATATTTTTGTAGTTGTTGATAGACCTTTATTTTATTTATTCATATGCAGTGCTGAGAATTGAACCCAGTGCTTCACACATGCCAGGCAAGTGTGCTACCACTGAGCCCCAGCCCCTCCTTCTCCTTTTTAAAAGTTCTTAATTGTGGACACATCATATTCTCTGTCCTATTGTCTCTTTATAATAAGTATTTGTTATTATTATAACTCTTCATATATTTAAAATGTTAACACTCCACCAAAATGGACATATCATACTTTTACTCTGCTGTTCTTTGTATAGCTATTGGACATGCTGTGCCTTACTTTTTATAATTGTACAGAATACCACAATAAACCCCTGCTTTTCTCTGTGTGTGTTAACAGAATGGATGTGAATAATAGAATCAGTTCAGGACAACTATGTATTGAGGACAGCCTAAGAGAAAGAGCTACTAAATATCACTTTAGGTTTCTAAGGTATACTGAAACTTAATAGGAACTTCAACCAAACCCAACATAAAAAGGAACTAAACTGATGTATGGTTCAGTGGTACCAGACCTATACATTAACTGCTTCTCCCCACTCACCAGTAAGTCTGTACTGCTGCAAAGCTACAATGACAGAATGCTGCTCTAGCTAGAGCCCCTTATCAAAAATGAATCTTGGAAGCTAGGTTCAGCTATGCATAATTTGTCATACAATGGGCAAATTGTTCAATATTTCAGTGACCAAGTTTGCCTACCCACCTCACAGGAAATATAGGAAAACTTTGTTGCTCAGAGGTAAACATGTTTTATTATTTTATATACATATGTTATATACATACACACACACACACACACCCCACACACACCACACACACCCATATGTATTTTTTAATTTTTTTTTAACATGTCCCTCAGGTTTCCATTTGAGAAGTTTTGTTAAACTCACTGGCACCCAAATCAGGGCAATACTGCCCTACCTGGTGGCTCAGTATTAGCATGGCAACTCATCATTGGGACTAAAAGAAAATCTTTTTCTTCTTTCTGCTGGAAACTACAGCTGTGGCTCTTGTCTTAAAGATCTCATGGCACATTCCCACATGCCCATCAGCTTACCCCTTTGCTAATGTAGCCTGACAGCAGGAGGGAGCCTATGATAATGAGAAAGGCGCCAATCAAAAACAGCACAGTGGCAAGTGCAATGGCCTTATAAGGGATCTTAGGAGGGCTTTTCTTAAACTGGAAGAGAAAACAAAAACAAAAAAGACAAAGAACATCATTATGAAAATACCAGGGCAAAAACACTTTAAAGCAGGGAGGATAATTAACAACCAAAGTGGATACTTCAAGTGTGTTGAAATATGTCCTACCATCCAGTGCAACTCTGGGAGAGAAAGGGAAAGGACAGGTTACTCAAAGGAATTCCAATGAAATGTCATATTTTCTAGTTTTAACTAATTCCACACACCATTCACTGTACCTTAATTTTTTTTTTCAAGAAATAAAAACAGGAACTACTTTATGGTTATTTGTTCATTAGACATACATTTATTAAATGCCTTGCACAGGTACTAACTTATAACATGCTAAGGAAAAGTAAAGAAGTTAAGAGATTTTTGGCATCCAAAGTTAAGTCTGTACACCCTGGAAGGTTTTTAGAAACAGAAAATTCCAGTTTTTTTTTTGGTAAGGCATTACCACTCAAACAGTTCAATTCAAGCTTAAGATTCACACACAAACTTTCTAATGTTTGGCTCACAGTTGAATCTGAGCTAACTGGCTGGAAGCTTCCCAGATCTATTTTTATCTGTCCTTTAAGTATGGGTCCAGAGAGTACAAACAATAATTGATTTATTTATATTTAAAAGGATGGGTTCCTGTTATTTCTAGTTTTATCTAGAATATTCTACTTTAAGTGGAAGTGGGCAAAAAGAGATGATATGCTACTATTTTGTAGATAATGGTCAAGGTAGAATATAAACTTATCAATATTCTGTTTTACTTACTGTTTATCAAAGAATACCTTTAATAAATTGGATCTCATGACATCAGGAAAGAATGAAGATTCCCACAATCTGCTGGCTTCAGCAGTTAGTTTCTCCCTTAAAAGATGAACTGACTTTGACTAAAGAGTAAATAAACAATCCTTAACACAAATCCACTTAAAATCTGATTATTTTTGGACAAACTAAATAAAGTGTACAACTATAGGCAACTATAGGACTCTGGCATTACAATTACATTTTTTTTTTTTTTAAAGAAATAGATAATGTTGGAATTGGTTTGAAACTGCCCTGCCAAGGTTTGCTTCAGCAAGCTAGGGCTAAGAGTCGCAGAAATGAGTTTACTTCTCACTGTTCATTCCAATCTTCAGGGATAATTAGCAAAACTTCCACCATGAAGGTCTTCCTGCTAACTCATCAGAATAGTCACCAATCTTGTCACTTCCCTTCTGCATTTACCTGAAGGTCAATGTAGCCATCATCTGTGCTGGAGAGCCTTGAGTATTTTACTTTACTACTGGGGATTCCAGTAGCCAGATTAGTACGAGACGGCATCATAACACACGGACACAGCTACAGTCTAAAACAACAATGAAAAAAAGTGTTACTGTCTGTAGGTGATGATAATACATTACAGCCAACTTCAGATTCTATCTACTGGAATTCAGGGCTGCCATATCATATTGCAACTGATGATTTAGGCTTCATTGCTCTTAAAACCTGATATTCCTTTGACAGAGTACAAAAAAACCTCAGTACGTATTTAATTTGGTTTGTCCTCATAGAATGAGAACCAGGACATTCACCAAGAACCAAATTCCAGTTTACCTTACCACCAGTGTTCCCTAATTCTTCCAAAGTCACCAGAGAGTAGCTGGAAGAGGGACTTAAATTCAGGTGCACTTGATGCTAAAGAAGTACTTCTTGCCCCCTACCCCAGCTTAGAAACATACACTCAAGTGATTTTCTTACTTACCAAGGAAGGAAAAGAGGGTGGGAAATGGAATACACTCACATCAGCATTTTGCTTATTTCCCCTTGTTGGATGATATCACCCTTTTAAGGCATTCTTATAAATTTAGATAACCTCTTGGCTATTAGTATTACACCAGTGCCTTTAATATACCCCTCTCTGTTCCATTCCAAACACTGATAAGTTGTGATTCCATTTTCTGGGCTGTGTGGCTACCTAAAAATACTGAATTAAACAAACAAACCTGAATTAAAAGTCTGGCTTATTGTCCAAAATATTTGAAGACGGCAGTAATGAAATCATTCCTATATTGTCTGTTTGAAAGTGGATAAGACTTAAAAGCAATGACATTTAAATTTTAAAAATCTGAAATCTGTACACTTTTCCTCCATAAAGTCACCAAGGTATGTGAACAAGTAAATTTAAATTCAAAAGCATCTGAGAAACTTACGTACTTCAACAAGGGCAACAGAACAGACTGGCCTTTCTCCATGTGACATTTAGTAAATCATGATTATAATTTATCATGTGGCAGTTACCATTTACTTAGCCTTGGTTAGGTGTCAGGCTCATCTCTAAATGCTGTATACATATTTGACCAAAACTTGACTAATTATTACAGTCGACTTAAAGTAACAGCATTATGAAAGAACTGGTGCTATCCTGTCATTTTTATTAACACTAGTCCAATAATCAAGTATTGAAAAAAATAAAAGTAATGCTAACCCATATGCTTTTCTAAAAGGGTCAGAGGGATGGGGATGTACCTCAGTGTTAGCATGCCCACCTATCACATACTAGGCCCTGAATTCAATCCCAAGTAAGGGGGGTTGGAGTAATCAGGGGAGTTAGAACAAGGTGCATTAAATATTAGGTTATTAGTGTAGCGATTAATTAAAGTTAATTCTATAAAACTTAAAGTTCAAACTACCAATGTGTGTTAGTTTTGAGGGCATTTGACTATACCCGATTTGTATAATCCTTTCTTTAAAAAAAAAATTATCCTCCATTAATTATTCACACACTTGCATATAACAAAAACACACAAGGTGTGAGAAGGAGAGGAGAGACAAATGCTTATGAAACCAGAGTTTTGAGATGAGACTCAATTGCCCACTTCACCAATTTCTTCTGGGTTCTTGTTTCCCAAATTTTGAAGACTAAAATCCACAATCACGGAAGGTTAGGGTAAACAGAGTAGGATCTATTTAAGCAACAAGAGATAGAACTCCCGCCAAGCCGGAGGGGTACTGATAACAGAAAAACATTTTGGTGTGCCAGCTTAGGAGTTTATATATTGTTTTGAGCAGAGCGTGGAACAAAATCTATGTAAAATAGACCATCCAGTTCACTTCCATTGTCCTTCCCATGAGCCATCCTTCTTCCTACTAACTTCATCTGTGCTCACCCTCATCTTCCATTCTCCACCTCTGGGACAAAGGAATTAGCTGGAGGTGTTCCCACAGATGACCCTCAAGGTCTTTTACATTTGAAACAGGCTTTGAAGGTGCTGCTCATTAATAGGTGTACCAGTTAGTCTCCAGGTGTGGTTGAATGGGGCCCATCTTGGTCATTTTACTATCTATTCTAGCTTATTTTCATTCACTTATTCATGGTAAAGATAAAAAGAAAAAAGTTGACAGAATATTTTCAAAGTCTCAAAGTTTCTAACAGGCTTTTAACCATCTCCACCGCAACCTCCAAATTCCCTCAGCCCCTGAAGTGTTAATAAGAGCATCAGTAAAGCCCAGTGCCTGACATTACGCTCCTTTATATCCTTATTTTGCTGCCCGTCTCCGGACGTCGCCACGCAAGGAAAAGCCGACGCACATTTAGACCAAAAGCAAACAAAACTAGTTTCTGGAAAGAGGCCAACCGTGCGAAGCAAGCGAACGCTTCACATCTAGGACTCCGGCAGAGAACTCCAGTTTGCTTCAGGCGGGAACATTGGCTTGTAGCGAGGGGGTGCGAAGCTCCCGCCCCGCCCCGCCCCAACCCACGCATGTCTTACCGGAGCACCGCGCTAAGACTGGAGCTAGAGAGGAACTCGCCCACGGTTACCAGCCGAGGCGTCCCAGGCCTCATGGCACAGCCAACCTAACCGCCGACCTAGCAAATACCAGCTCGCCGCCGGAAGTGGCGTGCGGATGAAGGCGCGCCGGAAGTTGCGTCACCAAGAGCGACTTCTCACCCGCTTCCTGGGCGCGCCCAGGATAGCCCTTGGCGGGAGAACTCATCTTGCAGCAAGCGCTGGGGCTTGTCGGGGCGTATCGTGGTGGTGTAGGAAGCTGCTGCGACCTGGTCAGCCCGCGGCCACCGTCAGAGTGGCAGGCCAGAGTACATAGGGCCCCGCCCACCTGGGTCATAGTAGGGGCCCGGATAAGGCTGCAGTGATTCCTTTCTTGACCCCCGGAGCCAGTGGAGTCCCCCAGGAGGGGTAAGCCCAGGACCTCAGTGTACCCAGATCTCAATTCAGTGCTCAAGGGACGCAGACTACCACTGCACTCTAAGCAGATCTATTCTTGTGCCCTTTCCCTCCCCAGGCCAGTAGCGCTTCGCCCTGGTAAATGGCCGGCCCACAAGGGACTTTTGCACCATGTGAAGCTTTTTGAAATAAGGCCTCCTAACGTACAACTTACACATGGTGAAGTACAATTAGATGAATTCAGACAAATTTTACAGTCCTGGAACTGTGACCAGTCTAGTTAAATATTTCCACCCCCCCCACCCCCCCCAAAGTTCCAGACACCTTTGCAGCCTATTTCCTTCCCCATGTACTGGCAGAGTAGGTAGTGAATACCAACTAAATATGATGAGTTATTAACATCCAGAAAATGAACTCAGTGCAAGTACGATAGAAACTAGTCATTGAATCTACTAAACATAAAAGAAATATTTATTGCCATCTTCTTCTTAATGTAATTATACCAGGATGCTGTAGACTCCAAAAAAAAAAAAAAAGCCACATTTACATAAAATGGTAAGACATTTGCAGCCCATCATGGTTCAAATGAAGACACTTTCCTGTGACATCTGAAATTCAGATAACTTTATTTAAATCGAAAAACAATTCTTAAAACTGCATTTAAAGTCAAGACCTTTTTGTTATAAAAATCACCAGAAGTATTTCTACGTAAGGCAGAAAGAAGTATTTCTAGGTTAACAAAACCAGATTTGACTTTGGATTTTATTCTTAAGCTGTAGAGGATGGAAGGGGAAAAATAGGTTATTTACAGAAAACATTATCTACATATGTACTCAGTTACAAATTTGGTGACAGAAAAGACTTTCAGTACATGATGGCATTTTAGAAGCAGTTCTCAAAGAGCTTAGTTTTATTTCCTCAGATTTTAAGAATGCCTAAGATCCTTCTTCATCCTCGATCTTGGGAGCCAAATAATACTTTAAATGTCCCATGTCAGCAATTTTATACTCTACAACTGAAAGACAAGAAAATAGTGAATTACTGAAGGGCAGTATCAAATATACTACCTACAAAACAAAGTTCAAATTTATTATCATCTTACCAAGGGGTACATCTGCAGACATACTGAGTGTTACTGTAGGAGAGAGTGGAGTGGCTTTCGTAAAGAAGTTCAGGTACCTCAGTGCAAAAGTTAGCTGAACTGGCTCATTCATCTCTATGGTAACCTACAGGAGAAAACAAGATTTGTCATGCTGAAAAACACCAAGAAAGTTGTAGGCCATAATAAACACCTCTATTGGTAACTTTGAAGAGTACTCTGAAGTGAATTTAAGGACTCCCCCCAAAAAAGTATTTGGCTTATCTTTCCTATATAAACCATCAACTAAAATGTAATAATGGGAAAACTTCTCTTAATGAAAATAATCCTAATAAACAAATCAGCTAATAAAGAAATAGGAGGAATGAAATAAACTATTATATTTCAGCTTTGCAAACCCTAATGACAACAACTCTAGATGATAGCTAACATTCCAAAAAAGACATCCATTCGCCTTGTGTCTCCTACTGAAGATACATACCACCATCTAAAGTATTCTGGCTCTCCCAACCTCAAAACAAACAAGAGAACACTTTGAATGTCATCAAGCTTGAGACCTGTAGCTACTGATTTACAGAAAATACAGGGTGGACACACATATTAACTGACACACAGGGATACAACTGGCAAAATTCACACTTAAGAAAACTCTAAAACAAATAATCTAGTTTTAACTAAAATATTGTAAATGGAGAGGGAAAAAAAGCTCAAGAGTTAACCAACAGGTAAAATGAAAGTTAAGGGCAATGTCAACAAATTTCAATGTATGAACCTTATTAAAATCCTGATTTGGGCCTGGGGCTCAGTGGTAGAGCACCTGCCTTGCATGTGTGAGGCCCTGGGTTTGATCCTCAGCATCACATAAAAATAAAGAAATATAGTGTGTCCATCTACAACTAAAAAAATACTTAAAATTCCAATTTAAACAAACTGTTCTGAAATAACCAGGGGAAGGTGAATGCTTAAAAATTCCTTATAATTATTTTCTTGGATATGATATATAAGGCTTTTAAAAATGTTGGTGTGTGTGTGTGTGTGTGTGTGTGTGTGTAAACACACATTATTTTTTTCCTTTTTGTGGTGCTAGGAATTGATCCCAGAACTTGGTGCATATCAGGAAATTGCTGTACCACTGGACTAAGCCCTCAGACCTAGAGTTCTTTATATTTTGGTTAAATGAGGCTTCTCTAGGCACTCTCTCAAACTGGGGGGAAAAAAAAAAAAAAAGCTTAAGTATTCAACGCTAATCAATATTCAGCATTTAACGCAGTTCTTTCCAAGTTTTATGAAGTGTATGTTCTGGCCTTAATGAGAAAAATACTCTCATTTAAGTTTGATTCTGACACCAGGTCACTTAGTCTAAATTGTCTCTTAATCTTGCGCTTTTTGCTTTTCTACCTTCAAAATGAGCTAACAACTGAACCTACAATACGTACAACTAATAGTACTACTGGGGAGCTAGTAACAGCTGGACTTTCATCCCAATCCATCCTTCTGTTGAGTTGCTATCCCAGCCTAATTTGAGAAATGCAGAGTAAACATCTCCAGAAAGCTAAAGGTTGTATCAATCCTAACTTTAGAGAATGTATGGTTTTTATCCACACCCTGTTATTTTGTGGTTTGTAAAAGTGCTGAATTTGCACTCCCTTTTCACAGATGTAATTTTAAATTAAATGGCACTTGCCAATTTCAACAGTATCTTTCAGTTTTCACGAACTATTTACAGTTTTTTTTCTTTAATTTTGGCAAATAAACTAGTGGTAAACAGTAAAACTTTCTTCAAAAATTTCTATTTATTTAAATAGAAATTTAATTTTATTACTTACAGCTTCCTCTTCTTTATCAACATTACTTGTTTGAGACAACTTAATGTTTCCATTTCCAAGTTCTCCACTTGCAGAAAATTTCACTCCATCTTTTGCACAGGATATGACAACAGCATCTCCAATATGACTGAGGTCTCGGCATATACGTGCAAATTCACCAGAAGGCATCTTTACTACACAACTGTACTCTTGTTCCTATGAGCAAAACAAAAAAATCTCAAAAGTTAGGGCTGAGACCTGGCTCAATGGTAGAGCACTACTTGCCTAGCACATTTGAGGTTCTGGGTTTGATCCCCAGGCACTGCCAAAAAAAAAGATAACATTAATGCTGTAAATGTAAAGACCTGGCATCCTCACTTTAAGATGTGATATTTTAAGAAAAGCTAAAGACTTTCTGATTACTTTGAAATATTACTCACTGTATAATTCCCATCCCTGCCCCCAGTGCTAGGAACTGAACTCAGGTGTGTTCTGCCAATGGGTCATATCCCTAGCCTTTTTATTAATGCTCAAAAATTTTTGAGACAATCTCACTAAGTTGCTCAGGCTGGCCTAAAATTTGTAATCCTCTTGCCTCAGCTTCCTGAATAGCTGGGATTATAGGAGGCTGCTGTGCCCAGCTCATTGTAATTTCCTAATATATTCCACTATCCAATGAACAAGAACCCCCTCATGATCATCTTCCAGGCCTAAATCAAGAGAACATTACAAATCAGGATGCAGTGGCACATGCCTGTAATCCCAGCTAGGTTGAGGCAGGAGGTATGCAAGTAAAAAAAAAAAAAAAAAAAGACACTATTTTATGACACAGAATTTAGTTGCATTCTAAAAGAAAGGAGAAAATAGTATATTAGACATTTTAAATATCCCAACATCTCTTCTCTCCTTTGATATTAATAAGGTTAATACTAAAATCTGGTTTGGACCATGAACCAGCTGATATGCTTCTATAAAAAGTTCTGTTAGGAAGTAGGCTTTAAATTATTATATTCATATTTTACATTAATTATCACGACTATATGGTACTCCATAATCAGAAACTGATACTCACTGGAATTCCAAGTTGTTCAACATCTAAGTCCATTAACTTCATTTCATAATCTGAAACTTTCTCTTGATCTAACAAAAGAAAGCAAATGTTACTGAAAAAAGTGTTCATAACTAGGATGTTATACTTTATAACCACTATAGACATTCTCAAAATATTCACAGCTTTGAGAATTACTGACATAACTGACAGTAATTTTGTATAATTCAGTAAAAAGGTACAACTTACTCGGTGCTTCAAATACTAGCGCCAATGTATCCGCATTATCTTCAGCCCTTAATGTAATAATGTCTTCATTGCCAGCACATTTTAGTATTTTGGACATGCTACAATACAAGACAAAAGACACAGGATTTAAAATCAATAACACCTGCTCAAGAATCAGATTTCTTGTCTAGATATACTGCTTTGTAGTGGAGACTTGTCTAACATGCATTAGGTGCTGAGTTTGACCCCAGTGCCTTAAACATACTAACACCAGCAATTTCATCCGAGTATAAATCAGAGCATTTTCTGAATTATAAATCCTTTCAGCGGGTAAATTGTCAGACCACAATGATCATTAAAAATGATCTAGGGCCAGGTGTGGTGGTACATGCCTGCAATTCCAGCAACTTAGGAGGCCAAAACAGGAGGATCACAAATTCTAGGCCATCCTCGGCAACTTAATGAGATCCTGTGTCAAAAATATAATAGGGCTCGAGATGTAGCTCAATGGCAGTGCACCGGAGTTCAATCCCCAGAAAGGAGGAGTGGGGATTAGCGTTGGGGGTGTAACTCAGTGGTAAGAATGCTTGCCTAGCACACGGCAAAGCCCTGTGTTTGATCCTCAACACAGCAAGGGGGGAAAAATCTAATAGACCTATTAAAATACTGCTTGTATTATAAGTCAATATTTCTCATAAATCTTCTCTAAATGAAAACATACATGTGCACTAGATAGGCACTAATCTGGATAAATTTTCCCACAAGTTCTGGAGCTGAAAATAGTCACTGCGACTTTAATAATAAATAAAGAGTAGAAACAACCTATTGCCCCTATACAGAGTGACACATTTTCAGTAGGGCACGTTATAGGCGTTTAAAGTCAATCAGGACCTTAAATGTCCCATTCAAGGTTGCGGGAATTTAGTGAGCAGAGAACTTGAAACAGTCTTTTTTTCAGGCAATGGGGCAAAGATTGTCATTTTCCCGCCACCACCATGGCTTTGTGACTTTGGCGCGGAAAAAAGCCGGCTCGCTCGGCTGCCAGCGCGGGCTTTTCTGAACCGCGCGCTCCAGTGGGTCCCGCCTCCGGCATCACAGGCCAATGAGAAGTCGCAGATGGCCAACGCCATCCAATGAAGGCCCGATTTGGAGGCGCTCCCGCCAAGAGCAGGGGCTGCAGGAGAGCCAGGGCCCGATTCCCCGCGGCCCTGAAACTCACCTGGTGAGGTTCACACCCATGGCCAGGTTGCGGTCACAGCGGTAGGTGTCGAAGCCCTCGGAGCGCAGGGTGAGCTGCACCAAGGAGACATGGGACGAGTCCATACTCTGAAGGTTTACACCACCAGAGCTGATGTCCCAGCAGGCCTCGTTGATGAGGTCCTTGAGCGCTTCGAGCACCTTCTTCAAGATGGACCCCTGGACCAGACGCGCCTCGAACATGGTGGCGAAGTCTACGACGCAGCTACAGCTGAGTGAAAATCAGTAAGGTCTAGTCGGAGTTTAGGCTTCCCGAGGCCCAGAGAGAGCGGGCAAACACGGCGGCGTCGGAGACTAGAGAAGACGACGACCAGTGCGCCGCGCCTGCAACCGTTTAATGCCGCCGCGTCCGCAAGCGCGCGCTCTATGCTCCTGCGCCCCGCGTTGCGACGTCACCACGCTGCCCCGCCCAACTTCTGGGCGGGGAGACCCTAGGACCAATTGTATCTCGGATACGCTCAAACCCCACCCTCCCTAACCTCTGTTGGACAACATATGCGCAGGAGCGGGGCAGGAATGCTGCTCCCCTTTCGAGCGTCCTTTTGGAGGTTGGCTGAGCAGTCTAGCCTTTCTCTGTGCGTTTTGCCTGGTTGCTAAACTTGGGCACGAGACTAGTCCTTGCGTCCCGAGGGCCAGGTCTGGGTCCGGATCAACCTAAGTCCCCCAACCCCCAAAGAGTGCACTTTAATTTTGCTACTACAGTGGTGATGCTATTCTCAAAATGTCAAGCAATAAACAGATGCTCAGTTATCTTCATTATCCAGAGTTCCTAGGCTTCATATCTACCACTTCTCACTACCAACCTCATATAGTCAATCAGTTGTTTACACAGTCTTTTTTTTTTCTATAATTTTTTTTTAAAAATACGTTTATACCGTAAACACTTCTGCAAAGTACTTAATTCATGTCATGTACATATGATCTATATTAGTATCTCTTTTTTTAATATTTATTTTTTAGTTGTCATTGGACACAACATCTTTATTTATTTCTATGTGGTGCTGAGGATCGAACTCAGGACTTCGCACGTGCTAGGCGAGCGCTCTGCCACTGAACCACACCACAGCCCCTATATTAGTATCTATATTAGTATTATGTATTCCATTCATAATACATTCCATACATAAAAGATACATAATATTCCATATATGTAACCTATTTATTTAAAGATCCTGTCTCTAAATAAAATACAAAATAGGGCTGGGGATTTGGTTCAGTGGTAGAGTGTCTCTGAGTTCAATCCTCGGTACACACCACCCCCCAAAAAAGATTGCATTGTAGGGCTTAGGATGTAGTTAGTGCTGGAGCACTGGTATAATACGCACAAGGTACCAGACTCATCCCAAACAAACACCTTGAGCATGTAAATACCTTTAATGAGATTAACACCTTGAAGTAGTATTGCTGAATGGAAGAACATAATTTTTTTTGGGGGGGGGGACAATATTGGAGATGGAACCTAGGGTCTGCATGCTAGGCAAGCACGCTACCACTGAGCTATATTCCCAGCCCTTTATTTATTTATTTTTATAACAACTGTTTTTAAAACTTCCAAAACTTGAAGGCAAACTGGATGCCCACTGATAGGCAAATATATAACCGTGGTACACCTAGATAATAGAATATTATTCAGCTCTAAAAGGAATTGATTTGGGACATAGATGTAGATCAGTGGTAGAGCATTTGCCCAGAGTGTCCAAGGCCCTGGTTGTATCATCTGAACTGCCTCCCCCCAAAAAATATTATCAGAAATTGTTATAACAATAGCTGCGCACCATGGTTTATGCCTATAATCCCAGTGAGTAGGGAGGCTGAGGCAGGAGGATCACAAGTTCAAAGTCAGCCTCAGCAATTTAGGGAGGCAACTTAGCAAGATCCTGTCTCAAAACAAAACATAAAAAGGGCTGAGTATATGGCTCGGTAGTGAAGCAAGCACTCCTGAATTCAAAAAAAATAAATAAATAAAAATAAAAAATAAAAACAAATAAAGAAAAAGGAAAAGAAAAAATAAAAGAACTTTATGAAATAAAATATGAAGACAGCACTTTCAAATACTCAAAGTAACCAAATCTGATCTGAAAAGTCTGTGTTTCATTGGATTCCATATATAGGCAAGACCTTTTTAAAATTTTATTTTGAGTCAGGGTTTTGCTAAATTGCCCAATCTGGCCTCCAATTTGCTATCCACCTGCCTCAGTCTCCTGAGTAGCTAGACTTCTAGTCAGGTGTGCATTACCACACCCAGCTAAACTGATGGGTCACTAAACTGACCTTTAAAAGATCATTATAGGAGCCTGGTGCAGCAGCTTGGGAGACTGAGATAGGAGAATTGCGAGTTCAAAGCCAGCCTCAGCAAAAGGGAGGCACTAAGCAACTCAGTGAGATCCTGTCTCTAAATAAAATACAAAATAGGGCTGGGGATTTGGTTCAGTGGTTGAGTGCCTCTGAGTTCAATCCTCAGTACACCCCACCCCCTCAAAAAAGATTGTATTGTAGGGCTTAGGATGTAGTTAGTGCTGGGGCACTTGTATACTATGCACAAGGTACCAGACTCAATTCCCAATATTGAGGGCAAAAAAAGATTTTAATTTATAGTCCAGTCAATACTGTGTGTATGGGGCATGCCCATTTCCCCTTATCTTCCTAACTTTTAAGTATTAGTGATCTTGTTTTTATTTTTTTTTTCTGTGTTGCTAGGGATTGAACCCAGGGCCTTGCTAATGCTAGATGAGTAGTCTAACCACTGAGTGATGCCCCCCCCAACCAAAGTTGGGCATCTTTCATTCATATATATGTAATATATGTAGTATGTATACATATTATATATATATATATATATATATATATATATATATATATATGTACATATTGCATCCCTACTCTATTCTGTCCCTCTGACATGTATCTATTTATATCACATATATCTATTCACTGAATTTTATTAGATGTACCATTATTTTATGTAGCACAAGATATAAAACACCACCAAACTATGATCTAGTGCTTTATCATTTAAAATTTATATTTTATAATTATTAAAAGAATGTTTATACTTTAAAAAACATTATTGTCTTATAGCACTGTTGTACATACATTTAAAAGATACATGAGGGCAAAGGGTGTGCTCAATGATAGAATGCTTGCCTAGCATGTGTGAGGGTCTGGGATTGATCTCTAACATCATAAATAGGTTAAGGCATTCATACTATTTATTTACATTCAGAACTTCCTACCCAGTTGCTTATAGTATTGTTTTTCTTTTTTAAATATTTAGTTTTTAGTTTTTTAGGTGGATACAATGTCTTTATTTTATTTTTTATGTGGTGCTGAGGATCGAACCCAGTGCCTCACCCACGCTAGGGAAGCACTCTACCACTTGAGCCACAACTCCAGCCCTGTTGTTTTTCTATATACTATCGTGCTCTCTGTTGTCAAGGGTGTTGATGATGTAGCATTTCTGAAAAGTGCTACTCTTTTGTCTCTTGAATTGCTTCCAAGACCCTGCCACTCATTTGTAAGTTTTGATGCTGGCATTTTCTTGCTTTATGTGTGATCAATTATTCTTTGTGATAGAATAGCATGGGCAAGGCCCTGGGTTTAATCCTTAGCATCAAAATCAACCCCTTCACAATAACATCATAAAACAGTTTCATCTATTTGTGGGAATTTTCCTTTTTTGGGTCCCTTAAAATAGCAATTCCTCCAACCTAGGTGCCTTAAACAGATGAATGGTTAAAGAAAATGTGGTATTTATACACAATGGAATATTACTCAGCCATAAAGAAGAATGAAATTATGGCCTTTGCCTGCAAGTGAATGGAACTGGAGACTATCAAGCTAAGTGAAATAAGCCAGTCCCAAAACACCAAAGGCTGAATGTTCTGATATGTGGATGCTAACACACAATAAGGGGGATGGGGAGGGAAGAACAGAAGTTCATTGGATTAGACAAAGGGGAATGAAGTTAAGGGGGGGATGGGAATAGAAAAGACAGGAATGAATCAGACATAACTTTCCTATGTTCATATATGAATATATGACCAGTGTAACTGCATGTCATGTACAACCCCAAGAAAGGGATCCTAGTTAGAACAAGTTATATTAGATGTATATAGAATATGTCAAAATACACTCTACTATCTAAAAAGAACAATTTTAAAAGAAAGATGAATAGCCACAGTTATTAAAAATAATATTAAACACATTCCTCCTACCAAAAACAAATAGTAGCTTCTTTGGAATACGTTCATTCTTCTAGGGAGAAACATTTGTTTCACTCATAATGAATTTATATTCTTTTGCTATTCTGTTTTAGTGTTCCGGATTTACACAATATTTTGGTTTAATGCCATATCACAATCAGTCTGAATATTTTTTCTTTTTTAATGCTGAGAACTGAGCTCAGGGACTCACACATGCTGAGCACATGCTTTACCACTGAACTACACCTGCTCCCTGAAGACATTTTAAGTGACAAACTCCACTGGCATTGTACCGACGATGCATATGAATCTATTAAAATGAGGACTTAAAAATGGCTATGACCTGTGGTCAAAGAAGGCCTCTCTGAGAAAGTAGATTTTATCAGAGAAGCTAGGAGAGTAAGAACAAGCATTCTAGGCAGAGAGAAAATCATGATTAAAAGGTGGATATTAAGGCTAGGAGTATAATGTAGAGCCCTTGCCTAGCATAAACTAGGCCATAGGTTTGATCTCTAGCACTGAAAAAAAAAAAAAAAAGAAAGAAAGAAAAAGAAAAATGTAGGCATGCTTAGAAGGTATGCAGTCAGTGGTGTGTTGTAGATTACAGAGGTTGATATATCCAGAGCATACTGAAACATAGGGAAGTAATGAAGGTGAGGTTGGCAAAGAAAAGCAAGATAGAGATCACACAGGACTTTGTAGGCTCTCTGTAAGTATAAGAAAAAAGTTCTCAAAAGCAGGTCTTTTACATGATCCCATTTGCATTTTAAAGGGGTCACTTTACTTTAACATTTAGTAAAAGTACTATTCAATCAACGGGAGAATGGATTAAGTACATTTTTATCAAATGATGGGTTGAAATTTTAGAAAAGAATAATAATGATTCATCAAATTCAAGTTAGTTTTAAAAATTCAAATAAATATAAGCCGAATAAGAATTGAAATTATATATTTAGTAAATATTTATGAGACCTTACAGTGAGTTTCTAAAATGTAAAAGGAAAAACTCCATAAAACATAAGGAATGGATATAGAAGTTTAGTGTGCCTAGGAACACAGCACTGATGAATAGACGTTAGGTTTCAGTGTTAGAGGACACAACTCAAACTGATAAAAGTATTAAGATTTTGAGCTGGGCCTGTGCTGCATCCCTGTAATCCCAGTGACTAGGGGAACTGAGACAGGAAAATCTTAAGTTTGAAGCCAGCCTAAGCAACTTAGTGAGACCCTGTGTCAAAAATCAAAACAAAACAAAAAACAAACATACAAAACTGAAACAAAACAAAAAAACTGGATTTTGTAAGAGGCCATGTATTTGGACCAGGCACCTGCTCAGGGCCCAACAAACCAAACCAATATAGAGTTTAATCATAGTAAGTAAGCTTTGGTTGGTTGCAGAAGATCAATGATCTAATTAAGCTGTAAACAATTAACTAGTTAAGTTATGACCAATTAAGTGATTGACTGACTAGGCCATAGTTAAGTACAAACCTGTCATCTTCCTGCTTTAGTCTTTTGAGTTGCTGGGATTATAGGTGTGTACCACCATGCCTGGCAGAAATGGGCACTTTTATTCAATGTGAGTAGGAATACAAATTGATGCAATTTTTTTGTTAGGAATTTGAAAATGTGTATCAAAAGTCTTAGAATTGTATTTTAAGATTTTATTCTTTTTTTTCAAATGTCGATGGACCTTTATTCATTATTTATATGTGGTGCTGAGAATTGAACCCAGTGCCTCACATGTGCTAGGCAAGCGCTCCACTACTGAGCCCCAGCCCTAACCCCATAAGATTTTATTCTTTTATGTAAATGTACACTTGTGTCTATTTTTTTTGATATAGAAATTAAATCTCTAGGACTTTTTCCTAAGGAAGTAATCAGAGGTAGTTCCCAAGATCAAGCATATTTAATAATGTTTCTTACATGATCATTAATCCATCCAAATTGGAGATATCTTTAAAGATTAACAATTTCTCCTTATCTCCCTCCTCTTCCCGCTCCTCCCCCTTCCCCACCTCCAGCCCCAATACTGGGGATTGAACCCACAGGTGCTTTACCACTGAGCTACATCCAAAACCTTTTTTTTTTTTTAATTTTGAGATAGGGTCTTGCTAAATTTTTGAGGCTGACCTTGTGCAATCATCCTGTCTCAGAATCCAAGTATCTGTGATGAGATGTAGGTGCCCCTGCACCCCCATATATTTGCTTTTGTTAGCAGGTAAATCTGTAAGATGGAGTATTACCCAGCCTTTAAATTACCATTCTTAAAAAGCATTTAAGGATAAAGAGAAAATTCATGTTATAAAACAACATAAATAAAGGTTTTCTAATTTTCTGAAACTGTTATTATCTCTATATATGTACATAGAAAATGGAATGGAAAGGTAAGAATATAAATATTCAAAAAAATTTTAGTTGTAGATGGACACAATAGCTTTATTTATTTTTATGTGGTGCTGAGGATCAAACCCAGTGCCTCACACGTCAAGGCAGGTGCTCTACCACTGAGGTACAGCCCCAGCTCCAAGAATATAAATATTGACAGCAATTATCTGTGGCTGATGATACTACAAATAATTTTAGTTTTTTTCCATTATGCTTTTCTGTATTTTCTACACTTTTTAAGTTTTATTTATTATTATTATTTTTGGTACCAGGGATTGAACCTAGGGGTACTTTACCACTGAGTGACATCTGAAGCCTTTCTTATGATTTCTTATTATTTATTTATTTTTGGTACTGGGGATTGAGCCAGGGATGCTTAACTACCGAACATGCTTAGGGCCTTGGTAAATTGCTGAAGTTTGCCTGAAACCTATAATCCTTCTGCTTCAGACTCCCAAGCCACTGAGATCACAGTTGTGTGCCACTAAACCTGGCATATTTTCTACACTGTAGAAATATTAATGAATATTGGGAGAAAAATGCTGTAAACTATTTTATGTAGTTTCTTTCAAATTTCTTTTTTTTTTAATATTTTTAGGTGGACACAGTATCTTTATTTTATTTTTATGTGGTGCTGAGGATGGAACCCAGTGCCTCATGCATGCTAGGCGAGCACTCTACCACTGAGCCCCAGCCCCTGTCAAATTTCTTTAAAAATTAAGATCATATAGTAGTCATTCTCAATCCTTATTAGACTTACCTAGGGGTGTTTTTCAAAAAGTCTATTCCCCTTTGGTCTCCAGAAATTCTCAAATTGAGCTGGGGTGGTCCTTCCAACAGTAATTTTTAGAAGCTGCCCAGGTAATCCTAATGAATAATCAGGATTAAAAAAACTACTATTATAGCCAGGCACTGTGGTTCATGCCTGTAATACCTGCAATTCAGGAGGCTGAAGCAGAAGAATGACAAGTTTAAGACCAGACTTGGAAATTTAGCAAGTCCCTGTCTCAAAAATTTAAAAAGTAGCTGGATGCCATGGCAAACACATGTAATCCCAGTGGCTGGGGAGGTTGAGGCAGGAGGATTGTGAGTTCAAGGTCAGCCTCAGCAACTTAGTGAGGCCCTAAGCAACTTTGAGAGACCCTGTCTCTAAACAAAATATAAAAATGGCTGGGGATGTTGCTCAGTGGTTAAGTACCTCTGGGATCAATCCCTGGTAACACACACACACACACCAAAAAAAAAAAAAAAAAAAAGAGAGAGGGAGAGAGAGAGAGAAAAGAAAATTTAAAAAATAAAACGGACTGGGGGTGTATCTCAGTGATAAAGTGCTCCTGGGTTCAATTACCAGTATCCCCTGCAAAAAGTACTCTTACAGCATTTGTGATAAATAGGTAAATATTTGTGCTTAGAGCCTCTAGACTTATTGGTTAGAAAAAGTAAAACCTTGCTTATTAGAGAGAAGACTAATACATAATATACAGTTACCTAATAATTTAGTAGGCTTGTAAGATCATGGAAGTACAGGATTTGTATTTTTTGAAGATTATTTTTTTCAGTGCTGTGAATGAACCCAGGGCCTTGAACATGCTAGATAAGTGCTCTATCACTGAACCACATCCCCAGTCCTGAAACCTTGACAATTCTGCCTATTCTCAATTCAATGTTGCATGTCATTTTATTAAATTGGATAAGTTTTAGTTATCTGAGAACACTTGTCAAACTGTGATAAATAAAAAGGCAATATGATAAGCTAGAAAAAGCAGGTTAAGGCTGTTTTTTTTTTTCAACTTTTTTTTTTTTTTTGGAGTTGGTGGGGAACTTGTGCATGTTAGAGAAGCGCTCTATCACTGAGTTATATCAATAGCCCTTTCCACAATTCTTAAATAAATGTACAGTTTAAAGAAATGATTTTTGATAAGTTTTCCCCTCTAAGAGAAATAATATCATTATTCTTGGAACTCAAGAATTTTCATGTCACTTGTACCATTGCAGTTTTCAGATATTAAGATGAGGGGAGTTGTTTTTATCATGAAATAAAATTAATTATAGCAATAGCTACCCATTTACAATCAGTCTGAACATTCTGGGGATTAGGAATCCCATGCTAGTTATTTTTGTTAACACAGTATTTAACAGTAATGGAACTAAACAAGGAGTATAATGAAATCACTGTGTACAAGATATGCCACAAACCTGGAAGAAATAACTTTCAAGAAAAGAGTTAATTTAAGGAACAGAAAAGAAATCAAATTTGGGGTATGTTGGTGTATGTTGTAGTCTCAAGTATTGGGGAGGCTAAGCACAAGGGTCCAAATTCAAGCCAGTCTGGACAAATTAGCAAGACCTGTCTCAAAATAAACATTTTTTTTTTTTTTTGTACTGGGGAGTGAACCCAGGAGTGGTTTACCGCTGAGCTGTATCCCCAGTCCTTTAATTTTTTTTTTAAATTTGGAGACAAGGTCTTGCTAAATTGCTTTGAGCCTCACTAAACTGCTGAGCCTAACTTCGAACTTGGAAATCTCCTGCTTCAGCCTCATGAGTCTCAAAACAAAACTTTTACAAAAAGGACTGAGGATGTAGCTCAGTGGCAGAGTGAACCTGGGTTTGATCCCAGTATAATAAACAGACAAACAAAACACTATTCTAGTAGTTGTGCAACGTTTTAAAATAGAAAACAAAGTTCAGAGTTCAGGGCACCTTCAAATTTGTTAAAAGCACTGTTTCAAAAATTGGGGAATATACTCTTTTTAAAAAAATATTAATTTTGTTGTAGATGGATATACAGTATCTTTATTTATTTTTATGTGGTGCTGAGGGTCGAACTCAGTGCCTCACACTTTCAAGGCATGCACTTTACCACTGAGCTATAGCCTCAGCCCCTGGGGAATATACTCTTATGGCGATCAGGATATGTGATGGTTTTGGTGGCTCACGCCTGTAATACCAACTATGTGGGAGGCTGAGGCAGGAGGATTGCAAGTTGGAGGCCACTCTGGGCAATTCTGGAGCCCCTTTGTCAAAAAGAGAAAGGAAGTAGAGGGCTGGGGAAGGGGGAAGTAGCTCAGTGGTGGGGCTTTTGCCTGGTTTAATCTCCAGGAGGCAGGATGGGGGCAGAGGGGAAAGAAATCAGGATTATATAATGCCTTTTTCAGAATTCTCATTTTGTTACTGAAAATATGGAAAATCTTTATGGCATTGGAAAGAGACAAGTGGCCCTTGGAAGTATATAGAAGTGCAAGGTTTATTCAGCACTGGTGTGGGCTCAGTGGAGTCTTTTTCAAGGCTGAAGACAGTTCTTTGTTCTCATTATCTTTTATACAGTACATCCTACCAGGTTTCAAGACTTCCCCATGCAAGTAGCCTTGATTTCCTTTCCCTCTTTCCAAGCAGCTGTGGTTCCTGCCACAGCTGCTGAGCAAGCATGAATACAGAAGCAAACTAGCAGGTTGCAGTTATTAACAGAGATAAAAAAGAAACATCTAGGAAGGAGTTACCACTTCAATTTCTTTCCCCAAACGCCACACAGCTCAGGTCAAAATTATAAACAGGAAATTGCAACTTCTCTAAGGCAAGTTTTTCTCATTGTTAGATAACAATACGATTAAGGATAGAGAACTCGTGTTTTGCGTTGTTTGTAAAGAAGCAAGTAGGAAGCATAGAAGGTGATGCCCAAGCAACACAGCTATTCATGAATTCAGGCAGGCTGTATGTACGTTGGTTAGCTTGTATTCTGAATTGTATTTCTTACTAGGCATTTTCTACCAGGTAGGCCTTGGTTAAGTCATTTTCCTTCATAAGTTTTAATTCCACTCAAAAAATATTTAGGGGGCTGGGGTTGTGGCTCAGTGGAAAAGCACTTGTCTTGCATATGTGAGGTACTGGGTTTGATTCTCAGCACCGGATATAAATAAATGAATTAAACAAAGGTCCATTAACAATTTTAAAAAAAAATGGAAGTATTTAGGATGTGTCAGGTACATAGGAGACCCTCAGTTAAAAAAAAAAAAAAAAAGGCAGCATTCCTGTTCCCAAACTCGTCTTAACAACAATCCAGTGGCTGAGGGGATAGCTCAATAATATTGCCCAAGTTTAACATTCAGTAGGCCCTGTGTTCAATCCCCAGGACCAAAACCAAAACCAAAACCTCATAAGAAATTTGAAACACTGAAGATGATCTTATTTGTAAAATGAAAATCACATCCGTTGCCAAGTGACATGTGGCTTAAACAAGATAAACCAACTATAGCCCACTCAGCTCTATGCATACCTAGAGACTGCTTGGCAATGCACAACAGACTTCAGTTTGGGTTTCACTTTATTTTCACGTGATTCCCTCCTCGTAACCAGGTTGGCTCACGGAGCCTCACCACTTAAGGTCTGACAAATGGGTTCTTAAGTAAGCCTGGAACCCCAGCGCAGTGAATTCTTGCAGGCTAGACCCTCTCGGGGGCGCTTCTTGCCCTCAATAACCATTTACTTTCAAGACCTAGAACGCCGGAACCGCTACATTCGCGGTTAGGCGGGAGTTTCCATTGGCTAATCTCGCTCTGAAAGGCACGTTTTCCCCGCCCCCTTGTGGTGCTGTCCAATGCGCGTCTCTCTGCTCTGTTCCGCTCCGCCCCGCCCCGTTGCCCCGCCTGCCTAGTGTATTCCCGCTATTGGCGGATCTCCCGGGCCGAGATGGCGGCTGTGCGCGTGCGCGCTCTCTCCGAAACTCTTCCCTGGAGGAGGAGCGATTGGGAAGGCCGGGTCCTCTCGGCTCCGGTGGAAAAGCAGCGGAGAAGCTGGGCGGAGCTCCAGGGCTGGCGACCGGGCTGCGGAGGGGCCTGCGAGCCGCTGCTGAGCTGCGGAGTGCTCCGGTGGGCGAGCGAGCGAGCGAGGTTGGCGGAAGGAGTCTGCCCGTGTTCGAGCTGAGTTGAGCTGCACGCTCCGGCGGCTGCGCTGCTAGCCAGTGGCTACGTCGCGCCGGGGTCTCCAGCATGACGGAGCTGAGGCAGAGAGCGGTTCGCGAGCCGGACTCACCGCCCGAGGACAAGGTAGCGGCAGCGTCCGGGTGGGCGCGGCCCGGGCAGCGGAGGCCCGCGGGGAGCGCGCGCAGCGGGGTGGTCTGGCTCTCTGACCCTTTGTCGCGGCCGAGAGCATTGGGCCTGGGCAGCACTGAAGGTCCTCCAGGGCCACTGCAGGGCACGGCTGTGGATCGGGTTGGGGATGGTACCCTGGGGGCGTAAGGAGGAGCGCGCGGAGATTGCGCACGGCTGCCTGCTTCGCAGGGCTGGTTGGGGCATCCCCCACCTCCCTGAGGCCTTCCTGGGTGAGAAGACTCGAGACCCCGCAGAGCCTTCTCCGACTTCAGGCTCATTGCTCTTGTTAAAAATGTTATTTTGGGGTGGGGAAATCGAGACAAGGCCATAGGATTTGTCTTCTGGGGGATTTAAATCCCTTCTTAAAAGTTAAATCCGTTGGCTTTGATCAGAGAGGTGTCTTGACTCACGCAGTGAACCAGCCGGTTAGCAGGTGTTGGAAGGTCTACTTCCAAAGGGTTGTTTCCTGAGCCAAATGTGGGCTTTGATGGGGTAAAGAAGGAGGCCATCTTGGCGGGGATACAACCGGTTGGGGGGTGAGATGGAAGAGGGGTGGACTCCTTTGATTTAAATGTAAGGTTTGCGTAGGGAAGTTGAAGGTGAAGGATAGTTGTGTTACTGTGAACGTTGAATGACGACAAGAAGATTTGGGATTTTTGCGGTAATATTTATGCTTTTCAAGTTAGTAGTGGTCAGGAGCAAAAAGAAATTGTTTCCCTCCAGTGTCTGGGGATGGAACCCAGGACTTTACACGTTAGGCAAGCACTCTACCACTGGGCTACATCCGCAGCCCAGGAGCAGTGTGCTTGGAAAATGATCATTCAGTGATGTGTAGAATAGACAGGGGGAGCCTGAATCAGAATGATGGAGATTGGTTAAGTCGGGGGTCAGGGATTGTCTGTGGGTGACCTGCAGATGTTTTCTTTGACCAACATGTTCTCTTAAAAATCAGAAGATCTCTCCTAACAATCAGAATTTCTTTCTCTTTTTGGATTATTGGAGAATGTGCTATCACGTTCTCACCTGATTAATTGTTGTCTGGAGCTGAGGGTCATCTATTCCTTAGCAATCCCTGTTGCCTTAAACTAGCTCCATAGCACCCACTCATGTAGCCTGTACTTTTTGATTACTGAAGGAAAGGGAAATCAGGAAGGAAGTGATTATATGATTTGGTGACAGGATGTCAATAGAATAGTTTTACAAGGAGGAATGCTCTCATGAAAAAAAAATTTTAAAAACGACTCTCTTGTTATTGTGTAGAGTGGATCATCCAAGGAGACTGTCCATTTTGATGTTTAGGATATATTGGAGAAAATTTAGGGCTCGGGATACAGATTCAGGAGTTCATTGCAAAGATAAGGTACTTTGTAGTTTACTCCTTCAGATGAATATCCTGGTTTAGTCCCAAACAACTCTGTACTCATCCTGGTTGGTGAGTGTTCATGTGTTTGAAGGTACTGTACCCTTGTTTAAGGATGAGCTCATGGTTGGTGTTAAAGGAATTCTGTGGACCAAGAAGGTGTGAGAAGAGGGAGAAGGATGATAGCTGGCGAGGCTGTATTTTTGAAAAGCTAACTGTAATAACAAGATATGGTAAAGCAAAACAAAAACAGTCCAGGGATTATGAGGTGAAACAAAAATTTTACCCTCTCCACTCCTTGGATCCATCCTCCAAAGATAAAGTGCCAGTTGATTCTTAATTTTTCACATTCATGTTTTAGGTAGGGAGGACTCCAGGAGCTGTCCAGCTAAAGGTGCCTTAATAATTACAACTGTACTTGGAACTACTTATATAATGAAAGGACGCCTGGGTCATGAGGTCCACTAGGTGCTTACCATTCTCTAAAATGCAGCAGCAGCAGTTATGCCTTCTGTTAAAAGCCTGATGTAGTGCTGGGGCTATAGCTGAGTGGAAGAGTGCTTGCCTAGCATGTGTGAGGTACTGGGTTTGATCCACAGCACCACATAAAAATAAACAAATAAAGTAAAGGTATTCTGTCCATCTATAATTACAAAAGAAAGAAAGAAAGAAAGAAAGAGCTAGTCCATTACCCAGAGCAAAACAGTTTCTCTCCCCATCATTATTTCTGAATTATCACATATGGGATTTTAAAATAAGGGTACATTTATTTGACTTTGGTGAGTGTATAAAGTGTTTTTAAAAGTTGCATTTGTTCTGTTTCATAACTTGGGAAAAAAAAACTACCGGTATCCTTGTGTTATAATCCAAGGACATTAGAAATAACAAAATAAGGGTGTCTTTCTAGAGAAATGAATTGTAAAATCGGAACTTTCTTATTTCATAGAAAAATCCAGAGAACAGTTTTTCAGGTCACTTCTTTAAAAGAGCTAGAACAAGTTTGAAAGATTCCTCAAAATGCTACAGTTGCTTAATTGTTGTGGCAAAGCTATCTTGTAAATAGAAAATCACTAGTATCAAAATAATTTGAAGAATGTGTTTATAAAAGTCAGGAGGGGTATTGTTATATTTAGCATCCTAGAATGGAAGTTTCAAAGCCAATTGCTAATAAAGGAAATGTTCTCCTCTGAGATCTGTGCTTATAATTTTAAGGTCCCAAAGCACAGTATAGTTATAGTTGCCAAGCACAGAAACTTGGAATTTAAGCTTTGGGAATGATTTTTTTCCTCTCCAACTTTTTTTTTTTTTCCCCCAGTGGAGCTTAGGAAAAAAAAAAAGGATGAAATATGGGGCAAAAAATTGACATCACAAAATTTATTGTTGGATTGGCATTTCAGGAGATTTTGAAATTAAAGTTTTAGGTTTTCTTCTTTAAGTAGATGTTGAAATGCTATTAAAATTAGAACTTTACTTGTTTCAAGTCTTCCTTTCTCAATAAAGGAAACCAATATGAAGTAAACGACATCATGTAGAAAGGGGAGTTTATGCTTTAGCTGAAGATAGTTATGGTTAAGAGCAGGGGATTATAAAGAATGAAATTGTGGCATTTGCTGGTAAATGGATGGAACTGGAAAGTATCACATAAGTGAAATAAGCCAGACTCAGAAAGCCAAAGGTTGAATGTTTTCTCTGATATGTGGAGGCTAGTACAAAATAAGGAGTGGGGGTGGGGGAGAGGGAATGGGGTGGAGAATTCCATCAAAAAAGAAGGAAGACCAGTGGGCTAAATGAAAGGGACTGAGGGGGAGGAAGAAGAGATGAGATAAGAAAAGAACAGAGGAATGAATTAACCTAACCTTTTTGTATACTGTGAATATACCACAGTAAATCTCATCATCATCTATACCCACAAGACACTAACAAAAAAAGAAAAAAAAGTCTAGAAGTAAATATCAGAAAGATCAGTAGAGTTGAGGGAAGGGAACAAGAAAAGGGAAGAGGGGAGAGAAAGGGGATATAATGGGGACTGAATTTGAGCAATTTATATTCCATGCTTTTTAAATTATGTCAAAATGAATTCTAATGTTATGTATAACCAAAAAGAAGCAAACAAAAAAGAGCAGGGGCTTAAGTGTCAGCTAGATCTGTCTTGAGCCTGGACCCTGCCACTTAGCAGCTGTGTAACTTTGAGCTAATCATTGAACTTGTAAAAGTCTCAAATTTGTTCATCCCTAAAATGGGAGTGATAAAATTTCCCATGCTCATAGAACAATTGAATGGAATTCAGTGAGTAATTATGTTTCATACCCAGGGCAGAGCTTGACACATTGTAATGACATGTCAGCTATTGTTGCTGCGGGTAAAATAGTTTTTTAATAGGAAAAAACTTTCAGTCTTAGAAGGTGATTAAATCTTAAAGTTATTAGTGTTTGGAATAATCTACTTACAGTCATCACTTTCAAGTTTTATAGAAAGAGTTTGGACTGCTGGGCATGGAGGTGCTTACTGTAATCCCAGTGACTTGAGAGGCTGAGGCAGGAAGATTGCAAGTTCAAAGTCAGTCTCAGCAATTTAGTGAGACCCTATCTCAAAAAGGACTGGAGATGTGCCTCAGTGATTAAGTGCCCGTAGATTCAATCCCTGGTTATCCCTCCCAACCTCTGTGCTTCCTCCAAAAGGAATTTTTTGGTACTCATATCATAGTCAGGCCTTAAGTATAGAAGAAGCACTGGGCATTGCTGTATGCGGTTATTTTCTTTCTTTCAGAACTACTGAGGACTCTAGTGAGTAATTAAAATGGTTTTCTGGTGGAGTTTGAGAATGAACTATTGAAATAAAATTTAAGAGCTATAACTTATTTTAGATGTAGGAGGATTCCCCCCCGCCCCTCCATATCAGGGATTGAATTCAGGGGCATTTAACCACTGAGCCACATCCTCAGCCTTTTTATTTTTTATTTAAAGACAGGGTCTCGATAGGTTGCTTAGGCTGGCTTTGAACTTGCAATCCTCCTGCCTCAGCCTCCCAAACTGCTGGGATTATGGACATGTGCCGCCGTGCCCAGGGAGAAATGCATTCTTTAAATATATATTTGTACATATAGACGTGTGTGTGTGTGTGTGTGTGTGTGTGTGTGTATGTGTGTATATATGTATTTGTTTATTTTTTTGGTTCTGGAGAACTAGCCCAGGGCTTCATATGCAAGCTAAGCAAATACTCTTCCACTAAGCTAAACCTTCAGCCTTTTTTCTTTTTCTTTTTTACATTGGAAAGTGATTTGGGAATCGGAAAAGCAATCTCTGGTGCATTGTGGTATACACCTGTAATTCCAGCTACTTGGGAAACTGAGGCAGGAGAATCACAAGTTTGAGGCTGTCCTTAGTAATTTAGTGAGACCTTGTCTCTAAGTTAAAAATGAAAAGGACAGGGGATATAGCTTGGTGGTAAAGTGCCCCTGAGTTCAATCCCTTGTACCAAAAATAAATAAGAAAGAAAGAGAGAAAAAGGAAAAATAAAAATAGAAAAAGAAAAAGTAGTAAACTCTAACTACGGTTTCTAAGCTTCACTAGGGAAAAGAGGTGAAAGATTGCTTTGTCATATCACCCGTTATTCCAGGTTTCTAGTTTATGTTGATCAAACAGTATGATTTCATTTTAAAAGTTCGATTACTTCTCAATTTACAACTGTTAAAATTCATTTTTTTTCTTTTTTAAAATTTTTATTTATTTAATTTTTAGTCATACACGACAGTAGAATGCATTTTGATATTTAATACACACATGGAATGTACATACATCAATCATATTGTCTATTCTATTCTGCTGCCCTTCCTATCCTCCCTACTCCTCCCCTCCTTTCATTTTTTTTCCAAAAACCTAATTTTGTTTAAAATGTTTTGTGATTGCACAGGTTAATATATTTCATTAGAAGAATTAGTATCTTTTAAAAATGTTAAATCACTCATCATATGTTAGTAGAAAGGACCTTAGAGGTTATTATTTTATAGGAGAGAATACCATAATCCATAGAATTGAAGTTTTTGTTCAAGTTTACATAGTTGATTTGATACAGAGTTGTTAGTAGTATGAAGGGCTTCTAATTCCTTTTTATTTCCCCAGCATTATGCTACATAATGCTTTCTTCAAGAATATAGAATTAATTTACAGACTTTAAAAGCATCTCCATTAACTTTGAAAAGATGCCTGAATATCACCTATTTTTCTTATGTGACTTTAAATCTGAAAAATAGCCAAATAAGTCTTTGTAAAGGACATATATAAAAATAAAAATAAGCTGGATGTGGTGGCACACACCTGCAATCCCAGCAACTCAGGAGACTGAGGCAGGAGGATTGCAAGTTCAAAGTTAGCTAGCTTTAGCAACTTAGCAAGACTGTGTCTTAAAATAAAAATAATAAAAGGGCAAGGGAATATGGCTGTGGGTTCAATCCTCAGTACCTAAATAAATAAATAAAGGTCTCAGTAAGTGTGGAGATTTTATAGAAAAGCATTTTTTTTTTGGATAGAGAATATTGATTAGATCAGGTTTTCCCAGTTATTGGGTGACTGGTGGTTTATATATTTTGAAGCCCTTTCCTGGGAGTGGCCACTGGAGTTCTTGAAAGGAACTCCCAGAGTGATGCTCGGAGACCACAAGACTACACCCAGAACAACTTAGGTGAGGCTGCCTGGAAGAGTACTTTCTGGTTGATAGCTTTTAGTACCAGAACCATTTGTTCTGGCAACATTCAGTCTTTCAGTATTCAGCACTTCTCATTTGCTGGCTCCAGTATGCTGTATTCAGTGTCAGTGCTCATGAGGATGCTACCCAGGATTTTATACTAATTTTGATTCTCAATAATCCATTCTTTTTCTTTTTTTGCTTATTTATTTATTTATTGCTTATTTAAAGGAATCATTTATTTATTTTGCATGGTACTGGGATTGAATCCACACATACCATATAAGTGCTCTATCACTGAGTTGCCCCTCATCCATCAAGTAGAAATAATGAGAAGATCTTTGTTTATGTTATTGGTACTGGGGATTAAATCCAGGGATGTTGAACTATATCCACAGTTCTTTTTTTTTTTTTTTTTATTTTGAGACAGGATTTCACTAAGTTGCTGAGTAACTGTTTGAAAAAGTTTGTGTCAGTGTTTTCAATTTTCCCATCTTTTCTGGGATCTACATAGGGAGAATGTATTTCTCCACCTGGTGTTAACTTAATACATGTCATGTGTTGTGGAGTCTCCCAGACCTCCTTTACTGGTGCTGGAAGCTGTTGGGAAAAAGTACAACCATTCCTCTGGTTTATAAGAGAACAGACACCTACTCTCAACTATTAATTTTGCTAGGGTCTTGTTGAATGAATACTGATTGGATCCTGGCATTGAGCAGAGTTCCTGCCTTCCAAGTTTTGTCACATGGTGACCAGTTGGTTGGGGGAGTAATGAGATGCCCCTACAGAATCCCTATTAGCCAGCTTTTCATGCCAGTCACTGATCTTTGTCCTATGTTGTTTGCCTGGTAGTGGGAATGGCATCGGGCCTGCTAAGTTGAGTGACCTTCTAAAGAAAGTTTAACTTTGTTATGTTATTTTAACTAGGCAGTGCCTGGTTCAGAATTTGAAAGGAATGAAGAGTACTCCTTCCTCACTCACTTTTCCCCAGAGACATCCCCATGCCAGGTGGTAGTCCTCATAAGTGCTGTTGCCTGTGTGGAAGGACCTGACCTGTCCTGCCAACATCAGACATCCTTTTGCTTTGCTGCTTCTGGCATTAGCTCCTTTGTATCAGGTTCCCCCAAGCACTAGTTTGGGGCTTCTTTGTGAAGACTTTGCTGTGTTTTTTTGGGGTGGGGTGGGTGAGTACTAGGGATTGAACCTGTGGGCGCCTAACCACTAAGCCACATCCCCTGTCCTTTTTTGTATTTTATATAGAAACACGGTCTCACTGAATTGCTGAGTGCCTTGCTAAGTTGCTGAAGCTGGCTTTGAACTTGCAATCTTCCTGCCTCAGCCTCCCAAGCATCTGGGATTACAGGCGTGTGCCACTGTGGCTCTTGACTGAGTTTTTGAAAGAGCAACACTTTCTGTTCTTGAGTTTCTGGCATTGAGAGGATGTTTGTCATGAATCCTGGACCCCTCAGTGGGTGACTTTTAGAGTTTTGGCCCCACAGTCTTATGTCCTGCTGGTCTGTTCCTATACTTTCGGTGGTCTACAAGCATTCTTAGGTTCCTTAGTCACCACAGACGGACTTCCTCACAAGTTTGACTTCTATTGCTCTCCACACTGACCCTCATTCTCCAGTTTCCTCTGTAAATAGAACCACAGATTCTTTAGTTACTTTGGCTCTAAATCTGTTAGTCCTGTGTGTTTCCTCTGCTTCCTGCCTAGTCCTGAATATAGGTTCTAACCAGGTATTAACTGTATTTCTTTTCGTTGCTCTTGCACATTTCATATCGTTTCGGACTTGATGCCTGCCTGGTAGTTAAACTTTCCTATTGAGCATTCTCTGCACTTCAGGATTTGCTCTCAGCACCTTCCATTCATGTGCATGCCTTCTATGAAGTCTGTATATTAATCCCTGTGTGTCTACCAGGAAAGTGTTATCTGGGCAGGGTTTGCATTAGCATGTGGACTTGATCTCATTCTCTCCCCTTCTGTCTTGTAGAACACATCACCTCCTCCCCAAGGGACCAGCATGAAGCCCAGGTAACTAGCCATTGTGTACAACTCAAAGTTCAGCATCACAGTTTGATGCCAGTAGTCTCCTTCCTGGATCAGGTGATTGTGCACTACAGGGTTATCTGTTCGTTCTCTCTGTTCTAAGTGGAATTGTAGAAGAGGGACAGGATGGAGGGGGCAGGATAACCTTTTCTGACTAGGAATGGGAGACACACAGCGGTGTCTTGGCTTACTTCTCCCCTTAGTGGAAATTTAACTTGTTTATGTTTAGGTAGAGTCTGTTGCCTGAGGGGCTTCATTTAGGTTGAGTAGATGGGGCCAGAATCCTCCAAATCCCAGAATGAGGAGAATTCTCTGTGCTGTAGCCATTAATTCACACTATAAGCTTAAATTAACCCATATGGTATATTTGGTTTACTGAAACCTTCTGGGTTTTAGACTTGGGGGATGGCCAGGTTCTCTGTAGATGAGTCTGGGGGTGGAGCAGTTGTTTCAGGTATACAGACCTTCAGTTTCTCTTACAGTCCCTACTTGTTCTGTCTGTCATTCCATATGTCAAACATTGGTCCAGGTCTTCTAGGATTCAGAGGGCAGAACGTTTCCATTTCCCCTTGAGCTTTCCTGAAGCGCTTAGTTGGCCACATGTTATTTCATCCATCTTAGCTCTTTCAGTACCAAGGATTTAACCCAGGGGTGCTTTACCATTGAGGCACATCCCCAGCCCTTTTTATTTTTTATTTTGACACAGGGCCTCGATAAGTTGCTGAGGCTGGCCTTGATCTCATTCTCCTGCCTCAGCCTCCAGTTGCTGGGATTATGGGCGTGTACCACTATGTCCGGCTCTTTAGTCTTTTTTGTTATCTGAAAATTTGTACAACTCTCATATCCACTGATGATCCCTTACCCCTACCATTTCTGTCCAAAGCCATACTTTCATTTCTTACTGTACTCATTAACGTTTATTTTAGTGGGTTATTGGGGCCAAAGGTGTGTGTATGGGGTGGGGGTCGTTTACTTTCTTCAACAGGAAATTGAATTTAGAGAAATTGAGCTGGTATGACAACAGAGAAGCAGGTAGTTGCAACACTTTTTATCTTTTTTTGGGGGTTTAGTTTTGTTGTGAAGGATAAAGGTGGTTCCTGTTGACTGATGACACTTGTGAATTCTGGGCTTGGTCAAGAGCAAGTGCCTGTGTTTGGTTGGAGGTGGGTGATGGAAGAGGAGAAGCCAGGCAAGTGTTGTGTGCTTTGAAGTTTGAAGGAAGCTTTTGAGAGATGGAAAAGGACAGTGCCAAGTGCCATGGATGTGTCAAGTAGAATAGGAGTAGACACGATTAACCTCACTCGTGTGTTTTTCAGAGTGGCTCAGTATTCATTTTACAGAAGACGCTGTCCATCTCAGAAGATAATGGGACCTAAGTTTTTTTAAAAATTTTTTTGTAGATGAATACGTTTATTGTTTTTTTAATATTTATTTTTAGTTGTAGTTGGACATAATACCTTTATTTTATTTATTTATTTTTATGTGGTGCTGAGGATCAAATCTAGGGCCTTGCACATGCTAGGCGAGTGCTCTACTGCTGAGCCACAACCCCAGCCTAATACCTTTATTTTTACTTACTTATTCTTATGTGGTGCTGAGGATTGAACCCAGTGCCTTACCAGCTATTAGGAAAGTGCTTCACCACTGGGACCTAAGTTTTTTGAGCAGCAAACCTTTATACATGCATTTGCCTTTTTGTGTGTGTGTGGTGCTGAGGATTGAACCCAGGATTTCATACGTGCCAGGCAATCGCTCTACTACTGAGCTGCGTTGCCAGCCCATGCATTTGCCAATTTATGGATTTTGCTAAGCTCTTATTTATATTTCTTAGCTTCTATTCCCTTATGAAATAACTAGTCCTATATATTAATAGCATGTTTCTTTAAACATTGCAGCAAAATCTCAGGCTTCTATACCAAAAGTAGTCCATGCCTTGTTTAACCGCAAGTAATTAAAAACTCAAAATCGTAAACAAGTTAGAAGTATGTTTTTTTTTTTTTTCAAGTAAAAGAAGTCCTGGAGGTTGGCATTCTGGCATTTTTACAGTGTGAAGGATTCGGATTTCTCTAACTTTTTCTCCTACCATTCTGCGATGTGGCTTTTACCTTAAGTTTCGGGGGGCTGCTGGAATTCCTACCATTGACATCCATAAGTAGGAATAAGGAAGGAGAAAGAAACGTGTTGTTTTCCTGTAAGGCTACTTCCTAAAAATGCACTATCTCTACCCATAATTTTGTAACCTAAAATGATAATCTTGAATTCTTAAGAAATTATGTGGAAATGCTCTGTTGAAGAGAACCAGAGATGGTTCTGCTTTAACAGGTTGACTTGTGATACAAGTTATCCACAGGCACCTCCTTCCTGGCTTGCAGAAGAAATATGTGTTTCCTGGATGATGAAACAGAAACTTGATAAAGATTTTACAGGTACCTTCAGGGTTGGGTTTGAAACCCTGGTGTCCTGCTTGCTATCTGAGGGTCTAATGTTGATGCCACCATGGCTAGCTCTTAACAGCTTGCTGGGACAGTTCTCTCTGGGAAATGAACCAGTTACGCATAAATGCATCTTAGTAGACAGCCTTCAAAATAAGAGTTTTTTCATGGAAAAATAGTGAAAGGATAAAGTTGAGAAATAGATCTGGCCTCATTTTGTTGTGTATGGAAATTGACTCAAGGGGACAGGCCAGCCAGCTAGAGTGCTGATTGTCTCTGGCCAGTTTTTTCCCATGGGATTAACTCTGAAGGCATAAATCATACACTGTCTCTGTTCCCTTCAACTATAGGTTGATATTGTCCCATGTTACTTTGAGTGTGAAGATAGCTTGAGGATGAACAATGGCCCTCTTGATTGCTAATCTTTTGGCTCCTTTGAGTACAGTCTCTCCTTACAGTCTGGTCTGTGCTGTGTTTGGGCTGCTGTCTGTCTTCTGTCATCTTGGGAGAGCAAAAACCTTGTGAGTTTTGTTATCACATGTACATGTCAGCCAGACACTCAGATTTCTCTTGGAACAGTTGCCATTTCTGTCTTCTCCATTCCTTGGAATTCTCTGTATAGAGAATTTTCAATTTGCACATAGTGGTCTTTTGAAAATGTGTCACTGGGGAAAAGCTATTTTGAGAACCTCTGACCAAGAACCATTTCTTTCAGAGATGGCAGCATCTCCTAGGGACTTTTCATCTGGCAAGTGAGATCTTATTGTTATGAGAGTCCTGTTTAGTTATTGGGAGCAGGGCTTTAAAGACATATTGTTTCTTAGATTTCAGGGAAGAATTATCTGATTTATTGGGACTAGTGTCTAACGTATGACTCTCATATTTCTCAGTGGTCTCTAAATATCCAAACGCTAGAACGAACCAGCAATTTAGCAATCCCTTGTCTCAATATAAAAGTTAAAAAGACTGGAGATGTAGCTCAGTGGTAAAAATGCAATCCTTAGTGTCAAAAACAAAAAACAAAAAACAAAAAACAAAAAAAAAACTTTCAAAAGATCCAAAAAGGGGCTGGTGTTGTTGCTCAGTGGTTGAGTGCTTGCCTCGCATGTGTGAGGCACTGGGTTCAATCTGCAGCACCACATAAAAAAATAAATAAAAGATATTGTGTCTCTCTGCAACTAAATAATAATAATAAAAGGATCAAAAAGGGGGTGCTGGTGTGAGCATTCTTCATGGCTATTAATAAAAAATAAATATTTAAAAAAAGAACCTAGGGCCTTACACATGCTAGGCAAGCGCTCCACTGCTGAGCCACAACTCCAGCCCCTCATGGCCCTTTATTTTCAGGGAAATTTGGCTCAGAATTTCCAGCCTTCATCACTTTACTTTATCACTAATCTCTCACCAGTTAGATGAATTTTTTCAGTGTTGCTCATGTGGTTGTGGAAGTTGACCTTGGGGACTTATTTTTCTGGTTGCTTTGAAGAATGTCTTGTTGCCTCACTATTCATTTGTGTGTGACTGACTTTAAGGCCTACCTGGGGTTGTATTAAGCTGGAGGATAAGAATGAATATGATTTGAAGAGTGGACAGAGAATGAGACAGCAGTCCTGAAATGTGATGGGGGACCTTGAAGACTATGTCAGCACCTACGAAGGTGTCTGCATTGAGGATGATATTTTGTCTTCCTTAAAATTATGAAAGTTTTGAAATTATTAAATTTCGTGGAAATATATGTATATATTTTTTGGTACAGGGATTTAACCCTGAGGCACTTTACCACTGAGCTACAACCAAACCCTTTTTTTAAAAAATATGTTTTTAGTTGTAGTTGGACATAGTATCTTTATTTATTTTTATGTAGTGCTGAGGATTGAACCCAGTGCCTTACATGTGCACGGCAGGAGCTCAACCACTGAGCTACAGCCCCAGCCCCATCCAAGCCCTTTTTATTTTTTATTTTAAGACAGGATCTCACTAAGTTGCTTAGGGCCTAACTAAAGTTGCTGAGGCTGGCCTTGAATTTGTTGGTGGTCCTTCTGCCTCAACCTCTAGGTCCGCTGAGATTATAGGTGTGGTTCACTGAGCCTGGCTAGAAATAAATTTTTGTGGAAAATAATGGAGGTAAAAGGAAAGTATAGAAAAAATTTACATTACCTTTAATTTCACAATCCAGAATGTAACTACTGTTAATTTTTTTTTTGGTGCATGTCCTAGATAATCTTTTTCTTATGATTTAAAAATGGCTGTTTGGTATTTTCCCTATATTTGAATGATGTGAGTATTTGTTAAATTGATCATGGCAGAATTGTTGGATTGCAGGTTGTTTCCTTTATGTATTGCTATGATGGACATTCTCACATGTATTATATTTCTCTGGATGTTCACGTAAGGTATTTTTATTAACATGGAATGACTAAATTAGAGATATAAGCTCTTAAATAAAGGCTTTTAAGCCAGGCTTGGTGGTACATGCCTGTAATTCCAGCAACTTGGAAGACTGAGGTAGAAGGACTGCAAGTTCAAGGTCAGCCTAGGCAATTTAGTGAGACCCAGTCTTAAAATAAAAGACTGTGGATGAAAAAGGACACTAATGGAATAAAACTTCTGAGACCTGGAAAAAAAAAATTGCAGATGTAGCTCATTGGTAGAGTGCCCTGAGATGAGGATCCTGTTCCAAACACATACAGAAACACACACATCCCCAGCCCTTTTTATATTTTATTTAGAGACAGGGTCTTGCTGAGTTGCTAAGGGCCTCGCTAAGTTGCTGAATTTGTGATCCTCCTGCCTCAGTCTTCCGAGTCTCTGGGATTATAGGCGTGTGCCTCTACACTAGGCTATAAAAAGGATTTTTAATACATAACTTCTAAATTACCTTTAAGAAAGATGGTGCTTATTTATAGTTTTTTAAAAAAAATTTATGTATTTTTTTAGTTGTAGGTGAACACACAGTATATTTATTTTTGTGTGGTGCTGAGGATCAAACTCAGTGCCTCACACATGCGAGGTAAGTGCTTTTCCACTGAGCTACAGCCCCAGCCCCTTATTTATAGTTAAAAAAAAAATTTTTTTTAGTTGTGGATGGCCATAATACCTTCATTTATTTATTTTTATGTGATGCCTAGGATCAAACCCAGTGCTTCACACATGCTAAGCAAGCACTTTACCAGTGAACCAACCCCAGCCCGTTATTTATAGTTTTGTGGAGTATGAGTATACTGATTATCTTTAGCTCTGGCCCACAGTGAATATTAATCTTTTCATGTATTCATTCAATCTGATGTGAGAAAAATGCCAATTGGCTGTTTCTCTTTTTCTGTTGGCATTGACATGTTCACATTTTTCTTGATTCCTAAGAGGATTTTTGGTTTTGGTGTTGGGGATTGAACCCAGGGCCTTTCTCACACACTTTACCACTGAGTTTTGCCCCTAACCCCTGCCAGTCATCTTTTGTTTTCCTGTGTCGACATGCTTGTAAAGGCCTCACTTCCCTTCTCATGGAGGTATTTAACTTAGTATTAAATTGTATGTTCTCTTAGTATTTATATAGTTTGCTTTTTTTGGTGCGTGAGTACTGGGGATTGAACCCAGGGGCGCTTTCCACAGAGCTACATTGGTAGCTTTTTTTTTTAATATTTAGTTTTTAGTTGTAGTTGGACACAATACCTTTATTTTTGTTTATTTATTTTTATGTGGTGCTGGGGGTCAAACCCAGGGCCTTGCACATGCTAGACGAACGCTCTGATGCTGAGCCACAACCCCAGCCCTACATTGGTAGCTTTTTAATTTTATTTTTATACATGGTTCTGCCATATTGCCTAGGCTGCCTTCGAACTTGTCATCCTCCTGAATAGCTGGGATTATAGTTGTGTGTCACCTTGCTCAACTAGCTGGAATATATTTTAATGAGTGGTTCAGAGAGATCTGAATTGTAAGATTTGTTTTCACAGGGTTTTAGAAAATGATCATTCATTTTTCATAGTTATTCCACTGTGGTAGCCAGGGAATATTTAGGGCAGGGTATGGCTGTTTGTAGGCTGGCTGCTTTAGTAGAACTGTGATATTACTACTATTTCTTGGCCACCCAGTGACCACTTTGCTGTGTGAATCCATTTCTAGAAGTGATCTTGCTTCATTATCAGAAATATTTTCTATTTTTTATATTTATTTTAGTAGTAGTTAGACATAATATCTTTAATTTTATTTGTTTTTATTTTTATGTGGTGCTGAGGACCAAATCTAGGGCCTCCAACATGCGAGGCAAGCGCTCTACCTCTGAGCCACAACCTCAGCCCAATTATCAGAAATATTGACTCCTTAGCCAAGAATAGTGGCACACACTTACAATCCCAGCAACTTGGGAGGCTTAGGCAAGAGATTGTAAATTCAAGACCAGCCTTAGCAATTTAGTGAGATCTGGTCTCAAAAAATAAAAATAAAAATAAAAAAGATGGGGATGTAGCTCAGTGGTTAAGTGCCACTGGGTTCAATCCCCAGTACAAAAACAAAAACAAAAAACACAGACAAACAAAACAAACTGCAAAACAACAACAATGAAAACCCCTCCCAAAACAAAAACAGGCTCCTATTTTATAGGGATGAATAAACAGATCTTCTGAAGTTCAATAACTTGAGAAGTTGGAAATTTGAACCCAGGTGAGCTGAATCTGAATCCATGTTCTTTGCCTTAGGCATTCTGCTTCCTTGGCATTCTGGTCTCCCAAGTCATTTTGACCCAGAGTTTTGCCAGTGGGCTCCTAAAACAAGGAGGACATGTGGGCTTCTCAGAGTCAGCTCTTGCCTTCTCTGTACTGAGTTCCTTGTGGCGGCACGCTGGAAGCAAGTATATCTTGAAGAAATGCAAGGCCTGTGTGCACAGAGCTCTTGTCCTCTAAGACCTGGCTCAGCTTCTTATGTGAAATCCTCCCAACTCCTCCACCCCATTTCTTCATCTCCCTCCCTTCCCTGGGCTTCTGTGGAAATTGGCTGTCCAACCCTCATTAGGTGTGGTCTCCTGCTGTCTACTCAGCAGATGGTCTCTGGAGTCTGGCCCTTTTGTCCTGTATTTCTGTAGCTCCCTCATGATTCAAAAGGCATGTTGTTTCATGGCAGTTCCTGGCAGGGTGGCAAAACTGTCCTTGGGGAACAGAGTCAGAGCTCACAGTTTCAGCTTTCCTGTTGAATTGGTCATGCACTTCTGTTTGGTAGACTTGGCTTATTCCTGGCACCTAACAGTTGTCAGGAGGTTGAGTTGGTGCTAAGTTAGCTGTGAAGATTAGGAACTGCCTGGGCAATGAGTACCAGGTCTCTGGTTTCAGGAGAGATATGTTGTGTTTAGTGACTAGTGTTAGGTAGCAAAAATAAAATAATGGCATGTTAGTATTTATTTTTGGTATTGAAGTACCACATTAATATATGTGTTAATGCTTCATTAACCTATGTGTTTAGAATTAATCCCAGTATTTTATTAAAAATTGCTTAGGATTTATGAAACTAAAAAGTAAAACGGCACAAAATTTGGACAAACTATAGAGTAGCATGTAAATATCTAAATTCACAAAAATTTATTGCTAAACATGAATTACTCTTCCTATATAGGTTACTAGATAAAGTAATAAAATTTAAATTTTAATCACTGGGCTGGGGATATAGCTCAGTTGGTTGAGTGCTTGTCTCACATGCGTAAGACCCTGGGTTCAATCCCCAGCACCACCCCCCCAAAAAAAACCACAAAAAAACCCAACTAAAATGCACTAAATTACTAAATTCAGGATTAAGATTTAAAACTCAGTCCTCTTTTAAAATATGTATCAATGGTGACATTGATTTAAGATTTTGTTTTTTCTCTGTGCTGGAAAACTCTAGAAGGAGGGGAATGATAAAACCACTCAACTGGAAGTCTTCCTCTTTATCTTCATCTTTAAAGAATTTCACCTGTTGTGTGGTAACTTTTAGGCTACTCTGGGTATGTAGAGACTGCTGCCTTTTAATTACTGATATGCTGTGGTTTTTGTCTCAAAGACTGTATTTCCTGTTTGTCTTGGTGTGCTTCAATTTCATCATTAGTATGGAAAGTCTTAAAACTGGACTAAGAATTAGTCTTCAAGTAGAGGCTCTGCTTTTATTGACTGATTTTCTTCCTCTTCCTGAGGATTATGGAAGGAAAGAAAAAGGTTTCTAAATGAGGACACCGGTAGGAAAGTCTCAAAGTATAAATGGGACAAGGAGAAAAGCATGTCATTTAGGATGTGTACCACACAGGAGTTATTTCTTTATGTTTTAGGTTGTCATTGTGTCTTGCCCTCCCCACCCTTCCCATTGTGGCTTAACAACTGAGTCACATCCCCAGCTCTTTTTATTTTTTTGAATTTTGAGACAGGGTCTTGCTGAGTTGCTTTAGAGCCTTGCCAAGTTGCTGAGGGTCTTGCTTTGAACTGGTCATCTTCCTGCGTCAGCCTCCTGAGTTGCTGGGATTATAGGTATGTATCACCACAACTGGCTCCATTTTCCTTTTGATCCTGAGTAGTAACTAGAGTTTGTATGCTGATTTAGTTCACAACATATTTTCCTGCATTGTCTCAGGACTTTTCAAGCTTTTTTAGTCCTGTGTCCACAGAAATATACTTTATACTGCATCCCTGTACCAGCTTGCATGTGGGAATTACTTGGAAACAAAAAGTTTCATGAACAGGTACATACTTTTACTATCTGTGAACGTTCACAAGTTTCTGTTCTGCTTGATTCTGTCTTATTCTCCTTTTTTTTTTTTTAATATTAGTTGTAGATGGACACAATACCTTTATTTTATTCGTTCATTTTTATGTGGTGCTGGGGATCGAACCCAGTGCCTCATGCATGCTAGGCAAGCACTCCACCACTGAGCCACAACCCCAGCCCTTATTCTATTTTTTGATAAGCTATTTTTTAGAGTAACATACATGCAGAAATATGTACATACCATAATTTTTCAGTGATTTTTTCATAAAGCATTCACTTCCTGCCACCAGCACCCAGATCAAACAAAATGTTCCAGTTCTCATGAAGGCTTCCACGTGATGGTATGTGTTTATTTTTTTTGTGGTGCTGGCAATCAAACTCAGGGCCTTAAACATTAGGCAGGTGCTCTACCACCGAGCTCTATCCCCAGCCCCGCAGTGTCTTCTAGTCACTGCCTTCTTTCATAAATGGCTTCTAGCTCAACTTAATATGGCAACATATTCTTTTTTTTTTTTTGCTTATTGTGACCTACTGAATTGATTTCAAGGCCCACTAGGTCCCCAACTCATAGTTTGAACAACATGGCCTTATTTTTATCCTGCCAATAATCCTGAGAATTTTTTAAATGAAAAAGCTGAGGCCCTGAAATGATTTGATTTCTCCCAAGCTCATACATTTTAGTGTACTGTTTGCCTTTTCCCTGTGCATTTGCTTGTCCCTGAGATGAGGAGTGTCTTGCTTTAGAAAGTCAGTTATGTAACTCTTTTTTGTTTTATGTCTAGTTTATCACTTCCTCTTAATATGTTTACAGAATCAGTATTCATTATTAATGTAGCTCTAGTGATTTTCTGATATTACCATTCTTAAGTACTCAGAATACTTTTGGTCTGTGTTTTTGTGAAGATGAGTCAGGTATATTGTTCATGACTTTGAAGGTATGTGACTTGGAGGCTTTCATGATATTCATCTTCTGGCCTCCCTGATGAATGAAACTCTTCAGAGGCATAGATGACATGCAGATGTGACAAATGATGAATGTGCACAGATCCTTGTCCTTCCTGGACAGTAAAGCTCTGCTGACTTGCAGAGCTTTTCCTGCCTGTAGGCTTCACCTGTGGAGATATTTCTGTCTATTCCAAATCTCAGGCCCCAGAAGACTTAGCTGGAGGCTCAGTGGTTGAGCTGCCCTGTTATCCCCAACCTTTTCTGATTGAAAGGTCACTGATCATAGCCAGCATTTAGACACTCTTGAGAGCATCTAGGGCTGGTCCCACAGTCCATGCCCACAAATTCTTGATCTAATCCTGAGCCTGAGGACTCTCTCAGAAGGTGAAACGCTTGCTGACTTCAGTTAATTCTTACCTAAGGCTTAATTTTAGGAGCCCCAGTGTCTGTGTTTTCCACTCTTGGTAAAGTTCTCTGGAAGAGAGGCAGCTTGGAAACTTTCTCAAGGCAGGTGTGTGCCAGGCAGAGTTGTTGGTGGCTATGAGGAAACAGCAGTGAACAAAATCTCTTCACCATGGATTTTGTATTCTAGTGCGGGAGACAAATGTCTAATACTGTCAGGTGCTAGTGATGGTATAAAGAATAAAACTGGTGTTTCTTAATATGAGGGTAGCATTTTCAAATGTTAGCATCTGAAGGGACCTTCCAGAATATGTTCCAGATGGCTTAGATGTGGACAAATGTTTCTGGCCTTGCCTAGAGCATCTCCATTATTGAAGAGAAACAAGTGGATATATACCCAAACCTATACATTCTGTAGGGCAGGATCAAACCATTTAGGACTCTAAAAGCTTTCATATCCCTGTCAATATATTAGCTGCTGCTGGGAAATACAGCTCATTACTATCCTGGATTTTATGGTTATCCCCAGGGCTACTTCCACTCCATATCCTTTAACCTTTGGAGGGCTGAATCGTGGTACGTTGTCTTCATGAGTTGCATTTATATAGTTGTAGCACTAGGGTTGCTTTTTGCATACAAATGCTGACAAGCCAGTATTTTAGACCTTGTTGTGGATAGATAACAGTTGATGAATTTGATTCATTATAAAAAATAACTTATTGAGCTATTAAGGTAAACGGAGATGAATGGGGCAGTCTCTACTTTTGATGATCTTTAAATTATGGAAAGTGCCTCTTTTTTTTTTTTTAATTACTCCAGTATTTTTATTTATTTATTTTTATATGGTGCTGAGGATCGAACCCAGGGCCTCGCATGTGCTAGGTGAGCGCTCTACCTCTGAGCCATAGCCCCAGCGAAAGTGCCTCTTAATACAAATATAAAGCATAACAAATTCTATGGGGGAGGCACAGAGGACATTTTCTGGGGACTTTATCAGAAGAGAGGAAGTTGGTGAAAAGGATGGTGTGTTAGTTTCCTGGAGCTGCTATAACAAATAATCACAAATTGGGTGGTTTAAAACAACAAATTTGGGCCTGGGGTTGTGGCTCAGCGGTAGAACACTAGTCTTGCACACACGAGACCCTGGGTTCAATCCTCAGCACCACATTAAAAAAAAAAAATGAGAAGTAAAGTTATAGTATCTAACTACAACTAAAAAACAAAAACTGTACAAAACAAAACAAAAACACAACAAATTTTTATTTTTCACGGTTCTGGAGGCGGGGAAGTCAGAGGTCAGGTACCTGCAGATTTGGTGGCTTTTCATTGTGTTTTCACGTGGGGGAAGAGGAGTCTCTCTGGCGCCTTTTTTTGTTTTAAATAATGTCATTAATCTCATGCTGGGCATGATGTGCATGCCTGTAGTCCAAGCTACTTGGAAGGTAGAGGCAGGAGGATTGCAAGTTTGAGTCCCTTAGTGAGACCCTGTTTTGAAATAAAAATTAAAAAGACTGGGATGCAGTTTAGTGCTTGCCTAGTATGTGGGAGGCCCTATGTTCAATGCCTAGTAAACCCCTCTCTCCCTATAAAAGGCACTAATGCCATCATGAAGTCTTTGCTCTAGTGACCTAGTCATTTTCACTGGCCCCATCTAATACTAATACCTTGGGGATTAGGATTTTAGCATATGAATTTTGGGGTCACCATAGCACGTCAATATTTCAGACAGGGTGGAGGGCACCTGTGCTTGGACTGAACCAACCATTTCACATGTCTCTGAAAGAGCTTATCACTCACAGCCTTTAGGTCATTATTTTAAAAAGAAACCTGAAATATCTCACAAGGATTTTTCAGTTGTTTCCAGGTTATAATGGAATATGCATAATTTCTATTTGAACTGTAGTCTCCAGATCATCAGATCAAATATTTTCAGACTGCCAACCTATAGGTAAACTTTTCTGTTAACAATTAAGTTTGTGAATCTTAGGTGGAGTGTAAAAACAGAATCACCAGTGTATTTCCAAATTTCTTGTTTTATAATGCAATGAGAACACAGCTAGTTTCTGAGCAGCTTTGTTGGGCACAGTGAGAATTTCGTACCTGAATGATCCTCCTATCTGATAAGGTGCATCCATGAATGATAATGACTTTTTAGAGTTATTTTTAGAAATAATAATTATTTTTAGAAAATAAAATGTTCATGTAGGCAAACTTAAGTAATCTCTGTCAGAGAGATATGGTGGTACTGGACAGTGGTTTTCAAAGTGTATTCTCTTTAGGTATGTTAGGGTTCTTCAAGCAAAATTTAAATCTGGCAATGAAGATGGTTTAATAAGACTTTCATTTCCACTGTTGCCTCAGCATAGATGAGGCATTTATCTGATGTGGGAGAAACCTAACTTTAACCTGTGTTACTGCAGTGGTCCAGAGTGATAAGCAGGTTGTTTTGAAAATTTGATAGATATTTTGTGTCAGATAATATAGAACAGAAAATAATTAAATAATAACACTTAATATTCTTTTTAAAAATTTGTTCTAATTAGTTATAGGTGATAGCAGAATGCATTTTGATTCATTGTATACAAATGGAGCACAACTTTTACTTAATATTCTTTTTTTTTTTAAAGTTTTTTGTAGTTATAGATGGACAGCATGCCTTTATTTGTTTATTTTTATGTGGTCCTGAGGATTGAACCCAGTGCCTCACATGTGCTAGGCAAGCACTCTGCCACTGAGCTACAGCCCCAGCCCTACTTACTTAATATTCTTTTTTTTTAATACTCTTTTTAAAAATATTTATTTTTTAGTTGTAGTTGGACACAATATTTTATTTATTTTTATGTGGTATTGAGGATCGAACCCAGGGCCTCGCATATGCTAGGCAAGCGCTCTACCACTGAGCCACAATCCTAGCCCCTACTTACTTAATATTCTTAACAAATGTATTTGAAGGAGAAATTATGTGCGTTTTTTTTTTTTTTTTGGTACCGGGGTGATTGAATCTAGAGTGGTGTTTAACCGCTGAGCCACATCTCTAGTTTCCCTGCCTCCCCCTTTTTTTTTGTATTTTATTTAGAGACAGGGTCTTGCTGAGTTGCTTAAGGCCTTGCTAAGTTGCTGACTTAGAACTTGCAATCCCCTTGCTTCAGCCTCCAGAGCTGCTGGGATTACAGGTATGTTTCACCATGTCTGGCCAGAAATTATGTTTAATTTGTATAGTTCAATAAATCAAAAAGTAGAACTATTATATGTGTTTGTATGTATTTATTTAATTTTTGTACTGGGGATTGAACCTAGGGGCACTTAACCACTGAATCACTCCTTTTTATTTTTATTTTGAGACAGGTCTCACTAAGTTGCTTAGGGCCTTGGTAAATTACAGAGGCTGGCTTTGATCTTGTGATCCTCCTGCCTCAACTGCCTTCTTTTTTTTTTTTTTTTTTCTGCCTGAGCCTTCTGAGCCACTAGGATTATAAGCATGTGCCACAGCACTATGCTTTTTTATTTTTCCTTTTTAGAAAATAACGTTCACGTAGGCAAACTTAAGGAATCTCTAAAGCAGCAGAAGAAAATTTCAGGTGTTTTGATTCTTGGTTAACAGATTACTTGCACTTTATCTGAAGGATTGGTGATGTCTTTCTGTACAGATAGGTAGCCAGCTTTGTTTTCTTTTTCTTTTTTTTTCAATCCCAAAACAGATTTGTGAAAATTGTATTTGTTACACTGTGCAAACTTTTTACACATATAAAACTACCCTTTTCTGGAGGATGTTTCTAGTATTTCTTAGGTCATTTCCCCATACATATGTACATTGAAACCAGTATTAAAACCAATCCTACTTGGTTAAACCTTTTTCCCTTTTTTATTTAAAAATCATGGAATTGTGTTTCTGAATAAAATTTATATATCCAGCAATGTAAAATGTACATATACAAGAACAAAGTAAAAAATCAGAATCCTTTTGATGCTCTTATGTTTTTAAAATAATTTAAGTCTCAGAAGTTTGGAGTGGTTAGTGGTGTGCCTCTTCATTTTACTTTTTGACTGGCGGTCTGTGATGATTGTGATGATGATAAAAACTAAGTTGTTTGTGTTGCTGCTGTTGCCACCATAACCATGGGATAGTGCAAACATTGTAGCAGTTGTATTTGTTGTAGCTATCATTCAAGACAAAGGAGAGCTGGAATCTCTGCTTGGAAGGTTTTGTTCATGTCTGTTCTCAAGCTTGCAACTCCATAAATTTCCTGGGGATCTGCCTGTTCTTGACTGACTGAACCTTGCTTAGAACCCGGTTCCCATGGCTAGTGAGGATTACATTCTCCTGAAGTATCAGCATCCCCATTTTCTCTCCCAGTGCCAGAACCATATTTCCAGCCACTTACTGACATCTCCATGAGAAAGTTCTCACAGGCATCTAAACAGAAATTTTTACCTTGCCCCCAAAACTTGATCTTGAAGTCTTGCCAGGGGCCAACCAGTTGACAGCCTTACAGTCTATATCCTACATAAGCCAGAAACTTGGGAGTCATGCTGAATGCTTCTTTCCTTATTTTTTTCCCCCTGGTATTGGATACTTCTGTTGGCTTCCTCCTAAAATCCACTCCACTTTTTCATGGTTTATAGTTGTCTGCATAGGTTAGTTGATTTTAATCCTTGTCTGTCTGCCGCAGTGACAGTTTCATGAATAGGCAGGCATTAAACCACAACCAAAGCTAATGTTCACCTTGACTATTATAGAAGTAGGCACTTGACCTAGGATGGTAAAATCAAACGAGAGCTCTAGAATCTGGTTGGAAGGGTGTGGGGAGAGAAAGTTCTCCCCCATCAGCTTGAGGAAAAAGGGACTGGGAGAAAACATAGCCAGGGTGCTATGGCGCTGGCTTGCACCTTCATGGGAGCTGTTAGATGACACCAACACCTGGAAGGCAGAATGGTGTGACCAGAGACCCATGTAAGCCTGTGAGTTGTGTAATCTATTACTGGTTCACTTCTGACCTGAGACCTTCATGCCAACTGAATCTCACAGTTCAGTCATCTACCGCATTCCATCTTAGTTCATATGGATGCTTTTCAGAGGGGGTTTTTCTCACCATCATATTTAAAATAATGCACAAATCCTGTCACCATTCCTCATACTCATACCCATAGAAAGCTTTCTGTGATCCTCCTCTTTGTCTTCCTTCTCCTTCTGTAGAACCCAGGGATCTCACACATGCCAGGCTAGTGCTCCAGCACTGAGCTATATCCTGGCCCTCTGTTTTTTTTTTTGGGGGGGGGGGCGGGAGGAGTACCAGGGATTGAACTCAGGGGCCCTTGATTACTGAGCAACATCTCCAGCCCATTTTTGTATTTTATTTATAGACAGGGTCTCACTGAGTTGCTTAGCACCTCCCTTTTGCTGAGGATAGCTTTGAACTTGTGATCCTCCAGCCTCAGCCTTATAAGCTGCTGGGATTACAGGCGTGAGCCACTGCACTGGCCTTCTGTTCCTTCTAGCACACATCATTGCCTGTAATTTATGATCAGTATCAATTTAGGGAAAGGCCTTAGGGGACTGAGTAGGGTAGGGCACCACCCTCATCTGTTCTTGGTAACATTTCTCTTAAAGTAATCACATTCCTTAATAACAAATATATGTCTTTAAAACCTCCCATAGTCCCAATACCCCCAAATAACAAACTTTCTGTTGTATTTTCTATTCTGTTTTCTATGTGTACATGTTTTGGGGGCAAAAGGGGATAACTGTTGTAATCGCATCGTATACCAGTTCCTGTTGTTTTCTTTTTCATTTCCATTATTGGTGAGTTGGATGAAGCTATTGATGATAAACTGATAAAGCATGCAGGAAACATAAAGCTCAGCTGGATGAGTACACAAGAAGTCAGAAAAATAAGCATTTAAAATATCAGTGGGCTAGAAAGGCGGGCTAAGCCTACAAATATGAAATTAGGCAGCAGTTAGCACTAGACTTCACTTATCAATTCAGAAGTATGAATTAAGGAAGACATATTATATTTTAGGCATATAAAGACCTAAGAACTTCGTCAAGAAACAAAGTTCACAGGTCAAATAACAAAAATACCTAATGGAATTTTCGACTGTATCAGTACAGGTATAGGTCTGGCTATGGTTAATATTGGTTAGTTTTTACCTAAGAATTCAGTATAGTGGTAAAATAAATAAGGAGACACTGAAGGAGGAAGACTGGAATTGGTGTCCAAAGTGTTTTTTTTAATTTACAGTCAGAATTATTATCTCAGAGTTTTTTTTTGTTTGTTTGTTTTGTTTTTTTTTTGTGGTACTGGCAGTTAAACCCCAGGGATACTCTACCACTGAGCTATATCCATTCCTGCCTTGTTTTTTGGTGCTGGGGTTTGGAAAAAAAAAAAAATCATACCACTGGCTGGGGAAGTGGCTCAGTGGCTCAGTGGCTAAGCACCCCTGGGTTCAATTTGTGATACAAAAAAAAAATCAGGGGCACTTTACCATTGAACTACACCTCTAGTACTTTTTATAAAGTTATTATAAATTGTTATAAAATTATAAAATGTCTTTGTAGATTATTGTGAAATTGAGGTACCCTTTTGTGCTGTGGAACATTAGAATTTATTCTTCCTGGGTTGGGGCTGTAGCTCAGCGGCAGAGTGCTTGCCTAGCATGCCTGAGGCACTGGGTTCTATTCTCAGCACCACATAAAAAATAAAATAAATAAAGGCATTCTGTCCATCTACAACTACCAAAAAAAAAAAGAAAAGAAAAGAGTTTATTTCTCTTAAGTCTGTTTTGGTAGTCATCACTGAGGCTAGCCTGGAACTTGGGATTCTTCTGCCTTAGCCTCCCAAGTTGCTAGGATTACAGGCATGTGCCACCAGGCCTGGCTGTCACATATGTAGGTTCTTTATTTAATGTATGAGATTGGCAATTATGTGGAGATTGGGACCTAACACAGTATTATTTGAATTAGAAATCCCTGCATTCCTGAAAACTGATTTCAAATAGCCTTCCTCTTTTTTCTTTTTAATTGACAGAATTGTCCATATTGTAGAATACAGTGTGATAATTTAATATGTGCATTTAATATGTAATGATCAAATTGAAGTAATTAGAATTTCCATCTCAAATATTTGTCATTTCATTGGGTTGGGAACTTTCTTTGCTTTTTTTTTTTTTGTGGTGCTGGGGATAGGCAAGCACTACCACTGAGTCGCATCCCAAGCCCCGGGTTGAGAACTTTCAAATTCCTGTCTTTTAGTTTATTATAAAAAGATAGAGGCTGAGGCAGGAGAATAGCAAGTTCAAAGCCACCCTCAGCAACTTAGTGAGACCCTGTTTCAAAATAAACACTAAAAAGGGCTGGGGAAGTGGCTCAGTGGCTAAGCACCCCTGGGTTCAATTTGTGGTACAAAAAAGAAAAAAAAATCATAAATTGTTGTGAAATCTAGGTACCCTTTTGTGCTGTGGAACATTAGAATTTATTCCTCCTATCTAAATCTATTTTGGTACCCGTTGCCCAACTTCTTTCTTTTCTTCCAGTCCCTTACCCTAACCCTAACTCTAGTGATCATGATTCTAGTCTCTCTTAAGAAATAAGATTTTTAAACTTCCTGTAGGTGAGAGCATGTACTTGTCTTTCTAGTCTGGCTTATTTCATATAACATAATGGCCTTTTGTTCCATCCATTTTGTTGTAAATAACAGGATTTCATTTTTTTATTCTGAATAATTTTCCTTTGTGTATGTATGCCACATTTTCTATATCCATTTACCTATGAGGGACAATTGGTTCCATATCCTTTGTTTGGTCCTGGAATTTAACTCAGGACCATATTACCACTGAGCTACATCCTTAGTCATTTTTAAAATTTTGAGACAGGGTCTTACTAATGGCTGAGACTGGCCTCCAATTTGTGATCTACCTGCCTCAACCTCCCAAGTTGCTGGGATTACAGGTGTACACCAAGTTTCATACTTTAACTATTGTGAATAGTATTTCCATTGTAAATAGTGCTGCAGTAAATATGGAAATGCAGGTATTACCCACAATTTTTGACTCTAAAACTGGGTCCTTTGTCCCTTGAAATTGTGGAACCATTACTGGAACTAAGCACTGATTGAGCAACAAAAGTGTATTCTTGGCTAAGAATAGGAGAAGTGGGAGCAAACTTGCAAATGGACTTTTTCACCCATTGGGTGTCAGGAGGTTATATATATGGAGAAGAAAAAAAGGAGGAAATAAGATAATATGGGTATTTATGTCTTTTCTGGGAATGGATAGAGATTGGGGGTATTTTGTGAACCTACAAATCCTATACTTAAATTCTCCTCTTTTTGCTTCTTTTATGGTTCTCTTTGGTTGTTATTTTCATAGCTTTTGTCAGCAGCTGTCCTGGAGCTAGGAGGGTGTCATTTAGCATGTAATATAGAATCTCATATTATAATGAAGTTAGAAGTTGTCTGGAGGGTACTCTGGCAGCCATTTTCGATACAGCCAGTTGACAGTATCCCTCCTGGAGGCGAGCTTCCGGTCTACAGGCATCCTGCTTTCAAAGATGAGGAAGATTTGGGCAGGGTAGGAACGCAGTTAGGTTACCTAGGCAGTACATTTAATTTTTTTTGGATAAGTACCCAGAAATGGGATAGCTGGATCATGTGATAGTTCTATTCCTCTTTTTTTGAACTCTTTTGTGGACCTCCAGATCCTGCACTTAAATTCCCTTCTATCACATAGGATACATTTGGCCACAATAGCTAATAGAGAAGGGGAGATGAAGGTAGGAATACCAGCCACAGTCCTGTAATGTCTTGTATAGAATGCAAAAAATTTAAGAATACAAAAATTGTTGAATATGCTAAAATGTCGCCCATCTATAACTGCCATTTAAGAAAACTCTGGGATTCTCTCTGAATGTTTGGCTGTGTTTGCTTGTACAAATGTGGTGACCTACTTAGTGGCTTTGTTCCAGGTGCTGGGGGTGCAGTGGTGAGGAAGTCAACATGGCTCCCCACTCAAAGTTGCTAGTCTAGAGGAGGAGACTACACAGTGAGGCGTGCACTTGAGGGAGGATTGGGACACCCAGGCATTAGGGAGGGTTTGTTGAGAAAGGGTTTTTTTTTTAAATTTTTTTTTAGTGTTGATGGACCTTTATTTTATTCATTTATTTATATAAAGTGCTGAGAATCAAACCCACTGCCTCACACATATGAGGCAAGCACTCTACCATTGAGCCACAACCCCAGCCCTAAGAAAGGAGTTTCTTAAAGGATAAATCAGAATTAGCCAGAAGAGGTGGGTTTCAGAAAAATGTGGTTTGCAGAGTGTTCTAGGTAGGAACCCATGAGCAAAAGGCCTAAAAGTAAGAAACTTTTTTAGCTACCTACTCTCAGAATGACTTCAGGAGACAAGGCTGGAAGGGTACACAAGATTCCCATTCCAGAGGGGCTTACAGGCCATTTGAAAGAGTTTAGACATATTCTGTGGGCATAGGGTATCTCTGGTAGAAATTCATGACAAGGAATTAGACAATCAGATTTTTTTTTTTTTTAATGGGAAGGTGGACTTGCTGCTGTGTCAAGAGTGGGGTGGGAGTGGATTCTATGGCAACATCTGGTAAGCATTTGAATATATGGTTCTGCAGTTCAAGAATGGTTGAGAACTGGGAATGTAGTTCAGTGGTAGAATGCTTGCCCAGGATGTGTGAGGTCCTGTGTTTGATCCTTATCACTGCAAAATAAACCCCCAAACATTTGAGGCCTGAGAGCGGGTGGTAGAAGGAGAAGAGGAAAGCTTGGGACCAGTCCCTGAGGAATGCTGGCATTTAGGGACAGGCTGAGGAGGAGAAAACTGCTAAAGAGAAGCCCATCTACAGATGGCCAGGCCAGAGAGGCAGGTGGGGAACCAGGAGGATGTGCTATTTAGAAGCCAAAGGAAGAATGTTGTTTGTTTGATAATAGCATTGAAAGCTGCTGAGAAATTCAGCCAGATGAAAACAGAGTTCCCAGAGGGTTTAGTGATGAGGTCATTGTTGACCTGGGAGAGTCACTTCAGTGGAATGGGTGGGGATGAAGTTGTGTTGCTGTGGTTTGAGAAATGATGCACTCAGGGAGGGGATGTGACATGTCGGCTCTTCACAAAGGTTCCCCCCACCTCTCTGGTACTGGGGATTGAACCCAGGGCCTCACCCATGCTAGGCAAGCATTCTACCCCTGAACTATACCCCCATACTTCCCAAAGATTTCTTTCTGAAGTGAGGAAGAAGGTGCATTATCAGTTAGATGTGGTATCAGAAGTTTTTTGTTATTGAACCTATATAGGTTGTATAAATAAGGGTCGTGGAGAGGAAGCAGTGAGAAGAGAACAGGGAAGGTAATCAGTGGAGTGAATCCCTGAGAGGTGGGAGTATGGGCATGGCGAGCCAGCCTACGGCCATCTCCCATATGGTTTTCCAGGGAACAAGTACCCTTCTGTGGAAGGCTTTCTGGGCCCAGGGCAGTCAGTGCTGCATCCTCTGCAGAGGCACCTATGGCCCTTTGTAAATGGTATTGTCTGAGGCAAAATAGTTCACAGCCAGTTAGTTCTTATTTTATTTAAAATTTTAAAAAAAGGGGGCTGGGGTGGTGGCTCAGAGGTACAGTGCTTGCCTAGCATGCATGAGGCACTAGGTTCGATTCTTGGCACTACATAAAAGACAAACAAACAAACAAACTAATGTATCAACCTAAAAATAAAGATACATAAATAAATAAATATTTAAAAAAATTTTTAAAAATTGTTCTTTTTATACATGATAGTAGAATGTATTTTCTCATATCATGCATACATGGAATATAACTTCCTATTCTTATGGTGGTATATTATGTGGAGTTATACTGGTCGTATATTCATATATGAACATAGGAAAGTTGTATCTGATTCATTCTACTGTCTTTCCCATTCCCATCCCATTTTCCCCTGTCCAATCTAGTAAATCAGCCCACCTTGTCCTGCCTGTTGTGAGTCAGCATCCGCTTATCAGAGAAAAAAATTCAACCTTTGTTTTTTTGGGATTGGCTTATTTCACTTAGCATTATAGTCTCCAGTTCCATCCATTTATCAGCAAATGCCATAATTTCATTCTTCTTTATGATGAGTAATATTCCATTGTGTATATATACCACCCAGTTGGATTTTAAAAAGGTGAATCTGCTGCACATATGTCTTCTTGTATCCTGGCTTAACTAAATTTACTTTCTATATATCCCAGTATTGATGTGAGGCTTTTAGAGGACAGGATGGCCATATTGGGAATGATTCTGTTGGGACTCAGAAAACAGTATCCTAAAGTATGGTACTGACAGAAATTTCAGAATACAGAAAAGGAAAGACAGACTGAGTTTCACAAGAGAAGTGCCCAGGAGCTGTTGGAATGCAGGAAATGTCCAGGAGACTTTGCAGTGAAAAACATGCATTCCTGAGCATGACAGTCCACGTCCTTAGTCTGCACCTTTGGCCTGTGCTCTTGACCTATGCCCTTGCCTGCAAAAAGTAACTTGAGGGTAGTGCGCAAGCACTGGAAAACTGGTGCCAACTGTGTAACTCCACCCTGGGTTCACCTTAGTTTAGCCACTAGCAACTGTCCCTCTATAAATATTGTTAACTCCACACCAAAGAGTTGCTGTCTCTCCCTCTGGAGATGGCCCACATTCTCCCTTGCGAGTGTATTGTTTTACCCCCAGAAGCTTTTCATTCTCAAGATGGCCCACATTCTCCCTTGAATGTGTCTCTACTTTCCTAAGTAAACCTTTGCGTCTCTGACACATGCTGAAATTGTTTTCCATTATGTAAGCCAAGGACCCTGCTTGTCCTGAGTCAAGGTCCCCCCTGGACCTCACGTGACATCTCTTCTTCTGGCAACCTAGATGGGGTGGTTCATGAGGCACTGACTTTGGTAAGTTTTCCCCAATACTTTCTTTCTATCTTGGCTGTGACTTATTCTGTGTAAGATCTGGTACTTCTAATTTCTTCCTCTGCTTCTTTCACTTTCAAAGACCAAAGAGCATAAGCTCTATTCACCTTTATGCCATGGTCCCATTTTGGGTGACTGGGGAAACCTGGAGCTATGTAGATGCAAGTGGCAGTGGGGTGCCAGCCTTGGTATCTTTGAGTTTTCAAACTCGTTTAAAACTGAAGGAGCTTAATGGTCTCCCTTAAAATCCTGTCTTCTCCTGTTCTTAGACTGTATTGCAGGATTACTTGTAGGTTTCTCAGGTGTCTTGCTAAATCTGTCTCTCCTTTTCTTGGCCAAAAGCCCTTTTCTCCCTTAGAAGATGAGTGCTTATTCATAAAACTGCCAAAGATAGGAGACGCCTTTGGCCAGCATACCTGGTTCATGGGCAAGAGGGAACACAAGTTGCTGATCTGGAAGCCACTGGGATAGTCTCCCAGTGTGTTGAGTGTCCCCTTGTTTTGTCAAACATGAGATTCACCTGAGGCCTTGTTGCAGGGACCTGGCCTTGATGTGATAATCAAGGATGCTACCTCCATTAATCACCACATTCAGACCCTATACATTATGTGGATAATCTCTTAATTGTTTAAACTTCTGCTATAAATCTAAGTTCTGAGAATGAACTCTTGTGCTAGCTTCCCTCATTCCCTTCTCTAAGCTGCCTTTGCGGTCTCATGTTTCATGCCTCAGCTAGACCGGTCTGCAGTATAACTGCTGTTGGCTAGGAAACACTCTGAGTCCTTTGTTTTAACTAAAACCATGTGATTCTTGAGTTTATTTTATATTCTCTACTTGTTTTGGAGAAATAAATTATTCCAATCTTAACCTGTTGCTTTAGTAGATATAGCCCTGAAGGAAACTGCCCTCCTGTCTGTCTGACCTCTTATTATTTTTTAAATATTTTTTTAGTTGTCGATGGATGCAGTATCTTTATTTATTTATTTTTATATGGTGCTGGGGATTAAACCCAGTGCCAGGCAAGTGCTCTGCCTTTGAGCCATGACTCTGGCCCCCTGACCTCTTATTTTAGTCAAGATAAATAAACTTACTCTGCTGGCACTATCTAACAGAAATGACAGCCTCACCTTCAGGGGACAGCAATTGCTATACTTTAGACATGATTGCCTCAAGGCCTTTGAAGTCCTTCTTGGTCATGAGATAAAATGTCAGCTATAAACAAATCTTTCTGTTGTCACTTACTTGACTTTGTCCTATCCCAAAATACCTCAGAAACTAAGAGTTTACAGGGCTAAAAGTTAACAGGGCTTTCTTTCCGTAGACTGGGTTTTTGTGTCCTCACTGTTTAAAAAACAAACATCAGCAGCAACAAAATTCTGAATTCTCAAGTACACCTAGATTACTTGAGATCATAGGGATATTCTTCTCAGGATATTCTTTTCATAAAGAACCTCTTTTCTTGGGGCTGATAGGGGCTGTAAAGCACCCTGACAACTGCTTATAGGATGAGAATGCTTCTATTGCTGATAAATTTGCAGACTTAAAACCTGGAGGCTACAGTGTGGGACAGATTTCAAAGTTTGATTCCCATAGGGAATTTAAGTACCCCAAGACCTATTTTTTTTTTTGTTTGTTTTCTCTTTCTTTTCAGAAAACCACAAGAAAACCTTTGAAGCATGCAAATTTCAAGATTATGGGTAATTCAGTGTCTGTTCCTAAGAACTCACCACTCAGGTGTATAATAAATAATTAGAGTTATTTTGAAATGGAGGATTTAAAAAGAAATTGGTCCCCGCTACCCCATAACATTTCTTGTCCTCTATATAAATTAGATCTCTGTTCATTTTCTTTTCCTGTCTACAGAACAAGTCTGTCTGTGCACCCCTCCCCCGCCCCAGTCTGCTGTCTTTTTTTTTTTTTTAATATTTTTTAATTGTCAGTGGACCTTTATTTTATATACTTGGTGCTGAGAATCAAACCCAGTGTCTCACACATGCTAGGCAAGCGCTCTACCACTGAGCCACAACCCCGGCCTCCCTGGTCTGTTGTGTTTAAAAACAAAAACCTTGGTTATTCAAGTTGTTTTCTTAAGCAGTTATTCAAGGGCTAACTCTTAGACTCATTTGGGATTAAAGGAAAGAGAAGAAATCTTCCCCTTTAGAGGATCCTAAAGAGTGGGATAAACAGTGGTGATGGTGGACATGGATCTACCTCATAGATGGACAAATGACCACCAGAACTATTGATTCACTGTGTGCCATGATTGGTAGACCTTGCCTTGTTCACCAACTGTATGGGCTTCCCCTGTCTGTGTCCTCTATTTTATAATCTATTGTTCATTGTGTCACATGATAGAGATCTGTGAAAGAACTGTTTTGGTTTCTGGAATTCCAAATTTGGGGTGTACTCCAAGTGAGCTTTAGCTTCCTTGCCCTCTGTCTTTGGGTACCCAACAGCTGGCAAACTGTAAAAACAGAGGTTCTGTCTTTATTTCTGTTCCTTTGCCTGTCTCGTGAGACATTTTCTTTTCTGCTACTTGGTTAAAGGGGATATCTGACTCATTGGTGAGTCTATGGAAAGAAAGCCCTGTAAATTCTTAGCATTGACTTTTAGTGCAGCCAGCATACAAGCTTCTAACAAAGAGTTCTAAAAATCACAATAGGCAGAAATTATATTAACTTCAAGTTTTAGAAATCTTAAAGTAGACTTTTCAGGTTGGATGAGTATTGAAAGTGCTTTTTGTTGTCACCGAAGGTCTACATCTGATTAAAAAACAAATTGGCTTACAAGGACTTATCAACTAGATTTTTAAAATATGATTTTCCAAATATGATTTTTCTAACCCTGAGATGCTCTTGTACGTCAGGTAATAAGTCTGTGTCCTTAGACCAAATTTCCATTTGTAAGGATCTCTCCCTGTTAATTAGCTTTTTTTCCTTTTTTAGTTGTAGATGGACACAATACCTTTATTTATTTATTTATTTTCATGTGATGCTGAGGATCAAATCCAGTGCCTCACATGTGCTAGGCAAACACTCCACCACTGAGCTACAATTCCAGTCCCTTGATTTAGCTCTTAAAATAGGAAAAGATATTAATTTAAGACTGTATAACAAGCCTCACTTTTTAAAAAATTTTTATTATTATTTTTTAGTCATACATGACAGTAGAATGCATTTTGATATATAATACGTACATGGAATGTACATACATCAATCATATTGTTTATTCTATTCTGCTGCCCTTCCTATCCTCCCTACTCCTCCCCTCCTCTCCCATCCTTTCTCTATCCAATCTAATGTGACAAGCCTCACTTTTAAACCTTTTGCTTTCAGCTGGGTGAGGTGGCACATGCCTGTAATCTCAGTGACTCTGGAGGCTGAAGCAGAGGGATCTCAAGTTCCAAGCCAGTCTCAGCGGTTTATTAAGGCCCTTAGCAACTTAGCTAGACCACCCTCTCAAAACAAAACATAAAACTGGGTGTGATGGCACTTGCCTATAATCTCAGTGACTTGGGAGGCTGAGGCAGGAGGACTGTGAGTTCAAAGCCAGCTTCAGCAACAGTGAGGTGTTAAGCAACTCAGTGAGACATTGTCTCTTAATAAAATACAAATAGGGCCGGGAATGTGGCTTAGTGGTCGAGTACCCTGAGTTCAATCCCCAGTACCCCCAACCCCTGAAAAAAAAAACATTAAAAATGGGCTAGAATGTATCTTAGTGCCCCTTGGGTTCAGTCCCCAATTACTGTCCCCCCCACCCCCCAAACACCCCCCCACAAAAACACAACCAAAAAAATCTTTTGCTTTCACTGGGCCTTTGCCTATACCCTTCTCAGGGACATTTAAACTAAGTACTGTATATCTTTGAGAGGTGAATTTTCTACTATGTTTCATCTAAGTCATACCTTTGAAAATGCAGATTTGAGATAAAGACTGCTTAGGACTGTAGTAATCATATCAACAGATTAGTTTTAAAAAACTGGCAAATGGTAAATCTAAATGAAAGCTATAAAATCTTTGTTTTCTTTCTCTCTATATATTTTTAAATATTTATTTTTTAGTTTTAGGTGGACACAATATCTTTACTTTACATTTAATGTGGTGCTGAGGATCGAACCTAGTGCGTTGTACATGCTAGGCAAGCACTCTATCACTGAGCTACAACCCCAGCCCCTTCTTTCTATATTTTTATGTACATTTGTGTATGTGTGTATTGTATGTTGTGTCTGCATGGTACCAAATTCACTTATAAACAAGTGCTCATAAAATTTAAAAAATGGATCCAAATACCCTTTAGTTCAGAACTGCCTTAAAAAACAAAGATTTTTTGTGTTTTATCAAGATAATTCCTTGTGTCTCTTAGGTTTTCATTACTCAAAAGCAAGAATTAGCATTTATTTAGTCTTAAATGATACCTATATTTCTAATTAAACATTACTTAGCTTATTTTGATATATTTGACACCCTACATATCTGAGTAGAGATGTGTATTCATCTGAAGGCTAAATGTGGTATATCTGAGCTTTGTCTAATATTATAGAAATTTGTAAAGTTAAAGATATATAGGTAACTGACAAGTGCTCTCTTTTATGAAGTGCTTTGTTATTGTATCTATGAGATACTCTTGTACATCAGGTAATAATTCTGTGTCCTTAGACCTGGTTCCTAAGCTTGTAAGAGGTCTACAGCTATTTTTGATCTTTGTCAGTGCTATTAACCGATACAAACCTGTTAGATGCACATAATTATAGTTGTCCTATGGAGACAGATTCCAAAAGTAAAAACTAAGTTCACACACACACACACACACACACACACACACACCTTCTGTGTAGCTGTTCCACCAATTATTACTGCCTTCTTTTTATGTTAAATGTATTTGTTTCCCATGGGTACAGTAAGCTTTCTAAAATGGGAAATAGGAAAACAGTTTACCAAGCTGGTGTCCTTTTTTTTTTTTTTTTTAAGAGAGAGACAGAGAGAATTGAGAGAGAGAGTGAGAATTTTTTAATATTTATTTTTTTAGTTTTCGGTGGACACAACATCTTTGTTTGTATGTGGTGCTGAGAATTGAACCCGGGCCGCACGCATGCCAGGCGAGCGCGCTACCGCTTGAGCCACATCCCCAGCCCCAAGTCCTTCAAACTAAAATTGTTAGTAGGCACAACCTTTTTTAGGTTTATGTTTGATTGATTGATTAGGAAAGATTGATTCATATCACAGAAGGGAAGATTGGAATTGATACCACATCCAGAGCCTGGATGGATTTTGTTCTCTGGAATTCATTCAACTTTTCCTTTCTCAAATTATTTACATCCTTCCACACTTCCCTATCCCCTGTGAAGAGGGTATATAAGCTTCTAAATCTTGGGGGTTAATGGGTACTCATTCTCCTGTAATTGCCCCCTTTCCCCTATAGGTAATAAATATGTATGCCTTTTCTCTTGGTCTGTCTTGTCAGTTTTTTTTCAGCAGGTTCAATCATGAAACTTCCTAGGGTAGAGAGGACTTTGCCTTTGCCCCTTTAATTCTAAATTCTTTCAGAGAAGGGCACTTCCTCTTTGGTCTTTTGTTTAGATAGTTGACTTTATCAAATGGGGGTTAGCATTAGAAAGGCTAGAAATATTTATTATTCCTACTAGTGTATACACCCACACACACACACACACATACACACACACACGTGTGTGTGTGTGTGTGTGTGTGTATGTGTGTATGTCCCCCCCCCCCACTTCCTGTAATGAGTCAGAGGAAAACCTGCTTGGCTTTCTCATTGAGAGGGACACATAAGTATCCCTGGTACTTCTTAAAAATCCTCTGCTTTTAGCAGTTTCTTTCCCAGAGACCTGTCTGCGTAAGTGGGGGAGTTGTCCTAGCAGATGGCCAGAGGCTTGTCGAAGATGGCAGAGTTGGTATTTAGCAGAAAGGTTAGGCTCAGACTAATGACTTTGTTCTGGGAGAAGGCTTGCAATTTGCATATAAAATAGTGTAAAAACCAACTTTTAAGTTATGGAGTCATTTAGTAAGTGAAACATGAATTTGAATACAGTGCCAGTGGTAAGGATAGAATGATTGGAAGCATAAACACCTAGTGCATTAAACTCCAATTAAAAGTGAAATTTCCTTGAACATGGAAGAAGGAAGAAATAAAAGCCTAATGGATGCTTTACCCAGGTTTTAGCTTCTCTTAGGCAGACATAAATGCAATATTAGTATTTTCTAAAGTGAGATAGAAATGGAGTATGCATCTTGTAAAGAAATGGGTGTGGGCAGGGTATGTTTGGCTTGTTTAGTTAGGAGAGTGCTTTACCACTGAGCTACATCCCCAGCCACACCCTTTCAGGTCAGGCTCTGATCATTGCCATTTGTGGCATCATTACAGAATCTGGAGAAATATTGAGGCAGGATGGTGACACTGTCGATGACCAAAGGGGAGCTTCAAAAGACTGCTGCCCAGGAAGCTTTTGTGAGTCCTTGAGAATTAAGAGGGAGTGAGAAGGTAGGAGCCAAACAGGGTTTCCGCCTAGAGAGTAATAGTGAAAATAAGTTCTACCTAGCTGTGTGGACTGAGCTAGGTCCCTCCCCAGGAAGACTCAGACCTTGACACAGGAACTTCCTCTCCCAACCGCTGTCTCTCTGTGTGCTGTGCCCTCCATGCTCCCAGCCTCCTGCTGAAAGCAGGCTTCTGTGCACTTCTGAGCCCATGTGGGGCTAAGTTGGTGGAGGCATGAGGGCCCCTGGAACACTACTCAAGGAAGCTTTTTGAGTATGAATTTCTCCCAAAATGCTGATGACTCTTACTGGGCCCTTGTTACCCAGAACTCTCCATATGTCATCACCCCAAGTGCTTCCTCCTTTCCCTACAGGGCTTCTGTGAACCAAAAGGAGGGAGGCCTCGGTCCCCCCACCCCCCACCCCAACCCTGCCGTTTGAGCAGCACTCTTATTTCCTGTTTATAACAGCATTGCTACCCTCTTGGGAAATGGCTTAGGAATTGTGGGAGGATGGGCGGTGGTTGAGGTGGAATCTGAGAGGGTCCGCCCTGATTAGCCTCTGCTCTGGGCCCTTGAGATTGAAAAGGAAGGAAGGAGGAAGCAGTTCCCCCGCTGCACTGTGCTGGTTCTAGAGCTCCATTGGGGGCAGGAGTGAGCACCAGTCTGGTCCTCTGTGGAGCAGGGGAGGGCATGTGTTAGGTATGAGCTGGAAGTTGGAGTGGGTGCTGTCATTCTCAGTGCAGTCTGGACACTTGGGTCCATGGTAGGTCAAATAGAATTAAGTAGCTCATTTGTTGTAACAAATCTTTGGGCACTGCTTAATATGGGACTGGTGGACGAGTGACCCTTGGCCCCTGACAGATCATCGCATCCAACATATATATGATGTTTTTACCACTTGCCCTAGTTGACCTACAGGTATTTATTAAGATGTGCATGTGTGCTGACTTGTCCATAACAGAGATACAAGGGGAAGAAAATGAGGATGAGATAAGTGGAAATTAGGTCTAATATTTCCTCTACCTGTTCAGCATTGTGCTGAGTGAATCCCATTTGAGAGTGCTAGCATGTATTGTTGCTTTCACAGGTAACTTGCATGGTTCAGACACCACTTCATATGTTAGCTCTGGGGAGGGATCGTTTTTGAGTTAGGACTATCTATGTGAAAGAGGAAGCCAGGCAGATAAATGCTGTCCTTGAATAATTAGTATATGAGCCCCAGCCAGGCCAGACCAGAGTTCTTTGCCTTACCTGCCCTCTTTGTAAAGGCTACCCAGTTTGCCTGGGGTGGTATTTAAGGTTCTTCATGTTCCTGTGCTGTGGCAGGTTACTGAGAAGTAGGGACAGGGGAGGCCTGTGCACTAGGCACCTGCTGTTATTCAGGCCCTTGGTGGCTTTCTTTTTTTCTTTTTAGTTGTTGACAGAGCTTTATTTTATTTATTTTTATGTGGTGCTGAGAATCGAACCCATTGCCTCACACATGCTGGGCAAGTGTGCTTCCGCTGAGCCCAGGCCCCAGCCCCTCTTTGTGGCTTTCATAGACTTCTATCCATGTTGCATTTGATCCTGTCAACAGCATCTGAGGACAAAAAGTTCTTTCCCTACCAGGAAGACCAGAGATGGAGGTCTCTGTTGAGTGATGAGTGTCAGAGCAGGCCCTGGGGCTTGCTTCCCGGAATGGCTGCTGCTGCCTCCTAGAAAGTTTGCCTAGACTGGGCTGGAATGTATTTTTAAAGTGAGATAGAAAATGGCAAAGCATGTGCAAAGCCCTGTTCATCCCCAGTTCCAAAAAAGAAACAAACAACAACAACAACAAAACAAAACAAAGACAAGACCCCAACTGAAAGTTTGCCTGGGTATCTGCCTGTCTTGCCATCCCCTGGTAAGGGGCCTGGAGGTCAAAACCTGAAGAGTAGGATGACTTGCCCTTCTCCTTGGCTTTGCCCTTTGCCCCACACAGGGATTTGCCCTTTCCATCTGTTTGATCCTGCCTCAGCTTGTTGGAGAGTGGTGGTCTGTGTAGGTGCTAGTCTCTTGCTCAGAAGGTGCCTCCAGGAATGGGCTTGCTCTGAAGTCTTACAGTAGGTCTGGGGGGAGGCCTGAGAACCTGAAGTTACTTGCTTAGAGGCAGGAAATATCTAGGAAGTTAATCTTTCAAGCTCATTGCTTCAGAGCTTTTATTTCGTTTCTTAAGTGTTCATCTCAGTCACCCTGAAGTCTTGATAATAACAACTGTGTGTTCTTGTGTGAATTCTGTATCTCCTTTTACTCCTTTGTGACTGGTTTATCCTTACTATAAGGAGCGAGGAGTCAGTTTTGACAGGGTTTGGCGCTAGGCTTATGGTTTATAAAAGGGACCTGGAAGTTTCAGAGAGACTCTTAGCTTGGAGCTGGAGCTGTCCTTCCCTGCCTGGGGACCCAGTAGCTTTGGTGAGTTTCCTTGACAACAGGCGAGATAAGCTAAAAATAACCTTATGTAGGGCCTTCAGTGCATGTGAGAGTGCCCTCTTGCCTGTTGTGCTTGGGCTTAGTTCCTATGGCTTAGTTCCTATGCTACTGGAACACATTTGTGGCAACTTTGTGTATGTGTGTGTGTTGGGGGGTGGCTTAGGTGCTCTCATTTTGAAGGCCAGAAGTTTAGAGGTCAGAGTTAGATAATCACGCAGTATTTTTACCTTGGAGTATTAGTGGTTGCAGGTGGGGTGTGAGTATAAATTTTAAGAATGGGAATTGGGGGCTAGGGATATAGTTTAGTAGTAGAGCACTTGCCTAGCATGTGCTAGCCCTGGGTTTGATCCCCAATACTGCAAAATAGAAAAGAGAATTACAAGACCAGGAAGCCATTTTCAATGTCTGGTTTCCCTTTTGCCTAACTGGAGAGGGACAATCCTGGAGGTGTTGTTGTGTTTTAGAACCTCTGGAGCTGTGGAGTTTGGTTATCTCTCTTTAGAGAATCCCTCCACCTAAGGAGAGCCCTTAACTAGGTTTCTTTCCTAAGATAAAGACACCAAAGTACAAAGGCATAAGGATCACTTGTCCAGAGCCACCTGGCTCTAGTTTGCAGAAGCTGTGGCTCCTTCCCTACTGAGGAGGACATATCTAAAGCCAAAGCCAGCTTTCTGTTTTGTAACAGCATTCTGCTTTAGCTAAGGCCCTCTATGGTATAAATTAACTTAGAAGTAGCTTTGTCAGGGCAGGAACTGAATCTCTCTTTACCATACCTGGAATTAATTCCTGTCTTTCTCCATCCTTCCATCCATTAGTAAACATTTGGCTGTGGGCCAGGGTTGGGGAAATAATGAGAACAAAATGTTGTATTCCAGTCTTAAGAGAGCTTATGGTTATCTGGGGGAGACAGTTACAAAGAAGTTTGCATTGTGGCCAGCTCTGATAGGCAAGAGGTCTGAGGGTTAGGAGAACATCAGGTTAAACCAACAAATTGACAGAAAGTACTGAAGTCTGAGATCATAAACAAATTCTACAAATTAATATAAAAAAAGAAGCAGAAAATTCAGCAGAAAAAAACTGACCAGTAGTTTGATGAACACTTCAAAAAAGCAGATACCCAAATGACCAATATACATTCAAATAGTGCTAATATCATGTGTTAGTCACTGGGGAAATTCAAATTTAGTTCTTCTGGGCCAGGCATGGTGGTGGTGCATGCCTGTAATCCCAGCAGCTTGGGAGACTGAGGCAGGATGATCACAAATTCAAAGCCAGCTTCAGCAATTTAGCAAGGTTCTAAACAACTTAGCGAGACCCTGTCTCAAAAATAAATAAGAAGGACTAGGGATGTGACTCAGTGGTTGAATGCTCCTGGGTTCCGTCCTGACATTAAAAAAAAAAAAAAAAAGTTACTGACCAGGCATGGTGGTACATGTCTGCAATCCCAGCAACTCAGGAGGCTGAGGCAGGAGGATTGCAAGTTCAAGGCTAGCCTCAGCAACTTAGTGAAGCCTTAAGCAACTTAGCAAGACCTTGTCTCAAAAACATAAAAAAAGCTGGGGATGTAGCTCTGTGGTTAAGTGCCCCTGGGTTCAATTCCTGATACAAATCAAAAACAAACAAAAAAACCCCCAAAATCTCTCTGAAGTAGGATGGTTCCTAGGATTCAGAGTAGCCTGATACTCGGGTGGAGTTTGTGATTGGCATGGCTCTGGCCCCTTCCCCAGGTTGGGGGGCAGGGTCAGTCCCTGCAGGTGTTTCATTTGTGGTGGGGCCTGTCTGGCAGCTCTGTGTGAGTGACATTGTGGAGTCTGCTGATGCTCAGGGTCTGTTGGCAGGCAGAAGACAGAGCTGCAACAGTCTAGCCAAGCTTTGATTTGAGTGAGCCAGTAGGTGTGGCTTCCACACTGGTGGTCTTCTCACAGGATGTTCTTGCCAAGTCCAGAGCGTTCTGGACTTTGAGGCATTGTGTATCCCTGGGGGAAAAAGCCCACACACTGGGTTTTCTCTGAGAGAATCTGGTCAGTGATGCTGGCCACTGTGGCAGTCCTGAGAGTCTATAGTGTGCCATGGCAGAGCAGAGGTGGTGCCCTGTGAAAGTCAGGTCTTGGTGGAGAGGATTTTTCAGAGATGGATGGATTTTCCTGAGCGCCTACAGCCCAGTGCTTTTGGGGATACACTTGGGCCACCTATGCCAGTGCAGGCTCGGGGATAAGCTCCCAGAAAATATATCACAGCCTCTTTTTTGCCTTCTTTGACTACAATTGATCTCTCTTGTATCCCCCACCCAGGGGGCTTAAACAGATTGCATGTGGTGTAGATGCATGCTTCTCTTCCAACAGAGTGCGGCCACCTTGGCATATGTCAGAACACTGTTGAGATTGCTTTGTGTCCCATCTGTTCTTTTACTTGACTGCCAGGCCCTGTTTGGGGTCTTTTCACACAGCTCTCTCAGAAGAGGCACACCCTTCTCAATAGTCTGTTTGGCATTTTTGATTGTTTCCTCTTCTGTGTTTCTGCCATGTAGGAATCAGAGTCAGAAGCAAAGGTAGATGGAGAGACTGCATCAGACAGTGAGAGCCGAGCGGAACCAGCTCCCCCGCCAACCTCCGTAGATGACACCCCAGAGGTCCTCAACAGAGCCCTTTCCAATTTGTCTTCAAGGTAATGTGGCTCAGTGAGGCAGATATTTGTGGGGGTCTTTGCACTATGTTTAACATGCACTATGTTTAGTATGCCATGGAATACTTTAGGTCTTAGGATTTCTGGTTCAAGGTTTCATTTTCTCTCTTTCATATACTTCCACTATGAACAGTTCCTTAAGTTCTCTAGGAAAAGGTGGGAAACATTTCAACTTATTTGAATCCTTGGGTAAAATTTTTGGCTCTTGAGAAGTTGGTCCTTCTAAAAACAGTTTTGTGAGTAGATGAAAAACACAAATTATAAGACCCCAAAGCATTATCTAAAAGCATTCCTATGCAGGCCTGCCACCTTGTCCCTTGGAGAAGCTGTATTATGCAGTGGTTAAGGGCATGGAGCCTGGAGCCAGACCCCTGGACTCTAGTCCTAGCTTCACCATTTGCTGGCTATGTGACCTGTTCCTCTCATTTCTTCAGTAAAATATGTATGAATATTATGTGTCAATTTAAAAAAATACATTTGGATTAAAATCTATTTTAAAATTGTAAAAAGCTAGTTGTGTTGAGGATTGAATTAATAATATATGTAAAATTCTTATAAAAATCCCTTGTGCAGGTTGAGCATGGTGACATACATCTGTTAATCTCAGCTACTGGGGAAGCTGAGTTGGGAGGGTCACAAGTTTAAGGTCAGCCTCAGCAACTTAGTGAGACCTTATCTCAAAAAATGAAAAGAGCTGAGTATGTAGTTCAGTGGCAAAGCATCTCTGTGTTCAGTCCAAAGTACCAAAAAACCCAAAAGTTTATTAGTGTGTTTATTAGTCATAGTTGTCTTTGCCTAATATTATTACAATCAGTGTGATAATACAGGGAAGTGCAGTGTGGAATTGTGGAATTCTGTTGCAGGAAAATGCCCAGAGGTTTTTCTTTAGCTAGATGGCCATAGAAGTCATCCAAGTAGATGCAGAAGCTGTGGGCATTACATCTCTGTTTTTTGCCTGGTCTTTACTTCAGATGAAAGCTGGGCATATTTTCTGTAGGCCCTGGAGCACCTGCTGAGTTTGGTTGTGGGTGAGACGCATTGGTGCTAATGCTCTGCTCCACCAGCCTGTGGCAGTGCCTGTCAAGGTAAAGGAGATAGCCTGATAATAACTAAGCCCAGGGCCCACCAGACTCAGAAAGAGCCATTTCCCTTAGGTTTGTGCTGTAGTTCTTTCTGGGCTCCTAACTGGTGTTTTCTCCTTCCCCCGTTTCTCACCTAGATGGAAGAACTGGTGGGTGAGAGGCATCCTGTCTTTGGCCATGATTGCATTTTTCTTCATCATCATTTACCTGGGACCAATGGTTTTAATGATGATTGTAAGTGCCATTTGCATGTCATTTTAGTTTTACATTCTGTTTGTTCTACAGAATTATTGTCTTTAGTGCCAGATATTGGGTTGGCTCTGGAACTCAGTGAGGCTCCAGGCTCCTAAGAATACTTCTAAGCCTTAGACCATCTGTGACTTCTCATCTTTCAGTAGCTAACTGGAGGTTACTGGCATAGGCCAGTTATTTGTAGTTAAAGATGTCACTTTAAAAAAAAAATATTTTATTATTTTTTAATTTTCAGTGGACACAACATCTTTATTTTATTTTTATGTGGTGCTGAGGATTAAACCCAGCTCCCTGCGCATGCCAGGCGAGCACGCTACCGCTTGAGCCCCCCAGCCCTCGCTTCGTTTTTAATATTGAATTTATTATTACAGTTTAACTGTGACCCTGGCTGTGTGTTTCTGTGATTCCTGGTTTTGTTTCCTGCTCTTCTGGAACCTCACTTGAGGGCTTAGAGCTTTTGTTAAGAAGTCGCAGTCCACAGAGCTGCTCTTGGTCTTCCTGCTGTTATGGAAAGGGCCAGATGATGACAGTTGGCTGCTGAGCAGAGCAGTTGGGGTTTTTCAAATATTTATTACCAAAATCAAATGGGGACACAGTTGTTTGAGTTCTGGGAGGTTCTAGAATAAAAAGTTAATCTGAACATCAGCCATGGGAAGCTACTTCCTCTGACAGAGCATTGCCTTGTGGAATAGTGTTGAGGAGGAAGGGAGTGGGATCATCCTAAAAACTGAAGTTTTTATTTCGTGGTTTTGCTTAGGACCTGTGACCTGTTGTTTTTTGTTTCTGAAGATAATAAGAAGAGTGTTCTAATTCTTCTGTGTTTTGCAGGTAATGTGTGTTCAGATTAAGTGTTTCCATGAGATAATCACTATTGGCTACAATGTCTACCACTCCTATGACCTGCCCTGGTTCAGGACCCTCAGCTGGTAAGATCTCTGACCCAGAGGGCCCCTTACCTGATTTAGATGATGTGTTTTGTGGCATATATTTACATTGATGGTGGGACACGATAGAGTGCCCACCTTAGACTTGTACAAAACCTTTGAGCCATTCACAGACCAAACTTTGTGGCTGTTTTGAGTCTTCAGTAGCTACTAGGAGTCTGGAATCTTCCTCAGAAGAAATCAGATGGCTGTCTGAGAGGATTTGCAGTGGTATTGGGGTTCCTAGACTTTAGGGACAGGGATAGTATTTGGCCCCTCCAGCTTTCTAGCTCAGTATATTTTTCATGCTGTAGCATCCCAGCATTCCCCTTGGGTCTTTGGGGTTGTCAGGTTGCATATATTGCTGTCTTGGGAACTTGGTTTCGCCATCACTAAAACAGATGGTTAAGACTTCCTCAGTTGTTTTCAAATGATGGGATTGGAGTCCTACTTCCTTGGAGGTACTCAGGGTGCCAGTATGAGCAGGATGAAACTGAAAGCACAGGATCTGGACTCTTCCAGAGAAACTCTGCTTTTTCCTTCTCTAGAAAAGGACTTGGCTGCTATAAAGCAAAAACAAAATAAAGAACTGTACTGCATATGATATATGAGACTCCTTTCTGATTAGAAACTTTGCTTTCTTGACCACACTGTTTTCAAGTGGTGACATTTGAGCAGAGCATCACATAGTTCTGAGAAGACTGATAGCAAACATAGACTCTTCTACCCCACTATGCTGGAACCCCAGTTTATTTGTGACTTAGTGGGCTGGACAGTAGGGTTTTGTGCCCCACAACTTGGTCATGACTGTGGGAGTTGATGTGCTCAGAATTAGGCTGGACATATCCTTCCACGATGTCTCCCTGTCACCCAACAATACACACTGCCTCCCAGCCTCCAGATGAATCTGTGATTGCTCCCTGGCTTAGGGTGTAAGTCTCCATTGTGGCAGTTAAGATGTAGGTCTCTGTTGTGGCTGTTTTATAGGAGGACAGCTGTGTTTTGAATTTTGTTAATATACTCAGGAGGCCTGACCTCTAGCTGTGGTCACTTTCCAAAAGACTTTTTCATGAACAGAAAATAAACTAAATATGAGTTTTTTTTTAAAATTTTAAGTTGTATATGGACTCAATGCCTTTATTTGTTTTTATGTGGTGCTAGGATTGAACCCAGCGCCTCACACTTGCGAGGGAGGTGCTCTACCACTGAGCTACAACTCCATCCCTAAATATGAGTTTTTGAACTTCACAATTTAAAAAAGAAGGAAAGAGAAAATGTCTCTTCCCTTCTCTCCCTTGAATCCTCAGGCTTGGGGTGGTTCTGCCTGGTCCCATACTCAGAATCATCATGGAGGCTACTACACAAGATGTGAGCCATGACTTCTTGCCTCACAGAACTCCCTTGAAAGAGGATGTAAACAAGTGCAGAGTTAATCTAGTGAAAGAGTATGTGTCAGAGCCAGGCTTCCAAGTGGGAGATGCCCTGAGATGGAGTATAACTAACTGCCTAGTGAAATGAGCAAAGACTAGACTACTTGCTTTAGAAATAAATGGAGAGGTAGATAGCTTGTTAGACCATGTAAGGTTTTATGAAGAAAATGGTGTTTGAGCAATGAATGAATAAATGGATAAGTGAAGAGGATGTTCCAGGTGCGGAAGGGGGAGGATGGACCTTTTTGATAGAAGAGGAATTTTTGTGTGGGTAGAGCGGGATAGAGTCTGGGGAGGCAGAGTGAGGCACGTTTTAGAGGATTCTCAGGTTAGATATGGGAATGCCACAAGAGGGGCAAAAACCAAATCCTAATTTTGTGAAAAGGGAAAGTGAATAAAAGCTGCCACAAGTTTTTAGATGAACTGCTCACCTACAGTGTTAGCAGAGAGCAGGGAACCATAATCTGCTCGTCCCTCTGTGAGCTATCTCTGGGTCTCCAGGCAGATCAGGCTGCTGCTGTCTGTCCTTTCTTCCGTGCTTTCTGAGGGCTTCGCTGTAAAGGAGAGGCTGCATGTGCTCCTGCGGCACTGCCCTGTCTTCATTTCTAGGTACTTTCTACTGTGTGTAAACTATTTCTTCTATGGCGAGACAGTGACGGATTACTTCTTCACCCTGGTCCAGAGAGAGGAGCCTTTGCGGATTCTCAGTAAATACCATCGATTCATTTCTTTTACCCTCTATCTAACAGGTATGCATTAATTGCTTCACCAGTTCTTGTGTCTGTATTGTCTGTATTGTTTTCATCTGTCTGTATAGAAGGAGTTGGGAAATTCTTTTTTTTCTTTTTAAATTATATATATGTTGTTGATGGACATTTATTTATTTATTTATGGTGCTGAGAATCAAACCCAGTGCCTCACACATGCTAGGCAAGCCCTCTACCCACCGAGCCACAACCCCAACCCCGAGTTGGGGAATTCTTGTTTAAAGTTTTATAACTGGGACTGTGCTGGGGAGCAAGCTGAGGACTCGGTCGTACATTGAGCTGTTATAGCTCTTAATAAGAGAAATTGAGACCCAGGGAGTTGCGGTTATGGGGATGGCCATGGCTGTCTGTCCCACCTGCTTGAGTATCAGCCTCCTTATGAGGACCAGTGGAGCTTGTGTGGCCTTGTCTCAACTCTCTTGTTGACTGAAATTCTTCAGTGTGACAAACAAAAATCATTCAGTCAGTGACTGTCTTTTAGGGAAGTCATCATAGGAGCAACCTTGAGAAACATTGCAGTGTGGTGGAAGTTTCACTAGATTTGCCTTTGAAAAGATTCTATAATCTCAGTGGGCAAGGAATTTAATCTTTCTTTTTCTCTTGTGACACTGGGGATTGAACCCAGGGCCTTGAACATGCTAGGCAAGCACTCTTACCACTGAACTACATCACTTTTTATTTTTTAGTTGTATTTATTTTTTGGTACCAGGGATTGAACCCAGGGATGCTTAGCTTAGCTACTGGACTACATCCTCAGCCCCCGCCTGTGTGTGTGTTTTAATATTTGAAATAGGTCTTGCTTAAGGCCTCACTAAATTACTAAGGCTGGCCTTGAACTTGTCCTACCTCAGCCTTCTGGGGTGCTGGGTTTACAGGCATGCACCACCACGCCCAGCCCTTGTAATTTTTTGAGACAGGGTCTTGCTCAATTGCCAAGGATGGCCTTGAACTTGAGATTCTCCTGCCTCATCTCCCAAGTACCTGGAATTACAGTTGGCAATACAGTCTCAGTTACCTCTTCTGTGATCTAGAATTAAAACTGCAGGGCTATTGCAGTAGTTTTTGTGCTCTTGTCTTTGAAATTATGCACTGGTTAACTCCTGTGAAAAAATTAAAGGGCCATTTAACACAGCTAAATGAAATGACTAGAAGAAAGGTAAACATAGAGTGTGATTTATTTAACTCATTCCTCTTCCTCCAAACTAGGATTCTGCATGTTTGTACTGAGTCTGGTCAAGAAGCATTACCGACTGCAGTTCTACATGGTAAGGGGGGGGAGGGAGGGGAGGTGTGGGGAGAAGGAGGGAGGGAGGGAGAGAAGGGAAGGGAGAGAGAGAAGGAGAAGGAGAGAGAAAATGAATTCTTGTTTTAATTGAAGAGCTGCAGAAACTCAACAGATTTTTCATGCTTTGTGACATATCAAAATTCTGGAATGTGATCTATTCTGTATGTATCTGGAACCTTGAGACCATCTCTCTGAGTGCCCTAAGAGTTTAGTAAATACTATGAAAAAAAAAGTACCCATGCATCAGAGCATAGGACTCACTATTGGGCTATCCAGGCCCTACTTTTTATAGTATTGGGGATTGAATTTAGGGTGCTTTATTGCTGAGCTATATTTTTATTTTTTATTTTGAGACAGGGACTCACTAAATTGCTGAGGCTGTTTTCTAACTTGTGATCCTCATACCTCGGCCTCCTGAGTTGCTGGGATTACAGGCATGCTCCGCTGTGCCCAGCCACTCCCTGCTTTTTTTTTTTTAATATTTATTTTTTAGTTATAGGTGGACACAATACCTTTATTTTACTTTATGTGGTGCTGAGGATCAATCCCAGTGCCTCATGCATGCTAGGCGGGCACTCTACCTCTGAGCCACAACCCCACTCCCAATACTTGCTTTTGATGAGACTCTTATTGGGAGGGACAAAGTGTTACTCTCAGCAGCCTGTTCTGTATCTTTTTACTTCCAGTAAGTCAGGTACAGAAGCAGATCTTTTTTCTGTTTGTCATAAGTTTTCTGTTCTTTAAAGTTATTTCTAAGGTAAACTTGATAGTTTTTCTTCTTTTGCAGTTTGGGTGGACCCATGTAACATTACTGATTGTTGTAACTCAGTCGCATCTCGTTATCCACAATCTGTTTGAAGGAATGATCTGGTGAGTGATGGCAGCAGGAAGCATTTTCCCCCTCATTTTGTGGGTGTTTCTTACATACACCTAGGCTGAGAACCCCTGCCTTCTCTTCCAAGCCAGTGGTTCTCACCTTGAGCTATTCAGAATAGCCTTTAAGCTAGTTACAACACAGATGGCTGGTTCAGTAGATCTGGGGTAGGGCCTGAAATTTTGGATTTTTCTAGTACATTCCCAGGTGATGCTGATGCTGCTGGTCAGTACCTAAATTCTAAAAATCTGTTCTAGACTAACAGGTACAGGGATATTTGATCAAAATTTATAACTGTACAGCAACCTGAAATTTGAAAACATAGAGGGAATATTCAGGAGTTCCTAGAAAATTGTGAACTGCTAATAGTTATAAACAAACTTGAATATATCAGTGACTATAGAAGAACTTTGAAAATTGTGTAAATTCAATACCTAGAAGAAAGAAATGGGACCAAGCAGGTTAATAGCTGAATGTTATCTAACACACCAAAGCTGATGAGGAAGAAGCAAGAACCATCCTAAATAAAATATTAGCAGGTTGGATCTGGCAGTGTGTCAGAAGAACATTATACTATTACTGAGTAGATTTAATTTTAGAAACATAGTGGTTTTAACAGGAAATGTGTCAGCATTGATAGGAACCAGCAGAATGACTAAGAAGCTAGGTGATCTTAGTGGAAAGGTAAAGGCACATCTTCAGGTAATGAGAGACATGCTTAAGTATTGTGGGTCACATCCAGACTGCCTCTCTCTTCAAATGTTAGAGTTAGAATGTAGTTACATTCACCTCCTGAGGAACTGACAAGTCAGCAAATCTAAAGAGATTAATTAGCTCATATAAATGTTAGCTTTGGGCATTATTATATTTAAAACAATTATAAAGGCCTGAGTAGGCACTATTTCCTTTTCAAATTTCAGTGTTCTTATTATGCATTTCTTTTTTTTTTAATATTTATTTTTTAGTTGGACACAATATCTTTATTTATTTATTTTTATGTGGTGCTGAGGATCGAACCCAGAGCCTCGCATGTGCTAGGCTAGCACTCTACCACTGAGCCACAACCCCAGCCCCCTTATTATGCATTTCTTAAGAGTAGCATGTGCTAAGTCCTCAGATTCATGGCTAAACAAGTCAGTTGAGTCTATAGTGACTAATATTAAATTCTTCAGTGAAGGCTGGGTGTGGTGGTGCACACTGTAATCCCAGTGGCTCAGGAGGTGGAGGCAGGAGGATCGTGAGTTCAAAGCCAGCCTCAGCAATTTAGTGAGGAACTAAGCAACTCAGTGAGACCCTGTCTCCAAATAAAATTCAAAATAGGACTGGGGATATGACTCAGTGGTTGAGTGCCCCTGAGTTCAATCCCCAGTACCGTCCCCACCCCAAAAAAGTCTCCAGTGAAGGTTTAATCATTGTTATAGTGCATTGTTATAGAGACTGTTCTACAAGCCTTGACAAAGTAAATAATGTGGAGTCTGGAAGATAGAGTGGGAAGGGTTCACATACTCCAAATTTCTCCCTCAAGCAGGAAGTTAGGAAATCGTGCCCACAGTTGCTGGGCCAGGAAATCAAGATTTATTTCTGTCATGTTAAATTAATAGAAAAACTTTAAAAAGTGTCTTGAGGAGGGTGGAGAGTGAGGAAAGAGATGGTATGAGTATAAACACCACCTGTCTTCATGGTGGGGGTGATTGGTTTAGCAAGAGGAGGGCAAAGAAGAAATACAGGTGTGCTTATTGGGGTTTTGTTCCAAGGGTTGTCCTAGGGAAAAGTAGGGCACACGAGTGCTAGAAATAAGCAGTGAAAAAAGTAAGTTAGCTACCAAATATATATGTATAAAGTTTTAGAAATGTACAGGTAACTACTCGAAAAAAATTAGGTAAGAGTAAAAGTGGTTATTTTGGAGACTGGAGAATAGGGATGGGGGGGGAAGAAGGAAAAAAATTTTTTCTCCTTTTACAATTTATATTTGTATTATGTGTATATATTACTGTATAATGAAAAAAGAATAGAATGACATTTATAGATACTCTCCATTTATTCAGCAGTCATTCAGTAAACATTTTAATGCCTGCTGTGTGTCAAGTATTATGTATGGATTTTGGTGTTTACTTTCTTTGTATTTTATACCACAATAGGTTACAAATGCACTATCAGCTTTTTGGTTCTGGAATTTATGAATGGCATTGTTGGTGGACTACTGAGGTACTGTCATCTTGGTAGAGTTGATTCTCACTTTGTTTTGTTTCCTAGGTTCATTGTCCCCATTTCTTGTGTGATCTGTAATGACATCATGGCCTATATGTTTGGCTTTTTCTTTGGTCGGACTCCACTCATCAAGGTAAACGATCACCCTAACATAAAATATCACCATGAGGGTAGGATGGTGTTTTCTATATGAGTAGGTTAATGTGGCAGACAGAAGGAAATCTAGCTGGTGTGCACTGTGGCTTTGTAACCATGTGCCCCTGGGGGTAGACTGGTAGTAAATTAATTGTAAGGGAAAAGCCAAAAGAAAACATTGACAACTACTCATTAAAAAAAAAAAAAAAATCTAACGAAATGTTTCTATAGACTTAAAGCACACTCGTAGAGCTTTGATCTGATTTGAGTGTTGTGATTAAATTAGTATGTAGTTTAATAATAAGAATATTTGAAACAGAAAGGAAACTGAAGGGTATAATTTAGGGAAAAAGGAAGCCATGTTTTGGAAATTTTAGAAGGTAATGTGGTTAAAAGAATTGGGTTTCTTTTTCTTTTTTTTAAATTGATTTTTTAAAAAAAAATACAGCGGAATGCATTACAATTCTTATTACTCAGATACAGCACAATGTTTCATATCTCTGGTTAAGAATAGGGGTTTTAGGACAGAGATATTTTTCACAGTAATCTTTCCAAAGCCTGAGTCACTGACATCCTTTGCTAAGAATGTGCTCTCTGTCCACAGCTTTCTCCAAAGAAGACCTGGGAAGGCTTCATTGGGGGTTTCTTTGCTACTGTGGTGTTCGGCCTTCTGGTAGGTGGAGGTTCCTAGCCGGGTGGCAAAGGGGACAGAGGCCTCACTCCAACTTCAAAGGCCTGTGCAGGGCTAGGGAGTGTGTCTCACTAGATAAGGAACTCTGTCCTGCTGATTACCTTGCCCCAAAGAGATGCACGAGCATGGAACACTCTGTGAGGGGTACAGTAGTGCTGGCTGTTCTTTACCCACCAGTTTCCAGGCAGGGTTTTGGCAGTCGTGAGATGAGGAACCTTGTAAACCCTCTCATCCCTAGGCATGGTGATACTTCAGCAGACAATGTTCTTGTCCAGGCATTTGGTATTTCAAGATCAGGGTGAGTGACACCCAAGAGTAAGGGCTGAGGTGAGATAAGCTTCTCCAGCCCTGAATCTTTCCTACTTATAACCTGCCAGAGGTAGATGATCTTTCAGCCCTTTAAAGGACACCACTTCCTTCCTCGGACCTTGAGGCCAGTCTCTCCCTTTTTTAGTGTTGCCTGACTGTCCCTTAGTGCTGCTCTCCCCTGGCTTTATTACGTCTAGCCTTCTTTCTCCTGGCTGGCTGCTGTCATTGTACCATACTCCCATGACCTCCCTCCAGTTGTCATTGAGTTTAGAGATCCTGAGAAAATAGATTAGAGCTCCCCCATATGGGAAGAAATGTCTTATAGTTAAATTCCTTTTCAGGGTCCATGTGTTTGGGCACATCTGAGTGAGACCTCAGTGAGCATAAACCTCTTTTATTAAAAAACATTCAGGTAAAATGCACATGTGGTAAAACATGAACCTCTGACTTTGTACATAGCTTGCAGTGAGCAGGATGTGGACACTGAGGAACAAACGTGTCCAAGCCAGATGTCGGCCATCCTGATGAACGCAGCTCGTCTTCATTCCTGTGTCTCTCTCCCTCATTTTCAGCTGTCCTACGTGATGTCTGGGTACAGGTGCTTTGTCTGCCCTGTGGAGTACAACAACGACACCAACAGCTTCACTGTGGACTGTGAGCCCTCGGACCTGTTCCGCCTGCAGGAGTACAACATTCCTGGAGTGATCCAGTCAGTCATTGGCTGGGTATGTGCCACTCACATGGGGTGAATTGGTGGGACATGACTGCAAAGAGGAGCCCCCTCCACCACCTACCCTCCAGAGCCACTAGCTTCAGGGTGAGGGCAGGAGACCTTTCCCCTCACTTTACATCTTTTAGGGCAGTGGTTCTCAAAAAGTGTGTTTTGTGGGTTCCTTTAGAGGGATCCTTCAGGTACCAACTGTTTTCATAATATTACTATGAATTTATGTGCCTTTTCCACTCTGCTCACATTCTCTATGATGGTACAGAAACAGCAGGTGGGAAAAAGGCCAGTGTCTAGGCATGAGTTAAGGCAGTGGCACAAATAGGGCTGGCAGGCAGTACCCTCTTCATGCCACCTCCTTACAATGCAGACAAGCCAGTTGCTCTTATATTTTTGATGAAATGGTAAAATTGCTAATTTTATTAAAGTTTGACCTTGAGTCAAACTTTAATACTCTGCTGAAATGGAAAATGTGCATAAAACATTCCCTGCTAAATATTGCTGTGTGCCTGAAGGTAAAGCATGTGCAGTTGTTTGGGTTGTGGAATGAACAATCTGTTTTTTTCTAGGAACATAATTTTTATTTGAAAAGAATGGCAAAACTATCTTTTCAGATTGGGTATTTAGCAGACATTTTTCTGAGAAGGAACGAAGTGAGCTTGTCACTCAAGGAAAACGACAGCAAATGCTAACCAATGATAGAACTTGGCTTCTAAGTAAAAGTTTGTATTTTGGAAACATGTACCTGCCACTGTAAGCATGACAGCCTCCTAAAAGACTTTTCTGATGAGATCCATAGTGATTTTAATAGGTGACATTTTGACATTGGATAATAAAATGTGTCTACATTTGGAAGATTAATATAACTTTGCAATCCTGTATTTTCTAGATGGTCAATGCATGGTTCCACAGTCACACATGGGCAAAAGATTTCATTCAAAGTGTGAGACGGATGATGTGAGAGAGCACGAAAAATTAATCTGTAGGATTTCAGATTCCACATTGCATCCAATTTTTAAGAAACAGCCTCTGTCATATTCTGGTGTAGTGTTAATATGCATTATTATTTGAGAAGACTACTAAAAATATGCTTCATTTTTGAACTATATAAGGCTGGATTTTCTTTATATACTTTCACCAAAATATTGCAGCAGGTTGAATGCGGAATATTTTTTGGGGGAGGTGGGGTCTGGGAATTGAACCTAGGGGTGCTTTACCATTGAGCTACACCCCCAACCCTTTTTATTTATATTTTGAGATGTTCTTGCTAAATTGCTGAGGCTGGCCTTGAACTTAAGATCCTCCTACCTTAGCCTCTTGTAGCTGGGATTATGGGCATGCACCACCATGACTGACCTGAATACAGAATACATTAATGTCTTCCATTAAGCCAGATGTTAGAAATTTATAACAATGTAAAGGAAAAAATCTACTCTTCTTCTTGATTAAAAAAGTGTAATTAGTTTCATCAAGAGTTATTTCTCTTCACATGTAATAAGGCTGGATTTGTATGCATCTTGACTTTTATTTCACTTTTTTTTCTAGAAAACAGTCCGGATGTATCCCTTCCAGATTCACAGTATTGCCCTCTCCACCTTTGCCTCACTCATCGGCCCCTTTGGCGGGTTCTTTGCAAGTGGATTTAAACGAGCCTTTAAAATCAAAGTAGGCAAAGGTTTCCTCTTTATTCCTTTCATCTCACTCTCCTTGCCCATCTTCTGCCTTCCTCCCCTCTTTCCTACCCCATTAGCCATCAACATAGCACCAGACTCTGGCACCCTGGTGATTAATACATGCTCTTCTTGACCCAGGTGCTGCATTCATGTGGGTTAAACAAAAGTATATTGTTTCTAAGAAAATTCTATAGTTGGTTTTCAGTTTGTTAATTTTGTTATCTCTTTAAAAGAACATTTTGTAATTTATTAAGCTTGTATTCTATAATTGCCTTATCATTTGATTTAGTTCTTTTTCTTGCCCTTGACTACCTAACACTGCAAAAGTTATTTCTATTCACATGTAATAAGGCTGGATTTGTATGCATCTTGACTTTTATTTCACTTATTTTTTTCTAGAATAAAAAATTGGGGTGGAACATTGGGGTGGGACATTCAGTCTGGTGTTTGGTTGTTGACCGAAGCCAGGCTTGCCTGTCCTTCTCTGCCTTAAACAGGACTTTGCCAATACCATTCCTGGCCACGGAGGCATCATGGATCGCTTTGACTGCCAGTACCTGATGGCCACCTTTGTCAATGTATACATTGCCAGTTTTATCAGGTATAGTGCCTTTCTATCTGAACCAAGTTGGCGGCTTTGTAAGTATGGTGCATTTCTAGAATTTTGGCTACATCTAGGTTCCAGTGAAAAACCATCTCAAATATGAACTCAGTTTCAGTTGTCACTGTGCATGAGGCCCCATTCTGCCCTTAGAAGAGAATCCGCAGATCAAAGCAGCAGTTTGCATAATCAAGCCCTAGAAGCAGTTGGGCCTACTCAGGGCTGTTTCTTCATGTTCTGTTGCAGAGGCCCTAACCCAAGCAAATTGATTCAGCAGTTCCTGACCTTGCGACCAGATCAGCAACTCCACATCTTCAACACGCTCAAGTCTCATCTGACTGACAAGGGGATTCTGACAGCCACCACAGAGGACGAGTAGGGGCCACCCAGGGCCAGGAGAGCAGGAGCAGAACTGAGTGCAGGGCAGGTCTCCAAGGCAAGCCCAGCTGCTGTGACTTAGACAATGACAAGCTTCAACTCACTGTCTTTTTTTTTTTTGTTGGGGGGGCAGGTTTTTTTTTTTTTTTTTTTTTTAATTTGTGGGTTAAAAAAATATGTATATACTGTCTTTGTGTTTATGATTTGGATTGTGAGTAAACTGTAGTTGAGTTGGAAATAAGTCATGAGGGCAAAACCATTTGGGTATATTAAACAGAAGTATTGAACAACCCGGAAGACAGTGTTGCCCAGCTCAGGATGTGATCCCTATCAAGCTGTTACTGGACCCAATGAGAGTGGCATTCATCTGTGTGAACCCATTTAGGTGGCTCTCCCACTAGTGCTGGGCACACGGCTTGGACACTTGCTGTTCTTGACAGCATTCACTGGCTCTTCTCTACCAGTGCCTGCCTGGGAGCTGTGGAGGGTTGCCTTCTCTAGGCTGAAGGAATGGAGGCTTATTGATCAGAGGAGCATTCTGTCCACACTGAAGCCCTGCAGAGGCTAAAAGAAGCTCTGCTTTATGTATGGTTTCACTTCATTTCAGACTGAAAGAAGGTTTTAGTTTTTATTTTTATTTTTGAAAGCATGAAAAATTATTTATGATAGTCTGGAAAAAACCCACACTGTAATATTTCAAGTGTATGCAGTAGAAGCACTGTAACTGAGCCCCTTCCCATGATTTAGGCTCCAGTGTCTCCTGGAGGACAGTCCAGTGAACTTTGTCTTTTCAGGGCTGAGGCCGTTGGCATTTGTGCTGTAGACTTGCTGCTGAGTCCTTCCTGGGGACCCTAACCGGAGGCAGGGAGAGAGGGCTTTTGGTTTGCACGCCCCTCGCTGAACACCATGTAGCTGCTGTGTTGTGTATATATTACTCTTGAGGCAAGTATGTGTCTATGTTTGTTCTAAAACACCCTTATTTCTTACCATGATTTCAGTTATACCATGACTTGTTCATTGAAACCATAAAGTCCTGCTAAAAACTATGGCATAACTAACCTATGAGAGGCCTGGCTATTCTGAAGATTAAATGTATACTTTTTATATAATGTGACCAGTTTCAATGTAGTGTGTATTTTACTGGGGACCTTTTGTTGTAGTTACTGTTTGTGTAAACTGGTTTATTTTTCCCCCTCCCTACTCATCAGGGTGAGATGGGCTTTGGGAAAATGATTAGTTCTTTGGCCAATGCACAGTCAAGCACAGGGGAGAGAACCTGGTGTACAGATGTGTTAAAATTATTCCATGGCATGGTTGCTTTCATTGCCAGTGACAGCAGGACTTGCTTCAGCACCTTGGTCTGGTTTGATTTATGCTGTGAGTAAACTACAGCTCTGAGTTGGAAAGTCACTGGGGTAAGACCATTGGGTTTTTAAAACAAAGTATTGAAGAACCTGGAAGACGGTGTTACCCCCCTTTGGAAGTCTGGTTGGTTCTGGCTCCAAGTGTGTTTTATTTTTTTTAATGTTGGCCTTCCTGCCTCCTGAAGGCTCATAATCAGCCAGGTGACTGAAGCATCCACAGGGGACTCTAGAGCCCTCACAGTGTTTGAACTCACATATCTGTGTGATCCCTCCTCGTGGGTGTGAAGCAGCTGTTTTTCACTGAACTGTCACTTTAATTTCAGCTTCATGGTTTTTCTTTTTTGGGCCCAAGGTCCCCTTAAGAACAAAACATGTTATGCTGGAGGTTTATATTCTGGCTATGTGTTCCTGGGCAGGAAGCCTCACTGTAGGGTCCTCATTTTCTGAGCTTCTTCTATTACACTGTTCTGTGATTCCCCAGAGCAAGTTCTTATTACTCATGGGCACCCGAAAAGGAAATGCTTTCAGGTCTTTTCTAAATGTTTGTCCTCAAGATGTGTCAGTGTCTTAGCAACTAATCTTCAACAGTGATTAGGAGTGAAATTAGTTTTCTGATTGAAGAATGAAATTGGATCACCAAACTAGGTATAGAAGGGTACCTCCTTTGTCTCTTGTGGCCTCATTGTGGGCAAGTGGTGGGGTCCTTATGAACGGAGGGGGAGAGGGTATCTCAGTGGGGGCCCAGGAGTAGGGACTCACTCTGAAACCAGGCTGCCTTTGGATGGGGGAGCCTGGGGCCAGCAGCTGAGGGTTACCCTCCTTTGTGGAAGTGGTCACTGACAGAGGATCCTGGGAAACTAAAGCTGGATACTCACTAGCTCTGTCAGCAAGAGGCCAGAGTGGCAGCTGGGTTTTTTTTTTTTTTTTCTGATTTCCCTAAGTGCTTTCTAGTGGAGGAGGAATTTCCCAGTCAGGTGGAGAGGAGAGCAATGCCACCTTGTGTCTGCATGACAGTGTTTCTTTCTCCCACTTTCAGACAAGCTCCAGAGACTATTTTAACATGCTCCCAAGCAGATCCTAGTGACTTGCGCAACCTGTTTTAGACCCATTTTTTTTTTTTTGTCAGAAATAAAATGTGACTGGAACTGTGTGCCCTCCCTTGTCATGAATCCAGTATTTGTCACCTCCATGCTTAGTTATGTGTGTCCCACTTGTTTATGTATTCATAAGTAGTATGTAGTCCTGATTCAGAGATTTTTGCTTTGTTTTGCAATTTGTATCCCATACATTCCCAGCAGCCTTCTGAGGTAACCGAGAGAGCCACGAACACCTTCCCAAGAGAGAGCTTCCGCAGGGTAATAAGGTGGAGTCGGGACTATCTCCATCTCACACTGTGAGCCCCACAGGACAAGGACGGCTGGTGCCTCAGCCAGCTCCACCTGAAATGTTACAGCATTCTCCCCCTGAGGCTCAGGAGGCCTGGCCCCTGCCAGGTTGGAGCTTCAGTTGCTGTTAGCTCACCCTGGTGAATAAGGAGATGACGAACTAACCAGGGCTGACATGGAGGCCTGGGCCTGGGCATCCCTGGTGAGTTCCACTTGGGCTGCTCACCGTGCTCATGGGGTTCTGAAGTTTCCCTTTGCTGGTGTGCGCCACCCTCTTAAATGCTTCCAACACCAAGAAACGCACACAATTGTGTTTACTCCTGAAAGTGAAGCCTTGAAGACAGCTGGGCCTTATTATGTTTATTCCTTTTTTGCCTGTTTCATATTCGGAACCATTTAGTAGCTGTAGTGTAATCACATTTACAAAGTATTTATTCTTAATGATGTATAGTTCTACAGTGTATGTGGGAGGTGAAGCATACCTTTAAACTGTATACAGGTGAACTTTGACATGGACTTTTATCCTATAACTTGATCTGTATTATTCAAGAAAATTCCAGAAAATATATTTTAAGGGAAAGTACACAGACCCTGTGACTTGTGTGTAGGCTAGTTGTAGAATTGGCAGGAGGCTAATTTGAACAGATCTCCAAGTTCAGCTCCTCACCGTGGGCCTCAGTAAGCTCAGGTCCATCCGCTGTTGAGTGTAGGGTGGGGAGAAGGTGAAAAACTCATGGCGCAGAGCGTCCTTTCTAGGAAGACTGTAGTGTGCTCCCTATGAAGCCAGCCCAGGTGGATGTCCAAGGGAGATTTCATCACTCTGCCAAATGTGGTATGTCACTGTCCAAATCTCTCCCTGTTCTAGTAATATCTTAGGTACCTTTGTCTTCTGTCTTTCAGAGTAACTCCACCTTGGCGTATGGTTGTGCACACTGTGCTTACATGTGGAAAAAGGGGTGAAGTGGGAAGGGTGATTTTTTTTTTTTTTTTGAATCCAGGGTTCCTTTTCTTCTCAGGTAAGGGTGGGGGAGATGTCCAGGTGACCGTCATAGACACATCACAAGACAGTAAGCTGGTTATGGACTCTATACTTGTCTGGAACACAGGATTCCACAAAGGGCAGCAGGGTCACACTGTCAGCAAATTCTTGGTCAGAACCTCATATTCCTTTTTTAATCATGGTCAAAACCAACTTCCTTTCCCCTTTATCTCTGTCCTCAGGGCTGCCCAGCTTCCAGTTTTTAAGGAGTTGAACAGCTGTGACTTCCTGTCTCAGTTTGTGGTGTTAGATGGGGGCCTTATGGCACAGTCCATAGAGGGTGCTAGGGTTTGGATCCAGTAGTGATGAAGGGTCCTCATTTAAGGGCTCTGCTGGGCCTACTTCTCCTTGAGCCTGGGCTCTCCCAACCCACATCCCTTGGAAGATGGCCCATCCTCACAGGCAGATGACTAGCTACTGTTTCCATTTGAGTGTGGCCCACCTTTCTGCCCCTTCCATTTCCCACACGCCTCACTTCAGGTTGACCATGGTGACGGCTTTTGATGGAGATTGTATTTTCCAAGGCCAGACATTACCGTTTTGAGGGCAATTTAGGAGGAATATTTTGGATGCTAGAGTGGAAGGGTTTTAGGACATGTGGGTGATTTATGAGAATAAAAGGGGTAGAATATGTGAAGTCTAGGGCTTTATGGCCAGTGGGTTTCAAATCCACTTGTTGTTCAAAGACCCTGCTCCCACTCCTTTGCCAGTGCCTATTCTCTGCTTCTCCTTATTCTCTAGCTAACGTGACATTATCAGTGTATTTATTAATGATTGTAATCATACAGTGCTTAATATGTGCCAAGCACAGTGCAGAAGGTTTGCATACATTATTCCCTTAAAAACATAAACCAGCCTTGGATTAGGTTCCCATTTTGCAGATGCAGAAACTGAGGCTCTGTGAGGGAGGCTGAGAGCATTGGTTAAGACAGACTTCAGGCTGGGATAGCGTGAGCTGTGGGCAGATTGCTAGTCTACTGTCAGCCTCCACCTCTCTGACCCAGTTGGAACTGAAATTGATCAGGAGGATTTAATGGGATAATGTGTGCCAACATTTAGCTCGGTGTCTGGCACATAGTAAGCGCTCAATAAATAGTAATTTTTTTGAGCTCAGCTGGCAGTTTGACCCACACTGGTATAATGCCAGAGACTGGGTTCTTGGCTATCACACTGCCACTGCCCTGGACACAACCTGATGCTCACGGTTTGGAAAGTGACTGCACAGTCCTTCTGAGAGTAGTAGTCCAACTGTAGCACCCTACTTGAGCATCTTGGTGGTTTACACATTGTTTAGGAGGCACACCTGATCAAAGGAAAGAGGGCTTTAGGATGTTCAGAAATTCTCAGTTCATAGCGGGAGTGGCTTGCCTGAGAGTTGTCCGCTTGCTGTGGCCTTGGTTTGGACTGCCCATGGGGGAGAGGCCGTTTCCTCTTGCCTGGAGGTGCCTCTGCTCTGGACAGTGAGAGCTGTTTCTGACTCATTCTGGACTCCACTTCCTACCCTGGCTAAGCTCTGTGCACACAGCTCAGGAACCTGTAGTTTCCTGGATGGTTTCAGGGGCCAAGAAGAGTGAAGAAAACAAACTTGTGCTGAAGCAGGTTACGTCAGCTGGAAGCCTCGAAGCTCTGTCCCTATCCTAACAAGTCGGCCTTGTTTTTGTGTTTTCCTGAAGGCATTAGGATAGAGCAGGTGAGGACAGGTGGTGTGGATTGTTTCTCTTGGATTCTGGGTTAGCAAAGCATTCAGTGGCTTATTCATGAATGAAGGGAGAACAGGCACTGGATTAAGTGAAAAATGTTTCTTTAACTTAGTTTCTGAATGGAGACAAGGGAGTTGGGGGATGTGTTGAAGTGGAGGTGTCCTTACTCTGAAGGAATGATTCTGGCCAGTGGGATCCAGGGGATTCTTACGCCGGTTGAATGATCATGTAGAACTAATGGCTTGACTGGGGACTGTTTGTTGGGTGTAGTGAGCCCCTAAGGCCCATTGCTAGAATTTAAATATTGGTTTCTTCCCTTCAGTTCATGATTGAGGGTGATGATAATGACAGTGGTTGTGGAGGTTTTTAGTAAACAGCTACTGATCTGGGCTTGTCCTGGAGGCCCTCGTGTCTTTTCAGTATCCTACCCCTGACACTTCCTCCCTCCTTGTGCTATCTACCAGGCCCAGGCAGCCCTTTATCTGGAGAGGGTGGCTGGATACCCGGTGGACCGTCCTGCAGTGCTCTCCCAGGCACTGGGCAGGCCTCGCTCTCAGCTCCTAGATGACTTCCCTTTTCTCCAAGTAAAATTGTGTTTGCTGGTGTGAGCCACACAGCCATCTCTTTCCTCAGTACTGGAACACCTTCTCACCTCCATTAGGTTCATGCACAGGTTCTCCTGGGTTTTCTCGGAAGAACACCAGTATACAAAAGAGGTTAAGAACGAAAGTGGGCAGAACATGCAAGCATTTTGAGTGTCCTTTGTGTGTGGGTTCCTTTGAAATCCTCTGTACACAGAGCTAGGAGCTTTAGTAAGCCCTGTTTCTGCCCTACAGTGTGCTGTCTGGGTGTCTGGGGCTGATTACCAAGACAAAGAGCTGAGCAGACATTGGGCCAGTGAAACCAAAGGACTTGGAAGCAGGAGAGATCAGGGATTAGGAGGCAGCAAATTGTTCTTGTCTAAGGGACTCCTGAGACACTGAGAGGGCAGAGCAGGGGCCTGGAGTTCTGCACTGAGGATAGACTCTTAACAGGCCAGCTGAGTACTGACGGGCCCCAGTGGCTTGTGGGTGTGGGGACCAGGAAACAACTCAGAAAACCCATCCATGGTGATTTGAAGCTCATGAATTATCTAGCACTGATACTGATACCAAATTTTAATATTTATTGATACTTTTTTTTATTTTTATTTTTATTTTTTATTGTTGGCTGTTCAAAACATTACATAGTTCTTGATATATCATATTTCACAATTTGATTCAAGTGGGTTATGAGCTCCCATTTTTACCCCATATACAGATTGCAGAATCACATCAGTTACACATCCATTGATTTACATATTGCCATACTAGTGTCTGTTGTATTCTGCTGTCTTTCCTATCCTCTACTATCCCCCCTCCCCTCCCCTCCCCTCCCCTCTTCTCTCTCTGCCCCCTTTACTGACATTCGTTTGTCCCCCTTGTATTATTTTTCCCCTTCCCCTCACTTCCTCTTGTATGTACTTTTGTATACCTCTGAGGGTCTCCTTCCATTTCCATGCATTTTCCCTTCTCTCTTAATACCTTCCAAAATAGGAGGGGTAGGTCAAAATGATAGAGACAGGGTGGAGCACCCCCAGGGCAGATTTTTGGCTCCCCCTTTGTATGGAGGGACTTGGTGGCATTGAGTTGTCTTGCACTGGATAGGCTGGGTGTTGACAGTGTTCATGTCCTCAGACACAGCAGCCTGAAAGCAGCTCTTGGGTGCGTGGAGCCCGATAGGAGTCCTTTGGTCTCTCAGATAGGCATGTACTTGTGCGCTCCTACTGTGCCCTTTACCCACCTTGATGTTTCACTAAATCAGTGTTTTTGCCACAGCTGATCTTTCTCTGTGCACTTCTGATTAGTGTTGAACAATACATGTAGGTTCTTTTTGAACGAAGTGTACAAACATGATATACTGTACATTGAAAAGTATTTACCTTATTTATATACCTGAGTGTTCCTACTACACAAATAAACATATATTAAATTCTAGGTTGCCTGTGGTTTTTGATGGGGGGAGTACATTTTGGAGGCCAAGGGTACAGCAGGGCCGTGCCGTCCTGGTGGGAATTACTTCCCAGTGCTGCTGACCCCTCTTTGCCTCTAGAGTCACCTCTGTCCATGGCCTTCAAGCCTGCACCCCTGGTGTTCTTCCCACCTTCTTGGTTGCTCCTCCTTAGCTCTCCTCCTCTCTGGGTGGCTCTTCTGCTGGCCATCTCTTAGTACTCTGCCCAAGCTTCCTTTCCCAACTGAATTCTCTCCTGGGTGTCCCTGTTTACTCTGAGGTTTCTGATTATCACACTTCCACAATGCCTGGGTCCCTGTCCCCAGCCCATGGGGGCCTGTGCAGCCTCTTCCTGTAGACCTTGCGTGCCAGACCCATGGCCTTGAACACATCTGCCCTAGATCCAGTGTTCTTTCACTCACCATCTGTTCTGCCAGGAGTGATCTCATTAGTAGCCAAGGCCTGCCCATTGTATCTTCTGTCCTTCAGATTCATGCCTCTGGGGAAGTCCCTTTTCTCCTTCCAGAATTTCTGTGACAGTCTCCCTGCAGTATGGACATCCCTACCAATCCTTCCCTTCCATCAGAGCTGGAATAAGCTTTCTCAGTTTGGGACCCCTTAAAATTCACACTCATTAATGCAGTTTCTAGGGCCTTCTACAAACTGGCTAGCACCAGACACATAGGCCCTACCCTTGAACAACCATGCATGGGGCTCACCCTTCATTATTCCAGGCTTGTTCTCATTTGCTGGGCTTAGCACCTGCCATTTCCTGCTTAATTTCTCCTCCCCAGCTCACCCTCAGTCTGCCTAATTCCTGCTAACCTTGCAGGTCTCACCATCAGCAGCACTCCAGTAAGCCTTCTGTTCCTCTTCACCCTGTGTTTCCTGCCTTGGGGATTTCTGGGGGGTGGGGTGGGGGATCCCATGTCTGAACTGGAGCAAATGAGCCAGCCATTCCAGGGCTAGCGCCTCAGGCCTGTGGGACCTTTAGTTTGTTTGCTTCTTGGGACTGTTTTTACCTAGAGGTATTAGGATTTCCAGAATGAATTGCTTGCCAATGCCCAAGGTACAAAAATCACATTTACTTAACTTTCCTAAATCCAACAAAATCTGACTGCAAGCTACCAGTTTTCATAGTTGATGAGAAACAATGTTAGTCATTCCCCCCCTTTGTTGTTGCATTACTGGGGATTGAACCCAGGAGCTTTTACCCCTGAGCCACCTCCCCAGACCTTTTTTATATTTTATTTTGAGATGGGGTCTTGCTAAGTTGCTCAGGCTGGCAGCAAGTTTGTAAGCCTGCCTTAGCCTCCTGAGTAGCCAAAATTATAGGTGTGCACCACTGGACCTAGGCACCCCCATCCCTTTTTTGAACTATAGGTATTGAACTGAGGGCTTCATGCTTGCTAGGCAAGCACTCTGTCTCTGAACTCAACCCCCAGCCCTCTTTAAAATTTATTTTGAGATGGGGTCTTGTTAAGTTGCCCAGGCTGGCCTTGAACTTGCTAACCTCATGCCTTGGGGATTACTCTGGAATACAGGTGTGCACCATCATGCCTGGCTATGACTCTCTCAGACTCAGTTCAGGTGGTGCCAGAGAAGTGGAGGACCATGTGATGTCCACTCTTGCTTAAGGTTCACTCACGCAGGCCTGGGAGGTTGTCCATTCACTCTGAGGAGCCCTGTGCTATGGTATCAGGGGACCTGTGTGCTGCCTGCATCTTATGGTCTTCCACCCCAGAACTCCCAAACGTGGGATTTGATTTCCAGACATTCAACAAATACTTTTTGAGGCGCTACTCCGCCAGGCCCCATCTAGACACAGGACGCAGCTACAAATAAAGCCCCTGTCCCCATGGAGTTCATTTTAGGGGAGGACAACAAACATGTTGAAAAGGTGATAAAGAAAAATGTAACCTGGAGAGGGAAATGGAATGCTGGTGGGGAGAGGCTGTAACTTTAAATAGGGTGATCAGGGAAGGTCTTGCTGCCAAGGTGGTGTTTGGGCAAACACCTGAGGGATGTGGGGAGGGGTCATGTGGATACATGGGGAATGGTGTTTCAGTCAGACTCACAGCAACTCTCCAGGTAATTCTAGTGTGCAGCCAAGGCCAAGGAAAACCCTCTGACACCTCCACAGGTAGATGCCACCCTCTGCTGAAGCATCCTCTGAGGTGACCTGTTGTATTTTAACAGTGAGCCGTGGTGTGAATGATGTGTGCCTGTCAGTCCCTCTGCCCATTACTCACCCTGTCGTCTTGCATCTCGTAGACTGAATCTGATCCCCCTTTTGCATGACAAATGTCTGCAATGTTCTTCATGTGCCCCTGTCCCACCTCCAGCCACTTAGCCTTCTCATCCCAAGTTTCCCATCTTATTTTTTTCACTCTTCCTCACAAGAAATGACAAACCAGTCCCTTAGCTGTGCTGACCAGCATCTGGATGCGTGGGCTTATCCTTTTGGGGGTGCCTATTGCTACCTGTAGTTGTGTGTGTGCATGCTCATTGCAGAGGGTGTGTACAGGATCCTATGGGCATTGAAGCCACTGCTCAACAGGTAGCTGCTCCAGCCCATAGTTGCAAGGGGACTCCTACTAATGTGGTAGTTATTATGGAGAGAAGCCAAGGAGAGAGCCCTGTGAATGATAAACCTGTGATAAATCCTATAAATGATAGGATTTATGATAAATCCTATACACGCCTCTGGTTGCCAGAGAATATCCCCCAAACCTGGGGAGCAATAAGAGTTGGTAGCTTCCTAGAGATATAATTATTTAACTTTGAAATAGTTTGACTTACAGAAGAGTTATTAAGGATAGTACATAAAGAATTCTCAACATACTTCACCCAAACTCCCTAAATGTTTTGCCACATTTTAAACTTGACATGCTCCTTTGCTTATTTTCTTCACACACACATTTTTTTCTGAATCATTTGAAAGTTGTAGACACAATTCCCCTTGACTTTTATGTAACCTTATTCAAATGTCACCAATTATCCTAATAATGTCCTCATAGCAAAATAATATGTATATTTTTGACTGGTGCAACTTGAGGGGCTCTGCAGTGGCTTTGAAAACAAGAAATACTCTCCTGGCATCCTCCCTGCTTGCCCCTTTCCCTCATCTGATGGAAAAGCTCTGGCAGCTCTTCCTGAGGCCTAATTAAAATGTGGTACCCAGACAGGGAGGCAGTACTATTGCTTGTCCAGCAGAGGGCAGTGGTGGATCAGGAGTGAAGCATAGGATTTTGGCATGAGACATATAGGGTGGAATCCTGGAACAGCATTCACTGGTTTTGTGACCTTGAACAAAACACTGCTCAACCTTCTTCTCTAGTAAGAAGTTGGGATTACTGAGAAAATATGCAAAGCACTTGTCTAGCTCCCAGCTCCTGGTAACCACTATAAGACTGGGGTACAACCAAATGGTAGAATGCTTGTCTACCAATACCTGAGGCCCAGTAGGGCCAAGAAAAAACCATTGCAATACCATATGGGAAGGTTTGTTAGTTAATTATCCATGGCATTTTTGAAAGCCTTCAGTGAACCAAATATTGTGACTGAGCTAAATATTATTCTACATGTTTCATGGATTATGACATTGAGGTTTATAGGATTTAGCAGCTGGACCAAGTATATTGTTAAGGTTCTCAAGATAATCCTCTTTATAATTTCTAAGTTCCTCAAGTCAATGCCTCTTGGCAATAACTATTACTTTGTTATCAAACTTTCTTCCAAGTAATCTGAAGCCTGAGGCCTTAGGTAAAAAAATCTGACTGTCTCTGGGTGCAGTGACACACACCCCACAATCCCAGCTACTCAGGAGGCTGAGACAAGAGGATTGCAAGTTCAAGGTCATCCTGGGCAATGTAGTGAGACCCACAAAATAAAATAAAGGGTTGGGGATGTAGCTCAAAGGTAGAATGTTCCTGGGTTCAATCTCATACTGATGTGATTATAATGTGGCAGATTGCTGACGCCATGTTTGAGAGTCAGAGTATGGTTCATTTTTATAGCTACATATTTTAAAAGGATTGATGTTGTACCTCAGGGCAGCCTCTTCTTGATGCCACACCATATAAGAAAGGTTAGGGCTGTAGGTGGCGGGCTCCAGCATTGGCTCTTCTTGTGGCACTAGATATTAACCTGTCCCTGCAAAAACCATTGCACCTGCTGAGACGCCCTGAGTTTTAAGTCTTCCTGTGACAAGAGAAAGAAGAACCCAGTTTCCTTCCAATGTTCCAGTTCTCAGTTACTCTGCCTCCTTTCTTGGCGTTCAGTGTGTGCTGTGTCCTGCCTGGAGTGATGGGGAATAGAAGCTTCTAACTTTCTTCTCTAGTGAGGGGCCCTCTACCTTCCTTCCCATGAAGAGGGTAAGAGTTGGTTTAACCTTGCTGGAACTTTACCTTTTGCCTTAGGTTGAGTTTCCCCCAGATTCTGAGGATACTGGAGTGCACTTGGTTTATTTGGGAGGTGATCCTGGAAAGCTAGATGAGGAAATTGAGAACTATGAGAAGGAAAGTAACACAGTACAGGATGTTGAAGAATCAGTTACCTCTGACATATTAAGATGTATATTGTAAGAGCAGCTGCCAAGAAAATAACTAAAAAATATGAAAAATATGATCAAGGAATTATATTAAAATATTCATATAATATAAAACAAAATAGGAACAGAAGACAAAGGAAATGTAAATCCAACTAAATTAATAATATTAAATGGAGGCCAGGCATAGTGGCATATCCCTGAAATTCCAGCTACTTGGGAGGCCAAGATGGGAGGAACACTTGAGGCCAGGAATTTAAGACCAACTTGGGCAACAAAGGAAGACCCTGTCTTATGGTGGGGGGGGGGTATCTAATCCACATCTTGGATTTTTAAAAAATATTGAACTATTTGCTGGTTACAGGAAATAAACTTTAAAGATACCAAATAGTTGAAAGTAAGGGATTGGGGAAAGATAGGTCTTACAAACAACAGCCATAAGAAAGTTGGATTTATTTTATTAATATTACTCAAAATAGACTTAAAAGAAAAATAGAAAATAAAGAGGAACATTTTAGCCAGTATAGTGGTGCATCCCTGAAATTCAGTGGCTGAGGCAGGAGGATTGCAAGTTCAAGGCCAGCCTGGACAACTTAGCAAGACCCTGTCTCATAATAAAAAATAAAAAGGGCTGGGGATAGTTAAAATGTTTCTGAGTTCAAACCCCACTACAACAACTAAACAAAATAAAACAAAACAAAACAAAAAAACATTTTAGGCCTGGGGATGTATCAGTGGCTTCAGCAACTTAGCAAGGCCTGGTCTCAAAATAAACAAAAAGTGCTGGGGATGTGGCTCAGTGATTAAGCATCCCTGGGTCCAATCCCCAGTACCAAAAAAGGACATGCTGAAATAAACTGATCTATGAAAGATCGTAAACGACTGTGTTAGCAAGTTAGCAGATAAAATAGGCAAATTCCTGAAATGAACAAGCTACTGAAACTTACTCTAGAAAAACACAAGAAATCTGAATAGACCTATAACAAAGATATTGAATTAGAGAATGAGCCCCTGAATTCAATCCCCAGTACCACAAAAAAGGAAGAACATTGAAAGTGATAAAAGCATCAGTCTATAAGAATAATATAACACTTATATGAGTGTCTAACAACAAAGCCCCCAAATACACGAAACAAAAACTGACAGAATTAAAGGGAGAAATAGACAATTTCACAATAATAGTCAGAAACCTCACTACTTCACTTTCAATAATTGGTTTAATAACTAGACAGAAGACAAACGGGAAAATAGAAGACTTGAACCACATTGTAAACCAGTTAGGCCCAGTAGACATCTGTACTCCACCACCACCAGCAGAATACACAGACTTCTCAAGGGCACATGCAGCCTGCTTCTAGAAAGTCCAATTGCCAGGGATAAAACAGGCCTTAGAAATTTAAAAGGACTGACGTCATACAGGTATGTTCTTCAGTCATAATTCCATGACAACAGAAGGACATTTGGGAAGCTCACAAATGTGTGAAAACTAAATGATTCAATTTAAAAACAAAAATGGGCCAAAGAAGAAATCACAAGGCAAATAAGAAAATGTTTTGAGAGGAATGAAAATGAAAACTCAACAAACCCAAATATACAGAATGCAGCAAGAGCAGGGCCTGGAAGAAAATTCGTTGCTGTACATGTCTCTATTAAAAAAAGAATTCCACCTGAAGACACTGAAAAAAGAAGAGCCACAAACTAAAAATAACCAGGAAGAAGTAAATAATAAAGATTAGAGAGGAAATTAAATAGAGGAAGAAGAACAATGGAGGAGATTCATAAAAGAGCAAGTTTGGTTCTTTGAAAAAAATCAGCTAAATTGATAAACATTTATCTAGACTGACCCAGAAAAAAGTAAGGAAGACTTAATACTAAAGTCAGGAATGAAAGAGAGGACAGTTAGGTATGGTGTCACACGCCAGCATCTTGGGAGGCTGAGGCAGGGGGATCATGAGTTCAAAGTTAGCTTCAGCAACTTAGCAAGGCCTGGTCTCAAAATAAACCAAAAGTGCTGGGGATGTGGCTCAGTGATTAAGTATCCTTGGGTCCAATCCCCGGTACCAAAAAAGGACATGCTGAAATAAACTGATCTATGAAAGATTGTAAACGACTGTGTTAGCAAGTTAGCAGATAACATAGGCAAATTTCTGAAATGAACAAGCTACTGAAACTTACTCTAGAAAAACACAAGAAATCTGAGTAGACCTATAACAAAGATATTGAATTAGTATTTTGCGCCTCCCCCATACCCAAAAAAGCCCAATCCCCAATGAAATCACTGGAAAATTCTACTAAATATTCAAAGAAGAATTTCTAACAATTCTTCATGAACTCTTTCAAAAAATAGGAGAGAGAACATTTCTCAACTCATTCTATGAGGCCAGTATTGTGCTGGTATTAAAACCAGACATCCCAAGACAACTGTAGGCCAGTAACTCTTGTAAATATAGACCCAAAAATCCTTAATAAAGTACTAACTAAATTCAGCAGCATATGAAAGGATTATATGATCAAGCATTGCTTAACAGTGGGAATAAGTTCTGAGAAATGGATTATTGATTTCTATCAATGATGTGAACCCCATGGAATATACTTACTTACACTAGGAAGTATACTAATCACTAGGCAATATAATTTTATGGGCTCATAGTCATATATGCAGTTCATCATGGACCATAAAATGTTATGCCAGACATGGTGGTGCACTCCTATAACCCCAGCTACTCTGGAGGCTGAGACAGGAGGATTAAAATTTTGAGGTTTGCCTCAGCAATTTAGTGAGATCTCTTCTTAAAATATAAAGAAAGAGAGCTAGATCTAGAGCTCAGTGGTAGAGTGTGTGCAAGGCTCTGGGTTTAATATCCCAGTACTGTAAAAGACAATAACAAAATGATGTCCTTAGTACCCAAAGCAACCTACAGATTCAATGCAATCCCTAACAAAATCTCATCGACATTTATTTACAGAAATGGAAAACCCTAAAATTGGGTGTCCATGGGAGCTATGTGAGCTGACTGTGAAATCAAAATCATTTCTGCAACCCCTCTTGGTGAGCAGACCTTAGCGGGAACTTGGCCACACCCACCCTGGGCTGTTTGATAGGACGGGTCATCAAAGCTCCCTTCTCCCTACCGTTTGGCCAACTTGAGAGTCACAGTCTCCCCCATAATGCCATTTGGGAGCTCCTGAGCATAATCCTGAGGGGAAGAGAAATGGTCCCTGGTGATACCAAGTCCTCTGGCAAGGGCAGGATTCCCATAGGGTAGACAGGAATTCACCAGCAGAAGGAGGAGACCACATTCTGACACAGAGGTCAGAAAGCAGGTTTGATCCAGGGATGTGTAAGAAGATTGATTTTTCTGGGAAACACTGCGGTTCTTGAATATATTTCCAATGGTTATGGGAAAAGTGCACATAAATGTAATCCCTCTCTTGCAGGGATTACTGAACATGTTTTCAAACTCATACCTAAGAAACCTTTGTGATTCTATTTTAGATATTCTAATGGTGATATTTGGAAATCAGCTATAGATAACAAACTCTTCTAACTGGGGCAAGCCAAAAGGGATTTATGTAAGAAGTTAGGTGCTGCAAAATTATTGGACAAACTGGAGAAGCAGAATCTAGGCTGCCTCTCCTCCACAGGTGGGGAGGTGCTGCTTGTCTGGCTAGCTCTGGGGGCAAACAATCCTGCTGAGAAGACCAGGTGGTTGCTGCCACAATGCAGGCCAGCTCTAGGTCTAATCTTACCTCTTAACCTTCAAAAAATTAGGGCTCAGCACTGGGGCCTGAGTTATCACTGATGTGGAAGCATGTTGCCCACTATAAGCAGCAGACTTACAGAAGTGGGATCTTCAGTGAAATCAGGTCATACGCAGCACCAGTTAGGAAAGGTGGTCTTCAACTTCCCTATAGTGAGTCAAGGGTAGAAGCAACCATGGCCAGGCAAGAGGCTGCTGTAGCCATGTAGGTATGGATGCTGATGGGAGCTTGGACCAGGCTGGTCCAGCAGGAAAGGGGAAGGCACAGAATCCCTGGGAGAATATTTTAGAGGTAGAACCTGTGGAACTTGGTGATTAATTGGATAAGGGTGTCGAGGGAGAAAGGAATCAAGAACGAGTCTTATGGGTTGGGAGTTGGTAAGGGAGGGGAGAAGTGCTGGGGAGAATTGGCCAAATTATATTGTTATATTGTGTGCAGGTACTAACATGCGACAACAGACCCCATCATTATGCACAACTAGAATGTACCAGGAAAAAATGTGGAGGAAAAAAGAAAAGTCAAGTAATAGAGTACAAGTATTTGTAAAACACGTATTTCATAAAAGGCTTGTATGCAAAACAAACAACAATAAAACCAGAACTGGTCTTAGGTTTTAGCCTTGCCCAACAGGTAGACAGGGTACTGTTGTCTCCTTGCTAGGAGTCTTGGTACTTAGTATAGGGCAGAAGCTGTTATGGAGGGAGGGAGGAAGGGAGACACGACTGGGGGAAAGTTGAAAGGATGTTTCAGAGGGGAGAGGACCCTTGCTTCTCCTTGTCGCTATTCCCACTCTGGGCATCAGAATCCCTTATAACAGAGTCATATTCATCTGGGAGTTGATCATGCTTGCCAGGGTTGATCGCTTTGCTGCGTTTGTTTCTGTTATCTTTGTTTTGACAGCCTCTCTCTTTCTGGCATTTGGTGGGTGTGAGCATAATGAGGTTGGCAGAAATAATAGTAGTTCTTACTCTGCCCACTGAGTGGGATTTGAATGTCATTTGCATATTTTAAATTCCTGTGTGAAAATTACCTCCTGTCTGCACAGGAGTCTGGAGAATGAGACTTGGAGACCCGAAGGCAGAATCAACTTATCTAACTCAATAAGCAACTATTTTGGGTTGTGATTCAGACCCTGAGAGACAAAGATCTGAGTATTCCTAGTCTATATGGAAGTGAGCTCAGGAAAAACCTGGAGTGGAGTGGAGAGATGAGACAGAAAAGTGTGTATTAATAGGCAGGTTGCTGCCCACGTTTCTCCCTCTGCAGAAACTTGGGAGAGTGTCAAGAGCCTGCCCCAGAGTTGTCGCCACCAAAAGGTGAGGCAGTTCCTCCAGCCTGCTTCTGCCATTGACTGGGGACGTGGAACCTTGCAGAACATCCTACCTGTTGCACCTGCAAGCTGAGAGCATTCTTGCAGCTAGACATAGTGCTAGACAATGAGTCACAAACACTTGCTGTAGGGAGCCATTGCGTGCACAGTCACCATTGCATGATGAAGGCCACAGGGATATGATCAGGGCATGACGGCTTTGGGGGAAGACAGGCAGCTGGACTCAAGACAATGTCTGAGGGGCGTTTGAGACCTCACAACTTATGAACAATAGAAACAGAATTTCCATAGTTGCTATGATCTTTGCCAGGAATGAATGTGTAAGGTATCTAGATGATTGTATCTTAATTTACTGATATGTGACACGTGTGGGCTCAGCCTTTGAATCCTATGGTACAAATTGCATGTTATAGAGGTGCCAGGGACAGGGACATGGGGGCTGAAATGCAGTCCAGCCCACTTACACATAACTTCTTCCTACAAGGAGCCATGTCTGAAGGGTGTGACTTTTTTCTGTTTTGCACAAAGTGGCCCTATGGGTTAATGGACATGCTAAATAAGAAAAGTGAATTTAAAAAAGAATGGTTTATATCCTCAATATGTCGTTAGGGCAACTGTTGCTACTGCCTTGGAAAGTGCCACTGTCATCTCACACCTCGATGATGGTACTAGCCTCCTAACTGTCCTTATCTCTTCTGTCCTTGTCCCTGCCTTCATGGGCTAGAGTGACCCAGCTCCCTTAGATCCTATTCCTCCTCTGCCTAGAGCCCGAAGGGGGCTTTTGTCTCCCTCTGCCTGTATGGTCTGGCTTCATTTCCTCTCCTGTCTCCTCGCTCACCCAGTGCCCATCACACTGGCCCACCTCTGAGCCTTTGTGCCTGCTGTTCCTCTTTCTGCGTTGCTCTTAGCCCCGAGTCTATATGGCTACTCCCTCACCTCCTTCAAGTCTTTACTCAAATGACTTCTTCTTAGCAGTCCCCATGAGGCTACCTATTTAACACTGTACACACCTGCACCCCTGTCTCCCCCTCCTCTTTTCTGGCCTTGTTTTCTTAGTGCTTCTCACTATCTAACATACTCCATATTTTATTTATTTCTGGGTTTATTGTCTGTCTCTCTTTCTGGAAGGTAAAATTCCTGTGGGTGAGGTTTTTGCCTGTTATATCCCTTTGCCTACATGCCTGGGCCATAGTAAGTGCCCCACAAATACATGTTAAATGCATACAAGTGAAGAATGGGAAGCTAGAAGTGTTCATTCTATGAATTTACCAGTAATCACCCCAACTGGCCACTGGGATTGTTTCCCTCCTGAACCCCCAGGTGCATGGAAGTTTAGATGTTCTGGTCCCCATCCTAATCTCCTGCCTTTGTCTGTAGACAAAATATGCCCTTGAATCTTCTGGGTCAAGGTTTCCTATAAAATAATGGGTTTGAACTATATGATCTAAATCTCCTAAATTTTAAATTTAGTCTCTTAAATCTTTGATATTTTATATATATATTTTTTATCTTTGACCAGACTATATTAAAGTCGTTCTATATTATCAGAGTGATTAGCAATTGATTTCTTGGGTAAGTCCCAGTCTTCGATGCTTATAACAAATACCATCAATGACTAGCCCCCAAACTTGGAACTTATTCTTCTAGGACATGCCAACAGTATTCCACTGCAGTGCCTCTGCCTTTCTGCCTGAAAGGTTTTCTTTTCTTTTTCTTTTTTAAAAAAATAGTTGTAGATGGACATAGTACCTTTATTTTATTTATTTTTATGTGGTGCTGAGGATTAAACCCAGTGCCTCATCTGTGCTGGGCAAGCCTCTACCACTGAGCTATAACCCCAGCCCCTGCAAGGTTTTCTATCCATCAGTAACAGGCAGGCTGGTGGTTTTGGGGAGGAAGTGTCCTGGGGTATGGCATTTACCCAATGAGGTATGAAAATTGGTGGTTAAATAGCCCAGCTCCTTTGCCCCTTGGTGGGTTACCTCTGAGGTGTGTTCTACACTGTCTCCCAGAGTTGCCCTGCAAGATCAGGCCCAGTTGCCCAGAATGGTGTCCTGCTAATTAAAACTTTCTTTTCTCTTCCTCCTTCTCAGCCTCCTCCTCTTCCTCCTCCTTCTTCTCCCTTCTTCTTCTTCTTCCCCCTCCTCCCCTTCTTCTTCCTCCTCCTCTCCTTCTTCCTCTTCTCCTTCTCCTTCCTCTTCCTCCTCTTCTCCTTCTCCCCTACCCCTCTTTCCTTTTCTCCTCCTCCCTCCTTCTCCTTTTTTTCTTCTTCCTCCTCCTCCCTTCCTTCTCCTTCTTCTTTCTTCTTTCTTCCTCTTCTTCTTCCTCCTTTTCTCCTTCTCCCCTCCCTTTTTCCTCCTCCTCCTCCTCCTTCTCCTCCTCCTCCTCTTCCTCTACTTCCTCCTCCTCCTTCTTCATACCAGGGATTGAACCAAGGGTACTTTACCACTGAGCCACATCCCCAACCCTTTTATATATTTTATTTAGAGACAGAGTCTCCTGGATTGCTTAGCACATCGCTAAATTGCTGAGACTAGCTTTGAACTGGCGATCCTCCTGTCTCAGCTTCTGGAGCTGCTGGAATTGCAGGCATGTGCCACTGTGCCAACTTCATTAATACTTTTATCAACCTGTACTACTCACTCCACTACCCCTTCCCAGTGCCTCCTGGGACCACATTCCTAATATTAGCTTATACTTAAATCCCTGTCACAGGCTCAGCTTCTGGGAAATCCACCTGAGATGTGCAGCTTCCTAACTTCTGCACAGTCACCCTCTGTGCCTCCTCTCAGGCATCACCTGGGTGGATTCTTCTCTGTCTTTGGGATAGATTGAAGTACTGGACAATCACTATGTTTTTTTTTTTTTTTCCCCAAGCAGTGCTGTAGATTAAACCCAGGGTCTTGCCTGTGCTAGGTAAGTAGACAAGTGCTCTATCACTGAGCTACACCCCAGTACTCCCCATCCATTGTTGGACATGCCATTCTATAGACCCTTCTTTCTACCATGTTGCTAGGACCCCTTTCCTCCCACTTCTCTTTCTACAGTCTTCATTGTTTATTTTCCCCCAAATCTTAGAAGACAACACCAAATTATTCCGCAGAGCAACTTAATTGTTCTTTATTTCACCTCTCTCACCTAAATTATACCCACAGGAATTTTTAGCTTCTCTACCAACCCCACCAATCAAGAAGCTTGGATAGCTGGGTGCAATGGTGCATGCCTATAATCCTGGCTACTCAGGAGCCTGAAGTAGGAGGATTGCAAGTTCAAGGTCAGCCTGGGCAACTTGGTGAGATCTTATCTGAAAAAAAAAAAAAAGAAAAAAAAAGGAGGGGGCAACTGGAGATGTAGCTCAGTGGTAGAGAGCCCCCAGTTTCAATCTTCAGTACCACAAAAAATGCTTGGCTAAACAAAGCAATGGTTTCCTCTACACCATCTCGCATTTTGCTTACTTCTCTGAGTTTGAATTGTTGCACAAATTGCAAGCAGTTAAAAAAAGTGCACGTTCCGTATCACATCTGACTCTTTGAACTCCAGATCCTCTAAGAAAGTCAAATGCCTCTGCAAGAAAGTGCTTTTCATTCAGGGCAAGAAACAGAGTTCATTACAAGAATAATGACAAGCAGAGATACAGACAAAATATTACCAGAAAATAACGTTCCTTCTCCTAGTGAATTTTCTCAAAGGTACAGGATAAGAGTTTAGATCTTATTATTTTTAAAAATTGGCATACAGCTTCAAATTGCCAACCAACCCAAGCATATGATTGAACTTATAATTTTCCGACTCTCCTGCATACAAATGTTAGCCTTTGTGTCCTTGACTAGACAAACAGCATGGATGGACTGTGGAAATACTGATTCCTTGCTGGAAGGCAGGTTGGTTTTGCAAATAAATAATGCATTCCCAAATCCCATGCACCATAATCTATGGAGCCTGGAGCAACGCAACACCCTGCCATCACACGGTACGTCCCTGAGCATTTCTAGTGAATTCAAGGACTGTGGAGTGGGCTCCTGTGTGGGTTGAAGTAGAAGAAGGCATGGGATGTAGCACAAATCAGCTTTTATTTTTTGCCTTTTTTCTCAGTCCTAAAGTCAACTCTTTACCTTAGAAGTAAGGAAACCAAAAACAAAGAAACAAACAAAAAACTCAGCTCACTGCAACTCTGTCCATGTAAATGTCCACCCCTGGCATCCAGTTAGTTGGTCAAAATGTGACAATGGGACAGATGAGTTCAGAGCCTTTGCAGGCATGTCCTTAAGAATTTGACTTGCCAGGTGTGGTGAGCACGAATGTAATCCCAGGGGCTCAGGAGACCAAGGCAGGAGGATCGCAGGTTCAAAGCCAGCCTCACCACTTTGGTGAGGCTCTAAGCAACTTAGCAAGACCCTGTCTCAAAATAAAAAATAAAATGGGCTGGAGATGTGGCTCAGTGGTAAAGTGCCCATGGGTACCAAAACAAATAATAAATAAAATTGACTTCCAGGGATAAGTGCTTACAGTCGACTACAGACTGCAACGCTTGTGCACAGAAGGTCCCCTTGTCAATAAATTATAAATATAATTGCAAATAACCCCCGGTTACATGACACATGCTTGTATTACACATACATGTAATAGTTGCATATACAATTCACATATACGTAAACATGGGGAGAGTAGATACCACCATATAACAGGTACAAGTGTGATTTAGGATACTAGTGAAGATACTAGTTGTGGTTTCACACCGTTTTTATACTAACCATATCTTTTGAGAGATAGATCAAGAAAAACAATACTGTCTTTCCTTCTGTTTCCGTGAGTATTTGTGTTAATCAGCTTTTCATTGCCGAGACCAAAATACCCAACAAGGACAACTTAGAGAAGAAGTTCATTTTGTCTCATAGTTTCAGAGATTCAGTCTATGGTGGGCCGACTCCATCGCTCTGGGTCCAAGTGAGGTAGAACATGGTGGTGGAAGGGCCTGGCAGAGGAGTGCTGCTTTGCTCATGGTGGCCAGGAGGAGCGAGTGAAGAGGGAAGAGGCTGAAGGTTAGAAACACCTTCCAGAACACACCCCCAGGGACCCATCTCCACCTGCCTACAGTTTCCACCCAGTTAATCCATTCAAACTAGGACTGGTTAGGTTATGGCTCTCACAATCCAATAATTTCACCTCTGAACATTCTTGCATTAACACAGAAGATTTTGGGGGACACCTCATATCCAAACCACAACAGATGGTTTGAGGAAAAACTCCTCTCCATCCTTTCCTTCCACCTCAGGTGTGTTTCCATCATTCATAATGATGACTTTTTCATTAATTGAGGGCGGTAGGGGTGGGACACTGTTAAAAGGTAGTAGATTTAAGATCTAGGCTCCTTACCCTGACCCTTTATCTCTTTGAAAAACTGTAAGTCCTGTCAGACCCCACTGCTGATCTTGCTCTTCACTCTCCTATGAATCATCTTAGAAATAACAGGAAATTACTCATAACTTCAGAGAGGCCCCCAGTTAACCACGGCATTGCTCTGCTCCACCACAGGAGTAGGGCCACCCAATGGTTTAACAAAAGTTCAGCATTTCTGTACCAAAAAGGAACACATTGCCATTTGTTTGGGAGAGGATGGTAAAATCATAGCAAGGCTTCTTTCCCCCACACAACAAAGCAGAAATCAATAGCTATTTGAGTATTTCCCCATCATAATCCAACCATCAATAAGTCTCTGGGTAAGAGTGTGTTGTTACAAAGCATTTGCCCATTAATGATGCTTCATCTCCTGACACCATTGTAAAGATGTTCTGTAAACAGAAGACAATGAGCATGCCTAGCTTTTCTCTCCCACTGTTTTCCAAACCATCCTAATGCAGGAGCTCCCAAATTTATAACTCTCAGCAAGACAAAGCCTGCTTCCCAGCTGCAGAAACCCACTCTGAGTTGGGTGTGAGCAGTACACTGTGTTGGTACTTTCACAAATAAAGAACACTAGAGGAACTTGTTTTTATTGGTGGCCTCTGGACACTGGGAATGATTAAATAGCATGAGCCGGGTTTTCTAGCAGGAGATTTCCAGGCTAACCAAACATTTGGCCTGTGGAAAGCTAGTTAATATGGATGACTGTAGCCAGGCACACACCCTTCCTCTTCCATATGCATATTACCATCTTCAGAGGATACCATGAGTGCTACACCCAAAAGGCAGCTGGGAGGAAAAGTTTGCTCAAATCACCTATATCAACCATCCCCCTTTATCTGCCAGTGCAGCCATTTCTCAGCTGCTATGAGTATTAGCTGCAAAAAGTTCACAGTTGCACCTTCTCTGCAGATTTTTTCTTGTCCCAAATCTTCCTTGTTCAGAAAGCTCTGTCCCCACTTCCCTGGCAGCCCAGTTACTTGGGATGCTGAGGCAGGAGGATCACAAGTTCAAGATCAGCTTCAGCAATTTAGCAAGGACCTAAGCAACTTAGTGAGACCCTGTCTGAAAATAAAAATTAAAATAAAATAAAAAAGGTTGGGGATGTAGCTCAGTGATTAAATGCCCCAGGGTTAAGTCCCCAATACCATCCCACCCAACAACAACAACAAAAACAATAACAATCTAAGTGGATTTGACCAGAAATTGATTAAAAATAATTCAAAGTTATTAATAAATCTTTTTGGGCTATGGATTTATATCATTCTCACTAGTTTTGAACCCTGTTCTAGATGTATATTCTTGGGATATCAAGTAATGATTATGAGGCTGCATCATATGAAATTGATAATATTCAATTTTATGTATTTTGATGTAAAATTGTAGTTTGATACAGTTCAACCCAACATAAGTTATCATGGTTAATAGGACTTTTTTCCTTTTTAGAAAGCACTCAGATGATGACACAGTTTTATACTTTTTTCACTGTTTTGTTTTTAAGGCTGTGGGAAACTTTGATTTAGATTTTCATAAAATTTCATTATACTTCAAATAAATACTTAGAAAACAATTTTTGAGATCTCTTATTCAAGAGTAAACAATAGCGAAATATACACTACTATGTAAAAAGTTCTCATCCTGCTGGCTTAAAACAATTGAAAGAATACCTGTAAACAATAAAGCTGCAAAATTAAAATGCAGTCCCTAGTGAATAGATATGTGGAACACACAGAGAAAATATTGCTGGAGAGTTGGAAAATATTAGTAAAAAAATGACACAGGTAGGTGGTTTGATAAAAGATGTTCCTAACACATCCCAGTTAATAATATCTGTTGGTCTCTGTGTCAGAAAGAGACAATGAAATACAATGAAAGAACCATTTTTAAATGATCTGTGAAAGGAAAGATGAGCTAGATAAGATATAGACTCAACAGTAATGAATTTGGAACAAAAACCGTGATTGATGAAAAAGAAGAGACAAAAAAAACCTGTCACTACCCAGAATCATCTGCATTGATTTGGGAGGGCAGCAGAAAGCATTTTGGAGTGAGCATATTGAGCATCTCATAAAAATGCATTTACTATTGTTTCATAGGGCAGGTGCTATAGAGAAGAGGTGGCAGGCAGAAACACTCCCTGAATGGAGCTTGCTTTGGAAGGATGTCTGATAAGGATGAGCTTGAAAAATCCTTTGACTGCCCAAGAGTTTGCCAATTATTTTGTGTGGCAAAGTTCTTTAAAAGAGCCCCTAACTTAAAGATGAGTTACAGTTCTCCTTCATAAGAAGACAAATGCTACAAATTTGGGAACTTCTTCTGGGAAGACAATTCTAAGGCTGTCAATAGAATTGATGAACAACAATAAGGGCTCAAATTGGTGGAAAAGTCCCGAATCAGAAACTGAGGAGGTAAATCAACAAGGTTCACTTTTATCATGGATGGGAAGGAAGTTGTCAGAGTCAGAGTTCACTGTGAAGAGATTAGGAATGTTAACTGGGCCACACAGGGGTACACACTTGATTGTTTCCTAGAGCAACAGTGTCAGGTGACTGATCTGTAAGGATTCCCCCAGACCCTGTGGAAGCCTGGAACTGTCTCACTGGTTCCAGACTTCTGCACTAGTGCCAGGAACACCCTGTCATTCTTGGAGTTGACGATATGTAATGTTTTTGTTGCAGGTCCCAGTACCCTTGGGCATGAGCAGAGCCTCTGTGTGCCCTCTGCCTCCCCAGGATAATGCAGCCTTGTGCAAACACATTCTGAACATTGTGCTCCAATGCTGAACAGGGTCCCATGTCCCCTCTGTCTCTGGATTTTAAGGGACTTAAAGGACCTAACAAGACACAGTGTGTGGATCTTGACAAAAAGGAACCAACTACAAGAAACATTTTGATTAGTGGCAAAATTTAAACACGGATTGGGTATCAGGTGGCACAAAGGAATTCATGTTCATTTTGTGAGGTATGACGGTTGCTATGATCTGAATGTTCACTCTCCCCCAAATTCGTTATAACAGAATCACCAAAGTGATGGTATTAGAAAGTGGAGGTGTTTAGGAGGAGATTAGTCAGAGGGACTAGGGTAGGATTAGTACCCTTATAAATGAGGTCCCAGAGAGCTCATTCACTCTTCTACCATGTGAAGACACAGAGAAGAGCTGGGCATGCAGGTGCATGCCTGTAATCCCAGCTATTCAAGAGGCTGAGGCAAAAGGATCACATGTTCAAGGCCAGCCTGGACAATTTAGTGAGACCTTGTTTCAAAAGAAAATTCAAAAAGGGGTGGGAATGGAGCTCAGTGGCAGAGGGCTTGCCTAACCTGCATGAGGCCCTGAGTTCAACACATTCTCTCTCTCACACACACACACGTACACACACACACACACACCAGAGGAGTTAGTAGTATGCAACCTGGGAGAAGGTTCCTCATCAGAAATTGGCCATGCTAGCACCTTGACTTCCCAGCCTCCAGAACTATGAGAAACAAATTCTTATTGTGCATAAGCTACCCAGTTAGAGTATTTTGTTATAACAGCTAGAACAGACAAATATAATAGTTGTGTTAGAAAAAGTCCTTATTCTGGGGGAATGGGAGCAGGAAAGATGGTGGAATGAGATGGACATCATTACCTTAGGTACACATATGATAGCATATAGAGTGCGATGCTACATCGTGTACAACCAAAGAAATGAAAAGTTGTGCTGCAATTGTATACAATGAATCAAAATGCATTTTGCTGTCATATATACCTAATTAAAATTAATTAATTAATTAATTAAAAAAAGAGAAAATGTCCCTATTCTTAGAGATGTGTATGAAAGCATTATGGGGTGAAATGTCATTGTCTACAATTTGTTATAAATAAGATGAAGTTAATCTGGTAAGATGTTAAAAATGATTAAGTATAGATAAGGCTATATGGCAGATCATCACACCAATTTCCCCCTATTTTTCTTTGTTATTGTGGTACTGAGGATCAAACTCAGAGCCCTGTGCATGCTAGGCAAGCATTCTACCACGGAGCCAAATCCCCAACTTTTCTGCTTGAAATGTTTATAACAAAAATTTTATTGTAAATAATAAATTTACAATTTGTACCATCAAGGTGAAAAATTATAATTCAGTATTAAAATAGGAAGAAAATGTCTTTTGGAATGAAATATATGGAGAGAAATATTGAAAATTTCCACTGATATTTTATTGATGAAGAAATACACATGATTCATCTACCAACCCTCCTCTTGAGATACTTTTTAAAAAAATACAATTTGGGAACAATAGCAATTAAAAAGAAAATTAAGAAAATAATCCTATTTGCAATAGTATTAAAAATAATAATATATTTAGGAATAAACCTAACTAATAAGGCAAAAGACTTGTGTGCTGAAAACTATCAATGTCAAAAGAAATTGAAGAAGATACAAATAAATAGAAAGACATCCACTGTTCATAGATTGGAAGAGTAAATATTCTCAGGGTGCTCATACTACTCAAAGTGATCTATAGATTGAAAGCAGTCCTTATCAAAATGCTCAAAGTGACTTTTTCTGTAGAAATAGAAAACTTCATTTTAAAATTCATATGGCATCTGAAGGGATCCCCAAATAGTCAAAGCTATTTTGAAAAAGAAGAACAAAGTTGAAGGACTCACACTTCTTGATTTCAAACATACTACAATGCTGTGGTCATCAAAACAGTGTGGTACTGGCATAAAGACAACTAGAACAATGGAACAGAATAGAGAGCTCAGAAATAAATTCTCAAGTATATGCTCGAAGAATGCGAAGACTATTCATTGGGGGAAGAATATTTACTTTAAAAAATAGTATTAGGAAAGATGGATATCCACATGTGAAAGAATGGAGTTGGACCTTTATTTTATATCACATAGAAAAACTAACTCAAAATGGATTAAAAACCTAAACACAAGACCTGAAACTACACAACTCCTAGAAGAAAACAGGGGAAAAGCTTCCTGACATTGGATTTACCAATGATTTCTTGGCTATGACTCAGAAGGCACAGGTAATAAAAGCAAAAATAGGCAAATGAAATTATATTGAACTTAAAAACTTTTGTTCATCAAAGGACACAACCAACAGGATGAAGAAAAGCATGTCATATGCTACAACAAGGATAAGTCCTGAGGACCTTTTGTCAAGTGAAATAAGCCAGTCACAGAAAGACTGTCACTCCACTTTTATGTGGTGTTATGATTTAGATCTGGAATGTCCCCCAAAGGCTCATGTGTTGAAGGCCTTGTCCCCAGCTGGTGGTACCAATGGGAGTTGGTGGAACTTTCAGAGGGTGGGGCCTAGTTGGAGGAAGCAGGTCACTGGGGGCATGGCTTTGAAGGTTTATTTTGTCCCTGGCCCCTGGCTCCCTGCCCTGCACTGCCACCTGCTTCTTGGTCACCACCAGGTGAGCAGCCTCTTCCATACACTTTTGCTGCCATGATGTTCTGCCTGGCAGGCCCAAAGCAATGGAGCCAGGAACTGAAACCTCTGAAACTGTGAGCCAGAAACCTTCCGTAAGTTGGTTTTCTCAGGTACCTTGTCACAGTGACAAAAATCTGACTAAAGCATGTGGAATGTAATCACGTCCTCCAGTAGGGACTGGAGGGAGGAGAAACTGGGGGGGCGGGTGGAATGTTTAATAAGTACAGAGTTTCAGATTTGCAAGATTTAAAAAGCATCTAGAGATCTGTCTCTCAATAGGAGTCTACTTACCACTACTGAACCATATGCTTGAACCCGGTGAAGATGGTCAATTTGTATGTTGTTGTTTTTAACAATAAAAAAAAAAAAAAATGAGGGAAAATGAACTTGGGAACAGAATTGTTGGGCTGTTTTGAAAGCTTCCAAATGAAGCATTTCAGCAGGTTTTGAACTGAAACATTTCACTAAATATATAAAAACACAGCACCCTCTGATTAGTCTGCAAGGAACATGAGGGAACATGGTGATTACCAAGTAACAACAAGAAATTTTGCATAATTGGTGGTGGGAGAGATGAAAAATAAATGTTATAATGTAGGGAAGCACATTCAATGATGTCCTTCCTATATTTACTTTTTGTAAGAAGTCTTTTACAGCTACTATAGTCATGAAAAGCAAATAGCAAAAAAACACACCTTCAAATTATTTTATCACAAGGTGTAAATCAGTATTTTAAAAACATTAGAGCAGATTGAATTATATCAACTTCAAAATACTAATAGCCTTACATTTTCTTTATTTCTCTCTTAATGAGAACTATTCATCATAATAAATTATTGAGCCCATTAATACATTTATAAAAACGTTTATTAAATATTTTTCTAATTTAATCCATCTTTTAAAATGTCCTATGATTTTGGCTGAATTTGTTCTTTATTCTGATGAGGTACATGGTAAAATAATTTGAAGTTATTGCTGTAGAGTCCAGGAGTTTCTTCACAGTCATAAACCCTTGAGTGTCCTTGCAATGTTATAAAGATATAATGTGATTAAGGTGTTGATTTCCCCAAATGGAGCTATAAATTCAAAGCAATTTCAGTAAAATTGCCAGTAAAGATATCCTGTAACCTGACAGGCTGATTCCAAAGTTTATGTGGGAGAGTAAAGAGCCCCAAATAGCAAGACATTCTGGACAGAACAATATAGTAGTGAGGTTCTGCTCTACTAAATATCAAGATTTATTAAAAGGTTAGAGTCATTAGGGAGAATTGTATCGCCACAAGAAGAGACAAGTAGGCTATTGGGGCATAATGGAAAGCCCAGAAACAGAAATAGGGTTTGTGGAAACTTCATATGTGTCACTGGGGGCCCCTGGAGAGAGGAGGAAGGACATGACTGGTCAATACATAGCTCCATGACCATATAGTAGATCTTTCACTTTCACCCAGACATTATTTCTTTTTTAAATATTTTTTTAGTTGTTAATGGACCTTTATTTTATTTATTTGTATGTGGTGCTGAGAATCGAACCCAGTGTCTCACACACAAAATGCAAGTGCTCTTCCACTGAGCTATAACCCCAGACCACACTTAGACATTATTTTTGATGATTATTGCTTGGTTTTCTTTCTGTCTCTCCCACAAAAATTGTCAGCTCTGACAGCATTTTCTTTCTCCTATTTGCATTATTTAATGTAGTGTCCAACACATGAGAGAGCTTTCCCAAGATTCTGTTCCATCTTTAATAGGCAATTATGAAAATACCTGAAGCAAATGAAAACAAATAGTCTCAGCAAAGACACAGAAGATATAAAAAGGAACCATATGGAGATTTTAGAATGAAAAACTACAATAACCATAATTAAAAATTCAATGGATATGTTCAACATCAGAATGGAGAATGAGGAGAGAATCATCAGTGAGTGGTAAAAATAGAATAATATAAATTACCCAATCTGAACAAAAGAGAGAAGGTAGACTTTGAATAATGAATAGGACCTCATGAACTTGTGCAATGATAATAAAAATTCTAACATTATTGCCCCTGTAGTCTCAAAAGAAGAGGAGAAAGAGGATGGGGCTGAAAAAGTACATGAAAAAATAATCACTGAAAACTTCCCATGGTTGACAAGGTATATAAACCTATGGGTTCAAGAAGCTTAGGGGACATCAAACAAGGCAACTCCAAGAAATTCATACTAAGACATGTTATAGTCAAACTTCTGAAAAGTGAACACAAAGGCAAAAAAAATCTTGAGAGCAGAAAGAAATGCTACAGAGGAGAACACTGCATGTTTAGTTGATTTGTCATTGAAATGACTGGCATCTAGAGGAAGTGGTACAATCTTTTTCAAGTGCTGAAAGAAAAGAAAAGATCTGTTAACCCAGAATCAGAATCCTACATACAATGAAAATATAGTGGGATAGGGAGAGGGAGCATGGGAGGAATAGACAAACTCTAGATAGGACAGAGTGGGGGAAGGGAAGGGAGGGGGCAGGAGTTAGCAAGGATGGTGGAATGTGATGGACATCATTATCCAAAGTACATGTATGAAGACAGCAATTGGTGTGAACCTACTTTATATACAAACAGAGATATGAAAATTGTGCTCTATATGTGTAATAAGAATTGTGATGCATTCCATTGCCATGTATTTTAAAAAATAAAATCAATTAAAAAAACAAAACAAAACAAAAAACAGTGAAGGAGGACTAAAGGCATTCTTAGATAAGGAAAAACTAAGGAGATGTGACATTAGTAGACCTACCTTAAAAAAAAAAAAGGTTAAGGGAAGTTCTTTAAACAGAAATAAAATAAAAAATAAGGGCTGGGGTTGTGGCTCAATGATAGAGTATTTGCCTATCATGCTGAAGCATGGGTTGATCCCTAGCACCACATAAAAAAGCTAAAAAATAAAAAATAAGAAAATAAATAAAGAACCTTCTAATATGGTGGGGGGAGGGGAGTACAGAGCAAGATGAGCCCAAATATGAACAAAACACAGATTTTCATTCTCCTCTTGAAGTTTTCTAAATTGTGCTTGATATTTATAACTCTGTCTGATGTGGTTCTAAGTATATTTAGCATAAATAATTAAGACAATTAGATTATCAGGGGCAGGTAGTAAAGATACATAAAGAGAGGTAGGTTTATACACTTCATTGGAACTAGTAAAATGATGATGTCACTAGACTAAAAATCATTATAGAAAAATCAAAATGAAATTTTAAAATGTTCAAGTAATTCACAGGGAGGCAAGACAAAGAGAACAGAGAGGAAAAAAAGAGAACAAACAGATAATGGAAAAGCAAAATGACAGACTTTAGCCCTACCATATCATAGTTATATTAAATAAAACCGATCTAAATATACTAATTAACTGACAGAGATTGGAAGAATGGATTGAGAAAGCATGGTCATCTGTATACCATCTACAAGAACTTTCAAATATAAATATAACAATATAGGCAATTTGAAAGTAAAAAGATAGAAAAAAATATGCTATGGAAACATTAATCAAAAGAAAGCATGGGGCTAGGGCTATATAGGTCAATGGTAGAGCACTTGCCTCACAGTGTGAGGCTCTGGGTTCGATCCTCAGCACCATATACAAATAAATACATAAAAAAATATTGTGTCTGGGTTGGGGTTGTGGCTCAGTGGTAGAGCACTCGCCTGGCACATGTGAGGCCCTGGTTCAATCCTCAGCACCACATAAAAATAAATAAGTAAAATAAAGGTATTGTGTCCAACTACAACTAAAAAATAAATATTTTTTTAAAAAAGATATTGTATTCATTTACAACTAAAAAGAAATTAAAAAAAAAGAAAGCAGAAGTTACCTTATATAAAATAGAGTGGCCTTCAAAGTAAAAAAAAAAAAAAAGTTTTAATTATAGAGAGAGACATTATGTAATGATAAAAGGATGGATTCACCTAGAAGACATAGCAGTTCTAAATGTGTATGCAATAAACAACAGTGATACAAATATATGGAGCAAAAACTAATAGAACTTAAAGGAGAAATAGACCGATCTGCAATTACAGTTGAAGACTTCAACACTCCTCTCTTGACAACCGATAGAAAAACTAGACAGAAAATTAACATGAATATGGAAGAACATAACACCAGAAACAAAAAAGACCTAGGTGATGTTTATAGAACACTATCTAACAACAGTATTCTTTCCAAATGCAAATAGAACATAAGCCAAGATAGACTATATCTTGGATCATAGAACAAGCATCAACAAATAAAAGAACTGAATTCATACAGACTATATTATCCAGCCACGATGAAATCAAATTATAAATCAGTAACAAGTATAACATGAAGGCATTCAAACACTTGGCAGCAATACACTTCTAAATAATCAGTGTGTCAAAGAGAAGTTTCAAAAAGAATAAAAAAGTACATTGAACTGAATGAAAATAAAAACACAGTATGTCCAAATGTATGGGACAGATCTAGAGCAGTGATAAAGAAGTTTACAGCACTAAATCCATACATTAGGAAAGAGAAAGAGCATTAATTAATAGCCTAAGCTTTTACCTTAAGCACCCAGAAAAAGGAGAAAAAGAAACCTAAAGCAAACAGAGAAAAGGAAATAAAGATAATAGCAGAAATCAATGAAATTCAATGAAATTGAAAATAGAAAAACAATAGAGAAATCAGTGGAACAAAGTGTTATTTGAAGAGAACAATGAAGTTGACAGAACTCTAGCAAGAATGACAAAGGAAAAAAAAAGACTTGAATTACCAAATTCTGAATAAAAGAAGGGATATTACTATACATCATGCAGACATCAAAAAAACAAAGGACTATTACAAAGAACATACACAAATTTGACCACTTAGATGAAATGGGCCAATTACTTAAAAAAAGAAAAACATTACAAATCACACAATATAAAAGAAATAATTTTAATAACCCTATAACTATTAAGGAAATGGAATTCATAGTTTAAAAGCTGCCATTAGAAGAAATCTCCAGGCTCAGATGGTTTCACTGGAGAATTCTACCAAATGGTTTGAGAACTAATACTAATTCTTCGCAATCTCTCCTGGAAAACAGAAGATGAGGAAATACTTCCATATTCATTTTATGAAGCTAGGATTACCCTGATAATAAAACCAAGCAAAGAACACTACATAAAAATGAATTATAAGGTCAATCCACTTTATGACTATAGGTGCAAAAATCCTTCACATATATTTACAAATAGAACTCAGCACTAAGTAGGGCTTATTCTAGGGACACAAAGCTAGTTCCATGTTCTCAATCAGTATTTACCACTAATAGTTTAAAGAAGTCACATGATCATCATTAATGCAGAAAAGTATTTGATGAAATCCAACACATTTATGATAAGAACAGAAAATTAGGAAGAGGATCATTTTCCTCAGCTTGAGAAAGAGTATCTGTTAAAGTTGAGTGATAACATGGTGGAAGATGGAATGTTTTCCCCTAAGGTTGACAGCAAGGCACAGATATCTGCTGTCATCACTCTTATTCAACATAGTGGTAAAAACTGTAGCCACAACCTTAAGACAATAAAAGGAAATAAATGACATCTAAGATCAGTAAAAAGAAAAAAAAAACTGTCTGTATTGGCAAATGAAGTAACAAATCCCAAGGAATATAAAAGTACTCCTGGAAATAAGAGGTGAATTAGGCAAGGTCACAGGATATAAGAAAAACACAAACAAGCAAACAAACTGTATTTCTCTATACTAGCAGTATATCATGTGAGCTCCAAAATTAGAAGTACAATACCATTTACAAACCCTCAAAAAATACTTACATGGAAATCTATCAAAACACATACAAAATGTGTATGCTGGAGACTATACAACACTGCTGTTGAAAATCAAAGATCTAGGTGTTTTTATGGTTGGAAGCCCAACAGAGTAAAGATGATCAGTCTCTCCAAATTTAATGTTCAGATTTAACACAATTCCTATCAAAACCCTAGAAATATTTTTTGGAGTACAGAAACAAAATTATTCTAAAATTTATATGAAGAGACAAAAGAAATAAAATATTTAAAACAATTTTGAAAAAGAATAACAAAACAGGAAGAAAACAGTCCTCGCAATTTCAGTATGTCATCGTTGGGGCTGTTAAGACAAAGTCCCATAGACTAGGTAGCTTATGAACAACAGAAATTTATTTGTCACAATTCTGGAGTCAGAAATCAGGGTGCCAGCCTGGTCATATTCTGGTGAGGGCCCTCTTCTGGGTTTTAGACTGTGATCTTTTCACTATACTACCACATGACAGAAACACCCCAAGAGCTTGGTGGGGTCCCTTTTGTAAGTGCGCTAATCTCACTCACAAGGCTCCATCCTCATGGCCTAATTATCCCCAGAAGCCCCATCTCCTAATACTATCACATTGGGGATTAGGATTTCAATATATTAATTTTGAGGGGACACAGATTTTCAGCCTATTGAATAGGAACATCATGTAATGCTAGTAACTGAGATTGTGTAATAGGGGTAAAGAGATAGACACAAAGGTCAATGGAGGATCTGGGAAGATGGTGGCAAATAGAGTGCATCACCCCCATGTACCGCATCACTGCGCAGGTGAATAACGAGTTAGAACGGCCAAAAGCTATCTTATTAGGAATTCCCAGCAAAATTGGGGTGCACCTAAACCTAGAGGAAGGACTTCCATCACCTGAGGATCAATTACTGGGGCTCAATCGCGAGTGAACCGTGCGCCCGGAGATTCAGGCTGATTGATCGGCGGCCCGCCCCGCAGCCAGAGACTTCGGGCTGAGAAACGGCGTGCCAGCAACACAGAGAAACGGCGCTGCGGATTCTGTGGGGTCCTGCCAACTGTGCCCTCACTGTGCTCCAGGCTGAGTTCTGGGTTTGAGATGGGGGAGAGAAACAATCCAGATCTGTCCTCCACAACGGACAACCCACCGAGGAAGCCAGCGGCCACCATCTTGGAGAGCTGACGTCACCATCGCCAGTTTCCGACAGATCACAGCAAGTTCAGCGATAGAACAGGTGTGTGACATTTAGCCCTTCTCCCATACAGCAGGGAAATCACATAAAATCTCTCCCCGGCTTTCCGGGGGCGTGAACATCAGAGTGAGTGTGAGTAGAGGCGTGGGGAAAGGTAAAGGCACCTGACCTCCAACTCCCCCCTCCCACCAGCAGCGAAAACCAAACCTGTCATGCCAGCTCTCGGAGGAGTGGCTATCAGAGGGAATCAAAACAATAGGGGGCCGGTTCCCAATAACCGAGCTCCACATCCAGGAAACTGCAGGCCCAGAGTGTAGCTTGAACTGCGGAGAGGTATCACACTGGGGAAGGCCTGTCTGGCAGGAGAAGTGAGGAGACTAGAGACCAGGAATAAATCTAAGCTAACAGGTTTGGAGAGACACCAGGTGGGGGAGGAGGGAGTGGCCTCACATGGATTGTTTCCTACAGCCAGAGGGCAAAATCTTGGCCCAGAAGGCACAGCACCACCTACTGGAAGCGAAGAAAATAGAAGCCTAACAGTGCCTTTTTAAAAAAAATTTTTAATTTTTTTAAATTACTTTTTTAATTGTAATTTTTATTTTACTGTATTTTATTATTTTTTTTATCATTTCTTTTTCTTTTCTATTCTTTTCTCTTTCTTTCTTCTCTCCCTCTCTCTTTCTTGGTTTGCTTCCTTACCTTTTCCCCATCTTTCCTCTTAAGCATGACCACCCCGATTACATATAATTTACTAAATGCAAATAGATGAATACTATGAGTTGGTCTATAGTCCGCCTAAGCCCTTAACTACCCCCAAGTACTCCTGTCTATTCTCTTGTTAATATCCGCCTGCATTTGAGCAAACCCCCAAAGAAGCTAACATATATAAACCTCCATACCATCAAATCGCCCGACCGTAACATAAAATCCTAAGTTCAAACCTCAATTCTCTATATGCCATCAAAATCTGTAGGCCTTTAATGAAACTAATGAATTTACCTTAAATCACAATTAAATCCAACATCTCTAAACATTGTCTCCCAACACAAAGGAGAGATATTGGAGCTATACAAAACCAAAACAAATTTATAGGAGAAAACAGAAACACAGCAGTCAAACAGAGTTGGAAAGTAACATGAGCACCATGAAAAAACAAGGGAAAAAAGATTACAAACAATGCAGGACAACTTAAATTTACAGGAGAACCTAGAGGCATCAGAAAAATGGACAGAGAAAGAACTCAAGGCATACCTGACTCAGATGGAATGGAATCTTAGAGAAGTCATTAGACAGCAAGTCCAAACAATGAAAGAATACTTTGAAAATGAATTACATAAGCAAATTCAAATGGCAAAGAATGAACTCTACCAGGAGATAGAGATTAAAAAAAAAATCAAACAGTAATCCTAGAAATGCAGGAAACCATAAACCAAATTAAAAACTCAAACAAGAATATTACAAATAGACTAGATCAAATAGAAGTCAGAACATCAGATAATGAAGACAAAGTTTATCAACTCGAAAAGAATATAGTCAACACAGAAAGGATGCTAAGAAATCACGAGCAATCCATGCAAGAGATATGGGATGTCATAAAAAAAACCAAACTTGAGAGTCATTGGGATAGAAGAAGGTATAGAGGTTCAAACCAAAGGAATGAACAAACTATTGAATGAAGTAATCTTAGAAAACTTCCCAGATATGAAAGATGGAATGGATTGCCAAATCCTGGAAGCCTACAGGACCCCAAACATACAAAACCGTAATAGATCAATTCCAAGACACATAATTATGAAGATATCCAACATACAGAACAAGGAGAGAATATTAAAAGCTACGAGAGAGAGGAGGCAGATTACATTCAGGGATAAACCAATTAGGTTAACGGCTGATTTTTCATCACAGACGTTGAAAGCGAGAAGATCCTGGAACAACGTATTTCAAACGCTGAAAAATAATGGATTCCAACCAAGAATACTGTATCCAGCAAAATTAAGCTTCAGATTTGACAATGAAATTAAAATATTTCACGATAAACAAAAGCTAAAAGAATTTGCAGCCAGAAAACCAGCACTGCAAGGCATTTTGAGCAAAACACTACAAGAAGAGGAATTGAAAAACAGTACCCAAAATTAACTGTGGGAGGTAACTCAGTAAAGGGGGAAAAAATAACCAAAGAGGAAAAACTAGCCATATTAAAATAAATAAATAAATAAGCATGACTGGAAGTACAAACCACATATCAATAGTAACCCTAAATGTTAATGGCTTAAATTCACCAATCAAGAGACATAGGCTAGTAACCTGGATTAAAAAAACAAATCCAACAATATGCTGCCTTCAGGAGACTTATATGATAGGAAAAGACATACACAAACTGAAGGTGAAAGGTTGGGAAAAATCATATCACTCACATGGTCCTCGGAAGCAAGCAGGAGTGGCCATACTCATATCAAATAAAATCAACTTCAAACCTAAGTTAATCAAAAGGGATAAAGAAGGACACTATGTACTGTTAAAAGGAACCATTCACCAACAAGACATAACAATTATCAATATGTATGCACCAAACAATGGTGCTGCAACGTTCATAAAACAAACTCTCCTCAAGTTCAAGAGTCAAATAGACCACAACACAATAATTATGGGTGACTTCAACACACCGCTCTCTCCATTGGACAGATCCTCCAGACAAAAGCTGAATAAAGAAACTATAGAACTCAGTAACACAATCAATAACCTAGACTTAACTAACATATATAGAATATATCAACCATCATCAAGTGGATACACATTCTTCTCAGCAGCACATGGATCCTTCTCAAAGATAGACCATATATTATGCCATAGGGCAACTCTTAGTAAATATAAAGGTGTGGAGATAATACCATGCATCTTATCTGATCACAATGGAATGAAACTGGAAATCAGTGATAAAAGAAGGAAGGAAAAATCCTGTATCACCTGGAAAATGAACAATATGTTACTGAATGATCAATGGGTTACAGAAGACATAAAGGAGGAAATAAAAAAATTCTTAAGAGATAAATGAAAATACAGACACAACATATCGGAATCTATGGGACACAATGAAAGCAGTTTTAAGAGGGAAATTCATTGCCTGGAGTTCATTCCTCAAAAAAAGAAAAAAACAACAAATAAATGAACTCACACTTCATCTCAAAACCCTAGAAAAGGAAGAGCAAAACAATAGCAAATGTAGTAGAAGGCAAGAAATAATTAAAATCAGAGTGGAAATCAACGAAATTGAAACAAACAAACAAAAAAACCACTGAAAAAATTGATAAAACTAAAAGTTGGTTCTTCGAAAAAATAAATAAGATTGACAGACCCTTAGCCATGCTAACGAAGAGAAGAGAGAAAACTCAAATTACTAACATACGGGATGAAAAAGGCAATATCACAATGGACACTACAGAAATACAGAAGATAATTAGAAATTATTTTGAAACCCTATATTCCAATAAAATAGAAGATAGTGAAGATATCGATAAATTTCTTAAGTCATATGATTTGCCCAGATTGAGTCAAGATACACACAATTTAAACAGACCAATAACAAAGGAGGAAATAGAAGAAGCCATCAAAAGACTACCAACCAAGAAAAGCCCTGGACCGGATGGGTATACAGCGGAGTTTTACAAAACCTTCAAAGAAGAATTAATACCAATACTTTTCAAGTTATTTCAAGAAATAGAAAAAGAAGGAGCTCTTCCAAATTCATTCTATGAGGCCAACATCGCCCTGATCCCGAAACCAGACAAAGACACTTCAAAGAAAGAAAACTACAGACCAATATCTCTAATGAACTTAGATGCAAAAATCCTCAATAAAATCCTGGTGAATCGAATACAAAAGCATATCAAAAAAATTGTGCACCATGATCAAGTAGGATTCATCCCCGGGATGCAAGGCTGGTTCAATATACGGAAATCAATAAATGTTATTCACCACATCAATAGACTTAATGATAAGAACCACATGATCATCTTGATAGATGCAGAAAAAGCATTCAACAAAGTACAGCATCCCTCTATGTTCAAAACACTAGAAAAACTAGAGATAACAGGAACTTACCTCAACATTGTAAAAGCTATATATGCTAAGCCTCAGGCTAGCATCATTCTAAATGGAGAAAAACTGAAGGCATTCCCTCTAAAATCTGGAACAAGACAGGGATGCCCTCTCTCACCACTTCTATTCAATTTAGTTCTTGAAACACGGGCCAGAGCAATTAGACAGACAAAAGAAATTAAAGGCATCAAAATAGGAAAAGAAGAACTTAAATTATCACTATTTGCGGATGATATGATACTATATATAACAGACCCAAAGGGTCTACAAAGAAACTACTAGAGCTAATAAATGAATTCAGCAAAGTGGCAGGATATAAAATCAACACGCATAAATCAAAGGCATTCCTGTATATCAGCGACAAAACTTCTGAAACGGAAATGAGGAAAAACACTCCATTCACAATATCCTCAAAAAAAGTAAAATACTTGGGAATCAACCTAACAAAAGAGGTGAAAGATTTATACAATGAAAACTACAGAACCCTAAAGAGAGAAATAGAAGAAGATCTTAGAAGATGGAAAAATATACCCTGTTCATGGATAGACAGAACTAACATCATCAAAATGGCGATATTACCAAAAGTTCTCTATAGGTTTAATGCATTGCCAATCAAAATCCCAATGGCATTTCTTGTAGAAACAGATAAAGCAATCATGAAATTCATTTGGAAAAATAAAAGACCCAGAATAGCAAAAGCAATTCTAAGCAGGAAGTGTGAATCAGGCGGTATAGCGATACCAGATTTCAAACTATATTACAGAGCAATAGTAACAAAAACAGCATGGTACTGGTACCAAAACAGGCGGGTGGACCAATGGTACAGAACAGAGGACACAGAGACTAATCCACAAAGTTACAACTATCTTATATTTGATAAAGGGGCTAAAAGCATGCAATGGAGGAAGGATAGCATCTTCAACAAATGGTGTTGGGAAAACTGGAAATCCATATGCAACAAAATGAAACTGAATCCCCTCCTCTTGCCATGCACAAAAGTTAACTCAAAATGGATCAAGGAGCTTGATATCAAATCAGAGACTCTGCGTCTGATAGAAGAAAAAGTTGGCTCCCATCTACATATTGTGTGGTCGGGCTCCAAATTCCTTAATAGGACACCCATAGCACAAGAGTTAATAACAAGAATCAACAAATGGTACTTACTTAAACTGAAAAGTTTTTTCTCAGCAAGAGAAACAATAAGAGAGGTAAATAGGGAGCCTACATCCTGGGAACAAATTTTTAGTCCTCACACTTCAGATAGAGCCCTAATATCCAGAGTATACAAAGAACTCAAAAAATTAGACAATAAGTTAACAAATAACCCAATCAACAAATGGGCCAAGGACCTGAACAGACACTTCTCAGAGGAGGACATACAATCAATCAACAAGTACATGAAAAAATGCTCACCATCTCTAGCAGTCAGAGAAATGCAAATCAAAACCACCCTAAGATACCATCTCACTCCAGTAAGATTGGCAGCCATTCTGAAGTCAAACAACAACAAGTGCTGGCGAGGATGTGGGGAAAAGGGTACACTTGTACACTGCTGGTGGGACTGCAAATTGGTGCAGCCAATTTGGAAAGCAGTATGGAGATTCCTGGGAAAGCTGGGAATGGAACCACCATTTGACCCAGCTATTCCCCTTCTCGGACTATTCCCTGAAGACCTTAAAAGAGCATACTACAGGGTTACTGCCACATCGATGTTCATAGCAGCACAATTCACAATAGCTAGACTGTGGAACCAACCTAGATGCCCTTCAATAGATGAATGGATAAAAAAATGTGGCATTTATACACAATGGAGTATTACGCAGCACTAAAAAATGACAAAACCATGGAATTTGCAGGGAAATGGATGGCTTTAGAACAGATTATGCTAAGTGAAGCTAGCCAATCCCTAAAGAACAAATGCCAAATGTCTTCTTTGATATAATGAGAGCAACTAAGAACAGAGCAGGGAGGAAGAGCATGAGGAAAAGATAAACATTAAACAGAGATGAGAGGTGGGAGGGAAAGGGAGAGAGAAGGGAAATTGCATGGAAATGGAAGGAGACCCTCATTGTTATACAAAATTACATATAAGAGGTTGTGAGGGGAAAGGGAAAAAAAACAAGGGAGAGAATTAAATTACAGCAGATGGGGTAGAGAGAGAAGATGGGAGGGGAGGGGAGGGGGGATAGTAGAGGATAGGAAATGTAGCAGAATACAACCGTTACTAATATGGCATTATGTAAAAACGTGGATGTGTAATGGATGTGATTCTGCAATCTGTATTTGGGGTAAAATTGGGAGTTCATAACCCACTTGAATCAAATGTATGAAATATGATATGTCAAGAGATTTGTAATGTTTTGAACAACCAATAAAATAAAAGGTCAATGGAGTAGAACAGAGCACACAGATATAACTCTAAACAAATAGACAAGTGAATTTTTTTATAATGATGCAAAAGGAATTTAACAGATGAAGGATAGCCTTGCCAATAAATGGTGTCAAAGCAACTGAATATCCATAGGCATATATGAATCTTGACCCAAGTCTCATGTGTCAACACAAAAATTAATTCAAAAGAGATCATAACTCAAATGTAAAATGCAAAACTATAAAATTTCTAGAAAAAAGGGGGAAATATTGCAAATTTAAGGTTCGCTTTTACACAAGGCACAATCCATAAAAGAAAAAATTGATTAAACTTCTTCAAAATAGAAAAAAACAAACAAACTTTGTTCTACAGAAGACTCTGTTAATAATATGAAAAGACAAGCTACAGAATGGAAGAAAATATTTGCAAACCACACATCTAACAAAGGACTAATATCTAGAATATAGAAAGAACTAACAAAACTTACCAGTAAAACAAAAACCAATTAGAAAATGGGCAAAATTCTTGAAGAGATATTGTACCACTAAAGAATCTACAGATGACAAGCAAGATTAAAAGTTGTTCACCACCAGCCGACATCAGGAAAAAGCCACTTGCCACCATAATGAAATATCACCACACACGGGTCAGAATGTTTAAAATAGTGATAACACCAAATATTGTTGAGAATTCAGAGACTCTGGATCACTGGATATTGCTGTTAGGAATGCAAAGTGGTACAGCTACTCTGGGAAACAGTTTGGCAGTTTCTTAAAATCTAAACATGCAACTAACCTACAACCCAATAATTGCATGCCTGGGCACTTATTCCAGAGAAACGAAAGCCTGTGTTCATATAAGAACTTGCACACAAATGTTCATAGAAGTTTTTTTTTTTTTTAAATTTTTTAGTGCATTACAGTTATACATGATATTGAAGTTCATTTTGATATGATTATACAATCATGAAATGTAATTTGTTCCAATTCAGTCCCTAGTACTTCCCCTCCTCCCTTTTTTTATTCTCTTTCCTCTACTCTACTGGTCTTCTATTTATTTATAGTTTTTTTTAAAATCAGTGCATTATAGATATACATAAAGGGAAATTCACTGTGATGTACATGTATCTTAGGAAAGTATGTCATAGTCATTCCACTGTCTTTCCTTTTCTTATCCCCAACCCTCCCGTTCATTTCCCGTTGTCTAATCCACTGAACTGCTATGCTACACCACCCCTTGTACAATAATTTAACAGTGTTATCATTGTGGGAAGCTAAGTAAAGGGTATATTCAATTTCTCTGCATTACTTCTTGCAATTGCATGTGTGTACACAAAAAATCATCTCAAATTGAAAATTTACTTAAGTAGGACCATTTCAAAATATTTTTACCACTGTATTTAATATCCTTAAACATATGCTTTCACATAAAATTACAGAATTTATTTTAAATGACAGTCTTTCTTTTTTTTTTTTACTTTCCCTCCCCTTCATCCTCCTCATTTTCCTACCCACATCACACCCCATTCTTAACGGTTGTCAACAGCCTTCTACAGCAAAAATGGACCATGGAGTGTTAGTAGATGAATGATTGATTTGGAAGAATATCAGTGATGTAGATGGCAGTTAATATCTTTAATTCTAAGAGATCTTATAAATTCACAAGGTAAAGATCAATCACCCAAATGGGCAAAAATTTTGAAGAGGTGATTCACTGAAGATCAAATTTTAAATAGTCTAATTACATGTAATAAGTCCCCAGCAGTCAGGGTAATACAAACTGAAGTGATATTGAAGTCACAATGAATATAACTTTATTTTCATCAGACTTACAGGAAGGAAGGAAGGAAGGGAGGGAGAGATGGAGATCACTGGCAGGGATATTAGGGCAAAAGGCAATTTAATTTCTTGCTGTGGAAACATAGACCATAACAATCAAGCAACATCTATTATAATTAAATATATACCCTTTAAAAATTCACTGAATCATGCAGGTCAGAATTGTGCACTTTACTATTTATAGATTACTGAATCAAAAGTAAATGAAAAATTTAAAAATATATCTAACCTTGCTCCAGTAAAACCTTTCTATAAATCTATTCCATGAATTAAATCCACCATCTACCCATAAAGACATTGTTCTGAAATGTTTATTTCAACCTGTTTCTTGTACCCAGAGAAAATGCCCACAAATGGAGGTTTGCTTGAATATGATATAACCACACCATGGAATACTGTACAGCTATTTAAAAAGTCAGAATAATATGGGTGACTTGGAGGTATTTCCCTATGGTACTGTTGAGAAAAGCTAGAAAAATAGAAAGTAGAAAAGCATGTATAATGTGGCCCCATTTTGAGTTATATCTAAGGAAGCTCATGTATATGTATGGACGTATGTTTGTTTATATGTGCACATCATTGTTATCCCTCAGTGTCCATGGGGAATTGGTTTTGGGACCACTATGGATACCAAAAGTCCCTTACATAAAATGGCATAGTATTTGCACAGAATGTAGGCAATCTTCCTCTATACTTAAATCATCTTTACTTATTATACCTAACAAAATGTAAATGCTATGTAAATAATCATTGTTCTGTATTATTTAGGGAATAATGACAAGAAAAAAATGTATGAATTCAGCACAGATGCAGTTTTTTTTTTTCAGAACTGGGGATTGTACTCAGGACCTCATGCATGCTAGGCAAGTGCTTTACCACTGAGCTATATCCCCATTTTCTGAATATTTTTGATCTTTTCTTTTTCTTTTTGATCTGAAGTTGGTTGAATTCACAAATGCAGAACCCAAGATGCAGAGGGACAAATATATTCTTGAATTTTTTCCTTCATTCATTTTTTTTTCATTCATTATTTTTATTTTTTTAAAGAGAGAGAGAGAGAGAGAGAGAGAATTTTTTAATGTTTATTTTTTAGTTTTCAGCGGACACAACATCTTTGTTTGTATGTGGTGCTGAGGATCTAACCAGAGCCGCACGCATGCCAGGCAGTGCGCTACTGCTTGAGCCACATCCCCAGCCCCATCCATTCATTATTTTTAAAGTGGGGAAGGTTATCCAGTTCAAGTCCCAGAGACAGCTGAAGGTTTATCTGGGCTTGCCCCACTTCCCATACTGTGTATGCACTTCCCGGACTCCTTATGGGGTCTTGGTGGATTGGCCCCATGGGTCTGTCAGTAAATTCTCCAGGATTAGAGCCGCCCCCTCCCCCTGCACCGGCAAGGTAGAGGGAACTGGGACCACCCACAGAGCAGGCCCAGCGGCCTGCTGAGGGGCAGAGCCGCCCCCCACCCCCCGCGCCTGCCAGGTAGGCGGAACTGTGACCACCGACAGAAAAGGCCCAGTGGCCCGCGGCGGGACAGAGCTTCCAATCACTCCTGCAAGGTAGGCGGGCCTGCGATCCACCGGCAGAAGAGGAGCAGCGGCCTGCTGAGAGGCAGAGCCGCCCCCTCCCCCTGCGCCAGCAAGGTAGAGGGAACTGGGACCACCGACAGAAAAGGCCCAGTGGCCCGCGGCGGGACAGAGTTTCCAATCACTCCTGCAAGGTAGGCGGGCCTGCGACCCACCGGCACAAGAGGAGCAGCGGCCTGCTGAGAGGCAGTGTTGCCCCCTCCCCCTGCGCTGGCAAGGTAGACGGAACTGTGACCACCCACAGAACAGGCCCAGCGGCCTGCTGAGGGGCAGAGCCGCCCCCCACCCCCCGTGCCTGCCAGGTAGGCGGAACTGTGACCACCGACAGAAAAGGCCCAGGGGCCCGCGGAGGGGCAGAGCTTCCAATCACTCCTGCAAGGTAGGCGGGCCTGCAACCCACCGGCAGAAGAGGAGCAGCGGCCTGCTGAGAGGCAGAGCCGCCCCCTCCCCCCGCGCCTTCAAGGTAGACGGAACTGTGACCACCATCAGAACAGGTCAGACCTGCAACCGACAGACAGAACAGGCCCAGTGGCCTGAGGAAGGGTAGAGCCGCCTTGCCCCCCGCGCCTGCAAGGTAGGCGGACCTGCGACCCACTGGCAGAACAGCCCCAGAGGCCTGCAGAGGGGCAGTGCCACTGCCTGCACCTGCAAAGTAGGCAGAACTGCGACCACCGACAGAACAAGCCTAGCGGCCCGCAGAGGGACAGAGCCGCCACCCGCGCCTGCAAGGTAGGCGGACCTGCTACCGACCCGCAGAGCAGGCCCAGTGGCCTGCCGGCGTGGTAGGCACATTGCCCCAATTGGAGGAGGGGCAGAGCCGCTGCCCGCACCTGCGAGGGAGACTTTGCAACTATACAAGACCAATATAAATATATAGGGGGAAAATTCAATAGCACAACAGTTTCACCAAGTAGAAAGGAACGCGAACAGTATGAAGAGACAAGGAAAGAAAGGACCACAAGCAATGCAGGTCAACTCAACTTTAGAAGAGGTAATAGCTGCAGCAGATGGAATGTCAGATAAAGAATTCAGGATATACATGCTTCAGATGATCTGGAGTCTCAAGGAAGACATCAGACAGCAAAATCAGACAATGAAAGATCACTTCAACAATGAATTACATAAACAAATCCAAGAAGCAAAAGATCAACTATACAGGGAGATAGAGGTTATAAAAAATAAACAAACAGAAATCCTAGAAATGCAGGAAGCAATAAACCAACTTAAAAACTCAATTGAGAATACTACCAGCAGAGTAGAACACTTAGAAGATAGAACATCAGACAATGAAGATAAAGTATTTCAACGTGAAAAGAACATAGACAGCTCAGCAAGACTGTTAAGAAACCATGAGCAGAACATCCAAGAAATATGGGATAACATCAAGAGACCAAATTTAAGAGTCATTGGGATACAGGAAGGGACAGAGTTTCAAACCAAAGGAATGAGCAATCTATTCAATGAAATAATACGAGAAAACTTCCCAGACTTGAAGAATGAGACAGAATCCCAAATCCTAGAAGCCTACAGGACGCCGAATGTGCAAAATCATAAGAGACCCACACCTAGACACATTATAATGAAGATGCCCAACATACAGAATAAGGAGAGAATTTTAAAAGCTACAAGAGAAAGGAAGCAGATCACATTTAGGGGTAAGCCAATCAGGATAACAGCTGATCTTTCAACACAGACTCTGAAAGCTAGAAGATCCTGGAATAACATATTTCAAACACTGAAAGAAAATGGGTTCCAACCAAGAATTGTGTTTCCAGCAAAATTAAGCTTCAGGATGGAAGATGAAATTAAAACCTTCCACGATAAACAAAAGTTAAAAGAATTTGCAGCTAGAAAACCATCTCTTCTAAACATCCTTGGCAAAACATTACAGGAAGAGGAAATGGAAAATAACAATGAAAACCAACAGTGGGAGGTAGGACAGTAAAGGGGGAAAAATAATCAAATAGGAAAACAAACCATGTTTAGTAACATAAATAAACAAATATGGCTGGAAGAACAACCCATATCTCAATAATAACCCTAAATGTTAATGGCTTAAACTCACCAATCAAGAGACACAGGCTAGTAGAATGGATCACAAAACAAGACCCAACAATATGCTGCCTACAGGAGACGCATTTGATAGGAAAAGACATACATAGGCTGAAGGTGAAAGGTTGGGAAAAATCATATCACTCATATGGACTTCGGAAACAAGCAGGAGTGTCCATACTCATATCAAATAAAATAGATTTCAAGCCAAAGTTAATCAAAAGGGATAAAGAGGGACACTACATACTGCTTAAGGGAACCATACACCAACAAGACATAACAATCATAAATATATATGCCCCAAACAATGGTGCAGCTATGTTCATCAAACAAACTCTTCTCAAGTTCAAGAGTCTAATAGACCACCATACAATAATCATGGGAGACTTCAACACACCTCTCTCGCCACTGGACAGATCTTCCAAACAAAAGTTGAATAAGGAAACTATAGAACTCAATAACACAATTAATAACCTAGACTTAATTGACATATATAGAATATACCACCCAACATCAAGCAGTTACACTTTTTTCTCAGCAGCACATGGATCCTTCTCAAAAATAGATCATATATTATGTCACAGGGAAACTCTTAGACAATACAAAGGAGTAGAGATAATACCATGCATCCTATCTGATCATAATGGAATGGAACTGAAAATCAACGATAAAAGAAGGAAGGAAAAAGAATACATCACTTGGAGAATGAACAATAGGTTACTGAATGATCAATGGATTATAGAAGACATCAAGGAGGAAATTAAAAAATTCTTAGAGATTAATGAAAACACTGACACAACATATCGGAATCTATGGGACACATTGAAAGCAGTTCTAAGAGGAAAATTCATTGCTTGGAGTTCATTCCTTAAAAAAAGAAAAAACCAACAAATAAATGATCTCATACTTCATCTCAAAATCCTAGAAAAAGAAGAGCAAAACAACAGCAAAAGAAGTAGAAGGCAAGAAATAATTAAAATCAGAGCTGAAATTAATGAAATCGAAACAAAAGAAACAATTGAAAAAATTGACAAAACTAAAAGTTGGTTCTTTGAAAAAATAAACAAAATCGACAGACCCTTAGCCATGCTAGCGAAGAGAAGAAGAGAGAGAACTCAAATTACTAGCATACGGGATGAAAAAGGCAATATCACAACAGACACTTCAGATATACAGAAGATAATCAAAAATTATTTTGAATCCTTATACTCCAATAAATTAGAAGATAGTGAAGGCATCGATAAATTTCTTAAGTCATATGATCTGCCCAGATTGAGTCAGGAGGATATAGACAACCTAAACAGACCAATATCAATTGAGGAAATAGAAGAAACCATCAAAAGACTACCAACTAAGAAAAGCCCAGGACCGGATGGGTATACAGCAGAGTTTTACAAAACCTTTAAAGAGGAACTAATACCAATACTTTTCAAGCTACTTCAGGAAATAGAAAAAGAGGGAGAACTTCCAAATTCATTCTACGAGGCCAACATCACCCTGATACCTAAACCAGACAAAGACACTTCAAAGAAAGAAAACTACAGACCAATATCTCTAATGAACCTAGATGCAAAAATCCTCAATAAAATTCTGGCGAATCGGATACAAAAACATATCAAAAAAATTGTGCACCATGATCAAGTAGGATTCATCCCTGGGATGCAAGGCTGGTTCAATATACGGAAATCAATAAATGTTATTCACCACATCAATAGACTTAAAAATAAGAACCATATGATCATCTCGATAGATGCGGAAAAAGCATTCGACAAAGTACAGCATCCCTTTATGTTCAAAACTCTAGAAAAACTAGGGATAACAGGAACATACCTCAATATTGTAAAAGCAATCTATGCTAAGCCTCAGGCTAGCATCATTCTGAATGGAGAAAAACTGAAGGCATTCCCTCTAAAATCTGGAACAAGACAGGGATGCCCTCTCTCACCACTTCTGTTCAACATAGTTCTCGAAACACTGGCCAGAGCAATTAGACAGACGAAAGAAATTAAAGGCATCAAAATAGGAAAAGAAGAACTTAAATTATCACTATTTGCAGATGACATGATTCTATACCTAGCAGACCCAAAAGGGTCTACAAAGAAACTATTAGAGCTAATAAATGAATTCAGCAAAGTGGCAGGATATAAAATCAACACTCATAAATCAAAGGCATTCCTGTATATCAGCGACAAATCCTCTGAAATGGAAATGAGGACAACCACTCCATTCACAATATCTTCAAAAAAAATAAAATACTTGGGAATCAATCTAACAAAAGAGGTGAAAGACCTATACAATGAAAACTACAGAACCCTAAAGAGAGAAATAGAAGAAGATCTTAGAAGATGGAAAAATATACCCTGTTCATGGATAGGCAGAACTAACATCATCAAAATGGCGATATTACCAAAAGTTCTCTATAGGTTTAATGCAATGCCAATCAAAATCCCAACGGCATTTCTTGTAGAAATAGAGAAAGCAATCATGAAATTCATATGGAAAAATAAACGACCCAGAATAGCAAAAACAACTCTAAGCAGGAAGTGTGAATCAGGCGGTATAGCGATACCAGACTTCAAACTATACTACAGAGCAATAGTAACAAAAACAGCATGGTACTGGTACCAAAACAGGCGGGTGGACCAATGGTACAGAATAGAGGACACAGAAACCAATCCACAAAACTACAACTACCTTATATTTGATAAAGGGGCTAAAAGCATGCAATGGAGGAAGGATAGCATCTTCAACAAATGGTGCTGGGAAAACTGGAAATCCATATGCAACAAAATGAAACTGAATCCCTTTCTCTCGCCATGCACAAAAGTTAATTCAAAATGGGTCAAGGAGCTTGATATCAAATCAGAGACACGCCGTCTGATAGAAGAAAAAGTTGGCTACGATCTACATACTGTGGGGTAGGGCTCCAAATTCCTCAATAGGACACCCATAGCACAAAAGTTAATAACTAGAATCAACAAATGGGACTTACTCAAATTAAAAAGTTTTTTCTCAGCAAAAGAAACAATAAGAGAGGTAAATAGAGAGCCTACATCCTGGGAACAAATCTTTACTCCTCACACTTCAGATAGAGCCCTAATATCCAGAGTATACAAAGAACTCAAAAAATTAGACAATAAGAGAACAAACAACCCAATCAACAAATGGGCCAAGGACCTGAACAGACACTTCTCAGAGGAGGACATACAATCAATCAACAAGTACATGAAAAAATGCTCACCATCTCTAGCAGTCAGAGAAATGCAAATCAAAACCACCCTAAGATACCATCTCACTCCAGTTAGATTGGCAGCCATTATGAAGTCAAATAACAACAAGTGCTGGCGAGGATGTGGGGAAAAGGGTACACTTGTACACTGCTGGTGGGACTGCAAATTGGTGCAGCCAATTTGGAAAGCAGTATGGAGATTTCTTGGAAAGCTGGGAATGGAGCCACCATTTGACCCAGCTATTCCCCTTCTCGGTCTATTCCCTAAAGACCTAAAAAGAGCATGCTACAGGGACACTGCTACATCGATGTTCATAGCAGCACAATTCACAATAGCAAGACTGTGGAACCAACCTAGATGCCCTTCAATAGACGAATGAATAAAAAAAATGTGGCATTTATACACAATGGAGTATTACTCTGCATTAAAAAATGACAAAATCATAGAATTTGCAGGGAAATGGATGGCATTAGAGCAGATTATGCTAAGTGAAGCTAGCCAATCCCTAAAAAACAAATGCCAAATGTCTTCTTTGATATAAGGAGAGTGACTAAGAACAGAGTAGGGACGAAGAGCATGAGAAGAAGATTAACATTAAACAGGGATGAGAGGTGGGAGGGAAAGGGAGAGAGAAGGGAAATTGCATGGAAATGGAAGGAGACCCTCAGGGTTTTACAAAAGTACATACAAGAGGAAGTGAGGGGAAAGGGAAAAATAATACAAGGGGGACAAATGAATGTCAGTAGAGGGGGCAGAGAGAGAAGAGGGGAGGGGAGGGGAGGGGAGGGGGGATAGTAGAGGATAGGAAAGGCAGCAGAACACAACAGACACTAGTATGGCAATATGTAAATCAATGGATGTGTAACTGATGTAATTCTGCAATCTGTATATGGGGTAAAAATGGGAGCTCATAACCCACTTGAATCAAAGTGTGAAATATGATATATCAAGAACTATGTAATGTTTTGAACAGCCAACAATAAAAAATTAAAGAGTTAAAAAAAAAAATAAAATAAACAGATACATGAGGTGGGATGGAAAGGGAGAGAAAAGGGAAATTGCATGGTAATGGAGGGAGACCCTCATTGTTATACAAAATAACATATAAGAGGTGTGAGGGGAATGGGAAAATAAACAAGGAGAGATATGAATTACAGTGGATGGGGTAGAGAGAGAAGATGGGAGGGGAGGGAGGGGGGATGGTAGAGGATAGGAAAGGTAGCAGAATACAACAGTTACTAATAGGGCATTATGTAAAAATGTGGATGTGTAACCGATGTGATTCTGCAATCTGTATTTAGGGTAAAATTGGGAGTTCATAACCAACTTGAATCTAATGTATGAAATATGATATGTCAAGAGCTTTATAATGTTTTGAACAACCAATAAAAAAAATAGAATAAAATTTGTGATGATGAGGAATGTGGAAACTCTAAAGAAATGAGTTAATTGGAAATTACTGCTTTGTTAATTTATTTAACAAATATGTATAATGCATCTATTATGTGTTGGACATTCCCTACTCTGATGGAGTTAAACCCTGGTAGATTCTCTCTTTCCTGTTCTGTGATTGGGATTGTAAATGCCTTAACTCATTAAGTCCCGGTTTTCAATTCTGTGACCATTTCAATGAAATTGAATTAGGTGCAATAAAGTAGGTTGGAAACCATAAAAAAAAAAATTCTCCAGGATTCTCAAGTTAGGGAAACTTTCTTGGTAGCACATGAAAGTCTGTGTTAATGCCACCCACTTCCTTGTGGGTAAAATATGCCATTTCAGTGACTTAATGTCACCTGCAAGTAGCAGAAGACTGTGGAATGGAATCCTGTTGCTAAATTGTCTGCTCATCACTCTCTCCCTGTGGCTTCTGTTTTTACTGTCTCCTTTGGGACCACCTCCTTTTCCAACTCTTCTTAAAATGCATTGAGTTTCTATTTAAGGTTGTTTTTAAACGTTTTGGAACATTCTGGGGTAATAATATAATAAGCATATGTAATGTCTATACACGATAAGAATTTAAACATTGGCTCCTGAGTGGAGGTTGGAGAATAGAGTAGAGGAAGGAGGCCAAACCTGGACCAGCTGTTGTGGAATCAAGGGCTGCTAACCTATCCTTCCCACATGTCCTTCAGGTTGGAGGTGTCCTTCCTTGCAATTTATTCTTATGGGGAGTCCTGAAAACAGGGAACAACTTTCTCTTCCCTTCAGGGAAAATATATGAATGTCAGGAAAGATTTAAAAATTCATATTTACATCCAAAATCATTTTCAAAAGTTATTCCAAAATGAATTAAAATGCCACTTTACACCTTTTACAGTAGACCAAATTCAGAACACTGACAACATCAAATGCTGGTGAGAAGGGAGAGAGCAATATGAACTCGCATTCATTGTTGGTGGAAGGCAAAATGGTACAGCGACATTGGAAGATAGTGTGTTAGCCAGCTTTCCGTTACTGTAACATATACCTGAGGTACTCAACTTATAAAGAGGAAAGGTTTATTTTTAGCTCAAGTTTTTGGAGATTTCTGTCCATGATTGGTTGTCCCCACTGCTTTTGGGCCTGAGGCAACACAGTATGCCATGGTGGCAGTGTGTGGTAGAGAACTGATGGAAGAAGGTCTTAGAAACCAGGAGAGTTGGAATAATACATCCATGGATAGAGGCGTGGTCACAGGAAGAGTTCCAAGGGCTGAATGTGAGACCCAGTAGTGTACTCATAGATTTTTCATGTACATCACTGAGACAATTTTCAATAGACCCTTCTCCATTAAATTTACCCTCAAATTAACGATTTCAATTATTTTTTCCTAGTGGAATGGGAAAGAGGGCAAGATAGTACAGAACAACAAATCCTTTATATCAGTGTTTCTAATATTGTAATGTGCGAATGAATCATGTTAATTCACATGAATTGCCCATGAATCACCTGGGGATCTTGTTAAAACAGAGATTTGGACTCTGCAGGTGTGGGGTGAGACTCTGCATCTTAAAACAAGCTCCCAGGAGATACCAGTGATGCTGCTCTGCAGACCACACTCCAGGGAGCAGGAGTCAAAAATTTTAGACTTTAAATCATTTTTATGTAACTTTTAAATTTTTTGTTTGTTTCTTAAGGAAGATCTGAGTAGGAGACTGATCAAAACATTCTTATTTGCTGGTCATTATTTTATTGGGTCACATTTTGGCTAATGATGTCCTCATAGCTCTGATCACATTTAATCATGGCTAGCTTCCCCATGATGCTGAATTCATTGTTTATAGGTACCATGGCTCATTAACTATCACACCCCCAGAACTCAATTTCTTGAAGGTATTTAAGAAAGGTATGTCAGTGGGGTAATTAGGGACCAGTTATACAATGGTTGATTTGTACAGCAGAATATCAGATTTGTAGCATTAGGGAAAAAAAAAGGTAGATATCCAAGCATTGCTGCCAGAAGACGATCATCCTACCCAGCCTGTGGATGATGTGGAAGAAACCCCCTGGAAGTCAAGTCTTAAAGATGAGTATTCAGGGAAATAAGAAGGAGTTCCTGGGAGGTCAGTGAGAACAAAGCATACATCACCAGCTCTCACACAGCATCAGCATCATCAGAAGAGTGTTCACTGCTGCATGAAAGACAGCAAGAGAATGCTTTTAGGCAGGAATGCAGCAGTGGGCACAAGACCCCAGAGAACAAGGGGGCGGAGTGGAGAGATTGGGATGTTGATGGAGTCATCCAGAGACAAACGCTTCCATGCCCCTTAGGCTCCCACATTTCTGTGTGTTCCACATAGACCTGTTTGCCCTTCTGTGGGACGTCTCTCTAGACAGCGAGGTCTGCAAGTTTCCATCAGGATTTAAAAATAAACTGTGTTGAGACTGAAGAAAATGATCACTTCTTCAACTCTCTTATTTACGTTTGTAATGGGCACTATGTTTCAAGGCCACAGAACTCAGGAATTGCAAAGTGGAAATTTCCTTTGTTTTATAAAAATGAACTTCATCATCCCAAATCTCTTATATCAGACACTGTTGCTGACCCACCATGTCTCCTAGGTGTTGTGGAATTATTATTTCAGCGCATGCTAACCCAATGGCTTCCTATTATACCTCTTTACCTGAGAGTTTTCTCTGGCTATTCTCTGGCTAAGGCAGGTGGGAGGGATCAGGGAGCTGACCCAGGCAGGAGCAGATTTAACTAATGACTGACCTATCTGCTCGTTGCCATTGATGGTGGGTGTTTTATTTATTTTTTATATTTATTTTTTAGTTGCAGTTGGATACAATACCTTTATTTATTTATTTATTTATTTTAATATTTATTTTTTAGTTGTGTTGGACACAATACCTTTATTTATTTATTTTTATGTGGTGCTGAGGATTGAACCCAGGGCCTCACATGCGCTAGGTGAGCACTCTACCACTGAGCCACAACCCCAGCTCCAACAGTGGGTGTTTTAGTTGGCTTTTTCCTACACTATAAACAAAAGATCTGACAATTTTTTAGAGGAAGAAAATTTTATTGGTGCTCATGGCTTCAGAGGTCTCAGTCCATAGGTAGCTAGACACCATGACTCTAGGCCTGAGGTGAGGCAGGATACCATGGCAGAAGGGTGTGGAGGAAGAAAGGACATGACAGCCAGGAAGTAGAGACATTTGTAGGACATGTTAAAATACAGATTCCCAGACCCTACCCCAGACCTCAGAACCTCTGGAAACAGGGTTTGGGTGTTTGTTTCAATCAGCTCCCAGATGATTCTGAAGACTCACCAGGACAAAATATAAACTCAAAGACATGCCCCTGCGCTGTGACCCACTAGTTCCAGCTATACCCTACCTACCTATAGTGAATTAATCCATTCAAGTGGATTAATGCACTGATTAGTTAAGGTTCTCATAACCCAATCATTTCACCTCTAAAATTTCTTTCATTGTGGAGGACACCTCATATCTAAACCATAACGGTGGGTGATTACTCAGGGGATGCTCTAAACAGTCTCCCAGGTGTCTCACAGTTTGGGCCCCCATTGTAGTAAACAGTTCATCGACACACCCTTCATGGACTGCTTTCCCCTTGTGGTCTCACATCTCTACTCCCTCACCAGTATTTTATGAGGCCACGTGCAAGATAAATCACTTGCACTAAAATCTGTGCGTGAGGGTCTGCTTCTGGGGTAACCCAATCCAAGACAGCCCCTCTTTCCTCCTAAATACATAAAACTTAATCCAGCCTTGTTCAGGTAAACACAATTATTTTCAAAGTTTTTAGTCATTTCAGATATAAACTTATCAGTTTAGGATTTTCTTCCTCTCCATGTCTCTATATAATCCTGGATCCCAGAATTCAGGGGTCTAGAGAAGGTAGAGGGTTGGAGTGTCAACACTTTGTATGTAGTTAGATTTTTGCTGATTTTCCAGTTTTTACTATGGTATCTCCTACTCTCAACTATGCCTGGTATCTTCATTTTATTCTTTCTGGGTGAAAATCTTTCAGTTTTCAGATGGTACCAAGGAGGAGAATCTGGGTGTCTATTTGCTTTGTAACCAAACTTGACTCATCTGTTTTCAGCATCACACTCAATCCTGCTGCCAATAATACATGAAAAAATTGGGGTTTCTGCTTACCAAAGTAGATTGCTTCTTGGATATTTTTCCCATAGTCAACTTGGGATTCCATTTTCTTGAGTTTCCTGATTTAGTTACCATTCATCCTTCTACTTCCCAGATTCCAAAATGGCAATGGTTGGGCTGGGGATATAGCTCAGTTGGTAGAGTGCTTGCCTAGAATGCACAAGGCCCTGGGTTCAATCCCCAGCATCACAAAAAACAAAAAACAAAAAACAAACAAAAACAAAACAAAACAAAAAAACCCAAAATGGCAGTGGTCACAGATTTTTCTGCCTTTTTATTTTGTACCAAAAATAGCAAAAGAATAGAATAAACTATTCTTTTGCTGTTTTTGGTACATTTCATGGAAGGTTAGAGGTAATTTTTACATTAAGTTCACTATTTAAGTTTGAAAACTCCTTCTCACCAAATACTTCTTAAAACTGTTCAATATGGAAGGCAGCAAGAAGACCACACAGTGACTATCCATCTCCCAGAGCGCTTGTTTTCAGTCCTGGTTTGGCCTTCAGAATCACCTGGGAGCTGATTGAAACAAACACCCAGACCCTACTCCCAGAAGTTCTGATTTTAGGTCTGGAGTAGGGTCTGGGAATCTGTATTTTAACGTGTCCTACAAATGATGCTTGAAGATTATCATAGTAGAAAAACTGCCTACACAAATTGCTGACAGATGGCCAGCCAGATCTTAGTTCACACCTTCATTGCCAGCCTGTGCAAACAGTGAGATGATTTTGAATGTTAGGAAGTGATCTAATATGTGTAGCTTGAATCTGTGTTCAGTGAACCTTCTGTCATTGTTCCTAGTTCTACTCCTTGAGACAGTGCCTCATATGTATGGTTGCTGTTTGTATGACTTTGGAAGCTTCAACTATTTTCATACCTCCCTTTGAGCTCCTCTTTACTTAGGTGCTTTACTAGTTTACTACCTCTTCCTGGAGCAGGTTTTTCAGTTGCTTTACTGTCCTGGATAGCTGCTTCTGGCAACCTAACTCCAGTTTATCAACATCTTTCATGGGAGCCAAATGGAATTCAATATCCTCAGTTGTTGAACTGGAATACAAGGTGGTTGTTATGTCCCTAAAATCAGACTTTACATATATTAATGTGGTCATTGATTGTATGATTTTGCTTTACTTTTATTTTTAAAGTACAGTATTACTGATGGTTCAGTTTGCATCTTGGACAGATGCCCTGTCTCAGTGGATCTTCCATCTAGACCTTTTAAGTCAGGTCCCCCACTGCTACACTCAATAATAAACTCAAACAATGGGTTGAATGGATAAGTAGATGAATATATGATCCTGGGAAGGAAGTGGAAGTAGGAGTTGAAGGGACATTTCTTGATGTTATGGAATTCTGGTGAAGTCCTAAAGGTGGAATAGTAGGTGAAATTAACCTTCACTTTTAAAGAGGGTACTAGAATGAACAAGGTGAAATATGTTTATTTCCCCTTCAAAAGGAAGGTTCTAGACATGACCAAGACAGACTTACTAGGAAATATTAGAACCAACTCAATGGCCATAGACTCCTTCTATGACCTCCGGTCTTTATGAGAAGTCAATATATTTGCAATAATTTTGGGGAAGTCATTGGTAAAGGAGAGCTCAGCTTAGTGGGGGCCTCTATGGTTCCTTTTATAATCCCCCCATGTGGCCTTTCACTTCTGGTTGGTGGCCTGATGAGATGCAGAGTCCTGTGGTCCCATCTTGGTGCAGCCACAGGGAGGAGGAAGGCAGGGGAAACTGGACCAGGGAGATTTATATGAAACGAGGTCTGGAACCCACGTCTCACAGCTTGTGCTCATGACAGAATGGTTACTTGGCACTGCCTGGGATGGCAGGGCGAGGAGGTGAGGACTCCCTGTATTCGGCGTATTTGGTGTGGCAAGCACTGGCAAGTGGAACCATGGGTTGTAGTCGTCAGGTTTAAGTCATCTTGATGGGATCTTAACCCAAGAGGTAAGGGGATTCCGGCAGAAAGAAGGTTGGAATGGATTAGTGGGACAAGAATCAGAAAACAGGGAGACACATGAGGTTATGCAGGGAGTATTGCCCATACCAAAGGACTGCATGGTATGAAGCCTTGTGTGGAACACTTCCAAAGGACTCACAGACATACCCCACCAGGAGTAGGTTGAAAGCCTGATAAACACTGAAGGCCTCTCCAGCCTTCCCTAGTATTGTTAATCTCTCTGGCCTTGTCCTAGAGGAGGGAAGAAGTAAAGGAAGAGCAGGACAGCTCACAGTTCCTTTCTTCACTGCAAGCCCTCAAACCACAGGGTAGGCATGATCTGGAAGGAGAATTGATGCTTTAAATTGCATATGAGATTGGAGTTTTGATTTGGACTGAAATTGCTTTGCAATGGCTAAAATATAAATCATTTCAGAATGAGACTGCTCTTACTGGTGAAAGTGATTGATCTGTCTCAGATGTTTTCTATGGGTAGGACAGTGCACTTTTGAAGAAAAGAATGGATAGATATATGAATCTATTTCCTGCTTGGACTTTAGGTAGCTCAGCATGTTTAATTTGAATTAACAAATGGATTCTAGTTATTGTCCAAATCCCATATAACTGCTAGTCTCTTGGACTCCTGAGAGTCTGTGGTCAGATCATTCATTCATTCAGCTTTTAGTTGGTTCTTGTTTTGTGCCTCATTTTGGGCTAAGTCCTTAGTGTCCTTGATGAATGAACCAGGCTCTTGACATTGAGGAGCTTGTTTGGCTTTTAGAGAAGGAGGGGATTCTGCTGAGCTCTGAGGATGGCTCAGACCTCTCCTGGAAGAGAAAAGAAGGTATTTGTTCAAAATAAGAGTGCTATCTCTTGGAGGTCAGTGTTCCTGATGTCTCACTCTGGCCTGACCTGGCTCATTGATTCACTCATCCATTCATTCAAGAAATATGTAATGAACATCACCTACTTGGTGTCTTTCTTAGAGGACATTTCCCACAGGCAGATTGTGCAGTATGACAAGTCTCTGTCTCATTCTCTTAGAAATTCAAGTGGTTTGGGATAGGTGTTTTGTAATCTATATTTTATATGTACTACTGTGCCTTCCCCAAGTTGCTCCCAGTGCTCTATAAACTCAGACCAAATCTGGAGAACAGGGCAGGGTCTAATTATGCTGGTGTTGCCTAAACACTGCAAGGAAATGACAAAGGGTCAGTGTCCTCCTATTCTCCCAAATCTGGGTACTGGGGGTTGAGTTGCTGGACAGAGTTGCAGTGTTTGGACATATTTGTTCCAGTACATGTTGTTTATCTGAAATTCAAATTTAACTGGATATCCCAAATTTTAACGCATAAATAGGGCAATTCTATTTGGGAAAAGCTTTCTCAGGATGGAGAAAGGCCATGTCTCATCTCAGGTTTTCAAGAGAACCCTTCTCCTACAGCTGGTCTGTGCTGTTGGCTTTCCTCACCTAGCCCTTAGGGGGCAGCACTCAATGTGAAGTCCTTGAATGGAAAACAGGTTCTGTTGCACAGGACAGTTTGCCTCTCTGGGCCTGATTTTTCCCACTGAAAAAAAATCAGAGGGCTGAGAAATCCATGGGCCATTCCAACATAACAGATGGATTTAGCTTTAAGGGGGTAAACAATACAGGAGCATTTGGTCATTTGTCAACTCTGTACCCACTCAAAGCTGTGTGCGTAAAGAGGCAGGATGGATTAGAGACCCTAAACTTCCCAAGATAATGCAGGAAATGGCTTGTTAAGAGTTAACAGGCGTGCTTTTTTTGATTTTGTAGTGTAGAAAACCACACTATAGGCAGTGGGAGGAAGAGGGAGCAGTTGGGGCCCTGCCTCATTTCTGTCTCAGTTTACCTTGCCCAGAATGACCCCCACTCCCTTCATCCCTCCTCATCCCTTGGAGGAAACAAAAGTTCTTTCTTCTGTTCCTGGCATCTAGCAGGCTGGAAGGAGGAAACAAAGACACAATGGCTGGTTGTTGAGCTGAGCTTGAAAAGGCCCTGCCTCAGGGGGCCCAGTGCCTGCCACAGCCCCATCTAGGAGGCTGCTCCTGGCTATTCATTCATTCATTCAATTTTTTTTCCTAGAACATAAGGCAAGGAGGAAGGGCAGAGCTCTACAGAACTGGAGGGGAAGCCATAAAAATGACTACAACAAGAGGAGAGAAAAATGCACGTGTCCCACATTGCTTTTGTACCTAACTCTAGGATCACAGAAATTTTTCAGGACAGAGAGAGACTGAGAAAAATTGAACAAAGCTCTTACCAGAGCTGGGAAACAAACCAGAGTACCCCCAGAACTACATGGAAGGACAGAGTATCTGGAGGGTGTAGGTGACTATTGCTCTGAAGCAGAACAGTGTTGACTCTTGGTTCTAGGAGAGAGGTTGGTATGTGTCATTGTCTTAGTCTGTTTGTGCTGCTATTGAGAAACTGATGTGACTCCATTTTTGAAAATAAATAAATAACAGCAGCTTCTACCTCAAGGCCTGTCTAAGGAAGGGGGCATGACCCTTGTCCTTGGAAAAACCCACAGAGCACTCCTAGGCACATACCCACCCTGCTGAGTTGTTTGTCTACAAATAACAGGAGAGGTCTGCGGCGCCAGGTGTCCCAGACTCAGGCTAGGTGAGGACCCATAGCAACCCCCTAGCAACCTCCAATCAGGATGAGACAGGGAAAATACCTGGGATGCCAGATGACTCCCCAGTAGTTTATGGTAGTTGATAACATGTTGGGAAACCATGTAGTTGAGCACGTACACCCCTCGTGGCCTAAACCAATCAGTTCAAAGGAATCCCCCTCTTGTACTAACCAATCACCCCTACCCAACTTGTTCCCGCCATTGAATGTGCTAATCAATGTTAAGAGTTGTTGTTTGACTTTCCCGCAGTGTGGAATGATTTGCTGTGTGATGTTGTGATACATAGAGTATCCCCCCAATACCTATAAAATCCCACTGGACAAAGGACCGGGACTCACTCCCTGGGACCGCTGTGTCGGGAACAGTTGTGAATCCAGGCTCAAGCTTGCAATAAAGACTCTTGTGTGATTGCATTGGATTCAGCTCCTGGAGGTCTATTGGGGATCCCACAAATCTGGCATTACACTATCACAAAATACCACAAAAATAGGGATTTATTTCTCACTATTCTGGAGGCTGGGAAGTTCAAGATCAAGCTGCCAGCAGGTTCAGTATCTGCTTCCAAGATAGTGCCTTGAACATTGCATGTCCACCTGGTGGAAGACCAGATGACTGAAACTGTCCTTACCTGGTGAAAAAGCAGAAGGGAACAAGCCTACTTCCTCAAGCCCTTTTTTAAAGTCTCTAACCCCATCCATCAGCATAGAATTAAGTGATCACTTCCTAAAGGCCTGACCACTTACCACTTTTGCGTTGGTAGTTAAGTACCAACATATGAATTTGGGGACACACATTAGATCATAGCAGTTGTGGACACCATTGTGCCACTTGAGCTTCCTGGGAACCACTTTACTATATCTCTCTGTGTATCCCCCAGTTTTGGGTACTTTGCTGCTAATGCTGTCATCTGTGCCTTTTGGAGGGTTGTCTTGGGTGGTTGGAACTGCCTTATCTAACAGAAGACAGAGGGCCTGGGGATTTCATGTTATTCCCACCAATTCCTCCCCTCCCAGCCCAGGACAGGTGTGGGAGTGAAGAAGCTCAGTTGCCCAAGGTGAGACGGTCTGACGCATGGTATATATTCCAGATCTCCCCATAAGAGCAGACTGAGGCTAGGGATCCATCTGAAATGCGTTCCTTGCATGACTTCTTCCTCTTCTGCATCCTGCTTCCTCCAATTTCTTACTGGTTTATCCTTATTACTTTTCTAATTCATTAAGGAATTTATTATTTAATAATGACCACTTACATTTGAGTCCTGTTTCAGGTCAGATTTTGATTTGATTATAGCAGTGAAGCAGCCCTTTGTTTGAACCTAAGGAAGATGTTCCAGTTAACAGCCCAAGTCCTCAAGAAAGAAGAGAGTCAGAGGGGAATCAGCTTCAACCAGTCATGACCAGCCATGAGCAGAATTATAATTTGGACAAGACCCAGGTCTCCCATGGCAGGAAGAGGGGTGGATGTTTAAGAGCAGAATCTCCTGGAGGTTGGCATCATGATCTCCAATGTTTCTGTTTTCACTTCAGGATCTTTGAAATGATTTACATGAGAAAACCTAAATATATGGAACAAGAGTATTTGTTTTAGACTCATGTACCATTTTATTTTTAAAAAATTGTGTGTATTTAAGATGTACATGATGTTTTGACATACACAGTAAAGTGATTATTACAGTCAAGCAAATTAACATTGCCTCTCCCACATGGATACCATAAAGTGTAGCGTGTGTCTGTGTCTGGGTAGTATGAGCATCAGAAATCTACTTTTCAAGAAAATTTTTTGGTATCCTACGATATTATTAACTATAGTCATATTGCTGCACATCTAGCTGTACTTATTTATCTTATATAGCTACAACTTTGTGCTCTTTGACATATATAGCACCTAATTTCTCCCTTCTCCCTGGCTCAGGTAACCACGTTCCACTCTGCACTTCTGTGTAGGTACATGTCCCACTTCCACATGTGAATACCATTCCTAGCAGTATGACCTGGAGCAAGTCACTCAACTTCTCTGAGCCTTAATTTTCTCATCTAGAAAATGGGGCTGAGAGCGACTCAGACCTCAGAGAGTTGTTGAGAGGGTTGTATGAGCTAATGTATATGCCTGACATGGTGAGTATGTTGGTTCTGGTGCCTGAGTGTCAGTGTTAATATAAAATAGAAAACCATCCCGTCTTTAACCAAGGTGTCTTTCCAAAGAGGGACATGCCAACTGCTAAATAATGCATCCAGCTGGTGAGTTTTGAAGAGAGTTGTTATGGCAACTCTATTTTTAAGTCATGAAATTGGCAACAGCCATGAATTTGGGAGTAGGTGACAACAAGAAGTGATGAGGATGACATAAATAAACTTGAAAAAAAGAAGAGGAAGGAACTAAGAACATGAGAAGCAAGTACAGAAGCACATATTTAGGGTGGATAATTGTGAGTCCTGGTGGCAGTCAGGAATCTGTCCTGGTCTGCACAGAATGAAAGGCAAGCCAGGGAAGGGATTTGTTACATGGTTGTGGCCGTGGCCCTCCCTGTCAAGGTTGCCTGAGCCCTTCTGCTCCTTGTTGGGCACCCCCGGAAGGAGAGGAGAGACCATCTCCCTCCACTAACCCTGCTAATAGGACTGTGGTCCTGCTTTAAGCTCTTCATTCCTACGTTCTTCCCTTTTACTTCCATTCTACCTGCCTGTCTCTACTGGGAGCTCCCTGGGAGGAGACATTCCCTCCCTGTCCTCTCTCTGGAGGTTCCCAGTGACTCCCTGACATAGAGAAGTGCCAGGGATCCTCATTCACCCCCAGGAATGGGAAGAAGACAGAGTCATGGTCTCCCTGATACCTGAGTAGTGAGAATAGCAATTGGCATTGTGGGAGCCATGATGCCAGGGGAACACCTCACGTAGGTCTTAAGGGAAACTTCCCTGACAGGAGGCCAGGAGAGCTGGAGTGTGGGCTTGCGAGAGCCAAAGCTATGGTGGTTGCAGGAGAAATGAAGGACCTGCGCCAAATTATCAGCTACTGTTCTGTCTCTCCACCCAGGTGCATACTCTGCCCGTCTCTACCCCAGAGGGTGACCCTATATATGGCACTATTTAGGCTCCCCTGCCAGCTGAATTCTGGTTGGGTTTGGCCAATGAGAGGTCCCTGGACTAGAAGGCAGACAGAAGGAGAGGACTAGCCTCTAGTGGCTGCTTTGATATGGCTCCATCCCTTTGGAAATGGCTTTTTGGCTCTCCAGCTGTTATGGTTTGGATGGGAGGTGTCCCCCCAAAGCTCACGTGTGAGACGATGCAAGAAGGTTCAGAGGAGAAATGATTGGGCTATAAGAGTCTTAACACAATAAGTGAATTAATCCCTGATGGGATTCATTGAAGCGGTAGGGTGTGGCTGGAGGAGGGGGGAACTGGGGCGTGGCTTCAGTGTATACATTTTGTATCTGGAGAGTGGAGTTTCTCTCTCTGCTTCTTGATCACTGTGATGTGAGCTGCTTCTCTCTGCCACCCCCTCCTGCCATGATGTTCAGACTCACCTCAAACCCTAAGGAATAGAGCCAGCCTTCTATGGACTAAGATCTTTGAAACTGTAGACCTCAAATAGCCTTTTCCTCCTTACAGTTGTTCTGGTCAGACCCTTTAGTCACAGAAGCAGGAAGGCTAACCAAAACACCAGCTTTCACTGGGCTCCTACATTCCTTTGCTTCTCTTACCCTCAGTCCCAAGGACGGTAATGCCGCTGTCTTCTGCTGGTTTCTAGGAGCCAGATTACTTCTTATTGGTCCCCTTAGCCCCACAGGCCCAGCTATAAATAGTACCTTCGTTCAAGTTTGCTCATTTGAATCAGCTGAGTTGAATTCATTACTTACGAAGACCCTGACTGGCACATGGAGAGAGAATAAAGGCACCAAGGATCCTAATTTGTGTGGAATTGGTTTGCTGAGACAGCAAAGATGCAGACTGGAGTGGGAGAAAGAGAGTAGAATAAATTGGGGGGATACAGTGGTAGAGCCCACTTTGGAGAGCTGGATCTCATAGGTCCAAAGGATAATTGTGGTTCCAGCTGGTGCTGCAACCAGGGAGATATTCTTCTGTGAGGGGAGGAGGGAGAGGTGCCTGATTGTCTCAAACTTGTCAAGTTCTTTATTGATTTTTGCTTCTGGATCTTGTAGCTAACCACCTCGTTATATTCTTAATATTTCTATTTGTTTTTTTCTAGTTTTTTTCCCCGTATAGAAGATAATATTATCTACAAATAAAGACAATGGATTCTTCATTTCTAATTTGGTAACACTTCCCCCTTCTCTTATTATGCTGACTTCCCTTACTTTTAGTCCCAAGGACAGTAAGGCCGCTCGCTGTCTGCTGCTGGTTGAAAGGAAGAGATGATACAAGTATTTGCCTTGTTCTTGCCTTAAAGCGATCACCAATTTCTCTTTAATTCTCATCTCAGAGCTCCCCACTCCAGGGATTTGTCTCACCTCCCAACCCTGCTTTCCCTGGTGCTGAGAGGCTCTGTCTGTGAGAATGTCTTGGGGGAATGGGTGGTAGCTCTTCACAGTCTAGGGCCCAGAGGGCAGCCCAGGATTAACTCTTTCTTCCAGGTCTCGGCCACATCTACATATTTTGCTCGCAAGCCTCTCCATTCTTCACAGTTTCCAGTGGTATTGAATCTGGCAGAGAGTCACATGACTGCCCACTCCCTTTCTCCCTTTACCCTCTTTCTTTCTCCAAAGACAAATGGTAACTGTCAAAGAGAGTTGCAACCCTCAAGGAGACAGAAAAACATTTTCCTTCTCACCCCATGATTTTCAAGACCACATTTCCTCAGTGGAGTTGAACTTCACACTTTGACGTGGAACATCGCTGGCTTCTTTCTTTTGTCTCAATCTTCTTGCGTTGTGCACCTGGGTCTGCTGGGAGTAAGAAATAGCACTACTTCTTAATAACTATTCCCTCGGCTCGGCAAAGACTGACTCTAAAAAGCTTTGCAATTGCCACATAAAAGCTCAATTAAAGTCTTAGCCAAGGGTTACTCTCCTTTCCAGTTTGGAATAGGGAGGGTGTGTGGATTTCTTCTCCCTGTTCATAGCAATGCTATAGAACAGATGAGCTGTAGCTTTCAATTGTTTAAGTGGGTGGGGGAAGCAGTTCTCCTAAGACATATGGTCCCCAGAAAGCGTGGGCTGTGGTTTGGTTATATGTGTGCATTTTCTTCACAGGCCTTCCTTTCCAGGGGGTTTCAATTTGCATCAAAGTGGCAGACTTGGGTAGGAAAGAGAGGCGGCAGAGATGCTGCAAAAAAGTGACAGTTTGGTCAATTAAAATCTTAGACCATATGGTTTTCCTTAGGTAGTGTCCAAAGTGTGTCTCATGACAAACAAGGTTTGAATTTGAGAGATTACAGTCTTCTCATTCTTCAACAGTAATGTTCTATAAGTATGTCTTGAACACCGAGTTACCAAACATTGAACAATTGCTCCTAAGGGAAGCACAGGGTTAGTTAGGTTCCTGCAAGTTACTGGTCACAACATTTTTGTCCCCTAGTCAATACATAATGTTGTTTTATGTGTTTCTGTTCAAAGATTCATTATTTTATATATATATAATGAATTCATTACCACTGAACTTGTGACCGACACCACTATAACTCAAGCTTGAATGAAGCTTCTCTAACACCCCTATTTTCTCTGTAAGAGAAATATATATGATAAGAACAACTTGGAAGACATCATCTCCTCCTCCTCCTCCTTCTCTTTTTCTCCTCCTCCTTCTTTTCTTTTTGATAAAGAAGAATGAATACAGAGCCTCACACATATTAGGCAAATGATCTACCTCTGTACTTCACCCCAGCCCTTTTAAAATTTTATTTTAAGACAGAATCTCACTAAGGGGCAGAAGGCAGCCTCGAGCCTGGGTTCCTCCTGCCTCAGCCTCACCAGTAACTGGGGTTACAGATATGTGGCCCCGTGCCTTCTTGTGCTTTGGAACACCAAACGTTACTTCAGCAGTACACTTGAGGGACATTTTAAACAGTGAAATCACCAAGGAGAAGCACAAAAGTGAAAAAGGTGTGACACTGAATAGACCTTGAAAAGAACTAGGAAGGCAGAGCATCAACTTGTTCCACCTCAGCTGAGATCATGTGCCAGATTTTTCACTATTTAGTTTGTGTACATGAATGACTGTGAAAGCATTATGAATATTGATTTGGGTTATCAATAAATTTTAGTGTGTGAGCAAATTCATGAATATGGAATCCAAGAATAATGAGGATATATACCAGTACGTATGTATGTATGACAAAAGACTGTTTTGTCCACCTATTGGACCATCCTGTGGCTGAGTTCAGTACAAGGATTATGTTGGGATCCTGCCTAGAAGCTAGGCTGTGTTAGTCAGTTTCCCATAGCTATGATCAAAATAGGTGACAAGAACAACTTAGAAGAGGAAAAGTTTATTTTGGCATGGTTTCAGAGGTCTCAGTCTGTGATTGGCCAGCTCCATTCATTTGGAATGGAGAATATCATGGAAGGCCATGATATTTCATGGCAGACAGGAAGCAGGGGTCAGGGGAGAAACAGGTGATAGGGACAAAATATAGTACTTAAGGGCATGCTCCCAGTGATCTGCTTCTTCCAGCTAAGCTCTATTTGCTTGCTTTACCACCCAGCAGTCCATTCAAATTATTAATACATCAAATGGATTAATTCATTTATGAGGTTATAGCCCTAATCATTACCTAAACACCCTACTACCTCTGAATCTTGCTGTACTGGGGACTGTGCTTTCAAAACATGAACTCTTTAGGAGACATTCAAGATCTAAACTATAACATAGATAGATCCAGAGCTGGGAACCCAAGGTCAGCGTTAAGTGAGATTTCAGACTGAATTCTTTCCTCTTAGCCTGAGAATCACATGTGGAATTCCAGTACAAGCACTCAACAAAGGGATGCAAGGATATTGCATCTGTATGGCTTTCTGTCCAAGGGTTGACTTCCCCACTTCTTGGAGGCAAAGTTCACTGCCTAATTCCCTGTTCGGTGTTAACTTTTTCTAAGTTTCAGTGAAACAGTTTCACCCCCTTTAGTTTGTTGTATCTGAAGAAGGTGCCAGACACATTTTTCTTTTTCTCTCCCTTCCTTTTTTTCTTTCATTGGGAACTTAACCCAGGGGAACTTTACCACTGAGCTACATCCCCAGCCCTTTTCATTTTTTTTAAATTTTGAGATAGGTTCTCACCAAATTACCAAGAGCATCTAACTATATTGACCAAAGTTGCATTTCAAACTATTGGCATGCCTGATGGCCTCAGGGAAAAGGGACTCAATAGCCAAAGACACTGATGACTGACCTACCGAGCCTCTCAGGAGTTATTTGCAGTCCTTACAGTCTTTGGTGATTAATGTGTTCACATCCCTGCTATTTGGAGAAGCGAAGTTAAGCTGTGCTTGAAAGCAATAAAGACATTTTCTATGAGAATCCAGGCTGCCCTGCTGACACACTGCCTGGGTTACTGATGTTTCTCCTAGCAAAGGGTTGAGAAGAAAGATAAAGATTAGCAAAAGGCATGTATCCCATTTAGTGGCACTACCACTGGACATACCAGGATTTCTATGTCCCGGTCCCTCTTGTGTCCATATGCTAAAACTTCTATCAGGGAAGGAACAGAGACAGAAGATGTATTTGTGCTACTCTTCAAAAGGGCACCATCAATCCCAAAAGGTAGGTATACCTTAGGAGGAAGACTGACCTCGTGACTGGGAGCATTTGGTTCCTGAGAAGCATGGGGAATGACCACTGCTCAGGCTAGCTGGTAGTAGCTTGTGTGAAGACTGAATATTCTGTCTTGGGTGACCCAGACCTCTTCTTGTCTTTGAAAGCAAACATATCCCATCTCAACTGACTGCTTTCCCTGGGGCCAGGTTGCCTTTCATCTCAGTCTACTTCACAACAGGGCTCTAGCATTAGAGCAAATAGCCCCAAGGACATTTAAGGAGAAAAGAAAGGAAGGAGCAGTGGAGTGGTCCTGGTGGAATTCTCTCTGGTTTACCTGGAATCCTGGGTTCTAGATTATAAAGTTCCTTGGATGAGATGTACTCTTGGCCTATCAGAGAGAGGAAAGGTATCTTCCATGCAGCTTAAGATTCTCCTGGGAGGCCAGATACCATTTAAATGTCTTTTCAAGCATTCTAAGTGAGAGTCCACTCCTTTGGGCTCAGGTATACATAGTCACTGAGTACTGGTCACTGGCCCAGAGTTCAAATCTTGGGGCAATGTTTTGGCTCCAACATGTGTTGCCATGTGCACTAAAAGGCCTTTCCTAGCCGAGTGCCAGTGCGCTGTAATCTCAGTGACTCAAGAGGCTGAGGCAGGAGGATCACAAGTTCAGAGCCAGCCTCAGCAAAAGCAAGGCTTTAAGCAACTCCGTGAGGCCCTGTCTCTAAATAAAATACAAAAATAGGGCTGGGGATGTCGTTCAGTGGTCAAGTGCCCCTGAGTTTAGTCTCCGGTACCTCACTACCCCAAGAAAAAGGCCTTTCCTGGTCTGGTATCCTGAGTGTGTGTGTGTGTGTGTGTACACGCACATGCGCGTGTGTCTCCTCTTTGAGTCCAAAGGGTAGAGAATGGTTAAATTGGGAGGATGTTTCTGGTAAAAACAGAACTCATTTTAAGTTTTCTAATCACTTTCCACATGTCACATTCTCCCTTTTTTTTTTTTTTTACATTCTTCCTTTTAACTCTGGAATTGTTTTTCATGCCTGAGGGCCTAAAGTCATCTTTTAATTTCTCCAATTTGAGAGGCAACTTACTTCATTTTTCTTGTTCTGAATGAGAAAAATGAATTTGTTCTGCTAAAGGAGACAAAATTTTCAATATATAATAAAAGGGATAAATGAGTGTATACACATATGTGTATATACATTTTTAATGTATATATATGTATATAATGTATATATGTGTGTGTGTATATATATATATATATATATATATATATATATATATATATATATATATCTCTTACACTTGCCGTTAATTAGTCTTGAGAAGAAAAGACACAAATACAATTGATTTATTACCTTAATTTTGGATTGAGAGAGAAACAGTCTCCATGCAAATAGCAATAAACTTTCAAACAAACAAGGTCATTTTAAAACTAATGGGTAACATGGACGCAGTATAGTGGTTCCCTGCTTATTTGCACACAAGAACACAGTCCTGGGCAATGAGCTTGAGAGATGTAACGGAGATGAGTCTGGTTGCTGGTATGAGCTTCCACTGCTCTAAAAACGTCTTTGCCAAGTTCTGTCTCTGTTTCAGGGTTGAGCTGTTTAAATGGCTGTTGCTTCATTAATATCTAAATATACTAACATGATATGAAACACTAGCAGGGAAACAAACACTGTGATTAGGATTTCATATGTTAATTATTCCATTGAATAACAACACAACACTTTTATTCACTGGCAAATCACAAATACACACTGATGTTTACAAGATTTTTTTTCAGTTAAAGTGAAAGGAGGATGGAACATTTTAGAATACAAAGGGAAAAAAAGAGACGAATCTTGTTGACTGATATATGGCAAATATATTGAACTCGGGGTCTCATGCATGCTAGGTAAGCACTCTACCACTGAACTGCATCCTCAGAACTTTTTATTTTCATTTTTTGAATTTTGGGACAGGATCTCACTAAGTTGTCCAAGCTGGTCTCAAACTTAGGAGCTTCTTGCTTCAGCCTTCTGATTTAGCTGAGATTATAGATGTGTGCCACCTCATCCAGGAAAGCTAAAGCATTACAATTGTAAAAATGTAGATAATCCACCATGCTTCCTTGCTTGGCTTTGGAATGCACTGTGAAACTTGGTGAAATCAGAATTTATAAACCATTTTGATATGGTGAGACTGCATTTTCTTAAATGTACAATGATTGGGTTGAAGATAAGTCTGCGGGGTGGTGATAGAAAACAATTGATTGGCACTTTGTCGTTAGGAAAACAAACCAAACAAATAATTTTAAGAAACAAGCAAGTAGGAGGTCTCATGAAAATCAAATGGAGATTAATAGAATAGAGGGAAAGGACTAGGGGAGGGAGGAGGGGCGGAAAGGGGGAAATACTGGGGAATGAAATTGGCCAAAATATATCGTTAGATTCTGTGCATGTATGACTATGTAGCAACAAATCCCACTGTTATATACAACTATAATGCACCAATTCAAAAATATGGGAAAAAAGAAATAAGCAACTAAACAATTCCTTCTCCTCAGAAAACTTGGAATCAACCAAGTATGGATGGTTCAATCTCAAACCAGGTACCATTTGTACAGTCTCTGCTTCAGTATGAGTCAGGAAGAAATGAGGATACATATATATGATCACCACAGTTGTATAGTAATAACAATGGATTCAGAAATGCTATTTATGCAGCACTGTGGTGTGCTGAGGACAACATGCTGAAAAGACTGTCAACACTTCTAAGACCATAGCGATGCTGAGAGGCTACATTTTCTTGATTATATCCTGGGACAGGGGTGCCTTTTTTGGGGGGGGGTATCAGGGATTGAACTCAGGGGCACTTGACCACTGAGCCACACCCCCAGCCCTATTTTTGTATTTTATTTAGAGACAGGGTCTCACTAAGTTGCTTAGCTCCTTGCCACTAGCTTTGAGCCCTTGATCCTCCTGCCTCAGCCTCCCTACCTGCTGGGATTACAGGCAGGGATGCCTTTTTGCCCCACTTGAGATGAGTTTCTGTGAAAAGAGTTCAAGGGTCACTGGTCCAAAGAACAGAGATAAAAAGGTGCAGGTGTTTCCCCATAATAAACCACAGTGCATGGAGTTTCTAAACAACTCCCTCCAAACAACCAGTACAATATTACTTATTCATTCCTTTCATGTGTATAGTTCAAATCATGTTCACATGCTGAACATGGGCTCTCCCAGTGGCAGGGAAGGCAGAAGTTTTGATTATTTCCATATCATTAAAACAAAATGAGACATCCACACAGGAAACCAGTAGGTCACATGAGACCTAGAACTCTGGTCTGGTCTTTGGGTTCTGAGCAGAGCTTCTTTTGTAAAAGAGAGTATGTTCCAAAAATATTCGGGTTTTAGCCAAATGGCCACACAGATTATGTTTATTACCAGTGGCAACCTTCACTCTTTTTTTTTTTTTTGGTGCTCTTTCTTTTGGGCCCCAGAGCCCCTGAAATCCTTTACACTGAAGTGTATAAGGAACTGAATGTACTCCTCATCTCAGGATTGACCATCTTCACCCAATAGAGTGATGAGATTCCAACCCCATCAGTAAGACTTTTTTTAGTTCTCTCCTTCGACATTACACCATTGTAGAAGGGCCATAAGGCTGGATGGACTGCAAGAAAAATTCTTCTTTGGCAGCCACAATCCTGGAGAACATATCAGGAGATAGTAGGAGCTAGGTTGAGGCTATAGACTCCATACTGATGGGCTTATCCTTACATTTTAATTATGTCTAAATGCCTTATTATTCTATAGCTTTGAGCATTCCTGTTCAGATAAGATACAGAATGAGGGATCATGGAGGGAGAGTCCAGATGCCATTGACTCCATTGGTGGTCTCTTCCTAGCCATCTATATGTCTAGATGTAGTTTGTCGACTCAGATAACTTCTGCCATTTTGATTTTTTAAATGTCTTTGTACACAGTAGGTAGGACAATCCTGTTGTCTCTGTCTAATCTCATTGGTGTGGCTTGCTCGCAGTAGATATTCAGTCCATGTCAGTTGCTGCTACTTGTGTCTGCTCTTATGGTTGTGATGGTGTACTCAGCAGGCTAATGATATCAGCAGATATCAGTAAATGTCTGGGTTGTGGTTTGTGTCCAGCCTCATTATTTGTTATGACTTTGAAGCATCTAGCTCTGTAAAGACAGGAGGCATGAATATGATTGTTCTTTTCCATTCAGGCTGTGAATTTGATTGATGATGCTCTGAGTACTGGATTTGGGTTTTCAGTTGTGTAACGCTACCACGTCACTTCAGCCTGATACAATCCACCTCTTCAGTGGCAGGCACCCCACTGGTTTTGAAGTCAAGTTCAGCACTGGACTTGCTCCCATGGTGAGAGGGTTGCCAGTGGAGTAGCATCATCTTCTTGAAGTACTTCATGGTGTTGTTCTTGACCGTCACGAAGCACACAGTGTTAATCATGCTGTTGCTCATGGCGATGCACTCGACGACGTAGAAGGCGGTGAGGTAGTGCTTCTCTTTCACAAACACAGTGGGGAAGAAGTCGCGCACAATGGTGAAGCCATAGAAGGGTGCCCAGCACAGCACGTAGGCTGTAAGGATGCACATGAGCACCAGGACTGTCTTCCGGCGGCAGCGCAGTCGCTTACGGATCTGCTCTGTCTGGAACCCAGGGACTGCCTTGAACCAGAGCTCCTGGGAGATCCTGGCATAGCACAGGGTCATGGTGACCACAGGCCCTACGAACTCGAGGCCAAAGATAAACAGAAAGTAGGACCTATAATAGAGCTGCTGATCCACTGGCCAGATCTGGCCACAGAAGATCTTTTCCTGGTTTTTGACAATAAAGAGGACGGTTTCGGTTGCAAAGTAGGCTGATGGGATGGCAATGAGGATGGAAACCAACCAGACCAAAGCAATCAGGAAGGAGGCGGTTTGATAATTCATTCGTGGTTTCAAGGGGTGAACGATGGCAAGATATCTGGTGAGGAAAGACAGCAAACAATCATAATATGTTACAGCTTGGAAAATGATCGTTTTTTCACTAATTCCGAACACAGTGAATTCCCATGTACTCATTACCCAAATTTAACCAGCTTCATCTCATGTCAGCAACATCATTTTGCACTTGGAATAGTGGCATGGTTTAGTGGAAACAGCACAGGTTTTAGGTCAAATATGTTGAATAAATTCTGGCTTTCCAGACCCAAATTACCCAATCTCTCTGAGGTTCATTTCCTCAAATGCAACCTGGAATCAAATGATACCTGCTTTGCTGGTAGCTGTGAAGGTTAAATATGATAATATTTGTAGCCTGTGTTGTAGGTGTTCAATAAATACATGTGGTCTATTATTATTAATGCTCCTATTATTCTACCTTGGGTTTCAAGCCATTCTGCCCAAGAATACAATGCTCTCAAAGCTCTTCATTCTAAATAACTCATGGTTTAGAGATGAAGAAGGGCTGGGCACCTCCAAGAGAGGTCAGGCCTTTCTCAGGTAACGGACAAGAACTTTTTCCTTCTCCTCCAGCCCCCACCACCAGGTATTACTCTGCATTACAGAAGCAGGAGAGTAGGGATGGGTTTGTGATGAAACTAAGAACCCTGATGAGAAGTAAATGTCTTGCTCAAGCTAGAATCATGCAAGTACTGGAATTCAGGCCCCTGGTACAAAAGCTTTTACACTCACCTCCCTGGGTCACCTCATGTTCAAATGGGAAGGTATATGAAGCTACCATAATATCTTGATCCCTGCTCTTTCTGATGAACCACATTGCCCAGGAAAGAAGTCGGAACCTTTTGTAGAAAGTGAGCTCAGCTGTGCAGATTGAATATCTTCTCTCCAGAGAGAGAGAACGAATGACAATCTATTTAGATATTTGGGTGCCCTGGAATCACTTCTGTGCAGGATTGAGTGGTAGAAGACAATGGAGAAAGATAAACGTCAGAAGGGTCAGAAAAGAAAGAAATCAGACATGGAAATAAACACGTAGAAAACTGGATCCAAACCTTTGTAAACCAGACCCTTTGATCACCTTTCCAAGTGTCTGATTTGACTATGGAGGTTTCCTTCCATGTTACTACTTTCCGTCCCTGACAGTATTTCTGCTACAAGTTTGCTTCACCTTCTCTTGCCTGCTCCTTGTTCATTGTTGGCTCTAACCCATTGAGTTTCACTAGCGGAACCCATGAGAGCATGGCTACCCCCAAGTTTGTGGCTTTCTGAATATCCAGGATGAAGCTGGATCCATCACAACCTGGATGTACTAATATGCATGGCTGTTGCTGGAGTTCTCCGCACGTCATTTGATCTGGCCTTGCCATGTGAACCTGTATGACTGTTCCGAGTGGACAAGCCTCACGGGACTGAAGAGAGGGGCAAATGGGCTGGCTCACCCTCACCTGGAGCAGGGACATCTCACAATCACTGTTTCTTTGTAATGACTGGGAAAGAATTAGTTTTTTGTTGCTGCTATAACAAATGCCCACAGATATAGTGGCTTGAAGTGACACAATTGATTATCTTACAGTTTTTAGAGGTCAGAAGACTGGTGTGTGTGTGTGTGTGTGTATTTCCTTTCCAGGGCTGCCTATAGTTTTTGACCCATGACCCTTCCCTGTTCAAAGCCAGCAATGGCAAGCTGAGTTTGTCTCATTTTGTATTACTCTGACATTAACTCTCTGCCTCCTTCCACAATTAAGAACCTTTGTGATTACATTGGCCCCACCTAGATTATCTAGTAAAATTCCCCTATTTTAAGATCAGCTGATTAGCAACCTTAAGCCCATCTGCCACTTTAATTCCCTTTTGGCATGTAATGTAATATGCTCATGGTTCTGGGAAACAGGATGTAGTTATCTTTTGGCGGGGGGTGGGGGAGGAATTATTCTGCCTACCACAACTTAATCCAAAGTCCTTAGGAAAAGCAAGACAAATTCAGAACTTAATAGCTTTCTGGTTCTATCATGGACAGTATCTCAATAACCAATGCCAAATGAAATTTCCCCACATTCCTGCTTATTCTGTTGTTGTCTTTTAAATTCAAGTTTTTTATCATTTGTAACACTTTCCTCATTCTATGGGATGTTTCAAAATTCGAATAGAAAAGAAAGGAACACTACTAGCCTGTAGGTTATTCAGAAGGTCTGGCTCCAAGCTGTGAACTTGGATAAATCATTTATACTCCTGAGAATTAGTTTCATCATCTATAAAATGGGGATCATAATAACTTTATTGACAATCTCTCAGGATTTTTTTTTTTAGGTTTCAAGAAAGTGAACATACATAATGCATGTTGGAAGCTATAGTACTTTACTTACATTGATCATTTCCCACAGTTCACTCATTGGCAAGAGACATCTGCAAGGTGTTTGTTGCCATCTATCTGCTTGGAAGTGTTTCTTAAGATCAGTGGTTTTCTTCAAGTCTCTGTGACTTGAAATAGCACCTCTTCTGCATAGACCTGGCTATTCTCTAGCTGCAGCATACACAAATGGCACCAGGTGGCCCTTATGATATTTCTACATAGTAGAACAGGCATATTTGTCCTAGAGGCAAATGAAAGTACCAACAGAGAGATGTGTACTTCTCCCAGGGTATGTAGGTCTCTCTAATTCTGGGGTTGCGGTTGAAGTATCCCCCAAGCTCCCAGATACAACCCTGTTTTCCAAAATCAGTATCATCAGGGCAAAGATGAGAGCTTTCTATTCATCTTTCTTATCATTTACCTTATTTTTCAATTGGTCTAGACCCTGATGGCTCAGAGGGGTGGTATTTATTAAGCTTTTGTATTTTGAGGCTTGAATTTCCACATGCTGCCTTTATATCTTTGAGCCTTATGGGACCCCAAAAGCCTAGCTATGAGTTCCCCTGTTCATGCCAGATGTATCTCAACTGCTCCTCTTGTACACACCCAATGGAAAAGCCTCCCTGTCCGGCTGGTTCCTCTATCAGGAAGTGTAAGTATAAACTCACTGGGGAATGAGATTCACCAAATTATGTTATGTGCATGTACAAATAGGCCACAGTGAATCTCACTATTATGTATAATTATAATTCATATAAAAAAGAGTAAGCCTTTCAGAGAACTTTTCCTTAAAAAAAAAAAACCTAGCATTTATGTATCAGAATCTCTCGATTATTCTTTTATGTCTCATAAATGCTAGTTCTTGTGTGGAAGAAAAGCTCCCTGAGGTCAAGGACTGTGTCTTTTCTACATTGTGTTTCCATATCCATAGTCTGGACATACAGCAGGGCCCAGCAACCCACTGTGCACCTACCAGGTTGGAGCAGATACAGTCAGTGCCCCATTCATATCCCTTTGCTGTTATCATGTCAGTGCATACCTGTTCATTTGTACCTGCCAATACACCTGCATTTCTTTGTCTAAAGGCTTTCTCAGGCTTCCAGATTCCTCTTGGCTCCCTGAACAGCATCCCTAGAGCAGTCCTCAGCAAGGCCTTATGCATAATGGTGTACAAATATCCCAGCTCCCTCTCACTGCCCACTCCTGGGAGATGTCTGAGTTGTGATCTACTGGCTGTAAGGGTTTCTCAGCAGGGATAAGCTCTAGTTACCCATAGTAGAAACTTGTTCAACAATGTATCCTGTATTGACTGTTTTCCTTCCCTATTTCACTTTCCACCTTCCTTTAGGTTCTTCCTGGTGCTACATGCACAAGTATCCTTATCTCAGAGTGAAAACAACCCAAATTAAGACACAGGTATAAGGCTCTGTGGAGACAGAAACATTGCAGACCTAATTATTGTGCTTAAAATACATTATCTTTTGGATAAGACCATCTGTATCTTCATACACAGCCTGAGTTTGGAAAGACAGATTGGCATCAGATCATAAATGCCCTGTTATGCTAGACTCAGGATTTGGCGTGTATCCTAAAGACACTGGAATTTCTAGAGGTCTTATTAGCAATGAAATGTCTTAGGAAGATCCCTCAATAGTGATATTCTGGTGCTTCATACGGATGAGTATGGATTTCAGGGCAGAGCCAAGAGCCTCTGGGGGCAAAAGACAAGTCAGAAGAGCATCATCATGGACCAGTCATAACTTGATAAGGAATGAGGGTAGAGGGAGAACTGCCAGGAGTTGGTGTAGGCCTGAACACAAAGGGTGGAGTGGGTAGGAATTGAGGGGGGAGAAGGGCAAAGGGTGTTGGTAACTTTCCTGATTGGGGACCAGGAAAGTGATGACACTGCTGATGGAGCTGGCAGCTGCCTGGGGAAGAGTTGGTTTGGGATGGGAAAGAACTTTTCCCTTGTCTGTTGTAACAGGGTGATCATGTCCCAAGAAACTCCAGTGTTACAAATAGCATATTACAGTGACACAGTCACATCAATGTTTATAGCAGCTCAACTCACAATAGCTAAACTATGGAACCAATCTAGGTGCCCTTCAATAGATGAATGGATAAAGAAAATGTGATATATATGATGGAATATCACTCAGCCTTAAAAAAGAATAAAATTATGGCATTTGTTGGTAAATGGATGGAGCTGGAGAATATAATGCTAAGCAAAATAAGTCAATCCCAAAAAACCAAAGGCTGAATGTTTTCTCTGATATGCAGATGCTGATTCACAATAAGGTGGGGGTGGCTAGGGAAGAATAGAGTTACTTTAGATAGAGGGCAGTGAAAGGAGAGGAGGGGGTATGAGGGTAGGAAGGATAGTAGAATGAAACAGACCTCATTACCTTATGTACATATATGACTGCATGACCAATGTGATTCTACAACATGTACAATCAGAAAAACGAGAAATTATATCCCACTTATGAATGATATATCAAAGTGCAAAATATTCTGCTGTCATGTGTAACTAATCAGAACAAATAAAAAATTTAAAAAACAAAATCAACATCATGAAGACAAGGTTACAATGGGACAAGAGATGAGAATAGTGATCACTATCATTTAGTAAGAATAAAAATCACTTAAGATAGTGAATAAAAATTCAGATTCCTGGAACCCAGTGTGAGGGATTCCCATCCAGGAGACTGGAGTGGGACCCAGGAATCTGACTCTGAATCATTGCATCAGATGTTACCTTCTGCCATTTTCCCTGGGGAGTTTTGTGAAGTTGGTTGGTAAGTGCCCACTCCACAAAGGCTGGTTTCAGGCCTGGAGAACCTCAGAGTTGTAATAAAATTGTTTTTCCTTCAGATATTCTATAAAAGGAAGATGCATCTTGTACCTGTATGTGTATTTTATTACACCATAAATGAAGAATAATAAACTGGTTGATTACAAAGGACAGCAAACCTATAAACAGCACTGAGAACATGGGAAAAATTGAAGAGTTGAAAGGAGACAAAAGGGAAAAAAGATGATCCAGCACCTTAATCAAAATGAGTTTCAGCATAGCTCAGAAGGTGAATGGTAAGCAAGAAGACAAGACATCAACTGTCTCTCTCAAACAGAGCCACTGGTGATCTGATACTGGGCTGCAACTGTTCACATAAATTGTACATGTATAAGATTTGTCACTAGATGTGATAAATTTTACCTTATACATTTACAATAGAGCAAGGACTTCTGGAACATCTCATGCAAATGCATGCAAATGAGCACACTTGGATATATGCAAAAGAACAAAAGCAAGCATGTCTTTCTTTTCTGCAAACAAATCCTGCTATCTCATTTTAAAATCAGCTCTGCAACAAAATCACTAAAACAAGTGATGATTCTTTTCTTAGGAAGTTAAAGCCTAGGCAGAATTAAATTATGATGATAACAATCAGATCACTGGTTGCTTAAGGGTTGGGGGAGTTGACTGGTTAGGGCACAGGCATTTTTTTTTTTTTTATTTTTAATTTTTTATTGTGGGTCGCAGGCATTTTCTAAGTGATGGAAATGTTCAATCTGGCTACAGGAAAAACTTGGTGCGTATTGTCTTGACTGCAAACTTCCTTAGTTAACCCTCCCTTGGCTTCTAAGTAACAGCTGTCTGAATTTTCTGCTTTTGACTTTGTATTTGATGCCATAGGCTGTCATTAATGTGATATGCTTGCATCTAAAGCAGATTCAGAGAGCATGGTCAGAACTGGGGGACTTAGGAGCCTCATATTTGCTCACATTTGGGGGAACAGAACACTGCTAAAGAAACAAAAGCTCCTCTTGCCCCTTAAAAGATCAATGAACATTCAAATCTGGAGTAGTGCCAAGCCTGTCTAATTTGAAGTGAGAAAAATGGCAGCCTAGCTGGCTTCTGTCTTATACCCCTGCCAAGGGCCTCACCTGTCAATAGCGATGGCCAGCAGGGCATTGGTGGAGACGTAGAGGGAGACAGTACGCAGGTAGTTGACAGAAGCACACAGCACATGGCCATGTTCCCAGGAGAGCTGACGTACCACATAATAGTCCATCTCAAAGGGGCAACAGACAATGGCCACCAGGAAGTCGGAGATGGCCAGGTTAGCAATGAGCAGGTTGGTGAGGTTGCGCAGCTTCTTGTAGCGGGCAAGGGCAGCAATGAAGACAAAGTTGCCAATGCCACAGACTAGCATGATGCCTGCCAGTGCCACTCCAATGACGATCTTGGCTGCAAAGAAGGTCCGGGTCTTGGTCATGTCCTCATCTTCATCCAGAGGGAGGTCATAATCACCATAACTGAAGTTGAAGTGGAGGGAGGAGGCATGGTCTTGGGGTAGACTAAAGTTGGAAGCAAAACTAGTGTTTCTGTTCTGCACTGCCATGGTGATGCCTGCAGATGGAGCGGTATGAGGGAAGTGTAGGGAATACAGCACTCTGAGCTGGGGGGTCCAGATCTTCTGCTGTCACAGAAGATGTGATTGAGCCTAGTACCCTGCTCACATCCTTGGGCAGAGGTGATACACCATCTTGTTTCTGGAAGGAGACACAACCAATGGATCACAGGAGAATGAAGAATATCTGGTAGCATTCCTCCAGAGTTCCCCAGGTACACACCCACCAAACCCACTGCCTACCTGTAGACAGAACTACTCATGGTGCAGGGGAGAGAAGGCATGAGATCTGGAAGCTGGGATGCCCTCTACCACCTCTGCAGCTATCAGAAAGGACTGAATGCAAGGTGGATTGGACTTGCCAGAGACACCCAAGAAAAATGTGCACTTTTGTCCTTTTCCCAGGGGTCAGTGCTGGTTTGATGTCTAATTTATCCACCCACCCCTTCATCAGCTCCCACAGGTCTTCTGGAAGTTTCTCAAGGCAATTGCCCAGGCTTCTATGTTATCCACAATGTTGTACCATCTATTGGCCAGGAATAGGGTCTTTCTTCCAAAGTAGGGCACAGAGCCCTCTGGTCTAGCCAAACCAGGGACTTGGAAATCACCAAAACCATTTTCATATGGATAGGCTGAGTCATCCTGGACCAGTGATTCATGCTCTCAGAGCCCTAACTTTCCCTAAACAAACTCCTGCTATCCAGTCCAGATCCTGCATAGGCAGGGGGTACGGTTGGGGAGCTGGATAGGAATTTGTTGAATGAATGAATAAATGAGGATCCCCACCTAGATGCTGTAGGTGGGGAAGAGGAAATTCCCCTGATCCTTGGGAACCAGCTCTAGAAGGAATTCTCTGTCTCCCCACCTTAGTCCCACTACTTTGGGTCTGCTCCCTCCTGCCTTCACCAGGTTTCCAGTTCCCCACCCCAGAGTCACCCTGAGTAGAAGGCACCACACCCTGTCCTGAAGGTCTTTGTCCTCGGAAAAGGATGGCTGCCCCAAGACTTAACTGAAAATAGCCCCCAAGGGTGAAGGTCGGGGGAGGAGGGGGTAGAAGGTCACCTAAGACCCCAGAGGGCTCAAGGTGAACTGTCTGCCTTTCACTGGAAAAAGTCCAATGAAGGAGCCTCTGAGAGGAAATAAAATCTCTGAAGCATCAGCTCTCAGGAGATAGAGGAGCACAGGGCACAAGTTGTTGCTGAGTGTCTGGGAAAAGAACCAGGACCCTAGTGTCCGCAGAAAGGGAGCTGTCTTACTAGAGGTGAACCGCTTTCCTCCCAGACCTCTCAGCACACCTGGAAACCTCTCCAAGTGTGGGGGCCAATGGATGCTGGTAGCAAGAAGCAATAAAATGGGTCAGGGAAATTTGTCTGCCCCTGGGAAGGCGGGACGGGAGCAAGGGTCAGGAACTGCCACTCTGGCAAGGACAAGAGTCGTAGTTGTGGCAGGAATACTATAACCTATAGAGCTCCCGCCTGCTGCGAGACTGAGGTGTAGAAACCTCCGACAGGTGAGGTTCAACTCACAGAGGCGTCTGCAGCCGGGGTGACCTTCCTGGGTTTGCCTTTCACACGGAATTCCAATCCCTGAAGACTCGGTTCAGCTGCGGACAGAGAAGCAGGACCCCCAGCTCTTCTCCTGCCGGGTTTCTACGCTCCAGCCTCCAGGCCCAAGGAAGAGGCGCATGCCCCGAGCGGGGACAAGTCCCTGTCCCCGTCGCATTTTCGAGGGACGTACCCCTCGCGGGTGATCATCCCGTTCCAGCACCTCCTCCCTTCCCCAACGCTGCCACGCGGTGTCCGAAGACTCCGCCCCGCCCCGGGCAGGAATCAACTAAAAAATTCTTGTTTGAGAAACAAAGCCGGGGGGCTTCGGGACCGCGGAAAACTAGGGCTGGGGGTTGGGGTTGGCGAGGGGACGATGAGGGGGCGAGAGAATTTTATCAGAGAGGTTGGCTCTTTTCTGCTCACCTTTCTGCAGGAGACCTCCCCCTGCAATTTGGCGCTCGCCCGCGCCCGCAGCCCCCAATCCCAGCCTACGGTCTCCTGCCAACCTGGAGGACCCAGAGGGCATTTCCCCGAATCAAATCGCTGCTAGCTTGGGGACAGATCGCCACATCCCGGGAGTGGCAAGAGGCTAAGGAGCCCGCGTAGCCCTGAGAAAGAAAGCGGGCGTCGGAGCCCCTTGTCCGGGCGGCATGAACACACAACCCGTCTTCCAACTGCGCGGATCTGATCGTTTACCTACCTCTGCACCTCTTCTCCTGGGGCACTCTGATGTCCTGGAGGCCGAACGCGGGTCTTAGGGTGAGTGGACGCGGGTCGGGTCTCTGGTTCCCGCCTTGGGGACCCGGACTAGCACTTGCCGAGGCGAGTGTGTGTTGTCCCTATTTAGACCCCTCGCTCAGTGCTCTTCTGCGCGTGGCGGTGTCTCCCCGACAGAGTCGGAGCTCCGCCTCCTCCACTCATCCTAACACCTCGGACCCGGCCCTGCGCGTCCCGCCCTCGACTCCGCCCTAGGGTGCCCCGGCCTGCCTTCAACCCTAGGCAGACAGTGGGCGATCTGCTCCCGCGCCCCGCCGCGCGCTGGGACTAGTGTGCTCTGGGTGCAGGACCTCTCTGGCTGGGGTCACAGGTTGTAGGGGCCTCCCTTCACTGGGGGTTTTCTACTCCTTGGCACCCGGGTGTGAATAGGACCTCAGTAGCTAGGTGTCAGTGGTGCGATTCCGCAGATGAGCACTATTGTCAGTTGCGCGGCTCCTGTCCTCTGCACCCTGCTAGAGCCCCCCACCCCCACCCCCGCACCCGAATCGCCTGTACACAGGCAGAGCGCCCTGTTTTCTGCAGGTGCCCAGTGCTAGCATCTGCACCTACTGCAAACCCAGTTGCAACCTCATCTTTGCAGAGGCAACACGGACCTTATGCAGTGGTGATGGAGGAGGAAGGCCTCCCATCCCCACCCCGGGGAGGAAGCTGGGAATGAGGGCAACTGGCCCTGCAAAAAGATCCAACCTTCAGGTCCTTACCCTAAATCTACCATCACCATCACTGTCAGATTCTTCGGCTATTCGGTCAATTCCAATCAGGCCTCTCAGACTACGGTCGGTAGGCTCTGGCCACTTTGCCTTCAGCAGACTTGGGCTTTAGACAACTTTTGCTCATCCTTAGAATTTTTAGGGTTAAACATTAGAGCTGCGAATTCAAGGCCCAGTCGTTGGGAAAATCTGAGTATACAGATTTAGAGCTGCAAGCTGTGGTAGGAGACTGAAGGTCTAAGGGGTTCCCCATTGTGATTGACAGGTCAAAATCTGGACTCCACTTCACCAGATCTTTCTGTTTTTCAAGAGAATCTGGAATTTGCAAACTTTGTTAATTACTCCGTTGGGCTAGTTAAAACAAAACAAAAACCGTCTGTTGGCCAAGGAGAACATATCACAGACTGAATATAGTCCACTGGGCTGCCAATGTAAAATTCCTGGATAGATGATCTGGAAACTGGAGTTCTATCCTTCCTATTTTATATGGAATTAACCCCATTCTTCTGCCCTTCTGACAACATCTATCTACCCATATAAGATCAAAAACAGGAGACCCAGCTTTCTGCTGTCCTCAAAGGGAGGGGCTGCCAGCTGGTGGGTGTTGTGGATGGTGAGGACAACCTCCAGATGTGGAGGCAGGAGAGGTTCTGTTATTAGGAGTAAGAATGACAGGTTACATGCCCTGACAGAGTCTTTTGAAGACTTGTAGCAGATATATCACCTTCAGCTAAAGGCTTTACCCTTCCTGGACTAAGCCCATCCTCCTTTTTTATGGGGCAAATGACCCTGGGGACCTTCTGTTCAAAAGTGCTTTCCTGGAACCCTCTAAGATACAGTTATGACTGAGCTGATTGCACACAATCTGGAAACCCATAAGTGTCATTTTAATAAATTGAATTCCTGATTATCTCTTATGGTTTGCATCTTTAATGTCACCTAAAAAGTTCATGTGTAAGGTAAAGCAGGAATTATTAGATTATGAAATTAATTAATTAATTAATTAATCAGTGGATTAATCCATTTGATGGATTAATAATTTGGATGGACTACTGACTGATAATTGTAGGCGGGTGGGGCAGGGCTGAAGGAAGTAGCTTACTGGGGACATACTCTTGGACTTCGGCTCCCCTACTTTTTTCTCTCTCTTTCTCCCCCTCTACTCTCTCCCTCTCTTCCTCTCCCTTTCCCTCTCTCCTTTCCACCCGCCATAAGATGAGCAGCTTTCCTCTGTCATGCCCTCCTGCTCTAATGTGCTGCCCCATCTCAGACCCAGAACAATGGAGTTGACTGACCATGGATGAAATCTCTGAAATTGTGGGCCCAAATAAACTTTTCCTCTAAGTTATTCTTGTCAGGTATTTTGATCACAACATCACAAAGCTGAGTAACACACTACCCACAGCAGAGTAAGGGTTTTACCTGGGGATGGCCATGAAGTTCCCAGGGAGACAATGAGGACAATATAACAAAGTGCTACAGGGAATTGTCTTAGTTCATTCAGGTTACCCACTGAGACTCCAAGACAAAGATTTGAGTGCAGGTAATTTACTAGGAGTTGATCCTGGGAAGCAGAAGGAAGGTACAGGGAAAGTGAGGCAGAGAAGGGAGAAAAACCAACGCATGATGTGCTAATGAGCAGGGAATGCTGTGGCTACCTGGGGCTCACTCTACCCGAGGCGCACTCTGCCTGAGAAACTATGTGGAACCTGCCTCCTGATTGTCCACTACAGCACAGGGAGCCTGGGACATTCAGCCACTGAATGATTCCTATACCTTCACTGATGGACAGTTTTCCTGAGGGTGAAAAGAAGAGAGCTTCAAGACTTGGGTAGGAAGTATCAGAGTTCCAAGAACTGCACCTGCCAGTTAATTCAGGTGGGCAGAAGGGACATGGGCAGGTCATTAACCCCTCACAGCTGTTACAAGAGGGGAGCAGAGGGACATTGCCTTGAATGAGTAGGATTAACACTGGAGTTCATAGGCTAAACCAGGGGGTGAGCTCAGAGAAATCTGAGGGTGGGTAGGATTTTTAGGGCTAAGGATTTTGCGTAATTGGAGGCAATGTTATGTCCCCATTTTGGCTGACAAAGCTGGCAAGAAGCAGGGAAGTGGAGATTCCTTAGTCAGACAGAATAAAAATTATTAATGAGCTTCCCACTCTGGTCAAAGAGAGTTCTCGAGTTGCCAGCTCCAATTCTCTTCTCTCTGAAATCTTTCTGGGTGGGAGAGGCTTAGCCAAACTAGGTAATAAAGTGCTGAGGGAAAGGGGAAAGAAATAGGGGAAGAAAGAAAAACTGTACAGGCTGGAGTTGCTGCATTTACTCAGAGGAGAGGTCATGGATGGAGCAACTGAGTGTGAGGAAAATGGATGGTTGAGAAAAGGAGGCTTTAATATGGGGCCTGGAAATTATATATTTGAATCTACTTTAGAGGTATTAACAGTAAAAATTTGAGTAGGTATAATATGTTGAAAATATTAAACCTGAGTGTTTTCATTGCCCTTCCCTCAATTGGTCAAGCTTTGTTATTATAACAAAATCCCTGAGATTGGGTACTTTATTAAAGAAAAGGGGTTTAGTTCACAGTTTTGGAGGTTCAGCTCTAAGGGCAAGGTGATGGCCTTGGGAGGTGGGGGAGAGTGCTGTTAGAGCAAGAACTGCACAAAGTGGGACAAGAATGAGCTCCCAGGACTAAGCACATGCCAGCTCAGATGCTAAGCACATGCCAGCTCAGATGGCATGGTATTGTGCTGACCGGAGTGGCAATTCTCAGATTGGAGTGTGCATCAAGAACTTTCTCAATACTCGTGCCTAGGCCCTATGCAGGTAGGTTCTCATCCTGCATGTTGGTAAGAGTTCCCTGGCTTCTTTGAGTGTTCATTCTTTACCAAAGTTCCCACATAAACCAATGTGAAAACTAAAAACACCCTGATGGAAATCACCGACTGTAAGTAGTGGAGCTTAATGAATTTTGCTTCAAAGCCAACAGAACGTCTTTCCAGCACAGTGGTGTTTTGTTTTCTTGCTTGTAATGCCCTGTATCAGCCAAGGTTGTGTGAATACTTTTCTTTTTTTGTGTGTGGTGGGGTGGACTAGGGGTTGAACCCAGGAATGCTCTATCACTGAGCTACATCCCGGAACTCTTTATTTTTTTTCATTTTGAGACTGAGTTTCACTAAGTAGCCCAGGCTGGCCTTGAACTTGCAATGCTTCTGTCCTAACATCCAGAGTCGCCGGGATGACAGGCATGCTGCACTGAAGCTGGCTCTTTCTTAAAAAAAAAAAAAAAAAGGAAGAAAGAAAACAAAAGAAAGAGAAAAATTCAGTTTGGGGCTTTTCCCCTTATATTTGATTCTGTTTTGATATGTATTTTAAAAATACCTCTACAAGTTGGAAGTGTCTCTAACACACACACACACATACACACACACACAAATACCTCTACTAGTTGGAAGTGTCTCTAACACACACACACACACACACACACACACACACCAGGAAAAGAAAGTTACACTTAGTGACAAATTCAGTATGCTGTTTTTGAATCACAGCTTTCTGTAACACACTTTTCAGGGCTTTGAAAGGCTTTGTGAGGTGCAGCCTGGGATGCAGCTAATTTGGAGCCAGGGTGGGGAAGGTGAGAGGTACCAGGCTACCCAAAGTTACAGCTTGTTCAGAAAACTGGTTGTAGACTTGGAGAAACTATATAGCCAATAAATGACCTGAGTCACAATTTTCTTTCTTTCTTTTTTTTTTTTAAACAGAAGGCAACTAACATTTAACTCCAGAAACAGTTTTATAGGGATAAGCACCAGGAGGTACCAAGTAGACTGCAGCCTCACATTATCTTGCTGGTGACACATTTTTGTTTTTTGTATTCCTTTGGCTTGAATTGGGAATGAAGAGGACTGCAGTTCCAAAACCTTACTCCTCCCATCATAAACTTCTTCAGTGGAAGAAGTAAATAACAGATGTCCCTAAATAAAGTCATCCTGGGGCATGGACCACTAGTGCTGTTGTTCTAGGTGGTGGTTGTTGAAGGGGTGGTGGGTAAGAGTTGGGGCAGGGTTTGTGCCCTCAGAACTTCACGCCCACTCCCAGCCCTGTCTCCTGGTCCTGCGTGCTCTTCCCCATGGGATGCCAGCTCTGCACCGCAAGGGAACCTTTAGAAGAAATGACGGGGATTACGTCACAAGCAGGGTCCCTAGGGGCCGCAGGGCATCTGCACAGTGAAGCAGGGGTTGATGGAGGCCCTGTGCAGATACGCAGTCTTCATTGGCGGAGATGCAGCCTTCCAACGGAGAGAACCTCAAGCAGTTGGAATAGAAGAAAAAGAAGAGAAGGTAGACAAGAGATAGCTAAAGTGAAAGACTATAAGTAAATCATGTTATAAACCATGAAAGGTAGTGCTACTGTTTTATGCTGTCCTCTGAAAGTTGTTAGAAAGTGAACTCCCTAATTCACATGTTAATGGAATTTGGAAGTGGCCTTTAGGAAGTCATTAGTATTAGATGACTTCATGAGGGTGAGGCCTCCATCATAGCACTTTTAAGAAGAGGAGGAGGGACTGAGTTGGCATACTTGCTCTGTCTCATCGTGTGACACCCTGCGCCATGTTACGATGCAGCAAGAAGGTCCTCCCCAGATACTAAGCAAATGCCAGGGCCATACCCTTAGACTTCCCAGTCTCCCGATTGTGAGCCAAATAGACTTCTATTCTTTATAAATTATTCAGTCTCAGGTTTTTGTTATAGCTACAGAAATGGGACAAAGACAGCTAGGAAGTAAAGATAGTAAAAGTCCTCTGCTTATTTTTGTTATTTTCGCCATTGTGTGTCTATTCCCATAAAAGACTTTTTTGCTTTGAAACCTGCAGAGCTGGAGTTCAGACTACAACTTTGCTGGTGTTTCTGGCTGACTTGTTCAATCTACTTCAGTGGATATCCAATTGCCCTGAGTCCTAGATTCAGCCTCTCCCGATTTATTTTCAGGCACCTTTCCAATCTGATCAACCTTTCTGAGGCCATCTGGTGGGCTTGAGTTTTCCAGGCTGGGCCTGATTTCTACTTTACATGTCTTAAGATAGTGATTCTAGCCATTTTTCTTAAAGCAGAAAGTGTTCTTAAAAGAGAAAACTATTTTTCTTTTTTCCTTTGCAGACAGTACTTTAACACTCTAAGGGGGATTATTAGACAATTGGACTGGTTTAGACAAGTCTGGCAACTCACAGAACTGAATGACACAGCGTCGCCTCAACGCCAGCACAGCCCCCTCGTTGGACCTGATGGTTGTTCATATAGGTACCCCAGTAATGATTTCCCCCAAGTGTTTTAGTCTCACTTTAAAAACTTATAAATTAAAATGGCACATTAAGGCAGGCAGGCTCTACAAGAGAACAATCTTGTAACAAAATGCTGATTAAAATCCAGATATTTTAGACATGTGTGTGTGTGTGTGTGTGTATGACAGAGAGAGAGAAAAGCCTAGAAATGAGAAACTGCCATGTGTTAGAGGGATTATCTCCCAATTATGAAATTGGAGGGGGGAATTTTTAATATGTATATTTAAAAATTGACCATAGAAGACATGGATTACCTGGGTAACAAAGAATACACTTAAACAAAAGAAATCCAAAATGTTATATACGGATATTTGATACAACAATAACATTCCATTTTGACACATTCAATGTTTTTGAAAAGTTAATTGAGAATGAATTAAAACAAATAGTTTTGCATAAAGGTTTTTTAATAGTCAAGCAACTGGTTAAGAACCTTCTGGTCAAATGGTTAACCAGCACAAAGTCTTCCTGAGGAGAAAGTTAAGTTGGTGAGTCTTGCTTATATCAAGGGGGCCCCAAGAGTAGAGAAACATCAGGGGAAGTTACACTGGCCAGGCACAGGACTCAGACCGACCCATCTCAGGGTGCCTTGGGAGTAGCTTTTCCTAAGCAGAAATGCACTTAAACCAACCCCAGCTGAGGAAGGGAATCTGGAGAAAGAATCAAGTCAGGACTCTTGGAGGCTGGAATCACAGAGGGTTGTCCCTGTATCTAGTGACTTTCTGGGGACCCTGCCTCCACATCTCCTTCTCTTTGTCTCTGGGCCAGATTTCCAAATTTTAAAGTCCAGGGATCTCCAATACCTAGGAAAGAGAATTCAACAAACATGGCTTGGAGCAAGCATTTAACCCAGTGTGACCACTAATAGAGGTGTGTTTGTGTTATCTGGGCACCCAACTCAGGTTTTTTTGTGCCCACTCACTTTTCTCCTTGTGCAGTATACAGCCCAGACAACAATATATGGCAGCCCTAGTATCCCCTGATCCAGTCAGCTGTGGATGGGATATACGGTAGACAGAATCATATAATGTCCTTCAAGTAGATGGAGGAGGAGAACAGCACTCCTCTCCTTGGTCCTCAGGGTCACGAACAGCTCTAGCATTTTCTACCTTCCCTTTCTCAGGCAGATAAAGTGAAAGTGGAGCTGGATGTCCTCTGTCCTGGCATATTCCATTAAGAAATTGTGACCTTTGTTTGTAAATTTGGAGAAAGATTGGAAAGAAGTTGATAAATGTGCTTTTGTATATAGCTAAGAAAAAAAAATAGAGCTCATAGGGCTCAATTTGTACCACCAAATAACAGAGTGAAATCAAGGGTAATTTTGGGGGGCTTACCAACGCCCCTTCTTATTAAAGGAGGGAATATAAATTCTTCTTTGAGAAACTTTCATTTGAGAAACTTTTGAAACATCTGGCTGGCACCGGGTTGTGACTGCCAGGAGTGGGAGCAGATCTGATGGCTTCTCCAGACTCCTGAATCAGAATACCCAGCTCAGAGAAAGCAATCAGAATTTTCCTCTTTTGAACTCTATTCGAACTCACTCCCTATAAACTGGCTCACGGTTTTCTGAAATCTGTTTGTAATTGTCGACCTTGTTCCCATGTTGGACATGAAACCCCATCTGCACTTGTGGAAAGCCACAGGCCTCCCTTCATCTGCTACTTTTTTTTTCCCCCTTCTCCAACACTTGTTCTGTCCTGTGCTCAAGGAGACCCCAGAGCCCCCTGGTTCTTCTCTCTCCCTGAGAGCAGGCTCACCGGATGGGTCATCATCATTCACTTGGCCTTCTCCTCTCTGCCCTTCTAGTGATATGGAATTTCCAAATTTCCTTTGACCCCCAGCTGCCCCTGACGGCTCCTCCTCAGCACCTCCCCATTGAGTTAGACCCTGTGTAGATGAAATGTGTCGCTGGGCACACATTTCATAAGTCATCCCATTAGCCTTTGTGAGATGACAAGACATTTTCTTCTCTTGTAGCTGGAGGTCAACATATCTATAATTGACCTTAGAATCCTTTTGGAGAGCATGGGGCTCTTCCTAGGTTTTTTTTTTGTTTGTTTGTTTGTTTCAGGTTTTATTGTTGATTTTCTGCTATGAAATAACTACAGCTTGGCTCAAGTCTGGGCTGGATGGGGGCAATCATGGCAGGGGTGTTCATGGGCATAAATGTTGAATCTGTCCCTGTAGCGTAAGGAGCAGGCAAAGGTTCCGAATTTCTTTTAAGCCTTTCTAGCACCAGGGTGTTATCTTCTTTTTCAGAGAATATTGGGCTGTACATCGTGTCTGATGCTGTAGGTGTGTTGCGACTTAGGCAACTATTCAGTGGTGTCTTGGAAGGTTTTAAAAGTCTAGAGAGAAAAATAGTTTGGCCCCATTTTAGGGATTTTTTTTTTTTGGTTCAAAATGCTACAGAGGATTTGTGGGAGCCAAGTTGTAAAATGTTGACGAAATCCCCGAGCAACAAATGACCCTTACGGGAAAGTCACGGTGGAGACAGAACGACTGTTCATGCACACAGTTTAGGAGTCCTTTGGTTGAGCCATAAAATCGTTGGGCTGCAGGGGCCAAAGAACTGGGAACAGCAAGCCAAGAACAACCTTTGTGGGGAGATTGAAAACTATGCTCTGCAGGCAGGAAGAGACAGAGTGGGGAATCCTCAGGGTGGAGTGGGCTGTTGAGAAGATGATCAGACTGTTTAATCCTCTAATTAAACAGCTGGAAAACGTCCGCGGGAGTTGGTAAATGTCCAACTGAAAGAGAAAAGAATCTAAGTGCTATTGGATAATTGTGAAGTATGGTCATGGCAGTGTTCATTTTATATCATCCTTACTAGGATATGATATGGCTGTGAGTGGAAATTGGGGTGAATGGATGAATCTTCCCATGCTTTTGTGGTAGAACATGCCATAGTGAGTGGATCACGTACTGTAATGTAGCCTCTCTCAATTACCCAGGCTGCAAAATGACTTACATCTGCCAACACACTTATAAACAGGCACATGCAGTGGCTCTGGTCTCAAGCTTGGCTGTACGCTGGAATCACCCAAGGAGCAGTTAAAAAAAAAAAAAATACTGATACCTGAGGCTTAGTCTCAGGGATTCTGATTTAATTGGTCTGGAGTGTGGCCTGGGTGTTGGGATTTTAAAAGCTTTTCCAGATGATTCCCATATGCAGTAAAGTCTGAGCACTCCTGTATGTTTTTTTTTTTTCCCTTACTACTTTAAATATTTCTCCAACAAGTTTGCTATTTAAGTTTGGATTAATTGGCCTTCATTGAGAGTTTCTACTGAGCAGTGTGTTTACGTTACCAGCTCAACCAAAGAACATTGCAATGTTCCAGCATATTCTTCAGCTGTATATGTCTCTCATGTACTAAAGTAGGTATGGATATGGAGATTCATAACATTGGTTCAATCAAATTTAGAATTGGCTGTAATAATTTTAAATCATGTTATTTTGAGACCCCTGATAAGGGTTCAGTGTAAATTTTCTTTTGACAAAGGTTATAATCTGTGAAAAAAAAGAGAAATCTGATTAAAAACAAACAAATCAAAACCAAACAAATAAACAAACAACAACAACAACAACAAAAAAAAAACCACCCCAAAACAAGCAGCAGGGAAACAGTTTATATCCTGAATGAACATTTGTGAGTTAGAATGGTTTCTAAGCGTTTCTTAGCTTTTGCTACATAACAAGTTGTCTGAAAACTTAGTGGCTCGAACCAAGAACTATTTACTATTTCTCATGAGTGCATGGATCAGCTGGGCAGCTCTGCTGATCTGAGGCAGACTTAGCTGATCTGGTGGGGGCTTGCACATATGTCTGCAGTCAGCACAGGAGCTGGGTGTGTGCTTGTTGGTCTAGGATGGCTTTGCTCATATGTCTGCTATCTTTTCAGCTGTAGACAGAGGTGACAGGGGACAGGCCATGAGGTCTCATCCTCTGGCAGGCTAACCTGGGATCACTCCCATGATAGTTTTAGGGTTCCAATAACAGCAAGAGGGCAAACCCTAACATTCAGATTTTTTTTTTTTTTTTTGCTGTGTCATTTGCTATTATCTCATTGACCAGAGTAGTTCCAGAGCCTATCAGAGGATACTAACATAGGGCCAAAGATACAGGGGACATGGGTAAATTAAGTTCATCGTGTAACAATCTACCCAGGGTATCTGATACTTTGATACCACTGATTTTTCCAGACTTTTGGGTTATCATTTCCTTTAATGTGAAAATATAATGGCTTAAACCCTCATCCCATAAACTAAGTATCTCATTATTTCTCTTCTAGTATCTCCAAGGAACCATGGTGTGTGTGTGTGTGTGTGTGTGTGTGTGTGTGTGTGTAAGGGGAGTAGTGGACCTCTTTTCTTCACCAATTAATTAATTCTAGCATTAATTTTCTCCATTTATAGAACTGTAATGGATCATGATTTTCATTTCACCTCCAATAATTGCTCTTTCTCCTTCTGACTTCAGTTTGGGAGTACCAGCTTTCACATTACAAAGGAGGAAAATAGCTTTGCAAAGCAGTTATCTAAGAGGCATCACTTCAGCCAAGGAATCAAGCTTAATATTCCCAACCATTGGACTAAGTGTCACTATGCGTCCTCTGATGTGATACATTGAGAAGGGCGTAATGTCACTTCCATGGTGTTCCTGCCCAAAATGTATATTGTTAGGAGAGGAAAAAAAGTCACAGAAAGAGTCAAATTGCATTGGGCTAAATAGCTGGTTTGGATCCTTCAAAATGTTGATATCATGAAGACAAAAAATGGCAGGAGAATTTTTTTTAATGGAAGATTAAAAACACATGAAAATCAAATGCAATATGTGATCCTAGAATGAATTCCAGAATGAAAAAAGAAGTCATAAGGATATTGTTTGGGATATCTAGGAAATTTTTAATATGAAGTTTACATTTAATAATATTAAATTCATATTAATTTTCTGTTCTGTGTTGTCTAGAAGAATGCTATTAAAGAATACTTAAATATTTCAAGTTAACTGATTTCTACCATTTACATTCAAGAAGTTTCAGTGAAAACCATGTCATTGTGACAAACTGATAATTGGTAATTCTGGGTAAATGGTATTTGAGTGTTTATTGTACTACTCTTTTTCATTCTGATGGTTTGAAATTTCAAGATTAAAAAATTGGAGAAAGTATTTTGAATATTTTGTGTTAAAACTGAAACAACAAACTTTTATTGTTTATCAGGTCTGAATTTTCTGAATTTGCCAACAACAACAGCAACAACACAACAATCAAACAACAATGACAACAAACACAAGAACAAAAGCCAAAATCTCAGGTTTTCTCGGAGGAAATGGGAGAGTGCCATTTGCTAGGGAGTCTTTGGAAGACTTCCAAGAGGTTTGGGAAAGGAGAGCCTCAGGAAATTCACTTCTTCCCTCCTAGGACTTGGGTCTACTTAAAGTCAGGACTTCTCTGCCACACACAGGCCACCAGGTCTGAGAGGCCACTCTGGTTTTGAAGTCAATTTTCTCTCAGTCGCCGCCCTCTGCTTCTTTCTACTGCCCTTTCTGGGAATGTCTTTGTGTCATGCTGCTTTGGTACTCTGTGCCTTTTCTCATTAAGCCACAGGAAACATGGGAACTGTAATTATCTCCCTCAATCCCTCTGCTTCCCAAACCACTCATCTTAGGGTCTGTTGGGAAACAGGAAGCTGATAATGTTTTATGAAATTATTACAGGTTCCACTTTGGATTTACTCCAGGCTCATGTATTCTATGTAGACACGGCATGGAATTTTTACAGAAAAAAAAAAATTATTCCTAAGCAAGCCCTAAAATTTCCTATTAAAAAAAATTTAGAAGACGGTGGAGTAGGAACGACCAAAAATCTCTCTTCATCTAGATAACAATCGCATGGGCAGAATTGGTCAGATATAACTATTTTGGAACTCTGGAATCCATTGAAGGCTTGAAACATCCAGGAGAAGGCTTAGGTGGTAAGTCACAATTAATTGTAGTTGACTTTAGTTCTTAACACAGTGCCTCTCTCCATCCTCCACCCTTCAGCCAGCCCCTTGGCAGGGAGTTGTACATGTGTTCTTGGAACAGCATGCGGAAGCCAAGATGGGCAACAAGGACCCTGTGTTCCAAATATTGGAGATTTGTGCTCTAGTCACTAACTGCTGCTTCTGATCATGGAGGTGCAGACGAGGGTGTGGAGGTCATTGTTGGTGCATCTGCCTTCATGCTACAAGCCTCCCTCTTCTGACTAAAGTGATTTCTAGCTAAAGGAACTTTACTCTTTAATTTTCTCCTTTAAGTTTTCTTTTTTCCCCTCCAGACATGGAAGACTAGGATATCCAAAAGCAACTGCACATATAGAGGAAATGAGAAAATAACCACAAATGTCGAAGGGAAGACATAAGTTCAGAAAAGACTGGAGAAGACCCTAAGTTTCACCTCCAGTTGATCTTCAGGTCAGAGACATCTGACAACAGCAATATAACCACCACAACAAAACCTAGCAAATGCTGGGGAAGGCGGAAAATCTCATTTCCAGAATTACCATATTTTAATGTTGAAATGTACAGTAGTTTTCAACAACAACAGAAAAATCACAAGGTATACATACGTTCAAAGATAAAAAGGAAATTAACAGACACTCTCTCTAAAAAAGACTTGAGGGCAAAGACTTTAAAATAATTGTCAGAAAAATACTTAAATAACTAAATGAACACAGAGAATATCAAGAAAATAATATATAAATGAGACAGAAATATCAATAGAGAGAAAACCCAAATATAAACAAAGAAGAAATTCTGAAATTGAAATGACAATAACTACAATAAAAAGCATTCAAAGACAGAAGAAAGTTTGAGCAGATGAGATTTAGAGGTTCCCAGACTTTATTTGTTCCCCTTAGAATAAATGCTGTCTCCACATCAACATTCCACATTCTTTCTTACTCAGTCTGTTCTGCCATAATGGGACAGTTGGTGTCCTAAGATGACTTGAATTATAAAATTTTTATTAGAAAGTGATTATTCCAATAGGGACAAATGTAGTCAGAGCTGAAAAGTTTACATACATTTTTTTTTCTTGAAGAATTTCAATTACAAAGACAGCTAAACATACCCAGTAAGCGTATGGCAGTAGAACTTATCACCAAGCAAAACTGCTGATTATTTTTAGCTGAATAAATGACAAATTCTCTTTTTTCTTCCTTGTGCATTGTTTTAATCAACTCAGTATAATGCTAGTCTATTTTGCCAACTTTCTACCACTGAAAAAATATCTGAGTAAACAACAATTTTGCCAACTTGGCTCATGATTTCTGAGGTTCCAATGTATGGTGACTTGGCTTCATTGTTTCTGGGTGTATGGTGAGGGGGACATCATGGTGGAACTGGGGACAAGATACATAGAGCCTTCTAGGGCATGCTCCCAAGGACTACTTCCTCCCAAGTAGGCTGCACTGCCTAAATTTCTATTACTTCCCAATGGCCCATTAAATTATGAACCCATCAATGGGTTAGTCTCTTGATGAGGTTAGAACTCTCATGATCCAAAGGTCCTACCTCTGAACATTGCTGCATTGGAAACCATGTCATCAACACATGAGCTTTTACAGAATATTTCAAATCCAAAGCACAACACACTCCAACAATATAACTTGTCCCCACCTACAGTAGGATATGAGGATTCTTGCTGTAGGGGAGATGCCCAGGGAGGACACTTTTTTGGGAGTTGTTACCTCAAACTGATCTTAGATCCTTCACACAGCTATAGAAATGCTCTGAGACTGTAGCCATCATATTAGGGCCAAGAGCATGTGGTGGCCCTGCATTGATGGACTGTCTGTGTCAGGAAAACTAGGTAGAGGAAGTGACTCTGAATTGGTTTTGAATGATGAGTTGGTGGCTTTGTGAAAGGAAAGATGGGAAGGAGAGGAGATGTCTCAGCTGTCAACCTTTGGTGTGGAGGTATGAGACAGCTTGGCTCATCCTGGGATCCACAAGCCATCTGCAGGAGCTGGAGAACAGGCTGAAACGGAAAATGTGGCAGTGAAAGAGATTGTCCCAAAGAGGCAATCTCACTTCCAGGCACATGAAGGAATTTCAACTTCATGTTTAAAGTCAGCAGTTTTCCATTTTTGTCATTTGTGAATCATTTATTGGATGCTATTACTCCGGAGGATTATAGGTGAATTAAGAAAAAATGATTTGACACAATCTTAAAAAAATGCAACTGAATCGTGATTTAAAAAAAAAGAAATAAAAATATTGTTTTGGATCAGTGAGATGGTCTTTTCTGTGTTCTTGTCAAAGCTAAACAATAGAAAAGTTGTGCCATTGATTTCTTTTCTTAATCTTGCTAAAATTAGTGATTCCTAAAGCACAATGCACCCTGGGAATGGTCACCAATATCAGTCTGCTCTTTCAGATGGATCTGCATATTTGGATTGAACAGAGAAAAAAATTATAGGAGATTCTCCCAGATGACCACATTCAGTACTTTGTCATATGCAAAGTCAACAAGAAATCATACTCAAAAGGTGGAGAATCTTGCTTTTCAGCCTGAGAAGGAGCCGTGAATGGATTCATTTCCATTCTTGGGTTGAACTCAGTTCCAGAGCATTTTTCATTTTCTGTTTTTACATTTGGATATGGTTTTAAAATATGAATTATCATATGCTATTGATTTCTTTCTCTGACAAGAAAAAAAATCATCAGACTTGGCCAAGAATCAAATGCTCAAGAACTGAGCCATTTGGACAACACTTCAATTTGATTCAAAGTAATTTTTCTGCAGCACTCTGAATATATCTATTACTCATGTGTCTTCTGCAGCCAAGTTGCTAAAGACAAACTGAAGTCAATCTGATTCTTGGCCTTTGTAGCTCACCTGCTTTTTACTCTGATTGCTTTTGGATTTTTATCTTTGTCCTTTTAAAAAAATAAGCCCCAGGAGGAACCCGAGGCTGCAAGTGCCTTCGAAGTGCCAAGGATCAATGTGTCCTGCATTGTACATTAATTCTCACAGCTAGCTGCATTCATCGACACAGGAACTAAATGACCCAGGGCTAAGATATCCTTTTGTTCTGAAGTTTCACTGTGATATGTGTGTGTGCAATTAAAAAAAAAAGCTACACTTATTTTACTAAGTGCTTATCAGAACAATTTAATCTGTAGGCTTCTATCTTTATTTAATGCTGATAAATTCTCAGCTATTCTCTATTTAGAATTTTTGCACCATTTCCTTTTTTTAAAATCACTATTATTTTTCTTCTACTTTCTTTGAGCTAATGCTGTGTTTCTGCTTTCTGCAATCCCTGCCTTTGCGTATGCTATTTCCTTCATCTGGAAATCGATGCCCCATCACTCCTGGCCCCATTTCTCCAAGGTTCAACTCCACTAACTCCGCTCCTGGGGAAATCTCTTTGGACCCCCCAACTAGATATATCCATCCCTCCTTTGTGCTCAGATCATACAAGATTGTCAGCTCTCTGAGGCTAGGATGGTATCCTGTTTTTTTTTTTTTTTTTAATTTCTCAAAGGTCCTGGTACATTGCAAGGACCTTTATAAGATCTTGGACCTACAAGATGCAAGGAATTCATGGCCTGTTGGTTGATTGATTCCAATTATCTTTGTCCTTTTTAAAAAATCAGTCCCAAAGGAACCCCAAGCTTCAGACACCTGCAATTCACATGAATTCTTATAGCTAGCTGCATTCATGGACATAGGAACCTACTGACCCAGCACCATAAAGAGGAAAAAATAGACTTTTTATTTAGGGGAGGAAGGAAGTGTAACATGGGGCCTTACTGGATAATTGGATATACCGCCTATATAAAGACATAAATTATGTGAACAAAGAATGTCTGCTCTCAGAAATAATGAGAGCCATTAATAGCTATCTATCGGTTTGGCTGCTATAACAGAATACTATAGACTGGTGACTTAAATGACAGAAATTTACTTCTGACCATTTAGGAGGCTGGAAATTTCAAGATCAAGCAGCCAACTGATCTGGTGTCTGGTGGAGGGCCTGCTTCCTGGTTTGTAGATGGCTATCTTCTTAACCATGTCCTCACATGGTAGAAAACAGGAAGATGAAGTAACCTCTCTAATGAGGTCTCTTCTTATAAATTCTTCTTATAAGGGCACTAATCCAATTCCTTAGGACTCCACTCTTGTTTTACTCAGCTTTCTCACTGCTGTGACCAAAAGACCTGACAAGAACAATTAGAGGAGGAAAAGTTTATTTGGAGACTCATGGTTTTGAGTTCTCAGTCAATAGATGGCCAACTCCATTCCTCAGGACCTGAGATATGGCAGAACATCATGGCAGAAGTGTGTGGGGGGGGAAAGCAGCTGGGCGCATGGCACCAGGAAGCAGAGGAAGAGAGAACCCTGCTCACCAGGTACAAAATATAACCAGAGGTACACTCCCAATCACCTACTTCCTCCAGCCACACCCCACCTGCCTTCAGTTACTACTAGTAGGGGATTAATTCATGGATTGGGTTAAGGCTCTCATAACCCAATCATTTTACTTCTAAACCTTCTTGCGTTGTCTCACACATGAGCTTTTGGCGGGACATCTCAGATCAAAACCATTAACAACCTTCATAATGTAATCACCTCCTGAAGGTTGCTTCCTGATGCTATCACCCTGGGAATTATGATTTCAATATAAATTTTTGAGGGGGATGTGAACATTCAATTCATGAGACTAGATAATATATTTCTGAGTGTCCATTGTGTGTCTATTCACCATTTCAGTTTATGCTTAAAAGAGTGCTATCGTGGAGGCAATGTGATTGTCATCTTTTGAGGGAGACACTGAGGCTCAGAGGCATTGAGTGATATGTCCAAGGGCACTCAACTGAGGCACAGCTGAACTAGACTGACCTAGCTGACCTCGTGTTACAAGGACTCCCCAAAGGCATTGGTGGTGTACCTAGAATCAGGTCACTTAGCAACCATCAAACATTCAGAGTGTGTTGTTTATCTAGAGCCACAGCTAAAATTTGCTTATATCCTGTAAATGCTGATTTCTATGGCAACTTGTGGCCAACTCTAAACCAAAACCATTCTTGGTGTTTTGGGACAAGCTTTCGGCCCTTACTTACATAACTGATTACTTAAAAGTGGAGAGTAGTAAATGTATTTACATTTGAAGTATTATTCACAGAGTTCTTGGGAATATTAGAACATTCTTAGATTTCTCAGAGATAATTTATAAAATGTCACTATGCCAACTGTCCACATTTATATCTTTTTATTAGAGAGGAGGGGCCAAAATTCCTGCAAAATTGTAAAACCTCATTATTTATGGAATAAAAATGAAAACCTGCCAGAATTTTCTGGTTATAAAAAAATTTTGTTTTGGCTTGATTTACTTTTTTCTGGTATTTCAAAGCCTTGTCATTTTTCTTACAAAGTAAGAATTACATGATAGCAAAATGCTCTTTCTTTGCAATTTTGTAAAAATGACTGGGAATAAATTAGGGTAGGGGATGACCACTTTCCAAATGTGGATTCCAAGGCTATGAGTTTTGTTTTGTCGAGTATTGAGGTTAGAGTAGGTGGGATGAGTTTTCTCAAAGTTGCACAGGAAAACTGAGACTACCAATTTCCAAGGTGGCTTCATTTGGGGGTAGTGGGAAGGAAAGTGAGAAGGACACATATGGAAAGGTCATACTAGGTGACAGTCACCCTTCAGAACACTCTAGCATGCCTGCCTAAGACAAAACCCCCTCCTAAAACATTCCTGCAGTGTTATGGTTTGAATTGTGCCCCCAGAGAAAGATATGTTGAGGTCCTAAATCTTAGTATCTGTAAATATAACCCTATTTGGAAGTAGAGTTTTTGCAGATATAATCAAATTAAGATCATTAGAGTGGGCTCTAATCCAGTATGACTGGTGTCATTCTAAGAAGAGGAAAGTTTAGACAAACACACACACACAGTAGATGGCCATGTGAAGTTGCAGAAAAATTGGGTTATACTGCCACAAGCCAAGGAATGGCTAGAACTATTAGAGACTGGAAGAGTCAGGGAAGGATCCTCCTCTAGAGGGTTGGGAAGGAGCACAGCCATGTTAATACCTTAACGTCAGACAACTAACCTCTAGAACTATGAGCCAATAAATTTCTGTGGTACTTTATTAAAGCAGTGTTAGGAGTATAATCAGTGACTTTCAGTACCAGCTGTAATTTAGAAATTCAGGGAGAGCTCATAATAATACTAATGCCTGCCCTGTCCCATTTGAACTGGAATTCTGTTGTTTCACTCTTGACCAGGCTATTTTTTTTTTAAATGTTGTCAGATAATTTTAATGTGCCACCAAGTCTGTGAACCATTAATCCAGGTCATCATTATTGTACCCCAGATTCCTTGTATTAGTCAGCTTACCACCACTGAGACAAAATACCCGAGAGAAATCCACTTAGAGGAGAAAAGGTTACAGAGGCTTCAGTGCATGGTCATCTGGCCCTGTTGCTTTGGATCTAAGACAAGGGAGAATATTATGGAGGGGAGTGAGAGCAAAGCTGTTCACCTCATGGCAGCTGTGAAGCAGAGAGACTTTTATAACAAAGCCTCTTCCTCCCAAGCCCATTAAGTCATGAATTCATAAATGGATTAATCCACAGAGAACAAGGACTTTGGGTTACTTCCCCCAACTGTGCCCTCTTTTAGCAGGAAGCAGCTTGAGGATGTTGTCGCTCATTTCCTCATAGAAATGGAATGTAGAAATTTATGGTGGGGAAATGTTACAGTGGTCCACTTTATACTTTGAAGATAGCCCTTGCTGCTCTGCCACTGCAACTTATTTTTAAAATGTACATGTTTCTTTCTCTTCCTCTCTCCCTACTCCTCCCTAATCTCTCCCCATCCCTAATCTCAGGGGAAACAGGATTACCTTTCTTCCCTCTTGTAGGCAGAGTTATCTGTCCTTAAGCACACGCCAACCATAGGAAAGAAGTAATTCAGACTTAGAGATGGTATCCAAAGATCTCAGAAATGACTATCTCCCAAATTAACAAGTGAATTACAACTCCAACAGAGAACAGATTGAATGTAGCCTATGGATCACCTCCTGCTAATGTGCAGAATCACTGCCTCTGGGATAGGAGTCCCCTGTGTTTCTCTTTACTAACAAAGCAATAAACCTTTTTTCCTTTTTCTCAAAAAAAAAAAAAAAAAAAGGATTAATTCAATCCTGAGGTCATAACCCTCGTGATCCAATCATGTCCCAACAGCACCAATTCTGAACACTGTTGCATTGGAGACCAAACCTTCCATATATGAGCTTTTGAGGGGTATTTTAGATGTGAATCAGAATACCCCTATTTCTCAGGCTACAAATAAAGAGGCCAATGATTGGCCTCTGATATTAAGGCAAGTATGATTGGGCCTTTGAAGTGTAAGAACTCTACCCAACAGAAAATCCTACAATCAAGTGTTCTCTATGGAGAATTTGAATGTAAGATAGCATGCAATATCAGCAGATAGTTAGGGAAGAGAAGGCAGTGAGAAGCAAGAGGAAGCAAGAGAAAGAAATACAAGAGAAGCCCTAAGTTAGGCGGGAGGCATAGGAGCAGAAAGGTCAGTGATGAGGGACTAGGGAAGGAATGACAGAGAAAAGCAGAAATGCAGGTGTTTAGTCTGGGCTTCGAAGACTTCTTAGATTGCACAGTCCCTAGAACTTCCAATTGATACTCAGTGCTGCTGCAGTGTCTGCAACAGCCTTGTAACTGCGTGATTTGTGGACTGGCAGCTTTAGCACCTTCTGGGAGCTTGTTAGAAGTATTACCCCCACCTTTATCCTCCAGCTCAGGATCTGCATTTGATAAGATCCCCAGGTGATTCATTTGTCTATTAACTTTTACAAACACACCGTGTAGGGCTTGGCTGAGTAGCCACCAGTAGCATTTCCTCAGTCTCCTTACTCTTTGTGTCTCCTTATAAAAGTCAATTCACCTGAAGGAAACGGAATGGGTCTCTGTTTTGTAAAACCTGAAAAATCTCCTCCCCCAATGGAAAGCAGAAGCCATTTTCTGTGTAAGAGCTCTATACCATTAGAGAGATTGTGCAAATGAGTCAGGGCATTGAAGATTGTTGGAGGCTGCCTCTGCCATTCATCTTGTGATGCTTTCTGTAACAGTTGGTGCTATCAAGGCAACACTTTATAAATATCTCTAGTTCAGATATTCTCATTGGACAAGTAATTTCAGCACTATCCAGGAAACTAGAAATGAAGATTCCCAGGATCCACTCCAGACCTACTGAATCAGGTAATCTTTTTTTGTGTGGTGTTTATAAATTCCTTTATTTTTCCTGAATAGCTGATCACAATTTTTGAATTTCCTTTGCTCAAAAGAGAAAATTGATGTGAAAATATCCTGAAATTCCTAAATATATGTGTATGTACATATTTATTATATAAATGTATGTTGTATATATAGAAATATATATTTATATTATACAGTAAGATTATACATATTCATACAATATAAATGCTTTTGTGCCTACTTTCTGTCGTTTGACATTTTATCTGTGGCTATAAACCATCCATTCTTATTGCTATATTCCTTTGTGTAAATATCTCACAATTTGTTTATCTGTTCTGCTGTGTGGCACTCAGGTTATTTCCTGTTTGGGATTATTACCAACAGAGTTGCCCTATCAGTGTTCTTACCAAAAGATTAGACATGACATGCCTAGGGCATTTGTCCAGTAATCCTGAAGATGAGCAAATCAGTGGCATAAAAACCATAAACTAGAGCAATCAGACTCAAATGCTATCATGTCCCGGAATCCCTCGGAAGGCTTGTTAAAGCACAGATTATTGAGCCCACCCCAAGAATACCTGATTCACGGATATAACTTTCCTATATTCATATAATATACCACGAGTGTAACTCCACATTCACGTACAGCCACAAGAATGGGATCCTAATTTAATGGGAACACTAATTTAATCATGATGAGCAATTACAACAATGCCTTTGAGATAAATATTGCCTCATTAGCATTGATTTTGTGTGGATTATAATGACAAACAATGGTAAGAGATCTCTAAAGCACATAAACTAGAAGATCAAATCTATTTTTCCCACACATTTAATTTTAGTGTTTGTAAAAATCTGTGAAATTTTTTTTGTGTATCTGTGTAATCTCTAAAATTAGGGAGTCAAGTTCCAAAGCATGATAACAGTCACAGGGACTAATTTTGAATAGCAGGTGACACACACTGCAGGACCCTGGGGAAACACAAATGAAACATAAAGGAAGTCCTTGCTCCCTTGGAGCCTGCTATTTAGATGGGGAAGAGAAATTAAACCCAGTGTATCAGGAAACACATATAATTTCACTCATCAGTTAATGCTCTCAATGAAAAGAAATGATCTATAAAAACAACTCATCAAACAGTGGTTTCAAGCTTTGGCGTGTATTATAATCATCTGGTGGTTATTTAAAGCAGATTAGTGGATCCTAACTCTTTGGTTTTCCATATCTAACTGCTCCTCAGATGAAGATGACACTGCAGGACCTACGACTGAACTTTGGGAAGCACCGTCATAAAGAAATCTCACTAAAATCAGGTGGTAATAATTCTATGTTTGTATTCAGCATGCAAAACAATCTGACCCATGAGTGTTCAGTGAATATCTGCTGACCACATTATGCACTTCCTGTAACATGACCTTCTTAGCACCTAGGCTTTCATTCTTATTTTTTAAAAAAATTTTGATTTTTTTCTTTTTAGATATACATGACAGTAGAGTATATGTTGACATATTATATATACATGGAGTATAACTTACTTTAATTAGGATCCCATTCTTGTGTATGTGAATGTGGAGTTACACTTGTGGTGTATTATATGAACATAGGAAAGTTATGTCTATGAATCAGGTATTCTTAGGGTGGGCTCAATAATCTGTGCTTTAACAAGCCTTCCGAGGGATTCTGGGGCATGAATGCATTTGAGTCTGATGGCTCTAGTTTATGGTTTTTATGCCACTGATTTGCTCATCTTCAGGATTACTGGACAAATGCCCTAGGCATGTCATGTCTAATCTTTTGGTAAGAACACTGATAGGGCAACTCTGTTGGTAATAATCCCAAACAGGAAATGACCTGAGTGTCACACAGAACAGATAAACAAATTGTGAGATATACAAAGGAATATAGCAATGAGAATGGATGGTTTACAGCCACAGATAAAATGTTGAATGACAGAAAGTAGGTACAAAAGCATTTATACTGGATGATTTTGTTTGTGTGAAGTATGAAAACAGGCTAAAATAATGTACACTCTTAGAAGCCAAGTTTTGCACATGATGCACCATCTCTCTGGGACAGTGTCCCTCCCCAGCCCGTCCTATTGGTCTTCTCTGTCTAACTCCTATTCAAGCTGCCATTCTTGACTTGCATGTATCTTTTCCAGAGTCTTTGCCATCTCATTAAGATGTCACCTAGAGAGGGTAGTGCCTGGAAAGAGGCTTGATGGTGGTTTGGGGAATTGTTAATGTTCTGCTGCTTGCTACAGATGCTTATGATGTTGCTTTTGTTGTATGGTTACCATTTGTGTACTTTTCTGAATTTGCTATTTTAATTTCATAAAAAAATTAAAAGCTACTAGTCAGTGTTGTAGAATGTTTGAGTTCTGATGTGATTTTCCTACAGTGTTTCTAAATAGCCTATAATTTGGGATTTTGGTCCAATCTCTTATTTTTGATGTGTGGGATCTCGAATGTAGTGACCCACATTGTGTGAATTAATCTCCGAAAACTCACTTGGAACAGAATGTTAACATTGGATACTGATTCAAAGTCTATGAAGTGTTTAAAATATATTTGGATAGAATTTCAAGGTGAGTTTGGAACACATATTTTTTGATTAATTAGTGACTCCCCAGGATTTGGATTTCTGAAATAGTTGTCTTACCCTCTTTTTCCCGCTTCCCTGGGAAAATGGTTCTCTTAAATCACCTTTGGTTTCTGTGGAAGAGAAAAATACCTGTGATTATTTGTTTTCCATATGCCCACCTAGTAAACATGTGGACAGAGTTTTTTGAGGAAGCAATTTTTATTAGAATGAATATGTAGGAAATGTTATAAATCTATTTTATTACTAGTTTTTTCAGTATTGAGGATTGAACTCAGTGGTGTTCTATAATTGAGCTACATCCCCAGCCATTTTTATTTTAAGACAAGGTCTTGCTAAGTTGCTGAAGCTTGCCTCGATCTTTCTACTTCATACTCTAAGTCAAAGGGATTATAGGTGTGTGCCACTATATTCGGCAGATATTATAAACTTATAATGAAGATATCTAGAAATAATTTCAGCTTCCTTTCCAAAAAGCACAAATACTTATTATTTATGCACAGTCTAACCTGCATTTTTTAAGATAAGTATTTCAGAAATGAGGAAAAAATGGAAAAACATACCAACATTATCAGCATTTATTCAAAATGGCACAGGATTACCTCCGCTATGGTGTTTTAACTGACAAAATAGTTCAGGAAAGAATAATGCTCTCTTCTGAAAGTTGCACGCCTTGGTTTTATTTCTCCTTCCCAGTTTGTGGTTTACAAATTAGATTCCTGGGGCTTTGAGGTTAATGGAACATTCAAGATCCTTTTGTGCAATCTACTTCTGTGACAGACCAATGAAATGAAGCCCACAGAGGCTAAGTGGCCTTCCTTTAGCTGCATTCCTGGGTGGTGAAAGAGGTTGGCTGGGACTCAGTGTGTGAACAAGTCAGTCTGAGTGTTTTCCACAGAAAAAGGGACAACCTAGCAGGGAGCTGGTCCTCATGAAGATGGAGGGAAAGTGATGGGACCTGAGGCAGTGTTAGCTGCTCTCAGAGTGGCATAGGCTCATAAGGAAGACTGGGCCATTCCAATCTGGCCTCCCCAACTGTGGTCCTGAAGCATGCTCAGATGAGATCCTTTCTTATCCTAGGCATTTTCTTCTTCCTTCTATCTTTCTGTACTACTTTAATGCAGAACACTCTGTGTGGGGAGTCAACCATGCACCAGGTGTAGAGTTAGATGTAGAGGAACACTCTTCCTATTATCATGGTGCTGAGCAAGAACAGATATTAAATAAATCATCCTAAGGTGGAAATGCAGGGTGTTGAGAGGTGGATACCAGGGTATTGATTTAGTCTAGAGTGACAGAGAAATGCACATGAGAGCTTCATCTAGGCCAGAAATGGCAGGATGAATCAGCTTTAGACAAGGAATAGCAGTGAACAGGCTGGGCTGGGGACAGCGTCCAGAGCAGTGTGCAAAGCCTGGCTTCAAGAGACACTGTGAGGCCTCTACATCTTTGCTCCTCAAGGCTTGAACTAGTCAAATCCCAGGAATGTGAACCAATACATTTTTTTATGGCTAATCTTCAAACCATACTAAACATATTCTGGAGATAAATAGAGAAAACCAAAGTTATTTGCATAGTGGTTTTCTTTAGAAAAATATAGGACAAATTTTTAAACATGTTGTTATCCTCAAAGAGGATTTGTCCTCCTTTTTGCACGCTCCAAAACACATGTAACATAATCTTGGAGTACCATTTAATTATAATATTAAAAATTTTAGGGTCGGGGGTTGTAGCTCAGTGATAGAGTGCTTGCCAAGCATGTGTGATGAACTGGGTTTGATCCTCAGCATCACATAAAAAACAAATAAATAAAATAAAAGTATACTGTCCACCTACAACTAAAAAATATTTTTTAAAAATTTAAAGTCTCAAAATATAAAAATTTAAAGTCTCAAAATACTTATTTCCTGCATAACTTATAAACTTATGATGTTTATAAGTTATGATCTACTTTGTATAATCTTCTAGAACAAATACTAGAAAAGTCAAATATATTTAAAAGTCTATGTTCATATACTGTCTCCACCCCTACCAAAGAGGGGAACTTGAGGGGCTGTTTCTGAGAATAGCCATACTACAAAGACAGAGAGAAAGTTGGAGAATAATATGGAAACCAAGTGCCTCAAGGAAAGGCTGACAATGCACACATTGTACAGTCTAGAGAAGAGGAATTGATGTAGGAATTAATTTTTATTGTACCAGTCAGGGGATTTGATTTTATCTAGCAGAAATTACCTCTGGCTTGGGCTGGGGATGTGGCTCAAGTGGTATCACGCTCACCTGGCATGTGTGGGGCACTGGGTTCGATCCTCAGCACCACATAAATAAAATAAGTAAAATAAAATAAAGATGTCCACCAATAACTAAAAAATAAATATTAAAAAATTCTCTCTCTTTAAAAAAAAGAAATTACCTCTGGCTTAACAAATATATGAAAAATTTTCAACATCTTCAGCAATCTGGAAAATGCAAATCAAAACTACACTGAAATTTCATCTCACACCAGTCAGAATGGTAATCATTAAGAATACGAACAATAAAACATGCTAGAGAGGACGTGGAGCAAAAGGAACACTTTGACACTGGTGGTGAGATTATAAATTAGTATAGACACTATAGAAATCAGTACGAAGGCTTCTCAAAAGACTAGACATAGAACCACCACATGGCCCAGCTATACCACTTCTCAGTATTTACCCTGAAGAATTAAAGTCATTTTACTACAGTGACACATTCATACCCATGTTTATAGTGGCACAATTCATGATAGCCAAACTATGGAACCAGCCTAGGTGTCCATCAATGAATGAATGGGTAGAAAAAATGTGGTATATATACACAATGGAGTTTTAGTCAGCCAAAAAGATGAATAAAATTATGTCATTGGCAGGAAATGGATGGAACTTGAGAAATTAAGTTAAGAAAATAGACCAAACTCAAAAAGTTCAGGGTTGTATGTTTTCTCTCATATGTGACAGAGAGGAAAAAGGAAAAGAAAATGTGTGTGTGTGGTGTCATGAAAATTGGAGGGAGATCAGTAGAATAGAGCAAAAGGACCAGTGGTAGGGAAGAGGAGAGGGAAAGGAAAATACTGAGGAATGATATTGACCAAGTTATATTTTTATATTGTGTGCATGTATGAGTATATAACAATGAATCCCACCATTATGTATAATTATAATGCACCAATAAAAATATGGGAAAAAATAAATTACTTCTGGCTATCTTAAACCAAAGTGGTATTAGTTGCAAAGGGAATTGAGTTTACATAAGTGGGGATTTTGGCTAGAGATGGGGTAGAGGGAAGGAAAGTACAGGCAAGGTCAGGAATGTCTGAGGCAAATATTGCCAATGCTTCCAAGTGTCCCCTGCACCATGGTGGCACTTGCTCAAGTTCTGGAGCAAGTAGGCAACTGACATTCTGACTTAAGATACATACTGGGCTCCTTCTTATGCTTTGGAAACAGGGAGGAGGCAGAGAGAGGCCAACACTGGGAAAGATCCTGCACAACATGTGAAACATGCAAATAGGGAATATAGTCAACATTTATTTATTTTTTTAATTGCTTATTTTTTGACTTTGCTTGTTTATTTTCTGTTTATTGCTCCTGGGATACTACGTCTTCAAAAGCTGGCATTTTATCTGCTATCTACCTCTGAATCCTTCCCTAAGCCTTGAATACTAGACAATAAATATTTGTGGAATTTATTAATGAATGCACATTCAGGGGATGTAAACATATTCCACATTGCTCCCCACATAGTGAGTGTTTCATTGTTATCGGGATGTGGATTTGGGCTCAAGATAAGGAAAATTTTCTGATATTCAGTTATCCAGCAGTATATATAGTCCATCTCCCAAAAAACAGGATTCTGAGTTTGAAGGAGGCATCAATAGGATTTCAACATGGACATTGGATTAGTCAGCTTTGTGTCACTGTGAACAAAACACCTGACAAGAACACCTTAGAGGGGAAAAAGTTTGTTTTGGCTATGGTTTCAGAGGTTTAGTCCCTGGTGGGCTGACTCCAGGGCTCTGGTGTTAGGGTCTGAAACAAGTCAAGATGGCGCCTGGCATTTTGCCAGAGGGAGTGGTTTGTGAGGTGGCGCCAGCGAGCCATTAAGTGTGGAGATTCCTTATTGGTTGACTGCTGTATCTAGTTTATGTTAATTAAGATAAGCTGTGTGGAATGTATATATACCCCTCCTGTCCTACAATAAACGGCTCCCACTCCTGCTGTATCAATCTACACAAGTTGCTCGTCATCCCCCGGTTATTTTGCTGCAGCTGGACTGCGGCACTCTGGGCCCAAGATGAAGGAATGCATCATGACAGAAAGGTCCTTATACGTGGAAGGTGGTCACAATCAGAAGAAGGTGATAGATTGATAGGACCCGAGGTGAGACTGCTATACTTAAAGATGGAGAAGATGCCATGAGCCAAGGAAAGCAGGAAGCCTCTAAAAGGACAGACCCTTTCCTGAAGCCTCCAAAGGCAACACAGCCCTGCTGACAAACTGATTTTAATCTTATAAGAATAGTTTTAGAATTATGACCTTGAGAATTCATGTGTGTTGTTTTAAACCATTAAGTTTGTGATAATTTGTTTAGCAGCAACAGAAAACCAATCCAGAGCTGGAAAGGTGGCGTATGCCTGCCGCTCAGGAGGCAGAGTCAGGTGAATTGCAAGTTCAAAGCCAGCCTCAGCAAAAAGCGAGGCATTAAGCAACTCAATGAGACCCTGTCTTTAAATAAAATACAAAATAGGGATGTGGTCGAGTGCCCCTGAGTTCAATCTCCAGTACCCACCCCCCCACCCCCGCAAAAAAAAAAAAAAAAAAAAAGCAAGAAAAAGAAAAGGAAAATCAATTCAGGAGGAACATGTGTCTGCTGACTAAATTGACAAAACTGTTCCCTTGATAGTTTAGAAGGAAATCAAGGTCCGTTCCACTTACCTTCACTGTGGAATATGCAGTGGCCCATGTGGCCAATTTCTGCAAACCACCTCCAATTTCCCTGTGGTATGGGGAAGGGAAGTTCTCAACAGTCCTCAGCACCCCCCAAAGCTTTCACCGGTAAAAGGTGGCAAGGTGAATCTTTCCACTCCAAGTCTATCTTTGGGGAAATGTGTTCTCCACCCTTTGATTGGCTCCAAATCTGTCCTGGGGAAAGGGGCTTACAAATGCCTGAGCAGGTTGTTCTTTCTCGGGTCCTTCTAGGAAATGCTGCAGAAGGCTGCAAAACACATGCCTCTCTGGGATTCCAGGAATAACGTGAGCATGCAAAGATGACTAAAAACATCATAGCTCACATCATCCTTTCCTTTTATTAAGCGCCAAGGCACAGTTGGAAAACTTTAAATGTGACATTTTCATGCTCCAATAACCCATTTGGAGAATGCAGTTTCATAAAAGCAGCTGGCTTAGTTCAAAGAGCACTGGGTTGAGTCAAAGGAGTTAGGCTCAACCAAGAACTAGCTCGTGACTTCTCTGGGTTTGTGTTTCTTCGCTATCCAAAAGAAAAGCTGAATTTGGTATTCCTTTATGACTCTCAAGATTTTATTAACTGCCTGCAGCGAGTGTATTACTGATCCGAGAAAAAGTAGTCACCAAATAAATAATACCTGGGATGTCTCATAAAGCCTTCTATTTTAAGACACACTTCATCAATGCTTGACTTCAGAGTTATTTTAAGTTTCACAGAATCATACAATATGGAAGGGGACCATTGAGATTTCCCACTCAATCCTCTGTTTCACAATTAAGGAAACTAAGGCTCAGGGGTTTACCCAGTGTCTCAGAACTGGCATTGATCTCTCAGGCCTGGAATCAAGGTCTAATTCACAAACTAGAGCTCTTCCTACTCTCTCAAGGGCTCTCTTATTTTGTCCTATTTATAAGTCTATAGTTTCTCCTAAACATTGCAGAGAGGAACATCCATTTCCCCAGTGCATGCCAGGGCCGTGGTGAGAGAGCAGACAGGATGGTGCTGGGTGTGCTGTCAAGAGGACATGTTCCCATGTGAAGCTTGTCAGTCTGCATACAAGTAACAGAGTAGAGGTTTGGCCATCACTGCTACCCTGACCACTGACAGTCATTAATTTAGCCTCTGCTCTCTTTCACTGCAAAGCTTGTGTTTCATAGAGTTAGGACTAAAAGTTGGGGAGAAAGTGAGTTCTCCCAGTAAGGGGTTTTCCTTTTCTAGTTCTTACACAATGCTCAGTTTTTCTTCCAAGAACTGGCAAATGAAGAACCAATAATCTGTGCCAAAAGATCAGTTTTCCTCTAAGAAAGTGACAAAGAAAGAAAAGTTCACAGAGTTCCTCTAGGACATGTCCTATCTCTGAAGTACCCGGTGTACACCCAATCAGACAGAAGAAGAGCAAAATACTGTGTCACCCCCGGTTCTATTGCTAGCAAATACGTGTGACAGCAGGCTTTGATTTGTAGCTACCATACTCAGATAGAAGATAATTACATTTCAACTTCCCCACCTCACATAAAAATCAATTTCAGGTATTTTGTTGACCTAAATATGAAAGGTAAAGCAATAAAGTTTTTAGAAGAGAATTTATGAGAATATCTTTATATATTTGGGGTTATAAAAGCTTTCTTTCTTTTTTTGTTTTTCTTTGGTATGGGGGACTGAACCCAGGGGCACTTCATCACTAAGTCACATCCCCAGACTTTTTACTTTTTTTTATTTTGAGACAGAGTCTTCCTAAGGGGCTGAGACTGGCTTTGAACTTGCAATCCTCCTGCCTCAGCCTCCCACATGGCTGGGATTATAGGTGTGCACCCCTGTATCTGGCACAAAAGCTTTCTTCTGCAGGATATAAATTGAAAAATTGGACTGCATTGAAATTCATAGTTTCTGTCCATCAAAAGACTATTCAAAAGACTATTCAGAGAGTAAAAAGTCAAGCCACAAAACAGGAAAAGATATTTTCAATATTTATATTCATCAAAGATCTCATTGTCCAGAATAAGTAAAGAACTTCCACAAATAGATATGAAAAAGTTGGACACTCAGAGAAAAATGGGCAATGAAATGCATCAACACTTCACAACATGCCCCAAATGGCAATGCCAGGTACCATGTTAGCCTTAATCCCTGGATGGATTAGGGTACAGAGGTTGGCCACAAACGTTATGTAACATTTTAATTTAGCCATCAATATTTTCAGTGTGCCAGAAATTATGCTATTCTTCAACTATTTAAAGTCATGATGAAAGTACTGAAATGTAAGTTAAATGTTTGGAAGGGGGGTGTGACCTGGTCTGTTTGGGTTGCTGTAACAAAATGCTTTAGACTGGGTAACTTAAAAACTAACAAATTTATTGCTTATGATTTCAAAGGCTGGGAAATCCACAGTCAAGTTTCCAGCAGATTGAATGTCTGGTGAAGGCTTACTCTCTGCTTCATAAATGGTTCCTTCTCATGGTGTCCTCACATGGTGGAAGGAACAAATAATTTCCCTCAGGCCTCTTTTATTAGGGCACTATTATGGTTTGAATCTGAAATGTCCCCCAAAGGCCATGTGCCAAAGGCTTGGTTGCCAGCCTGTGGTGCTTGCTATTAGAAGGTGGGGACTAATTGGAGTAAGCAGGTCATTAAAAGCATGTCCTTTAAGAGTATATGGGAACCCCTCACACACTTCTTCCTGGCCACCATGAGATGAGCAGCTTTGCTCTAGTACGTGCCATCCCCCTACGCTATGTTCTGCCTTGCCCTGGGTCGAAAACAATGGAGCCAGCTGATTGTGGGCTTCATCCATAGAAACCACGAGTTGAAATAAATCTGTCCTCCTTTATGTTCTCAAGTATTTTGTCACAGCAATGACTGACACAGGCACTAATTCTTAAGGCTCTGCCCTCATGACCAAATTATCAGCTCTTGATACCATCACTTTGGGAATTAGGTTTCAATATATGAACGTTGGAAGACACAAACATTCCGACCACAGCAGTGGGGAGTAGAGTTTTTTGAAATTCTAGTGAGTTTATAATTTTAAAAGAATTGAAGCTGGGTGTGGAGGTGCATGCCTGTAATCCCAGTGATTTGGGAGACTGAGGCAAGAGGATCACAAGTTCGAGGCCAGCCTCCAAATAAAGGGGTGGGGATATAGCTCAATGGTAGAGCACTCTCAGGGTCAATCTCAGTCCCCCCCCATAAGTTGAAGACCATTGACCTTCAAGTATTCTAGAATGCAGGGGTAGTGGTGGTAGAAGAGGCCCATGATATTCCCTGGGTTTCCAGGCCCTTGGAACCCAAGGAAGGTGCATGTAGGACCTAGTCCATAGGAAGTATATCACAGTTGCTTTATGGATGGTGGATTAAGTTCACCTTCCTCACTCACCACACATGTTATTGTAAGTTCCAGTATTTATCAAATTTCTTGAAGACAGCTAGTCTCCTATTCTGACTCATCATCTAGTGGGCAATTATCCTTTATAAATCTCTACCATTTTTTTTTAATTTAAAGGAATCACAAATGAAAAGGCCAAATGTTAGGAAGCATAAGTAAAAAGTACAATGGAAAGAGTAATAAATTTGGCATTTAAAATTGTTCTTTGAGAAAATGGCTTGGGGATGAGACACTTAAGTTTTACAATCCCCTTAAATGGCAAATTTCCCATTATCTATCTTAGGCAGTGAAAGGAACTTTTGGATTAATTAAGCAGTTACTAAGTAATTATTATCATACATATATGTTAGTTTTCAAAACATATCAAGATCCACTTGGTATTGTCACATAATTGCTTTTTCCTTTGGCAAATCAGAAGACTTTAGGATTCTATGTGCCATGGAGTCTTTTGTATGAATGCTAATTATTGCTGTCTTATAAATATACAGAAGTGTTCACCCAGATACACACAATGGCAAAAAAAAAATCTTGTTTTTGTTTTGCTCAGAATGGAGACCGGAAAAAGCTGTTGGATGCAACAAAAGACATATAAACCATTACATGGAGTATTCACAACAAAATCAAGGAGAGTTGTATAAGCTTTCAATTTTTATTCAATAAATTGAGCTTTTCTTGGATTTTTACAGTTGTAAAGTTCTCAAACAGTCCTTTTGGTAATAATTCACTTTGGAGATTTATAGAAAACTAAGAAGTAAATTAATTTATTATGACAAAATTAATTTATTATGATAAAAGACTTAGGAAATTTTAGAGTTGAAAGAAACTTTAGAATTTACTAATATATCAAAAGAGAATGCTCAGTATAATAATTCCTCCAGAATTCAGCATTCATAATTAACTCCTTAGTAATTTGGGGAATATGAGTCAGAGAGACTCTCGATCAACATCAAAAACACATTATTATTACTCACTGCACGTGGATGCCTGGAAATTGATGATGCAGGCAAATATTACTTTATCAGCAGGTTGGGTATGAAATTGTGCAAGTTGGGTATTTGGGATTTAGCAGACACTTTTCCATGGAAGCCATGTTACAAGTGGAGGTTGGATTGCCAGGCCCAGACGTAAAACTGTGAGTACACTGTATCCTGCTTCTGTTAGAGCCCCCGCTCACTTATTTGTGCAATCACAGTTCAGGCTTTATCGTTGCTTCTGTGTGATGTTGGAAACAACAAGACCAGGGTCTCAAGTCCCAGCTCTGCCACACATTGGCTGTGTCTCTTGGAAAATCAATACCATCTTTCCATGCCTGAATTTCCTCTACTGTGAAATGAGGATAATCATACCTTTCTGAGGTCACCTGACTACAAGATGTTCCCCAGTGATTCCCCTTCCTGTGTAGTTCCCTCCCAAACAGAGTAGAGCTTACCTGTATAACCAGTAGGAGATTATGGAAATGATAGATGTTATTTCTGATGCTAGGTCATAAAATATATAGTGGCTTGCTTCCCTTGGATCTTTTGCTCCGGGGGAAGCCAGCTGCGATGATGTAAGGATGCTCAAGTAGCCCCATACCTAAGCAGTCCACGTGTCAGGGAGCTGAGATTTCCTGCCAACAGCTAGAAATTTCTTTCCAGTCATGTGAGGGATGATTCCTTAACTCCAGCTAAACCTTCTGATGACAGCAGCTTCAACATCTTAACTCTAACTTCATGAGCCACTCTGAGCCAGAGCCACTAGCAAGTCATCCTCAGATTCCTGACTCACAGAACTATGTGAGATGATAATGTTTATTGTTTTAAGCTCCTAAGTATTGGGGTAATTTATAAGGGATCATAGATAGCTAATATAACACATCATGGACTGGATGATGTAAGGAATGTAGAAGACTTAGCCTAGTGTCTGGGCAAAGAAAGTACACACCAAGTGGTGGCTCTTAGTATCATTATTTTATTGTCATGTCTTAAATACCTGGTCATCAGTCTCCATCACACAGACAGTACTGAGGACAGTAGGGGACATTTCCTTCTTCTTCCCATCGGGTTTCCCTCTGACTCCACAGAGTTAACAGATTAGGAAGGTGCCCACAGTCCTTTTTGCCTCTGGTCTCCCTCTTCTTCTCTTTCCTACACTTCTTCCTTCTTCTTGGGGTCCTGGCTTCATGCAGAGGCACCTGGCTTTAGGCGAGTGAGACAGTGAGATGGGTTCTGATTGCAGCCTAGTATTCCTTGATCCTCCACTGGAGGGTGCATAACTTTGATGCTTTTTTGTGCTAAAGATTGTTTCCATCAGAGACAGGGGGTCCATCTGAAGGAGGTTGATAGCAACCCCAGAATGTCACAATGTACTAGTAGCATAATAATATTTAGTTTTCTGTGAATATTCACTGTAGTGTTTCTGTTGTGCCCAATGAACAGTCCTCCTGTTCTGCTGTTCCTTTTTTGGTGAGGCATGAGGGAATTGGTCTCCTAATATACCATCTGCAATTATTTGTCCACACCGCCCTCAGCATCCCTGAACTGGACACTGAGCTCACTGGCAGGTTATTTGAAAGGTTTTCTGGTGCTTCTGTGAGTCCCGGACTCTCAGAAATGTGGCCTGTTAGGAACATAGGATTCAAAGTTGGTCCCATGGTTCCCCATGGCTTCCTATGGCAGTTTTCACACCATCATCTGGGTTCTGTGGACTGTTGTGGTCCATCCCTTCACCAGTTGACAGTCAATTCTCACTTAAATTCAGGTCTTCTAGGAGTCGCTTTTTGTATCTAAAGAAGGAAACCTTTATACCTTCAGGGTGTACTTGATATGAATGAAGTCTACCTAGAGAAAAGGAATCAAGCACAAAATTATTAATCAGAATTTGCCTTCATGTAGACATATTCAATTAGAGTTAATTAGCAACAATGGCAAATTCTCCTGTTATTATGAGGCTTAATGGGAGAATTCTAGAGAATAGAAAGAATTCATGAGAGTGCTTATTAATTCACACAAATACTAGGCTGAGAATTTCATGTGAGAAAAAAAATTTAGAATGCAAATAATAAAAATGCAATTAGGAAATTATTTTCAGAGTGTTCCAAGATTACTGAAAAAAAACAAAACTAACATTTACCTGTAATCACCTTCACTTTATCTATATTAACCTTCACTTATAATAATCCCATGAGGGGCATTCTATTATCTCCCATCTTACAAATGAGAAAATTGAGCAGAGTGATTAAAACATTTGCCAAAGTTGTACAATGGGTAAGAAGCAGAAGCGAGCTCAGATGTCTTTTTCTTTTTTCTCTTGGTACTGGAGATTGAACCTAGGGGTGCTTAAACACTGAGCCATGTCCTCAGCCCCTTTTTTTAAAAAAATATATTTTTTTATTTGGAGATAGGGTCTTGCTGAGTTGCTTAGAGTCTTGCTAAATTGCTGAGACTGGCTTTGAACTCATGATCCTCCTGCCTCAGCCTCCCCAGCCTCTGGGACTATGGGAGTGCACACCATGCCCAGCCTTAGATGTCTTTTTCACAACCTTGTGGAACTTTCCCTAGATTAGAAGTTTTGCTTTATAAAAACATGGGTGGGGGAGTAATGTGTAGTGATAGGGCACTTGCTTAGCATGTATGAGGCCCTGGGTTTGATCCTCAGCACCACAAAGAAGAGAGGGAGGGCAGAGAAAGGGGAAGAAGATCCCACAGAAGCAGCTTGAGGTGGGGTCTGAGGAAACCCAGGTATGCTCAGGGCCTCAGGCAGCTTTCTTAGAGTGGGCTTCTGAGGGGATGGGCTTTCCGAGTGGGAAGGGAAGGGAGAAGGCAGAAGACCTCCCAGAGACCCCAGGTGGACACACAAGCCATGCCTTCTTTCCCTTTAGAGAGCTTCCCTAATCAAAACTTGCCTGCTTTCTATCAAGTGTGCGTGTATTGCTGCATGCCATGTTGAGAATACAGACTCCTGTGTCTTCCTGTCTTGGGAAGCTGTTTTTGCCTATGATATTCATGAGCAACTGGCAAATTCATAAGCATAATGAAAAGCCAAATCAAATGCCAGGTTGGGACAGAACAGTTGAATCTTCTAAACACTTCATCTTTCTGTTCCAAGTGTCCTACCACAAAAGCCACCCTCCAAAGCCAGGATCCCTGAGGATGGTGAAACTGCTTTGGCCCGGCTGTAAGGGTGTGAGAGCATCCCAGAATAGATTCTCAGTAAAAGTTTCCATATGGGTACTAAGTTCCCCAAGGGTGGGTGCTGGGTTCCCAAAGAGAGAGATGGGCACAGTAGCTGGGTGGGTGCTTAGAGCCTCCAATGCATATCAGGAAATAAGAAGCCAGGCTGGGGCCAGGTCATGAATGCTGAGCTACTTCCTAAAAATGAATATTCTCCATCAAAACTCCAATCATCTTTGTGACTGCTCAGGAGAGCTGTGGTTCGGGATCTCAGTTGTCCATGGCTGGGAGCTGTTTAGGTTTCTATTGGTTCTCCATCCAGACGTCTCCTGGGATCTGTTTTATCATTTCCGAGCTGGCTTTTATCACTCCCGTAACCAGAGTCACTGCTAGCTGCAGTGTGCCTTTGCCTCTAGTAGCATGCACCTGCGTCACTTCTTTGGCCGACTGCCCCAGGCATTTACAATCAACCCTTGTTTTACTCAGCTTTTTCATCGCTGTGACCCAAAGACCTGGCAAGAACAATTTTAGAGGAGGAAAAGTTTATTATGTCCTCATGGTTTTAGAGGTCTCAGTCCATAGAAGGCTGACTCCGTTGCTCTGTGCCCAAGGGTGAGGCAGAGCATCAGGGCAGAAGGACATGGCAGAGAGCGACTTGGCTCACCAGAGACAAAATATATACCCCAAAGGCACATCCCCAGTGACCCACCTCCTCCAGCCACACCCTACCCAGTTAATCACTATCGGTGGATTAACCCACTGATCAATATAAGACTCTTGTAACACTAACACTTCACCCTTGAATGCTCTTGTATTGTCTCACACATGAACTTTTTGGGGGTGCCTCATATCTAAACCATAATAGCCCTTAATATTCAAAATTGTTTTCTATTTAAAAATAAATTAAGGTATATTTTACAACAGAATTCACCTTTTGACTATATTTATGTGATTACAACCACGAATATAGTCAAAATATATAAAAATGATTCCATAACCTCTTGAAATTTCCATAGAACTGTCCTTTGTAGGTGACGTCAGTTCCAAATTTTTTAAGGGCCCAAGCAAAATGCAGGGGAAAATGACCATGAAAAAAACTAAAGCATAAAGCTGTTTTATTTCTTCTGCAATCTTTTCTGACTTGTGGTGTTTTTCATCTGACACTTAATTTTCTAAGTCAAAAAATTAAAATTTTACATTAGCGTACATTTTATCATTTATCCCTAAATCGAATAACAAGCAATTTTGAGTGCAAATACAGAAACATTTAACTGGTATACAGAATCCATATTTTGTGGCTGGCACATTCATATTTTATTCTCATTAGAAGTAAGGGAAACTGCACGGAATTAGTTTAATTGCTTTTATTTCACTTTCTGCTGCAAGTACTTTCTATCAATACCCTACGGGGCCAGTGTGTTTTGTAACATGCTTTCCTTGTGTTCTCTCTGTATTCTCATGCATCACGGATCCAGAATTCTGTGCTCATGAAACATCATGAATACTCTACATGAATGGGTAGTAAGGGATAGTAGAGGGTGAGAATTCTGATGTATCTTCTCTCCTCATGTGCATATTCAGTGATCCATCAGACTTGGCTTACAAAACCCAAGTTCAGAGATAAAATTATTAAAAGTCTCAAAAAAATCACAGCAGAACCCTGAACTAAGCATGCGGCCTCCGGAACACACAGTTCCTAGGCCTGTCACTCATCATCACCCCTCCCTCCCTTTACCTCTCTGACTACCATTGATCTGTTTTCTGCCCTTTCAGGAATGTAATATAAATGGAATCCCACACCATAAAGCTCTTAGAGTCTGCTTCCTTTCCTGTGTTGTAATGCACTGGAAATTCATCTATGCTGGTGCTCAGCACACCAACTGAGCTCCTAAACGCATGGCTAAGGAGGTACTTGGTTCTCTGTTGTTGCTGATTAACCTGAGTACAATGCCTGGCACATAACTAAGCCTCAAATTTTCATTGTTACTGTTGCGCAAGATGAAATGCCAGTAGGAATGTATGATCTACATCTAAAGATGCAATTAGAGCACAAAGAGCTACATCGAACTCAGAAATTTTAGGACATGCCTCATAAGTTTGGTTTATTGGTATTTCTCCACCTGAGTAGGTTGTGGAGTTTTTCTGGGCTGGGAAGGAAAGGGATAGAGTTGTGAGTGTGCACGTCCGCCTAAATACTCTCTAGGATAGTTAATCTATGTGGTTTTAGTGTAATTTTACTAAAAGTCGACCTGGGAAAGGAAGGGAAGGATCTGGCAAGCTGGGGTTCTGGTGAGGTGGCTCCTGTCACATCTCTCTGTTGCTCTCCCTGCAGAGCACACCTGCCTAACTCATTACCTGCTTCATGGTGATATAGCACAATCTGATCTTTCATTTCTCTCCCACCCTGCTGCCTGGCTCCTTGCGTCACCTGCATTCCTGGTGATGTCATCCTTCTTTCAGTTCCCTAGCTTCACTTCTTCCACGCCAGTGAGGCATTCCTGGGTTCCTGGGTTGAACTTAGCCTTCAGAGATCAAGCCATAAACAAGTGAGCTGGTGACTGAAGGAGGCTGGCTGCACCATATGGCTTCCTTCTCCTGTAGCAGTGCAAGGGGACAGGCATTTCTCCTTCCTCTTCCCTAGCCAGAGCCCTTTCTCCAGTGTGACATGGGGACTAGAACCTGAAATTCAGAACCAGTATGTCTAGATTCCAATTCCACATACTATTTTCAGCTATGTGATTGTTTACAATCTCCATTCCTCAGTTTTCCCATCTGTGAAAAGGGTAAAAATAATAACATTGTTTGGTACTTTTATGTCAATTATTTTAAAGAATAATGTAAATAAGAACATATAAATGTAAATAAACAATGGACAAAATTTCACAAATTGAACCACCCAGGGAATGAGCTTCTGGATCAAGAATCAGAACATTCCAAAGACTCTTCATTCCCCCCCACCTCCTGATGCATAGGACTGCTTTCAGGATAAGTGAGCTAATATTTGTAAAATCCTTAGAATGGTGCCTGGCATATAGTTATCATTTTACCACAATATGTTTTTTTAAAATAAATTAATTATAAGGAAACTATTGGCTTCAGGAAGCTCAGCTGCTTCTTCCATATAGTGAGAGCATGGCTCTCATACAAGTTAGGGCTTCCCTCTCTTCATGCAGAGCAGCCGGCAGGAAGAGTGAAGAGTCTTCAAAATAATCAATTATTTCCTTATCCCTGAGGACCAGGTGGTGCATTATATGGCAAATGGCTCCTGTGGAATGCCAACAATTTTGTTTAGATGAAAGAAGAAATAAGCAATCAGACTGCTGTCACCACTTAACAAAAGGCCAGATGCTGTGGTGCATGACAGCCAGGGCCAGAAATGAGGGGTCCTGCATCGAGGTGGGGGGGGGGGGCGGTTCCTGGATGTGTCTTCCTGCATCACCTGCACATCCTATGAGACACACAAAGAAAACTGGGCTGAGGAAAATTCCTGAAGAAATGGCCAAAATGGACTGAAGCAGCACTAAAAGAATTAGTACATTCATGAATAAGTTCACACAATGTTTTAAAATTTATGAACAGAGGAAATGGTTATGCCATCCATGGTGACTAACACTGCACTTTTATTCAACCTCAGAATACATCTCTGCTCCTTCTCTTCTCTTTGTGACATAAGGACCAAAAGACAGTAACATCATAGAAATTAAATTGAAGAAATTAGAAGGGAAAAGAATGATAGTTGCCAACACATTTTTGGAACATATTAAATTCTGCACAAAGCAGCCATTATTCTGTTTTATTACGGCTTAGAGTCACCAATTTTAGATGGAAAGCGAAAGATTCAGGTGAGAAGGTAAAGAAGGGTGAAGACATTTCCTGATGAGTAAACTAGGGGGCAGAAGGCAGTCCTGAGAGCTGTTGGCTTATCACATTTTACTGGAAAACACCCCATTCATATTTTGAAGGAAGAATTCCTACAAAGAAGCAGCATTAAGGGAAACAACCAAGTGACAATGTCAAAAAATCTGTAGCACTCGTCAGATTTCAAGGAGAGTTTTAAAATTCCTTGATCCTGCTTTTTACATAGGCAGACATATATTTTTAAAAATTGCTATATAAATATGCTTCTGGAGTTGTAGGGTCAGGTTCCACCCTGGAAATCAAGACCATTTTTATTAAGTCTGGAATCTTCTTTGAGCAAGCCAGAGCTGCTTCCTCAGAGTGGAGTGCCACCACCATACCTCAGTTGGTCCTGAGTGTGTCTCTTTTGAAGGAATTCAGAGTACAGAAAGGCCCAAATGGGGAACCAGTTGGGCACATCATAGCTGATCCAGCAATTTCTTTGGTACTGATACAAAGAAGTTGAATGCAGTGCTCCCTCGACCTCACTTTAGGATTTTTTAAATCAAGAAGAAAATATGGTGCCTATGGTGTGTGTGTGTGTGTGTGTGTATGTGTGTGTGTGTGTGTGAGAGAGAGAGAGAGAGAGAGAGAGAGAGAAGAAGCTAGAGAGTGTGCTTCACTAAACCCCTATGCCTGTTTAAATTTCAATAATTTAGGCTTCAGTTTCCACAGAAACAATGCACACAATGGTCAAGAATAATTTCATAAAAATTAGGGTAGTTACTGCTCATGGGTCGCTCTGGTTTCAGACCTTAAACAAATGAAGAGTGGCTACTATGGAGAGGAGGGAAGTTTATGTTATATAACTAGTAGAACTGAAGTCCTTATTGAATGAAGATAATTCCTAGACTGGTTTCTGTTGTAGCGACATTCTAAATTTATTTTCTTTTTTAAAAAAAATATTTATTTTTTTTAGTTGTGGTTGGACACAATACCTTTGTTTTTATTTATTTATTTTTGTATGGTGCTGAGGACCAAACCCAGGGCTTCGCACGCGCTAGGTGAACGCTCTACTGCTGAGCCACAATCCCAGCCCTGCGACATTCTAAATTTTTAAGTTAACTAACTAACTAACTAACTATTAGGCTAACCAACTTGTAAAATTCCATAATAATTTTATGAACCCTTGTATGAATTAATTAATTTTTCTGGGCTTTTGATAGTGATATTTTCAGTTTGGCAGTTTGGGTTAGGGTGTTTCTTTTACCTCTTTGGCATTAGGCCACTAAAAGGTAAGTAGGTAAAAGTATCGTTTATAGGCATCTGAGGATAGTGGATGAACATGGCTCAAATGGAAGACTGGTGAAGATGGGTTTCAAATCTTATCTACATTCATGGCTTTATCCAGTATTCTTCAATAACAAAGTGACCGTGGCTCTCTACTGATGAAGCACAATGACAAGTAGCTTAAACATACCTAAACCTTTTTCTGGGAAAACCTGTATATCCATGGCAGATCACTATCTGTGATAGATTAAAGATGGCAGTCAGTTCTTTCATACTCTTCCCATTGAGAGGTGGCTGTTGATTTCCCTCTCCTTGATTCTGAACTGCACTTAATGATTTAATTATTAAAAACAATGCAGTGAAGTTATGTTCTGGGACTCCTAAGACTAGGTAATATGGAAGCATACAGTTTCTGCCCAGGCTTCTTAGACCTAACTACCATATTGTGAGGAAGCTCAAGGATACCTGTAGAGAAGCCCATGTGGAAAGGAACTGAAGCTCCAGATATCCACTTGGTTGAGCTCTAAGGTGACAGGAGCACCCACTTGCCAACCATGTGAGTGAGTCATCTTGAAAGTGAACACAGTCCCAGTTGAGTTGTTCTTGCTGGTAAACTATATTAAGTAGAGAGAAGTTGTGCCCTCCAAGTCCTGTTTAAATTGCAGATTCGTAAGCAAAATGACTGTCATGTTTTATACAACTAATTTTTTGTTCATTTGTTTCAGTTTTTAATATAGCAGAAGATAACTGAAACATCACCCAGCAAGTTTTGGTCGACAGTGGGTTGAAAGTCAGTGACCATTACTGGTCTTTAAGGACAAGAATGCCAGTGATTTAGCCTTCATCTCCATGGGACTCAACAGCTTCTCAATTCTGCTTAAATTTATGGAAAGCAGATCCATCTCATTAGGCAGATGGTTATTAAGTTACTATTATTATTAAGCAGATGACTATCACTATTAAGTACTATTGTTATTAAGCAGATGACTATCACTATTGTTTCATTTCTTGCTGGAATCTATGGGGAAACTGAACATAGTCTAGAAGTCTTGTCTTGGAAGCTCTGGAGATGGCTGAGTTGGTCCAGACAGAACCTGTTGCTTATGTATTTACATTCATAGGATTATCTTTTAGAAATTCAACATTGTCACTAAACTTAGTGTGGACCCATTTTGTCCCACCAAGACCTGAGTACAAGAATTGTACTCTGCAGAGTGGGACCTTACTGAATTTGGACTAGTTGTATAGGGAGATGCTGGCTTTTGGGTGGAATATTGTTGCAGGATTTCTTTTCTCATGTTTCCATTTGGTAGAGCTGTCTTCTGGCATGCAGTTAGGTGGTCATTGCCTCACCTGTACAACTTAACCCCTTTCTATTCGCACGTTTGCAAACTGTGATTCCATCCCAGGAGGTAAGGGTTTGTTATTGTGGTCATGACTGTCATGAACCTATTTCTTTCAATATCCTATTAAAAAAAATGCTTGCCATTCTAATGGGGCTAAAATGAAATCTCAGTATAGTTTTGATTTGTGTTTCCTTGACTGCTAAGGATGTTGAACATTTTTTTTCATATATTTATTGCCCATTTACATTACTTCTTATCAGAAATGTCTGTTTAGTTCATTTGCCCATTTACCAATTGTATTTTTTTTTGGTGGTAAATTTTTGAACTCATTATATATTCGGTATATTAATCCTCTGTCAGAAAAGTAGTGGGCAAAGATTTTTCCCATTCTCTAGGTTTTAACACTCTTTTTCCCTTTTAAGTTAATGTCATTCCACTTATTTATTCTTGGTTTTCTATCTTTAGCTTGAGACATTTCATAAGGAAATGCTGCCTGCCCCTATATGTTGGAGTGTTTACTGCATGATTTCTTCTAGTAATTGCAAAATTTCTCTTTTAATTCCTATGTCTCTGATCCAATTTGAATTGACTTTTGTGCAGAGTGAAAGATAAGAATCTAGTTTCATTCTACTACATATGGATATCCAGTTTCCCTGTATTATTAGTTCAAAAAACTGTCTTTTCTCCAACATACATTTTTGGCATCTTTGTCAAGGATAACTGTATCTATGTAGGTTTTTCTCTCATGTCTTTTATTCTGTTCTGTCGGTCTTCATGTTTGTTTTATGCCAATACCATGCTAGTTTTAAAAAATATTTTTTGATTGTGGATGGACACAATACCTTTATTTATTTTTATGTGGTGCTGAGGATCGAACCCAGTGGCATGTGTTCTACCACTGAGCCACAACCCCAGCCCTACCATGCTAGTTTTATTAAGAAAACTTTGAGGTATAATTTGAGGTCAGGTATTATTATGCCTCCAGACTTGTTTTTATTGCTCAGAATTGCTTGGCTCTTCTAGATATTTTATTCTTCTGTATGGATTTTAGGTATTTTGGTGGGGATTGCATTGAATTAATAGATCACATTGAATCAATAGATCAATATGGCCACTTTTACAATATTTAATCTTGCCTATCCAAGAACAGTCTTTCCATCCTCTAACATCCTGTTTAATTTCTCTCTTCAGCAATCTATAGTTTTCTTTATAGAAGTCTTTCACCTCCTTTGATTTCATCTTACCCCAATTGGAATGGCAGCATCAAGAATATGAATAATAATAAATGCTGATGAAGATGTAGGGAGAAAGGAACACTTATACCTTGTTGATGGGACTGCAAATGAGTACAACTACTATGAAGATCAGTGTGGAGGTTCCTCAAAAGACTGGGAATGGAACCAATATATAACCCAGCTATTTCACTCCTTGGTATTTATCCCAAAAAGCTGAAATTAGCACACTATAGTGATAATCTGCGTTTCAATGTTTATAGCAGTGCAGCTCATATTAGCCAAATTATGGAACCAGTCTCCGTGTCTATGAACAAATGAGTGCTATTGTTTTAGTCAATCTTTGAGTTGCTGTGAACAAAAGACACAACAAGAAAAACTTAAAAAAGGAAAAGTTTATTTTGGCTCACAGTTTCAGAAGTTCAGTCCCTGTCCGGCCAATTCCACAGCTCTGGGCCTGAAGTAAGGCAGAACATCATGGCAGAAGGGTGTGGTGGAGGAAAGCAGCTCAGGACATAACAAACAGGAAGCAGAGAGAGAGCAAGCTCCACTCACCAAGGACAAAATGTAAATACAAAGGCCTACCGTAGAGACCTACTTCCTGTAGCCACCCCCCTACTGGGCAATAACTGCCTACAGTTATTATCAGTGGATTAACCCACTGATTTGGTTACACCTTTCACAATCTGCTCATTTCACTTCTGAAAATTCTTACATTGTGTCACACATGAGCATTTGGGGGACACCTCATATCTAAACTATAACTGGAATATATGTGCTCAATGAAGTTCTACTCATCCATAAAGAAGAATGAAATTATGTCATTTGCTGGTAAATGGATAGAACTGGAGAATGTCATGCTAAGTAAAATAAGCCAAATGCATAAAGCCAAGTGTTGAACTTTTTTTTTTTTTTCATAAGCATGAACTTGAAAGAAATAAGGGGAAAAATTGGGAGTGATCTCATGAAAAGAGAATGAAAAACAGTAAATGAAGGAGATTAAAAGTAGGGGTGGGAAAGGATAGGAACAGTGGAAGGAAATTGACTAAATTATGCTACATGCATGTATGAATATATCACAGTGATTCAAATTTTTATGTATAATTTTAATTCATTGAATAAATAAATAAAAGGAGGACTTAGAGGAAGGGGTTCTTGGGGAGGGGAGAGAGGGGAAGTTACTGAGGAAGGAAATTGAGCAAATTATGTTGTATGCATCTATGAATATGTCACAATGAACCCCACTGTTATGTGTGACTATAATGTACTAATTAAGACACAAAGAAAGAGAAAATGCTGAACTCTTTAAAGAAGCAAGGGACTGGAAAGACAAGGGGGTATTTCTGAGGTGCTAGGGCTGTTCTAAGTCTTGATCTGGAAGGAATTTACACAGGTGTAACTTACAAGCACAGTCTTCCAGCTGTATGCTCAAGATTTGTACACTCTACTGTATATAAACTACACCTCGACGAAACACAGCTAAGGAGAGACATACTAGTTGGGAAAACACGTTTGCAGTTTCCACACAAGGTATGGGTGGGTGGTGAAGATACATGGAAGATTGCTCAGGAGGGGTCCTATTTGTTACCATAGATTGTTACCATGTGTATGTTGCCATTAAATTCATTTCTTAGGCAAGCAACCCAACAATCTGAAACCATTTTGCTTCATCTTGGGAGGGGAACATGTCTTCCTTTGTTTAAGTCCTCCTGCCCAGAGAGAAATGGTACTTTTCAGGTTAAAATCACATAAACAAGAGCCTTGCAATAATGCCTAGAAGCGGAGGAAACAAAAGAAACTAAGAATACTGCCCTGCTAAGCAACACACACTTGGAATAACCACAGAACCATTTAAGTCATATTGGGTCTAATTAGAACCTAGAATGGGTAGTCAGGTTAACACATAGCAATTTCATTGCCTTTGGGAGTTCGACATTCTGAACAGGTACCAAAGTATCAAGCATGCATCATCTAGAAAGCCTCTAGTATTTTATAAAATGCCCTTCTCGTGGCTACCCAGCTCCTTGGTGGCTCTTACAGCCACTTCTCACCCAAAAAGAACTGTTTTAGAAAAGCCCAGGGTTGTAACTTCTTATTTTGAAAGTACTATTATCCTTGTAACACCAGTTTGCTGGATATTCCACTTTGGTTCCTATAAGTGGTGTTAATCCTCCTGGGTTTACTTGGAATTAGGGTAATTTTCTCCCCATGTCATCAAACTCCAATATTTTTTATTTTGGGAACTTATTTTCACTATTAATCTTAACCAAGTGCCAGTAAAATAACAAAAGCAGCAAAGTTCTGGGGAAAAAAAAATCTAATAGTGAGAAATTGGCCAGATCCTTTAAAACCAACTGTGGGTTTTTCATATGCAGATATAGCTTTATTATTTTCCCCAAACTTAATTATAGCCAGAAAAATGGGCATGAGGATTTAGTCCACCATGACTTCTCTTTGTGCAATAAGAGATGGTGCAGGTTGGGATGGGAAAAGACTTTATTGAGTCATCCTCAGTAGAGGAGTGGAAAGAGGGAAAACAATGGAACAATATCTGCAGGCCAATCATTTACTGTGGCTTTAGCAAAACGGCTTTCCATAGCACCTGCCATACTCTCCACCCCTGCCCTGCTTTTTAGGATATTTTGCCATCTACTGGTTTTAGCACCCAGTCAGTCCTGGTGGTTAACTAGGGATGTCAGATCAAAATCACATGATATTGTCCACGATAATTAGTTGAGAAGCAAATTGGTTCAGGGCAGAAGGATGGATTCTAGAATCAGATTTGCTACTGACTATGATCTAGGATTGTTGAGTTAATTTCTCTGTGACTGTTATGAAACATGAGTATTAGGGTTATTGAAGGAGATCAAGTGATATAGTATATAAACATGCCAGTCACATGGTAGTTGCTCACTAAATAGACTTTTTAAAAATAGTTTTTATTTGTTCCTTTTAGTTATACATGACAGTAGCAGGTGTTTTGACATATCATACATACATGGAGCATAACTTCCCATTCTTATGGTTGTATATGAATGTGGAGTTACAATGGTCGTGTATTCATATATGAACAAAGGAAAGTTATATCTGATTCATTCTACTGCCTTTCCCATTCCCATCCCCCTTCCCTTCCTCCCATTCCTCCCTGTCCAATCCAGTGAACCTCCACTCCTGTCCCCATTTTGAGTTGGCATCTGCATATCAGAGAGAACATTGGGCATTTGGTTTTTGTTTAATAGGTTAAAAACAAAAAAAGGTTCCTCCAAAACTATGATTAGCATCTTAACCTCTTCCTGGTCAATTGTCTTAAACAAAGCCCTGAGTCCCTAATGCCTTGCCTATGATTTTAATACAAATGTAAATAAATGAAATGTATTCCACTGTCCTTAAGGGCATTTCTATTGATGTCATGTTCTGTGTACAGAAGAAAATCCCTCTCACCTGCCTTCTCTTCCTTGAGAAGTGATATATCTGAATAGGTAGGTGTCCATGGAGCTATGGAAAGGAAGAAGGAGGGATGTGACCTGACGAGGAGAAGAGGTGAGGACGAGGCCCTTGTAATTTTTATTGTTAGAGTTTTTTTCCTAATTTGGTTCTGAAGTCTTTCTTGAGACTTGATAAGCCATGATAACCACTCTGTAGGAGACCCCTAATTAGGGGTTCATACAGGTGTGTGAAGCAGATGAGACCCATGAAGAAGTGAAGCCAAAATGTATGGAAAAGAGGAAATTTATTACTCATGGGTCCCTGAGAAGTTAGGGTACCAGTGGAAGTCCAGAGACATCAGAGCACTGACCTCAACCAACAGGAAGGGAAAGGAAGAAGAGGGATAGGAGAAGGGGGAGGGGAGGGATATGGAGAAAAGGAGGTAATCCACGGGAACATTATCGGAGGTTGTGAGTATAACACTTTAGTTTAAAAAATCCTATACAAAGAAGAATTTATTTACATGACTCTGTTATTGATAATTTGGTTTTATTGTGGTCTGTTGTTAGATTTTGTATTGAATTTGTGTTGGATTTTGGTTCAGTGAGATAAAGAATAGACAGGAAGAACCTCAACCAACCACATGGGAGAGTTGGGGGGTAGTTATAACTAGTTCAAAGGTGACAGAGTATAACTGGGCTTATACAACTTGTGTCGGGCCTAAAAAAATCAATGCTGAGGTAGCAACAAATTTATGACATAATCTTAGTCATATATACTGAAATTAATTTAAGAAAAAAAATTCTGAAATAAAACATGAAACTACATATTGATTAGGTATATCAGGTACATTAAAAAGAATCATCCCAAACTGGCCAACTCTGAAAAAAAAAAAAAAAAAAAAAAAAGATTTCCTTTGGGCATCTAGTCAAAGAGATCAAATCACTTGTAGGGAAAACAAAAATCAGATTGTCATTAGATTTTTGACAACAATGTTTAACACTTGAAAACAATGGAATAGTAGTCAAGATATTCTTGGAAAGAAAGTATGAACCACAAATTTTATAGTCAGCCAAATTCATCCTCAAGTTTAGAAGCCACAAACAAACTTTAATGAGCATGTGAGAACTCAGAAAATATAGTTCCCTTCAGCTCCTTTTGAGAAATATACAATAAAGGGGCTTCATACAACCAAAATGATTGAAGGAACATAGACACAGGAAATGGTTATGGGCATTGAAAGTATTCAATGAACTGAGAACTAAAACAATAATAGTTGTGAGAGAGAGAGAGAGAGAGAGAGAGAGAGAGAGAGAGAGAGAGAGAGGTGTGTACTAGATGGCTATTTTCTCTAAGAGTGCAAATACACTAAAAATTAAGGGATTAAGGGCCTGGGAGAATATATGAAGAGTATCACAAACACACTGATTCCCTTATAGGCATTAAGTGGGAGTAAAAAAAAGTCTTTCCAATACTAGCAGAGAAAAGTGGGACAGGGAAAAATGACATAACTCAGTAATTTCAATATTACTTATAATAGAAAAGCAACAGACTGTAGCTGAGAGAGAGAGAGAGAGAGAGAGAGAGAGAGAGAGAGAGGTATTAAGAGTATTACATAAAAGTAATAGTATAAAGGCAAATTCAAAGAACAATAGCTAGGCCTTTTTAAAAGCCAGGTTTTATACTCCCTTAAAAAGAGAGCACATAAAATAAACCATATGGTTAAAGGCTATTTGTAAGGACACACATATTTAAACATACATAATACACAAGATGTAGGAATTGAGATCAAACATATGAATCATATCAACAAATTTAATAAAAAATTTTAGATTGGGTAACAAGGCAAATTAATAATATTTTGTAAGAAAGACAAGCCCCAAACAGAAAGATCCAAGAGGTCAATAAAAGGATGGACAAAGACCCATCAGGCATTTACAAATAAAAAGAAGGCCACAGTCTCAATCTTGATACATGACAAGGTAGAATTAAAGCATTTTAAAAAGCATTTTTTTAAAAAAGACAAGAAAAGACACTTTATAAGGCCAAAGTCTTTACAAAGATGACTGATATTATTTACACACCCAACTACACTTTAACAACTTTCATAAAGCAACAATTACGAGAAATGTAAGAGAAAGGAAAACATGTACTGACAGTAGAAAATTCTAATATAACTTGCTCAATTCCAAACATCACTGAGAGAAGAAAATGTAGAAGATCTATGCAACATAGCTAAGTGGATCTTGTAAATAGCTAACTATTCACCCTGATAATGGATGATATACCTTTCCATTGAACATGGTACATTCATGAAGATTGACCATATTTCAGGCTACAAAGAAAACCTGGATAAATTCTGAAGAATTGATTCTGTCAAAAAGCTATAAAGTTACTATATAATCAGGAAACACAAAAGACTTCCTACTTGGAAATTTAAACACTGGTTTTTAAACAAATTAGGGTCAAGGAAGAAATACTAAATGCAATTGTAAAATTCTTCCTTCCTTTTCTTTTTGCAGTGCTGGGGATAGAACCCAGGGTCTCACACAGGCTAGACAAGTGCTTTACCCCCAGCCCTAGAAAATTAAAATCTACAATAAATGGTAAACAGAAGAAAAAGTATACCTACCTAATCATATCAAAGAAATGTAAGTATAAATGAATTAAATAACCAAGATTAAAAACTAAGAAAAGAACCAAAACAACAAAACAGAAAAAGGCAGAAAGAAGTTAAAATAGATGGAAGCAAAAACGAATTAGAAAAATTGGATCTTTGAAACAAAATGGACTAACTGTTAGCTAATCTAATCAGGAAAAAAAGAAGGAGCAAACACTCAAAATTAGAAATGTCAAGGGGGGGAAAAGATCAAAACAGAGGAAATTTTAAAAAATCATTAGACACATTGAACAATTTTCTATGTAAACACATTTGACAATCTCTATGAATTGAGTACATTTCTAGAAAAATACAATTCACATGCTGACTCCAGTGGAGAGACACAAAAGGCCCACCATACAATCTTCTCACAATAGGTAGTCATATAAAGAGAGAAAATTTATTGAAATAAATTGCAGTGATGTTCTTGGACACCTGAGAAAAAATCTTTCCCTAAAATATTATCCATGGGGACTAAGAAAATGTTATCAGCAAATTTAACGCAAGAAGTTGATGGTACTGCATTTATAATGCAAGAAACAGTTTGGTTTTGAACCTGGAATGAGCATAAGCAGAGGCTAAGATAGGAATTTGGGGATGCAGGAAAAAGAAAGATACACTGAGCCTCAAAAGAGAAGGGCCCATGAGTCATTGGAAGGCAGAGAATGTTTATGAACCTTTGAAATGCAAAACAAGCAACTCCTGAGCAATCCAGCCCACATAATTAGTCCACCTCTTTGGCACAGGAACTTCACTCTTGGCCTGTATCCTTGCCCACAAAAGGTAACATGATGCAGAAAATAGGGAAAAACAAAAGTGCACAGAAACTAGTGCAAAATTATGTAACTGTATCCTAACTCCATCTTAGTTCAGTCCTAGCTATCATTCCTCTATAAATATTAACACCCCAGACCAGGAGATTGTTGTCTCTCCCTCCGGAGATGGCTGTGTTCTCCCTTGAATATGTTTCTGCTTTCCTAAATAAATCTCTGTGTTTCTGACTGGCATTTCCATGCTGAATTTTTTTTAAAAAAAAAATTATTTATTTATTTATTTATTCTAATTAGGTATATATGACAGCAGAATGCATTTTGACTCATTGTACACAATTGCAGCACAACTTTTCATTTCTCTGGTTGTGCACGATGTAGCGTCACACCATATGTGCAATCATCCATGTACCTAGGGCAATGATGTCCATCTCATTCCACCTACTTTCTGCCCCTGAAAAACCTGCCTCTACCTCAGAGCAAAGCCTGTCCAAAGAAGGGACATGACCTTTGTCCTTGGAAAGACCCACAGAGCACTCCTAGGCACATTCCCACCCTGCTAAGTTGTTTATCTACAAATAACAGGAGAGATCTGCTGCCCAGGTGTCCCTGACTCAGTCAGGCTAGGTGGAGACCCATAGCAACCCCCTAGCAGCCACCAATCAGCATGAGACAGGGAAATACCTGGGATGCCAGAGGACCCTCCCAGCAGTTTGTGGTGTTGGGAAACCATGTAATTCAGCATGAACACCCATCTTGGCTTAAACCAATCAGTTCAAATGAATACCCCTTTTGTAGTAACCAATCACCCCTACCCAACTTGTTCCCACCAGTGAATGTGCTAATCATGTTTTAGAGTTGTTATTTGATTTTCCTGCGGTGTGTGATGATTTGCCAAGAGATGCTATGAAGTATGTGGGGGTCTCTGCTTTCTCCAAAGAATGTATAAAACTGCTGCAAACCCTGGGCTCGGGGCCTCTCAGCGTCACCGGTTGGTGTGTGTGCGCGCGGAGGACAGAGCTAGCTCGCAATAAACACCTCTTTGCTGTTTACATCGATTTTGGTCTCTGGTGGTCTTTTGGGGGTCCCGAATTCGAGCAAAACACCCCCATACACCCTCCACTTCCCTCCCTCCCCTTTGCCCAGTCAAAGTTCCTCCATTTTCCCCATGCGCACCCCCCTCCCATTTTGGATCAGCAGCCAAGCATCAGAACATTCGGCCTTTGGTTTTTTGGGATTGGCTTACTTTGCTTAGCATGATATCCTCCAGCTCCAACCATTTACCTGCAAATGCCATAATTTCATTCTCTTTTAATGCTGAGTAATATTCCATTGTGTATCTATACCACAGTTTCTTTATGCATCCATCTATTGAAGGGCATCTAGGTTCTGTCACATACACCACTGTCCCGAGTTAAGGTCCCGTCTCTGAGAACTCCTCCAGGAACAGGACAGGAATTAATCAATATTCTGATAAATCCCTATGTCAGCAATGACCTCAGCAAATGAAAACCAGGCCCAGCAGTAATCAGGTGGTAGTGAGGATGTGATGAGTGAGCAATGCTCAGAAATTACCAGCAATGATCAGACAGGACCAGCTCTCACTATGTCCAAAACAGTCTATACCCTGCCCCTCAAGTTACTCAACGTCGTCCTTTCCAGCTAACATGAGTGATTACTGTTTATTTTCCAATGACAACTCTGGCCCCACTTTAATCCATGCACCACTTAGATAAAATAAATCACTAAGACATACAGTCACTGGATTGCCCCTGCTCCCTGATATTAGATCCACAGTTGGTCCTGCTTTCTTAAACCCTCTTTATAAAAACCCCTAGCATGAGCCCAGTGCTGTAAATTCCTCCCAACTCCCTCCACTGAGGTGCTCCATGATTCCTCTGGTGCGTGTCTTCCTTTGCTACAGCAAACTAGAGAAACCTCATTTATCTTTGACTATACAAGTGTGTCTTTGAAGGGTAGGAACAGACACTCAAAATTGTATCAATTCCCTAAACCATGGGACTCATAATCAAATCTCTGAGCAATGTCCCATTCAAGGAATTAAATTCTAGTCACGACGACAACAAAAATTTTAAAAAGACCCAATCTGTTAAGCAGACGAGATATGCCACACCTCCACAGGCCCTTCTTTTCCTATGCACTTTCTTAACATGTCCATTGTTAACTTCCTCTCTTCTTCTATTTCTTTCCATTCCTTTTTCATGTAGAATAATCTGCCTCTCCCTCAGCAAGAAAAACTTCCCAAGGAGGAAGGGGATGGAATCAAGTGCTAATCTCAGGGTCCTTTTGGATGGGCTAGGGGAATGTGAAAGACAATGAATCTGCCACATTGGTAGCTTTCCTCGCTTCACCCCGGTAGAGGTTGACAGTTTATGAACAGGTTGCTCTTCATTGACTCCTTCCAGATTCTCAACAATGGAAAAGAAGTGCTAGCAACTGTGATTTCCCCCCCACTGTATAGTTGAGGTTAAAAACAAAACAAAACAGAATGGCTAAGTGTTAGCCCAAATTAGGCACTCAGGATGAAGGAGGGAGATGGGAAGCAAACCTTGGATCAGCAAGCTTTTCTTTGTTCAGGATTCAGCAATAGAGTCAAATAGTGGAACCCTGGTGTGGCTCATTTGGGGTAGAAAATGGCGGCTGGCTGAAGCAAGGGTCTGGCTTTCTTTAGGGTGGGAGAGGAAGGTAATTCCTGGGGTTCATTGTATTGGGGTCCCACTGATCCATGAGATGGGGCAGGAATGTGAATAGGGAGTTTTCTGGGGCTTATTATATTGGGGTCAGCTGACCCATGAGGGTGGGAGTGGGGGGGGGGGTCAGGTGCCAGTCAGGTGCAGATCCTTTTTGTGTTTCTTGCTGTGGCTGAAACCTGGAATTTTAAATGACAAAAGCTTAGGGAAAAGGTTCTTGGACTTATTTTCCGTATCTTCCAGACACTGTCCCTGATATAGTCCTACTATGTACCGGGCTAATACTCAGTGCTTTGTATCAGTGTTTCTCAAACTGTGCTATGCACATCAATCACATGGGCATCTTGTTAAAATGCAGACTCTTGATTCAATATGCTGGATGAGACACGAGGGTCTGCATTTCCAATAAGCAAGATCTTGTTTAATGCCAATGCTGCAGGTTCACAGACCACACAAGGAATCGTAAGGCTTTATTTGCACAGCCTCACAATGAACCCACAAGGCAGTATTTTGCAACCCAGATTATACGTGGGGAGATTTTAAGCCATATGATTCTCAGATACAGTCTATACCAGTCACATCGGAACCTCTGATGGTAAGACCCAGACCCAGGGGGCTCATATGTGAAACTAAACTTGAACTACTGCTTTATGGGTTAGACAGCAGTACCTTCATTTTACAGCAAAAAACTCAAGTTTAGAAAGAGAATCACCTTGCCCAAACCCTTATACATTGGTCAGGGTTGAAGGCCAATTTTAAACTCTGACTCCAGAATCCATTCTGCTAGGTAGTCTTCTCTCTCCATGGACTTTCATGGAGAGGACACAACCTAATAATCTGTGAGTGTTCAGTGGAGTAGTCAGACCAGCACACACAGTATATAAGCATTGGAAAACCTCCTGAACCCACAGGTGCCCCAGCATGAAGATTCTCAGTGTAGTTTATGACCCTATAGCAGTAGGTGGGTAGAAAGCACTCCCTGGGGCTGAAGGTGACTCTTAAATCTTCAGACCCAGCACATGTCCTGGAACTGACTATGTTCCCTTAGTTCCCTGGCTTTCCTATAAATGCTGATATGTCAGAGTATTTTCTCTCCCATTGAGGTTTTAAGTGTAAGAGAAAGCCAGGTGCATTAAATCAGTGTAATTAGGTCTGAAATGCTAGTGATTGAGGAAGTGGATTCCCAGAGAGAGAGAGAGAGAGAGAGAGAGAGAGAGAGAGAGAGAGAGAGCGCTGGAGGGAGGAAGAGGACTCTCCAAGGCTTTATCAAACTGGAATTGTGAAGCCCTGGGTTGGACAGCAGCCAAACGTCTGCCCCTTTCTGATGGGAAGCGAAGGATTCCCCGAGGGCTGGACTTGCTGGCAATGGCTAGGCTTACCCTCCCACTTGGGAATTCATTAATTAGGGCTTAACTTTGAAGGCAGATAACAAGCTAATCAAAGGGGGAAGCAAAGCCTCACAAATCAAGCTGCCTAATGAGTCATGCTGAGGTAAGTAGGTAAGAAGGCACCTGTCAGAACCAGTGGAGGTTCTGACAGAGTTAGTGGGGGTGGGGGAACCCTCTAAGCTATGTTGTTGACTTACCATCATTTCTGAACAAAACCAATAGAGGAATTGTAAGGGCATTATTTAAAAATCATAACTGCACAACCTTCTTATACGAGTCACCTCCCTCAATCTTTTTTGCCACATCACCATCTCTGTCATTCCAGAAACAGAGACCACAAAGTCCCTGCTTACCAGGAATGCCTCTGCCTATGGAGGCCAAACCACCTGGCTGATCAGGGCAGAGTGCCACAGTCTGGCTGGGCACAAAATCACGAGCCACCACACACCTTGTAGATTCAAACAGCAATTCTTTATTCCCAAACTCACACCGGCACTCTACAAACACGTTCTGGGCAAAATCCACGTTTTGGGCAAAATCCACACTTCCACTGGGCTCTGCATCCCAAAATACTCTCTGAATCCCGCGAGAACTCCATGGGAACTCAAGGAGCGGGTGCGCCTGAGGCAGCAGGATACGCCCTATTCCCAGCAGGGTCCACCTTAAACCTGGAACCGCCCTAAACCCAGAACGCCCTAAATCCCGATCCGCCCAAAACCCTGATCTACCCTAAACCCGGATCCGCCCTGGTCCTTGAGCAAGGTCACCTTTCATGCAAAGTCACTGCAAAACCTGGGTCCACCATGGAGAGTCCTTCCTCTAAGCAACATGGAGTAGGCTGACAAAGAAATTGCGATGCGTCATTCCTACTTGGCAATGGCTCTCAGTAGCAGAGAGAAGACATTGTTCAAAAGGCCTCCTGCTGGCCCATGTGGGACCTCAAAGAGAACACAAATAAAGATGCACTGTTTACACTCAAGGATTAAACTTTTGCTTTATGTTTTAAAACAGGTACTTTGGGGTGTTATATTGAAAGGATAAAGAAATTGAAATGTAAAGGATAAGGTTTGTTTCAAGACCTGTAAAGTTTTTAAGTTCTGTTAAGTTGCATTTGGAACCTGAAATTCATGTGGCAGTTAAAACAACTCCCGGAGAGACCAGTAAATGTATGTTGAAATCTCCCCTGACTATCTGGTTGTTCTGTAAAAACAACCCACCCTCCCAGAAAGAAACCGTGCAGTCCAGCACGTATACACCTCAGGGCCTAAACCAATCAGTTTAAATATATACCCATATATATACAATCACCCCCACCGGACCTGTTCCCACCAGTGAATGTGCTAATCATGTTTTAGAGTTGTTATTTGATTTTCCCGCGGTATGTGATGATTTGCTAAAGGATGCTATGATGTATGTAAAGTCCCTGCCCCCTCCAAAGAATGTATATAAGCTCTGCTCAAGTTGTTCCTGGGGCTCTTTGTTTTTTGCTCCTCTGAAGTGAGCTCTGAGCCCCAGCATGTTGGACCCCCAATAAACCCTTTGCTGTTGCATGAGACAGTCTCTTGGTGGTCTTTTCTTCCGACGTTCGCCCGACCTTTTCAATATAACTAAATTTTCTTCTGAGTTTGGGTTCATGAGCTATGAAGATTGAAGAAGAAACACGAGGGGTGCAATGAGGATAGTTGAATTTGTCAGATTTTCTTCCCCTCAATATGAAATCCTTGCTGCTTTCTGATATCCAAGGATAGGCTTAAAAGTTTTCTAATACTCCATACATCTCTAGAGCTTTACTTGCGTTCAAAGATGAAGGGAGATTGGAGCCTTGCCCCAAATGTCACCTTTGTGTGGCTTTTTTGGTTGTGCCTCTCCTATGAATTCTTGAGAAAGTTTGGAATGACTTTGGGTACTGATATACTATCAGAATGACCCATCACCCACCTGGCCTCTCTCTCTGCAGGTGGTATCCAACAGGGATGGATTCCTTTCTTTTCCACTATTATGGTTTGGATCTGAAATGTCCTACAAAGACTCAGATGTTGAAAGCTTGGTCCCCAGTATAGCAAGGTGCAGAGGTGGGACTTTAGGAAATGATTGGATCATGAGGGTTCTAACAGTGGATTAATCTGTTGATAAATTCACAATTGAATGGACTATTGGAAGGTGGTAGAACCTATAGAAGGTGGGACCTAGTTAAAGGGAGTGGTCCTTAGGGGCAAGACCTTGGAGACTATATCTTGACTCTGGCCCCACCTCTTCTCCCCTCCCCTCCCCTCCCCTCCCATCCCCTCCTCCTCCTCCTCCTCTCCTCTTCCTCTTCCTCCTCCTCCTCCCACCTCCTCCTCCTCCTCTTCCTTCTTTTCTCTCTCTCTCTCTCTCTCTCTCTCTCTCTCTCTCTCTCTCTCTCCTTCCTGGATGCCACAAGACAAGAAGTTTCTTCTGTCACGACCTTTGGCCTGATGTTCTGCTTCACCTTAGGCCCAAGGCAATGGAGCCAGACAACCATGGACTGGAATCTCTGAAACCATGAGCCAAAATAAATCTTTCCTACTTTAATTTGTTGTTCTCAAGTATTTTGTCACAGCAATGAAAAACTGACCAATACATTCACCTTACCTCTTTTTAAATCTATCCCAAAGATTCAAACTCTCCTCTTCTATTCAGCATGAACCCAAACTCAGAATCATTAACTTCACACAAGTCTTTTCAATTCTGCCACTTCTGGTTGGTGTCTCTGATGTAAATTGGAGTTAACTGATCTCTGCCAGGTAAATGAATTCAAAGTCCCTAGGTAGGAAGGAAAGGTTGGAGAGGTGTGTGTTACCTCCACCCCAGATTGTTACCTTTTCCCCTCAACCTAAACCTCACATGTAGTTCACATTGCTATATGCTGGTTCTTCTAGGAAACCATCCACAGATCTATACGATAGATTCATCTACCTATTTCCCCAATTATATTATGAAGTCCTTTCTCAATGAAGTGATAAGGAAAAGCCCTATACTGAATCATTCTTTACTAGTGTGCAGCTATTTCTTCCTGGCTGAGGAAAGAGGGTAGGAATAAGATGGGCAATGCCCTTTCATTTTATATAGTCATTGCCCCTAACCTAGCTACTAGAATTAATAGGGAGCTTGTGAAAATTCTAATACCAGATTATACTCCAGACCCTTTGCAACTCAATGTTTGGGGTGGCTTCTAGACATCAGAAGTTATTTGATGACAGTTGTTTTAAATTTGGCTGCACATTTAAAATTCTCAGGAGGCTTTTAGAAATACAGATGCCTATCCCCACCCTCATAAATTCTGATTAATAAAGGATGCAGGGTACATTTTGGCCACTGTAAATTTTAAAATCTCAAATGAATTTAATGCACAGACAAGTTTGAAAACCAGTGCTTAAACTATATTTTTCTTCCAAAATTTGCAGCCTAGGGGCAAAAAACAAACAAACAAAAACCTTTTGCTAGTAAAGGAAAAATATCAGCAATCCCCTGGTTGATTTATTCAATGACTTTTTTTTTTCCCTGTGATTTCGTACACTAAGCCTACAGGCATTATAGAGTTGTTAGGCAGAAATCTTGCAATTTATTACTTTACTCTACTAGTTCCCCCTCTTCTTGAGCTGCTCCCTGCAGAAGGGCCTAATAAAACCATAAACAACAAGTAAGAACCATGGTGACATTTGACTTCTATTTATACTTGAGTGCTGATAACTAGGTTGCCAGAAGAACTCAACTAATGTAAGGTGTCTGGACTCCCACAAAAGAACATTGCAACTCTTGCAAACACTTATGGAAAAAATACATCTTGTATGTGGAATGACATGGATAGTGATAGGATATCAGCCCAAAGACCAGAAATTAGAGGTATTGTAAATTCACTTTACTATTTCCAAGTTTTAGTTAGTTGTTTTGTTTTGCCACTGTAACCAAAAGCCTGACAAGAACACAAGAACAATTTCAGAGGAGCAAAAGTTTATTTGGGTCTCACAGTTTCAGAGGTCTCAGTCCATAGACAGCTAACTCCATTGCTCTTGGCCTAAGGTGTGGGAGAACATCATGGTGGAAGTGTATGGCAGAGGAAAGTAGCTCAGAACATGACCACCAAGAAGGAGAGAGAGAGAGAGAGAGAGAGAGAGAGAGAGAGAGAGAGAGAGAAACACTCCACTAAACAAGGACAAAATATAAACCCCAAAGGCATACCCTAGTGATCTACCTTTTCCAGCCACACACTGCCTACAGTAACCACCCAGTTAATCCATTTAAATGGATTAATGTACTGATTAGGTTAAGGCCCTCAAACCCCAATCATTCATCTCTGAACTTTCTGGCATTAACCCACACATGAGCTTTTAGGGGACACTTCATATCCAAACTATAACATTCCACATCCAGGGAAAGATGAACATATGTTACAAATCATGTGAGCTATCAAAAATCATATTAGGACATTTTAATAATTTTGTAAATTTTTGGAAGGGAAAGTTTAGAGAGCCCTTCTAGTCCTAGGATTCTCTGTTTCTATATAACAGTTTGTTATCACATCCATAAGGTGAGAGAAAAAATATTTAAGGAAAACCCTTGAACTGGGAAGTTTGCAGACTCAATCTAATGAGAAATTTATGTATATAATACAATATACTCAGAGATGCAAATGTATGTAGAAAAATATGCCAAGAAATGGGTGTCTTTATCTCATCCTGCACTATATAATATAAAGACAGACTCAGTAAGAAAGCATCCTTTAAATTTTAAGTGATGGGTTAGACCTCAGACTGCTGATTCCTAAATTCTGTAGTTTCCTCAGACAATTCTGTACGTCCTCATTACCTTCATCATTAGTAAAATATTTATCTACTATTGGAAAAAGATACTGGTTGTGTGGTAAATAAGAAATATAAGGTACAAATTCTGCCTTACTTCCTGGACTCAGTGACTTCAAGAATCCACACAGCTAGCCAGTCTGCCTGTTCATTGTGATTGGAAGGACTTGATAGTGGAGCTGCCAGAACTTGCTGGAATGGAAATATGGCTTACTTCTCTTGCTGCCCTTGACTACTTGTGAACAAGTGTGCTAATTAAATAGCTTAAATGTAGGCAGTAGAAAATAGGACTGAGTTACAAAGGCAAGAAGAATCCTGAGGGATCAATTATATCTACTGCATAATTGCCAGGGAATCCAATATGCCCAGTCTTCTTTAAACAGAACATCAGTGCAGTGCCGGAACCAGTCTAGTTAGATATCCACATTTTTGTCAAGCCAATTAGGGTGTAGGGTGTGAAACTTCTCCTGGGTTGCTCTCTTTAAGTTGGCTTATTGCAAAGAACAAGACAGAAAATATATGATCATCAGCTTATATGACTACCCCACATCCCAGCACTCCAACTAGGAAGGAAACACTATGAAAAACTGTCTTCACAGTGTCTACTGTTGTGTGGATTGACAATTTGGACAGAGGTGAGTAAAGTCTAAACTGAACTCTATAAAGCTAGGACCATTCTGTCATTCACAGTCAAGTATCAGCATCTAGCAAAATAGACACAATAAATATATGACTTATTAGTGTTCAGTAGACACCAGTAATCTCTCTTGATCATCCATCATTCTCTAGACAGGGTCAGGCTTGCTTGTGAAACTTGGGGCCAATTAACACCCAGAATTATGTGTCTGGAAAAAAGACATCCATATGATGATATTGGAGTTGTCCCTAAGTAACCATATGGCCTTAGTCAAGCCAACTTGTTGTGCTCAGAGATACTTGCACACTGAACACTTGCACATAACTTTATCCCTTCTGTCCATTTGCAAAGGTATTTTAACAACCAAATGGATTAAAAAAATACATGATCTTGGCATGGTGGTGCATGTCTAATCCCAACAATTCAGGATACTGAGGCAGGAGGGTCACAAGTTCAAGATCAGCCTACTTCTGATCTTTCTTTGAATGCTGCCCAGTGAGAATTATATACCAATATAAGTGGAAATTGTGAAACCCCAATTTCATTGATGCATCATTTATATATTTACCCATATAAAGATAACCAAGATAGTTTTTCAATAAGTAACTTGGCAGATAAAAGGAAGTAGTGAGCTCTATGAATAATCCCCAAAGAAAATAGCGAAGTGCAGTTAACTTGTGCCAAAAAAAAAAAAAAAAAAATGAAGAAGAGGAAGTTGTCACCAAGGAAACAGTATTGTTGAGCAATCATGGTTCTTAGCGTACCACAGGAGTGTGGATATGGTCCTCCACAGAGTTGTCCAGCACCTTGACTGTCACTGGGTTACTTGGTGAGAATTCTGACTGGAGCTGTCCTGGGATGTGGTGCTGAAAGGTTAACTTTGAACCTAAGCTAACCAGGGATTCTGGAAACACTGTAAAGCCTGAACAATTAACAAAAGCAGCTACTGGGAGTGTCCTTTCTTGTGATACCTTTCAAACCCCTCAAACTTCACAGCCCCAAACAAAGTTCACTCTCTTCCAGACATTTGTCTTTCTCTAATAGTCTCTAAACTCTGGTATCCCCTATGTCCTAACTAGTTTGTAAAGCATCTTCTATTCTCCATTGTCATCAGCACTGTGATAATTTCCTAGCTGTTTTTCTCAAATATCTTACTACTCAATGGATACCATTAATAGCTCCCATCCCTGATATGTATAGAATTTAAGTCAGGTCTTTAGAATGTGCAGAAGATGCAGTTTAATTATGAAAGATAAACTATGAATCTCAATCCATCTGAATGAGAATAATATATATGGAAAAACTCCTTAAAAATAAAATAGTTCCAGGGCCAAATCCAGCAAGAATAAACAAAACCTGTCTATATGAGCTGAGCTGGACCCAGGCAGAGAAAAGACCATATCTATGTTTTTAGAAGTTCTATGAAGAAAATTTGTTGTTCACAAAGGACAAAGTCATCATTAGATGAGAGGAAGATGAGCTTGCAACAAGGAAGGATGTATATATCCAAGGATATATACATATATAACTCATATATAAGATGTGCTGATGGCTCTCATTTGGCTCCTTTACCCAGCTCTGGACTTGCAAGCTGACCTGAATGGGCTGCATCCATAGGCTCCTTGCCCTCTGACTTCACATTGGGTTTTGTTAAAGAAGGACATGAACAGAAGGAAGAAGTGAGAGCAACTTTGGATTATTGATTCCTTTGGCTCCATCCCATACTGGCTGTCCTGATGAGTTCACGGCTTTTGTTTGGTGGTTCTCCTACAGTGCTTTCCCCTGACTTTCTTTCTCTCATTCCTCCTGGCCTAGGGGTAGTGAGGATGGTACTGCACTGTCCTCAAGTTATCTAACTTCAATGTTCTGTCTGTTTCTTGCTGTGCCCTAGAGCAAGGAGAGTTTTATTATGCATTCAAATCCCCATTCCCCTGCTCCCATCTCATCCCTGCCCAGCATTGTTCTGTTTGTAAATTGGCTTAACATGTAGATCCATCTATAGGGAGAGAATGTACTGGTCATATTGACACGAGCATTCTATTCTGCCTGACATTTAGGTCTCTCATTGTTAATTAAGAAACTCACATTCTGATATTATACCTTTCATTAAATTAGCTTTGTTGGAACAAGTTAGCATGCCTGGGACTAATGAATTCAAGGTCTGGGCTGAATGCACTCAGATGATATCACTCTTGGAGGTCTCTAGTGACCATCTGCTCTCACCTGCTCCCTCCCCTCCCAAGCTACGTGGTACTCTGGCCAGGGACTTATACTTCACAGTAATCATGGTTCCTCAACTGAAGCATGCTTTCATGCCTCTGGGTTTTATTCAAGCTGTTCTCTCTCTGGGATCTGTTATTTCAAAACACTACTCAGGCCAACCTTCTTCTGTGGAGTCATCATTTTTCTCCCAGTAATAATTCTGTTTGGTAGCTGTTTACTGAGACTTTTGTATCAGAAACTCTAGGGGACATGGGAATGTGCTCCAACAGTTCCTACTTTTTGGTTTCACATGTGAGATAAAGGAATGTAAAAAAAAAATCCTGTTCAAATGACATGGTAAGACAGAGGTATGCATAAGATGCTGTGGAGATATGAGGGTCAGGGACTTGGTGGGCTGTTGTCAGGAGAGAAGGCTGCGTATAAGAGATGATATGTAACTTCAGATTTGAATGAGTGGGATAGGTAAAGATGATAAGGAATAAAGGGATCTCTGGGTTTTCAGAGCAATCTGTCTTGGGTCTTTCAAGCTTGAAACTACCCTCTGAGTGGCTGCTTATGCATGAATGACCACATTCAGGACATCAACCATTTTGCTGTGGCCCTAGATGATTGAAGCAAGACTGGGTTCCAGATCACATGGCTGGGTCCCAGATCTGGGCTTCAGATCACTACACAAGTTGGTCAGTGACCTATGAAGGGTCTGATATGAAGGCAGCTCTGCGATATATATCAGCCAAAAATGCCTCTGTTTTTTAGCTTTTAGGTTGTTTATTTATTCATAACAGGCTGAGACTTGTTAACTCAAAAGCCCACAGGGCACCAAAATAAAAAAATTTCACATCTAAGTATTATGAAAACTAGCACAAAGAAGCACATTTGAAACCATTTTAGGACTCACCAGCTTTGCGGATCCTGTAAAACTACACCCAGTATCTCCTGACCACTGGCAACATAAAGCCTTATGATAATGAGACCCCAAGACATTCCTGAACCTGGACTTCTCTGACTGCTGACTCCCTGCTGTGCTGCTGAACAACATCACCTGGATACCTAAGCTTTCTCTCCGGTCCCTCTTTGCCCCAGAAGTTCTTTTGCTCTCCTCCCTTTCTGGAAGATTCTGGAAAGGGTCATGCTGTGAGGGACTTCCCCTCTCACCCCACCTTGTCCAAACTTTGACCAATAAATCCTGTTTTTACTGCTCTGTGTGATCATATTGTTTTCTTTGATCAGCCCCCAAATCCCTCAAGTGCCCTATGAGGCCACACTGGATGCAACTGGTTCACTTCATCACAGCTCCTCTTCGAGAGTAAATTGTGGTGGGGGAGTTGGGAGAAAGAGGAAGAAGACATGTTTGAAGCATGCATAGAACATGCAGGAAGAGAAACCCAGTGGACAGCTATCTCCATGCATCTGGGCTTTAAATCCTAAGTCACATCTCAGGAGTATCCATTGTCACTCAGCTTCATGCTTGTACTGTTGAGTCCTTCCTGTGGTATGGACAAATCTGTCATTCTGGAATGACAAGTGTCCTCTGGAATGCCAACAAAGTCTTCTATATCATCAACACCTTCTCAGAACATGCCTCTTCCTTCTGGACTTAAATGGGACCTCCTGTAAGGATCCCCTTTGCCTGACAGCTCTCTCAAGTGGAGGCTGATTTTTATTTTATTTTTCCCTCACACAGTACAATTGCATCAGGGTTGGGAAGTGGACTTGGTGTTCTTGATTCCCACTTCCACATTCCAACCATTTCTTCTGGAAAGCCGCCATTCCTCTGGGGATTATTCTCCCTTGTCCTCCCTCCCCTCTTCCTCATTGTTGCTGTTCACCAACATCCTCACCACTTTCTTTCAGTCACCAAAGAGGCTGGTTCCTGTTTTCTTCCCATTTCAACATTTGCTTCATTCTGGATGATTTCCAATTTCATATGGATGGGTCATCTACTAATCTGGATCTGCATTTCCTTGACTTAATCATTCTCCAAGACTTTTCTATTCAACCTGGATATTTTTTTCTAGGATCAAAATCTTCCATTCTCCAACCACCATCTTTATCACCAAAACCACCACTTCTATCACTCTTTTGACCTTATTGAAATCTTTCGTATTTTGGCTGTCATACTTTATATTCAGCCGTTGCCCTGTTATTGAGATCATAGGCTTCATAGCTAGCACGACAGGTTAATTTGTAGGAAAGGCTAACAAGATGCAGATAAAACATTAAAAAAAAAAGAACCCAGATTCCAAAATTTATTTTGGAGGTTAAGAAAGGGAAGTCTGGGCATTGCAGAGAGATAGACAACAGCAGTGGGTGGTTTCCACCATAGCCATGGAAGGAAAGCAGGAGAAAATTAGAATCATCCCTCTTTATAATTCCTCTACCATTTATTATTTGCCTGCAATGTTCTTTGGCTCAGTCATGTAGCACTTAATTACATACTCTTTAATTTTTCACATCTGTCTGTCTGGAGCCTGGAATGTAGACATGAAAAGTCCCCTGGGCCTGTATTTGAATAAATGGATTTTTCAGATACACTTCCTACACGTCCTTGAGCAAGTCATTTAACTTCCCCTGGAAAAGTAAATAACAGTTCTGACCTCATTGAATTATTGTAAGTATGAAAGAGATAATAGAGATAAAACATTTGGTGAGCTTTAAAATGTCTTAAGAACATAAGTTATTCTGTCTCCCAATTATACATGAGATCAAGGATTGTGTATTCCTTGTGTGATCCATCAAGCATGGTGCTCAAATGATGTTTGTGGAATGAATGAGTGGATTAATGAATGAATAAGTGAGTGAACCAATGAGTGAGTGAATAAATAGATGCCTAAATGCAAACTTAAGCATTTCAATCCCAACCCCAAGGAGAATTGACTATCTGATCAAGTTAACACTTGTTAGCATTCATTCATTGGTTCACTTATTTGACAAACACAGTCACTGCTTACCATGTGTCTGGTAGTATGTGTCCCTCGTTGCTCTCCCATGCAAAATTCACAATGTGAAGTTGCTCTGAGCTCCATCCTACAGATGAGGAATCTGAAGCACAGAGAAGTTAAATAGCTTCTCCAAGTTCACACAGGTTGGAAGTCATAGAACTGGGAATACAGAAAGAGCTCCTAGGGATCAACATTGAGGGGTGCCTCCCCCAAGAATACGACAAGGAGAAAAATGACCATTTCCAGCTGATAGTTTAGTTATAAAACACACATAGGCTTGGTACTGAAGTGGCAGTGGTCTTAGGGAAAATCTGCGACAAGAATTTGTTGCTGGAGAGTCAACACTGAGGAGGGAGTGGAGTGGGTGGGTGGAGAAGTTAGAGTAGCAGTGCAGTTATAATAAAGGTCTCAGTCCACCTCATGGAGAGCTCTAAATGAGGCCTGACCCTTCATTTTGAGTTGGGATGAGGGGGTAAGATTTATATACCTGCATATACCAGTCAGTGGATGTCAGATGTCCCTGGGGAGGGAGCATAAACTTGTGTAAGGCAGGTTCCCTGGGATGGCCTTGGTGGCTGAGGGATTGAGTACCTTTGTTGTGAAGGTGGATCTGGGCAGCAGATCACAGCATCCATCACAATATTAATAATGTATCTAAAGAAAAAGTGTGTTAACCAGCCAGGGATATACAGATTAGGACAGAAATGGAAGCATGGGGGAAAAAAATTCCAGAGATAGGAATGACAGTATCCATGGAAGACATGTGCAGTCCATCATGAGGATCCCCTCCAGGAATGGCTATAGGGGTCATCCCAGATGAGAACTAGGAAGATTTCCTATTGTCCAGACAAAACTCCTTTCTCTTGGCTCAAGCTCCCTGGGAAGAGTTTGGGACTTCTAATGCAGAGACCAAATGGATGCAGTGGCATTCTGTCCCCTCTGGTCTTTGTGGGCACAAGTCCCACTCCCCTAAGTCCCATCACATCTGGGACAATGGGATAAAATTTCTGAGCTGGTAGATTTTAAGTCACCCCAAGGAATAAGCCCCTTAGTGGAGAGTTGTCTGGGATGTCAACAGGCTTTTCTCATGCCCGTATCATGGAGGTGGTTATTCTTGGTGCATCTGGGTCATGCGTGAAGCCAACCAGGCAGGCAACAGGAGTTACAGGGAATCCCAGACAGAGAAAGGCATATGTAAGCAGTAACATGGAAATCCTACTAGTTGGGGTGTTCCTGAGTGGATAAGTGTCCCTGTAATTGAGGTCAGCCTAGAAGCCATTGCAAATGTCAGTGTGGGACTGAGCATTGAAAAGACGAAGGGACTTGAGTTTTTCACAAGTAGTTACGTTCACATTGAAGGGATTAACTAATATCACTCTGTGTTTTAAGGACACTCCGGTACAAAACAAACAAACAAACAGCAACAACAACAAAAACCAAACCAAAAAGCTAATCAAACAGAAGGATGTCATTTTAAGGTGTCTGGGGTATCTTACGAAGTTCAGCAATAAGAAGACAGAGAATGCGTACAAACAGAAAGGATGTGAAATGTACCTAAAATGCCACTACATGAAGAAGGAGGCTCCATAAACATGTTGAAGTCATTTCTTTAAAAGTGATGTGAACTTGGCACTTCTTGCTAATACTTGGGGGAACATGATGAAGCAGTATGAATTAGTTGATGTTCAATGACTTTTTACTGAGGCTCAATTTTATACACATTTATGAAAGAGTCATGCACATTTTTTCCAGACCTCTAGAGAGCAGATTAGGATATCAAAGTGTAACAGAAAGCAGAAAAAAAGTTTAACCGAAAGATGAAAACTTCAGATGCATTAGTGCTATGGCAACCAGCCAGATCACTCCAATTATGTCCCTAATTGGGTCCATAAATAATTTATAACCCATCATTTGTGTCTGAGGTAGAGGATTTCTAACAGCAAATGCTTAAGTAGCTGTTGCAGGGACCTAATGATTTCCAATTCTGAATTCATCAGAGCCCTTGTAGACTGTGATCCCACAGCCCTTCTTGAAGTAATTTGGTAGGGATTACTCAAGTGTGGAAAGGAGCTGTCTTCAGTGTCTATTGGAACACACTATCAGAGAAGCAATGAGCTCACCTCTCTGTGCTGTTAACCTTGACAATGGCTTTCAATTAAGGTCAAAAGCCAAAGCCATGAACACCAGAAATATAAGTGGAAGCAAAGCTTCCGGAGGCCCCTATGATTAGCCCTAGGATTCTCTCATTTCTTCATCAGAAGCTGAAGGTCATTTTCTTCTCTCTGATATTCTGCCCTAAATTATTATAGGTTTTGGAATGCCTCTTCACACTTCTCTACTTCTTATTTTTCTTTGACTCTTTTAGTTGAAGTATAATAACATACGTATGATATGGTGGAACAAGTGTGTACATCTGAAGTATAGAGCTCAAAGGGTGTTTTTACAAATAGGTTCGTTCATGTGGCTGCCACCCAGGTGGAGCCATAGAACATTACAACTCCCCACGAGGCTCCCCTGCTTCTTTTCAGCATGCTCTGCCCCCCTCAGTGAAGACAGATAATTAAAGAAGTAAAACCCTTGAGGCTTGTTTATTAGAGGATTCAGGTGCTCTCCTCTGTAAGCAGACACGAACAAGTGAAGAGCAACTGAGCAGACCACTTTAAACTCAAAAGCCCCAAAGGGTGTTTGATAGTGGGATGTGTGTGTGCCCAACCATACAGGAAAGGTCTCATTCGCTTCCCGCTAAAGCAGAGGTTTACAAAGCCTCTTCTCCTGTGTCCCCATTCAGGAAAGCCACAGCGAGTCTATGAAGAGCTCACTCCAATATTCTGAAATCCCTGGAGGCACTTGCACGACCACCCAGGACAAGTGGCAATCTGAATATTGGTTTGGCCAAGGGACACCTGAATGTCATCTGCCGCTGGTCTCTTCTGGAGAAGGACAAGGTTTAGTTTTCCCCAGAGGTCCTCTGTCAAGACATGTACATTAAGATTTCAGTCCTAGCAATGGGCATCCATCCAGGATCGTCTGGCTGGTGAAAGCCTGAGTTTTCTCCTTTATACCTAGCTTTGAACCCACAGGGGAAGGATAGTTAGTAGCTCATATTTATTGTATATATTTATTAAGTGCTGGGTACTGTGATGAATATTTCACATTGATACACTCATTAATCTGTAACCTGAACTGACATCTCCATTTTAGAAATGATGAAACAGAAAGGAAGGCAGAACTAGTAAAAGAGGGAATGAGACTCTAGACCTGGCAATCTTGTTCCAGAGCTTCAGAGTTTCCCCACTTCTTCCCACACAGAGCTCCTGGGAGCCTCATTCCTATGTAGTGCCCCAACACTTCAGGGGGAACTGGCCCTCAAGCTAGGAGAGGAGCCATAATTCACCCTATTTAGGATTTAATGAAATTCCTGAGACATGGCTGCACATCAACACTTCACAAATGAACCCTTATTTCCAAAAGGTACCAAGATATAAATTAGAGCTCTCTTTCTAGAAATCCACTCTATTTCACAGAAATATAAAAATTGATCATGAAAACAACACACCTACATATTTACAAAGATTTGTTATGTAGGAAAAGAGTAAATAATATAAAAACTAAATGCTATCAACATTGAATTGGGTGGACTTTTCTTCAAGGACTGGACAAATTGGGGTATCTTTAAACATCAGTCAAATGAAATTCAGATTGGAAATGCCTTTCACATTTTTAAGTAAAATTTCCCTGGAACAAAAAACAGGCATTCTTCCTTGTTCCAAGGACTTTGGGACTGAACTAAAAGCAAGGATGTATTTCTCAAAAATTCTGCATGGCATGAAGGCACCTGAATGTTTGAATTGAGTTGCTATTGCTTTGATAATTCCTTTTGCCCTGGTAGAAGTCGTCGCAGGGTTATGGATGTGAGGTTGACCTTTACAGCCAGGATCTCATGATGAGAAAGAATGTAACTGTGGAAGTGACAATTTCTGTGGTGGAGAGTCAGGGATCAGCCTGATTTGTTGGTTGCATGGACACACTCATAGAGCCTCCCGTCTCTCTGTCTCCATGCACAGTAAGGACTCCACCAGGCTACTGTAGACAGGATCTCAGGCACTCGGACTGGAGGTGGATTGTAAGAATGGGGTGGAATAATGAAGGGAAATCGAAGGAGTAATTCTCATTTTTTTTTTAATGGTCTGCCTATGATAGTTAATTTTATGCGTTAATTTGACTGGGTCTTGGGGTGCCCAGATATTTGGGTCAAACATTATTCTGGGCATTTCTCTGAGATGTTTTTAGATGACCTTAACATTTACATTGATAGATGGAGTAAAGCAAATAGCTCACCCTGATGAAGGCAGGTCGCATTTAATCAATCGAAGCCCTGAATAGAAAAAAATGGCTGAGCTCCCCATGAGTAGGAGAACTCCTTTTGCCTGGCTGCCCTTGAACTGGGGCAATATTTTTTTGTTGTTGTTGTTTTCTGCCTGAAGACTCAGACTAAAACATTGGTTCTTCCTAGGTCTTAAATCTGCTGACTTTCAGACTCAGCCTAGGACTAACAGCTTTCCTGAGTTTCCAACTTGCTGACTGCAGATCTTGGAATTTGTCAATCTCAATAATTACATAAGCCAATTTCTTATAGTAAATCTTTTTCTATATTTGTATTCATCCTATTGGTTCTGTTTCTCTGGAGAACCCTGACTAATACACTGCTGGAAATGACCAGAACTAAAAAACAAGCATCTTAAGGGATTGACGGCAGCCCTTCTAAAGGAATCTCTGGGGATCATGTTAAGTGCAGATCTGAGGCCGGCAGGTCTGAGGTGGGACTTGGAATCTGCGTTAACCAGCTCTCCGGTGATGGCAATAGTGCTGGCCCACACCTCAAGAAACAATAATACCACTCAATAATCCTGGGGCAGTTCACTCTGTGCAGCTTTTGCCCTAGATAATGCTTCCTTTGGATTCCTATCCAGAAACACTTAACTGTGGGTCATCGGTTCTTTTCAGTTTTTGTAATGTTACATTTGATCATATTAATTATAGTCACTTCAATATTTTAAGCCTTCTAATGAGTCAAAATAGAATAAGTGTTTAAAAAGGACTCTCCTGAAATCTTCAGGCTTCTGCTGCAATATGCCTATTTTTCCCAAAAAAAATTTCCCCATTCTCTTATCCTCCAGACATCTCTCATTGTTTTCATTCTTTGCTTTGAGTGTGAGGATTTTCATGATTGATAATCTTTGCGTCAGTTTGCCTCTTCTCCCATTGTTAATAAAAAAGTGATCCAGGCTGGTGATTTTGTGTCATTTTGAATATGCAGGAAATTTGAAGCAAATGAATAAGGTACACAGTGTAGTTCAGATGAAATTCCGGCGTTGGAAGAACGTGCTTATGAAAAATAAATGAGCAAATATTGTGGGGCATCGGAACATTAATCACAAGGTGGCAGCTGACTAAAATGGGACCCATTTCAGTTGAGTTAACAAGCCAGACCTGAAATATTTCTCATCACAGAAACCTGAGGAGACAGTCACAGGCAAACAGTTCTTCCCCCTCTCTGGACTGGGGACCAGCCTTGACGTTGGTACACCTTGGGGATAAAATACAAAATGGAGTTCTTCAAACTATTTCCCTAAATATTTAAAGTTATAGATCAAGTTAAGAAACTGCAAATAAAATGTTCTCTTTTATGCCATGACACATCCATCTCCATAATCACTTGGGAGACCACGTTAAACATCAGAATGCTTATATTTTTTGGATTTAGAACTTGGTGGTACCAAGATCACTGACCCGTTGCTTATTACTAATGCTCACTTTCCCTCTCTTCTACCCCAAGGTATATTTGTCACCAAGAGGGACCTTGTCCCACTGTGTCTGGTTATCCCAGCCTGTGGTCCAAGCTCCTTACATCCCTCCAAACAGCAGTGCTGGGCTATTCCTCTAGCCTGGAGGAGTGCAGATGGAGGGTATGGTCTGCCCACTGGGAGGATGACCCAGGAAGGAGGGCCCCAGAACCCACTCAGTACCCCCAGGGGATCAGGTGGTGCTGAAAGAATGAAAGAGGAAGGAAATGTCTACTTATTCAGGGTGAGACATTACGAAGTGAGACATCTCTAAGGATGCCCAGCCATGACATTGACTCTTCTGAGACATCCCCTAGGTCTTGGTCTATGGGGTGGGTTCTGCCCTGTGAGTTATGCCTGGTCTGTTGGGGAAAATCTTTACATGGATATTCAAGTTTACTCTGTTAACATTGGCAATTAGTTCTTTAGAGAAATCACTGATGCGTTTCTGTGGCACAGATCACAGTGCAAAGGGGGCAGGAGCTTTCCCTGTAATTTGATTCATTTTCTGTTGGAGAGAAGCGCGACCAAAGCAGGCTTTTGCGGTGGCTGATGGCTTAATTGCCACATGCATCTTGTGGGGAGCACTTACTTGGCATCACCATGCTTGACTCCCTGGCACTGGGAAGCAGCTGACACCTGGAGGGAGGGGAGGGGGCTGAAAGGGTTGGTGGCTGATACCCAACAGTGAAGGAGTCAGAATCATTGTTCTATTGCTCCCATTTAAAGCATTTCTTTATATGTGATCTGGTGACGTTTTCGCCACCGGGAACTGTTCCTTAATTGTTCGTATATTGTTTTTCAAGCACCCAGTGCAGTGCCTGGCACAGGCCAGGGGCTCAGCAATGTCTGGCTCTTTGCGGATGGCTGTATGACATCTCAATCCACGTATTCTATGCCTTTCCCTCACTTCTTGGTTGATTGTATAACTGACAAGCCAAGTCTGTCTTTGTCCTCCCTGTTTATGGTGAAATACACTTCCTCATTCCATTGATGCTGACTTGGTCTTGTGGCTTGTTTTGGCCAAAGGCACATGAACAGAAGCCGAGGATTTAAATGTGCTCATGTGATCTTGCTTGACTTCTTCCATTCTGCCCTTGGTCATGGGAACAACTGCATAGCTCCAGAATGAGGGGGCTTATGGAGAAGACTTGTGAATTTTTTTGAAGGAATGAAAATAATTGGAGTACATTTACTTCATTCTAGTGATGCCCTAGTAAAACTACTGACTAGCTCTGTTTACGTAGAGTCCCTGGAGCTTGCTCTGCCTCCATGTTGACCAAATGTTCATTTTCTACTCTGCAAAACCAAGTGCAGAACAGAGGATTGATTCAGTTAAGGTCATGCAGTGGGTTAGTGGCATAAAGGGGTGGCAACCTAGTGTTTTTGGCTCCCATAAACTCTGAAAGAGAAGTCCTGCAAAGCCGTATTTAAAACTTTGGCCCCCATCTGCACATCTGCAGCATCCTTCAGAATAACTGTTGATGAAGAAAAAAAAAAAAAAAAAAACCTGTTAATCAACTAGTGAGAACCAAGACCTTGAACACCAAAGGTAACAAAGAAACATTCAAAAAGATTATGAGGCTTAGTTCCTAAAAACCAAAGGCCAAATATTTTCTCAAGAGGGTGCTGATCCATAATGGGGGGAGGCATGGGAAGAATAGAAGAACTATGGATTGGGGAGAGGGGAGTGAAGGGAGGGGAGGGGAGTGGGGGGAGGAAAGACAGTGGAATGAGATGGACATCATTACCCCAGGCACATGTATGATTGCACGAATGTTGTGTGACTCCTCATCGTGTACAACCAGAGAAATGAAAAGTTGTGCTCCATTTGTGTACAGTGAATTGAAATTCATTCTGCTGTCATATATAATTGATTAGAACAAATAAAAAATTTAAGAAAAGATTATGAGGCTTATGGGTCAGGCGGACTGGGTTGGTGGTCAGTGCACTCTATCACTTTCCTCTGGGTAAAATGTGATAACACCCAGAGATGTTACTCTGCAATTAGAAAACATAATCTAACGTGGACTGACAGTCCTATGAATCCTCATTCCTGTCTCTGAATATCTTCTTGTGCATCTCAGGAATGCACAAGATCCTTGGAAAATCAGGATAGGTGACTGAGTCAATAAGCCCCCAACCTCTTTACCACTATTGGTTAACCAGGATCAGAAGTCCAACTAGCTCAGAAATTGAAAGATGGTCACTGTTAAAAAATAATATCTCTTTTTTTAAAAAATAAAAGATAATTACACAGTATTGCCATTTTATAGGGAGAACATCAAGGCCAGCTCAGGGAAATATTTGAACCAAACATTGCAGCCTACATTTAATACACAAAATGCTGGCTTCCTGAACAATTACTATGTACTCCAAGGTAGTAAGGTTACGATTTACAATAAAGCCTTTAAAAACCTTGGTTTCCTGCAAGAATTAATGATGCTTCCTGGGTGATATCTTAACTTATGTAGACAGAAGAACTTGCAGGAGATATCTGGCCCAATAACTGAAGACAGCAGGAACCATCCATTCTTTGGCTAATAGTTCAAACTGATTTCCATAAGCATCCCAGCCCAGACAGACTTGTTCTATTGTTGACCAAAATAGAAAAATCTTGCAAAATTTTTGCAATCAAAGCTAAAAAGCCTTTCCTAAGAAATAGCAATAGGATGCTTCTGAAAGTATTCCCCCCATCTCTATCTAGATAAAGTCTCTTCTTAGCAATTATTCCTTTCCCCAACTTAGCACTTTTCATTTATTTGAAATGCCAGTAGCTCTAAGTTGAATTCAGGTATATAGTCACCTCTGCTAGAAGGTGAATTTTGAATCAAAAATTTAAACAGAGTGCCATACTAAAGGGAGGATATAAAAAACAATAGAGGAAATAGAGTAATTAGCTTAATGCTTTAAGAAAGAATTCAACTGCAGATCTAAGAAAGTTCAGTGGCATGCCCAAAGCAGAATTTAGATTGCACAATTTTGATGGAGGTGACAGTTTGGATCTGATACACATGTCTTATCTTCTTTCTGCTCTAATTCTTGCCTTGGAGGGACAGACACATATTGGAGCTAAGAAAACAATATGCTAAATTGTGATGCTTTGACATGATGAACTGGAGAAATAGTCTTAGAATCAAGGCTTCTCTGACCTTCTTCTGTCCCTTGTCTCATGGTTATTTTAAAATTTACGTTTTTATATTTTTATTAGCATATTATAGTTTTACAAATAGTGGGGTTCATTTTGTCAATTCATACATGCATGGAATATAATCTGCTCCATCACAATCTCCAGTACTTCCTCTTCTCCTTTCCTCCTCTCTCCCCCGTTCCTCTTCTTCTGCTCTACTGATCTTCCTTCTATTTATTTGTTGTTTTTTAATTGGTGTTTTATAGATATGCATAGAGGTGCAAGTCACTGTTGTGTATTTATATATGTACGTATCATAATTTGGTCAATTTCATCCCACAGTTATTCCCTTTTTTCATCTTCTTTTCTGGCCAAGTCAGGGAGAGCTTTTCTCTGAAATTCCCTTGTCTGACCCAGAGATGCTCCCTTTCTAGAGAGAATGAAATTGTCAGGAAACCTCACTAATTAGGAAAGATTAAACATCAGAGAAGAGATTGAAAATCAATCATCACACCTTTAGCTCAGAAGAACTTCATCCCATATCAATGTCTCTCTCATTCATTTCCCCTAAAAACCATTTGCTACATCTCAAAAGTGCCTATCACCCCTCTTTTCCCCATAAAAGTGCTATATTTTAGACCTGGGGTGTCCCCTAAATGTTCATGTGTTAAAGACTTGGTCACCAGCCTGTGTGATATTGGGAGGTGGTGGAATCTTTAGTAAATGTAGTCTAGTGGAAGGAATTTAGGTCACTGGGGATGTGCCCCTGGGGGGACTATTGGGACCCTGACCCCTTCCTCTTTTTCTTGCTTTGCCTCCTGGTTGCCATGAGGTGAACAGGCCTCCTGTGCCACATACTCCTTCCGTGATGTACTCCACTGCTATAGGCCCAGAGCAATGGGGCCAAGGGACCACGGACTGAAACCTTAGAAACCATGAACTGCAATAAATCTTTGCTCTTTTAAGTTGATTATTGGAAGTATTTGGTCACAGTGACAGAAAGCTGACTAACACAAACAGGGTATTGAAGCCTCCATCATCTTGTCCTTCTTCGAATTTCATGTTTTACATGGTCCCCCATGCACATGTGCCCATTAACAAGTTTATATGCTTGTTCTCCTATTGATCTGTCTATTGTCAATTTTATTTCAACAGACTTAAAGATGCCAGTGGGGGAATGAAAAATTTCTTTGGCCCCTACACAGACAGACAGACACTCTGGAAGTGCCCAGACACTCATGACCCAACATATTATTCTCTGTTCAGTAGCATAATCCCATGATCGTCACGTTAATCCATTTCAGTGAAAAGAAAAATGACCTTGTGTGGAAATTTTAAGAAGGCACACTTCATTAGCCTCCATTACCAACATCATTTTGTTGATTTTTGCTGATTTTCTTCTGGAACATTTTAAAATTGGGGAAATTATTTATTGCAGTGGGAGATGCTATTTTTTAAGTTTTACACTTTCAAAAACTGCTTTCCATTCTGATTTTTCATTTCCCATGATGACATAAACACCAAACCCATTCCTCTAGAGGCAGGTAACGTTATACTTAAAGTGAGAAATTCACCTCACCAAAATAGACACTTTCCGTCGCTAAAGACGCACTAACTATTGGTGCTTTTTAGTTCCATTTTTCAACTTACCCCAGCAGAATTTTACTTCACCTACGATGTGATCAGATAACAAGAGGCACAATCATGTTTATAGATTTCCTTCATGGCCAAATAGTTTTAATGGGATGGTAGAAATCACGTCTGTTTTTCTGCCATATGTGCCAAAGTGGAAAATTTTATAGGAGCCATGCTTTTTAAAGTTGCTATGTTGAGCAACTTGACCCTGATGCTGTTAAGGACATAGGACTGTGAGGTTCACCGTTCGTAGGAGTGGGGTGTGGGGAGCAGCATGATTGATTTCATGAGCCCTTAGAGGACTGGAAAAAGATCATTTATCTGTACACCGTGCTCCATTCCCCAAATGTAAAATAAGAAACTGGTCTTTCCAAATCTAGTCTGTCCCTCATGACCCAGTTGAGTTTCCACTAAATTCTTCCATCACATTTATCTCCCCCAATTTCTGAATTTCTCTAATTCTTTGGTTCATTGGTCATGGGTTCCCCAAGCTGTAAAGATTTGAGAAAATACAATTCTTGCTAGATGAAGAACACCTGCAGAAAAAAATTCACCATAATTTCTCTTTATAGCTTGGGTATGGATATGGTTTTGACTCAGCTAAAAGAGTACAGTCAAAGCAGTCATAAGTAATATTCACACATTCTAATTTCCCCTGATATTTTTCAAACATTATGAAAAAGGTCCAAGTCCTCTGCTTCTTCCAGCCTCTTTCTCCTGCTCTCAGCTATCCCGTGGTGTACAGAAGCTATGGACACCTTTTCTATCTAACAACCTTCTCCCAAATATTTCCTTCTGCTTTCACCCCCATTGTTCTCTCTTTTTTTAAAAAAAAAAATTGTTCTAATTAGTTATACATGACAGTAAAATGCATTTTGACACATTGTACACAAATGGAGCACAACTTCTCATTCCTCTGGCTGTACATGGTGCAGAGTCACAACAGTAGTGTAGTCATACATGTATATAGGGTAATAATGTCCATCTCATCTGATCATCCTTCCCACCCCCACATCCCTTCCCCTCCTCTCACTCCCCTCTGCCCAATCCAATGTTCTTTCATTCTTCCCCACCCCTACCCCTACCCCTACCCCCATTATGGATCAGCATTCGCTTATCAGAGAAAACATTCAGCCTTTCATTCTGGGGGTTTGGCTTATTTCACTTTGCATGATATTCTCCAGCTCCATCCATTTACCTGCAAATACCATAAGTTCCTTCTTCTTTAAGGCTGAGTAATATTCCAGTGTGTGTGTGTGTGTGTGTGTGTGTGTGTATAAAACATTCTTTATCTGTTCCTCTATTGAAGGGCATCTAGATTGCTTCCATAGTTTAGTTATTGAGAATTGGGCTGATATAAACATTGATGTTGCTGTATCACTGTAGCATACTGATTTTAAGTCCTTTGGGTATAAAATAAAAAGTGTGATAACTGTTTCAAATTCCATCATTCTCTTATTTCCTCTTCTTCTTGCCTATTCCTCCCCAAAATTATCTTGGCAAAACCTTGTAGGATGGTGGTACAGGATAAGAAAAATAGTTCTTTTGGTCTTTTTTTAACTCATAAATTCTTAGACATGTATGAAGATGTGAATTTGGTGTCAACACACCTTATATATAATCAGAGATATGATAAATTATTGTATAATGGTATCTTAAGAATTGTAATGAAAAATAAATAAATTTTAAAAATCATTAAAAAATAAATTCTTAGGTGGAACAGACCCTTATGAGAAAAGACAGATTAATAATAACAAAAAAAATTATTTACATGTATATTTCATGTATTCATGTAAGACACTCAGGGAATAAATAATTCTCCAGGGACTGGGTTGGATTCACTGTTTATATAGCATCCTCAAAAGAAATAGTGAATGTTCAGAAAAGCAACCAGACAAAGGGAAGTGACTTTAAATCTGTACTTGTGGTAAATTGTGAAAAGGCAAATAAATGGCAGATAAAGACTAGTTCGTAAAATGTTTTAGCACAGATTCCTTGATCACATCTCAGACTGATAAAGGTCTAAGTTTGTCTTGGGTGGCTAGCCTGGATTTTCCCTGGTAAGGTACAATGTGTGTGATAACTGTTGTCTGTAAACCTATGTCCTGCAAATGGAGAGAGGGCAGAGACTTTGCCCACCTCTGCTTCTTCGTAATGGCCTGTTTCCTCATTAATCCTTATGCAAAAAAGGCATATGTGCGGTGGCATATTCTGGTCTCCCACAGAAGGAAGAAGAGACCTAGTAGACTGAGCCGAGCCAGAATTCCACTCAGCAGTCAAAAACAGGGAGAAGCTGGGACACTCTCACCTCAGTATTGAAACCTGCCCAAATTCTAACAACATTCAAAACAGTACAAAGCTCGCTAAATAAATGTCAAATGAATGAATGACCCAGAAAGTCAGTGAATGACTCTGATTGCAACACTTCGTTCCCAGATGAAGTCCAGAGAAGTGGAGAGACTTGTCCAAAGTCTTTCCAAATTAGTGGTTGAATTAGACAAGTACCTAGTTTCCTGTTACAGGATCTTTTCAGCCTGGATCACTCTGAACTGTTATTGGCAGTTTTCCTATAGATGCAGGGTAATTCACAATGCATCATTCAGACCTGGGCACTTTTAAGAGGAGAAAGGAATGTTATTAATAATTATGTTAAAACAATAGGTGAAAACTGGGGCTGTCCTGGAAAACTAGAATGTGTAGTCACCCCACTTGCCAATTTTGGCTCATAGGACCGTGATGTGGTTGAACTGCGTCTCTCCAAAATCCAAATGTTGAAGCCTTAACCCCAGTAGTACCTCAGAATATAACTATATTTGAAGAAAAAGGCATTAAGGAGGTCATCAAGTTAAAACAAGACCATTAGGGTGGGCCCTAACCCAATCTGACTAGTGAACTTATAAGAAGAAGAAATTTGGGGCATACAGAGAGTCACCGGGCAGAGGGAGGACTGTGGGAGGACATAGTGAAGGGTGGTGATCCACTAGTCAAGAAGAGAGGCCTCAGGAGAAACCAGCTTCATCAGCACCTTGATCATGGACTTTCTAGCCTCCAGAACTGCGAGGAAGAAGATATCTGTTGTTCGAAGTCACCCAGACCATGGTATTTTGTTATGGCAGCCTGAGCAGACCAATACAGATCAATGTGAAACTCTGAAGACAGAACTTTGTTCCTCCGCTTCCTGTATGCTTCCCACAGCATGGAAGAATGGTTACTGCACTGGAGAGAGTCCTACACACAGGGTATGCAGAGTTCCACTGCGGCACCTGAAAGGACATTACAGAGCTCAGACCTGCCCCATGTTTGCCACAAAAATATCTGCACCCCTGAGTTTTATTAATATTGACATATTACACACTTGAGGTAGCAGGAGTAACCAACTTTTAAAGCCCTTAACTGCTGTTTTATCCTTTGGGATTAAACAGCACAGGGTCTGAGGAAAAGCCAGGGAGAATCAGAGAAGAGAGTAGAGAGTGGGAGAGAGATCTGGAGGGGAAACACAGGAGGGGAGACTGAGGAGTAGAGAATGTAACATGGAAAATGAAGGAAGGGACATGGCAGGAGGAGAAGGAAAGAGAAAGAGTGGTCCTGAAAGAGAGAGCAGGTCCTGAGTCAGAGGAAGAACAGAAGGCTGAAGGACAGATGGCCATGGGGACTGGGAAGAGGACGATGGCTTGAGGCAGCCCCTGATAACCCTGGCCAGAGATTGCTGGAAGTCTCTGTACTCATGAAGCCTAACTCCAAATAAACATGATGAGTAAATATCTGAACTTCCAAAGAATTGGTTTTATCACCTGACTCTGCAAAAGGAGGAGGGGAGTTGGCATCCGTTTGTTTTTGACGACAACTCTCCTTCTCCCTCCTCTGGAAACAGCACCTTGGTTTTCCATGGGGAAGTCCCTTCTCCAGACTTGGTTCTGCGGTTCCAGTGGAGCTCACCACACCTCCCATCTCCCAGATGGCCACACGGTCAGTTAGAGCATTCTAGCCTCCTGGCCATTGGGAGGGGTCAGGGCCATGACTCTACTCGTCCACTGCTCCTCTTTTTGCCTTCCTGAGGACAGTCTCTCCTAGCTGGCACAGGTATTCTGTGCCCCAACTGGACTACCCTTGTTTTCTTTCCTGAGAATGGCAGGCCCGGACCCCTAGTCCTTCTCTGTTGTGGCTCCTCCTTCTGTCTGACCTGTGATGAATGTCAGACAGCCTGTGACTCTCATTAAAATTAGTTTCATTAACCTTTACTACTGCAATGGACAGACACTCACACTGGGTTCTTGCGGGGAGGGCAGAAAATGAGGAAGCAGGACATCTTTCCCCAGAGCAATGGCCATGGGGCCTGGAACTGACCTGAGCCACCATTGCAAGCTAAGGGACTGTGCCACTTAAGTTTTACAAGTCACTGAGTGTGGTTGTGCATATCTATAATCCCAGCAACTCAGGAGACTAAGATTATAAATTCAAGGCCAGCCTCAGCAATTTAGCAAGAACCTTAGCCATTTAATGAGGCCCTGTGTCAAAATAAAACAAATCAAAATGACTGGGGGTGCAGCTCAGTGACAAAGCACCTCTGGGTTCAATCCCCAGTACCCCCCTCCCCCCACAAAAAAAAAGAAATAAAAAGAAGAAAATTTTTACAGACAAATAGGACAAAGAATGGGAAATTTAGAGCTGCAAAGCCTTTCAGAGATCCACTGATCCAATTCTCTCCTTCAACCCTTGTGGATATTAAGGCTGAGGGAAACTAAGGGAGTGTCCAGTATCATGTACAGCCTAATAGTGACAGAGCTGAGGTTTCCAATTTGAATCATGGTATCTCTCTAAAGCATCTGGGCTTCTCATTTCTGCCACATGCAGGTGTATGACAATGGGTACTAGGTTCTCATGTAGGCACTTATTTTAGTCCATTTTTCTGTTGCTAATAACACAATGCCACAGATTGGGTGCATTATAAAGAAAAGAGGTTTATTTTAGCTCATGGCTCTGGTCCGAGGTGGAGGGGCTGCATGTGGGGTTAGCTGTTTTGCTGGTGGAGTTCTGAGGCAAGAAACAGAGAGCATGAGAGAAATCTAGTCAAATTGGCTCTTATAGCCGACCCAAAATCCACTAATCCATTCATGAAGGAAGAGCCCTCATCACCTTTTAATATCTCATAATGGAACTAAATTTCAACATGGTTTTGTGGGACAGGCTGTGTTTAAACTGCAGCAGCACACCCTCATTGGTGAAAGAGGACTAAGGGAGTGGGAGACCAAGGTGTTGGCTGTACTCTCTTTGGAGGCTCCAGAAGAGAATTGACATTCTTTTTCTTCTCGCTGCCTCTGAATGCTATTTGCTCTCCATGGCTTGTGGCTCCATTATCCAAGCATACTATTCCTGTCTCTGATTCTGTCATCACATTCTCTGATTCTCTTGCTTCCCCCCACCCTTTTCCTTATAAGGACCATTGTGACTGCATTGGGCCCCTAAACACACACACACACACACATACACATGATCAAGGATCCTTCCTATTGGCAGATTGTTAACTCAATCACATGGGCCAAGTACCCTTTGCCAAGGGTGGTGACATATTTCAGGTTCCAGGGATTAGGGAACAGACAATGTTTTAGACAATGCTTTAGATTTAGGCTCTCGTGTTTATGACCCCAAAAGCCACATTCATTCAAACATATTTGCTGTGCTCCTGCAGCCCACAGATAGACCGCACTCAGAGCAGGTATTTCTATGGGTATCAAGTGAGACACCAAGGCTTTGAGCTATGCATGCAAATGACAGCAGTAAGGTCAGCCCTGTTGCAGTGGCCCTGAGCCTTCTGCACGTACGTAAGCGTTGCCAATCCTTCTCTCTGGAGGTGCCCTAGCGTCCCTCTAAAAAAAAAAAAAAAAATGGTGGTCAGCACTCTACTGAAGCTATCCAAGAAAGGAAATAGTCTCAAAGCTCAATAAGGACTTTTCTGTGAAAAATATGTAAAAAGCCACAAAAATGTAAATGGTGACTAGTAATTTAAAATAAAATATTAACACATCCATTGGGAGAAGAAAGAATTGGGAGATTTATAAACTAACTCCTCATCGAGCACAACAGGAGCTAATAGTATTTAAACTGAAAAACCATAAAAATCATGTCCTAAGCATGTTATTTGAAAAAATTCAGGAAGCATTTTTCTGATTAGAAGAAAAGATGAAAAAAATGTTAAAATTAGGTGTTTCTGAGGAGAAGAGCTTGGAGTCAGGAGACTGTGGGTTTTTTATTATAAGTATTTCAGGATATTTTCATTTAAAGCCAGACCTTTAGAAAAACATAAAACCCAGATCTATTCTTAGAATAGAATTGTGGAAATTTGATGACTGGAAATTGGACAAATCGTTGAAGAGCTTCCCTTGTAGAATTTCAACTTGTTTGCAAAAAGAGGTGAAGGAAAATCAGAAGAAAAACCCAACCTTTTATTGTAATGCATAGAGACTGAAATAATACGTGGATGAATATCCAAGTCTTCACTTTCCCTGCAATCCAAACTCAGCATAAATAAGCAATTAGGTCCAATTGAAAGGCAGACAAAAATCATATCATTCTATTATGCTTCCACCAGCATTTGAACCACCTTCATGTAGATGTAATTAGTTAGCAAAAAATCAAGTTAATCTTTCTATCATATGTATATGTGTTCCTGAAGAGACTGCAAATACCAGACAAATACATATTTACCTCCTGAGAGAAAAAACTCAACTATTATCAATTCTGTTGAATGCCAAGTCTCGCCTTTTGGCAGGGCTGAGACTAGCAGGATATTCTGCCTTTGGTAAGAACTCACCTAAAGGACACAGGTTTTTGCCTGAAGCATGGCAGCAGTCCCTTTATGTATGTGTGAAATGAGAGTCTACAGATTCCTCCAATACTCTTCTATGTCAAAAATGTCCCTCCCACCCCTGCTGCCAGGCTGCCAGTTCCCATCCTGGAATTCCCAACTCTACCCATTTTTCTGGATTGAAGTCCAGCCTCCAGCAAATATATCAAGCAAAATACCAGCAAATTAATCTGGAAGGACCAACTTGTTATAACTCACTAACCACAATGTCATGCATTCATTCCTTAGGAGCTGGGTCCTAAGGAATAGAACAGTAGAAATATAGGTTCCCCAGAACACATCTGGAGTATGGGGAAGTAGAGAGGGAGAAGGTAGGGTCATCTCGGAGGAGGATGAAAGGCAACATGGGGCTCTGGATGATGGGTTTGTGTGGTAGAAACAAAGGAAAGGGTTTTCTTTAGTCAGGATTCCAGTGGCGCTGGACACTATGATGTGCAAGGCATCCTTGGAGTTGTGCAGCATGGTGCCTGTAGGTTTCCAATAGATGCCAATCCTGCCTGCATCCCTGGGAAAATGAGAGAGTCAGATGAGCTGAAGATGAAAAATCATTTCAGTAGACATAAAGTAGATGAAAGGGAGGATTCAGTGACCTATTATGACTTCCTGAAATGTTCACTTTTCATTCAAATGCCTTGACATATGGGTCAGCCAGAGTTGAACAGTGTCAATAGTATAGTTGAACAGTGTCAAAACTGGCCATCACAGGAGGAAATGAGTGAGATATGGGACTGCAAATCCAGGCAGTAATCTGTATCACTAAGCATTTAGAAGATGTTAAAATGCTCTCTCAGGAAAAGGCCTCTCTTCCTCTTTTAATAAAGCTACTAATGTTATCCTGTAGGCCAGACCCTCATGACTTCATCTAATACTAATTGCTTTCCAGAGGCCCCACCCCCAAATACCATTAATATATGAATTTGGCTATTTTTTTCTCACACATAAAATTTGGAGGACAAGTTGAAACCATAACAGCATGCAAATCACTCATCATGGAGTTTGGCTCATAGTAATCTAAATAGCTTACTAAACACATGTTCCTAACCTCTCCAGGTGTTCCTAAAATATCCCCCTATAGCCTGCTCATCATATGTTATAGCAGCATCGTACACTTGGTATTGGAATAATGAGTTTATATATTTGTTAATCCCATCCAAAAATGAACCCCTTGGACAGAGGGATTGATTATGTCCCCATTGAGAGCACTGAACAGAGCATACAGGCATTTCTCATTGAGCACTTTTTTAAATGAAAGTCTTGTACAAAGAAGTAAACCTTATGTGACCTTTTCATTTACTCAAAGCAGGACTAACAAATGCACAAACTTGCTTGCATAATCAATCTTTGGCCTCCCTCCTCAAGTGTCAAAGGGATACGAAGGCAGGAATATTACATTTAAGAAAGATGGATTTATCCATTTATCCGTCCATTCATCTATCCAAGTGGAGTTGGGTAGTTTGTATGACCATTAACCACTAGAAAATTGACCTGGTATGCTCTGCTCAGTTTTCTCTTCTTCTTGGAAGTTAGCTGCATTTAGGAGTGAGTACATGTTCCCTTTCTTACCTCCAGGGGCAATCACCTGTGTAGAACTGCCTGAGACAGGGGATTGAGTCTGTCCAATTCTGAATTCCTATTATGCGGGACCATTTGGTTCATGTACCTTCTGTATCCTCCATCTTAGTAATAAAGGAATATTTTGGTCTCCATCTTCTGGGTTATTTTTTTTTATGTTTTTCAGTGGATTTAGAAATCAAGAGACAGTGAAATGTGATGGTTTAAAATTAACTGGGTGATATATTCAGATCTATTAAATGCTAATTCTTGTCTGTTGTTTGATCTGGTTATATTATTGGACTTTGTCATAGAGAAAGGGGAAAAACAGAGATTTCTTGAGTCCTATAGCAATGGGATCCAAGATTATCAGAGATTTATAAAGAGGAAATGAACTGTGAATCAATCACCTGTGACCTTAGGAGATATTATCAGAGACAGGAATGGGTTGTTGTGACTATTCACAAGTCCTTTTTGATGATGAGGGTCATCATGACAATAATTTGACTGATAACTGCTATTTAGAGCTTACTATAGGCTAAACTCTATGATAAGTGGTTTACATGCTGCTATGGTTTCAACATGTTCTCCAAAATTTATGTTTTAGAAACAATATCCAAATTCATATGTTAATAGTATTTGGAGCTGGGGCCTTGGGAAGGTAATTAGGATTAGATGAAGTCATGAAGGTCTGGCCTACAGGATGACATTAGTAGCTTTATTAAAAGAGGAAGAGAGGCCTGAGTTAGCACCCTTGCTCTGTCTCACCAGATGGTATCCTTTGTCATGTTATTATGTAGCAAAAAAGCCCTTACCAGATGCTAGTGCCAATCTTCTGGACTTCCTAGACTTCAACACTATGAGAAATAAACTCAATTCTTTATAAAACTCCTGGTGTCAGGTCTTTTCTTATAGCTTTGACACATATAATATCTCAAACAGGTCTATGAAGTAAGTGTTTTTGCCTATTTTACAAGTGAATAATCGGAGGTTTAGAGAAATCAGGTCATTTGTCAAAGGTCACATAGCTGGTAGTAGGATAAGAAGGAAATTGAATCTAGGTCTCCCCAACTTCAAGTCTCCTCTCAAATCTCCTCTTGGAGTCATAATTTTTGGAGGCCTTCAATGGAATCAGGGAACGTTCTATAGTCCACAGTCTCCATTCAGGATGGCCCATGGAGATGGGCCTCAGATCATGTCTATCTCTATGCTGCCTTTGGGAAGCACCTAAGATGCATTGTGAGTAAGTAAATCAAGGGAACTTTTCTTCTGGCTTTCAGCTCACTTTAGAATCCCTAAAATCGTAAAGCTTGTGGATTCTCCAATGTATAGAACCCAATCAAAACTACTCACAAGTACAGGAAAAATCTAAGCAAAAGTATGCCAATAAATATTTAACAACTGACTCTCTGGAAAAAAAAAAAAGAAGAAAAGGGAGGAGGAGGAGAACAAGGAGGAGGAGAAATTACTGTACCTACATACATCAGGTACTTATAAAAAGCTCTAATATGTAGCATTTGCTAATTTCCACCATGTAAATCATTCCAGCATGGCCAATTTGAACCTATCTGCTTGACGGCTCTGAACTTGAAGTTGGAAAGACATGCACAAAATTGGCTTTTTCCATCTGGTAAGAGCCAGCTCCAGTATACGAGGGTGAATATAAGTAATATTGTAAAGTCAAGTTTGGGGGAAGAATATGAGAACTAAGTGCCTTCTCATTAATCTGAATTGAAATATTGGTCTTACATTCAATAACTGTTTCTCTATATTGTGTACATTTGTTTCATCCAGTTTGGGTCCTCGAAGAACTAAAGGATAATTCCATAAAAGCTGATGGGAGGATGCAAAAGTCATGAGAAATACAGTCTCTGCCTTACATACACTCAGTCCCATATCAGAGCCCACCTGGTCCTCACAGCAACCCTGTATGGTGAGGAAGAGGAGATTAATCAGTGTTTCAGAGGTGAAGAAATCAGGTGATGTGACCAAGATCACGCAGGGTATGGGAGAACAGCATCTTGAACCCCTCTTCCTTCCCTAGCCCATGTCCTTTCATGTGCAAACCCATCATTCCCCAAGGGACCAATTGCAGAACAAGGTCAAACTTGGGCATCTTACGGCTCTGTACACCTCTTCTACATAGATACTTTTCCCTAGCTAAAATATCACTTAAATAGAGGTTTGTAGTCTTGGAAATTGCTTTGAATTTTGTGCTCTTGCCATAATCTGCCATAAAGAATGATTTTCCTTTTCTTATAGGACAAGTTCTATTTCTGGTCAATAGCATATTTTCAATAGAGAGAATGCAATAACTCCACAGCGACTCCTCTGCTATATAAATGCAGGGAAAGCTGAACAAAAATTGGCTTGAAAATCACCAAAGATGATTATTTTCTCCCACGTGATAGTTAAAATTGAGGCAAACTACCTTCGTGTGACCAGCAGGGACTTACAGAAAAATACTTGAGTTTCCATTAAATAAATTTCATTGTGCCTCAAAAATAGCAGTTGCAAGTATTAAAGACCAAAGTGTCCCATTTAACAATCATAGTGTAAGATTTAGTCATAAATTACTATATCCTCATGCTCATATTATGTACTGGTAAAAAAAAAAGGAGCAAAATTTAAGGAAATAGCAAAACTGAAGTAGAGTTAGTTAGTTTTATCTACCTATTCTTGATTAACTCTAATCATCCTGGCTCCTTTGTAGTTCAGAGGAACAGGACATTCACATTTATTTTAAACAAAAAAACTATTTGAGGACATAAACCCAGTACAAATGCTTTGAGGCCATTTTAGTTGAATTCTACTTAGTGATCTTCTCCTGAGCATTTGTTTTTCCTTTTAGAAAAAAAAAAAACTATTATCAGCATAATCAGAAAGAAGGTATTATGTTGCTTCCTGAGATTCTGAGTTTGTTCTCAAAAATGCCCCTTCTAACTGGATTCTTTTATTCTTTTTTTTTTTTTAATGACAGAGAAAAGGGTCAGATCCCCACTGGATCCCTCTGATATAAGTAGAAGTCCTTTATTTATTGTTTTGAAGGTGTGGTTTCCTGGGTGGGGAGTAACCACCTTGCTCAGGAGACTCCTGTTTACATCTTGGGAATCAGGGAACCAGACAACTCACCATTATTTATGTATATGGCTTGACCTTTGACACAGACTCTTTTTAATGGGACCTGCAGCAAAATCATTCCAATCCTATTCTGTAATCTACTTTAAATGTCTTCCATTTACCAGGAAGAAAAAGAAACCATCCCAGCCTATTTGCAGATAAGGGGTGAGGGGAGCAAAACTTGGGTTTGGAATCACAGCTGTGGTGCAGAATTTATCTCCTTCAAGGCCATTTCTCACTTCATTGCTAATTTTCACAGCACCTTTCTTCTAATAGCTCACTCGTGCTTTCTCCCTTTTTCTTTCTGAGGTGCTTTAGTGGAACAAAACCATATTAGGAAGTCCCTGAGTCTCTACAGCCAAGACATATCCCAATTCAGTAGCACCTCGGGGTTCGTTTCTGTTTTGTTTTGTTTTTCCCTGAATATTTCTCCTTGCTGTCTCTGAAATGGAATCTATTATAAAAATTAAACATTCTCTCTCTCAGCTCCCACAAATAAACTTGGGTAAAGTGAAAAAAAATAGAAGGAAGGGAAAAAAAAGCACTTTCTAGTTTGTGGGTCTGTTAGTTTTGCAGATTTTGAGGGGAGATAATTTGACTGATCAATCATCCCACTTCTCGTCTCCTAAACAAAAACACTCAGAATAACACAAAATGAAACGTTTCCATTTCAGAAAGCAACAGCGCTCCTCCTGGAGCAGATTGTGCCCCAGAAGTAGAGACTGTGCCCCTCCACTGCCACCCCAGAGAGCTCTAGAGGTGACCAGTTGCCCACACTGCAGAAGGCCCTGGGCCCAAGAGAAGCCCAGGGTACCTGACCCTGCTATTCTCTGCCACCAACTTCCCATGTGCACTGTCACCCCAACAACCAGCACACGAAGCAGTCATCCTGCAAGTGCACTTTTTTACAGAAACACCCAGGCATCTAGGATTGGGCTGGAAATGCTTCTTGGTGGCAGAGCACTTTCCTAGCATGAGCAATGCTCTGAGTTTGATCCCCAGTTCAGGAAAAAAAAAAATCTTTTGCTATCCCTTGTGGAGTAAGCTAAATTATAGTCCGTCTGACTCTCATAGCTGCATTTGGCTGGGAGTTACCTGTGTGAAGGTGTAGGTCAAGATGCCCCAGTTGCTATGGGGTGGCCAGGGGTGGCTATGGTGCGAAGGCTAGAGGCTCTAACAGTTGAGGCCTTGAGTTCAGCACGTTCTTCCAGAGATGAGGATTCTGATCAAAACAAGATGACCCTACTGTCTTGCTAGTCCTGCGCCCTACAGATTGCCTGCTTTTTTGAAACTTTCCCACAATTAACCTTTTATTAAAAAATATTTTTCTAGTTGTTGATAGACCTTTATTTTATTTATTTATATGCGGTGCTGAGAATCGAACCCAGTTCCTCACACATGCCAGGCAAGTGTGCTACCGCTGAGCCCCAGCCCCAGCCCCCACAATTAATATTTTTTTTCAGTTTTTGGTGGACACAACATCTTATTTTTATTTTTATGTGGTGCTGAGGATTGAACCCAGTTCCTCGCACATGCCAGGGGAGCGCATTACTGCTTGAGCCATATCCCCAGCCCATACAATTATCTTTTGATGATGAAACCTAATATAATAAACTTGCTGAGCTAGCTGCTCTGAAGTCGTTCAAACCTCACCAAGGCTTGGCTACCCACCTGGCCCCAGATTCTTCTCCCTGTGTGTGTCTGTTTATCTTTTCTTTATCCCCAATCACCCTTGGCATCTGGTATCACCTTAATTAATGGCTGCGGCTCCGAGTTGTAGCAGTCCCTTATTCCATTTCCTTTTCCGATGAACAGCCATTTCCATATGACTTCTGACCTTCATTTTCTTATAGGCAAATCACGTGTGCTCTTTATTGTTCAATAATTCCCATACTGTAATGCGTAACATGTACTGTTATATGTGCAATCTTATTAACACACAGACAAACTTGCCTGAGGTCTGGTATTATCATTCTCATTTTATAGATGAAGAAGCTGAGGCTGAGAGCCTACAAGAATAGTCAAGATCACAACAATCATGGCACAGGCCCTTCCCAAACCTGAGCCCCTTGCACAGTGCAGGTGTCCTCAGCTGCACCCGCTCCTGGTCTTATTCTTCATGGGTACCAACTCCTCTATAGCCCATAGAATTTTGATTGATGATTTCATGTCTTGAGACCGTGGCTGAAGTTTTAACATCAAAAACATTTATATGGCAGGTGGGAGCTGGGTCTTAGATTCCTTCCATCCTAAGGTAGCCATCCCTTCAGTGAGAGAAGAAGGGCAAAAGGTGGGGGAGGGGAGAAAGTGCTCCCTGTTGACTCTGGCACCTCTCAGGGCTCTCAGCAGTGAAGCTTGTGAGGGGATGCTTTTCAGATGCATCAAATTCTGCTTTTCAGACAGTGAGGGTGACTCCTCTGAGGGCAACAGCAGCCATGACTGGCAAGGGGATGGAGTGACATACTGAAGGGCCACCAAGCACCATGCTGGATAGATCCTTCCTTTAAGGCAACATTATGAGCTGGACATCATGCCCATCTTGAAGATGGGAGACAAAATTCTTCTGGAAATTAAATAACCTATAACTTAAAGATCCAGAATTTGTACCCACTGCCTAACTTCCCAAGCTCACCTTCCACTGTACCACCTCCTCATCTCACTTCAGGGACCCAAGGGAAACAAAAACCCTGAATTGGTTGAGTTTTCCAGAGAAGCAGAACCATTAGGAGATAGCTGGACAGATACGGGGAGATATTATAAGGATTGGCTCCTGACATTATGCTAGAGAATCAGGAAAGTCAGTGGTGTCATTCAGCTTAAGCCCAGAGGTTTGAAAATCGGGGGCTGATGGTGTAAGTCTCAGAATCCAAATGTCCAGTAGGGTGAAAGTCTGAGGGCAGGAGAAGATGCATGTGCAAGTTTAAGCAGAGAGAATAAATGTACTCTTTCTCTAGCTTTTTGTTCTATTTGGGCCCCCAGTGTATTAGATGATGTCTTCCACATTTGTGAAAACAGATTGTCCTTATTCACTCTACCAACTCAAATGCTAATCTCTTCTGGCAATACCCTCACGGACACACCCAGAAATAATGTTTTACCAGCTACCTGGGCATCCCTTAGCCCAGTCAAGTTGACATATAAAATTAACCATCATAATCTCCCTGTGCAAGGCCTGACCCAATCTGTGAAATAGCCTCTGTTGCTATCTGCACATCAAAAGACCAGGATCTCAGCTAGGACAGGAAGGTCCAAGCTTTGTCCCCATCTTCAGAATCACACGAAAACATTCCCTTCCTCTTGCCCAGGGTCTTTGACCCTTCTCAACACTCAGCTCATGTGGCCAAGGCTTTGCAGGGGCAGAAGAGAAGGCCATGTATTCAAATCCCTGAAAGAGGATTCTGAAGTTTGTCTTGGGTAGAAATATACCAAGGATTCTTGCCATCCCACAATTATTCTATATCCATAGCTCCAACTTAAGACATAGACAGAAGCTACTGTCTGCTACATTGGCCCTTGGCTAGTACACAGAGTTGAACCATCTGTTGGGCGGTTTGCCCAAGCCATGTCTTGCTGATGGCAGCCCATATTTATCTACAATGGGCCTCTATAATACAAGGGTGGGCTTTGCTGGAAATGAGAGTAACAGAATAGGAATCTGGGCCTCCTTCCTTCATATTCCAAGATGCTGTTAGAAAATCTTCAACTTTCTGACACTTGCTGAGTTACAAAATCACCTTCCTTTCCTATGATTGTATTTTCAAATATTAGATACAAGTAGGAAAGTTTGGGGAACTTGGGAAAGAGTCCCTGGCAGCTGTTTGGAAAAGAAGACAGCTCATCTTGTGTGGCCTGTGATAGTGCTTACTTATAACAGTCTTGTGAGCAAAGGAGGGCTAATTGATTAATCCCACTTGCACAAAGAGGTGATAAACACATCTTGCTGAAGGTAAAAGAACCAAGGCTCAGAAGGAAATTCCATGAGACTCTCCCTCTCCTCTCTTGGCATTCACCCACTGAGATCACATACAATAATATGCTGGCCTGGGAAAAGGTAGACCAGATGCTAAGAGAATTACTGCTCTCACCTGGATGTCATTGAAGGATTGGGAGAAGGGTCTCTTAGTCCTCTTTCTGGGCCTTGCCAGGGACCCCTCCATGCTGCTATATCCACCTTACCTCCTGTTGACTCTCACCCACTATGGAACAATTCGAAAAAGTGCGATGGGTACACTTGGCATTCCTGATGTGGGAAGACAGCACATAGCCACATCTTCCATGGATGTACCTGTCTTCTATACCAGGGCTGCAGAGAATCAAAACTATGGCTCATCAACTCACTGCCCAACACACTCCCCTGTATACATCTTCTCATCTTCACAGTGCCAATGTCAATCAAAAGTTCTATCTTGAGAGCATGTGTTAGGATAAGCAAAAGAAACAAAAATAAGTGTGAAGTTTACACCCTATGCCTTTCAACACTTTTCCTCCAAACAAAGTGAAAGAAGACCAGTGGCCAAAGGAAAAAACCCAAAGAGGGGAGAATGGAAGATCATGATGAGATCTGATGACATGATGAAGTTAGACCATAGGAAATACAACACCAACCACATAAAGCCCCTCCTGTTTCCAATGCTGAGGGATCAAAACATGGAACCCAGTACTGGAACCTCAAGATTCCTTCCCAAATCACACCACAATGACCATAGGCAGCCCCACCAGTGGGACTATTGTTTCCTCTAGAATTGTAGAATTGAAGCATGATTTAATCTATGCTTTTATCTTCCTCTGACCTTGCTGTGTTCTGTTAAGTTTAGAAATGTCTGATGAATTTCCTTTAAAAGGGATACATTTAAAATGTTTAAGTTCATGTATTCTTTAAGGTAAAAAGTCAATGGTACCATCTTGTTCTGAACGTCACACTGATTATGGAAAAGACTTGCTAGATTGGGTCTTTATCGGTCAAAGATTGTATCTTGAGAGCGTGTTATCTTGAGACTGTGTTAAGATAAGCAATTCCTTTGAAACATTTTATCTTAATCTGAATTTCACTCCTAGCATGTTAAGAGTAATCAATGGTTAAAATTCAATGTCCTCATAGGGGAAAAAAAAACAATTTCCCTTCCTATTTCTTTTTATAAGATTTCAGTGCCTTGGGCATAATGTACACTTTCATTGGTGAACATCTCTTGATAAATAGAAATAATGTTTCATGCAGGAACCTGATGTTCTAGGTTCAATAATCTTTTTCAACACTATGACAAATTCCAGAAAGGACAGAATTTTTATTAATATGGTACGGGTTTTTTTTTTTTTTTTGCAGGTTTTATGATTTTTAAATCACAAACTCATAAGATATCCAGTAGTTACCAGTCTCTAATATCAAATTTCTGCCAGAAAAGTAATCTACAAAGGAACTTGTCTAAAACAAGTCATAGCTGCTATCAAATTCTATTATGCTGCTAATAACAGTGTATAACAAATCAATCAACATTGTTTTTCTGATTTTTAAAAAGTAGATTTTATTGTCAAGAACTGCTTTAAACTTACAGAAAAAAAAAACAAGGAGAGAATACAGAAAATTCACATACACCTGTATCTAGTTTCCCCTGCTAGCAAACATCTATGACACATGTGTTGCAATTAATGAACCAATATTAATATATAATTAGTGGTTGAAGTCCATGCCTAACTGGACTTCCTAGTTTTTACCTCCTGTCCATTTCCTGCTTTAGAATCCCACCCAGGACACCACATTGCACTTAGTCATCACATCCCCTTAGGCTCCTTGGCTTTGACAGTTTCTCAAACTTCCCTTGTTTTTAACAATCTTTAGAGTTTTGAGGTGCCTAGTCACATTTTTTTTCATGAGCTGTTCTTCTGAGAATTTATCTGATATTTGTCTTATGATTAAACTTGGGTTATGGGTTTTGGGGGAGAAAAGTCATGGAGGTAAAGTGCCACTTTCACTGTTGATGCTGACTTGGATCATCTGGCTAAGGAAGGGATTGCCACATTTCTCCACTGTAATCCTACCCCTCCAGAGGTCCCCTTTCCATACTGTGCACTTTGGCAAGAAGTCATTCTGTTCAGATCACACTTAAGTAAGGAGAACTGATATTTCCCCCTCCTTGAGGGCAAAGTATCAACATAAATCATTTAGATTTCTGTGTGGAAGATTTGCTTCATCTTCACCATTTATCAATCTATTCAATAGTTTACTTATATAAAGCATGAAATCGTGGATATTAATTTTATATTTTAGGTTATAATCCAATATTACTAGGATTATTTTTGGATCAAATTATTCCAGCTTTGGCATTCAGAGTTCTTTTAATTGGCTACTCTGTCTCTTTACATATTCCCATCAATCTTTTTTTTTTTAAGCATATCCTTAGTTTTAGGCCCTACAAGATGCTACAGGCTCATTTTGTATAATTCCTACACCAGCCATAGAATCAGCCATTTCTCCAAACAGCTCTATTTCCTTTTACTCGAGAATGACTTCAGGAATTAAGATGTGGGGGTTGGGTGTGCTACTGGGTATTATTTTATCATTTCTTTCTTTCTTTCCTTTAATATTTTAAAAAAATTTTATTTATTCTATTTTGTTATATATGACAGCAGAATGTATTTCAACTCATAGTACACATATAGAGCACAATTTTTCATGTCTCTGGTTGTACATAAAGTAGAGTCACACCATTCATGTCTTCATACATGTACTTAGATAATGATGTCCATCTCATTCCACCATCTTTCCTACCCCACTTCTTCTCCCTCCCCTTTGCCCTATCTAAAGTTCCTCCATTCCTCTCCCCCCATCCCCATATGGATCAGTATCCTCATATCAGAGAAGACATTTGGCATTTGTTTTTTGGAATTGGCTTACTTCACTTAGCATAATAATCTCCAATTCCATCCATTTACTTACAAATGCCATGATTTTATTCTCTCTTGATGCTGATTAATATTCCACTGTTTATATATACCACAGTTTCTTTATCCATTCACCTCCTGAAGGGCATCTAGGTTGGTTCCATAATTTAGCTATTGTGAATTGTGCTGCTATAAACATTGATGTAGCTGCATCTCTATAGTATGCTGTTTTTAAGTCCTCGGGTATAAACCAAGGAGTGGGATAGCTGGGTCAAATGGTGGTTCCATTCAAAGTTTTTCAAGGAGTCTCCATACTTCTTTCCATATTGGCTGCACCAATTTGCAGCCCCACCAGCATTGTATGAGTGTGCCTTTCTCCCCACATCCTAATCAACACTTATTGTTGTTGGTATTCTTGATAGCTGCCATTCTGACTGGAGTGAGATGAAATCTTAGAGTAGTTTTGATTTGCATTTCTCTAATTGCTAGAGATGTTGAACATTTTTTCATATATTTGTTGACTGATTGTATATCCTCTTCTGAGAAGTGTCTGTTCAGTTCCTTGGCCCATTTGATTGGGTTATTTGGGTTTTTGGGGTGTTAAGATTTTTGAGTTCTTTGTATATCCTAAGGCTCAGTGCTTTATCTGATGTGCATGTAGTAAAAATTTTCTCCTATTCTGTAGGCTCTCTATTCAGCTCACTTATTATTTCTTTTGCTGACAAGAAGCTTTTTAGTTTGAATCCATCCCATTTATTGATTCTTGATTTTATTTCTTGGGCTATAGAAGTCTTATTAAGGAAGTGAGGGCCTAATCCGACATAATGAAGATTTGGGTCTATTTTTTCTTCTATTAGGCACAGGGTGTCTGGCTAAATTCTTAGGTTCTAGATCCACTTTGAGTTGAGTTTTGTGCATGGTGAGAGATAGGGCTTAATTTCATTTTGTTGCATATGGATTTCCAGTTTTCCCAGCACCATTTGTTGAAGAGATTATCCTTTCTCCAGTATATCTTCTCCAATATATGTGCCTTTGTCTAATATGAGATAACTGTATTTATGTGAGTTTGTCTCTGTGTCCTCTACTCTGTACCATTGGTCTACAAGTCTATTTTGGTGCCAATACCATGCTGTTTTTGTTACTATTGCTCTGTAGTATAGTTTAAGCTCTGGTATAGTGATGCCACCTACTTCACTCTTCTTGCTAAGGATTGCCTTAGCTATTCTGGGTCTCTTACTTTTCCAGATGAATTTTGTTACTGCTCTTTCTATTTCTATGAGGAATGTCATTGGAATTTTGATTGGAATTGCGTTAAATCTGTTTAGTGCTTTTGGTAGGATGGTCATTTCAACAATATTAATTTTTCCTATCCAAGAACAAGGGAGATCTTTCCATCTTCTAAGGTCTTCTTTAATTTCCTTCTTTAGTGTTCTGTACTTTTCATTGTAGAGGTCTTTCACCTTTCTAAGTTGATTCCCAAGTACTTTTTTTTTTGAGGCTATTGTAAATGGGATAATTTTTCTAGTTTCTCTTTCAGAGGATTTGTCACTGATGTACAGAAGTACCCTTGGTTTATGGGTGTTGATTTTGTATCCTGCCACTTTGCTGAATTCATTTATTAGTACTGGAAGTTTTCTGGTGGAATTTTTTGAATTTTCTAGGTATAGGATTATATTGTTGGCAAATAGTGATAATTTGAATTCTTTTCCTATCCGTATCCCTTTAATTTCTTCCATCTGTCTAATTGCTCTGGCTAGAGTTTCTAGAACTATGTTAAATACAAGTGGTGAAAAAGGGCATCTCTGTCTTGTTCCAGTTTTTAAGGGAATGCTTTCAAGTTTTCTCTATTTAGAATGATGTCAGCCTGGGGTTTAGCATAGATAGTTTTACAATGTTGAGATATGCTCCTGTTATCCCTAGGTTTTCTAGTGTTTTGAACATGAAGGATGCTATATTTTGTTGAATGCTTTTTCTGCATCTATTGAGATAATCATATGATTCTTACCTGTAAGTCTACTGATGTGATGAATTACATTTATTGATTTTCATATGTTGAACCAACCTTGCATCCTAGGATTAACCCCTTGATCATGGTGCACTATCTTTTTGATATGTTTTTGTATTTGATTTGCCAGAATTTTATTGAGAATTTTTGCATCTATGTTCATTAGTACTGCCTTCAAAGTGTCCCAGAGATTTTGATATGTTGTATAATGTTCTCATGTACCTCTAAGAATTTTTTAATCTCCTCTTTGATGTCTTTTGCAACATATTGTTCATTAAATAGCATATTATTTAGTCTCCAGTAGCTTCTATTTTTATATTTTATCATTGATTTCCAATTTCATTCCATTGTGATCTGGTAGAATGCAAGGTAGTATCTCTATTTTTTTTGTATTTTCTAAGAGTTGCTTTATGGCATAATATATGGCATATTTTAGAGAAGGATCCATGTGCTGTTGAGATGAAAATGTATTCAATAGTTGAAGGATGAAAAATGGTCAATATATGTCTGTTATATATAAGTCTAAGTTATTTATTGTATTATTGAGTTCTATAGTTTCTTTGCTTAGCTTTTATTTGGAAGATACATCCAGTGGTGAAAGAGGTGTGTTAAAGTCACCCAGAATTATTGTGTTGTGGTCTATTTGACTCTTGAACTTAAGAAGAGTTTGTTTGATGAACTTGAGAAGAGTTTGTTAGATGCCCCACTGTTTGGGGCATATTTATAATTGTTATGTCTTGTTGATGTATGTTTCCCTTAAGCAGTATGAAATGTACTTCTTTATCCCTTTTGATTAACTTTGGCTTGAAGTCTACTTTATTTAATATGAGGATGGAAACACCTGCTTGCTTCTGCAGTCCATGTGAGTGGTATTTTTTTTCCCAACCTTTCACTTTCAGTCTGTGGATGTCTTTTCCTGTGAGTTGAGTTTCTTGAAAGCAACATATTGTTGGGTCATTTTTTTTTAAAAAAAAAATCCAATCTGCCAGTCTATGTCTTTTGATTGGTGAGTTTAGGCCATCAACATTCAGGATTATTATTGAGACATGATTTGTATTCCCAGCCATTTTTGTTTTTGTTTTTAGTATTTGACTTGACTTGGTTTCTCCTTTGATTGGTATTTCCTTTAGTGTAATACTTCCCTTTTCTGATTTTCATTGTTGTTTTTCATTTTCTCCTCATGGAATATTTTGCCTAGGATGTTCTATAGTGCAGGCTTTCTAGTTGTAAATTCTTTTAACTCTTGCTTATCAAACAAAAGGCTTTTATTTCATCATCAAATCTAATGCTTAATTTTGCTGGATAAAAGATTCTTGGTTGGCATCCATTTTCTTTCAGAGGTTGGTATATGTTGTTCCAAGATCTTCTAGCTTTCAGGGTCTGGGTTGAAAAATCTGCAGATATCCTAATTGGTTTCCCCCAGTTCCTTTCTCTTGTGGCTTTTCAAATTCTATCCTTCTTTTGTATGCTAGGCATTTTCATTATAATGTGACTTGGTGTAGATCTGTTGTGATTTTATACATTCGGTGTTCTGTAAGTATCTTGTATTTGCTTTTCCAATTCATTCTTCATGTTTGGAAAATTTTCTGATATTATTTCATCGAATAGATTGCTCATTCCTTTGGTTTGGACCTCTATGCCTTCCTCTATCCCAATAACTCTTAAATTTGGCCTTTTTAGTTATCCCATAATTCTTGAATGTTCTGCTCACGATTTCTTACCATCTTCACTCTGTGGTTAACATTATTTTCAAGATTATATATTTTATCTTCATTGTCTGAGGTCCTGTCTTCCAAATGATCTAATCTGTTGGTGATGCTTTCAATTGAGCTTTTAATTTGGTTTATTGTTTCTTTCATTTCAAGGATTTCTGGGATTTTTTTTTCTAGAACCTTTATCTCTTTATTGAAGTAATCCTTTGCTTCCTGTATTTGCTTATGTAGCTCTTTTTGAAATGATCTTTTGCTGCCTATATTTTTCTCTCTTATATCATCCTTTAATTCACAGAACATTTTAATTATGTACACCCTGAATTCCTTCTCTGTAATTTCTTCTGTTGTGCTGGCCATGGATTCTAATAATGTAATATCTTAGTTTGTGGGGGCACTTTCTTTCCTTGTTTTTTCATGTTGTTTGCGTGTCTTCCGGTCTAGCACTGTGATCAGAGGAGTTACTGTTTTTACCCTGTAGGTTTTATAGGGCCCCTGCAGGATTCCAGTACCTCTCCTTTAAGGGGGAGAACATTGTAAACAGATCCCAATACAAACAATGTACAACCTTAAACCAAATAGCTGCTATTAAGACATTTACAGTTTTGTCACAATATATAGAAATGGTGAGTTCAATTATTATCTACAATATAAACAGTAGGTTTGCAAAAGGTTTTACAGTTTCTGATGGTGGACAAAGAACCAGGGGGTGAGGTATAGGATGAGATGTTCAGGGGGTAGGAGGTGAGGTATAGAGTTGTTAGATCTTAGATAGCATGAAAGAGGAATCTAAAGAAGTTGGTTAGTAACAGGAAAAGAGAGAGAAAGTGATTTTTTGTGGAGACAAGTAAGTGAGAGAGTACAAAAAAAAAACACACATAAATATTAAGAAAAATAAAAAATGTAAAAATAGGAGATAAAAGAATACACAACAAAACTGTAATATACTGTTCAGACATCCCAGTCCTCAATAGCCTAATTCAAGAAAAGTACTTGGTTTCACAGATGTTTGGGCTATGAGGGCAGGAGAAGAGAGAGAGAGAAAAAGAATTAAAAAATCTCTAAGGAAGATACAAAGATTTTGTTGGAGTTCAGTATCTGTCCTGCTTCCCTTCTCATCCAATAGGTGGGGTTGTCTGTTATCTGCTGGTATCTCCATTTTCAGGATGGTAAAGGTTATTAGGGTGGGAGGATTGGTCTTGGGGGCATTGCTCCTGGAAATAGGTTATAGTACTTGCAGGTCCCTGATGAGAGACTGCACCCCATGGATCTCCTTTGGGGCCCGCTTGTGTGATGTGGGCGCCTGGTCTTATCTCCTTAAATCATCTGTAGACCTCTCAAATCCTGGTCTCTAATTTAGTCTCTAAACTGTATCTCACTCACCCCCTCCTTTTCTACTTCCCCATCAGGAAACTTTCTCTCCGGAGGGCTTCTGGGCTAGACACCCATCCCAGTGAGCTATTTTATATTGGGCAGTTCAGGACCTGGTTTTTCGAGCTATGGACCAGCAGGGGTAGCTGCAAGCACTGTGCCAGGTTAGTGGCTACAGCAGAGAGTGGGCAGCTGGGGACTTTTGTACCTTGATATTGCTTCTAAGCCCCAGTTGGTGTCCAAGCTTGGAGTTGCCCCAACTAAAAATGGCGACGAAAGTGTCCCAAGATGAAGGTGGCTGCTTTCAGTGATAGGTGTCAGGTTGGGTGGGGCTGGGTGCTGGCATTGAGCGGCATATTCAGAGATACAGCTCTGTGGCATGCAGTGTTGTGACTGGCGGCTGTCTCTGGACCCAGTGTGGTGTCCCTAGATGGGACTATGGCAGTGTTGCAGTGTCCCAAGATGGAGGCAACAGGGGGAGCCCCAGGTTGGTAGGTGAGGGTCCACATAGGAGTAGTGGCCAGAGTTCCTATGCAGATAGGTGGCCAGAAGTCCTGCATGGGTACTAGTGCTGGTGGTCCTGCTTGGGCACCCCGAGGTCCTGCCTGGATGAGTGGCTGGAGTCCTGCTCTAACACCAAAGCCAGGAGACCTACGTGGCATGGAGGCCCTGATTCCTGCATGGGAGCATCTGACAGGAGTCCTCTAATCACTCTCAGAGAAAGAATATTCCCACTACTTGAATCCCTGGTCCCAGAGCAATAACAGAATGCAGCCTCCCTCTAGCCTGCCATCTTGAATCCTGCTGAATGTCATCTTTAAAGGTATTTCCACCTCAAAGAGTAGGGAAATAGGGGCTGGGGTTGTGGCTCAGCAGTAGAGCGCTCGCCTAGCACAGGTGAGGCTCTAGGTTCGAGCCTCAGCACCACATAAAAATAAATTAATTAAAGATATTGTATCCAACTACAACTAAAAAAAAATATTTTTAAAAGGAATAAGGAAATACATATGTGTATACAAACACATGTATATGTACATATTATGAATATTCCAGAATGTAACATTCTATATGTTAAGTGAAATGTGAGTCCACACTGATGCCCTCAACTCTGATCCATCATGACATGGATCATTCTATCTTCCTAACTACTCTGCTAATCTGTAAAATTTCAAAAAGGAGACACCCAGCTCCTACAATGTATCACCCATTTAAATGTCCAATCCCAACATACATGAACTGAGTGTCAGAATTTTTGACCTGTACTCCTTTTGGGAAACAACCTTATCAGCTATGGTACAGGACTTATGTACAGTTATTTTCCCTTTTAGTGTTTCAGATTCCACTCATTTTTGAAGCTAATTAGTTTAGCATCTCCTCCAACTAATTCAGTAAGGTTGGATATTGTAATCTTTTTAATCATTAGTCAAACAATTCAATGCTAAATCAATAATGAAGGAACTTCATATACACAAGAACATACATATGAACACACATCTCACTTATGTAGAATCAAAGAAAGTTATGGAAAATAAAAAGTTAAAATTTTGTATAAATATAAGATCTATTACAAATTGTCATTAATAAAATTTCCATATCCTACCTACTTTTGGCACATTTTTATTAACCTTGTCTGATACCACTCATGCACTCTATTAACTGTAGTTCACCTTAAGCCCTGATGCCTAGGAAAATCTTCTGTTTTCTGACGACTGTGTTTTGAATCTCCATATTACTTTCTTCTGGGAAGTAAAACTTGAGATGCTTGAACCACTCCAAGCCTTGAACCTAGCCTGGAATAGATCATGCTAATTTGTTGAGCCTTTGGCTGACTCTTCCTTCTGGGTATGTGCATTGCTTTTTAAAATTTGCACATTAAACTAAAATTTCCTACCTTGCCACCTGTATCCTTATATTTCTACCTATACCATCCACCCTTAAACAAATCCCACTGAACCCTGAATTGTAAGAGAATGTTGTCAACGCTAAAATAAAATTCTATTGAGGATTTATGCCATATATTTCAGCAATGAAAAAGAAAGTCAAAATTCAGGAAGTTTTAGTTCCTAACAGTTTAAACAAGGAGAAACACTAAACTGATTTTTAAAAAGTTATCTCTTGCCGGGTGTGGTGGCATACACCTATAACACCAACTACTCAGGAGGCTGAGGCAAGAGGATTGCAAATTTGAGGATAACCTTTGAAACTTAGCCAAACCATGTCTCAAAAAAATAACTTCCAGTGGTGGAATCCAGTACCAATAAACAAACAGTCATCTCTCTGGTGGCCTGGACCAACCTATATGTTTTTCTGAAAACAGAATACTCAAGGTTACATAAAAGTATGTTTGAAAATAAACTCTTAAATTTCTAAAAGAGTGAACTACGCAGCACAGATGCAGGTTGACAATTACCTCCATTCTTTAAAGGGGAATTTCTGAGGCAGTTTTAATGAAGTAGCAATTTTGCAGACAATGTAAAATTCAAAGCCACTAAGGAGATATTAGGTACAAACATGGGGAGCACATAAAGCAGCATCTGGCGGTTTCCCTTTGGAGGCCTCCTGTGCCAGCATTTCACTTGGATAAGAAAAAAAAGTCCTCTTTTCAGCAATTTTCTTAAATGCCTTAATTTGACACTATCTGAAAGTGATACTTAAGTTGTGGTAAAATCACATTTAATTGCAGCACTCTGTTCTCTGTTATTTTACTATTGCTTCTATTTCTCTTTAAGCTTTCAAAGACCCCAAGGAAAATAAAGTAATCCTTAATTCAAATGCTTTCATTCTTAATGACGTTTTGCCCATCTCAGGTAAACTATTTTGACGTGTGCTCAAGGTGTAGCAGTCATTTTAAAAGGTCAAGGAAAGCTAACAATTATAGTTGAGTTCTTAGAACTCAGCATTTGATTGTCTGTGTGATGATCTCACCTGTTCAGATGAAACTTGCTGGAGAGTCTACATCTTGTTCCAGCCACTCTGTAGTCACAGTTTCTAGTTGTGTATCTCACAATGTTTGAGTAATGAGTTCATGGAGCAGGTGCTAGCTACGAGACTCTGGACTAGGGATTGGAGGTACAGATAGAGAAGATTCCAGAAGGAAAGATAGGCAGGTCAACCAGTGATCACAAGACAGGTGGCCAGGTGACTGAAGCTTCTGTTTACTGAGGGGCTATATATGGTTGACGCTATAATGGGTCTCCATATTCATTATCAACAGCAACTCCATGCATGCAGGAAAAGATGAAGAGACGGGGGTTCAGAGGAGTCAGTGACTTGCTCAGATTTTCACAGCTAGTTGAGACTGAGTGTTGAGTCTCTCCAGACCACGACAGTAGTAGATGAAGAGAAGAAGGGAGTAGAAATCACAATGGTGGATAGAACTAGGTGGGGAGGTTGATAAGATAGAATATACACCCTCAAAATGATTAGAAATCATAAATTTTATTCATAAAATTGACAATTGTCTTTTTTCTTGATAATCAAAGTTTTTTTTTTTTTTTTTTTGGGATTGGAAGGAATCTTTAAAGTTACCTAGACCAACTTCCTTGCCTCGCAAAACTGGCAGAGGGTAGCTTGGACATGCCTTGGTCAACTTCAGAGACAGGGTTCATCCGCTAATAGAGCTGGGACCCTCAGTAAATTCTGACCAATGGGGAGTTACTTCTCAAAATTATCCTCAGAAAGGAACCAAGCTCCTCCTAGTTGCCCATGTATGTAAATTTTTTTTTTGGAGGAAAGATTTGAGCTCACAGTTTCGAGGTTTCAGTTCATAGTTCCTTGTCCCCATCACTGTATGGCTGTGGTGAGGGAGAGGTGTGGAGGGTGAAAGAAGCAAAACTGCTTACTTCATGGTAACCAGGAAGTGGAGAGAAGGGACTGGTATTGTCCCCAGTGGCATACCCTCTAGGACCCCACTCTCTTCAACTGGGTTTCACCTTCCACAGTTGCCACCACTTCCCAACAGTCTATCCAGCTACAATTCCATCAATGGATTAATCCATTGATGAGCTTAGAGTCCTTATGACCCAATTACTTCCCAAATCCCCACCTTTAAACATTACTGCCTTGGGGATCAAGCCTTGACTACATGAGCCCTTAGAGGACATGTATGTAACTTTTACCACAAGCTCAGGCAATTTAGATATTCTAGTTGGCATCACTCAAAGCAGGATGCCATGATGAGTTGGCAGGGTCACGTGAAAGAGCCCTCACAGATGCCTGTCTGCAAGGAAGCAGTGGATATTGAAACTCAGCCTGGGAAAGGAAAGAACAGGGGGTGCAGAAACGATGCCAGATTGGGTGGGCCAATATTGGCTTTTTTGGGAAAGAAGTGCCAGGTGCTCTGTAAAGCTCAGAAAAACCAATATCCTGAGAGTACGAGAGGAATAGTATTCAACAACATCCATGAGGGCAGAGGGATGTAGGGAAAGGCCACACACAGTCTGTGACTCAGCAGGCTGGGGCTCACTTCTGGTTCTAATTTCTTCATCGGTAGGAGGACTTGTCACAGATTTTGCTAATATTCCATAGTGGTTTTTAATTTTATATTACATTTTTTGGTGAAAGAAATCACCACTGTTTTTTTTTTTCCCCTTCTCTCCTATATCTGATACTGCTGTTCCAACTCTCCATTTTCCTGGCTACAGGAATGGGGTTTTTTGGGTCATGTTTTCTAGGAACCTGTGGGTCTCATGCACCTCAAACATTCAGTTAAGGATGGCCTGAACGTCTAAACACTTTGGTCTCCTCATAGGTTCATGATTCAGGCCACCTTAAAGAGGCAACTGGGCTGTTCTCCTACCTAAGATTAGAGACAGGATTATTTTGAAAAGAAACAGTCAGGACTCTCGAGGTCCCGGTTCCCTGTCTACTCTATTTGAGGTCCAGCTACCCTCGGGAGATCAGGAAAGAGAGGGATTTAATCTCTGCAATTCCTAGAGCTGAGTCCCATTCTTGAAGAGTCAGAGCTTCTTTCCTCTGGCCCATTTATACCTCTCCCAATGTTTGGTTTCTTCTCCCCACAACCTCCTGCATTGAATCCACTGCCATAACCTGAATCCTCTCTCACATGAAGGCCTGGGTGAAGGGTGTCTTCCAGGTGGCTGAAAAATGTGACTTTTATCCTTGAACCACTTACCCTTGGGTTCCGTAATGGATATAGAATTTTTAAAATAACTGTTGAAATAATTTGAGACCCTCCTTGGAAGAGGACCACCTTGGAGCACTAGCAATCCAAGATTACACAAATCCAAATGCGAGGCTCTCTAATAAATAGTATAGAAATATTTAACTATTTAACAATGGATACAGCTGTATAGATACCTCCCAAATGAATATTATCCCTGGATGCCCCTGAAACTTAGAAAGGTTAAGTTCTTGTTAATAGGGTATTTAACATGTTACTACCTAATTTAGGTTTAAAAACAACAATCGTCATTGTCTCATGGTTTTACTAGGTGGGGAATTCCAGAAGCAGCAAAGCTGGTTGGTTCAAATGGAGAGTCCCTCGTGATAGTCAGATGTCAGTTGGAGGCTCCCATGGGCTGGAAGCTGCTTACAAGGCTGCCAAGTTGGGGCTGGTATTGTCAGGAGGCTTCAGGTTTTCTCCAGGTAGCTCTCCCTACAGAGTTGCTTGAGAGTGTCCTCAGAGTGTTCGATCCCTGGGAGAGTAATCCAAGTAGACAAGATGGAAGCAGTAATGCTCATTGTGGCCTAACCTTGAAATTCAGACACCATCACTTCCACCATATTCTATTGACCATTCAGGACCAACCCTGATTCCATGTGCAAGGAAATGACAAAGGTATGAATATCAGGAGTCAGGGGTCACTGTGGGTGGTCTTGGAGACTATCATGTGTAGACGTTGGGACTCAAATCCAAGTCTGTCTGATGGCAGAACTCTTGTATCTCACTACGCTGCCCTCCCCAAGCCACTTCTTGGATTCTGAGGTCCTTCTGACATGAATATTCTTAAGCATTAAACCTGTAACAGCGTAGAGTGGATAAGGTGCTCATATTAAGAATGCAAAGACAGGCTAAGAAGTTTTGGGTCCTTAGGCATGGCATAAGGCAAGAGGAATGGCGGCCACTGAGCAGTGGACAGGTCCAAGAAAAGTGGGAGGTACCTGGGTGGGAGGTACCAGGTTAAATGCCACCCACTGTGCATTTAGGTTTTGGCTGCCCCTGGCATCCGTCTCTATGGGTGCATTTCTGAACACTCTTTTATACCCTTAACAATTCTCCTGCAAAGCTTCTATTTGATGGCTTAAATTTTTTCTTAGGCAGTGCTAGGTTTTCAGAATAGAAATTGACTTTTTCCTGTCCCAGAAAGTCTGCAACCCACTGAGTTTAACCTGAACCTTAAGGAACCGTCCAATTCATGCTGATCCCCCGGGGTTTATAGAACAGGATCTCAGTTGGAAGCACTGCACTGAGCAGCTTAGTGTTTCTCTGCTTTTTTCTTCTAGTTTATCCCCTATTGATACTTAATAAATGTGTCTTTGGTGCTGTCTCTAGGCCCATGATTTAAACTATGAAAACTGAAGCCCTGTGTCCCCCATAGGAAAGAACTTTTCCTCACCATGGAAAGCCATATAAATATCAATCTGCATTCTAATGACAATGATAATAGGAATTATTCTTCACAAACTATAATTTCCATTACTTTGAAAGACAGCCCTTGACTCAGGATCTAGGAAGAGCAACGATTTTCTTGGGTTTTGTCAGTAAGTCTTCCTCTTGTCTTCATTTTTCCTTCTCTCTCTACTGCTTTGCCCACTCTCCCTTTCTCCCTTTGCTGCTCTTGCTACTAATGTTGCTAATAAATGAGGCCTCAGGAGTATTCCCTTGGCAAACATGAGTCCGTGTTTCACATACTTGCATCTTTTGGTTGTTATTTTCAAGATATTTGTTATTTTTCACAAATATCACCTCGTATGATGCATATTACAACAACGTGAAGTATACAGGAGAAGCTTTCTCTCCATTTAAAGCCCCAAAGTTTTGAGAAACTTTAGGGCTGGTTAAAGCCAGGGCAGGAGCTGGGACTCCTCCCCAGAGCAGGTCTCCCTCTTTTAGGATTAACCTATTCTGTCTGGGCTTAGGAAATCTAACGTCCTTCATGAATACACCTCATCTATGTAAAGTTTTGCTACCTAAAGAAGCTTCCCTAGATCAACCTGTGCTCTGAAAGGCTGGTGAGCTCTCCTGTAGTTTGTTAAATTTCTTGAATAGTTATTATTTTCAATCAAAAAATGGGTCAAACAGAGAAAGGATGACAAAAAGCAATTTAAGAACCAAACAGATACATCTGACATTTAGTTGATATCTTGCCACAGCATATCTTGAAGTCCACCTATGTCTGTCTCTTATGAAATACCATAGAAACTGTTGTTCTCTTTCTTCTTCCTTCCTTGTCTTCCTTCCAAGATTACCCAGTTCCGAATGGTACCTCATTCAGTTACATGTTGCCCTACTCTTATACACAAGAATGAATCATAAATCATATGCCATAATCTTTGTATTTTGCAAGAATTTGCATAACTAGCATCTATTTTTAGACTCACGTCTGAACAGACTTGGCTTCTTTTTCTTTATCTAAATGTCTCACTCATATATGAGTGACCTGGGGAGAATATGGGAAATGTCCAGGACATCAGCAGTTCTTACTGCAGAAAGGGCTGCTTTCCATACTTGTGGTTCCTTAGAAGAGGTAGAAAAGTAGGGTCAGGCTTCCTCTGTGGACTAAATTGCATGACCACAGCCCAGGCTACAAAGGCCGATGAGTTGGAACTTAAACCCAGACTTTGGTAGAGGGCAAGCAGGCCCATGGTAGAGTATGACCTTCCTAGTGTTACACTTCCAGAAATTGGTAAAGCTGAGACCAGCTCAGGACTCATGAGACCTTTGCAATAACTGCATTGCATTTACCCAGTCTTGTTCTTAGTCTAGCAAACAGCAGACCATTGATTTGGTGGTTTTCTTGCTTCAGCTCACCCAATGTCAGAAACCTGTAAACATCAAGTCCGTAAGATCCAGGCTTTTTTTTTTTTTTACATCAGACTATGTGCCCACCGTGCCCATCCTTTCCTTGGGATGTGGCTCAGTGGTGGAGTGTCCCTGAGATTTCGGGGGTGGGGTGGTGTGTGTGTGTGTGTGTGTGTGTGTGTGTGTACGCCAGGGAGGCAGCCTCAGTATCTTTTACCTGGAGTGCCCTCTGGTGGCCAACTGAATAAAAACCGTTCTAATTCACCATCTGATGTAAAGTGATTGCCGTCAAAGTTCTTTTCACAGCTCCTCTTAGGACTTGTTCTTCCCTCATTAGTGTACTCCTCTGCCCATTATATTCAAGGCACATGCATTTGCTTTGAACTGCATCCATTAAATAATTGACTCAAAACTAATATTGTTTCTGTGTATCACTGGAATGGGTGCTGTGGGAATGCAAAATAAGAAGAAAACATGTTCTTGTTCCCAAGGAACTGAAAGTTAACTGGGTGAGACAGGCACACGAGATGCAGACCAGACTCAGAGTAGCCAAGGTGACAAAAGTAAGCAAAAGGCTAGGAATACAGAGACAGGGAGAATGAGTGTCAGCCACAGAGACCCTGATGGCCTTGCTGAGAAGCCAGTGTCTGAGTTCTCAAGGAGAAATGGGATTCTGAAGGGGTCAAGGATAAAGGCATTGAGGGTAGAGGGGAGGGGGAAACCAGGTCCTCCCTGTGTGTTTCTCACCTCTCTCTGGGTTCTGTTCTTTCCCTCCCTCTTGACTCACTGCAGTCACAATAGCTCTTCAAGGCCTGACTACCCCAAATGCCCACTTTCCAGGCCCCTACACCTTGAGGGTGAACAACTGAATTCCTGACACCTGCACTAACTTGTGTACAATTTGGTACCTGTGTGAAGAAAAAGGTGAGAGCCATTTCAAGGTAACGTAATGGAAAAATCCTCAAAAATGCTGGAAGAGAGCTTTCCTGTGGATCAAATAGGACCTGCTGTCCATTACTGCTGCAGAACTACTCTAGGAGAAGTCAGAAGAGGGACTGAGAAGTTCCTCTGGGTCCCTGGTTGAGTAAACTATTTTTGTTGCTATAATCAAAAGAACTGACAAGGACAATTTTAGAGGAAAAGTTTATTTGGGGTTCAGTTTTGGAGGTCTCAGTCCATAGATAGCGGACTCCGTAGGTCTGGGCCTCAGGGGGGCAGCACATCATGGCCGAAGGTGTGGCCAAGGGAAGCAGATCCGGATGTGACAATCAGGAAGCAAAGAGAGAGAGCACTGCTCACCAGGTACACAATATAAACCCCCGCCCCCAGCTGGATGCCATGGCGCATGTCTGTAATCCCAGAGGCTCCAGAGGCTGAGACAGGAGGATAGAGGGTTCAAAGCCAGCCTCCACAAAAGAGAGGCGCTAAGCAACTCAGTGAAACCCAGTCTGTAAATAAAATACAAAATAGGGCTAGGGATGTGGCTCAGTGGTCAAGTGCCCCTGAGATCAAACCCCAGTACCCCTCTCCAAAAAAATAAAGCCCAAAGGAAAGCCCACAGGGATCTACCTCTAGCCACACCCTACCTGCCTACAACTACCACCCAGTTCATCCATTCAAGTGCATTAGTACATGGATTAGGTTAAGGTTTTTATAACCCAATCATTTCACCTCTAAACTTTCTTGCATAGTCTCACACATGAGCTTTTGGGGGATACCTCACATCTAAACAGTCTCAGTGGCAGGTAAAAGCTGGATGGAGGAGGATACAGAATCCTAGTGGCAATGATAATAAAAACAAGGAAGGTGGTAGGGAGAAACTGGGAACAAAGAGTACTTGGACATATTTAAAGAAGAGCACTTGGTCTGTCTTTCCTGGATTGAAGGGCGTAGGTCGCTTTGTCTTTTAGGAGGCCTGAAGATGCTTTTTCTTAGGCCATTGAGAGTTCGGGAGCAGGAGAATGGCCAGATGAAAGGTATCTTCCCATAGATCCCACGAGCAGATGCTTCTTTCCCACTGTAGTTTCTGTGACAAAGTACCAGCTGTTCCAAATACTCCTGCAAGAGCCCCGCATGCCTGCCTGGGCACCACCGGGTACGAGCAGGAGCTGCCCCTCCTGCCCGCAGTGCCTGCCTGCACTGTCAGACTTTCTGTTCCCCCAGGGCAAGTGAGGAAGCTGGATTTGAGCTTCACTCAAAGGAAAGGAATATGGGTTCAGTGGGCACTGGAGGGGAGGAGACTATCAGTAGAACATAGGCTCCTGGACTTTACATGAATCTGCCACCTGCCAGTGGGGGGGGGGGTCTTTAAGCAAGCCCTATATTCTCTCAGTTTTGACACCTGTAATAGTCAGTCCATTCTCTCCTTGTCATCACAGCAGCTTAGACTTTCAGATGTCTTTCCGAGGGGAAGGCAGAATTTGAGGGAGACTTGTACTCTGAGAACTCTGAGTGGCTCTCGGGGCTCTGATTTCCAGCTTGGTTTATTTCCATAATTAAGAACAATGAGTGGTAGCATACACCTATAATCCTAGCAACCCAAGAAGCTGATGAAGGAGGATTACAAATTCAAGGTCAGCTTCAGCTACTTAGTGAGGCCCTGTCTCAAAATAAAAAAGGCTGGGGTCGTGGCTCCATGGTTAAGCATCCCTGGGTTCCATCCTCAGCACCTACCCACCCCCCAAAACCAGAACAGTGACAACAATAATAAAGCCATCCCTGAAGCACTTGATACATGCAAGGCACACCCCCAAGCCTGTCAAGTATACTATTTTAATCTTATAATTAAACCCATATAGGTATTATGATGCCAATTTTGTAGATAAGGAAGTTCAGACAAAGATTCAGTGACTTGGTCCAAGAATGTCCCAACTAAGTCCAGAACCCAAACCCAGGAGGCAGTGATTCTAAGGGATCACCCAGTGATCTTGCATTAGAGCCTCATACTGAAGGTACAGATTCCCAGGGCTCCCCCTGACAAATTTAATGGGACTTTCTATGGCTGTGGCGTGGGAGGCTACATTCTCAGTTATCCCCTTTACCTTTTGTCTCCATCTCCCTCCCCACATGGGGATTCATAACACAGCTGGGCCTAGATGGCCACATCTATATGCAGATGTGCCTAGATTTATAATAGGGTTTCTTCCTGATAAACCCATCCTAAACTGAAAGTAGTATCTTAAGTCGAAAATGCATTTAATACGCTCAACCTCCTGAATGTCCTTCCTTAGCAGCACAGCACACTGTAGCATATCAGTGATTTCTCCTTGGGATCTTATGGCTGACTGGGAGCTGTGGCTTGCAGCATTGCCCAATATGCAAGAGAGCATCATGCAGCCTTTCACTAGCCCAGGAAGAGAGATCAAAACTCAACAATGTGATTGCAGAGTATTTATAGAAAAACGGAGCTGACAAAAAATTAGACAACAAGAGAACAAACAACCCAATCAACAAATGGGCCAAGGACCTGAACAGACACTTCTCAGAGGAGGACATACAATCAATCAACAAGTACATGAAAAAATGCTCACCATCTCTAGCAGTCAGAGAAATGCAAATCAAAACCACCCTAAGATACCATCTCACTCCCGTTAGATTGGCAGCCATTATGAAGTCAAACAACAACAAGTGCTGGCGAGGATGTGGGGAAAAGGGTACACTTGTACATTGCTGGTGGGACTGCAAATTGGTGCAGCCAATTTGGAAAGCAGTATGGAGATTTCTTGGAAAGCTGGGAATGGAGCCACCATTTGACCCAGCTATTCCCCTTCTCGGTCTATTCCCTAAAGACCTAAAAAGAGCATGCTACAGGGACACTGCTACATCGATGTTCATAGCAGCATAATTCACAATAGCAAGACTGTGGAACCAACCTAGATGCCCTTCAATAGATGAATGGATAAAAAAAATGTGGCATTTATACACAATGGAGTATTACTCTGCATTAAAAAATGACAAAATCATAGAATTTACAGGGAAATGGATGGCATTAGAGCAGATTATGCTAAGTGAAGCTAGCCAATCCCTAAAAAACAAATGCCAAATGTCTTCTTTGATATAAGGAGAGTAACTAAGAACAGAGTAGGGTCGAAGAGCATGAGAAGAAGATTAACATTAAACAGGGATGAGAGATGGGAGGGAAAGGGAGAGAGAAGGGAAATTGCATGGAAATGGAAGGAGACCCTCAGAGTTATACAAAAGTACATACAAGAGGAAGTGAGGGGAAAGGGAAAAATAATACAAGGGGGACAAATGAATGTCAGTAGAGGGGGCAGAGAGAGAAGAGGGGAGGGGAGGGGAGGGGAGGGGAGGGGGGATAGTAGAGGATAGGAAAGGCAGCAGAACACAACAGACACTAGTATGGCAATATATAAATCAATGGATGTGTAACTGATGTGATTCTGCAATCTGTATATGGGGTAAAAATGGGAGCTCATAACCCACTTGAATCAAAGTGTGAAATATGATATATCAAGAACTATGTAATGTTTTGAACAGCCAACAATAAAAAATTAAAAAAAAAAGAAAAAGAAAAACGGAGCTGAGAAATGGAAAAATAACTAAGTATGGTTTCTACTGAATGTGTATTGGTTTTGCACCATCAAACTTTCCGGAAAGTGTAAATCGAACCATCATAAATTGAGGACTGTCTGTAATAATCACATCATCCTCTTACTCTCAAGAGAAACCCGACTGCCAGGGCACCAGGGTCCTCTGCTGCCTCTAGTGGTGGCTCTTTTTTCTCCCACTCCCTGCTGGGCTCAGATTCTTAAGATGCATCTTTCTTGTCCTTGCTGCTTTCATAGATTAAAAGAGAAATTCCCTCGACCAATTAAACCTAGTAAAGTTTATCTGATCAAAGGAAAACAAATTAAAGTAAAAAAAGATTCTCAAATCAGGCAGCTCCTAGATCCAGAGCAGGTTTGGAGGACAGCCAACAATATAATTGGGTAGTATTTATAGAAAAATAGAGCTGAGAAGTAGAAAATAACTTAATGGGCTAGAGCTCAGTCAATCAACCAATCAATTTGTTACAAGCTTAATTAGCTAATTGGCTACAGGGCCTCCTGCAACCAACCAAGGCCCAGTTACTGTGATTAAACTCTATATTGGTCTTAAAGTGCTTGATGCAGGAACTTAGTCCAAGTCAATAGCCTCCCACAAATTTTATTTAAAACCCAGAATATTTCCTCTACTTTTTCCCTAAAATGCCCAACTCTTAATCTCATGTGATCAGAGTATATAACTCACCACCCATCAGACCAAACTTGAGGCAGAGATCAGAGGGAACAAGGCCTTAATCACCGAACTTTCATCTATTAAAAGAATAGTATGCAGAAAAGATGGAAGAGGGGAGTGTTTAAGCTCCTAATCAGTTATTTCTTCCTCATCCCTACTTCTTTCCTACATACTTTAATCTTTTTTTAAAAAAATATCTTTCTAGTTGTAGATGCACACAATACCTTTACTTTATTTTTATGTGGTCTTGAGGATCAAACTACATACTTCAATCTTATTGCAAGGCAAGTACACCAACATATTAGGTACCATAATGTCTCCAAGAATAAACTAAATTATATTGACTTGTATCTTTCACAAGAAAGAAATTTCTTGAAAAAAAAAAATCATGACTACTGGAAAATTACCAGACCCTAGCCCAGCCCAGCACCAGGATAAGAAATGGGCCCTGTCCCTTGTTCAGGAAGCAGCCTGATCTCTATCGGCACTATCATCTCCCCTCTTCTCGAGGGAGGCTATTGACTTGGACTAAGTTCCTGCATCAAGCACTTTAAGACCAATATAGAGTTTAATCACAGTAACTGAGCCTTGGTTGGTTGCAGGAGGCCCTGTAGCCAATTAGCTAATTAGGCTTGTAACCCCCCACCATTAAAGCTTTGCCTGCGTGTTCATGCTCCTTGGCTCTGTTTTCATTTCTATTTTCTCCGGGTCAGAAGTTTCTGACTGTGGCTTCAAGCCTACACAGCCATCTGTCGGCTCCTGTGGGTGGCCTTCCCTGTGGACTTCAGCTCCTGGCTCTCTGCCTTCTCCTTGACACTGTTCCTGTCATGAGCCTGGGTGGTTTCAATATCCATGTCCATAGAAACCGTGTACATCATCTTTCTAACACCTTGGCCACTCATCTCTGACTTTATTCCTCTAGTGACCTTCACCTCTTCCCTTTCCCAGGCATGTGCTCCCTTGGTCACAACATAGGAATTATTCTGTGCCTGCAAATCTTTCAAAATCTCTGATCTAAGTGCCCCACCTACAGGATGCAAGCTCCTACTCATCTAATTCCCCAAAGTTCTTCAACATAAGCCAGGCCCATGTCCTCTAATTGCACCTAATTGTTTACCCCATGGCACCCCATCCTGTTCTTACTTCTTTGTGCAGTTTGCATTTCATGGTCTTCCACTATGGTCACCTGGGTTGGAGGCCAGGAAAGTGCCTGGGACACAAAATCAAAGGAGGTCTTCACTATGCACCTGCATGACCCAAGGAGGGTCTTCTTCAATTTTGCACCCTGAATGTTTCAGAACCTGGCAAATTCCTCTTCAGGCTGGGAAAAATTCATGGCCCTTCTTGTCACGAGCCATCCATGGGCTGTGTGTGGACTATTGCTCATAGTAGCCTCATGAGGGGATAGGTCTGGCATTGGGAACTTCCCATGGCACCCCCAACAGGGATTTACTGCCTGATGTAGGTGAACTACCCTCTCAAGCTCTGCCAGAGATCCCACACAGCACCTGAGATGGGTGTGGCCTGCCAAGATGTCAATCAACCTGCTGACTGCAAGACACCATGAAGCAAGACTCTGCACCCTTGAAACCCTATCCCTGCCTTTGATGTACCCCCTTTTTTTTTAATATTTATTTTTTAGTTCTCGGCGGACACAACATCTTTGTTTGTATGTGGTGCTGAGGATCGAACCCGGGCCTCACGCATGCCAGGTGAGCGCGCTACCGCTTGAGCCACATCCCCAGCCCCTGATGTACCCCCTTAAATAAACCACTGGAGCCAATTTTTTCTTTGTCTAGTTCCGGAACCCATGTGGACTAGATCTATTAGGAGCTTTGCCTTTTGTAAATATATTTCTGAGTATTTGTATGTTGTTATTTGCTAATTATTTGATATTTTAAGTTTTAGGGTGGCTTGGATTCCCCTGCACTAGAAGAACCACCAGTGAGATACTGGCTGTCGACCACCCCCATAAGACCTATTGGAAATTCACAAGGACAGATCTCAGGTGCACTGCAGTTGGCCTGGCCATGCACCTGCTTTTCCCTAGCTAGCTCAACACTCCCACTCCCCCACAAGACCTTATCAGTCATCCTCCATGCTGCTGACTCCCCCCAGGGACGGCCACTGGACCAACACTGGGGCATGAAGAAAACCCCAGTTAGGCTGAATGCTCAACAGAGATGAGTAGAGAGGAGACTCGGGCAAATTCCCTGCACTTCAGGTCCTTAAGAACTATTGCAGCTAACAGTGCTGCCCTTGGCCCACAATTTAGCCAGAGAAGAACCCACGATCAAGGATAAATACCACTTGTTGAAGGATCTTCTGTGAAGTTGGGCATCGCAATTTCTGCTTATGCTCTCTGCACTCTCTGAGGAGAATTAAAGCAAAGAAGTGTTTGTGAACTGGGCTGAAAGTTCCATCCTTGAAAGAATTGGTCAGGAAGTCCAGGTTAGAGTGTGCATCCCGACTTGCCCAGGGCAGAACTGGCGTTCAAACTGTAAGGCCACATGCCAGGAAACTCCCTGAATCTTGAGCAACCCGGTCACCCTAGGTCCTACAGGTGTTCTGCGGAGGGTGGTGGCAGGTGGTGATAAGGATGCCACTAGAAGGGTGACAGATTGGTGCAGAGATCTTAACCATGGTTGCTTATTACAATAATCTGGGAGGTTTGAAACTATTGACATTCAGGGGCTGGGGATCCAGCTCTCAGTGGGAGTGTGCTTGCTTAGCACTACAAGGTCCTGGGTTCCGTTCCCAGCACTGAAAAAACAAAAAAGCTATCAACACTCACCACTACAGGGCAGTTGTCACAAGCTGGAGAAGCAGGGTCCGTGTTGTTATGGGAAACGGATCAAGAAGCGGCAAGCAGCACTTGGAGAGGAGAGCTCCAAATTTTATTTTCTCCCGTGGGCCCCCAAAAGAATAAATTCCAAATTCTGAGCCCTGATCCACATTTTCTCACAACATTTATAGGTTATTTGGTGTCATCTTAGATCCATCCTATTATTGGGGGCTTTCCCCTCTTTTCAAAAAAATTCCTAATCTATGTGGCTGGAGGCCTTGTGCAGGGTCTCTAACAAACAAACAAACAAACATGCTTACAGAAACACATAAGAAGAAATGGCTCTTTTCACGGGCATCTGTTAAATCTTAGCCTTGAAAACCTGGCACAGGGATATTCACATTTCAAGAGGGAGTAGTCAGACTCCTGGGACAGTCATTTACAAAAGGTAGGGACCCCGTGGTTAATTAGGATTTCTGCAGAAAGGCTGAGAGAGGGGAGGGGAACTGACCCTTTCCCCAGGCACTGGTTTCCTATCATAACGTTTTTTATAATTTCATTGTACAACCAGGTCTGATTTTGCCATCACAAAGGGGCAGTAACTTGGGCAACTCTTGGGTCTTAGGAGCAGGTAGAATGACACCCACATGGTTGGAGAGAAAGACCCTGACCCTAAATTCCAACTCACAAAGGCAATAACCTTCCTGCCAGCCCCAGTGGCCAACGTGGGATGGATTCTCACACAGAGGGCCTCTACCTAACTGCCTTACTAGATTCTTCAGGGGGTGAGTGGTTTCAAGGACCTTACTTGTTACCAGAGCACCTGGCACCTGTCCCTCCCAGCATATGAATGGTCATAGGCAGGAGGCCACAAAGAGCCTTTGGGGAAGGAAGGCAGATGTGGGCAGTCTGGAGCCCTAACTCTGTGCAGTAATGCGGTACGTTCCCAGGGATCAACACAGCTGCCAGGAACACAAATGCTCTGAGGTGTGAACTGTGTCCTGTGGGGGAAACTTCCAGAGATGCTACTTCTCCACATACACACAGCATTCCCTGCCCCAAACAGCAGGTCAGAATGAGGGACTTCCGTCCTGAGCTGGGTGTCTCAGACACCCCTCTGTGTGGGGACTGCTCTGGAGAGTCTGAGAGAAGGGCACTGAGTCCCAACTGGAACTCAGGTAGCCACCCAGGTGATGTCCTTTCCCCCAACACTATCACTTATAGCCCAGGCCTTAGCGTACCCCTCAAGTGCCTCCCAGCCAATTTGAGCTTCCAGGAGCAGGAGTGACATAGAGCTGACATGAATCTTTTGAGATTTATTCTAGCTCTTTGCTGAGCTTCCAGTAGGTTTCCATGAAGGGTGCCTCCCAACATTTTTTAATTCTATGTTGGCCATAATTGAGAGATAGATAATTGCCATTATGTCCTCTCCTCACACAAAAATTCAGGAGCCTAGTTGTCTCTGTGAAACTTGATGGGTCTCACATCAAGAAACTTCCAGAAATAGCTCTGCCTCTGAACAAGAGGTCCGTGCAGAGAAGACCAAGATAAACACTAACTCCAGAGAGTGATAAGCCTGTGGACGAGGCACCAGGCATCCGCCATCCAGCCTTCCCTTTCTTGCCTTTGTCCAGATCCCATGAGTCTCTCTGTTTGACAGGCTGTTGGTGACCAGCTGGAAGGCCACTCAGGTAGTCATGGGACATGCTGCTCAGCCAATCAGAATCATGCAGCACTTGGTTCCACAGAGACAGATTCAGTTAAACTGTCAAAGGTTCAGTCTCAACGACTCAAGACAACTTGGCCATCTTGGGACAGTCAACTGGACCCTATACTGACCTGTCCTGGTCATTCAGTCAGGGTGGAGTTGGTGGAATAGTAAAAGTCAGGAAGATGGTCAGTGGTCAGCAGGGTCAGGCCATCCAAGGACAAAGTGTGAGCCAGCCTGGGTCCTAGAGAAGGACAAACGTGGCTGCTGGTAGAGGAGCTTCTATGGATAAGAAAGTCATCTTCTGTCTGGTAAGAAGGGATGCCCCATGGTGGGGTCAGGCATGAGACCCCTACCAGGTCAGGTCATGTCCCAGGGATGGACATCCTCTGTGTAACCTGCCTCCTTCAGAGCAGCTGGGGACAGGCTGAGGATGGGGAGGAGGTGGTACAGTCGCTCTCAGGATCAGGGCAGATCCTGGACTTGAGGATTCAGGAGGAGACAGGCCCCCTCTGTCTCCAGAGAATGAGGGTAGCATCTACTATGGCTGACGTCAGAGCTCATGGTCTAAACCTTGCCTTGGGTTTTACCAGATTCCTTCCAGCAGCACAGAGGCCACGGAAACGATGGTCTGGAGGGGAGGGACCCCTGGTGCTGAGCTCAGGTTCAGCCTTGAGAGCGCACTACACAGAGATGCAAGCAGACAGACAGAAGGTGCACAGGCACAAACTAGTGTCCACACCCTCCGTCCCTCCCTCCCTCCTCTTTGCAGCAAGAAACATTGAGTGGCAGGCAGGGCCTCAGGCAGGGATTTCCAGGAGGAGGGACCCACAGGGACAGTGAGCTCCCTGTGGGCACCACTGGCCCAACAGAAGGAGCCCCTGGGAGCCAGGCAATGAGGCTGAGGAGGACAGTGTGAGAACCAGTCTAGAATTCCCTCAGAGAAGGACCAGGCCCCCAGGAACAAACACAGGGCCAGGCGTGAGGTGACACATGCCTGCAATCCCAGCTATTCAGGAGCCTGAGGTAGGAGGATGACAAGTTCAAGTCCAGCCTGGGGAACTTAGTGAGACCCTGTCTCAAAATAAATTTTTTATAAAGGTCTAGGGGTGTAGCTCAGTGGTAAAGGCTTTGTCCAGCATGAGTAGGGCCTGGTTCAATCCCCAGTACCTGAAAAATAAAAATAAAAACACATACACACATATATAAACATATTTATATCAAAACATATGAGGAGGAGAGATACAAATAGGGGAGGAAAGGGGACCCCACTTGAAAATGGGGCTCACAACCTACCACCATCAGAGCACTGAGGCCATATTAATTGGAAAGCCTGCCCAGCACTGAGAATGGGGTGCACATCATTCACCCTAACAGCACAATCCCTTGAGTCTGTGCTTCCCAAGGGCTGACATCTTGCTCGTCTTTTCCTCTAGCAATCAGCCACAGCTGCCTGGCACTGCCAACGCTCACAGTCTCCTGCTTCAGGGGCTGCTGCCCTGAGCAAAGCCACTGGAGGGACTGGGGACGAGGACCAGGACACTGTCACCTGCACCAAGGCCTCTGGATGAGCACAGAAAGGACAGAGGTCCAAACCACAGATGCTGAAGGAGGACGGTGGCCACAGGGGAAAGGAGGATGCAACCACCAGGTGTACCTGGGCTGAGGGACTCAGGGGAGGTGGCAAGGACCAGAGGACACCTCGCTCCCCCATGGTCCAGGCGGGAAAGCCACTTCTGCTTTAGGGGCTAAGTGTCCCATAGAAATCACCTTATTTGGGCTCTCCAGGCTGCAGAGGCTGCACAGCTCCCCACCCAGCCCAGCTGGGCTGCAGCCATACAGTTCAGGTGCAGGAATATGGTCATTTGCTTTTCTTCCCCTTGGGGACCAGACTAAGGGGAACAAAGTGATACTGATTACCTGTTGGTGGTCATATGCGTTCCTGTAATTCTCAAACGTTTGGAAATTGCACTTCTAAGAAGAAGGCAGAGTAATTGCAAACATCAGATCCCTGCTGAACCTCACGTTGACCCTACCCCACCAGGAGCTGGGCCCTGCTGCAAGCATCATGTGGTCAGATTCAAGAGGGACTGTCAGGAGCAGCATTCTGGAGGCTAGACCTCATGTGACTCCTGCCCAGACCCTGGCCCTGACCACTGTGGCTGGGAGGGGAGGAGACACAGGCTGGCCATGGGCCTGCGCTCCTGTCCACTTTGACCTTCTCTAGACTCCAGTTTGGAACCCAACAGGATGAACACAGAGGAACCCTGAGAGCACCAACACAGAGAACGTGCGCCACAGAAACCTGGGGCCTTTGACTCTCTCCCTTCTCCAGCCCCTGGATGCTCCATGCTGTCTGGGTGCTGTGGGTCCTGAAGGAGGGGCCTGGCGCTCTCCAGGCTGGGCCGACTCCTCCTGGAACAGGGCCCACAGCTCTCAATGAATCTCTCTGTGCTTTTGTTCTCTTCAAACTGGTGACGAGAACCCATGCTACTGACGTGTTGGGGTTTCCAGTGAGTTTCTTGTGCAGAGACCCGGGGCAGCACTGGCCATCAGCAAGGGCTGTGGCCATTCTTGTGTAGGTCACCACTGAGCAAGGAGCACCTCAGAGCCTGGCAGTCCCTGGCCACCCCTGCCTCTGGCTTGAGGCTCAGGGGAGGGAAAGGCCACGTGCTTTCTTCAACAGCCACCAGCTGGGCACATTTCAGTTCTCTCCAGAGTCTAAAATCAGAGTCCTTTTGATGTGGCCAGTGGCCCCAGTGCCCAGAGAGAATAGCTTGGTGAAGTTATCGGTGTGGCGTTTTGGTTTTGTCTTGATAGAAAACCAAAGGGCTTAAACATTTACATTTGCCCTGAAGTTGTAAGCAAGTTCTGACCCCCTGAAGATGAGACAGACCCACCTTGACAGTCAAGTTCAAGTCTAAGCCCCCCTCCCCCACCCCACTGCAGGGGAAAGTCATTGCGTGTGTGAGGGTGTTTGGAGCAGTCAGGTCCCCCAACCAATTCCTGTGCTGGGCCTGATGGGTCAATTTGGATTTGAGGACCTCTCTCTGGAAGCATTTCATGACCAGATCGTCCTGGAGATGGTATCATAGACCTTGGTCTTCCCAATATTTCTTTTGCCGATGCCTGACTTTTACCTCATTTCTTCTCCTCAGCATTTCCAGTTTTCTTTTGGGGCTCCATTACAGATAGTCCATTTGGTAGCACACGCTACTGTGATCTAGTGTTTCGCTTTCCGTCAAAACTTCTGCTTCACCTCCCAAAATTTCTTTTCTGGAATCTGCTTCTTTGTATGAGGCATGCTGATGTTTTCAAAACGAGTCCTGATAGTTCTTACCCTCTCTTTGTAATTAGGGAAAATGCCAATCCTTTTTGGCAGTTGGATTTGTTTTCCTTCTGTTTTTGAATCAGTGCCTTCTCTTCGTGGAGAAAGCTCAGGAAAAGGAATGGTGGTGGACCTCCATCTCAGAACTCCTCAAGCAAATCTGCCCACATATTAGGTGTTCAGGCGAGAGAGCCCCGAGCACTGTGTTTTTTAAAAAGAACTGCCCCCTCCACTTTCTCACAGAGGTTCACTCCGTCTTTGGTGTTTCTTAGCTCAAAGGGCATCAGATAGGCCACCCCTCTTAACTCGTCTGAACTCTCTTTAGGCACTTTCATTTCCTGGTGTTCTTTTTTCTCCAATAGGCAATGAAGGTAATTTATTTGGTACATTGCTGATGATGTTAATTCTTGTGGACATTGTCTTCTTGATCAATGGGTGTCATCAAGGCTTTTCATCCAGGTGTTAGTGGTAGGCACAGTGGGAGTCAGTAGGACATTGACCTCTGCTAGAGGGTTTGTCCTGTTTTATTAGGACTTCACACTCTGGCACTGACCTGCCACCTTCCTCATCCCCAGAGCTGATCCTCTTCCTGAAGCAGCTGTTTCCACTCTGTCTACCTCAATGTTGCCACTGTCTGAGACAGGAGAGTTAGATTTGAAGGGTTCTGGGGTGGGGGATGTCTCCAGAAGTATCAGGAGCTAGAGAGTCACTTCTTTGTGCACAGATTGCCCTTATGGTCTCAAAGGTGACAATCCAAACTTAAATCCCCTTCCCCATAACTACTTGGCCAATTTTGAATATGCCTGCCACATTTTGACTCATTCAGACCTTTGCACCCTCTCCACCCCACCTATCCTTGAAATCTCCTGTGGGCTACATGTTCTCCAGTAGCCTGTTCCAAAGGAAATCATCCCAACAATATTGCTCTTTCTCACCCCAACTCACCTCTGCACTGACCTCTGTGGAGTCAGAAGGTATCCCACATTACACAGATGAAAGAATTGTTTGCTCCCAGGGGTGTTCTTCAGAGTTTGAAATGGGGTAGAGCTTTGAAACGGGGCTCCACAGGGATAGCCTCTTTCAGGAATTCCTCATGTCCAAAAGTGAACTGTAGTGAACAAGGGCTGTCTGGCCCTCCATCTCCAAAGCCCCACCAAGTACACATGGCCTGATATTTCCATGGTGATGGTAAATAAGCCTCACCTGCTGCCTCTCTGATCACTACTGCATGTCCCCTCTCCTCCCGGTCTGTGCTAAGTGCCCGGATGTGATAAGACTCGGGAAATGGAGCTTGACCCAAGAGTGGAGGCCTTGAAGTCACACTAGGACTGGGAGCTCTGAAGCTCTGAGTTCAAGGGCTTCAAACCTTGGAAACTGGACAGCAATTCCCAGTGGAGGGACAAGTGATTAGGGTCCAAATTTATATGTGAAAGTAAGAATATAGGCTTGGTTTGTTCATACGGCAGATCTAGAACTAGCTGGAGGGAAGATGGGTGCTGGAAGTTTTGCCTTGAGAGCAGAACAGATATCAGGATAAATATGGTATTTCCCAGGCAGTGGAGGTATTTGAACAGAGGCCCAAACACTGTCACAGGGACAGTGTTGGGAATGACTCAGTTATGAGGAAGGGGTAGAAAAGACACTCCTTATCAGTTTGAAAATATGACAATTGTACATTTGCATATTTTGAATATCAAAAAAATCCCTCTTTGGCTGGGGTTGTAGCTCAGTGGTAGAGTGCTTGCCTCACACGTGTGAGGCCCTGGGTTTGATCCTCAGCACCACATAAAAACAAAACAAAATAAAGGTAATGTGTCCATCTACAACTAAAAAAAAATATATTAAATGTGTGCACTACTGCACCCGGATTAAAAAAAAAAATCCCTTCTCTATATTCACCCTACACAAAAATCAACTCAAAGTGGATCAAAGACCTGGGTATTAGACCAGAAACACTGCAACTGACAGAAAACAAAGTCATCACTCCAATATATTGGCACAGGCAGCAGCTGAAGACTCCTAAAGCTCAAGAACTAAAACCAAGAATCAGTACATGGGATGGCATCAAATTAAAAAGCTTCCACAAAGCAAGGGAAACGAGCAAGTAGAGAGCCTTCAGAATGGGAGAAGATCTTTACTGGCTACTTTGCCAACTGAGGATTAATATCCAGAATATATAAAGAACTCAAAAAACTTAACACCCTTCCCCCCCCCCCAAAAAAAAGAAATAACCCAATAAATAAATGGTCAAATAAACTATAGACAATTCTCAGGAGAATGAATAGAAGCCCAGTGTGACAACACACACCCATAATCCCAGTGGCTTGGAAGGCTGAGGCAGGAGGATCGCGAGTTCAAAGCCAGCCTCGGCAATTTAGTGAGGCCCTAAACAACTCATTGAGACCCTGTCTCTAAATAAAATACAAAAAAGGGTTAGGGATGTGGCTCAGTGGTTAAGTACTCCTGAATTCAATCCCTGGTACCAAAAAAAAATGGTCAACATTCTTAGAAATTAGGGAAATGCAATTCAAGTCTACACTCCAGTGTAAATGACAACCATCAAGAATATAAATAATTGCTGGCAAGGATGTTGGAGGAAAGTATACATTGTTGGTAGAACTGCACATTAATACAACCTCTTTGAAGAGCAGTATGGAGATTCCTCAAATGACTAGCAATGAAACCATATGACTCAGTTATCCCACTTATTGGTATTTATCCAAAAGAACTAAAACTAACATACGACTGTGATACCTGCATACCATTGTTTACAGCAATGCAATTCACTAGAGCCAAGTAATGGAAACAGCTTAAGTGCCTGACAGCAAATGAAGGAAAAAAAATATATGGCATCTATAATGGAGTTTTAGTCAAGTCATAAAAAAAAAAAAAAAATGACATTGTCATTTGCTGGTAAATGGAAATAAGCCAGATTCAGAAGGTCAAAGGTTGAACGTTTTCTCTCATATGTGAAAACTACACAGAGAGGGAAAGAGAGGGAAGAGGGGAGAGAAATAAAAAGGGGAGGGGATAACACAGAAATAGAAGGAAGACCAATAGAGTAAAGGATTAAGAGGGAGGGAGGAGAGGAGGGCATGGAGAAGTATTGGGGAATCAGATTATGCTATGTCCATGTATGAATATATTACAATGAATCCTGTGTGTATAATAATGTACTAATTAAAAATAAATAATAGAAGGTAGAATATTAGGATGGAGCAAGCAGATCAGGGGAGGAAGGAGGGAATGAAAAAGGAAGGAATGGGGAATGAGATTGGTCAAACTTTTATGTAACTATATAAATACAGCAGATTGAAGCCCGCTATTGTGTATAGTTATAATGCACCAGTTTAAAAAAGAATCCCTTCTCTCATTCTGCCTGTTCCCAGAAGAAACTATTTGCAATGATTTAAGCTTTTCCCCCCTCCCTGAGCATCACCAGTTTTCTTTTTATGCTTTTGCCCTCCTCTCTCCTCCCCAAGTTCTTGTATCTCTGTTTGATATTTGATCCATTACGTTTTTAATCTAATTGAAATTTTTTTCAACTTTTAAGTGTTACTTGTGAACTTGCTTTTCCGGTGAGTTTTCTTTCTTAGTCATTTGTTTTTACTTTATTTTAGTAATTTTGATTATATTTTTATTCTCATTATTTTTTGATGGCTCATATTTGTCCCTCTTTGTAAGAGTCATATATGAAGGAGGTCCCAGTATGTGTCATGCTTTTACATGTCTTATTAAAGTTTTTGACTATAGTTGCTATTCCCTAATTTAAATGAAATATGTATTGTAAATGAGATGTTTTATAAAGTCTATATATAGCTGGAAAGTACTAATACCAGTGTACCTATCTCTTAGCTTGAGAAATTCAATACAGATATTATCTTTGAGTCATCTGTGTGTCCTCAGCAATCATTTCCCCTTCCCTGATATTGTTATAGATTGCTTGCTTTTTAAAAAAAATAGATTTTGGGGCTGGGGATGTGGCTCAAGCGGTAGCGCGCTCTCCTGGCATGCGCGCGGCCGGGGTTCGATCCTCAGCACCACATACAAAACAAAGATGTTGTGTCCGCCGAAAACTAAAAAATAAATATTAAAATTCTCTCTCTCTCTTTAAAAATAAAATAAAATTGTTCTTGTCATGTCTTTAAAAAAATAGATTTTGTTTATACTTGTTTGCTCAAAAAGTAGTTTTGCATGTCCTTGAATATAATACTATGTAAACATTATAGCACAATGTAGCTGTTCTAGCTAACTATTGCCCAATGTTGTTCTACAACTAATGATCTCAAAATTCATTAGCATAAAATGATAATCAATCCTCATTTGTGTATTTATTGGGATCCATTGTATTGAACTGAGGTAGGTTCAGTTGGTTTGTGGTGTGAGTCCAGGCTTGGTTCACCTGGCTTTCAAGGCAGTCTCTTCTCATGGCAAAAGACCAGAGCACCAGAGAGCAAACCCAGCCATGCAAGTGTATATTTGGCATTCACTTGTGTCATGTCTGCCTGCATCTCAATGGCTAAAGCAAGTCAGAAGGCATAATCTAAAATCAATATGTGGGGATTTCATCTCTACCCTCCAGGAGGTTGGGGTAATGGTGATCTGTAGCACAACAGCAAGTCACACATCAAGTCTGTCATTCAATCTCTCAGGATAGTACAGATTATATTTGTTAAATGCTTCCATGTAGGAATACGTAGCTGTACTTGATTCATTTTAACTCATGTAGTGTTCCATTCTAATGACTAATTTTTCCATAATTCTCCCATGGACATTTAAAATTTGCCAATACAATGCTGCTTTGGACAAGCTGTGCATCCCTCCTGGGGCAAGTGTCTGAGAACTGCTGAAGATTAAATCACAGGATAGCAAAATTACCCAGAACTTTGAAGTAAAGCAAAAAAGATAATCTTTATAAAGCATTCTAGGAGAACTTTTATTAAGCCTCCAGAGGGTTATACAACTCTCTCAGGGATATAACCTTGTTGACTTATTAAGGATTATATAAAGCTCTATAAGTCAATGAATTTAGAGATGAACTTGTAGAAAAATGACAAATTGTAATGATTTTTGTACTTGATAAAGATAATGAAAAGTTAAATGTTTTGAATTTAGAAATTTTTACTCTGATTATATAAATTCTGGTTTCTCATATCCTTATTAATTTGCTATTCTTCTTCCTTTATTAAAGGATAAATAAAATTTTGACATATGCTCATCATCTATTTGTGTAAGAATTATGTTTTTAATAATTTGAGAATGCAACTGGAGTAGAATCATTGACTCATGGGATAAATCCATATTTATCACTAATTAAAAGATCAAATTGTATTCCAAAGAGATTGAGTAAAAGAGTTTCCACTACTACAAGTCCTTGTCATACTTGATAATTTTTATTTTTATATATCATGACTTCTCCTCTAGCCAGTTGTAAGCTGGTTCTCAAAGATAAGCTCCTCATTTGTCTCCTTTCCTGGCTTCCACCTTGCTGGTAGACCCTCATTTGATCCAGGAAAGCTCCCACCAGCCTGTGTGTCATGACTTGGATATGAATTGTCCTCCCAAAGTTCCTGTGTTAATGCAGGAATGTTTGGAGGTGAAACATGAAAGCTGTAACCTAATCGGTCCATCCTAGCTTAGTGGGCTGACTGGGTGGTAACTGTAGGCAGGTGGGGGTGTGGCTGGGGTCTCCCAGGAAGGGTTCATTTTCCCTGTGACCTCTTTCTCTCCCTGTTTTTGCTTCCTGGCCACCATGAATGGTGTAGTACACCTCCACCATGTCTTTCCACTACAATGTTATGCCTCACTTTGAACTGGGCCCAGAGAAATGGAGTCAGCCCACCATGGAGTAGACCTCTGAAACTATGAGCCAAAATAAACTTTTCTTCCTCTATGCCAGTCTTGTCAGGTATTTGGGTCATGGCAATGAAAAGCTGACTAACACACTTTGCAACCCATACCTCATCAGTGGGCGAATGCTCTTGGAGAAGGAGCATGTTGCCAGGCAAAATGTCTCAAATCAGCTACTCAGGAGGCTGAAGCAGGAGGATCAGAAGTTCAAGGCCAGCCTCAGCAACTTAAGGAGAACCTGCTTCCAAATTAAAATATAATAGTAAAAAGTCTGTATTGGCAAAACTTAATCCCTAGTACTGCCAAAAAGAGAGCAGGGGAAAGAGAGAAAGAGAGGGAGCAGGTAAGTTATCATGGGAGGAGTTTGTTTCTGATAAATCAATGAAATTAGGTTCCCTTCCTTCCCTCTTTTGCCTTCTCTCATCCTCTCATTTTAAAGGAAGACAGAAAAAAAATGAATGTATTACATTTTATTTCATTTATATAAAATCCTGGAAAGTGTAAACTTATATATAATGATTTAAAAAATCACTAGGTACTACTGCATAGAAAAAGAAGGGATGGGTTAAACATTTATCAAAATGGGTATTATATTGTGGGTTTAACTTGTATTTCCAAATATGTGTATATGACAGTAAATTCACTTTGTCTCTGAAACTACAATAGTAGGATACACATTGCATTTAGTTGCTCAGCTAATTGCCTCCAGTTCTGAGCATTTCCTCTACTCCTTTTTTGATACACACAGAAATACATGTAAAACACATTTTCAAATAAACTGGAAAACTGAAACACTAACTAGAAAATAAGTAGAAGAGGTACCCACTGTAGAGATTGAGCATAGATGTGGGGAAAAGTGAAGATGCAGATTGCTGAAGGAGCTGGCAGATACACTTCTCAAAGAAAAGAGGCATCCTGAGTTACAAAGCCAGTCTCTTTCCTTGCAAGATGTGGTATGGGTTGCAAAGTGTGTTAGTCAGCTTTTCATTGCCATGACCCAAATACCTGACAAGACTGGCATAGAGGAAGAAAAGTTTATTTTGGCTCATAGTTTCAGAGGTCTACTCCATGGTGGGCTGACTCCATTTCTCTGGGCCCAGTTCAAAGTGAGGCATAACATTGTAGTGGAAAGACATGGTGGAGGTGTACTACACCATTCATGGTGGCCAGGAAGCAAAAACAGGGAGAGAAAGAGGTCACAGGGAAAATGAACCCTTCCTGGGAGACCCCAGCCACACCCCCACCTGCCTACAGTTACCACCCAGTCAGCCCACTAAGCTAGGATGGACCGATTAGGTTACAGCTTTCATGTTTCACCTCCAAACATTCCTGCATTAACACAGGAACTTTGGGAGGACAATTCATATCCAAGTCATGACACACAGGCTGGTGGGAGCTTTCCTGGATCAAATGAGGGTCTACCAGCAAGGTGGAAGCCAGGAAAGGAGACAAATGAGGAGCTTATCTTTGAGAACCAGCTTACAACTGGCTAGAGGAGAAGTCATGATATATAAAAATAAAAATTATCAAGTATGACAAGGACTTGTAGTAGTGGAAACTCTTTTACTCAATCTCTTTGGAATACAATTTGATCTTTTAATTAGTGATAAATATGGATTTATCCCATGAGTCAATGATTCTACTCCAGTTGCATTCTCAAATTATTAAAAACATAATTCTTACACAAATAGATGATGAGCATATGTCAAAATTTTATTTATCCTTTAATAAAGGAAGAAGAATAGCAAATTAATAAGGATATGAGAAACCAGAATTTATATAATCAGAGTAAAAATTTCTAAATTCAAAACATTTAACTTTTCATTATCTTTATCAAGTACAAAAATCATTACAATTTGTCATTTTTCTACAAGTTCATCTCTAAATTCATTGACTTATAGAGCTTTATATAATCCTTAATAAGTCAACAAGGTTATATCCCTGAGAGAGTTGTATAACCCTCTGGAGGCTTAATAAAAGTTCTCCTAGAATGCTTTATAAAGATTATCTTTTTTGCTTTACTTCAAAGTTCTGGGTAATTTTGCTATCCTGTGATTTAATCTTCAGCAGTTCTCAGACACTTGCCCCAGGAGGGATGCACAGCTTGTCCAAAGCAGCATTGTATTGGCAAATTTTAAATGTCCATGGGAGAATTATGGAAAAATTAGTCATTAGAATGGAACACTACATGAGTTAAAATGAATCAAGTACAGCTACGTATTCCTACATGGAAGCATTTAACAAATATAATCTGTACTATCTTGAGAGATTGAATGACAGACTTGATGTGTGACTTGCTGTTGTGCTACAGATCACCATTACCCCAGCCTCCTGGAGGGTAGAGATGAAATCCCCACATATTGATTTTAGATTATGCCTTCTGACTTGCTTTAGCCATTGAGATGCAGGCAGACATGACACAAGTGAATGCCAAATATACACTTGCATGGCTGGGTTTGCTCTCTGGTGCTCTGGTCTTTTGCCATGAGAAGAGACTGCCTTGAAAGCCAGGTGAACCAAGCCTGGACTCACACCACAAACCAGCTGAACCTACCTCAGTTCAATACAATGGATCCCAATAAATACACAAATGAGGATTGATTATCATTTTATGCTAATGAATTTTGAGATCATTAGTTGTAGAACAACATTGGGCAATAGTTAGCTAGAACAGCTACATTGTGCTATAATGTTTACATAGTATTATATTCAAGGACATGCAAAACTACTTTTTGAGCAAACAAGTATAAACAAAATCTATTTTTTTAAAGACATGACAAGAACAATTTTATTTTATTTTTAAAGAGAGAGAGAGAATTTTAATATTTATTTTTTAGTTTTCGGCGGACACAACATCTTTGTTTTGTATGTGGTGCTGAGGATCGAACCCCGGCCGCGCGCATGCCAGGAGAGCGCGCTACCGCTTGAGCCACATCCCCAGCCCAAAAATCTATTTTTTTTAAAAAGCAAGCAATCTATAACAATATCAGGGAAGGGGAAATGATTGCTGAGGACACACAGATGACTCAAAGATAATATCTGTATTGAATTTCTCAAGCTAAGAGATAGGTACACTGGTATTAGTACTTTCCAGCTATATATAGACTTTATAAAACATCTCATTTACAATACATATTTCATTTAAATTAGGGAATAGCAACTATAGTCAAAAACTTTAATAAGACATGTAAAAGCATGACACATACTGGGACCTCCTTCATATATGACTCTTACAAAGAGGGACAAATATGAGCCATCAAAAAATAATGAGAATAAAAATATAATCAAAATTACTAAAATAAAGTAAAAACAAATGACTAAGAAAGAAAACTCACCGGAAAAGCAAGTTCACAAGTAACACTTAAAAGTTGAAAAAAATTTCAATTAGATTAAAAACGTAATGGATCAAATATCAAACAGAGATACAAGAACTTGGGGAGGAGAGAGGAGGGCAAAAGCATAAAAAGAAAACTGGTGATGCTCAGGGAGGGGGGAAAAGCTTAAATCATTGCAAATAGTTTCTTCTGGGAACAGGCAGAATGAGAGAAGGGATTCTTTTTTAAACTGGTGCATTATAACTATACACAATAGCGGGCTTCAATCTGCTGTATTTATATAGTTACATAAAAGTTTGACCAATCTCATTCCCCATTCCTTCCTTTTTCATTCCCTCCTTCCTCCCCTGATCTGCTTGCTCCATCCTAATATTCTACCTTCTATTATTTATTTTTAATTAGTACATTATTATACACACAGGATTCATTGTAATATATTCATACATGGACATAGCATAATCTGATTCCCCAATACTTCTCCATGCCCTCCTCTCCTCCCTCCCTCTTAATCCTTTACTCTATTGGTCTTCCTTCTATTTCTGTGTTATCCCCTCCCCTTTTTATTTCTCTCCCCTCTTCCTCTCTTTCCCTCTCTGTGTAGTTTTCACATATGAGAGAAAACGTTCAACCTTTGACCTTCTGAATCTGGCTTATTTCCATTTACCAGCAAATGACAATGTCATTTTTTTTTTTTTATGACTTGACTAAAACTCCATTATAGATGCCATATATTTTTTTTCCTTCATTTGCTGTCAGGCACTTAAGCTGTTTCCATTACTTGGCTCTAGTGAATTGCATTGCTGTAAACAATGGTATGCAGGTATCACAGTCGTATGTTAGTTTTAGTTCTTTTGGATAAATACCAATAAGTGGGATAACTGAGTCATATGGTTTCATTGCTAGTCATTTGAGGAATCTCCATACTGCTCTTCAAAGAGGTTGTATTAATGTGCAGTTCTACCAACAATGTATACTTTCCTCCAACATCCTTGCCAGCAATTATTTATATTCTTGATGGTTGTCATTTACACTGGAGTGTAGACTTGAATTGCATTTCCCTAATTTCTAAGAATGTTGAACATTTTTTTTTGGTACCAGGGATTGAATTCAGGGGTACTTAACCACTGAGCCACATCCCTAACCCTTTTTTGTATTTTATTTAGAGACAGGGTCTCAATGAGTTGTTTAGGGCCTCACTAAATTGCCGAGGCTGGCTTTGAACTCGCGATCCTCCTGCCTCAGCCTTCCAAGCCACTGGGATTATGGGTGTGTGTTGTCACACTGGGCTTCTATTCATTCTCCTGAGAATTGTCTATAGTTTATTTGACCATTTATTTATTGGGTTATTTCTTTTTTTTTTGGGGGGGGGGGGAAGGGTGTTAAGTTTTTTGAGTTCTTTATATATTCTGGATATTAATCCTCAGTTGGCAAAGTAGCCAGTAAAGATCTTCTCCCATTCTGAAGGCTCTCTACTTGCTCGTTTCCCTTGCTTTGTGGAAGCTTTTTAATTTGATGCCATCCCATGTACTGATTCTTGGTTTTAGTTCTTGAGCTTTAGGAGTCTTCAGCTGCTGCCTGTGCCAATATATTGGAGTGATGACTTTGTTTTCTGTCAGTTGCAGTGTTTCTGGTCTAATACCCAGGTCTTTGATCCACTTTGAGTTGATTTTTGTGTAGGGTGAATATAGAGAAGGGATTTTTTTTTTTAATCCGGGTGCAGTAGTGCACACATTTAATATATTTTTTTTTAGTTGTAGATGGACACATTACCTTTATTTTGTTTTGTTTTTATGTGGTGCTGAGGATCAAACCCAGGGCCTCACACGTGTGAGGCAAGCACTCTACCACTGAGCTACAACCCCAGCCAAAGAGGGATTTTTTTGATATTCAAAATATGCAAATGTACAATTGTCATATTTTCAAACTGATAAGGAGTGTCTTTTCTACCCCTTCCTCATAACTGAGTCATTCCCAACACTGTCCCTGTGACAGTGTTTGGGCCTCTGTTCAAATACCTCCACTGCCTGGGAAATACCATATTTATCCTGATATCTGTTCTGCTCTCAAGGCAAAACTTCCAGCACCCATCTTCCCTCCAGCTAGTTCTAGATCTGCCGTATGAACAAACCAAGCCTATATTCTTACTTTCACATATAAATTTGGACCCTAATCACTTGTCCCTCCACTGGGAATTGCTGTCCAGTTTCCAAGGTTTGAAGCCCTTGAACTCAGAGCTTCAGAGCTCCCAGTCCTAGTGTGACTTCAAGGCCTCCACTCTTGGGTCAAGCTCCATTTCCCGAGTCTTATCACATCCGGGCACTTAGCACAGACCGGGAGGAGAGGGGACATGCAGTAGTGATCAGAGAGGCAGCAGGTGAGGCTTATTTACCATCACCATGGAAATATCAGGCCATGTGTACTTGGTGGGGCTTTGGAGATGGAGGGCCAGACAGCCCTTGTTCACTACAGTTCACTTTTGGACATGAGGAATTCCTGAAAGAGGCTATCCCTGTGGAGCCCCGTTTCAAAGCTCTACCCCATTTCAAACTCTGAAGAACACCCCTGGGAGCAAACAATTCTTTCATCTGTGTAATGTGGGATACCTTCTGACTCCACAGAGGTCAGTGCAGAGGTGAGTTGGGGTGAGAAAGAGCAATATTGTTGGGATGATTTCCTTTGGAACAGGCTACTGGAGAACATGTAGCCCACAGGAGATTTCAAGGATAGGTGGGGTGGAGAGGGTGCAAAGGTCTGAATGAGTCAAAATGTGGCAGGCATATTCAAAATTGGCCAAGTAGTTATGGGGAAGGGGATTTAAGTTTGGATTGTCACCTTTGAGACCATAAGGGCAATCTGTGCACAAAGAAGTGACTCTCTAGCTCCTGATACTTCTGGAGACATCCCCCACCCCAGAACCCTTCAAATCTAACTCTCCTGTCTCAGACAGTGGCAACATTGAGGTAGACAGAGTGGAAACAGCTGCTTCAGGAAGAGGATCAGCTCTGGGGATGAGGAAGGTGGCAGGTCAGTGCCAGAGTGTGAAGTCCTAAAAAAACAGGACAAACCCTCTTCAGCAGAGGTCAATGTCCTACTGACTCCCACTGTGCCTACCACTAACACCTGGATGAAAAGCCTTGATGACACCCATTGATCAAGAAGACAATGTCCACAAGAATTAACATCATCAGCAATGTACCAAATAAATTACCTTCATTGCCTATTGGAGAAAAAAGAACACCAGGAAATGAAAGTGCCTAAAGAGAGTTCAGACGAGTTAAGAGGGGTGGCCTATCTGATGCCCTTTGAGCTAAGAAACACCAAAGACGGAGTGAACCTCTGTGAGAAAGTGGAGGGGGCAGTTCTTTTTAAAAAAACACAGTGCTCGGGGCTCTCTCGCCTGAACATCTAAGATGTGGGCAGATTTGCTTGAGGAGTTCTGAGATGGAGGTCCACCACCATTCCTTTTCCTGAGCTTTCTCCACGAAGAGAAGGCACTGATTCAAAAACAGAAGGAAAACAAATCCAACTGCCAAAAAGGATTGGCATTTTCCCTAATTACAAAGAGAGGGTAAGAACTATCAGGACTCGTTTTGAAAACATCAGCATGCCTCATACAAAGAAGCAGATTCCAGAAAAGAAATTTTGGGAGGTGAAGCAGAAGTTTTGACGGAAAGCGAAACACTAGATCACAGTAGCGTGTGCTACCAAATGGACTATCTGTAATGGAGCCCCAAAAGAAAACTGGAAATGCTGAGGAGAAGAAATGAGGTAAAAGTCAGGCATCGGCAAAAGAAATATTGGGAAGACCAAGGTCTATGATACCATCTCCAGGACGATCTGGTCATGAAATGCTTCCAGAGAGAGGTCCTCAAATCCAAATTGACCCATCAGGCCCAGCACAGGAATTGGTTGGGGGACCTGACTGCTCCAAACACCCTCACACACGCAATGACTTTCCCCTGCAGTGGGGTGGGGGAGGGGGGCTTAGACTTGAACTTGACTGTCAAGGTGGGTCTGTCTCATCTTCAGGGGGTCAGAACTTGCTTACAACTTCAGGGCAAATGTAAATGTTTAAGCCCTTTGGTTTTCTATCAAGACAAAACCAAAACGCCACACCGATAACTTCACCAAGCTATTCTCTCTGGGCACTGGGGCCACTGGCCACATCAAAAGGACTCTGATTTTAGACTCTGGAGAGAACTGAAATGTGCCCAGCTGGTGGCTGTTGAAGAAAGCACGTGGCCTTTCCCTCCCCTGAGCCTCAAGCCAGAGGCAGGGGTGGCCAGGGACTGCCAGGCTCTGAGGTGCTCCTTGCTCAGTGGTGACCTACACAAGAATGGCCACAGCCCTTGCTGATGGCCAGTGCTGCCCCGGGTCTCTGCACAAGAAACTCACTGGAAACCCCAACACGTCAGTAGCATGGGTTCTCGTCACCATTTTGAAGAGAACAAAAGCACAGAGAGATTCATTGAGAGCTGTGGGCCCTGTTCCAGGAGGAGTCGGCCCAGCCTGGAGAGCACCAGGCCCCTCCTTCAGGACCCACAGCACCCAGACAGCATGGAGCATCCAGGGGCTGGAGAAGGGAGAGAGTCAAAGGCCCCAGGTTTCTGTGGCGCACGTTCTCTGTGTTGGTGCTCTCAGGGTTCCTCTGTGTTCATCCTGTTGGGTTCCAAACTGGAGTCTAGAGAAGGTCAAAGTGGACAGGAGCGCAGGCCCATGGCCAGCCTGTGTCTCCTCCCCTCCCAGCCACAGTGGTCAGGGCCAGGGTCTGGGCAGGAGTCACATGAGGTGTAGCCTCCAGAATGCTGCTCCTGACAGTCCCTCTTGAATCTGACCACATGATGCTTGCAGCAGGGCCCAGCTCCAGGTGGGGTAGGGTCATCGTGAGGTTCAGCAGGGATCTGATGTTTGCAATTACTCTGCCTTCTTCTGAGAAGTGCAATTTCCAAACATTTGAGAATTACAGGAACGCATATGACCACCAACAGGTAATCAGTATCACTTTGTTCCCCTTAGTCTGGTCCCCAAGGGGAAGAAAAGCAAATGACCATATTCCTGCACCTGAACTGTATGGCTGCAGCCCAGCTGGGCTGGGTGGGGAGCCGTGCAGCCTCTGCAGCCTGGAGAGCCCAAATAAGGTGATTTCTATGGGACACTTAGCCCCTAAAGCAGAAGTGGCTTTCCTGCCTGGACCATGGGGGAGCGAGGTGTCCTCTGGTCCTTGCCACCTCCCCTGAGTCCCTCAGCCCAGGTACACCTGGTGGTTGCGCCTCCTTTCCCCTGTGGCCACAGTCCTCCTTCAGCATCTGTGGTTTGGACCTCTGTCCTTTCTGTGCTCATCCAGAGGCCTTGGTGCAGGTGACAGTGTCCTGGTCCTCGTCCCCAGTCCCTCCAGTGGCTTTGCTCAGGGCAGCAGCCCCTGAAGCAGGAGACTGTGAGCGTTGGCAGTGCCAGGCAGCTGTGGCTGATTGCTAGAGGAAAAGACGAGCAAGATGTCAGCCCTTGGGAAGCACAGACTCAAGGGATTGTGCTGTTAGGGTGAATGATGTGCACCCCATTCTCAGTGCTGGGCAGGCTTTCCAATTAATATGGCCTCAGTGCTCTGATGGTGGTAGGTTGTGAGCCCCATTTTCAAGTGGGGTCCCCTTTCCTCCCCTATTTGTATCTCTCCTCCTGATATGTTTTGATATAAATATGTTTATATATGTGTGTATGTGTTTTTATTTTTATTTTTCAGGTACTGGGGATTGAACCAGGCCCTACTCATGCTGGACAAAGCCTTTACCACTGAGCTACACCCCTAGACCTTTATAAAAAATTTATTTTGAGACAGGGTCTCACTAAGTTCCCCAGGCTGGACTGAACTTGTCAACCTCCTACCTCAGGCTCCTGAATAGCTGGGGTTGCAGGCATGTGTCACCTCACGCCTGGCCCTGTGTTTGTTCCTGGAGGCCTGGTCCTTCTCTGAGGGAATTCTAGACTGGTTCTCACACTGCCCTCCTCAGCCTCATTGCCTGGCTCCCAGGGGCTCCTTCTCTTGGGCCAGTGGTGCCTACAGGGAGCTCACTGCCCCTGTGGGTCCCTCCTCCTGGAAATCCCTGCCTGAGGCCCTGCCTGCCACTCAATGTTTCTTGCTGCAAAGAGGAGGGAGGGAGGGACGGAAGGTGTGGACACTAGTTTGTGCCTGTGTACCTTTTGTCTGTCTGCTTGCATCTCTGTGTAGTGCGCTCTCAAGGCTGAACCTGAGCTCAGCACCAGGGGTCCCTCCCCTCTAGACCATGGTTCCCGTGGCCTCTGTGCTGCTGGAAGGAATCTGGTAAAACCCAAGGCAAGGTTTAGACCATGAGCTCTGACGTCAGCCATAGTAGATGCTACCCTCATTCTCTGGAGACAGAGGAGGCCTGTCTCCTCCTGAATCCTCAAGTCCAGGATCTGCCCTGATCCTGAGAGCGACTGTACCACCTCCTCCCCATCCTCAGCCTGTCCCCAGCTGCTCTGAAGGAGGCAGGTTACACAGAGGATGTCCATCCCTGGGACATGACCTGACCTGGTAGGGGTCTCATGCCTGACCCCACCATGGGGCATCCCTTCTTACCAGACAGAAGGTGACTTTCTTATCCATAGAAGCTCCTCTACCAGCAGCCACGTTTGTCCTTCTCTAGGACCCAGGCAGGCTCACACTTTGTCCTTGGATGGCCTGACCCTGCTGACCACTGGCCATCTTCCTGACTTTTACTATTCCACCAACTGACCTCCCCTCCGACTCAATGACCTGGACAAGTCAGTTTAGTCTTGAGTGTCCCAACATGGCCAATATCTTCTGAGTCGTTGAAATACTGGACCCTCTGATGGGGTCTTTGTCAGTTTAACTGATTCTACTTCAAGGGACCACCCGCTGGATGATTCTGATTGGCTGAATTTTGTGGCCCGCCCGACCATCTGAGTGGTCCACCAGCTGGTCACCAGCTGCCAATCAAAGAGAGAAACCTGTGAAGCCTGGATGAAAAAGAAGAGAGGAAAGGAGAAAAGAAGTAGGGTTGAAGGAAGATTGGGTGGTAGTTGCCCAGAAGTCTTGACCACAGGCTGCTTGAGTTTTTTTTTTTTTTCTTTTTTTTTCTTCTTCTTTTAAAAACCAGCTATATTGAGATATGATTGACATACCATAAATTCACTCATTTAAAATGTACACTGGAGCTGATTGCAGTGGTGCATACCTATAATCTGAGCTATTCAGGAGCAGAGGAAGGAGGGTCAAGGTCAGCTTAGGCAACTCAGTGAGACCCTGTCTTGAAATTTAAAAAATTTAAAGTAAAAGACTAAGGATGTAGCTCAGTTGTATAGCACTCTTGTGTTCAGTTCCCAGTACTGAAAGAAAACGTGCGCTGGTTGTTAGTATAATCACAGCATTGATTGTGCAATTTTCATCACAATCTAATTTTAGACCATTTTCATCACCCCAAGGGAAAACTCTGTACCCATTAGCAACCACTTTCCATTTACCACAACCCGTTTACCACAACATAATGGCTAATCGATTTTGTACCTATAGATTTGCCAATTTTGAAAATATTTATTATTATGGTTTGGATCTGGAGGATTCCCACAGCAGCAAAGTACAGTGGTGGGCCTTTTAGGAAATGATTGAGTTATGAGGGCTTTAACCTTTTTAGTGGATTAATCCTTGTTAGTGGATTAATTCATTGATTTTCATAATTTGAATGGACCATTGGGAGGTGATGAAGGCTGTGGGAAGTAGGACCTAGTTGAAGGGCGATAGGTACTTGGGAACGTCCCTTGGGGACTATACTTTGACTCTTGCCCATTGAGCTCACTATCTCCACTCTGATCCCCATAAGGTGAATATCTTCCTTCTGCCATATGCTTCCCACATTGGTAGTCTGCCTTACCACAGGCCCATAGTGATGGGACCAAGCAGCCATGGACTGAAACCTCTGAAACCATAATCCCAAATAAATCTTTCCTCCTTTAAGTTGTTTTTCTCAGGTATTTGTCACAGCCACAAAAAGCTAACTAACACACACTTATAAATGGAATCATACAACAGGTTTGTGCCTAGCTTTTTCAGTTAATAGGTTTTCAAAACGTGTTCTTGTTGCATCATGTATAAGAATTTCATTTCTTTATTTCTATAAAATATTTCATGGTATACATAACCACAATTTATCCATTCATCAGTTGATGGGGAGTTGGACTCTTTCCACTTTTTCTTATGAAAAAGGTGCTATGAACATTTGGGTAGTTTGGTGTAGACATGTTTTTCATTTCTCTTGAGTAGATATCTAGGTCACGGTGTGTATTTCTGGGTCAGAGTGGAATTCTATGTTTAACATTTTGAGAAAATGCCAAAGTGTTTTCCAAAGTGCCTACACCATTTTACATTCCCATTGGCAATATATAAGGATTCCATTTTTCCTCTATTTTCATTAATATTTGTTATTTTCTTTTTTAAAAATTTGTAATTTGTTTTAAGTAGTTATACATGACAGTAGAATGCATTTATGCACTTTGATATATCATGTATAAATGGGGTATAATTTATTTTTTTATTTTTGGGGGGTATAATTTCTCATTTTTCTGATTTGTATATGTTGTAGAATCACATTGGTTCTGCAGTCATATATGTACATAAGGTAATAATGTCTGCTTCATCATACTATCCTTCCTATTCCCAAATCCCCACCCCTCCCTTCACTCCCCTCTGCCTAATCTAAGTAACTCTATCCTTCCTTAGCGCCACACCCCCCACTTATTGTGAATTAGCATCTGCATATCAGAGAAAACATTTGGTCTTAATCATTTGTTATTTTCTATTTTTTATTTCAGTCAATCTCTTGGGTTAAAAAAAAAAGTGGTATCTTGTGATTTTGATTTACCTTTCCCTAATGAATAATGGTGTTGAGCATATTGTCGTGTGTTCCTTGGCCTATATATCATCTTTAGAGAAATGTCCATGCAAATCCTTGCTTATTTTTTCCACTAATTTGATTTTTGTTTGTTTTTGCTGTTGTTGAGTTCTAAAAGTTGGTGTTTTACTTTTTCTTTCTTGTTTTCATATTTGTTCTTTGGTACTTGGAATTATACATGCTAGACAAGAGCTCTATCAGTGAGTCCCCAGAAGAGTGATTTTTTTTTAATGTACTCTAGATATAAGTCTCTTATCATATATATAATTTTCAAATATTTTCTCCATCCTGTAGGGTATCTTTTTACTTTGTTCGTGGTGTCGTTTGAAGTCAAAAGCTTTTAATTTTGATGAAGTCCAATCTATTTTTACTTTTTTTTTTTTTTTGTAGCTGGACACAGTACCTTTGCTTTATTTATTTATTTTTATGTGGTGCTGAGGATAGAACCCAGTGCCTCACACATGCTAGGCAAGTGTTCTACCACTGAGCCACAACACCAGTCCCTCGTTTTTACTTTTGGTATCTGATCTAAGAAATCATTGCCTAATACAAAATTCCAAAAATTTACTCCTATGTTTTTCTCAAAGAGTTTTAGAGTTTAGTTCCTACTTTTAAGTCTTGATTTTTTTATTTTTTATTTTTTTTAGTATTGGTGATTAATCCTAGGGCCTCAAGCATGCCAGGCAAGCTCTCTACCACGGAGCCAAATCTCAGCCCTTTGGTTCATTTTGAATTAGTTTTTGTATAATGATGTAGGATGGGGGGGGGGGGTCCAACATTATTATTTTGTCTGTGGCTACCCAGCACCATTTGTTGAAAAGACTATCCTTCCCCCATTGAGTTGTTTTGGCAGCTTTCTTGGAAAGTGATCCTAGTGGTCAAAGTATAATTTTATCTAACAATATAAGGCTTATTTCTATGCTTTCAAGTCTGCTTCGCTGATCAGTACAGCTATCCTAATGCCAGTGTTGCACTGTTTTGATTAGTGCTGGTTTATTAAGTTTTGAAATCAAGAAGGGTGAGTCCTCTACATCTTGCCTTTTCCCAAGATTGTTTGAACTATTTTGGATCCCTCAAATTTCCATGCGAATTTCAGGATCAGCTTATCAGTTTCTGTGAAGAAGTCAGCTGGAGATTTGATAGGTATTATATTGAACCCATAACTCAACTGGGGAGATGAAGTAGTCAAGATTCTCTAGAGAAGCAGGATCAATAAGATGTACATATATAGAGATGTTTATCATAAGGAATTGGCTTGCATGAATATGGAACAAGCAAGTCCAAAATCTGCAGCATGAGCTGCCACATTCAAGACCTAAGAAAGTTGACCTTCCAAAAAATCCAGTCTGAAAGTCTGCTAATGGAGATCCAAGAGGTCGTATGTTGCAGTTATAGCCAGAAAATGAGCATGCTGGAGAGCTAGAACTGAGAGTGCAGATGAAGTTTGAAGACAGTCTGCCACAGAACTCCCTTTTGCTCAGGGAGTTTATTCTACTCAGGCCTTCAGCTTATTAGAAGAGAACCACCCAGTCATTCCCAATTATGGAGGGCAATCTGCTTTACTCAAAATTCATTGATTTACATATTAATCTCACCTAAAAATATCCTCTAAGTTGCACAAAATTAGCCATCACATGAATATGGGCATATTTATACTATTAGGGCTTCTGATCCGTGAACATGGAATGTTTTCCCATTTATTTAGAATTTCTTTAATTTATTTCAACACTTTTTAATATTCAGAGCATAAGTTTGATACTGATTTTTTAAAAAATTATTCCTACATATATTATTCTCTGTGATTCTGTTAGAAACAATTGTTTTCCTTAGTTTTAACTTTTGTCTTTCATTGCTAATGCTCAGAAATACAATTCATTTTTGTATATCGATTTTATATCCTACAACCTTACTGAAATCTTGTTTTTGGTAGATTTTTTTTTTCATTTTTATAAAGGTAGTCTTATTTCTTTCTTTCTAATCTGAATTCTTCTTGTTCCTTTTTCTTGCCTAATTTCCTGGCTAGACCTTCCAATACAGTATTGAATAGACATGGTTTATTGCAAACATTCTTCTCTTGTTCCCATTCTTCAGGGGAAGATGTTCAGTATTTCACAATTAAATATGATGTTAGTTGTGGGCTTTTCACAAATGCCCTTTACCAGGAAGGGAAATGTCCCTTTTGGTCCAAATGTGTTGGCTACTGTTATGATGAAGGTGTCCTTTATCTTATTAAGTGATTTTTCTGTGTCTGTTGAGAAAATCATGTGCTTTTATCTTTTTCCTATTGATGTGGTGTGTTAGATTAATTAATTTTTCACATCTTGATGCATCTTGAACTCCTGGGATAAATCCCACATGGCTTTGGTGTCTGAACATTTTCATATGCTGCTAGATTTAATTCACTATCATTTTGTTGAGGATTTAGTATCTACATTCTTAAAACATACTGATCTTTGTTTTCCTCAATATGTCTTTGTCTTTGTATACAAGATTCAGACCACTTCCTGGGACTAGAAGATCCATCTTGGTCTCCTCTGCAAGACCCTGTAGTCTTCAGAGTCAGAGCCCAGAGTGATCTCTGGGAGCTATTTTAATGTAGACAATTTCCATAGAGACCCCCAAGTCCTTGTGGCCTGCTGCCTATGGTCATTAGTGTGCCAGGAGGGGCAGGTGCCAGGTGATCCAGTAACAAGCAGAACCTTTGAAATCAGTCGCCTTCTCAAAACTCTCCAAAAGGCGGATGAATGGAAGCCTCCACATGAGAAGCTTCCCTCCTGGAACTTGCATTGTAAGAGGGAGGGGAAACAACTACAAATAATATGTAAAGAGTGATAGTGGATGGTAGAAAATTGCTATGACTAAAAACAATAATTTTGGTGGAGGAGGAAGGTGTGGCTTATTCTTGAATACAGCCCGACAATAACCTGTTGTTTAGTGAAAACTAAATATCATGTTAATATCATGCAAAAATCCAAAATATTTGCGAGGAAGTAGCATTAGTAGGAACTCATTTTTCACTGAGTGTGCAAATTGATAAGACCACTTTAGAAAACTGTTTGGCCTTATCCAAGGAAGGAGAACATACAATTCCATGACCAAGTAATACTTTGCATATGTGTCCTTGAAAATGGGCAAATCTTGATTAAAGCAGCAAAAACATTCCATATGTATGTTAACAGAAGAATGGTGAAATAAAATATGGTAGAACTACTGCAGTAGAATACTTCATAGCAGTAAAGATATGCAAACCGGGGGCTGGGGTTGTGGCTCAGTGGTAGAGTGCTTGCCTGGGTTCAATCCTTGGCATCCTATATAAATAAATAAATAAATAAATAATCCATTTAGAACTGAAAAATATTTTTTTTTAAATGCAAACAATGACTCCATGCTTCAATGCACAAGAAAGTCGATAACAAGGGGTAGAGGTCCAGAAGGGCAATACACATAATAAGATGTGCAGAACCATCCAATGTGTGATTTGCAAACACAAAGAACTGTAAACACACTACAAAGAAAGGTAATTGATATAGAAAGGTAAAATTCCAGATAGTGGTTGCCAGGGATGTGACTGGTTGAGGGTCTAGGGGGATCTGCAGAAATAATCATGGGGTTCTGTTTCTGGAGCTGAGCAGTAGCTACCCGGGATGGATTCTTCCTTACATATACAATTTATATGTTCTTTCATATTAGCTGCTGCATTGCATTTTTTAAGATGGAGAAAAATCCCTTGCAAAAAAAAAAAATCTTGGCTTTCTAATGATAATTCATGAGAACCTGGATCACAGTGCTCCATCTTCCTCCAAATGAACTTCCTGCTAAAAGAATGATTTGGGGAAAAAATGATTTGGGAATGGGCTGGGGCTGTAGCTTAGTAGCAGAGCACTTGCCTAGTATGTGTGAGGCACTGGGTTTGATCTCAGCACCACATAAAATAAATTAAAAAAAAATAAAGGTATGCTGTCCATCTACAAATACAAAAAAATTTAAAATGAATAGGAAAATGATTACCTCATTCAGAGATAATTTAGCAAGAAAGGATGAGCTATAGACACTTTTTTAAAAAATATTACCATAAAAAACATGAGAAAGAAAGAAAAGTGCAAAGCAAGGCTTACTGGGAACCTACCAGAAAAGCATTGCCTTAGATCAGGAGCCACTGTGACCCATATTGTTGCAACAAATTATAGTGTGAAGATTCTGAGATCTACCTGCTCACAGAACAGAAGGGAAGACAGCAGGACAGCTTGAAGTGGAGCTGGCAGAGCTGGGGACAGAATGGTGGTGTGTTGTGTTTGTGTGTATGTGTGGGGGCGGGTGATAACAGGACACCAGCTCAAAGAGGAAAAGATTATTTTCTAGCAAGGCAGATAATGAGGATAGGCCAGGGGAGGGGGTTGCTGGATTTTTTTTTTTTTTTTTTTTTTTAGTTGTTGATGGCCTTTATTCATTCATTTATATGCAGTGCTGAGAATCAAACCCAATGCCTCTCACATGCTAGGCAAGTGCCACTGAGCCACCATCCCAGCCCGTGCTGTTTCTTAAAATAAGACCTCTTTGAAGTTATTCTATCCAAGTTATTGAGTATGATAAGAAATAACCCAGTGACTGGGAGGAGGCTCCAACCTCTGCTTGGTGTTGGTTTTCTAGGAAAGCCCCACAGAGGTCTTCGGTAGACAGGGCTGAGTGTGTCTTTCTAGGACCAGTTCTAGTGCTAGCTGCCAAGGACACCAGAACGTCTGACTCCTTCCATTGTCCCCAGCTTAAGCTGCTTAGACCACAATGTCCTGTGCTCCCTGTTGCTGGAATTCTGAAGCCCAGGCTCACCTTTCCTTATCTAAGTCCCCAGACTGGCCACTTGCCTGGGGGTTCCATTTTTCTGTTTCTGCTCATTACATTTGTTCTTCCTTACTCTCCTATTTCCTTTAAGAGAGTTATACTGTAATGTAACTATATTATATACTATACTAGTGTTATACTATATTATATACTTTAATAGTGTTATACTCTATTATATACTATAATGGTATTATACTGTGTTATGCTATAATATAACTATATTATATACTATAATAGTGTTTATACTGAGTCTGAGTTTTGTTTTTCTTGTACAAACATGGGCCACGTATTGACTCACACTGTACAGATGGGAGCTGACTGTGGTTAGACAGAAGTAGGAACTGGAAGAAGGGTCCCTTGGAGACTAGGATGTGGGCAAAGGAAGGCTAAGAGGCAATTCTCTGAATCAAGTTACTGGGGGAGGGGCAGAGGTCATGCAGATGGCAGAGGAGCTGAGGATTGGTCCTATGGACTCAGAGGAAATTAAAGACGAGTTGCCCAGTAGCCAGACCACAAATCAACAACAGAAAGAACAAAAAATCTCCAAAGCACTTGGAAACTAAGCAGCACATGCTAAGTAAACTATAGGTCAAAGAGGAAGTCTCAAGGCAAATTTTAAAAATGAAATTAAATGAATGAAAATGAAAACAGAACATATCAAAATCTGTGGAACATAGTTAAAGCAGTTGCCAGAGGAAAATTTATAGCACTAAATGCATACATCAGCAAAGAGGGGAAGTCTCAAATTGATAACCCAACTCTCCCTTGAGAATCTAGAAAAAGAAGAACAAAATAAACCTAAAGCTTATTATAATACAGAGGAGAAATCAATGAAATTAAAATCAAAAAACAATGTATATATCAATGGAGAATTTACTGTTTGATAAGATCTAGCAATATTGACAAAACAAATAATCACATATATCTCTCAGATTATAGATTTTAGACATTATAATGTCGATGCTGGAGTGAAACAGAGGATAACATGATGAGCCCTGCAGGCATCCAAAGGCACAATTCCACTTACCTAAGTTTGATAATGTAGCTGAAATGGACTGATTCCTTTAAAACCAAAAACTATCACAACTCACACAGTTGAACTAGATAATTTGAAAAGCCACCTAAAACTATTAGGAAACTGAATTTATAATTAATTTTCTGAAAAAGAACTCGCTAACCCAGATTTCACTGGAGAATTTTATCAAACATTCAAAAGAGAGCTAAGTCCAATTTTACAAACTCTCTTAAAGGAAATAAGAGAGCAAGGAAACTTCCCAAGTCATTCTAGGAAGCCAGCCTAACCCTCACACCCAAACCAGATAAAAATGGTAAAAAGAAGTAGGGAGGGGCAGGGATCAAAGGAGGGGAGGAAGGAAGGGAGGAAGGGAAAGGAAACTGGAGATCAACATTCATCATGAATATAGATGCAAGAAATTCATAACCGAATGTTGACAAACAGAATCATACAATTTATAAAAAGAATTATATACCATGAACAAATAGGGCTAGTTCTGGGAATGTAAGACTGGTTCAATATTTGAAAATCAATCAATAATTTAATGTAATCCAACCTATTAGTGGTCTAAATAAGAAAAATGAGCATGTTGAGCAGCGCAGAAAAACCATTTGACAAAATTCTGTACAAAAATTTATGATAAAAAAAATCTTTTATGAAAATAGAATTAAAGGAGACATTCCTCAAATTGATAAAAAATGTCTATAAAGCTGGATGTGGTAGCACATGCCTGTAATTCCAGCGGCTTGGGAGGCTGAGAGAGGAGGATCACAAGTTCAAAGCCAGCCTCAGCAATTTAGCAAGTCCCTAAGCAACTTAGCAAGACCTTGTCTCAAAAACAAATAAAAACTTCAAAATGGATTATGAACATCAATGTAAATTGTAGAGTTATAAAACTTCTAAGGAAAAAAATTGAAATCTCTAAGGTCTAGGCTTCAGCAAGAATTGTTACATTTTAAAAAAAAATTTAAAATACTTTTTGTTGTTGTAGATGGACAGAATGCCTTTATTTTATTTGTTTATTTTTATGTGGTGCTGAGGATTGAACCCGGTGCCTCACGCATGCTAGGCAAGCACTCTGCCACTGAGCTACAGCCCCAGCCCAAGAGTTGTTAATTTTTTTCCAAAATTTTGATCTGTAAAAGGAAAAAAAAAATAATCTGGACTTTACCAGAACTAAAGACATTCCATTTGCAAAAGATCCTTCTAAGAAAACAAGTCTCTTCGATTAAGAGAAAATATTTTCAAACTAGATATCTGACCAAAGATATACAGACTGTATAAAGAAAATTCATTACGGACACTGTGGTGCAAACCTGTAATCCCAGCAATTTAAGAAACTGAGGCAGGAGGATTGCAATTCCGGCCAGCCTCAGCAATTTAGTGAGATATTTCTGTCTCAAAAAAAAAGGTTGAGGGTGTAGCTCAGTGATAGAGCGACCCTAGATTCAATCCTCACTACTGAAACAATAATAACAACAACACCTACAACTATTAAAGTGAAAAAGAAAAAAATGGGCAAAAGACAGACATTTCACTAAAGAGAATATAGAGATGGCAAAATTAACATGCGAAAAGATGTTTGACACCGTGAGCCACTAGGGAAATGCACATGGAGCTCATTATGACAGATTGCTATATACCTACCAGCACAGATGAAGGAAAAAAAATAGTGACAAAACCAGGTGGTGGCAAGGAGGAGGAGCAACTGGATCGCTCATACTTTGCCGGTGTAAATACTAGCCACTCTGTAAAATTGTTTCTTTTAAAAATTAAACATGAAACTACCATAAGACCTAGTAATTATGATCCTGGAAATTTACCAAAGAAAAATGAGAATTTATGTTCATGCAAAAACTTATACAAAAATGTCTATAGCAGCTTTATTCATAAGCACACAAACAGGTCACAAGCCAGTTGTCCCTCAGGGTGAGAGTGTCCAGAGTGGGCTGAGGCAGATGCTGCAGAAGCTCACATGTGGACTGTGTGGAGCTTTCCAGAGAAAGCGCATGACTGGGGCAGACATAGGGTGTGTGTTGAGGGATGGGGAGAGAATAGTGAAGGCACACTAGCAGATCCAAAGAGTTAATCTAGAGTTGGGTACATTGTGAACTGAATCTTTAAAGTCACAGGTTTCCCAAATCTGTGAATACTGCTTCAATAGGGCAGCCTCCTTGGCGGTGAAGGGGCATGTGCTTTTCTTCTTTAGCAGGATGTGACTTGCTACCTACATATAGAACGACGTTGTGTGGACCCGTTGTGTTGTTGCTTTTGTGTGTGGGGTTATGGGCGCCTATGCAGGATGTATAAGTACATATAATATATAAGCCAAAAGGATTGGACTAACCAAGTCAGCCAAGGGACTCTGGTATATAGGACGCATGTTCCTCCAAAGTACCATAAGATGGCAGCACATGGGCACAGCATTGAAAACTTTCTTCCACTGAGAAAATGTTGAAACCGAACTTTCCGCTGGTAATTCCTCTGCCATCCTGGGAAACTCTACACTCCAAGGCTTACAGGGCATGATGATAATGTGTTGTAAGCACGTGCAGAATTTGTTGAGGTAAATACAAATATTTCAAAGATGACAAAAGATCAAGTAGTTAAAATCCTTCCGAGTGCTCAGTAAAATTTGCTCCTGAAGACGGAAGTGAATGATACTTGATAAAAGAATCTGTAATTGCTGCTGTAAATTAATAATCTGTTAATTAAGAATTTAACCCTATGTCAGGCATATATATAATCGAGTCCTTACATACATTATTAAACTTTACTGTTTTCATCTGGAATACTGATGATTATCCTCATTTTACAGACGGGGAAAAGGTGGACTAGAGCCGTTAGGAATTTCGGTAATGGAATACAGATGGTGAAGACTGAGGTATAAAGCGGTTTAACCCCGTTTGCCTGATCCACAACAATCCTCCAGTACACCGTATCTCCGCTAGGTGGTGCTCGTGTCTAACCTGTGATTGTTGGTGATCCTTGAAGTCTGTCCAACACTATTAAACCGGAAAGGGTCTTTCTCTTCATCAAAAATATTTTGCAACTAATTATTTGTATGTTCATTCCCACCACCAATTGAGAATATCCCTTAGCTTGGAATTAGTGATAACACTAATTAGCAATTTATTATCAAGAAAAAGTTTTATCTCTTGTACACTGTTGGTGGGATTGTTAATTAGTTCATCACTATGGAAATCAGTATGGAGGTTCCTCAAAAAGATTAGATATGAAATCACCATATTGACCCAGCTATACCACTCCTCAGCATTTATCCTAAAGAATTAAAGTCACCAATGGATAAAGAAAATGTGGTGTATATATACACAATGGAATATTAATCAGCTATAAAGAATGAAATTATGGCATTTGCTGGTAAATGGATGGAACTGGATACTATCATGCTAAGCAAAATAAGCCAATCCTCAAAAAACCAAAGGCCAAGTATTCTCTCTGATATGCATATGCTAACACACAATAAGAGGGGAGGGAAGAATAGAAGTTCATTAGATTAGACAAAGAAGAATGAAGGAAAGAAAAGGGGGTGGGAATAGGAAAGACAGTAGAATGAATCAGACATAACTTTCCTATGTTCATATATGAACATACGACCAATGTAACTCCACAAGAATGGGAGGTTATACTCCATGTATGTATGATATGTCAAAATACACTCTACTATTATGTGTATCTAAAAAGAATTTTAAAAAATTATAAAGATTTAAGAAGAAAATCATCATACTGAAGAAATACATGCTCCCCATGTTTATAGCAGCACAATTCACAACAGCCAAATTATAATACACCAATAAAATATACGGAAAAAAGTTCATAAGATTCTTTACAAGAGTACTTCATTTTTTGTTTCCCACTTTAATTGTGCAACTAAAATTACAAGACACCCAAAATGCCATGAATTAACAACTCCTGGAAGTGATAGATCCCAAGTAAGCATAAACAGCTATCTTCAAATGGTAGTTTCCTGCCATACATTTGGTTTGGTGTTGAGCAGAGGGAAAGTAAGATGGCTAGATACCAATAGTTACATTTTTTAAAAATTAACTTTGCAAAGCTGACTTTTTCCAATTCCCATTTCTATCTGGGAGTATAGAGGTATCAAGATGCCAAATACTCCATAGTACTTAAGGGATAGAATACTGAAAAGAATGTAAAGATAGGCAGGCAGGTAGGAGGGAGACAGGAAAAGTCTATTGGACATACATCTATTTCATCTACATACAGAAAACCCATGGGGATCCTGCCTACTCACTGCCATCCCAGCTCAGCAGTTCATGTTCATACCTCCACCCCCCAACCCAGGCAACAACTTGGTGGAAGAAGGGAAACAAGATCAATTTAGGATAAAGTAAATAGGGAATCAGAACCCTCCCCGTCTTTTTTTTTTTTAACTGAAAATGCCAAATCCTATCAAAGTGAATTTAGCATGTGAATTTTCACTAAAGACATCTCTAATTTTTGACTTGCACATTTATGATATATGTGATTTCCATATGTGATATGAAGTTATTTAAGGTGGGCATTATCTCTTTTTTACCAATCCAGAAACTTGTAGCTTTCCTAAGTGATATATCCAGGGAAACAATGAATTTAGAAAATTAGACTTTCAAGCGTAATAAAATATCATCTAGCTGGGTGTGGTAGTTCATACCTATAATCTCAGCTACTGTGGAGGCCGAGGCAGGAGGATCAAAAGTTCAAAGCCAGCCTCAACAACTTAAGGAGACCCTGTCTCAAAAAGGTGTGGTGGGGGCTGGGGATGCAGCTCAGTTGGCAGAGTGCTTGCCTTACATGCACAGGACCCTGGGTTCAATCCCCAGCACCAAATAAATAAAGTCAACATATTATTTAAAAAAAAAAAAAAGTGTGGTGGGCTGAGGATGTAGGTCAGGGGTAAAGCACCCCTAAATGGAATCTCTATTGATGAGATAAAAGTTGTGTGACTAGGGGGACTATCAGGTTTCAGACCAGCCCTGCAGATCCTCTAAGGTGAGTTCAGCCATGTGAGACCCATCAGACTGCTGCTTGCTTTCCCCCAGCTCTGTTCAGCTGTGTGGGTGCAAACCATGGCTTGGAGGTGAGATGGAAATAGAATGTGGTGAAGCAAGACAAGGCCTTGAGGGCACATACAAGGAAGTAATTCCGACAACTGGCTGGGTAATTAAAGCTGGAAGAGGCAGAAAGTGAGAGTCTGAGAGGAGGTAGCAGGCCACTGTTAAAGGGGATGGGACCAATGCATTGGTGGTCTGGCTGTGGGGAGGGTGCCAGAGGGAGTGAGCTGTGATAGAGAGCAAGATGCACAAGATTTCTGTTAGGGAAAGCTGTCAGTATTTGTCAGGACAGGTCTGGGAAATGACCATTGGAATGAATGGCTGAGAAGACAAGATCTTTGGCAGAGAACAGAGATGCCAGGATATTGGAAATGTTATTTACAAAGATATTGACATCACCAAACAGAGAGTGTTAGAGAAAGTGACAGTGAGGCAGGAAGTGAACCTTCAAGGAAGAAAGTTCTCTGCAGGCTTTGGTAGATGACTGTCACCAGGAAGGTGGTGGGAGAAATGGGGTATCATAGAAGCAGGGAGAATGTTCCAGGAAAGGAGCAATGAATGGTGAGGAAGACAGCCACCTTTAGGCCCATGGATATGCAAACAGGGCATGAAAGAAGACATCAGCATTCTGAGAGAACAAGAAGGGAAAAAGAGGTTGCAGTCAGAGCTGTGAAGTCAGCCACATCCACTACTGAACAATGGAAAGGTGACTTGTGTGACCGAGGAACTGAACTTTCAATAGAACTTAATTCAAATTCAGTTAAAAACTGAATCAGAGTAAAATATTGTATTAGTCAGCTTTCAGTTACTGTATCACAGATCTGAAGTAATCGACTTATAAGGAAGAAAGGTTTATTTTGGCTGTTTCAGAGATTTCCGTTCATGGTTGTTTGGCCCCATTGCTTTTGGACCTGTGGTGAGGCAGCATATCATAGCAGGGAGTATGTGGTGGAGCTAGCTGCTCACCTCCTGGCAGTCAGGAAGCAAAGAAAGGAAGAGAGGACCAGACAGGGTCCCACCATTCTCTTCAAGGCCTACCTCCCCAGTGACCCCAAGAACTCCTACTAGACCTCTTCAAGGTTCCAATCCCTTCCAATAGCACCAAGCAGAGAACCACACCTTTAACACATGGACCTTTGGGGAACATTCCAGATCCATACTATAACAAATGTTTTTCTCTTAAACATAGGTTTATTGATTTGGTAGGATTTCATTTCATTGTAACTGTTGGAAATCCAAACTGAGATGTGCTCTACCTATAAAATGCATTGCTGATTTCAAAGAGTTAGTGTGGGGGATATAAAATAGCTAATATTTTTATAGTTTTTGTGTGTTGAAACATATTGGGTTACATAAAATGTTATTAAAATTAATTTCACCTTTCAACTTTTTTTTCTTATTTACTACTAGAAGATTTGGAATGAGGCCTATATGGCTCTCACTACCATTCTCTTGTTCAGTGCTAGCCTAGAGAAAGATGAAGGGACCATGGAGGGGAAAGGTCGAGATTGCTTCTCAGCCTTTTGGCTAAGATCAAATGTTGTTTCTGTTCTTATCAGCTTAGTATCTGATATGTCCGCTACCCAAGGACAATACATTAAATGGATTTTTGGAAATAGGAGATGGAATAGCCTGCTCTGTATACTCCATGCATCAAACAGATTACAGTATCTCCAGGAATGATGCACCAAAAAAGAAAAGGTAGAAGACATATGGCATTTCACTGACAAATGACCAAGCAGCCCAGAGGAAGGCTCTAGGGATGGTCAGGAATGGAAGAAGGGGTCAGAGAGTTAGATGCACAGTCCTATGGGACAAGTGCCTCAAGATTGAGGGACCACCAGGGAGTCTTGGGAGTCTCGTGGTGCCTGGAATGAATAAGCAAAGGCAACAGTCAGTCATAAAGAGGTAAGTCCTGATTTTCTCAAAACAGACATGGTATTGAGGCCATGAATTTTTTCAGGTAGGTAGGAGGCCCAGTGCTAGTTGGGAATCCCAATTCACTCTGTCAAAAGGGGCAGGGAGAAGAACTCGACAGGATTTACTAATGGACTGGAAGTGGGGTCTGAAAGTAAAAGAGTCAAGGGTGACTCTAAGCTCTGACCTGAGCAAACTTGAAGGATGGAGTTGCGTGTCATCAGATAGGGGAGACAGCTGGTAAAACGCTGGGGTGCACAGAGGGAGGACATGAGTTCCCATTGGGATTTGTGAAGTTTGAGATTCCTGTTAGACCTCCAACTAGAGATCTTAAAAAGGCAATTGGCAACAGGAGTCTCTGGTTCAAAGGAAAGATGAACCTAGAGACATAGATCTGAGCATCTTCAGCATATAGATGGTATTTAAGACAATGGACTATGAATTCTGAGATCAAATAATTGTATACCAATTAGAGATCAATTCATAGTCACGTTCGTCATTTTGAATAGCCATGGCATAAATAACTCCCAATTCATTTTTAAAGGTGATTTTTTTTTGAAAGTGCATATTATCTAATGATATTTGACTTAATGTAATTTTACAATGACCGTATTTACTCCGGACACACACCAGATTATAGGTAGTACAAGAATCCAGAAACTAGACTGACGTTACCACATTTCATCATTCAGAGACACTATAGCTGCTCATCCAGAATTTTCTACCTTCTGCTCACCCTCACCTCATTCCTGTGTCATTGCAAACATTTCCCTGCACACTTGGAATCTTGTTACAATGAACAAAATGTTGAGTGAGAGGCTTTTGAACTGAACCACCCACAATACCCAGCTGCGTTAGGTCAACTGGTGAATAGGCAAATCTCCAGTTCATACCCTCAGCATAGTGCTCTCTGCCCAGAAATTAACCAACAGCCTAAATTGCAATGAGAAGGAAAAAGGGGAAATTGCATCAGATGAATCATTCTTCCTTTTTTTCCCCCTAGTTAGCTAAGAAAACACAAATAAACTCCTGATTATCACAGTTCAACCCTGGGTTGCTTCTGCATTCCACTTCCCTCCAGAAACCCCATGCCTCCCTACAGGTGTCCTGCACCCTGCCCTCAGCCAGGCTGTACCCCATTCTTCAGCACCCACTTTTCCTTGGACCCATTTGTGCCACTATACCCAATCTTGCCAGGAAAATGACTGATTCATTTTCTGAACACTCCCCTGCCAAAACCCCTACTGTGAACAACACAGAAGCTCTCCATCCTCCTCCAGGCTGGCCAGGCTCCAACCCTTCTGTGCCATCTGGACTTCCACTAAGTGCTACACCCTCCACTGTGCTTCTTGGACCAGCGCCAACAGAAATGCCTCCTTCTGTGTCTCCCACCAGACCCCCTCCAGGACCCCCAGGGCCCTTTCCTCCTTCAGGATCATCATGGCCCCCTTCTGGTGATTTTTACCCAGCCTGATCGGTACCAGGCCCTGACCCCATACAACTATATATTATATAAAATATGCGCTTTGCAGATATACCTTATGGTGCACCCAGATTCAGCAGGAGTTGGTCTTTTAGGGCCACAGGGATTCATGTCTTCTGGGCTTTGTGCATCAGAATCGGTAGGACCGTATCCTTTCCCTAATGTACTATATAGCCATCTCCAGGGCCATATCTCACTGTTGCTCCTCAGCAAGCATCAGAGGCAGCAACGCGTTTCATGGGACACGGGGCTACCAGGAGCCTGAGTACCCCCAGCACCTGCAGGATCATATCCCACACCAGAACTCTCTCCTACTCCCAGTAATCCTTTCCAGGTGTCTTGGGGACTTTCTGGTGTTCCATCAACAGCTGGTAGCTCCCCTTCCTGCCATTAAGTTGATAGCGGATGAAAAGATGGCATTTTTCAAACTGCATGCATATATGCATATTAAGGCTTGTATAAAAATTGCTGATTTCACTTTGAATGTTTTTGAAGGCATTTGTGAAAGAAGGTAGATCTTCTACCCAGGCCATTTCCTGTAGTTGCCCCCTCACACTACCCCAGTTCTTTAGAAGGAGCACATCTCTTGATTACTTCCTTATAAGGAAAACTGACACACTCTAGGGATCTGCTATCAGAACATATACCAGTTATGTTTAGAGAACTTTAGCCAAACAGACATGACTCTTCCCTTTCCACAATGTGAATCCAAAATGCACGTCTTTCAGAGAGCCTTCTAGAATGTTCCATGTCCTCTGTATGGCTTTTTGCATCCTTTAGTGTCATCTATGACCTATGGTGTCCTCTTTTCCCTGTATTTCCTGTAGAGGGAAAGGCATACTCACATTCAGTTTTAGCTGTTTAGGAAAGAACTGATAATAGATATTGTGCTTTTGCTACGGCCATGTGCCAGAAGGCACATAAAAACTTTGTTACTCTTGCTGATGCCAAAGCCAAAATGTTCAGGAGGTTCAGGCGGGGGTCACATTCATTCCTCACCATAAACTTCTCATTTTGTGGTTCAAGAATCTCTGGACAACCATTGCCTACAATTCACTGTTCCACTGATGTTTACAAGGTGACAATTTGTCTAATTCTGTCATTCCTTTTGCTTTTTTTAGTTGGAATTCTTCCATAAAGGAAACATTTTCCTTATTAACTCCTTGATTTTCCTGAAATACAACTGAAACACAAAGGGAGGATAAATGCTTGATTCTGTCCCTTTGTTTATAAACTGACAGAGAACTAGGTTAGGCTCTAGTGGCAACAAATGCAGGGTTTTGGTTGTTATTTTATTTTGTAATTGTATCAGGACGATATGTTTTAGGTCACAGACATCCATTAGTGTCAAGACTGTCCTCTCTGGAGTCTCTTTCAAATTGGCTCATCTGTTCTCACTTCATCCCTTAAGTCTTTGATGCCTTCCTTGTTTCGGGCACAAGAGGGCTCCAAGCTCTTGGGACACAGGGAATACTTCTTAGAGACTCCAAAGAGGGAAGCCCTCATGGCCCAATTTTCCCCAAGATAAACTGCAAGCTACCACTCCTGAGTCATTTAAAAGGAAGCAGGAAATTAAAAATGTTAACAGAACCATCAGAAGTATTAGTCATTAAAAATGAAGTTGTAAAATGCTAAAGAGTAATGTGGAAATTTTTCATTTTCTCTCTATATACATACATGTATACAGTAAGTTTTTTTTCGAAATAGTTTCACAGGAAGTTGCAAAGATATACCCTTCACCCAATTTTCCCCAATGGTTCCATTTAAATAATCCTAGTAGAAACATAAAAACCTAAAAATTGACATTTGGCACAAGGTTATGTAGTTAGTTCTGTGTCTTTGAATCAGACAACACAACCCTCACTACATTCAGGATCTAGAACAATTCCATCACTACAAAGGTCTCCCACCTGCTGTACTTTTAGAACCAGCTCCACCCCTTGCATGACATCCCTAACAGTTGGAAACTATTAATTTGTTTTCCACTTTTCTGATTTGTTACCTCAAAGTTATGCAAATGTAATCATATAATACATGATCCTTGAGATTCCATATTGGTTTCTGATTATTCAATGCAATGCCATTGAGATGTTTTCAAGTTGCTATGTTCTGAAGTGTCATAGTTCATTACTTTATTTTTTATTTTTATTTTTTGATGGACACCATGCCTTTGTTTATTTTTAAGTGGTGCTAAGGACCAAACCCAGTACCTCACACAGGCTCACAAGTACTCTGCCACTGAGCTACAGCCGCATCCCAGTTCATTGTTTTTTATTGTTGAGTGTTTTTTCATGGTCTAGATGTTTCAGTTTGAACCATTCACCTATAGAAGAATATTTTTGTTATTTCTAATTTGGAGCTCCTCCAAATAAAGCTGCTACAATCATGTACATGTTTTTGTGTGGATGCAAGTTTTTATTTCTCTGAGATAAATATCAGGAGTGTGATTGCTGGGTCATATTTTAATTGTATAGCTCTAGGCAATCACTAATTTTGATTTGCCTTTGTACCAGGGTTTTGCAAAATACTGCCTTGAGCTAAATTCAGTTTAGCCTATTTTTGTAAACAGTTTTATGGGAATACAGCCAAGACCATCCATTGGATGTCACCCACTGGCTAACCTAAGGTAGATGATGCTGTCTTCTCTAATTACTAGGTGCTAGAGGTACAATAAATACCTTTAGATACCTAGAGCCAGAAACAGGGTTATAGCTTAGAGGTAGAGTGCTTGCCTAGCACATGTGAGGCACTGGGTTCAATCCTCAGTGCCATATAAAAATAAATAAGTAAAGAGGTACTGTGTCCTTTACAACTAAAATTTAGAAATAAGCCAGGCATGGTGGTGCATGTTTTTAATTGTAGTGGCTTGGAAGGCTGAGGCAGGAGGATCCAGAGTTCAACGCCAGCCTCAACAACTTAGGCCCTAAGCAACTCAGTGAAACCCTAACTCTAAATTAAATATAGAAGGGGCTGGGGATGTTTCTCATTGGTTGGGCACCCCTTGGTTCAATCCCTGGTACTAAAAGAAAGAAAAAAAAAAGATAACTTAGAGGGGTGGCAAAAGAGAAAGTCTGGAAAAGGATGAAGTGGGAAGACAAGACAGGTTGGCATGAGAAGGTAAGTGTCTGCGGCTGGGTGAGAGATGCTAAGAAGATGGTTACATGCTAGAACTTTCAGGAAGCAGGTTTCTGAGGTAGAAGTGGGTCCAATCCCTTATTGGGCACCTAACTTTTTATATATTATTAGCGATGTGTAACGAGAAGTGCGTGTGTGTGTGTGTGTGTGTGTGTCTACAATCATCTCATTTAATGGACCAAAGGGCACAGATATAATGCCATAATAAGCACTCAAAACACAAAAGGGTGTATACCACCTAACAAGCCTCTCTGACCACAGCACCTGGGAGATAAAATATTCATACCATCAAAGCAATCTCATTATTCTTGGACTCAGACAAAAAGTAACAAGGCAAGCAACTATGAAGAGAAGCATAGCCAGCTACTCTGCAAATTCAGAGAGGGGAAGGAAAGGCACTGTGCTTAGGCTAGGGTATTCATAAAAGGCTCCAAGGCTATGGAGTGTCTTGCAAGGAGAGGTGAAATAAAAGAAAAACGATGGAGATGGAAGCAAAGTACAAGTGACTTTGGAGTTAGTGAGCAGCAGAATAGGACAGGAAGGCCCTGGTGAAAGATGCTGGAGACAAGGCTGTGATGCAACAGGGAAGCAGAATGCTTATGAGACAGAGCCACTCTGGCCATTCTGCTTTTAATACAGCAAGAGCACTTGAACTCACTTGAACAACTGAGTCTGCCAGTTGTTACCTCATCACCACAGCTAGTCAGATTAGAACTTACTTGAATTAATAAATGCTTCCTGCTAATACTGAGTATTACACAGATTATCTCGTGGGGAGAAAATGCAAGCTGCTGAACTGAAGCAAGTATATGAAATCCACATTTGAACATGTAAGTACCTGTAGATACATAGCTATGTCTGCAAGGGGACATATTCTATCAGCCAAGTTTTCTTGGGGATAGGCAACAGAATCTGCCTCTAAATGATATTAAAAGAAAGCAGTTTGATAGAGGGATGTGAAAGATCTCATAGAATTGGAGGTCAGAAAGGATGAGTCAAGATGATCTAATGGGTTTCATGGCAAAATTCACTTGACATCCTGGAATGGAAACAGTCAAAGTACTTGTTCTAGCTTCTGGCTGTTCTGATGAAGACACAATGATCCAGGAGAGTTCAGAGATTTAGTGGGTATGGCTCCATTGATGTGCCTAGTCCTTCGTTGGCGGAAAGGAGGGCACTTTGTCTTACAGCTCTTAAAGACTACACCCAACATGTGAGAGAGAATTCCCAAAAAGGAAATGCTGCTCCCAAAAGAAAGCAGGCACTCAACAGCTGCAGAACCACAAATCTCTCCACTACAGTTATGTTCTTAATCTGGGCTTCCTGAGGGAAGGCGGCACCCATATCACACTCCTCTAGGATGGTAGTGATTTCTAACAGTGTTATAATGATCAGAGAATCATGCCAAATAAGCACGTCTTGGGTCTGAATACACTACAGATGCATACATATGCGTCTATTAGAGTACATAGTATATAAATCTAATTTTCTTGGGTGTAAGCAACAGATTCTGCCTCTCATAGTAGAAAATTATGCCCAAGAAAAATGGACAAATTATAAAAAGATAAAACAAAATTGACCAAAATAGAATATAAAAATGTTCTTGGGCCAAAAACCAAAATGAAGCCATCTGATGACACTAAGGTGATGTGCAATGTCCCAGGTGTCCTTCACCAACTACCAGTTATAAATCATTTAACTGGGTTCAGATCGAGGTTTTGGAGCTTTCGAGTGAGGCAATCGCAAGGCAGAAGTTAGAAGAGGGAAGGAAAGAGACAAAAACACAATCACAAAATGACAACACACATGAGGAAATGACATGCTAAGAGAAAAACCAATAAAATCAACAACCTGAACATCCTGAAAAAGATTTAAAACAAAAGTTGAGGGTATTCAAAGAGATAAACAGAAGTTACACTTTAATTTAAAAAAAGACTTTGAACTATTTTTTAAAAAAAGAAAGGAATGAAATAAAATTGGATGTACATAAAGAAGAATCAATTAGAAAATTTGGAAAAAAATGTATGGCTTAATTAGTGTCTAAAATAAACAATAAACAGTATACTAGCAAATTGGAACAGAGGAAATTACCTCAAATGCAACACACAGTACACACACTTATCCCTCCTTTCAACTGAGATGTCTAATAGGCAACTCAAATTCTTATCACATTTTTACTAAAAGAAAGAGAAGAGTTTGCACAGCTTCCATTCCCATGATAATCAGGAAAAACAAAACAAAAGAAAACAAGGATGCCTGTGATTGCTACTAGCTAATGAAATAATTTTTTAAATTAGAAACAAGGGGCTGGGCTATGGCTCAGCAGTAACACACTTGCTTGGCACGTGTGAGGCACTGGGTTCGATTCTCAGCACCACATATAAAAATAAATAAAGGTCTATCAAAAACTAAAAATATATTTTTAAAAATGGAAACAAAAAAATGCATTCAGCAATGTAGCTAGAGCTATGACCAATTAACAAAAACTTACTGCTTGTAACTGAAGTATTTGAGGAAATGTAAAACAAAATTTTAAAAACCTATTTTGAGTATTATTTTAAATTCTAAGAATAGGAGGGCACAGTGGAACACACTTGCAATGCCAGCAATTCTTGTGAGGTTACAGCAGCAGCAGCTCAGTAAGTTTAAGGTCAGCCTGGGTAACTACCTGTCTGGGGGGGAAAAAAAATCTAGGGATATTGCTCAGATAAAGCACTGAGTTCAACCCTCAGTACCAAAAACTTAAAATCTAAAAATGAACTTTAAAAAGCAAACAACATCTAAACAAAAACTCATTTTACTGGAAAACATTTTGAATAAATCAGACATATGGTGTTCTGAATAGAACATCATATTTTTAAACAATCTATCCCTCATATTTTCAACATAGCCAATCAATACAAGCAGACCAAAATCCCATGGGGACTTAGATTTTTCTGTCTTTTGACAAGCTGATTCTCAAATTATCAAAGATATGTTATGAAATTTTAAAAAATAAAAAAAAATCTGGGCAACTTCCCTATCACATATCATAATACAAGGCACATTAAGAATATGGATACACTAGGAGAAAAATCAGAGAGGAGTCCAGGTGCCACAGCACAGGGGAAGGGGCGGGATGGGAGCAGAGTGATGAAAACAGGGAAGGATAAAGGGCCTCGCTGAAGTGCAGTAAGCAAGAGATGACCGCTCATTCTAAGTGGAGGTGGGGACAGGGCTGGATAGGTGAATTTGGAACTTGGGGGAGAGGTCTGGGTTGCAGAGAGACATTTGAAATCATCAGATACTGCTGAACTTTTGCTAAGCCTTTATTACTTTCCTCCCTTTGAAATTATGTCATTTGAATTTTCAAATTAGTCTCTGAAGTTCACCCACCCACATTTCTGTTTTCCATTTGAGGAAATGGATAGAAGTATATTGGATAAATATAATAGAGGACTAGACAGAATAATTAAAGTACTTCTTTTATTATTCCTGAACTATTTTCCTCATTATTTTTAAACACTTCCCCTTCATGTCACTTTCCTTCTTTAAAATCATTAACAAGCTTATTTTCTCCTACACATACACGAAGACTCTATCTGGTATTCACAGTATCTTCTCTACTGTCAAAATGGCTCCTTCATTCCTCAAAAAACACTACAACTACACCCTGGCCATAGTTACTCAAACTGCTTTCACAACTGTCCAGATCACCACCTTGTTCTGTAAGAGCTCGAGAGCTCATGAAGTCTGTTCCAACCTATGATTCCCTCTCCATTACTTCCAACACACATTTGGTATGGCAGTCTTAATAAGCTCTCTTGCATTTAAGCATCTCAAATCTGTTTCTCTAACTGTATAAGCCCACTAAGAGGTTATATTTGAATGCATTTCCAATCATGAATGCAAAAATAATAGTTTTTTTCTAATATAAATAACTAACTTTCCACCCCCAAAATACATAACCCCAGGAGTAAATCAATTATACAAGTCTAAATTAACAGGACTCCATTATCAACCTAGAGAATGAAACCAGTAATATTGTGGAAGACACAAATCAGTCACAGCTACAGAGAAATCACCAAGACAGAAAACCTGTTCCACAGGTCACACAAGTTCTAACCAAAGCAGCAACTTCTTATGTCCCACTTAAATCAATGAAATAATAAGGATTCTGGTAATTCTCCTCATTCAGAGTGAAGCAGAAATTGGGTAGGGTAACATGTCAAATACTTGACTCCAAGCAATTGGGGCAGAGGAAAAACTCCAGATGTAAATATATAAACACATGCACACACAAACATGTGAGCAGACAGACTCCAGACAATACAGTCAAGCACGCCTCACAAAACTATGTTTACTGTGAAACCACCAGAGTTAGGAAAATAGGATTGTTGCCACCACTGTTATTTATCTAGTTCATAACTAAGCATAGTAGTGCCTGCCCTTATGGGGCTTACAATCTTACTAGGGAAAGTATAGAAAGTACACAAGAGAGCTGGACTGTAAAAAAGCTCATGCCAAGTGCCACAAGACTTCAGAAGGCAGCGTAGTTTAAGAATGCAGGATTAAAAGTCATGAAATCCAGGTTCTAGTTCCAACCTTGTAAATCAGATAACCTCTCTGGTATTATTAACCCAGCAGAAAAACGTAGTAGTGAGATTTAGAGGCTGTCTGCACTTGTTTCCATCAGGATTCGGATCAAAAGCTGAGGCAAGTTTTATGGAGGAGGTGGCACCCAAGCGGGATACTGATGAAAGTCAGAGAAGGCATTTCAGACAAGGAAAGTGGCACTGTGGTAGGCGGAAGTGTGGCTTTGGAGGGGAGAAGAGACAAGTGTCACACAAAAATGGAAAGAAGTACACGGCGGCAGGAAGCCAGCTGCTGTAGCCCTCAGACACTACCCACTTTGAAGTGAACCGTGGGCCTCACATTCAGCAGTTACAGAACACAATCCCAGAGAGGAGAAAATACCAGAGAACAATGGCGGCACTTTATCAAACATTTCACTGTACTTCCAGAAACTATAAAATAATTTAACATTAACTCTACATTTCAAAATTGATATCAATAAGCTGTCCCAATTGTCAAAATGTAGACCAATTCAAAGTTTACATTCATATTAAATATAACTATGTCTCTTAATTTAAAAGGACATTTGATACAAATTGTATTAACCCAGTAATTCCATCATTTTTTTTTATCTACTATGTTCCATGTACTATGGAAATAAAAATAATTAGTAATAAAGAACCTTGCCCTTGAAGAGGCTGCAGCCTGGTAGGTGAGCAAACATCAACTACGTCTACCTAGAATGTAGTGTGAGGCACAGCATGATGAACATGAGAACGTAATATTATCTGTTGAAAAACTGGATTCCTTCCTCTGATGGGGTTTGGCAAGGGCACAGAAGGTGTATCAGGGAGAACGTGCCTGGGAAGAACAGGACTTCTGGGCAGAGGGCAGATGGGCACAGATTGGGTAATGTGGGGTCATGGTATGTGCAGGTTCTAGCCCAAGTACTACATGGCTGGAGCACAGTTTAAGCGTTAACAGAGGGTGACACAGAGGCCTGGATTCAGCCCTAAAAACATTTGTTTTAACCCTCTACTCTCACTGGTTTGTAAGTCAGGAAGAAATAGAAAATTAAATGAGTGGCTAGGAAATAAGTAAAGTGTATCATAAGTAGTTACTATAAGCTCCTCTCAGCAAATTAAATTGTTTGGCAGCACATACTCCCCTCTCCTTTCCTGACATCTCTTTTCTGCCCACCCCCATGATGATCTGCATCCCCTCTGTTCCCAAGTCATCATAGTGGAAATGGAAGTAAAGAGGCCCAGGAAAAGCAATAGGATGGAAACAGAAACACACATATATGGCCATCAGGTTCTATTAGGGAATGGTCACTGCATTGTACAAAGGTTTGCAGGTAAAGTACACTAATTACTTTAATTGTTGTGTCCAATTCACAACAAAATATTAAAAATACCATTCCATGTGGGAAATGTATATAGAATCCTTATAGACTATTTTCCACTAAATATCAATGTCAAAATACCATAGGATTTCCAACCCTATCTTTATACAACTAAGATCTAACCAAAAGTGCATTGCTTAGTTTAAAAAATAAAAAGATGATGTGTAATTTCCAAGTTCTAGGTTTTCAGACACTACCAAAATTATGTCAATGTATGAATAAACTGCCTTGTGAAAAACACACAGTAAAAGGTAGATGATTTCTCATAACATTATAAAACCATTCTAAAAAAGTAATAACTTCTTGAAATTCCATTTTATAATGAAGAAAATAAATCTGTCATTTTATTTAACATTCATTCTTAAGTTACAGATGTCAATACAATCTGCTTCTAATGAAAGCAACCTTAGTATAATCTTAAAAACATGCATAAACACTGAGTAAGATCTTCCACATTTCTAAATAAATTACATGCATGATATATATTAACCAATAAAGAAAACCAATGTAAGAATCCAGGACATTTATTTTTCTGCATGGACATTTAACTACTGTACAATATGCACACAAAATAAACCCACAAAGCAACAGTGTGAAATAGGTAGTGAGAGACTCTTAAAATAAGCATACTTTAAATGCCTTAGTTTTTTTTGTTGTTTTTTGTTTGTTTTAGGCAACAAAATATTTTCAGTCCTTGACATCTTCTCACACTTACCTAGCACCACAGATGCAAGGACTTAATAGTAAACATGTATAATTTCATGCTCAAAACCTAAAGCATGCATTGAATCAAATTTATATATTGTGATCTACTCTACTACATATGTAACACATACTTCTAATATTTTATACATTAAATTACCCTGCAGCATTTTGAAATTTTAACATTTATGCAAAACAACTTTTGAAAAATGAAATGAGTTTCAAGGCTCACCTCCAGGCTGGTTTGGTTAAGTGAGGGAAATGGCAGCAGCCTCAAGGTTCATACTGAATGAAAATGGTGTATGTGTATGTCAATCCATGTAAAAAATACCTATATACACAGATGGCACAAACATTTGTGCAGTTGGAATCACCAGTGCAAATGCATGCATTTGAGGTACTTATTTGTTCCATGGTCAGGTATAATTATGCGTAGTCACTTTCCTCAAGTGCTAAAGATTTCAGACCTGATCAAATGAAAAGCTCTAAGAGTAAATATGAAATATTTATATAGTTAATTTCAAAGTGCTATGCTTTTAATGAAGATTTGTTTAACATTATATTAACAATAAATTTTCTCCTTGTCTAGAGACTGACTGGAAATTATACCTGGCCAAGTGATTTAAATAGCATATTTGAAATTTTTGCAAGAACTGTAGTGAAAGAGTGAAATACTTCATTATTGCTTCATTGGACTGAGAAACCCAAAAGGCATAAACAATGCTCAATGATGAAAACTGATTATCCAGAACAGCGGTGCATGCCCCAAAATGGCCTATGCAATAAAAACTAAGCATTCTCCACATTATCAATGCCATTGATATCAGTCTCCCCACACAAAGAGGAGGGAGCAAAGTGGCTAACAGTGGGACACAAACAGCTCTTAAGCTCTGGCAATTCCTGCTTCAGGCGTTCCAACTGCTCCACTTGGAATATATTTGGTTGTTCAGGCATCCAATCATATATCCTATGGTGAAACAAACACAGAATACATAAAATAGTGTAATTTTATGGCTTATTTAAGAACTGCCTGACTTAACATTGTCATGAGAATTCATTTACAAAATGTCTGGAACATCCATAGATTACTGAGTTTTTCTTTTGTTTTTATTTTTAAAGACAAAAGCATCAGATCCATTTAAAATTTTTCTTCTTCCTAGTCTAGTAACCCTGAACACCAGCACTGCTTTTTCATATCCCTGATACAAAAGAGCTGATTATAAAGCAATTGAATTGGAAATGTATAGATTACTAGTGACTTTTGAAAGTATCTGCTACTTAAGTGATTCAACTGGCAATGCCTTAATTTCAAAATGGAAATGTTTGGAGAGCTAGAATTCATACCCTGTTCTGACTTCAAAGTCACTGAAGATCGAAGTGAAAAAAAAAACTGCCCAGTGTGGGAACTACCCTAACTCTATGTAGTACAGAGCCCAGAAAGAGTCTCCCATGACTCATAGGAGCACTGGCATCACCCATCAGCAGAGAAAGGATAGGATGGCCTCTCACACCACACTTGAAAGCCAAGTAACTGTACAGGGAAATGTGAGAATCTTTTACAAACATCACAGTTGGTAAGAAGTTATTAAACAAGATTTAAAAACAACATCTTTAAATATCTGATTCTAGTACAACAGATTTTGTTAATTAGACATGTGAGGGAATGAAAAGTGACCTCTGGGTCAAGGTATGAGACAGAAAGAACAGAACCATCTAACTTTACTCCCTTCCTATGTTCTGTTAAAAATAAAGGGAATTTCTGGGCTGAGGATATAGCTTAGTTGGTACAGTGCTTTTCTCACATGCACAAGTCCCTGGGTTCAATCCTCAGCACCACAAACATAAATATATAAAATTAAAAATAATGAATTTTTTAAAAAGTGCATGAGTATGCCAGATACAGTGGTGCACACTTCAGCTACTGGGAAGGCTGAGGCAGAAGGATCACAAGTTCAAGTTCAGCCTGGATAATTTAGTGAAACCCTATCTCAAAATATAAAGGGTGAGGGTATGGCAGGTATGGCTCAGTGGTAGAGCACTGAGTTCATTCCATGGTAGTATGGCTCAGTGGTAGAGCACTGAGTTCATTCCACGGTAACACACACACACACACACACACACACTCTCTCTCCATGAGTATGAGAAAAACTCAAAAGAGACAGCAATAAAACTGAAGGTTAAAAAAACCAGATGGATGAATAACAATTAGAAGTTTCTCTGTACAACCTAAAAAGACCAATTCACAAGCCAGTAGTAGGAAAAACAAAAAGGCTAGGCTAAAAGCAGCAAATTCCTCTTAAACTGAAATGAAAGGGAAGGGAGCAAAAAAAGAAAAGAAGAGGTGAAGATGTGGAGTAGCAATAAGCATTTTCTTCCTCTACTCCCAGCTGCTGAGGCTGTGCCTCCTTCACACTAGACTCTGAATTTAACTGGATGTCTCTTAGAATAGAAGATAATTGGGGCTGGGGATACAGCTCAGTTGGTAGAGTGCTGGCCTCACATGCACAAGGCCCTGGGTTCAATCCCCAGCAACACACACACACACACACACACACACACAAAGGAATATAACCAGATAAGGTGGGGGTTTGAGCATTTTATAAAACCACCACCACAGCCACAGCACCAAGGGAATTTGGAGACAGCATATTACAAATACTAAAACCAGATACATCCTCCCTCGCCCACCTGTCTTCCCTCATTTAATTCCTGGCAGCCAGTGTTGGATGCCCCAGGAATAATATACAGATTTTTCTTATGAGGAATTTGATCAGTCAAAAAGTAAAGTTCTTGCCAAGCATGGTGGCATATATCTCCCAGCAATTCAGAAGGCTGACGCAGGAAGACTTCAAGTTCAATGTCAGCCAGGGCAACTTAGCAAGACCCTGTCTCAATGGTAGAGTGTGACAGAGTTCAATTCCTAGGACTGGGGCAATGTGTGTGTGTGTGTGGGGGGGGGGGGGGTAAAGTTCTAAATCTACTGACATCACCCCACAGTAAAGACCAGGTCAGCAACCCCATTCATACCTCCAGAATGTCCAATAAGCTTTGCAAGTCCCAACCGTACCATGGAAGGAAACCTTGGATTTCCAAACAGTTTAGAAAGCTTTTAAGATGAAAGAACACGACTGGGGATACAGCTCAGTGGTAGAATCCTTGCCTGACATGTATGAGAACTTGGGTTCCATCTTTAGCACCAGGGGGATTAAAATTCTTATGGAAAATTTTCAGGATGGCACTTGTGCCTACAGAGGTCAACCAATTTTGTAGTGGCACTATCCCAGTAAAGAGAAAGGCATATTAAGGATACCATTCCAAGAGAGCCACTGCCACTCTAGCAGCCCTGTAACCTAAGGACAGGTGTCCTAGGAAGCATGAACCAGTCTTACTTAAATACAGTACATCTGCACCATGTACTGATGCAGTTTCTACAATACCTGACAGGATTAGAATGCTTGGCCCTACTCCTGAGAACTGATGGTAGGCTACAATGCAGCAGGAAATACAGAACAGCCCACTCCAGGCTGTTCCTGTTGTACTTCCAATAGTTCCTGTTGTACTTCCAATGCCTGACCCACAGGCAGATGCCTGATGGTGCTGGGCTAGAGACCTAGTGGGTCACAAAATCAGTTTAGAAGTTAACATTTGCATTTAACAAGTACATACTCATGAATATGAAATATTCAAGGCACATTTCTTTAATTTTGTTTATATAGATAAACATATGTAAATATACATATCTGTGTGTCATGGATTGAAATGCAAAATAGACTGGGGGTCAAAAAGTTCTGAAAGATATTGTCCTAGGGCTGGGGTTGTGGCTTAGCAGTAGAGTGCTCGCCTCGCAATGTGTGAGACCCAGGTTCAATCCTCAGCACCACATAAAAATAAATAAAAAAGATACTGTCCTAGAGAAACCTAATACAGGGGCTGGAGTTGTGGCTCAGCGGTAGAGTACTTGCCTAGCACACGCAAGGCCCTGGGTTCGATCCTCAGCACCACATAAAAATAAATAAATAAAATATTGTGTCTATCTACAACTAAGAAATAAATAAAAAAAAAAAAAGAAAGAAACCTTATACATATATTCCAGGAAACCTGGTTAGTAATGTTCACAGCAAGGACCAGGAATGTAGCTCAGTGGTAAAGCACTTGCCTAACATGAATGTGTGAGGCCCTGGTTCAATCTCCAATACTTCAAAAATGATGATGATGATGGTGATAAATAAATAGTTCACAGCAACACTATGCATAATAACAAAAAGTTGGAAACAACATAAATGCTCTTAAAAAGCAGAACAACGGAATGTTATACAGCCATGAAAATGAATAATAGCTATTTTCCAAATAAAGTATGAAGTTTAAAATTATGTAAAACTCAATGGCTAATTATTTAAAGAAAGAAGATTAAATTTTTAAGAGAAAAATCAGGCTGGGGTTGTCAGACTCAGTGGTAAGAGTGCTTGCCTAGCATGCATGAAGCACTGGGTTCAATTCCCAGCACCATATAAAAAAAAATAAAGGTATTGGGAACATCAACAACTAAAAATGTTAAAGAAAAAATAATTTTGTAAGTGGTTATGTATGAAGGAGAAAGAAAGGGACTGTAAAATTATAATGGTATTTATTTTAAACACAGGTATCTGTTGTATTGTTACTGTATTGTGTTCTATTTTAATCATCTAAACTGATAAATAGCCATTTACTAAAATTGGACGGCTGGGAACTCAGTGGATAGCTCAGTGGTTAAGCACTTGCCTAGCATGCATCAGGCCCTGTGTTTAAGACCCATCATCTAAAAAAAAAAAAAGAGGGCAATTCTATCAGACCAGTACTATCCTTGATCTCAAAACTAGACAACCATTTGAGTAAGGTAAATTAAAGGTCATCTCACTAATTATCAAAAATGTAAAACTCTCAAACAAAATATTAGAAAATCAAATGCAGTTTATATATCACAAAAATATGATTAAATATGAAATCTGTGTTTTAATGCCTTTGAAGAGTAAAATAGTTTTTTAATAATCTAAAACACCCACTCTTACCACGCCAATCCTAAATAGCTCCAAATCAGTAAACATTAAAAAACTGTCTTCATGTCTAAATTTGATAATGTAACTATAAGAGCAATAAACATTAATTAGAAATAGTGAGGTAAGGGCTTGGGGTATAGCTCAGTGCCTGCCTTGCATGCACAAGGTCCTTAGTTCGATCCCCAGCACCAGAGAGAGAGAGAGAGAGAGAGAGAGAGAGAGAGAGAGAGAGAGATAGGGGGTCTCCTAAAAATAAATAAATAAGGAGGCAGGGACATGGCCAGGGACAGTGAAAGGAATTGGAATAAAGGACTGAGGCTTTTTTATTATAAGCCTTACAAAACTATTTGAATTTTTAAATTATAATACATGAAGTTCTTTGGTTACATTAGAAAGAAAATCCAGAGTTAACATAATCTAATTTATCTCTTATCAGACTCTAAGAAGAAGTTGGTGCCATTCTGTCTCTCCACACTTTCAGAGTCCTACCCTGATTTATGTTCTTGCCTCTACCTAAAATGTCTATCTTATCTATCCTCAACTAACTTCTAACTTAATTCTTCTTTTAAGACTCCAAGCCAGGAAGAACTTCCTTTAGTGCCTCCTGTTTTCCATTATATGTGAACATTTGATGCCAATAACCAAGGCCCATGAGATGAAGGAGCTGCCTAAAAATTTATAAATCCATACATCTTATAAAGCCATAAATTCATAATCTCAGAGTACACTGTTCTTGCCTGAAAATATTTGAAATCACTCCTTCCTCCACATATGCACACATCTATGTGTGTACACATATACGAAATCTTCAAAGATTTGATCAAGCTAGCACTTCCTTCAAATTGTTCATTTAAAATTTTAACTTTCATCTAATTAGCTGGAAATTATTTTTAAGTTACAGAACATATTGTTTTATGCAAAATTAAACCAAACATTAACAAGGAAGGGAGGATCTTGGCTATAATTTAAAAACCAGACTAATTCAGACAAAATAGTGGGGGGAAAGCTTTATTAAGAAAGTGATATAAATTTATAGGACAAATAATAATACGAACTAAATTCAAGGAAAGGCAGGTCCAGTCAGGATTTTATTACTTCCTCTTTACATGCCTACAATTTTACCACCTTAATAACATCCTTTCTAATCCCAAACTTCTTTACATTAAAGAAATCTGTCTCTCAAGATAGTGTCAGTCAGGAAGCCAGGAAGCAGACTTAAAAAAAATATTAAAAAAGACCAGTACAATAAATATGAGTTCCTACTGTGTTACACACATCCAGCCTGTGGAGGCAGTAAATAAAACAGGGAAAAGCTTTGCCCTCATGGAGTTTATGTTCTTGTTTGTGTGCATTAGAAAGCGGGGAAGAGTTGGGGAGAAAGGGGTCAGGAAGAAAAATAGCCAAGTACCATATGATATGCATATGTGGTATGTCAGATGGTGAGAAGACATGGAGAAAAGTTAGGAAACACAGTAAACAGGTTGGAATCTTTCTCTGAAAAGAGAAACAGCAAATGGAGGAAGTTGTGGAAGAAAACGTCAGAAACAGAATGAGGAATGAAAGGTGGTACAGGGAAAGCGGGTGGGGGTCAGCTCACACAAGGCCCTTACTAAGGACTATGGCTTTTCCTTTTAGGTGGCACAGAAAACCATGTTAGCAGCAAAATGATCTGACACAGGTTTTAAAAGCCTCCCACTGGCTGCAGTGTGAGAATAGACAAATGTGGAGGCAATCACCGGGGTGCGGGCTACTTCAGTGATGTGCACACTGAGATGAGTTGATTCAGCTGAGTGACAACAGTAAACACGGTGAGGGGACAGACTCAGGATATGTCTTATTAAAGTCAGAGTCAACAAGATTTTCTGTCTCACTGGATCTGGGATATGAGGAACTGGAACAACCACACTTTTCATTTATGTTGAAATCAGGAAGATGAAAGGAGGAATAGGTATTGGTTCCTGGACATAAATGTTTAGAGATCAGGGAAACTGTCTTGAGTTGGACACATACAATGTTAGAAATATATGACGATATGAAAAGACACAGAGTATGACGAGACCACTGAGAAAGCTGTATAGACAGAAAACAGGTGGCAGACAGTAACCATTAACCCCTATAATGATTTAGTACATCTGGGTTAGGACCTACTCATTTGCATTTTTAGCAAGCTTCTCAACTGACTGATACACTTCAAAGTTTGAAAAAACTCACTGACAGACAAATGTCAAGATAAACCTCAGGCCAAACTACAGAATTTTAACTTAACTAAGTTTAATTTTATTTATAATTTTATAAGATGAAAGCTACACTTTTCCTAACATTTTGTGGAAATTTTTTATGAAAACCAAATACCTATCATAAATTAGACCATGAACTCCAAATTCCTTCAATTTCCTTCTGTTTTCAGGGTCATTGGTATCATCACCCCAGCAGAATATGACTAGTCCCTTAGCTTTTGCCTCTTGGATATAGGACGGATTTCTGAGCAGGTCTTCAGTATGTGCATTAATCCCCTAAAAGAAGAAAAGTTAGTTGTTCATGAAAAAGTAATATGTTTACTATAAATGTTAAATACTTATTCTATGGGTCAATGCTTTCTAGAGTGAAGAGGCAAGGAAAGAAAATGTTAGATTTTTTTTCTTCTAATTTCCCTTATTCTTTTCAATATATAATGCAGTTAAAACAGAGTGCTAATATATGTAAGTGATTTGTAAACATACATGTTGGCTGTATGGCTATCCTCATTTCTAAATAGAGCTACTTGCTTATGACACAGTCAAATCTTTAACCATTAGGTAGATAAACATGAAACCTTATTTACTACCACTGTAAGATACAAAACAATAGAAGCAAAACAGTGGAAGTTCAAACAACTTACCAGAAGATTTTCAAACTGTGCAAAGCTCATTGCGATGGGGGTTGTCCGAGATCTGAGATCCATAAGTTCAGGGTAAATGTCAGATTTTCCTTGAGTCAAAAATAATATGGGATATTTGTTCTGCTTCTGCCGAACCCTAAAAAGGACAAAATGATACTTTCTGTGGGGCAATAACTATAATATTGATTTGAAATTTTATAAATTATTAAAAACATGAAGAAATTGAAACAAAATAAAAACAGTCGAACTACTCAGATATATAACCACCATTAACTCAAGAAAAATATAAAATACTCTCAGGCATGAGCAACGAGAAAGCCCAGGAAGGTTTACATAAGTTAAGAAGGGCATGACACACAAGTACATGAAGCCCACAGGGTGTGAGGCTCTAGGATTTCACAGGAAACCATCAGAAAGCCATCATGAAAACACAGGGAACTTGACTGAGGCCAAATCAAGGGAAAGCCGAACAATTTCCCAACCTCCAACCACCATCTGTACTGAGTGCTAGCTACAATCTAAGAGGACAGAAGGAAAATATTGAATATTACTTACATTGTACAAATATCTGCATCAAATGAAGAAAAGACTATTCTCCTCTTTCCAGAGTTTTCTAAAACAGTTTTTAAAATTATATCCAAAAACATATTCATGTCAAAATATGTTGATAAGTTACCATCCCACATTCCATCCTATGTAGGGGGGGAAAAAAAGCCATTGCACACCTTAGAATCAGAATGCAAAAAAAAAAAAAAAAAAAGACAGCATCTAATTCATATTTTTCAAAAATTACTTACTATACTTTATTATGTTCATTTAAAGCATACTACAGAATATTATGGAATACATAAAGACAGTACAAAGATTACTAAATTGAAATAAGTTATCATATCAATCATCTCACACAGTTGCCCCTCTTCCTCTATTTTTGGAGTTAGGGATTAAACCAAGGGCCTTGAACACACATGCTACCTACCAGCCTACCACCAAGACACACCCTATACTCTTCCCTTTTGTGGCAAGAGCAGCCCAAATCTACTTATTTTGCATACATACAATATCATTACATATAGCCCTCATGTTGTGCATGAGCACTTTAGACTTGTTATTTTTATCCTTTGACTTATATCTCCCCATTGCCTCCTCCTCCTCCTCCTCTCCCCAACCCTGTAACCACTGTTTTTTCTCTTCATGTATGTGAATTTTAAGTTGTTTTCAGATCCCACATATAAATAAGATCACACAATATTTTTGTGTGTCTGGCTTGTTTCATTTAATATATAATGTCCTCCAGGCTCAACTATTTTGTGGCAAATGTGAAGAGCTCATTCTTTTCAAGGGCTGAATAATAAATATTCCAACTTATAAATGGACCATTATCCAATTGTCCATCAAAGGGCACTTAGGTTGTTTCTATACCTTGGCTATCATGAATACTATAATGAATAAATAATGCTATAATGAATAAAGGTATCTCTAAGGTAATGATTTAATTTCCTTTGAATTTGTGCCCAGAAAAGGGACTGCTGGATCATATGGTACTTCTGTTTCTAATTTCTTTAGAAACCCCAATATGGCTGCACTAATCTACATTTCCACCAACAGTATATAAGAGTTCTCTTCTAAGCATGATCTCACCAATATTTATCTTTTGACTTTTTGATAACAACCGCCCTAACAGGTATGGAGTGTTATCTCTTAATGCTTTTAACCAACCCTGATTTCACAGATGAGGAAGTCAAAGACCTGAAAAGATAAAGTAACCTGTCTAAGACTACAGTTATTCAGTGATGGCAAAGAAATCATAATTCAGGTATAGACACTCATATAAAAAGTCACTATCATTAATAGGCTTCAATTTAATGTTAAAAGATAAAATTCTAAAAAATTATAATCTACTGATTTAAAATATTATATAATCTTCATAAAAACTATGTTTCATTTGCTAAATGAGAACCTATTAATTTTACCAAAAACAACAAACATCAAAATAACCTTATACATTATAAACAATCCTTTATTTAAAAAAATAACATTTGTGATTCTTCTTCATTGGGTCTCAGACATTATCAACTATCCTTTAAAAATAGTTAAATAATTCAGGGGCAGGGGCAGGGCAAGGGGAGGTTCACCGGGTTGAACAGGGTGGAGTGGGAAGAAGGGAGGGAGACTGGAATAGGAAAGTCAATAGAATGAACCAAATATAACTTTCCTATATTCACAGATGAATGCAAGACCAGCATTTACTATGTGAACCAGGACCATCATAGCCTGTCTTAACAGCCATGATTAGCTAGGCACAGTGGTGCATGCCTATAATCCCAGTGACTGGGGAAGCTGAAACAGGAGGAGTTCAAAGCCAGCCTCAGCAACTTAGTGAGGGCCAAGCAACTCATTGAGACATGTCTCTAATAAAACATAAAAAAAGGAATGCGGATGTGGCTTGGTGGTGGTTAAGTGCTCCTGGGTTCAATCCCTGGTACCATAAATAAACAAACAGACAGATAGACAGACATGATTTGAAGAGTCACAGAATATTCTGACCAAAACAAAATACAGGACATCAATCAGTCCAACTGACCAATTATGATACCTGAATAAACTACTTTCAATACCTGTCCTCAATCTAACTCTCTCACCATGATTCTCATGTTTTCTTCAACTAAAAGATACATTCCAAGAATACAGAACCTTATTAAAGTTCACTGCTTATCCACTGTATTCAGAAAATGCCTAGACTGTAGCAGCTTTCTATTAAATATTTACTGAAAAAAAGAAATGACTAAATTTGGAAACAATTTAAAGCATAGCTGAAGAAATTTCTTTTCCTGGTAACTATTACTAACTACTGCTCCTCAACAGAAAACTGCTCAGAAAATTATTTAAAATAAACATATAGATGAAGAATTAGAAAGTATTAACTAAATCAGAGATATTGTCTACTTTATAAATCTGTCTAGAACCCATTCATTAATGTACAAATCAGGTGTATGTAAATCAAAACTTCTATTATAAATGCATCATTAATTTAAAAAGTACTCACATATTAGCTAAGTGTAACATAGGCTTTTGTAAAAAGATCTAACAAGTACTGTACTTTGATGGATAAAGTTGAAAAACTTCAGTTTAACTTAATTGCATTAAAACAAAAACACAGAAACCAAAGAACTTTAAAAATGGAAAAGGGGGAACAGGTATTGCATAGAGAATTACTTACCCTTTGTTGGCAGATCCATTTAATTTCTATGTTAAACCCTACATCTTCTGGCAAAGACTCTAAAACCTGGAGTTTTGTTTTTGGTGAAACAGATGGTAGAATAAAAACAAATAAATAAAAGAATTATTATAAGAAGCAATCAATAAGAATACTTTACTAGTAAGGATAAAGTGTTTAATGTCTTCAGTAAAAACCACTATGTTTTCTCATTAAACTGACAAAATGGTTAGTGACCACTATATTAAATAAGACAAATTAAAACAGCAAAAGGAGCAATTTCAAGCAATAAGTGTAATAACTTATAACTACCACCAGAAAGATAGATCCTTAACCTAAAATCCTTTTCACCATTCCTTTTAGAACATTCCATGTGAGTTATAGACAACATCAAGAATTCAGGAAGACATCTTTTATGTATTCTAAATTATATTCAGGTATATTGATATACTAAGGTATGATTACATGAAAACCAATGATTTTTAGCTTGTTTTGGAAGCAATAATACTTTAAAAAAAAAACATGCTGATAATTCTCTGCACCACATACAAATAAATAAAATAAAGGTCCATCAACAAGTAAAAACAAAAATCTGAATTATTTAATCTTAAAACAAATGATAGGGCAACACACAAATATGCTTAGGGCAAAATGAATCAAAATACATTGTTTTTACTTTAACAGATTCAAAACTTCAGAGTGTCATTAACACGTATAAAATATATATATTTAATTTTATAAAAGCAAATAAAAGCACACCAACAAAAAAAGTTAGTGTAAAGAGCACAGCTGGGGCAGGGGATATATAGCTCAGTTGGTAGAATGCTTGCCTTGCATGCACAAGGCCCTATATTCAATCCCCAGCACCACAAAAAAAAAACACTGCCTACCCAGGTGTGGTGGTATATCCCTGTAATCCCAGGGGCTGGGAACAGGGGTGGGCAGGCTGAGGCAGGAGGATCTTGAGTTCAATTACAGCCTAAGCAAAAGGAAGGCATAAATAAGCAACTCATTGATGCTGTCACTAAATAAAATATAAAACAGTGCTACAGATGAGGCTCGGTGGATAAGGAAAAAGTGTGTTATAGTGTTAAGACTATAAAGCATAAAATTTGCAAAAAGATTGTCCTTATACTAAAATTATATTTGATAGTTTTTTGTTAAAATTTCTTTGTGATTACATAATGATAATGGCAAATTAAGTGTGTTAGATGCATCTGAGTGTCACTTATTAGGCTAAATAAATGTTGTCAAACATTCAATACACAATTAAAATTTGTCTATTTCTATAGGGTACACATACACAATGGAATACTACCCAGCCATAAAGAGGAATGAAATTATGACACCTGCGGGTAAATGGATGGAGCTAGAGACAGACCATTAGGTGAAATAAACCAATTCCCAGAACCCAAGGCCACATGTTCTCTCAGATATGCAGATGCTGACTCACAAGTGGGCATGGGGTGAGGCAGTGGAGTGAATTTGATAGAGGAGTGGGGAGAGGAGAGGGAAGATAAAAATGGGAAAGACAGTAGAATGAACTGGATAAACTCTCCTATATTCCTATGATGTGTAACTCCACACACTGTACAACCAGAAAAGAAAGAAGTTAAACTCCATGTATGTAAGATGTCAAAATACATTCTAGTGTCATGTATAACATAATTTTTAAAAATTTGCTTTTCTTTCTATTCAGTAATTCAAAAGGTTGGGAATCATGAGATTTCTGAGAACCAAATGACTTATGGGTTCTTTTGTGACAACATTTTTGCAGAATGAATAATACTTCTTTTGGGGGGGGGTACCAGAGATGGGTACTCAACCACTAACCCATATCCTCAGACCCTATTTTCGTATTTTTCATTAGAGACAAGGTCTCACTGAATTGCCTAGAGCCTCGCTATTGATGAGGCTGGCTTTGAACTTGAGATGCTATTGCCTCAGCCTCCAGAGCTGCTGGGATTATAGGTGTTCGCCACCATGGCTGGCCAATCAATACTTTGACTACTTTAATTATTTAGATTGTTTTATGAATGTCTTCTCAGGTAATACATACCTAAGTGTTTTAGCAAAATACCTCATTACAAGGTCCTTACTGTCACTCCTTTTCTAAATTATTTATCTTCATATTTTAGCAACCAGATAACATACTAGATTAAAAAAAAAATACCCCATTAACACTATAATGGAGTTTTATTCATCCATAAAGAAAAATGAAATTATGGCATTTGCAGAAAATGGGATGAAACTAGAGACCATCATGTTAAGCAGAGTAAGTCAAACTTAGATGGTTATGGGTCATGTGTCTTTTTCTCATATGTGGAAGCTAGAGAGAAAAAAAAAAAAAAAAAGGTGGGATTGTATGTCCTAAAAATCAAAGGGAGATCAGTAGAGAAAGGGTCCAAAAGGCATGGAGGTGGGGAGGGAAGGGAAAAGTGCTAGGAAGGGATATTGGCTAAATTATACTGTTATATATAAATTATAGTGTTATATATTTACATATTGTTATATATAAATTATATTGTTCTGCATGTACAAATATATAACCACAAATCCCATTAGCATGTACAACTATAATGCACCAATAAAAAAATGTGGGGGAAAGAAGAGAATATGAAAATAAAGAATCATCATAAACTGAAAAGAAAAACCTCCACTAATAAGCCCCCATGCCTAAAACATACATTTTTCACATCATAATACTCTGTAATCACCTATTTTTGTTTAAGAAATCTACCACACCTGACATTACCAGGAAAAACAAAACAAAAAAACAAAGACAAGCCAGGCAAGATGGCACACACCTATAATCCCATCAGCTCAGGAGGATGATACAAGGGGAGTGTGTGTATAAAGCCAGCCTCAGCAATTTAGCAACGACCTAAAACACAGGAGACCCTTTCTCTAAATACAAAAATAAAGGGGGTGGGGGTGGGGCTGGAGATGTGACTCAGTGGTTAAGTGACCCTGGGTTCAATCCCTGGTATCAAAAACTCAAAACAACAAAAAAACACCACATAAGAGCAGGTATTAAGAGGCACAGTAGAAACCAAGGGAGACCCATCATCTCTTTTGCACCTATGTGGGCTTTCCTGATGCTTTCAAAAGAATTCCTGTATTAATTGCCTGGTTTTTAAAATTTTTCATCCTAATTTCTTTCTCAGTGAATTTTTGAAATCTATTGTTTGAAAACAATCATTTTTTTAAACATCTCACCCTCTTCCAGCCCTTTTTTTGCCTTCTCCTTCCTCTATATACAGAAATATGTACATATGCTATTCTTACCAAATTAAGCCATTGAGGAAATTTTTATTTATTTGAGATAAGTTATTCTTAAGATAAAAAAGCAGCACAAGTATATCACACAAAAGTACACCTTCTAGAAGCACCAATGATAACAGATTTGCATTAATCACATTATTCACACCATCTTTTTAGTACCCAAAGAACAAAATAAATTGTTCAGGCAATAAGATTAATGAGATAGACTTGTCCTAGTTTTCCTTGGAAACTTACCATCTTAAGAGAAGGAAATGGTTGATTTTCAGAAAAGGAATTTTCTTCCTCAATCATAGATTCTGAAATTTTAAATAACAAAAATTTAGTAAATAAAATGCCATTGTATCACTAAGATTTTTCAAACCCTAAAAAAGTAGAATGAACATATGCTGAAAGTATCATAAGGTCCTTTAATGTCTGAAACGTCTGAAGTCTTCTGGATTATTTTCAACATTGAAAACTGCATATTCTAAACAAGCATCCCTCATAAAGACTAGTTTGCAACATGTAGTATAAACACCATAGTCTGTGGTCTCAAGAGTGATTGTTTTTTTAAACATTGGGGATTGAACCCAAGGGTACTCTTATCACTGAGCTGTTATGCCCAACCCTTTTTGAGACAGCATCTCCCCAAGTTGCCAGGCTGGACTTCAACATGCTATCTCCCTGCCTCAGCTTCCCAAATTGCTAGGATTACAAGTGTGCATCACAGTGCCTGATCATAATACCATTTATCAATGGAATTGAGTTGTGTTATTTTGCTAAGACTTCTATTTAAAATATCAAAATCAGCTCAGAAATTAGATAAAATAATCTATAGATACCAATAAATCATCTTAAGAGATCTAGAAGACAATTTTGCTGAGAAAAAAATTAAAATATCAAACGTTTCTTAAAATACAAACACAAATCCCAATTTATGTATATTTCAAAAAACTAAAAATAAAACTAAAACTAAAATAATGCAAATTTTTCCAGTTGAATAAATTAAAGGCAAAATTAGTTTTACAGTCATTAAATATCTGTAACACTATGCATTTATAATTATGCTTCAGAGATAATCTTTTAAGTCTTAAGCACCTCACAGTTTGTTCATAAAGGCATCCATATTGTGTCAATAACACAACTGCAGACAAACTACTAAAGTGCCCATCAAATGTAGAACACTGTGAAAGTAGATCTCTAGAAATATGAAACCATTTTTCTACACTTGAGAGGCTTAATTGAAGAGCAAGAACATAAACACAAAGGATTCAAAAAGGATACAATAAGCCTCAAATGAATGGAAACCTATTAAACCCTAGGTGAGTAGAAAGCAAAGTGTAATTACAAAGAGATATGGCAGGCAACAACAAGCTTTGAGGAAATGGAGGCAGAGTGCTGAAGTAACCTGCCCAAGGTCATAGCTGATATTTGAGAGAGCTGGTTTCAAACTCTGGCTCTGTAGCCAAATTCTATACTTGATATACTCTAACAATAATGATTAGAACATTTGGAAAGATTTATAAGTACAAAAATTGTGAAGAATTCTGATGGCTTTGCTAAGAAAAATAACAGAATGGTTATTACACATGACATATTTCAGTTAAAAATTAACACATGTATAGCCATCACATCTATAAAAATACATTCAGATGGCCCAGTATTATATTCATTAAAATGACCATGAACAGGTTTCCATATTGGTGCATACCTTGTCGATCTTTAGATTTTAATGCAGTCACATGGTCAAGCTAGAAGACACAAACACACAACATGCAATGAGAAAAACAAATCCTGGTTTATGAAGAGATGGTTAATAGAACTATAACTTGAAAACTCAGGAATTTTGAAAATAATATAAAATGTAGAATTACAAGTTTATTAAGAATAAACACTACGCTAATTATTTTATATACCTAAGGTCATGGTCATTTATATACCTAAGGTCATTTGATCATAAACCTAAGGTCATGATCAAATGCCCAGGTAGGGAAGAAGAATATAAAAATTCCTGAGTCCAGAAACTGCGCATACTTAACTATTTATGTATCTAATGAGAATGGAAAAAAGAATCATGTAAAACTACATGGTACAACCAAAAATACAAAGATCCTAATCAACATTTGTACAAAACCTACTATCAAATAAAAGGCCAACTATAAAACAGAGACAGCCATAAAGAAAAGGGCTACTGCAGAACAAAAGCAATTTAAGATTATGAATGTGAAAGGCTAACCCCTATGGCCTACAAAGACTTATGGCCTAGTTCTTTCAAAAACACAAAAATCAATGACATCCACAAAAACTGTTAGAGAAAATGGATGAATCAGCATCTTCCAAATCATAGCAGAAAAGTAAAGCACACATTATGTATATTAACTAGTCAATCCTGTGTGCAGGAAAAACATAGCCATCTATCAGTAAGTAGAACTTATGAAATGGTAATATACATTTATGCTACTGTTACTACCTTTAACAACTGGAGTTGGTCAAATGTTAGTTCCTTTACTGGAATTTCAAACAATTCAACTGGATCAGCATCAAACTTCTAAAAAATACAAAAAAAAAAAAAAAAAGAGAGAGAAATGGGCCTGTTTCATTATTACTGAAATGTTTCCTCTGGATATGCCTATAATTTCAATTAACTGAATAATAAGAGTAACTATTAGAAAGCCCCATGCAGAAAAATCATTTTTACCTAACATTACCTCCCAGTTTTATACTCTTGGTTTTTTAGGCGGTGCTAGGGATCAAACCCAAGTTCTTGCACATGCTAAGCAAATGCTCTACAAATGAGCCTACCCCCAAATCCCTGCCTTTTTTTTTTTTTTTTTCCCCAAAGCAGGCAGGGAATGCCAGAACAGAAAAGCCTGTGGGGAGTAAGTTGTGGCACTGAAGACACAACTGAGGACACAAGGAAATGTCTGTCAGTCATCCTTTCCCCTGCTTTCTATCATGCTATATACTTTGTATTTGACATATAATCCATGCTACATGCCTAGGAAATCAACATGCAAATTTCTGTTTCTAAGTTTCTAAAACTTTTCAAATGTAAGTCTAGATAAAAATAGCAGCCACGCAAAGAAATTGCCATAACAAAACTGTGCAATTAGCTTTATAAGCAATACTATTTAATAAGAACTCAGATCTATCATGATTCCCCCACAAGCAAATATACTCTTCTAGATTTTAATGCCATAGCAAACATCACATTGTTAGAGGTACCATTATCTTTTGGAAATGAGTTGAGTACCTCCAATAAATAAATCATCAATTCAACAAACACGCTAAAAGTCATTAAGTACATATATATTTATTCATGTACACTGGTACGAACCTGTGTATGCCTAAAGTTTTTCTGGAAGGATACACAAGAAACTATTAAGAATAAGGGAATGAGATCAAGGAAAAGGGGAAGATTTATTTTTTCATTTCATAAATCTGAACTACTTGCATTTTTAAATAGACAAATAATTTCTATATGAAAAATGCCAGCTTAAAATTAAAATCAACCTAAAAATAATACATACACTACTTTCATTCCCCAATTAACTCATTCAGCTTCAACGTCAAAGCAAGACAGTTTGGTGAAAACTGGAGATCAGTAACTCTTCACTAAATTAACATTTTTAGAGATGGTGTTCTCCCACAGCAAAAGCTACTTGCTCCATTCTTTTTAATTATTCTACTTCTTTCTTCATCTGAATACATGTATCTCCTTCCTTCCCTCCCTCTCCTGATAACACTTAACAAAAACAGAAGTATCTTTTTTTAGCTATCATAGCAACCCAAACCCCAAGAACTCTTAAATCCACTAGCAGGCAGACCCAGGTGCGTTGTCTTTTATACAACATATCTGGTACAGTGTTCTACATTGAACCTTCCTAGGTTAAGTTCCTGAGAAATCACTTTAGTTAATTTGTATATACTGAAGCTCAGGGATGAAAAAACAATGACAATTTTGTTTGTACAATGACAACAAACTTTTAAAATTATATGGATTTCAAAATCTCATTCTGAATTCTGCTCTCCATCATATATGCCCTCTTCTCCATTCTCCCTTTCCCTACTGTACCTATGGTCCACATTACTACTTCCCTTGCCTCCAGTCTGTTTTTTCTGAAATTTCTATTTACTAAAAGATTAACCCTGGATTTTAGTTCTTGACATTTCCTTCTCAGCTAAAAAAGTCTTTCATATTTCCCTGGCTCTTAAGTCCATTCCTTCTTCAATGGGACCTTCAATTTTTTACTGTGATTCCTCTTGTTTTATACCGAACTATCCTATAAATTTGAGAAAGAGTATAAAGCAAAAACAGATGGGGGCTTAGAAAATAAACACTGGTACATATACCACCTGGAATAAAAATATAAATTGAACAAAACAGAGACTCTACTTGAGGAAATCAGTACCCATCTCTTCACTATCTTAAAGTTGCCAGAGCTAGAGACAGGAAAATACTGGCAATAATTCACCAAGAAATGAATTGAGTTGACTCCAGTTAATAAATAACTAAAAATATAACAAATGTCCTCGTTTCACACCTTTTAGCTAACAATGAGTTTAAAATAAAGGAATTTCCACATACCTTCTTCATGGTCAAACAACAGGTGAGATCATGATATACCACAGGCACAAAGTCTTTTGAAAGGTGAACATCAAATTCTACAAAGGCTGCACCCTGACAGGAGGAAGCCAAGTATTAGAAAAACATTATCTGGTGTGCAATACATCTAAAAGCACAAGAACATTAAGAAGCTTAATGTTTACTATAAAATTAATAGATCAGTACACAAAAACACCACACTAATTATTTAATACTACATATTAAGCAATTTATTACCTGCCCCCCTCCTTTGTAAAAGCACAACTTTTACCTGGCCAAAAAGAGGGGTGGACATGAATCCACTGATAAACACCCGAGGGCATGTCAGTAACAGTGACAGCATTCATGGGTATCACCTCTGCTACTGCAATTAGCAGAAACGGAATAAAATAGGAACCTAGAATACAGGGTTTCCCCTCCTTGCTGCCACTGCATACTTTAGCATTAGCTAGACCTCAGAGATGATATGAGTAAAGAGTAACCCAGAGACCCTTTGCTCTGCTTCCTAGTTCGCTTTCTTAGAGAATGTCAATAGTGTATTAAAGAAGCTACAACTATTCCTGAACAGATAAAACAAATCAGGCAACAAAAATGATGCACATGCCAAATGCCTGGATGGAGACCTAAACAAATTAGGAGGAAGACATGAATTAGCATTAAGAATATATTTTTAAAAGTCAGATTTGCTGGCCTTGGTGAGCACCTGTGATCCCAGCTATTCTGGAGGTTGAGGCAGAAAGACAGTGAGTTAGAGACTCCCCTGGGCAATATGGTGAGTCCTATCACCAAAAAAAATCCATTCTATTCTCTGAATTAATGCAGATAAAGACTGAGAACATAAACTGACATGTAAATGTATACATTCACCAAAAGTTGGGATTAAAGGAAGCAAGATTTGAGAATTCTGTATGTTACTGACTTGTGATCAACAGAAGTGTTTACAGTGCGTCTAAGTCATGAAATGGTACCTATCTTCTCAGCACATATGATTACAACCAAAGGAGCTCAAGAATTTGGCTAAAGTCTACTTCCTTGTTGATGTCTAAAGCAGAAAATGTAGCTACTTCTATTAAAACACAAACCATTTCTACCAAACAGAACAAACCCTATCACCATAAATAGTAACACCTACTTAACACTTTAATGTACATCTTTCTAGTTTAAATGTTTAATCGTACATAGCTGTACATATCATCCTTCTGGGAAAAATTTTACTAAGAGATAAAATCTAATCCCAAAATTCACGTGAGCTTTAAGAAATAATAACAGATTAAAACACCTTCAAAATTATGTTTTTAACATTAAAGCAAGTTAATAAGCAATTAATAATTAAAATAAGACATTACCAAATGTAACCCATGTGAGTTATAAAGGATTTTGTCAGAATATAGAAGGGTAAATGAAATCCTCCTTCCAAAAAAGCATGGAGACCCTGAAAATTCTTTAAACAGCAGTCAATCACGTTTTTACCGTTAGTTAAATGATACTTAGACTAGCTGGCTACAGTTAAATAAAACTGGTTCCAAATTATGAAATATATACCACAATATACATAAATAAGGGCTGTATTTACTTATTTATTTATTTTGGTACTGGGATTGAACTGCTAAGATTACAGGCATGTCTTACCACACCTAGCAATTAGTATAATCTTTAACACAAAAATAAAACTACTAAAATTTTAAATATCAAACAACTACTATAATTAATTTAGGATGCCATGAATTATAAAATGTATCATTATTATTGTACTGGTGAGGATGTTTCCAGTTAAACCATGACTCAAAGATAAACCGTAAAACCTATTCCAATTTCAGAGAGGTTAAGATATGAAAAGGTCTGTCAGAAAAGATGTTGGTTCACAAAAGTGATAAACACCCAATTACTTGCTGAACAATTTTTAAGAAGGCAAAGTTTAATTGATCTGGAGGACACTGAAACAAGTGAAAATACAAAAATGAGATCTTCCTCCATTTCCCCCTAGTTTAACTTCAGAACCTGAGACATTCTGGTCAGGCACAGAGGAAGGGGTGAAGGAGGAAACCCCAGGTTCTCAACTAAAAAATGTCAAACTGCAGGTGCTAAAAATCAGACTGGGAAAGGAGTTAAGAAATGTAACATAACCTGATAAAAAGTAAATACCAGCTGGGTGCAATAGCACATGCCAGTAATCCTAGTGTCTTAGGAAGCTGAGGCAGGAAGATTGATTCCAAGTTCAAAGCCAGCCTCAGCTGACTTAGTAAGTCCCTAAAGCAACTCAGAAATATCTTGTGTCTAGATAAAATATAAAACAGGGCTAGGAATGTGGCTCAGTGGTTAAGTGCCCCTGAGTTGAATCCCCAGTACCCCCCCCCCCAAAAAAAGGGGGAATACAAGGGACCATGATGAACTTTACAGAGCCTGCTGGGGTGCACACAATCTGTGTACCACATTCTTAGGGCATAAGTCACAGCTGCCCTGTCCAACTCCTCATGCCATATTGCTGGTCAGCTGCTTTGATCCCAGGCCCCAGAGAGGAGTGTAAAGGAGGGAACAGAACAACCACTGAGATCTCAGAAAAAAGGTCTTGTGCCAGTAGGTTCAAACTCACCCCGCCTCTATTTATAATCTTAGTATATACAATGGCCACCTGAAAGCAGTTGCCCCTTGTATTATTATATACATAGCACCAGCTGCACATACACTGTTCAGTAAATAAATATTCCAATCTGGTTTTGACCTTTAAAAAAAAGTGAATACCTGAATAAATACATCATTCAGATAGTAAATATCAATGCTTAGTGGAAATTTTTTTAAAGAAAACAACTCAAAATCTGTTAGATGAAAAAAAGATGCTTATGATCTTATTGTTCTCATCCCAATCTTTACCACGGATTGAAATATAATGCCAAGACATAGTCTTCACTTAGAAACATGTTCAAAACAAGCATAAATATTCCTCTTTAACATACTAATGTAGACTGGAGGAGATCGTCCTGAGCCACATTTTTCTAACTGAATAGCCCAAAGTATTTAAAGAAATAAGGTTACTTACATGACTAGCAGCATTTCTTAAAGAAGCAATAGTATTTTCTTGAACTTTAGCCAGCCTGAAATAAAGAAGAAACATGCTATCACAAACTACAGAAAAAGAGTCAACTATATTTTTTAAAAAGTCAACTATATTTTATTTGTCTTTTTGTGGTGCTGGGGATTGAACCCAGGTTCTTGTGCATGCAAGGCAAGCACTCTACCAACTGAGCATATCCCCAGCCCTCAAAACTGTATTTTTAACAATGGAAATAGTATTTATTCTATCTTGAAGCTAATTTTGCTATCCCCAAAATATGACTGTGGAAAAAAAAAAAAAGGACTGTAACCACACTTGGCTAATGTGTACATTTATTCCATAAATGAAAGCTCTAACAACTATAGATACTTATAAGCTGAAATATAGACACATGCTACACCACAACATATACTTCTCCTATAATAAGGATTTTCCCCCGCTTGGAACAAGTTAAGGTAACCAATTAAGGAAAACAATTGTTTTCAATGTCATGAAAAAAGAGACGTAGAAACTTGTTCTTTGAAATAAAACCTCCAGACTGTGGGGGAAACACTGATACACCAACAGGATAGAAGTATGAAAAGTTTATTTAAAGAACAAGAAAAAAAGGGAAGACAATTTACTTTGATGGAGCCTAAGGATGCTTCTTTCTTAAATGGTAGTTGATTTGTTTTATAGACTTAATCATAATCATGACCCCAAGTCCTAAAGCTATCACATCATCACTTTATTTATTTGGGATGCCAGGGATTGAGCCCAGGGGTGTTTCACCACTGAGCCACATCTAAAGCCCTTCTGATTTTTTGAGACAGGGTCTTACTAAGACTGGCTTTGAACTTGTGCTCCTCCTGCCTCAGCCTCCTGTGTAGCTGGAATTATAGGCATGTGCCATAGCACTAAGCAGCAGCAGTTTAAAATAAAAGGAATGGAATTAAAACTACCAGTAGAAAGCCAATGGCAACAAGCTAGAGTACTTGTAAATAAATAAAACTCAAAACTAGAAGGAACAACCAACTGTACCAGGCTGAAATTTGTGTGTCTGTTGAGAAGAGATGAGGCATCTTTCTGATGAGGTGTTGGCTGAACAAATAAACACACCCTGAGTTTACTTAAACTTTCTTGGAGTCATGGATACTTAACTAGGAGCAGAACACTAGGGAACATCCAAACCCTTCCATTTTAAAGAATGGCAATGTGCCCAAATCAAGAAAGACACAGATTCTCAAGAGCAAGCTTTACTTCCTGGCTTTGTGGTTCTAATGTCTTTCTCATCATCAATTCAGTATAATATCAAAGACTAATCAGAATCTTAGGAGATTAGAGTTGGGCTTTAATTATTTTGAATTGGTAATCCTGATTGTGAAATTACATTTAATTCCCCAGATGATAATAAAAGCATCATCTGACCCTTTTGTGGGTCAAACCAATCTAACCTTATAAACTACTGAATGCCAATTCTATGCAAATATTCAACCTACTGGGCAGTTGTTGTTGAGTTCCCTGCACCTCTGTGTCCAACATCCAGTGGTATTCTTGGCTTCCAATACTTAGAAAATGAAGATTTCATGTCACAGTTGTATCCTGGTAATGGCTTAATAATGATAAAGTCAACTTCCATAGGAAGAAAGAGGGAGGGACAAAGAAAAATGGTTAAAAAGTTCATTATGAGCTCAATGACATTTAAAAAGCACTTAAACCAGTTTAATTAATCTCTATCAAACAGAAAATAATCAAGTCAAAATTGATTCAAAGTTGTAGAAAATTTAATAAACATACTTAACTTCTTATTATATTAGTTAATCTAAATTCTTATGTTAATAATGTAAATTATTAATCATTACTATTCTCAAATCCTCAATTTAGAAATAATGAAAAATTCTAACTTAACTTTAGCTTTACTTGTCAGGACTTGCCTATTTTTCTAAACTTACCTCTCACTTTGCCTATTGTTTTCCTGGAATTTCTGCTCATGATGGGAAGAGTAAGAATTCCAGCACTCTTCCCACTCTCCGCAATGGTGGATGATAAGAGACAGGCTGTGCCCACATGTCCAGGAAGGGCATCACCCTGAACTACATGTTCACTGAGATCTTCCTGAAAAAATGAGATTCAGACAGAATACTCTGAATTCTTAAATGTTTTAAATTCATGATCAAAGAACTCTCTTAAAATCAACTGACAGTCTATGAAGGACTGATGAGGAAGAAATAATCAAACTTATATCCAGGTAATTTAGATAGCTTTTTTGTTCTAAATGATATATTTTCTTCACTTCTGATCTAATATGTATTAGGTGAATATAAAGCACAGTCTGAAAATCTCTAAACACTTTACAATGAAAGACCAAGATATACACTTCTAATAAATTATAATGTAAATTACGTTCTCTACCAACATGTCCACATGGTGGCCTCTAGGGATAGTAACTCCCAAGGAGACCAAGTGCCTGTTTTCAGATTACAGTTGGTATTTATCAGCCTTATCTATGGAAAAAAAAAACAGTTGTTTCTAAAAATGCCAACCAAATGAAAAGTTAGGTGTTTAAGAGGTTTTTATTGGGAAGGGTGGGAGAGAGGGGTACTGGGGATTGAACCCAGGGGTGCTTAACCACTAAACCATATCACACTGTAGTAAGGACCTTAGGGAGGTACCAGGTATTATTTGTGAGAGCATCTGAACAGCTAGTGAGATAACAAGTTTTAGTGTAAGTTAACACAAGTAGCTTTGGAAAGTTGGCAGCACTGATTCTGCATAATCTAGCACAAACTTTCTAACTAGATTTATTACACATTTATAACACTGAGTAAAATTACATAGTCCACTGTCACAACAAATCCTCGTAATAAAATACCTCAGTGAAAGACAGATTTTTACCATGAAGAGGATTCAATAATGCTAATTACATCAGATTATCTGCCAAGGGTCACACAGCCTTCCTGGCCCTCAACTTATCTTTGAAAGCTCCTTTAGATATATTTCATTTATATTTAGATTAAGAGGCATGGACAAAAACAAATCCAGTCTTGATTTAAAACATCAATTCTACTGCAGTTTTCTTAATTATTTTCCTAATAGTACTTAAAATTTGTCACCTCTGAGTTTTTAAAATCTGCTAAAATTATATTGGAGCCAACACCTAAAGAGTTCTTATAAATCATGGCTTTAGACAAATCAGTAAGCTCATGCTTGCATTCTTTTTCAACACCTTCCCTAAAACTACTCACCTCAAAAAAATCAAAGATTAGTTCCAGGTTATCTGGTTCCATTGTCTGTATGCTATACTCTGTCCAGCGATCAGGCTGTAAGCCATAACCACATTCTGGCTGTGAATGCCTGCACTTGAACTCATTGTCACTTATTAAAGATATCTCCAAGGTATTGGACATTTTGTGAAGAAGAGTGGGAGACACCCTATCATCATCATCTTCCTCTGGACCCTCTAGTGTAAGCTTTACCCTGAAAAATAGGAAAGAATAACGAAATGCAAAAGTGGCATAGAATATAACTTCATAGAAATGTTACTTAAACCTAAGTGTTCGCTGGCCAGGGATATAGCTCACTTGGTAGACTGCTTGCCTCACATGCATAAGTCCCTTGTTCCAATCCCCAGTACCACCAAAAAAAAAAAAAAAAGAGTAAGTGTCATTCCAACATGCTCAAATAACAAAAATAAGATATTACATTAAGGCTACAAATAGATTAAGGCATTAGATGTGCTTTATCTACAAATATTTCTACAAGATATTAAAATGAGATAGGTGTCCATTATGCCTACACTAAGGTTGTTTTTTATCTTTGGACAGAACAGTATAAGTTTTTTAATATCTTTTTTAATATCTTTATTTTACTTATTTATTTTTATGTGGTGCTGAGGATCAAACCCAGGGCCTTGCACATGCTAGGCAAGCGCTCTACCACTGAGCCACAACCCCAGCCTATGCCTTTTTAATAAAGGAAACAAATAATCCAAGAAGTCCTCTCACTGGGCTCACAGTAATGAAAACAAATACCAGTTATCCAGCCATAGGGGTCACAAAGATTGATCTACTCCCAATGAAAAAGCAATTACTTACACAAAATATGTGTAATACCAAAAGTAAATTCAATTCTGGAATATTTCTTGTACCAACTAAATCACATATAGATTAAACAATCTGAATGTTAATATAGGATGCAAAGTTATTACAGAGAGTAATAGGTAAACTACAACAATTTTTCATTTGACACTTAAATGAGATTTAATATAGAATGCAAATAATTACAATAGTGGCCCACCCTGACCTCCCTCCTCCTAATCACTGCTGAGGCTTTGTCTTTGTATTTTGCTGGGCTAGGGATTAAACTCAGGGCCTTATGCATGCGAGGCAAGCATTCTACCAAGTGAGCTACATCTCCAGCCCTGCTGAGGCTTTGTCTTAACAGTTTTTCCTGAGGTTTCAGACATATAGATTATTCCATTAATAATACTGTCTATAATCACTCAATAAAATCTAAAGTAGTATTTCAATAACTCAACACAAAAATCATCATCTTTCCAGAAAACAAATTGTCTTGGGAATGATTCTGGAAGATTGATTCTATTGGTAAACCTGAAGGAACATTCTCCCCTGAGGTACATGAAGAAACTACAAATGGAAAGAAATCAGTAGGCAAGACAGTCATTTTTGAAAAATAAATAAACGAACTTAAAGGGACAGGACCTATGATAAAACTTAATTCATTTTATTTGTATTAAATGTTTTCGTCAAATAGCTATATATATGTTATACTCTGCCACAAAGAGACATCTCCATTGCTTTTCATTTGCTAGTATAAATCAAAAAGAAATGTGGGGGCCAAGTACAGTGGTGCCTGTCTATAATCCCAGCAGCTTGGGAGGCTGAGGCAGGATTATTGCAAGTTCAAAGACAGCCTCAGCAATTTAGCGAGACCCTGTCTCAAAATAAAAAATTAAAAAGGGCTGTGAATGTGGCCCAGTTGTTGATTGCCCCTGGAGGGGGAGGAGGGAGAGGGAGGGAGAGGAAGGGGGCGGGGGAGAGAGAGAGACAGGGAGAGAGGGAGAGGGAGAGAGAGATAAAGAAAGAAACAGAGAAGGAAAGAGAAAGAGAAAGAGAAAGAAAGAAAGAGGAAGGAAGGAAGGAAGGAAGGAAGGAAGGAAGGAAGGAAGGAAGGAAGGAAGGAAGGAAGGAAGGAAGGGAGGGAGGGAAGGAAGGAAGGAAGGACTGTTTAAAACTTGTTGATAACAAAGTGCATGCTCACTATTTTATTCTAAAAATGCATAAGCTGGCCAGGTATAGAGGCACACATATGCAATCCCAGTAACACAGGAGGCTGAGACAGGAAAACAAAAAGGGCTGGGGACATAGCTTAATAATAGTGTGCCCCATAGTAGTAGAGTCCCCCTGGGTTAAATCCCTTGTAGCACAAAACAATAAATAAAACAAAGTATATAAGCTGTTGCCAAGTTTTTAAAATACTGAAATCCTCACAGATAAATTTTATTTCCTACTCCATGAAGGCTTAGTCTAGCACTAAAATGAATTTGGGGAAAAAGATCATTGGAACAAGCACTAATTTCTAGAATTAAGTCATTTAATAGGTAGACTCCAACTAAGTACATTTCATTTTAATTTAAGCCTAAGCAACTCAATAATATATACAAAGAATGTCCTTAAGACTCAGTATTCATTTGTATTCCAAATCAGATCCCAAACATTTGTTTTTTGTGCTGGGGACTGATGCCAAGGGCACTTTACCATTGACCTACATCCCAAGTCCTTTTTATTTTGAGACAAAGTCTCATTAAATTGATGAGGCTGGCCTCAAACTTGCAATCCTCCTCCTGCCTTAGCTCTCCAACCCCATCACTGAGAGAAGTGGCATGTGCTACCATGCCTAGCTATTAATTGCTTAACTGCATCCAAGGGAAATAAAAGTACTAATAAGCTAACCAACCAAGGTTTTTCCTTATATTGTTATTTCTATGTCTTATTCTGTTAGTCAGTTTACAGCTGTAATTTGCTTCTTTTAAAATAACAAGTAAGCAAAATACTAAAATATGTATAGATAACTATTAAAGAGTTTGAGGTCCAGTGGATCTTGTAGATTGACCATGTGGAGGACAAGGTACACACACCCCAAACCCTATACTCTATCAGAACAGCCAACACAAAGGGCTGTGAAGTGCCACCCACACTTTTCCTTGTCTATGATCGGGATAAAAGTGCTGTAATATTTAGACAGTTAAAATATTTAAGGACTTACAGACATCAGTATCATTATGAATGCTATTAAAAAGATAAACATCTTCAGTTACTTTCAACCCACTCCTGACATCTTATTCAGAAAAAGCTGTGTTATACAATCAAGCTACGGTACATATTTCAGTCCCAAAGTCACAAAAATTCAAGTGTAGGGCTCCCTGCGTCTTAAGCCAGTTCACTCATAGATATATACAATAATATCACAGAAAAAAGAAGCTACTATTTAACCATTTACACAAAGCTTTATTTCTATCTCTAAAACTGAAGCAACTTTAAAAAAAAAAATCTAGCCAGGCATAAGCACACGCCCATAATCCCAGCAACAACTCAGGAGGCTGAGGCAAGAGGACAGAGTTTTAGGCTAGCCTCAGCAACTTACTGAGATCCTGTCTCAAAGAAAAGAGAAATTTTAAAGTGTGGGGGGAGGGGAGGCTGGGGATGTGCCTTGGTGGTTAAATGCCTCTAGATGTTCAATCCCTGGTACAAAAAAAAAACAAAAACTCTGAAACTGCTACCTTTCTTCATGGAAATGTTCCACTTTCAAATCACTGTAAAGTTTAAATCTCTGAAAGATTTCCAATAATTTTTTTTCTATTTATGCTATTCCCTCCTCAGCACAAAATCATTTGTTATGTTCATTTTAAAACAAATTATTACTACACTAAGAAATATTAAATGATAGAAATTACAAAAATACACAAGCTTAGAAACCCTGATCTTTGTAAAAACTAACTTTTCTGGTTCAAGATTTTGAGATTCAACACTGATACTGTGATGGGATTACAGGTCTGTGGTAGTACACACGCGTAACCAGTATCCAGGAGGCTGAGGCAGGAGGATCTCAAGTTCACAGACAGCCTGGGCAACTTAGTGAGACCATCTCAAAATAAAATATAAAAAGGGCTTGGGATATAGTTCAGTAGAAGAGCACCCTTAGTTTAAATCACCAGTACCATAAGTGGGGGGTGGGGGAAGATACTAACATAAATATATGTAACAGTAGTGATCTATGGGGGCAAAGCAATTCACTATCACAGATCTCTAGGATTATTAGAAAATGTGACAACAGCTGTGTTATTTTATTCCCTTAAAGGCTAAAACAAAATGGATCCAAACTCTACAGCATTCTTTTTTTAAAAGGGGGGGGGGGGGGGCTAAGTAATAAAAGCACATAGTCATACCTAAATCTAGACTTTTTAAATTTTTTCTTGGTTATTGAGACTGGAGGTTTTTCAGAATAATGCAAACGTAATCTTATTTCAGTCTGACACGTCAGCCACCCAGAATCCAGAGTTTCAACACCATCTGTCAAGAGTAAACAGAAAGAATAGTAATTATTTTAATGCTAGTTCAAATTCACATTTTAATACACTGAGGTTATAAAACACTGGCCTTGTCACACACCACCTCCAAAGTAAATATACTTGTAGCCTTAAATTTGTCATTAAAAAAGAACTTTTATATGATTGGGAGAATTTAAATGACTATTAACAATGAACTATTCTTTAACAACTTTAGTAAATTAAAGCCTTTTTATCAAATCCATTATTGAAGTAATCCATATCTACAATGAAAGAGAACATGTTCCAAAATGATTCCTAACATAGCAATTGTTCCATTAGGGATCATTACATTCCCAAAGTTCCATAAGAAACTTTTAGTTGAAACTACTTATGCCACTAGTCTGGGTTTGAGATACGAGAAGGTAAGAACAAAACTTTTACAGTTTTACAGACTCCTATTTATATATCCTGCCATAAAAAAAGTCACACATTTGTAATAGTATTGTTTTACCAATTTTTAACTTGAAGTTTATATAATAAAATTTATATATAATACAATTTTCATAAATAACAAAGAAGCTGTCAACTAGACCTAAGGTTTTTCATCAACAGAACTTTTAAAAGACATATTATATATATATATATATATATGTGTGTGTGTGTAAATATATATATATACACACACACACGTGTATACACACAAAAAACATCAGACATTTCAAAATTCACTCTCACTTACTGTGGATTCCAAATTGTCCATCATCAATAATAATTTCATTTTCTAGAATTCAAGGAAAATAGAAGACATCGTTAAAATTCATAATGTTTAAAGAATGAACGACTGAGAAATTACCAACTTTAAGGACTGTTTAAAATATTAAAGTTTTTCTACAACTTAAAAGCAGCATAAAGTGAATAAGCATATTTATTGTAGCCCTCTATAAAGAATTCCCCTTTAAAGAGACTAACAAGTAGTACAGTTCTTACAGTCTTTGTCATTATCCATGATAGCATAAGGAAGTGAAAGAAAACTCCACAGAGAGGTGCTCTAGAGGCACTGGGATGAACTTCTACACCCACCAATATACAAAACAGGTTGCCGGACAATGGTAACTCCTTGTGAATTTTCAAAACAAAAGTCTTGGCACAATTAAAATGCTTATTCTTGTGCAGTGCATATTCTGAACTTGTCTAAAATGTAATTCTTCTCAAATCCCAACTATAATCTGTAGCCAGCTAAAAGCTTTACAAACAGTATAACTTACCTGCATATACAGAGCTGTGAGGAACTACCAAAAAAAGAATAAATGCTAGCATATCCCCTTCACCTAACATTCAAATAAATGAGAAAAGCTTTGAGATCCAAGCCTCTAAATACTAACTTTCTTTCCCTCCTACTTCCCTTCCCATATTCATTTAAACATGAGTTCGAAATACTTGTTAAAATATTACAGTTGCTAGTGCAAATTTTCTGGTAGATTTCACACAGCTTGTAAGTTTAAAAATTATATAGAATATATTTCTTTCTAAAAGAGAAGAAACAAAATCATTTCACTTCTCACAATAAGACAATGTATTTAACTACAAGATGCTTCAAATGCAAATTACTTCTTAAAATGTTCAATACCTAGTAAGTTCCAACCTCAGTATGGGACTATTATAATTCTAAGTATACTACCATAAAGATTCTAATTACACTATTAAAAATGCAATAAAACACATAAAAAGAAAATCCAATAAAGAGGATGGAATGAGACACCTATTTAAACAAGATGTGTCCTGATATAAGGTAAAGCAGAAACTCCCACTCCTTATTAATCTAAGCTAGTAAATTAGTAAATGAGTTATCATTCTTAGATTTTAACTGCCTAGGAACTGAAAGATACATTTTTCAGCACTAAGTTAATATATAGATGAATACAAGTGGGTAACTTAATGTATGTAAAATGAACTTCAAATTCTACTTTTAGTATGGAAAAGGAAATTCAAAAATACTTGTATGAAGAGAAATGCCATTTTTAGGCACAAGAAAGCTGAATAAAACCAAACTCTTGGGATTACCACTTCCAAAGGCAGCAGGGAATTCAAATAAACTAGCAAGAATTTAAATAAACTAGCAAGAATCTATGTCAACTACAAAGATATCTGAATTCACTCATACAAGTTTATCCAAGTATTTACTCATTTAAAAAAAGAATAATTTATTCTAGTACCTTTATTCAAAGCTAAAAGTTATGAAGTTTTTGTTTTGGATTAATTCATTCATCAAATGTTCTTTTACTAAGCTTGAGCAAGCAATCAAATAAAGCCATGGATGCTCAGTCAAGAAGAATGTTATAAACTTCCTAACCCTTCAAAATGAAAGCAAGTATTTCATAATAAACTAATCTAATCCAAGAAAACAAAAATAACTAGTCAAGCATTTCTAATAAAATTTGTAAAGGCAATTAATAACTGTTTAGTTTTGAAAATAAGATTCATGAAACGCTAAGTGAAATTTGTAGTAACTAACAATGCATTAACTTTAAACTTTAGAATAAAAATTTATTAAATCCCACTAAGCCATTGTGCAGCATATTAGTAACTTATGCATATGCCTCAAACAGATGCAGTTAATGCCCATACCTAAAGGGGTTATTGATCGTGGTTGTAGATGAGTCTCCCACTTGTGAACTATGACTTGACATGGACCACCGATAGTCTGCAATTTAAAAGTTAAACGTCTGCAATAATTTCTTATATCTTATTTTCTACCCATGACTCCATTAGATGTTTGTGGCCTAAATCTTATACTAAATATGAGACCAAGAGATTCATCTCGGTAATTATCAATATTATATGCCAAAATCAAGAATGTACCCAGGTTACAAAATATGATGTAATGCTGGAAAAAAAATAAAAAGTGAGGCAGTAAATAAAGAAAAATGAGATGAACTGGCACACAAAACTCTCTTAAACCCATTCATAAATGAGCCTACAATACTCAATTTTTTCCAAATAAATTTTCATTTTGATCTGATATTATTTCTGTCATAAGTTAATATCAAATATACTCTGGAATGTTGGCAAGCATAGGAACTGCCAGATAAAACATTCATCTCCCTCCTCTATTTAAGAAAGTGTTTGGAAAACACTTTAAACAAGACTACAATATGAGAAATAGTAGGAATGAGTACTTTGAGATCAATTATCACAAGTTACTCAAAGAATTAAAAGGCATAATAAAGTTTTTCATTACATTTATTGAAGAACACTAAGTGGGAAATAATAAGAACATCAGATTTCTGACCAGTGTCTTTAAAGAAGACAGAAAACCCGCTAAAGAAAGGACACAGGGCAGGTAAACCTGAAGAACAAGTGTGATAATAGGGGAATTAATGTCCAAATTTAATTCTTATGCCTAAGAGTTTATAAATTCATACACTGTGACAATTCCTAATACTGTCTTCTGGTATCACATTCCTTTACTAAAAAAGAAAAAATAAAGCTGTATGTGTTAACATACAACAATTTTAAAGTATATTCAGGTTCCCTGAATATATCTAAAAGACTGAAATTTTAAAGCATTGTACTCTTTAATTAAGAATCTTAGGGCTGGGGATGTGGCTCAAGCTGTAGCGCGCGCGCCTGGCATGCGTGCGGCCCGGGTTCGATCCTCAGCACCACATACAAACAGAGATGTTGTGTCCGCCGAAAACTAAAAAATAAATATTAAAAAAAAAAAAGAATCTTAAATAATTAAAATTAAAATAAAGCTGTTATAAGTACACATTTTTTAAAAATTTTTTTAATTAAAATTTTAGTTGTAGATGGACACAATACCTTTATTTTATTTATTTATTTTTATGTGGTGCCAAGGATCAAACCCAATGCTTCATGCATGTAAGGCAAGTGCTCTACCACTGAGCCACAACCCCAGCCCCTTTCAATACACATTTTAAAAGCAAAATTTCAAAATTCAAGATACTGTTATTTTTTATTTACTTATTCTAAAGAAATTTAATTACATAATTATATAAAAATCTAGTAGCACATAATTTTGGGATAATCATTATCAATATTTTCATATAAACTTTTTGAGCTCTTTCCTAGGCATATACTAAAAATATTGGAACATACAGTTTCCATCTCTAGAGTGTACATCTTTAGATGATGTCAAACACTCTTCTACATATCTTACTGGATTTTAATACTGATTGACTATATTTGATAAGTGTGCCAAATGATAACAAGTATGTAACAAATGAGGGACATTATTAATTAAACATGAGATAATTCAATCACTTCAAATAACCAGGTTAATTTTTTTTAAATTTGCAACTTTTGAAGCTTAAAAACTACAACAGCATTATTCACTGAAATTGTTAATCCTAAAATTATAAATGAAATGATCTTTCTCTAGCTAAATACCTCCTTGCTGTAAGGGTTTATTTACAAATTGGTAGACTGAGTAGATTTAAAAAAAAGTATAATAATGTTAAACTACTCATCTTAAATGTGAATATCATTTCCATTATATTAAAAGAGGAAATACATGTATTTTCCTTCCACTAGATATTTTTTAATACAACTTCTTTCCTGATATATATTTTAAATTTGTTTTTTAAACATTTAACTTTTAACCCATAAAAGAGAGAAACATATATACATTAAAAATAGGAACAAAGCCAGGCTTGGTGGTGAATGCCTATAATTCCATCAACTCAGGAGGCTGAGGCAAGAGATTAAAAGTTCAAAGTCAGCCTCAACAACTCAGCCAGGCCTTAAGCAAGTATGCAAGACCCCATCTCAAAATAAAAAAGGAGTGGGGAGGCAGGTCAGTAATAAAGCACCCACAGATTCAATCCCAAGTATCAAAAAAAAAAAAAGGAACAATTTTTTTTACTAATGAAAAACAGCCAAAATGATCTATGCCTTTACTTCACCTCTCCCCCCAAATTATATGGGATTACATTCTCATAAAAATTACTAGATTTGAAAGGCGTGCTGTTAATATGTCAACAGGAATAAAAATGTGAATACAGAAAAAGATTTTTTTTCATTTTCTTTTAATTCAAGTGTCAGGAGAACATAAAATTCAGACTGGTCTATCACGTAAGGACAGTTCTGTGTATGTATTAAAATATTTGATAGGAAACTTATTTAGTAGCAACTTTAATATTCCCACTCATCTATTTTAGTAACAAACCCATCACTCATGCCATAAAATCACCTAGAAATAATGTGGTGCTAGAGGTTGAACTCAGGGCCTTGTGCATGCAAGGCAAGCACTCTAACAACTGAGCTATATCTTTAGCCCCAGAGCTGTTTTTCTGTTTGTTTATTTATTTATTTTTTGCAGTGCCAGGAATCAAACCCAGGGCCTTGAGCATGCACTCAACCACTAAGCTACATCCCCAGTTCTTGAATAATGTGTCTGAGGGGCAGTCCATAGGTACAGCTCAACAGATGATTTTTAAGATGATGTTCACTAGCATTCACATTACAAATCCATGTTGGCTGGTATACAAAGTGATATAATAACCAAAAAAAAAAAGGGGGGGAACCTACTCTTAAAATACAGCTTAACTTCCAAAATTGATATTACTACTTTATTAAACTTGAGAAGGTAATCTTAAATTTTAGCTTTACTGAAGTCCTTTTAAAAAATAAAAGCTAAACCTAAATATTGGGAAATTCAAATTCTCAAACATGCCGTTCTTTTTAATATACTAACTATAATAATTCATTCGTCAACATTTTAGAAAACGAACAGTTCTATTCTGCAAAATACTGCAATGATTTTAAGTTTTCAGAGTAAGGTAGAAGGTGGATCTTTGGAAGAAAAAAGGAAGAATACCAGTCCAAGACAATAAAACAGTACTAATAGAGTTATTTCACATTTAGTATATCTAAAATCAGATGAATATAGGAATGTTTTTGAATATGTATGTTAACAAAAACATTTAAAATCAATTTGTTTCTGGGAAAAAAATCTTAATTATTGCTTTCTTAAACAGTGACATTACTTGGCTACATCAAGCACTGAGAAGGAAATAAGATTGTTCAACACACTGACTAGGGGTTTGTTTCTGAACAAACCAGTAAGCAAAATTATCAGTGAATTCTATCACTGCAGATATGAACTTCCAACATTTTTACCACAATTTTGTATGTAAAAGAGGACTTAGTAATTTTTATTTATGAAGTCATACAGAAGCCAAACGCACTGCTATTTTAAAAAATCACTAGTTTTTGTAAGACCAGTAAGAAAAATGGTCACTGATGAGAACTGATTAGAACTGAGGAAGCTAGGTCAACAGGTATATCTCTAAGGTGGCTCAAATCTCAAGTGGATAGCTAGGAGCAGTTAGCACACAGAACTTCACTATAGTAAGAAACCATTCCACAAAATGACAACCTAAGTATTTTAAAAATTAACAATTATTGACCTCTGACAGATGATTTTCTTGTTCAAGGATTTAAAGAAAAATCAAGGGAGATTAAGATCAAAATAAGAATTTGTATTGAATCTAACTGAATGTTAGCACCTGTAAACATTAGAAATAGATGTGTTACTGAAACATAAAGACCTACTTTCACACAAAAAAAGAACAAAGCCTTCAAAGGATAAAAAGAACAAAGCCTTCAAAGGATAATTAAAAACTGGCTAACATTTCACAATGAGAAAACACCCCTAATTCTAGTTACCAGCAAAGAGGGGTGAACATGAATAAAGAAAAAATGTTTAAATTACATGAAAATTCAAAAGTATCTTTGGTGAAGATGTGACATTAATGGGACTGTAGACTCAAATGTTTTCATTCAGGAATACTCATTACTTTTATTTGCTAAGCTTAAGTAAGATAGTAGTTTGCCTTGTCACGTGTAAAATTATTTTAAGATTCAACATATCAACACCTCACTCTAATTTTACAAAATGTAAAAATACATATCTGAGAAAAAAGGACTTAAGAGCTCAAATTCTAAACTAAAAGGAACATGCCAAAAAAAGCAAAGTATGGACGAGAAAATGTAAATGGTAAAATTTTATTTGCTCACAATAAAATTTTAGTAATGAAAGGAATCTAAGAAACCTGGAGTTCAAACCCTTCATTTTACAGTTGAAAGCAGCTAAACTATACAAGCCAAGTGACTTGTCCAAAAATAACAGATTTTTAGCTTAGGTTCTACAACTGCCTAGTTAGAGTACCCCCTAAACTTTTGATCCAATAAAATTAATATTACTTCCCATAACGGTTTTTTAATATTTTCATCATTGTTTTGCTTTCCTATCATTATTTATGATCATAAAAATATAATCCATTAATTTACATCATTTCTTGATTTAAGATTCCCTGCACATTACATTTATCATTTGACAAAACACAATTGAGACAAACTTTGATAATACTTATAGTAAAAATGTTTCATTTAAAGTGCCACAGACTTATTTTAAAATAAGTATCACTTTAAGCCAGCATGTGGAAAAATAGCCATATACATGGGATTTTATGCAGCTATTTACTCTATTCCATGAAAAACATACTTACCATGGCAGCCCCTGCATCACACGGTACATGTGTACACGATACAGAGCAAGCACCTACTTAAAGAAACACACTCACCAACACATACTGTAAACTTTTGCAAGTATTACATGGGGATAAACTTGTGTTTTTTGTTTGTTATTTATTTGTTTGTTTTACTGTTCAGGAGACTTCTTGCCAATTTTTCAAAATGGCATTTTGGACTGATTGCTATTTTGGTTACATTTTCAATGAAGTGTAGAAAATATTATAGGTTGGCTTAATTTTACCTGTTGACAATAGTCTTACTTTAGAAAACTATGTCGAGGACTTATTGTGATTTTTCTTTTCCAAATTCCAAGTAAAATTTAGTTGATTTACTATGATACAAAGCTAGATTTCACACACCAGGATTCTCAAACTTCCAAAGTCAGGAGTGTTGTGGCCTATGTAGCTAGACACAATAGTTCAATTTATACTGAAAATCTTCACCATGGTGTTGTGGCCCTATGCAAATAAATAATAGATGCTCTTTTCTTAGGTTGTTAAAGTGAGATCATTGTCAAGATAAGCCAACACAATGATCAACCATAATGTAATTTAAATTCAATTACTTAGTATTTACAAAGTACTCGGGTAATAGGTGCAAAAGACAGCTGAAATGGGGTTGTCAGTTTTCCTTCTTCTTTGTAATGGTGGCTAAGAAAATGAGGTAACAGTGACTGCTTGCATTTTTCACATGTAGCAAAAGAATCTAATGACTCCCAAGGGAAATACTTTTTTAAAAAGATCTAATCTGTGTTTTTCCTAGATCCCTGCCTAAACTCTTGTTCACATGCAGCCTAAGAGTGTCAAAGGTAAAAATCTGAAGGAAAAGAATCCTTTCAGCAAATAAGTATCTGTAGACTAAGAGAAAAAGAATCAACTTTTATTCTTATCTAAATATGAAAACAATCCCAAAATAAAAAATCACCTGAAAAGGCAGACTGAGAATTAACAGATATTCCAAAGACTTTCAGAAAAGATCCTGGCCAATCAATACTACCTTGTAAAAAAAATCTAGGAGGAATCACTTCAATATTGATAGGAGTTAAATAACACAGTCACTAAGAGATGACTGCTGGGAAATAATTTTTTAAAACAATTAACCATTTAAAGCTGGCTACGTGCTCCTCTTAATATATCTACATGGTATAAAATTAAAAAAAAAAAGAAAAAGAAAAACCTTTGTAACTGATTACTAACTTACAAAAGTTACCAAAAATGCAAACCTACAGAACATTCATCATTAAAACAAATTTCATGATAAGAATATTGCAGAAGATACTTACTATCAGTCTTTTAAAAATTCCATGGCAGACAACATCTGCCTCTGAAGTGGCTACTTACTTGGGTTTTGGTACTAAAATGTTATTGAGAACTCCATTCCTTATTTGACCAAAACAAACTCATTTTATTTTTAATGTTTTCAAAGTTAAGCTAATTGCTTTTGAAATAAGCAAATAATAAAGAAATTGGAAACTAGATAAAGAAAACATACCTTCGGTTCTAAAAAGCACCCTCTGAAGTAGCGATATTGAACTGATATGCCTCTAGTGAGTTTAATGGTTGCTTTCCATAACATGCTGTGAGGGGGGAAAAAAAAATCAAAGCAGCATCAATATCAAACTAAAATTATACATAAACAACTCACAGTTCACAAAACCTCTCAGATACAATATGTGGCCAATACCATCCATTTATTCCTACACAAAATTTAATACAGGCCTACTCTACAGCAGGTAACAGAAACACAGCAATACTGTAGGACAGCCCCATCTTTAAGGAGTTTGCTTTCCTATGTGGACAGACAAATAAGCAAACAAGATACACTGCATGGTTTGTTTGTTTTTTTGGGGGGAGGGGGTACCAGGTATTGAACTCAGGGGCACGACACTGAGTCACATCCCCAATCCTATTTTGTATTTTATTTAGAGACAGAGTCTCACTGAGTTGCTCAACATCTCACTGTTGATGAGGCTGGCTTTGAACTTTTGATCCTCTTGCCTGAGCCACTGGGATTACAGGCATGTACCACTGTGCCCTGTGATACACTCCAAGTTTTAGAGATGCCTTTGGAACAAAGGCCTCAGTGATGAAGAACTATCTGAGCTGAATCCAAGTAATGCAAAGGTGAAAGCCTATATCACAATCTTCTTGCCTTCCTACTTAGCTTGGGATGTTACATGGTTGCTAAGAGGCTTTGGGCTGAAAGGCTTTAGGTCACGAGTAAGGAGGGAACACTGACAAGTTGCACTCATATTACTACTCAGGCTCTAGTTATTCCCAAGTCACCCACTTAGTATCTGTTACTTGCTTCAACTCAATGTCTTCCTCTGAACTATGCTACAGCTGCCTCAACTGTGATTCAGGATTTTAACTGATCTTGTAGCTTCAAATGATGGACCACTGATATCCAAAGTGGAGTCCTGGGAGTATCAGTATCATCTGGAAACATGTTAGAAATGCAGATTCTCAGGACCCATCCAGACCTACTGAATTAGAAACTCACATTTTTTAATTGGTGAATATAGTTGTACATAATGATGAGATTGTTATATATTCACACATGCACACAACATAATTTGGCCAAGATTACTCCCCAGCACTTCCCCACTCCCTTCCTGTCTTCCACCCACTTGGCCCCTTTCCTCTACTGATCTCTCTTTGATTTTCATGAGATTCCCCCTATCAAACACCTTTCTCTTTTTCCTTTCCAGCTTCCAGATATGAAAGAATATATATGACACTTGAACTTCTGAGTTGGACTTGTTTTGCTTAATCACCTCTAGTTCCATTCATTTTTCTCTAAATGACATAATTTCATTTTTCTTTATGGCTGAACAAAAGTTCATTGTGTATATATACCACATTTTCTTTATCCATTCATCCACTGAGGACACCTAGACAGATCCCATAGTTTGGCTATTGTGAATTATGCTGTTATAAACATGGGTATGCATGTATCACCGTAGTATAATGACTTTTAATTCTTTGATAGATATATATATATACACACACACACACCAAGGAGTGGTATGGATGGGTCATATTTTTTGAGGAACCTCCATACTGGTTTTCCACAGTGTTTACAATCTCACCAATGTAAAAGTGTTCCTTTTTCTTCACACCCTCTTTAGCATGTATTATTTTTTGTATTCCTGATGACTGCCCTTCTGAGTGATATAGGATGAAATCTCAGTGTAATTTGACTTGCACTTCCCTAACTGCCAATGATGTTAAACATTGTTTCATATTTTTTTGGTCATTTATATTTCTTCTTTTAAGAAGAATCTATTCAACTCATTTGTCCATTTATTAATAGGGTTATTTGGTTTTTGAGTTCTTTAGATATTAATCCTCTGTCAGAAGAGTAGCTAGCAAAGATTTTCTCCCATCCTGTACATTCTCTCTTCACATTCCCAATTGCTTCTTTTGCTGTGCAGGAACTTTTTAATTTGATGTCATCCCTCTTAATGCTTGGCATTATTTCCTGTGCTTTAGAGGTTCTTCTAGTCTGTATTTTAACAAGGTTCCAGGTGACTCTGATGAACACTTAAGGTTGAGAGCCACAGTCACAGACCATTACCTAATCATTAATTCAGCATGAGTAGTTCAGTGCATACAGCAGCTCCAAATGATTTTTGTGTGTGCGCGCGTGCACGTGTATATGCCTATATGTATGCCAGCATACCTGCCAGCCTGCCTGCACAGGATCCACCCTGGGAGATTCTGACTTCATGAGTCTTTAGGTGGCACCTAGCCACACAGAACTTATAAAACTTCACAGGCCAATCAGATGTATATGGCCAGTTGCCTATCACTGCTACAAAGCAAGGATAGCAAATGCTCTACATGGGTAAGCCTCAAAATCCTTTTCAACAGAGGGCTTCAGGTAGATTCATCAACTTATTTCTGCTGCTACCATATCTAAAAAAAGGCAGAAGAGGGAAGATTTCCAGGAATATCGCATGCAGCCAGCCAGAATATATAGAACTAGCTCCAGATGTGCACAGAAGAATTAGTGATAAGCTTTGAAAAATGTGCTGGTGCTCCTCTCCCATTCACTACCTCGCAGTATACAGAAGCAGGATCTAGGCATGTGTATTTTTTTAAAAGTGATTCTGTTGTGTTCCTCTGGTTAAGAATTACTAAATAAAGCGATGGAAAAATCAATACACCACGTCTTTTTACTTCACTTCTTGAACAAAATGCTTCTTAAGTTAAAAAATGAACCAGAACTGTTTCATGAGTTCAGTGAATTCAAGATTGAACATAATCTGATTAAATTTCAGGAAAAAGGGCAATGAAATTGAGTACAGGGTTGAAATGTGCTCCTATCCTCTCCTAAAGTGTCAATAAAATATCCAAAAAAAGCAAATAAAATCATAAGTGACCCACATCTTCACCCTTCTAAGGAAACAATACTACAACCTTCAAATGATCTGTAAGTAGGAAAAAAGTTCCAACAGAGCTCTAGCTACCACCTGGCACCAAAAACTAGTAATAAGCTTAAAGAGAATGTGAACAAGAGGGACACAGAGGCCCTATAGGTAGAGCACATTGAAATCCCAAAGATATGCCATACTTCTAAAATACAAAAAAATGTCATATGGGGCTGGGGATTTGGCTCAAGCGGTAGCGCGCTCGCCTGGCATGCGTGCAGCCCCGGTTCGATCCTCAGCACCACATACAAAGATGTTGTGACTGCCGAAAACTAATAAATAAATGTTAAAAATTCTCTCTCTCTCGCTTAAAAAAAAATGTCATTTGAAGGCAAGCAGATTCTCTTGTACTCTTGAAAAGCACTTCCTTTTTCCCTGTGAAGCACTCACACTGTCTTATCTGCTATATATGACTCCCTATGACTCGGCTTTATTTTGGCATACATCGGCAATGTATAAATGGCTGGTCCCTTAAGGTTCGATAGGTTTAAGTACTGTGTCATTCGGTCCACGTCACTTTGACTAGGGTGGCTGAAATAATTCAAGACAAGCAGAAGTGTGTTTTAGAGAAAAGTTCAGAAGTTTCAATGCAGACAGGAATAATTGATGTGAAAAATCAAAGAAAAAATGGCCACTTGAAAAAAATAAACACCTTGTCCCTCTGGGAGAGTCTAACAAGGAGTATATACCAATATCATCTATGAATAAAACTTTACCTATAAAAACAGCTGAGGACCAGAAGGGAAAATGGATCACACGACTGACAAACAGGAAAAGGGGTATTCTGTGTGCTTCTGTTTTTCTTTCCTTGGCTCACAATATGGTACTGATTTACTTTTCTTTGTTGTTTTCCTGGATTTTCCCATCCGTGCTCCTGAAGCCACTACTGTAGAGGACCAGTTCTTGTCTGCTGATTTGTTTTATTCAATGTGTCCAATGACCAATACTCCACATCTACACATGTAGTTCAATGAGATGAGCCTTAGACGATGTTTACCATGTTCATTTCTGAATGCTTGTTCTCAATTTCTGCACTTTAAAATTTGGTATCAGTTCATATCACTGATTGAAAAAAAAGTCCTTTGGATAGGTCTACCAGCCATATTTTTAGTAGCATTGCTTTATGAGAAAATTAATTTTGAGCCTAAGGAGTCTTAAATAATCACCTCACCTGATGTTTCTTTTTTATTTTTTGTTAATGGGGGTTAAATCCATAAAAGCTTTCTCACTAAAATATATCCCCTGCCCTTTTCATTTTTTGTTTTGTGACAGGGTCTCACTAAGTTGCTGAGGCTGGCCTTGAATTTGTAATCCTCTTGCCTTGGCCTCTAGAGATGCTGGGATTCCAGGCAAGCACCACCACACTTGGCTTGCTTAGCTGGTATTTTTTATAGTGGCACTGGATGTATTTGTACACTATTTAAGACAATGCATAACACTTCCAAATATTGAGAAGTGGGATAAGGGCCACCTCTGTTGACTATCTACTAGTCTAACTAGGTAGATGAGCTGAGACCTACAGACATTAGACTTGCCCAAGATTAGTTAACTGAATATTGGTGACACCCAGATTCCCCTTCACATAGTTCACTGCATCTGTGCTGTTTAGTGCTACATTCCTTTTTATTAGTTAAGATATCTAAGTGTGTGTTCCATTCTCTATAATCTTTTTAATTAATATCTTGTATTTCTCAAGGATATAAATTTCATAGGTGAAAACAAAATTAATTGGATGTCTTATCTAGAACATGTACTGAGGGCTGGAGATATAGCTCAGGGGTAGAACGCATGTGAAGCCCTGGATTTGATCCCCAAAACTAAAAAAAGTTGAACTGAGAAACCAAAAAGACAATTTTGCTCTTTAGCAGTAAGTATCCAAAAAACCAGTCAAGTAAATGGTTGAGAGGAAAGAGATTGAGGAACAGAGAAACCAGTTTTTCACAAAAACTTTGTAAAACTATTTCACTCCTTAAATAGCATACATGTAATATTCTGACATAAATTAAAGAAAAATTATACACTAGTGTAAAGTATATTAAAAGTATATTAAAGTATCTTAGTAGTTCCTCCATTTATAATGTGAATGTCACAATTACTCTGTAACCTGACATTGCCATGCTTACCTTTCACCAGTCTCGTTCTCTGGAAGAAGAGCCACAGCATTTTGTGGATTCCAGTTTCCCAAAGCATCATAACTTCCACATATCGCAAAAACTTCGCCTAAAGAAATACAAAAGTCTTTTCCTAAGCAGGAAAGTTTCAAATTTCAAGTTTAGGAAACAAGAATAACCCTTTGCACTAGTTCAACTGGCTGTGTGTTCTTTGGCCAAGATAGAAAAGCTTCACATGGAAACATGGGGAAGATCCAGGGACCCACTAGCACCTATATTTTATTTAACTTGACTCACCTCTCTAGAACCAAAGTCAGAGAAAATGGGAAGGCACACGGAAGAAATTCTCTTCATTTGTTCAACTTCGTACTGAGATAGTAACAAGCACTCAAGAATACAAAGTGATCAAGCCACAGTTACTGCCTTCAAGGCAGTTTCCAATTTAAAAAGGCAAACCCTAAATGCACGTAAGCCTTCTAAAGAAATATTAACCAATGTTTTCCAAGAATTCAAATAGTGACTATTAACTATTAATCAAGAACTTTATCAATGGAACAATAGCAGCAATTTAACTATAAAACCCTCAAAACAAAGACATAGTGAAAAATCCAGTACTCCTCACTCTAATAATGACTATTTTTTCACCTGAATACTTCTCATCTATATAGGTATGCCTGCATTTTACCAATTTTACTTTGTATTTCTACTGATTCCCTGGGAATACATTTCTGAAAAAAAAAGGAAACATTTTATTAAAACAAATCCACCTCTATCTTTAACTGGCCCTCATTTTTAAGAGAGTACAAAGATGTGAATGCTAACTAAAGAGAATTTGTAGAGGACTCCCCCCCCATACATATCCTTTTTACTTGTTCCTTCCCTTTCACTTTTCTTTCTAATCATACTCCCTACTCTCCACATTCAACAGTGATCATGCTGCAAAGAGGAAATCAAGGCAATGGGATGCTATGGAAGGTAGGAGTGGGGTCTTCCCATGTCTCTTCCCTATCCCTCTACTTCCTCCTTCCCACCTATAGAGTCAATAGGCACCATTATCTACTTCATTCTAGTCCCTGAGAATGTGTCCCCCCTCATAAAGCTGAAATTCTGTGGCCAGTCCATCTGCCTGACATGGCCAGCTCCTTCAAGCTAAAACTGCCTATTCACAACTCCCTTAAAGGGTATAATATAGTTCTTCTGTCTTCTCTCCAGGAGGCTACATACAGGACCAGAGGTGAGCACTTGGCCCTCTAGAGTCAATAAGTCAGGTGACTAGCAATCTTCAAACTGCAAAATCTACCCAGAGTTAGAGCTGTACCAGATAATCTTGACAACATGAACTTGAAAACACACACACACACACACACACACACTCTTTGCCAATTGCCATGAAGGTTGCTAGAATAAAGATGTTAGCTACAGAGTGAGTCACTAATTTATTCTCTGAATACATGTTTACTATATGCCTGTCTGTGCCAAGCACTATGCTAGGTGCAGGAATTTGACATAAACAAGACCATGTTTTCACAGAGTTTACAATCTGCCCACAACAATAAAAAATTATTGAAATAATTTTAATAAAATCTTTAGAATATGCTACAAAACAGTGCCAGACATTAAGAAAATTTTGCAGGGGTCCTCACCTTGTGGACTGTGGAAGTTAGGAGTGGGGGTGGGGTGGGGACACAGAGTAGACATAGGAAACCATTTGAGAAAAACTCAAGAGGAAAGGAGAAGGAACATAGCAGATCTGAGGAACTGAAAGGTAGCCAGTATACTCAGTATTTTAAAGAAAGAAGTCCATAAACCGGATGTAGCACTGTTTTGATATGCTATCTAAACTAAAATTAACTCATAGTACTTCTACAGACTACTCATAGTACTCATAGTACTTCTACAAAACTAAAAGATAATTACAAGTATCCAAAGTTATTTTAGCTAAATATTTCACCAGCTTCTTGGACTAGCTAGCACAATTTCCCTCATTTTCATGTTAATTTAAAAATCACAGCCCAACCATTTTCCTTCTGTGCAAAATTAAATAAATCTACAGCTTTTCTCAAACATGAGAATGAGACACTTAGAGGAAGGTTTTCCCCTAAGCATTTACTGTTCTCACAGTACATTTCTGATAAGCAAGGCTATAGATATTTTCATCTAAAATTTAGGACCACTTTAATAACAACTCCATATTTAAATAATTTAGATAGGGAAAAATGCTCATTTAATTTAAAAAAATTGTTTTAAAGTAAAATGTACAATACCTGGTAAAAGATTTCCTCTTATTTCAAAGGTAACTTGAGAAGGTGTCATTTTGATGGATTTGTTTTAGGATGTCTTGCTAGGAAGAAAAAGAAAAGTTACTTACAGTACATTAAAATACTGGCATTAGACAGTTATCATCAGGAAACAAGTAAAACCAAGAACTATGTTTACATTTTGTAAAAGAACATTTAATGTCTTTGCAGCTTTACAGAGGGTTGTATACTCAAAGAAAAAAGGTCAAAAAGCAAAAAAATGAAAAATCAATCTCAACTATGACCAAAACATTCATTAATTTAGAGTCCTTATATATAAAATGACTGCATTAATTGGGAAATACCTAACAAGATTTAAAGTAAAATTTACAACAAACCTATTCTGTAAGAATGGACCCACCTAAAATATTGCTAAGAAAATTGTCCAAACTTAAGAAGAGTCAAGAGTTTCTTGCCACACATTTTCTCTTCTGATAAGCAACTGTTCTGAATTCAACCTATCTTTCCTGACCAGATTCATGTTATTAGGGAGGTGGGGGGAATATAAATACAAAAAAGTTTGACTCAAGAGGATTTCTACTTCAATAAGAAGGTGTGGAATGTAATTCTTATTCTTATTTAAGATAATGAAGATTGAATCCAGGGATGCTTTAATGCTGAGCTATATCCTCAGACCTTTTTATTTGAGTAAGTGTCTTGTGAAGCTGTTGAAGTTGACCTCGAATAGGTAATCCTCCTGTCTCAGCCTCCCTAGTTGCTGGGATTACAAACCACCCTGACCCCTGACCTGCTGACTTTAGTAACAAGGAAACAACCAAAAAAAAGTATCACTCACTGAAACTAACTAGTTTTTTTCCCCCTTTCTTTCCAGTAACACATTTTATGTCAACTAGAATATTCGTCCTTACATTCCTGACTTTGAATCACTTTGATGATTTATAGAAATCTAAATCTCTAAGATTTTGAGATCTTTTACTGTTTTCACATTTTCTAATTTTTTCCTTCTTCCCTTTCTTGGTCAAAGGAATCATCCCCTAACTTAAGTAACTTGAGGAAAGACAGAAAACAGCTTTAAATACATACATACATATTGATATCTAGATATATAAACACACACACAAATAGTTACATAGTTTAAAACACATACTCTCCATAAGGATATATCATACTATAACTTCTAATACCTCCAAGACTTATAAATCCCAATCCATCAAAGTTCCTAAAAGAATTTCAATGTCTTTATTCTGCATCATTTCCATTAACTAATCACCTAAATTTCATTAACATCTATAGATTATAAAATAATCCTAAATTATTTTCATAGCTATTCATTCCTCTATTTCTTCTCTGCTTCCTTTCCCTCCCTCTGAACAAATGCATAACTCTACAAAGGTCATTTAATAAATATTGCTACCCAACAGTTAACAACATCAAGGTATCTATTATCATTGGTTCTCACTAAAGGCAATTTTACCCTCTAGGGAATATGGGTAATATCAGGAGGCATTTTTAGTTGTCACAACTGAGAGGGTTCTTCCTAACATTTAGTGGATAGAGGCCAAGGGTGCTGCTGAACACCCCACAGTGCACAGAACATCCCTCCATGTAAATGTTCAGGTCCAAATATCAATAAGGCTGAAGTTCAGAAACCTGACCTATAATAGCTATAGAAATAGGATCAAGAGTCAGAGCTCGGGGCTGGGGATGTGGCTCAAGCGGTAGCACGCTCGCCTGGCATGCGTGCGGCCCAGGTTCGATCCTCAGCACCACGTACAAAGATGTTGTGTCCGCCAAAAAAATAAATAAATAAATAAATTCTCTCTCTCTCTCTCTCCCTCTCCTCTCTCTTGAAAAAAAAAGAGTCAGAGCTCAATGTGAGCTACAAACTATATATCATCACATTTATATCAATTATAAAATGTAATACTAAAAATACACTTTATACTTTTATAATACTGGTGTCATGATGTACTTAGACAAAGAATTCCATATTTGATGACTCTACTATTTCAGTTAATAAATTCAAGACTGGAGAAAACTTGTCCTTGATCAAAATAATTTCCAAGATATGTCACTCTACTTTCTGTGTCTAAGAGTAAACACCATCAATTTAAAGTATATACATCCAATTCTGGAATTGTCAAAGAACATTCTCAAAATAAAGAGCTCTAGATTGTTACTCCCTCATTAATTTGTTATCTGAATACTTTAATAATTTAAGACGACATCTGATATTAATCTGAGTATAACCGTAAGAGTATATTTCTTTCTAATAAAATTGTTCACTGAAGCACTACAATCTTACATTTAACATACCTCTATCATATGAAGAAGAAACCTTAAGGCTAGCAAAAAAAAAAAAAAAAAATCTTGATTTTTAAGCAACTAATTTTGAGAGCATAAACCTCATCATCCAACAAAATGGCTAAATGGCCAACTTCAATCTTAAACTGTAACTTGTACTTTTTATTTTTTAGTTATTGGTGGACATAATATCTTTATTTTATTTTATGTGGTGCTGAGGACTGAAACTTAGTGCCTCAAGCATGCTAGGAGAGCACTCTACCTCTGAGCCACAACCACAGCCCTATAACTTGTACTTTAACAGGGTTTACTAACACAATTCTCAACTAAGAACAATCTCATCTACATGATTACAGAGTTGATATATCACTGCTGACCAATTTTATTTTTTGGCTTTTTAAAAAATTTTTATTCTAATTTGTTATATATGACAGCAGAATGAATTACAGTTCATATTACACATATATAGTGCATCATTTTTCATATCTGGTTGTATATAAAGTACAGTCACACCATATGTGTCTTCATACATGTACTTAGGGTAATGATGTCCATCTCATTCCACTATTTTTCCTACCCCAATGCCCCCTCCCCTCCTCTCCCTCCACTTTGCCCTATCTAGAGTTCATCTAATATTCCCTTACTCTCCCTCCCAACCCCACTATGAATCAGCCTCCTTATATCAGAGAAAACATTCGGCATTTGTTTTTTGGGGATTGGCTAAATTCACTTAGCGTAATATTCTCTGACCAATTTTAAATAACCAATTCAACCAATACGAGAAATCAGATATAGGGCTGGGGTTGTGGTTGGTTCAGCAGTAGAGCGCTTGCCTAGCATGTTCAAGGCCCTGGGTTAAATCCTCAACACCAGATAAAAATAATTAAAAATAAAGGTATTGTGTCCAACTACAACTAAAAAATAAATTTTTTTTTTTTTAAAGAGAGAAATCAGATGTAACCATTTCTATATCTTAAAAACAACTGCTGGTACAAAACTATCCCTAGATTTCTACTACATTAAAACCAACAGGAAAGGTTGTAAATCTAATAAAAGGGAAATAAATCAGCTGATTATTAAAATTGGGCTTTTCATTCCTAAAGTTGTTTTATAAAGTGGCTATAGTAACTTGGCAGTAAACAGCTGCAGTAAATGTACTATACAAAGTTATATATACAAGCACAAAATTGCCCCACCCCAAAAAAACCTCCCCAAAACTCAAAGCATCACCTTCCATTGAACTGACAAGTCAAATCAAGCAAAGTAGTTCAAATTTCCACTCTCCAAAAATAAATATCATCCCAACAAAAGAGAGAGAGCTGCTTCTGGTGCAGGGTTGAAGCATACAGTTTTGGCACCCAGCTATCACCAAAACAGCAATGACAAAGTGCAAAACGGATCTACTGCGGACCACAAAATTTACACATCCACTGGTACTTCTTCCTCTCCCAAACAAACAAAAACCATCCCAAAACAGAGGGGGAGGTCTTCCAGATAAACAGAAAACTAGAATAAGATTAAAAAAAAAAAAAGCTAGTCACTGTATGCACCGAGCTGACTATGTAGATATTTTAAAACAATTCACTTATTACCTCACAGACTACATATACTTCCTGAGACAGGTTTTGGTTTGTTTGCTGAGTAAAAAAAAACAAAAACAAAACTGGGCTTTTAAAAGATAAACGGCAATCTCACCTGAGATTGAGTAGTGCTTAAAACTATTGTAACATTTTTAAAACTTTAGCAAAATGATATTGCAATTAATTTAAATCTTTAAAAATTTTAGAGTTCACACTACCTGTCAAAATAAATTTTACTGTATTCTTTTTACCAAACAAACTTTCCCAACACTTGACTTTACCAGTTCACAAGCTTGGGAAACAAAAGATTTAAACAAACCAAGGTACAGGAACATTTAGTTTAGAGGTAAACTGAACTCAGACATTTTTTGCTAAAGAGTGTATGTCTGGCCAAAAAGAATCTGTTTTCTTTCCAAATTCTTCAAGGAAAAAGTTATTTCCAATTAGCCTTGCTCTTCTCTAGACTCCAGCAGCTGTGATCCTCTTAACTAGCTATAGTAAAGGAACATATGAAATCCCTACAATTAATCTGTTATTTTTGGTGGAGGATCATCATGATCCCACTTTTCTGACCTCTACATACTTTAACTCGATGTTTTAATCCAACACAATGTACATATTAATGGAATTTTATTTAGAAAGCATTTCTGAAGTAGATTTCATTAAGCTACATTAACTTTCTAAACAATGCAGTAACATTTTTTTCCAAATGTTTTCCATTTCATTTTCTGATGTATATATTTCATATACTTTCATATACATGTATATTGCATATGTATTTCATATACTTTAATGTTTGAGTTATACACAAAATTTGATTCATCAACCTACTTTTTTTACATACCAAATTTTATTCACTATGAGTTTGCTTTTGTGGTCCTCATTTCTTTGAGCCCAGTTTTCCTGTCTTACTTTGCAGATTTAAATTTTGTATAGAACACTGTCTAGATCTTAAACCAGCAATGGACTGGGCTTTATGCAGTCCTGCCTCGGTTGATTTTTGTGCTATTTGTATCTAGAGCACTAAAAATAGGAAAAAGACTGATGGCTTGTATTTTTTTCTTAGTTATGTAATAACTGTTAGAAATGTAGCAAATAGAAGCAGCAGCATTAAGAGGTAGAGTAAGTTGATAGGAGCATGGCAGAAACCGGGAGGGTGACAGAAAGGAGTGTGAAAACACCCTCAGATCCAAACATCCTGCTTTTGCTTGGTTTGATCAGTTCCTCTTTGCTGGTACTACAGACTCAACAGCTGCCTCAAGGTGAAAGAAGTATCTACAATTCCTGCCAGATTTCCTTTCCAACTAGGCAGTGCGTGAGGGAGGAAGGGGCCAGAAGAAGCGCCTAACTCATGAGGCTTTTTCCGAAAACTCAGGTTTGGGGAGACATGGAATAAGCAAAGCTTAAGAGAGGTGGAGGAGGACAGCAGCCTCAAAATTTTATCGAGGGCACTGATGACTATTCCTGGAATAGGAATATTCCTAATAAAGAAAGGCACTGTGGTTCCTTGGAAGAACTTGACTTAAAAGCAAGCCCAAGACTTCTGGTCCAAATCAAATGCTCACTCTGCTACTTTGGGGAGTTTTCTTTTGTGGTCACTATTTTTAGGCAATTGGGAGGGAAAAACAGTTGTCAAGACACTGTGAGTTACTTAGGGACACAGTGGTAGTGGGCAAGGGGACTGCTGTGGGAAAGGGGTATCAGGGGACTTCTGTTGCATTTTGTGTGTTTCTTTGTTCCTTAACTTAGTACTGTGTATATTCTTGGCGGTCCTACGCTCTATAAATTCTGGCCACATGTTTCAAAAGGGAACCAAGCACTGGACAGTCCCGGGGAACCGTGGTCGCGGAACAAAAGCGGGTATACTCCCATCCACCGACTTACCACCGCAGCGAACGTCAAGGCCGCCGAGGCTCCCGACGAGGCGCCCCGGCCGCAGCCGCGGAACCCCGCCAGCCCCTCGGCCCGGCGCCCCCCGCCCGGCCGCGTCCCGGGGCTGGGACTGCCCTGACACCTCGCCTGCCACGTGAGCAGTCGCCGCGGCCCGCCCCCGGCGCCCGGCCCGCCAGCCTTACCTGCCGAGTCCCCGGGTCAGCGGTCCGCGGCACCGCCGCGCCGGAGAGCGAGGGCCGCAGGCTGAGGTGCCGGGCGCCCGCCGTCCACACCTCGCCAGCGCTCCTCCAGGCGATCCGCGGCAGCGCAGAGCGGTAGGAAGCGCCTCCGCTCAAACCGGTTTCAGCTGCTCCAGACCAAACGGCCAGGCCACCCCATGGGGCGGGGCCGGAGGGCGGCGAGGCGGGGCCTGACGTCACGCCCGGCGCTGTCCCGGCCAATCGGAGGCCGCGCGCCAGGGGCGGGCCCGCGCTTTCCTGGAAAGGGCCCGCGACGGCGGCCGAAGGTGGACGGGTATCCCCGGGTTCCCGGCGGCTGGCTTACTACTCCTATCTGGGCTGGTAAACGCGCTTGCAGAGGGAACGCCAGCTCCGGCCGCGTTCATCAAGGACCAAGGGCGGAGGCTGAAGCGGCAATTCTTCCACGTTTGAAAGTGAGGGAGATTAGAAGGCTTGATTTTTCTTAGAAACTTTCATTCAGTTACAAAGCAGTCACTTTGGGATCAAATCATTAAAGTTGAAGATAAAGATCGGGAAACCTAAAATGGTTCAGAGTTGATCCTTTGCCATTCAAAATATAGTCTACAGGCCCGCAGCATCTAGAGACAGCTCTCATCTAATCCCAGACCTGCCTAACCGAATCTGCATTCAACAACACCCCGAGGCTATTTGTATGCCAAGGAAAGTATGAAGGAACTTTTCTAAAAGTAGAAAGACCCTTTCTGAGGAAATTGTAGTCTAAAATGTTCTAAAAATAAACCCTATTAAAAAAAAAAAAAAAACTTTTCCCTCTCCTTTGATGGTCCTCAAAAAATTAATCAGTATTTATCAAACTGCTACCAGCGTCAGGGTTAATCTTTGCTTAACTTCAAGTAAAATTATGTTAACATTTAAATTTAGTGAAATACTGAAAATTAAGAACCACATTTTTGGGAGATGTTATCTTCAGTAAAAGATAGTTGTAGTTACAAGTTGATTCAAATGGGCCTTCTAAAAAGGTATTTGGCTTAAAAAAACAAAAACTCTTGCTTGCTATAGACCCAGCTTCTAGTCTTATAAATCAGATTGTTTATGGTCACATTTGATATTTGAACTTGGATTAGATCCCAGGACATTTCTGACAAAGTCATTCAGTTATTAAATAATTAATGGGTGCTTGCTTTTTGCTGGACACAAGATACAATGTTTTTTCATTTTTTATTGCACTCATTTTAATCCCAAATTTCTTGAAGAATTAAACTTTCCTCCTATTATATACCTTTATTTGTTAAAGTCCGCTGCTTTCACTGTCCTTAGATAACTTTGGAATCAATTTCATTCCTTTGCTGTTAGTCATATTTAAGTGATGAATTTTTTCATATATTTGCTTCCTTTAAGTGTTTATAGATCTTTATTTTCCTGTGCTCACCATTTAGTCAAGTTATTTTTTTAGTCAAGCTATTATTTGCCTAATTGTTTATAGTTCAATGATAGACCTAAACCATATTCCTTCCTTAAATCCTCTTGAAATAACAATTACAGTTGGCCCTACATATATGCATATTCAACTACTCACAGATCAAAAATATTCAGGAAAAAAAGTTGCATCTGTACTAAACATTTAAAGAGTTCTTTTTCTTTTCATTATTTCCTAAATAACAGAGTATACAAAATTTGCCTTGTATTGAGTACATCATCTATAAGTAACTTAGAGATGATTTAAATATAAAAGAAGATGTGGAAGATGTGCAGAAATTAGACTAAAACAGTTACATTTATATAAGGGACTTACTTAATAATTTTGTTATCCCAGGAAGTCCTGGAAACAATCCCCTATGGATATGGAGGGACAACTGTATACACATTTTGAAAAATACCCTAAGGGCTGGGATGTAGCTCAGCGGTAGAGCACTTGCCTAGCTTATGCAAGGTCCTGGATTCAACCCCCAATCCTGCAACAACTACTACAACAAAAATCCCCTGACTGGGCCAAAAATTAAGGAATTTCTAAAAGATATGAAACAAGCCAATAGCATTAGATGATTAACATAGAACATGGACCTACACAGGGAAAAAAGGATTCCTGGAGATGCTATTTTGCAGTCTTGCTTACAAACTGTTATAGAACATATTTTAGATTATGCTGTTTATTTGGTTATGATTGAGATATTGAAGTAGAACATAAATAACATATTCCTTTCTCTTGCCACTTCTGTGGAATATTGTAATTTTCTAGACACATGGTTGATGAGATTAATTTAAGTCTTACCTCACTGTTTCCAAAAAAGCTGCAGCTGAAATTAGAACTGCAAGATTAGGAGCCAGACCCCCTGACTTGTCTTCTATTTTACCTGTCTCTGACATTTTATTTTATTTTATTTTTTACTACTACGTCATTTTGTCTGTGACATTTTAAATAAAATCTTTGGTAAATTTTACTGCCATTGATAAATTTTGACAGAAAAATCTGGTGAGCCCATTTAATTTCTTAATTAGGTTATCTAGAACACATGCTTATATCTTCTATGTCTTCTAGATATGTTCCATTTTATTTGCTGAAATTATTTTTATTAGGTTCAATATTTTCATATGCATTTTACCTTTCATGTGTATTTTACCACAGAAAATTACTTTTATGTTCATACCATTATTTTTTTAAACAAACCACCAACTATAGCTTCTTCCACTGTGAGTTTCTTTTTGTGGCCATTATTTTACTGAGTTTAATTTTGCAAACATGTATTTTTTTCACAAAGTATTGATTCTTTCAATAATGTTTACATAACAGCACATTTTTATCATGGCAATTTTAGCTATTATCAGTTTTGTTGTTCTGATTCTTCTCCCAGAAACATTCATCATGACTAGATAAAACACTCACTGCTGATACTTATCTCTTGCCCAATCTATGAAATATTGTGAGTATTCCTCCAGTATTCCAGTTGCTCCACTATCAGACTCAAATGCTATCACTTTTGTGTTTTGTGCAACTCACTGGTAGCCCTGTACCTCAAAAAGCCTTTCCGCGGAATTCAGGGATTTATTTCCTCTGTTTGCCATCACAGATAATTCCCCAACTTATAATATGCACTACTTATGCTTCATGATGACAAAATGTTAGTGCTAACTATTGATTGTTCTTTCATATAAAGATCTCTCCCACACAGAGGAAATCGAAGTAACTTCTGGGTTCCAAAGCAATTCAAGTGACTTATAAGCCTTCAAGTCAGGTGTGGTGGCATATGCCTGAATTCCCAGAAAATTGAAAGGCTGAGGCAGAAGGATCTCAAGTTCAAGGTCAGTCTGGGCAATTTATCAAGACCCGTCTCAAAATAAAATAAAAAGGGCTGGGGATGTAGCTCAGTGGTAAAGCACCTCTAGGTTTGCTCCCCAATACCAAAAATAAAAATAAAAACCTGAACCCTAAAACCAATTTCAAACTGGCTACAGCTTTTTCCCATGTTGCTTTCAGAGTTCTCAAATTCACTTTAGGTTCGTTTTATTGTATTTTGATACTTAAGGGGTGCTTAACCTTTGAGCCACATCCCCTGTGTCCTTTTTATTTTTTGTTTTGAGAGAGGGTCTCACTAAGTTGTTTAGGGCCTCACTAAATTGCTGAGACTGGCCTTGAACTTGGTATCCTTCTGCCTCAGGCTTCCAAGTTCTGAGGATTACAGGCCTGGGCCACTGAACCCAGCCCATTATAGGTTTAAAATCTTTGAAACAAGAAAGATTCAAATGGCAAGATCAATTGTCAATCCTTGATTCATTTCCTCTCCAGTTAACTGTAAATTCAGGCACCACAGGATTTTTCAGATGAAGGTTGAAAAGGCACCCAGCAGCCACCTAGCACAGTGCCTGCTCCTCTATAATGCTGAGGTCCCTTCCAGGCTTCACTAAACCTCCCTTCCATGAAGGAATTGTTCTAGGGCAGAGTCTTGCCACAAAACTGAAGCAGAGCTGGGTGCAGTGGGGCACACCTGTAATCCCAGTGGCTGGGGAGGCTGAGACAGGAGGATCACAGTTCAAAGCCAGCCTCAGCAACAGCTGGGGCACTAAGCAACTCAGTGAGACCCTGCCTCTAAATAAAATACAAAATAGGACTGGGAATGTGGCTCAGTGGTCGAGTGCTCCTGAGTTCAATCCCTGTTACCAAAAAAGAAAGAAAACTGAAGCAGAAATGAAGACCCCCCTCTTCACCCTAGTTCTTGTGTTCATGCCAGAAATATTTCAGACATGTGGCTAAGAGGAGTAAGCATGAGTTTATTGAAGGGATAGGAAAAGAAAAAAGGGGACACTCTCAAGAGAGAGAGTGGGACCTCTCAGAAAGGAAAAGGGCTGCATGCCTCTCCTGCCCTCTGGTTTTATTGGGGTCTATATTAGTTAGTGTTCTCTAGAGGAACAGAACCAACAGGAGGTATGATTATGAAAGGGGGATTTGTTAGATTGACTTACACAGTCAGAGGCCGGATATTCCGCAATGGCTTTCTGCAGGCTGGAGAGCTGGAGGAACCAGCAGCGGCACAGTCCAAGATGCTGAACCTCAGAACAAGAAGAATCAGTGATGCTACCCCAGTCTGAGACTGAAGGCTTCTGGAAAGTCCCTGAAAAATCACTGGCAGAGTCTACTTTGGAAGAGTGAATGAAAGTCTGATGTCCTCAGGGAATCACGGCAGCAATCAAGAAAAACCAAGCTTCCATCTGCTGCTGCTTCCTAATTCTTCCAACTTTTATTCTGTTTAAGCCTCCAACCTCCTGGGTGGTGCTGCCCACACTTAGGGAGGGTCGACACTTCAGTTTGCTATCCCACATGCCAATCATTCCTAGACACACCCTTACTGACTTATCCAGAAGCCTCTTAATCTTCTGCATCTCTTAATCCAATCAAGTTGACTGGTCAAGTTGACCATCATAGAGTCCCAAGGAACTTTCCAGAGAGTTCTGCTCAGGTCCACCTTTTGGCTCACAGCAAAATGATATCAAATTTTCAAGTCTCCACTGTGCATGGCAGTTCTAGGTCAGTTTGACCCATGCTGATCAGTTCTAATTGGAATCGTATTTGTGGTGGCGGCTTGTTTTGTTTTTTGTTTGGTTTGGTTTGGTATTAGAGATTGAACCCAGCAGCACTTTACCACTAAGCTACAGCCCCAACCCTTTTTATTTTTTGAGGCAGTGTCTTGCTAAATTGCTTAGGATCATTATAAATTGCCAAGGTGGCCTGGAATTTGCAATCCTTCTGCCTCAGCCACCCAAGTCACTAGGATTACAGGTGTGTTTTACTGCACCAGACTGTAACCTATTCTTATGATTAGGGAGAATTATCCTTATCTCCCTGAGTTGTAGGATCTGGTCTGTGTAAGGGTCACAAAAGTCCCCTCTCTGGGGTAACTTGTATTCTTTTCATCAGCAGTTCACCTACATTTCTCCTGTGAATGAAAGGGTGTTTGCTGATGAATTTAACATATCCTGTTGACTTAAGCCAGGCAGGGATACAGGTAAATGGCTTTTAAAAAGTAAAGAGCCAGGCACAGTGGCACATGCATGTAATCCCAGTGGCTCTGGAGGCTGAGGCAGTAAAATTGCAAGTTCAAAGCCAGCCTCAGCAACTCAGCAAGACCCTGTCTCTAAATAAAATATTTTTAAAAGGGCTGGGGATGTGATTCAGTGGTTAAGCACCTTTGAGTTCAATCCCCAGTACCAAAAATAAATAAATAAAAAATAAAAAGGATTAGGAGATATGGTTTAGTGGTAAAGTGCTCCTGAGTTAAATCCCCAGTACCTCCTCCCCCAAAAAAAATATTAAGAAAGAAAGAAAAAGAAAATATATAGGGATCATTACAATAGGCCCAGTTTATAAAATTATTTCTTCAACCTCTTGTTCCCACCACTCAAATCTGTTCCCTATCAGAACCACCAAGTTCATGAAATTTGATTTGATTGTAAGATAATACTAAGAATCAAAAAGGGCTCTTCTTTATACTATACCTTTATGCTTTCTTAAAACTTAGAAAAAAATTATGAAGACCCAAGAGTAGTTGGAATAAAGTAATACCTGCTCTAAATCACAGAATTATGGCAATGAAGCTATTTGCTTAGTGAGGGAAAGAAAGAAGAAGAAAAAAAAAAAAACTCCAGTATCTACCAATTAGATTTCTTTACACTTATCTATCTATCAATTTATTTGAGTACTAGGGATTGAATCCAGTGGTGCTTTACTCCTGAGCCACATCCCCAGCTCTTTTTTATATTTTGAGACAGGGTCTCACAGAGTTGCTTATGGTCTTGCTAAATTGCTCAGGCTGGCTTTGAACTTGCCACCGTCCTGCCTCAGCCTCCTGAGCCGCTGGGGTTATGGGGATTAGCCACCTCACCCAGCTCCTTACCCATATTTTAAATCCATATAAACATAAAGCAAGAGCATGAAAGAATTTTTAAAATTTACTTAATGGAAGAATAGTCTTAAAATATTTGTCACTCTATAAAGTTTTCTTCCCCACAGAAAGGGACAATTATTTTTCATAACTGATTGGGAAAACTTTCCATTCAATTTTGACTAACTGGAAATAAGTCATTTGGGATAACTTGACCCATCAAGGTGTTAGTTCAATTGTTCATGTTTTGATAGCATTGCGGAAATATCCCAAATAGTGAGATAACATTTGTAAATGACATTTCTTATTTTATTTTTATTTTTTTGTGGTGCCACGGATTGAACCCAGGGCCTTGTGCATGCAAGGCAAGCACTCTACCAACTGAGCTATATCCCCAGCCCAGTATCAAGAAGCTTTAAAGAAACATTACTACATGTAACATAAATGAACATAACTGCAATCCTAGAACACAAGGGCCCTATGAACTCTTTAGGAGTAAAGACCTTATTAAGCCAAGAAGCAAAAGTTATACTGGAAAACACTGAACTGAGCCATTTTGTGTCCCGCCTGTTCTATTTATTATTATTACTATTTTATCTTTCCAAATGTTTCCTGGTCTTGTGCATTCCTATTCAAATAGATTCCCTATGGGAATTCCCTTTCCTGCTTAAATGGCTCCATGATTGGTCAGCCATCATTTTGTCATTTTTATGAAAATACTGATGACTGTCCACAGAATGAGCTGCTGTTCTCAGGACATATCCTTCCTGTGAACAAAAGATGTCTAATAGTCTGGGCTCAAAAACCCAGCTGCCAACTCTGGGCTGGCAGCCAGCCAAAGCGAGCTGGGACTGGAATCAGGGAGTCAGGGCTTCTTGGCACTGGTGGTGCATTAATTATGTGCCTGATTTTGATGAAAAGATTAGAGACCATGCTGCTGGTCTCTCTCTATTCTACTCCTGACTTGCCGGCTCACATCTTACCTTTGTTATTTTACCCATAAAACAAAAATGAGAGTGAGAACTAACACTTCATTGCTTTTATCTGTCATATCTGTATTTTACTCTCCCATAATCAGGTTCTGAAGGGCAAGAATTACGACTTAAGGCTCTTCCTACCCAGCACAGTGCCTGTTGCACAGCAGGTATAAACATGTTTATAGAGAGCAATGAAAATTTCAGGAAAAAGTATTAAGTGAGCTTGTCGATTCTAGGTGCCAGTTTTATTTATAATAATGAAACAACACTATGTAGCCCCACTAGAGATATTTTTTTAATGTATTTAATTTTTTTTTTTCAGTAATTAGGAATTAAACCCAGGGGTGTTCTACCACTGAGCTGCATTCCTAGCTCCTTTTATTTTTTTCATTTTGAGACAGGTTCTCACCATGTTGCCCAGGCCGGCCTTGAATTTGCCATCTAATTATCCTGCACCACCAAGAAATCCCGGCCTTCAAAATATTGCTGATTCAGCTATTTGCTAGGCTTAGCCAAACCAAGATTCCCTCATGGATGTCTCTCCTTTCATCTCTCTTTTAAAATAATAGAGGAACGTTTTCTCTGTATTTTATATGCCAAGGATATGCCATAAATTATATTATGAATACGTAGTTTCCAAACTCTTCTCCTGTGTTAGCTTCTTCAAGTAATTGTCTACTTTTAGGGCCTCAACCCAGTGTGATAATGAAGAGGAGGAGGTAAGGAACACACAGCCCTGGTTCCTCCACAGGAAGAGCACTGCTGTCCTTTTCAAATGTGTGCTGGAGGGAGCATCCATCAACAGATTGGGCTTGGAAGAAATACATTTGCTCCCTGTCTAGCTGGAAATTTCTTTCACTCCCCCCACCCTGGCACTAGGGATTGAACTACCCAGGGGTACTCCACCACTGACCTATACCCCCAGACTTTTTCATTTTTAATTTTGAGACAGAGTCTTAAATTTCTGAGGTTGACCTCCAGCTCATGATCCTCTTGCCCCAGCCTCCTGAGTCACTGGGATTATAGGTGTGGGCCACTGTCCTGGTTCTGAGGTGTTCAACTCATTCCCCACCCCCCTGCTTCTTGTGGCACTCATGAAAAATATTTAAAGATATCACTGTTTCCCTCCAGGTTCACAGTTATTAACTATACAGGGCTTTGGATGCATCACCTTTCTTAGTACTCCAACTCCAGAGAGAAATTGATGGCACATGTGAATGATGATGGCTTTATTATTACTTCTCTATTTATTTGCTTATTTATTTTTGGTATTGAGGATTGAACCCAGGGTACTTTAGCATTGAGCCATATCCCCAGCCCTTTAAAATTTTTATATTTTGGGACAGGGTCTAGCTAAATAGCTGACAGCCTGGCTAAGTTATTGAGACTGGCTTTGAACTTTCAATCCTCCTGCCTCAGCCTCCCCAGTCACGCACCACTGTGATGGCTGTAATTTATGTATTTGTGTATTTATGTATTTGTTTTTTTCTGGTACTGGAGATGGAACCCAGGGCAAGCATACTACCACTGAGCTACAACCCCAGCCCTTCTAATTTATTTTAAAAGTACTTTGTGTTCATCAGCACCTAACCTAAGCTCCCATTATAATTCAAACAGAATTGCCTTCAACAATTGCTCCAATGCTTCATCATTGAAAAAGTATTTCATGCGCTGGGATGACCCTTCATAAGTCATAATATGCCAGAACAGAATTCTGTTAGCAGTTAAAAGTATTTAAAATTTTCCTCTTTTTGGCATATTGGCATTTACTACAAGGAACATCTATTGCATTTCAGTTAGAGAATAATTCCATATTGGGCAATGTGCTAGGAATTTTACATGTTTTATATTCTTAAATATAAAGATTTTATATTCTTAAATCCTCCCAACCATCTTTGAGATACTATTATTAATCCACTTCACAGAAAAGGAAACAAAGGCCACTGAGGTTAAATACCTTACCTGGTTCAGTTTGGCTGCTTGGCTTTAAACAAACCGCTAATTCTCTTGGGATCTCAGTTTTATAGGCCATAAAACTAAGATAGTATCTGCCTCATCAAATGTAAGATTAAAAAAAGAATGCCAACTGTGAAGGAGTTCTTGTGTGAAACAACTGGTCTAGAGAAAACAGCATTTTTTTTTCTTTTTACATTCTCTGCAGGTGTCAAGTACAATTAAAATAGAGCCTTTGACAGTGGTGTGCAAGAGCTAGCTCAAATGCTGAATGAGGACATGTCCTCTGAACTTCAAGCTCACTTTCTTAGGTTTGGGGTCTTGAAATTGGCCATGATGGGGGCAGAAAGAAATCATTGCAAATCATGTCTTCTTCCCCTGGAGAGCCTGTACTTCGGTATTTATCAGCACACCATACTTCCTAGATTGAGAAATGATGGATTTACTGGTCTGGCTCAAGTTCAGGCTTTATTTATTTATTTAGGTGGAATGATTCATAATTTGGCTCTATGGGTCATGAGGCCTATTTTCCCAATGAAGGAATTCCAAGAATGGCAAAAACAGTCCCAGAAAAAAAGATTTTTTTTCCCCATTTCAGCTGTTTCAATCTGATTAGGAAAACACAATATACTACATACAGTGTGTTTATTTATTTGAACTTCTTTGTTTTTATTAAATCTCTTTTGCTGCCTGTTGTTGCCCTAAAGGGCCCAGATTAATACTTTTTTATGAATAACTTACTTTGTTTGGCATACTTGTTCTTTGGAGTGGCTAGTTCATTAACCAGACAATATTTCTTCTCCTCTAGGACCATGTTTTGTAAGAATGGCTGTCAAAAAGAAATTAAGATATTCTATCAAAATCAGACAGTTGACATTATTTCAGTGGTTGCTGTTCAACCCTGAAAAGTTTGCTTTGTGTCTTTGATAAAAATGCTGGAGACTCCCTCATTCTGGCTAAAGAAAAGGAAAAACTGTTGGTTCATTGTGGCCTTCCTGAAACTCAAGCTTAAATGCAGTCGGGGACTGAAAGTAAGATTCCAATTTCCCTACCCCCACCCTGCTTCTTCAACTGTTTCCAAAATCTTGGTCCTTATCTCTGATGTCAATCCAATAACCAGGACGCAGTTGTTTTGAGGAAAAGGAAAAAGGTTTATTGCTCTGTTCGCAAAGGAGAAGCACAGCGGACTTATGTCCCAGAGGTTGTGATTCTCCCCATGAGGGAGAACAGGGAGTATTTAAAGAAGTCTGTGGAAGGATACATTTCACATGTTCTCTTCTCGGTTGGAGATGTAATTCAGTTGTTAATTTGGAAGAGAGTAATTTCCGAGATCTTCTGGTGCCATCCCCAAAGTCTGAATTACTTCATTCCTTTGGTGGGTGTGTGCTCAAGGACAGATAACTCTGCTTAGAATGAGGAAGAAAGGTAATCCTGTTCCTTCTGAAATTTGGGAGAGGGAAAGATTAGGGAGGAGCAGGGAGAGAGGAAAAGAAAGAAACATGCCCTTTTTAAAATAAGCTGCAGTGGGAGGGGAGCAGGGGCCATATTTAAAGCATAACTTGGACCACTGTTGTACAACCCCCCTGGCCTTTCTCCTGAGGGTCCTAGCTTTCCATTCTTTGACATACAGGTCATCCATAGTAACCCAGACTAGGAAGCAAAGCTAGTTTGAGCTCTGATTGGTCCTGAGATAACCACCTGATCCGAAAGAAGCAAATCATCTTATTCAGTATATTTAGCTATGATACTGTATAGTCCTAAACTCCTGCAACAAAGTATTATAAATATAGTGGTTTAAAGCAAAAGCAATGTGCTCTCTCACAGTTCAAGAAGCCAATAGTCTAAAATCAAGTTTCAGCAGTGCTACATCCTCTCTGAAGGCCCTCAGGGAGAATCCATTCCATACCTTTCTCTTTTAGCTTTGGGTGTTGTCAATCCTTTTGGCATTCCTTGATTCATAGATGCAACACTTCAATCTCTGCGTCTGTCATCTGACAGCATTCTCCTTATGTGTGTGTATGTGTGTCTGTTTCTTCTGTTCTTCTAAGGATAATAGCCATTGGGTTTAGGTTCCATCCCGAGGACTTAATTGCATTTATGGAGACTCTATTCCAAATAAGGTCACAATCACTGATATGGGAGTTAGGACTTGAACATATCTTTTGAGGGCCACAACTCACTCCAATAACATACTAATAAGAAAGTTCTCAGAATGTATTTGAGGAAGATACTTCGTGAATAATCAGTCCAAATCCAAGATGAACCAACAGAGAGAGAAACAGAACAGATGTGGAGAGGGGAGCAGAACAGCTCTGAAAAATGGAGAGTGTGGTTTCCTCTCCATCACTTTCCTCATTCACTCACCTGTTCCTTTCTTTATTTTCATTCTCTTTCTATACTATAAAAACATTGGAACCCTGACCACAGTGACTTCTCCAAAGTTGTGTGGAATAGAAGGTGATTCCTGAAAGCATGTTCACCAGCTAGAAGAAAAATGAGAAGTTTGGCAAGGTGGGATGGTGCACACCTATAAATTCAGTGACTCTGGAGGCTGAGGCAGGAGGATTGTGAGTCTGAGACCAGCCTCAGCAATTTAGTGAGCCCTTAAACAACTTAGGGAGAACCTGTCTCAAAATTAAAAAATAAAAATGCCTGGCAATGTGGCTCAGTGGTTAAGTGCCCCTGGGTTCAATCTCTAGTGTACAACCTCTCCCCCAAAATAATTTTGTGACAGGGTCTCACTAAATTGCTGAGGTTAGCCTTAACATGGGCTCCTCCTGCCTCAGGCTTCTGAGTGTCTGAGACTATGGGTGTACATCACCAGGCTCAGATCCTCATGATGTTTTAGTTTGTATTTCCCCAAAAGCAAACTTGAGGCAAAGCCTTGCATTCAAGTAATTTGCTTGTGACATGATCTCAGGAAGTCTTGGCATGAAGAAGGAGACAGCAAAGGAGACATGCCAGTAAAGAGTATGTAAATCAGTGGTGTGATGATGGTAAATGTTTAATAGGGGCTCTCTAGGAAAAAAAAAATCTGATTTGTAGGATTTGCCAATTTTCATGGCATAAATATTTCTGCCATGGTCATTTTCCAGCCATCAATGGGACATTACTGAATGTTGATTTGAGATGAGAGGTGAGGTTGTACACCTTTATATAGTATTTCCTTGCGGGGTGGGGGGGTGGTATATAGTATTTCTGTTGAATGAATACAATAGATATGAATAACCTTAAGAGTGGTTAGGATTAATGAGTTTTCATATGTCTCCTATGGAGAGCTAGTGTACACTGGCTCTAGCACATCACACAAGAGAAACCTGCTGCTATGGGAGGCTGGGGCTCAATACTTCCAGACCTACCACAAAGCTGTGCAGACAGTTGTTAGAGGGCTTCTTAGGAAAGCATGACTTGCCTTGCTTGAGGCAATGGCCAGAGAATACTTCTGGGCAGAGAGAAAAAGCAGGAAGCCATAAATATAAAAAGGAGGTGTGTGTAGGGGTGAACTCCAGGGCAGGTTGAGGGCCACACACAGGGGCACTAACAGAATCTGTTTCCTAGAAAACAGGGATTTTTTTTTTTTTTTTTTTTTTTGAAGGGGTGGTTGTTTGTTTTTGGTACTGGGGAATTGAATCCAGAGGCCCTTTACCACTGAGCTACATCTCCAGCCCTTTTTATTTTTTATTTTGAAACAGAGTCTCACTAAATTGCTTAGGGCTTCCCTAAATTGCTGAGGCTGACCTTGAATTTCGCAATCCTCCTGCCTCAGCCTCCCGTGTCCCTGGGATTACAGGTGCACCAGAGTTGAAATACTTGTCTTGGGTTCTGTTAATAGAGAACTCTGACCAGAAAGGTCTTGCATACCTACAACTCCTAAACTGTGCTTTTCTTATGCTTCTCAGTACTTGATTTGCAGCTATTTCTCTACAGCTATTCCCAGTTCCTTGAAAATCCCACCCTACCTGTGCATTTGGGTTACTATAATAAAATACCACAGGCTGGGTGGCCTACAAACAACAGAAATTTATCCCTCACAATTCTAGAGGCTGAAAGTTCAAGATCAAGGTACTGGCAAATTTGGTGTCTGGTAAGGGCTATTTTCTGATTCATAAGTGTTTCTCTGGGGTCTCTTTTTATGAGGGTACAAATTCCTTCCTAAGGGTCCTCCTTCATGACTTAATCACCTTCCAAATGCTTCATCTCCCAATATCATCACCTTGTGAGTTAGGATTTCCCCAACCCTTTTTATTTTTTATTTAGAGACAGGGTCTTGCTAAATTTCAATGTCTGGTCTTGAATTCACAATCCTCTTGCCACAGCCTCCTGGGATTATAGGTACGCACCACTGTACTTGGCTAGGGTTAGGATTTTAACAGGTGAATTTGGAGTGGAGGACACAATTATTGAAACCATTACCAGCCAATACTTCTCCGACTTAAGCATACAGGTAAACCACCCAGAGATCTTGTTAAATGCAAGATCTAGTAGTTCCAAAATGAAGCTTGGAATTCTTCAGTCCCGAACAAATTCCAAATGATGCCATTTGCATCTGTCTCTTGAGGTTCTTGAACTGTACAATATATTTTCTCTTTTTGGTACTGGGGATTCCACCCAGGGGCCATATCCTCAACCCTTTTTATTTTTTATTTTGAGATGGAGTCTCCCTAAATTACTGAGGCTGGCCTTGAATTTGTAATCCTACTGCCTCAGCCTACGATCTCTCGGATTACAAGCACACAGCACTGCACATGATTTGAACAATATATTTTCAAGAGTTCTCGCTGATGGAGCACTGACCAAACTTCAAGGTGATGCTTGTACAAGCCATCAAAAATTAAGCCAAGCATGATGGTGCACTCCTGTGATCCCAGTGACTCAGCAAGCTAAGGCAGAAGGATCAGAAGTTCAAGGCCAACCTCAGCAATTTAGCCAATTTAGCCTTAAGTAACTTAGCAAGACACCACTGTCTCAAAATAAAAAGGCTGGGGATGGGACAGTATTAGCATCCCTGGGTTCAATTCCCAGTACAAAAAAAAAAAAAATTATATTAGCATCCAACATCATTGGGTTACTTCTTACACAAAAGTACGTCACTGCAGATTATCTGATGCTACAATCCTGGGTTTATATTTCTTCCTTAATAGTTATAGGCCAAATGACAAACTACACCCTGTAGTTATGTAGTCACTTTCACATAATGACTCATGAAAACACACCATTAGTTTGGAAAATATTTACACAGAAGGTAATATCAAACATCAAGTCTGCATCAACATCTTTGGTTCCAATTCAAATCACCTTTTCCCACATCACTTTTGTAGAAAGACCTTGAAGAAATTACCTCTTATGCTATTGCCTCTTCTTTCTCCCTGTCTTTCTATCCCCCTCCCTTTCTTCCTCTTTTCCTCCTTCCCTTTTTTCTTTCCTTCTTTTAGTACCAGGGATTGATCCCAGGTTCACTCAACCACTGAGCCACATACCCAGTCCTTTTTATTTTTCACTTTAAGATAAAATCTTGTGCTGGGTGTGGTTGCGCACACCTGTAATCCTAGCAACTCCAGAGGCTGAGGCAGGAAGATCACAAGTTCAAAGCCAGCCTCAGCAATTTAGTAAGGCTCTAAACAATTTAGTGAGATCCTGTCTCAAAATAAAATATAAAATGGGCTGAGGATTTGGCTCAAAGGTTAAGTACTCCTGGGCTCAATCTAAATTGCTGGGACTGGTTTTGAACTTGCAATTCTCCCATCTCAGCTTCCTGAGCTATTGGGATTATAAACGTGTGCCACCAGGCCTGGCCCCTCCTATGCTATTTCTATAGCTCATTGGGGCTCAGAAAACAACACCGTAAAGTGAGGATCTCAGAAGTAGCATCAGAGGCAAAATATCCCTTTTATCTCCTGCCGGTCTCTCACTCCTCTTCCCCCAAGGCAACCATAGAAATTAGAATCCTCTTTCCCAAGTCATGTTCTAGAAATCAGAATCTTTTCAGGAAAAACAGCCATAAAACCTAAAGATAGGGCTGGGGATGTGGCTCGCTTAGCATGTGTGAGGCACTGGGTTCGATTCTCAGCACCACATAAAAATAAAATAATGATATTGTGTCCACCTAAAACTAAAAAACAAATATTAAAAAAAAGTAAAAAAAAAAAAACAACAAAAAAGATATTACTCTAACCTTCCATACCTTTCTGTGTAACAGCAGCCTGTAAAAGAAATTAAGACTCTGGTCAGGTGCAATGGTACATACCTGTAATCCCAGCTAATAAGGAAGCTGAGGCAGGAGGACTGTAAGTTTAAGGCCAGTCTCAGCAATTTAGTGAGGCCCTAAGCAACTTAGCCAGACCCTGTCTTAAAAATAAAAAGTGCTGGGGATGTGGCTCAGTGGTAAATTGTCTCTGAGTTCAATTCCTCAGTACTAAAAAAAAAAAAAAAAAGAAAAAAGAAAAAGAAAAGAAATTAAGACTCTGACCAGAGTCCTGCCTGCTACTCAGAATAAAAGAATACTACAACTGAGGGGCCAAGAACTATCTGAATGGACAGGGCTTGCTGGGTTTCCCCACTCTGTCTTCCATTTGCCCAGACCCTTTTTGTCCTAGAGCCTCATGATACTTAAACATTTAGTTACAGGCGTATCATCCCAGCTACATGGGAGGCTGAGGCAGGTAGATGCAAATTGAACAGCAATATGGGCAATTTAGAAGACCCTGTTTCAAAATAAAAAAGGGCTGTTCACCTAGGGTCTTTGGATCTTCTGTCTGAAGGTTCCCATCAGGTAAAACTATGATCAAATAAATTTATTGTACTTTTCTCTTGTTGTTAACCCAAGGTCACAGGAACATTCTGTATTGTGCTGATTAAGTATAGTAGAGGAAAAAAATTATTTTTTCCATAGATATTTATATATATATATATATATATATATACACACACACACACACACACACACATCTTGAAGTTTAAACACTTGTAACAACGTATTAAAAAATGTCATCGATTGCTGGGCAAGGTGGCACACGCCTGTAATCCCAGTGGCTCTGGAGGCTGAGGCAGGAGATTCAAAGCCAGCCTCAGCAATGGCAAGGCACTCAACAACTCAGTGAGACCCTGTCTCTAAGTAAAATACAAAATAGGGCTGGGGATGTGGCTCAGTGGTGGAGAGAGTTCCTGAGTTCAATCCTTAGTGCCAAAAAAAAAAAAAAAAAGTTATCGATCAAATAGATGAGTAGATTATTAGAGTGGAAGTTAATTCGAAACTCCTATATCATACTTTTTAAAATTAATTTTAGGCCTGGGGATTTAGCTCAGTGATAGAGCCTTTGCCTAACATATGCAAGGCCTGGTGTCAATCCCCACCACTGGGGAAAAAAAAAAGCTTTAAAATTAATTTTACTTAATACTCTTATGAAGTGTTCTATAAATGACCCCAAAAAAGTTTCCCAAATTAAAAGAGTTTCACAAACTATTATATATATATATACTTCCTTTGATACAATAGGATTATAGAATTATGGCTGGAAAATGACTTTTTTTTAACCTTTTATGAAAATTAACATCAGTGTTTCCTGCTTAGATAGTAGGGTATTTACATTTTATTCTTTCTGTCCCAAATCTGTTGGGAGATTCTGGATACTTGGTGAGATTAAAATCTCCGCTCTGCAAACATCTGTCTGTTCCTCCCAGTCAATATAGTTATTGAAGGAAATCTTGGATTCTATTAGCATTTATTTTTCTCACTTCATTTTGTGAAATCACACAGCAGCTTACCAGACTGGATGGGTTCGGGCCTGTTTTAATGGTTTGGGAGTGGTGGTTGTAGAGTTGGTAACTTTCAGCAAACACCAAAACTGCTTTTATAGAAATACTAGACAACAAAATATGTCTTATGTTTTGCTTTCTAATTAGAACCGCCTAAAAATAAGGGCAGCACAAACGAAGAGAACCAACTTGAATTGTCCTGACCCCCGCAAAAGCATATCCTGAAAATAAACATCCAATTCCTTTTTTTTTTTTTTGAGGGGGAATTTGTGCATACTGAAGATTGAACTCAGGGACACTCAACCACTGAGTCACATCTGAGTTGCTAAGTATCTCACCATTGCTGACACTGGCTTTGAACTCGCGATCCTTCTGTCTCAGCCTCCAGAGTCACTGGGATTACAGGCATGTACTGCTACACCCCACTTAAATTTCCAATTCTTTACTGTTCAGGATAAGCCTAGAGCATTCAGGTATGAAACCAGGTCTCTCAAATGCAATCTCGTTGATAGTCAGAGGGCCTTGCCATAGCCTTATATTGAAAAAATTATCCTGCTAGGTGTGGTGGTACATGCCTGCCGCAGCCCGGCTGGCTGGGCAAACTAACCGGGGGGTGACGAACAACTTGTGTACATTGATACAGCAGGAGTAGGAGCCGTTTATTGTAGGACAGGAGGGGTATATATACATTCCACACAGCTTATCTTAATTAACATAAACTAGATACAGCAGTCAACCAATAAGGAATCTCCACACTTAATGGCTCCCTGGCGTTACTTCACAAACCACTCCCTCTGACAAAATGCCAGGCGCCATCTTGACTTGTTTACAGACCCTAACACATGCCTGTAATACCAGCTACTCAGGAAGCTAAGGCCAGGCAGATTGTGACTTCAAGGCCAAGTTTGGCAACTTAGTGAGACCCTGTGTCCAAAAAAAGAAAAAGAAAAGAAAATCACACATAAACCCTACCCTTCATTATCTCTGCTCCCAAACCTGAGAAACAGTTTTAAACTGAGAAAGTCACACAGCCAAACAATGGCTCGATTACAAACTGATAATCAGCAGCATTAACAAGGATTCTTAGTCTTTGCCTCTTTCATTGTGTTCATTAATTTTGCTGTAGGACACTATTCCAAAACTTAGTGGCTTAAAACAACCATTTCCTTTTCTCTCTCAACTCTGTTGTCTGGCCACACTTATCTGGGAAGATCTTGCTTAGGGCTCCTTACAGATTTGCAGTCAAATGGCAGCTGAGGCTAGAATTGGCTCAAATCCTGACTGGACAGGATGTCCAAGATGGCCTACATGTCTGGCATCTCAATTGGAACTGCTAAAACAGCTGGTACTAGTCAGGCCTCTCTCTCTTTCAAGAACCTCTCCACGTGGTTAAGTTGGGCTTCCTCACAGCATGGTAGACTAAGCAAAATCAATCATCTTTCATGGTGACTGGTTTCTCCCAGAATGGCTATTTGTTTTTAATTTTTTTTTAAGTTGTAGACGAACTTTTATTTTTATTTATTTATTTATATGTGGTGCTGAGGATTGAACCTAGTGCCTCACACATGCTAGGCAAGTGCTCTACCACTGAACTCCAGCTCCAGGAAGGTTCTCTCTCTCTCTCTCTCTCTCTCTCTCTCTCTCTCTCTCTCTCTCTCTCTATATATATATATATATATATATATATATATATATATGCTGAGAATTGAACTCAGGGGCACCCAACCACTAAGCCACATCCCCAGCCCTATTTTGTATTTTTATTTAGAGACAGGGTCTCACTGAGTTGCTTAGCACCTTGCTAAGTTGCTGAGGCTGGCTTTGAACTTGCAATCCTCCTGCCTCAGCCTCAGCCTCCAGAGCCCCTGGGATTACAGGTGGGCCACCACGCCTGGATAGAATGGCTATTTTTAATTTGCCATTATAGATTTAAAAAAATAAAAGATTTTTTTTTTTTTAAGTATAGGGAGAAAGAAGCTCTGAGCAATACAGGCTAGGAGATGTCTGATCTGAAAGCAGACTGTCAGGACCTACTTAACTCAAAACACACATATGTGCATAACAGTGATCTCATCTCCTTACTCCTGTCTTGGATTCTTCATACCAGTTTTTTGTTTTCTGAAATTTGTCAGTTACATGTCTAAATTTAAAATAATCCTCTTTAAAATACATAAACCCTTCTGGGAGGTGTGGAGCTGTTCCTAGTAATTCAGTCTTAGTGATGTATTTATTATCTATTGCCATATAACAATTCATCCCAAAACTTCTTGGATTGGGCAATTAGGGAAATGCAAGTCAAAACTACACTGAGATTTCATGTCAGTCACAGAGAATATAAACTATAATACATGCTGGAGGGGATGTGGAGGAAAAGGAACATTTTCACACTGGTGGTGAGATTGTTAATTAGTATAGACCCTGTGGAAATCAGTATGGAGGCTCCTCAAAAGACTAAGCATGGCACCATCATATGGCCCAAATATACTACTTCTTGGTATTTACCCTGAAGAATTAAAGTCACACCAGGCATTGTGGCTCACACCTGTAATCCCAGTGGCTTGGGAGGCTGAGGAAGGAGGATCACAAGTTCAAAGACAGTCTCAGCAACTTAGCTCAGTGGGATCCTGCCTCAAAATAAAAAAATAAATGGCTGGAGATGTGGCTCAGTAGTTAAGCCACTGGATTCAATCCTTGGTACCAAAAAAAGAAAAGAAAAAAAAAAAGAAGAAAAGAAAAAGAATTAAAATCGCTTTACAGTGATATATGTGTATATATATATATATATATATATATATATATATATATATATATATATATATATATATCTCCATGTTTATAGCAGCACAATTCACAATAGCCAAACTATGGAACCAGCCTAGGTGTCCATCAGCAGATGAATGGATAAAGAAAATGTGTATTTTATACACAATGGAGTTTTATTCAACCATAAAGAAAAACGAAATCATGTCATTTGCAGGAAAATGGATGGAACTGGAGACCATTATGTTAAGTGAAATAAGTCAAACTCAGAAGGTTAAGGATTATAGGTTTTCTCTCATGTGGAACCTAGAGAGGGAAAAGGAAAACAAAGGTATGGGCAGATCTCCTTAAAAAATCAAAGGGAGCTTAGTAGAGGAAAGGAACCAAGCCGTAGGGGGCAAAGAGGGAAGCGGGGAAGTGCTGGGGGTAATATTGTTCAAATTACATTGTTATATTGTGTGTATGGACAAATATGTAGCAACAACTCCCAGCAATAGGTACAACTATAATGCACCAATAGCAAAATGTGGAAAAAAATAAATAAAAAACCTTTTTGGCTTGAGGTTGAGGATGTAGCTCAGTGGTAGAACACTTGCTTATCATATGTGAGACCCTGAGTTCAATTCCTAGCACCACACAAAAATAACTAACTAACTAACTAAATAAATAAATAAATAACAAATGAAACAAAAAAACTCCTTAAAACAAATAAACATTTTATGCCATGGTTTCTCTGGGTTAGAGGTTTAGAAGGAGCTTAGTTGGGCGGTTCTGGCTCCAGGTCTCTCAGGAGGCTGCAGTCAAGATGGCAGCTGGGGCTACGGCTATCTGCAGGTTTGTCTGGAGCTGGAAGGATCCATTCCAGGGTAGCTCATTTTTGTAGTGTGGGTTATTATGAGGAATCTTAAGATCCTCCCTCTGAGAACCTCTCCATGGATTACTTCACTGTTCTCATGACATGGTAGCTGCCTTCCTCCAAAGCACACAATCCAAGAGAGACCAAAGGAGAAGCCACAATGGTTTTTGCAACCTAGACTTAGAAGTCATCCTCTACCATTTCTGTAATATCCTTTTGGTCCATATGTGGTCTTTATGCAGTGAGGAAGGGGACAATATAAGGTAGGGGAATCACTGAGAGATGAGCTAGGCCAAGGAGATGATGTTGAAGTCTGGGAGTGTAGCTCAGTGGTAGGGCACTTGCCTGAGTGGCTGGAGGCCCTGGGTTAGATCCCCAGCCTTGCAAAATAGCAATAACAACAACAATAATAATGTTGAGAGATGAGAAGAAGAAACAAACAAGGTCTGTAATATTAGAGCCAGGAACATTTTAAGGAAAAGTCATGCAATAATTTGCATCTTGGAGCTAAGAATGGACTGGAGAGGGTCTTGAAAGGTAGTGGTCACAGAAGATAAGAGGCAAATGAAGAATGTCAGATTCATTTCTCCTTTTCCAGAGTTATTCTTGCACTAACAACAGAAGACAAGCTGCCCCTGCCCTTAAAAGGTCATTTTCAATTTTCTTGGCTAAACGATAAGGAGCTCTTTCTCCTGAATAATTAACTGGATGGAAGGATATTTTCAGCTCCTAACAAAAAATCACGGTCACCAGAATACTTTTTGGTCAACAAGGGTCACAATCTTTCAGGAAGTTTATTTGTTACCGGTGTCGTGAAGAGTTAGCTTTACAGGATGATCATGTCCAGGTTTCGTGCTGGGATGAAAGGATGTAATTTTCTAGTTAGTGCTAATTGAAAATTGAAGCAAAGTGAACTTTGTAATCAAAACAGGAAGGGAAAACCAGGTTGCAGTCTAACAATAACCTCAGAGCTTTGTTCTTTCACAACACATAGGGAAGCAAAGTGTTTAAAGAACTTACATCTGAGCCAGATTTCTTGGAAGAATGCCCTCTACATGCTGTCTCCACTTCCCTCTGGCCTGACTCTTTGCCCACCACTTCACCCAACCTGCTTTCATCAGGGTCAACAAGGACACCTATGTTGCTTAATCTGACGGATATTTTTTGTATTTTCTGATCCCTAAGCAACGTGAACCAGCTGACCACCCGCTGTTTTTGGAAATACTCTCCTGTTGTTGTCTAGTATTGCATTTGGCTTGCCATCTCCTTGACCATCTGTGTATGTTCTTCCACTATCCAACCTCTACATAATGGAGATCTTGTTCATTCTTTCTCTTGTCTTTCTGTGTGATCTTATCCAATGCCAAGGCTCTGATACCATCTAGACGTCAGCATGTCAACATTTGTCTTCAACCCTGATCTCTTCCTGAAACTTGCAAGAACAATGTCCAACTGCCTTCTTGATATTTTTATTAGGCAATTTCCTAGGCATCACAATGTATCTCCAGGTGCTCTTTGTTCCTCACCTCCCCAAACTGTTGCCCTACCTCAAGCCTTACCTATCTTGCAAATGGCACCACCTCTTATTTAGTTATCCTATTGAGGAATTTCATTATATCTGGATTTATTCTTTCTCTCTCTCTCTCTCTCTCTCTCTCTCTCTCTCTCTCTCTCTGGTATTGGGGATTGACCCAGGGACACTTTGCCATTGAGATACATCCCCAGCTCTTTTTGAGACAGGGTCTCACCAACTTTCTTAGGGCCTCATTTAGTTGCTGAGGCTGGCCTCAAACTTTTGATTCTCCTGCCTCAACCTCCAGAGCTGCAGGGATTATAGACATGTGTTCAATGAACCCAGCTCTTTCCCTCACTCAATATCCAATTCCTCAGAAGTGCTACTGATTCTATCTCCAAAGCCCACTGCAAACATGTCCACCTTACTACTGCCCAGTCTCCATGCTCTATCCATCCTACTATGTGTGCAGAAAATAGATCTATGTTAAATAATAACAATCAAATCATACCACAGTCTACCTAACATCCTTCAATGATTTCCTACTACACTTAGAATTAAAAATAAAGGTGTAGTGCCTTCTAAACTCCTGCAGGATCTGACTTCTATCCACCTTCCCAAGTTCATTTCATATCACTCTTTGGCTCCCAACACCAGTCCTGCCTAACCTCAGGGACTTTGCATAGGCTGTTCCTTCTTCCAAGAAGCAATTTCCCTACTTTTTTCCTGCTGGACCTTCCTTCCTTCCCTCCTCCCTTCTTTCCTTCCTTCCTTCCCTCCCTCCCTCCCTCCTTTCTTCCTTCCTCTTTCTTTCTTTCTTTCTTTCATTTTAGCATAATTATTATCCACTCAAACTAACTTCCTCTGACCATCCTATTGAAATAATCCATTGTTCCCCTTTTGTGTCCTTCTTAACTCTCTTTCTCTTTCCACCATCATAGTTGTTTCCATAGTTGTAAAGCCAGCCCAATTTTTCCACAAAGGAGAGAATCGGGATTCATTTAGGGAACTTGTTAGACTTGAAACAAATCAAAGACAACAAAAGAATGAACAGTTTCTTTCCTAAGTGGAAATCCTGCTGCTTGTGACTAGTCATATCCAATAGCACCCATATCTAAAACCTGATAAGGCAAATCAGCACATAAAACTAAAAATAAGAATACTCTTGAGACCCCCAAAGTGGAAAGTGTTTAGCTACCCAGTTCCTGTTTAGCTGTGGTCTTGGCCCTCAATGACACAGCTGCAGTCAACTGAACTTGTAGAGGCTGGAAAAATTTTCCCATGGTAAGTCTCATTTCCTGTGTTTCTCATCAGAGTTTATTGTTATTTTTCCCTATTTTTCCTCCTTTAAGACCAAGGTCCCGTGAGATGGACATTGATGGAGTAAGAGAAAAATATTTGAACATAACTTAAGTCCTCCTATGCGTGAATGAAACTCCCAATTTTGTTCTTGAACTTTAAAATCCTTACATTCCTGGAAAATATGAACATTCTGAAAAATATATCTTTTGAAAAAGTATAGCTTCTCAATTTTCTTCCTCTTTCTTTCTTTCTTTCTTTCTTTCTTTCTTTCTTTCTTTCTTTCTTTCTTTCTTTCTTTCTTTCTCTTTCTTTCCTTCTTCTTGGGATTGAATCCAGGGGCACTTAACCACTGGGGCACATCCCCAGCCCTATTTTGTATTTTATTTAGAAACAGGGTCTCATTGAGTTGCTTAGTGCCTCGCTTTTGCTGAGCATGGCTTTGAAGCCGTGATCCTCCTGCCTCAGCCTCCCTAACCACTGGGATTACAGGCATGTGGCACCACTGCGCCCAGCTCACTTTTGTTTTTATAGCAAGAACTTGTATTATATGCACTAAGCTGACAACCTATTTAATAATGATGATGGTCTTGAAGTTGTCCTTTGGCTAACAACCTATCTAATAATGATGGTCTTGAAGTTGTCTCTTGGCCAAAACTTACTTAGGCTGGCCCGGTGGCGTACACCTGTAATCCCAGCGCCTAGAGAGGCTGAGACAGGAGGATCATGAGTTCAAAGCCAGCCTCAGCAACTTAACCAGGTACTAAGCAACTCAATGAGACCCTGTCTCCAAATAAAATACAAAACAGGGCTGGGGATGTGCCCCAGGGGTTAAGTGCTCCTGGGTTCAATCTCTGGTACCAAAAACAAAACCTCACTCAGGAATTTGGATTGTGTTCTAACACCTTAAAAAGCTTATCTTCTGTTTTGTTAACAAATCACTAAGTGTTGAGTACAAATCGACAGCAAGTTTTCAGTATAATTTAACCCACTGAAGTTCCTACTTTCCAATATTCACATAAGACATAAATCACTTTCGTCAACATAAATCCTGAAATTATAGTTCACAAAGCAGCCTATAATCCTGCTAGATGAATTCAAATCATCTCCCAAGAAGCCAAAAATGTCTCAAGTGCTTCAAAATAAATCCCAGGACTGGGGCTATAGCTCAGTGGTAGAGTATTGGCCTAGCATGTGTCAGGCCCTGGGTTCAATCCCCAGTACTGCCATAAATAAATGAATAAAATCATAAAACAGTCAGGCGTAATGGCTCATGCCTGTAATCCCAGCAGCTCAGGAGGCTGAGGCAGGAGGATCATGAATTCAAAGCTAGACTCAGCAACAGTGAGGCGCTAAGCAACTCAGTAAGACCCTGTCTATAAAAAAATTCAAAATAGGGCTGGGGATGGGGCTCAGTGGTCAAGTGCCCTTGGTACATCCCAGTCCCCCCCAAAAAATCACAAAACAGAGAATGGATAGATAGAATTCTCTGGGAAGAACTCTATTTCACAGGAAATAGGACCATGCTGGTAAATCTTCAGACAACTAAAATTATGTTTGTATACAGAAAGTGAGTCACCAGATACTTCAAGGGTCAAAGATCCTGGGCTCCTTTGTCTCTGAGGAAATGTTGAGGAGGAAATGTACCCAGCTGTTTATGTTAATTTCTATAAGAAACAAAGTTTAATTCAGAGCTGAAATAATTTCTGTATTTTCTCCTGCCATTTCAACATAGTCCCTATTCAGGATCCAAATGCAAATTTATTTATTTATTTTAGTTTTCAGTGGACACAACATCTTTATTTTATTTTTATGTGGTGCTGAGGATTAAACCCAGCGCCCTGTGCATGCCAGCAAACCTATAATGGTATAAAAAAAAACCCACTTTTGTTTTGACCATAAAGATGAGATGATGGGGTTTAGAGATTATCTTAAACTGACCAGGCATGCTATATCTATTAAGGTCATTTTTCTGGCTGCTTTGTGTGCATATGCATGTATGGCACTGGGGATTGACCCCAGGGGCACCTAACCACTGAGCCACATCCCCAGCCCTTTTTACTTTTTATTTTGAGACAGTGTCTTGCTAAATTGCTGAGGCTGACCTCCAACCTTCGCTCCTCCTGACTATGTCCCCAGCCCTATTTTTTCTTTCTCTCTCTCTCTTTCTTTCTGACAGGGTCTCAATGAGTTGCTTAGCACCTTGCTTTTGCTGAGGATGGCTTTGAACTCCTCTGCCTCCCGAACTGCTAGGATTACAGGTATGCAACACTGAGCCTGCTGCCCAGCTTCTTGACTGTCTCTAAAGAGAATTGTTTATACCAGGTTGCATTGAACCTCTCCATTTACTTCTTCTGTGTAGAAGATTACATCAGTTTAATCCCTAATTCACAGTGTCTGTTGAACTTTTGAAAGGAGTTATAAAGTGCCTTGAGACACAAAACATAGCTCTCTAATTGCTCAACAAACACAGAGAATGCATGTCAGCAGTCCATGAGTCAACCTAACTGCCCATTGTTAGCACTGTACCTTCTCCTTTAATCCTGTGGGCTTGGGCCTGCTTCAGACACCTCCACCTTCAGGAAGTAAGGCAAGTCACAGAACTCAAACATTTCAGATCTGGAAGGGATGTAAAGATCACCTCCGATAAAATCAAATTTTCCTAGTCTCAAATGAGTTAATTAGAAAATGATCACCAGATATATTTCTTGGAGGGAAATTAGAAAAAAAAAAGAAAAGAAAGAAAGAATTAATTTTCCTACTCTGAAGTATAGCCAGTCATCACATCCCAACCTAGGAAGAAACCCTGGTGATGTTGCCATTAGCAACTGTTAATCAATAGGAAATATTTAGTAAATCTCAACTCCTACTTGTGGTGACATGTATATAGAATTCGCTTCCCTATTGCCTTAACAAAGCAAGAATTTTAAAACTCCTTGTTTTTGCTTCTCTTAGCTGATTAGCTCTGATCAAAATTGTGCATGGGTCTGTCCAGTCTGCTTTTTCAGGGTTTTCTTCAGCTGGGGGTCCTGCACCCAGGCCCCTTTCAGTTCTTTCCTTTCCATCAGAGCTTATTCTCTAATAAATTCATGTTAGCCTCAATGCATGATGATGGTTCTGATATCTCTTTGGGGGATATGTGTATTTAAGCAGGAGGAAAGGATTTAGGCCCAAACATGAGGCATGGAAGCCAAGGAGATGTCCCCTAGGCGACACTGCTGGTAATGGTGGCTTGAGCTGGAGCCCTTCCTTTCCTGTCCCACACCAGGATCCTTTCTTGCCACTCAAATGTCCTGCCATGCAACATCCACCACAAATGCTCTCACATGTCACAGACATGGATATTTGCAGAATTAACCCTCTACAGAGAGCAATATCAGGTCCATTTGTAGTGAATTTCTCTTTAAGAAGTATGCAGTTCTCATCCACTAGTACAATTTCACATTGCTACCACAGGAAGTATTAAACAAATATTTTCAATTCTGTCTAGAAATGTTTGGAATGGACTTTGGATTAGAGTCTGCTCTGAAAAAAAAAAAGTTTATTTAACTCATTTATGCTTTTTGCTTTCTTTCTTTCTATTTTTTTTTTTCCAGTTTTAGAGATTGAATTCAAGGCCAACATATGCTAGGCAAGCACTCTACCTCTGAGCTACATCCCCAGCCCAACCCCCATTATGCTTGTAATTCAAAGGTCAGGTTCTGGATCCCTCAAGGGCAGCACTTTCTGTCCTACATAGAACACTCCATGGTTTCCTGACATCCACATCCTGGATCCTTCCAGCACTCTAAGTCTGAGGGTCTTATCCCTCCTTTCTCTGCCTTGGACCACTACACCCTTTTGTGACCTGTCCCCTATGTCCCATCCTCCCAAACTGCTGCTATCCACAAGGTATGCAGTCATATCAAATTTATTAAATAATGAGGAAAACTCAAACCACGTATGAAAGAAACAATTTCAAATGAGGCTAAGTGCCAGGCATGATGGCACATGCCTGTAATCCCAGGGGCTCTGGAGGCTGAGGCTGGAGGATTGCAAGTTCAAAGCCAGCCTCAGCAATTTAGTGAGGCCCTAAGCAACTCAGCAAGACCGTGTCTCTAAATAAAATATTTTTTAAAAGGTATGGGGATGTGATGTGGCTCAAGTGGTTGAGTGCCCCTGGATTCAATCCCCAGTACCAAAAAATATAAAATAAAATTTAAAATAAATTGAGGCTAAGTGAGAATTTTCCTCTAGTTCAAGGAAAAACTTTCCAGAAAGTTCAGTTTTTCACTAGGTTTCTTGTGAACGCATCCCAGTTCCTAAATCTGCCCTCCACTAGCTCATATTCCACTGTCTGTAAAAGATCCTCTTTCACTGCCACCTGTAGCTTTCCTGACCATTCAAAACCCTGGCCCTTGTCCATAGGACTTGGTCTTAGGTATTTTCCCATGTTCCTCCCTGAGCAGGATATGCACCAAGGATGATTTATGGTTCTGAAGCAAAACCTTGCTTAGGGCAAGGGTGTCAGGACAGTTCTCAAAAGTTTTAAGGCTCCAGTTTCTCCAAAGAGTGGAACATGGATATAAGTCTCCCACATCCTGATCCTGAACTCAAAATCCCTCCAGTGTAGAGTGTAGTTGTAGATACAACTCTTTAATTTCTAGTTGCTCATCAGGAAACTGAAGGATCACGCTACACCCCCCAACAACAACAACAACAGACAATGCTTAGTGTAGTCTAAACCCAAATGGAGGAAGAAAATGTTTTTCAAACACACCTTATGATTTGTGCAGTAGTCTCTCCCCATGAAATTAAAATTTCCCCTTTTATAGAAGGCAATATTTCTTTCTTTCCTTAATCTGCCTTCCCCTTTGCCCCTTTTAGATCATGTCTTCTTAGGCCTGTGTGGAATATTTTGAAAGAGGTCTGTGACAAAGCTTCTTCATTTCTCAGTAACTGCTTTCAGCTACACAGACCCAGCTAAAACTCTGAGATGACTATATAAGGACACAATGAACATAGTGTGTGTGTGTGTGTGTGTGTGTGTATGGGGGAGGGAGGGAGAGCGAGAGAAAAGAGTGTGTGTGTCTGCAGTTATTATATTAGGCTATATGTGCTGCATATATTCTATTTCCTGCTTTTTGATAAAAAAATCTTGTAACCCAAACCTGCAATCAAAGTATCCATTATTCATAGAAATAAAGAGAGTCAGTGTCATCAAATTCCACAACTGTTTCTCTGTGCTCCTGTCCCGCACTGGAGAGAGTCACTAAGAACTACAATAGAGACAATAATAGCATTTACCCCTCAGGATTGTAGGGAGTTTTCAGTAAATTCATATATATGTATATTTGTGTGTTACCAGGGATTGAATCCAGGGATGTCCTACCACTGAGCTAACATCTCCACCCCTTTTATTTTATTTCAGAGGAAGATCTCACTAATTTTCCCAGGCTGGCTTCAAACTTAAAACCCTCCTGCCTCAGCCTCCCAAGTCACCGGGATTATAGGCATGTACCACTGCACCCAGCAGGGAATTCATGTATAACACAAGCATATATATATAACTTGTAATTAATGTGCTAATCAGATATTAAGGTACAATGTGTACATAGTAAGTGCTCTATAAGATAGAATGTGAAGTTTCAGTTTTTTAAAATACCACTTCTAAAAATTGTTTGAAATTCTCAACTCTGGCTCAAACTTCAAACTACAGGTTGAAGGAAAGTACCCTTCATTCCCAGGAAGGCCCTTTGTGCCTTCAAGGAGCACATGCTTAAAGGAAACACACTGTCCTCTGTTATGTAAATAAGAAATTCCTAACATTCATGGAGCATTTTTTAATGTGTCAGATACATTGTAAATTTATTTGCTAAAACATCCCCATGAGGTAGGTTATAGCATTATTGAAAGATGAGGAACTTGAAGTTGGCTTAGATAATAAAGTGAGTTTATTGGTTCACAAATTGAGAAATCCAGAATTCTTGATCCGGATGAGGTTGGGCAAGCATAGTTTGAGCCACTGGTAAAATCTTGTGATTACTTCTCACCTCCATTCTCCCAAATTGCTACAATCTCGCAAGCTTCTCCTTCTATCATCTTAAGATGTCTGTCAGTAGCTCAAGAGCCACATACATATCAATCACACCCAATAACAGAAAGCATCACTTCTGGGAGATCTTCTGATATAGTAGGGAAGCTTGTTTTTCTGTTCTAATTTAGAAATCAGTGTGGCTGGAAATGGAGAAAAAGATGATTTTTTTCCTGATATCTTAAGTCTGACACTGAGTCTGGAATAAATCACCCCAAAACTTCACTGGAAGATAGCAAAGGAATGTAGTCCCAGCAGTGTGGGAGGCTGAGATAGGAGGATCACAAGTTCAATGCCAACCTCAGCAACTTAGTGAAGCCCTAAAACAACTCAGCGAGACTTTGTCTCTAAATTTAAAAAAATAAAAATTTAAAATTAAAAAAATGTATATATATATATATATGTATATATAATATATGGCTGGGGATGTTGCTCAGTGGTTGAGCACTATTGGGTTCAATCCCTAGTACCCTGGTACAAAAAAAAAAAGTAAAGGGAAATCCCCGAAGGAAGTTGTTGCAGATTTGTATTCTGGAAAGGTGATTTTCAGATGGACAGTTATGAACAGTGTATTAGGGAGAGCCCTATAACTAGCAGCTGAGCAAAGGGTTGGGCAGAAGGAGAGAAATGTGAGGTAGCCTTAAAGAGGGCCCCAGTCAGGTGGGGTGACCCTTTGGAGGTATCCTGAGCTGGAGAAGGGTCAGTGGGAGTGTGAGGGCTGGCTCTTTCTGCGCTCCCTACCCCATGACCCAGGTATAATCTGTGGGACACTCAGGAAGAAGGGAGGCCCTGGGTGGGCAGCTCTTTTTAGAAGAAGGTAGTCCTAGAGAAGCATTCAGCTGTTGGCTGACACAATAGCTGGGACAATGAATCCCAGGGTGAAGAGGAATCTGAGCAGCATGTGCCAGTCATCAGGAAGCAGTTGTTAAAAATATTACCCAGCACTATGGCTTGAATAAAGTTTGTCCCCTCTAAAACTCATCTTGGGGCTGAGGATACAACTCAGTTGGTAGAGTGCTTGCCTTGCATGCACAGAGCACTGGGTTCAACCCCCAGCACCACACACAAAAAAACCAACTCATCTTGAAATTTCCTCCCTTTATGAGATATTAAGAGATGGAACCAAGAGTAACTTTTAAGAACTGATCAAGGGTCTGCCCTCATGAATAGATTAATCCATTCATGTGATCCATGGATTAACAGGTTGATGGATTATCCTGAGAGTTGGTGAGCTGTAAAGGCCTGTTAAGCCAGTTCTCTGGCACGCTGTGCTGTCTCACCATGTGGTGCCCTTGGAACAGAACTGTGAGCAGCCCAAATAACCCTCTTTTCTTTCTTTTTCTTTTTTCTTTTTTGGTACTAGGGATTGAACTCAGGGCACTCAACCACTGAACCACATCCCCAACCCTATTTTGTATTTTATTTAGAGACAGGATCTCACTGAGTTGCTTAGCACCTCGCCATTGCTGAGGCTGCCTTTGAACTCTCGATCCTCCTGCCTCAGCCTCCTGAGCCTCTGGGATTACAAATGTGCACCACTGAGCCTGGCCCCCTCTTTTCTTTAAAGCTTACCCAGTCTGTGTTATTGTATTAACTAACAACAAAAAAAGCAGACTAGCACGACTGCTTCTAAGAGGCAAAGCTCAGAGGTGATCTCAGATCTTCTAGATGCTATTTGCTAACTGTTCAGTGTGTGCTGATTTTCACATTCTGACTTGCTGTAGGGCATTTCTGGAAAGACTCCAAGACACCCAGTCTCCTAAGTAGCAGCTGTCCATCCATGTGTATCATGTGAATACCTAAGAGGGCCAGACACAAGGAGGAAATGATGATACACCTCATTGGGTGGTTAAGGAGACAAGATGTCTGGTCAGACTCTCACCATAGAACTGTCCACTTTGAACAAATGAGGAATGTGAAGAACATGGAAAGGTTGCAGAGAAGTCACTACAATGATAAATGTTTCTCTGAATCAGCACAGTCAGGAAGAGGAAAGACTAGCATTAAGGAAGGCCTTGCTGATCTCTCAAGATCTTCTCTTTATCCTATGATGCAAAATTTAGTGTGCACAAGTATAACATTTGCAATTACAGCTTCTTTCTGGCAAATGTGCCAGATTATTACTGGCAAAATAATCAAAATCCTACAAATACTATGCTCGTTTTTATCTCAGCTGTTTTAGGTGTTCATGAATAATGATAATAAAATCACAGAGATTGGAAGAAACACCCCGGAAGCTCCAAAACTCCTGAAGTCAGGGTACAACCCAGATCCAGCTTAAGAAGATGGGACCACAGAAGTTGCATCCAGTAAACCACTTAATCGCGTCTGGTTCCCAAGGCAACAGACACAGAAACAGCTCCACTGAACAAGACTGAATATGATCAATTGCCAACACGGAAATATAAATCCTGCCCTGTTCTCTCATTTTTCCGCATTTCTTTCTCTGACATGTTCCGTGTTACTAAGTGGGATGTGGAGGACTCCTTGGGTCTCCCTCTGTCTGTAGTCACCAAATTCCAAGGGCAAAATCCCCTCTCTGCTGTGTTTTCAGTGTAGAACACAGAAGTGTGGGAGGGGAAAGCATTGCATACATCCTAAAAGGCAAGGATAGTGATTTCAAATTGTTCCTTTCCCATCCATGTCCCTCACTAAGAGCTCTGGTTTTTCTCTCAGGCAGTGATGCTTTTTTTGGTTGGATTAAAATCAGAGCATATTTGTGTTCAAGAGCAAAAAAGATTTCCTAAGTAACAGGGAAGCTATTTTTAGAGGATCTCAGGAGGGGGAAGATCTCAGAATCCACCTAAACTTAGATTTGGGACAGAGTGTCTCCTAGGGACATAGTCTGCATGTGCACAAACATTTTGCCCCTCTGACTACAGACTCCCTGTGCTGTTCTTGAGTGCCACCTGGAGAGCCAAACATCCTTTCCCTTCCCTCCATTTAAGTACAGCACCTTAGCCAGGCATGGTGGCATAAGCTTATGATCCCAGCTACTTGGGAGGCTGAGACAGCAATTTCAGGGTCAGCCTGGGCAACTTAGTGAGACCTTGTCTTAAAATAAAATGTTTTAATTAAAAAATTTTTTGATGGAACCCAGGGCACTCCATCTTTGAGCGACATCTCCCAGCCCTTTTATTTTTTGTTTTGAAGCAGGGTCTCACTAAGTTGCCCAGACTGGCCTTGAACTTGTGATCCTCCTGCCTCAGCTTCTTAAGTCACTGGTTAAAAAAAAAAAAAAAAAAAAAAAAAAATTTAAAGGGCTGGGGATGTAGCTCAGTGACAGAGCACTTGCCTAGCATGCATAAGACCCTGGATTAAATCCTCAGTATTAAAGAAAAAAAATAATTATCAGTTTTCTTTTTCTTTATAAGAGAGATAATATTTAATATTTATTTTTTGGTGGACACAACATCTTTATTTTTTATTTTTATGTGGTGCTGAGGATCAAACGCCAGCGCCCCGCACATGCCAGGCGAGCACGCTACCGCTTGAGCCATATCCTCAGCCCTCCTTATCAGTTTTCTAGCTCTTTAAGAGCCCTATATTAGCCAGACACAGTAGGGCATGACTGTAATCCCAGCAGCTTCGGAGACTGAAGCAGGAGGATTGCAAATTCAAAGCCAGCCTCAACAACTTAAGTGAGGCCCTAAGCAACTTAACAAGACCCTATCTCAGAAGAAAAAATAAAAAGGGTGGGGATGTGACACAGCAGTTAAGCATCCTGGGTTCAGTCTCCAAAACAAAACAAAACAAAACAAACACACCAAAAAATCCCCCTACACTACAATTAGGTCAGGTTGTGCTGAAAATCACCACATTCTTGGTATATCTGACTGAATGAGGTAGCTTTAAAGGAAACAATGTCAATATTCATGAATTTTTGGTTAAGGTTTGATTTATAAATATAAATGTGGACTATGAATTTGTATCCCAAGTTTGTGATCTGGGACGAATACTTTATAGTTGAATCATTTTGGTAAGAGATAAGCTATGGATTAATGTTATATATAATAATTCCATGGAAAAAGTTAAGTATTATTTTGCAATTGTAGACATTGAATTGTGACTCAAAACATTTTTTTCTATTTTTTTGGGGTACAAGGGATTAAATTCAGGGACACTCGATCACTGAGCCACATCCCCAGTCTTATTTTGTATTTTATCTAAAGACAGGGTCTCACTGAGTTACTCAGGGTCTTGCCATTGCTGAGGCTGGCTTTGAACTCGTGATCCTCCTGCTTCAGCCTCCTGATCAAAACAAATTTTTCTTCCCACTGGAGATTGAACCCAGGGATGCTTTATCACTGAGCCATATCCCCAGTCCTTTCTATTTTTTTTTTTTTTTTTAAATTTTGAGACAGGGTCGTGCTAAATTGCTTAGGGCCTTGCTAAATTGCTGAGTCTGGCCCCAAACTTGCAATCTTCCTGCTTCAGTCTCCCAAGTAGCTGGTATTATAGGCATATGCCATCATGTCTAGCATAAGTAAACTATTAAAATTAAGTATGAGACCTAGAAGAAAAAAAATAGAATAGTAGTCACTAGAGGCTAGGAAGGGTAGGGGGTTGGGGGTGGGTAGAGGAAATTTGGATAACAGATACTAAAATACAATTAAGAGGAACACATTCTAGTGTTCTACTACACAGTAGGGTAGCTATCAATTACAGCAATTTATTATCTTTTTTCTAAAATATGACTTTGTAGAAAATGTGAAGTCTGTTGGTAACACATGTGCTTTATTTATTTGTTTATTTTGCAATGCTGGGGGATGGAACCCAGCACCTCCCGCTTTCGAGGCCAGAACACTACCACTGAGCAATATCCCCAGCCCTGTTATCTTTGATAAAGAACTAGAAGAGAGGAATTCTAAAGCTCTTGGCACAAAGAAATGATAAATGTTTAAGGCACTAGAAATACTAAGTATCCTGATTTTATTATTATACATTATTAGTATGTATCAGATGATCATATTGTATTCCATAAATATGTACAGAGATTTTGTATCAACTGAAAGTTTAAAAATATTTATGAGACAATTAGGGGAATTTATTTGAGGATTTCCATCTCAAGCAAGATCAGATGATAGGTGTATGAGGATTTATGGTACTATTCTGTCTGCCATGGTTTATGGTAAGCATAAAAAGCATATATTGCCAGCCCTGAGGTTTATCTGGGGAGGGGTCCTCTAAACTGAGGCCTCAAGGATGAGGGGAGCTAGCAGGCACAAACTGAGGGTGAAGGGATGAGATATGAGGTGTAGGTTGGGTAAGTGTTTTAGGTAGAGGAGATCACAGGCCTGAAGGTGAAGGAAGAGTTAGCTTCTTGGGACTGATAGAAACTCAGTAGGATTTCATTGACATTTAGCAAGAAAAGAGGATGAGCAATGGAATCAGAGGTTCTTAGGCAACAATAAAGGGCTGAGCATTCTCTCAAGAGCAATGGGAAACCAGTGAGCAAGGGAATCACCTGACTTAAGTTATAGTTTAAAAAACTTACTCTTGAGCTTCACAATCCCAAAGAAGTCCTAACTTTAGAAGTCCTCCTTGAGAACCCAGCCCTTCTCATTTTGATCTATAGATCCTTACTTGTTAACTATTGCTTCATGCAAGATGGCTTCTATGGTAGGTAAATTTCAAGTTCCATGCAGAGACAAGGAGAGGGGCTGCTTACTCTTTCCTATGGACTGAATGTATCCCTCAGTATTTATAGGTTGAAACCCTAGTACTCATCAGTGTCTGTATTTGGAGACAGGGATTTTAGGTGATAATTCAACGAGGTCATTAGGATAGATCCTAACCTGAAAAGATTGGTGGCTTCCTAAAAGAGGAAGAGGGTGAGAGATTGCTCTATTTGTTTGCATATAACAAGGAAAATCCATGTGAGCACACAGTGAGAAGATGCTCAATCTGTAAGCTAAGAAGAAAGCTCTCCTCAGAACCCAACCATGCTAGTGCTTTGATCTTGAACTTCCAGCCTCCAAAACTGTGAGAAAATACACTTTTTGTTGGTTAAGCTACTCAGTCTATGGTATTTGTTAGGACAACTAAGAAATTCTCCTAAATCCCTCTCTTTCCAGATAATATGGGTTGGAATAAAGCTTTGACACTTCAAAAGCTTTTAATCCACTGACCTTGATTAGTCATTAAAGATCATCAACATTAAATCCTCATTATGATAAAAGTTTCATATTTATTGAGTAATACCTCCCCATGATCTCACTTTTCACACTTTCAGTTACCCATGATCAAATACAGTCTGAAAATATTAAATGAAAAATTCCAGAAATAAATAATTAATAAATCTAAAGTTGCATGCCATTCTGAATAGTATCATGTAATCACTAGCCATACCGCGCTGTCATGCCCAGGATGTGAACCATCACTCTATCTAATGTGTCTAAGCTGTGTATGCTACCCTTCCTTTAGTCACTTAGTAGCCATCTCAGTTATCACATTGACTTGTGGTATTATAGTGCTTGTGTTCTAATAATCCTTTTTACTTAATAATGGCCCCAAAGCATAAGAGTAGTGATGCAGAGAGGTAGCACCACGGCATAAAACATGGAAGGGCAGATTAATTTTGTTACTGTATGGTAATGCTTCAGGACATGTAGGGAAAACATAGTATATATATTCAGAACTATCCAGGCATTCAGGTACCCACCAGGAGTCTTGAAATGTATTCCCCAAGTATAAGAGGAAACTACTGTATTTGCAAGAAATCTTCTCTACTATGGTGAAGGCAAACTATAGTAGGAGGAGATAGTTCTACTACAGCAATAAATGCATATCATAATCTGATATTGCTATATTTATTTATTTCTCTAGTTCCCATCCTGGGTTTACAGAAAAGACACAGCTGAGATTTATAGGGTTCTTTCCTACTTGAAAGATTACAATCATTATATCAACATGCAAGTGCTGACTCCCAGGGCTGAATGAGCTACATGTGGTATTCAGGGCATGTGTTTATAAGAAGCTAGGCTTTGTTTATATTGATGCAATATAATATTATCTTCTGCTGGCTGCCTTTCATAGACAAGGCAACTGTTCAAAACAAATTGCCTGGCAAATGACGGTCTTTGCAAATTTGGACATGATTGCTTATGTTGACTATCAATCTCCTACACTACTGACTACCAAAGTATGTTTCTTTGCAAATTCTCTCAGTCTGAGGAAAAGAGCCTTTTAAGAAAGAGGGTGAGCCAGGCACTGTGGTGAATGCCTGTAATTCCAGAGACTTGGGAGGCTGAAGCAGAAAAAAAAAAAAAAATCTCAAGTTCAAGGCCAGCCTTGGCAACTGAGAGACTGAGTCTCAAATTACAAAATAAAAGTAGCTCAGTGGTAGAGCACCCCTGGGTTCAACACCCAGTGGCTCTGGGGAAAAAAAAAGAAAGAAGGAAAGAAGGAAGGAAGGAAGGAAGGAATAAAGGAAGGAAGGAAAGAAAGAAGGGATGAAAAGGAAAGAATTAAAAGCATTATCCTCTTTGGTAAGATCCAAGAGGACCCAGGGACTTCTCCCACCAACTCCTGCAGTAATGGACCACCTTTGGCAGTCCTTTATTTTGGATATTACATCTTCTATAATAGCTTTGTGATAATATTATTTTATGAATATGCATAATATATATGTATGTGTATATACATGAATCTATATGGATTTGTTCCATGAGAGTTCAACTCAAAAACTGTCAATTTTTTGTTTATTCCTAAATGAAATTAAATCTGGCTCAACTTCTATTGGCTTTAAAAAAATTCAATCCTAAGATTTCGGTGAAGAGGCCCCTTCACACTCCCTTAGGATCATATTAGCACCCAGGGATTACACAGTCCATACACTTTGCCATCTGATCCATTGAGATAGATAGGATTCCACTACTTCCTTCCAGTATCTCCTCCTCTCAAGTTTGAGTGGGGGGTCCTTGCCAAGGCTTTTATTCCCCCTATTTGGTATTGAAGATTGAATCCAGGGGTGCTTTATCACTGAGCTATATCCCCAGCCCTTTTTATTTTTTGTATTGAGACAGGATCTCACTAAGTTGCTGATGTTGGTCTTGAACTTGCTATCCTCCTGCCTCAACCTCTGGAGTCGCTGGGATTATAGGTGTGCATCACTGAACCCATCCTGCTTCTTGCCATGGGTCTTGAGAAACACTCAGGGCCCCAAACTATTTCCATACATGTGGCCATCCCACTCAGAGACACTAACTGCAGAGCTGAAAACCTTTCCTGTCAGTTTTTAGGGGCACCAATACCATCCATTTACTCTGCCCTCATCCTTGTGCAGTATGACTCTACCCTTCAACAATCTCATTATTACTATGTCCACTCATAATACCAAAGAAGATATGTCAAAGCCAGGGCATGTATGGATATGGCATGGATGCTCTTCTAATGGAGAAACTTCCTTCCTATGGTCTTTCTTCTTGTGAAATAAGAATGAGAAAGTGGCCTTGTTGGTGGAGGAGCACACGGATTGGTGCCAAGTGATTTGGGTTTGTAATATCAACAGCAGAATGAAGTCTTCCAGGAATTCCAGGAGCCTTGCAGCTAGAGTAGATGGAGACCCTGTAGTCCATGGGCTACTGCATTCCCCAGTCCAAGAGGCACCTGAGCTTCCATGCTGTCCTTTCACAGAATGAGCTCACACTATGCCTGATAATTGTTCTGGCTCTGACAGATTGCTCCTTGCTTTGATGAGAGACCGAAGACCAGGTGTAACTTTGTCTTGCTACCCTGACCTATGGATCTTACCTTTTCAACAAATAAATCCTTTCCCCCAATTAGTGCTATTTAGGTGAAATGTGCCCAATCTATTGTAGAAGGAATGGAAGCCCCTAAAGGGCCCAAGGTGAGGCAGCACATCATGGAGGAAGGGCCCAACATAAGAAAGCTGCTCAGCTTATGGTAGGCTCAGGAAGGAGGGGGTGGGGCACAGGGAAGATGCACTCTTCTAGGGCATGTTCTAGTGACCCACCTCCTCCAGCCATGCCCGTCTGACTACATTACCACCCAGTTAGTCCATTCAAAGTAGGACTGATTAGGTTAACGCTCTCACAATTTAATCATTTCATCTTTGAATATTTTTGCATTAATAGGAGCTTTTGGGGGACACCACATATCCAAACCATACTGGGACCCATCAGGTGCCACAGATAAATTTCAACACATAGTTAGGTGTGAGATAATCAAAAAAGCATGAAGCATAGGTGAACATTTAATGGTCACCCAGAGTCTATCTCTGTTTTACTGATAATGTATTTGGAGTATGCATTAGCCCTCTAACACTTATCATTCATTTCCCCATTCTGGAAAGCCATTTAGCAGCAAGAATATAGGGTCAGGAATCTGAGCCTCAAGAACTTTGTTTCTACGAGTTTTCAAAACTTGAGGGACTCTTTTGGAATTCAGGAGTACTAAAAGTGTTTTGAGCACATATTCCAAACGCATTTTCCTTTGCCTCTCTGTAGAAGTTACTGTGTATATGAATTATTCATGCATTTATTGCTGTTAGCAACCCAATCCTTTTATTTGGTGATGATTCTGTGAGTCAGCCTTTGGATTGGGATACACTGGTAGTTCTGATGCTTTCACCTGGGGTCATTCTGGTAGGTAGAATAATGGTCTCCGCAAGGATGTTGACACTCTAATCCCTGATGTTAAGCCTGTGCGTGTTATACTGCATGGTGAAAGGGACTTTGAAGTTACAATTAAGTTTATAGACCTTTGAATAAGGAGATTATCTTGGATGGTCTATGTGCGTTCTTTGTAATCATACAAATGCTTAAAAGTAGAAGAGGAAGAACTAGGTGCTATGATGCACCCTGTAATCCCAGCGACCCAGGAGGCTGAGCCAAGAGGATCACAAGTTCAAGACCAGACTCAGCAATTTAGTGAGACCCTCAGCAACTTAGTGAGACTCTGTCTCAAAATTAAACCAACAAACAAACAAAGGACTGGGACTGGGGATATGGCTCAGCGGTAGAGTTCCAGGGCTATTTTCCCAGTACAAAAAAAAAGTAAAAGAGGAAAGCAAAGCAGAAAAAATTTGTCAAAAGTTACTACAGAAGAATGGAAGGAGAGGCAGGAAGCCCTGGAAGCGTGAAAAGGACTTGTGCCATTGCTGGCTTGAATCAGAGGAAGGGAAAGAAAGGCCAAGGAAACAGAAGACCTCCTTAAACTGGGAACAGCCCTCACTGACAGCCGGCAAGGAAATAGGACTCAGTCCTGAAATTGAAAGGAATGAACAACAGCCTGAATGAGCCAAGGAACAGATTCTGCCCATGAGTCTTCAGAAAGGAAAGCAGGCCTGCTGACACCTTGAGTGTAGCCTGCTGAGACCTGCCTTGGACTTATAAACTATGAACTGAGAAATGTGTGCTACTTCAAAGTGCAAAATCTCTGGTAGTTTGTCATAGCAGCAATCGAAAGCCAATACAGCCTCTCGTGTTGCTGCAATTGGGTAGGATTGGAGCTCAGTGGGTGCCAACTCTCAATTGAACCACTCTCTTTATATCATCTCATACTCAAAGAGACTAGCTGGGGTTACTTTTCCTGGCCTCCTCAAGATAACAAGAAGGTAAGAGAAGTAGCTTCAAAGGTACCTGACAAACTGCTCAGAACTCTCACAATATTACTTCTGCTATATTTTATTTGTTACAAAGTCTGTCCAGATTCAAAGAGATAGAGAAATGTTCTCCATCTCTTGATAGGAGAAGGTACAAAGTCACATCGGAAAAGGGCAAGGTTAGGAGGAATCTGTGACCATTTTTCACTGTCATATATGAAGAGTCCTGTGCCATAGGATGTCAAGAGAGACTTTTTATGCTGTCAATCTTGGCACTAGGGTGCAGAATTGAAAAAAATAAGCGCAAAGTATCTCATAGTCTAACCTGTGGGCTAGATGCCTCTGTCTAGGTTCTTGCTCGCCACAGTCCACCTCTTCTCTTCGTCCTCACTTCTCAGATAACATTAGAGTATTGGAGGGTGGTATTGGGAGTAAATGGACGAGTGGAGAATAGAGTGGAGAAGGTATGCCTTTCTCCTCTCTCTAAAGCAAGTAACTTGCCGGGCGTGGTGGCACACGTTTGTCATCCCAGCAATGGGGAGGCTGAACCAGGAGGAATGCAAGTTCAAAGCCAGCCTTAGCAACTTAGTGAGGCCCTAAGCAACTTAGCGAGGACCTAAGCAACTTATTGAGACTGTGTCTCAAAATAAAATAAAATAAAATAAAATAAATTAAAAAGGGCTAAGATTGTAGTTCAATGGTAGAACACCCCTGGGTTCAATCCCTAGAATGATTAATGAATAAATAAATACATAAATAAGACTAGAAATGCAGCCTAGTGGTAAAGTACCCCTGGGTTCAATCCCCAGTACCAGAGGAGAAAAGGGGGAGGAGAGGAGGAAAGGGAAAAAAGAAAAAAAAAGCAAACAAATAAGAAGGCTCAAAGGAATTCACTTAAGGAATAATGCTTGGTTTTTCTGTTAGCTTCCTGTTACTTAAAAAAAAAAATCTGAGATTGTTAACATAAAAGGAGGAATCGTTTATTTTAGCTCCTGATTTCAAAAGATTCAGTCCCTGGTCATTTGACCCTGTCATTTTGGGCTATGATGACATAGTAAATCATGGTGGGAGTTGGCAGAGGAGGCCTGTGTGCTTCGTGGCAGCTAGGAAGCAAAGAGAGAGAGGGAGATACTGGGATTCCAAGTCCCCTTCAAAAGTATGGTCCCAATGACTTAAATACTTCCCAGTGCGTCTTACCTTTTAAAGCTTCTCCACCTTCCAATAGGACCACAGGCTGGAGACCAAGTCTTCAACACATGGGCTTTTGAGCACATTCAAATCTAAACCATAGCAGGCTTACAGGAAGGAATCCAGGTTGCCCAACTAGGAATCTGTAGGGGGTCCTGATAATGGAAGTTCATCCATTCATTATAAAAATGTTTCTTGACCTTCTACTATACATGCACTGTTTTAAGTTCTGGAAATTCAGCTGTAAACAAAACAGCTCTTTAGGAGCTTTCATTCTACTGGGAAAAACAAAACAAAACTATAATAAGACAAATAAATAAAATGCATAGAATATTTTAGACAAATGCTATAAGCTCTCATAGAATATTTTTCTTTTTTTATAATTCTTTTTTTTTTTTTGAGAGAGAGAGAGAGAGAATTTTAATATTTATTTTTTAGTTTTCGGCGGATACAACATCTTTGTATGTGGTGCTGAGGATCGAACCTGGGCCACACGCATGCCAGGCGAGCACGCTACCTCTTTAGCCACATCCCCAGCCCAATATTTTTCTTCTTCTTCTTCTTCTTATTATTATTATTATATACCAAGGATTGAACCCAGGGGTGTTTTACCACTGAATCTCATTCCCAGCCCTTTTTGTTTGTTTATTTTTAAAATTTTGAGACAAAGTGTCAGTTGCTTAGGGCCTCACTAAATTGCTGAGTCTGGTCTTGAACTTGCATTCCTCTTGCTTCAGCCTCCTGAATCCCTGGGATTACAGATGTGCACCATCAAGCCTGGCTCTCATAGAATATTTTAGATTGAGACAAAGGTTGAGGGGAAACAGTTAATGTGGGGAAGAGAGGAGCTGACAGTTTAGGCGAAGAGGCCCAGGTGGGGACTCACTGTGAAGAAGAACAGGTGAAGACCTGAAGGAGGTGGAGGAGTGATCCAGGCAGTCATGTAGAGCAAGAACTTTCCAGGACGGGAGGGCGGAAGTACAATTGTCCTGAGGCAGACATGTGCCTGGCACAGACCAGAAACAGTGAAGAGGAGGCGTGTCTGGAACAGAGCTGGCGATGGAGAGAGTATATGTGGCGCAGGGAGGCTCTGAAAAGAACTGTGGGTGTCAGAATTTTTTTTATAAATTGTGATAACATTACGCATAATATAAAAATCGCGTCTAAACCATTTGCAGAATATGTGCTTTAGCTCTGTTAAGTCCCTTCACAATGTTGTATAACTGATCTTCGAAATTTTTTATCTCAAGCTGAACTCTGTATGCATTAAACAGTGTCCCCACTCCCAGTCCACCTCCCTGAGGCTCCAGCAACCACCAGTGTATTCTTGCTATAAATTTGTATTCTAAATACCTCAAAAAAATGGGAACATACAGTATTCGTCCTTTGGTGGCTGGCTGATTTCACATAGCAAGGTATCCTCTAGTTTCATCCGTGTTGCAGAGAGTGTCAGAATCTCCTTCCTTTCTAATGTTGAATAGTATTCCATTGGACATACATAGTGCATTTTTTAAAAGCCCTTCATTGGGCTTGGGTGGTGGCTCAGTGGTAGAGCGCTTGCCTAGCACATGTGAGGCACTGGATTCCATCCCCGGTATCAAAAAAAGAAAAAAGCCCTTCATCTTTGCATGAATTTGGGGGTTGCCTCCACCTTTTGACTGTTGCAAATAATGCTGCTGTGAACAAGGGTGTACCAACATCTCTTTAAGACCCTGCCCTCAATTTGGGGGGTATATACACAGAAGTAGAATTCCTAGATCATTTGATTATTTTATGTTTAATGTTTTTGAAGAATGTTTTGGAAGAATAATTTCCATAGTGACAATCCCACCAAGAGCACACAAGGTTCCAATTTTTCCACATCCTTGTCAACACTTGCTACTTTCTCTCTCTCCCTCTCTTTTTTTTTAATATTTATTTTTTAAGCTATAGGTGGATGCAATATCTTTATTTTATTTTTATGTGGTACTGAGGATTAAACTCACACCCAGCCCCTTCCTTTCTTTTTTTCCTCCCTTCCTTCTTTCCTTCTAGCTGGTGGCTACCCTAACTGGTGGCGCATGCCTGTAATCCCAGGGCTCCGGAGACTGAGACAGGAGGATTGCAAATTCAAAGCCAGCCTCAGCAATGGTGAGGCACTAAGCAACTCAGTGAGACCTTGTCTCAAAAATAAAACGGGTTGGGGAGGTAGTTCTCAGTAGTAAAGCACCCCTGAGTTCAAGCCCCAGTACTAAAAAATAAATAAATAAATGAAAAAGAAAGAAAGGGAGACTAGAACAGGAAGCCCACTTTCATCTCTTGTCCATCCTTCTTTTCCAACTCACCTTGGAACAGCTTTATCTTCTTCATCTAACCACATCCAACACTATGACCCTGAAAAGCTCCTGAGTTTATATGTGAGAACCCCAGCTTCCTGCAGGCACAAACCAACATCCTATGTCCCAGTATAAAATCCTAAGGAACAACAATTCATTAGTGCCACCTACAACTCAGAGCATTGATCTCCAAGATATATAAAGAATTCAAAAAAACTTAATACCAAAAATCATATAACTAAATCAATAAGTGGTCAAAGGAAATGAACAAGCACTTCACAGAAGAAGAAATAAGATTGGTCAACAAATGTATGAAAAAAAAAAGTGCAACATCATTAGCAATTAGAGAAATGTAAATTAAAACTACACTGAGATTTCATCTCACTTCAGTCAGAATGGTAACTACCAAGACTACAAGAAACAGTAAATGTTGGAGAGGATGTGGGAAAAAATGTAGACTCATACATTGCTGGTGGCACTGCAAATTGATGAAACCACTATGGGAAGCAATATGAAGATTCCTCAGAAAACTTGGAATGGAACCATCATTTGACCCAGTTATCCCACTCCTTGGCATATACTCAAAGGACTTAAAACCAGTGTACTATAGTGACACAGCCATATCAATGTTTATAGTAGCTCAATTCACAATAACTAAACTATGGAACCAACATAGGTGCCCTTCAAGAGATTAATAGATAAGGAAAATGTGATATATACATAATGAAATATTACCTAGCTATAAAGAAGAATGCAATTGTGGCATTTGCAGGTAAACAGATGGAACTGGAGACTATCATGCTAAGTGAAATAAGCCAATCCCCAAAAAACAAAGGTCAAATGTTCTCTCTGATATGCAGATGCTAACACAGAGTAAGGAGGGGGGAGGGAAGGATAGAAGTTCACTGGATTAGACAAAGGGGAATGAAGGGAAAGGAGGAGGGATGGGAATAGATGTAGAATGAATTGGACATAACTTTCCTATGTTCATTAAGCATACATATTACTTGTGTAACTCCACATCATGTACAACCACAAGAATGGAAAGTTATACGCCATATATGTATAATATGTCAAAATACATTCTACAGTCATGTATATCTAAAAAAAATAAAAATAAAATTTTTAAAGTGGAAAAAAAAAGAATCCAATTGGTACATTCAGATACCCAGCTTAGGTTCAACCAGCTATAGCCAGATATTGGGAATGGATTGAATAAACATGCTACAGATGTCCCCATGAAGCAGATTGAGATGCAAAAATGTACATGTATCAGGTCCAAGATGGCTATAGTTAGACTACCTCACCAAGATTTCTAACTAACTATGTTTTTGAATGTAGCCAAAGTCATTAACATCCTGATTCAGCAAATGTACTCAAGGTCAAAAATATCTGCTTGTAAGCAAGTGCTCACTTACATAACCTGTTGGCACTGGGCCTTTTTATTCAGCCTACACATAAAAAAGGCCAACTGGAAAGGCTTGGGGTTGATGCCACCTTGAATAAAGCATATCTACAATCTTAACTGCACCTTGCATCTTCTTTCACCTGCTGGGATCCTGAATCCTTTTCCCAGGGTCTGGGCCCCTGAAGAACAGCATGCACAAAGTTTATTTGGAAGACATTGCAGGAAGCACCTGCAGGGAGTAGGAAAACAATATAGGCAAAGAAAGAAAACCACCAGTACACTAGTTAAGAATTGGCTACTGCTGTCAGGCATGGTGGTGCACACCTATAATCACATTGACTTGGGAGACCAAAGCAGGAAGATTCTGAGATAGAGGATAGCCTTGGCAATTTAGTGAGACCCTGTCACAAAATAAAAATAAAAAATAAAAAGGACTGGGGATGTAGCTCCATATGGAGAACCACTGGGTTCAATTTTCTGTAATGAAGGGAGAAAAGAAAGAAATGAAGGAGGGAGGGAGGGAGGGAGGAAGGGAAGGGAAGGGAAGGGAAGGGAAGGGAAGGGAAGGGAAGGGAAGGAAGGAAGGAAGGAAGGAAGGAAGGAAGGAAGGAATGGAGGGAGGGAATGGGCCATGAGCCATTGGGGCTCAATCTCACTGAGTTTGTCCAAGGGAGTATGAAGGCCTGCTGGAGGGGCGAGGTCATTGTGATATTTATCCACCAGTTCCCATCTGTCGTTGGCTGAGGGCTGTTCCCAGAAGTGTTAATTCCCCGCCATGCCCCTGAGTTAGTGCAGGTGGAATGTCCAGGTGTTTGCATCAAGAAGCAGTCAGTGTAAGTTATGAGCACCATATGGTCAAAGCACCAATAACGCCTACAACAGATGTCACTAAGGGGAACTCACGGGGCATAGTTAAAAATACAATTGTAGGATGCCAGACATGGTGACACATGTCTGTAATCTCTGCCATTTGGGAGGCAGAAGGATCTCAAGTTCAAAGCCAGCCTCAGCATCTTAGCCAGGCTCTAAGCAAGTTAGTGAGACCCTGTCTCAAAAAAAAAAAAAAGTGCTGGGGATGTAGCTCAGTGGTAAAGTGCCTTGGGTTCAATCCCTAGTACCTCCTCCCAAAATGTTTATATTTATAAATAAAAAAACAAACAAACACACACATCCTACATATATATACACATACACAGTATATATATATATATATATATATATATATATATATATACACACACATACACATACACACACATATATATTTGTAGAAAATAATTTGAAAATAATTTTCAATGCTGTTCTGCCTTGGACTCCCCAATGAACTACATGTGTATGAACTAAACTATGAGTAGCTTAACAGCTGGAGATATGTCACAGACACAAATTAACATGTGTGTATTGTAACAGAAGTGTTACAGAAGTGCTCATCAAACACCAATGAGATTCACTAGCAGGTAATGTGCTCTGTACTGAGTGATTTGGAGTGAGCTTTGACTTGTTCCTTTAAACATACTGTTTTTACTGGATGGCATTAAAAATGCAAAAATGTGATAATGGAACAATAAATGATCCTTTTTCTTTCTTTCTGCATTGTAGAATGCTGTTTGTGCACTAATTGAGGACAAAATAGTGCTTTTTTCCCCACTAAAATACCTTCTTTTTCCTCTAAAAAATGCCCCCTCCCATCTTTAACTTTTGTAGCATAAGTTGTATGTATTTCTAATAACCTCAGAAGCTGAGTTAATGTGACATCGGCAAGTCATATATTTTTCCTAACAACTTCAGGAGCTCAGTTAGTGCAACATCCCCTTTGAAAATAATGGAAACTTTGTGCTCAGCTCCTTTAGTGCCTGAAGCAAGACAGTAAATGAGACCCATGAGAATTCAGGGCTCAGGCAAAGTTCCAGATGACATCTGGCACACACCGGGGGCAGGGGGCTGTGAAGGAGGGGAGTGTTGAGCCCAGGGGCTTTGGCTACCTGTTTATGTCATGGGGGTGACCAGAGACATCTGGAGTGGAGAATGCTGAGGGGAGCAGAGACTTCTCCCTGACAAATGGGGCTCCTCATGCTCCTTTGGGTATAATCTGACTCTCACTTTGACATGAAAGAGGTAGATACTACCAACTGCTTGAAAATGTCTCCCTAACATTTTTTTTTCCAATTAAGATGGGTAAGGAGCAGGTGCTTTTCTTGGTATATAACAATTATTCTGCATGCTTGAGTATTTTGAAACGGTTTAGAAGACATTCAAAGACAGTTACATCGCCAGCGTGTGGTGGTCCATGCCCACAATCCCAGTGGCTCAGGAGACTGAAGCAGGATGATCACAAGTTCTAGCCCAGCCTCAGCAACTTAGAGAGGCCCTAAGCAATTTAGCAAGAAAGACCCTGTCTCAAAAAAAAAAAAAAGGGCTGGGGATATGATTTAGTGATTCAGCACCCCCCTGGGTTTAATCCCCAACTATCAAATAAATAAATAAACAAACAAATGTTTCAAAGGACTAATAATACCTCCTATCTATGAAGATATATTCTGTTGATGGAATTGAAAATTGGCATAGCCCTCTCAGAAGAGGATTTAGTGGTATATGTCAACACTTAATGCATACACTATGACACAGCAGTTCCAATCTAGCCCAGAGAAATAGTTACTCATGTGCCGAAAGGGCCATGTACAAGAAGAGGCATGAGTTACTACACATTGAAAACAACACAAGTGCGTGCATGAGAGAATGGGTATGTGGACCATGGTTCATTCATTCTTTCAAAAGCCTGGCAGCACATAAGAAGATTTGGAATGATTCCTACTATGGTGACATGAGAAAATAAGGCACAGGGGTAACCAGTGAGGACCTGCCCAGATTCACATCATGGTTCTGGAACTTCTTGGCTGTCAGACCTTGGGTAAGTCATGTAAGTTTTCTGTACTTTCATGTCCCCATTTACAAAATGGGAAGAACAGTTGTATGTTCCTCCTGGGATTTTAAAATGATGATTAAGTGGGTTGATACAAGTACAGCATTTTGAATTGTGACTATCTCACAAAATTTATCAGTAAAACCAGCCCTGATATATTAGTTGAAAAAAGCAAGTGGTAAAACACCAAACATTATATAAAAACTTTAAAATGAAAAATAATGTATCTATATGCACAGGCCTATACAGCCATAGAAATGGTCCAGGAGAAAACACATCTCATGCCAGGCATGGTGGTGAACCCCTATAATCCCAGCAACTCTGGAGGCTGAGACAGGAGGATCACAAGTTTGAGGCCAGTCTCAGTGATTTAGTGAGGCCGTTAGCAACTGAATGAGTCCCCATCTCAAAATAAAAAAAGGCTGGGGATGAAGCTGAGTGGTAAAATACCTCTGGGTTCAATGCCCAGTACCAAAAAATAAAAATGAAATAAAATAAAATAAACCACTTCTCATTAATAGTAGTTTATTTCTGGGAGAAGGAAGGTCTTTTGTGGAGCAAAAGGACTTGTGCTATTAATCTTACACTTCAGTGTTGTTTACTTTTTAGAGCAATAATTTTTATAAATATACTAGAAAGCAATAAAAATACATTAAAAATATACTAAAACCACAGCATTGCTGCATGTATGTGTACACACACACACACACACACACACACACACATATACCCTGTGCTGTGAGGCAAAGGCTCTGATTCTAGGCTCTCAGATTCAGAGAAGGCCAAATGTTTTATTCAAGGAATTAGAAAAATTGTGCAATTATGCAATAGTGTTTTGTATCTATTTTGACTACACAGGCAACTTCTTCGGCAACATGGAAACAAATGAATAATGTGTAGAAATAGGAAGATAGGAATGTTCTGTTCTGTTAATAACCCTCCTCTGTCACCCACCCAATGCCTTCTACTGTTAGCTCAGAGCCAATTTTATCTTGCTTTCATCAATTACCTTTTTCTAATCGCAATTATGCACTTTCCCACAATCTCCAGGCAAAGAGAGTGGAACTACTAGGATTAATTGTGCAGAATTTATTTGCATCTTTGGAGGAGGTGCTAGTTAAAAGAGAATCCAGGGCATCCAAGGAGAGGGAGAACTTCCCTTTTTGTGTAATTTGCCTCGTGTGACACTCCTGTTCCAGATTAAACTGATTCAAACGTTTTTAGGTAATAACTTCTGATGCAATTTACTTATTTTGGGGGGTACTGGGATTGAACCCAGGCGTTCTCTACCACTGAACTGCATCACAGCCCTCTTTTTATTTTATTTTTTAAATTTTGAGACAGGATCTTGCTAAATTGTCCGGGCTGGCCTTAAACTTTCAATCCTCCTGCCTTAGCCTCCTAAATTGCTGGGATTACAGGTATACACTCAGCAATTTTTTTTTATTAAAAATGAAACTTTGCAAATATGGTAACAATGCTGCTCTTCCCCTACCAAATTTTCTCTTTTACTTCCTTGCACTAGATGATCAGCCTCATATACTTGGTCTTAGACTGAGAAGCAGTGGCAACCAGCCTTTAGACCAAGTGTGTGTCTTTAGTGATCATCATTTCAAATCTCCTCATATAAATATGCATCCTTTGGGATCGGCCCAAGCAAATGGGGTAAGGGAGGACAGTTTAATAAAGGTTCTCTTTGCAAATGTGAAGATTGCAAAAAGGAAAACCAGTCTGGTAAAGAGGGAATGGGCAGGAAAGGGGCCAGAGGTACCTTCAGCTTCCTAGGGGTACCTCCCAAGCTAAAGGCTCCCTGTTGTAGACCATAAAGCTTCCCAAGGTCAGAGAGAGGTAGGGAAGGCTGGAGGGTGCATCTGAAAATACAAACCAACAAGGAACACAAAGTGTTGTTGGAGTGTTTCACAAATGTACTTATCTTTTCACATGTGCTTTTTCATTCAAGATTTTATGTTTTCCATTTATCCATGCTCAAAAATATAGCTGTGATTCCTACATCAATTTTAACTGCTCTATAGTGATCCATCAATTCACTACCCCCAGCTATGTTGCAGAGGGCAGGCTCATGGGGTACACATGACCTAACTCCTGTGTGCAAGAATCTTGCTTGGGTATGTAGGTTTGCGTTGGTATTGTGTACATAACAACTTTACTAAACATTATAAAAGTGCTCTGTACTGTGGTTTTTCCAATGTTCCCTTGCTTGGATTCAGTATAAAAGCTCCTGTTTCTGATTCTTCACTCTCACCACAAATGATATTGTCAAACTTGAAAACTGTGCCAGCCATTATAATGGCTCTGAAATCTTATCTCAATCTTATTTTAATAAGCATTTTCCTGCTGAAGAGTACTTTTTAGAGTCCTATGCCACATCATCTCTAACAGTGACCTGGAAATCACGATAAATGAATTATTATCACAAAGCCCATGTGAATGTGGCTCACGTTCAGAGTTCATAGTCGTGGCATGATGTGGCTTCCTTTGGTTCCCTCCCACCTGGAACTCTTTGTACTTTCATGAATGCCTCAGCCTGTTCTGGGTGGTTTCATGAGGGAAAGTTTGCCAATCCATTTCACAAGAAGAGAACTCACAACAGTTGGTTACCCATGTTTTCTTGTCACTTTGGAGGAATCCTGGTGAAGCACAAGTGACATACGGAATGAGCTCCAATTTTTTTTTTCTTGTGAGAAAAACAAGACATGAAACAGCAGATGTTAGAAAGTTTGAATTTAAAATTTAAAAAAGTATAAAATGCTTCTGTATCCATGGAACATTTTAGTGACAATATTCTAGGAACAAACAAAAGGGGGGGGGGTTACTTCTGGGAAGAGACAAAATTTTAGGCTTGGTGCAGAAAATAGATTATTTCCATTACAGAGCTCTCAATATTCTTTATTTTTGTTTGTTTTATCACAGTCAAACAAACAAGCCAAAGAATATGATCTGGTTAAAATTTAGTTTATGAAGCTGGACGCAGTGGTGCATGCCTGTAATCCCAGCCGCTTGGGAGGATGAGGAGGATCTCAAGTTCAAAGCCAGCCTTAGTGATTTAGCAAGGCCCTAAGCAATTTAGTGAGATCCTGTCTCAAAACAAAATATAAAAAAAAAAAAAGACTAGGGATATGGCTCAGTGGTTAAGTGCCCCTGGGTTCAATCCCAATAAGAAATAAAAAATAAAAATAAATAAAAAGGACTGAGGAAGTGGCTCAGTGGTAAGGCACCTCTGAGTTCAATTTGTGATGCCTATATATATATATATATATATATAATCATTTTTACTTGCCATAAATACCTCCTTATTCAACATAGACTAGTATAGCAGAATGTCATAAACTGAATGGCTAATGAAGAGCAAAAATTTATTTCTCATGGTTGGGACAGGGAAGTCCAGATCAAAGTACTGGCAGATCTAGTGGCAGGCAAGATCTGGCTTCTTAGTTCATGAACTTCTGTCCTCTCACTGTAAGCTCATAGGGCGGGAGGGGACAGGGAAGCTCTCTGAGGCCTGTTTTATGAAAGGTACGAATCTCATTCATGCGGTTTCCACTCTCATGTTCTTATCTCCTTCCAAAGGCCCCAATTCCTAATACCCTTGCACTGTGAATTAGATCTCAACATACGAATTTTGTGCAGACAGGAGCATTCCGTCTGCAAATACAGAGCCACGCAAAAGGGAAATTACCTCTTCAAAATTGCGAAACAGAAATGTCAACACTGACGTTTCTTTTGCACCTTGACAGATTTCCTTTCACCACAAACAATCCAAACTATTCTTCCAGTTTAAAAATCAGTAGTGGATGAAGGCCACTTGAACACCTTGGAGAAGAAGGACAAATATTATTGCAAAATTGCTTAGAAAATATTACTCCAGTCTTATGTTTTCATTTCAGGTAAGTTGTGAAATTCACTTTTCCATTTATAAAATGATAACAGAGTGATTGCACTATGTTGAAATCTGTTTTTTGTTTCAGATTCTATTGTACATTTCTTCGATATTACTGGCATATCTACCTGGGTAGACAGCAAATGCTTTGTCATCTTGGGAAGCCACATGCATGATTATTTTATCTTCTGCTGCTATCTTGAGACAACTCCCTCCATGGTGACATTAAATGTTTTCTGGTTGAGCCCTGGTACCCAAAGAAGGGATGCTTACTTTTTTGATGAGTGGAAACATCTTCCTCAGAGTAAAACAATCTAATCCCTTTCCCCATGGGCTCAAATACACAATTCTTATCTATTGAGTATTTTAATTTTACTTTTATTTATATATTTATTGGTTCTGAGGATTAAACCCAGGGTCGCTTTACCACTGAGCTACATTCCCAACCCTTTTAGTGTTTTATTTTGAGAGAGGATCTCTCTAAATTGCTGAGGCTGGCCTTGAATTTATGATCTTCCTGCATCATCCTCCTTAGTCACTGGGAATGAAAGCATGCATCACTGTGCCAGCCATGAGTATTTTTTAAAATATGTACTTTTACTTTAAAAAAAATTAATGCCTGAGGGGCTGGGGTTGTGGCTCAGCGGTAGAGCTCTCGCCTAGTACGTTCGAGGCCCTGGGTTCGATCCTCAGCACCACATAAAAATAAATAAATAAAATAAAGGTATTCTATTCAACTACAACTAAAAAATAAATATGGGCTGGGATTGTAGCTCAGTGGTGTAGCACTCGCCTAGCACGGGCCGGACCCGGGTTCGATCCTCAGCACCACATAAAAATAAAGGCATTGTGTTGTGTCCATCTACACCTAAAAAAATAAATATTAAAAAAAAATAAAAATAAAAAAAATAAATATTAAAAAAATAATGCCTGAAAAAGTTGTATTGTCTTGGGAAAAATTATATGTTGGCAGGTAGTTTTTCTGTTTTTTTTTTAAATTATATAAAAGGTATTGTTATAATAGTATATAAACTGGTTATAATTATTATTTTATGCACTTTAAAATATACTTAGATGTAATTATATAATAATTTGTAAAGTGTTTAAAATTTTGAAAACAGTTTCATATGTTATCTCCCCTCCTCCCTGTATAACAAGTTGTTTTAGACCTTCAAGGTCAATTTTAAAATCAAAACCCATTTGGCAAGCCTAATTGGCAAATTCATGCCTATAATACCAGCAACTCAGGAGGCTGAGGCATGAAGATTGCAAGTTTGAGGCTAGCCTCAGCAACTTAGCAAGGCCCCAAGCAACTCAATTAGAGCCTATCTCAAAATAAAAAATTTAAAAGGGCTGGGGATGTAGCTTGATGCTAGAGCACATCTGAGTTCAAACCCTAGTACAAACAAAAACAGAAACAAATCATGTGGTGTATTCTATTCATTCACTCCTTCTTTCTTCCAGATATTTGCTCAACAGTGTATATTGAGTGTGTGCCTTGTGCTAGGCACAGGTTAGTTGCTGAGGATGGAAAGGTGAAAACACATACTCTCCCCAATGGGATTTCACAGTATTGTAGAAGAGATAATGACATATGGATAACTAAGTGCCAAAAGTACTCAAAGGGCTGAGAGTCAGCTGCATCCAGCATAGAGATCATTTGTTAGGGAGATATTACCCCAAATTTTTCATTGCATACAACACTATTTATTTTGCTCACCATTGTCTGGGAGCTGTCTGGGTGTCAGCTGATCTAGTGTGGCTTAGCTGGAGTGACTCAACTCAGCTTCCAGTATCTTTAATCCTCCTCCTGGAACCAAAGGGGCCAGCCTGCACATGCTCTTTCCAGTCTGGTGACAAATGGGCAAGAAAAAAGACATGTCCCTTCTCTAGGCCCACACACAGAACTGACCAAAAGTAAGTAACAGGCCAAACCCAAAGTCAAATGGTCAGGAATAGACTTCATCCATTTTGAAAAAAAAGGGAAAAGAACTAAAATTTATTCATCAAATGGCACAAAAGAGTGAGGAGTAGACATCTTGGCCAATAATATGATCTATTAGAGAGGGATACAGAAGGAGAAGTTACTGGTCATAGTCCAAACAGGAGACCAAGGAAACCTGTGAGCATTTAGCTTCTACTGTCATGCATAGGTCACTATTTTTTTAATGAACTTTATTTTATTTATTTTTATATGTGGTGCTGAGGATCGAACCCAGTGCCTCACGTATGCTAGGCAAGTGCTCTGCCACGAGCCACAACCCCAGACCCATAGTTCACTAGTATTTCCCCCATTTTACCCTGGTATCTTCTCACAGATTGTCACTTCTGTGTGAAACGGGGATATGTTCTACATGTCTCCTGTGTTCCCACCAACTTTGGATCATGTATATTTATGTTTTAGTAGCTATTTTTGCTGCTGACCAAAAGACCTGACAAGAACAATTTTAGAGGAGGAAGTTTATTTTGGAGCTCATGGTTTCATGGGTCTCAGTCCATAGGCAGCCAGCTCCTCTACTCTGGGCCCAAGGTGTGGCAGAACATCGTGAAGGAAGAGTGTGGTGGAGGAAATTGGCTCAGAACATGGCACCAGGAAGGAGAGAGAGAGAGAGAGAAAGGGGGCAGGGGGAGTCTGATTGACTCCCCAAAGTCATGCCCCCAGTGACCCAGCTCCTTCAGCCACACCCTACCTACCTAAACTTACTACCCAATTAATCCCCATTAGGGGATTAATTCACCAATTAATGTAGCTCAGTGGTAAAGTACTTCTGGGTTCAAATCCCAGTACCAAAACCCGCAGAATTATTGCTTGAAACATCATGTCCATCATGTGTCAGCTAGGACTATGCCACAGCCACATCAGGCTTCCTCCAGAATCCAGGTGAGTGGAGCACCTGCCATCTTGAACATCAACCATCATCACTGCAAAAGGAAAGGCACTGTGGTCTTGTATGTAATGAAACCTTCAACCAGAAGTGGCTCATGGCTCTTTGCCCTTGAACTCATTGGCCAGCACAAGTTCTATAGTTCACTTAACAGCAAAGGAGTCAGGAAGAATAATCCTACTTTGATCCTTTGTCAGGCAGGGCCCACTGCCAGCTGCCCAAGAGTTTCCTCGTGCTGCCAGAGCCTACTTTGCTCACTCACATGGCAGAGTGCCTAGGAATTGTCATCACTCCAGAGCCCTTGATGCCAGACTAACAGGAGGTAGTACATTCAGCCCTCCAACTTGCTCCCAGAGGTCCACTGCAGATAGAAGTATCTCCTTTTCTTGGTGCTAACTCATTTGATAATGTACCTTGATTGGCTACTTTCCCTCCTTCGTCTCAATCTCCCTTGTCCCCTCCCCATTACTGGTGTTTCCGGGAATCACTTCACATATAAACTGCAGTCGTGCATTGTTTAATGATGGGGATATATTCTGAGACTACTTTGCTAATTGATCTAGTCATTGGGTGAACATCATGGAATGTCACCTGCTATAATGTCACTAACCAATATGGGATCACCATCGCTGACTGAAATGTCTGTATGCAGCACATGACTATACTTGCAGGAGCGTTCTTGTCTTAGAGTCAGCTTCTGGAGGTTTCTACTTCAAAGCAAGACCTATGTATAGGGTTGTCACTCCATGAAAGTTCAAAGTCTTTCCAGAGAGGCAGAAGAGACCTCTACTTGGATCTTCTGGGATCTTGACATGTTGCAGAAAAGAATTTAAGGACCTGTTAGGCATGTGTAGCAGAGCAAGAGATTTATTGAAAGGGAAAAGTACACACTCCAGAATGGGAGCATGTCCCATCATAGAGAGCATGAGTAGTGCTGTCTTGGGCTGCGGTTTAACATTTATAGAGGGGTCTGGACTAGAGGTGGAGTAGGGTGGGATTATGCAATTTGGCATCACTTTTCATTGTGTCTGTGAATTGCACTTGTCTATTCTAATCATGCTACATCTCATTAGCATCTTAAATCCCCACCCAGGGTGTGCATCTTACTGTTACAATGGAGCTGGTATCATCTCTCAGTCACCAAGCCTTTAAGGCATATACTCTCTATAGAATGCCATTTGGTTACCTTGCAGTTTTGTTGCTTTTGCAGCCTATCTGGCAAGCTGTGGGCAAGGACTTAAGTGAAAGGATCCAGGCTGGGTTGTCAGAAGTTGCTTGTTCTGCATTCCAGTGGTTCCTGGGTGTTTCCTTGTTAAAACTCTCTTTTCTGTGCCCCCAAATTCTTATCTCAGGATCATCCCAGGAAGACCTTAGTTAGCCATCAAATGGCCAGATGGCCATCTGGACCTCGTTTTCCATTTGGAAAGAGTTGGCCAGTCAGTCTGAGGAGGATTGTTTTTGTTTTGTTTTGTTTTTTGGTTTGTTTATTTTGTTTTGTTTTGGTACTATGGATTGAACCCAGGGGTGCTTTGCTACTGACCAGTGTCTTCAGTCTTTTTATTTTTTCTTTTGATTTTTTTTGGGGGGATTGAACCCAGAGGCACTTAACAATTGAGCCACATCCCCAGCCCCTTTTTATATTTTATTTAGAGACAGGATCTCACTAAGTTGCTTAGTACCTCGCTAAGTTGGTAAGGTGGGCTTTGAACTCACCATCATCCTGCCTCAGACTCCCAAGTTGCTGGGATTACAGGTGTGTGCCACCATGCCCAGCAACGGAGGATTTTTTTGGATAAGGTATTAAAGAAGCTGATTAGATCATCAATGTTTTAAGAGACATATGGCTGGGCATGATGGTGTGCACCTGTTATCCCAGCTACTTGGGAAGCTGAGGGAGGAGGATCATGAGTTCACAGCCAGCCTGGGTTCATAGGCAACATAGTAAGACACCTTGTCTCAAAAATCAATGAATGGTGGGGTGGAGCGGGGAATAGAATTTCATTAGATTAGACAAAGGGGAGTGAAGGGAAGGGAGAAGGATGAGTTTAGGAAAGACAGTAGAATGGATCAGACATAACTTTCTTAAGTTATAAATGAATACATGACCAGTGAAACTCCACATCATGTGCAACCACAAGAATGGGATCCTAATTAGGATGTTATACTCCATGTATACATAATATGTCAAAATACACTCTGCTGTCATGTATATCTAAAAAGAGTAAATAAAAATTTTTTAAAAATCAATGAATAAATAAATAAATAAATAACATCTTATTCTTTTTCTCTGTGTATAAAAGCAAAACAGCCAACAGTAATTTTTGGGAAATATAGAAAAATAAATAGAAAAAAATAAAGTTGCCCATTATTCTACCAGTCAAGAATATTTTCTTTGAAAGAAGAGGTACATTAGGGCCCCTTGAGTCCCCAAATTTTGTGTTTAGATTCTGGCTATGCAGAGGGATGCCAATCCCATTATTTCGTAATTGTTTTGTTGCTGTGTATGCACAGAGCTGGAAATAAACTGCTTAAACAGAGAGAGGAGGAAATGTGGCTACTGGACTTCCCTGTCACAGAACAGGAAACCTGAGCAGAAACAGGGCTGTCTTTGTCAAGAAATAGAAATTGGTTGCCAATCATAGTTTTCAAGGGCAGGATAGGACTTTGGAGAAAAAAAAATAGGAAGTTATAGAATATAATATAGAAAATTAGGAAATGAGAATCTATGGCCTCAGCATGAAGTTTATTTAGATGAATGGACTGTTTTCCTCAAACTGAGAAGAAACAAAAGGCTGACTAGCTAGGAAGATGATTATTATTATTATTATTATTATTATTATTATTATTTTGTACCAGGGATTGAACCCAGGGGTGCTTAAGTACTGAGCCACATGCCCAGCCCTTTTTATTTTTTATTTTCAGACAGGATCTCACTAGGTTGTTTAGGGCCTCACTAACTTGCTAAGGCTGGCTTTGAACTTGCAATCCTCCTTTACTCAGCCTTTCGAGCCACTAGGAGTACAGGAGTGCACCACCATGCCCAGCAAAAGATTTTTGATTATAAGGACCATCAAATGAAGCAGAAGTAGGGCCTCATGATATTTTTAAAACAACAAATTTTGGAAAGTTAGTATCCATATAAGAAATTTTAGGCCAGGTAGAAATACTGTACGAAGCAGGGTGTAGTGATACATGCCTGTGATCCCAACAATTAATATTTAATATAGGCAGACCACAAGTTCAAGGCCAGCTTCAGCAACTTAGCAAGATTCCTGTCTCAAAATAAAAAACAAAAAGGGCTGGGGATATAGCTCAATGGTATAGCACCCCTGGGTTCAATCCCCAGTATAGAAAGAAAGAAAGAAAAGCTATAAGGCAACTCCAGGAAGTTAACAGGGAAAATGATACATCCATGATAACAGCCCTGAAATAATAACTTGGGTTCAAGGCCTTTCCTTAGGAAACGATCCAAGGATGTACAAGTGAGGAAGTACAGAAGGGGAGACAGGGAGAGAGAGAAAAGCTTCTAAGTGCAGTTCTTGTTCTAAGCACCTAGGCTAGTAGAGACCCACAGAGAAACTGAGTGTGCCCCACTTTAAAATCTCATCAGAGCACTGGTGGCCCAAGGCATTTATCCACCACAACTTGTCCCCTTGGCTGATGCTCCTCCATCCTTTACATTAGCACCTCCATCCTTACAGGGCATTGTGCACAGCTGTCTGAGCTAGTGGCATTGCTGGGAGCTATCGAATATAGCTGCAATGAGCTGGGGGATGGGGTGGGGGTAGGGGGATGGCCCAGGCGATAGGAGTGAGGCTTCAATATTTTCTATCTCAGAACTTTGTTTCTCTGTGAGTTGTCTTTCCCCCACTTCTTCCCTAAATACATGAAGTCTCTGAGAATACTTAGCAGATCTACTTGGTATACTTAGTTATGGTTTATATACATATGCATTTTTGTGTGTGTATACATTTATATACATATGTATATCTGTACATATACATAGATGGAATTTGTTCATACAATTATCAAGTTGGGGCCAGGTAGAAATACCAGAAAAAGAAAGAGCCCATGGTATTGTTCCAGTCCCAATCTGAAGGTCTGAAACAAGGAGAACTAAGGGTGAAATTCTGAGTCCAAGTTCAAGTTCAAAAACAAAAGGAGACTGATGTCTCAGTTCAAAGACAGTCAGGCAGAGAAAAAGAATTCCTTCTAGCTGGGCCCACACCTGTAATTCCAGTGGTTTGGGAGGTTGAGACAGGAGGATCGAGAGTTTGAAGCCAGTCTCAGCAATGGCGAGGCACTAAGCAACTCAGTGAGACCCGGTCTCTAAATAAAATACAAAAAAAGGGCTGGGGAGGTGGTTCAGTGGTTGAGTGCCCTTGAGCTTAATCCCAACCAAAAAAAGAAAGAAAGAGAGAGAGAGAGAAAATTCCTTCTTACTCAGTCATTGGTTCTATTCAGGTCTCCAAAGCCTTCTATGAGGTCTACCTACATTGCAGAGAACAATCTGCTTTACCCAGTCTACACATTCAAATGTTAATCTTATCAGAAATACCCTCATAGACATACCCCAATAATGTTTAACCAAATATCTGGGCACACCGAGGTCTGGTCAAGTTGACACATTAGACTGACCATCACATATACCATTTTATCACAATGTCTGCCATAGAGCAGGCACCCAGAAATATTTGTGAAATAAAATCTCACAACTATTTTTTTATTCTTTCTTGCCACTTTTTTTCACAATAATATTTTGATGCTGGCATTGCTTTCATCATTTTATAGTCGAAGACAATGAGACTCAAAGACTAGCCTGTCCAGAATCATGCAGCTAGTAAGTTGCCTCTAGAGTTGTTTTCCTTTGATCATCCCAGCCTTAAAATCACTAGCAACCATAGCAAACATTTCTGGAATGGGGCCCCGTGCAAACAATGTAATCTAGAAAGCCATATGATCTATTATGTCTTTAAGGATATGGGATGTAGAGAGAGAAAACTTTGTCATAAAAAGATGATAATGAAGGCTGGGGTTGTGGCTCCCTGGTAGAGCACTTGCCTGGCAGGTGTGAGGCACTGGGTTCAATTCTCAGCACCACATATAAATAAATAAATTAAAGGTTTACCAACCATTAAATATATATATATATTAAAAAGATGATATTGAGCTGGGTGTGGTGGCACATACCTGTAATCCCAGCAACTTGGGTGCCTGGGGCAGGAGGATTGCAAGTTCAAGGCCAATCTGGGCAATTTATGGAGATCCTGTCTCAAAATAAAATAAATAGGACTGGGAACATAACTCAGAGGTACAGGGCTGGCTTAGCATCATGTGCAATAACCCTGGGTTCAAAACACAATATAGGATTATGCCCAAAATTATTCATTCCCAAAATATTATTCAGTACCTACTATATGTAAAGCAAAGTGATAGGACAGAAGGATACTAGGACAATTGAAATCTAGGCTGTGCCCTTGAGATGCTCCCAGAGATGGTCTGGTTGAATTCTGAATTCTGATCAACTTTGTGACTTGTGTTGACCAACAGAATGAGCAGAAGCAACATTGTGCTAGTTCTGAAGTCTGCTACTTCTCATCATCTCCCTCTATTAATACTCCTGCCACTAAGTCAAGAAGTCTGGGTTAGACTACAAATAATGAGAGACTATGTAAAAGGAAAAAAGCTTGATTTACAGCCAACAACTAACTTCAAGTTCCCAGACAGGAGGAAGGGACTATCTGAGGCCCTCCAGTTCCTCATCAGACTGTGGGATGAATGCAATCACATGAATGACCCGAGGCAAGACTTACAGAAAAAGTATTGAATTTAACCCAGCCCCAGTTGCAGAATCATGAGGACACAAAATGATTGTTAGGTTGTTTTTTGTTTGTTTGTTTTATACTGGGGATTGAATCCAAAGGCACTCAACCACATCCCCAGTCTCTTTTTCTTTCTTTTTTTTTTTTTTTTGAGATAGGGTCTTGCTAAATTGTTGGCACTGGCTTTGAACTCGCAGTCTTCCTGCCTCAGCCTCACAAGCCCCTGAAATTACAGGCGTGTATGCCACCACACCTGGCTGGTTGTTTGTTTAAATCATGAAATTTAAGATGGTTTATTTTCCTTTTTTGTACTGGGGCTTGAACCCAGGGACACTTGATCTTTTTATTTTTTCTTCTGAGACACGGTCTCACTAAATCGCTTAGGACCTCGATACTTTGCTGAGGTTGGTCTTGAATTTGGGAACCTCTTGCCTCCCAAATTGCTGGAATTATAGGTGTGGGCAACTGTGCTCAGTCAGATGGTTAATGAAGAAATAGGTAACTGATACAGTGGGGATGATTAATGTAATATCCAGAACAACTGCCAATGATGTCCATTCTCCCTAATCTGCAAATATGTTATATTACATGATAAGACTTTGCAGAAGAAATTAGAGGTATTTAAAATGGGTAGAGTATCCTGCATTACCCGGGTGGTCCAAATTTAATCATGTGATCTCTGATAAGCAGAGAATTTTTCTCTAGTTGGCAGAAGAAAAAGTCAAATTTCAAGTGTAAGAAAGATTTGACCAGCTTTTTCTGCAGAAGACCAAACAGGAAGTATGAGAATTAATACAGGAAACCTCCAGCATCAAAGAATGACCTTGGGTAAAGACACTGAGATCTGGAGGAATTAATTTGGGTAACAACCCGCAGGAGTGGAAGGGAATCCCTTCCTAGAGCTAACAGAAAGGGATGCAGCCCTGCCAACACCTTGATTGCAGCTTCACGAGACCTTAATCAGACAATCCATTTGAGCCACGTTGTATTTGAACTCTGATCCACAGAACTGTGAGATAATCAATGGTTGTTGCTTCAAGCCACTAATTTTGGGGTCATTTGTTAGGGCAACAATTGAAAACCTATACCCTGACCTGTAAACTGACCAGTGCAAAGCAATGGGAGTAGCATTACCTTTAAGAAATTTTGCAAGCATTGGGCAGAAGAGGGAATGGCCAATTCTACTGAGGAAGTAGGAGAGGGTTTCCCAGAAGAGGCGTGTCTTGGATCAGATAGATCCCTCCAGAAGCAAATCGTTGTTTAAAGCAATGGGCCCAGGAAACAGCAATTGGGCAGTGAGAACATGAGACATAGAAAGGAAAGAAGTCAATAAAAGTGAATTATCAAACAAATTATAATTTGCAGGCAACTGGAGCATAATCCTTCTGGAGAATTCCAGGAAACTGAAGATTGTGCCTCTCAGAGTCACCATATTAAGGGAACTGGGCCCAAGGAAATTTATACACCAACTTCCATCATTGGCTAAGAGCCTCTCTTGGAGACACTAATGCCCTGGCACTCCCGCCTGCTGTGTGTGTATGCAGAACAGGTTCCAACCTTTGCAGAAGGCTCTCAGATGAAGAGTGGTTGCTGCTGTCAGTTGGAAGTCTGGCAGGTGTGCACTGAACAGGTGAGGCCAAAAGGATATGGGTGGGGCACCTGAAGCATTTACTTCAAGGGTCAGGATGAACCAGGCAAAGATCAGAAAAGGTGTTCCAGGTAGAGGGAAATAGGTATGTGCACAGATATGCACAAACACACAAAGGCTGTTGTGAAATGGTCAGTGGATTCATCTGAAGTCCCATGAGGTTTGAATCCTGCTCCCATTGCCTCGCTTGCTTGGTCCCATTGGGCAAGTTACTTCACTGCTCTGAGCCTTATCTATATGATAAGAATTATAGATAGGAAGTACCTACTTGGCTGGGTGGTTACAAGGATTAAATTAGACAATGTTTTAAAAGAGTGTGGTGCCTGGTCAGTCCCTGGTAATGATAAATAGACGTGTTGTGCCACATGTGGGTAAGCTGTGGTTAGTTGACAGTGCTGACACTTACAGTGCATGGCAGGACATGAGACCCATGAGGTGTAAAGACAGAAAGGTGGGTAGCACATTATGAGTTAGTTGCTTTTGTAGTCTGTATTTTTATTTTTTTAAATTTTTATTATTATTACTGGGGGGGGGGGGCAGTTAACAGGGATTGAACTCAGGGGCAATTGGCCACTGAGCCACATCCCCAACCTTATTTTGTATTTTATTTAAACAGGGTCTCACTAGGTTGCTTAGCATCTAGCTTTTGCTGAGGCTGGCTTTGAACTCATGATCCTCTTCCTGCCTCAGCCTCCCAAGCTGCTGGGATTACAGGTATGCACCATGCCTGGCTTGTAGTCTGTTTTTAAATGTGGTCTTGGGGCCAGACCTGGTGCACATGCCTGTAATTCCAGCAACTTGGGGAGGCTAAGGCAAGAAGATCACAAGTTCAAAGCCAGCCTTAGCAAATTAGTGAGGCCCTAAGCAACTTAGTGAGACCCTGTCTCAAAATAAAAAATAAAAAGGGCTGAGGATGGAGCTTGGTGATTAAGGACCCTTGGGTTAAGTCCCCAATACGGAAAAAAAAAAAATGTGTTTGGGTGTAGAGAACATGTACAAGATGCTGATTCAATTTCCATCACTGAAAAATTAATTTAAGAATCATTCCTATGTACACCATCTTCTGACTGAAATTGACCTTTTCCTTCAGTTAAATATGAGAACAAGCCACCATGATAATAATAGGAATTGTGACTTTGTCACTAATTAAAAAAAGTAAAAAAAAGCTTCAGATATTTCCAAATTGTATCTGTCTTGAAATATTATTTATATTCACCACTACTTTGGGCTGGGGGGTAGCTCCATGGTAGAGTGCTTCCCCAATATGAGCAACCCCTGGGTTCAATCCTCAACATTGCAAAAAGAACAATAAAAGCTATAATATATTCATCACTACTTTAAAATTATGTGATTTTTATGATTTTGAGTTAACAAAGATGCATATTTATGACTGTACCAGACATTTTTTTAAAAATTATTTTGATAAATATGCTTCAACATAAATGTTTTCCTATGTATTTTATTTTATGAATTTAAAAGCATTATTCTAAGAAGGGGGTCCATAAACTTTACAAGACCATCAAAAGTGTCTGTACAAGAAAAAGGGTAACTGATATTTCCTTGCCTCTGTTGAAAGTGGGTGTATTCTAGGGCTCATGATCTGTCTGGCAGCATCTACCCACTATCTAATAATATGTTCCTACAACTAGGGGCTTTCAGCAGAGAAATCACCACATGAGATTTGCATGCTAGTGATGTACACCCAGAATCCTTCCTCTACTCCACCCACCCTCTCAGCAGTGTTGGCTCATGCAGGCCCTGAGCCTCTGTGTGCATGGGTTGGGCTTCCTTGGAGACAGATTTCACCATCTGTGGGGGAGTACCTGTGTGGGTGGGAAAAGTCCTTAAGATTTTCTGAAAGTATTCTTGCTACCCCCCAGCTGCTTTCCTCTCTCTTCTTAAACATTGAGAAAACAAAACTATCCATACACAGTGTGCTCTAGACCAGGAGCTCAAGAGAATACAATGGTAGTCATGGCTCTTTATGGAGAAACAGATTGGAGCAGCTCTTCTCTTCAGAAGTGATTATATCCAAGGCAAAACTTTTGGCCATGAATATCAATTTCAGTGTTTAAAAAAAAGGGAGGAATGTCACAGTCAAAATCATGAGGCTGAGTCTGCCTTGCTGTCCATGAAATCCTTTCCTCTATTTCCAGAGATGTGGTAGACCACATTTCCCAGCCTCCCTGTAGTTAGGCAGAACAGATATTTCCAAATTGTATCTGTCTTGAAATATTATTTATACTCACTATGGGCTGGGGTGTAGCCCATATGTTTTGGGTAGTCAGTTGATTGGGGGTGGAGGGGCAAGTTCATCACTTTCAGGCTATTTATTTATTTATTAAATTAAATTATTTTTGTTACTGGGGATTGAACCCAGGAGTGCTTTACCACTGAGGAAGCATCCCCAGCCCTTTTACTTTTTAATTTTATGGCAGAGTCTCAATGAATTGCTGAACCTGGCCTTGAACTTGAGATCCTCCAGCCTCAGCATCTGAGTTGCTGAGATTATAGGCATGTGCCAACACACTGGCCAGGTTAGGCTTTTTAGAACCTCTCAAAGACAACAATCATGGATTATTTTATCCTTTTTTGCTGCAGTTGTGGTGAACCCAATGTAATCACAAGGGTACTTATAAGTGGAAGGACCAGAGACACTAGAGCCCAGTTAGAGAGGATGTATCTTTCAAAATTTCCCCTCCTGACTAGAAAAAACCTGGCCTGACCCAGCTCATGTACTTCTCCTTGAATGACTCACTATAGAGATGACCGAGTTTGCACTTCTGAGGAAGAGGACTGAGCCCAACCAGCCTCATAAAATTCCATGGTATAAATTAGTTTCCTATCTCTGCTACAACAATTTGCCACAAATGTAGTAGCTTGAAACAACGAATATATTACCTTAGAGTTCCAGAGATCAGAAAACTAAAATGAGAATTACTGGGTTAAAATCCTGGTATTGGCAAGGGTGTCTTCCATTCTGGATGCTCCAGAAGAGAATCTGTTGCCTTGCTTTTCACCACGTCATAGACATTGCCCACATCTCTGGGCTTGTGCCCCCATTCCTCCATCATCAAAGCCAACAGCATCCTTATACCTTTATGCTTCCTTCTGGCTCTTGTTTTTTTTTTTTTTTTAGAGAGAGAGAATTTTAATATTTATTTTTTAGCTTTTGGCGGACACAACATCTTCGTTTGTATGTGGTGCTGAGGATTGAACCCAGGCCGCACACATGCCAGGCGAGCACGTTACCGCTTGAGCCACATCCCAGCCCATGGCTCTTGTTTTTGTACTGGGGATTGAACCCAGGGTTACTTAACCACTGAGCTACATCCCCAGCCCTTTTTATTTTTTGAGACAGAATTTTGCTAAATTGCTTAGGGCCTTGCTAAATTGCTGAGGCTGGCCTTGAACTTTTGATCCTCCTCCAGCCTCAGCCTCTGGAGTCCCTGGGATTACTGGAGTCCCAGCATCCCTGGTTGACTCTTCTTACTTTGTTTCCCTTTTCCACTTATCCTAAGGACCTTTGTAATACCTTTGGGCGTACTGAATACTCCATCATCTTTAAATCAGCTGATTAGCATTTGCACCCCTTCTGCAACCTGAATTCTCTTCTGCCATGTAATCTAACATATTTACACATTCCAGGGATTCTTTGAAGGGTGATTATTCTGCTTACCACAGAGAACATCATAATTATAATGGAGAGAAAAGTAGTGTCCCACAAAAAAGAATGTTGGCAGGCAAAAGGAATATTGTCCTCTACCTTAACCCAAGATTTAAGGGGGGTATTTTGCTTCCATTTGGTGCACTTCATTTATTTATTTATTTTTTAAAGCATTCCTAGCAGAGGTTTGTTAAGTGCTACATCACATACTGCAACTCAACAGTTCCAGAGCACCATTGGGAAAAATTTATTTATTTATTTATTTATTGGTACTAGGGATTGAAGTCAGGGGCATTTAATCACTGAGTCACATCTCAGGCCCTATTTTGTACTTTATGTAGAGACAGGGTCTTACTGAATTGCTTAGTGACTCTCCATTGCTGAGGCTGGCTTTGAACTCTCCATCCTCCTGTCTCAGCTTCTCCAGCTGCTGGGATTACAGATGTGAGCCACCGTGCCCAGCTGGTGGACAGTTTGGTGCACTTTGCCAGCTCCCTTTATCTAGCATACAAGGAAATACCTCTGTGCTTTCTCTAAGGTAGTAGTAGGCTTTGGAGGCAAATTCAGGCACCACCTGAAAGAACAGGAGAGTTAAGAGCCCTGGAAACAAAGTTCCTCTGATAGAGAAAGGAAACTGTGCTCATGCGCTGCAGTCTCCAGCCTTTGGTGGAAATTCTTTTTTTTTTTTTTTTCTTCTTGGTACTGGGGATTGAACCCAGGTTGGGGATGGGAGTACTTAACACTGAGTTATGTCCTCAATCTTTTTTTATTTTTTTTTAATTTTGAGATGGGGGTGTCCATAAGTTACCCAGGTTGCCCTTGAACTTGCAATCCTCTTGCCTTAACCTCCCTAGTCACTGGCATTATAGGCATGTGTCACTATTTGTATTCCTACCCCCACTGGGAATATAAATATCTTAAGATGCAATCATACTGGGTCATGTGCTTAAAGGTCTGTGTACCTAAAATGGGAAAGAAAGGTTGTCCAGGGTCATCTTATTTTCTTCTTTCAGCTCAGGTTAAGGTCAGGGTTGTTTATTTGAGTTCTGACAATAACCCTGGGGATTTATTTAATTTATTAAATGCAAAGGAAAACATTAAGACAGTGAGCTCTAGAAATATTGTGCTCTAAGCCCCAGAAGACAGCAGGTATGCATCCAGAGGGCTCTGCTGTGGACCCAACAAATGGCATGACTTTTGTGGGGTGTCATGTCTCTGAGGCAATCCAGAGCTCTCAATGAAATCTGGCTCCCAATGAAACAGGCAGTCATTCTCTTATGCAATCTTGCCCCTCCCCCAGGTGTTGGTAGAGAGCCTGGGAGGGGTTCCAGCCCTCTCAGCAATACTGGCAGCCTGTTCCTCGGTGTTGAGGAAGCCAACTCTGAGATGAGCGTACTTTCAGGGACAATGCCTTTGAGGGAGGACTGGGCAGATGAGGAAGTTGGGCTCTGATGCCTTCATGATATATAGTCCTCCACTGAAACCACCTGGAAATCTGGATCTGGGATGCCCCTTCCACCAATCATTAGACATGAGCTACTCCAGGAAGAGTGTTTAATGTTGGTCAAGGCAGCCACCAGAAGCCAACCCTCCTGGCAGCGGGTGTGTGTATGTGTGGGGTGTCTTGGTCTTAAGAGGGGCTCTTGGCAAGGCCTCACAGCATCCATCGCAGCCACCCTCCGCTACAGCCACCCAACCCCAGTGACACTCATTTCCCACCTTCAATGACCTTCAGCTTTTACTTGCAATAGGAAGAGCTGCTTTTACCTTGCAAAAGCTGAAGTCTAGCTGCACTTAAAAAATAAAAGCAATCTATGAAAGATAAAGTCAAATTTGCATTTTGAAGCCTGGTGTAGTTGTAAATACGTATAATCTCAGCTACATGAGAGGTCAAGGCAGGAGGATGTCAAGTTTAAGGCCAGCCTGGACAATTTAGGGAAAATGTGTCTCAAAACATAATAATTTATGGAAAGGGGCTATGAATGTAGCTCAGTGGAAAAAGCAAGGGCAGGCCCTGGGTTCAATATGCAGCACAGCAAAAACACAGGAAAAGTTTCAGCTGGGTGTGGTGGCACATACCTGTAATTCCAGGGACTTGGGAGGCTGAGGGAGGAAGATTGCAAGTTCAAAACCAGTCTCAGCAATTTAGCAAAGCCCCAAGCAACTTAGTGAGACCCTATCTCAAAATAAAATATAAAAAGGGTCGGGGATGTGACTCAGTGGTTAAGTGCCCCTGGGTTCAATCTCTGGTACCAAACAACAACAACATAAAGTTCTCAGTAAAGGCCCAGGAGTATATTTTAGTCTTCAGTGAACGTTCACAGACATGGCCCTATTTGATCTTCAAATTAACCATCCCATTAACATATAATGTTAATGTTAAAAATTAACAATTAAGTTAGGTACGATGGCACATCCTGTAATCCCAGAACCTTGGGAGGCTGAGGAAAGAGGATTGCAAGTCTGGGGCCAGGCGCAGCAATTTAGCAGGGCCTTAACCAACTTAGTGAAGAAACCCTGTCTAATTTTTTTTTTTTTTTTAAAAAGGGCTGGGAATTTAGCTCAGTAAAGCACCCCTGGCTTCAATTCCCTGTACTCTCCCTTTCCCCCCAAATAAATAACATTACACAGGGTCGACTTAATTCCCATTTTGTTGCCAAAAGCTTGGTGTCCTTGTTCCCAATGCCAAATAATGAGGACATGGTTTTGAGAAAACGAAAAAAGGTTTATTGCTTTGCTAGCAAAGGAGAAACACAGGGAACTCCTGTCCCAAAGGCTGTAACTCTGCCCATCAGCAAGAACAGGGGACTTTTATGAAGGGTATTCAGAGAAAATGAGGTTAGGAGGAGAGATGATGGAGGAGAAGATCAGGGAAAAGAAGATCATGGAGGAGAAGGTTGGTGAGAAGAAGGTTGGGAAAGAGAAAAAAAATGCAAGTTTCAAAGCCATAGGGATATAGTCAAAGCATCAGGTGAACCCCTGTTACAATTTTACTGATAGAGAGGTTTAGAGAAGGTAAATGCCTAAATGGTGAGGGAAGAAACCAAGCCCAGAGCTACACCCTTCTTTCATTCTAGCATTGTTTCCGTGCCGCAAGAGAATAAATAACTTGGATATGGTGGCATGCTTCTGTGATCCTGGTGCTGGGAAAATGAGGCAGGAGGATTGTGAGTTCAAAGCCAACCTCAGCAACTTAGTGAGGCCCTAAGCAACTTAGTGAGACCAGTCTCAAAATGAAAAAATAAAATTAAATTAAATTAAAAAGGGCTGGGGATGTAGCTCAGTAGTTAAGTGATTCAATCTTTGGTAACCCCCGCCCCACCAAAAAAAAAAAAAAAAGAATAAATAACTTGAGATGTCTTATAAACATTGAGAGAAGGACCCCTGCCAGTCCTGACCTTACTTCAGGGCTGCTACAAAGAAAGGAATTTAGGAAACTATTAAGTGGAGAGCTTTCTAAGGGCCACTAGGAACACAAATGCTTCAGAAAGGAAGACTAAGGTCAGCTGTCCTTTTAAAACGTCACTTTCCTCTCCTGTAGCAGGGAAATGTGTGCAGAGGACACCAGGGAACCACAGGGTGTAACACTTAAGAAGCAAACAGTCTTCTTCCCCATTTGCTTCTTTTTTTTTTTTTTTTTGGTACTGGGGATTGAACCCAGGGGCACTCTACTGCTGAGCCACATACTCTAGTCTTTTTTATTTTTATTTTGAGACAGACTCTCCCTGAATTGCTGAGGCTAGCCTGGAACTTGCAATCCTCCTGCCTCAGCCTCCTGAGTCCCTGGGACCACAGCCACATACCATCACAACATTGGCTCCCATCTGCTTCTTAGTGTGCCTGAGCAGCTATTTGTAAATGGTTCTCTTATTCATGCCACCACATCCTAAATACTGAGGGACTCATCATTAGCAAGGCTGAGCTTAATGAGGAGGCAACTCCATTTAGGATGGAAAACTTGTTGGAGGCCTGAAGGGAAACTTGGGTTAAAGTGCCTGGCTTCTCAGGCCTTTCTTTACCTGGGAGGCAGATGGTGTGTCCACAGAATCAGGTGGTGGGAGAATTGGTTGAAGGAAAGTTACTTGAAGGAGTTAAGAGGGCCGAGTGGAGAAATTCTTTCACTTTGTGGACTGGATCCTTTGAGAAAACAATAACAGAGTAGGGTGTGGCAGTGTATGCCTGTAATCTCAACAACCAGGGAGGCTGACTCTGGAGGATTTTAAACTCCAGGCCAACCTCAGCAATTTATCAAGGCTGTTGGCAATTTAGTGAGACCCTGTCTCAAAAAAAAAAAAAAAAAAAAGAGCTGGGTATGTCACCCTGGGTTAAATCCCAGTACCAAAAAAGAAAGAGAGAGAGAAGTTAAGTAAAGCCAGGTGTGTTGACACTTGTCTGTAATTCCAGCTACTTGGGAGGCTGTCAGGAGGATCTCAGCAATTTAGTGAGACACTGTCTCAAAATAAATAAAAAGGACTGGGGATGTGGCTCAGTAGTTAAGTGCCCCTGGGTTGAATCCCCAGTATGAATGAATGAATGAATGAGTGAATGAATGAATAGATAAATAGAAATAACATGATTAGGCCTCCCTGCAGTTTAGCACCCCTCAGGGCCTAAACCAATCAGTTCAAATGTATCCATCACTTGAACTAATCAATCACCCTTACCCAACTTGTTCCCACCAGTGAATGTGCTAATCAGTGTTAAGACTTGTTTGATTTTCCCGCAGTATGAAATGATTTGCTGTGTGATGTTGTGACGCATAGAGTATCCCCCAAAAAAACCTATAAATCCTCACTGAACTAAGGGTCAGGACTCACTCCTCAGGACCGATGTGTCAGAAACTGTTGTGAGTCCAGGCTCAAGCTTGCAATAAAGACTCTTGTGTGATTGCATCGGATTCGGCTCCTGGAGGTCTATTGGGGTCCCACGAATCTGGCATTACAGAGGCAAGAGGATCCAGAGTTCAAAACCAGCCTCAGCAATGGAGAGGCACTAAGCAACTCAGTGAGACGCTGTCTCTAAATAAAATACAAAATAGGGCTGGGGATGTGGCTCAGTGGTGAGTGCCCCCGAGTTCAATCCACGGTACCAAAAATAAATGAACAAACAAAAAAAGTGTCCTTGTTATTGAATTGGCTTGGGGACAAGGACAGAGCTCTGGGTAACAGTATTAGACTAGCAGTTTTGAAAAGGCCTCTTTGCAAGGTTCCTAAGTCCCGGCTCCCACAGCCAGACAGGAACCTCAGCAGCTCACAGCCAACACTCACTTTCTTTTCACACTTGATCTTAGCTAAAAGACTGAGAGGCGATTGTCACTTTCATTTTATTCTGCTGCAAGGGATTCCTGGTGTATCCTGTCACATCAGATGCAGCTCAGAGATTACCAGTCAGGACTTAGAGGGAAAGAAGGAAGTTGTGGAGAAGGAGAATGGAAGAGGCATCTGCTACTGGGAATGCTAAGGAGGAAAAGAGGAGCAGGAGGCAGGCAGGAGAGGAAGAGGAGGAGGAGGAAGATGAGTGGAGGAAGAGGCTGGAGAGGAAGGGGTGGCTGGAGCAGTTACAGGCAAAGGGGCAGCTGTGTGAGGATAAGTAGACAGCAAAAAAGGAAAGGTTAAACATTAAATAAGAGGCTGCCATGACCTATTCACCTTCACTTCCTGTCTCTGAATCTAAATGGGTCACCTAGGAGGAAGGAGGCCCACCCATCCGCCTTATATCACCCACCAAAACCACAGGGCAAGGCTGGCAATACAGGAAGAAAAAAGAGCTCAAAATTCAAAAGCCCTGTTTTATTCCTTAAATGAACCTTGAAAAGGAATTTTATTTGACATTTTTATTTTTAATATTTTTTTTTGAGAGAGAGAGAGAGAGAGAATTTTTTAATATTTATTTTTTAGTTTTCGGCAGACACAACATCTTTTTTTGTATGTGGTGCTAAGGATCGAACCCGGGCCGCACGCATGCCAGGCAAGCGGGCTACCGCTTGAGCCACATCCCCAGCCCGACATTTTTATTTTTAATATTTTATATTTTTGTATACATTGTTAGGGGACAGCCACACTTAATGCTCTCAAAGATAAAATCAGCCTTCAGAGCACTCTCTGTAGTGCTTCCGTCTTTATTTGTGGTTTCACTGTGTTCATTATAATCTCAAAGGGGGAGGTAGGAACCTTAAAGAGAAAAACAAAACCATAGCCACATGGTATGGCACGCCTGTAATCCCAGGCTCTGTTTGGGAGGCTGATGCAGGAGGGTCACAAATTTGAGGCCAGCTTCAGAAATTTAGTGAGACCCTCAGCAACTTAGTGAGACCCTGTCTCAAAAATATATAAAGGGTTGGGTATATAGCTCAGTAGTAGAGCACTCTTGTCTTCAAAGAAGGAAGGAAGGAAGGAAGGAAGGAAAGAGAGAAAGAAAGAAAGAGAAAAAGAAAGAAAGAAAGAGAAGGAGCACAAAACAACAACAAAAAATATTTTTCTGGGCATTCCATTAAGTCTTTTTTTTTTTTTTTTTTTTACTTAGTTGTGTGGCTGAAAGCTCTGTCCTTGTCCCTGATGCCAATCCAATAACGAGGACATGGTTTTGAGAGAAATAAAAAAGAAGTTTTATTGCTTTGCTAGCAAAGGAGAAACACAGGAGACTCCTGTCCCAGAGGCTGTGAGTCTCCTATCAGCAGGAACAGGTGGTTTTTAAAGAGGGATTCAAACACTACATTTCACATATTCTCTGTTGGAGTTGTGATTCAGTTGTTAATCTGGGAGATAGTCATTTCTGAGATCTTCTGGTGCCATCCCCAAAGTCTGGCTTACTTTTTCTCATGATGGATGTGAACTCAAGAACATATAAATCTGCCTAGGATGGCGTGGGGGGAAGAAAAGCAATCCTGTTTCCCCTGAGATTAGGAAGGCATAGAGTTTAGGGAGGAGCAGAGAGAGGAAGAGGAAGAAACATGTCCATTTTAAAAATAAGTTGCAGTGATAGAGCAGCAAGGGCTAAATCAAAGTATAAGGTGGACCCCTGTTACTATTGCACTATAAATAGTTGGTTTGTATGAAATGGTTAAAAGGGCCAAAAGATATAACACTTTTCTTCATTCCCCCTTTTTTCCCTACTGTTAGGAATCAAACCAATGGTTTCCTGCATGCTGGGCAAGCGCTTTACCACTGAGCCATATCTCTAGCCTCCAGTCCTCTACCCCCCACCCCCACCCCCTTTTTTTTTGTTATGAAGCTGCTGTTTGTTCTTAACATTTGGTCTCTTTGATGTACATGCAAAACAATGTTGTTCAACAATGAATGGGAATTTTATTTTGCTGAGTTTTTCCTTAACAACAAAAAACTGTTATAGATAACAATGATTGTGCACTTACTATCTGCCATCTTCCAGGCCCTTTGTAAATGTTGATTATTTGCCTTTATAACATCTCCATGATGTATATGTAAAAAAAAAAAAAAAAAAAATAGGTGGGGGTGCCACAGAGAGGTCAAATAACTCGCCCAAGATCACCCATCCAGGAAGCATCTCTATGGCCAGTTGAGAAATCATGACCTTCTTTGGAAGGATCTCGGAACTAGCCCAATGCCATCAGACACTTCTGAGTTCTAAAAGCCAAAAAGCCAGCCTCCACTTTCATCATTTTGACCTTCCCAAATTGCAGATGTATGACACATTCTGTAGTTCTTTTATTATTATTATTATTTATTTTATTTTATTTTTATGTAGTACTAGGGTCCAAACCTAGGCCTCGCACATGCCAGGTAAGTACTTTACCACTGAGCTATACTCCCAGCCACTGAGAGCAGTTTGTTTTGTTTTGTTTGTCTCACTAAGTTGTTTAGGGTCTCACTAAATTGCTGAGGCTGGCTTTGAACTTGTAATCCTCCTGCCTCAGCCTCCTAAACTGGGATTACAGGCGTGTACCACCACACTTAACTTCAAAGAGTATTTTAAAAAGTGCTTTACTTGTCCTGAGAGTGGTTTCCTTGTGAAGGCGAAAATGCCATGAGGTGGTCCAGGACACGAAGGTAAAGCCGTGTGGTGCTTGGTGCTTAACTATTTTGTGCAGGTTGTTGACTGCATAAAGTTTTGTGTATCCCTTTATGTTTCTTTAGCATCTCCATTGAAGCACAGCGGGAGAATACTCGAATTGCACAGCCATAGCTAAACAGGTAAAGTCACCAGAGTAGTGCTGGCTATGCAAGAGCCCTGGAAAAGGAGGTGGGTGGGATACCCTTTTTGGGGTGAGGGAGTCCTGGGGGTTTGAACCCAGGGGTACTCTACCACATCCCAGCCCTATTTATTATTTATTTATTTATTTTGGGTACTGGGGATTGAACCCAGGGGTACATTGTTACTGAGCTACATCCCCAGCCCTTTTCATTTTTTATTTTGAGATGCAGTCTAAGTTGCTGAGGCTGGCCTCAAACTTACGGATCCCCCTGCCTCAGCCTGCCAAGCTGCTGAATTACAGGGGTGTGCCACCACACCAGCTGGGGCTTCCATCATATTCAATGAGTGATCACTGAGCTCTCTCAGGCTCTGCACTGGACACTTGGCTTCAACCTGGACCTATTAAAGAGAGATCCCTTAGGAAACTTATTTACTCGTAGATGAACATATATAGCCGTTCTGTTCTACATGTCTGTAACTGTCAGGGATTTGGAGAAATAAAATTAATCAAGGGTGGGGCTTACTGTGGAGAATTTATACCTAACAGAAGGACAGAGAAAATAACAGGGAGGAATAATGTAATAATGATGCAATAATTTAGAAGCATCAAAAGCCTGAATCTTCCATAAGACACGAGGAGGATTCAAAATGCAATAAACCTTTGCTTTCCTCTTCGGAGTGTCCATACTCTGTCCATAAAGGTCTTCACCTTTTGATTCAATCATTATGCTTTCTTTCTTAAATGAAGTGATAGCCCATGTTGTGTTTTCCTCCTTATTTGTAACACTATTTAGAAACAAAAGAAGAGTGAGTAGAGGGGAGAGAGAAGAAAACCTAATATAATTGTATAATGACCTCCAAGCTAATTGAGATTCTTTCTCCACACTTCAAGAATTTTCCCAGAATACAAAAACTTCATTGCTATAGCCATGGTAATTTTTTTTTTTTTTTTTTTTTTTTTTTTTTCAGTACTAGGGATTGAACCCAAGGCCTTGCTCAGTGGCAGAGCTACATCCTCAGTCCTTTTTATTTTATTTTGAGACAGGATCTTGCTAAGTTGCTGGGCTGGCCTTGAACTTATGATCCTCCTGCTTTGGTCTCCAGAGTCACTCACTGGGATTACAGGCGCAACTGTACCCCGTTTATTGATGGTTATTTTTTATTCATATAGTTACTGGCTTCAAATCCCTGGTGGATTCCTGCTGACACAGCTATAGTGAAGGAGGAACATCATGTTCCAAAGCCCAAGTGTGGCTTTCCCCCGCCCCGCAGAGCTAAGGGAACAGATTCCGGGAATGTCATACCACTGATATTTCCATCACTTTGGTCTGGAAACTTCATCATTAGAGTTGATGGAAGGAAGATCTTCATTGTAACTTCTACTGTGAAAATAGCAGGGAGGCTTCCTTTGAATAATTAAAAAGCTGTACTAAGAAAACAGCAAAGGAGGAAAAGCAGCCAGTTGTAATCAGCCAGACTTTAATTAAAAGGGGCCAAAGCCAATTTTTAATCAACCAGCTTCAAATGAAACTATATCAGCCATGACTTTTTTTTTTTTTTTTGGCGGGGAGAGGAAGCTTTTGCCATCAGCTGTTTTTTTCCAGAGAGAATTGGTTTTCTGTTTAGGGAAACTGTAATAACATTAATATAAAACTTTTTTATCATTGATCCATAAAACAGAAGAGGTACGGAAGGACATTCAGACTGGCAAAATGAATTAAAGGCCATAAAGCAAATGTAACTACAATTAGTAGAAAGATTAAAATACTTGCTAGTGCTGGCTCTTAGGAAATGCTATCATGTTAGCAATTCTTCTCCCTAGGGTACCTTTTTGTATTAGTTACAGACATATTACTATATGTCTGCAGTGACAAATTGCCTTAAGTTTGGTGGCTCAAAATAACTAAACTTCTTATCTGACAGTTGTGGAGGACAGAGGTGTAAAGCGGGTCAGCAGGACCACATTCCTTCTGGAGGCTTGTGATCTTCCTGCCTCAACCTCCTGAGTAGCTGGGATCACAGGGGTGCACCACTGTACCCAGCCCTCCTGCTTCTGTCTTGCAAGGATCCTTTAATATCATTGGACCCACTTGGATACTTTAGGATAAACTACCCTCCCATCTCAAAGTCTTAATTTAATCACACACCCTTTGGTCCATATAAAGTTATATTCACCTGTTCTGAGGATTTGAAGGTAGACATCTTTGGGGGGACCTTTAGTCATTTTACCTTCTCTCAATTCCCTATATCAGCTGCAACGTTGGTAGCTTCCATAGATTGAGGGGTTCCTATGCTAGAGCACAGGATGGGGGGCTCTAGGGATGACAGAAAATGGACCTGGGGCTAGCTTATGCTTTCTGTGCTGACATCCTCAAGCTTACTATTTCTGGATACTGTGCCTAGATTTCAAACCGGCAGGTAACTATTTGCCCCGAGGGCTTTCTCTGGCTGCTGGAGCCTATTCAGAAGGCCAGGGAGCTAAGGAATCAATGCCCTTCCCTGCCCCCAAGCAGCACTTAATCATTGCTTAGTTAAAGACCCAAATCCCTTGCCCCCTGGCAGGGAAAACTTTGATTCAAATAACACACAGACTTCCAGAGTTCCCCAGAGGAATTAATTTCTAGTTTTCTACAGGAGTGACCTGCTTGGAAACAAGCCCTTTCCTCTTTGTCTGCTTTCCTTTTCTGATCTCAGTTCCTCCATTCCCCTAATTGCTTTTTCTGGATCATCTGCCAAATAAACTATTTGCACTTGAATCCTTGCCTCCGTACCTCAAACTTCCAGGGATACTCAAACTAGGATATTGTTGCACTAAAGTAAGTTGCTCAGTGTCCCAGGGTTGGTAAGTGACAGAAGTAGGGTTTGAACCCAGAAATAGGAGTCAGTCATGGTGGCACATGCCTGTAATCCCAGTACCTGAGAGGCTGAGGCAGGAGGAAAAACAAATTCAAAGCCAGCCTCAGAAATTTAGCAAGGCCTCTGTAACAAGCAAGATACTGTCTCAAAATAAAAATAAAGGACTGGAGAGGTACTTGGTAGCAAAGTGCTCCTGGGTTCAATCTCCAGACCAAAAATAAATAAATAAATAAATAAGAAAAAAGAAAAAAAATAGGTTACTGGGCACAGAGGTGCAGGTCTGTAATCCCAGCTACTCAGGAGGCTGAGGCAGAAAGATCGCAAGTTTGAGGCCAGCATGGGCAATTTAGGGAGTCCCTGTTTCAACAAGTAAAAAGGACTGTGGGGTGTGGCTCATTGGTAGAGGGGATCTGAGTTCAATCCTCAGTACCAAAAAAGGTGAAAAAGGAAGAGGAGAGAGGGTGGGAAAAGGGAAAGAGGGAAAGGAGAAAAAGAAATAGGTGAATGAGGAGGAGAAGGAGAAGGAGAAGAAATGGGTGGGCTGTCTCTTTCTTCCCGCCATTTTTTACCCTTCCTTTTTTGGAGGGTATTGGGGATTAAATTCTGGAGCACTCAACCATTGAGCCATATACCCAGCCCTATTTTGTTGTTGTTGTTGTTGTTTTTTAGAGACAGGGTCTCACTGAGTTGCTTAGTGCCTCCCTCTGCTGAGGCTGGCTTTGAACTCCTGATCCTCCTGCCTCAACCTCCCTAGTTGCTGGGATTATAAGCATGTGTCAACATGCCCAGCTCATTTTTTACCCTTCTTATCCTTTTTTTTTTTCAAATTTTGTACCAGAGATTGAACCCAAGAGTGCTTAACCACTGAACCCATCCCCAGGCTTTTTTATTTTTTATTTTGAGACAGGGTCTCACTGAGCTGCTTGGGGGTCTTGCTAAGTTGCTAAGACTGACCTTGAAGTTTTGATCCTCCTGCCTCAGGCTCCCAAGTTGTTGGTATTACAGGTGTGTACCCCCATGATTGCTTCTCTTCTTATCCTTTAGGGCTGACATTGACATCATCTTAGATCTATTTCAATACAAAAGCTCATATGGGAGACATGAGTTTACCAGTCTTTCCATCCTGAATAGATGTGCCTTCAGCAAAATCCTTTGCCTTGTGGAGTTTTATGTGTTTATTCTGTATTCAAACCTTTAGTGTCTGGAGAAGAAACCCTTGGAAAACAAAGAGTCCCACTAGCATTGGCATTCAGAATGTGAGAAAAAGCAGGGTCATGTTCAGACTATGGCAAGGCTGCCAATTCAAAGAAGGTTACCTGGCACCTCTGTCTGAGTATTGGATGCTGTTTCATTCAAATCCTGGTTTTGTTACTGACTTGTTGGTATCAGTCTGCTTACTCTCTCTCTCTCTCTCTCTCTCTCTCTCTCTCTCTCTCTCTCTCTCTCTCTCTATTGGTTACCTAATCAGTGAAGCAAAGATGAAATTACAGTGTTAGTATTTCTGCTGGAAAGCCTGCAGAATGGTTTGTACTGCTACCTTCTTGGTGAGTTGATCCACTTCCAAAGCTACACCATCTCAGGAAGCCTAAAAAATGTGAAGGTTTAAGAAATTGATACATTGGCCAGGTGTGGTGGTGTGGTGGCATATGCTTGTAAATCCTGAGACTCAGTATGCTGAGGCAGGAGGATTGCAAGTTCAAAACCAGCCTCAGCAACTTAGGGAGGCCCTCAGCAACTTATAGAGACTATGTCTCAAAAATTAAAAAATAAAAATGGCTGGAGATGTGGCTCAGTGGTAAAGCATTCTTGGGTTTAATCGGCAGTACCCCTCCCCTCCAAAAAAAGAAAGAAAAAACAAATTGATGAATTGTTTTGTACCTGGTCATCCCTTAAGTCCTTTATCATTAGTTTATAATTTGTGGTTCCAAATCTATCATAATGACTTTACATTACATATTAAAGTTTGTATTATGTATTATAATAGCTATTATATTACCTACACCAGGTGTGCTCGTATATAGCATTTTTTTTTTCATAAAATTGTGCTTTGGAAGCATTTTTATATTTATTATTTATTTATTATAGTAGTGGGAATTGAACTCTCAGGCACCTTAGCACTGAATTACATCCCCATTCCTTTTTAATTTTTATTGTTTTAAATTTTGAGACAGGGTTTTCCTAAATTGCTTTCACAGGCCTCAAACTTCTTATTCTCCTGTGAAGCAGGAGATAACTGATAACTGGTGGAATGCCCAGTTATCAGTTATCATACTGTTTAGAGTATGGTTGAATCAATCAATTGTTGTTAATTATTTGGTAATACCAGTCCTATTCAGTAACAACAGAGAGATATAAAGTCAACATATGCTGACCAAACCCTTCTTGATTTCTTTTAATCCAAAAGTGATTTGCACATTGTTGTGAAGTTGATATATTGTCCTCTAAAAAGATGAACCAATCCAAGTTTCTCTTAAACTAAGTTAAAAAAATTATCAAACTATTTTTTTCTAAAAATTTATATTTTATCTTGATCAAAGGTTTGGGACTAGATTTTTTTCACTGTAGAAAAATTTTAAAGGAGTTCTTTAAGGAAGAAGGGAAAACGCAGGGAATGTTAGTGAACAAATAATCATGGGGCATGTCATGGTGCATGTTTGTAATCCCAGTGATTTGGAAGGCTGAGGCAGGAGGATCACAAGTTTGAGGCCAGCCTCAGGAATTTAGCAAGGCCCTATCTAAAAAATAAAAAAGTGAAAAAGAGCTGGGGATGCTGTTCAGTCTCTGGGTTCAATACTCAATGCAAAAAAAAAAAAAAAAAAAAAGAAAAAAAGAAAGAAACAAAAAGAAAAGAAATCCCTCTTAGGCTGTAGTTTCACAGAGTTGCCTAAACCAAAGTATTAAAACTTACAACTATAAAACTGGGTGTTTGAAACTATGGACAAGTGGACTGTATCATACTCATGGAGTGCTTCAAGAACAGACCAGGAAAGGTGAAGGGAGGGAGGGATTGTAAAACTAACTGTCTTAAAACTGTCCAGGGCAGCTCAAGAAGGTTTGAGATTAGAATTCTATCTCTTATATTCCATCCTGCAGTAAGATCTCACTCCTTTCTCAAAAGCAGTTACTCCCAGTCAGTTGATATTCACCTGATGTCAACTTAAAAAAATGTAAAAGAAAATATGCACTTTTAACGACAGGAAGTGCAGATTTGGGAGATACAGAAATCTGGTGTGCATAGGCTCTAGGACATTGTTGCTTGTCCTGAACACAGAGGGGGTCTTGCAGCTTTCCCATCACATGCTGTAGATATCCTTTTGAAGTCCAGTCCATTGACTGAGCAGATAAACCAGAAGGCCTGCTGTAAGCAAACCTATTGTTCAAATTGCAAAAAAACCCAACTGGGTTGGGGGTGTAGCCCCCTGGTAGAGTGCTTGCTTAGCATGTGTGAGGCATTGGGTTCAACCCCCAGCACTGCAAAACAAACAAATAGACAAAACAAAAATCCACCAAGCTGCTGCTCAAGGTTAGCCTAAAATAGAACACTCCAGTAACATGATGAGCCCAGAACAAAGTTCTGCATCAGAGAGGGCAGGACAGAGAGAAAGTGACACCTCTGGCCCGCAACCCTGCTGAGACTTCCAGGAATAAAAAGTAGCAGCTCAGAAATGCTGCTGATGTCCAGAGTGTCATCTATGCCTACAGCCCCTGGTGTTCCTTGAAACTCGTTTGGTGGTGGTTGTGGTTTTTGTTTGTGTTTTGTTTTGGTTTTTGGTACTGGGGATTGAACCCAGGGGCAACCTACAACTGAGCTATATCCCCAGCCCTTTTTATTTTTTGTTTTGAGACAGGGTCTTGCTAAATTGCGGAGGCTGACCTCAAATTTGCAATCCTTCTGTTTCAACCTCCTAAATCGCTGGGATTACAGGCATGCACCACCATGCCGGCTGTTCCTTGGTTCTCTACTGCTTTTTTGTGTTACTAAAAATGTATTTATATAGAACAAGTTTCTGAACAGAAATTGAATAGAAACTCGTTAAGTGGCAAGGGAACATGAATTGCAATTTACAGAATGTGGACTCAGTGAGGAATTGGCATCTATGTGAAAGAAGGGATGTGAGCCCAGTATGGGTACTCACTTTGTCTGTTGGGATAGTTGTTCAGTTGATATCCTTTTGTTCATATTGATGATGTGGACAAGGCTGTATGTGATCTTATTCCGATTTGAATTCCTAAAAAATTTGTCTTTTGTCCCCTATTTTTCTAAAAGTGGATATTCAAATTAAAAAGAAAAAAAAAGTTAAAAAGACTCAGGAGTCGTGGAGAGTACCTGTAATCCCAGCCAATCAAGAGGCTGAAGCAGGAGAATCTCAAGTTGAGGCCAACCTCAGCAATTTAGTGAGACCCTGAGAAACTTATTGAGACCCTGTCTCAAAATTTAAAAAAATCAGAAGAGTTGGAGATGTGTCTCAGTGGTAAAGGACACCTGGGTTCAATCCCCAGTACCTTAATTAATTAATTAAGTAAGTAAGTAAGTAAAAAGTAATTAAAAATGGTATATATAGGAAGTTAAGACACAGTTCTTACTTATGGAAAAAATATGTAATGTAATCAAATATGGATTTGCTCCTTGATTTTAGGTATAATAATATTACAGCTACAAATAAAATTACTTTGTAAAAAAATATTCCTGTTATAGAATTGCCTAACTTTGCTGGGTATGGTGGTGCATGCATCTAATCCCAGCAACTCAGGAGGCTGAGACAGGAGGATTACAAATTCAAAGACAGCCTCCATAATTTATCAAGGCCCTAAGCAATTTAGCAAGACTCTTTCTCAAAATAAAAAATAAAAAGGGCTGGGGATGTGGGGATGTGACTCAGTGGTTAAGTGCCCCTGGGTTCAATTTCTGGTACCAAAAAAAAAGCCTAATTTTGTAATTGCAAATCAGAAATCCTCAAACCTCTTTATCCCATTGAAATAATTGTTTCTTTTTACATTTTAGTTTCATATTTTTAAGATCATACATGACAGTATTGTTTTGGTTTTGTACAGAATGTTAATCTAAAATGACTCACATACAAATGTATGAAAGATGATATATCATGAGCTTTGTAATGTTTTGAACAACCAATAAAAAAAATGACTCACATAGAGAACTTTGCTTTCAGTACTTCTTTTATCTCTGACCTTCCATCTTAGATTATTTTCCTTCTGCCTACATGACACTTTTTAGAATTTCTTTTATTGCATGTTTACTGGTGTCCAGATGGTTCTTTTGACTTGCCCATAATGTCTTTTGTTTGCCTTTGTTCTTGAAGGACACTTATGTAAGAAATTTGATTCTGAATTGGTGGTTACATTTTTTCAGTCTTCTGAAGTTATTATTCCATCTTTCTAGCTTTTGTTAAATCTTTCAAAGATAACCTCTTTTTTCCCCCTATAAATTCACATAAGATTACTCTCTCTGGTTTCTGAAATTTGTGCACAATACATCTGCATGTAAACTTCTTTTTATTTATCCTACATGGATTTTTTTTGGTCTTCATGAACTTACACATTAATGTCCTTCATTAATTCCCAAGAATTCCTAATTATTTTTTTCAGATATTGCTTTTGCCTCATTCTTTATCTTCTTCTAAGAATTTGATTTAATATATATGAGACCTTCTCACGTTGTCTTATGGTTCTCTTATCAAATTTTCTGTACTTTATAGCTTTTTGTCTGTCTATGGTACATCTTTTACTTTATGAATTCTCCCTTCAACTGTATCTAATACATCTGCCATGAACTGGATTGCATAACTCAAAATTAATTTATTGAAGCCCTAAGCCCCAATGTGATTGCATTTGGAGAAAAAGTCTCTAAAGAAACAATTAAGGTTAAATAAAGAGCTGCTGCAGTGGCACAAGCTTGTAATTTTCAGCAACTCAGGAGGCTGAGGCAGGAATATCACAAGTTTCAAGGCCATTTAAGGCCAGCCTCAGCAATTTAGTGACATCCTAAAATTCAGCAATTTAACCAGATTCTCAGCAATTTAGCATGACCCTCTGAAAATAAAAAATGAAGAAAAGACTGGGGGAGTGTGACTCAGTGGTAAAACATTTCTGAATTCAATCCCTAGTACAAAATATGGATATTATAGTCATCAGAGTAAGGCTCTGGTAGGGTTAATGTCATTATAAGAGATACCAGTCAGGTACCGCAGCACACACCTGTAATCCCAGCAATTTAGGAGGCTGAGTCAGGAGGATTATAGATTCAAAGATAGTCTCAGCAATTCAGTAAAACTGTGTTCCCAAAATAAAATAAAATAAAAAGGTCAGGGAATGTAGCTCAGAGGTAGAGTTCCCCTGGGTTCAATCCCAGGTAACAAAGAAAGAGAGAGAGAGAGAGAGAGAGAGAGAGAGGAAGAAAATGCACCAAAGAATTACAAAAGCCAGACCCAGTGGCCTATATTTATAATCCCAGAAATTTGAGAGGCTGAAGCAAGAGGATTTTTGAAGCTAGCCTCAGCAATTTAGCAAGACCTTTTCTCAAAACGAAAAATCAAAACGACTGAGCTGGGGATATAACTAAGGGGTAAAGCAACCCTGGGTTCAATCTCCACTACTTCCCCCTTCAAAAAAAACAGAATAGGCCAATGTGTGAACTCTTTCTCTCCTCCATTTGGAGAAACAGTGAGAAGGCAGCTCTCTGCAAGCTAGGAAGAGAAACCCAACCCCGCCAGTATCTTTATCTGGGACTTTCCAGCCTCCAGAATTGTGAGGAAAGAAATTTACATTTTGTTTTGTTTTGTTTTTTCAGTGCTGGGGATCAAAAGCAGTCCTCACACATACCAGGCAAGCACTCTATTACTGAGTATACTCCAGCCCTAAATTCATGTTTTTAAGTCACATAGTCTGGTAGTTTGTTCTGGCAATCCAGGAAGAATGATATGCCCTCCACTCAATTAATTAATTAGCTAATTAATTAATTAATTTTTGATACTGGGGATTGAACCCTGGGGTACTTAACCATTGAGCCACATCCCCAGCCCCCCCCCCCCACACACACACACCTTTTTTTTTTTTTAGCTTGAGACAGAGTCTCACCAAGTTGCTGAGGGGCCTGTTAAATCTCTGAGGCTGACCTTGAATTTGTAATCCTCCTGCCTAAATTTTCAGATTCTTGGGATTACAAACATGCACCTGACCCTCCACTAGTTTATATATTTTTCTTTATTTTATATACCCAAATGCTCTATTGAACTGTTTTCATATCTGCTATGTTAGTTTTTTACAGTTTGTTTGCTCTTGAGATTTTCAAGGTTATCTCTTATGTCTTCAAACACAGAAAACAGATTATTTTATCATTTCTGATATCACAAATCTTTGTGGATCTATTTCTATTGGCTGTTGTTGTTGATCTATTTCTATTAGTCCTTGCTCATATCCTTTTGTGGCTTGTTATCTCTGTTGTGTGTTAAGTGTTGAATTGATCTGTGGGAATAATTTGAGGCCTGGGATGATGGTATCTTTCTACTAGTCATCTGGAGGCAACACTAGTCCCCTTTAACTTTAATTCAAGTTCAAGTTTAAAGTTTCCGAAGACTTCTCAAGTGACAAAAGCCCAGCTTCAGTTCCTCAGGAGTTTTGGTTTACCTTTGGTTCCCTCTTAGTTTAAGGTTGTAGTCTTGGTCCCAAGCCAAAGTGGAGCGTGGTCTGTCAGAATCCTCAACTTGGACAACCTCTGATCTTTGACACTTCACCTCTTTCTCTTTGAGACCATCAGAATTCATGTTCAGTTCTGTAGTTGTCACTTTCAGATCAACAGCTAATCCAAGGGCAAAAAGTGTTCTGAGTACCATGCTTACGTCTCTAGATTCTTGCCTAATGGATGGTTTAAAGATATGTTATTATTTCCTCTAACTTTTCAGTTTTTTCTCAGTGAGGGTGTTATAATTATTGGGTTTCCATTATTAGAAGTTGAAGACAAAAGAAAATATTTGTGTGTGTGTGGTATGGGGGATTGAACTCAGGAGTGCTCTACCTCTTAAGTACATCCCCACCCTCCCACCTTTTTTTGTGGTACTGGGTATTGTATCCAGGGCCTTGCACATGCTAGGATATCAAGAGCTACACTCCAAGCCCTTTTTATTTTTTATTTTGAGACAGGGTCTCACTAAATTGCTTAGAGCCTTGCTAAATTGTTGAATCTGGTTTTGAATTTGCAGTCCTCCTGCCTTAGTATCCTGAGTCGATGGGATTGCAGGAGTTCTCCACCAAGCCCAGCCCTTTTTATTTTTATTTTAAGTCATTAAGGTGCCCAGGCAAACCTTGAACTTGTGATCCTCTTGCCTCATCCTTCTTAGTAGCTGAGATTACAGGCATATGCCGCTGCCACCATGGCCCAGTTCTGTAGCCCTTTTCAAATTTTATTTTGAGCCCAGCCTGGTAGGGACACCGATGAACCCAGTCTAATTCCATTTTAAGATTGGGAGCCATCTCATCACAAAATCGTGAAGTTAATTTCTGTTTTACTATGAATTACTGTGATTTCTAAATGTTTTGGAATTCCTGCGTGTGCCTTGAACTCATCCCAGGCCTGGCTTTCCCTGACCAGATAACAACCCTCTCTGAAACCTTAGTGGTGCTTCATAAATTCTGATGTTGGGATCTAAATTTACTCCCTACCTTGAAATATCATGCCATGTAGATCATTAACCTATTATCTGCCTTTGTATTATGCTTGTCAAAATCCTGTTACCTGTAAGTTCTCAAGACACCCCCCCTTGCAAGTTTTTGTGCTATAAAATCTCATTTTTTAAGAGGAGGGTGCTGGTCTCTAGTGTTTGGGGAGACAGTCGCTGATCAGCTCTCTTTGTGTACACAAATACAAGCTTGTTTAATCTGATTTAAATTGAAGTTGGTGGTCTTTGTGATGGGGTTCAACAGCACATGCCTGAAATCTCAGTGACTAGGGAAGTTGAGGCAGGAAATTTCCCAGTTTGAGGACAGCTTCAACAATTTAGGTACACCCTCAATAACTTAGTTGAGATCCTGTTTCGAAATAAAAAATAAAAATGACTAGGGACGCAGCTCAGTGGTAAAGTACTCCTGGGTTTCAATCCCCAATACCTACCCCTTCTGTTGTGAAAGCTCAGTCCTTGTCCCCAATGCCAATCCAATAATGAGACATGGTTTTGAGAAAAAGGAAAGGACAAACATAGGGGACTCCTGTCCCAAAGGCTGTGATTCTGCCTATTAGCAGGAACTAGGGGTGTGGGGGGGGGCGGTGTTTAAAAAGGTGACTCAGAGAAAATGAGAATAGGGAGGAGAGATCAGGAAGGAGAAGCTTTAGGGAAAAGAAATCTGGTAGGAGAAGATCAGGAAGGAGAAGTTAGGGAAAAGAAGATCAGGGAGGGGGAAGGTCAGGGAGAAGAAGGTTGTGTGTGGAGGGGAACACATGTAAGTTTCAAAGCCACAAGAGATAAAGTCAAAGCATCCAGTGAACCCTTTATTCTCCTGCCAATTTTTTAAAAAATTTGAAAGAGTTTCTATTGTAAGAGACAGATGAAGCAGGGCACCAAAGATAGCAGGAAATAGTTTTATTTGGCTGCAGCCAGGTTCACAGGGTACAGCTTTCACAGTAATCAATTAATCTCCTGAACCCTGAGTTCAGGCAGTTCCAGAACTTTATACCCAGCATGTGAGGGGAAGAGCTCAGAAGTTCATTGTTTGTAGAAGTTCACACAAAAGCAGCTTTTTCTTTCACTCTTCTGGGCAAGTTAACCTTTCCAGGACAGCACCTGAGGAAGGGAGAGTTGCTTCTCTCTTTTTCCCTCTCCCCCTGCCAGCTGTTATCAAGGAGCCCAATTAGTAGTAACCTCTTCTCATCTTTGAAATGTATACATCTTTGTGAAGCTCCAGCCCAAGGCCAGAGGCCTAGTTAAAATAATCTGTTTTTTTTTTTTTTATTTTTTTTTTTTTTATCACATTTGACACACTTACCTTGAAAACTTTTACAAATTGTTTATATATATATGATAGTTCATAAATGTTTGTGAAAAAAATAGGAAAGAGGTGTTCAGCACCCGGAGTGCTGATCTCTCTCAAGCCTGTGGCCAAATTTAATTATTGTAAGATAGAGCAATGGGAAATAGGAAGCTTAACTACTACATTGAACTCTTTTATAGAGATTCTTTTGCTGATAGTCCTAAGATCAATTATGGTGAAGATTTATGGAGACGCTTAATTAAGATTTTCTGTGGAGGAGGGGGTGCCACTACAGTTCTCCCTAAGTTGCTCAGACTTGCCTTGAACTTGGGATCCCCCTGCCTCAGCCTTCTGAACAGGTTGAAGCATCTAGCTTCAACAACCCTTCCACCCTGGTACTGGGGATTGAACCCAAGGGCTATCTACCACTGTGCTATACCCCAAGCCCTTTATTATTATTATTATTAAAATATTTATTTATTTATTTAGGGTGCCAGGGATTGAACCCAGGGGCACTTAATCACTAAACCACACCCCAGCCCTTTTTATTTTTAAATTTGAGACAGGGTCTCACTAAGTTGCTTAGGCCTTCAGTAAATTGCTGAGGCTGGCTTTGAACTTTTGATCCTCCTGTCTCAGACTCCCAAGCTGCTGGCATTACAGGCATGCACCACCATGCCTGGTCTATTATTTTAATTTTGAGACAGGATCTCGTTAAATTATCTAGACTGGTCTTGAACTTATGTTCCTCCTCTGAAGCCACTAGGATTACATGGTATGCACCACCATGCCCAGTTCAGTTTTTTTTTTTTTTTTCTCAACACAAAATTTGAAAAAATTTTATCAGGGTGAGATGTTCAGAAATTTAAATATTTGAGAAGAGAATTCTCACTTAAAACTGTCCATATGCAACTCTGGGTCTGCAGGTTCTCTGACATGTTCCTCCCAAATTTTCCTGCTGCTAAATCCCTTGCAAGCTTCCTTGTGCTTTACATAGTCACCCCAATTCTAATTTGTCAGTAGTGGAGGTGACAACAAATAATGCTTCTCAACTGCTTGGATGTTACAGTCCTTCTCCCTGGTGGAGGAATAGTGTCTGTGGCAAAAACCTTGTAAAATGACTGTGGACCCAGGCAGAGATGAGAATACAGACACACTAAAACAGCACACTTGATTTTTCTGTCTCTGATCCCCCAGCTTCTGAGGGTAGGCAGGACTAACTTAGGGGAGTTCACGGACATAACAGTCATGCAGTATGTACTGTTACCCCACCCCCACTGTGGTTTCCTGGATTTTAATCCGCTTCAAGGGTCTTTGATGCTTATGAAGCTACTTTTTTTTTGAAGCTACTTTTTTTGCTAGCTTTGTTGACACTGATAGTGTTACCACGGCTACCACTGAGCTCAAGTCAAACCTAAACCAGACTACACTTAGATAGATTTCCTTCCTACCTCAACCTGGCCAAAGGCATCACAACTTTTTGAGATTTCTGATATATCCATGCCTCCGCTATAAAGATCTGATATAGAAGTTGAAGTTGCTAAAGAAGTGGAAAACTTCCTTTTCTTCACCATTGCCATATAGTTGATGACACAGAGCCAAAAGAAGTTTACACATGAAAATCATGATGAGAGACACATGTCTATTTAATGAGTTGGCAAGATCAAAATGTCTGACAAACTATTAGAGGGGGGATGGAGAAGGAGCTGCTGCCAGTGGACAATAAATTGATATAATCCTTTAGGAGAACCATTTGGTCATATCTGTCACAATTTAAAATGGCCATACCCTCGGATTGAATAAGTCTGTCCTGAAGGGTGGGGGTGTGGCTCAGTGGTAGAGCACTTGCCTAGCATGTAGAAGGACCATGCACAGTATCCCAAAAAAAGGTGGGGGGGCTGGGGTTGTAGCTTAATGGTTCTGAGCTTTTGCCTTGCATGCATGAGGCACTGGGTTCTATCCTCAGCACCACATAAAAAAATAAATAAATAAAAGAAAGATATTGTGTCCATCTACTACTAAAAAATTTCCTTAAAAAGGAGTGGGATAAATTAACAAATTTATCTCTAATTAATACTTCAGTATGTAGAAAATGGCAGACAAAGAACATCAATGCAACAGCGTAAGTTGGAGATTAGAAACAATGTTATAGCAGACGTAGTGCAGCCTTCCTATATTTCTTTGACTCAACTTCAAGTTCACGTGTAGCTAGGGACAAACTGACAAAACTTGCCACTTCTAGCCACCTTCAAAGCCTTCAAGGGAAATTTTCAACCAATGAGAATGGAAGATGGCACAAGAACTAGTCCACTTAGATTTCCAAAACAAAATGCCACCAACTACGGGGCCTAAGTAACAGAAATTCACAGTTTTGAAGTCTAGCAGTTCAAGATCATGGTTCTGGCTGGTCTGATTTCTGGTGGGGGCTTTCATTCTGGCTTGCAGGTGACTACCTTCTGGCCATGGTCTCACGTGGCCTTTCTTCAATGCATAGACAAAGAGAGAGGCAAAAATAACCTCTCTGTTGTCTCTTAGATGGACACTAATTCTATCCTCCACCCTCATGCTTTCAATTAACCCTAATTACTTCCTTGAAGGCCCATCTCCAAATACAGCCAAATAGAGAGTTAGGACTTAAACATATGAATTTGGGACAGAGGCACAAATATTCAGTCTCTCCACTCTTTGGTGTGATAGTCCCAAGACAGTTTCCACCCAGTTTCTCAGAGGGTCCCCAGTGGGATTCAAACAGAGTTACTTTAAGTTGTGACTTGCTTTTATGGCTTCTCTTTCCTCTTTCCAACTGAGCTTCCTGAGGTCACCTCCCAAGGAAAGGGTCTACACCTGGGTCCTTGTGTCTGGAGAACTCAGACTGAGCAATGTTTCAAATAACTAGTGAATATTGGTTTTTTTTTTTTTTTTTTTTTTTGGTAGTAGAGATAGAACCTAGAGGCACTTACCACTGAGCCACATCCCTAGCCCCCCTCCTTTTTTCCCCCTTAGGAATTGAACCCAGTGGCAATTTACTTCTGAGCTTCATCCCCAGCACCCTTTCCCCTTTGAGACAGGGTCTCCCTAAGTTGCTGAGGCTGGCCTTGAACTTGGTATCCTCCTGCCTCAGCCTCCCAAACCCTGGGATTACAGGTGAGCACTACCATGCCTGACAATAACGAGCAGTTTGAACTTGGGCCTATATGTATGTCTGTGTTCCCCACCCCAAGGTCATATGTTGAAGCCTAATCACCAATGGGATGGTATTTTGAAATAGGGCCTTGGGGAGGGGATTAGATTCTGAGGACTCCCCATCATGAATGGGTCTAGTGCCCTTATAAATGAGGCCCTAGAGAGCTAGCTCAACCCTCCCACCATGTGAAGACACAGCTAAAAAGTGCTATCTATGAGGCAGAAAATGGGCCCTTGATGAACCCAACCTAATTCTATCCTAAGATTGGGAGCCATCTTGTGACAAAGTTAAGAAAAGTTCATTTCTGTTTTACTAAGATATTTATTCGGCCTGACCATACTCTGAGGGCTAATCTTGTTTAACTCCAAACTCACCATACCTGGTTCTCCTTGACCAGATAACAACCCTCCCTTAAACCTTAGTGGCCCCTCATAAATTCTGAGGTTGGAATCTCAATTTACTCCCTCCCTTGAAATGTTAAGCCATGTAGATTATTAACCTGCCTTTGTATTATGCTTGATAGAATCCTGTTAGCTGTAAGTTCCCAAGACATCCCCATAGGTAACTTTTTGTGCTATAAAACCTTTTACCTGGAGAGCTGGGGTGCTCTTTCCTAGCCCGGCTTTGGGTGAGACAGTTGCTGACCAGTTAGCTCTCTCTGTGTACACAATATAAGCTTGCTTTAATTTGACTTAAAATTGGAGTTGGTGGTCTTTTCAACACCCTCACCTGACTCCAAATTTGCCAGAGCCTTGATCTAGGACTTCCCAGCTCTAGAGTTGTGTCTCTTCCACATCGGCTTCTCCATGTGGGCTCTCTGCATAGGCTAGTTTGGGTTTTCTCACCCACCACAATCCCCTGGAGTAAGCATCCCAAAGACAGAGCCAGGCAGTGGGATTTTGTGACCTGCCCTTGGAAATTACATAGCATCCCTTCCCCTGGACTCTTGGAATAGCCACAAACCAAGTGCAGGGCCAGGGGAGCCTTATCTGGGGTGGGGGGACAGCCAGCGTTTCATTAAGGGGTTTTTCTTTCTGCCCAAGATAATCCAAGCCACCTTAAGTCTTACAATCTCAAATTAGCAAACAACAAAGCACAAATACTCAGAAATATATTTACAGAGAGTGAAGCCCCTGATAGATCTTAGTCCACATAGGTTCTGGAACTAGACAAAGACAAAATGGCACCAGTAGTTTATTTAAGGGGGTACATCAAAGGCAGGGATAAGGTTTCAAGGGCAAAGTCTTGCTTCAATGATGTCTAGCAGTCAGCAGGTTGATTGGCATCTTGTCAGGTCACACCCATCTCAGGTGCTGTGTGGGATCTTTGGCAGAGCTTAAGGGGGACATTGACCACCTGAATCAGGTGGTCAATCCCTTTGGGGGTGCCATGGGGAGTTCCCAATGCCAGACTTATCCCCTTGGGAGGTTGCTATGCAAAACAGTCCATATACAGCCCACAGGTGGCTCGTGATACTTATCTACTCTTTGCCTTTGTTTCCTCATCTACAAAATGGGAGAATACCACTTTAAGATTAAAAGAGCTGGCTGCCATGGCACATGCCTGTAATCCCAGTTCAGGAGGCTGAGGTAGGAGGATCACCAAGTTCAAAGCCAGCCTCAGCAAAAGCGAGGCACTAAGCAACTCAGAGAGACCCTGTCTCTAAATAAAATATAAAATAGAGCTGGGGATATGGCTCAGTGGTCAGGTGCCCCTGAGTGCAATCCCTGGTACCAAAAAAAAAAAAAAAAAAAGAGTCAATGACTATTAAAATTCTTTGGGCAAATTGCATTTTCCAAGGATGTCTCAACAACAGATCCTGTCCAACCTATTTCTACACAATGTCACCTCATCATTCTCCTATCAAGAGATAATCTCTACCGGGCACAGTGGTGCATGTGCCTGTAATCCCAGTGACTCTGGAGGTTGAGGCAGGTGGATCACAAGTTCGAGGAAGCCTTAGCACATTAGCATGACTTTTAGCAACTTAGCAATACCCTACCTCAAAAAAAAAAAAAAAAAAAAGATTGGGGATGTAGTTCAGTAGCAAAATATCTCTGGGTTCAATCTCCAGTATATTGAGAGAGAGAGAGAGAAAAACTCATCCCCCCCCCCCAGTGGGCTGTGACAGCTCTAACCAATGGCATACATGGAAATTATGTGGTTGGGTTTCCAGATCTGGCTCAGAAAATATCAGGTAGTTCCTGCCCTGTTCATGGAACATCCACTCTGGGAGCCCTGGGCTGCCAGGTAAGAAGCCTGGAAATGCTGAAACTGCCATGCTGTAGCGCATCACAAGGTCACACGTAGACATTTAGTTAGCAATCCCAGTCTCTGAGCCATCCCAGCCCAGGAATCAGGGAAGAGAACAATTCCAGATGATTCCAGCTTCCATCTGACAAGTCCCCACCAGCCCTCAAAACTTTCCAGCTGAGCCTCCATACGTCATGGAGCAGAGACATATTCCCATTCCACCCTGTATGAAATTGATATTCACAGTGTATGGTGGAATATGCCTATAATCCCAGCAGCATGGGAGGCTGAGGCAGGAGGATCTTGAGTTCAAAGCTAGCCTCAGCAAAAATGAGGCACTAAGCAACTCAGTGAGACCCAGTCTCTAAAGAAAATACAAAATAGAGCTGGGGATGTGGCTCAGGGGTCAAGAGCCTTTGCGTTCAATCCCTGGTACCCCACCCCCCAAAAAATAGATATTGAAATTAATTATCTTACCTCTTTTTTTAGCCCAGAGGTATTTAACTACTGAGACACATCTCTAGCATGGTTTTTAGTTTTTATTTTGAGGCCCAAGTTTCTTAGGGTCTCACTAAGTTGCTGAGGCTAGCCTCAAACTTGTGATCCTTCTGCTCACCTGCTTCAGCCTCCCAAGCCACTGGGGTTACAGGTGTGTGCCACTGCACCTGGCTCTTTATTTTTTGAGACAGGGTCTTGCTATGTTTCTCAGGCTGACCTCAAACTCACAATCCTCCTGCCTCAGCCTCCTAAGTTGCTGGAATTAAAGATGTGTGCTACCATACCTGGTCTAGTACAGAGTGGTTTTTCTTGTTGTTTTGTTTTGTTGCAGTACTGGGGATGGAACCCAGGGTCTTGTGCATATTAGGCAAGGGCTCTACACTGAGACCAGTCCCTAGCTCTTTTACTTTCTTGCATTGCTCCAAACAACATATGATGCCACAGGAATCATCTGACAATGTTGGGGATCTAGAAGAACAACACATTTGTAAGTAACTACAACAAATATTACATCATCTATATGCCACAAAGAGAAGCCAAGGGAGCAGAGGTTAGATACTCATCCCTGGCAAAACTACTGTGGATTTCATGCCAGGAGGCAGGTGCCCAGAGTTCAGAGCTAGGCAAAGGATCAGGAAACGATCGATCAGCCAAGCCCAACATGTGACAGCTGAGCAAGGAATTGTTCCTGGGGTTTTCCAGTAGCATGAAGCACTTGGGAACAGGGAGGAACCTAGTGTTATTTAGTCCTGGGGTTTGGACTGTTGCAATGTGGTGATAATTAGTATGAGAGGGAATGGAAACTGATTGTATGATCCACCTCAAAGTGGAAAAACACCATAAACTACCCATTATCTCAGGGAACATGGTGCTAAGGGTTGTTGGTATCCTAGATAATCAAAACCAGTGGTTGAGACAAGGCAGCAAATCCTCATAGATGGCAGGTCTTCCTTCTAGTTAAAGCAGGTATCAGTCTTGTGATTTCCCAGTCTATTTTCCAGCAGGAAACCAATGTCACCAGCAAATGAAGTAATTGAGGAAATTTTCATAGACTATTTAGAAAGACCTTTGCAGGTTAAGGGAGGCCAAAATGAATAGGGTAATATGAGGAGGTTAGCAAGTGTGGGAGCCATTTATATTTCCAAGCCTGAAGGGCCAATGGGCAGTAGCAGTGAGTAGCAACTTCTTGGTAGCTCTGATTTTCAGCCGAAGGACACAGTCTACCTGTAGCAATCTGGGGAAGACTTCGGGAAAATGGAGTCTCTAGTCTTACTATTTGCTAGATCCAAAGGAAAGGCAGGGGGAGGGGGCCCATTGAAGCAGTCCATAGGTTAGCATCCAGTATACAAAACAGAATGGAGAAAGGTTGGGATTGGATTTGGAGGAGCAAAGGTAAGATATCAAACACACTTGTTATCAGAATAAGGTCCAGGCTGTTCACCACTCAAAGGTCAATAATCCATGAAAGGAGAGTTTATAGGAAGGAAACATGTTTATTCAAGGATTTTTTTTTAATTTAGTTGCAGATGGACATAATACATTTATTTTATTTGTTTATTTTTACATGGTGTAGGGGATTGAACCCAGTGCCTCACACATGCTAGGCAAGCGCTCTCCCACTGAGCCACAACCCCAGCCCTAGGACCGGGGTCTTGATTAGATAGAGGGGGTCAACCTCAACGCTCTATCTTGGGATAATCAGGGGCACAAAGGACTTTTATAGGAGGGAAAGGAAGGTCAGGACAGGAAAGCTATGTGCTAAGCAGAGTCTCAGTCATCTGGGGAGGTGTGTCTCCTTTTTCCTTCTTCTTTGTAACAATGCAATGGACTTCCATTTCCTGGGGCTAGTTCCTGTAGCTCTTTTTAGACATATTAGTTTTCTGCACGTCAAATCTCACAGTAATTTACATGCCTTGTGTCAGTTGATGCATAGAACTAAGGAGGGGTATGACTAAGGGCGCCAGATGTTCTGGGTTCTGTAAATCCAAAGAGAGATTATTTAGCAGTTAACATAATAACAGTCTAGGTAGGTCTTCTCTTTAGAATTTAGATTGCTGGGATAAAGAAAGGGGGATGTAATCATTTCAAAAGGAATTAGGGATGGCAAGCAAAAGTAACTCTGCCAAGGACAACTCCCAGTGTAGCAGCCCATCTGCACCAGGTCATCTGCACATCCAATTTAGGATAACAGTTCAATGCTAGAGCAGGAGTTAGCATCCCTGAAAGAGGTTGGTTGGCAAGAGCTAGGCATGGGCTAGCCTGGGTTTGTTTATATGGTGGCAGAAGATCTTCTAGCAATAGGAGGTAAACCTCCATGCACAAGTATTTTTCAAGTCTCTGTATCCTATTGCTGACATCCCGTTGGATAAAGTAATTTACATAACCAAGTCCAAATTCAAAATTGACTTCATCACTAAATGGGAGAAGCTGCCATGTATCCGTGTGGCTCCTCACTGTCTCCAATCTATTGCATTGTGTGTGTGTGTGTGTGTGTGTGTAAAGCAATGGTAGAGATTTTTAAGAAAACCACTGCAGACAAGCCAACAAATGTTGACAATACAAATGAACTGAATTTACCCTATAATTATCTGAGATTGCTCACTTGGCCTTTGCACTAAGTGCATAACCACCAGAGTGGTAATATGTAAAGTGGTAAATGTAATGAAACAGGATCTAGACTCTTCACTTTTGCCTGCAAATGTCCAATGGGTGGCTAACAGCAAGATTAGACTTGGCAGCCCTGCCTCCATTTTTGCATCTGTCTCCTTTGCTCCAAGTCACCTTGGATTCCAGAAACAGGGTCTGAATCAATAAACATCTTGTGATGAGTGGAAGCTACCCTACCCTCACCCTGCATTTCAGGCAATAGCAACTTTCTTATCCAGTAGGAGGCCTTGCCTGACCAATCCTGAGATAATGATGGACAGACCATACCTAATCAAGATCACCTGTTTTGGTCTCCAGCTTCTGGGCGTGGTGGCACACACCTATAATCCCAGAGGCTCAACAGGCTGAGGCAAGAAGATCATGAGTTCAAAGCCAGCCTCAGCAATTTAGCAAAGCCCTAAGCAACATAGGGAGACCTGGTCTCATAATCAAATATAAAAAAAGGGCTGGGGATGTGGCTCAGTGGTTAAGTGCCTTTGGGTGGTTCAATCCCTGATTAAAAAAAAAGAAGAAGAAGAACGAAAGAAAGAAAGGTCTCCAGTTGTCCAAAACCCCCACTGTCATTCCCATGGTCAGCCCCTCAGAAAGGGCTACAGTGTTTCCCTTATGGCTAAACTGATATAAACTGATAAAGTTCCTTTTATGCTTCTCACTTTATCTTTTCTGTTTGGTTTTTGTGATAAGAGGCTGGACCTGATTCATTGGATCCCCAAAGTCAAGCCCCTGGCCAAGGACCCCAGGATAAACATGAAAGAAAGACAGACTGGTCACCTAAGTGACCGATGAAGCCTGCCCATCTTGCCTTGAATATTCATGAGAAGTTAGCCACATTCACCTAAATATTCCTGGCGTGAGCATGATCTCAGGTTTTATTTCAGAAGCCTCTGCAGTTTCTGAAAACTGATTGTTGCACTGGAAAATGTTGTGCAAGCCAGATCCAACAGGATCTGGACGCCAGTCATAAACACGTCCCTTCCAAGAATGTGTTCGCCAAAACAATACGTCCTATTTCTCTTTGAATCAAAATTGAGTACAAAAGATCATTTGCTTCTGACTGTTGATTAGTGGGCAGGCAAGCTTAGAGCAGGAGCCAAATGCACCAGCAATTTGGTCTTCGAATTTTTGTTTTGGATTTTTTTTTTTTTTTTTTTAAGAAAAGAAATATAAACTCTCAATGGCAACATAGTTTAATGACTAAAAGCACAGACTCTGAAGTCAGAGTTCTGGGTTCAGACTCATTGGCCCACTCCCTGTGGACTTTGGATAAATTGTTTAACATAATCCGTGCCTCCCTTTCCTTGCCTTTATTTATATTATTGTACTTGGGATTGAACCCAAGCGTGCTTTACCACTGAGATACATCCCCAGACCTTTTAATTTTGAGACAGGTTATCACTAAATTGCTAAGGGTTTCACTAAGTTGCCCAGGCTGGTCTCCAACTTGTGATTCTCCTTTTCCAGCCTCCCAAATCACAGAGGATTACAGTCATGCAACAATGTGCCCAGCTTCTTTGTCTTTAAAATGAGCATGAGAGACTGGGAGTGTAGCACAACTGTATAGCACTTGCCTACCCTGTACAAGGTCTGGGCTCAATACCCAGGGACTGAACTATGGTGCTTAACCACTGAGCCATATTCCCAGCCCTTTTCATTTTTTATTTGAGAAGTAGTCTCTCTAAGTAACTCAGGGCCTTGCTAAGTGGCTGAGGCTGACTTCGAACTTGTGATCCTCTTGCCTTAGCCTCCAGAGCCACTGGGATTACAGGCATGAGACACCATGCCCAGCCCCCCTAATGGTTTTTTTTTTTTTCCTAATGGTTTTTAAAAGGACTAAATAAGTTAATCTTCTGGAAATTTTGAAATTCTGACATCTGCTTTGGATAAAACTAATGAAACACAATTTGAAACTTTTTTCTTTTTTTTGTACTGGGGATTGAACCCAGGGGTGCTTTACTACTGAGCCACAGCCCTTTTTAATTTTGACACAGGGTATCTCTAAATTGCTGAGGTTGGCCTCAAACTTGAAATCTTCCTATCTCAGTCTCCTGAGTTGCTGGAATCACAGGCGTGCATGGGGGCACCTCACCTTGCCATCAGCTTTTTGAGGCTGATAGGAAAGAGGTGACAGTGTCAACAGTGTGGCTAGAGAATGTCAGAAGATTTCAATCATCCATGCTTTTTCAGTCATCTGTTTCCTCAAGTTGTGCTTTTCAGTGAAGGAGAGTGCTAATAAAGTGTGACAATCACAGTCTGTAGACATCGACCCACACACATAAGCTTGCTTTGGCTCTTGAGCCACCCAATGCAAAAATTGTAAACTGGGCACGGTAGTGTATACCCACAGCTCCAGCTATGTGGCAAAGTAAGGCAGGAGGATTCCTTGAGCCCAGGAGTTGAAGTCCAGCCAGGGCAACATAGGGAGACCCCCCATCTCAACAAACAAACAACGAAAGAGTAAAATTCAAAATAATACGTAGCTGCCATTAAAAAAGAACAAATATTTGATATGCAAAATTATTCAGGAAATATGAGTAAATTCTAAAAGAACTTCAAGGAACACAAATTGAGATTAAATGACTCTAGGGCTGGGGATGTGGCTCAGTAGTAGAGTGCTTGCCTAGCTTGTGTGAGGCACTGGGATTGATTCTCAGCACCACATAAAAATGAATAAATAAAACAAAGATATTGTGTCCATCTACAACTAAAAAAATAAAATGAAACATTAAATGACTCTTCATGCAGGGCATGGTGACACATGCCTGTGATCCCAGTTGACTCAGGAGGCTGGGGAAGAAGGATTATATGTTCCAGGCCAGCCAACAACTTAATGAGACCCTGTCTCCGAATTTTAAAAATTAAAAATAAAAAAGGGCTGGGGATGTAGTTCAGCAGTAAAGCATCCTTGGTTCAATCCCCAGTAAAGGAAAAAAAAAAAGATTAAATGACTCTATAGAAGAATGAGTAAATTCCTTGGGACTGGTGTTGGAACATTTCATAAAATCACATAGCACTTTATTTTAGGTTGATTAAATCAACCGTCTGTCCTACCCCAGATTCTTGTCTCACACATCCTCTCTTCTTGATGTCCTTTCTTTCCACAGAGACAACATGAATATTTTTTGAATGAAAGAATTAATAGTTTTCTCAATGTAACTGATTTTTAAAAAACGCTCTATCAGGAAACGATTACTCTGTGAAGTCTGAGTCAACAGATACTGTTGAAGGGTAGGCAGAGAGTTGAAGGATTTATGCTAGCAAAATTGATGATAAAATTATCTCAGAAAAAGATTCTATTTCAACAGCATTGCTGATATTTTAAGGATGGGGAAGCCTTAGATAAGTGAAAATAAGGATTTTTTTCCCTCCCAAATGGATTATTATTTGCAGTTTCACTCTCAAATTTTGTCATCTGGAAACCCTCCCAAAAGAGGGTTTCCTTCTTGTTTGATGCTTCATTTTATAAAATATATATACACTGGTACTGGGGATTACATAACCTCGTGCATGCCAGGCAAGCACTCTACCAACTGAGCTATGTCCCCAGCCCCAAAAATAAATTTTAAGGAAAAATCTCCATGAAATTATGTAAAATCTCTAAGAGCAATGAATTTTGGCCACATCAGTTGCTGGGAAAAGATGAATTGAATTGGGGGAAAGAGGAAAGGTTAGCTCTGGATTCTATTAGTAGGGTTGAGACATTTGTTATTAAGAAACAAGCCAGGGCTGGGTGTGGCGGTGCATGCCTGTAATCCTAGCAACTCTGAAGGCTGAGATAGGAGGATGCCAAGTTTGAGGCCAGCCTCAGCAAATTAGCGAAACCCAAAGCAACTTAATGAGATCTTGCCTAAAAATTAAAAATAACATGGGCTGGGGTTGTGCTCAATGATAAAGTGCCCCTGGGCTCAATCCCTAGTACCAAGGAAAAGAAAGAATGCTAGGAAGGAAGGAAGGAGGAAGGGAGAAAGAAAGAAGGAAGGAAGCTGGGGAAAAGCTTCAGATATCTTGTTATGGTTATCATGTTTGCTGGGGAAAAAGCGTGCCTGCTATTTTTCAATACTTGCATGTACCTGAGGATTCTGGGAGGGAGTGCCATAGCAAAAAACTGTTCCAAACTTGTTAGCATAAAACAACCAGCTTTTATTTTGAGTGTGTATCCTTGGGTGAGAAATTCAGAAAAAGAACAACAGGGACACATCCTCACTGCCTGGTGATGGGTGGGACCTTATCTGGGCAGGCTCATGCAGCAGGGAGTGACTTTGCAAGTTTGGCTGAAACCGTCTGAAAGTTGCTTACTCACAAGCCTGGCATGGGTCCTGGCTGTTAGCTAGGAACTCAACTGGACTTTTGTCTGGGACATCAACACATGGCCTCTCCATGCTACTGCTTGGGCTTCCTCATGGCACAGTGGCTGGGTTCTGAGAATGAGTTTCCCAAGAGAATCCCAGGGAACCTGTCCTCTTTTATAATCTGGCTTTGGAAGTCCTGTAATGTCCCTTCCACCAGTCACAAGTCCACTCTGATTCAAGGGGAGAGAGCAAGGCTGTACCTGCAAATAGGAGGATGGCCCATTACATTGTAAGATGAGGTAGAAGGCAGGTATTGTGTCCATCTCTATAAAATGTAAATCGCAACATTGGGCATAAAATACACTTCAATTTTTCTCATATAGTGTAGAGCTGATTTTTTAAATTTTATTTTTGGTACCAGGGATTGAACCCAGGGGTACTTAACCACTGAGCCACATCCCCAGCCCTTTTTGTAATAAATAAATAAATACTTATTTATTTATTTTTAAAAATCTTTTTTGGAGTTGTAGATGGATACAATACCTTTTATTTATTTATCTTTATGTGGCGCTGAGGATCAAACCCAGGGCCTTATACATGCTAGGCAAGCACTCTACCATTGAGCTACAACCCCAGCCTCTTCTTCATTTATTTTTATTTTGAGACAGGGTCTTGCTAAATTGCTTAGAGACTTGTTAAGTTGCTGAGGCTGGCTTTGAACTCATGATCCTCCTGCCTTAGCCTCCCAAATCACTGGGATTACCTGCATGGTAATTACTGCGTGGGCCACTGTGCCTGGATCATGTAGTATAGAGTTTAACAATGTCTTTAGCCTTTGTTTCTATTTGTGTAGTTTGAACAAAATTAATTAATATTCTTTTCTGTACACTGGTAAGGGGGAAAATAATCTTTTGTTAACACAGAGCCAAGATAGAGACTGTGAGAATCACTGGTAAATATCCATAGTTCCATAATAATGGGTCCTTTTTGGAAACTAAGAATATAATAGATCTAAGCAAAAAGGAGTTATAGTGAGCAGGGTTTGGTGGCACACACCTGTAATCCCGATGACTCAGGAGGCTGAGGCAGAGGGATTGCAAGTTCAAGGCCAGCCTCAGCAATTTAGTAAGGCCCTAAGCAATTTAGCAAAACCCTATCTCAAATAAAAAATTAAAAAGGGCCTGTGAATGTGGATCACTGGTAAAAATGCCTCTGGGTTCAATTCCAGGTATTAAAAAAAAAAAAAAAAGAAAAGAAAAAAGAAAGAAAAGGTGTTATGGTGAATAGGAGAGGAAGTTTGATTAGATAAACAGCATCCTGGCATGAGAAAAGCCCAATCTGGCAAAGCCAAGTATCAATGAAGCAGGAGCTTCTCGGAAGAATCAGCCCAAACTATAAGAGAATTCTTGGGTTTAAGGTAGCCCTGAGGCCTGCCATCTTTTCCCTCCTCCTGAGAACCAAATTTCCTAAGTGTTAGGGAAGGTCAGTGTAACCCATTTTTGCAAATAGTCCAAATAAACTCCTCTGCCCTAGTATTTCCTCCTCTTTCTTATTGTGCTTTCTGCAGCACCCAATTCTAACTAGATGCGAGTTAAGTTTCAACTTCAAAAGCGCAAATTTCTCTGACAAATTGCTGAGAGAGACTGCTCTTTTGCCCTGCTGCATTTCCTATAAATTTCTTCTAACGACAGACTTGAGATCCTTCCTCGGTTACTATGAGGGGTTCCTACAACCACCTGAAAATGTGCGATCCTCCTTTTTTTTTGTACCAGGCATTGAACCTGGGTGCTTAACCACTGAGCCACATCTCCCGCTCCCTCCACCCCTTTTAAGATTTTATTTAGAAACAGGGTCTTGCTAAATTGCTTAGGCCTCACTAAGTTGCTGAGGCTGGCTTTCAACTTGCAATCCTCCTGCCTCAACCTCCTGAGTTGTTGAGATTACAGGCATGCATCACCGTGCTTGGCTAGAACTCTTCCTTCTGAAACAGTTTGGGATGTTCATCAATTGTCAAGGGAATAACCCTAACAACAATGCAGTAGACAGACTTATGCCCTCTTCCCACCCAAAGGTATTCACATTCATATTCCTGGAATCTTGAGTATATTACTTTACCTGGCAAAGAGATTTTTCAGAGAGAGGTCACTAAGTGAATGAGATAATGCAGAGATTATTCTAGATTCTCTGGATGGGATCAAGGCAATCACAAGGGTCCTTATAAGAAGGAGGCAGGAGGTTTAGTGTCAGAGAAGAAGATGAAATAACAAGCAGAAGTGGTACTACAGGGAAAATGGGAAAGCAGAGAGAAAAAGAGAGAGGGAGGGAGACTTGAAGATAAACTGCCATCTTTCCTTTTTTTTTTTCTTTTTTGGTACTGGGGATTAAACTCAGAGGTACTTTGCCACTGAGCTACATCCCCAGTTATTTTTATTTGTTTTGAGACACGGTTTCACTAAGTTGCTGAGGCTGACCTCGAACTTGCAATCCTCCTGCCTCAGCTTTCCCAGTTGCTGGGCTTGAAGACCTGTGCCATCACAACTGGCTGTCTAATTCTTTATGGGATGAAATTGGTTCATTATTAGGGGAGTTTAAATGAAGCTCTGGACATTGACTTCTGAAAGTAACATATTAAGATATGGAGAAGAGCAAAATTTCTAAGTTTACTGTTCTGAAATCAACACTTTTCTTATTAGGACACAATTACTCACATGAGGTATAATGTAGACATATCGTACCAGCCACCTGCATTTGTGACATTTGTTATGGCAAGCCTAGCTCCTAGTTATATAAATCTAAATATGCTTAAATTCCAGACCAAAATTTTTTGGCACATCTGACTCCAGGTTGTACAAAACAGTGATGAATGTCGTATGGACAGACCATTCCAATCTCATATATGGTAATTGTGAAAGTGGGTGTGCCTAAATGTTACAATTACCTACAATTTAAAAAAATGGAATGCTTTATTTTCCAAATGTGTATTAGGAGCAGGGAACAGTGGCACATGCCTGTAATCCCAATAGCCAGGGAGGCTGAGGCAGGAGGATCGCAAATTCAAAGCCAGACTCAGCAAAAGATAGGTACTAAGCCACTCAGTGAGACCCTGTCTCTAAATAAAATACAAAAATAGGGCCAGGAATGTGGCTCAGTGGCCAAGTGCCCCTGAGTTCAATCCTCAGTACCCCGCCAAAAAAAATGTTTATTAGGATATGATTCTCTTGAGAAAAGCATGCATTATATCTTCCATTTGCCCTTCAGACTTTGGCAAATAGAGAGACCCAGCAGGTGATCAGAGGGAATGAGGAGGGTCCGGTGGGATTATATGTTCTTTCAACTTCTTTCCAATAGACCACTATTAGTCTAGTAGTAGACTAGTACTGATACTTGGATCCTTTAAAAAAAAAACATATTTATTTTTTAGTTGTAGTTGGACACAATACCTTTTTTATTTATTTATTTTTATGTGGTGCTGAGGATCGAACCCAGGGCCTCGTACGTGCTAGGTGAGCACTCTACCACTGAGCCACAACCCCAGTACCCCGCCCCCCGTACTTGGATCCTTGATGTAGATTCTGCTTCTGGGGGAGCCCAATCTAAAACAGCATGACACCTATGGCATCTGAGAATTGCCCCCGCCCTTAGGATGAACCCCTGTACGTTGTTAGTACTACACAGAGTTGGCTGGACCCAGGCTGGGCACCTGATTCAAGCAGAACCCACCAGATTCTCTCTTTAAATTCTCACGTTGGACTGGGAGAATGTCGGTGTCTGCAGGAGACTGGGGCTCTCCCACGTGAACTCAGGAACTTTGCAAAGTCATGGTGTATCACTTGAGGAGGAGAAGCAGAAAAAGGTGGTCTGGGGTGAGGAGGTGATAGAAGGATGGGTGGGAGGATTGGAAATGAGAGCTAGCTTCCTGTCTTCCCAAAGCCCTCCTACTCTGGTCCTGGTCTATGAATTATGTCCATATACCTTTAACAATAACTTGTCTTTCAAGCTAGCTCAACCAACTTTTATTCCATACTGCCAAAGAGTCATCGTGAAGAACATCATAAAATTACATCCTCACTCAGTGTGCCAGAAAGTTCTGCTCCACTACACTCCTTGTAAGACTTTCTTTCTCACTGCCCTGAAAGCACAATGAGTGTTAATCTCCCCACAGGTGAATGAACAACTACCCTCAACTACCCTCCAGCATTTACAAGACCTGACCTGAAAACCTGGCTGGCACCTAAAGCAAGGTGCTTATGGTTTAAGACAGTCTAGAATGAAACAGTTTATTCCCTAATTACCTTAGCTGAGGCAGCACAAGCTCACCACCTGCTCCAGATTTAGAGATATGTAGCAGTAGGAGTGAGTCAGGGAAATCAACTATGCGGGAACAGGAACAGGCTGGGACGCCAGTTCTGCAAACTCTCTGACTCCTACTTGCTTTTCCACCAGAGTTCCCAAATCCTCATTTCTCTGCCTTTGCTATTGAGTCACTTGGATATGTGGGTAGAATAGGCAGCTCCCAGTAAGATGCTGTTATTAGCATCTGTCCTTTGACCAGAAATATCTTTTTTTTTTTCTGCCAGTCTATCCTAGTTCATAAAATTCTCATTACTGAGTTGTCTTTTGATTGATGTATTATTTATAAAGAGGATTGCTACAAAGAACATAAATATACTATAAAAATGCAGAAAGAAGACTGGAAGCATGGTCACTGCCTTTAGGGTACTGCCACTCTGGTGGGTCATGGAGTAGTTCAATGACCAGAGATCTTCCTGCTACTCTAACATCCATAAACATCGATCTACAGATCTGTCCCATGGAGGTCCTGCCACCTTGCAGGAACTCTCATAGAGGCAGGTGCTAGATCTGCCATAGGCCTTTCCTCTCAGTGGGAGGGTGGGGTGAGTACAGTGGAAAATGTAACATCACCTCTCCACACACACTCACCCATACACACCTTATCCTGGAAAAATAAAACCCTTTTCTCCTCTCTCTCTGGAACAATTGATGCAATTCTCCAGGATGGACCAGATTTTTTTGAACAAAGGCCTGAGACCAGAAATGTCTTCGGTTCCTATGTTCTTGTCCAAAGAAACTCAGGAGTCTGTCCTTTCTGATCATGGTAGGGTGGTGACAGAGAGATTTCTTTTTATAATTTTTGGTGATGAGAGAAAGGATATAAGAAAGGAAGAAGAAATCATCAAAGGGCCTTCACTGCTGTTGGAATTAGATGTATTCATTTATTAAACAAGTCGAGTGCCTACCTGTGGCACTGAGAATACAAAAACATTGTGAAATTTAGAGATTAAAGAAGATACACAGAAATCAAAGGGTCAGCAGGGGATGGTGGTGTACGCCTGTAATCCCGCAACGTCAGAGGCTGAGGCAGGAGAATCACAAGTTTAAGATTAGCCTCAGCAATTTAGTGATATCCTGTATCATACTAAAAAACAAAAAGGGCTGGAGATGTAGCTCAGTGATAAAGCACCACTGGATTCATTCCCCAGTTTTAGAAGAAAGAAAGAAAACAGAAAAGAAAAAAAAGTCATTTCATAACAGTGGTTCTAAACAAGGGACAATCTTTCTCTCCAGGGAGACATTTGGGAATAATCTGAGACATTTTTGTCATAATGGGAGGGGCCACTGACCACATCTAGTGAGTAGAGGAGAAGGATGAAGCTAAACATCCATTAATGTACAGAATAACTGCTCCACAATAAGGAATTACTTGGCTCAAAGTGTCAATAGAGCCAAGGCTAAGAAACTTTGCACTAAATCAATGATTCTTGTGTGATCCCAGGACAGCATTATCAGCATTACCTGGGAACTTATTACACATGCAAATTCTTAGGTCTCACCTAAAGCCACTGTATCAGAAACTCTAGAGATGGAAGCTAGCCATTTATGTTTTAATGATCCCTCTAGGGAATTTGGAGGCACACTAATGTTTGAGAATCACTTAATTAAGGAATAGAAGGTATCTGTCAACAGATGGATGCTGAGACAAATACTCTGAAGGAAAAGAACTCCAGACCAACACTTCTCAAAAACGATTTTCCCACTATCAGCAGCTCAGTGCCATTTGAAAGTCTGTTAGAAGTACTACTGAAGGGCAATCTAAGTCATTAAGACTTTACATACTGGGCAACAGTGGCTGTAGGAGTCGGGTTGGGATTGGCATATGCCAGTAATCTCAGCAATTTAGGAGGGTGAGGCAGGAAGATTGCAGATTCAAGGCCAGCCTGAGCAATTTAGCAAGATCCTCAATAACCTAGCAGGACCCTGTATCAAGAAAATAAATAAATAAAAAAAGATAAGTACAACCAGAGAAGTGAAAAATTGTGATCCATTTGTGTACAATGAATCGAAGAGCATTCCACTGTTATGTATAACTGATTAGAACAACTCCTCTAAAAAAAAAAAAAAAAACAACTCAGCCAAAAATTTAAAATTTTAGGAGCACTGTATTTAGTGGGGAGTGGACTAGCATTAAAAGCAAGAGCACAAAGGAATTTGAATGAATTAAAGGGAAAAATGTATTAGTAAAAAATAAAATAAAATAATTAAAAAAATAAAAATGGGGTGTAGCTCAGTGGTAAAGTGCCCTTGGGTTCAATCTCCAGTACTCCAAAATAAATAGATAAATAGATAGATAGATAGATAGATAAAAACTTTGCATACTTGGAAATCAGGAGTCTCTGAATGATTCAGATGTTGGCAATAAAAAGGATTTGGTTGAAAAAAATATTACAGGTAGAGAGACCATTTGCAAAGCTACTGAAACAACTCCATGGGGTTATGAATCAAGGTTGCAGAGATAAGCTGAAGGAAACAGAGGTGAAAAACCTCGGAAGCTAGAGTGAACGGGATGCGACAACTGACTAGGGAATGGAATGAAGGCATACCAGGAATTCTTTTTTTTTTTTTTTTTTTTTTTTACAGTGCTGGGAATAAATCCAGGGTCTCCCACATGCTAGGCAAATGCTCTACCTCTGAGTTACATCCCTTAGCACATTTTCTTTTATTCTGAGACATGGTTTTGTTAAGTTGCCACTCACTGACCTCAAACTTGCAGTCTTTCTGCCTCAGCCTCCCAAGTAGCTGTGCCTAGAATCTCAGGAATTCTTTTCTTTTGGGTGAGGGGCGGTTACTGGGGATTGAACTCAGGGGCACTTGACTACTGAGTCACATACCCAAACCTATTTTATTTAGAGACAGGGTCTCACAGGGTCTCACTGAGTTGCTTAGTGCCTCGCTTTTCCTGAGACTGGCTTTGAACTCACCATCCTCCTGCCTCAGCTTCCCTGAGCCATTGGGATTACAAGCATGTGCCACTGAGCCCAGCTAGGAATTCTTCTGATTGAAAATCCCAATCAAAAATAACAAAGAGAGGGGCTGGGTGGTGGCTCAGTGGTAGAGTGCTCGCCTAGTATGAATGAGGCACTGAGTTGGATCTTTGGCACCACATAAAAACAAACTAATGTATTCACCTAAAACTAAAGATACGTAAATAAATAAATATTTAAATAAACAAATAAATAGTTTATTTTTCTTCTATAACAAGAAGTTTGACTTGAGGCAACTGCTGCCTTTGGTTCAATGAGTCAACACTATTAAGGCTGATTTTATATATATATATATATATATACACACACACACACACACACACACACACACATACACACACACTAGGGATTAAACCCAGGGGCATTTAACCACTGAGCCACATCCCTAGCCATTTTTATTTTTTACTTTGAGACAGGGTCTTGCTAAGTTACTTAGGGCCTCACTATGTTGCTGAGGCTGGTTTTCAACTTGCAATCCTCCTGTCTCAGTCTTCTGAAACACTGGGATTACAGGCACGTGCCACCAATGACCAGCTGCTGACCTTTCATAATGTTTGTCATTTAATGGTCATAAAAGGCTGCTGCAGCTTTAGACATCTTGTCTATTCAGGAATGGAAGGAGGAAATAAAGGCAGAATCTGTTCCTTTATTAAGAAAGCAAAAAAGAATTCACTAAATCAGTCACAGAGAGCTGAGAGTATAACCTAGTGATAGAGTGTTTGCCTAGCATGCTCAAGGTTCTAGGTTTAATCCCCAGCACTGAAATAAAGAAAAGTTGCAAACTTCTATGAGTTGGCCAGTCATCACAGTAGCTTCAGAACTGTGTGAGAAAGGCACATCTATTTAATATCTGCATAATAGAGAAAGGAGATGGGAACTGATATCAAGTTCTCCATCCTATGGTATCTGCTGCAAAGAATGAGAGAGCAGACCTAGAACAAGTCTGGCTGGAGTGAGTGAGTGGTACAGAAACAACACTGGCATGTTCCCAGGGATAGAAGAGACAGGTCTGGAAAAGGAAGAATATTGTGCGTGGAGAGCCAGCCATGGACTGTGTGTGTGAGCTATGCACATTTGAGCATTTTAGGGAACTGGACTGATGTTGCTGCTTTGACTGAGCTACGTGACATATGTGTCCTTTTCGCTGTCTCTGCCTGTGATCCCCACACAACACCTGAGATGAGTGTGGCTTTCCAAGATGTTAGTCAATCTGCCGACCACAAGACATCACCAAGTGACCCCCTGAAGCCCAATCATGCCTTATTCGGGTAGAACTTTCTCGAATGTCTTTCCCCCCCAATAAATAGTAGAGTTTCAGGCATACTCGCTCTCTTTTGCTTCCTTTGTGGTAGCTGAGGTTGAGGAGCCACCACTGAACCCCTGTTTTCATGAGCTTTTTTGTCACTGTGACCAAAGACCCAATAAGAACAATTAGAGGCCAGGTGCGATGGTGCACGCCTGTAATCCCAGGGGTTTGGGAGGCTGACACAGGAGGATTGCGAGTTCAAAGCCAGCTTCAGCAAAAGCGAGGCAGTAAGCAACTCAATGGGACCCTGTCTCTAAATAAAATATATTTTTAAAAGGTCTGGGGGTGTGGCTCAGTGGTTAAGTGCCCCTGGGTTCAATCCCTGGTATGAAAATAAATAAATAAATAAATAAATAAAGTTTGGCTCCATTTATGGATTTTCTCCAATTTTGTTCCCTACAAACTAGCTCTTCTTTTAATTCTTCTAATTATATGTTGGGGCAGAGACTGTTTCTTATACCCCGTAATTCATGCTAATGTTTAACTGGGCACATAGCTCCTTGAATAACGGTTAAACTTCCAAGTGTGTCTTCCACCTAGAAGACAAGGCTTCCTGTTTACCCTGCCTAGAATGCAGGCACAATAATTTTAATTCAAGCAATCATTTTGGATGAAGGAGAAGACACGTGTTTAAAGCAACAAAATGGGAGTTTTGGTCTCATTATCATCTTGGAGCCAGTATATAAACACTAGATCAGCTGCCTCTGGATTTCATTGCCATGAACTTCTATCATGTTTAAGTTTTATGTTATATGTAACTGAAGCTAATTCTGAGTCATTCATACTCATTGATATTCTGTTGATTTCAGATGCCTACTTCTTCCTCAGCTCACACTTCATCTTCCTCTAAGGTCTTTTTGAACATCTACTTTAAGGTTTAACCTGATGTCAGCTCTGCTTGTTTAAATCTCTGAACATAGTTTTGTCATGTTTGCCTTTGGGGCATCTCTGCTTGTATTTTATTTCTGATAAAACTGCAATAGAAATTCTCCACGGTATTCTTCAATTATTTTTAGTGTGATTTTCATAGTGTTATTAATAACAATTCCATCATATATTATGCATCTGTTAATTCATTTATGCACTATTGATTGAATATCTCCTATGTGTTTTGAAGTAATGGTCCCCACAGGGACCCTAAAATCAATAAGACATAAAGTCATCTGTTGAGAATCTGATAACACAGGTGGGAGGAGAGGCACATACCTATAAACTCAGTGACTCAGGAGGTGGAGGTAGGAGGATGGGAAGTTCATGGCTAGCCTGAATAATTTAGGGAAACCCTTTCTCAAAAATAAAAAAGGACTGGCGCTATAGTTCCATGATAAAGTGCCCCTGGATTCAATTCTCAATACTGGAAAGGAAGGAAGGAAGGAAGGAAGGAAGGAAGGAAGGAAGGAAGGAAGGAAGGAAGGAAGGAAGGAAGGAAGGAAAAAGAATCTGAGAACCCAGTAGAAGAGAGAAATACTGAAATAACTAATATAATGAAAGTTAAAAAGAGGCAGCCATATTTTGAATGCCTTCAGGAAGTCCACAAAATTTAAAATCTTTTTGAATTCACCACTGTAACTTATGACTGGTGTTAGAAGTAGAGTTCTCTTATTTTCAATATCCTGGTCACAGTATCAGAGTCTGACTTGCATTCCACGTCTCTTAAAAACATTTAAAAGCCAGGCACCATGGCACAGCGTGTAACCTTAGAGACTCAAGAAGCTGAGGTAGGAGGATCACAAGTTGGAGGCCAGCCTGGGCAACTAATCGAGGCCCTGTCTCAAAACAAGGAATAAAAATGCCTGGGGATGTGACTCAGTAGTAGAATGAGTGTGCACCTCTGAGTTTAAACCCTTGTACCAGGGAAGGAAGGAAGGAAGGAAGGAAGGAAGGAAGGAAGGAAGGAAGGGAGGGAGGGAGGGAAGGAAGGAGATTGATTTGCATATCAAAAAATACAATAAACAAGCAAACAAAAAATCACCATAAACAAAGTCAAAAGTGGTGTAAGCCACCCATGAAATGTGCGCAAACCCAATTGGCATTGAAGCCATTGGGTAGGAAAGTCTGATATCTGGGAATTCCCAGTGGCGCTCCTGCTAGTTCAAGACTGCCCAGTACAAAGCTCTGTCAAGTTCAGCACTGCACAGTAATTGGGGTGACCTGCTGGAGCCACATAGTCACACAGCCTCTCAGAGATGGGTGTGACTTGCCAAGATGCCAATCAACCTGTTGACTGCAAGACACCATGAAGCAAGATTCCACCCGCTGAAACCTCATCCCTGCCTTTGATATATTCTCCCTTAAATAAAGGATCGGAGCCATTTTCTAGCCATTCAGTTCTAGCTTCTGTGTGGACTGGATTTATCAGGCACTTCACTTCCTTTAAATCTAACTCTGGCTCTGTCTCTTATTTCTTTACTAAATTTTTCAGACTTTCATTTTGTCAGGTGGCTCATCATCTTCTGAGCAGGAAATGACCCTGGTGGGCTGCTGGCTGCTCTGGTGGGGTGCTGGCTGTCCCAAAATACAAAAGAAAAATAACAAACTTGAAGGCAATAGATGCAATGCATTGTATCTATTTTTAAAACTTTATTTCCTAATTTTTATTTGTTCTTTTTAGTTATCTAAGACAATAGAATGTATTTTGACATATCGTACATACATGAAGTATAACTTCCCATTTTTGTGGTTGTACACAATATGGAGTTACACTGGTGGTGTATTCATATATGAACATAGGAAAGTTCTATCGGATTCTTTCTACTTTCTTTCCCATTCCCACCCCACCTCCCTTCTTCTCACTCTTCCTTATCCAATCCAGTGAACCTCTGCACCTATTGTGAGTCAGCATCTGCGTATCAGAAAGAACGTTTGACCTTTGTTTTTTGGGGTTTGGGTTGTTTTACTTAGCATGATAAGTCTCCAGTTCCTAAATCTCTAGTTCCATCTGTTTACCAGCAAATGCCATAATTTCATTCTTCTTTATGGCTGAGTAATATTCCATTGTGTATGTGTACCACACATTATATCTATTTTTTTTTAAATAGATATTTTTTAGTTTTAGGTGGACACAATACCTTTATTTTATTTTTATGCGGTGCTGAGGATCAAACCCAGTGTCTCATGAATGCCAGGCAAGCACGCTACCACTAGAGCCACATCCCCAGCCCTGAATCTATTTTAAGTATTATAGATTCAGTGGCTTATCTATCTATCCATGGACCAGATGAGAGGGAGAAATTGGCAAGGTAACAGAAGGGAGGACCAGTAGTGTGAATGTCCTGTGAACATGCTGGGGCAGAGATCAGGCAAAGAAAGACAAGAAGGGGCTGTCTGTTACTTCTGAGATAAAGGAGGGAAGGAGGAGGTCATGGTCTGGATTTGAATGGATTAGGAGGTTAATGGCTTTAGGAAGCAAGTCAGCAACTGAGACGGAGAGGAGGGAAATCTGAGATAATCATGGTGGAGGGGAGAAGCTTATGCTGGCCAAAGTCCCTGTTGAGTGAGCACACCCTGGTGAGAGAACAAATTTACAAAGGAGCTGTTGTGCCCCGTGAGTGATTTTTCTCTGGCTCTTCTCAGAGAACTGAATTTGATTTTTTATGGTCTTCTTGGGAAAAGGAGTGCCTTCTATTTGGACTACCGTCATGGGAACCTGCCTCCTGTAGATCTACCAGGAGGGAGGAAAGGAAGGAATGGCCAGCAAGAAGCACTTGAATTTATGTTAGAAATATCATGTCCAACTCATTAAATTTCTCATATAAAACAGGTGAGCAATGTCAGACACACAGAGAGGCAGAGAAACCCAAAAGATTCTGAGAGGAAGGTTACTGCCAGGAGAAGGCTGGTGATATTAATCTTGTCACTTTCATTCAGGGAATGTATTCACTGCTCTTTGTAACATGATGGGCTACTAACCCCTTGTTCAGGGTGCAAAGTCTGAATGCTATTAATTTCTGAGATGAGCCCTGGAGAGGCGGGGTGTGGGAGTGTCTGCCTCCAGACTCTGGATGTGGCAGATACCTAAACATCAGCAGCTTGTGAATTTCTTCTTTGCCACACCCCAACCCCATGAAGATTTGTTGTTGTTGTTGTTTATTTGTCTTGAGACCGGTTCTCACTAAGTTGCCCAGGCTGGCCTTGAATTTGTGATGTTTCTGCCTTAGCCTCCTGGGTTGCTGGGATTACAGGTGTGCGATATTGTGCCCAGCCTAGCACAGGCTTGCCTGTGTGTGTGTGTGTGTGTGTGTGTGTTTGCACATGCATGCTGGAGATTAAACCTAGGGCCTCACACAAGCTGAGCATGTGCTCTATCATTGAGCTACCCACTGGAACTTCTTCAGTCTGTAGACTACATATGCATTAATAGTTTTCTGTTATGAAAACCTCTTCACATTCACGGTTGGTGGAAATAGTTCTTAGTTTTATGTTGTTGGATTTTAGCGGACAGTACAGTACATGGTAAGAGCAGGAATATGGATATAATTAGTTCTTTTGCAAGAGGGAAAACACATTAAGAACTTGGGATTCTCTCTCTCTCTCTCTCTTAGTTGTAGATGTACGCAATACCCTTATTTTATCAATTTTATTTATTTATGTGGTGCTGGGGACTATACCCAGTGCCCCATCCATGTGAGACAAGCGCTCTACCCCTGAGCCACAAACCCCATTTTGGGATTCTTAATCAGAGCAGAATACTGACTCATTCTCTATGGAAAAGATTAGAAAATCTGTAGTGACAATTTAATAATAGTAATTAAAGAAAAGTCAGTCCTTTGGGATGCAGAGGAAGGAAAAATCCCTAGGTTTCTTGCTTGTCAACATCTAATCTCTGCCAGAGCCCAGCCCCAGGAGTCTGCAGGGCCTCAAACCAGAAGAGAGAAATTATGTCAGTGAGTCTGCTTTGACTGATGGCTGTTTGCTGGGAAACTGCTTTTCAGTGTGCGGAGGGAGGTGACATCAGAGGGAGCCCAGCCTGAGTTGAGGTTTTCATGCAGTTGGAAAGTAGACCATCAGCTTGGCCTTGGTCATATAATGACCTAGAAGTGTGATAGTCCTCAGTTACAGGGTTTGTCCTAAGCAAAATAGTCTGTGTCTCCTGTCTGGGGAGGCTGACACCCTCTAAGTCTCATGGGGCTTTTGAAACACCATTGTCTAAACCCAATCTAGAACTCACTACCCACATATAGGGCTGAAGTGAGACCTTTTGCATTTTGAAGGGGACTCTACAGAATTCAGAGGAATGCATTTCTAATGGTGAAACTTCAATACACACAGTGACAAAAATAATTTGAGGCAGTACCTACCTTGTGCTATTCAAAATACCAGATAGATTGCCATGAACTTCACCCTTTTTTTAGGGGGGGGTAGTGTGGGTTGAACCCTGGGTTGCTTAACTACTGAGCCACATCCCCAACCTCTTTTTAAATATTTCATTAGAGACAGGGTCCTGCTGAGTTGCTAAGTTGCTGACACTGACTTTGAATGATCTTCTTGCTTCTCCTGGGATTACAGGTATGCGCCGGACTTCAAACTTCACCCTTTTCAAAAAACAAAATTACAATAATTTAGTTCACTGTTTTAGTCAGCTTTTTCGCTGCTGTGATTAAAAGACCCAACCAGAACAACGGAAGAGGAGGAAAAGTTTATTTGAGGGTCACGGTTTCAGAGGTCTTAGTCCATAGAAGGCCAGCTCCATTCCTCGGGGCTCGAAGTAAGGCAGAACATAGTGGCAGAAGAGTGTGACAGAGGGAAACAGCTCATGTGATGATCAGAAAGCAGAGAGAGGGACTCTACTCACCAAATACAAATATATACCTAATAGCCACGCCCCCCAATGCCTACCTCCTCCAGCCACACCCTACACTTCAGTTACCACTCAGTTAATCCCTATCTGAGGATGAATTCACTGATTGTGGTAAGACTCTCACAACCCAACCATTTCTCCTCTGAGCCTTCTTGCATTGTCTCACATGTGAGCCTTTGGGGGACACCTCACATCCAAACTATAACAGTTCAGAGATCTTAATTGGCTTTTTTTTCAATTATAGAATTGGGCAACAATATGTTCCATAAAATAGAATAAGTATTCCAATGAGCCAAGCAGAGGAGGTTGATTTTATTGACAAAAAAGAGCTGAAGAAAAATAGAAACAGAGAGCAAAAAGCAGATTGGTTGTTTAAAAAAAAAACTTTTTTTTTCTTTACTGCAATGTCAGGGATTGAACCCAGGGCCTCACAAATGCTAGGTCAGTGCTCAACTCTGGTTTACTTTTCTTGTAGGAAGGGAGATAGAGCAATAGGAAAATAACTGATGGGTTGACATCAGGTTACTTTTTTGGTGTAAGGATTAAAGCAGAGGCAACTTCATTATCTTGACAACTGAAACTGGTCCACTGGGGAAATTTAGCTCTGTCTCTCTAATCCTGATTTCTTGGAAGGCCAGATGAGTGGCTTAGTTATAGCTTAATGATGGGAACTTAAACATGAGTTGACTCCATTTAAATTTTTAGCCTTGTCTGTTAGGGCTTAATAAAGGAGCTTAGTCCAAAATAATGGTCTCCTGTAATTTTTATTAACACTCTCTTGAGAGGTTGGCTCTGCCTTTTGGAACTCCAGAAACATTTGGCTGGCTGTGCTCCTGAGAAATTCATTGATTTCTGCTAGAAACTGCAAGAACTTATTGATAATGAGTATTTATAAGAGATGCTATCAGTAGACAGTAGGTCATTGCTTCTCTCAGAGAAAAGAGAGTAGCAAGAGCAGTGCCTTTGATGACTTAGGAAGACTATGCTTCATGCGCAGGTCTCTACCTTCAAGTACTTGGTGAGATAGTTTTTATTACCTCCATTTTATAGAACAGGAAGGAACATCTGAAGCCATGGGAGCTGCCCACTCCAAGTACCACTGAGGTTAGCACTTTGCCTCTCTCCCGAGTCTATATGGCCATCCACAACAAAGGAGGGAGCCAATTTAAGATAATAAGCCCATGGGAAGGAAGAGCTGTCTTGGTGTTTATTTTCTACATCAATCAGCATGGGGCATGTAAGATTCATAATTACACATTTCTCCTCATTTATCCTTTTATTAGTGATTTTCCCCTCTGTTGGCTTTTAAGCAAGCCACTTTAGAAATGAGACAATCTGACATTGGGGGTTGTATAGCACACACGAGTGATGCTTCTAAAACTCACAGAGAGCTGGGCTTGGTTGTGAATGCCTGTAATCCCAGCAGCTCAGGAGGCTGAGGCAGGAGGATCACAAGTTCAAGACCAAGCTCAGCAACTGGTTGAAGACCAAAGCAGCTTAGTCAGACCCTGTCTTAAAATAAAAAATAAAAAGGGCTGGAGATGTGGTTCACTGGTTAAAGCACCTCTGGGTTCAATCCCTAGTACCGTCCCCATCCCACGAAAATCCTCACAAAGAAGGGGTTGGGGATTTAACCAGTGACAGAGTGCTTGTCTAGCATGTGCAAGACCCTGGATTTGGTCCTCAGGCCTGAAAACATACACACACACACACACACACACACACACAGAATTTGGGTCACAGATATTCAGAACAGGGTTATATGATATATCTTTTTTTTTTTTCCCTGAAGTATTAGGAACCCAGATCCTTGTGCATGGAAAAAAATGCTTCTACCCACTGAGGTACATCACCAGACCTACTGTATCTATTTTAATAATATTTTTAAAAATTCATGAGTTCAGTATGCTCTGACTCAATTGTTCTTCAATTAAAACTTACTTTTATTTTAGTCTTTGGTACTGGGGATTGAACCACCACTGAGCCACATTTTCAATCTTTTTAAAAATTTTTCCTTTTGAGACAGGGTCTCTCTAAGTTGCTGAAAGTTTTGCCAATTTCTGGGGCTGGCCTTGAATTTACCATCCTCCTCTCTCAGCCTCCCAAGTCTCTGGGATTACAGGTTTGTGCCATCACACCTGACTCAAACTTACTTTTAAATTATTTGCTAAAGCTATCAACTTCAGGTTCTTGCAGGTGCCTGAAATCTGTGAATTTCTCACTGTATCAACTTTCCATCACAGTGACAAAATACATGAGATAATCAGCTTATAAGGAGGAAAGGTTTATTTTGGATCATGGGTTTCAGAGGTTTCAGTCCATGGTTGCTTGGCCCTGTTGCTTTTGGGTCTGTGGTGGTACTGTATATCATGGCAGAAGCACATGGCAGAAAAGTTCTGTTAACCTCATAGTAGCCTAGGAAACAAAGAGAGAAGAAGGGTCAGAGTTCCAATGTCTCTTTCAAGGGCACACCCACCCAATGACCTAACTTCCTTCCACTAAGCCCCACCTCCTAAAAATTACATATATATATATATACATATATATATATTTGTCACACATCTGTCTTTATTGTGAGCAGCAGATGGGACACTTCTAGCAATTGTTAAAACATTGATCTACATGGGGCTGGGGTTGTGGCTCAGCGGTAGAGCGCTTGCCTAGCATGCGTGAGGTACTGGGTTCCATCCCCGGCACCACTTAAAAGTAAAAACAAATAAAATAAAGGTATTGTGGCCATCTACAACTAAAGAAATATTTGAAAAAATTAATTTACAAAAACAGGGATTTAGGTGAAGCTACCTGGTGGGTACCTTGGAGAGTTCATATATAGATGCTGACCCAGAGCAGAAAGAAGAGAACTCCATTGCCCTTGAAGGTTGAGGCCATCAAGGAGATGAGGAGCTCTTTGTAGCTATCCCACGTGTACTTGGTGGAGGTAATACCATAAATGAGGAGCCAGGTGGTAAAGAACATGCCAATAGCCAGTAGCACCATGGTCAGATGAGGGGGAAGAGAGTGTTACTGCTGGTTATCGGTGACAAGTCCTGCTTCCTCAAATATGTTGAAGTCTGAACATTAGAGAAGCACGCCGAGGCAAGCATATAAAGCAGGGTTTATTTAAAAAGGGGTAACATAGACTTCTCCCGGGAGGGAGAAGGGGGCCGTAGCTGGTATCCTGGTATCCCAAGAAGCGAGGTGTTCTGCCCTTTTTCTATGTCCTAGGCTTCCTTTGTTCTCCTGCCCTCTTCTCTTTATCTTTCTCCCTCCCGCATAAGTGACTAGGCCCAGGAATGCTCAGTGGGGTGTCCAAAAGGTGGGAAACAGGTGGGCTGAAGGGGGAAGGGCAGGATGGTGCAGCCCAGGACACATTAACAAACTTACAGCTCCCTGTAGGGAGCTGGGACAGGTTACCTTGGCAACAGGTTGGAGCAGGGAGAGATTCTTGATAGAGTGAAGGAAGGGATCTGAAGGAATTAATACATGAGACAATCAGCTTATAAGGAGGAAAGGTTTATTTTGGATCATGGGTTTCAGAGGCACAGTCTCCAACTTATAGGACTCACTCAAAATTGGCCTCCTTGATCTGACCTGACTTGATTTACCTATCTATATTGACTGCCTTTCTAATTCTGGCTTCAAGAGCTGGGTTGACTGGGCTGGTATATCTGCTCATGGTTCCATTTTGCACACAGTAAGCCACTGCTTTGGCCCCACCCCCACCCAAGCCATCACTTCCCATTGAAATCAAATTCTTTATCATCTGAGCTTCTGGGGAACATTCAGGATCTAAACTGTAGCAGTAAATATCATTCTTTTTGGATAATAGAATCATTACAGTTTATATCTCTCATCTAGTTTGGCTATTTATGAGTTCTGTCACAAGTTATTATAATCTCTGTGCCTCAGTTTCTTCATCTGTGCAACAATATAACAATAGTAGCATATCACAGCATTGTTATGAAGATTAAATAAGGAAATTCACATAATTAGTGCCCTTAGTACAGTTTAGAGCACTCTACCAAGATTAGCTATCATTAGCATTATTATAATTGTTTTGAATTACAAAAGTAACATAGGCTTATAGAAAAATACTCTAGCAAAATAAATATAGAACTTTTAAAGTTTTTTAAATTTTTTGGTACCGGGGATTGAACTTAGAGGCACTCAACAACTGAGTCACATCCCCAGCCCTATTTTGTATTTTATTTAGAGACAGGGTCTCACTGAGTTGCTTGCTTAGCACCTTATCCTTGCTGAGGCTGACCTCGAACTTGCAATCCTCCTGTCTCAGCCTCCTGAACCACTGTGATTATAAGCATATACCAACACTGGAAAGCATTTATTGTTCCCTTTTTGCAGATGAGAAAATCAAGGCTCAGAGACAGGTTAAATGGCCTTAGTCATACAATTGGTTGGTAGGAGAGCAGAACTCAACCACTTGAATCCATATTGAGTCCACTTCTGACTCCACATTCAGGGCATTTGCTGCTTTGCTGTTGAGTGTAGACAGTTGAGGGTGGCTCTGGACTGGATCAGACATGTCTGCCCCTAATATCGTGAAATGTTGTGCTCTTTATTAAATGCTTGAATACTTGAGCTGCCAGGAAAGTCTTCTTCCTAGTACCATGGAATGTCCATCAAGTAGGATTTTAAAAGTCTTTACTATTTGCCTAGCATTGTGTTAGTATTGATTTTAGTTTTTACTGTCGAAGCTTTTTGTTCTTTGTAAATATACAAGAAGTTACTGACTGAAACATTATCCAAGTGCTGGGAATTTCTTGGGAAATAAAACCCACACTTCCTTGTAGACCTTTAAGTCTAGCTGGGGAAGTTCACAGTCTAGCTGACAGCTAGCCTGTTCTTTCCTTTCCTGCCCACTGCCTCGGCCTTTCTTTCTTTCTTTCCTTCTTTCTTTTTTGGTACTATGCATTGAACTCAAGGGCATTCTATCACTGAGTTATTTCCCTGGTTCTTCATTTTTTATTTTTTAATTTGGGACCGGATCTCAAAGTTAAGTTGATGAGAGCCTGGCCTCAAAATTGCAATCCTTTCCCCTCCATGTCTCCAGTAGCTGTGATTTCAGGCTTGTGCCACTGCACCCATCCATATTTTTCTTTTGATTGTCAGTTTATTAATTATGGCAGTAGAGTACTGCATGATTGAACAAGTAATAAAATATCTTGAGGCTTATTAATTTTTCAACCCTTGAACTTTTTTTTAAGTATTTGTTTTTTAGTTGTAGTTGAACATAATAAATTTATTTTATCTTTTTATTTTTATGTGGTGCTGAGGATGGAACCCAGGGCCTCACACATGCTAGGGGAGCACTCTACTGCTGAGCCACAACCCAAGTCCCTAACCCTCAAACTTTTGCTGTTTCCTTTCTCATTTCTTAAAGTCAAGTTCTCAAGTAAAAGAGCAATTAGATAGATCGAGGTTCATCATGACAAAGAGTGACAAGATAATTGCAAGTAACCTTACCCTATTTTGAAAAAGCTATTTTGGTTTTTCAACTAAAATGACTTCTTTATGCTGAAAAGAGATTTGTTTGAAGTAGCTGGCTTAGCTGATGGCAGAAAATCAACCGTGAAATATAAAGAGCTTCATAAAATTGTGACATAACTCACTTTTACAACCTTTATATAATCAATGACAAAAGAGCAGGGAATCCAAAATGATTTATAATTTACATTTGGAATGCAACAAACTCGATTTTGCTCTCTCTGCAGAGTTAAGATTTTGTTTCCATAATTACTTCAATTAGTTTTCATTTTTTGTGTACTGAAATCAGTGAGAGAGGATGGTCAGAGGTGTGCTATATGGCAAGGAAAGTCACTCTAGACTAAGAAACATGTTCCCAGAAGCTCATCGGAAAGACAAGCCCCATTATGGAAAAACCACCAGAGAATACCTGAGAGTTCAGTTAGACACAGTTTTTTCCCTCCAGCACAGGTGACAATGGCAAAAAGGCTTCAAGGTTTGTTTCACTGTTAACAAGGTTATGAACAAATCATGTCTTTGAGAGTTCTGGGAAGGTATAATGGTTGAGTAGGGTGTGTATGGAAAATGCCTGGGTGAGATCTATTCATTCATCCACGCAACTGCAATTTCTGAGCAGTTATATGTGAGTCATTGAGCTGGGATTTGGAGTACAAGATAGACCTGATCTTTGCCCCTGAGACAGGTACAGTTTGGCAGGGAAAGTGGAAAGGGCAAAGGAATATAGAATAATCAGGATAAGTAGAGCAACATGGACAACTAACTCCTGTTTGACAAATCAGAGAAAGTTCCAGGAGGCAGAATTTTCTAAAGTTGAGATGTATGAAAAAGACCAAAGAAGAGAGGAATGTTTCTAAGGGAGGAAAGTTGTATGAGAGAAAGATAAGAGAGGGCAAACATGGAGTTTTTAACCAGAAAACAACAACAAAATCCCCCAAACCCAGTCATTGTATAGGTGGAGGGTTGGGAGATAGTGATGGGAATATCTCCTGTGTATCTTCATGGCAGCTGGCATGTGGTTGGCCAAACCCCAGCCAGGGTTGTTTAAAAATATTCATCTTAAATTCAGGACTCCTAATTTGTGGGGTCTTATCCCAATTGTAGACATCTCTGGGAGGCTATGAGTATTTAGGACTAGCTCAAGAAGATACTAAAATAGAAAAATTGCTGTCACTCTTGTTAAAGTTTATGTAAGGCCTTTAATTTGGACTGGACTCTGTAGTGGGCCCCAGCAGGCCAAACTAAATCAGAACGGTATCACCTGTGCTAAGTGCCACATAAACCAACTTGAAAACTTGGAAGTCAATTTTCCCTAAACTGGAAGTTCTAGTCAGACTGTCAGGGTAATAAGGAAGTCTTCTGTTTTGTTTTGGTACTGGGGATTGAACCCAGGAACGCTTTGTCACTGAGCTATAGCCCCAGCTCATAAAGATATATAAAATTATTTATTTATTTATTGAGACATGGTCTCACTAAGTTGCTTAGGGCCTCCCTAGTTGCTGAAGCTGGCTTTGAACTTTTGATGTTCCTGCTTCAGCCTCTCCAGCTACTGGGGTTACTTGTGTGTACCACCTCTCCGGGCTGTCTTGTTTTAGCCCAAAGATAAAAGTAACTCTGAACCCGACAATTCGCAATTTTTTGTTCTTTCTGCTTTCTTCAGTCCTTTTCTGTTTGTAAAGCCAACCTCCTCTGCTTAGCTCTTCAGAACACTGATTAGACTTTGTTGTCATTTTGTCTTTTACAGTCCCTTTTCTGATCTCTTTTGATATGGTCCTACAATTCTGGCAGTTGTGTCCAGCTGTCTGCATGAATTAATGTATTAAAATATTTTCCTACTCTTTATTTAACTTCTAGTTTAAAATTTCTTTTAATAGTAAGAATTTAACTCTTTTTTTTGGGGGGGGGGGGCGGTGCGTGGGTACCGGGATTGAACTCAGGGGCACTCAAACACTGAGGCACATCCCCAGCCTTATTCTGTATTTTATTTGGAGAGAGAGTTTCACTGAGTTGCTTAGCGCATTGCTGTTGCTGAGGCTGCCGATCCTCCTATCTCTGCCTCTGGAGCTGAGGAATTTAACTTTTTAAAGACTTTAAATATTTTTTCCGTTCCCCTGGTATCTACCAAGCATACTTAAAAATAAGCGTCCTCTCCAAATCACCAAAGTGCTGTGATCTGCTTACCTCGGAAAATGCCCTCAGTTAAGATGGCCGCGCTCCCTTCTATTGCCCTCGCCTGCCCATAGCAAGGATGGTTCCAGTAACCTCCTTTCACGCCTCGGTTTTCCCGTAACAAAGATGGTGCCGCCACTTCCGGATCCGGGCTCTGGCTGTGGAGGGGCGGTGAGTGCAACCGGGGCCCCGCTGATTTCTTTTGCGCCACTTTTCTTCATCAAATTTGTTGCGCTTTGGGAAGGGCGCAGGAAAGGGGCCCAGCAGCCTCAGCCACTTGTTCGAGCATTCCAATTTCACAATTGGAAAGCTGTGACGATTTCCGTAGGCCATTACCATTTCTTCCCCGCCCTCTCGCTCCTCTGCCTCAAGGCTAGGCACTCTGTGGCTGCCTGGGCTTTGGGAGTTCCCGAAATGTACAGGCCTCCGGGATGGATGATTTTCGGTTCTTCTGATTTAAAAAAAAAAAAAGGTTTTCTTAAGAAATTTCACATACTGTAAAATTTGCTCACTTACAGTGTAAGATTAATTGGGTTTTGTGCGTTTACAGCCTTTTGCAGCCATTATTACAAGCTACTTTTAGAATAGTTTCATCACTCCAAAAACTCTGTATCCGCAGGACTATAGTGCATTTCTGCACCCAGTAGCATCATTCTTCATTTACCATTAACCCCCAGAGCTAGGCAATTACTGGTGTACTTTATACTTTTCTAATTAATATAAGTGGAATCATATATGTGAGTACGTATGTTTTCAAAGCTTGTCCGTGTAGCTTGTATCAAAACTAAATTTCTTTATTGCTCAACAATATTCCATTGTATGCATATATCATTTTTTCTGTTAATCATTTGATGGATGTCTGGGTAACATTTTGGGGCCATAATGAAGTTGCTATAACATCTGTGAAAAGTTCTTATGTGGATATATGTTTTTCTCTGGAGCACATACCTAGGCATTCGCCAGATCAAAGTGTAAATCTATGTTTAACCTCTTGAGGAACTGCTAACCTGTTTTTCACATTGTGTCATCTATTGCCCATAAATGTATGGTTTCACTCTTGATCTTGCAGTTCTGTTCCATTGATCTGTATGTCTGTCCTTCTGCTAGTACTACACACCCTTGACTAATATATATTTTTAGTAAGTTTCGAAATCAGAAAATATGAGTCTTCCAACTTTGTTTTTCCTTTTCAAGATTGTTTTGGCTATTCTGAATTCCTTGCATTTTCATATGAATTTTGGAACAATTTTGTCAATGTTTGCAAAATAGCCAGCTGGAATATTGATAGAAGTTGTGCTGATTTTTAGGTCAGTTGGGTAATATTAAAATATTAAGTCTTTTGATCTTTAAATATTAAGTGTTCTGGTCCATGAACATGGTATGTCTTTCCCTTTCTTCAATTATTTAATTTCTTTCAACATTTAAAATATAGGTTTTAATGTATGTGCCTTACACTTATTTAATATGTTTCTATTTTTTCTTTTTATACTAATTTAATATGTTTTTATTTTTTCTTTTCATACTATTATAAGTGGAAATGTGCTCTTTTCAGATGTTTATTGCTAATGTATATAAATGCAAATGATTTTTCTATATTGATCTTGTATCCTGTAACTTTATTTAATTCTAGTTTTTTTAAAAAGCAGATTCCTTAGGGTTTTCTATACATAAGATTATGTCTTTTACTGATAAGAGTTTTGCTGCTCACTTTGCAATCTGAATGCCTTATATTTTATTTTTTTTGTTTGATTGTCCAGGTTTAAGCTTCTAGTTCTCTGTTGAATAGAAATGATGAGAGCAGACACCCATATCATGTTCTTGCTCTTAGAGGGACACAATTTAGTCTTTTACCATAAAGTAGTATGTTAGCTATGTGTTTTCAAGAACATCATTTATAAGGCTGAGGGGGTTCCCTTCTATGCCTAGTTTTTTGAGGGCTTTGATAAGGAAAGGGTGTTTGACTTTGTTGAAAGTTTGTGTGTGTGTGTGTGTGTGTGTGTGTGTGTGTGTTGGTTTTATACCTTATTCTTCGAATATAGTGTATTACATTGATTTTCAGATATGAAAACAATTTTGAGTTTCTAGGATTCCACTTAGTTGTGGAATAAATAAATAAATAATCCTTTCTATTTTTCTTTTCTTTTGAGGTGGTGATTATTAAATCCAGGGCCTTGTGCCTGCTAAGTACAACTCAACCACTGAATTATACCCCCAGCCCCCGGAGTGTAATCCTTTTTATATTTTGCTAGATTTGGTTTGCTAGTATTCTATGGAGAATTTTTGTGCTGTTGTTCATAATATCAGTTGGTAGTTTTCTTTTTTTTTTTTAATTTTTATTTTTTATTAGTTGCTCGAGACAATACAATGATCTTGACATATCATACATTTGATTCAAATGGCATATGAATTCTCATTGGTAGTTTTCTTATGGTGTCTTTTTTTCTACTTTTGATGTCAGTGTAATTCTGAATGCATAGAGCCCTTGACTATATCATTGTAATCCCAGCTACTTGGGATGCTGAGGTAGGAGAATCTCCATTTCTAGGCCAGTCTGGGCAACTCAGCAAAACTCTTTTTTTTTTTAGAGAGAGAGAGAGAGAGAATTTTAATGTTTATTTTTTAGTTTTCAGCGGACACAACATCTTTGTATGTGGTGCTGAGGATCGAACCCGGGCTGCACGCATGCCAGGAGAGCGCGCTACCGCTTGAGCCACATCCCCAGCCCTCAGCAAAACTCTTGACTCAAAAAATGAAGAAGGCTGGGTGTCTCTCAGTGGTAAAGGACCCTGGGTTCAAACCCCAATATTAAGGGGGAGGGGAAGAGAAAATATTCCCTCTTTTGGTCTTATTTATTTATTTATTCATTCAGTACTTGGAATTGAACCCAGGGGCACTATACAACTGTGCTATATCCCCATCCCTAATCTTTTTCTTGAAACAGGGTCTCCCTAAGTTGCCTAGGCTGGCCCTTGAATTTATGATCCTGCTGCCTAGGCTCCCAAGTTGCTGGAATTACAGTCCTGTGGCACTATTCCTGGCTCTCTTCCAGTTTTTAGAAGCATAATACAGGAGAGGAAGATGCACTCCTGATGGAAGGAGGGCAAGTGTAGGGGGAAGAAGCAGGATGTATGGGAGAACCTGAAGGAAAGCCATTATGCCTGAAGCAGGGAAGGAGAGGGGGACCGACATGCAAGGAGGATTGTGCTAGAGAGAAATTTACTCATGGTCATTACTGTCCCAGAGGAGGAAAGGAAAGGAGAGAGCTTTGGAGAATAGGAACAGGCAACAAGGTGGGAGAACAACCAAGAGAGAGACTTTGAACTTGCCATTCTCCTGCCTCAGCTTCCTGAGTTGCTGGTATTACAGATGTGTGCTACCACATCCAACAACAACTTTATCCACCATGCGGCCTGCGCAATGGTTTCATTAATGAGGTTCTTGGCATAAAGTTAGCTAGAAGAGATCGAAATAAAACACACAGACTCAGTTACCTTATTTCTATTGCCAGGTCCGAGACGGCTCCCCTCTCTGGCTCCAACCTCTAACCTCCCAGCAGGGCAGCAAGGATTACTCAGGGCTAGCAGGAGAGAGAGAGAGTGAACACGCCAGGGAGTAGCCTTTTATTGGGGAACAAGAAATTCAGGGGATAATTCCATCCAATGAAGGTTGAGGGGGGACTGCACTCCAAGGTCAGGGTCAGTGATTGGGCCCCCGGGGTCAGTGGTCAGTCACACCCCCACACGGACGGGTTCTCTCATCAGGAAAGGGCCGGGAAAATTCCGACACAGCTAGAAGCCTCAGACCCTTAACGGGAGCCGCCCAGTCACGTGTCAGGATGGCTTCCCACAACTTTATATATATATATATATACACACACACACACACACACACACACATACACACATATACACACACATACATACATACACACACATACATACATACACACACACACACACACTTTTATACCTTAACTATGCCTGGAGGCATAGTTCAGAGGTAGAGTGCTTGCCTAGCTGTGTGAGACTCTGGGTTCACTTTCAGCACTACAAAAGAAAAATAAAATTTTCAAGGAATTCCCAAACAACATTTTCCAAATTTGCTAATTGTCTACATTTGCTCTATTTACTTTATCTTTCTCCCTCCCTTCCCCCATATATGATAATAACAATAAAGTATTATTATTATCACACATAATATAGTCGCATTTGTTAACTTTCTTTCCCCATATGTATCTATATTTATATATGTATCTATCTATATATGTATCTATCAGTATATATATATATGTATATATCTTTCTATCTATATATGTATATGTAGGTATATAACTATATAACTATATATATATATATATATATATATAGAGAGAGAGAGAGAGAGAGAGAAGATTAACAAATATGACCATATTATCTATGATAATAATACTTTAAATGAGCAAACTGAGGAAAAGTTGCCACAGGTGACACAGTTAAATAGTGACAAAGAGGGCTTGAGCCTGACTCTTAAACTCCAGGGATGTTTAGGATCTTTCAGTTTGTGTTTCATTCAGCTAAGAGTGAGCATTTGAAAATTCAAATTTGTGGGCTGGAGATGTGGCTCAAGCGGTAGCGCGCTTGCCTGGCATGTGTGTGGCCCAGGTTTGATCCTCAGCACCACACAAACAAAGATGTTGTGTCTGCCAAAAATTAAAAAAAAAAAAAAATAATAATAAAAATTCTCTCTCTCTCTCTCTCAAAAATAAATAAAATTAAATTAAATTAAATTTAAAAAAAAGAAAATTCAAATTGATCATATTACATGCCAGCTCAAATTCCATTATTTTAAGATTCAGTGAAAATATCTATTAAAATAAGATGGATTAATGAATGAATAGAGTTGAAAAGATGGGTAGTTATGAAATAAATTATAATAAAATATGAGGGAATTTAGGTGGTTGCTTTGTGGTGGTTGTTCATTGTATAATTCTTTCTACTTTGTGTGCATGTGTGTTCCTGGGGATTGAAATACTCAGGGTCTTGTTGCTAAGCAAATACTCTACCACTGAGTCATATCCCCATCCCTTCCCACTATTCTTTAAGTTTGAAAATTTTCATGCAAAATATTAGGAGTGGCCGGATGAGGTGGCATAGGCTGTAATCCTAGTGGCTCAGAAAGCTGAAACAGGAGGATCATGAGTTCAAGACAGCTTCAGCAATTTAGGGAGACCCTAAGCAATTTAGCTTAGGACCTGTCTCAAAATGATAAAAAGGGCTAGGGATGTGATTCAGCGGTTAAGTGCCCCTGGGTTCAATTCCCAGTACCAACACCAACACCAACAACAAAATAATGGTGGGGATGTAGCTCAGTGGAAGGCATCCTTGGGTTCCCCAGTACCTAAAAATATTGGGAGGGAAGTGACTTAATTGAAAAAAAATGTAAGTCAAGTTAAAACACTTCTTGTATGTGGACCTTATGGACTTGTGTTTGTAGGTTGTAAGAATCTATAAAGTAATAGAATAGTGGCTGCTTTCTTCTGGTAAATAGGCTTTTATGTAATTAGGGACTTCTTATGCCCAACTCCGGGACAAAGTAGACTTCTAGTATTGAAAAATAATATTTATTTAGATTGTGTAATTAGGGAAGTTTTTTTTTAAATATATTTTATTTAGAGACAGGGTCTCACTGAGTTGCCTAGGGCCTCACTAAGTTGCTGAGGCTGGCTTTGAACTCAAGATCCTCCTGCCTTGCTGGGATTACAGGTGGGTGCCACTGTGCCTGGTGGGAAGTTTTAAGAGTGAAAGATAAGTATTCCTGCTGGGAGAAGTTGAACCATATCAAAAGATTTGGGTGAGAAAGGGCTGAGCTGGGGATTAGCTCAATGGTAGAACATTTGCCTAGCATGTGCAAGGCCCTGGATTTGATACCCAGCCCTGGGGGGAAAAAGTTTTGGTCCAAGGATAATCATTGTATCCTTCTTGTTATCAGGCTGTTTCAGACTACAGGAAGGGGCTCATCTGTCTCACTGCTTGCTTTTTCCTGTACATATACACTGCTTCCCAAACAATATATTTAGAAGAAGAAGATGCACAGATACTTTTTTTGCATTTAAAAGTATTTACCTTTCAGCAGAATTTTCCTCCTCTTTTGGGGGGCCAGTGCCAGTTTGTTTTTATTTGGCTTTTTCGGCGGTGGGGGGTGGGTACCAAGGATTGAATCAGAGGCACTTAATCACTGAGCCACATCCCCAGCCCTATTTTGTGTTTTATTTAGAGACTGGGTCTCACTGAGCAGCTTAGTGCTTCACTGTTGCTGAGGCTAGATCTGAATTTGCGATCCTCCTGTCTCAGCCTCCCTGAACTGCTGGGATTACAAGTGGTTATATTATATATATTATATGCCACTGTGCTTGGCTATATTTGGCTTTTAATGTAAGCGTTTCTAAAAGCAAAGAATAGATATCACTGTGCTAATTGTTGCAGAAAGGATTCCTTTTCTTTCTCTTTACTTTTTGGCTCAGGGGTGCTTTACCACCAAGCTACTTTTATTTTTACTTTGAGATAGGGTCTTGCTAAATTGGGAAGGATTTTGCTAAATTGCTGAGGCTGACCTTGAACTTGCTGTCCTCCTGCCTCAGCCCATCCCCTCCCCCCAGAGTCACTGGGATTGTAGGCATGTGCCACTATGCCTGGCTGATTCCTTTTATTTCATCACACTCTCAGTTGATGGTTTACTCAAGGCAACTTTTTTTTAAAAACTTTTGGTTATATTTTTGTCATTTTTTAATTAAATTATTCTAATTTGTTATACACGATGGCAGAATGCAATTCATTTCATATTACACATATAGAGCACAATTTTTCAAGTCACTGATTGTATACTCAAGGCACCTTTGAAAGCAGGCAGGATATGCCAGTATCATTCAGTGACCTGTTTGTGCCTTTCTGGAAGTCTACAGAGCAGAGTGTTAGGAGGAGAAGCGGGAGCCAAAGGTGCCTGCCGCAGAGGTGTTTGCTGAAACTTCAGAGTTGGTTGACTAATACAGCACGTGTGAATAGACAGGACGTTCTGGCTTCTTTGGGAACCTTGATCATTCCACTGGGTTCAGGAGAAATCAGCTGATATGTTGGCTCCCTCTCTGAGTGAAGGCATGTCCACAACAGCACATGACTGGGTGACCGGGTGTCCGCAAACAAGAAGGATCTCCCCAGGTTTCAGTGTTGATTTGTTTCTGTATGCTTCCTGTCTTTGCTGTCATGTGGAGTTTAGGCTACAGCATTGGGGCTGTACCTGCAAGCAGTGCTCATCCTAGTGTAGCTGTTTCTAAGTCTGGCTGTAAATGAGAGTAATAATAGGATTACTTGCCTTGTAGATTTATTGCAGGTGAAGCTCTTAGGACTATGGCTGGAATTTAACAAGCACTCAGTAAATGTCAAGTACTCTTATTATGCTGCTCACTGTTGGGGCTGCCCTGAACAGGAGCTAAGCACCTCTTTAAGTCTGGAGTAAAGGGGTACATGCAATGCATGTGGGTTTGCCCCTGCTCCGCACGACAGTTGCAGCTCTGGAGTGGGCGTTACCCAGTGAGATGGGCGTGGCCTTCCAAGATGTCAGTCAATCTGCTGACCTAAAGACATCCCAAAGCTAGACTCAACCCTCAGAAACCTGACCCCGTGCCTTATTTGGGGTGGAACTTTCTTAAGTGTCTTCCCCTCAATAAAAGAGCTCAGAACCTGCTCCTCCCTTTTTTTTTCCTTGCCTGTCTTGCCCCTCTTGTGGGTGCTGTGGCTGAGGAACTATCATTGAACCCAAAGAAAAAGGTATTTTGTTTGTCTGTGTGATTATTTCGTGCCAGCCCAGTTCACCTGGAGTCACCCTGACTGATTTAGTCACGTGTCACGGCAGCTCACATTATTCTGAAATTGCTTCTTTTGTTCAAACATGTCTTTGAGATCTTTTAAGTACTGATTAAAAGCCCTGCCCCATGTCCCGTGTTGGGGACTGAACTCAGGCCTCATGCTAGGTGAATGTTCTGCCCTAGAGCTACTTCCCCAGGCCCTGATTATCATTTTTAATAGCAGTGTAATATTCCTCAATTGGACCACTGCATCCTCCCAGCCTGAACCTAATTCAGTTGATAATAAAACCAGCCACTGAAATTGTCTCTCCTCATTAACTCAGTTTCTCTTTAACCTCTCTGTTCATTCAGTTATTAAGTTCTATTCTATGATTGATTTTTTTTTTTTTCCGTACCAGGGATTGAACCCTGAGGTGCTTAACTACTAAGCCACATCAAGTTGCTTAAGGCCCCACTAAATTGCTGAGGCTTGCTTTGAACTTGTGATCCTCCTGCCTCAGCCTCCCAAGCTGCTGAGATTACAGGCTTCAATCACCATGCCTGGCTTAAATGTATTCTTAATCTCCCTCCTGTTCTTGACCTATAGGGCTCTGACCTGGTTCACATGGTTTTCTTCTCACCTGGACTGTATGGGTGAATGATTTCCTATTACAAGACTGCCTGCTACCATAATTAAGCAGGCTTAAATCTCAATCCATCTGCTGTCCAGCTACCAAACATGAATATTATGACTACATAAATTCTCTGCATGATTCAAGATAGCTGGTAGCATTCATGACACCTGGTACTGGACATAATAAAATTATTGATGATAGCAGCTTATGGGGCAGAGAGTAGCAAAGGTCCAGGATCTGCCCAGGCCTGTAGTTACTTCATAGAGAGGTAGACTGGGATGGATACACTGCAGAGAGCCCTCTAGTAAGAATCCAGTGCCCCACAAGTAAACATAGACTAGGAGTGGTATGGAACACAAGAAATGCTAAATACTGAATCCAACAATTCACCTTCAAAGCCTCAAGAGCTCAGAAAGTTTTTGTATTCCAGGTTGCTGGCTGACAGCAGCAAGGCCTTACCTCAATACCAGGAGGAGGGCTCCTTGACAATTCAGCTGAGACAACAGTGTTTGTCCCTACCCACTCGGTGCATGATCAATACTTATCTCTCCCTTGAAACTCCCAATACCCCATGTCACATGTGGTTGTCCAAACTGGTTCTTTTTGAGTTCATGCTTGCTTCTGATCACAGCCATAGCCTGGACTGCCCCATGGTGGTGATAAGTTCTTCCAGAAAGACTATGGCCCCCTTCTGGGCCTGCTCTGCCTTGACTCACTATGTTAACATAATAAGTCTCTGTGTTTGGATCACCCCAAACTATGAGCTCCTTGAGAGAAGTGTCTGTTAAATTCACCTTTTGTATCCTCCATGCTTGGCACCAAGCCTGATATGCTAACTAACTGACTGACTGCATGTTTGAATAAGCCACAGGGGAGCATGCAAATTGCCTTCATGGCATTGCACTTAATTTGTAATATATCCTTCTGGACTTTTTGCCCCTAGCTTTACATCTCTTTATCACACACACACACACACACACACACACACACACACAATATTTTGTTTTATAAAATTCAGATCAAACTTTAAAACCTTTCCATATTTACTATATTATGAACATTTCTCCTCATCAAAGAATTCTTTTTAAAAAAATTTTAAGGTACTAGGGATTGAACCCAGGGGTGCTTTACCAGTGAGCTATATCTCTAGCCCTTTTATATTTTATTTTGAGACAGGGTCTTACTAAGTTGCTTAGGGCCTGGCTAATTTTCTGGGGCTGGCTTTGAACTTGTGATCCTTCTGTTTCAGCTGTTCAAGCTGCTGGAATTATAGGCATGCCTCACTGCACCCAACTATCAAATATTCTTGTGGCCCTTGAATCAGTCCTATATAGTATTTCAGTGATGAAGTGGTTTGTGATTGAACCTTTCCCATTTTCAAATATATAGCCTGTTTTCCAGCTGAAATGATTCATGGTGTCTTTTAGCTGAGAGTGTTTCTTTTCCATGATGACAAAAACATGGTAAACAAATGGTGGGTCTGAAGCAAAAACAAGGAAGACCATTAATAACAGGCAAAAAGAGATTATTCTGGTTTTACTGTTTTTGACTTTAAGATTCTTCAAGCAATAGCTCTAATGAAGGCTTCTGCTATTAGTGCCTTTTGTGTTGAATTGTTATTTTTTTCCCTAGGATGATGGCAGCCCAGGAAGCCAGTCCAGGCAGCCAGTCAGGAGAGAGTTGTGCTTTGGACTTACCATCAGCAAGCGACATAAGAGACTATGTGCTGCAGAGACCCAGCCAGGAGGCCAACAGCGAGGCTCTTAGTTCTGTGGAATGCCATTCTTTTCCTTGCTCTTCTGATGTGGATCCAGGTAATAAAAACAGTTTAAAACAAACTAACATAAAAACAATTTAGCAGATACACTGGTGTGTGATTGTTTCTCCTTCTTCCAGTAGCAGATCTTAGAGAAATATTTATTGTCCTACGTAGAAAAACATCATAACCCAAGCAAAGCTGTAGGGAGAGACTTCAAAGGACAGCCTCCCCGATGTAACAATAAGGAGTTGGTGTTTCCTGGAATTCTTTTTAATCTTGGGTCCCTTTCTGATCTCCATCCAAATGCACTCAGAGACAAACACTTAGTTCAAGAGGGAGAGAGTAGAATTTTTTTTTTTTTTTTTAAATGTGTTACCTTTAGTAATACAAACTATTATTCCTATAGTGAAGCGTACTCTGGACTTAATCTTTTTTTGTGTATGTATGGTGCTGGGGATCGAACCCAGGGCCTCGTGAATAAAAACTAGGCAAGTTGTTACCACTGAGATACACCCCCAGCTACTCTTGATTTTTTAAAAAATATGTATTTATTTTATTGTTTTGTTGTTTTGTCTGCTGCATATGGGTGCTCATACTATGTTGTTTTTGTTTGACAGTGGAGTGTATTTTGAGCTACACTGTATTTGAATAACAACTTTTCTATAAGTTTCCCTGATTCTGACTGAATTGTCAAAAAGTCTATTTTAAGCTTAACGATAATTCCCTGATGTAGCTAGTGACCATCTCTAGTTGAAAGCTCATCTTTTACCCATTCATTATCCAACCCTGAAGGTCTGCAGACCTGTCAAGTTCAGCTTTGCTGCCTACTGCTATGTGACTTGGGGTATTTTTCTTGATTCCTCTGAGTTCACAGTCCTCTATAAAATGGTAATCAGAATGCTCAAGGAATAAGGTTTGACTCAAGGAATAATGTAAAGTACTTATCCTGGTGTCTGCTGCATATGGGTGCTCATACTACGTTGTTTTTGTTATTGCTGTTATTAAGAAATCAAAATATATTATTTTTAATTAATTAGTTATTTCTAGTACTGGAGATTAAACCCAGGGGTGCTCTACCACTGGGCAACTTCCCTAGTTCTTTTTGTTTTTTGAGACAGGGTCTCACTAAATTGCTAAGGCTGGCCTCAAACTTGCAATTCTCCTGCTTCAACTCACAAACTGCCTGAATTACAGGCATGTTCCATTGCACCTGGCTAAAATATCTATTTTTAAAGAGAATTCATTGGATATGAAGAAAATGTATGGCTTTTGTGATGAATTCATTGATGACAGTCACAAGGCTATGTGTATTATTAGCTTTCTATTGCCATAGAACAAATACCTGAGTTAATCAATGATAAAGAGAAAAGGGTTATTTTAACTCATGGTTTTAGAGAGTTTAAAGGTTCCAGTTCACGATTGGGTGCACCTATTGCTTTTAAGCCTCTAGTGAGTGGTTGGGGAGCATAGTATATCAGGATGGGAGTATGTGACAGGGCAGAACTGCTCACCTCATAACCAGATAGTGAAAGAGAGAGAACAAGGAAGAGGCTGGGGTCCTACTGTCCTCAGGGCATGCCCTCTATGACCTAAAGACCTCTTACTACGCCTGACTTCCTAAGGTTTCCGCCATCTCCCTGCAGCACCAAGCTGGGACCAAGCCTTTATTTACCACACGGGCCTTTGAGGGCTATTTAAGATCCAAACTATAGCACATGTGCTTGTCATTGTCTTGAAATATTCTATGAAAAGAATTTTAAACTCCCTTGTGGTTCTATTCTGATATAGAGTAATAAGGATCAGTAAGCTTCCTATTTAATTTAATTCCTGATCAAGAATTAGCTTCATCTTATTTCCTTTAACCTTCTCTCTTCCTCCTCCTGTACTACTGTTTCTACTTTAAACCTCTAAAACTGATTTTATTAATCATCTCTGATAACAGTTTTTCCTACAAGTTAATGGATGTAATTGAACAGAACTTTAGAAATGTTGGCCTATTGAAATACTTCAGGGCAATGATTCTATTCCATATAAAGTACTGCATAACCTTTATGCTTAGCCTCCATAAAGTACCAGGTTTTATGGTTTGGTGATGAGGTGTCCCCCAAAACTCCCGTTAATGCAGGAATGAGGTGACATGATCAGATTAGGAGAGCTATAACCTAATCTGTTTCATTTTAGCTTGAACAGACTGGGTAGTAATGTAGGCAGGTGGGGTGTGGCCAGAGGAGGTGGGTCACTGGGGTTGGGCCTTGGAAGGGTGCATCTTCCTTGTGGCCCTTTCTTTCCCTCTCTTTGTGTCATGAGCTGAGCAGTTTTCCTTTGCTGGCTCTTCCCCCATGAGGTGCTGTCTCACCTTGGGCCCACAGCAATGGAGTCATCTGAATATGGGCTAAGATTTCTTGAAATCCTAAGCCCCAAACACACTTTTCCTCTTCCAAGTTGTTCATGTTGGGTGTTTTGGTCACAGCATTGCAAAATCTGATAACAACATCTCCCATCTTTTAAAAAATACCCATCCTTGACCCTAAATCTCTCTCTAGTTATAGTCTTGTTTCTTTGTTCTCTGTAGACTCTCAAAAGATCTTATCTATGCCTGCAGTCTCCAATTCCTCTCCTCCCAATTCCTTCCTAAACCCTCCAGCCTGGCTTTTATCCTAAGTCTTCTACAGAAATAGCTCTTGTCAGGGTCACCATTGATCTCCACATTTTAAAATTCTTTGGTTACATTTTAGGCCTTATCCTTTCAATACATTAGTAGGGCTTATACAGTTGACTTTTTCCTTCTTTGAGTTTTTTCTTCTTGTCTCCTGGTTTTCTTAATACTTTTCTGGTTGTTTCCAGTCTCCTTTGCCAATTTCTTCTTTCTTATCTCTCCAGCATTTAATGATGGAAAACCCAAGGCTGAGACCTCAGAGCGCTCCTCTTGTTAGCATCACTCACTCCCTGAGGGATCTTATCCAGGCTGGGGTCCTTAGATGCCCTTGGTACCTTGCTCCATTCTGAATTCCTGTCTCCAGCTTAGACATTTAGACCATCTGCAAACTTGATGTCTTCATCTTGTTCTACTTAGACTCATTAAATCTGACATATCCTAAACCAAATTAATAATTCATCTGCCTCCTTCCCAACCCCTTCTGAACACACATACATATTCACCTGCTCAGAAAAGGATTTTCATCCTTCTTTAAACTTAGCCATAAAACCTAGGAGTTAACATAACTTCTACTTCTTTTTTTCCTCTTAAACCTCACATCCTATTCTATTCTACCATTAAAATAAATCTAGAATCTAAACAGACTTTGCCCTCTCCACTTTTTTAAAAAAAATTTTATTTATTTATTCTAATTAGATATATATGACAGCAGAATGCATTTTGTTCATTGTATACAATTGCAGCACAACTTTTCATTTCTCTGGTTGTACATGAAGTAGCGTCACACCATATGTGCAGTCATACATGTACCTAGGGTAATGATGTCCGTCTCATTCCACCATCTTTCCTGCTGCTATGCCTCTCCCCCAACTTTGCCCAATCACAGTTCCTTGAACTTGTGATCCTCTTGCCTCAGCCTTCTTACCTGCTAAAATTATAGACTTGTGCTACCATACCCAGCACAAGCTCTTCTTTATATATATATATATATATATATATATATATATATATATATATATATATATGTGTGTGTGTGTGTGTGTGTGTGTGTATGTCAGATCATGTTAGTCCTCAATACAAAGCCCCTGTGGCTTCTCATTTAATTCAGAGGAAAAGCATCTTAGATCACCTTTCCCCACCACTGACCCTCCTTCCTGGTTTTATTCTTTTCTATAGCACTTACTACCATAGCACCCTATATATTTGATTATTAACTTATTTGTTTGTCTCTTCCCATTAGGATATAAATTCCAGAATAGCAGATACTCAATAAATACTTATATGAGGAATAAACAAGAAAATTTTAACTGCTATTATTATGTCAGTAAGGGATAGGCCTAGGTGGATGCAGTGGTACACGCCTATAATCCCAGCAACTTGCAAGGGTGAGAAAAGAGGATCACAAGTTCGAGGCCAGCCTGAGCAATTTAATGAGGCCCTAAGCAATTTATCAAGACTGTGGTTCAAAACAAAAAGGGCTGGGGATGTCACTTAGTGGTAGAGCACCCCTGGGTTCAATCCCCAGTACCACCAAAAAAAAAAAAAAAGAGAGAGAGAGACAGAGACAGGTATACAGATTTAGTGCTGAAGTTGTTCACAGCAAAAAGTTTCCATTCTTTTCAACCCCTTTACATAGTTTAGGGCTGGTGTGGATAACTTAGGGAAGTTTCATGTAGAATGAAAGAGAATCATATGCAGCACTGAATTACATGAAGCCTGACTTAGTCCCCTAGTATGATCTGTGTTAGAAGAGGAGGTTATCGGGCTGGGGATGTGGCTCAAGCAGTAGCGTGCTTGCCTGGCATGTGTGCGGCCCGGGTTTGATCCTCAGCACCACATACCAACAAAGATATTGCGTCCGCCAAAAAACTAAAAACTAAATAAAATTCTCTCTCTCTCTCTCTCAAAAAAAAAAAAAAAAAAAAAAAGAAGAGGAGGTTATCAGGTTTTCTCTACCTCCTAGAAGTCAAGACATGTGGTTGCAGTAGATATGAAACAGAACTGTGAGCCATTTTAACATGGACAGAGTGAGTCATGAAGCATGCTGCCATAGTATAAACTCTATACCGCTTTGTCAACATAGAAAATTTATCTAATGTATGCTCCTCAAATAGGTGAGTCACTCTGCCTACGTCCTTCGGAGTCCTGGTTCTTACTTTCCTTCTCCCTGCTTGGGCCTTCTCCCCAGCTCTAGGTGGCCAGTGCCTTCATGTGTCTCTTATTAAAGTTTCTCAATAAAGTTAGAAACTTATTCAGAATAGAATACAAAGGACTGACTATGGCTTCAAGTGCTAGCTTTTCCAGGCATGTGTTTATTGATGAGTATCTAACCTTAACCTAAAAGAATGGTTAGATTTCAGGAATCAAGAGTCAGGTAGAAGACATATTTGCAGAGAATGGCCTTTCTGGTGTCTTCAAAAGGCCTTCTATATTTTCTACCCCACATATTCTCACTCTTCTCTCTCTGCCCATCCTCCAACTTGATCTTTCAAGGTGGGATCATTCTTGAGTAGCTGGGATTACAGGGGTACACCACTATGTCTGATCTAGGTAGGATCATTCTACTTCACTGATCATCCAAGCAGAGGTGGTCTCTATTCTGTACAGCATATTTAATATAGTTTTTTTTTGGTACTGGGTATTGAACCCAGGGTATTTTACCACTGAGCTACATCTCCAGACCTATTTATTTGTACCAGGGATTGAACCCAGGAGTGCTTAACCACTGAGCCTCCTATCCAACCATTTTTAAATTTTTGTTGTTGTTGTTGTTAATTTAGAGACAGGGTCTCACTAAGTTGCTTAGGGCCTCACTAAGTTGATGAGACTGGCTTTGAACTTGTGATCCTCCTGCCTCAGCAAGGAAGATTCTATATATAATAATTTTCTCTGCATTCTAGACACTGGATGTTTTAGAGATCATTAACAATTATCACTTTCAGTTATCGAGAACCTACTACCTCTAAGTAGTAAGTAGAGTTTTGTATTTCCAACTCAGTGCTACATATTTGATAAACCCAAGGGCACTCAACCTCTGAGCCACATCCCAGCCCATTTTTATTTTTTGTCGAGACAGGGTCTTGCTAAGTTGCTTAGGGCCTCACTAAGTTGCCAAGGCTGGCTTTGAACTTGGTGAGCCTCCTGCCTCAGTTTCCCCAGGTGCTGGGATGTCAGGTGTGTGCCACTGCGCCCTACACCTTTTTTTTTTTAATTTTTAGTTTTTGGTGGACACAACATCTTTATTTTATTTTTATGTAGTGCTGAGAATCGAACCCAGCACCCCGTGCATGCTAGGCGAGCACGTTACCGCTTGAGCCACCTCCCCAGCCCATCCCTGCATCCTTTTAAAATTCTTATTATAGTCCTACTAAGTGGGAATCATCCACCTTTTGTAAATGAGAAAACAGGCTTGGAGACGCTAGGAAGCTTGTCCAGTGTCATTAAGTAGTTGACAGAGGTGGGTGAATGCAGAGGCAGTATTTTTACTTTTTGGTACTGGGATTGAACACAGGGTTGCTTTACCACTGAGCTACATTCCAACCCTCTTTATTTTTTATTTTGAGACAGGGTCTCACAGAGTTGCTAAGGATCTCACTAAGTTGTTGAGGCTGTCTCAATGAGCCTCCTGAGTCTCTGGGATTACAGATGTGTGCTATGGTGCCTGTCTGAGGCAGAGTTTTAAATTACATTTTTGTTGGGAAAAAAATTACATCTCTAACTTTGGGGATGACCAAAGGGATGGTACAACTAAGATAAGGAACTGCTGAAAATTTTAGGCAAGTTTTATTAGCTTGAAAGAGCAAATAACTCATTTGGGATTAGGAGGAATTAGTTAAGTTTTTGATGTATTTTATTCAGACTTCATACTTAAAAACAATTTTGATTTTGTTGTACATTCTGCCATTCTCTATTAGTTTTGTGTATTATGCCATTTGTTACTCATAGGTGTGATTACTAGGTGTGTTAAAAAAAAGAAAAAACGGACTAGCTCACTCAGCTTTCTCAGAACTAAGTAAAGACGGCATTTTTCAGTCATGATGGGAGCCAGACATTAGAATCAAATGGAAGACCAGCCACCCCGTTTATTTAATAATATCATCTCTAATAATAATTTATCCTAAGCAGAAATACATATGCTCAGGTTTATCTACCCCAAGGGGAACTTTGTGTACATAGCATGGGGACATTAATTTTTGTCCTAGAGCTTCTGTCTACAAAGTTAGTACTGTCTTAAAGACTGTCTGCAAAGGTCATCACTGGAAAGGAAAGGTCACCACTGTTAATATGACCATTACCAAGCAATGAACTTGAGATGGACAACCCTGAACTATATGAGAGTGGCCACTGTCCCAATAGCCCAGCCTGATTTACTTAGATCTGACAATTTGCCATCTCTAGTTTCTCAAAATTGCATAAGGGCCTGGGTTTTTCATTTGCCATTTGCACTCACAGTCTACTTTCTCTCCCATCACTGCATGTTCATTGGTAGTCGTAATTACGTGTTCTCTCCCCTGCAGCTCCTCAACAGACTTTTGCCAACATTTTAACCTTGCTCTGACAACTCTGACTCTTGTCTGCTCAGAGGCATGCCGACCTTTATTTACATTGATCTCCGGTGGTGTTCTGATGGCTACTGTTCTATCTCAGATTCTTAACACATTCAGGTTCCCAGGCCAATCTGATATTCTTGGTTTATTTGTTTGCTGTTATGTGTTGTTAGGAAATTAATCATTCAGGGATTGGTGAATACCAAAGCTTACAGTTGGATAGTTATTCATAGTAACTCTGCATTCGTCTGTACCCACCCTGGTACTCACTCAGTGAGGCATACTCTTGGCTACATTTGTGTTGCCTGTGCTTGGCTCTAAATAGAGTTGACTGTCTCAAGAATTGGCAGAGTATGACAGATAGCTTACAGTGGAATGGGGGTGGGTCTAAGAGTGAACCTAGTGTGTGACTCTCCTAGCTACTAGGTGAAATATGGGCCAGGAATCCACTATTAAAATTCATCCAGGTCATCCCAGTTGTCAGAATCTCCAGTCACAAACCAGACACACAGTTGGCATAGAGTGAGGTGGTCAGGTGAAGTAGCCTACTGACCATAGTGTATAGCCCTGCAACAGGTAAGCTATCAAGAGAGCACTCAGAAACCCAGGCAGGTGGCAGATAGTATGCAGGTGGATTATCAGTGGGTAGTAGGGGCCTACTTTCAGGGTTGGAGTCAGTGTCACAGTTTCTAATCTCTGGAGGGTAGTAGGCAAGAGAAGAGTAGCCTCAGCTTTATGAGGCAGCAGGGACACTGCAAAAGCTTGGTTACAGTAATGTGGACCCAGGCTTAAGCCTCACTTCGGTAAAGAATTTCCTGTTTCATCTCTAGCTGTGGCATTCCTCTACCTTGCTTTTCTCAGCCATGCTTTGTGAAGGGGCTGCCTGCACTTTTTAAATTTTTGGTGCTAGAGATTGAACCCAGGGTCTTGTGCATGCTAAGCATGTGCTGTTCCCCTGAGCTACACTCCCAGTTCTACTCCTTTCTGCTTCTTCATCTTATGATTGCTCCTCTTTCCCGGGCACATGCCCTCCACCCCATCTACCCACTGGACTGCTCTTAGGAGCCAAATTTAATGGACATTTCCCTGTCCTTATCTTATGTGTCCAACTACCATGTCACTGTTCATGCCCTGGAGGAGGCTATTAGTGGTAAGAAACATGAGTCTTAAGAGCACTTTCCAAGAAACTAATGGGTTGATAAGAATCCCAGGCTATTAGTCAGAAAAACCTCAAAAGTCTTGATCATTTCACTCTGGTATGCAAAGGCGTAAGGCTGGGCTGTGAGATGTCTTAGTAAACATATATCCTTCTGAAGTTATGAGGCAGCCACTTCTCATGAAGCACTGGTGGAGGAAATGACTTTTCACTGGAGCCAGGCACGGGATTATGAAACTCCTCCCAGCTGCCCTTCTTGGTGAGATAAGGCAGAAGACCCACTGTTGCCAAAAAAAAAAAAAAAAAAGTCTTCCTAAGATACTGCTTCCATTGCATTCCTTGTTTAAATTACTTTGAGATGTGTGTACTGCTTCTTAACTGCCAGTTCCAATCAAAATTTCTCTGCCTCATTTTCAGGACTCTTTATAATCTGGTGTCTAGGTATTTATTAAAAATATTTAACTGATGATATAACAGTTTTGCAGTATTTTAGCAACTGGCAGGTTTGTGTAGGTGCATGTAAGCTGCATATGGGCCCCTGGAGGTATCTAACTTCTAACTAACACAGGCCCAATACTCTTGCTTTATAGCTGAGCCAAATTTCATTGTCTTTGTTCCTCTCCTTGGAATGTGCCCTCTTTTCCCTGATCAACTCTAATCTACTCCAGAGTCTACTAAATTGGGTCCATCAATTAGTTCTAAGACTAGATGGACTTGAACTCCCTATTAGGTATGTGTTCCCTTTCTCCATTGCTGCTGGACTCCAGGGAAGCGGAGAGTATACAGAATGGGAATAGCCCAGTTAAGCCACAGATACTCTTGGTTAAAGTGACCGCAGAAGCAAGGTCACAAAGGTTTCCTGGGAGCACAGTCCTGTTTATACTGCTGTGGCTTCATAAGCTCCTGGTGGCTTCTGTGGCATAGCTTATGAGGGTCTGTGGAACCTTTGTCCTGCAGAGCACCCAAGGTGAATTCTAATATAGGACAAACAGTTTCTCTGAAGTTGTTGTTTAGACATTGCAATACGGATATAGGAAATCTCAACCCTTTCCTTAAACGTGAACTTCTGTCTAAGAACAGTGTTGGGGAAATTAGTTGAATGTGTGCAGCAGATTTGAATGTTAAACACAATAAGTCTTTGATGATTAAAGGCCCTAGCTGGTGGGCAGCTATAAGTTTAAAGTAAATAGTGGTTTAATGTCCCTTTGTTCTTTTTTTTATTTGGAATTTGTCAACATCCCAGTCTTCAAAAGCCCTTTATAACCTTTATCTTTAGATATTTCATCCAGGGCATTTAATATTTAAAAATGAATAAATATAATTCATATGGTTTCTCTTTGTAATTCTATAAAACTCTATTCCTGTATAAAAGCAATTATAAGCTCTTAAGAGTCAAAAACTTAGTCTAGAAGTTTTCTAATAATTACAATATTCTGGCTATGTTTTTGCTGTTTTTAAGTAGGAATCAGGGTATATTTTGGACATGTAAATAATGTTAAAGGCATCTTTTTATAGATATATGCAGTGATATCCAATCTAGTAGCTAATGATCCAGCATCTTCTACACTGGACCCAAGATGCAATGAAGAAAGGAAAGAACAGGACAGTAATCATTAAGCCAATTCTTTGAGACATGACTGAGCTTAAAACTGAGTATTTCCTATCATATACTAAATTGATGAGTTTTATATGGAAGATTCAGGTATTTTGTATGGCAGTGCATTTCTTCTTCCCCTTCTTCCCTTTCTTCTCTTTCCCCCCTTCCTTCTCCTCCCCTTCCTCCTCCTCCCCTTCCTCCTCCTCCTTCCTTCCACCCCAGGTTGAGTTATGCAGATTTAACTGTCTAGAATGAATTTTCAGATCTAAAACAGGATTCTTTTTTTTTTTAAAATTTTTTTAGTTGTAGATGGACATAATATCTTTATTTATTTTTATGTGGTGCTGAGGATCGAATCCAGTACCTTATGCATGTGAGGCAAGCGCTCTACCACTGAGCTCCAACCCCAACCCCTAAAACAGGATTCTGAACACATTGCCTGCTGGTGGTGGAAGGCAACAATAGTGAGTCCTAATTGTGTGGCTCTAGTAGTGAAAGAAACCGTAAGTGTATATGACTGAGCATCACACGGTTAGAGCTTCTGGCCTGGTGGGTGCTCTAGACAGCCCTTTAGGAAATACAGATTTGGGATTAGGAGAAAGTTGTAAGCTTGTAGGGGCCCTGGACTCTCCACCTGTGCATATCTGTATTAGCTTGTTTACAGTGTGGGCTTCCAGGCCAGCATTCATCCAAAGAAAAACTTCCAGGAAAAAAGGAGTTTGGAACTACCAAGCTTCAGTAATTCTCTCTTTTTCCACATGGTGGAAGCTGAATCTCAGGATAATGAAGAAAATTACCGAAGGTCACAGCAAACTGGCAAGTCCTATTTCCTGAGTAACTCGCTATGTGCACAATTTATGTAACTCTGATCTCCCCCACATTTTTGGGCGGTACTACGGATTGAACTCAGGGGCACTCGACCACTGAGCCACATCCCCAGCCCTGTTTTGTATTTTATTTAGAGACAGAGTCTCACTGAGTTGCTTAGCACATTGCTTCTGCTGAGGCTGGCTTTGAACTCAGGATCCTTCTGCCTCAGCCTCCCAAGCCACTGGGATTACAGGCATGTACCACCATGCCTGTCCCCACCCCCACCCCCTTTTTAAGTAAAAAACAATGTAGTTCTCTGTTTAATTTCCTTCCTTCCTTCCTTCCTGGGGACTTAACCCAGGGGCACTTGACCACTGAGCCACATCCTTAGCCTTTTTAAAAATTTTGCTTTGAAACAGTCTCACTAGTTTGCTTAGGGCCTCACTATATTGTTGAGGCTGGGCTTGAACTTGCAGTTCTCCTGCCTCAGCACCCCCAGTTGCTAGAATTACAGGCATGCACCACCACACCTGGCAGTTCTCTGTTTTAGACTGCTAAATTGTAGTTCACATCAGACAGTCATTGGAGATGGTGATAGTTTAGAGAAGAATTATTTTTAAAAATTCAAGAATACTACTTGCTAATAAAGTATTTCTCTAAATAAATGAAAAGAAAGAATTCTACTCTCCATCTGTGACATCTTTCATTGCTCCTCACTTTTTAATTTCAAGGACACCTGCTACTGAAAGAGAGACTTGTTTACTTCTGTGTACCTTGACTGCAGTTACAGTTTTATTTAAAAGAAATCCTAACCAAGTTGAAAAACAGGTTTGTTGTGCTTCTGTCACCAGTCACAGCTGCAGGGCAATTATCTGTAGAGTCCACGTCTACAGCAGTGACATCATGGTCTGACCCAATAGCTTTCCTCAAAGGCTTCTCCAAGTGAACATTTACCCGTGACTTGTCACTCAGCTGTGACTTGTCACTCAGCTGTATCTTTTTAAAATATGAGAAAATAATTTGATTACAGTAGCCAGACAGACACCACTCCTAGTTTAAAAATTCATTGTTACATATCTATAGGACAAACAAGACCACCTGTAATTAAGGGAAGACTGAAAGATTGATCATTTCTCAGTCATTGTGCACATACACTGTGCCAAATGCATTTTATAGGCATTGTCCCTTTTGAGTCTACAGCCACTCCCAAGAAGTAAATACTGTTATGATTTCCATCTTTCCCATGAGGAAATAGAGCCTTAGAGAGGCTGGTTACATATTAATATATTACCCAAGAGTGGTAGAAAACTGAGACAGTCTGGTCAGGCTGACTTCAAAGGAAGGACTTTAAAGAAATGTAAACATTGGGTATACTTGTGTACTATGTATTCAGCAATAAACTTTAAAACATTTGCAGATACCTCTTCAGTTCCCTGCTGGCTCTTTTTTGCTCACTCTGAATATCTTTAAAGTGATATCAGTACCCTCTCAGGGGCCACCATGCCTCCTGGCTCAGTTGACCAGCCTTGCGTCCACTGTCCACAGAACTCTCAACCTCTAATCTTTCCACTGTGGAAGAAGCTCTAACTTGCAGACTAACTGGAGAGAAGGCATTGCCTTCCCAGTTCAGTTCCATACCAGGTAGGATTCAACTTTTGTTAAAACCTATGGAAGAAAATAGGAATTTGAACTCTGTGGCAATGAATGAAACCTTTTTCTACTCAAAAGGAATTTTTCATCTGGCTCCAAAACCTTTGTATTTATTTATTTGGAGATAGGAGTTGAACCCAGGGGCTCTTTACACTGAGTTACATCCCTAGACTTTTTTACTTTTTATTTTGAGACAGGGCCTCACTAAGTTGCTGAGGATCTTGCTAAAGCTGCCCAGGTAGCCTTGAACTTGTGATCCTCCTGGCTCAGACTCCCAAGTCGCTGGGATTATAGGCATATTCCACAGCACCTGGCTTGTGGCTCTAGAACTGTTTTTATTCTTCCTTTTGCCCTTTGAAGTTGCTCTCTTTTTTTCTGAGTGGCTGCCCTTTTGTTCCCTGGAGTTTTTGATAGCTGGGTGCTGACATACTTGAAGTTACAAAACCCAGCTTATTGGAACATAATTCCTCAGGGTAAGTGCTTTATTCATTCCTGGGTTCCCCATGCTTGACTGGCAGGATTCATGTTTTGCTTTCTGCCAATTCTGATCACACAGTGCCTACAGCTGCCTTCTGCCAAACCCAGACCCTGGTGTGTGAGTAGAGAATAAGGGGACAGTGTTTGGTGTGTAATAGGTGTTCAGTAAAGGCTGGTGGACTGAATAAATAAAAAACACATATAAATGAAATTTGATAAGATTTTAAAATAGATAAGTAGCATTTATCACATGCCTTCTCATCATTTTGTAACTTCATCAGCAAATTTCAGCTGTATTTGTATAGAATGGTATGAAAAAGTTTTTTTTTTGAGTTAAAAACTAAATATTCCTACTTAGGCCCTGCTTAATTGTTTAACTCTTATTTATATAAAAGTCTTATTTAGAAAGTCTGGACTAGCCCAAACTGGCCCCTGACTTTTTTCTGTGAAAATAATATAGGAAAATGAACAACTGTAAGTAGAGACAGTGCTCCTGAGAGTAAAATTTTCCTCTACTTTCTGTTCATGAAGAAAGTATGTATATTCCTAGTGGATTATTTACTTATTCTGCAGAATTTCTCTAGTCACAATGTATGAGGTTATGGCTTTAAGGATATGCAGAAAGATTGCTATTAAACCTACTTTCTTGGAGCTGGGCTTATAGCTCAGTGGCAGAGCACTTGCCTCGTGAATATGAGGCACTGGGTTCGATCCTCAGCACCACATAAAAATAAATAAAATAAAATAAAGATATTGTGTCCATCTTTAAAAAAATCTTTTTTAAAAAAGACCTACTTTCTTAACTATTCTTATCACATTTCATAGCACTGTGAGTTTTTTCCTAATTAAAAAATAATACAAGCTGGGTGTGGTGGCACATGCCTGTAATCCCTGTGGCTCAGGAGGTTGAGACAGGAGGATCATGAGTCCAAAGCCAGCTTAGGCAAAAGCAAGGCAGTAAGCAACTCAGTGAGACCCTCTTTTTAAATACAATACAAAATAGGGCTGGGGATGTGGCTCAGTGGTTGAGTGCCCCTGAGTTCATTCCCCGGCACTTCCGCCAAAAAAAAAAAAATACAATTGAGGTGAAAATTTAAGTAAATTCTAAAAATCAAACAAAATAGAAACGTTCCCATTTGTATACAATATATTCATATTTTTATTCACTATACCCCTGATTTTATATAAATATTCATTTTATACAATATATATTTTATACTATATATTGTATATGTATTGTATATTGTATATATTTTATACAATATATTCAGTATATATTCAGAATCTTCTTTCACAAAGATCTTGAAAAATATTAGAGAATTTAAAATAAATACAAATATAAGGAAGTTACTTACTGGCCAATACCATTTTAGAAGTAGAGTTTTAGGGGAAATTGGTTCAAATAATATGCTGTGTTTTCAGTCAATAATTTCTAAACAGTATCTGTGGAGATAGGGCCTGGCTTTCTTGCCGTAAGGCAGTACTTGCATCTATTGCCCTCTAGTGGCTACTTGTTGTACATTCCTGAACCTTACAGAGAAAAGGAATTTAAATGTACTAGATGTTAGACCTTTGACATTTATTCTTTGCAGAGTTCTATGCCTACTAGAGGTAAAATTAAAAGTTGTTAGAGATTACTTCACTGAAATCTAAGAAGCTAATTTCTCTTAAGGTCACCACTATTAGGTATATTCACTGTGCATGTGTTCTATGATTTGAGGAGACCTTTTCATTTATCCTGTTTGGTTGATTGCAGACTAGGATGCAAAGTATAGATAATGATGTCTGATTTTTATTTGTACATTTGCCAAGTAAAAGTAAAGGTTGTGGGTTTTTTAAAATTGTTGTTTGTTTGTTTTGTTGTTGTTGTTATTTTGACAAGACCAAAGGAATTTTAAGTTTCTCCTTCTTTGATGAAATTACAATATCATTTAAGGGCAATCATGCAATTTAAAAACTCTTGGGACTTCTAACCCAACAAAATAGCAAGGACCTGTTACTCCTTGCTTTTCCCTGCTAAGTATAACTATAAACAACTTGAAATGCAAGAGGCAACCAAAGGAGATATGATAAGAAGAAGGTGAGGGCTGGGGATTCAGCTCAGTAGTAGACTGCTTGATTAGCATGTAAGAGGCCCTAGGTTCAATTTCTAGCACTGCCCCTACCCTCCCCCCCCCCAAAAAAAAAAAAAAAAGAGTTTAAGAAGAAGATGAATTGGTCTGGGGCCCTAGGACTAGAGGAACAAAATAGCAGCAAGATGTCTGTGTCCTCTTATCCAACTGAAGAAGGTGACCCAGACCTTGTGCTTCCTGACCGGCAATCTGACAACAAGAAGGTGTCCCAGTAGGTTTGTTTCTCTCTAGGATTGACTGGCTGTCTACCTATCACTCAGAAAGCCTAGCACCCAGCAAGGGGGATCCAGTGGCCAAGGGAAGCACTTTCCTCTGCTGGGCCTAAAACATCCTTCCCCTGCTAAGCGATACCTTAGTGACTAGTAGACACAAAAGAGGATTTTTTTAAACAGAGGATTTTTAAAAAGAGGATTTTTCTAAACAACAAATGATCCAGCCTAGCAGGTCTCTTTGTCTTTAGGACCTGAGACTCCTATTCTCCAACCACACACACTGGGGCAGCCAGGGACACAGGCAAAGGGAACTCCAGCACAAAAAGCCGCCTGGTCTGGGAAAGCCTTCACTCTCAGGGGGCTTGAGATCTCCTTTCCCCACTAAGAGATACCCAGACCTTGAGGCTAAGGCCTGGAGGCCACACCTAGATAAATGACTTCGGGTGGCACCAGTACCCTACTGTGCCAGATAAATCAAGCCAGCCAAAATAAACATCAGATACTCAGAAAATTTAATTGTCATTGAAACTACATCCCTCAAAAGTAGGCTAGGACCTGTGTACTAAACCTAAACAGGATGACTAACAGCCCAAGTAAACGATTTACATAGGACCCATACTCTGTAAACCTCATAGTTGGAAATGTTCAGGGTACAACCAAAGATCACCGTCACACCAAGAACTGAAAAATCACAATTTGAGTGTAAAAACACAACCATAGAGGCCAACACTGAGAGGAATCAGATGGACTATGGCAAGGCATTTACAGCAGCCACTGTAAAAATGCTTAATCAATTATAAATTCTCTTGAAACATGAAAAAGATACAAAATCTGCAAAGAAGTAAGTTATAGAAAGAAACAGATGGAAATGATCAAACTAAAAAACACAGTAGTCTAAAATTAGTTTATCTGGCCTTTTCAAATTAAAGACTTTTACTTTGTAAAAGCTCACATGACAAGAATGAGAAGTTATGGATCGGGAGAAAATATTTGCAAATTCCATATCTAGATAAGGACTATTATCTAGAACATATAACTCAACTCCCCCCAAATTTATGCAATCCAGTTTTATAAAACAACGCCCCAGTTCAGTTTTTCCACATCCTCACCTCACTACTTATTTTCTATTTTTTAATGGTGAAGTCCTTTGCCATTTAAAAAAACTGAGTTATATGATTTTTTTTATTGTTGAATTGTAGGCATTCTTTATATATTCTAGTTATTAACCCCCAATTAAATATATGACTTGAAAATATTTTCTCCCCAGCTGGGGATGTGGCTCAAGTGGTAGTGCGCTCGCCTAGCATGCGTGAGGCACTGGGTTCGGTTCTCGGCACCACATGAAGATAAAAATAAAGATATTGTGTCCACCTTAAAAAAAATTTTTTTTTCCTCCCTTTCGCTCTGTTGTGTCTTTTGATATGTAAAAGTTAAGTTTTGTGGTCCCATTTGTCTGGTTTTGCTTTTGTTGCCTGTGCTTTTGGTATCATATTCAAGAAATCATTGCCAGTTCCAACATCATGAAGGTTCCCCCTATGTCTTCTTTTAGGAGTTTTATAGTTTTGGGTTTTTGTTTAAGTCTTTAATTTTTTTAAAAAAATATTTTTCTTTTAGTTATCAATGGACCTTTATTTAATTTATTTATATTTGGTGCTGAGAATCAAACCCAGTGCCTCTACACATGCTAGACAAGCGATCTACCCCTGAGCCAAAACCCCAGCCCCAGGTCTTTAATTTTTTTTTTTTTTAGTTAATTTTGGTACATGGTATAAGATAAATGGTCAACTTTATTCTTTTGCATATGGATATCCAGTTTCCCAGCACCATTTCCTTTCTTCATTGAGTAGTCTTGACATCCTTGTCAAAGATCATTTGACCATACATATGAGGGTTTATATCTGTTTTTTAAAAATTTTATTTGTTCTTTTTAGATATACATGACAGTAGAGTGTATTTTGACAGATTATATATACATGGAGTATAACTTATTCTAATTAGGATCCCATTCTTGTGGTTGTACATGATGTACATACAGTGAAACTGGTCGTGTTTTCATATATTCATAGGAAAGTTATGTCAGTACTGGGGATTGAACGCAGGGTGCTCTATCACTGAGCCGTGTCACCTTTTAATTTTGAGACAAGGTCTTGCTAAGTTGCTTGAACTTGTGATCCTTCTGCTTCCTGCCACCATCTGGTTTCCTTTTGGTTTTAAATGTTCCCCTTACTTAACAAAACAAAACATAGTCCACATTTTTATTTTCAGTTTTGTCTGAACTTGAATTTGCCCTTGATTCTGTACTGATTAGCTTTCTGACTTTGGGCAAGTTGCTACATTTTGCTTTACTCAATTTCTTCATCTGTAGAATGAGATTGATAATATTGCCTGTTTCATTGCTTTCAGTGAGACACCCAGACAGCACGGTACACATAGTAAAGGCTAGCTGTCGTTACTGCTGTTGTTATAACTAGTAATGCTGCTAGCATTGGTTTCTGGTCTGCACTTCTTGGTTAAATTCCTTTATGTTGCTTAGAATGAGACAGATAGATAGATAGGTAGATAGATAAAGGATTTGTACTGGGACAGAACTTCAGAAATTCTGATTAACACTGACCCAAAGTATCTATAGAAATACTTTCAAGCATTTGCCATTAGTTAAAGCTGGCCCTCTGTATGTGTGGGTTTCACATATGTGAATTTAACCAGCTGTGGATTGAAAAAAAGGGTTTTTTTTTTTTTTTTTTTTGATACCAGGGATTGAACTCAGGGAACACTCAACCACTGAGCCACATCCCCAGCCCTATTTTGTATTTTATTTAGAGAAAGGGTCTCACTGAGTTGCTTAGCACCTTGCTTTTGCTGAGGCTGGCTTTGAACTCATGACCCTCCTGCCTCAGCCTCCCGAGCCACTGGGATTACAGGCATGCGCCACAGTGCCTAGCTTGAAAATATTTTTTTTTTTTTAATTGTGTTGGAACTGAACATATACAGACTTATTTTTCTTGTCATTGTTCTCTAAATAATATGACAACTACTAACATAGTATTTACATTGTATTAAGTATTATAAGTAATCTAGAGATGATTTAAAGTACATGGGAGGATTGCTTAGGTTATATGCAAATACTATGCCATTTTATGTAAGGGTCTTGGCACCTGAGGATTTGGGTATCCATAAGGGGTGTAGGGGTGTTGGTCTTGGAACCAATACCTCAACAGTATTTTCTGCTAATATTGCATATAATTGTAGGCAAATTATGTAATCCTATTCTCATATAAACTTGTCATTGCATAAATTTTGTGTACTTGTCAAGACATGTTTCTCATTTACAAAATATTTTGATTTGTATTTAAAAGGTGTTCCTATATAGTCTTTACAAATAATCCTTTTTTTAAAAAAAACATCTGGTTTTGGATTGGGGGGGCATGCTTAACTACTGAGCCACATTCCCAGCCCTTTTTTTAAAAATATATATTTTATTCAGAGACAGGGTCTCATGGAGTTGCTGCCTCAGCCTTCCAAGCCGCTAGGATTACAGGGATGCCAAGGGTCTCACGAAGTTGCCAAGGCTGGCCTTCAACTTTTCATTCTCCCACCTTAGCCTCCTGAGTTCCTGGGATTTCAGGCATACACCACTGCATCTGGCTGCATATCACTTTTCAAATATTAACTCAACCTTCAACGGGCATGAGAGGTTGAAGTTGTTTGCAACTAGACAGAAAAATGAGAAGATTTATCAAATATCTCTCAGCATATTGAAAACAACTGGGAAGAAAAACAGAAACAGAGCTGTGGGTTCTATTTTTTGCTCCAGTAATGACAGGAAACTTTATTCTTTATTGGTGTGTAATGTAGCTTAAAATTACTTTTTTTTTTTTTTTTTTTTTAGTACCTGGGATTGAACCCAGGGATGCTCTACCACTGAACCACATCTCTAACCCTTTTTACTTCTAATTTTGAGACAGGGTCTCATTAAACTGCTGAAGGCCTAAATTACTGAGGCTGACCTTGAACTTGTGATCTTCCTGCCTCTGCCTCCAAGTCACTGGGGTTACAGGCATGTGCCACCATGCCTGGCTAAAGCTACCCTTCTTGATGAAAGAAGGAAAAATAAGGAAAGAAGGAGGCAGGAAGGGAGAGAGAGAAGGAAAGAGGTAGAAAGAAATGAAAGATATAAGTCTGTTTACATCTTAAGGATGATGCACACTGCTTCCTTCCTGTAGTAGTCACACTGTTAATTTTGCCTCAAACCACCATGTATTATCTCTCACAATTTTGTGGGTCGACTTGATTCAGTTGGGTGGTGTTTATGCTCCATATAATGTTGAGCTACAGTCAGCTGGGGGTTGAATGGTCTGGGAAATTCAAACTGCTCATTCACATGGCTGACAGTTGCTGTTGGCCATCTATGGAGCCCAGTTGGACTGTCAAATGAAGCAGCCACCTATGGCTTCTCCATGCCCCTGAGGCTCAGGCTTCTAACAATATGGCAGCTGAATTCTGAAAGGGAAAATCCTAAGAGTGAGTCTTTTAAGAGAAGGAAAGCAGAAACTGGCAGTCCTCTTAAAGGCCCACCCTTCTTCTCATGTCTTCTATAGGTCAAAGCAGTCACAGGCCAGCTCAGACTCAAGGATGAGGGCATTGATGCAACTTTTTTTTTTTTTTTGGTACCACGTATTGAACCCAGGACTGAAGAAGAGCTAATCACTTAGGGATGTAGCAGCCATCATCCCAAATGTTGTTATGACCATGTAGAGGGGAAATGAGAACTCTAGGGGGCTTTACATGGGCAATTAAATTATCTGCCCTAGAAATGACAAGCATCAGGTATTGATTCTATTCACAGTTCATTGCCCAGAACTATTTACATGGCTCCATTTCCATAAAGGAATGAGGAAGTACAATCCTGACAATGGCTGGAGAGGGGAGGATTGGAAATATTTGTCATACAGCTTTATTGCCTCCTTCAAAAAGGTAAATAAAAGAAGAAGCCACTGTTGAGAGCCACAGTGGAAGGGGCCCCAGCAAACTTCCAGCTGCCAGCAAACTTCTAGCTGCCAACTGATTGGCTCCTCTGCGGTGATGCTCATTGGGCTGTTTCCCCGCCCTTTTAGACCATGGAGCTGCTCATTGGGGGACTTTTTTGGCTCCGCCCATGCGACCCAGCCAATCGGCTTCAAGAGCAGGAGGAGTGGGGGAGGTTGAGAGGCTTGTGGGAAGCTGGTGGTGGCGGTTGGGCTCTGAGGGTTTTTCCTGAGGAGCTGTGTGGTGTGGTGTGTGTGTTCTAAAAATAAAGTTCGTTTCTTTTGACAAGTGGCTCCTGAATTGTGCCCAGCCAGACTGCGGCAAGCCACAGCTCAAAGTTGCATAGAGCAGGACTACTGTAGAAGTTGGCAGTGTTTCCTAAAGTTATAAGGAGGAGGAGAGGACCCTGTACAAAACACAGTAATTTCTTAGAACATTGTAAGGGGAATTCCTATGAGATTGGTATCCACTTGTATCCCAGAGATGGGAGAATTAGGATATGTGCTCTATTTTAATTTAGAAATTTCTTAATATTTGATAAGTTTTTAATATGCTATGGAAGTTATACCAAGTCTTCGCAAAAAGGTTTTGTGTTCAAAATTACTGTGCCTTGTAGCCTGGTACCTAGTATGTACTCAGTTAATACTTATTGAATTGAATGATGGCTGTAAACTTACCATACAAAAAAGCAAATGCTAGTTTTAAAAATTATTATTATTATTATTATTATTATTATTATTATCCTATTATTCTATCTTACACACAAGGTTTGTTTGGAAACAAGTTAGAGTCCTTACCCCTGTGATAGGGTAGTTCTTCAAGGAATTGCTTCTGCCCAGCCGGCTACTGCTAGGATCCAAATAAATGTCTTTTCCAGCATGAGGATTTAGACTCCAACTTCCCTTATTTTATAGCTGAGTTCTTATTTTTCCTTGCAAGTCCCTTAACCCTCCCACCATGCCCCCGCTCTTCTCACCTTCTCAGCTTTGCAAAAGGACGTCCTTGTCCTTCAAGCCCTACTTTCCTATTGGTGGCTTCTGTCTGCAGTAGATTTCTGGAGACAATAGGTTAGGAATGGGTTCAGGAGTCAGACTGACTCCTGAACAGGCCAAATCTGTTACTCACTAACTGACTTATTTTTCTGGGCCTCATTTTCTTCATTTGTAAAATTTAAATATAGAACATACATCATAAGGTACTATGGTGAATATGAAATGAGGTAATGCTTAGAAAGTGCTTGGAATGGTACCTGGTACTTCGTAAATTTGGTCCATGTTAGCAGCCCTCACTGTTGCTGTCGTCACTAACTCCCCAGGCTACATCCACATCCAGCTCCTAGGACTTCTCCTAGGGAGGTCCTTAGAAGAATCCTCATTTCTCCATCCCCACTTTATTCTGGATGGTAGTCTCTTTGGCTTCATCTCTTTTTTTTTAAGTCAATTTCTCAATACTTTAAATTCCCAGGATATCATTTTAAGGGCTTGCTTAGTATAAAGTCATTGTTAGCATTTAACCTCATGTACCTTCAGAAAATTATTTAGTGACTATGTCCATTTTTTGCTCTATGAAAATGAGAAATATCTTTTCTTCCTCTTGCCCAGGGATTTTCAGTCCTTGTTTCTTTCTCTAGATTCTATTTTTATCATCTTGTAGACTTCTGTGTATCCTTAAAGCCACCTTCAGACCTGATGGGAAAAAATAGGAGTATGTACAAATTGATTAATCAGTTAATTAATTTAAAGAGTTATGAAAGCATTGAAAAAAGTGGAAAGCACCATACATATTTATATATAAGACATTCTTGGGTAGTGTTATTGTTGTAGAGGTTGGAAAACCACTTTGTCATTATGTCCTTTGAGCTTAGAAATATCTAAATCACTGTAGACCTCATGTCATATCTACATAAAATAGAATATAAGAAAAATTGTGATGCTTAATATTATGGATCAACTTGACTGCCCAAAGGGATGCCTAGGTAGCTGGTAACATTATTACTGGTAGCAGAACTAAGAACATACTTTAAAAACATGTGGCCACAAGATTCTGAAATAGAAGAGTTAGCTTAGAGATCATAATAAATCTCCTTTAGTATTTACTGCAAAGGTCATAAAAATTATTACAAAGGGATTATTAAATCACCTGATAATAGTAATCATGATATTTGACGTTATTAAATATCTACTAGGCATTATCTCTGATAATCCTTCAGAAAGTAAAGGAAAAGATACTGTTTTTATCCCCATTTCACAGTGGACAAAACTGAGGCTCAGCTTGACTAGTTTAAAGCTATAAGGACATGGTAGAATTAAGCAGTCTAAGTATCTAGAGCTTTATCAGAGACCATTATATGCAACACTACCCCTTGATTAAGCAATTTCTCTAAGCTCATACGCTAATATGCAGCAGTGCTTCTGGAGATTTCTTCTAATAGCTGTGCCACAGAATTCTCTGTTGCTCACACTGCAGGACCAGGGCCAGTTTTGGAATAGTGTAAGAGGGTTTCATTTTGGTCTGGCTCTCATCTGGCTTGATTCCCAGTCCTGATTACCTTCTCCCCATCCTAGTTTTATTCTCACCTATATTTTAATATGGTCTTTTTGAAGACCAGATAGCCTTTTGAAGACATTTGATCTTCACCTTGTGTGATTGCAGATCATTATGAGACTCTGATAAAATAAAACTTTTGGGTTGGTGGGAATTTGCTTCAAACATGGAGGTGTGTGGTTTTAGGGGAGTCACCAGAAACCTAGCCCTTGGATTTAACATTTAAAGGAATAAAACAGAAATGAGAAAAGAGCAGGTGGGTGGGCTTGCTGTTTGGGATTTGGAGGCCTGGGTCCTGACTCTTCAAAGGGGAAGTTGCCTACTCCTGTGGCTGGATCAATATAATTAGTGTAAAACATTAGTGTAGTTAGAGGTAAAAATAATATAGTTCCTGTATATTTTTTATATGACCTTATAGTCCCTATAGGTCAGTTTTGTTTGTTCAGGGTCTGCTATATCCTGTGATCTTTCATTATCTCAGAGCTGATTTGTGACTATATGAGAACATTTAAATTATGGCCTAAAATAGTGTGTTTCTCAAGAATTTCACTGCAGAACTTGCACTTGGCAAAGTGGCCACCTGCTATTTTTGTCACCTAATCATGTATGCCAGTGCCCCATACATTTGAGACTGGCATGGAAACTTGTGCATATTCCCCAAGACAGGAATTTACTTTAAGATGCAGGATCTCTTTCAGTTTTACATGCGGTGCTCCTGTTGTAGGAGTGGAGTGGGGAAAAGTGGTGTTGGGGAGAGACAACCAAAGAGATTCTACATATTCAGACTCCACTGCAATTTGCTTACGGAACAGAGAGTTGTCTGCTGGTAGTGAAATAAAGCCTTTGCTTTGTCCAGGACTTCTTGGTGGATGTCAGGAAGAGGAGTCCTGATAATAGTCCATAGTGATCAGCTGAGGAAAAATAAAAAACCAGGCTGGGGATATAGCTCAGTGGTAGAGTGTTTGCCTAGCATGCCCAAGGCCCTGGGTTTGATCCCCAGTGCTAAAAAAAAAAAAAAAAAAAAAAAAAAAAAAAAAAAGAATACTCCCCAAATCTGACAACACTAACTTTCCCTCCCAGAAGATAGTCTTGCCTAGGAGAGTTGTACTGCCTGCCTGCCCAACTCTTGGTCTAACAGTCATGACGCTGCAATAAATATGAATATGGTCCCTTTGTCCACCCCTCCCCCAGGCATTGAATCTAGGGGTATTTTATCACTGAGCTATATCCCCAACCCTGGAGTCAATCCCTAGTACAAATAAATAAGTAAACAGTAATTATTCACAATATAGGAATGTAAATTCTAGGACTGTCTGCTAAATTTGTTATCAGGCTGAGATGAGCTTAAGGTGGTAGGACTGATGGCTGGGCCTGGTAACCTCCATTGCTCTGTTGAGTGGAGAGAAACTGTGGCCTTTGGAGTTGGAAGGGGCTTTATCACTTTTTACTTAATGTACTTAGGCAAGTTATCTGAACTCCAGTTTTTTTTTTTTTTCACCTGTCTTGGACACATAAGAGGTGACACAGATAACAGTCCTCACCTCCATGCTATTAAACTCTGGCAAAACAATCACATTCAGGGCTCCTTAATGTGTGGGTTTATCTTTTTCCTCCGTGGTAAAGATTAGACCATTTGCTTGTCTTATTTGTTTCTGTGACTTTCCCGATCCCTTATGACAGTTATGAAGAACTGATCATTTTCCTATATAAGTGGTTCCCAACTTAACAATGAATTAGTTGTGATTTTTTTTTTTTGACTTTGTGATGGTGTAAAAGTCATACACATTCAGTAGAAACCATACTTTGAATTTTGATCTTTTCCTAGACTTGCAATGTGTGGTATATACTCTCTTGTGACACTGGGCATGGCAGTGAGCCACAGCTCCCAGTTAGCCTCACAACCACAGGAGGTGGGGGAGGACCCAGTAGTTCATAGAGTACTGTATTGCTGAGCTATGATGTGGAGTAGATTCGGATATTAAATGCGTTTTTTTTTATTTCCTCATTTTTTATTGGTGCATTATAGTTGTACATATGGTTGGGATTTGTTGTTGCACACAATGTAACACTATAATTTGGTCAGTATCACTCCCCAGCATCTCCCCCCTCTCTTCATGCCTCCCACCCTTTCCTCTGTTCATCTCCTTTGATTTTTAGGAGATCCATCCTCACCTTTGTTTTCCTTTTTCTTAATCTAGCTTCCTCATATGAGAGAAAACATACAGCCTTAACCTTCTTAATTTGAGTTATTAAATGCATTTTCAACTTAAATATTTTCAACTTAAAATAAGCGTATTAGGCCATGATCTCTTTGTGAGATTACAGTAAGAAAGTGGATTATCTTCAATAAAAGCCTTTTTGTTCATTTCTACTTTTACCAATGAAACATGAGGTTTTGATAAACCGCCTCCCAACTTTTGAAAGAATTAGGAATAGCTTGAAAGAAACCAAGCAATAGAATTTTGAAAGAAGTGGCAGAGGCTCACAGTGCTATCTCAGTAGCTCTTGACCATAGACAGAAATTCTGGCCATGGACAGAAATTCAGCATCACCATGTTGTTGCAGAATGATGGCAGAGTTGGCTTCAGCCATCTTGTCTGCCCATGGCATGCAGATCAGTTAAGACACCAACATTTTGTATTTACATTCTGTGGTTTTGTTTCTGTGCACCCAGAGAGTGTGTAGGAGGTTTGGAGTGGTGGCAGTGAGGGCTGCCCCCCTCTTCACTAGAATGCCACTTCTTGTGTCTCTCCACAAAAGACCTGATTTTAGCACGTAAGAGTGAGTGAATGGTCTTGTAACCTTTACCTATAATTTTTCTGCCTTGGATTCTCATTTTATTCATGAACACACTCTGGCTTAGAAATTAGTTACCTAGTAACTGTGTGCTAGGATTGTATCCAGTGCTTCCACCTGAAGCCCTGCAGGGCTGTGCCTCTCCATGATCAACCTTTACATCATTCCCCTCCTATGCTAGGCTGAGTGCTGCTCTTGGCTATGTTTGATTATACTTGAATTGTAATTCAGAATCACTTTCATTAAAAACAAATAAAATTTGGGAAATACAGTATAGACTCCTCACTTCTGAGAATATTTCTGACAATAATACCCATCCCAGTCCTTTAAAACAGTTTCATAAGTTACAGAGTCCTATTTCTGTGGAATGCTCCTAGTTTGCTAAATGAATTCTTAGGAAAGAAGTACCACTTACATTCCTTTGTCAGGACTATTTATTAAAAGTTATAAATAGAACAGAAGAGAAAGAAATGAAATATTGAAGTCCTGGGTCTCCTCAATGCTTTTTCCTAGAAGTAATCATTATATAAGTCCTATATATCCTTCCAGATATTTTCCATGTGGGATGGGGGTATAGGTCAGTGGTAGAGTACTTGTCTAGCTCATACAAGCCCTAGATTCAATCCCAAGGACTGCCAAAAAGCCAAAAACAAAGCACCCAGGTATTTTCCATGCAATTATAAGCATATAAATATATATATTCGTATACATGGACATATATACCTAGGCACATGTATACCTGCACACAATTTTACACAAACAAATAGCACACACATCTCTTAAAAAAAAAAAAAAAAACTACAAATGGAATTTTACCACTCTACCATCTTGTATCTTGTTCTTTTCTTTTAGTGCTTTATCAAGGCCCCTTGCTATGTTAGCACATGTAGATTGCTCAATTTAGGAGCTTCATGGTTTTCCATTGTATGACTTAGCCACATGTAGTTAATGTGATGCTTGCCAATGGATGTTTAAATTACCTCCGACATTTTTACTCTTATAAACAATATTGCAGTGGGTCTCTTACCCGACATATTTGGTGAATGAATATCCTCATTAATGTAGTCAAACTTGAATACTATATTGCTGTATTTTGAGTATTAGCAATTTAGTAGATTTTAGCAGAAAATATGTTGAAGCCTAATGACTAAGTAACAAATGATCTTCCTAAAAATGTATAGAAGACATATTTCCAGATGGTAGAGGTGTTTAGGAGTCAGGTTAGTTAGGTTTATTAATTTATTAATAATTTCAGAAAAATATTTTAGAGCATCAAATTAATAGTCCATGCAGGAATTTAAAAGGGTTACAATTTTTATGAGTTGCTGTAGTGGCAGATATAGTGCTGTGGCACATGCAACATTAGACTGTACTTCCAGAGATGGAACTGAGAATGAGTAATAACTCATAAGAGGAGGTGAGAAATGTTGAGGGTGGCCTTTTCTTTCTAAGAGTGTATTTATACATGATTAAAATAATAGCATTTAAAAATTACTTAAGAATTAAATATGCACTGAATGTATGTATTTGTACAAAAATAGGAAAGATTTTAATTACATGAAATGAATACTAACTGTTGTTTACAGTGAATCTTGAAAGCATTAATAGATATGTCTGGGGTTTTTTGTTTGTTTGGTTAGCTTTTTTTGGTACCAGGGATTGAACCCAGGGGCACTTAACTGAGCCATACCCCAGCACCACCCCACTTTTTTCCTCAGCCCCTCCCCTTTTTTGTGATGCTGGGGATTGAACCCAGGGCCTTGTGCATGTGAGGCAAGCACTCTACCAACTGAGCTATATCCTCAGCGCCTTTTTAAATTTTTTATTTTAAGACAAGTTTTCACTAAGGTGCTTAGCGGATGCTAGCTTTGAACTTGTGATCCTCTGCCTCAGCCTCCCAAGCTGCTGGGATATGACTGTTTTTAAGTAAATCCTTAGAATTAGATTTATTTGCTGTGAGTTCACAGTTAAATCACATTTCCCTTTATGTCACATCCCTACAGTCAGGTGTCTGATTAGCAGCCTCCAGGTGGAAGCTATCTCATGTGAGGTGGGCCCCATTAAAACAGTTCAGCTTGTTCCTAAGGGGACTGCCACTCTGCCACCACTGATTGCCCAGTGCAATTGGCCTTCAGCAGCTCCAGCTCCAGCTGGACTGGTTTTTCTTCTATCTGCTCTTATCCAACATCTTACAACAACTGCTTCCATCCTCTCTCAGTGTAAGTTAATTCAAGTATTTCCATCAATGCTTCTCAACTGCAGGCAGTTTTGCCTCTGGGGTATCTGACAACATTTGGACTTAACATTTTTGGTTGTTATGGCCTTGGGTGTGCTAATGGCATCTAGAGGGTAGAGACCCAGGGACACCACTAAATATCCTACAATGCACAGAACTGCAACCCACACATAACTAAGAATTATCTAGCCCAGGAGTGTTGGGGTTATGAAACCCTGTTGTACACAATGATGCCATATACTGAGGTCTCTGGCTATTTTAAAATTACTATTTTAATTTTCTGGCATCTAGTTTATTATGTACTGTGCTTTTGACAAAAATTGTGTTGTTCAATAATGGACCACCTTAGACTCAGAGTAACTAAGGGGACTGATACTGTGGTGGAGTGATATTAGCATTAGGCTAGATGGCAATTAGGAGATAGGAATTCTAAGCTCATTGTTGCTTCTAATTAGAAGCAGGACCTTTGGCAAGCCATTTAATTATTTTTATCTGAAATGAGGGCATTTGCCTGAGTTATCTGCAGAGTCTCTTTAAGGCTTACAATATCCCATCACTCTACCATTGCAAATGTAATTTCCAAGGTGGGGTGAGGATGAACAGTAGGTACATACAGATGTGCTGTCCCATTGATTCTTTGAGACATAGTTCTGTCATCTGATTCTTTGCTAACTCTACAGATATCCTGGATTTTAAGATCAACCTGTTCATTGACTAGATCTCCAACTCTAAGAAGCTCTGATGACCTAATAATAATGTATCACACTTGACTCTTAGTTTTCCTGCAACAGTAACACAGCATTAGTTCATTCAACATTCATTCTTTGGACACTTACTGAGCATTGATCTCTGCTAACTATTTGATCCAAAACAAGGCTGAAGGCAGGTAGGAAAGGGCTCATTCTTCTATAATTAGGGTGCAGAAATCCAGCTTACAGAAATGTCTCAGGTCATATGGCCTCCTAAATGATAGTTTCAGGATGGCTATCTCCTAGATCCCCTTAATTCTTAAAGGGAGCGTGTTTCCCCTGTGGTCCTATCAAGTCACAGGACAGCAGAACCATGGCCAGTTGCATCTGAGTCAAGGTCTTTACTGATCAGGTTAGAAAACATGTGCCCTCCTCAAGCGGTAGCGCGCTTGCCTGGCATGCATGCGGCCCGGGTTAGATCCTCAGCACCACATACAAAAAAAGATCTTGTGTCCGCCAAAAACTAAAAAATAAATATTAAAATTCTCTCTTTAAAAAAAAAAAAGAAAATGTGCCCTCAGAAAGATGACATCTCACAAAATGGACAAAAGTCTCAAGTGTTTAAAATTTCCTCTGTAAATAATGCATTCTAAATAATGCATCTTTAACATTAAGGATATTAGCACTAAATGGTCTCTCTGTGGCAACAGAATTGTAGACAAAAGAACATGTATTTGGCCAGGTGTAGTGGCACATGCCTGTAATCCCAGCAACTGGGGAGGCCAAGACAGGAGAATCATAATTTCAATACCAGCCTTAGCAAGCAACTTAGTAAGACTCTGTCTCAAAATAAGAAATAAAAAGGTATGGGGATGTGGTTCAGTGATAAAGTGCCCACATATTTTGGAGTTGGAGTCTTGCATTGAATTCCATCTTCTCCACTTACCAGCAAGTTACTTTACCTCTGAACCTTAATTTTTCTTATCTGCAAAATGGAAATTAATAATATTTAATTTAGGGAGATCAGTATAGTAAAAGAAAGGGACCAGTGGAGGGAGGAAGAGAGGGAAAGGAGAAATACTGGAGAATGATATTGTCCAAATTATTTTGTCACATTGTGCGCATATATGAATATGTAAAAACAAATCTCAACATTATGTATAATTATAATGCACCAATAAAATGTGGAAAAAACAATATTAATTTGTAGGGTTACTATGAGGATAAAGTTAGGTAATGTATATTTAAGAGTCCTAGACTTTTTCTTCTCCTTTATTATTGTTTTTTTTTTTTTTGAGAGTCCATATAGATTAGCCCAACTTTTTACTTTGCCAAGGAAAGATGTTAAAAATAGCGTATACCATGGTCCCCACAAATCACCATGATCTTATAAAAGAAATTAATTTTAATATTGAAAATGAAAGTAAAGCCTAGTTAAAGGTCAGCTTTCTGTAGTTCCTGGTTCTTTCACTTGACCATGGCTGGGAAGAATTTCATCATCTGTAGACCAGTGCTTGGGAAAGAAACTATGGTGTATGTAGCATATATAGCACTGTTTTCTGTACTGGGGGCTTACTGGAAGATGGTAAGAAATATTAATAACTATATTGCTTAAAGATCATGATGCGTAAAAACTTAGAAGAGTCCTTCCTTTCAGTTCTAAAATTAACTACAATCACTGAACAAGTGAATGGGTGGCCTCTGTAAGAAAACAAGTTTAAAAGTTTTGTGGATCATATTTTTTAGATTATGTAAGTCTTTAAAGAGCTCATAAAAGTGTCTCTCTGCTTTATAAAGTAAATCATGAGGTTAATGAGCAGTGGCTTGCTGTGTGTGTTACTTTTCACTGGGTCTGTGTCTCACCAACACACTGAGTTCTCTTCTGTTTTCTTCTTATCATATTGTTTATTTGAACCCCTCATAACTGGATTCTTTCCAGTGCAGTTGATGTTGTTCATTCAGCGTCTCTTCTGTTCCAGGCCCTAGCTTGGCTCTGGGGACACACAGTGAACAGAGCAAAGACCCTGATGTCAAAGTGGCTTTTCTATTCTACCCAGGATTGGAGTGGGGTACTGAAGCCGGGATGGACTATTAAGCAAAGAGCTATATGAGCTGGTGCTATGAAGAAAAGGAAAGCAGTATTAAAGATGGGGATGTGATTAATACAGGGTCTCCAGGAAGGTCCTCTGTGATGACACATTTGTAGAGCCTAGAAGAACTCTGGGATTAAGGGAGTACATTCATATGTTTTCCTTTGCTTATGACACTAGTTCTGTGATAAAATGCCTCTCTTCTGTGGAGGAAGAGAATATGCAAATATTAAATAAGAGAACAAGAAATGGTCCTATGTTTATAGCACTATTTCTGCATATTACAAAGCAAAACACACACACACACACACACACACACACTCACACACACATGCAAACTGAGTTAATTGGTTGTTTTAAATTAGAATTTTTTTTTTTTTTTGGCTAAGAAATGAGCCTGCTTTTTTCAAAATACATTTTTTTTAAAAATAGATTATTTCTTCACTGTGACTGCCTGGGTATAATTCTGAAACCATCTTTAAAGGCATTTAATATTTATTAACACTGGGTAAAGTAAGTCTCATGTGTGAAATTGTATAGAATCCAAGGATCTTGAAAAAAATGTACCGACCACTCATTGGTGGCCTATTTAGAAATAACTGAATAGTTTCAGTTAAATTTTCCAGAATGTAAATATTTTTGAGCACAACCCTAAAGTATTGAGCTAGATCCTTTAAATAGTTCCAAAGTTGAAAATGATGAATGTTAGGGAATATATGTTTAAGAGTCCTAGACTATTTCTTCTCTTATATTATTATTTTTTTGAGAATCTATATAGCTTTATTAGGTAAATGTTTAACTTTTGAGGCTGAAATTGCTAGCATCCTTTTAAATAAGTTCTATGTTTCCAAATTGCTTTTTCTAGTGACACATACCACTAGAGCCTTGGAAGGAGATAGTAAGAATCTTCTCAATGTTCTTTGTCATTATTCTTGCTCCTTGCCAGACCTTGTGGCTCTGGAATCCATTCATCCCTGAAAAGGAATAGCCCCAGCAGAGAATTGGGCTGCTTTCCCTACTAACCAGATAAGCTTGATGATTGATTTGATTGTACTAAGAGAGAGAGTGTCTTTCTCTCTCTCCTTCTCTCTCTCTCTCTCTCTCTCTCTCTCTCTCTCTCTCTCTCCCCCCTCATCTCCCTCTCCCTGTTCCCCTCTCTTTTCTCACATGCAGTACTAGGGATTGAACCCAGGGGCACTTAACCACTGAGCCACATTCCCAGCCCTTTTTATTTTACGTTCTTTTTTAAAATTATTATTTAGAGACAGGATCTTGCTAAGTTGCTTAGGACTTCACTAAGTCACTGAGCCTGGCTTCAAACTTGAAATACTCCTGCCTCAGCCTTCCAAGCCACTGGGATTACAGGCATGTGCCACTGTGCCTGGTCACTACATTTATTTAAAAAAAAATTCTTTAGTGGCCTGGTGCAGCTGCACACACCTGGAATCCCAGCAGCTCAGGAGGCTGAGGCAGGAGGATCACGAGTTCAAAGTTAGCCTTAGCAATGGCAAGGCACTAAGCAACTCAGTGAGACCCTGTCTCTAAATAAAATATAAAATAGGGCTGGGGATGTGGCTCAGTGGTTGAGTGCCCCTGAGTTCAATCCCCAGTACCAAAAAAAAAAAAAAAAAAAAAAAAAAAATTTGTGATTTTATTGTAAATGTAACACCCAAAAGACACCTTCTCTTTGAGTGATGATTTTCTGTATTTATACACACATCCATCCATCCATCCATCCATCCATCCATACATACATACTGGGGATTGAACCCAGGAATGTTCTGCTTCTGAGCTATATCCTCAGCTCTTTTTATTTTATTTCAGGAGGGGGTCTTGCTAAATTATCCAGACTAGTCTAGTACTCATGATCCTCCTGCCTCAGCCTCCCAAGTACAGTTATATTCTGCAGCATCTGGTAATTTTCTGGTTTTAAATAAGGGTTCCCAGGGAAGAAGGATTCAAAAATCACTGAAGATTTCTCTCTGGATATAAAAAGTTCCAGTATTGCAAACCCAGGATTTGTCAAACACAACCTGATTGAAAAATGAAAAGTGAAAATCAAGCGAAATGCTGAATAAGTGAATTCTTGTCTTTAGGAATCCATTGTCTGTGGGTGAACAGGAGGCAGTATGAGTCTAAAAATAGGAAAATTATTAAGGTCAACATCTACAATTTACAGATAGGGAAACTGAGGAAACTAGCTCTTAAAAAATTCAGGTAAGGATCTGAGGACCATAGCAAGACATTGGTAGAACTGGAACTTGATCTCCTGGTTTGACTCCATTTCATACTTTTTTTGCGACATCACATCCTACTCAAGAGTTAATTTATGACTAAAATGTATAACAGTATAAAAGGCCAGTTTAAAAACTTATCATGGATATTCCTATTCCTTTGTACATTATGTTCATGCTTTTCTTTAAGTTTTTAAGGATATTTATAATAGCTACTTTGAAATCTTTGCCTGCTAATTTCATCATCTCTGTAATTTCAACATCTGTTTCTACTGCCTGATTTTTCTTCTGGGTATAGATTGTATATTCCTGCTTCTCCTATCTAATATTTTTATTAGATGCTGGACTTAATGATATTACATTGTTGAGTGTCTGGATTTTGTTCTCTTTCTTCAAAAAATATTAAAGTTTGTTTTGGAAGGCAGTTAAGTTACTCACTCATCATTGTGATCCTTTCAAGGCTTGCTTTTAAGATCATGGGGGAGATTTTAGAGTAGCACTTACTCTCTGACTAGATGCCATACTGATGTGTGGCATTTCTGGGTCTTTCCTGAATAATCCAGGTTTTCCACCAATCTCTCCACTCTGGCTGTCAGGACATGTGTGTTTCCCAACCCTGTGAGAGCTGTGGGAGCTGTTCAGTTCTCAGCTCTCCTGGCTTTGACTGCTTTTATGGAGTTTCATTCTAAACATGAACAGTTTAATGCTGAGGAAGACTCAGAAGAATCCCTTTGCTGATTCCTGAAGCCCTTTCTCTGTGTGGCTGTCTCTCCCCAGGACTCTGCTGCACACATCCAAGTATCTGAATCTCTGATCTCTGTCTCAGTGGGGAGATTGGAGACTGCTGAGAGTCAGTAAGACTGCTATGCTCTGCTTAGATTCCCTCTCCCTACACTGTGGTCTAGATAGTGCTTTCAGGCAGAAAGGTAGGGCAATTGTAGGCATACTTTACTTGTTTCCCTTTGCTCAGGGATGAAAGTTTTATACCACCAGAGTTCAGTATCTGAAAATAATTGTTTTATACATTTCACCCAGTTTTCTAATTGTTTACTGCAGAATAAAAAGTCTAGTCCAGTTATTCTGTCATTGCTGAAGGCTGTTTAATTAGATTTTTCTTTTGATATATGTATATATTTGGTAGTGGGGATTGAACCCAAAGGTGCTTTACCACTGAGCTACATTCACAGCCCTTATTTTTTATTTTGAGACAGGATCTTGCTAAATTGCTGAGGCTGTCTCAAACTTACAGTCATCCTGCTTCAGCCTCCCAAGTTGCTGGAATTATAGGCATGCACCACCACACCCAGCATCTTGATATTTTTCTCTTGTAAGTAAATTCAGGATCCAGTCACCATTTTGGGGGGGAGGGTACTGGAGGATTGACCCCAGGGGCACTTTACTCTGAGCCACATCCCTAGTCCTTTTTACTTTTTATTTTGAGACAGGGTTTTGCTAAATTTCTGAGGCTGACCTAGAACTTACAATCCTCCTGCATTAGTCTCCAGAGTCACTAGGAGTACAGGCGTGCACACTATGCCTGGACCAGTTCCCATTTTATAGGTTAGATAACCCAGAGTTGCCAAGAGTGAGTAAGAGCTTGACAGCACATACTGGGTTGGCAAGATGGCAGGAGCCCGGCCCTTGACTAAATCCCATGTCCTTCCTTCAGCAGACCTAAGCACACTGTGGGAATTACTGGTTTCTATTGGTGGAGACAAAGCCAGTGGAGTAAAAAAAAAGTAGAGAAGAAAGAGCAAAACAGGTGATAGAAGAACAGAGCAGGGGAAGGCTGTATAGCTATGTATTAGGAAGTAGTTTCAGGGCTGATAGAGCTGCAACAAATATTACTCCCATCACCCATAATGATATAGATATAGTAGGCACCTTTCTCAGTATGCCAAGATCCTTCATTGTTTCATCTTTTCAAATCCTCATTCTCTATCTAAAGAGCACCCTTTATCACTATTTCACAGATCAGGAAACTGAGCCTAAGAAAGGCAAAGTTATCCGCTCAGAGACCCAGCTAATATGCAGCAGAGCTAAGATTTGAACCCAGATCTGCAGACTTCAAAGCTCATGCTTTTGATCATATGGTTAACTATCAGGTATTATCTCTCCATGTACTCATTTTTATTGATTTGCCCGAATACTGTTTTCCCCCTTCCACCCCTGTTGGAGGACCATTTATTTTCTTCTGACTTTAAAACCAATCCATGCTAAATATAGAAGAATCTGAACAGATATAGAACATCTGAAAGAATATAAAGAATCATCTATACTCTTATCTGTATCTATTATTTCCAATCCCAACTTTGCTTATTAACTATAATGCTCATCTTCATAATTGCTTTGCCTCCATCAAATATAGGAAGTACTCAATGAATGCCTTTTGATTTCAGGTACCAAAGGAATGGTATAGAATATTTAACTATTACATAACTTGCCAGAAAAGCCATATTTTTATGTTCATGCCTGAAAACCTATTGGGTCCAAGTGGACAAACAATGAGGACTTGAGAATCTTTCTAAATACTTGAAGTAATATTCTATATCAAGTTTTATGGCCCTGGCAGCATTTGTACTATGCTATAGTCATAAGCACTCAACAGATATTCTTTGGTAGGCTTTCAGAAATGGAAAGCAAATTCAGTGCATTTATTCAGCAGATATTAATAAGCTAGCACAGTGCTGGCACTTATTAGGGGGGGATGAAGTGTGAGTTAAATGCAATCAGTCTCTGCCATTTTGTAGTTTACTGCCTAGTGATGAAACAATCAACAAACCAGCCCCCAAAATATTGAGATTAGCAAAAATTCTCCCACAGTGATATTTTCACCTGGGAAAGTTTAAAAATGAATCATTGCAAAAGACAAGGGAAACTTTATAAAATAAAGAAAAAAATATTACTTGAGTCTGACCATACTATCTCACAGGGAAAGATTTTATTTATGTTCCCTTTGGTCTTGTCTCCTTTTCATCACCAGGTTTGACATATAGGTTTAGCTTGGGCCTTTGATTTATAGTGTTTTGAAGAAAGAGAAAAGAGAAGACAAATTCAGCCAGGATGTACCTAAACCCCTGATGTGTTGTCCTAGATCCTGAAATCCTTAGCTACCTCAGGGAGAACTTGCTGGGAAGGTAGTTCCCCTAAAGCCCCATAAAAGAAAGAGTTTCCCAACCCTTCTTTGATATTTATAATTTGCTTGGGTATTGGATAGTCCAGTGGTGATTTTGTAGTCCTTTGAATTATCTTTTAGCATTTGAGTTTAATTAGCTCCCTTCTCCGCCCACCCCTCTGCCCTATCTAGAGTTCGAGTGACCAACACTTTTTTAACCTGTAAATACAGTTTGGTAGAGACTTCGTTTATAGCATACTAGATGTGGAAGGATAGGGAGTTTGATTACCTGTTGGGAGATATTACAGATTACCCCCAAAACCAGAGGCTTAAAGTGACAAACATTGACCATCTCCAAATTTCTGGATCAGAAATCCAGGTGGCTTAGCCGGATGCTTCTGACTCAGGCTGTCTCATGGGATTGTGGTCAAACCTGGACCAGCGCTGGAGGGTCTGCTTTTATAAGAGCATCAGGTGACCCTTACCTGGAGTCTTTGGTTTTTCTCCAGAGGCTTCTCCCCAGGACTGCTGAGCATCCTCAATACATGGCTGTCAGTGTTCCTGACAGTAAGTCTTGAGAGAGACAGAGAGAGGAGACAGTGAGCAGGCTTCACTTCTGCCATATTCTGTAAGTCACACAGACCAGCCCAGGTACAACGTGGAATGCACAGGGTGTGACTACCAGGAGGTGAGGGCCATCTTGTAGGTTGGCCACCCCATGGACTATTGGACAGGCAGAATTTCACTTAGGTAATTGGTTTATTGTGTTGGCTCAGGTGAACTGACATTTACTGTAGCTACTTTTTCCCCCTCAAGAGCTGTATGGCTATGTGTCTCTGAGTCCCAGCAATAAAACCAATTGTATAGTTTTCTTATCATTCTAGGGGGTCCAAGAACTAACTCCTGAGGGGCAGGGATGAGTCAACAAGAAGACTTCAAAAGTTTTAAATCTCATCCTGAATAAGAACAATGCTTCAGGTCTAAGGAAAACCCCTTCTCTTCTATGCTTTAGTTCACTGCAGGGGGCACTGGCCAGGTTCACCCTGTGGGAAATCTGAGGAGGGAGCCTTTTTTCAGTGGAACTATTCTGGGAACACCTTCTCAAACGTGGCCTGGGTGCCTTTTCATCTTCACTTTTCAAAAAGGGAAAAGCAAGAGAATCCAGTCCCAGGCAGCTGGTGGTGCCCGTTTCCACATCAGACCTGGGGTTAGGTCTTCGGCAAGACACATGGTTACCCTGGATCTTAATTTCCTCAACAGTGACCAAGTAGTTGAACCAGAAAGGTGATCAGCACAGTCCTTCCATTTGGCTTGGTCATTTTGCAGCTGCTAGTTCACCAGTATTCCATGGAAGAATTCTACTGCAGTTACCTGGGCACTCGAATGTGAAAGCTACTGGTTCCCACATGACATTTGATACCACCTCAGAACCCTGAAACCAGTCAGTCTTATCTCATGCAAATGGAGATACCCAACAACACTGCAAAGTAGTTGGAGGGAATCTCCAAAGTCCCTGGGCATAATAAGCAGTGTGCAGACCAATTGCTTATTTATATCCAATGTTGGTTTTCTTTTTTAAAAATTTGTTCTTTTTAGATATACATGGCAGTAGAGTATATATTGATGTATTATACATGCATGGTCAATGTTGCTTTTAAAAAGGCTTTAGTTGTTATAAGAGTAAAGACTGTCATTGGGACATACTGAAAAGCTTAAAGAAGGAACTTCAAGATATAGCTCAATTGGTAGAGTGCTTGTCTCACATGCACAAGGCTCTGGGTTCAACCTCCAGCACCACACACACACACACACAAACATACATATATATATATATATATATATACATATACATACACACACATACGTGCGCAAACGTGCGTGAATGCATGCACAAAAAGGAACCTCAGAAGAAAAGGATGGAAAGATTGGATGGTCTTCAAATGTATCTACTGATTTATTTCCCTGTAACCATCAATATTTGTCAATGATGCTGGGTGAGCCTTGTGGGCACAGTGGCTGGCGCCTATAATCCCAGCAGCTCAGAAAGCTGAGGCAGGAGGATCACAATTTCATAGCCGGCCCTAAGCAACTCAGGGAGACCCAGTCTCTAAATAAAATATAAAAATGGGCTGAGGATGTGGTTCAGTGGTTAAAGGCTCCTGAGTTCAATCCCCAGTCCCTCACCCCCCAAAAATAATAATAATGGTGGGTGGTGGGTACTTAGAGGTTAAGTAAATTTGCTTTTATTTGTATTCTAGTTGTTTTAAGGCATCTTCTTCTTCTTCTTTTTTTTTTTTTTAATTAAGGAATGAAGAGAAGAAAGTCTCCTTTTTAAAGGCTGGAGATAATAATTGTTACCATTTTTGTGATTTACTTGTAGCTTTTTAATTAACCTAGTAAGGATTATGTTCTCCATGAGATTTTATACCTGACTTTTTCAGTCTGTGGAACAGATTTCCAAAAGTGGACTCGATGCATCAAAGGGCATGCACATTTCCAAATTCATTAGAGAACTGCTGATAAGTCTGAAAGGCAGTACCAAAATGTCTGAGAATGCCTGTTTTCCCACATCTTTGCTGACATGGGTAAAAAAAACAAGAACTCATTATTGTTCTAATTTGCATTTCTCTCATTAGTGAAGTTGATGATTACTCCATGTAATTTTGTTAGACATGTTTATTTTCCTGTGAGTTTCCTATCCATTTCTTAGCTCTTTTTTCCCCCCCAAAGTTGGGTTATTGCTTTTGTTAAAAATTATAACCTCTACCAGATTCTCCCATTGTTAACATTTTGCTTCATCATTCTCTTGATATATTTTTTTTTTCTTGAAATAATTTGGGAGTAAGTGTATTCATGATCTCCCCACTTCCTTTCCTTTGGGTACTTTGAAGTCTTGTACTGTATATATTCCTAAAAACAGGGATTTTTTTTTTTGGTGCTGGAGATTGAACCCAGGGATTTTTTACCACTGAGCCACACCCTCCAGCCCCAGGATTTCACTAAGTTGCTTAGGGCCTCACTACATCCCTGAGGCTGGCCTCAAACTTATGATTCTCCTGCTTCAGCCTCCTGAATTTGGGATTACAGATGTGTGCCACCATGCAGTGTTACTTTCTTTTTTAACTACTGCATGATTATCAAAATCAGGAAGATCAACATTGATACAGAATTATTATCTAACCCATAGACCTGATTCAAATTTTGCTAGTTGTCTAAATTTTTACCATTATACTGTAAGCCTTTTCTTAAGTCATTTAGATTCTGAAATATAATAATTTTTAGTGACAAGTAATATTCCAACACATAAATGTGCTACAGTTTATTAACCATTTTTGCTGCCTATTATTAATATTTTTGCTTTCAGATACTGCCACTGTGAACACAACCTCCCATATATCTTGCATTATGTCCTGCTGATACACACATTAGAGCTGGCAAGTCTGAAAAGATGTGTGTTACAAAGTGTGTTAGAGACACCTGACTCAGATGTTCTGATCCCTTTAAATAATATACAGATGGACTGCTGACCTCCTTCTCCACTCTTTCTCTTTCCAGCTCCTCTAGTTTCTGATTTTAGGGTGATATCAGATTTCTGCCAGGAAACTCACAGTCTTCTTGGAGCTGGACAGGGTGGTGGGGTCCTGGTCTCTTGTCCACTGTTCTTTGTATCATTCAGACATTTCTCCCGGTTGTTGTCCACTGGTGGTACCCTCTGGCCTTCCAGCATGCAGTGGATCAAGGCATATGCATTTAGTTATTCTGAGCCTGGCTACTATTTCTTTAGAATAGATTGCTGACAGATAAAGCACTCAAAATATTTGAGTCCCATGGCTCTCTGGGAAAATGACATCTGCTTAACCTGCACCCAGCAGGTTGGGAGGGGGCTCATCCCCCACCTGTCAACCCTAGGGGACATTAACTCATTCCGCAGATCTCCTTGCCTACTATGTGTCCTCGCCAAAGACATAGCTTACATGCAAAGTGTCACCCTATTGTTTTAATTTGCATTTTTTTTGGCCAATAAAATGTAATTTTAAAGAAAATTGTGTTAAACTACATTTAACAAAATGCACCATATTACTCATTTTTAAGTGTATAGTTCAGTGGTAATAAGAACACCCATTATTGGGCTGGGGATGTGACTCAGTGGAAAAGTGCTTGCCTGGCATGCATGATGCCCTGGATTCAAATTCCCAAGCATACATACACAAAAAACAAACAAACAAACAAAAAAACCCAACCATATTGTATAACCATCACCACTATCCACCTTCAGAACTTTTTCATCTTCCCAAACTGAAACTCTGTTTCCATTAAACACTTAATACCCTGCCCCTCCCCTGTACCCAGTCATTGGCAGCCACCACCCACTTTCTGTCTCTATGGATAAAATACAGCTTTTTTTTTTTTCAATGTATTGGCCATTCACATTTTTTTTTAAACATGTGGATTCTTTGTAATTGACCTTAGCCTATTTTTTCCTATTGAAACATTAGTATTTTTTTTCATTGAGTAGGAAGAATTCACTGGGAAAATTGAGAGCAAATGGATCAAAGATTTTATTTTTAAGGCATTGTTAAAAGGTTTTGAGTATTTCTCTGCCTGGTCCTGATTCCCCAAAAGGTTTGCCTTCTTTTGCCCCCTCCTGGCTGCAAAGTAGGTATTTCTTTTCTTAGAAATGGGCTTGGCAGGTCCCTTGCTGAGAGCTGGGCTGCCAGGTGGGCTCTGGCATCCCCATGCATCCAGCCTAAGGCTTGTTATTGTCTCTGTCTACAGAAGCTGTTTCTGCCTTTTCTAGGGATCACCCCATAAGGCGATTCCCTTCCTTCTTTGGCTCTTGTGCACCCCTTTCTCCTGCTTCTCCTCCCACCACACAAACCTTGCTTCTTACTTTTGCTGAGAAAACTGAAAAAATCTTTCTCATCTCCCTACCACCTGCATGTGTCCCTAGATACCCCCAACTGTTAAGGAGGATGCACTGTCTGCTCCTATTGAAGGCAGTTGATCTACTTAATCCTACATCCTGTCCCCTGGTCATGAACATAACACCTGCAATAATCTCCTCACTCCTACACTATTGATTTTTTCCCTCTTGACCTGCTCATTCTTAGCAACATACAAAGATGACGTAAGAGTTTCCATCTTAAAAAAAAAAAAATCCTTCCTGACCACATATTTCTCTTCAGATAACTGCCCCGTTTTTGGTCCTTTTTATAGCAAAAGGCTGTGAAAGTTGTGCCTGATTTGTCTAAACCCACTCTTCCACCTCTTCCCTTCCCAGTTTCTCTGCAGCCCACTCCAGTCAGGCTTTAGTCTTCGCCACCCCTAACCTTCTCCCCCTCACCTCTCCACCACTGTTACAGCGTTGCTGTGGTGGGTTTTGTCTTCCAAAATCCAGTGGACAGTTCTCAGTCTTCACCATGTTAGACCAAATAGTGGCATTTGATGCGGTTGGTGACTCCCTTCCTTCTTTGGCTCTTGTGCACCCCTTTCTCCTGCTTCTCCTCCCACCATACTGGCTGCTCTTGTTCAATTTTTTGGTTGGTTCCCTCTACCCTCTGTCCTCTGTCCCTTGGTATTCTCTTTCCACCTCTGTGGTGCAAGTCCTCTCCTGAGAGCCCTAGACATGGGCTACCAGTGACTACTCAGCATCCCCAGATGGGATCTAATAAGCACCTCAGACTTGGCAGGTTCACACATAGCTCTTGATGCCCTCAAACAGCTCTACCTCTCTCTTCATTATCCTCTCTTCATCCAGTTTTGCTTGTTTGTTTCTGTTTTTGTTTTTTAGTACTGGAGAATGAACCCAGGGGTGCTTTACCAACACTTTTTATTTTTTATTTTGAGACCAGGGTATTACTAAGTTGCTGAGGCTGGCCTCAGTCCTCCTGCCTCAACCCTCATTGCCAGCCCCACCTACACCACCTGACCTGCAGTTGCTGGGATTACAGGTGTGTGCCACCAGGCCTGGCTTCATCCAGTTCTTTAGGCCCCTCTTTCCTCCACTCCCTGTACCCAATCTAAGCAAGTCCTATTGGCCCTAACTCCAGATGTGTTCTGAGTAAGGTAACGACTCCACCTCCTCTATTCCATCCAAGCCCAGGCCACACCAGCTAGCACAAACTCCCATAGAAGCCTCCTAACTGGTCTCAAGTACTATTCTTACCCTCCTGACTGCTTCCCAGCAGCAGCCAGCATGATCTTTAAAACTGCCAGATCCTCCACTTTTCTCCCCTGCTTCCAGGGTACTTAGGACACAATCCAGTGCTTCCATCAGCCCTCAGGACCCCAGGTAATCTGGCTATCCCTCCCGGACTATGACTGCTCTTTCTGCTTGTCCCCAGCCACATTGGGCTTCCTCTGGTTTTCACACACAAGCTTATTCCCACCTCTAGGATTTTGTGCTCTGGACCCTTATCCTAGGATGTTCTTCCCCGAGAGCATGGAGTGTTATCTCGTGTCTTTCAGATATCTGCTCAAATATAACTTCTTCCAAGAACTCTTCCTGGCCCACCCATCCAACATGGCCTTCCCATTCATTTGTCTCCTATCCACTTTTTCTGCTTTATCTTTCATCAAAGCATTTATCACTGCCTTCAGAGATAAAATTCTCTTTTTTGTATTTTGTCTGTTTTAGCACCAGGAACCTAAGCTCCATGATATCAAGCACTTGTCTGTCTCTCCATTTTTTATCTTTTGGTAGCTGGGATTGAACTCAGGGACACTTTACTACCTAGCCACATCCCCAGCCCTTTATACTTTTTAAATTTTGAGACAGGGTCTCGCTAAGTTGCTTAGGACCTTGCTAACTTGGTCTTGTTCACTGCTGTACTGCCAGCACATGGAATAATGCCTAACACGAAGTAGCTACTTAAGAAATTTGTGCTAAATATTGGATGAATAAATGAATATTTCTTTTACTGTAATTGAAAGGCTGTGTTTTAAAAAAATAGTACAGATCTCTGGGTGAATTATTTGCTTATGTGTCTACTTTTTTGCCTTAATCTAAAGTATTATTTGTCATGTGAAGGAGTGACAACATAGAATCTGCAGAATTCTGCTTATGTGAGGGATCTAAAGCCTATTGGTACTAGCATCTACTTTTACCTTTTAGTGAAAAGGATTGGAAGTGCCATTTTTTATGGTAACTATCAAACATAATTTGGAGTAGACTAGAATTTTGACATGACCATGGCTTAAGTGAAATGAGACATTTCCTTCCTGGAAAAGGAGGTGGCTTAGGGAATTGAGCAAGATGAAAACAAGAGCTCACTGGGGGAGAAATATTACCAGTCACTGGATAAATGGCATTAAAAGGAACCTGGATTAAATATTTTAAAATAGATCAGCATGTGTGATTACACTACCTGTGTGACTCTGCACCATGTTCAGCTAGAGGAAGGAAAAGTTGTGTTCCATTTGTGTCCAACATGTCAAAATGCATTCTACTATCATGCACAACTAATTAGAACAAATTAAAAAATAAAATTAAAAAAATAGACCAGAAACTTGGTAAATATATTTAGTTAAAATTATAAACATTTGTATATAAATTGACCATATTTAGTCTCTCCAAAATTTATTTTTATAAATCAGTTGTTTAAAATGCAGGGGTTTTTTTCTTCCCCCTGTAGAAACTGTTTCGTATGTAGCATTTAGATTTCCAAGCATGCCTACACTCAGAAGTTGGTTTTGCTTACCTGGAGCCTATGGATCATGATAGGGAGATTGCTTCTCTTAGCCTTTGCCTCTGTAGCTGCTTCAGCAGTTGTTAGCATAACAGCTCAGTCCCACCCTACTTTCAGGGGAATCCCATGCTGTGGGTTTGAGGAATTCAGAATTGCTATGATGTTCAACATGCACCCATGGTGTGTAGTAACTGGCTATGCAGGCTATGCAACTTCTGGAGAACTATAGGACAATGTAGATGTGATACAATGATGTATCAGTGTAGCTCATTTCACTCCCATGTAATTCTGATTATAGAAAGTAATTTTTTTTATTTGTTAATTTTTTGCCTTTTTTTTTTTTAACCATACTGGGTACCACTTTTTTAACTTTTTTGGGGTCGGGGGTACCAGGGATTGAATTCAGGGGCACTTGACCCACTAAGCCACATCTCCAGCCTTATTTCATATTTTATTTAGAGACAGGATCTCACTGAGTTGCTTAGCACCTCACCATTGCTGAGGCTGGCTTTGAACTCAAGATCTTCCTGCCTCAGTCTCCTGAGCTACTAGGATTACAGGTGTGCGCCACCACGCCCTGCTACTTTATTAACTTTGTTAACCTTTCAAAGTTGTATTGAAAGCTTTTGTATTTTAAATGTTAACAAATTTTAATTTCATAGGAATAACCTGTAATTTAATTTTTTAAGTTATCTTTTTTTTTTTTTTTTGTACCGGGAATTGAACTCAGGGGCACTCAACCACTGAGCCACATCCCAGCCTATTTTGTATTTTATTTAAAGACAGGATCTCATTGAGTTGCTTAGTGCCTCCCTATGTTGCTGAGACTGGCTTTGAACTCACAATCCTCCTCTCTCAGCCTCCTGAGCCACTGGGATTACAGGCATGCGCCACCGTTCCTGGCATAATTTTTTAAGTTACCTTAATGTTAAGACTATGTATTTCAAATGTGGGACTTTCTAAAGTTTTAAGATAAAACAAGGTACTTGATTTTTCAGGCTGCATTAAAATAAACTATGAATCTTTTATTTTTGTTTTACAATTAAGTCATTTGATAAAATACTATAAAAAACATTCTGTACCAAATATATTATCAACACAAAATTTGTTTTGTAAGTATTTGTATTGCTGCTCCATGGCACATCACTCATGAATTAAAATGATTCTTGCCCTGTACAGGCCTTCTGTCCAAGGAATGTCTTCCCACACACACATCTGCCATTTCTTTCAGTTATAATTAAACAGTAAAATTATTTGGACAATATTTAAAGAAAAGTACACTGAAATGCACACAAACCTAAACAGTGATATTGAAAGAAAATATAAGTGTAATGTAATTATTTATATTATCTGAGATAACAGGTAATAATAGTTTATGCAGGAAGATTTTTAGCCATTTGCATATAGGAGCATTTAGCTCGTGGTGGATTTGAGACTTGGTGGTTAGGACAGAAGCCATTGAAATATCAAGTATTGCCTCTTTCTTAAGTTTTAGAGATTAAAAATGTAGATGATATTTTATATGCCAGATATCAGAAATAGAATCTAGGTCATCCAGTCCCCATTCTGAGTTGGATAACCATGAGATTATGGGGCAGTCTAGAACAGCACTATTCAATATGGTAGCCAGAAGTTATATAAAGCTCCTTAAATTAAAATGAATTAAAATTAAATGAAGTTTAAAATTCATTTCCATAGTTGTACTTGCCATATTTCAAGTGCTCCATGATCACATGATCTAGTGGCACCACATTGGATGGAACAGATAGAAAACATTTCCCTCATGGAAAGTTCTGCTGGGTAGCCCTGGTTTACAAGAAGGAAACAAAAATGAACTTTCCTGCTAGTGGCCTAATGGCTCTTGCAGAGTGCTATATAAATAGTCTTATTTTGTTTTCAGTGAATTTAAAAAATATCTATTTTTTTGGAGCAGTTTTAAATTCACAGCAAAATCAAGAGGAAAATATAGAGGTCTTGTCTGAACACATGCATAGCCTCCACTGTTACCAATATCTGCTCCCAGAGTGGTGCATTTGTTGTACTGATATGTCGTTATCACCTAAAATCCATAGTTTACATGAGGGTTCATTCTATCACACAGAGTAGTTCCACTTTCCTGAAAATCCCCTCTCCTCTGCCTATTTCTTCTTTTTCCTCAAATCCTGGCAACCACTGATCTTTTTATTGTCTCCAAATAGTTTCATCTTTTAGAGTTTATATATAGGGAAATTGATAACAGGATTTTGAATTGTCAATTGCAAACTTTTTTAGGTGACATATTTTAATATTTTATTAAACTTTTGAATAACCTTTCTAAGAATAGGATGTAATACCACACTCTTTTGCTTACCCTAATAGAAATTTATTTATTGCTCATATAAAACTCTTTGGCGGGTCAGCAAGGTGGTTTTCCTCCAAGCAGCCACGCAGGGGCCCAGGTTCTTTCCACGATGTGGCTCCCCAGGCGTTATCATTATTCACATCCGTCCATTCAAACCGGAAAGAGTGTGAAGTAGTGAACACAATATTTTTTATGGGCCACTCTTGGAAGGGGAACCCATCACTTCTGATCTCATTCCAGAGGAGAGAACTTAGTTATATGGCCATACTTGGCTGGAAATGCAGCCAAGCTGTGCACGCAAAGAAGCAAAAGTCAGATTTGTAGGGGACAAGTATACTGGAATGTCATAGTGAAAAGGGAAACGATCTCAGCGCTACTAGATATAGAATGAAGCAAAATGTGAATGTACACTCTCATCCCTGTCAGCTGTAACTGGAGGATTTCTAGAAGAACCCAGGTAGTTCTGCGTAACTCAGGCCCCACCCACAGAGGCAGGGCTGCCTTTGTACAGTCAGAGCAGCAGACCAGAAAGCATGCTTCCTGCCAGCCCCGGGTGCCCAAACTTAATTTTAGATTAAGGAGATTAAGGTTGCATTTTTAATCGGGAAAAAATGTACCTGGAGCAACTTTATGCAAAATCTCCAATTTTCTGCAATGTAGATTGAAGTTTGTTCTTGTCAGTTTCATTTGAATATCTTAAAATTGAGATTGCCTTTTCCAATACTTAATGTTGAGGTTAATACTTTAAAGTTGTGGATTGATTTCTGTGGCTTATATGAACATATTGACCATTGTAATCATTAGAGACCTTACTTAGCTTTCCTTTCAGAACCACAGGATTGCTTAGCTAAACAATGTTCTTTTATTACTTTATCGAATCCCTCCCTTTACCATACCCGAAGGAGAAGATGTACTCCTTTAAAACAAATTAGCAGTTTGCACCTGCTTTTGTGGGGCTGCTGTTAATATAATTTGTGGAACATCACTGATTAACAAGTGTCATCCGCCCACTGCCCTTTCTTGCACATGAAAACTAAGTGTGTGCGTAATCATGGCAACGTGCCTTTGATGCTGGGTGAACAATTGCAAAAATGGACCTTTTGCACAGTGACAGAACTACTGTGCATGAGACCCTGCATGAGAACATTCAGGAAGAGCAAACTGAGGTCAAGGCCAGTCAATAGAGTCAGTCACTGTTATCGAAAGCCCACCACACAGCTGAAGTTCCCTGGTGATGTTTTAAAGAGCCATTTATTAAATTCCTCATTGCAGTCTTGGCTGAGCGGGTATGTTTGGCAGCCCACAGGACAAATAAGAAAGATATGGGTCTGACTAGGGAGTATTTTCCTTTTCTATCTTCCTCCTTAAGGAGAAGAGAGTGCTTGCTGTGGTAGTTATTTCTGGTATTAATAGGCATGTTGGCTGGGCTCAGAAAGCCTGAGTTAAGATGGTGAGATGCCATTTAAAACAAGTAACAGGAAGTGTCTTGCTGTTGTTACACCTATCGAGCAGACCTCACTTTCCAGAACACTGTTGTTTTCATGATCTTATCTGCTGTAAGAGACCTTAAACAAACATAATTAATTAATATTTTCCTTACAGTGTAAATTTTCATTCTGAGAACTGGCTATTATCCTGAGAACTGGCTGTTATGTAACTGACTGGGCTGGGAGCAGGGTTGGAATATTCTGGTTGTGGTTTCAGCACCTGAGGGAGCCTTGGGCCTTCAGGAAGGAAGCAGTTGCCCGTGGGGCACAGGGCTCACCTCGCACCCTGTGCCTGGCGGGAGGCCAGCTGGCAGCAGGGGCTTTTTTGGTATTCGTGGGTGTGAACTTGGCTCAGGTTTTCTGTGCTATCCATGTATAATGGGGGGATTTGTTATTACATATTCATACATGCACATGATATAACAATATAATTGGGCCAATATTATCCCTTAGTATTTCCCCTTTCCCTTCCCATGTCCATCCCTTTGGTCCCCCTTTGATTTTTATGAGATCACCCCCTCTACCTTTCTTTTCTTTTTGCCTCTTTAGATTTCATATGTGAGGGAAAACACAAGACCCTTGACTTCTTTGAGTTTGGCTTATTTTTCTTAACATAATGTTCTGAAGTTCTGTCCATTAGGTATGCATGCATTACTATAATTTGCTGACTTAAATTCTTTAGGATAAATACCAAGGAGTAGTACAGCTGGGTTTTGTTGTAGTTCCATTCCTTATCTTTTGAAGACCCTCCATACTGACTTCCACAGTAATTCTACTCTTTATTGTTGAAGTTCCTGCAGGAAAAATTATCTAGTTTAACTCTCTGTAACACAACCCTCCTTTTCTCAAATGGAAATAGCTATTTATTAATATGCTTTTTAATAATGTGAGGTTTCTTCAGAACATAATTATGGTATAGCAAAACTAATTAATTTATTTGGCTACAGTAATTTAGTTGAGCATTCTGCTACCTACACAAAATGATGTATTGTCATTTAGCTAGAGTTTGTATAGGACAGCAAGATTGTCTCAAGTAATTCTTCTTCAGCAGTCTATATGGATGACCAAGAGGCCAAGACTTCTCTGTCTCCTCCTCTGCCATTCTGCCCATTACAGGTTACTTACCAAATATACCATGACCTTTGCACCTCTTTTTAACCTTTTATGTCTAGTCCCTTTCCCAGGAGTTCTCTGTCCTCTTTCTAGGCCTGGAGGAATGCTAGAAGAATCCAGCATTGGAACCTCCCCTTGCCTCCTGACTTCTATAAAGGTGGTACATTTCATGTTGTGGTCTTGCTGGTCCTTGTAGGACTGCTTCCCCTGTAGACTAGATCATCTATTCCTTGTGACCACACCATAATCATCTCTGCATTCCTTTGTGTTGCTTCCAATTATTTGATATAAAAATGAGTGCTCAACAAAATTAGTTGCATTCAAATGACTAATGGAAAGATATGAAGAGTATCATTTACTAGCTGCAATGGTGTTAGTTATGGATAGTAGATCCAGCACATTTTACTCTCATTAACAGTATCACCTATTGTACATAACCTAGTTACTCCCTGACATACCTGCTATTCACCCACATTTAGTTGATGTCATGGCCTCAGAGAGCACTTTGCATGCGACTTATTTTAGAATTTATCTGTGAATTACTTATTCTGTTTTTCTCCCTTCTTGCATCGTTAGCTCCATGAAGGCAGGGTGATTTCTGTATGTTTGTGGTGTGCATCCTGAACTCTCCAGGCCTTAGAACAGTGTATGGTATATAATAAATCTTTCATAAATGCTTTATTTTAACTTCTCATTTGTCTTTCCTAATTATGCTTATTTGTATTTTCTTAATTTTTGGTGCCAAGTAAAATATGTTTAATTGTAATTTGGACTACCTTGAACCAATTTAGTAATTTTGAAAATAGATAATAGGCATTATTACATCTTGTTATTGAAAGTTGACATCATTTTATATTATTCTCTATTGTGATAGTCAAACCAAATTTTATTATTGATGAATGACTTCAGGGAGTTCTTTCTAAAGGTCACAAGTGATGTTTAATAACCTGAAAAAAGATTACCTTGTGGAAACAGGAAGTAGCAACATAGCCTAGAAGCCTTAATTTATTTAAGCCCTACCATTGCTCAATGGTCTTTTCATCTGCCATTTTCCAGAGGCTTAATAATCTGAAAAAAACATTCTGGAAAGGAAATTAAACTTGCAGTTTGAGATAACAGAGCTTTTAGAAACTTATAAACTGAAAATATTAGAAAAGATACTGATCAAGGAAAAAAAAGCAAAAAGCAATTTGTTTGGAGGTACTAAGTAAGATTGTCTAAAGTGAAAACTTAAAAAAGAAATGGGCAGATGGTTGTAATAAACTTGGGGAAGATTAACTCTGGAGCTGTGTTCTAACAGGTTTTTACTGATGCATCTGTTGCTAACTAATTTCCCCTTGCCTGTCTGATAAGCTAAGCTTAAGTTTGGAGGTTTTGTAATAGAAGCAATTAAATGTTCAATACTGTCATATTTTTCATTAACTTACCAGTAAGTGGTTGAGTTTATATGGATAATTTGATTTATTTTGAAGTGAATAGTAATTACAAGTTGTGTTTTATTAGGCAGCTTGTTCTTTTGTGATATGATTTGCTTTTAGCTACAATATAATTTCCTTTGCACTTTTTAGTTCATAGTTCTTTAGGGAGAAAAAAATAGGCCTAGGCAATATCTGCAAATATAGTATTTTTAAGGTAGATGAAACAGATTGATTTGGGGGACTCTCAATTTTGGGTGGTAGATTGGATTTGTCACAGACCTGGTATATGATGCCATTATTATGATGCAGAAAAAAGTAGAACTGGACCCTTAATACTCTGAGAAGCTGTCATATGTTTGCAGTATCTCCAAAAGCTGAATATATGTATAACTGCAGTGCAGTAGTTCTACTCCCAGGTAGTTATCTAACAGCAGTGCATCCATATGTTCATGGAAAAACATGCCCTGAAATGGTCAAAGCAGCCATAGCTAGAATCTACCCAAATGCCGGTCATTAGTAGAATGGATAAGTAAATGGTGATGGTTTTCCACAATGGAAATCTGTCATTGCAAAGGAACACTACTGCTGTATACAACAGGGATGAATTTCACAACATAAGGATGAGTGAAAGAAGCCAGGTACCAAAGAATACATAGGGTGTGGTTTCATGTATGCAAAGTATTTTAAAAGACAATCTAGGTGTTCAGAATCCTTTGAAGTACCTTAGAAGAGTAATAACTAGAAACAGACATAAGGAGGGTTTCTGGGGTTCTGTTTCTTGATCTCATTGCTGATTATCCTTAGGTATGTTCAGTTTGTAAAAATTAATAGAGCTTATAATGATTCAGAGCTTATGATGTTATATGCATATACATGTGTTAATATATAGTCATTATTTCTTTTGGTACTTGACTGCAAATTTGTTGACGCCACCAGCCACATCTTTCATTTCTCTATCCAGGATCACGAATGTGGTGGATGTTTAATAAATACATAATAAGTGATTGTTTTTGCCCTTGAAGAAATAAGATGAATGGAGGCAGTGCCTGAGGCAGGAACAAGCAACAGCTTTTGGCAATAGCTTTGTTGTTTCCCTTGAACTGTCTCAATTTGATTAATCCCTTTGACCTCTCTTTCTCTCTCAAAATTTTTCTGTTAAGTATTCATTGTAGAAGATTAGGAAATATGAAAAAAAAAAACCTATAAAAACAAAAAAGACAAACACTATAATCCTTCTATACAAAGGGAAACTCATGTTGTTTTGTTATATTTTTTCTTCTTTTGCTTTTCCTATAATTCCAATGGTTTCATGCCCTCTGTTCTCCTCTCTCCTGTCCCACCGCTGCCCTTATTTTCATTTCTTAAGACAAGTTGAAGTAAATTCAAGAGAGAAACTTCTCTACTGTTGTAGGGTTCTTGGGTCAAATGGGACCTGCATATATTGCTGCCTCCATTTTCTTTCTACCACACACAAAGGTGTAACTCAGAGTAGGATCTGGGCTTTCATGTCTTGCTGGAAAATAGTATCACATGACATAGAACTCATGTTCCTCCTGTCCACAGCTTAAATTTTTGAAATTATGTTGGTCATAGTATATCATATACTCCAAACCTCTGAGAAAGACTTAGAATTCCTCGAGGATAGAACCATGCTGCTTACTAATGCTATTGTCCTCAGTCTCATCTAGAAAGCAGGCCTGGATCCAACAGCTTTTAGACTAAAATCTCATGACTCCTGGTTCCCTGCCTTACAACCTGAAGATTTGCTTCTCTAGGTCCCGCCTGGATTTCTGGGCAGTTGTGCAATGCTGCACTGTTCTTCATGTTTCTGGAACCACATGGAGGCCAGCCAGTGCTCTGTGGCTGACATGGTCCCCTTGTTCTGACCTGGAGCTGTCAGGCTCCTGGGTGCACACAACCTACAGTGTTTGTACTCTTGCTCTTGCCTCCTAAAAATAGAGTCCTAAGACAGTCCTAAAATATACTCCTAGGCGTCTCTCCTTCTTGACTTTCTTCAGATTTTTCCTTCCAGACTCCTCTGAGCTTTGTCCCTAGTTTCTCCTTTGTCTCCTGAAGTATTTGAATGATCCTATTTTAAATTAGATTATTCATCTTTGTAACACTGATAGACTATGTTTCTCCTGACCTTTAAAATACCTTAATGGGTACATTGTTTTGATTGTTCTGTTCTGCTCTGGTTTAGGACAAAGTGACATTTGCATTATCTCTAGACCTCTGCTTAACCCGGTTACTATAAATTATTGCCTGTCCTGAGAACAGTCCATCTAAGTGAGTACCCTGCTGTGCGGTGGTGGTGGTGGTGGGTGTGTCTATGACTGTGATATAGAAACAAAGGGAGAAGTTAAAAGAGAGAATTGTTCAGAAAAGAAAAGCAGGCTATAGTTTGGATTTGTATCTTTATCATTTCTGTTTTATCTAACCCTCGGCCTATGCTAAGTTACCTTAAGTGGCTTGGAACCTCCCATTCATCTGCAATATTTCTGCTGTCCTTTGGTGCTAAGGAGCCAAAACTTAAGGTGATTGTTTATATTTTATTCCCTTAGTGGCCATCAGGGTCCAGATATCTGCATGAGGGTGAGTTTGTAGTGGTGATATTTATGTTCTGGCTGTCAGGAAGGCAGTGCTCAATTTTTTGGGAAAGCAAGTTGGGAGCTGTCATTCACATCCACGCCTTCTCCTGGAGGCCTGGAAAGCCTGGGGAGCAGCTGCCTGCAGGAGGAAGGTTTATGGTAGGGTCTTCATGTCTTAGGGAAGTGGTTCACTATTCTGAGTCCTTCTCTTCCAAAGTTTTTGTCCATTTGTTTTTGAGAAAGTAGCAATGTGGAACTTTCATGCAGAGGAAAAACTAGGAAAGGGGTCATTTATATAATACAAGCAAAAAATAATACAAACTCACCCTGCTGGGTTGCATTCTAATTTGACTAGTTCTTTCAGTACATTAAAATATTAATATTAAAAGTACTTAATTGTTATTGTGAAAAGTACTTAATCTACAGAGTTTGGTGGGGGTGAAAAGTAATAATGGAAAACACAGTTTGCATTTATCTAACTGTTGGTTAGCACTTCTGCCTCACTTCATCCCATCCTCCTCTAGTCCTAGGGGCAAGATGTTGTTGTGCAGAGGACTGCTATAAAAAGATCTGTTTGCTGTCTTAGTGTCTTTGGGCTACTACAATAAAATATCATAGACTAAGTGGCCTATAAACAATAGAAATGTATTGCTTACAGTTCTGGAGGCTGTGAAATCCAAAATCCAGATGTTAGCAGCTTTGGTGTCTGGTAAGGACCTGATTCATGGTTCACAGATGGTGCCTTCTAAGTATATCTTCACATAGAGGAAGGGACACCAGGGCTCTCTGAGGTCTCTTTTATAAGGGCACTAACCTCATTCATAAGGGCCCCTCCTACATGGCCTAATCACCTCCCAAAGGGCCCACCTCCTAAGATCATCAGCTTGGGGGTTATGATTTCAACATAGGAAATTGGAAAAGACACAAACATTCAGACCATGAGCACCCTGCTATTCTCAAACTTATTAGAAAATCTTGTCCTTATTTATTTATTTCTTGGAACACTTGCTAGCATCTCAGAGGACACAGATAGTATTCTACAGACACATTTTGGAAAATAAGAGGTTCAACAGTCAAACCTCCAGCTAGGGCTGAGCTAGAACCAGACGGCATTTTCCTCCCGCTGCATTACCAGCTTTCCAGAGTCTTCCTGCTAGTTGGTGAAAACTAGGGCAGTACATTATAATTCATTATTTCTTATTCCGTCATATACATTTACCTTAGCACTGTGCCAGGGCATTACAGATAGGACAGGGTTCCTGACTCTAAGAAGTGACAGGTAAGAGACACATGTGAACATTCAGTAGACATAATAGTTGTTGATATCATATACTGAATGCTGTGGAGTGTGGGTGAGAGCTGGCCAGCTCCACCTGGGGAATTGGGGAAGGTTTTCCATAGGAGGAGGATAACAGAGTCCCCAGGAACTGTGGAGGCTTCCAAGTGGAGAAACCAGGGAAGGGGAGAGTCAGGAACGTTTTTATAGCTCTTTTTTTTTTTATTTTTATTTTTTTTTAGTTGTAGATGGACACAATCTTTATTTTTATGTGGTGCTAAAGATCGAACCCAGTGTCTCAGGCATGCAAGGCAAGCGCTCTACCACTGAGCTACTACCCCAGCCCTTTAGGAACCTTTTTGATGGCATTTGAGTACTAGGATTTTTGGCAGAGTGGTTGGTAGAAGAGCACAGATGGCGTTTAAAGTCAACTTTGAGTCACTCTGAAATTACAGACATTCAAGGAGAAAGATCTGGAAACCCTCCAGCAAGTTATTTGACCTTCTGGTCTCTCAGTAACCATTTGGTGTCACACTAATAAATGGCAGTTCTCTGTAAAATTGTGCCATGCAGGAAGTTACAGAATCATTTTTAAATTAAAAAAATAAAAGTTCTCGTGACTTAGCCTACAAACTATGGGACTCACTTTTTATTTTCATAAGTGACTTTTTACTAGTAAGTTTCCCCTGTGTTGTGGATTCTTCATTCACATCCCATCTTCTAAAATGGCTTATTAAGGGTAAATAAAACTTTAGCTTCTGAACACGATAGTTAATGAGTTGAAAACTTTTTGTAATTATTTTTCTTGTTGCCTTGACAACTGCTTTTTTTTTTTAAGCTTTTGGTGTTTTTCAACAATATGAGCTACTTCCTTTGGTTTAGCTGAGACCTCTGTGTAGAGATTTGTATCTTATTCAGAGAGTCTCTAATGTAAGTGTTTATGAGGCATGAATTTTTTTATTTTTCAGAATCTTAATAGGTTGAATGAGATAAAAAATATCACATAACTGTTAGCTTGCCTGACTCATCAAAGAACAAATATTGATGAGTTTCTATGTCTGATGTCAAACATTGTTAAAAGAATTTGGATTTATTTTCATAAAATGTCATAAAATATTTTAATGTTTGGCTTTTTAATGTCCCTGACAAAATCTATTTAAAAATTGTTTGCAGATATCAGAAATGCACATCCTTCCTCCTGATCTCCTTTGCTCACATGGCTGTGGCCTCCTGGCTGGTTCTCATCCTTGCCAACCTGTTCCCATCTCAGGGCCTTTATCATTTTCTCTGTTTAGAACCTGTCCCAGATCATTGCATTGCTCCAACCCTTGTTCAGTTAGTTCTCTGGTTAAATGCTGTCACCACAAAGGGGACTTTTTGAACCTCTCTGTCCGAAACAGTATCCTTACCCATCTTTCTCTGGTTAGTCAAGCAGTAGGAAGATCCATTTCTGGCAAAACAGTCCAGACATACTGTACAAAGCCCCTCAATCCATAGCCCTACCCACAGCAAGAGCTTCCAGTTAAATTTTAATGCCTCACCCTTAACTATGAACCCACAGCCAAAGATCACCAGCTACTTGAAGAGATCCTGTATTACAAAATACAAAGAACAAGACTAATAAGAAATAAAGAACATGAAAGAAACAGGAACAATAATGAAGGAGGAATAATAAACGAAAAACAAAAGACAAGGCAGAGGAAATCATCATAGAAATGATACAAGAAATTTAGCAGAGGCATAGCGTGTAGTCCCAGGTCAACAACTGTGGAATAGGCAATGCAAATGCAGAAGAGAAAAACTACTTACCTTAGAAGCAGCAATATACTAATATGATATTATTATATAATAAAAAATATTCTTAGGCTATTTAGCAGTGATCAATATTTATATGTTTACAATAATATAAACACTACATATTGTTTTAATAAAAAAATTGACCTCACCATATTTAGAAAATGGGGAAGGAAGCCTTTGTATCTGCACATATATGTATATCTGAGGCCTAAATTCTTTTTTTTTTTTTTTTTTTTTGGTACCGGGGATTGAACCCAGGGGTGCTTAACCACTGAGCCATGTCTCCAGCCCTTTTTAGTTTTTATTTTGGGACAGGGTCTTACTAAATTGCTTAGGCCTTGCTAAGTTGATGAGGCTGGCTTTGAACTAGAGATTCTCCTGCCTCAGCCTCTTGAATTGCTGAGATTACAGGTGTGCACCACCACATCCAGCTTGAGGCCTAAATTCTTACCTACCATAATAGGATACCAATATATACTATCTAAAAGTGATGCATTATTGTAGGTAAACATATTAATCAAATACATAATGATTTTAAAAACTAGAATGGCAAGTTTCTGTAGTAGACTATGAGGAATGGGGGAGAAGATGATAGAAGGGAGAAAGGAACTATTGTTTTTCACCTTTAGCCTCATGTGATTTTTAAAATCTATGAGCATATATTACATTGATAGAACTAAAAGTTAGTTATTAATCAACATATAAGTTTGTTTTTTAATACATTTATTTTGTTTATTTATTTTTATGTGGTGCTGAGGGTTGAACCCAGGACCTTGCACATGCTAGGTGAGCGCTCAACCGCTGAGCCACAACCCCAGTCCCAACATATAAGTTTTAAGCAGCTCTTCTTGTGAGCACATCATTGATAACAGTTTGATGTACGTTTGATTAATAGGAAATTCTGTCCAGCATGTGGCTGGATGGACTTGCCTGGCAGACTAATTTATTTAACCAAATCCATTTTCACTTGCATACAGAATAATTAACTCAGACTCACCTTGTTGGAAGTCATGCTAAGGATATTTATCATTTCCTTCTCCACCATGGAGACAGATTGGGCTATGGTCAGTGGAGGCTATAAGCTTATTAAAAATGGAATAGGTGTGTGTGATATTAAATGGAGCTTTTTAATTACTTTTGATATAATGACGTACCTTTGCCATGTACTTACTCTTTAGCAAATATTTACCTTCCCAAACTGGCATATTTACAATTTATAACTTGCCATGTCAAAGGAAGCATTTTATCTTTCGTCCACCCTCCAGAAGGATCTCTGTTCAAAATTATCTTTTAAAAATAGCTGACAAATTCTCTTTTGTGGGGAACATTCAACATTTCCATCCTGTGGTTTGGAACTTACTCTTCTCTCTCCTCAGAACCATAGTATACACTTACTGATATGTTTATTTGGGGTATGGTTTAATGTTTTTATTTGGATATCTGAGTCATAGAAGGAGGAATGAATAGATGGATGAATGGATGAATAGATGGATGATGAATGGAGATTGGTAGATGAATGGATGGATGGATAGATGGAATGGATTATTAGACAGGCAAGACCAAATGTATGTAAATACAGCTTCAGATAACAGAGAATATGTTGCGAGTGTTAGTGTTAAGGTTTTCAGTTCATAAAAATCTATATAATGGTCAGCTTTCCAAGCAAAGGCTAAATAATGATCATTCTATTGAAAACCCAAGAGTTACTGCTGAAGGAAGAATCAGTAATATGCTCTCTTAGAAAGTTTTAAAATAACTAATGGGTATTTTTTATTTGTACCATGAAACCGATGTGAGGATCTAGAATTGGAAATGGATATCAAAGTCTAGGTATGGATGTCTTCAGTAACTGTGTGGTGGAAGAATGATTTTTGGATTCCCCTCCCTCTTCCCACAATACTTGAAATCACTTTCTAGACCATAGGTAAAAAAGCCACATAAATTAATATCTTTTGAATTTAGGAGATAAGAAACTGTGAGATTCAATTCCTAGAAGTACTATTAGAATTAATGAATACAGTAAATTACAAGTTGCTATTTATAAGCTGGGCATGGTAGCACACACCTGTAATCCCAGTGACTCAGGAAGCTGAGCCAGGTGGATCACAAGTATTGCCAGTCTGGGGAACTTATCAAGACCCTATCTTAAAATAAAAAATAAAAAGGGCTGGAGATGTAGCTTAGTAGTAAAATGCTTGAATAGCATGCACAAAGCCTTGTGTTTTAAGTGGGGCAGACAAATTTTATTCAGTACCATTCTAATGAGGAAATTTATATGAGAGGAATGGAAATTTCCTACCTATGAGTTTATCTGTGTGCTGTATTATTGTTCTTTTATATGCTTAATCTCTGGGGACATACTTTTTGGGTTTGCATACTGGCTCTGCCACTTACTAGTTGTGTGTCTTTGAACAGTTTCTTAATCTCTGTGCTTTGGTTTAGTCATATGTGAATCTCTCAGCCCACTCAATGCCTATTCCAGTTCCCTTCTAGCATGATTTCTTGTTTTACAGAGGATGTGAACTTTCCATTTCCAGAATCTCCAATAGCTAGTGTTCTGGTTATAAGTCAAGATCTGCTAATCAGGGGCTGAGGTTTTTGCTCAGTGGAAGAGCGCTCACCTAGCATGTCTGAGACCCTGGATTCAATCCTCAGAACCACATAATGATAAATAAAGATATTGTCCATCTACAACTAAAAAATATTTTTTAAAAATCTGCTAATCAAATGCATTCCCATAAACCTTTGAATTCAGACCTAAATTATGTGGGAATAGAGATATGTGGCATGGAGCCTTCATTTTTAGCTGGTAGCAGAAAAAACAACATGGTTCTAGAACTAGCTGCTGTATTGACAGTTCCCTGATTCAGCAGACAATTTCCTGATGGGGAAGTTTTCTACCCCCTTCTATTTTTTATCAGTTCCTTTTAGTTATACACAACATTAGGGTTCATTTTGACATAATTATAAAAGCATGGAATATAATTTGCTCTAATTCAGTCCCAAATACTTCCTCTCCCCACTCCCTTTTCTCCCCCTGCTCCTGTCCCCTCTATTGATATTTTGGCTCTTAAAGTTTTGTTTTGTTTTTTACTTAGTGTCTTGTGGATATACATATATACATATATGTACATAGGAAAGTTAGGTCAGATTAATTCTTCTGTTCTTCCTTTATCCTGTCTCTCCTCCCTTCCACTCAATCCCCTCTGTCTATTCTACTGATATTTCTCTGACTGGGAAGCTTTGGTTGTAACAGCAACTGTCATAGTTTGGAACAGCATCTGTAGCAGCAGCTTCTTAATCCTTTAAGTTCCTGATAGTGATGGAGGCAGCATTCCCTTTGGCTATCCAGTTCTGCTGAATGTTTTGAGCAATGTTTTCTACAAACTTATGCTATAGGCTATTTCTGCAACTCTCCCAACAGTAAAATCAATCGTATTACATTTCTTTTTTTTTATATCTTTATTTTATTTATTTATTTTTATGTGGTGCTGAGGATTGAACCCAGCTCCTTATGCCTCGCAAGTGCTCTTCCGCTGAGCCACAACCCCAGGCCCATTACATTTCTTAATATATTATCTTTCTGCTTACAGTAGCTAATAGTGATTTAAGTTGGTTGTAACCAAAAGCCCAGAACGGTTAACTTACCTCATAGGGCTTTTGAGTTTTTTATTAGTCAGCTTGGTGTTACTGTAATGAATACCTGAGACAATTAACTTACAAAAAGAAACTATTTGTTTTAGCTTATAGTTCTGGAGGTTCCAGTATAATATTGGGTGGCCACATTGCTTTGGGCCTCTGACCACAGCAACATTTCGTGATGGCAGCAGTGGAGGACCAAACCATTTACATCTTGAGCCAGGAAGCTGAGAAACACTGGAGACCAGGGTCCCACAGTTTCTTTCAAGCTCTTGTCCCCCATAACCTAAGGACCTCCCACTAGGCCCCACCTCCCAAGGTATCACTACCTCTAGTAACACCACCCTGAGAACCAACACTTTCAAGACATTTGAAGAACACTAATCCAAACTACACCAAGATTTAATAAGGCAAGACATTTAAAGTGCTTAGAACATTATCCTGGTTGCCCCAGTTCAGTTACTGAGCATTGGAAACATCTGGAAATCTTTTTGAAAATTTCATTTCTGTGTTATCTCCAAGACTTACTGAAGACATGTAATATATGTGTTTGTAGTTATATTTTTAATTGAGGTATAATGTACATAAAGTACACAAATGTGTGTTATACTTTGGTGAATTTTTACATTTGTATCTACCCATGTGACCACTACTCAGATCAAGATGCAGAAAAACAGAATGTGCATGAAAGATGGCTTCTGAGGGTTCCTTTTAGGAGCTAAAGTAATGCACTTGAAGTTTTGCCACTTAGAGGTTAAAAAAAATTTAGTCATTCAGAATGACCAGTACAACTAAGCCATTTTTAAATTTTTTTCTTCTTCATAGTTCCCTTCAAGATTTTATTCCTTTTTAGATTTATGCATTTATATGTGAAATGAAATCAATTTAAGGATGGTATTAGGTAACAAAACATTCTAAAATGTCAGTAAGGTAGTAAATGTTACCAGCAATAACTTCATGATGCTTTGTCCCTGATTATTTTCTTGTCTTCCCCCGACCCCCTGTGGTGATGGGATTGAACCCAGGGACCTGTACATGCAGGGCGAGCAGTCTACCAACTGATCTGTATCCCCAGCCCTGTCCTTATTTGTTTTCTGATGATTAGTTTATTGGCTAAAACGAAGCTTCTTCAAACTAAGCTGTATAACTTCTTTTGCATGATCTCTTCAAAGAGAGTGAATATCATGAGAGGGTAAGTATAATTATTTCCCCTTTTTTCCAGAAGAGTGTTTGGAACAGATATTTTGGTCTGAGGGCCAAAGGCTGAGTATTGAAGTACAGAGCAGTAGGTATCAGCTGAGTCAGAAAGATAAAGTTAGTAGTTACTTCAAAAGCAAATGAAAACAGTTGAGTACAGAGAGAGAAAATATCATCTGCAAAACATCAAGAACATTTTTTTTTATAAAATCAACTTTTAACAACTTTGAATTATTTTACATAATTGACTTTTGGAATGAAACTTTTAGAGCAAAATGTAGAATGGACATGAATTATACTTTAAGATGATCACATACGATTTGGAATCAAAGTCTAGGTTGGAATACTCTTTCAAAGATAGCAGGAGCACGTTGGTAAATTAAGCAGACTTGTACCCACTTAATTAATAGTCCTTCACAATTCCACATGGCTCTTTCCTCTGCCTTCAGGCAAAATCTCCATAAATTGATATAAGTGATACGAATTTTGAACATGTTAATCTCTTAGTGAGCCAAGGGCAATCTGACTCTGACATTTATGATTTTATTGGCGGCCACTTCTGAATCTGATATCTTAATTTCCTCACCATTTCCTGCTTGGCCTTAGGTTAGTAATTATTTCCATACTACTTTGAAGGCATTATTCCATTGCTGTCTGCTTGCAATGCTGCTATGGAGATGTCTCATCCAACTTAATTGTCATTCATTTTTGGGTAATTCCTCCTTTCATTGTTGTAGAATTTTACCTTTGCCTTTAATAATATTTTGTTTTATCTAGTGCCTAGCTATAGATTTTCTTTTATCCTGCTTGCAAAACATTGCGATTGCTAAATCTGAGAATTTATGCTTTTCATTGTTCTGGAAAATTCCCATCCATTAACTCATTGTGCACTGCCCCCCATATTCTGTTTCTGAAATTTCAATTAGATGCATATTAGACTATCTCACTTTGACTAACATACTACTTATTTTTTCCTCCATCACCTTGTATCTATGCTAAATTCTAAGTAATATCTTTAATTTCTGATTTCTTTTTTTTTAAAGAATTTTTTAATATTTATTTTTTAGTTTTCGGCAGACACAACATCTTTGTTTTTTTTTTTTTTTTTTTTATGTGGTGCTGAGGATCAAACCCGGGCCGCACGCTTGCCAGGCGAGTGCACTACTGCTTGAGCCACATCCCCAGCCCTTAATTTCTGATTTCTATTTTTAATTTCTTCTTCCAACTATGTCGAGGCTTCTGTTTTACCCATTTGTGTACATATCTAGTACTGTAATTTTTCACTTTTTCTATAAATTGCATTTTAATTGTTCTTTTTGTTTCTTTTTCTCATATACTTCTTCATTTTTTTGTAGTTTCTTATTCCTTACTCAGACTTTCAATTCTCTATTTAATTTCTTTAATATATAAAGTTTCTATGGGTCTCATCCTGGTGTTGGCTCTTTTTGCTTACTCCCTCTCAATAAAGGTTTTTTAACAGTGTAGATTTTGTGAGTATTGGTTTTATTGTGAGCTCATGATCAGTGCAACTTTTGTTTGTAGGGTTTTTGAGCTGTAGGTTGGGAGCACATTCTTCTAAGATTAAAATTTGCTCTCAGGAGACATATGAGGGCACATCAATCTGAAATCATGTTAAAATAAATACCTGGCTTGGAGGTTTTTAGACCACAATTCAGTCCACAAACGTGAGTTCTGCCTTGTGGTTAAATCTCAGGGGAGGTGTTTCTTTTTTTCTCTCTCTCCACCTAGATCAAGGTCAAGACAAGTTTTCTTACTGTGACCTTTTGCAAGATCTGTTTTTTCTAGTTCACCTTTTCTTTGAAGGTATAACTTCAGGGCTCTTGGCTTTATGTATCAATCTCTTTTAAGCACCCTATCTTGCCATGCCTCTAGACTTCGCATGTTCTGAATCCTGTGAATCTGTTGAAGTTGACATGTTAGGTCTGAGTAACCTCTTGGAAATCCCACTTTCATTTTGCTTCTTAATGGTCTCTAAGGACTGTCTTTACTTTATTGCCTGTTCAGTCATGTATCTTTAAGGACATTTCTTTTCTTTTCTTTCTTTCTTTTTTTTTTTTTTTTTTTGTACAGGAATTGAATCCAGGAGCGCTTATCCACCGAGTCACATCCCCAGCCCTTTTTTAATATTAATTTTGAAACAGGGTTTCACCAAGTTTCATAGGGTCTTGCTAAGTTGCTGAGGCTGAACTTGAACTTGTGATCCTCCTGTCTTAGCCTTCTGAGCCACCAGGATTATAGGCATGAGCCACTGCATCTGGCTTGAAAGACTTTTAAACATATTTTATCTAATACTTTTAGATGTTCAATAAAGTAGAGATTTTTATAATATCCACCATATTTGTAAAAAATTTATAACATCTCTAAAATCTTGCTAGAGTGTCCTTTTCAAATGTAGAAATTCAAATCTATATTTGAAATCCTCATTAGAAATGTTTCAACACATGGGACTGGGGATGTGGTAACGCGCTCACCTGGCATGCGCGGGGTGCTGGGTTCGATCCTCAGCACCACATAAAAATAAAATAAAGATGTTGTGTCTACCGAAAACTAAAAAATAAATATTAAAAAAATTCTCTTTCTCTCTCTCTTTAAAAAACAAAAGAAAGAAATGTTTCAACACAATTACATCCCAAACTCATCCTGGCTGGTACTTCCAGTTGTTTAGTCAACCTCCGTTTGTACTGCTCTGCTCTCTATAATGAGTTTCTGCATAGGTTGTTTTATAGAAGTTTTAAATTTGTTTGGGGCTCCCCCCAATCCCAATTTCTCTAAATTTTTCATGTTATCTGCAGTTATATGCTTCAGAAGACAAGGCTCAAAGACTTACTCGCCTCAGATTTAAGAATAAATGGGGGTAGGGGTTTAGAATTGACTCTATAACTATTCTGTATTTCCCAGTCTCATCTTGCCTTTTTATATGTTTAACTTCCCTGCATTTCTGACTCAGTCTGCAATCATTCTGTGAACCCTAGATCTTTCCTGCCTAATTGCACAATCTTTTTTGTTTTGTTTTGTTTTGTTTTTTAATATAGCCTATTCTCCTTCTTTGGTTTATTTATTAACTCAGACTTTTCCCTGAAGCTCTTTACCTGATTTATAGTTGCCCTCAACTTACAAAAACTGCTACTACCATCAAGCTCTGGAGGTTGAATCATTTTAGTCCCACCCACACTCTGGTGCTAGTCCTCCTCGGGAGGATGTCTTTGGGGACAGCTGGAGGGCCCCACCAGCCTGGGCTTCAATATTTGACACTCCCACACATTGAGGCACCTGCTGTTTCTACCCACACTGAGATCATGTTTACTTTGTAGTGGGTGCACTTGGGACCTCTCTGTAGTTACAGTCCCACTGCTGTGAGATGGGTGGTGTTCACGGTGATTCATCTCTTCATTTGTGTTAGCAGGGTGGGGTTGTAGCTATTGATAAAGATGATGTTCCTTCCAGTCATACTAACTGTTTGTCCATCTGGACCTTCCTTATGATATGCATCTATCACTGTGTAGTAGAAATACAAAAGCGTTTACAATTTATTTTCTTAAATCCCAGATGTTAAATGACAAGCGCTTTAATACCTAGATATAACATCTCTGCTATGGGTACTGCTCTTGTTACTATGGTAATGATTACAAAAATATTTTTTTATTTATTGAGTGTTTACTATGGGCTAAGCTTTATGTTAATAAATCATTTAATTTTTTCAATAGTCCTATGAGATAAGAGCTATTAGTATAGAAATTATATAGAAGAGGACATGAGATTAAGCGATGTTAAGTTACTTGCCAGGGGGGCTGGGGTTGTGGCTCAAGCGGTAGCGCGCTCGCCTGGCATGCATACGGCCCAGGTTCGATCCTCAGCACCACATACAAAGATGTTGTGTCCACCGAAAACTAAAAACAAAAATAAATATTAAAAAAAATTCTCTCTCTCTTAAAAAAAAAAAAAAGTTACTTGCCCAGGTCACATAGCTCAATCTTCTGAATCCAAAATCATTATTTTCAAACATTCAGAGGAAACTTCCAGAAGGAGCGAAGACATTTCCTAACAGGCTGTGAACAGTGTTAGCATTTTACAAATAAGAACTGGCCCCTAGGGTGGTGATTTTGGAGGGGAGCCCTGAGCCATATAAGTACATTCTGGTAGGTGGAGGTTTTGATAATTTTTCTTTTTGTTTGCAGTGCTGGAAGTCACTCTACCCCTGAGCTATATCCCCAGTCCTTGGTATGTTTGTTTACAATTTAGTCTGTGATTTCTTAGATCAACATGGAGATCCATTGCAAAAATCTGCAAAATCCTGCTAGCAAAAATCTCACAAAAACCCCGCTACAGGTAGAAATGTCAGACTTCCCTGTCTATCTATTCCCAAGAGAATATATGTATTCTCAGATATAGTAGATGTCAACACTGGGATTGTCTGTGTTGATTTGGAATTTTGTTCAGTTTTTCTTTAGGTTTTAAAATTGCCAAATATTGACTTGTTGATTTGGGCAGATTGTGGGAGGCCCCCATTCCTCTTCAATAAAGGGTCACGTTTCTTTCTGCTTCCTCAGAAAACAGGAATGATCTTCTTGCTAAATGTTATGTATCCATCAATGTACTTGAAGCATCATTTTTAAAAAGCTTATATTTTTCTTACAGTTAAGGTTAAATTTTCAAGCTTCATCTTAGTTGGCTGCTCACATTTAACTTAATTCTGCTACAGTAAACAGTCATAATCAAAATAGCAGTGTTGCCATAGCAACCAAGATCCAAATCACTGGCTTTTCCTTTCTGCTCACAAGGGCTCCTTACTCATCTAGGCCAGGATATTAAATGAATCTGCAGAAACCTCCTATGTGAAATGAAAGTTTAAAAACCATTTGAGGGAAAATATTTTTAAATTATTGTTTTAAGTGTTTCGATGATGTTCTGAACTCCAAAAGACTCCTAGAGGAAATTGTCTCTTTTCTCCTTGTTTGACAGCCTCCCTCATTGTCTCCTCTTAGGACATGAAATATAGAAGCACCCAAGAATTATTCTTCAGCATAAGGCAGGGTCTGGGGATTGTAATTCTTTGTCTCAGCTCTAGCTATAAGGTTCTAGTTCAGAAGAGTTGAACCAGATAATTCCCAATGCCTTTTCTAGATATAAAGAGGTCAAATTCTGATTCTTTAGGGTTGGGGGCGGAGCTCAGTAACAGAGTATGTGCTTTGTATGTGCAAGGCCCTGGATTCAGTCATGTGCACCACAAAAATAAATGTAGACATACATACATACATACATAAATTCTGATCCTGTAACTTTATGACAAAATGTAAAACCAAGTAAATCAAGTTTCAGGCTAAGCTTCAATCTCATAACAAAGAAGAGAATTGTTAAACATTTTTATGATCCAAGCCAGTAAGTCCTAAACTTTAATTAACTGAATCATCAATGTGAAAGGGTGAAGTTTCTAAGCTGCTTCTAAACTGCAAAGCCTGAGTTAAAATGTAAAAGACCGGGCATTGTAAAGTTTCTAAGCTGCAAGGCCTGAGTTAAAAAGTGAAGGACCAGGAATTGTTAAGTTCCTCTGCTACATCCAGAACCTGAAATTCCTGAGGCAGTTAAGACAACGCCCTACTGGCCATTTAGTTGATTAATAGCCTAGGGCTCTGTGCAGCTTGTCTCGTAGGCATACAGGGCCCGAACCAATCAGTTTGAATGTAACCCCCTCCTTAGTAATGACCTATCACTCCAGCCTGCCCTGTTCCTGCCAATGTATGTACTAATCAAGTCTAAAAATTGTTGTTTGACTTTCCCATGGTGTATGGTGATTTGTTAAAGGAGACTGTGATGTATGTAAAGTCCCCGCCCTCCCCAAAAAAAGTGTACTTAAGCATTGTTCAACCCCAGCTCTGGGCTCTGGGCTGCTCTCCCTTCTCGAGTGGGCACGGAGCCCCAGCATGCTGGAATCTCAATAAACCCCCTCCTGCTTATTGCATAAAGTCAGTCTCTTGGTGGTCTCTTCCTCCGGTGATAGCTGGGCCCTTACAAATGGAGGCCCTGTCACTCCACTGCCTGGCCCACTACTGCCAACATGTAAACCTGCCATGGGTTCTTATGATGACAAATGATAACCATATGAAGTTTCCATGAATTAGAGAAATTAATGAGCAGATAGAGTTTTTTATGTTTTAATTGCCCATCCCTTCATCCAGTAAGTCTGGAAACTTGATCCTTGTCTCAGTTTTCTTTTCTGAAAAATCAGACCTTGTTGAGCCAGATATTTTCCCAGCCTTGGATCCACTTGGTACATGACTTTTTTATTAAATGGAGCTGAAACACAATATCCTCATCTTTTGGTGGTAATAAGCTGACACTGTGTATTGCTTGAGATTTGTCATTAAAACAAAAACTAGTATTTTCTCAGAAGTCTTTATTTCTCACATTCTTTTTATCCACTTTCTTGTAAGAGACTGGAGTAATCTATTTATGAGATTAATCAAATAAAAATTAGACAAAAAATGTCTTCTTAATAATTCATTTTGTATGCTATTAGAAAGAGGATATAAAAAGAGAGGAAACAAAAAAAAACAATATAAAATGGTTAAAAAAATATGAATAAGCAGTTCACAGAATAGGAAATTGAAAGGGCCCATAGTGTGGCAAAAGCAGCTCAACCATAGTAATAATCAGGAAAATGCAAACCAAATAAGGTGATACAATTTGAAATGTCTGACAATATCAGGGTTTGGCAAAGATGTTGAGAAACAGGAAAACCCAGACACTGCTGGTGGGAGTGTAATTGCTACAACCACTTTGGAGAGCAGTTTGGCAGGGTCTAGTAAAACTGAAATGCATATTCCCCTTGACTCAGTAATTCCATTTCTGGATGTATTTCCAGAGAAAGTCTTGCAAGTTTACCCAAGGAAGTATGTGTCAGGAATTAGCATAAACTAGATACATCAGTCAACCAATAAGGAATCTCCACACTTAATGGCTTGCTGGCGTTACTTCACAAACCACTCCCTCTGGCAAAATGCCAGGTGCCATCCTGACTTGTTTACAGACTCCAACAAGTTTACCCAAGGAAGTATGTGTCAGGAAACTCACTGAGTTTGTGATTATGAAAAATCAGAATCAACCTATGTATCCATCAGAAAGAGAATGGATGAAAAATAATAGTATGTTTCTATATTAGAATAACATAAACCAGATTCATATCTGTCAACAATGGCTAGAAACAAAAAATTACAAAGTTGGAAGTAAAAGTTTGTGTATCAAAAGCAGGATGCAAAACTTTGCATATGGAAAGTAAATTTAAAATAAGCACTATACATAAAGCAGTTCTGTATGGCTGATAGATAGATAGATAAAAATGGACTGGAAGGAAACATTCATATCCGTGAGAGAGCAATCAACTTTAATTGAAATACTTAATGAGAAAAAGGTTTGAAGCAAATGTGACATTATGTAAATTGTCCATTTGGGGAAGTGTGAGCTTGTTAGTTCTCCATAATTTTTAGAACATTTTAATTTCTTACTGGGGAACAATATTGACCAAATTATATTGTTATATTATGTGAATATACAAATATGTAACAATGAATCCTACCATTGTGTATGATTATAATGTGCCAACAAAAATATGGGAAAGAAAAACATCTTAATTTCTTAAGAAAATATAAAATTTGCAAAAATAAAATAACTTATTACTCAGACCATTGACATCACTAAATGGCCCTGGCACCTGATTTGAAGGGTCTTTACTTGCCCACATGTGTCTCTGGTTTTTTCCATCATTCATTTTATTCCTCAACAGTGTCCTCTGAGAGGACCCTATCCTCTGTGCATTGCATCTGTTTGTCATTAGGATGAAGGGTAACAGCATATGCCATTTCCCTCTGGGTGATTCATCCACTTTTAGCTTTCAGATGTAAACAAGTACAGACAGAGACTGGCTTCAAAAGCACCTGACAAAAGCATCCATCCTTTTGAAGTGTTAATTTGGATTAAATTATCTTGATATCCACACACCCTCTCTTTGTGAGTATGTGGTTTTTGTCCTTTAAAGGAAGAGTTGCAAATTCTAAAAGGTGTAAACTGTGCTTGGTAGGGTTGCTATCACGGAAAAGCAAGCTTAAATTTATTGATGTTTGGATCATTAATTTTATTATTAGTAAGAAAGGATATAAGGTGCCTTAGAGTGCCAATGCTGCTATTTTTGCACTGCAGAGAGTGGCAGGGTGGGGGTGGGGGCAGATAAAACGAGAAAGAAGAAACCTTTGAGGGACAGATGGGTAGAGTGAATGGGTCCTTCACTTACTGGCAGTAACCAGGTTCTCGGACAGCAAGGGAATACAAGAAATACCAGTTATGAAAACAAATACCACATTTAAAAACATAAAATTCATAATATATTTTATGAAAAGAGGAAAAAGAAAAGGAAGATTGTGTTGGAGTAGTAGAACAAACCCAAGATCTATCAGAAAGTAAAATCTGTACACGTTATATATTTACACATGGACTGGGATTATTCCAGCTTCAATCTCAGCCCCCTGTCCCATCCCATGACATAGGATATGGGGTAAGAATGTGCCACTGTTAACCCAGCTGTATCTGCCCATCAATGTGTCATGATGCTTGTACATACGTTATGAATAATGTAATCTGGGGCCCTTCCCAGAGTGAAAGAGGGCACCATTAATAACTAATTGAGACAATAGGCATCCTGGATAAACCTCCCAGAAGCCCTAGAGAGTACTGGTTACCTTAATAATAGCATGCTTTTACAGTAGGGAATGCCTGAAGCTGGCTGGTTATCAAAAGTGCTTGCCTGGCCTCTCTGCCTGGCACATGAGTCTCTAGAGCCTAACCTGGCCTCTGCTGTCTTGTAAGAATTCTCTGCCCTCATCAGACCATGCATATGAGGCTCTTGGACATCTTTCTCTCTATACCTTGCTTCTGGCCTTCCCCCAACTGGCATGGCTTTCCTTCCTCTGAAAATGACTCATCTTTCCATCCCAGTATTACCTGTTCATCCTGGACATTAGCAGCCATCACTGGGCCAAACTCTGTGCCTCTAGTAGTAGATGGTCTGTAATTATTGAGTCTGAAAGACAGAGACATCTGGGCCACTTTAGAAAGCTGGGCCTCATTTCCTTGTAGGAGTGTTCTGCAGGGGCAGCTAGCAGAGGAGGACAACACAGCACTGACCACCTGGGTGTGGACATCTCATGCTTCCCTAGCAGATAAGACAACACATTTGCTATGGTTTGAATGGTTTTTGAGTTTGTCCTCCAAGGGTTTGTGTGTTGAGATTCAGTTTCCTTTGTGGGTTAAAAGGGTAGAATCTAAATCCATCTATGGTGTTTAGAGGTGAGGCCTTTAAGAGGTGATTAGGATTAGGCAAGGTCATCAGGGAGGAGCCCCCATGATTGAATACTGATGGCTTTATGAGAAGAGGGAGAGAGAACAGAAGAGAGTCACACACATGAGAGATGTTCACTGGCTATTCTTGGCTCTTTCTATGTGATTCCCTGAACCAACTTAGACCTCTGCCAGCAAGAAGGCCATCATCTGATGTGAGCCCTTTTAACTCCAGAACTGTGAGGTAAATAAACCTATTTATAAAGTTATATAGCCTCAGGTATTTCATTATACTAAGGTAAAACAGACTAATACAATGATACTGCAAATCTTTATCCAGGCTGCCTTAGAATGTCACCTGATCTCCAAGAGCATCAACAGAAGCCTTCAGGAAAGATAACTATGGAGCCAACTTCTTCTTAAATCACAACTGTAAAGAATGGGTAGACCAACCAATATCCAACAGAAATGTAATCTGATGTCATTTAAAAATTTCTAGGGCTAGGGATATAGCTCAGTTGGTAGAGTGCTTGCCTGGCATGCCCAGGACCCTGGGTTGGATCCCCCACACCACACACACACACACACACACACAAAAAAAAAAAAAAAAGAAAGAAAAGAAAAAAAATTCTAGTAGCCACATTTAGAAACATAAAATTCATTTATTTGTTTAACTTAATACATCAAACATTACATCATAGTATTTTTAAATTATTGAGCTATATATTTTTTCATATTAAGTCTTTAAGATCTGATATGATTTTATACTTGCATCTCCATTTAGACTAACTGCTCTGCAAGTGCCCATTAGTAGCATGTTGTTAGTAGCTAGTGTATTGCATAGCACAGAGATGTGTATATTTTCAGATCACACTTTATTACACTGTGTGGAATTCTATCATTTCCTATTGTAAACTGTTTCATATTTTTCCTTATATTGTGCCAATCTTTAGGAAGTGTCCTTGAATTGTAGGTATGTTGGGAATAGAAATTCAGCTGCTCATATTTGTTCTGCTTACATGTCTCCTTTAGAATTTTGTTAACCTTAATTTCATTCACTTGCTTATTCATTCCACAAATGTATTAGTGGGGGGGCGGCCTTTGGATTTATTAAATATAAAATAGATAGGTCTTTGTATGCCCAAGGTCAATTATGTCTTTGAAAATGGAACTCATCAACTAAAAGGAAAAATATTTTAATGAACTGAGTATTTACCATGTACTAGGCACCCATGTTAGGCCCTCAGGATATAGCAGGTAACAAGAAACAAGAGAGTTTAAAAAAAAAAAAAAAAAAAAAAAAACCTTGAATAGGGAAAAATAGAAAATCAACAAATATAAGGCAGGAAGGGGAGGGTGGGGATAGCCTGATTTAGGGAAGCAAGAAAAATGCAGTTACTAGATATTGTGGTAAAATATGTGTAACAAGAAATTGACCATCTTAGCCATTTTTAAACATGCCCTTTGTTATTACGTTCACATTGCTGTCCACCACTCTCCAGAGCTCTTTTCAGCTCTCAAAACTGAAACTATACCCATTAAATAACAACTCTCCATTTTCCTCCCACCTAGCCCATGGTAACCACCACTGTACTTTCTGTCTCTATGAATTGATTCCTCTAAGTAACTCATCAGAGTAGAAACATGCAATATTTATCTTTTTACAGCTGGTCTGTTTCACTTAACATGATGTCCTCAATATTTATCCATGTTACAGTTTGCATCGGGAGTATCTTCCTTTTTAAGGCTGAATGTTATTCCATTGTATGCATATACCACACTTTGTTTATCATGGGAACATGATTCCTTCCACCTTTGGGCTATTATAAAAATGGGAAATGAAATTTTAAATAGTATGCTCAGAGAAGGTATGATAGACTGAATTGCTCTTCATCAGTATTCTCTCCCTATAGGATAATTTTTCATGCTCATCCTTTTAAATCAGGTTTGGCCATATGACTGCACATTGATCACTGGAATGTGAATAGGGCTTCCTCACTCACTGCCTGCTTCCACGTGCTCTTTTAGCTCTGTTACATACAGTCACTGAGCAGTTAGTATGCTAACTGCTGCTCCATCAGACTGGTTTCTAGGTTAAAGGTAAGGTGAATAGGTCTATTTGTATATGTGTATTCTTGTGGTATGATACATTTCTATAGGTTGTGATAACTATTCCTTTGTTATTTCAAAAATAAGCACCTGAGATTTGGTGCTTATTTGTTATGCAGTATAACTTAGCCTATTATGACTGATACGGAAAATTTACTGAAAAATTCACATCTGAAAAGAAACCTAAAGGAGATAAGGGAACCAATCATGCAAACATATGAAGAAAGCATGTTGCCTGAAGAGGAACTGCAAATGCAAAGGTTCTGAAGGGGAGCTTGCTTAATGCATTCAAGGGTCAGGAAAGAAGCCAGGTTTCTCAAAGTGGTAATGCAGTCAGAGGTGTGAGTGCCAGTCAGACATTCATGCAGGCTTACAGGGCTGGACTTAAGGTATCACTTAATTGTGTTCATTCTATGATTCTTTCCTCCCTAGAGAATGGAGTAGGGTAGCAGAAATAAGAGGAACAGAAAAGGGTATGAAGGAAAAGAAAGCAAAGACCAGAGCAGGCAGATGCAGTGTAGCAGAGCAGAGCCCCTGATCTGTGGGCCATAGCCCCTACTGTTGTCCAGGGCAATGTGAGGCTTCTGAAGTTTAACATCTGTCCCCAAAGATAAGTGGTGTATCAAAGTGTACTAATAAATGACTTGACTTTCAGGAAGTGCACCCCACATCCCTATTCATCTTGTTCTTATGCCTAGGACTTCCTTTTAGAGCCACATAAAACCCAGGGAGCCTCCATCAGAAAAACCAAGGTATCCAGGCCTGGGAACTGGGGAGTGTGCCAGTAGCACCCTGAAATGGGTAGATTCCCATCGAGCAGCATAGAAACAGACTTAGAAGCCACATAATCCTTCTTTTCCTGGATCCTCATGCTTTCCCAGATTTTTAAATTGAGTCTTAGATTCTGTACAATCTTGAAACTACAGATCCTCCTAACAAGCTGTTGCTAGTAAAAGAAATGGGGGAAAGGATGGCTATTGATAAAGACGTGTGGAGACAAAATTCTAAATATCAAATGTATTTAGTAGAAACTTGTTAAAGTTGAAGGCTAAAATGTTTTACAGAGATAAAATCCTGCTGTGCATTTATCGACCACAGATGTAGCCATGGAAGTTTCTCTGGAAGAATTCCCCAATTAGACATTGGGGCTTCTGAAGGCAATGACATCCCTCACAGTACACAACTGTGCTAAATGATTGTCTTGAATTACTGAATTCAAATTATCATTGGTAATTCCTAAAACTATAAAATATTTTTTCTTTTAAAAGAATCTCAAACATCTATATGTTCTTCCCCACACTTCCAAGAGAAAATTTAACAAATGGACACTCTGGTAAATGGGTTACCTTGAAACAATGCATGCAAAGACATTGTGATATCAAGTCTTGATGACCTCCTTTTCTTCTTATAGTTTTCTAAAGAAATCTTGCTCATGATGGAAAGCATGTCGAAGTAGAAAGGAAAGTTTCATCTAATTTATATAATGCCAATCATTGGGAATGGGGTCCTTGCTAAGAAAGAAAGAAGAAAAAGCCATCTCAAGGTCAAAGAAGGGAAGAAGACATAATGTGAATGGGGACCAGCAAGGGGTGTTGTGCAGCAGAGGAGGAGCAATGGCAAAGCTGCCTTGGGAGCTCAAGGCCAGCCAGTCTGTTACAGTGCAGTGGGATTCAGCATGCACTTTCTCTCTTTCCAAAACTCTGTCCTTTGAGTCAATGTTCCTCTTCAGGGTAGGAGTAAATAGAGGTAGGGACATTATTGGCATTCTGAGGACGAACACTTCTCTGTTGTGTGGGACTGACCTGTGCCCTGCAGGATGTTTATGTCCTTGAGCCCCTTCACTCAATGCAAGCAGCACTTTGCAATCACTAACACCCAAACTTCCCCAGACTCTCCCTGTGGTGGTTTTCTGTCACCATTGAGAGCCCTAAAATTTTGCAGCATACCAGCATGTAGAAAAAGATGGGATTGGAACACAGCTGGGAGGATGGACCACTGAGCAGGAACTGACCAGGTTATAGAAGATCCACCTTTTCCTGACATAAAGAAATCAGGAAGGGATAGGTGATAAGCTCCAATTTTGGCAAAGAAACAGTGACATTGGAAAGACCACAACAGCAACATGACTAGAGAGAAGGCTTTGTAGCTGTAGTAAAGCACATTTTAAAGGAAATCAAAGACCGAAATGAGGCACATTGGAAAGAACTGACACAGTAAATGACTCAAACCATATGTCGTTCTTTTAAAAGGGGAAGGCTGTTTCTTTGAAGATGGGTCTCATTCTGCTTGACATTTTTATGAAAAATTCAGGAGGCAGGCTAGTTTTGAGGCTTTTTTTGTAGACACTGGATTTCAGAAGTTAAAATAAAATTAAACCTAAAAATGAAACTCTGGTGAATATTTGACATCTTGTATATGAAAGTATGTTGACCAATTACTTACCAGGACATGCTGGGCTATTTGGAGTGTCCTGTATATGTGACTACCATGGGTGGGCAGATTTCAAGAATTCTCCAAATTCCCCAGAGTTCTTGAGGATCTCCTTGCTCTTAGACCCTTCTCAGCCCCCTTCCTCTTACCTTCCTACCTAAAGCCAGATCATCTGTGGGGAAGAAGGTGGCAAGGGACACCTATTCCTGCCATGTGGACCCTCATCCTCCTTCCTTCTTGGTTCATTAATAGCAATACCATTTGTTAGGCAAGTGCTTTTTAGCCATGTCCCTAGGCTTTTTCCATTCACTTGTTTGTTTTAATTTTAAAGTAGAACAACAAAGAAGTTTTCACAATTATCCCTCCAAATTTAAAAAATTTTGTTAAAAACAACCTCAAACTCATAGAAAATTTGCAAATACAATACAGATAACTTTTTTGTGAATTATTTGAAAGTAAATTGCTAACCTGATATCTCTCACTCCTGGTTATCCTACAAACAAGGACACTCTTGGACATAATGAAATTGAAATATCAACATCAGGAAATTAGCAGTGATAACTTCCTACCACCTAATCCACCAGCCCCATTCACAGTGCTTCAGTTGTTCCAGTAGAGTACTTTATAGTAAAAGGATCCAGTTCAGAATCACCTGTTGCTTTGAGTTTTCATATCTCTTTTTAGACTCTTGCACTCTTGGGCAGTTGCTTAGTATTTCCTTGGTTTTCATGAACTTGGCACTTCTGAAAATATAAGCTATTGCTGTTTTTCTGACATCAGGTCCAGCAAGAGGCCAGTACCTGCCTCCCTCTCCTTCCATCCACCCAGGACACATCAGTTCAGCAATGGGGTTGTTGGGAGAAACAGACAGGAGAACTGGGTAGAAGTTCTGGGCCTAGCAGAGTCAAGGGAAGTTTCTTTAGCTGCTTCTTCCTCTTTCTCCTTCTCCTCTTCTTCGCTCCCTTCCTTCCATGATTGAGGAGCATACAACATGGTTTTAGGCTTTCTGGGAACCAGTGTGGTGGGCATACCATCCCTTACTAGTGAATTCTTTTAAAAACATGGTTTCTGTCGTTGGTCATACTACCTTGTCTGGCCCCTCTGAATTCTTGCTCTCCTGCCGCCAGGCTGTCTCAGGGTGCCGGGAACATGGTCAGCTGGTAAAGGAGATGAACTCGAACCAGTTATAAGTAGTTTTTGTTTCTTTTTGCAACTTGGTCTTTGTTGGCCCTGCTCCTCTGTTTCTGTGATCTCTGATTTTTGGTTCTTTCAGGATAAGTTTGCAAGTGGCCTTCTGTTACATGCTAATCCTTACCTTATACTGCATTTCTCCATTGAATTCACACTGTTCCAGTTAATGTCATCACATTGTTATGTATCTTTGTATATCTTGTGTTTAATTTTCAGTTTGATGTCTAGAAGTATGTCAGTCCGGATTCAAACCACATCGCCAACCTTTGCTATATATTGCAGCAACTCACAATGATTAATTGCCTTAGTATTTGCTTTCTATAAATGTGTATTGGATAGATAAATGCTTGTTCATGTGTGTGTGTCTCAGGACATGTATCCACATTTTTTTTGTATAATCTACTTCTCTCATCCTTATAATACCATAGACATTCTAGAAAAGAGAGAATTGATTTAGTAAAACTTTGCTTTGAAGATGAGACTACTGAAGACCAGAAAGGTTGAATGTCGTGGCTAAGGCGACGTATCTAACTGTTGGCAAAACTAGGGCAAAATCCCAAACCCTCCCTTTTCTAAAGCTCCACCCACTGCAGCAAGCACTTTCCTTTATCATTAATTAATGCAAATATCTTAATCATAGCTGTTAATTAAGTTAGAAGCAGGGAACTTTCAAAGCTAATGATTTATGAAAGCTTTTATCCATGTACAAAAAGGAAAACATATTGATTCATAGTATAAAATGTTATAGAATAAAACAGATATATAAGGAATTCTACAAACTAAATAATTCAGATTAATTATTTGTACAAATCTTTTCTTGAACTCATTGATAGGAAAGAAAGCCCTGTGTTTCAGAAGACCTAAGAGATCCCTATATCAAGAATCCGAGTGGTCTGAGAGGTTCAGAAAGGACTAGGATTTGGCTTCAGTTCTGATTTCTTATTGTCTGTGGTTAAATGACTCAGTTTATTTTTTACTCTGCCTTTGAAAACACACGAAGGTGGTGATTTTAATTTAGAAATAAATAGTTTGTAGAATTATTATAGGACATCAAGAAAGAAAATGTCTGAATTTGTGTAAATACTAAGAACTGTTTAATCAGGTGGCTTCACAGTGTTTATGCCATGGGCCCCTTTAGTGTCTGCTGAAGCCTATCAACCCTTTCACAGAATAATATTTTTAAATACATAAAGTAAAATACTGAATATAGGATTACTAAGAAAAAAAACACTGGAATATTTTTAAAACAAATATATGCTATTGTAATGAATGTATGCTTTTTAATTAATGCATAAACCATAAGATCTAGTATCAGCTATAATAACTGTGGTAATTTCTTCTTTTTTTCTTTCTAAAAATGCTTTAATACTTCCATTGTTGTTTTTTTTTAATGGTGTATTTCAGTTGTACATAGTGGTGGTATTTGTTGCTACATATTTTTACATGCACACGATATAAGAATATAATTTGGCTAATATCATTTCCCAGTATTTTCCTTTTCCCTTCCTTCCTTCCTCTCCCTGGTCCCTTTCTATGAAATCCACTCTGCCATTCCCCCACATACTTTCTTTTCCTTTTTCCTCTCTAGCTTCCACATATGAGAGAAAACATATGACCCTTGATCTTCTGAGTTTGACTTATTTCGCTTAACATAATGGTTTCTAGTTCCATCCATTTTCCTGAAAATGACATAATTTCATTTTTCTTTATGGTTAAATAAAACTCCATTATGTACACATTTTCTTTATCCATTCATCCATTCATGAATGTAAAATGATAATTTCAAAGTAGTGTGTCTTAATCTTCTTAGATTGACATAGAAAAATACCATAACTAATAGTACCAGAGGCTGGAAGTTTAAGATCAGGATGCCAGCATGGTTGGTTTCTGACAAACGCTCTTCTCCTGGCTTGCACATGGCCACCTTCTCACTGAGTGCTCATATTGTCTTTCCCTGGTCTCTTTCTTCTTCTCTCTTCCTCCACCTCTTCCTCTTCTTATAAATCCACCAATACCATTGGATTAGAATCCCATCGTTAAGGATTTCATTGAATCTTAAGTACCTCCTAAAAGTCCTTTCCAAATACAATCCCATGAGGGGTTGGGGCTTCAACACATGAATTTTGTGGAACACAAACAGTCTGTAGCATAATGATAAGCATAAATATTTCAAAGCATCTTTTACACATTACAGTGTGATATGAAAATAGATGTGATCTCTTGGTGACAAAGCCATAAAGATTGCTGTTAATATTGTGGTTTGTTGCCTACATTCATCATGGAAGGCGATGCTTAATTTTAGGTAGTGGTTAATAAAAATAAAAACGACTTTTTTTCCCATCCAGATTCAAAACCACCTTGCATTGCCATGCAGGTTAAGACTCTGATACATGCAAGTAAGGTGCTCTTATGATGAGCAAGTAAGTGGCAAGGGCTGAGTCTGGTGAGAACAAATTCTGAAATCAGCTGATTCTGCCATTGCCAGTTCCCTAGGAGCAGTTGTGTGTTGAACTGAAAAGAGACATCATCTGCTCTTGGCTTGCTTTCCAATATTTTTTATTGTATGCTTGATTATTGGAATGTATTTTGTCTTGCAGACAGCAGTAATCCAAATACTGAACAAAAAGACTCCTGGACTTCTGAGAACATCTGGTTTGACATTTCTATGAAAGGCCAATCAGAGATCACAGAGGAGGAGGATGAACTTCGGAAATCCCTGGATAGATTCTATGAAGTGTTTGGCCATCTGCAGCCAGTCTCTGGGAATCTTCTCTCTGCATCTGTCTGCCATTGCCTGTCTCAGAAAATCACTGAACTGGGGGGCCAGGAGAGCCAAAAGTATGCTCTCCGCTGTTTCCAGATGGCCCGGGTCATCTTCAACCGGGATGGCTGCTCAGTCTTACAGAAGCATTCCAGGGACGCACACTTCTACCCACTGGGGGAAGCGAGTGCTTCTCTAGATAATGAAAAGCCAACTCCAGGACTTTCAAAAGATATTATTCATTTCCTGTTGCAGCAGAATGTGATAAAAGATCCATAACTGGTGCTGGCAGTGAGAACAGGCAGCAGCGTAGGTACAGCACTGTGGCCGTGCTGTTGGTACCTCCCCCTGCCCCCCGCTCCCAACCTCCCCCCCGCCCCGGGTCCTTTGGGGTCTCTTGACAGCTGTGTGTGCCCAGCCCGCAGCTAAATGCTTTGCAGTTACACACTGGCACCTGCAATCTGTCCTGAAGTCAGTCAGCCCCTGTGAAGAAACCTACCTCCCATGCCACCTCCCATTCACCCTGGCCAAGGCTGACTGGCAGGGTTAGGAGTCAGAAGCCTGGCTTCCTTGCCTCAATCTATGCTCCAGAGTTCTCTCTTCCTAGGATCAGGCCAAGACTGAGACTCTGCAAGGCATCATAGCCTTGCTCTGCTTTACCCTTTCCCCATCTTCTTCCTGCCATCTACCTACAGGTGTCTCTGAGAGTCTTTCCTTAATACACCTCTTATATCAGAATCCCTGGCTCAGGGTCTACCCCTGGGAGAGTCCAACCTAAGAGAACAGGCTTTAGTGTGGTAAGTTTTGTGAAGGGACAAAGCTCTATTCTGAATCAAGTATAAGAATTAAACCAAGTTGTAAGATGGAGACCACGTGCTTGAGATCATAAGTCCTGAAATAATATAGGGATTTAAATTTGGTGTTTTTTGGTTGTCTGTGTTTGGTATCAGGGATTGAACCTAAGGGTGCTTAACCACTGGGCTATATCCTCAGCCCTTTTTATGTCTTATTTAGAGATAGGATCTCACTAAGTTGCTTGGGACCTCTATAAGTTACTGAGGCTGGCTTTGAACTTGTAATCCTCCTGCCTCTGCCTCCTGAGTTGTTGTGATTACTGGAGTATGCCACCCTGCCCAGCCTTTAAATATGGTTCTAAAAAGTATGCCACACTAGCCTTGACTCTTCTCCAAGATCCAGAATTTCCATTTTATAATGAGGAATGTGGAAGGAAAATTTGGACCATCTAAAATAACAACTAAAATTCACAAATTAAAAAAAAAAAAATTTCTTTGTCTCCATCCTATTGCAATGCGAAAGGTGAGAAGAAATAAACACCCACCAAAATATGTATAAGTGCAGTTATGATCTTCTAGCCTGACACCATGTGGGCTTGTCAGTTTGTGCTTGAAGAGAACAGGAATCCTTTGCCCAGGTGGAGGGTCATCCTTCCTCTTGTTATTTTTTTTTCTGCCTGCCTGCTGCCAGCATCCTCTGTCATCCTCTGAACAGTCCCCTGCCCTCACCCTTTCCTGTCCTTGCCTCCAACACCCTGAGCTCCATTACAAACACTTGCCCAAAACGGGGCCTCACTGCCACCCTGCCCCTGTCCTCCAGGCCTGGAGCTCTTTAAATAGCCCTTGCAGGCTTGCACTAGCAGATGCTCTGCTCTGCAGGTCATGTCCTGGAGGCTGGTTTCAGACTCCGTTGGTAGAATTACATCACCTGGCACAGAGCTCTCTGGAAGTATAATTGGAAGCCTCATACTAATCCCTGCCTTGACAGTTCTTCAAGCAAATTACCTTGACAGAAAGGTTTATATCATTTGTTTTGGGAAACAACAAAAGCTGGCAACCTGCTACAATTGGATTTTGAGAAACTTGAGGTGAAATTTAATTGGCATAAGGCTCCAAAAAGCTTTCCAGAAAGCAGATTATGCAAATGAGGCACCCTAAAAGTGTACATTAAAAGTGAATGCACCATCTCAGGAAGGTCTCTGGGGGACTCTTGGATGGAGAGAGGAGCCTTTTAAAGGTTAACAATGACATACATCCTCAGAGGCTTCCAGTTCAGGGAAGATCAGAGGTAAGAAACTTCTAAGTTGAAGGGCAGAGACACCAGTGGAAGCACACCTATGTTGTAGAAAATTGGAAATGAACAGGCCTTTGAGAGGAACTCAAGAAAGTAAGACTAGAGCTTTTCCTTTGACAAGCATCATCTACCTCTTTCTCCTAATCAATGGGCTCCCAAATAATTGTGAAACCAGAGGGACTTATTGAAAATCTGGCAGTGGAATTTAAGGTTGCTAGCTTTATTGTTTTTTAATGTGAAGCATATTAATAGATGCCCTTGAAGATTGTTGTCATTTTTAGTATTATTCAGCCACTGAAATATTTGCAATTAGTCTCCATGGCTACCAACAGAAGGAAACTGGGTTATTTTATACTGTTTTAAAGGACAAAAAAATAAAAACTAATTGAATCTCCATATTAGAATCAGCAGCTTCTATTTTACAGGGAGATTTTAGTATTAAAAGTATGTGATCTTTATGACTATCAGTGCTGAGGATGCCCAGCAAGAAGTGGACTCTGAAAGCAGAGAATGTGGAAGTCTAAAAGCCACAATCACCTTAGGGTAAAACGTCATGGGACATGTTTGCTTGCTTCTAATTATTTGTGACAGGTCAGTGTAAGATATTTGATTACCTGCAATCATGCTCCTTAATTTGATCTCCAGGAGGTTAGGATAGAATTTTCCATTTATCTCTGTAAACCTTTAATAAAGACTAACAGATAAGAATATTGAGGCTCTGGCCTTTGGCATTATTGTCTAATTCCGTCTTGCAGATAAATTCACTGACATCTTTTCATCCCACGAACATTGTGACTGGCCTATGATATCATCTATGGCCCTTTTCAGACCTACCGGGACCTTTGTGAGGATGAATCTGCTTGCAGAAACATCAGAACTCTAAAGAAGAAAATTTCTAATGGTGTTGAAGTTTGTGTAGCATCATTCCTTTTGTTAGTCTGATTGTATAATCAGTGCTGGGGGTGGAACCCAGCTGGAGTCTCTCCCTGCTAAGCCTGCAAGCTTGCACTGAGCTACCAGACCCCCAAGTCTGTCTTTGTATTTAAGAGCATATGCAACAGGTTGTATTACCAGTAATTAGCACAAAACAGTACAGCGGTACTTTTAAAACTTTTCAAAGCTTGGAAAACATTTCATTAGATGATAATTATTTGGAAAAAATACATATATCATATCACTGAACCTCTGGGTGATTTTCACAAAGTCAGCCCCACTGGGCAACCAGCATTCTACTCAGGCAACAGATCAGATTACCAGCCAGGCTCCATGGCCTGCTTCCAAGTGGAGGTTTTCATCTGGAGAACTGATAGCAGTGCTCTGACCAATTTCCTCAAACTGCTATTAGCACACAAAATCACTTTTGGTGCCACACAGACGCTGTTTATTTAATTGTTAATTTGTTCAGTTCCATATGTTGAAAAATACAACTGCTGCATCTTACTACATCTAATCCATGCTTTTGTAGATACTATGAAGGATAAAGTTAATATGTTTTTAAATTTTTTAAATAAACTGAATTAATCCAAAAATTAATAACATGAGGGGAGCATTTCAAATCTATAAGGAAAAGATAGTGTTTTTAGCAAATCATCTTAGAGAAATTGGTTTCCCACTTTGGGGAAGGGAGAGTAAAAAAAGACTGGATTCTCCATCTTGCTCCCCATATCAAAATGAATGCTGGATGGGTTAAAGATTTCAAAGTAAAAAAAAAAAAAATCATAAAAATCCTAGATTAAAACATATGTATGTAGGGAGAGATCTGGATATCTTGGCATAGGGAAGATCTTTCTAAGAATGGAAAAGCCTAAAAATTGTACAGGAAAGATTTGCTAAAGTTGACTGCCTAAAAACATAAAATTCTACAGGCAAAAAAAAAAAAAAAATGCTTAAAGCCATAACAAGAGCAAAACTAGGAAAAACACTTGAAATGCATATAACAGACTTTTTCTTCAACAAAAAGAATTCTTAAAAAGCATTAGAAAAAGAAGAAAAAAAATGGCAAAGGATATGAACAGTTAGAAAAAACTACCGAGATGCTCCTCAATTTACACTGGATCTTTTGTGTGGGGTGGGGAGGGGGTTGTGGAAATGGGGGTGCTGGGGATTGAACCCAGGGCCTTGTACATGTGAGGCAAGCACTGTACCAACTGAGCTATATCCCCAGTCCTACAGTGGATCTTTTTTTTTTAAGAGAGAATTTTTTAATATTCATTTTTTAGTTTTCGGTGGACACAACATCTTTATTTTATTTTTTGTGGTGCTGAGGATGGAACCCACAGCCCCCGCGCATGCCAGGTGAGTGCGCTACCGCTTGAGCCACATCCCCAGCCCCTACAGTGGATCTTAATATGACCTGATAGGTCCATTAATTTGTGATATGCCCTGATAAATCCATTGTTAAGCTGAAAATACTGGAAGTCAGAAATGCATTTACCATACCTAACCTACCAATCTTTATACTTAACAACACAGTATACTGTCGAGTATACTGATTGTTTTCCCTTGTGACCACTTGGTTGGTTGGGAGCTGCGATTAACTACCTCTGTCCAGCATTTCAAGGGAGTATCATATGTTGTTGGTCCTGCAAAAGACAGAAATTCGAAATTTGAAGTTTGGTTTCCAATGAATGTGTATGGAATGTGAATTAAATACCATTTCACTTTTGCACCATCAAAAATTTAGAAAATTGTTAAGTCAAACCATTGTAAGTTGGGGATGATCTGTGTGTATGTGTATACACACACACACACACACACACACATGTTTAATAAATATGAAATCATGCCTAATTACACTTAACTGTAAAAAACTGAAATGTAGAAAACAATGACACACTTTGTTGTTTGTTTTGTGTCTCAATTTTAATATTTTAGAGAATGACTAAAAGTTGAAAAGAGCCAGGAGTGATGGTACATGCCTGTAATCACACCTATAATCCAGCAACTGGGGAAGCTGAGGCAGGAAGATTGCAAGTTCAGACCAGGCTCAACAATTTAGAAAGACCCTCAGCACTTAGCAAGACCTTGTATCAAAAAAAAAAAAAAAAAGAAAGAAAGAAAAAAAAAAAGACTGAGGAGGTAGCTCAGTGGTAGTGAGCCCCTGGATTCAATCCCTAATACTGGTAAAAATTAATACATAAATTTAAAAATAAATAAATTGAATATATTTGGAAAAATAAGAAAAAATTAAAAGTTGAAAGATATCTAGTGCATGAGAATTTTCAGGAAAACAGGTGCTCTGGTTAGCAGCAATGGGAAGGCCAATTGGGCTAGCCTTTCTCAGGGCAATTTGGCAGCCTCTATCAGAATTATAAAACCACATCTTTTTTGCCCTAACAACTCATGTATTCCACAGCTGCGACTGAGCAACTATAGTAGTGAGGCAGACCCAGAAGTTTTCCTGCTCTCATGGCACTTAGAGACAAAGGCAAGGTGATTTTGAAGAGTGAGAAGTGCTCTGGGAGAATAAAGAATGATGTGGTGGCTGGAGTGGGCACTCTGGACTGAGTGGTATGAGGAAGCCTGAAGAAGGGGCAGTCAAGGTGAGAGCTGCAGGAATCGCAGGAGCCTCGGCAAGTGACTGGGGAATCCAGGCAGAGGGAACAGCGTGTATAGAGTTAATGTGAAAGAGCCTGGAATGAGCTGGAAGCATCTAGACAGAAGAAAGTCCCAGGTGTCTGGTGCACAATCTGCAGAGGGCAAGATGAATTTTAGAATCATAGTGGCCCTGTAGGTCAGGGTAGAGAATTTGAATTTTATTCTAAGGGCAATGGGAAATTATTAGAAGAGTTTAAGCGAAAGAAGAAGATAAGTTGCCATATTTGTGGAAATTTAGAATTTGTTAAGGATCACATTTCAATTGCTCATAAAGAATGACTTACTTAAGTATCCAATAAATGATGAGAGATCCATCTCAAATGATATACCAAAATAAATTGCAGATAGATTAAGGATCTTGATATAAGAAATAATAGTATAAAAGTTACTGATGATACTATGAATAACACTTCTATGATTTTTGCATGAAGAAGTTCTTCCTAAAACAGATGGCCCTGCAAAACAATAGAAGAAAAGACTGACAGTTTTGACTATAAAAAAATGAAAAAACTTGGACTCAAAGTTATAAATCTGTGATAATGGCATTATGTTTTGTGAGAAAATATACTTATGATGTATTTAGGATAAAATATCTTAATATCTGTAATTTCCCTTAAAATACTTTAGTCTACCAGTGCAGTGGCACATGCTTGTGATCCTAGCAACTCAAGAGGCTAAGGCAGGAGGATCACAAGTTTGAGGCCAGTCTGGGCAACTAAAGGCATTTTCTCAAAACAAAAAGTAAAAAGGGCTGGGGATGTAGCTCAGTGGCAAAAAGTCCCTGGGTTCATTGCCCAATGCCAAATAAATAAAATAGTTAAAAATAAAATAGTTCAATAGAAACAAGATGATGCACATATAAAAAAAATATCCACAAGGTACTGAGTCCAGATGATGAGTATGTAGAGGTGTGTTTTCTTTTTAGTCTTCTATTTATGAAGTCTTAAAGTAAAAACAAACCAAAAAACAAGGTTTTTTGGTTTGTTTTAATTTTTTTGTTTATTTGTTTGTTTGTTTGTTTTAAGGAAGAGCAATGCTGAAAGATAGAGCCAGACTGGGAGACAAAATTTTGCTACAGGCATTAACAAACAGAAGTTCAATATTACATATGAAGAGCTTCTGTAGATAAATATTAAAATAGCTGACAAATTGAAAAATGAACCAAGAGAAGGAACAGGCATTTTATAGAAGAAGAAAGGCAAACTGTTGATAACTATGAAAGCCACTCAATCTGTCATCAAGAAATAGAGTTTTAAAATTCATATGGTTGGCCAAACATTGAAAAGTTCAGTCCTATCCAATGTTGACAAAGATGTGGACATGTGGGTACTCTAATGTGAAAGTAGACATCACCTTTGTAATTAGGTAAACCCCTGAAAAATTAAAAATGTAGAACCTGACTTGTCACATAATCCCTTCCATGTTTTTTGATGCCCTTAGCTACTGGCATCCTCTGCCCACAGGCCACTTCCTTAACCAACATGACTTAGGTTAGGATGGTTGAGTGTATGCCAAGTGTCAGCCATCATTTCAAACACCATTGTTAACATGCCCACTTAGAGGTGGGGAAATTGAAACATGGAGAGCTAATAGGTAGTAGAGGTGGCCTCAGAATCCATACTTAATTCTCTGATCCAAGATGCTGCCCCTCCTCACCCCTCAGGGCCATACACATGTAGTTCCTTCTGCCTGGAGGGTCCCTTCCTGAGAGAGGTCTTTCCAGACCCCCTGGGAGGGGTCTCCCTTTTACACACTCCCACAGCATCATGAGCATCACCTTTGTAACTTAATTATACCAAAACCTTGCATCCCCCACTCCATTGAAGGAACATGAGCTCTGTTATGTTCACCCATGCCTTAGCAAACCCAGTCCAGCAAATGCTGATGCTCAACCATTTATCAAACAAAATGTAGGAAGATATCCTTATCTTTAGAGATATCTACTGAAAGATTTAAAGGTGAAATACCTTAATGCAATTTACTTTAACATCCTTCAACAGAAGAAAAATGAAGCAGATATGATCAATTTCATATGTGCATTGGTCTGTGTGCATCCAACTAAATGACAGACTAGCTTTTTTTGTTGTTGCTTTTTTTTTTTTTTTTTCTGCATGTGGACTGCATCTATTTGTATGTTCCTTTTCCTCTCCCCATTCCTGTTCATACTCAGGTCATTTCACAGTGCTTGGCTAATCGTCTTCCCTGCGTATCTGAGAATTCAATCCTCGCAAGAGCAAGTTCACATTCAGAGAAAAGAATATATTAAGGCAATCCGAATGACAATCCCTCCAGCATAAATGATTCTCTTAGCAACTATGCCTGGGACCAGAGCAGACCTTTTTGATTGTCTGAAACCCACTGGCTTTATTCTTTCATTGCTTTTTTTTTTTTTCTTAATCCCTGAGAGCTGTGCATCAGAGATAGTGGTGCTACCAGCAACGGATCCAAGAATTCTCCAAATCCCCCAATTGAACCCTTTCCAGCTGCTGTCCCAGTGGGTAGTACATTCACGGAAGACTAATTTTAGCATCCCTGACCTCTGTTATTTTCTCTTCTGCTTCCTTCAGGATTTGCAGCTTACTGTCTGATGCCTTAAGTGCCCTGTATTATTTCATGAGAATGTAGTTTGTGTATATTTAAACTTTGAAAGTTTCCTGGTTGCCTTTCCAAGTTCCCCTAAGATTCTGATTCATGCTTGCCGCATTGCCTCACTGGATGGTGTGGGAAACATTTGGTGTGCAATTGTTGGATGCTCTGGTTAGAATCCTTGGCAGTAAGGATGGAATAATGCCTCTGATTTGTGACATTCTAACCCCACCGTTTTATAGCCTAATCCTTCCCCTTTGTCATCTCCCTTTCCTATTATGTATTTACAGATCTCTCTTATTTAAAAAAATAATAATAATTGTACACACACACACACACACACCTGTCCTTCAAAAACACTCTTTAATCAAATTTGCTTCTCTCCAGCGTTTCTTCTTCCTTTTGTTCCCATCTTCTGTAACAAGGAAATCGCTATGACACAACAAGGCACTGGAATTTGGAGGCAAAGACAACATAGGTTGGAGATCCATCTCTGTCACTGTGCATCCTCAGGCAAGTCACTCAGCCTCTCTGAGCCTGAGTTTCCTTATCTGTAAATTATAGTTATGAAGTTAATTGCTATGCCTCAGAGTCTTCATGGGGCTTTCATATGTTAATGACTGTGTAACATGTATATAAGCAAAATGTGCCTGAAAATCCTTTGTAGTGGGGTGCAGTGAAATTGTGAGGTGGCCCCATTTGTTCCATGCTCAGTAGCTTCTTGTCCTTTTCTACCCCAGCCTCTGCTGCCACTGCTCCTCAGTTGAAGCCCCTCTCATCCATGACAGTGACTAGTCGACGTCTTCCTTAAAAATAAGGCCTTCATGAGCCAAATCTTCAAATCCCAACAAGACTTTTTAAAGAAGTAAGGAGGAATCAAACTGAAAATCAATAACAGAATATCAGGAATATCTTCAAATACTTGAAAATCAAATAGAACCTTTGTTAATAAAATAAACAACAACATCGAAACCTACAAGTCAGGCACAAAATCTCAAGTACTGCTGACAGGGTTGAGTGGGAAATGCGTGCCAGTAAATGCTTATTCTAGATACCAGGCAACAAATCCAAAATCTAAGTTCCTACTTCAGGAAATTAGAAAAAGCTGGGCATAGTAGTGCATGCCTGTAATCCCAGCGACTTGGGAGGCTGAGGCAGGAGGATCGCCAGTGTGAGGGCAGCCTCAGCAACTTAGTATGATCCTGTCTCAAAATAAAAAATCAAGAAGGGCTGTGGATGAAAGTCAATGGTGGAGCACCCCTGGGTTCATTCCCCAGTACCATAAAATAAATACATACATACATAAAAGAAATTAGAAAATGAAGAACACAATAAATCCAAAGTAAGTAGAAAGTAGGAAATAATTCAATTAAAAGCAAAAATCAATGAAACTGGAAACAATAATGTAGACAATCAATGAAACAAAAAAACCCTGATTCTTCAAAAGTATCAAAAGAATTGAATAAATAAACTTTATAAATCACCAATATCACTTTTTGGTGTGGTAGTGGACACATGGGACAAAACTGCATAGATATGCTGGGCACAGTGGTGTACATCTGTAATCCCAGCAACTCTGGAGGCTGAGGCAAGAGGACAACAAGTTTGAGTACAGCCTCAGCAATTTAGGGAAAAGCTATCTCAGAATAAAATAACAAAAAAGGATAGGGATGTAGCTCAGTGGTAGAGCACCCCTGGGTTCAATCCCTAGTACCACAAAAACAAAACAAAAGCTAAAGAAAAAATGCATAGAACTAAATATATAGAAATGAGTAAAAGTCAAATGGAGAGATCTGAGCAAAATCTGTCTGTCTCAATGATAATATCCTGTTTGTGGTATTGTACTATAGTTTTTTTTTTTTTTTAAAGAGAGAGGGAGAGAGAGAGAATTTTTTTTTTAATATTTATTTTTTAGTTTTCGGTGGACACAACATCTTCGTTTGTATGTGGTGCTGAGGATCGAACCCGGGCCGCACGCATGCCAGGCGAGCGCGGTACCACTTGAGCCTCATCCCCAGCCCATGTACTATAGTTTTTTTTGTACTGGTACTGATGGAAGCTGGTAAATGATATACAGGATTTCTACTATTTCTTATAACTGCACATAAATCTAATACCTCAAAATTTAAAGTTTAGTTATTAATTTTTGTGTGTGTGTGTGTGTGTGTGTATGGTGCTGGGGATTGAACCCAGGGCCTTGTGCATGCAAGGCAAGCACTCTACAAACTGAGCTATACCCCCAGCCCTTAGTTACCAATTTTTGAAAGTATCAACTTGTGCCAGACTTAGTTGAGGAGTTAGCTGGAGGCTACTCATGTTGCTTCAGTCACTTGGCTGGTCAACTGGTGCTGAATGCTCTAAGATAACCTGGAGTGTCTAGCAGTTGGGGCTGGCTGTTGACTGGGGTATTACCTGGAGGTAGAGTTCCAGTCAACCATCAGCCCCAATCGCTAGACATCCCAAGATCGTCTTAGAGCATTCAGACCCCAGCCCCACTGCACAAAGCATTTTTCAACTCTCTGCTTGCATCACATTGCTGATGCACCATTGGCCAAAGCAAGTCACATGATAATGATCAGGGTCATTGTGGGAAAGGACTACATCAGGGCAAGAACATACAGGGGCATGATTTATTCGGTGCCATTTTTGAAATGACCTTCCACCAGGGTGAACAGGATTTTTCAACTGTATTTCTTCCTGGACAGCTATCATTTGCATATGCCCAAATATCTTTGAATACCTCTCTATATTTAGAGATCGCATAGCTTTGAGAATACACCTTTCCCAGCTGCTCTTTCTGTTGTGCTACAGGCATGTGACTTGGGTTCCATCAGCCAGACATAAGTATGAGACTCAAAATGACTTCTGAAGAAACAGGCAGAGCATGGAATATCCATTTTGTTGAGAGTAGAGGAAATGGAGACAGCAAATTTCTGAGGTTAAAAGGAATGGCAAGGGGCTGGGGTTGTGGCTCAGTGGTAGAGCGCTCACCTAGCATGTGCAAGGCTCTGGGTTCGATCCTCAGCACCACATAAAAATAAATAAGTAAAATAAAAGTACTGTGTCCAACTACAACTAAAAAATTAGAAAATTTAAAAAAAAAAGGTGGCAATATCTTCTTGACTGAGGCAGCTGCAGTTGACTCTGGGCTTGCTGAGGGTAAGGGGAGAGATTTGCTGACCATGGTTGAGAAGCCTGGCACAGGAGTGGGACAGCCATAGCTCCCTAGTTCTCCCTAGTTCTATGGTATGAGGAGAGGGATGTTGCTGGAACCCCAGTTTATAGCTTATCCCCCCAGGCCTTGCTCGATTTTGATTCATTTGTAGCAAATCCCATTCTGCTGAAACTAGCTGGAGTGGGTTCTGTTTTCTGTACCTTGTAATGCTAATGGATAAAATTCCTTTTTGAATTTATCAACTATATGGCCATCTTGCTTATTCAAAAATAATCAAAAATGCAATTTAAAAATAAATAGTGTAAAAGAATGTGAACACATGCTTTTTCATCAGCTTCCCAGTCCCCAAGCATTTCCTCTCTCTCCTGACTTGAACCTGTCCTCTTGCCCCAAGGCACAATCTTGAGTCCTGGTTGATCCATTTGGAATCATCATTGTCATTGGTCCAAATAGCCACATTCCTGCAATTCCATAGAGTTCAACTTCACACATGCCATTCTGAACTGATCCTTTCGCAAAATTTCAAATATCATCTATCTGCCAATTTTCTGGTCTTGAACAAGCTCCTGTCTGATGGCTCTAACTTCCAATGAGACATTCTACTCAGATGTGTCCATACCACCTTAAATAAAATGTATATAAAAGCCAAGTGTATCCGCTTTCCCACAGGCTGATATTCTCATCGGATGTCTCTAATTTATCACAGACATTAATATTTCCTATGTCACTCAGGCTGGACCAAGTGTAGATTCATTATGACTGACTTCTAAGTATCTCACCATCTGTAGCAGAGTGGTGGTTTAGAGCAGAGACACGGGAGCCAGACTGCCTGGGTGTGAATTTTGGCTCTGTCAGTTATTAATGTGTGTCCTCGGGCATGTTACGTCGTCTTATTGTGCCTCAGTTTACTCATCTGTAAAATAGGAATGTCAGTAGTACCTAATCTAAGAGGTACAGATCAGTTCAGATTTGTTTGTCACCTGGCACGTAATGGTGTGATTTTTCACATCTTAAGAAGACAAACCTCTTGCGTTTGTCTTTTCTTTCCCTTCCAACTGTTATCACCTGCTTCCAGTTTCCCTAATTTTCTCCCTGCCTCCAGCTCTTCCTATTCCAGCTTCTCCTACACACCGTTGCTACTACATTGACCTTCCCAGATCACTGAGGGGACCCCATCCAGTGTCCCACAGAAACCTCCAAAGCTCCTTAATGCCAACAGCACGAGGCACAACCCAGATATGCATGGCTGTAACCCAGGTGATCTGTCCTTTCCACATTTCTGGGACCCAACCTTTCAGAACATTCCATTCTTTAATCCCCAGGGCTCTCACCAGTATTCATTTGCATTTTTAGTAGCAGGATCACTAGCTATTCACATGTGTACGCTTTCCTTCCCTGAATAGACAGAAAGTTCCTGAAGATCAGAGAGCTTCCCCTACAAGGCCAGGCTTGGACCAGTGCTGGGTAAATATTGATCTTGACTTGAATTTGCTCTTTAATCATGTCTCCTGTGCAGCCTCCTGGTAGAGCCAGTTTGACAACTTCTTTCTTTCTAAAATCATACAATTTTAAAACCAAGAACAAGTGCCAGAGTAGGAGGTAGGTTTGTACCCTCTGAGAGAGATTTCTGCAGAAGGAAGAGTCCAACTGTAGGCGTGAGAGGCAACAACATCATCATTAACAAGCAGTGTGTCCAGCGAGGCTCATATAATGCCTCTGGACCTCATTTCTGCATCTGCAAAATGAGAACACCAACACAGCTCCAAATCCCCATCAAGCTCAAACACTCTGTGACAAATTTCCAAGAGGGTGGATTCAGGAGACTGATTTTCAAATTGATTGAGCAGCATAGAGTTACTGCATGAAGAATTAAACTGCTGTTCCTAACAATTCATTTCCTGAGTTCAGCCTATCAACCAACATTTATTAAGCACCATTTACTTTGCGATAGCCTGGGCTGAGTGCTATGGAGACACAGAAGTGGTATCATACAGAATCCATCCCCTGGAGGAGTTTGTTATGTAATCAGAGTTTATTATATAATAAAAGCTTACCAAGCTCATGATCCTGCAAATTACTTTTTGTTTACCTAAAACTTGTCTGGAAAACAAAGTTTGCTTAAATAATTACATGTCGTCTTTATGTGAACGGTACGTTCTGCATGTCATTTCTGTTATTTTATTTGAAACACACACATATGTACTTTATGTTTAGATATAAATATACACTTTATATATGCTTAAACATATAATGATATGTTTAAGACATACATACTTAAAATAACTTCCTTGACAGGCTGTTTTTGTTGTTGTTGTTTTACTTTTTAATCTACCAAATGATCTAGATTTTCAAATACTCACAAAAGTAGAGGGAAGAATATTGAGCCCCACATGCTTATCACCGAACATCTGGACCTATGCACCTATGCACAGTCATCAACTTTCTGCTCCTGTCTTTCTTCAGTCTCCCATCCTTTTTGTTGTATGCCAAAGCATTGTTTCTAAAGCTATCAATGGCAAGAGATGTTCTCGGTTGATTTACAGTTTGCCATGGACCCATACTGGCACACATCTCAGGCCCATGCCACACACAACTTAGCACCTAAACTAGCTTCCATCCTGGTCAAGAGATGAGTCCACCAATCATGGCTTGGATTGCTATGGCAATGTCCATGTGTTACAACCATTTCTAAATACTTATTGTCAGTTCCTATACTTATTACAATCCAAGAGAACACAGTTTGCAAACTGGCATCAACCCATGGACCACACTTGGAGTAGTACTGCTCTAGAGTATTCTAATGCAAACCTTGGGCATTCTTTTATTGCACCTGTAAATTGATTCTGTATCTCTAATGGATAAGGACTTTTAAAATAACCAAAATACATGACTTCTCCCAAGGAAATCATCAATAATTTCTTAACATCATCTAATATTTAGTCCATGGTCAAGTTTCCCCAATTGTCTCAAAAATGCCTATTTAGAGCTGATGTGTTTGCATCAGGAGCCACATAAGGATTTGCCATTGCATTTGGTTGAAATACCTCTTATGCATCTTTCAAACTATAGTAGTCCCCCACTCCTTCAAAAGCTCTTTTAGAAGCTCCCTCCAAATAGATTGGTTTGCCCTTAACCATAAAAGTTTTCCTGACTCATAATGTTTCCACTGGTTTTTCCTGCATTTGCTATCGTGTGATCTTCCCTTTGCTTACAGGAAGGCTTAAAAATAAATGACTCCCTGTCTCCCATAATATATGCATGCTAACAATCACATTCCCACTCCTCACCTTTGTTTTAAGAACCACACAACTATTTAGATTTCTGTGATGTAAAAGTGCCAGTCTCTCTTATTGTCCTATCATCTCTGATTCTCTTTGTCTTCAGTGGCCTATTTGCATAACAGTTGTCTGTGAACTTTATTAATTGTACCATGGATTTTCTCACCTTTGGTATACTAGAGTGATGTTTAGCAGGTGTGTTCACTGTTGGGGGGACCTATGCACCTATGCACATATAGTGACTAAAGACACTCAAGTGATTTGATTTGGACTCAATCCAACTATGGTTTTCACACAATGAAATGTTTTTCTGTATCCCCACCCATTACCACTAAGAACGCAGACTCTTCTGCATCCTTCAAGTTTCTTCATCTTTCATTGGTCAACTCTTCATGTAGAATTATAGAACTTTAGAGTATTAAATTAAAGTCACCTTAGCAATTAAGTGGTTAGTCTTGCTAAAGGGAAAGAGACAAAGTCCTCCCCACCAACATCTAGATGCTCCCTGGACAAGATCCCAGGTCTCTGACCTCCAGAGGAGACTCTGCACATGATGGAATATCAATTTCTGTGCCTGTCAGGATACTGAGTTGTACATGAGAAAATTGAACTCTAAGTTCTGTAATGGAGAGGCAGTGGGTAGCTGATGGAATTGACTAGAAGAATGATAACCAGGTTTTAAAAACAGGATCTGAGGGAAGCTGGTCAGCAGGGACACAGCCAAAGTCATGCTTCAAGGACAATCAGGTTAGGATGTCTCAAACTCTGACCCTGCTGCCACTGTGGTTGTTGGACATCCCCACAGCTGAGCAGAGAGCCAGATGCCATGGCTGCTATGGAATTCGAAACTGTCCCTGAGTCCAAATGAAAAGTCCTAGTGTGAGCATGTGATTTGCTGAGTCTGGATTATACGACTGTCCTCTAGTGGCTGGGGACCAGAGAAAGGGCATCTAGCTTGACTCCCATCTATAGTAGGAAGTAGATCCTGCCTCTCATCATGATCCACATCACCAAAGGAAGGGCATTGGGTTGCTAAATAACCACCCATGATGACAAATGACCACTCCAACTCCATAATTGAACTTTGATTAGCATATAGACATAGGCAATATTTGCTCTCCCCAACAAGCCCAAATGCATATACCCCCAAACAACACTATTCTGAGTGCGAATTTGCAAGGGCTTTAAACTCATAAAAGAGGAAACAGTTTCTCCATGTGTCTTCGTGATTCTGTGATTGTCACCTGGCCCAATCTTGGAGGAGGACCAAAAATCAATCTGTCCACTTGACTTGTGCTGAGGCGTTCAGTGTGAGCACATTAGCTTCCAGGATTTTAAAACTTGTTCTCTAAGGGTTCCATTAGTGATTAGACTTGCACTTAAAAGTGTTTCATGCTCCTTCATATCAGATGGGGTCAGGGATGAAGTGGCACACAGGAGATTTCTTGAGGCAACAACAAGGATTCTGCCACCAGTTTTTCAGCATTTTCCTGATGGCTCTCAGATTCCATAATGGGAGGTGATGGTGTGTGGTTCAGTAATACGAGGCCAGAGCTGACACTGTGACAGCTATTCCCCAAGGCACAGGGTTTCTTTGTTACTAGGAGAAGATGCCCTTGAATTTTCTGGGTGGAGGTAACAGTGTTTGTCAGACCCCATTTACTCTGCTTTCTGATAGCCTCAGTGGATTACAAAATGGAAAATAATAAGCCAAAGGGACCTTCGGATTGTTTGTTCACTGCCTGTGTGTCTAGTTTAGATTCCCTTCATAAAAAGATTCTGAGGCACAAATTAAGTGCAAATAGTTTATTTGAGTAGAGGAATGGGGAACTGAGACAGAGTAAGGAAGGAAGCTGGTAGGAGGAAAGTTATCAAGCAATCAAGCAAGTTACCATTGTGGACTACTGGAGACTGATTTTTTTTTTTTTTTTTGTACCAGGGATAGAACGCAGGGGCACTCCCCACGTAACCACATCCCAAGCCCCCTTTATTATCTATTTCAAGACAAGGCCTCACTAAGTTACTTAGGGCCTCACTAAATAGCTTGGGCTGGCCTCAAACCTGCAATCCTCCTGCCTGAGTTGCTGGGATTACAGGCATAGGCCACCACAAACCCAAACTGGAGATTGATTTTACTGGGAAACTGCAGCCAGTGCAGAATGTGAGTCTTTGTTATCTCGCACAAGGAATGAGGGAGCTGAGGCATATAAATACCAATTCCCGTTAGTTTTTGGTTGAAAGCTGCGAAGAGCAGGATGCTATTTCTCCAGGATGGTTGGCCTACTATGTGCTTGGGTAGAGCAGTCCTTGGCCACTAGACAAAGCCCTAGTGCAAAGAGGCAGATGCTGCCAGTTGGAAGTGAGGCTGACCTGCATAAACTGCCAAGGCCCAAGGGCACCAGGGACTCCCTCAGCATCTGCTGCACTGGCACCCTCTCATCCTCCACACGTGGACAAACCTTCAGTCCCCCACTCATTCGAAGCCCAGCATAAGCCTCCCCAGAATCAGTCAGGAGGTACACATCCTCCGCCACCCCCTAAACTAAATTTTCAATTGGTACAAATTGCTTATCTCACTATTTAGTCCTCAGTATCTCTCCACCACATTTCAGGGTCATTCTGCAGTTTAGTTGTCTTTCAAACCCACCCAATAACTCATTAGCAGCCCACAGACTCTGACCTCAGCCCTGGAGTACCTGAATAAATGCTCACTGGCTGACTAAATCCCACTTTTTCCTATTTGGCTAATGTTCTGCCCTCTTCAAAACCCTGTAGTCCACAGCCTATGTGCTTTCAACCGGTCCTTGTCAGCTTTGATGGTTTTGAAGAGATTTATGATTTGCCACACATGATGAGTTCGAGAGAGGTGGAGAACTGTGATCTTGATAGAATGGTACTTGTGCTGCCGAAGCGAACAGATCTTGATGGAATGGAATATGTTTCTTCTCTGGGGGAAAGAGGCTGATTTCCTTCAGGATTCATTTAAATAAATGGTAGCATTTATTTAAACCAAGGGTCAGCCAGTTGGCAACCTGGGTTGGCAACCTGGTAAGGCTTGAGAGAGAGGCTGAGATGTTGGTGAATGCGAACACACTTGCTCAGTGCTCACTTATGTCTGGTGTATGAACAGCCAACTAACATTTACCAAATGAGTTGAAAGGCCATCTGAGGTTAGCTATGTGATCTCATATTAGTGAAGAGGTCTCTTGAAATCTAATGTCTCTCTGGTTTTCATTATTTCTTTTACCAAAGTATGAGCTGTTTGTATAAATTGAATATTTCAGGATTGGGTGGCTCTAACCAAAAGGGCCTTTGTAGATCATCTCAACTTCTCTTACTGCAGGCAACAGCACACTTAAACCATTTCGGACAGGTACTGCTTACCCATGGTTTGAAGACTCTCCCAAAAGAGGGTTGGAGATTTGCTACAGCTTGCCTAGTCTCCTTAATAAACAGGGCTTATGCTGGCTTGGGTTCCAGATTAAAATTTTTAGCAAATACTATAGCAACTTCCTTAATCCTGCAAAGATTTGTTCTGAAGAACATCTTGCTGGCTTAGTGTTTATTACTAACATCACAATATTGTTGCTTATGGGCTCTGATAAGCAACCAAAAGGCTCTCATTGTGACTTGGATTGGAGTGAGAAGGTAAGCACATGCCTGATGCTTTTCATTCATATTCTCTGCGGGCCTCCCAGGACCAGAGGGCACCTGGTGCAGACACATTGTCCCACAGTTTATCACACTAGAGATAAAAAACAATTTCCTTTCAAAAGGGCAATCACTGTACTTTGAGAAACTGATATGGTTTGATCACATCTTGTTCCTCCCAGATAGGTTTTGGGCTGGAACAAATACAGTGGGTCCGTGGGAAGCTGCAGAACTTGCTATTTCACCCAGGGTTCTTTGGGCCTCAGAATAGTGAAAGACATCTGATTCCATGATCAAAATGGCAACCCAGGTTGCCACCTTGCCTTAAGACTCCTTAGGCAAGTGAGCTGACTTCTCAGTCAAGACCAAAGTAAAATGATGTTTCCAGATGAAACTGAAGATAAGACAAGCAAGAAAAAAAAAATCCGTGTGGCTTCTGTAGCCTGTGATATTTGCTAGATAACGTTTCTTTCCTGTAGAAATCCATTGCCTGCTGGAGACCATTATTTTTCCTCCCAGAACAAGACTGGCCCTAGGCAGTTTCAAAACAGACTCTCGCTCACCTTTTTATATCCTCATTTGCTGTAATTTTCCCACATCCTTGAGGCTTGAAAGTGAGAAATCAGAAATTTTCTACTCATTATTATAAGTTTCTTAACATTTTTAAATAAATAAGACATTTCTGTTTAGTAGTACTCATAAAGAAATTTAGCCTATAGCAAATATCCAACCGTTGCAAAATGCCAGCAAACATTGTTGAATAAGTTTTGAATAACCCAGCATTTGAATCTAATTTAGCAAAAAGTTAACAGCATTGCACAAAAATAACATTTCAAAGTCACTGATTTGTGGACTTTTTGCTTCCAAAAGTTATTTCTGGGAACACACTCCTAGGATCTGTGTATGGTATGCTATAAAAAGTATGAAGTTATTAATATTTTTTATCTTCAAGTATGACTCCCAGATAGCAATAGACAGGGCCAGTGTATCATCCTTAAAGAAGAGGGGGACAGAAAAGCACTATGTCCCTCAACACTCTGTTCCCTTTTCCCCCCCAAACCTAGACAAATTAATGGAACAATAAGAACAATCCTGGGCCTGGATGTCCAGATATGTACTATTTTGAAGAACACTGGCTTTCTCTTATGCACACTGGGAACTGGGGGAGATTATCGTTATCTGTAGAAAGCTACTTTCTTTCTTGTACTCCAGGACAGTCACTCTTTGTGAAGCCAGAATTAGACAGGCAGATAGGCAAGGGTCAGATCCAGAGGAAGGAGGAATTGAAATGTTAATTTCCCTTCCTCCACCCTTATCAAGATAACCTGCTGCTGCTCCAACCTGTTGCTAAGGTAACCTGTCTCAGGGATTGTTCCTTTCTACAGGGAGTTGTTAATTATGCCCCCTTCTGTCAGATCACTCCAACTTGGCCCCTCCAGGAGCCCATCTGCTCCTCACCTTTTGACCATCTCCTGGGCCTAGTCACATGTGCAGGAAGGAGAGAGATAAGGGGAAGAGAGCAGGAGAACAAAAGAAGCTTAAGTTTTACAAAAAAGGCAGAACACCCTGGACTCTTGAGATACCAGATACCTGCTTTATATGCTTCTCTCATGTTATACTTCAACAAGGGAGGGAGCAGAACTCACCAGTAACTGGCACTATCACTTGGGATGCTGATCATGCAAGCAAACCAAGCAAGTTAATGCAATGATGTCACTGTTCCTTCAGCCTAACACAAAACCCCTCTGTCAGTGGCGACTGGGATGAAACTGAGGGCACTGTGAAAAGGATATGTGTTACTCATCCAAGGCCAGCATTGGACCAAACACTCAGGAAGACTGCTTGGAGAAGCACCTTGAGGGATGAGGTGCTACCTGATCAACCCGTCATCCCTGAACTCTTCTCGGAGCAGTCACGCTGTCTCGTATTCCCCAATGAATCATATGTCTTTCCAGGCACTTTCTTTGGCCTTTCAGCCACTTCCCCCACTGCCCTGGCACAACCGAGCTCTGGATATCACAGCCAAGAAAACACACTTCTAACAGGTAACAACTCTGAGCAAGACTGATCACCCCATGACATCTCTGGGACATTCTCTCTGGTTCCTAGAAATGTCCACCTCAGCCTTCAACTCCTGGATCACTGTTTCTGACTTTACTTTCAGTGGATCTCTTCAAACAAGGAGTGTCTCTGATGATTGTTAAGCTTTAATTTTCCCTGGAGAATTATAATAGGTTGAGCCAGAAATTTAATTTAGTGGTAAAGCGCTTGCCTGGCGTGCCCAAGGCCCTGGGTTCAGTCCCCAGCACTGCAAAAAAAAAAAAAAAAAAAAAAAAAAAGATAAAGAAAAGAAAGACAGAAAAGAAAAACAGAGAGAAAATTGAAATACTTTCTTGTATTTTTCCCATTTTTTCAACTGATTTGTCTCATAATTTGAGACTAGAAAAAGTATATAAATTGCCCAAGAAATGCTGGGAAGGAATTTTTCTCATGGCAACACTACCTGTCACTCATCAGTGGAGACTCCCTCTCTCCTGAATCTGTGTTGATTGCTCGAAGTCCTTTTCTACCTGGTCCCACTCAATTTGACTTTTCACCTGCATCATTTTTGCCTCCAAGATTGAAGCCTCCCCAGAAGTAAGGCTTCTGTTCCCTCTGGGTTGGTTTTAAACTTGAGGAGAAAAGCAATTCCACTCATCATTTCAGAGGTATGAAGAACTAATGTCTCTTGTGGTAATTAGAAGCATAATCAAGATAATAAAAGTAATTCTGCAAGTGTGGGGAAAACTGCCCAAAGCCTACCCTTCAAGGATCACAGAAGCTAATGATTTCAAAGGCCTCGTAGGTGACCAACTGTAGGGACTACATGGCTGTAAGGCCATAATGAGACAGAATGTGGTAAACACGAGAGTTTAAGCTGCAGTTCAAGGCTTAAATTCAAGTATTTAAAAGAATCAACCAGTGCAGACCAAACATAACCCACCGGAAGGTCATACTTGGCTTTTGGGCTATCAGTTTTCCATCTGCATTGAGTGCTCCAGTGAGATTCAGGCCTGAGACAAATCAATTCCTTCTGTTAAGCAGACTTCAGACTCCAGAGTCTTAAATCACAGATAAAAGATTCTAACTATCATATTTTAAAAAATCTAAATAAAGCCAGGAGCAGTGATGCATGCCTGTAATCCCAGCAACTTGGGAGTCTGAGGCAGGAGAATCACAAGTTTGAGGCCAGCCTCAGCAGGTTAGCAAGACCCTGTCTCAAATTTTTAAAAAAGAAAAAATTGGGGATGTAGCTCAGTTGTAAAGTGCCCCTGGGTTCAATTCCTGGACCCTCCCCTCTCCAATTTAAACCAAATAGGCAAATGTCAGCATTTGAAATGTGAGGCTTTTAATAAATTTAGAAATCAGAAGAAATTAGCTACACTGAGATTCCATCTCACTCCAGTCAGAATGGCAATTATCAAGAATACAAGTAACAATAAATGTTGAGGAGGATGTGGTGGGAAAGATACACTTATACATTGCTGGTGGGACTGCAAATTGGTGCAACCACTCTGGAGAACAGTATGGAGATTCCTCAGAAAACTTGGAATGGAACTACCATTTGATCCAGTTATCCCACTCTTTGGTGTATACCCAAAGGACTTCAATTCAACATTCAACAGTGATGCAGCCACATTAATGTTTATAGCAGCTCAATTCACAATAGCTAATCTGTGGAACAAACTTAGGTGCCCTTAGAAAAATGAATGGATAAAGAAAGTGGGGTGTATATATACACAATGCAATATTACTCAGCCATAAAAAGAATGATTTTATGACTTTTGCCAGTAAATGGATGGATCATGGTAAGTGAGATAAGCCAAAGGTCAAATGTACTTTCTGATATGCAGATGCTAACACACAAAAAGGGGGTGAAGAACAGAAGTTCAGTGGATTAGACAAAGGAGAATAAAGGGAAGGGAAGGAAGGAATAGGAAAGAAAGTAGAATGAATCTGAAATAACTTTCCTATGTTCACATATGAATACACAACCAGTGAAACTCCACATCATGTACAACCACAGGAATGGGATCTAAATTATTCGCTATGTAGGCATAAAATGTCAAAATACACTCTACTGTCTTGTATATCTAAACAGAACAAATAACATTTTTAAAAGAGGAGAAAGTCATATCCCATATATAGGCTGTAATTTTGTAAATCAAATATTATGGTTTGGATCAGAAGTATCATTCAAAAGCTCCTGTGTCGACTCATGAATATTTAGAGGTTAAATTATTGTATTATGCAAACTGTACCTAATCAGTCCATCCTAGTTTGAATGGACTGGGTAGTAACAATAAATAGGTGGTGTGTGGTTGGAGAAGGTGGTCACCCAGGACTTGCCCTGGAAGGGTGGATCTTCATCTACCAGCCCTTCTCCCATCTCTCTGCTTCCCACCTGCTCTGATTTGAGCAGCTCTCCTCTACCAAGCCCTTCTGCCATGATGATATGCCATCACCTCAGACCTAAAGCAATGGAGTGGACCAACCTTGGACTTAACCTGTGAAACCATGAACCAAACTAAGCTTTTCTTCCTCTACACTGTTCTTGTTAGGTATTTTGGTCACAGCAATGAGAAGCTGACTTACACACAAAGTGAGGTAGGGAATTCATGAAATTATAACTTTTTCTCTCCCTATTCAACTAGTGCACCTGTGTTAGGAATGTCCTGTTTATTAGGTACTGAGTTGATTACCTTCATCAATATACAAATTCAATGCAATCCTAATATTATATAACTCAGAGCATTTTTTTTACATGTATTTACCAAAGGGAATCATTGGTGGCTTTTATCAGTTAAATATTTTATAAATGCAATCACAATGCTAACCACAATTGTTTGATGTGATTCCTTATAATTCTAATGGGAACATATCTATTTTTTTAATATTTATTTTTTAGTTTTAGGTGGACGCAATATCTTTATTTTTTGTTTTTATGTGGTGTTGAGGTTCGAACCCAGCACCCCATGCATGACAGGTGAGCATGCTACCGCTTGAGCCACATCCCCAGCCCCAGAACATATCTATTTTTTAGTATTTTTTCTGTGTAAAAAATGTGTAGAATTTTGACTATTGCCTGCTATTCTAAATCGTTTTTCCTTTAACATGCTATGTAATTGTGGTGCCAAAGAAAAGATGTCACTTGAGAAAAATAAAAGATTCTAGCCACCATAAACAGCAGCTCTCAGATCACTTCTGAACATAATGGTGGTTTCCATGTACATAATGGGTCTCAGTTCTCTCAGAGGATTTTTCTTGGCATTTCTGTGATGATTCAAAATTCTATTCTTAAATGACTTCTGAATCTTTCTACCAGATTGAGATGATCTTTGCAATGAAGAAGGCCTTGAACTTTACTGAAGTCCTACATTAGTCAGCTTTCTATAACTATAACAAAACACCTGAGATAATTAATTTACAAGGAGAAAAGGGGGGTTTGGCTCACAGTTTCAGAGGTTCCAGTCCATGATTGATTGTCCTCATTTGTTTTGGACCTGTGACAAGGCTGCCAACATGGCAGGAGGACATACTACACCATCAGGAGCAAAACTACACACCTGATGGTCTGGGAAGAAAAAAGAGAGAATGAGGAAGGGGCTGGGGTCCCACAATCCCTTTCAAAGTCACTCTCAATGACCTAAGGACCTTCCACTGGCCCTATCTCCTAAAAATTTCACCACCTCCCATTAGTGTCATCTGTGGAACAATCTTTTAACACATGGGCCTTTGAGGATTGTTCAACATTCAAACTATAGCAGGTCCTAAAATCTCCTTTATGTGTGTGTGTGTGTGTGTGTGTTTATTTAAGAGTTTTAATATCCCATCACTGACTCTATCATTTGACACTGTTGAGATGGCCCTTTCCCACTTGGGAAGAACACCTGCCAGGTAGAGTGTCACAGGGGAAGGAATATGGGTATTAAAAGTCAATGAGCTTGTTTTAGATATCAGTTCTGTCATTAAAAGCTGTGTGAAGAGGGAAAAGAAGAGGAAATGAGTGCAAGCTGTGCAACCTTCAATAAGTTGCTTAACTTCTCTTAACTTCGGTATTCTTTCCTACAAAATGAAGGGAATGGCCCTACCTCTCATGGGAGTAATGACTTTTACAATATGGGAAGCACATCGTAGGGATGAAGGAGATGTAAGAAGGCCCTCAATGAGTGCCAACCATTCTTATTCTTCTCTGTTCCCCAGATATCCCTTACACTTCCCACCTTCCTGCCCCTTATGAGAGAGTTCTGCATCCATTTCCTAGGATGGCTTAAAAACAACAGGAATTTGTCTTCTCACAGTTCCAGAGCTTCAAGTCTGAAATCAAGGTGTCAGTGGGTGTTTCTCCTTCTGGAACCCATCAAAAGGGATTCTTCCTTGCCTCTTCCCAGTTTCTGGTGGTTGACAGCAGTTCTTGGCATTTCTTGGCTTGTAACTACATCACAAAAATTCCTGGGTCCCTCTTCATGTGACCTTCCCTGGGTCTCCTCTGTGTCTCTGTATCCAAAGCTCCCTCTCCTGTCTCTTATAAAGACACCAGTTACAGGAGTTAGCACCTGCATTAATCCAATGTGACATCACCTTAACTGACCGCATTTTTAGAAACCCTATTTTCAAAATAAGAACACATTTGAGGTTCCAAGTGGACATGACTCTATTCCATCCAGTACATTCACTTTGACTTATCCAGTGTCACCTGCCACAAAGGCCCCGCTCACCTTCTATCACCAGGTGTACTGTCTCTGTCAGTTGTTACAACCATCCCCTCAGACAAGCCACAGTAGCACACCTGTCCTGTGCTTAGGAATGGGCTAGTAATGTTTAGCAACCAGCTGCCTTGGGCAGGCATGGAGAGAGAAACCCTGATAGTCATAGAGCTGGTTTCTGTGTTGTAATTTCCCCCATCATAACAAAATTTAAGCTACCAATGTGATATTAACCCATCTTGAGATCCCTGAAAATGTATCACTTGGCTCTCCAGCTCCAACACCAGCTCCCCACTGCTGGAAACTGCTGTTTTGTCTTCAGTGTTATACATCCTATGAAATAATAAACTCGTCTGATATGTTTATTGAAAAGGCAGCTCAGAATCACTACCATGGAAGCCTTGAGAGCCCCCCTGCCAACCTTCAATACCTCTATTGGCCCTAACTTGTATTTTGTGTTTTCCTCCAAGGTAGCTCTCAAAATCCTGTATTACTGACGGTCCCTGAACGCCAATGCTAGTTTGACCTACAATTTTTCAAATTTATGATGATATAAAAGCCACGTACTTCAGTAGAAAACACATTTTGAATTTTGGTCTTTTCCTAGGCTACCCAAGTGCAGTGCAATTCTCTCATGCAATACTGGGCAGCAGCAATAAAGCACAGCTCCCAGTTACACAATCACCATGGAAAACAACTGATTCTCCACACTGGACTCTGTTGCTAAGCTGGGGCATTCTGCAGATTGTTTTAAATGCATTTCCAACTTGTGAGATTTTTTCAATTTACCAGAGGTTTGTCATGAAAAATCCCATCATAAAACAAGGAGCATCAGTATTTATTTGCTTCTTCCAAGTCCTAATAGGCTCACTGAGATCAGTTACTGTACGACGTAATTGTCCTTGAATTCCAACAATACATGCAGTATCAGACTTTCAGCAGGAGGTTTCTTGTCAAACTTAATTGAGCTCAGGGGCTACGGTCCATATCTTGTTTTGTGTGGGTACTAAAGGCCCCCTTTCCTCAAATCACTCAGTGTCATAGTTTTGGCCCCAAAACTAGACCATCTGTTGGTTGACTGTCTTTCCTAATTATGGTTCCTATATCTGCTTATATATTATGCATTCATTCAACAACAGGCACTGTACAGCCACCACAAGTCAAGTCCTGCTCTAGGTACTGGCAGTAGACTGCAGAATGAAACAGGCAAACCCCCATGCCCTCATGGAAGAGATGGGCAACAAATAAGTAAAACATATCTGGTGTTTTACTGATGGTGATAAATCCTTTGGAGAACAGTGAGCTAGAAGAAAGGATAGGGAATTTTGACAAAGAAAGAGGGGGAAGGTCTGTGATGGTCTCACTGAAAAGATGACAGTGAAGCAAAGCTCTAAAGGAGGTAGGAGGTGTTATGGGCCAGCCTAGGCAAAGACCAAACAGACTCCATTTTACCCTGAGACTCCATATCATGTAAGAAATGCTTCTCCTATGGGAAGGCCCCACCTCTGTACCCATTAATAGTTACCTAGCAGTTCTTATACAATGTAAAATTGTTCTCTTTGATTTGCATATTTCTTGGACAGTGTACCTTGTGAGAGATTAATTGTCTAGACATTAGTAACCATTCTCTAACTTGTACTCAACTAGGGTCATTTTGACCCACTTCCTGTCTGCTTGCTTGCTGCTATGCCAACCTGGAAAATCCTGTGGGAAATACCAATGTAACCCATTGCATTGTCTCATTAACTGCCCAACTCAGCTTCTGTACTTGCTTGTTTACATTGGCTAAACCCCCAAACATCCCTTTTGTGGTTTTTTGGCTTAAATATGAGGCCAAATGAAGATGGATGTGTCACTCTGACCATCTCACTTTTAGAGCGTAGAGTGTCCGCCACTGGCCAGCAATAAAGGCTTTATTGGCATAAAACTGTGTGATCTGAGAGTTATTTGAGGGTCTCAGTGTAATATTAGTTTTGGTATAACAGAGGGAGCATGTGGAGTTCTGGCCCTGTGTCAGGGCACAGTAAGTACAAAGGAGGCAGGAGGGTGCTTAGCAGGTATCAGGGATGGTACAGAGGCCAGTATTGCTCGAGAAGTGTGTGTGAGGGGGAGAAGGGGAGGAAAAGTGAGACAGGTAATGGAAACCAGATCATAAAGAGCTGGTGGACACCACAAGGACTCTTGCTTTGTGAGAGAGATGGAAGCCATTGGAGCATCTCCAACAGAGGAGTAGCAATACCTGACTAATCATTCTAGTATATGCCCTTTCTAGCTCCAAGTGGAGGAAAGACCATAAAGAGACAAGAGTAACATTTTAGGGCTCTAAAGACTTGACATTTTTCAAGATTCATGGGAATTTTATTTTGAATTTTCTGTGAGAGCATTCGCTAAGGAAATATTTTTTGGGGGGGGTGGGTGGATACTGGAGTTTAAACTCAGGGGCATTTAATTCCCAGCCCATTTTGTTTTTTATTTAGTGACAGGGTCTCACTGAGTTGCTTAGCACCTCGCTTTTGCTGAAGCTGGCTTTGAACTCATGATCTTCCTGCCTCAGCCTCCTGAGCCGCTGGGAGTGCGCCACTACACCTGGCTCACCAAGGAAATTTTAAAAAGCAACCCAAGGAAATGTGTAACCTGCCTAAAAGTAGAGTCAATACCAGAAGGAACTTCTAGAAAATCATCATGTATGAATACCACTGCAGCCACCAATGTGATAATCATGGTGATTTTTATCTTCTTACTAGGTAATAATAATAAAGAATATTATTACTATATGTTTCCACATACCTAATTTACTGATCTTTATATTTATTAAGTAGAATTATCAAATGTATTCTAAACTTTCCTTTTCTATTAGTGGAGTTACTCAATGAATATGAAAGCAATACAATTATATTTCTTCAAAATAAAAAAGAGAGAGAGAGAGAAGAGCAAAATCAGGGAGACCATGAAGGATAACAGAGACTTGTGGCAGTGATGGCAGTGATGGCACAAAAATATTTTTAAAAACCCACTTGTATGCTTTGAAAAGATATATTGTTATATCTCAATATAGTTGTTATTTCTTAAAACATAATATAAGCTACCATGTCTTGAGTGCTCCACATACCAGGCACAATGCTAGAGGGTTTACAAAAACTAGCTCGTTTGCTGCATAGCCCAGGCCTCTGAGGCTGGCCTTGTTACCCTCTTTTTTTAATTTTTTATTTTTTTGGAGGGGAGTACCAGGGATTGAGTACTCAGGGGCACTCAACCACTGAGTCACACTTTTTTTTGTATTTTATTTAGAGACAGGGTCTCACTGAGTTGCTTAGCACCTGGCTTTTGCAGAGGCTGGCTTTGAACTTGTGATCCTCCTGCCTCAGCTTCCTGAGCCACTGGGATTACAGGCGTGCACCACTGTGCCCAGCTTACCCTTCTTTTATAGATAAGGAAGGCAAGTTTCAGAATTAGGTTAACTTGTCCACAATCACACAGCTGATAAGTAGCCTAAGTGGGATTTGATTAGAGGTCTAAAACTCTTAACCACACGTTATATAATATTGGACTAGAATGGAGGTGGCTAGGAACAGGACAGAGACAAGGCCAGTTATAAGAACTCAGATTCCAGATTGGGCCAGACCATGTATAAATGTAATCTGATGCTAAATTCTGTGTCTCTCCTAACAGAGACTACAGGAGATTCCAAGACTCAGATGTGGCTGAGCTCATAAGTGTCAGGTAAAATGTGTTAGTTTTGAGTGAAAGAAAACAACAGAAGCAGTCAAGTGATGCTCTGAGATCAACACCCCTTTAACCCTGCTAAGATGCAGACCACCTGATCCAGGCAATCATCTCTGAGTTGGGGCTAGATGCTTCAGAGATAAACAAGAACCCATACCCTCTTCCTAGGAGTTCTGGAAGGCCTTCCAACCTACCACCTATTCTGCAGTACTCACTGAAATGTCCACTTGAGCAGGCTCCCCCCACCCCACCGCCAGGCTGTTACCATGAGAGTTATCAATTCCAGGTGAACCAGAGCAGAGTTGGCCCACTCAGTTAAGAACCATAGGTTATGAGCTGAGGTATCCTAAGAAGGTTCTTAATGGGAAGGGTGTCCCTGGTGGAACCTCTGCACTGAATCTGAAATTCTACTCATGTTCTCATTCCACTTTGGATGTCTTCTGGAACAGGTTGTTCTGAAATGGCTTCAGGGATAATTTGAGTTTGGAGCCTCCCAGCATTTACTAGCACTTCATAATAGCACATTTTGTGCTGATTACCTTTTTCACCTTTGGATATGGTATGGTGGGATGTTAATCAGGTTATTGAGAGGCAGGCAGATGATGCAGGTGGACTCATTTGGATGCTTACTCTGGAGCAGAATGACAAGAAGACAGAGAATAGTCTCTGAGTTACTCCCTCATCTTCCAAAGTTGCCTTGGTGTCTTCCTTTCATTGAGAAAGGCCAGGGGAAATGGAAGAAAAGAAACAGATTGGGGGACACTGACTGACTTGGTATTTTAACACCTGCTCTGAGCCTTGTGTGACCTTCTATGTGACTCTCAAAGTATGAAGCCGCTTCCAAGAATATCATGTGTGGGTTTACCAAGAGCAGAGGGTGGGAACTCTGTGTTACATTCTGCCTCTTACAAACACTTCCTGTTTCCTTTGTCTCTTCACATCCCCACTGTCCAAAATGTCATCCAAAGTTTTACAATGAAGTCTTGTGAGTTACTGTACAAACACATTGTTGCTCTAGCCTTTGAAGAATGCTGTGTGTCCATCTCACGGAGCCTTTAGGTGAATTTAAGAAATGAGGAGGGCACGGGTTGTGGCTCAGTGGTAGAGCACTTGCCTAGCATGTGTGAGGCACTGGTTTTGATCCTCAGCACCACGTACAAATAAATAAATAGATAAAATAAAAGTAAAAATGTTAAAAAATAAAGAAAGAAAGGAAGAAACAAGGGACTCAGGTTCACTTTGAAGTGACAAGTCCATTTATTTCCCTAGAGACAACTCCCATCCTCATGCTTCTCTGAACATTTTTATTTTTCAGTCCTTCCTTGTGTTGAAATTGGTAGGACTTTATGGTTGCCTTTTTACTTTCTCTTCTATCTCTGGCCTAGAAGTCAACTCATCTTCCAGCAGACTCCACGTCTGGAGAACCCTGATGATTCTGCTTTAGTCTGTCAAAACTTGGTTACCACTCCACCCCTTGGGTCACATTCCTGAAAATGACCTTGTCCTTTCCAAAGGTAAATTCTCCACTGTGCTTCTGGGAGGTATGGAAAAACCACATTCAGCAAGTCTTTTAATTTTTTTTATGTCTTTTAAGATAACATACCTTCTTAAAAAAAAAGATTAAGATTGCTTCATTTATTGGTCATTTAACAGTTTCAAACAAGACCGTGTTTCTATGGAAGTCTAAAATTATTTGGCACTCTTTTCTGAGCTTTGTGAGTAAACGAAAGAAAGAAAGAAAGAAAAGAGAAAAGCAGCTAAGAGAGAGGAACAATCCTTTAACAAAACTTATCAGAAGTGACCCACGGTACATCTCTATTTCTGTTACCCAGAACAAAAATATGGGCAATTATATTGTGGTAGGTTTCAGACTATGAATATTTACTTAACAATAATGGTTCCTCAAGGGCCATTATGAGTTATTGGGAAATAAAATATTCATAGGTGTAAAATTGAAATTAGCCTACATGAAATTTTCCTGGAGTTTACCTCTACAGAAAGCATTTTTGTTGAGGAGAGGCCGGCCTGGGAGTTAGTATGCGCTAATATTCACCATAAATAATTAAAAATTCTGCATCAGTGGAATGCTCCTCTCAGAGCTAAGTCAGCCAAATCTCTCAAAATCATAGAGGCAGAACCAACTTACATTTTATGACTCCTGAGGATGACTGCTGAGAGAAGGGCCAAAGGAATTCAGCAGGCAGAGCAGGATAGGGAGACCTCAAAACAATCAGCACAAGTCTGCTTCCAGATTTTTGATCTCAGCCATATTTGACTGTAAGTGGTGTGATTTCAGGATCACAGACCTCAATTCTGGCTGGGTGCTGCAAATGTGACATATTTAAATACATATTTGGGGATGAACTCAAATTTCAAAAATCCCTAGGAAGAGTGCCATAGAGAAAAGGTTTGTTTCAGAGGAAGAAAAGAAGGAGGCTGTGAGTTTCAAGGCACCAGAGGTAGAGTAGTAAGCTGCTAAGAGGTGGAAAGAACCAGAATGGGATGAGGGCTTGACACCTTAGGTACTCTCGCTCAGCTAAAGTTGGAGGAAGGAAGAGCCACCACACATTGTGCTTCTACCAGGGACCCCAGCCAGACTTCCCAATAGTTACCTTCAAGTCCCCTTCTGCTTCTGGGCTTGAAGGAACCCCAAATCTCCCCCAATCTTTTGCATTAGTCCTGAGAGTCTGAGATCTTTCTTCTCCAGTATGAACTCATCTGCTTTTATTTTTATTTTTTTGGTGGGGAGATTGTCAGAGTACTTCCTCTTGTATTGTAGCATCAATATTTGTAAACAATGGGTATATATTTTTCAATCCTATATTATACATATAGCATTTTGCAGATGATGAATTTGGAAGGTACATGCAGGAAACAGCTTCAACTGTTCTCTCACAACTTCCTTCAAACATGTTCTTGAAGGATCTCCCCTCCTGATCCTGGATTCAGGCTTTTCATTAACTCTGGGCCATACCAACAGACTTATCTAGGCCTGGATTTCCATGCAGATGCATGTGTGTGAAGCATCACTCTGATCTCTTGTGGAGCCTAAAGTTGAAGAAGACTGGAACATCCTCTCATTCTGCCACATTGATCTAGTCTTTCTGCTGTCAATTCTAGAAATAAATATTAAAGCAAAAGATGTTAAGGAAATGAACAAAATTAATAAAATATTCCCCCAGTGGGTTTCAGTACTCTTCCTGCATTGACTCTGCATTAGCACTGAATAAACAGGAATAACTTCTGTTTCTAGGTCCAAGCTTTGAGCAAATGTGTGAAGTAAGTGAAATGTGGTTTGCATTAGTCCTTTCTGAGAGTCTGTGGTTTGGTCTTTTTCTACCCAAGACATCTTGGAATGAAATGCCCCACTCCCAACTCCAGGGGGTTTGCACCAGGGTGTTACATCACAGAAGAGCGCCATGGGACATCCAAACAATCTAGATTTGAAACCCAGTCTCTCTCTGGTGTAGCCATTTTAGAAAACTAGTAGTGTCTGCTAGATCTGCTGAATAAGTGTACATAGAAGTGAATATTCATTAGAAAAAAGTGCCTATGTCTCACATAAGTCATATGTACACAAATATTCAGAGCATTATTCACAATATTTCCAAACTCGGACCAATCCAAATATCCACTAGCTGTGGAATACATAAACACATTCTTCTATGTTTATACTATGGAATACTATGTAGCAATTTGAAAAATGAATTTTTGCTATGCATAACAACATGGAGAATTCCCACAGACTTGAAACCAAGTGAAAGTAGTCAGACAAAAAAGAGCACAAAGTGTATGATGCCATTTATACAAAATTTTGACAGGCTAAAATAATTTCTGGTGGTTGACATCAGAAGAGTGGCTATATATGGTGGAAGTGTTGGTGGGGAGACACAAAAAAGCATTCTGGGGTTCTGGGAATGTTCTGGATCTGGATGGTGACTATATGCATGTATATATGTGTAAAACTCTAATGATTTATACACTTAAGATTTGTGTGTTTCACACTTGGCTCTATGTTAATACACTCAATTTTTAGAAACAAATTGCAAAAATTAATTTTAAGAAGTTAACGAAAACGAATCTCAATCCTGCCTCTTACCAATATGTGATCATGGACAAGATGTTTTGTTTTTTATTTTAACCTCATTTTCTTCATCTATGAAGTGATGATTGGAGACCTAAGCAGTCTGTTTCATCATTTTTTTAAATATAAAAACCCAATGTGCAACATTAATGAAAGTGCTTTGAAAAACGAAACTACTCTACTTAGTGAGCATGTCTTAGAGGGAGAGACACATAAAAGAACATGAAGCACCCTCCATTCTAGTTCTGTATCATGTGATGTTTTACTAACTCTAGAGATTTGTCAAGAGCCTGATGGTCTTGTCAACTCATTAGGCTTGAAGCACCCTTCTCTTGCCTACTTCCTAATGTCAGGGTCTTAATTTTTCATATATATATATATATATATATATATATATATATATATATATATATATTCATCTGCCACATTCCATTATATGTAAACTTCAGACTGAGAAGAATATTCTCTGCTCTGTCGCACTCCAATGATTGTGGTTTTACCTCTTGACTTCTCTTGAGAAGTGCTAATTTTCGTTAATACTTATCTACATGCAAGTTGCAAGGAGTTACATTATCTACAATGTGGTAGACTAACAAAACAGTCTCTATCCTCTCTTGAGATGAAGGTTTGGTTTGTAATTTTGTAAATACTTCTAAGTGCCTTAGGAGTTTTACCTGACATAAGAAACGTATGCCAGGACCAAATTACCCAAGGAAAATGACTTGTTGATATGGTGCTATTTATTAGGGAAAAAAAAACCTTAAAGTCATAAGAGATAAATGTTTATCTCATTGGTCACAAACACAGGGAATTCTGTGTTTTCAGGGAAGCAGTTTCCATGGTAATGCCATTTCCCCCGACATGCCATGCTCTCTCACCCTCCATCACTGGAACTGGAGTCTACTCCACACCTCACCCACGGTTACTCCCTAACTGGCTGCTGGACTCTCCTAGAGCAATAGGAGTGTACCCCTTTGCACCATTAACGTTGGATTTGACCATGTAATTTACTATAGCAAGAGGAATATGTGTTCATCACGGTATTTGACACATAGTCAGCATTCATATAGGCAAATAAACTGAACTAGTGATACCTCTATTCCTGGGTGGTTTTGATCTATATGCCATTCATTGTCTGTTTGCTTTCCACTTTTCTCCTCTGCACCATTCTGCATCACTGGGGGATGGGAGAACTAACCTTGCATACTGTATTTTCAGGCTTTTGTCAGTAGGTCCGAGATAGGTTCAGTCACTAAGAAGCACTAACAGTGAAAAGAAGGAAAAGCCAAGGTGTTTCTCTCCCTTTCTCTTCTTGGGAGGAAGAGGATGCATCTCTAGCAGGGGCTACTTCTCTTCTCTATTTCCAGCTCCCATCAGACAACCCTTCCTCCCCATGAATCCTGCCTTTCTGGCCTGCAGTTCTATGAAGTGGCCTGTGTTTCTGGGAAGCAGGGAGGACAGATCCTTCCTTAATCCTTCCATCCCTAGGGGTGAAGCAGCTGGCTGTGGTTGCTAATCTCTGGTTTTCCTTGCCTTTCCCTATTTGCTCTTTGAATGTTTCTAATCCCTGCTATTTCCCCTTATTAGTTTCATTTTTCAGGCTGGACTATTTCAGAAGCTATGTACAAAATCAGGCTTTGTCTTAAATTCTGGTCCCTTAAGGAGACATGTTTGTTTTCCTCTCTTTTTTGGAGAGGATTCCTGGAAGATATTTTTCTCTATGGCTTCTTTTCCTGCTATTTTGTACTACTTCAGATAAGACTGTATTCAGAATATTATCAGCAGTCAAAAAGCTAACTCTGGTGCTCGATTTGGCAATACATATGCTAAAATCGGAACAAAACAGAGAAGATTAGCATGGTCCTTGTGCAAGGATGACACCCAAATTTGGGAAGCATTCTATATTTTTTTGTGTGAACTAAATAAACTTTTCTATATTGTTGTACTGTTTTTTTTTTAAAGAGAGAGAGAGAGAGAATTTTTAATATTTATTTTTTAGTTTTCGGCGGACATAACATCTTTGTTTGTATGTGGTGTTGAGGATCAAACCCAGGCCGCATGCATGCCAGGAGAGCGCGCTACCGCTTGAGCCACATCCCCAGCCCCTATTGTTGTACTGTTGAAAAAAAAAAAAAAAAAAAAGCTAAACTGCTCAAAATTGTGAAGATGTCAGCTGTTCATAAATTGATCTATAGATTTGCTATAATTCCTCTCAACATTCTAATGTTTTTTTAAAAAATATTTTTTAGTTATAGATGAACACAATACCTTTATTTTATTTACTTATTTTTATGTGTTGCTGAGGATTGAACCCAGTGCCTCATACTTGAGAGGCAAGCGCTCTGCCACTGAGCCACAATTCCAGCCTTAATGTTGTTTTTTTTTTTTAATGGAAATTGACAACTGATTTCACAATCTTATGGAAATGTAAAGAGTCAAGAATAGCAAATACCCACCTAAAGAAAAACAAAGTGATAAGAGCTTTTCCACCAGATAGCAAGACATATTAAATAATATGATGCAGAGAAAGTGTGGTACTGCTTCAAGGAACAAGTAGAACAATGAAATGGAGTGCATCCATGGTCTAGAAGTGTCCAGAAACATACCCATAAATTAACTCTAGATTTTTTTTTCAAAACAACATTGAAAAACAGGTAAAAAAGGAAAGTGACTTTAATATAATATTTTCAGGACAATTTGGTGATGATATGGTAAAAAAAATGTGACCATACTCCTGTCTCATATCATGTTTATTCTGAACCCTGCTTCCTTAAGGAAATATTAATTTTCCTTCTTTATCTTGTTTCAGAGAATTCTTCAGAAATACTCCTCCTGATAACTTCTTTTATTCTGGAACAAATAGATATAGATGTAAGAGGTAAAATCATAAAAAGTTTATAAGATAATGAAGAGAGAGAGAAAAAAGGAAAGCTGAGTCTGAATGTGGAAACTGACTATAGGCCAGGGCTGCCTCCCCCACTCCATTCCAATTGGCAATAATGAAAAGACCTTTCCGACATCAAGGTTTTCTTGATGACTAATAAAATCATCAGCCCAAGCACACTCTGAAAAGCCACAAAATGATGTTAATGTGCTTACCAAGGAGCAAGAAAAAAGGAAAGCACTGGAAAATCAGAATGCAGATGCTTCTGGAAGGTGGTGATTTAAAGGCCTATTGGCAATCAGTACATTTTAAAGAGCAGTTGGAACCCTTATATAAATTCAACAGCAGAGAAAGAATCTCTCACTTATCTACATCAAGGAAGGGCCTCATTTGACATCTCCTTTTTCTGTACCCACTGCTTTACAGACGTTTTGAACAATATTTTTTGGGCCCTGAACATTCTTTTTCTTGTTTTGAAAGAATTTCAGATTTCAGACAAATATTAAAAATAGTATACATATCCCTATACGTTGTTCACCCCAATTGTCCAAATACTAACATATTGTCCTACTTGCCTTAGCATTCCCTTCTTCTTTTTCTACTTCTTTATTTTTTTCCTAAAAATTTGAGAGTAAGTTGTACATATGAGATCCTTTTACTTTTAGAGACCTCAATGTTCTTTTCCTAAAAACAAGGACATTCTCTTACATAATCACAGTACTAATTCTCAAAGCAGGAAATTAACATTAGACAATTAGACAATAAGATGATGTAATTCATAGATCATATTCCAATTTTACCAATTTTCCTACAAATATCCTTTTTAAGACGACTACTCTGTGAAATATTCTTTGGCTCTAGTTTTGGTGAGATAATTCCCAGCTTTTTCAGGAAGATGTAGCCAACCACTCAGCACATGCAAAAAGAATTTAAGCCTCATTATTTTTTAGTTGTACATGCAGGCAATATCTTTCCCCGAATGAAGAGAACCCAAATGAAACTTTGCTTTGTTCCCCAAAGCCTGTGTTATTAGAGAAGATTGTTTCTCTTCTCTGTAGGGTTCTTGCCTCATGTTTTTTCCTGATTCCTCATTAGGCTGAGGCAGTTCATGTAAAAAATACTCTGTAAGATGTTTTCATCTCCTCACATATAATAACAAGCTACTTTCCTATTTCAAATTAAAAGCAAGAGAGTATGCACAGGGTGTTCTAGTTCCTGAAAGCAGGTTATTCCATAAGCCACCCCTAATTCTATGCTTTTGTTATAAAGGAGTTATCAAAGGGCAAAGGGTAACAACCTAAATAAATGTCCATCAGAAAGAGAACTGGTTTGTCAGACATGGTGGCACACACCTGTGATCCCAGCGACTCCAGAGGCTGAGGCAGGAGCATTGCAAGTTCAAGGCCAGTCTCAACCTTGTCTTAAAAACAAAAACCAAAAGGGCTGGGGATGTAGCTCAGGGGCAAAATGCCCTTGGGTTCAATTCTAGTGAGAGAGAGATAGAGAGAGAGAGAGAGAGAGAGAGAGAGAGAGAGAGAGAGAGAGAGAGAGATGCTTGAATTCCAGCCTATCCATACTATGTAACAGTGCAGCCATTCAAAAGAAAATGCAGCTGTATAAGTTCCAAACCAAACTAAATCTAAACCATAGAAAGTGACTCTGAAGAGGGGAACTGGGGAACTTGAGAATTGAGACTGAGGTGGGAGTACACCATTTTGTATCCTCTGATTTTTAAAATTATGAGTATATATTATGTTTGGAGGGGTGGGAGAAATCATAAATGGTAGATAGATTCAAAGACCCCAAATTTGAAGGAACAGCAGGCCCCATAATCCCTAGCTGTGCCTTCTATTTTTAAAACCATCACTTCCTTTTTCATTTTCCCTGAACGACCATCTAGTACTGTCTCGTTAGCAGGAATCTTTCCCTCAGCTAGGTAGTGAAGTCACAAAACAGACCGAGTCATGCACACACTCTCAGCAGAACTGCCCGCACGTGCACACAGCCTCAACTACACGTTTTTAGATTTGGAGGGGTGTGTGTGTGTGTGTGTGTGTGTGTGTGTGTGTTGCGGGGGGGGGGGCGGGAGAGACGGGAAACAAGCTTGAGCAATCTAAACCAGACCCCCTACCTCTCCCGGTGTCGCAGATCTACACTACCTTCCGTCACCCCTTTCCTTCCACCGCCTTACTCCCCACCCCCCGCTCCAGACCTCGGAGCCTGGACTGGCGTAAATTTCCGCCTACTTGCGCCACCGCCCTGGGGGCTGCCTGATGACGTCAGGGCTGAGCGAGGGGGGTGCCGCCTTCTGGCTGCCCGCCCCTCCCAGGACTTGCGGCCCCCGCCAGCCCTTTAAAAGAGCGTGGCCTGCGCCAAACGCGCCACACCGCGGGGACCAGGACGCACAGCTGGTTTCCCGAGGCATCTCCATCTCGCCTTCCTTCGGCACCTCGCCTCCCTGGTCCAGCCGCATCCTTTTTTCCGCGAAGGTTTGGGCGAGTGGGGCCATGCAGCCGGCGGTGCTTCTCAGCATCCTGGGAGCCGCGGTGCTGGCCGGTGAGTGGGCGCGGTGGGCCCTTCAGCACCGCGGACAGCGCCAGCCCCGTTGTCCCCGCAGCTCCGGGCGTCCTGGCTGGCGAATAATGGGAATCAGGGAGGGTTAAGTGCAAGATTTCTCCCTTTACTTGAGGTTATTCATTTCTTCCCGTCCCTGGTTGTTTCCCTTAGATTATCCACCCCCGCCAGTGCTCCCCTCTGACTTGGAAAAGCCAGAGGATTCCCTAGCCCAGCCAGGAGAGTCTCGGTTTTGTCATGTGTGGTTTTCCAGGTAGCTAGAAAGGGAGAAAGCGTGCCGCACCTCCAAGGAAACCCCACATTTTTTGCTCACTTTAAAGATGTCACACTCTCTCTGCTGGTCTAGAAAGTCGTTGTTGAGGTCTGGATTCTGTATTTGTTTTGACTTTTTATAGCCAGGTGACTACAGAGAGGTGGAAATTATGTAGTATGATATTAGTTGGCACCTGAATAATTTATTTTATTATTATTACTATTACTTCGTAAACAATTAGGTAAAACTGAGTTCCATATGCATAAAAGATAAACCTTTTTCTTAACATGTTTATATGTATGTTCACATATATGTGTGTACACATTTAATATATTTCTGCAGTTTGTTTTTTTCATATCTGGAGAGAGGAGATTTCACATTCAGTTAATCTATTTTTAAGTTATGAATGGAAGCTGCACTAGACCTTTGTACTCCAGGAAAATAACTAGAGTATTTAATAATCACAAAAGTATCTCTGGAGTAGTGGAAAATATTTTGTTTTAGTCAGGTTGGGAAGATGAAAATTTTAAGTAGTAGATATTTGATAGTTTTTCTTTATGTGTGGAAGATTGTGGGTTCCTCTTTCAAACTACTCTGAACCTCAGAGAAATGATCTTGGAAGATTCAAAGTTGTGTGTGTGTGTGTGTGTGTGTGTGTGTGTTTTGAAGTAAAGTCCCAATGGATAATCAGTCTATTGAGAAGTAAGTATACCACCATCAAATTAAAATAGAGGTTTTCTTTAGCTGTTTTGATGACCTATCGGAAATTATTTTCTTCTGAGGTTGATATTCCTGTCTAGAATTGAGATATTGAATATTCATAGCTATACCCATATCCATGAGTATGAAACTCTTATCGACAGCAATTTCTGTGTCCAAAAAAAATGTTGAGACAAAATTAAAGCCAATGATAATTTATTTTATTGGAAACTACATGCATTCAGGATTTTCTAAAATCTTTGTCATGCTTGCAAATTGCTAATAAATGTTCTCAATTTAATTAAAGGAAACCAAATGAATAATTTAGAATTCTTTATGGTCAAAATATTTTTAAAAAGTAATTGCATAAGAGGACAAAGAAATGCTATCTATTGTGTTATAGACTAAAAAAAAGTGACATTTGTGGGACTTAAATAAGTGGGATCAACTATGATGATAAAATACTTACAGATCTTTCATATAAGAGAATATTGTAATCAAGGTTCATATGTTAATAGCAGCTAAAATGGAGTCATAATATTATTTTTAAATGTCTGTTAAGCTCTAATTCACACATCACAAAATCCACTCTTTTAAAGTGTATAATTCAATGGCTCATAGTATATTTACAGACCATGTGATCATTACCAATATCAAATTTGAGAACATTTTCATCACCCCGAAAAAATAACCCAAATCCCATTAGCAATCATCTCCCCAATCCCCCTCCCACACTCCTGGCAATGAGACATCATATCCTTCAATTGGAGTTTGTTATTTGGAAAAATCACAGGGCTGAGGGGAAACCTCAGAAAGCCATCTAGTTCATTTTCTACCCTTAAGAGCATCTAGAGGAAGTTCCACAACTGTCTATGGTAACTTTTGTGCATTTTAAAAATTAATGTAAGTGAAGTAGCCACATGATCACCATCTAGGTTTCTGGCATCTAGAGTTTGATTGACTTTCATTTTAGGAGGAACTTTGAGGTCTTTGTAGCTTATTAGCAGAAGAGCTTGCCTAATCTGTTTTGCAGTTATATTTTCAATCTGGAATCAAGCCTTAATAGTCTTATGCAATATTAACATTTTAGAAGTTATTCTCAGACTTATTATATTATTATATTATTTGGTATAATTTTTAACCACTTGATTACTTTTAACATGAGCATTAGATTGTTTTATCTTTTGAGCTCTTAGGATCTTACTTTCTACAAAACTAAGTTTAACTACATCATTTTGGCTATCATTTCATTGTCACAGATTCTATTGGAAGAAATACATTGACACTTATACATCTCTCCAAATGTATAATGTACTTACACAAATGGAGTCTAGCTCCTTTCCATCAAAAAGAGTCTGAAGACATTAATACCCTTTGTGCATATATGATTACATGACCGGTGCAATTCTACATCATGTACAACCAGAAGAATGAGAAATTATACCCCATTATGTATGAGGTGTCAAAATGCATTCTGCTGTCATATATATCTAATTAGAACTTAAATATATTTAAAAAAATAAAATAAAGAGTATGAAGAGCCTCAATTAGGGAAACAGCGCTGTTCTGTAATGTCATATGCAAACCCCAATTGTCTAGAATATTGAAGAAACATATCCCTCTCCATCTGATAACTGTTAATACTTTGGTAATGTCAGTAGTTAATAAAAGCATCTATTTTACATTTATGAAAGAAGACAGAAGTATTAGCCTGAAGCTGTGTTACCAGAGAAGGTTTACTAAAGCTGAATTTTTAAAAAGGCAACTTCTAGTGTATTAGGAGAGTAATTCTTTCAGTTAGTTCTTTCCAGAGGATTTTATAGCTTTCAATGAAAAGAGAAAGTGCCAGAGTAAGTAAGTATACCAAATAACAACCATTTGGTCTATAAAAGAATAGCCCAGAATATTGGATCCTGGGTACTAAAGGTTGGTCATTGAGATCTGGTGTGACCTGTACTGTAGGAATAAATCAGGGTCTTCATAGCTTGTTAGGCACTTCTCAAACATTTTTAAATAATTCTAATAATCTGGGCAATTTGGGGCCTCTTGAAACACTTTGGGTAGATCCCAGGCCCTGCTTTGTAAAGAGAAACTCAGTAAAGTAAGCAAATGAAATAGGTGTTTTATTTCTAGGCTGAACCCAATGATATGTAATTGATTGGATGAGGATGGGTTGATGTTTAAAGAGGCTTGGGGAACAAAGCATTTTGGAAGGAAAGGTCTAGTTACTGGTCACAAATAAACTACATATGAGTAGCTCCCATGTTTGGTGTCTGAGGGTTTTGCTCCAGCTAGTTCTTCTTTAGTTTCAGAGACCTAGAATAAATTTCTGTACTGTGTCTTTCATCATAATATCAGGAGTGCCAGAAGAACTGTAGAGATGGACCTACATGTAAAAAAAGCATTGAGCTTCTCCAATGGAAAGGGCGCAGGCAAGTTAAAGATAAAAGTGAAAGATAAAAGAATCAAAGCAGCATTGAGAGAGAAAAAATGGCACTGGAAAATTTAAATTACCTGAAACACTTCCTACAAGTTTTTAAAGCAGTCAAACTCTTGTGAAATTTGATATACATAAAATTAAAATTTTCTCCTTTTAAAATATTCGTATAAACCTATTGTTAAACATCAATTTGCATATGATATTATGAGCTCCATCCTGTACTGGGAGAACTTGATACTTCCCACATTCTTGACATGCTTATAGATAATAGAAAGAAAGGGAAACACAACATTGATAGGGATGCATAAGCAAACTTGTTCAGAAAAAGACCTTGGGTTAAAAAAAAAAAAAGCACATGTGGGAATTATTACCCAATGATAATGTTTTTGTAAAGTTAGTTTGAGGGAGGATATTTTATTGGGAACAAGCATAGGAAGAGAGAACTACAGATTTGTACCCATAGGGTATTGAGGAGGGTATATCTTAGACTATATTTTTAGTTTTAAATTTTTTAACTGAAATATATAGAAAACTGCAGGAATCATGAGTATACATCTTAATAAACTTTTTGCAAAGTTAGGACAACTGTGTCACCAGCATCCAGATCAAGAAATGAAACATTACCAAAATCCAAGAAGCTCCTCTTATTTTTGTTCTGGATTTGATCTATTCTAGATTTCTTATAGCATTCATTTTCAAAAGTTTGAAGCATTGCTCAGGAAAAACAACTATGTGTGTATGTGTACGTGTACATGTGCACATATGTATGTATGTGTGGGCCTGTGTGTATGTGTGTGCAATGTGTGCATGTGCAGTTGGGGCAATTGTGGCCACTGCAGCAGTTGTCCCCAGCCATCTGCACTCTGCTCAGTTCTGACTCTGTCCTTCTCTCCAAGTAATGTGGGGTGACTTGGGGAGTATGGGTGTATGGCTTCCAAAAATCAACTCAAACCAATTTTTTTCCACTCTTTTTCCTCCTTCAAAGCTGTCAGCTCTGTGCCAGTGGATAGCAGGAACCACAGTGAAGAGATGGTAAGTCAAATGTCAGTTGATTCTAGCTTCTCCTGCTCTTTAGCATACCAAACCCAACACAGTCTTACAAAGCCAGGTTTTCATCCATGAGAGAATGGTGACAAGGGATGCCCCTCCCGCACTGAGCTCCTACATCCTCTAGGGAAGGTTTAGCAACTCTGAGATAACTGTGTCATCATAACGTTTTCCTTCTGACCTGTTCAGGAAAGGAGTTTATTTCCCTTCTCGGGGTAATCACAATTCAGTGACTTCTTCCATCATTCTGGTGTAGGGGCTTAAGGGCTTCATCTAGGTACTGTGAATCTGTTTCCCTGCATTAAGAATCCTGCATCAGTAGTCAAGTCTACCTGACAGCGGTTCTGGGTTGAGTCATCATCCCAATGACACCAGTTTTTCCAACCTGCTTTTGTGTCCTCCCCCACTACTCTAGGTGACTCGATGTATCATTGAGGTCCTCTCCAATGCTCTATCAAAGTCCAACATTCCATCCATCACCCCTGAGTGCCGGCAAATTCTGAAGAAGAGTAAGTATACCATGCTGCAGGCAGACCAGCATCTCTGCAGTGATTCTTACTGCTGCTCCCTCCACCTCACCTACAGATGAGCCCAGGGCATAAGGCAGGAGGAGAAATAGTGTTGATTGACCAGACTAGTACCTGGGGATATGGAGATATGACTTCTATTCTCTGCTCTACCACTTGGTAACTGGGTGACCATAAGGGAAGACCCTTTGTCTCCCTATGTTTATTTCTTCAAAGTAAAATGAGGGAGATGAGCTCAAAGATGATCTTTGAGATGTTTATCAGTTCTTAAATTCCTTGGTTTCATATTTTAAAAACACATCTTCATTTGGGTGGAAGGAGCTGTGGGAAGTACTTCTTTTGTGATTAGATGAGGAGGGGTTTGGGGACATGCTAGATGATAAAAGTGCAGAGCTATATTTAAAAATCACTTTGCCCTCTACTTTTCCAACGGTGAGAAGTTAGAAACTTAGAAAGGCAATCCAAAGACTTCTGGCCTGTTTACATAACAAATTAGTTAAGACATTTTAATGCATAGCTTATTAGAGTGGAAGGTACTGCCAAATGGTACAGTAGTTTTAGTTCTGAAGACTGGAAGGGTTTATAGGGCAGAAGCAAAGCATCCTAATGAGTCAGACTAATGGCCTTCTGAGTCAAGACTGGGATGCTTTCTTTGCACTAAAGAGCTTCTGTGGGAAACAAGATTTGAATAGTGATAGAAGCAGCATTCATTGGGAACTGACATTATGAGATCAATTTTACAAAACTATGCAGTCCTTTTTATGCTTGAAGTCAGACTGAATCAATAAGTGGCCTCTACTTTTAGGTTTTTAGTTGAGCTAGGAACAGTAGTCTGCTGCCTTTAAAATCTTTAAAATATTGCAAGACAACATGCTCTTGCAATTGCTGCATATGAGTTCTCATGCATAGAATGGTAAAAACAAGTATTAGCAATTGGCCCAAAGAGTAACCTGGGTAGCTCAATCTGCCTTTGGGGTTTTCAGGATAACCATGGGAGCCTTGGTCATCAGGGATTCCACAAATAATGGAAGCTTTCCTATCACTCCCAGCCCACATGGCTTTCTTTGAATTTCATGTCAACTTTCCATTCCATCCATTACAGGAAGTGAGAGCAGAGTGGATCTTCAGCAGGGAATAAAGACTGCTCCTTGGTGCAACCCTATCTTGCTATCTCCCTTTCCCATTGTTTAGTGGATACATGCAGAAGTGAAGGGTCTGTTGTGTAAGGTCAGGATGTAATTATGATTGCTTAGGAAAAGTTATTAGATGTCAGGCTCTGCTTGCCTACCAAAGTCATATGCTTATCCCTCAGGTTGTAAACATAGTAATTCCAGCTTCTGCCTGTCACTAATTGTGCCCTGAGGTCTTTTGGAATCTATTGAGAGAGCACCAGGGAAAATGGTAAAAACCAAATGACCCATGTCTATAAGAACCTTGAAGATGTGGAGAGTGGCAGAATACTGAGACAGAAAAAGTTTAAGAGTTCTCCAAGGCTACAGCCTCAAAAACCAGTCAGGGCCAGACAAACAGATAATATAAAGAAATAAGGCAGGACAGGAAGTGAGTCACAAATTTGAGATCACATGTCCCTTCCGAGTGGAACATATGTTTCTCAACACTTATCCTTTTGTGGAGAACTATAGACCCTGCTTAAATCTTGCAACTTTTCAAAAGAAGTTACAACTTTTATTTTAATTAATTAATTAATTAATTATTTTTTTTCTGTGCTGGGGGTAGAAGCCGGGGCCTGCTGCATACTAGGCAAGTAAGTGCTCCAGAACTAAGCACCCCCAGCTAAAGTGTGCTCTTTAAGCCACATGCATTTAAATATTACCTCTGAATTCAAATTTACTAAAAATGCTGTTTAGGCCAAATAGAACTCATTTCTGGGCCACCAGTTTGCAACATCTGTCCTATTATAGTCTTAACTCTCTTGGCAATATATTCTAAGCTAACCAGAAGACCGGTAGAACTTTGGCCAATTTGATGCAAGATTCCTGCATGCCATCTCTGTTCTACCCCAAGCCCATCTCCTCCCACTCTCTTCTCCACATCTCTGAGTCAGCTGTGCTCATTGAGCAAATGAGCATTTGGGGAGAAGGAAAGAATCATTGTTTTATGGAGACTTTAGGGAATACATAAACCAATTTCTTAGCAGGTAAAAGGTCTTTCTGACTAGGGTCGATCTCATCATCCTTGCAGCATGGCAAAAGTACAAGGTGCATTTTCCCCTTTTAACTTTAAAGTAAGGGCGAGCTTTACACCTTGGTTTTACAGATTGACAATGACTGTGTGTTGATTACCACAGCCCTTTTCCAATCTCACCTGCGGGGGCTTAGAGCTAAATTTAGGAGGAAGTGGCTAAGCTTCAGGCACAAGCTGCCACAGGCAGTACACTTTTAACTGAGAAGAAATAAAAATACTTCTGTTCCTGTCACTTAAGACCTGTGTGCACCAGCAGGCCACATGTCCCCTTCCCCTGGAGGCTGAGATCTGTCTGATCTCAGATCAGCTCTCCTTCAGGTGACTCCAAAATGACATCAGCATCTGCCTGTCTCAGCTCAGGATGCTATAACAAATACCATAGGCTAGATAGCTTGAACAACAAATGGTTATTTCTGGTGTCCAAGATCAAGATGTCTAGTGAGGGCCCACTTCCTGGTTTATAGACAGCTACCTTCTCATTGTGTCCCTGTGTGGGGAAAAGAGATAAATGATCTCTCATGTCTCCCTAATTGGGGGACCAATGCCATCATGAGGGCTCCAACCTCATGATGTAAAGTACCTTCCCAAGGCCCCACTTCTTATTACCAGCACATTGGGAATTAGGACTTCAAAAAGAACTGAAAGATGAGGACACAAATATTCAGTACCACCCCAAACCTCCCTGTTTAACTGTGCCCACCTGCTAGCCTTGCCTCAATGTCGTACACACCATCATGGACTATTAAAGTTCAAAGAGACCAGTGATGGAAAGGCCAGCCCTCAGGTATCTGGATACGGAAGGTTAGAAACATTCCTATTGACTCATAAACTTGAGAATGTTATTATCATGACAGGCTTGGCTTTAAATAGAGAGGTACAGACTGTCTGCTATTTCTTGAACTTTTTTTTTAATAGAACAGATCAATTTTCTTTCCTTTTGTAAATATCAGCTCAAAATGACTCATCAGTGTCTTTCAGTAGAAAATTAATATGAGCCACAAATATAACTTCTAATTTTCAGGTAGCCATAGTTTTAAGAAGTAAAAATGAAATTAGTTTCAATAGTACATTTTATTTTATCCAAATAGGTTTTATCTAATTATAATTTTATATATCAAATATATTTGTAATATATTCTCTAATACCTTCAAAATATTATCATTTTCAACATATAATCAGTATGAATTTTTAAAAATATTTCACATTCTTTTTTTTTATATGAAGTCATGGAAATCTGATGTGCACTTTACACATACAACATGTCTTGATTTGGACAAGTGCTCCATAGTTCAAGGGCTCCACAGCCACAGGGGCAAGTGACTCCCACAATGGAGAGTGGAGATGTTGATGCCAGAGGCCTTGGCTTCAGGCTTTCTATCTGAACTTAGTGAGATAAGTTGAAGTTCAAGTCCTCCCTGCTAACCACTAAGACAATGTTAACTGTGTATATCCTTTCATGGGAGGTACAGACCATTTTGGTTAAGGAAGATCAATAAAAGAACTGTTGATATTTGGAAAAAATGGAAGAGAATAGCAACATATCAGTTAACCATCTACTGTTGACTTGTGAAACAGAAAAACAACTCAGTTTTCTGAAAATTATACTCAACATCTAAGAACATGTGAAGTAGATGTGACCTGAGTGAAGGAAGAAATGGTCCTTTCCATTGCAGTGCCATTTTCTCAGGGAAAAAAAAATATACCCTTATTATCACCAACCACAGTCATGCATTGCTTAACAAAGGGATTCATTCTAAAAAATGCACTGTTAGGCTATTTTCTTGTGGTGAAAACATAGGATGTCCTTATGCAAAATAAGATAGCTATGACATCAGTAGATAAAGTGATCTTATGGGCCCATCATCGTATATTTGGTCCATTGTTGGCTGAAACATCATTATGCAGTCCATAGTTATACTAAGTTAAGTTGCCATTTACTTGCAGGTTGTCTACACAGTTGATTGGATGATCAGGTCGTCAGATAAACAATTAAGTTTTTTTTAAAAAAATATTTATTTATTTATTTATTTAGTTTTCGGTGGACACAACATCTTTGTATGTGGTGCTGAGGATCGAACCCGGGCCGCACGCTTGCCAGGCGAGCGCGCTACCGCTTGAGCCACATCCCCAGCCCAACAATTAAGTTTTAAGTCCTCCTTTAATCTTGATATTACCTATTTGGGCTGCCTAACTTTATTTAGCTCAAGTATAGTTAGAACCATTCATGCAATGCTAACTTTTTCAGCCAACTTTGAGGAAATACAGGAAGAATGGTTCTGAATTTTACCACTCTGAGGATCAGAGTCCACCACATCTGCAAAAAAGAGGAGGTTGGACTGGAAGAATTCTAAGATTTCTTCTAGTTCTACACTCTAATATTTCATAAATCTATCTGGATTTTGATTTGATCATTGACAGTCCCAATAATAAAAGCTGATTGGATATTATGAAAACTTAAAAATATATAGAATTTATTATTAAATTCAAATGTAGTTAAGACGCTTCCATAGCATTTTAAAAGGAACTGTAGTATGTTTTTTTATTCATTTAAAAATTATCTAAGGGCTGGGGTTTGTCGCGATGGCAAAAGGTATGACTTATGCAGTTGGTGGTGGGAGGGGAGAATGTCCACATGCTTCCGCCCTTTTCAATGCTTTATTCACTCAAATCACTCAATACAATTTCACTCTATAAGTCCTTAATAAAGAAAATGACAATCCTTAAAAAAAAGAGAATGACAATCCTTAATGCTAGGCACTGCAATAGACATAATCAATTCACAGCAAACAATTATAGATTGATTCTCAGCACTGCAAACACACTTAATCATGACAGGCTCATGACAGACATTCCCTCTGCAGGCTAAGCTCAAGTGTCAGATCAAAAGTCTCAAGCCTTAGGCTCTAAGTCCAGCAGATGCACACTCATTCAGACAGTGGTGATCAGGTCAGGAACCAAGGCAGGCTTATCCTGAGATGGAGTGATGGCTGGCTGAGGAGAGGGTCGTAGGGAGAAGTCGCAGCTCTCATCAGGGTCAAGATGTGGCTATAAAATTTGAGAGCGGTGAGGAAGATGCAGAGGATCAGGCAGATGATGAGAAGAGTTGGGATGTCAGTCCAGGTCCTCATCAGGCTCTCAGCGTGAGGGCATCAGTGTCGGCTGCCTGAGTGTCTGTTCATTTGCTCCATATTTATACTAAATTTGGGGGTTTCTGACCATCCTTTCAATCCCTATCAGCTGCCATCAGATTTCTCAGTGATGTCATTTTCCCTGGGGTTAAAGCATCTGGTCTGGTGGTCCCCACCCTGATTTTCTTGCCTTTCCCCCTTATTGGGGTGAGAATAACATGACAGACTCTGAGCTTTTCAGGGTGAGGAGAAGTGACTTGTTTGTGCTTGAGGACCATACTGGAGGGCTCCGAAGTTGTGCCTGGGGAAACTGCAGGTTTCAAACCTGAGTTTTAAAATGGAGTTGCTTAGGTTCAGGCCTAAGGCCATCCTTACAGGGTTGTGGCTCATTGGTAGAATGCTTGCCTAGCATGTGTGAGGTACTGGGTTCAATCCTCATCACCCCATAAAAATAAATAAAAATTAAAAAGGTATTATGTCCATCTACAACTAAAAATTTTTTTAAAGAATTATCTAAATAATTTTTAGGGACCTCAAGATTTGAGGTGATTACTGAGGCTGGTACTTGTTGAACTACAAGCATGACTGATATTATCTTTACTCTTACATTTTCATGGTAGGTGGAAAAGAGGTCCAAGATGAAGAGAAAAGTGAAAATGAAAACACAAAGTTTGAAGTAAGATTGTTAAGAGACCCAGTTGGCACCTTGGAAGCCCACAAGCCCTCCAGTGAGGAGGAAGCAGGAGACCTGGGGGAAGAGGATCCTCAAGGTCCTACAAGGCCAAACCCAGAGAAGTGGGCAGAGGGAGGCAGGCATAGCAGAGAGGGAGCAGAGGATCCCCAAAGGAGCCCCCACCCTTCCAACAGTCAAGTACCCAAAGAAGCAAAGGCACACCATTCTGAGAAGAGCCAGGGAGAGGATGGAGAGGAGGAAGAGGGAGAGAACTATCAGAAAGGGGAGCGTGGGGAAGAGGCCAGGGAAGGGAAACCCCTTGAAGAGCCAGAAGAGACACAGAATACTTTTCTAAACAAAAGAAACCAGGCTGCAGCCAACAACAAAGAGGAATCAGTGGCCAAATCAGATGCACTCCCTGTTGGGCAGTCTGAGGAGAAGACGCACAGCAAGGAGAAGAGCAGCCAGGAGAGTGAAGAGGAGGTGGGGAGCCAGGAGAAACACCCTCAGGAGTCTGAAAGTCAACCCCAGAGCAGGGAGGAATCTGAGGAGAGCGAGGAAGACACTACCTCTGAGGTAACCAAACGACGCACAAGGCCCAGACACCACCACGGGAGGAGCAGGCCCGATAGGTCCTCTCAGGAAGGGAATCCTCCCTCTGAGGAAAGAGGACACACCCTCGAAGAACCTGAGGAGGCAAAGGTTGGGGAGAAGAAGGACCACCATTCAACCCACTACAGGACTTCAGAGGAGGAACCCGAATATGGGGGAGAAGTGAGGAATTATCCAGGCGTCCAGTCTCCCGAGGACCTGGGTGGGGGGCACTATGGGGGCAGAGGAAGTGAGGAATACAGAGCTTCAAGGCCTCATAGTGCCGAGATCCAGGAGGAGGAGGAGGAGGACAAGAGAAACCCCCCCAGCTCAGAGCTTGACCCCATGGCACACAGATATCGTAAGGAAAGTGAGGAAGAGAGGGGCCGCGAGAGGGGAACAGGACACCATCCCAGAGGCAAAGGAGGGGAACCCGGGGCCTATTTGACTCCTGACACCAGAGAAGAGAAAAGGTTCTTGGGAGAAGCCTATCACCATGTTCCAGAAAGCCAGAGGGATAAGGCCAAGAGGCACCGGCAAGGTGAGTGGCAGGAGCCGGACAGAACTTACCTCAACTATGATGAGGAAGGACTCCAAGGGAAGTGGCCACAGCAGGAGGACCCCAGGGACCTTAGAGAGGACAGGGAGGAAGCGAGTCTACAAGACAAACAATACGCCTCCCATCACACCACTGAGAAGAGGAAGAGACTAGGGGTGCTGTTTAACCCGTACTACGACCCTCTCCAGTGGAAGAGCAGCCGTTTTGAGAGAAAAGACAACGCAGATGACAGTTTTCTGGAAGGGGAAGAGGAAAATGGGCTGACCTTGAGTGAGAAGAATTTCTTCCCAGAATATAGCTATGACTGGTGGGAGAAAAAGCCCCTTGCAGATGATGTGAATTGGGGATATGAGAAGAGAAGCTACGCTAGGGCCCCCAAACTGGACCTGAAAAGGCAGTATGACAGAGTGGCCGAGCTGGACCAGCTCCTTCACTACAGGAAGAAGTCCGCTGAGTTTCCCGACTTCTATGACTCTGAGGAACAACAGATGGGCCCGCACCATGAGTCGGAAAATGACAAGGAGACGGCTGACCAGAGAGTTCTGACAGAGGAAGAGGTACACGGTGGAGATTTTTGTTTAAAGTTTATTTACTATGGTCAAGGTTAATATGTTCAACACTAATATGAATGGGGGAGAAACTGGGGAGAATTTGTCACCATGGGAACATAGCCCTAGAAACCAAGTGGAGGCCACTTCTGGGATTGAGTTCACATCCATCCCTACCCACCTCTCTCTAGCGGGGTGTTTCTTAACCCTGTCTGCACAATGGAATCACCTGGTGAGCTTTGAACTTTACCCTATTTGGGATCCACCCTCAGGGTTCTGTTTAATGGATCCTGGGTGCTACCTGGCCATCAGGTGATCCCAGTGTTTAGCCAAGGTTAACAAACACTGTTCTGGTGTCTTTCCTTTAATCATTTGACTGCTCATTCCTATCTCCCAGCGTCAGGAAAACAGATGATACAGAAATTAGTTACTTTGGTATGTCTTTTTGGTTCATGTCATACTTCAATCAGAAGTTTACATCTGGGAGAGGTAATATGATTGAAGATATACCTACCCAAACAATGCTTCCCACTCCCATTAATATGTTAGTTGGTGCTTCTCAAACTTGAATGTGCATCAGAATCATAAGGGATTTCTAACCCCCAGAGTTTCTGATTCAGTAGGTTTTGGGTGGGACCCCAAAATTTGTGTTTCTGACAAGTCCCTAGGAGATACTGGGAATGCTGATGCTACTGGTCAGGGGACTACACTGTGAGAACCACTGATATAGGTTGACTTGTGTACCTTGTAGCATATCTAAAATTCATACCCCCTCAAACTATAGCAACATCAATTGATCTGGAACCTCATATTTCCACTTTTTATTTTCCAGGAAAAAGAACTTGAAAATTTAGCTGCAATGGATTTGGAACTACAGAAAATAGCGGAGAAGTTCAGTCAAAGGGGCTGATGGTTATTGGAGCAGTGGTTGGTTTTAAGGAGCAGCAGCCCTGGCATTATCTATTTTCCACCACCGCACTGAAAGACACAATTTATTTATCCAAAGGCAGAAAGTAGGATGTACTACTCATTAAATGTTCGACACAATTGAAAATGTCATTAATTTTTTGCCAAAATGCTATTGAAAATATGAATAGCATGACTTGTAGCATATTCTTTCTTGCAAAGTAGATATGTTAACATGCTTGTGACAATGACTTTGTGCTACTGTCTTTGAAAATATGTTTGTCTCGATTTGAAATAATAAAAGATTCACCTGAGACCCAAAACTTCATGGTCCTCAGCTTCCTTTGGGCTAATTAGGAGGAGTGTGATTTTTAAATCATTCTGTAAATTCTGAAAGATGAAAGGATTTGTTGGTCTTTGGATGTGTAATAGAAAAAATGGAAAACCTTTTGAAGTAAAACAATGCACAAGATCTAAAGTGAATGAGATCAGGAAAAAATATCTGCTGCCCCAGTTGAGAGAGATTAGCTAGGCTTGAAGTACCTGTTTTTAACATAATCATAAAATACTACTTTAAAAACCCTATAAACTGGAGGCTGGGGGTTGGGCTATATCTAGCAGTACAGTGCTTGCCTAGCTTGCGTTTAAATCTCCAGCAACGGGTGGGGGGGTTGGTCAGGTAGAGTGGGGGAAGCAGTATAAAAGAAAAAGCGGCTGATCCTCATTATCAGCTGGGTACAGTGGTATGTGCCTGTAGTACCATCTACTTGGGACCCTGAGGCAGGAAGATTACTTGGGTCTAGGAGTTCAAGGCCAGCTTGGGCAACATTTATTAAAATCCATTTCAAAACAAATAAAAATTCTATAAACTAGAGAGCTCTAGGAGTAGCCAGCCAAGGGCCTCCTGTCCCCCACTACCCTGCCCCTGGCCCCACTGCTAAAAAGAAAGCCTGGATAACAGGAAGAGCCCTGATTGGCACACAGAACATCTGGTCTATTAGACAGTTCCTTGGTCCCTCTCTCATGACATGATTTCTCCCTGTAAGAAGACAGAGCTCTGACTTTGTTACTGTGTAATAGCAGCTGTGAGCCTTTGAGAAAGTGACTTTCCCTCTTTGAATCATCAATGGGACACTTGTCTGGTTGGGTTCTTACAAAATGATACAAGTTCATATGAAACACTCAACAAGGTGACTGGTATGTCAATGGCATAGGAAGTTTTGGATACTACAATTTTTATCCCCGTAGCTTCAAGACAGTTGGACAATTTCCCTTTTACCTTCTATTATTACCTGTCATTTTATTCCTCACCAATGACAGCTTCTGCTTGGCTATTTGTACTGTTTTGCAGTTCAGGTAATGAGCTGTTCTCTGAGAGGTGGAAAATAGATCTGGGGATCACAAGTTGTCTTTTATCCATCTAGGAAGTCTGGTTCCCTTCCTCTGTTAAGAATTGCTTCGCCCCAGCAACTTGGGAGGCTGAGGCAGGAGGATCCCAAGTTCAAAGCCAGCCTAAGCAACATCGAGGTGCTAAGCAACTCAATGAGACCCTGTCTCTAAATAAAATACAAAATAGAGCTGAGGATGTGGCTCAATAGTTGAGTGCCCCTGGGTTCAATCCCAGGTACCAAAAAATAAAATAAAAGAATCGCTTTGCTAATTTAACTAGTTTCTTTCCAGATAAACTTTCAGCGACATACTTTTTCCAGGTGAGTTGCAGTTTTATAATATGGATACAAGTGAACTGGTGCTATGAATTTGACAGCAAATTGTTCTAAACCTGGGCACATACTTCTAGAAGTTTGCTTACTATTTCTCTGCCTGGGATCATTTTTCCCTGGCCATAGAGTCATGACTTTGCAAAGGCCAAGGAGGGGTGCCAGGGAGATTGTGGCTTCTGGAGGTGGCCCTCATAGTGGATAAAGGACTGATATATAAGTATCATACTAGTTTCCAGGGCTACCGTAGGAAAGTACCACCAACTGCTTACAGCAACAGAAACATATTCCCTCGCAGTTCCGGAGGCCAGAAGTCCACATTAGGCATTAGCAGGGATGTGCCCCCTCCAGAGTCTATAGAGGAGGATACTTCCTTCCCTTTTCCTAGCAGCTTCTGATGGTCCCAGTCATTGCCTGGCTGGTGGAGGTATAACTCTAATCTCTGGGTCCTCTTCCTATGCCATCTCATTTTTTCTCCGTCTCTGTTGCTTCACATGGCACTCTTTTGATAGAAGTATACCAGTCATTTTGGTTAAGGGTCCATCCTACTCCAATATGATCTCATCTCTGCTAATTATATCTGCCATGGTCCTATTTCCAAATAGGGTCATATTTTGAAGTTCTGTGGGGTGGGACTTGAACATGTCTTTTTCTGGGTACTGGTTCAACCTATAACAAGACAGTCTAGCCACCATCTCCCTCTGGTGGAGTGACTCTGAAGCACATACTCTTCACTGCCTTCTGAGATTCCCTAGTGAGTTGGGCCCAGGTGACGCCACAGGGACCTTCTCCATCATCCTGCTCCATCTTTTACTGGCTGCCTTTACCCTCCTGTTTGCAGCCTTCTGGTGACCTTACTGGTATTTCCTGGGAAAACCTCCCTCATAAACTGCTTATCCTCAAATTCTTATCTGAGGATTTGCAACTGGAGGATCTTGACCTAAGAAACCATCCAAAGTTGAGGCAAGTATCTTTAACAAATAATAAAGCCACAGTTGTAATATATCAGAGTTTGTCTATCAAGACATGTAAGATACTAAAATGTAAGTTACCAAGAAATGCTTAACTTGTGCCCAAACACAGAACTCAGTAAGACTCTGCCTTGGACTGGGGTTGTGGCTTAGTGGCAGAGCGCTTGTCTTGCATGTGTGAGGCCCGGGTTCAATCTTCAGCACCACATAAAAATAAATAAAAATAAAGATATTGTGTCCATATACAACTAAAAAAATATTTTAAAAAAAGACTCTGCCTTTTTCCCAATTGCATCCCAGTGGAAAACAAAATCATTTCCTAAGTAAACAGCATTTGAGGGGCCCAAGATGGATAGGAGTTGATCTCACTAGAAGAGAGAAAGCAAAACACTGCAGTGCACCAAATGCCAGCCTAGCAAGTCTCACACACACACACACACACACACACACACACACAAATGCATTATGTGTTGCTTAGGGACAGGGACATGTTCTGAGAAATGAGTCCTCAGGAGATTTCTTCATGTGACCATCATAAAGTGCACTTGTACAACTAGGGGATATAGCCAAACACATATGTAGACTATGTGGTGTGTGTGTGTGTGTGTGTGTGTGTGTGTGTCTAAAATAGCATATGCTCTAAAGGCCATGATGAAGAGAACAATATGAGATTACATTGAGCACAGAGAAAAGGATGCAATCAAAAGAGACAGTAAACTTGGGGGAGGGAGGAGGGAAGGGAAAAAAGAAGGGAAAGAGGGAAAGAGATGCAGTCACCTGTTATTTTAGAGTTTTTAAAAAATTGAGTATTTTAATTGTCATGGCCTCTAATATGCTATCAACAGATGGGGAAGACTGCAGGAGGGACTAGCTTGGGAAGGAAGAGGCGGGGAGCTCAGGTTTGGATATGTTAAGTTTCAGATGAGAAAAAACACATGTGGAAGATGAGTTGGGCACGTAGGGCTGGCTGAGGGAAAGGACCTGTGCTGAAGACAACCTGGGACTCACTGTCCTGGAGATGGCATTTGAAGCTTTAAAACTGGGTGAGGTCCTTCACATTATATAAATGTCAAGGATGACCTCTGTGAGGTGACTCCTAGACTGCTTATTGCTTCATTGTAGGGCCAGACTGGTTAGCTCACCTATGCCAAATACAAATTTTATATATCTATTTTAGACACAGTGTAAGCAATCTTATTTAGCCATTTAGGGTCTGCTAGTCCCCTTCCTCCCCCTTGCCAACACACACAGCAGACTAAGCCCAACAAAGGTCAACCAATGACAGCCATTGATAGGAGAGAGCCTTGTGGTTTAAGAACCCAAGTTGCTTCCCAAGAATCCTGCTCAGCAACATCACCAAGATGAGCTGCCTCTTTCAGGTCCCCTCTCCCTGGGGTGGAGGTAGGGGTGCCTTGGCTTCCTTTCTCCCTTTCTGAGTAGTAACCCTGGTGGTAAGGCCTCTGGCCAGACTCATCCTCTCTTCCCCATACAAACCTGTTAAGAATGTTAGTTACCCAGTGAAGCATGTATGCTACTGCCACCTTATGGTCACATCTTTCTTTGATCGGCTCCCAAATCATCATTATCCTAGGGAACCAGTATAGTAGTAGAAGGAAGAAAGGTGCAAGGTTGAGCTCAGAGCACACCAGAGATGAGAAGGAAGCAGTGAAAGAAATCAGGATGGGAGGAAGCTGGGAGACAGTAGGGTCCTCCAAGTGAGCAGACCGGCAAAGGGAGTACTGGGTGGGCTGGTGATATGGCTCAGTTGGTAGAGTGCTTGCCTCACATGCACAAGGTCCTGGGTTTAATCCTCAGCACCACAAAAAAGAGGAATGGGATGCTGCTGACAGACTTAAGAGGTCTAAGAAACTCTGGATTTCCTTTTATATCTTTGCTGCCTACTCCAGACTGTCTGTGGTTTCATTCAAAACACAATGCCTATAAATGAAATTTTAATGGAACACTCTGCTTTCACACTGTGACACAGCTGAATAGTTGTGATTAAACCCCAAAATATTTACTGAGACCCTTTTTAGTTTGTTGATCCCTGAAAAGCTATGAGAGAGATTATGTCAGAGTAAGTTTGTGAACCACTGAATTAAGTCATTTATACTCACAAAGAAGTAAATTACATTTGAGAAAAAAAATAACACAAGTTCACTTTCGTTGTTGCTGGGGAGGAGTTAGGTTCTCTCTCAGGGCAGGAACATGTACAGGCAGGGCCTTGGTAGCTGAGACCTGACCCATCCCTCTGAGAACTGAGAACCCATGCCAAGGGGTTAGGGAAGGAAATGGGACTTGGAAACTGGTTGAGTTCCAAGTAGAACACTGTTTTAACAGTGACCAGAGGAGACAACGCTACTGAATCTCATCTACACAGTTTTGTCTTCTCGATAAACTTGACTGGTTGTATACAGATAGGTGAAAAATCTGATTGATATTCAGTGAGGTGTGCTCTCTACCAAGACAGACCATGCATCACAATTGACTGGAAGCTATCAATATGGCACCATGACTGCATCATTAATGACAGTTACACAGATCATAGTAGGAAACACTTTTATTCTTTAAAAACAACTGTTTTAAGAAAAAGGAATCAAAATTGTACTTGTTGGTAATCACACTGGCCATTATCAGAATAGCACATGCTGTTAGGAAAAAAATTTTTTCTGTGATTCCTCATTGGATGATAACCATCTATACTATGACAATGTGAACAATACACAAGAGCATGTTCTAGTAAGCAAGACTGATTCTCAAATGGATAAGAGCTGTGGCTTGCTCAGAACACTTTTATTTGCTGCAACAGATGATTAAATAATCTGATTATAATTTTTCAGAGTTTATAAAGGTTAACCACCTAGTCCTGGCAGAGCTTTTCAGACCAGTATTTAATAATCACCAGAAAAAGGCACTTTTAAAAAACATTTGACAAGGAGCAACAACAACGCAATGAGAACTGGTCTAAGTCCTGCACAAAATTTTATCATATTTCAAATAAATAATATGTTCTCTGTGTGTATTAATATAGGTAGTACATTCTCTGTGTGTATATATGTGTATATACCAACACCTATACACCCATATACATGTGTGTGCATGTGTGTATATATGTATATACAATCATCTATACATACATATATATACGTGTGTGCACAAGTGTGCATATATACACGCATGCATGTTGTATATCATTAAGTCTCTGGGGAAAACAATTGTTTCTTTAATTAAATATCATACAAAAATTCTAGTCACTTTATTTCAAACAGGGAATAAAAGGATTGGCAAATTAACACCAAAAAAGTACCTACTAAACCTTCCTAATGTTACCCCCCCGCCAAAAAAAAAAGAGACAGTAAAATGAATACTTCGAACTTTCTCAGGTTGACAACTATTAGAATAATAAAACCTAGCATTTAAAAAATGCTTTTTCCATGGTGGGGAACAGAGTGGATATTTTTGGTACTATAAATCTCATATACTCACACATTCATATTGCTTATGTTAAAGAGAATGGAATAAGCACAGGAAATTTCTTCCACAAATTCCTTCCCTTCAGTACCCATCAAGTTTTAGTTATATTGTGTTATTCCACTTAGCTTAAAATGCAAACAAGGTCTTGTATAAATACGTTTTCAGTATTCTGAAATTCTCAAGATATTTGCCGAGTATTTAGAATTACTCAGAGGATTTTTGTTAAATAAACAAAATTGTCTGATTAATCCACTACTGCATACTTGAGTTGTAGTTTGGACAGAGTAAACACATCTGTGTCAGAAGTGGACAAAGGCTATTCCTTCTTCCCAGAAGGCGTATACAGCCATGTTCTTATTCTCAGAATATGAAAAAGAACAGTTAACTGCAGAATGCCTGAGAACAAAAATCAAAGCCACTTGAAGAATTAAGAGCCAGATTCTGGGCATTTCTGTCTTTTAGCTGCTGGTTCTTCAGTCTTGTGTGATTCTAAAGTGCTCACGCTGGACTTGAGGCTGGTGTCTGCTCGAAGATTGTCCAAGACAACAGTGAAGCCTGACAGAAGGTACCCCCCGCCTCCACTCATCAGCAGCTTGGGATGACTTCGATCTGGCAAAACCTAATCAAAACAAAAAACAGACATTCACATTTTCCCAAGATGATAAAGTACATGCCAATGACACATTTACTAAGAATCATTAACAAATTCTCTTGAAGATTTAAATGAGTGAATTTCTAGAGTTCATTCCTCCACATGTCAGTGTAGAAATTGGGCAAATTGTTTGTGCAGTATTCTGGGTCTATGTGCTACTTTCCTCTTGGTTTTAGGAAGTTTCATAGCCAACATGGCACCTGGGTTTATGGAAAGGTGGCTACTAGATGCACACTCAGAACTCCCTTCCCTGCTGCCCTGTTAACTGACAAGAACTCTTCTCTCCTGTTACCCTTAATTAAATAAGACAACTTTCATAAAGGGTAAGGTCATTCAGGGCTCAACAACATCCCTACCACAGTATGACAAGATGCCAAGTAGTAGAACAGGGTGTGGTAGTATGGAAGAGCCCCCAGCCATTTTCCCCAGATGAGGGAACTGGCTTTGAGGCATCCAGGCAGCAGAAAGCTGCAGAAATCAGTTGCTGCTGCTTTGGGATCCACTACAGTAACCATACTGAGGGAGATCATGGCCTGCTCGCAGTGGTAACTGAGCAGAGATACCAAGAGTAGACCTTTCTGCCCAACACAGTACAATCTTTATTCCTGAGGTCCTCAATAGCTGGGCTGAAACTTTCTCAGAACAGCACTGCAGGCTCTTCCTCCCCTGCTCTCCTTCTTCCACCCTCCCACTTTAAAGGCATCAACCTGCACCTAATTCTGTTCCGTCTCACCTTACCTCTTTTTTTTGGTGGTGGTGGTAATGGGGACCCAGCATTGAACTCAGGGGCACTCGACCACTGAGCCATTTTCCCCAGCCCTATTTTGTACTTTATTTAGAGACAGGGTCTCACTGAGTTGCTTAGTGCCTTGCTTTTTGCGGAGGCAGGCTTTGAACTTGGGATTCTCCTGCCTCTGCCTCCAGAGCCACTGGGATTACAGGCATTTGCCACTGCACCCAGCTCTTTTTATCTTTCAAAGGCATTTTCCCAATAAATCTTATACTCGATTTCCATCTCAGCATATGTTTTTCAGAAAACCTAACTGACATAGACTCCACCTGCAAATCCTAAAAACATGCTGTGAAGATGTTCTAGCAGAGAGAGAGAGAGAGGGCCTCCCTCATTCACCTGAGGATTTTGCTATTATCGATTTGTCCCCTCTACAGAGATGTCGAGGTCTTGGGGAAATAAGAACTACAACTCTTTGTACTTTACAGGCTTCTGGGCTAGAGTAATGAACCTTGAAATGAAAAGAGAGTCAAGAATGGTAAGGGGCCCTTTCCCTGAGTCACAAGAAGAAAACATATCCATTGCAATAGCCAGAAATATTTCTACTTAACCACTTCCAGTACTACTGTAAGGAGCCGGCAACTCTGGAGAGCAGCTCCTCAGACAGACTGTAAGAACATGTACCTGATAATTTCTGAGCCAGGTTTCAGACAGCCTGAGGTTGATGACTCCTCCCCTCTCACGCAGTTTTGTGTAGCATTCCAACAAAGGCTGAAGGCAAAAACAGAGTTCTGTTAAGAAATACTTCCTGTGCTGCAGTTTGAGAATCAAAATTCAGATGTAAGAATGCCTGTCCATCTTGTTCTACTATTACCTCTTTATACTGACAGTAGACCACAAATGGCCTTGAAGGGGCCACAAAGTCCAACAAAGACAGCAGCAATGGAGTGGGATGGAAACGACTGGCTACAATTAAACTGCAAGGAAAATGTTAGACAAATTATTTCCCTACTACTCCGAAGTGAAATTTATTTAAAATAAATTTATTTATTTCACACAAGAAGGACTTAAATATGACATTCTAGAAATTCAAAACAATAAAATCATGAGCTATTTATTTCTAGGAAACACAAACTGGGTTATAGTTCTCAAATTTTTCTCTGGCAACAAGTCCAACACCAGATATACTGGTTCTGTAGATACTTAAATATAACTCTCCCTGTCAGGAGATTTTCATTAGATCTTGCCATTAGCCAGTATCACAGCTATTTAAATGTCCCACCCCTGCACCCAGTGGGACCACACAGCTTTGTCTGATGCATTGTCACTGGAGAACACTCAGATTTCTTCTGAAACAGACTAGCACCATCAATGTCCCACTTCAGCCAGATCCAGCCTTTCTTAAAAAATAGATAGAGAATCCTTATCTCGGTTCCCACTAGAATCAGAGCAGACAGGCAGAAAGAGAGTGCTGATCCATTTGAAGCAGAGCCTACGAGCACCAAAGAAGTACCCTGCATTCTTTATTAACACACCCATCTGCGTTCCTTTCACTCAGTAGAGCAGCAGCATCCAAGTGTCTCTTCCTCTGCTCTTCTTGTCTCCTTTGCTTTTCCTGAATCTTCAAGAAGAAAAAAAAGAAACTGATGTATGGAGGTTATTCAGTCAGGTTTACAGAAATACTTTGGTTTATCAAACATTTCAATGATATTTATCAACTCAGGCTAAAGCAACAGAAGGAGGGTCTTTGTAAGAATGATAAAAACCTATTATAAACCCCCACCAAGCAACTACACAATGTTTCTGAATCCTAGAGCTGCATTCCAAAGATTAAGTCACGTGTACGTGTGTGCACATACACAGTCTCCAACTATTTTGATATTTATCAACTTGGGCAGGGATGTTCCATAGCCAAATCAAATCTCATTACTTAAGTTAATGAAGGCCCTGGGAATATTACAAGGGATATGATTCTTGACATTCTTACATAATCTTTTTTGCTTCCTCTATCTTTAGGCTCCTTATATTCTGGATCTTGAGGAACAACTTCCATTGATTCTTGTTCTGGGTGATTGCTCTCTGGGGCCTCTGCCATGCTGTCTTCATTGTCTGGTTTAGAAGCCTGCTTTTCCTCAAGTGCACCATTACTTTCTTCAACTGATGCACTGTCTTTTGGCTCTGCATATAACATCTCAGCAGAAAATGTTCCATTTAGGAGACTGTCCACTTTGTTGAGGGGGAATTCATAAAGACCACTGAGAAAAGATTTGGGAAATCCAAAACACGCTGTTGCTACCCGAACAGGTCCGTCTCCAGGGTAGAGCTGAATAATGGAGCCAAAACCTGAGCAAATAAAAGAAACAAACATCTGCACAATGGAGGCAATTCTAGACTACATAAACACGTAGAGAGTTTTCCACAATAGTAAGACTTTCCTACTCTGTTTAGAGGCTGAGGAATGATACAGCTCCTCTGGGTCTATTTGGAGCCTATGCCTATTTCAAGTGAAGAAAACATAATTCCAAAACAGATAAATAAGAAGTCTTAAAGAAGCTACCCCCACTTGACGTTACCCTTAAAACCCTGGGATCATGGGTTGGGGTGTGGCTCAGTGGTAGAGCACTTGCCTAGCATATGTTAGGCTCTGGGTTCGATCCTCAACACCACATAAAAATATATAAATAATATAAAGGTACTGTGTCCAACTACAACTAAAAAATATTAAACAAACAACCCCTGGGATCATGTGAATTTGTCTTTTACTCCAATCCTTAAGCGGCATAATTTATATAACCTTCAGGCAAATCAGGTTGTATTCTTCCAGGAGACAATACTTCCCCAGTAGTTTTCCCACTCAATCCCTTCAATTTGGGTCAATAAAATGAGCACCAGCTATTTTACCGAAATCTGTCCTGAAGATCCTAGCCAGCCACAGGTCCCACACTCATCCCCCACTAATACTGAAGTGGAAAAGGACAACCATCAACAAGGGTACCAACACAGTAGGATAGATATACAGACCACAAAGGAAGGTCCCAGAACGGCAGTTATAAGAGTTCATGCCAAATCCCTTCATTAATCTTGAAGTAACAATCCAACTTTTAAATTTTTAATTTTTGGACTAGAGATTAAACCCAGGAGTGATTAACCACTAAGCTACATCCCCAGCCTTTTTTTTTAACTTTTAATTTTTAGAGCGGGTCTTACTAAGTTGCTAAGGGCCTTGCTAAACTGCTGAGGATGGCCTTGAACTTGCAATCCTTCTGTCTCAGCCTTCAGAGGGGCTGGGATTACAGGCATGTGCCACTACATAGGGTTTCCTTAACCCAGCTTCTTATCAGTTTACACTTTTGGGCCTCTCTACTAATGCTAGAGTAGGATTTTACTGAACTTGCAAATGTTAAATCTTACCTCCCATTCGTTCCATCATTGCACCCAGCACCAAGCCTGAACATGTTTCCATTACGATCATTTTATTGCCAGCACGGATATTTCCCAATGTCAGCATCTGGGCTAGTGTATCATATCTCATATGGCTAAAGAAAAAAAGGATGGTTCACTCACTTATTGCTAAGTAAAAGCCTCAAATTTTAATCATCATTTTCAAGTTTCACTTGCTTAATAAAAATTATGTTGATAAAGACTAGTGATTGCTTTGGAGGTGACAGTAAAAGGACTTACAATTTATGAGGTAGGAGGGCACTTTATGCAGGTGAGCAAGTTTTTCATTTTATTTAAAATCATGACTTTCTTAAAGATACATTTTCCCCCAATTATACTTTTGAAAGGAAACAAAGCGTACTTAATTTTTCCAGGTTCTCTTGCATAATACATAATTGAAAGAATACGGGTAGATGGCTTCAAAATAGTTATGACAGCTTCATATCTGGGGGAGTTAAAAACAGAAACCAAGTTTTTAACAAATGTTTAAAACATTTTATTTTTTAGTAATATGTACTTTATAAATACAAAAAAAATCAAATATTTTTCATCATTTCAAACTGAAACTACTTACTTCTTTTTCTTCTTTTTTATATATTTATCTTGAGCAAATTCTGTCTTGTCTCGGAATGTTGTACTATTTTCAATTAACTGCTGAACTATTTCCTATAAAAAAAGGAGCAAGCAGATTTCCTGAAACTTCACTTTCACAGAACAAATAACTTCAAGGGTTTCTTACCCCAGAATATATCCACAGGTCTGATTTTCCAGTCCCTCTTCCACAAAAGTCCAAATAGATCAACTCTGTAGTTCTATACTCTATTTAAAGTATTTTTTAAAATTCATTTAAACCAAGGTAAAGAAGAGAAATATCCAATAAAGAGATAAAAAACACTGTCATTTCTAAGGGCACTGGCTGAAAACATTACTAAAAATACAGTTAAATCCTAATATGTATTGTTATTAAATTCTATAGCATTAATACTATTGGTAATATTATTCACTTATATTCTTGCACTTAAGAAACAAAATCTTGGGCCGGGTTATGGCTCAGTGGTGCGGCGCTTGCCTAGAATGTGTGAAGCACTGGGTTCAATCCCAGGAACCACATAAAAATAAAATAAAGGTATTATGTCCATCTACAAAAAAAAAAAGAAAAAAGAAAAAAGAAACAAAATCTTGATTATTGAATCGCATGTACATTACAACCTATTTCTAACAAAAGTATAACATTATTTTTTCCATTTTGCCTTTGGTAAAGACTGCTTTAAAAACTGAACCATTTCCTATATACCAAGCAAAGACAAAACTTTAAAAATCCTTTGAATATTACCTCTCCTTTAATGCCCTTGTCTTTCAAAGCTTTAATGTCATCTTGAGTAAGTTTCTGAGATTTCCCATCATCAATTATATTTCGATTATCAGTGCCAGCTTCTTTGGTCTCTAAGGAAAAGAAATTGCTCTATGATAATGACATTTATTATCGGAAATTATTTTACAATTTTTTTTTTTCTCCAAGTAAATTACCACATCTATCCCATGGCCATTCCAGTGTGGCTTTCCAGTTCCTTTGCCCTCATTGCAGTCTACTCTCCTGTCTTGCGGTGACTAATCCAATCTTTTAACTCATTTTCCTGTTTCCACTCTTACCCTCTTCCTATCCACATGGATTCCAAAGTGCCGTTTTTAAAAATAAATACTGGTGCATCTATTTGGATGTTTAACAGCATAGAGTGGTTTCCCACAGCAATGAGAATGTGTTCCAAAAGTGACCTGCAAGGTCCTATCTATCTGATGTGGACCCTGCCTCCCTTTCCTGGCCTTATCTCCTGACCCCTAAGCATCAGCTATATTGCCCTTCTTTCTGTTCCTTGAACATTCCAACCAAGGTCCCTCAGCAGAATTTTGAGACTTGCTGCTCCCCTGCCTGGAAGGCTCTATGACATATCTCCAAGTGGCTGTTTCTTGGTCATCCCAGACAAGGTTCATCTTGTCCAATCAGGCTCTAGTACACACCCCCTGCTTTACTATTTTCACATGTACCATCATCAGAAATCATGCTATTTGCTTGTTTCCTTGATAATTTTGGTTATTCTCCACTGGTAAATACATTTTATAAGATACCATGTCTTATAAATTGCTATAATAGGGCTAGGGTTGTAGCTCAGTGGTACAGCGCTTGCCTTGCATGCGTGAGGGGCTGGGTTCGATCCTCAGTACCACATACAAATAAGTAAATAAAATAAAGACATTGTGTCCATCTACAACTAAAAAATATTAAATAAATAAATAAATAAAAAATAAAATAAATTGCTATTAAGTACCAAATAGGTGCCAGGCATGATTAGGGAACTAATCATGCCTGGCACCTATTTGATACTTAATAAAAATACAGATGTTAATTTTAAAGTATCTAATTGTTCTGACTTAGAACTTTAACAGTATTTAAATTAACTTTTAGTAATTATTTAAATATATTTTACTGGAAATGTTAATTTAAATAAGCAAGAATTTATCTTCAGTTAATAATAGCTAAAATTATAAGACCTGACTATAGGCAAGGCACTGTTGGGATCTTCCTAAGAAGGCTATGTCACTAAACACGCATCATAACCTAGGCATTAAACATGTTTATGTCCCCACTTAATGAATTAGAATCACACAAATCAAATCATCTGCCCGAAGTTGCAAGTCAAGTAATAAAGCAGGCACTAAACCTAGTCACTTTATTCAAAGCCAGATCCTAATCTTCACCCTATCCATGACTCTGCACCAGTTTCTTAGCTTTTGGATACTGAAAAAGTTTTTTGCAACAAAACAGCAAGACTCATGGGATTAACTGCCTGGTTCAAGGTCAGGGAGTCAGTTAATAGTGGGCTAGAGCCAGAATCCAGGTTATTTCATTGCTGAAGGAAGTATTTGCTTCATTCCACCAAGATACAGTTCTAATTGGTGCACCTGAAGTAGGCTCTTCCTTCTTTTTCTTGAGCTGAAGACCTCCTCCACTAGTCACTTCAAATGTGGCTCCATAATTATGGCCAATCACGTTATCCAGGTAGAACCACTGTTTTTCAAAAGTTACTTTCCTGGGGGAAGAAAAAGCAATTAATTAACTGATTTCTTTTGTATTCAGTCAAGAAAAGTCTGTTCATTCTAATTTATTTCAAAAGTGGTCTCCTCAACAGATGATCAACAGCACAAACTGACAAACTACAGGGAACAAGTTTGGGGCAGAGACATAAAATTAATAAAGAAGCCAGGAAAACACTGAATTTTGGAAAGAGGAAGCAAAGACAAAAGATGTTTCTCCTCTAGGGCATCATCTGAACCCCTTTTGTACTGTCTACCAGGATGTCCAAACTCATAGGCTCTGCAGATTCCTGAATAATACACATGGTCACCAAGATGCCAGGTCACTGGACATGCACCGTGACACCCCTCACAACTCACAAGTACCAAAACAGAACAATCACTGAGATGACAAGGATTACAATCAAGACCAAGGAACTCCTTGGTCTTGGTATACATAGCCATTTTACTGAAAAATTATCTAATACAAGCAAATCACATTTCAAATAAACATTACTGGCAATCTATATATTTCTATACATTTGGAAATGGAATCTAACACTGACAATGCTCTACTGTGACTGTGGACCAGGAAAGATTTTCTTATTACCCAGATTTGTATCTTACTGTTAGGAGGGGAAATCCCATAAAAACAAAAATCTTTCCTTTCAAAAGAAGAAAACTGATACCTGCTGCTGAACATCAACCAGAGATTAGGCACTATGTTATGCTTTTTAATTCTCATACTAATCCTGGGACACAGCTCTCTCCAAAAGAGAAATCTGAGGCTTAGGGAAAAATGTTCTGTTCAAGATTGAGTTACAAGGTGCTAGAGCTAGGATACAAATTCAGGTCTGTCTGACCTCAAGGAATAGTTAATTCCAATATATTACACAATATTTCTCAGCAAAGGCCAAATGACCTTAGGAAGTACCATTGAGCTTCAGGGCCCAGCCCACATCCAAAAATTTCTGAATTTTGGGAGATGTAGTGCCTGTCCTATTTGTGCCCTCCTTCACTCCTTATCTTCCTTTGAGCTCCTGGAGTATAACACAATGCATGCTGTATCACCTGGGTTCTCATCAAATGCTTCCCACCACTGCTAGTTCCCAGGTACGTCACCTTCATTTTTTTGGTTCCTTATATCCTGCCACACCTTTGTATGTGTACGTGTCCCATCTTCATTATATGTTACTTGACCACATGAGGGAAATACGGCATGATCCCAAGTGATCCAGACAAGGCCAATTCTTGTTTCGCTGGGTCCCCCAAAACTAACACATACCAGATATTCAAAATATTTGTTGACACAACCCCCTGAGAAGTTGAAACTCAGCTCAGATATACATCCGCCACCCTCATCCTTCAAACACTTTAGTGTTAATGAACCAATGGATCTAAGCTTGGGTGAGTTATGCCCCAGTCTACTTGATATGCAAAGGCAGGGAGGGGTGTCACTCAAACTGATTGGTTTGACAGGCCAATACACCAGGCGGGAAGGGCATGTGTAGTCAGAGAGGATGTGGACACCCCATCTTCACTGGGAAGGAGTAGGGCTTGCCGTTCTCAGAGAGGCAGAACCACTTCTACCTAACCAGATGAGTGCAGCCAAGAGTGAAAGATGATGGGAGTCTGGCCTGGGATGCAACTGAGCTCAGAGGGTCATTTTCTAATTAAAAATAGACATCATGGCTTTGTCAAGAGAGACCAAAAATAAGTGTTTCCAAATCAGGCCTAAAGAGAACCTATTAGAATTAAAGATGCTGCTATCTCCTTGGTAATGAAAAAGCTCCTGTTTAAAAGAGCACATAGTTAGAAGCACAACTATGCTTGAAAATTAAGGCACTTAGAAGAATAGTATGAAAAAGAAAGTAAAAATGCTTCACCTGGATAGTTATTATACAGATGTGTAAATTGGGCTTAATCATCAAACTATATACTTACAATTGTTATTCTTCAACGAAAAAGTTCAAGCAATTAGTATTGGAAAGCTCCAAAAATTTTGCACTTGGAAGCAGGCACAATTTTTTCCCCTTTTAAAAATTTGTTCTTTTTAGATATACATAAATAGAGTATATTATAACTTATTATACATACATGGAATATAACTTTAGAATAAAGCTAAATAATAAACCATTCTTGAGGTTCTACATGATATGGAGTTTCATTGGTAGTGGTGTGTTCATATATGAACACAGGAAAGTTGTTTCAGGTTCATTCCACTGTCTTTCCTATTCCTATCTCTCTCCCTTCCCTTCATTCCCCTTTGTCTAATTCACTGAACTTCTATTCTTTCCCTCCTACCCACTTGTTGTATATTAGCATCCTCATATCAGAGAGAACATTTGACCTTTGGTTTTTTGGGACTGGCTTATTTCACTTAGCATGATAGTGTCCAGATCCAGCCACTTACCAGCAAAAGTCATAAAGTCATTCTTGATGGCTCAGTAATATTCTATTGTGAATATATACCACATTCTCTTTATCCATTCATCTGGTGAATGAAGGACACCTAGGTTGGTTCCGTAGTTTAGCTATTATGAACTGAACTGCTATAAACATTGACTAATTTTTAATGATACGTGCTTCACCTTAAATACTAGTTTGATGAAAACAGTAGTAAAATAATTTATGTGAAGTAAGCATTTATCAGAAATTCAAAATACTTAATGCCTAGCTTTTGGGTCTGCAGTCTCCTGCCACTGCATTCAACCTGCACCTTACTTCTTTGTCAAGAGTTGATATAAGACTGAGGTTGTAGCTCAGTAGTACAGCACTTGCGTAGCATGTGTGAAGCCCTGGGTTTGATGACCAGCATTGCAACAAACAAACAAACAAAAAAGTAATATAATAACCTAGCTCAAAAAATAACTCTCAGTACAACCAAGCTATTAGAATTTAACAACCTCACCATTGTCATTGCCAGAGTTATCAAAATCCTACTTCACTAGTACTAACACAGAATATTAGGTAGCAGGTTCATAAATTCTGAGACCTTGAGTAAATTGCTTTTGAGCAATTCAACTTTTCTGGAATTTGAATACCTTGGTGTAAAAATGAAGCAAGCCCCATTGGACTCCATACTTTACAGGAAGTTGTCTTCTTTCCTTATTCCACGTAGACAGGTTTTCCCGTTTGGGTAGAGAAAAGGCCGGCCAGCCAGAAAGCCAGGCTAGGTAGAAGAGGTCATTTTTTTTGGCCGGGGGGTGGGGTGGGGGCTGAACTGATCCTGGCTGAGGGATAAAAAGGAAGGAGACCTGTGAGGAAAAGGGGGGCAAGCAAGGAGGAGACTCTGAGAAGTAAGGATGAGAACCCACATGAAAAGAGTGGGGGTCTGTAAGAACACAGAGCAGATCCTAAGAACCTAAAGATAGAAACCCAGGCGGTGGGAAGCGGGGACGACGACGGTGGAGAGGGAAGCATTCAAACTGAGCAATCAAGGACCAATAATGGGATTCTGGGGAAGGGTCTCGGTGGCAAAACTGGAAAGGATGCCGAAGGTAGACCGCCGGGTATGGAGTCGAGAAGGGGGACTCTGTGGGAAGGCAGGAGGGACATGGGAGAACCTGAGTGTCGAGACTGGATAAGAATCTCGGAGGAAAAGGCCACTGTGACAGGATTATTTGAGAAGAGGCAACGACTGCGGGGGATGGAGATCCAGTGAGTTAAGAATAGGATCCTGGAGAAAGAAAGGGGTTTTGGGAAGATCTGAAGGGAGGGAATATCTAGGTGGGGAGGGAGACCCCAAGGCCAGCAACCTGACTTACTTTCTCCGCTGGACCTGCACTGCTTTCAACACATCTTCCCGTTTCAGCACCACAAAGTCGCCCTCGTGGATGCGGTTATCCCCGGGATGCGGGGGCTGTGGGCTCGGGTGTTCCCCTGAGCCCTCCATGACGCTCAGCCGGTCTTGCTGTTCCGCCACGTCCCTGCAGTCCCAAGCGCCACGGCCGCGGCCGCCTGCCTCAATCCCCACAACACCACGGAATCAGGAGCCCTCCGACCGGCACCGCCCCCACGTGCCGTGCGCCGCTTCCGCTTTCCGGTCTGGTCCTTTCTTTCCGGGGGCTTCACGACTTCCGGCTGACCGAACTCTTTGATTGGCTACTCTTCGCCCTTCCCTTCTTGTTTCGCCGCTTCCTGGAACGGAAATTGCGTCACGGAAGCGCCAAAAAAGAATTAGAGGGAGACTGGACAGTGTCTTGAGATGTTGGGTCCGTTTTCTCCGGGGTTCTTTCCCGAGGTCGCAGTGGAAAAACTGAAGGTCCTGAGCTGCTGTGACTGAAGGGATCCGGCCCTGCGCAGGGACGTCAAAGAAGCTACGGCTGAAAAAACTCAAGACCTGAAGGGTCGTCTGAGGAGCTGGAGGCTCTTCATAGCCCCGTGTGCTTTCCACTAAGGAGGGAGGGAGAATCAGGCCGTTGGGATTAGCAGGTACCCCGGAGTCGTGAACTGGGAGAGCCTGTTTGAGTTTTCTCCATGCAAGTAAGAACAGCCTGAGGAGATGTAAATGAAGTATTTAACGACGCACAGCTGCCCTCTTAAGTTTGTGTTGGAATTATTACTATTCTCATATTTTCTTGTCTGAGAAGGGTATGGCACATAGCGTTATCTGAAGGAGCACTTCAGCTTGGGAGTCTGAAGACAGTTTGTCTGCTGTACTGTCACCAAACAAGTTTGATCTTCATTCGTTTCCTTAATTTCTCTGAGCTTCAGTTTCTCAATATATAATGTCTGGTTGATGATGAGAGACCTGTCCTGCCCTAGAATCGTGAACTTTTTAGTTATTAACTTATTTACTAACTAAGCCCTCTTTAAATAGGGATTTGTAAAGGTCTTTGTGATGAATTGCACTACAATGTACAGATATATTTTTATTTGTGTCAGTAGGATGTGGAGTTTTGTAAGTAGAACAATTTTTTAAAGAACAGTTTTAGTTTTTGGAAAAAATTGTGCAGAAAATGGATATGATACTGTGGGACTGGAGCTATGATGATGTTTCCCTGGTATCTCATAGTTCAGAATTATGTTCAACTATTCCTGCTCTGTAATAAGTTTTAAACACAGCAAGCAGGCATCTTAGAGTTAATTACTTGTCTTATCTTTATTTCTGTCATGGAAGCTCCTTGAAAACTGTTACAGTATAGTACCTTATTCTTATTCCATAAGAACTTAATGTTTTTAATAAAACATCTACTGTATACCTTAAAGAGTGGTGGAAATTAGAAGAGTAATTGCAGACTGTTTGAATTTTCTCCCATAGTATATACAACTTTGTAAACCTATATTCACTCAGAAGCAGAATAAATTTTCTGTTTTGTACTACATTAATACATTTTTAAGAGCACAACTTTCCCTCCTGTTTTGGTGAAGTCTTTTCTAATATCTATTTATTAGAAGACATGAATGGTGAGTGCAGAGGCAGAGGATTTGGACGGGGAAGATTTCAAAGCTGGAGAAGAGGAAGAGGTAGTGGGAACTTTTCAGGAAAATGGAGGGGAAGAGAACACAGACCTAACCTGAATAAAGCCATTGGAAAAAATAGCTCTGGTATGTATGACCATGTGAGACAATGATTGTTGTTTTTTCCTTTATGAAGCAAACAGTTCATCCCTATCAGACAAAGTAATTTAGCTCAAACTTCAATCTTTTATTTGATGTTACTCCTTAGCAAGTATTTGAAAATTAATGTGCACAATTCTTCCAGAAACCTTTTTTAGGTGCACTATTAATGTCATTTCGTTGTTGAAAGGGGAAACAAATTGGAGAGAAAAAAAAAAAAGCTTTGCTTTGTTTTTATTAACTTAGCATTTTAGTTTTTGTTTTGTTTTCCAGAACAAATCCCACAGCCTTTGCTACTACAGTCAACATTGGATCAATTCATACCATATAAAGGCTGGAAGCTTTATTTCTCTGAAGGTAGAATTAAAAGTACAAAAAGTACCATAAGTTATATTTCCTTAACTTGCCTTGTTACATCTTATGTTTCTGTGATTTATTTGGCTTACTGCTATGTACTTCCTAATCTTTGTTTTTTCAATTAAATCATGTTTATATTAAAGAGCGTTATTTTTAGGTTTTATATCAGGTGGTAAAATACACTAGGTATTTCAGAAGAGAGATTTATTATAAGAAATTGGACATTCAGATGAAAAACTGAAAGAGCAGAAAGGGGAGATCAAAGTAAAACCCCAGAAAGTAGTAATTTGAGGAAACAGTAGCCATTCTTAACTTTAGCAGAAGTTAAGAAATACTGAGATTATCAGAACCTAGGAATTCAAGGGTAGAGGCATAGCTGTTTGGCCTCTAAAGGGTACCCTATAAAGCTGTACTTAGGCCCCTGAGGGATACACTGTAGCACTGTGCTCAGATCACTGATATAAATGAAACTGGTTGTCACTGGTAACTCAGGGGGCATGACTTAGTTGTTGCTTGGACCTGGAGGCTAGAACTGTAGTTATCCTCTGCAGCTGTAGACATATTGAAAAGAATTGGAGACAAGAAGAAATTCCTTTCCCACTTCCTGCTTTCTTCCAGTTTTTTGAAGTGCCTCTAATTGGCAGAACCTAAAAGGAATCTGGGAGGTAGGGTGCAGATCTTGATCAGAGCAGAAAACAGACGATAGACCTGGAACCAGGAGCAAGTAACCAACACAGATTTCCATAGAAACCAGTTAAGAAATATCTCTGAATACCAATCTTTGTCATACATCTATGTGTATGGATATGGGGGGCTATCTTTTCTGTGCTCTTATAACATCTATGTGTTCGTTATCTCTCTTATAAGATATGGGTTTTGTTTTATATATATGTGTGTGTGTGTATGTCTGTGTTACACTGCTTGAAGTCAAGGACCCTGCCTCATACCAGACGCCCATGATTTATTTTATGAATGATGCTTTACAAATATTTTCCTTATTGGCAGTCTTTTTTTTTCCCCTATTAAATAGACACATGTGTTTCATAGATTGTCTTGTTGCTTCAGGATACATTAGTCACCAACACTTCAGTTATTCCCTTAGTGGTTAACCTCAGAACACTATAAGAGATTTTGGGACTGATCTTAAAAATAAAGTGCAAGAGATGCCTTAGGCATTACTTCATTATCCTGTTTCTTTGAGAGGGTACTTGAAAATATATAGCTTTAGGATGTTTAAAAAAAAATGGGGGCTGTGGATCTAGTTCAGTTGGTGGAGTGCTTGCATTGTATGGCACAAGGCCCTGGGTTCGATGATGTTTGGTTTTAGCTGTTGTGTAAGCTATTTGAACTGATATATCTAATTAGGTTTCTAAGGCTCCTCTAAAGGTTTCCCAGATATTGGGCTTTTTACAGAGATTTTCTGTCTGCATTTTGGATTATGCAGGCCTAAACATGTTTTAGAATCTTATGTATATGTTTATGCTAGTTCTTGTTTAAGTGTAATCAGAATACAGAGCAACTGGAAGAAAAAAAATCTGTCAAGTTTATAGTGTTATCTAATGAAAACATAGTGCTAATGCCATGTTTGTTGGATTAGTTTACAGTGATAACTCTCCTTTTATTGAGAAGATTCAAGCATTTGAAAAATTTTTCATAAGGCGTATTGACTTGTATGATAAGGTAAGATTTTCTTACAGTAACACTACCTGTTGACCTTTATGTGTCATCTTATTGAACAGTATATTTGAGGTGCTAGTGATTATGATCATATGCACTGGAGTTGGACTGCCTTCATACAAATCCCAGCTCTGCCACTTACCTACAGTATGACTTTGGTGAATTACTTAACTTCTCTGTGCCGCAGTTTTCTTTGTCTATCATTTGGAAGTAATAGTATAAATAGCTATCTCAAAGAATTGTTAAGAAGTACAAGTGAGTTAATATATTGAAAACATTAGGACTGTGCTTGGTGTAAAGCTTATATGGTACTTAGCATTTTCACCATATAAACATGGTATGCTTTCTCAAAGTATATAATTGAATGCTCAATTATGATAATTAACTCTAAAAGACCAATTGTTACTTTAAAACTTTAATCTTTTCTAGGATGAAATAGAAAGAAAAGGAAGTATTTTGGTGGATTTTAGAGAATTGACAAAAGATGATGAAATAACTAATTTGATACCAAATATAGCAAATGAACTAAGGGATGCACCTGAGAAAATCTTGGCTTGCATGGGTCTGGCAATACATCAGGTAAATATTTATCTTGTGCTGACTTACATCAGAATTTTAAAGAAAGATTCCAGTGTCAAGACTTTCTTTAAAAGATAATAAGATTACCTGGGTGTGGTGGTACATGCCTGTAATTCAAGCTACTCAGGAAGCTAAGGCAGAAGAATTGCAAGTTTTGAGTCCAAACTAGGCATCTAGCAAACAAGACCTTTAAAAAAATAAAATAGATTTTACTAACAGATAGTGGTTACTGGCTTGAAATGAAGGTTCACAATCTTGTGTTTAAAAATTACCATTCATTCTATGTATAAAAGCTTATCTAAATATAACATTATTTCTAATGTATTTGAATTAGCCTAATATCATTAAAAATGGGGCAGATATTAAACTTTATTTTGGGGGAACTGTTCAGTCTCATAGGAAAGATAAGACAAGGCATCATGATGTTGGCAGTTATGAACTTGGAGCAAAAGATCAACTTCAGATCTAGGTTCTATGGCATGAAGCAGATCACTTCATTTCTCATATGTAAAATAGAAATAACAGTTTATTTTGTTCTTGCCTGAGTTTTTTCTCAGGGTCAGATGGTATACATATATGAAAGCATTTTTCAGGCCAGCAAACAGGTAAATGCATTAAGGTAAAGAGTTGCAGATCTTAGGACAGACATAGATTGTATTGCTGATTGCAGTCAGAGGCAAATGTAATACCCTCACCTGTAGGGGGAGAATGGGGAAAACTCAGAGATTATAGTAGGTCTTAAGAGTGTAGCTAGAATTTGGACACTGAGCAGGTACAAGGAATAGTTTATCACAAAGGTCTACACTCCTAGAAATTCTAAATTGTAAACCTTGCCTGTTGTTTTCAGACTCATTCAGCACCTCATTAACCATATCTTTTCATTTCTCTTTCTAAAATGTCTCTTAAACTGGGTGTAGTGGAATGCTGCTGGAGTCCCAGTTACATTGGAGACTGAGGCAGGAAGATTGCTTGAGCCCAGAGTTTGAGGCAGGCCTAGGCAACATAGCAAGTTCAAACAAACAGAAAAATGTTTATTAAGTCTACCTCCTTTCTATCCTTACTACCTCTGTCTCAGGCTAGGCCTTTATTGTTGTTCTTAAACAATTGCTTTTGTAAAATATAATTTGTTCTTGAAAACTGGTCATCCTTTTCTTCTAAATGAAGTCAAAATCTTTTATATGAAATCTTTTATGTAAAATAAGTAGTTGTAATCTTTTATATGACTTTGAAAACCTTCCAAGATCTGGCTAAATTTCATCTCTCCTGTCTTACATTCACTATGACCCAACTAAACCGAGCTTCTTCCAGTATTCTCTAAGTACTCTTGTACATGTTGTCCATTCAATATAGCATTCTCTTTATCTCACATATCCAAATTCTTGTGGGCCTCTTTTCGCTTTGTAAAAGCTTTCTTAAAAATCGTTTTCAAAACTCACATGGCATTTTATCTATAAATCTTTATGGTCCTTATAACAATTATAACTATTTATGGGCATCTAATTTTGCCTCTTAGATGTCAGCACGCAAGTATTTTATATTTATTTAGTATCAAATGCCAACAGAGCTGGTATAGGGTATTTTATTTTTTTAAATTTATTTTTATATTTTATATATACATGACAACGGAATGCATTACAATTCTTATTACACATATAGAGCACAATTTTTCATATCTCTGGTTGTATACAAAGTATATTCACACCAATTCATGTCTTCATACATGTACTTTGGATAATAATGATCATCACATTCCACCATCATTTATAACCCCGTGCCCCCTCCCTTCCCTTCCAACCGCTCTGCTCTATCTAGAATTCGTCTATTCCTCCCATGTTCCCTCTCCCTATCCTACTATGAATCTGCCTCCTTATATCAAAGAAAACATTCGGCTTTTGGTTTTTTGGGATTAGGTAACTTCACTTAGCATTATCTTCTCTAACTCCATCCATTTACCTGCAAATGCCATGATTTTATTCTCTTTTATTGCTGAGTAATATTCCATTGTGTATATATGCTACATTTTTTTTTTTTTATCCATTCATCCCTATTGAAGGGCATTTAGGTTGGTTCCACAATTTAGCTATTGTAACTTGTGATGCTATAAACATTGATGTGGCTGTATCCTTGTAGTATGCTGTTTTTAAGTCCTTTGGGTATAGACCAAGGAGAGAGATAGCTTGGTCAAATGGTGGTTCCATTCCCAATTTTCCAAGAAATCTCCATATTGCTTTCCATATTGGCTGCACAATTTGCAGTCCCACCAGCAGTGTATGAGTGTACCTTTTCCCCTACATCCTTGCCAAGACTTATTGTTTGTCTTCATAGTAGCTGCGGTATTGGGTATTTTAAAAATCATTACTTTTTCTATCTTGATTAATCAATGAATATGGAGAAGTAGAAAAAAATTTTTATAGAAATCAAGGTATAATGGCTTTGGGGACTATTATAAGGACTTAATAATATTAAGTTTATTTGGGACAATAGGTAGCAGACAAGGATGCTGAACATTTCCAGTTCAGGGACAGCAAAATGCCAAGTAAAACAGTCTACTATAAAATAAGTAGTTGTAATTAAATATTAGACTTTCCAAGGGCTATTAGAATCTTGTTCTTATTCTGTCTTGTTCTGAACTGTTTATATTGGTAAACTTGAGATTCTCTCTATATAAAGTTCTGCTTAAAGAGGATACTTTATTTTTTAACTTTGAGTAAATGTTTGTTCTGTTTAGGTGTTAACTAAGGACCTTGAAAGGCATGCAGCTGAATTACAAGCCCAAGAAGGATTGTCTAGTGATGGGGAAACAATGGTAAATGTGCCACATATTTATGCAAGGTGAGCAACTTACTGGTGTTATTTAGAATATGGCCTAATGACTGTTTAAGGATGAGAACCTTATTTTATACGAACAAGGAAATAGTAAAAATGGTGTGAGTTCTTGCTAATTTCATAGATCATCATACCCACAGTGAACCTATTGAAAATTATTCAGAATGATCATGACAGAAATCAACATTTTCTGCCCAAATAGGTTGACTTTCCAACCTGTAAATATTGATTTTAGATATGTACTTAATCAAGACTCTGATGTACAAATTTAATAATCCACATAATATGCTAAGTGGTATGTATGTGTATTGTTAAATTGTCATGTTTCTACTAGACACAGGGAATAAATGAATTCTTGAATTCATCTTTATTGAATTCTACATTTTAAATTCATTGAGATATATAGGAATAAATAAGGAAATCATCAGGATTTTATTTTTATTTTCCAAATTTATTGAAGGTATGCTAAGAAGCAGGTGTTTAAAAATAAGTTAGAAATCCAAAGATTGTTGAATATATAGGTTTTCCTATATGCATTATATTTTTGCTTTTGTCTTTAATTTTTTTTTCCCTATAGACAACAGCCTATTGGAATAAGAAAAGTGAAGACATTGTTTTGGGGGGAGGAGGAATTGAACTCAGGGACACTTGACTACTGAGGCCACATCCCTAGCCCTATTTTATATTTTATTTAAAGATGGGGTCTGAATGAGTTGCTTAGTGCCTCGTTTTTGCTAAGGCTGCCTTTGAACTTGTGATCCTCCTGCCTCAGCCTCCTAAGCTGCTGGGATTAGAGGTGTGTGCCACTTCGCCTGGCAACATTTTTATTTTTAAAAATAATTTAATTCTTGGGAGATTTCTGATATATAAATGGTGATATTGTTTGGGAATTCCATAGTTGTTACTAAAAAGAACTTGTGAAAATACAGACATCAATTTTCTGTTCATTATATATATGTTCCTGTTTTATATTTAGGATATACAACTTTGAGCCCTTGACACATCTCAAGAATGTCCGAGCAAATTACTATGGAAAATACATTTCTCTAAGAGGGACAGTGGTTCGTGTCAGTAATGTAAAGCCTCTTTGCACCAAGATGGCTTTTCTGTGTGCTGCATGTGGAGAGGTTCAAAGTTTCCCTCTTCCAGATGGAAAATACAATCTTCCAACAAAGGTGATATATTTTTATAATTGTTTCTTTATTTATCTTGGTAATAAAGGCAAATCAGTTTACAGATACTATTTCCCAGTGTTTGTGAACACAGAGATTTTTATTTAATTATTAAATACTTCAGGATACAAGAAATACAGAAATAGATATTTTTCTATCCACTACCCAGAGTTTATATTTTCAGTTCCAGGTGTGTGTGTGTGTGTGTGTGTGTGTGTGTGTGTGTATGTATGTGTGTACACATTTTTACTTATTTATTTTTGTGGTGCTAGGGACTAATTAAACCCAGGGTGTTGTGCATGTGAGGCAAGCACTCTACCAACTGAGCTATATCCCCAGCCCTAGAAATTTTTAAATGACATCAGATTAAATTTCAGAAAGATGGCTATTCCCTAAAACTTAGGAGCTTAGGATAATAATCATGTTATTTCTGTGGGTCAGGAGTTTGGAAGAACTATTCTCCTGTGTAGTTGAGGCTCCAGGTCTCTGGAGATATAATCAGGTAGATTGTGGCTGGAGTTGGGAACAATAAGATGTTGTGTTGGCCAGGCATCTCTGTTTTCTCTGTGTGGCCTCTGCATGAGCTGTTTGTTTTTCACACAGAGTTTGGCAGATCAGAGTGCTTGGTCGGCTCATATGGTGCTGATAGCTGTAAGGTGATAAAGTCCAGTTGATAGACAGAAATTCTAGCCTTCAGAGTCATGCAGCATCACTTTTGTCAACATTCTGTTGATTACAGAGTGAGTCACCAACTTGCCCAAATTCTAGGAGAAGGAATTAAGACTCCATATGTGTTTTGTGTTTTCTCCACTACTAACCTCGCCACCCCCGATACTGGGAATTGAACCCAGGGCTTTCGGCATACTAGGCAAATGCTCTGTCACTGAGCTACATCTTCAGCCCTTTTTTTTGTTTTGTTTTATTTTGAGACGAAACTCATTACGTTACCCGTGCCGGCCTTGAACTTGCAATCCTCTGCCTCAGCCTCCCAAGTAGCTATAGATTCTATCTCTTGATGGGAGAATAGTAAGGTTCTGGAAAGATTTGAGGGAATACATTATTTATTTTTTTTGACATTAATTTTAAAGTAATTTTATTCTATTATTGACACATAACTTAACCAATTAGATGCAATTGTGAAGTTTAAAACAAAAGTACAGTCACACTGTTTACCTCTCCCCAATATCCTCATTCCTCTGTCCAAGAGGCAAATACTTCGGAATTTTTCAATTATTTAATCTGGAATTATATACATATATCCACAGTCCCAGCAAGTATCAGCAGAAACATAGTGGTCCTATAGTTCTAAAACTTCCCATAGCTCCTAAAATTATAGAGATAAACCATCTTGACTCAATAATGATTTAACTAAAATATGTGTGTTAATAATGGGCATTTGAAAGAAGAAAAACATCCATGCATGTGTGTGTATTCTGTGTTTATTTCAACCTAGTTGTAGGAAGTACTTTACTATGTGCTGCTATAGTTTTATCTTGTCCATGAGGGAATATATTATTGTAATCATATTTGTAAATCTGCCACTGAGTCTGAATTTACAATTGTATCTTGTGGTCCAAATGCCAAGCAAGTGACTTATGAAAACTTGAACAGAACTTGTTTTTATTTTGAGGACTGTGTGGTACAGTGAAAAATACTATGTGAACAGCACAAAAGGAAGATAGACAAAGAGTTGGGGATTAAAGACCTAGGGAAGGCTTTTGGGGCTGGACATACAGACTGAAGGAGGAGGAGTGTTCAAGGAGCCCATGGAATTAGGAGACTACATGGGCACAGAGGTAAGAATGAGTGCCTGGTCTAAGGCAGAGGAAGGTGCCTGCCTGCCTACAGCTGAAAGAATAGGAGCAGGGGGAGAGAGAGACCAGCTGGACAAATGCCTTGAAAGCTTATGACATTAAACTGTTTCTGTAGGAAATGGAACATTACAGCTCTTAGTCAGTTTACTTTAATGAAGTATATCTTGAAATTTCCTGAGATATGATTGTAGTTTATCAACATCTGAATGTGAATTACTTGTTGCAGTGTCCTGTGCCTGCATGTCGAGGGAAGTCTTTTGCTGCTCTCCGTAGTTCTCCTCTTACAGTAACAATGGACTGGCAGTCAATCAAGTAAGCAATCAAGACTTAAAAAGGGGCAGGTTTTAGGATCTTTGATACTGCTGAGTAAATCTATAATTGTATTGTATTGTACTGTAATTTTTATCTGTAAAAATGGTAAGTGTATAATAAATCTATTCAGTGACAAGTTTGTATGTTGAAATAGTAACTGTCTTTGAAATTTATTCTCTACTGGATGCCAGAAAGGATGTAAACATTATGAATCATTGCTACTGATAAATAGTTCATTTTATATTTCAATTATGTGATTCATTGAACAAAGATATATGATTCATTGCATAATAAGTTGTGATAGAAATAGTATTGAAGTTTTCAGAAAATCTCTTAGAGGTGGTCCTATTTGATTTCATGTTCTCATTGCCCACTAGGAATTTTATATTATGTTCCTATAGGCTCCCCCGACTATCCACACAAATCTATTAGTTGTTTCTGTTTATATTTTTCATCCAATAATTGTCCCATTTTTTTCCCTAGCCACAGGCCCATAACTCATCCCTAAATATAAAATAATGGATAGTTTTGAAGCCTAGAATGTTCTTTAGGAAACCTGGCTGAAATAGGAGATGGTCCTAAAAAATAGAACCTAGGAAAAAGATGAGGTGGCTTGCTACTAAGCCCTGTCCTAGCTTCTCCCCATTATTCCCTGTAAAAACCAAGACCCTAATGTATAGCATATATGTATGTATTATTTATTCAGAGATCTTTATAAATAACTGATTTTATAAAAGAGGAAGTGTTTAAGACTCTTGCATAGGATTGTGTCCTGCCTCCACCAAAGGAGGCAGAGGCATTTTATTCCTTCTGTTTACTTATGTTTTACAATTTTTCCAAAGGAGATATATGTAAATATATGCTATTTTAATAAGAAATAGCTATAAACATTTATTTATGGCAAAGTGATCTGAACATGTGTTATTCTGAGACTTCTTATTTTACTTTGCTAGTTCTCCCCCCACAGACACACATTTTCTATTGGTGCAAGAAAGTTGTACATAATGAAGCATTTGTTACATATAACAATATAATTTGGCCAATGCTACTCCCCAGCACTTACTCTACTAGTTTTGAATGTACAATTAGGGTGAACGAAGCTAACCATGGAGCCAGGTTTGAAGTTATGAAGATTAGATGGATGGTGTCTGGCCATTCTCTGAAGAAAATTGGGAGAATGTATTCCAAAGTTAATATTTTAATGTTGTGATTATACTTACATTAACTATTTAAATAAAAATGTTATACATGTAAATTTTCTTTTTAAATCCAATTATTATAAAGGGCAGTTCTATACAACTTTGAATAATATTCTTGGTCTCTCTCTTCCTTGGCTTTATTGCATCCACTTTTGGTGAGTAGATAACATTAGAGATGCTATACTAACTTTTATGACTTCTACTTCTAGACATTCTGATGTTACATTAAATCGTCAAAGTTTATTTTCTGTTTTCTAATTATAATAGTCTCCCAAGAAGAGATTGCATGGCAAACGTGGAAATCAGAGCCAAAAGGGTAGGCCCCATCTCTAGGCTCAGTCTCTGAATTCTTGAATCCTTGGGGGATATACCATATCCAAACCATACATTCTTTCTTAAATATATTATTGAATGCATGGAGTTCACCTTTTATTTTTTAATAAAATGAAAATTTTAAAAATGTACCTTCCTGAGTTCTACTTGAGTCTGGATCTCATGTTCTTTAGACCTGCAGTCCTACTTCATCCTGGGATTTTCTTCATTGCACAATTGAAATTAGGCCTCCCAACTTGGACTTTGTCTTCTACTTTTAATAATTCTAAATATTATTTTTCTGGAGAAATTATTAAGTAAATTTTTAGAAAGTGTGCATAGCTGGTAAAAAGTTCTGGGTCCTTGCATGTCTGGAAATATCTCTGGATCCTAGCTTGTGTAAGAGTTTGCCTGACTACCAAAGTAGTCTGTTTTGTCATCATTTCCCCTGCTGTCGATGAGAGGTTTGATTCTTATTCCTTTGAGGGGATTGGACTTTCCTTCCTTTGCAATCTCTTTAAAGGTTCTGCAACAGTTTATCTAGTTCTGAAATAGGTTTATCTAGTCATGTCTTCATCCTCCTAAGCCGAAGGGTCCTTTTGTCCTGCAGTCATCTTCAACCATATAGTGTCTTTTTTCTTCTCTTTTTGGGTTTCCTATGGGATGCATCCCTTTGATTGTTCATTTGTCTTAACTTTTGGTTCATGCTTCCATTTTCTTTATGCTGTTCTCTAAATTTCTTTGGCTTTTTCTTGTTTTCTATAGTTTAACTTTTATATACATATTTTTAATTTTCCTAATTTTACTTTTTTCATAATTCCTTTTTATAGCAGCTTATTTTTGTTTTACAACAGCAACATTTTCTCAAAACTCTTAGCTGTTTTTTTTTTAATATTCTTCTCCTTGAATTACTGCCATTTTATTCTTAAATATATGATGAAAAAAAGAAGAATTATTTTGAGTAGGATAAGTTTCCTTTGCTATTTTGTAGGCAGAAGTCTTTTCTCATGAGGCCTCATTCCTGAATAAGAAAGTAGGAATTTTGACTTATGTGTTTTTGAATTGGTTTCAGCTTCTCAAATGCCAAATGAGAAGGCTTTATTCTGGAGCTTTGATTGCTTCACTGGACACTAACTTTCCATATATAGGGAAGAGATCCATTTCTGTAGAACTATGCTCTAGTTTTTGCCAGATGCTTAAGTCCTCATTCTTTCCCTACGTGGCTGTCTACCCGCCTTCCAAAAAAATTCTGAATAGCTATTATCTTTTAATTGATAATCCTGTTTCTTCCTGTTCTCCATTCCTGCCATCTTCAATTTGGGACCTCTTCTAGGGTTCTGCTGAGAACATTGAGTGCCACTTCTCTTGTATCCTTATAATTTTTGTCTGCATGCATTCTGGATTTTGTTTGTTTTATCCTTTAGTACTTTCCTACTTGCTGTTTTCAAAAATTTTACTAACATTCTATTTACTGCATGCCCCAAAACAATTTTTGCTTTTTCAGTATCTTTTTATTTTGATTGCTCCTCAGAGGAAGGCTAGGCAAATGCGCATGTTCATTATGCCATCCTGAATTAGAAACTCTTAAAACAATTTTAGATATGTTGTTGATCTTATTTAAACTAATTTGCCCTTTAGCTAAGTACTGTGTGAGTCTGGAATAGTTAATATGCTAAAGAACCCAATGTAAGTATGTATTCTAACTGAAAACTTTTCACCTTTTTAGAATTCAGGAGCTTATGTCCGATGCTCAGAGAGAAGCAGGTCGAATTCCACGAACAATAGAATGTGAACTTGTGCATGACCTGGTGGATAGCTGTGTACCGGGAGACACAGTGACTGTTACTGGAATTGTCAAAGTCTCAAATGCTGAAGAAGGTATGGGGTGGCTCTTTCTTTTCTTTAATATTCTCTCAAAAATGATTTGTCAGTATTCATCTTTTCTCTTCATACTTCTAAATCTCAAACAATTTAGTAAATTCCTTGTTGCTTACATAAATGAAACTTCCTTTAAAATAAATTTAGCCACACGACCAGTACGCTAGCTTCATACTAGAGGTTCGAAACAGAAATTAACTAGTGAGTTCAAATTAAAGACAATTTACCTTTTTCTTGCCCAGCTCAGAGACGGCTCCTCCCAGCTCCTGCCTCTAGCCCCTGATGCGGTAGCGAGGTTTACACAAGAGGCCAGCAAGAGAGAGAGAAGCAAGCCAGGGAGTGAGCTTTTATTGGGGAACAAAAAATTCAGGGGAAAATTCCATCCAATGAAGGTCGAAGGGGGCAGCATTCCAAGGTCAGGGTCAGTGATTGGTTTTCAGGTCAGTGGTCAGTCACACCCCCACAAGCCATCGCCCCTGGGGAAGGGTGGGGAAGGCTCTGACACAGCTTGTCTAAGCGCATCACACCCAGCCAGGGAGGTAGCTCAAATCACGTGCTAGAACGGTTTCCCACAATAAATGTTTACTTATAGCTCTCTGTGACTTTAACATTTTAATTAAGTCATTGTAGGACAAATGAATGCCAATTGTTATATTTAATATTTTGAATTTACAGGTTCTCGAAACAAGAATGATAAATGTATGTTCCTTTTGTACATTGAAGCAAATTCTGTTAGCAATAGCAAAGGACAGAAAACAAAGACTTCTGAGGATGGCTGTAAGCATGGAACATTGATGGAGTTCTCACTTAAGGATCTTTATGCTATCCAAGAGATTCAAGCTGAAGAGAACCTGTTTAAACTTATTGTCAAGTATGTATGAGGGTATCTGAAATTTTTTTTACATATATGCAAGTTACGGGAATTCTTTGGTTACACATTAAAAACAGCTAGTCAAAATGGTCAGCAAACTAGAGTCCATAGACAAAATCCCAGTGCATTACTCATTTGGGCATAGCCCATTAACTAAGAATGGTTTTTATATTTTTTAATGGTTGAAAAGAAAGGAATATTTTATGACACGAGATTATGTGACATTCAGATTTCAGTGTACATAAATCAAGTTTTACTGGAACACAGCCACACTCAGTCATTTACATCGTGTCTTTGGCTGCTTTTGTGCTACAATTGTGCTACAGGCAGAGTTGAGTACATGTGACAACTCAGCTCGTTTAAGAAAATATATATTTAGCTTATAAGGTTGCCACTGACTTTTTACAGAAAAAGAATTTCTGATCTCAAGTTTAAGTAATAAGGAATATTTACTATCTTAAGAAGTCTACAACAAAAGGTTGTTCTGAAGGTTTAAATCAGATTTTGTAACATGCTTAACAGCGCATGCTCTTTTTTTTTGGTAGTCCCCTATACACACATCAATTGGGATCAAACCCAGGGTCTCTTGCATACTAGGCAAGGGCCCTACCACTGAGGTACATTCTTAGCCTTGTTTTTGATACTTCTATGACAATTTTTTGAGGAAATAGGGGCAAAACAAGAGACTGAATAATAGATGTACCTAAGAGAGGTAAAGAACTGAGAAAATTTCAAAATGGATTTTATCAGAAAAATTGTACTTGTCTTGCTTTCCTTTTCACCTATACTTTGGGCTCTAGGAGAATTTGATGCTTTTTCTTTCTGCACTTAGGGGTTATTTATTCTTAAATCCTCAGAGACTTCCATCTAAATAATGGTCCAGACCTACCATGAGAGAGAGGATGCTCTAACCTAGGGTTGGGAGTGAGCAGGCACGCAAGGAGAATCCAAACACCTGTTTGATTCTTCTTATTGGTCATAAATGAAAACTGAATATTTTCAATGGTCCTTCTGTCATGCTCGTAGAAGATAAGTTGTGTGAAAACTTGGGTTTTCTTCCCAGAGTTTGTTTTTATCTCCCATGTTTGTGATTTCAGCATCAGAACTAGAATTTTTCATGGTCCTACATTTATTAATCTAGCAGATTGACAAACTAGGCCAGTTGCCTATTTTTGTAAATAAAGTTTTAGTGGAACATAGGCCCACCCAGTTCATTCACATATTGTCAGTTGTTGCTTTCACTCTACACATTGAGTAGTTATGACTGAGACAGGGTAGCCTACAAAGTTGAAAATATTTACTTGCTAACCCTTTAAGAAAAAATTTATTGACCCATACTAGATAACAAATGGAGGACCATGAAAGGAGTAGGGAGAAGACAGTGAAAAGCTGTATTTAGATTCCTTTGGAAGGAATGATTTGGTTAAACATCATTTATTTGGGAGGTGGTCCTGGAAATACTGATATAGGAAGACAGAAGTAATACAGAGAAAGATATGGTGCTTTAATGAACACATTACCACTGGCATCCAGGACATAATCCTCCTGAGGCTTCTGGAACACTATATAAAAGTAGCCTCCATTTTTTTCCCCCCTTAAGGCCCTAGTTTGAGGATCCTCCTAGGATATGAAACACACCAGCACTTCTGGCCTGCCTATCCTGCGTGATGATGCTTTTGTGGCCATAGAAAGCCCTTTCGAATACAGGTATAGGTGCTTGGTAGGACACCAGCAGTAATCAGGCAAAGACATGCACAATAGTGAGTACCAATAGGATTATGACCAGGGCACCAACTTCTTCTGTGCTTACACATATTAAAGGGGATAAAGAGTTTCATTTTACTCCTGATTGTATTCTTCTATCACCCTGTCCATTTTTGTTTGTTCCTTGTTTATAAAATGGGCAAATGTAAATACACTTCTTTATATTCAGATTCTTATTTAATCTGACCCTTTCAGAATTGAACTAAAAATGAAATTTTATCCCATCTTAACATATTTTGTACTGAGCTCACTCCTTCGTCTCCTTCTTTCATTGACTTGGGTATATAGGTCTAAAGATGCCTCTTCATATAAAGTACATGTGATGATGGGTCTAAAGTGGAAGATCTTAAGTATGGAACATTTTAAAGTCTAGTTCTGTCAGAAAATCAATAGCATATTTGGTTACTTTACAGTGTTTTCCAAATATCAAGTCTCTTTTCCACAAGCATACTTTTTAAGGTATTCTTCCTTTTAAATATTAAGAACTGTTAGAAATTTACTTTTGAGGAGATGTAAATTTTTTATACTTGTCTTTTTTGGTTCTGAATAAAACAAGTTAATCAAATAACTCTAAAATATATCAACTGGATTAAGAATTGTAAGTAGAATTTATAAGTTGTATTCTGTTTTCCAGCTCACTTTGCCCTGTGATTTTTGGTCATGAAGTAAGTATTTTACTTCGTCTTTACTTAAAAAACATATAAAGTCAACAAAATAATACTTTATAAAAAAAAAGCTACTCTGTTAAAAAATAGGTACTCATTTTAACATGAATCTTTATTCTCCATGAATTAATGATATGGGAGGCAGACTATAGCCCCTTGTAAGAAAAAGCTGCTTATCAAGTACATTTATTTCATAGGAATGAGTTTTTTAAAAAAGTGACTAAGTTAAAGTAGGGACCATAAATATTTCTCACTTTTATGGAATGGATTTATGTCTTGCAAATTAGGCCTTTACTTAGCAGTTTGTAAGATATATTTCTTGTTTTAATGCATTCAAGCTTTTACTTTTTAAGCATTTGTTATAGTTCATTTCTAGATTTTTATTATAAAAAAAGTTAAATTTCAATTATGCTTTTAAAAAATCCTCAAACATCAGTGTTGAAGAATACTCCTTTTGCTAGTCATCTTTGTGGATGTCCCCCCCCCCCTATTTATTTATTTATTTATCTCTTTTACACCTTAGCTCGTTAAAGCAGCGTTGGCATTAGCACTCTTTGGAGGTACCCAGAAATATGCAGATGACAAAAACAGAATACCAATTCGAGGAGACCCACACGTCCTTGTTGTTGGAGATCCAGGCTTGGGAAAGAGTCAGATGCTACAGGTAAAAAAAATCAGTCCTTTTAGTGTTCGACCTTTTGCTTATAAAAGTGTATGAGTTATTGACAAGTGAATTTTCTCAAAGCATAGAATGTTTGTGTTTTAGAGGATATGCTTTGTTTGGTGGCAGAAGTAAGCTGGAGTTTGAATAACATATAACTTGTATCTGACCCTATTTTCAAATTGAATCAGTCTCCTGACATACAGGCTGCACAAGCATTCTGGTCTGATACTTCAACTATAAAGAAATGAAATGTTAACTGTTCTTTATTATTGTGATATGACCTCTTATATAAACAGGCTAGTTAAGGAGGTAAAACAGAGTCTCCCATTCTGTCTCCATACAAGCACATAAACATTGTATTGGGCTTTAAGAACAATCTGATAGAGGCAAGGGATCTGTCTTTATACTTCTCCATGTTTCTCCCGAATATAAAGCAAAGCAACTTCTTTTTTTTTTTTTTAACATTTATTTTTCAGTTTTAGGTGGACATAATATCTTTATTTTATTTTTACGTGGTGCCGAGAATCAAACCCAGTGCCTCATGCATGCCAGGCGAGTGCGTTACCACTTGAGCCACATCCCCAGCCCAAAGCAACTTCTTTGATCAGTTAATTGTTGGTCACCAAGAAGATTTTGTCCAGTGTTTTTTCCCTCCTGGGTTTGTGATGGTTCCAATAGATGCTGTTTGTTGGAGTGCTTGTGGTTTCCTCAGAGTGGTGCCTGGTAAGCCAGCCATACATATTGGTTTAATTCAGAATGCCCTTGACTCTTTTCTTCCCTGCCTAGTGGGGAAAATGTGGCTAGGCCAAGGGCTCCCTGTGAGTTGTAGTCCTGTAGTTCCTGAATCTTTGGGAACCCTGACTTTCCCTAAGAATCAACTTTGGAGCTCTTTGAAAATACTGTGGCCAGCCCAAGCCAATTGAATTAAGAGTCTCCAAGTTAGAGTCCCAGTATCTGTTCTTGTGTAATCCCACATAGTGATTCTGATATGCAGCCAGGATTGAGAACTACTTGGATCTTGCCATTGCAACTCCAGTGTCCCTCAGGTGTGAGTCATTCTTTATTCCCTGTGCTTGAATATTAAACCAGTCTTTATTTTAATTCCATTTAAGTATTGCATCCGTGTTTGATTCCTTTTGATGAGCTAAGCCTACTTAAAAAAAAAAAAATCTATTCTGAGCCCTTGCCACAGCATGACAATGGAGGCACAATACATAGTTGTAGGTGAAACAAAGTTCATAATAAAAATGAAAGCAGAATATTTCACCAAAATATGCAGGAGAAGGTATATGTGGAGATTTGCATTGTTACAGCTTTCTTTTCTTTTGTACTTGTGTGTTTTAGTACCAACAAATGTTAAAGCAGTGTTGGCATTAGCACTTTTCTTGATACTTAGAACCAGAATAAATGCTTTTGTGACTCTTGACTTAATTTTAAAATAGAAGCTGTAATATTAATGGAAATTAAACATTGTAAAAAAGGAGGGTATTGCATATAAGCCCCACTAAGCCAGGTTTTTAAAAATTAGGCTAATGCAGTTAAGAGCTGTTTACCTCTTAAAACTTGTTTTCCTCTGTTTAGTAAACTGTCTCACTCTCAAGAGTATCGTAAAGGGCTAGAGTTGTGGCTCAGTGGTAGAGCACTTTCCTGGCATGTGTGAGGCTCTGGGTTTGATCCTCAGCACCGCATATAAGTAAATAAAATAAAAGATTCATTGACAACTAAAAAATATTTTTTTAAAAAAGAGGTATCATAGGTTTTTCAAAAAGACTAAAAAATACGGAATTGCAAGTAACAAAAAAATGATAACTGTTTTTGAGCCAGTGTCATAGGGTCTTTTGGGGTGTGCCCTGTACAAGTCTAGAGTGTACCGCTGACAAAGATGACAATGTGATCCCAATAGTATATACAACTATAATGCAGGGGAAAAAAACAAAATAATGCAAATGCTATCTCCTGGAGTCAGGCAGTGCATATCCACATACCATGGCTTTGAGTTGTGTGCCTATGATGTACTTGTACCAGGTTAAGTGCCTTGCATACACTATTTCATAAGTTGAGGTTTGGTGAGATCCAAGAGCTACATAGCTGGTATATGGTAGATCCGGGATTTTAATGGGTCTGCCTGACTTCAGAGATTGGTGCTTTTAATTCAGTACTATTTACTTTTCTGACCTATCATAACTTATCTGCTTAGAAGGTAAATACATATTGAACAATTTTATTACCTGATCTTTAAAGCATTATTGAGCTTTTAAAATTAAAATTGGTATTCAGGATTTGCTGTTTGTACTTGAAAAATGAGCATAAAATGGAATTGTGTTAAACATTGACATGACCACAAACTCTAGGGTTAGATTGCCTGGATCTGATGGAATCCTGGCTTCCCACCTTCATAGCTCACTTCATTCTCACTCACTATAAGCTTTACTTTCTACATCAGTAAATAAGAATACTTTTCCCTTCATAGTGGTGAAGGTTGTATAGTAAAGCTCCTAAGAGAATTCTGAGCATGTAGCTAATATTTGTGAGCAATTAAGTATTTGCTATCATTTCTCTTTTACTCTGAGTGATTCTTTTATATGTTTTGTTTTGTAGGCAGTATGCAACGTTGCTCCACGTGGTGTGTATGTCTGTGGTAACACTACGACTAGCTCTGGTCTAACTGTAACTCTTTCAAAAGATAGTTCCTCTGGTGATTTTGCTTTGGAAGCTGGGGCTCTGGTACTTGGTGATCAAGGTGAGAGATAACAGGGATATTAGTCAATAATTCTTTGTTGTTGTTTTTAGATATACTTGCTAGTAGAGCATATTTTGACATATTATACATACATGGAGTATAACTTTGTTTTTGTGGTTGTACATGTTATGGAGTTAAACGGGTTGTGTATTCATATATAAACATAGGAAAATTATGTCTGATTCATTCTACTCTTTACTATTCCCCTCCCCCTTCCCTTCCCACTAATCAATAATTCTGCGTTTTTGTTCTTTTTTTTTTTTTCCAAGAGGCATTACATTTGGTCCAAGAGGCATTTGGATAGCATTGCTTAACCAGTGAGTTGCCAGTGAATGTCAGAATTCATAATTGAAAATATGGTACTTATAATGTTTATTTAGACTATAGAATTAAAACTGGAACTTAAGTCCTTTATTTTCAGAATCTCTTAGCACATACAATTACGTATAAAAATTAAGTTTTGGAGCTTGTAAGCTCTCTATAGAGTAGGATTTAGATATTTTGTTGATTGACTATTCACACTGACTAGTATTTAGGTGCTCATTTAATACATATTGAATGTATTAATGTTACTTAGTTCAAAATAGTCTGTTTACCTTGAACTCAAAAGAAAGTGGATGTCATCCTATACTAAAAAGAGACTTGCCATATAAGTTTAGAGCTGTCACTTTAGAATTTTAGTTTTCCTATATTTCAACCCATCTCATTAGGGTTTTTCCAGGGTTTGAGTGATAAGTAGGACTCAGCAAGAATGGATCCTCACATTAGATGTTAGTACTTAAGGAGCCTTAAAACATGTTCCTTATGCATGTGTCAGGAAGTGTCCAGATTCCAGGCCAATGGAGAATATTCTTTGAGCTTGCCAGTGATCTCATTATTTCTAAGTCCAGTATTGTCATCCACATTTGACACAGCGGATCACTCCTCCCTTTTGAAACACTTGAAACTCGGATGTCAGGCCACCATACTTTGCTAGGTTTCTTCTTACTTCACTTGCTATTCCTTCTCAGTCTTTAGTGCATCTTCATCTCCTCAGCCTCTTAACTAGTAGGTACTTTAGGTACTTAGTTCTTGAACCTTTTGTCTTCCAGGTCTATACTTACTTTATTGGAGGTCTTGAACTTAGTTTCATGGCTTTGTTTACCTACTTGTCTGCTAAAAATTCCAAAATTTATAATCTTTTCTCCTTTGAACACCAAGCACATATTCTTATCTATATAGTATCTCCATCAATTTCTCAAATGTAACATGTCTAAAGCCAAAATCCTCATCTTGCCTTTTAAGCCTATTCCTCATCAGTAAATAATTTCATAGTTCTATTTGCTTAAATCAGGAAACATGGAGGCATCCTTGACTTGTTTTTCATACACACACCTAACTTCTTAGTAAATCTTCCTTTACATTTAAAATCTATCCAGTATCTACTTCTTCATTGCTCCTACCCTGGTCTGTGACATCATCATCTCTCACTTGGATTCTTACCTTTAATGACTTTACCTCTTTCTATTGTTTTTAATGAAGTAGAGTAATCTCATAAAACCTTGATTTATGTTATTCTTTTGCTCAGCTGCTTATCTTAATCAGAGTGAAAGCCAAAGTCATGAGGGTAGTCAAGGGCCATTCACATTCTGGCCATTCATCACCTCTTCTGCCTCATTACTTACTGCTTGTCCTCTTCTCTAGCTATACTGGCCTCCTTGCTGTACCTTGAACATCATCAGAATTCCAGGTGTATCATATTCCTGCATCAGGGCCCTTGTTATTAATCCCAGGAATCCCACGTTTGTCTGCAAGCATTGTTCCTTTCCTACCTCATGTTTTTGCTCAAGCATTCTGCCCCAGCAAGTCTTTCTAAACATATTTTAAGTAGTCATAGCATCATCCTTCACACTGTTGCTGCCTTAGCAACTACTTTTTTTCTTTACACTACTTTTTCTTTCCATAGTACCTACCATTTCCCATATGATTTACATTTTTAATTGTCTGCCTCCTGTCAACTGAGAATAATGTAAGCTTCACAAGGGTAGGGAATATTGTCTTTTTAGTAGTATATCTTGCATGCCTAGAATATAGTACTGGTATGTAGAAGTTATTCAATATTTATTGAGTTAATAAACTCAAAATTATAATATAGCATATCAGAAGTGAGAGTATTTTTGCTGAGATACCAGGTGAAGGAAATAAGTACATGAAAAGAATACTTTTTGTTAAACCATAAAACTTCTCATTTAGAAGTTGAAGGTGATTTGGAGGTTTAGCTGTATAGACAGTTAATGGAATTTGGAATTTAAAATGCAGAATGTGAAGAACCAGTGTCATCTCTACCAAATATAAGTAGATAAGTTAGCGCTAGGATGGTGAACATAGCACTGTTAAAATAAAAAGAAATTTTACAAATACAAAGGAAAGGTCAGCAAAGATTGGGTTCTAGAAACAAACACAGGATCCTACTAAAATCTTTACTGAAGACTTTCAGGGGATAAAACAAGTAATAAAGCTGTGTAATACTTCCCTTCTTCAGCATCTAATGAAATGACCAAAAAATGTTAAATTGCATAATTTAACATTTATATTTGAACAGGAAAATGAGTTTAATGCTTTAAAATCAGGGGTCAGCAAATTTCAGTCTATAAATCAAGCTCAGCCTGTAATCTGTTCTAATACAGTACACAAGCTAAAACTGGTTTTTATGTTTTTAAAGGGTTGTAAAGAACAAACCCAAGAATGTACAAGACTGTAGTGGCCTGCAAAACTGGAATATATACAACTGTTCCTTTATATTAAAAGTTTGTTGTGTCCTACTTTACACTCTGCAAAGTAGCAGCCAGAGAAGAAGTAGCCTTGATTTTGTTCCTATCCCATCCCTACCTCTGAGGAAAAGTACTAGTCATTTTGAGAATTTCTAATAACACCATTGATTCCAGAGAGGTGTGGGCAGACAGAGTAATAGGCAACACATGGAAAATTTGAGATAAAGCCTTCACATACCCTACTGCCAAGACCAGGGAAAAATCATAGGGAAGGCTCACTATCATTCAGAGTGCTTTACTAAATAGCTGAGACAAGCTAATGTACAGGGATCTTCTGTAGTGAACATGGACACAGTCTCAACAGTGAGGGGAGAACCTTTTCAAAAGAGAGATGAGTAAGAAAGGTGGCCCAAAGTCCAACAAAGCCCCCTTGCTTCCTCTCCCAAATGTTTGGGATACTGAAAGGTAGGGTTAACACCCTAGTCTGCAAATTGTAGATAAAGAGGAAAAAAAATGGGTCAAAAAAGTGCCCAGCCTAGATGAAATTGTAATTGAAGGAACCAATGAAAATTCACCCTGAATTTTTCAAACATTTAATAAGTACATGAATTTAATGAAATAAAACAAGTGGAGGACGTGGTAAGGACACTATAGATAGCAAGTTGATGACTAGCAATATAATTACTAAAGCCGCATATAGCACTAATCCTGCCAAAGGAGAAATTAAAGGTACAGAGGAAGGTTTAAGATAATCTCAGCAAATGCAAAAGAAAAGAACAAAGTTTAAAATAATTAGAGGGGCAATTATAGAGACAAAAATGAAGGGCATTTGACATAAAATATACTTAACTCCATGAATTAGAGAACCCAGTAAATGGAACCAGAAGTGGATCATGGAATCTTGAAATTTATACAGAAGACTAATCAGCAGTTATTTCTCATAGCACCTCTGAGCTAGCTAATAAAGTTTACCTGGATATAGAGTAGATATACATGAGGTTAACCCACAGCAAAGTCCTTCAGATATGACCCCTTAACAGCTAATTTAACTGATCTGGGGAAGTGGGAAGAAGATATTACAATGTGATATTAGGAGGTTTTCATTAACTTATGGATTATATAACATTCTTGCCCTAGCACATAAAATGCCTTCAGTCAGTGGTGGTGCTTTGTTTTAGATTTAAGTTGGTTAAGTGATTCCCTGCAAGTGTATGATTAGAACCTGGTATTGTTGACAGCTGTCCCTAGATTTTCTGTTCTATAGGGCCCATACTCTTCCTCTCAAATTATGCTGTCCCACTATCCCTACAAGATCTCCTTTTAACCACTCCCCACTCCAGAAAACTCATCTTACATAATTATGCATATCTCATAGGATTTTTAAAGTATTTTTTAAGTATTTTTTAATTAAGTCCATAAGCATTTTGAGTATGCTTATATCTTCATTTTTGCAACTCTCACAACATAATGCTATGGAAAAGTGGTGAATAAATATTACATAAAACTTAGTTAAACAAAACAAATATAAAGCAAACAGTAATTTTCCATTGTATGACCTTTTTTTTAACTAGGAACAAATTGAAATAATTATTTATTGTAGAATAATCTATCTTACAAAATTTGGAACTTGACCAAAGAAAAATATTTTTTGTCCATATTATTCTACTGCGATTGTAGGCATTTGTGGAATAGATGAATTTGATAAGATGGGGAACCAACATCAAGCCTTGTTAGAAGCCATGGAACAGCAAAGTATTAGCCTTGCTAAGGCTGGTGTGGTTTGTAGCCTTCCTGCAAGAACTTCCATTATTGCTGCTGCAAATCCAGTTGGGGGACACTACAATAAAGCCAAAACAGTTTCTGAGAATTTGAAGTAAGTCTTTTCAAACTCAAATATTTATGACTTTAAGATCATGAACCCTTATAAACCAATAAAAAGATAATAGGATATAAATGGATAGTTCACAGAAGTTAAAAGTTCCAGTATATAAAATGTGCTTGAGTAGTGGAAATTAAAAACAATGTAGTACTATTGATAACTACCAGATGGACAAATATTTTAAATTTCAACAGTCATTATTGGCAAAGGAGTGGGGAAATGGGTTCTCACATACACCATTACTATTTTGAGGGAAGACCTGCTATGTTTATCACAATGTTGTAAATATATAATCACATTTGCTTCAACCATTTTACTTTTGGGAGTCTTGGTCACAGAAAAAAGGCATAAAGATATACTTTAGGGTGGCTATTGAACCACTCTTTATCACTGGGAAAAAAATCAGAATACTTAAAACCATATTAAAATTGCACAGTAGAGAGTAGCAATTTAAGAATGAAAGTGGCTTTGAATGTACTGATAGAAAAACATTTTTATGCTTTGTTATTGAGAAGACCATGTTACATACTTACAAATATATTGTGATCTCACTTTTTAAAAAAACAATGTTTATATGTTAAGCATGTGTACTTTCTCTTCTAATTAGTTTTGAACAGTTTGGATGAAATATGGAAAGTGGAAAACAGATTTAAGTATTGCAAAAGTGAGAAAAAGACTAGAGTACTTCATGTGAAAAATTAGAACCTTAAATCTAGTGAGGGGAGAAAGCTAATTTTCTAGTTTTTAAAATTTTATTTATTTATATTTGGGGGGTGGGTACTAGGATTGAACTCAGGGGCACTCAACCACTGAGCTACATCCCCAGCCTTATTTTATTTAGAGATACGGGGTCTCTCACTGAGTTGCTTGGTGACTCACTGTTGCTGAGGTTGGCTTTGAACTCACGACCCTCCAGCCTCAGCCTCCCAAGCACTGGGATTACAAGCGTGAGCCACTGCGTCTGGCTTTATTATTTATGTTTTTGAGATGAAGATCTCATTGTGTGGCCCAGGCTGGTCTTGAACTCAGGGCTCAAGTGAACCTTCTGTGTTAGCCTCTCCAGTAACTGGACCTACTAGGTGTGTAACATCACCCTGGCTAACTTCTTAATATTTAATGATTTATACTTCATATAAAAATAGTCTTTGATACATCATTAAATACACAATTATACTTGAGGATCTGGAGCATTTCCGTGCTATCACCACCAAAAATGTCAATCTATTAGGAATTTTTCTTTAGTGAAGTATTATAAAAATCAGAAAGATCCTCTTGAATAAAAATATAGGACACTTGGACTCTGATTTTAGTGGCATCATAGACCTGTTTTGGAGCCTTCATCACATTGTTCAGTCGCTCCAGATTTCATTTCTCATGTCTTTAATTAATTAATTAATTTTAATTAGGTATGCATGACAACAATGCATTTTGATTCATTGTACACAATAGCAGCACAACTTACATTTCTATGGTTGTACACAATGTAGCGACATCATAAGTGCAGTCATACATGTACCTAAGGTAATAATGTCCATTTCGTTCCACCATCTTTCCTGCCCCCTTGCACCCTCCCCTCTCTACCCTCCTTCCCTTTTGCCCAACCAAAGTTCCTCCATTTTTTCCCATGTCTCCCCCATATCCATTATGGATTAGCATCCACTTATCAGAGAGAACATTTGGTCTTTGGTTTTTTGGGATTGGCTTACTTCGCTTAGCATGATATTCTCCAACTCCATCCATTTACCTGCAAATGCCATGATTTTATTCTCTTTTAATGCTGAATTATATTCCATTGTGTATATATACCACAGTTTCTTTATCCATTCATCTATTGAAGGGCATCTAGGTTGCTTCCACAGTTTAGCTATTGTGAATTAAGCTGAAGTTACCTGGATTGATGGGTTCAGAGAAGATGACTAAATAGAACATTTTGCATTTTCTTTCTAATGACTAATAGACTTTGAAGAAAAAGTAGGTTTTTGCTTCTGAATGAGACAAGTACTTTGAGAATTTCAATGTTTTGGTTAGAAAAAAGATATAAAAGCTTAAGACTCAATTAAATACAGCCTCTGATAGAAAATATAACATTGCCAGTTAGTAATAATAGAACATAAAGGAGAAGTGGTTTTAAGGGTATGGAAAGGGGAAATGTATCCTCAGCCTACCAAGGTTAGGGTCATCTTTGTCTCATGCATATACTGAAGGTTGTAATAGATATGTTGAATCCAAAAAACTATTTGCTGATGTCTTTAACCTAAAGCTTGATTTAAGTTCTACATGGAACTTGGGCACTAAACAAGTGAGTAAATAGTAATCTAGATTTTCTACTTGTTTTGATTCCAATCATTGTTTCTTCTTTCTTTCATACTTCCTAGAATGGGGAGTGCCCTACTATCCAGATTCGATTTGGTCTTTATCCTGTTAGATACCCCAAATGAGCAGCACGATCACTTACTCTCTGAACATGTGATTGCAATAAGAGCTGGAAAGCAGAGAACTGTTAGCAGTGCCACAGTAGCTCGTATGAATAGTCAAGATTCAAATACTTCCATACTTGAAGTGGTTTCTGAGAAACCATTATCAGAAAGACTAAAGGTATACATGTTTTTCCTTAATCCTTCAGTTTGGTTCTATTTGAATGTTCAGTGTGTGACGGAAGTTGGGTTTATGGCACCATAATGGGACCTAGATTCAATTCCCAGCAACCAAAAAGAGATTAAAAAAAAAAAGTTCAGTGTTTGGTTTATGGTAGAGCAATAATATATAAACTTTCATACAATGATACTAGAGTTTATGTAAACTTTGAAATCATCTAAGTCAGTGAGAATGAGAACTACAGCTATAATGTTTTCTTTGTTTAGAAGTACATATTTTAGAATTATATATTTCTCTAAACAAGTTATTTTAGCAGGAAGATTTTATTGCTGCTTATTCTGTAATCTTGGGCCTTTCTATCATGCTTTAGGTGGTTCCTGGAGAAACAATAGATCTGATTCCTCACCAGCTATTGAGAAAGTATATTGGCTATGCTCGACAGTATGTCTACCCAAGGCTGTCCACAGAAGCTGCTCAAGTTCTTCAAGATTTCTACCTGGAGCTCCGGAAACAGAGCCAGCGGTTAAATAGCTCACCAATCACTACTAGGCAGCTGGAATCTTTGATCCGTCTAACAGAGGTTTGTTAATTTTACATTCATACTGTTTTTTTTTTTTTTTTTTTGGCAATAAGAGGGTAGATGTAATTTCCATTTTGATCAAATTGCTGCACAACTGACTTAGTTTTTCTTCCTATGGAGAGATGTTAAAAATTGATGTATAAGTGTTTAAAAAGATTGGTCACAACTGTAACATGTCAACATATAGTGATTTCTTTCTAGGCACTGGACCAGTTACTTACTATGTAACTTTTCTTTTTCTTTGAAACATTTGACCACTGAGCCACATCCCCAGCCCTATTTTGTATTTTATTTAGAGACAGTGTCTCACTGAGTTGTTTAGTGCCTCACTGTTGCTGAGGCTGGCTTTGAACTCTCAATCCTCCTGCCTCAGCCTCCCAAGCCACTGGGATTACAGGCATGTGCCACCATGCCCAACCCTTATTTTTTTTAATGGCACTTGGGAAATTCCTCAAGTGTCTGAAAAGACTATGTTGGGTATTTGGTAACATGAAATGTGCCAAGTACTTAGGTGTTTGATTTGATTACCTAATAGGTCTGTAAGGATAATGCCTATTTTTCTAACAGCAATATCTTTTCATTTCACATTTTGGGATGCTACAAGAATTTTGGTAGTTAAAATAATAAAATTTTCTGAAATGAACACTCTTAGAAAAAGATGTTAGTAGGTAGGAATAAGTTTTATCAGTATTTTAAATGTTATTTTTATACTCAAGCTTTTTAATTATTTTTGTAATTCTGACTTTTCCTATCTCCCTCAAAAGTCAGTTGTTATGTACAGTGAATAAATAAGTTAGACATAGCATACATGCTCAAACAGTAGTAAACATATTTAACTTTTGTTATTTTAAAATTCTTGTTTCTTTTCAAAGGCACGAGCAAGGTTAGAATTAAGAGAGGAAGCAACCAAAGAAGATGCTGAGGATATAGTTCAAATTATGAAATATAGGTGAGTTTAAAATTTTAAATTGAAAAGATAGTTATCTATCTTCCCATCTCAAATTATATTGTTAATAAGGTTATTTAGCTTATGAGATTATTTATTTTCCTTCAAAGAAATTATACTTTCTTGGTTTAAAATATTTCTGGCTGTGTAAATCTTTAGGTAATTTTTGAGCTTGGTGTGGTATTTCATGCCTATAATCCCAGCCACTTGGGAGGTTGATGCAGAAGGATTGTAAGCTAGGAAAATTTAGGGAAACCTTTGTCTCAAAAGAAAAAAAAAGGTTGGGGATGTAGCTCAGTGGTAGAGTGCCTCTGGGTTCAATCTCTAGTACTGAAGTTGGCGGGGAGAGTTAAAAAAAGAAAAAAAAATTTAATGGGTAATACATTCACATGGTTCTGAAATTAAAAAATACATATTTTGAGAATGCTTATTTTTATTCCATTTACCACTCATCCTTCCCCTCTGAGACAGCCATTACTTCCCCTTAAATAGCATACTGTTTACACTGTTCTGTACCATTTTTAAATTTAAGGCGGTATCCATAGATCATTCTTTATTAAATAATAGGGAACTTTTTAAATAGTTACATAGTATTCTGTTGTAAGATACATTGTAGTTTATTTAATCAGTCCCTCATTGCTAGATTCATGAATATTTTTGATTCTTGGCTATTAGAAACAGTGCTACATAAGTAATATTCTATATAAGATGCTTCACTTGTGGGTAAATTGTATTTTAATATATTCTTAAAAGTGATATTGCTGCTTACAAGGTAATTATATTTCAATTTTGATAAACAGTGCTCTCTTGTATCCTTTGCATTTTATATCATTAGGCAGATCATGATTTTTAGAAGGTAGAAAAGTTTTTATTTTAATTGAGTATATATGGATACCTTAGACATGTATTTATTTTTTTAATCAGCAAAAGTAAAAGCTAATTATTTTAGTGTTCTTTTCCCCCCAAATTTTAAATTTTAAATACATTTATAATAAAATTCAAAATTCCAAAGTTAAAAATTAGGTAGTAGAAAAGCTGTCTTCTTAACCTGCTTAATAGCTATCCAGTTCTTCCTCCTCCTGCCTTAGTAGCAACAAATATTACCAATTTTTTGTGTGACTTACAGATACAAAATACTCATCACAACTACATATGTGTATTTTCTTTTTTCCCCTTTGCAGACAGATGGTTGCATACCATATGCAATTGTATATTATATATGAATATTGTATATATTGTATATGTATATTGTATATAAACATTGATTTCATTTAGAATGTATTTTGGTTATTGTTCCATATCACTGCCTAGAAGAGTTCCGCCCTCATCTTCACAACTTTATCATAATTTAGGTATTAATTTTATTTTTTCAATATGCTCTCACAGCAAATAAAATTTAAATCAATTAGGATTCTATTTTTCCAAGGCCAAAAGTATGTTAAAGATTATTTTATCTTATGCTAAGTCATTTCTATTTCATCAAAGGTAGATGTATTAGTTTTCTAGTTGCTGATATTCTGGGGCTTGCATGGTGTCAGAACTAGGTGGCTTTGCCCAGTTGTTTCTCTTTGGCTATGAATTATAGTGCCTCACAGCTGGAAAAACAAGGCTGTAGAGTCCAGTCTGGAGCTGCTAGGCAAGTTAGACTCTGCTCTCAGTCTCTTGTATAAAACACACCACAAAGGATTGTGCTCTGATGTGTCTTCAGTGATGCTATTGAAGGTGATAAATGTGGTTCTGGCACAGTAGTGGACACTCAATGACACTATTTAGTCTCGGTGCCAGCTTTGATATTGAGAATATCCCCTCTTTCCTCTGGCTCATACCATAAACTGAACCCTTCAAAAACTGGCAAATTTTGGATCCCATATTAGAAGATTGCAAAATTACACCATCAAAGAATTTCTAGGGTCTAATTCTCAGTGCTGTCACTCTAAATTGTGCAACAGCCCTCAACTAGAGAATCTTTTTTCTCTTTCCTAATGGGGAAAGACTTTATCTAGTTTTCTTTATCCTCAGTCTGGTACTGCCTCATACATGGAGGCTGCTTGGTTCCCTCAGCTGTCTCTGCAGGTATGCATATGATTAGAAGAGAACCCAAACTGCCTCCTGAAGGCCTGAGCAATAATCTGAGCTTGTTTTTTTCTCTTATAAGCAGCGTATTAAAGAGGAGGGACTTTTTCTTTAATTCAGTATGTTAGAGTTTGTCAGCAACAATGAGGATAGAGAATGGATTGCAAATGATTTGAATTGTGTGTAGCATTATTTCCATGGTAGACCCAGTTAAACATATTGAGATTACATTGGATTATCTGTTTTCTATACTAAACGTGCTTTCTCCTTAGCCTATGAGAGCAGGGACCTTCTCAGTCTCATTTACCACAGTGTATTCTAAGGCCCAGAATCATGCCTGGCACACAGAAGGCCCACATTTAATGCTAAAAGTGAGCTTAGTAATCATTGTTCATTCTTTAAATTTTCTGTTTTAGAGTTTCTTATCTCTTCAGCTTCATTGAAGGTTTGCCCTTAAAGTGGTTTTTGAAACTGTAAAATTACATTTTAATTGGGAAGCCTAAGCTTGACTAAAAAAAATCTGAACTGTGACATAGTTCATCTGAGTTAGCAGGGCACACAGCTGTATATTTTTTGAAAATTAAATGTTTGCATTTAGTAAATGGTACATATAAGATTCTTCTAAAATTGAAAATACACTAGGAAACATAACAGAATAGAGCAACCTTTAAAGGTTGGAGATTATTTTGAGTTTTTTCTATTTCAGAAAGTAGCTCAAATATCTAACATATTTTTCTTCATATCTGCAACATTGTAGCATGGATTAAAATTCAAAATATGCCACTTATTAGTTGTGTGACCTTTGGCAAGTCACTTAACCTTACCAAGACTTTGTGTCTTCATATGTACAATGGAAATAATAGACTCTAAATCATAGGGTTTGGGGAAGGATTAAATTGGATAGCCTATGGTAAAAAAAATATATAATTAAGGTTAGTGTTACCTAATTATTAACCTAAAGCATTTTGACACCTTATAAGAAGCATACTATAATCATAAAAGCCTAAGTAAAATTATACTTTTCAGAGAAGAAAATACTCATCATAAGTTTTGTTGTTTTATTATAGTCTTATATTCCTATTAGTTCAGTTTGTTTTCTTTAATGTAGGCTATTATCTGTTCAAGGAACACCGTGAAAGTTTATTGTTAGTGACTTTAAGATCATTCCTATGAGCTCCATAAGTGCAGGGATTGTACCTGTCTTGTTCACCAATATAAACCCACTGCCTAGCAAGTGACTGATACATAGTTGATTAATTTCTGATTAAATAACATCTTTGCTTCTTAACCTGGCTATGAGTTTGTATCTGTTTCATTGTACAGTTAGGGAACTGGCAATAAAGCTAGATTATAGGCTGGTTAATTTAATCTCTAACTGGTGTTTTCAGACTTCCAGCTAAAACTCACTGTCAAGTGCATATTTCTTTCTTTGGTGATATTGTAAAAATAAGAGAAAGTGAAAGAGAGCTGGAGGTAATATCTAACCATCATTACTGCGCATCAGCATAAGCCTAGTTCATTTGTAGAGTATTTTAAAATGTCTTTTCTTTGCCAGATGCCTCCTCTCTAGGAAATAGGAACATATCTTTACCAAATAAAACCTAAATTTATTATGTTTAGAATTTCTTCTTTTCATAATTTAAAAAGAATGTTTCAGGTGTTGTTGTAGTTTATCAACTCTGCTTTTATGTGTTTCTCTTTTCAAATTTAAAATTTTCTTAAAAGCAGTTGTAACTGTGTCCAAAATGTTCTTATCCTAAACAAATCTATACCATACTGGATTTCAAAGTGGTCACTCAAAAAATACGTTTGAATCTTTGCTAAGTGAGAATCTCATGGCTACTTCCAGGTTTTTCTGGTTTTTTTTTTTTTCTTCTTTTTTTTGTACTAGAGATTGAACCCAGGGGTGCTTTACCACTGAGTTATATCCGCAGCCCTTTCTAATTTTTTATGTTTTGTTTTGAGACAGGTTTTTGCTAAGTTTCTAAGGCTGGCCTTGAAGTTGTGATCCTACCTCAGCCTCCCATGTCGCTGGGATACACTTAGAAACCCAGAACAAAAATTCCTATAGCCATGCTATATTGGATAACATTTTCTTTCCCTTTCCTTAAGCATGCTAGGAACTTACTCTGATGAATTTGGAAACCTAGATTTTGAGCGATCACAGCACGGCTCTGGAATGAGCAATAGGTCAACAGCAAAAAGATTTATTTCTGCTCTCAACAGCATTGCTGAAAGAACTTATAATAATCTGTTTCAATTCCATCAACTTCGACAGATTGCCAAAGAGCTAAATATTCAGGTATGATAAACTAAATACTTAATCTTTTTTTATTAATAATTTCAGGAGTCTCATTAATGTATAATAGAACAAAAACAGTTTTTATTTAAGATTTATACCTACCTCTTTACAAAGTTCTTTCAACATCTTCATAGCTAGAGGGAAGCATCATAGCAAGACCCAGTCTCCATACGGGGATTGCTGACAATCCCTGTGGGCAATTCATCTTATTGTCTTTGAACCTCAGTTTCTTCATCTGTTATATGTACATCATTCCATCCATTCTTCCTATTTCAGAGTTCTAGGGAAAAATCAATGTAATTGCATTTTTAAACATGTAAAACAGTTTACATGTTTTGGTAAAATTACTTAATTTTAAAAGCTAGTCTAATTTTTGTTTTTACACTAAAAATATACTGAGGTACAGTAAAAAGTACAAATAATTTTATTTCCCCAAGAAACTTGATAGTTACATATTACTATTGGAGAGATTAAAAAGTCATATTTTGGCTATTACTTAACAGGCTAATTTTTTTTTTTTTTGATGTTTTCTTCCAGGTTGCTGATTTTGAAAACTTTATTGGATCACTCAATGACCAAGGTTTCCTCTTGAAAAAAGGCCCAAAGATTTACCAGCTTCAAACTATGTGAAATGGCTTTGGCATGTCAAGGACTTCATTTAAAGCTGTCTCAAAAATGAAGACTATGTAAAAAATTGTTCTGAAAGATAATGATCTAAAAGTAATACATTAGGAAGAAAGTGTTATAATATAAAAAGTGATAGTCATGTGTTAAAATTTTATAGATTCTCCAAAAAACAAATTATTTACATTGTTTTATCTAAATGAAATAAATTATTTATAGTTGAATTTTTGAATTTTTTTTTTAATATTTCAGTTTTACATATATTAGATGTTCATCAGGGAAAACATTCAGATAATACCTAAACAAATGAGTCTGTCCATGTTCCAATAAAATTTTCAACACTAAAATCTGAATTTTATAAAACTTTCATGTTGAGAATATAAAATATTCTGAATTTTTAAAAAATAACTATTTAGCAATTATAAGCAGGGTGTCTGATTTGACCCACAGGCTAGTTTTTGTAGACTCTTGGTTGCAAGCAGTAGAACTTGATTAAGTAAGAGAAGAAGTTTTGGGGAAGAATTTTGGTTACCTTACAGAATTGTAAGAAGGCAGATGATCCAAGAGGATAAGCTTCCAGAAGCAATTTGTAAAACTATGCCTTAGAACTGGCCTGAAAAGGAAACTGCTACCACCCTACTGCCACACTGGATGCTAAATAGGAATGTGCTACAGCCCCCATGCCCCACTGATGTCACTTACATACCAGGAACCTCTGCAGAAAGACTAAAGAATACCCCGTACCCACACCAGAAGAGCAACAAAGGGATTCTTCATGGGCATCTTTAAATTGCTGAATTCTAAAGAGAAGCCTAATCCAGAGACAGTTAAAGAAGGCTTTTCATAGGATGCTAGGGAGTTTTCCCAGTTCTAGTTCAGGAGACTGGACCACTTATGTCAGAATTTCCCACATTTTGTGAGTGAATTAAAATGGAACTAGGCTGCCAGCCAAACTAGCATTTGTGTATGTAGCCAGCAAACACTTTTAACATACAGGCAGTGTGAGCCATTTGGAAAATCTACTAAAACTTTCAGCAAACCAGATGAATGAAAAAAAAATTTAAAAAAACAAGGTACATTGAATATTTAAACAACAATAATAAGATCAAAACTAAAATGAATGTGGGATTAATATTCAATGTGAATATTAAAAGCTGATTTTTTGAAAAGGTAGATGGTAATGTAACTATGTCTTTAAAGAATAAACAGACAGTATGTTTCATAAGAACTCAAGAGATGATATCAAAAGTAGTAGACATTAAAGAGGAAATAGGACCTTTTGGATCTTTGAAAGATCAAAGGGTAATAATATTAGGTAAAGTTAAGTTTATGTTTCACTTCCTGCCCAATAGGGGGCCTCCCCTCCTATAAGCTTTTATTACTAATAGTAATAAAAGCTCTGGACTAGGCTTTCCTCTCCTTCCTTCTGCCCAATTTTCCCTTACCAGGGTTATTCAAAATCCATGTCTACCTAGGAGAATTGTAAATGTCTGATTCCAGAGCTTGTTTCTACAATGCTAGAACAAAAAAATCAGTTTTTCCCTCAGTATCAGCATTTCAACATGTGCATAAGAAATTAAAGATAATCTTGATAAAATGCTCAGGTCTATAATTATGTTCAATTTCAATTGGTCTTTAAGGTCAACTTTAAAGTGGGTATGCCATCACAGACCACCCCCTGGAAGGGTGTAATGGAAGCCACAAGACCCATTCATATTGTTTGGTACAGCAGAAGATGTAGCTCCATGGTAGTGGCACCTCAAATAACCAACAATGTTAATGTGTTAATATGTAACATGTTAGTACTGAATACATAATAATCAATGATTAACTAATTCATGACTACTTGGGATTTTCTTAGAACAAGCAAGTTTTTTTAACCTCTAAACCTAATTGTTTTCTATAACTAAAAGTAAAGGTAATACTGGAGGAGCCTGTGTTAGAATTGGGAGGATTAAATGAGATAATAATGCACTTTAGCCTTTATAGTAAGTTCTCTTCCCGGGTAAACAATTAGCAATTTTTATTACTGACATTCTCCATTATTCCTATTTTACACCTAGATATATATATGTTCATTTTAATAAAAGCAGGAAAGGAACAGAGAGCTAATACTTAGGCTACACCAGATACTTGACTAATATTTTAAGCCTCCCACAAGGACCCCAAAGCTCCACATACATCTCAAAGGTTGTTTTATGTCGACCAGCCTCGGAGGATTTCACCCTGCTACCTTAGATGACGCCTGCTGCCTTCCAGCCACTTTGGCCAAACAGTCACATGAGTCCGTGCTCCTCTCCCCCTTTCCCAGCCCACTGGCTTTGGTTCTGAGGCCGCGCCAGGTACCCACCACTTCCGCAAAGCCCGCGGGATCCTAACGGCACACACCTCCCGTTGCCGCCCGGGGGCGCTGGGGAGCCGAATAGCGTCGATGTCGCAAAAGTGTCGCGAAAGCGTACTTCCTTGGAGGTTCCAGGCCACCTGTATAAGCGGAGCGTGCTGGGATTTGAAACTAGTATGGAGGCACCAGCGGCCGTGCTTCCCCGGCACTTCGGGGTCTCTATGGAGAAGAGGCTCGCCGGTGACCCGAGCTGCTGAGCTTTCGCCGCCTCGGCCCTCGCGGCACGGCCGCAGGGCCATGCTGGCCTCGCGCTTGGCGCGCGGCTCGTGGGGGGCCCTGCGTGCGGCCGCCTGGGTGCTAGGGGTGCGGTCGGGTAAGGGGCGCTCCCGCGGGGCCTTGCTGCCGCTCGTGCCCTGCTGCCTGAGCTGCCAGGCCGAGCGCTGGTCGCTGCGCCCGGCCGCGCTTGCCCTGCGGCTGCCCAGAGCCGGCCCACGGAGCCACTGCTCAGGCGCGGGCAAAGCGGCCCCCGGGCCTGCGGCAGGAGGGGACGCCGCCGCGGAGGCCCCGGGCGGCGGGTGGGTCCCGGCGAGCGCCCCCAGTCCGGTACGTACCGAGCGGGGCGCGAGGGGCGCCGGCTTTCCGGGGTTGGTCCTGGGCGGGAGTGGCGGACGGTGGGCTGTCCCAACGGTTTGGTTTCAGAACTTTTCCACCATTTCCTGAGAAGTATTCGGCCAGGATGAATTTCAGGGGTACCATCGGGGTCGCCTCCAGTTTAGGTTGTCAAGTTAGAAACCTCGTTCTTATCCTTCTTTATCTGCACCCGTTGCCGAAAGCGCCTATGCATATTGCATTGGTTTTAAAAAAAAAAAAAAGTCTTCGCTAGCCTTATCGAAAGTTTGTTTTTAGTTTTCTAAAGCGAATCCCTAAGGTATAGGGCGAATCTGTGGGAATCTTCAGAAAAGTATACAGTCCCTTCCCTTTGCTTGTGCAGGTTTGATTCACCGTAATTTGACCTGACACATTAGGATGAAGTATAATTAAATAGTTTATTAGGTGTAATTTTAAAAGTCCTTTCACCTTGAGTTATAGAGAAAGATTAAAACTGTTAACGGAAATAAATACCTGTCCACTTACCTGTTGAAATACTTCTCAGGCAGAAGACATCAGAGCATGAGTGAGACAGCTTTTGATGTCATGTCAGCAAGGCTGATGCAATTATTACATCTTCAATTGTTAGGTCTTCAGTGGGCCCCTGTACTGCTTTCATCAGTTGTACAGCATGGGTTGAGGTGGCCACATCCTGGCAGGAGTCTCAACTCCACTAATAGCTAAAGCATGTTGGGGTTTGAATGCTGGATGCTTTGAAATTGCCCTGTCCTGGCTGAAGTCCTTCTCAGAACGGCAGTAGTTGGTCGAGTATGCCACAGGTTATCTGGTTGGGTAATCTGAGATTAGCTCTCCTAATATTAACTTTGAAACTTACAAATTTAATAGCTAGAAATTAATGAGGTACTTTATTTTACTGAAATATTTTATGTAGAGCTTAAAAGAACTCTTTAACTGTTCCAATAACTTTCAGTTATTTATTAATACACCAAAGTGGAAGTGGCTTTTTGCAATTTTGTGTTTAATTTTGTCTGATAAGTATCTCTGAGATTATTATTTTGGGGCTCTTCGTTGTGATCTTGATTTGCTTTCCCATTTTCTCAATCATGAATGTTCCCTCTCCACCCCTTCTGTGCGTTGTTGTACCTTTGAATCAGTATTTGACTTCTCTGTACCACAGTATTGTCAACAGACTTTATCTTTTTTCCTTTGGACTCTGACACACTATGATGATTTGCAGGAGTGGAAGATACTGGAGATTGAACCCAGGGGCATTTTACCACTGAGCTACATCCCCAGCTCTTTTAGTTTTTTATTTTGAGACGGTCTCGGTAACTTGTGAGGCTGGCCTCCAATTTACAGTCCTGCCTCACCCTCCCAAGTTGCTGAGATTACAGGTGTGTGCCATCACTCCTGGCTCTAAAACACTGTAATATTTGAACTTAAATTTGAAATATATTCTTAGAATGTTTTCATGTAATTATAATGTGTCCTATTTTTAATAAAAGATCTCAAGTAGAGGTTTGATTCTTGTTTAGTGACTGTTCACTGGGAAATATGAAGTTGTTCTGTAGTTTTCAGTTACAGTATTCTGCCACCTGACCCCTCAAACAGTCTCTCTCTCTTACCCCTGTGAACTGAGATGCTTTCTTGCTGGATTCTGTTTATAAACTCAAACTTAGTATTTTTAGAGATGCTTTCTTTAGAGAATGCCTTTTCTTACCCAGTAGTTCATGGTATTTTGAAAGATGAAAGATTTAGGCAACTTGATTACTGATTAAGAAAAGAGTTAAGTGTAGGGTTAGTTCTTTAAAATCTCACGGGGTGAAACTGTCAGTCTTGATTCAGTAGAGAAAAAAATCTAGGCTTTAGGGAAAGGCATTTTCTTGTTATTTCTGTACCCTGTTGTGCCGAGAGTCTTAGCTCCGTTAGGCTAAGGGTTTTTTTTACATTGAAATACCTTCTTATGAATCAGATTCTTTTTGGCAAGGAAGGGGGTTGTTCTTTAGAGCAGCTGTCAAAGAGCTCTTTGGTTAATGCCAGCTTCTAACAGCTTGGTTCCAAATGAAGTTTCAAGGAATCAAACTTCTCATATGGAACTGTGAAAGCCCTGGGTTTCTACTTGAGGGTGTAACATTGCCATTGCTATTTTGAACATATTTACAAATGTCTGTCATAGGAAAATAAAGATATTCCTGTATGTATTTCCTTCCAGCAATTCTCTGACTTAGTGATGAGATTATTGAATTAAGTCTGTGTAAGGGAATGAGGGAAGTAGATTGCAATAAATGTTTGAAGTTGCAGTGCCTGGGTTGATAATTTGACTTTTTTCTAATACTTTCTAGACTTGTCTACTTAATAAGATCGTTCAGAAATTTAACTTTTAAAAGCAGTATTAAATAATAAAGGCTTAACTTACATGATAATACATGTTGTCTCTTCAGTCTTTAGAATGAAAACTCAGTCTATACACACACACACACTTATATATGAGTACAAAGTTTAAAATTTATGTAGCTTCTTATTGTTAAGTTTATTAAGTGGACTTTTTGATGTATAAGTTTATTTAAAGTGTGAATTTTTATTATTTAAGTTTTGTTGTCTTTGTGTTTCAGTATGAAAATCCATGGACAATCCCAAATATGTTGTCAATGACAAGAATTGGCTTGGCCCCAATTTTGGGATATTTGATTATTGAAGAAGATTTTAATGTTGCACTAGGAGTTTTTGCTTTAGCTGGGCTAACCGATTTGGTAAGTTGTAAATGCACGGTTGTTTTGCTCCCTTCCTACATTCCATGCTCTCTACTACTGTCCTGAAATAGCACAGCCTTAGTCAGCTTTTCCTTGGAAGGAAATCCTCAAGATGAATTTGACCTAGTTCTTTATGTAAGGACTTGTCTTTAGCATCTGTGTGGAATATTTTTATATATAGTCTAAGGGGAGGAAGTAAAGGTTTTAGGAAGGAATGACACTTTTTACTGTTGGTTTTAAACGTCTTTATAAAAGGAGTACCCTTAGAAGTTTCCAAGAGCTGAGTGCTTGCTTTAGGATAGAAATAAAGAAGAGAGGTTATGAGATTGTTTTTCTGTTTATTGTGATAGAAATTCTCTGATCTCCAACAAGAGTTAGTTTTCCTAATGGAGAAGAAAACAATTGTTATGGCCTAGGGAGCTAGGATGTGCCCCAAGAGCTTGTAGAGGTCAGAGCTCTTTTCAGCTTTAATGTTAGCATGAGGCTGCAGTTACCTCACAAATTTGGTCCTTGATTCTGCTCCATACCCCTCTGAGTACCCTGCAGAAGACCTTGCTTTTGGAGGAGGCATTTGGGCATCTTTCCTTCTTCCACTGTCCCTGGAGATGGACAAAAGAGAGAAGAGCTCTTTGACACCAGTATGTCAGTTTGGGGGAGGGTAGATTTATTTGAGTCATCTCAAATTAGAACTGGGGAAATAACCTTATAACAGAAGGCTATATTACTTTTGTGGACTGTCATCATCTATGACATTATTTGTAATTACCACCAACCTTGTTTCATAAAAGATTTGAAGTAACTTATAAAACTACACATACTATAAAAACAGTTGGGAGCAGTACAGAAAAGGTAGAGGAAAAATTACAAATCAGGACAAAGTTAGTGTGTGGATGATAACTTCCTGCACAGGGCTGGTTTGAGGTCCATGTGAGTACCTAAATAGGCAATAATAATTTGGTGCCTCTTCAAACCAATTTGCTTTTGAAAAGTTTTGCTTGATATTTATTCAGTGAGAATAGAGAGAAACTAATTTATGATAAATAAAAGTGATAAGCATCTTTCTTTGTAATGTCAACTGTTTCTTTTGAGGTTCATAGAAACAAAATTCTACCTTCCTAGTACTAGTACATTGGTGTGTAGTATAGAATTAGCTGATGGTTTTAAAGGATAAACAAAGGACATTGTTTACATTGTTATATGGTATTTCCAAATATAGCCTCTCAAATTAGCTCTTTTTTTCCATAGTTTAGCTATTTTTTTGTCACCTCCTTGTCCCATTCTTAGAATCTATCTCCCTTTCTTTTATGCCTTCTTTTATTTCTGAAGCCTAAAGGTCTTCACTCATTAGTGTGATCTCTAAGTCTGTCAAAGATTATTACACTGATAATGAAAATTTTTACATATTAGGACAACAACTTTTTCAGTTATTGGATTCACCATTTTTGTTTGCTAGTTTTTTTGGTTTTTTTTTTTTTTTTGTTGTTGTTGCTGTTGTTTTTTGAGGGGATAGTTAGCTGCCACATGAGATTGCAATATTCACTACAAGGAAGAGAGGCTCCATTAATATTTTTCTGTGTATATGATGTGCATGGAAACCTGAGTTGACTGATATCATATTTCTCGTTTACTCCATGGAAGTTTTGATGGCTTCAGATTGGCCACAAATCAGATGGCCAGACTTCTGTTTTAGCAGGGGTTTGGCAGGTCTAGATTGAATTGTATATAGGAAATGGGCTATAGGAAGGTAAGAATAGAAGCTTACCTAGGAAAGAAATGGTGGTAGCTTGGACTGGGATGGGAGTTAGAATTGGAAATGGATGGGTTTGAGATAATATTTTGAAGATAGTGTTGATATGTTGACAAAGTGGATATATGGAGTGAAGGAGGAGTCAAATATGAACACTAGACTGTTACTTTTTAAAAAATTTTCCTCTTTTCAACAGCCAGGTGCGTGGAAGTAACATTTTCTAGAATGAGCAACATTTGGGGTTTAGGGAAAAATAGGAAGAATTCTGATGCCTGTCCATGTAGAGGCATCAGTTGGAAGTCAAATGTAGTGTGGAGTTGTAGGAAGTCATCATTATAGAAGTGCAGATTTGGGAGCAGTCAGGTACATTTGGTCAAAATTGGGTGAAATATCTAGGCTGAGGTAAAAAAAGAGAAATGAGAGGTTAGCGAAATGAGCAACAAGTGGAAGAATAGGGAAGTCAGTGAAGGACACTGAGAAAAGAATATTCGGTGAGAAAGGAGGAAAATTAGTATTCCAGAGTAAAGAAAGTGCTACATGCATTGAGGTCAAATAAAAATGCAGAATTCATAGGTGACCTTTGTAAAAGCCATCTCTAGAGGAGTCGGGGGGCCTAGTGGAGTGGGTTGATGACAAATGTGAGATGGTAAGATGTCCTTACAGCACACCCAAATGTTAGGTGGTAACATCTTATCTTACCACCTCACATTTGGGTGTGTTGTAAGGAAGTTTTGCTTTGCAGTGGGATAGAGAATTAGGATCAAATAAGGGTAGTTTTAAAGATACATGTACAAAGTGGATTTTTTGTTAGCTGATTAATGTAATGGGAAGGAATTGATTGATGATGCAGGGGAGATAGAAAGGAGATAAATCACAGAAGGTGAGAGAGCTTGGTATAGAGATCAAGGAATACAGTGAGGATAAATGGATGCATCTTGGAGGTGGGAATATGAGGGAGTACTAAAAATGGCTTTTGTTTCTTTTTTTTTTTTCCTCAAGGAAAATATAGATATGGATATGGGTTAGAATGAGAGAGTTTAGAAAAAGTGAAGTAGTATGGAAAGAGAAGGTGAATATCATTGGCAGATATAAGATTGTCAGGCGATGTTGAGTGCCACCAGAGGTTTGTGGTCATGAATTTGGAACAAAACCAAATTTTGCTCCAACCATGTATGTATTTATCTTTAACAGTATTGAGCTGCTTGCCTAGAGTCCTGGAATATATGGATGGTTGTTTTGTGGTGGTATCCAGGGAGAATATAGAGTTTACAAAGTTGTAGATGTTTACTAAGGAATGGTGATTGTTGACCTTGAAATCTAGTGTGAATCCAAGTAGTGAGAACAAGAAGGTAGAAGTTAAAGAAAAAGTGGAAGGTTAAGTCTCCTGAGATCAAATAACTAGCTTACAAGTTGGAGCTTATAAGGTCCCAGCTCCCCATTCTAGAGGCTTTCTATTAGACAACATTGCCTTTAGTCTGCTTAATAAGAAAATGGATTGTTTCCATTGAGAAAGTAATAGCTAGTAACTGCTTTTTTTTGTTTTGAGGATTTACTAAGTGCTGAGCACTGAACAAATATTAAATCTCATTATGTGCTGAAGATAACCAAGCCTCTGAGGTAGGTGATATTATGTTTCACAGATGAGGAAACTCAGAGGCCAAATAATTTGCCCAGGGTCACACAGTAAGTGGCAGAGCCAGGACTTGAGCCAGTTCTATTCTGCTATAAAGACCACATTTTTAACCACTGAACTATTGCTGATTCCTTTAACTCATGGAATACTTGAGATATGGAAGACTTTTTAATCCTTTAAAATGTACTGTATTTAATTATATCTATTTTATTTTTCTTAGAAATAGGAATAAAAAATTCAAACATTTGTTGAAGGTTGTTGTTAAATAAAATGAGTAAAAAGCCTAGTAGGAACTGGGATAAACCAGAAAATGTCTGCTTTGGTTAATATGGGTAGGCAGTATTTGGTTTTGTGGCCCCCGCCTGACAGGTCTTTGTCTCTCAAGTTAGGCTATAGATCTGGATTTTTATGGTAAATATTGACAATTAGTTACTATTTTTAAAAGCTTTGGCAGATCAAATAAAACCAGGCTTCAGGACCCATTTGACCCACTGGCAACTGGATTTTAGTCTCAGCTTTAAAATATGTTTTCAATAATAAGTAATAAAAATAAGTATTTTAAATATCAGCATTATAACTAGACCAGGTATAGAGGACCAAGCTTTTTTTTCAGATACAGGTAATGCAAAATACAGACAGAATATAGATTTAACAGTGGGACTGAACAAAATAAATTATAAAATTAAAAATAAGTTGTAAGGAATTGAATCATATTATGGAAAAGTAGACAGGAAGATGTTTGGTATCTCACAGGTAGAGAAATTCTCATAAATAAAGGCAGCTGTTTTGGCTGCAGTGAATGTAACCCAGGGATCAAAAGCTCTGTTAGTCATGCTTTCTGTGAGTTTTGTATGGCTTCCTCTAAATTGGTGTCTGGTTTCATTCCACAAAGAGACACTGTGAAATAGTGAGAAATAAGACCCTTGAAGGGGGGGAAAAAGTAATGTAAAGTCTGAAATTATTTTCAGACCAGTTGTTAATTTAAAAGAATGAGAATACTGTTTGTGGGGGTAAAGAAACAGAAGAGATTTTATTAACATTTTATGAAAGTGTAGTTGTGTTTCTGGTATCTCTTAAACTTCAAGATATCTACTCTGTTCCTATCATGACATTTATAAAAAAAACACTTCTATTTTCAGTTGGATGGATTTATTGCTCGAAACTGGGCCAATCAAAAATCAGCTTTGGGAAGTGCTCTTGATCCACTTGCTGATAAAATACTTATCAGTATCTTATATGTTAGCTTGACCTATGCAGATCTTATTCCAGGTAAGAATGCCATCATGCGAACTTTTAAATAGCATAGGGAAGAATGACATTGGTCTTAGGATTTCTCTAGAGAGACATTATTTTTGTTCCAAAAATTGATTTTGCAACTTTAAACTGTTTCCTTAATTTTAAACTGTTGAACTGTTTTGCTAATAAAACTGTTTATTTTAGAATTTACATCCTTGTTATACTAATAAAAGCAGTTGTTTTCTTAGTAAGATTGTTTAAAATTTAAATTAAGCAAATATCTCACAGTGCCAATTCATATTATTTAAAAATGTTTTGGTGCTCTAGTATATATTTTTAGTGCTTAACTTTTTAAAAGTAATTTAAGGTTTTCCTAAGTCTCTGATTATCTTTATAAAGTACAGTTTAATTATAATGAGAACTCTGAAATCCTGAAGGTATCTATAAAATTTCACGCTATGATTATTTAGACAGTATTGTGCAATTTTCAAATCACACATATAGTTTGTATATTATCTTAATATTTTTTCTGACATTTTATGAACTTTTGCTTTGTGTTTTTGCATGTTCATTTTCTACTTCAATTGTACTGTTCCCCCCCCGCCCTTGATCCAGATTAAACTGTATTTTTTTCCCCAAGAGTTAGAAATCTAAGAACAGTGAAGCTTCCATATGGCCCTTTAGTGTCACATCACTATTGATATTTCATGGAAAGAAGTATAGTGGCAGTTCAGTCTAGTGTAGTCTCTTCAAGCTCAAAGTTCTTTTTCTCCTTTTCCTCAGTTTTCTAAATTATCAAACCAAATTAAAAATAACAGATTAATGTTTATATTTATATGCTGCTTTGAAAGTTAGAAGGTGTGTATGTAATTGGGAGGTTTGAAGAGGGAGGGGGTGCTCTCTCATTCTAATGCATATAAATTTCTAGGGAAAAAAACCTGTAGAGCATTCTGTGGACATTCAAAATTCAGTTGATCTTTTTATTTTTTAATTTTTTTTAGTGTATTTTCATACCTCTCATTTTTCTTTAAGTTACATTGTATTTTGTTATGTTGTTTTATTCAGGTTGGCCATTTCATTTTCCTGTTGAATATTGTTTCCAGGTTTTTGGTATTATGTAATGTTGCTATGAACTTCCCTTAAGTAATTGGAATGGGTTGCTTTCCAAGTTGATTTTCTCTTCACTACCATTCTGTCTGTTTTTCCAGGCCTCTCCTGTCTTCCTTTTTACCAAGTATCCCCTTTGGTGAAGTTCATCCTTCACTTGTTTTCTATAAAAGGATGTAGTTTGGCAGCAAAACTTCTGGCAGTTTTAGACATTTAAAATATCTTTTGTTTACCCTCTATACTTTATTGGCAGTTGAACTGGGCATAATTTTTCAGTTGCAGATCACTTTCATACAGAATTCTGAGGATGTTCTTAAACTTCCAAATTTTATCTTGCTGTAGAGAATTTCATGCCATTCTGATACTTTTTCTATTATATGTGATTGTATTTTATATTATAAATCTTTAAGGATTTATTTTCCTAGTTGATTTTTAAAAAATAATCTAAATCTTATCTAATCATTTTCTTCCACCTATTTGGGTATTCAGTTATCCCAGCACTGTTTGTTCATTAATAAACATGTATTGTCCAAACTCACTGTAATATCCATGTATACCTGGGTCCATTTCTGGGTTTTCTATTTTTTTTTTTTTTTTTTCTGTTGATTTGCCTGTCTGCACCACTAACACTTTTCTTGTTGTTTTGCTAAAAGTTCTGATAAGTGATAGAGCAAGTCCTTCTACCTTGGATATTCTTAGACCATTCCATTTGTTTATAAATTTTAGGATTATTTTTCCCAAATCAGTAATTCTATGAGCTGGAGGGGGGCAATCTGTTGATTTTGATTAGAATTGCATTGAATCTATAGATCTATTTGGAAGAATTGACTTTTTTTAAAATGAGAGTAAATCTTTAATCCATTTGGGTCTTTATTGTCTCCGACAGTTTTTTTACTATTCTCCAGAGAGGTAATAAATTTGTTGATAGGTTTACTCCTAAGTACTTAGTAGTTCTTGATACTTTTATAAATGGTAGCTTTTAAATTTTTATTTTATAATAATTGCTGTTATGATGAAAGTCAGTTCTATTTCTAATGTTGATTTATGTGTAGCAAAACTTAATTAAAATGAATTCTGTTGGACTTTCTACATCTTCTGCTATGTACTGATTAATAACAATATTTTTCCTTTTCCAATCCTTTCACCTTTTCTTTTACTTACTGCACCACTCATACAAGGAAAAGGAAAAGTGACATCTGTCTTATGAGACAGATGAATCACAGAGAAAGCATTTAACATTTCACTATTGAAGGTTCCTATAGGGATTTTTAGAATTCCTTTTTTTCAAGTTAGAAAGTTCATGTCTGGGGCTGGGGATGTGGCTCAAGTGGTAGCACGCTCGTCTGGCATGCGTGTGGCCCGGGTTCAATCCTCAGCACCACATACCAACAAAGATGTTGTGTCTGCCAATAACTTAAAATAAATAAATAAATATGTTTTTTTTTTTTTTAAAAAAAAGGAAAGTTCATGTCTGTTGGGAGGTTGTTAAGTTTTAATTACAATTGGATATTGAAGATTCTTTGTGTAAATGTGATGATCAGATCATTTTTCCCTTTTAGCTGTTAATGTGGGATCAAGTACATTATTGATTTTCTAGTGTTAAAACAACCTGAAGGGCTGGGGATGTGGCTCAAGCGGTAATGCACTCACCTGGCATGCGCAGGGCGCTGGGTTCGATCCTCAGCACCACATAAAAAATAAAAAAAATAAAGATGTTGTGTCCACCAAAAACTAAAAAATAAATATTAAAAAAATTCTCTCTCTCTCTCTTTCTCTCTCTCTCTCTCTCAAAAACAAAACAAAACAAAACAAAAAACTGAAATTGCTGGTTTAAATCCAGTATGGCCGTAGTAAATAATAGAGATATTGTTGGATTTAGTCTGCTATAATTTTGTTGAAGATTTCACATACAGATTCATGAAATTGGTCTGGAATTCTTTTCTCCAAATATTCTGGTTAGGTTTAGTATAAAATTTATAACTAACCTCATAAAACAAGCTAGGGAATTTTTGGTTTTGCTTTTGTTTTCTTTCCATTATTGTGAAATGTTTTTGTGAGATTGTACTTATTTTCTAATTTTAAATATTTCATATAATTTGTTGAAGCCCGTAAGGCCTAGAGTTTTCTTCAAGGGAGAGTTGAAAGAGGTGATTCGTTTTTCTTCAGTTGTTATAGGATTATTCAATTTTAATAATTCATCTTTTTAATAGTTTATCTTTTGATCATTTTTAAAATTATGACGTTTTTCCAGAAATTCATCGATTTCATCTGTATTATTAAAATTTTATTATAAGCTATTGACGCTTTTCCTCTCCTTTAATGTTTTTTCTGATCCATCTTGCCAGAGACTTGTCTATTTATGAGTTAACCAACTTTGAGTTTTGTCAGACCTCTCTGATACGTTGTTTACTACTTCATTAAACCTTGCTCTTTTTTTCTGTTTGTTTTCTCTTCTTTGAATTTTCTTTGCTGTTCTTTCTCAAAATTCTTCAGATTAGTTAGTTCTCTCTAGTAGAAATAAAGTAGGAACCACATATGTAATTAAAAATTTTCTAGTAGCAATGTTAAAAATTAAAAAATAAGAGGAATCAGGTGAAAATAATTTCAGTGAATTATTTAACCTAGTATATTTTAAACCATGTCATTTCAACATGATTGATAAGAAGTGATTGACTTTTTAAAAAATACTATGCTTTTGAAGTCTGTATTATGTTTTGCATTTATTGTCCCTCCCAGTTCTAACATTTCTGGTACTTATACATGGCTATTCTATTAGAGAGTGCAGCTATAGATGGATATGTATGTAACTCACTTCTTTTTACCTTTTCTAAAGTTTGCATGTAAGACTTTACATTTCCCCCTAAATACACTTTTGTTGCATCTTGTATATTAATATTAGTGTTTTTATTGTCCATTATAGAATATTTTCCTGTTTCTATTATGATTCTCTCCTCTACTTGTATAGTTAATATTAAGTGTTTTTTAATTCATTGTCAAATTGTGGAGATCTTTCTAGCTTTCTTTTCCAGAGAACATGTTCTGTGATTTCAGTCTTTCAATCTAGTGTATAAATTTGTTGAACATTCCACATGTGCTTCAAGTGAATTTATATTCTGCAGTAATTGGGTCTGATATTCTGTATATATCCATTAGATCAAGTTTTCAATCCTGTTAAGTCTTCTATTTTTTTGATACTGGGAATTGAACCCCCTGGGGTGCTTAAACCACTGAGCCATATCCCCAGCCCTTTAATTTTTATTTTGAAACAAGGTCTCACTAAGTTGCTTAGGGCCTCCGCCTCCTGAGCCGCTGGGATTACAGGTGTGCACCACCATGCCCTGGAGTCTTATTTCTTTATTGATTTTTCTTACTCTTTGTTCTGTTTGTTCTGTTAGTTACTGGGAGAATGGTTAACATTTCCTTATGTGTATCTAGTTTTCTGTTGTTTTTCTTTGCAGTTCTGATTTTGCTTTGTATCCTTTGAAATCATGCTGTTAATATCTTCTTGGTGAATTGAATATTTTAATGGTGACCCACGAGACAATTGCAGGTGGTAAAATAAGTTCATAGGTGATAATCCCTGGGTCACACTGCTGGGTTTCAGCCCAGTGCACTGCCCAGCATAGCCTGAATTCCATAGACATGAATTTTAATTTGCATGAGTTTGCTGCATTTTTAAAAGTATGATTGGTGTTAGAGTTTACCAGCTAATGATTGCTATAGAAAAGTTTGTTCCATAGGTTTAAAAAGGCTTCTAAAAATCATGGTTTGCTGTTTTTTTAGCTTGGTTAGTATGCCATTACTTGAGTGCATTAGGATTTTCTCCTTGGAATAGTGTTGTAATAGAGGACTGGGCCAAGGATCAGCACTTACATCATATCTATGACCAATAGAGCTTGAAAGTTTAATTCTGAGCCAGGTGTGGTAGTGCACGCCTATAATCCCAGCAGTTTGGGAGACTGAGATAGGAGGATCACAAGTTCAAAGCCAGCCTCAGCAACTTAGTGAGGCCTGTGCAACTTAGTGAGACCCTGTCTCAAAATTTTAAAAAAAAGGGGGGGCTGGGGATGTGGCTCAATGGTTAAGAGCCTCTGGGTTCAATCCCCAGTATGTACATTTGTACATACATACATTTGTTTAAATCTGCAATTAGTGAGATTTGTTCAAATGGAAGAGCCAAAGCCAAAGACTGGATAGGACCACAAATACAACGTCATGTGCTTCATAAAAGGGTTGTTTGAAACTGTTATGGAAGAGATATATATTATACACACACACACACACACACACACACACATATGATTCTTTTATTTTGATAATTGAAACAATTTGAACTGAGTGACTCAGGATTCTTTTCCCTTAAAAAAATTTTTTTTCTTAGAAAAGATATAGGGTCATGGTTAAAATTTCCTTTAGTGCAGAAGGATATAAAGTGAAGTAAGTGTCTGCCCTCCCATTTCTATTCAACAAAAAGAGTAGGGATGCCTTGGCTATCCATCTAAAATATTCTTTTGGCTCTGGTTATAGGACCATGTTGCAAAATCTGAGGAATACAGCATCTCTGATGACATGTTCAAAAAGTTTTGGATTTTGGAGCATTTCAAATTTTGGATATTTAGATTGGGGATGTAGCTGATAAAGCCCAAGCAAATATTCCAGAATCTAAAAAACTGAAATCTGAATCACTTCTTGTCCTAAGCACTTTGAATAAAGGATACTCAACCTGTATTAAAAATTAAAAAAAAAAAAATAGACAAGTTAAATTCCTTCAGTGCTTGTGTGGGGAGAAAAATAATAGTTGCCTGGGTGGAACTTTCTGGACTAGACTAGAATGAAAATATTTTTTGTTTTTCTACAAGTTGTACATATAGCAGGTTTTACTCTTCAGAGAATAGTTTAAAATGCAGAAGCAAGTAATCAAAGCTCCAGATGAGTTTAAGTCCTCCTGCATCCTTCTTAACTTCATTATCATCTCTTTCCATTTAATTCTAGTGGGCATGGCAATTTTTTTTTCCTGAATTCACAAAGCTGAGAAAAGATTGGGGGGAGGAGGGGCTGAGTAAAGCTGTCACTGATATCTGCAAACTTACAGCTTATAAACATATGAAGGAAAAAACAAAAAGAGGCAAGAGGACTGACATTCTGAAAGGCAGATGGAGACTTTGAAAATCTTGTTTGCATTTCACTTTTGTTAAAAAATGAATCTAAAGATCATCAATGAGTGTTTATCATGAAATTTTTACTTATAGAAAACATCAGCTCATGGTCAAGCTGAATTTTTACTTATATAAAACATCAGCTCATGGTAGTCATATTAGTAATTTGCAAAGTCCTTGTTAAAATTATTTTTTATTTAATTTTCAGTTCCACTTACTTATATGATAATTTCAAGAGATGTAATGTTGATTGCTGCTGTTTTTTATGTCAGATATCGAACTCTTCCAACACCGGTGAGTATTTTTCCAAAAATTATTCTTTTAGCATTATTTATGACTTTAGGCAAAAGTCAAGATTCATTGTATTATATGCTGTTTTGCTTTGTGAGAATAATTTGTAGCAGTATTTTTTATTCATTTACCATAGACTTTTAAAAAATTAACTGTGCTATTTAGATCACACTAAAATATTTATTTATGGAACTCATGAATGGCCCATTTTAAAAAGGCACATTTCTGTTTAAGTCCAACTCTTTTTCAGTCACTGGTACATGAAATCTTGCACAGCTGGTCCCCATCCTTACTTAACAAACTGTTAAGAGGAATTTTACATGACCCTAAGCCATATTGTTGTCTTATTTATTAGCCTTTACTATGGATTATTTAGAACTGGTTTCTAAGATCACAGTTGTACAAATATGGGATGATTTGCTTACATACTTGGTCATTGATGATGTAAATATCTGAGCACGTAAGCATAGCATAATAACCTTTTTTTGATTGCCAGTCCAGTGAAAATAAAACAGTATTTTATTCATTTTGTTTTTTAAGAAAATAGTGATAAGAGAATGTCATTAGTTTATTTACCAAAAGATGTGACTTAGGATTTTATAGGATTTGAGAAATAAATTTGTAATATTTAAAGAATTGATTTCTTTCAAGAGCCTGTGCATGATTTGTAAGGAATGTAGATGCTCTTATTTAACATAATTAGAAGAATGCATATAAGAGCCAGGCGTATGCTAAGTATTCAGTAACTGTTATCTACATATAAAAAATGTTTTAAACTTGAACAATAAATTGAAACTTTATCTTTTTTTTGTCCTCTGCCAGCGAACACTAGCTAAGTATTTCAATCCTTGTTATGCTACTGCTAGATTAAAACCAACGTTCATCAGCAAGGTAAGAGACACACAAAATCCTTTTTAAGTTATTCCTTTGTGAATTTTTACATTACAAACCTCAAGAGCAACTGAAGCTGGATCAAATTAAACACACTGAGTAAAGGGGATAGAAAAAGGGGTCAGGTAGACAGTTATAACACAATTCTTTTGTCCTCCAAGCTTTTTGGGTTCTTATATTACATTTTGCCTCATGTTGGTGGTCTGAGTTTAAGCTTAAAGAGTCACCACAAAGTGGAAAGGGATAGGAAAAAAGTTTCGTTTTTTTTTTAAAACTGTTACTCTTAGTTATCCCTTTTGTTTTCCTTCTTTTTCAAGGTAATAACTGTACACCTGTCTTTGCACACAATATTATGAAGCCATATATACACACACACACATACACACACACTTTTTTTTTTTTTTCTTTTTCTGATAGCCTTAATTTGCTCAAATCTTTCCTGTTTCATCCCTTAGGAAAGATTTATTAGGTTAGGAAAGCTGATCAGCTTCAAGGCAGACGAGCCATTGCTTTTGTTAAAGACTTATGGGGTGGACTTTTACCTACATACATAGGAGCTTTTTTGGCTTTGAGTGACTTGTATTTATGTCAAATATAGCAATTGGAGTGTAGTACTACATAGAAAATGGCTTAGGAGGTGCTGGGACAAATTGCATCAAAACAATTTGTTCTTTAAGGAGTCTTCCAGATAGAATTTATCATTTATTTTTTAAACGAAATGGAATCCTTATCATTTGGCTATGGAATGATTGCTAGAACTGAAGTGCTTCTCTGCACACATCACCCACTGCTTCATAATCACAGACTCTTTCATAAAACACTTCTCATCATAATAAGTGGATGGTGTCTTCAGACTATTTCTTGTTTTGTTTCCTTTTTCCCCACTGCTATATTTCTGTTTTCTAGCCTCATATGATCTGATAGGCAAATTAAAGGAACACTGGATAGGCAGTGGGGAATCTGGATTACAGGTTTGATTCTTCTGTGACTGCAGGCAAATCACCTAATTCATGTCCTCTCAGTTAGGAAGAGGCAGCTTGATTATTTCCATATTCACAGCACTGCTTTAATTGGCAGCTGGTAAAAAGGGAATGAGTTTTACAACATTATATGGATTGCTGTGGAAATTCAAGGTGGTAGTATTTTTCTGATAGTCATTACCCTCACTATAATAGGCAGCTATGGAGACAGATGGGTGAATGAAGCTGACCCTTTTATGTGTTCTCACTTGTGAATGCCAACTTCTTTGGCATGGATATTGCAGGCCATCTTTAAGCCTGCTGAGTGTATGTCATGATGGACTATGCTTGAATCAGGATCCACTCACACAATAACTTTTTTTTTTTAGGTAAACACAGCAGTTCAGTTAATCTTGGTGGCAGCTTCTTTGGCAGCTCCAGTTTTCAATTATGGTGATAGCATTTACCTTCGGATGCTTTGGTAAGCTAACTTTAGCATTGCTTTTGGAGAATGTCAACACAGTAGCTTACTCTGACAATCCTAGAATGACTTTATGTTTAATGGACACCTAACTGGAGAAAGTGGAGACCATATTTTATGATTAATAATCATTTTTAAGAAGCTTACTCTCAAGAATTGGGGTATAAAAGCTAGTTTTCATGAATTAAAAGGAATGAGGGGTACTGCTAATGCATTAGGGTTTGAGCAGAGGAAAGATTTTTTCAGGTAAGAGGAAGAGGGAGGTTAGCTTCAGGGAGTAAGTAGCATTGAGCCACGAGATAGAGGTAGATTTTGTATAGGGCAGCCATCAGGTGGGAGGACAGATCCTCAACAAGGTCAGTTTAAGAGAGCAGTAGACAGGGAAAAGGAGTCCAACCTAGGGAAAAGGTATAGTGAGAGGGACCCCTGGAGAAAGGAGTTTGAATCTTACTTTAATTGTTTATTTATATAGTCTTGAAAATTCAAACTTTAGGAATTCAAAATGTGACACAAATTTTTGGTCCATTTTTACCAATAATTAAAACTGTCTTGCTTGTTGCAATCTGAGCCAGAAAGTATTGGTTAATCAGAGAGTTAAACCAAAGAATCTTTTTAAATGATGCATACTCTAATTTTTTTAAATTTTAATTTAAAAAACTTACTCTGGTTCATTTTATGTGTTACTATATAAAATGAAAGCTTTTTCGGGGCTGGGGTAGTTGCTCAGACGTAGAGCGCTCACCTAGCATGCGTGAGGCACTGGGTTCGATCTTCACCACATTTAAAAAAAAATAATAAAAGATATTGTGTCAACCTATAACTAAAAAATAAATATTAAAAAAAATGAAGGCTTTTTCTTTGGATATAGGCCCATCAGTGGGAGTTTTCTCTCTTGAATAAACCATATCCACAATACAGCCTCTCTGATTTCCATATTTTGTTTCTTTCAGGTGATGTAAGAACTTTATGATTGTTGATTTGTCTTTTGTTTTGGGTTTTTTTTTTTTGTAGTGCTGGGGATTGAACCTGGACCTTACATATGCTAGGCAAGAGCTCTAGCACTGAGCTACACCCATCCTTACACAAGAACTGCAAAGCAATCTAAGTGTAGGATACATCTAAATGTTTATCATATTTTTCCAGGTTTTTTTTCACAGCCATCTTATATTTATTTTGAATAGTATTTTTTAAATCAACTTGGCTTTTGATTTTCTAAAGCATCCATTCTAGTTCTCAGTAGCAATTCTTCGTACATTTGTATTTCATTGTTTATATATGAATTTAGAATACCAAACTGACATGAACACAGATCTGGGATCAAACAAAAATGAGTCTTAATGATTGTACATCACCTGGTGGAAACATAATCAAGTGGGTACCCTGGGAAGTAACCTGTTAATTGGCTCGTGTTCCTCATGCCAAGGGCATCCCTCATGTCATCCCAAGGGGAATTTGATTAACCTGGCAGTTCACTTAAGGAAAAGTAAATAAAGTTGAATTTTATTTAAATGATGCAGATATCCTTAGACTTTTAAAAAACTGTATTAAAAAAATAGAATCTAATATTCTAAGCATCATGGAACAGTGGAAAGAGTACATGGGCTTTTGAGTTGAAACCAAGCCAGGTGCCTGCTTAATTCTGTTATATCCCTGAGCAAGTTCTCTTGTCCTCATTTCTCATCTGTAGGTAGAACTTATTGTGAGAATAAAATAGAAACATGAGACATCTAGAATAATATCTGCCTAAAAATGATAGTTGCTGTCCTGGGGTCATGACTTAGTGGCAGAGTGCTTGCCTAGCACGGGTAAGGTTTGGCACCATATAAAAATAAAGTAAAGGTATTGTGCCCATCTACAACTAAAAATATTTTTTAAAAAATGACAGTTGCTAATATTATCGTTAACTTTTAGGGCTTATTAACTAGATTAATTTTTTTGACATTAGTAATTCAAATGAGGTCTTAAAAAATGCTATATAGATTTTTATAATTTAAAAAAATTATGACAGTCTTTTTGTTTTTTAAATAGATCTTTTACATGAATTCTTTATGATTATCTGGTTATTGTTTTTTAGATTTGATGACTCAGTCTTTCTTTCCTTCCATAAAAGGTATTTTACAGCTTTCACCACAGCTGCATCAGCTTACAGTTATTATCATTATGGTCGGAAAACTGTTCAGGTGATAAAAGGCAGATGAGAGTCACCCATCACCATTAGCAAGGAAGCAATACACATCATCCGTGGCAATGCCAGCGAAAATCTACAGGAGTTTCCCTATTTTGGTGTTCAGCTTGTAAAAGGACTTGTCAGAACAAACCATGTCATCAAAATTGAAGTAATGTGCATTGAAAATAAGCTTGATCATGGGCATATGCAGAATTTCCAATGTATTTTTAAGTATAAATAAAACTATAATTTAGAATTTTTAATCTTAGGTTTCTTGACTATAAAGAGATGAATTATTCCAATTATTGTCAGTCCTTTTTTATGTTTTTTAAAAATATAGTTCAGAGCATGGAAACTGAAGTGTTGACACCTGTCTCTAGAATCTAAGTTGCTCATGGAGCCATAGGGACTTGCCTGGGATTAAATATATATCTTATATAACTTGGCTATTCATTTTTATGTTTGATTTTTAGATTCATGTATACATTAACAGTTCATGTGGTTATTATTTGGTCATTTAGGGTAGTGAGAATAAAGCAAAATTGTAAAGAGATAAGTGTGGTAAGTTTTAAAAATAAATAAGATCAAACAAAATAGAAGGTATTGAAGCTCATCTCATGTTCAGTAGTCTTCCAGCCTCTCAGGTGCCTAATAGTTCATATATCAGGATATAACAAGTAACAAAGATAGTTGAAATATGAGAACTTGTCCATTAGTCTTTCATCTAAAAGCAGTGAGTTACATCATGCCTTCCAACTGTGTTTCTAACATTACAATATTTGTATGATATTGGAACCTGTACTCATATATTGTGTAAATAATATGAAACTGTATATTTTTCAAAGATTTTTTAAACTTTGGGAAATCTTCTTTTGTTAAGATGTTAAAGGAATAAAAGCTGGAAAAAAAATAAAACTGTACCTTCAACTTGGGTTGTTCATGGTGTGTATTCATCCTCTCCCATTATGTAAGTTTTCTGATTCATGAAGTCCATTTTCAGTTGTACTTAATTGTAAAAGTCATTGATTTGGGACCATCTAATATAAAAGACCTTATTGCTACACTATCATGTTGAAGAGAGTGGGGAGTACAAGTCGGGGAGGAGAAGACTAGCTGGTGTTGGTTGGTTCCTATTAATAGTGGAGGTCTGTTGCTGCCCATTGTTCCTGGTTTTAACCCAAGTATAACATGAGATCATACTGTGAGATTATCCAGTCCACAGCCTGTTGATCTGCTTTAAGTTAAAATGGGAAGTTAGAAGTAAAGCTTATGCCTTTTTAGCATTGTGCCTCAGTGTGCCCCCTCTTGCTTGCTGGTCCTGGCTTTCCTGTTGTCATATAAGCAGCTTAACCACTCTAGGCTTGGAGCTTTCTGAAGCCTGCAGTCAGAAACACTACCACCACTGGATCTTACATGGAGGCAGGTAAGAAGGAAAAGAAGATTGGCGTGGAGCTGGCTGTTCGCCCTCTCATAGGCTGGAGGTGGGAATCCCACTGACAAGACCATCCAAGAAGTATGCAGAGGGCATCTCAGCACTAGCCAGGTGTGAGCACAGAAAAATATATATTTTTTTAAAAAGGAGACTTGTAGTTATGGGGAAATTGAGGATTTCATGCATTGTTAACACTTATTTACATTTTAGTGTTGCTATTTGGGGTGATATGAGTTGGATCCATAATCATGTTGAGATTAAGATCAATCTGGCTCTGTTCTATATACTTTTTCCACATCTACCATTAGAAAAAATGGTCCAAGTCTCCTCAGATTCTTGGAGCCTGGATTGTTATAAATTCTGCCATTTTATAAAACATTGCAATTGTAGTAAATTAGGCATATTCAAGTACGTGTGCATATAGACTCAAAATACACAAAGTTGAAGTCTTCACCGAATAGACAATATTAGTAAAAACATTGGGATCGTTTAATTACATGTCAAGATTTTACATTAATTTGTCACATTTTTGGCTTTTTTTGCAGTTTTGAAGTAGGAGCTGGGAGACATCTTTTAAATCAGTCTAATTCTCTTGGTTGCATATGTGATGAAGTTAGAGATACACAAGAATTTCAGGAAACTCAAAATTTCAAACACCTAGAAATATAGTGTTCAGTTATTCAGTTCAAAATTTGATATGCTTTAGCTTCTGCAGAATGTTTTGGGAACGAAATATATAGGATTCAAATGGCTTTTTCTTAGAAAAGAAAAAAATTGCTGTTATGGAGTAAATCATGCCCCCCAGAAGATATGGTCAAGTCCTTAAGAGTACCTGTGAATTGACCTTGTTTGGAAATAGGGTCTTTGCAGATTTAATCAGGTCAGGATGAGGTCATACTGGATTACAGTGGGCCTTAATAAATGACTAATGTCCACAGGAAAAGGGAAATTTGGACACAATGTCATGCGATGATGGAAATAATATCTTACAAGCTAAGGAGCACCAAGGATTGCCACCAACCATCAGAAGTGAAGGGAAAAAGAAGCAAAGGTTCCATCAGAACCTTCAAGAGGAGGAACCAACCCTGCTAACTTGATTTGGGGTTTCTGGTCTGAACTACAAAAAGTAAATTTCTGCTGTTTTGAGCCATTTAGTTTCTGGTAATATGGCAGCCACAGAAGATTAATGCTAATACAGAATGTCAAAATCTAGAAATAAAGGCCCCAGTTATAATTTCATAGAATCACTTTCCCCCCCTAAGTTTGTCATAAATGAAAGAGTAGATGCATCCTACACAAAGACACAAATCATAAGACATTGATATAATTGAGAGATGCTTTGGCTTCTGGCCAGAGCTTAGAGGTTCTTTTTTGCCCATTTCTTTTCTAGATCTAAACAAAGTTTGTAAAAGTAAGCTTATTCTTCCTTAAATAGGAATTTATAGTAACGTTGTCCACTTAGACTTGGGTGAAATGCAGTAAGTGCTGACTTTTAAGCTAAGAGCCTTTTCCTGCATTTCAGAGATGTTCCCAGAAGACCAGTTTTAACTGTAAGGCAGTAAGGACATTTTTTTGCAATGCAACTAATAAACCCAGAAGGCCTTCAGGAAACCACAGTAGCTCTTTTCCCTGGCTGCCAGTTCTCAGATTAAGAATCCACTGGAGTTAAGTCCTTGAATAATACAGCTCATTAATTGTGCCTTAGCCAAAGGTTGACCGTAAGGGGACTTTGGCTAAGAAGACCCAAGGAAGTCATTTCCCATATGACAGAAGACATTGGGTTATGTAATTTCTGTTTTTCTCTCTTCCAACTTCCATATATTATTCTACTGGATACTGAGGAACACTTAACTGCTGAAAACCCAATGAGACCACACAAAAGAATGGCAGGTGCGAATGAGAGTGTTCTGACATTTACCAGGTTTCTGAGCAAAGTAGAAGGAAGGGAAAGCAGTTGTTCCTTGAGCTAAAAAACAGTATGGCAAGTTCCCTGTGTGCCCCGGGCATGCTGGCTTCATGGAATTGGAGCCCACTGGGCCACTGTTCTGTTGTCCTTTGTTTAGTCCTCTGTATTTTCTTCTGCACATAGATGGAGTTTGATTAGAAGGAAGCTGGGCTAATTGAGGATCTGGAGCTCCAGCAGATAACCAAAGGCTGGTTGTTTGGTTTTGGTAATGGGGATCGAACTCAGGGCCTGGTACACACGAGGCAAGTGCTCTACCACTGAGCTACGCTTTCAGCCATCACTGGGTTTTTGAAGGCCACCAAGTGTGTATCGTAGCGCTGCCTGTGTGATGTCCAACCCCGCCTGCAGAGACACACAGACAGCACTAGCGTGCTGATAAGCAGAAGACTGCTGGTTGCACACAGTCCTGCCAAGATGCCCAAGTAGCTGGGCTTGGTGGTGAAGTTGGTGCATGCCCTCCTCCAGCCTGAGGCCCGAGGCAGGCTCAGGCCAGCCCTGTTGGCTGCCAGCACACACACGCGGTATGTGGTGCCAGGCGAGAGCCCATACAAAGGGTGCTGACGGGCGGTGGCATAGATGTTCTCTACCACTGTCTGGTTCTCTGCCTTGCCCTCTGCGAAGTAGCGGATCTGGTACCTATGCACCACTGAGTTGGGGGCACACCAGAGGATGAGTGCTGATGTGTCTGTCATTTCTGACACCCCCTGCAGCCTGGGGGGGTCTGGAATAGTGTCTTCCCGGCTGAGGCCAGGGCAGCTGCACCCTGAGTGCCTCTGCAGTTCGGCGCATGGGGTCTGCAAGTGCTTGCATGGATGGTAATCACAAGCGACATACTGTTCAGGTGCTCTCACCTCTTCCTTGGTCCCTTCCTCTTCACCATAGTCATCCAACAAGACGACTGGAATCCCACCCTCCGAAGGACTCGGCTGGGGAACCTGGGGGGTGGCCTGTGACCTCTGATCAGTCTGAGATGTGTGCACGGGGTTCCTTGAGGTGGGGAAGGGACCACGGTGTTTGCTGGCCTGTGGGGTGGAGGCAGCTGAGACATCAGTTTCAAGGACAATCCTGGTAGTATGTTTTCCTCCATGATTTGTCCCAGCTGTGCTGGCAGCATTGGGTGGAACACTGAAGTTATAGTAACTTGCCGTGGAGTTGACACTGGACTGGGCAGTCCCCTCCCCAGCATCACCATGAGTCCATGCAGCTTGTGAGAGGGAAACCGCAGGGTGGGAGGGGGTGTTGGTGACGCTCTGTTGGCCTCCTGAAGGCTGGGTGGAGGGACCCTGTGTAGATGGTGTATAGCCTGAGTGGTCAAAGGAGGGTGGGTTTGAAGCCAGGACGGTGGTCCTGTGGTCTGACCTGCACAGATCAGGCAGCTGGGAGAGCAGAAGAGGAACCGAGAAGGGACCTCCAGATCCAGCAGCTGGTATGCACATAGTGTCTTTGGCCCTAGAGAGGAAGCCAACCAATTAGAAGATGCCTGGCTCTGAGGCTGCATGTGAGCTGGGTGTCAAATCCTCAGAGCATTTGTCCCGTCCTGCCAAGGCTTGTCAACATGTCTCTTGCCAACACGTCTAACTTGGCATGTGCTTCTCACACATGGCCTCACTGAACCTCAATATATCTATTCAGAAGGCTCCTATCACCACTTCCATTGGGCAGAGGGGGAAACTGATTTTCATAAAGAAGAACCAACTGCCCAAAATACCATGGCTAGTCAATGGCAGAACCTAACCTGGGGCAAGCACTCTGGGCATCCCAACTCTCTAAGGATAGTTGGCCATTTTGTTCGCACCTGTCCGCTTCCTGGCAGTGAGTACTCATGATAATATTCACACACTTGGTAACATTTCTGAGTGCTGCCATGTGCTGGATTCTATCCTTCACACTTTAAACTAATTTAGTCTATGCTATCTTATGAGGTAGGCACCATTATACCCATTTTCTAGTTAAGGCAGTAGAGGTACAGAGAGATTAAGTGACCACCAAATCAATAGTAGGAGGTGGTAGGAAGCCACACTCTAGCTCCAGCCTGAACTCTCAACTCCTTCATCAATACCATAGCAAGAAACCCTGGATGGCAGAGGGCCTGGGCACCTATGTTGGGAAGCAACCTGGGGAACAGGAGTACAGATTATGTCTCACATTGCAGCTGGGCTTGGGTGGGAGGTAGAAAAGAATCCTGCAGATGGGAGGATTGTTTCCCAAATAGGAGCAGTTGGCTGGTGGAGCTGGTTGGAGAGTACTCATCATGGGGGATATTTCTAGTGCCCCAGTCCCCATCTTCTCCTGGTACCAGCCTGGGTGTGGCTCCCTCACTGCAAAAACAGCTCTTCCAGCCAAAACTTGCATAAGAATTCTTTTTTTTCGCTGTCCTGCAAGACAGCTCTGAAAGCCTACAGGCCTTGAGTTAAATGGCCCAGGAGCAGGAAGCCAGACTCCATCTTGGAGATTCAGCAGGGTCTGGTGGTTGAGAGTCAAGTTTTGGAGGAAGATAGAACCTGACTTCTCCATCCAGTGGCTGCATGAATTTAAGCAAGTACCTCATCTGTTTGGGTCCCATTTCCTTCGTCTGTAAAATGGGACAAAAATACATACACTTGCTTTAGCAGAGACAAGCTAGCTGTTCACCTGACTCACCTCCTTTTCCCACTGGGCACATGGCTAGACGACAAATCCCAACTTTCTTTGCAGTTAGATGTGGCCTGTTGACTGAGATTTTGAGCAGAAGCGAGGTCACCACCTACCAGCCTGACCCATATAAAATCTCCCAAGGCAGCTCCTCCATGTTCTTTGCCCCTTCTGGCTGGCAGGAAAGGGGACAGAGCCTCCACCACCCTGGTGTAACTAAATGGAGGAGGGGATGCTCTGTGCAAAGCTGCTCAAAGGCCCAGCATCATCACATGAGCAAAGATGCACGCTGAGACAACTTTCCCTCCTGAAGGCGAAGTAACCTCAGTCATCTTGTTTTGTAAGTGTGTTACCTGCTTAGGATAGTTCTCTTTGCATCCACAAGGAGCCAGGACAGCTCACAGCTGCAAGTGAGAGGGTTGCCGAAGAGGTTGATGGACAGAACCTGGGAGGAATTCATGGTCCAAGGAGGGAAGGAACTCAAGTTGCAACTGAATAACACACACAAACACACACACACACACACACACACACATACATACACAAAAAAAGAAAAAAATCAATTAACTCAGGCTTTTACAGACACTTTAAAAAAGTTCCCCAGAGAGCTGGGTGTGGTGGCTCATGCCTGTAATCCCAGTGGCTTGGGAGGCTGAGGCAGGAGGAAAACAAGTTCAAAACCATTTTCAACAAAAGCAAGGCACTAAGAAACTCAGTGAGACCCTGTGTCTAAATAAAATACAAAATAGGGCTGGGGATGTGGCTCAGAGGTCGAGTACCCCTCAGTTCAATTCCTGGTACCAAAAAAAATGTTTCCCAGAAAGGCATGGTGGTGTTATAGAAAAATCATTCTGTTAGGGGTTAGAGGATATTGCTTTGGATAAAACATTCGATGATTTTGAACCTCATTTTTTGCCAACCTAATGGAGTCAATATCATTTCTCATATAAAATAAGGATAACACTTTCATGCCAATAGGTCATATCATGCTGAAGGTATTTATGAATGAAAATCTCTATACATAAGTAGATATTTTTATTATAGACCAGAGACAATAATTGGTAGATTATTTTTTTTCTTTGCAGTGCTGGGCATCAAATCTAGGACCTCTCACATGCTAGGCAATTGCTCTACCACTGAGCTATACCCCCAGCCCAAATTTCTTAATGAGAACTTTATTAATGGATGCAACTGCAGCTGTAGCATAGGTGATGGCACACGACACCAGTCCTAGGAAAGATGCCTCACTTAAGTATATCAGTTAGCTCTGGCTAAGTAGAGAACTGTGCCCCAAAACTTAATAGCTTGATCCAATAAATATTTTCTTTCTTTCACATGATTCTGAGGGTTTGCTTGGTGCTTCTTGTAGTCCAGGCCAGCTCGGCTGAGGCCATAGGATCTTGGATGTTCCCACATGTATGTGGCCTCAACAGTGTGTGCTAGGACCTTTCTCCTTGCATCTCATCACTCAGGAGGTCAGCCTAGACTTTTACATGGTAAAAGACTTTTACATGGGTCCCCAAAACAAGAGAGGGCCAGCCTGTGTTCAACTGTGTTCTAGTTTATGCTTACATCACATTTGCTAATATCCCATTGGCTTAAGCAAATCACAGAGCCAAACCCAACTTCAAGCAGTGAAGAAATAGACACCACCTTTTGGGGCACGCCGACAGGGGTGAGAGGAATTACCATGGTCATTTTTTGCAAATAGTATTAGCAACAGCAATCCATTCTTGGTTCTCCTTCCTTTATTCCCTAGAGTCCCCACAGAGTATTTGGCCTCAACTCCTTCCTCTCCAAGTCTCCTGGCCCTCATAGATTTTGCATCCTTTACATGGATTCAGTTAGAATTCATCATTAACATGAGCTGGGCTTTTCCTGAAAGCCCCGTCTTATCAAAGGATGCCTTTCTTCCATTTATCTGGGAACCTGCCTCCTCTTACTAGTACTCTGGGGCAGATGCTAATGTTCTGGGTAAGGAATGACATACCACCCAGATCTGCTCTATCACTTCTGGCCACCAGGAAGGTGAAAGGCATCACCTCTGGAATGCCAGCTATAAGTGTGTGCCATTTATATTGAAACTTAAACCATGCCCACATAAACAAGCTTGGATTCACCTTCATACCTATTCTTCCCAATCCAGTCTGATGAATTGTTATTTCCATCTACTTTATAACACAGCACATGGCATGTGCTTCTGCTATTGGTCACATATTGAACTGTGAGCTCCTTGAAAACAGGGGCCATCACCACCATCACCATCACCGCCATCATCATCGCTATTTCTATAAGACACCCACTATATGCCAGAAATTAAGTGTTCTACACATGAAAAGCCCCAAGGTAAAATACTATTGTCATATCTCTGTTTTACAGAAAAAGAAACTTTATGTTGTTGATATTCTGGCACATTACACAGTTCTTGGATTTTTATCAAGTTCAAAAAAAGAGTTAGAGCCAGACACATACAGTGTTTTCCCTCATAATGTTGTGTGCTCAATGAATGAAGGAAAGAAGGAGTGAACGGCTCTGTCTTTGAATAACTATTCAGCCTTTTAGTCCATCTCTAGTGACTTTGTTGGGTAAGACAGAACTAACAAGACCCACTTCTAAACTTCCCAGGGATTTTTGTCAATAATACATCCAGTGATATTTGCAGAATTCTTTGGTATTTTTTATAACAGTATCTACTGGATTCTGGAAGGCAGGTGGGGAGGTATTATTATTCTTCTTTTACTTAAAAATACCAGGCTGTGCCAGGTGTAGTGGCACATACTTATAATCCTAGTGGCTTGGGAGGCTGAGGTGGGAGGACTCCAAGTTCAAAGCCAGCCTCAGAAATTTAGCAAGACTCTGTCTCAAAATAAAAAGGACTGGGGATGTGGCTCAGTGGCAAAGTGCCCTGGCTTCCATCCCTAGTACCAAAAACAAACAAACAATCAAAAATGTCATCCAAATCAGTGGTTGCTCCTGGGCACCAAAGTGGGACACACTGGACATCCACCATGCCAGAGGGCACCAACTCCAGATCTTAGCTGCAAGACCTTCCCTCCCAGACCTGCTCAAACCCTGCAAGGGACTGAACTTGTATGATGTGTGGGAAAGGAGGTGGATCCAGTAGAGAAAACATCCAGCCTGATGTTTTCACCCCCTCTTCCTACTGCACATTTCTCAGCTGGACTGAAAAGAAACTTGTATATCTAAGAGTTTGGATCTTTAATATGACTATGAACTGGACTGAATTGCTGGTTATTAGGCTGGGTGGATCATCTGAGACCTGTCCCAATTGCCCCAAAGGATGAGGAAGAATAAAACCCCAGAGAAGATTTGGAAGAGCAGGGAGAGAAAGATTAAGATCCAGTTTGTTCTATAAAATTCAACACAATATAATAGAACAAAAATCAATTCTGTGATTAAGATGTGTCTTAGAAACACTTACTTCTGGAACAGAAGGACCTGTAGACAAGGAGTGTCTTGAAAGATGTGTGTGTGGACGGAAGTAAGTGCTGGGGAGGCCTGACAATCCAGATGCTGGAGGTTAGGGGTCATCTTGAAAATGTCTCCCTCCAGGATCCTCAGCCTGGGCATCTTCCTCAGGTAAAGGGACGTGAGCTTCGGCAGGTCTCTGATCCACCCAGTTTCAACTGAAACACAGAGGGGACACTGTCCTTTACCCCAAAAGACACAAATTCAGGTCAGCCCATCATTAAGGAAACAACAAAGTGACAAGAGGAGTCACAAGCATGGGTGCAGTTATTGATTTGGGGGATCTCAGAAGAATGGCCATTTTAGCTGGAAGGGCCCTCAGGGATGACCAGTCCTTCCTGTCTTCTAGCCAAAGTTGTCTAGGAGAACTGTTGGCCCAAAGCCATACAGCTGAGAAGGGACAGAGTAAGACTGGTACCCAGGACATTCCAAGCCCACTGCTGCCTCACCTGATTAAACTCCGCACACAAAATAACCAGACTTCACTGCGATGGCTCCCAGGAGTGAGGAACCTTTGAGGCATGTAAGTAAGGAGAGGGGATCAGCCCAGAGTAGAACCAGAAGCCAATTTTTGTGGCTTTCCCAATAAATGGAGAATGTGCTTCTTCTCCTCTGTATTTTCCATTCTTGTTTTTTTCTTGTTTCTTTGTCCCTGACAGACAGGTGGTTATAGACACATGAAGTTTTTTTTTTTTTTTAAAGAAAAAAAAAAAAAAAAGCAATAAAACCAACCTTGCAAATCAAAGTAAGAACACCAAGCACAAGAGAACCATTTTCCTCACCTCCTGCCTGGGTCCTGTTCAAATGATTCAACATTCACGGAAACAATGTTATCCAAGGGAGTAGAAAAATCAATGAATTAATCTTGAGATCATCAGTTACTTCACATTAACTGCACGTTTGGTGCCAAGTTCATACATCAATGAACCCCAAAAGTGACCATTAACGTGTCCATTCCACAAGCATTCATCTAACCATACTGGGAAGCAATACAAAACAGTGACCATGCCGGGCAGGATGGCGCACGTTTGTAATCCCAGCAGCTCGGGAGGCTGAGGCAGGAGGATCACGAGTTCAAAGCCAGCCTTAGCAACTTAGCAAGGAATTAAGCAACTCAGTGAGACCTTGTCTCTAAAAAAAAAAAAAAAAAAAAAAAAAAAAAAAAAGTATTTTAAAAAGGACTGGGGATGTGGATTAGTCGCTAAGCGCCCTGGGTACATCGGTACCAAAAAACAAAACAAAAAAAAAAGTGACTACGCTTTGGGCTCTGGACCCAGGATGGCCGGATGGATGATGGACTCCGATTTGGGAGCACCAAACATTAAATGACCTGTGCCATTCCACCTTCCTGTGACTTGATAACCTCCTACTTAAAATGGAGATTGTAAAGTTCCCACTGCTGGGGAAATGTAGCTGGTGTTATTGTTGACCACTACTGTGAACTTAAACACTCGGGTCACGCCTAGAGGAACCCTTCCTGTCCCGGGCAGCGTGTGCATAGCCGGGTTCTGTGCTCCCGGCCTCACCTCGCTCTAGGTATGTGCTGCTGAGATCCAGGGTTTCGAGCGCGGCCAGAGGCTCGCCATCCGCCCCAGCGAACGCTCCGTCGGTGATGCCACCCTGGAATCCGAGGCCCAGAGCGGAGGCCGAGAGGTTGAGGAGCTGTAGCGCGGGGAAGCAGGCGAAGGCCCGAGGCTGCAGCGCCTGCAGTGGGTTCCCGGCAAGGATCAGCACGCGGAGGTTGCTTAGCGCAGACCCCGCGCAGGGAGGCAGGGCGGCCAGTTGATTGTAGCTAAGGTCCAGCGTGTGCAGCCCCCCTGGGCCGCCGGGGCTCCAGCGCACCGCTGCGATGCGGTTGTGGCGCAGCGTCAGCACCTGCAGCTGCGGCAGGTGGCGGAGCTCGGGCATGTTCAGGGCGCGCAGCAGGTTGTGGCTGCCGTCGAGGCTGTGCAGCGAGCGAGGCAGGCAGCTGGGCAGGCGCTCCAGGCTGCGGTTGGCCAGGTTCAAGGCCGAGGCTCCTGTGGCCAGGAGCCCCTCGCAGGGCGAGCCCGTGGCATTGCTGGCGTCACTCTCCCAGGGCCCCTGCTGAGTGAGTCGGAAGAGCGGGACCTTCTCCTGGAAAGTCTCTGCCTGGCTCCGGTGCAGCACATTCAGCAGCCGCAGTAGCAGCAGGGTCCACCGCATGGTGAGTGCCTGGGGGAAAGACAGCCGGGCAACCCGTTAAATCCAGTGAAACCCCCAAACGAAGGGCAAATGTGTGTTCCCACCCCAGGGTGCAAGCCCTGGATGTTCATTGTGGACATCTCCTGTGTCGCCAGGTGCGTGGCGATTTTGCCCCTGTCTGCTTTCCCCCATCAAGAACCCCAGGCACTGTGACACTTCTTGCCCTTTCTTCTCTTAGCAATGCCTTTCCCTCTTCTTGTGGGAGGCCTCCCGCATTGGTCCACTGTGGTCCTGAATCTCCCAGTAACCCCCTTCTTTTATTTATTCTTATCTCTTGAGCTTCAGTAGAGAGGGAATATTCCCCTTTCTGCTGTAAACAGATTGTAGATTCATAGCCGTGAATATCCTCGGTATTCTTCTGGGATAGAAATATGGGACTCACGGAAGATTTTTGTCATACCCAATAACACTCAATTGTCACGATTTTCCCATTAGAACTGCCCAGCTGTGGGTAAGTTGTAGTTTGCATAAAATAAATTCTGAGGTCCCTTTTTTAGGGGTAAGTTGAGGTTTGCCTTCAGGATAAGAAAACAGCCTTGGGGATTGGGACATTGGAGTGAACGATTTCTTGGTCCTATATAGGTTTCAACAAAACCTCAGGCCTTCAGTGTCAGCACTGCCAGGGAAGGGTGGTTGAGAGTTGCTAGGTGGGAGTTTTAGGAGTACCTGGGATTGCACAGAGAAGCTGGGAGATCAGATTGTGATAGATCACTCTGCTGTGGATTGGCTAGAGAGTGGCAAAACTACTTCTATCAGGCCTTGGTCTTGAAGTTACTGCATGATACTGCTCCCCCCCCCCCCCTTACTACAGATGTGTGTTTCTGCCTTGGCTGTAGGCTGACTACTAGATCTGAGCCACCACCCAGGCTCCAGGGAAAGGACCTCCCTGCTGCTATTTGAGGGTCAATGCAGGGAGAAAGATCCTAGAAACTGAGGCCAGAAACACATTCATCCAGCAATATGTCGTACTCACCCAGAAGCTGCCTTGTGGAGTGTGGATACCCCTTGACAGTCTTTGATCTTGTTTTATGTATTCCAGGAACCAGTGACTTAGAGAGCAACTCAGCTTTGAATGCCAGAGGGATTACTTTTTCTCAGCTGCCCTTCCCCCTCCCTGTCCACTGAGAGAGCCTGAGATTCTCCAGACTTGCAGCCCCTCCTTCCCCAAGACATTGTTGACTTTAACCAACACCACATTGCCTGTCTCTCTCCTCCCTTCTGGGAAGTGGGCTGCCCCTCTCCAGATCGGGCACCTCCTCCCAGCCCTCCCCATCTCCACCTTTCCTTACTCCACCTCTCCAGGCTTGAGGAATGGAGGCAGAGAGCAGCTAGAGGTACATGAGGCAGAGGCAGCTCTGTCATTTCTCAGGAATCCCATTCTGTCTGCCAGGTGCTTCTCATTTTTTGGGATGGGTGGAGGCTGAATGGTGGGCTAGTAATGGTGAGTTGAATCCCCCTCTCCCAAGGAAGGCACGGGGCTCTAGTCTAGGGAAGGGCTTGCAGAGATTCACAGGAAAGTGACAGGAAAGGGGAACTTCAGAGGAGACAGAAGACAGATCTGCCTTTGGTTGCTCTGAGAACCAGTTCAGTGACAGCGTAGATGTTTGTCTCTCCTAAGGAGTGGGAACAAATAAAGGAGGCAGAAGTGGGGAAAGAGCATCCTTGCCCAGGGACTGGGACTATGGCTCCTGATTGTCAAAGTCCCCAGGTCTCTTAAAGATGTGATGGGACACCATGAACTTTGTTTACAGCATTGTTTAGAGCAGAGAGCACCCTTCTTCCGCAGAGCTTCAGAGAGCAGAGATGACGCATTTTACTTAAGAACCTTTGATCTCACTCTCTCCCTTCATTTCTCCCAGCCCCCCAGGAGGCCTGAGAGCAGGCCTGGGCTCATTTTCCCCAGTTCTGTTGAGTGCAAATCCTGAGACCAGAACTTTATATCTTTCCTTCTGTCACTCCTTATCTGGGCAACCCTGAGCAGTCCCAGGACAACGTTGGCTTATTTGGATAATTGTATGTCCTAGAGGTTTCCTTTGACCTCTTCTCTACCCAAAGCTTCAAAAACACCCTTGTCATGTAGATGTTAGTGAGGGGAAGAGGTGTTGCTCAAAAATATTGCTTGGTCTGTCCAAGCTGGGGCTGGTGGTACTGGGGAGGTCTGTTCTATACTCAGGATTGGGCCAATGCAGTCTCCACCCAGAGCGTCTGGGCCCTGGCTCCAGAGCTAGAAATACTGCACTGTGCATGACCAAGAGTCCTAGCAGGAGGGAGAAGTTGAGAGAAAGGTGGGAAGGGGAGGGACAAGGGGGCTGGCCCAGAGGGACCAGCCAGTGGGCAGCCTGCAGTTGAGGCCCTTCCCTCTGCCTTTGCATCAAGAGTTCCCCAACCAAGAATCAAAGCCTGAGGCTTCCTTCAGAGTTAAACCAACTCAATCCACCCAGGTGAGATGATTGGCCACCTTGAGGCCAGCAGGGGCTTGGGGAATCCAGGCAAAGCTGGCCAGATAAGAAGAATCCAGATCCACTGAAATGTACCCTGTTCAAAAGAGATCCCAGGAGGAAGGAAATTGGTGAACCAGGAAGGTCTATAAAATAGGACCTCAGGGAGCCACGTCAATGGCACTCCTCTGTGAACCCCCAGGGTGAGTGGTCTGGAGAGGCCCTGGCTGAGGAAATCCCTGAGGTTATCACCTGTGCTTGCCTGGTGCTCAGGTCCTCCAAACCGGCTTCTTATCATGGGCTTCTTCAATAGTCCATCAGTGGTGGCAAGGGTCTGGCCTCTATAGATAGCTGATGTGCTGTCTGAACTTGGCTCTCTGGGCTGTTCTATTGTTATGGTCACCCCCCCGCCCCCCAGCAGATACAACCACGGTGGGCTGTCCAGTCAGGTCCTTGAGCTAGGAAGGTTAATGAGGCAGAGGCAGCTCTGTGTGGAAGAGTTTGCTTATTGTCCCTCCTCAGGTAGGGAGGTGGCTTTGCCCTTGTCTCCTCCAGTGACAGTATACACTATCATCATCACAGCTCCTTTTTAAAAAGATAGAGCCTAATGCCGTATGCATTTTCTATTGAGTTCTCTCCAAGTATGATTTTTCTCATGTTACAGTTAAAGAAACTGAGGCTCACAGAAGCTGAGTAGGTTCTGGAGTGCTGTCTGACTTAACTGGTGAGCTGTCTGACTTAAGCACGGAGTTCAATCACCTTCCATGGGCTTTATTTAGCATGTTAAATTACAGAGTTAATCTGTAATATTCCCCTTAAGCACAAAGAAATTTCTCCAGATATTTAGATAGACTCAAATCATGGAAGAAGTCAGAATGAGGGAGAAATTTTCTTTCATGGTTGAGCAGTTTATTCGTAAAATGCACTGAGCTGACTTCTTGGGTCACTGGGCACAGGACTGCAGAAGAATCCTGAGCAGGGCCCACCGGGCACCTCTCATGGAGGCCCCAGCCAGTTTTTTCCAATCCTTTCTCCTCTTCTAACATGTCTTGGAGGTCAGGAAAGGGTGACTGAAGTGTTGTTCCCTTCATGGAAGGATGCCAAGAAGTATATGAAATTTCCAAGTGCCACACCAAATGTCACATGCCAAATGCCACACTGGGTCCTATCCCCCATGGCTTTCCCTGAGCCGTTCCTCCTGCCTGAGTGCTCCTCCACTCTTCCTTGATTGACTTAGTCTCTTGCATCAAGTGGTGAGAAGCCAGCCTCTGGTTCTGATTGGTTCCATGGTTCTTCTAGCAGCTTCAACCTCTGGGTACATCTGCCTTTTCCAGAACATAAAACAGCAACTCCACGGAGGGCTATGGGACCATGGATGGGTACTGACAGCACCTGCTATAGCTCCCATCAAGATTTCACCCAAGCAGACCCTCCCTTGCCTCCCGCAAGCTATATTAGGTGCCCTTCCTTGTTGTTCTTTTTCAGGTGATATTGGCTGCCTGCCCTGGGTGCTTGACATGTTTCTTCCATCACTTAGGAATGAACTTCCTGACAACAGGACCCCATTGGTTATCTCATTAGCCCCAGAGTATGGCACTTAGGAGAATGTAAAAAGGAAAAGGCATGGGAGGAATATGGTGGATCGTGATGTTCTCCAGTGTCCAGTGGGTGGATGGAGTGGGACTCAAAATAGGACAAATTAAACCCAAGAGCCTAAGATTTGCAATTCAAGTCCTCCAACATCCCAGTGTTGAGAAAGGCTAAGGTGAGGGTGAAGATGATGGAGGTAGAAAATTGAGTCACAAAGAATTTTGCAGCCCATTTTCCAACACACTCATGGATCTTGGGTGGAAATTTCTCTTAGAAGATCTATGTTAATAGAAACAGCAGCAGGGGAAGAAAGAACCAGTAATTAGGGGCTGGGGATGTGGCTCAAGCGATAGCGTGCTCGCCTGGCATGCATGCGGCCCGGGGTTCGATCCTCAGCACCACATACAAACAAAGATGTTGTGTCTGCCAAAAACTAAAATAATAATAATAATAATAATAAGTATTAAAAAATAAAAAGAACCAGTAATTACACACTTGGCTAACCTTCCTTTTTGGATTTAGATAAAAACCAGGGTTATAGATCCTTGGCTTCAACAGGCACTTTAGAACTTATCTGGTCTCATCACCCCACATCATCAGAGGGAGAAAACTGAGCCCCAAAGAGAAGGATATTGGCTTGTCTGAGGTCGCATAGTGGGGAATTCTTCTTTGTCCAGTGAGAAGGAAGGGAGACTCATTCTCACAATTCCGTTCTGTGTTATTTACATAGATGACCAGGTCACTCCTATCCAACATTAGCAATGTGTGCTTATCCCCATAGGTATGGCTGAGTCAATTTTCCTGGTGGGAGCCAAGCCCTGAAAAGAGTTTCTAGTGGTTTTGACTCCTGCTGTACCATCCCATCCCGTAAATACAGGAACAAATACCCCTAACACAGGTTGCCCCAGAAAATAAAAGAGTCCTATTTGGCTTTCTTCAAAACTCTGGCAGCCCTGAGTGGGGTGAGGGGAACTGGCCTGGGTGACAGGTGACTGCCCAGCCCTGCTCTCCCCATGCCAGCTGGCTCTGCTGCAGGTTCTTTCCCCAAATGCTGGATCTGGAATGTGCAAACTTCAAACTACATTCTTCTCTGACACTAGAGATAAACCACAGGAATGGGAGGGCGACTGAGGGAGGAGATGGTACCAGGTAGACAAGTCTCCGGAAGAGCAGTCTCCCCTGGAGTGGAATGCAGTTAAGGGGCTTTTAAGAAAAAGACCAAGATAACCAAATGAGTTCACGGATGTCCTGCCTGCAAGGAAGTGACCTTAAGGAAAAAACAGAGTCATGGGCTGAGAATTGGATTTATTTTCCTACTGAGGTTCACTCATTAGTAGTACTACTACTGATAAGATTGCAACCTGAGAATTTGTGGTAAGTGTTGATTGTAAGAAGATACCATTAAAAGAGATCTTAAAAATCTGTAGCAGCAGAGGAAAGGTTCAAACTGGAAATGAGAGGCCAGACTCCAGTCTACCACTGGAAGGTCATGTGGCTGAAGGTCATGAGAGGAGACTGTATACACGGACTGTACACACATTCTGGAATTTATCCCAGGCAGAGGCAGCACATTAGAGGGAAAACAAACAAAAAACAAACAAACCTTAAACTGGGACACAGGTTGCTGGATTCTCATCCCCACACGGCTCCCATCTTACTGTGTTCTTAAGCTTCTGACAGTCTCAGTTTTCATCTGTAAAGTAAATGAATTGATACAGCAATTCAGCACACAAATCCAGAGAACACGCCAGAGCGTGCTCTAGGGAGACACACACACACACACACACACATACTCTGAAATCAGTAAGACTTGCACCTGCCTTCAAGCAGCTCCCAGTCTAGAACAGGCAGAAGACGGAACAACCATGCACAGTGTGTGCACTGAACCATGAGCTCTGATAGCTCAGGGAACGAGTCCAGCTTGTTTAGTGCTCTGTCTCCCCCAGGGTATTGGCAGTTCACTCATACAACGCATATGCCATAGTTTGGGTATAAAATATCCTCCGAAGGCCCATGTATTATTAAAGGCTTGGTTGCCAGCCAAGCACTACTGGAAGATACTGGACCCTGTAGGAGGCAGGGCTACTAAACAGAAGTTACGTCATTGGGAGTGTGCTCTTGAAGGGGACATTGGGACCCTGGCCTCTCCTTTCTCTTTCTCTGATTTCCAGCCACTATGAGGTGATCAGGACTGTTCTACCACATGCTACTGCCACGATATACTCCCGCCTTGTCACAGGCCCCAAAGCAACTGGCCAATCAACCATGGACTGAAAACCCAAAACCTTGAGCCAAAATAAACCTTTCCTCCTTACAAGTTGGTTATCTCAGGTATTTTGTTATAATAACAGCTGACTAACAACATGCTTAAGATAGTTGCTGCAGGAGTGAGTGTTTATTATCTGTTTCCTTCCCTTCCTCTATTTCTTTTTCTCCCCTTTCTCTATTTTTGATCAGTTTTATTTCCTTATTTGAATTTTCTATAGAAGAGCAGTCAGGATTTGCCTGTGTATTTATTTAGATTTCTAATATGTTAAGAAAACATAAAAGTGCTCAAGTTGTACAAACAAAGCCATGATTCAGAATCTTATGGAACTTGAATGTTATCTATTCCCCTTTCCTATAACAACTTGCATGTGCAATGTGAATTTTGTTAAGTGAAGAAATGCACATTGTCCAGTAAACATCTGAGCATGGGTTAGACATCATTACTCAACAGGAAAATGCAACTTTAAGCCACAGTGAGATATCAGTATGCAGCACTCTAATGACAGAATTAAAAGACTGATGATTTCAAGTGCTTCTTCCAAGGATGTGGGGCAAAAAGAATTCTTTTGCAATGCTTGTGAGAGTGCTAAAAGTTACAGTACTTTGGAAAATGGTTTGGCACTACTTATGAATGCTAAGAATATGTCTACTCTATTACTCAGCAGTTACACTCCTGGGTTCGTACGCAAGGGAAATGAGTGCATATAGCCACCAAAATGTTTGCAGCAAATTTATTTGTAAATGCTCCAAACTGGAAATAATCCCCAAACGCTTTAATAAATAGAGAAATGGACTCATAAACTATGGTATAGTCATGCAATGAGCTACTGCAGAGTTACAGAAAAGAAGGAAAAATGCTACTCTCAATAACACAGATGAGTCTCAAAACATTATGTTTAACAACAGAAGGCAGGCACACAGAATATGTACCATATGGTCCCACTGATACAAAGTTCAAGAACAGGCAAAAATTAACTGATGAGCAGGGTGGTGGTTATCTCTGAAGAGCATCCCAGGTGGGGATCCAGTATGTGTGCAAGACTGGAGGTATGGTGGCATCGAGATGTGTTGAAGGGATGGACAATTCGATATGGCGGGAGGATAGCAGAGGCGACAGAGGAGGAGGGCAGGGAGAGAAGAGAAGGATGTTTGGGAGTCTTTTTGTAAAAGGCTCTGCAGTAGTCATTGACACTGTTTTCCACATAATTCCAGGCCGTCTCTCTTCTGGTTATTTGGTAGAATTGTACTTCCCGGCTTTTGTGATTGGGAGGGGCAGTGTTTCTATGCTTTGTTCTGATCAATGAATTCAAACAGAAAATGATGAATGTCGCTTCCAGACAATGCATTCAATTGTTGGTGTAAGATCCTCCAAAACTCTTTCTTCCTCTCTGGCATGATAAATGATACCATCTGGAAAAAATAAATAAATGATACTATTTGGATTGTGGTTGCTTCATCAGCCTGGATCCCCAGGAAGACCAGAACTCCCCTGGGCTGAACCCATAGATACACAACATGAGAAATAAAACTTTGTGGTTTTAGGTTGCTTGTTAGGGCAGTATGACCCATTTGCTTGGATGCCTGCAGACTTTGATTATGGTGTCAAGTTCAGTCATCATTTATTCATTCATACATTGAAGGTCTGCTCTGTCCCCAATACTCTTCCACATGCTGGAGAAGACATAGTCCTTTCTTTCCCGGAGCTTTTATTTTGTTGGGGAATACAGACTATAAGTAAATAAATTAACAGGGTGTTACAAGAGCGCAGCAATAAATGTGAAGGAAATAAAAAAGGTGGTGTGATATAAAGGAATAGGGGATGGGGGGAAAATGGATGCTCACCAAGAAGGGTTCTCTGCATTTGAACTGAGAACCGAGGATGAGATGGAGATGTCTTGTACAGGATCAAGTTCCAGGGACTGCAAGAAAGAGCCTTCTGTGTCTGAGTCACAGAGAGCAAATCCTTGGGCTACACACAGTGAGTGAGGGGAGAGGTACATAGGGACTTTATGATGGAGCAAGGTATGTGTTAGCAGGTCACCCTTCATGTATTCAAAGGTCACCCTTGTTGGCTGTGTTGATTGCAGGCAAGAGCAAAGCTGAAGAGTTACATTAGGAAGGTGTTATGAATGACTCAGGAGGTGAAGATGCTGGCTTGAGAGTGATGATAGCGAAGTTGAAAACCAGTTTACAAATTTGAAGCATGTTTGAAAAGTCGGAGGAACAGGACCTGTTAGTGGATTGGAGGTGAGGTGTGGTGGGCTGAATAATGACCCTGAAAGATATCCATATCTTAATCCCCGGAGAGTGTGAATGGTTCCTGATATAGCCAAAGGAATTTTACACATGGGTTTAAAGTAAAGATCTTGAGATGGGGAGATTGTCCCGGGTTATGCTGGTGGGTCCTGCATAATCTCAAGCATCCTCATAAGAAGGAAGCAGAGGGAGATTTTACTAGAGAAAAAGGAGACTGTGGAGACTCCAGGAGGATGCCACACTGCTGGCTTTGGGGATAGAGGGAAGGGTCATGGAATGTGTGGAATGCAGCTCTAGAGGATGGGAAAAGCAAAGAAATAGATTCTCCCTTGCGGGAGGTGGGGGTGTGTGTGTGACTCTGTTGACACCTTGATTTTGTCCCAGTGAAAATGATTTCAGGACTCTCACTTCCAGAACTCTAACAGAATAAATGTTGCTGTTATTATTTTTATTTGGTAAAATATAGATGATGTAATATTTACTATTTTAAATATTTGTGAAGTTCAATGGCATTAAATACATTCATAAACCATGCAACCATCACTACTCTCCATACCTAAAACACTTTCATCAACCCTAACAAAAACTCTGTACCATTAAACAATATAACTCCTCTTCCCCACTATCCCAGCCTCTGGTAACGTCATTCTGCTCTCCATACCCAGACTCACCTGTTCTAGATACCTTATATGAGTGCAATCATATTTTTATTTCTCTCTTTCTGGAATATTTCAGTAAGTGTAATTTTCAAGGGAAATCCCTGTTGTTTGCAAATGTCCAAGATTTCATCCCCTTTATGGCTGAATATTATTGTATGTTGTTTTAAGCCATCAAATTTGTGGTAATTTGTTACAGCAGCCACAGGAACCTAATACATAAGAGATGAGAGAAGCTAGGCTTGGTGGTGCACTCCTGTAATCCCAGCAGCTTGGGAGGCTGAGGCAGGATTCTGAGTTCAAAGCCAACCTCAGCAAAAGCAAGGTCCTAAGCAAGTCCGTGAGATTCTATCTCTAAATAAAATACAAAATAGGGCTGGGGATGTGGCTCAGTGGTTGAGTGTCCCTGAGTTCAATCCCAGTACCCTCTTACCACTCCCAAAAAAAGAGATAAGAGAAAAGAAGGTACCAAGGTTGACCCAAGCTTGTGACTGATAACTGGATGGACTGAGACGCTATTAAATGGGATAGAGAAATCTCAGAGCACAATAGATTAAGGGTAGGAAAATCACAGGATCAGTTTGGGTCATACTACATTTGATTTTCTTTTTTTCTTTTTTCGTTTTTAGGCCTTGCTCCTTTTCAGATGTCTGTTAGGTCCTCAAAGGACACATGGAAGAGACTATTGGACCTCCAATACTGGCATTCTGGTTGGGACTGGGAAATTCCATTTGAGAAATATCAGTATGTAGATGGCACTTAAAACTAGAAGGTTGGTTGAGCTCACCAAGTGTTTACAAAGTGGAGAGAAGGGAGCTGAGCCAACGTTTGGAGGTGGGACACAATGTACCATGAGGCTGAGCAGGAGCAGTCAGGAAAGTGGGAGCAGACTCAGGAAATTTTGGTATCATCGAAGCTGAGGCTTGTGTTTCACTGAGGAGAGGATATTGTCAACCAGGTTTTGAGAGACTGGAAAAGGAGGAGATGTTTATGTCCTGGTCATTTATGTGCTGGTCCAGGGTCTGGGGGTGAGGGGTAGGGACAGAAGCAAGCAAGAAGTGAGTCAGGTGAGCAAGTGTGTATCAGCTTTCTTACTTCTCTGGAGGAGTTCTTCTGTGAGATGTGGCAGAAACATGGGATGAGGTAGAGTTTTAAAATTGGTTGAGATGGGAGATGTGGTTTGGCTGTCTAACAAGTACCCAAGAACTTAATGGCTTCAAATAACAGTAGTTATATCCTATTCCATGATTTTGTGGTTAGGAATTTGGTTGGAGCCCTTCTGCTCCACAGAGTATCGACTGAGGTCGTTGGTAATATTCAGCGGTCCAGTGGGTGGGCGAGTTCAAGATGGCTTCCCTTCTGGTCTGTTGCCTTGGTGAGGGTGGCTAGCAGGCTGGGCTCTGGTAGGACTGACAGATGGAGGTCCTATAATGCCAGATTCGTGGGACCCCAATAGACCTCCAGGAGCCGAATCCCATGCAATCACACAAGAGTCTTTATTGCAAGCTGGAGCCTGGACTCACAACTGTTTCCGACGCAGCGGTCCCAGGGAGTGAGTCCTGGTCCCTTGTTCAGTGAGATTTTATAGGTTTGGGGGGGGGATACTCTGTGCGTCACAACATCACACAGCAAATCATTCCACACTGTGGGAAAGTCAAACAACAACTCTTAACATTGATTAGCACATTCACAAGTTGGGTAGGGGTGATTGGTTAGTACAAGAGGAGGATTCGTTTGAACTGATTGGTGTAGGCCATGAGGGGTGAACGTGTTAAACTATGTGGTTTTCCAACATGTTATCAACCACCATAAACTACTGGGGGGTCATCTGGCATCCAGGTATTTTCCCTGTCTCATGCTGATTGGAGGTTGCTAGGGGGATTGCTATGGATCCTCACCAAGAAGGGTTCCTGCCTTTGAACTGAGAACTGAGGATGAGATGGAGATGTCTTGCACAGGATCAAGTTCCAGGGACTGCAAGAAAGAGCCTTTTGTGTCTGAGTCACAGAGAGCAAATCCACAGAGCACTCCTAAGCACATACCCACCCTGCTGAGTTGTTTGTCTGTAAATAACAGGAGAGATCTGTGGAGCCAGGTGTCCCTGACTCAGTTAGAGTCTCTCCTGTTAGTTACAGACAAACAACTCAGCAGGGTGGGTATGTGCTTAGGAGTGCTCTGTGGGTTTTTCCAAGGACAAGGGTCACATCCCCTTCCTTAGGACAGGCCTTGAGGTAGAAGCTGCTGTTATTTATTTATTTTCAAAAATGGAGTCACATCAGTTTCTCAGTTCCACTTGTGGCCTTTCTAGTATGGTGGTCCCAGGGGAATTTAAGTTCTTACGTAGCATCCTCAGGGCTGTAAGAGAGGGAACATATGGCCTTTTATTACCTATGCTGGGAAGTCCCATGCTTCATTTCTGCTGCATGCTCTTGGTCAATCCAGCTGCAGGGCTACCTAGATTCACTAGGAGGCCACATAGACCCCACCTCTTCGTGTGAAGACTGTCAAAGGATTTGCAGCCATGATTAAAACCCCTACAGAAACATCATAGGCTGGACAGGACCACACCAGGAAGCGGGAGGAGGTGAATGTTAGAGAAGAGAGGAGGAAACTGCTGGAATAAAGCCCTTCAGAGGTCTCAGTGGGACAGTGCTCAGGAGACTGAGGCTGGGCACATTTCTCACCAGGACAGGAGGAAGAAAGACACTGTGAGGCTGGGTGCTGAAGCCGTTGGGTGATGTCACACTGCTCACACTGATGTGCATTGAGCTGAGGGTGGATGCTGAGGAGTGTCAAGAAGTCCCGACACAGCAATCTCAGATTTGGAACATTAGGAATATTTTATTGATTTATTTGGTACCAGGGATTGAACCCAGAGATGCTACATCTTCAAACACCACCCCACCTTTTTTGGAGATAGGGTTTTGCTAAGTTATTTAGGGCCTTGCTAAGTTGTTGAGGCTGGCCTGGAATTTGTGATCCTCCTGCCTCAGCCTCCCAAGTAGCTGGGATTGTAAGTATACAATACTACACCTGGTTAGGCAGTTATGTAAAAGCAGATTTTAATAGTGATAGTGTTCTGTCATTACTGAAAATAATATAGATTGTAAATACATGCTTATTAATCTCTCATAATGTATTAATGATACTAAGTTTATTGGTCATTATTAATTATGCCAAATACTTATGGAATCCATGAGAGACCACTCCAGCTTCTAGCAGTTGCTGACAGCTTTGGTTCATCACAGTCCTCTTAGGGGAAAGTCACATGCTATTCCTTTCATTTTATTGCTGCAGAAGTTAGGGTTAATTTTATAAATTAAGTCTGAGAAAGAACCCAAGAGATAATTTCCTATTTTGAAGCTATTGAGAACATGAAAAATACTTGAGAGAATGTTTGGATCACCAATTTTCTTGAAAGTATTTTTTTAAAAAATTACCTGGCAAGAGAATCTTCAGCAAGTTTACTTGGTAGGCAATGGTCTCTCTCTTTTTTGGTACTGAGGATTGAACCCAGGGGTGCTTTACCCATGAGCTGCATCTCCAGTCCTTTATTATTTTGAGACATGGTCTTTTATTACCTATATCACTAAGTTGACAAAGGCTGCTAATGGTCTCACTAAGTTGTGGAGGCTGGCCTCAACCTTGTGATCCTCCTGCCTCTCTTGAGTTGAGTTGCCAGGATTACAGGTGTGAGCCACCATGCCCAGTGATAGGCAATGTCTTTTTATAAATGCTGCTTCCAGGGTTGAAAAGAGGTAATACTTGTTCTGAAATTGCTTTCAGGAGAAGTTTGTGATTGATACCCACATATGCACCAATCAGCTGGGTTACTTTTATTTATCAAATTATTCGCCAAAATCCTTTATCACAATCTCATAACTTAGTTAGGCTTGAATATTTCAAAAACTTGAATCCTCATGAGATACAACGTTTCATCAACGGTGAGGATATTCATATAAGGTGAATCAATCAGGCTTTGCTGAGAATTTACTAAGGGAGAATTTACAAAAACAAAGTTGTTTGAGGCAGCACCATTGTAAAGGTCCTCAAATGCTTCATAGAATCACACCACATTAGGCATGATTGAGATCTTCAAGTCACCCAAAGACACTGGGTGCCCACTGACCTCTCCTGCCTCTGATACCCTTTGTATTTATCTAGGTATTGGGTTTCTGTCCACCCAGTTGGCCAAGCTAGAAACTGTAGGGTCAAGATTCATCCTCTGTTCCATTAATTTGCAAATTCACTTCTGAAAAGGTCGGGCGAGCGCTGGAGGAAAAGACCACCAAGAGACCGTCTCATGCAACAGCAAAGGGTTTATTGGGGGTCCAGCATGCTGGGGCTCAGAGCTCACTTCAGAGGAGCAGAGAACAAAGAGCCCCGAGAACCACTTGAGCAGAGTTTATATACATTCTTTAGAGAGGGCAGGGGCTTCACATACATCATAGCCTCCTTTAGCAAATCATCATATACCGCGGGAAAATCAAATAACAACTCTAAAACCTGATTAGCACATTCATTGGCGGGAGCAGGTCGGGTGGGGGTGATTGGTTAGTACTAAGATAGGTATATATTTAAACTGATTGGCTGAAACCCTGAGATGTATACGTGCTGAGCTACACGGCTTCTGGGAAGGGGTGATTTAGTAACTAGGTGGTCAGGGGAAGATTTCGACACACATCTAAAAGGCAGTTCCGGGAATTGTCTTGACTGCCACAGGAATTTCAGGCTCTGAGTGCAGCTTGGAAACTTTACAAAACCTGGTTCTTTACGTTTCAATTTCAATTTCTTTTATTCTTTCAACTTCTTCACTGTCTATAGTAATAATTTGTTAGGAATGTGTTCAGCAGCAAGTTATAGAAAACTCATCTAATAGTGGTTTAAGTACATTCATTTATTTTTCTTTCATAACGGCAAGTCCAGAGGCAGACAGCTACCGGTTTTCCTTCAGCTGCTCTATGATGGCACATAGTTTTCTGTTTTTTAGGGTCTGTTATCTTAATGTATTTGATTTGTCCACATTCTTGTTGCCTTCTGGTTGTAAGATGGCTGCAGCACCTCAAAGCATCACATCCACATTCAAGGCAGGAAAAAATAGGAAATGGTGAAAAGTGAAGCAGGCTACATCTCCCTTTTATCAGGACAGTAAAGCCTTTCACAGACATCTCCATATCATGGTTCTCATTGATTAGAACTAGGTCATACTCACATCCTTATCTGAAAAGGAAGCTGAGAAATCAGGAAATAGGATTGTTTTGATTGATAACGATCCATCACAGGACTTAGACACATTGACTCAGCAAAAATCAAGTTCTGTAAGCAAAGAAGAAAGAAAAATGGTTTTGTAGGTACAAAATACGGTTGTCCAAAATCGTGATGCTTGCTAGTTTTAGTTCTGAGACGGATGTGCAATCTCCTCCTGCTCTTTCCCCTGGTGTTTGAGAGTCCCCAGGCCATTACTACAGCCTCTGGACTTCACTGTGGCCTCCTCTCTGTCAGCTGCCATGCTGAGCTTCATGGGAATCTGACCTTGGCGCCTCATGGGTGAAAGCATTTGCTGCTTCTACTACTGAGTTCCCTCGGCCAAACTTGGCCTGATTCCTGTCCTTCTCTCCACTTGGCAAATCTTGTCATCTGTTAAGGCCAAGTCTCAACGTCCCCTCCTCTGGGAAATATTTGATGCTGACTCTAACAAAACAAGTATTCCCTCCTTTTTGTTCTCATGTCTCTATTGGACATTGTGAATCAGGCTTATTATGTAGCATTACAGAATTATTTGTTCCCAGTCTGTCACTGTTGCTAGTTTGTCACTTCTCTCACTCTATTGTCCTCAGCAGCTAGTCTCATACCCGATACTTGTCTCCTGATATCTAACCTCACCTTCTTGGTCAGTAAAATAACCTTGACTTCTAGTTGAATCTATGGCTATTTTGAATAAAGACCAAGTATTTCACATTCCCTGGAGGCTAACTGGGGCCAAGTGATATCAGGACTGGAGCTATAATGTTCTTGGTGACTATGAGATGACTTTGTGATTAGGAGCTGGATGTGGTGCATGAAAATATGAGAGTCCCTGGCATGTATTTAATAACTTAAATACAAGTCTACATTTTTCTATCTTAGGAGCTTTAGGTAGAAGAAAGAAAAAACTCTGATGTTTGAGACACTATTTGGGTTTTTTTTTCTGTCATTTGTAGGCAAACAATTCTGATAGAAAAAAATATGTGTATGTACGTATTTATTTTTGTGATACTGGGGATTGAACCCAGGGGCGCTCTACCACTGAGATAACCGTGCCAGCCCTTTTTAAATTTTTTGAGACAGGATCTCTCTAAGTTGCCCAGGTTGGCCTTGAACTTATGATCCTTCGGCCTCAACCTCCGCAGTTGCTAGGATTACAGGTGTGCACCACTGTGCCTGGCTGTATATGTGTTTTTGAAAAATTGATTTGGTAGAATCACAGTCTAATGCATGTTGAACCCTAATGCATGTTGAAACTGTTGGCCCCTGGGCTTCATGAAGTTCTGAGATAAACGATGTCACACGGTATTTTTAAAATATGTGAATACTAAAAGCAGCTGTGCCTCAAACATGGTCTCATAGCTGATTAGCTGTGCTCAGGACATTTCCTAACCCCCATTGCCTTTGTGTCTGTAGCCCTTCACCTAGAGGCAACTTTGCTTGGGTGACAAGAGATGGATTATGCAGGAGCTGCTTGCCATGTATTTTTCTGGGGGCATTGGCTCTCCTGATAGCTCCCTGCTTCAAAGGATCATTCATAAAGGGAGGAAAAGGTCAGGATAAAAACATGGCACTCGGCCTCTACAAACAGAGCTCAGTCCCTAAGGAGGAGTTGCCTCTCTGTGGTGGGATCTGGCATCAACCGTGTATTCTATTGCTAGCGAGAGTTGGGCCACCCAGTCACGGGGACGGGGTGACTCATGGCTTGGCGTTCTCTCTGCAGGCAAAAAGGCAGAGCTCTTTCCTCTCACCCTGGACACCTCCTCAGACCCAGACCTGCAAGCAGGTGTTGTCCTGGATAAATGGGTCAACAATTGGGGTCTGAGGAGTTATTTACTAGGAAAAATTTCACTGTTTTGGCATTTGAGATCTAGTACAAATCAGAAGGAAAATATCTATGGAGTTTTTGTAGGTGTTACCCAAATATGTTCTGCAAAAAATCAGCTCAGGGATATTATCACAAAGACAATCTAGGTTGGCTCACGAGGCCTTGCCTTCACCTGGGACATCAGGAGGAGGGCTCAGGAGCACAGTTCAGGTTCTGGTCAAATCCTTGCTTTCCGTGGACTAGCTGGTGTCTGTGTACAGTTCTAGTGTGTGCTGGGGCTGGTTCATCTCTGCGGGAGTGCTGGGTGTTTATCATGCCCTCCCGAGTCTCTGTTCCCCCATGTCATGTTGCTGAGGTGGGAGGGTGGGAGACTTTATTTTTTGGGTGGGGGGTACCAGGAATTGAACCCAGGGGTGATTTCCCACTGAACCACAATCCCAGCCCTTCTTTTTATTTTTATTATTATTTTTTTAAATTTTGAAACAGGGTCTAAGTTGCTTTGAGCCTTGCTAAGTTACTGAGGCTAGCCTCAAATTTGGGATCCTCCTGCCTTAGCCTCTCAAGCTTCTGGGATTACAGGTGTGCACCTGCTGTGCCTGGCTGTTTTGGGAGTCTTTAGACCACGGGAATAGGCAAATCAGTGCTCCCCTTGATCTTAATGTTGGTACATATTTACATATTACATACATATTTACATAATTATGTTTCCTAATTTGTGCAATGGGCAGATAGTACTTTCCTGACTCAGAGAATGAATGGAGAGGACTGGTGAGAAGCACAGGTAATAGCCCTTCATACATTAGCTTTCTAGTTCTTTTAATCATATGATATTAGTGATATTGTTGAGACTACTATTTGGGGGAGGTGGAAACTGATTTCCCTCACTCTCACGTTGGTTTCCAAGAGCCATTGAACCTCCTATAACCTCTCTTGCCCTGGGGTATGTTTGCGTGCTGTGCCAGACTGTCAACTTACCATGAAATGTAAGTTATATAACTAGGTGGCCTGACCTAGAGGACAGATTCCTGTTGGCACTAGCACAATTCTGACAGTGAGGGCCTCTTTGAAGGTCCCCTGAGTGCCTTGCTTGCACCATCCTGATCCTGGGCCTGCTCCATTCTGACAGTCTGCTGGCCCTAGGACCGCACTTTGAGTAGCAAGTCCTCAAGATGCAGTTTGTGTGGGTTTCCCGCTTGACACGTGACCCTCAACAGCAATGAGGATGTTTCTAGGTTGAAGTTGGATGTACGTAACGCCTGGAAAAGAAACATCGATTCTGCAAACTTTTTTATTTTAGATAACACAGGGTCATTTGTGCCAGCCTGGCTGCCAATCTCAGTTCTTTAGGGACATTTCAGACAGTTCAGTGGTAGCTCAGAGATCCAGGGCCCTTTCGTAGGCACCTGAACAGACCTCTGTCTCCAGTCCTTCCCTGTTCCCAGAATACCTCATCATTATAATGTGGCACTTCCTGGAAGAGTGTCCTTGCTCTCTTCATGGTGGCACAGTGGGGTTTCTTTTGCCAGCCAGGTGCTGGGCCCCAACCAGGTCCTGGGCTGCCAACGCATCACATCATTGAACCTCATTTGCTTCCCTGTTGCAGGCCTTGTTTAGGGCCACCAAGACCGTTTATGATGGCATCACTCTTGAATCAGAGGACATAGGCTTGGGGTTTGAACCCTCCCCTCCCCAGAGGTCTCTCTGCTCTCCTCACAGAGGGCTCCACCTCCTCCCTGGGGCCCAGTTCTGCATGCCAGGGACCTCTGGGTGCAGCCAAAGACCTCACCTCCTAACTTCCAGGGGTGAGAAAGAGAAACAGTATCTGCTGTGTTCCCACAGTGTCCCTCAGTGGGATGGCTGAGGAGTGGCTACAGGACTCTCCCTTGATACCAGCTGAAGGAGCTGTGGCATGCAGGGGAATTCTGAGTCTTTCCAAGGTCACCCAGTGAGTCAGAGGAACAGGCAAATCTGTTTAGCTAGAAGAGTCTCTGTATTCTTTCCCACATTTGTTAATCCGGAGCATGAGTGAGTGTACAGAGAGACCTTTGTTTCCCATTCTGTTCATGTGTTTGTCTGTCCCTCCCTCCGGCCCTTCCTTCCTCTCTTTGTCTATACAGCCCCTTCTTAGCTAACTAAGTGCCTTCCTCCATCTTCTGTTATAACAATTTACCTGAGACAGGGTAATCTAAAAAGAAAAGAGGTAAAAAAGAGAGGTTAAAAGAAAAGAGGCTAAAATTTTTGAAGTCCAAGAATATGGTGCCAATATTTACCAGGCCTTTGGTGAAGACCTTGTGCTGTTTCATGCATGGCAGGAAAACCAAGGGCAAGTGCGTACATGCAAAGAGGGGAGCGGACAAAAGGGGGATCTCGTGCTAACAACCCACTCTCACAATAACTAACTCTTTTTTTAAAAATTTTTTATTTATTTTTTTAGTCATACATGACAGTAGAATACATTTTGATATATAACACATACATGGAATGTACATACATCAATCATATTGTCTATTCTATTCTGCTGCCCTTCCTATCCAATAACTAACTCTTATAGGAACTGCATTAATTCTTCCATGAAGGCAGAGTCCCCATGACCTAAACACCTTTTAAAGGCCATACGTGCCTCACTTCCACTATTTTGGCCAACAAATTTTTATTTTTCATTTTTTGGTACTGGAGATTGAACCCAGGGGTGCTTAACCACTGAGCCACATCCCCAGCCCTTTTTACTTTTTATTTTGAGATGGGGTCTCACTAAGTTCCTTAGGACTTCGTTAAGATGCCAAGGCTGGCTTTGAACTTCCAATCCTCCTGCCTCAGCCTCCCGAGCTGGGATTGCAGGTGTGCGTGACCAATAAATCTTGACATGAATTTTGGTGGGGACAAACCTACATATCCAAACCACTGCACTGAGTTTCAATTCAACATTCCAAGTTTGGGCCAACGTCAGGACATTCCTGAAAGTATTTTGGGGGCCTCCAAATTGGGTTCCCTGGAACTCTGGGCTCAGTTTTGGCATAATTGTGAGGATTCCATCCTTCAGTTAGCAAGAAAGTATTCTCACAAATGAAGTCTGAGAACTTCCCATCTCAGGGACAGCAAGGCCAGCACGAGCATTTGTGAGAACAGAGAACTGGAGCCATGATTTCCCTCCCCCCCAATCCTCACCCCATCCCCCACCCCCCATTTTTTTTTTTTTTTTTGGTACCAGAGATTGAACTCAGGGCACTTGACCACTGAGCCACGTCGCCAGCCCTATTTTGTGTTTTATTTAGAGACAGGGTCTCACTGAGTTGCATGGTGCCTCGCTTTTGCTGAAGCTGGCTTTGAAGTCACGATCCTCCTGTCTCAGCCTCCCGAGCTGCTGGGATTACAGGCGTGCGCCACCACACCCAGCCCCCCTTCCCCTTCACATGGCACTCAATATTTCCACATGGCTTCAGTCAAATCCAAAGAGGGAGAGAAACCCTAACACAAGTGAGAGCCCAGCGCTGACCTCAGATATTCCATCTATGGTTCCAGCCACTTGGAGACAGGCATCAATAGGGGGAAGAGGGACAAAATAGCAAAGAAGGATGCTTCCCCATCTCTCTGCCCACCGAGAGATTCCGGGGTGACAGCGGGAGGGGAGGAGTCAGAAAAGTCACATTTATGTGGGAAAACAATGAAAATGAATACAGAAATATCAAATATAAAAGTGAAAAGGAAATCTTTCTAGTGAATTAAAGACAATTTTTACATAATTTCAGAAAACACAATGCTTTGACCTCTAGTGCCGCTGATTTAAAGATGACTTTTCCAATGAAAAGACTCTTCCTTTCTTTACTTTTTGGGCCTTGGGACTGAACATGAAACTTGCCCAGAATCAAAAAAACATAAAGTACTCTCTCCGTACCCCATTTTTCTGCCTATCAGACCTTTCTGGTCTACCTCCACCTCCCCCAATTAATCGTGGCCAGCTGTTTTCCCTTGTACCCTGGCTTTTTTCCACCACTGTGACCCTGAGGTGGGAACACTGAGCCCCTGAACTGGGGATGGAGTGATAGGAAGGGAGTGTTTCAAGGCTGAGAAGGGCTGAAGGCGGAAGGGGAGGGTTTGCTGGGATAAGACACAATCTGGCTTTGGATCCTGGTTCCACTGTTCATTGGCTGAGTGACCCTGGGCAAGCTTTGTCACTTTCTGAGACTGGATTCTCCTTTGTAAATGAGAAAACTGAGCTGGGCCAATGTGAGAACTGCACAAAGAGGTGCAGACTATTTACCCATTAGCAAACCTCCTATTACTAAGAGGAAGAAGTACCCTCAATATTCCACAGCAGAATTGGAGACCTTTGGCTCTTCCTTTCTCCTCCTGGGTATTTATTTTTTTTGCTTTCTGGAGGTTATTTATTTATTTTTAAAGAGGCAGACCTAGAGAGGGACAGAGAGACAAGAGAGCCCATGGTAAGGCAGGAGAAAAAAACAGGAAATCTGGTGACGGAGTCAGTGAGAAAAGAATGGAGGGCAGCAGTTACACAGCGGGTTTCAAATTAACTTTTGAGGACCCATGTGATTGTCTCCCCCCCCCCCCCCCCCCCCCCCCCGAGAATGAGCTGGAATCAGGATGGTGAGGAGAGGCGCAGGTTGGCTCTGAAAATTGCATTCCTCTTTTATAACAGAGAAAACATTCGCCTTCTAAGAGACACTTAACTAGATTGGACATAACTGGACTGTATTCAAATCAATGCAAACATTTACTTTAAAAAGTCATATAAAATAATAAAAAATAACCCGCATTTAGGGTATTGAAAGACACACATTAAATGTTGTTCATGGAAAGTCAGATGACTTTTTTTTTTTTTTTTTTGGTACCGGGGATTGAACCGAGGGGCACTCGACCACTGAGCCACATCCCCAGCCCTATTTTGTATTTTATTTAGAGACAGGGTCTCACTGAGTTGCTTAGGGCCTTGCAGTTGCTGAGACTGGCTTTGAATTTGCGATTCTCTTGTCTCAGTCTCCCAAGCCACTGGGATTATAGGCCTGTGCCACTGCACCCGGCATCAGATGACCTTTTAGACCCAATATTAAAAACAAAACAATAAAATCAGTCCTTAGTTTGCTCATTGGAACAACATCATTTAAGTGTTTCTTGTTATACTTGTCTGTTCCTTTGGAATGCTGCTGTGTAATACAGAAGAAATGCGTCCCTCCAAACTGTAACAGAAATTGTGTCAAACCCAGTCAATTCCTTTGAGTGTTTTCATGGCGAGAACAGCAACTGTGGTATGCTAGGGAAGAAGATTGTCCTGAAGGTTTGGTAATGTGGCCGAGCTTTCCTTGACAGCAAACAGGTAAAGGGAAATCAAGGAACAGTATTTTAATGTAAAGTCCACCCTAATCTCAGACCTGTCTCACTTCTCAAACAACAGAGCCAGGACTCGAAAGGGCAAACATCAAGTTCAACACAGGACACCTTGCACTCATTTCTACATAAAGCATTCCAAAGTAAGTCATTAATCGTGGTCACAGAGCACTTCTGGGCTTTAAGCTAGTCCTCAGATATTCAGCTGTGCCTGGGAGGTTTTATGTGCCTACACCTCCAGGGAGAGGCCAACAGGAATTTCAGGAAGGCAGCTTCTAGCTCAGGGCCACGGTGTCCCTCGCCAAGGCCATCTCTGTGTGGCTCCCAGAATTGCTGAGCTCTCCCTTCTCAGATGACTTTGTTGGAAAATAGAGCAACAGCTGAAGCTCGTGGGCATCTGGGCTCTGGCCAAGACCCCTGAGGGTGCATCCCAAAAGAAGAGCAAGATGGAACCTGAGCAGTTGTCTTATTCTTCCAACTCACATTCTTTGTGTAGTGGGAGAACATTTTATAAAAACAGAATAAAACAGTATCTGATATTTCCCTTTACCTGTGGTCTTGTTTTTCACTTTCTCAGAATCCACCCACCCTTAATAAACCAAAACAGAAGATTCAAATTCAGGCAGGCAGCTATTAATTGGCTCATGGTCAAGTCTCAAGGCAGGGATGTCACACTGCAAAGCAGAGAGAGAAAAATGGGAGTCTACTGTAGGCTTTTGATTGACCAAATAAAAGGCCAGAAATCCTATAAACATAGACACAAAATCCAGGAGCTCGCTGAGGAACGGGAAGAACAGCCCTTCCCTTCCGTCCAGTCCAGCCAACAGCTCAGAGGCTCGCCATTCATCCACACCTTGAACTTGGTGGTCTTTGAGAACAAGTTTGTCCTTCTCTTTCTGACCATCTGGGATGAAGTCCCATTGGGATCTCGCTGTCAGGACATGGTTTTTATGAACAGAACTTATGGTTCTTCCTAAGCCTAATCCACAGTAAAAGGAGCTGCGACATCAATCTCCTTCTGTCATTCATGTCTTCAAGAAGGACTTTAATGTATCTAAGGGACCTCTAGGAATGAAATGGGATTTTTGACCAAGGATTAATATCAGATGGGTCAGTGGTTACTTTGACAGATGTCACTGTAGATGTATGACACTGAGGGCTATTGCGCTGAGCCCCACTTGTCAACCAGTACCACTAGGTAATTCTGCCCCTCCTCCCTTGACTTTTTGACCTCCAAGGAAAATGTGTGTGTGTGTGTGTGTGTGTGTGTGTTTTCCCTAGCCCATTTTGACAAGATGCAAGTTAAAATTAATTTCATTAAGGAAAGGCCTATTTCCTTTCATACCTGAGTCTATGGAATAGGAATCATATTATACATGATTTTTACCCTTTTTGCTGACTTAGCAAAGAGGCAGATAAACATAAGACCAACGTGGAGTTATCACATGGCATGTGTGTAAGTCACAGAACCATAGCCACATGCTGGCTGGGCCTCAGAGCAGTCTAAGAGTAGCACCCTGTCCCTCACCCACCCATGAAATAGGAAAGGCCCTTCTACAGCTGGTAGCAGAGGGTACCATAAGGAAAGAGACATGCTGGCAGCATGTTGAAATTGAGGTGAGGATCTGGGTGTTTGACGGTGAAGGTATGTTGTCTGTTAGCCTAGAATCTACACTCTGGACAAGCCACAGATCCCACTGGTGCAGGAAGGACCCGACCTGTCTGTGTAGGCCCAGCAGGGTCTGCTTCACTTCAGTCCTGACCACCTGTCAACTTGTGAAAGAGGTCTTCATCGAGCGTTTCATTCTGGTCCTTGGAGCGAGTGGACAAGAAAATGTAGCCACCGATGTACTCATGCACAATCTTGCAATCCGCACTCAGGCAGGTAAATGCAACTTGGAAGTTTTGGTCAAACTCGATCATCACCTGGAAGAGGGAGGCGTGGAGAAACTTAAATTCTGACAAAGCTGGGTGAGAAAGAAGCTGCTTTACTGAGTTGGGCCCTGGAGTGGAGGACCACTGAGGTGGATACTGAAGTGACTGACAGATGCATGTTCCCCTAAAAGAGCACAGAAAACCACCGCTTCCACTTAACACTGACATGTCTTTGCTCTGTGCGCCCCCTTGTGGTGTCAACTGATTTACACCGGGTTAAACATCTCCCAGCACATGCGTATTTTCCCTCTTAGGCATCTGCACATTTAGATATAAGAACTTCCCAAGCACTCTTGTGTAGAGGGCAGGATGTTTTGCAGTCTCTTCAGTGGAAAACAGAAGGCCTGCTTGAATCTCCTATAGCTACTGCCCCCTAGCTCTTCCCAGCTGAAAGTCATAAACTTCAAGCACTAGAAGACTTGGAGACTTCACTGGTTTTTATTCCCACAGACTTCCCACTGGAATCATGCATGGAACTTTCAAAATGGTGATTCCCAGCCCCATTCCGAGAAAGACGGATTTAATTGGTTTTGGGTGGTCTGGAGACTGGTATTCTAACACCCTTCCTCTCCACAAGGAGATCTTAAGTGCATTGAAGATTTTAGAGGTCTCCTTATCTTGGGCTTCCTTCTACACATGCATGCCCAAGTGGTTGCTAGTACTGCTGAGAATAATCTAGAGGTCTTAATAAAAAAATGGGTATTTTATTATTTCTCTATAATGATGATTTTCTGCTGGACAAGTGACAATACTGAAGGAAAGAGGGAGACAGATACTATGTCAGCAACATCATATGGTTCCACATTAGCAGGACACTAAGGTGCCTGTAATTTCATCTAGAATTTTTCCATGATGTAGGCTTGGTCTAAAAGTGGTTCCTGGGATGGGAGTTGATGAGAAGTTATAATTCAGGCAGAGGGTTTGAGGGCCCATTGCGGAGGCGAATATTTTCTCAGTCATTCTGTATCTCTTTTGCTCCTCTAGTGGGTTTTTCCCCTCTGGGTCTTCTATGCTCTCAGAGACGGCGACTAAGTGTATGGATCCAAATCCAGTTAGATCTCCTGGCAACCAGTGACACAAGGCCTTCTTTGGATTTATTTTGCATCGTATTTCTGTCTCATGTAGCTTCTGCTAGGTAATGATTAGCCTAAATCTTATATAACCCTTATGCTGAGTCCATGGAAATTAACCCAACTGCTCTGCAGTTTTAGACCTATCTGTTGGAAGTCTGCACAGACCCTAAACCATCTTGTAGTGTAATTCAAGAACCCGTGGCCTGTACTTGTTGGGAAACTGCCAAGAATTGCATGTGGTTATTTTATTTTATTTTTTTTTTTGTGGTTCTGGGGATTGAACCCAGGGCCTTGTGCACGCAAGGCAAGCACTCTACCAACTGAGTTATATCCCTAGCCCATGTGTGGTTATTTTAACAGACAATTACCACATACTTGTGATTTCTTGGTACTAAATATAAGAACACCTTTTAAAAATCTGAATAATTTGCGATTCTGAGGGAACACACATTTACACTGAACACCGGAACTTTACTGTACCTGCCGGATTTCCCAGTTGACATTCCACTGTTTTATGTTGGTGAATCTCCATGTCGTAATAGGGATCCCAGTGGTTGCATCAATTCTAATCAACCTATTATAGGAAACTCCCAGAATGTCATCTTTCTTGCTTCCTTTAAATCTGAAAAAAAAAATAATATTAATTAATAAAAGCAACTAGTCATTCAACATACAACTTCTTAAAGACTGGATGATAATTTTTAAATGATTTAAGAAAGGACAATGAGAGATTTGCTCAGGAGGAGGATTTCTTTTTTAAATATTTATTTTTTAGTTTTAGGTGGACACTAAAACTAAATGGTGGAGACCATTTATGTGGTGCTGAGGATCGAACCCAGTGCCTCATGCATGGTAGGCAAGCACTCAACCACTAAGCCACAATCCCAGCCCCAGGAGGATGTTTTTATAGGAAGGAATGGGGTCTAGGAAGATGGAGATAATAAAAGCTATCCTGAAGATAACTAAAAAGTGACACTGATGTCAGAGGAAAGTAAAATAAGAGGGAGTTGAATCATTTTATACAAAGTTAGCACCAAGTATGTGTTCTGGGTACCCTTCTAGGCACTGGAAAGCAAACTACACTGAGAGAATATTCTTGAATAGTGGGGAATGAGAATCATGAGTATATAAAATATACACATGCCAGATAAGATCTTGAAAGAAAATAGAACACAGACAGGGATTACTGGGAATGAGGTTGTTATAATTTATTTATTTTTTTATGTGGTGCTGAGATCGAACCCAGGGCCTTGCACATGTTAGGCGAGCACTCTTTGGCTGAGCCACAACCCCAGCCCATGGTTGTTATAATTTTAAACAGAAGGTCAAGGAAGGTCTTGGCGAGAAGATGACATTTGATTGAACAGTTGATGCCCCTGAGGGAGTGATCCACGTGGATATCTGGGGAAAGAGTTTTCCAGGCAGAGGGCCCAAGCACTTTAAAAAAAAATATTTTTTTCATGCTCAAGAACCTGGCAGGAGGCCAGTGTGGTTGGCACAGCGAAGGAGGGGAGAGGAAATGCGAGGTCAGAGAGCCAAGGTCTTGCAGGCCATTTTCAGGATTTGGTGTGTTTGTTCTGAGTGCAACAGAAGCTGTGAGGTGGTTTGGAGCAGAGACTTGACATAATGTTATGGTTTAGGTATGAGCTGTCCCCCAAAAGCTTACGTGTGAGACAAGGGTAGAGGTGAAATGATTGGGTTAGGAGGGCCTTAAGCTAATCAGTGAATCACATGAATGGATTAACTGAGTGAGAAAGTGTGGGCAGGTAGGGTGTGGCTGCAGGAGGCCGGTCTCTATGGATATGCCTTTGGGGTTTGTATTTTGTACCTGGTGAGCAGGGCTCTGTGTTTCCTGTTCGACCTGTTCTGAGCTGTTTTCTTCTGCCACACCTTTCCACCTCTGCTCTGCCTTGCCTCTGGCCCAGAGCTCTGGAGTTGGACCTTTGAAACTGAGAGCCCCTAAATAAACTTTTCCTCTTCTAAAATTGTTCTTGTCAGGTCTTTTGGTGGCAGTGGTGAAAAACCTGACTAAAATACATAGTCTGACCTAGATTTTATTTATTTGTTTATTTGGCACTGGGGATTGAACTCAGGAGTGCTTAACCATTGAGCCACATCCTTAGCCCCTTTTTAATTTTTTTTTTTTTTTTGCTTAGGGCCTCTATAAATTGCTGAGGCTGGCTTTGAACTCAAGATCCTCCTGCCTCAGCCTCCTAAGCTGCTGGTCAAGTGTAAGCTTGACACAGATTTTAAAAGGATCAGTAGGGATGCTGAGTTGAGAACTTGAGGGACAAGGGTAGGTAGGGAGACCAGGTAGGATCACTCTGGACCCGGTCCCCAGTGACACAACAGTGTGTTTGTTTTAAAAGCCGGGCCAGGGGGATTTGCAGTAGACAGGATGTCAGTGCAAAAGAGACAGCTGAGTCAGAATGACTCCAAGGGACCTGGCCTGTGCCTCTCTAGGGAAAGTCTGCCATAGGCTGAAATGCAGAGTAATGCAAAGGAGGGGGTAGGTTTTAGAGGGAAAGATCAGGAGTTCGGGACATGGTAAGATGAGGAAAAAAAAAATCCTAGTTCAATAAAGCCACTTTCCACACTCCCCCCCCCACTTTTTTTTTGAGACAGGGTCTCACTATGTTGCCTATTTTGGCTTTGAACTTGCAATCCTTCTTCCTTAGCTTCCTGAGTAACTGGAATGACACCTGCATGTCACCACATTCAGCTTGTCACATCTTTTTTTTTTTTTTTTTTTTTTTTTATAAAAATGTCTTCATGTTGCTCTTAATGTTTACTTTTCTAGAATCATTCCTACACCTTCTGTTGTTTACTCTGCTACCTTAATACTTAATATCACGATAACCCCTCCCCCCCCCTTGTTCTTTGTGGTGTGTGTGAGAATCCAGGAGTACTCTACCACTGAGCTACATCCATCCACAGACCTTTTTACTTTTTATCTTGAGACAACTTGCTAAGTTGCTGAGGCTGGCCTTGCACTTATGATCCTCCTACCTCAGCCTCCTAAACTGCTAGGATTACAGATGCATGCCACCCTGCTTGACCCACTTCTTGCTTCACCTGCTTCTTTCTTCCTTGAGTTGCTCTACAGCCTCCAGGGAGTTGTGAAGCACTGGTCCAGGTTTCTTGGCATGGGGAGATTCCTACAACCACCTGCCACCCTACACCGGGAGGTCTGCTCTAGTCCTTGCAGATCTGGGAAAAGGCAGATCTTTACTCAGCCTGGGACTGCTGCCTCAAAGCCTCACCTCCATAAACAGATGCTGAAGGTGACATTACAGGTGGAGGGAAGTGAAGGGGGAAATAGTGTAAAGGAGCGATGGTCATTGGAAGATTGTTCAGGACCCCTCTGCACTTCACAATTTATCCGGCACATGATCTGTGCTGTTTCACGGGATTCTCTCAACAATGCATGTTCAGGATGTCCACTGAGAAAGTGCATCAATGAAATGCCCGAGGTCCCAGAGCTAGCAGGGGCAAAGGTGGGACTGGAAGTTGGATCTGTTTTTCTCAAGTGTCCATGTTCTCTCCACTATGTGGGGCTGACTCTTAGAATTATAGGTGAGGGGCCAGGAGCAGTAGTGCACGCCTGTGATCCCAATGATTCAGGAGGCTGAGGCAGGAGGATTGAAAGTCAAGGCCAGTCTCAGCAACTTAGCAAGTTCCTAAGCAACTTATTGAGACCCTGTCTCAAAATAAAAAATGAAGAGGGCAGGAGATGTAGCTCAATAATAGAGCACCCCAGGGTTCAATCCCCAATGAAGAAAAATAAAATAGAATTATAGATGAGTTGTGTGTGTGTGTGTGTGTGTGTGTATGTGTGTATTAACACAAGTGCATGCATATACATTGGTGTCCTGTACGACTTTGTCCTTCCTTGCTCTTTTGCTGAGGTAAATAAAGCAGAAAGAGTTGCTTGTTTGGGACAAATATCAGGGATAGAAGTTAAAGGAAGAGTTTCAGGGAATAAAAACATTTGAGTAAACTCCCCTGCTAGCAGATATGGGAGAAATAGGGTCTTTGGAGAGAGCCAAGAAAACAATAAAAACATTTTCATATAAGTCAATGCTTTAAAAATATAAACCAATCTTAAAATTCCCAAGTTATAAAATGAGAAAGTGACACTATCCTGCAGGATTAAGTGCAAATTTTGCTTAAGCACCAGTCTTCCTTACTGAATAAAAAAAATCAAATTTGATTTGCAAGCATGCTTGTGGATGCATTTTGGGAAATAATTTATTATATGGTGAGGCAGAACCATCATGCTCGGTGGAGATTACCAATGAGGACACTGGATTCTATGCCAAGGCCTGCCCCTGTCTAGAAAATAAACTTGGACAAGTTCCTTAAGCTTTTTTTTCTATATCCCAGTGTTCTCATTGGTCAGATACACGAGGGCAATGGATGGACCACCTACAGGACTTCAGATGCAGAAACAAGGTTGCTACTTGATAAGGCTGGGTGAACCTAAGACACAGGATTTTTAGGGGCCTCTGTATGGAAACTGGAAAACTATGTAAAGCCACACCATGAGACACACATGAGATACACAGTAAGGAAGAGGAGACGGACAAGAAAGGAATCCCAGATTTCATAAAATCAATAGCTGTCTCTCTCCTTCTGGTTTTTCAAAGGTAGTTATTCTCCTAAGAGAGGGAACATCTTTTTTTTAATGTTTTAACATTGCCTTTTCCACATTTTGCTGAGTTTGGGTGGTGGGTGGTTCTGGTTCATGGACGATTTTTATGAGCATTTGAAAACATGTGGGCCATCTGTAAAAGGGTAACATTCTAAAATAAGAGTTCTGCATTCTCAGTGCAAATACACTGGGCTTCCAGAACACCACCTAACACTGGAGGGAAAGGGAGAGAGGCACGTGAACGCTGTGATCACCTGACAAGGTAGTAGGTGAGGCCGAACTCAGGTAGGGACTGCCATGCCTGGATGAACTGCAGCTTGGCTTCAACCAGGGGCATCGTGGCCACATTCTGATGGGCTTCCATGATCCGCGCAGCCAGCTGTGAAGAAAGAGGAGACATCAAGCTTCTGCTGCATTCCCATCTGCCTGTCATCATCCCCACCAGATTCCCAGTGACAACAATAAATGCCAGGCCCAACTGCAGATCCACAGAGACTGTTCAGTCTCATTCACTCACACACACACTTTCTCTCTCTTTCTCCTTCTTTTTCTTAGAAAATATAAAAATCACTAGGGAGAAGGAGGACTAAGATCAACCAACCAATAAGCTTCTAATTTTCATGCAGATGGAGAGTTTTACATCCCTTTTCTGGGGTCTCCAGTGTGTCCATGGACAATAAGCTCATCTGTCCAATTTTTTAATTATTTCATTTCTAGTGCATTATAGTTACACATAGTAGTGGGGTTCATTTTGACATCTTCATAAACGCATGCAACATAGTTTTCTCCATTTTCGATCCCCAATACTATCCTCTTCTGTTCCCTCCTCCCTCCCCTTGAGCCCTTTCCTCTACTTTACTGGCCTTACTTCTATTTGTTTGTTTATTTTTTAATTGATGCACTATAGTTATATGTAAAATTGGAATGCACTGTGATATATTCATACATGCACGCAGCATAATTTGGTCAACTTTATTTCCCCTTTCTCTCCTCTCATCTGCCCAACTTTTAATTTACTCTTATTGGAAACATAATTTTAATTTTCAATTTGTAGGAACTAAGTCATTTTATTGCTAATTAAGTTCAATCTGGAACTATCAACCTATTAATAAAATTAACAGTAATTTAGCTGAATGCGGTAGTGTACACCTGTGTAGTTCCAGCAGCTTAGGGCTGAGGCATGAGGATCACGAGTTCAAAGCCAGCCTCAGCAACTTAGTAAGGTCCTAAGAAACTCAGAGAGACCCTGTCTTTAAAATGTATATTTAAAAAAGGACTGGGGATGTGGCTCAGTGTTTAAGTGCCTCTGGCTTCAATCCCTGGTACCAAAAAAAAAAAAAAAAAAAAAAAAGTAACAGTAATTTCATAGCAGCTTCTAACTAATACCCAGTACATAGTCAAATTTCCCCATCAACCTATTTTTTCCTGATAATGACCCTAATCAGAATTCTTTTTATTTCAGAACATAAAGAATTTACGCAAATGAATGTCTCGTCAAGATGAGCAGTACCTGCTTAGATTTGTATTTTTTTGCACACCGAGGTGACACAAAACATTCTGGGTTCATGTCCATGCTTTCGAGACTGGAAGTCAACTGAATTGAGGATTTCCGGTTTTTCATCCTCAGAAACGAAAGGATGTTGAGGACCTCTGGCTGGTACGAGCTGTCTGCCATGGTTTTGCCCTTTGATGCCAAGATGCAGGCAGCCATCCATTGGGCATATTGATTCTCCTGCAATAAAGCCAGAGAGCTGAGAAGCAAGTTCAAGTCCAGTCCAAAGTCAACCTTATTATAAACACAGAACTTCGGCTCCATAACCCCAAACCAATAGTCTCCGCACCAGGAGAGATGTGAATTGGCACTTTCTGAGTGGCTGTTAACCATCTAAAGTAACACCCAACAGTAGCTGTGTTGACTGTCTAGATGCTAAGGGGCTAGAGGACAGGAACTTGAACTTCAATCCATTCTGTACAGGGACTTGCATTTAAAGATGATCCAAGGAGTGCCCTGGGGCACAGGCAGGTCAAAGTCCAAACTACAGAGAACCTTGTTATTTTCTTTATTTTTCTCCTCCTCCTTCTCCTCCTCCTCCTCCTCCTCATCCACCTCCACCTCCTCCTTGTCCACCTCCTCCTCCTCCTCCTCCACCCCCCCCATCCTCCTCCTTTTTAAAAAATATTTTATTAGTTGTTGGTAGACCTTTATTTATTTTTATGTGGTGCTGAGAATTGAACCCAGTGTCTCCCATGTGCTAGGCAAATGCTCTACCACTGAGCCCCAGCCCCAGTCCCATATTGCTATTTTCATATTATGTCTCATCTCTATGAAAAAAGAAAACAATGAAAAAAAATCATTCCCTGATTCCCTGCATTATTTGTCCTTGGCCTAACCTTAGTAAAGATTTTAATCACAAAATAGCAATCAGGGCCATGGATGGGATCTGAATCAGTTAGTGGTAGTTTTTCTAATGTCCCTTAATGTCTGAGCTCATTTTTCACTTTGAGAGAGAACAGGTGTGGTCCCCAGCAGCTGAAAGGTATAGTTAAATAGAATTCTTCAGAGCAATAGTAGGTGTGGTATATCTGAGATACTGGCCTCAAGTTCCAACCTCCTGGTATCCATACCCTTTGCCATCTAACTGCATAGTGCATCCCACCTGAAACAGAATATATTTCCATCCCTTGACCTCCACCCACACTCATGTGATTTGCTTTGGTTGACAGAATGTGGGTGGGAGTTACAGTAAGTCAATTTCAAGTCCAAGCTTTAGGAGGCCACCCATGTTGTCAGGTGTCCTCTTGCACTTCTCCCATCACTATGAGAAGAGCTTCCTTCAGGCAGCCTGGGACTCAGAATAAAAAAAATACACATATATCAGCCCAACCCCTGGTAAGGAGATAAGCCTAGCTTGTGGCTTAAAACACATCTGACCAACTGATACCAGCTTAGAAGATCAGATTCCTAGCCAACTTGCAGATCTTCCAGAAACAAATGTTTATTTTTGAATGTCACTGGGATTTTGTTATGATGTGATTTTCGTTACAAAACAATAGCTGACTGACTCAATTGTGCTCTAATTTGAGAAAAACATCTGATAGATGTTCCCTGATCTAGTATAATTCAACTAAGAATTTTCCACTTTAGGATGGTGTGAAAGCATACCATACAACAATCTGTTTTTCACTTTTAGCACAATAAAATATATATGATATTTAGCTTTTTACTATAACATAGGCTTTGTGCTTGATGATATTGCCAACTATAGGCTAATCTAAGGGTTCTGAACACATTTAAGGTAGGCTAAGCTAGAATATTTGTAGATTAGGTATAATTAAATGCATTTTCAACTTAATAATCTTTTCAATTTAGGATAAGTCAAGAAACATGTTTTGTTCACAGGCTTAACAAAGGCAAAGTGAGGTAAGAGTTTTGTAGCTTTACTTACGTGGTCACATCTCAAATACACTTCGTTCATACCATCAGCAACTGGGATTAGTAGCTTGATTCCAAATTTTCTGCCTGCTACATTCACGTCTGGCGCAACTTCACAGCCTGAATACAAAAGACAGGGACAAAACTCAGTTGTGAGGAATCTGTTGCATCAATACCAGGCATGGCATCTGAAACAAAGGCTTTCAATGTGAGCCCCTCACATCTGGTTCTCTTCTGAACATGGAGGAGCAAGTGATGCCATTAATTAGAGGAGAACGAAATAAAACTTATAAAGAATTAGCATGGATAAAGAAAAATGATTTTCTTAAATTAAAGAAAGCTGAATTCATTCTTTTTTTTCTGGATGATGATGGTTATCCTAACTCTTAGGAACAATTATGGATATGGACTTGAAAAGAAATCAAAGCAGAGGTAATTCTCTGATTGCTACCATGATGAGAGGTAAGTGCACTGGTTAATTAAATATTTCAATTAATATATGGTTTCAGAGATTAGAATGGGCACTGACAGACATTGAATCATACATGACTGTTCTTGGCTTTAAAAAATCTATTTATTTATTTTTGGTTCTGGCCACTGAACCCAGGGGTGCTTAACCACTGAGTTCCATCCACAGTTCTTTTTATTTTTTTAAAATTGGAAACAAGGTCTCCATAAGTTGTCAACACTGCCTCAAACCTGCCATCCTCCTGCCTCAGCCTCCTGAGTTGCTGGAATTATAGGCATGTGCCATACACCCAGCATTGACGTGGGACTGGGGCTTGAACCTAATGCTTTCTCCATTTTAAGCAGATGAACAACCACTGAGCCCCAGCCCCAGCCCAGACTGTTCTTAAACTTAGAAAGCTTTTCAGGATCTTACAGTGTCTCATGGATACCAACTGTCACACTTCACAGACTCTGGACACAGTGGGAAAGAAGGGGCAGCAGAATATGAATATCCATGTTGACTAGACCACACCCAATGTTCACGTTCCATCAGGAAGAGGAGCTGCCACATGGAAAATGGTGACACCAGAGGTCCCTCCAGAAGTAAACCGTGAGCATTCTGTGGGAATCTTGCCTTCCATCTGCAAGCCACCGTGAGTGAAGGGATGCTCTTACCTCTAAGATTGAGTTTTTCTATGGGTTCTCCTTGTTCAAGTTCCGCATTTTTAAAGTAGGTTATAGATGTGTCTTTAAAGACGAACCAATATTGTTTGAAAGCTTTTAATAATAGCTTCTTTGGCCTGCAAGTTAAAGTACAGTCAACATTTCAGTCACTATCTGGAGCTGCAAAACACAGTGCAGGTGCTTCCAAGACCCCGTGGGCAACATATTCTTTCTTTTTTTTTTTTTAAATAACAATTTGCAAATTGCGCTCTCTCTCTCTCTCTCAATATGTGCTCTACCACTGAGCTGCATGCCCAGCTCACTAACTCATTTCTTTTTTTTTAATTGTTGATAGATCTTTATTTTTATTTATTTATATGTGGTGCTGAGAATCAAACCCAGTGCCTCACACATGCCAGGCAAGTGTGCTACCGCTGAACTACAGCTCCAGCCCCTCACTAACTCATTTCTAAAAGCTAGTAACGGGGTGTGGCTTTGCTAGGCACAAGTTAACACAAAGGCTCAGGAGTTAGACCTCTTGGATCCATATTGTGGCTCTGCTACAGTCTTATCTTGTATTCCTGAGAAAGATATCCCTCCTGCCTGGGCCACATGTACTGCCCCTCTGTGATGAGGGCAATTTCAAATTCACACAGCTTTATGAGGACAGAAAGAAGCGGTCTATGTGAAGTGCTTATCTCAGTGCCTGAGATAAGGCACCAGGGAAATACTTGACAAATCACTTTGATGTAATTTGTCCCATGTGACTCTGGCAACGTTTGAATTCACTGCATACTTCCTGGAGCTGAAGAGAATGGTTGATACCATCAGTACAAGCCTCATGTTAACAGACATAACAAAAGTAAGCCACTTTTTCTGCACAGTTTTCTCCTAACCCTTAAGAGAAACAAACAGAAAATGCCCAGTAAAGCATGGAGATCATCAAAGTCTAGAGCTCATTTCTGTATAGAAAGTAATATGGAGATTCCTTGGCAAACTGGGAATGGAACTACCATTTGACTCAGCTATCCCACACTTTGGTCTATACCCAAAAGGACTTAAACACAGCATACTACAGGGACACAGCTACATCAATATTTATAGCAGCACAATTCACAATAGCTAAACTGTGGAGCCAGCCTAGATGCCCTTCAGTGGATGAATGGATAAAGATAATGTGGTATATATATACACACAATGGAATATTACTCAGCAATAAAAGAGAATAAAATCATGGCATTTTCAGGTAAATGGATGGAGTTGGAGAAAATAATGCTAAGTGAAGTTAGCCAATCCCAAAAAACCAAATGCTGAATGTTATCTCTGATATAAGGAGGCTGATTCACAATGAGGTTGGTGGGGGAAGCATGGGAGGATTAGACGAACTCTAGATAGAGCAAAGGGGAGGGCGGATAAGGGAGGGGGCATGGGGGTAGGAAAGATGTGGAATGAGATGGACATCATTACCCTAAGTACATGTATGAAGACACGAATGGTGTGATTCTACTTTATGTACAACCAGAGATATATAAAATTGTGCTCTGTGTAATATGAATTGTAGTGCATTCTGCTGTCATCCATAATAAATTAGAATAGAACATATTTTGGAGAAAGATGTTCTATAGTGGCATCTGTTAGGGACAGAAAAGTTTGTGGCTTGGGCTAGACAAGGTCAGGATTGCCAACAGCAGGCCTGATGGTTGTGTTATTCAAAATAGTTAATATGAGTGAGACCTGAAGGTAGAAAAGAGTGTATAGATAGGCAAAGAAAAGAAAGTAAGAGTTATATCTGGTTCAGCAGAACAATCTTGGCCTTTGGGATTAGACCAGGTATCTCACGCTGGGAGTAGACTTCTGTATTCAAAAATGGGAGCAGGAGGCTGGGTCTGGTGGTGCCTGCCTGTAATTCCAGCAACTCAGGAGGCTGAAGCAGGAGGATTGCAAGTTTGAGGCTAGCCTCAGTAACTTACTGAGGCCCTGTCTGAAAATAAAAAAATAAAAAAGGACTAGGAATATAGCTCAGTGATAAAGTGACCCTGGGTTCAGTTCTTGGTATTGAGAGAGAGAGAGAGAGAGAGAGAGAGAGAGAAAGAAAGAGCCTGATGTTAATGTTCTGCAGAATTTTGGAAAAGTCTTTGCTTTTTTTTTTTTTTGGTAGTACCGGGGATTGAATCCAGGGGTGTTCAACCACTGAGCTACATTGCAGTCCTTTTTATTTTTTATTTTGAGACAGGGTCTTGCTAAGTTGCAGAGGCTGGCTTCAAATTTGGGATCTTCCAGCCTCAACCACCCAAATTGCTGGTATTATAGGCATGTCTACCATGCTTAGCAGGTCGAGTCTTTTAATATGTCAATACTAGTCTTCCCTTAGTAAATGTGTTAGCCTTAGCACAAAGTTTAGGGAGAATATGTTCATCTTAAAACAAACAAACAAACAAACAAACAAAAACCTCAATGTACTAAAGGGGAATAGTGTGTAAAAAATATGAAACAAATGTGAAGATCATTCTATAGAATTAACACACCCAGGACTAAGAAAAACTACTGTATTAAAACAGTATTTATCATGCTGTGAGATGTAGCTAATATAATTCTGCAGAAAAAAACTCAAAAGACTATTTGTTTAATATTCAGATTCTCAGTGCCTGATGGTATTTTCAAACTAAAATCTAAAAACACAGCTTATAACTAAAAGATGAAGATCCCAAAGTCTTAGTTTAATCCTAAGTATCTAATTATTTCTCTTTAGAATTAAGTACATCAGGGCATGGTGGTACGGGCCTGGGAGGCTGAGGAAGAAGGATCCTAAGTTCAAGGCCAGATTCAGCAACTTAATGAGACTTGTCTCAAAAATAAGGGCTGGGGATATAGCTCAGTGGTATAGCATACTTCCTGGAACTCTGGAGGCCCAGGTTCAATCCCCAGAACCCAGAAAAACAACAAATCAAGAATGAAATCCTTCTTTTCCATTTTAACTGATCTTTGAGAGTATCAAAAGATCTTAAACTTCTTTGACTATCTCCATGGTCATTATTTTTATTAAAAATATTTTTTTAGTTGTTGATGGACTTTTATTTATTTATTTATATGTGCTGCTTATAATTGAAGCCAGTGCCTCACACGTGTGAGGCAAGTACTCTACCACTGAGCCACAACCCCAGCCCACGGTTCTCATTTTTATTGGGAGCTTATTTTTAATTTTTAGAAAATATTTTGGCCCTGGGGATTAAATCCAGGGGTACTCTACCACTGAGCTACATCCCTAGTGCTTCCTTTAAAAAAATACTTTTGTTTTATTATTTTTAAAATATTTATTTAGTTGTAAATGAACACACAGTATCTTTATGTATTTTTATGTGGTGCTGAGGATTGAACCCAGTGCCTCACACATGCGAGGCAAGTACTTTACCACGGAGTTACAGCCTCAGCCCTTAACTTTTATTTTAGTATTATTATTTTTTTTGGTACTGGGGATTGAACTCAGGGGCACTTCACCACCGACCGAGCCACATTCCCAGCCCTATTTTGTATTTTATTTAGAGATAGGGTCTCGCTGAGTTGCTGCCTTGCTTTTTGCTGAGGCTGGCTTTGAACTTGTGATCCTTCTACCTCAGCCTCCTGAGCCATAGAAATTATAGGCATGTGCCACTGTGCCCAGCCCCCCAGTTCTTTCTTTCTTTCTTTTTTTAAAAAAATTAGTTTGAGGCAGGTTCTCAATAAGTTACCAAGGCTGGCTTTGAACTTTCAATCCTCTTGCCTCAGCCTCCAGAGTTGCTGGGATAACAGGTATGTGCCACTGCGTCCAGCAGGACCTCATTTTTTAGGTAATTAATGTTTTCTACAGAACCCTGTGCATGCCTGGTTGTGGATATTTCCCTCTGAATATTTTTACAGCTGCATTTGCTAAGGCTTCCTAGATTTTGTAGTCCCAGACCAGTTTCTATTTAATTTTCCCTTATTGTATAAGACATTTCAATTCCTACCTACATCTGTGTGTGTCACAAGCCTTGGCTCTGATTGCTCAAGATAGACTTTTTATTTCCCCCACAGAACTCAGTGCAAGGATGAACTTCCTTCCTGCTTTCTTGGGCTGATGGTAATTTTTCTATTCCCCATTAAATAGAGAAAACAGCCACTGCAAGTCTGCACTATTAGGCAGGTGCTTCACCAGGCTTCCTGCTTCATGTAGGCCATAACATTTATTTCCTATCCCTACATGGAAATAAAGTATCAGCCCCAAGCCAGAAGAACCTCTATCCATGCCCTTAAATCCTCCTGTGTGGCTGAGGCTTCACTTGGAGAACCAGGTCCCCTCCTGATTTTCTGAAAACTGACACTTCTCAGTTTCTTTATGATCCATATTGTATTTACGATTCTTTTATTTCCTCCAGCATTTCTATGTCATTATAGCAGGATTGGGGATTGCATTAGACCTGATGTCATGTTGTTGGAAACCGAAGCCCACATGTTGATGGGTTCTGTAGATTTTATTTTGAAAAAAGAAAGAGCTTTATTGCAAATGAAAATAAATAAATAAATAAATAAAAGGACTAGTCCAATACTTTCTTTGTGAAAAGGAAAGAAGCCCAGGGAGATGAAGGACCTGCTAGAGTTCACATTCTTCCTAGGAATAGAGCTATTCTCCCAATCCCCTCCCCTCCCCTTATCTCCCACTCCCCTTCTGCTTTTTTTCTTCATGTCTTCCTCCCATGAATTGTATTATACATTACATCCGGGGTCTTGAGACCTCTGGTAGATAAAGTGCCCATGGGTCAGATACAATGGCAATTTTGTGAATTGAGTGTAACTGTCACACCAAACGCTATTCGGGTAGCATAGGTGAAGCAGATGTGAGGACTTAACTCCAACCTATCATCTCCTCCACTGAAACATCTAGAACACCTTCAGGAAGGGTCCTGTCATCATTTGGTTATGAAGAGCTGGGTTTATTCTACAAAGAGAGTATGGCCTTTCAGTTTAATTGTAGAACAATTATGAATATTATATCAAGGTATATTTGTGGCTTCAAATAATTATTTTTTTCTTTGCCACTCTTGACTATACCAATAAGTCAGTTATGGTTACAACTATTTATATGACAGATAATAAATGAATGACCTTATTGTTTGAGGCCACACCTATAATTACATTAAAAAAACAAAAACCAAAAAACCTTAACAAACAAACTGTGGAAATCCAGTGGCAAATACTGAGGGCGGGGGGGGGGGGGGGGGAACGCCTGTCAATCAGCGGGATCTCCTAACTAACGCCTGTCAATCAACAGAACCCCTGGCCAATCCTGGAGTTCAGCCAGCTCCCCTGACCAACTCCAGTGGGACAAGGGACCCTAAAAATCCCCTTTCCTGTCCCAACCCCTTCCTGTCGTGAGCCCCATAAAATCCCAGTCCGGTCAAGCTCCCACGGGGTTTCTCCTCAGACCCTTCTCCTGTCCACCACGTCTGTCTGATCGAGTTCCGCCTGGGAGTGATATCCCCAATAAAGCCTCATTCAGTGGCCTTTTAAAATCCGCCTCCTTTGATTGCCGCCTGCCTTTTCCTGATCTTACAGTTACCTTTGGACTCTTGTTTCTCGTTTATGCCTGGTTCATGGTTCTTCTTTCCAAGTTTTTGTTTGCATCATGTATTATCGAAAGTAACTTGCATGTCTTTTAAAGCCAGCTGCCCCCAGTGAAGTGTTGGTTTGTTAAGAAAAGTCAACAAACCATTGAGTGACTTAAGTAACTGATAGACCTTCAAAAGGACTTATTTCTTTCATCCTAACAAGCCTAGGTATCCATAAAGGTGGCGGTTTTTCTTTCCATGAAAACAAAACAAACAAAACAAAACAAAATGTTAACCTTCTCTGCCTTTTTTTTTACCCCCCTGGTACTGGGCATTGAAGATAGGGGCATTCCACCACTGAGCCACCACCCAGGCTTTTTTAAAATTTAATTTTGAGACAGTCTCACTAAGTGGTCCAGGCTGGTCTTGAACTCCTGATCCTCCTGCCTCAGTCTCCTGAGTATGTGGGATTACAGGCACCCACCACTATGCAGGACTCCTCTGCCTTTTTAACAGTTTCAGATCAACTACCATTTTCACAAGGGAGAGGAGATAAACAAAGTTAACCACTCTCTCTATAAGGGCAGGATCAAAGTTCTGCCAAAGTACTGTGTCCTGAGCCTACCGGGTGGAACCTGCTAGAAATGCTAACCTGGTATGTATGTTCATTATTACTGATGCTGGTGATGTTTACACCACTGTTTAGTGAGTAAGTACTAAAAGCCAGGTAACCGTGTTAAAATGCTTCATTTACATGATTTTATTGAATCCTCCCAAAGAATAACAGGAGTTATATTCCCATCTTATAGCTCAGGAAACTGAGACTCAGAGGCATGAAAATACTCCAGGTCACCTGGCTAGTGCATGTGGTGGAACTCGGTTATCATCCACTGCCTATGTGACACCAAAGCCCATGATCTTACCTTTGAATGATGAACTTGGCTAACAGATGTGCAATTTACACTTCTGAACTCTACCTGCAAGGCTTTGTTATGGGGAATTCCTTTTCTCCTTAAAAACTACTTACCTAAACAATTTGAGATTGTCTGCAAGCTTGGGGATGTCAGTAATGTCCTCCTAGGGAAAATAGATCACATTTCACAAGCAGGAATTCCATAAGTGGTTCTGATCCTCTACATCTGCACTGTCCAAAATAGTAGCCCTTGCCACAGATAGATTTTTAAATTTGAATGAATTTAAATGAAACAAAATGATAGCCAGGTGCAGTGGTGCACACCTGTAACCCCAGTGGCTTGGGAGGCCAAAGCAGGAGGATCGCAAGTTCAAAGCCAGCCTCAGCAACTTATTGAGGCTCTAAGCAACTTATCAAGACTCTAATAAAATATAAAACGGGCTGAGGATGTGGCTCAGGGGTTAAAAGCCCCTAGGTTCAATGCCTGGTGCCAAAAAATAAAAATAAAATAAAATGATAAAGCTCTGTCCTTTTAGTCACAGTAGCCAAATTTCCAGTAGTTACCTTTAAAGAGAACACAGAGTGAATGAATGTGTAAGAATATAGTTCACTCACTCTTATTCATTCTTCCTTATTTAGATCCAATTACAATGGACCCACCTTTCTGATTAAATGTGATTAAACGAAAATTACTCCCATGATTAAAGAAGTTAAACAAAAGGTGCCACTCAATGAATGAATCAAACTGGGGGTGGAGGGTAGAGATTATAATTATAAAGCTGCCATTCAGCCACATTTCAGAGTTAAAAAGCAAGGGGTCATACGTGAGTTTTATTTCTTTATGTTTTCCTGGAAAGTTTTTGTTTTGTTTATTTCCTGCAATCGAAAAGGTTCAGGAATGTTTGAAAATGCCCCAGTGAAAGGTCCTAATTTCTGTCAATCTTGCCCAGTGGAAATATATAACCAAGTAAACAGATAAGAAGACTAGATCTGCAAATCATTTCCTCTATTCTCACAGCTGCCCCAAGCCACAGACAGGGTGGTTCTTTCTAGACTTAAGAGATCAATTCCATGTTCCATGTTAGTGAAGTGGAATTCTCAGCAGCCTTCTCCTCACACCATGCCAACTTACACCCGGGAAGGAAGACAATACAAAAAGTATTGTCATTAGTTGTGATGAAAATATCTTATAGTCCCTTGTAGAACTAACTCGAGAAAAGCTAGTCAGTTCTTGCTAAGTTTAAGTTTGTCCCATGAAGAGCATATTCCCCCCCCCACTTTTTTCAAAATAAGATAAAATATTCTCTTCTTTCTAATTTTAAAGCATCCATCCCCACCTGTCAGTCAGTAGGAGCAAAACCACAATGCTGGGCTAACAGAAGAAAGTTCATACCAAAGTGCTGTCTGCTTTTCCACCTTCTAGGGTCACTTCCAAATTAGAAAGGGCAGCTTCCACTTCGTCAACCTCAGACTCATTTGTAAAATCCTGTACCTCAGCCGACATCGACAATTTGCTGATGTGATACTAAAACGAAAATAGAGGTTTTAGAAACGTTATAAACGTGAAAGGACCATTAGTCATTTCTTCTTTCAACCAATTCCCCTGGAATGCTGAACATCTCTTATAAGGAAGTCTCCTGCCTATGCAGGGAAAATGACATTTTAATTGGACTCATTCTGAGACTTATAGTTAGTCCTGTTCAAACTTGATTCTTTCCCATCACTGATGGGACTGGTGGTAGAAGAGAGATCAGATTTGCAAGACGAATGCTTTACATAGGATGTGCGTATATGTGGACTATGAGGAACATCTTAAATTTAAATTGACTCTCCTCATTTTTATTTCTTTCACCAAAGAAACAAACAATGCTAGGCATGGTGGTGCACGCCTGTAATCCCAGTGACTCCGGAGGCTGAGGCCAGCCTCTGCAACTTAGTGAGGCCCTGTTTCAAAGTAAAAAATAAAAAAGGCTGGGCACATTTCTCTGTGGTAAAGCACCCCTGGTTTCAATCCCTAGCCGAAAAAAAAAAAAAAAAAAAAAAGCATAGTATAAAGAATGGGAAGCTTTAAGCAGAAGAAACCTAGTTTCTTTCCAGTTATGAGAACCCAAGATCTCTACCTGTAGTGCTGCAAAGATCAGCATTTCTTCTTCTGTGCAGTCAATTTCTTCTAAGAGAATAGCCCACCTGGCTTGTTCATAGAGTTGGTTTATTCGGACAGCATCATACTAGAGAAATAAACAGATGTGTGTGTATATGTATATATAAAGGCTTTTTTTCATATTCTACAATACAAAAATTCTGGAATAACTGAATCCATTCTCTGTGAATCAGATGCACTAAACCTTAGTTCAGGTAACTGAGAAGAGCAGTTCTGTCTTTCCATTGCTCCTGCTCATTTTGGTCCTGAACTCAGTACTTGAATTTTCTCTAAATATTTTCCAGAGCTTCTTCAAAGAGCCAAACTAGCCTGTCTTAGATTCCATTATTTCCCATCTCTCTATTATTTTTATCTAGGTAGTAAAAACAGACAACAAAAATAGTTTGCACTGTAAGTACTGTAATGAAGAGGGAGCCCAAGCTGATCAGTGAACTCTGATGGGACTTTTTAATGAAACTTTAAGCTGATTCTCAGTTAAGCTGGAAGATATGATGTTCAAATATTGCCAATAAAATTTTGAAAAAGAAGGACAATATTGGGGGAGGCATTTGTCCTCCCAGATCTTAAAACAATTAATATAGTATAGCATCAGCATAGTGACAAAGTATATGCTAGGGTGATATCTGGAGATAGATCTATGTATCCATATTTAATGTAAAACAAAAGTGACATTGCATGCAAGTAGGGAAGGGAATAATTCAATACCATACATGTTGAGAATGCCCAGTTATTTGGAGAACAAAAACCCCAAACAAAAAATGTACTTTAGAGGCTGGGGTTCTGGCTCAGTGGCAGAGCACTTGCCTAGCATGTGTGAGGCACTGGGTTCCATCTTCAGCACCACATGTAAATAAATAAAATGAAGGTCCATTGACAACTAAAAAGAAAAAAATATTTTTTTAAAAATGGTGCTTTGCACCATCCAAAAATATAAATGATAGATGGATTAAAGATTAAATATACAAAATCACATGAGATACCTCTCACACCCACTACGATGGCTCTAATCTACAAGATAAGAACTAGCATTAGTGAGGATGTGGGGAAATTGAAACCCTTGTGCAGTAAAATGGTGCAGCCTCCATGGAAAACAGTTTGGTGGTATTTAGAGAGTTAAACACAGAATATGATTCAGCAATTCCACTCCTAGGGATCTACCCCAAAAGAGTGAAAGCAGGTACTCAAACAGATACTTGTATACCAATGTCAACAGCAGCAGCATCCACAATAGCCAAAAAAAGGAAGCAACCTGAGTGCCTATCAATGGATAAGCAGATATATGCACACATGGAATATTATTCAGCCTTAAAAAGTAACGAAATTCTGATACATGATACAACATGGATGAACCTTGAATTAAATCAGATGTAAAAGGACAAATATCGTACAATTTCACTTATAGGAATTATCCAGAAGAGGTAAATACATAGAGACAGGAAAAGAGCAAGAGGCAAGAAAGGAAGGAGAAACAGATGCACTCACACTGCACACTCAGAGGACCTGTCACCCAGCTTGCATTTTCTGCCATTTAGTGGCTGACTTGCAACCCCACAAATGGCTCATCTGGAGCACAGAAAGGGCAGAATTTCAAAGCGCTTATTTCCCCCCTTATTAGGTGTCCTAATACATTTCAGGGGGGAGGTGTGCACTGAGAGTGAGGGGGTGGCCAGCTAGAGTTTTCGTACAGATGACACTTTCTCTCAGAGACTTCTTAGCACTGCAGTCCTGTGTGCACCACCCCGTGGTTCTGTCATGCATGGGAACCTGCCCTTGACCCTGGCCTCTGACAGCTCCTTTCCTTCCTGTGGCATCAGGACTCCAGTGCTGAGAAACGTTTGCTCTTATCCCTTCGTTCTTGTGAATGCGGGGGGCAGGGGGCCACTGTGCTAGGCCATAAAGATCCCAGGAGACTCCTGTTAACTCAGGGACAGCTGACCTGCCCTCGAGAAACCAAGAGATGAAAACTAAGAAACCAGTATATGTGTGTCAGTCTAACCCTGCTGAGATCAAGAGACCCCACAAATCGGTCCTAATTTTGATAATGAAATGACTCAGTTTTACACTTCCATGCATTCACCGAGAGAGAGAGAGAGAGAGAGAGAGAGAGAGAGAGAGAGAAAAGAAAAGAGAAAAAAGTTTTATATTTTCTTGTGAGAAGTTTTCTTACTTTAGGATTTAAATCAAAGAAAGTGTAGTATTTAAATCGTAACTGCAGTTGCTCATCCTCTTGGATTCCTTGTTCCATAAGGGAGCGTGAAGAATCTAGCCAACTAGAAAACAACAGGATAGGTTTTAAAAGCCAGTCAATTTTACATATGTACTCATTATATTATGTTATATATTATACTACTATACACACACACACACACACACACACACACATAAAACACCCTTGAAGAGAGGCAAAATAAGAACATTGCAAAAACGTAGTAAGCACATAATAATAGCTTATAACTACATTTTATCTTAGAGTGTTTTAAGGTGATAGATATGTATATATGACATACACTATATGCATTTATGTACATATGACACACACATGACATGTATATGCAAAGATGAGGTATATATGACATCTAAATATATGTCACCTTAAAACATTTTAAAATGCAGTTTTATATATACATATATATATATATATTTTTTTCTCATTCTCATTAACACTCTAAAGTAATCCACTGAAAGAACAAAGCAGTTTTTATTATCTATCTCAGTTTTATAGATGTGGAAACTCAGTCTTTTTTTCTTTTGCATCTGGAGCCACATCCCCAGCCCTGTATTTTGTATTTTATTTACAGACAGGGACAGGGTCTCACTGAGTTGCTCAGTGCCTTGCTTTTTTTTTTTTTTTTTTTTTTTTTTGCTGAGGCTAGCTTTGAACTCGTGATACTCCTGCCTCAGCCTCCTGAGCCACTGGGATTACAGGCTTATATCACGGCACCTGGCTGGAAACTGAGTCTTGGTGATGTTAGGCGATCTGTTCAAAGTCGCAGTCATGTGGTGGAGCCAGCATGGTAGTCTGTCCCAACTGCCTTGGTACCAGGTAGTTCACTCCAAAGCTAGGCCTATCTTACTGTCTAGTGCTTTCTACAATGAGGGAAATATTCATATTTGTGCTGTCCAGTGTATTCACCTTTAGCCATCTGTGGCTGCTGAACATTAAATGAGGTTAATGCCTCATTTTAATTAATTTATCCCAAATTTAGATTTAAATATTTCTATATGGCTTGTGCTTCTTGTACTGATGGTGTCATTTTCAAGTTGAAAAATAAAAGCTGGGTAATGGTGACAGGTAGAGGGATGGAGACTAAAAGTTGGTAACAAAATGCTGTGGGGATGAGCATCACCGAATACCACTGAACAGAAGTGGCCTGAACTCCCATTCTATTACTCCTTGTGGAATAGCAAGAATAATCAAGATATAATCTCCTTTCTAAAGGAAATGACAATCTTTGGCCGGGGTGGGGGGTGGGGGGCCGTGATCAAGACTTATAATAAAGGAAGAAGGTGACAGTGGAGTAAGGTATGTCAGGGAAGTGACTGATCAACCTGGATTAGTGATACTCAGGAAGAGGCCTGTGGTTGAGCCTTCAGAGACTGAGAAGTAGAGACAGGAGGTGGAGCAGTGACAGTAACAGTACCCCCATGAAGCACATTGAGGGACAGGAGGTCACAGTAGGATACAGAGACACCCATGGGAGTCAGGTCTTACGGAGAGTGACTGCTATTAACAAGGTTGACTTTGTTTGGTGGGCAATGGAAAATAAAAGAAATGGTGGTTTGAGAAACCGTGTGGGTGTATTTTCTGAGAACATTTCAAACAGAGGCCCAGGACTTGCCCTTAGAAGGCCTACAGGGACAACGTGAGCCTTGGATCTCCCCAACTGGTCATGAAAACCAACATACTCATAAACTACTCACAAACATTCCATAAAGCATACTTGGCACACCTGGAGCAGAAGAGAATTATATTTACATATATCAATCCATTGAGTTACCCAAACACACAGATTTTATCACAGTTGAAAGGTACTGGAATGACCACAGGCTGCATTTATGCCTTTTTTGCTGCTTAAGTCAACTACTAAAGCACAGTTCCCAGGACTATTAACTTAAAACTTAAACACTCCCTGATCTCTGGGACAACTCTCTCACTAAGAGAGAAGCAAAATAGAAGTCACGTCCTTACCCTGCGTTAAGCTTGGCTTTATCAATCAGAGACCGAGGCTGGTACATATCAGCAAGTGCCTCTGGTGACGGGGGTGGCTGGCTGAATGCGAGGATGTTGCAGTTTTGTTCTGTTAAAGGGCTGTCAGTGAACCAAGTTATGGTGGAGGATGCCGGAGTTCCATTGACGGGGTCATAGGTAGGAGTCATGGTCTTACTGTATAAGCCAGGACTTCCTGCAGAGCAAGAGGTAGATGGATCTCATGAGAGATTCAGGTGGGAATTTTTAGAAAAAAGAAGTACTCCCATTCCTTACACTAAAATGAAATTTGACTTTCAATGTTTATATCATTTAGAATGATCAGAGGAGTTATGATGGTTAGGAGATCAGTTATATACAGACAAAGACCTTGTCTACTGTATATTCAGTTTCTGGGAACTCAAAGATATAAAAGTTTCCTCAAATAAAAAATGTTGGGGACCATTTTTCTAACTCAAAGCTCTCTTATTTCAACAGAAGCCTTGATGCTATTAGAGAACTGGGGACCTCACAGAGCGCAGGTACAAAATATGTTTCAGGTACTCCTGAATCACATAGCAGTGCTTGGCCAATTTTAAGAATACAGCAAGTTAATTATCTGGCTCAAGTTTGCAGAAGGTACACAGACCTCTTTTATTCTTTGCATTGCAATATACTGCACAAGAAAGCCCTCAATATTGCAAGCATGCTAGAAACTTGATTATTTTGATATAAAAAGAAAATTATGATACCTCTCCAGAATTTTTACCTGGAGAAATTTCCCCTCATTCCCAATGAGAACTTGAATTCAGGAAAGAATTGCACTAAAATAGAATCAGGAAGAGAAAAGTATATTTGAGTAATCCAAAGTATCTCCTTTTTAAGTATTCTTTTATCCCCGTATCCCCGGTTTATGGACATCTGTACCAAAATTTCCATTCTCAGAAACACAAGATTTGCAATTACAACAATGAATTATTAAGCTTATCTGCTGAAAAAAAAAGGTCTGAAATAAAATTTTGTTATTTCCAAACTTAACTAGGTAGCTCTTCCTCATCTCATTGATCCTAAAATTTTATTCCTCCTTTGAGGGGAAGAGAAAGGCCTATTTTCCCTCTTTGGTTTTCTTCTACATTCACAAATTAAAACAAATCTTACTTACCTGGTGACCCTGTTGGAGAACTCTCCAGGTTGAGAATATCTTCAATTATGGGCTCCTTATTATTTTTATCTTTCTTTTTCTTTTTCTTAAAAAAGTCACCAGAAGGCTTTAACAAGGAAAGTTCTTCTGATCTTCTAATATCTAAAATAAAATAATAAATAATAATTTTTTTTAAAAGAAGAAAAATAAATAGGATAAAGAGCATTTCGAGACTCAGAGCCATTTTCTGCATTTAACACCATATCTCCAGAAATCCCCGGGAAGTAAACAGAACTAAATTGAATCACTTTTAAAGACATAAAAGGGGAATAGTTGTCTTTAGACTCTCTAAACTGTGTGTGTCTGTGGGTAAATAGTGGAGGAAGATTCAGTCTAATATAATTTCTAGTTTGCTTTTTAATTTATTATGAAAATACTTCAAATACATTCAAAGCAAAGGAAATAGCATAATATCCTCCTTCCTACACTTCACTGCCAGCCTCAACCACTACTAACGTTGTACCATTGTTGTGATTTCCATTTGCCACCAACTTTTCCCTGCCTCCCTCCGTTTTGTTTTTGTCTTAAAAAAAAAAAATCAAGGGCCCATCTCCTTTTTTCTTTGTGGACCCCAAACCCCTAAAACCTTCATCTCATACACTGTCCAGCAGGTCTTTTCACACCCTGCCACCTCTTCTGGGCGCTTGCCATTTCACTGCTTCCAGAGCCTTTGTGTCTCTCTCTGCCTGAGGGCTTGCTCTGGAGGCCAGCAGGGCACGCAGTGCTCTCCAAAATCATCCCTCAGTGGTGCACAAGCACATTGTCCCTAGGGTGGTAAGCCCTGAGGCTGCGGCTGAACTGTCTCTCAGAGGTCCCCAGTGGCCCACAGCTGAGGTTTGATAGTTTGATATTTCCAATCTCACTTCCCCACCCACACCTGGTGTTTACTGATAACATCTGCTAAGAAACTGTTTATACTTGACTTCTCTCCTCGGGTCTGCTTCCATAGATCCCAGACTAAGATAAGTCCCCTTCCCTGCCATTCACCCAATATGTGCATTATTGCTGATCAGAATTGCCAATAACCATTACCACACTGGTTCTTGGCTATAACACCAAGAACAAGCCAAGGGATGTGATGACCGAGGGTCCCTGGGCAGCATTCCTGGGTGTCCGTGCACTGGCTCCTGTTAGATTCTCTCAATCAATCAGTTCACACACTGCTTAGTACCAAAGTGGAGCCCAGCAGTGCAGCTTGATTCTCTCCCCAGTAGCCCGGGATGTCTGACTGACAGGTTGCAAAGCACACCTGCGGCCACTCAGAATGCATGATTTATGCACAACCCTAGAGATGAACCAAAAAGCCTGGCTAAAGATGTAAGCATTAAACAAAAATCAATAGCAGCACCTCTATCTCCAAGTCCGGGATCTGTGTCCTCCCCCCCACAGTCCCCCACTGACAAACACAGTGTGGGGGGGACCTTATACAACCTAAATGGATTTAGCTTCAGTTGATCAGATATAAAAAGACAATGATTGGAAATGTCAACTTCCTTCCTTGCCTCCTGGGTTTTACGGTACTGGGGCACTAAAACACTGAGCTACATCCCCATCCCTCTTTAAGATAGGGTCTTGCTAAATTGCTGAGGCTGGCTTCGAACTCAAGATCCTCCTGCCTCAGCCTTAGTGTCACAGGGATTACAGGTGTGTGCCACTGTACCTGGCTCAGGAAGTGCTTTCTGCCCTCATGCTATTTCATGCTGTACTGGCCCTCCCTGTGCAGCACTGGCATTCCCAATCCTACTGATCCTTTCCCTCTTTTCTCTATATTGTCGCCCCTTTTAAAGCATCCTCTATTATTTTCTTATTACATTTATTGGCTATTATTTGCCTCTGCCTGCTAGGATGCAAGCACCAAGAGGGCAGGAAACCTAGAATCTTTATCACTAATGTCTCCCCCGCTCTCAACAGGCTGCCTGTCACATAGTAAGTGCTCAGTAAACATTTGTTGAATGATGCGGTTCACAGTTGAATGGAGGAGACAGATTCCTCAAGGATATATTATGTATTGGGTGTTCAAGAACTGACTTTTGGTCTTAGTATCAAACTTCTTTGATATGAACACTATCAAAAATAAACACTTCAAAAAATATAAAAGGAGAGCACCTTCATAGACCCAGTTTTCCTCCTTTTATGAAATCTCAAAAAGAAGAAATGGGTTAAATAGTGTTGTCTCTATGAGTGTTTTACTTTGGGACACAGATCCATAAGGAATTAGGCTTCCATTCACAATTAGTGTACTTTTCTGCTTAAAATAAATCTCACTGGTAATTTAAAATAAATCTCACTGACTCACAGCTATTTGCTGGAGTCAGGTGTTAGTGAAGTAATGGAGACAGCAGCAGCAGCAGCAGAAGAAGTGAAGATACGTCAGCTCTTTCAGTGATGAAGGGTTTAACAGAAACTCTTTCTGGGGGGGGGGTTGTCTTTAATAATGATTTGAGCGTAGCTTGAAGAAATGAATTTGCAGAGCAATCTTCGTGGTTTGTCTCTTCTATCTATGAAGGTCTTTTTTAGTTTTTGCTCCCTAGATTTAACTGATTTATTTATTTATCTTTTTCCCCTATTTTTTATTGGCACATTCTTGTTGTACATAATGGTGGGGTTTATTGTTACATATTTTCACATGCAAATGAGATGCAAATACATGCAAACATAACAACATAATTGGACCAATATCACTCCCCAGTATTCCCCCTTTTTGTTCTCTCCTCCCTGCCCTGCCCTGGTCCCTTACCTCTACTCTATTGATTGCCCTTTGAACTGCATGAGAGTCTCTCAACTCTTCTTTTCCCTTTTACTTTACAAATGTCTTTAAAAAAATTTTTTTTAAGTTGTAGATGCACACAATACCTTATTTTATTTATTTATTTTTATGTGATGCTAAGGATTGAACCCAGTGCCTCAACACATGCCAGGTGAGCACTCTACCACTGAGCCACAACCCCAACCCTACAAATGTCTTTTTGAAACAGTTTTAAGCTGTATGGAAATGAATCTGATGTGGGTCAAGGATGTTCTATTTAGTTTAACTGCACTGTGATGGCTGCAGTACCTGGACTTTGCAGTGTACTTCCCAATAAAGCGGGTGCTTTCTAATCAGCCATTCGGGGTATGTAGAAAGCAGCACACACAAGCGTCTAAAGGGCACAGGGGCCCCTGGGTACTCACTCAGGCTTTTGCAGATGTCACTGACAGCCTTAAACACCACAGCCGAGAAGCTGACTCGCAACCTCACCGTCTTCATGTTAGGCAGCCGAAGGCGCAGCATTTTGTGCTGAGGGGTGAAGAGAAGCTTGGCATCTGCCTGAACCCCACATTTGTCCAGGGTCCAGTGGGTTTTCAGAAGCCAGCAATGTTTCTGTTCCCACCAAAGAGCAAAATCTGACCAGTCTTGAGCTATGTCTACAAAGATGGAAGACACAATTAGGCAAAATGAGGAGAAGCAGAAGGAGCTCTGGAGGGTTCAGACTGCCCCGGAATCCATTTCACTGTGTATAAAACCTGGAATAAACAACCCTCTTTGGCTCCCCATCTCTTTTTATAGCTCAAGGCTCAACAATCCTTGGCTGCTCTACAGTCACCAAGGCCTGGCAGGGAGAAAACAATGTATGAACCCTCCCATCATTTACATTTAAGTAGCAAGAGGAGCAGAAGCATGACATTTTCGTTTTTGACGAATGCTGATGCTGAAGTTATTTTTCCTAAAATCCCTCTGTGCCACTGTCCTTTCTGGAAGGCCAAAAGCATGTGGCTTTGTTTAATGCATCTTATTTCTCTCACAGAAATAGATTCTTATTCTGGGTGCAGCAGCGCATGCCTGTAATCCCAGCCGCTCGGTTAGGCTGAGCAGGAGGATTGCTAGTTCAAAGCCCAGTCTCAGCAATATAGTGAGGCCCTAAGCAAGTTACTGAAACCCTGCTTCAAAAATTAAAAAAAAATAGAAACAAAAGGGCTGGGGATGTGGCTCAGAGGTTAAGCACCCCTGGGTTCAATTTGTGGTACCAAAAAAAAAGGAAATGAATCCTTACACTCCAGATCACAAGGTATCAACAGTCCCCAAAGTCCACATAGAAGTGCAGTAAAGCTGACGTTTCCCTCTCTCAATAATGGCCCAGTCTTCTAGTACCACCATAGTCCCATTTTCAAAACATCTACACCAAAATCAGAGTTGCATGTTTTCTCCCTCTCAACATTAGCACTGACATTGAATCTTTCCTCTCCTTCACCACTGGCTTAAAGGTGAATCCCTTCATCAACGTTGTAGTCAATATTCAACCATTCTTTTGGCTAAATACAGGGATGCTAGTGTTTTTGTATGGATAGGAAGTGTCTCCACAGATTTTATGCTGAAGGCTTGGACCCCACTGTAGCAGTGTTTAGAGGTGGGGATTTGGGCAAATGATTGGATCCTGGGAACTCTGATCTCATCAGTGGATTAATCTATTGAAGGTTTCATAGCTGATTCTAGGTTAAGAACGTGGGTCACTGGGGCCAGGTCTGGGAAGGACATAACTAGTCCTTATCCACTTCCTTGAGCAAGTGTTTTTTCATTCTTTCTCTTTCTCTCTCCCTGTCTCCCTCTCTCTTTCCCTGAGACCTGAGGCAGATTCATACAATGAAATATTATATAGCAGGAAAATAAATGAAACAATATGAGTGACTATCTCAGACGTAATGTTGGGTGAAAGAAGATGTGTAAGAGTATATCCTGTATAATTACATTTATATGAAGTTCAAAAACAAGCAAAATTGTTCCTGTGATGTTAGAGGCCAGGTTAGTAGTTACCCTTAGTGGACTAACAATTAGGAGAAATCAGATTTGGGGCATGGGTCGGAGAACAGATTAGGAAACAGGTCATGGTCTATGTAATCTGGGTGATTAGTTACATGACTGAAAATTCATTGAATCATACCCTTATGATAAATGTACTTTTCCACATTTCAGTCAATTTCCTTAAAAAGGCTTTATCTCATTAGCATAAATAGGGAAGCTATTACCAAAGTCTTTTCATAAACAAAGGAAATAGAATGTCATCAAATTTTAGGCCTAATAATGTTGACATGGTGACTTCCTGATGTGAAGACTCTGACCCAAGAGACTTCACTTTCTCTGTTTGAACAAGTACAGTAGCAGATGATAGATAAATGTTTTTATAGTTTGGGTCTGAAATGTCCCCCAAAAGCTCACATGTTGAAGGCCTGTCCCCAGCTGGTGACAGTACTGGGAGGTGGTGGAAAATTTAGAAGGTGGTCTAGTTGTAGGAAGCAGATCACTGGGGGTGTGCCTTTGAAGGGTTTATTTTTCCTGCTTGTTCTCTCCCTACCCCCAAACTTCCTAGCCACCACGAGGTAACCTCTACCACATGCTCCTGCCATAATATTTGGACTTACCCCAGACCCAAAGTAATGGAGCCAACTGGCTGTGGACTAAAACATCTGAAATCACAAGCCAAAATAAACCTTGCCTTTTTAAAGTTGATTTCCTCAGGTATTTTGTCACAGTGACAGAAGGCTGATTAACACAGTGTTAAAAGACACATCGGCACCAAATGCACTTTTTCATTGATCAATCAAGTATTAACAGGGAACTGACACAGTGGTTTAATGCCATGTCATCTAAAATCATCTTAGACATTACCGGTGGCAAGGACTTTGTCCATGTGGAAGTACAGCACTCTACCTATTTGGGAACATGAGTTTGTCACCAAAGACTCAAGCTTTCACAAAGGTGGTAAATTTTGTTTGAGGTTCTTGCAGGACCCATTATTTCTCTCTGTCCTGGAAGAGATTGGGGAACAAGGAAGAGGGCTGTGCTCTACAGGCAACTGTAAGATGAATGACCAGAAGAAATTACATGATCTGGCAACCTAGACCAACTATGCAGCAGTGATGTAGCAGAGAGCATTTCTACTATACAGAAACCATCGAGAAAGAGGAACTTACTGATCTTTTCTACCAACTTGAGCATCACACCCCCGACATGCAGGTCTCCGGACACTCTCAGTGTGATGTCTCTTGGCTCCTTTTCATTTGGATTGTGAACTTGGACCATGAGCTCCCAGGATGCAGATGCAAAGTCACTGGATGAGATCATAGTGGCACAGGCAGGTGTCTGTCGAATAAAAATGAGGACATAGATCAGAACAGGTGAGAAGGGAACTGGAAAGGGCTAGTAGATCCTGCAGAACAAAACACTTTTTTGTTTCTGTATTTGATTTTTGCCTGGTCTTCAAAAGATTCCACAGCGTTCCTGGTGCCCAGACATTAAATTCAGCATCTTAATAGTAGAGACAAAATGTCTTATAAAAATGGACCTAAATCATCTAAATTTCTGTATTTTATCTTTCTGTCTACATCCACACTTCCAGGACCCCTTGGCTATGTTTTGTTGTTTGCCCATCCAATACATCAATTTTTACTTTCCTTCTCTATTGAATTTTCTCGGCTTTCTCTGAACTATTCCAACAAAAGTCAATTCTCCATGGTATATATATATTTTTTTAAATCAACATTATTGAGGTACGATTCACCTAAAACAAAACACGCAGATTTTAAATGACATACAGTTTGATGTATTTTGTTGCATGCAGATTGTACTTCAACAAAGTTGACTTTAAAAAAAGATTCCATTAAAACTTTTTTCTATCTTTAATAAATTTGTATTACCACATTCCTCCCCCAAATATCTGTATCTTCTGGCATGAAAGCTCAAAAAAATAAAATAAAAACACAACAAAATTATTTCTATGTCAGTCATTATTCTACTTTAAACACATATAAGTAAAGATATAGGCCATTAATAATCAGTGCTATGTATTTGATTTACTTAAGTTACTGTATTAGATCATATAGAAGTTGATATGTAAATGCACTTTTGGCAAAATAATTTTAAAACAGGGTGAGACACATAAAAAGCCTACTCTTCAAAGTGCAGATGGGGGTGGGAACTTCAAACCTCTTAGCTCAAAGGAAGAAACTAAGCAGTATCAACACTAAAATGTATCAGGGGTTATAGGAACATTCGAATCCAAAACTGGCAAGACTAAAAGTTGAGATGTCAGTGTCTTTTAAATAGTAAGAAATGATACTACAAATCCTGGTTGTTTTAAGATCATTTAAATCATTATGAGAAATCCATGTTTTCATAAGGCCTACACTGAGAAAAATCAATGCACTCATATTTCCACATCAGGGTTTCTTTTCTAACTGTAAGCACACAGATCCCTTGGGGATCTTATTAAAATGCAGATTCCATTCAGCTGATCTGGAGTAGGGCCCTGGGCCCCTGCATTTCTAACAGCTCCAGTGATGCTTTGTAAGGATTCTGGCTGTGGAAATGTACAAGGCAGTGTTCCTCTGGTGCGCAGACTCCCAGAAGGTTATAGGCACTCTGTTTTCCACACTTGGAATGTTTCTCCCTGGAACTAGTAAGATGACCAATACATGCTCAGTGCCTAGCTGCTATGGTAATGTCCTTCTGAGGAGGCTCTGTGCTACACATACAGTCTTATCAGCTTTGACCCTCTTTTTTTTTTTGTTATTATTAATTTTTTTTTAGTTGTAGAGGGACACAATACATTTATTTTATTTATTTATTTTTGTATGGTGCTGAGGACTGAACTCAGTGCCTCACACATGCTAGGCAAGCGCTCTACCCCTGAGCTATAACCTAGCCCCAGGAACACTGTTTTATAACAAATCAAATTGAACCCATCCATGTCATACTACTCTTGAGTTTATATGAAACTCCACATTTGTTAGCACCAGGACAATCTAGTTAAATAGAATGGCTGGCTCTGCAAACCTGAACAGGCTTAGAACAGATTTAGTATGTCTGAATCAATCAAGAGTTCAGAGTATTTCCTAATGTTTTATAACCAGAGGATTCAAAGGCGGCAATACATAGATACATACACCTCTCATTGCAGAGGTTCACAGGGCAACCTCTTGCATAAGCAATGCCCTGAAGAGATTATATGAGGCCTCACTGTTGGCTTCTGTCATCATTAGTTTGCAGTATTATTTTCTGGGTAATGCATTGTGCATTAACTATTGTCCTTGAGTTACCTCCTTCACGCTCTGGGCAATTCCCATTTCTAAATGAGAAAACTCAGGCTCAAAGAAGTTAGGCTACTTGTCTGAAGTAACACAGGTTAGATAGTGGAGCCCAGACATTAATCCAGATCTTTCTTACTCCTACTTGCCTACCACACTGGGAAATGTCCTGGGTAATTAATAGGAAAGATAATGTTTAAAACCACAGAGTGAAACTTTTCACAGCCTTTGCATTTCTATCAACACAAATCTTTACCCAGTGGAGAGACAATAAAGACAGCCCCTTCATAGGTGAACTCACAACTTGGCATTGAAATGCTTGGCTGCAAGAGCCTTATAATTTCTAAATTGCTATGCTCTGAGCTTTCATTTTAAAATGTTTTGTACATAAAGAAAATGACCTTTCTTTTAAGGTGACTCCTTGTACATAAAGAAAATGACCTTTCTTTTAAGGTGACTCCTTGCTGCTGTTCCATGGACAATCAGACACCAGGTCTTTTCCTGACCCTTGTTGATTAAAACACTCCTTGTATAGGCAATAGATGGTGATTTCCTTACAACGAAGTCCTACCTGGTTCTAACCTGTTTTCCCCACATTCCTTTCCTATCGTTCTGAGCCTTGTGTTTTTGAATGAACTTCTCATCTGCAGCAAGCTGTTACTTGTTGAGAACAGCAAACTTTAGCTGGGGAAAACATATCTTAGGAGACCCAAACAAGAAACAAAACGCAATGGGAGACGTGCCTTTCCTGGTGAAGTTCAGCGGCCCTTCACAGAAAATGCAAGAGAGAAATCGAGGAAAAAGGGTAGGTAGTGGGAGATAAGCCCCACGCTTTCCCTGGAGGATCAGGTGGTGCTCAGTGTCTGAAGGCCATTTGCTGTGTTTGTCGCTAGCACTGCGGGGTCCTGGGGTGGGTGCCTGGTGGGCCAGAAACCTGCCTCTTACCCATTAATGCTGCAGTACCTGGGACTGGACATAAAGTTTTTGCGCAGCCAGAAGCACAGGCCAAAGAAAGTGGTCGCACCCCAACGACATTATTTTCAATCCAACAGCCGTTTAACTGAAGAGGGCTGCACCAGTGAAGGGGACAGCGGTCTCAGGACTCAGCAGCACGCATCAAAGCCTCCAGAACCCCTGTGCCCAGCTCTAAGCCCTGAGCACCCACCTTCTTTTCCGGCCTGTTGCGTCCAGTCTTGCAGATCGACACGTGAAAAGGTGCACCCCTAGAGACCCGGGCAGATACCACCCCAGGCGGGGCCGGGGGCGGCGCTGGCGAGGTGGAACTTGCGGGGACAAGCAGTCGCAGCGGCAGTTCGGCTCGGTTATGGCAGGCAGTGGCAGGTGGCTTGGTGCGCTGGCGAAGCTGCTCCGGGACCTCCCGCAGAGGCTCGGCGTCTGCAGGCAGCCCAGCACCGCGCACCAGGTGCACCTTCTTGGTACGCGGCCCCCAGCTACACCGCCAAGGCCAGCGCAGCGGGGCAGGAGAGAGCACGCCCAGTCCCGGGCTTGCCTCGTCTTGCGGAGAGCAGGCACAGTCTACGGATTTTTTTTTTTTTTTTAAGAGCAAAAGGTGGTAAAAGGGGTGCTTTGGAGCAAGATGGCTGGAGGACCTGGGACACGTGCTCACCCTGCGCCCTCTCCTGCTGCCTCTTATCCCTCTTTTCTTAGACTACCTTGGATTTTCCCAGCACTCCCCCCCCCCCCCACCCCGGGATCGGCCCATGTGCTTGAAGTTTTGCACTTTTTCTTTCCCTCAAGGTACACCAACTGCCCCCACCCCCTGGGTGTGCGCAGCCCTGGAAAATCCCCGTTTCCTTGTAAAGAGCCCTGGAGCGCTTGTGATCAGCGACGTGGGAAAAACAAAACGATTCATCTCTGAGTAAGGCGTGATGCAAATCCTCAAGAAGATTTGATACCTAAGGATGGAAGACCCCCTGGTGACCCAAGGCCTATACTGGTGAGGCAGTCTGGACCGCGCCTGGATAGCTCATCTCAGGATCATCACTCAGTCCAGACTGTTAGCTTCCTGTCGAATTTCATTGGTTTCATTCCCTACAAATTGGTCTATCCAGTATAATATTCCCTTTGCTATTCAGATCATTTAAAATATTTTTTTTTCAAGGTCTTCTGTTTTGAGATTATCATTTTGTATGACTTTATTTTTCTTTACACTAAGTGGGGATTGGTGGCTCTTAGTATTAAAGTATTGCTTTCTATTTCTTTATTCAAATCTCTCCATCTTACCTTTTTATTTTTTGGAAGTATGATGTGAGTTGCAAGTGTATCAACTCTTTTGCAATACTACTTTTATCTTTATGCAATACTACTTTTCCTCTTTTCAAAAAAATTTTTAAATTTAAGATATTTTATCTCATATAACTTTTTGTTTTAAAATGTGTTGCATACCATAATTTTTCTATCCCAGCTTTCTTTTGCCGACTTTCATATGTAACATTCTTATATCATGCTTTCAGTCTGTGTCCTTAGATTTAGTAGCCTGTAAATTACATAGTTGTATTTTTTTTAGATTTAATTCTGTTATTCAAGCTTTTCGTTTTGATTGGTGTTATGTAATAATGCATTTATAATTAAATGAATTTCTAAAAGTGGGAAAAAAAGAATCTTCTGTGTTCATGGTGCAAATAATGAAATAGTATCTATTATTAGTTACCCATACAATGATAAACTGACTTGGAAATTAACACTGTCAAAAAGGAAAATCTTGTCCTATTTGGGAGCCTAAGGTAGGAGGATCACAAGTTCAAGGTTAGTTTCAGCAAACTGGAAAGACCCATGTTACAAAATAAAACATAAAAAGGGCTGGGAATGTAGTTCAGGGGTGGAGAACCCCTGAGTTCAATTTCTAGTACTGCCAAAAAAAAAAAAAAAGAGAAAGAAAAGGCATGCCTACATTATCATGCCAGACACGAGTAGAGAAATATAGTCATAGTTCATAGTCTTTGAATACAAAAGGGATATAAATAAGTAGAAGGTCTTTGAAAGTCTCAGCTGCTTCAACTTGTTAAACCGAGTAGCTTTCTTCCACTAGTGCGGTCCCACTATCTTTGATGAACCTTTAAAGTTAAAAAAAAAATTCTACGTATTCTATAATTTAGTCTGAGAAAACTGCTTGAAGGAGGTGGAGGGTTGTTTTTTTTTTTCTGATTGATGGTTTCATTTGACAAAGCAAATGGGGTACTACCCAATATAAAGGTCTGCATTGAGTCTTCAGCTAATAAACATGCTAAATATCTGGAACTAAGTAAGAAATGCAACAGACAACTAAAAAGTATTTTTTATTTTCATCAAGACTTTGGGATGCACAAAATGGGCTGGCTGTGTTCATGTGCAGGGAGAACATGTTTTGTTCTGCTGAAAGCGGAATGTGCTTATAATAGCTATGTTCTCCTTTCCAACTGCATGGATAACCAGCACTCTCAATGCCCAGGCAAGTTCTAAAATGTTCTTCTTGCCATGGTGGAAAGGGTGTGTCCTGATGTATCTGCAGCCCCTGGATGAAGAGGGTGAGCAAGAGCAAGGAAGAATAAAAAGAGCCTCACCAGAGGCTGTGCTAGAGCCAGATGTTTATAATGAAGAAGCAAGAAACACACCGACTCTCCTTCCCTCTGGGTCTCCTGCAGAGTTCCTTCCCTTTCCTCTTCCTTTGCCCTTTCTCTTGTTATACTGCATCCATCTCAGGCAAAAGACACAAAGGAGATAAGAGTGATAATTAGGTCTTCCTCCCTGCTAATTATAAAGTTCCTTTCCATGGAGATAATAGTTACCTGTTTCTTTGGAACCTTCCAGAGATAGTCTATACATGTAGATTATTTTTGCTTCTTAAGCAAGTAATAGAATTTCCAAACATTGCTCTGCATTTTGCTTTTCTCACTGTAATATATTTGGGTGACTGTAGAAGACACCAGTCATATTCATAACTTGGAATGTCCTTTTTAATATGCATGGAAATACCTATGTTTTAATCCTAGTCCAGAAGTCAGAACTCAAATTCCCTTGCAGCTGGGGCACAGGCCTATGACTTACGCGATTTCATTCAGATACAAAAGGATTTTAGTTTGGAAGTGAGTGAGCTTCCATTCTTCTGATGTGGCTGGTGGCATGAGTGCGTGAGTGTGAGGATGGTAGTGACAGTGTTGGTGATTTCCTGAAGGCTGACTTCCTGATGTAGAAGGCATGTGACAGCATTGGCTAGTGGCAGTAACAAGAGTAATGAAGTCAAGGTCACATGCTGCAATGGTGATTCCTCCCTCATGTCAGTTCTAAATATTGTTGCAGGTATTGCCCTTTAATTTTTTTCCCATTGCAGTGCTGGGGACCAAATGCATGGCCTCAGGCTTGCTAGGCAAACACTCTACCAACTGAGCTACATCGTCAGCCCCAGACACTGTGACACTGTTCTTGATGCTTAGCTCCAAGTCTCTTTCTTTAGTTGTCCTCAAAAATTCTGTGAGTATTGTTATTATTTTTCACTCAAGGCTTAACCTACCCTTGGTGGCTGTCATGGGTTCTGTTACATGTACCTGACAAAGAATATCATACCCAGAAGTGAGGAGCAGATGGGACTTTGGGCAAAGAGGGGACAAACATTGCAGGGAGGAAAGCTGGTGGATTCTTGTTACGCAGCGGCAAATATTTGCTTAAACTACCATATACAATACTTTAAGATGTGGATTGTGAGCTGAAGGAGACTGGAGCATTAGGGAAACATAACCTGAATATTCACAATGTTGATTTGAATGGATGACTTTTTGCCTTTTCAACAAATTATTGATAGAGAGGATGTGCCCAGATCAGAAGCAAACTGCTGACGGGGGAGACTGAGACATTTTCCTTTGCCAGGGCAGGCTCTCTGCTGTAGGTAGAGGTCCAACTTGACTGAAAATTCCACAATTTGGGCTGAAAGAATAAACTACCATTTTCTTCAAACCAAAGCAAGTATACACAGCTGTTTGAGGGAAATGAATAGCAGACCTTTGTAATACCATGATTATGAAGGTAATTGAAAGAGCCCATGTACCAGATGCATGGGTAGTGTGTGTTGTTCAAAACAGCCACAAGATCATCAAGGGAAACTTCCAGTATTCTCCAGTGTCCTGTGTTTAATTCTCATTATTCATGGTAGTTTTTTTTTTTTTCATAAAGTTACTGCAAACATGGAATTAGCCAGTACTGACCATTGCTCCTAAGGGAAATATGCACATGTGTGTGCACACACACATTTTATATAGATTACAACTCTCGGTCCTACAGACAGCTCATCCTGGTAGATCCCCATCCCCTACCCCCGTGGTCCTGGAGATTGAATATGGGGTCTCATGCATGCCAGGATATAGACTAATGATCTATATTCCTAGCCTGAGCCCCTTTTAAAAAAATGTTGAAGGATTAGAAGTGTTAAGCGGCTGGCCTGAGGTCACCTCACTAATAGGGGCCAGAATAGGATTCAAATTCCATCCAAATGGCCCCAGAGCCAGAGCTTCTTACACTATACTACTTTGGGCTCTCTATCTTCTGGTCACCTCTGCATGAAAGCAGAAAGCAGAGTGTTGCTTCAGTGGTATGTGAGCACAGTAGGGGCAACTCAAGATTTTTTCTACCAACAGCAAAAGCACAGTGAGGATGGGTTTTGGAGTTACAAATAAGATTTAGCTAGCAGACAAATTCACAAATGTGGAATTTTCTAGTCATGAGGGTGGACTATATAAAAAGCTAAAAGAATTAAAAATGGCTGTCCTTGGGGGAAACTGGATATGGAATGAGAGGACATTGAGTATGGAACTGTTACTTATAATCAAACACAAGTTTTAATTTGTCAAAATATTTAAAGTAAGTAATTTTTCAAAAATATCTCACATCACTGCTTCTCTCATACTTTTCCTTCTCCTTCCAGTGGAATCGTAAGAAATGTGATCTGCTGTTGTTGGGTATCCTTTCCCCAACCAACTCATGAGGATCCCAAGATTATTCTAGGAAAGTCACAGCATTCTGGAAGGGGGTCTGTTGTCTCCACTTCCCACTGGTCTCTGAAAGTCTGTCTTCTTTAAACACGTACTTGAAAGAAGTGTCTTTCTTCTGAGCTCAGTTCAGAGTTGAGGCTAGCCCTATGGCTCCCAAGGCACACAATGAGCACCTCTTTGGCATCTTCATTCTGGGAAGGGGATAGATAGTTCCTGAGGTGGGAATGGAGGCAGATAGCCCCAACTGCTTACTTGGAATTACATATGGCCCAGTTGCTTCCAATCCTTGATGGCCAGGAGGGTGTGAGGTATAGCCTGCAATGTCCTGGGTCACCTAAGCAGCCATTTATAAGGTAAGCCTTTGGTGAGTTCTTTCTATGTGCCAGGCACAGTGCCTCATTCTTTGCATGCATTATCTCATAACTTCAGGTAGCATTTTACAGATGAGGAAACTGAAGCTTAGGGAGTTTAAACAATTTGCCTGGGGTTGCCAGGCTACTAAATGGCAAATTAAGGGTTTGAATTCTCCTATTTAACTTCTAAACCAATGTTCTCAAGGGCTCACAAGATTGTCTGCACACACATGCCATTTCCTAATTATATCTGGTTGGGAGAGGTCCAGTTTATGGCAGAGTATGAAACTTTATTGTCACAGTGAGGGCTTTGCCTCCCTGGATGGTTAGCTCTGTGCTTCCTGCCTTTGTTTAGACTGTTCCTTGCATCTGGACTGCCCTCCCATCCATTCCTAATGTGCAGATCTTCCTTTAAGACCCAGCTCTGCAGGAGGCCAGACTGTGACAACAGTATTTGGAGGAAGGAGAAATTTTAACTTTGAGTGAAGATTGACCTTTTAATTATTACATGGAACTGGACAATCTGTTACTAAGCAGATTTCCCCTCAAAGGCCAGCCATGTCTGGAGCACGGCTCCAGATACAAGAGGCCCAGATGAAAGCTGTTCTGATTTTCTTCGGTGGGATAAAAACCAATATCCCCCTTTTTTGTCCCAAAAGGCAGAAGGGGAAACAAAACAACAACAAAAAATTTTTTTAATTGTACTCCATGATCTTGTTCGACCAATTTACTTGTGATAGAAATATATTTTAATAATTCCTAATGTAATTTCAAAGCTTTGTATTGTTCGTATGTACCCACTTTATTTTAATCCGTTGAATCTACTGTTTCAAATTATCTCCATTTCCCCCCAACCTAACACTGTGCTAAATCTTTGTGCAAGTGCTTAATTGCTTCCTTATGACTTTTTTTTTTTTTTAACATGTAGGATTACTTGGTCAAAGATTATGGGTATTTAAAGGGTTTTGGTGTGATTAGATTATCTTTTCTTTTTTTTTAACCAAAAAGATTGTACTCAGTAATATTCTCTTTAGCAGTATGTCAGAGCTCCTCTGAGATCATTATTTGTTGTTATCATGCGCTGTCTTTTACTAAAATTTGAAGTGTTCTGCCAGGCCTTTGGGTTACACAGCTTTGGACAGGTAAGTGAGATTGCGTGGGAATATATGGTGCACAACTGAAAATATAATATGCATGTGTTTATTGCTTTACGGTTTAACAAAAAACATTTTCACATACCTTAGTTCAAGGCTTTTCAGACTGTAACAGGTATATGAAGCTCCCGAGGATCTTATTAAAACGCAGTTTCTGACTCTAGGTCTAGGATGGGACCTGAGAATCTGCATTCTAGCTCCCAGGTGATGCCAATGCCGCTGGTATGCAGACTACATTTTGAAAAACTAGCCTTCATTCATCAAAGTTCCAATAATAATTTACCCAGGTAGATCTTATCATCCTTATTTTAATGAGGAGGAAATTAAAACCTAGGTTAAGTAACCTGTCTGCAATGCTAAACATGCAGCCAATTTGGAGCTTGTTTTTCTATTCATTTTATTTGTTCCTTCACTCACTTATTTATTTATTTTTTCAGATGCATTATAAGTGAAATCAAGTCATTGCTTTGTGTAACTTGTCTTCTATGAAAAAGACCAAAAGTCAAGTACGTTGATACAAATAAAACATAATTCCAGGTAATAAAAAAAAATGTTTTAACAAGGAAATAAACCAGGGTAAGGGGTTGATTATAAATCAAAATAGTGTTCTGAAGCTAAAGTTTACTGCTTGCTTCTCCTCAAATAAAAGATTCACTATTGCTCAGCACTTGTTGGTTCGTGTTTGGTTTTCACATTCATTTCCCAACTTAATTCTCACAATAACCCTGTGTTAAAGGTAGGGCAAAGACTACTGACACAGTCTAAACAGGTGAACTAGCAAAGCTTCTTCAACTAAAACACAGAGGAAGAGCACCACCTCATTAAACAAAGGAGACTGGAAAAAGCATTTTGCTTTCACCAAGTCTACCAAGGAGCTACTTGGCCTCTTCTTGCCAAGCTTCAAGGCTGATGGAGAAGGGGATGTGGGAGAGGTTGGGGGTGGGGTCGTCTGCAACAAATTGAGCCTCTTGTCTTGGAGAATTGGGTCTAACTATTTAGGATGTTCTGTTGTAGGCAATATAAACCAACTCAGTATCAGAAAGAGGATAAACACAAAATTAAAAAGAGCTTATGGTAAGGCTATTGGGATGTGATCCACAGAATTAAAGAAAATCTCCAAGTCAGAGTTTGGAAAGCACAGAAATCAAGGAAAATCCGTCACCTAGAGTGTCCTCTCAGGCTCCTTTTTTGTAATGCATGGGTTTCCTGAGTCAGCAGGCTTCACATGTTATTAGTGGACTTGTGTCCCCCACCAATGATATGCTGAAGTCTTCATCCCTAGTACGTCTGAATGTGACCTTATTTGGAAATAGGGTCTTGTAGATGTAATCAAGTGGAGAGGAGGTCATACTGGCAGAGGATGGGCCCCAAGCTAATATGACTTCTTCCTCGGCCACCTTCTTCCTGGGTTCCTCATGAACTAAGTATCTCTAAAAGAACCCACTTCCAAAATCCATCATGTTAGAAATTAAACTTTTTTTTTTTTGTACTGGGGATTGAAACCAGGGACATTCAACCACTGAGCCGCATCGGCAGTCCTTTTTGTTCTTGTTTTTTTTTTTTTTTTTTGAGACAGGGTCTCACTAAGTTGCTTGGGGCCTTGCTTCATTGCTGAGTTTGGCCTTGAACTTGTGAACTTCCTGCCTTAACCTCCCAAATCATTGGGATTACAGGCACACATCCCTTTGCCTGACAAGGAATTAGATTTCAATATGAATTTTGGGAAGGGGATAACAAACATTCTGTCCAAAACAGAAGGTGCTTCCCCTGTCGTTTTGGAGGGATCTTGGCTCTGCTGACACCTTAATTTTTTTTTAATCACATTTTTTAAATTGGAGAATTACTGTTGTACATAATGATGGGATTTGTTGTCACATTTTCATACATGTGCACAACATCACAATATAATTTGGCCAGTATCACTCCTCAACATTTACCCTCTCCTTCTCCACCTCTCACCTCCTGATTCCTTTCCTCTGTTGATGTCCCTTTGATTTTCATGACATCTCTCTCTCACCTATTTTTTTTTTCCATTTTCCTTTCTAGCTTCCGCATATGAGAGGAAACACATGACCCTTGCCTTTCTGAGTTTGACTTATTTTGCTTGACATAATGATCTCTAGTTCCATCCGTTTCCCTTCAAATGACATAATTTCATTTTTCTTTAGGGATGAATAAAATTCCATTATGTATATATTCTATCTGGTTCTATAGTTTGGATACTGTGATACCTTCATTCGGGTCTCTAGAATTACTACGTAGTTTTAAGCCACCCGGTTTGTGATTCTTGGTTATATCACTTCTATGAAACAAATACAATGTCTCTCTGCTCTGAGTTCAATTGCCAGGTGCCAACATCTGAGTGGTCCAGGTTAGGTTCTGCGCCTGGCCATGAGGATGTACTTGGGAGAGTTGGTGGTTCTCCAAATGGCACAGAGATGTTGTCACCAGAAGTAAGAAGAGTGGTTGAAGGCAGTGAAACCAGGTGCCCCTGGTACCAACCCACAAGCTGCAGAAGCCCCATGGCCTGGGGTGAAGGTTCAGGAATATGCAGGTCACTTCCTGCTGACCAGAAGTGCTAATGGGTGAGGTGGGCCCTCTGTCTCTTGGAAGAATTTCCTGGGTCTTTCTGTTACCTTTAACTTTTGCCCATTTACAATATGATGCTTTCCCTGTTCCTCCCCCAACAACCTGCTCATGAATACATTACTGACTTCTCCCTTCATCATCTCATTTCCTCATTCTCTTGGGGGTGCTCCTAGGATCTCCATCCAAATATGCCACTTACAGTTGAATTTGTACCCCAGTGTCTACTTATGGGTGGCAATGCCTACCTATATGCTTTGCCACAACCACTGAAAAGCCATCGAGAAAGCACTTATCTATGGATGTGCCCAGTGAGTAAGGAGCTTCAGTTTCAGGCCATCTGCAATCTTATCCCCTCTTCCTCACCCCAAAACACTGACTTTCCTCCTAGATAGGGGTAATGTAACAGAGGTCCTAGGTATATACAAGTATCATAAACCTTTCCTGAAAATACTGTCCTGCTGTCTCAGGAGACAGAAATGGGACCCATGAGTTGAACTGTCAAGACCTGTATGCTAGAAAATAGATGCCTCTTCCACAGACCTCTCTCATCATTTAAACGAAGTCCCAGTTTTATTTTGTGCTTGGAAAATATTATGCAGGTAATGGTCAAATCATCTCAGACTGTCTTAGGCTGTCACCTCCATAGGCAGAAGCTGAGACAAGAAAGCAGGGTCACTTGGTTCATTGATTGGGGGGCCTTCAGGGAGAAGAGAGTGAGGGTAGGTGGGGGAAGGAACTAAGCAAGGGTATAACTATGTTAAGTCTTACATTGGCCTGGTAGTTGTCCCCCCCCTTGAGATAAGTGGGTGGCCTTCTGCAGCCCTGCATTAGTAAGTCATTGGATGCATGTCATTGCCAGGAGAGGGAAGTTATTACCAGTTGGTGGAGGTGGTGCCCATTGGTCAAGAGCTTTTCTTGGGGAATGGATGCAGCTATGACTGTTGGCAGCCAACCTACAAAAAAGCTGTGAGATGTGTGCCAGTCTGGTGTCTGACAGTGGTGTGTGTGTGTGTGTGTGTGTGTGCGCGCGTGCGAGAAGAGAAAGAGAGAGAGAGAGAGAGAGAGAACAAGAGAGAGAATGCAATATCTGGTGGTTGTGGTTTCCATTGATAATCTGCTTTTGAAGTTACATCAACTGCCTCAATTATTCTCTCATCCCTTTCTTATCCTCACTCATAGTCAAAGAAGTAGATTTAAAAAAAGAAAAATACACAAAGAGGTCTAATGGCTCAGCTCATTCTCTATTTATTTATTCTTTTAATTTCATTTATTCAGAACTTTTATCAAACACCTCCTATGTCCCAGGATCTGATCCATTAACACATCCAAATGCTTGTAGTATTTTTGTGATTTCTTCCTGCTGGGAAAAAATCATGTTTATATATAATCTGAACATTATCACAAATATCCAGGTCATTATACTGAGTCTTTCCATCTTTTAAATCATCTACCTATTCACATAGCAATCCAGGCAACCACTTGTTCACTTTCTTGGCTACCCATCCACCCACCACCCCATCCATCCATTCACCCACGCATTGGCTTTCCCACCCTTTCACTCACCCATTCACTATTAACTCAACTCCATACTTGTCTGCTCATTTGCAAAACCACCTATTCATTCATCTAACACTTCATAATTGAGTACCTACCACCTGCCAGGTAATAGTCCTAGGTTTAGTCAATCAATCAATATTTGCTGAGTACCTTCTAAGTGCCAGATACTGTTCTAGGTGCTGGAGATAAAGCTGTAAATAGGAAGATATGGTCCTTGCCCTCATGGACTTTGTAATTCATGTGTAAGACCAGACATTCAACCAACAATTAGGAAGGTAAAATGTGAAGATACTTCTCCCCCTCCTAATACCATTCCCTGTGAGTTTCCTCTCTCCTTGGTGTGTTTGAAAAGTTTTGATTTTGAAAAAATTATAAAGAATTTAGCATAGATGACTATATTGAGTCAATATATTGACTATATTTCTTTCTTTAATATAGTCATAGAATGACTATATTGAGGAAAGAAACATCTTCCAGAGCTGAGTGGGATTTATGTCCACTAGATTCTAAGATCCTGAAGGGCCATAAGTGTAGGTTTTAATTCATTGCTTTATCTTTAGGGCCTATCCCCTAGTAGGCGTCAAGCAAATATTTTCTAAATGATAAAGAGGGTTCAGACTCACTCTGTAGTTTCCTGAGTTTTGACTCATTGAAATATTTAAAGGAAAAAAATTTTTAAAAAGAAATAAGTACTTTCAGTAATATAGGCTTACAAATTCTTATGGCTGTTCTATGTTAGCCAGAGTATAAATGTGTAATCAGCCCAGAAAATAAAATTGTGTAGATTAAAGAATCCAGACGGACAATACAAAGCTGATTAACTTTTAAAAATCCCCAAAGAAATACTAGTACTAGGAAAGCATATAGAAAATACGACTATCAAGTAAACATACACTAGGAAAAGAATATTCTCAATACCAGTAAGCTTGGCAAGATTGAGATAGTCAAATGACACTTTGCAGTGTATTTTCCACATGTTTCAATTCTTTTGTTGAACAAATATTTGCTTTAAAATATATTTTGCTGTATTATAAGATGCATGTTGGTGGTAACAGATGTGGAATGTTCACCTGCATGGAAACTCTCTCCTCCCTCAGAGGACCGCCTGGATTCTTCTATCTCCTTTTTGAGGAAGCACCCAAATAAAGTCCAAGTGGTTTCTATGTCTTCTGACAATCTTTTACTGAGAAGATAGCGGAGGGAAACAAAAGGGAGTTTTATGACAGTCCTGGAACTGGGGACTTCCTTCCAGCATCCTGGGATCCAGCCGAGGGACAGTGGGTCAGGAGCCTATGCAAGTGGTTGCTATGGTTTGACTGTGTTCCCCAAAAGTCCATGTGTTAGAACCTTAATCTCTCCACACAGCAGTGTCAGGAGGTGAGGACTTCTGGATCACATGGAGGTCATGAATAGATTTATGCCTTTCTCACAAGAATGGGTTAACAATCAAGGGAGGTTCGGCCTCCTTTTCTCTCATGGCTGAGCCTCATCTCCTTTCCAATTTCTGCCATATTGTGAGGCAGCACAAGGATCTTACTAGATCCAGCCATGCTTTCTTAAACTTATCAACCTCTGGACCATAAAGCTAAATAGACTGCTTTCCTTTATAAGTTACCCAGTCTCAGGTATTCTATTATAGTAATATAAAATGGACTGAGATGGGATATTGATAAATGTAGACCCTGGTTTCAAGAAGATTCCTGTGTTAGTCCTATTTTCATTGCTGTGACCAAAACACCTGAAAAGAAAGACTTAGAGGAGAAAGATTTATTTTTGGTGCAGTGTTTTTGAGGCTTCAGTCCATAGTCAGCTGGCCCCAAGGCAGAAACATCATGGCAGAAGGGCATGAAGGAGGAAAGCTGTTTAGCTCATGATAGTCTAGAAGGATAGATAGAGGGAGAAGTGGAGTGGGGAGAACTGGGGAGAATATGAACAGGTTATAGCCCCAATGACCTGCTTCCTCCAAGTAGGTCCAACCTCCCAGAGTCCATGCAGCTATCAATGGATTAATCCACTGATGAGGTCAGAGGCCTCATTATCCAATCATTGTCTAAAAGCTCTGGACATTGTTGCCTTTGGGACCATCCTTTCAACCCATCCTTTCATCATGAATCTTTAGGGACACATTCCAGATCTAAATCATAACCAATCTCTCAGTACTCAGGTAGGTGATGACTTGGACTTAGCCCTCAGGTGGCTGGGGAGAATGGAGGTGAGAGAACCCCCTTACCCACAGCTAACAGATTTTGATTTATTGAAAGCTTCTTGATTAAAATCCCCTCCCCCGACACAAGCCAAGGTATTCATAGCATACTTGCTAATGTTTTGATGTAAATTCTTTCAGGCATTTTTTTCTGTCTCAAAATATAGGATAATATATAGAGAAATAATTTTTGATAACAATGGGGTACCATAATATATACTGTTTTATAAACTACTCTATTAAAAAGATTAATATAAATGTATTTCTACTCCCTTAAATATTACCGGTGGGTATTTGTTTACTTCCTGGAACTACCATGCTACTTGCTGAGAGATTTTTAAAGATACTAATCAGCATTCCTAATGTCAAGATTACAATTTAGGGGCTGGGGATACAGCTCAGTTGGTAGAGTGCGTGCCTTGCATGCATAAGGCTCTGGGTTCAATCCCCAGTACCACAAAAGAAAAAAAGAAAAAGCTTACAATTTAGGTAATGGACTGTCTTAGTTTATTTTCTGTTGCCATAATGAAATTTATAGCCTGAGGCCAAGAAATTTATATAGAATAGACATTTATTTGGCTCATGGTTCTGGGGCTGGGAATTCCAAAAGCATGCCACTGACATTTGGTGAGGGCCTTCTTGTGGCAGAGGGTATCACATGGCAAGACAGAGCAGGCATGCTAGATCAGGTCTCTCTTATAAAGTCACTGGTGCCATCATGGGGTCCCAGTTTTGATGACTTTAGTCTAATTTCCTTCTAAGGCTGCACATTCAAATAACATAAAAATTTGGGGATCAAGTTTCCAACACATGAGCTTTTGCGGGATCCATTCAAACCAAGAAAGATAGGATATACACATTAAAATTGGTGTAGCAATAAAACAACTAAATAATAAAAGACAACATTGTAACAGTCTACGCATTATGGTTTGAGGAAGATAGTTATAGATCATTTCTACTGGAGGCTTGAAGTTATTTCGGCAATATCATTTACTAAGTGGGTTGTCACATAATCCTTTTCAGTCTTCTTGTCTACAAAGTGGGAATGAGGATAAAAATGATAATAGTAGTTTGAGAGTTTTTTTTTTTTTTGGAGGTAAAATAGTAAAATAATGATAAGTAATAGGAATAGCAGACATTCGGGTAGATCTTACCCTGTGCTGGTCATTATGCTAAGAATGTAACGTTAACTAACATCATGCCAGCCCCATGAGCATGGAACTATATAATTAGCTGTATTTTACAGATGAGACAATGGAAGCCCAGGGAAGCTAAGTAACTGGCCCAACATCTTACAGCTAGGAAATGGCAATGGTGAGACTGAAGCCAAGCAGTTTAGCTCTGAAGTGTGTCTGAAGAAGGCTTTACAACCACTGAAATGGGCAATCAGCTTCTGCATTTGGACATTGACTGCTGTTTCCATCTATCATTAACATCAAGTGTGAAATTGGGAAGAATTCCTGTTGCAAGCGGAGAGACCATTTCAAACTAGCTCAGGGGGAAAAGAGGTTTATTAATCATAACTGAGAGGTCTGAGGATGGATCCAGGGGTTCACCCAAGTCCTGCCTCTTTTTTTTTTTTTTTTTGCCATCGTTGGCTCTGTTTCCCTCTGCAAAGGGATCACTCTTAGGCTCATCCAACCTGGTGGAAAGGATGACTGAAAGTAGCTCCAGCTGAGAATGACGGCACAGTTGGAGATGCCAAATAGTTCTGACAATTTCCTGGGAAGGATTCTCACCAGCCTGGCCAGTGGCACATGCCTACTCCTGGGAAGGTGGGACCAGACTCAGGTGAAGCACATCCACTGAGCAGGCGCATCATGCACAGTGAGAGTGGGATGGGTTCTCCGAGAAAAAAAAGGAGTGCTTGGCAGACAAAAATTATGCATTATGCAGCCTTGCTATTGAAACTGAGGTCGGTGGACCGGTGACAGTAGCAGCAGCAGCTGGGCAGGATCCTAGACCTCACTCCAAACTCCTGGAGCCTGGATTTGCATTCTAATAAGATCCTAGGGGATTCTGGAGCCTAATGCAAGGCTGAGAAGTGCTGGACCACAGAGGATTTTAGGAAAAGACATGGAGTTTCTCTCTTCCTATCCTTCCTCCTCTTTTCTGCATAACTTGTTTTTTTTTTCATCTCTTAGAGGGTATCAAATTTTCATCTCTTAGAGGGTTTTCAAATTTTAGTTTACCTACAACAATTGTATTTATTTGTGGGGTACTGTGACATTGTGTATTCAATGTGTAAGGATCAGAACACTAATTGGCATATCTGTCTCTCTATATATCTGTCTATATATACATATATGTGTGTATATATACACACACACACACATAATATTTCTTTGTGTTGGGGATATTCAAAATCCTATTAGCTATGTTGGAACAGAATTAATTGTGGTCGGCCTCTCTTGTTCCTTTTTACATGAGTGTTTCAGCCATTACTACCACCATGGAAATCATCCCCTCCAGGAAACATGTGGGAAAGAAGGACCATTAGATTCCAACAAGAGCCCACCCTTGTCAGAACCAAAAGATGCAAGAAAGAGAGGACAAGGCACCACTCTCCCCATGACTTTGCTCTGGCCACATGTGTCCCACTGGCTGAGGAGTCCATGGGGCTAGGATACAAAGGAACCGGTGAGTGTAACTCAACCCCAGTGGGTGATGCCTACTCCTGGAGCCGTGCCTTGTTATCCGAGCTGGAGTAACACCCAAGTTACTTTGACCTGGCTCTACTGTGCCAGACTGAAGGCCATAATTGTTCAGAACCTGGTGCATCAGGACTTAAAGGCGTCTGCACCAGGGAAGCTCCCAAGACCCTTCCTTGGCCATTGGACTCTCACCACCTGGGTTTAACCTGCTCTGAAGGGCAGGACCTCAGGGCAGAGAAGAACAGTGCACCTGCAGGGTGGACTGACTACAGGTGTGTGCACCCTAAAGTCCAATGGGCACCGAGGGATCCCCAGTTTACTCCAACCAGTGTTTCTATTCCCTCTTCCTCCTCCTTCTTCTATCATACCCTCACATTACCTTTGGATTTGTTGAAGAAAAGATAAAGGAATGAACAAAGAGGAAGAGAACATGGAAACAGTGTGTGAAGAGTTGAATGCCCTGCCCTAGGTCTCCAGCATCATCACCTCCTCGGTGCATACACTTTTCTTTATCCCCACAGACAATTATCCCTCACCAACTTATGTCATCTTATTCCTGCATGACTTAGCTTGGCACTGACTCCACAATTGGTCTTAGAGAAGAGAAGCCAGAATCATTTTCTTTACCTGCTTTGTGTCTGGGACTTGGCTGAGGTGCATGCGATGAAGCCATTCACTGTATGGGGGGGCATCCAGAGGACGGAAGAACACTGGTGGGCTGCCAGCTGGGCCCTGACTTGATATTAATCTTCAGTAAGTGTTGAATAAATATTGAGCATGGCCCTCTGCTTGCTTCTCTCTGAAGTTTCCTAGTAAGCACTGGAGGTTTTACCTATGACTTCCACTAGATGTCACTGTTGTCACGTTTGCTGGTCCTTGCCCCCTTAGGAGCCAACCCTCCCCCACCTTGGTTTGATTTAGCACATAGATATATCCTTTTTAAAGTTGGAAGGCAGATTTTCCTCTGTAAATTCTTGGAATCTTTGCCTTTATTTCCATGTTGCCACTAACTTTCCATTATTTTTGTTGTTTTCCTTGCCTATATTGGGCAAGTGAAGATCTCTGTACACAGTAGATGCTTAATACAACTTGAAAGAAATTGAAAAGGGGGAGTTTCTAGGGACTTCGGTTCTATCTTAGTTTACTGCAGAATTATTTATTAAATGCATGATTCCACCAGGGTTCTCAACCAGGTCTTAAGTTCAGTGTGAATTTGCGTGGGAAAATCATTGGTCTCCAACACAAAATTGGCATTTTGGTTGTAAATTAGGCCTCAAATCACAGCAGTAGTGCTACTTGGGACAATGGAACCTGAGGAGGGGTCCAGAAGTGTTGCCACATCACTTGTGGCAGGCTGAATGATGGTTCCCCAAGATGTCCACATCCTGCTCCCCAACCCTGTGATGTTAATGCTCCATGTCAAGGGGAACTTAAGGCTGCAGAGAGAAGGAAGGTGGCTTAAGCAGCTGATATTAAGATGAGAAATTAGCCTGGGGAATCCAGGTGGAACTGATATAACCAGGAGGGTCTTTCTAAGCGAAAAGAAGCAGAGCCAGGTGCAATGGCGCATGCTGTAATCCCACGGCTCAGCTTTGAGTTCAAAGCCAGCCTCAGCAACAGCGAGGTGCTAAGCAACTCAGTGAGACCCTGTCTCTAAAATAAAATACAAAAAAGGGCTGAGGATGTGGATCAGTGGTTGAGTGCCCCTGAGTTCAATCCCTGGTAACCCACATCATCATTACCTCCTTCAGTGCACACACTTTTCTTTATCCCCACAGACAGCTATCCCTTACCTAGCTTATGTCATCTTATACCTGCATGATGCGATGGGTGTGCCACAGCATTCAGCTGGAGAAGAACATTTTTAAAGTGGGATTTCCTCATGTATCTCCAGTATCTTATCAGTGTCAGAACTTTTTGAAATTAGCAACAAAATCAATTAGGTGTGGAGGAGAGAACAGAAAACTCAATGGATTTGAATAGTACCCCCACCAAAATGGGGTTTCTGGTAACCCCCCCCCAAATGGGGTTGCTGGCGGAATGAGTTGTCTATTGAGGCATATGAAATTATCCCAACAGAGAAGACTTTCATTTCATACAATTTCTGTGCTACAAGAATTTGGGAACTGCTTTTCAGGGTGTTTCTGGCTCTGAATCTCTCATGAGGTTGTGGTCAAGATGTCAAGCTGTGGGGCTGCACTGATCTGAAGTCTTGAAAAGGACCAGTGAACCTGCTTCCAGGATGGCGCACTCACATGACTGCAGGTAGGAGGCCTCAGTTCCTCACCATGCCGACCTCTTCCCAGGGCCGTTGAGTGTCCTTACAACATGGTAGCTGTTTTCCTTGAGAGTAGCTAATACAAGAAAGAGAGCAAAGCAGAAGCCACATGCCTTTGACAGTCTATTCCTGGAAGTCACAGTTTCACACTGCTTATATTCTATTCTTTAAGAGTGAGGACATGATTAAGGTAAGGGAAATTAGTTTCTACCTTTTAAAGAGAAAAGTATTGAAGAATTTGCGAACATATATTAAACTATCATGCCATTTCTCTGTCTCTTTGGTCCTTTAAACAATTTCCATGAACAACTTCATCCCAAGAGTTGAAACTGAAAAAAAAAAATTGGATAAAGAGTTTAAATGACCAATAAGACTATATATAGAACAAACGATTATGTCAAAATGAACCCCACTATTATGTAGAGCTTTAATACACTAATAAAAACATTAAAAAAGAAAGGGAAAAATTCCCCCAAGAGGACTATATATAGAAAATTTCATTCTAATTTAATTTATCCAACTCATTTAATCAAATTAGTAGTTAACATCTTAAGCCAAAGAAATGAAACCATCCTTTGTAGAAACTGTGTCATTACCAACTTGGCATGGAAGAGTATGTTTTTTTTTTTTTTTGGAAATAAACTTTTTATTTTAGAATAGTTTTTGAATTACAGAAAAGTTGCCAAGATAGTATTGAGAGATCTCATTTTCCTTCTTGTTAATATCTAACGTTACTGTGGTACATTTGTCACAACTAATGAACCCATATTGATACACTACTATTAACTAAAGTCTAATTTATTTGGGTTTCTTTATTTTTGGACCTAATGTCTTTTTTTCTGGAACAGTACCTTTGTGTGTGTATGTGGTACTGGGGATTGAATCTAGGGGTACTCTACCACTGTGCCACATCCCCAGCCTTTTAATTTTTTTTTTTTTTAAATTTTGAGACAAGGTCTTATAAGTTGCCCAGGCTGCCCTAGAAATTGCAATCCTCCTGCCTCAGCCTCCAACTCACTGGGATTACAGGGGTGTGCCACAGCATCCAGCTGGAGAAGCACATTTTTAAAGTGGGATTTCATCTAGTATCTCCAGTGTCTTATCGATGTCCGGACTTTTTGAAGTCAGCAACAAATACAATTAGGTGTGGAGGAGAGAAAAAAAAAAAAAAAAAAAAAACAAAACTCAATGGACTTGGATTTGAATCTTGTTTCTGTCACTTCTTACAGAGGGTTCCTAACCAAGTTACCTCTTTTCCACCTTAGTTTCCTCATCTGTAACATGAAGATGATTAGGTATCATGGGTATGTGGTGAAGATTCAACGAATTAGTGTATGTAAAGCACCTTGGATAATTTTTGACATGTTAATCAACTGGGAAATAACATAATTATTTTGTCAAACTCGGGATTTTGTTAGGTAATCTGAGTATTGACTATATAATGTGCCAAGTGTAGGATTCCCCATGTGGCCTGGGAATAATTAGTAAGGCCTCCTGCAGAGGAGGATTGAGTCTTGAAGAAGGGATGAGAGTTGGGAAGAAGGTGGAAGGAGCTGCACGCAGTGGCTGTGAGACAGCCTGGTGGCTCTGGAGACTGGCGAGCAGCTTGGTGGTGTGAGGTGGTGAGTGGCCAGGAGCTGGATCTGGGGAGACTTACAGGCTACAGGGGGGAACTCTCCCCTTCCCCCTCTCCAGTGGGCAGTAGGGAGCCACTGAGGTGCTTTCAGCAAGGGAATGGCTCTGGTCAGATTAGAGGCTCACAGAAATGGATTAGACAGGAAAGCAAATCAGAACTCAGCCATCAGGACTGGAGACTTTTGCAATGTAATGGTGAGGGATGGTTCTTGGCTTACAACAGCCTGACTCCAACCTCGGTCTCCATCTTCACATGGCATCTCCCCTGTGTCTCTGTGTCCTTTCCTCTTCTTATAAAGATACCAGCTGTTGGATTTAGGGCCCACCCTAAATCCAGGATGATTTCATCTTGAGATCCTTAATTAATTATATCTGCCAAGACCCTAGTTCCAAATAAGGTTTAATTGAGGTGTTGAGTGGACGTGAACTTTGGTGGGGGTACTATTCGAGTTACTACAGAGACCAAAAACAAACAAACAACAAACAGACAGAAAACGATTGTAACAGAATCATTCGTAGAGTTCATTTGATGAGTGAGTGATGCAGAGACAGAGGCTGAGGTGGCGGTGACTGCAAAGCTGTCCCTGAGTCTGTCTCCTTCTCTCCTGAGCACAGGGCTACGCTCCACTCTCCAGCCTCCCTTGTAGTTGGATATGGCCCTATGGCTGAGTTTGGCCAATGGAAGTGGATAAAAAGTGGATAAATGCCAGCCCTGGGCCTGTATCACCTGCTTTTTCTCTTCTAGAAGGTTGACAGGAATGGAGACCACCCCCAAAGGACTTTTAGAAACCAGATGTTGAAGATGTCAGAGTGAAGGAGCCCGGCCCTTCTACTCCCACCCCTGAATCATTGGAGGAGATGCCCAATGAAGAACATTTGTTTTGGAGTTTTCATGAATGAGAAATAAACTCAGATAGTGGTAAGGCATGGCTATTTGGGGATTATTTATGATGGCCTTCAGCCTATCCTGACAAATACAGCTTCTGTGGATTGACGACAAGCAGGAAAGAGTCTCAAAGCAATTGGGGTTTAGATTTAAACTTCTAAATTGCAAAACTCCAAGAGATGACTTTGCCTGGTCTGTTGTGAAGATCTATAAAGCAGGCTGCATGTATAACAGAGATGACAACAAGACAATTCTAAACCATCTCCAGCAGCTCGGACATAGAGGGAAATGAGATACACAGGCTTACACACTTCATCAAAAAACAAAACAAACCAAAAAACCCAACAAAAGTTTAATTATGTTAAATCTTCCCTGTAAAAAAGTTAAATTGTAGAAATAACTTTCTTTCTCTCAATAGCATAATAAGGCAAGACTACATGAAGAGACAAATGATTTTTATCGGTCTTAAAGTGTCTTTGGGTCTTAATCCTTAATCTTCTTTTGTGGGGGTGGATGGGTACTAGGGATTGAACTCAAGGGTACTTGATCATGAGCCACATCCCCAACCCTATTTTGTATTTTATTTAGAGACAGGGTCTCAATGATCATGAGCCACATCCTCAACCCTATTTTGTATTTTATTTAGAGACAGGGTCTCTTAGTTCCTTGCATTGCTGAGGCTGGCTTTGAACTCGAAATCCCCCTGCTTCAGCCACCTGAGCTTCTGGGATTACAGGCATACTCCACAACACCTGGTTTAAACCCTAATCTTGCACTACAAGTAGACAGGAACAGTTTTATCAAGTTTTCTTGAGAAATATTCAAGAAACCTTTCTTCATTACTTCTTTTCAAATTTTAATTTTCCTCTCTAAGGCTAAAGAGACATTTTATTTGTGTTTAAGAATGTTTTAGATTAACTTAACATTTGATCTCCTCATTTTCCTCTTCCCTCCTTTTTAAAAGGAAGTGATTCACCTGATTAATTTCAGCTGCAGATTAAGCTGTCTTCTGTACTATTTTGGTAGGACTAGAGATTGGCAAAGAAAACCCTGTCAGTAGATTCTTACATTTAGTTTAGGATGGAGTTACGAGGATGGTCCAGAACAGGCCTATCTTTACAGACTCCTGTCTGTGAGAGAGAGAAGGTGGGGAAGGGACCCTCCTAGTAGGCAGTCTGGGTTGACAGCATGCTTTGGCTGCCCATGTAGGCTACTCTCAGAAACAATGGAATGACCATAGCTACTTCTGGATTTCCAAATTTTATCTTCCCATTCTTAGGCAATATTTGGGTAATAAATACTCCTTTGAATCATAAAAAAAATAAGGAAGTTCCTATTGCCTCTGCCCTTCCTATAGGATGAAGAAACTTCTTGAACTATATCATTTCCTGTTAGAGATTTTCAAAGTAGGAAATAAGTTCCCAGACAAAACATATCTACAAAACACATAAAGGATTAACATTTTATTGAATATAATGTGACTTATCCAAGTGGGTCTAGGGTATGGTGTTTATGAAGACAAACTGAGGTGATGTATATAAAGTGTTCAGCATAGCTGATATGTAGGTGTTCCCAAAATTGTAGGTTTTCAATTTATCATTTAATTTTTTAAATCATGCTTATCATCACGACTTTAGCAGTGATAGCCCCTGACTTACGTTATTTACTGTATTTATGGCTGGAAAAGTGGTGTTCAATTAGAGAAAAATTTAACTTAACATCATCATTCTAAGACATTTATTGATCTACAGAGTTTGGCCCAGAGATATCTGGTCAGGTGTATTGAGCATCAATGTACTGAGCATGTAAATACACCTGAAACCCAGCTATTTTTTAAGTCCATATATTGAGTATTATATGTGCCTGATACTTAGGTGTAATTACGTTCCAGGGTCTTTATTTACCCAGCCCTCCCCACGTGGCTTTTGGGTTTGGAGATGTGCACCTGAGACTGTGGAGGGAATGTGACCACTGGGTGATCTTCAAACTTCTGGATAACTGTAGAAGAAAGACAGTGATTCAGGCTTAGCCTCTACTAAATGGGATCTTCCATGGAAGATCTAGACTAGCCCGAAAAACCTATGGGATCAATGTCTGGAATTCCCCAATAGTGAGCCGCCAATCAAGGATGTCACTGTTTCATTAGGAAACCACGACAGCTCTACCTTCAAAATATGTGCAGAAGCTACCACCTCACACCACCTACACTAATCCCATCCTGGTCTGAGCCTCCTTTGTCTCTCATCTGTGCTACTTCAAGAGACTCCTCACTGTTCGATTTCTGTTTCCGTCATTGTCCCCTTGCAGGGTCTCTTCAGGCTGCAGCTGAAGGGACTTCCTTAAAACACAAGAAGATGCTTAGAACTCTGCATTGCCTTCTGGCTTGTGCACAGCCCAGCTGTACCAGGGCGATGTAGTAGGTTACAGACACATCAAAGAAAGTGCCCAGAGACAGCATGAGAGACATACGGTTTATGGGGGAAAGCTCAGAAGAGATCAGACTACTCCAAGAAGGGTTCCGTGGTGGCGGGCTGACGGCACCTCCATCCATCACGGTGCTTTGCCAGACAGTGCCTCCTCTCCCTCATGGTGTTCTCTCGGGTGACACACAGTGCCCTTAGTTCTGTTCCTGCCTCCACTCTGAGATGGGCTTTGTATATTAGCTGCAGAAGCAGTGACATCATCAGCATGAGCTTGCTTGGCTTGCTAGTATGACCAGCATCCTGAGAAGCAACTGCAAGACAATAGCTTTCTACAGATGACACTCACTTGCCCTACTTCCCAATGTACAAAAGGGAAAACCAGTGTCCTTCAAGATAGTATGTATGTACATTTGGAGGCCCAGACTTCCTCTCATTATTCTCTTGACTTGGCTACATTTTTGGGAACAGAAAACAGAAATTCTGGGTCATGATGAAATATCTTGATAATGATATATCTTCCTGGCCAAAGGCCAGACAGTAGCTTTCAAGATCCCCTAGTAGCCATACTTCTTCTCTGATCTCATCTTTGCCCATTTCCCACTCACTTCACTCTGGCTTACATGCTTCTCTTTGTTGTCCTTCAAACACTTGGGGCCTTGTCATGCACTTGCTGTCTCAGGGCCTTTGCACTTTCTGTTCCTTATGCCTGAAATACTTTCTCTCAGACATGCAGGTTTCTGGTATGTTTTTATTTTCAGAATGGCATTTTTTGAACATTTTAGATAAAATAACATCCCTCCCTCCCTCTACAAATGTTTGTAACTCCCCCTTTTTATTATTTTTTGGTACCAGGAATTGAACCCAGGGACACTTAACCACTGAGCTACATCCCCAGTCCTTTGTATTTTTAATTTTGAGGTCTTGCTAAGTTACCGGGGCATCAATGAGTTACTGAGGCTGGCCTCAAACTTGTGATCCTCCTGCCTCAGCCTCTCAAGTTGCTGGAATTACAAGGGTATACCATTTGGCCCAGCTCCCCATTATTTTGATTTCTTTTAGCCATAGGATTTATCTGATATATTATATCATCTGATGCATGACACGTTTACTTTTCCCAACTATAGTGTAAACTCTAAGAGGCCATGATGTTAGCCATTTTCCCAGGACCAAGAACAGGACAGGCACAGAGCAGCTCTCAATAGACATTTGTTGAATGAGTGAATGAGTAACTGAGACCGGCATTCCATTTTTATCTGCATTAGTTTACTGTTGCTATTATAACACATTGCCAACAACATTTCTTACATTATAGTTCTGCAGGTCAGAAGACCAAAGTGAGGCTCATGGGGTTAAGGTCAGGTTGTTGGCAGGCCTTCCAAGGCTGCGACATTCCTAATCTATTTTCTGAAACTTTGTCCCCTGTTGGCCATGTTCTTCCTTTATCCCCAATACCTTTTGGTGAGACAGGAGCGTGGAAGGGTCCAGCGGAGTCCTTTTCCCTGGATGGCAAGCCCTTGTTCTGGAAAAGGCTCTGAATGCACTTTACCAACATTATTCTTCCTCTGCCCCCTACTAGGGCCACAGGGGGTCTTTCTTAGATCCTCAAAATGAAAATCTGGTGGGGTTCCTGGAAGGAAAGCTCATCCCTCTGACTGTAGCCCCAGGAGTATCCTGCTCTCATGCTAGTCCATACAGGGTCTCCAGCAATTTCCATGTTCCTACCAGTCTCTGCCTCCAGTAGTTTCTGCTTCAGAGAACATTTTGTTTGCTTTTTTCCCCCCCTCTGGATGCATCTGTCCCTTATATTTCCAGGTAAGGTTTGCTCTGAAAACTCAGTTTGCTGATGGGTCCAAGAAAAATGTTGATTTTCAGTTTGCCCAGTTTTGTGTCTCAGTGTTGGGAGCTCTTTACATGTTAGGGCTGAAGTTGGAGCTGTCTTCAGCTTTGAGAAGATCATTGGGCTGGATGTTTAGGTCCCAGGATGAAGGTCATCTTGGGGGTAATGTAAGCATGACATTAGAAGACTTGGATCTGGCTTGAGGGAGCTCTCATTGCCTCAGGGGACATCCCTTTCCTTATTTGTTAAACAAGAACAATTGTACCTGCCCCAAAGTGTTATGAGAGAACAAATGGGACAGTGAGAAGGGTTACCCAGACTTCCAGTCAGTGTAAAGACAGAAGTACCTCTGGTAGGACATTTGCTTTTTCCAACGTGCTTTGTTATGGTTTGGATGTAAAGTGTCCCCCAAAGGCTCACGTGTGAGACAGTGCAAAAAGGTTCAGAGAAGAAATGATTGAGAACCCTGATAGGGATTAATTGAGTGGTTACTGAAGGCTGGTAGGGTGTGGCTGGAGGAGGTGGGACATTGGGGGCAACGTAGCTTTGGGGTATCTACTTTATATCTGGCCAGTGGAGTCTCTCTCTCTCTGCTTCCTGATCATCATGTGAGCTTCTTCCCTCTATTATACTCTTCTGCCATGATGTCCTTCCTCCCCTTGAGCCCCGGGGAATGGAGTTGGCCTCAATGGACTAAGACCTCTGAAACTGTGAGCCCTCAAATTCACTTTTCCTTCTCTACAATTGTTCTGGTGGGTCTTTTAGTCATAGTGGTGAGAAAGCTGATTAAAACATGCTTCTCTCTCTTTTTTTTTCTTCTGACTTGCCCTCTTGACATATAGGCAGCCCCACATTTATAAAAACAGCAACTTCTCTTTTTCTTACACACACACACACACACACACACACACACACACACACACACTACCCACGTCCCAGCACAACTGGCCTCTGGCCATCAGAAACATGCACTCTGTCAGTTTAAAGGGCAATTGACAGAAATCATTGGGAAAGTACACTTGTTCTGGGATCTGGGTTCTTGGAACCTGCCCTTGCTGAGCACTCCTGGGCCCTGAGTGATGCCAACACAGGGCAATGCCATAAGCCACCCCTCTTGGCCTGACCGTCTCCCACTCCATGCCTGGATGACCTTGGAAGACAGCTCCTGGGAACCAGCTGAGAGGGAATTTTCTTGAATGGGGCCATCCAAGGATAGTTGCATTTCCTGGTCCTGGAGCAGAGAAATCAGAAACAGAAAGAGTCAGGGAAGGATATTTTGCTCAGAATATCTTTCTACCAGAAGTTCAATAAATATTCTCTTTTACTTGGGCATTTTTATGTTTAAAAGTTTAATTTAGCACTTTTAAAAAACAAAGTAGCATAGTTCGCAAATTGATAACAACAAAAACAACAAAAGACACTTTTTTTTTTCCTGCAGGCCTCTCCTGGTGGGACTCTGTTCTAAGCACTGACTTTCTCCTGGCTCTCCTTGGACTGCCTTTCCAGACGCCCACAGACAACCCAATTGCCCTCCTCCTTCCTTCTTTGTGTCACTGTTCCACATAAGCCACCTCAAGGCTGGAAAGGGTTGTAGGATGTTCTCCTGGACATCATTTAGGGGACAGAGGATTATGAGGCATGGGACCCCTCCTTCCTGAGGTTTGGAAAAGGGTGTGGCCTCTTTTTTCCACTTTTGAGAGACTCTTGATCAATTTCCTGGGAGGAGTTGGGATAAGAACAGATCCTTTGGATGCTGATATGATCCATTCCCAGTTAGGAGGTTTTCCAGCTCATGGCCTCTCCCAGGGGAAGCAGCCTGGAGAAGGAAAGGTGGTTCTTTCCTCTCTGTTTCACATTGACTCTGAGAATTCCCATTGGCATCTTTCTCCTTTTCTGTCATTTTGCTTCATGCCGATGAGTTACCTTGATGTGTTTCTTTATGTGATCATTTGTTTAGGGCTTGTCCCTTGTGCTAAGGTCCAATGAGGGCCTCGATCACTCGTTACTGCATCCTTAGGGCCCAGTACAGTGCTTGGCACACAGTAAACTATGCATTATTTCAATTAACTCCTCACATAATTTAACTGAGTCTATGAATAAGCTCTTTTATTATGCCTATTTTAGGAGAAATGAAGACAAGTCGATCTCACAGGAGTAGAGGGTAGAATAGAGGTTGTCAGAAGCTGGGAGGAGTAGGGAGGAGAGGGATAGAGAGGAGGTTGAATAGTGGGTAACAAAACAGATACAAGGAGTACATGTTTAACACAGTGGGATGACTTACAATAAACTATTATGTATTTAATAAAGAACTAGAAGAGAGGAATTAGAAGCTTTCCAGCATGAAGAAATGATAAATTAAGGAGATGCAAATGCTAATTACTCTGATTTGATCAGTACACCTTGTTTATGTGTGCTGAATTATCACAGTTCACCTCACACATAAGTACGATTATTAATTAAAAATTGAAATTAATAAAGAATTGAAAAATGCAAAGAAAAAATAGATATTTTAATTTTAAACCAGCCTTCAGTTGACACACCATAAATCCTCTGCTAATGGAGGGAATGAGATAGAAAATGAACACACCATAGATCTAATGGCACTTAACAGGAAGAGAAACGGAACATGCTCAAGGGTTCTGCAGAAAGGATGGTTTAGAAAAATGTTTCAGGCAAGAACCCTTCAGAAGACCATTTCAAATGGTAAGCACCAGTTCTGTTGGTCAGAGTAGTCCTGGTAATGCTTGTTTTGTAGAATCAGAGGTAGAAACTTTCTCTTAGGGAAGTCACTAGAATTTTTTAAAAAAAAATCTATAAAAGGATTGATAGTTCAATTTTTTTTGATGTTGAAAAACATGAGTTAATGATTGATTTCAAATTTATTCGACATTGCCATTGTTAAAATGGCAATTTAAATTTTTTTTAACCTGGTGGAAGGGTGGCATTATTGCTTTTTGAGCATTTATTATATGGTAACCCTTTCACATGGAGCCATATGGGGACATCTTTGGGGATATGTTGTATCTCTTCCCTTCCTTTACTGTTTCAATACATGGTGCTCAATAAATGGCTGGAATTGGGAGATCCTGGGTCTGTTCTGGGTTCTGCCTTCGTCCATCTAGATAATCCTGTGATCTTTCTAAAGTGCCATTTTCTTCTAAATTAAATGGAAAGGGGTGATGGAGGGAGATTATGTAAGGAAAGTAGTAAGGATCCTTCTGGGTTAAAAGTTCAGTGAGTCTATCATTCCAGATGTGTTTTCTGGTCCTTTTTACAGCCCTTTCTCTTTAAGAATAATGGAAGAGCCAGAGAAGCAAAGCCAGGTGCGGTCAACACCTGCAGCGCCTGTGTGACAGGTGGGCCCTGAGAATGAACGGCCTCTGTGTGCACTAGCCAACTGTGGAGCCTGTAGCCTGCAGCTGGCCTTGCTGGCTTCCGCCGACCCCTTGGCCGCTGTGTCAGTCTTTTGCTTTTCTGACTTTCCGGCAACTGTTCAATTATTTATTTTTTCTCCTCCTAAGCAACAGTCAAGGGTGCTGGAGGATGGGGGTGGGGTGGGTGGGTTGTTACTTTGGGAAGTCTGCCACACTTAGACTGCCTTGTAACCCCTTATTGAGTGACAGATTTATTTGGCCATTTTTGATAAGTGGGTTGTTTGAGGACTCACGGATGGAGGGAATTATTTGTAATTTCAACTTGAAAGGCTGAGCCTCTGAGAGCCGTGACTAAATGAGTGTGTGTATTAAAAGGTCATTCATACTTGCCTAACATCTTGTCATACATCATCTTTTGATCTTTCTGTTTTTATCGTTTTGATCTTAAAATTTTTTTTTTAAATGTAAGAGCTAGAAATTGGGAAATGACAGAACTATTTATGGTCCCACAAGCAACTGACCCACTTTGGTGACAAATGTTATAAACATGTTGTGTTAAAATCCCCAATCCTTTGCTCTTGGTTTTAATGAGTTGGAATCCATTGAACTTGAGGCACTCTGGATTCTGTTTCCTGCTGAGATTTGGTCATGGTGACATTCTGACTTGGCAGACTGAGAGCCACTCTGCTGAGTCATGGTTCTCTTAACTCGGTCCAGGTCTCTGCAAACCTAAGAACTAGAATTTGGTCACTTTGCAGGTGTCTGGAACTGTTCCCAGTGCCTATTGCTAAGGAAAGAGACAGACCATAAACTTTTTGCTTTTAAAGAAATGTAAAGCAATTTCTTCTCTCCTACCAGGGCCCTACCTCTGATAATTTAGACATTTTATGTTTACTATTATTAAAGATCGGTTCGAAGGCTAGCCTCCATAACTGGTGCTAGTTCCAAGCATTTTATGTAAATTTTTCCCATTTAATCCTCACAATACTCCTTTGAGGTAATTGCTATCACTGGTCCTATTTTCAGGTGAGGGTTGGATAGCCAGTTTGGTTGATGCTAGTACATGGCAGAGCCAAGATGTGCACCCTGGGGAGGCTTATATCATGGTTATTCACAATTCATTCTAAATTAAAACGAGTCTAGTTCTTGGCCACTTACCTCAGGGAGTCACCTGGAAACCGTGTAAAATGGTCATAGTCAGAAAAGAATGGAAAGAGTGACAGTAACCACCAGATAGATGGAGGAAGGGAGCTACTTCCAGAAAATTCTCTCAAAAACCAACCTCAGACACACAAACTAATTTGAGAAAAAAAAAAAAAAAACCAGAGTGAAGAGTTCACCTAAACATCATATAATAATGTTTGCAGACAAAATTCAAAATTTTGTGGCTCAAAAATCCTAAAATAATATGAATATCTTGTTCCTCAGAAAAAAAGACAAAGGAAAAGGATAATATTTCAAGGGTAGAAGCCAGGCTACAGACAGAGAAAAGCTCTGAGGGGCCATTGACATCAATGCCTGTTTCCCCCCACCCCTTGAAAGATATAAATTTATGTGGGGCACAGTGGCACACATCTGTAATTCTGTATTCCCAATGACTCAGACAGGAGGATTGTAATTTTGAGGCTAGCCTCCATAACTTAGTGAGACCGTCTCCAAATAAAAAATAAAAAATGTTGGGATGTAGTTCTGTGGCACAGCATTCCTGGGTTCAATCCCCAGTCCCAAACAAACAAACAAACAAACACATAAAGGAAACAAACTTCTATTGAAATGTATTTTTCAAAGGCCCAGTTCAAACAGTAGTAGAGAATGGAGCAACAGAAAGGTAATGATGAAAAAATAAGTTAATTAGAATACTAATGGATTTCTCCAAAGCAGCTAAAACATAATTTTTATGTGTGTATACTTTCTTAAAATGTAAAATATTTAAAAATGTAAGAAAGTGCAGAAAAATGATGATAGAAATTTTAATTATATTTCTTTTATGTGTCATCCTAAGGAATGACGCTTTTCATAAATAAACCAGGTTCTTTTGTGGTCACAGAAAAAAAAGAGAGAAGAATTCTGCAAGTTTTAGGTAATTGATTGAATTTTTTAAATTGATTTTTTTTAAACTGTGTGGTATCTGAAACATAGATTCACTTTAGTACATGTAGATCTATCTGGTTCCTTTTAACTGTCGTTCACTATTCTAGAGTGTGGATATGTAGTTATTGTGTTGCCACTTTATTAATGCAGCATTGAAGTTGTTTACTTTTTCTGCTGGTACAAAAGGTGTTGCAAAGAACATCTTTTGTGCTTGTCCCTTAGCGGTGGCCTATTCTTCATCAGAGTTTGTCCCAGGTCCAGAGCTGATGGACAGTTTCAGTTGCTGCACCTCTGAATCCATCATAGACAGACCCTTCTTCTATCACACTGCTCCAGCCAGTGACTGGGCACAATGGGGTACTATAACTGGGCCATTCCTGCCTGATTCATGAACCCAAGGCAGTGTGGACTGGTGCAACTCCCTACTGGCCTGGCCTAAATTCTTTCTTTAAGAACTGTTTTCTGGTGTGAGGTTCTTTCTTCCCAATCTTTTCTTCCCTCTTTCCTTTCAGAGATACCAGATCTTTGCCATAGTTGGAAGGGTCTTTCTGACTTCTGCTCCATCGCCCTTTCTTCCTTACAGGTGTCTCCCTGAATCAGTCTCTTGCACACTCCATCTTTTCTTGGCACCTGCTTCTCAGAGGACCTGAATGGACCCACCTCCTGATGACCTCACCAAGCATTTCTCTAGGAAAGAACATTGGAGAAATAACATTTTGGGTTCATTAAGGATATATGCATTTGTTCATCTGTCAATGGATTGGTTTTCCATTGGTAAGTATGAATGTAAATAAAATGCACACATATCATAAACAAGTAAATTACGGGATTTCACAAATTCAGCGTGCCCAGGAAGCCAGGATGCATATTAGGAAACAACATTTTTAGCTTTTCAGCACCTGCCTCATGGCCCCTTTTACTCATTTCTCACCCAACTACCTAATTTAACCACCTTTTCCCCCTGTAACGCCATAAATCAGTTTTTTCTATACTTGAACAAACCAGATAATCATTCAGTATGTATTGAGATCATGCAGTGTGTATTCTTTAGTGTTGACTTCTTTTTCTCAACCTTGTTTGTGAGACTAACCCATGTTCATTTATTATCACTGTTGCATATAATATTTTACTGTGTGACTAAATGATTTATTCATCCATTTTAATATAACTGTGATTTCCAGTTTATGACTACTAAAAATAGTGCTGAAACAGAACAATCTTATGCAAGTCTTGGTGAGCATGTGAATACATTTCTGTTGGGTGTTTACTTAGGAATTGCAAGCCTGCTTCTTTGTGGAGATGTGCTTTTTAATTTTTTTCTTTTGGTGCTGGGGGTTGAACCCAGGAGTGCTGTACCACTGAGTGACATCCACAGCCCTTTTTATTTTGAGGCAGGATCTCACCAAGTTCCCCAGCCTGGCTTTGAGCTTGTTATCCTCCTGCCTCAGTCTCCTGAGTCGCTGGATTACAGGCATGTGCCACCATGCCCACCTGGAGATGTGCTTATATTGGATCCTTTCCTGTGCAATCTTTCATGTTAAATACTTAAGAAAACCCCAATAATATGGAGAAGTAATGACTGTAGCAGAAGATCAAAATAATTGAAACTTGGCTGTGAGAAGCAATCAGAGTTGTAAAGAATGCTAGAATTGCAGATGTGAGGAGTAGTTACTAGGCTTAGGGTTGAGTTAGTGTTCCAAAGAAAGGATGGAAGTGGAATGCTTTCTCTGAAGTCCTCATGAGAGGCAGAGAGGTGTAGGTTCTTGGTCTTGTAGATCCGAAGAATGAGACCCATGGACAATTGAGGGTGAGAGAAAAGTAGCAGAATTTATTTTGGAAATGGAAAGGAAGAAAAGCTCCTACAAGGGAGGGGTTGCCAGCGAAGTTGCTACTATCTAGGGATTTATATGGTGTTGCTGGAGGTGACCTTTAAAACTGTTGGCTGATAACATTTAGGGAGGAGGGCGGGTGTCTACATGCAATCAGAGTGAGATGCTCTGTCCAATCAGGATGTTGATCACGCAGTGCTGATCACTTGCTTGATCATGTGCCACTTCTCCCCATGGATTGGCTCAGGTGCATACCTTCGGGCTCTAATGAAGTTAATGATCATGGGCTCCATGGAACCTTCCGCTCTTATCGAGGTCTGGTCCTGACTGCCTATCATATCTCTGGCTCCTGCTATCACTCTGACCTCACTGGGAGGACAATGCTGTGGCTTCCTGGATGGTAGGTATTGGCCAAGGTGTTGTGCCAATGGAACTTGCTGGAAACCTGCCCTCGGAGATGCTGGGTATTCATAGAGAGGTGCCTTGGTGGTGTTGAGCTGCTGCTAGCTGCTGGGTGCTGCTACTTGTTGCATGCAGAAGACATCATCCACTTCAGGAATTGGACCCTGGAACAACCACTTGCTGAGGGAGCTCGGTGGGAGGAATGCACGAGACCCACTGACAATACTTTTCATCATGCCAGCTGGCAAACGGGGAAGAGCCACAGAGTCCCTCTTCCTTTTTGGCAAAGGAAGCAGTGAGGATGGATTTGGAGTTCAGGGTCCTCAAACTCATAACTGGCACACTATTATCTGTGATCAACAGATACTCAGTGGAGATAAGTTGGAATCCATTGAACTTGAGGCACTGAACCTGAATGTTGCCTGTTATCAATAAAGACACTGTACTATGTTTTAAGTAGCTTCCTAATTCTATGGGAAAGTAATGACATTGCCAAAGCAAGTCATAAGGCAAGGTGAGACAGACTCTTCCTGTTGATGAGAAGAGCTTAAAAATCATATTGCAAACGGATGGATAAAAGTATGCCATTAATTGGGGCATCAGTGCAATCAGTGCCCTATATTTACCAAGAACTGAATTCATTTTGCCTAGATCAGGCAGAAAAGAATTTATGGAATGTTATTCGTATCTTAGAGAATCAGTGCAGATTAAGACATTTGCTGTTGTATTTCTAAATATCGTGTGTATACAGCTCTATCTTGATTTAATTTTTTTCAGTTTCTGGTATTATCTACTAAGTTTCTTTTTTTATTTGTACTTTTTAGTTATACATGACAGTAAAATGTATTTTGACACATCATACACACATGGAGTATAACTTCCCGTTTTCGTTGTTGTACATGATGTGGTGTTACAGTGGTCATGTATCATATATGAACATAGAAAAGTTATGTCTGATTCATTCTACTATCTTTGCTATTCCTATACCCCCCTCCTCCCCCCGCCCCATCCAGTCTGGTGAGCCTCTATTCCTTCCCCCCACCCCGCTACCTATTGTGAGTCAGCATCTGCCCATCAGAGAGAACATTGGCCTATTTCACTTAGCATGATAGCCTTCAGTTCCAGCCTTTACCAGCAAAAGCCATAATTTCATTCTTACTTATGGCTGAATAATATTCCATTGTGTATATGAGCCATATTTTCTTTATCCATTAATCTGTTGAAGGGCACCTAATTTTCTACTGTGGAATATGAGAATTTAAGACAGTTCTCCCTTTGCACATGCTTTTTTATACACATGCCTTGTGTGCACACATGCACATTTTTGTCCCTTAAATTCCTCAAATACATTTAAGCAATTTTTTTTTGTAGCTCACTAGTATTTATGTTGTGGGTTGTTTCAAGAGTCACAGGTTGAATTATGTCCCCCATTTATACATTGGAGTCTTAACTCCCAGCACTCAGGATGTTACCATATTTTTGGATACAGGATCTTTATAGAGTTAATGAAGTTAAGATAACCCTAATATAATATGATCAGAGTTCTTTTAAAAAGGAAAAATGCAGAGATGGAAATGCACATGGGGAGATGCCATAAGTAGATCAAGGCAGAGACTGGGTTGATGTCTCTACAAGCTGAGGAATGCCAAAGAGTGCCAGCAAAGCATCAGAATTTGGGAGAGCGATGGAACCAATTCTCCCTCATAGCTTTTGGACTTGCAGTATCCAGGACTGCCAAACAATACCTTTTGTTGTCTAAACCACTGGGTTTGTGGTTCTTTTTTTCTATAGCCCTAGCAAACTCATGCATCAAGCCATATACTATTATTATATTTTCTTTTTTGAATTATATTTTTTTCTTGACAATAGTCTTTCTTTCTTTCTTTCTTCCTTTACTTTTCTTTATATGTTACCAACCTACCCCCAAATGTTCACCAGAGGGGTACTTTTCTTTTCCATTTATTTAAGAAACATTAGGTTGTTCCTTAAGGTCATCTTCATTTCCTTGAAGATGTCCTTCCTGGATCTCTTAAATTTTGTGTTCCAGACTGAGCGCGTTGCTTCCTGCTGATTGATGATCTGGCATTGCCCTTCCCCAGCTTTTTAATTAAAAAAAAAATCCCAGGAATTCTCTCTCTCTTTTTTTTTTTTTCACTTTGCTTTCCTTATTTTCCTGATTCCACGTATTATTTCTAAGAAAAAGTAGAGCAATGGAGATAAAGTCTTTGAGGAATGTTTGAAGTTATTTTAACCTCATACTGGATGGATCACTGTGCTTTTGTGATAGTTTTCTATTGCTGTGTAACAAATTATCCCCAAAATCAGTTGCTTCAAATAATAATAAAAATATACTTTTAAATCTTATAATTTCTGTGGGTTGGGTATCTGGCTGTGTCCTCTGGCTTAGGGTGTTTCATAGGCTGCATCCACGTGTCAGTCAGGGCTTGCAATCATCTCAGGACTTGGCTGGGGAGGATGTGCTTCTGGACTCACTCATGCAGTAATTTTCAGGGTTCAGGGTCTCTGTTTCATGCCACATGGGCCTCTCCATTTGGCAGTGTGCGATATGGCAGCTCTTGCAATCATCTCTGCTGGGGAACCACCTTAGTTTTCTAGAATCCTTGAGCTCAGATTCCCATTTCTGCAGCCTTTAGAGAAATCCTTTACACTGATGTCTAGCCAAATTGTACCTCATCCTCTCTACCTTCCTGTTAGATTAATGCCAAAACAGAGACACAAGTGGTTTGGACATCTTCACCTAAGTAGAGTTAATCCTTGGGTCAAGCTAAACCAGCTATCCATTTGTTAAAAAAAAATGATGAAAGTTCTTAGGCAGTGTGTCCTTTAAATCATAGACTACTCAGAAATAGCCAGGAATCTCAGGATACAAAGTGAGTGTGTCCCCAAACTGTGTCCTTCTTAGGGTTTTTTTTTTTTTTCTCCAGACATTGGAATTCATTGTGTGAATAGCTGTGTCTACTGTGCACACTGAGTCATTTAGCTCTCCCTAACCCTCAAGGACACTAAATACATGAGTCTGTAGAACCCAGTTTTGAGATACCAAAGCTTCTCTTTAGGGTCTTGCTCTGAAACAGGACAAGGTTAAAAAAAAAAAAATCCAGATTTCAGCCATTCAGCTACTCTTGCCTGCTGTCCTTGGAAACATATGTCAAAACGTTTGCCAGGTCACTGTTATGACTGATCAGATACTACCTTTCCTGTTAGTTAATGATTTCCTGTGCATATGCTGTGTTTTTTTTTTATCTACATAGAAAATTGCTTTATTTATGTTGATTTTATAGGTAATGCATCCTTCTTGGAAACATTAAAACAATACATAAACTGAAGCTTCCTGAGGTCTCACCTACATCCCTGGAAATGATCATCATTCACCTTTTAGTGATGGCCCACCACATAGCTGGGGTGTATACGGTTTATTGCAAACCAGTCTAAGTCCCTTGGGGGAACCCAATGGCAAGGACCATAAATTTTATTGATTTGAACTGCAAACTAGAGAAGTGAGCTAAACATATCAAGATTATAAAAGTAAAAGGTTAGATTCTGCTCTCAACAAGAAAAATAAAAGTAGGCAGGTATATTGCTATCAGAGAAATCTGAAAACTGATACCAAGGGCATGGGAACCCTGGGAGTTCAAAGCTATTATTAAATCTCATCCCCAACTCCCTGCTTCTATGTGTACTTCATCACACAACATAGTTAGCAATGACTTTTTTTTAACATTGTCTCTTTTTTTTATCGATGCATAATAATTATATATAATAGTGAGATTTGTTGTTACATATTCATATGTACACATAATTTGACCAATTTAATTCCCCAGTACCTCCCCTTTCCCTCCCCTGCTCCCTTCCTCTTCTTCTACACCACTGTTCTCCCTTCTATTTTCATAAGACAGCTTCCCTTTTTTCTTCTTTCTAACTTCTACATATGAGAGGACCCTTGACTTTCTAAGTCGTATTTTGTTTAATGTAATGCTTTCAAATTCTACTCATTTTCCTGTGAATGACATTTTTTTACAGCTGAATTAAAAACTGCATTATGTTTATGGAGCACATTTTCTTTAGCCATCCATCAGTGGATGGATACCTAAGCTGGTTCCATAATTTGGCTACTTGTGACTCGGGCTGCTGTAAACATGGGTATGCATGTGTTGCTACAGTATAGCAATGATTTTAAACATGTGCATGTTGACATCTTTTGAAACCACAATGGGATTATTCCATTGTTCCCAGATCATAATTCTATAATCACTTTAGTGGTACATTTGGGAATGTGGAATCCAATCTGGAATTATTCATGTTTATAAAATGTTTAGTGTTTGTAGCTCCTAAGCATTTAAAACAGTCTTTTTATATAATGTGTGTGTTCATTCAACAAATACTATTGAGTTCCTACTATAGACTAATAATAGACATCCTCTTGAAGGAAATATGTATGGTGTATTGAGAAAGAAGTTTTTTTTTTTTGCTTTTGTTTTTGTACCCAGTCCCTTTTATTTTTTATTTCGAGGAAGGACATTGCTATCTTGAACTTGTGATCCTCCCACCTCAGCTTCATGGGCCTCTGGGATTATAGAGGTGCATCATTGCACCTGGCCAGGGTTTCATAAATTGGAGGCTCAGAGAATGTTTCTTTGACGAGGAGACATTTAATATGATAGTGGAGGATCATTATTTTGGAGGTAGACAAGTTTAGCAGCAAACAAGGCTGAAGGAACAGCAGTACAAATGTTCCGAGAAAGAGTTCATATGTTCAAGGGTCTGAAGGAAACCCAGTGTGACTGGGCACAGTGTGAGGTGGAGGGTGATGAGGGGAGGCTGGAGTAGCCAATGGGGCTGGACTGGACAAGGACTAGACTGGCTAGCATGGCTCCCAGGTCCTAGAATGAGCAACTGGATGAATGGACCTGTCACTTATAGACATAAGGCAGGTTGGTTAGGGATAGATCAGTAATTCAGTTTTGGACAGGTTGGTTTGATTTCTAAGTGGAAATGTCAAATGGGTGTTTGCCGTCCATAAATTCCCGAAGTAGGATGTGTACATGCTTAGCACACAGAAGTTCTTTAAAGCCCTGGAAAGGAGTAAGAACACCTATGTTGAAAATGGAGCATGCCAAGAGAGTAGGGTCAAGGATGGAGCCCCCACTGATGCATTAGACAGAGGAGGAAGAGTCATCAGAGGAGACTGAGAAGTGATTATTAGGGAAGTATGAGGTAGACCAGGTATCCCAAAAGCTGTGAGACAAGTGTTCCAAGAAGAACAGAGAGCAACTGTGCCAAATGGTACCAAAACTGAAGTAAGATGAAAGTTACCCAGCTATTCCTCTCCTCCTTCTATACCCAAAGGACTTAAAAACAGCATACTACAGGGACACAGCCACATCAATGTTTATAGTAACACAATTCACAATAGATAAACTGTGGAGCCAAACTAGATGCCCTTCAGTAGATGAATGGATTAAAAAATGTGGCATTTATACACAATGGAATATTACTCAGCAATAAAAGAGAATAAAGTCATGGCATTTGCAGGTAAATGGATGGAGTTATAGAAGATAATGCTAAGTAAAGTTAGCCAATCCCAAAAAACCAAATGCTGAATGTTATCTCTGATATAAGGAGACTGACCCATAGTGGGGTAGGGAGGGGGAGCATGGGAGGAATAGAGAACTCTAGATAGGGAAGAGGGGTGGGAGGGGAAAGGAAGGGGCAGGATGTTAGCAAAGATGTGAAATGTGATGGACATCATTATCCAAAGTATATGTATGAAGATACGAATTGGTATGAACATACTTTATATACAATCAGAGATATGAAAAATTGTGTTCTGTATGTGTAATAAGTATTGTATATGCATTCTGCTGTCATGTAGTTAAAAAATAAAATCAATTAAAAAAAAAGAATCACCCAACAGAGGGCACCATGGAGGCCTTTGGGATTCAGTAAGAGTTGTTCTAGAAGAGCAGTGGGAGTAGGGGATTGATTAAAACAGGCTGAAAATGAGATCACTCATGAGGATTTTTAAGAAAAGATTATACATAACACACTTATCAGAGTCAGAGGTAGAGAGATCACAACAGCACAACAGCTGGAGGGAGTCAGGAGAGGGCTTTTTTTGGTTGTTGTTGTTGGATGATAGACTGCAGAATGTTTTTACTAGCATGTGATTTACTGTTGAAGAAAAGATCCTAGGAGGAGGGAGACTGAAGTTGCAAGAAAGAGAGGGGCTGCAGGTGGAGCGGGATCCCAGAAGACAGGAGGGCAGCAGAACCGGCAGAGAGCCACATCTGGTCTTTGCCAGAAGGGGAAATATCTCCTGCACTGTAACAGGTGGAGAGGGGAAAAGAAAGGCCAATTCGGTGATGAGGCCAAGAAGGAAGGAAATGTTCGGCATGCAGGAACTTGGCAAAGCACCATAAAATTACTCAGTTTTTCATTTCTCTGAAAAGTTTTAGATTTTCACAAGAGGTGAGGACATCTCCTTTGTTATTTCAGTCAAGTTGATATCATTCATTTGTGCTTTTAATCTCATCAGGCACGTGTATGGATTGATTCTCTGTGGATTGAGAGGGTGAGCAGATTTTCAGTCCACAGGAGTCTTTACTGCCTCCTAACCCGACCTTGGGTCTCCTCTGTCCCCCCTCCTCCCCGATGATGACCACCCTGCTCATTCTTTCTAGCTTTGCGTTCAGGTTGACTTCAGGTTGGCAAAAAAAAAAAAAAAATACCAACTTTCGTTTTGAATACCTGGTTGGCATTTCTTTAAGAATTTGGAAACAAGGACACTCGGATGGCCCTCTAGAGTTTAACTGTAAAAGCAGAGCAATGGCAGTGTTCCCCACAGGTGAGACTGGGCAACGGGAATGTGTCAGCCTAGCTAAAGACTGCCGGGGCCTCATCACTTAAGGAAGGATTGAAAAAAGAGAAGAGCAACCATTGCAAATCCAAGAGCTGTCCCCGGGTCCAGGAGCTTTAGGTACTGGATGTTGAATAGTTCCCATTTCACCAGCTGTGATGGCTAATCTTGATGGTCAATTTGACTGGAATGAGAGACAACCTAGGAATTAATAAAGCACACACTGTCTTCAAGGGCGTTTCCAGACACCATGGGAACGGGCGACAGCAAACCGAGAGGGAAAACCCGCGGAACTGACTGTGGACAGGCTGGAGACCCGGATGGAGCGGAAGGAGAAAGCCCGTCTGTGCGCGTAGCTGCGTCCTTCAAGCTGAGCGGATGGATATTTTGCGGCGTCACTCAGGGAAGAAGCTCTTCCACTTGGACTCACGCCAGTGCCTCTCCAGGGATCTTCCAGGCCTTAGGTCTCAACTTGCATCCTTGGTCCCTCTTGTTCTGAGGATCCAGCTTCTTGGACTGAGCAGCTGCTGGTTTCTGTGGCTTTTCAGTTTGCAGGTGGCCACTGTGGGACTCTGCAGCTTCTGATCATGTAAACCAACCAAATAACTCCCCTTTCATAATTACATATAGATTCTGTGTATGCAATTATATATAGAATATATATAAATTGTATATATATATATATATATATATATAAATATTTATATATTTCTGCACCTCCAGAGAATCCTAATACTCCAGCAAAGCCATTGCTAAAGGAGATTGATGCAAATGGTATTTGGGGTGTACCAGGGTCATTCGGGGAAACTTGGTAGACTTACAAAGACCAGTCCTCTTCCACTTCAAAGGGCCAGGGCCTCTGTGTTCTTTGTCAGCTCTCCAGGAGATTCTCATGTATGTCCCAGTGTGAGAACCACAGCGCAGACCCCTGACTTAAAGCTGCCTTGTTTTGTTTGCAAGACCTTCCCTCCTAGGAGAACACAGCAGCCTTTCAATGCTAAGGTGGAATACCTTCTCTGTGAGATTTGCAGGCAACTCTAGGGTCCCATTTCCCAAAGAACTGGACTAAAGCAGGAAGAAGAGGATGAAGTAGGATCATCAGTAGTGGAAGAGAAAGCATACCCTTGACCCCTTGCATAGAAACCCCCTTTTTGCTAGAAGAGTGCCTTAGAGACACTGTTCTCATTCTGAGGACTGGCTGACCATTCTCCAGTTTTTTTCTCCAATCCAAATATCAAAGACTGACAGGAGATTTTTGCTAAACCTCAGAATCTATTTCTAAATCAGAAATCGTCCACACCAGCCATAGGTTCCATGTCCCACCCCACTACTGATGCAGCTCCCACCCCTGCCTCTGTTGGTTAAAGTTACAGGTGTTGAGTTGATGGTTTTAATCCTTTTTCCACTGGCCTTGATTTAATAGGAGGAGAGAATTTTTGAGCAGTCTTGCAGATTGGTGGGAACTGTGAAGAACTTCCCCCAAAGGAAGGCTCCTACCAACATTCGTTCAGGAGACAACAAATCATTCAACTAGAATAAGGAAACAGAGAAGGAGGGTGGGGAGGAAGAGGGGAAAAGAAACACAAGGACGATCTAGAATTTAAAATTCAATGATTTTGGCTACTTCCACCATTACTAAGTTCTGATTGGACCAGGAAGTGAGCAGTTTTCCTTTGTCCATTGAGACGCAAGGAAAAAAAATCAGAATATAATTCTTTTTTTTTTGGTGAGAAATATGATGGGAGGTTAAGTCCATGAAATTTGTCCTTCACACTTAGTGGAAAAAACTCCCAGCAGAGGGCATCCTTATGTCACGAATTTCTCTTAACCCTCGGAATTATTTGTAGCTTTTTGAAGTGCACCAGGGAACACTTTTGCTTCTGAAGGGCTTTGCAGTTTTTCTTATTTTTGGCAAGTGATTTATACACAAGGTGTTAAAGTGTTAAGAAGACTCGTTCCAATATTTTTCTTAGTTGGGTAAGTGATAAGTTGTGCTGTTAATGATGGTGGTAGCAGATCATAAAATGGTTTAACTAAAATTCGGCTGATTTTATTTACTCATAAAGTCCACAGATATTGGTGGAACACCTTCTGTGGGCAAGGCATAGAGGCAGGAATGGACCTACAAGAATGAACTTGAATTCAATCTTCCTGAAAGAGACCTTCTGATAGAAGGAATAAGATATAAATGCAGGAAGAGAACAAGCAAGAAAAAAATAATATTCTTGTTTCAAGTGCTTTCTTAATAGAAGCACTGACTTCCCTGATATTAATTGTTGGTAGGCTTTAGAATTCTTTCCATTTCCTGTTGTAGATGGCAGCCAGAAAAATTGAGTTGTTTTCATTCAGATGTTTTAGCTTCTGCCAAAATTGATTTGTTCAGGCCTTCTTTCTTCCTATGTTCAAACTCCAACTGTGTTTTAAGAGGAAATTAATCTGTACATTGCAATTCCAACCATAATTTTTAAAATAGATTATTTGGAAAGACTTGCTAATTGTCTCAGTATCTTCTCATGTCTTTCCATTTCTAGTGAAAAAGAGGAATTATGGTAGCTTGGTTTTTTTTTTTTTTTCTCCCAGAGGAAATCTGGAGTGACATTTGAAAGTGGCAGAGTTGCTTAACGTTTTCCTGTCAGAGTGTTGACACTGGACAGTTGGTTAAAGGTGTGATGGTTGAATGATATGCTGTAGGCTGGGACTGGACCACAGGCTCTGGGTGATCCGTCTTAACCTCATGTTAGCCAGTTTTCAGCAAAGAAAAGCAGATAATTCTCCAGGTTCAATTGCTTTGTCCACTCAGGAATGAAACCTCTCAGCCCCACCAAGAGAACCAGACCAGCAGTTGCAGAAACTTGTTAGTCAGATGGTATGGCCTGTAGCACCTTTAGATAGGTGGGCAGAGGGTGGAGTTGGGCAGATAGAATCATGAATGCTTTTTGTTTTGGGTTCCATGTCCAGTAAAATCTTTGAAAGCAGTACCTGGAACTCAGGCTGTACCACTGGGAGCTGAGTTTTGGAGCTTGGAACACACCAGAAGGTTGAGCTTCTCGAGAGGATGAACAGGTGTTTTCCCAGAGCCTGGGGTGACCACACTTTTTGTAATGGTCCTTCCAGAGTAACCCTGCATGCCAGGCTTTTGGGGAGAGTGCCAATCTGAAGGCCTGGCAAGTTTCTTGGTCCTCACTTATTTCCATAACAGCATCCATGGTAGACACTGATAGCACCCTGCCCAGATGCCCTCTGCTGGACCAGAGCTCACATGCCCAGCTGCTGTGAATGGTAACTGCTAATGACCCACAGCTGCCCCTTTCTCCAGAGCATTGTCCCCATTGAAGGGAGTCACCTTGCCTTGAAGTCTGTATTCTTCCAGCAAGTCCAGAGAGAGACAAAAAGCAGGGGTGCCAAATGCCCCTTTGCTTCAGGGTAGGAGCAATTTTGTGCCCTGACTCATAGTTCAGAGCTCTGTGTGGAATCAGAGTGAAGGTAGAGTCTAGCTGAGATGGCCTCTTTCTTAACAAATTTCCCTGCCCCATCCTGCTCTCCTGGCTCCCCCTCACGGCACCCCTGCAGTAAATCCTGTCTCAGAACCTTCTAGAGACTTAACCTGGACAGCATTTCATTGTTTTATTTATTTATTTATTTTATTTTTTTCCCCCAGGGGTAGCAGGGATCGAACTCAGGGACATTTGTCCACTGAGCCATCCCAGCCCTATTTTGTATTTTGTTTGGAGACAGGGTCTCACTAAGTTGCTTAACACCTCACTTTTGCTGAGGCTGGCTTTGAACTCACGATCCTCCTACCTCAGCCTCCAGAGCCACTGGGATTACAGGTGTGCCACTGTACCCAGCTGACAGCATCTCTTTTGAGTTGGAAAGACAAATAGACCTCTTCACTTTACGTAGTTTGTTTGTTGCCTGCCTTCTCTCCCTTTTGAGAACAGCAGTTTATTCATGTATTGATGCCTATTGGCTTCAGTCCATTCTGGTTCCCAGGAGTAAATCTTGTTAGATCCAAGCCAATCACTATAGTTTTTTTTTTTTTTTTCTCCTTTCCAGTGAATGGTTTAAGAATGGCATATGACCCAGTTCTGGCCAGTAACACTTAAAGTTGGTCAACCAACATGTATCTGCACACCTTTTCTTTAACCTCAAAAGAAGAGCAAAAGAAAAAGCACGTTTGTATTCGCATCTCTGGTCATTGTTGAGTGAGTGTGTTAGCAGAGATTCAGCAGCCATTTTTTGACTATGAGGGAAAGCCAAGATGATCTTGGACTCTGAAGATTATGATGTCATTGAATCATCGAATTAACTAATCTTGGAGCGGCCTTTCTTTTAGCTATGCAAATCAATGAAAGTTTGTATTTGCATAAATACTCTGTAGTTGATTCTGCTGCTATCTGTAAATGAGAGTATATGGATACCTAAAAACCTGGTCTTGAGAAAAGCTGCCTTTGAATGACCAGTTGATATTGAGAAAATAGAAAAAGGGAATTGGTTTCATTCAATTTTTGTATTATAAAGGGAAGAATGGGCTGGTAAGAATTTGTAGAGCGTTTTGTTTTGGCTTATGTAGATGATTTATTTAGAATGATCCTAAGATGATGGAGGCAGAAACAGGAAATGGGGTGATTTTTCTTCTGTCATTGACTTTAAACATTCTCTGTTGCATTTTACTTGTTTCCCTCTCCCTGATGACAGATTTCTGATCACTTTAAATTGTAAGACCATCTCATTTGTGTGTCATAAAATAGAGTCCAAGCTAAGTCAGTAATTTCCATCTTGCATTCTTACAGCCCAGGCCTGAAGACTCTTGGCTTGGGGTCTGGACAAGAAGGAGTCATGGTTTATGCTCTCACCATCTCATGCCTGCATCTGCCTCCCGTTTCAGGTTGTTTTATTCTCAGTTGGTGTTCCGTGTAGTTGTCCTGGGTAACTCCGTTTCTGCCATGATGGGCTGCTGTCCGAATACTGGCTTTTCAGTGGGACACAGTTGGGATTCCTTGGATAGATTCACTGCTTGGCCCCTTCTGGGATCTTTCATCAGCTCCTGTCCTCCATCTTCTAGAAGTAAACCCCATGCAGCCTCTTCCTCTTCCTGAAAGGTATCCCTGCTTAGGGACGCCATCAAGATGCATGGAGTTTGTGTTCCAGTTATCTCCTTGGTCAATCTGTTTATCCATTGCCCCACTAAAACATGACCTGAAACTTGCTCTGTCCTCTTGACCTAATCACTTCCCAGAGCCTTCACCTGCTATACTCATCACCTTTGGGGTTAGGATTTCAACATATGGACTTTCTCTCTTTTTCTCTCTCTCTGCATTTGCCTTGACGATTGTAGAGGGCATTAGCCATTCCCTCACCTCCCACGTTCAGATCTCTCCTGGCAGGAAGCAGACACCAGTCTGTATTTACATATCCTCTCAACTCCCAGTGACTTTTGAAAATTACTCTAAGGGCTCCTGTACATGCTTTGCCATAGTGGCCACACCAAATGGGTTTTGAAATTTCAACTTTCTGCCAGGGAATGAGAAGCTAGTGTCTGTCTTGTGGGTACCACATTCTCTAGGAGGAATTCCATTGGAAGTCTGGGGCAGGATGTAGAAAACCAAGCCAAAGAACTTTCTATTCCAGTGAATTCCTGTTAACACTTTTCAAATTTCTAATTTTCTCTGATGGAGGCTGGAGGTATATGATGGGAATTGATAGTCAAAGGGGCAGGCTGGTCACCTCATAGGAGGTCCTGAAGGAGAGCTGCTCTATTAGTTTCCTCTGTATTTTAGACCATTTGGTATCCTATAAGAAAATATAGTCAGAGAGCCTTCTAAATAGCAGAAATTTATTTCTCACAGTTCAGAAGGTTGGGAAGTCTGAGATCAGGGTGTGAACATGGTCAGGTTCTAATGAAGACCTTCTTCTAGGTTGTGGACTGCCAATTTCTTGCTGTGTCCTCACATGGTAGAAGGATGAATGAGCTCTCCGAGGTCCCCCCACATTTAAAAAAAATAAGAACACTAATCTGATTCATTCAGATAAATTCCCATGAAGACCCCCATCTTCTAACACTATCACCTTGAGGGTTAATATTCAACATATGAATTTTAGGAAGACATAAACATTCAGTCTGTTGCATTATGATCGCTGTATCAAATTACTACAAACTTGTCAGATTAAAAACAAATTCATTATTTCAAAATCCAGGAGTTCAGAAGCCCAGAATCAGTCTCAGTGGTCTAAAAAGTCACTGCGTCAGTAGTGTCTTCTGGAAGCTTTAGGGAAAAATCTGTTTGCTGCTCTTTCCAGCTTCTGTGGCATCTTTATCCTTTGGCTCTTGGGCTCTTCCTCTATTCTCAAAGTCAAAAGCAGTCCATCTTCAGATGTCTCCCTCTTTCCTTCCATTGTCACCTTGATGTCTCTGACTCTGGCCTTCCTGCTGCATTTTATAAGGACTCTTGTGATGATATTGGGTTCACCCAGATATAATCCAGGATCATCTACCCATCTCCAAATTCCTAATCACATCTGCAAAGCCCCTTCTGTCTTGTTAGGTAAAATATTCTCAGATTCTGGGAATTAGGACATGAACATTCTTGGAGACTGTTATTCAGCCTGCTTTGGTTGCATGAATGCGACTGATTTCCCAATCTATGGTTCAGAGCACACAGTGATCATAATTCCCTATTCCTTTCAAGTTCTGTTGTGGCAATGTGACTAGTTCCAACTAATGGCATGTGAGTTGTAAATATGCATTTCACTTCTGGATGGAGGCATTTAATTTCCAGTGCTTGACTCCCCTGGCCCTCTTTTGTTTCTTTATGGCAAATTGTGAAGACTTGTTTTTGAGACATTGCAGTGGTAAGATGATAGTGTCACTGTCAGCTTGGATCCCTGAGTGACAACATGAAGCAGAGTACCCTCCCCCACAAAACCTTCCTTAGATGTAGTGGAAGCAAAATAAACCAACAAACAAACTCCAAACAACCTTTGTTCCTGCAGTTTTACTTTGCCTATCTTCACTGATAAAGTCAAGCGTTTGGTTCTTCCACTAAAACTGTGAGATAAAAGGAAAAAATCCCACTCAACACACAGTCATCCTATAATTTTTATCTTTAATGGCATATTTCTGTACACTTCCTGAGAGTACCTATGAGAAAACTTCAGTATGAATTCTTTGTATGAATTATTTGTAGCTATTTTACAAAGAAATGAGATTCTACAAAGAGATTCCAAGAGAAGCTTGTGAGGATCTCCTGGGGAAGAGCAGTGTCATAAACATCTGGTCTCATCAGTCTTAACTGTCCTTTTCTCCAATCTGTATCCTCCAGGTTAGGAAGAACTTTGTATTCTGCTCATTTTTTGGTCTTTGAAGATTTATTCTAATATTTAGTCACCTTTTTTGGAGTTTGATTTCTTCTCTTTTCTTTTTATATTTTACCTTTTCCATGAATTTAAGTCATCTCAGCAAATAATGGTATGTATTGAGCATTGTCTTAGATTGGATTCTCCCAGGTAGACTTTAAGGATACCAGAGCAGGCATTTATATGAAGGTGATCCCAGGAAACATGAATTTGGAGGTAGGGAATTGAAAATGAGAATTGAGAAAGGAACGAACACAGAGTGCTTTAATGATCAGGTTATTGCTCAAGACAACTTGGGCTCAAATATGATGGAGACCTCTGAGACTGGGTAGAATATGCCTCTGGGAGTTGTTCTACTTAAGGGGCAAAGGAATCAGGAATATGACTCACTAATCCATGTCCAAACTTGGTGGAGGGTTGTTCCAAGGAACATTGATTCCAGTTTCTTCTATATGGTCTAGAATCCAACCACCAGATACCTCCCAGGGCATATCCCCGGGTACATGAGTAGAAATTTTGGAGGAAAATGGTAAGTAAGAAGGGCTCTGCAACATCGTCTGTGGTTACGTCCCATGTTCAGCCTGCTAGTTGGGTACTCATAAAACTCATGATTGAGGCAGACAGGCAGGCCCCCATGTACCTTACCATGTGGGAGGATGCTATATGATAATAGGAATGGCTAAAAAGAAGCCACATGTACCTAGAAGGAGGAGAAATTAATTTTACTTTGGGAGAGCAGAAAAGGTGGATTTTCATTTGGCTTTAAATGGTGGAAAGGATTCAATGAGGAGAGGCGCTCGTTTCAAGTGTACAGACTAATGTTCGTAGGAATGGCTGTTACTGCATCAGATGGTATTTTGGGAAAATTGTAAGCCCTGGGTTTGACTGGGACAAAATATAGTTGAGATGAAGTAGGAAATTGAGTTGGAAGAGAATGGAGCCAGATGATGGCGGGCCAAGAGTTTAATTTATGATATTTTCATTAGAAGAAGAAAGCACTACATTTTAAAGACTTACAGACAGACATTTGCCTCTGGATCCTTCAGGCAATGCCATATCTCATCCTTTGCCTGTTTCTTCCTCATTCTCCTTGAATGAGCTCTGGGTTTGCCTTTTCTGGTGTCTGGATATTTATTTCTAAATTCTTTTAGTTGATTCCCCCTTGGCTCATTCTAGGTACAGGGTTCCACACATTAAGCTTAGGATGGCTCTGTCTCCCAGCACTTGAAGCAGTGGCGGCCATCTTGTGCCCTCATCTCCCTGTCTCGAACTCCTGTCTGTGTCCTCTCCACTTCCTGCTCCAAATTGCTCTGCCTTGACATTCTTACTTCTTTTTTTTTTTTTTTCCTGTCAGGTGATTCTTCCTTTTATGCCATTATATGGATTATCAAACACTTATCTAATAGTTACAGTTCATAAGAGTGTTTTAAAAGAACTGTTATCTTTTGAGTCCATTGTAAGCTACAGACTGTGACAAAGTCTGCTTATACCTTTGGAAGAAGTTCCAGATCATAGAAAAATCATGCTGTTCTCTCATTTGATGACTCACTATTTTATATGTGATATTTAAGAACAGATGATAATTGGATTTATATTTATAATAAAGTGGCTGAATAAGTAAATACAATATAGTTTTTTTCCCCCATCTCTCTCTCTTTTTTTAAAAAAAAATGCTGTTAAGGAAAGATACTTTCACTGGTTAAAGCTAGTACAAAAATAGTTTCTTCTCTTTAGTATGTATTGATTCAGATTTGGCACCGAGAGAACTTTCATGGTTTGCTAAGTTCTGTTTTGTACCATTTATGTGAATCAATGTTTCTAATCATTATGACAACTCTAAGAGGTAGTCCTGTAATTGTCCTCATTTTACAAAGAAGTGGAGACAAAGAAAGGTTAAATAATTTTACCTAGGCTTACACAGTTTGAAAGAAGCAGAGTTGGGATTTGAGCCACACAACACTGGCTCAGATTTCTAGTTCCCTAATTGTAAGCCATAGCATTTTTTACCATGCTGTACTATGATGGGTCTCTTCAGTAGTCTTGGGACCCAACGGCATCAGCAGCTCTTCAGGACAGATTAGAAAGGTACATTCTTTGGCGATGGCTCAGCTTCCTCAAATAGAAATTTTGGGAATGGACCCAGCAGTCTGTATTGAAACAAGCTCTGGAGGTGATCTGATACACACAACCACTGTAGACTGCCAACAAGTCCAAAGATCTATGTTGAAAGGAGTTTGGATTTACCCTTTGAGTTATGTCTCCTTTCAGATAAAGAGTAGAAACTTGTGCTATCCAAGCATTTCTATGGGAACTGGGTTCCCCTATCTTGATCTGAGGCAGGAGGATGCGACCAATACTTTGCTTTAGGCCTTCATTTTCTCATCTGTGGATTGATACGCTGCTCCCTTCCCACCTTGCTGGAAGCTTTGTGGAGGATGAGGGGAAATACTGTATGTGATCGACTTTTTAAATAACAGATTGCACTGATAAAGTTTGAAGTCCATGGTTGAGCCATAAAGTTAGTCATCTCTGATAGAGGATTAACTCTAACTATGCTCCTGCTAACTGAATAGGGAAAAAGTTAAGAAGATTTGTTTTCTTCCTTTTAAGTTGTAACTTTTACTGGCATGTTATTTACTGTAGATGGCCCAGGCTAGGATAAAGCAGTTTTCCACATTCTTCTCAAGAAACCTCCAGAGCCATACAGTGAGTATAGTATTACCCCTGGCCTCAGACCGATGACAGCAATTTTGCTGTCTTGTTTGATTTTTGTCTTTTAAGGCAGCTCTTCTCTGACACCCTAATTTTTACTGATCACCCCCTGGAGTTCTTTATTTCTCTTTGACATGGAGAGAAGTTATGTGGTCTCTCTTGATTTTCCCACCTGTCTCTTCAAGTTTTCTTTCCTCCCATCATTTTGGCATTTTGAAGAATTGTTTTATAAAATGCCAAGCTTAGCTTTTCTCTATGCACTTGTTTGCAGTTCCTGCAGCAGATGCCATATGTACCTATATGTTTGATGTACAGTTGCTGTCCATATCAAATGTGCCCCGAGGTAGGGATTAGAGTGGAGCTTCTCAAACATGAATGTTGTACAAGGCACCTGGGCAATCTTGTTGAAATACAAATTTTGCTTCTTACAAGCTCCTGGGCTTGCAATTGGAGTAGCAAAACTCTTTCATTTTTTTTTTTTGTGTGTGTGTGTTGGGAATTGGACCCAGGGGTGGTATTTTACAACTGAGCTACATCTCCAGTCCTTTTTATTTTAATTTTGAGACAGGGTCTTGCTAAATAGCTGAGGCTGGCCTCTAGTTTGCCCTCCTCCTTCCCCAGCCTCCTGTCACTGGGATTACAGGTGTGCATCATCACATCCAGCTATCTTTCATTCTTGACCTTTGATGAACATCAGAATCATGAGTGGGAAGCAGGGCATTTAAAGATTGTTAATGATTGTGCCTCAGGCATTGGTATAAGTTTCCCATGTGAGTCTAATATGCAGCTAGAAAAAGTCCTCTTTCTTTCAGTGGTTCTTTGAAACTGTCCTTCACCATGCCCCCTTCCCCATAGACAAGTTCTAATAGATCTGAGATAGAGCAGAGAGTAGTAGTTGAGAGCAAAACATTGGATACCCAGGCTTTCCAGATTTGGATTTTCACTCTCTTCCTAATTAGCTGTGTGACTCTAGACAATCTAATTAAACTCTCTGTGTCTTGGTTTCCCTATGGTAAAATGGGGATAAGTTCGGTTCAATAAAGGATTATTGTAAATTAAAATATGCAAAGTCTTCAGAACAGTATATCATTTGTCTATTACTATATAATTAATTACTTAAAAACTTAATGGCTGAAGACAAAAAACCTTTATTATAGTCTCTATGGGTCAGGAATTTGGAAGTAACTTTGGTTCAGGGTCTGGCATGAAGTTGCAGTCAATATGTTAGATTTAGGGGAGATGTAGGTCAAAGGATACAAAGTAGTAAACAAATAGAATGAACAAATCCAAAGATCTAATGAATGACTTGAGAACTATATAGTGAGTATTAGAGTTTTGAGCCTGGTGTGGTGGTGCACGCCTGTAATCCCAGCGGTCCAGGAGGCTGAGGCAGGAGGATCATGAGTTCAAAGCCAGCCTCAGCAAAAGTGAGGTGCTAAGCAACTCAGTGAGACCCTGTCTCTAAATAAAATACAAAATAGGGCTGGGGATGTGGCTTAGTGGCCGAGTGCCACTAAGTTCAATCTCTACTATCCTCTCCCTTAAAAAAAAAATCGAGTATTGTATTCAGAATTTTTGCTAAATGAGTGTGTTTTAGTCAGCTTTTTCACCAATGTGACAAAAAGACCTGACAAGAACAATTTTAGAGGTAGAAAAGTTTATTAGGGGCTCATGGTTTCAAAGTTCTCAGTCTGTAGATGGTTGACTAAGAACAAAATATAGACCCCAAAGGCACCCCCCAACCACATGACCTACCTCCTTCAGCCACACACTTCCTGCCCATGGTTACCACCCAGTCAATCCCTATTAGGAGATTAATGCAATGCACTGATTAGGTTTTGGATTCTCACACACGAGGTTTTGTGGGACACCTCAGATCAGAATTATAACAGAGTGGATTAGAGATGTTTTTTTGCCACAGGGAGAATAATGGGCAACTATGTGAAATGATGATACGTTCAACTGTTCCACTCTAGCGAACATTTTATTGTGTATGTGTTTCTTATAATATCATGTTGTATAGCTTAAATATACATGATTCACTTCTTAAAAAGAAAAGATACCTGCTAGGAATGCAGTGGTCTTGACAGGACTAGAGGATTATCTTCTTCCAAAAGAGGTTCATCACTTGGCTACTGACTGCCTGAGTTTCTCTACATAAGCACCTTCATAGGGATGCTTACATGTCTTTACAACATGTCAGCTGGCTTCTCTCAGACTGAGTGATCCCTGGGAGTCATGATGGTTTTTTTAAGACTTTCAGAAGTCATACCATCTGTCCTATTTTATTTTTAACAGTGAGGCCACACTTGAGGGGAGTGAAATGAAGCTCCACCTGTTGAAAGGAAGAATATCAATGAATTTATGGATATATTTTAAAACCACCACAGTTTTGGGCTCAGAGTAAGCAGTGTGTTAAATATTAGCTATTTTCACTAGCTGGTAGCATATCCCCCTTTGAAAATGCTTCATGGTGCCATGTTGTTTTCTTGACACAGCCCTGACCCATGGAAACTTTTGTGATGATGGTATTGATATAAAATAGTGACTTTGCTTAAAGGAACCTAAGAAATTTTTGAGCCACATACAAGTGGCCAAGGCTCAGAAGCATAGTTAACAGAGACTCAGAATTCATACCAAGCTACCAGGAACAACATGTTTTACCATGGAAGAGTTTACATGGAATTTTATAGTCACAGAACAAAAGAAAGCACAAAGCAGTACATTGACCAGTTCCAATGATGGGAGGATCAGGTAGGTGGGCTCCAGAAAAATGGGGAAATCTCTTGTATAGGTTGTAGATGTTTTATCATTCTTAGGGTTGGTGGAGGCTCGAGATCTGCTGAGCTTATTGACACATTCTGCGAAGTTTTATCTATCAGTCTTGAGAATGTTAGGTCAGATACAAAAGTTAAGGTAATTGACATTACATGGTCTCAGGTAGCCTAAGATAATGGTCTAAGATAGCCTAAGACTCTTGACCTACTGCATTCCATCTCTCCACAATCAAGATGATCTACTTAGCCAAGTTCAAACATCCTGCAGAATCTTTAATATAGATGCAGCTTCTTCAGAAAAACTCAGTTTGCTGTTGAAATCTTCTATTTCTTCTTTGTACTGTACAGTAGCTACTAGCCTATTGAGCTTTTGGAAAATGTTTGGTACAACTCAGGAACTAGGTTTTAACTTATACTTAATTTTAATTAATTATAATTTAAATTTAACTAGCACATGGGGTGGCAGCTACTATATTGGACAGTTCAACTCTAGAACTTAGCTTCCAACAGTAGTGCTGTTATGACCAGCAACATCTGCATCCCTTTAGAGCCTTTTAGGAATGCAGAATCTCTAGCCCCAACCCACAATTCCTAAATCTGAACCTTAACAAGACTCCCCATTGATTCTTATGCACATTAAAGTATTAGAAGCACTGGGTTGAAGTCTAAAATATTTGACTTGCTAAATCCTTCAATATCTGGGATTTCCCTTTTCTGTTTTTCTCACCCTTCCCCATACATTCCACTCAATTAATCTCTCCTGAAATAACCGTTTTGTTTGAGCCTGTGGTGGAAGGGTCTCAATCTGGCTCCCAGACCAAGGCTCCAATGTGACATCTTCCATGACTTTCCCCTTTATTCACTTAGGAAGTAATTGCTTTTTTTTGTATTTCTAGAGAACTTGCACAATTCAGATGGAGAACCATTGTGTTACAGAATTTTCTTTAGCAGAGTAGACGTTTACTCATTTACTGGTATAAAAGCAATATCTAGATATCAAAGATTGAATGAGGATAGAGGCCATGTCAAAAGTATCTAACACTCATGCACACATTCTTAAGGGCTGTTCTTTCCCTGCATCCTTAGTAGTATGCACACGTTGCCCTTTGCCCTAGGAAACTGGATACCAGGGAAATAAATTGGCTATTAGACCTAGATTCTTGTCTACCTGCAGATTTAAAAAAATAGAGCTTTACGTTTTGGCTAAATCCCTCGTACAGGCAAATGGTCTTAACTCGCTGGCAGTTTCCTAGGGTATCCCAGGCTCTGAGGGTGCATAGACCTAATGCAGCCAGGCAGCAGTATTCCAGTCTGCCCCTGCAAGAGGTTCTTGAAGTTCTTTGAAGAGCAATTGGCCTGATGGCTTCCTAGCTTGTTGAGGCCTGGACTCCACTTACAAAGGTATTGTAAGCTCATGCCTGCTGGTGGCTGAGAGCCAGCAACATTTTTAAGCATTAGTTCTCAGGTCTTCAGAATTTATACAATCAAATAATTCCAGAAACAAATTGGGATTCCCCAGGTCAGGGACAAGCAATATTTTGTCACTCTTCAAATGAATGGCAATGTCTTGATTCCTTTCTTCTTTCTGATACCCACATGAGATGTCTGTACATCAGGGACAGAAACAGGAAAATTGGGGAGGCCTAAACTGCCAGGGCACTGTGACTTTACCCAAGGCTGACATTGTTCCTGTTGAGTAGGTTTCCTTCATTTTTTATATTCTTTTGTACTTTTAAATTTGTTCTAATTCGTTCTACATGAAAGTACAATGCACTTGGATGCATTATATATACATTGAGTATAATTTCTCATTCTGGTTGTATATGAGGTAGAATCACACTGGTACTGTGGTCATATAAGTACATAGGGTAGTAATCTTCAATTCATTCTATTATCCTTCCTACTCCCCATACCTCCTTCCCTCCCTTCACTCCCCTCTGCCTAGTCTAGAGTACCTATATTCTTTCCTAGGTGCCACCCCCAACCCCCATTGTGAATTAGCATCTGCGTATCAAACAGTTGGCCTTTGGTTTTATGGGATTGGCTTATTTCACTTAGCATGATATTCTCCAGCTTCATCCATTTATGAGCAAATGCCATAATTTCATTTTTCTTTACGGCTGAGTATTCCACTGTGTATATATACCACATTTTCTTTATACATTCATCCCTTGAAGGGCACCTAAGTTGGTTTCATAGTTTAGCTATTGTGAGTTGAGCTGCTGTAAACATTGATGTGGCTGTGTCATTGTAATATGCCGATTAAGTCCTCTGGGTATAAATTGAGGAGTGGGTCAGATGGTGGTTTGATGTTTTCTTTTGAGTTAGATCCTGAGTCCTCTTTTGTTTAGGAAGCAAGTGGTCAAGATGTTACTTTTGTTTTCAGTTGATTCTAAAAGGGGAAAACTGACAGGTGGTTCAAGGGAGCTTTACTTCCAAGGTTTAGCAATGAGGTTAAATATAAGAGCATAGTATAACGCTTTGAAAAGGAAACCCTCTATTCGTCCCAATGTCCATATGAATAACATCAATTCTAATATTATTTTTAAAAAATTAGCCCTGAAATCACTTTATTACCTTTTTATTTTTCAAGCCCTGTCCTAGCAAGGCTGACATTTGCCCCCAACTTTATATCAGCTCTGCTCAGTCCTAACATTTAATAATTATCTCTGGAATCTTCATATTTTAAAAAGCATTTTCTGTATGAGTTTCTTAGATATGCTTACTGAGAGTGGTTAATCATCTCCACTCACTGCATCTTAATACTTGTTGCAAATCAAGTTCTCTTAAAAGAGGACCTATTGGGTACAGTGGCACATGCCTGGAATCCCAGTGGCTTGAGAGGCTGAGGGAGGAGTATCACAAGTTCAAAGCCAGCCTCAGCAATTTAGCAAGGCCCTAAGCAACTTAGTGAGACCTTGTCTCAAAAATAAAAAATAAAAGTGACTGGGAATGTGGCTCAGTGCTTAAGTGCCCTTGGGTTCAATCCCTGGTATGAAAAAAACAACCAAACCAAACCAAACCACAACCACCACCACCACAATAACAACAAAAACTCTTTTCCTTATTAAGTTCCAAACAGAAGCCAAAACTTTAGTAGGAATGGTTTTAAAGTAAGATGATTTAACTTTCTACTCTTTTCCAGTTACTGATCTCACTCTATACTGGTCCTATAACTCTTTGCAAAAGTCCATAAAATTCACTTAGAAGGAAATCTGATATATTGAATTCCATGCACAAGATTTTTTTTTTACATCCTTTAAAAAATTATTTATTTTACAGTAGAATGCATTTTGACATATTGTACAGAAATGGAGATAACTTCTCATTCCTCTGGCTTGGTACAGAGTCACTCCAGTAGGGTAATTACACATATATGTAGGGTAATAATGTCTGTCTCATTCTACCGTCCTTCCCATCCATGCATGAGATTTTGAATTAGCATAGAAGAATAATTAATATACATAATAGTTGATTTTCTCAGATTATAGAAGCATTATAAAATTAAAATTTCAAGCTCAAGCATTTGGGTCCACTTTGTGGTCCAAGTAGGTTCATAGCTCCTTACATCACCCATATCAGAATTCTCACCTCAGTCCCAAGGAGATGAAGCAAGAGTGCCGAAAGCAGTGGGGGCCAAATGGCTTGAATGGTAACTTAGCACCTTCCGAGCTAAAAATATTGCACATGTGAAGCAAACACACCCTCAGGCATTTATGGGTCATCCCTTCAGTCTTACACTAAAGATTCCCAAATCTTTATCCATAAAACAGATATCTTTCTGTAGTTCCAGACGTTGTCCATCTGTCTGCTTGCATCTTCCGCTGAATTTTTTTTTATTTTTTTAATTTTTTATTGTTGGCTGTTCAAAACATTACATAGCTCTTGATATATCATATTTCACACTTTGATTCAAGTGGGTTATGAGCTCCCATTTTTACCCCATATACAGATTGCAGAATCACATCAGTTACACATCCATTGATTTATATATTGCCATACTAGTGTCTGTTGTGTTCTAATGCCTTTCCTATCCTCTACTATCCCCCCTCCCCTCCCCTCCCCTCCCCTCTTCTCTCTCTGCCCCCTCTACTGACATTCATTTGTCCCCCTTGTATTATTTTTCCCTTTCCCCTCACTTCCTCTTGTATGTACTTTTGTATAACTCTGAGGGTCTCCTTCCATTTCCATGCAATTTCCCTTCTCTCTCCCTTTCCCTCCCACCTCTCATCCCTGTTTAATGTTAATCTTCTTCTCATGCTCTTCGACCCTACTCTGTTCTTAGTTACTCTCCTTATATCAAAGAAGACATTTGGCATTTGTTTTTTAGGGATTGGCTAGCTTCACTTAGCATAATCTGCTCTAATGCCATCCATTTCCCTGTAAATTCTATGATTTTGTCATTTTTTTAATGCAGAGTAATACTCCATTGTGTATAAATGCCACATTTTTTTTATCCATTCATCTATTGAAGGGCATCTAGTTTGGTTCCACAGTCTTGCTATTGTGAATTGTGCTGCTATGAACATCGATGTAGCAGTGTCCCTGTAGCATGCTCTTTTTAGGTCTTTAGGGAATAGACCGAGAAGGGGAATAGCTGGGTTAAATGGTGGCTCCATTCCCAGCTTTCCAAGAAATCTCCATACTGCTTTCCAAATTGGCTGCACCAATTTGTAGTCCCACCAGCAAAGTACAAGTGTACCCTTTTCCCCACATCCTCGCCAGCACTTGTTGTTGTTTGACTTCATAATGGCTGCCAATCTAACGGGAGTGAGATGGTATCTTAGGGTGGTTTTGATTTGCATTTCTCTGACTGCTAGAGATGGTGAGCATTTTTTCATGTACTTGTTGATTGATTGTATGTCCTCCTCTGAGAAGTGTCTGTTCAGGTCCTTGGCCCATTTGTTGATTGGGTTGTTTGTTCTCTTATTGTCTAATTTTTTTAGTTCTTTGTATACTCTGGATATTAGGGCTCTATCTGAAGTGTGAGGAGTAAAGATTTGTTCCCAGGATGTAGGCTCTCTATTTACCTCTCTTATTGTTTCTTTTGCTGAGAGAAAACTTTTTAGTTTGAGTAAGTCCCATTTGTTGATTCTAGTTATTAACTTTTGTGCTATGGGTGTCCTATTGAGGAATTTGGAGCCCGACCCCACAGTATGTAGATTCCGCTGAATGTTCTACGGATATTTGGCTCCTCACTGAATTTGTCTTCCTTCTTCTGCTCTTTCTCCAGAACTCTTGCAGAAACTCCAAACTTGCTTCCGTTTCCCTAAGTCTTCATGATTATTAAGTGATCATAGAGGAGGATAGGAAACAGTCTTCTTATACTGGATTTTGCTAACTGGTTTTCCAAAAGTAGTTGTGCCAGCTTGTGTTTCCATCAGTAATACTTGAGAACTTCTGTTTTTCCTACATTTGGAATATTAGATTTGCATTTTTACCATTGTGATGAATGTGACATGGTAATTAATTTTGAATTTCCCTCATTATCAGTAAGATTGTGAGGATACTTTCATATGTTTTTGTGCACCCATGTTTCATTCCATGAATGGCCTATTAATATCATCAGTCCAGTTTTTCCACTGATTGCTACTGGGTACTAATCCTTGGTTGGTGTTACATATGGAAAGCAAACCAATTAGAACGCACCCCATGCCAGCTGCCAAACCCGTTAAATTGTTAAACTGTTTTAACTGTCAGACCACCTCCGGCTCTATAAATATACACAAATTTTCTCAAATTGTGTCTTGTCATTTCTCATTCTTATGCTGATTTTTTAAAAAAAATTATTGTAGTAAATTGGTCAACGTTTTATTGTCTACATTATGCTTTTGTATATTTTGTTTAAAAAGATCCTGCCCTACTTCAAGGTCATGAAGACATCTCACATTTTATTACAATTTTTAAAAGTTTTGAGTTTTTAAAAATGTCTTTAATTCAGCTGGTATCCACTTGTATATGAGATAAAAATCTATACTGCTTTAAAAAATATGAAAAACTAAATATTCTATAAATTATCAAGTAATCTAATTGTTGGGAGTTGCCCCGGCTCCAAAGACTAACTTCCCCATCACCGTCCAATGGTGAGTCCTGCTGACTCACATGATCCTTACCCACCAATTAGAACGCACCCTATGCCAGCTGCCCAAAACCGTTAAATTGTTAAACTGTTTCAATTGTCAAACCACCCCTGGCTCTATAAATATGCAGAGCTGCCTCAATAAACCGGCATTTTCTCCATCGGCAAGCCTTGATCGTTCTTTCACTAATCGTTTCCTATTGATCTAAAATGTCATTTCTACCAAATATTAAGTGTCTAAATAGGTACGAGTTCATTTCTGGGCTTGATGTTTTGAACCAGTAGTTAATTTATCTATCATCATATTAAACACATTTTCTAGATTTCTATAGCTTTAAAAATAAGATTTGATATTTGGTAAGGCAAGCTTCTCTAGTTTATTAATCTTCAAATATTTTTGAAGATTTATATTTATATTTCCACTAGGGCATTATAGTTTTACATAATAGTGGGGTTCATTTTGACATATTCATAAATGCACATAACATAATTTGCTCCATTTTGATCCCCAGTGCTAACCCTTATCCATTTTTATTTTTTTAGTTGTTGATGGACATAATATCTTTATTCTATTTATTTATTTTTATGTGGTGCCGAGGATCGAACCCAGTGACTTGTGTATACAAGGGAAGCACTCTACTACTGAGCCACAACCCCAGCCTCCAAAGTATTTTTTGATTACTTATGAGCCTCTTCTCTTTTTGAAAATTTTAGAATCAGTGTATCAAGTATGATGAAAATTTATAGATTAATTTAGAGTTACTGATTTGCTTATTTACTTTTTTTTTTTTTTTTTTTTTTTTGTGCTGCTTGGGATTGAATCCAGGACCTCATGTGTGTTAGGTAAGCGCTCTATATCCCCAGCCGTTATTTTAACATTTGAGTCATCCTCTTAATTAATATTATATTTTAAAAATCATATTTTCTAATTCTTTCTGACACACAAAAATACAATTGAATTTTTAATTTTGATTCTGTTTCTGGCAACCTTATAAATTTAAACTTGTCATTAATTATAATAAATTGTACTCATTTTTTTTTTGATTCTCTATGGTAATAGTTGCTCTTGTTTAGAAAATGTAAATAATTCTTTGATATCTCCCTTCAAGAGGTGGAACCTAATACAGACCTCTTTCTTGGTGTGGACTAGACTTACAGAGTTTATTTTAACAAATAAGAAAACAGTGGAAGAGCTGACGAGATTTCTGAGATTTGGTTATAAAGGACACTGTAGCTTCCATTCTGCCTTCTTTCTGTCTTTTTCTATCTCTGATAACTTGCTCTGGGGAAGCCAGCTGTCATGTCATGAGGACACTCAGGCAGCTCTGTGTAAAGGCTCAGACGGTTTTGAGCTGAGGCCTTCAGCCAACAGGGAAGGAAGTGAAGCCAACAGCTGTGGGAGGGAGCCATCTTGGAAATGGATCCTTTGGTTCTCGTCAAACTTTCAGAGGGCCATGGCCTCATCAGACATTTTGACTACACCCTCCTGAGAGACCTGGAGCCTCTAAGCTGCTTCTAGATTTCTGACTCTCAGAAACCTTTTGAAGTAATTCAGTCTTTTAAAGAGAAAAATTTAGCATTTATTTTATTATGACTATATAAATATTATTCACAGCCAAGTCACATAATGTACTAAGAAAAAATTGATTTTCTCATGTAACCTTTTGCTTTTCCTAGAGTTAACAATTGTTTCTTCTCTTTCTTTTATATTTTCTTGTTTTCTTGAACCTCTTAGCAGTTCTTTCATCTTTAATGTCCCAGTTACCCTCTATCCTCAGGCCAAGATTCAGAGTTGGAAAGGCTATAAGAATTCTTAATTTCCTTTCAACTTTAGGAATCTCTCACTCTGTACCCAGTGAGATACAATTCTTAAAAAAATAGTTGGCTAATCAAAGAAAGCTTATCTTTTCTCATTCTTAAATTTGTTTTGTTTTTCTTCTAACGACTTCATTGATAACTTGACATAAAAATTCTATTTATTTAAGGTGTACAACTTGGTGTTTTGATACACATAAACATTGTGAATTGATCACCACATTTCAGATAATGAACATATTTATCACCTTTGCATAGTTACCATTTGTGTGTGTGTGTGTTGAGATTTACTTTAAAATCTATCTGCTTAGCTGATTTCAAGTATGCAATGTAGAGTTGTTAACTACTGTCACTATGATATACTTTGGGTCTTTAGAAGCTATTCCTCTTATATAACCGAAGCCTTATGCCCTTTGACTGCTATCATTCTATTCCACAAACCCCATATCCAGGCACCTAGAAGCCAACCTTCTACTCTGAGGTTATATTAGTTCAACTATTAAAATTACCCACATAGCAGATCCCACAGTATTTCTCTTTTGTATCTAGCTTATGTAGCTTAACGAAACACCTTCTAGCTTCATCTGTGTGGCTGCAAATGGAACTATTTTCTTTCTTTCTTTCTTTTTTTTTTTAGAGAGAGAGAGAATTTTTTTTTTTTAATATTTATTTTTTAGCTTTGGGCGGACACAACATCTTGTTTTTTTTTTGTATGTGGTGCTGAGGCTGGAACCTGGGCCGCACGCATGCCAGGCCAGCGCGCTACCGCTTGAGCCACATCCCCAGCCCATTTTCTTTCTTTCTTTCTTTTTTTTTTTTTTAAGGGCAGAATAATATTCCATGGTATATAGGAACCCCATTCATTTGTCAAAGAACATTTAGGTTATTTCCATGTTATGGCTGTTGGGAATAAAGCTGCAAAAAATGTGGAAATGCAAATCTCTCTTCTACCTACTTATTTAATTTCCTTTGGGAGAGCAAAGGGGCTTCAGGGAAGAATAACCCTTCTAGGGCCCACTCCCAGTGACTCACCTCCTTGTACCCCACCAGAAGCTGAGCAGTTTTCCTGCTCTGGCTTCTCCTGCCATGATGTGCTTCCTCATCCGGGGCCCAGAGCAATGGAGTCTATGGACTGAAGCTCTGAAGCCATGAACCCCAAATAAACTTTTCCTCCTCTAGGTTGTTCTTTTTTTTTTTTTCTCAAATATTTATTTTTTTTTAGTTGGACACAATACCTTTGTTTTCTTTATTTATTTTTATGTGGTACTGAGGATCGAATCCAGGGCCTCAAACGTGCTAGGCAAGCACTCTACCGCTGAGCCACAACCCCAGCCCTCTAGGTTGTTTTTGCTGGGTATTTTGATCACAGCAGTACAAAATCTGACTTAGGCCCTTCTGGATTTCAGGATGTGAATCAGGCACTTCGTACTGCTTTCTTTCCTTCCACAGACTGGTTCTGTGTTTCATTTATTTTTCTACCTTGATGCTTTGCTGCATCAATTAACAACTTATTGAGCTGTGTTCCTTTCAAACTTTTCTTTCAACATGTTTTTTTTTTTTTTTAAATCTCCTCTTCTGTTACCTTGTGTTATCAGGTTTATTCCTTCAAGAAAATTCTTTTTGGGGGCTTTACAGGAAAATAAGGATCGTTAATTGGTTTGCATTTCTAATATTTAACTGGAAGTCCTAATTTATCTCCTTTATCTATCTCTTTCTTCAACAATTTCTGTGTCATCTAGATTATCACGTCTTCTATGATCTGCATACTGCTACTGACAAATCTGCTTAAAAATCCAACTTGAGAATCTTTGTTTCTTTACTGGTAAGTTTAATTCATTTATATTTATTGTGAATATTACTTTCTCCTCTTTATTAGTTTGGAAATTATAAATTCTATTTTTATGGCTTTAGGGATTACACTTAAATTTTGATTTGCATACTTGATTTAGCCAACTCAAGTAATACCTCTATCCTTAACCTGATCGATACAAGCTTCTTGGAATCATTATCTGATTACCAACTCTTGATTAGCAACCTCTTCCACTGTTCAGAATCTTTAGTGTTATATTTAGCTATACATTTTTTTACACATCAAGTTAGACATTCTTTTTATCATAACTGTGTATTTTACAATTTCTTTGCTCACAATTGCTTTTTGCATTTAACATTTTCCTTCTGGGTTCAATCAACCTATAATGAAGAACATACTTCAATAGTTTCTTTCAGTGAAAGTCTTTGAATAATACATGTTCTTAGTCTTCAGGTAAGCAAAAATGTATTTATTTCATTTTCATTTTCAAATCTTGGTTAGCTGGGTATACAGTTTTAAGGCTGTAGTTTGCTCTTTCTACACATTGAAAATATTTTTCATTGTCTTCTGATGCCTATTATTGCTGGGGAGAAGTTTTCTAATGTTCTTTATAGTTAAATTCTCTCTATTTTTTTCCTTGTAAGATTTTTTCTTTGTCTTTTTTGTTTCCTATGTTTGTTAAGATGTATATAGATATGGATTTATTTTTATTTTTATTGTTATGAGATTAAAAATATAGCTAGGTATGAATTTTTTTCTTTTCATAAAAAGGAAAAAATTACTTGTGTTTGTTTCTTTAATCTGAGGATTTATGTTTTTCATCAATTCTGAGAAATTCTTAAGGCATTATCTTTTCAAACATCACCTCTGTTCTTTCTTTCCAGCTTTTTAGTTTCATTAAGTTAAACCTTCTCATTCTGTTGTGATCCCATATCCATTATCTTTTATTTTTATTTGTTTTTGGATCATTCTTTCTGATCTATCTTCTACAGTACTCATTATTTTTTCTTTTTAAAATTTAACTAATCTGTATTTTAACCCATCTGTTGAGAATTAATTTCATTGTCATTGATATTTTTTTTCTCTAAAGCTTTTTTCCTAGAGTATTCTGTTCTTTCCTTATATTTTCATTAGCTTTTTATTAAAAAGATACTTTCTCTTTTATTCTTTCTCAGATTATTCTAGTATCTAAAATTCTTGGTATGGTCCATATTCCAGTTTGTTTTATCTGCTGACTTTCTCTGATAGTAGATGGTTTCCTTATATGATGTATAGTTTTTGAATGTGAATTTATCTTCAACAGACTTTAATTTTTTTTCTTTTTTGCAAGTGTGTCAGTGTTGTCTGCAACCTGCCATGGGAGTTTTACTTTGCCTCTGCCTAACACTCTGGGATTTTTAAGTTATCCAGTTAGCTTAGAATTCTGGCATTACTTGAGTAGAATTAAACTCTAGAATTGTTCAGACTTGATACTTCAATTTCTTATGGGAAAATTTGATTTCATTTTGGCCATCAATTTTGGAAAGTACAGATTTCCTTGATACTTACATAGGCCCAAAAACTAATTTTTGAAAATTTCTGTTTTCACAAAGGGAGAAATCTATTCATTATCTTTCTTTATACAGTTATTTCAGAAGTACCTGTGCCCCAAATCATAAGTTTGTCATTTCATTTATGATAGATGCAGCCTTCCAGCTGTGAGTGTACATCAAGGATTATTAATGTAGGTCTGGTGTCCCCACATGTACTTGCTCCTCTTTATTCATTGCATCTACAGATTTTCTTTTTCTCGTTCTTTTTGTATTTTATACAAATACTTTTGTATCTATAGTGAGAGAGAATCTGCATTGAATTAGTATGCTTTGGTTTAGTTTCTAGGGCTGGAAATAATAAACCAGGAGAACACATTAAATTAAAATATGTTCTGTCCTCCTATCTTACCAAACATGACTGCAAGTCTATGAAAAAACCAAAGACGATGGATTTATTATTATTGTCTATGTCCCAGTGTTCTTTTGATATATTAGTAATGTTTGGATAAGTAATAAAATAGAAAACTACATAATTATAATATTAATTTTATAAAATTTGGGTTTTTTTGCCCTTATTTCAGCAGAATTGCTATGCTTTATGGTCAAAAATTTCACAAAAATAATTTCTGAATCGACAATATTGGTATTGAATAGATCTGAAAAGTTTAAAAAAGTAGAATGCAATTATAGCCAATATAAAAATTTTTTAATATTTTCATCAAAATGTGAATTAAAGTAAATGTAAAACAAATCATGGAATTTAAATTTCATTCATTCATTTTCAAGATGTTTTCTTCTGAGATATTAATATTTATCAAAATGAATAAGTGAAATATAAATTGTATAACTATAATTAAAAGTTAACTTTATTAAAAATTTTAACAAAAATAAAACTTTTTCTGATTTCAGTGTTCAGTGACACTCTAGTTACCAATGTAAAGTATTTGAATCAATCTTCTCATATTTGATCTAGATCTAAGTATATACAAATACAAAGGATATATAAATTAATAGCCTTCATTGTCTGTGCAGCTGTTGAGGATGCCAAGTTCAATTCACAAATGCCAGTAGACCTATAACTGCCTCTGGAGAAGCAAAAGATACCTAAGTTTTATGGGGAATGAATGTTCATTTTTCAAGAACCTGTGAATGCATTTCTCTCAGTGGAAAGATTCGACAAGGTGACTTTTCTTATTACTTACCCAAATGTTTCTACACTCAAATATTCAGATCCTTCTCTTACTCTGAATTAGTTGCTCAGCATTTGGTTCTAGGTGCCCTTTATTTTGAGAACATAGGTGATAAAATATGTTTCCCTGGGGCCTGAACAGCATTAACCCTAAGAATGAATATGTAGAGTTCTGCTCCTTCTCTGCCATCTCTGTGCACCAGATCCTCAGTAATGGAGACACCCACATGTTCTTAAATAAATTTGCTCATTTTTGTGATATGTGGAACTTTCTAATGTCAGGACAGGGACCTTGACTGGATCTAAAGGTAATGTTTTTTTTTTTTTAATCACATTTAATTTTCATTTTAATTGCTACATAATAATCATATGTATTTACGGGATATAGTGTGATATTTCAATATGTGTATATGGTGTATAATGATCACATTAGGGTAATTGGCACATGTATCACCTCAAATATAAATACTTTTTTTTGTTTTAGGAAAGTGCAAATTCCCCTCTACCAGCTATTTTGAAATGTGCAATGAATTGTTGTCCATCTGTTTGAATAATCTATGATTTTGAAGAAGAAACATTACATACCAAGAGATATTATATGTTATATATTCTAGGGTACAGCATTTTTTTTGCTGAGTCACTTCCTGGTTCTTGGTCACCTTCCTCTTGAAGTGAGAGTCATCACACACTCTGTTCTACAAGTCTCTGGTCATAGTGGTTTTCAAGAATTTCTTGGAAGGACGTTCTTTTTTCTTTCATGATTGTGTGTGCCAAGTCCATGGGGAGTAAGCCAATCATCGCTGGTAGCTGACATTGACATCACTGGAATCAACATGAAAGAAGGCAAAGTCACACCATCACTTATAAATTAAACTATCTCTCTCTCTCTCTCTCTCTCTCACACACACACACACACACACACACACAGATGTAGACTATGTACTGATGAAGCCACCTCTATCCCTATATATATTTTTAAATAATTTCTTTTAGTTATAGTTTGACACAATACTTTTATTTTATTTATTTATTTTTATGTGGTGCTGTGTATCAAAACAAACTCAGTGCCCTGCATGTGCTAGGCAAGCGCTCTACCATTGAGCCACAACCTCATCTACCCCTATATTTTTCAGTTATACAAACTGTTATATTTTTTCTTTTGCTTAAGATAGTTTCGATTAGATTTTTACCATTTTCTACTAAAACAACCCTATAAACTCCTAAAAATTTGACTGGCCTGATTTTTCCTAAGTAGAAGATTGAGACTGATCCATGTGATAAGCAATAAGAGAATTGTGTTATGTATTCCTAATCTGCTTCTATTGATCTAGAATATCTCTTCTTTTTTCTCCCTCCCCCCAATAGTAGTACTGTTTTCTTGACTCATTTTTTAAAAAAAATAATTATGCCCTCCATTTTGCTCTTGGTAGTATTTATATAAATAAATCAGATTGTTTCATTCCTTAAGTAGATGTAATTTATTGTGCACATGATTATTGACAATGAAGACTAACTAGAGAAGAATTACTCAGAATTAGTTTCATTTAGGTCGTATAATAAGAAGATCATGAATAAAACAGATTATATCTCTTGGCACACAGAAAAGGAGACTGATGTACTATAGTGACTCTCAAATTTTACTGTGCATAAGAATTTTCAGATGAGCTTGTTAAGTACATAGATTCCTAAACTTAACACATAATGGCTCTCTTTCAGTAGATTGGCACAGAGCCCAGAGCTATGCATTAAAAAATGCACTTCAAGGGCAGGCAAAATAATCTATGGTGGAAAAAAAATTAAGAACAATGGTTGCCTTTGGGATGGGGTAGAAATTGACGGAGAGAGAGAGAGATATGAGTAAAACTTTTGGGGGCGGGTAATGTTCTGCTTTTTGATAAAGGTTTGGATTACACAAGTATATATAGAATCCAATGATTGGTACACTTAGGATTTGTGCATTCAATTATATTTAAGCATATCTCTGAAGAGAACATCTGAAAACGAATGTTGAACACTAACAGTATCCATGCTGAAATGTTTATGGTGAAATGTACTGATGCCTGCAATTTATTTTGACATGCATCAAAATTAAGAATAGATTTGTAGATAGACAAGTGTGATGAGGCAGATCGTAGGTGGTTAGATATATGGGGGTTTGTCACATTCTTTCAATTTTTCTGAATGATTGAAAATATTCATAGTAAAATGCTGAGGAAATGGAAGCTCTCCAGGCAAGTTCTGTGACATAAATGTAGTGAAAAGAATGTGAACTTGGTAGCTGGACAGCTGTGGATATCAGCTCTGATTCACCTTTTTTTTTTTTTTTTTGGCACTGGGGATTGAACAAAGGGGTGTTCAACGACTGAACCACATCCCCAGCCCCGCTTTTATATATATATTTTATTTAGAGACAGGATCTTTCTAAGTTGCTTAGGGCCTCGCTAAGTTGCTGAGGCTGGCTTTGAACTTGCAATCCTCCTGCCTCAGTCTCCTGAGCCGCTGGTATTACTGGTGTGCCCCACTACGCCTGGCTCTGGTTTACCTTTTAATAATTGCATAATGGGAGTTTTCTCTCTTTGGCTGGTTTCCTCATTTTAAAAATGGGAAATGTTGTGATGACAATCTGTGACAATGTAAAGTTCAATGCCCAGAACAGGGAGATTATGTATATATAATTATATAATATAATTATATATAATAATAATATAAATGTAAATATACACACACACACACACACACATATATATATATATATATATATATATATATATATATATATATATATATATATATATATTTTGGTACCAGGGATTGAACTCGGGGCATTTGGCCACTGAGCCACATCTCAGTCCTATTTTGTATTTTATTTAGAAATAGGATCTCACTGAGTTGCTTAGTGTCTCGTGATGGCTGAGGCTGGGTAGATTATATTTTTAAAGTAGCAGCTATTATTATCCATATAAATTCAAAATGTTATTAGGAAGCTACTTAGCTCTAAATGCAGTGCTACAATCTACTCTGCATTGGTCTTGGCGATGGTCTTGCTAATCTCTGAGTTTTGTGAGGATGTGAGGTGGATCTTGAGACAAAGCAAGTGCATCTTCAGGCTCTTCTGGAGGTAATAGTTCCCTTGACGTATTCTTTGGTTGTTCCAAGACACAATTGCCTTTTTAAGTCATTCCATTTTTGAAAGTCAATAGTTAAGGCAATTCCCTGGAGTTTTCTGGTTCATAGTTCCCTGCCCTTAAAACAGTTCTTTCTCTGCAGACGCCCTGCTTGTACCACAAATGATCAATTCCATTTTCAGTGTCAGTTTTCAATTTTTTGTTCTTTGCTGTTTTGTTAACCTTCAGTGTGATGTATTACCCCCAAGTCACCAGTCCCCATGTGTGCTACATTTTATCTCATCTATGTTTATCTAAATATTATTTAAGCCAAGACCCTCCCAAGTTATACTGCTATCTCCCCTTGCCAGTTTTCATTGTTCTTAAGAGTTAGTAACATGCCATTTAGTCCTTTAATATTTCCTGGTGTGTTGCTCAAGATAGCAATTGGAAAGTTAGGGTTATATCTTGGAGAAACTTTGTAGTTCATATCTCAGGTTCCTAGGTACATATATTATCAGTATCCATTGTCAAAGTATAAAATAGGTATTTTAAAAGGAAACAATGGTGGGCTATGGGCTATGGATCCCCCCCCCCCCCCATTAGAACTAAAAATATAATTTATTGAATTTGCTTTCTCTCTTTTTCCCCTCTCTACTTGTTTGTACTCTGCTATGTGAAACATATTTTTGATAGTATGCAAATGATAAATATAAATGAAGCAACTTTTATAAACTACTTTTGCCCTCAGGTCAGAGAAATGGGGTAATTTGCCTACTTTGACGAAAGAGATCACTACTCTTTAGTTTTAAAGTTTCCGCTTAAAATTTATTGACATGAAACCTGATGTTTCCAGTGATGGCTTTTTCTGATTTTATCATGTTTTTTCCTATTGTACCTGTTAGAGGACTGACACATTTCTCTTTCTTTCCATTAAGAAAGGACAACAGAATTATTTAAGTGCTAACAGGTATTTACAGAGATGCATGCGTATTTGTCTAGATATATATATTTTTTTATTAAACACAGGGTTTGAAGAGAAACTAGTATACAGACTTTATAGTCAAACAAGTAGCATGAGAACAGAAAATATCAGTTTTTCTTTACAAAGTCAGAATATCTCCTGTATTCCCCAAAGTGTGTTATTAATTCTCTTGGCGTGTTACACAGCAAAATGAAAGTATTTATGAATGTGGCTGCTTCTTTTAACAAGTTCCAATAACTGCTTCCTAAACCTGGTGTTTTTATATCAATTACATACAGTAAGCACTGAAATCACCCAAAGAGAACTGCAAGGCCAACTTGAGATATTCATGTTAAATGAGGACTGTGGCCTGCCAAAAGTAAAATGTGGATATAATTTTATAACACCATTTTATAATTAAAGTCATAAGTGAGGTTTCCTGCTATTGTTTAAAAATGTGTCATGATAAATTTAAATCAAAGATACGGGCAAAGAAAGGTCTACAAAGTAACACATGAAGGTAACTAAGATGGTACAGGAACATGGGCTGGTGCAGGAAAGAAACACATGCAAACAATTTCAGTGCAATAATTACATTTATTGTAGATGGGGCTCTGTTTTAGAAACTATGACCACTTAGAAATGGTTTTCATTCATGTCAGATTGAGGTTAACTTGTTGGTACTGTTTGTCTATAGAAAGATTTTTTTTTTTGCTAGCAGGGAAATTTTATACATTGATTTAGTGATAATATCATATCTTCTGACCAAATACCCACCAAAGTCTCCTGAAATTGAACAATGTGATTCCAGCATGTAGAAGTCCACAGTAGTTAGTGTTGCCAGATTTAGCAAATAAAAACACAAAATACCCAGTTAAATTTGGATTTCAGATAAACAACAAATAATTTCTTTTGTATAACTATGTCCCAGATATCGCATGGGACATACTTACACTAAAAATACACTCATTTTTTTTTTTATCTGAAATCCAAATTTAACTGGGTGTCTTGCATTTTTATCTGGCAACCTTAACAGTGAAACTATAAAATTTGGCCACGGAGTTTGTATTTTTAAGCTAAATATTTGAAGGAGAATAAATTTAAGTGATCAGAGCTGCAGCAAATAAAGTGAATTTGTTTTTGTACTGTCAGCCTGTTAAATTCAAACGTTCACAGTTATGTCAAGGAATGATGATTTCTCAAGTGATGGGGAAGACTTTTTTTTTTTTTGCTTTACTGTTGGACTAGCTTTGCAAGCAAACACAACTCATTTAAAAGACTTCTTCCCCAAGGAGTTATGTTGATTCACGTACATAGATAGATTTAATCATTAGGACATTCCTGGCTTTAGTGAGTCATGTTTGTCTAATGTGAAAGCTGTTCCCAGTGCATCAATTCATTCATCTTGTCTCTAATACAAGCCATGTGTTTCACATGGAAGTTGAAAGGACATTAATCAGAGTCTCCCTGCTTCAACCAATCCAAGGGGATGCAAAGTCTGTGGTTCCATCTCAAATGTCAAGATATGGGGAAATGGATAATAACATTCAAAGCATATCACTTGTAATTCATAGGGTTGTTATAATTGCTGTGAAATAAGTTGGGGGAGGGGAGGCAATGTACTACAATACAGTGTCTATTCCATGGAAACTGTGGCTGGTAGGGGCTGACGGCTCTGTCTGCTTTTCCTCAGCAGACCCAGCTCCCATGGATTCCACAAGAAGGCAGGACTTATTATCCTAACTTATGTTTAAGTTGATTGTCTTTTAAGAGTAGAGGCAATGTGTAGTCATCTATGACCTGATTTCCTTATTATAGATCAGTGGTTCTCCATCTTGGCTGCACATGGTAACCACTTGGGAGCTTTTAAACTCCCAACACTCAGCCCACACACCAGACCTATTAAATTACAATTTCTAGATTTGGGACCCAGCATTGCTCTATTGTTATTAGGACTCCCCAGGGGGTGCTGATGTGCAGCCAAATCTGAGAACTTCTGGATCATCACAGGAAATTCTAGTTATAGACATGGGAACATCTACTGACTTACAGTCATCCATGGGTATTTGATTTCTTTTTTTTTCTCTCCACATTTTAATGGTGCATTATAGTTGTACATGGTATTTGATTTCTAAACCAATTTATCATGTTATATTTGTCAACTACTTTATTGACAGAATTTGTCTAGTTCATCATGATCATCATCATCACATCATTATGATCATCATCTCTTATGCCCTTGGAGGAAAATGAAAAGAAGCTACCACACCAAACAAATAACTTTTAATAAGATGTCTGTGTTGGTCAGCTTTTTTTTTTTTGCTGTGACCAAAACACCAGACATAAACAACTTAAAGAAGGAAGACTTTATTACAGCTCATGGTGTCAGAGTTTTAGTCCATGGTCATCCAATTCCACTGCTCTGGCCCTGAGGGGAGGGGTCAAGGGTGCGAAGAGAAGACAAATCCTTCCAGGGCACATCCCCTGTGACCTACTTCTTCCAACTAGGTTCCACCTCCTAGTAGTTCATCCAGCTGTCAATGGATTAGTTCATCAAGTGGATTAATTCACTGGTGAGGTCAGAATCCTCACAATCCAATCACTTTCCCAAGAGCCCCACCTGTGAACACATGAGACTTTGGAGGACATTCTGTCCTCCAAACTATAACAATGTCAAATGGCTGGGGATGTGGCTGAGTAATAGAATGCCTGCTTAACCAGTGACCAAAAAACAATGTAAAATGAATGAAATGTACTAGATATTGGGTTAAGTGGTCAGAGAAGCCTTTTTTTTAAAAATAGAAGACATTTAAGTAAAATAGTGGTTCTCAAAATTGGTCTTAGGACCAGCAGCCTGAAAGTCATCTAAATAATGGCCAAAATGTAAATTCTCAAGCCCCAGTTCAGTTTCTGAATCTGAAACTCTTAAGTTAGAGCTTGGCAATCAGTGTTTTAATAAGCTTAAAACTGATGGATGGTCAAATTTGAGGCTATAACATTTCTTCCAGTATTGATTTATAGTCATAATTCATCTATGTGTTGATTTTCTAGAAATTGAAATGTGTTTTCTTTTTTAATTTGTTCTTTTTAGATGTACAGGACAGTAGAGTGTATTTTGTTATATTATGCATACATGGAGTATACCTTATTCTAATCAGGATCCCATTTTTGTGGTTGAACATGATTTGATATGGAGTTATACTGGTTGTGTATTCATATATGAACATAGGAAATTATGTCCAGTTCATTCTACTGCCTTTCCCATTCCCATCCCCCTTCATCTCCCTTTGTCTAATTCAATGAACTTCTATCCCCCCCCCTCCCGCCTGCCCACCTTATTGTGAGTTAGCATTCACATATCAGAGAAAACATTGACCTTTGTTTTTTTGGGATTGGCTTATTTCACTTAGGGTGATAGTCTCTGGTTCCATCTATTTACTGGCAAATGCCATCATTTCATTCTTCTTTAAAGCTGAGTAATATTCCATTGTGTACATATACCACAACCTCTTTAAGCATTCATCTATCAAAGGAAACTAGATTGGTTCCACAGCTTTGCTATTGGGAATTAAGCTGCTATAAATATTGATGTGGCTGCAACTCTGTAGAATGCTTGTTTTATGTCCTTTTGGTATAAAACAAGGAGTAGGATAACTGGGTCAAATGGTGGTTCCATTCCAATTTTTCTGAGGAATCTCTGTACTGCTTTCCAGAGTGGTTGCACCAATTTGCAGTCCCACCAGCAAAGTATAAGTGCACCTTTTCCCCACATCCTTACCAACATTAATTGTTGCTTGTATTCTTGTATTCTGACTAGAGATGGAATCTCAGTGTAGATTTAATTTGCGTTTCTCTAATTTCTAGAGATGTAGGACATTTTTTCATGGTATGTGTTTTTACTTACTTAAAATAATATGTAGTTTTAGTTTGAGCTACTTTATTTATTTATTTGCAGTACTGGGAATTAAACCAGGGGTTTTCTGTCACTGAGCTATATTCCTGGCCCTTTTTATTCTATTTAAAAAATTTTTGGGGTTACCAGGGATTGAGATTGAACTCAGGGGTACCTGCCCACTGAGCCACATCCTCAGCCCTGTTTTGTATTTTGTTTAGAGACAGGATTTCACTGAATTGCTTAGTGCCTTGCTTTTGCTGAGGCTGGCTTTGAACTCATGGTCCTTCTGCCTTAGCCTTGCGAGATGCTAGGATTACAGTTGTGTGCCACTGTACCTGGATTATTTTTTAAATTTTTAGACAGGGTCTCAATAAATTGCTGAGGTTGGCCTTGAACTTGCAATCCTTCTTTCTCAGTTTCTTCAGTCTCTGGGTTTACAGGGATGTGCCCCTATATCCAGTTTAATCCACTTCTAAATTTAAGGTTAATACAGAGACATATTTTAATATTCTAAGTTGGGTGACTTTTTGGGATTTCTTTTTATTTTTTTTTGTATTACATTTAGAAAAATGACAGAGATGATTTTAGTTTTTGTGTTTAATTGAAAATTTTCCTGAAGCCATGAGAACAATTTTTCAATGTTTCATCGTTGCTTGAAGAGAACATCATGTATTCTTTAAGAGTATGTTTACTCGTGTCTATTAAAACAGGTATGCTAATTCAGGTATTTATTATGTATTTGATCTATTTCTATCATTAAAGTGTGAAAGACTTCTACTATAGTTATAGTTTACCAATCATTCTTTGACTTCCAACATTTCTATTTCTTATGTTTCAAAACTGTGTCCTTACTTAAAAATTTATTACTGTCTAATCTTCTGGATGATTTTATTAGTATATTTGGTATTTTATTAGCTTATATAACCCTCAATGCTGTTTTTGTCTGATATTTAATTTGCTTAACATATCTTTGTTCATCACTCTTTTCATATTTCCTTTTACACGTGGAGGTGTGTGTCTAAAAACAGGTACGTGGGGCTGGGGATGTGGCTCAAGCAGTAGCTCACTCGCCTGGCATGCGCAGGGCTCTGGGTTCGATCCTCAGCACCACATAAAAATAAAAAATAAAGATGTTGTGTCCACCGAAAACTAAAAAATAAATATTAAAAAAATCTCTCTCTCTCTGTCTCGTAAAAAACCCCAGCTATATAGTAGGAGATGTTCTTTTAGTTTGTTAATCCAGTTTGAAAGTCTCTGTGTTTTATTTATTTATTATTATTTTTATTTTTTCATTTTTTTCAGATACACACAACAGTAGGGTGTATTTTGACATGTTCTACATACATGGGGTGCAACCTATTACAATTTTGATTCCATTCTTGTGGTTGAACATGATGTGGAGCTACACTGGTCATATATGAGCATAGGGAAGTTATGTTTGATTCATTCTACTATCTTCCTATTCCCACCCTGTCCCTTTCCTTCATTCCCCTTTGTCTAATCTAAGTCTCTGTCCTTTAAACACTAGATATATGCCAGCCATATTCATTGTTATTTTTGAAATTTTAAAAATGCTGTGTTCTTCACTACTTTTTTATTGTTTCATATTTTCATGGATGGTATAATTTTTTCTTTCTTTTTAAACCATTAGTTATTTTCTTAGCAACAATATATCTTAAATAATTAAAAGACTTTCCTGCAAGTTTTTTGATACTTTCCCAGTAAGAGGTGGAGTCTAAACTCCCTCCTGAATGAGGGCCAGGCTTAAGGACTCACTTCTAACAGTGTGTAGAGGAAGTGATGTGAATGGCTTCTGAAGCTGGTTCACAAAAGGCATTACACCTTCTGACTAGCATGCACACTCTCTTTTAGGATGGTTGCCATTGGAACCCAGCCACCATGCTTCCAGGAAGCTCAGGCTGCATGGAAAGGCCATGTTTAGGTATTCTGAGTAACATTTCCAACCAAGGTCCCAGAGGAAAGTCAGCATCAATTGCTAGATATGTAAATAGAGGAGTCATACCTAGTTGTGCTAGTTATCCTGCAAACCATAAGAGATGAGAGAATTATTCTGTTAAATTTCTATTTAAATTCATTTTTCAGAACCTGATAGTTCCTGTTTATACACACACACACACACACACATATACATATATAAAAATTATATATATAATTCAGCTAACTAGTGGTCTGTTTGCTTTATTTGCAAACAACCCCAAACTTAGTGAATTAAAATGACATTCAATTTATTATCTAATGCTTTTATGGGTTGACTGGGGTTTAGCTGGTCAGTTCTTCTATTGGCATTTGGTGGACAAAAGCATCCACAATAATATTCTCCATTTTATGTGCTCTTCCATGTTCCTACCACACTCTGATCCAGTGGTGTAGTTTATATGCTCTACTGTTAAGCTGGGTAGAGTATTGGGAATAGTCCAACTAAGAGAGTGTGTCAGAGGAGATGCTCTGTGGCTTTGGGGCTAGTTTATAATGGATGTTAGAGTTTCCTCTGGTTCTCTCATGGTGCACTTTACTTAGAATCCAGTCACCATGCCCTGAAGAAGCCCAGGCCATATAAAGACTCAGTCCTGGCTGAGACTCCAGCTAATAGCCATGTAACTGAGTGAGCTTAGATATGAATCCCCTAGTTCTCAGTCAAGTTTAGCTCAGCTGAGGTGACATGGAGCATTACAAGGAGACGCCAAGGTTTGTCTAAAAGAAGATGCATGAGTAAAATAAACATTATTGTTTTGAGCCACTAGGTTTTGGAGTATTTTGTTATGCAGCAGTAGGATAATATGCTCTTCTGTGTCATGTAATCAAATGGTCTTGTAGGGTTGGATATATAGTGCTTTGGTACTCTTCCAGGTGGCTTCTCTTTTAGATTGGGAGCTTATACTACCTATGTGACATTCAGTGTTCCAAAAGAAAGGAAGTGGAAACTTCTAGGTCTTTTTAGTGCCTGAGCTTGGATATCTCAGAATGTCACTTCATCAATAGGTCAAAAGAGTCACAGGCCCTGCCCAAATTCCAGGCTGGGAGACATAAGTTTCACTGATGGGAGAAATAAGGGATGGCTTGTGCATATGGGAAGGAAGGAATTGATAGTGACCATCTTTGGAAACCAGTTGCCATATTGTCCCTCACTAAAATGTTAGGTCTACAAAGTCCTCAATCGTGGACTCTGGGAACCTACTGCTGTATTTGACAAACCATATCTGTGTAAATACTTATTATAAAAATGAATGAATGTGTAGTGTAAAGTGAAACTGTAACTTTTGCTTGAAACTGTTTCCTTTGACCAGAATTCCTTCTCCTCTTCCCTCCCATTCCTCCTCAAAACTCAGATTTGAAGTCCATTTCCTCATGGCCCCAGGCAGAATTGGTTAATCTCTCCTCTTGGCTCCCTCTGTATTTAGCTCATGCCTCATTGTTGTGTTGGGCATTTATTGGTTTCCTTTTGGGAGAATCTCAAAGGGCAAAATCATATCTTAGTCATATCTTTGAATGACTTCCAGTGTCTGGCAGGTAATATGCTCAGAAACAGACATGGCTTAGAATAGATGAACACTCAAAAGTGGAATCAATTACTTCTAATTCTGGGCTCCACAGCTCCATAGGGAAATAAAAAATTTGAAATATATTTTAAGAAGAGTTTATAACTAGAGGCCTTGGGAATGGAAGCTAAGGGAGAAATCCTTTAGTCCAGAAAAAGAAAATCATGTTTTCCTTTGAAAAAAAGATCACCAAAATGTTAAAAATGATTATGTGAACTTGCAACAATAGGAATATCTAAATGTCCGAACTTCCTCTGTAAAGTGGGCAACCTCACTTAACGTTGATGTAAGGAGTATGTCTGGGACATAATAGGTGTTTAATAAATGGTAGCTTATTACCTACTTTCTTATAACAGTAAGTAAAAAATAGTACCTCCAATATCAGCTATTTATCAACTGGCCGTTTTGTGCCAGGTACTCTACTCAGAAATCATATGGGTGCCAAATAGTAGTTTTTATTTTTTTAACTAAAATAATTCAACATGAAACAAGAGGGAGGAATAATCTTCTCTGAAATATCAATAAGGTTGATGAGTTCCCTTCCTGGAACTCTTTGCCACTGGTTTCGGTCACACTTTGCAGTGGCTATAATCTTCTCCAAGGCAGAATGGAAGAGCAGGTGAGCCTGAGATGTGCAGATTTTGCATTTTTGTTCACAGGTTGAAAAGCCAGGTGAACACTCCACTGTCAGAAGAGCAAAGAAAGTCACACCAGGATTTCCAGCTCTTGTGAATTTGAAGCTTATTGTATGTAGCAGTTCCTTTCCATCCATCCATAGAGCTAGAAATAAGACTGCTATATCAATATTGGCTTTCCTATGAAAGTCATTCCTAATAGAGAAATGGTGTAGACCTGTCCTCACTGCCATGGAGATGTTGATGAAGGATCCAGCAGGCAGTCATGTAGCTGGGGTGGCTCCTCATGCACACTTCATAGGTAAAGCCTCTGGGTTTCTTTTAGAATCTATCATCAACTGAGGTTGCTTTGTTTGATACCTTAGGTGGCTGGTTCAAGGGCAGACTGCCCAGACAGACCTCTTTGCTAGCTGCCAGTTAATTAATTCACCTCCAAAAGGCAAAATGAGACTCATTGTTTATTTTTTTTCTTCTTCTTCCCTTTCTTCCGCCACTGGGAAATTTATTATAATTAACTTATTTTAAAAATAAATCCTACTTTTACCTTTTATTAAAAATTGACAACAGTTTAATGGCCATTTCCTTTATGTACAAGCAAATTGTTTGACAAGCAGATAATTAACTACATGTCTCTGAATCATCCTTTGACATCTGATGTCATAGAGATTTACTCTCACCTTGTGCAGTCCCTTATGGTATTAATGAATGCTCTTTTTAAAACCTTCTGACTATAAATGCTGTTTCTGGAGCTTAGGTTTTTGATACAAAAATGAAGGCAGATGCCTTGTTGAAATAGGAGAACTCATTATCCCAGTGGCTCCTGGAGATTGATTATTCTGGACTCCACAGATTTCTAGAAATATCTGGGCATGCATTGGCTAAAGATACAAGTAAGTATTTAAACCAGCATTGTCCAGCGAATATTAATACATAAGTGAAAGAAAGTGAATCATTTTCTGAGATCTTTAGGACATGTGAAATTTCTGAGATTCTCAACTAGGGGCAGTTCTGCTGTCTCAAGAACATTTGTCAATTTCTGGAGATATTTTTGGTTGTCACGATTGGGGTTGGGGGCAGTGGAGTGTTACTGTCACCTAGTGGGTAAAGGTCAGGGATGCTGTTAAACATCTGGCAGTGCACAGCTTCTTGCAATTAAAAAAAATTATCTGTCCCAAGAAGTGTCAGGATTGAGAAATGTTGCTCTAGGGCTACATCCTGTTGGTAGTCACCCCAAAAGGCATTACAGATGCTCCTCCACTTATAATGGAGCCATGTCCTGATAAACACATCATATGGAAATAAAAAATGCACCTAAATGTCTGGGCACAATGGCTGTGCCTGGAGTCCCAGCTACTCAGGAGGTTAAAGCACAAGGATTGCAAGTTCAAGGTCAGCCTGAGCAACTTAGACCCTGTCTTGGAAAAAAAAAAAAAGAGGTGGGGGATGGTGGGGATGTCACTCAGTGGTAGAGTACTTGCCTAGCATGTGCAAGGTCCTGGGTTCAATCCTTAGTGCCACAAAAAATAAAAAAAAAATCTGATGGAATGGCAGTCATCAAGAATGTAAACAGTAATAAATGCTGGAGAGGATGTGGAGAAAAAGAAATAATTTTACACTGTTGGTGGGATTATAAATTAGTCCAACCACTATGGAAATCAATATAGAGATTCCTCAAAAGACTAGGTGTGGAAACCCCATCTGACCCAGCTATACCACTTTTTGGTATTTATCCTAAAGAATTAAAGTCATCATACTACAGTGAGACAAGCATGCCCATGATTACAGCAGCACAGTTCACAACAGCCAAACTGTGGAACCAGCCTAGACATCCATCAAGGGATGAATGCATTAAAAACATAACACACAATGCAGTTTTATTCAGACATAAAGAAGTATCAAATTATGTCATTTGTAGGAAAATAGATGGAAGTGGAGACCATTATGTTAAATGAAATAAGCCAATCTCAGAAGGTCAAAGGTCATGTTTTCTCTCATATGCAAAACTAGAGAGTGTATGTGTGTGTGTGTGTGTGTGTGTATGTGTGTGTGTGTGTGTGTATGAGAGAGAGAGAGAGAGAGAGAGAGACAGAGAGAGAAAGAGAGAGAGAGAGAGAGAGAGAGAGAGAGAGAGAGAGAGAGAGGGCAAGGATCTCTTTAAAATCAAAAGGGAGATCAGTAGAGGAAAGGGACCAGGGGTGAGAGGAGGGGAGGAGGGGGAAGTGCTGGGAGTGGTACTGGCCACTATTATATTGTGTGCATGTATGAATATGTAACAACAAAGCCCATCATTTTGTATAACTATAATGCACCAATTAAAAAGTGTGGAAAGAGAAAAAAAAAGTACCTGACCTAATGAATTATGGCTCTTAGCCTACCCCAACTTAATTGCAGTCAGAACACTCATGTTAGTTTGCAGTTCTGCAAAATCATCTCATTAAGAGCCTATTTTGTAATCAAGAGTTGAGTATCTCAGGTAATTTATTAAATAGGGACTGATATGAAGAAACAGAACTGTTGTGTGGGTACCCTTTTGCAACATTATGAAGTCAAAACTTCATTTAAGTTGAACCATGAAGTTGGAGACTGTCTGTAATTGGTTTAAATGTACTTGTTATCCTTCTACCCTTACCTTTGATGTAGTCTGGTCTTCCTCACTGCTCAAAGCTAGTTTCAAACATGAGGCCTGAAATATACTATCACTCCAATAAATATTTTTTCCTTGAATAAATACGTGATTCTTAATAAACATTGCTGAATGAGTGAAGGGGTTAAATTTACCAGCTAATTACACTGTTTATGCAAGTTTTCTTGCTTTAGTTTTTGATAGCTTTGCTCTTTCTTTACTGGTACTTCATATCCTAATTAGCAAGGAGATAAATTCTATGGAGATATGGAAAAATAATAATGGAACTACAGGCAGCAGGGAGGTAATTAACATTTCTGTGGGTGAATACTGAGATTACAGGGCCTGTTGGCTAACATGAATTTATAAGGGATTATGTGTTTAGTGGGGACATTTCTGCACAAAATAGATTTATTTTAAAAACTCAGGTGAATGAACTAATCTCTTCTATAATCCGACAAGGGACCTTCTAACAATCTCTGTACCTATGAGCATTTATTGAATGCCTTTTGCATACTGAGAGTCAATTATTTCCCCAGACTGTAGTGAGACCAAGAGACTTTATATATTAGCTGATGAGCTGTTCTAAAAGTGTTGGCTTGTTCATGACCAGAGAGTTCCATCTCTTTTGTGGTCTTGGCTAGATTTTATAAAGCGTAGCTTCTTGTTTATTTATAATGGACTTTGAGATCCTTGGACGAGATGTATTACATATGTGTGAAGGATTAGAGGGCAGTTTTTAATAACAACAGGAATAATACTGCTTTGTGCTGTTAAACTGTAGATCTTTTCTTCTAAAGATTTAAAGCCCATTATAGACATAATTTGATTGTTGCTCCATTGCAACAATGTTTTTCCTTCTCTCCTCATCCAGGCGGATTTTTTTCTTTATTAAAGATGGCATGAATACTTTCTCATGTTACGACCTCTTTGATAAACAGCTCAGGATGTTATAAAAGCAAAGCAGGAGATGTCTCAAATAATTAGTGACAGAAGGCTTGTTGATGCTGGGGTGTTAATGTTGCCAGAAAGCTCAGATATTTGTGGGTTGCTCAGTGCGTTTTTGTACTGATGTGTGTGAGGTTGGGTTTCAGCCATATGCCTGTACGGCATCAGGAAACATTTTGTCATGCTACTTCCTTGGGTGATCTTTTATGACCAAGAGAAAAAAAAAAGTCATACTTCTGTCTTGTGAAATTGAGCTCGAATTCTGGGTAGTTTAGCAGTAATCAGTATGTGCCTGAATCACAGCTGCACGGGATGGTTTGGATTATAAATCAATGGCAACACACTGCTCTAAATATGGAAATTAAATACTTTAGGTTCAGGCTGATTCAAATCTGTGGGTAGGAAACGTCTGATCTTTCCCAAGATAAATTTAGAAGTGTGCGGAGGTTTCTCTAGGGCTATGAATCCTGTTCACATTCATATGTGTTGCTTTTGTGATGGTCCCTTGGAGCCTCTTGGCAGCCACCTTCTTTAATAGGGGAAGAGATTGGGATCCATAGGAATGCCAAGAAAAAAAAATCCTCAGAAGATTATCAGAGTATGGTGATCCAGAGACCCAATCTGACAGTTCCAAGCCTCAAATGCTGCGTATCAAACAATACTGGGCTTTTCCTCCCTCCGGGCATGAGACATTCACATTCACCCTGAATTTGTTCATAATTTGGAAGCTTCTTGTGTTACTGACTTCTTCAGATCCTGCACCAAAATTTTCATCCACTTTGCTAATCATAAGTAGTTATATATATATTATGGTTGTGGTCTTGATGCTTCTATTATCAGTTGATCGTTCTGACTATTTCTTGGAGCCTCTGTGGTCATGGAAAAAACACTCTAATACATAGAAGATGACCCATGGAACTCGCCTAGTAAGAGACGGGGTTTCCTTAAAGTGGTCCGATTAGAGCGTATTAAATCTTACTTAAAAATGTGTTGGGTGCAATTGACGGGATAGCTCAGAAATAATTTATTATTTTCTAGCCAATCTGAGCTCAAGACTGCCTAGACGTCATCAGAATATGCTATATGCCCTACCCTTGCCCTCTCCACGCACCTGGGAGGTCACCTGCTCCTTCAGTGGATACTTTGAGCCACACGGATGGCTTTGTAGCTCAGATACTTGGAACCCTGCCTGAGGTCTGCCATTGGTCTTGGACTTTGCTCAGCCTGACTTGGGACAGGCCACAAGTGCTAGGGAATCAGCACCCTCAAGACTGACCCTCAGCTTCTGAGGGATGAGAGGTGGTGGATGGGTACCAGCCTCCCTCACCCCCAGCTCCTTTCTGAGCTGTGTTCTACATAGCATCTGAGAGTTTCCCAGGGAGACTGAAACCTAGTGCCCACATCAGTGCGCTTCTCATTAACATGGTTTTCCTTATTTCTTCTCTCACCTGTCTCCCTTCCTTGTGCTTCTTCTCATTCCCAGTTGTTGTCTCAGGATCTGTGGTTGGAGTAAGACAAACCAAGGAGACGTTGAATACAGCAGCCCACCAGGGAGCCCCCTTCCTCTTTTCACCTACATTCAGGGAATTATTAAGAACGTTGTCTCTGCTTCCTAAATAATCTTGGACTTGTGTCTTTCTCTACTTCTAGAACATAGCTCAAATCCTTCATATGTTATTTAGTTTGTTATGATGGTGTTGTAATGGGAACCTTCATTTCAGTTTGTAACCACTCTCCATAACTACTCTTCGACAGAACTGCTAGAAGTATCTTTCCCAAGGCAGACCCGATGCTGTCTGTCACTTCCCAGCTTCAAACCTTTCATGGCTCACGCCTTTCATTATCTGGCCCTTGCTCACCCATCCCATGTCTTTCGTAAGCACTGTGGCCATAGTGTGGGGCATAGACTATTTTTTGTCCACCTGTGAACTTCAGCACAACTTTTAAAAGTATACAATACATTGTTATTAAGTATAGTTATCCCATTGTGTAATAGATTTTTTGAACTTCTTCCTGGAATCTAAATTAAATTTTGTATCCTTTGTTCAACATTCACCCAGTTCCTCCCACCACCCAACCACCATTCTACTCTCTGCTTCTATGAGTTTAACAATTTAGATTCAATATATTAAGGAGATGATGAGGTATTTGTCTAACCATTCATGGATTACTTAATATAATGTCCTCCAAGTTCATCAATGTGTTGAACATAACAGGATTTTCTCCTTTTAAAGGCTAAATAGTATTCCATTGTATATACCATATTTCCTTTTTTTGTTAATTAATTAATTTATTTTAATCAGGTATATATGACAGCAGAATGCATCTTGATTCATTGTACACAATTGCAGTACAACTTTTCATTTCTCTGGTTGTACATGACATAGTGTCACACCATATGTTCAGTCATACATGTACCGAGGGTAATGATGTCCATCTCATTCCACCATTATCATGCATCCATTGATGGACACTGGTTGATTCCCTATCTTTCCTATCACAGATAATGCTGTAATGATCGGGGGAATGCAGTGTCTTCAATGGACTGATTTCATTTCCTTTGGATCTATATTCAATAGTGGGTTTGCGTTTGCTGGATCATGTGGTGGTTCCATTTTTTATTTTTCCAGGAACTTCCATACTTTTTATCCATAATGGCTCTACTCATTTACTTTCTCTCCACTAGTGTACAAGCATTCCCTTTTCTCCACATCCTCGCCAACCCTTATTTGTCTTTTGTCTTTTTGGTAATAGCTGTTCTTATGGGAGTGGGGTGATATCACATTGTGGTTTTAATTTCCATTTCCCTGATACTTAGTGACCTTGAACATTTTTCATAGACTTACTGGCTATGTCTTCTTCTGAGAAATGTCTTTTCAGGTCCTTTGGCTGTGTTCAATCAAGTTGTTTGAGCAACATGGTTTTAAAGACAACATGAAATTCACCTTTTCTTTGGAACTGTCCTTTGCTGGCCATTCCCTGGCAGTGGCTTTCTCTGTCATGTCCTTGTTCCTTGTACATCTCGCTATGAGTGTCTTTGTCCCTGTTTCTTGGTGTGTGAGCATATTGTTTTTTACTACCCAGCCCTGAGGTTCTTGAGAGCAGGAACCAGATGCAGTTCCCAGCTCTGGCTCAGCACCAGGCATGAAATCAATGCTTGATCCTCCAAGGACAGTTGACCATTTAATTTGTGCTTCAGGAGCTTTCTCTGATGGTGGGGCTGCAGGTCGGAAGAAGCAATAAGAACCGCTATTAATGAGGAGACACAAATTGATGATGATAGTTGCATGACCCAGAAGTTTGATATAAGAATGTTATTAAAATAATTGCCAAGTATTTTATACTAAAAACTTACTCTAGTGCTTACTTGTTGAACCTACTTACTCTGCCATGTTAAATTTCCTTTGAATGGGCATGCTGAGCCCTTGCTGAACAGGTACAAGGGAATGGAAGCATATTAGCAGGAGACTTCAGTTTTCCAGGGTCTCCTTTGTCCCCACCCCCAGATTTATTTTGTTAAGATCCAGAGCCAATGAAGTCAACTGAAACAAAAGTTATAAAATAAAGCAGTGTTCTATCTGTTTTGTCTGGATACCTGGATTTTGGTTGGTTAGTTTTACCTTTATGGGGAACATGATATGGTCCAGTCAAATGCCCAGCACTGTTCCTTCTGAGGGAGGATTTTCCTAGTGCTATGGCCTGGATATGGACTTTGGCTCTCTTCCTGATGGAAACTTTTCCATTCTGGAAACCAGATTCCAATCTACTGTCCCAGGGAAGGGGTGGGGCAGGCTTTCACCATCATTTATACATGGTCTAGAATGGGGAGTTGATTCTAACTCTTTGATGTTACTCTCCTCGACTTCAGTGTCATCCCTATTACTTCCTAGTTTAAGGGCAAGCTGGTGAAATGGAGGAAACATCATGCTCCATGAGTGTCTCTGTGGAGACTCCATTGGTCGGAGTCACCAAGCTGGGTTGCAGTCAACTGTGGATATCCTTGCTGTACTGAAATACATAGCTACACTTGTGGTAGCTGTGACATGTCTTTAAAGCAGATGGAAGCTAGGTGTTCCCAGCCTAGGAAGGGGCTGGGAACTTCATTTTAATTGGGTAGAGCCCTGAGGCCTGTGTGATGGGACATAGGCGTACCCTGCAATACAAATAAAGCCACAGGTGTGGGTCTACCCTGGGGAATGGAGACAGAAGATACTGGCCAAGATCAGGTAGAGAGGACGCTGGGAAGCACCTACCTGTAAGCAGGGCACAGGGGTCCAGTTCCCACGCACAGCCAGAGCCCTGTCTTTCTGTCTAGGTTCCCAGCAGAGCAGTCCTCTCTGACCCAACCTGGGGTTTCACTTTCTGGTATTGGTTTCCTCACTTTTTCCATGGGGAGCCCAGTGTGATGTGTTCTCCTGTGTGTTTTCCCATCCTGCCCAGGCCCATTTGATCTTGGAAGGTTGTGAATCCTGAGTTCCAGGCAAGAGCCTTTTCCTCTGCCTTGACCCCTGACTTTCACCTCTGCTCTCAAATGAGTCTGTCTTTTAAAAACAAAAAGCAGAGATAGAGGAAAAAGAAATTCCATCAGTGATGTCAGCACTCCTGATGATTTTGTTCTGTTCTGAGAAGTCTTGAAGAATTATGTATTTCCATTCTAATAAAAATTTGTCACAGCTTATGTTTAAAGAGTATTTTTTTATGTGGCTCAGTCCTAGGTAAAGCACTTGTTTCCATGGTTTTGTTTCATCTTTGTATCACTTCTCTAAAGAAGGTATTATTAACTCCATTTTATAGACAAGAAAGCAGAGGAACAGAGAAGTTTTGCACCTTAGCCAAGGTTGCACAGTATGTGTTCCCACTTAAGTGTTATATTTCTCATGATTCACTCCTTGTCTAAACAAGCATAAGGAATACAGACTTAGGTGTCTCATAGCACTGAGGCAATATGAAGATACTTGAGCACTGCTGTGAGGGTACATTTTATATTGAAAGAGACTATGGGCGCAGGTGTTCATATTTTTATTGACCTCTTACCTTCATTTTCAAATTAATCTCTCTCCTCTGGAGTGTTCTGGTGCCCATTCCCTCTCACCTCAGATTTCCAGGCAAATTGTTCTCTGGCCCCTGTCTCTATGCAACTTCTAGACTTTGTCTCCCTCACCTCCACTGCCTGCCATTTCCTTTCCTTCAGAACAATAGCTGTAACAATGATATCAATTCCCAGAACAAGTCCTGGGTTGTTCATTCCATGGGAAAGGATGCATCTATTTCTTCAGGGAAGCCCAACTAAGAAATGGCTATTTTCTAAACATGCACTACCCAAAATAGGACTCATTAGCCCCGTGTGGTTTCTGAGCCTTTGAAGTGGCAAGTCAGACTCTCGAGAGGTTCTCTGAGTATAATCTATACACCAGCTTTTGAAAACTTGGTCTGAGGTGGCTGGGAGAAGAATGCAAGATATTTTATTAATAAATTGTTAAGGGCTGGGGTTGTGGCTCAGTGGTAGAGCATTCGCCTAGCGAGGCACTGGGTTCGATCCTCAGCACCACATAAAAATGAATAATTAAAATAAAGGTAAAAAAATAATAATTTATTAAATACTGACCATAAGTTGAAATGATGGCTTAGGTAAATCATACTATTGAAATTAATTTTACTTTTTATTATTTTTTTCTAATGTGATTACTAGGAAATTTAAATGGCATATGTGGTTCATCTTGGGGAGCACTGCTCTAAAGCTCTGCTTGAAGAATGGAGAGACCCAGTTGCTGCCTTGAGGGAACCCTCCCCAAGCTCAGGGACCTCTTTTTAGACTCTGGTGTTCATGAAAGCTATGAATCCCCTGTGTCCTTTCCCTATGGAAAGTCTGGCATTAAGGCCAATGGCTTAATCTATTGGTGCCATGTAGGTCAGTGACCTGCTAGAGAGATCAATGTTGGTTGTAAGTTCCTGGAGGTCACACCTTCTCTGTCATTGCCCAGCACTATGTCCAGAGCAGAATTTTGAGTAATTGGTGGTGGCAGTCCAGTGATGAAACATATTTGGTTCAGAATGTTTTTTCCTGGCGTTCCTTGAATGTTATCCTATGGGCAGTTGCCTCCTCTGCTTGTTTCAAGTGGGTTCTTACCTCCCTGTTCTCATACCTGCTCAGTCATCAGTTACTGTGTAGGACAGTGCAGTCTTGGAACCTCCCGCCACCTGCCATCATGATACACAGGCTTGGAAATTTAGAAATAGATTATAAAATCAGCATCAAAAGAGTAGAGAGGTATTCTGTGCTCTGTGTTGTCCAGCACAATTCTGTTATCTGCATATAGGCTTCACTAGTTTTTCAACTTTGAAGTTATTTTTAAAAACGTAGAACTACAAGGGCTGAGACTACCAAAAAGAAAAAAGATGAATAAGAATTAGAATTATCATTAAGAAAATAAAAGCAAGTTACTGAACAGCAGGTATAGTACCATCTGATTTGGTAAAAATAAAAATGGTAGAAGTGTGAATGCTCATATGAAAATGAATACAAGGATAAACAAATGCCATTAGTGGTGGGATTAAGGGAGGGAAGGAGAACTATTACTTTTCACTTACTATGTTTTATATTTTTCTATTGTGTGTATATAATTTAATTTTTTTCCTTGAACATGTATCAAATTTAGCCTGGTATATCATTTTTTATCCTTTCACTTTTAATCTGTGTCTTTAATATATTTAAAGTAGGTTTTTGTAGACAACATATTGTTGGGTCTTGTTTTTTGATCCACTCCAAAAGTCTCTGTCTTTTGAATGGTACATTTAGACCATTTATAGTCAAAATGATTACTGATATAGTTAGATTAATATCTACCACATTTGTTATTGCTTTGTTTCTCTTGTTCTTTCTTCCTATTTTAGTCTTCCACTCATTCCTTTAGTAATTTAATTGAGCATATGATTCAATTTTCTTTCCTTTCTTAGTATATCAGTTATTTTTCTTTCTTTGTCTTTTTCTTATTTTTCACTTTTCTTAGTGGTTGCTCTGGAATTTGCAGTGTATATTTACAACTAATCCAAGCCAACTTTCAAATAAAACTGAAGAACTTCGTGAGTAATGAAGTTCTTTATAGTAACAAAACATTCCCAATTCCTCCCTCGGGTCCCTTGTATCATTTCTATCATTCACTTCACTCATCTGTAAACATCCACAAAAACAGGTACATAACACATATACATAATACATTGAATACATTGTTGCTATTTTATTTTTAACAAACTATTATCTATTATATCAACTAAGAAAAAGAAAATCAAAGTTTTTCTTTAACTTTCACTTACCGTTTCCTTTTCTTTATATTGATTCGAGTTTCTGACCTGTAGTATTTTCCTTATTTCTAAAAAAACTTCTTTTTAACACTTCCTGCAAGGCAGTTCTACTGGCAAGAAATTCCCTTAATTTTTGCTCATCTGAGAATCGTTTTTATTTCTCTTTTATTTTTGAAGGTTCATTTTACAGAGTACAGCTTTTGAAGCTCCTAATAGTTTTCTTTCAATGCTTTTAATAGTTCATGCACTCTCTTCATCTTGTGTGATTTCTGAGGAGAAGATGGATATAATTCATATCTTTTGCTCCTCTACAGCTAAAGTGCTGTTCCCCCCACCCCTCTATCTTCTTCTTTCGGGAAGTTTTCTTTAATTTAGATTTTTTTTTGTAGTTTTAATATAATATGCCTAGGTTTTTTTTTTTTTTTTTGGGTGGGAGGAGGGTGGGACAGTTATCCTGATTGGTGTTCTCTGAGTTTCCTGGAGGGGAATTCCCAGAAATAATTATTCCAAATATTTCTTTTGTTCAAAACTGTCCCACACATTATTCTTCCAAATATTTCGATAACTCCATTACAGTATATAATACTCTTTGTAGTTGTTCTACAGATCTTGAATATTCTTGTTTTGTTCAGTCGTTTTTTTCTGTTTATTTTTCAGTTTTTGAGGTATCTATTGAGGTATCCTCAAGTTCAGAGAGTCTTTCCTTACAGAGTCCAATCTTGTAGAAAACCCACAAAAAGCATTCTTCATTTTTGTTAGTGTTTTTGATCTCTAGCATTTCTCTCTGGTTCTGCCTTGGATTTCTGTCTCTTGGCTTACATTCCCCATACTGTTATTTTTTTAGTTGTCAATGGACATTTATTTATTTACTTACATGTGATGCTGAGAATCGAACCCAGTGCTTCAAGCTACAACCCCACCCTGCTGGTCTGTTTTTGCATGTGGTCTAGGTTTTCTATTAGGTTAGAGATCCATTCCAGCCTTTGGCATATTAATCATAGTTGTTGTAAATCCGTAGTCTGATAATTCCAATGTCTGTTGTGTTGGAGTCTGATTCTAATGCTTGCCTTATCTCTTCAAGTTGTTTGTTGCCTTTTTGTATGTTATAATTTTTGCTTGGTAGACCGACATGACGGGTTGGGTAAAGGGAACCGCTGTGAGTCTTTGGTAGTGTGACGGGGAGATATGGAGGGAAGGCAAACATTTTATAGTCCTAGGATTAGATCTCAGTCCCGTATGGAGCCTGTGTCACTGGATTATGAACTGCACAGTTCTCCTCAGTCTCCCTCCCTGCGTAGGTGGGACAAGACAGTCGAGGGGGCTGGATTGAATATTCTCTTCCTTCAGGCCAGTTAAATTCTGACCTATCCAGGTTAGACTATAATCAAATAGATTCTATTGAGGGCAGGCCTTGTTAGGAACAGAAGGCTCTGGCATAGTCCAGAATGGTTCTTTTCCCTTTCCCTGTTGGAAGCACAAGGAATTTTCCTCTCATTTCACTGGGAGAACCTGATAGAGCTACAGGAAGTAAAACTCACAAAAAATGGGGCTACCTCTCTATGACTTGGAGTTTTTTTTTTTTTTTCCCCCACTCACAGACTTGTTCATACTGAGCTTTTGGTTATTCTTCAATAGCAGTTTAGGCTTTTCTACCCTGGTACTGGTTTCTACTCTGGGAAGTTGTAATTCTCTGTATTTGCCTGTCAGTCTCTCCAAATTTGGGAAAGTAAGTGTTCCTGTGACCTCATTTCCCTATGAGAAGAACAGTTATTGTTTTTTTTTTTTTTTTCAGTTTTGAACAAACTGGGTTTTACTTGTTAGATTGGAGTGACAGCTTCCAAACTTCCGACAGGTTGGACTAGAAACTCCAGAAGTCCACATGCATTACTTTTATGATGAAAGTAGCCAAACAAAACAAACCAAAACACTCAAAGAAATGTTATTACATTCATATAGAATAGATTATATATACCGCTGAGCTTTGTCGTTTATTCTACTGAGTAGAATTTAGTCCTTTTCTTGATGATTTAGGGTTGTCACTGTGAATTTTAGGGTATGTGTTAGATATGTGTTAGTTATGTCTTAAGGGTGCCCAGGATTTGTTTTGATCAGATATTCTAAGACACACAGATATTCTAAGACACACAGACATGGAAATGACTATTATGAAGGAACACATTTTTATACTCACAGATCCCTAGAAATAGGAAGCACCGCATACCATGTTGGGCCACGTAGTTTGGTCAGGAGGCAGAGGGAAGGAGCCTTTATTGTGGTTTCTGTGGGAAGCAAGAGGCAAAGAAGGGTAAACAGGCTCAAAATTGTTTAGTTTGAATAATTTTCGAGGGTTCTTGGGCAAAGGGGCTGTCCTGAATTGCTTGGTACCTGGCCTTGGGGTGATTAGGGCATTAAGTGGCTCAAGTAAGAGCCCAGGGGGGCTGATAAGGAGGTGGTTAGTGTTTGGGCTCTGGATGGTTTGGCTTGCATAAGAAAGACATGGGGGCAAGTTGTTTGCTGACTCTAGAATTTGGCTAACCATGGGAGGAGCAGTCTTTCCCAAGGCTCCAGATTTCTAGTCATCAGAAATATAGAAAATAAAGAGACATGATTAATATATATGATGAAGTCTTCAGTAAAGTAGGTGCCATGGTTTGGATGTGGTTTGTCCCCCGTAGGTTTATTTTTGAGAGCTAGGTCCTCAGTTTGGTGAAACCTTTAAGAGGTGAACCCTAGTGGGAGGTGATAAAGTCATAAGGTCACATCTTTGGGAGTTATTGTGGGGCTTTGACCTCTCTAGCTTTCTTTCTGAGGAAATGGTATCTTACTCTGGCATAAGCTTCTGTCCTTATAATGCCAGATGGCACCATCAGGTGCTTTCTTTCCAGAGCAGAGCAGATGCTGGCATGATGCTCTTGAACCTCAAGAACTGTAAGCTAAATAAACCTCAGCCTGCCTCAGATATTTTGATAGAATAACGGATAAACTTTTTTAAAAAAATATCCTGTCTTAGATATTTTGTTATAGTAATAGAAAACAGACTAATATAGAAAATTGGGGCTGAGGAGCAAAGTTGTTACTGTAACTTAAAACGTGGAGGCTTTGGAACTAGGTCATGGAGAGAGGTTAGAAGAGTTTGGAGCAAGAGGCTAGAAAATGCCTAGAATGCTGTGAACAGTGTCATGAGTGATTTTCCTGAGGGGTCAGAAGACAAGCCTAGGGAAGAGCTAGAACATTTTAGAGATTGGATAAACGCTCATAATCAGAATACTAGTGCAAATGAGATGGGACAAGACAGTAGAGGGGGCTGGAGTTAAATAATCTCTTTTGGAATTTGGACTGAAGGCCATCCTTGTTACATCATTGCAAAGAACTCAATTTCATTTTCTCTAGGTTCTAAACCTTTAGGGAAGGACTAAACTATCTGGTGGAGTAGATTCCAAAATGACAAAGCACTGGGGTTGTGGTATGGGTATTATCATGGCTTTGAGACAAATCTTCCTGTTCTACTTCCTTTGGGAAAAAGGAATCAGAATAGAAAGATTTAGAAAATTCAAATCTGGAGAAAAAGTATGTTTGAGACAGGGAGTTATAGTAGAGCAACCACTTACTAATGAGATTAGCTTGGATTTAAAAAAAAAAAGGCCAAGTGCTTTGCATCAGGACAATTGAAAAAAGATCTTGAGGCATCTCAGAAATCTTTGAGGCTGCCCCTGTCATCACTGTTCCAAGGTCTAGAAGTACAAATTTGTTTCAAAGACTGAGCCCAGGACACACATCCACTGTTCAGTGCCATCTCAGGATTCTGACTTTCTGGTAATGGGCCCTGCAGCTGCTATCTATAGTCTTGGTTCAGGCAGGCCTAGGTACCACTTGTGCTGCCAGCAGACCTTGGTGTTTGCAGGAACAGAAAGCAAGAATTATGGGGTCATGGCACCTTCCACCAATCAATATCCTTCCTCCCTCCCTCCCTCCCTCCCTCCCTTCCTTCCTTCCTTCCTTCCATACTGGGGATTCAACTCTGAGGCCCTTCACCAGTGAGCTATATCTCCAGTCCTTTTTAATTTTTATATTGATAAAGAATCTCACTAAGTTGCTGAGGCTGACCTCAAACTTGCCATTCTCCTGTTCCAGTCTCCATGATGTCTAATGCCTGTAATTGCTGGGATTACAGGGATGTGCCACTATGCCTAACTTCCATCAGTATTTCAAAGGATTGCCAGGAATGCCAAGAGAAAGTTTGCAATCTTTCATTCCTGCATGTGCTTCCAACCATGGTGATACCATCGGCCATGGGCTCCTCAGCAGAGTCCAGCTGATGCCAATGCTATGCCTTTGAATGTCCAGAATGTGAGCTAAATAAACTTCATAATTAAGCTAGCCTTCTCAGATTTTTGATAATGGGAAATGGACTACACAGTAGATAAGAATCTTTCTTTAAGCTGAATTTCCATTATCTTTGAATTCTTGCTCTATGCTTCAGGATGTGAAGGACCCTTTCCCCAGAGGTGTATGGGCTTGCATATGGCCTTCTTTTCCCCCTTAAATTTGTTAGACTTATGTTAACTAAGAGTAAACTGGATCTGACTGAAAGCCTATAGTATTTGCTCTTCTGTTAGCTCTCATTATGAAATTGCTGGTGTCTGGTGCGCTCTCAGTTTTTTTTTTTTGGAAGAGACCACCCCTCTGCACTGTAAGGATAGATGGTTTCTAAGGACATGGAAATATAATTAAAGGCCTAGGGACCACTCTTTATAGGATTTATGCAGCAGAGCTGACCCTGCTGCCCTAAGCTACTGCTTCCTCTTTCTATGCGAGGTTGGGCCTGCTTTGGGCTGGGTGTCTTGCTCTTAGCACCTAGTTCTTTAACACATGGAGCCTGAATGATCACCCAGGGAAAGCTTGCTATAGCAAACAGTACCCCAAATAGGAACCATTTATGGCATTTAGGACCATTCTGGTGCTTGGGCCAATGTTAGCATCAACAAGGCCATGTCCTCATCCCTGGGGTCTCCAGAGTCTTGAAATAATATGGCTAGCTCCAGCTTTTCAGGATCCTGGAAATCCTACCTTCCTTCCTTTTTTCCTTCTTTCCTCTTTCCCTCCCTCCCTCCCCACTTTCTTCCTCCCTTCCTTCCTCCCTCCCTCCCTTTTCTTTTCTTTTTTATTTAATTTATTTTTTTAGCTGTATACTGGGTTTGTTACTAGAGTTCTAGGCCAGAGAACTGCTTCTGGGGGTTCTAACAAAACCAGGTACAGCTGGTTAGGAGCCCCCCCCCCCCCCCCCCGAAGTTCTCTGTCCTAGAACTCCAGTAACAAACCCAGTATGTAGCTAAAGAAAGGAAAGGAAGAACCCAAAGAACCCAAAAGAATGGGCAACGTTAAGAAGCAGAAAAGGAAGTTTCATTGGTGTAGTTACCCTGGGAAGAAAAGGGGACCTTTATTCTTAGTCCTGTCTTCAGGGTGCTTATACAAACTTTGGGCTTAAGTAGAGGAAGAACTGGGGTATGAGGGGTAAGAGGGATGTGTAATTAATTAGTCTTGGTCAAATGGTGTTCTGGTTGATCTTTATCTCATTTTGGTCCTACATGGTAGCTTTGGAGAAATCCTTACTACTTGAGGGGCAGTCTCCACTCAGAAGGCTTGTCTATCAGACCTGAGATCCTGGAAGGGGACAGTTCAGCTCTCATGAGATGGCTGCTCCTGTTTGGGCAGGGAGCATTCTCACTATGGGCTGATCTGTCTGCAAGGCTCCTGTTGTTCCCAGAAGATGTAGGACAACCACCGAAGACTTCTGGTGCCACTTCAGGGAACTGAAACATGATGCTGTAAAGGCTGACTGTCAAATGCCCCTGCAGATCTTCTCTCAGTCTTGAAGGGGGATGTGATAGGTTAGGTAAACTTAGGGAGAATAAAACTCACATTCTTGGTTTTTAGATGAACGCTCCTTAAATGATTAACATGCTACATGCAGAGCTGTGCAGGGACTTGACTCAAATTTAAGGTAGTAAAGAAAACATATAAAACGAAGGCAGAGTTGCAGAGCTTTATCCTGCTTTGGTAGACATTGGGCATCTGCAGGCCTAAGTAAAGAGTCACTGCTTTTAGCCAAGGCAGCCTCTCAGTCCCTGTTATAGATTCTTGAGGCCTTGGTTTCTAGATAAATACAGTCACTATTTTTGTGGAGTACCCATTTTCACGTGGTTTAGTCTAAAAATGACACAAAGCAAGCCCCTGGACATGGTAACATGAATTTTGTGGCTGTATGACTTGGGCAACTTACTTAACCTCCCTGTGCCTGTTTCTTCAATTATAAAATGGGAATCGTAATGGGACCTGTCTCATAGGGTCACTCTAAAGGTTAAGTGACTGAGTTTCTGTAAAGTCAGCACTTTTACAGTTCAAGACAAACAGGTGGTATCCAATATGTAGAAACTTGCTTTCAAGAAATTAGTAAAGTAAGTGTGAGTGTAGTATACAGGCTTTGTAAAAACTCCTATGAGATTTTGAGGATTTCCTCCACTGGAAACCAAACTCTTTTAGAAGGATCTGCCTCCTAGAGGTCACATCAGCATTGCATGTTGGAGGAGTGCCTATTTGAATCCCTGAGTCCTGTGTCTGCTGATTCTGATGTCCCCATGCAGTTCTAGAGGAAATTTCAAGTTTTGTTACTTCCTTCATTGGGGGTTAGTAAGCACAGTTATCTGTTAGTTCCATGATGAGGTCAAGTACCCAAAAGCAATAGTCAATAGACAAGGGGGCCTGAAAACAAGGGTGCATTGGGGTGGAAAACCCATTCTGGGTCAGCCGTCCAGACTCTTCTTTCCTGACCCTTGGGTGTCACAGAGATGCCTACTGAACTTGAGCTGAATCCCCCTACCAGAACTTGGACTTGCAGATTTATTACCTCTGATTCTGTGCCCACCCCTGGGGATTTATTGCTTTCTAACTGGGCAGTGGGAAAGAATGATTTCATATGTAGAATTTCTACAACAAATTATAAATCCTTCTAATGTAGGGTACAAGAAATTTCTTAGTAGCTTTGTTTCTGTTTGCCAAACCATGAAGACGCCTCAAATATCCATCAGTAGGGAAATGGATAAACTTATTATTGTATATCCATGCAATAGAATTCTAATCAGCAACAAAAAGGAACAAATGACCACACTCAATAATACTGACTGAGATTTAAAAACATTTTATTGAATGAAAGGAGCCAGACAAAAAGAGTATGTACTGTGTGATTCCATTTATGTGGTAACTTGTTACAGTGATAGAAATCAGAATGGAAGTTGTCTCTGTTGGGCGATGATATAAAGGAAAGGTACAGGAAAAGTCTATGCCCAGATGTGGATGATGTTCATATGGGTTTAATGGTTAATTTTATTCAGCTATAGGCTCAAGGTCTGTGCAAGCTTCTCTCTCTCTCTCTCTCTCTCTCTCTCTCTCTCTGTGTATGTGTATATATATATGTGTGTGTGTATACATATATATATATCTCCAATAAAGTACTATTAGCTATAAAAAACTTTCTAATGGGGAAAGTTATGGGAAAAATGAAAAAGAAAATTTAAAAATACTTTATCAAATTGGAGTCCTTTAACCAAGGGGAATCCTAAATAGAGTGCCTTTGGTTCATATATCTTCCTTGTTTGGTCTCTTTCTAGTCTCTTGATTTCACTGTTTATTTTTAGAGTATTTGAAGAGAAATTAAAAGTGTTGAGGTTTATGACTGGAAGGCATTGTGGCCTTCAGAAAAGGACAGTCATGGCACCTATTTGGAATTTTAAAAGCAACTTGTAAAGAGGTCACCAAGTTTTGTTTTTAAATTACACACATCCTATTCACCATATTCATGATAATACCAATTAAATTATGATGATTGATGTAGTTTTAAGATATTATCCCCTCCACAATACTGCAAAAGCTCTAAAGTAGTTCACAATTCTACAAAGGCATGTCTGTATCTCTGATGCCCAGTGTGGGTGAATGAATGAGTGAATGTCTTTAGGAAGAAGGTGCTCACTGAGGTAATTTCACATATTGATTAGTATATCTACTTAAGATAGTTTTGCTGCTGTCCACACCAATCCTGGCATATTCTTTAGTGCTCAGCTTATCACCTATCTTGCTGTGTATTCTTTCCTTAATTCATCATTTATAATGCCATTTAACACTAATCAGTCTGTAAAACCCATAAGCCCTGCTTTTCCAACAAGTTTTAGTTGTATGTCTGCAATCTAACTCTTCACAGAGAGGGGTTGGTTAGAGTCTTTTTGGCAGTAAAGGTTGTGTCTGGTTTCTGATGTCTTGAATACTTCTTTATTTATGCCTTTTCTGTTACCTGCAAAAAAACTTCTCCCAACAATCATCTCTCATTAAAATCCCCCAAAGACCTGTTCATGGGCCATGCCTTTAGTGTTTAGTCCAGTTGGAAATTGCCTTTCTCCCCTCTGAGTTAAGGCAGCACTTGTTGCTACGGCTCTGAAGATAACTACTTTCCCCTCCCTGTTTGGTGGGCATCCCTGTACACTATGTAATTCTTCTCTACGCTGGTTGGCTTCTTCTTAACAAGACCAAACACCAAGTCTAGCAGTGCTGTGTATACTGTAGGTGCACAGTAAGTGTTCTTGTATGGCTAACATAAATGTGTAGATGTCAAATAATGAATGTTATAGGGTGACATGTAATACATTTGAAAATGGAACAGGAAGGGAGAAGAATTTTTAAATTTTTTGAAGTGATTCAAATTTAGTATTGAACACTTGAAGAAGGTGAAAATAGGAGAAATACATCTGAGAACTATGTTAATGGAGATGAATTGGGATTAAGAGAGACCCAGCCTGGGATGGAGTAAGGCATCTCCCTGATTTTTCTTTTCTTCTCTTGTGACTAGCTGGGGTGATGCATACCACAATTAGGTGATAGAGACTTTTCTTCTGTAAGGTCACCAGTCCCACATTTCGGGGCAATTCCTCCCAGAACCTGAGTCACTCAGATCCGAGGTCAGGATGGCCTAGCATGTGTTGCTGGATCTGGAACAGATGTTGATCATTCCTTAGCTTTATACAAGGATTTATAGTGCTAGTCATGCATATTAACGAAGCCTATTTCCTCTATAATATGAGAGTACTTTCCTGATCACTCTTTAATCAAAACAGATATATTTTTTTTTGCAACCTAGAACAGTATATGAAAAATTTGGTCAGTGATCAAATATGGGTTAAAAGGGAGATCCCTGATGGCTCCCCACTGAGCTATGAGCACTGTCTAAAGATAGCACATGAATACAGTAGTTTAGAAATCCATCTAACTGCTAGAGATTGCTGCTGAATTCTAGAAAGCAGTTATAGGATTTCGCCAAGATGCCAGCTGCACTGTGGAGGGTGGACATGGTGTGGGCTTCTTGTAGAAAAGTCATATCAATGGCTGTTCTTTGAAAGACTATAACTCAACTCTTAGGATCTCCCCATATGTTAGGAAGTGGAGTCACTGTTTTCAGTGTGTAGTTCTAGAAAGACAGCACATGTGCCTTACTCCAAATCTGACTGGTATTGGGGAAACTTAATTACATGCTATAAATATTAATTAGGACTTATAACTATGCTGACTTGCTACTCTAATGGATCCAAAGACATACCAATGAAGTAAAGTGGTAAAGTGGAGAATTTATTTGAATTGAAGAATTAGAAGGGATTTTAGGGATTAGCTATTTCAAAACCTTGATTATCATGATGATGGATGGAAAGGAAGAGAAAAGAAAATCAACATTAATAATATGATGGTTATGTGTCAGTGTGCTACTTACTCCTCCCCCCAACTCTATAACTCTATGTAGGAAAAGGTGGGAATGAATCTATTCATCTGTCAAACTATATTTAAATTGAGTGCAATGGAGATGTTGTGCTGAGGTCTTTAACTAATTTGAGTTCTCACAAAAATCCCTGTAGATTGATGATATATTTTTCATCTTATAGAAGAAGAAAGTGAACCTCAGAGACATTAAATGCCATTTCTGGGAAGTGGTCCAGTTCAGATTTGAACTGGTCTGTCTGTAATCAAAGCTCTTGGTCCTTCCTGGTCCCCATATTTCAGAACAGGACATGAAGGTGCAGAGAGATGTTGTGTCTCAACTGAGCTTTCTGATCCTGGGTTCTGTTTTCATTGAGAGCCAGTTTTACAGTGAATGTGCCCGCAACTAGAGATGAGAAGGGAGGAAGCCATCTAACTAAGAGCAGCGCTGGCTTCCTGTTGAATTCTTCTTCCCAGATTACATGCCCTCAACCAGCAAGCTTAATTCCAAGTTCTCTGTGGGAAGGAATTCCCAAGACCAGAAAACATAATTTTCCTTTTAAGATGTTTCCAAAGTTTCTGATGAGGCTACTTGGACTGTTCCTCTGTTTTCTTAACTGTTTGTTGATTCATGAGATTTTAATCCATTCTTTTCTAGAGTTTTTATTATCAAAAATCTGTCTCCACACTTTCCTTTTTTTTCTTCAGGTAGCTGCAGACTGCACGCCTAAATAGGATTTTTCTGATTGACCTATATAGTATACATTGTGCACTTGCTATCTAACCTAGCAATCATGTTTCCTTCCTTTGCACATGTGACTATACTGCTTATTTGTTTCCCTCTATTTCCCATCTCTGTACTAACCTTAAAGACAGGGACCAAGCCTCTCCAGTTCACAGCTGTATCTTATATTCTGAGCATGGTGCATGAAACACTGTAGAAGTTCAATAAAGATTTATTGAATAAATTAAATGTCAGGAGAATAATATGCATTTAAATAATTATAGGTTCCAATTTTCTAAAAAAAAAAAATATCTGTTTCCAGCCTCCCACTCTCCAGAATGTCCTATTCCTCCCCTCTCCCTGATGTCTCTCTTGGATCCCACAAGCTGGAATTGGAACAATTTACTCATTTTTTTCTTCAGAGCTTCTGAAAAAGAGACAATAATTATTCTTGGAACAATATCCATTGCATATCTGAAGGTAATTGCAGAATTCCCCTTTCAGCTTTTATCAATATGAACCTTTCCCTAAGAGTTGGGTTTTTTAGAGTAGAGAAATTAGGTATCACAAACCTTAGACATATTTCTTAGACAGGGACAGGGTGTGTGAAGCAAGGAGGGGATATGAAGGATTCCCCATTCTGTGATTGAGCAAAGTAGAGCTCAAACATGCATGGGTGGTGACTAACGCTGAAAGATGTCATGCTGCCTGAGTCTCAGGTGTCCTTCCACTCAGCTTAATGGAGAAGGGAATTAGTCTAGTGGCAGCTGTTAGGGGACCAACAAAATTTTATTTGGAGTGGTCAAGCATGTTAAACTGGATTCTTGCATCTGGTGACAAAGCAATGTGGTCAGTGGATTTAGCAGTGACCTGGGACTTGGCACATCTGGTAACTAATTGTGTAATTAGGGTGAGCCTCTTCACCTCTCTGGATTCTTCCTTCTCTTGGGTGGAATTAAGGGTTGATATAAGAAATCTCTAAGAACCTGCTTAGATCTCATATCCTGTGTTTTAGAAGAGATTTTAGGAGGGACACAACTCTGATGCTGTCTCCCCTTACTTAGACAGGTGTGCAAGAGATGGGTTACTTCAAGGACTAATGGAGGACATGTCTGATACTGAAAAACCCACCAAGAGAATACAACATTGTGTATTGAACCAAGAATCAGGTAATCTGAGATTGATTCCTGGTCCTGCCATTAATTTACTGAGTAACTTTATTATTTTTAATTTGTTCTTATTAGTTAAACATGATAGTAGAATGTATTTTGACATATTATACATTTATGGAGTATAAGTTCTCATTCTTCTGCTTGTACGTGATGTAGAATTATAATGCTTGCATAATCACATATACACATAGGGTATTAATGTCCAATTTATTCCACTGTCCTTCTTATTCCCATATCCCCTCCCCTCAGTCTAATCAATCCAAAGTACCTCTATTCTTCCCTAGCCCCTCCCCCTGATTGTGAATTAGTATCTGCATATCAAAGAAAACATTCAGGCTTTGGTTTTTTTTGAATTGACTTATTTCACTTAGCACGATATTCTCTAGCTCCATCCATTTGCCAGCAAATTCCATATTTCATTCGTTTTTATGGCTGAGTAATATTTCATTGTGTATATACACTGTAATTTCTTTATCCATTCATCTGTTGAATGGCACCTAGGTTGATTCCATAGTTTAGCTATTGTGAGTTGAGCTGCTATAAATATGGATGTGGTGGTGTCACTAAAGTATGCTGATTATAAGTCCTTTGGGTATAAACCAAGGATTGGGATAGCTGGGTCAGATGGTGGTCCCATTCCAAATTTTCTGAGGAATCTCCATACTGATTTCCAGAGTGGTTGCACCAATTTTCAGTCCCACCAGAAATGTATGAGTGTACCATTTTCCCCACATCCTCGCCAACATTTATAGTTGCTTGTATTCTTGATAATTGCCATTCTGACTGGAGTGAGATGAAATCTCAATGTAGTTTTAATTTGCATTTCTCTAACTGCTAGAGATGTTGAACATTTTTTCATATATCTATCCACTGATCATATTTCTTCTTCTATCTGTGAAGTGTCTGTTCAGTTTCTTTGCCCATTTATTGATTGGGTTATTTGTGTTTTTGGTGTTATGTTTTTTGAGTTCTTTATATATCCTGGACATTAATGCTCTATCTGAAGTGCAGGTGGCAAACATTTTCTCCCATTCTGTAGGCTCTCTCTTCACATTCTTAATTGCTTTGCTGTGAAGAACCTTTTTAGTTTGATTCCATCCCAATTGTTGATTCTTGATTTTACTTCTTGCACTTTAGGAGTCTTGTTGAGGAAGTAAGTTCCTAAGTTGACATGATGTAGATACAGGGCCTACTTTTTTTTCTAGTATGCACAGGGTCTCTGGTCTAAAGCCTAAGTCCTTGATCCATTTAGAGTTGATTTTTGTGCAGGGTGAGAGATAGAAGTTTAATTTCATTTTGCTACATATGGATTTTCCCAGCACTATTTGTTGAAGAAGCTATCTTCTCCAATGTATGTTTTTGGCACCTTTGTCTAGTATATGATAACTGCATTTATGTGGGTTGGTCTCTGGGTCTTCTATTCTGTACCATTGGTTTACATGCCTGTACTGGTGCCAATACCATGCCGTTGTAGTTACTATTGCTCTGTAGCATAATTTAAGATCTGGTATTGTGATGCCTCTTGATTCACTTTTCTTGCTAAGGATTGTTTTGGCTATTCTGGGTTTCTTATTTTTTCAAATGAATTTCATGTCTGCTTTTTCTATTTCTATGAAGAATGTCATTGGGATTTTAATAAGAATTGCATTAAATCTGTATTATGCTTTTGGTAGTATGGCCATTTTGTCAATGTTAATTCTGCCTTTCCGGAACATGGGAGATCTTCTCATCTTCTAAGGTCTTCCTCAATTTCTTTCTTTAGTCTTCTATAGTTTTCATTGTAGAGGTCTTTCACCTCTTTTGTTAGATTGATTCCCAAATATTTTATTTTTTGAGGCTACTGTGAATGGGTTTATTGTGAGGCTGCCATTAATTTACTGGGTGACTTTAAATGAATAAGTTTCCTCATTCCTTAAGAGACAACTAAATTCAGTGATCTCCTGAACGCCTGTTATTGGTGCCTTTTACATGAGGCACCAATCGAACTAAGGGTAGAAAGAACAGGACATGATTCTTGACTCTGGAACTTCATAATTTGGAGAAAATAAGTAAACTATTACAGTGTTTATACTAAGTGCCACGAGAGAATAATGTCCAGATGCTACTCATATGAGGAGTTTAGAATTTGTAGGAGTAAGAGAAATAATGGGAAGACTGTAGTGGTCCAGGCTGTCAAGATAAGAGGATGAGGGAAGGGCAGGCCAGGCAGAGGCATGAGCAAAGAAAGGGAAGAACATGGAAACTGAGGATGATGATTCTGAGGCAATAACATTGGATGAGTGAAGAAGTGAGGGTCGGGGAGAGGGCTACAGTAGAGACTGCACCAGCCTGTAATGGGCATTTATGTCTTCTAAGGAATTTGATTTTTTTTTCCTGCTTGCAGTGAGGATTGTTTGAATGATTTTAAGGATGTATAGATGAGATCTGTGTGTTCTGGAAGAGGAAATGGAGGTGAAAAAAACAAAAGGCAAGTAGACAAATTAATAACTCTCGCAAATATCAAGGAAGAGGATGTCAGGGTTTGAGTTAAGACCTTAGCAGAGGAAACGAAGGAGCAAGCTTCAGGTTGGAAATTGCCTTAAAGGTGAAACCAGAATTAGCTACATAATTTGCTGGGCCCAGTACAAATAAAAATTAATGAGATCCTTGTTAAAACAAGAATACTTTAAAGGCAGTGGCAGCAGAGAATTGAGCCAGGCACAGGGCCTTCATGATATGGGACCTTGGGTAACTGCAGAGGATTTCATGTCCTCGAATTTGGCTCTGAGTAGAATAATACTTTATTTCCTTCCAGTCTTATAGTTAGAAAGACTTTACGATCTGTAAGCATATATTTGGGGGTATCCATTTTGCAGGTAATTTCATTATGCCTATTCTGCCACTTTGGATTTGATCAAAAGTATTTTTTTAAAACTGCCATCCAAACAAATGCCTCAAAGTCAGGTTCCCAGTTTTTTTTTTTGTTTTTTTTTTTTAAGAAAAGGTGTTCTTTAATTTACAAAACAGCAATGGAGTTTCTTATAGAGAAGGGTAAGAAAAGAAGAAGAAAGCGGAATAATTTAAAAATAGGACCTAAAGATAGGGAGATGTTGAGCTGGGGTTATCTAATCAGGATAAGGTAATAGAGAAGGACTTTATTGTGGTATTTTTATTACTCACCTGTGTCATAGTAATCTTATGTGACAAATTATCCTCATACTCAGTTATGTAAAATAGGTATTTGTTTTCATGCTTGTGAGTCTTAGGGGACTGTGGTTTAGCTGGTATAACGTGGGCTCAGAGGGGTGACTCTACTATAGTTTGAGGGTTAACTAGTCTTAGATCCAGGCTGTGAATTGGATTTAAGTCTGCACCTTTTTTTCTGGGGGTCTTATGCTAATGAGGTAGTGTCTAGTGAGGTATGCTTTTCTCATAGCTATCATCGGAATGTGGGAGGCTATTTTAGTCGGCTTTTAGTTTCTGTTACCAAAATACCCAACAAAGAAAACATACAGGAGAAGAAAATTTGTTCTGGCTCATGGTTTCAGAGGTTTTAGTCCATAGTTGACCAACTCCATTGCTTTGGGCCTGAGGTGAGGCAGAACGTTGTGGTGGAAGGGTAGAGCAGAGGAAGGCTGCTCAACTCCTGGAAGATAGGAAGCAGGGTCAGGGAAGACCAGGGACATAATATTGTCTCTGAGAGCATGCCAGAGACCTGATTCCTCCAATATGTCTCATCTGCGTATGATTACCACCCAGTTGTCCATTCAAATTATTAATTCACCAAAAGGATTAGTCCACCATCTTGATTAAATTCCTCATGATCCTATCACTTCTTAAAAGCCTGACTTCTGGACATTGCTGCATCACCTTCATCATATGAGCTTTTAGGGAACACTCCAGATACAAACCATGGCAGAGGCCAACCCGGCAAGGTGGAAGCAGAATTCAGGCCTCTGTTTGCATCATAGCTGTTAACATTCCGTGGACTGTGACAAGTTGTGTACCAAAGGCCAATGCCACTGGAGCAGGAAAGTAAACTTCACCCACAGAGGAGGGGATATATGGATGAATAAACCAGACTTTTAGGATTCAAGAATTTGCATGCTTTTATAGGAGCGAGTAAGCCTAGTTGTTGGATTTTTAACCTCAGGATAATACTGAAAGGAAGAAGGAGTGAAGAAAACTCTGGGTACCAACAGGATTCTATTTGGCAGGAAAATTTGCTCAGTTTGTTGGAGGGTAGGTTTTCTGACGATCTTCACAGTAAGCTTGTTTTTCATCTGAGAAGATATTAATGACGTGCTGAGAAGAAGGGACAAGTATGAGTGACAAGATGATAAGTGACGTCATCTTTCTAGGTTCCTTCAAGTCACGGACTCTAGTGATTGAACACTGGCCTCTGGTAACCATCCATCACAATGGATAATTCTCCCGATTTTCAGGGTCTTCTCGCCTTTGTCAGACCAACTCTCAGGAAGTTAGAGGTCTCTTGTCTTTAAAGAATGAAACATGAAGAGCCATATCTTACTTTAATTTTAATTGATGGCTCTTCTTTTCCCAAACAAATAATTCAACTTTACTTATAGGTGCGGTGAAGAAAATTTTTTTCTGTTACTGGGAATTGAACCCAGGGCCTTGCATATACTAGCAAGTATTCTGCAACTCTTTTTTGAAGTTTTATTTTGAGTTGGAATCTTGCTTAGTTGCCCAGTCTGCCCTGGAATGGTCATCTTCCTCAGTCTCCCAAGTAGCTGAAATTATAAGCATGAGCATTTGCACTTTGATAATTTCAAGTTTTTGAAAGAATTTGCTTAAAGGTTTGGAGGGTTTTTTGGGGGGTTATGTAATATTAGCCTTTAGGATTTAATACCCACAAAATTTTCAGAATCCTCTTTCAATTCAAGAAGCAGATTACATCTTTGTGAGTCATGCTTCTCACTTGCAATTGGGAGCTGCAGATCATACTGAAATATGGTAGGCTGCCTTGCAATGTGGAAAGGATGATGGTGTTAGAAAAATCACTGTTTTGAAATCATCATTAGTAATTAATTTAGGAAAAAATATCAGTGCATATCAAAACTAGGGGGGGATATTTTATGAGGAACAGTACATTTTCCAAGTCTTAAACTACCTTCCTCCAAGTTAGTTATTAATTATGAAGGGGAAACTGATAGTTTTAGAATAGAAAAAAGTTGTTGAGCACCACTTATCTCTAGTAACCAAAGTCAACGTTGCCAACATCACGTTTCTCTTGATGTGATGCATTGAGAACACAGTATCATTTCTGTGACAGTCATGTCAAAGGGGACATAACCCTAAATGGGTAAGTTGTATGAATGAGCTTGCCTGGACACTTAAAAAATGTCAAAGTCATGAAAGAACAAGGCTGAAGAACTATTATAAAATAAAGTAGACAAAAGAGTCATGATAATGAACTGAAAGGAGTGTATCTGGACTTTTTGTCAGACTAGAATTAAAAATATAGTTAAAAGGGACTTTGTTGGGACAACTGGTAAAATTTGAATGTGCACTATGGATTAGATAGTAGAATTACACCAACGTTAAATCTTGATTTCACTAATTATGTAAGAGGACATTTCTCTTTGTAAGAAATACAGGAGCAAGATGTTTATAATTTAGTCTCAAAAAGTTGGAAAAATGATATTTACAGAGAAAATTATAAAAAATAAGAACTCAATTTTTATAGTTTGCACCATTTTGGATCTAGGTTAAGTTTCTATGGGGAGTGCTATTATTCTGGCAACTTTTTTGGAGAGTTAAAATTGTATCAAATGAAAAAGTTGTCCTAAAGACAAAAACAAACCAAACCAAAACAAAAAAAACTATCCCAATATGAAAAGTACAAAACAGATATTATTGATGTGGTACCATTGCATTTCATGGTTTATGTTACCATGAAACCAAAGCCATATATATGCATTTTATATGGTTAAATCTCATTAATAAAAACAGAAACAATACCTTTTAGGCTTAGTAATAATAAAGTGGTTACCTTGACAATACTGACAGTTCTTAGTGGTCTTCTTAATTTTATACTAGTTCAGTTGTGCTGCTCATTATTTATAGTGAAAAGTGGGAAAAATGCACTGATTTCTCTTTTTATCTGGGATAAAAAGCTAGTTTTTACCCAAAAAGCATTTGAGACTTGGGCTGGGGCTGGGGCTCAGCGGTAGTGCACTTGCCTGGCATGTGTGAGGCACTGGGTTTGATTCTCAGCACATCTATAAATAGATAAATAAAGGTCTACCAACAATTAAAATAATATTTTAAAAAAGCATTTGAGACTCACAGAAATAAAAAGTAGAGAAGAAAAGCAAGTTTCTTTGTTGACATTTTCTTAATCCCATCTTGAGAGAGGAATAGCATAATCCGTTGTGGCTGAGGGAGGCAGAAATTAGATAGGAAAGTTTGCCACAAAGGAGGGGCATTGATTTGGAGATTTGGTAGCAGTGGAAATAGCCAAAACAAAAGAATTGATTCCACTGGAAATTGTTTTTTGGACCAGATCCTGTGTGGGTGAGCCATGGGAAAAAAAAAAAAAAGACAAGGAAGTTGAGAATTGGATCATTTTAAAAGGACCATTTAAAGACTTGGATTCTCTCACTTTTCTCTTGCCTGCAGCTCCCGTTTCATCATTTTCTTCAAATCCAGGCAAAACAAGATGCCCTGATACCATCAGTCCTCATGTTTGTGATTATTTTGCCTGTGTTTTAAAGTCAGTTTTTCTTTTTTCTCCAAAGTAGTGTATTCTCCAAGGACTTCTTTGGTCATCTCAGTTTTCAGCAGATGTTGGCAAAGATGTTGATAGATGTTTCAAAATACTCAAACAATTCACTCTGTGCCTGCTTTTTATTTCCTTTATTTTGCTTGTAATGCCTAATGCATGGGCTCTATATATTTGTTTTGCCCGTGGTAGAAACACATTAGCTTACTTTTACTGAAAGCAACTAAATAGATGAGCTGTGTTTTGAAAATGAAGCTGTTTAACTGGGGGGAATCTTAGTTTTCATTTTTCAGTACTGAAACCCTAGTTGTCATCTTTGGAAAAGCAGTAGGTGGAGCTACAGGCTTGTTATCACAGAAGAATTTTTTTCAGTAGCTGCCCAATGCCAGAATAACCTGAACAAGCACCCATTTCCAAAAATAACAGAGGCATTTCCAAGTATTCCAGAAATATATGCATGACTGTTTAGTCATTCATAATCACCGCTTTGCAAGTACTAGATTCTGCAGAAAATATTTCAGAAGCAGAAAAAAGATTCATAGAATTCCCCATATTTTTAGAAAAGATGAAAAAAAAAATGAATTCAAGAGGGAGTGAGAGGCACTTACTCTGCTCAATCATGTACCACTCTTTCTTTTTCTCTAGGTGGTGAAAGCGCCCAGAGAGGTAACTGGGGGTGGAAAAAAAAATCTTTTCCATTTGCGTCAGAACTGAGGAACTCTTGCGTTCTCCACTTGATGAACTGTTTTTAAGGCTCTGAGCTGTGGTTTCAATTTTCTCTGAATCACAGAGAGGTGGCCTAGGTTAAGTGATTCTGAGGAGGCCAGAAGACACCTACCAACAGATCTCTCTTGAGGGCCATTCCTCTCATTGGGTACCCTGATGTTCTTGACTGTCTTCCTGGGACAGAAAAGCCATCAGCTTTTCAGTGCTATGGAAAAGGTAGATTCTCTTCATGTAAAAAAAAAAAAAAATCACAACCTCTAAGAAATGCTCTAATGGTCCTGGATCAGTTAGAGTTTTCTAGAGAAACAGACCAAAAGGATATCTCCATATCGCTCTATCTCTATGATCTATAATTAGCACGTGTGTGTGTGTGTGTGTGTGTGTGTGTGTGTAGGGAGGAGAGATAGAGAACACTGGTATAAGAAATTGGCTCAGCTGATTGTTGGAGTTGGTATGTCAGATCCATAGGGCAGGCGCTGGCTGTCACAGACTTGGGACAGGATTCCTCCTTTTCTAGGTGGCCTCAGTCTTTGTTTTAAAGTCTTTGACCGATTAGAGGGGACTTGCCCACAACATGAAAGTCAATCTGCTTTACTTGATGGACATATTAATCACATCTACAAAAAATACTTTCAAAACAACATGGAGACTAATGATTGACCAAACAACTGAGCACCAAAACCTCTGGCCAAGTTGATGTGTAAAATTAACTTATCGCAGGTTTCATTTTATGAGCCGGTCTCAGAGAAGTCCCACAGAGAAATGATGAAGAATATCTTCAAGCATACCATCGTCCAGGTGTTCAGTGTTCAGGGAAGGCTGCAGATGACTGCAGTAGAAATACTTACCTACCCACCCTGTCCCTAAACCTCTCTGTCCCCCTGCCAGTCCCATGCTTTCTTGGGGAAAATAGATTATGATACAAAAACAGCAAAGAGACATAAAGAGAGACGTTGCTAGCCTTTGGTAGAAAAAAAGGTTGCTAATACCAGACTTTTCTACATGCTAGAAATGCACCTATTCTGGATCTTGCTGTTGATGATGAGTTGTAACTGGAAGACCACACTGTGGTGTCTCATGACTGCAAGGCAGTCTGGGGTAGACTTAGCTGCAGCTGGGATAGACTTGGCTACCATAGAGGCCAGTTCTGTTATGCTGTGTTCTTTAGTCCTGGAGCAGACCTCTGATTCATTAAACATTGAGGGGTTGTCATAAGCCATGCACTACCATGGGTGGCAGATATATACATGGACATGATGAAAACATCTACATTTGTTTTCATTCTGTAACATTCTAATGGAGGTTATAGAAAATAAGACAAGTGAACAGACAGGTAAAAAATACAAGCTACAGCAAGAGATAGAACAGAAACTAATAAATAGCCCAGGATCACTTTATCAGTAAACTTTACTGATGAGATGGTATAACTATGTTCTAGTGTGTCATGAGGAAGGCTTCTCTGGGATGGTGCATTTAATCTGAGATGTTAGTGAAACCAGTGGACTCAACAAAATCCTCCTCTGATAAGGGGGTGGGGCTGGGTTGCACACCAAAGTTTTGTTGGTTTGTTTTTTTTACTCAGATCTGTTAATTGTTATGTGTTGCAACTGTGTCCTAGTTTAGGAATTAAGGGGAAGGAAGAGGCCTAGTATTCCTTCTCAAATGTAAGAGAGAATTGTGAGTATATAAGCCAGGGCAGGTGTGCACATGCAAATGAATATAGGTTTCTGAATCCTCAGAAAGGAGATGCTAGAGCACCTTGAGCAAGCCCAGGTAGAGGCTTCCCACTACATCTGTCGGGAGACTTCTTCCTTCTCTTGGAGGTGCATCATTCAGGCTGTACCTGTAATCTTCTTCCTTGGCCTTATCCCTGGTCGATGTGGAGAACTGCCCTTTGTTGCCCTTTGTGGAAGAGTTGCTTAAGATGCTTCTCCCTTGGATGAATGTGACATTTCTTTAGTTAGCCTGTCCCTCTGGGTCTGTTTTATGGTCTTCCGGGTTCCACACAAGTTTTGTGGATTGTCCTTGAGATATTCCCAGAGAGTGTCATTCATGTTGCAGATGTTATAGACCATCATGGAGGCCATTTATAACAAGATGTAGCAGAGTCTAAGGGAAGGAGCTGCTTTCTGTATTCTGTACAAAACCACCTGCCCAGCTAGCTATGGCTGCATATCTCTCTGAATTACTTATCCACCTTCTTGTTTCTTCCCAGTTCAGAAAAAAATCTTTGGACAATGGAGATTTGTAAATTGCTGCCCTAGGCACTGTAAAGGCACAGGAAGCATATCTTACAGGAAATTGTCTATTTTCTTCTTTTTACCATTGATGACTCTGGATTTTCATTTGATGTCTAGCAACCTCCTGAAGTTACATGTCAAATATTGTTCATCTACGGTTCCCCAGACCCAGGGCTAGTGTCTATTTCTTTCACAGGTCTCAGAGTGAACCTACCTAAATTAGGAACTTCCTTTCAGGATGCCCTTAAGTGTAAAAGAGATGGTGAAGGCAGTGTCTCCATCTTATAGCAGAATAAACATTCTTTATTTTAAATATCTAGAGGGTTGTTTAAGATGATAATTGGGTGTAACCAGTGGGTGGGGTCCATGTTGTCCTTCCTAGATTTTTTTCCATCACTTCTTCCCATTCTGCCCTCTGGAGTTCTGTCAGAGACTCAGAGCAACATCCCTTCTGTTGAACCTTCTCTGAGAAGGCTCTGACCTCTTGAGTTTTCCCCAACTAAAGAGCCAGTTCTTGGGTCTCCTGCTGCCTGTCTCCATTGAGCAGTGAGCAAATCTGCATGGTGGGTTAGTGGTCACTTGTCCTAACTATTCTAGGCCTCTTTTATTAATAATAATATGAACAAATGACATTTGGAAATTACTCTCACCTTAATGAAAGATTGGTATCTTGAACCAAAAGAGGGATGTCAGGTGGGAGAGTCAACCTGGGGGAGAGAAGAATTGGCCAGTTAGTGCCACATGTACTTCTCAATATACTTCTGTGGAGAGTTGAGTCAGAGAATTTCTAGTTCTTTCCTTTATAGGTAGATAATCTCATTGGAAGGAGTTCACTGTACTTTATTTATTCATTTTAAAAGCTCAGGTTGAAACTCCTAAGGTGGGATTATATTAGACTTTTGATTCCTGGGCTGGTAGAATTGTAGCTCTACCACTTACTAACTTTTTGACTTAAGTCAAGCTTCACTTTTTTTTCTTTTTTTAATGTATTTTTTTAAAATTTATATATGACAGCAGAACACATTACAATTCTTCAGAGAGCACAATTTTTCATATCTCTCGTTGTATACATAGTATATTCACACCAATTCGTGTCTTCATACGTGTGCTTTGGATAGTAATGATGATGGTGGAATGTGATGATCAAGCTTTACTTTCTTAAGCTTTCTCAGTTTTGTCATCTATAAAGCACAGATAACAATAGTTCTTCTCTCATAGGTTGTTGTGAGGATTAAATGACATGATTCACATAAAGCACTTAGCATATTACCTGGCACATAAAAAATATTAGCAAAGTTACATATTTCTGAAAATGATTTGAAGTTTTAAAACCAGTATATCTTATTTCTATAACCCTAAAAATTAGACTAGAAGATAAAGAAGTGAAGTCTGTGTTTTTCAATTCAGGCTCGTTGTAAAACTGCTTTTCATACTTTTCCTGTACAGGAAGCATCATGAATCACTCCTCGTATTGAGTAGGAGATAATTCTGAGCAAAGACTTAAAACATTAAAGGCAGTGAGCTGAAAAAAGAAAGAGTTAAGTTGGATCTTCTTTCTGCAAGTTTAATAGATAAATTTTGTAGTCAGTAAATGACTCTGAGAGTAAGATTTTTGGGAAAACTTTAAATGAACTTGTGGAATTTTAAAATGGGAAGCTTAAAGTATATTTAGGGAATCATGAATTATTTCATTTGTTTAGAGCAGAATGCTTTTGAAAGAGATAGTTGGAGATAAGGCTGAAAAAAGGAGTTGACTTTTAAGGGCTTTTGTTGCTTAGGTGTGAAGTGTGAATTCTGAGTCAAAGGGAGACCAGCAAAGGTTTTGGAGAAGAAGAGTGATTGAACCAGAGAATGAAGTTATTTTTATTACCTTATTTAATAACTTAAAATAAGTTCACTTAATCCCACCAATTCAGGAGGCTGAGGTAGGAGGATTTCAAGTTGCAGACCAGCCTTGGCAACTTAGGGAAATCCTGACTCAAAATAAAAAATAAAAGAGGCTGGGGATGTGTCTCAGTGGTTAAGCACCCCTGGGTTCAATCCCCAGTAACCAAAAACCAAAACCAAACCAAAACAAAAAAATCCTCCCAAAACAAAAAACAAAATAACAAAACAAACAAACAAAAAAAAAGCAAAAAACAAAAACAAAAACCTAGCAAAATTATCCTTATTTTATTCCTAAGTCTTTGTGAGAAGTTAGCAACCTAAATTTTTCTTTTTTTTAAAGTATGCATGTGCAATAGATGTTACTAGAGCTCACCAACATCTGGCTCTTATGTCTTTCCTGGGTGTATGGGAGCCTGTATTCCTGGTCCAGAGGCAATTAAGAATGTGAGGCTTGTTCAGTCAATAAAATTGCAACCTAAGAGAATCAGGTTGCTTTCAGCCTCTCTACAATTCTCCTGTTTCTTTATTTCTTTATTTATTCTAGTTTGTTTTACATGACAGCCGAATGCATTTCAATTCATAATACACATATACAGTATAATTTTTCATTTCTCTGGTTTACACAAAGTAGAATCATACCATTCGTGTCTCCATACATGTACTTAGGGTAAAGATGTCCATCTCATTCCACCGTCTTTCCTACCCTTAAACCCTTTCCCTTCCTCTCCATCCTCTTTGCCCTATCTAAAGTTCCTCCATTCCTCCTATGATTCCCGCCCCCATCCCCATTATGGATCAGCATCCACATATCAGAGAAAATATTTGGCATTTGTTTTTTTGGGATTGACTTACTTCACTTAGCATAATATTCTCCAACTACCTCCATTTACCTGCAAATCCCATGATTTTATTCTCTTTTAATGACGAGTAACATTGCATTGTGTATATATACCAAATTTTCCTTATTCATTCATCTACTGAAGGGCAACTAGGTTGGTTCCACAGTTTAACCATTGTGAATTGTGCTGCTATAAACATTGATGTAGCTGTGTCACTATAGTATGCTGTTTTTAAGTCCTTTGGGTATAAACCAAGGAGTGGGATAGCCAGGTCAAATGGTGGTTCCATTCCAAGATTTCCAAGGATTCTCCATACTGCCTTCCATATTGGCTGCACCAATTTGCAGTCCCACTAGCAATGTATGAGTGTGCCTTTCTCCCCACATCCTCGCCAACAATTATTGTTGTTTGTATTCTTAATAGCTGCCATTTTGACTGGAGTGAGATGAAATCTTAGAGTAGTTTTGATTTGCATTTCTGTAATTGCTAGAGATGTTGAACATTTTTTATATATATATTTGTTGATTTATTGTTTATCATCTTCTGAGAAGTGTCTGTTCAGTTCCTAGGCCCATTTATTGATTGGGTTATTTGGTTTTTTGGTGTTAAGACTTTTGAGTTCTTTATATATCCAAGAGATTAGTGCTGTATCTGATGTGCGTGTGGTAAAAATTTGCTCCCATTCTATAGGCTCTCGATTCATCTCGCTGATTATTTTTTTTACTGAGAAGAAGCTTTTTAGTTTGAATCCATCCCATTTGTTCTTTTTTTTAAAGAGAGAGAGGAGAGAGAGAGAGAGAGAGAGAGAGAGAGAGAGAGAGAGAGAGAGAGAGAGAGAGAGAGAATTTTTAAAAATATTTATTTTTCAGTTTTCGGTGGACACAACATCTTTATTTTATTTTTATGTGGTGCTGAGGATTGCACCCAGCGCCCCACGCTTGCCAGGCGAGCGTGTTACCTCTTGAGCCACATCCCCAGCCCCCATTTATTGATTCTTGATTTTATTTTTTGCACTATAGGAGTCTTATTAAAGAAATCAGTGTCTAATCCAACATGAAGGAGATTTGGGCCTACTTCTTCTTCTATTAGGCACAGGGTCTCTGGTTTAATTCCTAGGTCCTTGATCTACTTGAGTTGAGTTTTGTTCATGGAGAGAGATAGGGGTTTAATTTCATTTTGTTGCATATGGATTTCTAGTTTTCCCAGCACCATTTGCTGAAGAGGCTATCTTTTCTCCAATATTTGTTTTTGGCGCCTTTGTCTAATATGAGATAACTGTATTTATGTGGGTTTGTCTCTGTGTCCTCTATTCTGTACCACTAATCTACAAGTCTATTTTGGTACCAATACCATGCTGTTTTTGTTATTATTGCTCTGTAGTATACTTTAAAGTCTGGTATAGTGATGCCACCTGCTTCGTTCTTCTTGCTAAGTATTGCTTTAGCTATTCTGGGTCTCTTATTTTTCTAGATGACTGCTTTTTCTATTTCTTTGAGGAATGTCATTGGGATTTTGATTGGAATTGCATTAAATCTGCATTGCGCTTTTTGTAGTATGGTCATTTTGACAATATTAATTCTGCCTATCCATGAGCAAGGGAAATCTTTCCATTTTCTGAGGTCTTCTTTAATTTCTTTCTTTAGCGTTCTGTAGTTTTCATTGTAGAGGTCTTTCACCTCTTTTGTTAGATTGATTCCCAAGAACTTTATTTTTTTGAGGCTATTTTAAATGGGGTAGTTTTCCTAGTTTCTCTTTCTGAGGATTTGTCACTGATATACAGAAATGCCTTTGATTTATGGGTGTTGATTTTATATCCTGCTACTTTGCTAAATTCATTTATTAGTTCTAGAAGTTTTCTGGTGGAATTTTTTGGATTCTCTAGGTATAGAATCATGTCATCAGCAAATAGTGATAACTTGAGTCCTTCTTTTCCTATCCTTTAAATTTCTTTCATCTAATTGCTCTGGCTAGAGTTTCAAGAACTATAGTAAATAGAAGTGGTGAAAGAGGGCATCCCTGTCTTGTCCAGTTTTTAGAGGTAATGCTTTCAATTTTTCTCCATTTAGAATGATATTGGCCTGGACTTAGCATAGATAACTTTTACAATGTTGAGATATGTTCCTGTTATCCCTAATTTTTCTAGTGTTTTGAACATGAAGGGATGCTATATTTTGTTGAATGCTTTTTCTGCATATATTGAGATGATCATATTATTCTTATCTTTAAGTCTATCAATATGATGAATTACATTTATTGTTTTCCATATGTTAAACCAACCTTGCATCCCTGGGATGAACCCCACTTGATCACGGTGCACGATCTTTGATATGTTTTTGTATTCGACTTATGAGAATTTTATTGAGAATTTTTGCATCTATGTTCATTAGAGATGTTGGTGTAAAGTTTTCTTTCTTTGATGTGTCTTTGTCTGGTTTTGGAATCAGGGTGATATTGGCCTCATAGAATGAGTTTGGAGGTGTTCCCTCTTTTTCTATTTCCTGAAATAAACTAAAGAGTATTGGTATTAGTTCTTCTTTAAAGGACTTGTAGAACTCAGCTGTGTATCCCTCTGGTCCTGTGCTTTACTTGGTTGGTAAGCTTCTGATGGCATCTTCTATTTCATTGTTTGAAATTGATCTGTTTAACTTGTGTGTATCATCTTGATTCAGTTTGGGCAAATAATATGACTCTAGAAATTTTTTGATGCCTTTGATATTTTCTATTTTATTGAAGTATAATTTTTTCCAATAATTTCTAATTATCTTCTGTATTTCTGTAATGTCCATTGTGATATTTCCTTTTTCATCACAGATATTAGTAATTTGAGTTTTCTCTCTCCTTCTCTTTGTTAGCATGGCTAAGTGTTTGTAAATTTTATTTATTTTTTCAAAGAACCAACTATTTGTTTTGTCAAGTTTTTCAGTTGTTTTCTTTGTTTCAATTTAATTGACTTCAGCTCTGATTTTAATGATTTTCTGTCTTCTACTGCTTTGGGTGTTGGTTTGTTCTTCTTTTTCTAGGGCTTTGAGATGTAATATTAGGTCATTTATTTGTTGACCTTTTTTTCCTTTTAAGGAATGAACTCCATGCAATGAATTTTCCTCTTAGAACTGCCTTTATAATGTCCTAGAGATTTTGATGTTGATTCAGTGTTCTTATCTACCTCTAAGAATTTTTAAATCTCCTCTTTGATGTCTTCTGCAACCCATTGTTCATTCAAAAGCATATTATTGAGTCACTAGGTATTGGAGTAGCCTCTATTTTTTATTTTATCATTGACTTATAACTTTATTCCATTATGATCTGATAGAATGCAGGGTAGTATCTCTACTTTTTTTGTATTTGTTAAGAGTTGCTTTGTGGCATAATATATGGTCTATTTTAGAGAAGGATCCATGTGCTGCTGAGAAGAAAGTGTATTCACTTGTTGATGGATGAAATATTCCATATATGTCTGTTGAGTCTAAGTTACTGATTGTATTATTGTATTCTGTAGTTTCTTTGTTTAGCTTTTGTTTGTAAGACCTACCCAGTAGCAAAAGACGTGTGTTAAAGTCACCCAGAATTATTGTTTTGTGGTCTACTTGACTCTTGAACTTGAGAAGAGTTTGTTTGATGAATGCAGATGCTCCATTGTTTGGGGAATATACATTTATAATTGTTATATCTTGTTGATTTATGTTTCCCTTAAACAGTATGAAATGTTCTTCTTTATCTCTGTTGATTAACTGGCTTAAAGTCTACTTTATTTGAAATGAGAGTAGAAACCCCTGCTTGTTTTTGCAATCCATATGAGTAGTATGTTTTTTTTCCCAATGTTTCACCTTTGGTATGTGGATGTCTTTTCTTATGAATCTTTTCTTATGAGATGGGTCTTTTTTTAAAAATTTAATCTTCCAGTCTATGTCTTTTGATTGGTGAGTTTAGGCCATTAACATTCAGGGTATTATTGAGACATAATTTTTATTCCTGGTCATTTTTGTTTATTTTTGGTATTTAACTTGACTAGGTTTCTCCTTTTATTGGTTTTTCCTGTAGTGTAATGTCTCCCTTTGCTGATTTTCATTTTTATTTTTTATTTCCTCCTAATAGAATATTTTGCCAAGTATGTTCTGCAGGCTTTCTAGTTGTAAATTCTTTTAACTTTTTTTTATTGTCATGGAAAATTTTTATTTCATCATCAAATATAAAGCTTAATTTTGCTGCATATAAGATTCTTGATTGGCATCCATTTTCTTTCAGAGGTTGTTCCAGAATCTTCTAGCTTTCAGGGTCTGGGTTGAAAAATCTGAAGATATCCTAATTGGTTTCCCCCTATGTGTAATCTGATTCCTTTCTCTTGTGGCTTTTAAAACTCTCTCCTTATTCTGTATGTTAGGCATTTTCATTATAATGTGACTTGGTGTGGATCTGTTGTGATTTTGTACATTTGGTGTTCTGTAAATCTCTTGTATTTGATTTTCCAATTCATTCTTCATGTTTGGAAAATTTTCTGATATTATTTCATTGAATAGATTTTTCATTTCTTTGGTTTGTAACTCTATGCTTTCCTCTATCCCAATAATTCTTATATTTAGTTTTTTTATGTTATCCCATAATTCTTGAATGTTCTGTTAATGGCTTATTACCATCTTCCCTGTGTAGTAAACATTCTTTTCAAGATTATATATTTTGTCTTCATTGAATGAGGTTCTGTCTACCAAGTGATCTAATCTGTTGGTTGTGCTTTCTATTGAGTTTTTAAATTTGGTTTATTTCAAGGATTTTTGTTTGGCTTGTTTTTTAGAACCTCTATCTTCTTATTGAAGTAATCTTTTGCTTCCTGTGTTTGCTTATGTAGCTCTTTATTGAAAACATCTTTTGCTGCCTGTATTTCCTCTCTTATATCATCCTTTAATCTACAGAACATTTTAATTATGTACATCTTGAACTCTTTCTCTGTCATTTCTTCTGTTGTGCTGGCCATGGACTCTAATAATGTAGTAACTTGGTTTGCTTGGGGGCACTTTCTTCCCTTGTTTTTTCATGTTGTTCATGTGTTTTCTCTTCTAGCAATGCGGATCTGAGGCATTACAGTTTTTACCCTATAAGCTTATAGTGTTCCTGCAGGGTTCCAGTACCTCTCCTTTAAGGGGGAGAATAATATTAACATATCCCATTACAAACAATATACAGCCTTAAACCAAATAGCTGCTATTAAGCTATTTATGGTTTTGTCACAATATTCAGAAATGGTAAGTTCAGTTATTATCTGTAATGTAAAAGTAGGTTTGCAAAACTGTCTACAGTTTCTGATGGTGAACCAAGAAAGTACCAGGGGTGACGTGTAGGATGAGATGTTAGGGGGGTAGGAGGTGAGGGTATAGAGTTATTAGATCTTATGAAGCATGAAAGAGGAATCTAAAGAAGTTGGTTAGTAGTAGGAGAAAGTGATTTTGGGGAGACAAGTAAGACAAGTCTTTGGGAAGACAATAGAGAGAGTACAAAAAATAAACAAACAAATATTAAGAAATAAGAAATATAAGAATAGGAGATAAAAGAATATACAACACAACTGTAATATATTATTGAGACATCCCAGTCTCATCTCAGTAGCCTAATTCATGAAAAGTACTTGGTTTCACAAATGTTGGGGATGTGAGGACAGGAGTAGAGAGAGAGAGAAAAAAGAGGGGAAAAAATCTTGAAGGACGATACAAGGATTGGTTTTGTGGAGATCAGTATCTGTCCTGCTTCCCTTCTCATCCAATAGGTGGGATTGTCTATTGTTTGCTGATATCTCCATCCTCAGGATGGTGAAGGTTATCAGGGTGGGAGGGTTGGTCTTGAGGGTGGAACTCCTGGAGATGGGGTATAGCACTTGCTGGTCCCTGATGAGAGACTGTACCACAAGGATCTCCTTTGGGGTCCACTCATGTGATGTGGGCGCCTGGTCTTATCTCCTTATGTTGCCTGTAGACCTTGCAATTCCTGGTCTCTAATGTAGTCTAAACTTTATCTCACTCACCCCCTCCTTTTCTACTTCCCAATCAGGAACCTCTGTCTCTGGAAGTCTTGTGGGCTGTGCTCTAGGGGCTGCATGCCTGCCACGAAGAGCTGTTTTGTATTGGGCAGTTCAGGCCAGGTTTTGAGAGCTACAGATTGGCCATGAAGCTGCAAGTACTGTGCTGGATTAATAGCTGATGGGGAGATGGGGGAGTTGGGGATTATAAGTACCTTAATATTGCTTCTAAGCCCTAGTGGGTGCCCCAAGCTGGGATTTGCCCAAACTAAAGATGGAGACAAAAGTGTCTCAAAATGGAGTTAGCTGCTTTCAGCAATGGAGTGTTGGGTTAGGTGGGGCCAGGCGGTGGCATTGGGTGTTCAGAGATGCAGCTCTGTGGCACACAGTATTTTGGCTGGAGGCTCTCTCTAGACTCTGAGTGGTGTCCCCAGGTGCAGGCTACCACGAGTATGAGACTATGGCAGTTAGGTTATCCCAAGATGGAAATGATCTGGGGAGCCCCAAGTTGGTAGATAGGTCCACATGGGAGTGGCAGCCAGAGGTCCTTTGTGGGTGGGTAGCCAGGAGTCTTGCTTAGGTGCTGATGCTGGTGGTCCTGCTAGGACATGGCGGCCAGAGGTCCTGTGTGGGCGAGTGGTCTGGAGTCCTCTTTTTTTTTTTTTTTTTAAATAATTTTTAGTTGTCAGTGGATCTTTATTTTATTTTATTTATTCATATGCAGTGCTGAGGATTGAATCCAGGGCCTCACACATGCCAGGCAAGCGCTCTACCACTAAGCCACAACTTCAGCCCCCCCCCCCCCCCCCCCCCCGTCCCCCCGGAGTCCTCTTGATCATGGATACGTTTTAATGTTTGGATGAATTTGCTCATAAGTTAAAGAAGCATAGATTGTGAAGTACTAGATGGAAGATGGTTGCTTTGGAGAATCCTTCAGATTTGCAGTGTATTTTGTATGAGTGATAAATCTTGTGTGAAGCCACTGAGATTCTTTTGTTGTCTTACTGCAACATAACCTCTTTTATCCTGACTGTTCATGATAACAGCCAATGGTGTGCCTTGTAGGCTATGTGAGTTACTCAAGAATCAAGAGTACGTTAACTGGCAAGTGATGGTTGTATAGGCACAATCTCTATGTTCAAATAGTTTTTCTGGCCTAGGAGAAATAAAATAAAATATATGCATACATGGAGGAATAAGATAAATTGCACACAACCAACCCTGACAAGCTAGGAACTTAGCTATGCTTAGGAGATGTGTGCTTATGAGTGTTCATTTAACACAAGGGTGGAGAAATTAAGGTAAGGGATTTTTGGAAACATTTGAGTCATGTTGTCTGGATTAGTTTCCTAGAAAAATCTGCTCCAAGTTGAGAGGAAGGGAAGGAACACAAAGAAAGTAATTTTGTGTGATAGCATTAAGAAAGTCAAAGCTAAAATATAATGACTACCTTTAGGTAGGATTTTAGATTTGTATAATCACTATGGAAATCAGTATTGAGGTTCCCCAAAAGACTAGAAATGAAACCACCATATGATCTAGCAATACCTCTTTTCAGTATTTATTCTAAAGAATTAAAGACATCATATTATAGTGACTCATGCTTACCCATGTTTATAGCAGCACAATTCACAATAGCCTAACTGTGGACCTATGTGTCCATCAACGGATGAATGTGGTGTATACATATCTGTAAAGAAGAATGAAATTATGTCATTTACAGAAAAATGGAGGAACTAGAGACCATTATATTAAATGAAATAAGCCAATCTCAGAAGGTCAAGTGTCTTATGTGTTCTCTTCTATGTAGAGGCTTGAGAGGAAAAAGGAAAAGAAAGGTGGGATGTCTCATGAAAATTGAAGATCAGAAGAATGGAGAAAAGGGACGGAGGTGCGGGAAGTGGGGAGAAGGGGAAGGAAAGGGAAAATACTGGGGAATGATTTGGCGAAAATATATTGTTATACTGTGTGCCTGCATATATGAATATGTAACAACAGATCCCCAAATTATGTACAACTATACTGCACCAATTAAAATATAGAAAAAATAAAAATACTAAGGCAAAAATTATACAGTTAGGAGATACAATGAACGATTAAAGGTAATCCGTGTGGGGGAAATAAAGGTAGAAAAATTGTCTAGCAGGAGGAAGAGGAAGAACTAACAGGTGGCAGTGCAGCTCAGGCAGAGGGAAACATCACCAGTCATTAAGAATTGCAGTGAAACAAACCAGTTGTTAAGAAAAGCAGGGCTGTTTCTGACTGTAAGGTCTAGAGAAAATCTCTAACATGTGCCTGTGAAATTAGGGGACTGTGATTGAGTGACTACAACTAGGTAGGAGGAAAAAAAATCCCCACAAATCTCTTAACAGTACAAGCTGGCCAGGAGGAGCTGTGAATTCTTTCTCCAAACAAAAATAAAACAGCAAAGCTGGGAAAAAATGTATGCTTCATTCTTTGATTGAACAATGGCCATGGTGGGGGGACCTGTATGATTTATTATTTTGATTATTTCAAGATAAGTACAAGAAAGTTTGGGGAAGTTAGTTTCTTGATATCGCATTGGCTACACAACACTTGCGATTTGTTTGGGAAAGAGGCGTGAGAATTTTACTGTTTCACTGTGTGTTTCATGAGTATGTAGAGTAGCTCTGGGTAATGTTGAAAAAGTTCCATTGCAATACCTGATATGTTTGCTTAAAAAAAAACTCCTCTCCAACCTTTAGAAAGATATTCCAGGTGTAATAAAAGTATTGATCATTAAGGACCAATAGACAGCCACAATAGATAGCTCTCAAAGGATTGCCAGTCAAGTGAGATGGTGAGATAATTTTATAGTTGGACCAAATGACCAGAGAGCTCTTTTACAGCTACTTAAATAAGTTAATATTGATTTTATGATGCTTTTTATATTATTTTATAAGGGAAAACAGTGAGAATATGAGGTGTTGGAGTCTGTTACCTACTTTTATGAACTGGTCTGCTTGCCTTTTTTTTTTTTTAAATTAACTATTTCCTGCTTTCCAAGGTAATTGGGAAGACTGTTCATTGGACAAACACTAGGTCAGAAAACAAGTGTTCTTTCCTTAAAAAAATTTTTTTTAAATAAAAAAGATTGAAATAAATAATCCAATAGACTTGCAACCCTAGCACCTATTGCTACATAATTTTGTCTTAACTTGGATTATTTTATTTACATGTTAACAGAGCCAGGTCTCTTGTTGAAATGCTTATTGAGGTCTCACAAGTATGTCCCAGGCATTTTTATAAAGCTGTGTTTTCTCTATATCGCATCCAGGACCTACTCAATTACTTCTCCCTTAATGTTGTTTAAACATGTGACCTACCAAAAAAAAAAAGAAAAAACAAAAACAAAAAACCAAAACAAAACAACAACAACAACAACAAAAAACACACCAAAAAATCATTTTTGTGGCTGCCAGATTAATTCTGCTTTCATTCTTCTTTTGCATATCCTTGGGGGGCATTATATGACCTGATTTAGCCATTGGTTTAACCATTCTGATTTGCATATATTCCTTAAAAGAGTCTCCTTTTCGAAAAAAGGGTTCTGTTTCAGTTATGAGTCTCCTGAAATCAGGCGCCATCCTCTCTGGAAGTATGAACCCACTGGCACAATTATTTGTGTAGATTTGTATCTCAGGCATTCCATTTTCTCTGAACTTCAGGATCTTAGGGCATGGTATCAGTTGAAGTAGATTTACACTATCTCCTCTAACACAGTTTTCCATGCGCTGGCCTGGCTCGTCAGACCCTGGGTGAGCTGAGGGTATTCTTGGGTGGGTATTCATGCAATTCTAAGGAAGTGAATGGTCAGTGAGTCTGGGGGTACTGGGTGGCCTTGTTGCCTAAAATTGAACTTGCCTAACGCCCTTTTTCCTCTTTTCCTTCAGAACTTGTAGAGTTCTTAAAAATTAATCAGCACTTATGGGAAATTTTGGCCGAAGAATTTTTATTTTTAGGCTTTTGCCTTCAACATGTCTTTTTAAAAATATATATTTTTTTAGTTGTAGAGGATACAATACCTTCATTTTATTTATTTATTTTTTTATGTGGTGCTGAGGATCCAACCCAGTGCCTCACACGTGCTAGGCAAACACTCTACCACTGAGCTACAACCCCAGCCCCAACATGTCTTTTTTTGAAACACAAATACAGTTTCATTATGCAGTAGGACACAGGGGTTTCCCCTTGGATGTACAATAGTTGTGCTTTCAAGTGAAGGCTAGTGCTAGGTGGAGATTTATTTCAGACTGACTGCGTGGATTATAGCATCTTGGCATGAAACCATTAGACCCACTCTTTCTTAACTCCTGGGAGACTAAGGCCAAATTATAAAAGGAGGCCCTTGTACCCTATGTCAGGCAATTTAGGAGTCAGAGAATAAGCTGAAAGCCATCAATAAGAACCATAATTTAGCCTCCTTTTTTTGATACATTTAACTTTATTTTTACCTGGAAGGCAAGGTTCAAATTTATAATTTTTTTTTTTGTACCAGTGATTAAACCCAGAGGTACTTAACCACTGAGCGATATTCCCAGCCCCTTTTAATATTTTATTTAGAGACAGGGTCTTGCTGAATTGCTTAGGGACATGCAAGTTGCTGAGGCTGGCTTTAAACTCGAGATTCTCCTGCTTCAGGCTCCCAAGCTGCTGGGATTATAGGTGTGCGCCACCGTGCCCAGCTGAAATTTAGAATTTTTAAAAATGAAAGGTAATTAATTTAATTCTCTGTTGGATTGTGCTGTCTGGGGATAGCTGACCTCAGTCCAGGGCTGCAGCCTTTCTCTGCCAACCTCTGACTCCCTCATGTACCAGTGGAGGCCTCTCTCAAGTGCAAGCTGGTGCACACATGTCCCATGACCAGCTGTCCTTCAGCCCTGGCTTGGGCCTAGAGGGCACACACACAGGCACATTCTGCCCTCAGTGGGCCCAGGAGGGGTCCTGGGTCCTGACTAGAGATGCATGCTCTAGAAGGAGGGTGTATTAGTGTGCCAACACTGTTGGAACAAAGTACTACAGAGTGCCTTAAACAACAGAAATTCATTGTCGCATAGTTCTAAAGGCTGGACGTCCAATATCAAAGTTTTAGTAAAATTTATTCTTCTGAGGGCTGTGAGGAAAAATCTACTCTGTGCCTCTTCTCTAGCTTCTGTTGGTTTGGTCAATAAGTTTTGGCATTTCTTGTCTTGTAGACACATCACCCCCATCTCTGCCTTTATCTTTGCATGTCATTTTCCCAGTGTACATGTCTGTGTCATAATTTACCTTTCTACAGGGTTGCCAGTCATGTTGAATTAGGGCTGCCCTCATCCTAGCTTGACTAGGATGATTCTACTTTCAAGTTTGATAACATTTCAAACAAGTATTGGGGATTAAGGCTTCAACTGGTGAATTTGGGAGGACTCAAGCCAACCTGTAACAGAGGGTAAGTAGGGGTTCCCAAGAGAGGACACATCTCCTTGGCCTCATGACTGTCTCATCGTATAGGGAAAGTTGTGGCTGGATGAAGTCCAGAGTGGGGTTTTCTAGAGCTTGGGATCAGTAACAGTGACCCCTCTAACAGCAACACAGGACATAATTTTTTTCTTTTCATGGATATCACCACAGTCTTTGACATAGGCTGACCCAACAGTTTAAAAAGCAATAGAAAGATCAAGACCTTTAACTTCCTTGGAGTCTCCCCAGTTGGCCAAATTAATTAAGACTCCTCCCCACCCTCTGAAGAATCTTTCCAGTTTAGTCCATCTCAGCATTTCATTCCCTCTTCAACACCAGTTCCCATTACAGCTTCTCACTTAGTTCACTTAATAGATTATGAGTCACTACTTGAATCCAAAGGAGGGCTGGTCTTTGGTGCCTTGTTAGAGTGTGGCAAATCTTCAAAAAAGATGTGTCAGATATCCAGGCCTCTGACTTCTGTCGGTTGCATATTTCATGCATCAGCTTTTGACTCTGGATAGTATATTTCTAGTTCTGAGGGCACTCAGGCCTTCGATGTTCTGGATGTGGGCTATTTCTGAGCTTGCATTTTAAAAATAATCCATGGCGGGAAGGAGGGGTATTCAATTCTGTGACTAAAAACGATCTCCTGGGAGCCAAAGAAACACACAGATAATGTTTATTCTCCTTGCTAAAAATAGATGGACTGGTATTTTTAGTCATTCCCCAAAATGTAATGTCTGGACTCAAATTCAGTGGTGGGTGCCTGGCTTTATGCGATGGAATGAGACTGGCAGTGTGGGGAGGAGCTGGGGTCAGATGTTAGGGGAAAAAAAAGTTTCTAGGAGAGAAGTCAGGCCTTGCTACCAATTTAAGGTTTCCAGCTAATGAGGGTGTAGTTCAATTTCAAACATTTTTAGAGTTAAAAAAAACAAAAACAAAAACAAAAACGAAGCAACCTCAAGGAGTTATCGAGAGCATAAAGACCAGCAGTTGTTATATCCAGGGCTGTAAAAATGAGCTACTTCTTCCCCACAGATGAGGGCAAAACGTGGTCTGGAATCACAGCAAAATTAATTTGTTTGCTTGGGTATAAATTTAAAACGACTCACCTGATTTTTTTTTCTTCTTCTTCTGTAATTTGCCAGAGTTAATTCAGTCCCAAGAGATTGGCTTTTTACCACCTTGCTATAAAATCTGATTTGGTTTCGTACAGTTCTTTTCCCCCTCACTAATGCCCAGACTAAATGTATACTTTAAGAAAACACCAGAACCATAGCTCGTATTTTTGCCATGTTTCTTATATAGACTTTCTGGTACTCGGGTGTGGGAAAGGAAAGTAGGGTCTTCAGGGTATTTAAATAGTTTAAGAAATCTTTCCAAATCAACATTTTTTTCTCCCTTCTATAAAAGTCAAATTAAGGGATCATTTCTTTACCAGATCTTGCATGTACTGAGTTATTGTTGGGCTTGAAATCAGTAGTCAGTCTTCAAAAGGAATGGAAAGAAACATATTTAGTGAAAAAGTGCTGAGGGTTGAGTGTCAAACTTAAAAATAAAAATAGAATTCGAGTTATTCCTGTGTTGTATGACAAAGCCATTTTCCTTGTCTGACCAGCCCAAGACCAGAAATAAGAGGGCCAGAAGTCTTTGTCCACATCGCAGGACTGCACGTGGGATTCAGACTAACCCATCTCACGGCACAGACTTTTGGAAGATGTTTAATGTGAACATCAGGATGAGCAATGTTGGTTTTACTGTGTTTTGCAGATGCATGTGTCATCCAATGGTCTGTGTGAGCGTGTTGGGGTACAGGACACAATGTCTTACCAAGATGTTGTCATTGTGTGGGTTAAACCAAGTGACACATCTCTGCGTGCTCTTTCAAGCTGCTTGGAAATTTACTTGTGACCATGAGTGGGTTCAGTATCAGACTATATTTCTTATGTTCAAATCAAGTCCTTGGTTGCAAAATCATTCCATTACTCCAAACGTTAAAATTTGATAACGTGAGAGAGCAGATCTATGCTCAAAAACCACACAACTTAAAAAAAAAAGGAAAGAAAAGAGATATGCCAAGAAGATGAAGACGATGTCCTTTAACTCCATCCTAAATTAATCCCCTTGTCTATTGTGGACTATTTTAGATCTCTTTCATGGGCATCATGGACATTTTGAGGGACGGTGGTACTTAATTTCCAGACTAATTTTTCCAAATGATTAAATTTTTAAGTTCATTTATTATTATATTTTATATTTTCCACATTTTTTATTGATACACTATAGTCAAACATAATGGTGGGATTCATTACTACATATTCATACATGTACACAATATAAAAATATAATTTGGCCAATGTCAAACTAGTAAATTTTATATTATGACCATTCTGAAATTAATGACCATAATTTTGGAGTCATTTTCTTCTCCTAAAACTCAAAGTGCAATCTCTTTCCTTTTTGGTTTCAACAAATTAAGTAACTTTGTGTCTCAACATCACCCACTCTATTGTTGAAGATGGGAACCTGGAAGCCAGGTCACACCTAAAAAGGTGGCAACCCACGTACTGGGGCCATCTCTCAAACATCCGTGGGTTCTGACAAGATGCTTTCTGTCTAGAGATTTTTCTATCACTTGTAATTAAAATATAAAGAGCTTTCCTTGCTTGCCTGCCTGCTTTCTTTCTTCCTCTGCTTGATATTCTCCACACAAGCTTCTGGGAGGAACTTGAGGATTTTTCTGGACTCCTGGAGCTTGTCTGGCTACCTCTTAGGGACAGGCCTGGATACAGTCCTGTGTGTGTTGCACTCAGCAGGGCAGCAAATGGCAGGATCCTGCTGTGACTTCACAGTCCCACCTTTCTTCTCGGGCATCCAGGCTAGGATATATATACCATTACCACATCATTCACGGCTTGCTGTCAGCAAGCCAAGAATCACATCACCTTATCCTGCACTCACATTAGCACGAATAATTTAAATCAACATTTCTGTTGGGCTGTGTTGGGGATACTGTTGTTTGGGAAGTCGGGTGCATCCACTGGGCTGGCTGACAGTGGTAGGTTTTTCTTGCCCTTGGTGGGCTCAAGTGCTTGTCTAAATACGGCCCCTTAACACTGCCTGGTTGTCTTGGCCCAGCAGGCAGTGATTTTGGCTCACTACATCACAGTCTCTGGTGTCAACAAAGTCTTGTCTTCACAGTTTTCCTGGTGTTAGCCCAAGGGATGGATGTCCTGTCTGTGAGTGTGTTTGTTAGGAAAGTTTTCCTCCCTGATTGGGGAGAAGGAAAATGGAAACAAGCCACAGATTTCTCTAAAAATGCCCGGGACATGTTCAAATTTCACTTTGAGGTTATGTGTTCTTCTTCCTCCTTCAGCCTCCTGAGGCTGTGCATTGGCACATCGTGAGACATCACAGACGTCAGTGATCTCTAACTTGGACAGTGTGCCAGAAGGTGATCCAAATCTAAATACTTTTCTAGTCTCCTTGGTGCCTTTCAATAGGGAGACAGCAATAACTGTACAGCTAGTGGATTACCCCAGGCCTTGATTTTGGGCTTCCCCATTTGTCTTCTTTGGATGCCATGGGATATTAGTTGATGTGAGGCCCAGTGATGTACCTGGGCTCTTGGCCTACCTTTTGTAGTTCTGCCAAAACTATGCAAAGAACACGTCTATCTGTTGGTTGCCCATAGTATGTTGGTTTCAGGAGGATGGTGAAGGAGCCTTGAAACTAACTCCAGCCTAAAGCCAACCCCAGCTGAGCCCAGCGTAAATCATGTGAATTCAGCTTAATCTGCAGATGCATAAGCAAGAAATAAATGCTTATTGTTGCATTCCTCAGATTTGGGCTTCATTATGCAGCCATGGCTGATTCTTTATAAGGCAACTATGCTATCAATTTTTTGTTTTGTTTTGGTTTTGGTACTGGGGATTGGACCCAGCTTTACCACAGAGCTACATTCCAGCCCTTTTTATTTTTTATTTTGAGACAGGGTCTCACTAAGTTGCTTAGGGCTTCACTAAATTGCTAAGGCTGGCTTTGAACAAGCAATACTCCTGCTTCAGCCTCCCAAGCTGCTGGGATTACAGGTTTGTGCCACTGTGCCTGGCAAGTCATTGATATTCTATTTTTCCTTCTTTATTCATTAGCTGGAATTCTTCTATAATTACTATTTGGTTTTTGACTGCTATGGTTATATAGTAAGGGCAGGATAAATGCTTGCTTCCTTTTCTTTATCTTGCCCTTTATTGAGCATTCTGTAACCATGGCACATGAGCCTATTATTTTAAATTTTATTAAAAAATTTATTTCTTATGTTTTGATCTGTTATAATTATTATTCTTAGTGGTACTCAATTTTTTTCATCTTTGGTCACTGAACATCTCTTTAAGGTGGCTCCTGAGTGCTTCTGACCTGACTTTAATAGGTTTTAATTGTGTATTTTTATTTTCTAAAATACAAGATGTGACAATCTGTCCATATATATATGTACATTTGTGTATATATCTGTATACATGTATGTATATTATGAACTTATGTGTATCTTGTACATGTGTATTTGCCTACCTATTCTAGTATCTGCTAGGTCAGGTACCTTATGGATACATGTTAAAAAAAATAAGATGTACTCTATCTTTTTTTCCTAGCTATCTTAATTTTTTTTTTGCCTTGCTGCCAGAATGCTCTTTCTGAAACACACAAATTAAATTTCAAGTAAAATGACTAAATGATTTTACTAGATGTTCCTTCCTGAGAATCATCCAAAATATCACAAGAAAAGCAGTGATAGAAATTAACATTGTTCCATCTTTCACCAAAACTAAGCAATGCTGTAATTGCAACCCTGAGTTCTGATTATAAGTCCAATACAAGAAAACCTAGATGCCAATAGCTGAGAGGCAACATAGCTCTCTGGGTCAAGAGTAGGGTACAAATTTTTCTGAGGAAGAAAAAAAAGGTAAGAAGGCCTGAGGGTTACTTTAATGAGAACAAAAAGGAGGAACTGCAGGAAGAATCGCTAAGATGCTTCATTTTTATCCTCTCCAAATTCCTCATCAAGAGAACCAGTCTGGTGCTAAAAGAGAGAAGGAAGGAAACAGGAAAGCTTGGCAGCTTTGACCAGAGGCAGCTGAGCAGAGATAAACAAATGCTAATCAGCAAACCAAAGATTCCTGCCAGTTCCTGCCAAACTCCCACCTGGCTGATGGCTTGCTGCAGGAAACCCTGAACACTGAGGGGAGATGTCTCCCTGAGGGCAGAGGACATATTGCTTTTCTGAGACAACAGATCTGAAATGAGACTTTGGACTGCACCAGTGCATACTTCCATCGCTTCTCTTCATTATATTTGAACAAACTAAAGGCCAAGGAGATGCGGATCTACCCAGAGAAGAGTAATGCACAGAATATTTATTGTATATTGTATATTTATTGTTTATTGTATATACAGCATAGGCTCTGTGTATCAATAAAAAGGAAATATTAACTAAAGAGCACAAACAATTGCTTGTTCAACTGTCCCTTCCTCTAGCATGTTTATCTTACTCCTGCTGGCCAAAGTAGATGATTCTTTCCATTTCCGTGGTTCCATGCATATCTTTTCCTATTACACTGTTCCAGTTTTTAGTTTTCTTGGTCACTGCCTCACTAGGATCTAAGATTCTAGAAGGCTGGTGCTTGGTTTTTATTTGTACCATCCCCAATAATGTGCTACTTGGAGCATAGATAAGCTTTTGGATATAAGAGTTAAAAATGCAATTGGTATTTGTTTACCCAGCATAGAAGTAATATGTGAAATCTTTGATTCCTTATTTAGATCATCATTCCAAAAGTGAATTAGAGAATGAGTGTGATTCTCTAGGTCAAGGCTGTCTGATAGAAATACATGAGTTATATAGGCAGTTTATAATTTTCCACAAGTCACATTAAAAAAGCAAAAAGAAGTAGATAAACTGGGCATAGTGGCTCATGCCTGTAATTCCAGTGGCTTAGGAGACTGAGGCAGGAGGATCTTGAGTTCAAAACCAGCCTCAGCCAAAGTGAGGCACTAAGCAACTCACTGAGACCCTGTCTCTAAATAAAATACAAAATAGGGCTGGGGATGTAGCTCAGTGGTCGAGTGCCCCTGAGTTCAATCCTTGGTACCCCCTTCCCCCTTTTGGGGGAAGTAGATAAAATTAATTTCAATGATATTTTATTTAACTTAGTATGTTCTAGAGATTATCATTTCAATATATAATAGATATGAAGATGATTAATATTTTATATATTTTTTCATACTAAAATTTAGTTTCTCAGTTGTACTAGCATATTTCAAGGCTTAATAGCCACCTGTGTTAGACAGTGCATTTCTAAGTAATGCAGATCCCAAGTAATGGGGTATATGGACAAAGATGGGTCCTTGGCTCAGAATTAATCAACCATTTTTCTTTTGTACTATCACTATTTTCAGGAATCACATTAATCACATTTGTTTACTAATCTGCAGACAATAGTTCTGTCATAAGCAGAAGCTTTTATTTTTCCTCTCAGGAAAAAAAAAGGATAAAATTCTTGATTGTACCTCTGGGGCTGAATTTAGTCACTTTGCGTGCTACAAATGATGTACTTTTGAGTTTTTTAGCTGTCCTGAGGGGACCTGGTGTTTTTTCAGCTTGCAGCTGCACTATTGTTAGGTCAACAGTTAGCCCAGTCTTTTGAGTTGCATAACAAATACACTAGCTCCCAGGAAGTGAATGGTGCCAAGACAAATGTATGCCAATTCAGGTGGGATCACTTTCAGACATCCTTCTCTATATTTGTGGCAAGATAGGGCTGTGAAATAATGTGGCATTGTACCATATTTTTCCAAGAAAATTTTAGAGAGACAAAGGGCTTCATTTTTTTTCTTTCATATCAATATTTACTGAGAAAAGGTCCAAATGGGAAATCTAGAAAGGTCCAGAATTGAACCTTGTGTGTGTAAATGAATTTAAACTTTAGTCAAATTCTGTCATGCTTTATAATTCCAGATGCCCACAAAGAGGAAAAGGCAAGAAAGTTATAGATATTTAAAAATAAAGAGGCCAGTATATGAAAATCCCTAAGTTAACATCAGACTCAATGGGGAAAATGTTTCCTCTAAGATCAAGAGCAAGATAAGTATGCTCACTTTTGACATTCTGTATAGTATTGGAAGTCCTCGGCCACAGTAATAGGTCAGAAGAAAGAAAGAAAATGTACCCTTGAATAAAAAAAAAAAGTAAAATTATCTGTTTATAGATGACATGATTTTGTATGTAGAAAACCCTAAGGATTCTGTAATATGTACAAAGAATACTATTAGAACAGATAAATTCATCAAAGCTGCAGGACACAAAATCAACATGTAAAAATCACTTTCACTTTTACAACAATTAACAGTGAACCATCCTCAAAGAAAATTCAATAAACTATCCCATTTATAATGACATTAAAAGGAATAAAATACTTAAAAATTAACTTAAGCAAGAAGGGGAAAGGCTAGCACACTGAAAGTCACGAAACAGTGGTGAAATAGATTCCAAATAAATGGAAAGGCATTTCATGGTTATGGATTGATTGGAACATTTAAAATTGTTAAAATGTCCATAGTCTCCAAGGTGACCTACAGATGCAATGCATTCTCTATCAAAATCTCAAGGCCATGTTTAAACAGAAATAGAAAGAATAATCCTGAAATCCATAGGGAACTATGAAAAACCTCAAATATCCAAAACAGTTCTGATAAGGAAAAACAAAATCTGTGTATCATATTTTTTATTTTAAAACATATTACAAAGTGATAATGATCAAAATGTTATGGTAATGATGTAAAGACACACATAAAAATCACTGGAATAGAGACCTCAGAGATAAATTAATGTATATATGGTCAAATGATCTTTGACAAGAGTGCCTAGTGATCTTTGATAATCCTAGCCCTACACATGGCAAAAGAAAGTATCTGCAACAAATGGTGTTGGGAAACTAGATATCCACATGTAAAAGAATGAAATTGAACCCTTATCTAATACCATACACAAAATTCAACTCAGGAAGCATTACAGACTTAGGCATAAAATTTGCAACCATAACACTCTGAGAAGAAAACATGGGGAAAATTCTTCTTGACTTTGGTCTTAGTGATAATCTCTTTTCCCCAACACCAAAAAATAGACAAGAAGAGCAAAAAGACATCAAACTAAAGAGCTTCCATACAGCAAAGGAAACAGTCAACCAAAAAGAACCTATGCAATGCAAGAAAAACCATGTATCCAATAAAGGTTTAATATTAGAAATATATAAGAAACTCTTACAAATCAATAGTTAAAAACAAAGAAAGCAAAACAAAACAAAACAACAAAGTGAAAATTAAATAATCTGATTAAAAATTGGGATAGAGATTTGAACAGATATTTCTCCAAGGAAGACATACCTAACAGGTATGATGCCAGTATTAATAATTATCAGGGAAATGCATGTCAAAAGCACCATGACTTGTACCTCTTAGGTTAGCTATTATGAAAATATGCCCCAGAAAGTAACAAATATTAGCAAGGATGTCGAGAAAGTTTAGAATCTTTGTTCACTGTTGGTGGGAATGTAAAATGGTATAATAACTATGAAAAATGATATGGAAGGTACATACACACACACACACACAAAATGGAACTACTGTATAATCAGCAATCTCACTTTGGGTATTCATTCAAAAAATTGAAAGTAGGATCTGAAAGAGATGTCTGTAATCCCATGTTCATATTAACACTGTTTACAATAGCCAAGAGTTAGAAATAACCTAAATGCTCCCCATGGATGATTAGATAAAGAAAATGTGGCATATACATGCAGTAGAAGATTATTTAACCCTAAAAAATAACCAAGTCCTGTCATATATTATAATATCCATGAACCTTGAGGACAAGATATGAAGTGAAATAAGCTAAAGACAAATATCTCATGATTACACTTAAAGGTATCTAAAGTATTCAGTCATTGAAATAGTAAAATGGTGGTTTGTAGGGGCTCAGGGGAGGGGAAATGAAAAGTACAAAGTTTCAGTCATACAATATGGATATTCTCTAGAGATTTACTGTACAACATCAGGCTCATAGTTAGCTATAGTGTACTGGACACTTAAAATTTGCTATGAGGATAGATCTCTAACTGCTAGATTGTTATAATTAACAAGACTGTACCATATATCTAAAATTTTAAGAAGTAGATCCTCTGTGTCTTTTGCCACAATGAAAGACAAACAATAGATCAGGGGCTGTAGCTCAATGGTAGGGTGCTTGCCTAGCATGTGTGAGGCCCTGGGTTTGATCCCTGGCACCACAAACAAAACAAAATAAAACTTTAACCAAAGCCAAAACCAACCAACCAACCAACCAACAAAAAAACCTGGAAGCGGCACATCCTGAGACAGTGCAAAATCATTTCAATCTGTGATTTAAGTGGAGAATTTAATTTTTAATTTGGACAGTCTTGGCCAAAGTGTATAATACATCCCTAAGAAACACTTAAAAATTCAAGCTATTAAAATTTTTATTTGTAGTAAGTTATTATGACAAACAATCATAATTTTCTAACCTGATAAATGGTTATCCCAGTAGAAGAAAGCTTGAGTTCAGTATTATTTGTTGTTTAGAATGAAAGCTCACATAATACATTGGTTTTGACACTGATGAAGTTCAGGATGAAACAAAACTAGTCAGATTACTTACCTAAAATAACTACAAAACACACACCATATTTTGTAATGGTGCTGGACCTGGTGCTGTCAGGACATTGGACACTCAGACATAATAGTTTAAAACATTTAAAAACATTTTATTGAAGCATAACACACACACAAAAGTGCCTAAATAATAAGGGGACCACTTATATGAACTTTCAAACTGAACATAACTATGAGTAAGTAGCTTCCAGACTAAGAAACAAAACATGGTTGGTGTCCAACCTATACCCCTGGTGCCCACGGATGGTTACTACCTGTCCAAAGGTAGACACTAACCTTGTGCACTAACCCTGTGCATAGTTTTGTCTCTTTATGTGCTTCCTGTGAATGGGATCATTTGATATGAATTATCCGTGTCTGGCTTATTTTATGCAGCATTATGTTCGTGAGATTCATTGATGAGGATGAAGATTATGGATCCTCCATCCTCATTGATATTTAGGATTTCACTGTGTGATTCTGTCACAAGTTGTTCCTCCATTTTATTCTCAGTGGTCCTTTACATGATTTTTACTTTTTCTCTATTAGTAAATGCCATGGATGTTCTGGTACATATATTTTGGTGAACAAATTAGCATTTTTTTTTATTAGGCAATGTTATGGTTTGGATCTAAAAATGTCCCCCACAGAGCTCATGTGTTAGTTAATGCAAGGATGTTCCAAGATGAAATGAGTAGATTAGGAGAGCTGTAACCTCATCAGTGGGTTGATCCATTTGATGAATTAATAATTTGAGTAGACTACTGAGTGGTAACTATATGCAGGTGGAGTGTGGCTGAAGGAAATCGGACAATGGGGAGTGGCCTAGACTATGTCTGTCCACGACCCCTTCCTCTCTCCCTGCTTTCAGGCTGCCATAAGCCAAGTAGCTTTCCTTTGCCACATCTTCCCACCATGATGTTCTGCTTCATCTCAGGCCCATAGCAATGGGGTAGGCCGACTATGGACTGAACCTCTGAATCCGTGAGTCTGAAATAACATTTTCCTCTTCTAATTTGTTTTTGTCAGGTATTTTGGTCACAGTGACAATAAAGCTGACTAACAGAGGCCTCTATATAGGAATGGAATTGCTGAATCATAGGGTAAGCATGTAACAAGCTTTGGTAGACATAGCTAAACAGTTTTCCAACTATGCAAGTTTATACTGTCATCAGTTGTCATGAGAGTCCCATTTGCTCAAAATTTTCACTAACACTTGGGATTTTCTATTTTTACCTTATAGTTATTTGGGTGAGTGTACAGCAGAAAATTATGGTGTTGTAATGGGAGGCTATTCTTATGAGGACTTTTGATTAATGTGAGATTTCCTCAACTTGCTTTAAGCTGTGGGAGCTTTACTCTAAAGGAGACAGATGCACAAGTACCAAGGAGAAGCTTAGCATCCACATCTACACAGAGCAGGATCTAGCAAAAGCAGAGTGTGAAAGGGCAGAATTGTATTAGGGCCCAGGCATGTGACTTTACTTTCAGATGATCACTCAGTCTCACTGTTCGTCTTCCCTTTTGTCTCCTTTGCCTTTATTTGGACAATTTGCCTTAGTTCTAGTTGAAATCTGAGAAGGAGATTCTGGTTCAGCAAATCTTCTCATTTCAGATCACAACATAAGTTGTACATTATGAACTGGTGGCCTTGGGTCCAGTGGCAGCTCCTCTCCAAAGAACATTCTAGTTCTGCCTCGCAAAAGGACTACAGAGGGTATGATGGACACAGGTAAAGGAAACAGTGAACAAAAGTTTTTTTTTTTTTTTTAACACAACACAAAGGAACTATATATTGACACGAGTGTAGTTTGAAGATGTTGCTAGTAACAACAGTGATGGCAACAACAACAGAAATTACATATGCACATGCATCTGTGATACATAGACACATATTGAGAGATTAACTGTGTATACTTTGATCAGAATGAAAGAAACTCGCCTAATTAAAAAGTCTGACTTGCAAATTGATAAATTAGTCAAAATTTAAATGTTGTTAAAAATTAAATGATGTTAAAAATTAAATGTTGGATGTTAATAGTGACTTAACACTTGAAGTACAGATAATTGATAAAATATTTTGAATAATAGGCTCTATAGGGAAAAATGATGACAGTCTGTTGGTGATAAAAGTTTGGAATTTATGAATGTTAGAAAAGGGAGAATGGACCGTGGCATTAAGTGGCAGTGTTTATGGATATTCTGATATATATGGAATCCTTTTTTGGGTACCTTGGTTTTGACAGGATACTCTCAAGACAGAAGAAGAGAGATACTTGAAGATTGGAATATACAGAACCCAATCCTCAGGATTTAAACCTCAAAATTCAAATTATGTTTCTGTAAACTCATATTTCTCAAGGAGTCAGTGACAAGTAGTCAAAGAAATTGTATTTCTTTATCCATTTTCTATTCTATCTAGAATGATCAAGATTTCGAGCTGTAGAAGAACTTACTGTTGGAAGAGTCTGAACCACAGTACAATGTGACTAAAACATTGAGGTATTTGAGAGTTAGGAGCTTGGGGCATTGGGGGCTCATCTTTAATTTTGCACTCTGATGGGTTGCTGTTATGGATCTGTCCCACAGATGTTCTCAAAGGGTCCAGGACTACACTTTCTCCCCCAAATAGTTTTTCACCTCTCCTTTCTTCTTCTGCAGGATGTTGGGTGACTGCACCCTTCTCCTGTTGTCTCCCTCTTCTTGCCCCAGGCCATGCTCAAGGTCTAACTGGTTATTTTTTCCTCAGATGTTGAGACCAGCATTCTGCTTATCTATTGCTACAAACACACCACTCAAACCCAGGACAACGATCATTTATTGAGGTGATCTCTCATAGATATGAGGTTGATGTGTTTGGCAGGACAGCTTTCTTTCACTCAGACTGTCTCCTGTGGGACCTGTCAGTCAGCAGCTGGAGCTGGGGCTTTGTTCTTCACTGGTCTGGTGTTTGATGCAGATTTTTGTCTAGGACCTTAGCTGAGGCTGCTATTTGGAACATGTACTCAGTCTCTGTCCATATGGTATGGCCTTTGAGTAAGCACAGCAATAGAGTTCAAAAGTAAGTTTCTTGAGGGGGAGTGCCAGGCAGAAGCTGTACTGCCTTCTATGACCTAGCCTTGGAAAGCACAGAGCATGACTCTCGCTGTGTTCTATAGGCTGAAACGGTTACAATGGCCCACCCAGTTTTCAAGGGACAGTTTACAGTCTTTATCTTCAAAGGACAAGAGATAACACAGACCTTCAGTACTCAAAGCATTGTTGGTTTTCCCACACCATTCTTTTTTTTTTTATTTAAAAAAATTTTTTTTAGTTGTTAATTTCTTTTTTTAGTTGCTATTTTATTTACTTGTTTACGGTGCTGAGAATCAAACTCAGTGCCTCACGCATGCTAGGCAAGCACTCTACCACTGAGCTACAACTGAAGCCCTCCCATACCATTCTTGTTTGGGGGGTTGGGTGAAATGAAAGAATTTGTGAGAAGAAAATATCACCAATTTCTTAGTCTAAAACATCTAAAGAGAAGTTAGTTTCTCCATTAACTTATCCTGCTGCCCTCATTAAGTGAATTAAAGCAACCTTGTGGTGGAGTTCAGTGATCTGGTTAAAGCTAAATGATCCATTTATCTATTGCAGTACAGCAAACTATACCAAAACTTAGTGGCTTCAAAAATATTAGTTTTATTATATTTTATGGTGTCGAGGGTCAGAAATTTGGATGGGCTCAGCAGAGCAATTTTTTTTTGCTCCCTGTGGTATTGAATTGAATCACTCAGTGGTCTGGGTTTGCCTAGAGGGTCCAAGGTGGCTTCACTAGCATGTCTGGGCCTTAACAGGCATGTGTGGGAATGGGCTTAGCTGGGTACTTTTCTCTTCCCTCATGTTTTCAGGCCTCTCCATAGGGTCTCTCCACGGGGTATCTCCAGCAGACCAAGTAGAGACATGGCAGCTGATCACTTCCATGGTCTCTACTGACTAAAGCAGTCACTGAATGTCCCCAGATCCAAGGGGAAGAGAAATAAATTCTACCACTTGATGGGGGAAGTCAAAGGTCACATTTCAGAGAAGCGTGAGGAATGGGAGACATTGTTGTAGATAGTTTTGGAAAATAAAGTCATACATTTTGGGTCATGAAGTAGAAAAGAAGAAAACACTCACTTTAATACTGGGATCAGTGGTCAGACTGAGTATGAGTGTTGACTAAAGGTGATCCGGTGATTTGCTAAGTTAAAGAAGTTAAGGCTGCTTAGTTTCTTCTTTTGAGTGTGATATTATTGAGCATAATTTATTTATTTTTGACTGAGCATTGGCAATTTATTATTATTTTTTTTCTGAAAAACACACTCTATTTTAAGATTCCCAGGTGCAAAATTTGACTCAGTGATTTACATAAAATTTTGCTCATTTTGTTTAGTTTTGACCAGGAAGGCTCCATCTATGTATCCATCTCTTTCTCTATCCATCCATTCCTCCTTCTTTTCCTTTTTGTCTTCTTTCCTCCATTTCATTTCCATTGATTGGTATTTGTTTAGTGTCATTATTTATATACCAGATACTATTTCAAGTGCTAGGGGTACAGCATTGATCAGTGCAAAGTCCCTGGGCTTATGGAATTCACATTCTCCATAATTCTAGATTGGAAAGCAGCTGAGAACAGGCAAGAGGGCTAGTTATAACTAATGAGAATTGGGAATTAAAATAAAATGTCTGTAAGACTCTAATGGTATGAGCAGAAATACTTCCCTCTTAAGCAGTACATAAACACATTGGGGGAAGCCCATTTCTTTTTGTACATGTGGGGAAAATAAAATATATGGGGGAATGTTGCGAAAACTTTTCTGGAAGCCTGGAGTGACTTTAAATTTGCCAGAAGACCACAAATGAAATTAACCATTGTGTTCACTAGGTCAGATGAAAAAACTCAGACCAGGAAGTTCTTAGAAGCTATTCTGATCAGCCAAAGTGACCCTTGATCCTTTTTTATTCACTTACCTGCTGGGAGGCTATAGAATGTGAGGGGCTTCTGATTTTATCCACAAAGACACCATGCACCTGAGAAAGAGAGCATCACATTCTATAAACAATTCCAAATCCTGCTTTTCTTCACTTAATATCATGAAAACAAGACTTTCTCTATGTTAATATCTCTGAAATGATGAGTTTTAATGAACTAAGATTCCGTTGTATGAAGATACCAACCCCTATCTGGATATTTACATAGTTTCTTTTGTTTTTAATACTGCTGCAATAAACATCTGTGTGCATTAATGTTTGTGTGTGTCTCTGATTGTTTCCCCCCTTAGGATAAACTCCTAAAAGGGGAATTTCTTGGTCAATGATACAAACATTTTTAAGGCAAACAACTTTTATCTTTTCCAGGCAAATAAAAAAGGGGGATTTGAATATAAACTAAACTACCCTGAAATGGCATCTGAGGGTTGAGTAGGTGAGAGTGTTGTCTTGTTACCAGGATGAGTATTTATCATTGCTGTCTTATATAATTTCTTAATGAGGGGAAACCTCAATGATAGCATTCTTGAAGCTGTTTGAGAACAAAGTCCTCAGTCAAACCAGGGTGCTTTTATTTTCTTTCTTTCCTTTTTTTTTTTTTTTTAAATAATTTGCCTTTCAGTTCCCAAGTCAGAGCAAGACAAGCAGACACGTAAATTGGAGGGCAAGCCCATCACTTACAGCTGCTCCTGATAAAAGAGAGCAGTTCCAAGTGCTTTCCTGTTGGCAGTTCCCTCGTTGCCAGCTATCATTCCTTTCTCTGTATCATCTCGCCTTTCTCATTTTGTCCCAAGTGCAGAGGCGAGAGGGCATCTGGTCTCCAGCTTGAGACTTGGTCACCTTATCACTCCACATTGCATCCCACCAAGAAAGGGGCTTTTCTGTTTCTTTCCTCCTATCCTTTCACCCTCCCCAACCTTTTAGCAGTTTATAACAAGTTCCTCTCTTGTATACAGAAAAAGCAGGCTCTCAACAGGGTCTGAGTGTGCTGTTTGGAACTGTTTATGACTTATTTTGGACTCTCCAGGCAGGGCCATAAATACACAGTTAATCTGCCTGATAGCAAGAACAGTCACCTTGGCCCCAAGAGATTAACCACATGTGGAAACACAGAGACCCCATCCTTCTTGCACCAGCCTTGCAGTGCAGCTGCCTGGAACTCTGGACTGGACCTGTGTGTATGTTGTGTGTGTGTGTGTGTGTGTGTGTGTGTGTGTGTGTGTTGGGGGGAGTGATGCCCCAGCTGCCCCCTTGGTCCATTTCCTTCCCCTGCATAGTCTTTCAAACACCCAGTGCCACCGGGCCTTGATCTTTATTTGCCCTTGGAAAAGATCTATCAGTTGTTGCTCTAGCCATGGTCTTGCCTCTTTTAGCATAAATTTGTAATTTAATGTCTATCACTGTGCTTTCAAAGCCTTGTCACCTCTGCTTTGTCATTTAGAGCTGCACTGTCCAATAAGGTAGCCACTAACCACATGCAGCTATTTAAACTTCAATGAAATAAAAAAAGAAGGACTGAAATAAAAAATTAGTTTTCTCTATCACTATAATCACATGTCAAGTACTCAATAGCCACATGTGCCTCGTGGCTACTGAATTAGCTCATGCAGATATGGAACATTTCCATCCTTACAGAAGTTTTTTTTTTTTTTTTTTTTTTTATGGAACTGATTTATCACTTTAGCATTGGAGGAGACAGAGGTAGGAAAATATGGCCTCCCCACTTTATAATTTGGATTTTTTGACAGCTGGAGAATGGAAAAAAATAACAGTAGCTGACTTTTTTTTTTTTTTTTGGAGACTTTTACCCCATGCAGGCAATGTGCTGAGAACCTTCTGTGCCTTATCTCATTGAAACCACAAAATAAACCTACAAAGTGGAGATTATCCTTTTTCTTATTTAACAGATGAGAGTAAGTAGAGTAAGTTTCCTGAGATCATACAGCTAGATTTTGAGCCTTGTGCCTGCTACCCTAGCCTCCATCACTGTGAGCACCTCACATCTGCATCCACTCCTAGGCTTCAGGGGGTTTTAAGGTTTCTCAGACTCTGCAGGGGCCCTGGGTGAGGGTCAGGGGCTGGGAGGCTTCTCTGGCCTGGAGTCAGCGCCTCAATTTATGGCTCTCCAGATTCAGCCGTACGTAGTTGGAGGACAGCATTCTAGAAACTCTCATAATTTTAGATTTTGGGCTCTTTGAGTAGATGAAACCTGGGAGTTCATGGAGCATTACCTGGAAGGGTGTTGCAGAGGTTCTCTGCACTTTTTTCAGCTTAAGACAAAAACTGACTTGGAGATCCAACATCCTCAGAAGGAGTAATTCTAGCTACCTAGAAGGCCCTTGTATGTCAGGGATATGCTTGGGGTGGTGGTCACATGGAGGGACGGAAGGATAAAGAGGCCCCAGGGTGGTCCTCCATAGGACTTTGTATTATGTCCCAGGGTGGTTGTCCTATACCCAGTTGCTCCTCAGTTTTATTAAGAAACAATTGACAAACAAAATTATATGTTTTTTGGTATATCTTGTGGTATTTCAATACACACATACACATACACACACACACTGAGAAATGGTTAATCAAATTAACTCATGTGCTCATTCATTTTTCTGTGTGTGTTATAGTGAGAGCATTTATGATCTCTTGCTCCTTAGCAATTTTTAAGAATGTAGTATATTTAGTGTTCTCTGTGAAATGATCCTATTTCTACTGTTAGCTTTGATCTCATAATCAAGAGACTAATTGTCTTCCTGATGCAGATTATAACAGAAATCTTTAATTAATCTGAAAATAAAGGACTTCAGTCTTACTACTAAAAAAAAAGAATGTAGTATATTATTATTATCTATAGTCAACATGCAGTTCACTAGATCTCCAGAACTATGTTCTGCCTACCTGAAATTTGGTGTCCTTTGACAACATCTCTCAATCCTCTCCTCCCTGTCCGTCACCTCCCACCTCAATCCTTGGGCAGCCAATATTCTATTCTCTCCTTCTACGAGTTCAACATTTTTAGATTCCACATATAAGTATTATTCTTTCTGTGTCTGCTACTTTTACTTAGCACAATGTCTTCTAGGTTGATCCATGTGTGAAAGGACAAAATTTCTTTCTTTTTAAAGGCCAAATGGGATTAAATTTTGCGTATGTGCCACATTTTCTCTCTATTCACCCATTGATGGACCCTTAGGTGGATTCCACATCTTGGCTACTGTGAATAGTGCTGCAATGAACATGGCAGTGCAGATGTCTCTTAACCACACTCATTTTATTTCCTTTGATATAGACTCAGAAGTGGAATTGCTGGATCATATGGTTATCCTATTTTTAATTTTTCAGAAAACTTCTCGTTGTTTTCCATAATGGCTGTACCAATTTACATTCCCACCAGTATGTACAAAAGACCAGTGCCTCTCTTGCACACAGCTCCAGTCACTGCCCTTGTTGCCCCACCTCCTGTGTCCTCCCTTCCGGACGTTTGTGGGCACTGAAGTTTTCTCTTTAGACTGGATGTGGGCCAGCACCCCAGTACTTTGTGAGTCAAGTGTCAGGACAAGGTGTGACTTGATTCTCCCAGAAATCTCCCTTGTACTAGAGATAGCCTCCTGGGTCAGGGAACTCTTAAGTACCACAGTTCAGTTCCCACCACTCCCCATCACATTGGGAGTCTCAGAAGGTGCAAGTGCCACATTTCCTGGTGGTGACAGATCAGAGGAGGGCCAGACGCGACAACACAGCTGCTGCTGGAGGGGCTGAGAGGTGACTGATTGGTTAAGCCTGCACAGCAGATAGAAAAATCACCCCTTCCTGCCTTCTCAGGCAGAGAAGCCTGCAGTGGAATGCAGAGCCCCCTGCTCTGAGCATTTAAAATCTTAACTGTTGAGGGAGAACTCTTTGTAGATCTTTCTTCTGTTATTGTGTTCTTGAGTAATTGTGGGATCCTGGAGAGTAGGGATTGTGTTTTGGGTTTTTGTATTTATGAAGTGGTGGGTTCTAGCTTTACTCTATGGCCATGGTTAAAAAAAAATGTTAGGAGAGACCATTACGAGCGTCAACCATATTTTGTTCAATAAAAAAGAGAACTTAACTACCAATTTATATTGTTTCATTCATTTTATGGAAAAAAAATCATCTTCATGAAACATGCCTTCCTTTTCATATGGATTGTTGTTCTCTTTTAACCTAGGCAAAGAAAATCAAAAACAAAAACAAAAAACAAAATGAAAACCCAGGATATTTTCTACAATATGTTAACAGCTGGTTACCTCTGGCAGTTGGGGTCTGGCACAATCAAGAAACAATTCTGAGTAACTGAAGTAAATACGGAATGTCTTGGAAGATGTGGTCAGAACACAGATTTGAGAAAGACCCCCAACACCTGGGCAGTGAAAGGTCACTTTCAAAGGCATCTCTCAGATATGGATAATCAGAAATAAAGGGTGCTAGAGTTCCTCAGCTCCAAGCATTTTTCATCCTTACATCAATCCCTTCAAGAATCAAAATCCTTAGGGAGGGTGACCTTGTTGTCCTAACTTTGATCATATGACCATCCTGGGTTCTATGAAAGCAGAACACTTTGATGGGAAACCAGTGCTACTACCAAAGAAAGGGAAGGGGTTCTGGGAGGGCAGAAACAATAGATGACCACGACAGACCACAGACTTTCTTTTAATTATTATTATTACTTTTGGCAGCACTGGGAATGAAACCCAGTGTTCCAAACACACTAGGAAAATATTCTGTCTCTAAGCTATACCCCCAGCTTCAGCACATTTCTTTTTATCTGTAGTTTTTTATTTAAAAAAAAATTTCCACATTTTTTTTTTATTGGTGCATTATGGTCGTACATAATGCTGGGATTTGTTGTTATGTATTCATATGTGCATACAATATAACAATATAATTTGACCAATATGGCTTTCTGACTTTTTGCTGTAAACATCTAAATATATTTTAATATGTTCCTTATATACTACATAATGTACATTATAACAACAAATCTTTAAAAATGTATTTTATTCATAAAAATACAACAGGACATTGACCCTCTGAGAAGGAGGTGATGCACTGGAAGAGATTCAGAGGTGACCATTTGGGAAGACAAAATGACAGGAAAATATGCAAAATATAAAGTGGGGAATGAGGTGTATTTGAGAGGTCCTTCCACCAACCGTATTAGGGAGCAGCACCTGAATGTGGTGGGAAGTATTCTGCAGGGCTCCAGGGGTGAGGCGGAAGACCCTAGAGTGCTTCTGAAGATGTTTGCTGCCCAGAGATAGGAGAGGCAGCCTCTAGAGCTCACATGTGACCTTGCCCAGGGTGTCCATGGAGAAGCTCAGTGACTCCTGCTCTAGTTGGTTTCATTAGATGAGAGGATTCTGACATCTGTTCAGCCCTAACTCCTAGGATTCCACCGCTTTCCACAGTGCATGCATCTGTGGGGGAAGCAGACTGTCTAATTTGTTTGGAAAGTCAATTGAACTCAATACCTGGATGACTAGAAAAAGGTATAAAAAGAATATAGTTGTAATATTTCTACATTTAAAAAAAATATGTCCAAGAGTTAGTATTAAAGATTCTTATCTCTCAGGACACCCTTCTCTTTGTTCCATCTCTGATCTTTAGTTTCTTTTTTTCTTAGCCTATAGCTACAGCAATGAGGAGATGAGCAGAGGCAAATTGAACCTTTTTAAAAATGATAATATTGATAACATCAAAATTTGTGAAATACAACCAGATATTAAAAAAAAAAAAACAGTTAAACTCAGAAAATTACTCCTTTGCTGATTTGACATTCAGGAAATTGGTTGTGATGAACTGAACTTTAGTGAAGTGATTTAGAGCCATTTTGGGTTATTTTCTGCAGACAGGAATTTGAACTGAAATTTCTCAATTCTTTCAAATCTAAGCTGATCTATACCAACTTCTTTGAGACATATCCACCTTCCGAGTTATCTTTGAGTATTTTAATCCTGGGATAGGTGAAGGACTCTTTTGGGCACAGCAGGCCTTGGGATGTCCTGAATTAGATGTTCTAGATGATTCTGAGGGGAGTCCCTCATTGTTCCAATTTGGAACTGTTTTGGAAGGACTTTGGGAGGCCAACTGCATCCCTGTCAGAAGGATTTCTGAATCAGTCAGGGTTATTTTGAATGATTCCTGGGAGCTCATATATGGACACTGTGCTGAGCCTCTCAGATCCATCTTCATGGATGAACCTACTCCCCAGACGTGCTGCCTCAAGCCAGCTAATAGTGGCCAGAATTCTTTGGTAATTGCCCTGACTGAACAAAATTGCCTGTCCAAGGCCACACTCCCTTCCTAGGTGGCCCATATTTGAAGACTGTTCCCTTGCTCCACCTCGACAGCTCCAGTCTTAGCTAAGTTACCCTTACATCCCACTTGACCATCCAGGTTGATCTGAAATTCTGCATGCTCTATCATTCACCTTACTTAGAATATAGTCTATTAATTTGTTATGCTTTATGTACACACGATTTTTAAGTGTTTCTAGTCTTTCTCAAGATTAGAAACTATGTCCAATATTTATATGAATCCAAGTGGCTTGCACATAGTAGGTACTCAATACATGTAAGTCAACCATTCTGTTATTAGCATTAATGATGACTGCTAATGTTTTTTCAGACTTACTACATTCCAGTTTCTGATCAAAGAACATTGTGTACAGGTGTTCACTTGATCAGTGTATAGCCATAGAACATATGGTATTGTTACCATGATTTCAGAGATAAGAAACCCGAGGCTTGGAGAAGTACAAAAACACGACCAAGGTCATAGATGATAACTGGTGATTTGTAGTAATCATTATCTTATGTTATAGTATACTTTAAAAAAGAGGTCTTTATTATTTAATTTTTAAAAAAATATTTATTTTTTAGTTTTAAGTGGACACAATATCTTTATTTTACATTTATGTGGTGCTGAGGATCAAACTCAGTGCCTCAAGCATGCTAGGTGAGCACTCTACCACTGAGCCCCAGCCCCAGCCCAGATATTATTTAATTTTTAATTTTACTTTTCTCATACTTATGTGATTGAACCATTTTACAGATAAGGAAATAAAGGTTCATACCATCTAAGTCTGAGTAAAGTCACATAAGGTTTAGTGAAAGTCACAGAAGGGTGACTGAGGGAGGTCTAAATTCAGGAATTCTGTTCTACCTTGAATCTGGTGGCCTTTCCAACAACCATGGGGATGCTGGAAGTTGGATATGAACTCAACTGGCAGCTGGATGGACTTGAGATGCACTGAGGATACTTATGACTCCAGAAACAATAAAAGACTGTCAAACTCCTGGATTGCTTTGTAGTTTCAAAGGAAGTCACAAATGGTGCCAATCCACATCAATGCAGTATAAAGTAGAGAAGGCAAAAAAGATAAACAGGAGAAATATTCGATGGTTTCTGAAAATACAACCATATAGTCATGACCAAGAAAACCCAAAAAACCTTTCATTGGAATAACTAGAGATATGCGATTAATAATAATTTTTATATTTTAACTCTTCTAATGTTGAACAAGGACCACAAATCTGTCACCGAAACCTCTTGCATTTTTTACAAACCGAAATGACTATCTAATTCAAGGAAAAAGTATGCCCATACCGTGTTTAGAATTTTACATCAATAACCCTCTAAAGATTTACAGAAATTGTGTCCTATTTCTTAGGAATTCTTCTACAGGCTACATCACTACCCTCCAAGTATGTTTACTGCTTAAAAATAAACAATGTAGACAGGAAACCCATGTGGGATAAACATGATCCTTATGTTTTAGTCCCACATTTCAGAAGGGTCAAGGTCTTAATGACTTCATGCTGCATCTATCAGTAGTTTAGCTTGGCTATTTCTTCCTATGCTTTTTTTTTTCTTTAATTGACAAATTATAGTTGTATATATTTATGGGGAACAAGGTGATGTTATGATTTTTGAGGCAGATGGGAAATTGGATGACTAGAACACGGGTGATAATAACTAGACTTTTGATTGTGATCTGTGACCAGCTGGCCTGTCCCAATAAACAAGGTGCACTTTTGTCAGCAGGAGCATGGACAATACAGAGGAGCTTATCTTCAGACTCGGGGAAGTATACACAACACAAGGCCAAGGCCAGATTTCAGCAGCTGCTTGGCTCTTCTTGGAGTTCTGGTCAACCAGGAGTAGCTAGGGCTTTCCTCCCTTTTTTAACAGGCCATCCTCCTTCCTCTCTTTCTTCCCTTGGTGTCCCACTTCTTTAGGTGCAGTGGACAAAGCAGTTGAGAGGCCATTCTTGTCCTTGAGGAGCTCAGATTATAATGAACATTTCATTTGTTAGGGTCTCACCAGGAAAATTCATGAGCATTTACGAAAGAGGGACTTCAGTGACTCAGGCAATAATGATAGCAAGGAATCATAGACACACGTGATAGATGAGCTGAGACACTAAACAGGGACCAAGGGAACCACCAGAGATTAGCAACAGCAGGCAGCTGTTCCCATCCTTGTTAGGAGAGAGAGAATTAGGGAGTCAAGTTGGAGGAATCAATTCATCCAAGCTGGAACTTTGGTGGGTTGGCTCAGTGAAAGCAGGAATCACAGTGGGATTTAGCTGCATTGGAGATACTGTCAAGGTAGAAAAGGTAGAACCTGGCTTCTCCACCCCTCCTGTCTTTCCATCCCTGCCACTGCCTATTTTGCATTTTCTGCTTACATTTACAACTAGACCAAATCAAGAATTCTGTGAATATCGTTTACCTGCTGGGATGGTTTTTGGCCATTTGATCTTCAACTTCACTTCTAAGTCCTCTTTTTTCTGTTCTGAACTTCAGAGGCTAATAGTACCTGGGGATTACAGCTTATGTGGACTAGCCCCGAGATTCATAGCAGAGCAGAGAAAACACAAAGATTGTATGGGTGGGTATAGGGGGTCAGGGCCATCACAACAGGTATCAAATATTCACCGTAGGATCCTCTTGGACTGTTCTTTCTCTGATTGTTCATCTTTCCAATTCCTGTTTGCCTTAGAGCCCAGATCAGAGTCCCTCCTAGAAAGATCTCTTTTGACTCTGCTAGTCTGAGGTCTGTCCCCTGTGCTCCTATGATATCCAGAAGCTTTTGTTAAGACATGGATTATATTCAGTTGTAATTGACAATGTACTGCTTTGTTTTTCTCCATCAGCCAAAAAAATCTCAGTGATATTTCTTATCCTTCCTTCTATCCCAAGTCCCAGCACTCTTCTATAGTAGGAGGCTATGAATGAAAAGATGCCTGAAACTTATTAGCTGAGAAGATGTGTAAGACATCAACAGCTGTCTTCACAGGCGGGTTACTTGCATTATGAAATACCAAAATTGCACATTAAAGAAAAAGTGGCCTGATTCACTTTTTTCTTTTGAGAATATACTGTTTTATTTTTAGAGCCAAACCTAAACTCCATAGGTGGGGAGCAGGATATCCTTTATCATTGCTTTTGGATGCTAAATGTGTGTCTTTGGCAGATAGAAACTGTTGACAGATTGCTGGAAGGGCAACCAGAGATGTCAGAAGTGTGAAATAAATGGTCTCGGGAGCTGAAAATTGATCTTCTGAATGCTCCCTTCTCTTACACTGATGGTTATCTGCCAGAATAATATGTCGATTTGTCCTTTGGTCTCTTTTCCCTTCATTCCATCATAAACTGAGTGTTGATACTATAGACAGGAAACAAGAAAATAGTTTTAATTCAATCACTGTACTGCAAGAGTGCATGATCTTCATGTTTGAAAAGAAAGGATCTTATCCCATTGGTCCTTTTTAATTTGCAACAACTGCTCCCTTTTTGTACTGAATTTGATTTGATGGCTTTTTTTTTTTTTAAAGTAGATGACACTCTTTCTGGCCAAAGTATCTTGTCTCTTGTCTTTCTTCTGAGTTTATGGAGACTGGTTTGACATACTTTGTCAGAAACATTTCTTTCAAACCTTGTAGGATTTTTTTTTAATTCATGAAACAAGGAATAGTTTTCTTCATGAACTTTGTTGAATTAATTAAAAAATTTCAAAATATATGTGCCTACTGAGATATAAAAATTTTAAAGCAAGAAATGTTTTCTATCTTGTTTCTGCATGTAATGAAACATACGACTATATAAACACAATTCATTGTATTTCAGATTTCAAGTATGTCTTTTATGCATTCTAGTCTTCCCATCACATTGCTTTCCTCTCCCAAATCAGCTGCCATTATTTGTTTCTTGTGTATCTTTGTAAAATTATTTCATACATATACAAGCAAAGTATACCCCCCGCACACAGCAAAGAGATGGTACAAATAAAGCATATTGTATATGCTATTTTGCATTTTCTGCTTACATTTTTTTAAACATACCACCATGCAATCCATAAATCTATGCATACCAGGAGGGCTCTTCTTGCACCTTAAATTTCCTAAATAAATCTATTTCTGATGCTTAAAAAGTTACATTTCTGTAACAGATTTTTCTGCAAATAAATCTGCAACACGAAAGGAAAGACACATTAAATTTCCTAAAGGATTCGACACTTCTTACAAACTAGTTAAGAATCTAATTTCCAAATATGCTAATGAGAGAAGGGATTGGTGAGAGCACAAGAGACCTTGAATTTTGGGAAAGAAAGATTGCTAGGACAAGGAAAAGAGGTGCTAACCGTAAACTTTCTCTGCTTCTGCAGTCTGTGGAGTACCCTTCCAAAGTGTAAACAACTCAGAGGGGGTGAAGTCAGGAAAGGCAGAGGGCCAAGGAGAGTAAGACTTCAATATTGCAACACCAATGTGATTGTCAAAGACAAACATATTCTAACCCTGGGAGATAAGGATTGTTTTGTAAATGCTGCTAAGACTAGTTGGAAAAATATATTAATCGGGATGATTTCAAGGAATTTTTTCAAAGGATCTCAGATGTATTCAACAATATAACTGTAAGGATGTTTGTTCACCACAGCATTCTGATGCTTAAAGAGTTACATTTTCTGTAATAGATTTTTCTGATGAAGTGGTGAAGAAGTTTAAATGACATCAATATCCAACAATGTCATATAAATGACAGTATGTCTGTATAGTGAAGGATCTTGTCAGGAATTTTTAATGAGGAAGAAAGGGTTTGCAATGTAGTGTTAATTAGGAAAATAAGTGTGTAGACTATTTTTCGATTTTGCAGAAACATATCACTATTAACATATTTATAAGAATGTATGTTTAGAAAAAGTATACATTTATATTCAACTGATCTGGGTGGTAGGATTGTGAATGATTTTAACTTTCCTTTTTGCTCGTCTGTATTTTCTAAATTTTCTAAACTGTGTTCATTTTGCAAAGATAGTTTAGAAAAATGTTAAGCTGTGACATAATGTGAAGTAATGTATATTGTCAGTTTCAACTTCACTTCCACTTCTTCTGTGTTACCACATGTCCTTCTTAAAATGATTCATAGAAGTTTAATGCAAAATATGTATTGAAAGGAAAGAGAGGAACTGGGAGATGGGAAAGCGAGAAATGAATGACGGAGACCAGGCAGAGATGTGCACGAGAGTTTATTTGTCAGAGCTGACAAAGACACATCTCTCCATAGATTGAGAGAGGCAAAACAGGCTTGGGGTTCGGGACTTTTATGGGGCAGGCTCAGGGATTAGAGCTGGGTAGGTCCTAATGCGGGGAGGTTAAGAATGGGGTTGATACGAGGGAGTGGTGAGCCTTTCTCAGAAACACCCTTGGGCAGGAAAGTGAAATTTTTCTTAAAATGCTGGTTGTCACTTAAGATGGCTGTCCAGATGCTAAGCAAGGATCTTACATGTATGATGTTAAAATAATAGGCAATAATGAAATAATAGTAGCCCCTGATGAAATAATACTCAAGTAAATCCAGTCTTCTTTCCTGAGAAAGCATCATCTTTTTTTCTCTTCTTCAACTTGGAAGATAGTATTTGCCCTAATATTGTATGTAGTATCTGTAATGAAACAGAAAATCACATCATGTCCACTGGCTTTTGGAAATTATAAATGTGGTCAGCCAGATGCCTCTATTCCCATTTTAGAGGTTGGATGATGATACATGTTTTCTTTCATTCTAGAAATGTGGGTGTTTTCAAAAGAGGCTTTGTCACTCTAAAGCATGTCTGTGATGGGCCTTGGCAGGGGTCCCTAAGTTTATGTTTGACTCCACTGATCCACATAGCAAGGAGGTGGCTATATTTGCCTTTGTTGCCATCAGATACCTGAGAACTTAGGTGTTAGCAGAGACTGTCCTGAAAACATGGCTCTTGAAATTAAGTCCTCCCACAGTATCTGTTAAAGAAGCAGGAAGAAAATTATTTTCTCCTACCACATAGAAAAAATAAATACAAACTCACAAAACTTTGAGTAAAGCAATGATCATAAACAAAACAGAGGAAAAAACACATTAAAATAAATAAATGTGTGAATAAGTTCCATAAAAAGTGAACTTATATCCTATTCAATAAATACTTTGGTATGTTTCCAGTTATTTATTGCCATTATAGTGCTGCAAACAACCCTAAAACTTTAGTGCCATAGGACAATAAGCATTTTTTTTTTAATATAAGAAAGCTAGGTGATTACATTTGGTGATTTTATGTGGGTTTGTCTTGCATCTATAGGGAGCTAGAAGTTTGTTCTGCTCTTAATGGTCTTTTATTTTCCAGCAGGTTAATTTGGCCTTGTTCTCATAGTGGAAGCAGAAGTCCAGGAGATAGGGGAAGTTTTCAAGGGCTCTTGAGTTCTAGGGTTGGAGCTGACTCAATGTCACTTCTGCCACATTTTTTTTTGGCTGAAGCACATCACAGGGCAAGTTCAAGGGGGAAATAAACTCCACCTCTTGATGGGAATTGGTGCAAAGACATATTGTAAAGGGCATAGATTAGAGAAGAGTAGAAAAACGGTGTTGTTTTTGCAATCAATACACAACAACAACACCATTTTATATTTTGAAAAATAAAAGGTTGCTCCTTGTTGATAATGGGGATGAATAGTGGCTGCTCTTCTGTAACAGATTCATTACTTAATAAGATTTTCATCTTCTCTCAGTTGATGTTTCACAAAGGTAAAGTCTACATAAAAATGTATTCATGGTATCTATCATTTTTACAAAGGATAAGAAGAATTGACTATGATGAAACAATACTTTAATTTTCTAACTAGAACTTTATGTTTTGGTTATAAATATGATGCATTTACACGAAAACACTTTTAGTTCTCTCTATATTTGACTTTGAATAAAATTAAGAGAATGTTTATACTCATAGGATTAAAAAATATGAAAGTATCTGAAACTGCAGATTTTAATTTCATTACTAAAGACACTGGCACTAAGAGAGATAAATGATCATGTCCATGACTTTATTTTTTTTTAAAACACAAAATAAAAATGCAGAAAAAGAAAACTCTTATAAAAGAGATAAAAGCCAAAGTTATGGTGAGGGATTCAAGATAAAACATACCTCTAAGGATATAAATTTTATTCTTTTCTTTTTATATGTTTCCCCTCTCTGCACCATGTTAAGGATGATTTTCCTCAGCTATCTCTAGTCTACTGTATAAGCCATTTCATTTTCTAATATTTTATTTTTCAATTCTAGAATTATTTGGCTTTTTTCTCCCCATAATATCCTGGAAGTGTCATAGTGGATGTTTTCAAATAGTATATGTGATACTTTCTGAATTGTGATTTGGGAACTACGCTCCTGAATTGGCCTTATTCACTTTCTGATGAGTACTCCTGTGAGGGTAAGTGACCCAATACAGAACTGGGCTTAGTGCAAGTCAGAAGCCTACTGGGTTATAGCTTTGAATTTACGAGTTGTTTTTCCTTTTGGTGTTTTAACTGACTTGGTGGCAGCACCTATTGTGATTAGCTACAAAACTGGACCACAACTTAAGGAGGACTCTTGACAGTTCTTACTAGCTTTTAAAGTTTTATTTTTAAAATTTGAATAATACTTTGGAAGTTATACATTCTGTTTTTTATTGTGTAGTTGTTTCTATTAAGCTAGACATAGGGAATTTACTGCCTAGTCCCATAAATCTTAAAAGCTTATGAGATCAATCTCATAACTATTATGAACTTGTATTCCATATCATTCCACCATGCCTTGGTTTATAAAACCCTCCCTTACATTATAGTGGAGCAATAAATGATGACTTTTCTGACAACCATTTAGAGGCTACAAGACATAGGCTCAGGACAGAATGAAAGATGAAAGTCATGGCAACTAGGATGTCTGTCTGGAGAGGGCAAAAAGTACATATTTTACTTTGTGAATTTCTTATATATCTCTTCTTATATATCTCTAAATATTTTAAGAAATACTTATTTTAAAGCTACTTTCAGATTTAGCTGCTGATCTCTAGCTCTTCTTGGGGAATTCTTCATTCTTTCCAGCTGCTAACTATATCTCTAATGGTGGTGGGTTTCCATTATGCATGGTGGTGAGTTTCCTTTGTGTGCTTTGTTATTTCTGCTCATTTTTGATGGTGGATATTTTATTCAAAAGTCCCTTGATGCCTGAAGCTACGCAGTCATTCCCTAGTGCAGTTATGCTATAGGTTCTGTTGGGGCTTTGTTGGGTTTACTGGCTCCAGATGAGTTATTATGCTATGTTTTTGCTTGGCTTTTATGTGCCATTTAGGTTTGCATCCATATGCAAGATGTTCAAAGAAATTCTCTGGTAATTTTTTTTCCTACTAGAGTCTGGGGTATATGTTTCACTTTTGTATCATAACTTTAGGCAGGGGTGGAATTTTCTTAGATTCTATTCAAGTATGGTGCATCTACCCAGGCTCTTGGCTTTTTGACCCAAACTCTAGGGCATCTTTCTAATCTGATCATCCTTGAAGGCTATTGTGGCTTCAACTCTTGCTCAGCCTTGTGACTTTGGATGTGAATTTCCTCTGTGTTTATGGCACCTGAATTTCCCCTGACTTATTTTCAGGCTCAGATATGTGATTTTATTTTTTTAAAAAACCATATTTTATACATATGGGGAAAGACAGGGTTTCTAGTATCAAGTTTTGTGCTGATTAGAAAATCTGTTGATGGCATACTTACAAAGATCATGCTTAGTCACAAACACAATATATAGGCAAAGTCACTCTAGGTAGTAATAAGAACAGTAAAGATAAATACAGCTGGAAAAGAGCTAGCGAATTGGGGTTTATTTTAGAGGGAGGTCATGGAAAACTTCTCAAAGGAGGTAACATTTGAACAGAGTCACGACTGAAGCAAGGAAGTGAGCCACACAAAGATCTCAGGCCATAGGATATCAAGTGCACAGATCCAGGTTGAGTTGAGCTTGGCATTCTTAGAGAGGCTTTAGATATTCCAGTGTTGCCACAGTAGCTTGGGCAAGGTGGAGAGTGAGGAGATGAGCATATACAAATGGGAGATTACGTGGAAGTTCTAAGCCATGATGGGTTGGGAATTTGGGTTTTATGCTTGTGTGAGGGGTAGCCTTTTGGAGGGCTTTTGAGAGAGTGTCACATGATACTACTTATGTTTATAAGGGGCTTTCTTATTGCTGTTGGTGAAGGGACTACAGGGAGATGAAATGGAAATACAGAGATTCATCATGAAATTTTCTCTGCTCCAGGCACATGGTGATGGTAGCTGGAAACAGGGTGGTAGCAGTGGAAATGTTATGTGTCCAGATTCAGGATGCAGTTTAAAGGGAAAGTTAATAGAACATGCAGGGTGTTAAGGAAAGGGTAATCCAAGGTAACCCTTTCATTTCTTTTTTTCTGAACAACTGGGTTTTTGGTAGTGCTATTTGATGAACTTGGAAGGATAAAAAATTTAGAGTTCAGTTTGTGGCATGATATATTTGAGATGAGTATTAGACATTCAGTAGGCAGTTTAACAGAACAATCTGACACACAGGAGAGAGGTTGGAGCTAGAGAACTATTTTTAGAAGCCATCATCATACAGTTTTATAATCCATGGACTGCATGAGAGCACTCAGGGAGTGGTTGTTAAATGCAAGGTATTCATAATATTGGTACATAGAAACATAGAATTCAAGAGGTCTGTGAATGTAGATTTTTTAAAAAATTGCATACTTGTTTTCAGTAACCTCTATAGAGAATTAACAATTACTTACTTTGTGAATGTAGGCTACAAACCATAGTAGTATTTGTGGTATCTCTGATTTTGTTCTCAATAGAAATAAGAGATATTTTATGTTACAGTACAGTTGTTGCAGATGTCTTGAAATATTGTTTCCTGGGAAACTTATCATCATTACTGAGAGATCACAGTGGTTATTGAATCTACCTCTTGACCATGTAATTGAATGCATTAAAAAAGCATGCCATAAGCAAAAAAATCACTTAAGAAATATTTTGACAATTATATGTCAAACTCTTTTTTTATAATTCTATATACTTTATTGTACACTTTTAAAAATGTTGCTCTAAGAAAGAGCTTCAGAATCTCTCCAGGCTGTTAAAGGAATCCACAACACCAAAGAATTAAAGAAGGTGTGGTGTAGATAGAGAAGAGAGTGAGAGACCTCCCAAATTAGTGGTTATTAGTGGAGACAAGCCAGAAAGGTACTCAAAGGTCACAGAAGAGTTCATATGGAACCAGCTGATTATATTTTCTGTCATCAGACAGAGCAAGCACTTGAATAGACATTAACATTAGTTATAGAGAGAAAAATTTTAAATTTAAATTTTTGTATGCCAGAGGCTGCTGCTTGGGAATACTAGAACATAATGTACTAGGAGGTTTTGAAGCCAGAGAGAAATATTTCAAGGAAAGAGAGATTGACCATGGCAAATAGTGTTGACCCTTGGATTTGGCTAAGTGTAAAGAAAATTCTCCTTAACTGAGTCAAAGCAATTTCAGTAGTTGTGTTGTATTCAAAAGCCCAATTTTAACAGAGGATAAAATGGAGATGAGAAATAGAGAAATTAAGTAAAGGTTTCTCTCTCTTTTTTAAGGTCTCTTTTTGAGGACTTTTGCTATAAAGGAGAGCAGAGAAATTTGAAGGAGTTGTAAAGGTAAGAGAAGGCAAGAGAAGACTCTCACTTTCTTCTTCTGTTCTTTTATTTCCTTTCTTTCTTTTTAAAAAAGATTGGTGATATTACATTATACCAAGGGGAATAATCCAAGAAACTGATGATGTAGCAGAGAGAATGGATTACTGAAGAAGAGATAGAGGACTGGGTTTTAGGTTGAGCAGGAGTAGTTTATCCATTACAACAGGAGATCAGTTGGTGCCATGATTAGGTTGGCATATTTGGTGGTTTTCTGGTTGTGTCTATCTTTTCATGAAAGGAGAGCAGAGTTCTTCAACTGGGAGTGGGAGTATGGAGGGGGTCTGAAATCTGTAAGGAGAGAGCTGAGATGACTGGGAGGGTGATTGGTGACTGAGAACAGGAAGAATTGTTGATGGAAAGCTCTACTGGTAAATTCAGAGGGCACTGTGAGGGAGTGGGGGAAAATGCAGGCAACAATCTTAAGAGGTGAGCAATGTAATGACAAACTATAAAAAGGAGGAAGGTCAACTTAATACAGATAAAATCTGATATTAAATAGAGTGACTACAAAAATAGACTAGAAAAGATAAACAAAATGAAAAGATTCCTTTATATGCACTTCCAAAAAAATGCACCATTGCCATAAATAATAAAGGAAAAAGAGAAAAATTCAATAATAGAGATGAGAAACTAAATGTATTCATGGTATAGAAAAGAGTAAAAGTGGTAAGAATGTATTATGTATGTTCTATGGTAACACTTTAAAAATCTAGTGGAAATGCATAATGTCCTAACACAAATAATAACTAAAATTGCCCACAAAGACAGTAGAAAACGTTGAACAGATTAATCAATATGAAAATGTGTTCAAGATAAAGATAGAATTTTAAAAAGGCAATAGGCTTTAGAAGTTTTATAACAATTTTTTTTACAGACTTCAAAGAAGAGTCAATTTCTAAATTGCCTAAATTATCCCAATTATGGAGTAAGAGGGAAAATTCATAGATTGATTTTATGAAGTTGGCATCACCTTAATACCAAAACTTGATCGTTAGAGAAAAGAAAACCATGGGAATTTACACTTGAATAAACATGAAAAATTCCTAAATACAGTATTAGTGGGAATGGTATTTTGAGTGAGCAGGACTCACAAGATGTCCCCTCTGTGCTAGGATTTCTCCTGAAATATACAGCAAGTTCTGTGAGTTTAAAAATTATAATTATTAACACATATTAATTGTGAAAATTAGTGTGTTTCATTGTGACATTTCATATGTGTATATAATGGTATATAATGTGATTTTATAGCCATTTTTACATAATAAAAACTCTTCATGTCATGTGTGATTCTCAACGATATTCTTATTTTTATAATTAAAATTTCCAGACTTGTATAATAATTAAAATTCTAAACTCAGAATTAACACTAATCTCCTCAAGTTAGGGCTTGCTCCTGGATATTCAGTCATGTGGAGAGAGGGTGGTGTTGTGGGGGGCATGGTGGGCTTCAAATTATTTTTCTGCTTTCTAATTCTCTCCCCTCAGTCACCTCTACTCTGCCATCATATGGTATCTTAGGCAGTTTCTTGATCCCTAGATTTTTCAGGTGTGAATCAAACATCTTGTTCATTGTGTGCCTCAAGGTTCAGGAGATACACATGGAAAGACACAGAAGTGTAATTTTCTTACAATTGTAAACTCTAATAAAACTCTTGCAGCAGCAACAACAACAACAACAACAGAGATTGTCAAGAGTTTTTGTCATTATTTACATTATAGTCTCCGTTAGGGCAAGAACTTTGGTTGCCTTATCATTGAGTGAAAGATATAAAGGAAACTTTCTACCCTTGAAGGATCATTTGTATTATATTATTATAATCATCAGACAGCATCTATTGAATGTGCCCTATGTTCACATTTACTCTAAGGTTAGCTATATGAATTTAATCCCTGAGAAACTATGTCATGTTATGCAATTAGCAACATGATTGGAGATTTGTGCATAGCATGCTTGAGGTATTCAGTAGGTAACATAGTGGAAGAACTAAAGGAAGAAATAGATAAAAGGGGAAGCCAGTTGGAGAAGTCATTAAGCATGTAAGATTTTTGTTTTTAATGGTGTGGTTTTAAAAAACAAAAAGTGGTTTATGTTTTTCATATCAAATGTACTTTAACGTTTGTGCTTGTTTTTGTGTAGCCTTACAGATAGGCAAAATTATTAATGCAATGTAAAGCAGTACTGGAGGTTGCCAGTAGATGGAACCATAGATTTTAGAAATTCAGACTAAGTTTTCCTTCTTAGTAAAAGGTAATGTAACAGTTTTAAGAAAGCACCACTTTTTTTTTTTTTTTTTTTAAATAACACTTTTCTGGACACATGTCAACCATACTACAGAGTAGCAACAACAGCAATAAAATTTTAAGTACAAGATTCATTCTTTGAGGTTACTTTTTAAAGGGTAAATCTTGGTGAAATCTTTTAAAATTTCATATTTATAATGTAATGCAAAGGCGAAGGTTTAGGAAAGTAAGCCTCCCCAGAAACATCAAATGATCATGAATGCTGTAGGTAGAGAAGAGGAAGGTGGTATCGAGGGATTTGTTTTTTTTTGTTTGTCTATTCACTTTGCAGTTAACAATTTATATTTTTTGTTTATATTCAATTCCATAAGTATAACTTACACTGAACATCATAGTTGTTATACATGAAGAGCTTAATTCAAGTGCATTTTACATTTTGCCAATATTTTGAGGGACAGAATTAAATACATGTGCTCATCAAATTTAAGGATTAAGCTTAAAAATACAGATTTATTGTTCAGAAAGAAAATTCTAATATTTCAGCAAAAGTGATTTAATGATGTTCCTTCATGCTCAAAATAAAAAGGACCAAGTGGACAAGTTAAAAATAAGAACACAAACAGAACTCTATTTATGGCTGCAAGATTAGTATTTTTGCTTCTTTAAGATAATAATCATGTGTTATACTAAATTAGTTTTGTTAAATAAAATTTTGCTAGTTTATGGGTTTGTTTGTGTTTGACTTGAGTTTTATATAGTGGTGTAAGAGGTTACGAGTTAAAAAGAGTTTAGATGCTGTTGACTATTTGTATTATTTAAATGATATAAATTTTATAATGATTGACTACCTATAAGAATTTTTCCCTTTATGGAGTAGTGAATCCATTATCCCATATTTTTAAAATTTTTCATTTTTATTTGTTCTACTTAGTTATATGACAGTAGAATGCATTTTGATACGTCATACATGAAGAGTATAATTTCTCATTCTTCTGCTTTTATATGATGTGGAATTGCACCAGTTGCATAATCATATATGCACATAGGGTAATAATGTCTAATTCATTCTACTATCCTTCCTCCCCTATACCCCTCCCCTCCCCCTTCACTTCCCTCTGCCTAATCCGAAGTACCTCTATTCTTCCCTAGCACCTCCCCACCCCCACCCCCGCACACCTTATTGTGAATTAGTATCTGCATATCAAAGAAAACATTCAGCCTTTGGTTTTTTAGGATTGGCTTATTTCACTTAGCATGATATTCTCCAGCTCCATCCATTTACCAGCAAATGCTATAATTTCATTCTTCTTTAAGGCTGAGTAATATTCCATTGTGTCTATGTACCACATTTTCTTGATCCATTCATCTGTTGAAGGGCATCTAGGTTGGTTCCACAGTTTAGCTATTGTGAATTGAACTGCTGTAAACAGTGATGTGGCTATGTCACTGCAGTATGCTGATTTTAAGTCCTTTGGGTATAAACTGAGGAGTGGGATAGCTGGGTCAAATGGTGGTTCCATTCCAAGTTTTCTGAGAAATATCCATACTCTTTTCCATAATGTTTGCATTAATTGAAGAAGACCTTAGAAGATGGAAAGATCTCCCATGCTTTGGACAGGCAGAATTAACATTTTGAAAATGGCCATACTCTCAAAAGTGTTATACAGATTTAATGCAATTCCTATTAAAATCCCAGTGACATTCTTCATAGAAATAGAAAAAACAATCATGAAATTCATTTGGAAAAATAAGAGACCCAGAATAGCTAAAACAATCCTTACCAAAAAAATGAAGCAAGAGGCATCACAATACCAGATAAATTATACTACAGAGCCGTGGTAACAAAAAAATGGCATGGTTTGTGCAATCAAAACATACATGTAGACTATGGTACAGAATAGAGGACATAGAGTCAAACCCACATAAATATAGTTATCTCATACTAGGTAGGCAAAGGTGCCAAAAACATTTATTGGAGAAAAGATAGTTTATTCAACAAATGCTGTTGGGGAAACTGGAAATTGATATGTGACAAAATGAAATTAAACCCCTATCTCTCACCCTGCACAAAACTCAACTCAAAGTGGGTAAAAGACTTAGGCACTAGACAAAGACCCACCTCCTAACAGAAGAAAAAGTAGGCCCAAATCTTCATCATGTCAGCTTAGGAACTGAGTTTCTATTTAGTTATTTATTTGTTTTTGTGTTTGTTTTTTTCCCATATTTTGTATTGGTGCATTATAGTTGTACCTGATGGTGATATTTGGTTTTACATATTTGAACATGCACACAATGTAACAATATAATCTAGTCAATATCATTCTCCAGTGTTTCCTCTTTCTTTCCCTCCCTCTGGTCTTTTTCCTCTATTCTGTTGATCTCCCTTTTCTTTCCATGAAATCCCCACTACAACCTTTCTTTCCCTTTTTCCTCTCCAGCTTCCACATATGAGAGAAAACATATGACCTATGACCTTTGGAATTTGGCTTATCTCGCTTAAAATAATGGTCCCAAATTTCATCCATTTTCCTACAAATGACATAATTTCATTTTTTCTTTATGGTATTGAGGGATTTCAATACTAGACTATTATCATGGGCCATCTTATATGTTTTTATAATTTTTATCTTAATCATTCATTGCTTGACTGGAGAATAGGCCTGTTGCTTATGAATCTGGTATAGTTTTCATGCCTAACTTTGTGTTATTTTAAGGCTTATGTTAAGGCTTACCTGATAAATAGAGCCAAAGTTTAGGAAAAGCGAGGTATCAGTGGGCTGAGGGTCATGCAGTTTGGTATCAATAGAGATTGTGTGTCCTGGTATCTGAGGTTTTGAAAGATGACCTTCAGGCAAGGACCAGTTGTCACCAAGTCATGTCCATAGAGAGCTGGTCTTGATTCAAAGGGGAGCCAGCTAGAAGTTCTGCGGCTGTGACTCTGAAAACCATGATATCACCAAATGAGTGACAAGTTTCCACCTGGTTGTGGGGATATCCCTGCTTATTTGAAGGAGGACTTTTCTACCAGCTCTCATGTTCATCCTTGTTCCACTGTTATCTGAGTGTGATCCCTAACCCACTGTTCTTCAAAGCTGACTGGGGACATGTCATCTTCTACATTCTCTTTGCAAAGTGGTATTATGTAAAATTACTTCAAACTTAGCTCTTCTGGTTTCGAGGTTGCACATCCATGAAAAATAACTGAATTAACAATAACAATAAGAGTAGTAAATATTTCAAAAGTAGCTTTCTGGGGGCAATATGATAAAAGGTTTTTGTTGTTCTCTCCTGTGATCTCTATTCTTTTTCTTCCTAAAAGTTCGGTTAATTTTTAGGTGCAGTGGCTATATTCTAAAAGTCTTCATCCCTAAATTAGCAAATACTTAATTATTAATTTGAAGAAAAATACAGAGTGAGTTTCTCATGAACCTCTGGTCATATTTTTATCAACCAATTAACATATAACCTTGTTTTACGTATGTGTTCTGTTTAAAGACACTTATTTAATATATACTGTTGATCTACTAATATAGTAGATCAACAACAATTACATTAGAACCAAGCTTAATTAATAAATGTATTTTCTTTGTAAGACATCACAGTCTTATTGCAATTAGGAGCATGAACTATTCTTTAGCAAGATGCTGGGGGACCATTTTAAACAAGGGAGTCACCAGCACAAAAAATGTGAAAAATGCCACACTAAATAGGTTGCAAAAAAGACACTTGTCTATAGAATGAGAGCTGAAATAACAAGGTAGAATATACCCTTTTTTGATCTCAGCTGAGAACGTACGATTCATTTGACTCAAATACTTTTGCTACTCTAAGAATGTCCACAAATGCTCATGAAAATGCTGTCTTGATTTTGAGTTTGCAAATATACTTTAGCAAGCAGATAAATTTGCAAATGTGGCATCCGTGAATGACAAGGACTGTTAAAATGGGCAAAACACTTGTAAATATATTAATACTTTTGCATCTAAACTGGTCACAATGTATTTTTGGTTTTTATCATTGTGATGATAAGCCTCTGGTCTCATTCATATGTTCTTTTGAAACAAATGTGATTATTGGGACATCGATAAGTTGGAAATGCATTTCACAGGTAGTTTAGAACAAAACTAAGACTGGAACTCAAAGTCCAAAGTGGGAATGGGGTCCAGTGTGTTTTTAATCAGGTCAAATGACTTCAAAAGCTTTGGAGTGTTTCCTCTGTTCTCCTTCATTGGTTTGCAACGAACCTGATTTTGTTAGCCTTCCTACTTTGGTGGGCAAGAGGGAACCAGCAATTGGGTGAATACCCAGAAACCTCTCATTCACTTTTTGATTGTAGTACATGAATCCCATTGAATTAAGATCTAACTTACTCCCATTAAAATGCAAATGTACAGCACTGGGCAAAATTAGCTACTAATTGAGCATCTGAGTATTAATAAATCAATCATAGGAGTTAGCCCCAGGGGAACTAGATGGAGGCCAGGTAGCCTTGCTTGAGAAGCAGCCCTCAGTAAGACAAGCAGGGTGGGGAGAACCAACAGGAGCTCAACAGCTTAGAGAAGAACATGCTCCATAGCCCATGCCTGTGCTCACAGTCAGGAAGGTCTCTCTGACTGTAAATTGACAAATATGTTTGTGCCCCAGAAGCTATTGTTGATAACTAGGCCGACCATGTGCATTGATTTGCCTGGTACTGTTCTGGTGTATATCTGTTATCCCAATATATTCAGGGACAGCATCTCCTTTTATTTGTACATGATCAATTTTATGCTTATGTTATAGATAACACCCATGTTAGAAATTTAAAAAATTAAGTACAAACGGGGTCAGTGTTTTCACATCTTCTTAGACCAGACTTATAGGTAATGTCAACTAGTGTATAAGTCACTTGAATTTGTGTCTTTGTAAAATATAAAAATTAAAATGAAGTTGACCAAATAATATTGTTATTTTGTGTGCATGTACAAATATGTAATGATGAATTCCCCATTACATATAGTTATAATGCTTTAATAAAAGAAAAGAGAAATGAAAATTAGTTAGAAAGTAGTTCATTCTGAGATTTGAATAAGAGAAATATGTGAAAATTATTTGTATTTTCTTTAGTATTTCTTTGATTTCAAAGACTAAGAGGTAACTCTTCTCAATAGTTGACTTATTCTGTGTTTTAAATACACTTTTTAAATTTTAAAAGAAGCATAAATTTCTTAGGAAGATTTTAACAATCACAAAGAAATTTAAAAAGAGAAAATATAATCTGATTTATAATCTGCACTCAGAGATAACCACTGATTGTATTTATCTTTCATCTTCTGTATTATTTCTCTGGAAACTATATATATCATGCATCTTATGTCATATATACATACATGTGTCATAATTAGAAAAATACAATTTAGAGAGTTTGCTGATGTTTTTTTTTTCACTAATTTATTATGTTTTTTTTCAGGTTATTTAATATCCTCCTACAATAGTAAGTTGAAGAGAGAATTGAACAGTATCAGGCTATTTGAATTCATCATATGTTTTTTTTTTTTTTTTCTCAAAGCAAGATTTTGAAGTCTTGAGATCCTTCTCAATATGGGGCAGAATAAACATTGCTTTTTTACCTTCTTCCTCTGGTATCACTGATGAGAAGTCTAACATAAATCTCAATTTTAAATCTCAGTAGATTATCTGTTTTCAGTCTCTACCTCAGGTAGGACTTTTCTTTTTCCTTTTGGCTTTCTGAAAATCTTCTATATTGGGTTTAGATGTAGGTCTATTTTATTTATCCTGCCAAGGACTCCATGACTTCTTTTAACCTTAAATATTTTGATTTCATTTTGTACTTCTAGAACTTTAATAGACATCCATTGGTCCTTTGGCAGGTATCTCCCATGTCTCTCTAACTTTTTCTTTTTATGTGTCTATCTCATTTTCCATTTGTGTATTCTTTTGGAGAATTTTACACCTGCTTTTTTTCTTCTTTCTATGTTCCATTGTATTCATTCAACCAATATTTTCATCTTTTTTTTTAAAATTTAGGATTAAATTTTAATCTTTTAACTATGATCTTACTCACATTTCATATAAATATTAGTTATGCATATTCTAGGATCTTATTTGTCATATTTTTCTCTTCTTATGCTGCTTCTGCAGATGGAAGTTGTTCCTGGGCTTATTTGATGACATTTTAAACCCTGAATTTCTTAGGGTACACTCATACACGGTTGATAGGACTGAAAAGTGGTGCAACCACACTGGAAAGTAGTATGGAGATTCCTCAAAAAACTAAGAATGGAACCACCATTTGACCCAGTTATCCCACTCCTTGGTCTATATCCAAAGAATCTAAATGTAGCATACTACAGTCACCCAGCTACATCAATGTTTATAGCGTCATGATTCACAATAGGTAAGCTATGAAGCCAACTTGGGAACCCTTCAATAGACGAATGGATAAAGAAAATGTGGTATATCTACACAATGGGGTATTACTCAGCCATTAAGAAGAATGATTTTATGACATTGGCCAGTATGGATGGACCTGAAGCTGTCATGCTAAGTGACATAAGCCAATTTCCAAAAGCCAAAGGTTGAATGTTTCTCTGATATATGGAAGTGAACCTATAATAAGTGGGGAGGGAAAGAATAGAAGTTCAGTAGATTAGACACAGGGGAATGAACGGAAGGGAGGGGGAACAGAAAAGGGAAAAACAGTGGAATGAATCTAACACAATTTTCCTATTTACATATATGAATGCAGCACAGTGAATCCCACCACTATGTTCGTGCAAAAGAATGGGGGCCTAATTATAGTAAGATATTTCATGCTTGTGTAATTATATCAAAATGGATTCTACTGCCGTGTGTAACTAAAATGAACCAATAAAAAATAAAAATATGGCTATATAGTTTAAGTGCAAAAAAATTTCAGCTACTATACTTCTTTAATATTTTGCTCCTCCTGGACAATCTCTTTAACCTCTGTACAAATGCATTTCCTTGTATAAACATAGTTAGGCCATATCTGTTTTCAGAGTTTGAATCCCTTTCAAATATCATTTTTGACATTTACTAGCTTATGTCCCCATAATGATGTTCTTCCCCTCTGCTGCTGTGGTAAAGATACATCTTCATTCCTGTCTGAATATCATAAGCACCCTGCTCTACTCCCTTGCCAACAATTGGGAATTTTTAAAAGGTGTTCTCTGGTTACTCAGCTACCCAAAAGAATAAATATAATCTTGACATGGTAAATAAATAAATAAACATTGACTTTCTTTGCATATGGTAGATATTTATGTATGTATTTAGGTTACCCCGGGGCAAAGGTAATGAAAGCTGTATAAGTTCATGTAAGCCTATCTTCAGAAATTTGGAAGCAGGCTATTCTGGTAGAAGTTGAGCATTCCTAATCCAAAATCCAGACTCTGAAGTGTTCCAAAATCTGAAACTACTTTAGCGTGGACGTGGTACCACAAGTAGAAAATGCTACACCATGAGACTTGGCATCATGAGCAATGTTATAGAAACTATTGTATAAAATGACCCTCAGCCTATGTCTATAAGGTATCTATAAATTTCCTGCTTAGACTCTGGTCCCATCCCCAAGATATTTCCTTACATATCCATAAATATCCCAAAATCTGAAAAAATCTGAAATTTAAAACATTTATGGTCCTGAGCATTTCAGATAAGAGATACTCTGCCTACAATAGGACATTCTGGGAAATGAAGCAGTGATTAGTTCCTCCCTCCCAAGTGGGATTCGATTCTAGAGAATCTTTCTCTAAGCCTTCCTACCTTCCAGGCTCTAACATGGATACCTCTCTTGCTCTCTGCTTGGTTTTGGGAGGATGGAGAGGTGTGGATGAGTCAACCAGCCTGCCTGCTCTCCTAGTCCCTCCAACACTCTGGTCTTCTTTCTGAATTACCTGGAGCCCCTCCCATCTTTTGGAGGAGATCTCCCATGAACACATTTTTGAGCTTTTAAAATGTAATCTCATCTTCTTCTTTTTGTAATTCTTCATAGATTTATGCTCCCCTTCTATTTTCTTCAAAAACAGTTCATTATTATTTTTTTTCTCACACTTTTTGGACATTGAAGAATTTAGAATAAGACAAGAAGTAGGAAATAGCTACATAATTTATACGATCAAGTGCAAAGTGAGAAAGCGAGGTATGCTGTTCAAAAAATAAGAAAGGTATAGAGGTATGAAAATGGAATTTTTTCCCCTTTTTAACCTCTTAGTAACTTAAAATATCAATAACAGTTTTCTAAGTCACTAAATTTTCTTTTATAACGTCATTCTTTTTCCCCTTCAAACAGCTTCAACAAAACATTTATCTTGCCCTTAGAGGCAAAAACGACCAGCACTTCCAAATCTACATGTATAATACTATTGTTTCCTCTCACGTTAAAATTCTTAATTTTTAAAATTATGATAAAATTATACATACTATAAAATTTACCATCACTATCCTTTTTAAGTATCCAGTCCAGTGGTTTTAAGTCCATTCACGTTTTTGTGCAACCATCACCACCATCCAGCTCCAGAACCCTTCTTATCTTGCAAAACTGAATGAAAAAGTAAATCTTTTCTCTTTAAAAATGTTTACAATTTATAAAACATAATAGGGGTAACAGTGATGTATGAGGAATAATGTAAACTTAAAAACTGCAAATATAGTATTTTTAGCATTGTAATGAGTGGAATAGTGTTTTCCCCATATTTATGTCCACCTGGCACCTTGGAACATGACCTTATTTCATATGGGGTCTTAGTAGATGTTCCGAGGAGGTCATCCTGGGCTTGGGTATACTCTAAACCCATTGATGAGCATCCATATGAGGAGAAAGGATGCAGAGATACACGGAGGAGAAGACCAGGGGACACAGCAGAGGTTGGAGGGATGCCATCAACACCCAGGAGTGCTTGGGCTGCTGGAAGCTGGAAAAGGCACGGGGGTGGGGAGTGGGGTGGGGGTGCATAGAACCTTCAGAGCAAGAACTGCTCTGATGACACCTTCATTTTGAATTTCTGGCCTCTACAACTGTGAAGGAATATATTTTTAAATTGTTTTAATGGATCCAATTTGTGATGATTTGTTACAAAAATTCCAGGAAATGAATATAAGTGTCAACTTTTATGTAACACAGTAAATGATACTTTATGAAGGCAATGTCTTCACTGAAGGTGTTTTGATGCTCCTGCAAATTCATTTATTAAGTTCATCAAATTTATACTTGTAGAAATGTCTTTTCCAGTTGATATACTTAAAAGCAACATGAAGGCCTGGCATGGTGGTACACACCTGTAATCCCGGCTATTGGGGAGGCTGAGGTAGGAGGATTACAAATTGAAGGCTAGCCTCAGCAATTTAGCAAGACCCTATCTTAAAATGAAAAATAAAAAGGATTGGGGATTTGGCTCAGTGGTAGAGGACCCCTGGGTTAAATCTTTAATCCTTAGTACCACAACAAAACAAAACAAATAACAACCACCATGAAAAAAATCAATATGAGGTGTTCTTGGCAAATGCAAGGTAATTTGATGTTTTGATAATTTTTCACTTTGAGGAGGATATTTTATTGATGTAACTGTCACTAGGCCTGTTAAGAGTATTTGAATGCTGTGACAAAATGGGGATAATTTCTGATGAATTATTTTAAAATATAAATTTTAATGCATTAATAGGTAGTGATTCTTTTTTTTTATTATTTGTCCTTTCTAGATCTACATGACAGTAGAGCATATTTTAGCTTATTATACATATATGGAGTAAAATGTATTCTAATTAGGATCCCATTCTTGTGGTTGTATATGATGTGGAGTTACACTGGTGCTGTATTCATATATGAACATAGGAAAGTTACATCCAACTCATTCTACTGTCTTTCCTATTCCCATCCCCCTTCCCTTCCCTTCATTCCCCTTTGTCTAGTCCACTGAACTCTATCCCCCCATTTGTGTGTTAGCATCTGTATATCAGACAGAACATTTGATCTTTGCATATCAGAGAGAACATTTGATCTTTGGTTTTTTGGGACTGCCTTATTTCATTAATTGAGTAGTCTCCAGATCCATCCATTTACCAGTAAAAGTCATTAAGTCACTCTTTCTTATGGCTGAGTAATATTCTACTGTATTATATGTACCACATTTTCTTGATCCATTTATCTGTTGAAGGGTACCTAGGTTGGTTCCATAGTTTATTGTGAATTGAGCTACTCTAACACTGATGTGGCTATGTCACTGTAGTATGATGATTTTAAGTCCTTTGGGTATAAACCAAGAAGTGGGATAACTGGGTCAAATGGTGATTCCATTCCAAGTTTTCTGAGGAATCTCAATATTGCTTTCCAGATGGTTGCACCAACTTGAAGTCCCACCAGCAATGTATGAGTGTACCTTTTCCCCCCACATCCTCTTTAACATTTATTACTTGTATTCGTGATAATTGTCATTCTGAACTAGAGTGAGAAGAAATCTCAATGTAGTTTTTTTAATATTTATTTTTTAGTTGGACACAATATCTTTATTTATTTATTTTTATGTGGTGCTGAGGATCGAACCCAGGGTCTCGCACATGCTAGGCAAGCGCTCTACAGCTGAGCCACAATCCCAGCCCTCAATGTAGTTTTAATTTGCATTTCTCCAATTGTAGAGCTGTCGGTCTTAAGGAACATTTTTTTCGAAACCGATTTATTTATATGCACAAATCAGTTTTGTGTTACTCTGAATCTAACTTTAAATATTAATTTACATAATGGCATTTTAAAATTTCTTCTGCTATTTTAAGAACTTGTGAGGTCTTTACAAGAAACTGAAAATTCCTTAATAATTTATATAATTCAAAATTCTCTTTTAATCCATTTTCTCACTGTGTCTTCAATTTCAAGGAAAAATACTGAGAAAATTTACTTTCACTTTCAATTTATAATTTTACAAAATATGTTATTTTCATCAAATGTGATATTCTCTACATTTCTGTTTCTAAGACTGTAGATATTTATTTTGCAATGTTGCAGCAATTATCTAATGTAGCAGTATCTCTGAAAATGTAATAACTCCATGATATATTTTATGGTGTAATATCCATGTGTACTTCTCTTGGTAATTGTACACTGATAGAGTTTATTGCCTGATAATGGGCAGTTTCTACCTGACCCTTATGCTTGAGAGTTCACATAGAATACCCCTCTACCTGCAGCTTTAGTTACCAAAGATCAGTCACACTCTGAGAAGATTAATAGAAATTTCCAGAAATAAAACAGTTCATTTCATAGGCTGGGGATGTAGCTCAGTGGTAGTGTGCTTGCCTAGTACATGTGAGACACTCGGTTCAATCCCAGCATTGAAAAAAAAAATCCTAAATTTTAAATTGCCATTCTGAACTGTATACCATCCTGCTCCATCCCTCCTGTATATATACACTATATATGCCACTCCAGAGAGGGCCAGGGAGAAGTCACCATCACATAGCTTTTATTGCAATATGCTGTTGTAATTATCCTATTCTTGTTACTTGTTATTGTTGCCAGACTCTTTTTAAATTTGTTCTAATTAGTTATACATGTCAGTGGAATGCACTTGGATCCATCATACATAAATGGAGTATAATTTCTCATTCTTCTGATTGTACCTGATGTAGAATTACACTAGTTGTGTAGTCATATGCACATAGTATAATGATGTCTGATTCATTCTACTATCATTCCTACTCCCATAGTCCCTCCCCTCCCTTCACTCTGTTCTACCTAATCCAAAGTAACTCTGTTCTTCCCTAGGCTCCCCCATTGTGAATTAGCATGGCATATCATAGAAAACTTAGGTCTTTGGTTTTTTGGGATTGGCTTATTTTGCTTAGCATAATATTCTCCAGTTCCATACATTTACCTGTAAATGCCATAATTTATATTGTGAGTTGAGCTGCTATAAATATTGATGTGGCTGTGTCACTGTAGTATGTTGATTTTAAGTCCTTTGGGTATAAACTGAAGAATGGGATAGCTGGGTCAAATTGTTATTACATTCCAAGTTCTCTGAGGAATCTCCATACTGCTTTCCATAACGGTTGCACCAATTTGCAGTCCCACCAGCAATGTATGAGTGCAGGAGGCATCACAATTCCAGACCTTAAGCTATACTACAGAGCTATAGTAACAAAAATGGCATGGTATTGGCACCAAAACAGACACGTAGATCAATGGTTCAGAAAAGAAGACACAGAGACAAACCCTCATAAATATGGTTATCTCTTGCTAGACAAAAGTGCCAAAAGCATTTACTGGAGAAAAGAAAGCCTATTCAACATATGGTGTTGGGAAAATTAGAAATCCATATGTAACAAAATGAAATTAAACTCCTATCTCTCACCCTGCATGAAACTCAACTCAAAGTGGATCAAAAACTTAGGCACTAGAACAGACATCCTGCACCTACTAGAAGAAAAAGTAGGCCCAAATCTTCATTATGTCAGACTAGGATCTGACTTCCTTAATAAGACTCTTAAAACAATAAGTAATATCAAGAATCAATAAATGGGATGGATTCAAACTAAAAAGCTTCTCAGCAAAGGAAACGATCAATAACATGGAGAGAGAGAGCCTACAGAATGAGAGAAAATCTTTACCACATATACCTCAGATAGAGCACTAATCTCTAGGATATATAAAGAACTCAAAAAACTTAACACCAAAAACCAAATAACCTTATCAATAAATGGGCTAAGGAACTGTTGCCAGTCTCTCTTTTTGGTACTGGAGCCACATCCCCAGCCCTATTTTGTATTTTATTTAGAGACAGGGTCTCACTGAGTTGCTTAGCACCTTTTACTGAGGCTGGCTTTGAACTCATCATCCTCCTGCCTCGGCCTCCTGAGATTCTGGGATTACAGAAGTGCACCACCATGCCTGACCTTGCCAGTCTCTCTTACTGTGCCTAATTTATAAATTAAACTTCATGGTAGGTCTATATGTACTGGAAAACCAATGTATGTAGGATTTGATTCTATTTGTGATTTCAGATCCATCGGGGGTCTTGGAACAAATTCTCTGTGGAAAAGGGTCGGGGGGGTCTGTGGTCTCAGGCTGGCCTTTGATAATAGGTTGGCAAGCTGACTTCCTACCAACGGTTCCAATGCTGCTCCATTCAGAGATCTGCTTTCCAGGGAGCATGGCCATTCCCACTACTGTTCCTGCTTCTACCATTACCCCCGCCTGGTCCCAGCCTGACTACCTCCTTGGGGTTCTGCAGTACTGCAGACCACCCCTGGCATGGTAGTGAGCACTGTCAGCACAGGCTGGCTGTTGGAAGGGGCTGTGTCTGCCCTATCTCTGGGCTTGCTTCTCTGTGTGTGCCGCTGCCTGCAGTATTTCCTCCATTCATTCACCTGCAGTACTGTGCCATCAGGCTTCATTTACAAACATTAAGTTTGAAGGAAAAATCATTATGAATATCATATCAACAACAGCAAAACGTTACACCAAGTGGGAGGCCTTTTCTGAGTACAGGGCCCTTGGGGACTGCACATGTCACATGTCCACAGACTCAGCCCTGACAGGGAGGCTGCAGTGATATTCCATTTACCACCCTGAACTGATCTCCTGAGGAAAGCCAACACTGCTTTACAAAACCACTCTTATATGGCATATGGTTCCTTTGCATCTGAATTATCTGATCCTATCTGTATTTTCCCATCTGGACCAAGGCCAGGTTCGATAGCTTTACAGAGAAGAAATAATCTTAGTACAGTGTCATCTTGATCCTATGGCTAGTGTCTAAACAGACTTTTAAATCTCTTCTTGAGATTCAAAAGTCACCTTTGCAACTTGGAATGAACAGTTTCTATTATTCAGCAAATGAGAGTGAATGTGCATGAACACAGCTCACCCTCCATGTCTAATCATCTTGGTCCTTAAAAATGTAAACCCTCTTTTGATTTCCCAATTAGACCTCATGGATCAGTTTCTGGTATAATCTTTTCACTCCTTAGTGACTTTTTATCTTTCATTTTCTGCCTCTCTCTCTATGTCTTGTGTTTAGGCATGGGAGGACACATCTAATTTGAATCTCTGAGTGTAACAGCAAGTTTATAGAAATTGTTGAAATGTAAAGATTAGAGATTCATGTTTAGATACTTATCTGAAAACACATGCAACTTATCTAGTATTGTTGGACATGATTGTGGAAGAGAAATGTTACAATAGTTCCTTTTTTTTCCAGATAGGAAACAACATTGGGAACAGCTTGTCAAAGTATTTTCTTACCATTTGTGCCATTTTTGGTGATAGAAGAATAAAAGTAGGCAATCCTTATTACTTATCTTCTGAACTCTTAATATTACATGCTACCGTGTGGTATTACATGTACTAGTTATAAAATGTCTAACACATAAAACCATATTGTAACTGGAGGGCTAGATATCAGCAAGTTAACAAATTAGCCAGATGTGCTTAATGCATTCTTGTAGATCTTTATTTGATTGTCTAATTATGCCTTTTGTTTGATTGGAGATGGTTCTGCATAAAAATATTTGGTAAGCCTGAATTTCTGCCAGACCAAAGAGATTCCAACTTACTTGAGAAATATAAGCAACTTTCATTTACTAAGTGTCTGTGATTAAGGCAGAATCCCCTGCTTAAATCCGAGCTTTGGGGAAGGAATATAAACAGAAGTGGAATGCATGCGTGTGCCCATTTTTCCTCTGATCTGGACACTAGCCAAACTTCAATTTAGCATCATCAAGTATGCAGAGCACATTGCTATTAAAAAATCCAAAACAGAGCTTATATTGGTTTAAGTTTTATTATCTTTTAAAATAAATCTGATTTAGTTGCTATTATAGGTAAGCACTTGAGAAAACAGTAGAATTTAGCATGGTATGAAGTGAGGAGGCAAAACCTGCTATGTTGAAACTCTGATGAGGGAGATCCGTTTTTCTGTTGGATTCATATTTTTGTACTTCTTGTTGAAATGATGTTTCTGGATAAAAGGCCTCTTTTTGATGTATATTTACTCACATTGCTAATAATTTTAATATTATTTTCCTTTAAGCATTGCTTTTACATGAGGAAAAAAAAAAAGGTGATGAAACATCTATTGGTCTTTGAAACTTGATGGAGTTGAGGCATTAGCCTTTTATCTTTGAGGACTTCAGTTTAAACCAGGCTCAGTTTAACTTGAAACAAGTCTGATCTTGTAACCCGTACTTCTCCAAGCTTTCAGGGTGAGCAGTAATTACAACAGACTCAAATCATTCCAACATATTTTAGCCTTACCGTCTACTACCTGAAGAACAGGAACAAAATATTTTATTGTGTAACCAAGAAGGATTGATTTTTTTTTATTGGAAATCATTACATTGTAGCCTTGATTGGGAGAAAAATAATCACAGTTACAGCTTTTTGATTTTTATAAGCCAAGTAAATGCAATCATTTTGGATTGCAGTGCTTTTCACAACGTTGTGATTGAGAGTCTGTATGTTTGGTGACCTTAGAGGACAATCTCTACTCCTTGCTGGGACATTACCCTACCCTTCTGGTCCTCAACCATATTAAGTTCTTTCTTTATTACTTATCAACTCCCAATTTAGTAAGTCACTGATTTTCAAGGACCTTGAGTTCCATATTGAAGATAGGAGTCTGAGTTACAATCTAGCCTCAGGACATTTGTATTTTAAAAGGATTCATAGACTAAAGCTGAAAAATGAAGCTTGAGAGTCAGAAGTTTTGGTAGACAGAGAAGTGAACTCCACAGTGCTCAGGAAAGCCTTTGAGCCTTCCTGAGTTCACACTGGAACTTTGTATTTTGGGGTGAGTTTATGAGAATAGCGAAGCATCATTTTCACAAACTCAACTTTTTCTGCTACTTTTCCTCAAAGGGAACAGAGCATCCTGGGGGTCCTGGGGCAGTGCATGGTTGCTTCCTGGCTGGAGTAACTTGCAGAATAATTGCTGACTTGGTCTTATGCTCAAGTGTCTTTGCACTCTTGGAGTGGCCTAGGCTTACCCTCAACGAGATCCTTGCATTGCCTCACCACTTGGTGAGGATGTGTGTGTGTGTGTCGGGGGGTGGTCTTTTATTTTTGTTATACTTTCCCATTTTTTTCCATATCATTATGACAACTTTCTAACTCTCCCTCAGTGTCTCTGTAGCCAACAGGCATCTAACTTCTTGGGAAAATGTCTTGGGTGCTTCTTGGATGGAGTTCTGAGTAGCTTCCTTGAACGAATCAGGTACGAACTTTGGGAAAGAATTTGCTGATACTCTTAGTTCTTTTATATATTGATAGTTTAAAAATATTCAAAATATAAAATTTATCCATGAACTCACATTTGTTCCTTCACTGTGTAATTGGAAGCCCAAATTATTTTCTGTGTGGTAAAAATGCTTAATTTTAGTGTTGGAGGCTCTTTATTTATTTTTAAATTTTTTAATTGCACATCTCAGAGGTGTATAACAGCTCCAAGATGTATACACAGCTGTATAACTGACTATGTAACATGTCAATTGTACATGACAGAGAATCCATTTTGATAGAATTATACAAGCATGGAATATATCTTATCCTAATTAGGACTCCATTCTTGTGGATGTGGAGGATCTTTAAATGCACTAATTCAGGTCTTTTTGGTGTTGTCTCAAATAGAAGCTCACCTCTGCAATGCCAAATGGTTTCTCTGTCAGTTTACTTGTGTAGATTTCAGGTGTGAGAAACTGAAGTGAGGTCAGAGACCTCTAAGGGGAGGTTGCTTGGGACTTTGAAAGGCTTGATATCCCATCTGTTCGGAGATCTTGAGGCTCAAAATGTTGACTCTTCATTACTGAAAATCTGTGAAGCTAAGAATGATAATTTGTTAATCCACAGTGAGAAATAGAGCTGTCACATGGAACAGGTTGATGGAGATCTGTGATCGGCTATTTTCTCCCTCTCATCAAGATACGTGGTTCTTCACTTTGTTTGTTCACCAGGTGAAACCACTGCTGTGCAGGTGAGGAATGTTCCTATTCAGAGGTCAGTCCCCTTGTCTCCCACTGTAACTGACTGACTTAGAAATTTGAAGGTCATCTGGGGGTCAGATCATCGGACCAAGGGAATTGAATGAAAAATCATTATCGATAGTTGGCCAAGGTCGTTGATGTCTCCAGCACACAACATAGTAGCCTTGTTAAGAGGGCCAGTCTGTTGGTTTCATGCTGCATCAAGTTCTACTGGGAGTAGGAACACATCAGCTTCAAAATCTAGGCTTTTCTTCTTCTTGGACTGTGATTTGCTGGGCTTTGGTAATCAATGCTCCTGTCTAATCAGTGCCTACTTTGATTAATGTGCTGATTCTTTGAATGTGTGCATGTCGTCCATATGATGATAGTCAAACATTTTGGCCTGAGAGCCAGTCTGGTGACTTGATACAACTAAGAAGCAAATCACAGTGTATTGTTTTTACACTTAACTCTGAAGAGGAACTACTATTTTTGTGTTCTTTGGGTTACCTTAGCCCCAAAATATTAACAGAACACAATTATTAGCAGAAATAAGGAAGATTGACAGTCATTAATAAGCATTTTTTAGTTACCTTCCCCCCCTTTTAAAATATTTTCTTAGTTTTCAGGTGCTGCGAATTGAACCCAGTGCCTCACACATGTTTAAATGCTCTACCACTAACTCACAACCCCAGCCCTATCTTTTCTGTTTGATGCAGTACATTATGTATGATTTTTGCTGTAATTATTTTATATTGAGTACCTTGACTCTTTTAAAGAGAATACCCTTTTATTAATTTATTTGATGAATTAAACTAATTCATGAATTAAATATTAATCACAAATTAAATATTTCCTGGTGGCTTTTCCAGGTTTTAACTTCCTGGTCACCAAAAGATATGGTGTGATCTTAAAAGCATCATATTAAGTAGAAAAAAAATTAAAATCTAAAACTGGTTGCTCACATGACTTGACAAGATCATTTAGATAAAGTTATTTAGGAGCTATTATTACTAATGAAAAATTTTATTAAATATATGATTAGCAGTTATGATGATGAAAAATGTCAGATCTTCTCCCAGAAGTATTTTTATAGCATTTTCATTTTGGTCTTTTAAATTTTTTAAAAATCTTTTTCACAGTCACTATAACTAGTTTTTATTACATTATAATAATTAGGAGCAGTATAGTTCATGACAAAAATATTACAGATTTTAGATCCCTTCTTAGCACATATTCTAAACATTTAGAAATCAAATTTAATTAAAAGAGTGGTCATTTTAAAATTTAGTGTCTGAAATGACCAACATTCCTAGGTCAGCCCAACCAAATGGTGGGAAACAGCTGAATCACAACTGCATATATTCTGCAGAAAAAAAGCACAATATATAAAATGTGCACTATACAATAATATTTAAAATATATTCCAGGTAGATATGTTACATTAAGAAATAGTACTAGTAAGAAATTGGCACTCAAAGGAAAAGTGCAAAAATTGGCACTCAAAGGAAAAATACAAGATAGTGATAAAACATTATGTAATCTCTTTAGCTTTATTGGGGTGGACCCTCTGAAATTAGCCTTTTTGGTACCTCATCAAATTGTTCTCATCAGAGCAGGATCCAAGGATACTTGAGACCAGATTTTAGTTTCCATATTCTATTGCTTATGGAATTGCTGGCTTGGTTTTTAGTGGCCTTTAAATATACTGACAATATTGATTAGATATTGTTATGTGAAAAAAGCAGCTTTGAAAAATGGGACATAATGATGACTCCAATTTTGTAATGGATCTGTGTGTATGTGTATGCATGTCTATCTCATTGAGAATAGGCAGAAAGGATATTGAACAAAACATGAATCATGGGGCTGGGTATGTGGCTCAGTGATAGAGTGCTTGCCTAGCATGTGCTGGTTTGATACTCAGCACCACATAATAATCAAATAAAACAAAGGTATTGTGTCCATCTATAACAAAAAAATAAATAAAAAATCAAAACCGAAACAAACAAACAAACAAAAAACATGAATCATTCATTTTCTTTCAGGGTGATAGGAATTCATAGTGAAATTTTAGTTCCCCCCTCCACCCAGTTTTGTATATGAAATTTTACTTAAAAATGTAACTAATATGCTCTGTTTACTGTAGGATGGTAATAAGTTAAAAAGTACTTTGAGGGATTTGTTCTTCATTCTAAAATGGCAAGGTATTCAGCAATTACTTCACCATATGCTGGTCTCGTTCTTTTCTTTTTAGAATTAGGGCTCTTGATTTTTTTCAGTTACCTTTCATCTTTACAACTGATGAATAACTTAAAATCATTGAGTCCAAAGCCACTTTTCTACTCTTGTCTTTGAGCTGGCCACCAACATTTGCTTTGTGGTTGTTAACATAGAAATGAAATCTATTTCCATAATTTTTTGTCCATTTCACTAATCCAGTGACATCATTGATTAAAATCCCTTATTCTTTATAAGGAAAATTTTTGAATTACTACTAACCAGAATAATTCATTGGCTGGAGAAATTGTTGCAGGACAACCTCCTTTTTAGATGATAGTTAGCTTGCTAGATAAAGTTGTCATTACATTTAACTTGGTCTTTAATTATAAGCAGATGGATGAATTATTTTAATCGCTGCTATATATCTTAACAGTAGCTCATACATTGACACAAAGTGAAGAACATCAAACAGAAATTAAATGCTAGGGCAGGAAAGGAGCCAGCCTTCAAGGGAAGCAATTGATCACAACCTGTCATCTTTAAAGGCCAGAAGAATGCAAAATAAACACTTGGGATTAGTGTACTAAATATGGCTCGTCAGTCCCCAGCTCTGCCCTCTGATAATTCATCTATCTCATTGATTTTAATGCTTTATCATGTATCTCTGCAGCTCTGTAATTAGCCTTTCAGGTATTCTCCTTTTCTTCCTGCCTTTGAAATTGTGTGTGGCGCACTCCTGCAGGAGAAGATATCATTACCATCCAGCACAAAAGAAGCAACTTTTGAAATGATTCCATTTTATAGCTCACATGGTGGAATTCTTGCTAAAACTTAAGAGGGTGTGTTAGACTCAGTTTAAAGATAAGGTCTTAGCCAATTTACCTTATTCTTTTATTTTTTATTTTATTTTAAAAAAAATTTTTATTGTTGGTTGTTCTACCTTATTCTTTTAAATAAAGAGTTTTGTTTGGCTTATAGGTAAAGTGATTTTTACAAGAGGTATCTGGGTTTAGACATTAAATTTCTTAAAAGTTTAAAAATGCTAAAATTAACTTCTGAATTAAAGCCATTGAATACTAGTGTTCTAATACTTTGTTTTAGACCAAAATTAATCTTTCCATGAGTAAAACAAGTATCATGACATATGCATTTTCTCCTACAATAAGGAATGGTTACAAAGTAAATTATGTTTGAGATTTATATCCTGCCATAAATTTGTTCCAGAACAGGAATGTTCCCAAGCACCTACTGCAGGATATAGACTTACTAATTAATTCATTGATCTCAGGATATTAACAGTGGTGAATCATTTTTATTATTTAGTACTAAGCTATGAAAACCTGAATCCACAGATACAATATGAATAGATACATAGTTTTCACATTGACACTGTCAAATTGAGATGGTTTCAAGGTTTAAATTTTTTTGAGCATGCACATAATGTCAAAATGTGGAATTATCATATGCTACTTTACAGACCCAAGTGTGTGGAGCTTTCTAGTTTGAGCTCCACTTTCAATTGTGTAAAAAATTGTCATTCACTTTATAGAATATCTGTGTGAGTTTTAATTCTGTCAGACCCCCTGTTGTCTCTAGGCTTCTTCCCCTGGCTGAATGTTGGAGAGTTCCTGTGAGCTCAAACTTTCCTAGGAATTCACTAAAAAACAATATCCCAGTTTGTGTCAAATCTATGTTCTACAGTTGAATGGATTTTTGTGTTAAAAATTCATTGATGCTTTAGTTTATTTATGCAATTGTTTCCTTTTACTGGTGAGGATCTACTACTTTGGGAGAAATTATTCTGCATACGGTACTATCAACAATGGTATGTGTGTTTCAGTACAACAGGTTGGAAGGTTTTGTACAGAAATGTTGAGAAAGGCTTGTCAGCAGAGTACAATGAGCCAGCATGGAATTTGTTTGCAGATGATTCCAAAGAAAAATATCTCAGGTTCAGAATCTTATGTGACCTGTCTACCAAACTCATTTCTCTGAGTTTGTATAGAAATAAAAAATACTAGTGGAAATTCCATGATTTTGTCATTTTTTAGTGCTGTGTAATACTCCATGGTGTATAAATGCCACATTTTTTTTTATCCATTCATCTATTAGATTATGCTTAGTGAAGCTAGCCAATCCCTAAAAAACAAATACCAAATGTCTTCTTTGATATAATGAGAGCAACTAAGAACAGAGCAGGGAGGAAGAGCAGGAAGAAAAGATTAACATTAAACAGATACATGAGGTGGGAGGGAAAGGGAGAGAAAAGGGAAATTGCATGGTAATGGAGGGAGACCCTCATTGTTATACAAAATTACATATAAGAGGTTGTGAGGGGAATGGGAAAATAAACAAGGAGAGAAATGAATTACAGTAGATGGGGTAGAGAGAGAAGATGGGAGGGGAGGGGAGGGGGGATAGTAGAGGATAGGAAAGGTAGCAGAATACAACCGTTACTAATATGGCATTATATAATAAAAATGTGGATGTGTAACCGATGTGATTCTGCAATCTGTATTTGGGGTAAAATTGGGAGTTCATAACCAACTTGAATCTAATGTATGAAATATGATATGTCAAGAGCTTTGTAATGTTTTGAACAACCAATAAAAAAAAAAAAAGAAACTTAGCAAGGGAGGCCCTAAGGAAAAAAAATACTAGTGGAAATTCAGCTCTATTATTAGCTTCTGGGTTACAGAAAATCTGTTATCCTCTTGCAACCTCATTTCTTTCTTTCCTTTTTTTTGATTTGTTATATATGACAACAGAATGCATTACAATTTATATTACATATACAGAGCACAATTTTTCATATTTCTGGTTGTACACAAAGTAGAGTCACATCCTTTGTGTGTTCTTACATGTACTTAGGGTAATGTTGACCATTGCATTCTACCATCTTTCCTAATGCTATGCCCCCTTCCTTCCCCTCCCTCCCCTTTTCCCCTTTGCCCTATTTAGAGTTCATTTAATCCTCCCCACTCCCAGCGTATTATGGACCAGCATTCTTAAATCAGAGAAATCATTCAGCATTTGTTTTTTTTTTTTTGGATTGGCTAATTTCACTTAGCATTATATTCTCCAGCTTCATCCATTTACCTGAAAATGCCATGATTTTATTCATTGTAGTCAGAATGGCAGCTATTAAGAATACAAACAACAATAAGTGTTGGTGAGGACGAGGGGAAAAAGGTACACTCATACATTGCTGGTGGGACTGCAAATTGGTGCAGCCAATATGGAAAGCAGTATGGAGATTCCTTGGAAAACTGGAAATGGAACCACCATTTGACCCAGCTATCCCTCTCCTCGGTCTATACCCAAAGGACTTAAAAACAGCATACTACAGGGACACAGCCACATCAATGTTTACAGCAGCACAATTCACAATAGCTAAACTGTGGAACCAACCTAGATGCCTTTCAGTAGGTGAAGGGATAAAGAAAATGGGGTATATATACACAATGGAATATTACTCAGCAACCTATATGTCTTTATTTATAGAATGAAAATGAAACAAAGGGTATGGGACACACAGGAGGACTCAATCAACTTTCCTCCCTCCTTCCTTCCTCTTCTTCTGTCCTTTTTTTGTTCCATGTCTAAATGTATTTTGAGGAACAGAAAATAAGCCTTTGGTGCTGGCACTCATAATTAGTCTTTTGGGATCCCCTGTTGAACATAAATAATTTTACAGTACATCAACATCAGACAAGGTTATTCTGTGATTCTGATGGGGCATAGTGAAACAAGACCACCCCATTATCATGGCAAAGCACAAAAACAACACTGTTACCCACTGGCCCACTTTCTGACAGCACACAACCTGGACCAAAGTCCCACTTCCTAAACCCTCTCCAAAATAACCTTTCAGAAGCCCCAATCTGCAAGTCCTTCCAAGCGCTGGGATGTTCCATGGTTTATGGTGGCATGGTTCTCGGTACTGTTTGACTATTGGACTTTGGTGGCATTTAGGAATCACCATAAAGTCTTCATTGAGTAAGCCTGAGGTCAAGAAGTCAGTTTTTCCCCCTAATGGGAAAAAGTTGTGGAGGTCTAGAAAGCTTAGTTTTAAATTTGGTGCTGTCATTTTTTCTAGCTTTATTTCATTGTTCTAAACACTTACCTGTCCAGGGCATATTTTCTTAATGACAAGGTTGGGTTAGAAGCGTCTTACAACTCTTATGACCCTAAGGTTCTAGGGATGATTTTGTAGAAATTGTGAGTAGAACAAATGTTAATACAATTTCAAGGTGAAAAATGTTGTGTAACTTTAGATGAATTCCTTATTGCTTTAAAACTTCCATGGGATTGTTGTTAGGGAAATAGTGTTCATTCAGGTTAGGAACAGGCCGACTGATCTCCAACTGTTTGTAAGGGAAGAAGATACCTCTGTAGCTGTACTGCCTTTTATCATTACTGATTGCTGTTATCATTTTGGGGGGGCATTATTTTTATGCCTGGTCTTAACCACTAGATATTTACTTGATAGGCTGCTGGGACAATTATTCATTGCTTGGTGTTGTACATATAGTTGTTACTATATAGATTCTCCTACTTATCATGTCTGTGTTTGTCATCAGCTGAATCGAAGCAAACAAACCATGACTTCAGGCACCTGAGGACCCTTGGACCACAGACCCAGTGGGAGCCTTTATAACCTGGGGAGTGAAGAGTGCACTTTTAATTAGAGCACCAAGCTGTTTTGTTTTCCTATTCAGCCTCGTGTGGCTGTTCAATTATCAAATGAACAGCAGCAACTATCAAGTATTAAGAGCTTATAAGTGTTCCTGGTGGCCTATCCAGCTTTATTTTAGGTAAATATCACAAAACTCTTGTGAAGCAAGTTTAATTGTTTCCATTTTACAGATAAGAAAATGGGGGTCTAATGAGGTTAATCTGTCTTAAGGCATGAAGCTAGAGAGTGATGACTGTGTAGGTTTGGTCTCCAAATCTTGCCACCATTTGTATGATCTTTATTTTTATATGATCTTGAAAAATGGCAGAAATACCAACAATTGATAGCATGACATACAATTGTTTGCAAAGGCCACATCCCTGGCATCAGACTTCCACATTTCAAGGACATACAGGTCCTTTACCATATAGGTCAAGATCTCACTTTTTTCTCCCCCAAAGCTCTATGGAATCATCGTCGTACTTTTTTTTTTTTTTTTTTCCTAATTCTGGATCTTTGCTTAGCTTCTAGAGTACTGTACACTTTACTGGGTTGTAAATATGGGCTTCAGAATTACACATGGTTATTGGTTCCTCAACTCAAAAGCTATGTGACCTTGGCACATCACGTATCCCTTCTGATATATAAATTCTTTATCTATAAATGATAGGGTCATTATGGAGATTCAATAAGATTTTGTCTGTAATAACATTTGGTGTAGCACATGCTGCATATTATTATACATTATCTGGCATTAAATATTCAAAGTAATTGGTCAATTTGCTGAAACCTTCCTTGGTAAACACGAGCTATGTTGTTCAGAAGCTCCTCTAGATGTCTTTATATTATACATTACCTCTTAAACATCCAATCTGTTCTAAATGAACCCTTTAAAATCTCGGTTTGAGAGCAATTGGTGAAAGGAAGGAGGGGGTCGTGGATGGTATTTTAGGTACAGTATTGTCATCGTGGCTCAAGAAACTTCTAGTCTCAGATCAGGGCATGTACTAGAGCAGTCTTCTCCTGTTCAGGGACTAGAGTTATGGTCCTAATGGGAAAGGGGCAGAGTCCTCTCTTCTATAGAAACACGAGGATGAAGAATCAGTCTCCTCACACCTGTGTGTGGTGATTACAGTCCATGTATCCTCTCTGGGTTTCTCTTAAATACCATTAAAAATCAAGACCCATCAATTCAAGAACTATGGGGCTTTTTGTTACACCTTTCTCTTAACTTGATCAGGGTAGAGGAGGAGATAGATACTTTTTGTAGACCATGACCATGTCCTTGGTTTAGATGATCTGTCCCTCACCCCAGCTGCCTTGGTCTATCTGTGCTATCCAGGGAAGGGTGGCATTGTTGGTTTCTCTGCGGTGCCATGTGTCATCAATTATCCTAATTATCCTCTTGTTTACTACCATGATTGTCTCTCAGATCCAAAAGGATTTGAATCTAAGCTCTGCTCCCTGACACAAAGACGACCACAGGAGGTGCACATCTGCCCATGTCAGAGGGATCAAAGAGCTGACTGGACACCTGGGTTCATCAGTGCCACATCATACCACTGCCCACCCTGACTCCATACCCCTACTCCAGTTCATCCTAAAAGTGTGATTCTTTGCACTGAATTCATTCCTTGCCTCCCCCCCCACCCCACCGCCGCAGAGCTTGATGAGTCAATTGATGGTTGTAGATACAAATCAGGTTTGCTAACTGGAAAGCTTCCAGAATGTATCAGCAAAGATGATTTAGAAAGCAATATGCTATGGAGTGTTGTCATAAGGATAATGGTTATTTTTTTTTTCTTGTAGCAACTCAACTTCTCCTCCCCTGGGTAACTTTACTTTCCTTTTTCCCCCCTTCTTCTTCTTTTTTTTTTTTTAAATCTAAGATAATTCCATAATTATGATATGGGGGCCTCTTTGTTAATGGCAGGGCCAGAATGGGGATAAGGAGAGAGAAGGTACATACAGGCCCTGTGGTCACAGAGCTCACAGGGAGATGGGCTAGTAAACACACTGATCTAATACTATGGTAAACCACAATGAAGTTTAGAGCAAGGATTATGAAGGAGAGCAAAAGGGTCAGGAACTGCTCCTGAGAGATGCACTCACAAGCTGAGCTTTGGAGAATGACAGGTGATTAGTCCCCATTCCTCTCTCTGCCACTGTGAGATATGTTCTTTTCCCTTCTTTGCCCATCTTGGGGTCCCAGGAAGCTTTCCCCTGTCATAAAGGATACTGTGATGTCTCACATGGGCCTACATTGAAGAACTAAGGACTTAGTCCCTCAACTGCTGGAAGAGAACCCTCAGGTCTGGTCACTTCTTTTGGGGGGATTGCATCTTTTGAAAACTGCCTCATCTAAGGTTATGCCTCCTTCAGGAGGAAGCTCATTTCTAATAACTGATCATCATGGCCCAGCCTCCTTGCTCCAAGTCGAGGGAGGTTTGAAGGGTCATGTCAACTCTAGGGCTTGCATGGACTCATTCGAGGCTTCTATTGGGAGTCAGCCTCAGGTCATCCTGTCTGCCCAGCTCTATGTATATCTCCTCCTTTCCACAGAGGATTATCCCAAGAGCATTGCCCTATAAATGGTTTGCACGTTAACCTATATATCCTGTAAACCCAACCCTTGGTACACCTGTGGGATACCGGGCCCAGACTTCTTCACTGGCTGGATTCCTGTTGGGTTCAGTCAATGATATCTGATCAGAGATGGGAGGAAAGAGAGGGGCTTACTCCGTGCACCCTCCCTGTTTTCACATTTGTCTATTAGAGAGACTATCCACTCAGACATCCTCTCTGCTTTCTGTCTCAGTCTTTGAGTCCTAGAGTGGTAAAGCTTTTCTCTGTTGCTAGTCTCTGGGGCTCAACATATTGGGTTTCCCCAATTCTTCTTCCTTAACCCAAATAAACCATTTGGCTTACCCTTCAGTTGTTTCGGTGGTACACTGGCAAATGTTTAATTGGATCCTGGAAAACAAGCACCAAAAGCTCTGGTTTGTAGCCTTTGTCAATTTTTGTTGGGTAAATATTCCCACTGTGGTCCAACATGATACTGTTAAACACAGACTTGAAAAAGATGCTCAATAATTCTGTTACTCAAAAACAGCATGGTACTGGTACCAAAACAGGCGGGTGGACCAATGGTACAGAATAGAGGACACAGAAACCAATCCACAAAACTACAACTATCTTATATTTGATAAAGGGGCTAAAAGCATGCAATGGAGGAAGGATAGCATCTTCAACAAATGGTGCTGGGAAAACTGGAAATCCATATGCAACAAAATGAAACTGAATCCCTTTCTCTCTCCATGCACAAAAGTTAATTCAAAATGGATCAAGGAGCTTGATATCAAATCAGAGACACGCCGTCTAATAGAAGAAAAAGTGGGCTACGATCTACATACTGTGGGGTCGGGCTCCAAATTCCTCAATAGGACACCCATAGCACAAAAGTTAATAACTAGAATCAACAAATGGGACTTACTCAAACTAAAAAGTTTTTTCTCAGCAAAAGAAACAATAAGAGAGGTAAATAGGGAGCCTACATCCTGGGAACAAATCTTTACTCCTCACACTTCAGATAGAGCCCTAATATCCAGAGTATACAAAGAACTCAAAAAATTAGACAATAAAATAACAAACAACCCAATCAACAAATGGGCCAAGGACCTGAACAGACACTTCTCAGAGGAGGACATACAATCAATCAACAAATACATGAAAAAATGCTCACCATCTCTAGCAGTCAGAGAAATGCAAATCAAAACCACCCTAAGATACCATCTCACTCCAGTAAGATTGGCAGCCATTATGAAGTCAAACAACAACAAGTGCTGGCGAGGATGTGGGGAAAAGGGTACACTTGTACATTGCTGGTGGGACTGCAAATTGGTGCAGCCAATTTGGAAAGCAGTATGGAGATTTCTTGGAAAGCTGGGAATGGAGCCACCATTTGACCCAGCTATTCCCCTTCTCGGTCTATTCCCTAAAGACCTAAAAAGAGCATGCTACAGGGACACTGCTACATCGATGTTCATAGCAGCACAATTCACAATAGCAATACTGTGAAACCAACCTAGATGCCCTTCAATAGACGAATGGATAAAAAAAATGTGGCATTTATACACAATGGAGTATTACTCTGCATTAAAAAATGACAAAATCATAGAATTTGCAGGGAAATGGATGGCACTAGAGCAGATTATGCTAAGTGAAGCTAGCCAATCCCCAAAAAATCAAATGCCAAATGTCTTCTTTGATATAAGGAGAGTAACTAAGAACAGAGTAGGGTCGAAGAGCATGAGAAGAAGATTAACATTAAACAGGGATGAGAGGTGGGAGGGAAAGGGAGAGAGAAGGGAAATTGCATGGAAATGGAAGGAGACCCTCAGGGTTATACAAAAGTACATACAAGAGGAAGTGAGGGGAAAGGGAAAAATAATACAAGGGGGACAAATGAATGACAGTAGAGGGGGCAGAGAGAGAAGAGGGGAGGGGAGGGGAGGGGGGATAGTAGAGGATAGGAAAGGCAGCAGAACACAACAGACACTAGTATGGCAATATGTAAATCAATGGATGTGTAACTGATGTGATTCTGCAATCTGTATATGGGGTAAAAATGGGAGCTCATAACCCACTTGAATCAAAGGGTGAAATATGATATATCAAGAACTATGTAATGTTTTGAATAACCAACAATAAAAAATTAAAAAAAAAAAAAGAAAGCTTCAAGTGAGGGTGAAGTGAAGTGAAGGATGTGGCCAGCCAGCATCACAGAGGAGGCACAGTAAAACTGATTCAACACCCCCCCCCCAAAAAAAAAAGAATAATAATTCTGTTACTCAGGTAAGACAGATATAAATGATCTCCAGATTGTATGTAATAGTAAAATAATGAGAAAGGGATGGGTTTTGAATATTTATTTATTTTATTTTTTAATATAAGTTAAATCATTATGAATTGATTTTTAATGACTGTGTCTAACATCCCATTTGCAGAATTCCTGAGAATTAACAATGACTCTTGCTGGTTATAGAATGCTAGTGAGTTAAAGTATCTGAGTGAGGGCTGGGGTTGTGGCTCAGTGGTAGAGTCCTTGCCTAGCATATGTGAGGCACTGGGTTTGGTCCTCAGCACCACATAAAAATAAATAAATAAAATGAAAGTATTGTGTCTGGCTATAGCTAAAAGAAAAAAAAATATTTGAGTGAATTTTGTTTGATGCTGGGACCCTGTCTGTTGCAGGTCAAGGGCAGCTAACCAGGCAAGTAATAGATGAGATTGAGAGAAAAGTGGAGGGGGGAAGGGCGGGGCTAAAGTATGAGTCAGGGAGAGGGTGGGTGGTATCCAGGGCAGAAAAACCAGCACATGTGTGTGGATCAAGGTGTATCCACTTATCAGATTCTTAGCATCCCCAGCAGTAGTAATTATTTATGTTCCATCCCTCCTTCTTCTTTGATAGCTCTGCTTCTTTATGGCTTTTGGCTATTTAGGTATGCCATAAAATTTAGAAAGGAAAAGAAGTCTGGTGATAAAATCTTAGAGAAGGGATTTAATTTTTCAAATGAGCTTTGCCAAATTTCAGGATGTCTTGAGATCAAGGGCTCAGGTTTGAGGTCTTTGGCTTTAGAGCCTGGGTGTATCTGGAGAGGAAGGATTGATTGAGTTGGAAGAGGATGGAATCCTATCAGTAAAAAGTAGGTCAAAAGACACTGAGAAGATTTGAAAAGACTTTGAACAGATAAGAGTGAGTTTGCAAATGACGTTTCCCTTTTTGTTTTCAAACAAGTTCTTTTCTAAATTTTTATTTCTTTACTTATTCAGAAAATATGGAAAGATTGATCAGTATTTTGGCAAATCTATCATGTTGGGCTACAGTGAGAATATTTACCCCACAAAAATTGACAAAAGCTACAAACCAGGGCTTTTTGTGCTTTTTTTTTTTTTTCAGGATCCAATTAAACATTTGCACACTGAAAAGTGCAGAAGTAGGGAGGCAACAGATTTTGAAAAATCCCCTGCCTGCATCTTCAGGTAGGATTGAAGTGACATTTAGATCATACTCAGATTATGTGCTGTGCATTGGAGATGTGTTAATAGAGCATCCATAGCTATTCTAGATGATGTCAAAGTGCCTCTTGAGTCTTCATGTTCCATGTCTGACCTCGGCTGTGACAATATTGCAAGAGAAAAGGACATCTGTCACATGCTGAAAGATGACCTGGGCATTTTATAACCCATGAAATGTGCATGCACTATGTAATTGAGAAGGAAATATGTTTTCCCTAACTGATCAGGGAAGTAATGGTTTCAGAACTTGTAATAAACATAGCATCAGTGCTTGTCCTAGACATTCTAGGTGCAAAACCCTTGGGCCAAATGGATCAGTGGGAAATTCATTATTAGCACATAACCAGAAGCATTTCATTAATAAGTAAGTCACTGCATACTAATAATGGATGTGTGTTAGGGTCACTTTCAAAAGTCACCTAAAAACAGGAATACTCTATGATCCTCTCTGAACCAAATCTGAAAATTATTTAATTTCTTGGAGGCTACACAATTTTAAAAAGTATATTCATTGACACAGTTCAAAATGAAATTCCTTTTAGGAAAGGCTTTATCACATGCATCTGTCTATAGGGCACTTTTGCATTTTTGAAGTACATTTGCTATTTTTGGTACATTGTTTTTATAGACAAGGCCATTTGGTTACATTTTGTTTTTTTTCTTTTTCATAAGACTTTTTAAATTGATTTTTTTATTTATATATGACGGTGGAATGTATTACAATTCTTATTACATATATAGAGCACAATTTTTCATATCTCTGGTTGTATACACAGTACATTCACACCAATTCGTGTCTTTATACCTGTACTTTGGATAATAGTGATCATCACATTCCACCCTAATTAATAACCCCATGCTCCCTCCCTTCTCCTCCAATCCCTCTGCCCCATCTAGAGTTTGTCTGTTCCTCCTTATCCCACTATGAATCAGTCTCCTTATATCAAAGAGAACATTCAGCATTTGTTTTTTTGGGATTGGCTAACTTCACTTAGCATTATCTTCTCTAACTCCATCTATCTACCTGCAAATGCCATGATTTTATTCTCTTTTATTGCTGAGTAATATTCCATTGTGTATATATAAGCCACATTTTTTTTTTATCCATTCATCTATTGAAGAGCATCTGGGTTGGTTCCACAGTGTAGCTATTGTGAATTGTGCTACTATAAACATTGATGTGGCTATGTCCTTGTAGTATGTATGCTGTTTTTAAGTCCTTTGGGTATAGACCGAGGAGAGGGATAGCTGGGTCAAATGGTGGTACCATTCCCAATTTTCCAAGAAATCTCCATACTGCTTTCCAATTTGCAGTTCCCATTTGGTTACGTTTTGTATTGCATGTTGCACTTAAAATATGTGGGATGTTATTTTACCTTCCCTCCTCAATTTCCAATCTAACATCTTAATAATATAAGGAGCAGCCACTACTATCATTTGTGTGGAGCTTGACAGTTTGTAAATTCTTATACTTGCATTATTTCAGTTAATTCTTACCATTTATGTGGAGAGACCTGTGTCAGGGAGTTTAAGTAACTTTCCCAAGGTTAAACAGCTTGAATGTACTATGCCTGGGATTTAATGCATATCCCTCATAGTCCCACTTTTTTTTTTTTCATTATTAGTACGTCCTGCCAGATGCAGAGGTCTGAATGGTCCTTGACCACTCCATCAGTGTGATCATATCTGTTCCCTGCCTCCATCTTCATTTTCATGGTGAAGATTTGAATAATATCTTATGCTCAATAAAGACACTTAGGGGGCTGAGAGGTGGGAAAGACCTCTATATCTAAATGAGAAGCCATTTCTGTTCTCTGTCTTTCTCAACTACAGTAGAGAAAAAAATGAGGTTCTGCAAAAGCGTTTCCATAACTGAATCTGACCACCCTGTGTTTATTGTTTTGTCTCAGTGTTTGCAAACAGTTTTACAGGTAAGAGTGAACCTCAGTTTTAACAATATCCCTGGCACATGTCCCCGTGGCTACTGTTTAGTCTGGGGACAAGGAAGGAACTAGGTTTTTCAGAGTACTGGGAAGAAAAAAGTTGAACTGATAAATTATCCACTGAGAAAAAAAAAAAAAAAAACAAAACTTAGAAGCGGGAGGTCCAGGGGAGAATGGCAAGTAGGAGGGAATGGATTTACATTTTTTTGAGGAGTAAATCTAGCAGGCACTATGCTAAGTGCTTTTCTTAATGATTTCATTTAACCCTTAAGACTATTTTATGAAATAAAAGCTAATGCTATCTCCATTTTACAGGTGGGAAAACTTAGAATGGAGAAATTGATGGACTCGTCCAAATCTATGTGTCATAGACAAGTAGGGAGTGGCAAAGCACAGATTTGATGTAATCTTTTCATGGCAATACTCTTGTCCTCTCTCCCTTAGGTTATTATCCCATTTTGAATAGTAATAGTGCATAGAAATAAAATCTGAATCCATAGCAGGATTTCTGGGGTGCTTCACAATGGACTTACCTAAAACTTGTCCTGCTTTTCCATATTTCCCAATTCTTTCAACACTTTGCTGTAGTCATGGTGAATGCTGTATAGTTTACAGAATCTTCTGTACCCCTTCTTCTGAGTCTTCTTTTTTTTACTTTGACTTTTTAAAAAAATATTTATTTTTTAGTTTTTAGGTGAACACAATATCTTTGTTTCTATGTGGTGCTGAGAATCAAACCCAGTGCCTCATGCATGCTAGGTGAGCACATTACCACTTGAGCCACATCTCCAGCCCCCCTTCATTTTTTTTTGAATAGTCTTTTCTTTATCTCATTCTCTTGGAGACTCTTGGGATAATCAACCCCCTCTTCTGAAGACTACCATGTCTTCCCAATTCTGAATTTGGAGTTCTGAGCACCCCAGACCATCCATATGTTCCCCCAGGAGAGCACACGCTAGACTTTTTGCTTGCTTCTATCCTCTGTTGCAAGATAATCTTCATGAAAGCAAGGACTATCTGACCTGTTCATTGTTGTCTCCACGGCATCCTGACCCAGAAAGTGTTTAAGAAATCCTTGCTGCACAGGGAACGAGAATACTTTGGCCTCCCTGCCTCTGTACGATGTTTTCTCTGCCCCAACCCTCTTCTTTTTCTCTGATGAATTCTTGTGTGTGCTTTGTGCCTCCCTGGACCTTCCTTCTGAAGCCCCATCTGGGTGAGGTGCTCCTGTTAGGTGTTTATGGCACCCAGCTCTTTGCTCAAGCTTATCATTCATCAGGCCCTGTTGCCCCTGCTTCTCATTAACTCTGGACTGAAAACTCCTTGAGGACAGAGTTTATGTCTCAATTACACAGTGATCCCATTAACTGGTGTGGTGCCTAGCATGGTGAAATAACAATTGGTAGAATGAATAGATACATTATTTTGGACACCATTAATTAAGGACCATGACACTAACAATGCTCATTCATCTAACAAATATTAATTACGTGTCAACTCTATGCCAGGCAATGCAGGTGATAAAGGTACAATAGTCAACAAAACAGACATGTTCCCTGCTCTCGCATTTCTTAGAACTCAGTGGTACAGTTGGCAGATGGTGGAAGGAAGCACGTTAAAGGTAACTGTGAAGAAGCCTAGTTACAACAGTGTGCAACTTTCACAAAGTGTTGTATTAAGTATCATCCATTTTCCTTCCTGGTTAGGGTTGAGGATAGCAGAGGTTGTATTCTAAAACTTCTGCAGATTTCACAGTTTGAATGTGTCTTTCTTGATTGTGATGTGGTCTTCCCTAAACAGTAGCTAACCTTCCAATTACCTAAGCTGAAATGCACTGGGCAGCTCATTATGGAGAGGTTTTTGTCTTTTTACTGCTTACTTTCAAAACAGGTTTCTTCTAGTGAGGCTTGCGTATCAGCCTGTCTGAGGCTGGGGAATGGATGCCATGACCTCTTAAAGTTGGAAGCCTTTCTCAGTTATACAAATTAAATGGAAATTTCGTCCTGGTTAAAGAACTCAGCAGAATGTGATGATGAAAAACATGAACAGAAAAAATAAGACTAGTGCAGATTTTTATTGTATAGGCACCAGGTTTGGCAGAAGTCCAAAGTGGACAGTGAAGTCCCACAAATATAGTGCAACCTGGACTTACGAGGTTCATGGGAGGGAGGTCATAGGCATCACTGAAAGAGGCACTTGAAAGTCTATAGGTTGTGTTGGCAAGTAAAGTCAGGTAATGATACGAGCAGCGCACGTCTGTAATCCCAGTGGCTTGGGAGGCTGAGGCAGGCAGATCCTGAGTTCAAAGCCAGCCTCAGCAAAAGCCACTAAGCAACTCAGTGAGACCCTGTCTGTAAATAAAATACAAAGTAGGGCTGGGGATGTGGCTCAGTGGTCGAGTGCTCCCGAGTTCAATCTCTGGTACAAAAAAAAAAAAAAAAAAAAAAAAGAAAGAAAGAAAGAAAAAAGGTAATAAGTAAATGCAGGTTAAGAAGAAAATTAAGGACTGAGCTGAGCCCAGGAGTGCTCTGACTCCAAAAGGTAAGTGAAATAAAGAAGAACCAGTGGAGGAGAATGAGAAGGAGTAATAGCAAAGGAGAGAACAAAGCATCAGAGAGCGTCCTGACAACCAAGTGAAAAATGGTGTGGTGGAGTGATGCTCATAGGTCCACAAAGATAAGGATAGAAAATTGATGGCTTCTAGAAATTGTTGGTATGGGTGACTTTTCTTGTCACTTGTGACCTTGACAAGAGCAGTTTTTATGGACCCATGAGGGCAAAACCCTGACTGCAGTATGTTGAAGAAAAATGAGGAGAGGAACTGGAGTCTTCAAATACAGACAGACCTTTAAACAAAAATTTCTGTAAAGAGAAACAAAGAAAGTACTTGGTGGGGAAAAGTAGAGACAAGAGAAGGGTTTTCCTTGGGATGGAAAAAATGATAGCGTAATTATATGATGATTGAAATGATGTAAACTGATGAGTCAGGACAGAGGCGGCAAATTGTTTATAGCAATGGGCTGGTATTTGGTGTTTCAAGTGAAGCATTGGATCAGATAGGAGTTTGGATAATTAAGTGATATGCAGAAAGAAATAGAATAAAGTAGGTGGTAGTCAGATGGGGTAGTGGTGGGCTATGGAAATTCTCTTTTGATTGTGCCTTGGAACAGTCCAGTTATCACAACAAAGGTTCTCACTCTTCCTCACCAACTGTAGGCATCCAACCTTAGGACACTTCCAAGATTCCTGTCCTTTGCAATTTGTTCCCATGAAGGACTTCCTGCCTCCTGTCATCCCCAACTCTTCTTCCCTCTTATTCATCTGAAATGGTACCATTAGCCTTCCAGGTTTCGCGACTGTGTCTCTCATTCTTTCTTTGCCTTGTCTCTGGCCACCTGTGCTCTGTGTGCAGTCCTCATTACCCAGACATGGATGCCCTCTCCTACAAGAAAAATCTCCCTCTCCACAATTACTCTGGTTGTTTATCTTGGCAGCTACAATATTGACAAAGGCAATCCCTGTAGAGTTCTGCCCCCTCAATTCCTTGACCTCTTTTACACAATGTTTTTTTTTCTTTTCCTTCATCTAACCTCAGCCACCCCATCATGGCCACTACCCAGATCTTGTCATCAATAGCAATCAGCCCTTCTGAAATCTGTTTCACATCTTCCATACTCTGAGAATCAGCTTGTTACCCTCCATCTCATCTTCCTTCAGGGCCTCCATTCATCCTCCACTTTCCACCATCTAGTGGCCCCTTCAATCTCTTAATTCTCTCTTTGTATAATTTAGATCTGATGGTATGGAATCATACTCACACCCATGAAAACATCTTGATGCTCTTGTTCTCTCTCCTCTGTCATACTCCTCTGCAAAACCCCACCCTAGTTAAGCCATTCCTTCCCTCTTTCCCTCCTTACACTCAAGCAGCTGAATATAAGTGATGAAAATCAAAACATAGTGTCATCTTGGATTCACATCAGCTTTTGATCACAAATCTCAAATGTGTACTCAACTCTTCCAGACAATTCTACTATGATACTGAGTAAATTGAATTTCCAACTCCCAGAGATGACTGTATCTTATCAACATCACTTCCTCTCTGCATCTTAGCTTTTGCTCTTATCTCATATTTTAAGATATATATGTGGATGAGAATGACATCTTCTTTTTTTTAAAGAGAGAGAGAAGAGAGAGAGAGAGAGAGAGAATTTTTTTAATATTTAATTTTTAGTTTTCGGTGGACACAACATCTTTGTTTGTATGTGGTGCTGAGGATGGAACCCAGGCCGCACGCATGCCAGGCGAGCGCGCTACCGCTTGAGCCACATCCCCAGCCCCTGAGAATGACATCTTCTAAAAATGAAATTTGTCAATCTATTTCATTCTTTACTTGTATACTCTGATGTGAAAGCTATTCTTACTCTTATTTTGGCCAGTCTTTGGTTCCATTCTCTTGACTCTAAGCAGCTTGCTCCTAAAATTATTCCTACTCTCTTTCACTATGAGCTTCTCCCATTTCGGTATTGATAGTTATTTGGATGGTTTCTTGAAACTTCTTTCTTTTTTATCAGGAGCAATGACACTATGAATATTCTCTCTCTCTCTCTCTCTCTCTGTCTCTCTCTCTCTCTCTATATATATATATGTATATATATAAAAATACACTTATATTTATATAAATGTAGATTTATATATAAATATATATTTGTTTAATATATTATATTAATATATTTAAATATATAAATAAATATATAACAGTGCATTCATGCAAATGTTTTTCAGCATAAAACCTGTGGTGGGTAGCTGAATTTGCTAGTGCTGACCTGCACTCATGTTTTTTGGTTCTTCTGTGGATACAGTTATTTCAGATTCTTTGGATAGTAAATAAGGCCTTTGCATTCTGGCTAATTGAATACAGAACAGAGTGATATGGGCCACTTCTAGGGCTGGCCCATGAAAATGTCCATGCAGCAATCTTCTCTCTCTTTCCCCACATGACTGTGTGGATTAATGCAATGTACCCACTCTCCGTCCTCATGCTGATCATGCCATAGTGTCCTAAAGAAAAAATTAACTTTTATTATGCTAAATTTCTGAAATTTGGTGCACTTTATTACAAAGTTAACTTACTTTGACAATACACTGTATCTTAGAGAATAAAATGTGTGGTATTACAAGGTTAGGGCAAGATGTTTTGCAAAGGCATTCTATTTTTTATAAAAAATTTACCTTGAGGTTTAATTTATCTTGTATTTTATTAACAGTTGTTTAAAACTTATGTACCTATTTTATTAGCAGATATAAAAACCTACATAGGTTTTTCTTAATTTTTCCTGCTTTATCTTTTTCTATCATTTTACTCTGAGTCTTTCTGTATCCTTACTTTTTATGTGTTTCTTTGCTTGGGGAAATCTTGTACCTTAGAGGAGTTGCTAATATCTTAGGTAACCACATCCAGGCTCAGAATGACTCAGAGTGTTATAGTTGTCCCTCGTCCACAGATAATTGGTTCCAGGATCCCCTGTGGATACCCAAATCTGCAGAAACTCAAGTCCTTTATATAAAATGGCATAGTATTTGCACATAAAGTATTGTACGTATTTCTGTTTCTGTATGCTTTAAATCCTCTCTGGGTTATTTATAAAACCTAATACAACATAAATTCTCTATAAATAACTGTTATACCATATTGTTTAGGGAACAATGAAAACAGAAAAGTCTGTACATGTTCAGTTCAGATGTACTTTTTCCAAATATTTTCCAGCCCTGGGTGGTTGAATACATGAATGTGGAATCTATAGATGCAAAGGGTCAGCTGTATTCATGGTTTTATTCTAGGGAAAATAATACATGTGTCAGGTTGCTTCTGTTATCTTTGTGCAGGTATGAAGTAACTTAACCACATTTCTCTTCAAACCTAATATTCCCATTAAGAACGTTCCTCAGGGTTCAGTTTGTTTAGAATGTGGTCCTCAGGGCCTGGGGGTGTACCTGATGCTACAGTCCTCTTAGTCTGTACAGGAGAGGGAGAGGGAAGTCTGATTGATCCAACTTTTTTAATAGCCTGTCTAAAATTAGTGGTACCAGTGAATACTGCAGGTTCTCTTTAATGATTTTTTCCTATGTATAATTTGATTTGTGGTATTCCTTTCTTATGTTTCTTTTTCTATCTAATCCCTTTTACTCTGTTTGAGTACCTCTCCAAAACATCTGACTTTCTATTTCCTGCCTTGTGAGGGCTAATTTTATGTATTAACTACCTTGGAGAGGTTTTTTGGATGAGATCAATGGTTAAGTTGGTGCACTTTGAGTGAGTAGATTGCTCTTTATATAGTAGGTGGCTTCATCTAATCAATTGAATGCCTGAATAGAGCAGAAAGATTGGCTTTCTTGGGCAAGAAGAAACTCTCTATCAGACTGCTTTTCAATTGGAACTGTGGTGGCACTCCTGATCTCCAACCATTGGTCCACTCTGCATATTTTGGACTCCTGCCTCCAAATCATGTGATCTAGTTCTTTATAATGGATCTCCTTTTTTCTCTCTGTATGTCTCTCTTTATATAAAAAGATGCAGTCCCTCCTTACCTGTGGGGCACGCATTCTAAGACCTCCAATGGAAGTCTGAAACGTCTGATTGATACTGAATTCTATAGACACTCTGCTTTTTCCAACACATACATACGTATGATAAAGTTTAATGTGTAAGTTAGACATAGTGAGAGAGGAGCAAGAACTAATGATAAAATAGAACAATGATAATATGCTATAAATGTTCCGCCTCAAATATCTTATTGTACCATACTATATTTTCTGACCACAGTTTACCATGGGTACCTAAGCAATAGGAAGTGAAATTCCAGATAAGGGGGGACTACCACACCCACACACACAAATACACCTCCCACTACTGGTTCTGTTTGTGTAAACAACCTTGGGTCATACACTCTTATACCATTTGGTTTATTTCTGCTGTTATTGACTTACTTTCTTTAAATATTCCTTTTTGTACTCTAAGAGGGAAGGTAGCTGAATTCCCTCAGTTCAACATCAATCCACTCCATCTTACCTTTTTTGTTGTCTTTATTACCAATATCAGTTAGATTTTACTACATACGTGTCTTGGTCTGTAGTAATTCTATTAATACTACTTTGCATATTTCTCATCTAATTAATTTGGCTTCTGAATTTATATCAAACTTTCAATTGATCACTCCATATTCTTCCGGGAGGGATCTCAGAACTGTGCTCACTTGGCTTCAAATTTTATGGTTAGCTCCAGGGCCAACTTTGTAATTTATTGTTTTTAAAATCTGATCAATTCACTCAAATTCTCTAAGCTCTACTTATTGAATAGCCTTAATATTTCAATGCTATAATTTCTATAACATAAATTTTGAAGTTAAATAGTCTTGAATTTGAGTGCTGCATGTGTCATTTTTGAGAAAGTTGCTCCATCACTTTAAACTGCAATTTTCTCATCGTTAAAGAGGACTAGCTAATAGCTATATCACAGGGTTAACAAAATAATCAAATGAAATAGTTTATTACATACCTAGAAGTGCGTAGGATATAATAAAGTCTATGTAAGCTGTATCTATTATTGCTTTTACTATTATCACTATTATTTTATTTATTCATTTCTTAATTCACCATTATCCCTATCATTTCATTTATTCATTTCTTAATTCAATAAATGATTATCAAAAGCCTACTATCTATTGGCACTGTCTGTATCTCCTGACACATAGTAGGCACTTAAGAAACATCAATGGCCAAAATTGAAAATCATATGCTCTTGTGGAATTTAAGAAAACTATGGTGTTAGTAGCAAGCTTGAAACTTGTGCTCCAAGTGGGATACATTCAGTCTGCACACTGGCTGGTTGACTTTTCAGGTCTGGACTGGTTTGTCTGAGGATTTGTGGGCTGTGTCTGACCTAGGGTGTCTATAGCAGGGATAATGAGAACAAAAAACTCAGGCCCTCTCCATGTGTCCCAGCATCTGGTGGGTTATCTCAGGAATGTTCTCATGACAGTGGTAAAGAGATAAGAGCGAGTGGAAGCATTCAGTTGCTTTTTTAAGACTTTGAAGCAAGTCTGGCCATATCTCCTTGACCATATCAAGATACTTGGCCAGTCCAGTGTCAGAATGGGAGGGCAATATACACTTTATAATCACAAAGGACACAGATATAGATGGGGTAAAGACTTAGAACCATTACTGCAATCATTCTATTCCACCTGTGAAATACAATTTAGTGTGATGACATTTGCAACATACTTAGGAGGTCACTTCCCAAGTCGACTCTATAAGGTCACAATGGCATAGTATGTAACATTTATTTCTACACGCATGACTATTCTGCTATAAGTCTAACTTTGACAACAAATTTACATGATATGTACTAGCCCAATATTATTTAATCTCCTGCAGTATGGCTAGGGTCTAAAAACTATTGGTTTAAAGAAAACGTCTTTGTTTATATATGCCACATTTTTTAATCAATTTATCTACTGAAGGGCATCTAGGTTGGTTCCACAGGTGGAATGTAATGGACATCATTATCCAAAGTACATGTATGAAGACACGAATTGGTGTGAATATACTTTATATACAACCATAGATATGAAAAATTATGCTCTCTATGTATAATATGAATTATTCTACTGTCATTTATTAAAACATATCAATAAAAAATAAAGAAAACTTCTTGATTCAAAGGATCTAGAAAACTTGACAATGGAGTTTACAGGCCACACAGATATTTGATCCACAGACCCTGGATTTGCAAAAACATCCTATGAAGATCCTAGGCCTAAGTTAGCTCAGGCAGCAGAAGGTTGGGCAGGCAAGTGGGAGTGAGGTGTGTGCTGTTTTCAGAGGTCAGGGCCAAATGTTGGGTCAGGAAGTTCAAGACAGGCAGGAGAAGTTAATAGGTAGCCTGAATGCCAGGAGTCCGTGACATCACCTTGATGCTGAAGCAACTCTTTGGCCCAGATGGCAGCGTGGGATGTTTAGAACCTAAACATGGGGTCAAGAAAACACTTGCCTGGAGAGAGGGACCATGTGAAGGCTGCTGAGGATAGACACAGACAACATCTCTTAGTGGGACCACTTCTTCATTTTCACTTACACATATTACTCTTGTGCCGTAATGGCTTCATGTGCATTACAAGGCTCCTTGACTACCCACAAATAACCCACTCTCCTAGGAGTTTTGTTGATGAGCCTCCCTGGCATTGCTTTCCAGAATGGAAGTTTTAATGGTGCACCTTTTTACAGGTGTGCTTCCAGTGACTTCATTTGACCTTTTGATGAGTAGCTAGGAACAATGATGATTCATGTCTCTACTCCCTTTCTCTCAATATCCAGCATATTGGAATAAGGACCTACTCCTGAGTTGTCTCTCCAAACTCAGAAGTTTTCCAAACAACAATATTAGGTACCTTAAAGCCAATATTAAAACATGTATTTTGTCACAAAAATGTTATATATAGCTCATGCTTCAAAAAATTAAAAAATTTAGTTGTATATTGACGTAATACCTTTATTTTATTTATTTTTATGTGGTGCTGAGGATTGAACCCCATGCCTCAAACGTGCTAGGCAAGTACTCTACAATTAAGCCCCAGCCCCAGCCTGTACATCTCATTCTTTCTGCTTCCCCACCTCCAATAATGAAATGGTCTTCATCTTCATAAACATGGTTTCTTTGCTCAGTGTTTGATCAGATGAAGGCCTAACCAAGATGGAAGCTCCACATGAGAGGAGTCATTGCATTGTGTCCAGGTCAAGGTTAAGTCTGCTGTCACCCAGAAGAGGGAATGGTTTGGGTCCTCCCTTAGAATTTTCATACCTAAGTTGATGATAATAAAGGCTAAACATGGGGTTACAATCAAATGATGGGTCTTACAAGACTGGGTTATTGAAGTAGAATTGTGATATATTAGAAATATCTCTAGACTGGAAGCCAAAACATTTAGTTAAAAATGGTAATGTCATCCCATTGTTACCTGTTATGGGTGGAATTATGTCTCCTCCTCCCTCAAATTCACATGTTGAAATCCTTACTTCCAGGACCTCAGAATGTGACCTAATTTGGAAATAGAGTTATTGCAGATATAATTATTTCAAGATGAAATACTACTGGAGTAGGGTGGGTCTCTAATCCAGTATGACTGGTCTTCTTTTAAAAGGGGAAAATCCAGACATAGACACATAGGGAGAATGTCATATGAAAATTGGAGTCATGCTGTGATAAAAACAAGAAAAGTTGGGGGCTACCAGAAGCTGAAAGATACAAGGAAAGATCCTTCCCCAACAGGTTCATAAGGAGCATGGCCCTGTTGACACCTTGGCCTGGAACTTCTTCCCTCAAGAGCTGCAAGACAATACACTGCTGTTGTTTAAGCCATTTAATTTGTAATACCTTGTCATGGCAGCCCTAGAACACTACTACATTTGGCTGACATTTGGCTCAAGCATGCTACAGCATTGACCAAACAGAGGTTTGTCATTTGAGGGACAGATGGTGGAGCCATGAGTTGCCCTTGGATACTCATTTGGGTGAGGGCAGCTGTCCTCTGCTGTTCAGAGCTTCCTCAGGAATGTGAGGTATATGGTATGTGGTGGGTACTCTTAGTGCCCCACCCAGACTGGGAAACTTATTCCCTTGAAACTGATTTTTTCCATAGGACTTTCCTCAGCTATAGAAGGGCTCCTTTACCAGGGAAGCTACCTCCTTTACCTCCCCTTTCAGTCTGAAGCTAAGAATTGCTTTAACTCTGTGATGTCATTTGTGCGTCAGAGCCCCCATCAGATCAGGCTGCAGCTAGGCTCCAGCCAAGATCACACCTCTGCTCAGATTCTTCCCCTGTCCTCTCCTACTTCCTCCTCTTTCCTTCTGAGGGTTCATCCTTGATAAATCCCTGACTCAGTCTGTGCTCCTGGGGTACTTTACACTTTAGAGCTATTGGTCCTTTTTCCTTCACAAGCCAGAAAAAGTGGCCACGCTATTGAGAAGGAGACAGAGGGAAGGAAGAAGTGGCTCAGGGGAAGGCCATGGTTAAATGAAGGTAGGTGTTAAGGTGGTGGAGTTCACCTGGGCACCATCTCTCTTTCATTGCTGTCCTTATGGAGTCATCAGCCAACAATCATACTTGTCTCTGTGGTCATTATGGGTGTATGGACCTTGTTCCCATAGCCATCTTCTCATTGATTCCATCCTGAACTTTCCAAATGAGGGCCAGGTGGGTGAGAAGACTTGCGAAAGATGCCCTTTCCCAATCAGGTGAGTGTTGGGAGCTTGTCTGGCCAGCGTTTGCTCCTCCAGACCTGGCCTTGTCTGCCCTGTGTTCTTGGCATTGGCACTTGCCAACAGGACCCACTCAGTTGACAAAGAAACCCTTGGTGACCACCTTACCTCGGGTGAACCCTCAGGAGAGAAAGAGCGGAGGAGGCAGGGATGGGTGACTCAGACACGCTGGGTACATAGGTTCAAAGAGAAAGAGAACATTTGGGACTTAACAAAAGCAGTAAGAGGTCCTAAAGACCAAAGGTAAGGGCTGGAGATGTGGCTCAAGCGGTAACACGCTCGCCTGGCATGCGCGGGGCGCTGGGTTCGATCCTCAGCACCACATAAAAATAAAGATGTTGTGTCCACCAAAAACTGAAAAATAAATATTAAAAATAATTCTCTCTCCCTCTTTAAAAAATGCTTTTATAAGACCAAAGGTAAAAGAACAACAAGATCCCAAACAGTATGGGCCAGAACAATCTGGATCATGGGTTTCTTGGGCATATTTTCTTGTCAGAGATTCCTTTAAACCATGTGTCTTGCCTATCTACTGTTAAAAGGGCCTGACTGAAAGTTCATTTATATATAATGTTCATGTAAATAACATGAGAACCACAGCTAAAAATTCTGGTTCAAAAATATTCACATTGTGAAAAGATGGTCTCATTCTTATTCTGCTCCCGTTCACTCAGTTCAAGAGGGCAGCTTTTTTGTAGCCTTCCAGTGATCAGATGTTTCATTAACTAATACATGTGTGCATGTGTCTGTTACCACCTAGGTGATAGGGTCATATGTTTCTCTCCCGTATCTTGCTTTTTAATTTGGCATTAAACCATGGGATTCATTCCATACTAGTAATTGAGGCCTTTTTATTATTTTCACAGTTGAATCTTATTCCACAGTATAAATATGCCCACTACAGTTTAGTAAGCCCTTATTAGTGGAGCTTTAGGTGGTCTCCAAAAGTTTGGCTGCAGTGGACATGGCATTATTTCATATACTTGTGAGTATTCCTATGCGCTACAGGTGTAGAGTTAGAATTGCTGGATTAAAATATATATGCCCTTGAAGATTGGCATGTTATGCCATACTGTTCTCCATGAAGGTGGTACAAATTAGGTTCACTTGTGTAGCAGGCAGGGTGGACACCAGTATTACTAGCAGTGGACAAACTATTGCTGACAATTTTATAAAAGAAATTTTGTTGGAACACAGACAATATTTATTATGTGATCCTTTATTGAAAAAGCTTGCTCTTTTTTCACATGAACCAAGATGTGGAAACAGCTTAAATATCTATTGATGGGTGATTGAAGGAATAAATGTGGTATCTATCTATCTATCTATTTATCTATCTAGAAATATGATTCAATCCTACCATAAAATGAGATCTTGCCATTTGCTACAACATGGATGGATTTGGAGGACCTGTGCTAAGTGAAGTAAGTCAAATACAGGAAACACACACACACACACACACACACACAATCTCACTGACATGTGGAATCTTAAAAAAAGGAGTATAGAGAATAAACTAGTAGTTATCAGGGGTTAAGGTGGGGTGAAGGCAAATGATTGGGAGATGAAGGTCAGAGAACCAAATGTATCACATATATGGAGCCAATATGTCTAAACACAAAATATACAGCATGAGAGTTTATAAAATTACATCACATTAGGTATTTTTGTTAAATAAGCAGGTTTTAGCTACTCTTGTCACATAAAAGTAACTGTCACATAATAACATTGATTTGCTTCACCATAGTAGCTATTTTACTTACTGTCTGTATGTATTGTATAATATCATATTGTAAACCTTAAATATATGAAATAAAATGTTTTAAAAGAAGAATAAAAGTTTGCTGATCCCTGATCTATATCCTTTCAACGTAGAATAATACAACACTTTCTTATACTTCTTCTTCTTTTTTTATTTTTAATTTTTGTGGTGCTGGAGATCAAACTCAGGGCTTTGCACATGATTGGCAAGTGCTTTACCAGTGAGTTACACCCCCAGTCCAGTATCAGACTTTTTAATGCTTGCTAATTTGATGTAAATAAAAGGTATTTTATTTTAGATTTATATTTCACTTTTATGAGTTAGGTTGAAAATTCTTTCATATTTTTTTTCTATAAATCTTAAACTTGTATTCATATTTTTGCCTGTTTTTTTCTTTGAGGAAATCAGTTTTTGTTTTGATGATATAAATAGCAAGTTGTTGTTTTTCTTTTAACTTCAATTATAGTGTTGATTTTTGGCATGCAGAAATGTTTGGTTTTTGTGTAATTGAATATATTCTGTCATTTTTTTTTGTAATTTCAGATTTTCTGTCATATTTACAAAAATCTTTCCCACTGTTCTTTTCTTCTTTACATTTTAATACACACTTTATGCATTTGGAATTTTATTGTAGGGCATGACCTAGCAATGAATCCCTGTTGCTTTTTTCCAGAAGGCTGGTCAGTTGTCTGAAGTTCCCATTTATTAACTAGTCAGAATTGATCAGAAACACTGTCTATATCATGAGCTAAATTCCACTTTTATTTAACTCTATTTCTGAATGTTTATTTTGTCCACCATAATAATTCTTCTAGTTTCATTATATATTCTAACTTCAGAGTGGGTTCATTTTCCCTCATCACTTCTCTTTCTTTCTTTCTTTCTTTAATTTTATACCAGGTATTGAACCCAGGGGTGCTCAACCACCGAGACACAGCTCCACTCTCTTTTTATTTTTTATTTTGAGACTGGTTCTCTCTAAGTTGCTTAGAGCCTTGCTAAGTTGCTGAAGCTGGCTTTGAACTTGCAGTCCTCCTGCCTCAGCCTCCTGAGCCTCTGAGATTAGAGGTGTGTGCTGCCACATCTGGTATTGCTTTTCTTTTATAGATGAATTTTTCTGGTTATCTTGCCATTTTCTCTTTTTTCTATATGAATATCAGAATTAGCTTATGGTTTTTAAAGAGACTTTGTTACTTCTTATTTCTCAAACCTCTATTGAGAACTAACTCAAACCTAAGCTAGCCTACTGGACCTTGAGACCAAGTGGAACAGCTGAGTCCTCCCAGCTGAGACCATCCCAGACCAGCTGCCTCCAGTTGACTTTGCAGTTGACTGCAGATACAGAAGGAAATCTATCTAATAGATAGATAGATAGATAGATATCTATCTAATAGCTTGTCTGATCCAGATGGGCAGAGTTGCCCAGACAACCTATAAATTAATAGGGAAAAATGAATACTTATTGTTGTTTTTCATTGAGGTTCTATAGTAATTGTTACACAGCATTATCATGGCACTAGACAACTGATAAATGAATAAATGAGAGGCAGAACCTACAGAGACAAAGAGGTGCCCTATACTGGACTCTTAGGACACACATTATTTAGAGGCCAAACACAGGGACTCAGATGCAGTCTTACCTTCAATTATACTCTTTTTTCTAAATGATAATACTAAATGACAATGTCTTACTCAGAACAAGTGATATTTAACACATATGGGCAATGTCCTGTATTAATAATTTGAGACTGATAAATAAAATTTTTTTCATTTAGTTAATCAAAAACTTTTAGTAAGTGCTTTGTCATATCTGGCATGGTCAAATATTCTAAAATAAAAATGAAGTCAATGGTCTGTATGTGTGATTGCTCATTCCACTGAGCAGTCACACATACAGATCATTACAAAGTATGAAAAACATTAACAGGAGTTTTAGTAAGGTCTCTTAATCCTTTACTTTATTTGGAGGTGTCTTGAGAGAAATGATTACAGTCTCAAAGAATTACATTCAAATTAAGCAAAACCAAGTACATAGAAAATATACACTGAGTTGGGACAAAAGGTCAGAAAACTGCCTTATAATACAGATTGTGGACAAGACTGATCATAGTTCATTGGTGACCCAATCCATTTTCATTACATTTCTCACCTTCCTTTGTAGTTTGGTGTAGTCTGTGACTGAGTTTTTAGCCAGTGGAATGAGTAGGTCCATCAAAACTCCTCCATGTGATCCTGTTGAATTTTTTTGCCTTCCACTGGCGTGAGGCAGAGGAGCCCACTGACCTTGGAAACCAGTATTGAAGATGGCAAAGCAGCATTATAAAAAAAGCCTGATCACTGATTGGTCAGAATTTAGAATGATTTAGAATCATGTTGCCTGCCAATTAGGGACACCAATTTTGCACTTAATGATGGCCAGAAGAAATTTCTGTCGTGTTTGAACCATTATATATATTTATATTTATTACAGCAGCTAATGCTATCCTCATACATCCTTACTAAGGAAATTGTACTAAAATCTGCTATCTGATATTTCTAGAACAAGCTTGTGTAATAGTAATTATTTTAAAGGACATATTTTGACTTTCCCCTCAATTCGAATCAAGTAATAACAACCTATGTCACTTAAATAAACTACAACATAAAAACAGTAGATGTAGACATAGTTTAGAAGTAGAGGGGTTGCTGTGATAAACTAAGGAGACTCAGTTTGGAAGGCTCCTTAGAAAATGTGAATTATAAACAGAATATTGAAGGAGGGAAGGGACTGTTGTAGTAATGAGTAAAAATGGGCATTTTAAGAGAGAGAAACAGTTTTGTCATTATTTTTTTAATAAAAAATGACCAGTCCAATGACCAATGATCTTTGATTATCATCTATGGAATAACCTAGGTTATTAGTGAAATAATACAGCAAAGGTTCTGTAAGAAATTACCTTGGTGCTTGTATTACCATATCTTTAGCTTACTTTAAGTTTTATCTGCAGTAGTGATGGATGATGCTTCCAGCTTCAGTGCCCTCTTCCAGAGAGTTACTGATTTCTGTCTTAGTAGCTTCTCCCACACCTGGAAGATCCAAGTGAAGCCCCATCATGTGGCACTAGTGCCCTGGTGTCAAATCTTCCCCAAAAGGGAGACTAGCAGGGTGATTGATGTCTCAGTTTCCCATATCTTAGGTGAATAGTCCTAGGAAGCATTCAGAATGCTCCTCAGAATGGTGGGACCAGTTACATACAGCAGTGACTTTGTGGCAATGTCTCCTACATTAGCCTACGCTTCCTTCCTTTTTCTTTCTCTCTTCTCTTACTTCTCCTTGGGATCAATTCCAAAAGAAGGTACCTGAATCCATGTCTTGTCTCAAGGCCTGCTTTTAGGAGAAGACAAAGTATAAACCCAATTTCAATTTTTGTCTTTGAACAAAAGTTTGACTTTGTTGTAAGCACAGACTAGATTCTGCTTCTAATGCCAGCTGTTATTTCCTTTGGAAATTCAAGATCTTATGACATTATGTCTAATCATAGTAAATTAAATGTTATTTAACACAACATATATACAAACTCCAATATATGTTATTTATGCAATTTTCAACAAAGATTTTTTGAATACCTTCTTGATATATCAGTTTTTTCTTTTTATTTCTGAATATATTTTCCTTACTCTTTTCCTGACCTCAATCATGATCTGCCTGAAATTGATAAATCGTGTATCTTGTGCCTCTTACAGGTAATTCTAGAAAACTGTCTTGCACATTTTAGGTGCTCCAATTTTTGTTGAATGGAACTGCACTATAAAATGGTACATAGTGATTGCTTAGAACCAAATCTCTTTGAATGGGGTGTGTGACGTCTAGAGTCTTATCTAGAATAAATGAATAAGCTGAGATAAAGTTTCAGAGATCCATTGGGTGTGTCCTCATTCACCTTTATTTTCTGACAACAAACTATAAAAGCTCCAACAGGTTGGGACTGACCTAAGATGGCAGAAGTTTTGACAATTCTTTTGTCATTTTTTTTCTTCCTAGTGTGTTCACAGGAGCCACTTGTCCCCTTTCCTGGTTTTTAGTATTTTATGATGCTACCTTGACCTATTCGTCCCCACATTAACTCATCTGCAACATTTATCCTCTTTTATAATAATTAGCATTTGTGGGCTGGGGATGTAGCTCATTGGAAGAGCATTTTCTGGCTTGTGTAAAGCTCTGGGTTGGATCCCCAGCACAATAAAAAAGGAAAACAAAACAAAAGAAAACATAAACAAACCAACATTTGCATATTCCATTCTGTCCTGGCTCTGCTCTGTTGCATTTATTCCTCATAAAATCCCATTTTACAGGTAAGTAAAGAAAGTAAAGAGAGATTTGTGTGTTGCCCAGTTTCACAGAGCTAGTAGGTAGTAGAGTTGGGATGTGATTCAAATAGTCTGCATCCAGATCCACAGACTCCAGCATTATGCTATATGTATTTTTGAGTCTGTCCTTGAAAACCTTTCCTGTTTTCAATAATTTAATTCCTTTTTCCTGAGTTTACTTGCACTTAAGTTTTGTCTAGTTTATCTGTAATGCACGTGGGCACACTGATGGATCTGTAGCCTAGTACAGTGTCTTTAGTGGTGAGAATTTTAGGCACCAGTGAATTAGATATTTTAGGGAAAAATTGTCCTTTCAGTGTCTCCAAGTCTCAGCTTGTCCTGGGCCAAATATCTGTGATGCTTTTAGGAATAGGGTGGGGATTGAAGATGCCCAGATCCTCCAACTGGTCTGCCATATACATTTATTAGCAAATTTCTGACTAAATTGGAAATATGGCCAGAACATAAACAAAACCTATAGAAAATTGAAACTTATTTTACTTCTCACCATGAATCTCCCTCAGACTTGTTATGTCCCTAAACACCTGGAATTGTAACTTTGTCCCATTCTTTGCTGCTTCATGATATTTTAAAACCATTCAAAAGCAGAACCCTTTGGCAGAGGTAGTGAGGGATGGGAGTTAATCTGAAAAACTAAGTTCTTACTGCTTACACCTTGACTGATATTTAGTGATGGCCATCTTTGTAGAAGGCACTGGGCCATATTCTGTGGGGGACAGAGAGATATAAGGAGGTAAATGTGCTCATATTTCAGGGGCTCATTAATTTAGAAATTACAACTCTACATACTCTTCCTTGAGATTCTGCAGAAATTGAGAAATAGATGCAGAATCCAGCGTAGGATAAAATATATCTGTTTGATTGCTGGTCAGCCTGCACTGGGGAATATGGCAATATGTACTGACAACCTAGCTTTCTAATATCCTCATTGTCTTACCTAGTGGACTAAGCCCCTTACACTTGTAGTGCAGAAGCCCTGTCCCAGTGAGCTTACTCCAGGTGGGAGCACACAGGATGCAAGCAGGGTGGTCCCAGAAGGAAGAGTTCAGAAGGGATCCTAGGCCTTTCAATCTTACTGGTGAGATGAGTCACTAAGTTTCCTTTGTGAGAAGAGTAAGCCAGGATAGAGGGAAGAGACTAACCCCACCCCCATATTTCTATAAATTAGAGTTTCTCTTTTGTCAGTCAAGGCAAAAATGCATAGATGGGCCAAAACACCCTTTTCTAAAACATGTTTGATAATAGAAGGTATCGAGTGATTACACTCAAAAAAGGGGGGTGGATAAAGGGCTAAAGTTTGTCTTTATATAACATCACCTGGGGTTCTTGGTGTGTTTTATAGGGAACACTGAAAGAATCTATAATTTTCTATACATTTTTATTGTGCTCTAACAGCCTCTTCATCATACTAGTTTTTCAATAGGTAAAAGATCAGTTAATTTCCAACAAATGTGTTTTCTTATCTTTTTAAAAATATTATCTATTATACAGAAATATAATTGTGGTACATGTTAATGGAGTTCCATGTAATGCTTGATAAAAGTATATATTACACAATGTTTAAATCAGGTTAAACATATTTATGTCCTCAAATATTTATCAATTGTTTTTGATAAAAACTTTAATATTCTGTCCTCTAGCTTCTTGAAATGTACACTACATAATTGTTACGCATAGTCACCATACTGAGCAATAGTATTCCAGAGGTCCTTGTTCCTACACATAACTGAGCACCCATTAATCAAATTTCTCCCACCCTTCCCCCTATGTATTTTCAAAGTGGATTTATTAGAGAAAATGAATGTCAAGTGCATTGTTGTGGAAAATCATTCTCCTGGAGTGTTCCTTACATGGAGATAAAATGGTGTGTATGTTTGCATATGGGAAAAATTTAAGAAACAGAATCCACAGCCAAATAAAGAGGAGAAAATCAATAAAGGAGGCCTTGATTCAGAATGTTTCAGAGCTATTAGCATACAACTGTGAAATCATGACTTTCTAAAGGGTTGATGTAATATGAAGCATTAATTAAATGTGTTCATGGAACTGATATTGAGAATTGAACAGGGAAATTAAACTAGAGAATCAGGTTAATGTGGTCTAAGGAGATAACTTTGTGAAATGTGGTGACAAGGACTGAGCTTTGCAGAGCTGGCACTGGACAAGAAGGGAAATCTCTCTGGACTGAGCAGTCAACACAGTCTTAGGTTGAATATGGAACTTTATTGGACATTGACCAATGGGAGAATCTAATGGCAAAGAAAGAAGTTGGTATTCCAGCTGGGGAACCCACACTGGCCTGGAATCACTGAGGAAAAGTCAAAGAAGCAAAGAAGATGAAAGTCATTGTGCATAAAATTAGATTTAAAATAAAATTCTAGTTTTGGTCATTACAAAAGTAGTTTCTGGAAATACCTATAACATACATTTTAGTACCTAAAAGAAATAATCCGAGGGACATATTTGGCAATTTAAGGTTTTGATATTTTGGCATTTTAAACAGAAGAAAGTGGTGGGAGAGTCAAATGCATGCAGAGGAGATGATCAGCGATGAGGAAAGTGTTGACTGGCACCTATGTAGCCATGCCAGCCCCTCACCTTGGAGGAATGGTGTTTATATTAAACAAATGTGCCCCAAACAGTGGTAACCTCTTCTGGATTTTTGCATGATAACATTATAATTTCATTTTACGTGTCTCACTAGGCTGCCTTTGGTATCACTTCTTTTGGATTTTGTCATGTGTTTGCATTTCCTCTGTATCTCCCCTGAGTACACAGCTTTGGATGCTTAGGGAGGGCTGCCTAGTTCTGTTGGCATCCCAGAAAATGTTTCCAGAAAGAATCAGGAGCTTGTTGCTGAAGCCGAAGCTTTCTGACTAGTGTCTGTGGAATGGAGCTGTCTCATCTGCTTTGGGATTTTAATTACCTAGGGGTGTTGGGTGCATTCAAATTACCTGTCTCTTCCATGAGTTCATCATGACAGTACAGAGCCTGCCATCTAAGAGAGCCAAGCACAGATAATTGCCATGGGAACCTGAAGGCAACATACCGGCTCCTGTGGGACTGAGCTTTGGACTGAGCTGGCACTGAACAGTGTTCATTCATTGTAGATGCTCAAGTGGAGAAGTCACCATTTCTCTTCCATTGACTTTACTGTGTTTTTGGTAGCCAAATAGATCCATAAAATAATAACTTTTAGGGTAGTGATCAGGATCTCCAGAGGCTTTTCATATCTATGCTTAAGTGTAACATAATTTCCATGTGATGTAAATTTAGGCCATAGGAGCTGAACATTTTTTCCTCTTTTCTTCAAAAATTCAAAATTTCCTGTTTGTGATTAGTAAAATGATCATAAATAGATGCATGTGTGATACCATGGGGGTAATAACAAATGTATTCCTTTGTTTAAATTTTTTTCCTATAATCTTTGTCACACCATTAATTGCTAACTTTTTAAAAAAAATTCCAGGTATGATATGTGTAGTATTTTGCTACCAGAACATTCATATTCAGATTCAGATGTCATTTAATGAATCCATACTAGGTATCAGGATGTGTGCTAGATGCTTTATGTTTGCTTTCTCACTTCATCTTTACAACTGTGATAAAATATTGTTTCTATTTTGTTGATGCATAAACAGACTAAAGAGGGACTATAACTTTCTGTCTTATTTCTATTTGTGCTGCCATAACAGAATACCTGAGACTAGGCAAATTATAAAGAACAGAGATTAATTTCTTACAGTTCTGGAGGCTGGGAAGTCTAAGGTCAAGTGCTTATGTCTGGCCAGGGCCTTCTTGCTGTGTCATCCTATGATAGAAGGCAGAAAGGCAAAGAGAATTGCATGTCTGAGAGAGCAAGAGATTGAACTTGCAGGTTTAAGCCCTTTTATAATGGCATTGAGATGGCATTACCCAAACACCTGACCTCCCAACCCTATTGCATGGAGGATTAAATTTCTAAAACATGAAATTTGGGGAACACATTTAAGTCATAGCATTTACCAAACACCACACAGCCTGTGATAGATAGGGACTGAAAATCACGTTTTTGGTCCTTTCCCTACTTTCCACAGGACCTGTGAATGAGGCGTGCTGAAGACTAGTTGTGGCATATTCAATGTTTTTGGTTTTATTTAGATAAAAAAGTCAATTTTTTTTGGTGGTTCATTTTAACTCAAGGCCATGATAAAATTAGAAGCATAAGTATTGGACAGATTTTGAGTGGAGGGATGCTCAGAGTGTGTTTCCTAAGAAGAACCTCCTGCAATCTCTTAGGGAGATCTCTTTGCTCACCAATGTCATGGTATCCTTAGAACTTTCAGAGGATCTATTAAGTGATAAGGACTACCTGCCTGTCACCTCACCTGTTCACTGAGACATTTACTCTGGCTGCCACTGATAATTGAATCAAATTTGAACTCTGCTTCTGATCACTCTCCACTGGTTGCCCTCCATTCCTAACAGGTATAATTCCTATTTTTCCCTCAGACACTCTTCCATGTGGCTCCTCTCTATTTGTATCATCTTCATTCTTAGGGGTTTGATTCAAGTCTTGTTGGTCTGGGAAGACCCCACTAGTGATGCTCTTTTCTCAGATACTTGACTTTTCAAACAATGGCACTGGAGTTTGAAGCCTCTGGAGAATGTTTCCCAGAAACAATGAAGGAGTTGCAAAGGGAGGGAATCCTTGCTGTTTACTCCAATGGACACTAGAACAACCAGGATTTTTTTTTTCCCTTCTGTTTGGTGGATAGGAGCTCTGCTTGCAAAAAAGCTTCACATTTTCCATTTTGATAGTGCGTAAGCACCAGGGGGTGGTGTTGTCTATAGGGCTTATGAGCATTAGGTTTTAAACTGGGGTGTTGGCTCAGGCCAGAAACATCTTGCAGGTGACTGATTTATAAAAGTCAGGAAGCTAATTTATTAATTTAGCTTGGGAAACATAGCACTGAGGACTGGAACGCCTTAGTCAGCCTGGTTAGGGCACTCGCTTCTTGAAAGCAAGCCTAGTTACCTGGAAAATCATGCTTTTTCCTAGGGGCCAGGAGATCATGGAAACAGAACTAGACGTCATTTGGAACTAGCAATGTTTCAGAGCCAAAGTAAATCTCTACACTCTAAACTGGTAGTTCCCAAACTTTAGTATGCCTCAGACTCACCTTGATTTGAGTCCCAATCCTAGAGTTAATTGTGTGTGTGTGTGCACAAGGAATAGGATTTAGTATTTCTAAGAAATTTCCAGATAATGCTGGTGCTGCTAGTCTGGGGTCACAGTTTGAGAACCACTGGTCTCAATCATTAAAAGGAAACCTTAATTATACACACACACACACAACCCACCTTTCCTTTGGATATTCCTGGTGGGCACTGTTAACTTCGGACTATTTTTTTTTTTTCATGTGATCTAAGACTTACTAACTTGTAATTCCACGGCCTTTCTCCAAATCTCTACATGAGAGTCAATATAATGGATGAATCAATTTCTCTTGACTGGTTAAAATGAACACTTTAGATCTGTATTTCTGAAATGACTCCCAGGCCACCCATCTTTCTTGGAGTGTCAATATTTTTAAGCCCTTTAGTCACAAACTTAGAGTCCATCTTTTTTTTTTAACCTCTTCCACTCCTTCCACAGACAAACATACTCCCTGAGGGCTAAATCTTAAACTATTTGCATAGTTTACCAATGTTTTTTTTTGTGGAAAGCATTATTTATTTTGGAGAAAGAGGACTCATTTTATTTTTTCTTCACATATCTTTGATTTCATTTTTCCACCGTGCCAAGTGCCCAGTGAATGTGAACAATGGTGCTCTTCTTCTGCCTATTTTTGCCATGAGGTAATAAAGTGAAAGACAGTTGGTTGTAATTTGCCACCAATAGAGATTTCCTGCCTAAAAGTTTAACAAGAGCATGAGTCACAGTGTCATGGATATATGAAAATAAGCTGTGACCCATGTCCGGAGAGTAATTAAACCCAGGCTAATGAGGACCAAGTGGTTGGTGTGCACAGCCTAAATGCAGTCATTGATGCTTTCTGCTTTTTCTTCTATTATCTTTTAGGCTTCCTGAGGAGCTGGCTTGGCTCCCCAAGGGATCTAGTAAGCCTTGAACTATGGGATCCATTATGGGAATGGTGATTGTGGAGGACTGAAGTAGATGCAGCTGGTGACTGAACTGGAGAATGAGATCTAATACTCAAAATATTAGAGGATTTCGTTTCCCCATTTAATGGTTTTTGATAGTTCTTTTCTAGCCCACAATGAAATGCTTGTCATATACTCACATGGGTCTTGGGTGACATCATAGTGACATCCATTTCAGTAGATATGCTAAGGCAGGACCTCCAGAACCTCTATTTCCCACTAGTTGACCTTGGTTTAATCAGAATGGTACAGAAGATTGGGAGCTGGAGATTGTTAGGCATCACTGCGACCTTTTAATTAAAATTTCAGTTAAAATGTTCTGTGTACTGACTTTTGTTCCAAGCCTGGACAATTTGTTACCTGTGATTATTCTCTCTGTGTTTCAAGAGGCTTTTCCTCTTTTTCTGTTTCTTGCTCCTTGGGTAGTGTGCTAAGCTTTCCTCCATCTTACTTCTCGCTCCTGTTTCCTCCCTCTGTTCTCTTCCTCTCTTTCTTACCTGTCACATGGAAGAAAAAGACAATCAAGAGAAGTCTTCTTAGAAGAAACAGGTGGGTGCTAGACATCCAGTCCAGTTTGCGGGGCGGGGGTTGTAAATGTTTTTCTCCCCGCTTCAGAAAAAGCATGTGACTCATGATCTGGTTCAGAATTAGCTTCCTCATACAGTTCTGGGTTTCAATGGTCCATGAAAGATATCTTATGAAAGATTTAAGAGGTGGAGGTGAACCAAACAGCCATATAGTTATCGTACTTGGGAGATCTGGGCATCTGGTGCTTCTGCTGATCATGCATGTCATCAGTTTAGCCACAGGTTTATTCAGATAGCTGGTCTTGCAGTTCCTGTCGCTCCTGCTGCATCTTCCTTCATCTGCTCCACCACCTCCTGGACCAGGTGCATCTGGTTCTGTGATGAAAAACCCCAGGAGAATACTCTGTCATTGAAAGTTGGAAGCTTAGGAGAAATTAGAAAATAATACAGGTTCCAGTGAGACTTTGAGGATTCCAGCCCATCCTTGCAGGTCCAATGTGTCCTTGCTTTCCTTACTTCACAACCATATTTCCTTTCTGAGAGTTGACTTTTCCAGCTTCAGACTTCAGCAACAGAGTTGAAGGCACAGTCTCATGTGGGCCATTTAATCAGCTCCCACCACTGCATAAGAACAAATCCCTGTGATAAATCCCTTATTAGCCATCTCCTGGAAATCGGCTTCTTTGATTAAACCCTGGCTTGATATACCATACCTCAGTTATGATTCTTAGGCAGGGGAACCACTTGTAGCATCTCTGATTGGAATCTATCCATGGGGAATTTAGTCAGTGAGTTTTGGAATTATCAAGCACCTGGTGCCCAACCTGGGAGCTGTGTTAGAATACTCTAAGTGTTTGAATCTGAATGATCAACTAGACATTATTAGCTGATTCCACTGATCGCACTTTATGCAAACCAGCCCTGGGAAGAGGAGTCTCAGGTGCTGTGAAGCCACTCTGCAAACTGTCCTTAAGATTCAGGAACTTCCAAGTAATAAAGGGATGAAATTTCTTTGCATCTTGGGCCTGGAACTTCCAAATGGCAGATACCATGTGCTAAATTCTTTTGACTAATGCAAAGGAAGATGGCAGGAAGAGAAAGGAAACTTTCTCTGTTATTGTTCTTTATGTCCTCTTCCATATTACCCATCATTTCACAGTTCTAGAGCACCTGCATGTGACTATCAAAAGTGAATATCATGCTTGGAAACTTGACAGTCTGGGAGAAGAAAAAAACAATCTTCATGTTGATGGAATTCCATCTTCAGCTTGGGAAGTTGCATAGGACAGTACTATTCGTCATGGCCCTTCTCTTTTTATCTGGTTACTTGCTTTAGGATCTTTCTAAAGAAGCAGCCAGAAAAAGAACCTCCCTGAATTCCTTTTTTGGGGGAGAAAAGAATTTTTTTAACCATGATTTAGAATTAAATTATAAGCCTTTAATCTACCTTTTTTAATTCAGAAAAGCACAATACAAAAAGGTCCCAGAATTTTTCTATTCTAAGACTCTTAACACAAGCTTACTTTTAAGTTGAGGTTATGACAAACCACTTCAAAGCAATGGAAATGGCATGAAGCAACACAGTCGAAATCTTTGCTTATGTTTCCCTGCTTTATTGCCTTATTTCTTTCCTTACAACCATAGCAGACAAAACAAAGTAGAAGGTGTGGTATTCTTGGTGTTCTCAAGCTCCACTTTAGGCAGGGGACCCTTTTATATCTTTTATTACATGACTGTACTAATCCTTAATTCACACTTAAGTAAGAAAGGTGGACCACATCTTTCTGGACAGAGGGATGGGGATAGATGGACAATTTTTGAATTTAAGAGTTTAATCTTTAGGAAAAATAATTTAGACTTCACCTGAATGTTTGGAGAGAGATGTTTTTGTAGATTGAAGTCCTTTTCTCTACCTCTAAAATCATTCCCATCAGAAAGTAACAGTGCCACTTATAACAAGATCTCTTCTGCCTTCTTTCCTTAGTTTCTGAGTTGCACAAAAAGCCTAAGAGTAGAAGTAGAAAATACCACCAGATCACATCTGGATGTGTGCATGGGGTATTTAAACTCATCTGGAGTGAGCCCAGGTCACCTTTGAGAGTACTGGCTAAAAACCTGGTTGAGTGAATTTCTTCACTTCTTGGATAAAGTGGAGGTGGAAGTGGGAACAACTTTGTGTATTTAAGAAAAAGCCACTCGCATGCGCTCTCTTTCTCTCTCTCTCTCTGTCTACACACACACACACACACACACACATACACAAACATAAGTGCTCTATATATTTAGGTGCATTTTGAAACTACTAGACCAGGGAGAACTGGGTTGGATGTAAGAGGATATCTGAATAGTATGGCGATTGTAGATTTGGGCTTGTTATAATTTATATTTGGGGAAAGAGAAACAGAGGCAGGTTTCTGGGCATTTTCTGCATGCCTTTGGGCCATAAAATATTATATTTGAGCAACAAAAGCAGTTGCTCAGTTTTGGCCAACTCGCTGAAAGTAAAGGTTTGCGTTAGAGTTTGTTTGGCTGTTACTGTGGCCATGGACTAAATCACTTTTTAAAAAGCCACCTTTTCTCTACACAGTTGGAAAGATGAAGGCAGGTGAGTTAGTTTCTCTGAACACTCTCAACCAAGCACCTGTTTTCTGATAATGTTTGAATACTTATGAGAAGGAAGCTGAATTACAGCTTTAATCCAGGAATGCACAATATGATTCAAGGTTATCTTATTTGGGTGTAGCTCTATTCCACAATCTCTGGATACCATGTTAGTATCCTAACTAAGAGGCCTGTTCATGTGGGAAAAAAATTGAGAATTCATACCCTTGCCTACATTGTGCATTTTGGTCCTTATTGATTACTGTCTTTCTGCTTACTCCAGATGTTTTGTATCTATTTAGTAAGGTTGACAGAAGGAAAGAAATATGCACCAATTGTAGCTTACATTCTGACTTCCTTAACCAAAGATTAGTTTGATTCAGACTTAGTCTTAATATAAATGGGATCATTTAGCATGAGTTTTTTTTTTTTTTGCTAAGCATAGCATCTTTGAGATTCATCTATGGTATTGGCAATTTCACTGTATAACAATATGCAACACACTATGCTCTTGCTAATGGATTTCAGCTTTTGTTGTTTTGACTTTTATGAAAATCTCTTATGAACATTCCTATTTGTGTCTTTTTGATGGATATAAGCACTTATTTTTCTTGAGAGTAGAATTGCTAGGTGATAGAATAAGCATGTTAACAGTCTTAGAAGAATCTGTCAGCTTTTACATGAACTTGTGCTTTCCAGAACAGTTTATCCATTTTCCAAAGTGTAATGTGCTAATGAGAGGAAGGTATGATTAAACTGATGGAAGCAGTTGTTTCCATAGTGCTTTATGGTGACAAGTCTACATGAAGCCTCTAAAGGATAGAAGAGAAAATAGGAGTGAGAAAAGTTATTTGCTGAGGTGGTTTGGAGTTGGTTGTTAGAGTGACATAAAGTCAGTAATCATTTTTTTTCTGGGGTCTTTAGTAAACTGACAATCCTTGTTTGGATTTTGAGAGGTAGATTTTTGGAGACTTACATGGAGGTGAGAATGAGATGTCTTATGTTGGATTCTATTGGAGTGGAACATTGCCTTCAGATTAATTGAGAAATGCTCTTGGGAATAGCACTGCTAAGAGAATGAGGGTGGTAGAATTAAGGAAAGGTGAATGTTAGGGGAGTTTGTAATTAAATTAATTCAATGAATCTCACTATTAATTAGCTACTAGTTGATATAATTAATAATTATAATATAATATAATTGATGATCAATTAATTTTAATTTTTAATTTTTTTGTGGTAGTAGAGATTGAACCCAAGGCCCTGCCCATGCTAGGCAAATGCTCTACCACTGAACTACATTACCAACTCTTTTTTGTTTTATTTTGGCATGAGGTCTTTCTAAGTTGCCCAGTCTGGTTTCAAACTTGTGTTCCTGCTACTTTCAGCCTTCTGAGTAGCTGGGATGATGGGCAGGTACCACTGTGCCCAGCTGCAATTTTAAATTGAAAAGGTGAAAACTTGGTAAACACCTGACTATGGTAAGGAAGGTGTTGTGCAGATAGGTAGGAGAACTTTTTAGGTTGATGATACAGCAAGTTCAAAGATCTGCATGGCAGGGCACTTGAAAAATTTGAGAAACAATTAGACTAATGTGGCTGGAACAGGATAAATGAGGGGAAGAAAAGAGAAAGAAGCCAGAGAGGTAACAGAGACAACAGGAGCAATGGGTAATAGATCATGTATAAGCTTTGACCTACCACACAGCAATATTACAAGAAGTCACGTCCCCTGACCCTGAATAACCCTGGAGGTGTATGCATCCCAGTTTGGGAGCACTTCCCTAGATAACTCAGAAAATGCTTTTGTGACCGGTGTCCAAATCATTCTTAATTTTTTGTCTTCTCAGTACTCTTCAGTGACCGATTGAATACTTTGAGGTTCATCTCTTCCTTTGTCAGCTCTTTTTCTTCTTCACTGTTGTACTCCTCAGCCATCTTATTCTTTCTCCATGGCTACATACCAGTTTGAGCAATCATGAAAAGAAAGTGACTCCACCTGACCATGTTGCCATGGGTCGGTAGACCTGCATAAGGGGAGAAGAGGACAGACCATTGAAACAATTTTCTAAAATGAGATTGGGAATTTTTTCCCCCCTGGGTTATCCTTTGTCAACCTAAGTGGACAATACTGTATTCTATGCCAGAATGAAAGGTAAGGATTCAAATTATACTCCATCAAATCATAGACCTGGGCCTATGTGCAGACTCTGACCCCACAAAAATATTCAAATACTTGAGAGCGAGAAATAAAATGAAGTGTATATTGGGCTTAACATAATATTAGGAGTGATATAAATCTTACCACAATGCCACAGCCTGACCCAAAGCAAAGCTTTCTTGATACTCTGGATCTTCTACTTATTTGAACAGTGTAGAATGATAGATTAGAATTGAGATCTTAGCTGAGACTATGATGTTTTAAAAGACCATGTTAATTTTGTTTAGTTTCTTTCCCATTTCCAGTTGACACCTATTTGGCAGTCACCTATGTCACTTTCAAAATTCCTGTTCAAGATTAGCAAATATAGAGATTGAATAGTTAGTTATTCCTCTAAATAAAAGCTTTTCCTTGGACTTTTTGAATATTTTGCTTTTTTAATGTTGGTAAAATGCTCTCCTAGTCAATCTTGGTATGCATTTAAGGAATAGTTAGGTTAAGATGAATTCTGCTGATATATTCAATTGAATTCTGAAAGCCCGATTTTAAAACACTATCTAGTCTATCATTGTTTCCAGTTTTAGATGGTAGATAAGGCTTTTTCCTACTCTTTTATAGTATTTTATCTGCTACTTAATGCTGTCTTTTAAAGCACCATGAAAAATCTGAGGGCTTATATTGGAATGCTTATTATGTGAGCATTTGAGAAAACTCAAATCATGAATGCTCAAGCCCCTCATAGGATTACACGTGATCAGAACAGGATCTTCACTTTTTTTTCCCCATAGATTGGGCACTTGTAAGGGTTAGTGTGTGTTTTATTTATTCATTCAGCTAATGATTATTGAAACTTTACCATGGATACTAGACTAGACTTAAGGATGCAAAAGTAATTGAATTGAATCTTGATCCAGGGAATGTATATTTTAGCTAAAGAGAGAGACATACCCTAATAATTAAACACTAAGAGTGGTCATAAGGACCTCAAAGTGTCTGAGAGAACAGAGCTAGGAGCCTTCTTAGAAAGTTGGAGATGACTTGCCTAGACGGTGACACTAAATTGCACCATAAAGTACAAGTAGAACTTTAACAGATACAGAATAGAAGAATAAAATCTCTGAACAGTGGAAAGAACATGTACACAGGAAAAGAATGGTTAAATATCTTGACAAATCTGAGAAAGTTAGAAGTTAGCATAGCTGGCATTTAGCATGCATATTGTAGGATGTGAACAGGAAACAAGAATCCTGGAGACAAAGTAGAAGAGTCAGCCATCAGAAGTTTGCATTCCATCTGCATAGGCACTTGATATATAGGCCATGGTAGCCAACTTAAACCTCTAAATGAAATATCTACACCAGAAGACATCTTTACAAGGTATATATATTTGGCAGTATTCATATGGACATCACGATTGTTCAGATAAGATATGAAAATCTGAGAGTCTGAATTAAGAAGTTATGAGAGAAAGAGACAAATTTCTACAATTTTTTTTTTGGGGGGGTACCAGGGATTGAACTCAGGGGTACTCAACTACTGAGCCACATCCCCAGCCCTATTTTGTATTTTATTTAGAGACAGGGTCTTACTGAGTTGCTTAGTGCCTCACTGTTTCTGAGGCTGGCTTTGAATGTGTGATCCTCCTGCTTTAGTCACCTGAGCTACTGGGATTACAGGTGTGCACCACCATGCCTGGCAAATTTACACACAGTTTTTTTTTTTTAAAGAGAGAGAGAGAGAGAGAGAGAGAGAGAGAGAGAGAATTTTTTTAATATTTATTTTTTAGTTTTCTGTGGACACAACATCTTTTTTTAAAAAATTTTTATGTGGTGCTGAGGATCGAACCCAGTGCCCCGCGCATGCCAGGTGAGCGTGTTACCGCTTGAGCCACATCCCCAGCCCTACACACAGTTTTTAAGATGCTGAATTATTAGGAGTTGGAGACTAGGTATGTGGGGCATACGGAGGATAGCAGACAGGTAAAGACTACTTTGGAAGTTTTCTTGCTTCACTTATGATCTCACTTGCAACTGTGATGGGTAGTTCCCAGCACATTGGAAGTGCAGGGAATGACCAACTCATGTCCCACTCCTAGTAACCCTAAGCCATTAGGAAATGAGAATCTATAAAGATGCTGCAGCCTTTCATTCCTCAATGGGAAAATCTGAAAGCTTATTCCATATGGTTTCTCAGAAAGTCCAGAGTGGAATTTCACTACAGTTGCCCCCAGCTGGAACCCACTCAATCACAGTCTCTTTATTGGTTCTTTCTCTTTTCCTGCCTAGTGGTCCCTTCTCTCTCACTCCTGCTCCCTAGGTTTGCCTTCCAGTTAAATTCTCTGGAGTTGTTTCTTGGTTTCAGATTCTGCTTTGGAGGGACTTCTTAAAGAAAAATAATTAAATAATATCCTTAGGGTTCATGACTGGATAAACAAGGAAGCTAGGACCTACATAGGAAATGCTGGCAGAAGAACAAAGTCGGAGAATAGTAGGAGATGGCGATTAGATTTTGGTCAGAATGATGGAATTTGATGTGTCTTTGGAATATTCTATGGAAGAACTATGATGGGGAGAAGTGGGGATTTTGTGAGCCATTAACATGAAGGCCAAGTGAAGGGACGGTCCAGGGAGCATGCTAAACAAGAGGAGAGGTAGCCGGGACCATGGAGAATGACAACATCTTAGGGGTGGGCAGAGACAAAAACCATTGTTTTCACTGCCATTTTGTTTGGTCCCAGGGTTGCCTGTCATGCTCAGTAAATATTTATCTGGCGACTGAACCAGAAAAAGAGACTGAGAAGCATTGAACAGAAGGCCTGATAACTAGGAATATCTGGGTTCTGTAGAAGAGAGAGAATAAAAATGAGAAAGTGCCAAGGGTCACAGTGGTTCCTCTGGGGCATTGGCTGTACTTGGCCAGTGGGTGACTTTGCTGGTTTGATGAGGGAAGAAAGAGGGGCAGGTGCAAAAAGGGGATGGCGAGGGACTAGAATTCCTGTGCCTCAAAGAAGTGAAGATGGCGGTTTTGACTACTTTTTTTAAAAAAAATTATGATTTCAAAAGTAATGTAAACTGGTTGAAAAAAATTGAAAATGTAGAAGAATGTTGTTGAAAGTAAAGATAATGACCACTGAAGATGGTTCCATCCCAGCATCATTCCTTCTAAATAAACATTGTTATTATATTGGGGTATTAGGTTGACCCATGTGAACAATTCTGTAGGTCAGAAGCAGTCAAATATTAACAGTTTCCTGAAATTCAAAGTGTACTTCTTTGTAGAGAGATAATTATTCTTTCAAAGGAAGGACGAAGAGCATGTAGGAGTAGCTTGTGGGGCTTGCAGAATCTAGGTAAAGTTTTAAAATTTAACCAGAAACTCATTTTTTTTAAGGTCCTCATCTTTAAAAACATCTTAACATATATTTATAAGCCAAGAAGTGGAAGGAAGGTTGATGACAACTGATGACAGTCACTTATAGGGGTTGGAAATGTGAAAATTGTTTTGCTTCCTGTTGATCTGGATGTGTGCTTTGCTTCAGCAATGCTGGTGCAGGGCAGCTGGGGAAGCTGTCGTGCAGGGATTGCAGGATGGCAGCTCCTAGAAAAACAGCTTCTTTGCTGTGCTTGCAGGGACCCAGTGAGTGTCCACCTCCTGGGCCTTGCCCTGTACATGAACCCAAACAGCTTGGATAGAGAACATGCTGAGACTCTTATCAGGGAACGAATCACATTTGTAAACAGGCTGTTTGAAGTGACTTGAGTTTCAACCTCAAGATAGGAAGCAAGATGTCTTTTGCTTATTTTTGGAGTGGAATTTTGTGGCCCAATCTGCGGAGAGTGCGAGAGTTTGTTTCCTCATCTGGAATACCACTGGAGCATTGTGAGACCGGAATTGCAGTTGGCCTCTGGGGAGCCCATCAGAGTCAGGCATTTAAGCTTAGCCACTGTTGACTTCTTGCAGCATAAAGGTGAGCAGGGAAAGGCAGGTTTCATTTCTTAGTAGGAAGAGAAGAGGTGCTTATCAAGTCTCTGTTCTATTAAAAATAGGCTGGGCTATTATTAGCAAGAGTGACATCTACTGTACAAAGGAAAATAAATGATCTTGAAACCAAAAACAATGACCATGAAAGAAAACCCAAATCTCTCCAGAGAAAGCCCCTCCACCTGCCACATTGAACTATGTAGAAGTTTGAACTAGACCCCTACCTCTAATCAGTTACAGAAATCAAATCAAAACTGAAATGATTATAGATTTAAATGTAAGACCTAAAACTATAAAACTATTAGAGGGAAACATAGGGAAAATGCTTCAGGACTTTGGATTGGGCAAAGATTTTGGGGGGCAAATCCCAAAAGCATAGAAAATGAAAGCAAAACCAGAAAAATAGGATGATACCAAACTGAAGAGCTTCTGCACAGCAAAGGAAGCATCAACAGAATAAAGAGACAGCCTATAGAAATGGAAAAAAAAATTGCAAACCATACATCTGGTAATGAGTTACCATGCTTAAAATATAAGGAACCCAAACATGTAATAGCAAAAAAAAATGTTCAAATTAATAAAAAGGGCAATAGACCTATATAGACCTAGATAGATTTTTCTCAAATGAAGACATATATATTGCCAACAGATAAATGAAAAAAAAAAAGTTCAACATCACTATGAGGGAAATGAGAGCCAAAACCACAATGAGATCTAATCTCATTCCAGTAAAAAGTGGCTATTATCAAAAAAGACAAAAGGTTGACATTTGCTGGTGAGGATGTACATTAGAGGAAACTCTTGCTCATTGTTAGTGGGCATGTAAATTAGCATAGCCACTATGGAAAACAGTATGGAGATTCAGGCACTGAAAGACAACTCCCACTGGATCTCACTTGTTTCATATTCTACGTGAAATCACAAAATTCATGTGAAAAAGTCAATTTCATAGACATTGAGAGTAGAATGGTGGTTATCAGAGGCTGGGGAGAGTAGGGAGGAAGGAGGAGTAGGGAAAGGTTAATCAATGAGCACTAAGTTATGGTTAGATAGGGATAAGGAGCTCTGGGGTGCTATTGCTCAGTAGGGTGACTACAGGTAGGAAGAATGTATATCTCAAAAAGCCAGAAGAAATGATTGACAAGTTTTCAACACAAAGAAATGATAAACATTTGGGGTAATATATATGATCAACTTGATTTAAACCTTACACGGTGTAAATATGTACAGAAGCATTTCAGGGCACTCGATTAAGTGTGTATAATTTTTATGTTTTGGATGTCTAAGTTAAAAGTAAATTTAAGTTAAACAAAGCAAAGCATGGATTCTCCTGTTCTTCAGCCTTCAACCTTTTTCTTCTCAAAAGCTGGACAAACAGTTGAGTTTTAGGTGTGTGTAGGGTCCACAGGTGAGTGAGCTCTGAAAGAATCCCTTAGCAGAGCAAACAAGAAAATAATTCTCCCAGGGGTAGGATGATCCTGGAGTGGAGTCTCTTCTTATTAGTACCCCTAGAACTGCATCTTAGATGGAATCCTTCTAATGAGACCTTTGTGATATTGCATCTAAGTAGGACTCTTAGGTAGAGATTTTCCCATTTGTTCTTTTTGAAAGTAACTACAGTTAGAAAGAAGTAATCAAGGTCCAGTCAACTTGCTATATAGTGGCTCCAACTTCAGGCATTAATTACCTCTCCATTCCTGTCCCCTGCTGTCCTTGGCTGTGTTCCTTAACTTGATATGTTAATAACAATGACCCTGGCTAACCTGGAGCCTTCTGTGCTGCAGGCACTAGGCTAATTGTTTTACATACCCTTTAACTTTCAAACAACCTTATAGGGCTGTTAGATGTTATTCCTAACTTGCCTAAGAGAATGCCAAAGTTCAAGGAATCCTGAGTTTTAGCTACCTAATTTTTAGGTCTGAGGACTGCTTGCAACTACATACAGGTGGTAAGATGGGACTTAAGACCTGCGATAGTCTGCAGTCATGGAACCTCTGTGGAGAAGTTATATACATGACAATCCAGAAAAGCCATTGGTGACCCAGCAGATGTGTCAACCTGCAGAGCTCATGGCAAAGCTGTTATAGGGCTTTGTTTGGGTTTTGTAAGGTGCTGAAATACAAGTTTCAAATAGATTCCATTAGTATATTCTAAGTAGATTCTGTGTTTGCCTTCCAGGATGGGTGGCTGGTACTTAATAAATATTTTCTGGGGTAAGAGCCCTTCATATACAAGATGGTGGATAGATGAGCTTTCTCTGTTTCATCTTCTTACAATAGAATTCCACTCTTTAGTACATGAAGTTTTCCAAGATCCCACTAAACAAATTTCTTCTTAGCTTTCTCATCCCTCTACATATCTTTCCAATAGACCCAGCAACATCCTTGTACTTTTATTCTTCCTAGTTGAAACACATCAGAAATTGGCAATAATCTTGTGTCATATATATTAGCCAACTAAATTGTGTGTGTGTGTGTGTATTTATGACTTCATGATTCTGACAAGTGTGCAACAGGCAGAAAAAGACTGTGTTTTTTCCTTTTACAAAAGGAAAAGAGAGTTAGAAATTCTGTATAATGGAAAGTAATGATAAGCTCTGGAAATTATGAAGCTTGTATCTCCTTTTGGCTTTGGAATTAACTTCATGTTAAACGAGCTGGATTTATCTGTTGATGAACATATTCTAGAATTAATCCCTTGCCTGCCCAAAGGATAGCATCTGGCAGATGGAGGAAAGCGGTCAATATTGGTGAGGTTTCTGGAGTTTCAGAAACTTTTTCTTTTTCTTTTCTTTTTTAAAAATATTTTTCTTTATAAAAATTTGTTCTACTTAGTTATACATGACAGCAGAATGCATTTCAATTCACTATACACAAATAGAGCACATTTCAATTCTCTGGTTGTATACAATGTAGAGTTGCAACATTTGTGCAATCATATCTGTACCTAGGGTAAAGATGTCCATCTCATTCCACCATCTTTCTTGTCCCATGCTCCCTTCCCTCTCCACCCTCCCCTTTGCCCAATCTAAAGTTTCTCCATTTTTCCCATGTCTCCTCCCACCATTATGGATCAGCATCCACTAATCAGAGAAAACATCTGGCCTTTCAATGGTGCTGTATGGTGGCAGGCAGTCCAGGTACCCATCAAAGGAAAGTGGAGGTGATTCAATTTCTGAATGTGAACTTTTCAGTTCCCTAAATCTACATAATCTAAAAAAAAGAGGCTGAATTAGAGAAGGGGTAAATATTTCTGTCTTTTGCATGCAGCCTTGGGAGGGAATTCTAGTAAAATAGGCAGGGATGATTGTGTAGAAAGAAAAAGCAACAGGTTTAAAAATGTGTGACATAGGAACTACCAATGAAACCAGTATTCTACTGTTGGGGATTCCTCCAATAAAATAAATACCTTTTAAAAATTTGTTAATCTTTTCATGAAATAATACTGTGTAAAGTTGTTATATTAATTACAGCTCCTCAACAGGTGTGAACAGTTTCTGAGGTTGCCACATACATGTAGGAAAAAGTGGTTGCCTTGTAAGAAATGTTGATTTGATAAGTACCACATTTGGAACCCTAATTATGTCCCATTAGTAAACTGGTTTGACCAGTGGTCCTTCTCCACACCACTTCAGTTTGTCTTCCAGAAAACCATAGTATTTTCTTTTCTAGAAAATTTGTTATTACTAAAATATAAGATATGTCCAGAAAAGAGCTTTCTTTGCCTATTCCAAGGTAATAAAAATGAGTTCCTTTTAGCGTCTAGAAACTTTATTGTTTTACTGTTCATGTTTAGGCCTATGCTCTGTATGTGTAAGAACTCCACATTTTTTCTTTAGCATTTCTTTGGCTGTTCTTGGTCTTTTGAATTTCTATCTTCATTTTAGAATTACATCAGTTTATACAAAAAAAAAAAAAAACCTGCTGAGAATTATGATTGGAATTTTGCTGACTACAGATCAGTTGGACAGAATGTACATTTTACTATGTTGTGTTTTCCAACCCATGAGCAAGGATATTTTTATTTGGGTATTATTTAATTTTTCTCATTTCTATTTTGTAGTCATCTGAGAGTTTATTAAAAAATATATATTTATATATATAAAAATGTATGTACACATATATATCCATGATATTACTTTCTAATATAAATTATGTATCTGCATAACTTACATATGTAAAAGCATATATATAGAATTTTTATTATTCTATATATATATGTTTATATAATTATTATTTTTTGTATGCTACAATTTTTGAAATATACTTAACAGGCACAAAAATTTACACATTTATGTGTTCAGTGCTGTGAGTTTAACAAACAGATATATAACCATTTAAATATCCATAATCAAGGTTAAGAATATTGGGAGATTTCCCCAAAGCCCCAGATATTTCCTGTGGCCCCTTACAGTAAAATTTCTTTCTCATCTCAATCTCTATCAATCATTGCCATAATTTTCATTAATAATTTGTCTTTTCCAGAATATTGCTTAGACATAATCATAAAGTTATACAAATTATATTTTGTGTAGAACTTCTTTCACATATGTAATGTTTTGGTAACCATGCATACTGTTGCATGTATTTGCAGTTAATTTCTTATTGTTGTAGACCAGTGTTAGATTGTGTAAAACATCACAATTGGTTTATCCACCCATTGGTTGATAACATTGTTCAAAAATTTTGGTGATTATGACTGAATCTGTTGTAAACATTCTTTAGAGGCCCTTGTATAGACATATGTTCTAATTTGTCTTGCAAAATACATATCTGATAAAGATCTCATGTTCAGAATATATAAAAATGCTCCCTACTCAATAATGAGAAAACAAATAACTCAGTGTACAAATAAGCAAATGATTTGAACAGATACTTTAAAGAAAATGTGGATAGAAACAAGCACTTGAAAAGATACACAATATTATTAATAATAAGAAAAATTCAAATTAAAACTATAAGTAGGTGTATACACTCTTTGAATGGCTAAAAATAAAATGTAAAAACCAAGTTCTTATGAGGATCTTCAGCAACAAGAACTTTCATATATTGTTAGTGGAAGTGCAGACTAGTACAATTAATTTGTTTCCTTTTATTTTAATGAAATGATACCACAAGCTATCATTGTTTTGTTATGATTCATATTAATTTTATTTATTTAATTAATTTATTTATTTTGGTGGTAATGGAGATTGAACCTGTGGTGTTCTACCTCTGAGTCATATCCCCAGTCCTTCTAATATGTTGACAAAGAACATGATTAATTTGTCACCAAATTGTCTTTGACTTTGGTTGTATGTAAATGTATTTATTTTGCCTTTGCTGTTATAGGTTTTCTCTTAGTACATAAATCTAGGCTTGCAGTTATTTTCTTTTAGCACTTAAAATACTTTATTCCATTGTCTTCTGGCTTCCATTATTTCCATTAAGAAGTCAGATATAAATCTCATTGTTTATGTTGGTTTTCTTTGCTATGAACTTCTGAGCTTCTTGAAAAAGAGATGTTTTATTCATGACTTACATATTCCTCAGATTTCTTCTTGTAAGGAAGTAGAATATGCCCAGATATGTTTCAGATATCTAAGAGAACATTTGATGGGTTCATTCTCCCATGAGTGTCATTTAGCTTCATAGGAACTCAACCTTAGTTTCACAATATTCCTTGAATTGTGCTTGGTAGACTTTCTAAATGAGAAAGTTCCAGAGCATAGGACTTTCCTGGGGCCATTCAAGTGCTGTTGAGCTACCAGTAGAACCCTGAAAAGGAACCTCCATTCTAAGATTCTAAAGGTTTTTTTTCCTTCTGGTACACAACAATGAATAAGCCTTTATTATTGCCATTGGTGTTATAAAGATCAGGCCTTCATTTTTAGGCATTTTGGGGGCTACATGGAGAAACTAAAAGATTTGGGTGAAATTTGGTCAGGTTGCCACCATGAATGTACAAGAACCAGGAAAGGGGAGTTGCAAAGCTTTTCCTGAGTGAAGCAGCTGTTGTCAGCCTCAGTGCAGTCTGCTCGCATCCTGGAGTCCTGGCATTAATTATGTAAACTAACTTCAGTGAACTTCTTGTTCTAAGTTGTTTTTATTTGGGGGAAAAATGAAAGGGTGTTATAGAAACAGGAAGAGGGAGAAAAAAAAATCAAACTTTGCTCGTCTCGCTTAACAAAGCATGCTATTTCTTGTCATGGCCCAGAATGTTCTGTATGCAAAGTTGGGGGCCACTTTTTTTGAATATTCTTTGTCTTTTATACTTTCTTAAGGGTTGAATCATTTATGAGTGGAATTAAATTTTTCAGAAGTGAAAAAGCTCTTATTTCCTTGTCTTGTTATTTGGAGGTGTTTGGTGGAGAGACAAGGAAACATGAACCAACAGGATGCTTGTTTAAATGGTTTCAACTAATGTTGTACACTCATGTTCATGTTGGTGTGCCCTTTCTATTGGCACACTCATGGGTACCATTGACACTATAAGAACACCAGATCATATAGAGACCCTCCTTTAGGAAAGAAAAAATGAAATTTTGTCAGGCACACTTATTTCTAACATTGCTCCATAGATACAAATTGTCTATTGTAGGTTAAGTATTACTATTTCAGAGAGGTTCTTTTTCCCCCTTTCTCTTCCGTGTCCTCCTCCTTCTTTCCCTTAATCTTCTTCTTTTATTTAGCTTTTTAAAAATCCCTTCCCTTTTTGATTTTGCTGTCAGCTAAAGTTCTTGCTCTCAGCTGCTTTAAATAATGTGAATCTGGGGCTTGGGACAAGTTCACTTTTGGGGAGCTGAGTATAGTTAGTGTTGTAAATAGTCCATGATCTTTATGCAGTTTATCAGAGTTCACGATTACTGCACAGGGGAAGGCTGGAAGGCACAATGCTTGTTTATTAGAAAGGGATTTTTGTTTCTAAGAAGTAGCTTTCATACAGGTTCAAAATATTGCTTTGAGCAGAACATCACATTAAAACAGGAATTATTCATATAGAAACAGAATCTACACCCCAAATTGGGAAAGCTACTCAACAAAATATATGATATATTTTTATGGTTTTGTGGCCCAAAGACATTGAATGAAAAAAATATATATGTACACACACACACAAATATAGACGTACACACACTTATAGAGAGGGGGGGGGGGGAGAGAGAGAGAGAGAGAGAGAGAGAGAGAGAGAGAGAGAGAACACTCTCTCACACACACATAATGATATATACACATTTGCATGTATTTGGCCATAAGATATTGGAGATTTTACACACACATACCACACACACACATCATACACTCATCTACATATACCTAAAATATAATGTGTGTATACGCCATATAATGTATTAATGAAAAGTTTCAAATAATTTAAAGAATGCTTTTATTTCTGGCCACTTGGTTGATTACAGTGGATTTCAGCCCAATCTCCTCATTCGGGGTATTTCATAAATGAAAGAGACTTAATACCTTTGAGATTAGGTTTAAATTCATTTTTTTTCTAGGATGCATGGATGTGTCTTCTATTCTTGGAGTAGTTTATTTCATTAGCCTAACCTGTGGTAATTAAAATATCCTGAACAGACTTGGAAATACCCTACGTAATTAAAGGGGGAAGGTTGTAGCTCTGTACATGTAAGGGATGAGGGGTTTCTGTGAATGTATGAAGTAAACTAAGTTTATAAAGTTGCAGAGGATCAAGTGGGTACATGATTCTTCAAATGAATTCTTACGAAAAGATCACAGACTGTGGATTAGAGAGACCTGGGTTGGAAGTCACCCTTCCACCTGCCATATGCATAATATTAGACCAGTTTTACTTTTGTGAGTGCCAGTGTCTTTATTTCTGTATCAGAGAACTGTGGATCATCATAGCTACAGGAAGAAGAAGATAAGGAGGGAAAAAATGTTAGGGAAAATAAAGAAGTAAATCCATAGGAGAGGAAGAAAAAAGAGATAAGAAGAATGATAAAATTAGAAGATGAAAGAGATGATGTAGTAAAAGGGTTTCGACAATTAGAGACATGTTGTGAAAAGCACTGTACCTGGCACAGAGCAGGTACTTAATAAATTGCTGTTGTCATTATGCTGTGATTCTAATTATCTTCCTACATATAGTCATAGACTGGAACACATAATTTGACCTCAAAAAAATGCAACTTTGGAATCTTTGGGTACTAAACTATTTTCAAATTATTCTCATAAAATCAGGATTCTTTAAATGTTGACGTGTAAAGAGAGACTTAGACTTCCCACGCTTGTTAAAATGACTCTAAGATAAATGCTATACATAAATAATAAATAAATATATATAAATAACATTTATCGTGGTAAGAGGATAAGTAGGAGAGAAAACCAGAGACAATGTCTTTTTAAGTCTTTAAAAATAGATTTTTTTTAAAAAAAATAGATTTTCATTGTGTTTTAAAAAGTAGATTTTCTGAAATTTTCTACATTTTGAATATCTTTTAGAGGTTATTGATCCTCATTTTTTCCCACATTTTTTATTGGTGCATTGTTGTTGTACACACTAATGGGATTTGTTGTGACATATGTGCAGAAACATACAGTGTAACAACATAATTTGGCCAATGTCAGACTCCAGCACTCCCCCCTCCCGCCCCCGCATCCTCAGTTTTTAAATATTATCTTAAATACGAGATCCCTTTCTTGTTAAGATTTTTATAATTCTATGCCCTAAGTTATAATTGAGTTTTTTCTTTTTCATCAAGTTAACAGGAGAGAGTCGTGTTCGTGCTTACAATTATTAGTCTATTATTGAGTAGGCCATTAATTAGTGAGGAGGAAAACAATAAAATGGACGAAGTGCCTCAGGGAAAAACTAGCTTACAGTGACTTCTTGTGCAACCAGTCAAATTAGGGGATTGATTAGGAGATTGATGCAGGGACAAGCCTTCGAGGAGACATTAAAAAGCCCAGATGGCTCAGCGATTTTTATGCAGGAGCTGGGGAAAGGCAGCTAAATCCTGTAAGTGCCATTCAGTCTACTAGAAGATTTCCAATTGTGAGGAAGAGAAACAATGAAAAACAGGTGAGTCAAGAAGGAAACGAAGAGAAGGGAGGAGGAAAGGAGAATAGGATGATAAGATAATGAAAGTTAAAATAATGATGCCGAAGATGAAGGAGTAAAATGAACATTGGAATGCATCAGAGGGATGAAGGAAGGTGCAAAAGGAACATGGAAATGACTGTGAAAACCAAGAAAAGACTTCAAAGGTGCTTATATTTCTAGTAACTGATGTCTCCATTTGAATTCATTCATGTTATAGTTGAATTAAATGGTTCAGGGAAAAACAGAAGAGATTTTGCAGCTAAATTCAACTCTGCTATATTCCACTGGGCAAGGCAGAACCTGATTTCTAAGGTAGATTTACCTCTGTTTACTATATAATGGTGACTTTTACGATGCAGTTACAATAGCTTTGGGAATCATCTGCGATGTATTTTGTTATGGTTTTGTGACAAAGACATTAACAAAAGCAACAATGACCCAAATTAGGTGTTTATGAAGAGCGACATTAGAGCGTTGCCACATGGCCTCTCTTGTCAGTGATGGGGGTAGGATTAATTCTCCAAGAATGAAAGGAGCCACCAAAACTTTGAAAGTCAGTGAGACAAATAGTTCTGGTTAGGGAAAATAAAGAAGTAAGTATACATCTAATAATGATGAAAATCAGTTTAGTCTTAAAGTCAGAAATTCCCAAGAGTCGGACTATTAACCTTTCTGACTGCATCTTTGCTGAGGGGTGGGGGTGTTCTCTGTGTTATATGGTGTGCAGCATCCCTAATCTCTATTCACTGGATATTAGTAGCACTAACCTCATTCTAGGTCATGACCATCAAAAATATCTCCATACATTTCCAAATGTTCTCAGTGAGCAAAATTGCCCAAGGGGAGAACCATTGCTCCAGAGGCATTGGCTAAAGTTCATTAATTCACCAGATCCAGAACCAAAAGTGGGCTAGATTTAAACCAAGAGACCATATGTCTGTGTGCCTCTGTTGAAAGGTTTTCCAAAATACTCTCATATATTTTATTCCTTTCTCATTCTTACACATTCCTTGGGAGAACATATTAGGGAATGATATTGTATGTCTTCCCAAGGACACTGAGATACTGAGGAAAAGTGAAGTCCAAAATGCAGTATTTTTACTTATGTTCCCCAATAAGAAAACCTTGGGACAAGACATGACTGCAAAAAGCTTATTTAGGAGATGATGAGAAACTTTAGTTGAGGAGACAAAAAAAAAAAAAAAAAAAGGAAGGAAGACAATTATTAAATAGATGATGTGCATCTGTCAGCTCATCAAGACATTGAACTGAAGTTTAATCCTGCTGGGGAATTCTGGGGCCAGGATAAAACATATGAAGTCATCCTAGCTGCAAGGCAAGGGACTGGAGTGTTTATCTATCAGTTCCCGCCAGCCATTGATTAGCAGGTGATTCCAGGATGAGGATGCGGGAGTGGAATAATGGGGCCCCAAGATTGTCTTCATTTGGTTCCCTGGAACATGTGAAGATGTATTGCACAGATAAAAAGGGACTTTGCAGAGGTGACTAAGTCATGTACCTTGAAAGGGGAAGTTATTCTAGATTGATTTGGGTGGGTCTAATGTCATCGCGGCGTCCTTGTAAGAGAGAGAGGGGAGGCAAGAGGATGAGAGTGAGATGAAATGTGAGCTCCTTAAGGTGAGAAAAATTGAATTGTTTGTTAGCTTTAAAGACAGAAGGGAACAATGAGCCAAGGAACTTGGGAAGTCTCTGAAAGGTGGAAAAGCCAAGAAAATGAATTCTTCCTGAGAGTCTCCAGAAAGGAATGTGGCCCTGCTGACACTTTGATTTTAGCTCAGTGAGTCCCATTTTCAGCTTCTGACCTCCAGAATTAATATATGCACTGCATAAGATAATAAATATATCTCAGAAATGAATATATATTGCTTAAGCCATGAATTTTTTGTTAATTCATCACAGAAGCAGAAGAAACAAACAGATAATTAGGTCTCTGAGACTTCTGACCCACTGTGGAATCTGTCATTAGCAATTGGATTGGTACACCGTGAGGGGAGGAGTCAAAGACATAAGCAGACAGGCTCCAAATCTGTCTACTACACAACTGTGGCAGAACTCAGTCTCAGAGTTATAGTTTTGACTCTAATTCTGTTATACTGTGAGTGTTAAAGCCATAGAAGCACTCATCTCAAAATGCTGAGTTTTTTTAAATGTTTCAGTCAGTGGCCAGTGATGGAGACTTCTATACCTGAATTGTTCAATAAAGGAAATTTCATGTGAAAACTAATTACAACCGTTTTGGAAAGACAGAAAGAGCAAGTGGGAAACTGAGATAGCCCCATAGTGAGTCAGGGAGGTTTTCTTAAATGGTTTGATACATTTTATTTTTTTCTTATTCATACACATCTCTTGATTCTGGAGCAACAAAGGCTGGAAAATGTGTTCTCAGAACCCAAGGGATCCAGCACACAACTAAGGCAACTCTGCATTTCTGAATTGTGGTGTTAAATCATTTATTATTGATGATCTACTCTGATGGAGGACAGCAATGGCATGGTTCATCAGAACATTTTAAGGACAGGTTAATTTGTGGCTAATATTTTTAGTAGTCATTTTACCTTTTTGATTAAGTTTGAAGAGCATTAGAAAGGCTTACCCATTGTGGTTAAATTTTTTCTTTGGCCAACTCACAAAACCTGTGATTTTCCTTCCTTCACTGATTCGTTGATTTGTTTATTCATTATAAATCAGTTCATAGAGCTCCTCCTTTTTGGAGGAGAAAAATGCAGTAAGTAGAAAACACAAGGTCTTTGACCTTTATAAGAAAAGTACAAAAACCTGAGACAGGAATGTGTTGGATGATTCAAGGGAAAGCAAAAGGTCTGCTGCCTTCTGAGTGGGGGTGTATGGAAAGAAAGCACATTGAAGAGGCTGATCAAAGGCTCCAGAATGCTTCCTTAGCAGGAGTACATTCTCTAGTGATGAACAGAGGAGGACAGGGAAATGAACTCACTGGTGCTTTGCATTTCTCAGTTGTTTCTCAGCTGTTTGAGTTGTTTCATCTCAAGGTGAAACAGTGCCCTTTTGTATTCCTGGAAATCTTTCCTCAGCACCCAATGCATTTACTCCATTTGTACCGAGCTTGTGGGTATCAAGGAATTTGAGATGTCTAGATGACCACATTCCCTGAAGCGCAGCTGGATCTTGGAGGAAGAAGTTTTCTGTAAAGCTTGTTTCTGTCAACACCTCAACAGGAAATGGATGGCATCCCCAGATGGGGAGTTGAGAGTTGTAATGATAGGACTATAAATGAAGCTACAAAAGGTTAAGAAAAAGGAGTGAGGTGTCGAAGCAACTAGGGCTATTAATGTTGGGGAGTATTTCTCCCTACTAGACCTAGCTCCACCCCTGGTCCTAAAGGGGTGAAGGGAGGGAGAAGTTACCAGAATAGGAAGGGTCTGCAGCTACAGTTGTGGTGTCTATGGGAGATGAGCCGATCAATAGAAGATGTGACCCTGACAGAAGAAAGCAGCCACTGCCAACAGAATCCTGAAGTTTAGGTAGCTGAGCAGATTTCATTTTATCCATCTCCCCCAATGACTCCATGCATCTGCTTGTGGAGGTTCTCCCATTGGTCAAACCCAGGAAAACCCCTGTGGCCATTTGTAGAAGTCAGGGGATGCAGAACAGAGTGGCAGTAGTTACTCACTGGATCCAGGGGTCCACAGGAAGAATATTCAGATCAGCTGCTTTGAGCAATGCTTCCTTAATAGTATTAGTAAATTCCTCCAATTGTCACAATCATTTTGAGTTTGTGATCCTTCATAAATGATGCAGAATTAAGCTAAACGTTCTTTTTAAAAATGGAAAAATATTTGCTATATAATTGAATGGCATAAATGAAATTGCCTTGGGGTGGGATAGTGTCACTGAGTAAAAGATAGGAAAGCACTTTGAAGATCTTTATCTGCAAACAATTAATAACCATTTTTAAATTTTTGAAGCAAATATGCCCCCAAAGTCCTGTCGATTCTTATTTGCCTTCCCCCAAAATGAAGATAATAGAACTCTTGCTTTAAAAAACATTTTCTGAATGCACATTTCAATATCCCTTTTGGCTTCACTGAGCCCAGTCTGACCAGGCAGGGATTTGCTGTAGTCACATGTTTGTATCTGGTGTGTCCATTATGAACATGACAACAGCCTTTACATAAGCAAACCATAGAGGGTCTGATTTCTCACTTGATCTTGTATATTATTTCTTTTCCTTTGTGTGAGCTCTTCTGCACCTGTGTTTGAGTTTAACTCTTGGCTCCAAAGACATTTAGGGGATGATTAGAATATTTAAAAAGCAGGGAGTAAACAGATCTCGTAATTAGTTGATTGCCTGTGTGGCCACACAGAAGGATTGTTGTATTGTTACAGGCCCTCAAAGCAAGCACCCCCCTTTTGAGAACCTAACACACTTCCACCTTCTCAGGCCTGACCTGGTCATTTGGCATCAGAAACCATGAGGTCATGACCGGGACATAAAGCTTTCTCTAGAACCTTTGCTGGAGGTATTTTGTTTTGAATGAGCAAGAATTAAGCTGGCAGATTTAGTCATTGAGAGAAGACTTGAGGAACAGATTGGGCGGGATTGAGAAGGTGGCATTTTATTTTAATTGTCTTTTGGGATGTGAGGGCTTATGCTCCCACCAGGTAGGATAATAAAGAAGAAGAAGGAGGAGATGAGAGAGGGTAAAGGGAGAAGTATAGAGAGAGCCAGAAATTCTAATACGGAGTCAATGGAATAAACAGTTGTGTTTATTCCTTGACACTTTCCCATCCGCATCTTAGATAATAACCCTTTTTCAGTGTTCCAGTGCTTCTTGAACTTCCTTATCATAGTGAAACCACCTGCATCGTAATTGTTTAATTTCCTTTCTTCTTCTCTGATGAAATTTCCAAAAGAACTTCCTACTGTGATGGAAATATTCTACATTTGCACTTGGGGCCATAGAAGACTTGAAATGTGGCTAGCACAACAAAGGACTGAAATTTTAATTCTGTTTAACTTTAATGAATTTAAATCTAAATAGGCACTTGTTTTTAAGTCCTTTGGGTATAGACCAAGGAGAGGGATAGCTGGGTCAAACGGTGGCTCCATTCCCAATTTTCCAAGAAATCTCCATACTACTTTCCATATTGGCTGCACCAATTTGCAGTCCCACCAGCAGTATATAAGTGTACCTTTTCCCCCACATCCTCACCAACGCTTATTGTTTGTATGCATAATAGCTGCCATTCTGACTGGAGTGAGAAGAAATCTTAGAGTTAAAAATCTTAGAGTTAAAAAATCTTAGCGTTAAAAACAGCATACTACATGGACACAGCCACATCAATCACAATTCACAATAGCTAAACTGTGGAACCAAACAAGGTGCTGTTCAATAATTGAATGGATAAAAAAATGGCATATATACACAATGGAATATTACTCAACAATAAAAGAGAATAAAACCATGGCATTTGCAGGCAAATGGATGGAGTTAGAGAAGATAATGCTAAGTGAAGTTAGCCAATCCCAAAAAACCAAATGCCAAATGTTCTCTTTGATATAAGGAGGCTGATTCATAGTGGGATAGGGAGCATGAGAGGAATAGACGAACTCTAGATAGGGCAGAGAGGTTGGAGGAGAAGGGAGGGTACATGGGGTTAGAAATGATGGTGTAATGGATATCATTATTATCCAAAGTACATGTATGAAGACACAAATTGGTGTGAATATACTGTGTATATAACCAGAGATATGAAAAATTGTGCTCTATAAGTGTATTAAGAATTTTAATGGAGAAGAGGAGCAGCGGCCTGCTGAGAGGCTGAACCGCCCCCTCCCCCTGCGCCGGCAAGGTAGAGGGAACTGTGACCAACCACAGAGCAGGCCCAGCAGCCTGCTGAGGGGCAGAGCCGCCCCCCAACCCCCGCGCCTGCCAGGTAGGCGGAACTGTGACCACCGACAGAAAAGGCCCAGTGGCCCGTGGCGGGACAGAGCTTCCAATCACTCCTGCAAGGTAGGCGGGCCTGCGGCCCACCGGCAGAAGAGGAGCAGTGGCCTGCTGAGAGGCAGAGCCGCCCCCTCCCCCTGCGCCGGCAAGGTAGACGGAACTGTGACCACCAACAGAACAGGCCCAGCGGCCTGCTGAGGGGCAGAGCCGCCCCCCACCCCCCGTGCCTGCCAGGTAGGTGGAACTGTGACCACCGACAGAAAAGGCCCAGTGGCCCGCGGAGGGGCAGAGCTTCCAATCACTCCTGCAAGGTAGGCGGGCCTGCGACCCACCGGCAGAAGAGGAGCAGCAGCCTGCTGAGAGGCAGAGCCGCCCCCTCCCCCCGCGCCTGCAAGGTAGACGGAACTGTGACCACCATCAGAACAGGCCAGACCTGCAACTGACAGACAGAACAGGCCCAGTGGCCTGAGGAAGGGTAGAGCCGCCCCCCCCCCCCGCGCCTGCAAGGTAGGCGGACCTGCGACCCACTGGCAGAACAGCCCCAGAGGCCTGCAGAGGGGCAGTGCCGCTGCCTGTGCCTGCAAAGTAGGCAGAACTGCGACCACCGACAGAACAAGCCTAGCGGCCCGCAGACGGACAGAGCCGACGCCCGCGCCTGCAAGGTAGGCAGACCTGCTACCGACCGGCAGAGCAGGCCCAGCGGCCTGCCGGCGTGGTAGGCACATTGCCCCAATTGGAGGAGGGGCAGAGCCGCTGCCCGCGCCTGCGAGGGAGACTTTGCAACTATACAAGACCAATATAAATATATAGGGGGAAAATTCAATGGCACAACAGTTTCACAAAGTAGAAAGGAACGCGAACAGTATGAAGAGACAAGGAAAGAAAGGACCACAAGCAATGCAGGTCAACTCAACGTTAGAAGAGGTAATAGCTGCAGCAGATGGAATGTCAGATAAAGAATTCAGGATATACATGCTTCAGATGATCTGGAGTCTCAAGGAAGACATCAGACAGCAAAATCAGACAATGAAAGATCACTTCAACAATGAATTACATAAACAAATCCAAGAAGCAAAAGATCAACTATACAGGGAGATAGAGGTTATAAAAAACAAACAAACAGAAATCCTAGAAATGCAGGAAGCAATAAACCAACTTAAAAACTCAATTGAGAATACTACCAGCAGAGTAGAACACTTAGAAGATAGAACATCAGACAATGAAGATAAAGTATTTCAACTTGAAAAGAACATAGACAGCTCAGCAAGACTGTTAAGAAACCATGAGCAGAACATCCAAGAAATATGGGATAACATCAAGAGACCAAATTTAAGAGTCATTGGGATACAGGAAGGGACAGAGTTTCAAACCAAAGGAATGAGCAATCTATTCAATGAAATAATACGAGAAAACTTCCCAGACTTGAAGAATGAGACAGAATCCCAAATCCTAGAAGCCTACAGGACGCCGAATGTGCAAAATCATAAGAGACCCACACCTAGACACATTATAATGAAGATGCCCAACATACAGAATAAGGAGAGAATTTTAAAAGCTACAAGAGAAAGGAAGCAGATCACATTTAGGGGTAAGCCAATCAGGATAACAGCTGATCTTTCAACACAGACTCTGAAAGCTAGAAGATCCTGGAATAACATATTTCAAACACTAAAAGAAAATGGATTCCAACCAAGAATTGTGTTTCCAGCGAAATTAAGCTTCAGGATGGAAGATGAAATTAAAACCTTCCACGATAAACAAAAGTTAAAAGAATTTGCAGCTAGAAAACCATCTCTTCAAAACATCCTTGGCAAAATATTACAGGAAGAGGAAATGGAAAATAACAATGAAAACCAACAGTGGGAGTTAGGACAGTAAAGAGGGGAAAATAATCAAAGAGGAAAACAAACCATGTTTAGTAACATAAATAAACAAATATGGCTGGTAGAACAACCCATATCTCAATAATAACCCTAAATGTTAATGGCTTAAACTCACCAATCAAGAGACACAGGCTAGTAGAATGGATCACAAAACAAGACCCAACAATATGCGGCCTACAGGAGACGCATTTGATAGGAAAAGACATACATAGGCTGAAGGTGAAAGGTTGGGAAAAATCATATCACTCATATGGACTTCGGAAACAAGCAGGAGTGTCCATACTCATATCAAATAAAATAGATTTCAAGCCAAAGTTAATCAAAAGGGATAAAGAGGGACACTACATACTGCTCAAGGGAACCATACACCAACAAGACATAACAATCATAAATATATATGCCCCAAACAATGGTGCAGCTATGTTCATCAAACAAACTCTTCTCAAGTTCAAGAGTCTAATAGACCACCATACAATAATCATGGGAGACTTCAACACACCTCTCTCGCCACTGGACAGATCTTCCAAACAAAAGTTGAATAAGGAAACTATAGAACTCAATAACACAATTAATAACCTAGACTTAATTGACATATATAGAATATACCACCCAACATCAAGCAGTTACACTTTTTTCTCAGCAGCACATGGATCCTTCTCAAAAATAGATCATATATTATGTCACAGGGAAACTCTTAGACAATATAAAGGAGTAGAGATAATACCATGCATCCTATCTGATCATAATGGAATGGAACTGAAAATCAACGATAAAAGAAGGAAGGAAAAAGAATACATCACTTGGAGAATGAACAATAGGTTACTGAATGATCAATGGGTTATAGAAGACATCAAGGAGGAAATTAAAAAATTCTTAGAGATTAATGAAAACACAGACACAACATATCGGAATCTATGGGACACATTGAAAGCAGTTCTAAGAGGAAAATTCATTGCTTGGAGTTCATTCCTTAAAAAAAGAAAAAACCAACAAATAAATGATCTCATACTTCATCTCAAAATCCTAGAAAAAGAAGAGCAAAACAACAGCAAAAGAAGTAGAAGGCAAGAAATAATTAAAATCAGAGCTGAAATTAATGAAATCGAAACGAAAGAAACAATTGAAAAAATTGACAAAACTAAAAGTTTGTTCTTTGAAAAAATAAACAAAATCGACAGACCCTTAGCCATGCTAGCGAAGAGAAGAAGAGAGAGAACTCAAATTACTAGCATACGGGATGAAAAAGGCAATATCACAACAGACACTTCAGAAATACAGAAGATAATCAAAAATTATTTTGAATCCTTATACTCCAATAAATTATAAGATAGTGAAGGCATCGATAAATTTCTTAAGTCATATGATCTGCCCAGATTGAGTCAGGAGGATATAGACAACCTAAACAGACCAATATCAATTGAGGAAATAGAAGAAACCATCAAAAGACTACCAACTAAGAAAAGCCCAGGACCGGATGGGTATACAGCAGAGTTTTACAAAACCTTTAAAGAGGAACTAATACCAATACTTTTCAAGCTACTTCAGGAAATAGAAAAAGAGGGAGAACTTCCAAATTCATTCTACGAGGCCAACATCACCCTGATACCTAAACCAGACAAAGACACTTCAAAGAAAGAAAACTACAGACCAATATCTCTAATGAACCTAGATGCAAAAATCCTCAATAAAATTCTGGCGAATCGGATACAAAAACATATCAAAAAAATTGTGCACCATGATCAAGTAGGATTCATCCCTGGGATGCAAGGCTGGTTCAATATACGGAAATCAATAAATGTTATTCACCACATCAATAGACTTAAAAATAAGAACCATATGATCATCTCGATAGATGCGGAAAAAGCATTCGACAAAGTACAGCATCCCTTTATGTTCAAATCTAGAAAAACTAGGGATAACAGGAACATACCTCAATATTGTAAAAGCAATCTATGCTAAGCCTCAGGCTAGCATCATTCTGAATGGAGAAAAATTGAAGGCATTCCCTCTAAAATCTGGAACAAGACAGGGATGCCCTCTCTCACCACTTCTGTTCAACATAGTTCTCGAAACACTGGCCAGAGCAATTAGACAGACGAAAGAAATTAAAGGCATCAAAATAGGAAAACAAGAACTTAAATTATCACTATTTGCAGATGACATGATTCTATACCTAGCAGACCCAAAAGGGTCTACAAAGAAACTATTAGAGCTAATAAATGAATTCAGCAAAGTGGCAGGATATAAAATCAACACGCATAAATCAAAGGCATTCCTGTATATCAGCGACAAATCCTCTGAAATGGAAATGAGGACAACCACTCCATTCACAATATCTTCAAAAAAAATAAAATACTTGGGAATCAACGTAACAAAAGAGGTGAAAGACTTATACAATGAAAACTACAGAACCCTAAAGAGAGAAATAGAAGAAGATCTTAGAAGATGGAAAAATATACCCTGTTCATGGATAGGCAGAACTAACATCATCAAAATGGCGATATTACCAAAAGTTCTCTATAGGTTTAATGCAACGCCAATCAAAATCCCAACGGCATTTCTTGTAGAAATAGAGAAAGCAATCATGAAATTCATATGGAAAAATAAACGACCCAGAATAGCAAAAACAATGCTAAGCAGGAAGTGTGAATCAGGCGGTATAGCGATACCAGACTTCAAACTATACTACAGAGCAATAGTAACAAAAACAGCATGGTACTGGTACCAAAACAGGCGGGTGGACCAATGGTACAGAATAGAGGACACAGAAACCAATCCACAAAACTACAACTACCTTATATTTGATAAAGGGGCTAAAAGCATGCAATGGAGAAAGGATAGCATCTTCAACAAATGGTCCTGGGAAAACTGGAAATCCATATGCAACAAAATGAAACTGAATCCCTTTCTCTCTCCATGCACAAAAGTTAATTCAAAATGGATCAAGGAGCTTCATATCAAATCAGAGACACGCCGTCTGATAGAAGAAAAAGTTGGCTACGATCTACATACTGTGGGGTCGGGCTCCAAATTCCTCAATAGGACACCCATAGCACAAAAGTTAATAACTAGAATCAACAAATGGGACTTATTCAAACTAAAAAGTTTTTTCTCAGCAAAAGAAACAATAAGAGAGGTAAATAGAGAGCCTACATCCTGGGAACCAATCTTTACTCCTCACACTTCAGATAGAGCCCTAATATCCAGAGTATACAAAGAACTCAAAAAATTAGACAATAAGAGAACAAACAACCCAATCAACAAATGGGCCAAGGACCTGAACAGACACTTCTCAGAGGAGGACATACAATCAATCAACAAGTACATGAAAAAATGCTCACCATCTCTAGCAGTCAGAGAAATGCAAATCAAAACCACCCTAAGATACCATCTCACTCCAGTTAGATTGGCAGCCATTATGAAGTCAAACAACAACAAGTGCTGGCGAGGATGTGGGGAAAGGGGTACACTTGTACATTGCTGGTGGGACTGCAAATTGGTGCAGCCAATTTGGAAAGCAGTATGGAGATTTCTTGGAAAGCTGGGAATGGAGCCACCATTTGACCCAGCTATTCCCCTTCTCGGTCTATTCCCAAAGACCTAAAAAGAGCATGCTACAGGGACACTGCTACATCGATGTTCATAGCAGCACAATTCACAATAGCAAGACTGTGGAACCAACCTAGATGCCCTTCAATAGATGAATGGATAAAAAAAATGTGGCATTTATACACAATGGAGTATTACTCTGCATTAAAAAATGACAAAATCATAGAATTTACAGGGAAATGGATGGCATTAGAGCAGATTATGCTAAGTGAAGCTAGCCAATCCCTTAAAAACAAATGCCAAATGTCTTCTTTGATATAAGTAGAGTAACTAAGAACAGAGTAGGGTCGAAGAGCATGAGAAGAAGATTAACATTAAACAGGGATGAGAGGTGGGAGGGAAAGGGAGAGAGAAGGGAAATTGCATGGAAATGGAAGGAGACCCTCAGAGTTATACAAAAGTACATACAAGAGGAAGTGAGGGGAAGGGGAAAAATAATACAAGGGGGACAAATGAATGTCAGTAGAGGGGACAGAGAGAGAGGAGGGGAGGGGAGGGGAGGGGAGGGGGGATAGTAGAGGATAGGAAAGGCAGCAGAACACAACAGACACGAGTATGGCAATATGTAAATAAATGGATGTGTAACTGATGTGATTCTGCAATCTGTATATGGGGTAAAAATGGGAGTTCATAACCCACTTGAATCAAAGTGTGAAATATGATATATCAAGAACTATGTAATGTTTTGAACAGCCAACAATAAAAAATTAAAAAAAAAGAAACTGAATGGAATGGATAAATAAAAATCAACTGTTAAACTGCATTTAATTGGCTCATTTCTCAAAGATATAATATTTAATAATACTATATTCTTACCCACCCAGAATGTATTGTCTCCTCTGCAAAGTATTTGTTGTCTATTTGTATTCTCCATTAGTTTTCTGGATGTTATCAATGTTCATTATTTAGGTAATACTTTGCGCTGTTTTAACCTTCCAAATGTTTTCAGTTTAAACATTTGTTTAAAGGTTTGTTCTTTTTTCAGTCACATACTCCATAAAAAAAAAGAATTTTAATGCATTCTGCTGTCATATATAAATTAAAAAAAGGAAATAAATAGGCACTTGTGACAATTAATGCCATATTGGCAGATTTCTAGACTACCACCTTTATGAGGGTAGGGACCACATAGAGCACCTAGACCCTAAATAGTAGCACTAAAGAAGTATTTGTTATATGTTGGAAAAAATTAAGGAAGGAAGAGGGAAGGGATAGAAGGAAGAAGGAGTCCCACAAGGGGTGAATATATGGCTGGGAATTTTAAAGGATGCTAACCACTGTGGCTGTGTGATGTTTAGGGAGCATTACAGTCTAGAACTCTGAGCAGGTGTACAGAGTCATTCCCAGAAGTGTGGCAGCTCAGACAGGGTGTCCCATGCAAACATGCAAATACCTGGGATATTGTGGTGGCTCTGCCCCTTACAAGCAGTGTGACATTAACCAGTTCATTTCCCTGCGTATTATTTCCACTTTTTTAAGATTGCGAGCTTCAGTGAACTACTTGCTGAACTGCCTTCTAATTCTGACATTGTAAATATGTATTAGGGCACTTGTTGGCCTTCAAAAAAAAAAACAGAGCCATTTAATATAAATTTATAAAAAGAGATCTGTTTAGTTATCCACTCACCAGTATGAAGGGTTTTCTAGTTGGATGATCCGGGGAGAAAGCAATTGCTTGCAAAGAGAATCTGTGATGACCAGAAGTTGCAGTAGCATGTTTTTTTTCAGGGAAAGGCAAAAAAATATTTTAGAAGCATTGGCTTGACCATGTAAATAAACACTGACTCATTGAAGTTATTGTAACTACTGAATTCAATATTTACAATGCTAAATTTAAAGGCATTTATTACCAAAGTGCAGCCTCAATAGGAATATGAGTCATTTATTTTATCTCTTAAAAAAAGACAAAATTTCTCCTATTGAAAGATAAGAAAATCCAACAATTCAGTTTCATAGCCAAACCCATACATTTTACACACTTTTTAGTAATATATGCACAGGGAACAAAATTTGTACACAAGATAAAAGAATAGTTTATCAATCATTTAACCCCACTGAAGCTACTGTGTTTCATTTGGCGTTTTTTTTTCTATGCATGTTCCTTTTTATGTATTTTATTTTTAATTATGAAACATATAATAGGTACATGTTGCTTGGATGTTTAATGATGAATTAAGAAGTTTTAGGACTCTCGAATAGTATGGAAATAATATAGCCCATACCTACATTTCAGAGGTGAGCTTTAACACATTAATTTCAGGTCTATTTCTTGTTTTAGATCTTTTTGTTTTTAAATAATACTGTGGATACAGCAACAAATTCATCATTCCCTTTCTTCTATGTCCTCCTGAAATTGTTCTGTTTCCATCCATGCTCTCCTACCATTTCTTCCAAATTGTATTACTTCACAATTTATAGTATTGTGTGTGTAAAATGTGAGTTAAGTGCTCTCACATACGACTTGCATTTATCATTCATTATAGAGTTTTTCATAGGCATCCATGTTGGCACACATATATTTAGTTCGTCCATCTTTACTATTTTTTTTAGTTTTATTGATTTTATTTTTTTAAATACATGACAACAGAATGCATTACAATTCTTATTACACACATAGAGTGCAATTTTTCATATATTTGTGTATAGAATATGTTCACACCAATTCATGCCTTTATACATGTACTTTTTTTTGCATTGCAATTCTTATTACACCTATATACCACAATTTTTCATATCTGTTTTTATATAAAGTATGTTGGCACCCAATTCGAGTCTTCATATGTGTACTTTAGATAATGATGTCCATCACATTCCACCATCCTTGCTAATCCCCTGCCCCCTCCCCTTCCCTCCTACCCCTCTTCTCTATGTAGAATTCATCTAATCCTCCCATAGAATTCCATTCATAAATTACTCAGAGGTACTTAACCTATTTGCCTGCAATATCAGTTATTTTTCCAGTGTTTATGATTATGGCAATTTGATAACAAATATCCTTTAAATATTTCTCTGTGAATACATGTAAGGATTTTTTACGGGAGATACCAAGATGTTGACTGGTAGGAATATCTTCAAATGGACTAGGTATTGCCAAAGTGCTCTCCCAAGTAATTGAACTAATTTACACCCTTTTCAGCAGTCTGGATTTTCATTTTACCTATTTTCACCAATAATGAGGGCTTTCAGACTTTTAAAGTTAGTTAATTTGGTTAAGGATACAGTGATAGAACATCATTGTTTGAATTTGTTTTTCACTCTTTCTCTGATTTCTGGTGAGGTTGAAAAATCTTCCTATTTATATTGGTCATTTGGTTTTCTCCCTCTGTAAGGTGCCTCCAAATCCTTTGTCCTTGGTTGTTTCTCTCTCTTTTTTTTTTTTTTTTTTTTTTTTTTTGCTGATTTGAAGAGGTCTTTGGATCAATATATGGATAATAAATACTTAAGAAAGTATTACATGTATTTACCTATGTTTACCCTATTCCTGTTTAGTGACAATTTAACATGAACATGATGAAAATCATATCCAAAGCTTAAGATTCTAAGGTGACTTGAGGGTCATATTTCATGGGCATGAAGTCTAAACTGTGAATAGTACTATTTATTTTTTACACTTGCAGAGAGGACTAAGCACAGCTGTGTTGGAAACAGTCCCATGGGAGATTGTAAAAGACCAGCTGAGGTCATCATTTTATCTCCCTGGAATGCCTCTTTCTTACACCTCAAGACAGACCTGATAATTCAGAAAACACTTGCACTAATGCTTTTTTTCTTCACCTGGAGGTCCTCTTTGGGCCCATGGACTGCAAAATCTAACTTCTATAGGAAGGTAAAGTGGTGTAGAATTCTTACCTGGAAAACATAATCATAATTATCAATTAGTTTCCAAAGATATGGATATTTATGATTCAAGTCCTTTTTATATCTTCCAGATGTTTGAAAATCAATGCTCGTGTATCTATGGTTACATGTCTGCCTTTCTTGTCATCTCCTCTACCATCCGTTAGCTCTCTGCCTTTCTTCTGGGCGGCCCACATCAACACTCTCTCCTCATTACTTTCAGGGAGGCTGTTTTATTCAGCGTTTTTGCCTCTGTGACTAAAAGACCCGACAAGAACAATTTTAGAGGAGAAAAAAAATTTATTTGGCTCTCACGGTTTCAGAGGTCTCACTCCACAGAGAGCCAACTTCATTGCTCTGGGCCTGATGCAGGGCAGAACATCATGGTGAAAGGGTGTGATGGAGGAAAATAGTTCAGAACATGGCAATCGAGAGGCAGAGAGAGCACTCTGCTTATCAGAAAGAAAATATAAACCCCAAAGTTATGCCCCCAGTGACCTACCTTTTCCAGGAAATGCTTAGAAGAAAATCCATGACAGAGAGTGAGGCCAGACATTCTTGCAGAGGAAAAAGCCCCCTCTACCTAGGTAGTTCTTAAGATTGTATTTAATAGTTGTGTTTCCAAGGCAGGTGTGGGAACCAAAAATGACTCACAGCTCAGATCCCACCAAGGACAGCATTGTGGCATTGTGGTTTGGTTGAAGGAGTTAAACTCATATTAAATGGGAAGAAAATGCTTTTCTGCAACTGGTCATTCCATCATAATGGTAGGTAATTGAGATTTTATTATGCAGAAAGATTTTAACTTTCAAAGAAGGCATTGTTTGCTGCAGTTGAGTGTTCCAAACAGTTTAGGGTTTAATACCTTCAAACATAAACACCTCTTTAAAAAATTTACCCATTATGTATAGGAATCATTCTAAAATATATGTTTCGTTACTCTGTCTTTCAGAGCAAAACATACTTATGTAATTTAATCTTTTTTTCCTGAGTCAAGAGAATCATTATGCATTTTAGTTTTTATATCATGTCATAATATAGTGATGCTCTTGGGATCTATTAACATATAAATGTCTGCACTAGCCTGTTTGAATCCCAGGTCTGTCTTTAAAGTTTTATTCTGTTTTCTCTCTTGCTTTTATTTGTCTTCTGATGTGCTGTCAAACATGTCACAGATATTTATAAAGTGAAAATAATTAGGCTCTGAGTAAAGGCCCAAGGAGCTCTCTTTTTATAGTTCAAACAACTTCGGTCAAAATGTGTTGAGTGCCTATTATGTGACAGCACCGTGCTAAGTGCTCAGAATATCAAGATGAATAAACCTTGGTCCCCAAGGACCCCATGTGCTGATGAATTATAAATGTTCCTGTGTATAATAGGCCTGTAATTTCTTCTGTAAACTTCAAGTCACCTGTTTCCATGATTTGCCAAGCAGTCTTTCTTGATCATGATTCTCAGCTGAATTTTCACTCCTTGGAGTTGATGCATAACTAACCTTTCAAGAGTTGATAAATTCCTTTTACATATTAAATAGTTGTTGCATGAAAAAATGAGCAGAGAAAATGCTGAGAGAAATCAGAGGATGTGAAAATGACTTGAAAGACTTTACAAGGATTTCTCCTGGCATGATGTTTCAACGTCTGACTTTTGGACAAAAAGCTTTTGTGAAACTCAACTTTAAACTATCTTCTGTTCCAAACAAGGTTATGATAGACAATACTTCTAAGCACTAGAAAGACATAGATATGCTGTGAGACAGACAGAGACAAGGCATAGGGTGGCAAGATGGGGCTAGAGGTATGAAAACCTCTGGGCTCCTGGTCTGGAGATAGACAGAGGTGGTCAAGGGTTTGACTCCTGAGGGTGGGCAGTTGAAGCACTATCTTATGTTTGGAACTAAATTTGTCTCCTTGTATGAAACCAGAGATGGTGTTGGCATGTCATAAAATTGGCTCAAAAGAACCAGGATCAACACATTTATCTTGGGCATATATCTTGGGTTTTTGTACAGCTGCTGGAAGGACAGTCCTGCAACCAGAGCTGGGCTAACCTTTTGGATGGTTCAGAAATGTACTGTTTTGTAGGACAGGAGCCCTCAGCTGACAATAGAAGCTTAGTTCTGGAAGGTAACAGCTCTAGAGTTGATAAACTCCTTTTACATATTAAATAGTTGTTGCGTGAAAAATGAGCAGAGAAAATGCTGAGATGGAAGGAAAGTTAAAACCATTAGCCAAGAGAGGGAAGCAGACCAGGCGGGGGAAGTTGTACACCAACTCTTCTTGCTTTGCTGGGTTTTTTTCCTGTGTTTGCATGGATAACCCTGACTATAAGAACACCATCAGTCCTGGGCAAATCAGGATGATGGGTGACCCTAAACTTCCTTAACCCTCCAAATAAATCTGAAAACTACAATGTTGAAGCATACAAGAATTACAACTAACAAGAAAGACAACCAAAAAGGTCACTAATAGGCACAAATTCACTCCTGATGAAATGCAAAATAACTTTCATAATAAATGTTTCAAGAAAGTAGTGAACATTATATAACAAAGACAGACTGCTATATATTAAAGCAGATAGATATGGAGAAAAATCTTTGAGAAATCCTGGAAATAAAATAAATGTAGTATCATGGAAATCTGAAAATAGTTTAGTTGATTATTCATCGTAAAAATAAAATTTGTGAATGGAATGATGTTATTAAAGACTCATCCCATACTGTTGCACAGACTGATGAACTATTAGAAGGGAAATAAGGATAACAGAAAATGAATTAAAAATTATCCATTTGTCTATCTGTGTATAAATATATATATGTATATTAATTTATCTATGTGTATATAAATAAATATGTATTTGGGTTAGGATATCAGAGGAATGGTTGAGAGCAGATATAAAAATGAATTACTGCTCACACCTGTAATTTTTTTTTTTTTTTTTGGTGGTGCTGGGGATTGAACCCAAGGCCTTGTGCATATGAGGTAACACTCTACCTAATGAGCTATATCCCTAGCCTGATATTTTTAAAAATAATATCAGAAAGACACAATTCTTCAGATCAGAAGTGAACACCACTAAATACTAAATAGATTACATGAAATAAATTCAGAAATATTAATTGTCACAGAGCATCAAAGATATATTGAAAAATTTTAAGTTATTAGACAACAGATGAATTACCTAAAATGGATGTACAATTAGGCAGATGATTGACATCTCTGCTTCAAAAGTAGGCATTTAAAAGAAATACTTAAAATGCAAAAGACAAAGAAGCAAATGTTTCTGTAGCAAGCTAAACTGTCATTTGAGAGTAAGTATGAAATGAGAATTTTTTTTTTTTTTTTTTTTTTTAGTACAAGGGATTAAGCCCAGGGGTGCTGAATCACTGAGCCACATCTCCAGCCCTTTATTTTATTTTGTTTTATTTTATCAAGACAGGTTCTTGCTAAGTTGCTTAGGGCCTTGCTAATTTGCTGAGGCTGGCTTTGAACTTGCTATCTTCCTGCCTCAGCCTCCCAAGTCTTGGGGATTACAGCTGTGTGCTAGCACTCCTGGCTAATGAGCACATTTTTAAATGTGTAAAACCCCAAACAGTACAAAACCAAAACCCAAGAGTTCATTCACCAATCACATTCCTTCACTGAGCTTACTAAATAGGAATTCTATACCAAGCTCAACTGTCATTTGAAAGTGAATGTCAGATGAGCCCATTTTCAGATGTGCCTAAACTAATAGAGGGCAATCATTCAATGAAGATACCATATAAGAAGAATTTTCTAAACATCAACTGTGAATAAAGAAATTCATAGATTGTATTGGTAAATATTGACTATAAGAAAAATAGCCAGCAACTTTTTTAAAGGTAAAACTGAAATTCTGGATAAAAATGACCAGGAAGACAGAAAGGGGAATTATAGACAAGAGCCACTCAGTTGATTGCACTGAATATGCTCGTTTGTAAGAATGTTGACATCTCAAATATTTTATTTGCTTTAGATTCACAAAAGTCCTTTGAAACTTAAATGCTTGACCATTTATATATATATTTTTTAAAACAAGGGACATTTGAGAGAAGACAGATATTTTACCAACTTACTGCCAAGCAGGGTGGGAGAGGAAAGTGGGAAGAAGCAAGTAGGAAAGATTTGAGACAACTTGTAAACTCACTGAAGCTTTAATAATGTGATGTTAGGGTTTTATTTGTGATGGAATTCCTAGAAATCTTGGCACACATATTAACATTTTATTATCTAATTTAAGTAATTTAAACTTATTTTTTTACTTGAGATTATTCAGTTTTTTTTGTTTTGTTTTTGCCTCCCTCAATATGAGTATCTGTGAATTGACTACAGTGCTTTCCTTCAAAGAACTTAAGAATAGAAAGTTTAGAGAAGATAAATGTTAGCATTGTAACAGAAGGAATTTATTGATGATCAAGCTTGACCCCAATGTGACTACATATATTTTGATGTCATTATTTTTAAGCTGTCTAATGAATTAATCCATAAACTTCTATTCAAATGAAGTGAGGATAAGGCTTACATTTTTCTTTTTCTTTTTTTTTTGCTATGTATATACAGTTGAATACTGATAGATTCCATTCTTTATTTATTTATTCTAATTTGTTATATGTAACATCAGAATGCATTTCAATTCATATTACACATATAGAGCACAACTTTTCATATCTCTGGTTGTACACAAAGTAGAGTCACCACCATTTGTGTCTTCATACATGTACTTAGGGTAATGATGTACATCTCATTCCACCATCTTTCCTACCCCCATCCCCCCTCCCTTCCCTTCCTTCTGCTTTGCCCTATCTAAAGTTTCTCCATTCCTCCCATGCTCCCCCTCCACCATCCTCATTATGGATCAGCATTCTCATATCAGAGAAAATATTTGGCATTTGTTTTTTTGGAATTGGCTTACTTCACTTAGCATAATAGTCTCCAACTCCATCCAATTATCTTCAAATGCCATGATTTTATTCTTTTAATGCTGAATAGTGTTCCATTGTGTATATGTGTATGTGTGTGTGTGTGTGTGTGTGTATATATATATATATATATATATATATATATATATATATATATATATCACATTTTAAAATCCATTCATCTACTGAAGGGCATCTGGATTGGTTCCACAGTTTAGCTATTGTGAATTGTGCTGCTATAAACTTTGATGTGGCTGCATCCCTGTAGTATGCAAGGACTTACAAACAGCATACTACATTCTGTTCTTTTATGTAATGTTTTCAATCTGATTGTCAAAAGAAACATATTTCTTACAAAATAGGTTCAGACCACAGAACTTGAGTTTTAAGGCTTTTGTTTTCAAATGTAGAAACTGGTAAGAAAAAAGGAAGAGACCAAATAAGACAACATTTTGAAGGAAGTAATTGCCTTTGCATGGTGGTTTTGAGCCCACATTGTTAAGTGATTTCTGGCATGAGACATGATTTTCCTATATGATATCCTGAATATTTACCATAAAAAATAAAGATGTATGTTAAGAAGTCAAGGCAAACCTGTGAGATTGCAATAAGATTTATTCATTCATTTATTCATGCATCATAGATTTACACACATATATATACACATTCATATATGTATACTCAATACATATTTAATGTACATCTTCTCTCCCTTTATTATATATATGTGTGTATATATATATATACACACACACTATATATGCATATTATGTTATTATCCTGAGAATACTATGTTATCCTAACTTCTGTGGGATTCAAAAGAAGCAATATAAAATCTTCAATCTCCACAGCTTATTTCATGATCGGAGAGAAAACAGAATATTAACATACTGATATTTAAGCAGAAATATTTATGATGATCGTATAAGACAAGTGACAATAGGAAGCATATGATTCAGAGATAAAATAAAACATAAATTAACACACTTTGGAAAGTTACTGAACAGAAGAAGCCATGGGTGTTAGGGCTTTTGGAGGAAGTTATGAAGGAAAAATGGGACTCTAGGCAACCAGCGAGAGCAAGTGTGCAGAAAATCAATCAGGGGATCCTGACTGGAGCAAGTTACATTTACTGTATATATGAAGAACACGTCCACATGCACTCCACTGTCCTGTATATGTAGAAAGAAGAAATAAAAAAGTGATCATCAGAAAAAAAAAATAAAAAGAGAAAGAAATGGCTGCAGGGTGCTTGGGAGAGACTGAGTCTGTGTACCTGGCTGTGGCAGTTGGAAGCAGAAGTGAGAGGAATATTATTAGAAAGGTAAGTTGAGCACTGTCTGTCAAAAATCTCAAATGGAGACTAAAAAGTAGCTTTGGAAGTTACTTTAGCAGAAAGTGACAAAAATAAGGTTATATTTAATTGGCAGACGATGATACAATGGAATGGCAAGGAAGTGCCTGGAAGCTGGGTCAGTTGTAAATCATCCAAATGACCTTTAAAGAGCCAGATAACAGCATGTTTGGGAGGGGAAAAAATGCACACAGAGAGAAGTAAGGTGAAAAGGGTTGATAGATCTGAGTTAAGATTAAGATATGATAGGCTAAAACCAATAGAGAGAAACGGAGATGACTGGAATCTGCAACCTGGATGAGCTGATTTTAGCAAGGACAAATAATGAGTTTGCCTTAGTAAATTCCATTTCTCTTGCAAACATTAATGGAAAGCACTTTATAGAAATGTAAGAATGTTATGAAATTTAGTTGCAAAAACCTCTTAAGGAGCCGGATGCTGGGAAAATTGTGCTTTGGCTAAGTTGAGTCAGAGCCTTAGGATCTGCAAACTGATTCTTAGAAATCAGATAGTTTGGGAAGCTTCACACTCCTTTGAATAATTTAACAGAGAAGAATTTGGTTGCTTATTTGAATGTTTGCTCTGAAGCAGGTCTGTCCAGTAGAACTTTTTGCAATGATAGAAAGTTTTTTTTTTTTTTTTTTTTTTTTGTGTTGTCCAATATGGTCTCTGATAGTCCCATTTGGCTTTTGAGCACTTGAAATATGGTCAGTGCAAGTGAGGGACTGAATTGTGAATTTTACTTAATATAAATTAATTTAAACTTATTTTAGTAACCTCATATGACCAGTAGCTACTATATTGGACAATGAAATGCTAAAGGATCTCTAAGCATGCTTGATGACATATGGCTGTTCCATTAGTTCAGGGATAATGTTGGCTTTAGTGTAAGTGATTGAAACCTGAACTTCCACTGGTAACAGAATATGCCATTTGGGGGAAAAAAACCCTTTTATTGAATCAACAAATATTTATCTACCTCTTAGAGGGTTAATATTGGTGTCAGTAGTGAAAACAAAGTCATGGTCCAGCTTCAAGTGGATCACAAAAGAGGAAAGGTATTAGAATAAGGTCATGCCATCACACATTATATATGGCCAAAATAGAGCAGGGTACAATGAAAGATCACGATGGTGTTTTGACTTAAGCTGTGCACAGGGGGAGCTGGGAAAGAGCTTCATGATGAAGTAACATCTCAGCAGAAACTTGAACTATGAGTAGGAATTAGCTAAGAAAAGAGTGAAGGTATGAGGATTTCTAGTTGAGAGAGCCTTTAAGTGTCCAAGAGGACCATGTCTAAGGAACTGGCAGAAAGACTTTAGCCCTAAAGTCCGCAACTTGTATTTGTTCTAGGGAAGGAAAGTACAATCCACTTTAGGTTAAACTCTAGATTCTGTGAATTACTTCAAAATTTAATCTGTATTGGTTAGGGGTAAATAACATTAGACCCAGGATTCTGTTTTATTCATTCCTTTCCCTTCTTTTCATTAAAACATGGAAGTTCTGAGTGATGCATTAAATAATAGTTCCTAGCTTGCACTGCCTCTCTTATAGAATGACAAGCCTAATCCCTGTACCATGGGGCATGATAGTATTTCTCCCTGAGAATGTAGAGTAGACTTTCCACTCCCCTGTGGAATGGGAGTCAATGTGATATGTACGAAGGGCATAAATATGTTTGCATTATTTGGCTTGGCATCTTAAATGTCTGCCATTCTCTGTGAAGAGACTCTCTCCTAGATAGATGCTGGTTAATGATCAGGTGGAAACTTAAGTCCATCTGATACCCTGGAGCTAAATGCTGCTAATCTAAGATGAGATGAGATCAGCCCCAGCTATTAAAGTGAAAGAAAAAAAATATCTGTCATAGGACACTGAGCTCTTTGGGTTATTTGGTGTGTAGCATAATTGCAAAAGAAACCTGACGAAGACAGAAGGCTGTTCTTTATTTTTATTCGTCAAATGGCTAGTCACATCCCAAAATGTTTACAATAAGCGCTTGAATTTTTACTATTTATGTTTTTTTTTTTCTTGTTAAAAGTATTCAGACATGGCTAACAGCTGCAGAACTTGGGGCTGTTTTGTGAGGGTCAGTTAAAGCAATGAGAACCTCACATTAATCTTGCTCAGATGGCTGTTAGAGTTGGGATGTTGAATGTTCCCCAAAGGTCAGTGTGTTCAAGGCTTGGTCCCCAGGGTTGTGCTATGGAGAGGTGCTGTGGACCTTTAGGAAGTATGGCCTTATGCGAGGTCCTTAGGTCATTGGTTGTTTGCTCTTGAAGGGGATTGTGCGACCCTGATTTTTCAGTCTGTCTCTGGTTCCTGACTTGTGGTGTAAATAACTTGCTCTGCCATGTGCTGCCAGCATGATGTGCTACCATCACCAAAGGTCCAGAGCAATCTGGCTGTCAAATCTTGGACTGACATTCCAGAACTGTGAGCTAAGTAACCCTTTTCTATTTATAAGTTAGTTACCTCAGGTACTTTGTTATAGTAACACAATGCTAGCTGAAACATTAGGCTTGCTGATTGTTCTATTTTAGCATGACGTGAGCATAATGAGGGGGACATAACACATGTGACATGTCTTTCCCACTTCACAAGTGTTCTCATCCACTTAACAAAACCAGGAGGTACACTGGAGGAATATGATATAGCTCCTCTCAAATAGATCCCACAGCCTAATAGGGAAAATGGATAATCAAATAAATCTTTAAGACAAAGAGTAAGGAAAATTACAGTGGTGTGAGAGGGTTCTGAGCATCACTCTAAATTTGTTCCTTTAGGCATTTAGTCAATGTAACTAAATGTTGCATCACATGTGTTTGCAGTTATTACTTTTTTCTAATTATTATTTTTTTCCTGTGCACAATTTAGCCTCTTCCTTCAGCTCTTAGAAGCTTCAAATCCTGGGCTCTCTCCCACTTACTCTTGTGCCTATGTATGTATTTTTGAGTTGACTGAACATTTAATGTTGCTTTAATTGGTGCTCCTTGATAGTTATACCATATTTCCTCCTAAGCTAAGTTGCAAATGGGATTTTAGTTTTGCCACCTCTAGCTATTGTTTTTGATAAGGAAATGTGGAACCCATCTTCTTCATTTTGAAAAGAATCACTATAGTCCATTGAATAGACAATTCTTTAATTTTCTGTGACATAATTGGTCATCTTCCCCCTTCCCCTTTTATGTGAAGTTTGTGGGATTCTGCTAACTTCCTTTTCTAGTGTCAGCTACTGACAGAGTACACATTAGGGTTTAGGAGTTTGAGCAAAGAATTAAAAAAGTTTTTTTTTTTTAGTTGCAGATGGACACAATACCTTTATTTATTCATTTATTTATTTTTATGTGGTGCTGAGAAGCGAACCCAGTGCCTCACACATGCAAGGCAAACACTCCACAACTGAGCTACAATCACAGCCCATGAGCAAATGATTTTTTAAAGGTCCTGTATAAACTCTTTATAAACCACGACATAAATTCTGTTGAGAGTAAATTAAATAAATAGTAATATCCCACTTAATTGCAAGCTAATTATGGAGGTGTATGTGAGTCAAAGTAATTCATTAACTAGTTTTAGTTTTTGACAAGATCCCCCTTAGGGGATCTCTGTTGCTTATTACCTGGAGAATTTGATATAGACCTGTGGAAGTTGGGAAGAAATACCAAAGACTTGGATCAAATCCTCTTCTTCCTCTTTCCATCTTTCCCGCCATCCTCCCCTTCTCCTCCTTCTCCTCCTCCTCCTTCTACCTCCCCTTCCTTTCACAAGGAAGAACCAAATTCATCATTATCTATAGATACTATAATTGTGTACAAGAAAATCCAGAAGGAAAAAAATAGGAAAATGATTAAAATTAATTAAAGTAGAAATAATGTTGGTTGTTAAATTAATCTGTAAAATTAGCAGAGAATAGAAAATATATATACTAGCAGAGAATAGAAAATCAAACTCAAAAGATGACTTTGTCATAATAATTTTGTGTGTGTGTGTGTGTGTGTGTGTATATATATATATATATATATATATATATATATATATATATATATTTATTTCTGTCACTGATCCTGGATGATAGATGATATTTATAATTAAATCTAAATTGAATGTGGGACCTATAAAATTTTATCAAAAGACATTTTAAAAGAACTAAATAAATAGAGAAATATACTGTTTTTGGAAGAGAAGACAATTTTTAAAGATGTCAAGACCCCTTCAGATAATCTATAGATCCTGCATAATCCAGTGGAAACAGAGCAATGTATTTTTTGGAACTTTAAAAGCTGTTGGAAAACCTGATACAGAAGAGTAAAGGACCGAGAATAGCCAAAAGACTCCAAGAACATAAATACCATGTGAGGCTATGCAGGGGATTATTATTCAATATATCAATATTTATTACAGAACTGCATAATTTAGTCAGAGTGGTATAGTATGAGGATAAAGAAGGAGGAAAAAAATCAGAAGAATGGAATTAATATAAAGTCTTATTTATATATATAACCAAACCATCAATGAAAATCAGTGGATAAAAATCAATTATCCACTGAATCATGGCTAAGACAATTGGTTATCCGTAAGGAAAAAATGTGGAATTGTATCCTTGCCTCACACCATGCATATCTTGCTTTGTCTTATAGACCTTAGTGCTTCAGAGGGATTTCTTCTTCACGGTGACCATTGAGACGATGGCCAGTGTCTTATTATCCAATAGGGATGAGAAGCTTCCAGAGAGATTCATGGTGGAAAAGCCCTACATAGAGGAACTGGTAGAAGCTCCTGAAGGGTAGCAAGCTGATTCAGCAGTTGAGCTGAGAGTGAGAGAAGAGATTCAATCTTAACATTTTAAAAATGGTATACCATTTGTCCCAGTGCCTTTACTAAAAGTTCATCTTTACCCTCATGATCTCAGATGCCTCTTAATCAGATATTAAAGTTCTATGGTTACTTTGGTCTGTTTCTGGATTGTCTTGTTTCATGTAAAGGGCATATCCAAATGCTGGATCCAATTCTCTGGTGATTCTAACTAACAGTTTGGAATCCTAGTCACTTCTAAGTACATTTCCTTTTCTTTAAGGAAAGCTTAAGTGGTAATGTTGTTGCTAGTTCAACAAGTGAAATCTGGCCAGTCTTACAAGTGCATATGTAAACTGTAATTAAATTCTTCATGTAAAGCTATACATTTCACTGCTTTGAAAATAATACTTAGCTACAAAGCCATCCTACATTTTTCTGCTAATAAGTTTTGACTGGGGTTGGCGAAATGATTTTTTTCCCCTGGTCCTCTGGTTGATGAATTCAAGTGACAAGTTTTACGTTTTGTGGGAGGCTGACATTTTCTCAGAGGAGGTAAGAAAATTTTAACCTGTCTAAGCTATGCAAGGAATCTCAGAGGGTCCTTTTGATCAGAGAGGAAGTCATTTAGGATGTGCTGAGAAGGAATGATTTCACAGAGATAGTAGAGAAAACACTCGAAAGGAGGAAAGACCACAATCTGCCCTTGGTGAATGTTGAGCAAGTCTTGTCCTCCCGAGTCGCACCTGAATGAAGTTAGGAGATCTCAAGTGGTCCAGATGAATGAAGCAATGAACAAGAAATGCCTTGCATTTTTGAAAACTAAAGAAAAAAAATTGTACTAACACATATCATAAAATTCTATGTGAGTTTCCACATGGGCCTATTATGTAGGATACACATATATTTTCTCAGCTACATGTATTTATGATAGCTTTCTGTATCACCTGTAGGAGCAACCTGCCATGTGGGGTATATTCTAGTACATCTAAATTTTACTCATAATCAGAAAACCTTTTACTAAATCCAGGTTTAAATTAGTCAATCCATGCCCAATTCTAACACTTGTATGATCTGATTTTTCTATAATAGATCTTTGATTTAGTGATAGTTTATTCTTATGTATGGTGTGAGATAAGAGATTCAATCTTACCATTTTAAATATGGTATACCATTTGTCCCAGTGCCATTTACTAAAAGTTCATCTTTGCCCTCATGATATCAGATGCCTCTTAATCATATATTAAAGTTCTATGGTAACCTGTTTCTGGATTGTCTATTCTATTCCATTGGTGTTCCTTTAAAATAGTCTTCCCCAAAATGCCCCATGCAAGAATCCTTGTGAGTAGATCTGGAAATCAGCATTCTAGATAAGTTTCCAGGGTGACTTTCATGCCCACTGTTTTAGTCAGGTTTTTGGCAGCTGTGACCAAAAAAACTTACAAGAATAACTAGAGTTAAAAAAAGTTTATTTAGGGGCTCATGGTTTCAGAGGTCTCAGTCCATTGAATGGCTGACTCCATTCCTTCAGGCTTGTGATGAGTCACAAAATCATGGCAGAAGAGTGTGGCAGAGGAAAGCAGCTGGCAGCAGGGCACCATGAAGGAGAGAGAGAGAGAGAGAGAGAGAGAGAGAGAGAGAGAGAGAGAGAGATTCCTCACCAGGACAAAATGTAAGCCCCAAAGGTACATCCCAATGACCCACCTCCTCCAGCTAGAACCTACCTACTTTCAGTTACCACTCAGCTACCTTGCATCAGGGGATTAATTCATTTAGTAGGTTAAGGCTCTCAAAACCCATAATTTCACCTCTAAGCTTTCTTGTATCATCTTACACATGAGATTTTGGAGGACACCTCATGTCCAAACCATAACATCTGCACAGCTGTTCCATTCCAACTTCTTCAGGAATTTTAACAAAGGTATCACCTTGAGACATATTATAACCATGTAACTGTGGCATGGGGAGTTTATGTTCGAGTTTTGTTTAGGAAAGTGTTTATCATTTAAATAAAATGATCCCAGGTCTGGTATGAGAGGGTGGATTGCTTGCAAATATTCATGTTTCCTTCTCTGAACCTATAAACATGGCAGTGAAAAGTTAAAGGTAATAAGTTCATAAAGTTATTAAAGTGAATGAGGAAGGGATGTGGGAAGACACAAACCAACCAAAGATTCTGTTAATTTCTGGAGCATGGGAGACTACCTGTGTCTGCATTTGTTATCTATTGCTCCCTAACAAGTGTATCTCAAGTGTAAGTGGCTTGAGAAAAATAAACATTTATTATTTCAACTGATGTCTGTTGGTCAGAAAATTGAAAGCAGCCTACTTGGGTGGCTGGAGCTCAGGAAGTCAAGATGTAACTTGGGAATTAAAGGGGATTTTAATTTTTCCAAAGTGTCTTGTTCATGCAGCGGGCAAGTTGTTGCTAGCTATTGTCAGGAAGCCTCTGTTCTCTTCTAACAGATTAGGAAAATAATAAACTTACTCAAATTGTAATTTAGGAGTGACCAAGTCAATAAATGATGAAAACTGAGAAGAAAGGTGAAGATGTATAGTGGATATAAAAATGTTAAAAAAATTAAAATAAACTATAGTGATAGCTGGAAAAGTGAGTGGATTAAACAACATGTCCATGCAATGGAATAGAATATTATTCACAAATGAAAAAGAACAAATGATTGACATATGCTACAATAAGGACGAACCTCAAAAAGGTGAAATAAAAGCAGCCAGATAAAATCATCATGTTGCATGATTCTGTAGTTTTGAAATATACAGAAAGGCAAACAGAATAGTAGTTTGCTAAGGCCAGAGTGGGAACAGATATCAACTATAAATGGGCATGAGAGATCTTATGGAGGAGATGAAATGTTCTAAAATTGATTTATGGTGATGGTTTCACCACTTGGTGAAGCTACTAAAAATCATTGAATTATACCTTTGAAGTGGATGAATCTTATAATTTGTAAAATAAAGTTGTTTAAAAAGTAATTATGTTGAATGCCAAACCTCTGCAGTTTATAGGACAATTGATAAGATTATTTATTAATAATATAGTATCAACTGTGATAAGAACAAAGAATGAACTTGAGTGCTAGCATGATTTGTGGCACCATTTAAAATAAACTTGTAGCTGGACAAAGTGGTGCACACCTGCAATCCCACCAACTCAAGAGGTGGAGGCAGGAGGATCACAAATTTGAGGCTAGCCTCAATAACTTAGCAAGGCCCTAAGAACCTTGGTGAGATCCTGTCTCAAAATAAAAAATAAAAAGGGCTGGAGATGTAGCTCAGCAGTAAAGTGCCCCTGGTTTCAATCCCTAGTACCCCCTATCCCTGAAAAAAAAATTACAAAACATACTCTTCATTTTCCTAGATTACAAATACATATTCATTGTGAAAATTTTAGAAAGTTTAATATGTACATGAATAACATGAAAATTATGTACATTCTGTCTCCCCAGGGTAACCATTATTTAAAATATTTAGTGTATATATTTCCATTTCCCCCCTTTTTAAGGTGGACTTTGAATGTCTATAAACTCTTTAAATTTCATGAAACTAATTGAAATCTTTAATTTTGCAATGATGTTTTATCATGAATTATGTGATCTTACACATCAATAAATATAAGAGGTGAATTTAAACTTTAAAAGAATGTATTGAAGGGCCTTTAAACATGGCTGGTTCAACACAGCATCAAAACAAACTTAAATGGCAACTATGAGTTGGAAAATTGAGACCCTCCTGTAGATTGTGGTACCGGAATAAAACAGTCTTTAATCCAATGCAATAATTTCACAGATGGGGAAACTGGAATCTCAAAGGCTTATGAGTTTTCAAAGCTTGCACAGTAGGATCAGAGTGAGAACACACATCTCCTCTCTCCCTGCCCACATTCTTAACCTTGAACTTGTGGTAGATCCAGAGATGTGGGAAAACATACGGGCTACTTGATGGAATTTCCTGCTGTTCTTATACAGGATGCCCTATGGTGGCTTTGCCCCATAATTGCAGATGTTGCTACTTGTCTAGGATACAGTTAGACCTCCAGAGAGAAAGGGGGTCGCTTTAATTTCTGGTTGCTTTCCTTCTTGTAGATTGTTTCTCTAGGTAAAACCAGATATCTTCTCTCCCTCTGTCCTGATCTCAAATTAGAATCAATGATCAGTGATCAGATGGCGGAGAGCTACTAACAAACCTTTAGAATCCATGGAAATGACATCATAACTTTCATTTCTGGGTGAGAAATCTTGAGATTGCTGTTTGAGAAAATAATGGTACTTGTCATATATTTCCTCTAAATAAATCTGGCTTTAATAGCAAAAGTCTCTGCTTTCTTCACTTCTGTTTATTTTCGGTCACTCAAACTGACGCGTGCTGTCAATATCTCCTCATTGTAAGTATAAAGCTGAAGTATTTAAAGAAAGCGGTATTGTTTTATTTTGAGGTTAGCAATTTTCCAGGGCCTGCTGGAAGAAGTACTTAGTTTTAAAGAATTGCATGTGTTTGCTTTGTTCTAAATATAGGCTAAACAGTATGCAGCATTGCCTGAAGGATTCAGACCAAAACACTTGGAATATTAAAAAAAAAAAATCCAGGGAAGCAATATCTCTTGCCCAGAACTAAACAAATAAGCAGGTTTCTCCTAACTGCAGGAAACAAACTGATGCAGATCAGATTTTCTTCTCAAATCTTTTGGTGGTTTTTGGACTTTTTTCCTGTGGTAAAACCAAAGTCCAGCCTTCAGTGCTTCAGTAACTCCTTGCTATATTGGTAAATGGCAACCAGTGTGTGGTCTTGCCGGACCACGGGGAAGGACTGTGCTGTAATGGATGTGACGGCTTTGAAAAAGCACATCATTACGATTTTTTTTTTCTGTGAACTCTGCCCTTTGGAATATTTTTTTCACGGTCCTGGCATAATGCCAAAGATCTTCTAATGCAAGTCTTTTGCCTTTGTGTTACATTGCCAGTGAGAAGGGGAGGTGTGTACATAACATGTGGTATTAATATTATTAAGTTCTGTTTTACATTGTTTCTCAAACTGGAAACTATAGATCCTTGTGGCCTTTGGACATATTTTCAGAGATATAAAATTTCTCTATAACACAAACTTTCAAATATAAATATGTAATTTACATTTATATAGACATATATTATTTCCAATTTCAAGGATGATATGAGAAAATTAAACCAAGCATATTAAACAAAGCCTTTATAGATGGTCATCTTCTGTACTAGTTTGTTAGAGCTGCTGTAACAAAGTAACACAAATTGAGTAGATTAACCTACTCTTTATTGTTTGACAATATATAAATATTATATAATAATTTTGGAGGCTAGCAGTCCAAGATGAACCTTCTGGCAGGGTTCGTGCCTTCTGAGGGCTCTGAGGGAGAATCTAGTCCATGTGTCTTTCATGACTTCTGGTAGATTTTTGGCAATCTTTGTCATTCTTTTGCTTGTAGATGAGATGGACTCTGCCATCATGGCATTTTCCTTATGTGTGTTTGTCTCTGTATATTAATTTGCTCTTTTCATAATGACATTAGTCATATTGAATGAAGGCCCACCCATCCTCGTGATGTCTTCTTAACTTGATGATCTGCAGACTCCATTTCAAATAAGGTCACATTCGTGGTTACTAGAAGTTAAGGATTTAAACATCTTTTGAAGGACCACAATTCATCTCAGAATATCTTCGAAGTTAGAGTTTGTAATTGGGATAAAGGGAGACAGCACTATTTCAAGTGTCCTGTCCTCAAGGAGAGAGAGAGAGAGAGAGAGAGAGAGAGAGAGAGAGAGAGAGAGAGAGATACACATAATATAATATGATAAATATAATTTATATAATATATTGCTGCCAAGACAGGTCAGACAGTGTCATGTCAAGACAACATTTGGGAATTTTTTTCATAGTAGTAGTTGCAATAAAGAACAGTTGTGCTATTTGGTAGAACAAACATAATGAATTCTAAGCAACTTACACCCCAATAGCCCTATTTGTGAAATCAAAGTAGCAATTCATGTGCATTTTTACCCCAACATGAATTATGACTGAATTTGAGTCCAGGACACTGGCAACTAGTTTGGCATAACCATATTAAAGGGAAGAGCTTATGTTTTCCTCAAAGAAAAAGGTATAGAAAAAAAATTCTGATTTTTACATTTTAATTATAGTAGCTATAATAAGAATTGCCGCTTATTAAAGACCTCCTTTATGCCAGGCATTGCATAAAATGCTAATCCTTTTCATCATCTGCCAAATTGGGTAAATGAAAGCATTTGATGAGACTGGCATTTGTACCATTTCTGTCTTAACCCAAGGTTTGTATTCTTTCCATTGATTTTTTTTTGTACCAGGGGTTGAACCCAGGGGAACTTAATCACTGTGCCATATTCCTAGCCCTTTTGTTTATTGAGACAGGGTCTCACGAAGTTGCTTAGGGCCTTGCTAAATTGCTGAGAGTGGCTATGAATTTGCAATCCTTCTGCCTCAGCCTCTCAAGTTGCTGGGATCTTTAAAATATTTTTATGTATTTATATATATTTTATATTTTTCTGACTTCACCAAAAATTTGGGCAAGCCAGCTGAGTATTTCTTAGTACATATCCTAGATGTTGACTTTGAATATTCATAGCTTTTTTTCTTTTAAAATTGTTTGTCATTTATTCTAGACATGTAAAAATCAAAGAATAATGAAGTATATAAAGTGACATTTGGGCCATGAATCTAGTGGAAATGTAAAACCCATGCCTGGCCAACAAAGCCTTCTGGTCTTACTTAACAGGGCACTGTTCCCTGAGGGTACCCCATGGAGAAGCCCGAGGGAGCAATGGCTCACCTTAATGAGATTAAGTCACATAATAATTCATAAATTTAACAAAAACTTCCAGCAATGTTGATATTGGCACCTCTCATCCTCTAAGAGAGAGATCAAGGGAAGTCTCTTGTCTCTACTCCTAAAATTATTAGCTGGGAGTTTGTTTTCAGATTTTTTATGGAAAGTTGATTTTGTTTTCAAAGTTTTCAAGGTTCTTCACTGTGACAGAATTGTTTGTTGGGCATGTGGAAGATCTTCACGATTAGGGAGGGCCTTGAGAGTTAGTCAACTAAAATTGCCTCCTGGAAAACTTAAGACAACGAAGTTTGACAGAAAAAAAACCAATCATTTTTAAAGAAGCTAATTTCTTGGAGGATTAGGCACTTATGATTGTTTATTGAACCACCCAGTTCCCTCTTCCTTCAGACCAATCTTGTGCCATAAAATATTCCAAACTTTAAGGCAGGCTACATGTAAATCAGGAATGAAATTGTAGTTCAATAATAGAACCAGCTTGTTTCCATTTGGGAATAGTCCCTGATTGAAAAAAAAAAATAGGTTTTGCAGTGTCATTTCAAAGATTTTTGTTTCACTTTTTGCTTTGACAAGTAAGTGCAAAGATCAGAAATCGCATATGCAATCCAGTATTTCATTTGTACCCCTCCCACCTGGCAAGAACACCAAAGCTATTTCACCACGCTATTGGTGGCATCTAGGAACATGCATTGCAAAGGACATAATTTATTATAACTAAATAATTGTCTCATCCTAGCAGTGCTTTCAGGATAGGAAATCTAGGAAGAAGGTTTGATCATGTCAAAAGTTGCTTGGCTCAAATAAAAGTAGCATATGATATATAAATAGAATGGAATGTACAGTTTAACTCTTGCTTTGCTTTTCTTCCTTCCTTCCTCCCTTCCCTCTTGTTCCCTTGCTATTTATTTTGAATTGAATAAAATTTATTTATATTAGAATAACTAGGTAGTATATTGTTTATTTTCTTTTGTTAGATTATACTGCTGACTTTGATGTTTCAAAGCCAGGAAAACACATAGCTCTTGGTTGCAGCTTGTAAAAGTTCCTTTTTTTGTGCCAGGGGTAAGGTGTTGGGCCTATGAAATCCAGCACATAGATGACACACGTGGCGGGCATGCATTTCGACTCTTTGAAGCCTCATGATGTGAAATGTGACTGCCTCAACGATGAAAGATAACTTGACTGAAGGGTTATCATTTCAACATGGCTTAAGGAAAACGAGAGGAAAAGGAGAAGAAATGGGTGAGGATTCAGAAATAAAAATAAGAACTTCATACAATTTTTCAAACACCTACTATTTCATTCATTTGAAAAATATCCCAAATCATATAATACCCAGTTTTCTAATCTCTCTTTCTTGTTGGGAATCATTATTCATTCATCCAACACATATTTACTAAGGGGCTATCATGGATAGACATGGGGTACTCAATACATGAGAGATATAATCAAGCTCAAGACAGATTTTATGCAGCTGATGCTCTTAAAAGCTTCCATGGGAACCCCTGTGCTCAATATCAAATTTCAGAAGACTCAGCACTTTCACATTTACCACTACAAATTACCTAGGTATTGTCCTCTTGAAGAAGCTGAAATCTCTGCCCCTGGACCAACTGGAGAGTTTCTACAAGAGCTTACCTGACACTTTATTTGTATCTTTTATAGAAATTTTTAGTCTGTTTTGCATTGGTTCTCAATTGTGAGTTCTATGTTCCCTATTAAACAATAGCAGGGGAGCGGGGAGCCTGTCTATGCATAGTGGAAAAGGTATACCAACCTGAGCAACTAATGTTGGTATCTAACATTAACTGGATACTTTGTAGCTTTCAAGAGTATAGCCATGTTATCATTTCTTCCTGACAGCAATCCTATATGGATAATATAAATGTACATAAATGTGAAAACTGGCCTGAAGAAACTAAGTGATCCACCCAGTTTCACTTAACTGATAAAGGAGAGGTATTATGGTTTGAAAATGAGGTGTCCTCAGAAATCTCACGTGAGACAGTGAGACAATACAGGAATGTTCAGAGCTAAAATTATTAAGTTATGAGACCTGTAATCTCATCAATAGATTAATCCATTCGATGGATTAATGATTTGAAAGGACTATTGTGCTAGAAAGTAACTGTAGGTAGGTGGGGCATGGCTGGAAGAAGCAGGTCCCAGGAGCCTGCCCTTGGGTATGACTTTTGTACCTGGTTCCTCACTGTCTGTCTGCTTCCCAGCTGTTGTGGGCTGAGCGGCTCTCCTGTACGATGCCCTTCCGCCATCATGTTCTGCTTCACTTCAGGCTCAGAGTACTGGAGTTGGCTGGCTATGAGCTGGCCTCCGAAACCATGAGCCACAATAAGCTTTGCCTCCTTTAAGTTCTTCTTTTTAGGTATTTTGGTCACAGGGATGAAAAGCTGACAAACACAGGAGGGAACTGACTGTAGCTGAAACCTTTTGTTTCTAGTTTCAATGTTTTTTTCTGCTATAAAACATTTCTCAAATTATGTGAATAATTTTTATGGCTCTAATTGTGATTATTCCCCTAAATAGTTATTATTATTTTAAATATTGGTATAATACACCTATTTTGGCAAATGACTCCAAATACACAATTAAAAAGCCCTCATTTGTCTCTTCCCATTGCTAGTCTTGCTTAAACTCAGATAAACAGTACTAATAGTTCGGTATCTATTCCTTAAGGTATTTTTATTCCCCTTTTTAATAAAAACACAGAAGTTTTTTTAAAAAATGAGAATGTGTGTTTTTTCACCAATTTACCTTTTATACTTTCTATCTGTTGAAACTTATTCCAAATCAGCACATGCGTATCTGCTTCTTTCTCTTAACAAATCGTTGGATTACTCAAATTTAAAAATATGTATTTTGTAAAAAATTATTTACTTAAGGTTTTTCTTGTTTTAAGAGCAGCTGGTGTGTTGGGCCTTACTTGTATATAGTCTGTCCTAACATCTCTTTTGAGATGAGAGGAGGGTGCAATATTTTTGGTCTTCATATTGAAATAAAAATAATCAAATCTGTTTTTGAGGGATATCTTTAGGTGCAGAGTCAGAAGGACTAACGTAACACGAATAACATGAATTATTCTCTTTGTAAAAATATATTTTTAAGTAAATAGGTATATACTTGACAGTGGGCAGACTGGATGATACAATTTTATGTCCAAAAATTAAGTTCATCTTTAATCTTCTTAACTCCCTATGTCCTAGCATAGAAAGATCTTAATAGGATCAATAGTTTTAAGTGATTCCCCCCCCCTTTGGTTACTGGGGATTGAACTCACGGGCACATGACCACTGAGCCACATCCCCAGCCCTATTTTGTATTTTATTTAGTGACAGGGTCTCTCTGAGTTGCTTAGTGCTTTCCTTTTTGCTGAGGCTGGCTTGCTTTGAACTTGCTATCCTCCTGCCTCAGAGCCTCCCAAGCTGCTGGAATTACAGGTGTGTGCCACAGTGCCTGGCAGTTTTAGGTTATTTCAAGGAATCACTTTTCTTTAAGTTTAAGGAAATTGAGTTTTTAATAATTTATTAATCTATATCTAGAAATGATGGGTGGAGTACAAGTGAATACAGGCCTTATTTCTATAAATTTTGCTCATGATAATACAATAATAAAGAAGTCAAAAATGGGAAAAGGAGACTAAATTCCATGTTAGAAGATACAGTTAAGAATACCCAGCCTTTACCAATGTGGAAGTACATAAATTATGGTGAAAGTATAACATAAACAATTACAAAGAGAATTTTATAGGCAGTAATGTCCTTGAACTGGAAATTTGGATTTATAGTATTGGTATAGACACATATTGAGAAGGTTTTGATAGTTTGAACTAATTTCATTTTATTGCATTTGTGTGACCATATATTTATTGGAGCATTTCTTTCCTTAAACTGATCCCAAATTAAATTGTGATTGGCAGTGCTTTAACATCAGATTGAAACATTTTCAAGCAGTAATTTCTATTTCCACTGTTTTGAAATGTCCTTGTAGGAAATGAAAAGCCAGTGTATGTCACTGTAGTACTATTGGTTCATACCTTTGGTTGCACATTGGAATCACTTTGGGGAGCTTTTGAGACCCTCCCCGAACCCTGATGCCCAGCTCACTCTGCAGGTCAATCTCATCACCATCTCTGGGAATGGTATCCTGGCGTCAATAATTTTAAATATTTCTGAGTGATTCCAATGTGAGCCCAAACTGAAGAGCCACCGTTCTCCAGTCCCTTGCTACTTAGCATAAGCTGATTGTTTTGTTAAGATATTGAGATGTTTTCGACCTATTATTTAAGAAATGGTTTACTAGAGTGAAAAACATCTTGCAGATAGCTAGGCTCAAGTGAGTGTCTTGCAGTTGTTGTGAAACTTGGTTAATTTAATGTTTAGGTGCTTTGGTGTTTCTCATCTGTAAAATAATTTGGTAAACAATGCCTGATTCCTGCTATATGCCATGTATTACATCATCTAGCCCATAAACGTCTCCCATGTCCCTCCTTGCTGGGTTCTGTTATTCATGCAGCTTCAGCATAGCCTGGGAACTTTAAAATGCAAACTCTTCAGGCTGCTTCCCAGACCTACTGAATCAGAAACTCTGGCAATGGGGCCTCAAAATCTGCTTTTAAGAGGTGCTTAAATAATTCTCTTTTCTGCTCTTCTTTCAGACTTTGACCATAATTCATTGAGACTTGCTACCCTGGCTGTTTTTGTGGTTTTAAAATTAGAATTCCTAACATTGATTTTTTTTCCCTTCAATTGTTTTGATGACAGTTTGGCATAAATATTAAACATTTTATAATTTCTGCCAGAATGTGATATTGCTAGCTCTCTGACCCTCTTCCCAAAATGACGTATCCCCTCACCTTGCACAGATGGTTATTTGAGATTCTTTACTAACCTTAACCAAAATTTAAATTAACCAAAAGTTATAGTTGCATCACCTTTTGCTTCTCTACCTGTGGGACAGTATTATCCTCTCTGCTGAAATAACAAACATGGCACTAATTAATTGGTGATGTAAACACTGATGATAATCCTGCTGCCTATTCTCTTTGCCATCAAGTAACCCCAGTTATTTTCCTGCTACAAAAGTACATTTTGTTATTCTATTTACATCCCAATGAACAGATTTATGCTAAGGGACAGGCCTTTTATGTGGAAGCCATTAAAACCATTTGGAGGTAAAAATTCAGGCAATTTAGGTTTTAATAATAAGGCTAACCAAAAAATGTGTTTGCAAGCTTTTGTTCATAAAAAAGGAAATTATATGAGGTCAGAGACCATGGCCATAGACTTACATTCTGAGCCTTCATTTTCCTAAGGGGTTTCTGAAACAACCCACAACAAATTTCATTCAAGGTATGTTCAGAATGCTATTGTCAAAGAGTTATTATAAGTTTCAGGGATTAGAGAAGAATCAACTAGGGGATCACTGAATTATTGTGTCACCTTCTTCTGATGATAGATTTTCTTCTCCTTTATGAGGCATAGTTTCTGCATCTATGACAAGTGACTATTCATTTTACTTGTTATTGTACATATCTAAGATAAAATATTCAATAAAATATATTCAACGACTCTCAGTAGTCTCCAGGGGAGAGAGAGAGTATTTATTATTGTCTCCCATTGTTGTTTGTTTAAGAGGCAAGGAACTACAATGTCATAAGTGGTTGAGCTAGGTACAGTGAATGGGAATGGGGCTGCTAGATCCTTCAAAGGAGACAGGAAAGAGTTAGAAGAATCAACCTTGCAAAAAAGAAGTTTTCCAGACATCCAAAGCATTGAATTTTAGATCAGATTCTCTAGAACTTGCAACGGGGATTCTTATGCTAGTGATTTATTGAATGCTTTCAGGAGAAATCTGTAAGGAAGTGAAGCAAGCAGTATAGGAAAGAAGAGGAAGCCCAGCAAAAATGTAGATTCAGCTGAAGTCTACTTTGAGCCAATGGAAAGTTCTAGAAAGGCACTCAGAGTTTTTTTGCTTTGGACATTTATATCTCAGTTATTGGTTGCAGGAGGTTTTCGGGGGTGGGGGTCATAGCCTTCAGGTGCTTCCAGGGAATATTTTTGTTTGGTTTGGTTTTGTTGGTCAAGAGTAATTCCTGGAAAAAGAAACCATCTGTAAACCATTAGCAGCTAACACAGTGCTTGGGTAAAAGGAATCTAGAAGGGGTGGCAACAGAGTTTTTACCTGGGGTTTCTGGGGACTAGTGTTGGTTCAGGTCAATGGCTTCTAATGGACAGATGGATTCTAACAGGTCTATTACTGGTATCCCCAAAGGAGGTAGGATTACAAAAAATAGAAATGTCAAGTTTGAGCAATTCTCTAGATCCTTGATAAGAATAGTGAGGTCAGACATCGAAGGTCTATGTGAGTTTCTGGAATAGAAGCTCAAAATATGGATCTTTTTCAATGAACTCTGAAAAGCAGGACATTACAACCTATTCTCAGAACAATGTTGGGTGTGTGGTTAGAGGGAGGAGATTAGTGTATTCTGAATCATCCTGCTTTTTGGGGTAACTTGATTCTAAATATTCTAAATGTGATTAGATGGTGATACTGGATTTACTGTCTTCCATTTTTTTCAGGTAATCTGAGAACCGAAGCCTGTGGGATAGAAATCAGCGGTCTAACTAAAGAAGAATTGAGTAGAACATGGCAACAATGCAGAATTAAGCAGAAGGCCATGAGTCATGCAAGCTTTCAAAAGGTGACGTAAGTTAGTTCATTGGGTATATATAGATATATTCTTTCTTTGGCTTATTTTCTAGGATCATTTTTTTTCTACTAATGTTCATAAAAAATGCTTTCTTTTCTTACTAAACCTAGATCTATCTCTAGAAGTTTGGCAATTCATTGATGTAGTCCAAAAATAAGGCTTTTAGAAGTGTTACTGGCAACCCAGAGCCATGGGCTTCACTCTTCTATCTTTCCAGTGTGCCCATTATTTTAAAATCTTTCGGTTTCTATAGCCCCTTAATCTCCCGAGAGAACTTTTTCATTCAAAATATCACTAATATTTTGTATTAGTCATCTTTCCATTGCTGTGACAAAATGCCTGAGATAATCGACTTATAAGAAGGAAAGATTTGTTTTGGCCCATGGTTTTAGAGATTTCAGTCTATGTCATTGATTCCAATACGATGGACTTATGGATGCATAGTACCTCTTGGCGGGAATGTGCAGCATAGGAAGTCTTTTCATTTCTTGGTGACCAGGAAACAAAGCAAGGGATAGGGTAGGGGTGGGGAGAGGGAGCAGGGGAGGGGTCAGGATCCCCAAATCCCCTCAACTTCCTCCCAGTAGGTCCCACCTCTTAAAGATTCCACCATCTCCCAATAGTGCCACATGGTAGGGATCAATCCTTTAATGCATGGCCTTTGGGGGACACTCTAGATCCAAACTATAGCATACTCTAATCAACATCTCATGATAAAAGTTTCTCAAATTACAAATATATGGGTGGTTCTATCTTCGTGGGGAATGTCATATATCATTCGCAATCATCATTTCTAAAGGGAAAATTATAACTGTATGGACAGATGTTCAGATTGTAGTGTATTCTAAGGAACTTTATATTATATTTAGTCTCAGCGTCTCACTCTGAAACTGTTACCCAGAAAATATGACGGTGTTAAATGCTAATAGCTAATTGTGCCAATCTTTTAGCCTCTATCTGGATTCAAATTTAAACTTCACCATTTGTTAGTTATATGAGCTCTGTGTTTCACTTTCTGTCTTGTATGAAAGGGTAGCCACAGTACCTCCTTTGTGTTGACATGAGATTTAATGCACGGAGCTGACAGGAGCTTTTAACCTTAATCAGCGTGGACAAACACAATTCTTAAATTTGTTAATAATCTTTAACTACAAATATCAGGCAGAGTTTGGGTCACTAGTAGAGTCCATGACAGGGACATTGGGAATAAATTTCTTATGAGCAAGTGTGAAGAAAGTTTTTAAAGATATAAGTCTATCTTATTAAAAAAATGGAAATGAGAAATTTCCAATGAGGGAAAAATCATTGAAAATTAGTGGTCACAATGCTCTAATGTGTCTCATTCTCGAGGTAAAGGGAGAACTTGTTGAAAACTACTCAGTTCTTAAAGGAGGCTCATTTTATTTTTGAAGTGTGTGATTTGATGAATGTGGGAACCCAGAACCTTCCTTGGATTTTATAAGAAGTTGGGTGAGAAGAAAAGAAATTCATTTCTTGCAAAGTTTTCTTTCACCATTATTCACAAAGGAGGATTTCAGGGTTAGATGGATTCTGTCCAAACACCCGGTGTCTATAAGATCCCTGTCTTATGGCTAGAAGCCTTTGTCTTGATTTCATGCAGCAATGAGGAACTTCATATAGCTTAGATAGTTTGGGAATGATTTAATAGTTACAGAAATTTATATTTTGAACTTAAATCTGTCTTATCATGCCTTCTATAATTATTATAGTTATTTCCTTTGCAGCTAGTTGAAACAAGTCTAATCTCTCCCTCCCATGACAACCCTTTAAGTATTTGAAGACAGCTCTGTCCCAAGGCCTACAATCACAAAACTCCCCACGATCCTTCTTACTCTATGGTAACTGTGCTATGGATTTGCTTTTGTTTCTTTTTATAGAAAAAAAACTCTTTACTCAATGTATGAGCAGCATAGAATGGGACAGGGTCAAGAGGATGTGGCAACTTTCTCTGTTTTGGACATACCCCTTTTAGTGCAATTCAAGATCCAAAGACATTGGCAGCCACACAATTGCTTGACTCATAATGAATTTACAGAAATATATGATCTCTAAGTCATCTTTATCCATGCTACTGTTAAAACATGTAGCTTATACTTGTTTTGGAGGATTAGTTCCAGGCCAGAACATTGTTCACATGAAATTTCATCTTATCTTAGATTTGACTCAACATTCCGGATTGTTGATGGCATTTTTTTCCTTGTAAACAATGTCTTTTACTACTAGTATTAGTTTTTGCAATGATATTTGTATCACGGATCAATCAATAGCTAGTCTTGACTACAGAAAATCCAAGAATAATGCTATTCTGTCAATCAGTTGAGAAGTCATTTACTACTTTGGAAACCATGCTTTGCTGTAGATATCATATGGTGTCCATGTGATATGTTTGGTTTTAATGTCTCCATTTGAAATCAATATGAAAGTTATCACAATCATTCAAAATATATATAAGAAAAATACAGTCAATATTCCAGGGGTGTGCTTCACATGTCCTGTGGGGAATTCAGACAGTATGTAGCCTATCCGCCCAGAAGTGGGTGGTCATTTAAATCTTCATGGAAGTGGTGGAATTGAGCCATGTAGATCTGGAAGGTTAAATAGGGTTGGGTCAGATGAGGGAAGGGGAACACATATTTGAGAGAGTCTTGAAGTCCAGGTTGATGAGGCAGGGATATCTGGGCTGCGTTCGGTGATGATGTAAAAATGAATGCCCAGGAACAGAGCTTCTGAATAGGAGAATGTTGGCATTGAGCTCAGAAAGGTGGCTAGTGTGTGATGTGAATATGAGAATCAGTGCTCTGAAAAGGAGCGACTCTTTTTCTGGCCAAGTAAATCCTCCGGTCCTTCCAAGTGAACATGCTTAATGTTCCTGCATGTTGCCTGTCTGCAGAAATGTCTCCATCAGCTTCAGTTACACGTGAGTATTGATCTCAAGGATGAATTTTGCAAGTAGTCATGACTCCCAGGATACTGAAAGGAAAATATCTGTTTTTCCCTTTAAAATAAGCTGGAGTTAGGATTTTTTGGGGGAAGCACGCTCATCTCTCATCAAATATGTTTCCCCCTAAGTTCCTTTTAACATAGCCCACCTGGTCATTGGCTTTTCTCTGAGAATACTTTGAAGTGCTTATATTTTAATACCATTAAACCTGTATTTAAAGCATATGGTTTATTTTGATTTCAGTAAGTTGATATTTACTTTCTTTTCCTGTCTTATGTGGCTTGTATGGCAGAAACATCTGCTCTGACAATGGAAGAAACCATGAACTACTAACTCCTTGTTAAATTATGCAAGCAACGTCATTCTCATGACATCCACACCCAGGGACCATGGCTGACTGGCAGTGATACCTCAGCTTCTCTGAGCATTATTTCCTCACCCCGTGAGTGAAAAACAGTTTTTTGGGGTCTTGTATTTTACTAATGACATATTTAATAAGGGAAAAGGAGGAAAACAGGGCACCAGTGATCACAAATATCTACATCTGGAAGAGGATTGAAAGGAAAACTGATCACAGCTGCATTTGACAGTTAATGTTATTAAAATGCTCAACGTGGAATTTCTATTTTAAATAAGAAACACTTGAAAGAAATGGTTGGGGTTAGCAGGATCTTAAATTGAAACCACGTTGGTTTGTAGGTAACAGAATGCTAGAGACAAACACTGCTTTTAATATAAAAACATTCTTTACCCCCAAATTATCCATGTGGCCCTGTTTGGACCACTGGAATTTGATTAGGTTTGGCTTTTTCAGGAAACCAGGAGGTAAGAAGAACCCATTTAATCTTCCGTTAAGGGGTTTATTCCTTGCCCAAGCCTTTGGGTAACTCAGTTTATGAAAACGTTCTGGAGTCCAGGTCTGTTAACTCAGTTCTACATCATCTATGTGTCTGCCTTCTGGCCTGTGCTAAAGTCTAACATTGGGTTTGCTTGAGATAAGGGTAATAGAGTCAGTATACAATGGAGAACCTTTTGGGGAGCCCAGGATGTGAGGATCAGTTCATTGTTTGTTGAAGCTCTTAATGTTCCCATCTGGCAGTCTCTTGGTTGTCATTTGTTGCGTGAATGTAAATTAATGTACCTACTGAAGTAGAATTGCTGGTTCTAATTCTTCTAATAACCCAGAAGCCTCATTGCCAATCACAAATCAAAATTCCACGCACCATTTTAGGAGAACTTACATTGACTTACAGCCCATCTCTTTTCTGTTCCTTGTGTGTCTTTGTTAACTCAGGGAAAACCAAAAAACAATAAAACTATCCATTTCCTTAGGCATTTTCCACCAACTAGTATATGAGTATTCATGGGGAAAGTCCATTCTGCAGCATTAGCAACAGCATTTCCTGAGAGCTATTAGGGGAGATAGATACAAGAAACAAAAGCCAGCTAAGGACATAGATCAGAGGGTGCCTAGGTTGCATGAGGCCCTGGATTCAATCGCCAGCACTGGAAACAAAAATCTACTAAAGTGTTCTTAAGAGAAAAACAGTTTCTGAAAGAAGTCAATTTTTTTTTTCATTAATCCTACCGGGAAAAAGTGTAAAGATTCCACAAAGCTGTTGCTCTTGGAAATAGGATTTCTCAGGAGTAACAGCTGCAAGTGTGGCATGTCTATCACCAATGTCTATTCCATCAATAGATGCTTGATGAAACTAGTGAGAATGAGTTCAGGTCCTTATTATCTATTATTCTTATCCTATTTTAATAGCCTCCTAACAGAGTTTTTCCTTTCAGCAGTGCACACACGTTTTCCAAAGCGAGTCTGCCAATGTTACTCTTTTGGATGTTATTCATTATTCAAAAACTTATAGTGCTGCCAGCTTGCCTATGGGATAATTTCAAAACTCCTTTGTCTTACAGCATTTAAGTCCCAGCAAAATAACAGTCCTGATTGTCCTCTTGTCTTCCACAAAATTCCCCTAATCAAATAGTCATTTCCAACTAGGGTTTTTTGGTCTTAGCATGAATTGTCTGCCACTCATCTTGACCCAGGCCATCCCCATCCCAATGCCTGCTGTGCCCTTCCTGGGCTTCTCTGCCCAGGTGTCTTTTCCTGATTTTTTAAAGAACTCTCTGGAGTTTAACACTCTCCATGAAGCCCTTCCTGGCATGTCCAGTTAGAATATACACGAAACTTTGCTTGCCCGATGCTGACAGTAGCCCCAGGTGAAAGAAATCCTATATCAAGCCAATCTTTTTTTTCTTTCTTTTGCTTGCTTTTTAGTACTCTATTGGACTAAATTACTCAATTGGAAAGTCACTTTCTTCCACCTTTGATATTTGTCTGGATCCACTTTAATGAAATATAAAACAAATCTGTTCAGTAATTGGTTTTCTGCTCATCTGTGTGTCCTGGAGATTTTTCTCTCTTTGCATATCCTTTGTTCAAACCAACCATGATATTTTCCTACTAAGTCTTTTTTTACTTCCAGAAAACATAATAGACAAGAATAAAGTATCTCTTTTCCCTGTTCCCTGAACACTTATACCCATGGTAGGAACTGGCCCTAACAGGTGAGGATGAAGACTGAGTCCCAGGTGGCAGGACATGCTTTATTCATCTGTGCTGGCAGTGAATGCTCCCTTTGATTCAACTTTGATGGGGATACTTGTTCAGCTAACAGTTTACATGAATGCTTCTCAAAGTATGTCTGATCTTCAGAAGATTGACATAGGTCTCATCTCACTTCAACTTAAGATTTTTTAGGAATGCAAATTCCCACTGCAGATCTACAGAATCAGAATTCTGGGGGTGGGACCCAGCCATCATCCTTAAGTATGCTTACTGAAATTTGAGAATTCTGTTTTACGTGATTAACAGGCATATTAACCCACTTCCTACTTGAGCAGTGGAACAAAGGTAACTCTCTTAACACTGCCAATGGGAGTGGGAATTTTTATATACCCTCTTTGGAAAACAGTTGGACTTCATCTAATAGAATCCAAAATGAGCATGATCTATGACCTAGCCGTCCTGTTGGTAGGTCTGGATGCTAGGGAAATGTACATGTTTACTGCAGTATATAATATGAATGTTTACAGTAACATTGTTTGCACTGTATTGACAACCAAAGAAAAACATCACAAATGTTTACTCATAGTAGAATGGCTAAGTCAACTTTGACTATTTATGTGTTGGAATATGGTGGAATGTGAAAACAAATGAATTTTAGCTACTTACAGAAACGTGGATAAATTTTTCAAACATAACACTGAATAAAAGAAGTAAATCACAAGAGACACAGCATAACATAGAAGAATAAAGACTACGGAGTCATCAAAGAAAAGGAGCTTGACTCAGGAGTGTTATACTCACTTATATTAATTTTGAATATAACAAAATGTAAGCATGATTTTGAACATGCAAGGACTTAAAATTCCATTTTTTACACCAAAAAACTCTAGACATTGAAAAATTTGGAATTTAGCTCTCCATCATATACTGGACTGGGGTTACTATTAAGTATTCATATAAAATACCTAAGTAGCTTCTTTAATTCTGGCTTACATGTATGCAAAAATCAAAAAGTAGAAATGCATACTCTTATTGTACATCTCAGGAAATTTAGGTGCTTCCAAATGAGATTGACATAATGTTGTCATTGTAGGTCCCTCAGATTATGAATGATGACAGTTTTAAGATTTTTTTGATTGTTGGTGTTTGATTTCCCAGTGTTAATGGTTTTAGCATCTTTTACAGACCTCCTTCCAAAAGATTGGTAATTCTTTTAACTATTATTTATTTTTTAAATGGTGCAAAATAGAGGAAATGGGTTGGGGGAGGGAGAGGGAAGGGAAGAAAATAGTATTGTGGATTGACATGGAGAAAGTTCTGTGGTATACATGAATGTGTCCAGATGAACTCCACTATTACGTGTAACTACAATGCACTAAAAATAAAATAAAAATGATTGATATCTCTAGTAATTCCTAGTATTCAGAAAGGTTTTTCAGGAGATTAAATGTCCCCAAATTTGGTTGCTGACATACCAGAATTTCCATTTAAATTTCCAAAGGACACAATCACTAAGTTCTTTAATCCCCTTTTATCTCAGAAAATCACTCTACCTGGTCCTCATTCCTGAGCATGAGCTTTTTTTCCCCCCAGAAAATTACATTGTGCTTAGATGTTTCTTATTGTGGACAGATTCTAACTTGTATGCAGAGAACAGGAGAAAAGATGGAGTAGCCTATCCTATGGGCCTAACAAATGTTGGCCCAGGAGGATCAGCATGAACTAAACTTAGTATAACCAAATGGCAGAGATCTACTCAGGGAAACTAGGCTCAGTCAACACATCAAAAAGGCACTAGCAAATTTAGGGGCTGAAATACAGAGTTGAATGGAAACCAAAAAGCCAGTAACAAATCTAGGAATAAACAGAAGGAGGTCCCAAAGGAGGCTATAAATAGAGTTTGTGCCTTTATTGGAGAACAACTATGCATGACCTTTGATGCTATCATAAAAGAAAAAGTCAGAGAACACATCCAGGAAAATGGTGTTAGTGGCATATGATTCATTCTGATTGCAATAGCAGAAAACTGTTGCAAAAATATAGGCTAGTGATGACGGTGTCTCGGAAAGGAGAGCTGAGAGCTTTGGTGGGAACTGATTCTACTTTAGCTATAGTTTGAAGGAGGAGATGATAGGATGATGGGCATGGCAGAGGGAGAGTTGAGGAGAAATAATTCTATTGGCTGAGATGGGGAAGACTGAAGTAAAGGTATTTGAAGTGTCTGTTGGAAATTAGGAATTTGTTTTAGGAAAAGTTAAGTTTAAGATGTCTGAAAGATATCCCAGTGGAGATGTTTCTTTCAGCAGGAGGCTCAACAAACAACAGCTGTGGTAGCTGTTACTTTTCATCACTTTGACATTCAGTGACATAAATCCCTGGAAGTTGGAACCTGCCAACATCTGTCTCAGAGAACAGAATTCTTACTCATCAAAAGCCACTCCATTTAGGTTTTCCTTTCCATATAGCATTTTAGTAGTCATTCTGTTTGGTTCTCACTATTGTCAACTGACTTTATTTATCATTCCTGGGCATCTGGATTCAGAGGATGTCATTAGGAAGCTCAGGGACATTCTATCTCCATTGCCAATTCTGTGGGCCCTTCAATTCCAAATAGGTTTATTGAGCTCTTACTCCATTGCCCATAGCAGTGACCTCAGTAATGTTCTTTAAATTGGTATGCCCTCCTTCTCTTTTTTATTATCACAATTTCCTTACTCCTGTTTGGGGGATATTGGTCTCAGGCTCTGCTTTTGGAAGATCGTGAAGTTGCCATTCAAGCAACAGTTAACAATGAGCTAAAATATACTATTGAAGGCTTAATGGGCCATTCACTTCCCCTGGCCTTGGGGAAGTGGATCTGCAAGAGTGGCATTACTGGCAGCAGTATAATGCCTGTCCTTGTCAATCAGATCATGGCCCACTCTATATAGAACCTCCATGACTTCACATTGGACCCAGAGTAAGATCTGCACCCCCATCACACTTACCCGCTCTACAACCGCTCTTGGCTTTGCCCACTACACTCTTGAAATACCAATTTACCTTTGCTTTTGGTTCCTTTAATATGCTTTGTGTCCATCTTCGAGTCTCTGTCCTTGCTGTTCCCTCTTCCTGGGTCGCTCTTATGCTAAAAATGCAAATCTGACTCTTTCTTGTTTTTCAGTGTCAGCTTTTGATCAAACTAAAATTGAGAGACATTCAACAAAATAATTGGCTAGTTATGCTTAAAAGTATCAACACCATGAAAGACAAAGCAAGACCAAGAAACTGTACTAGATTAGAGCAGATTAAGAAGTCATGATAATGACATGTGTTCTAAGAGCAGTGGAACAAACTGTAAAATTCACATAATGTCCACAGATCAGCTAATAGTATTCTATCAATGTTAGTTTTTAAGTTTCGATAATTAAATCTCCTATTAACAGTGAAGAAAACGGGTGAATGATATATGGGAATTCTGTATTATTTTTCAACTTTTCAGAAGTCTAAACTATTTCAAAATAAAGCAGTTGATAATTAAAATGTTGAGCATCTTGTCATACACTCATAGGCTGTTTGTATATTTTCTTTAGAGAATGTTTATTTAAATGCTTTGCCTATGTTCTAATGGGATGACTTGCCTTTTTTATTTAGACCTCAATTAAAAAGTCATTTTCAAAAACATTCAGTAGTGTTGGCTTTTCAGAAAGTCTTGTCTGATGTCCCCTGCTGAAGGCAGAGGTCCTATCTTTTGTTCACCACTACGTGCTCATTTCTTGCTACAGTGCCCAGGTGTCTGTCACATGGATGGGCCTTGCAGCAGATGCTTTGGTCCTCTGCATACATCCTGTCTGCACTCACCTTTACATGTTGATGCTTGCTTTGCTGACACCCACGACTCTCCCAGGGGCCTTTTCTGGCTGAAGGTGCCTGCTAGACTCATAAAAAGGGCAAGCCAGAAGTGTTGAGGGGTTCAAAACCTCACAGCAGTGCTCAAATGACAAATGGGGGGATGTGTGTAAATGTCCTGGTTTCCTTGTCTCTCGATGATGTCACTCTGAGGAATGAATTCCACACTTTCTCCCAGAGTACCCAGTTGGATTTGCCCACATTTGCCTGATGATGTAATATCTACTTATTTATCTTCTTTTCCAACCTCGCTTCTCCTTGCCCACCAGTACTTCCTGAGATTACTCTCTAATGAATCTACTTGCACTGGGATTAACTAGTTGTATTCTATCGATATGGTGTCAGTTCATCAACTCAAATTGATAATTTTTTTTTTGGTCAAACCCAGGGCCTTGTGCATGATTGGCAAGATTTCTCCCCACTGGTCTGCATTAGTATGCTTTTTAATTCTACTCCCTCAGGGAAAAGATACAATGACATATGTTGTGTATGCGACTTAAAAATCAGCTACATTAACAAATTACTATGTGCTTGTTGGTGGATGATTTTTGAGTGAATGGGGGAGGGAAGTGACAGAGCCTGTCTCTGTATGAAATTCCACCATGACGGGAAGATAGAAATTTTTATTAAAGTCAGAAAATTTCCTTCTTAAGAAAAGGAAAGACAGGAAGCATTATGAGGAGAAGGAATTTATTTACTGGGATTTCAACCACACTGGAATTTATTTTTATCAAATTGAAAGCATAGGTAAATCAACAGGACTGAGTGAAACTAGGAGTGTATGATGTTTAGATTCCCAGCCAGGATGGTATATATACAGGAAGGATGTGAATGCATTTTGATCCTTCTAGAAGTTGTGTTCCTGGAAAACTCTGGTTTTCCTTTACTTTTATTTTAAAATATTTGATTAATGTATTACACCTATATATTATAGCAACTTCCTGGCCACCTACCACATACTCCCTGACATCATGTTCTGATTTTTGAAATGCAAAGTATTTTCTTTTGGGGAATGTAACATATCAGAGTTTCCAAAAACACATCTTTAAACTTCAGACTCTAACTTCTATAAGGCTCATTAACACTGATCAGCATCTGAAGATACAAGCAATCCTCACCATTTTGTCCTCTCATTTTGACCTTGTTTGAGAAGGCAGTAGAATTTTGAACCAACCTCTTATTTCCTTAATGTTTAGAGAGGGGGCAAAATCTCCACGATGGCCAGTGGTCCAAAGGGGACCATGGATAATGAGAAAGTATATGCTCTTGGAGTCTCATGGGTGTGTGGGAGCAGTGACATGGGATTTCTGACTTTTTAGGAGAAACTCCAAATCTGGATTTCCTTACAAAATTTGTTCACTTTTAATAGCGGACAAAGTCATCCTGTGAGAGGAAAAAATAAAATCATTTTGAAGCTTGTTTTTCACTTTTTAAAAATATTAAAAAATTGATGGCAGAGGTCCTATCTTTTGTAAATTGACATATACTATTTGCACATATTTATGGGGTGGAGTAAAATAATGCGATGCATGTACACAATGTGTAATGATCAGATCAGGGTAATCAGCATTTCCATATCCTTGAATCTTTATCATTTCTCTGTGTTGGGAAACAGTGAACTTGTTCTAGTTATTTCAAAATCCATTATAAATTGTAACGTTTTGTTGTGGTTTGGATTTGAATGTCCCAAAGCGTGTGTATTGAAGGCTTGGTTTCCAATGCAGCAAATGTTCAGAGTTTGGCCCTTTGGTGGGTGATTGGATTATGGGGCTCTAACCTCATCAATGAATTCATCCACTGATGGATTCCTACCTTAATGGATGTTGAGAGGTTGTAGAAACTTCAGTAGTGAGGCCTACTTGAAGGGCTTAGGTTGTTGAGGGCATGACCTTGAATGTTATATTTGGTCCCTGGTCTCTCTCTTTTTCTGCCTCCTGGCCACCTACTTGGTGCTTCCTCTCATCATATTTTGTCTCTCCACAGGCCCAGAAACAAGAGCCAAGTGACCATGGACTGAAAATGGGAACCTAAACAGACCTTTCCTCCTTTAAGTTGGTTTTTGTAGATATTTTGTCATAGCAGCAGAAAGCTGGCTAACCACCTATAGTTATCCCACTGTTCTGTGAAACCCAAGAACTAATTCTTTCTGTGCTTTAATACCTATCATCTAACCTCCCATTTCCAAACTCTAGAGACTCAGGGCTATTTTGATATCATAATAAAAAAAAGGGATTCCTGGTGATGAAAGTATCATTAGGGTCATCAGTTGAGGTCTATTATCTTGCTGTTTAAAGAGTGGTCACTGGTCTGCTCCATTGCTATCACTTGAAAAATTGTTAAGAGATGTAGGCTCACACCCCTCTGAATCAGAATGTGTGTCACCAGGTGACTCATGTGCATAGTTAAGTTGGAGAAGCAGTGCTTGAATTTGCCTCTTCAGGAATCAGACTATAAATACAGCAGCTGTGATTAATTCTATGAGAGATGAGAGAGAAAGAGAGAGAGAGAGATATTGAGGGGGGGGGGATGCTCCATTATTCATAGACACTGACAATAGTAATAGTTATCAAAAAGATTTTTTAAATGGCCTTTTGGAGATGAGGTACAGTCGCTGTTTTGGTGTTTATGGTCCATTAGTTGTGGAATGTAGGTGCTCAAGGCAACCCCTATCAGTATTTTTAGCCAAAATATCTGTGTGTTCAGTAATGATAAGATTTTTATGTTTGGGTTATTTGGTCAACACTGTATTAAGATTCTGTCAGATGCATGCCACTGTTCTGAGCTTTGTACCAGGGGGTGAATAAGGGACAACTTTCACCCTCTAAGCACTTAATGTCTCCATGAAAAAACATGACAAAAACATCCACAGGGGCATGTGCAATATGAGAATTCAGTATGAAGAGGTGCTCAGTGTCATCGTCACTGAATACAAATTGTACCTACATTTTCTTTTCTTTTTTTATTGGTGCATTATAATTATACATAACGGTGGAATTTGTTATAATATATTCATACATGTACACAATAAATTGGTATTATTTGATTAATTTCATTCACCAATACTCTCTTCCCTCCCCCTGATCTCCTTTATCTAGTCTGGTCTCCCTTCTATTTTTTAAAAATTTGTTGTAATTAACTACATGACAGTAGAATGCATTTTGACATATTGTACACAAATGGAGCACAACTTTTCATTCCTCTGGCTGTACATGGTGCAGAGTCACATCAGTAGTGTAATCATACATGTATATAGGATAATAATTTCTGTCTCATTTTACTCTCCTTCCTATCCCCAAAACCCCATCTCTCCCCTCACTACCCTCTGCACAATACAAAGTTCCTTCATTCTCCCCCGCTACCCCCTCACTATGGATTAGCATCCATTTATGAGGGAAAACATTTGGCCTTTGTTTTTTGGGGATTGGCTTATTTCACTTAGCATGATGTTCTCTAGTTCTATTCATTTACCTACAAATGCCATAATTTCATTTTTCTTTAAGGCAGAGTAATATTTCATAGTGTATATGTACCACAGTTTCTTTATTTATTCATCTATTGAAGGGCATCTAGGTTCGTTCCATAGTTTAGTTATTGTAAATTGAGCTCCTATAAACATTGATGTGGCTGTATCCCTGTGGTATGCTGATTTTAAGTTCTTTGGGTATAAACCAAAGAATGGGATAGCTGGATCAAATGGTGGTTCCATTTCAAGTTTTTTGAAGAATCTCCAGAACTCAGAAAACTTAACACCAAAAAAACCAAAAACCAAAAACCAAAAAACAAATAACCCAGTCAGTAAACGGGCTAAGGAACTGAACAGATATTTTCATAGAAGAAGAAATACAGTCCATCAACAAACATAGAAAAATGTTCATCATCTCTAGCAATTAGAAAAATTACCAAGATTACTATAAGGTTTCATTCCTCTAATATTTTATCTCATTCCAGTCAGAATGGCAATTATCAAGAATACAAGCAATAGTAAGTGTTGGCGAGAATGGGAGGGAGGAAAGGTGCATTCATACATTGCTGGTGAGTCTGCAAATTGGTGCAACCACTTTGGAAAGTAGTATGGAGATTTCTGAGAAAACTTGTACTCACATTTTTATTTGAGTGTTTATTCACTTGCCTTTGTCTACACTTCCTCACTGAAAAGCATCATACTTGCAGGGATCATTGCTAATTGAGTGATACATTCATTGCTTCCTTCTACATTTACATACTGCTCTACTCAGGGAGGGAGAACACAAATGAAAATCACACTCACATACAGAACCAAACCAAAACCAAAACCAAAAAACAACTTTGGGTGACATACTAGGGTCATTTCCTATAACTTTTGTATTTCTCTAAAAAGAATATGTTTGAAGTACAACTAAGTGAATTTAAAAATAGCTTTATCAATATATACAGCTCACTCACTCGAAGAGTGCAGTTCAATGTCAGTGTTCAGAGTTGTGTGACCATCCCTACTTTCAATTTTAAAGCCTTTCTACCACCCAGAAAGAAACCCACCCTGTTAAGTTTCACTCACTACTTCCCCCATCTTCCCACTCCCCTGTTCACCTGCCCCTGTGCTGGGCAATTACTAATCTACTTTCTGGCTCGATAGGTTTGCCTATTCTGGACATGAAATTGTATAATATGTGATCTTTTGTGACTGGATTTTCTCACTTAACACAATATTTTATGAACTCCCTGAAAATTCTTTTTCTTTTTGATACCAGGGATTGAACCCAGGGGCACTTAACCACTGAGTCACATCCTAGCCCTTTTTATATTTTATTGAAAGACAGGGTCTTACTAAGTTGCTGAGGCTGGCTTTGAACTTGTGATCCTCCTGCCTTAGCCTCCTGAGTCGCTGGAATTGTAGGCGGGCACGCATCCAGCAAACTCCCTGAATTTTACTTTTGTTTTTCTTTTCCTTAAAATAGAAAAAAAAAGAATTGTAGGATAAAGAAGATTTAGAATATCATGGAAGCACAAATGATCTCCAAACTTTATGCTGCATTGAGCTTTTGTTTATGAACTAAAAAGCACACATGTTCCATCTGTTTCCTTCCAGTTGTCATGAACCAAGTTTTTATTGGGTGTTTGGTGGGGTTTCTAGGAGAACAGGCTGGTTGTGGGAAATGTTGTGAAATGAATGATGTTTACTCTCCATGCTTCTTCTTTTCATTTTTTATATCTTCCTTTTCTCTTTAGATATTCATTATTCTAATGGTACATCCCTTTTCACCCTGAGAGACTACATTCTGACAATATACATTTGTTCACCTAGTTAAATAATATTCCATTTGCATAGAGGCCTTCGATTTTCCTACCTAAAGGAAAGACAAATGGCATATGTTTCAGGAAAATAGAGGAATGCACAACTATTTTTGTTTAATTCAATTTCTTGGACATTTCTTGAGAGCTTACCATATGCCAGGTGTGCAAATGGTGTATCAGAGAGGTTAAGTAACTTGCCCAAAGACCCAAAGCAGAATTTGAACATAGTTCTTCCTGATTACAGAAGCTTAATTATCATGGCATACCGTCTCCCCAAATACTCATTAGTAAGCCTACAGAGGCTGCAGACAATGATGATTCCATCTTGCCCCCTTTAAAACAGACACAGAATATATCATTTTATATTTATCTTGTCTCTGGTTCTCTTTCTACAGACAATGTTACCAGTTCTTTTGGTTGTAGTTCCTATTGATCATTTAGAAATATGAAAGTTAATATTTTGTTTGTAAATTTCCTTCTCTGCCACTTACTAGAAAGATTTGAGATTTAAGATTTTACATCTAAATGTAAGATTTGCTTGCATGCATGTGTAATACATAGCATGAAGATATGGTTACTATCACCAGGAAAGGGTTCAGTTGTTTACATCTATTTGATGAAAATTTTAGGCTAACCTGAATGAGAATTTATTCAACTTCACAAGTATTTATTAACTGTCTAACCAAGATATGCCAAAGGCAGTTCTTCAACTTTGAATGAAAGGGTATGAAAAAGCAACACAAGGTCACAACCTCCTCTACTCCCCCCCAAAAAACTCCTGCTAAAGATAAAAATACAGACACATACAGAATACTGTGGAACTGTAATGATAGTGGGTAAATCATTGTACATCATAATACTGTAATTGTGGTGGGTAAATCATTTTTAATTCTGGTATTAAAGTTAAGAGATGAAGGGCTGGGTGTGCAGCTCAGTGGTATTGCACTTGCCCAGCCTGCATGGAGCCCTGAGTTCGATCCCCAGCACCACAAAGAAGTAAAAAATAAAAAGATATAAGCTTAAAGGTGAAGACATTAAAAATAACTATAATATACTACTATAAATAGATACAAACTATGACATTGATAACAAAGTATGGAGAGAGAGAAGTAAAAGTGTAGAGCTTTTGTAATTAACTTATCATCAACCTAAAATAAACTCAACAAGGAAGACTGAGCACCATGGGAACCCTTGGTGTCTTTTTAAGTAGCTGCTGGAAAAGCCAGGACTTTAGTGTATGCTCAGTGATCTAGGTACTATTTAAGAAAGAAGAGCTTTGCTTTTAATCAAAGGCTGTTGGGAAATAATTCTGTAATTGGGCATAGTAATCATTTCTCTCTAGAAGGCACATAAAGTGAAATGAGACTAGGACTGTAATTGGTAAGGCATCAGCAGCCATTCACATCAGCCAGGATATAGGGGGCATTTGGTCATTTTTCTAGCATGGACAGTATTTGTGTTTTGGTCTGTACTCACACATGGTGATGAAGTGTTCTTGTTTGTGTCTTGGTCCACTGTGGTCAGAGTGGGTTTGTCCAATGTTCGTGTTCCAGGAAATTTTTTTATGTTCAATAGGACATGTAGTGACAGCTGTGACCATGAGGTCAGCTCCTCAACACTGAGCCTGGCTGTCAGGAGCTGTCTGTCTTTCTGTCTCTCACCATGCACTCCAATTTGCAGTGTAAGTTGTTATGGAAACCTGGGTTTTATTCTAGTCCTTCAATTTAGTAGCTGTTTAACTTAAGAAGACATATATGCCATCAAAGTTTCATTTCCTTACATATAGGCCTTAGTTTCCTTATATGTTTTCCTAAATAGAAATAATAAAAACTACCTTGAAGGTTTATTGAGAGGATGAAAGAAAATGCACAGCACCTTTCAGATAATTAGTTCAACTTGATGAATGTTTGAGAGATAATATTCTCCATTTTTATACTGTTAAAATGTCATTTGATTAAATTTCAGATTTATAGAGGATGTCTATCATAGCAAGTAAGGCATCATGTGACCATGTGATACCTATGGTCCTCAAGGTGATCTTAGTCATGAGAGGGTATCACAGGTTCATCCTATGCACTCTGTCTCACAGGGAAGTTTGGAGACTACTCTACAGGAACTGTGCCCCCAATATGGTCACCTTTCCCATTTCTTCTTTCACTTCCACTTTTCCCATTTCTACTACTCCAGAGATATAAATTTTTGGGTTATTTGTTATTCTTATGTGCTATAAACTGATTCTCAAAGTATATGCACATTGAAATCACCTCAAGGATTTTTAAAACTGGATTCCCCCTCTAGGGATTCTAATTTATTAATCTGTGCTGAGGGTATTTAGTCATTGGCATTAAAAAAAAAATTCCCAGATAATTGTAATGGGCAGTAGAGTGTGAGAACCATTGATACAGATACTGTTTCTCCAACTTTAATTAAGATTGTGAATCATTTAGGGAATCTTTTTAAATGCATATTCTGATTTCAGAAGTCAAGGGCCAAACCTGGGAGTCCGCATTTCTAGCCAACTCCTAGATGATGTCATCATGGCTGGTCCAAGGATTACACTTTGAATCACAAGACTGGACACGTCTCCTTTTACTTAGCCTTGTGGAATAGTCTATGAACTTTTCAATGGTGTTTCAGGTGGGATCTTTCAATGGAAAATAAATAGAGGGAAGGAGGGAGGAATGTAGTCATGCAGACTTACGTTCCCACTATCAAAAGAACACATTCAAGAGGTGAAATTCGCTGTGTGTGTGTGGTAAGGTTTGTTACTAAGGGTGACTGGACTGTGTGTCTGTATCCATGAAAACCAAGTTCTTCCATTCCTGGTTGTGATGAGTCTCCTAAAACAAAGAACCTCAGTCAGTCTCAATAACAGTAAATCTAGGTGGGGGATGGTCAAGATAAAATTTCAGATTATGTCATGTTTCATGGCTCTGTGCTGTGCAATGTAACCTTGTTGTAGACAGACAATGCCTGACTTTCTACTCCCTGCCGATCCCATCTAAAGAGGGTTTATCTATGAAAAGTGTGCCCTTACTGCCTGGACAGAGAGGCAAAACAGTGGGGCCTGCCTCCTAATCCCTTTACAGAATATTTGTGAAAGAAATATTGGGCAAAGTCTTTGTAAACGGTAGGTGCTGTCTGTAAGAAAAGGCTTGTTTTGTTTTTTTATGGAGCATGGAGAGAAATATAAACTATGGGTGACTGTATCCATTTTAGACTTTACATATTTCTTTTCTCATGGAAAAGTTTTGTCCATTTCTTACAGACAGAGATTGCTAAGGCTGTAACTCTGAGCTTCAGATGAAGATATTAGTTGTGTCCAGATCATTTTTAATCCCCTCTGCTTGAAGAATTTATAAAATGTTTGCTTAAGCATGCCCAGGAAAAGCACAGGCCTGGGTTGACTGGGTGAAATGGGAGAACCTAAGCATTATAGATAACTGTGGAAGAAGATTTAAGAAAAAGAACATTAGGGTGTGATAAAAGATGGATAAAGAAAAGGCTGTCAGCTATAGTGGTTCTTTTATGGCTGATGGCTCTAGAAGAACCAGATAAATTTGGAGCTGATATGGTAAGGGAGTTGGATTGGGATAGTGGATTCTGGAAAGAAAATCGAGTGTCTTAGTCTCTCCTACTGTCTTCCCATTTTAATTCCTCTCCAGAGTAGTGGGACAGAGAAGGGGAAGAAATCCTGTTAAAGAGAAGGTCTGACTTTCACAGGTCAGAGGAGGTGGAAACTAAAATAGAAAGTGAGGTTAGAACTTGGCTGTTTGACCCCAGGACTCTTCTCATTAGATTGTGCTGTAATATTTCAAGAGAGTGTGAGCAATGGGCAATGCATGTGGACGACTTGTGTTGTGCAAGGAATAACATTTGAGAAACTTAGGCTCAAGCTGGGTATGGCTTTGCCTCCTGCTAATTCCCCCTAGCTCAAAGCAGAGCAATTTCTAGCTGAAAATCAGCCCTCTAATATGAAAGGACTCAGTGTTGCTTTCTTTGTATATCTGCTCCCCGGAATTCCCAAAATAGGTTTAACATGGGCTTTGAAGCTGGGTGATATGACTTCTTGTTTCCAAAGAAGAAGTGATGCTGTAGATCTTCTCAGGAATGGACATGGAGGACTGGGACAGAGAAGGTGGACATAGATGGCAGGTAATTTGGGTGCCACTTAACTCCATAGTCAAAGTGTCAGCAGCAGAGCTGAAGTCAAATATTTTAGTGATCTGCTGAGATTGTGCAGATCAGTCCACACACATGCATATCCCCTGCATGGTCATTAGAAGGATACATTTTCATTGATAAGACTTAGTGGACCTTAGCCTAATCTTACTGAAAAATCAACTAGGTTGATGAATTGTTCTGTTGAAGAGTGCTGAGAATGAAACTAGTCTTCTCTTAGCAATAGCACAAGACTGGAGAGGGCTAGAACCAAACAGAGAAGGAAACAGTTGAAGGCTTATGATACAGAAATAATTATCATGCTTAATGGGAAGCATCTTCCCTATATTTATAGTCAGGCTAGCCCCAAATCCATGTTTGGCATTTTCCAAGATTTCACAGTGCAGAATCAATCTACCAAAAACTTTCATGTATGCCATATCATTTAATCCGCCAGTACCTGTTTTGTATGTAATGTACACTCACTCACTGGTCTTATTGCATAGACTATATGGACACATTTCAGTCACTATGAAAATGAAGACTGATGCGTCAATCCTTTAAAAATGGTTTAAAGTACTTTTTAGGATCTAAAGTAAAGTAAAATTGGGTTAAAACTGAACCATAAGAACTGAATGAAATGACCATTAATCCCAATAGGTTTTATACATTTGTGGAACATGATTTTCAAAAGAAATTTTATAAGGAAGACTATTTTTTAATTAAATTATTTATTTATTCTAATTTGTTATACATGATGGCAGAATGCAATTCATTTCATATTACACATATACAGCTCAATTTTTCAAGTCACTGATTGTACACAAAGTATTTTCACATATCTTTATACATGTACTTAGCTACATCCTTGCTCCCTCCCTGTCCCTCCCTCCCCTTTGCCCTACCCAAAGTTCTTCCATTCCTCCCATGCTCCCCTTGCCCACCATTGCTATTATTTTTTTTTTTTTATTTTTTATTGTTGGCTGTTCAAAACATTACATAGTTCTTGATATATCATATTTCACAATTTGATTCAAGTGGGTTATGAGCTCCCATTTTTACCCCATATACAGATTGCAGAATCACATCAGTTACACATCCATTGATTTACATATTGCCATACTAGTGTCTGTTGTATTCTGCTGTCTTTCCTATCCTCTACTATCCCCCCTCCCCTCCCCTCCCCTCTTCTCTCTCTGCCCCCTTTACTGACATTCGTTTGTCCCCCTTGTATTATTTTTCCCCTTCCCCTCACTTCCTCTTGTATGTACTTTTGTATACCTCTGAGGGTCTCCTTCCATTTCCATGCATTTTCCCTTCTCTCTCCCTTTCCCTCCCACCTCTCATCCCTGTTTAATGTTAATCTTCTTCTCATGCTCTTCGACCCTACTCTGTTCTTAGCTACTCTCCTTATATCAAAGAAGACATTTGACATTTGTTTTTTAGGGATTGGCTAGCTTCACTTAGCATAATCTGTTCTAATGCCATCCATTTCCCTGTAAATTCTATGATTTTGTCATTTTTTAATGCAGAGTAATACTCCATTGTGTATAAATGCCACATTTTTTTTATCCATTCATCCATTGAAGGGCATCTAGGTTGGTTCCACAGTCTAGCTATTGTGAATTGTGCTGCTATGAACATCGATGTAGCAGTGTCCCTGTAGCATGCTCTTTTTAGGTCTTTAGGGAATAGACCGAGAAGGGGAATAGCTGGGTCAAATGGTGGCTCCATTCCCAGCTTTCCAAGAAATCTCCATACTGCTTTCCAAATTGGCTGCACCAATTTGCAGTCCCACCAGCAATGTACAAGTGTACCCTTTTCCCCACATCCTCGCCAGCACTTGTTGTTGTTTGACTTCATAATGGCTGCCAATCTAACTGGAGTGAGATGGTATCTTAGGGTGGTTTTGATTTGCATTTCTCTGACTGCTAGAGATGGTGAGCATTTTTTCATGTACTTGTTGATTGACTGTATGTCCTCCTCTGAGAAGTGTCTGTTCAGGTCCTTGGCCCATTTGTTGATTGGGTTGTTTGTTCTCTTATTGTCTAATTTTTTGAGCTCTTTGTATACTCTGGATATTAGGGCTCTATCTGAAGTGTGAGGAGTAAAGATTTGTTCCCAGGATGTAGGCTCTCTATTTACCTCTCTTATTGTATCTTTTGCTGAGAAAAAACTTTTTAGTTTGAGTAAGTCCCATTTGTTGATTCTAGTTATTAACTTTTGTGCTATGGGTGTCCTATTGAGGAATTTGGAGCCCGACCCCACCGACTGTAGATCGTAGCCAACTTTTTCTTCTATCAGACGGCGCGTCTCTGATTTGATATCAAGCTCCTTGATCCATTTTGAATTAACTTTTGTGCATGGCGAGAGAAAGGGATTCAGTTTCATTTTGTTGCATATGGATTTCCAGTTTTCCCAGCACCATTTGTTGAAGATGCTATCCTTCCTCCATTGCATGCTTTTAGACCCTTTATCAAATATAAGATAGTTGTAGTTTTGTGGACTGGTTTCTGTGTCCTCTATTCTGTACCATTGGTCCACCCGCCTGTTTTGGTACCAGTACCATGCTGTTTTTGTTACTATTGCTCTGTAATATAGTTTGAAGTCTGGTATCGCTATACCGCCTGATTCACACTTCCTGCTTAGCATTGTTTTTGCTATTCTGGGTCTTTTATTTTTCCATATGAATTTCATGATTGCTTTCTCTATTTCTACAAGAAATGCCGTTGGGATTTTGATTGGCATTGCATTAAACCTATAGAGAACTTTTGGTAATATCGCCATTTTGATGATGTTAGTTCTGCCTATCCATGAACAGGGTATATTTTTCCATCTTCTAAGATCTTCTTCTATTTCTCTCTTTAGGGTTCTGTAGTTTTCATTGTATAAGTCTTTCACCTCTTTTGTTAGGTTGATTCCCAAGTATTTTATTTTTTTTTGAAGATATTGTGAATGGAGTGGTTGTCCTCATTTCCATTTCAGAGGATTTGTCGCTGATATACAGGAATGCCTTTGATTTATGCGTGTTGATTTTATATCCTGCCACTTTGCTGAATTCATTTATTAGCTCTAATAGTTTCTTTGTAGACCCTTTTGGGTCTGCTAGGTATAGAATCATGTCATCTGCAAATAGTGATAATTTAAGTTCTTCTTTTCCTATTTTGATGCCTTTAATTTCTTTCGTCTGTCTAATTGCTCTGGCCAGTGTTTCGAGAACTATGTTGAACAGAAGTGGTGAGAGAGGGCATCCCTGTCTTGTTCCAGATTTTAGAGGGAATGCCTTCAATTTTTCTCCATTCAGAATGATGCTAGCCTGAGGCTTAGCATAGATTGCTTTTACAATATTGAGGTATGTTCCTGTTATCCCTAGTTTTTCTAGAGTTTTGAACATAAAGGGATGCTGTACTTTGTCGAATGCTTTTTCCGCATCTATCGAGATGATCATATGGTTCTTATTTTTAAGTCTATTGATGTGGTGAATAACATTTATTGATTTCCTTATATTGAACCAGCCTTGCATCCCAGGGATGAATCCTACTTGATCATGGTGCACAATTTTTTTGATGTGCCTTTGTATCCGAGTGGCCAGAATTTTATTGAGGATTTTTGCATCTAGGTTCATTAGAGATATTGGTCTGTAGTTTTCTTTCTTTGAAGTGTCTTTGTCTGGTTTAGGTATCAGGGTGATGTTGGCCTCGTAGAATGAATTTGGAAGTTCTCCCTCTTTTTCTATTTCCCGAAGTAGCTTGAAAAGTATTGGTATTAGTTCCTCTTTAAAGGTTTTGTAAAACTCTGCTGTATACCCATCCGGTCCTGGGCTTTTCTTAGTTGGTAGTCCTTTGATGGTTTCTTCTATTTCCTCAATTGATATTGGTCTGTTTAGGTTGTCTATATCCTCCTGACTCAATCTGGGCAGATCATATGACTTAAGAAATTTATCTATGCCTTCACTATCTTTTAATTTATTGGAGTATAAGGATTCAAAATAATTTTTGATTATCTTCTGTATTTCTGAAGTGTCTGTTGTGATATTGCCTCTTTCATCCCGTATGTTAGTGATTTGAGTTCTCTCTCTTCTTCTCTTCGCTAGCATGCCTAAGGGTCTGTCGATTTTGTTTATTTTTTCAAAGAACCAACTTTTAGTTTTGTCAATTTTTTCAATTGTTTCTTTTGTTTCGATTTCATTGATTTCAGCTCTGATTTTAATTATTTCTTGCCTTCTACTTCTTTTGCTGTTGTTTTGCTCTTCTTTTTCTAGGATTTTGAGATGAAGTATGAGATCATTTATTTGTTGGTTTTTTCTTTTTTTAAGGAATGAACTCCAAGCAATGAATTTTCCTCTTAGAACTGCTTTCAATGTGTCCCATAGATTCCGATATGTTGTGTCTGTGTTTTCATTAATCTCTAAGAATTTTTTAATTTCCTCCTTGATGTCTTCTATAACCCATTGATCATTCAGTAACCTATTGTTCATTCTCCAAGTGATATATTCTTTTTCCTTCCTTCTTTTATCGTTGATTTTCAGTTCCATTCCATTATGATCAGATAGGATGCATGGTATTATCTCTACTCCTTTGTATTGTCTAAGAGTTTCCCTGTGACATAATATATGATCTATTTTTGAGAAGGATCCATGTGCTGCTGAGAAAAAAGTGTAACTGTTTGATGTTGGGTGGTATATTCTATATATGTCAATTAAGTCTAGGTTATTAATTGTGTTATTGAGTTCTATGGTTTCCTTATTCAACTTTTGTTTGGAAGATCTGTCCAGTGGTGAGAGAGGTGTGTTGAAGTCTCCCATGATTATTGTATGGTGGTCTATTAGACTCTTGAACTTGAGAAGAGTTTGTTTGATGAACATAGCTGCACCATTGTTTGGGGCATATATATTTATGATTGTTATGTCTTGTTGGTGTATGGTTCCCTTGAGCAGTATGTAGTGTCCCTCTTTATCCCTTTTGATTAACTTTGGCTTAAAATCTATTTTATTTGATATGAGTATGGATACTCCTGCTTGTTTCCGAAGTCCATATGAGTGATATGATTTTTCCCAACCTTTCACCTTCAGCCTATGTATGTCTTTTCCTATCAAATGCGTCTCCTGTAGGCAGCATATTGTTGGGTCTTGTTTTGTGATCCATTCTACTAGCCTGTGTCTCTTGATTGGTGAGTTTAAGCCATTAACATTTAGGGTTATTATTGAGATATGGGTTGTTCTTCCAGCCATATTTGTTTATTTATGTTACTAAACATGGTTTGTTTTCCACTTTGATTATTTTCCCCCCTTTAGTGTCCTACCTCCCACTGTTGGTTTTCATTGTTATTTTCCATTTCCTCTTCCTGTAATGTTTTGCCAAGGATGTTTTGAAGAGATGGTTTTCTAGCTGCAAATTCTTTTAACTTTTGTTTATCGTGGAAGGTTTTAATTTCATCTTCCATCCTGAAGCTTAATTTCGCTGGAAACACAATTCTTGGTTGGAACCCATTTTCTTTCAGTGTTTGAAATATGTTATTCCAGGATCTTCTAGCTTTCAGAGTCTGTGTTGAAAGATCAGCTGTTATCCTGATTGGCTTACCCCTAAATGTGATCTGCTTCCTTTCTCTTGTAGCTTTTAAAATTCTCTCCTTGTTCTGTATGTTGGGCATCTTCATTATAATGTGTCTAGGTGTGGGTCTCTTATGATTTTGCACATTCGGCGTCCTGTAGGCTTCTAGGATTTGGGGTTCTGTCTCATTCTTCAAGTCTGGGAAGTTTTCTCGAATTATTTCATTGAATAGATTGCTCATTCCTTTGGTTTGAAACTCTGTTCCTTCCTGTATCCCAATGACTCTTAAATTTGGTCTCTTGATGTTATCCCATATTTCTTGGATGTTCTGCTCATGGTTTCTTAACAGTCTTGCTGAGCTGTCTATGTTCTTTTCAAGTTGAAATACTTTATCTTCATTGTCTGATGTTCTGTCTTCTAAGTGTTCTACTCTGCTGGTAGTATTCTCAATTGAGTTTTTAAGTTGGCTTATTGCTTCCTGCATTTCTAGGATTTCTGTTTGTTTGTTTTTTATAACCTCTATTTCCCTGTATAGTTGATCTTTTGCTTCTTGGATTTGTTTATGTAATTCATTGTTGAAGTGATCTTTCATTGTCTGATTTTGCTGTCTGATGTCTTCCTTGAGACTCCAGATCATCTGAAGCATGTATATCCTGAATTCTTTATCTGACATTCCATCAGCTGCAGCTATTACCTCTTCTAAAGTTGAGTTGACCTGCAATGCTTGTGGTCCTTTCTTTCCTTGTCTCTTCATACTGTTCGCGTTCCTTTCTTCTTGGTGAAACTGTTGTGCTATTGAATTTTCCCCCTATATATTTATATTGGTCTTGTATAGTTGCAAAGTCTCCCTCGCAGGCACGGGCGGCGGCTCTGCCCCTCCGCCAATTGGGGCAATGTGCCTACCACGCCGGCAGGCCGCTGGGCCTGCTCTGCCAGTCGGTAGCAGGTCCGCCGTCCTTGCAGGCGCGGGCGGCGGCTCTGTCCCTCTGCGGGCCGCTAGGCTTGTTCTGTCGGTGGTCGCAGTTCTGCCTACTTTGCAGGCGCAGGCAGCGGCACTGCCCCTCTGCAGGCCTCTGGGGCTGTACTGCCAGTGGGTCGCAGGTCCGCCTACTTTGCAGGCGTGGGGGGGGGGCGGCTCTACCCTTCCTCAGGCCACTGGGCCTGTTCTGTCTCTCAGTTGCAGGTCTGACCTGTTCTGATGGTGGTCTCAGTTCCGACTACCTTGCAGGCGCGGGGGGGAGGGGGCGGCTCTGCCTCTCAGCAGGCCGCTGCCCCTCTTCTGCCGGTGGGTCGCAGGCCCGCCTACCTTGCAGGAGTGATTGGAAGCTCTGTCCCGCCGCGGGCCACTGGGCCTTTTTTGTCGGTGGTTACCCTTCCCCTACCTGGCAGGCGAGGGGGGTGGGGGGCGGCTCTGCCCCTCAGCAGGCCGCTGGGCCTGCTCTGTGATTGGTCCCAGTTCCGTCTACTATGCCAGCGCAGGGGGAGGGGGCGGCTCAGCCTCTCAGCAGGCGGCTGCTCCTCTTCTGCCAGTGGGTCGCAGGCCCGCCTACCTTGCAGGAGTGATTGGAAGCTCTGTCCCGCCCTGGGCCACTGGGCCTTTTCTGTCGGTGGTCACCCTTCCCCTACCTGGCAGGCGAGGGGGGTGGGGGGCGGCTCTGCCCCTCAGCAGGCCGCTGGGCCTGCTCTGTGTTTGGTCCCAGTTCTCTCTACTATGCCGGCGCAGGGGGAGGGGGCGACTCAGCCTCTCAGCAGGCGACTGCTCCTCTTCTGCAGGTGGGTCGCAGGCCCGCCTACCTTGCAGGAGTGATTGGAAGCTCTGTCCCGCCCTGGGCCACTGGGCCTTTTCTGTCGGTGGTCACCCTTCCCCTACCTGGCAGGCGAGGGGGGTGGGGGGCGGCTCTGCCCCTCAGCAGGCCGCTGGGCCTGCTCTGTCTTTGGTCCCAGTTCCCTCTACTATGCCGGCACAGGGGGAGGGGGCGGCTCAGCCTCTCAGCAGGCGGCTGCTCCTCTTCTGCAGGTGGGTCGCAGGCCCGCCTACCTTGCAGGAGTGATTGGAAGCTCTGTCCCGCCCTGGGCCACTGGGCCTTTTCTGTCGGTGGTCACCCTTCCCCTACCTGGCAGGCGAGGGGGGTGGGGGGCGGCTCTGCCCCTCAGCAGGCCGCTGGGCCTGCTCTGTCTTTGGTCCCAGTTCCCTCTACTATGCTGGCGCAGGGGGAGGGGGCGGCTCAGCCTCTCAGCAGGCGGCTGCTCCTCTTCTGCCGGTGGGTCGCAGGCCCGCCTACCTTGCAGGAGTGATTGGAAGCTCTGTCCCGCTGCGGGCCACTGGGCCTTTTCTGTCGGTGGTCACCCTTCCCCTACCTGGCAGGCGAGGGGGATGGGGGGCGGCTCTGCCCCTCAGCAGGCCGCTGGGCCTGCTCTGTGTTTGGTCCCAGTTCTCTCTACTATGCCGGCGCAGGGGGAGGGGGCGACTCAGCCTCTCAGCAGGCGACTGCTCCTCTTCTCCACCATTGCTATTATGAATCAGCATCCTCATATCAAAGAAAACATTTGACCTTTGGTTTTTTGGGATTGGTGTACTTCACTTACTATTATCTTCTCCAACTCTATCCTTTTACCTGCAAATGCCATGGTTTTATTCTCTTTTAATGCAGAGTAATGTTCCATTGTGTGTATATACTAAAGTTTCATCTACTTAAAGGGCATCTGGGTTGGCTCCACAATTTAGCTGTTGTGAATTGTGCTGCTATAAACACTGATATAGCTGTGTCCCTGTAGTATGCTGTTTTTAAGTCCTTTGGGTATAAACCAAGGAGTGGGATAGCTGAGTCAAATGGTGATTCCATTCCAAGTTTTCCAAGGAATATCCATACTGCTTTCCATATTGGCTGCACCAATTTGCAGTCCCACCAGCAATCTATGAGTGTGCTTTTCCCCCACATCCTTATCAACACTTATTGTTGTTTGTATTCTTAATAGCTGCCATTCTGACTGGAATGAGATGAAATCTTGGAGTAGTTTTGATTTGCATTTCTCTAATTGCTAGAAATGTTGAAAATTTTTTCATATGTTTGTTGATTGATTATATATCCTCTTCTGAGAAGTGTCTGTTCAGTTCCTTGGTTCATTTATTGATTGGGTTATTTGTGGGTTTTTTTTGGTGTTAAGATTTTTGAGTGCTTTATATATCCTAGAGGTTAGTGCTCTATCTGATGTGCTTATGGTAGAGATTTGCTCTCATTCTGTGGGTTCTGTATTCACCTCATTGATTGTTTCTTTGCTGAGAAGAAGCTTTTTAGTTTGAATACATCCCATTTATTGATTCTTGGTTTTAATTCTTGTGCTATAGGAATATTATTAAGGAAATTGGTGCCTAATCCAACATGATGGAGATTTGAGCTTACTTTTTCTTTCATTACCCACAAGGTCTCTGGTTTAATTCCTATGTCCTTGATCCACCATGAGTTGAGTTTTGTACATGGTGAGAACGGTTTACTTTCATTTTGTTACATGTGGATTTCCAGTTTTCCCAGCACCATTTGTTGAAGAGGCTATCTTTTCTCCAATGTATGTTTTTTGTACCTCTGTCTAATATAAGATAACTGTAGTTATGTGGGTTAGTCTCTGTGGGGAGACGAATATTTTTAAAGTGAAATGATTGAAGCAGCCTTGGTAATGGCAGGAATGGGACCACAACTTCTAGCCTTTCCTCTTTACCTTCTTCTTTCCTTTCCCCAGTGTACCCTGTTCCCTTTCTTATATTCAGTCAAGTCCCATTTGGATCTCATATGAACCTCTGCAAAGACTTACAAAGAAGTTAGGAAATGTCTGTTGTAGCTCACTCCTATCATATAACAATTTGGTAAACTGAGGAAAAGGTGTCTCACCAACTCTATGACTACTCTTTTTTATATATATTTTTATTTTTTCTAATTAGTTATACATGGCAGTAGAATGCATTCTGGACACATGGTACATCAATGGGAGTATAACTTCTCACTCATCTGGTTGTACATGTTGTGGAGTTAGACAGGTCATGTAATCATATATGCACATAGGGTAATAGTGTCTATGACAGCTCTTGATGACAGAGGACCTCACTGAGGTACCTCAGAGTACCTCACTTCCCTCACTGTTCCTTGTTGTAGTTTAGCATTTCCCCCACTGTCTGTCTTGATGTCCACTATTCAGTTCTAACCCTTGGATGGTTGGGAAAATGTCTAGCAGTTTCTTTTTGTTTTACATATATTTGGAAGTCAGAAAGTTTTCTGAGCTGCTAATAATGATTCCAACTTGATGTACCATCTGCTGGGTCTGATTCAGGAGAACAAATGCACTGGGGTGTTACCTCCCACAATGTAAGTGATGCAAGGGAAAGAGAGGATGGGAGGATAGCTATTAGACATTGACTTTTCCTCTTGTCTTGGATCATCTTATCCATGTGACGTCCTGGAAAATGTTGTTCCTTGTATCAACATTGAATATGTCTTTCATACCCTTCATATGTGTCCTGATGAAAAAACTGTTTTGAGATCCACTGAACTGAAGGCTTTTACCATGACCCATTGGTATTTAGATGGGAAACAAAGTATACAAAGAACCTTGCAGATTTGGACAATTCATTTTCTAGGACATATAAAAGTAATGTGAGTATATTCTGGAGGTAAATTGTAGTATTTTATTAACTTCCCCTTTAAATTCTTTTCCATATCCTGGCAGACATAATTTCCTGCTATTTTAGCATTGATATACTCGGAATCTCTTACATGCCCATCGTCAGTACCCTGGCTCTTACTCAACACAGTATATCTCCTAACTGACCTTTTAGTGTTCAATATTTTGTATATAATCCATCTTGAAAATTGCTGCTTAAGTTATCATCATTAATCCAAATTGAATTCCCAGCATGAATAAATGAGAGAACACAATGCAAAGAATGATCTTTTCGTTAGAGATTCTAAATTATTACAACTTAAGTTTGTAAAGTAAATCATAGATTTAAAAGGATTTTTATAAAACTTATTTTTCTCTATGAATAAATATAACAAACTGTTATTGGAAATGTTAACTCAGTGCTTATGAATAACAAATGATAGAAAATGAAGGATCCAGTGATGATGCCTTTTTTAAACATTATAAATAATCTGTGACTATTTTTAAGTCATGTTTGATAGGTGAGGGAGTGTTCTAGGGACTCCATTACAGAGTGGTTCATTCTCTTCCCAGTTGGTCCTGTATGTAGGCTGGTAGTATACAGGAGAAGCATTGTTTCACTTCTCTGTTACGAAGTGATGAAGTGATTCAGCAGAATGTGAGCCTTGAACTTCACAAATGAAGTTTCTCTCTCTCTCTCTCTCTCTCTCTCTCTCTCTGTGTGTGTGTGTGTGTGTGTGTGTATAGGGTGGAGACCTCAGTTTCTCTTTCATTTCTCATCAAGTCCCAGATATTGGTCTTCATCTCTAGTCCCATGCCTTCTGTTCCCCTCGCCTTAGTCTCAGAAATGATGATGTCCCATAGTTCTTGATGCTGAGCTATCGCTGGAGTAATAAGATTCTTGCTAAACCCTTTCTTCCTAAGTGACACATGCATCTAAGATAAGGACACTTTCACATACTGCCTTGGGAAAGAAAGAACAGGTGAAGAGACCCCATAGCCTGATGATAGTGACCTTTGATGTGCCATCCCTGGGGTCTAACTCATGAGAACAAATGCACTGGGTGGTTACATCCCACACTGTAAGTCTGAGCCTGAGCATGAAACTGGGTTTAGCTGCAACGTGAGGGCATGTGCCTGGTGGTCCTATGTCTCTTCCAACCACACCAAGAGTATTGACATATGATTGAATTTTAATGGATGTGAAAATATAGTAATTATTAATTTGAGGAAATTCTCACTGTAGTCCGGTACAAGAGTTATGAGAGGTTTCTCCAGAAATAGGTCTTATCTAGAGAGCACATCTGTCTTTTTAAAATTTCTCCACCCTATCAAGGCTAAAATATATGTAATAATAGAAATAAGTGAGTATTGATTGTACTTGACTTGGGAGGTTAGAAAGAGAGGGAAATTAATATTTGAATTAAAAGTGTTTACTTAAATTGTCATAAGAAACATAAATTAAGGTGAAACTGAAATATCAGTTACTTAACCTCAGAAAAATATTTTTAATAGCAGATATTATTTCTCAAAAGTATTCTCTCAGAAAATTAAGGGGTCAGAGTTTTTATATTATAAATACTTCAATTTGGGAATCTATTGGCTACCTACCACAAAATATTTTTTAAAAACCTCATTATTTTTCCCCTAATTCTGTTTCTCTTTATCTTTCAAATTCTTGGTGAATTGTATTAATTTTACAGTCAAGGTTTAGAATATTAATATTTATTCTTTAATTTCATATCCAACTTATTTTATTTTTCAATTTTGTTTCTATGTATCCACTTCCTATGTTGTGTTTATAACAATACAGACTCATATGGGAATTTGTAGAGGTAAGATGAGTTATTCCATGTAAATCACTTTCAGCAGTACCTAGCCCTGTTGACCATTTTCATTTTCTCTGGGACAGATAAGCAACCTCATACACAAGATGTAGCCAAGTGCTGTAATGGAGTCTTTATAAGAAAAGTCTTACTCTTCATATTTTTCTTGGACTTCAAAATTCATCATCTCCAAGGTAGCACTTACATTTCTCTTTCTTCACAAAGTATGTATGTACTCTCTATGATCCTTTAGAAAATTAGCTAAGGTTTTCGGCCACTCCTTAGTTTAATTGAGCCAGACCTTCTTCTCTGGTAAACACATGGTAGTACTTTATACAGTATCATATGCCAATTATTCCATATTTTATAATTTTCTTTATCATATCAAAAACCACAGCTGGGGGACTTCTTTTTTTATTGATTTTATTTTTTAAATACATGACAGTGGAATGTATTACAATTCTTATTACACATATAGAGTACTGTTTTTCATATCTTTGTATAAAGTATGTTCACGTCAATTCATGTCTTTATACATGCACTTGTGTTTTTTTTTTGCATTACAATTCTTATTACACATATATACCACAATTTTTCATATCTCTGTCTCATATGTTTATCAATTGAACTGAGCATTCATGTGGATTAAGGTCATTGGGTAGAGCTCCAAATAGCAAAGTATCTGTAGTAGGGTTGACACCCAATTTGTGTCTTCATACATGTACTTTGGATAATGATGTTCATTACATTCCACCATCCTTGCTAATCCCCTGCCTCCTCCCTCTCCCTCCCTCCCCTCTTCCCTGACTAGAATTCATCTATTCATCTGATGTTCCCCCTCCCTACCCCACTATGAGTCAGCCTCCTTATATTAGAGAAAACATTCAGCATTTGTTTTTTGGGGATTGGCTAACTTCACTTAGCATTATCTTCTTCAATGCCATCCATTTACCTGCAAATGCCATGATTTTATTCTCTTTTATTGCTGAGTAAAATTCCATTGTGCATATATGCCACATTTTTTTTTATCCATTCATCCACTGAAGGGCATCTAGGTTGGCTCATACATTGCTGGTGGCACTGCAAATTGGTGCAGTCAATATGGAAAGCAGTATGGAGATTCCTTGGAAATCTGGGAATGGAACCACCATTTGACCCAGCTATCCCTCTCCTTAGATTATACCCAAAGGACTTAAAAACAGCATACTACAGGGACTTCTTTTTGATAGAGATGACAGGTTGTGATTAATTAATTCTATAAACTTTTATCAAACATCTACAATATTTCCCTTTTTATCAGCAATTTCATTTTCTACAATCTCATATGCCTGTGGTCAACTGCAGTCCAAAAATATGAACTATTTATAAGATCTAAACTGTGTATTGTTCTGAATAATGTGAAGAAATTGTGCCCTATACTGCTATATCCTGCATGGGTCTGGAATTAACCTGTGGTCCAGCATATCTATATTTTATACGCTACCTACCCATTTGTGACTTAGCTGCCTCAGTTATCCGATTAACTTATGTGGTATACTGTAGTGCTTGTATTCAATGACTCTTATGTAGTAGTCTAATGCTACATCTTAATGTCTACAGCATTCACTTCACTTCAATTCACCACAGGCATTATATCATCTCACATCATTACAGAAATTAGAAGGGCTAGTATGGTATAATTAGATATTATGAGAGACACACACAGAGAGCTAGCTCACATTCACATAACTTTTATTACAGTATATTGTTGTAATTGTCCTAGTTTATTATTAGCTATTGTTCATCTCTTATTATGTCTCATTTATAAATCAAACTTTATCATAAGAATATGTGTACAGAGAAAACATAGTGTACAGGGTTTGGTTTGATTTGTAGTTTCAGAATGTATTCCCAAGGATAAGGGAGTACTACTGTGCTTTGTGCAAAAAATCTTTTAAAACACTATGGGAAGGCTGGGGTTGTGGCTTAGTGGGAGAGTGCTTGCCTCGCACATGTGAAGCACTGTGTTCGATCCTCAGCACCACATAAAAAAATAAAAATAAAAATAAATAAAATAAAGGTATTGTGTCCATTTGCAACTAAAAAAATATTTTAAAAAAAGCTACTGTGGGAACTATAATGAAGAATAACCCCAGCAAGATATCTGGAGAATGGGCAATAACTTATTGCCTGTTCTATGGTTAAACTTAAGTGAAGTCTCATACATTTATCAATTGAGCTGATCATTGAAGTAGATTAAGAATAAGGTCATTGGGTGGAGCTCCAAATAGCAAAGTATCTGCTCCTGTCAAGGAGATGTAGCAGTATTTCTTTAAGAGAATGATCCACAGAACTGAGGTTTGCTTCAGATCTCACTGTTGTGAGCAAAATGGGAACGTCCAGTATGGGCCTTGATATGGGGATGCAAGGTGATGATTGTAGAGATAAAATAGAAGAACAGTTGTTAAATTTGAAGCAGAAATTTTACCTGAAATTTAATTTCAAGAGTTTGTAGAGGACTGTATCTTAAATTCTTACAGAGCCCTGGAATCTGGATCAGGACTAACCTGTAGCTTGGAACTGAGTCAGCTTCAGGTAGGAGGGGAAGGTGTGCCAGAGGATTGGGGCCTGGGAGGGCCATTATGAGTCTCTTTGCTTATTTCCAGTTCCTTGTCTATTAGTTCCTATATTCACTGTCTGGAAGCTTGGTTGTACTTTTGGATTAAGTTCCTCTTTTGAACCTTATCTGAATTCTGTTTGCTCAGGTTTCCAAATTGCTCTGGGTGACATCTGCTTGTCACCAGTAAAACCAAAAGGACAGCAGAGTAGATTGCCTTGCACAGGGCAGACAGGTAATTGCAGCTTTAATTTTGTTTTGTTTTTGGAAGGATCCAGGTGTCCAGCATCTTTATCTCACAAAAGAACCTTAATAAATGTGGGAGTGTTGGCAGACAAGATGGCCCAGTGGGCAGTCTGCCCATCAGATGTGTTAGCCCTGTGCTGTTGAAATAGTGCTTCCCGTGGAAGCATCACACATCAGGAATTCTCTGCTGCTCCAAGCACCCCAGCAGCTTCCAAGTTAGGAGCACAATTAGAGACACAGAGACTTCTAAGCAGCCAAGAGACACATTTCACCCTGGAAATTCAGATCTCAACAGGGAGTACTCAAGCCATGTGAATGTAAATCATTCCCCAGAAAAGACTTTCTTCTTGTGAAACCAAATTTTCCAGAGCTGGAATCTGTTGGCTGGTTGGTGGATGCACTTTTGGCTTGGAAGGATTGACCATTTTAGAATCTGCACATGTAGAATATAAGCTGGGTTGTGTAGAATCTGGCTTTTACTATCTTCCCTTTCAAAATTAACCTGCTTTGCTTCATACATACTCAAATAAGAGTCAGATGTGGGGAAAATAGGGCTTAAGTAAAAGTGCTAAGGTCTCCTTTACCTAGAGACCTGAGTCTGTAGGTAGAACTGTAGTTCCTGGTGACACTAGGGATAATAAGAGGCAGGAGACACAAACCAACCTGGCATTCAGCTGGGGGCTTAGAGAAATTTCCACCTATTAAAATTATGAACAGAGATTGGAAGGGTTTGATCAGAAAGACTAAAGCTCACTGACCAGAACTGATTAAAATTAGGGACCCAAAGACACAAATAAAAGCATTCTTCCCTCCTTTAGATCCCAGGTAAATGCAATTTCAGATATACTATTCAGTAGGTACTGTTTTTAATAGGCAAGAAGGAAGGATTGAAAAAGACCTCTTGGGCTTAGAGTACTTAAGTACTTAAAGAACTTGTTTTTAGCTACAGATAGATCTAACACTGGACTCTTGCAGAACTGCTTTGATTCTTGAATTCTGGCATGTGTCTGTTCTCTGGGCATTGGAAACAGATTGACTGTGACCCACTCTCCTGAGATGTTGCAGGGTCATGGGTGGAGGTTCAGAGAGACTTGATTTCAGTGAACTTATTGCATTAGAATGCTTTGCTTCTTCTTCTGGCCTTCCACCTTCAAGAATAAGCAAGCAAAATTCCTTTAATAGGGTAGAAAGAATTGGACCTGGGACCAGTCTGGAAGAGACATTTGGACTTAGCCTGGACAAGTCAGGGAAGTAGCTGAAAGCAGAAGTCTTCCTTAATTCTAAAAATGTCTGCCCATTGAGTACCCAGCACATACTAGTACAGATGTTGGGTATCTTGTCACATGGATGCATGTGTTTATGAAAGATTTATCTGCTCAGATGTAGCTTTCTTTGATAATGAGGAGAGGAACAGGTATAATGATGTGCACAATTTAGTTTGGAAGTGGACACTAGATCACAACTGGGTTCTGTTGTATTCTTCTGGCAAGTTACCAGTCTTCTCAGGTATTCCACTCCACTTCATTCAGTTTGACGTGATTCCATTCCATTGCCTTTTACTCCACCCATTCCAAATCATTCTGTTCCAATTTAGTTTGTCTCATGGCTAAAACCTTGCTAGTGGAGTAGTCCAATGATAAAGGGCAAACTGTTGGTTTACCAGGAGAGTATGTTTCATGAAGGACTAATCTTGTGAATACTCAAAAAAATGTTACATTTGATTCTTGTGTTATCACCTGAAAATTACAAAACATTGTAACAAATAAATTGCTTTACTTTTATTCAAACTAAGTTTCCCTAAGATACTCAGCCACAGAACAGTTTTAAAAATTTAAAATATACTTGTCAATGACTGTGGAATTATTTTACTAGAACCAGTAGAATTGTTACATGTGGTGGCTGAATGGGTGATCTAGGACTGGTCCCAAATTCAAGTGTTGAGGAGACTGGCACTTTTAGCTCAAACAGGGTACCACTGGAGTCTTATGGATATTGAAGAGCTGGTGCAAGGCTTGATCACATAAATGGACTTTGATCCTAGTATTTACTCAAGAGATATAGGTAAGGTATGAATGGGAAAGCTCTGAAGGGAGAAGATGCATTATTTTTTTTTCTATTGCTTGGCTTGAAGTTTCAAGGGTAACCAAAATTAGCTAGTGAAATGTGTCTCAATTATTTAAAAATCAGAGAACATATATCTGAAGATATTCAAATGAAAACTCATGTCTGTAGCTATACCCAAAGTTTTCTATTAATCCCATCCAAGATCCTGACTCTTATGCTCTGGACAAAATACATTAGCCCTTGAATGTTTGAAGACACTAAAACATAGGTCAGGCCTCAATCTTGTGGTGTCTAGATTAGGAACATAAGAGCCAGCAACTCTACAAAGGGTTGCTGATGCTCATCATAGGAATTTGGTGATTTCAGTGCCTAGTGTGTTATCAAAGTCAGACTAAGAGGCCTCTTCTGAACACGGCTGGTTTCAATATTCCAGATAAACATGCAGTGATGAGAAAGGTAACACAGGAAACCAGGGCAGTAATTGACTTGCAGTTGGAGCCAATGGCAGAGGGAAGCATAGGTCAGAGTGAGGGCAGAACATCTATGCTCTTTTAGAAGCCTGTAGTAAGATCTGAAGAAAGCCTGCTCTCATCAGAAAACCCTGGTGTCAGAGCATGAGGAACTAAATGTGAATATATTAAGTTTCAAGCTGGTTTCAAGTTCTCTGGATGGAGTTGGGGCTGGAATCTCAATCCCAGAATCACAATTAAAACAGTGGCTGGTGCTTGGAGAACAAGTGAAGTCCAAACAATAGACCAAAGCTACATACTGCCTTTCCTACTCAAAAAGCCTATGGCCAGAATTGGGCCTGTGTGTTAGTTGAAGGGCTCAACTTTGATGTGGTTTCTGTGGTTATAGCTGAAACATTTTCAGGGAAGCAGGCAAGGGCTCATCCATTTATACAAAACCAAGTGCTCATTTTTTACCCTTGTAATTCATTAATGTTAGAAATCAATGTAAAGACACAATTAGAATTAAATAATGGTGTTTGAAAATATTTTCAACGACTATTCAAGATTCCATTGATATTATCCCATAAATATGTCAGGATTCCCAAGACCAATTAAACAGAAACATCCACAAATACCTAAGAGTGTCAATTTCATAGTGTGATACAATATTGTTTGTGGCATTGTTCATGTTTCTAATACATTATAGGAGTATATCCATTATTCTATTTCTATTTAATTAAATTTTTAAAAATCCAGTTATTTTCTAGTCATGAAACAATTTTTTTTTTAAAAAATATTTTTTTAGTTATACGTGGACACAATATCTTTGTTTATTTATTTTTATGTGGTGCTGAGGATCGAACCCAGTGCCTCATGTGTGAGAGGCAAGCGCTCTGCCACTAAGCCCCAGCCCCAGCCCAAATTTTTTTTTAAAACTTCCTATTTAATCTTTTTCCCTTTTCCATAAATTTATATTTTCATTCTTATTTTCTTCCTCTTCTTTTTTCTTAAGTGTTTATTCTTCTGGAAAGGGACTCTTATTAAGTTTTATTTAGACTATTTGTGGTTTCTGCCTCATAAGATCCTTGTTACCCCATGATTTCTTTCCTTTAAACCTTTTTTTCTATTTTTTAAACAAGGCTGTGAAAGATTTTCTCTTCCTTTTCCTATGAAGTAAGTAGGGTGAATGGAATTTCCATTTTAGAGAAAAAGAATCTGAGATGGAGGCAAACAGAGATATATCAAAAGACTTCTGAGATACTAGGGGAAATTTTTCCATGAAGAGTTTTCAAAATCTCAAAAAGCACAGGGTCAATTCCACACTCAGGGATTCTCTGGTTTTGATTGAAATTTGGGCAATTGTGATTTTGTCTTGAATGCTTAGGATTGAGAACCTTCTTCCCAAAGTATATCCTATCTGCATAGCCTCATTTATCACAGGCAGGCAACACTGTCATCAAATTCACCTTCTTAATAGCACAGCATCAGCTTGGCCACACAGATAAGAGTGATCCAGGAAGACAGAGTTTCAAATTAGCCTCTGAGAAGCAGATGTTAACTGTCACTTGCCAAGGAAACAGGAGGAACTGGACACTCTTTGATATATTTGGAGGTGACAAAAAAAATGACACTTTAGAAATCTATAGCTCTTTTAAGAAGTATATTTGAATATCAGCACAAGCTAGAGGCCATCAGGTTGAGATTATAAGCACCTACTATCATTTCTTCTATAGCAGTTTAATGAATCTTGTCACATGGTATAGTTGATTTACTATCAACATTACTTGAAATCTAACTATATATTTATTCTACAATTTGGAGATAAAGAAGGTAGGTCAGAGCCCTGGTTAATGCCTGCAATTTCTTAAATAACCCTCATATAATTTTTTGTTGGTTATGTTGTTTATTTTATGAGAGAGATAGTCTCAAGCTTCCATTCTTCACATGTGGATGCTGTCCTTGGGATGTTCTTTTTATATCCCAGTCTCAGCACAGCAGGGAAGCAAATAGTCTCACACAGGTTATCATTACCTATTCTATAGGTGAAGAACACACTAGAAAACTAATCTCCTCCACACAAAAGATGAGGTGATTATGTCAGAGTCTAGAGACAATCCTTTTGGGAATGAAGATGAGGGCTGTGGAATTTTGCTGTGTCCTACTCTGGGGAGAAGAACCAGTTGTTAACATGAAATATTATAGTAGTTGTACCAGAGTTTATCCCCAGAGGTTTAGTGACTGTCTCTAATTGGCTTTTCCCAAAAGTAGACCTTGAGACAAGATCTTGGGTCCAAACATTTATTTGGGAGCTGATGCCAGGAAGGATGGTACGGGGATTCGGAAAGTGAGACAGGAAAGCCAATAAAGGGTGTGTTTATGAGTGGGTCACAACACTGGGCAATGGGATCACTCCTGCAGTGCACCCTCTGTGTTGCAAAGAAGCTGGGGAATTGAATTCCAGACTTGTATTGCACCCTATGGGCAGAGAGTCACATATTACTGTTGCATGTTTGAGAACTTTGGGGGTTTCAGGTGTCCTCTAGGTTAGGTTGAAATCATCTGCTTTGATTAGAAAGTCCTCACGACTTAGACTAGTCCTGGATGTATTCTGATATACCTTACAGATCACTTAGATACTTAACTCAATAGAGAATTGAGGATGGTGGGATACTCAACTTGTTCAAATATTTGTACACTGCTGAAAATCCCCAACTGTTAATAGATTATTTTGGCATGGTTGAATTTTATATATTCATTTTTAAAAGATCTTAAACTTACTTAATAATTTTACATTTGTTTGCATGCTTGAGAAGTACAGTGTGTGTATGTGTGCGTGCTTGTGTATTTGACAATATGCATAAGCCTTAGTCACTCAAGGAAAATTGGTTGTGTGTGTCCATGGGTATGTGATATAAAACCATACTCATTGCTTGGAAATGAACTTCTTAAGATGAAATGACAAACATCTTGATTAGAAAATTTCCCTTCTCTTTTAATGCTGAGTAATATTCCATTGTGTGTTTGCAGGTAAATGGATGGAGTTGAAGAATATCATGCTAAGCAAAGTAAGCCAATCCCCAAAACCAAAAGCTGAATGTTCTCTCTAATAAGTCGATGTTGATCCATAATGGGGAGTGGGGAGGCTTGGGAAAAATGGAGGAACTTTGATTGCACAAAGGAGAAGGAGAGTAGAAGAGGGTGCATAGGGGCAGGAAAGTTGGTGGAATGAGATGGGCATCATTACCCTAGGTACATGTATGACTGCACATATGGTGTGATGCTACATCATGTACAACCATGGAAATGTAAAGTTGTGCTGCAATTGTGTATGATGAATCAAAATACATTCTGCTGTCATATATACCTAATTAAAATAATAAATAAATAAATAAATAAATAAATAAATAAAATTTCCCTTCTGCTCAATGTGATATGTATAGTATGGAGTATTTTCTCGAAATGGAGTTGAAGTCAATATAGCTGCTGGATGAGAACCATGTGTTTTTCGTGGTTCTCTTTCTGAGTAGTCTGTGCGTTAAAATTAGGAACAGAAAAGCTGACCACACCAAAGCTTCCCTGTATTGGAATGCTCTTGGGAATGATTATGTACAGTGAGAACCAGTGTGGGCAGCTGTGTTAAAGACAAAGTCTCTTCCCCACACAATCTGGGGGAAGGACAGATAACCTTGCACAGCAAGAGCTGGAGAAGGGCAAATGACCATGCTTCTGGAAGTTAGTCAAGGTAAGCATCTCAGAGGGCCATTTGTGTCAAGTCTAGGCAGAATTTGTGAAAATATGAGTGAAGTATCAGAATGAATCACTCATCAACTTTACTTTTTCAAATAAACCATAGACAAAAAATAGATTCATCATTTTTCACTATTTATCATCGTAGTCTGATTTGGCAGGTTAAGAGCCTAGAGATTTTAGACTGCGCTGGTATGAAAGCAACAGATGGTTTTCCTGCCACTTGGATACATTTTCAGTGGACTTGGAGGAGGTTCAGCTTGAAGAAATACATAGTTGCAATAGCCAGTATGGTCTGAATAGATTAAAATGTGTATGGTACTGTTGTCATTTTAAGGTATTGTATTTTTCTATGTCTCTGTTTTTCTCCACATATGTGAAATAAATGTGTATATAAAGTACACATTTTAAATATATATACAAACTATATCAGTCAAGATATGGTCAGAGAAGCTGAAATCGTGCCAGTTTTTTAACAGATAAAATTTAATACATGGAATTTGTCAAACAAACAAATATTGCATGCAGCTTCTACCTCAGGCTATGAAAACAAAAGGAAGACCTGGATTTAAGAGAAGATAGGAGGAGAGACTCTGCCAATATGGATTTAATGGAGTGTGATGAGACTAGTTCTTGGGGCAAGCATAAATGTATAAAACTATAGTATTGAATACTGAAATCCAAAGTCTGAAGAAACAATGGTAGAGAATACATATTGGAGTAGTAAACCAAGAGAAAAAGGCCAAACTTCCTCCCTCTTCCCATCATTCAATCTTCCTCTAGCATCCTTTACTGGTCTGTCCATGCAGGGATCAGGTAGCAACACTGAAAGGGTCTGCAGAGCTCCAGCCCCTGCATCTACATCAGCCTTTTAAAGGTGACCTTAGAGGTGAAACACTACAACTTAATAATTACTGTGCATACATAATGGATCAAACACTTGAAATGGCTGATGCCCATTTTAATTCTATAAAAGTATTTTTAATTCACAATTTTATATGGGCCAAAAATACAGGTGAAATCATTTTGTATGTAATCAAAATATATTTCACGTGTTCATATATAAACTTTTGCATCTTCTAAATGTATGTATATACATAATCAAACACATTTAAGGTGGAGGAAGACATTTCTACACCTAATTAAGTCAAAGGCAGCTAGTATTCTTCTCTGAATGAGATAGAAATCTATCAGACTTCCCCCTGTGTATAGGTAGCACTCATCCTGGGACCTGATGATAATCACTCAGACATGAGTTTGCATGATGTAATTTACCTCTGAAAAGTGCCTTCCCATCATGGATCCCTCTTTAATTCATCATCCAGCTTCCTTGACTGTGATCCATTGAGTCTTCAAGGATCCATAGGGCACCATATTCCAGAGGCAAGAGGTTACCTTACAAATTCCTCCAGTATCTAGATTAGAAGAGGGAACCTGGGCCTGAGGAGTTCCTTTAAGAATGTGAAATCCCTTGCAACTGCTGCTGCCATGGGGCTACCATGATGCTTTAATGTAGAGCTGCTATCTCTTAGAGAGGCAGCTGTCTGTCTGTTTGGATACCCATATGCATTTTGGAACTGGGTTCTTCTAGTGTAAAGAAATGTATGTTTGCATTTTCTTTATGGGAATGGTTCAGAGGCCATTGAGTAAGTCATCAGTAAAGGCACAAGGTGTGCTCATAACAGGCCAAGTAATCCTTGGGCATTTGTCAAGGGCTATTGTGCTGTTCCCAGCGGCCATGGTACAAATTTACATTTTGTTTATTTTTTTTCCATTACTCGATTTAAGTAGAGTATAAGACAAGGGAGCGTGAGGCCTGAAAAAATTTGGAACAGAAAGAATGAATTCAAGAGATGTCTGAATTGTTTGGGTAGCAACAATGTGCAACTCATTTCAGGGAATCCCAGACAGCTTTCCCAAAGTGGGCATTTCCTCTCCAGCTCCCCACTCTCCTTTCCTGCAGTCTCCTCTCCGCCTGACAAACCAATGCCACAATTTCAGAGTGATTCAACTGCCTCCTAATTCTGCCTCTTTCACAATAGCAGGCAGTAGAGGAAACTGACAAATGGACTATTTTTGAACCAGAAGCTGACCCAACTGTCAGGCTTAATAGCAGCCGAGTGATGTTTGTGGGATAGGCCCTGCATGAAAGATGACTTTATAATTGCCTTCCAGATCCCAAGGATAAGAGCATATGTTGAAATCGGCATAGCCCTCTTAAGCTTTTCAGACTCCAACCTCTAAAGGTCCAGGAGATGTGTCAGCAGCACCAGCATTTGGCCGTTCTTGAGATGATCATCTCCCTCTTCACCTGAATGTGTTCTGGGCATTTTGTTCACCCCTCATTTTCTCTGTTTGTGCCCTCTAACAGATCAAATCGCACCTATTAATACACTGTGGCCTCTTTCCAGAGGACTCATTATTGCCTTTACTGCTTATCAAGTCCTTTTGTGTTTAAGCCTCTAGGCACTTTCCTATTTTTTTTTTCATTCCATCTGTCAGTGGGCTTTTGTGCCCTTTGGATCAGGGTATCAACACTTCACTTTCCCTCTGAACGCAGCTCCTGTTTCTGAAGTCCTTTCACTGGGGAAGGCTGCTGGAATAACTTTCACAGGACAAGTAGGAGAGATGGAAGAAAAAATAAATAAATGAAGTCATTGCATTCAGCTCAGGACAGTTTGATTAATAGCCTGGTGGGCTCCTGCTGATCTCCCCTGAACCATAGTTTCACACTCTGATTTTGAGAGCACCCACTTTCTGCTTTCTTTGGTATAAAGCAAAGGTGAATTGTAGGAAGCAGTTATTTTCTGGGAAGATGGAATCTTCTCAATAAGATGGCAGTGCTGTCTCATATTTGCTGCTTCCGTTAGACATGTGGATATTTGTGGCTGTTTCTAATTTTGGAGCAAAGGACACTGAAAAAAAAAAGATCCTTAGCTTTTCTTGATAAATCTCAAACCCTTGCACTCTTTTTCAATTAAGTTACTTGCATGTTCTCAGAGAATTTCTAAAGCATAGAGCAGGGTAGAGTTGGCATTGACTTCAGTCAGTAGGCAGGATGGGAGGATGTGTGCGACCTTGATTAGATGACAGGTGTGCATGTCACCAGGTAGTGCACTGCACCATTCCTAAGCTCAGTGTTAGAAACAGTGGGACAAGGTCTCAGAGGTCTTGTGTTTTCCAAACTCCCATCTTAATTTTTGAACTGTTCCATGACATTGGGACTGAGACTCAGCAGTTCAGCACCAATGGAATGTGGTAACAGGTTATAGGAGTCTCATTGTGCAATCCATGAGTCTCTGCATCAGAATTGCTAGGAATGATTCACAGAAATGCAATATCTAAGACCCACCCAGAAAGGCTGATTCAAAATATTAGGTCTGTGTGTTTTAATACATACTACCAGTTATTCCAATATACACCAAATTTTCAATATTATTTTTTATAGAGGGCCAAATGGTAACTATAAGTGGGATCAAAAGATATATTCTATATATTTGAATATCTGCCTTGATTAGAATTATGTCTTATTTATACAAGGAAGTGTATATTCCTTACCTATGAAAGTATTTTATGTGGAAGAAAATAATGAAACGGTTTTACTTGGGGGGACTTTTCTCCTCCAACTTAGTTCAAATAGACCAATTGGACATATTCTCAATGTATGCATATTTTATTTCCTCTCAGTCCCTCTCATTTAGTACTATAAATGTGACAAATAATAAAAGTACAGGTAATCATCTCCTCTTTATTACCCTTAGGGCTGGGTGAATTGGAGATACCCTGAATATCAACCAGCAAATCCTTGTTTGAATACTACCTGTTAAGCATTTTTCTAACCATTAATCTGGAAAGCTCCAGTGAGGATCTTATGGCATCTCAAGGTAACATTTTGGAGAATATATTCTAACTCTACAATTCACATTATTGCTGAAGAATATGTCCATGTAACCTCTGGAGGAGAATGTTTTTTTTTCTTCCCATTTAGATGAAAGTCCATCATGAAAAATGATTTGGTAATGATCACAGAACAACAATTGGATAAAGTAACTATAGAATTCAATAAGGAAGGGAGGGAAGGGAGGGGGCATGGGGGCAGGAAAGATGGTGGAATGAGATGGACATCATTACTCTAGGTACAGGTATGACTGCACATAAGTGCGATGCTACATTGTATACAACCAGAGAAATGAAAAGTTGTGCTGCAATTGTGCAGAATGAATCAAAATGCATTCTGCTGTCATATCTACCTAATTAGAATAAATAAATTAAGTAACAAAAAATTTTAAAAAAAGGAGTTCAATAAATTCAGGCTTCCCTGTATATGGCTCTGAACCCCAAATCAACGTTCAGAGTCTGGACAAAGGAGACAGCTGCTTTTATCACAGGCACATTATTCTGCCACTAAGGCTGTCCTTGCATCTCTTGGCAAAACACCACAGAAAGTAAAACAGGCTCCCAGAACATAGTTATTTCCATACCCCGCCCACTTAGTATTCCCTTTGGAGCAAGCAATTTGTCTGCACTCAACTTTTCCCTGTTGATTCTCTGAATCAGACAGGCTTTCCCCAAACCCCTAGAGCTATTAGTCCTGTTAATCTTTGCCCTTCACAAACGAATCTTTTGTATTGCTTATTATTGGATTTGGATTGCTGTCTTCCCTTTCCTTTCATTCTTTAAAAAAAAAAATTTTAAATGAACAATAAGAGCAAACAGCTCAGGATGAGGGAGAGGGGGATGAGGAACGCTGACCTCTGGGGTTGGTCAGTCTTGATGAAGGTTTATGGGTTTGGAGGACTCCGTTGTCAAGGCACCCAGGGCAGGGTCAGCTCATAAGGAAATAATGTGGTCATGTGACAAAGAGTAAGGATGAGAGAAACCGCAGGGTTTCTGCTGCTGAACAATGACAAAGTTCACTGGTGTTCTCAGGTGCAAGGGAGAGAATAGACTCTCATTGTTAAGGCAGCATCAGCACCTGCCTTTGTTTCTGCTTCCCTTGCTGTGGCATTAACACTATCTTGTCAATCTGTAGACAGGCTGGCATGGATCATAACCACTGATGGATAGTTAGCCAGTCAGTGCACCAGAGTGGCTCGTCCCTGTTGATATGTGTCTTCGTGCACTCCTTCACTAGGTCCCTAAGTATCTGAAACCTTTACCAGTCACCCAAGTCTCATGAGGAAGCTTAACCCTTCAGTGACCAGTCACATCTGTTTGCCGTAGGGTCCTTATATATTCTAATTTAAAAGCTTAACAAATTAAACTTGGCAAGCTATGAACATTGGCATCTTAAATATTCATTTTTTTCTTTCTAATTCTAGGCGGGATTTTCTTTTATTGTTTTTAAAAATTGAGGTGTAATATCCAGGGAGCATCTACTTTTAGTCTGTAGCCTGTGTACATGTACCTATGTTAACATTCACCATTCAGATTAAGATGTGGGGCATTTCTAGTTGTCCAAAGCCACCCTTCTTTCCCTTCCCAGTCATATTTATTCTCAAGCAATTCCCAAAATTATGGTTAGCAGAATGAGATGATGGCTAACTGCCATTTTTCATAAATAATTGTCCATTTGATTCATAGAAAGATAAATAGAAAGGAGGAAAAAAGTTGCTTATGAATCAGAATTGGCTGTGCATCTTCCAACTTAATTATCTCCATGGATTATAAACTGTGGGCAGAGGTAGGAGTTATTGCTATTTCCTGAAACTACAGGCTGAAAGTTAAGGATCCTGTAACTCCACCTCTTCTAGGGTAAAGAAGATGAGAACAGGACAGATTGATTTGGAATAAGCAGGACTTTGGAAGCAGAAGCCATTTTCCAACTTGGAGACAATTTTCATGTTTCTATGAAAGTCACAGCTCCTGGTGCAAATAAGAAGAATGCGAAACTTATTGTTGGTATACCTTACAAAAGGGTAAGGGGAAAGTGTTGCTTTGCTGTTTTGAGATGCAATCTCATGTCCATTGTTGCCAGGGATGTCTTTTCTTGGGGAAAAAGAAACATTCAATTTTATCAGAATGGTCTCTCAAAGATCTGTGAGGTCAATAGAGCAATATCATTAACTCAACATATATAATGGTCTTTATATTAGGTATTATGAGAATTATAGGAGTAAAGACAAATTCCTGCCTTGAGGAGTTGAAGTTTAACCTGAGGAAAGAAACTCATGAAATTGTTTTGGACTTAGGCCTACCCATACAACACTGATGACAAATTCAATAGCACTCAGACAAAGAAAGATGTGATCAATGAAGGCTGGTGTAGTCATGTGAACCTGTGGAAGTCTGGGTTAAAGGCCAGTACTGAAGAATAGGGAAGAGTCTAGATGAGCGGATAGAAGGAACATCTGTTTAGAAGAGGCTTATGGTAGAAAAATCTTTCAGGAAAAGTATAGGAGAGGAAATTCAGATTCTCTTTCAGAGGAAGGATGTGTATCTTTGAAAGGTAAATTTCAGGCAGTTCTTTTTAAAGTGGTATGACTTTAGTAGTATGGCACAGATATTGCATGACTCCCAGGTTCTCTTATTGTGCATAACCTTGGGGATGCAGATCCTTAAGTCATTCCTCAAGAATACATGGTATCAGTCAGTCATGGCTGCATAACAAACCAGCCTCCAATTCAATGTCATACAACAGTTTATTTTCATACTCAAGTATGCATTTGGCTCAAGTGTGTTCCATGTGTGATTATTCTGGACCCAGGACAAAGAGAAGCCACCAGGAGCATGTTTTTATGACAGAAGTTGAAAACTTCCATGAGATATTCCTCTGAAGGCATACTCTGGATAGTTCTACCCATATCCCATTGTTCAAACAAAGACCATGCCTCACATCAATAGCACGGGAAATAAATTGCCTTCAGTGTGAAAAACTGCCTAGTTCCATAGGGAAAGGGGTGGATGTAAAGAGGGAGGGGGTTGAAAAACCAGGAACAATAGCTCAAAGGACCACATCTACTAAACCTCAAACCCATTATCACACAACCTCAGAAAAACCCTGTAGAGATGGCCCTATTATTATTCTAATTTACAGATAATCAAGCAGTGACTTAGGCCAGGAAGTTTATTCAAAGTAATCTTGTTAGGAAAGTGACCAAGATAGAGCTTCAAAAATATTTTAAACTTAAAATCATCCCAATAGCACGAATTACCATTAGGACCGTAGAAGAAGCTCTGAATAGTGTTACAATGCATGTTGCCTGAGCTGTTCCCTCCAGACCTTCTACATCTACCTGAAATTTTCATTTTCCCAGGTGGCTGTTCACAACCTCTCTTGCCTGGATCCACTTATCTACTTGTAAAACAAACTGTCTTTGGCATCTGCTTTCCATCTCAGGAAGAACTTCGGCCAGGCCTGGCTTCCTCCCGCTTCTTTACTTCTCCATTATGGACATCAATTAACCCCAATAATGCACTGGCATTGTAGTAAATTTAAAAGAATTGAAAATAGCAAAATTATAACCAAGCAATGCCTTGTGAGTTGCTAGGTCAGTTAAGGGTACATGTTTGCCAAGTGGTATGGTGGCACACTCCTGTGAACTCAGTGATTCTGGCTGAGGCAGGAGGACTGCAAATTCAAGGCCAGCTTCAACAACTTAGCAAGGCTGTCAGCAACTTTGCAAGACTCTGTCTCCAAATTAAAATATAAAGGGCTGGGAATATGGCTTTGTGGTAATGCACCCTTGGGTTCAATTCCAGGTACCAAAAAAAAAAAAAAAAAGAGGGTATATGTTTTACTGCACCGACAGCCCCTTGCTACTTAGCAAAAGACTGTTCTTCATTTTCCTATCCTTTATAAGAGTTATGAGGAAAATTTGGGCTTTGCTAAGTGTGAATAGCTTGACCTATACCCTGGTCACTTTAGACCCTGAATTTTATGCTTTTTCTGTTCTTTTGCCTTTGCCTCCTACTCTACTGCCAGTGTGCATCTTCTCTGCAAACTGACTCCCGTATTATTAATTTTTCTCAAATGTTAAAGCTCCCTTTGGGCAGCCATCATGGCCACCACAACTCCTTGCTTACACATTCCCAAGCCCAGAGCCTCCTAACTCACTGAACCAAGATGAGCTAAGAGATCTCCAAAGGCATTGTGATTATTTGTCCAGTATCTCGTGGTGATGCTTAACATTGTTCATTGATGTAGGCCCGTTGGGTCTCAGAGTTCAAGAGAATAGTGATTATGGTCCCGTTTAGAAGCTGCCTGATGATATTTCCTGACATAAGGCTCATTGAGGAGGGCACCTTGGCAGATAGTGCTGTGCCGTGTCTTGCCCTTTGGATTAATGGGTCAACCTAGAAAGTAGCACTTTAAAGAGTGTCTGAAGGACCACTTGGCCTCTCTCTGCCCTTTGTGAGGTGCTCTTGGATGTGGACAGAGGCGCCTGATTTTCCCAAGGGTCTTTTGTTCTCTTCCACGCCCTATTTTCCACTCACTTGAATATTACTCCTTTCAGTTTTGGTTGATCTTAATATTTCTCTATTATCTTACATTTGGGGATCATGAAGTAATGGAACATTTGGGCCATTAAACATTTTTATTTTTATAGTAACACTGGAAAATGTAAAACTAATAAAATATTATAGAACTTAATCAGAAAGAAGAAAGAATGGAGAACATGATATGGAAATGTGACCTAGAGTCTAGATTTTATTTACAAATTACCTTTTTGCAACATTCAAAATTTTGTTTATTAGTTTTAATGAAAGTATCTTTTCATATATATCATTATTAGACACTTGAACAACTTTACATGTGTACTGCATCATTATCCAGTACACACATAGATTTTTTAGTTCTTGTCTCCTGTTTCTTATCCTTTAAAGAAGCAACCACAACTATTTTTGTGTCTGTATCTTTATTTGTATTAGATTTCTTTTGATTATAAATTGGAAATACCTGCTCACTCAATAGCCCTATAATACTATAATAAAAACTCTTCTTTCTTGAGTAATTTATTTTTTAAGGTGAGTTGATTGGTTTATCTTGGAGAATTCTTTAGCAGTAAACTATAAGATGAGCTGGGGCATTTGGGAATGCTTCAATGTTCCAACTTATTATGAATAGCAAGACCATCAAAACAATTTCTCCAAAGTCTGAACTCAGAGGAATGTCAATTTGGCATTTGCTTCAAAATGAAGACAGGTAACTTCCCTGCAGAACTGTGTCTTCTTTTTTTTATGTTAATCTTATCATTCCAAATTAAAAGTGAAGAACTTTGGCCAAGCATGGTGGCACAGGTCTGTAATTCCAGCAGCTCTGGAGGCTGAGGCAGAAGGATCTCAAGTTCAAGGCTAGCCTCAGTAACTTAGTGAGACCCAATCTCAAAATTTGAAAAAGGATTTGGGATGTAGTTCAGTGGTAAAGTGTCCCTTGGTTCATTCCCAATATTTAAAAGAAAAAAAAAAGGATGAACTTTGGAGATCTTTGAAACTTGAATTGCAAGGAAATCCATTATTTAAGTTGTTCTTTTCAGAAATTTCCAGTCATTTATAATGAAATTAAATAGGCAATCATTTGAATAGAGTAAATAGGTAATCTATAGAATGGTATTCACAGTATTTTAAAAAAATCTCTGTTGATTTGCTGTACCCCAGAAAAGAAAAAATCTGCATGGAGGTAAACTATCCAAACTATCAAATTTTTATTTTAAAATTTCATACTTATTACTGATAAAGAAAGTAAGTATCAGTTTTGTTAGGGAACATCCCCCAAATCCATCATTTCTAGGAACATTCACTGCTTTTGAGTAACAGAAGAAACTCTCTGCTGTTGTTTAATGAAAGTTATTTTTGACCTTAAAATTTCAAGTCTGCATTTGAGGGTCAGCATATTCCCCCTATCTAGGCTTCTAAATAAATTCCTGTTAGTCGTCTGTTTGGATTAACCTATCCCAAGTTGCTGTGACTGGGCAGAGTAACCACTGGCACAGGAGAGGGTGAAGAGGAAGTTGCTGGCACTTTCTGGGATTGTCTAAGATGCTGACTTGTCCTTGCTGTTTATAGAGCTTTCTACCTTTTCATATAAGTGGCAGCAATCAGGCTGCTGGAGTCTATCTATAGGAGTGGGGACAGTCACACTTCACACTCCTCTCCTCTTTTTTCTGGATTAGGAAATGATTTTGCACACATATCAGAGAGAACTTCTCTGCATCTCTGAACAGCTCAGATTCACAATGCCATCCCTCATTTCATCAAGCTTTGCTGGCCATTTGTGCTTCAGGAATCTTCCACTCTGTTCTTCAGTCCATTCAACAAAAGATTGTTGACATTTTTAACCACCAGCAAAGTAAAAACCAGAATGACCAAAGTGTAAGAGTGACATCAAGTGAACGATGTAGAATGTCAATCAAATGAAATCTGGCCTAAGGAAGACTCTGTTTAAGTCCACACGTAACAAATTACACTCTAACTTAGTACGCATACATATTGAAACCTAACTTAAGAATCTACTTTCTAGCAAATAAGTGAGTGTCAGTTAGTTACAGCTTCAGCCAATCACAGGTGACCCAATGTTTGAATCATATTCAAATAAGACAACTATGACCAACCCAGCTGCATTTGTACCTCACTTCCATTTTCTGTATGTCATTTCCTTTTCTCTGGCTATTAATATGACATGCATATGAGATGGGGTGAAGCATTGTGAACCATGTCTACTACTGCAGGATTCTAGAAGCCAAGAAACATATGTAAGCCAATAATGTGAGAAGAGATTGCAAGTCACCTACTAGAGGAAACCTTTAGAGCCACAGTGAAAGTGACCATCAATATTCCAAAAAGAGTCTTTTTTTTTAGTACTCAGCCTGGTGCTCAGCACAAGGACAGTGTTGAACTCAACTCAAGCTGACACATGGTAGAAATATAGCATGAGCGATGAATTAAACCTTTGATATTTTAGGCCACTGATTTTTCTTTGTTTTTTTTTTTTATTTGTAACTGCAGCATAACCTAACTTATATTGAACTTTAAAGATGGTGCCCATAATTGGTGTCTTTAAAAACCTTTTTTTTTGTTGTTCCAAACATGCCCCAAATAACAGGGCTTCATACACCAGAGAGCACAATCATTCCCAGGAGATAAATGGGACTGGGAAGATACCTGATGAGTCAGATCCTGGGCACAGGGGAAAACATTCTTTGTTGTCTTACCCTTCTTTGCCAAACTCTTGAGTACAAGCGAATCATGGGTCAGTGATTCAGTATGTGACTAGGGTCACAGAGAATGACTAAACCATTGCATTTTATATCAGGGGTCCAACAGCCTGTTGTGTTGCCCATGGCTCAGGGCTTTGAGGACTTAGTGGCATTTCCTGGAAAATTACAGTTGTTTATTCTAACGCCATCTAGATTCTTTGTACTGTCCATGATAAGGAGTGGAACTAATTTGCTGGAAAGGTAGGTATTTAGTAAAAGATGTAGATGCTCTTATGTATACTTATAGCCATGGTCTGTCCTTTCCAGTTATTATATTCTGATTTTTTTATTTTTAATAATCTAAAGTGTAATGAAGTTAAGTGACAAAGTAATAGCTATATAGAAAGTAAGTGGCAGAATCTGGCCTGAAATCCAAGCCCATTTTACTATTAAATGACTCTCCACACACAATAGATTGTGTGTTTGCTTGGAACCAGAACCGAAAGAGAGGGTAGGTCATTCTTGCATTTGGTTCTCAAAACACCTGCTACAAGTAATCTCTAAACAGGTCTTGAGGGTTGTTTGCACTTGTGTGTGGTTGATAGACCTAGCTAAGAGTGAGAAACTAGAAAGTTTGGGGACTGGGGAGAGAAGAGAGATTAGAGAAGGTGAAGCCGTGTATTCATTAGTGACTTTATACTCCGACTTCACTGCAACAGCCTAAAAGAGTCAGGCTTTAATTTCTAGTGTAGACACACATTCATCAGGAAACAAAGCCCTGCTGCTCTTATCTCAGCCACTGCTGGTTGTCACTAGGGAGAGAAACCATGCCAGAATGGAGAGCAAGATGAGGCCAGGAACCTCCCAACAGATTATAAGCATGAGGTCAGCTCTCAGGTCTCAAGAGACCTGCTGTAAATGATGAGTGGCTCATAGCCACTGATTTGGATGAAAAGAAAATTGGCTGGCTTCCCCTCTGCTTATCAGTGAGTTCCATGTCAGAAGCTGCCTGAAAAGGAGGAGTGAGAAGGAGAGTTGGTGAGAGCATCCCTGAGGGGAATGGCAACAGGTGACCCAGTCCCCTCTAGAACTCTTCTTTTCCAACTTTCCCAAAGGTTTGGCCTCACCAGGATTCTAGTCCCTTCTTCCCTCTGTTGGCTCAAAGGGAGGACAAAGGTTAGAAGTCTCCAAAGTAGCATGGATGAAAGAGCGAGGTGCACCTGATCATTGAGCCCATCCATACAGTTCCTATCTGAAAAATTCTAAGTTCTCCTGACTGGAGCAGATTCCATTTGTGTATATGTAGATGTCTGTTTTCTAATTAGTATATTTCTATTTCATAATTAATCTTGATTCGAAATAAAACAATGCCTGTTATTATTTTGTCTTATTTAAAAAATTATTTCTTCATGTGGCTTTGCCTCCCATTCTCTTCCAATTGCAATGTTTATGCAAATGTACACTCTCTGCTAAGTGAAGCAAGGGGGCCCGTCAAGTGTTTCATATGTATCTTGTATATCTTGTATTGTGTTTACTGTCTGAACTTGAATCCTCCCTATAAATATCAAATGTTGGGTGATGCTCTATGGAATTTGAACCCCACAGAAGTGCTGAAACCTTTAGATGAAAACAGGAAACTGCCTGAGAAGTAAGAGGTTGCCCCATTTCCCCCCTAACCCCTCTGTCACACTTATCTCTGGGAGGCTTTGTAATAACATCTGGCCCTCTAACCACAGACCTCCTTGAGCTAAAAAGCCCAGCTTTTCCCAAGGAAGGGGAATTTCTAAAGTTGGTAACCTATTTCATAATCTTGAGTCTCCCAAACAAAGTTCAGGCTTGCTCAAAATAGGCAAGATAGAGACCAAAAGGAAAAAAGTGTACCAGGTAATAAAATAAGGAATTTCTGATAGTTTCTTTCTAGAGGTAGCCCAAGAGAATAGGGAGAAGGATTCGTGAAATAGGAGGAAGGCAAGGTAATTAGAGTGTACTAGGGCTCCAGAGATACATGATAGTTAATTCCAGTGTGTGAGAGTGATGTATTTTTAAGAACACTGCTGGATGATATTCAAAGTGGTTTTCCTGTGCTCACCATTATCTGTAGCTTTTCACACAATCCTATGGCATATATCCCTGCTTTTCATGATTGACATTTTGAAGGAGGCGATTTAGACTAACACAGACTGAGTGAGAGTCAGACAGAGGTTGTGAGGAGAGAGCATTTGAGAATTCATTAGAAACAGAACATTGGAACAAAACGTGAATAGCAGACGAGTAATCCAAATCATTTTCTCTTCTTCCCTTCCATCATGCTTTGGAAGAATCCTCAAACATATGAAGGCAGGGGTAAAGGGATTTAAGTTTGGGACACCCCTTTAAGTGTTATGGATTTAGAAAAGCTTTTAAATGTTGTGCAACAGAGGAACTTCTGCTGTCTGCAAAGCTAGGGGATATCCTTGAAGAGTTCCAAGAGGCTTGCGTTGCAGTGAATTGCATTTTCTTTATTTTTAAAGACATAGCAGATTATACACATACATAGCACCATAGAAGGTAAATAAATCTATTGGCCATGCCTGCCAACAAAGACCCTCTAATAGAACCGTGTTTTATGATTTAATCACCCTATCTATTTCTAGCTCACCTCCATATTCTGCAGAGCTTTCCCTTGTAGTTCAATCTTATGGGTTCATGTCTTCTAAATTTTTATTTGCATTTTGTTTGTTTGTTAGAAAGTTTAAGAACCAAATCTAGTAAGATTTATGAGCAGCCCATTTTACTTTTGAGGCTTTTGGATTAGTAATAAAAATGTCCGAGCTGATTAATCTCAACCGAAGGACCCAAATTTATGTTTCAAATTGACTGAGGACCCACAAATCACACTCAGAAACTTAAACAATTTGGAGTGAGGTCTTACAGATACAGGGTTGGGGGAGTAGGGTAGGAGGGTCCAGAGTGCAGTGGTTAAAGACTTGGATTTCTAGTCAGATGGATCTTGATGCAAATCCTGGTTCTTATGTCCCCTGTTGTTTAACCTTTTGAGTTCCAGTTTCCTTATCTGTAAAGGGGCTAATAATGTCCCAGTTGAAAATGTAATGAAGTGCATTTGGCACAGCCCCTTCTATACAGAAAGCACTCCACAATAGTAGCTGTTGTTTTTATTATTGATAATGTAACTATTATTATTTAATTCATACCCTTTGTTTCAAGCTGATAAAATTAAGGTCTTCATGGCATCTTGACTGAGACCACATAATTAATTAGACATCCCGACTGAGTCTAGCTCTCATTCAATTACTTGGTGAGATTTCTCACAGCCCTTGCCAAGCTGCTGTTCAGTTCTGTCTTGCAGGTCTATGTAGCTTACCTGGAAGAAAAAATGATGTAGACAGAGCTAGCCAAATGGATCTGTGGAACAGTGGCTGAATGGGGACATGCTGTGTTGGTGAGCTCACTGTGAAGACTTTCTGCCTTTCCTTCCCGTCGAAACCAAACACGCTCACCTGGAAACTATGCATGGTCCTCAAACGTGATGCGTGATACTCCACCACCGTCCCAACCCTACCTATGGCTTGAGTAGTGTTTACCTTCCTCAGACCTCTACCTAGCATTTTCTAATGAAGGAGAACAGTGTGATGTAGTGGAAAGAACAGTGATGTGAGAATTGAGAAATGTACTTTCTAATTCTAGTAAGGACACTGTCAACCAAGGGGTACCTACAGGAGGTAACTCAACCTTTCTAGACTGTGGCTTATTTCTCTAAAAATGGAATTAAGGATCTGGGGTTGTGGCTCAGTGGTAGAGCACTTGCCTAGCATGTGTGAGGCACTGGGTTTGATCCTCAGCACCATAAATAAATAAATAAATAAATAAATAAATAAATAAATAAAATAAAGGTCCATTGACAACTAAAAATATTTAAAAAATGGAATTAAAAAATCTGTCTAGAACAAACATTTTTGGATCTATGAAAAGGAAGAAGTGAAGATTTGCTAAATATATAAAGTGGATCTATTTACATGACTATTTGATGTCTTATTGTTTATAAAAATGGAAGAAAAGGAAGTGTGATTTTTTAAAAAATACAAATAGAAATGTTTTATCAGGATGAATTTTAAAAGTTTTTTAAATATTTTATTTTGGGGCTAACCTTGAAAACATAATAGGCATGTATGTGTCTATTTTGGGTTGACATTGGGCATCAACTACACAATTCCCTGCATAAAGATGCTAGTCCTCTTCTTTGGGTAGTGTTTTCTCAATCTTGGTTTTATTGAGATCTGGGGCAAGATTATGTTGTCTTTGCATAGTAGGATCTTTGGTGGCATTCCTGTCCCACTAGATGCCAGTAGCATACCCTCCCCATTGTGACAACCAAAAATGTCTGCAGATATTATCAAATGTTCCCAAAGGGTGGTGGGGCCATGAACATTATCATACATCCTGGATAATAACTAGGTATATGTATATGACATTTTAGTGGAATGCTTCTCTGCAACCAATTGATATATTTTTTTCATTGTATTAGTCCAGATAGGGTAGCAAAGATTGAAGTAATAAACTCCATTATCAATGACTTAATGGAAAAGGTTTATTTCTTGTTCCAAGGCTGCTCTCCTCCATGTGGTTAGTGAATGGTCCAGGCTTCTTGTATTTGGGTTCCACCATCTCAACCCAAGGCCTCCATGGCTGTGGAGACAATAGTAACAAAAAGCATACAGAAATCTCCACCACTCTTACATGTGTTGGCTCAGAAGTGACTTGCTTCTTTTACTTCCACAGACTGCGGTGAGATATAGTCACAAGATTCTTCCCAACTGCAATGGAGCTGGGGAATAACTGGGAACACATAGATGGTTTGGTGAACATTATTTTATCAACCACACCAAACATTTACAGCTTGGAGAGTTGGCTACATATGGTGGAAGCCCAGAGGGAATTTTCCATTCATCTGTCATCTTTCATCTTGGGAGAGGCTACTAATAACTAGAACAGAGAATGTTCTCAAATTCTTCCTTGTGCTTTGTTTTACTCTTCATTGAATAGGTGCTAATTCAAATCATCATGGTGATATTTTCATTGCTCAAGAGTATTTTTTTAAAGTCTTACTCCACCTCTTTTTCCTCAAATGTTTCCAGAGAATCCCAGAATTTGAGGTTGAACTGGAGGGGTTGAAGTGGGGATGGTTACTTTGCTCTTCTAAATGTCCCAAACATCCAGTGCCTATGGGACTACAGATATGTTTGCAAGTCTGTTATCAATGCAATTTTAAACCACTTGCTCTAAATGAATATAACACATCTGATCTGCTTGGAGAAGAGCATTGGAATGGATATACATGAGTATCCCTCCCTTTGCAAGCTAAGAGAGGTGTCCCTGAAACCTATTGATAAAATTCCTGGCATCCCAACTGCCCCTGGCAGTCACTTGTGGCTCAGGAGCACTATGCTCTCACTGACATTTTTTTCCCTTATATCCAAACTTTACCCTATCCATTGCCACCTGAATCATAGTTCTAGTATACCTCTGTGTATTAGGATGAGCTGTGCTAATTGGTATTGACTGTTCCCCAGGCCTCAACATACCAATTGACCACTTCAGAAAACCAGAATCTTCTTGAATTTCCAGGGGGACCAAGGCAGGTCCCCTGAGGCCATAGGAAGGATATCCTCTCTCAAATCTCCAGGATAGATTTGCTTCTACCTTTCTGACCTGGCTCCATTCATCCTTAAGTCTTCCTCCAAAGTGGATTTTCTGGGTTCACTCTGTCTTTATGATCCTTCCTTTTGGGAGAGGCATTAGCAACAGTGCCACTTGATATTGCTCGTTAAAATATTTCAAGCCACTTTTTTTTGCTGTTAAAAGCAGGTAGTTTCTTTTCATTGACATAAGATTAAAACATTTTAGAATTGGAGAAGAATTTGTGCCCCTGGGTTAAGGCAGCATATTATAATTATTTAACAAAACCAATTCTGGTGCCAGCTTGCTTTGGTTCAAGATGTTGATCTTATAAGTTGCCTGAATGTGAACAAATTACTCAAGTCCCACTATCTCCATTTTCTCATCTATAAAATGGAAATAATAGCGACATCTACCTCTTTCCATCGAGTTGTAAGCACAGGTCTTAAAGTAGTTCAAGTATTAGAAGACGTTCATGGCAGGTAGTATGTGATCACATGTGTTTTAAATTAAAATAGATAAATGAATGCATCAGTAAACTTATTATAGCACAACTCTGCTTTCCAAAAGGAATATGCTGTACCCTCAATAATTCCTGGACAAGAGGCCTAATTATGATTCTAGAAAGATAACACTAGCCAGAAAATCCTAGTACAACAGGTTAGCTATTAAAGCAAATGTCAGGTTGTTTGCCAACTCTAATATTTAAAAGTGAATTTGCTTGTAAGCATTCTAGGGTAAGGAAGATCTTTCTGTAATGAAAAAATTGGAGAATCACAATTTTGTAAGAATCATCAATGGATGCTTAGGGACACAAAGAGGTTAAAATTTGAGGAGAAATAGGACATTTGGATAGTTTCAAATTATCTCCATAGATTTTACATATTGATTACAAAAGGAAGCATAGTAATGTACCAGTAGGAAAACAGTACAATGGTAGCAAAGTGATCAAAGCTGACACTGCTAGAAATAGAACAAGCTGATATAGATGTCTTAATTGAGATATTATGAGAATACATTACTTTTGTAGTATTTCTGCCTAACTTTGGTAAACTGACCTAATCCTGGGAAACATAAGATCAACCCAAATTGAGAGATCATACATAAAATAAGTTTTTTATTTATTAAAGTCAACATCATGTAAGCAAAGAAAGGTTGAGGAACTCTTCCCACTAAGACCCTTAAAGGAGAATACAATGACACATAACATACATGCCACAGGTGATTCTGGACTGGGGAGAGGGTTACCTATAAAGGACATTGTTGGGTCAGTTGATGTAATTTGAAGAGGGGCTAATTATGTCAATCTTAAATATCCTAAATTGAATAATTACACCTTAGTTATGTAAAAGCATGTCCTAGTTCTTAGGAAATACGTGATGAAATATTTAGTGGTAAAGATTCATGATGTCCAAAATAGAAGAGAGATCAGTGGAGTAGGAGAAGGGGACTGGAGGGGAGGAAGAAGGGATGGGAAAAAGGAAGAGCAGTGGAATAAGTCTGACCTAACTTTCCTAGGTTTATAAATATATAAATGTACCACAGTGAATCTCACCTTTATATCTATCCACAAGGCACTGATAAAAAGATAAGCAATTTATTGATGCCTTTACTATCCTCTATTTTATTAGAGTATAGGATTTCAAAAGAATTTCTAATTATCTTCTGTATTTCTGAAGTGTCTGTTGTGATGTTGCCTTTTTCATCCCGTAAGCTAGTAATTTGGGTTCTCTCTCTTCTTCTCTTTATTAGCATGGCTAGTGGTCTATCAATCTTATTTATTTTTTCAAAGAACCAACTTTTAGACTTGTCGATTTTTTCAATTGTTTCTTTTGTTTCGATTTCATTGATTTCAGCTCTGATTTTAATTATTTCTTGCCTTCTACTGTATTTGCTGCTGATTTGTTCTTCTTTTTCTAAGGCTTCGAGGTGTAGTGTGAGGTCATTTATTTGTTGGCTTTTCCTTCTTTTAAGGAATGAACTCCATGAAATGAATTTTCCTCTTAGTACTGCTTTCATAGTGTTCCAGAGATTTCGATATGCTGTGTCTGAGTTTTCATTTACCTCTAAGAATTTTTTAATTTCCTCTTTGATGTCTTCTGTAACCCTTTGTTCATTCAGTAGCATATTGTTTATTCTCCATGTGATGTAGGATTTTTTCTTTCTTATTTTATCATTGATTTCCAATTTCATTCCATTATGATCAGATAAAATGCATGGTAGTATCTATACTCCTTTGTATTTGCTAAGATTTGCCCTGTGACATAATATATGGTCTATTTTTTAGAAGGATCCATGTGCTGTTGAGAAAAAAAAAGAGTATCCACTTGATGTTGGGTGGTATATTCTGTATATGTCAATTAAGTCTAAGTTATTAATTGTATTATTGAGCTCTATAGTTTCTTTATTCAACTTTTGTTTGGAAGATCTGTCCAGTGGTGAGAGAGGTGTAGCTAATAAAAAAAAAAAAAGAAAAAAAAGTAAGTAAATAGTAGAAGGATCAGTAGAGTAGAAGGAAGAGAAGAGGGGAAGGGAGACACTATTCTTGAAATTCTTCGTAAACTTGAAATTATTTACTATTGAAGGCTAAAATTATAGAAGGACAAACACTTTTTTTCTTTTAAAAATATATATGCTACCCAGCTCTTAAGGCCAGCGTGAATCTGAATAATTAACTCAAAAATTCAGTAAGTACCAAGTACTATGCTTGATAGATCAAGGTCTTTGGGAGATTATTAAAGAAGATGAAGAATTCCCTGCTTTAGGTTTAGACTAAAATAAAAAGAGGGTGGGGGTGGGGGTGAGGGAGTTATTAGAGACCTGAAGTATTTGCTGCATACTTTCCTGAGGCAGCTTTATCTAGTTGACTTGAAAAGATGTTTTTGGAATTTTACTGCATGAAGAAGATTGGCATAAGACCCTCTGGGGGTGGCTATGTATGTATCACAACAGGAAAAAAAAATCACCCTAGGATGAGGGGAGTGTATGGTATTCCTTATAGCTAAGGTGTTACAATGATGTACACAAGGACTTATTCTAACCAAATGCACTCATTTAAAGGAGGATGGTTTGCTTGCTTACATCACTTACTTGTTCCCTGGCTGTGCATGAAATCCAGGCTCTTATAAGGACATTAAGCCATCATCACAGACCATGTGCTACTAAGCTAATATCCTTAGCAGCTACTCAGGCAAGTCCTGAGCAAGGAGAAAACAAACAAATACAATTTTGATAATTCTCTTTGCGTATGGAAGAGGAAGGAGGAGGAATCTATAGCTGAAAACACATGTTCCCTGAGCCAGTGGTTGGAGATTATAGCCACTTTTGAATGTATAAGACATTTCTGTGCATAAAAAAAGAGGAAAGACTATTGAATTTGAGGAGTGGCAAGAGAAATAAGTTCCTGGGAAATGAACTACCCATCAATTAACCTGGAAAGAACCACTTAAAAAATTCCATCAAGAAAGTAATTTCATTAAAAAGTTTCCAGCATCATCTCTAGCAATCAGAGAAATGCAAATTAACACTACTCTAAGATACCATCTCACTCCAGTAAGAATGGCAGCCATGATGAAGACAAACAACAAGTGCTGGCGAGGATGCCGGGAAAAAGGTACGTTCATACACTGCTGGTGAGGCTGCAAATTGGTGCAGCCAATTTGGAAAGCAGTATGGAGATTCCTTGGAAAGCTGGGAATAGAACCACCATTTGACCCAGCTATTCCTCTTCTAGGACTATACCCAAAGGACTAAAAACAGCATACTACAGGGACACAGCCACATCAATGTTTATAGAAGCACAATTCACAATAGCTAGACTGTGGAGCCAACCTAAATGCCCTTCAATGGATGAATGGATTTTAAAAAATGTGGCATATATACACAATGGAATATTACTCATCACTAAAAAATAATAAGATCATGGCATTTGCAGGGAATGGATGGCATTAGAGCAGGTTATGCTAAGTGAAGTTAGGCAATCCCCCCCCGCAAAAAAAAAAATGCCGAATGTCTTCTCTGATATAAGGGGAGTGACTCAAAATGGGGAAGAGAGGAAGAACATGGGAAGAAGATTACCTCTACATAGGGAAGAGGCACGGGAGGAAAGGGAGGGAGAAAGGGAATTGCATGTATGGTGGAAGGAGACCCTCATTGTTATACAAAATACACGTATGAAGATGTGAGGAAAAAAAATAATAGTGTCACCCTAGATTAGGTAGAGAGAAGTGATGGGAGGGGAGGGGAGGGGTTGGGGAGATAGGAAGGATAGTAGAATGAAACAAACATTATTATTACTGTGTGTATATATGTGACTGCATGACCAATGTGATTCTGCAACCTGTATACTCAGAAAAATGAGATATTATATCCCATCTGATTCAAATGTATGATATGTCAAGGTCATTGTACTGTCATGTGTAACTAATTAAAACAAATAAAAAAAGAATAAAAAAAAAGTTTCCAGAAAGTGTTATGCCTACAACATTGTCTTTCTTTCTGAATATTCCAAGATTATTTTGGCTACTTTGTATCTTTAATGGTTATACATGAATTAATTTTTTTTCTATTTCAGTAAAAATTCTACTGAAAAGTTAATAAGGGTTGTGTTGAATCTGTTCGTCACTTCGAATAATAAGGGTATTTTTACTATATTAATTCTTCCCAATCTAAGGGCACAGAACATCTTTCCATTTGTTTGCATCTTTCTCAGTTTTTCACCAATGTTTTATAATTTTCAATGTATTTATCTTTCACTTCCTTTGTTAAATTTTTTCCTAAGTATGTTATTCTTTCTCTTTAATGCTATCATAAATGGAATATATTTCTTGATTTTTTTCAGAAATATTATTATTGGTATAAAGAAATGCAAAGGATTTTTATATACTGATTTTGTATTCTGCTAACTTTTCTGAATTTAAGCAGGTGTGTTGTGTGTGTGTGTGTGTGTGTGTAAAATCTTTAGGGTTTTCTACATACAGGATCATGTCATCTACAAATAAGAATAATTTTATTTAATTCTTTCCATCTTGAATGCTTTTTATTTCTTTCCTTCTCTGATTGCTCTTGCTAGTATTTTTAGTATGATATTGAATAGAAGTGACAAGAAGGGGTATTCTTGCCTTGTACCGAGTCTTAGAGGAATAGTTTTCAGTTTTACTTCATTGATTATGATGTTAGCTATGAGGTTTTAATAAATGGTATTTATTATGTTGAGGAAATTTTCTTCTGTATATTCTTAAATTTTAATCCTGAAATAATCTTGACCTTTGTCAATGTTTTTTTTTTTCTCTATTGAAATACTTTTTTTTCTTTAATTCTATTAATGTAATACATAGCATTGACTGATTTGCATTTGCATCTCAGGGATAAATATTTCCCTTAATCATCACATTTACTCTTTTTGACGTGTGGTTAAATTTGCTGGTATTTTGTGGAAAATTTTTACATTGATGTCTATCAGAGATAGTGGCCTGTAGTTTTCTTGTCTAGTGGTATCTATGTTTGCCTTTCCTATCAATGATGCTGGTCCTATAAAACAAATTTGGTAATGTTGCCTCCAATTGTTGAAGAAGGACTGACATCAATTCCTTGAAAGTTTGGTAGAATTCAGTCATGAAGCCATCTGGTCCCAGGCTTTCCTTTGTTGGATGGTATTTGTTAATTACCACAACCTGTCTGTTATTTGTCCATTCAAAGAGTGAATCCATTTCATCTGGATTTACTCTTAACAGACTGTATGTTCCTAGAAATTTGTCTATTTTCTCTACTTTTTCCAATTTGTTGGCATATAATTGCTCATTATAATCTCTTATGGTCCTTTTTATGTTTCTTTTGTTTTAAATTCTTTTTAGTTATGTATAACTTTAGGATACATTTTGACATAATCACAAAAGCATGGAACATAATTTGCTCCAATTCAGTCCCAAGCAGATTTCCACCCCTCCCCTCTCCCATCTCCCCTCTACTCCCTCCCACACTCTCTGATCTTTCTGTAATTTATTTATAGTTTTCTTTTTTAAAAAAAATTAGTGTCTGATAGATATACTTGATTTGGGGATATATTCATATATGTACATACAAAAGTTCAATCAGATTCATTCCACTCTTCTTCCCTTTTATGGTCCTCTTTGTATTTCTGAGGCATGAATTATATAATGTCTCCTCTTTTATTGTATTTTAGTTTTCTATCTTTTTCTCTTAGCTAAGGATTTGTCAATTTAAAAAAGAAAGTGCAACTCTTAGCTTTCTTGATTTCCTTAACTGGTTCAACACTTGTGGTCAACACTTCCTCCCTGTACTCAGTTCCTCCCTGTACTTTGAGTTGCCGATGGCATCCACTGGGAAATGCTTTGGACAAGTCTCCAAGTCACTGTTGAAATATAGGTTGGGTTATGAACTTAATCAAAAGTATGAAATATGATATGTCAAGAACTATGTGATGTTTTGAACAACCAATAATAAAAATTAAAAACAAAAGAAAAAAAAAAGAAATATAGGTCGGGAGTATCTGAATTTTAGAGACCTTGCCTGAGTCTTACCTGAATAAGCATACCCACATAGGTAAAGTCGCTACAGGATGCTTCCTCCCAAGTCTATTGAACCAAAAATCCCACAGGACTCTGTCCCTTCTCTGTTTTAACTAGTATAACAAGAAGATTTCTCAGGCCATCAGCATTTGAGCTGAAGAAACCTAACTCAGTCTTGCTGTTAAAAGGAAGGTGATTATTTTGGTCTCCCTATGTAAGATAAAACTAATCATTTAATACAAGGCTGTCCTATACTTCATCAACTTTTCAACACAGCTCAGCATTGTTCAGCATTAAGCACTTACTAATGGATTGCATCTGCATCAAGAATTAATGAAGAGCTACACTATTGGCACCATGACCTTGGCAGGACTCCTCCAAGTGGTTAATCATGCACTACTTCATAGAATCAGCCTTCCATTATGCCTGATTAACTGGTGGTCAGTTTATTCCTCACCTGCTGAGGGGACATAGTCTTAGATTAGCTTAGATATTCAGCCAGGCAGCAATTCCATATGGGTCTAAGAAAAGCTACATTGTCTGTTCAGGAAGTGACCCCAGCCTAGAAGCATTTTATCACAAAGTGGGTATGGATGTTTGAAAAATCCCTCATTAATGCACATCCTCAATCTCCTTCCTCTTTCTTTTTTCTTCAACGCCTCTCTCCTACCTCAAATTGGAAAGGACCTTTTAACTTGCAAATGCCTTCCAGAATGGGAAGCAATTTACCATCCCTAGATGATGTCAGTGGACTGATAAGAGGGCTCTTGTTAGGGCAGTGCTGATAGCAGGCTCTAGATATGCTTTTTTGGGACTGTTGATAACTTCGGATGTGAGCAGAGAGTGAGTAACACCCCCCCCTTTTTATCTTAATGTTACTACTTTTATTTTGATGCTACTTAATCTATAATTCCAAGCATAGATTTCATTCATTCATTTATCTGAGATATTTTAGAGCACATACTATGTCTCAGGTGCTGTAATGATTTAGATCTAACTCATTGTAGGAAAAGACTATAGAAACACAAATAAGTCAGATCAAGCACTTTGATCAAGGGCAGGAGTCTCATAGTTCTGCTTTGATCTCCACTGTAATCTTTGTCTTCCTGATGCAATATTATCACTTATTAATATATAATTGCCATAGATAAAAATAGTACCCCTGTTACCTTCTACTGATGCCTTTCAAATGAACTGTTGCTTTTCAAATAGCCAAGTTTATTTCTCCTCAACCGTATCTTTCCAACCTACTTAATAAGTCCTCAATCCTCTTATTCATAACCCTTAGTTGGCCAGAATGTACTTTTGTTGTGGTGGTGGTGGTGCAAGAAATGAAACCTAGGACCCTTTCACCATAGGCAAGTGCTCTATCACTGAGCTACACTTCTAACCCCATAATGTAGTCTTGCAGCAACTTGCTTTGCTCTCTGTTGGAATTTAAATTTCTTGTCATTTTAAAAATCAATTATATTCTAGAACATGAAATGAATGAGTTCTAGTCTTCATTCTGTGGTTTACTGGTTTTTTGACTACAAGCCAGAAACTTAGTGTCTTGGGATTTTTAATACTCCAATATAAAAATGTCATATTTGAATTTGATCGTTTTCACAGTCCCTTTAAGTTTTAAAGTACAGAGAATGTCCCACAGAGCACTCTGTTTCAGGGTCTAGAGCAGTACCACTAAAGCAGCTCCTGTTCACTTACATTAGAATGCAAAGTTTACATTTAATAGTCTTGAGAGGAAATGACTGGCACTGTTTGAATTACTGTATAGATCCATTCTGAATACTTGGTGTTGTGGAATCACCAAACCACTTTCTTGGGAAAAAGCCAACTATCCCCCCCCAAATAATAGAGAAGCTATATTCCAGGACTAGTAGTAATAAATGTTTAAAAGAATGAAACACATTATATGTAATGGGGAAACCACCCTTCGGGCTTTTTTCCCTGGAAAGTCTACAAATAATGACCAAATTAAAACAATAATATAACAAACAAACAAGTCCAACTCTGGATATGTCAATTTAACCACACCATACTAAAGAGAACCTGGAGACATTAGCCAAACATATTATTTTTGCCTATAACAGGCTTGTTTTTGTTAATTTCATAGCACTGGCTCACACACACTCCTGAAACCTGGAGTTTGTTTTACTGAGGATTGTTTAGAACCAGAGAGTTACTTTATTATTCCTTTAAATTGCGGGCAGGTGATCCTCAAAAGACAAGGGAACTCAATTAAAATGAAATGGTATGCAAAGTTGAAAACTCCATTGTCTTCCATAAGCCTGTTCTGGTTTTCCTTGTGGTACTTTATTGCAGCAGCTTTAAGATTCTTTCTGCTTCTCTTACATCTTCTGGCTGGCTTCACTTCTGAACTTTCTTAATTTAATTCTTCAAGTGTCTGATGGCACAAGGTGACAGAAGAAGACAAGCACAAGTTGATCATAGTTGATTTACCACCACGATTCTCCTTCCTGCCTGTATCTGGGCTGTGAAAAGAAGTGGTAGCCCATAAACCCCAGACAGCGGCACTTGGATAACTGGCCCATCAAGAACATGGTTTACTCAGCCTCTTTAATGAGTTTTCTTTTGGGATAACTTTTATATTGCTGCAGAATGGTTCTGAATATACTTGTGACAGTCCTCATACTTCCACCAAGAAATGGGGAGAGGAATGTGGGCACCACAGAGGAGGTGGCTCTGCAAGGGGTTACCAAAAATTGGTCAACTGGTCAGATGGCCTTTGGGACATTTTCTGTATCACTGTTCACAAATCTTTTTATGACAGTGGTGGAGAACTGGGCTCTCATTACTCTAAATGATAGCCAGAAAGGGAACATCCAAAGCTAAGTTTAGTTAGAATTTGACCTTATTGGTATCACAGAGGGACTGAGTTCCTTAGAGGAATTCGACAGATCCTTAGGGTTTGTTAATTTAATTTTAGTTGATTTAGTTATCTAACTTAAGAATAGTTTTTTTAAATTTTTTTTTTTTTTTACTTTTTATCAATAGTAAGAATGACTTTTGGAATACACATCTTGGTTGCTTCTCATGTCAATGTTAGAAGCCTAAAATCATGAGTTAACAATCTCTGGTCCACAGATTAACCTATCATAAAGCTGTCATCCACAGACTAATTTCATTTTGGCGATGGACTAAACTCACAGTGTTATCAATAAAGTAATGTGTTGACATTATACATTTTTCTGATCTGTAGCATCTCAGGATCATAAACTTGGTATGCTCGTTAATCACAGGGAAATTTCCTTTATTACAATGAAATTCATTTTGTTAAAATGTGTATTATAAGCTCCTTATTTTTCTTAGCCTAACACTTTGTAGCTTAGACTCTTGCTATATTCTAAAGTCCTTATAGACTAAAGTCCTTTTGCTATAAAGTCCTTGTATTTCTAAACTAAAGAATTCTATTTCTTAGTCTAGTCTCACAAGGAAGATCCTTCTGTGGCTTAGTAGCTTTTCTCTGGCTGTCTTATGCCAGTTCTTGGTTTTCTTGAGCAATAGTGATACACATAGCACCAGGTGTAGGTAAGCCATGTTTCTAGGGAGGCGATGGTGACATCTTCTCTCCTGTTTTCAGTTCTCTCTCTGGGACTGCTCAAGGTTCTCTGTCTTTTCAACCACAAGAGCACATTGTGCTGATTTCTTCAAGTCTGCAGTATGACTCTTTTCTGAGTCATAATTGTTGAGAGTATTTTGAGAATAAGGTACATTTCTATTCTTTGTTGATCTAACTTCTGTTGCTACTGAAACATTTGGTCATTACTAGGGATCTTTCAAACAGTGTAGGAAAACCTCAACCTATTGATTCCCATATTTATTTTCTCCCATGCAATATTCTTATTTTAATTGAATCATTTTTTCCATAGCTAGAATTTTATCTTCTAAAAGAGTGAGGTTTCATATATGGCCTGGAAATCAAAATTTTATCAAAGCTCATATGTGAAATGTACACTTACCTCATTAGTATTTTGTTCTCCATAACAGTATATGTATAATATCTCCACTAAATACATAAATGTATAAACATTCTAAGTTTAGTGTTCCAGTGATGAAGACAGAAACAGGAGGCAGAAAATATGTGTCTGGTTCAGGTGAAATCCGATCAGTGCAGTGTTAAGCTTGTTCTATCTCAAAGACTCAATATCATTATTCCTAAGTCAAAGAAGGTAACTCTTCACTGACACTACAACATTAATAGCATAATTCATATAAAGGGTATTCAGATATCTTTGAGAAGAAGGGACTATTTATATTTAATTGATGATAGTATCAAAGGAATGGGTTAAAGCAAGTTCACATACTAGTTAAGGCAGTATCACCTACTAGTTAAGAGAAAGACTCCCTGGACTGAGACTCAGAATATGACTCTCTGGCACATATTGACCCAATGATCTTGGGTGACTTTGTTGAAACTCCAACCCCTCAATGGTTTTATTGAGATATGATTGACAAAAATTGTGTAGTTATTTTGTATAGGGTCATGCTTTGATATAAATATACATTGTGAAAGGATTACCAGAATCAGTTAGCTAACATATTAGCACCTCGCCTAGTTATCATTTTTGTGTGTGTGGGGGGGTGGGTTGAGAAGACGTGAGAGCTCCTCTCTCCACCAATTTCAAGCACAGAAGACCTCATTATTAACTGTAATAATTTCACCATGCTGTATGTTAGGTCTCCAGAATTTCAGAACTTGTTCATTTTGTAACTAAAAGTTCATACCCTTTGACCAACATCTCACCTTCTCTTCTACTTCTATCCCGAGCCCCTGGTACCCACAATTCTACTTCCTGTTACTATGACTTCATTTTTTTTTCAGTTCTACAGATCAATGAGATTGTGCAGCATTTATATTTATGTGTATGGTTATTTTAGTTGGCATGATGTCCTTCATGTTCACCCACATTGTCACAGATGATAGGATTTCCTTCTTTTTAAGGCAGAATAGTATTCCATTGTGTGTGCATTACATTTTCTTTTTCCATTCGTTTCTCAATGGACACTTGTACGTTTCCTGGCTACTGTGTATAATGCTGCAATCAATGCACGTAGGTATTTGAGATAGTGACTTTATTCCTTTGGATATATACCAGAAGAGGAATTGCTGGATCATATAGGAACTCTACTTTTAATTTTCAAAACATTTACTTATATATTATTAATCATATATATTTATGGTATACAACAAAATATTTGATGCCTATTTTGATACATGTCTACATTATAGATTGGCTCAATCAAGTTAATTAAATATGCATTATCTTACATACTTTTTTTTTACTGTGGCAATAACACTTAGAATTTATTCTTTTAGCAATTTTCAAGTGCATAATATATTGTTATGGATAATTCTCTTGAATTTATTCCTCACTCAAACCCTCTTGAAATTTTATATCCTTTGACCAACACTTCTCTAATGCTCCCACTCTCCAGCCTCTGGTAACCACTCTTAAAGTCTCTGTTTCTGTGTGTTTAGAAATTTAAGATTCCATATATAATAACAATCATGTGGTATTTTTCTTCCTCTAATTGACTTATTTCATTTAACATAATGTCCTCCAGGTCCATCCATGTCACAGATGAAGGATTTCCTTCTATTTTTAAAAGTTTAAACAATATTCCTCTGTGCGTGTGTGTGCACATGCATGCACCAGATTTCTTTATTCATTTGTCAACTGATGGGCACTTAGATTGTTTCCATATCTTGTCTATTGTGATTAATGCTGAAGTGAATATTAGAACATAGATATCTCTTTTACACACCTAATTTCATTTTCTTTGTGTATCTACCCAGTAATATGATTGCTGGATCATATGGTGGTTCTATTTTTAATATTTTGAAGACTCTACACTTTTCCATAATGGCTCAACTAATTTACATTCTCATCAATAGTGGGCAAGTGGTCTCTTTTCTCTATATCCTTGCCAACACTTGTTATCTTCTTTTTTATAATGGTCATTCTTACAGGAGTGATACGATATCTATAGTAGTTTTAATTTGCATTTCCTGGATGATGTTCAGCAAAATTCATATACCTGTGGCCTATTCATAAGTCTTCTATTGAGAAGTGTCTATTCAGTCTCTTTCCCGATTTTGAAAAATCACATTGTTTTCTTACTATTGAGTTATGTGAGTTCCTTATACATTTTAGATATTATCAAATGACAGTTTGCAAACATTTTCTCTGATTTCATAGGTTGTTTCTTCACTTTGTTGATTGTTTTTTTTTTTGCAGTGCAGATGATTTTTGGTTTGATATCATTGCATTTGTCAATTTTTGTTTTTGTTGCTTTGTAGGTTCATATCCAGAAAATTATTGCTCCAACCAATGTTATGGAGTTTTTCTTCTATATTTTCTTTTAGTAGTTTTGTTAGAGTTTCAGGTCTGAAATTTAAGTCATTAATCCCCTTCTAGTGGTTTATTTTTGTTGTTGTTGTTGTTTTTGGTACCAGGGGTTGGATCCAAGGGCACTTAACCACTGAGCCACATCCCCAGCCCTTTTTTATATTTTATTTTGAGACAGGGTCTTACTAAGTTACATGTGCAACTGTGCCTGGCTCTGATAGATTTTTGATTGTGGTATGAAATGATGCCTATTTTCATTTTATTACATGTTATCATCAGTTCTCTGAGAACCATTCGTTTTGAAGAGAACTTCCTTTGTCCATTGTGCATTCTTGACATCAGTGGAAGATCAATTCACTGTAAATGTGTCGATTTATTTAGAGATTCTACATGTGTTTCCTTGGGCTGTTTCTGTTTTTATGTCAGCACCATGTTGTTTTGATGATGTTAGCTTTGTAATAGATTTTGAAATTAGGTGGTGTGAGACCCCTTGCTTTTCCCTTTTTGTTCAAGATTACTTTAGCTATTAGAAGCCCTTTTGTGAATCCATAAGAATTTAAGATTATTTTACCTATTTCTATGAAAAGTGTCATTAAAACTTTGTTAGGGATTATATTGATCTGCAAATTGCTTTTTGTGGTATATACATGTTAACAATATGAATCCTTCCCATTTATGAACATAGGATATATTTCCATTTATTTGTGTCTTTTTCAAGATCTTTCATTAGTGTCTTATAGTTTTAATGTAAATATCTTTTGCATCATTGGTTAAATTTATTACTAACTACTTTAAGTTTTTGTAGCTATTATAAAGATGATTATTCATTTCTTTTCCTTTTTTTGGAGAGCTTATTGTTGGTGTTTAGAAATGCTACTGATTGTTATATTGATTTTGTATAATGCCACTTTGTTGAATTATTTTATTTTGAAATTTAATTTAATTAAAATTTTTTTTGCAGTGCTGGGGGTGGAACTCAGAATCTTGTACATGCTAGGCATGTATAATTGTGTGTGTGTGTGTGTGTGTGTGTGTGTATTCTCGTGCGTGCATGTCAGAGCATGTAGGAGATTTAGCAGCAACCATGAATTTTACCCACTAGATGCCAATGACATCCTCTGAATTACAGTAGTTGAATATGTCTCTAGACACTGACAATTTCCAAGGGTCCCAATTGCAAATCAGTAAGATATTGCATCATTTAGGGTCCTGATGGCGTGCAGATGGTGATCTTAAATTGGTTAGAGTTTAACAAGGCCAATGTGTTTCCAAAGGTATTGTCAGGCATAGGGGGATTCAGGGAGGGCTGGTAAGAAGAGGGGAGATTACCACACCAGAGCCTGGAGGACAGGAGAGCAGAGGACTTCCTAATGGGAGCTGTGCTGAATCTCCAGAGTTGCCACCCATTGCTTGAACCTAACCAGAAACCAAAGGGAAAGAAAGCCATCCAAATAGTGTTTGGATCAGCCTCTTGGGGTACCCAGCAAGATGAATAAGAGTGTGTTTGATGTATGTAGATGCTGCATTGTTTGGGGTATAAATATTTACGATTGTTATGTCTTGTTAATGTAAACTTCCCTTAAGCAGTAAGAAATGTCCTTCTTTGTCCCTTCTGATTAACTTTGGCTGGAAGTCCATTTTATCTGATAGGAGGATATAAACCCCTCTGAGTACCAGAATCCATGGGAATGATGTTTTTTTTTTCCCCCCTCATCCTTTCCCCTTTAGTCTGTGGATGTTTTTGCCTTTGAGGTAAGACTCTTGGAGACAGTATATTGTTAAATCTTGTTTTCTAATCCAATCTGTCAGTCTATGTCTTTTGATTGATGAGTTTAGGCCATTTACATTCAGTGTTATCATTGAGAAATGATTTTTATCCCCTGCCATTTTGATTTATTTCTGGCTTTTAATTTGAATTATTTTATATCTCTCAATGTCATGAATCTCAGGATTTGTGTCTTTTGTTTATTTTGGAAATGTATCAGATTTTATATATATTTAATATTACATTTTTCTAAATCCATTTTTGCTTTTTGGAACTTGAATCAAATATATGTTAGAACTTCTTATATGAGTTTCCTTGTTCCTATTGGTTCTTTCTATTTTGAGGCTATTTATCTCTCTGTATTACATTTTTGGTGATTTTTTAGATCTATCTTTCAATTTCTTTTTTAAAAAACTTTTTAATTTGTTCTTGTTAGATGTACATGATAGTAGAATTATTTTGATATATTATACATACATGGAGGACAACTTCATTCACTATGTACATTGATTTTCTAACTGAATTAATTTTTAATTTTTTATACCTTTTGTTTCATTTTCAACTTTAATTTCTTATTGTAGATCATAATTTGGACACACCCTTATATTTCTTGAAATACACTATATCAATATGATTTTACATATTATATACATTATATGACTATATGTATTACGTATATGTTTATACATGTAATACATATCTAATACCTTTAATATCCTTCACCTTTATGGGCTATATTGTGTGTCTGAGTGTGTGTGTGTGTGTGTGTGTGTGTGTGTGTATAAGCACATGTATTCCTTGCTAATTGCTTGTGTAGTTTATTTCTCTGTATTTTATAATTTTTTTATTCTGATCTCATGATACATGAAGTTTTATCTGTGGGAATTCTTGATGCCTCTTGGAGCCTCCTCTCCATTTAGAGTTTTATAATTGTCTCACCACTTTGTGGGGGCCCCTGGCTTTACCTCCCATCTCAAAATCTACAATGCTGAGAACCAGAAGCCACCAATGATTGGACAGTGCCTCAGAGTAGCCATAAGGATGCCTCTGGGTTCATACTTTCATGTACTGTTCTTTCGACCTTTTTTGTAGATTTGGTAATTTTCAAATACAAAAATGGAAAAGATATAATTATTTTTTGGGAAAAGGATCAAACTCACTAGGCTAAATTCCTCTGCTAAAACAAAAATGAAGGTGCCTGTTTTTATAAAATAGAAATTGTCTGCTTTTCTTTTTTTTAATTTTTATTTTGGTTGTTCAAAACATTACATAGTTCTTGACAAATCATATTTCACACTTTGATTCAAGTGGGTTATGAACTCCCATTTTTACCCCGTATACAGATTGCAGCATCACATCGGTTACACATCCACTGTTTTACATATTGCTATACTAGTATCTGTTGTATTCTGCTGCCTTTCCTATCCTCTACTATCCCCCATCCCCTCCCCTCCCATCTTCTCTCTCTACCCCATCTACTGTAATTCATTTCTCCCCCTTGTTTTTTTTTTCTCCCCCTTTCCCCTCACTTCCTCTTGTATGTAATTTTGTATAACCATGAGGGTCTCCTTCCATTTCCATGCAATTTCCCTTCTCTTTCCTTTTCCCTCCCACCTCTCACCCCTGTTTAATGTTAATCTTCTTATCATGCTCTTCCTCCCAACTCTGTTCTTAGTTACTCTCCTTATATCAAAGAAAACCTTTGGCATTTGTTTTTTAGGGATTGGCTAGCTTCACTTAGCATAATCTGTTCTAATGCTATCCATTTCCCTGCAAATTCTATGATTTTGTCATTTTTTAATGCAGAGTAATATTCCATTGTGTATAACTGCCACATTTTTTTTTATCCATTCGTCTATTGAAGGGCATCTAGGTTGGTTCCACAGTGTTGCTATTGTGAATTGTGCTGCTATGAACATCGATGTAGCAGTGTCCCTGTAGCATGCTCTTTTTAGGTCTTTAGGGAATAGACCGAGAAGGGGAATAGCTGGGTCAAATGGTGGCTCCATTCCCAGCTTTCCAAGAAATCTCCATACTGCTTTCCAAATTGGCTGCACCAATTTGCAGTCCCACCAGCAGTATACAAGTGTACCCTTTTCCCCACATCCTCGCCAGCACTTGTTGTTGTTTGACTTCATAATGGCTGCCAATCTTACTGGAGTGAGATGGTATCTTAGGGTGGTTTTGATTTGCATTTCTCTGACTGCTAGAGATGGTGAGCATTTTTTCATGTACTTATTGATTGATTATATGTCCTCCTCTGAGAAGTGTCTGTTCAGGTCCTTGGCCCATTTGAGGAGCTTTTGTAGTTATGAATTCTATTGCTCTTCTTTAATTTTTTGATTTCTATGTCATTTTTTCTCTTGATATTTTAGCAGTGTTTTTTAAATAAATGCTTATTTGAAAATCATATTTCACTGACTTTCATCATCAATTTATCAATGACACAATTCAATGTTATACATTTTTCTCTAAATCATACTTCAGTTGTTTCTCAGAAGTGCTGAGAGAGATATGATTGTCGTCTATTCTAAATAGTATTTAATTATATATTTTAATTGATAAAATTATTCATCGTAAGACTATTACATAATTTCCATCTAAAAACTGACACATACATAGATAAATATGAAAAATAAGAACCTTATATCATGATACATAATTTACATGTGTAAATATAAAAATACAGATAAGCATGAAAATAAAAATGAAACTGTTATTCCAACCCTCTCTCTAGTATACAAACCAGCATGGGCATTCTGATAGCTTTTTTTCCACAATCCACAATTTTTTTGTCCTAAAAAACCCCTGGAGATCTCATTACATGTAAGGCTTTGTATCCTAAATTGGATCAGGAATATTTTCCTATCATCATACATTCTTCTACAAAATGGAACTATTGGCTCTGTGTCAGTCTATTGTGTGTAAGTATTTTTATGTTATTTGTCAATATGTCCTTTGTAATTAAAAATTTTATTAATTTTTGCTGTTAGAAATTACATGATTAGATATGTCCTTACATGTAAATCTCAGTGAATCTAATTTGTTAAATTTGGTTAAAATAAATTTCCAGAACCAAATTGTGGGGCAAAATAGGCTAAACATTCTTTAGGTTTTTACAATATTGTTTACTTGTCCTATAGAAACATTGTATACATTATGCAACTACCAGTTGTCCATGTTAGAATCTCTTCTCTTATCCAAGAGAAGAACTAAAAACAATTCTGTGCCCGTTTAGTTGGTGGTATATGATAAATTCTTTTTTTTCCTACTTTTTTTTCTCATGCTTGTTGGCTGTTAGAATTTTTTTTTCTCTCTGTCTATGCCTATCTTTTATGCACTTGTTGGGCATTCGTCTTCTCCTATTAAGTTTATATGGTCTTTGAAGAATGGTAACTTTGTCATTAAGTTGTGACTATATTTTCCAAAAAGGTTTTTCAGAATTTAATTTATGGTATACAGAAATTTTAACTTCTTATACACTAAAAATATTTGAATTTAAATAACTTCTTCTCTAATTTATTTTTCTTTCTTGTTTGGAGAAATCTCCCTCCAGTTACCGTGAGATATTCACAACATCCTTCTCTATTTCTTTTATAGTATCTACCTTATATTTAAACCTTTAATCATTCTGAAATAAATTTTAATATATGTTATAAAGTAGTGACCCAAACTTTCATTTCCACATACTTAATGTCCCCAAACCACTTTCTTATATTAATTTCTCCCATTGACTTATATTGCCATTTTTGTCACGTGGTAGATTAGAGTTTTGATTCCCCTTTTTGACAAAGAATCATCTAGGAGATGCTTTTGAATTGTCAACGTTTTTAATGATAATAATAATAAAAACTTGAATTCAGAGACTGTGGTCTTGCTATTTCTGTATTTTGTCACTTTCTGAGTCTTTCATTAGAATTAAATATAATTTTAAGTTTAGTCAATGTTCAATATATTATTACAATGAAGATATATATATATATATATATATATATATATATATATATATATTACACAGTATAAAATATATAGCTATTCACTTCTATTTATTACTGTTTAATTCACTTGTTGTATTTATTCTAATCATTCCTTATTTTTTAAATGGTTAAGTTCAACAAACTTTTAAAAATCATTTGGTAAGACTTTTATCTAGAGAAGCTATTCCAGGTTCTCTGTAGTCTGATATACCTCTTTAGCACTTAGGTCATGTTCCTGGTTCATCTACTAACTAAGTCAGAGTGAATCATTTGTGTAATTCTTACGTCATCATGAACTATGTGGTGGTAAAGCTCATGCATTCCTTGACCCTATCCTGAGACATAATTTGTAAACAATAAGTACTCTCTAAATGCATGCGAATTTTTCTCAAATTAAACTTATCCAAATCTGCAAAAGGAAATTCCTGAAGAAAGTAAATCCCAGAAGTAGTAAATAAAATTATTGTTCACTCAATAATAGACTTCTGATCATGGAGTAGAAACTGCACAAGATATTGTCTATTTCCTATGCGGTTGTTCTGTGAAGAACTCAAGCTTAACAATGGATTGAATTAGGTTGGCTGGCATATGGATATGGTTCTTATTCCTAGAAAAACAGGTGCTCATTGAATCAATATTCTTCCTAGGGAATGGTACATTAATGCAATAGTATGGCCAAGAGCCCCCTCCACTGTAGGCCATCAAGATCTGCCAGTATCCTTACCTGGTTAAGTCTTCAGGGGACTTAGAAGACACACTTTTGCTTTTTCTGTGAGAAATTTTAGCACAGAATTCTTTATCTGTATTTACAACCCTAATATCCAGCGTTGGCCTTCCTAGATAAGCAGCCATTTTCCTCTGAGGTTTTCCCCTTGATGCTCTTAGTGTGTGGGTGGCATCAGCTGACCCCTGGGACCTATCAACTACCCCCACTTCTCCCAGTCTGGGAGTCTTTCCTTTTCCACTCCTGTGGCCTTTCCCTTATTTGAGGAACTCGCCTCTCTCTTCTTCCCTGGGTTCTTCACATGTAGCATTATCACTGCAAGGGTTTAGATTTTACAAAGATAATTAGAAAGGTGATCTGGGAGAACTTCCTTTTCAGCTGTCACATAAACCTAAACAACCGTGAAGGCAAGAGAGGCAAGAAAGGGCCTGGCCAGCTTGAGGGTGTGTGTGTGTGTGTGTGTGTGTGTGTGTATACACACGCATGACGCATGAACATTATACATGTGATGAGAGAGAGAGAGGAGAAAGGAAAGGCTGGTGTCATGAGGGTGGGAAACACAAATGATTAGGTCAATGGGTTCCCTTAAAGGCACTAAACTCTCATTCTGTGTGAGATAAGCTGAGTTAGCTCTTTCAGGGTCTCTGTGAGCCAAAGTGATCTGCCTCTATGATGCTCTCAGATGTCTGTTCCAAGGAAGAGTCAGAGAAGGTTCTCACCTCTTTCCTCCAGACCTTCCTACTTTCATTCCTTGCCTGAGTGTCTTTGATTCTTTCCTGCTTTCTTTATTCTTGCTTCACTCTTTAGTTGTTGCTCCCTATGTCCCAGGAAACTCAGAGAAATCAAACTGGTGGCCCACATATGAACCCAGCATTCAGACATAACTGTTTGGTCCTGAAGATGGGGAATCTTGTTTAGCATTCAGTTTGAATTAATGGCCAATATTTAAGCATTGGAAAAATTCATGTAACAACCCTCATTTGTAACTTCTCTTTATATTTGGATGATCTGGCCACATTGGGCCCATATTTGTGGCAAAAATGGTTTGGAATCAAAAAATGGATTGAAAACGTGATACAAGTGAAAGAAACCGTAAAACACCACATTTTTATGATCCCCTTTACAGGAAATGTCCAGAGCAGGCAAAATCTATAGAGACAAAGTGGATTGGTGGTGTCCCAGGGAGAGTGGGATTAGAAAGAAATGAAGAGTGACTGCTAATGTGTATAAATGTTCTAGAGGGGTGCACAAAATGTTCTAGAAGTGATTATAATAGATAAATTTATGAGTGTACTAAAAATAATTTGAATTGCCTAATTTCATGTGTGAATTACCTGGTCTGCGAATTATATCTTGATACAGGTGTTATTTTTCAAAGACAGAGGTTGGAGTAAGTTGCCATACATCTTCTTCAGATGGGTTCATGAACCCTAGTCGCCATTCATCATTCTACCTCAGTTCCACCACAGTAAGGCCCAGCTTTTCTCCTTACAGCCTCTTGACATTTGACTTCTTAGCCTCAGTTAATTTTCATGAGCATCTTCCTTTTTCTAACATCTTTATATGACAAGTTTCCTTTTCCCACCCTCTTGCTCATGAAAATTACCTTTATCTCTCATCTCAGACCACATCTTTGGCATTTTTTTTTTTACATGTAGCTGTCAAGTTCCTGACAAAGAAATATATTTCCTTATTAGTAACAATATTGCTATAATAGTAAACCTTATCAACCCCTCTTTCTTATGAATACAAACTGGATTCTGGATTTCATAAGCAAATACGGTGCATTATGCCAACAGAAGAATAACAGGAAATGGTTTATGACCCCAAATCATTTAACTCTTCTCTGCTAAACAACTGCAGCACAACCTCGCTGGAGATGCTGCAAGACTGGAAACAGAACTGTAATCACTGGCATTTTCAAACAGCTTGTTGACGGACCGGCTTGTGAGAAAACCAACATTACCCTGAAACTCTTAGGGATACTTTAAATTGGTGGATTATATGGTTGCTTGATTAAGTTTGGGTTATGTAAACAGTAGAGTGTTTAGATTTAGGCTTGGCTGTTGGAATCCGGGCAGCTGTTTGTACTTAAGTCCAGCAAGAAGTCTTGTTAATCAAAGAACTGACTGAATTTCTTTCTTTCTCCTACCCCCGCCCGCTTCTTTTTTTGTACCTGTGTGTTTTTCCTCATGTCCAAAGCCTTTGGACTCAGAATTGTCGGGAGGCAAAGGCAGAGCATTTGGAACCCTCCTCTGAGGACTGGGAACTTATTTTTTGATTACCTAGTGATGTGCCTCACAGATTTCGCTCACCGTGAGGTAATCAGCCCATTTATCCAAGTTCTACAAAGCCTTTATTATTTCAGTTAGTTCATATTTTCGAAGCTAAATCATCAGTTTGATGCGTTTGTTGTAAAATGTGGTTTAACAGCTTGTTAGCACATTTTTTTTTTAAATGGAATCCAAAGATTTTTCATGCTTGAGCAGCAGTCGATTTAAGAGCCGATGAAAAGTCCCACGAGCTGGGAGCATTCAGCACAGAACAATGTGGGAGAAAGTGCTAGAACCCCTCCTGGGCTGGGACCAGAGGGGCTGTGCTCTTTCTCCTCCAGGAACTCAAGTTCCTTTTAAAAAAAAAAATCTCTTTTCTCCCTCTGACAGTGTTTCATAAATAGCAAGTGCTTCATTATCCTTATTGGTTTCAGGTGGTCCGCAATGCCCTGGCTCATTGGAGCAGTCTGAGTTCATGTGGTTTTTCCACCCTCTGAGATGACTCGACTATTTTGTCCACAGAACGAGCCAAGGGGGAGCTTGGGTGGTTCTTTTCTGTCTTAGGTCTGTGGCTTTGTAAAGTTGTCTCAGAACCAATGGGTTGGAACTGAGAGCTATTGTGGAGCTTGGTGGGTGTCAGGCGGCCAGCCTTGGAAAAGGAACAAGGCTACAGCTGCGTCACAGATACAAACTGGGTCCTTTTCCTGGGAAGAAGCAAAAAGGAACATTCTGTGTTTGACCAAAGACAACCTTTTGGTCGAGGTTTTGATAACCTGGGGATGAAATCAAGTCCAATGGTCTCTTTTGTCTAAATCCAGACCTATTTTTGGACTAGGGTTAGGTGTTTGTGGGTGTAAATAGATCTGCAAAACTCGGGGAGCAATGTCCGGAAACCGAAATTGCCCAAAATGGACTTTCTGATAACAGCTGAGTTTCCTTATCCATCTCCCCTTGTTAGGGTTTACGTATTGGGTGTCTCCCAAAAGCTCATGTGTGAGACAATGCAAGATGGTTTAGAGGTGAAATGATCGGGTTATGAGAATTTTAACCCAATCAGTGAATTAGTCCCCTGATGGGATTAATTGAGAGGTAACAGAAGGCAGGTAGGGTGTGGCTGGAGGAGGTGGGGATTGGGGATGTGCCTTTGGGTATATATTTTGTATCTAGTGAGTGGAGTCTCTCTTTTTCCTGATTATCGTGTGAGCCGCTTCCCTTTACCACACTCCTCCACCATGATGTCGTACCTCACCTTGAGCCCCTGAGAATGGAGCCTGCTGTCTATGGACTGAGACCTCTGAAACCGTGAGCCCCAAATAAACTTTTTCTCCTTTACATTGTTCGTTTCAGGTTTTTTAGTCATAGCAGCAAAGAAGCTGACTAGAACACCCATTTTGTATTTCTCTTATCGGTGCATAAACCAGGCCACAGTGATGGTTCACCAGGTTAGAACACATGCATTCCTTAGAGATTAAGAACAAGTACTGAGAAGAGAAGGCAGGTTTCTTAGATAATACTTGAAATTCTCTGAGTTGTAGTGAATGTTAGTGTAGTGCTTAGAGCCTAGATTTATTCTAAATCTTGAAATTTAGATTTCTCTTTCAAGTAAGTTCCTTCTGTTTTCCTTCCCTCCCTCTTTCCTCTCTTCCTTTCTTTTCTTTCTGTCTCTATCCATCCCATCAGTCCATTTTACCTACCTATTTATTCTCTCTACCTAATCTCTCTTTCCTGTGTATCCTTATCTATTGATTGATCAGTTGACAAGTCTACCTACCTGATGCTGAAGCACTTAAATGAGGGAGAGACCATGGGAGAAAAAATGACCAACTCCTCTGCCAGAAATGGATGAGATGTGTATTTCCAATCTGCCCACACCTCCAACGCCTTCTTGAAGCAGAGAGCATAAAATGGAACACCTGTGAGGCGATCTTACTTTGTCAAAGAAAGAAGCAGTGAGTGCTATAAATGACAACGGTACTAATTGACAGAAAGATAACAAAAACTAGCTTTGGAAGAGACCCTTTGCATAAACTGACTTTCTACCCAAAGAAACTGAGATAAAGAAACTTGTCCAGTATTCTTTCACTTTCCTTCTGACTTCATGGACAGCCCCTATTTTGGATATTTCATACAAATGGAATCTTGCCCTATGTGACCTTTTATTTCTGGTTTATTTCCCTTATCAGAATGCTTTCAAGGTCACCCATATTGGAGTACATATCTATACTTCATTCCTTTTTATGACTAAATAATATCCCATTGTATGATGAGTATTACCTTTGGTTCATCTGTTTGTCAGTTGATGTACTTTGAGTTGTTTCTACCTTTTGGCTATTGTGAATGGTGGGGCTTTGAGTATTCAAACACAAGTTTTTGTTTGAACACCTGTTTTTAGTTCTTTTGAAGTAGAATTGCTGAGTCATATGATAATTCCTTGATTAACTTACTGAACAACTACCAAATTGATTTTGCAGGGGGTGAACCATTTTACATGCCCACCAGGAGTAGATGAGGGTTCCAGTTTCTCCACATTTACACCCATTATTCTTTATCATAGCCACCCTAGGTGGCAAGGAGAGAGAAAACTCACTGTAGTTTTGGATCCCATGTCCCTAATGACTAGTAATGTTGAGTTTCTTTTCATGTATTTGCCATTTATATGTATTCTTTGGAGAAATGTCATTCAACTCCTTTGCTCATCTTTAAATTGGGTTGCTGACTTTCATTGTTGAGTTGTAAGACTCTTACATATTTTGGACACCAAATCCTTTTCAGACACAAGATTTGCAAACGTTTTCTCCCATGACACAGATAGTTATTTTTTCACTTTCTTGACAATTTTTTTTAATACACTAAAGTCTTAAATTTGATGAAATACAACTCATTTTTCTTCTATTGCTTGTCCTTTTGGTATCATATCTTAGAAAATATTACCAGATTTGGGGCTATAAAATTTGTTGCTCTCTTGGAGCCGACTCCTCTTAACTGTTTACTACCCAAGGTGGCATTATTTAGAGGGTACTCATAGGCATGAACCTTCCCCATACTCTGTTTCAAATAAATTCAAATCCTTTGGGGACAGCCTTACTCTCCCCCAAGCAAAACCTCTGGGCCACTGCCCTGGCACAGGTAGTGGGTACAATGGCTCTTGAAACCTCTTAGCTTGTTTCTCCTTGTGTGAAATTCTCTGTTCCCTGGGAGTGAGCTGGGATGAGGAGGATCAGGGCTCTAGTAGCCTCAGACTGCTGCATCTGGGTGGAACCTGCCCTGGGTGGGACCTATGTGGAAGAGAGGAGCTCCTGACTTCTTGGCTGTTCTAGCCTGAAACACAGCCCCTGAGAACATGAAATTGGAAGGAGTCTGTCCCTACTGTCACCCTTTACTGGAGTCCACAGTGAAGATTCTGTCGTGTTGAACTGGAGTTGGGGAAGGAGGGAGCAAGTCAGAGTTCAAGGGTTCAATTGCCACAAATTCTCAGCCTTTTCCTAGGGGTGGGCGGGAGGGCAGTTGTGCCTCAGTGATACAGTGCTTGCATAGCATGATCAGGCCCTGGGTTCAATTCCTAGCACTGGGGGAAAAAAAAGTTTCTTCATTTTCTATATGCCCTTGACACAATTTCCAAAGACACCTACACTTAAAAATATAAAAATTTCACTAGTTTTACTGTTTAAGGAAAAAATGCCTGGTTCCTTTAATGCCTCTATTTTCTTCTTCCTTTCTCTCTCTCTCTCTCTCTCTCTCTCTCTTTCTCTCTCTTTTATTGTTCATTGTTAAAATCTTGTCTTTGGAAGACTTTACACACTTCCTCCTTTTACTCATATATCTGTAACTGTAATTGGTGTCTTGCTGCATTTCTTTGAGATTGTTTTTAATTTGAGTATAGGGACTTAGTCCTTAAACAGTTTCTCTTAAAAAGAACTCGTCTGTACTTCTTGTGTCTTTTCTTATGTTTCTTTCCTTTTTGTGCTTTGTGATTTTTATCCATAAGTCTGTAGCTGATTCCTTTTTCTTTATTACTGACCTTTAAAAGACTCAGGTTATTTTCTAGTGGATTCCAGGTGTAGGAAGAAAGGTAGAGCAGTTTGAAATTTCTGCTTGGATTTCTTTTTCTTTGACCGTCTCACCAAAAAATAAGTTAATTAAATAATTAATTTTAAAAATTTAGCTGGGGAACACAGCCCTCTCTTAATTCCTGTATGGCTCACAGGGGTGCCCACTGAGTCATACTCCCTGTGCTAAATATTAGGGATGACTTTCTGTCCTTTGTGGCTATGCTTTACCTCCAGCATCTCTCTGGGCTCCCAGGACAGGTCACAGACTATTAGAAATAGCGTGCCTCCTTCTCCTTCAACTTTGACTCTGCTGCTGAGCTTTGGTTTCAGGTTGGGTCTCTTGAGGGCCATCATCTGCCTTTTCCCATGCCCAGTCCATGCATTTTGGTTTCTTTGTGAACAAAGAACCACTAGTGGGGTCTTCAACATTGTGCCACATGAAGCAGGACATCTGTTTCCTGCTCTGTGTCTGAGGGGTTCTGTGTCAGCTGTCACATCATTCTGTCTTTGGATCTGAGTATCACTGTTGGAGCTATACATGCTCCTGAGTTTCCATTTCTAGCGGTTCTTTTCTTATTTCATTGAAGATGAAATTGGATTTTAAGAAAATCTTTTATTCCTTATTGTCAGCACATATCAATCAATAAAATGAATTTCATCCTGCATATTAAGCCAGGTATCAATTTTCTGCACATCTATTTTAATAACTGATAGCTTCAAACATTTTTCTAACATCTCATTTGCAGTTTTGAGATCTGCTTTTCATTTTTCTTTCTTTTTTTGATGTTCCCTTTTTTCTTTGTATATGCTACCTTTAATATGACCAATGCAGTATTTCTTTTAATGCTTGGGATTTATTTATAGGTTTCTCTTCTTTTAGGCAACACCTCTAAAATGCTTAACATTTTTTCTATTGACCTTAATCTATTTTAATTAACTCTCTGAAGAGTCAAGGCTTCCAGAAATCTTCCATTATTCTTTATTGCCTTAAGCTCTTACCCTGCCTTCCCAATGTTGTTGAAATCATGTTGTAGCTAGAATCTAGATGTACCTGGGAACAAACCTCACCAACAGATGGCCTGAGATTTTATTCCCCTGCATCTAATAGAATTTTTTCTTACTTTTTTTGGTTTTGGTGCTTTGAATTGAACCTAGGGCTGCTCTACCACTGAGCTATATTCTCAGCCCTTATAATTTTTGAAAAATTGGAAACAAGGTCATACTTGGTTGGTGAGGCTGACCTCAAACTTGTGATCCTCCTGCCTCAGCCTTCTGAGTAGCTGGGATTACAGGCATGCAGCACCACACTGGGCTCTAATGACCTTCTTTATGTAACTGTTCCCACCAACTGAACCAGGCTAAACACTCATGATGCCTTTGTGTGTGTGTGTGTGTGTGTGTGTGTGTGTGAGAGAGAGAGAGAGAGAGAGAGAGAGAGAGAGAGAGAGCGCTTTATAATACTTCACAGAAAGTTGTGTTCATGAAATTTGAGTACTGAGATGCTTCTGAGCACTTCAGAGCAAGGAGATAAATTCTGTTCATTTAGGATGTATCTATAGAATCTGTTGAGACACACTGCATTTCTTTTGTCTTCTTTGCAGAAATTTGCCTTATTGCAGTACATCTCAGTGAATAAAAATGATGAATTAATTGCAAAGGATGCTTAAGACAATTCAAATCAAGAGCTCCCTTCTTTCACTATTTTCTTCCATGGAGCATAGCATTTGGCCTTATTTATTATGTCTTGATATTGTTCACTATTTTGGCACATGGACGTATTAGTTGTTTTTCCTAATATCAGGTAGAAGAGATAAATACTTGCTTTTTTTGTGCTTGATCTAATTATGGAAGGTGAATGAGATAGGCATAAATGTATACAATTTGCCATCTTGTAAGACCCTGAAAAGGATATGCAAACTGTAGCAGGGCGGGTCACTGGAGGAGGGAATGCCATGGATACAGTGCTTGCAGCGTGGTCCTCATTCTGGTGTCTCATAACCTTGGACCAGTTCTTTGTCTTCCTCAGCCTCTATGTTCTAATCTACAAATTGATGATAATGATATCTAGTTCACAGAGTTATTTTAAGGAGTATGTGAGAAAATATTTGTGAAAGCACTGAATTAGAGGCTAGTCACTGAATGGTAATTGACCCCGAACCTGTTAGAAAAAAGACCAAGACATTCATATTGATTGGCACATATAATTTTTAAATGTTGCAAAGTAACACAATAAGGACTATTTCTATATTTATAGCTGATTTTGTGGTATACAGATGGGTAGAATGCCAGCTGCCTAAATGATAATCATTTTCCCTTTCTTTTTTTCTCTAATAGAATCCTTTTGTTATTGAGGGTGACAATGTGCCTAACTAAAATTCTGCATTTCATAACCTCCTTTGCACATAGGGGTGACAAACAGAATATAAAACAGTTATTTATAGGGCTTCTGGGAGATGTTCTTTCAAAGAGATGATAAAACTAGGATGTGTGCCTATTTCCTCTGACTCCCTTTCTCCTGTTGTTGCCTGGAATACAACTTTGATGGCTAAAACTACAATGGCCATCTTATGATCATGTGACACTGTTGTAAGGGAAGAAAGCATAAATTATGGTAAAGCCAAGAGATCAAACAAATACCTTGAGTTTCTGAAAATCACTGTACTATCCCTGGATTTCTTTAATTTGACAGAAAAATAAGCTTACATCCTGCTTAAGCTACTGTTGCTTGTGTTTTGTGTTACTTGTAACCAAAACAAATCTAAATCAATTTGAGTTTCTCTTGAAACAAGCCCACACATAGTGAACTGAGAGTGTTTTATGATTTAATATCCTTTCTTTTAAAAACATGACAGATCAAATGGATTTCAAACATAAGTAGGAATATTTAGTCAACTGTTTTCTAAAGAAATTGGATGTTACACTTCATTTGAATATAATTTGAAATAGTGTACATTCATACAATTTATCCTTCTCTTTGCCTTATATTTTTGCTTTGTTGAATATTTCCATTTTCCCCATTGACACTCCTTTTATCAAATAGTTGCTAGACACAACTGGCTGTGTCTTTCCTTTGATGGTGAGCACACCCACAGTGGAATTGCAAATGTGTAAATGTTACCTCTGCATTGACTGAGGTACAGGGAAAACAAGAATAGGAATAGTCCCTGTAATATTTTGACTCTAGAAATATAATGCATTCACCAGAAAAAATAATAGTGTTAGAAAACAGTTGTAACACACCAATAGATTCCTGAGAAACAAGATTTCCTCCCCACATTCAGAAGAAAAGGATGGGCATTGTAAAGGCCCCTGATATCTTATCTGGCTTCTGCTCAGGTTTGGTCTAGTGTCCCATGATTTCCTGGCCTCACAATCTACAAGAGCCAAAGGAGGCCCTGAGCTGGAGAAAAGAGGGAGAGGTACTGGTACACATTTGAAAAGAGGAGAGTACTGGTGCACATTTGCAGCTAGGTAAATGGCCTTGTTTTTAACCAAGCCCCAGGAATGCCAAGCCAGAAGCCCATGGGCACAGGAAAAATGGGGTTGGCTCTTAAGTCAATAATCAGAGCAACTAGTTAAAGATCTTCTATAGAATACCCAGGCCTATCACCTGCCTCCCACCCAGAGGTGATATGATATTTGTCTCTAGGGTAAAGCTCTGTAACAGAGTGGGAGAGATATCGTAAGGATCCTGGAACCAAGAGGAAATCAGAGAAGTGTTAAGATATAAATCAAGAATTTTCCCTCAGAGAAAAGAAATAAAAGGTATGTCCTGAAGTACCTATCCTTAAAATGAGGTTATGTTAGGCTGTCACTATGTTGAAATACCTGAGATAAATAACATAAGGAGAGAAAAGGTTTACTTTGGCTCACAGTTTTAGAGATGCCAATCAAAGATCAAGTAAATCCACTACATGGGGCCTTTGGTGGATGTGCTGGATGAAAGGGAGTTCATGGCTGAGCAAACTGCTCACCAGGCCCTTTCTAGGGCATGCCCCCAATGACAATTAAGGACCTCCAATTAAGTCCCACCTCCTAAAGGTTCTGGCACCTCCTGATAGGGCCACCCTGGGGACCAAGCCATGGACCTTTGGGACTGCTCATCCAAACCACAGAAGACTTTGCTACTTTGTCATTTTATGTTCTTTGTAAATTAAAGGCTGCCTTGTTTGCACAAAATGATGCTGATACCACACTGTGAATATATTGAAAATGTTGAATTATGTAGTTTAAATCAATGAATTTTATAGTTTGTAAATTATTTCCCAAAACTGTTACAGAGGAAAAAATATAGATGGTAGAGAACAAGGATGAGATCCAGAGAGCAGGCAGTAGGTTATTCATGGTCAGGAGCAAACACATTGCTTTCACTCTAATCAGAAAAAAAAGGCATCTCTTAGGCTAATTTAGCATGCCTCCTTTTTCTATAATGACTATCATCACTAGTAATTCTAGCTTGATTTCATTTGTACAAAAATATTCCGTGAGTCCCACACCATGTAATTTTTCCTTAAACCCTGAGTGATAACTTCTGTTGCTAGTCATCTGTACTTTGGACATGAAGTTCTGCGCCTCATCTCCTGGATGACCACAGGCTTTTCGAGTCCACAGACTCCAGCATCTATTTCATTCTCCTTTCCATCCTCCATTTCTGCTGGAAATAATTTTGAGTCAGTGCTGCCCACAGAATAGAGTGTCCAGCTGCCCGGAGCCACAGATGGCGTTGTGTCCTGTCCTTGGAGCCTCACACACACACTGCTGCTATCATCCAGTGGTTGGAGGTTAAAATTATCTAGATACAGCTGCCACATCAAGAGCCTCTTGGGTGGTTCCTTTCTAGTCAGTGAACAAGTATGAAAACCTGGGAAATTAAGTCATTCATTGCATAATCCTTGTTTATTGAAGGAAGGCATTTTAAATAGTGCCCACTCTTCTTTTGTTAATAACTACTTTCTTTCTCATTTGCGTATTTGAGGATGAAACTCTGTGGAGGCAGAAAGGTGATTTTTTTACTAAAATTTAAATGAAAATTCAAATTAAAAAATTAATAAGATGAAGGATATGGAACTGAAAAGAGTCAGATGTCAAACACTCGCCTCCTAGAGATACCACCACATTTAGAACTCATTGCCAAGAAGATGTGCTCAGTTATCTTCAGGGAAACTGATCTATTATAACGTAATTAGTGGCAGGAAATATTCCTTACTTGACACTTTTTCCCACAAAAGATAATTGGATATTTTGTTGGCAGAAGTGTTCCCTTTCAGAAAGCAAAATGGAAAGGATTAATTGTTCTATAAAGATGTGAATTGTACGTACTTGATTTGGAGTAGACTTTTGTGATGGTGGTTCTATAAACTACTTTCAAGTGACAAACAAGTATAGCCAACTATAGTGGTATGGTATATGTGAGGTATGCCTACAATATAATCTAGCCATTTTACAACTAGGTATTTAGCTCAGAGAAAGGAAATCATATATCTACACAAAGACTCAGTGAATATTTAAGGCATGGTTATTTATGATTGTAAAAAATATTGGAAATAATCCAAGTGTGTGTCAAGGGGTGAATAGATCCACAAATTGTGGTGTATTCAAACAATGAGATACTACTTGGAATCAAGGGGAATGAGCTATTGTTAGAGTGATAGAGATGAATTTAAGCAAAAGAAGCCAAATGGTACATACCATTTGGAAGTGGAGGAGAGGATGGAGAGATCACAAAGAGGTGCAAGGGGACATCTGAGAGTGACATGTGTTTCTGGACTTTTCTGACAGTTTTACAACTATATATCTATACCAGAACTTTTCAAACCGATCATTTTAAACATAGTTGAACATGGTTATTGTATGTCAACTATGCATCAACAATACTGTTTGAAAATAAAAAGTCTCTGGTGTTATGCAGACTAGTTGCCTTCTACACTTGCTGATGTTTATTACCATATCATCTGGCTGCTAATCATATCAATATTTATGAGAAACACCAAGAAGCAATAACGTAGCATAGCCATAACTGTGAAATAGCAATCAGTCTCTACAATGAACCTGGATTCACTGCAATTAAATATCAAATATTTACAAGTTCATTGTAGAATAATCCTTTCTATTAAAGTATTACACACAAGTGCACCAGTCATAAAGATTACAGCTCACTGAATTTTCCCAGAGTAAGCGCACCTGTGTAACTAGTACCCAGATTAAGAAAGAGATATTATTAACATTCCAAAAAACCCTTGTGTACTTTTTTCCCAAAACTAGCCCTCCCAAAGGGCACCCTCATTTCTAAAACTATAAATTGGTTGTGTCTGTTTTTGAACTTAACATCCTTGGGATCATACAACATGTGCTTTCAAAAAGCTAATTTCACTCATACAAACATTATTCTGGTTAGATTCATTCATGCTATTATGGAGGTGGCAATTTTCATTTTAGTTGCCATTCTATGAGTGTACAATTTACATAAGTCTTCCATTGCTCCTGGGTAGGTATTGGATTGTTTTCATGTTTTGTCTATTATATGAATGGTGTTTCTATAAACATTCTTCTATATGTCTTTTGGTCAGCATATGTGTGTACTTCTATTGGATATGTACCTAGTAGTGGAACTGCTTAATCGCAGGATATATGATGTTAAGCTTCCTTAATGACTGGACCATGCTAGCAGCACATGAGCATTCTAGCTGCTCAACATTATCAGTATGTAATATTTTATATATTTTTTTTCATTTTGACTGTTCTAAGTAGTTATGTAGTAGTATCTCAATGTGGGATTTTAATTTTCATTTCTATAATCATTAATGAAGGTGAACTACTTTTCACATATTATTGACTTTCTGACTTAATCTTTTTTTGAAATGCCTGATGAAGATATTTAGACACATTTCTATTTTCTTACTGATTTGCTGGGCTTTAAAATATGTGATATGTACACATCTATATTGTGTCTGGTCCCATTCTGATGCTTTCTTTTTTACTTTTTGATAGAGAATTGATAAACAAGTTTCAAATTTCATGTAGTCCCACTTACTAATATTTTTCTTTATGTTTACAATATCATGAGCTCCATTTGAGTAGATATTTTGATGTGACTGCTAAAATAGCTAATGCTCTCCAAGGCATCCATGCTAAAAGTGGTATTATAAAACAAATGCCATTCTTACTAATCTCTGTAGTATTCATACCTTAAAGAGATAATTTTTTTAATGCACATCATACAGTATGAAAGGTTTTGGAACATCTAGAGAATCAGAAAAGAGCTTCTAGGATGCTGAAGTATTTCCAAATCTCAGCTTCTGAGGAAGAGTTAAAGGATGTGGGGGCATTTAGAATGATCCCACATGACAGGTGTGACAAAATGTTCCTTTGGATGCAAAAGTCAACTTGTTCCTTATCATTGCAGTAGGAGGAACTTGTCACAAAGGTTGAAAGTGACAGGAGTATCTATTGCTTATTAACATTATAGAACATTCACTGTCATTGTGGTCCAAATATGGAATAATAAATGGAGATTGTTCCACCTATATGTAGAGCAGTCTGCCCCTTACCTTAGGTTTTATATTCCATGGTTCCAGTTACCTATGATAAACCACAGTCTGAAAATATTAAACAGAAAATTCCAGAAATGAACAATAAAATTTAATTGCCATAATTTTGAGGAGCATGATGAAATTTCTTGCCTTTGTATTCCATCCACCTGGGTTGTGATTTAACCCAGAGTATCTGTGCTATATACACTACCCATCCAGCAGTCATCACTTGATGATCTAGAAAGTGATCCTCCTTCTGAAATATCATCAGAAAGTCAATAGCAGCCTAATGCTACACCACAATGCCTTCTTCATTCATATTACTTCATCTCTTCTCATAGGATTCATATCATCTCATATTATCACAAGAAAAGTGAGCATAAGACATTTGAGAATTGGACCACATTTACAGCAGGGTATTTTAATTGTTGTATTTTATTAGTTATCATTATTAATATATTACTGTGTTTAATATATAAATTAAAATTTATCATGGTACATATGTGTAGGAAAAAATAGTATATATTTGGTTTGGTACTATCTATAGTTTCAGGCATTTGCTAGTGGTCTTGATATGTATTTCCCATGGGTAAAGGTGTGTGTGGGGGATACTGCAATGATAGTAAGGGATTCTGGCATTAGTAGAAAGTATTCAATAGGAAAGTGCTGGATCATCTTATCTTTGGTCATCGCTTGGGTCCTCCAAAAAGCAAACAATGTGATTGGGGAGAGAAGGAAGCAGGAGTGGGAAGGAGAAACTGAGCATTATGTAGTCTTAATATCAGCCTTGGCCAACCCAATGGGGAGCTCTGGAGCTAGAATGGCCCTTTAGTGTTGTATCAAATTAGGCTAAGATGGCCAGGCCTTGATAACTCCACAGTGATTAATCTTTGCGTGCATCCTGCCGCAGGATGGCCTGTGACCTGGGACAGAGCAACTCTGCAACTGAGATAACCTATGAAGGTGCTGAGAGCTGAAGGCCATTTGCTGACCACTTTCCCAGGGACATGCATCCAGTCATTCCTTGAAAGAGAATCAGTGTTTACTATAGAAGATTTTAAATATTATGGTGAATTTTCAAATAAACCTTTTTACTTATAGTCTTTATTTCCTTAATGTATCTGGCTTAATCATAACCTCCCCAGATGTGCACTTTACCATAATTCTAAGAACAGTAGCAATGAAATCTAGAGGCCATCTCCATTGGATAACTTCCCTTGTGGTCAGAAACACCCTGCTCAGTGGACTACCCAGCTGCTCCATGACCATATTCATGCCCCACCCCATCATTGCACAAGCCTACCTGTAATGGGGGTTTTGTGTAAGAAACTGGGTTTCTGTGTGCTTTTGTTTCCAGAAGCAATGAGCAGCACATAATCTAATTTTATTAAAAAACCACAAAAGACCTTGTCTGCTAGGATGTGTTCTTCCACAACTCCCAGAATCACTGTTTCCAAAAATGATATGCTCATTTACAAAATATTAGATGGAACTTTCATTCCCAAAAGGAAAAAAGAAAGAGTCAGATGTTTCAAAGATTCCTGGACAAAAAGAAAAATAATTATTTAAGTAAAATTATATTTTGCATTTAAGCCACAATTTTCAGGTAGAAGGATAACTTGCTACTTCCTTCTTTACAAAAGGTAGTTAGGGGGGACATTGGGACATTGAATCTTGAAGCTGAACCTGCAATACATACACTGGATCTACTTATGACACATTGGTATGACTAATTTAGAGTTGATGTGTGTGTGTGTGTCTCTGTGTGTGTGTGTTAGCTGTAGAATTTTTTTTAAAAAAACTATTTTTTAAAAGCACTTTTGGATTCATAGCAAACTCCAGGGAAAGGTACAGAGATTTCCCATTTCCTCCCTTTCCTCAAACATGTGAAGAATCCTCTATTATCAGCATCTACCATAGTGGCATATTTGTTAAAATTGGTGAACTTGCACTGACACATTATAATCACCCAAACTCTGTAACTTTCATTAGGATCAATTCTTGGTGTTATACACTCTCTGGATCTGGATTAATGTACAATGACACACATCTACTATTACAACATCCCCTAGAATATTTTCAACACTCTGGAAGTTCTATGCTCTGCTCATTCATGCTCCCACCATCTTCACTCCCTGACAATTACTGGTCTTTTTATTCTCTGCTTAGTTTTGTCTTTTTCAGAATGTTATAGAATTGGAATTGATGGTATGTAGCCTTTTCAGATTAGCTTCCTTCACTATTAATAAGTATTTAAGGTCCCTCTATGACTTTTCATGGCTTGAGAGCTCATTTATTTCAGTGCTGAATAACATCCCATTGTCTGGTGTATCACAGTTTATTTATCTATTCACCTACTGAAGCACATCTTGGTTGACTCCAAGTTTTGATGATTATGAATAAGCTGCTACGAATATCCAAGTGCAGGGTTTGGCACGGGAATAGGTTTCAGTTCCCTTGGGTAGACAACAGTGAGCATGGCTGCTGGATCATATGGTAAAAGTATAGTTAGTTTTTCAAGAAATTGTCACACTGTCTTTCAAAATTGCCATACTGTCCCATTTTATATTCTCACCAGCAACAGATGAGAATTCCTATTGCTCTATATCTCATTGTGTGTTGCCAGTTGTCTAGATTTTGGCCATTCTAGTACATGTGTTGTCACATTTTACTCTTTTAATTTGTATTTGATGAGGAGCATCTTTTCATATTTTTATTTTGTATTTGTATTTTTGTGTCTTTCTTTGAAGCTTCTGTTAAGACCATTAGGTATTTTTTTTTCGATGCTCACGATTGAACCTGGTACCTTACATATGCTAGGTAAGTGCCTTACCACTGAACTATGCCCCTGATTCTCACTTTTAAAATTGAGTTGCTTGACTATGGAACATCTCTCTGTTTATTTATTACTTTGATATTTTTTCATCAGAATTTTGTAGTTTTAGTCATATAAACATTGTAGATATTTTGTTGAATGTATAACTATACATTTTGTTTGGGGGTTGATAATACAAATGATATTATGATTCTCATTTCAAACTCCTCTCATTAATTGCCATTATAAAAGAAAGTAATTAACTTGTATATTAACCTTGTATTTGACAATTTTGCATTACTCAGTAGTTTAAGGAGATTTTTCTTGATTCTTTTCCATTTTCTACATATAATCATGTCATCTGTGTACAAGGATAGTTTTATTTGTTCCTTTCCAAATGCTCTCCCTTTTGTTTCTTTTTCTTTTTTTACTATAATAGCAAGGAGTTCTGGTACTATGTTGGAAAGGAGTAGTGAGAGGACAACTTTGCTTTGTTTTTTATTTTATTGATAATGCTTCTAGTTTCTCATCAAGTACAATGTTACCTACAATTTTTTTGTATATATTCTTCATCAAACTGAGGGAATTTTCTTTCTTCCTAATGTACTGAGAGTTTTTGTCATGAATTGAATGGATATTAGATTTTGTCATGTATTTCTTTTTCATATGTATTGCTAAGATTAGGTGATTTTTCTTTTTTAGCTTGTTGACATGAGAGATTACATTAATTGACCTTTGAATGTTGAAACAACTTGCTTAAAGAGATAAATTCCACTTGATCATGTTGCATAAGTTTTCTCTTTATACATTGTTGGATTTGACTTGTTAATATTTTCGCATGTAGGTTCATAAGAGATATTGGTCTATAGTTTTCTCATGCCTTTTTCTGATTTTAGTATTAGGGTAATGTTATCCTCATAGAATAAGTTAGGGTATTCTCTATGTTTGTATCTTTTGAAAGAGATTATAGAGTATTTGTGTACTTTCTTCTTTAAATGTTTGGTGGATTGTAGATATTTTAAATTTTAATGTCCATTTGAGTAATTTATATATTTGAATACTTAGATATTATCTAGGGGGAAGATAGATCACTAATAAACAGTTGGACTATGCTTTAGTAGTAGGTGTTTCAGGAGGGCCCATCAGCCTTGGGAAAGTAATACTTTCCCAAGCTGGAAAGTATTACTCGAGCCCCAGGTGTGCGCAGGCACTCCTAATCACTGTTGCCAAACTCACAAACCAAAGGTGCAATGCTGTATCTTGTTATGAGTGGATTTTACCTGGATTGGCTTTATTGAGCCTGCTCAGTGGTCTTTGGGAGCAAGAAACTCTAGTTAATCATTGAGTTGAGGTCACCTTGGAATAACCCTGGCATGAATGCCCTCATGCTCCTTAATGTCTCCCTTTTAGAATGCAGAACTTATTTTTCAGTTGCAAGGAAGCTGCAGAAGACAGCTTTCAGGTGTCTCCTCCAAAGTCATATCTTCTCCAAGAGCAGCCTCTATCCAGTGACTCATCACCAGAGGAGTATAAAATCCAGGCCCATCACTCTAGCTAAATGACCACTTTAGGACCTGAGATCCCCAAGGGCTGAGATCTCTGTTGGAACTTCCTTGTAGCTCAGTTTCTCTTTCTGTTCAATCCTGCTTTTTCTCCACCCTTCTACAGGTATGGATCCCCAAAACTATCCAAAGATGGAAAAAATACTGATCCTTGCTTTAAAATTATCTGACAATCCTCCATCTGGTAGCTTGAGTTTGGTAATGATACTTTGTGTCTGTAGGCTCCAAAGTCAAACTTTCTGGGTTCAAATCCAAGTTCTCTCATCTATGTACTATAAGACTTTAGGTAGTCCAATTTACTAATCTGTAAAATTGATAGAATTTTTACACCAACATGGGTATATCCCAGATTCACTCCAACTGTGAGGTGAATCAGCCAACTTGGAGGTGAAATTTAGTGTGTAGGTTGTTTATGACGGAGAAAAATAAAATCTGGAATTGTTAAACACTAATGGGTTGTTGGGTGAGAGGTAAGGAGAAAATGATTCAAAGAACGGCAAGCTCATGATTGAGGAGTACGACTGGATTCCATCTTCCAAAATATCCCAGACATTTCCTTGCAACCTTTGAGCAATGGAGAAAATGTAAAAAAGACTTGGTCACAGGAAAAGTAGGGACAGGTGATAGAATAGTAAAGTAAACAGATGATATTTATGATAAGTGAGGTGCCATTCTTTATTATACTCCATCCACTTCCAAAAATGACATGGAATACAATGTATAGCAAAGATAATATTTTCTAAAGGAAAAAATTAGTAGGATCAACAAGTATAGATAGACATGTCAGGTACCTGGAATGAAAAACTCATCTCATATGATTAACAAAGTCTACTGTTTGGGACAAAAACCATGTGTTTCCCTGGGACTCAAATCTATGGAAGAATGCATCAGAAATGTTATATCTTCAATGTATTACTAAATATTCATAGCAGAAATATTGTTTGTATGTTTCCATTTAATTTCTAGTAAAACTGATGGCATAGCATTGCCTTTATTCTCTAAAGGTATTTTTATATGAACCTTAGGAAATGTGGTCCATTTACTTTTCTTAGGTTTACACTGCTAACTTAACTAGTGGATAATATTTACAGACTACAGAGCAATGATTCTCAGCTCTGACTGTTCATTAAAATCACTGAGAAAACTGCAGATTCTGATGCCCATACCACATCCTGGATCAATTATACCGAGATCTCTGCTGGGAGCCCAGGTGATTTTCAAGTTTCTCAGATGATTCCAATGTTCAGGAAAGCTAAAGAACCAGTGATAGAAAGGACTGAAGAATCCCTGTTTCCATTAACCTATCCCTTTTGTATATCATTATTTCTCAATGGAACTTGTTGCTGGGTTGCAACTATATAATATACCTACAGCTATCTGGGCTAGTCTAATGAGAAATTGCTTACATAATAAAGTCATCAAAGTAGGCTTAGGAGTGACCAAAACCAATATGCTATGGGGTAAATTAGTGGGGAATTGAGTTATTATCTCTTGGTTGACAAAGAAATAAAACAAGTGCTTTTACTTTTCAGGGTTCAAAGCCTGTGACTAAGTAACTTGCTTCAGGAGTTTGCCTCAGAACTACAGGTTGATGACCAGTGAACAAAACTTCATAAAATAGATTGATGCAATGAAATATCTGGAAACATGGGTCCAGTGGAGGAGATGCTTTGGGTTCCAACACTGCAATTCACCAAATGATTGTGGACTTGGTTGAAGTTCCCAGGAATTAATATGAAAATTGATTTCATGAATTGAAATGTGTTTGTAAATAATAGTTTCATTCTTTACCAGTGTAAGGTGGTGGCCTTATATCTTATCATAAGATCTAAGGCTCTAACGGAATTGCAAATCTTTCCAAGAGCTTTCATTCTTTTCCTGTTCAAAAAGAGAGCTCTGAAAGGCTTATAGCTCCGCTCCTTTATTGCCAAGACTTTCTGAGTCATTTTAGGTCCCACGGTCCACTTTGGCTACAGGCCATTACTCTTTTCACCCCCAGTTTATTTGGGGTGATGCAGCTGAGAAGTTCAGCTGAAAAACAGATTGAAGTTTTGACCTTTTGGCCTGTTCTTACCCCTGAGACTCTGAGCAGGCTGCCAAACTTCTCTGAACCCATTTTCTGATGTTTTATGTAGGGCTAATAATCTATCATTAAAATATTTAATATGATGCTACATATGCAAGAAATTATATGTGAGAGAATTAGATAAAATGTTTAGCAAACATTGTTTAGGGGAAGAGATTGATAGCACCAAATAGGAAAACTAGAGGTTTTCTGTGCTCTACCTAAATTTTAACAGTGTTGAGTAAAATATATACAGAGAGAAGGCCCTAACCAGACTCACTGGCTATTAGAGAAGGAAATGATTATTTTCCAGAGCTCTGTGAAATACAGAAGTCACTGCCCACTGGAAGTGTGACTTGTCTGAAATTATGGTGCACTTCAGATAAATATACATGGAATTTCATAGACCTCAAGTTAAAATAGGAATGTGAAGTATCTCACTAATAATTCTATGCTGATTATACAATTGTATTTGGGACATATTAGGGTAAATTAAACTTATTGTTAAAGTCAAGTTTACCTGGTTCTTTTTGCTTTTAAAAACAATTACATATAAGAGGGGAATGGGAAAATAAACAAGGAGAGAAATGAATTACAGTAGATGGGGTAGAGAGAGAAGATGGGAGGGGAGGGGAGGGGGGATAGTAGAGGATAGGAAAGGTAGCAGAATACAACAGTTACTAATAGGGCATTATGTAAAAATGTGGATGTGTAACAGATGTGATTCTGCAATCTGTATTTGGGGTAAAATTGGGAGTTCATAACCAACTTGAATCTAATGTATGAAATATGATATGTCAAGAGCTTTGTAATGTTTTGAACAACCAATAAAAAAATTAAAAAAAACCATGGCTAGTAGAAAGCTTTAAATTATATTTGGGGCTCAGTTTGTGAATTGCATTGTATTTGCATTGAAGAGCATAGCTCTGGTGTTTCCTCTCAGACTGATAAAATTGGATGAGAAGAAACACTAACCTTATGTCAGCTGCTTTTTCTGTAAACTACCGTATCTTTGCATTTTCATACATTTGCCCTACTGACATATTGTTAGAGTCCTCTGTTTTTAAAAGTTTTTTGTTTGTTCTAATTAGTTACACATGACAGTAGGCCCTACTGAAATGTTGTTAGATTCCATTCTTTTAAAATTTTTTAAAATTTGTTCTAATTATTTATACATGACATTAGAATGCATTTTGACACATCATACATATCGTACATAAATGGAGTATAACTTCTCATTCTTCTAGTTGTACATGATGTAGAGTTACATAGGTCATGTAGTCATATATGTACATAGAGTCTGATTCATTCTACTGTTATTCCTACCCACATACCCGCTACTCTCCTTTGTCTAATCCAAAGTATCTCTAGTCTCCCCCACCCATTATTGTGAATTAGTATCCACATATCAGAGAAAACATTTGGCCTTTGCTTCTTTGGGTAGATCTCATTCTTAAAGTCCTTCCATCTCATGTCTGTGTTTGTGTAGAGCCTTAGAAATTGAGCATCCTTGAGTAAACACAATTATGACTTTTTCCAAATGTAAAACTCCACATTGGGGAACTGGGACCAAACACAGAGCAGGCCCAGCGGCCTGCTGAGGGGCAGAGCCGCCCCCCACCCCCCTCGCCTGCCAGGTAGGGGAAGGGTGACCACCGACAGAAAAGGCCCAGTGGCCCGCGGCGGGACAGAGCTTCCAATCACTCCTGCAAGGTAGGCGGGCCTGCGACCCACCGGCAGAAGAGGAGCAGCCGCCTGCTGAGAGGCTGAGCCGCCCCCTCCCCCTGCGCCGGCATAGTAGAGGGAACTGTGACCAAACACAGAGCAGGCCCAGCGGCCTGCTGAGGGGCAGAGCCGCCCCCCACCCCCCTCGCCTGCCAGGTAGGGGAAGGGTGACCACCGACAGAAAAGGCCCAGTGGCCCGCGGCGGGACAGAGCTTCCAATCACTCCTGCAAGGTGGGCGGGCCTGCGACCCACCTGCAGAAGAGGAGCAGCCGCCTGCTGAGAGGCAGAGCCGCCCCCTCCCCCTGCGCCGGCAAGGTAGAGGGAACTGTGACCATGCACAGAGCAGGCCCAGCGGCCTGCTGAGGGGCAGAGCCGCCCCACACCCCCGCGCCTGCCAGGTAGGGGAACTGTGACCACCGACAAAAAAGGCCCAGTGGCCCGCGGTGGGACAGAGCTTCCAATCACTCCTGCAAGGTAGGCGGGCCTGCGACCCACCGGCAGAAGAGGAGCAGTCGCCTGCTGAGAGGCTGAGCCGCCCCCTCCCCCTGCGCCGGCATAGTAGAGGGAACTGTGACCAAACACAGAGCAGGCCCAGCGGCCTGCTGAGGGGCAGAGCCGCCCCCCACCCCCCTCGCCTGCCAGGTAGGGGAAGGGTGACCACCGACAGAAAAGGCCCAGTGGCCCGCGGCGGGACAGAGCTTCCAATCACTCCTGCAAGGTAGGCGGGCCTGCGACCCACCGGCAGAAGAGGAGCAGCGGCCTGCTGAGAGGCAGAGCCGCCCCCTCCCCCCTGCGCCTGCAAGGTAGTCGGAACTGAGACCACCATCAGAACAGGTCAGACCTGCAACCGAGAGACAGAACAGGCCCAGTGGCCTGAGGAAGGGTAGAGCCGCCCCCCCCCCCACGCCTGCAAAGTAGGCGGACCTGCGACCCACTGGCAGTACAGCCCCAGAGGCCTGCAGAGGGGCAGTGCCGCTGCCTGCGCCTGCAAAGTAGGCAGAACTGCGACCACCGACAGAACAAGCCTAGCGGCCCGCAGAGGGACAGAGCTGCTGCCCGCGCCTGCAAGGTCGGCGGACCTGCTACCGACTGGCAGAGCAGGCCCAGCGGCCTGCCGGCGTGGTAGGCACATTGCCCCAATTGGAGGAGGGGCAGAGCCGCCGCCCGCGCCTGCGAGGGAGACTTTGCAACTATACAAGACCAATATAAATATATAGGGGGAAAATTCAATAGCACAACAGTTTCACCAAGAAGAAAGGAACGCGAACAGTATGAAGAGACAAGGAAAGAAAGGACCACAAGCATTGCAGGTCAACTCAACGTTAGAAGAGGTAATAGCTGCAGCTGATGGAATGTCAGATAAAGAATTCAGGATATACATGCTTCAGATGATCTGGAGTCTCAAGGAAGACATCAGACAGCAAAATCAGACAAAGAAAGATCACTTCAACAATGAATTACATAAACAAATCCAAGAAGCAAAAGATCAACTATACAGGGAAATAGAGGTTATAAAAAACAAACAAACAGAAATCCTAGAAATGCAGGAAGCAATAAGCCAACTTAAAAACTCAATTGAGAATACTACCAGCAGAGTAGAACACTTAGAAGACAGAACATCAGACAATGAAGATAAAGTATTTCAACTTGAAAAGAACATAGACAGCTCAGCAAGACTGTTAAGAAACCATGAGCAGAACATCCAAGAAATATGGGATAACATCAAGAGACCAAATTTAAGAGTCATTGGGATACAGGAAGGAACAGAGTTTCAAACCAAAGGAATGAGCAATCTATTCAATGAAATAATTCGAGAAAACTTCCCAGACTTGAAGAATGAGACAGAACCCCAAATCCTAGAAGCCTACAGGACGCCGAATGTGCAAAATCATAAGAGACCCACACCTAGACACATTATAATGAAGATGCCCAACATACAGAATAAGGAGAGAATTTTAAAAGCTACAAGAGAAAGGAAGCAGATCACATTTAGGGGTAAGCCAATCAGGATAACAGCTGATCTTTCAACACAGACTCTGAAAGCTAGAAGATCCTGGAATAACATATTTCAAACACTGAAAGAAAATGGGTTCCAACCAAGAATTGTGTTTCCAGCGAAATTAAGCTTCAGGATGGAAGATGAAATTAAAACCTTCCACGATAAACAAAAGTTAAAAGAAATTGCAGCTAGAAAACCATCTCTTCAAAACATCCTTGGCAAAACATTACAGGAAGAGGAAATGGAAAATAACAATGAAAACCAACAGTGGGAGGTAGGACACTAAAGGGGGGAAAATAATCAAAGTGGAAAACAAACCATGTTTAGTAACATAAATAAACAAATATGGCTGGAAGAACAACCCATATCTCAATAATAACCCTAAATGTTAATGGCTTAGACTCACCAATCAAGAGGCACAGGCTAGTAGAATGGATCACAAAACAAGACCCAACAATATGCTGCCTACAGGAGACGCATTTGATAGGAAAAGACATACATAGGCTGAAGGTGAAAGGTTGGGAAAAATCATATCACTCATATGGACTTCGGAAACAAGCAGGAGTATCCATACTCATATCAAATAAAATAGATTTTAAGCCAAAGTTAATCAAAAGGGATAAAGAGGGACACTACATACTGCTCAAGGGAACCATACACCAACAAGACATAACAATCATAAATATATATGCCCCAAACAATGGTGCAGCTATGTTCATCAAACAAACTCTTCTCAAGTTGAAGAGTCTAATAGACCACCATACAATAATCATGGGAGACTTCAACACACCTCTATCACCACTGGACAGATCTTCCAAACAAAACTTGAATAAGGAAACTATAGAACTCAATAACACAATTAATAACCTAGACTTAATTGACATATATAGAATATACCACCCAACATCAAGCAGTTACACTTTTTTCTCAGCAGCACATGGATCCTTCTCAAAAATAGATCATATATTATGTCACAGGGAAACTCTTAGACAATACAAAGGAGTAGAGATAATACCATGCATCCTATCTGATCATAATGGAATGGAACTGAAAATCAACGATAAAAGAAGGAAGGAAAAATAATACATCACTTGGAGAATGAATAATAGGTTACTGAATGATCAATGGGTTATAGAAGACATCAAGGAGGAAATTAAAAAATTCTTAGAGATTAATGAAAACACAGACACAACATATCGGAATCTATGGGACACATTGAAAGCAGTTCTAAGAGGAAAATTCATTCCTTGGAGTTCATTCCTTAAAAAAAGAAAAAATCAACAAATAAATGATCTCATACTTCATCTCAAAATCCTAGAAAAAGAAGAGCAAAACAACAGCAAAAGAAGTAGAAGGCAAGAAATAATTAAAATCAGAGCTGAAATTAATGAAATCGAAACAAAAGAAACAATTGAAAAAATTGACAAAACTAAAAGTTGGTTCTTTGAAAAAATAAACAAAATCGACAGACCCCTAGCCATGCTAGCGAAGAGAAGAAGAGAGAGAACTCAAATCACTAACATACGGGATGAAAGAGGCAATATCACAACAGACACTTCAGAAATACAGAAGATAATCAAAAATTATTTTGAATCCTTATACTCCAATAAATTAGAAGATAGTGAAGGCATCGATAAATTTCTTAAGTCATATGATCTGCCCAGATTGAGTCAGGAGGATATAGACAACCTAAACGGACCAATATCAATTGAGGAAATAGAAGAAACCATCAAAAGACTACCAACTAAGAAAAGCCCAGGACCGGATGGGTATACAGCAGAGTTTTACAAAACCTTTAAAAAGGAACTAATACCAATACTTTTCAAGCTACTTCGGGAAATAGAAAAAGAGGGAGAACTTCCAAATTCATTCTACGAGGCCAACATCACCCTGATACCTAAACCAGACAAAGACACTTCAAAGAAAGAAAACTACAGACCAATATCTCTAATGAACCTAGATGCAAAAATCCTCAATAAAATTCTGGCCACTCGGATACAAAAACATATCAAAAAAATTGTGCACCATGATCAAGTAGGATTCATCCCTGGGATGCAAGGCTGGTTCAATATACGGAAATCAATAAATGTTATTCACCACATCAATAGACTTAAAAATAAGAACCATATGATCATCTCGATAGATGCGGAAAAAGCATTTGACAAAGTACAGCATCCCTTTATGTTCAAAACTCTAGAAAAACTAGGGATAACAGGAACATACCTCAATATTGTAAAAGCAATCTATGCTAAGCCTCAGGCTAGCATCATTCTGAATGGAGAAAAATCGAAGGCATTCCCTCTAAAATCTGGAACAAGACAGGGATGCCCTCTCTCACCACTTCTGTTCAACATAGTTCTTGAAATGCTGGCCAGAGCAATTAGACAGACGAAAGAAATTAAAGGCATCAAAATAGGAAAAGAAGAACTTAAATTATCACTATTTGCAGATGACATGATTCTAAACCTAGCAGACCCAAAAGGGTCTACAAAGAAACTATTAGAGCTAATAAATGAATTCAGCAAAGTGGCAGGATATAAAATCAACACGCATAAATCAAAGGCATTCCTGTATATCAGCGACAAATCCTCTGAAATGGAAATGAGGACAACCACTCCATTCACAATATCTTCAAAAAAAATAAAATACTTGGGAATCAACCTAACAAAAGAGGTGAAAGACTTATACAATGAAAACTACAGAACCCTAAAGAGAGAAATAGAAGAAGATCTTAGAAGATGGAAATATATACCCTGTTCATGGATAGGCAGAACTAACATCATCAAAATGGCGATATTACCAAAAGTTCTCTATAGGTTTAATGCAATGCCAATCAAAATCCCAACGGCATTTCTTGTAGAAATAGAGAAAGCAATCATGAGATTCATATGGAAAAATAAAAGACCCAGAATAGCAAAAACAATGCTAAGCAGGAAATGTGAATCAGGCGGTATAGCGATACCAGACTTCAAACTATACTACAGAGCAATAGTAACAAAAACAGCATGGTACTGGTACCAAAACAGGCGGGTGGACCAATGGTACAGAATAGAGGACACAGAAACCAATCCACAAAACTACAACTACCTTATATTTGATAAAGGGTCTAAAAGCATGCAATGGAGGAAGGATAGCATCTTCAACAAATGGTGCTGGGAAAACTGGAAATCCATATGCAACAAAATGAAACTGAATCCCTTTCTCTCGCCATGCACAAAAGTTAATTCAAAATGGATCAAGGAGCTTGATATCAAATCAGAGACGCGCCGTCTGATAGAAGAAAAAGTTGGCTACGATCTACAGTCGGTGGGGTCGGGCTCCAAATTCCTCAATAGGACACCCATAGCACAAAAGTTAATAACTAGAATCAACAAATGGGACTTACTCAAACTAAAAAGTTTTTTCTCAGCAAAAGATACAATAAGAGAGGTAAATAGAGAGCCTACATCCTGGGAACAAATCTTTACTCCTCACACTTCAGATAGAGCCCTAATATCCAGAGTATACAAAGAACTCAAAAAATTAGACAATAAGAGAACAAACAACCCAATCAACAAATGGGCCAAGGACCTGAACAGACACTTCTCAGAGGAGGACATACAATCAATCAACAAGTACATGAAAAAATGCTCACCATCTCTAGCAGTCAGAGAAATGCAAATCAAAACCACCCTAAGATACCATCTCACTCCAGTTAGATTGGCAGCCATTATGAAGTCAAACAACAACAAGTGCTGGCGAGGATGTGGGGAAAAGGGTACACTTGTACATTGCTGGTGGGACTGCAAATTGGTGCAGCCAATTTGGAAAGCAGTATGGAGATTTCTTGGAAAGCTGGGAATGGAGCCACCATTTGACCCAGCTATTCCCCTTCTCGGTCTATTCCCTAAAGACCTAAAAAGAGCATGCTACAGGGACACTGCTACATCGATGTTCATAGCAGCACAATTCACAATAGCTAGACTGTGGAACCAACCTAGATGCCCTTCAATGGATGAATGGATAAAAAAAATGTGGCATTTATACACAATGGAGTATTACTCTGCATTAAAAAATGACAAAATCATAGAATTTACAGGGAAATGGATGGCATTAGAGCAGATTATGCTAAGTGAAGCTAGCCAATCCCTAAAAAACAAATGCCAAATGTCTTCTTTGATATAAGGAGAGTAACTAAGAACAGAGTAGGGTCGAAGAGCATGAGAAGAAGATTAACATTAAACAGGGATGAGAGGTGGGAGGGAAAGGGAGAGAGAAGGGAAAATGCATGGAAACGGAAGGAGACCCTCAGAGTTATACAAAAGTACATACAAGAGGAAGTGAGGGGAAGGGGAAAAATAATACAAGGGAGACAAACGAATGTCAGTAGAGGGGGCAGAGAGAGAAGAGGGGAGGGGAGGGGAGGGGAGGGGTGATAGTAGAGGATAGGAAAGGCAGCAGAATACAACAGACACTAGTATGGCAATATGTAAATCAATGGATGTGTAACTGATGTGATTCTGCAATCTGTATATGGGGTAAAAATGGGAGCTCATAACCCACTTGAATCAAATTGTGAAATATTATATATCAAGAACTATGTAATGTTTTGAACAGCCAACAATAAAAAATTAAAAAAAAAAACAAAAAAAAAACTCCACATTATTGTGAAAAATGTCATTGCTGATTTTTTCACAAGGAAGATTGTTTTATTCTCCAAGCTTTTTTTTCCTTCTCTTTTTACTGAAATATTTTGTAAAAGCCCTCAATTGTTCTTTGGGTCACGTGAGATATCACCTGTCATGTTGAGAGCTGTGAGCTATACTGTATTAGTCTGACCTCTTGAGAGCTGGTTATTGGATTAGTTAAGGTTAGTCAAATGGATGCTCCATGCCTATGTGAATGATCTTCAATAAAATCCCTGGACACCAGGGCTTGGGTAAACTTCTTTGGTTGGCAATATATGATATATTGCTATATATCATTGCTGGAAGTATGAAGTGCTGTTCACATGAATCCATTGGAACAAGACCACTGCTCCTGCCTGGTTTTCCCCCAGCTCTGCTCTATGTGTGTTTTTCCTCAGTTGATTTTTTTAAGAATTTTTTTTTTGGTTTTGATTAGTTACATATGACAGTAGAATATACTTAGACACATCATACATAAATGGAGTATAACTTCTCATTCTTCTGTTTATACATGAGATAGAATCACACTGGTCATGTGATCATATATGCACAAAGGGTAATAATGTCCAATTCATTCTATTAGCATTGCTACCCCCATACTCCCTTACCTCCCTTCACTTCATCTGTCTAATCCATAGTACCTCTGTTCTTCCCTAGCCACCTCCCCCACACTTATTGTGAATTAGCAGCCACATATCAGAAAAAAATTTGGCCTTTGTTTTTTTTTTTTTTTTTTTTTTTTGGAGGGGGTGGATTGGCTTATTTTGCTTAGTGTGACATTCTCCAATTCTATTCATTTACCGGCAAATACCATCATTTCATTCTTCTTTAAGGCTGAGTAATATTCCATTGTGTATATGTACCACACTCTCTTTATCCTTTCATCTGTTGAGGGACATCTAGCTTGATTCTATAGTTTAGCTATTGTGAGTTGAGCTGCTATAAACATTGATGTGACTGTGTTACTGTATATGCTGATTTTAAGTGCTTTGGGTATAAACCAAGGAATGGGATAGCTGGGTCAGATAGTGATTCCATCCCAAGTTTTCTGAGGAATTTTCATACTGCTTTCCATAATGGTTGCACCAAATTGCAGTCCCACTAGCAATGTGTGAGTGTGTACCTTTTTCTTCACATCCTAGCTAACATTTATTATTGCTTTTATTCTTGATAATTGCCATTCTGACTGGAATGAGATGAAATCTTAGAGTAGTTTTGATTTGTATTTCTCTAATTGCTAGAGATGTTGAACAGTTTTTAATATATTTTTTGCCATTTGGAAAGTATCTGTTCCTTTCCTTAGCCCATTTATCAGTTTGTAACAGGGATTGAATTCAGGGGCATTTAACCACTGAGCCATGTCCCCAGCCCTATTTTGTATTTTTATTTAGATACAAGGTCTCAATGAGTTGCTTAGCACTTCACTGTTGCTGAGGCTGGCTTTGAACTCACAATCCCTCCCACCTCAGACTCCCCAGCTGCTGAGATTACAGGTGTGCACCACAGCACCCGGCCTTGAGTTCTTTATGTATCCTGGACATTAATGCACTATCTGCGGTGCAAGTGATAAAGATTCTATCTCATTTTGTAGGCTTTCTCTTCATGGTATTGATTATTTCCTTTGCTGAAAAGAAGCTTTTTAGTTTGAATCCATCACATTCATTGATTCTTGATTCTACTTCTTGCACTTTAGGAGTTCCAAAGCCAGCATGGTCTAGTAGTAGACTTGGGTCTACTTTTTTTTTTTTTTTTCTATTAGGTGCAGGGTCTTTGTTCTAGTGCCCAAGTCTTTGATCCAGTTTGAGTAGAGTTTTGTGCAGGATGAGAGAGATGGGTTTAATTTCATTTGTTATGTATGGATTTCCAGTATTTCTAGCACCATTTGTTGAAAAGGTTATCTTTTCTCCAATGCATGTTTTTGGGCTTTTGCCTAGTATGAGATAACTGTGTTTATGTGTGTTTGTCTTTGTGTCTTCCTCTGTTGATTTTAATATGAATTATTTCACCAGAATAAACCCTAACATGAGCATAAAAGCTTTTTTGAGTTCTGTGAATTCTTCTAGCAAATTGACAGACTTAAGGGTGGTCTTGGGGAACCCTGACACACATGAACCCCATGTGGGTTCACTGTCCATTACCTATCAGTGTTTTTGGTAAAGGAAGGGGAAAAAAGAGACTGGAGTATGGGATGGGATTCAACCCTAAAAATCTGTGATATGCTCATTATAAACCAATAACTATATTAGATGATTTTTATGCATCCATTATCATATTTCATCCTTGCAATAAATTTTGTTATCTGTTTTACATAAGGAAATGGAAGTTCAGTCTCTAGCCTCTAAGAGGTCAGATTGATACAGACAGTATGGCCTAAAACTGTAAGCATAAAAAAAGTATTCATCACAAATGCATGACAGAACCACATTCCCGCTGTGTTCTCTTAGATCTCAAGCCTTGGTTCCAGCATACCATGACAAAGATGTAGTCACATACACAGAGCCATGACACTGGTTGCAGAGACTGTGGGGTTTTGACCTGAATTGGAGCTCTCTGTGAGGTTCCGGGGCATGGCTACATCTTTGTGACTGACAGCTCTCTTTGATGGATTGGTCATGTTTCTCTTGCACATGGCGATGTAATGTTCCAAGGGTGGCTCTCAACTGTGGAGATCTTGTTGCCTCTAACTGGGGCAATTCTGAAGCCTGTTCCACAGAGCCTTCCATGAGATCCCCAGGGGGACTGTCCCCATTCGTGTACCACTTTGCAACATGCCCTTCACGGGCATTCTTCCTTACCCATCTTGCCTCCCATTCCTTCACTATCTAATCTGCCATCTCCCCACAAACTACTGGAACCCAAATCTTAAATTCAGCATCTGTTTTTTTTGGTGGGAAATCAAACTTAGAAAAGGGACAAGATCACATCTGAATAGCTATATACAAAGCAAAGTAACAACAAAGGATTTGAAGGACAGTATCACTGCTGTTACACTCTTCATTCTGTATGCTTGTGTTTCACCTTCATAACATACGTATGGTCCATGGACCCATATTTGACTTCGGTTGAATTACTATATTCAATTCTAGCATGAATTATGTACTTGCTGCAAGTTGCTATGCACACACAGTTCTGTATTAGAATATGTTCTTTATACTTTAGCTTACCTGGCTAATGCTTCTTGTTTTCTATCCCTAATACCACTAAAGTATGCGCCTAAGTGAACTAGCCATTTGTAAGGCTGAAAGCCGATATTTACTTAATCAAAATTAGACTTCCTAATACCTGCTACAGGGAAAACCCATTGAGGGAAGAGAAAACATAGAGGATAATGCTCATATTATTTTTCAGACAATAAACAACCTTGTGTAATCCTATTATTAACATTAGCATACATTTCACAGCCCATCTGGCAAACAATAAAGGTGGTGACTCTGTGTATCTGAAATGCTATCTAAGGCATTGTCGTAAGGAAAATGGTAAAAACCTACAGCTGTGTCAGTGGGTCAAAAAGCGGTCACGGCACATTTCTCAGACACCACAGATTACCCAAATAGACTTTTATGGAGACAAGCTGTGTGTTAGGGAACATGTTTTTCAAAGTTAAACAGGTCTGAAGGAACAGTGGTGATGTGAGTAGCGGGGGGTGGAGGATGGGGGGAATATTACCTGGTTTTAATGATTCATGGCTATATTAAGCTGTGACAAAACTCTAGTGCCTTGTGGAAAGCAAATTGTTATAATAAAACCATCCTTTATGAGACAGAGAAAATACAGTGTCTGCTTTCAGTTACAGAATTCTTTTCCCGAATTTCTAGAGTTCACTCTAATATGTGTGCCTGAGAATTTCTAACCTCAAAGAATAGCAGCTTTTCCCCCCAATAACTCATATTTAGTAATAAAAACATATTTTATCAGTAAACTTAAAAATCCAATAGAAATATTTTAAATAATATGAGGTATTAGGTATCTGTTGAGCTGAGAGGTCCATGTATACATTTCATACTTCCACTATATAGATTGGCCTGATTTTTGATTTATTGCCCGTCTCTCTGCATATTTCTTTCTGAATGGACTGTGAAATTCAAATGAGGATTGAATGTAAAATGAGATGTCATATCTCTCAGGAATCTATGTGTTATATGATATGTCCTGGCTTTGAATTCTACCTCAACTAAACCTGGAAAGTAGATACAACCTCTACGTTAAGTGTTATTTCATCAGAGTTAGCATTTATCTGAATGTTTATAATTATTGTTCTAGGTATTGTGTATTGTTGAAAGCTAAAATTTATGAGCATGCTGACATTATTGTTTCATCACTCACAAGCTTTATAAATATAAAGGATGTGTCATGGTCATGCTGAGCTATTTTTAATTATTTCACACCTGTATTTTACTTACCTTGTACTCATGTTCAAAGGCAATTGCAATTGTCACATTCCTTTCTTGGACAATAATGACGAAATCTGCCTATTTGAAAGGAAATTTGAAAGTCTTTATCAAATATGACTAAATTATTATGTTCATTGTACACTAATACTCAGTGCAAAATTGAGTGTGAAATCGGTAACTAGTCAAATCCCTGAGCTCCGCCTTTCTCTGGAAGTATCACAGACCCAATGCATATCTTTAAATGAACATGTATTTTCAGTAGAATCAAAAAATAGCTTCTACTTCTTGGCAAAAGAGCATGACAGAGCATGACACCCTCTTTCCCCATGCCAATCCCTTAATATCGTCTCATTCCAGAAAATTTGGGGTAAGAAGGCAGAAACCATTGTCCTGTTGGAAGAAAGTCCTGAAATACCTTGTAAATACACACATATCTGGCTAAACCCAATGCTAGCAAGAGGAATTTGTAGGGTATCTGAGAAGTCAAGGCCTTCTTAACACACTATAGATGAGATCATTCTCTTTATTGCAAAATTGAACAACTGTAAGTGGAAATAGAATTGTGTATAGCTTTAAAGTTCTATTGCAAGGACATGACCAGACCAGGCAAAGTTATAGGAAAGTAAGCAAAATCCAAGACAACACCAGAAGAGAAATACTGTATTGCATCAGAGGAAACGCTGCTTTGTAATCTCCTCTGGGAAAAGATTTTTGTTAGTTTCTTAGTAATGAAGACATTTCTGTGATGAGAAGTTTTAATTCAATAGAAAGTATAATGGCTTATGTCTAAGGTTCTAATTAGCAGATGGTTCTTCTCTACATAAGCAATGGTGCACCTAGCCTCTTTCCATCTATGCCTCTGCCATCCTATAGGACAGTTGATGAAAATGGCAAAGAAATCATGGCAGACGTATACCTGCTTATAACAGCCCTGGCTTGGGAATGTCACTTGTCACTGCTACTTACTTCCCATGGTGAGAATTCATCACATAGCCAGGTTTAGATGCAAGAACTGTGAGAGACATGGTCTGTGGCTGGACAGCACCTTCCCAGTTACAAGCTCATTCTATACAAAAGGGGAAAAGATGGTGGTGGGCAGCAGGCAGCCATTGCTGTAGAAGGAGTTGGAAATATGAGAATTTCATGTAAAGTATCTGCAGTGTTTACCATCCGATATCAAAAGAACAAGGCAGAAACTTGCCAAATAGATCTTTGCCCATTCAAGTTCCATCCATCTTTCAAGGCTGTTTTAAGTAATATGTTCTTCAAGGAAGCTCATCAAGTAGATTTCACATTGCCTGATGGAGGATCATGAATGACGCAGATGCTAACAGAGGACTTGGGTGCTGCTGATTCCCATTTTGGTTTGCCTTTTCCAGGCCTGCAGACTTATCCCCCAGTTGCTATGACTATCTCATGAACAGCTGCTAATGGCTCAGAGTTGCTTCCTTCTCTGGAAAACTGCCAAATAGAAAACACTTTGCCTTGGAAATTAACCATCTTCCCCCTCACCCAAGGTGGGGGCAACCCATAGTTAGTGACTGACACTTGAAAAAATGAGGCCAGTCCCAAGGTAGGACCCACTCAGGTGCTGTTCACACTCCAACCCCCCCTGGGATCAGGCTAGGGCTAGACTGTAGCTCACCTCCTTCCCTAGACTCTTCCTGCTCTCCCCATCCCCCTGCTTTTGAGAGCATCCTCCTCCCCGATTCACCTTGTCCCCAGCAATAAACCACATGCACTCGAATCCCTGTTCAGCTTCAGTTTTCAGGGAGCTAGGACCACAAGCCATCTTAGCTTCTAAAATTGTGAGACTATGTAATCTTCTTGTATTCCCTTCTACCTGCATTTTATTTTTCATCACTACTACAGCAGGTGAGAGGTGAGTCAAACCTTAAGACAAAAGTATCATAACTATAATTTTATTAGAAAATCAAATTCCAGGGTTTCGTCCCCATCAGTGAATGTTCCTCTTAATTTCCCAAATCCTGCATGTTCAGGGTCTTATACTAAGAATTGAGTCAAGATAATGACCATGGCATACACTATAATGATTTTTGTGATCCTCCATTGTGGGAGGGATTTGGGGGGCTCTGTACACACTGAGCAGGAAAATGGACACACATGTTTCTCTTTTCCCATAAGGGAAACCTCACTGAACCTAAAATACAAATGAATCATGATAGTTCATCCTGTAAGATTTTGCCATTATGATTGGGATCTTAAATGTGCCCCAAAGGCCCATATGCTAAAAGTTTGGGAACCAACCTGTGATACTATTGGGAGGTAGAGAAACTTTTAGGAGGTGGAGCCTGTGGAGGGAACTTAGGTCATCAGAAGCATGCCCTTGAAGGGGATATTGGGATCCTGTCTTTTCTTCTTTCTCTTTCCCAGTCACCATGAGGTGAGCAGTTTTGCTCTGCTACATGCCTCCTGCCATGATATGCCACCTTGCCAATCTCCAAAGATCAGAGCCAACCAACCATGGACTGATACCTCTGAAACTGTGAACCAAAATAACCTTTTTCTACTTTTCTTTTGTTGTTAAATTCTTAAAAATTTTTAAACTTGTTTATAGACATTTATTTATTTATTTATATGTGGTGCTGAGAATCGAACCCAGTGCCTCACACATGCCAGGCAAGTACACTACCGCTGAGCCACAGCCCCGGCCCCCTTTTTCTACTTTTAAGTTAATTTTCTCAAGTATTTTGTTCCAGCAATAGAAAGTTGACCAACACAGATGAACTGAGGATAAAATAAAACATGAATTGATGCAATGCTGTGTGCTGGGATATTGCAAAACATTCATAAATCTTTGTTCTTATTCCCCCTTTACTCTCATAATGAAATATTCCCACTAAGATTTTCTTGTCTCTTTGTAGCCTCAGATGAGATAGGAAGGGACAGCCTTGTTTTGGAAGTAAGATTTTGAATATCAATCTCAACTTTAGATCATCACTACTATAGCAGCAATTTGGAATGCCATGCCATTGATTTGGCTTGAATGTCCCCAAAATTTGTTACTGGAGTCCCCAGGATGCAGTCAATGAGGTAACTCCCACTTGGTTTTTATAATGTTCATACTTGGCTTATGACAGACAGAACAGTTTAGGTTCTGTAAAGAATTAAAGCCTCATTAATATATTTAATAAGAACCAGACATGACATCAGTGGTGTATTCCCATTAATTCCTGTGGATATCATCTATATGGAAGTATTCCTTGAGATGATGCATTTAAAAATGCATTTTAGAACTGATGGTAAAGAATACTGAGTCTTTTTAGATTTATTGGGGACTATAGTCTCATAATTTTCTAGATTAATGAGACAAATGCTCAGCTTCTCTCACAGACTTTCAGATGTGCACCTAATCTCTCTATTAGCAGGTAAGTGGATTTCTCTCTTCTAATCAAATTATACTAATTTTTACCTTTCTTTGCCTAAGCTGTTTCTTCTACTTGAAATAACTTGACTCCTCCATTTTGCAAATCCACATAATTTTCTGTCTTTCAAGCTCAACCTTCACTATGAAAACTTAAAAAAAAACACTTCCAAGCTACAATTATCTGATTATTTTCTTTTTTTTTAATTTTTATTGTTGGTTGTTCAAAACATTACATAGTTCTTGATATATCATATTTCACACTTTGATTCAAGTGGGTTATGAACTCCCATTTTTACCCCATATACAGATTGCAGAATCACATCAGTTACACATCCATTGATTTACATATTGCCATACTAGTGTCTGTTGTATTCTTAATTCTTGAATAAAATGTATGGGAGTTTTCTTTGAAGTCTACATTGTAATTATACTAATTAATTAATTAACCCAAATTAAGAAAACCAGTAAACTAAGGATTGACTTGAAATTTAAAGAGTATTTCTTTTATAAATGGATCCAGTCATAAATATTATTGTACCAAAACTAATCCTATTCATAATATGATTTAGTCAATTTTTAATTAATGTCAAATTTTCAAGAATAGATCAGAATATGTTAGTCATAGACAGAAACTCTTGAGTCTGAAAATGAATAGTATAGCAGGAAGAATGTGAATATGCAAACAATGGAGGAAGTATTATGTAATCAAGGTAAAAATTATAGTGCATCTGATAAACCAAAAGAAATATTGTCTATCATTAAACAGAACTTAAAAACTGGAAATGAAATTTATCTGATTATTTTCTGACTACCTAAAGTGTGTCATGTTTGTACAGTTCATTCCTGGATTATGTTCAAATTATCACTTAATTTCTTTTTCATGAGTTGACAAGTTTGTCAGTCATATCCTTTCTCTAGTAGTGTACTGTCTGAAAGCATAGATTATGACTCATGTATGAGTGTACCCCTCACTGTGTCTAACACACAACTGAGCATACAGTAGGTGCTCAGGATATGTTTGAACATGTGAACGTATGCACATCTCATATTCCATGGCACCATCATTACTGGGTCTCTGAGATGAAAGGGGGTCAGGAATGTCAGATGCTTCTTCATCTCACTTCCTTGACCTAGTGTGACCCAAGGGTGTTGTACAATCAAGTGTGGAAAGGAATTCACTCCCTTGCCCCCCTCTCCTAACACGTACTGCCCAGAGACAGTTTTAGACATCACTGGCAAGAGAATGTCTATAAGCAGGTCAGAAGAAAGGGTCATGCCTGTCTTAGGAAAGGTCTGTGGAATCTACCCCTCAACAAGGAGCAAGACCCCCTTAAGTGCCAATCAAAGCACAGATAATATAACAGTATGGAAGAATATATACACACAGAGTTGTATATTGTGACATATTAAATGTTACATATTAAATTTTTTTTCTGTGGTTATTTCCTGAAGAAGTGACTATAAAGTTAATTCACACACATATTATGAACTGGCCTAATACTAAGGTGATAAATATATATTTATGTCACTGTAGATTTTTAACAGAAATTTGTGTTTTACAGTATAAAATAACTACAAAATTTCTTCCAATTTCACCTATCATTTATTATCTTTCTCTAGCTGTACCCAAATTTAGAAAGCTATAAAGAACATGCAGAATAAGATATTCTTTGCTACCAATGGTCAAGATGTCAGCGTTGTGATAAAGGGAGGAAACCTCCAAGTCTGTCTTGCCTTATGAGACTTGAGTGATGGAGAGAAGCATCTTTGACAATCCCAAGCTCTATCTTAACAGGAGGATTGAAGAAAGCAGCCTATCAACCTTAATACTCATCATCATTGATTTCTTACATAACAGAGAAAATACGGGTGTCCATGGTGGAAACCTTCAAACGCATTTTTTAATAAGATGAAATAAGAGGGATTTCTCATGAGCAACAAATGATATTAGAAGAGAATATGATAGTATACTCAGAGTGATAAAGAAAATGAACTCTTAACCTTGGATTTTATTTGGACTGCCATTCTCACTAAGGTAAAGGTGGAATGGAGACTAACATTCATCAAGTCCAACACCCTTGCTGAAGAAACTGGATGTAAGAGAAAGGCTGAAAGTATGGTAAAAAAGAAAAGATTTCACAGGGATTTAGTAGGATACAAGTACAGAAAGTGGTGAAATATTTTAGTAAATTCATAATAATAATATCAATAACATTAATTTGTGCTTAAAACCAAGGGGAATAAAATATTATACAAGACATATATGGATGACAAAAAACAGATATTACAAGTCACATGAGAGCTTATTCTGCAATACTTCATGGTCAGTATCAACCGGAATTATGACATATCCATATACAAATACATCTTTTATCTTATGAAAAGAGTACAGAGATATTGATTAACTATAGAATTTGTGAAAAATATAAAGGTAACTGTATATTAATGAACAGACCAGTTATGTAATTACTTCTCAAGTAGTTCAGGGAAAAGTAAAGAATTTGTTAACCTTCGGCATAAAAAGAGAACAAGTAGACAGAAAAATCTTAATAAGTATAAGAGAGTTGAAGATAGTTGAAATAAGTCCATATATATCAGTAGGTGAAATAAATATAAACGGATTCAATTCACCACTGAAAAGGCCCTGGATTTACAGACTGAACTGAAAAAAATCCAAATATCTTAGGAGATACATTCAAAACACAACAAATAAGAAAACTTGGGTAAAGTCGACTAGATACTAAAGTAATTCAATACTAAAATGAGTAGCATTATTTCCTTTCTTCTTGACTTTGCTTGTGCTAAATTATTTGTTCAATTGAATCTTCTAAAAATAATATTCTCTATGTGTTTGAGTTTTACATTTGATGCACAACATAGACACAAACACAAATATTGATGATTTCTGTTTTTGTTTTTCAGAATATATTCACTAGAATATACTTCATGTCACCCCATTCTCCAAACCTACCCATTTAAAGTAAGAGATAGAAATCATCTGCAGCCTATCTGGTCTCCATCCTGACTCATAATATTCGTTTCTTTTTTTTTTTTCCCATGGAAGAAAAACGTAACGTTATAGAAAAAGTCAATTAATTCCTGTGCAAATCCCTTCAGTGATTTTCTAACACTTTTAAAATGATGACTTAAATTCTTACTGGAGTTTAATCTGGATCCTGTTTATCAGATGGACTTCTTTGCATGTTGTTTTCTACCTCACTCGTGTGCATTGCCTTTCAGTGTCTTGGGCACAGGACATGCTTTTTCACGAAGCCCTGTGCACACATTGCTTTGTCTTCCCAGAATGCTCCCCATTGCAGTTTATGTGTTTGAGCTGGTCTCTTTCTTTAGATTGTGATGGTTAAGTTTTTGGTCAACTTGACTGAGTCATGGGGTGCCCAGAAGTTTGGTTGAATATTTTTGCTGGGCCTGTATTTCTGATGAGATTAACATGTGAGGCAGTTGAGAGAGCAAAGCAGATTGCCTTCCCCAATGTGGGTGAGCCTCATCCAAACCATTGGAGGCCTCAATAGAACAAAATGGCTCAGGAAAGAAGATGTTTCTCCTACTGCTTGACTGTCTGAGCTGAGGCACTGGTTTTCTCCTGACTTCAGATGTGGATTGCAACATACCATTAACTCCCAACTTGCCAGCTATGGATTTTATAATTTTTCAGCTCCCGTGACCATGTGACCAATTCTTTATAAAAATTTCTCTTTCTCACCTCTCACTCTTGCTCTTTCCAATAACCTAATTTTTCCCATTCTGGAGAACCCAGACTAACACAGAGCTCTGTTGAAAAGTCTTCCAATTCTTTATATCTGTCTCAAACACTTGTTTCCATCATAGTACATCAAGGTTGAAATTGTTTCATTTTTTTCCCTCTTTTTTTTTTGTTATGGGGGATTGAACCCAGGGGTGCTCTACTGTTGAACTACACCCCAGCTCTTTTTATTTTTCATTTTGGGAAAGGGTCTTGCTAAGTTGCTGAGGTTGGCCTTGAACTGGTAATCCTCTTGCCTTAGCCTTCCCAGTCACTAGGACTATAGGTATGTACCACCACACCCAGCATTTTTTTTTCCTTATTTTTAATTGGCCTCCTCAATTACAATATGCTTCCTAAAAACAGAGACCAAGTCAACTACTCATTTCCTAAACCTTACCCAAAGCCTGATGCAAAGTGGGCTCTCAATGAATATACACGGAATAGTGATGAGTAAATGAATGCTTGAGTGATTGGTTATTTTGTCTGGGTAATTATACTTTTTTCTAGTGGACCAAAATACTGTCTCTATATTTCTGACTCCCAAACCATAATCTCTAGTTTTGAATTTTCATCACTGAAACTCAAAATTCATATTTCCAAATCTATTTGTCATGTAGACTTAAAATATCCAAAACTAAATTCAATTCTTTTACCCTCTAAATTACTTTTTTTTTTAAGCACACGGAATTGAACCCCAGTCTTTTATCACTGAACAATATCCTCAGCCCTTTTCTGAGACATGATCTCACTAACTTTCTGAAACTGGCCTTGAATTTGCAATCTTTCTGCCTCAGCCTCCCAAGTAGCTGGGGTTACACGTGTGCCCTATCTAAGCTCCTGGCTTAAATTGCCAACATATTTTTGGATAATGGCCCAAGCATTTACCAAGTCGCTCAGGCACAAGACCATTCATTATTTTGCACTTTATTTGCTGATAAGAGCAACTGTTATGTGGGTCATACCATGTGAAGCATAGTAAAAGTCATGGTGAGAAAACAGGCACCATCCATGTCCTTGTGAGGTTCGTCCTATAAACTGTTGTCTGCTGAGACTTGACTGTTCATTATACTTAAGAAAGTCACTTGATCTCTTTGTCTGTCTTTCTTTCTCTCTCTCGCTCACACACATACACATGTGTGCCTTGTCTAGCTCAAGCCAATATTATCTCTTATCCAAATCTTTATAGCAGTTTCCTGATTGGTTTACTTGCCTCTGTGCTCATCTCACCCTAATCTATTTGTCATACCACTAGCTAAGTACTTTTCCTAAGACACAAATTGAACCACCTGATTGCATTTAAAAAAGTCTAGGTCTCCCCACCACTTACAAGATAAAGCTTAAACACCTTATCCTGCTTTATGATTTTGCTCCATCAGATGATGTTCAGGTTCATGTACATAGCCCTGGTTTTGTATGTGCTGTTCCTGAACCCTGGAGTTTCCTCTTTCTGCTTTACCTTATCTGCCTGAAAATCCATGCAATCTTTTTTTCTCATTGAGGCTTTTTCCTCTGCTCATTCAGGAAGAAGCAAGAGCTTTTGAAACCATATTCTTATACCTCACAGGAATCTATGCCTTCAGGCTTCACTATTAATGTCAAACGTGTTTACACATCTGGATTCCTCACTTGACTATGGGCAACTTTCAAGCGTAGGGCATGGCTTAGACAAGCTATCTGCACAGTGCCTGCAGCATTGAAGTGTTTTTACTAAGTCTATTCAGTAAATGACCACTGAGGAAACGAATGACACAGATTCAGTCATTTGCCTTAAGTGACACAGTAATCAGTGGGAGGTCTGACTCAAATTTCTATGTTCTCATCCTAATGGTTTTACACTAGATTACAGCCTTCAATGTAATTTATGCAATGATTTTTTTAATGGTCAGGGGAGAAGAAAGAAATAGGGTATTTCCTGGATTAGGAAGGTGGACCTTCAAAGCACTTATCCTCAGCTTAGAAATTTGGAAACTGATTCCCTAAAAAAGATCACCGAATGTCATATACACTATATACAGTGAAGTATGAACAATGCTCATAGGGGAAGAATGGGTTTGGAGTCAGGCAGATGTGGATTTGAACATTGATTCTTTCATTTTGTTTGTGGATGAGAAAACAGGCTTTGTACCATTTAACTACAGCATGCCTCGGTGTCCTCATCTGCTTGCAGAATTATAACAAGGATGCTATCAAGTGACTGACCCTTGGTGAAGGATTAGAATATTGCCTGACATACGCCAGAGATACTAACATTTAGTGTCTTTTTCCGTTTTCTTTCAGGCTTTGATCAGAAACCCCTACACACAAAAAAATGGCTTTTCTATTTGTGCTGCTCATGCATTGTCTGCGTTTCACACACACTTTAACAGTTCTGGGGTGTCTTCAAATTAGAGCTCCTTATCACTCATTAGCACCCGTGGCCGAAAAGCCGATAAATGTCACCTCTTCTTGGGCCTCCAGTGCAAAACTCCATTTTCTTTTATCATCTGGATTCTGACCTTACAGATTTCCCTCTAACCCGGGGGCTTAGTTTATCTCCTGTTAAAAGCAGTGGTTTTCCCTTACATGGAAACAGTCTTCCTGGGAGTATGTACAGTGAAAATGAAACAGCCTTCCTGCTTCATCTCAGACACAAGGCAAAAGTCCCTTCACCCTTCCCTGCCACTGTGGACAGATGGCGCTTTGATTACAGGGCAGCACATTGCAACTTGAGTCTGCTGTCGGACGCCACGTACTGTAGAGGCTTAAAAGTTGACAAAATGCCAGGAACACCATTGTGCGAAGTCAAACTCTGGTTTGTTTTACCTGCTGTACATCACAGTGCGCTTTCTGATAGCTGAGTTTGTGTTGTTTTGACTAATTCTGGACAAATATGCGTAAAATATGTATTCAACAGATATTTCACTTAAAAAACAAAGAAAGGTTTGTGTCTTTAGATTGCCCCAGAACCTGAGGGCTACTGAGAATTATAAATAAATTTGGCTTCACAGGCCTGCAGTCATAAATGACATTTTTCTAAAATGATGGAAGGGGGGAGATTTGAGTTGTACAAGAACCTTCCGTTTAATTCCCCTCCTCCCAAATATGTCCAAAATGTAAAGAAAGCTCCTTTAAATATAACTCTCTGTTGAAAAAGGGCTTTTGATTCTTGGTTATTAGGGAAAGACCTGTTTAACTATTTATACCCTTGCTTTGTTTTCTTAAAATTGATGCAGAAAGAACACGGATCCAGGCCTTTTAAAATCCTATGTTTTATCACTCTCTGGCTGATGGGCACAATCCAGGCCAAGGAAATTAGAAACAGCTGGGGTAGACACAATACCTTCTTTTTAAAAGATAGTTCAATGGTCCTGGAGGAAAATAGAGATTGCACTAAATCGAGTATCTCAAAATGCAAGTTTCTGGGTCAGCAAAATCAGCATCACTTGGGAACTTGTGCAAATGCGAGTTCTTGGGCCTGAACCGGCCTTAGTGGATTAGGAATTGTGAGGGTACAGCTGGACATCTGTATTTTGACAGAACCCCTTGTCCCCAAAATTCTGATCCCCAAAAGGGGGCTAAAAAATGCAACCTAGACAACAGGAAAGAGTAGCAGGAGGAAAGGAACCTTGAAGATCAGACCAACAGCCAGGAGAGAAATTATTTGAGAGCATTTAATGGTTCAAACGGGACACTAGGAAGGTACTGATCAGGTTGTCTTAACATCTGGGCTTCAACTAGCATCTGTTTCTGAATCTGAAATCGGTAGAGGGACTAAAAATACCTTCTAAGGAAGGTGGAAAGTACATATTGAACAAAAACAAGCCAGAGTCAGGAAAGACACTGGTCTTGGCACGACAGGAACAGCAATACCACGTGTACTTAGTTATTTTTTTTCTTTGAAGACTGCACAGTTATCTTAACATTAATAAATAGAGCATAAAATTAAATAAATGCATAGAAGTTAGTTATGAACATGTATGAGCATTACACATTTGCTTCCTTTGTGAAAGAATAACTTACAGCAGGCCTTCTGCTGAGAATAACTAGAAAAGGTGCATAGAATACATAAATCATGTGCTTGAAGGCCTCATAATTCTATCTAGGCAATCATATCTTGGAAGGAAGGGGAACTCACGGAGAGAGGCCTAACTCTTGCATCCAAGTCTCCCTTGAACATATTATTTGACCAGCAAGTCCATATATACCACACTCAACTGCATATGTAAATTCCCCAAAAGATATGCACAGAAATTTCATGTTTATTATTTGTAATAACTTTGACCTGAAAACTACCAAAACATCCACGAACAACAGAGTGGATGAATAAATTAAGGTATATTCACATATGAGACATCAAGAATGAATTTATTATTGCTACATGCAACAACATGGGTGAATCTCACAAATATAACATGATGTGTCCATTTGCATAAAATTTGGCATCATGCAGAGATAATCTATGGTGTTAGTAGTCAAGATTCTCTCTTCTGGCCTGGGGATGTGGCTCGGTGGTAGAGTGCTTACCTGGCATGTATGAAGCACTGGGTTTGATTCTCAGCACTACATATAAATAAATTATATAAAGGTCCATCAACAACTTAAAAAATAAAAAAAAGTTCTCTCTCCTAAAGTTAGAATTTCCCACTCATATTTTTAGTAGATCCTCTTTACCAGAAACTGTCTTAGTCTACAGAATTAGCCCTTCCACTCTGGACCCAAGGCTACACGTGGAAATAAATAGTTCTGAAGGAATTCTCCCATAAAGGCAATAAGATATTTCAATACATGGTTTTATACCAAATCTACAATGATCACCCACAAAGAAAGAGTCTTCTGTGCTCTGAATTTTTCAGAACTTCTTTTCTTTTTTGTGTGGCATCTTAACACAAACTAGAATGAAGATGGCTTACCATTAACTGCATTCAAGAATAAAAAGAATGACCTCATTCTATCTATTACCCTACCTGGAATCCACAGCCATGCACCGAATCACTTTGTATCAATATCCACCTCTGATCACAGTGTTTATCAGTGTGCCCCATGGGGAGCAAGACAATGGCCACTGGAATCCTCTCCACTTCCTCTCTCTAAACATACTGATCTGGCACAGAAACACCCATGACGATGGTCAACTGCAGCATAGGGAAAGCCAGGAGAGCAAATATCTTGGTGGCCCAACCTTGCAAGGGACCTCAGATACATGTAGTCCCAGGCTGCATTTTCTAAGAGTGAAACATTTTGTGCTTTTCTCAAAGGCAGAGGCAGCTTTGCCTGTGCACGGCAGTGTGGGTTGCAATCCTCCAAGTTTGCTTCTGAGTATTACATTATTAAAATAGCTACTGAGCAAAAGGCTGCAATTCCCAAAGCCACTTTGAATACATGAAATAGGAGGCAGAGATTAGGTCATCTCCCTAAGGATTAGCCGCATCCCCAGATGTGCTCTTACCTCAGCCCTCACTTGAAGAGAGCCAGAGAATGTCTCATCATGGGGAAAGTGCAAGGACTTATGCCCACATGTCCACAGCAGACCCACCACTGGCCAGGCCTGGCAGCCAGGAAGGGCCCTGCCCCTAGTTTTCTGCCAAATATTGTTCCTTGTACTCACCTAGTGCCTGGGTTTTGTAGCCTCGGACACCTAACCACCTTTTCCAAAAGGACCTCACCCACTTTACCTCTGCTCCACCCCATCCCTCCCTTTGGCCAGACCTGTAATTATCTGACCTGAAAAGCAGCCCCAGATACCACACAGGGGCAGGGCAGCCCCCAGCAAGTGGCCAAGCCAAGTGGGAAGATTTTCTTTCTACAATATCCCTTCACTGTGGTCATCCTGCGTTAGCCTCTTGTTACTTCCATCAGGTGGCTGCGCCAGTCAGGTCTGCCCTTCACATTTTGGGGGCCAGAACAAGAGGACAGTGGAGTCCCTTATCTCATGGTCTGTCTCCTTCTCTTCCTGGCTTTGCCCATGGGAAGGCCCACCCTGTCCCACTCTTCCACCCCCACCCCCAAGCAGCAACCACCTGCCACCCCTTGGGCCTAGGTACAAGCACAAGCATATCAGTCACCCCTTGAGGGACAGAACTGGGAAAGACACTCCCACAGCTCCTGAGACCAGGCCGGGGACCACTGGAGCTAGGAATTCTGAGGTCCCAGATGTTCAGGCTGTGGGCTAGATGAAGTCATGTGGACCGTAGCCATTGGGTCCTAAAGATTCTTTGCCAAGAAAGGCCAGAATTGAGCTCTCCAAAAGGGGATCCAAGGTAGAGGCACCCACTGCCCACTCTAGAGGTTTGCTACCATCTAGCCCCAATGGACTACAAGGTTACCTCCTGGCTTCAAGCATGTTCCTTCTTCCACTGAAAATATATATATTGCATAAAATTAAATTTCATCACACAGTAGGGTGTCTACAATTAACAATGCTTTATCGTATCTTTCAAAATGTAGACATTTGGAATGTTTCCAATACAAAGAAATGCTAAACATTTGAGGTGAGAGATAGGCTTATTACTCCAATTTAATCATTACATATGTCAAAATATACTTCAGCCCATGAATGTGTACAATTCTTAAGTGTCAATTTAAAAGAAAAAAATTAAAGAGATGAAGCTGTTGAGGGCTCACATCATCCTCTTAAATAAATACAGCTTCTCTGCTGGGTGTTATGCAATGGGAATCCAGCCTGGCTTCCCAAATCCTTTTTTTTCCTACTTGAACATTCTGTGACCAGCAAATAGAATCTTAAAAAAAAGAGGACCCTGGAGCAAAGGACCATGACTCATGTAGCGGTTGCATCTTCTGAGAATGAGGGTTCACCTGCTATCTTCTTCAAGGTCCTTGGCTCTACTTTCCTGATTTTGTTCCACTGTGTGAGAATAAATCAGTTGACACAGAATACATTTCAAGTGATAAATACTACAAAAATTTATAAATACAATAACAGAGCTTATAGGTTTGCTATTTGCTAATGTGGGTAGGCTTAGGGAGAAAATGACATTTAGACAAAGACTAGGAGATAGTTGTCCATGTGCCTATCTAAGGGAAGAACTTTCCAGACAGAGGGAACAGTCAATGCAAAGGCCCCATGGTGAGTGCACATCTGGTTGGAAATCTAGGAGCTTTGCAGTAAATGTTCCTGGAACTAAGTAAACAATGGGGAAAGGAGGGGCAACAGATGGTACCAAGATCACATGGGTTAAGATTATCTTAAATTCAAGAACCTTCACTCACTGATGAGTGAGTTGAGAGAGGGAATCTTGGAAGGTCTGAAGTTGAAACATGATGACTCCATCTGTCTTGACTGAGAATAGCCAAGATTAGAAGCAGGAAGACCAGGCAAGAGATGAGGGGGCTCAAGCCAGCGTGGTTACAGTGTAGGAGGGAAGAAATGGTCCGAATCTGTGTATATGTTGTGTATATCTGTGTGTACATTGAAATTCAATGGAATTTTCTGATTTTCTTCATTTGGTGAACCCCACTCTAGGGTTAATCTGAGTCACTATTACTGATCAAAAAACAGTGGAAATAGCTTTTTCCAGTGAAGTTCTTTGGTTAGATTAGTGGGAGACCCACTTCTACATCCCTTGCTTCCCCTCGAGTCCTTGCCCCTTACCTCTGGTGACTCATGCTTTCTATTTGCCCAGTTTCCCTCCATTCATCTTATCCATAAATGACTTTGGTACCAGTTGATACCTTCTTAGGTTGCCCCTCTCCATAGCTCTGAAACAAATTGGAATGTGAGTGACCATATATATTCCTAGATAGATAAATGAATAAATAGATGCATAGATTCCCAAGTAGCCAAAAAAGAGACACAATGATCTCTATGTTGGGCCATGTGTTTGCTTAGATGGGATTGTAATATAAAACAGTGAACCTGGAATTCAGCAAAAGGTCTAGTATTAGTGCTGTTAACTCAGTAGCTCAGTAACGGCAAGCAAATTTCTCCAATCTCTTTGGCTTCTACCTTCTCTCTTGAAAAAAGAAGTGATGGTAGAACTTCCTCTAAGGACCATTTAGGTTTATGCATCACACTTTCTGCTCTTCCACCATGGCACCTGAGCCCTTATGTCCTGCCATCTCTCCAGTGTTTCCTCCTGGTAGCTCAGCTCTTCCAAGTCTTCTCTTTCTTGCTTGTCTCTTTTCCACAGTGTGCCCTTTTCTTCCAGTAGATGGCAGTATTCAGTCTTGTTTCCCAGTGGTACATTTCCCTGTTGGAGGGCCTCGGCCAGTTGCCTTTTTTTTTTTTTTTTTTTTGTGAAGTTGTGTTCTCTTTTGCATTACAGGTGATCACGGGAGAGGAAATGAGGGAAGAACTGATGAGCGATGAGAGGCCTCTCTGAAATACTTGGCAATGCCAAGTGTTTTCATCTTGTTTCTTAAGCAGGTTTTGTTTTAAAAAAAAATTTAAATTTTATTTAAATTTGGGGTTGGATATAAAATAAACAGCTTTCCTTCTCCATTCAAAGAGTTATCCCAGCTCTCCTGATCTTTAGACCCTAAGATGTAGTTAATACAGATCTGATTTACTGTGGGTCTTGGGCCAAGAAATTGCAACAGGATGCTGTTATTAGGGTTAAGGTCAGAAGGTGAATCAAGAAGGGCCAGTTGGGAAGCTGTTGCAGTGGTCCTCATGAGAGATGGGGACTCGGTTGGTGGCTGCAGGCAGATAGCAGCAGAGCTGGACAGTGGTAGAAAGACCTCTGGAGAAATAGAGTCCCTTTGGTGCTGCTGCTCACTGATATCAGGCAAGACTCTTGTTTTCTTTGGGTATCTGAAGTTACTCCCTGCTCTAGGATTCTATGGAATCATGAAAGAAAATTGATCTACATGTAGCTTTCAGCCCTTTGGCAAGGGACATACTATAGATTAATAGTGATATGAGAACTAGAAGCCAGATCCTTATTGTGTGCTTGACCTAACAAGTGACCAAAGATAATGTGAAAAAAAAATGTCTATTTCTATAGTGGAGGTACTTTGCTTTTCAAAAGAATTTTCTTTGGAAATTTTCTGTAACAAACCAAAGCAATCCGCTCTGGTAGAAAGAGAATAGAGTCCTGGGCCCTCAGGGCCCCCACCTTCCCATAGACTGCAAGTAACAGAATAGAAAAATGCCAACATAAGCCAGGCACAGTGGCACATGGGGAGGCTGAGGCAGGAAGATTGAAAAGTTCGAGGTCAGCCTGAGCACCTTAGCAAGATGCTGTCTCATAATAAAACAATAAAGAAGGCTGGGATGTAACTCAGTAGCTCAGTAGTAGAGTCCCTCTAGGGCTATGCTCTATTATATTTTAATCAAGGGATCCTGGGATCCTTGATAGTAGTTTTTCTGTAACTGTGTTGAGAAGATTTTGCAGGGAGTAGAATACAGTGAGGTTATGGAAGAATTTTTCTGGGTATCAGATGCTCCCTGGGTGTGGATTATATTGGGGTGAATGCTGTCACATTCCTACATTAAAACCTTTTATGGTTCCTAATATAAAATCAAGTTTAGGCTTGTTAACATAGATAAATAAGTTTTCTAACCTCTGTTGACCTTGAGAGAACATTGACCTTCTGGGATGTCCTTGAAGATGCCCCTTGAGACTCCCACTTATTCTGGAAAACAGCACTCCAAAATCTGCCTTACCACCCCAGCAAACATTCATAGCATTTTGTACCCAGTCCTGTTATAGTCCATACCACCACAGTGCTTGTTCCCCAGCTTTGTCTCTTGTTTGTTACTTGCTTGAGAACAATGACCATATATTATTCTATCATAAGCATCTAGCATAAGTCAGAGAAGGGCTTGCTCTGGGGTATCAATGAATAGCCGGAGGTATTTGGGGTTTATTTACATTGTTAGAAGGTGAGAGAATGCCAAAAACAAAGAAGTTTAAGAGATAACTTAGAAATTTATTACAGAGGATTTAGTCAAATTTCTGTTGTCATATAACAACATTTTGGTCAACATCAAATTACATATACATCCATGAAACGTTGTATAAGATTATAGTACAGCTGTGGTTGTATAGATTATAGTGGGACTGCAAAATTCATATTGTCTAATGTTTTCACTGTATTTTTTCTCTTGGATATGTTTAGGTAAGCAAATATTTATCATGATATTCCAGTTGCCTACAGTATTCAGTATACTAACATGCTATACAGGTTTGTAGCTTAGGAGCAATGGGTTGTACCATATAGCCTAGGTGTGCAGAGGGCTACACCATCCAAGTTTGTGGACACACAGTCTGGGTTGTTCCAACAATAATGGAATCACCCAGCAATGCATTTTCCAGAATGTGTCCCCATCATTAAGCAAAGTGTGATTCTGTGTGTGTATGTGTGTGTGTGTGTGTGTGTGTGTGTGTGTCTGTCTGTCTGTCTCTGTGTGTTTTTAACCAAAATGTCAAGTGAAGGTCTGTTTAGTAATAAAGAGATTACATAATTTGTTATTATTGTTTGTAAATGACCTTGGCAGAGTTGCCTTACAATTCAGCAGGAAGATAGAACTTCAGTATAATAAAGAAAACTGGAACCTAGGTATTCAGAATACACAAAATTCAACCAATAATGGTTGATGCTACCATCATTTGGGTGGAAAAAAGTCAAACCAGAAATAACTGTCAAAGCAGGGTTGTAGCAAAAACTCTGACCTATTAAAAAAATGAGCTATATTATTGTATACTAATGATATTAGTTTGTATGTAAATGATAATAAATGAGCTATGTATCTACGAACATCTGTGTATCTACATTTAAATACTCATTTGTCTTTTTAAAGGAATACAATATTTTATTCTAGAACTTTTCATTATTTCTCCTATTGCTGTAAATAAAATTGTACAGTTAGTGATCAAGGATGATATAAAGGAAATGATTTACGGGCTGATGCTAACCAAGTATTAGAGAATATAGCAAGTGCTGTATTTTATATTCTTTAGAGTTTTTTTGTTGTTGTTGTTTTGTTTTTTTGCATTTGGAGTTTTAAAGCTCTGCTCCTTAGGAGCTGTGTGACTCAGCACAAGTAACTTTCCCATTCGATGCATCATTTTCCTCATCTGCAAAATGGCAGAAATAAACATAACAATCTCCCAGGACTGTTGTGAGCATTAAACAGTTGTATAATGTTCTTAGCTAGAAAACTGAGGAAACAGATTCTCTCCTAGAGCCTGGAAAAGGGACCAATCCTGACAATTCACTGCCTTTTACCCAGTGAAGGTGATTTGGACCATAATAAATTTGTGCTGTTTTAAGTCATTATGTTTGTGGTAATATGTTACTGCAATCACGGGAATCTGGTACAGATTTTGGTAACAGATCTCACTATTACACGAAAATCAATGGAAAAATCCAATTCCATTTGCATAAATCTAATTTGAATTATATTTTTAATAAATCCCATTAGTTTCTAGCAAATAGAAACTTTGTAAAAACTTCAGTAATGTGTATTTTATGAGTGCATTAAATTACGTATGATTATACATAATAGAGGGGTTCATTTTGACATATTCATAGATGCATAGAACATCATTTGTTCCATTTAAATCACTGGTACTTCCCCACTTTTCCTCCCTTCCTCCCTCTCCTTGATCTCCTTCCTCTATTGATTTTTTTCTTACATTTATTTATTATTTTTAAATTGGTGCATTATAGTTATATATAAAAGTAGAAATCATTTTGATACATACATACACGTACATAGCATAATTTGGCCAGTTTAATTTCCCATCTTTCTCCCTCCAGCCTCCAGTTCCTTCCTCTACTATTTTCAAAGAGATACCCTTTAGAAAATTCCTTATTTCTCTCTATCTTCTGAATATGAGAAGAGTCAATGCCCTTGACTTCCTGAGTCTGGCTTATTTTGCTTACTGTGATGTTCTCAGGTTCCATCCATCTGCCAACAAATGACATAATTTCATTCTTCTTTACAGCTGAGTAAAACTCCATTGTGTATATATACCAGTTTTTTTTTAATCCATTCATCGGTTGATGGATCCTTCTGCTGACTCCATAACTTGGCTATTGTGAATTGTGCTGCTTTTTTTTTTTTTAAACATGGGCATGCATGTATCACTGTGGTATGTGGATTATAGTTCTTTTGTAGAAACAACAAGGAATGGGATAGCTGGGTCATATGGTGGATCCATAATACAAATGGCCAACAAATACATGAAAAAAAATGTTCAACCTCCTTAGCAATAAGAGAAATGCAAATCAAAACTATATTGAGATTTCATCTCACTCCAGTTAGAATGGCAATCATCAAGAATACAGATAACAATAATTGTTGGTGATGTGCGGTTGGGGGTGGGGAAGTACACTTATGCAGTATTAGTTGGACAGAAATCAGTTGGGAAACAGTATGGAGATTCCTCAAAATTAATGCATATTTTGAAATTGACTTTGTATTGAAGTCACAGGTATAGAAGTTCCATATGTTCTGATTAGAATAGAATATTTCATAGGGAATCTGCTTAAGTCTTCCTAGTTTAATTAAAAATAAAGTTTTAGAATCCTATTAATCTTCATATGATTTGATCTGATGCTTCTTCTCAGACTGAATGGCTCCTTACTTTTGTGTTTACATGAGGAATAATTTCTGGTCACTTCTATTTTCCACTGAGTATATTTTGTCATCTTAGATAATGAAGCAGGAAGGAAGGGAGGGAGGGAGAGAGAGAGAGGGAAGAGAGAGGAAGAGAGAAAGAAACAAAGAAAATCCTGTTTATATGTAAGAATAAACTTGACAGCCACCACCAGCAATTTACAACTCTACCCCAAAATACATGCAGATTTATAATCTTCTTTCACTAAGTCTGTGGAGATTTAAATCACTACAAAGGGTAGAAACATTTTTTAAAATACCCCAACACCCTCAAAGTATATGCATAATACACATCCTCCAAGTATACACATGCCCATAATCAATGTTACCATTAAATAATTCTTATTTCAAAAGTTACCCCAGGGGGCATATGGAATTTATCACCCATTCCTCTTTAAGTAATTCCTGTTTTTTTATACTTTCTGTTATCTGTTCATAAACTTGGTTCCTGGATCATGGATCATGAACCAAGTTTATGTACAGGCCATGAATCAAGTTTACATTCAGGCAAAACAGAATTATAATTATACAGAAAAACAATTATGTGTAAAACACAATTAACCTTTTATTTAAAATACATAAAAATAAACTTTCTGGTCCCAATATATTTAAAATCCTAAAGACATGTAAGTTACCACTGAGTAGTTTTCAGTAATGATTTCAATAACCAGCTCATTCACATTTTCTAATTATCACATTTTTTTTTCCTGTATAAAACTTGACTCTAGTTGACACCAACAATATAACTGGTGTTGGACAAATTTGCTTGGGGTAGAGTCCCAGAGATCTTCTAATTCTCAAGCCCCATCCATTATCTTTGCAAAGTAAAGCATTACTTACAATGATTAGCAAAAATGTTATGTATAAATCAAAACAGAAATTAAAAGCATACCTTGAAATTCATATATCTGCTATATGCAGGTTAGAAAACTCTTTTCTGACCCAATTTTGCCAATTGTACAATTGGAGAAATGGTAGCTCCTGCTAAAGAACTAGTGAAGCTGAAAAGAACTCATGTCCCCAGGATCGGTTTTCAACAAAGGGCATCATTTCCATGGGCAAGACAGTCAGTCAGTAATAGTGATGACAATATGGAAGCCAGAATTTGGGGGGGGGGCAGTTTTACAGTCCTTATAGCAAATTTAATGGGGAGTGGGGAGAGATTTCTATCTATAGATAAAATTTCCACATGGACATAGGTGCAAAATGGTGTAAAAATATTTCCTATGAAGCCACTGCAAGTTAGGAGTTGTATAGTATCCATTCACAGAGTACATTAGCAAAAGTTTCCATGGTAGCTAAAAGTACCCACAGCAGAGAGGCAGACTGTGTTGTATATAAACTATTGATCGGCTTAGGTCCCCAATCCACACCTCTAGGTGTGCTCATTTCTGAGTGTGCATTGTGTTGGACTGATCTCCATTTCAGCAGTCCTCTTTCTACCTTTGATTAGCAAATTCCTTCCTATCCCTCATGAATCTCCTTCCATCCCCAGCTCTGACTCTGAACCTCCCATTATTGTAGCACACGTGGATAGTCACTTTCTCTGAACTGCTGCCCAGTCTGGCATTAGATCAGATTCTGAATGCTGTAGATATGAGCCTTTCATAGACCCACTGAGCTGGAAGGGGCCCTACAGAATGTCTATTCCAACCCCCTAATTTTATAGATAAAGAAGCTGTACTGCGGAGAGTGTGGGCATCTCGCCAAAGATCACTCAGAGTGAGTAGGATCCTGGCTTCTTGGCGCCTCCTCTAGAGCTCTTCCCACTTCACAGCTCAGATATTATGTTGTTGCCCAGATTTCATAGTTTTTGCCAATGTCTTGTTGTAAAATCACATTTCTAATATTTTGATCTTTTCCCTTTCATTGGAGAGTACAGTGAAAAATGCTGCTTCTTGATTATTGGCATGCAAAGGTCTTTGCCACATTCACCTTAATTTGGGAGTTAAGTAATAATTTCTGTAAGTTAAGTAAATAATTTCTGGTCTCCCTTGGTTTGTTGAAACTTAGGGAGAAGGTAAAAAATGCTGTCAAACTATATTTTTTCCAAAATTGCAAAATTTGTTAATCTCCTTCCTCTTTACATAATATTTTTTGAATGCCTGCTTTTCAAGCTGTATAACCTGCTAATAATGTATGCATGAAGAATATAACTACATCTATAATTTCCATACAATATCCATAAATGCATTTAGATTTCCATACGATATCCATAAATGCACTTGAGGTCTAGATTATTTTAAACATGCATATGCCCAGGAAAGGGAATGAACTGATCTGATTAGCTCAAATCCTGAGCTCAGTGTGCTTAAAACCATCTAGACCTCAATCCCTATTGACATTGTAATAAAAACTAACCTGGATTCAAATAATGATAAAATCACAACAGACAAAAACAAAACAAACACAAATCATATTTCAGATTAAAGGGGTATAAGAGGAGATGACAGTAAAATGCAGTGACTATGATTTGGGACTTGGAACAAACAAAAATGAAGTATCTATAAGAGACATTTTTGGAAAAATTGACAAAATTTGATTATTAACTATGGATTTAGAAAACAATTCTATATTAATACTAAACTTCTTGGTTTTATTAATTGCATCTTGGTTATTTAAGGGAATAAGATGATATCTTTTTCCTTAGGAGATCCATGATGAAGCATTTTAAAATAAGTGGGCATGATGTCTACAACCTACTTCCAAATAGTATAGTATAGAAGAAAGTGAGGAAAAAAGAAAGAGAGGAGAGTATAGGGAAGAAATAGGAGAAAGAGAGAAAGACAGGGCGGTGGTGGGGAAGGGGAGGAGATTTTAAACATAATATAATATAATATAATATATCACAAGTAGGTTGGATAAAGCATTTTTTAAAAGTTAAAATTTCTACCAATACATATTCTAATTTGTTGTGCACTTCCAAGAGTCCCAATAGGGTGTCCATCATTTCTCAAAGGGACTAGCCCTATCATTCCTATCCAGCCAAAAAAAGAAGGCATTTTGTTCCAATATTCTATAAACCCTTCCCCTTCCAAAAAAAAGTCCTGTGCTACAAGCTGATTGGCCTGGCCTTATTACAGGGTTAACTCTGAACCAATTACTGCTCACTGTGTCCAGGAAAGGGAATGGTTTGATCTAATTAGCTTAGATCCTAAATTCTAATCTTGGAGTTCAGCATGTAGAGTTGGAATTCTTGGAACTCACTTGATACTCAAACCAGACATAAAGGAGGGCAGGGGAAAGCTAGATTAGGTTTTAACTCGAGCTTAAGATATTAATAAACAATGGTAGGTTCCCAAAGTGAACAAAAAGGAAAGTTGGAAATGAAATCCCAAATAACTTCATTTTCTTAAATGACTAGTTATTAATCATGTTGTAGTTGAACTTCTCTTGCTTCTTAAGTACTCCTTAAATCAAAGCTACTCTAAGTGCTATCACTTTCCAATCTGATGCCAGCCATTAACACCTTGGTGTTAATGAGTTTCTAGACTTTCTGGAAAAAAAAAAAGTAAAGTTCTTAAAAGCCAAGAAGATGGAGTACAAAAGGTCCCTGTACAGAAAGGATCTAGAAACCCCTAAAACCAGGCTCTGTTGGATAACTCACAATCTTTCCTGATAATGTTTCTCCTATAATACTAATCTGAATTAGTTGTAAAGTCTTTTGTTTTTAAGTATGCCTCCATTGTGAAAAATTCAACTCCATTTAAATAATTTAAGATGAATGTAAAAATAAATGGCCCCAAATTTTACATTTATTAAAAACCATCAGGAGTATTATACTCAGACTTTGAAAAGTGATGGAAATCATGATCTCTTTAGCCATGAGCAACAGTAGTTTCCTTTTCTTAGCCCACCCACCTGTCCATCAGTGGGTCCAGCTTAAAAGTTGAGCTATGTTCTCTCAATAAATAAATAAAATTATTAAGAGGGTTCCCTGCAGTCTGGGAGGCAAGGGGAGGGGAGGGAGAAAAGGGGGATAACAGGAAAGTCCCCTGCTGGAGAATATTCATTCACTCAAGCTTTGAGAGATTTCTTCTATCATCAGTTTTGTGTTTGCATCATAATCTCTAGGATCACTCCTCTCCATTAGCTTGGGGGAGGAAAGAAGTAGCCACATAAGATTTCTACTCAAGAACTTTCAAAATTGAGGAACTGAGGTAGAAAACCTTTTTTTTTTTTTTTTTTTACCATCTAGCTCCTTATGGAAGTTTCTGGCCCCTTTTCTAAACCAAAATAGTAACTGTCGTAAAATATCATCACTAGAGAAAACTGTTTTATGTCATATTCAGGTAAAAGGGAAATGAATTGTCACATAATAATTTTAATTACTGGAGTTAATATCTAAGTATTTTATTGCGATATAATTAAAATAAAATTAAGCTTTTTATAGTGTATCCCTAAATAAGGCTCCTAAAGCTCATCTTCATTTCTTTCGATTCCATGACATTAACTCTCAATAAATAAATGGCTATGGAATAAATAAATTGATAAGTAAATAATAACAATGCCTAGATACTAGTTCCTGTTTACAGTTTACAGTTCTTTTCCCCTTCATCATTGTCATTGTTTGTACTGTGTTGGTCTCTGTTTTCTCCTTTTTGAACTAGGAATTTCAGACTAGCCACCCCCCCAACCCTGCTCTGTTTCTGACGCTCTCTCTCTCCCCTTTCTTACCAAGGATTGAGCCCAGGGGGCTCAACCACTGAACTCTTTTCATTTTTTAAATTTTTAAACAGTCTCACTAAGTTGCTTAGGATCTTGCTAAATTGCTGAGGCTGAAGCTGGCCTTGCCATCATCCTGCCTTAGACTCCCAAGCCACTGGGAGACTAGCTTTTTATGTCATTTACAGCTCTAACATTGTTTGACTTAGAAATATAATTAATCTGCATTTTTGGTAAGTACATATTCTTTACTTCCCATGGATATCCTCAATCACATGTGTGTGGAGTATGAGCAACTGAAAATTTTAAATTATTTCCCCATACAAAATATCATACAGATAGAAAAAAACTAGTAACTTTGTATAGTATATTAACTGTGCTTTCTGCTTTTTGAAATGTATTAAAAATCTATCCAAACTTATTTTATTTGATAGGCCCTAACTATCTTTAGTAAATAAACTGAAAAAGTAGCAGTACCACAATTTGGTAAACTGAATTTTTTGAAAAAAATTCAAAATGATTTATCATGTCATGTATTTTATGGAAGTACAGATATTCATATTAATTCTTTAAAATTAAAACATTTTTGTATAATTCCAGTCATTTGGCAAGGATCACATGAAGAATTCTAGACTTCTATATCTTTAAAGCAGAAAAGCAACAGTTTTTTTTTAAAAAAATCTTTGATTCTATTTGTTTATCCACTAGTTAAGAAGCACGCGCTTCATTCCTCCTTTTAAATAAAAACAGTCTGGTATGCACTGATTCCATCATCTCCATTGAAAATGTTTATCTGCCAAGTGGAAAAAAACAGTACAAATTAGAAACACTGATATATTTTTGACATTATTCCCATGGAAGCTAATTTTAAAGTTGTCATTACAGTTTCCACATGAAAATTGGAAATGATTTATTTGGAGATCCATAGCTATTGCTAGAACCAAGATGTTTGGACAACTATAGATAAAGTTTCATTATCAGAATGCATGAAATATGCCATAATTATATAAAATCAGAATTTTTTTGCTCTATCAACTTGAGTTATTCATATATTCAGAACAAGTATCCCATATATCACCATTTTCAAAATTGTATGAGTTTTTCCTAGCCAAGTTTGTGAATAGTGATGTTTGAAAAATTAAGGTCAAGAATTGATTGGACAATATTCCTGTTACTATGTGATTGTTCCTAATTCTTCATTTATTAGTACACATCATACAAGAAATTATTACTCAAGTACCTGTTTTTCCAATAAACAGTAAGTTTATTAGAAAAAAAAAAGATTTCTACTCAAATCTAGGTGTATTGCTGGCTAACTATGGGATTTTACATTCAGCCTTTCTACTTTCTGAGCTTCTCTGCCAGGAGATGGCTCTATTTTAATTACATGGATGTTCTGATAAAAGGGTAAAAAAAAAAATTTTTTTTTCAGGAAAGTTTAACATTTATGAAGATTTACTCCAAGACCCAACTAAAAGACCTGAAAAACCAAAAGTTTATCTGCCTTAATATTTTATTTGTTCACATATTTAGAAAAAAATTGATTCTGGAATTTATTTGGTTTCATGTAATCCCTTCCTGAGTGTGCATCAAGATATCCAGGAAGTTATTTGGAATACAGATTCTTGGGCCCTATTCTAGATTTCTACTAAATCAACACATCTGACAGTGTGGCCAATAGATTTGTATCTTTAAATAATTCTCCACAGCCAGAACCCACTGGTCTAACCCCCGTGGTGCAACTGGTGCTTGGCATGGTGATCAAAAACCTAAATTTTATGCTTGGCTCTGCCATTGATTGCATAAGATTGGCAGATTGTCAAGTTATTTGGAACCCTATTTCTTCATCTATAAAATAAAGAACTTAGACAAGATCATCTCTATGTTTCAATAATAATGTTTATGAGTTTATTAAGCAGTCCTTTGGGTTATTCTAAAGAAAGTGGGGATATGAATTAGAGACACGGATAATAATGTGTTCTTAATTAAGAATTACTCACAGGGCCATGAACTCTGATGTGATGTGTCTCTGAGTTTCTCCATCCATCTTCAATCAGCTGAGGCTTTGTGACCACAACCCAGTAGTTCTTTCATCAGAAACTGCCTGGCAACAAGGGTGTTTCTGACCCAGTGAAAAGCAAGACCACATAAATGCTCCCACCCCTGACCATTGCTGAGGGAATTTTCACGGGAAACTCCCAAACCTACAAATTGGGTGAACGTGTGAAAACCTCATTGTATTAATGGAGGAACAGTCAGTAGAAAGGAATGCTGGGAGAGATGAACCGAACTGATTGTTTGGCAAATGTGGAGCATAAATTCTGCTCCACATATAGGCACCTGGGTGTCTCCTGCCTCCCCTGCCTTATCTCACATGGCAAAAACTGTTTAGATGAGATATGTTTCTCAGGGCTCATAAATTAGCTGCTGTTGATGGTTCTAGGTCATCGTGGTTGTTTAGAGCTTCAGGAAATCCCAGTCCTCAGAAAATGACCTTCAGGCCTGTCCGTCATGCTGAACATCTTTTCTCCCTCCATTTATATCAGGTGATTGAACAAAAAGGGTCAGGGTGGGGAAACGCACTGGCTGGAGCTCTTGCCCTTGTCTGCACTATTGAGTCATCACCTCATGCCAAATTGCTCAAATAAGTCTGGTCATGTTCACGTTCAGCAGTGAGGAGGATACTCTGCATGACTCGCATGAGGACATGAAATGCCAGCGGGATTCGTATAATCAACGTCTTGGCTTTTGCCAAGAAGGGTGGGTGGAGTCGTGTGCCACATGCAAGGGATTCCTAAATGTTTACTCTAATTTGCTGCCTGGTTATATTTGACTTCTGTGGGTTGGCACAGCAGCCCTTCGATTTAACTCTGGCTCTTCTAATTGTTGGAGGAGCAGTCAGGGACTTTTAAACTAATGTTTAAAATACAGTTGTGTGGGGCCTTTTTTTCCTTTTTCTTCAGAGTTGGAACTCGATGCTGTGGTTCATCTGTAGGTTATGGGTGGGGGTAGAGGATGGGTTAAATTTGGATTCTGGATCATACTCCTGAACTGTGCCTGACTTCTCCATTCTCTTCTTCCTTTCTGTGTCCATAATGTGGCTAATAACAGCACCTGCTTCATGGAGTTACTGGGAAGATTAAGCTAGTTAATACATGTTCAACACTGAACATGATGCCTATTAGATAGTAAGCTCTCAAGAAATGCAACTGGATTGGAAACACCCAATAAACATCAAGTCATATGTGTGCACATCTTCCCGGATCCCTCTTATGTAGAAATGACCTTTCCTACCTGGAAGTCAACAGAAACCAAGATTCATGAAGTCTAAATTCTATGCCAGGAACCCATGAAGCCATAGGACCTTGAGAGTTGTTACATTTCTGGCCCAGGTCAGAAGATTTATTGAGGGCTAATTACAAAATGTCATTGATCATATGCTGCTGTATACCTGAAATAAAGACCTGAAAAATATATTTTGCTTCTGTTTTCTGTAAAACCATGCTCAGTGCATGTTCTTTGCCTTTCTTTCTTCTAGATTGGTGCATTGCAAACTTTGATGCACACGTGAATCACCTTGGGTCTTGTTCAAATACAGATTCTCCTGCAGCATGTTTGGGTAGAGCTTGAGATTGCTACCAGGGGATGCAAACTCTATTGTTCTATTGGACCACACTTGAATAGTGAGTTGTTGGCTGCCAAGGCTATTATTCAATTCTGAGGTTTTTGTTTGTTTGTTTGTTTGTTTTGTTTTTGGTACTGGGGTTTGAACTTAGGGGCATTCAACTACTGAGCTAAATCGCCAGCCCTATTTTGTATTTTATTTAGAGACAGGGTCTCACTGAGTTGCTTAGCACCTCGCTTTTTGCTGAGGCTGGCTTTGAACTTGCAATCCTCCTGCCTGAGTTTTGATTCCATTGTTCTGGGAGAGGCCAAAGGCACTGGTGCTGTGACACTAAACTAGAATCCATTTTATAGGTAATTTTAGGTGTGGTGCATGTAGAAGATGTAACAGGTAGGACAATATTTTTCAACTGTGACTACATATAGAATCACTTGGTGAGCTTTAGAAAAGTACTCCAGAATCCACACTACTCTAATGGAATATAAAAGCTTGATGGTGGGAGATATGGTTCAAGTATTTTTCCCCGTTTTTTATTGGTGCATTAAAGCTATGCATACTGATAGAATTTGTTGATACATATTTATACATGCACATAATAAAATATAACAATATAATATGGTTCAAGCATTTTTTTAAAAAAAACACCACAGGTGATCTTAATGTGCATCCAAAGATAAGCATTGCTGTTCTAAGATAGTGTTTTTCCAATGTTAGTATGTCTCAACATCACTTGAAGAGCTTGTTTTAAAGCTTGCTGGATCTCGCTCCCAACATATCAGATTTAGTAGGTCTGTATGGAGGTCTGAGAAGTTGGATTTCTAACAAATCTCCAGGTGAAATTATGGGGGTAGTCTGAAGACCACACTTGGAGAACCACTGCCCTAGCATCTAGTAGGTCATCCATCCATCCATCCATCCATCCTTCCATCCAATGTTTGCAGAGGTACTATGTGGCATGCAGAGTCCTTATTGTGTGGCATACAGCATTCTAGGTGGGAATATAGTGATGGTTCTTAGCAGCTTAGGAAGAGGGAACTTCAGCCAGTGAGCAGGAAGCATTGGACACATTTGGAAACACAGGAGAGGCACTGATCCCAGGAAGTTATGTCCAAGTGGAAATCTTAATGATAACTCAGAATTAACCACAATGTAATTCAACACTGACAAGAGGGGCAGACTAAATAGACTGTGTCAGGCAGAAGGCCATTTTTGTGTTGAGGGCAATCCCAAGAGCATCAGAGCTCACCAGTGGAGACTGAGGTGCCAGGAAGGGAAGGAGGAAGAGTGGAGAGTGTTCAAGAGACACGGCTGGAGAGATAAGCAGAAGCCAGCTTACAAAAAAACAAAAAAACTCTGTGTGCCATTCAGACGTTATCCTGAAGACAGGAGGGTGCCAATGAAGCATTTCAAGTAGGAGAGTGACACAATCAGTATTACTTCTTCAAAGTATTCTGGCTACAGGATGGAGAATGGAATGGAGTGGAGGTAGGAAGAATGGTTTCGTGGAAGAAAGGCAAAGATATTGTCATTTTAAGATGTTGACTTGCAAATTCGCTAGTGGCCTTTTCCTTAGACAACCAGATATAACTTTGCATTTCAGTGTGTAAAGTCTGGAGCAGACATAGGACAGTTGAGAAGGGGACTTTAAGGATGAGAGAGGTGTGGTGGAGTGGAATATCTCCATGAGAGACGTTTTTGAATTGGAATCAGAAGTGAGCAAAAAAAGAAACTTCTTTTCAATTCAAGACTTATCTGAAACCTATTTTGGGGAATTATTAGCCACTTCAACAAATATTTAGCACTCTTAGTTTAATTCTATAATCTTAAGAAGGTTACCTGACCTTGAAAACAATTGATCAAGCTGGACAATGCAACCATGAGAATTTTCAGTGCTACCTGGACAGTTGGGTCCTTACCCATCCTAAAGCCACTGCCACCTTTGATCAGGATTATTGTTCTTTCTGAGACTCTGCCAATCATAATAGAGATGTAGGCCTGAAGGGGTAATGATGATCAACTCATCTTCCTTTCTCATCTCACAAAGACTGAGCAGTGTACATGTGTCCTTGAGTGTGGAAAACTACAAGGGCACCTGGTCTTTCTGACGTTTGTGTGGATTCACAAACTCCCAAAGCACCATATTATTTTTAAATTAGAAATTTCTGAACAGATGGAGAATTCAGAGCTCTTACAGCTAAATGCTAAGGAAATATTTATTGATGTCAGGATATTTTAAATTATGGTCTTCTCTCTCCTAAAATATTTCCTGGCCATCAAATTAGCCACCAAAGGAAATCCTTCAGCATTTCTAATGCTCATTCTGCTTCTCCTAGTAGAATTTCAAGCTGCTTTGCAGACCAAGTTGTTCTAGTGTTTTTAACAATTGGAAAGACAGGTACATTTGTTTATTTATTTAGACTGTACATACTCGGTCTATACATTAGATTATTTGGGATTCACAGCAATAGTGTGGGGTAGTTTTCATCATTCTAATCTTGCAGAAGAAGTTTAAATATGGAGTTCAAGACAACATGGCTGGCATGCTGGGGCACCAACACTGGGTCCGTGTGACACAAAAACTTATCAGTGAGTTTAAAGAGTTTAACTTAAAAAGATGACTCTACTTGGAGAAAACTAAAACTAAATTGAAAAATGGCCCCAGGCTCTTTAGTTGAGAGAGAAGCAAAACTTGGATTATGGTGAGAAGCTACAACTGGCCGCAAGTTCAGACCTGTTAAGGCAGAATGTTCTTGTGCTTTGGATCTCACCCTTGATCTTCATGTTAGTCACACGGAATGGTGCCTTAAAAGGCTATACCCTGGTTAGGTGTCCCCTCAAAGTGGCCTGTAAAACCTTCTGAGCTTAAAAATCACCCTGGAGCAAAGCTTAGCACAAAGGAAATAATCATTATTTCTCTTTAAACTTGGGATATTGAGGGCAACTAGGATGAAAGTTATCTCCCCTTGTCAATCTTCTCACCTTAGAGACACACCTCTTTTTGCCTGGTTTCTTCATTCTCATTGGACCTCTGGGGGTTAAAGCAAAAATGTTGCTAATCACAACACTGAGTGGTAGGTGTTTGAATAACCACACATTTGGCAGTTCCTAATGTATTTATTCCCACTGCACACCAACCCGATGTCACTCAGCAAGAATGCATGATGCATTGTTGGATAACTTTTGAAGCCAAAACACAAATGGGTGGGAATGCGACTACCTTAACTTCTGTTAGATTCCCCAAGTTTTTTTTTTTTTCTTTACTACTCTAAGTGTGATTCACGGATGTGGCTTTGGTATTGCCTGGGAGTTTATTAGAAACCCAGGAATGCAAAATCTCAGGCTCCACACTTGACCAGAATATGCATTTTAGCAAGAATCCGCCCTCCCTATCCTTGAGACACTTTAGGTTTAAAATGCCTGGAGAACTGTTGTGAGGGAAGCGGGTCTTCCATTCTTTCCAGGATGCACTGGTTACGAGAAAGAGCCTTGGCGAGAACCTCCAGAGACACAATGCCTTTCAGAGTTTGTTTCCTGTTTGATAACTCACCAAATCTTTAAAACTGGAATGTGAATCGTGGGTTCAGCCAAGGAACTGGGTGAGAGTTAATGGATCAATCTGCTCTCCCCCGACAGTGCTTTTACCACTGACTTCTGGAATGTGTTTGATGAAAAGAAAGCAACTTCTTCAGACAGAAGATACTGATGTAGCCTGCTGAGGTTAGGACCTACTGGAACAATACACCAATGTTATCAGGGCTTCATTTGACTCCAACTCCATTCCAAAACTGAGGATGGGGAGGGAAAGCATGTTTTAAAGGTTTGGCTGTCAGTCGTCATTATTATAAATAGACTTAGGCTTTGCCTCTCCCCGGGGGAAGGTAGGCATCATTGTTCAGTTCTTGTTTAGATTAAGAGTTTCTTTTCAATAGCTTTAAAAAAACTGAGTCTGAAAAATGGAACTAGTAGCAAAGTCACATTGCATCATTTATCTTTCCAGAAGCTTGGATATGTTGGAAGTCAAACTAGGAAAAGGAAGTTCTCTCTTCTTTCCCATCATCAGTGAATGCTCTTTATCAATGAATAACTAACAAAGAGTTCACCTCTAGTTACTATTGTGTTTGCCCCAGAATTTCAGGATAATAAAAAGTAAGGAGAGTCAGAAGAATCCCAACTCACTGAGGTCTCTCCATCAACCTCCACCTGGGATTTATACTTTATCAGCACTTGGAACCTCTAATAGCTGATCTCCCAAATAAACATCTTGCATCTTTCTCACTATGGTTAAGTGAGAGTCTGAATATAAACCAATCGACCTCAGTCCAGGTTCAAAATGTGGTTGTCAGGTGCAAAACTAACCAATGATCTGTAGGTAGATGAGTGTAAAATAAGGCCCACAGACTGTCAGAAAGAGACAATTTTGAAATAAAGTTGTAGTGGCAGGTGCAGGATGAGCTTTAAGTTCATTATGGCTGCCTTTGGTTATTATATGCATCCAGGACCCATTAAGAATAGTACTCAGCATTTGACTTGTATTTCTTGGAGTGGGTCAATTTCTGGGAGTTAGGTCAATTGACCTGCTCTCTATAACATGCCACTCTTTTGTTAGGGTTGGCAAGCATTACAAAATAACTGGAGTCAGTTAGTTAGAAAACCCACCTGGGGTTTGTAAAGATACGTTGTACTTCATTAGCACCAAGAAACTGAGCCAACCAACAGCCAAGGTCATATAGTACACCTGGCTTGGAAGGACCATCCCATCGGAATTAATCAAAACTGAAATGTAAATGGCTGTCCTGAGCAGATGGGGAATCTAGTGTGAAACTAGCACATTGGAGCCAAAAAAAAAAAACACCTGAAAGACTTAAGCTCACCAAGGAACTCTGTTGGCTCAACAAGCATTTCAATTTTTCCCACTTAGCTAAGCCCATTAACATTAAGAGCTTTATTAGATTAACTGGCTTCTGGTAGAATTTTCAAGGCTCAGCCATCATAGCACTCTTCCTCAGCAAAAAGTTTCCCTTGTGAACATGGTTTATTTTTGTATTTCTTCAGCTCCACAGATACATGCGGTTCTCAGAAAGGCAAGGCACCTGTCTATGAATGTCGTTTTCAGAAAGGTGAACTGCTTGCGAAGAGGACAGACAAGAGCCTGGTGTTCAGTCCTCTCCCTTGTGGTGCTTCCTAGATGAGCTTGGGAACACAGATGGGCCTTTATGCAAAGAAAGGGTTCCCCTGGAAGCACACCTGATTACACTCAACCTGGATTCAAAGAGCCCTGTGCCATGTCAGAGGAAAATGTTCTATCATAAATCTCCAGAAATGGAAAAGGTCAAAGTCACTCCTGGTAATTAGCCTGCTGAAATACAGTGGCTCTGCTTTTTGTTTAACCTTTTAAGAAAAGGGCTCCACTCCCACAAGGCTCAACAAGCAGCCTTTCATTAGGCACATCCTCGACACTCCCACCCCTCTTCTTAACCCCTTCCCCCACCTGCAGCCCCAGTAGGGCATGATTTTGGTGTGTTGGAACTCCCTAATTTGGGATGGATTGGTGTTTTCTTTCAGGGTAGTCTATGCACTCCTAACCACTTGATATTCATGGAATGGTACCATTTTTGCAGAGTATTAGTAAATTGCATATAGCTTGACCTCTCAGAAATAGCATCATTTTTAGCATCCAGAAAAATCTGTAGGTATGCACTGGCAGTTAAATTTTTTTTCTTTTTTGCCAAGCAGTTTAGCAATATGCATGTGAATTTTGGTGTTCTGTTACTGTGTAGAACTGCTCTGTCCAATTCAGTAGCTACTAGCTAGTCTGAACTGAGATGGGCTGTAAGTGTAAAATATGCATTGGATTTTGAAGACAGAGTTATAAAGAAATGCATGTAAAATATCTTATTATTAATTTTCATGTGGATTGTGTGTCAAAATGATATTTTGGGTATATCAGGTTAGATAAAGATATTATTAGGCTTGATTTCATCAGACCTTCTGCTTTTTATAAAGTCGCTGTAAGGAAATTTAAGATTACAAACATGGCTGGCTTTTTCTTTCTATTGGACAGTGCTGATGCAGCAGAACATTTTGATTTTCTGTGTGTAGATACAGGAAAAGGAACAATGTGATCTATTTCATTTGGGAATCAAAGATTTGGCATACAATTTTGCCCTGCCTTGTATTATTATATATTTGTATTGTTCTTCCAATGACCTAGTTCCATTGGAATCTTCTAGAATATAAATAAAACAATTTAGACTTATTTTGTGTCTTTGTGCAGTGCTGGGCACACAGTATAGGTTTAGTCAATGCTTGTTCATGGGGTACAACTAATAGAACAGGGTTATTTGACTATAGGTTGGCTCTAGGCTATATGTAACTCTAGCTTTGAAAACCTTGTATTTTAATAGTGTTTATTCTAACTAATCAAAAATAGAGGGTGGTGTTACACTCATCTCTTGAACCAATGCTGATCTTTGCTTACAATGTTGGAATAAGAGTTTCAGTCATGCTGGGGCGTGGTGGTGCATGACTGTAATCCCAGCGGCTTGGGAGGTTGAGGCAGGAGAATCATGAGTTCATAGCCAGCCTCAGCAAAAGCGAGGCACTAAGCAACTCAGTGAGACCCTGTCTCTAAATGGAATACAAAATAGGGCTGGGGATGTGGTTTAGTGGTCAAGTGCCCCTGAGTTCAATCCCCAGGACATCTCCCCGCGGCGGGGGAACCTTAATAGAACTTTTAACAATAGTAATAAGTTATAAGTATCAATCAAATTGCTCCAGGAAACTTCCCCTTTGATCAAAGGAAGTAACTATAAAGAAGTCAACATACTTAAAAGGGCCTGTTGCAGATCTCCTCGAATGGGACCAATTGATGCATGTTGGATCATTTGAATCCTTTTAAGCCACTGGTTTTGAGGACTAATTGTGCTTCCTGCCTTACTCCACTGAGTTGATGTAACACGGATGTAGGACCATGGTGTGGGGGGTGTTCAAGGTTAAGAAGCATGACTAGACTATTACTAAGGAAGAGAGAAGTAGAGGAGAATAGGGTTAGTCACAGTGAGGTGTCACAAGGAAAAAAAAAGTAAAAAGCGCTAATCTAATCAGTTGGCAGTCCAAGCCAAGTCCTGAGCTTTGAGTTGACCAGTCTGACTTAACTCTGGTCTACAGTGCTTAATTCAGGCCTTGTTATGTTTTATTTCTAAATAAAATACTCATTGTCTCTATGTATTTCAATTCCTGGAGCTCATCTCAATTTGTAGAAGAGTTTCCATCTGAAGCACTGATGAATAAAGCAGAAGATGAACGAATCATTTTACTATAAACTAGAATAAGGCAGTGTGGCCCAGTGAGATGGGTTTAGCCCCGATTGCCCCTGGGATGCTTCACACTGGAGGTACTGCCTCCTATTGTCTTGGGAGACTCAGTGCTCACTGTGTCACCAGATGAAGTGGGGACCATGTGTAATCCCTAAACGGAGACCCAGCATGACCGCATATTAAAGGAGGAGTTTCAGACTTGACAGATCTTTTTCAGGGTGAAACTTTGGAGAGAAGAAATGAAAGAAGGGGAAGTCCTTAGTTCTTCTGGGAGAAGCCTCCTTCAAGCTGTGTTAAGTTAGCCAAAAACTTAGTTTTTCCCTTCTTCAGCCTGGTCTCATGGGGAGCACAGGATCTTGCATTAGGCTACAGAAACACTCCCGCCTTCATGTCAAGAAGCTGTTGTTTTATATCCATCTCAGTCACTATCTGTGGTCTGGGCAGGGGACACCATCTTCTAGGCAAGGTGGCTTCTGGTGGCTCTTAGCAGTTCTCTGGAGAATGTGGAATGAGCCCTGAGTGGCCGATGCTCTCAGCAGTTGGGGGAAGAACATCCCCTGCCTAGTGGAAGGATATGGGCAGGGCCTTAGAGGACCCACCATCCTGCACAGCTCTTTCTCTACTTGTGCTCCTGTTTTTCCAGGTTTCCTTGTCCCGTTCCTCCATGTTCCTTGCTTTCTAACCTCACAGTTCCCTAATCTAAAAACCAAGTACCGGCTGCCTCACTTCTACGAGGGGGCAGACTCACAGTCCTCTAAAGCCCTCTTCCACGTTCTCCTAATAGGTCAAAGGCTGGGGAGTTATCCTTTCCTGGAAATCAAGGGGCTTCTGTAGAAAGAATATTGCCCAATGAGGGATCCCGAAGGTTTCAGGCTATCTGATCCGTTAGGTCTGGAGAAAGCACCTGGCCAGCGCTGCTCAGCCACACCTTGAGAATTGCCACCTCCACTGGTTTTCCACAGAGCCGAATTCATCCGAATTCTGTACATCATATCACCTCTTCTGGGTGGTGCTGTGCTGAGCTTAGAAATTAAGGAAACCTAACACCATCAGCGCAAGTGGCAATCAGGGCAGACATTGTCTGAGGACAAAGTCAGGGGATGAAGGCCCATTCTGTCCTGCTGTCCTCTGCATGTGCAGGAACAATAGCAGCCCCTGCTTCCATCAGTGTGTATTAAGTCTCATTTTTCTGCTTTCTTTTGATCTGTTACCTTTGTCTTTCCATCTTCTCCCTCCACTTCCTTTCTCTTGATCCAAAAATAATGCAGTAACGCACTAAACCAACCTCTTTGTCACTAGATAGGGACACCCAAATGATGAGGGAATTGCTCTGTACCTGACAAATCCAAATGTCCTTGGAGTAAATTATATTTAGCTATCTGACCAAACAGTTTAGAATGGAGGTAACTAATGCACTTCTTCACCAGGATAGACTGTACTGCATGACAAGGAGATGGGTTCTGGAATCATAACAGCTGCATTTAGATCCAGATCCTGCCATTTACTAGCTGTGTGACCTTGAGCAAATGACTTGACCGTGCTGTGCTGCGAGCTTCCTGAAAGTTTCCCAGAAGACTTGACTTTTCAGATCCAATGGGTACATATTGTCCAAGGCAGAAATAGTGTAATCATCATCATACATAAATATAAATCACTAATATAAATCCTAGTGAAGTCATTAAAACACAAATATGAAGAAAGACTTTTCATGAGCTTTTAGACAAACATTCATCCATTGGGAAGCAGTCAGAGTTTTCTCAAAAATAAGCACAGAAAATAATGCCAAAGAAAGTAGAATAGTGTTCACAGGATCCTGAGGAAAAATGTTAGCTGAGAATTTTAGGTTCATCCAATCACCCTTCAAGCGTAAATTTAAATAACAGAATATTCAAGAGCCTTCCTTGAAAACAAACAAAGCAGACTAAATGTTGGAATAGTTACTCCATTCAATGAACCAAAGAATCAATATTAAGAACTTAAAAATGGAGCAGCCATGATAAAAGGGCCATTTATGGAGAACATTGGTGTTATTTAACTCTAGCAATAAAAACTAAACTACCATTGAAGTTAGGTTACAGAACAGAATGTAAGTGTCATAAAACTAAAATATAAAAATAATATACTTAATAAATAAGGAATGCTAGAGTCCACATTTTTCATTAAGAAGAGTCAATAGATACCATCTAATGGCTAACAGTTTTCACATTGTTCTTTAGAGACATACTTTAGAAACTGATTCATTTTGTGAAGAAGCATTCTTTTCCTGAAGTTGAATAATTTTTTAAGCTTTCTTTCTTTACTTTTAAATTTGAGAAAAATTACATTTAAAGTTTTTATTTCAAAATGTCATAATAGCAGTGGCACATGCCTGTAATCACAGTGACTTGGGAGGCTGAGGTAGGAGGATTGCAAGTTCAAAGCCAACCTCAGCTACTTAGTGAGACCCTAAGCAACTTAGCCAGATCCTGTCTCAATATAAAAAATGAAAAGCGGTGATCACTAGGTGGTTAAGGGATCCTGGATTCAATCCTTGGTACCCCCCTCCAAAAAAAAAAAAAAAAAAAAAACTCATGATAATGATTCTTATGCATATAAATATTGATTGATTGATTAATCTACCGTCCTTCTTTCCTCTTTTCTCCCATTCATCCATCTTTTCATCCATCCTCTGGGTTTATTCATAGAAAGAAGTCTTTGGTGAAGATCTTCAAAGGTGAATAGCCATTGTTTCTGGGTGGAAATGATCTAGGTAATTTCAAATTTTACTCTTCATTTTTTCATGACTTGAATGACTTACTATGAGTGCACATCATTTAAATACAAATCATAAAGACGTCACATTCAAGAGACTGATGAAAATCTGCTGATATTGTTAAGTGAAAATGGGCACCATGTAGCCTCATCAGTGTTTGACAATGGATGTGAATACATATACCTAGACATTCTCTGGAATGGTTTCCAACAATCAGATAATAGTGGTTACTGAAGACACGGGAATGGGAAAATGTTAAGTGGGAGATATCCTTCTTTATTTTTTTTTTAATTTTCTAACACATTTCTATAACACTTTGTAATGATGTTGGAAAATGCTAGGAGAAAAAGGAGAAATGCTAAATACCATCTTTAGGCTGTAAGAGGAAGACCATTGACATGACTTTGGGTTTGTTTTCTTAAAGAGTCCTAAAACCTTTATTGTCAATTCCTCCTCCAGCATCCAAGCCATGATCCTGTTTCCAGGGCATCCTCTTTTTCTATCTGCCTTACACAAGCTCTTTAGTCTCAAAATCAAGTTCTCATTTATGTGAATGGGTTCGCCTCTCATTTCTTAAATGATTCTAGGTCAGAAGCACATAGAAAAGACTAAGACGGAAGGGGACGTGGAAACAGGCCTAATAGAGCAAATGCAATGATAAATAGCAATGGACACTTCCTACAACAGTAACTTGGGAGCCGTGGGGACTGCATGAACAGAAGACACAGACTGTCTAGAGGGAGTGGGTCTCACTAAACGGTGACCCGTGTTTTCATGTTGGGATAGGGCACCGTGTGACAAGGTAGTCTGGAAAAATTTTGAAATGTAGATTTGTAATTTACATTTCCCAATTTTAACATGCTGTTTGAGTCATTCAAATAATAATTTTAAAAGGGTACCGTGGGTGACCACTCAACACATCTGTGCGGGCTGGAATGGGACTATTGGCCGCCATTTTTCAACATCTGTTACAGCTCACAAAGGGTGTGCCTTTGAGCTTCAGTGGTAATTGTTACAGGGCACTCATCACCACAGGTATGAAGGATGGCAAGGCAGGCTTTAAATTGTGCGGGCCCTAGAGAAGGGTGTTTTTACCCTTTAGCTCCCACTAACCCTTTGGAAAGCTTTTCTTAAGAGGTGGAAGGCCAAGTAGAGAGTGTCCACAAGGAGGTGATACTTGGTGTCCACTGTGGATGAGGATCATGGAATTTCTCAGGCTCCTTGAATGAAAGCAAAAGTGAGCTTCAGTTGTAGGCAATAACCCCCAACAATGTCTAGTTTGTGAGCCAAGCCAAAGAAACTCTGTCCATTCTCCTCTGGTATTTGGCAGAGAGAGATAAAAATCCTAGCATTAAATTGTGGGTGGCATACTTCTGAATATTTGTCGGCATTTTTAGCTTCTATTGGCCTACTTGTACCACCTAAGATGTGGCTTCTGCAACTACTCTGATTTATTGCGCTCTTTTTCATGAAAAAAGTACCTTGGACATAACAAACAAAGCGTCAGCCTACACAGCGACATGCGTTTTTGCCAAGATCTTACAATCATATTACAAGATAAAGCCCAGGACGCCTCCTGCTTAAAGATGTTCTGTAAGATGGCCCAAAATACTAACAGCAATTTGATTAATAATCCCATCTGTTTCACTCCTTGAATTTGTTTCCAGGGAAAACGTGCCTTTGATCACTAAGCGCTGACGAGGGTATAACCTGGCCCGAGGTGTTTCCCTGGAGTGAAATATGCAGCACTTCTCAACTCCCAATTCCATTTAATTTATTGTTTGTTTTTGCTCAAGAAGAGCCTGTTTTTACAGCTGAACAGAATTGGAAGCTGGTTTGGGGTGTTTCATTTCCTTACATGAAGAGTTATAATGCAGGGGATGGTAACCAGCTGTTTCTACCCTCGCTAAAGACAGAGAAAAGGGGAATAAGCTTGTACTGAAGCACAAGGGACTTAGGCTAGTTGTGAGAAGGAACTTCCCAAAGTTGCCCAGGGAGGCTGAGACTATCTTCCATGGCCATCTGATTTCCAAATAAATGGCTGTGGTGATGGGATGGAGTGTCAATTTTTGAATGTGGAATGATTTCTTGCAAGTTAATTATTATACACAGCTGCTGATAAAAAATTTAGATTATATGAACCTCTACTTAAATCAATTATATTGAAACTAAATATAAAGAACTCACTACTTCCTAATAATTTGAGTTCATTTTAGTTTTATGTATGTGCCTGAGGTTATTTACATCTATTGTATTGGTTTGGGTCCATTTTGTGTTGCTATCACAGAATTCCTGAGACTGGATAATTTATGAAGAAAATAAATGGGTTTTCTCATAGTTCTGGAGAATGAGGGAGTCCAAAGGTCAAGTTCCAGCACCTGGTGTCAGCTTTCTTGCTGTGCCTTCATGTGATAAACGGGAGAGTGGGAAAAGAGGAACGCTATATTCTCATATGGCAGAACCAAAGAGCCAGAAAAAGGGGCAGACTCTGTGCTCTCATATGGAACAAATGCAGAAGGGTGAGAATCCATTTTTGCAAGAGATTTTTGTGGCAGCATTAATCCTAAACAGCTTTTGTTAGTCCCTACTTCCCATCACTGGTGCATTAGGGATTAAGTTTCTGACACATGAGTTTCACAGGACACTCAAACATCATAGTAGTCTTTGTGCAGTGGAATTGTGGAATTGCGTTGTTAGTTTGAAACCTGTCTGGGGTGATATTTACACCATGGGAATTGAAGGACTCTATAAATCAGGGTTTTCCCAGAGTCAGAGGATGGGGGGGGGGGGAGAGAGAGGAGGAAAGAATAAAAGAAAATCATTCTAGCGACTTTGATGCCTGCCTTCCTGATATTATCTCAAATCTTTTTGCAGTAAGCATTATAAGTAAAAGCTCTTTTAGGAAAAAAAATATATATATTCAGAATTTCTTAAGTCCAGAAACTCCCTTCATTTTGCCTTGTACACAAAGCAAAATACAGACTTGATGGTAATGATTATGTGTTCAAACCCCTGTGGTTTACCACTTACCATCTAAGCCAAAGCTATTCAATAGTAATTTAATGTAGGACAAATATGTAATTTTAATTTTTCTGATAGCTAAATAAAAAAATAAAATAAAAAGAAACAGGAGAAATCAATCTTAGTAATGTTTCATTTAACCCAATATTTCAAATATTAGTGATGTGCAATTTATTTATTTATTGGAAATGTGTCTTTGAAATCTGGTATGCACATTCACAGAAATTCTCAATCAGACTAGTCTTGTCTTAAAGAGCTCACTAGCACATTTGGCTAGTGGCTACCATCTTGGAAAATACTGGTCTATGTTCTTGGGAATGCAAAGGCTGGGCTATGACCATGGCCATTGCCCATATGGACTTGCACACTAGTGCACATAGAAGTTTATCTCTTATTAACCTCACTCTCAATTTGTAGACATGGGGTGATTGACTTTCAATGAGTTTGTGGAATTGTCCTATTGTATACATTGCTATACTTAGTGCTTTCAACTGGATTCATACCTCAGTTTCTGAATTGCATTGTGCATTGGATCAATGCGTGAATCAGACTCTCAACTATCATATTCCCAAGGCCTCATCATCTACTAGTGGAGTGACTTTGAACTAATTATTCAACTCCTCAGTGCCTCACTTTGCTCATATATAAAATGAGAAAAATTACAGGATCCACCTTACATGTATGGATGTTTATATACATGTTCATTTTAAATACATTATAGAATGCTTACAGTAAAGGTTGGAATCCATGTGTTCAATAACTGTTCACATTGGTACAATATTAAAAAGTAAGTATTTAATGGTTTGAATAAAGAGAATAGTAGTTATGGAAAATAAGAGGATACTGTTGGATAATTCTTAATCTGGAAGAGTTAAGTTGCTTTATGAGTATATTTGTATATTTAATATATTAATATTTAATATAAATATATTAATATGCTTAATATATTAATTTAAATATATTAATATCTGTATATTTATTTTTATACAAATAGAAGTTTTCTGATTGCTATTTCATGAATATTCATATAACAATTTTGCTTTTTGTGTGTGAAAGATAAAAGTGTTATCTTCTGGTTCTAGTATTACCATTCTTTTGAAAGTAGTAAATTTGTATTTTTTTCTCAATGAGACAATGCTCATATATAATGATACCAATTTATTCAACCTTTTTTCAGTCTGATATTCCAAAATATTTCAGAAATCAACTGCCATCTACTTCTAGGCCATCCTACCTGAAGTCCCCTTGAGACATGAGGGGAAGAATACATAGATTTTCCATTCTACACTGAAAACTTCACGGGGGAGTTTGAAGAAAAATTGATAGGCAAATCAAATTGTGTGGGTGAATATGCGTGTGTGTCTGTGTCTGTGAGTGTGTTCATAATATTTGGGAACCAATTTGTGTTTCTCAACAGAATTTTCGTTTTGCTTTGTGGTGTCCGTGTGGGCCATTCTTTATTTGATCAACACAAGCTTTGGCATGCTTTAAAGGAGTCAGTTAATTCAGCTATGTTGGAATTTCTTTAGAAGTTGGGATGGTATTTCCATTACCCAGAAGGGTGTTGTAATTAACGAGAACAAATGCCATTGGGATAAAATTATGATGGGGCTAATACTTTTCGATGCTGTCGGTCTTTTAATATCAATGTAATTTTTCTCCTAAATGTATATTTCACACTTGGCCCGGGAATTATGGAAAACATCATTTAATTCAGTTGAAAAAATGTTAAATTCCTGCAGTACAGTCAACACTATTCATGCTGTAATTAGAGAATACTTTTTAAAATGCATATAATACAGTCTTTCCATTAAGTACCTTTAAATATCGTTGGGTAAGACTAGACATCAAAGAGTTGGATAGCAATATAAAATAATGAGTGATTATGTCCTCAGATGAATGTTTAGCTTTTACAGTTGACTTTTCTTTTTTATTTTTCCTTCTTTTTTTTTTCTTTCTTTATTTTGGATTTTACTGAAGAACAAGCCAACTTAAAAGTTACTGGCTTAAAGTGGCAACCATTTTATTTAGCTCACACCTTGTGGGTTGTCTCCGATTTTCTGCTCTGGGCCAGGTTTGCTGATCTCTGCTGGGTTCTCTCACAGCTTGTAGTAAGTTGGCAAGTTGTGGTTTGATCCACGATGATTTCATTCCAGTGGTTGGCAGGCTGGTTAGTCCTTGTGAGTCTTTATTGGGGCAGTTTTTCTCTGCTCAATGTGGTTTCTCAATCTCCAGCAGGTTTGGGTTCCTTCAATTGATCGCCCAAGAATCCCAAAGAACTTGAATTTGGGCACTTTTCAAGACTCCTCCTGTTTCACATTTGCTAATGCTGATTCTCTAGAAAGTTGGACATTATTTGCAGTTTTATTATGTATACAACTCCTTTTTAGAGATCTCTTCATAAACAGAAACCTGAAGATGAAATTGGAGAACTCTATCAAAAGGTGTCAGGAGTGGATAAAGATTATAAATTATTATATTATAATATATATGGATATTATATGAATACATGTATAATATGTATAATATATATGCATATAATATGTATATAATTATATATAATATAATATGTTCTATTACATATGTTATAATATATAATATGTTACAAATATATCATTTATATACTATAAATATATAAACTATTTTATTATGAAGATTATTGTAAAACAATCTAAAAAAGATTTAAAGTATAAAGGAAGATGTATGGAGATTATGTGCAAATACTACAACATTTTTATGCAAGGACTTGAGCCTCTACAAATTTTGTTACTTGAGGATCCTGAAAATAATTTCTCACAGATACTGAAGGATGACTGTATATTCAGAGATTCAATGTCATGCTTGTCCTTAGTAAGTGCTTAAAGAATGCCTGCTATTATTTTTACTCGTTATAGCCCCCTCAACTCAATATATGATTCCTTCTGGATCCGTTTATAACCCTGACCTTGGATAGTATGTTGTTAACATCTCTGGGCCTCAGTTTCTTCTCAGTAAAATGGGATGTGACCTGTTTTCAACCTCACATCTACGTAAAAGTGAGATAGTGTTTGTGGACATAACTTCCAAAGAATGGGAACTCAATAAATGGGGAGAAATGGAATAGTATCTCCTTTAACACTGTTTTGTATTATATGGGGAAATGATGGAGTCTTATAAGGAATTTTTCAAAGGGAAGATTGATATTTGTCTAAATGGTTTAAATTTTGATCTAAATTATTATTTGCATATAATCAAATGCTTTAAATCATCTCTAAATTATTTTTAATAATCTTTATAATAATTTATAGTATTACATTTATAGTATTAAATAATATATTTATAATATTATAATTTATAATCTCTATCCATTCTTGACACCTTCTGATAGAGTTTTCCAACTTCATCTTCTGATTTAATTCTATAAAGAGATATAAAAATGAGTTGTATACATAACAAAAGTGGAAATTGAATTGCAAGCCAAGTCTATCTGACTATCTTTTGATTAGCAGGTTTCTGTAAAGTGAGGCAGAAATCTGGACAGCTTTCAAATTTGTATAACAAGGCTTCTTGATAAATTTACAGGTCATTGTTTTTATCATCAGGAATCTATTCCAAGTATCAAAAGAGTTTTAGAAAGCTTATGTATTCCAGAAGACTCCTCAAGAGTAACACATGGATATCTGTCCCTTCATGTCAACCCAGAGGTGACATATAGGCACTGAAAAGAGGTCACAGGGTATAATGACAATTTCAATTCAACTGGCATTTTTGGTCAGTACCTCCTGCCTGTTGCTGGTGACTTCTATCCAGGACTATGTCCATTTTTGGTCAGTACCTCCTGCCTGTTGCTGGTGACTTCTATCCAGGACTATGTCCACTCACAGAGTCCTTTCCGAAGGGCACAGCTGAATTCTTAAGTGCAGAGTCCCCAGAAGTGTCTACCTCAAAAGAGGTCATCTTACTGCTTTTTCTGAAGCAAAAATCTTCACAATTCTAAAAGAAATGTGGCTAAGAGAAAATAAAAGGCACAAATGACATCTATGACTAAAAGTAAGGTAGTATTTTTAAGTTCATAGAAATACTACCCTAAAAAATAGAACACCTAAACATATTAAAAGCGATAGCACAAGTAAGTCCCCTGTGAACAGGGAAACATGAAAGGAATTTACAAATTTATCTAATACTATGTATAAAACCACCCCAAATCCAGTGACTTAAAAATCAACATTTATTATTTCTCACCATTTGGAGCCTTGGCTGTGCTCATCTTCTATGGTTCTTCTGCTCCACAAGACATTACCTGGGCTCACTCATGCCAGTCAGTTCAAGTCTGGGTCGACGTGGATGACAGCCTATGAGACGGCTTTGCTCACATATTTCAAGGTGGCTAATCTCAGCTGGGCTGGGGTTCTGGCTGGACCTTTCTCTTTCCACGTAGTTTTTCTAAACTTTTTATTTACATGGAAGCTGTATTGCAAAGCAGCCAAAAGAGGGGAAAAAAAGCTTTCAGAATTCCTAAGTCTCAACTGTTAGTTCAGCACATTCAGTTGATCCGTGTACAATACAAGGCCAGCCCAGATTCAAAAGGAGAAGAAATAAACTTGTTTCTTGATGAGAAAGTGATGATCACAGATAGAGCCAAAGAACTACATGGATTGTCTATATTTGATAACCTCTTATCTCTAGATATCTTAGATTTTAAAGCTGGATTTTCTGATACATACAACTGAAGCATCCTTATTGATGAAAATCATGTGGACAGATAGAAATAGAGAAAAGCAGATAAGAAAAATGGTCATATCAGATAAACATGATGTATGCTTTACAAAATAAGAGAAAGGCTATCCACTGAACAACCTCACTGGGTGGCAATTGATTTTTTTTTTTTTTTTGGTGCAAGTATTAGCATCTAGAGTCTAGGTCTCAGCTTTGCAAACTGAGAAACAAACTTGCCAATTGATCAAGAACAATTCCATCTTTGAGAACTGAACTCAGGATAATCCAAACTCACACAATTTGAATGCCATCTTATGAGTCATTTAAATTCACAAGATGGTATAAAATTGAACTGTCAATGACAATTTATAATAAATATTAATGGGGTGAGAAACTTTGAGTTCCTCATGACCTGCATGGTCTGAAATCAGAACAAGAGGAACTGGGTGAATTAAATATTTAATGGCAACTAAAATAGCCTGGTTCATCTACTTTAAAGTGAGATTGGTTTTATCAACAGGATAAGAAATGGCTACTTATTCTTTGTATCCACTTTCATGTCCTTGCTAGGAGAATAGGATATGCCAAATGATGGCTGACCATGACCTCCTTTCCCTGGATGGTGCTGAAACAGACATCATCCATGATGGTCTCTGTTTTTCCTTTAGTGACCATGCCCTACTGAAAAACAGAGTAAGTATGGGGAGATAGTTTCCAAATGGCTTTCTGAACTGAAATTGATCCATGATGAAGGTTTTTGTTTTTTTTTTAATGATCTGAGACAAAATGAGAGAAATAAGGGCACGAATTCATAAACCCTGACACATGTATTCCAGGTTGATTATTTATGTAAGAAAATCACCATGTTTCCTAAAAGAGACACCTGTCTTGAGTGCTGTCTTGAGAAAACTTACCTGTCAATTACTCTTTAACTCCTGTATCCATCATGGACCATGATGTAAGTAGATAATGAATAGAGTCCCTCAATGGGCTGTCTCTCCTTTTGTACAGACTACTGTTCTTCCTTGGTCTATCTCCTTAATCTCCATTTCACCAGCACAGTAGGCTGTAGCTGTATTTCCATTTATTAGGGAAGATTACCTGCCAAACTCTATATCTCAAATCTCAATAACTTAGTTTTATAAACGTATTCTTCTTACTCATGTAAAGTCCCGGTGAGCTCTGTTGGTTGGATCTTTTTCATGGGGTAGATTGGAGTCTCACAACTTCCCCATCTTCTAGCTCTGCCATCTTTATCTCATGGCTTCTGGAGTTACTACAGAAGGAAAAAATGAAGGAAGCCTCATAAATGGCAGCTGCATGATTAGCCTGTTCTGAAAAGGACGTACCTCACTTCACCTGCATCCCATGGATGTGAACTCAATCATATGGCCCACACTGACCATCCAGAGATCGTAATTTTGCCTTGTGTCAAGAAAAGGAGAAAAATGGGTGAATTCTAATAGTCTGACCCAACTGAGTTTTCCTGAGGATTCAAGAGTTCTAAAAATAATAATAGGAAGAAAACCAAAATTGATTGTGTACTAAATATGATTGTCTACAAGGCTCAAGAGAAAAACTATTGGAAAGTCAAATTATTCCTTCTTTAAGGGTATCTGTAGTATAACCTTACTCTACTGATTTCAAATTGAGAACTTTCCTAAAAATATAGTTTTTTAATAAATTCTATTTTTAGTGCATTTTTCTCCATTTTGACCTTTACCAACTGCTTTGCATTTTTGTAAATCTGATTTATTCAACACAGAATAGCACTCTGGGGTAAAGGTTGTGGTTATGGTAAGGTATTCAAGGTGACCACGTGCATTCTTATGTCCAGGCAAAAATCCAAACAAATGACTTAAGATACCTCCATTTATTCTTCTGACTCACCAATAGGACTGGCAGCACACACATTTATATAATCTTCTAAGGCTGCATAACACTTCAGTTAAACTATGGCCTTAAGAGCCTAACCTAGCTCATTGCCTATTTTTTGCAAATAAAGTTTGGTTAGAACACAAATACTCATTTAGTTCCCTATTACTATCGTTGCTTTTGTGCTATAGTGCCAAAGTTGAGTATTTGTGAAAGAGATCATGTTGTTCATCAAGTCTAGTGTATTACATATCTGGCCCTATACAGATGTAGTTTTATCCATGGTTGTTCTAAACTATGAGCAGATTAGTCATATCACTAAGGAACCAGAAAGGTAATGTTGATGAGAAAAATGAAACAGCTATAATATAAAAAGCAATATAATTTTTCTTGAGATGAAAAGTACACATATACTTATCTGAAAGCATTCAATTGTTAAAAGTCTGCGGGTCAAAAAGAAAAAAACAATTCACACACCAAATTAGACTCATTGTCAACCAGTTTACAACGTTTGAATTAAGTTCATAAGGACAAGGAAAACCATCCTCCACCACCCCATAATGAGCAAGGCTGCCTCTTTACAAACAAGCTTGGTCACTGGATCTTCTCTTTATTATGTGAAATAAGGTCACTTCCTTTACATAACAGCATCCCAGCCTCTTGCCCACACCCATCTTCAAATTGTGACTGCTTGGATTTTCCTTAAATAAGAAACTTGTCATGCTCAGCTATATCCTATTATTGCTGTTCCAAAACCACAAAGACCAGCAGAGATCTGGCATCACAGCTATAAGGATTGGATGAATTGCTTAGCATGGGGGCCATTTCACTCCTTGGCCCATGGAGGGGGAAGGTTTTCATCCTGATAATTTAATATTTATCATTCTAATAGTCTTACTTGATAAATATATAATCTGGAAACTCTGGATTTTATCTCATTTTTAACTTCCTTGTTTATGAGATTTCAGAGTATGGGAACCACAGGCCCAAGGCCATGACAGTAGTATAAGGTCATTTGCCGATCTTTGCTTTGATCCTTCATTTCTATGGTGTAAAATCTCAACGGCGCACAGATGTCCAAATCCTGAGGAAACTTCTCATTGAAATCAGGATTTATAACTGAGAGAAAATGCTAAAGAGAGAATACCTGTTTCTGGCCCAGGTTTTAAACAAGGGAAAGAGGAATCTTGTAATGTTTTGAAAGAGACACCAAATATAAGAATATAAAATACTTTATAATTATGTGTGTCATAAGGGCGAGAAGGCAGAAACCAAAGGTTTTGAAGATGGAGCATAGAAATGTTTTCTCTATGTAGTTCCTTTAGCAAACCTTGCAAAATAGAACTCACTGTTTCCAATTCATGGATTAACAACTTGAGACTGATAATTAAGCAAATATGCTCTGGGTTGAACAACAGGTGAAAGGTAACTCAATATGAGGCAACACCTTTTATTCCACATTGAAACAATAGCTAATATTTCTATTGTCCTTTCTCGTTATTTTTCCTTTTGTTGAGCAGAGAAAAAGATGAGTTAGAGCAACCAGTAAATTAAAGAAATTCTTGGAAGAATGCATAGACTTGATTATTAAACAGAAGTATTTTGAACTCTAAGAGGAACAAATACTGATCTTCTATGTACCAGTTAGTTTGTAGGTAATAGAAAGTTGGAAGAGCCATCTTCTCCAAAGAGAATGCTGTTGTGTGCTCCATAATTTAAAAGGGCAAACAATTATATTTTTTCAACCTGGCCATCCACTCAAAATTCACAACCTGAGGAGAGAAGCTCTGACTTAGTCCCCAGCTTACCCCCTTGCCCTATCAGGGACGATAAAAAAGAAAACCTGGATCCTGGGCCATCATGGTTTGAGGCAGGAAGCTAAGTTTGCCAAGGCACAGAGGGTTATTGTTCCTTCTCTAAAACAAACTCAGTGTGCATTTTGGAAGGAAAACAGGATTCTAGACTACAAAATGTTGGCAATCGTCCTCAACAAGTAAAAAATATATTGGAATCATGACACACTTGCCTCTTATTTTTTTGGATAAAGACATATCATGTAGTGATTCATTCATCAAGGTTCTTAGAAGAGTTTCTGGTGATATCCTTGCCAAAATAGCTGGTAGGATATCCAAACCATCACCAAACCTCAACAAGGACTGGTCTCTGGTCAGAGAGCTCTGTATTCTGTTTCAGTTCAACATTTGAGTATGTATATGGGTGAGGTTAACATTCTTTTAGTTGCAAGTGACAGAAACTCAACCAGAAAACTTCAGAAGTGAAGCTACAAGCAGAGTTTAAATTATGAAACTTGACCAATGTGATTAAAAAAAAAAAAAGTAATTTTCTCAATATCTCTTGGCTTTGCTTTCTCTGTTGCCTTTATGCTCTGAAAGTTTCTCTATGTGCCGCTAAAGATGGCTCCATGGCCCATTTTTATTTATTTTTTAATCAGGTTAATAACTTCAGGCAAGAAGTGTAACTCCAAACAGAAGTTCTGAGGTAATTTTCATGGTCTGGATTAGTCATGTGTCCAATTCTTAATCAATTAACAGTGTCCAGGGTGACATAATATTCTGATTAGCCAGGCCCAAATCACATACCCACCTACGGAGTTACAGGTAACAGAGGAAGAATGATTCTCAAAAAGAAAATGGAGATTTTGTTACAAAAAAAGGAGGAGGATTTACACAGGAAGAAATAAATTGACAAAAATAATTAACTTCTTTTAAAACATGCTTATCCAATTTAATGATGGATGAAATAGTTAATGTTGATAGGATTCACATTCAGCTTATTACAGATCCTTGTAGGTTGATTATATAATATCCAGAAAGTAAATATATTATCCAAAGACCTATCTAGTTTTTCTTAGGCTTGGTATAAGGAAAAGCAAAGTACACTGTGTTTAAACCTTTATTGCCCAAGGACAAAGAAATGCTTTGTGTATATACTCTGTTAAGCACCCACATCAAATAAAGAACACTTAGTAAAATGAAGATTGTCATTAATTTGTCTTTTTTATACAGACACACATATCATGAATATGTTGATGAGCATAGCTACGGACATGTACACAATATTCATGAATATTAACACAAATACGAACAGATGTGACCACGGATGGATTTGCTTAGGAGTACTATTAGGAAAGTGTCTCTGCATAAGAGCCATTAGTACAAAGCACTGGATCTATTCTAAACCCTGAGGAAGGGCTGTGTTATCTTAAATGTTGTCTTTTTGAACCTTCCTTTAGTGACACATTAACTTCTGTGCTTTTGACCACAGCACAAACCAGTTTCCTTACTTCCTGTTATCTTGCTCCTGTTTTATAGTGAGGCTCAGAGGGTATTTGAGGGGAGGGAACATTTTGGTACAAAGGCAACAGGCAAACAGGAAGAGCAACTAGCCTGCTGGTTACAGGTTAATAAGGACAGCAGGCAGAGGAGTTCCTTAGACTTCCCCTGGGCTTGTCAGCGTCCCTTGAGGTCAAGAAGTCATAGGGCAGGTTTAATTTGATTTTTGAAGACAAGGAAAAGTGACTTCTGGATTACCGTAAACAAAAAGAGTTCCTGGATTGATCAGATATGCTATGGTGAACTGGTATCTGCTGGTTGTGAAGAGGGAATAAGGTGTGTGTGTTAGAATGCACATGGGGAAACAGAAATGATTTATTATTTTTAGCCAAGGGAATTTTCTAGACAACTTCGATAAATCACACTCTTTTAAAAATCTTTTATTTTAAACAATTTTGAATGAAATCAATCTGAAACATACTGCTTTTCAGTCTTTAAATAGAATGTCTTGATCAAAACAGATTCTTTCTGGCATAATCCAAAGTAACTATTATGAACATTGGGTCTTGCAATATGGTTCAATAGGTAATAATTGACACTTTTTGAAAGTTTACTGTGTACCAGGAAATATTCTAAGTCCTATTTAACATTTAGATGATTTGATTTGTGAAACAACCCCCAAAATCAATTCTATGTCCATTTACCCATTTTATGTATAAAACTAAGCTAAAGTCAGGAAAACTTAGGTAACTCATGTGAAGTTAAACAACCAGTAAGAGATGCCTACGGAACTGGATTCCACATATACCAAAATGCAAAATCTATGCTCAAAACCACCACTGTGTACCTTATGGTGGTATTTCGAATACTACTAGGCTAGTAAATGTGTGACAACTGGTTTTCCAGAAAGTATATATTTACTTGTATACACACACACCCACACAGACCCCCACACACATTTATTCATCTATTATACATTTTACTGATGTTAAAAGTATGTAACAAATTTAAAGTAATTAAAACACATAGCATTCTAGTATTCTTTATTATAAGTTCCATATAACCGATTAAAAATCATATAACACTTTTGATAATTTTTGCCAAACTCTTACATTATTGTCAACTGTAAAATTTTAGAGGCAAACATAGGAGAGAATCTTTGTAACCTGGAGCAAAATGAGCGTGTACACAAAAGAATTCTTAGATGTGAGACCAAAGCAAAAAAGAGTTCCTGACTGGAACAGAAAACTGCAGAGATATTTATGGGTCAGTTGGGATCTCCCAGTACTAGAGATTCATAAAGGAAGAAATAAATTGGACTTTATAAAAATTAAAATCATTTATCTTCAAGAAACACACATTAAGAAACTAAAAGATAAGACATGGATTGGGAAAAATATGTGCAAATCATACATTGGATAAAGGACTTGTAACGATAATATATAAAAAAACATATTTAAGAAGCTCAACACTAAGAAAACAACACTTCATTAAAAATAGACAAAAAATATTGATTATATATCACTAAAGAGGATATAGGGATGAAATATAAGCAAATGAAAATCTATTCAACAAAATACTTTTGCACACACTGACAATGTCAAGTGCAATAAGGAGGCAGAGCCACTGGAATTCCCACACATTGCTGAGGTGATGCAATATGGCACAACAACTTTAGAAGATAGGCTTCTTCTTCCTTGTACAGTTAGGAATACCCTTAGTGCATAACCCAGCAATCTCACTTCCAGGTATTTAACCTAGAGAAATGAAAACATACATTCAGGCAAAAATCTCTATGTGAGGACTGAGGTGTATTCATTGGTAGAGCACTTACCTAACATGCACAAGGTCCTAAGTTGCATCCCCAGTAAAACACACACACACACACACACACACACACACACCCTAAATAAATAAATAGAATAATCTTAACCTGAATATTTATAGCAGCTTTATTCATAATTGCCAAGGACTATGAGTAACACAAATATTCTTCAGCAGGTCATAAACTGTGGTACATCCATACAATAAAATACTGTTCATTAATAGAAAAGAATGTATCTGAAACAACTTGGATGTATTTCAAAGGCATTCTCTGAGTGAAAAAAAATCAGTCTCAAAGGTTATATATGATGTAATTGTACTTATATGAAATTCTCAGAAAAGGAAAACTATGTGGATGGGAAAGAGATTAAAGGCTTTCTAAGATTTGGGGTAGTTGGAAATTATGAATATAGAGGGCTAGCATGAGGGTTTTTTTTCAGATAGTGGAACTGTTCTGAATCTTGATTGTGGTGGTGGTTACATTAATCTATATGTGTGTAAAATTTCATCGAATCATATATCAAAAGAGTCAACTTTACTGTACATTAATTTAGAAAAAATAATTTAACATGTTAAAATTAATAAAACTTGATTAAAAATTAAAGACATTGTGGCCAATTCTGTGACAGGTGGATATCTCTGGGTTTTTAAAAATAATTTATCAATTCTTTTTTTAAATTTTTTTTTAAGGAGAGAGAGAGAGAGAGGGAATTTATTTTTAATATTCATTTTTTAGTTCTCGGCAGACACAACATCTTTGTTTGTATGTGGTGCTGAGGATCGAACCCGGGCCGCACACATGCCAGGCGAGCGCACTACCGCTTGAGCCATATCCCCAGCCCATAATTTATCAATTCTTAGTACCATTTTTCTTGAACATCTTCTACCATCTTGAGCAAAAAGAAAAAAAATCACAACTTAATTAGCTCCATTGTACATGACCTTCCCAAATGTGCTATATTGTGTTCTGGTTCAGAACCAACCACTTTCACAGGCATTTACCAATATCCTTAGGATCCTATAACATTATCACTCATTAAGGTGAAATTCTTGATATTTGCAATTCTATTCTTACAACCTCTTTCATGAGTTTTATCATCCACCATCTTTTCATCTCTACTATTATTGGCTATAGCTCCATTTTGTCTCACTATATGTATCCTATAATACATATCTTACATAATCCCGCTCACCCAAGTGAGGTAGCAAAAGAAGACTACAATCCTGCAGAGGGTGTGGTAGGTCATATAGTCTCCAGAGGAAGCAGCCCTTCCTGGTCATGGATCCTAGATTTGTTCTTGTGACATCAGTGGCCATGTCATGGGATATTCAGGATGGAAGGTCTACATGTCTATTGCTTAATCCTGATTAGTAATGGAGTCAAAAGTTATAATCATTCAGCTGCTTCATAGTGTTTATCTTTACTAGTGAAAATACACAGAAAAGATTATTTATTCATAGTTTGCAAGGTGAGTTCCATATACTTAATCACAATTGCTCACTTTAAGGCAAGAAATTCCTGAGGGAGGATTCACTAACTTCATAGATTCTGGTTTCTTCCATTCCTCTTCAAAAGGTCTAAGGATCCTGATATTTCTGGGGCTGAGTTTTTTCTTAGTGGTCTTCCTGTTTTTTTTTTTTTTTAAGGCTCAGAATTTTTAATTCTGAAGCACAAACTGATAAGAAGTTTAGCAAAAAGTGTAAACTTTGATAAGACACTTTTAATATCTTAATGAACAGTGTGATGTCTCCAGAGGTCAGAGCAGAGATTTGTCCTAGACCTGGCTACATTCTGTGTCCCACATTCTTCACTGGGATGAAGCCAACCTGATACTCCACCAGGGCAGTGTTGTCCTCTCCTGTTGAAGTCCACACTGAAAAGACCTGCTGGAGAATGGAGGCTTCATCCTTGTCTTGTTCTGCAAAGGTTGCCTGTAATATCCAGTTGTTTCAGCTAATGTTGGAAACTTCTGTCTATTCTATCTTGCACTCTTGTGCATTTTAAACCTGAAACTAGTGTAGTGACCACCATTTTTACTCTCATAGTTAAGTCCATATTCTCATAGTAAAGTCCTTGATCCCACCATATTCAGACTATGAATGGTGCTAAGGGATCTCTTAAATTGCTTCTAACCAAGCAAGATTCTTAGAACATATTCTAAAAGATCCAAAAATTCTTTTTGCATAGGCCACAATCTAGTTATTGAAAAGAAATAACTCTCTCTTAGCTTCTAGATTAATTTTCAGCCTCTCATCCCATTCTTTAGGCAATTCCATTCTTCAAAGTCAATTCTCAGGGCACTGAATTACCTGGTTTATCCATGCTCCAATCTTTATTCCTATTGTCCCCCTATTAACTGGATTGTACCCAGTCTGGGGCTCAAAATCTTTTCCCCAAAATCTCCCAATACATCTTTTCTAAAACTAGAGAAAGGCTTTTTGCATGGATGAAGTTGTCCAATGTAATTAATACTTAGTCATCACAATAGTGAAAAGAGGTGGGGTGCTCTCACCATGGGGAGATTCTGAGTATATACAGCAACTTCCCCTGGCTTTCTTGCAGATGAAGTTGAAAGGTTTATGATACCTACTTTTTTCTTTTCTTTTTTGTGGTTCTGGGGATCAAACCCAGGGCCTCACACATGCTAGACAAGCACTTTACCATTGATCAACATCCCCAGCCCCCTACCATTTTTTTGAATGGACAAACACCACAGGAAGTCTAATATTTTGTTATTTCTTCATTTGGTCATGTAGCATAGCTGTTTTCAGCCCCCTATCTGAAAGGTTCCCTTTCTATATCTTTCCTTGTCTCTCCATTCCCACAGATTTACTTTAAAAAGGGGTTAATATTATTGTGGGATAACTGGAGCTATCTTCACCTTTCTCCTGCAGGGTGGTGAAGACCTAGTATTAGCTTGCATAAAGGTGTTATTTTGTTTTGTTTTTGGCTTGGGATTGATTCTGCCATTGGAAGTCAGTCAAGCAGAGGTCTGAGCTGGTCTTGATAAAGTAGTCACAAAAGCTAGTGTTTCTCTTTTTGAGTTAGGTGCACTATGATTAATAATCTTAAAGCCTGACCTTCTAGGCCATATGGAGTCACAGCTGTTTAAGTGTTCTAAACCCTGAACTTCCACCAACCACTTACTCATACAATACAAGAGGAGAATCAATGAAGGTTGATTTCAGTTTGGGGTTCTCAGATATAGGAAGAGAAAGCACTACTATAGTGAAAATTTCTGACAGCTTTCTCTTTTGATGCTCTCTGGCTTGGAAGGAGAATCAATAGCCTTGTGTTTGACCTCAGGGAAAGTTTATGAACCTGGCTTTTGGATCTGGGATGAAGAATTTTAGTTGCTAGTTACTACTTGCTTTAATTGTTTCTGGCCTCTGTTGTGTCCAAATGGAATTGAAAAATTAGTCAGGGTTGAACTGGGGACCACTGGAGTTATTTTAAAATGAGAAAATAAGATATAGGATTAATTATACAAATGATAGAAGCTCTGGGGAGCTAGCAAGGTATAAAAGGCAACCCAGTAGTTGGCAAAAAAATGAAATCCTTTGCCACCTGTAGGCTGAAGGACAGAGGAAAGAGGTGGTTTTACTGGTGTCTAAAGACAAGAGTCACATGGTAGAAGGCAGAAAGGCCACATAGAAAAAGCAGAATCCACCAAGAAGATGCAGCCCTCATCAGGGGTGCTGCCCAAGATAGTGAAGGAGTGAGAGTGGGGGATGGATACCCTGTTTTTTTTTCTTTTTCCTACCTTCCAGTCTCCCATAGTGTCTTCCAGTGACCAGATTCAACCAGAAATCAGCTTATATGTGTTGTTGAAAATTTCAGCCAGATGACATCAATTTATTTTCTTCCAAGATAAAGAGCAGATCAAGAAAAGAGCAAAGAATAGATCTATAAGAAATGGGCCTTCAACTAGTTCAGTCAATATGCATTCATCAAAAGCCAGTCTTGTGGTTGCAGCTGGGATTGCTGGACCTAGGTTTTGGACTCTCTGCCCCTGTAATGGAGGATTTTAAATCAGACTTCGAAGCCCTCTGCCTGACTCAATAATCTGTTGCAAACTCTATCCACTAACCCCTATCCATGGTATTCCACTATCCATCCAATTAAACTATGCATTTATAGCTAAAATATGTGGGCAAACACATCAGTGGAAATGCTGATAGCAAATACAACATGCATGCAATTGATAGCAAAGAATGTGTAAATTATTGATAAACTTCTTCATTCTCCATCAGTCACTGGCCCCCTAAGATACTTGTATAGCTGATAGACCCCTCTCACTTCTCATCTTTCTCCTTCATGTTACCTTTTCTTTTCCTTTACTTACCTTAATGAATTCTTTCATGCTTGTTTGCCAGTTCTAAACCACATGTGAAAAGCACATACGTCCACATCAGTGATTTATTTTGACTATGAATATGTATGAAAATGTTCTTGAATTATTAATGTGCTTGCTAGATTCATGATTCTTAGTTACCCATATCTCCCACTGTGAATGTGAGCTTTCTTTCCTTCAAAACGCTGTAATTTCTCCAAATTGATTCTGCTTTATACTCAGGAGAGGTTATTCATTATTTTACTTTTGTTTGCAATCTTTTTCTTGTTCTGTTTCTTCTAACTGGTTTGTGAGATTCTCTGAGGGTCCCTACTCCCTCAGTGCAGAACATTAATTACATTTGGTGGGCCATAAGATAAAAAGGTTCCTTTAGAGTCCACAACTTAATGGACAAAAGAGAGACAAGATTAAGGGTGGCAGGAGTTAGTGCTGATTTAAAATGTTCCCCATGTTGAGTTAGCAGCAGCTACTTGACACTGCCACCCCCACTTTCTGCTTTTGGAAAGTTGAAGGAGCAGAGAACAACTCCTGGTCCATGACCTCTTTTTTTGAGTACTGTCTTTTTTTTAGAGCTACTTCTTTCTGTTCCTATTGCTCTCAATGTTGTTCATGCCACCCAGACAATTGCAATAGTCTCCTCTTGGTTCTCACACTATAGGTTAGTTTTGCATTTTTGTATAAATGGAACCCTACACTTTCCACTCTGAACAATTTAGACTCTGGAAGCTTTTGCTTAACGTTTTGCTTGTGGAAGTCACCCTATAGTTACAAACAGCATCAGTTCATTCATCCTCTTTGCTGAATATCCTTTCATGGCTTTTGCTTGTTTGAATAGATTTCTCATTTCTTGCAACTAACAAGCCATGACTCAGGGAGATAATGAAGCATGAAACTGTTCTTCCCAGAGAAACCATGTGCATGGATTAAGAAGTCCCTGAGGAGACCTTTTCTGTCCTTCCATCAAGCTGGGACATTCCTTTCATATTCAGGGAACTTCTGAGCAACGCTAAGTTTCGCTGAGTGGGTTCAGAGCTCCATATGGCAAGTGTCTCAACTCCTGGCACGGGGCCAAAGGATGACAGCTCTTATCTCCTTTCATGTTCTTTTGCCCAACCTCAGGGAATATTTCTTTACATTGTGATTGCTCATATCTGAAAATCTTACTCACACTCTACAATCTTCCATCAGTTCAAGGCCATGTGGTGTTAACCCTTTGTGTGCTTCAGTGTTGAGCTGCAAATTTACCATTTCCATAGAGGACTCCAAGGTGGCCAGAATAGCTTGAACAGACAATATTAGTTTATTAAGCATGTTCATATATCATCAAACCATTGCTTCCTTGCCTATGCTTCTAGGCACGGTAGCTTCTTTGTAAAATCAAGGTTGGTGTTATCTTTTGTTGTTGTTGTTGTTTCATAATTTGTTGAGAAATTTAAATTGGGCCCTACTGAAGCTACTATGACCCTGGCAAGCCTCCTCTCTTTTGGCATGTGCTTTCAGACATACAGTTCTGCTTGGTCAGAATAAAATTGTGTGGATGGTACACACTTTATTATGTAACTACATCCTGTTTTTCCCATCCGTAATAACATCTTAAAGAACACAAGGAGAATCAGGAGGGAACATTTTGTAATTAAAAAAATATGATGCTAAGGAAATTCTTCTACAGAGTGAATCTGAGAGAAGGGTTGTCATTACCAAAGTCAGCAGAAATTGAAACATTATGATGCCACTACATGTTTTCCTTAATATAATATAGAACCATCATTTAAAATTTTCTTAAAATTTTTACTTATTTATTTTTTATCTAGAGCCATCATTTTAAAAGCCTGCTTTTTGATTTTGCTAGCTGAATATTCTATACCTTACTGCCACTCTTTTCATAGGGTGACTTATAATCCTGTTGATTTCTTGCCTGGTAATGGGGTAAGTGAAGGTATTTACTTCTGACAATGCCAATCAAAGAAAATATCTGCAGTAGTTGGACAATCCAGCCCCATGAACCCAACAAAATAGGTGTTATTTGATGTTCAGGTAGGAAGAGAAAAATGCTCTTATAGTCAGACTTCACTGTCTTCCTTTAAAGAAAATCAGATGCAAAGAGAAGTCAAATAAAAATAAAAAATGATCATTTGTTTGCCAGGGGATAAAAGACCTACTGAGAGATCAAGATACATTCGAACTGGTTGATCCCCTTGAAACTGACACTTGTATTTGTGGGTTTTCTTCTTTCCTTCTCTATCTGTCTTGTTTTTTGTGTCCCCTCCTGTCCCTCTCTCTCTTTGCCCTGCCCAGGGTGGAGACATAGGCCTTATGATGCTGGACTTCATATGTAATATTTTCTTCAAGGACCAGGGGAAAGAGAAATAAATGATTATAAAAATATCTATAAAATAAACAGCTCACCAGGAATTATAAATTTAAAAAAGTTGAAAGTGCTTCAAACATCATACAATTCCCCAAAATAATCTCACTTTTTTTTAAGTTAAAGTGCTTTATCCTCTTTTTCCCTTGCACAAGTCTATATTTTCTTTGATTGTCTTTTCACATGGCAATAGATTTTATTATTTTTAGTAGAAATATAAGTTAGCTTTAGGTTCAGATGGCTGACCAAAACCTATTTTTAATTATTGATGAAACATAAAATATGGTACCTCATAGAAAGGAGGAACACAGCCTTTTTAATATTGCAATGGATTTTTGCCCTGCAAACTAAGGAATTTCTATATATTCTATTTCACTTGTTTTCCACCAATAAAAAAGAAAAGAAGAAAGTTATATGGTGCATTTACAATTATATGTGTTAGGGAACTCAGTAAATTCTTATAGGCAAGAACTTGTGTTTTGGCAAGTGTTTCTCCACCTACAGCTTCCCAAGTCCAGGCTCATGCTTGGGTCCTTACACTCATGCCTTTCCTCTCCTCTCCCCCTCAGTTATCTATCATGTCAGCCACCATAGAACTCCTTAGTGCTGACAGATCTGGACCCTGGTCCTTCTTGTCATGACATTGAATGTGTTTACATAGCAGGCAATGGCAGGTCATTCCTGCAGGAGGGTGGTATTTCTGCAGGTTGTTACTATGTTGTAACAACAGCAACATATTTTACAATATACAAATGACTGTGAACCACTAGCTATCTTCCACTAAATGAAAACCATCCCCTATTCAACTCCTTCTTATGTAGATCTCGAGTACCCATTACCACTCAATAGCACCTAACACAAAGGGAAGAGTGACAGAGTAGAAGTCAGAATGGAAAGAGACAGTTGACTTAACTGATGATGATGAACATATGGTGCTTTTGAAAAATTTGCAAGCCGAAAGATGTTATAAACCAATTTTTTCAAGGTCTGTCTCAGGATAGGGGAAGGTCTGCAGAAGCTGGGATCACATCTTTTGAATCTTCTGGCAACTTCTTTATTAATATTGTCAGTGCTGGGCTTGGTATCTTGTATGCTGCTTCTCCATCCCAGTAACAAGAATCTGTCATTTATGAAAATGTCTCACTCCTCAGGCAGGATGGTGCCACACGTCCTTGACTACAGATGCTGCTAGGATAGATAGGTGTTTGGCCACATAAAAAGACAGGTTTGGGCCTTGGCTTTCCAAATACGAAAGATGTGATTGATGGCCACTATAGTTGGAGCTTTGGAAATTTGGTCCTTTCCACCCATGGATAAATCCTGAGATGTTACCCCCAGTGCTTAAAACTTACATAACCCATGTAACTTATGTAAAACAAAGGCTTTACCTGCGCATTTAACACACAGTGTTTTCTTTGTTTTCCTCTCATTTGGTTGTTTTAAAAAGAGAGAGAATTAAAAACTAGAATCCTTAGTTTTTTTTTTTCCCCTGAGGTGATCTGCCATGCATACTGTGTGTCCCTGAGTGATTCTCTAAGCCACTGAGCCTCACTTTTACCATCTAAAAAGATAGCAGGTGAATTTGATATTCTCTCAGTTCCCTTTCCTAATATCTGATTTCTCCAGGTCTTAATATTAAGAAAATTTTATATGATATTATTATCTGTGAGGTTATGCTGTTACCACTAAATCATTTCCATAAAATGCATCTTAATACATAAAAGCTATTAAGTATATAGTATGACCCTAGTCCTAGATGGGACACTTGACCTGTATATTTCAGGCAATTCCCAAACAACCAACATCTTTGAGAAAAAAGTATTGGTGCCTTCAGAGGATTCAGGTACTATCATGAGTTTTTTTCTGACAAAGCCCATGTCATGTTAGTTATAAAAATGTCATAAAATTGAATAAATTACATAATTAAATCCTCACAATAAGTTTAGGAGATAAGTAATATTAGTCTCTTCTTTAAAGACGTGAAAATCAAGATGCAGAAAGTTTAGTGTGATAACTCTAAGCAGAGATAAAGTGTTATAGCCACCACCTCCGATTATCTCTATGTCCCAGATGAGACCAATTAAATAATTTACCCTGGAGTATATCACTTCTAGATGACAGAGCTAGAAACAGAATTCCACTGCCTGTAAATAATGAGATGATGGCCTAAGAAAACCCCACTAATTTGAAGTCCTTTCTATTTGCCAAATGCAGTTGGCAATGATTTTTTCCCAAGAGAAATATTTTTTCCTCTTGCTTTTTGATTTATCTCCCGTTAGGAGAACGGGAACATTAACTTTGTATGAAGAACTAGGAAATAAAAGTGTTGAGTTTTTCAGGTAATCACTTAATCTTTGAACCTAGTTTTATTTGGTGATATTTAAAAGAATGTTTTTGAGGGGAAAAAAAAAATCTGGATAAAATTGCTTTCCTGGCATCAAAGATGGAAGAAATGGTAAACACTTCCCAGGACCTAGGCCTTTCCCCTGCTTAGGTAGGATTTATTGCAATGCTCCACCAGGTGGTGCTCTGGTGAAGACATGCTGTCAAAGGCTCTCCAACCCCTTAACTTTATGCCTGGAAGTATTTTGAGTAGGTGAAGTCATTATCCCTAAGAAAGAGGCTACCAGTTGAAGGGGATATGGTGGCCCATCTTGCCAAAAAAGACACAGTGAGCAGACAGAGGAGGTTCATGAGCAAGAATGCTCAGATGAAGGACAATAGCCCTGGAAAATGTCAGTCCCAAAACATTTTCCAAGGAAGTGTGAGAACAGTGCCAGTGGTCTTGGATAAGTCCCAGGGGACTAGAATAAAGAATTTGGAGCCTGTATCTCTGCTACCAACTTGTAAGATCTTTGGAAAAGCTTTTTTTGCTGGATCACAGTGTCTTAATCTATAAAGCATGCGTGTTTGCATGTGGGGGGTGGGGTGGGGTGGGGTGGTAAGACTACAAGGGATTTTTAGTTGAGTGTCATGGTGTCTGTGATCCAATCTTCTGAAGTTGCATGGGAAACTTGCTGTGTATATACTTTTTTTCTGATGAGAAAGTCTGTTGCTTTTGATAAATTCTATGGAGAGTCAGTGATTCCCAAAGCGTTCACAACATTCAGATTAGGTAATCCTAGGGTATGTCTGAACTTCAGTATTCTATGATGCTATAATCTTTCTGGGGAGGAATCTATGGCTGTCAAATTAATTGGATTACCTCCCTGGCTCCATCCCTTCCTTACGCACTCTCTAATGGTTTTGTTGGGGCAGTCACACCTAAGTCTGAGTCCTACAACACCCTCCCCTGTAGATTAGGTGGCGTGTCATGTGACTGATGTGGTTCATTAGAGAGCAGTGGCCAAGACAGACTGGAGGAACTGTGACAGGAACTTGCCTGATCCCACAGGAGTTCAGTGGTAGAAGCAGGTGCTAATTATCATTCTTTGGATGAACAGGATATGCATTTTTTGGGAGTGGGTAAGAATTTCTGGTTAGACAAGCTCCAAATTCTTTGGCCTACTTTGAAGGCACTACCAGTTCCATCATCAAGGATGAGATTTTGTTTCCTGATGAGCACCTGCTCAGCCAAAGAGGAAGGCTGAGAGAGGAGGTGGGGATATTCTTTTTGGAAGCCTTGTCATGCAGATAAAGGTTCTTTCCCAAATCAGGCCATAAGGGAGTGTCAAGGTTCCACCTTTCTGGCTCAGGGGAAAGAAAAAAAAAATCTCTGAAGTCTTCTTACAGCAGTAAGTTTGGTAGTTGAGTAATGTAATTATATAGATTACCATTATACAGCTACAATTATGCAGAAACTGAAATTTCAACCTGTCCTAGATATACATTATTTGTAAGGGGAGGGGCTTGGAGAAGGGCAGGAATACTGGTTGGGAATGTAGCCAATAGGAAAACCCCGTTATTAAACAGAGCGTACAGTTCAGGCTGTGCATCCACAGGAAGGCCTACATGTGTGGAGATGCTGGAAGTGGACATCGGTATGCGGGAGAGAGAAACTGAGAGACAGAGCGATTCTTCCAAAATCTGTAAGTGAGAGTGTTGTACAAAATAGGAATTGAGTTTCTAGGGTGGAAGGTCCTTTCTTGAGCTTTGAAAGACAGAGGCTGTAAAATGGTCTGACCTGTTGCCTAAGTTCTCAGCCCTGGCTGCACTTTAAAAATCACCTTGAAAAATGTTACTGATATCTTGATCCTACCCCAAATCAATAAATTAGAATTTCTGTGGGCGGGGCATAGGCATTACTTTTTTTTTTTTTTTAAATCTGGCCTTAGTGACTTTAGTATGTTGCTGAGGTTGAGAACCACCTGTCTAGAACAATAATGAAGCACATGGGGCATGAATGCTGATAATCTCCCAAGCTCACAGAATGTGTTTAGCAATGACAGCATGGGTACTGCTTCTAGTTTAAGACTTCAGTGAAGGAGACAAAAGAAATATTTCGGATGCACACGAGGGCAAGTTTAATTCTCAGGGATTCAAAGAGCTTCTTTGAAATAGAGTATGCATTTATCCTTTATCCCATAGATGCTTCAAGAATTTTTTTTTTTTTTACACACAGTTACAGATTATCGGTATTTATTCTCTACTTCTCTCATTACTTTCTTGTTTCCATGAGGATTGATCTGTGAATATGTGTTCACCACAGAAGCCCTAATGCCTTCTATATTGGCATATAGTAATCACTCCAAAATATTTTTTCAATGAATAAATAAATGAGTGAAATGAATTTAGTATAGTGGTAAGACGCTGGTAGAGATTTTAGGAATTATTATCATATTTTAAATTTTTGGTACCAGGAATTGAATGCAAGGGTGCTTAACCACTGAACCACATTCCCAGCCCTTTTTATTTTTTATTTTGAGACAAGGCTTTTTTTTTTTTTTTTTTAAGTTGCTTAGGGCCTTGCCTTACTAAGTTGTTGAGGCTGGCTTTGAATTTGTAATCCTCCTGCCTCAGCCTCTGGATCTGCTGGGATTACAGGGGTGCACCACTGTGCCTGGTGATTTTGGAGATTTTTTTTTTAAAGTTGGAGCATGTTTAAGTGATATGCTAGCCATCACCTTCTCTTTACCATGTCCCTTATTATTTTTTAAAGTTTTAATTATATTTAATTATGTACTTGTTTTATATGACTGCATGAAAATTCTCACCATATTTACACAAAGAGGTAGAGAATCAGTGGTAGTAATTTATAATTATTCTAGTTATTTATTTATGCTTTCATTTATTATATCAGTTCTTTGACTTTTCTTCTTTAAGGCAATTTGCCTAATTTTGATGGGAAGAATGACATAAATGTTTCATGCATGTCTTATGAAGCCTCCAGGTGTCTGGAAAGACAGATAATTAATGGGAAAATTTTGAGAGCACTGATCCCAGGTCTCAGGGTACCCTGTAGACACAGAGAAAGATACCTTACCCAGACATGAGTGGTTTCCAAGAGGATATTTGAGAAGAAAACTAGGGTAAGCAATGCTATGAAAACCAAGGGAAGGGTCAGCACAAAGGAGGAGAATGCTTCTACCTTGGGAGCAAGTAAAGCAGATCAGAGGGGTGAGTACAGCAAGGTGAGCAATGCAATCAATTGAGGTGGTGGGATGGAGGCTTGCAACGGAGGAGACTGTGGGAATGGTAAAGGGGCTAATAAAATGTGGCGGAAATGAAGGAGTTGAGGACAGAGACTGGTGGTGAGACATATTTTGGGAGTGGTGGAGAAATAGAGGAGAAAATGAAAAGGAGTATCTCTAGTTCTAGTGAGTGCTACTATCTGAAGTACTGTCTCCTAAAGTAGTAGTATCTAAAGTACTATCTTTAAATGTGAGAGGAGCAGGCAAAGAGGAATTAGGAAATTGAACGGGTAGGCTGTGAACAGAGGGAGTGGTCAGTAGTGTCAAATGCTGTTGACTTTGGCAGAAACAAAGCAGTGGTGAAATGTTGACAGGAGGCAGATCTCAGATGAGAGAGGAGCAAAGAAGTGCAGATGACTTTTTCTAGATGTTTACCTTTAAAAAAGAAAGTTAAGAAAGAAAGGAACAAGGTAGGATGGTAGCTAGAGGGAGATATAGGACCAAGGTATGACTTTAAAATGGAAGAAATTTTCCTTTAGTTTTAGTTGGAGATGAGGTATCCAAGGCAAAGGGAGAGGTGGAAGACAGGAGATGGAGAATGTTCCACCCTTTTGCAATGGAAGGCTCCTTTAACCATTTTTGTTACCATCTTCATTAACTCCCCTCCCTGGACTGTTGTTAGATTCCCCTGCTGAAGTGAATTCTCAATCAGACCGCCAGCCTCAGACAGCTTCTGGTCAAATCTGGTCTGTCATGCCCACTTAGCAGGCTCCTGAGAGTTGGCTTACTTTGTCCCTTGGTTCAGGGATTCTTAATCTGGTATTTTCAGATGTCCAAGAACACTTCATCCATAGGCTTTAAATGATAAATGTGACCAACTCTATATTTCAAAATAGATGCCTTTCTCCTGCCTCCCCATTCACCTTCTCTGTTTCAGATTGACTGAAATGGATGAATCAAGGAAAACAATAGACCAGAAATGTATTCTGCCAGTGATTCTCAAAGATGTATAAGAATCATCTAGAGAGGGGGGACAAAAGGACTGATTTCAAAACCCATACTTAAAAAAAAAAAAGTCTGGTTGGATACCTTTAAGAGAGAAAACAAGAATTCAAGAATTTGTACTTTTAAAAACAAACACCTTAGGAAAATTTTAGTGCAAGTTGACCTTTGGCCAACACAAGTTATGGTTACCTTTCTCTGGGATTAAAAAAAAATAGTGCCCTAAATATATTTAATTTTATCAAATGTTTTTAGTTACTTTAAAAGATGTCAAGTCCTCAAAAAGAAAACATCTTCCAAATTTCCCAAAAGGGATGCTGACATTTCTAATATTTGCACACGTGAACCAGCCAACTTTTATTGGCATTTTTCTAAGTGTTCACAGAGGCTCATCCTATCATGGTCAGAGATAATACATGAATCTCTGCACAAGAGGGAGAGAGTGCCTGGCTTTATGGAGCCTGTGAGGATCAGTATTCTTTGAGAGGTACAGTGTTAAGCTGTTGGAAATAATAACATTTGTAAATACCAAATGAGTTTAAGAGAAGATAAAGTCTAGTAGGTGAGAAAGCCTAAATATTACAGTCCACAGTTTTTCTTGTGAAATAGCTACAACATAAGCTAGGTCTTTCCTGTAATACCAAACCTCCGGCAGGTTTTCTAGGGAGTCACTTCTGAAACCTGCTTAAAATTTCAGGAGATCTCTAGAGACACAGTGTGTCAAGATGTCTCACTCTGAGAAGGCCCAGGATTTCAGAACTCTTGCAATATGACCAATGCAATTCAACCAATGAATACATTTGCCAGATCTGATTAATGGTTCCAGGGAACCATGGAGTCATTAATTTTCCAGATCTGGGAAAACCTTAAGTGGGGCCTTCATGTTCCTATCTTTCTGAGTTGAAGAAGGAATTCATCCTTCATCTCCAAGTCAATGGCCCAGACTGAAGTCTATGCCCAGGTATGTCAAATTCCTGCCAAGAAAGCTGAGATAGAACATTTCACCAACTTGTCCCTTATCAAGGAATTTGAGTAGAAGTGGAGCTAATCAGAATAGGGAGGCAAAAATACAAAATTTGTCTCCAGCACCTACGGCTAAAAACAGATATTCCAATCATGAAATGAATGCATCTTTGACTTCTCAAAGACATCAGACCTCAGGATAATTGCAAAGACTTGTCAGATACTATGTCAACACTTTGAGTATTACCCTTGACCTTTTTGGTCCCCAAATACATTTCATCTATTTTATATGTTCATTGGGTGTTTTGATTAAGTAGGTGATTGAAAGCAGCTTTTTAATTTATATGGAGCAGAAAAAATGAACAAGAACATAAAATATTACTTCTCTGGATTCAAGAAAATCATTTTATTGTAATAACGGTAACTAATGGACAATAGCCATTAGTTAAATAACATCAGCCAATAGAGTACGTTTCTGGCATGATTCTCTGATCCAATAGAGGTTCAAAGCCATCTTCAAGATTATCATGTTGACAGAGTTCTTTTCACATGAGACACAGGATGTAACTCTTCATGAAACTCACATTTTTATTTCACCTGTGTATCCTACTTCTTTGGACCAGAGAAAGCTGTATGAAGTATATATTTTCCTGTGTTTTGGGGAAAAACAGAGCTCATATTTTAATGGAAGGATTTTAAGAATAATGGTAAGTAAAGAACATAATCATAGGCCTTTCTGACAGACACTTGATTACTACCCAGTTGTCACTTGCCCACCTTTTTCTCTTGCCTGCAGACTCCAACCCTTGTGATAGACATGAAAAATTCCAGACACTTGTTTTTCCAGCCTTCCTTGCATATAGGTGAAGGGCATAAGACCATATCTTGGCCAGTGGTTGTTGAAGGGGAAGCCTACATAGAAGACCCCTGAGAGAAAGTTTTCTTCCCTAGTAAAAGATTGGTATTTGCACAAAATTATCTTTTATGGAGGGAGGGGTAGATCTGAACCCAGGGGTGTTAACCACTGAACCACATCTCCAGCCCTTTTTAATTTTTTTATTATTTTGAGACAGGGTCTCCCTAATTTGCTTAGGGCCTCCCCAAGTTACTGAGGCTGGCTTTGAACTTGCAATCTTCCTGCCTCAGCCTCCAGAGTCTCTGGGATTATGGTCACGGGTCACTGTACCTAGCTGAGACTGTGTTTGGAAGTGATCCTTTCCTTTTCTCCTTCCTGGTTTTTAGCTCAGTTCCACCAGGGTATATGCTTATGATAGTGGCAGCCATGTTTGTGACTATGAGGGAAATGCAAGAGACTAATAATGAAGTCAACTTAGTGCCTTGACATAGTTGAGTTGCTCTAATAAGCAACTCTGGAAACATCTGCTTCTGGACATCTTATTAAATGCAGTCAGGTATTTCATTCTTTGCAAAGATTTTCTAACAGTGATTTACTCATTTTTTAAAAAAATGTTTACTGAGTATCCACTGAGGACTCGGTACTATGCTTTGAGCATAGTAGACATCGAGTCTACACTTCTGTGGATTCTAGTCCAAGGGAAGAACAGAAACTAATTAGTAATAATACTTGGCTTGATTTTTGCCTGGGATTGGAGACAGTTTCTCTGTGAAAATGATGATGGAGCTGCTATCTGAAGAATGAATGGGAATTAACCAGGTGAAGAAGGCTGTTCTTTTTATGCTTCTGTGAATGAACTAGTCAATTAAAAAAATGAATCCTCTAAGAACTAAATAAGTCCATGAATATAATCACATTAGAAAGAAAAGTCACCTCCTGTTGTCAATTGTGTGGACAGCTGACTCCTAAATCAGAGTGATCTATGGTGTGGATGAAGAAGCTTCCTAGGGATCCCCAACCTGATAGTCCTACTGTGGGCCCCCCACAAACCTTATTGTGATCGCTCGTATAAATAGAAAATATCACCATGCCTGTGGTAGCTGAGGTCACAGACACTAGTTTTCATTTGCTTGTTGTGTTCCTTGTGATAAATGATCTAATAAATTATCCCTTTCGGCTAAGAATTTCCATAATTGGTTTCAGCCTCCGGGCCCGTTTTTGTTTGTTTTTAAACATTCAGCCATTTTGATTTATGTGAATGTGAAAATATCTACATTTTTTCCCCCCGTGTTTCATCCAATCTACAGAATATTATTTAGCGCAAGGAAATCTCCAAAATAGCTGAACCTTTCCACTTATTTAGATTTCACCAAAGAGTCCCCAGGGTAGAATGAAAACATCTCCAAGCTAGGGTAATTTTACAAAAACTGCTTAGAGTTCAACAGCTATTTCTGTGCTTTCGGAATTCTGTAAACATATGGGGGAAAATCTGTCCACAGTTATGCTGGAGCTGTGCCGGGCCCTGAATTCCCCTCTCATCTCATTGTTGGGAAGGGCTAGAGCCTCCATTCAATGTCAGTGTTGGGAAGGCCCTGGACATTTTGGACCTTCCCACCTCAGCCCTGTTCGTCAAGGTCCCTGTTCTCTCTTCCTTGAAAGTTTGTTTTGTTTGTTTTTTTTCTATCTCTGCCCTTCTCTCCTGTTCTCCCTCTCTTCTCCCTCCCTCCTTCCTCTTTTTTTGTCCTTATCTCATTTCCAGATATCTGCCTAATTTCCTTTTTTTTTCTCTTTCTTTTTTTCTGTGTGTGTGTGTGTGTGTGTGTGTGTGTGTGTGTGGTGTTACTGTGGATTGAATCCAGGGGTGCATTACCACTGAGTAAATTCCTAGCATTTTTTTTTTAATAATCTGCTCTTCTGAGTTGTACATGGCAATAGAACGTATTTTGACGTATCATACATACATGGAGTATAACTTCCCGTTTTTGTGGTTGTACATGACGTGGAGTTACACTGCTCCTGCCTTCATTATATGAAAGTAGGAAAGTCTTTGCTCTTTTAATCACCTTTTCCCCTTCTGATTGGGAATTGCCCTTGGATGTCCTAGGCCAAGCATATCCTTTATCAGGTAGTCAGAGAATACTTTCTATTTACATTAAAAAGGGTTGTCATGATTCATGGCAGGAAGTATTTTGGTTTGTGGGTAAGGAGAATGCATAGTTTTGAAGTAAAATATCCACTCCTCATGTGTGTCAGAGGCCATGATAGGTCCAAAATATCAGCTTGTATGTCATGTGGCCCTTTCAATGTGACTTCAGATTTAGACTTTGCAGCTCCAAATGAATTAATAAATAAAGGTTTTGGCATTTTCTCCAGATGAGGTTGTACCCATATGCGCACTGTTACAGAGGTCAGTAATGAACCCAAAGATGTCCATTCTACATCTTTAAACTTAAGTCCTTTTAACAGATTCAATAATTCTCCAATTCTCTCTTGTTTCATGAAATAATATTATGCATAAATACACATATGAACATAAATATCACAACTACATAGAATTTTAAAATAAGTGTTACAATGTTCATAGTAAATATTTAAAATATTTTATAATTTTAAAAATCAAATGAGAATCTTTCATTTTTTAATAATACAGGAAATTTTCAAAATGTTATACATTATACTTGACCTCTAAGAGAACTTGATTTGCCTGTTTCACTCAGAAAAGTATTCTGTGGGTATTCTGACCATAGTCTTCCTAATTATGTGAAATTTAATAATTGCTGTTAGCAAGTAAGTATAAAATCTCATTAAGTCAGGCCTTTTCTATTTGACTTTGAAAAAAAGTTGACTATTGATTCTAAAATGTATTGAGACAAAGTAATCAGTATTTCTTCCTGGGTGCGTTTTTTAAAATCTTATTATTTTTGAAACCTTAATACATACTACAGTGCATAGTAAATAACAGGAGCTCAGTAGCAACAAAGTCTCAAGTAAGGGAAATATATTCTGAAACTGGCAGTTGTTTTTTTTTTTTTTTTTTTTTTTTGAACCCAAGAAGGACTCAGGGGAAACAAAAGGAATCTCAACTATGTACCTCAAATTTCTGAGTCCAGGAGTTCATTTTTTAGTGGCAGAATAAATGTGGGACATTTTGGTTAAAGTACATATTTTACTGTATAGGCCCACTGTGATTTTAAATTATATTGCTTCATAGAAATTGCTCATATCAACTTTAGAATGTACTCTGGACTTCACAGGGGAAAAAAAAAGCTGATGTTTAAAAATTGTAGCCTTTAAGTAACTCATATATATCATCTATATGCTTCCAAATATTTAGTCAAGAAGAAAAGAATAAAAAGATCCATTCTCAAAAGAGGATGGATTTGCTTACAAAATTTTGAGGATTTTGCATTACCTAAATTCTGATGTCTATAAGACCTTCTGTTTTAAAATTCAACACCAAGGACACAATAGGCTGACTCTTATGCTGAATCTTAGAATTCCAAGAGCCAATTTACATATTTATTAAAATTAGTATTCTTGTGTTATCTATAGATCTATTTTTCTCTCTATTCTTAGATGTATGTCTATTCCTCTCTAAATAGATGTATTACCTGAAACCAAGAAAAATGCCATATATGGAAATATAAAATAAAAAGAAATCTTAAAATAATTCTTCATATTAGAAGAATCCAAGCTAATACTGCTTCATTGTTTTTTTTTTTCATGGTTGTTTTCAGTGCATTTATTCCAGAAGTATCTCCTATGCAGAGGCCCTGGGGTGAGATCAATAAGAGTGATAAATGCAATTGAAATGGAGGTGCTAGGATAGTATTCAGAGGAAGTAGTTGTTGAGTCAGGTATTTTACATTTTATAAATATAATATTTTATATTTAAGTTAACATAATATTATATTTTATATTTTAAATTAACTCATTTGCATGTCCAAATGAGCTAATAAATAAAGGCTTTGGCATTTTCTCCAGGTGAGGTTATATACATATGCATACTATTACAGAGGTCAGTAATGAACCTAAAGATGTCCATCTACACCTTTAAACTTATGTCCTTTTTACAGAATCAATAATTCTCCAATTGGAATGGAGAAGTGGAAACCATTCTTAGGTTAAGCAAAAATGGGAAACGCATGAAAGAGCACCGCGTTTTCCAGGAATACTGAGGACTCTGGTTGACCTGATGGAGGATTATTTTAATGGAAAATGGTGAAAGAGGTGGCTGCCAAAATATTCACACCAAATTTTGAAGGACTGTGGGGTATGCTCAGAAGTTCAGAGTTTATTTTTTAGACGCTTCCAATGCTAAGCTCCATTAGGGGCCATCTTTTCATGGTTGAATCCACAATGTCCATTACAGGGCACTGCGTGTCATAGGAGCTTCATAAATGTTTGTTACTCGTGTGAGCAGATAGGTGTTTTTGGAAAGAGAAGTGACAGGATGAAATCTGTATTTTATTTAGTCAGACAAGGGGAGGAAAAATTCAGAGTATTTAACATTGTAGAAGAGGGCAGCCCTCAAGCAGTAAAGGTGGGTGTTAGAAGGTAAATACCACAGCTTCCTCACCCTCCTCAGCAGGAATGAACCCCACTTGCTCATGGTGGCACCCTATTTACTAACGTGCCCTGTATTGGTTTCTTTCTTTTTTCTTTTTTTTTTTTGCTTTGCTTCCTTACTTCTGCACAAGTGCTTGCTGGGCTTATCTTGCAAATACTTTTCTCAAACTTGTAACATGATGTCTCAAGTTCTTCTCTTGGGAGAGTCCTATTTAATATAGAGTCAGAAGGTCATTGCAATGGTCTACACAAAGCTTATTAGGCCCTCAACTAAAACAGTGGCCATGGAAATTGTGGTAGGCAGAATTCTGAGTTTCCTGGCCACCACCACCAAATTCACATCTCTTGGTATGCATGCATCTCCCAGCTGTTCAGTCAAGTTTTAATTGCAGTGCTTCTGTGAAGGGATTTGCAGAAATAATTAAGGGCCCCAGTGAGTTGGCTTTGAGAAAGGCTGATTACCTTGAGTGTGTCTGAACTAATCAGTTGTGTCCTACAGAGAGACAGGGATCTTCCTGGTGAGAGACTCAGAGCATGAGATGTGATATGAAGACATTCTCCATTGCTAGTTTTGAAGGGGATTTCATATGGCAAGACATGTGGGCCTTCAAGAGCTGAAAGCAGTCATCAACCAACTACTAACCAGGAAATGAGATCTCAGTTCTACAATGGCAAGAAACTGGATTCTGTTAATAACCTGAAAGATTATGGAAGCAGAATATTCCTGGGAGCCTTCACATAAGAACCATCCTGATCAGAGAACCAGCTAACCCATGCCCAGACTTCTTACCCAAAGAAATGGTAGGATAATAAGTATGTTCTTTAAACTGCTAAGTTTTGGGGGAATTTGTTAATGCAATCATGGAAATCTAGTACCAAAAGACAAGGTGTTGGATTTAAGATACAGATAGAGTTCTTTGTATACTCTGGATATTAAGGCTCTATCTGAAGTGTGAGGAGTAAAGATTTGTTCCCAGGATGTAGGCTCCCTATTTACCTCTCTTAGTTTCTTTAGCTGAGAAAAAACTTTTTAGTTTGAGTAAGTCCCATTTGTTGATTCTAGTTATTAACTTTTGTGCTATGGGTGTCCTATTGAGGAATTTGGAGCCTGACCCCACAGTATGTAGATCGTAGACAACTTTTTCTTCTATCAGACGGCGTGTCTCTGATTTGATATCAAGCTCCTTGATCCATTTTGAATTAACTTTTGTGCATGGCGAGAGAAAGGGATTCAGTTTCATTTTGTTGCATATGGATTTCCAGTTTTCCCAGCACCATTTGTTGAAGATGCTATCCTTCCTCCATTGCATGCTTTTAGCCCCTTTATCAAATATAAGATAGTTGTAGTTTTGTGGATTGGTTTCTGTGTCCTCTATTCTGTACCATTGGTCCACCCACCTGTTTTGGTACCAGTACCATGCTGTTTTTGTTACTATTGCTCTGTAGTATAGTTTGAAGTCTGGTATCGCTATACCGCCTGATTCACACTTCCTGCTTAGCATTGTTTTTGCTATTCTGGGTCTTTTATTTTTCCATATGAATTTCATGATTGCTTTCTCTATTTCTACAAGAAATGCCGTTGGGATTTTGATTGGCATTGCATTAAACCTATAGAGAACTTTTGGTAATATCGCCATTTTGATGATGTTAGTTCTGCCTATCCATGAACAGGGTATATTTTTCCATCTTCTAAGATCTTCTTCTATTTCTCTCTTTAGGGTTCTGTAGTTTTCATTGTATAAGTCTTTCACCTCTTTTGTTAGGTTGATTCCCAAGTATTTTATTTTTTTTGAAGATATTGTGAATGGAGTGGTTGTCCTCATTTCCATTTCAGAGGATTTGTCGCTGATATACAGGAATGCCTTTGATTTATGCGTGTTGATTTTATATCCTGCCACTTTGCTGAATTCATTTATTAGCTCTAATAGTTTCTTTGTAGACCCTTTTGGGTCTGCTAGGTATAGAATCATGTCATCTGCAAATAGTGATAATTTAAGTTCTTCTTTTCCTATTTTGATGCCTTTAATTTCTTTCGTCTGTCTAATTGCTCTGGCCAGCATTTCAAGGACTATGTTGAACAGAAGTGGTGAGAGAGGGCATCCCTGTATTGTTCCAGATTTTAGAGGGAATGCCTTCAATTTTTCTCCATTCAGAATGATGCTAGCCTGAGGCTTAGCATAGATTGCTTTTACAATATTGAGGTATGTTCCTGTTATCCCTAGTTTTTCTAGAGTTTTGAACATAAAGGGATGCTGTACTTTGTCAAACGCTTTTTCCGCATCTATCGAGATGATCATATGGTTCTTATTTTTAAGTCTATTGATGTGGTGAATAACATTTATTGATTTCCATATATTGAACCAGCCTTGCATCCCAGGGATGAATCCTACTTGATCATGGTGCACAATCAAAGAACTCAAAAAATTAGACAATAAGATAACAAACAACCCAATCAACAAATGGGCCAAGGACCTGAACAGACACTTCTCAGAGGAGGACATACAATCAATCAACAAGTACATGAAAAAATGCTCACCATCTCTAGCAGTCAGAGAAATGCAAATCAAAACCACCCTAAGATACCATCTCACTCCAGTAAGATTGGCAGCCATTATGAAGTCAAACAACAACAAGTGCTGGCGAGGATGTGGGGAAAAGGGTACACTTGTACACTGCTGGTGGGACTGCAAATTGGTGCAGCCAATTTGGAAAGCAGTATGGAGATTTCTTGGAAAGCTGGGAATGGAGCCACCATTTGACCCAGCTATTCCCCTTCTTGGTCTATTCCCTAAAGACCTAAAAAGAGCATGCTACAGGGACACTGCTACATCGATGTTCATAGCAGCTCAATTCACAATAGCAAGACTGTGGAACCAACCCAGATGCCCTTCAATAGACGAATGGATTTAAAAAATGTGGCATTTATACACAATGGAGTATTACTCTGCATTAAAAAATGACAAAATCATAGAATTTGCAGGGAAATGGATGGCATTAGAGCAGATTATGCTAAGTGAAGCTAGCCAATCCCTAAAAAACAAATGCCAAATGTCTTCTTTGATATAAGGAGAGTAACTAGGAACAGAGTAGGGACGAAGAGCATGAGAAGAAGATTAACATTAAACAGAGATGAGAGGAGGGAGGGAAAGGGAGAGAAAAGGGAAATTGCATGGAAATGGAAGGAGACCCTCAGGGTTATACAAAAGAACATACAAGAGGAAATGAGGGGAAAGGGAAAAATAATACAAGGGGGAGAAATGAATGACAGTAGAGGGGGTAGAGAGAGAAGAGGGGAGGGGAGGGGAGGGGAGGGGGGATAGTAGAGGATAGGAAAGGTAGCAGAACACAACAGACACTAGTATGGCAATATGTAAATCAATGGATGTGTAACTGATGTGATTCTGCAATCTGTATATGGGCTAAAAATGGGAGTTCATAACCCACTTGAAGCAAAGTGTGAAATATGATATATCAAGAACTATGTAATGTTTTGAACAACCAACAATAAAAAAAATAAAATAAAAAAAAAAGATACAGATAGAAGTCAAGCATTTAAATTACTAGAATTTTGGCTGGGCGCAGAGGTACGTGTCTGTAATCCCAGTGGCTGAGGCAAAAGGATTAAGAGTTCAAAGCCAGCCTCAGTAACAGCAAGACACTAAGAAACTCAGTGAGACCCTGTCTCTAAATAAAATACAAAACAGGGCTGGGGATGTGACTCAGTGGTTGAGTGCCCCTGAGTTCAATCCCTGGTACCAAAGAGAGAGAGGAGAGAGGAGAGAGAGAGAGAGAGAGAGAGAGAGAGAGAGAGAGAGAGAAATTTGCTAGATTTTAGTAACTTATTGTGTGAATCATTTTAAAAAACTCATTCAAAGAAAAAGGGAAATAAGTTTCTAGAATGAGTTTAGAAGGGTGCCATTCATCATAAAGAAAATATGCAAAAAAGGAATTTTTTTTTAGAGTAAGAGGAATTTTGTTTTGTGTTTTGTTACCTTTGAGATGAAGATATCTAATAAGGAATTGAAAATATGCAAAGCTGAGGGAAGATTCTGAGTCTGAAGAATAAATATTTGGAAGTCATTGGCATGTTTCATGTTGAAGTCATGGGACAGTATTGGGTATATAGATGTTCTTTACTGATCAGCTCCTCTGATTTTTTAGTAGTAGAATTTTCTTGACTGAGGAGAGCTATAGGGTGCTTGTGAAAATAGCACTTGTATATTAGATAATATAGTAAGATTGTGTTCCATTTTATTATACACAGTATAATTGTGTATGTGTTTGTTTTGGGGGCTTGAACCTAGCACCTCTCTCATGCCAAGCAAGTGGTCTACCACTAAACTACATCCCCAATACTTACAGTAAAAAAAAAATTAATTCTTAGTACTCTGGCTTAGGAAATAGTATATAAGTGGCAAATCAATAGCAATAAAGCTACTAGTCTCCAGTTCTGTGTCTATGGGGGAATCACTAATCAATCTGATTATTTCCCCTTCAGAACCAGTTACAGGTTTCAATCTGGTGCTCCAGGTAGCAGCTAATTGATTGAAGTTCATACACATTTTCCATCTGGGATTGGTTTTCAAACCTTATCAATTTAATAACAGATACATTGAACTGAAAAAGAGCTTGATTTTTTTTTCCACAGATTTTCCTTCTATTATTCTTATAAATTCTGCATTCTTCTTTCTCTACAACATGTTGAATGAGATTAGCTAGCCCTGTGGGGAACTTGTTGAGATGGCTAAATGTGGTCCTTTTTTTAAAAAAATACTTTTTAATTATAGGTGGACACAATACCTTTATTTAATTTTTATGTGGTGCTGGGGATCAAACTCAGTGCCTCACGCATGCTAGGCAAGTGCTTTTCCTCTGAGCCACGGTCCCAGCCCCTAAATGTGGTTCTTGCAGCTGCAGTCTCCTGGATAACAAGTGTTGGGGGAAAAGTATAAATAATGATTTCATTGATTGCATTCACTCCTGCAAATGGGGCTGAAGAGCATCGTGTCCACCGTTATGAGTTCAAATTTTGTCGTTTCTCATTCCTATCCTGGGAGTGATGTATAACTCTTGCTATTCCAAGAATGATGACATAAAATTGAGAGCCAACATGAATACAAAGAAACTGATCCTTTTACAACCCCAAATGGGTAAGATTCACACAAGTTTGTTCATAGCAATTATCCACTTTTTTTTTTTTTTTTGGCGGGGGGGACGTCTCATTCTGCCACAGTATCTTGGAAGACATTGAAATCTTTAGAACTACTTACTACCTGAGACACAATTTATATGACCCAGCCTAAGAAAAGGCTTAGGCAACTCCATTTCTGGATCACAGGGTGTTAACATATTAGTCAACCCATAAAAGCTCCCACTGATTTATATGGAGTTGTATCATTGCATCACAGGTGGAGGGGCCTAAATTGTTTTTGGAGAAATATAGGGCTCTGTCTTTAAGATCATGACCCATGAGTCATACCCAGGGTTCCTAAAGCTGAGGCCAGTGGGGACCTGGAAGAACTTGGCTTAGGCATAGGGATGTGACTCATTAGAAAAGATGAACTGGTTTTAAAAAAATAACAAGAACCACCTTCTATTCTCTGCCTACCTACCTTTATTCCATAAACAAACAAACAAAAAAGCCAGGAGATTAAAAAATATTTATAAGACATATAAACTTATTATCATTACCATTATGTACTTTCAGAGCTCTTGGTCCAATTTGCTCTTAGAGGAAGTGTTCAGAGTTATCCTTTGAATAACCAATTGACAAAATGACACTTGTTTTACTTTAAAAAGAAATCACTTTTCAAATTTACACAATAAACTGAGTGAAGTGGTAAATGCATATGATCTGGTTCCAGCTTTCTAATCATTTGAAGGACTCTGATTTATCATTTACAAAGTTTATTAGCTGAAGGTTCAAGGTAACTGTCAACTTACCACTGTCAATGTAGTGATAGGTAACATACATAAGGCGTGATGCTGTGTGGATGGTGGTGATTGTCACATCATATTCCCATTGCAAGGGAAAGCTTATAATCTTTGGAATGGTAAATCATATATGGTTTAGGTCAAAGAGAACAACACCATAGTTTCAAGTCACTAGAACTTTTTTGGGGGAGGTGTCACTGGGATTGAACTCAGGGGCATTTGACCATTGAGCCACATCCCAAGCCCTATTTTGTATTTTATTTAGAGACAGGGTCTCACTGAGTTTCTTAGTGTATCACCAGTGCTGAGCCTGGCTTTGAGCTCTCGATCCTCCTGCCTCAGCTTTCTGAGCCACTGAGATTACAGGCATGTACCACTGTATCTGGCTACCAGAAATTTTATTTCATGATTTAAAAAAAATTAAGTTGAACAAAAATTTAACATTTTAATATTAGAACATCCATTTCTATGACTGCTGAATTAAGTGATAATGGATGAGAAGCTGTAATTCTAAATATGAAAAGTTTGTCATTTGCATCTCCTATTTTTGGACTTCAGGCCTAGAAACTTCACAATACAGAAAGAAGAAGAAAAAAAGCTAGTCTATGGGGAAAATGAGAATATTTGTTGAATGGATGGATGGATGGATGGATGGATGGTTGGTTTGATTTAAATCTTATTTTCTCACTTCTATGTTGGGAGGGCAGCTGGCTTCAAGAGTAGCTCACCCACAGTACTCTGATGAGCTTGCTGGAGCTTGAACCTGCTGTCTGTCCCAGGTCTCATCCGGACTCTGCTGTGCCTCCGTCAACCATTCAACAGCAAAGCACTTTCTTTTTTTTCCCATTCACTTGCATCCCAAATACAGGCTCTGATTTCATTCTCTTCTGTGGGCTTTTTCCTACATACAGCTTTTATCCACCCTTTATTTTCTTCATCTCCACCTGAAAGATTCAAGTATCACCACCATCTTGTCTGATTGAGCTGTTCTGCTCCCAGAAGCCAGAAAGATAGTTTCAAAAGGCTAACATCATAGTATCTCTTCCAGGTGGGAAGCCATCAGTAGCTTTACATTATCTTCAGCATAGCCTACAAGACCTTAGATATTTGGCACCACCAGCCAAAGAGGCCTTCAGACATTTCCTTGGAGTGCCAAGCTGGTTCTCATCATAGGGCTTTTGGACACGCTGCTTCCTCCTGAGCTTGTAGACCAATCATACGCTCAGGTACCAGTTCTCACAGAACCTGTGGCATTTACCATAAACAAACATGTTTTCTGTGTCTACCTTCCCAGCTGAGCTGGAGGAGCTCTGTGAGTGCATCAGAAGAGCTTGTCTGTATTTCCAGAGCCAGTTCAGACCCTGCCACTGCAGTGTGCACCAAAATCAATAACTACTTTCCACGCACTAACTAGAAATGTGTTAATTGTTGGTGTGTGATCTATTTCCTTGTTTAATGGTTGCTTATATATTTACTTAGAGTTCCACTTGGCTCATAAGTTACCTCTTGCCTATTTCATGGTCTTTGTATGTGCTATACCCTCATCTACAACTGATGTTGCCATCGCTCTTCTGGTGTTGGGCCCTCAACAAATATTTGTTGAGGAGTTGGATGGATGGATGGATAAATTAATGGATGGATGGATGGATGGAAATATGCATGGGTTTATGAATGTATGGATGGTAGACAAATATATTGATGGGTGTTGTTCTGCAGATGTGGACAATACGAAGAATATTTTTTAGCCTGTTTATATCTAAAGTGTTTTTCCCCTCTCTGTAAATGCATGGACAAATCCCTTATTCTCTAGAGACACTGTCAAGCAAAGCATCTAGTAGTGCCTGCAAAATAATGGAAGCAAGAAGAAATAACAGCAGAAGCCTCTATCCTTGAGGTGGTTTCTAGGTTTACTTCATGTTTCTAACTACTCAAATGTCTGTGAAAGAAAAAAAAAATTCTACAAATAAAATACAATGAAAGGTTATGGTAGCAGACTCATTGCTGTGTATAATTCTTTACCTTAAAGTTCTCTTTTAATTTGTTTTGAGTGAGGTTGGAGACACAGCTCAGTTCCTGTCTTCTTATTTGAATGAGTCTTCTCCAGTAGGCACCAACATCACCAGGGGATGCAGAGAACCTCAGCACATTCTGGATGGGCTTTCCTCTCTTTAATTTATGATGAAATCTTGCTTTGGGGTGAGCTGGCCGACCTCCTTCCTTCCTCTCCTCTGGTTTCCAAGGCAGCAGACCCTTGTCTCCTTTCAGACCTGGACTCCCCCAGCTCAGTCCCACTTGGCATTTCTAAGTGAGGTTATGGACACACATTGAGCCCAGAACTCACTGATTTTTTGGAAAAGGCAAAATAAGAGAGGGGATTTTCCATATTCACATTTTTCCACAGAAATGTATTCATAAGCTTTAAACTTGCCCAAGCTATGTTAATGTATGTGGTTGGCTTCTGTGCCAATTTTCATTGTGAATAAGATGCTAAATAAAAGGGTTCTTGTTTTCCCCACTCTCTCCTCCCCTCCCATAATTTTAAGTTCATAAGCCCATTTTGTAAGTGAATCAGGTCTTAGCAGAGAATCAGAAACTATGTTGTTCTTTTAGCGGCTGACAGTGTTTGCTTTAAACCCTTGATAGGAACATGGGGCTTGTGACAGCAGCAGCCGAGGTAAACAGATGACTTTATATATAATGCTTTTTACAAGGTGGTTCAGTTCATTCCTAACCTTGGTCTTGGCGTCATGGAATGAACCAGGGAAATTCCGCCCCTTAACCCTACCCTGCTCTCCTCCCTTCAAAGCCAAGAAAATATCTATTTTGCTTTGGTTTCACAGCCCTTTCCCCTACAGGACAGCTTATATAGTACAGTACCTTCAAATCAGACAGAACCCCCAGTAGTGCCTGCACTGGTGGTGGTTGTTATTATTATTACTATTTTAACCAAGTGACTGAGTGTTCGCAATAAAAGCTACAACCTTTATAAGCCATGAATAGGCATGTCCTGGCAAGCCCTGGTTGTCAAGTCTCTGTGCGTCTTGGTTCAAATGTTCCTGCCTGAATTTACCCCTGGTCATACCACACCTCCTGGAACTGTCTTTGTGGCTTTTGCTCAGCTGCTGACTCAAGTTGTAGAAGACATAGGGGGATAATGGAGGGAAATGTCTATAACTCTGGCATGAAATAAAGCCCCAAGGACTCCACACTTCTGAGGTGTTGAGGCTGCCTGTCCCTCCTCTCTCCCTTTGACTGAAAGTTTCCATGACTGGTTCTCAAATTGTAACTAGTCAGGGATAAGTGGAACCAGAGGGGCATTGCCATAAGTGGGGACCAGAACCCCCAGTGTAAGGGAGCCTCACAGAGCGGAGATTCAAATACCAGGTCCCCAAGGAAAGAACTCATTTCTTGCTGGGGACCTTGGGTAAGTTCTTGGTCCTAGATTTCTTCACCTAGAAGATACCAATAATAATAATATATACATTTTAGAGGGTTGTGTTGAAATTATATGAAACAATGGAACTATCATGCACAAATCTGAAATTGGTACATGACAGGAGGCACCATTATTAATAATATTAGGTATTGTGAGTATTATTAAAAGTTAAGGATTAGCTATAACTAAATGAATAGGATTATTGCTAAAATTATAATCATACTAATACTTATAATCTATGATTAATCATTGATAATATTATCAGCAGTGATTGATAATTAATATTATAAGTGATATATATGTGATCTTGTATATCCTGTTTTTCTTCATCTGGAAATTGAAGATATTAACATGGACATTGGAAAAAAAAACTTGACTTTGTAGGGATTTTTTTGTGAAGATGACTAAATGGCTTTGCATGACACCTGGCCAATCAGCTTGTAACGGAGGGTTGCCATATTTAATATGCACTTAGTTGTCTTTCTCAGACCCTCCCACAAAGGAACACATCCTTTTGTTCAAGGCAAGTGTGGCCCTCTCATCCTATCATTGCCATAACTGTCTGAAATGGATGACTGCTAAATGACTTCAGGTCAGAGGCCTGATGACACACAGGCACAAGGCTGGGCAGCTGGCCTCATCTCCCAGAGAAGATGGTACCTCAGCCTTGTATGTCCTCATCCAGGCCTGGCAGACTAGTAGATATAGTGTACAAGCAGCTGATTGCATCTACAGACACCTTGTAGCTACCCTGAGGGGCCTTCTCTATCTGTGGCCTCAGCTCCATTTGGCTTTGGAGAAAATATCAAAATATTTTTTTATATTCCATTTTCAGTGATGAGTGAGAATGGTACTATATCTGAATATATCAAAATATTTTTTATATTTAATTTTCAGTGGTGAGTGAAAATGGTATTATATCTCTCATGCAAAATTATCTATGATTTCTTTTAGAGACAAAGGCATGTGTCCTGCTAATGCTCCTGTGGTTTATTGCCTATATTCATAATTAGAGGCAGTGAAACATTTCAATCCGTGTTTAGTTCAAATAAGGTGGAATTTCCTCTCCAGTCCAGGTTCATGGATCCTGTGATAAGGCAAAGCTCCCTGGCTCAGCTGATCTCCTAGTCTGTGTACTGTGTAGCCCCAACCTCATGGTCTTCTAATCTCATTTTCTCCATGCCCCACTGCATACTCTGACCTCCATGTAAAACCCCTGGAGCTGTGGCCCTGGTTATATCAGCTCTATCTTTGCAATCCCAGGGTTGGATAGCAAACCTTCTGCACCTAGCTATCTAAAGAAAGGCTTGGCTGATTTCAAAAACTATACTGTGCAACAAAATAACTGGAAGAACTTAATGAAAATTTTGTATGAGCACTCTCAATTTGAGTTGATTGATCGAGGGAGGAACTCTGGTTTCAATATTTTAAAGAACTCCCTAGATTTCTTCTGAAGCAGGTGTCCTTGAACAAAATGGTACTTCTGCTAAGAAATATGCCTGGCATATCTTGAAAATTCTTATTTTACTATTTTATTTTATTTTTTTAATTTTTTTTTAGTTGTAGATGGACACAATATCTTTATTTATTTATTTTTAGGTGGTGCCGAGGATCGAACCCAATACCTCACATGTGTGAGGCAGGTGCTCTACCACTGAGCCCCAGCCCCAGCCCCATTATTTTACTATTTTATATTCAGAGAGAGATATGAATGAATAGCGAATATTCAGCGGTGTGATACACAAACAGGGATGAACTATAAGAATGTGAAAGGAAGGAGGGCAGTAGGAAGAATGGAAGAAAAGAAGGGAGAAAGGGAGGGAGGAGAAGGGTAAGTTATGGTTTGAATGTCCCTTCTAAAATTCATGTTGAAATTTAATTGCTGCCTGTAATTGTGTTGAGAGGTGAGAACATTAAGAGGTGATTAGTTCATGGAAGGCATCACCCTTGTGAATGGATTAAGGCCATCATGCACTGGAATTGGTTACTTATAAAAGTGGGGAGAGTCAGTTTCCTTTTCCTCTCTCTCTATGTGCTCTCTCACCATGTGATGTTTCTGCCATGTTATGATGTAGCAAGAAGGCCCTCACCAGATGCAACCCCTTGACCTTGGACTTCCCAGTCCAGAACCATGAGCCAAACAAATTTCGTTCATTATAAATTACCCAGTCTTGGGAATTCTGTAATAGCAGCAGAAAATGAACTAAGGCAGAAGATAAAAAAAAAAAAAAAGAAGGGAGGGAGGAAAGGGAGAGGAAGGAAGGAAGAGAGGGAGGGAGAGAGGGAAGAAAGAAAATACAATTTAAGTGCTGTTAAACTTATGGGAAAAGAAAATTTTAATTAGCAGAATCCAGAGAGAAATAGAAAATCAGCACAAAGGATGGACTGATTTCAAAATTCAACAAATATTTGTTATGTGCTTACTGTGTTCTAGGGCAGGGGTTACAAACAAACACATAAGAACAAGCCAAGAAAGTGCTGATAGAAAAGATCCAGGGCTCTCACTGCCTTTTATTTACCTACTTCGAAGGAAACAAGTTCTACTGCATAAGAAAACAGCAGGCTGCTCGTAAGCATTGGTAACAAACCTTGATTCATGGTGTTGGGGATGGCTCTCTAGCTCCTTGTTTGGTAGACATATGGGCTCGATCCGCCATACTCTTGAGTTTCTCAAGATAATATGATGTCTTCCTTTATGAAAAAAAATATTGGAAACTTCCGGTTACTGTTTATGTGTAATGGATTAACTCAAAACTTTGTCATTGAAAATCAACCTTTCTACTATTCTTATGGATTCTTTGGGTTGGATTCACAAACATAATGGGGCTGACTGTTTCTGTTCTGCCATATTTGAAGTCTCAAGCTAGGAATATTCAAAGACGGGAAAGCGAAGTGGACAGTGAGTAACTGGGGCCTGGAAGCAGTTAAAGTCATGTTGACTGACTTCTCTGGTATTTGGGTCAGAGAGACTCAACCACCAGGATTACCAGTTGGAGTCAACAAGTGTGGCTTCCTCCCATCATGGTACCCTCAGGATAGAGGGACTTCTTCAACAATGGTGGCTCAGAGCTTCAATTATGAGTGTTTTCACAAACAGGAAGGAAACTTCATGGTCTTTTGTGACCCTGCTGTCGAAGTCATACAGTGTCACTCAGCCTTACTATCTTGGTCAAAGCAGTCATGAATCCATCCATATTCAAGGGGAGGGGAATTAGGCTTTATCTCTTGGTTGGGTAGTGACAGGTTTATATTTTAGAAGAGGGTGTAAGGCTGGAGATATTGTTGCAACCATCTTTGAAAAATATAATCTGTCATAGTATCTAATTAAAAAATGTATTTAAAAAATGAGGTAAGCCAGGTGTGGTGGCACACATCTATAATCCCACCACCTGGGGGAGGCTGAGGCAGAAGGATTGCAAGTTCAAGGCCAGCCTCAGCAGCTTAGTAGGGCCCAAAGAACTTAGCAAGACCCGGTCTCAAAATAAAAAAAAATAATAATAATTTAAAAGAAAGGACTGGGGTTATATAGCTCATCCCTCTAATAAATAAATAAATAAATAAGAGTTAAATACAAAATATGTAAATCGCTATATACAGAGAGAGGACAATTGCTTTTTTTTTGGGGGGGGTGTCTCTGCTGGGACGTGAAGACACTGTATTTAACAAATACTTTTGAAAAGATTTTGAAGTATGAACTCTCTACTGATCCCCATTGAGAAGTACTATTCAAAATAGACCTCCATGTTGGAATTGTTACTCATGCATTCAGAAATCACTGTAGTATAATGTCACCTCAATACTTCATTTGTGTAGAATATAACATGAAATTCCAGACTTAGAATAACACATTGCTCACCTCTCTCTATCCCTAATGAAGCAGGCGTTTCTAAATATGTTTGGAAATTGACATGTGGATTATAAAAACAACAGATTGTCTAATAGTCCATAACATGCTTTGCAGTTAGAGTACTGCTCTTTGGTCTCTCTAGTACAAACAGTGACTTTGGAAAAAAAAATATGGAGGACATCTCTCTCTTCTCCCTGTTACCAGTCCTCATGATCTGAAAGGAAATGGCCAAAAGTTTCTGTCCCTTTTTTAAAAATCAATAAACACTGCTTCTCACTATCATATCATTTTCAATCTGCTTATTAACTCGCAGGATGTGTCTTTGCAAGGTTATGCTTGAATTAGGAATTCTGAGTCCTTCATCATGAACCTGTGTTTCAGGGTGCAGTGTGCACCCAGGCACGAGGTCTGTGTTTATCATCCAAATGTTAATTGTATAAATAAAATGGCAGTCCCAGCAGTCCTACCCCAGCCCCCTCAACATTGGCAGATATCCAAGGAGGTATGTGATCACAACCTCTGTTCTGAGCTCACCTTTGCAGGTAATGGGGCAGGTATGTGGCATTAAAGAGCAGGAAGGCCATCAAAAGTTGGTAATTGTTTAACTCTTCCAGCACACACCTCTGAGTACATGGACCACACCCAACAACCTGGCAGGACGTGCTGTGCATGACTGGACAGAGGTGTTTGATATACCTGAAGCCAAGGAATGGGTTTAGGCAGGAGCTCAGGGCTGACATAGGAAGCCCAGCCCCTGGTCTGCTTGAAATCTCAGCCTCAAAATGCCTGTGCTTTAGGGAAGCAGCTGCTCTAGGTGAAATTAACCAGTTAATCAGTCATGTCACTTTTTAGCACCTGTATTTCCTCTTTAGTGTGTAGTGAAGGATTTGAGCATGTTATCCCTTAGATACCTAACAGGCTCTATTGCAGTAATTCTCAAATTAGGGAATCATCAGAACCACTTGGAAAGCTTGATGTAGTACAAACTGTGAAGGAGTCATGTTCACGGAGTTACTGACCCAGAAGGTCTGGGGTAAGGCCCAAGAATTTGTGTTTCTAATATATTCACAAGTGTTACCGAACTTTAGTTGGGGGGCCACGGTTGGAGAACTACTTTTCTAATCTCTAATCCCTGGGTATGCTCTGGGAATCTTCAGTAGGGTATGAAAAGGGTATCTTTGATCAAGGAGTAGGGTTTTGGTTTTAGAATTATCCAGGTCCTTTGCTGTTGCATCTCCCACTGGTTTGAAATGAGAAAATAAAATAAGACATAGCTCATGTAGTCAAGTGATCAGGCTATATCTTACTCTGCTCTCTATCTTGTGACTTGCCTAAATACTGTTTCTTAAGTACAAGAAACATTTGAGAAATATTTATTGAATGAAAAATAGGCTAGTGTAAAGGAGGAGATTGAGTATGATGTTCAAATGAGATTTATCTTCAAATTACCATCATCAATGCCAAGGAGTCCCAGATGCAAGTCATTGAGGGACCAGGCAGTTAGTCTTAACAGTGTAGAACTGTTCTGTGTGAAGCAAAAGGGTACAGTGAAGTGTACCAGAGCAGAGGAAAAGCCGGCATAAAACACCTCAAGCATTTTCGACATTTTGTCTGGCAAAATCGAAGCTCTACCAGTCAGCAATCCCTAACTGTGCCTTTTCATTTCTCCCGTATCTTAAAGACAAAAAAAAACCTCAGAGGAGTTATTAAACATTTCCATTTTGCCTAAATTAACATTGTTTGTAATCTAATCTGGAATATTTTCATCATGAACAGTGTGACATGTACTCTGGAGTTCATTTATATCTATAGAGTGTCATCCCTTGGTATCCATGGGGGATTGGTTCCAGCATTCATTGCAAATACCAAAATCCAAAGATGCTCAAGTCTCTCAGATAGAATGGCATAGTATTTGCATATAACCCCCGTGCATTCTCTCATACTCTTTAAGTCATTTCTAGATGACTTATAATACCTTGTACAATTAAATGCTATTTAAATAGTTGCTAGTCTGTATTTTTCAAGAGCTAATGACAAGAAAAATCTATATGTGTTTATTAAAGGTACAATTTCCACCCCCAAGTATTTTCTATCCAAATTTGGTTGAAGCTGAAGATGTGGAGCCCATGGATATAGAGGACTGACTGTGTTCGAGGAGTTCATGGTATGTTGCTTCTAAAACAGGTCCTAGTGATCTCCATCTCCTAGAATTCACATCCTTGTATAGTCTCCTCCCTTTGTGCACTGAACCTAGTGACTCATTTTTAACAAAAAGAATATGGCAAAAGTGATGCAATGTCACTTTTGAGATCTGATTATACTCCACTGCTGATGTAGAGCCATGTTGAACCAGCTCGTGAAAGTCAGTTATACATATCTCTTCTTAACTCTGCATTCATAGATGACATGTTCACAGCATGAGATCTGTAGGATGAGAGTATTTATACAATGGCAATCAGAACACAATACAACTTTGAGCTGTAGTTTACCAGCACATTAAATTCAAAAGCTCTACTGTAATCCCTTGTGCTCGCTTTATTTTTGGTGGACATCAGAAACTAGTGAATTAGCATCATGGGTAACAGAGTGGTTTTGTGTTGGTGACACTGAGGTTGTCCATGGGGCTCCTCCTTTGCATGAACAGAGTAGGCAACCCCACGAGGCTTCAAATTTCTGAATAGTGTTTCAGTTTAGGAATATGAAATAGTCTTATCTCTAGCTGTTTATGGAAGGATTGTGATACCTGATTTGGGGTAAATTTTGCCCCTGGAATACGTTTTCATCTGTCTCTATAAATCCTCTAGTAGGACAAAACGTTAAGTCAGGAATTCCTACTACCTGGTAACTGCTTAAAAATAAATACTTGTGGGGAAATTTTCTGAGAATTGCTTTTATTGTTACATATTAGCTGATGGGGAAATTGGGGTGGGGGAGCTCTCTTGACTCTTCGTTTTACAGATGAAAAATTTGGAGACCTGGGGTCATCTGAGATTTTGTGACTTGCTCATGACACTGTTAGGGGGCTCCAAATCAGCTCTCATTCAGAAAGCCACGGAGTTCACCTCTTCCTCTTTTAGTGTTGTGGTCTAAAATTCTTAGAGGGGAAATTCCGGGGAAGGAAACTCTATAGACTCAAGTTTCATGGCTTTCCCTGACAGGAAATCCTCACTAACCTTGAACTTCAGGGTTATCTTCTGTGGTTTAACACCACTTTTTCATTTCCAGTTAAAAGAGAAACTCTGCTTTCTGTCCATCGTAAGTCATGAACTTAAAACATTTTTAACTCCCTCTCGTTGCTGAGACACTGATTTCTCAAAGTAATAATGAGTCCTTTATATTCAGATGACTTTATCCCTTTTTAATTAAGGACTACATCATCATTTATAATAAATTGGAAAATCTCATTTTTAAGAGAAATTGAGCCACTGTCCTGAATAGTCTTTCCATCTCAGAGCACTCCAGGGTCCCTGCATGGAAATGAGTATGCGGCGAGGTCCTGGGACCCATGCACTGTCTGTCCCCAGGGGCAGTTATTTTCTCTGGGCTTTTTACTGTGTTCATGTATCTTTTTTGTGAACAAGGTCTTATGGATAACATCCATCCAATCAGCTAAAAAAGCCACTTCCCATAAAAAACATGAAGGTAAAGACAATGAATATTTAATCATTGTCTTTTACAGCTTGTACATTCGTAGGGATAATAATTAGCTTCTTCAAGCTTGTGTTTTCTTATCTGTGAAGTGGAGGTGTTAGTTCTGCCTACCTCATAAGTCATTGTAAGGTTTCAATGAGTTAAGACAGGTGAAATGCTTGGAAAAGTGCCCAGCATACAGAAATGCTCAGTTAATGTCACAGTTTACGAGCACTGCCGCTTTCTGGAAGTGCCCAAGCATGATGGAAAGGATGGCTTTGTGCTGTTCCACGTGTAGTCAAACTGCCTTTTAGCACATTCAGCTTATCTTTAACTCTAGACAAGCTGTGTATTTACTATCTGTTGCTGTGTAACATATTCCCCCCCAATTTGGCTGCTTATAACCACAAACATTTACCATCTCACAGTCTTTGTAGGTCGCAAGTTCAGGAGTAGTTTAGCTGGGTGGTTCTGGTTCAGAGTCTCTCATGAAGTTTTAGTCAAATTGTCAGTTTGGCCACAGTTGCCGAAAGGCTCAGCAGAAGAATCTGCTTCCAAATTCACTCACAAAGATGTTGGAAGGCTTCAGTTTCTCACTATGTGGGCCTCTCCACAGACTGCTTAGGCCTTCTCATGGCATGACATCTGGATTGTGGGGAGAGAGAGAAAAAAATATGGAGAGAGAGAGAGAGAGAGAGAGAAGATGAAAGGTGCAGGCTTTTTTATAACCTAATCTCAGAAGTGACATCATATAACTTCTGCCATATTCTGTTCACTGGAAGTATGTCATGATGTCCAGTCCCTATTGAAGAGGTAACTATTAGACTCTACTTATTGTGGGAACAAATATCAAAACAATTGTGAACACATCTTTACAATCCCCACAAGTGTTTTTCACAATCTAAAGATTTGGGGAATTTTTCCAGTTTCAGTGCACTTTGGAGATCAACTGGCACAGACAGTAGCCTGAAATGACAGACAAGGAAAGAGGATTGTAGTGACTTGTTCAAGATCGTACAGAGAGCTAGATACAGGGACTAGATCCAACTCTTTTCCTTGTAGGTATAACTGTGCCTTCTTGGCTGGGCCTCTCCGTTGGCATGCTGTTGTGTATTCTAATGTCTTTGGCTACTGAGAATTAAATATATGGTTTCTTGAGATACTGTCTGTTGTGGTAATCAATAGCCACATGTATTGTAAGCATATATGATATCAAATACTTACCGGAGTTCTTTTCTTTATTTTTTTCTTTTTTGATACTGGTGATTGAACCCCTGGGTACTTTGTCACAGACCTACATTCCCAACTCTTTTTATTTTTTATTTTGAGACAGGGTCTCATTTATGTTGCTGAAACTGGCCTCAAACTTGTGATCCTTCTGCCTCATCCTCCTTAGTCATTGGGATTACAGGTATGCACCACTACACCAGGTTACATCAGCTTTCGAAAACTATGAAAAAAATTGAAAATTATCTCATTAATTACTTTTACATTGATTTTATATGGAAGGGATAATATTTTGAATATAGTGGAATAAATTAAGCATGTTATTAAAATTCATTTTTCCTACTTCTTTTTATTTTTTAGTGTGGCTTCTAGAAAACTTAAAATTAAAGGTATGGTTTGAATCATACATTGTATTTCTCTAGCTTCTCTAGACTCGCCAAATTGCCGACCTCATTCTCTACATCTGTGGTCTACCAGGGTCTTGCTTCTACTCCTAACCAAGGTACTTAAATCAGAGCAATAGAAGATGTTCAGAAGCCTCGGTTCTCCCAGCCCAAGTGACTACTGACTTGGCAGAATGAGCACCTGTGATTTCCCATCTGTTCTTGAAGGATGCTAATCACTGACAGTATCTTTGTAAATTTGTCTCAAGGGTTTCTGATAATATCTGTCTTCTGGTGAGCTTGAAATCTTCCCTGAGGGCTGAACTTCCAAAAACTGAGTTTCAAAATTCCACTTCCTCTTTGGAAAAATAATGTCAGACCAAGAACCACGAACTAGACACGCTACATACAGTTACATCACACCTTTCTTTCTTTTCCTTTCCTTTCTTCTCTCCTTTCCCTCCTAACACCTTCCTTCCTCCTCCTTGTTCATTTGCTCATTCTCGTTCCTTCCTTCCTTCCTTCCTAATATAAGTCAGCACAGAAAAAACCTCAAGCCCAGATCTGGTCTTCAATCTATTATAAATAAAGTGATCCATTGCATTGCCCTGACTGGACTGGATATTTGGGAGGCTGATTAATGAGAGATGTTGAAAGACAAACAACACAGATCTCATCATTTATTGAATAGATTTCCATCGCCATCACTGTCGGCTATTGTATTCAGAAGATGTGCTTGCTCAGAATTCTTGGTTGTAATTCATCTCATGTCTGGGGAAGAAAAATCTCTCCAGCATGGTAATTTAAAGTGGTTAGTCTGCACATTCTTTCCAAACAGCTTCCAACAATGTCTCCTTTCCCTGTGTTGATCAATGAGTGGGCCATGAAGCCTCTTAACAGGCCTCTGCCCCTAATCACCCTTTTTTGTTGACATTCCAAACTGCTAAGCTCACACATGTACTGGGAGGACAGTAGCTCGAGGACACTTATTCCCTAAGAGAGAATCCTTGACTTTCACGGTATGTGACTTTGTTATTTTCCCATCCTTGTAAGGGCTTGACATTGTTTCAGAAAATAGTGTTGAATTGGGGAATGTCGTTTCCAGTTTCCTTCTCACTGACCCATGCCATCCAGTTTCTTCACTCTCCTCAAAACCTTTTTTGGAAGGAGGCAGGATGTAAAATAAATAAAAAAAATAAAACTGTCTCCAATGCAGAAGAAGGCTGGGCAATTTGAAGACTCTTCCCTCCCAAACACTTGAAGGTAAATATTAACTGAAAAAAGAGGAAAGTTCCTCTACTCTAGATGCAAACAGAAACACAGCAAACAAGGATCATCAGGGGAATATGACAAATTATAAAAGGCTAGCATTTTCTTAACTTGTGATTTGATGAAGGCATGAAATACTGCTTCTTTCGTGTTTGGCTAATTTTGTGCATCACAGAAATCCTAGAACACCCTAATATTTTTGTTCTAACTGCCATTTGAAATTCTACAATTTCCATTATTAGTGACCCAACTCATGTGGCCTCAAGGGATGCTGAGATCTGCCAAAAAGTGTTAGTTTTAAGCCTAGAATCATGAGAGATGGTTAAAGGGGAAAGCAGGGAAGATAGTTTGGATCAGAAAGGTCCTCTTCCTACATAATTTTCTGGAGGGTGGCATTTTGTAACAATAAGTTGGGATCCATGTTGTAAATCTTTTGGTTCCAAAAATATGCAACACTGTGTCAAATCATGCAGGTTACAATTGGATCATCATGGCAACAACACAAGTAGAAGCTATTACCTCCCTTGCACCAGAACAGTAATCCTCATGCATAGGGGTGGTTTTGGTGGAGATGTTGCATCTAGGGGACACTTGTGATGTCCAAAGACATTTTTGATTTGTCATAACCATGAAAGAGGACACTGGTATGTATTGGGTAATGGCTAGGGATGTTGCTAAGCATCCTTCAGTGCCTCAGACAATTCCAAACAGCATATAATTTACAAACTCAAAATACAAATGTACTAAGGTTGAAAAGAAGGACAAGAAGCTATCCCCTACCCCCACCCTGCCTTGTTCCGTGGAGGACCCTTACAAACATCCAGAGACAATAAATCTTGTGTTGGTTTTCACTTTCACAAGAGAACTCTTTACTCGAATGTACCAAAGGGAGTTTTAAGACAAGAGAAGCTGATAAGAAATAAACAACAGACCTGCCGATCCTAAAAGTGAGGTGTAGATTCAGAAAATGGACTTTGGTTTCCAATGGAGTTTCAGCTGGAGATAATTATATAAAATCAGTATTATATGTACTGTAAGTGATAGATCAGGATTAGGGTCTCATCCTCAAAGTTCTTCTGAGTGACTCGATAACACTCTGTTGAAAAATAGTGATGTAACATTTTAACACAACAAACAAAAGTTCTCTTAAAATTGCATCCACATTATAACTTTTCAATATCTTGACCATCATTTTCCAATGCTATGTATACTCCTCCTGACTCCACCTTCTCCCCCATCCTGCAGATCCATTGATAGGCCTTCACTTCCCTACTCTGTGTCCCCAGGTGCTGACTCTTCCTGACCAAGTCACATGGATTTTCTTGTTCTTTAACTTCTAACTGGCTCAGTTAATGGGGGCACAGACAGGGGAACAGAGAGCAGGAGGAGAGCAAGATTAGGGTGCGTATTCCCCTGGTCCCACCTGACCTTGGCACGTGTTTCCTGGTATTGGCTACTAACATCCAGGATTGCAGCTCCTGCTGGTTGGCACCTCCTGTGGGGGTTCCCAATCATCCAGGGCTCTGTCAGCCTTGCCTTCCTTCTTTTGCCCTCCAGGTCCAAGAGTGTTAAAGGCTGCCAGCTGTTGCCAGTCTCGGAGTTTTTCAATATCTTTTATTGGTTCTTCTAAAACCATCAAAAGCTTGTAGAGCAACAGAGATCCTCATTCATTGCTAGTGTGATTGAAAAATGGTATAGCCACATTGGAAGACAGTTTGGCAGTTTCTTACAAAGTTAAACCCAGTTATAACTCAGGATCTAGCAGATGTGATCCTTAGTGTTCACTTCAATTAGTTAAAATCTTATATCCATACAAAACCTACAGGTGCATACTGATAGCAGCTTTATATCTACTTGCCCAAAATCAGGTGATCATAATGTCATTGAATAGGTGACTGGATAAATAAAACTGTGGTCACCCATTCAATGGAATATTACTCAGAGATTAAAAAAAATGAGCTATTAAGCCAGGATAAGACATTGATAAACCTTAAATGCATATTGTTAAGTGAAAGAAGCCAGTCCAAAAGGCTACATGCTCTATGATTACAAGTATGTGATTCAGCCAAAAAGCAAAACTTAGTTGGAAGACAAAAGATCAGTGGTTACTAGAGGTAGGGAGAAGGAGAGAGGGATAACTAGGTGGAACACAGAGGAATTTTAAGGCAGTGATAACTGCAGTCTTGGATAAAAGTCACTATGTACTGGTTAAAAATGAATAAAATGTACATCCCAGAGTAAAATCTAATACTACCTATGGACTTTAATTAATAATAATCTATTAATATTGTTTTATCTATTTTAACTAACATACTACATTGAATGGAAGATATTAATAATAGGGGCAACATTGGGAGGTAGAGGAGGTATATGGAGACTGTCCTTTGGGTTCAATTTTTCTGGAGACTTAAAACTACTCTAAAAATAAAGTTTATTGTTAAATATATTAATGGGAAAAACCTACCCACTTCTGTATGTATAGCCCCATCACTGATTTCTCCTTAGTTAAACTCTTTGTCGGGAATTTTTTTTTCATGCCCAATTCAAGAATATTTTCAGTTGTATCCAAAAAGACATTAAGAAAAACAAACAGGTAAGAAAACATGATCAAAACCTTGCTGCCCATGAAGTGCATGTCAGGCATCAAAATATCAGTGGCTTTTCATTTTACCAATGTTAAAAAATTAATTAAGGTGTGTGACAATCTCTGAGCTTTAGAAAAATAAAAAATGAACAAACATCCTGGTTTGCCTGGGACATTTTAGATTTAGGCCTGTTTTCTGGATATAATTAATAAAGGCACCCTGTTTTCCTCTTGAAACTATCCTTATTTGGATAATAAGTTATTTCGCAGTTGTGTTTCATTGCCTTTACTTGAGAGAGGAGTTACAAAGCAACATGAAGAGTCCAGTCCTCTTTACCCCTGTCTGTCTGTTTGGGCAATGTCTGGAACACATAGACTAGACTAAGGACAAAGGTGTGTCTGCCAGGACAAAATGTTCCCAAAACAAATGGTTTTATCAGATAAAACCATAACCTAGATTTTAAAATGATTGAATGCAACTTCTCTGGTGAGAAAAAAAAAATCAGTTTACATAGTGTAAGGATATGCTAAAGTTGAACTTTGGGCCACAGTGTATCCTTAAGAAATTGAACTATAAGAGTGTTGTGATGGGGACTCTTAGAAGTTATCTATCAACCACCTGGACTGCAGGTAAGTTCTGAAGTTCAGAGGCCCGGATTCTATACATATGTGTCTATAAGACATTGCCGGAAGCCAGTTTTTCACCTGTGAGCATGGGGACCTTCTAATTACCCTTCATTATTATCCATTCACTCAACAAATATTAGTTGGGCATTGAATGGAAAATACCACCATGAATAAGAAAGATCATTGCATTCTATTGGGAAGAGACAAGCAAAGAACAAGATATCAAATCAGTGAAATAATATAGAATGATGAATTCTCTGAAGGGGAGAGATAGAAAACCCCTCTGGAGATGCTAGTTCAGCTAATTCTGAAGAGGACAAGCACCCAGCCCTGGGAAACGCTAGAGGTCTAGCCCACAATCCCTTCTGGAATTAGTGGAACTACTGAGTAAACACTGTGCCAAGAGGAAATGTGATAAATGTTTGAATGGTTTTTCTTGATAAGCAAAAAGGAAACCAGAATTCCAGGTGATTTTTGTGGGCACTTCAAGCACTGGAAAAGAATTGTTCTCTTGTTAGGAGTCCTTCACTTTTATTGTAATTGCTCCGATCAAAATGCATCCCTAAAAGTAATCTAGATCATAGTGACCCATCTCCCTCACTCCAAGCTCTCCTGGTGACTATGACTGTTACAACAAGTTACCCAAAATCTAAGTGGCTTAAAACAAGGACAGCAGTTATTTTGTTCATGATTCTATAATTGGGGCAGAGCTCCATGGGAATAGCTCATCTCTGCTATACTCATTATTGGCTAGCTTAAGAGAAGATTCCTGGAATCATCCAAAGGAATACATACATGTCTCACAGTAGGTATTAGCTTTTAGCTGTTGCTATTGGCCAAGCTAATGCTGTAGGCCAGAAAAATTATGCATAGTCTTTCTATGTGGCCTGAGCTTCCTTACAACATGGAAGATAGTGTGCTGAGAGACAGGTGGGGCACATGGGGGCACCTGGCAAGTGAGTGCTGTGTTATTTTTTGTGACTTAGCTTCGAAAGACACATAGCACCGTTTCGGCAATATTTGATCAGTTATAGCAGTGCCAGAGGCTGCCCAGATTTAAGGAATGGGAACAGAGATCCCATGTTTCATTGGAAGTCACCATGTAAGAAGAGTGTGTGGTATGAAATATATTGGTGCTATCACTTTTAGAAAATACAGTCATCCATAAAATTATGTCCTTTAGATTTCTGATAAGATACTTCTGCTCTTCCGCTTTCCATAACTGAAGTCCAGAAGAGCATGTTGGGCAACTGTAGAGGGTGGAGCAGTGAAATAACCTGGGAATAAAAAACCCCAAATCCTCATCAGTGAGCAGGCAGACAAGAAAAACCAAGAGACTAATTCATTAGTAAGCTTTGTCCTATGTATTTGAAATTAAAATGAGTCATTGTAAGTAAGTTTAGAAAACTTTGGTTTAAGTAAAATGGTTTCCTATATATCCTACCTTCTTGGAAACATTAATATGTACATGTATGCATATTCTCCAAGTGGGAGATGAATGATATGAAATGTCCTTCATCTTGTTTGATTGATCACGGAATTTTTTTTTTTTTTTTGCATGTATCTCTTCTTTTAACAGCTCATGGAACCACTTAGAAAATTCCATCTTGCCAATTTGTGGAAATTTGTAGATCCACAGAGTAGAATATTCCATGGGTTTCTGAGGGGGTGGAATGTTAACAGGGGCTTTTCAACTCCGATTGGCTGAATTTTGTATCCTATGGTAACATGAATGAAATAACTGAGCTGAATCCCTCCAATGGATGTGTTTCTTCTGGTATGCCTCAATTCACAAACCAGAGCCTAGTAGCACGAGTATTTCAAGGGATTGCCACTGAGGTAAGCTTTCCAGGGAGAGCTGGTCCACCTATCAATGACTCAAAATGTGATGGGCAGTGGGAAGCCAAGGACGGATGTTCGCTGCTGACTGAGCTGGACTTCACCCTGCTTCGTTTGACCAAGTTCATTACTGAGAGTGATGAAACCAGACAAAGGAGAAGGTCCTCCAAGACCACAGTAATGTACATAAGGTCTGTAGGTTAGAAATCTAGACCGAGCTTCGGATGCCAAGATTCCACTTAGAGAAAAGAAAAATACAACTCTGGAAATTAATGAGAAACACAGAGATTCCATGGGACTTCAGAACCTGGAGATTAGCAAGGCCAATAAAAGACCTAGAGGAATATGACAGAAGGCAAATTTCATAGGAGTTTGTAACATGATATTTAATGAGTTTGGTTTGATTTCGACAGCAGGAGGAAAATCTTCATTTTGCACATGAAAAAAGGAACATTTTCACGGCTCAGGATCCTGATGAGGCCTCACCTGGAATACCATTTCCATATTTGGCACTTATTAAAATAGGGGAAGGCATGGCATGGCTAGAATTACAAGAATCAGCGGAATCCCTTTGGGTTGGGGTTTTCTGGTTAAATAAATCCTATCATTTTGGCCTCCTGGGTATCTTAACTCCCAATGATCACTTTAGGACACATTCAGGAAGACAGTGAAAATCCTGGAAGATTCCAAGGGAAATGTTCTTGCCCACAAGTATATGAAGGTTGAAAAAGCCAAGGAAGGAAGGAGATTATTGCTCTTGGAGAGTGTGGAATTTCAACCTGAAACCAGAGAAGATACTCCATCCTCAAAATGCTGCAAGTTTTATATGAGACTGCTTGGACTCATCCTGCCTCTGCACACTTCAGATGAGCTTCTGTAGAGTGATGACCTTTCAAACAGGGTATCTCTCTGATGCTAGCAAGGAGGCTTGGAAAAGATGAGATGCCTTGTGGAGTTTAATAGCTAAACGATTGTTAAGTGTTGTTCTTCCTTCTTTCTGTTGGGTAAGGAAAAAATATGTGTTTGAAGAATAGAATGTATTAAACAAAAGCCATTTACATTTAGGCAAAAGTACTGTTTCAGATTGGGGCCCATTTTCACTGCGATCATGATCAAAATCACATCTGTATGATTTCTAGTATTATGAGGAAACCCATCCACACCCTGAAATAATAAGATTGTTCTCTTTTACCTTCTTTGGAGAGGATCCAAAATGACTTAGTTTCAACATTCTAGTTCCATATTGCTTTGTTTATCTGTCTTCTGGTTTTTATACTGCTTGCTTTTTTTCCCCCTTCTTCATATCTCCCACTCCCCACTCTTTTTCTGCCTAGAATTGTGTGCTAGTCGGTTTAGGCAGCTATTGGAATACCACGGGTTGGGTAGCTTATAAAGAACAGAAATTTCTTCTTTCTCATAGTTCTAGAACTAGAAGTCCAATATCAGATGCTAGCATGGTCAGGTTCAGGTGAGGGCTGCCTTTCAGGTGCAGGCTGCTATCTTTTCCACTTGTTCTCACATGGAAAAAAAAAAGTCAAGGACCTCTCTGAGGTCCCTTTTGTAAGAGCAGTAATCCTATTCACAATGGTTCTACCTTCAAGACTTAAGTTCCTCCCAAAGGACCACCTCCTGAAACCATCATGTTAGGCTTAGAATTTCCACATATGACTCTGGAGGGCACATAAACATTCAGTTTATGGCAATTTGTCCCTCTCCTCTTTTCACTTCCTTCTCCCACTGTAGACTCTGACCTGCCCTTTATTTACCCCCTCTTTCACCTCTACTCATTTCCCTTTTTCTCATCCCCTTGGTTATAAACCATCCTTTATATGTAAGGAAGTGTCTTCTTCAAAGAAACTTTTTAGCAATTGACTTCTAATTCCCAAAGGACTTTGTGCACAAGATGAAATGACCTTTTGAATACAGATGACTTCTCTGTGACTTGATTGGTGTTCTTCCCAAATTTGGAAGAAGGGAATTGATGTTGATGAATTCACTTATTTAAAAAAATTACTGAGCATAAGATAGGTACTCAGAAGGAATATATAGATTGGCCCCTTTTCCTCAGCTTGTCAATTGGCAGATTTCACAAAGTCTAAGTGAGAGTATGATAACAGACACTGTGGATAGGTACAGATTGCAGCTCTGGGAGACTGGAAGTCAGAAAGCTTTTATCCACTGGGAAATCAGAGGATAGGATTTGAAGCAAGCCTTTTAGCATAGAGAGAATTTGGATGTCCAGAATGTAGAAGGAAAAGAGAATATGGCATTTTAGACAAAGGATGCATTATAATGTGGAAACAGTTTAGAGATTGGTGGGCAGGAGGGGGAGGAATGATGGATGGAGTTGGGAAGTGGGACAAGGCCAGTGGTAGAAGGCTTCAGTTAAAAGCACATGTTGCAGAATCATATGCAAAAGAGTATGAAGTCAGGCTTTTCCATACACTGGCTGAGTTACTTGGTTGAGCTTCAGTCTCTGATCTTTAAAATAAGGCTTATATTACTTACATGTCAATGTTGTGAAAACTATGATTTCTAAGTTGGAATAGTTAAATTAGGTGGTGAGCAGAAAATCCTTTGTACGGTGTCCAGTATTTGATAAAAAAATCTCTGACACATGATGGTATTCTCCTGCTGGAAGCCAGTACATTTGTTATTGGGAAAGAAGACAGGGCTCTCGAATCATCTTCAGTGTACAGATAAGGACTGTAGAAGGAAATGTATGCTCTCCCCCTGTATGTGGCACTCTCTTATTGTGGGAAATATGCCGTTTTCACCCTTGAGATGGCCAATGGGACTGGTGACAATTATGACAGAAGTATGGTCTTGCAAAGTACTTGCATGATTGGATTTGCTTGCATTTTCCCTTCTGCCATCCTCATGAAAAGAACATGCCTAGGCCAGCCCACAGGTCCCAGGAGGAGGATCAAAGTCATCTGGAACAGAGACACCCCTCTAGCACAGTGGAGATCAGAAGAAATCCCCAGCCAAGTGGAGTCTTGATCAACCAAGTCTGTCAGCCTGCAGACATGTTTAATCAACAAGCTTGTGATTTGTTCTGTAGCATTATTGTGACAAATGACAGTTAATATAATACATATGTATGTGTATGAATATATATAATATATATGTTTATCTATATATGTGTATAACCCAGAAAAACTTTAATCATAATATTTAATTTTCTTTGTCAGGTATTGATGATATTAATATTTGTATATTTTTAATTTGCTAAGATAATAACCTATAGGATTCTAGTTGGTAAGTAATAAACACATATATCTTCATGATATTTGAAAGGGTATTTATTTGCTATTGGAAACTGGAATATTATGTACACAGTCTTTCACTGGATCTGAATCATTATGTTGTATTAAATGAATATAATAGTATAGGTCAATCCACACAAAGGAAATTTATCTTTGGAACATATTTCATGTTGTGAAACTTTAGTTTCTTACCAAATTCTGGTGAAACAGAAATACTTCCATTCATTTCAATGGGATGCCAACTTGATTGCCAATTATAGAAAGGAGTCTAGGTATTAAAACATTATTGTGAATTGGCCTCCATAGTCATAGAGTTGCCAAATTTTCTTGCCAGAAATCATTCAAAGGTATTTAAATATTGGAAATGTCTTATAAGCAAATGGTGCAGGTACTGGTAAGGAAATGAAAAAATGTGGAGAATAGTTGAAAACAGAGAGATAGAGAAAGAGAGAGACAGAGACAGATTTAAGATGGCAAAGAAGGTGTTTTGTTAAACTTGGACAGTTTTGCAGTAGATCAAATGAAGGCATTGGATGAAGCCTTAAATTTAGCCATTAAATGAGTTTCTACTTTATCATTTAGGATAGTGCCTGACAGGAAATAAATGTTCAGATGTTGAAATGTTTTGTTTCGCAACTTTGAAAAAAAAAAAACAAAACAAATACCTCTAGAAGTTACCCTTGGAAATAAGTATTTTCTCCTTGTGTTTTGACATTTGAACTAAGCCTTTGTCCTATGCTCAGGACTTTAAGGACATGAAACATCATAGATCAAACACAATAGCATGAAAGCCATCTTAGTCAAATGGCTCACAGACAGTAAGAGCACACAAGAATCTTTCTATTCTCTCTCTTCAGTCTTCTCCACTTTCAGCAATGTTTGACCAATCACTATTCACGTGATGCCCCGTCGTGGCCACGGAAGACTAGCAGGTGTAAAGTTGTTCCTGTCCTCAGCATTCAGATTCAGGTTGAGGAAGTGAGACACAGGTGTGTAAAGAGTGGCAACAAGATGGGCAAGAATGTCATAAGTGACTGTGAGTAAGAGCAATCATTTCTAAAGAAAGAGAAATTGTAAGAAATGGGAGGGAGGTTTCACTTTAAATAATCCTCATAGGCAATTAAAAACTGATTTGGCAAGTGCAAAATCAAGCTGGTAAATGTCTTGCTTTCCAATTAAGAGTGTAGTGGGTTGAAGCCTCCACCTCAGCCCTCTGTAGGAACTCTATGCTTTTACTTAAGTAACTGATACAATTGATCTTAGAGGCACCTTGGACTTTGTGAAGAATTCAGCTTCTGCCAGTTGGGATATGCTGAACTACATGTGTATCCAAATTCAGTTACTGTTTAGATCTTATTCTATTTCCTATTCTTTTGTCTTACATCTGCCAATTACCTTAAATCCTTTTTTAGGAAGTGTAACTGACTAGTGAAGAGTATAAGAAAGTCATTTCTCTTCCCCACCTCTCAGTGTTCCTCAATTATACAATGAAAAGCTTGAATTAAGTTAAACCAAGTTTATTTTGTCCTTGCTCTAAAGCTTTAAGATTACATGAATGAAGGAAAGATTGTCCATGAATGAAAAATAGTTTAATTCAGTCAATACTTACAGATTGTAGACATGGAGACTTCCTATGTAATAACATAAATAACTTGATTTAAAATCATCGGGAAAAGTTGATATATTAAAGGATTTTAATTGTAAACTTTCCCTCTCAAAACAAGACATTAATTTTGTTCTTAGGGTGGTTAGGGTATATAAATAAATACGAACATAAATGTCTTTGTGTGTCCTGTATACGGTGACACACATCAGGTCTTGTGGGACATCAACGGTATCAAAGACACATTTCAATTGCAGAAACTTTTAAAAATACACAGCAATTTTAAGGGTTTATTGACCATATCAAATGTATATTCTTAGAGGAAAAAAATAAAGAATGTGTATTTATTCCTTACCTGAAAGAAAACAAGCAAACCCCTAAGGGGTGTTGTAATCTTGTGTCATTATCCACTGGCATTTCTTAACCAACAAGGGAACCTTCACAAAAGGGTAGGTTTGATTTCCTTAATGGTGATTTTTATTGGGAGCCAGACTGGGGAAAGAGGGAAAAATGGAAGGTGAGGACTATGGGAAATACAATTACGTTGTTGTCTTCCCACAACAACAGTTTATTAAGCAATCACTGGTGGCTGCAAAACTAGTATGCTTCTAACCAGTTCTTATAAGAACCTCACTAAATATTCAGGATGAAGTACATTTCTAGTCCTTAATTAATTTGATTTTAGTTACATTTAAACTGATGCTCTCCAAATAAAAAACTAAAGAAAATAAAAACCCCAAAAGAATCTTGGAGCAAGAAAAACACAGACTTGCTAAAAATAATTGGGAGGCATACATTTTAAAAATTGGAGACAGGGAAGAAAATAAAGGTACTGCTTTGACATCTAACCCCACCCTGATGTTACTCATGAATGACTTTAGCAATCGTATTCTTAGCACAAAACCAAACTTAAAATTACTGCCATCATAACTGAAATTTCTAAATAAAGAATTGTGCTTCTGTTAATGAGTATGAAATTTATCCTCTAGGAATTAATCATTAAGATAAGAATGCCAAGGACTATGATGTTGATAAACATTTCAGAACTTTAAATTCATCACTTCCGTGGGATTAAAAGTTGATAAAATAATTAAGACAAAAAAGATTCTCTAATATCTTTAGGTAGAAGCCCTGACCTGAAGTTTTAGTAGATTAGAATCATCTTTCTAAACAGAAAAGATACACAATCTTAACTAGATTGGCATGAATGTTGAAAGCATCAATAGATGTTTCCATAGTGTTGATCCTCAGGAACAAATTAAAACAACTACTAAGCCATGTCAATGAGGAGATGAGCAGTGAAGATAATCTACACTTATCATTGGCTTTGGAGCATATTGTATTTTTTTTTTTGTGTGTGAAATCGTCTTTTGTTTAAGCTAATAATTAAACTTGTTTGCAAACCTTGATGAGTAGTGAATGATGGGTTTCCAGAATAATGCTGAGACTCAGAGGACAGACAGCTCAACGTTGCCAGGTAATGTGTTCCTAGGCGGTAACTAAAGGTGCCAGATTGCCACTATTGCGTGTTGGAGAAAACCCAAGGTATGTATTTGAAGAACAAAATCCCAGTGGGTTCTTATTTTATCTTCAGTAATACCAACATTCTCAGAGATGTTCAAATCAGGAAATATTTCCTTTGTTGAAGGGCCAGAGTTCCATGATAAAAAAAAAAAAAAAATCCAGGGAAATGAGATCAGTCCCCTTATTCTACAATGCTTCCTGTCTCCTTTTAATTCCTCTGAAGTTCACACTTTGGGGCAGTTGAAGATTTTTGCTAGCATAAATCATGTGAGGTGAGCCAGCTAAGGGGTAAATGCTAGAGACAGCCAGAACGACAGACCTGTTTTCCAAACTAACCCTTAAACCATAGTTGTACCTCTTACACCCATTTCCGGGACCCTCTGATAAGGATATTAGCTTGTCTCTTTTGTACTAAGAAATCAGGGAGATAGGGAGGGGAGATGGGTCATGAATTCAGACACTCTTTGAGCAAGATGAAAACAAGCCAGGTCCCCATCACAGTGGACAAACAAGACCCCAGGGAAGGGAAGCGGCTTTACTTGAACAAAGTCACCATTTCCTGGAGGCTGAAGGGGGAATTTGATCTAAAATTCCCTTGCTGGCCACCTAGAAAAAGCAATAAAAGTCACTAGCGGTGCCTGGCTCCTTTTATTCTATCACTTTATTTGCTTTTGATTAACATTTTACATTCTTTTATTTATTTTGGGTTGGTTTAAAACACACATACGCGCGCGCGCACACACACACACACACACACACATATACACACACAGAACCACCTCAGAATCTGACAGGGAAATAGCAATGGATATTTTTGATTAGATGCATCTTCATTCAGGGATTGGAAATCAGTGCCCTCTTAGGAGATTTCCAGGGTGGTCTGGTATCTTCTAAGATAAAATGGGCCTCCCTCTCCTGTGGCTAAATGAATTATAAACTCTGTAGCTGTTCTTCATGACTACACTCTATTTATGTAAGACAGAGACACTGGATTTCACCTCGAGGGACACTTCAGGCTACTGGACAGACTTTCTTCTTTCTCCCATTGCCCTGCAACAGTTGCCTCACAGTAGACTTACTCTGGCTTAACTTTCCTATTGGCTTCCCAATGTAGTTTGAATAAAATCCACAGCTGATGTTGACCTCCAAGATTCTATGTGACCTGCCCTCGTTTACATCTCCAAACTTATCTTCAGTTCTTCCAGTTCACCTCCACCTCCAACATCCCCACCTCAAGTTCTTGGTCTTGTCATTCCCTCTCCTTGGAGTATTCTTTCCCTATTTTTTTTTTTTAACCAATAGCTCCAATGTCACCTCTTGGGTGACACTTTCTCATCCCTATCCTTTTTAGCTTAAATTGTCCACATCCTCACATCATTTTATTGTATTTCCTTTCCAGCATCTATCACTAATATCATGGTCTTATTTACTTGTTTACTTATTCATTGCTTACCTCTTCTGACAAGCAGAATGTAAAATCCAAGATGGCAAAAACATCTTATATGGATGGCTATGTGCCCAGTACTTAAAACACTTCCTAGCACAAAGTTACGACTCAATTAAGATTTGTTGAAGGAAGTAGAAGATGTATACTGCTGTCTTCTTATTAGCACACTGCAGCTAGAACGAGTGGCTTCAGAGAGTCTCTTTATAATCGATTTTGTTTCCTTTGCATGTCATGTTATCCCCAATCCCCAGCTATGCCCACATACACATGACCTTTGTTCCGTTTACCCTTCAAACTATGTCATCTCCAGGAAATCCCTCTCAGCTGTCCCAGACAGGATTGAGTGTTTTCTCTTCACTTCTTTGGGTTAGAAGTCAAGTGCTGTAGTCACTCTGAGTAATCGTGTCTCCACCAAGCAGCAGCAGGTCTATTTCCCTCAGCATCTGCAGTGCCCAGTGCAAGCTCTGTTTCCTTGAGAGCCTTAATGGCTATTTGCTGAATACATGAATGTAACCTCAGAATACTCCCAAACAGGTGGACTTTATTACCTTCCCACATTGTGCATAGAATGCCCATGATACCAAAGTGTTGAATACAGGAACGATAATTAGACTCTTAGAATGTTTTCAAACATGTCAACTTTATTACCTTTCTATGCTGTTGCATGAAACGCCCATGGTGTTCCACAGGAAAGACTTAAGTCATCAGCCTGGTGCTTTTTTTATCTCCTTGTTTAACCTAGTAATTAACACCTTTAGAGTTCTTATGTTTTGCCAGGCTGCAGCTGAGGCCCTTGCTTGGCTAAACCTCCAACTGCTCCGGGAGGTAGGGAGTGTTGGACCTACCGCCATCGAGTTGACAAAATCCAAGCTTCGCTGCCCAGCATCACAGAGCCAGTAAGTGCTGGGGGCAGGGCTTGAACCCAGGCAGTTGAGGATGTCATCTCAATCAGGGAGCTCTACCACAACTTCATATAGATGTCACCAGTAACTTCTGCCCTTACGGACTCCACATGATTGGAAGTAATACACCTTAAATATCGGATCGGGTTACTCTCCTTTTAGAACACCTCTGTGACCTCACAGAGCCTTGAGGAAAACATGCTCAGCTTCCTGCTCTAGCCATCAAGACCAGTTCCCTTTGGCCTCTGTGTCATTCTTTAGCTACCTTCTCTCACCATTGCTCAACGTGAGCACTGTTCCCAGCTTCTCATGGCCTTCAGCGGGTCTCTTCGGTCTACTCATCCCTCAAGATTCAGCCTGTATATCCTTTATCACCTCCGTAGTGGAATTGACCTAGTCCTCTCTGACCTACCTACTGCAGTTCTCAGTTGCATTTCCTGTGTCTCTCACCACTGTAAATGATGTGTGCTGTTTTATTTCTCTGTCTCTCTTATAGGACAAATTTCTAAAAGCAGAATCTGGTCCTTTGTGTCTGGGATATGTTTTGGAACGTGACAGGAATATATTAAAAAAAACTACAAAGAAGAAAAAAAAAACAACTTACTAACAATATAAGAACATACACACACCAGAATGGTTAAGATGTAAAAAAGGAAGAAAGAAAAATATCAAGTGTACATGTTCTTTCTCAGATTGTTTATCTATACCTACCATTCAACTCCTGAGCATGTTCCCTAAAGAAGTGAGGGTTTATGATCCTCAAAAGACTGGTTCAAGGAGGTTCATAGTAGCACTCTTTGTAATATCTAAAGACTGGAAATCACCTAAATGCCCACAAGCATTATAATGCATAGATAAATTGTGGTATACGGTATATATGAATTTAAAGAGATACTATGCAACAATGAAAATTTTAAAAATCTGGAGTTATATTCAATGATATAATGAATCTTACAAACATCTCATTGAACAACAAAAACCTAGATACAAAAGAGTCCATCTGTATGGCTCTATTTATGTAGTTTGTAAACTGGCAAAATGAATCTTTAGAGATAGAATCAGAAGAGGGAGTCATTATCCTGGGTGAAGGAAGTAATAGCAGGAAGGGATCACAAGGTGGCTTCTTGGGTGTGGGTGACTTTTGTTTCTAACCTGGGATCTGTTCACTTTGCAAAACTCAAGTTGTGCTCCTTTTTTGTGTCCTTTTGAACTTTCCTTGTTCTTAGTTGGCCAAAGGGCCGAGAAATGTGTTGTGCTTCTAATAAAAAGTAGAGAAAATAAAAGATGAAGGGAAGAGGGAGGGGAAAAAAAAAGAAAAAGGGAGGGTGGAGGAGGAAGAGAATTTTTTGAATAAATAAGGTTAATTAAAAGAAAAAGTGCTGTAACTTTTTGAAATCCCATTTCCATTTACTTCAGCTCTTCGGAACCACCAACAGTGCAATTTGAGTCAGCTCAGAATCCTCCTGGGAACATGGACGCTTTAACGAGCCTTGTTTTAGATCCAACATTATACCCAGCTTCATTCTATGCAACTGTAATCTCACTGTGAAGCACCAGATGGTACTTCTGGTAATGAATGTATCCTTCTAGGCAAATACCCACATGGCTACCAGGCAGTGAGTGAGCAATTCTAGCTCATTCTGCTTAAGACATAATTTAGTGAGCTTGCCAAAGGATGCCTGATTGTCAATTGTGCTTGAAGGAAGTGGGCATGATTAAGTTTTCTTTTCAAGACATTTTTCTTTTCAGGACAGTGGAGATGATGGGTACCCACACCTTCTGCTAATTTGCAGAGATTGGATGCCTTTCACGAGACAGTGGTTCCTTAGGACAATGCGTCCATTGCAATGGCCACGTTCATACTATTTCTGTAGTAAGCTGCAAGGTTATATTTCTTCCCCCTGTCATACAAGTGAGATTTGATCTGTGTTTCTTGGCTCGGGCAGACACGGGAAGATCAAACACAAGCTTTGTCAAACAGACAGTAGTTGTCTGCTGAGGAAAATGTGTCTCTGCACTCTCTTTTCCTAAGGCAAGTAAGTGAGAATGTTAGGAGTTATGATAGTGTGGAATTTCAGATCAGGTAAATTGACAAAAAGTCCTGTTGTGAACCAGAGTGTTTCCTTATGTACACATTGGCAGCCCCTTGAAAGCAGAAAACAAGCCTCAGACTGTCAGCCGTTATGTTTAATATTCCTTGATGTTGATACTGGATATGAAAAAATATTGTGCATTTGTTTTGAAAGCTGTGTGTGTGTGTGTGTGTGTGTGTGTGTGTGTGTGTGGTCAGTACATTAGAAATAACTTGAGGACAAAGTACCACCTAGAGACTCACAGGTCATAAATTAGCAAGTAAAACTTTTTGAGTGACATTCCCTAGCTGCTAACCTTTTCTGGAAAGGTACACACCTTGACTTTTATAGACAGTTAAAAGCAATTGTGTCTGTCCTATATGCTTATAAGATTTATAATTGTCTTTGGTCTACGTGTATGATTCTGTGTTCATGTATAAATTCAATCGTCAGGGCCTCATCAATGTGATGAAACATGAAGCGATGTTTTATTAGAAGAATTGCCCAACAATGAACTTGAGACTCTTTCCCCCAACTGCTTTGACTTAATTTCCCCCTAAGGTATCCAGAATCAGTTGGATTCCTTGTAGAAACAAAACTTCTCTCTTCTACTTTCTGTTTCAGTATGGCTTCAAGTCAAAATAACCCTGTGAAATAATTGCTCTTAGTTGTTACATCTTATTAGCAGTTATGGTCAGTTAAATATCAATGTGCATAAATTGAAGATTCTTTCCTGTAGATTGGTTTTTATACCAAGGGGTGATCCCAAGAGGCTTGCAAAGAAAGGGAATTATGAGGAAGGAGGGAAAATGAGATTTTTCAAAGGAGTAAAAGAATGGGTTAGCAGTATTCTTAATTATTATTGTTGTTGTTGTTATATATCATGAAGCTGAAAATGGATAAAAACAAAACAGCTTGAGTAGATGTGGCACAAATAGAAAAAGACAGCGATCTGAGACTTGAGCAGAACTTCCATAAACCAGCAACTCGCCAAAGGCCTATCTGCCCAAGCACACATTGGTGTAAGATTTCTTCAAGGTCTGTTTCCAGCAAAGTGTCAGAGAGATTGACCAGAGGTTAGACCTCCTGTATAATTATCTGTGGCCCTGCCAAACTCCAGGGTCCTCCATGGATGGAGGATAGGGAGTGGGTGGCCTCTGTGCTCCTGCCTCTAGCTCCACCCAGTCATTCAGGCCGGAAGCTGCAGGAGAGGAGGCCCCCAGTGTTAGTAATTTTAGGTGAGTCAAAGGCTCCTTTTAGAAGCTGGGAAAGACTGTGGATGACTTCAGAAAAAAAAATACACACATATATGTAAAAATAAATGTTGATGCCAGTCTTAGTTGGATTCCCCCGGAACCAGATCCAAGGCAAGGATTGGAGGGCAAATAGTTTATTTGGACACTACAAGGAACATGGGTAGGTGAGGTAAGGAACTGAGGAAAGACAGCCAATAAAGGACATACTCTTAAGGCACATTATACAAAGGTGACTAAACCGTAAGCTCAGGGGAAAACTAGAAAAATGATGCAAACACACCTCAGTTCTATCCCAGTCCAAAGACCCCCAAAACTATTAGTCATTGGTTAGGGATGCCCCTGGTAGGATGTGAATTCACAGGCTCAGAGATTGTCAGCATGCAGCATAATGTGGGATCTGAGCCCAAGAGCAGTCCCATGGCATGATGCAGGTGTTGGCCATAGGAAATCAGACTGTGTGGACAGCAATGATAGGGAAAATCCGGCGGATGTGGGTAGACTGAGTCTGCTATAAATATACCTCAAGATCTCCTATTCATAGGATGCCCTAAAAGGCTTCCTGGACCTGTTTCTTAAAGAATCCTGTTTGTGGGGAAAAGGATACCTAAAGGAAAGCTGGCCAATGTACAGATGAATTCACCCATTAACATCTTTGAGAAGGACCAACTTATAAGCTCAATAATGATTTCAATTGGCCAAATAATTATTCAAGAAGGAAGGGATTCACTGAGTCAGTGGGTACCTTCAGGAAGATGGTCAGGAGTCCTGGGGACTCTTTAAACTCTCCTGACTCACTGTGTCTCATAGGGCCAGTCATGTGACCTCTTTTTATGAGAGTCTCTATCGAGGGAATGGTATAATAATGGCCTTTGTCATTCTTGGGAAGAAAGGTGCCCAGGCCCATGATGCCATGAGACTCCCAGCTTCAACGCCCCTGTATGACACTCTTCCTATTTGTAATCTGCTTTACCCCAAGCAATGAGTTGAGTCAACAGGGCAATCCTATCTCTGACTCTTGGAAACTGAGTCCCAGAGCATCAGGTGGACGTACCAGGATTAACCCATGAGTCACTGTCATCATAAGAATTAGGGACCAGACCATCTAAATTCCAGGTCATTTGTCAACTCTCTAGGCCTTACCATCTTCTCCTGGAAAGGGGAGAAGGTTTAATGGTAGGCCTGGAACTACTATGAGCCGGAAAGACTTATTTACAACCTGGGGACAGAATCATCCAGGGAAGATGAGTTCACTCTTTAAGGCCATAATTTTGTGGCAAAGGACAACCTAAAAGTACTGGGAAATAGCAATACCATATCCTCCTCCTCTTACACTGAGGTTATAGTCCAATAAATCCATTGTAAAATGGAAATATCATAAGTTGAAAATGTACTTAACCAACCTACCAAATTCTGTGGCTTAGCTTAGCCTACTTTAAGTATGCCCCAAACACTAGTATTGCCGTGTGGTTGGGCAAATTCATCAAACACAAAGCTTATTTTATCACACCATGTTGGATATGTCATGTACTGAACTGAAAATGATAAACAACAATGGCTGTGTGGGTGTACATCGTGAAGTCTCAAAGTCAAAGGCCATCTGTCATTCGGCCACTGCTCCCATGTTCACTGAAGTGGGATCATAAGCTGTCCGATCCAGTTTATACTCATGGTGTCTCATGTTGTTGCTACCAAGGGACAGGATCAGGGACTCTGATGGTGTCTTCAAAAATTTTAGATGAACGATGAAATGGCCTTTGAAACATGCAGTGATTTTTATTTTATGTTTTTAATTTTTGGTACTGGGGATTGAACTCAGGAGTGCTTAACCATTGAGCCACATCCCCAGTCCTTTTATTTTATTGTTTTAAATTTTGAGATAGGGTCTTGAGAAGGTCTATTGCTTATGGCCTCACTAAATTGCTGAGGCTGGCCTTGAACTCGAAATCTTCCTGCCTCTACCTCCTAAGCTGCTGGGATTACAGGTGTGCACCTCCATGCTCAGTTGGTGATTTCTTTTAATTTTTAAGTGTACACTTGCCCTATGAAGGAGCAGCCCCACTGGTGAGGACCAACCCAAGAGAAATGGAAATTGAGTCTCACACAAAACTCTCTATGAAGCTGTTCATAGCAACCTTATTCATAACTGATAAAACATAGAAACAACAGATGAATGAATAACTGGAGTACACCTGACATACTATGGGGCATCCAGTCAATGAGATACTACTAAGAATAAAAAAAATGTAACCAACTACTGACAAATGCAACAGCATGGATAAATCTTCAATGCATCATGGTACACAAGAGAAGCTAGACACAAAAGACAGAATACTGTACAATTCCAATAATAGAGTATTCTGGAGAAAGCAAAGCTATGAGGATAGAGGACAGATTAGTGGTTCCTAGGGCTTGGAAATTAGGGAAGAGTTTGTGTACAAGGAAACAAACAGCTCAAGGAATGTTTTAGGGTGAGGGAACTCTTGTATACAGTTGCATGTGTCTGTCAAAAAAGGGTAAATAAACTCCATCGCAGTAACAGAGACTCCTTCCCCCCCCAAAAAAAATAAAATAAAATAAAATTGTAGGTCCATGTTAGGTCACTGAGACACTTGTGACATGGGGGAGGGGAATAAAAAGAGATAAGTGTCATAGAAGCCATAAAGAAACCATTCTTATAATAATCTATTAATATCATAATGTCTCTTTCAGAGCCCAAACTGTGGGCAACAGGAGGCTGAGGCCCAGAAGTCCTGTGCCTGACTCATTCTGGCCATTGTAATATTACTTTCAAAAGTCAAATCTCTCTGTCTCTCAAACACACACACACACACACACACACACACACACACACTCACCCGCTCTCACACACGTAGAATAACAAGCTTTGCAAAGTGCAAACATTTCCATTGCTGCCAAAGGTCAGGCTAAGGATGAAGCTCGAAACCTCGAATTTGTCCAGCTGTCATCTCCCAGTCTCAGTTAATACTGTGAATGTCCAGTTCTATCCCGAACATACCTACAAATACATCTACTTGGAAAATACTGGCACATAAATTTAGAGAGGTTTAAAGTGGGAATGAATACCTCAACCTACGGGGTGGAAAAAACCTGTGCCCTGCTCCTTGTGGGTAACCCAACCTGTTTGAACTGCTAAAAACACTCAGGGCAAAACAAGGAGAGCTGAAAAAAATAAGCTTTTAAGAAAACAGTCCTCTCAATATTCCTAAGTTTAAGGGCTCAATATTTAGCATGCGTTTCATAACTCCAGCTTTTTTGGGTGGAGGTAGGTAGGGGAAATGGGAATATAGTAAAGGGTTTTCAAAACACTTGCTATTTGTAAGGCTTCTTTTTTTATGTACCATAACGCACACAGCCTTGTCAGGCATGGGGTCAGCCTGCTTCCTTGCAGTGGAATGGAACATTAATGAGGAAAAGTGGGAAACTGGGTTAGGCTACCATGGAAAATATGAAGAGCCCTGGAATACGTCATCCCAAGGTCTGACAATGATTCCAGGGTTATTGGAGGAGCTTTCTCCTGTCCCTTCTTTCCTCCAAGTACCTAATAAAATCCCAGAGCCATGAGGCTAACTGTGAATTATCCAAGGGTCCCATATCCAAGAAGCTTTCACTCTATTGGTACAGACACATTATTAGATTACTAAATCCGTGATCACAACAAAGGCAGATAAGAGCTGTCCTAGAGGGACAGAGAAACTGAGAAGTAGCCTATCATGGAGATGGCCCCTGTTTGTCTTTGGATCTATTACTTGCTAGCTGTGTGGCATTGACAAGCTACTTAGCCTCTCTGAGTCTTAAGTCTTTAAATGAAGAAAACAATAACCCATTCAAAAATGCTTTTGAGGGGAGGAGAGTAGACTGAAGAAGGCTTCAAAGTAGCAGGGATGTTGAATTAGTCAACTTTCTATCACTATGACAAATATGTGAGATAATCAGTTTATAAAGAGAAAAGGTTTATTCTGGCTTATAGCTTCAGAGGTTTCAGTCCATGATCAGTTGACCATTGTTTTGGGGACTGTGATAAGGCAGAATATTATGGCAGAAGCATTTGGTAGACCATGTTGCTTATCTCATGGCAGCCAAGAAGCAAAGAGGGATACAGGAAGTGAATGAAATCCTGATATTACCTTCAAGGGCACATCCTCCCCCACCAATGACATAACTTCCTTCTACTAGGCCCCGCCTCTTAAAGGACCCACGACCTCCCAGTAACACCACAGGCTGGTGACCAAACATTCAACAAATGGGCCTTTTGGAGACACTCCAGATCAAAATATGGTATATGTTTAGGAAGCACAGGCCAGGTGCACACAGAGTACCTGCCTGTGGGGCTGGTGAAGCTGCAAACAGGTAAACAAGGATAAGAGTGGGGCTGTACATAGAAAGATCCTGGTATGTTCAGGTTAAGACCACATTAAGAGTCTTAGGGGACCTAAAGAACCAGGGGACCATGGTAAGAAGCCCAAATGTATTGTATTAGCAAAACTTGTTAAATCACACAGGGAGTTGGGAGACACAGTTCTGATTCTGGCCTTTTTGTTTTGAAGTGCTAAGCATCAAATTTCTTCTAAAGATTGTACCTGACCACTTTGAATCTCCCTGAGGGGTCAAGGACCTCAGAGTCAGCTTAAAGGATAGAGTAAATAGGGATTTGGGGAAGTGAAGATTAATAGGTAGGCAGATGCCAAACTCTGAAAGGCTGGACTTTGGGAAATTCTAAAAAGTTGGGCAGGGAAAATTTGGTGAGATATTTCATTCTGGTTGAGAGACATGTAAAGGTAACTCTGGTGGCCTTGTGGGGAATGAGCTTCAGTGGCATCTCCCAGTGGCAGTCCAGGGAATTGGTAGGAGATGAAACCTACTTGTTTAAGCCTTTTAAAAATAATGTATAATAACCCTTAGCTCTTAGGGGCGCAGCGTTGGGAAAGGGGAGGGAGACAAAATGAAGAGATAAATTGAAAAGAATGCTGAGACAGAAGTTGTTAGGAAGCTATTAAAATATTACTTCGCTCCTTCTTTCTCTGTTCACGTTTCAATCAGGCTAAATTTCACCCCACCCTACATCACAGATGGTGTACAAGAATTGTAAATGGCCATGCCACACTTCACAACCTGTATACAACTTTGCCAATTTAAAACTAGAAGCTAATCTGTTTGTTCCTTTTGTGGTTAATTCCGGAATTATTGCATGACAGATACAAAATATTCAGGTGAGGCTGGGAGTCTTTCTACTCTGTGCACAAGATGGTGTGGGCACATTCACGCCAGCCTTCCTACTTCCTATGCATTTGGCAGTGATGTTGGAATCTCCTGTTTGTTTGGAGCCAAATCTCTCTGCTCAGTTTTGATATTTTGAATTTCTACCTGTTTTTTTTAACCCTATGTTTGTTTACTAAGACACACACACACCCATACACACACACACGTATCTTGGAACACCCGATGATTTAAGAATCTGAAACTATCAGTAACCTGTTGTGTCTGTGATTTGCAAGTGATCCTTTTTGTCTCGAAGGTACTGTCATATTGTGTTTAATATGTCATATTGTGTTTAAAAAGCCATTGAACACCCTTGGCTTTTTAAATGGAATTATGATTTAGTTTGGGAATATTTTTAAGAGCCAGAAGCATTAATTTTTCTTTACCTTTAGACTTGGACTCAAGACTTACTTCAGATACCAGATAGTGTTTTGTATTTCATGACAATTCTTTTTGGAAATTCAAGCAGTCTCTATTTTCTGAACTTTCATTTGCTTTGTGTTACTTTTTGTGTGTGTGAGTGTTACTAGCTTACCTTCTTATCTTTATCATTACTGCTAAATATTTATTTAGTATCTTCTACAGATAAAATATCATGTAAGTATCCTGCTATATATTCAATTCAGAAAACTTTTAAATTCATAAATCACAAAGACTGATAGCAAACACTAATATAGTAGGATTTCAGAATGAACAAATGCTAACATTGCATCATGTTTTCTCAAGAGAAATACCGTGTGAATAAAAGAAATAATATTGGGAGTAGAGTTTGATCTTTTAACTTCTTATGTTTTTGGAGGAAATAATTTGGTTTTTTCAAGAGAACCTTTCAAGGATTTGTACTACTTTATCTCACTTTGTTCCTAGTATCAATGCCTGGTCGCATAAAATTTGCTCAATAAAACTTGATATATTTTGTTTGGCTCTTGCACAGACAGGATTGACCCTTATGCCCACTTTTCTATATTTTCCGTACATTTTGTTTCACTTATGTGCTTGCTGTTTAATAAGTGCTAAATAAATTTTAACTTGTGTTACTTTTTTTAAAAAAAATTTACTAATGTATTTGCTCATGGGTCCACAGTCCAGTTGAGAAGCAAACAGAACACTTTACAATGTCTAAGTGCTACCATTGAAGATAGTGCAAAGAAATGTAGATAAGAGAACGAACAGGGAAGTGAGGAAGGCTTCATGGAGGAGAGGCGAGCTTTGATCCATCTCCTGGAGAAGAAAGCTAATTTCCCCAAGTTCAGAAAGGAGAAGTTGCACAGGCAGAGGGAGTAGTGTGTGCCACAGCTGGCTGCACAGAAATGGGCTGAGGACACACACTTGTAGGACCCTGTGTGCAATGACTGGAGATGAAAGGGATGTGGTGAGGGGTGAGCTGGGGACTCGTAGGCTTCCATGCAAAGAACAATAGACCGAACTCTGATTAGTCCAAAGTTAAACATTACTGGATTATATATAAGACCTAAAAGTAATGTCCTTTCACCCAGCGTCATCCCTGTGACATCAATAAACCCATGGGGAAAACTCTAAAATGTAGTCAGAGTGTTCTGATACAGGTTGTTGTGATGCTATTAACACTGACAGTATGGACAACTGGAACCTCCAAGGCATTGGCCTAGGAGTCAGGATCGTATGCATCTGTTACCAGCTGGGCCTGGTAACAAGGGGCATGGTGATTGGACTCAGAGCTGTGCTGCAGCCCCGGCTCTCCTCTGCTGCTGATTCTCCATTTGGTACCCGGGCTCCTTCTCTCTTCTCTTTTTCCTCGATCTTGCCCCAGGAGGCTGCATTCAGGCAGTGGGAGGGTCTAACAGATTGTAGCTGGGCAGGAAGAGAGAGAGCCTGGACTGTTCTTGCTTCTCACTTCCTCCCAGATTCTCTCTGGTTCTAAAGGTGACTGTGCTCCTCCATGGCCATAGCTCCTGCCAGGTGTCCCAACCCTCCTGCTTCTGCTATCACCAGGCTCCAGTGATGCTCATTCCCTCCCAGGGCCCCTTCACCCCATAGATGCTTGTCCAGGTACCTCCCCAGGGCCCCTTCACCCCATAGGTGCTTGTCCAGGTACCTCGCCATTCCCTCTTGGTTGCTTTAGCTGGGCCCACACCTCCATAAAGAGCCCCTCTATTAAATTATTCTCAGTTTAACCCCTTTGAACTTGTCATTCTTTCCTGCTGAGACCCTGACCAGATCAGCTACTTCCTACTTGCACCCGACTTTATCCAGGGGCCTTAACCTTGGAGCCTCAGATTCCCCATTTGCAAAATCAGGATAATGATGTTCTCTACCTCCTGAGGTTGTTTGAAGAAAGCAGATCACATGTTTTGGTGTAACATTTTTAAAGCATCTAGCATGGTGCCTGACACCTAGAAGGAACTTAATAAATACTGGCAACTATTGTCATTACAACCATGATGGAAATTTTTGTCCTGGGTATCCAACAGAATGGAAAGATGTAAGATCTAGATGGTACCTGGGGCATTGCCTTGGACAACTCCCTCATTTCATATTTGAGGAAACTGAGGCCCAGCAAGCTTGCCCAAATTCACACAGCTAATTAGTGGTAGAGCTAAGGATAGTATCAGTCCACATTGCAAGCTGTATTTACATCAATTCTATTTAATTTCTTTAATTAAGGTGTTGAGTCCCTTAGTGACGTCATCCACTTGTTTTAGAAATGGGTTACATAAGCCCGTCTCCTTCCACTAACATTTTATTTGCTCCCTGTTAGAAGAGCATCATACTGTCCCAAAATAAGCAAGAATCCAAGAGAATACCCGCATTTCATTGCTCCTGAGCACTGGGGCTGACTCATTTACTCCTGGGCCTCTGAACTTGCTCTCATCCATCACCCATCCTCAGAAGAACTCTCTGCATCCGGCTTCGCAAGCTCTGAGCAGCTGGAGCTCAGCAAGGCCACACCTGGGAGGCTTCACTGAAATGCAACTGGAGGCCACTGTAGGGTTTTCCCTCTACATGGAGAATGAACTCGGCTCCTGATCATCTCTAGCTAAAATATCCTGTGGTTTTTCGAAACCACGTCAAGCAATCCTGATAGGAACAGAACCCAAGCAGATGTTGTCTCTTCACCACCCAATTTTGAAACCGCTGGTCAGAAAGTGAACATTTGCTCCCTCATTCTGTTACCAAGTCCTCAGATCTTTCTAGATTTTAAATAGGCATACACATAGTCCTGAGTTTCAGGTGGATGACACCTACTCCCAGGGCGAGTGGTTAATTCCCTTCCCAGACTCAAATAATAAAAGCTTAATTCCCCCCTCCCCCCAAACAAACAGCAACCAATTTTAAATTACCTCTTTGCCATCACTCTCAAAACACGGCTTGCACCACCACGGCTTTGCCCAAGTCTGCCAGCGCAGAGCTGACGTTACCTGATCTGATTTCACAGAAAGCCTGTGTTTGCAAGGTGCCCGAATAAGTGGTTGATTCAGGACGAAAATATTAGTTAAACCATTTGTTTCACTGAATTAATGAATCAGTTCAGGTACAGTTTGAGAGCTGGTAGCCCAGGGTAGGCAAAGCTGCGTGTCCTGGAATGATCTTTCTTGCCCTGGTTGCTGGAAGGACTCCTCTCAGGGAGCTCCTAAAGGAACAGCTTTGGACTCAAGGCAACATTTTTTTCAGAAGCTTGTTCTGCAAACCTTTCCAGTGGCCACCTGACCACTTCACAGACATGTAAAACCAGCCACAAGCCACATTCAGCTTATCAGATTTGCATGCCGAAAAGAGAAAGCTTTCTATTGTTCCCTGCTGCCTATGTTACATGTGATCTCCTTTTCTTCGTTGTGATAAAAACCAGTATCTACCCTCTTAACACATTCTGAAGTCTATATGATCAATTTAAACCAAATCTCCCGAAAGGTAGGTGAATGCTAGCAAATCATAAAGGAGACTGAGAAAATCAGCATGATAATTTCTAAAGTAGAGGAAGGGAACTAGCATGCATTAACTTATTTAATCTTACATTAAATAAAGGACGTCTGTCTGTGCAGTATGGAGGTTGTTTACTGCACCAAGGGAGAGATGAGGCCACAGAAACTTTGGCAATGTCCTGGAGGAGGAGGCATCTTTTTCTAATTTGCACAAACATGTTATATTAGGTCAGTTTCCTCAAACGCAGATCTTAAGGAAGGATTTGGATGTGGGCAATTTCTTGGGAGGTAATTCCAAGAAGAACAATGGTTAGGTGAGGTGAGAAAGGGAAGGAAGGAATGAAGGTTAAGTGATTTGATGAATGGTTATGAACTACTGAAGAGACCTTCTAATATACTATGAAGAACATATCTCAGATTGTCCTGACAGGTGGTCACCAAGCCCAGGGTGGTAAGTCTCCCACTTCATCTTCCCTAACTCATGAGTTAAGGATTTTTTCTAGAGCATTAGCGCCTTGGTACATGGGTCAAACACAGTCCTGTGGCCGGAGATGAACTGCAGGCAGAGAGACAGAAGAGTCCATCTGTGTGTTGGGAATTATCCAAGGGTGACCTTGAGGGCAGGCAGGGATTGAAGGGCTATGGTGAATGTGTTAGTGAACTTTTCATCACTGTGATCAAAATTCCTGGCATAAACAACTTAAGAGAAAAAGTGTATTTTGGCTCAGCATTTCAGAGATTTCATTCTGTGGTTATCCGGTTCCAAGAAACATCATGGCAGAAGGGCATGGTGGAGGAAGGCTGCTCAGTTCATGGTAGCTGGAAAGCAGTGCATGTCGGGGGGAGTAGAGTGGGAGGGAAGTAAGAAGATAAGCCCTTCCAGGGTATGACCCCAGTGACCTATTTTCTCTAAGACATACCTCCCTGTACTGCACTCAGTCACCAATGGATTAACCCACTGATGAAGTTAGAGTTCTCATGATCCAATCACAAAATCTCTACCTCTGAATAGGAGACTTTACATTCCAAATCCAAACCAAAATGTGAGCCTACTAGCCAGAATAGTCAGAGAAGGGGATTATCTGTTAACAGATATATTTTAGTTCATTGATTCCTATCTTGCAACTGTTCCCCTCACAGTAAAATGAATGTGAAAATGTCAGTCATCCTGCCTTTGGAAGAAGAGTGTATGGCAGGAAATTCACTCCAGATGGCTAGATGGCACAACCCATTCCAGGAAAAGGCTCATCATTTAATGTCACTTACATGGATTCTCAGTATTGAAAAATTCCAGTTAGAATGTAAATAGGCTGAACTTCTCCCCTGCATATATTATATGAATTTTACTATCAATCTCCATATCTCTTAATTTGTTCAATGTGAAATATGTTGCTAGTTGATAAACAAAGGCAAGACTTTGTGAGCTTCGGCACTGAAGTGAAAGCTTCCATATTGCTCTGTTTAACAGCATTTGTGAATCACAGGATAGTACACACTGGTTATCCTAAAAGCCTCTCCAGAAATGTTGACAGATTTGGTATGTGGCCCTGGGAATGTGTTTGTGCATCTATGGGTACATGTGTCTGTATATGCATGTGTACATACATACATATACGTATGCATAGTGTGTGTGTTTGTGTCTGTGTGCGCGTGTGCACATGCTTATACATCCAAATCTTCCACCATTCACCCACCAACAATGCATGTGTTATTAGCCCCATCAACCCCTCTGAAAGCCTCATGCCCTGCAGGAGACACCAAGACTAGGTGTCTGCTGCCCAGGTAAGACCCTTCCTTCCCTCAGGCATGCAGGCATACACCTTCTGCCACTCTGACTAATCAGGAATTTTCCACCTCTCACCAGTCTTGTTCCTTAGGCAGCTACGTGGTGACTTAGAAGCTGTCACACTGGGATACAGTTTTGTTGTTTCAAGGGCAATCTGCCTTCAGCATTCTATATTCAAAGAGAGAAGAGAGAAATCAATTCTACTTTAGGAATTATGTTGTGAATAGTATCATTTGGGGAAGACCAAAAATTTTAAGTATTAAAGTGGCAGTGTCTCATGATTAATTAAGTCCAGCGTCCATCCCATTTTAGAAGTGAGAAAATTTAGACCAAGGGAACAAAAGTGGTTCATTCCAGGCCACACAGACTCTCTGTGTCCTGGGTCTTTCTTCTGTACCAGGATGCTTGTGTTTTCTTTCAGGCCCAACAAAAACTCCCTCTGTGAGCTTGAAAAAGTTAGGTTGGTTAATCTCCGTGTGTCCCCTCTGATGTGTCCACCCTTCTTTGCACTGCTTGGTGCTTGGCTACTTTCGATGGCCACTGCCTTTGCCCTCTGGCTCCCAGTTGATGCTAGAGAAAGCTTGAGTATTTATTCCCCATATTTCTTCAGTTCAAGTTCAAGTTTAGCAGTAATAAGGCTCTTCAGGAATGGCCACAGCTCCATCAGTGGCCTCCCTCCCAGGGTTGCAGTTCCTTTGGGTCTCAGCCACATGGTCATATTGCTCCCTCCCTTCTGCTCTAAGCTTGAAGGTGCAAAAGGATCCCTGTTACTCCAACAACCCCTCTCAAGGGCTCAGCCTCTTCTTTGGTTCCTCTCGCCTGTGCAAACCTCCATATGCAATCCTTTTTTTAATGTCTTTTCATCTAAACCATCTGAGTGGACTGGAGTCTCCCTGCCAGGTCAGAGGATGTCTTTAGGGTCTTTTCCTTTGAAAATGGGAATTAAAGACTGTCTTCTCAGGATTTTGGTCAGGGTCAAATAAGAAAATATATGCAAATATGCCATGTGTGGGGTAGATAAAGGTTTATTTTAACTAATGATCATGCTGAGGCATGTGACCTGACCATAGCTAATGGCTTAACTAGTTTTTGTGTTAATGTGTCATAGAAGCACCCCAAACATGTTTCTCTACCTCCCAGGTCAGCCAATTTGGTAATGTGGAGCAGACAGAATCTTGCAGCTTTAATTTTAAAGGCAGTGAAATTGCAAACTTATCCTTTGGGACAAAAATGAATCCCAGGATGCTAAAAAAATTTGGATGATGAGGCCTTAGGCATTCTGGATTCATACCTCAGGCAGCACAAGCATTGACCTGCAAGGGTGCCCTGCCTCTCCTGTTTCCACCTGTTACTTGAAAGCCAAACCAAGAGTGATTCACAGGCCACCAAATGCAGGAAAGAAAGGGAACAAGTTCTAGACAGGTAAGGTGTCCTTAAGAGTTCTGGGCAACTGGACCAGACTAAGAGAAAAGGTAAGTGGGAAAATTCTGCTCAAAGTGCCTGGTCCCCACCTCACCATATTGATCGCACACTTTGACAGGTGCCTATTCCCTGTCTCTACTCCCACTGCCTCCTTCCTAGAATACTGATCCTGGATCTTCCAAGACTTCACTGAAGAACCTCCTTTGTTCCTTTAGTGCCAATCCAACAACCTGCAGGGAAGACCAAAACCATAAAGATATGTTGTTATGTCATCTGTGCCAACAAATTCCATTGTGATGAGCTGAGAAATTACTGATTAATAAGACAAACACACCAAACAATCCACTAATCAGAGGGTCCCTTTGAGTTGACTGTGGCTATGCTTTGTTGGTGGTTCAGAGTATAGATTTTGGAGCTCGTCTACTCTGCATTCAAAATTCAGCTCTGTGACATTGAGGAGGTAATAATCTCTCTGTTCTGTAGTGTGCTAAAGCAGATTTGAGAACGCTGGTTTTCATCTCTTCCTAACTCTGTGTTCACTGACTCTGTGTTGATAGTTTAAAACCTTGTAGATGGAGCTGGGCACAATGGCGCATGCCTGAAATCCCAGTGGCTCAGGAGGCTGAGGCAGGAGGATCACAAGTTCAAAGCCAGCCTCAGCAAAAGCAACGTGCTAAGCAACTCAGTGAGATCCTGTCTCTAAATAAAATACAATATAGCCTGGGGATGAGGCTCTGTGGTTGAGTGCCCTGAGTTTAATACCCAGCACCCCTCCATAATCTTCTAAATGGAGTGATTTACTCCTACAGAAGCTGCCCAAGGTCACATATTGGAAAATTTTTTAACCTGGAGTGTCACAATGCTTGAGAAAGAAGGAGGGTGTTAATAAAGTGCTGACCTTCAGAAACTTCCAGCGCAGGTATCCAACAATTTCATCCCTGAGAATCTGGAGTTGGGTTTCTGGGGTTGCTCAGGAGGGCTCAGGACGTGCTGCAGGGTAATAGGAAGGACATGGGGTGAGAAAAAGGTTCCTGCCAAGTTACAGAGAGACACATGATAGCTCAACAGGGAACCAAGAGTCAGGTTTAATATTATTGCTGCTCCACACTTAATAATTGAGGTCAGTGGTTTATCAAATCCTCACTGAGGGCCACAGAGAGGACAGGCTTCTAAGTGCAGCAAGACAGCCGCAGGAAACTGCAACAGGGTTTGCAGCACGCATTCTTACCTGCATGATTAAGAGATGCTCCAAAGAGCCCTTTCCCCCTACTTTTCACTGTGCCCCAATTCCCACTATCTTATTAAGACTCGAAGAACCTTTGGAAATGTGTGCTTTCCCAGCCAGTTAAAGCAAAAGTCATTTCAAAGACAAGGATCACCAGTATGAATGCTCCTTTCTGATCAATTCCCACAGCTGTTCTCTTATCTAGACCTTGAAATAGTGCACCGAATCTTCATACTCTCTTTAGATGATGAAAACTGAAAAGACTCTTGATGAAAGGGACATTCTGGTTTAGTAAACAGCCATAGTCAGAGTCTTAGCAAACCAGAGACTGCATCTTCTATGGGGTACAGGGTATGGAGTATATGGAGGGGCAAACTGAGGCAGAAAGTCTGATTGTGAGATGGGAGCTCAAGGGCAGTGGTGGGGGGCATGCAGGAAGCACATGAAATGGTGTCTCTCCGGACATTTAGCCTGAGCTACAAAATTCAACAGGAAAGAAACTTCTGATAGCAAAAGAGGTCAAGAGTGAGAAGGGCACTGAGAGGGTAGGAACCATGATGGGGCTTTGTGGCCTTGCTGGCAGTGGGGGAGAGTGTATTTTTGGCCTGTGAGTTTTGTGAGCAGAGAGAACTCAGGAAAGGGAAGCTGAGCACTTGATCCTACATAGATCATGGGCTAATCGTCCCTTACTTAGTGCTGGCCAGTGAAAAGTTGTCAAGGCTTTTTGTGATAACCTTGAAATGGTAGGCAGTGGTAGACAAATGTCCCAAGCACAGAGCGAGGCTCTCTCGGTCCCGAAGGCTATCTACCATCAGGAACAGATGTTTAGAATGTTCCAGAAATCACTTTAACCTGCAGTAGAAAATCTGTCTTTCCTCTTTCCTACAAATATATACTGAATACACTACATGCCAGGTTTTGCGCTGGGGGTACAAGGGTGAGAGGTGAGATCTGGAGGGGTCCCCTTCTATGTGACTTCTTTACTTGAGCTTTTTCAGTAGATATCAGTGCTGGTCAACATGACTCCCCAGATGCATCTCCTCCCATCATTTCCTGGTGAGCTCTGGAAAGTAACGTACACTCAGACCCAAAGTGCTGTGTGGAAAGAGCTTCCTTCTAAAAATTCAAATTTTCTTTTTGCCTCTAAGTTTGGTTTGTCACCCTCTCCATTCTGAATCACACCTAGGAAATATTCTTTTCATATCTGTAAAATGATAAAAGCCAATGTTTGATGCCCAGAGAGATCATTTGAGAAATCAATGGGACAATGAATAGAAAGGAGTTTGATTGTACTTGGTATTTAACAGGCTCTCAGTTAATGATATTTGTTATTGTTGCTGATGATAATATTTAAAATTGTCTAAAGCTGCACTGGAAATTGGCTCATGAGCTTTATTAGCAGCCAGGGACTAAGTGGGTATGCTTATCACTGAAGAGCTAAAGGAAGCTGAACCCCTGGCAAGAAGGCTTGCTTCCTCTTGATAGATGGGCTGCTCACCCTCAGACTAGATACTTATCAGACTTAAGTAAATACTCAGTTATCAGTTTTGCCATAAAAGGGCAAGGGATGTGCTGATCCTACCTAAGGCCCTTGGCTCCTGCCACAGCATAAAAAATTTTTGCTTTTTTATTACAATATACATATCTTTATGGAAAGGTAAAGATGACCCAGTGCTTGCTTTGAGAGAAAGAAGGAAAGAGTGAAAATACACAAATTAATGAACTTACTCTGTCATACACATTTTTCTCTTGGTCTTACAATGATAAAATGTATGGCAGGATTTTTATTCTGTTTTAGAATTTTTCAGTTGTTTTTCCTTTTTGAAGTACTCCTTTGGAGAAAACAAATCTTTCTATTGACATTGAACATGAATCATAAGAGAAGTGTTGATGCTTTCCTTTTGAGGGATTTTTTTTTAATTTAGTTTTGTTTCCATTAAGTTTTAGCAACAGGAAAATATGGACTTTCAGCATCCACAGGGATATGATCAAATGGAAACACATCTCCCTTGTTTGTCCATTACTACAAACCATAAGAAAACTCACAAGTCAATCATGGACTTTCTAGAAAGGTTGATTGTCAAGTGGACTCCTTGCTCCCTTGATTTTTTCTAAAACCGAACGGGTGTTAGCATTTCAACAAACAAGGCTGATAAAAAGCATCTGATGGAGGACCCATATTGCACAGAGTTCAACTGTTTTATTGTAGAAACACTAGAGAGTGGATGGTGTTTCTGCACCTGCACACGCTTCTTGGCCTACATTGCTAAAGAAGCCCATATGCCAGTAATTGACTGGAAATCCCAGGAGGTTGAATTACACACCAGGGAAGCAGATCATGGGCACATTGGTGCAGATTCAAGCTAGTGATTGCACATAGGCAACGTTATGTGCACAAAAGACATTTCTCAAAACCTTCAGATAATTAGGGGACCTGCTTAACTTTGCTGACAATGCCACACATGAGCCAACTTCGAGAACCATTCAGCCTTTTCTTCCTCCTCCCTTAGCATAAAAGGGCATTCTAAAGGCCTAGGTTGATTTTGGCTAAAAAAAAATTTCCTCATGTATCCTCAGGACCCTAAGCAGCGCCTAATGTTGAGCAAGGGAGTAATAAATGCACCTTGACTTGTAAGGATTCCAACAGCTGCACACGTACCCCATTACTTTTCCAGCTAACCTGATTAGGATACCCAACCACAATGCCCCCAAATGCCTGCTTTCAGTTAAATCTTTGTACCCAGAGGAAGGAAAATAATTTACCCTCCCTGGCCCTGGCTTCCTCCTCTACAGACAAAGGGACAGAGCTTTATCTGGCTACTTCCAGTTCCGAGAAGGAGAGAGGTCAAGTTCACTTGACATCATAAGGGATTCTTTTTCTTTTTTTGTGAGATACCTGGTTTTTCCATTCCTTTCCCTTCTTTAAAAAATTTCTTTAGTTCTTCCTGTTTTCCCTTTCTTTCCACTTCCCCATTGCTTCCTTTTTAACAATCACCCAGCAGAAATAATTCAAAAGTAAGGGGAAAATACATTTCATGCCCTAATTCTGCTGGATACTAGCAACAACAACAAAAAAAAAACTTTTCCATTTTCCCTGAGACATCTTGCTTCAGCTACCTTGCAGTGTGGCTATTTTAACTACTTCATGTGACAATTACTCATGTGCCTAAAGGAAACAGATAAACCTTGAGGCAGAATTCAGCTCAGCAAATGTTTGTTCATTATCTATCTCCCATGTGCCTGATTCTGGTGCTAGATGTGTAGAGGCTAGCTACAAAGATGAGTATGAACGTTTGATGCAGGAGATGAGAGAAGCTGGGTATGAATTGACTTATGTGTGAGTTTACTTATTTGTCATAAGAAAAACCCAGAGATGATGTGCGTGTGTAGAGATGATTCATTTGATGAAGCCTGTGGGGTCAGAAAGCGTGAAGTTTTTCATATCCTGGAGAGCTTGGGTGTGGAATTCAAACCTTCCTCCCTTGGCAGTGGGGTGCCAAGGAAGGTTTTCAACATGATCCACCGATGCTTTGGAAAGATGGATCTGGCAGGAGTATGTAAGGTAGTCAGTGGATTGGGGGTGGAGAGAGGGGCTTGGAAGAGCCTGCTCCGTGTCCTGCTCCTGGTTATTCTGCTTCTTTGCCAATCCCCACTCTATGCGGTTGCAGCAGCTCACAGCTATAAAAATGTGTTGACCCAAGAGGTTTAATATTAACCAAAGTTATAGTCAAAGTCAATTCGGAGGATTCAAGAAAAAAAATCTGATGCTAATAGAGAAATAGAAGTCAATATTTGTAATGTGAGTCACAGGCTCAAAATAGAAAAGTAAAACACATTGCTGCTACAGTTCCCAGAGGGCTGCGGGTTATACAGTGCAGCAGACCCGTGAACCAGGCTTGACCACCCTCTAGGGCTATTTTAAAATTTCCTCTGGCCCCTTCCTCTAATTCCTAAATTCCAGAGCATGATATTCTAGTGGAACTCACCAGATATCCATCCCCGATGAAGTCATGGTTTGTTTTGAGTGGGTCAATGGAAAAAATACTTTTTCCCCAGTTGTGAGTAACCTTTCTCTCTAGTGACGTGACATGGAACTAACTTATCATGATTTTATTTTGTAGTCCAGACTTTATTCCACAGTAGCTATCATTATTTACAACCTAATCTCTTGTTCATTGCCTATTTTGGAGAAGGCAAAGGAGAGAGGAGAGGGAAGCAGAAATATCTAGAATACATCAGATCTTTTTTGTTTTATTAAATATTTGATAGATTGACTTCAAAGAGGTCATCCTGTCCACTGAGGGGCTCCTACAAGTTGGGAAGCTTCTAGAATGTTCCTTGATGGTTAGTGATGCATTAACAGTTATGTGGCTCTCTTCTGGCTCTGATGTCAATCCTACATTGAGGTTTCCAAATTGAGTTTGGAAAATAAGAAAATTGATGAAGACAAAGAGCAAAAGAGGCAGACAATAGTGAGTATACTCTACGAACAGAAGTTACTTTCTTACCATAGTACTTCACCTGATTTATGGGATGGATTGTACCACAAGAAAGACAGAATGAGTTGCATATCACTCATGTATTAGAATGCCACAAGGCCAGATAGCATCTTATCATTAGTGCCCACAAGAAGAATAACTTGTTCAAAATTGAGTGCTCAAGGGCCAAGGCACTGTTTGCTACAGTCTGAAATTTATAACATAGACTGTCCTTTAAAAGAATCCTCTCTTGGTCTGAGAAATTTGGAATACTTAGCTTTCCTTGATGCTTTTTTATTTGGTATCCAGGGAGTCTAACTTACAAAGTTCATCTTGGATAATATCAGCTTGAAAAAGAGGAGCTCTCTTACCTGGTGATGAGACTCAAGATCATCAGATGAGAAGAAATAGGAAATGGTGATAATGGTTGGGGACAGAGCAGAGCTGACTGCAGATGATGGACCATGCTGGGCACTGTGGTGGAGTCGGTCATTTTTCTTCCTTTCTAATACAGACCTGGTCAAGTTCAGGTGGTTTATTCTAAGTCACCGATTCCTGACCTGGTATCTGCTTCCTCATCAGCAAGATGGGCATAACCACATCTCCCTCCCAGAGTGTTTGGAGAAGTAATTAATGCTTATGAGGTGTTTCAAGATCACTGATAAAAGACACTCTACCTTCCCAGGGTATTATTACATTATTTTCTTTTCCTGTTCATGATCAGGATTAAGTCTGTGATAATTTGAAAATGAGATAAATTAGCAAAATATCTAATGTGAAGGACACCTTAACGATTGGATTTCTGTTGAATTAAACATTACTCTCGAATTATGTGCACAAGAATTGGCACTGAGCTACATCTTGGGAAATCACAATTGCCTTCAGATTCAACTTACCAACTTATGCTTTATGACTCTACTTAAACCTCTTTACAAATGGTTAAGTTAGCATCTGCTCACATTGCCCATCAAAATGGACTTAGTACCTGGCTTCAGAAATGACCAAACTACACATGATCCTTTTCAGACTAGTCTGTTTCTTTAGGACACTGTATCTCTCTGGACAATAGGCAGGATGTATAGCAACCTGTAATTTCAGCTTATTATGCTCATGTGAAAATTGGATTGTCACCAAAACCCTCCAGGACAGGATCCTCCTCTTACAAAACTCAGAACTATGATGCATGTGAGGCATCCATTAAGAAGTGCCCCCCCCCCCCAAGGAAGAGGCACTGGCCTGAAAACTTGCATGGTTATTACAGAATACTTCCATCAGTTCTTTCGAAAGAAAGGTGGAGATGACCAAAGGTCAGAATGTCACCTACATAATAAGATCCACGTGAGACATTAATTAAAATGGAATGCTTAAGAAGGATACGTATGTCCTGGCTGCATAATTCCCAATAAAATTACTCTACATTGATCTTCGTCTTCCTTGAGATTTTCCAAAAGGCTACGTCTCACTTCACTTAGAATTTTTTACAAGAAGTTCATGAGCTCAGGGGATGGACATATATCTTAAAATAAATATAGATTGTTATCTGCCTGCGTGATTTTTTGGAGGAAATATTTTATTATATTTCTTACATGGTCTGTGACCCTTAAGAACTATTATATGATGGAATCATACAATAAGTGAATAGGTGAATCATGGGCTTTTGAGCAAAACTATCAGTAAAATTTGAATGCAGTACAGATGTGTCTGTGTGTGCAGATTAGGCAAATTATTTTCATATAATATTTAACTGTGTTTTCCTTGATGATGTCCTGATTTTTTTTATTATTCTGTAATTCTCATTCAATCACAACTATCCAACCAGAGTCTGAAGGTGCATGCAAAGTATGTGACCTTGTACCCACTTGTATGTATAAAAAAGCATCCTAAGGGTGTGTCGCTCACAGCCCTTCTTAATAGAGAACAAAGATCATCTCTTGGAATTTGGCCTAAGATTGGGGGTAGGCAGGGATAAATTGTCAGTGCCAAGGTGGGGCTGAACCCACATTTTAATCAGTTTCCATTTCCCGTTCTCCACCCCATGAAATATGCAGTGCAGTCATTTTAACCAAGAGACAGACTAAAGAAAGGAAAGGTGGTACAGGCTGACACCATAGATTCTAAAATGGGGCAGAGACATATAGAACAGGGCACTTAAACTCTGAGTTGAGAAAGTTTGGGGCAGACCCAATGGCCCATGTCCATTCTAAATGTCTGCAGGGTGACTCAGGATGAAGATCAAGGGTGTATACATGGATAGATAGTAGGAATCACTTCTTGATATGGTTCTCTTAGGAACTGGACCAAAATGTCTTTGGAAGGCATAAGCTTTGAGAACACCGTCCATCACATGAACAATAACAGGGTCATGGGCATACATGCCAGGGTATGCCCTAGGAAAGCCTTGAGTGGGCAAAGAATAGCTAAGGTATATTCGGTCCTAGTTTGGTGAAGAGAGAAATTGAGGTTGGTCACTGCAGGAATTTACAGACCACCTTGGGCATTCACATGGTTATTGAAAGCAGCTGTGACCAGTGGCTCAAACTACAGAGTCTATGGTAGATTGCCCAAAGAGATGATCACCCACAACTATTCCCCAGTCTTCATATATGTGCTGCTTCTTACATCAATAGACTGAGTCTATTTCCTCATCTCTGGAATATGACCTGACATTGAGCCTTGCTCTGATCAGTTGAATGCTGAGGAAGGAATGTTCTGGGATTACCAACCTCAGCGCTCATAGAGAGCTCCTGTAACTTCTGTTTTCATTCTGGCTACTGATTCTGAGATACCACATGGAAAAGCTCAAGCTCTCCTGCTAAAGAGAGATAGAGAGCTTCAAGATGAGAGACCACAGGGAAGTTTTTCAACGAGGGGCTACAAAAAAAGAACCAAGGAAAACCAGCACTGGGGCCATTTTGGACCTTCAGCCTAGCTCAGCCCAACCCAGCTGACAACTGAGTGTAGCTGCATGAATTAGTCCAGCTAGCTGCAGGTGAAGTAGACACAAGCTGTCCCATTTGGCCCTGCCCAAATTCCTGACCCACAGAATCATGAGTAATGAAATGATTGTTGTTTCAAGCCTCTGTGTTCTGAGGTGGTACGGAATGCACAGACATAGATAACTGAAACAGTGTCTGAATGGCCCTGGGGAACTCAGGCAGAATTCAAGACTACAACCTCTTAGATATGCTAAGGGATGTTTGAAAGTAGGAAATGTTAACAGGAAAGTGCTAGCATTGTGATCTTTCTGGTTTAAAAGAGATCCACAGAGTTCCCAAAGTATAGGTCTTTGGGGAGGCAACTGACAATATGAAGTAACTAAAAGTAAGTGGCTAAGGACGGATAATGTATTCATCTTTTACCTTTGTTGGTAATGAGATCCCTCACAGGTTGTCTTCCTGTCTTCTGTCTTCTTTCTTTCTTTTTTTTTGTTTTATTTTAAAAAAATTGTTTTGTACTGGGGATTGAACCTAGAAGTGCTCTACCACTGAGCTACATCCTCACCCCTTTTCATTTTTTATTTTGAGACAGGATCTTGCTATATTGCTGAGGCTGGCCTCTAACTTGTAATTCTCCGCCCCAGCCTTCTGAGTTACTGGGATTGTAGAAGTGAACCACTGTGTCCAGCTCTACTTGTCTTGCCCAGAATGAGTGCAGGTGTCTTGGTAGATTAGATGCTATAGTAATGGGTGAGGGTTTTCTCAGCCAGTTGGTACTACCCATACCACCAGCTTATGTGCCTAATGGCCAGAGGAAAACAGAGGAGCAGTGTGCTCCCACCAACCACATACTGAGGGAGGCATTATGCCAGATATTTAGCAGTTACCTTACAAAAATTTAAAAAAAAAACAACTATATAAGATACAGTTCCTATTTGCAAAGAGTTCACCATCTTGGAATGTATTTTCTTACTTTTTTCTTTCAAAGTTGCTCTTGTGCCAATTTTTATCAGATATCATCTATCCAATGCATTGGCAGGGAGACTAAAATCTCCTAAGAGGGCTGTTTCAGGCCCCACTGGCCTCTGGGACAATCTGAGTGTCTACTCTATATCTCTGCTTTCTGGCATAGAAGGATGAAAATCTTCAGGGTTCATATGTAATTCTGATATCCACACACTTTTCAATGAGCTGCATATTTATCCTTAGTATCTTGGTGGATGAGAAAATGCTTAATAATCAGCAATATTTTATTAGAGTCTCTATTTTATAGGAACCCCAAGATGAGCCAATTTTGGAGGAAAGAGAAGACTTCCTCACATGTTTGTCTAGGCACAGTGTAATTCAAACCAAAAAGAATGGACCCAAGTTGATACATATTCATGTCCTGTATTGTGTTTGTGCATGTGACATTCTGGTATTATAAAGACATGAGCCCTGTGCATAATACCATTATTGCTTTTAGAACTTCAGGTAGCTCCACTAGGGCCTGGTTTAACCCATCAGACTGTGCCATAGATCTGGCACAATTTATCTGTCTAATCTAACATGGAAAGACTTTACTCAGATTAAAGAAGGTTAAAGTCCCAAGGGAATTGCTCACACTCTTTTGTTGGGAAAAGTCCTCCTAATCTGGCGTTTCCTCACATTCCAGCGTGCTTTATGTCAGAGGAACTAGGAGATTTCCGGGTCCACTGTGCAGGATTTAATGATTTGTAGAAGGCAAGAATGTTAGCTTAGTTGATTACTAAAAAAAAAAAAAAAAAAAAAAACGGACTGATAAGGTATCAGATAGGTTATTTGCTACTTTTCTAACCTCTCCCAGAGAACTTGAACTGAAGCCTCCTTCTCCATAGGTCATCTTTATTGCACTCCACAAGCACAGCTAGGAATTCGTGAAAACAAGTTTTCATATGCACCATATTTTGTTCCAGGATAAGAACTTTTATTCTGATAACAGAATCCTTTCCTCAATAACAGATGGTGATGTCACAACTGAAATATTTTGACCTCAGATGGAAAAAGAATACCTGTAGATAGGCCTAGATAGGCCCTATTTGCACTGACATATGAGGTTTAGCACTAGGGGTAAGGAGTAGAACAGACTAGTTTTAATTCAAACACCAACTGTTATCAGAGTGCTATCAGAAAGACAAACTTCCAGGGATCCTGTGATCTAAAGAGTTGCTTTTCCCTCATTTCCTTGTTCCTTGCAGCTATCTCTGGCATAAAGCCCACAACCCCAGAACTAGAAATAGTTTCAAAAAGCACTATCTTTCCTTTTGCCTATAGGAATTTCAAAATCTCTGCACCTTTCGGTCTGGGAGATTCTGTTTTATATGTATTCCTGAGAAGGTGCTAACTCTGAGAAGAGCCAATGAAGGAATTGTTGCTTTGTATGCATTTATTTCAAGGAATAAGAAGGATATAAGTCAAAAGATTTAAAAGTGAATTGTAAATTTACATGGTCTTGGTGGCACCCTGGAGGTAATAAGTATTTACCAAACAAATGGTTGTTTTTCCATTATAAATAGCCCTGTGGGGGGGATGCATAAGATTCTATAGTATGATTGTCTCTCATATTAGAAATTTAAGAAAAAAAAAACACCACTACTAACAGTACAACATAAATATAGCATTTATAGAAGTATGTAAAGAAGGTATACATTCAAGAATAATTTATACCTCCAATACATGTTCAGACAATTCAAAATAATCCAAATTTATTCTCTACTTGGGTTTTATTATCTTTAAGGAACACATGTACATGCATACTTCCTTATTTATTAGGGTAAAGATTTTTTTTTTTCAATTTTTTGCAAACACAGACTTCAAATGTGGGTTGAGGGGGAAGTAAAATTCATATTCAAGACTTACCACCTACAGCATTACATCAAAAACCACAAGCATGGCAATACCTTAATGTTGTAGACCAGAGAAAGATAGAGTTTGGAAATAGTGTTGATCCTGAGAAAGATCCTGATAATCATTTAGCATCAAGTCTGAAAAAAAGACTTCAGTAAAATTTGTATTGTAATTACATTCAAAAGCAAATATTGTCCAGCATAACAGTGAGAAAAAAATGAGAATAACCAGATAATCACTTGTTTAAATCTTTTTAACCTGATTTTCTCCTAAATTCAGAATCTATGTGTAGGGCAGCCTCTGAAGCTGTATGGATATGGTATGCTATCTCCTTTTCACCTTGTTTTCTTCTCCTGGACTCATGCATTCAGAATACTTTCTAATAGGGTCACATTGCCAGGTCTCAATCCCCTTGGCTCTCCAGTCAGCCTTGGTCCTGGCTTTACATTCATTCCTTGTTTAAAGTAAACATGCAGAACCAATTCTATGCTGTAGGGTCACTAGTGACAAAGGAAAAAAAGAAACAATCAACCAGAATCCAAGTACCTCAAACTCAGAATGGCTGACTTCTGTTGGAGTCTCAATTATGTAAGGTAAACAGTACTAAGTAGCACTTCATTACTTAATGATTCTTAAGAAATTAATTCTCTCAATCCTTGGGCTTCTTGGAAATCATCATTATGGGTTGAAGATTAAAAGGACACCTACAGATTGGAATGCCACCTTTTCAACAGTGCTCTGACATGGGTGGAGGGGGGAGGTGCTCCAGTTGCAGAGGCAGAGGACAAGCTTTGCATGTGACAAGGGAAGAAGAGAGGTCAAGGTCCAGGAATGAGTAGACAAGAGCTAGAAGGGAAGTTAAATGTGGTGCTCAGGGCTTGTGTCTTCCAGCCAGCCTGGCTAAGTTTCAAAAAACCAGCTATGTAACTCCTGGTTATGTGACATGAAGTATGTACTTAACCTCTCTGATCCCCAGCTCCTCACCTCTAAAATTATGATAATAATATTGCCTTCAGAGTGTTGTCATAAGGATTCAATGGCATAATGTGTATGAATCATTTAGCACAGTGCCTGAGACACACTCAGTAAACAGTTGGTGTCATGTCAAATTGTATCATCCAAGTGAGATTTCAAAGCTAGCCCTTGATAAAATGCATCTATACCTCCAAGAAAGGAGCATGAAATGAAGCCATTTGGAACCAAGGGAGCATGTGTGATTATATTTGTTTTATGAGTCAGTCCTCTTAATTAATTCCCTCATTCAACCAATATTTATTTCTTAATCACATTATTCTCAGGAATGGTTCCAGTCATTCAGGACCCAAAAACAAATAAGGCAAGAGTCCTTGCCCTCAAGGAGCACCTAATCTACAAGGAAGATGGCCACATAAATATCTAAGACAGTAAAGTATAGGACATAAAATGAAGTTGCTATGGCCGGCTTCAGGTGTGGATGGCTACCTGGAACCCAGGCTACCAGGGATGGTGGGGGTGTGAAAGCACCCAATTTGAGTCTCATAAAATGAGTAAAACTTTTCCAGACTGTAAAGCCAAGATAGAACATTTCAGTTGGAGACGGTTCAGCAAAATCATCAAGGCATGAAATAGCATAGCCTGTAGGGAGAATGGAAAGGAAACTACCAGAGCATAGGAGGCAGGTAGACTATGGGAGTTGAGGCTGGAAACGTAATAGAATTACACAGAACACATCTCCAGTGTGGAAAAAGGAGGTTGGAGGAAGGCAGAGCGTGAAGCTAAAGAAGTTGGTGCGAATAATTGATGTGAGCCTGGAAGAAATGAGATGAGACGATTAGCAATCAGGGCACAGGTGATTTGGTGTGGCCTTAACAGGAGGAAGGACACCTCATCATCTGAGAATGTCTAGAAAGAAGCAAGTAAAGATGGGTGTGGAGGAAGATAAGCTTATAGATAGTGAAGATATCATACATGCCACCTGTATTCCAAACAACTTTATTTCATAGGCATCTTTGGGGGTATATATGCATTTTATCATAGGACCTGATTTTAAAGCTCACTTTAATAATAATAATTAATATTAAAATTTAGACAGAACCCCAACTGCTTATTGAATGTGCATTAGGCACTAGGCACTGGGCTAAATGATTTGTACTAGTTATACCATTGAATCCTTATGTGAGCACTCTAAAGGCATTATTATTGTTAATATTATTATCACCTAGATGGGCTTCTAATTTTACTCTCTTAGAAGCAAGATTATTCACTGAGATGAGGGGTGTGGGCATGGACTGAACCCAGAGATTGGCAGAAGGGGTCAAAGTCCGGAGCTGAGCAACTGTGAATTATTATGAAAAAATGTTCCTGTGGCACAAGGGCCCAGTGGAGATTAAGACAATGCATTTGTGGTGACATTGTTGGCAAATCTGGGTGATTTTTCTCTAGCTACGTTCCATTTTCCAGGTGCAGGGGAGATGATGCTTCAGATGCAGTGAGAAAAGAATAGGAACACATGGAAGTTGAATGTGCTTGTGAGAAAGGAATTGAGAGTCGTATAAAAGATCCAGGCTACATATGCCCAGGAAAGAGGTCAATAGACAGTGAAAACATCAAGGAGAGAGGCATTGAAAGAACCAGGATCACAACAGGGGGAGCAGAGGGACTTGAAAGGACAGGAGGTCATGGAGTAGGATATCAGGGTTTAAGTTCTCTGATACAGAGCAGTTCTGGGTAGGGGCCAAGTCTAGGGTTGACTCTTGGAGTGGTAGCTGCAGAGGAGTGGAAATAAATTTCATTTCTACTATAAAAAAATTTAGCTGTATATAGACACAATATCTTTATTTATTTATTTATTTATTTATTTATTTGTTTGTTTGTTTTTATGTGGTGCTGAATATTGATCCCAGTGCTTCACGCATATGAGGCAAGCACCCTACCAATGAGCCCCAGCCCCAGCCCCTCATTTCTACTTTTTAAAAATAGGTGAAGAACTTATGAGGACAGCTGACCATAGGGACCTTTAGATTGATTGCACAAGGTGGATTGGTGACAATAGTCTGATTCAAATGCCAGTCTTCACCAAATGATGGAGAAGGGCCAGATCACAAACAATGACAAAGGAAGGGAGGTGGAGACATAGGCTTGAACTTCCAGGAGGATGAGCTCTGTCACATAAGAATGAATAAGTACTTTTGGAGCCATAAAACTGCTACCATTCGTGATGATGTATCACAGAGGATCTGAGACAATGGGACATAGGATTGACCGGTTTCCATGGAGAGAGGAGAGAATGACCAGAGAGACACTCCAGATGTGGGGGAAGAAAGAGGCTGTGGGGCTAGAGAGTTCTGGAACACCTGGCCATGGTAAGTGTGGGTCTGAAGACAAGAAGCCTGCCTTGGGAACTTGTTAGAAATTGCAGGCTTTCCGGCCTAAGTCCAGAACTCTTGAATGGAAATCAGCATTTTAAAAAGATCGCCAGGAAATATGTGTGCCAATTAAAATTCTGGAATCGCTACTCTAAAAATAGGCAGGATGATTACAGATGGAAAAAGAAAGAGAGGCTATAAATTGTTTCCAATGATCCCAGCTCTCTCTGACCATGCTCACATGAGAACTTAACTTTCTCCAAGGAAGGAAAAAATGGTACTCCCAAATCAGGATGTCAGTACACCTTAAGAGCATCAGGTTTAATTCCTTGAAGGCTCAATGGATGGTGTTTTGTCTTACATTCATTTATGCCAGGTGTTAGAATTTCAGCAGCCAAAAGATTAGCTTGATTTCAGAGAAAGGGGAGAGAGAGAGAATGACAGAGATTGCTTTCAGTCATGGAGTTGGGGAAGCCAGGAGACAGAGCCAGGGCCCAGCCTTCTCTACCACTGTGTGTTCTAAGCATCGAACCACACTTCCTCTTCTTCCAGACCCTCTTGGCCAAGATGCTAAGAGGAGACGATGCCAGGGAATCGGTAATTGTACAGCTTTTCCAGCATGCTGCTCCAGATCCACACAACTGGGCATGTCAAAGCCTACTTCCCCTCTGACATTCAGCAGTGACCAAATGGGCTGGAGGAAGTGGGAGAAATACCGTGAAAAATCCTGGGCTGCACCTCAGAGACTAATAAATAATTACTAATGGGAAAGAAAACAGAGGAAAGAGTAAGAAGAAAAGAGCAGGCAAGAGAGGCAGAGTGGATTCTGGCCTACAAGAGGGGAACAGACCTGGGGTTAAGTACAAATGAAAAAATTTAACACACCAGGAGCACTGACCCAAAGACAGCAAAGGAAAAAGAGTAAAGCTGGTTGGGGAGATTTTCTGCTCTCACATCTGATCCCTCTTCTCACAACATGTTTCAGAGACTTATGAAGCTCAGAAAGGGGCTGTTAAATCATTCAGCATATGAGATTTATCCTAACTTAAATGGGTTACTTCCCCTTGTAGGATTTTGGAGATTGCTTATTTCAAAGGAGAGAATTGGAGGGTCTCTGCTAAAATATTGATGTGTGGGAGATTTTAACCCAGGCAGCAGAAATAACCGAATGGAGAAGCATGGGCAGGTGCCATATTGTAATTTGTCCACCTCTTAAATTATGTAACGTATGTATCACAATATATTGAATTTAAAACCTGAAGTATGACATTGCGTAAATAATTTATGCTGGCTCTTTCATTAAGTGTGAGCTGAGGCTTAGGATAATGAAACTTGATTTGCTTTAGTGCCTCATTTAAATACAGATGTGGAAAAGGAAATTTATTCAGCACTGCTCCCATAAGGCATGCATGGCTGTGTAGAAAACTGAATCTCTCTCTTACTCTCTCTCTCTCTCACACACACTCACACACACACACACACACACACACAACTTTCCCAGAACAGTTCAGGATAAAAATAAGTAATACATTCATTTTTAAAAAAGAAATGTGGAATCCACTTATGCTTCTAATTCCTAATAATTTCTTTAAAATATGTAAGTAAAAGGATGGTTATTTCTCTTGGATTATTACTGTGTTCTTACAAAAGAGTCTGATCCTGAGGAACATGATTGGGATTTTAAGGGTGATTGTGGATATTCATACAGTAAATGCCTACAAAAGAGTTCCTCTAAGTCTTCCTTACCTGGGTTCTACAACAAACCCACAGACTAGAGATGAATCTCTGTTCCCATAGCATATGTGATCTAGTCCTTAAGGACTATTCATTCACATTTGCTATTTAAAGTAACCACGCAAAATTTCTAGGCCTGCAACACGTCAACTGATGTGCATCTTGGCTTGCAGGTAGTGGTCCTGATAAGATGTGTTCCATGTTTTGTAGGAAGGGAACTGGGGGCTGATATGGCTATAAATATGAGCTTGGGAACTTGAGTGGAGGTAATGTCCTCCCTCACTCCTTGCTATCATATTGCTTCTTCTAACTTTTTTTTTCTTTCATAGGCTGAACAACCATCATGTTAACACTGGTTTTAAAATTTTGTGAAGATTTTGGGAATAATATCCAAGAGGCATATGACTCCTTCCTTCTATACCATCCCTCTCATATCATGTTTGAAGCAATACAGGTATAAACTAGATCAATTGCTATACTTTCCAATAAGTCTGCGTTGGAAAAAGATGGCTATTTGTTTGTGAAGCCCAGATGTACGCTATTTTTATATTTGATGCACCCAAAGACATGATTTTTTTACATCCACACTAATGGATGTTTCCTTTGAATACACACTTATAAATAGAGTATAATGTGTGCACACAGCATTTTCGTCTTGAAATAGGAAATGAATCCCTTTGACAAATAGTCATAGTACACAAGCCACTGAAAGGGGAGGTGCCTACTCTATACAACTATATACAATGGTAGGAGTTGAGAGACAGGAAGGACCACACATGCCTGGAGTAATTAGGGAAAGTCCGTGGAAGAAAAGGTGTTTCATATGAGTCTTGAAAAAAGGGCAGGGTTCTATTAGGCACTGAGAAAGGGAGGTAATGTGCACACAAAGATACAAAACCATGTAAAGACAGGCAACATCAGAGAAGAATAAGAAGCCAGGGGATGGGTTTATATAGGGCAATAGGATTGCAAATGCAGATGAAGCTTGATATTCTGAGACCTTAAATCTTAAATCTGGCTAGATTTAAGAGGTAAAGGGTGATTAGTGGGAGCCTTGGGCAGGTATGAAATGGAGAATGACATCATCATGTTAATGTGGAGTGCAGAATTTATTGGAGTAAGGGAGTCTATTAGGAGGTTATTGACACATACTTCAGGTACAAGGTAAGAGTACCTAATTAGGAAGATGATAATGGGATCTTGCCATCTTCACCTTCTTGCCCCTAAGTCAATTCTCAATGTACGGTTGTTGGACTTCCTGTGCTCAGCAATTCCAAACAAAATTTATCTCCCTCCCCAATGTGCTCCTTTCACATAGTGCAAAATCTTGCTTTATGACATCACTTCCAATGCCAGCCAAACCAAGGAATTCCAAATCAAACCTGACACTTTTCTCTGTTGAGTCCTCCTATATTCAATCAACCCCAAGTCCTCCTTATTTGACCACATTAAAATTTCCTAAATCTAACCCCTTATGATAACCATAGTATCCCTACTCCAACATTTTGCAATCACATTCTAACTGGTCTCTTTACATCCAATCATTGCAAAACAGAGTAGTGGTTAAACATTTGAATTTGGATGCCAAAGTGCCTGTGTAGAAATCGAGGTTCTCACACTTCTGAGCTTGATAGCCATGGGAAAATTTCTTCATTTCTTTCTGTTTCCATTTCTTCATGTGTAAAATGGTAAATCATAGTAATGCATATCTCTGAAGGCTGTTAGGAGGGCTAAAGGAGGTAATGTTCATAGAACATTTAGAATGGTATCTGGCATTATAGGTGTTATATAATGATTTCTGTTTTAATTAATATAAAAAAATAATCTACTCCGCCTACTCCTGCAAGATGTGACCATGCCTCTCTTCCCAAACTTTGCAGGCTGGGCTCTAAGATGTGTGAGAGAATGTGTGCTACACACTGCTTATTTCTCCCATCTTATCTCCCAGCTCCCTCAGCCTGACAGAATATGTTCAGGCAATATTGAACCACATAAGCACATTTAAAGGTGTCGATCAGAAATTAAATACATAGTGGCCACCCACATTTTCCATACTCATGTATCCTGGTTCTTCTCAGAATAGTTTATCTGATGGCCATGTCTCTATCCCCTCTCTTCAATACTGCTTATTCATTCCTGAAATGCCAACTCAGACATCATTTTCCCCCAGACAGCCTCTGTGGATGTCCAGGTTGTTTAAGTGCCTCTCCTTTCCACTGATGAGATAGTTTTATCACTATGTGAATTGTATACTCCTGAAATCATCTTTATGATCCTATTGCCAGACTAGACTAAAAATTTCTTGAGGCTAGAGGTTGTATTCTATTCATCCTGAAACCCCAAAAATTCCAGAGTCATGCTAGTTATCCAGTAGATCTTCATAAACTTTTATTAAAGCAAAGGGAAATATTTTTGAGTAGACTTGGAAGTTAACTAACTGTGTAAGGAGATAGAAAGAGGGAACTTAGAAGCTGATTCTAAAGTCTGAAGTCCAAATTGCCTCCAGGATCAAGGTCATATTTATAGAAACAGGGAAGTCAAAAGGAGGAACTTCTTTGATGGAAAAAAGTAGCAAAACCCTGATGAGTTAATTTTTAAACAAACTGATTAGGAGATGCCAACAAGACTTACAGTTGGAAACACTGGCTTTGTGATGCCACAGAAAGACCTCAGTGGACTTGAGAGTGATTGTGTTTGTCATATCCACTAGGTTATGCTGAGTAACAAATAGCCCACAAATCTCAGTGGCTTCTAATGACTTAAGCCTACATAGCTGGTCTCTTGTGAAGAAAGTGGGCACAGCTCTGTGGTTCTGCTGCACTGTTCCAGCTTACATGTACAATTGGCATATACTGTTCTCAGGTGAGAAAGCAGAATAAGATGAAACAGAAAGCCAACCACATAAGCACATTTAGAGCCTTTGATCAGAAATGATCTACAGAGTGGCCACTCTCATCTCATTAACCAAAGTAAGTTACAAGGTCAAGCCTGAAATCATGGAGTGGAGAAGCATGGTGAAGATAGGGGAGGAACTAAAATTTTACATAAAAAATACAATAGTCCCCTTACTCTTTATCCACAGGGAATAATTCCACCACCGTCAAGTGGATACCTGAAACAGGATAGTACCAAATTCTATTTACATCATAACATGTTGCCTAAACGAACACCCAGTGGGCACTTTGCAGTTTGAGGGAAAATAGCAAAGTCCATGAAATTTTATTTTTCTTCTTTACAATTTCTCAGATGGTTCATGGTATAGTAAATCTCAGGATACTATTGTTTATTTCCTTACTAAATCAGGAACTTGTACCTTTTCAATTAAAAGAAGCACTTTACAGCTTTTCTTTGCCACATCTGAATTACCATCATCATCACTCTTGTGCTTTGGGACCATTATTAAGTGAAATAGGGGTTATTTGAACACAAGCACTGTGATACCAATACAATGATAGTCAATCTGATAGCTGAGACATCTACTAAGTGATTAACGGGAAGGTAGCTAGTGCAGGGTGGATACACTGAACAAAAAGCTGACTCCCATCCCAGGGAGCAGGAAGGTGTGAGATTTCATCACACTGTCAACGCAGCATGTATCTTAAAATTTATGTTTACTTTTAGAATTTTCCATTTAATATTTCTGGCCTATAGATGACTGTGGGTAATTGAAACCACAGAAAGGGAAACCATAGATAAGGGGAGTGAGGGTGCTGCACACTCTTTAGCACACTGGGGATAGTTGAAATTATGTATGTAGATCAGATCATAACTAAATTTCTAATCAAAGGGAGAAAAGAAACCCAAGAAGGATGACAAAATACCTCAAAGACAGTCAAGGAGAACTAAACTAATGCATTATAATAAGTAAAAGAAGTCCAAAATCCAAGGAGGGGTGGGAGTACTGACCAATAGCAGACATCCATTGAAAATAAGATGTGCACGTGACCATGAGGAAAACATTGTAAACATTTAAGAGAAAGGATTCATTAGCTATGCCGAATCCATCTTTGTACACATTTCTGAGCAAGTTACACTTGACTAATCTGTCATTTGGGTGATTTCATAGGAGATTGTCTAGAATGAATTTGGACATCAAGTCCTATAGCAGTTGAATTGTGTGAACCAGAAGATAAGAAACTAAGAACATGTGGTATAGCACTTCTAAATCTAATTAAATATCAGGAGTATTGTCACAAAATGTGGGGAGACCTCTCCAGGCCCCAGGGTTGGCATAGGAAACAAGATTACTGATGGTGTCTCTCCAAAGAAGAATCTCCTACATCTTAGAAAGTCTAACAGTGGCATTGTAGCTTCACCAAACAACCAACTCTCAATGCCAAATAGAATCTAAATAACCACCCAACAAGTACACGTGGAAAAGTGCGTGCCCTGGGCAAAAAGTTAGGCCAACAGACCCTCACTGTCCCTTCAAATAATAAACTGCATAATTTTATGATCAGCAGATAAAATATGCTAGCTAGCATATATCCTTCATTTACTCTTTTGTTTCCCCAACTCTTTATGTACAGAAAATACTTAGCTTCATTTTCTCCTATTAAACATATATTTGCAAGTACCTGAATGTTATGGTTTGAATTGTGTCTCCCAAAACATAGTAGAAGTCCCAACAGAAGGTTCCCTTGTTTGGAAATAGGGCTGTCGCATATTTAATTAGTTAAGATGAGGTCATTCTGAAGTGCTGATGGCCCTTAATCCAATCTGAATGGTGTCCTCATAAGAAAAAGAAGAGGTGTGTGCCAAAAGAGACAAAGATGGAAGTACTGTAGCTGTAAGCTGAAAAATGCCAAGAATTGCTGACAAACTACCACCGGCCAGGAGAAAGCAAAAACGGAGACTCCTCTGTGGGTTTCAGAGGGAGTGTGGCCTTGGTAGCACCTTGGACTTCTATCTCCAGAATTATGAGAAAGTAAATTTCTGACACTTTAACCTGTGGTGTATGGTTCCTTGTTATGGCAGCTGTAGGAAATTAGTACACTGAAGTACATTTTGAAAAGCAGCAAAGTAACTTTTGAAAAGTCTGCTGGTGGCTATCAAAAGCAATTTTAGAGTAAGATTCTTTTATTGAAGTTAAAAATATCTATTAGTCTAAGAGATGGATAGAATTCTATGACCACCAGGTATAATGGTGCATGCTTGTAATCCCAGAGACTTGGGAGCAATTTAGCAGGCCCTAAGAAACTTAGCAAGACCCCGTCTCAAAAGAAAAAAAGCCAATGATACAAAAGACTAGCTATGTGACTCAGTGATTACCTATGAAGATGCAAGAAAACATGTCTTAGTATGGCAACATTTATCTGCCAGTAACCTGTCATGAATTAGGAAATATTCTTTTAAGACTGCTATTTGTAAAATCTGTTTTTAAGGATTGTCTTTGTGAGTCTTGTTGACATTGTAAATCTCATTTGTATTAAAGGTTTGAGGTAATTTTTTTTTTTTTGAGACTCAAAAGAAACTCCCTTGTGATATTTAGGAGTTGTAATTGCTTAAAGGAAAGAAGGAAAATGAACTTTGTCATTTGATTAAGTGAAAAACTTTTGCTTATTTTTGATTGATATGCAGCTATAGAGGAAACTTTATGATCCATTGTTTATATTTTTCTGGAAAGCTCTTGGGGCAGAACTGGAGGGCCGAGAATGTGAAGTTTTAGATCTGGGAATGTCCTCAAGATAGTTTTTCAGAGTTTCAGAACACATACTTGGAAGCTCAAGGGGAATGCTCATATAGTTTCATACAAGCACATAGACATGCAGAGCAAACTACCAAGATATCCAGAAGTGGAATATCCCTTGCATCCATTAATACCTAACACTTGTTTTGCAGAAAATTCCCAGAGATGTGCCCAAGGCACTCACACCAAGCATGGACTACCTGCATTCTACTAAACTCATCAAGTACTTATTAAGCAACAACTATGTGTATTTGTTGGCCACCATCAACTGAAGTTTACACATGACATATTCAGAGCCTCTAGGTATACAGGTATTGCTCTCACAGATTTGCATATGTTTGAGACAACCATTTCCAAGATGGGCACTGCTAGCTTTCTAGTGTTATATAACAAGTAAATTGCAGGAGGAGGTCAGGGGTCCAAGCCTTACCTCGGAGACTGACACTACTATTGCCAAAAAATCAGGAACACCACAGTTATTTTCACATGAGTTTTTAAGTGAAACACACATCAATTTGCACAATTTGTACCCCTTCACCTTCAGAGGAGTAATTTCTCACTTAAACTCCAGTGTGTGGAAGATATTCTCATTAACAGCTTTGTTTCATTTGAAACAAGGACTTTCCTTCCACTTTGAAAGGCCACCACTAATTACTTGACCAGACGGGAAATCCATCTCAGTTCAACTGTTGTCATAAAATCTTAATCACCTTTGGTGAGTCGCCATTTCCAAATTGCCTATAGTCTGCATTGATACTTCCTTTAGAAACAAGCCAAGACCTGTGTGAGAACTTTGCAAACAATTTGAGAGTTGATGGCTAATCACTGCTGAGTCATAAGAAAGTTCCTTTCCTTGCTCTGGTGCCATTTAAAGAAAATCTCATTGCTGCTGTATCCTTGATACCATGGAGATGCAAGGGTTTGCCTTGAAACATTCAGTTCTACTCAGAAACTCTTGATGCTTGATTCAAGGGGACACTCCAAAGGGAGGATTTTGCCTGAAAAGAGGCCAAGACTAGATAGAAAACCTTGGAACTAACTAGCTAAAGATGTGATCAACAACATTAAAAATAAAATGATGATTTGGGACACCTGCTAATTGACAGGCACATTCTATATATTGTAGTTAGCGTACTTAGCAAATATGGATGCTTCTCCACATTTTCCAGAAATTGATTCTGTGAGTTTTTTGACTGATCCAAATTCACCCAATTATTTGAGTGGCAGATCTGAGACTGAAAGATAGGAGACCCGAGCTGAAGATTCTGTGCTTCTTTCTACAGCATGTTGCTGCTCTGTGAATATTAGCTTCAACTTACTGATTAATAACATAATAGAAATTGCTCTCTACTGTCCTTATAGCCATCTTGCTTACAGGCAGCTGTCACTATTTTGCCAAAGGAGATGAGATTGAAGTAAAGGATGATAAATGAGGTTGGTAACATGCGCAGCCAGGTCTCTGAACCACAAACCCTTCCAGCCAGGCTTCCTCTTAATAGAATGATGAAAGGAGTGCCCAAGGCATTCAGGACAGAAATTTCAATAGCTAGGGTACATTTAGCGTCCTAAAACAATAATCTGCCCTATACAACCTCCAGGTTCCTCGTAGAGGTTCCCTCCTTCCACTCTGACATCCCTTGAGTCAATAGCAATGTGGATGTTAATATCCACAAGCTGGTTCTGACACTAGACAAATTCCCTAGAAGGCCGTAGAGACTAAGGCCCTGAGAAATCATTATATCTTGGATATCCAATTAGTTAATTATAATAATGTAATACGTGTTATGCTTGGCATATGAAGGCCCATTATAATTATTCATTATCCTGTTCACCACAGCATCTCTGCACAGAATTGCCTCCACCATACTAAATCCATGCTTCTTCCCGCCCCGCTGCTTTAAAGCTGTCAACCAGTAATGAGATTTATTGTCGTAGTGTTTTTTCTCACATGCTGCACTGAGGAGGGCTCCACTTTACTTTGTTTTCTTACGGAGTTAATAACTTCAATCATGAGGGGGGAGAAAAAGATAGGCCCAAACAGACAGATATTCTATCAAATAACTGACCAGTAATTTTCAAAAGGGAAAGTATAAAGCACTAAAAACTGGCACTGATTAGGGGAAATTAAGGAGATATAACAACATAAAGAGGACTTTATTGGGAAAGACAGAGAAACATTTTTTTTAAATATCTGTAGTTTAGTTACTATTGTACTATTGAACTAAATTTGGCCTGAGGATGCCTTTGAGTCCTTATGTAATACACTGGAAACTAACTGGTATATAAACCAACCACAAACCTACTTTAGCAGTAGATTTTATAGTGAACAGCCCAGTCTCTGGCTGAGCTTCAGCCAATCATAGGCAGCCAACTGGATCAGGTCATGTTGGAATAAGGCAAAGGTGGACTGTCATCAATCAGTTTCTGTACCTACATTTTCTGTCCATCAGTGCAACCTGCCCAAATTTTGGGGTGAGTTCTCTGAACCTCTCCTGGTTTTGAGTGCTATTCAATTTATGAATTGTTCTTTGTTCAGCTAACTTAATTAAATTTAATTTACCTGGAGGACTTTTTCTTTTAATGATGCCAATGTCCCTGTCCCTGTTTTTATCATAGCATATGATCATATAGAAAGTTATTAGGGGAAGGTGGGTGAGGGGCTTACAGGAACTCTTCAGACTATTTTTGCAAATTTTTTGTAAATGTAAAAAAATTTCACAATGAAAGTGGGTTTTTTCTTTTGCTGTTGTTGTTTCTTTGTTTAAAGTCCTACTTGGTAGATAAAGGGCTCAAAATCAGACTGAGAAATCAAAATCAGATTAGCTACCACTTTACTACTTCTAGCCTGTGCACCCTCAGACAAGTTCCCTAAGCCTACCTAATTATTCATTATCCTGTTCACCACAGCATCTCTGCACAGAATTGCCTCCACCATACTAAATCCAAGCTAGAGTTTCTGAATTGTCAAATGAGAATAGCAATAACTACCACCATGGATTATTAAAAGCATGGACAAAGATGACATATAAATGGTATAGCCTAGTGCTTGGCATATGTTAAGCCATCAAACAGGAAGCTATTGTCATTACCCTTAGTTAGATCTATTTTTTTTCTCCTCTGAGATGGATGCCTGGTAAACACATTCTAAAGAGGGTATTAACAACCAATAACTGTTTTTTTTGTATTACTTTTCTAGGAATATTTACATTTTAATGAAATTATCTTAAAGATGCTGTGATGGCAGGATGCATTTTCTAAAGGCAATCTCAATAATATCTTCATCCACTAGACTTTTCTAGAACTTTGTCATTCCCATATCAAGAGCATCTGTGCATCCTCTTCTAGTATCTGGGCAGGTTTTCCTAAGTGCTCTGGGCAATACAGTATGGTGGAAGTTATGCTGTATGAGTGTCTTAAAATTGCCAGGTAATTTAACCTGTTCTCTTGGGATGTTCACTGTTGGGACCATCCACCATGTTGGGATAAAATTCAAGTAGCTCATGAACAGGTCCATATGGATCAAAATAAGGACTCTTGACCATACTTCCAGATGAGCTCCCAGCTGATATCCAGAGCACCTGGCCAATCATGTTCATGAACGGCCTTGAGAGTACATCTTTTAGGCCCTTTCTAAGCCATTCTGCTGAAAGCACACATGGACCAAAAATACCCTGTCCCATCAAGTCTACAGTGATTGCAAATTAGTAAGCAAAACAATATTATTGTTCTTTTCAGTCATTAAGCTCCAGAATAATGTATTAAACAGGTATAGATAATGTTGTAATGGTAGAAATTTCCAAAAGGGAGAATCAGAAATGAAAATAGGATTATAAAAAATGTGGTTGATTAGAGAGCTGGAGCAGGAAATGGGCTCAAATGTATTTGAATATCTAATGGACTTGAAGTATGTTCCATTACACAAAAGAAAGGAAAAAATGTTTAATCCAGCAAAGTAGGAAGTGAAACAAAGTGGGAATATCTAAGATGGAAACAATATGGCAGACAGATCCCTGATGTGGATTGTCAGGGAAGATGGTACCTACGGGGAAGACCAGTATCTTAAGTTAGGCCCCATAGTTGTTCTACTGAAGTAGATGAAGTTTGGTGTCTGGGGTGCCAATTAACCAAGCCATTCTTTATTTTTTGGTTTAAGTCATCTGAGAACAGACCCAAGCAACAAGAATTCAAGTCTCCTCTGAATTTTTGACTTGCAAATGCAGTTTTCCTGGTACATCATGTCTGAGAAAGACATGGCTTGAATCTCCAAACAAAGGAGGAACTGTTGTCTGTTTTACTTCCTAATTCATGAAGTACCTACAGGAAAACTGGGTTTATCAGGGCAGGTAGACACCATCTGGGCAGACGGCTGTGGGTGGTCATTGCCTAATTTTGAGGTCTCTTTCTGAGTGGTCATCCCAAGGAGGGACCTCAAAATTTCTAGGCCAATCTCTGAGAGGCAACCATATCTGACCTGCACCAGGTGTGTTTGCCATAGGGAAGCAGACAGAGAATGAATTGCTGATAACTTTCAGAGGCAGAGCTGAGACCAGAGCCCCATCCACACAGAGAACCATTCTGCCCCCATCTCACCATCAATGAAGTAATTCCTTACCATGCAGTTGCAAAATTACAGAAAGGTAGATGTTTTCTCCCCACACTTCTGAGAGAGGCAGGTATCCTACTTAGGGTCTGAGATAAGATTTCCGGATGTGTCTGGGCAGTTCAGTGACACTCAAACCTGAGCATCAGAATCAGCTGGAGGGCTCATTGAAAAAGATCTTTGGTTTCTCCCCAGAGTTTCTAATTCAGTAGGTCTGGGGTGCGGCCTTCATTTCCAAAAAAATTCTAGGAGACAATGATGCTGTTGGTTCAGAGGCCTTAGAATATTTTACTATTCAGAAGATGCTCAAATGTGGCTTATCTCATTTAAAACTCACATCACGCATCACTGGCTGATGAGGAAACCGAGGCAGATAAGGACTGAGAGTCTTAGGCAAACTCATACAACACTAAGAAAAAGTTGGAGGCCTGAAATCCAAGTCTTTTGATGCCAACTCATAAATTCTTTTCATTGAACTGTAGCTATTTTCTGAAGTAGAAGCAAAAGAAACAATTTTTAGGAATTTAAGGAGAAAAGATGGGTGTTTTGTATCCTTATCATTAAAAGAATTGCATTATCTTTAACTAATTTGGTAATTCCTTTTGAAAATATTCCAAAATCTTTTGCATATAGGGAGAAGAGTTAAGGGACAGGGAAAGGTTGAACGTCCATGTGTTTCACATCCACTTAGACCAGCTGAGATGGGAAGAGGTAAGTGCTTCAAGAAATAGTCATGACTGTGGGAAGAGCCACCCACTTTACTGGACACTAGATAAAAATCTGTTGTCCTTGGACCAAGGAGTTGGTGACTATGGCTGGTAATGTATTTTCAATATGAGCTTTTTCTTTAGAGATGAAAATTCTTAACCAAAACAAATTCCTCTATAATAGCACTGTTTCACATAATATGGGGAGGGGGAGATTTTGAGAAATGGGAACATTTATATCACCCTTCATGTTGCCTCATTTGGCTTGGAAGCATGATGGCAAATTCTTTTGTTATTTTTCCTGTGTCCTTAATTAGCTTGCTAAAAAAAAATCAAGACAAAAGACCAACCAGTGTGAGAGACTAATGGAAATCAGAAGCTGAGGGGTTGAGTTTGTCATGTCTTCTTTTTCATGCTGCCAAAGTGAGGACTAGAATCCCCATGGAGTCACACCAAAGATTCACACCAATTTTAATGATGCACGGTTATTTATTTATCATTGAGTATGTAATTTCCAAGTAGGTCTTGATGCCTACTATACCTTACCATACCTCAACCTATTATCACAACTATTTGAGTTTCTTGACAGGAATATGGACTTCTAGGTACCTATGACTTTACTTAGGAACTAAGTATGACTTAGGAACTAAGTTTAGCACCATGTCTGGTTATGCTATGGAACTTTACTCAGGAATAAGTATGACTTTACTTAGAAACTAAGTTTAACAGCATGTCTGGTTAACAATTTCACAGATTCCTGTGAGGGGTGTGTGTGTGTGTGTGTGTGTGTGTGTGCGTGCCCCGTGCACGTGTGCATTTGTGTGTAAATGAGGATGAGGAATTGAAAATGTAAAAGGAGATTTTCAAACATTTTTGATGCTCTTTATTGAATGCATGCTTACAGAAAAAGTACACAAATTATTAAGCACAGATGTTAATGAGTTTTCACAAACCCAGCACACCTGAATAACCAGATCAATGAACAGAACTGTTAGAGTCTGTAAACAAGTCAAAATAACACCTGGCATTTAGCCAGGGGAATGTTAAAGTTCGTAAACAAGTCTGGATGGTGCCTGGCAAAATGCCAGAGGGAGTGGTTGGAGAAGTAACAAAAGCGAGCCATTAAGTGTGGAGATTCCTTATTGGTTGACTGATGTATCTAGTTTATGCTAATTAGATAAGCTGTGTGGAATGTATAAATACTGCTCCTGTCCTGCAATAAACGGCTCCTACTCCTGCTGTATCAAGCTACAGAAGTTATTCATCACCCCCTGGTTAGTTTGCCCAGCCAGCCGGGCTGCGGCAGATGGTGGCCCGTTACGGGGAGCCCCGGGACACTCGGGGGTAAGTGACGAAAAAAGCTGCCCGTCCATAGATAGGACGGGAGCAAATCTGCTCGTCCCTAGACAGATAGGACGAGAGGAAAAATGACCATTTCGAGAAAATGGAAAAGATTGATACAGTATGTTTGTGTCTTGTTTTGTCTTAAAATGTTGTATTGTCTTTGTGATGAAAATATGGAAGGGGTGAGAAGTAAATTACTAAGGGAAGAAGGCACCCCAATGGAACCAAGAATAGTTAGGGCATGTGTTGATGGAAGCCCAGGAACTCTAGTCAGAAAGAAGAAAAAAGTTCAGAGGAGGAAGGATTATCAAGAAAGAAATTGCAAAAGGCTACTACTAAATACTTTTCGTTATCGGAGGGTGCGTGAAGCCGCATGGAGGCTGCCACGTGTGCAAGCCGGTCACAGCGCAGCAAGGATTTTCCAAGAGGCGGCAGCGACTGGCCCTTCCCCGCCTCCTGGCCGGGGAGCTAACTCTTCCACTGCCACGAGCCCAAATCTAGACCTGACCTGGAGGCACAGTCTCGCAGGCTTTTGCTCCCTGTGCCCGGTGGCAGTTTGAGTCCGGGACACTCCCCAGGGCGATCTGGGGCTACCAGGACGCTACAGCCAGCAGAAGATGCTACCAGCGTCCCTGATGTTTGCTCATTTTCAATGCCAATAACTAAGCTACAATGGTTCTCCCATACCTGGAAGCTAATGAGTAATGCGCACTATTAATGCTTATTTCAAATGTAGAAAACCTTGAGATAATGTACTAAATTATTCAGAAGGTTGCTTTCTTAGTTGAATGCTACAGGATTTTCTTTAGCCATCCGGAGTTCCTGCCTTCGTCCCAGTGCCGGTAAAGACCAAGGTGGAAGAATTTCCAGTGTTGCTGAAAACTGGATGAGACTTCAGCTGAGAAACGGGCGAGACTTCGGATCAAGCTAGCTGCCTGCAGAACTTACCTGGACTGTGATTTAAGCTAGCTGCCTGCAGAACTTACCTGGACTGTGATTTACCTGGACTGTGAGTTAATCTATTGAGACACTGCTTTACCTGGACTGAGACAACAAACTGTAATCTACAACAAATTGTAACTTTGCTAACGGTGTCATTGCTGGTATAATTTTTCCAAGGGCTTCTTGCATGGAGCCATCAAGTGGCTTGGTATTGTGGCATTTTGTATCCTCCCTTTCTGTTTGTAGCAGGTTATTTATGGTGTTTCTCTAAAAACCACTATGGTCGTTATTTTAATTAAACAAAAGGGGGAAATGTTAGAGTCTGTAAACAAGTCAAAATAACACCTGGCATTTAGCCAGGGGAATGTTAAAGTTCGTAAACAAGTCTGGATGGTGCCTGGCAAAATGCCAGAGGGAGTGGTTGGAGAAGTAACAAAAGCGAGCCATTAAGTGTGGAGATTCCTTATTGGTTGACTGATGTATCTAGTTTATGCTAATTAGATAAGCTGTGTGGAATGTATAAATACTGCTCCTGTCCTGCAATAAACGGCTCCTACTCCTGCTGTATCAAGCTACAGAAGTTATTCATCACCCCCTGGTTAGTTTGCCCAGCCAGCCGGGCTGCGGCACAGAACCTTACAAGCTCCATGGAAGTTCCCAGGGTACCTGCTTCCTGAAACTACCCCACCGTGAGCAACCATGATCCTGACTTCTAACATAGCTGAATATTATAAATGAATATAAATGGTTCATTCAATATGTAGCTCTTTTGTGTGTGGTTTCTTTTGCTCAACATACTACTTATGAAATATCCATGTTATGAGTAATGAATGGTTGTATGACATTCCCTCTCATTGCTGCATAATCTATGATGTAAATTTACCACAGCTTATCTGCCCATTCTACTGCCGATGGGCACTGAGATAACGTTCCATTTGGGGTTATTGTGTTTAGTGCAGCTGTGGGCATTCTAGTGCACATCCCATAACACACACATGCATGTGTTCCGATTGCACAGAAACCTCCACATGGAAGGGCCAGGTCACGGGCTCGCAGATGCTGCTGTTTAGTGTATACTGTCCTGCAGTTGTCAAAAATGATGGTATCAATTTACATTACTTAAGCACAGCATAAAATTTTGTTTGCTGGACATGCTTGCCAACAGGAGTTTTTCATTTCAGCCATTCTTATGAAGGTACGGCGATACATTGTTTTAGTTTTAATTTGCAGATAGGGATATTTGGACATTATCCCCGCTAAAGTGCCAGTTTTAGTCCTTTTACTACATATATATAGCTTTCTTAATATACCCTCTCCTTCAATCATTTCTTCCCTTTTTACCCCTTATTAGACTATATCTTCCCTCCTTTAAAAACCCAAATATCCAATAGCACAATATGTAAATAAGTATATTCTGGCATATTAATTCACTGAATATTACCCAATTAAAAAAACTGATTTCTTTATACTCATGGCATAAATGAAATTCAAACACACCACGTTAAACAAAAGAGGCCAAATACAAAAGAATACATACTGAATAATTTCATTTGTGTGGCTTCTAGAATAGGCAAAACCAGTGAAGACAGCAGCCCAGACATCAGTGACTTCCTGAGTTTGGAGGATTATACTGTCTTACAAAAGAGCAGGAGGGAAAATACTATCTTGATTTCAGTAGTGGTTACATGAGTGTATACACTTATCAAAAGTCACTGAATGGCACACTTAAAAATAGGTAGTTTAATTGTATTAAATTATGCTTCAATAAAACTGATTTTTTTTTAAGAAAAACTTTTTTTTACTGAGCCTTCCCACATGTAACCCATAGTCTATGGTCAAATTAGGGCTTTCCATCTGCCATAGGGATCAGTCAAGATGCCCTGTGATTCATGTGTACTCCACTAGCGAGCCAATATCTCCCTAGAAGAAAATGCACAGTGGCCAACACCTTTTGAAAGAACTGTTTGGATTGAAGACATCACAAAAGCCTGGTGCTGGCTACTTTGGCCACCTCATACCCCACAAATGGCTTAGTTTCCGCTCCCTGAAGGCTGCCTGCCAGTCACCCAGCAAGCCAGCCAGCACACTTAACAAGCTGGCCCATCACCACGTTTTAAAATATACGACGCAAACGCAGGCATTTCCAAACCCTGGACCTGGGAGAGAAACCTCCCCAGCTACTTTTCCCAGTCTTTTACCTTGCAAGAGCCAAACTGCAGTCGTTTTTTTTTTTTTTTTTTTTTCTCTTTTGACTCTCAAGGGAAACCTGACTGGGACCACGTTTCAGAAGGCTTCTCTCTCCTAGAGCACCAGAGCTGTGGTATTTTAATAGCCTCCTCGGCCCCTCCCCTGGGAACATATTATGTGATCATTAGTGATGGGCAAACCTCACTGGGTTTCCAGGTTTGAGTCTGTGCCAGAAGTTCAGAGTTCCTCCTTTTTTGACAGCTTAAAGTGTCCCTCGTTCCTTTTTTCCCTTTTTTATTTATTTCTTGTTGTTTTCTTTGCTTGTTTCCTTCTCCTCTACCTAGGCATGCTCTCCAGCCCTTTCTCCAAGGAAAGAAGGAAAGGGAGGGAGGGAGTGGGAACTGAGTTCCCTGCTGGTGTCTCTGTTGATGTGGCTGGTGCCAAACAGAATTGTAATCTGGCTCCAATTATTGGCACTGCCAGGAAAGAGTGACTAGACACGGGTCTAGTGCATTTGCAGGTGAATAAGAAATAAAGATAGAAGGGCTCCTGTTCCAGTCAGGATTCTGGGACAAACAGGCCAAGAGAAGTAATTGACGAAGGTATACACACATCACCCCACCAGAATACCTTCAGGCCTAAGCAGTCAAGACTGAAGAGGGTCTTTAAGCAGTTGTGAAGCAAATGTGTGCGTTCTTCCTTTGAGGCAACAATTCCCGTTTCTGGAATGTGAAAATAGGAATTGAAGTCATCATTCCAAAACCCAAGCACTCCTGTTGAAGACTCCGGTCTGTATTTTTCTCCTCTAGTAATTGGCAGTACTGATATTTATGCCATGAGCTATTTTGTTGGTTATGGAGCTGAGCGAAGGACTGAACTTATAAATTAGGGATTACATTTCATTTAAGTCCAGTGATCCTTGACCACAAGACTGGAAGTCAAAGCCTGTGTTTGTAAACTGGAAACATCAGCCAGGGACTGACTGATAGTGTCATGGGGACAGTGGGGACATGCAGTTTCAAGCCCTTCCCATCTTCCATTAGAGGAATGTCCTGTGACCTTGTAGAAGGCTGGGAATGTCCAGGTCAGAGGCAGCAGCTGGCCTAGGAGGGCTGCCAGAATTTCCGGGACACTAATGCATTCAGAATAGGAGAAAAGGGAACATTGGAGGGGGTGCCTGGCAGGGGGGAGAGGGGGTGGAAAGCAAAGGAAACCCTGAACTGATAAATTCGGATTGGTGTGTTTCACTCCGTCTGAAAACACCAGTGAGTCACTTATGCTAATATGTATTTTCTCTTTAACACATTTTTCCCCAGTTTGTCTGAAACGATACTGTGTCTTCCGTGAATAATCTGACCACAGTTACAACACAAAAATCATTTTTCTGCCCAAAGAGAAGGCACTTGTTTTCAGACCTGATTCCCCAATGCATAGTTAAATCAGGGAGATAAGTTCTACCACAGTTAAGGCCTTGCTGGTGCTTCCTGTGAGACTGCAGTTAACATACCTGGTTCTTAAGGAATTTGTCTAACAGAACAAGGACACCTGAGTCCTGTTCATTTTCTTGCTCTCTTTAATCAATAGTTTTGATTCTCTCCTGTGTCTTTATCATGTTGATCAGTTTCAGGTGCAGAAAAAATTGGAATGTGTATTTGAGGATTGGAATTTATGAGTATGGTCATTTTAAAATTGCATTAATTTTTATTTTAAAAGTGGTTTCCCCAAAAGAAAATTGACAGAAGATACAATGTTCTAGAGTAAATTAAAAGATCAGAAATGCAAAAAAACATGTTCGTCAGCTGATTTCAACTCAGTTGTCAACTTTTATCAATTGGTAGTGACTGTCACCAGGAAAGAAGTCAGGGTTGACTTCTTGTCTGCCATGTAATGCCTTTGTGGTGAGCAGGAAGGGGATGGGTAGTGAGATGTTAACATAGACATTATGTGCTTTCTATTTCTGGTTTTAGCAAAACGTTCATGCAAGCAGCTAATGTCAAGTGAAGTTCTATAGTAACTGGTTAAACTGAAGAGAGATGTGAGCATTTCATTTTGAGCGTGTGGCTAAACCAAAACACAGCTCAGGCCAGGCCTAATCCAAAGAGTTCCCATTGATGGAATCTCATTTTCATCCTGACAGAGAAATAAGAAGACTGAATACTGCTACCTAGTTCAAAATAGAAAAAGACACATTTATAATTTATTTCAAGAATTGCAAGCCCCTTTCCAGTGCACACATTGAGAGGCTACCTACCTCCTGCTGTCTTCAAGCAACTTTTCTAGTTTTATGCTCTTTGTATAGTTTGGACAAAGGTGACCTATGCTCAGAGAGAGGCATTTAAATGAAGAAGCAAAGGTGTCAATCTCTTCTTTAATATAGATTTATTTCTCTTGTTTATCTAAAAACTAGGTTGAGAATTGAGCAAGGAAATTTTTGGTCTAAGCCAGGCCCCAAAGCAAATCTAGTTAGTGAGTCAGAGAGAAATGGTACCCTCTCTTTTGCTGTGCATAACTGCATGAAAGTATGACTAGTGTAAAAAGTCCTTAAGATAATCTTAAATCTTGAAACTTTAGTAAACGTGGTTGTTTGCCAAAAAAAAAAAAAAAAAATCTGCAATTTTTATAGTGTGAATCAGTAATTTTTTTCCTTCATATAAAGTAAGAACCTCAATTTTACTAGCCACAAAGATCCTAGATTACCTTTTAGTCTAAAGCAGAGATTATTTGCTTATAAGTGATCAAAAATAATAATATGGGTGTATAAATGTGCATACCAGATGCTCAAAAAGTATAGATGTGTACAACTGTGCTAAATAGAAAACATGCTTTATAATATTGTAATAGTCAGCCCTTGCCAAAGTAAAGCTGCATAACAAACCACCCCAAATCTTAGGGGCTTAGAACAGAAATTTATTATTTTTACTCCTGGATCTGCAAATCGGCTGTGGCTACTCTGCTTTTAGCTGAGAATTGATTACTTGGCTCTAGGCCTTGGATTGAGCTCAACTCTGCTCCACATGTCACATTTTCTGGCTCAAACTGATGAGGTTGTCACTACCAGCACTGTGCTTTTCTCATTGTGATCACAGAAGTAGAAGTGGGTGAGAGAGAGACTATTCTAGAAGCTGGCATTTCTACCTATATTACACTTATTAAAATTAGTCACACTGAAGCTAGTCACTACCATCAATAGATAAAGAAAAATCAACTCTACTTCTAGGAGACTGGTATGAGCCTACAACTGAGAGAATGATTCATTTACTAAAAATATCTTTAAAAAGTTCTGTTGAAAACATTGAGTAGGAAAGAATAATGAGGTAATAATAATAATAATAACTATTATTAATTATTAATATTAACTATTATTATTAATAGTTATTATTATTATTATTATTATCAGGATTTAGAGCCAGCATGGTCTGAATTGGAATCTTGTCACTGTCCCTTTCTAACTATATGACTGCAACAACAGGCAGGCCTTGTAAAAGCTAAAATTGGAAAACTTTGTAGATTTCTGTCGCTGTACTCTGCCATGAATGGGAATCAGTTTCTTTTTGCTTGTATATTTCTCCTCTTGAATGTCTGCTCTCCATATTTGGCAGTTTAACTTCCTCAAAGATGTCATCTAATTGACTCAGCTAGTAGTCACAGTACCCGTTAGAGCATGCATTTTTCCAATGGGCCACAATTGGTGCCACTGACTAGTCTGGTACCAAGGCAGGTATGAACCCCATGGTTGGCAGGGAGTCATACATAGCATGATTTCTTCTGACAGGCAGGGCTGATTTATACCTTTAAAGCCAAGCTGTAGGCTACATTCCCTAAGGCCTCCTGAATCTGGCGTGGGCCATGTGACTAAGTTTTCCCAGGGAAGAATAGGCAGAGATAATGTGCATCACTTCCAAACAGAGGGGTTAAGAAACTGATGTCTTTCCTACCATCTGCCTTCCCATTCAGACTTCAATGGTGAGAACTCCAAGACCCTAGAAGAGGGCAGAGCCACAAGATGGGAAGAGCTCGGAGATCCATTGATCATGTGGAAGGCTTCCTCTAAGTGAGACATAAACATTTAAAAGTTAACTCTTGGAGGTTGCTTTTATACTAACAAAGATTGTCGATTCCACAGGGTTGGAAGAGAACCAGTCTCTGTAAAAGATTCTCAGGGCATGGTGATCATTGGGATTAGGATATGCAATGAAGCAAAGCATAAAGAGCTCATCAACTGAGCAAAGACTTCCTGTGGAGTGGTCTGAATATGATTCCCTGGGAAGGCCACCCACACCTGAGAGGATGGATTCAGTGAGAAGTCGGCTGTAACTATTAGGCACTGTGTCCTTTGTCAAATGTGAGCTCCATATCTAGAACTTCTCCACATTTCTACTCCTGTCCTTCAAGGATAATTTTCATTCCACACAGGAATGTGAAGAGTTCCTTGTGGGCCTATTGCTCCACTGGACGGGGTCTCCAAAAATACCTTTAACAAGGGACTAAACTCCTCTTTCCATTTGGGGCTTCATTCATTCAAATCAACCATTTTTTTTAATGCACTAAGATAATAACATCAAATGTCAGAAAGGCTTAGAATTCAAATCACCCATTTTTAACTTAAACACCTTTGGCTTTCTTGGTCTCCATTGGTAACCAGCATCTTCACCAGCAATACCTACCTAAGCTCCTGAGGATGAGTTGGAGCAGGGAGTCACCTCCTGTTGTCTGCTCGCCATACCTTGGCCCCAGTTTCAAGCCAGGGGTGGGACTGGTGATGGTGACCTACCAGAGGCCTTTACTAAAGAAAGTCCTGCCTGCACAGCAGGATATTCCCAGGCCAAACAGGAGGGAAGGAGAAGAAAGCTCAATCTGTTTAATCTCTCCGTCTTTTCCCCTCCTTCTCTCGGACTCTCTCTCTTCCACCCCTCTCTCTTTTTCCTGACACAAATCCAGTTATCCAACAGCCGTGGCCCTCCAGCTGGCACAGTACCCAAGGCAGTTGAACTGACTCCATGCTCCACCACTTTCTCTGGGAGCCACACCACAACTGTTTCTGCTTCCCTGGTTCAAGAAGGATCCTGTCTCCCCTTCTTGGATCTCTGCTTCTTGCCTCTCATTAGTGGAGTCCACCTCAGCCCATGTGTGTCATGAGCCCCCTGCCACCCAGTACCTCTCCTTCCCTCAGCCACACACACCCGTACACTACGTGTCTGACTTCCTTTTGGACTCTAAGGGTCTGCTAGCTTTAAGCTCCCAGCCATGAGAGCAAAGCAGAGAGTCCCTTTTGGAGTCCCATAGCCATTGCTACAAACAGGGACCTCTGCAGTGTCCAGGGTGGAATGGGGGCTGTTCAGCTACGAAAAACAAAGGCTTTATTTTGCATCTTCCCTTCCCAGTGACTGATAACCAGTCTGTCATTGCAAGCAGGAAGAGTGGGGGTGTCAGAGCATTGGAGAGAGGGGAGGAGAGTCCCGAGCAGAAAGCTTATTAACCTTTCCAAGAGGCTTGTGATTCAAGCTTGTGCAGCTTAACATTTTTTTTTTTTTACTCTCCCAATTATTTTAATGATGCTGCAGAAGGCCCTAACTTCTTTGCTGAGACTGTGTTGCTGCCACGGTTGGGACTGATCACATGGTAACATTCCGACCCAGGCTGGGTCACCCCGTAAGAAAAATCAGCTTGGGAAAACCACTCCTCCTTCTTGTATGCATCTCACTCTCTCTCTCTCTCTGAAGGGGGAAAAAAAAGCTCCTTTTTAAAGAGCTTTGAAGCTTAAGTCTCAGATGTGAACTTCGCTTCAGAGTTTATTAGTTATTTTTTTATTCCCATTCACCACTCCCCTCAAAAAAAAAAAAGTTTATGTTCACTCAGAATGGCAATTATTTGACTCTAATTCAAACCATTTTGTGTCATTTAGATCCAGGCACATTGCTTGATCTCAATAATAGGGGAACATACTAAATATTTTTGTTGCTAAAGGAACTGTAGTCATATAAGCCAGTTCATCAATCATGGTTTTTTTCCCTGTCTTAATGTATTCCTCATTTCATTTTGAGCAAGAAAATTAAGCCTATAACATAAAACTTAAAAGCTAACTACTGTAGTCTGTACTTTGAACCCAGATACAAAAGCAAACATTCCTTCCTATTAGGTTTAAGATTCAAGATACTTGATTCAGGAGGCTAACCAGTAATTAGGAGGTTGATGGGGACCAGGAGATGCAGAAGGAAGAAGGCAAGGAGCATAGAAGAAAAAATTACTTTTCTTCTTCTTGTATGTGCATGTACCCATTTTCCTGGTTGCATTGCTGGATGTTCAGTAACCCACCAAAAGCAGCATCATACAGGTGGGAATTGGAAAGACAGAGAGTGTCTTTCTGCAAAGCCAGTGTTCCTTTCCACCAAACAAGAACAACTGAATGCTGATGGGGATTAGAGAGAAATCCATTCTTTTATAGATTGGCACTTACATATATATGAACTTTTTAACCTTTTATTGATATATAGTCTTTAGATAGGGAAGTGCATTTATCCTATGTGTTCAGGTTGGTGAATATTCACAAGTCACACATTCGTGTGTCATAAGCATCCAAATGATGAAACAGTATTAGTCATGCACTAAAAAACCCCTTACTAACATCTTCTAATCACTATCTTTCCCAGGGTAACCATTGTCCTAAATTCTAATACTGTAGATTAATATGTTTTTTAAACTTATCTGTTTTTGACTCTAGGAATAGAATCATACAATGCATTTTTTAATGTCTGGCTTTCTTCACACAATATTGTGTTTGGGAGATTCTTCCTTGTTTTAGTGTATAGTTAAATACTGTTTATTCTTTTTGCTATCAATATCCCACTGCAAACCAATAGTGATATATCCATTCCACTATTGGTGAGCAAAAAGGGAAATTGCCACTTACACAATGTGCTATTATAAACATTCTAGTACTTATCTTTTGGTGAACATATGTACACAATTTTTGACTGACTTTTTTTTCTCTTTATTTTTTACATATTTGTAGTGGTGAATTATAATTATACATAATAGTGGGATTCATGGTTAAGTATTTGTACGTGCACACTGTGTACATATCTTTGCTGGGCTTATTCCTAGAAGAGGAATTGCTGGATATAGGGTGTGTGTGTGTGTGTGTGTGTGTGTGTGTGTGTGTGTGTGTGTGATTTTAGTAAAAACTGCCAAAGAGTTTTCTAAAGTAGCTATGCCCAGCCTGTACTCCCTCAAGCAATGTATGAAAGCTCAAATTTCTCCACATTTTGGGCAGTACTTGATGTTTTCAGTGTTTGTGTTTGCTCTTCTGGATAATATGTAGTGAAATTGCATTGTAAATTCATTTGTGCATGTCCTACACCCATTAGTTTTCATTTCTATGCTGCAGTTGATTTCCAATCATTCCTTAACCTAACAAGAGCCATCGTGACCATCTGGTCCTCTCTCTACAAAGATTCCGTCTTTTCTCTACTGTTGTTTCCACAATGTCTACCTGGACTTCCCTTCTATAGAATTCTTGAACTTATACATGGACCCACACATTTATCTGAGTTAACTACTAGCATTGGAATAATCCATGTTTCTCCTGTGTCATTTGTCTTTTCCACCCAGAGACAGAGACCACTGAGGACAGCTAGAGCACACGAGCCCTCGACTCCCTTCAAATGGGCATAGGTTTGCCTCTATTGGACTGGACTTCATTCTTTTCCCCTATTATTCTGATGTACAATGTATTTAGTCTAGATGTTTGATATTGAGTAGAATCACTTGAAAAGTGATTTAAATAGGGTAAGAAGTTGAGTAGTGACATTAAAAAAAAAGTTCTTAAAGTTAGTGCTAGGTTTGAGTTTCACATCTACCGGTTTGATTATTTGTAATCTTACGAAGTTATTTTCTGACTCTGAGACTATGTTTACATATATAAAAGGAGGAGAATTAGAGCTGTAGTAAGGACCAAATAAGATAACACAGCAAATTGCCTAGCATAATATATATGCCCCCCAAAATGTAAATTTCATTCTCTTATGTTCTTTATTGGAGAGGTCTCAGTCTCTCAGGCTTATAAGAGGATAAAACATAAAAATGCTTGTGGATCTTTAGTTTGGTCTGGCAATGGCCAGTCCTTTCTTGTCAACCTCCAAAATCAATGAGTCCCCTGAACTAGATGGTGACATTTGAATTAAATTTAATAATTTAGAAAAAAGCAAACATTGTTGAAATAAAATTAAGGAGTATATCTTTTTGGAAGTCTAATTAGGGCTGTTGGTCGCCAAACCTTCTTTGAGGCAGGACTAGCCAATGGTGTTTTGTGCCATCTCCAACATTTTATATGGAGAATGACAAGGAGTAGGACCTGAAGTGCCCCTGATGCAAGTGGCATCCACTTCTGCTATTAAGTATGTGATTAAAATTCAAACATCACTGCTTTGAGAAGGGCTCTTGGAAAAGTAAACCAGAGAAGGGATCTGTATTAGAGCTTTCTTGTTCTTCCCTGGAGGTTTTTGGCCACCGTTTTCAATGGCCAGGCAAGCTCGAGAATCACATGATGACTTTACCCCTTAGAAACTCAGGGTTTGGAAAAGTGGCCTCTATTTTTCTTCTTCCTGAACATGGTTGTGCTGTGCCAGTGTAGGTTGGTGGGTCCAAAACCAATTTGGCAGATCATTAGTTTGTTTCCTCTGATAGTGCTATACTGGAGATAGGGTTGCAAAACATATTCCAGCTGGCTAGACTTCTGATATGAATATCTCAAAATGGTTCCATGGCCTTTAGTTAGATTTAGTGGTCAAGATTTCAGTAGACTTCCCCTTCTCTTTCCTTTTAATTTCCATCCAATTTCATTGGAACCACATTATAATACAGCTCAATGCATTATATAGATTTTTGAATGCCACAGGTCAAACCATGAAATAGAAATCTTGGCTATTAATCCTACAGGCAGATTTGTTTATAAAATGATTCCCGTGTAGAGGGTTGCTACTTGACCCAGGTAGGAATGAATGGAAATGTTAGAATCCGAGGCACAGAAAACGCATCTGCTGACTTTTCCAAGCCTCTGTCATTTAATCGTGTGCCAAGAAGAGGTTTTGTCTGGTTTTCTTCGCTTCTTCTTTTTCTCACTTCCTTCCCATCCAGAATCCCTGTCACGTTTCTTCCTTTCCTTCCCACTTAGAATACATCTAGCAACAAACCCTTTGATATGAGAGTTAGATACAACCTCAGAGGTCAACCCAGGTCTTATCAAGATCAGGAATTCTCTCTATGAGTCCATGAGCATTTGTAGAATCTCTGGTTATGACGATTGACTCATTCTTTCACAGGGAAGATCCTGGGCAGCTTGGATGGCTCTTCTTTTTATTTAGACAAAAAACATTTCCTTGGGACTTCCATCCAGGAGTGAAATTGATTGCACCTCTCTTCTCATCTCCAAATATAGTGGCAGCAATTTGGTAGCTATGGCTGCAACTATGGTGGGCATGCTTACATTACAGGGATTTCCAAAGGCTGCAGATCAGGCTTCCTCCACAGCCAACCTGCACCCACTAAACTGAAAACCAGTTGTTAAACATGTAGTAAACATGTAGTAGCATAGCACCACTTTCATCCTTTAGAGGTGATTCTGATCTTTGGCCAAACATAGAAGAAAACTCAAGTAGCCCTGCAGAGATTTCAGAATAGCTGTTCTGTTTACTCTTTTCTCTCCCTTTCTTTTCTCTATGACAGTTTCCAAGAAATCTGAGTGTAAGTCTCAGGTAGGTCCCTTAGTTGCTGTGGAACCATGAACTAATTATTTAATCTCTCTAAGCTTTAATTTCCCTAAATGTAAAGTAGGGATGATAAAAACATCTTGTATCAGAGGTTAATGTGAGGCTTTTTTTTTAATATTTATTTTTCAGTTTTCGGCGGACACAACATCTTTGTTTATACATGGTGCTGAGGATCGAACCGGGGCCGCACGCATGCCAGGCGAGCGCGCTACTACTTGAGCCACATCCCCAGCCCAATGTGAGGTTTAATTGAGACAGTGGATATAAAATACACTGCCTGGCCCGTGGAAAGCCCTCAATTAATTTTAACTATTATGAGGATAATCGTCATTATTGATCATAATGCCAAAAATGCCTAAAGTTACCCAGGACGTCCAGCAAACGAGTTATTCCTGTCAGGGTTCTGGACGAGCCAGTAGCCCAAATTAAGGACTTGTTTACACAGAGTTGAATGCCCAGACCTGGTACAGGAAAGTGAGTATGGATGCATAATTAGGGGAGTATTTGATAAGGGATAACACAGACAAGAACAACTTAGAGGAGGAAAAGTTTATTTGGGGCTCAGAATTTCAGAGGTCTCAGTCTATGGATGGCTGATTCTGTTTCTCTAGGCCCACGGTGAGACAGCACATTTCTGGGGAAGGGCCCAGGGAAGGAAAGTTTCTCAGCTCATGGCCAAGTCAGGAAGCAGAGAGAACAGGGAAGAAAGGGTCACAGGGAAGATGCACCCTTCCATGGCACCCCAGTGACCCACCTCCACCAGCTATACCCCACCTCTGCCTACAGTTACCACCTAGTCAGACCATTCAAACTAGGATGGACTGATTAGATTATGGCTCTCGTACTCCAGCCATTTCACCTCTAAATATTCCTGAATTAATACAGAAACTTTGGGAAACACTGCATATCCAAACTATAACATATAAGAGCTTACCCAATCTCAAGCATGAGGCTAAAGAAGGGAATGGGATACAAGTACTATGACCTCTCCATCACTTCTGCCCTCCAAACTTCTGCCAGTACCCACCTAGAAGCCAGAAACCAGAGGCCATAAGGAACCTGGATGGGATGACTCCATCCTTAGCTATCATCTTAAGAAACACAAAGCAAAGCAGATCAAAGAAGAGAGTGGCTTTGGATGAACTGGATACAGAGAATAATCAACCAACATTTGATACTTTAATCTTTTGTTCAATCCTTTGACTTTACCTCCAGCTTTTTTTTTCCTAAGAAACTATGCAAAAATAGAATAGTCAAGATTGAGGGAAAGAACTAAATAGGTTTAGTTCTTGGAGTTAATTATGCTTTAGGCTTTATGTGAGGCATTGAAAACATTGGGCAGTATGCCCATAATCCTGTGCTTTTAGAGTCCCACAAGGAGGATGGTCCCATGTTACATGATTGGTTCCTGTTATCCCATTCAATGGCTTATTCAGTGCTTGCCTTTATTTTTATTTTCTTTCTCTTTGAAACTGTGTCTCTTGGTCGACATCATTGCTGTGGTCCATGTGTGTGTGTTTCATATTTTAAAGGTCTTAATTATTGAGCTCTAATAGCATTCCTCTCCTTTTTAAACTACCTCTGTAGTTAGTCTATTAAAAAAAAATCAACAGGACCTGAAACGCATTAGTCTTCAGAGTTCCCCAGTATAGTACTTCTGTGTGTGTGTGTGTGTGTGTGTGTGTGTGTGTTTTAAGAAGGATTTTTTAGTTCATGAAGAACCACTTATAAAAACATCTCCTTCTACTGAAGAAGCACATACCTCTGTTTGTTCAGAAGTCTTGACTAATGGCCACTGCTTATCCGCTAATCTGCCTCTCTGTAAACTTATCAGATTCTAAGAGGTCATTGATTCACTATTAAAAAATTCTGTGGTCTTTCACATAGTTAATAAAGATATTGTCATTTAACCTTTAAAAGTTATTTCCAGGATCATTTATTACAAACATAAAAGAGAAAATTTGATAGGTCAAATAAATCCCAATGATCTCAGCAGGCAGATTCTTGACTAGGGTCAACTGCTACATTTTTTATGTCCATACTGCCATAGCTGTCTGCAGAACAGAGATGGAAGTAATGACACTCCCTGATAGTAATCATGTTTATATTGCAGATCCACCACTGTCCAACTCACTGTCATTCACACCCTTCTGTTATAAGTAAGTCTAAATCAGACTCTGAAACTCAAATGCTTATAGTAACCACACAGGCAATGTATATGAGTGACATAACAGGTGTAAGAAAGCATTTTGGGCATGTGTGGATACTCTAGGTCTGCATTTGATAGTGATGTTCATGCAAACCATATTTTACTTTTATCTTATTCTATATTAAAAATATATTTTGAGTGTGACGATAAGGGCAACTAAGGCCAGGGCTACAATATGGTGTGGTGGGGCCCCATGAAAAATTGGAAAGTACACATTTCATCCAGAGGAGTATCTATTGCTTTGGTTTAGCACACTGATGAAGACACAGTCTTGTCAAAATTTCTCCCCCTTGGAGTGAGGGGAGGGATGGGGCTGTGGAGATGGGAAGGATGGTAGAATGAGACAGATATTATTACCCTATATATGCCTATGATTACACGATAGGTGTGACTCTGCACCATGTACAGTTGTGCTCCATTTTTGTACAACGTGTCAAAATGCATTCCAATGGGGGTGTAATAGCACATGCCTATAATGTACCAGCAGCTCTGGAGGCTGAGGCAGGAGGATCATGAGTTCAAGGCCAGCTTCAGCAAAAGTGAGGCACTAAGCAACACAGTGAGTCTCTGTCTCTAAATAAATAAAATATAAAAGAGGGCTGGGGATGTGGCTCAGTGATTGAGTGCCTCTGAGTTCAATACCTAGTACCACCCCCATCCAAATGCATTCTACAGTCATGTATAACAAATTAGAACAAATTTAAATTTTTTAAAAAATTTATCCCTCTTCCAAAAATAAGCAAGAGTTCTCTATTCAAATTTTCAACATTGGCAACAAATTTTTAAAAGCTAAAAATATGTTTAGCCAAATCTGACTCGTCTTAAAGTAGATATCACCCACTTGTAGATATCAAGCATCTCTTGAGCTTGATGAGAACCTGAATGCAAGGTTCCTGGACAGAGTTTTACACCAAGTGAGAAGATGGATGATTGCTTCAATATCCTTCTACAGTGATAACATACAGGAATTTTGAAATGATTTGGAAGCCACCACGAAGCTAATCAGCTATGTTCTAGGATAGGCCTAGCTCCAGATCATCTTCTTTCTTTTCCTTCGGTGTCACCTCTTTCCCAAGCATGGACACTTTTACTCTTACACACACACACACACACACACATTTCCTAGGAATGCCCTTTCTGGACATTCAGTCTGCACTTGACAGCTCAGCTCCCTGCTTATGTGTGTTGCTATTAAACTATGAAAATATCTCCATAATGACATTCCTCTTTCACTAAACCCTAATTTTTTCTTGGCACAGACAGGAAAACTTCTGGCTCAGATGATCTGTAAGCACATCCCAGGTGCCCCTTTGCTAACTATACAAGTTGCTTTGCAAGTACTCACTTGGGTTTCATTGAGAGCAACAAAATGTTTGATAAGTACTGTAGAGAATCTTAGGGTTGTGCAATTCATTGACCTGTTGAGAATGCTCATCATTGAGTAGATAAAGGCTCTTCAAATATGGGATCAGCATAGAGAAGAGAGGATGCCAGAAGACATTTGTTAGTACTCTAAAGTATTAAGCCCCATGGCTCCTGCTCCTACAAGGGACTTTTCATAACCTGATAGAATCTGGACACTTTAAGGAAATAAGATGACTCTGAAGTTAGAATAGAATCAAGGGACGAAGGATCCTCCTTTTGAGGCAGTCCTGAGGTCAACCCCCTCGTGCCTCAGTCTACCTGTGTCTTGTCACCTAGGCCATTTCTGTTCCCTCTCCCTTCCTCCTCCTCTACACTCTTTGATGGGAGCTGTGTGGTTCTGCTGTGGCCTGCTGGCTGGACCCAGATCCTCTGGCTTTCTGAGCTGGTCTGCATCCTGTTTGCTACATCTGTTTCTCTCAACTCCTGATGTCAGTGTTTTCAACCAAAGTGTGTTAACTTTGAACTTTTGGCTCCTGACCTCTCCCTTGCTAAGAGGATGCTGTCCTTGACTTTGCATGGGGCTGATTTCCTGCCCCCTCCAAGAGCATCTACCTCATGGAAGGATACACAAATTACTTCCCCTGACAACAACCTCTATTGCCAGATGCTGTGCCTTGGAAACTGCCTTATTTAAAGGCGAACATCGCCCCAATGCTTAAACTGACTACTGGTGCAAGAGATATACTAGAGTCAGAGCATTGGAATTATTATTTTACATTTTTTCTTGTAGCTTAAAAAAGTTTTTTTTTTTTTTAAAAAAGCCTGTTTTCATAATGAATAGAAAGCATTACGTTATTGACCTGAAAATAAAAAGGCAAATGCTTATTAAGGCATGTTGGTCACTATGTGTTAGAGGACAGGAATTCCTGGTGATGCAATCGGCTTTATCCAGAAACTGAGTACAGAAAAGCTTTTCATATGTGCTAAGTCTGCAGCTGCAATAAAGCCGCCATGCAAACAGTCAGCTCTAACTGGGGGATCCCAGCTTCTCTGCTGAGGTGTAGGTGTGGATCCTTGTGGGTGCAACAACATTACCTGTGAGAGCCAGGCACCAAATTCTACATCCACGCTCCCAACTCAATGTCATGCAAGCAAATTAAGTGATTTATGGGGATGATTGCTACCAGGTCTTCATAGTCCTGAGGGTCAATAAAAATGTTACTTGAAGAAAACAACCATCAGCATAAAGATTATCTGTTAAATCAAGGTAGTTTCAATTGGGTGATGAGTTTCTATGCATTGCATGCCATGTATGAGTTTGACATACTGCACACTTTTTTATGACAATAATAAAGAACACACAGCAAGGAGCACTTGAAAAACTGAATATAAGAGAATTTGTCTTCATTTGAGTAGTTTCTTGAGCAACTGAGTTCTGATGACCAACTGGAATTATTTTTATGTATGGCAAAACCATGGCCCTGTTTTCTCATGGTAAAATCAAAATTAATATGAATGTAATAACATACTTAATATGAGCAAATGGTACAGTTTGCCTAAAAAATGTTAGGTCATTTAAACAAAATGACTCCTTTAGAGTTTAGATCAGAAACCATAAAGAGGTGCTTATAGAGTAAGCACTGCCAGGGTCAAGTCAGGCAAACTTATTCTTCTAAGTACATCAAACAAGGAATTTAATAGAGGGAATTGACAGAAATGAGAAGAAGGTAAAAAAGCCAAAAATGAGACAGTGAGGTAACTCAGAAATTAGGAGATACAATCCCTATGGTTAAAAGGAAGAAATGCTATTAACAGGGCCAGAATTTGGGGGCATAAACTGGAAGTTACAATTTCTGTAATTTGGCATCCAGTGGGAAGATGTACCCAAGGGGTACATGGGGAGAAATACCTTGGCCTCCTGTCTCCCACCCTCCAGGCTTCTATCAGAACCTCCCTGGGGCTGAATCTACCAGGAAGCCAAGGAGAAAGAGGCTGGAAAAGCTGGTTCCAGAGCAGGACATGGGAAGTACTACAAACTAGAAAATGATTAGCACATTTGGTGTCTCAGAAGACACAAATATTTGTTTATTTGCATTAATTAATTGAACCATATCCTAAGTAGACTTTGACTATCAAATTTTAAATTCCCTTTTTACTTGTTTTCATTTTAAAATGAAATGATGGAAAATTACACATGATCAGGCTGTGTGATATGTTTGCCAGTAATTGTGTGGGAACCCTAGTTGGGTCTCTCTGTACCCATACATCTTCATTTTTCCTAAAATGTTCCTTGTTGTCCTCCTTCCCATCTTTTTTTATTTATATTAGCATTAGGATTACCCAGTAAACAGGAATGATGATTTCATTCATTTTTATAACCTAATCCCTCAGAGGGTGAGGCAAGCTGGGGGTGGGGGAGTACATGCTGGTAACTATTTTAGACTTGTAAATTTTATAAGTTCAAATATCTTACTCAATGCTAGGACCTGAGTAGGGAAATGCCTGGTTCAATGATGTAAACACAGAAAACATCAGGAATGTAAGAAGGGAAATAAAAGCAAAAAGAGGCATTTTAGAAACATTCCCACTTTTTTAGAGTCTAGACTTTTCTTTGCTCTGAATTTCTCCAGTTCATCCGAGTTTCAACAGCATTTTCACTTGCTGCCATGGGAATCTGTTTTCTGCAATCCCAAATGCAAATGATTTGATTCTGAACTGCATTCAGTGTGATCTTTTTATAAACCCATAAGGGTTTATAAGAAAAGAAGAGGTGAAAAGAGGTGCAAGGATTATTTAACACATGCTCCTGCAGTGCCTATTAGATGTTGGCAGTTGACACTTTATTGCTCTAAGCACTTAGCAGATATTATCACATTTGACTCTTTAAATAACTGTGTAAGTTATGGTTGTGAGGATGGGTGATGTGCCTGTGACTATTTTTCTTTCACAAGTTTATAGTTAAAGAATCTAAAGCACAGGGGAATGAAGGAAAAGTCCTGAAGTTGTACAGTTAGCAATTGGTAGAACCAGTATTCAAACCAGGCGGTGCCGGAGTCTGTATCCTTGACCAGTTAACTGAGCTATGCTGTTCTCAATCTCAAAGTCTTAAGGCCTTCAGAGTTACTGCCTGGCAGCTGAGCGCTCCATAAGCAAACATTCCAGCAAACAAGGTGGAACTCCCCTCACTTTTTATGACGTGGCCTCACAAGTCACCTGGTGTAACTTCCACTGTAGTCTTTTGGTTGCAGCAGTGACAGGCCCACTCAGATCCAGAAGTAGGGGGCAGGGGGTGTGGCAAGGTGTCAAAGAATTTGCAGTCATACTTTGCATGCATCCCAGTGGGCAGAATACCAGCAGCAATAACCACAATATATGATATCCAGAATGGTGGGTTGGTTTTTATTTGCTGAAATGACCTTATGGTTTCCTATATTTGGTCACCATTTATCTATGGCAGGAAATGGAAGGAAATAGAGTCTTTCCTGAAGGCAGTTCTCTGTTCCAACTGGTATTCTTCTAACGCCTCCTTTAACTCTGACAACCTTCTAAATGGCATGGGACAAGACTTCCACCGACTCAAGTTTCATTGATGTAGTTGTACCCATATAGAAAACGTTCTGTTGCCTATATTCAAAACACATTGCTAAGCCAATTTTCTTTAAATTCCCCTGAATTTCCTCCCTTGGGAGGTTTGCACAACTGCCAAGTTTGAAACTTAAACTTTCAGATACTTTTGAGTAATACTCAGTGAAGAAAGAGGGGGGAAAAAAAGGATTTTGGTAAGGTGATGTTGTGTGTGTGTGTGTGTGTTGTACTCAGAAAAATAAAATAAAATTTTTCGTTTAACTGTAAAATACTGAACTAAATTTGTTCAAATCTTTTGAATACAGATTCAATTCACAGAGCTAGCAACTATCAAAAAATTTAAACTGAAAAATATTGCAAAAGCCATTTCAATCACCAGATTTCTGTTTTTGTTTAAAATCTGATTTTGTGGCCTATATTGATTATTTTTTTATAAATAGCTCTGGTGCATATCACAATCAAAGTATTCAATGATATTTCTTTATAATTTGTCCCCAAACAATAATTTGGTACATAGAAATTTCGGGGGGGGGGGGGCGCATTTCCTAAGTCCAAGTCTAAGACAAATATCCCAAGTGCAGACAACCAAATATTGGAATGATTGGCTGATTCATCTATTGCACCTTCATGGCCAAAGTTAATTTTAATTATGTGGCTGGCCGCCAAAGTTGTCTTTTCCTCTCAAATCAATACATAAGCAGACAAAAGACAGCCACTGAAAACTAACAGTTCACTGATACCTTTCTGTTAAAACCTTTAAATGTGCAGACAGTGTTAAAGGGACTGTCAGTGAAATATTTTGATTGGTTAAGAACGGGTTGCTATAAAATAAAATAATCAAGTTCATCAGGAACTTGATTAGGCCTGATCATCAGAAAGGTTGCACATGGAATGTCTGAATGAATGGATGGAGTTGACGAAGTTGACTTAATTAGAAAGTTTTTCCATTACTCCCAAGGTATTCAAACTTTAAAGTCCACATGTGCAATATAAGAAAGCTTAATGTGACTTGAACCATAGCTCAAACAGCATAAGGTTTTAGGACAACATTTTCCTGGATTAGACCACCAGGATTTGATTCCACTTCTACTATTTGGAACTGAGTTGCTTTATGTTACTTAATTACCTTGTGTCTTTTGTCTTCCCTCTATGACATGGGAATGATAGAAGTATCTGTAGAATTGTTGAAAGAATCAAATTAATTATGGGGTAAAAATGGGAGTTCATAACCCACTTGAATCAAAGTGTGAAATATGATATGTCAAGAACTATGTAATGTTTTGAACAACCAACAATAAAAAATTAAAAAAATAAATAAATAAAAAAATAAAAAAGAAAGCAGTTTCTAGAAAGATGTGGATGAAGTGAGTACACAGTCCATCTGAGAAAATGCCACAAGAAAGAATAATAAAACATAAAAACATGAATAAAAAAAAGAATCAAATTAATTAATTTATGCTCAAAATAATTGGCACAGTAAGTGTTCAATAAATGTGGCTGTCATTTATGCTATTGTTTACCTCTGTGATTCTTAACAACTCATTAACATAATTTTTCTTGCCGCCATAACTGGGGAAAGATAAGTCCTACTTCAAACACACTCACCTGGTTGCTCTGAGGAAGGCTTCTGTTGTTGATGAGTTCTAGGAAATTACAAGGCTCTTCTTGCACTGTGCCATCTGCTTTTAAAGAATACAGTTAAAAGCATGTGAAATATTACCTGGTAAATAAGTGGTGGATATGCAGAGTCTGAAGGAAAATGGAAGAGCAAGATACACTAACAAGCTTAAAAAATGGTAAATGAATAAGAAAAAAATGAGCAGAAAATAAATATACCACTAGGGATCAAATAAAGGAAGGGACATGTTACTCAGAGAAATGAATCAGGAAATCAGAGAAAAGTTAAAGGCTCTGATGTCTCCCCATAACCTCCCAAATAGGAAAGACTGTGAATAAACATCTACCTTTGGATTTTCATAAAATCTATGAAATATGTAATGTGTTCTAGGACAGATCAGTAATTGATCTCAAACACAGATATATTCTACTTAAATTACAACTTCAAAGATTAAGATCATTTTCTCAGGAATACAGACAGAAAAAACAAGTTGATTTTAGGCTTTTCTAGAACAGTTTGTATTGCCAGAGGCACTAGAGCATTATCTTCAAGGTATTTGGGTTGGTAGTGAGTGGGTAAAGGCAAGGTTGATGTACATGTCTTAAATCAAACCAAAAGAGCATTTACATTTATATGAAATGAATTACCTGCAAAAATCAAATGCCATAACCTTTTATGATTAAATTACTTAATATTTTATATAACACTTAGAATACTGCCTAACATAGTGAAAGCATTTTGTAAATGTTAATTTATATTAAAAAAATGAATCTTGTGAAACCCAGGAGCTCGCTCTTTCTTTCTTTCTTTCTTTCTTTCTTTCTTTCTTTCTTTCTTTCTTTCTTTCTTTCTTTTAATTTGCTATATATGGCAGCAGAAGTAAGTTCAATTCATAGTACACATATAGAGAACAATTTTTTTTGCCTCTTTCAATGCTTTATTCACTCAAATTACTCAATGCAATTTCACTCTGTAGCTTCTTAATCAAGAAAACGACAATCCTTAATGCTAGGCACTGCAATTGACATAATCAATTCATAGCAAACAATTCTAGATTAATTTTAAGCACTGCAAAACACACTTAATCATGACAGGCTAACGACAGACATTCCCTTTGCATGCTATGTTCAAAGGTCTTAAGTCTTATGCTTTGAGTCCAGCAGGTGCACACTCACTCAGACCATGGTGATCAGGTCCAGAACTAAGGCAGGCTTTTCCTGGCATGAAGTGGACGACTGGTTGAGGAGGGGGTCATAGGGAGAAGTTGTGGCTTTTACCAAGGCCCAGATGAGGTAGTAGAGTTTGAGAGTGGTAAGGATCACACAGAGGCTCAGGAAATGATGAAAAGTGATGGGATGGCAGGTCCTTATCAGGCCCTCCAGCTCGAGTGCATCCTTTTTTTGGCTGGCTGAATCCCGGTTCATTTTTTCATGTCTGTGGTTGTACACAAAGTAGAGTCTTAATGTGTCTTCCATGAGTTCTTCTTAATAACATCTTCTCCATCAAAGGAAGCCCTGTGTATGCACAGAACCCATGTACATGTAGAACTAAAATTAATTAGACAATGGGACTGTAGAAGGCTCATATTCTAATGCTTAAAGTATAAAAATAATAATAGAGCAACAGGATTTCAGGAGGTGAGGGGCAGACCTGGAACTTTGAGGGATTATAAGGTTATAAGATATGTCAGGTATTGATTTTTCCCATTTTTGTATGGAGAATCAATAGACTATATCTAAAATAGATAAGTCATGAAATAGTGATTCTACTATTTGTGTTTTCACATAGTATTTTTGAGGACCTACTATTGCATCAGACACTATTTTGAGTGATGTGGATATGACTATAAACCAGGCATATGATATTCCCACTTTCTTATACTTTAGATTCTAGTAGGAGAAACTAGCTAATGCAATTAGACAATAAAATAATAATGAAAGACTCCCAAATATGCTGATTTTAAGTCCTTTGGGTATTAGTCCTTTGGATATGTAGGAATTATATATTAAAGAGGTTATTTCAAACCAATAGGGATAGATATCAATAAAATTTATAGAAAACTGGAAAAAATAATTTCAGAGAAGTCAAAAATTTAAAGACAAATAATGAATTCATTAAAATATTATAAAAAATTATTGGTTAATTTACAATCTTGGAGGATGAAAATATTTTATGAAGACAAAGCACAGAAATCACAGAATTAAAGAGTAATACATCTAATTACATGGATGCTTAAAATTTCTGTACAGAAAAATGCATCATATATCATAAAGACATAAGACATCCAATAAATGGGAAATATTTGTGAAATAATCTGAGAAAGAGCATCTTTCATTAACATGTAAAAAGTCTGTAAAATTGATTAAAACTATAGGTGTGATAATAGCATTATGATGTTTGTTTGTTTTGTTTATTTGCTTTTTAAGTTAATAAGAAAGTCAAGAAGCCCTGAAAGATGGGCAGAGGATCTGATCAAAAACTGAAATAATGAATAGTAAATATGAGATGAGTTTTTTTAACATCACTTACAATAAAAAGAAATGCAAATTAAAATAAGACACCATAGGCTGGGGATATGGCTCAAGCAGTAGCACGCTCGCCTGGCATGCGTGTGGCCCGGATTCGATCCTCAGCACCACATACAAAGATGTTGTGTCTGCTGAAAACTAAAAAAATAAATATTAAAATTCCCTCCAAAAATAAAAAAATAAAAAATAAATAAAATAAGACACCATTTATCTTACCATTTTACCCACATTGGATGCTACCCAAAGTTGATGAGGATTCTGTTGATGATAGAGGAAATCAATACAAGATTGTTTTTTGAAGTGCAGTTTAGCTATAAAGCTATAGTCCTTCACAATTGCTTAAAAATACACATACATGGCTGGGGAAGAAGCTCATTGACAGAGCACTTTCCCAGCATGCATGAGGACCTGGGTTTGACCCCCAACACTTAAAAATATATGATATATATAATTTATATATATATGCACTATATATATGCAATATATATATATATATATATATATATATATATATATATATATATATTTATATTTTATATATACATAAACCAGAAATCTATTGTTCCAAATATATCTTCTGCATATACTTGCAAAATTATAGATAGGTTTGTTAATTAAAACATTCTTATGAGAAAAAAGAAAATAGAAAAGCTTATTTCACTTAGTGTGATATTCTACAGTTCCACCCACTTACCAGCCAATGCTATAATTTCATTTTTCTTTATAGCTGAATAATATTCCATTGTGTATACATACCACAACTTCTTTATCCATTAATCTTCTAGGTTGTTTCCATAGTTTAGCTATTGTTAGTTGAGTGGCTATAAACATTGATGTGGCTGTGTCACTCTAATATGCTGATTTTAAGTCCTTTGGGTAAATGCTAAGGAGTGGAATACCTGGGTCAAATGGTGGTCCCATTCCAAGTTTTCTGAGGAATTTCCATACTGCTTTCCAGATTAATTGCACCATTTTGCAGTCCCACCAGCAATTATGGCATTGGCTGGTAAATGGGTGGAACTGTAGAATATCACACTAAGTGATTGTTACTTGTATTCTTGATAATTGCCATTCTGACTGAAGTGAGATGGAATATCAGTATAGTTTTAATTTGCATTTCTCCAATTTCTTGAGATGTTGAATATTTTTTTCATATAGTTATTCACAGGCACTGTGAAGTGCCTGTTCAATTCCTTTGCCCATTTATTGATTGGATTATTTTGTTTTTTGCTGTTGAGTTTTTTATGTTCTTTGTATATCCTGGAGATTAATGCTCTATCTGAGTTGCAGAGGGTAAATATTTTCTCCCATTCTGTAGGCTCTGTGTTCATGTTCTTGATTTTTTTCCTTTGCTGTGAAGAATATTTTTAGTTTGATTCCATCCCATTTATTGATTCTTGATTTTACTTCTTGTGCTTTAGAAGTCTTATTGAGGAAGTCTGTTCCTGAGCTTGATATGATGGAGAGTTAGGCCTACTTATTATTCTAGTAGGTGCAGAGTCTCTGTTCTAATGTCAAGGTCTTTAATCCATTTTGAGTTGAGTTTTGTTCAGGGTGAGAGATAGGGGTTCAATTTCAATTTACTATGTATGGATTTCCAGTTTTCCCAACACCAGTTGTTGAGAGGCTATCTTTTCTTCAATGTGGGTTATGGTGCCTTTGTCAAGTATGAGATAACTGTATTTATGAAGGTATTTCTCTGTGTCTTCTATTCTGTTCCATTGGTTTTTCAATTCTATCTTTGTGCCAGTACCATGCTGTTTTTGTTACTATCGCTCTGTAGTATAATTTAAAGTCTGGTGTTGTGGTGTCTCCTGTATTACTTTTCTCACTAAAGATTGTTTTGGCTATTCTGAGCCTCTTATTTTTCCAAATGAATTTAATGACAGATTTTTCTATTTTTGTGAAGAATATTATTGGAAATTTAATGGGAATTGTGTTAAATCGGTATAGTACTTTTGGTACTATGGCCATTTTGACAATATTAATTCTGCTTATCCAAGAACATGGCAGGTCTTTCCATTTTCTAAGGTCTTCTTCAATTTCTTTCTGTAGTATTCTGTAGTTTTTATTGTAGAGGTCTTTCATTTCTTTTCTTAGATTGATATCCCAGTATTGTTTTTATTCTTTTTTTCCCCTTTTGAGTCTATTGTGAATGGGATAGTTTTCCTGATTTCTCTTTCAGCTGATTTGTCATTGCTGTCTAGGAAGGCAATTGATTTATGGGTGTTAATTTTATATCCTGCTATTTTGCTGAATTTGTTTATGAGTTCAAAAAGCTTTTTGGTGGAGTTTTTTGGGTCTTATAAATATAAAATAATTTATCAACAAAAAAATTCACAGTTAGTTAACTGTGAATTTCTATGTTTTTTTCCTATATAGTAGTTTTTCAAAAAATATGCTGAACCAGTAATTTGCTGAATCAGTACCAAGTTAGCAAGAATCAATGGTTAGAACAGCAGATCTATTGCTAACATTGATTTTCAGATTATTTAATTAAATTAAAACTGTTTTCCTTAGTGGCTTTATAATTATTTCTACTCTGGGTTAGACCAATTATTGCCAGTCTGCTAGCACTTTTTACATGCAAATTGGTCTTTTGTTAATGAATTGTTTAAGCACAAAATGGCTACCTAATCATCTAAAATATTAGTTTTCCTTGGTAAGAGGACTTAATTACCTATTTGATATATACTTGCTGGCATGAATGACTTGAAAGGAATAACCTTAAGGACCTATTCATTGACTATTGTGGGAATTGAAATCTTGGATTTTGAAACCCAGATCGGCTTTTCTTTGTGATTTTTTTCTCTCTCTACCACTAAGCATTTACACAAAGAGAAAATTCTTCCTACTATATTTTCTGCACTATGTCATTCCAACTCCTTTTCCATTCCTTGTGGGCCGTTAAGTCCTATCAATTCTTACCTTTTCAATTTCTTATAGCCTTCTTCACCCCATGCTTCTGCTGAGCACAAGGACTCCCCATCTCTTGCTTAACTAATTACAACAACCTTTCAATTTGTCCTTCTGCCTATAATCTGGCTCTACTCCAAGCCATCATGCCCACTTCTACTAAGGAGATTTTTTTTTTTTCTCAAAAGCAAAGTAGATCCTATGGGGAAAAGACCAAATTCCTTTGCCCAGCAAAATGCTGGCACCCCTCTCTCCTCTTCTGTCCAGTCACACTTAATTGCCAATCATTTCTTTAATGCATCTTGATGTTTCACGCTTTTCTGCCTTTCCCCCTGCTGTTCCTCCTGCCTGGAATTCCCTCCCTCCCTTGTCTATCTGCCCAACACCTGCTCAGTTTTCATGATCCAACGCAAGTGTTACGTCCTCCCAGGAAACCTTCTCTGACCTTCAAGTGAAGGTGGTAACTCTATTCTTGGTTCAATTTCTGTACCTTGTATAAACTTCTATTTCATTGATTTGTATAAATCGCCATATTCATCTTTGTCACTCCAGAAACTTAGCAGTGCCTGGAAAAGTAAAAGTCATTGAATGAATAAATGAACCAAGGGCAGGAAATAGGTTTCCCAAGCCAACACTTTTATTTCATTCTTGGCAAACAGCAGTTCAACTTTAAATTCAAAGCATTTTCTGGAGGTGCTATCTCAGGTCAATAGAATATTCAGTGGTTACTTGGGGTTTCTCCAAAGGAAGAATGACAAGGACTTAAGCATAAGTCCATCATAGGGAAGTGAGGTAAATAGGGGAGTGGAGAAAAGAGGAAGAAAAGGGAGCACAGCTTATGAAGGATGCATTATTAACACAGTTATCACTATACCTGGTGGAAGTTTTAGGGGTCAGTTGAGGACATCACCTCAAAGTCATACCACCTAGAGGCAGGGGGCTGGTGGAGTATTGGTCCCCAAACCCACATTGGTTATTGGCCGAGGGATGCTTCTTGGAGGTGTTAATTCTGTAGCACACCCAGCCAGCAATGCTTGTGGGTAGAGAAAACAGCACTGAATGGGAGAAGCCCTTCCTGGGCAATCAGGTATGTCCTGGGGTGGTCAGGGTTGAGAAGGTTGGGGCAGACATTGACACTGAGTTGCATGGTCATTGTAGAGTTAACAGGACAGGATGAATGTGATCTTTCTCATGGTCTCTCAGGTCACATACACTTCATACTATTTGCTCAACAAGTAAGTTCTATGTTAATCAGAACAGGAAAAAGAACCTTCTGTGTCTCACTAAGGCAATTTGTGAAATACAGGCAGGGTGTATTTCCATGAAGAATTGTTGGTCAAAGTGATTCTCTTGATTTGAGTATTTTTTTTAAAGTCACAATTCTAAAGTCACTACCCTCAAACCTTTTCTAATCTTTTGCAAAATTCTCTGAGTGGATTAACATATAACTAAGATAAAATGAATTTGCAGTCAGTCTCCGAAGATCTTTGGATAAATGTACCTGATTGACTATTTAGAGGTGACTATGCAAGGCTACTATTAGGCTTCCTATTGACCAATACATTGTGAAAATTGCATCAACATGCAAATGAGGTTTTAAGTAGAGGAAGGATTCCTAGGTATTAGAACTTACAAATATATTCTCCTCCTGAGAAATGTTTTTACTTTTAAGGAATAGAAGATCACAACCAACAATGACCCTTATTACAGATAACATCAACTATTTCATGAACTATTTGGAGATATGTTTCACCTACTGATAACTTCTTGTTCTTACTTTCTTTCATGATTTATATCATCTCCTCCACTTTCAAATTCCTTATCATTTATGGGAGATAAATGTAAATAAGGAAAGATCACTCTCAAAGAAAGAAAAATTACAATAGAGCTATCAATTACTGAAGTTTTATTTATAAACTGATGATTTTTCTATAATATGATCAGATATTTTCCAAACTCTGCACTTAAAATCTTTTAAGGACTTAGAGCTATTCTGTAAATTCAATAGACAATTATTTTTATTCCTTTAAGTAATGTCTGTTAACTTCAAGCATCTTACAATCAAGGAAAGAACATATTTTACATGTACTCAATCCCCTGGTAGTCCTTAATTTTTCAAATAAATGTTTATAAAAATGAAAAAAGATGGAATATTTAAATGTACCTTGTAAATCAAACCAAACTAAAACAGCATTCATGACATTTTATTGAGACTTAATTTCTCTGATAGAAGTGGTTAATTTATACAAAAAAGTTTATGGAACACATATCTAGGCTCTAACTGAGCTTCTACTTTAAGGGCTGTGTTCAAAGAGACATTTAAGGATAAAGATTTAACATACTCTACATACAAAGATATGAAAAATTGTACTCTGTTTATGTAATAAGAATTTTAATACATTCCGCTGTCATGTATTTTAAAAAATAAAATCAATAAAACTAAAAAAAAAAAAGATAAAGATCTGTGACGATCTCATTGAAGAAATGGAGGATATGTACGAGATGATCACAGGGGTCATTAAAAGATGGGCTGGACATTATGAAGTCAAACAACAACAAGTGCTGGCGAGGATGTGGGGAAAAGGGTACATTTGTACATTGCTGGTGGGACTGCAAATTGGTGCAGCCAATTTGGAAAGCAGTATGGAGATTTCTTGGAAAGCTGCAAATGGAACCACCATTTGACCCAGCTATTCCCCTTCTCGGTCTATTCCCTAAAGACCTAAAAAGAGCATGCTACAGGGACACTGCTACATCGATGTTCATAGCAGCACAATTCACAATAGCAAGACTGTGGAACCAACCTAGATGCCCTTAAATAGACGAATGGATAAAAAAATGTGGCATTTATACACAATGGAGTATTACTCTGCATTAAAAAATGACAAAATCATAGAATTTGCAGGGAAATGGATGGCATTACAGCAGATTATGCTAAGTGAAGCTAGCCAATCCCTAAAAAACAAATGCCAAATGTCTTCTTTGATATAAGGAGAGTAACTAAGAACAGAGTAGGGACGAAGAGCATGAGAAGAAGATTAACATTAAACAGGGATGAGAGGTGGGAGGGAAAGGGAGAGAGAAGGGAAATTGCATGGAAATGGAAGGAGACCCTCAGGGTTATACAAAAGTACATACAAGAGGAAGTGAGGGGAAAGGGAAAAATAATACAAGGGGGAGAAATGAATGACAGTAGAGGGGGTAGAGAGAGAAGAGGGGAGGGGAGGGGAGGGGAGGGGGGGATAGTAGAGGATAGGAAAGGCAGCAGAATACAACAGACACTAGTATGGCAATATGTAAATCAATGGATGTGTAACTGATGTGATTCTGCAATCTGTATATGGGGTAAAAATGGGAGTTCATAACCCACTTGAATCAAAGTGTGAAATATGATATATCAAGAACTATGTAATGTTTTGAACAACCAACAATAAAAAATTAAAAAAAAAAGATGGGCTGGATCAAATTTAATGTTCAATTGAAAAGTTGCATTTTTATTTTATTTTTGGTACTGGGGATTGAACCCAGGGGTGGGGTGCTCTGCCACTGAGCTACATCCCCAGCCCTTTTTATTTGTATATTTATTTATTTTATTTTGAGATAGGGGCTCAGTAAGTTGTCCAGCTGGCCTGAAACTTGAGATTCTCCTTCCTCAGACTCCCAAGTTGCTGGGATTATAGGTGTACAATATAATCCCAAATTTGGCTAATTTTTTTGTTTTCTCTTAAATCAATTGGTTCTCATAAGTATCAATCATGTTTGACCTAAGCTTTCCTCAGCATTTTTAGTTCTCTCTCTCTCTTTCTCTTTAACAGCAAAATTAACCATGTTCCAAATTACTCCCCTGCTCATTTTCTCAGCCTCCTTACCTCTGACTCCCACCTCTATCTCATACACTCTTTTCTTCTTTTATATCTGTGATCTAGAAAGCCATTAACTCAATCTGTGAAATTTTCCTATCCTCACCAACATTTAAGGCTTCATATCAGTCTGAAAACTTCTTCTAAAAACTCCCTTCTTATGCATTTGAAGACAAATCACCATTGTCTCTTGTTTGCTTCTCTAAACAGTCTTTGGTGACATCTTCCATGCCCTTCCTCAGTAAATTTTTACTCCTCCAAATGGTTAAATCTCAGAAATGTGCAACTCAACTTCCTAAATCTTCTCCTGAACTCCAGCCAAGTGTCTAATAACATAGTTTAGATTTCTACGACATTTAACCAAAAGCTCATAGATCCTTCCCAGCCTGAGTCTCCCGTTTGGTTTCTTTTCAGACTGCTGTCTGATAAGGACACCACACATCCCCCCCCCCCCCCCCCCGCCCCGCACCCAGCTTCTAAATCCTAGAAGCCCTGTCAACTTTCCTTCCCCAAAGCTGTAAAGTGGTAACTCATCAACAACCTTACCCAGATGACTGACCTCTGCTATGGCCCTCACATCAGCTCATTTTCATGTGGACATTAGTCTCCCACAATCACTTGTGCCTATAATTCACAGCTACTGATTGATCCCTTTGCTTACTTTCTCTCTAGGCTTCCTCTTCACCACTGCCACCAACCATGGGATTTGTTTTCCTAACATGCATCTCCACCATGTCATTCCTCTGGTAAAATCATTTCACAGTGATCCATTTATATAGGACAGAGTCCAGACTCCTTAGATTAGTGCCCAGGAGTCTCAAGGACCTAGCTCCTGCTTACCTTTCAAATCTTACTATGTAGGATATTCTCTTTGCTTTGTGCCTAAGAGGTTGAATGCAAGCAATGGGAAGCACTGTCAGGGATTCCCAGCCTTCAATGTACAGACTTTGCATCATCCCCTGCCCTTGAGTAAGAGGTGCATTTTGTTAATATCATGTGATATTACTTCCATTATTGGATTATGCTATATGATGGCAAGATTTTTGCAGATGTAATTAAGGTCCTAACCAACTGAATTTTAGTCAAAATGATTGTCTTGAGTGGGCTTAATATAATCAGATGAATGTGTTAAAAGAGTATGTAGTATGATGGTCTCCTGCTGACTCTGATGAAAGTGATCAAGAGTGAGTTCTACAGCCACAAGAAAGTGAATTCTGCTGACAACATGAGCTTGGGAGAGCTTCAAATGAGACTATAGCCCTAGCCAGTACTGATGGCAGCCCTAAGAGACCCGGCAAGAACCAAATAAGCCATACCTGGATTCCTGGCCTACAGAAACTATGAAATAATAAATGGACATTTTACCACTACGTTTGTGATAACTTGTTAACCAGCAGTAAATAACCAAAGGCCTTATCCACTTCTGTTCAAATTAGGCAAATAGGAGATACCACAGATGCTTAGGAGTAGGAGAAAAGAAAGGTTGACATATTTGTTTTCATAGTCAGCTTCCCACTTCGGTCAATCACTCTTCTACTGCTGCAGCATTTGGGGGACTCTAGTAACCATGCCCTCCTGTGCACTTGTAGCCCTATGGCAAAGCCTGAGGGCCTTCTTAATGTAGGGTGCTTCACTATCCCTTACCATTTTCCCCCAATTCTGCCACCCATCTACCCTTCCTTTCTTCCTCCCTCCCTCCCTCCCTCCCTTCCTCCCTTCCTTCCTTCCTTCCTTCCTTCCTATTTTTGGTGCATATTAATTATATGAGATGGTAGGTTTCGTTGTGGAATATTCCTGTATACATAAAACAGTACTTTGGTCAACTCAACTCCCCAGTGCCTGCCCCTGACCACATTTTACTTCTCTCCACCCCCATCCTCTTTCTCTACCCTCAAAGGTTCTCTTTTACCTTCATGGCAAACTTTTTCTCCTATGAGAGAAAACATATTATATTTCTAGATCTGACAAATTTAGCTCAAAATTATGGTCTTTGGTTTCATTCATTTCCCTACAAATGACATAATTCTGTTCTTCTTTATAGTTGACTAAAACTCTATTGTGTTTCTGTCTATCTATCTACCTATCTCACATTATCTTACTCTATTACTCTGTTGATAGGCACCTAAGCTGATTCCATAACTTGGCTCATATGAATTTTGCCTCAATAACATGGGCATGCAGGTGTCTCTAGAGTATGCTGTGTCTACAGCTTAGGAGTGGTGTAGCTGGATGATATGGTAGACACATGTTTAGCTTTTTGAGGAACCCCCATGCCAGTTTGCATAGCAGCTGTACTAATTTACATTCCCACCAAGAGTATATAATAGTTACCTTTTTTCCCTATGTTTGCATACATTTGTTGTTATTTTTGATGACAGCCATTCTAACTGGAGTGAGATGGAATCTCAATGTAATTTCGATTTCCATTTCCCTGATGGCTGAGAATGTTGAACTTCTCCTTTTTTAATATAATTGGTGGGCATTTGTACTTTTTTTGGAAAATGTCCACTTCATTTGCCCCATTCATTGATTGGACTATTTGCTTTTTTAGTGTTGAGTTTTTTTCTGTTCTTTATATATTCTGGATATTAATCTTCTGTTGTAAGAACAGCTGGAAGATATATTCTCCCATTCTGTGGGCTGTCTCTTCACTCTGCTAATTGTTTCCTTTGCTGTGCAGAAGTAATTTGATGCCATCCCCTGCTCTTATTTCTTGAGCTACAGGGGCCCAATTCAGGAACTCTCTGGGTGTGCCTATATGTCAAAGTTTTTCCCTATTCTTTCTTCTAACAGTTGAATTTTCTGGTCTTACATCTAGGTCTTTTACCCATTTTAGTTGACTTTTGTAAAGGGTGAGAAGTAGGGATCTAGTTTTATCTTTCTACATATGAATATTCAGTTTTCCCAGTGGCATTTGTTAAAGAGGCTGTCTCTTCTCCAAAATATGTTTTGGGCATCTTTATTGAGAATCAGATGACTGTCGAGGTGCAGGTTTGTCTCTGTGTCCTCTATTCTGTTCCATTGGCCTACATGTCTGTGTTTATGTTATACCATGCTGTTTTGGTCACGATGTCTCTGTAGTCTAATTTGAGTTCAGGTATGCATTGCTCTTCTGCCCACACCCTTTTCACAATGCTCCTTTGTTAAACTCCTTTCAATTGCTCCTTTAGAATGTGCCATTGCTTTCCTGCTGGGCCTCTTCCTGAAGAGTAGACTTATCTTCTTTTATTTTTGTTTGTTTTTATTTTATTTTTTAATTTGTTCTAATTAGTTTTACATGACAGTAGGATGCATTTTGACACATTGTACACCAGTGGAGCATAACTTCTCATTCCTCTGGCTGTACATAGTGCAGAGTCCACACCAGTAGTGTAATCCTACATGTATATAGGGTAATAATGTTTGTCTCATCCCACTGTCCTTCCCATCCCCACAGCCCCACCCCTCCCCTCACTGCCCTCTCCCTCTGCACAATCCAAAGTTCCTTCATTCTTCCTTACCCACCATTCCCTCCACTATGGATCAGCAGCCCTTTCTAAGAGAAAACATTCACTTTTGGTTTTGAGGATTGGCTTATTTCACTTATCATGATATTCTCTAGTTCCATCTGTTTACCTACCAATGCTATGATTTTATTCTTCTGTAAGACTCAGTAATCATCCATTGTGTATATATATATACCATATTTTCTTTATCCATTCACCTGTTGAAGTGCATCTAGGTTGATTCAATAGCTTAGCTGTTGTCAACTGAGCTGCTATGAGCATTGATGTGGTTGTGTCACAGTAGTATGATGATTTTAAGTCCTTTGAGTATGTGCCGAAGAGTGGAATAGTTGGGTCATATGGTGGTTCCATTCCATGTTTTCTGAGGAATCTCCATACTGCTTTCCACAGTGGTTGTAGTCCCACCAGCAATGTAAGAGAATGGCTTTTCCCCTACATCCTCACCAACACTTATTATTGCTTAAATTCTTGATAGCTGCCATTGTGACTGGAGTGAAATGAAATCTTAGTGTAGTTTTGATTTGCATTTCTCTAATTGCTAGAGATCATAAACATTTATTCATATGTTGTTAATTGACTCTATTTCTTCTTCTGTGAAGTGCCTGTTCAGTTCCTTAGCCCATTTATTGATTGGGTTATTTGTTTTTTTGGTGTTAAATTTTCTGAGTTCTTTATATATCCTGGAGATTAGTGCTCTATCTGAAGTTCGTGTGGTAAAGATTTTCTCCAATTCTGTAGGCTCTCTCTTCATGTTATCGTTTCCTCTGCTGAGAAAAACTTTTTTGTTTGATTCCTTCCCATTTATTGATTCTTAACTTTACTTTTTGCTTTAGGAGTCTTGTCAAGGAAGTCAGGTCCTAAGCTGACATGATGAAGATTTGGGCCTACTTTTTCTTCTATTAGGCACAAGGTCTCTGTTCTAGTGCCTAAGTCTTTGATCCACTTTGAGTTGATTTTTGTGCAGGGTGAGAGATACAGGTTTAATTTCATTTTGCTATACACATGGATTTTCAGTTTTGCCAGCACCATTTGTTGAATAAGCTATCTTTTCTCCAACATATGTTTTTGGAGCCTTTGTCTAGTATGAGATAACTGTACTTATGTGGGTTTGTCTCTGTGTCTTCTATTTTGTTTCATTGGTCTACATGTCTATTTTGGCACAAATACCATGCCATTTTTGTTACTATTGCTCTGTAGTATAGTTTAAGTTCTGGTATTGTGATGCCTCCTGCTTCATTCTTCTTGCTAAGGATTGCTTTGGCTATTCTGAGTCTCTTATTTTTCCAAATGAATTTCATGATTGCTTTTTCTAGTTCTATGAAGAATGTCATTGGGATTTTCTACATATGGAAATCAATAAATGTAATTTATCACATCAATAAACTTAAAGACAAGAATCATATGATTATTTCAATTGATGCAGAAAAAGCATTTGACAAAATGCAGCATCTCTTCATGTTCAAAATACTAGAAAAACTAGGAATAGTAGGAACACAGACTTACCTTCTGATGCTACTTTTTTGCTTTCCAAACTCCTCTCTAAATCTGAACTACCTCTTTAGACTCCTCAAATCACCATTCTACATTTTTTTCACCTGATGTCTCAGCTTTAGGTTGCTACCACTGCATACACTAGAGACGATTAGCATTGTGGTGGTGGCAGGTGGGTAGTAAAAAACATGAGTTCTAGAATAGATTACTGCATATGCTATTTTCTAGCTATGGCCCAACCTCTCTCCTCTTAGCAGTTTTGTATTGGCAAAATAATATAGGTAATAACATCCACTGTGAAATTTTCATGAGGAGTAAAGGAAATTACATGTGGAAAGTACCTAGTATCTAATAATTGAGTAATTAAATGTGTTGGTGTTAATACTGATGTTGTTCATAAAGATAACTTCTGACCCTACTAAAATTCTGTTCACTTGAATATTCCTCTAGAATGCTCTTCCTACTATAAATTCCTACACATCAGAAATGCAATTGTTTTCCATTAAGCCTTCTACAATTGTTCCTCCTATTTCTTAAAATTCTTTGCTTATATGCTTTATATTTTACAAATATTTACTTGTGAACGTGTCACATTTCTTCCACTGAATTCTAAATACGTAAGGTGTAGAATTTGTGTATCTTTGCATTCACTGGGACCTCAGTGACATAGTGCCATAGGCTTCATGGCTTCTCAATAAAAATCTGTAGACTGGTTTTGTAAAAGACACTGTGCTTGACTCTTCACAATCTAATTAACACAAGATCAAGACCTTTTGATATCATCATGCCAATATATGACAATATAGCTATATTGCTATTTGGCAATTAATAATACTTAGTAGATATCTAAAGCAATGTGAATTGCCCAAGTGGGCCTAATTTTGCATATAAATCTCTCCACTACATTCATCCTTCTTTCCATGTGTAATCAAATATTAAATAAGTAAAAGTTTAATTGACTAAATGCTACTCTTTGCTGTGGGTTGTGGTTCCTGCAAAAGAATCTCATTCAGACAAAATAAGTAGTACTGGGCTTGGGTGTCACACAGTACACAGGCTAAAAGCCAAGAGGTTTCTCAGGGGAGTTGCCACAGGTTTCAATGGAATGACAATTACAAGGTAGATGGATCATGTCATGCCTGCTGTGACCTTTACAATACATGAGGATCATTATTTTAATGTTAATTTGCATAATAGTTGGCTTAGCAGGAACAATGCTGAATGCTAATAGCTGCAGGATGCAATAAAATTAAACATTATCTGGGCTGAACAGCTAAAGGAAAAGTTGCCAAAGTATGACTCTTCAAGCACTTAATCTCATCCCAGGTCATGTCCACATACAATCAAATATGGATTTCCAGTATCTCTTGAAAAACTGGCAAGAAATGACTGAAATGGAACAGTAGTAACTTACCTAATCTAGAATCCTTATTTGGAAGTCTTCGAATCTTTACATAATTTGTTTGTCCCTGATGAGGTATTTGTATTTACAACTACCTTGATCCTTGCCCAAACACTCCTTATCCCACCCTTACCCCTCACCACATTTGCTGGCAGATATATCCAATTTCATAATCCCAGAAAGTATTAATTTTACCCTATGGACTGAAAATCTGTAAATGAATCTTTGAAAAGGGTAAAGTCACCTATATTTAGCAGTAACTGATGTTATCAAAGCAAACAAACATTGCCACCTCCAAGTATCAAATAACCCTGCATTCTCAGTTGCAGTTTGCCATTAGCAGAGAGAACAAAAAATAAATTAATTAATTCCATTTAGGTTTCTCATTTCTAACTATTGCTGTTGCCCAGAAAATGTACTGTACATTATCCTGTACTTTGTACCCCAAGTCAGTCTTTGGAGACAAATTCATGAAAGAATCTACTTTTCTCTCAAGCGTTTGAACTCATTTCCACCACAAGAGGGCAGCCATCTCTAATAAACAACCAGAGAGTCTTTGCTCTTCAGAGAGAAATAGGGCCAAACTTCAGGAAAGTTCTGCTTGGGAAAAGCATTCAGCAACCCCAGATAAACTGCATACTCTACATGGAAGAGATACTGTGGTTGGCAAATGGAACAGAATATTTAGAAATTTAAAATTTCCCCCAGACTCTTGACTATCGAAGATGATATCCTAAAACTCACAAGGTTCCCATTTCTCAGTTATGAAGGCCTAAAGCTGTTAAGACATCCTCCATGTCATCACCAGAGATTTATTTTTCATCTTTTCTTGGGGTGTGTCCAACAGCTATCAGCTTTCTTTTCCTCCTTAAAAGCAACATACTGATTTAAGTTTCATCTAGGTTTCCCTTTGTTTTGTTTGTAAAATCTTACTGATGACAGAAACAATTGTTAAGTTCTCAATTAAACTTGATAGAGAAGGAAATAGTTTCAGAAGCACAATAAAAACTGTTTTGACTTAAGTGTCTATGAGAAGAATAGGTTTTATTGCTTACTTGCCTGGTGTTCAGTGATTCAGAGCAACAACTTCCATAGCACTGTTTTTAAAAAAGGAGTAAAGTAGCATATTCCTGAATATTTCCCCTTTCCTTTATTTTCCTAATAGACAGCCTTCCGCTAAAATACCTTATTTGACCTTTATACCTTTAGAAACAAGGAGTGCCTAATTCCTCTCTGTGGGTTGCTAATCCGATTTATGTGAGCAGAACCTAGAATTATTTTAGCTCTACCATCGAAAAAATAAAGACATGGATAATAGGTTATTATTATTGTTATTAAGCTCCCATTTCAGACTTTTTTCCCTCCACTTTTCAGGCTTGAAAGTTCTGATGCAGAAACTGATTTTACCATTCCCGCCTTTTTCAAAAATCCTACCCCCCCCCACCCTACCTTGGGGCAAGGTGGTGGGGGGTGTTCATCAAGGCAACCTGGTGTTGTTATGCACAGAGGTTCCCGAAACCCTGGGAGGGACGAAAAGAATTCCACAGAGACTCAAGATGCAGCAACTTTAGGAAGTATTTCAGCTGAAGGAGAAAACTGATTTGGCCAAAAGTCACAGCTCCTGGGGACCTGGTGGAATGGGGTGGGGGAAAAGGTTCTAAGGTCCTAAACTGGAATTACCTTGTATGCTTGGCTCATTGTGCGTTATTTTACCTTTCTCTGAGCTGCTAATCGCCTGCCTTTGAGCTGAGGCGAGATAAATATCACAAGGCATGAAATGATTGCTACCATAAAAAGGAATAAAATCTCTCCCATCCTGCCTTAACGCTGCCATACACACACACTGCACGTTACACGTGTCATAGCAGAAGACACCCATGCCATGTACGTAGACTATTTAAGGAAACACAGTCTTGGTTCGCCTATATTTGCATACATATATTCACAGAAACATAAGCATATATTTTTGTATACTAGATATATTTATTCGAATATAAACACACGCTTTGTGTATGGATATACATGTTATACATAAACGATATTTATATGCATGTAAATGCACACACATGTATTTACATACGTAACTAAGTTCGCATATCCGTATATCTCTGTGTTGTTTAAATAACAGTTTCCATCCTGTTTTCTTTAACTCTTATCCTACCCCCTAAAACACAAATTGTCCACCCCACGTCTATGCCAAGAAGCCTTGTAACTTGAGTTCTTCTTTCTTAAAGATCGTCTATCACCGAAAAACTTCAAATTGAAAGTTGAATAACGGACCCGGTGGGTAAATAGAGGCCCGACCCTGCATTCGTCCTGGATCCGGAGTCTTCCCGAGGGTCCAGCACTTTAGCAGACCTCCCTTGCCAGGGCCCTGTGGAAGCGCAGCGCCCCTCTCGGCGGCGGTGCGCCCCCGCCCCCAGCCCCACCCCGCCGTGGCTGCCCGAGCGCGCCGTCCACACCCCTGCGCGCCACTCCCGCCCGCCTGGGGATCCCCGGCGAGCTTCGCAGCCGAGGGGGAGGTGTTCGGCCGCGGCCGGGAGGCGTCCCCTTTAAAAGCCGCGAGCGCCGCGCCACGGCGCCGCCGCCGCCTGAGTCCTCGCCCTGCCGCGCCGCGCTGCGCTGCGCTGCGCCCGGCTCGCGCTGCGCCCGCCGCTCCGCTTCCCACACCCAGCCACGGACTGGCAGCCGCCGCGGGACATCCGCCGCTGGCGACTCCAAAGCCCTCGGGGCGAGCGCCACAGGGATCACTGCAGGCAAGCAGACACCCGCACGCCTCAGACCCCGCGCGGGTCGGAGCACCCGGCCGTGCGCGCCGCAGCGCTGTGGCCTCTGCTGCCCGGGCCCCGCGGAGCCGCTGACGGGCGCGCTGAGCGCTGGGGTGTCCGGAGCTGAGACTCAGCGGCGCGATGCCCAGCACCTCCTGTCGGGGATCGGGCGCCTGGGACGTGATGGTCGAGGTGTGATCGGACCCCAGGCTAGCCACAAAAGGCACTTGGCCCGAAGGCTAGGAGAGGGAGGCCACCCGCCTCAGCGGCCCGGGACTCGGTTGTACTCGCTGGAGAATGCGCCTAAGGACGACGGGGCGCCGGAGTCGCGGCAGTTTCCACCGGCGAGCGCTCATGGGGGTGCGCTGGAGTAAGGCAGAGTGATGCGGGGGGGCGACTCGCCTGGCACCGAGATCGTCGCTGTGCCCTTACCCGGACCCGGCGTCGCTCAGGATGGCTGCCCCGAGCCATGGGCCGCGGCAGAGCTAGCGCGGAGCGCCCAACCATCGCCCCCAGAGTCCCGGAGCCGGCCCCGCGCGGGGCCACGCGTCCCGTGGGCGCTGGTTCCTAAGGACGACAACAGCACCAGCTTTTCCTTTCTCCCTTTCCTTCCCTTCCCTTCCCCGCACTCCTCCCCCTGCTCACTGCTGTGTGTCAGCACTTGGCTGGAGACTTCTTGAACTTGCAGGGAGAATAACTTGTACTCCCCACTTCGCACCGGTGCCTTTGCCAGCACAGCCAGCCTGGTCGCCTCTGAGCCCCGCCGCCCCTCCACCCCTCTGCCGGGCCCAACCCCCCTAGAAGCTGTTCCGAGCTTGAGAAAGAGGGACTGCGCGGCCGGCACCCGGGAGGAGGAGGAGGAGGCGGCAAAGGGAACGGACACCCGGTCCCAGCGCCAAGTTCTTCTAACAGAGCTTTTTCCATGTGGAGACTCTTTCAATGGACGTGTCCCCGCGTGCTTCTTAGACGGACTGCGGTCTCCTAAAGGTAGAGGTCGCGGGCCCTTGGCCGGCAGTAAGGTGGGGGTGGGGGGACCCCGTGCTCCGGCACCGGTCGCTGCAGAGCTCCTCCTGGGGCTGCGACCCGCTCCAAGTAAACAGAACCCCCTCCGAGTCCACGTGCTGCGGAGCCCCTGAGGGTGCGCCCCAACCAGCAGCCCCAGGCGACCTACTGACTCGCCTTCCTGGCCCACAGTCTTCCGTCCCTCCTCCCTCCCCTCTTTTAGGTATGTTATTAAGGCGGTTAACGCTTACATGATTAAAAAAAAAAAAGTTAAATCCCTTCAAGAGGGTGGACCCTAAATTTCACCCATTCGTTGCCAACCTGTACCCCCTGCCACGGCGATCTAACCCCTTCACCTTCCTCAGGTTGCTTAGGGAGATCGGCTCTCTACTCAGAGCTTAGCTAAGTCCCATTTCGGAAAGTTGGGATTCTCCGTGTTTGTTTCCAGAAATGCGAAGGGACCTTACTTTAGTGCCACTTTGTATTTTAACAGCTGGTACGTGCATTAATAGATACTAGCCATTGACATGATTCCAGGAAGATAATTGTGTTTCTCTACTACACTGGAGGGATGCGGGGATGGAATGGCTTGTCCTTCACCCCTGAGGTTAGCGTCTTGTGCCACAACTTCAAAAGTTGTGGGCTTGAGTTTACAGGATCTAGAAGTTACAGTCTCTCTCTCTCTCTCTCTCTCTCTCTCTCTCTCTCTCTCTGTGTGTGTGTGTGTGTGTGTGCGCGCGCGCGTGTGTGTGTAGGTAAGTTGCAGGAAGTTCTATGCAGCACTTCTAAGGAAGTCACATGCACTTTTCGAGCGCTGGACACTGTGTGTTTGAGTCTGTAGAGGATGCAGGATGTCAAGTCAAATGGTGTTTTCATGGACTCCAGGCGGCATTGGCTGTCAGAGATGGTGTCACAGGGGGTTAAAAAATGGGTTGACAGTCATTGATGCTGTCTGGGGACGAACGCAAAATCCCCAGAGATCAGACGGATTGAGAAAGGAATGGGAAGAGGAAAGCATTCAGGAACTTGGGGCCCTTCATTCTCCTAAAGATGCGGGCGTCTTCCGGCATCTCTTATGTAGTGGTGCGAGTGGTGCACTACAGGAGGGCAACCTGGAGGAGGAGGTCAGATAGCCCAACCGGAGCCTGGGCCGCGGGGGCGGGAAGGAGGGAGGACTGGGCGGGGAACTCCGGTGACTCACGTCGGCCCTGTCCGCAGGTCGACCATGGTGGCCGGGACCCGCTGTCTTCTAGCGTTGCTGCTTCCCCAGGTCCTCCTGGGCGGCGCGGCCGGCCTCATTCCCGAGCTGGGCCGCAAGAAGTTCGCGGCATCATCCGGCCGCCCCTCGTCCCAGCCCTCGGACGACGTCCTGAGTGAATTTGAGTTGCGACTGCTGGGCATGTTCGGCCTGAAGCAGAGACCCACCCCGAGCAGGGACGCTGTGGTCCCACCCTACATGCTGGACCTGTACCGCCGGCACTCGGGCCAGCCAGGAGCTCCTGCCCCGGACCACAGGCTGGAGAGGGCTGCCAGTCGCGCCAATACCGTGCGCAGCTTCCACCACGAAGGTGAGGCGGGGATCAAGCTTTGAGGGAGGTGGGGGCGGGACAGGGGCGGGGAATCTCCTTGCGGAGCCCCCACCTGGATGCGTGCATCCTTGCGAAAGGCTGCTGCTCAGACCGTTCCACTTTTACTTCTGGTTGGTCCTTTCAGAATCTCATTTTAACAGGCTGCTTGTGTGGCGGCAAGGGAACCAGGGATTCCCCTCTGGCGCATCCGCACCCTTTTCCTGGCCCGCAGCCAGAAGAGTAACTCCTCCCCCAGGAACTGGAGGGAGACCAAAAGATGGGGAAGATGAGGGGGAAAGGCATGCCCCTAGTCAGAGAAGCGTGCAAGAATTCCACAGGGGGAGAATGAGAAGGTTTGGGATTTCTTTAAATCTGTTTGGAAGTCCTTCCTCTATAAATCTTGTGTCTTCTGCTTAAGCTGGGGTTTCAGGCTAAAATAGAGCCAAGGGCAAAATTTTCAGAGATAGTATTGAAAAATTAAAGCCCAGAGCCCCAAAGTCTTTCTAATTTACTGTTGATCTGGGCCTGGTTTGGAAGATTTCGACTCCTTATCTAATCCCCGTGGGAGATCAGTTCCACAATCAATCTTATTATTTCCACAATGAGTTTCTTGTCTTGCGCTTAAATCTTAGATAGGCTCTGGATAGAGACAAGGCAAGCCTTCAGATAAAAGCTTTTGCAACAGCTGTCTGATTCCTTCATGTGCATTGAATTGTGATTTTTTTTTTTTAATTTTATGATACCGAACATGGATTTCTAAGGTAGGATATTTCTGTTTGTTTCATCAGAAAGGCATTTAGTGAATTTGAAGTGTCTTAGAGGAGCTACTTAGATCTGTTGTACCTAAGTTCTTAAAGCAATTAGTCACAAGCATGTTACATGTCAGTTGTTTCCTACAGTTTTAAATGTTCCTTTGGCTTAATGCATTCTAAATATAGCAGGAAGTGCCAAGTTGTATGTCAGAGCACTGTTTGTAGAATATTAGGGAAACTGGGGGAATAAATCTCTCTTTTTCTTGCTTTTCACCACTGAGGTGGTAGATTTCAAATGACAACCTGAGCTCTGACATAAGCAAATTAGAAATGGCACAGCCCAAGGTTCTGACCAAGTGTGAAGGATGACTTGGGAGAACACTGGTTGATAATGGGAAGAAGTACCACAGGTGGGCCATATGACAAAAGATAACTTCATCAAGGCAGCGGATGCTAAATTGATCCTTATTGTGATCAACAATGAAGTATGTGCTGAATTGATCATTCATTTTCAAATGCATTCCTAAGGTGCTCTCCTGCTAGTAGAAATTAGAGATTTGAAAAACAATAGGCCTCATTCTATTCCATCAGAACCAGCCCACTGAAAGCATCAGTTGTCTGTACTCATAGGGAGAGACATTTTCAAATTGTGTACATTCCAGCATCATAACCCTGAGATGATTTTAGAGTCAGCTCATTGTTCCCAGCTGATCTTGATTGGAAATAGTTTTGTTTGTTTGTTTGTTTGTTTGTTTTCTGGATAGAAAAGTAACAAACTCAGCTGTGTTAGCCACCTCTTCTGGAATATAGCATGGAAACCATTCCTCACTTTATTTATGATGCCAGGAAGGTACTGTCTCTCTTGTAACTTAAAAGGAAGATCACTTAAGTCAGTTACTGTCTAACACATTCAACTGAATGAAGATTTCATCAGTAAGGTCTCCATATTTCTCATTCTTCATCCAGAAGTGGCTTGATCAAAACTTAAAACAGGCTATACATTATTTGAGTGTCATTGTAACTTAAATAGAATGCTTGAGTCAAATTTGTATTTGTCAAAGTGTGATGTTATGGATAAAACAGTACCCAAGTTACCAACTTGTTTAAAATCAATTTGCAATATTTTTACATCTTAATGCAATTAAATGACAGAGAAAAGTGTGTGATTTTTTTCCTTAAATTTCAACAAATTCAGTTCTTTTCACTTTGTGACTAGTATATCATCATTAAGCTGGATATAACACTTTTTGAAGACTATTCACTGTTGTATAATGTGAGATTTTATTTTTATAAGCATCCTTGTGCCACACATTGCCTCTGAAAAATTTTGAATAAACCATGTGAATAAGGCTAGCTCAAGAGTAGAATATAGTTTGTACAGCATTATTAGACATGTATTTGGTAAAGAAGCAAAATAACCCTATTAAATAAGGTATCAGATAGTTAAGTGAAATTATGAGATAACAGATGCCAAGATATGATCATTCAATCAGTGTGTATATAATCACCAGAATAGTGATCTGAGATAGAATCATCAGTTGTCATTTCTCTTGTTGAACATTGTCTAACTCGTTTCTACAATGACTTTTATTTAGGAGAATGGAAACTGCTAAAATTCTCTTTTCAAAGTCTTTGAAAAGTCCATCAGCCATGCGGGCTTTGCAGGACTGCCATTGAATACAGAAAGATCACTTCTTGAAATAGAAAGAGTTTTTCACATGTTGCTACTGTTGGAAACACATTAAACTGGATTGATTTCATTGGCCCTGCAAAAAGTCTTCATGCTTTCTTGATGTATCAGAATGTAGGAGAACCACTTGCTTGCTCCCCTAGACTCTGAAGGGTACCATTTTCCTATTTTGTATCTATGACTAATGCTTTCAAGTAGAGATGAATCCTGTTCCCTCAAAAGTAATTACCATGAAAATAGCCATATAATGTGAAAGGTCTAGAAAGAATCATTGCCCTGTGAAGGAGAATGAACGCCACAAATTCCCTGTGTGAATTTGAACTTATAGGTACCTCCCCCAAACCAACACTTAGCTGGTTTTCTTCCCGAGTGCCCCCAGTTATTACAGTGTGATTACAAAAGGCCCCATTAATAGAAGCATTATTGAGACTGAGGCTTTGGTCACCCATGATGGCTCCTTGGCACTCGTATTTTCTGCCCCTATATTCCCTCTTGAGTCTTTCTCATTGAATTGCTTTGTCCTTTTTAGACTTGCCATTCTGGTATTTCTCTAAGAAGTTAGTAACAGGGCTCTGTATCATTCTAAAGACAGAAGCCAAAACAAGGTTAGGCTTTTCTTCCTTTAGTTTCCATTTTCTTTATTGTCTTAAACACAAACACACACACACACACACACACACACACACACAAACACTTATTCTTGCCAGGTGCAATGGCACACACCTGTAATCTCAGCAACTAGGGAGGCTGAGGTAGGAGGGTCCTAAGTTCGAGGCCAGCCTGTCTCAAAAAAAAAAAAAAAATAGACAGGGCTGGGGATGTGTCTCAGTGATAAAGTGCCCTGGATTAAATGAAAAAAAAATGAACAAAAACCTTATTCTTTATAACCTTTCATGTTACCATGTTTTTCCTCTTAACCTATATATTAATTATTTTATCTTCTAGAAAATATTGTGTATTATACACAGCCCCTTCCATGATGTTATAGAGTGATTTCCAAGCTTACCAATTTTCCAGACTACCTCCAGATTTTGTTGTTTTAATGAATATCTTTTTGTTGTCTTTTGTATTTTTCTATTCAAAGAGTGTTGCAAAATTCTCAAAACATAATGATAACTTACTTTAAAAAAAAAAAAAAACTCACCATACTTTAGGGCAAAAAAGCAGCCACAAAATAGCAGTGGTTCCAAATAAGTTCTATATATCCCAGGGGGGCTTGTAACTTTACTTTCCTCCTCAGTTTCATCTGCTTTCTCCATTATACCTGGGTAGTATATTCCTATCCTTTAGTTAGGACAAAGCTCACACTACAGTTATCATTGTTGTTTTCTTTCTTTTTATGGTGCTGGGGATGGAACCCAGGGCCTCCCACATGCTAAGCAAGTGCTCCACCACTGAGAGACCTCCCAGGGGCTTTACAGTTTTTGTTGTTTTAACTACAGATGTGCCTCTGAATGGTTTTGACTCTTTCTTGAGGTTTAGGTTCCTTCCCATGTTAGGTACTGTCATCTAGTGGCTGGAAACTTAGGCACTGCAGGAGACTCAAGTTCATAGCTCAGTGATCTTAGGAAAGTTACATAACCTTTCTGAACTCCCATCTATTTCATATGAAAAATGGATGGTTCTTCTAGTCAGTTTGTTGGGGGATAATGTTTTTAGATAAAGCTGTGAGTATCAGACCTGGCACAAAAAAAAGCATCCAGCACATTAGCTAACATGATCATGATGACTTTTTTAAAAAAAATCTTTGTTTATTTATTTTTATGTGGTGTTGGGGATCAAACCCAGGACCTCACACCTGCAAGACAAGCACTCTACCACTGAGCTACAGCCCCAGGCCTGTGATGACTTTTTAAAAATGTCTCATTATCCTTTTATCTAAGGAAGAAAAGGCCAGAGTGGACCTACCCCAATCTTTTGGATTATTTGGAAATAGAGGAATAATTGTGAATGATTGACAGCATGTAGATGATTAAATTAGGACTTTTGGAGGAGAGATTGAATATCATCATTATGTTGCTTTTTTAAAATTCCCCCACATTTTTAGTCTTAACTCCACTTAGAGGTGGACTGGTGGTATAGCTTAGTGGTGGAGCACTTGCCTTGCATGTACAAGGCCCTGAGTTCCATCTCCAGCACCCCCCACACCCACACACAAGGAAACAAAGAACTTAGAGACTCATAAACTCAGGTCGAAGTTAGGTCAGAGCCTCAAATCTTTAAGCAAGTTCAGCTGATTGAAGAAGGGATATTTAAAGGGAATTAACAACTGTTTAAGCCTCCAAAAAAGTATACATTACCCACTCTTTATTTTCTGAATCTCCAGGCTTCCTGTGATAATTTATGGAAAGTTTCTTTTTCTTTTACTTTATTTCAAATAGGTTTTGAATTTCCCATCCTCAAGAAAAGATTGAACCTTCTCCCTTGGAGGAGGAAAAGGTGGTATGTGCACTAATCTTGAGGAATGACTTCCCAGGGCTGGGGAGCTCCTCTCTGATTTATGTCTGTGACCTGAATCTGCAGTTTGAACAGAGACCTCTGCATTAATGGGAGATAGAGGGCATTCAAGGATTAGATAGATGAGGTACAGTTGGAAAGTTGGAGAAAGATCTTTATATTACCTGTTATTACTTATAGTGCAGTTTTTTTTTCCCTTTGCCAAAGCCAGGAGACATTTCTGCTTTGTTAAGGCTTCTTGCCTCTAATGATTTTAAACCGTGGGAAATTGCTATTTTCTGTGTTTCTTGTTGTATCAATTTTAATATAATTCAGTCTTTAGTTTTAGAGGGTCATTGTTGTAGCATATGCCTCTTTTATAAAAACCTGTCTTCCTTACATCATCAACCTATTTCATACTTAGCTTGGAGATTGTTTCTTCATCCTCTGGCCATGAGTGTATGTGCATACACATGTTATGTGTGTGTGTGTGTGTGTGTGTGTGTGTGTGAGAGAGAGAGAGAGAGAGAGAGAGAGAGAGAGATTGGTTGTCAATTCTTTCCTTTTTATTTAAGGATTGGGATTCAGGGTTTTTGTTTCTCTTGTGATTTCTCTGGGCACTTAAATTAATAGTTATTCATGGAATGCCCTGGATAATTTGCCTTTCCTTCCCTTTCCTTGAAGAACAAAGAATGTACCTAGATGTACAGGTAATCAGAGAAGTCAAGAACTCAGGTACATTTCTGGCTTTGGTGTTATTGGGGTCTGGAGGATGCTGCTAACTTTTACCTTCCCTGATGAAAAAGTGCCTTGAGCAAAAACACAGGAGGGCTTCTGGAATGGAATGGAGTTTCTCTTTTAAAAATAGAAGCTAAATACACTGAAAGAGCCCTAGTTATGTTGGTAGGAAGGTTTTGTTAATTTTTATGGCCGAGCTGAAGTACCATTAGCTTACAGTGGGGCTCAGAAAGTGAGATGGATCCTGAAATGTGTTCCCAAGAGGTTTGGACTAACAAGTACTCACTTCTTGGCCTGGTGGTTTCCAGGTCCTTGTAGAAGAACTTTAGAAGACCTTTCTGTTTGAGTCCCTGGCTGGCCTACCCTTAGCTTCAACTATTATTTCTTGGCCCTTGCTAATGGTTGTTCTGCACACTTATATTAACCAAAAGCTACTTTTCAGACACATCCCTCTAGTGATCTACACTTGAATGTCAAAAACATCCTTTAAAACCTTGACACTCAAAGTGTGGTTCATGAGTTTACAGGATCTTCTCAACTAGTAGCTTGTTAGAAATGCAGGATCTCAGTCCATTTTTCAAATCTACTGAATTTGGAAATTTGAGGGATCTTACTGGTTACCTGTGAGGTTAAAAGTTTCAGTAGCACCATATTAAAGCATATTAAAGAACTTGCTGTAAATTGTCCCTGTTGAACTCAGCTTCTGCTCAGCTTGCAAAACTTACATGGTGAAGGTTAGTGGGGTAGAAGCTTTGAGAGATCTGATATGCTTCTTCTATGTGAAGGTATCTTGATTGTGTTCACAACTTGCAGCTCTTTGACTTTTAAGCAAATACAACCATAGAACTGATAGAAGTTTTACTTTCTTTTACAACAATGACATGGATCTATGGGAAAATAGATTCTGTTAGCTCTTTAAATCCTAAATGAAGCAGGTAATTTTTTTGACAGTGAAAGAGTGTTAAAAGTAGAAGATAAGCTCAAATATCACTTATTCTAATGCTTTAGCTATCAACTTAATAGTAATATTGTGCTTTTGATGATCTATAAACTATAAGCATTCAAGGTGCTATATTATATTTTACATTTTGTTTGGAAAACAGTATTTCTTATATTTGACATTCAGGAATCAAAACCAGACAGATATTTATGTGTGGCCTATTTAGATGGTTCTTGTGGAATAATGATGATAGATATAGAACGTTGATTCTGTAATAGGATGAGATCCTTTCTTATACAGTGAACCTCAAAATGGTATTTTTCATAAATTTTTATAAATTAATTTGGTTTTTCATCTGTCCTTCAGCCTGTTTATTAGATTATATACACATATGTGTCTATATTTATACACACACACATATATATTTAAACAAAAAGGAAATATAAACAAGAGAAAAAGTTTTTTTTTTTTCCTTTTACTCCCAAAAGCATGTGAAATGAGATTTTGCTTCTTGAGTTCATAAGGAGGTGAGAGAAAAAACAGTCAGGAAGCTATTTCTCTTAAAATTGTTTGGCCTTAATTACTACAGTGTCCTAGTACCACCCATATGTTTCCAAAGAAGTAGATCCCTGTAAATGCCTTTGTCTCTGGACTTTTGACTAAAATGGTAGGGTGTGCTTTGCAAAATGTCATCGTTGATGTTGAGTTTCAGAGTCTTTAATTAGGAAGCTGAAATCTGTATATTGAGATTTGTAAATCATCTAAATTGCAGAGTAATGTTTTAGGATACCGCTTAAGGGATTGACATTAAAGCCTTTTTTTTAAGGAACTGCAATAATTTCCTCAACTCCTCACTCATTAGACCCCTACTAACTACAGTGCTGATTTTTTTTTCTGCCCCTAAAGTCTGAATTTCAAAGAAATGCATCACCATTTCCCCATTATTTTAGCCACCTGGAAGTCATGTTCATGTATTCAAAAAATAACAATTATGAAATTTTATTTCATGGAATGAGTGTTGATATGACCCTATAGAAAAGGGAGGAGGAAGGAATAATTCTTTTTTTTTATTTTAAAGGTGACTTTTTTTTTTTTTTTTTCTTTTTAGCAGTCTGGGGATTGAACCCAGGACTTCACATATGGTAGGCAAGCCCTCTGCCACTGAGCTTCACCCCCAGTCATGAAAGTTTTACTTTCTGGTTGCAAACTTTTACATGAGCTAAATAAAACCCTGCAAGGTTTAAAATTTCTGATAGCTAAACTATCATTACTCCTCTTATTGAATATTTTGTCTTCTTCCCCCCCCCCCCCCCCCCCCGACCTTTATCAAATTAGAATCTTTGGAAGAACTGCCAGAAATGAACGGGAAAACAATCCGGCGATTCTTCTTTAATTTAAGCTCTATTCCCACTGAGGAGTTTATCACATCAGCAGAACTACAGGTTTTTCGGGAACAGATACAGGAAGCTTTGAGAAGCAATAGCAGTTTCCATCACCGAATTAATATTTATGAAATTATAAAACCTGCAACTGTCAACTCAAAATTCCCCGTAACCAGACTTTTGGACACCAGATTGGTGAATCAGAACGCCAGCAGGTGGGAGAGTTTCGATGTCACTCCCGCTGTGATGCGTTGGACTGCGCAGGGACACGCCAACCATGGATTTGTGGTGGAGGTGACCCACTTGGAGGAGAAGCAAGGAGTCTCCAAGAGACACGTGAGGATTAGCAGGTCTTTGCACCAGGATGAACACAGCTGGAGCCAAATAAGGCCCTTACTGGTCACTTTTGGCCATGATGGGAAAGGGCGCCCTCTCCATAGAAGAGAAAAGCGTCAAGCGAAACACAAACAGCGGAAGCGCCTCAAGTCCAGCTGTAAGAGACACCCTTTGTACGTGGACTTTAGTGACGTGGGGTGGAATGACTGGATTGTGGCCCCTCCAGGGTATCATGCCTTTTACTGCCACGGGGAATGCCCTTTTCCCCTGGCCGATCACCTGAACTCCACCAATCACGCCATCGTGCAGACGTTGGTCAACTCTGTGAACTCCAAGATCCCTAAGGCGTGCTGTGTCCCAACAGAACTCAGTGCTATCTCCATGCTGTACCTTGACGAAAATGAAAAGGTTGTATTAAAGAACTATCAGGACATGGTTGTGGAGGGTTGTGGGTGTCGTTAGCACAGCAAAAATAATTAATTAATTAAATATATATATATACACACACACATATATATATATATATATTAGAAAAAAAGCAAAAAAAAAAAAAAAAAAAAAAGCCCAAAAGCCCCCCAAAACAAAACCAGCTGACACTTTAATATTTCCCAATGAAGACTTTATTTATGGAATGGAATGGAAAAAAAAACACAGCTATTTTGAAAATATATTTATATCTACGAAAAGAAGTTGGGAAAACAAATATTTTAATCAGAGAATTATTCCTTAAAGATTTAAAATGTATTTAGTTGTACATTTTATGTGGGTTCAACCCCAGCACATGAAGTATAATGGTCAGATTTATTTTGTATTTATTTACTATTATAACCACTTTTTAGGAAAAATAGTTAATTTGTATTTATATGTAATCAAAAGAAGTATCGGGTTTGTACATAATTTTCCAAAAATTGTAGTTGTTTTTGGTTGTGTGTATTTAAGATGAAAAGTCTACATGGAAGGTTACTCTGGCAAAGTGCTTAGCACATTTGCTTTTTTTTTTTTTTTTTTTTTTTTGCAGCGCTACTGTTAAGTTCACAAGTTCAAGTCCAGAAAAAAAAAAAGTGGATAATCCACTCTGCTGACTTTCAAGATTATTATATTATTCAATTCTCAGGAATGTTGCAGAGTGGTTGTCCAGTTCATGAGAACTTTCATCCTTATTAGGTGGAATATTTGGATAAGAATCAGACATTGCTGATCTGATACAGAAACCAGCCCCCCACCCCCTAATTTGCAGAAAAAGTAAAGCAGGACCAATAGAAGTAATTAGCAAAAGGATGAACATGCAGGAAAGTGAATGATGGTTCATTGTTCTTCTTTCCTGAAACAGTGATCCCTTCTAGGGGCTGATCTGGCCAAAGTATTAAATAAAACGTTAAGATTTCTTCATTATTGATATTGTGGTCATGTATATTTAAAATTGATGTCCTGTGGCCCTCATTAAGATCTGGAAAAAGATTTGTATTTCCCCTCTACCTTGTCGGGGAGCTCTCTATGCCCCAAAGTACCTAATTTTCTAACTTTGCCCAACACACAGCAAAATTGTGCACATCATGTTTTCTGCCCACACCCTGTACTCTGACTGATCAGCTTGCTATTCTTACCAAGGTAATGTGTTTGAACACATTTCTCCAAGTGTTAAACCTATTTCAGATAATAAATATCAAACCTCTGGCATTTTGTTCTATAAAGTCCAACCTGTGAGAGAAAATGGCTCATCTGTACAGTATTCACGAAGATTACCTTGTGTTTGCATTTTTGTTCTGAAGTTACTTTATTTCAGAGTGGGGATGGGGAAAGGTAAGGAATGGTTGTAAAGTTGCAGGCAGGTCATTGGATAAGTCATATTTACACCCAAGGAATTGCCAACGATTTCATATTTTTTTTTACGTGAACTTCTGTGGGGCAGAATGATTTAAGAGAAAACCAAAGCCTACAAAACAATCAAAACCTGGGGAACCCAAGGTAAAGTTTCAAAGATGATATCCTATGCAACAGAGGCAACTGTGCCAAAAAAATTAGAAAGGGAAAGTGTCTGAGATCAGCTTCTATAAGAACATCTGCCAATTGGCCTGAAGCCCAAACAGAATGAAGTCAAATTAGGCTGCTCAGAATGAACACTTACCAGGGGCAGAGCTTCTGTGCCCCGGCTTGGAATCAGACCCAAGGCAGGGCTCCCTTGCTGAATTTTAAGACCAGGGAACCTAGGAATCCTCGCTATGTTACTGGCAATATTTTAAGTCAATTTCCAGGCTGTTGTGTCCCCTCTAATCCTGCCACAATAAGTGAAAACTAGTTCTAATCTCCTTTACTTACTCCACTTTACAACTGGTTTTAAAACTAGTGTGTTTGTAGTACAACAGGTTGTTAAAATTCTTCCAAAGAATTAATTTTGGATGACCACAAACATAGCTACCTTTTTAGGGACTATAAGGTTCTGTAGATGATATGTTTAACTGAACGCTTTAACTATCTTTTATCATCTTTTAGCTTCTTTTTATCTGCATTGATTGCTCTTGCATAGGTGGGCAATCATTAGATTTGACTCTACCATGGAAAACAGGGTCCTCTTTGTCCTCCAGTTATTCTTTACCTCTCTTGCCATAAGTATGAGAGACAGACTGAAGTCTTAACATCTTAAAAAACAATAACCTGTGTTTTTCCAACTCCAGATTCTCTAGATGAGAATGTGAGAGTACTGCACAAGAATCTCATCCTTTGGCAATTCCATCCATCCTTTGAATTTCTCTGCTTTGTTCTAATTTTCTGGGCTAAAATTGCTTTCAGTGGCATCAGCTCAAATCTGTTCTCTTACAATATATACGTACTTAATATCCATATAAACTGTAATAGACACGTATAAATGTATGGAGGTTTATGTAATGGACATCACACATGTTGATGATGGAATTTTCAGTTTTCCTTTAGTTTCAGAGATTTTATAATAATTGAGGGCTCTGACCCTCTTGGCAGCTCACTTGAGAAACCGTATTCTTACATACATTTTACACTCTTCCAGACATTTCAGAGAAGGAGTCAGAACTAATACCATGCCACTGAATTTCTTGAATTTCAGTCACAATTCTGGAAGATCCTTTGAATCACTGTAGAATTGGCTTAAAGTAAAAAACTGTAGTAGTTTCTGAATTTTGAGGGATCGTCTTTCAAAATTGATTAAATCTTGTCATCTGTTTTTGTGCTTGTCTGGGCTGCGTGTGCCTCACTGGCGTGGTTTTAACCTATATGGCACGTCCAGGTTGCTGTGTTCATTTTTTTTTTTTGACTTCCAAAATGAGGAAGGGGGAGCATGAGTGGTTTAAAGATATATCTGTTCTTCTATTTTTTTTTCATAGTTTCTACTCCAATTACTAAATTGTCTCTCAAGAAACCAAAAGTGGAGAAAAGTTCTGTAAATCTGGTCTATGTAGCAAGCTAGGTAATTATTAGATATCCTGAGTGGCTCATGTTTTTCCCCTCCATTGTTTATTGAAGGGGGAAAAAATCATCTGTCCAATCAAAAGTGAATCAAAGCACTTTGGAAAGCATATTTCTGTTGCACTCTGATATTAACGTTAAGATGTTGATTCATGGAATGTTTATATGCCACAGTTCCCTTATCTATTATAAAGCAAAAGAAACACAGCCTTGCAGCAAAGAATAATTAAAGTCTAGAGTAATTGGAACACGGATAGGCAATCCAAGGAAGTAAGAATGTTCTGGCACTATGCCCTTCCTGATTTATTTTTTGTGGGGATGGGTAGGGTGAGATGGGGATAACATGCCAGTCTACTTGACTCAGGTAAATTGCTTTTCCTCTTTCCTCAACCCTGCTGACATAAATTACACCTTATGGTATTCTCCAGGGCAGAATTTTCTGATTCTTTTCCTGCCCTACAAACTTCAAAGTGAACGAACGTCTTCCTAACTTGGGAGGGGGGTGGCAATGTTCTAAATAAAACTTCTTAGATTTTAATGTGCATTCAAATCACTAGTAATGCCTCCAGGAGAATGAAACTTCAATGCATATACAGACTCCCTGGAATCATGTTATATTATGGATTCTGTTTCAGAGGGTCTGGGGTAAGTCCTGAGGAGCTCACAGGTGAAGCCCTTATTGCAGATTGAAGGACCACAATTTGAGTAGCAAGACTCTGATGAATGTCTTCTCAGTCTTACATGCAGAAGTTGAACCAAGTTTAGGCCCTTCCCTAAGAAGCAGAGCTTAAAGGAAAAGAAACAGAAAAAAAAAAAAAAAAAAAACTGTATACAGAACTGCATCTGAATACATTTCACCATATCTGAAATGATGGCCTACATATTTTTTTTCAAAGGCATTCTTTTCCCCCACAAGATGACTGGCAATTTTGTGTTCTAGCCACCCTCAGACATGAAAACACTTGGTTGCTTATCTTGTAAAATCTGCTCCGCTTGCTTGCTTGGGCATGTATGCAGTCAGTTTAGTCAAATACGTGTCAGTACATCTATGTGGATGGGGGAGCAGGTGCAAGCCCTTAAAAACGTACTTTAAAAAAAGTTTAACACTTAAGTCAGTCCACGGAGTTGATCCTAGTGTGTGATCTTAGTGCCAAGCCTCTGAGTTAAATGTCTTCCCTTTGAAGGCAGCAAATAGATGTCATGCATTTGAAGCATTTGTTTATACTAAAAATGATACTTGACTTTTTTTGGTTGTTGTTATAACACAGTTCACTGTACAACTCCATTGAGCCTAGAGGGTGGTATAAAGCTACCAAAGTTGGTATTTGAGGTTTGATTTAATGGATATTGGAATTTCCTATGCCGCAGTTGGCTTTGAATAAAGTGCTTAAGTGAATGGGTTCAGGCTTGGAAAAGCAAAAGGAATTGATTCCCTCTGAAATGGGGGTCAGCAGAGAAATAAATTCCTGTCTTTGCTCAGTGTTTTCACCTATTTTCTAGCAAAGTTTGCTATGAAGGCCATTTGTGTAGTGGCGTCAATTGACTTTGTAGGAGTGCTTTGAACATTTTCTTACAAGCAACTTGGATTTAGATATTTGTTGAAAAATTTTTGGAATAATCTCAAGTACACTCTTCATTGTGTGTGCACAACGTGTATACACATACATGCACTTTTACACACACAGACATCAGTCATGGAGAACAAATGATTTGCTTCTGTCTGGAGTCTAAATGCCTACATATTTTAGATGTAGGGCATCTGAATTTTTTTTCTCCCACTGGGTTTATCAGTTTCTTTAGGTCTCTAAATTTTGATTGAGTCCCTGTGAGGCGGCTAAGCAGTGCTATACCAGACACTGACTTTAACACCACTTAAAAGTTTGTGCTGCCCTGTGCCCTGGGCCCCACTCCAAGGCATTGCCAGGAGTGCATTATTGTTGCAGTCCATTCAGATGAGGAGGTCTCTGAACAAACCACCGATTTGCTTAAAGCTTCCCTCATAAGGAGCAGGATCTCATCTGGACTGCATTTACCCTGGAACTGCTTGGCCGCAACACTATGAGAGAATAATTATTGAACTATTTTACTGTACAACTATTTCCAAATTGTTGATTTTTTATTGATTTCAGGAGGCAAGCTAATTGCCCCATGGCAACTTGATGTTAACATTTAATGAAGATCAGGAAACAGAGTTTATGAAAAGCTTTTGTATAGTAACTGCAAAGTTTCAAGAACTGTTTTATACTTCCTGACAGTGCTGGGCCTAGCTTAATGGTTTGTTTTTATTGCTTAAGAGTGTAAACCTTGCTTTAGCTGGGTGTGTGGAAACTATACCCTCATCCCAGCATTACACATTTTCTCAATGCTTTTTTACTCACTCCTGACTTCCTTTCCTACCATCGACAATCAAGACTTTTTTGGTGTGCTTTAATTGTGTGAAAGCGAGTTTCTATCTTTAAACCCAGAGAATCTTACACGCCCACACCCCCACACGCGCACACACGCGCACTCATGAAGTAAAGTGTCTGTATTGTTTCACTTTGTTTTGGGTGGAGTTTCTTTTCAGTACTTGGTTGCTAGACGACCAAGCAGACAAAAGTTAAAGATTGAAAAGGCATTTTTAAAGATGCCAAATCTTGGCGGCTGTGCTATTTTATCTCTGACTTTATATGGAAAGCTTAGTTTTCTTACCAGGTTCCCCTTGTCTTCTATTGGGTAGAAGAAGGCTGCCTGGTAGAATTTTTTGAAGTCTGGCTCTGAAGTATTATCTGTTTGAGAACTTTCCCTGAGTGTTGTTCCCATTTGCTGGAACACAGCTTCCCACCTGGATGAAAAAAAAAAGAAAGAAAGAAAAAGAAAAAAGCTTGGTTTCCAAGGGTGTGTTTTAAATCACTAATAAAGTTGAGCTGTAGCTCTCAGCTGCTTTGATTGTTTCAAGGCAAAGAGGTAAAGGGAAAATTGCTTTGGGAGAGAGCATTCAGAAATACAAGATTTAGGGTATGGAGTCCACTGTCCCCAGGAAGCCACTCTGCTTATTCTGGTAGATAGTGTTAAAAATGTTTTTAAGAATTCTTAAAAGCCTAATTTTAAATCAAAGTCATTTGCTCATTTTAGTAAAATGCTTCAGGAGGCGTGTTATAAAAACAGGATCTTTATAGATCAGCCAAGTTGGACGTGTGTTCACAAGTTCATCTCACATGCGTGCACAATTTATAGGTCTTCACTGAGGTCTTCCCTTCTGCCTTGCTCACCTCTGACTAGCCACTTCTCTGGCTCCCCTCGTTGTGGGGTTCCCTTGTCTGGAATTCAGTCAAATCCATGGAAAACTTGAACCACTTTCCTGATTCATTTATAGGCAGGATTTCCTGGCATGGGGATCAAGAGAGAATTGTGAAGTTAGTTCATCACAGACTGGAAATTAGAATCTTCTGAAGCCCATCTGGCTTGGACACAGAAATTTGACAAAATATTATCTTATGAATACATCTTACTGACTTAGAAATTGCCCAATCACTTAGCTAAACCAGTAAGTTCATACTTCTCCAAAGCACATATGATTTATCAATAATACAAGGCAGGAAAACAACTGTGCTTAAATGCCAAAGCCCTGAAATGAAGCAGGATGTAAACAATGGCAATCAATAGGTGAACATTAAATAGAAATAGGAATAACAGGCCCATTATTGAGAAAAATGTCAATATTTCCTAGTATCATCAGATTGGATTCAATTGTGTTTACTTATTCAGCTTGGCTGAATAATAGAAAATGGGGAGAATTAGAGAAGTTAGTGGATATTCTTCTGGCTAAAAATACACACACACACACACACATACACACATATACATATTTGAGTGAGATTAATGCAGCTTTCAATAGTAGAATGGTAATTTTAAACACCACTATAGTATAACAACGCCTTCTTTAGTAATGCTGAATATCATTTTACCTGTGTAGGGTTCAAAAGTTGTTTTTTGAATTGTCCTAGAAGGACAATTCACAAGAAAGAGAACTGAAGGCTAAGAAGTCTAGAATCCTTTTACCAGCAAAGTTTCTTAAATAAAAATATATCCCTGATTGATACAAAAGTATCATATTTTGTATCAGTGTTATACAAAATTGTTGTCATACTAGAAGATCCATTAGTGGGCTTTAAGTCGTCTCTCTCAACTGGGATCACCCACCGTATCTGAGCATACCTTTAATAAGGATGCAGCCAGGTTGAAGTCAGGATGTTGGAAGGGTGCTGTCTTGGTATTTTGCTCAACTTTACCCTTCAGTATATTTGGGAGTTCAAAAGCTTTTTTAAAGAACTTGGCAGGAAAGAGCAGAGAGAGTGTTGCTAGACATTTCTAAAATGCAACTAGGTGCATTCTTTTAGCATGGCAGAGTAAGTTGCCAAGTGTTTCCATCCCCAGAACCATTAAAAATTGGATATTGAAACTGTAACAGTGCTATTAATCTTGGGAGGATTAATTAAGAAACTTTGCATGAATTAAGGCAGAGGATGGGGACAAATCTATTTATTATATACCACTTCTAGAAAGGGATTAATGCTTTAGTCCCAGTGGTGTAAAAAAGAACCTGTCTGCAAGCCAGCTGTTGCCCAAACGAATGCTCTGGAAATCTTCTGCCTAGAGCATCTGTGAGGTTTTGACCTCTGGTCCCCAAGAGTTTGACACTCCCAAGGCTGACCCTATCTGGTGTTAAAGTGTTGTAAGTTTTCATTTCAGGAGTAGAAATTGATCTCTTTAATCTCATCCTCATCACTTACCCACTCCTCAAAAAACATGGTTAGAATTTCCTTATATTTCCATTTGACATTCTGTTCTGTTTCGTTCTATTTCTTTCTCCCTTCCTGTGGGTGTCAGAATATTATGGGGAGATAAAGAAATGTGTTAGGGAAAGAGGTGCTGGAAAAGTCAACCTTCTTGGATACAAGGGAGTGCAATTTGGTCCTATGTCATCACAGAGCTAACAGTGTTTTAAATGTAACTGAAGCTGTGCAGAAGGACTCCTCTAGGGTGCCAGTTTGGACAAGGAACAAGATTCTATTGTGCTTTTTTCCTTTTCCATGGTGATGAGAGTGAGTTTGGGGGAAGGAATAATTCCACAGACTTCCCTCGTGGAAAATGCTCATGGTAAGGGAGAAATTACTTTCCTGCCATCCCTGTAACACAACCTCTGGGATGCTGGGGAGAAAGCCTCTTCCAGTGGGTGGGGTGAGGTGGGGTGAGGTGGGGAAGGAGCTGGCAGCCCGTTGGCTTTCAGTGGAGCGAATGTGTGCACAGAGCCCAGTGCTTCTGCTCTGCAGCCAGAGACAGTGATTCACTTGATTTTAATTTTGACGTTAGCATTTTTTCTCATGACTCACTGATAATTTTACATGGAATTTAAAAGGCTGAAACAGTTATTTACTTTTTAGGAACTTAAAACATTCACCAGGTAGGATACATATCTTTCTATTGAAATGGAAGATGCATTCATATTTCATTAAAGAAAAAATGCGAGACAGGCATTTGTCTCACCTTCCCCTGCTAGTTTCCACCTGCACCCCTGCACAAGCTGATCTTCTCCAGAATGTTGGCCTACTGTCAGCTACCCAGCTTCATCTTAGATGTTTCCCTTATCTTGAATTGCTATGAACAGCAATAAATACTTCCCTGCTATCATTCACCTCCTCTGGGTTTTGTTGTAACTTCAGTAAATCAGGGTCATCCTTCTCATATTTGTGTTATGAATCTCATGAGCTAAGATGCTGTCCAAGATCTTGGTGTCCAGCTTTGTTAAGGGTCTTGCAAAAATTTTGATCAGTGGGTGAGGAAAGAACTGGGCTGGCATGAGGATAAGTGATAACTTAAAAATACACCCACGTGCACGCACACACATGCACATTCTCACTGACTTCCCAATTCAGATGAAGTTGTAAATAGTGCATTTGCTATATAAATTATGAGTTTCTATTATTTTTATGATAGATTATTTATGGGAAGACAACAAAGACGTAGTGAAATATGGGATTCACCCAACAGCTCCAAGTTCATAATTTTTGCACAGCTGCAGACCAATGAACTGATGCTTGGAAATTTACTTTAATGAAAAGGTCATAATTTTTCTGCATCAGCATAGCAAGTGTATTTTTGTGACAATATAAAGTGGCTGAAAGAGTGCTCAGAAGTAGTATAAGCATTTTCCTTGAACATCTATGTACTCATTATTTTTATGACCACACTAAGGAGGAGATGGGATCATCCTAGATCTCTGTGCAGAGGACCCGCTCTCTACCATCTTTCCTCCTTTCCAGTTTTGTGCCCCCAAAGGAGAATATATTGAGGAGGGGAAAGCAAATTAAAGGTAACATTCCCCCAGTTCTCATATTTACCAACATGCCAAAAGCTATTGTACAATGTGGCTCTATTTCATGCTAAAACAAAATATAAGATTTTTTTTAAAAATATTTATTTTTTAGTTTTCGGTGGACACAACATCTTTATTTTATTTTTTATGTGGTGCTGAGGATCAAACCCAGCGCCCCGTGCATGCCAGGTGAGCACGCTACCACTTGAGCCACATCCCCAGCCCCAAAATATAAGATTTTGTGCATGATATGATTATAACAGCACTGGCCAACACAATAACCACTAGACACATGAGGCAATTAAATGCATGAAATGTGGCGATTCCAAATTTAAATATGTTGTAATGTTGGTACACACCTATATTAAGGTAAATAAGAAAAACAAAGAAAGAAAGCTATCACATTAATAATTATTACATTGATTACATGATGAAGCAATGATTTTTTAATATATTAGGTTAAATAAAACTATCTTCAAAATTTATTTCACTGCCTCTTTTTTTAATATGCTTCTAGAAAATTTTACATAATCTATTTGGCTAGCATTATGATTCTCTTGGATGATGCTGGTTTAGAGCAATAAGTGAGAGTGGATTTACATCCCTCAAATTCACTTTCAGATGGATGAGACTTCTCAGGCAGCAGAGAAAAATACAGGTACTAGAACCACACTTGGGTAGAGAGTTGCAAATAGCCATACATCCTCATAAATATCGAAGGTGTTCATCTATGGTGTCTCACCGAGAAAAGTTGGGGAGTTGTCAGCATAGTGTAAAGAAAATTGGCTTCAATTTTTGGAGTTTTATGTGGTCATTCTGCCTTTGCAGGTGGCTAAATGCATGTGGTTTGGAAGGTGGTTTAACTGCTCAGAGCATCAATCTCTTTGCTTTAAGACAGATGTCACTTGAGCTCTTCCTAATTTATAGGATTTTTATAATAAATGAGATTAATGGGTGTGAATGTGTCATTTTTCGATGCAAATGTAGATTCATGGGAATATAAAGGGAAAATTGAATGAATGGTTGAGCCCTGTTTTAGACATCTATTGCTGAGAAATAAGTTACTCTGAACTCTGTGGTTTGAAACAACAAGTATTTACCATGACACATATTTTCTGTGAATTGGGAACTCAGGAGCGGCTGAGCTCTGTGGTGTCCCCTCAGTCTTTCAGGACACTGCTATCAAATGCCAACCATGTTAGTGTCACTTTGAGGTTTGGCTGGGACTGGAGGACCCACTTTTAAGATGGCTCACTGGCATGGCTGTTTCTAGGAGGAACACTCTTCTGTTTCCCATGGACCACTCCATATGGCTGCTCATGTGTCCTCCCTCCAGAATGAAGGAATAAGAGGACAAGGAGGGAGCCACAGTGACTCAGTCTCAGGGGTGGTATGTTGTTACTTCCACCTTATTTTATTTATTTATTAGGAGCAATTCACTAAATCCAGCCAAGCTTCAAGGGAACCCAGGTTGTGGTATTAAGCACCACCTTTCAAATATTCCATCTAAACATTTGTTACATATATCACAACACTGCCGGCTTTATCACATTTGTAAAAATGGTAAAACCCTGCAATACTGATTCTGTAAAGGACTGAGTTGAAAACTCAAGCGAGCTCAGAGTAGAAACAAATTTCTGGTTCTGTTGGAGTCTGGATAATGACATCTCCAGCTAAGTTTCATGATCATTCGCTTGTCAGTACTTTGTCCCTGGTGATCTATAATGCTTCTCTCTCTCCTCTCATGCAAAAGGACTGGCAGAAACCAAGGACACAGGAACAAGTAAGAGAAAGAAGCAATATTGCTGTTACAGTAGTCGGGCCTTTGGAGCAGGTTCTGAATGACCATGTTCTTGGGCCCTTCCCCTGTCACAGCCCCTTCTTCATATTCTAAACTTGCTCTTTTTACTTCCTGGAACTTTTTAAGGAGGAGATGTTCTCCTAGGTTTTATCTGCAGTTTGCTTGCTCTGCCACCTCTGCATAGCAGACAGGGACTTTTACAGGTGTCTAGATAATGTTAAGGCCTTGACTTTTCCTATCCCCTTTGGTCTGAGGATTAACTCTGGCAAAGCAAACAAACTAAAACAAACAAAAAAAAACCTTGATTTGGGGGTCCTTCTGATATTCAAACTCAAGCTATAGGATATATTTTGCAGGTAGATGAAACACCTTGCAAGTCCCTTTGTGGAAGGCTGACCAGTTGAAATGACTATCTCTACCCTAGTGATTGTTTTTGCCTTTTTTGAGCTTTGACACTCCTCAGAGGAAAAGAAACCCATGCTCTAATGATTACCACCCAGTCCTCCCTATTGTGGGAAAATGCCATATAGGACAAACATGTGTCCCTGTGCCTCTGGGTCACTTAAATGAATAATAACACCAACAACTTGAAGGAAACTAGCTTTTATGCATCTTTTTTTTAAAAAAATACAAAGGCAAGAGAAATATAACTCACTAAACTATTTTTATCTATGTTATAATTCCAGAGAATAAATAAAAAGAATCTTAGGTTGGTTTTATATAGTTGACGAAGTATTTAGCTAGCACTGAAGTTTACTATGTTAGGGAGTGGGTGCCCATCTAAGCCACTTATCAAGTAAGCTTAGTTTTATACTGATGTATTATAAATACTAAATTAATTAATTCATAAAAAATTCACTGGTGATTGAATGAAAAAAGTTTGGAAGGTAAGAGGGACTATATCATATCATATCACTCTGCTATTCTAAATCTGATTGAAAGTTATTTAAGTGTCTGAAATAAGGGGGGAATGAGATTTTCATATATATATATATTTTTACCACCATGACTGCTCTGTTAAATTGGATTAGAGAGGGCAGAGAAGAATAATTTGGAGGCTATAGCAAGAATAATTCTACAATGACTCTCAAGGTTCCTGATCTTGTAAACACCTTCTATAATCCCTCTCCTTTGAGTACAGTAGACTTGTAAATATGATGGAAATAATCAGTCGACTTTGCTAACCAAGAGGAATTATTCTAAATATTATGACCCTAAACAGGTGAGATATTTAAAAAGGATGAACAATCAGAGATTGTACTCCTTCTGGCTTAGAAGAGAAAGCAAAGAAACAGGTTGTGAGCTGCCTGAGGGCCATGTGGTAAGGTAATGCAGGCAGTCCCTGGAAGCTGAGAGTGATCCCTGACCAATAGTTGGCAAGAGAACAGGGACTTCAATCTTAGGGAAACAAGGAGGTAAATTTTGCCAACAATTAGTAAGTTTGGAAGAGGACCTTGATCCTTAACACACTTATGACCCTGAATAAGCAGAAGTACTAGCTCCTATACCTGGACTTTCATGCCATGGAAACCATGAGATAATGAAATTGTATTATTTTAAATCACTAAGTTTGTAAAATATTGTTACTTTGTAGATAATGAATGCATAAGCTATCAGCGGTATTCCAACTTATAAAAGATGGTGGCTTGTACTAGATTTGTGGTAAGGAAGATGAAAAGAAGTGAATGGGTTCGAGATCTGCTTTAGAAGTACGTTTTTCATTACTAGCTGATGTGTTAGACATGTCATGGAAGAGGAGGAAGAACTAAATATGATTTTTAGGATGTTTTGATTTGAGCTACTTAGTGATTCGTGGCCCAAATTATTGACAAGGAGAGGTATGGCAAAGGAAAACATTTCTAGAGAAACATCAAGAGTTCTGTTTGGACAGGTTGAATTTATTTGGGAGATATCCAAACAGAGTGATTGTCAAGTAGGCAATGGGTATGTGAACTCAGAGGAGAATCCTAGGTTGAAAATCTAAGTTCAAGACTCATTGGCATGTCAGTATCACTTCATGTAATAAGGTAGAGGGGAGGAAAATGATCAGGCCAAACTTCAAGGCATTTTGACATGTAGAGGCCATGCAAAGGAAATAGAAGTTAAAAGGGGCCTGAAAGGAGAATGAAGAGGCAAGAAAGAAGGGAGGACACCTGGAGAATCCGTTAGGATGAAAGGGAGGGGATATTTCTTATACAGGTGAACAGAGGCACACCATCAAATACTGCTGACATCTGTAGCAAGGACAGGAGAGGTAAGTGTCCACTGGATTTGTGATCTTGATTCAAGTGAGCCATTATAGCCTTGAGCAGGAGCCAGGTGGGTGCAGGTGAAGAGTAAAACAGGGTTGAGAAAATAGAGACAGTGACTGTGGACAACTCTGTATTGATTCCATTGAGGCAGCAAATTGAGGGTTTTCTGGGGCTAAGAGCAGTTTGTGTGTGTGAGTGTGTGTGTGCATGTTTGTTGAAGACAAGATATTAACTCATGATTGTTTGATGAAGAAGAGAAAAATCGATGATCACAGGAGAGAATGAGATAGTTCAAACAGGCAGGTCTCATAGAATTTTGGAGGAGATGGATCCAGAAGTCTTAGGGGGAGGACTAACTTTTCCTCCAGTGAAACTAGTAAAAAGAACACGGATGTTAAAGTAGGCGGTTGTTCTTAATAATTAGGATTCATGCACTTATTCCACATGGTTTCCACCAATGGTTATATCTGATATCATTATAAGACAGTATCCAACCATGGAATCTGATGGGCTCAAGTCTCATCTTCCTGTGGCACTTGATCACATTCTCAGGCTTGCAGAAGCATCATTGCAATCAAGGTGCTCCATTACCATAAAGATCTATTTTGTGCTACCTCTTTATAGTCACACCCACCACATTCCCTCCAACAGCCTTAACCTTCTGCAACCACTAATCTCTTTTCCAGATCTATAATTTTATCATTTAGAAAATGTTATATAAATGGAATCATACACTGTGTGACCTTTTCATATTGCCCCCCCCCCCCCAAACACACACTGGAATCAGATCAATCCACGTTGATGTGCATAACAGGAGTTCACCGCTTTTTATTGCTGAGCAGTATTTCATGGTAGGATATATCAATTTTAGTTTAGCCCTTTACCCACCAAGTAACATCTGAGTCCATTAAAGTTGTTGGCTATTGTAAATAAAACTGATATGGATAAACATAGCCATAAAGCTTCTAGGGACTTTCAGGTTTGGGTGTAAATGTCAGTTTTCATTTCTTTGGAAAAAAATGCCCCACAGTGCAGTTGCCTGGTCACATGGTAAGATCATTATTTTTTTCCTGTTTTGTTAAAGAAAATGCCATACAGTTTTCTAGAGTAGCCGTAGTATTTTGCACTCTGACCAGTGATGTACCAGTGATCTAGCTTCTCTGCACCCTTGCCAGCCTTTGGAGTTGCAACTATTTGTGTTTTAAATTTTAGCTCCGAGGAACATTGTGTAGTGACATCTCTTACAATTCTTGTTTTCTGTTTTGCTATTAGGCACATCAACCATACATGCTTCTCTGCCAGTCCTTATGTTTTCTTCAGTGAAATGTCTCTTCATGTTGTTTGCCCATTTTCTAACTAGATTATTCACTTTTTAATATTGAGTTTTGAGTTCTTTCTATATTTTGGAGATGAGTCCTTTCTCATGTTGGTGGCCTGCAAATGTATTCTTATATTGTGTAGCTTGTCTTTTCATTGTGTCAGTAGGATCTTTTACAGAACAAAATTTTTGTTTTGAATGACATCAAATTCATCAATTTTCTTTAATTGATGGGTATCATGTTTAAAAACACTTCATCAAGTTCTTAGTCTTAAAGATTTTCTCCTATGTTTCCTTCTAAAAGTTTTATCAATTTACATTGAAATCTAGGTCCATTTTGAGTTAAATTCTGTATGCTGTGAAGTTTGGATGAGGGTCCTTTTTGTTCTTTTCTTTTTCTCTTTGATTCCCCACCCCTTGAATATTTAATTACTCAGCACAGTGTGAAAAGATGTCCTTTGTTCATTGAATTGTTTTCTGCCATTGTGGAGAATCAGTTTCCTATATTTAAGTGAGGCTATTTCTGGGTTCTCTGTTTTGTCTTATTAATCTATATGTCTGCCTGGGTTTACTACAAAGTTTGATTACTGTAGCTACTAAGTCTTAAATGTGGGTAGAGTAATTCCTTTTACATTCTCCTTTGGGCGGATAGTTTTAGCTATCCTAGATCTTTGCCTCTCTATATAAAATTTAGAATAATATCTTTGCTGTATTTAAAAGCAATTATAATTGCTTAATAGCAATTCCGTTACACCTGTAGGTCAATTGAAGGAGAATTGACATCTTTACTCTCTTGAGATTTCTTATCCATGAACACTTTGCTCTTTATTTAATTCTATTGTCTTTGATTTCTTTCATCAGCATTTTGTAGCATTCAGCATAGAAGTCCTGTATCCATTTTTTTAGAGTTGCTCTCAACTACTTCTCTCTTTTGAGTGGGGTACAATTTTATATTCTTGTGTTTTAAAGTTGTTTCAATGTGTTAATTGCTAATACAAAAATATAGTTAATTTTTCCATATTGATCTTGTATCCCAAGATATTGCTGACTTTAGATTTTAGTTTAAGGAGGGATTTTGTAGATTCTTTTGGGTTTTCCACATCAATCATAATGTCATCTGTGAATAGAGTAATTGTGTCATCCTTGGAGAAAAGGAGGACAGTAAAACACTACATCCTGAAGTACCCCTTCTCCATTCCCAAGAACTTAGCCAAGTTAAAGGAACAAGGAAAGCAAGTCTTGGCTGGAATGTCCAGATAAGTATTATCGTAAAGGACATTGGCTGTCTCTCATGTATGCTGGGAATTAGGGCAAGTTAGCATTATCTGTAGAAAGCTGCTTTCTTGCATGCATGCCAAGTTCCTTGGGATGCTGGTCATACAATGAAAAAAAGCAAGCCAAGCTAGTGATGTCACTCCTTCTGTAGTCTAACCTATAAAACTTCTCTCCATGTAGTAATTGGTACAGAATTGAGGACACTATGACGAGGATAAGTGCCACTCATCCAGTCACACACCACAGGATAAGGCATTATGAAGCTTGGAGATTCTATTTTCATGAATAATATCTTCTTTTGGAGAAGCACAATGAAGGACAGTGGTGCCATCTCCCCAACCTGGTGCCATTGGACCTTCCCTATTTTTCAATAAATCTATGTCTCATGTGTTATCCCTGGATACTTTCTTTGTTCAGCAATATATCTCACTGTCCTACCACAGCTGGGTTACGGACAGCACAGCACTTTCCTCCTTTCCAATGTATATGCCTTTTATTTCCTTTTCTTGCCTGATTGCATTGGCTACAAATTCTAGTAGATTGAGTATCAGTGATGAAAATGTACATCCTTGCCTTGTTCCAAATTTCAAGCGTGGGAAGCAATCTTTCACCACTACATATGACCTTAGCTTCAGGTACATTTTGAAAGATATTCAAGATATTCTTTATTAAAAACTAGGTATATAATTCTGAGTTGATTGTTATTTTTTCTTTGGACACTTGAAAAGTATTTTGCCGCTTCCTTCTGGATTCCATGACACTGTCATTCTAAACACTGTCATTTGAATTGTTTTTTCCCCTTTATGTAAGAAAAAAATAAATGGAAATTTGATAGAAGGAAAAGGACAAAGTGGGGAAAATTCAATGACCTGAATAGAACAATAGAAATTACCAAATCCAAGGATAAGAGAAAACTTTATGTGACCACTTTCATGATTTTGTCTTTAGTTTTTAGAAGTTTGACCATGATGGGTCTTCAAATGGAATTTGTTTTCATTTGTTTGTTTTTGTTTAGTTTCTTTAGTTTATAAGTCCTTAAAATGTTTTTCACATTATTTTGCCTTTTTTATTGTTGATTTAAATCACATTCTTTCCCTTTCTTTTTAGGACTCTAATAACAAGAGACTTTGTTATGTTTTCACATATTCTTGAAATATTCTTGAGACTATTCGTTTTTTCAGTCTATTTTCTCTCTGCTGTTTGAAATAGATAATTTCTATTTTTCTATTCAAGGCCATTGATTTTTTCCCCTTTGTCCTCTTTCTTGTACTATTGAGTACATTATTGAGTTTTTTGAATCATTATTTTATTTTTTATTTCTAAAATTTATATATATATATATATATATATATATATATATATATATATATATATATTTTCAATACTTTTGTATTTTTTTTTAGTTATACATGACAGTAGAATGTCTTTTTACATATCATACATACATGGAGTATAACTTCCTATTCTTGAAGTTGTACATGATGTGGAGTTATACTGGTCATGTATTCATATATAAACATAGAAAGGTTATGTCCAATTAATTCTACTGTCTTTCCCATTCCCATCCTCCATCCCTCCTCTTTTACCCCCATTCCCTCCTGTCCAATCTGGTGAACACCCTGCCTATTGTGAGTCAGCATCCACATATCAAAGAGAACATTTGGCCTTTGGTTTTTTGGGATTGGCGTATTTCACTTAGCATGATAGACTCCATGTTATGGTTTGGATGTGAGGTGTTCCCCAAAAGCTCTCATGTGAGACAAGGCAAGAAGGTTCAGAGAAAAAATGACTGGGTTGTGAGAGTCTTAACCCAATCAGTACATTAATCCCCTAATAGGAATTAACTGAGTGGTAACAGAAGTGGCAGAGTGTGGCTAGAGGTGAGAATTCGGGGCATGGCTTTGGGGTATATATATATTTTGTATCTAAAGAGTTGTACTGTCTCTGCTTTCTGATCATGATATGAGCTCCTTCTTTCTGCCACAATCTTCCTTAATGATATTCTGCCTCACTTCAGGCCCGGAGGAATGGAGCCAGCCCTGAAACCATGAGCCCTCAAATAAACTTTTGTTCCCTAAAATTGTTCTGGTCAGAGCTTTTAGTCACAATGATGATAAAGCTGACTAAAACACTCCATTTCCATCCATTTACCAGCAAATGCCATAATTTCATTCTTCTTTATGGCTGAATAATATTACATTGTGTATGTGTCCCATATTTTCTTTATCCATTCTTCAATTGAAAGGCACCTAGGTTGCTTTCCTAGCTTGGCTATTGTGAATTGAGCTGCTATGAACATCGATGTAGTCATGTCATTATAGTATGCTGATTTTAAGTCCTTTGGTTATATGCCACGGAGTGGGATAACTGAGTCAAATGGTTCCATTCTAAGTTTTCTGAGGAACTCCATACTGCTTTCCAGAGTGGTTGCCCCAATTTGCAGTCCCATCAGCCAATGTACCTTTTTCCCTATATCCTCACCCACATTTATTGTTACTTGTATTCTTGATAATTGCCATTCTGACTGGAGTGAGATGGAATCTCAATGTAGTTTTAATTTACAATTCTTTAATTGCTAGAGATGATGAACCTTTTTTCATATACTTGTTGACCATTTGTATTTCTTCTTCTGTGCAGTGCTTGTTCAGCTCCTTTGCCCATTTTTTGACTTTTTGTTGTTAGTTTTTTGAGATCTTTATATATCCTGGAGATTAATGCACAATCTGAGGGACAAGTGGTGATGATTTTCTCCCATTCTATAGGCTCTCCATGTTCCTATAGAACATGGAGAAGCTTTTTAGTTTGATTCCATCCCATTTATTGGTTCTTGATTTTACTTCTTGTGCTTTAGGAGTCTTGTTGAGGAATTTGTTTCATAAATTGACATGATGGGTATTTGGGCCTACTTTTCTGTCTAGTAGACCAGCAGGGTCTCTGGTCTAATGCCTAGGTCCTTGTTTCACTTTGAGTTGAGTTTTGTGCAGGATACAAGATAGGTGTCTAATTTCATTTTATTACATATGGATTTCCAGTTTTCTGAGCACCACTTGTTGAAGAGGCCATCTTTTCTCCAATGTATGTATATGGTACCTTTGTCTAGTATTTATGTGGGTTTGTCTAAGTGTCTTCTATTCTGTACCATGGATCTTCATGTCTGTTTTGATGCTAATACCATGCTATTTTTGTTACTATGGCTCTATAGTATAGTTTAAGGTCTGGTATGGTGATGCTTCTTGCTTCACTTTTATTGCTAAGGATTGCTTTGGCTATTCTGGGCCTCTTATTTTTCCAAATGAATTTCATGACTGTTTTTTTTCTATTTCTATGAAGAATGTTTTTGGGATCTTAATAGGAATTGCATTAAATCCGTATAGCACTTTTGGTAGTATGGTCTTTTTGACAATATTATTTCTGCCTATCCAAGAACATGAGAGGTCTTTTCATCTTCTAAGGTCTTCTTTAATATCTTTCTTTAGTGTTCTGCAGTTTTCATTGCAGAGGTCTTTCACCTCTTTTTGAAGATTGATCCCCAAATATTTTATTTTCTTTGAGGCTATTGTGAATGGGATACATTTCTTGATTTCTCTTTCAGTTGATTGAATGAAATGATCTATGGGTATTAATTTTATCTCCTGCTACTTTGCTGAATTCATTTATGAGTTCTAGAAGATTCCTGGTGGAGTTTTTTGGGTCTCCTAAATATAGAATCATGTCATCAGCAGATAGAAATAGTTTGAGTTCTTCTTTTCCTATTTGTATCCCTTTCTTTTTTCTAATTGATATGGCTAAAATCTAGGACTCTGTTGACTAGATGTGGTGAAAGAGGATATCCCTGTCTTGTTCCAGTTTTTAGAAGGAATGCTTTCAAATTTTCTCCATTTAGAATGATGTTGGCCTTGGGTTTAGCATATGTACCTTTTACAATGTTGAGGTATGTTTCTACTAGTTCTAGGTTTTTAGTGTTTTGACCATGAATGAATGCTGCATATTCTCAAATGTTTTTTTCTACATCTATAGAAATGATCATGTGATTCTTGTCTTTAAGTCTATTTATGTGATGAATTACATTTTGATTTCCATATGTTGAACCAAACTTTTTCCCTGAAATAAACCCCACTTGATCGTGGTGCACTATTTTTTAAAATATGTTTTTGTATTTGAATATCGGTATTTTATTTTTGCATCTATGTTTTTCAGAGATATGGGTTGACATTTTTTTCCTTGATGTATCTTTGGTTTTGGTATCAGGGTGATATTAGCTTCATAGAATGAGTTTGAAAGGGTTTCTTCCTTCTTAATTTCATGGAATAATTTGAGGAGGATTAGTGTTAGTTCATTTTGAAGGCCTGGTAAAACTCAGCTGAGAATTTGTCTGGTCCTGGGCTTTTCTTTCTTGGTAGGCTTTTGATAGTGTCTTCAATGTCATTACTTGAAATTTATCTGTTTACATTTTCTATTAAATTTCCTTCTGATTGAATTAAGGTAGGTCATATGTCTGTAGAAATTTGTGGATGTTCTCAATATTTTCTATTTTTTTAGAGTATAAATTTTCAAAGTCAGTTCTGATTATTATCTGTATTTCTGTAGTGTCCATTTTTTTATTTTCTTTTTCATCATGAATTTTAGTAATTTGAGTTTTCTCTCTCTTTCTCCTTGTTAGCTTGGCTAATTTATCCATTTTATTGATTTTTTTCAAAGAAACAACTTCTTGTTCTGTTGATTTTTTGGAATAGTTTCTTTTGTTTCAATTTCATTTATTTCAGCTCTTATTCTAATTATTTTCTGTCTTCTACCTCTTTTGGTGTTGATTTGTTCTTCTTTTTCCAAGACTTTGAGATGTAATGTTAGGTTATTTATTTGTTGACTTTCTATTCTTTTAATGAATGCAATGAATTTTCCTCTTAGCACTGCCTTCATAGCATCACAGAGATTTTGATGTTTTATAACTATTTTCATTTACCTTTAATTATTTTTTAATTTCATCCTTCATTTCTTCTGCTTATCCATCCATAATTCTATAGCACATTATTAAGTCTCCAGGTATTAGAGTAGCTTCTATTTTTTACTTTATTGTTGATTTCTAATTTCATTCCATTATGATCTAATAGGATGCAATGTATTATCTCTATTTTTTGTATTTGCTAAGAGTGGCTTTGTAGCCTAAGATATGGTCTATTTTAGAGAAGGGTCTACTTGCTGCTGAGAAGAAAGTGTAGTCACTTATGGTTGAAATATTCTATATATGTCTGTAAAGTCTAAATTATTAATTGTATTTTTTAGTTCTATAGCTTCTTTATTTACTTTTTTTTTGAGGTTCTATCCAGTTGTGAGAGAGGTGTGCTAAAGTCAGCCGTATTACTGTGTTGTGATACATTTGCTTCTTGAAATTGGGAAGGCTTTATTTGATGTATGTAGATGCTCCATTGTTTGTGGCATAAATATTTATGATTGTTATATCATGTTGACGTATTACTCCTTTAAGTAGTATGAGATGTCTTTTTTTGTCCCTCCTGATTAACTTTGGCTTGAAGTCCACTTTTCTGATAGAAGGATAGAAGTACCTGCTGGTTTACTCGATTTATGTGAGTGATATGTTTTTTCCCATCCTTTCACCTTCAGTCTCTGGATGTCTTTGCCTATGAGGTGAGTCTTTAGAGACAGCATATTGTTGGATCTTGTTTTTTTTTTTTAGAGAGAGACTTTTTTAATATTTATTTTTTAGTTTTCAGTGGACACAACATCTTTATTTTATTTTTATGTGGTGCTGAGGATCCAACCCAGTGCCCTGTGCATGCCAGGCGAGCACATTACCGCTTGAGCCACATCCCCAGCCATTGTTTTTTAATTCAATCTGCCAGTCTTTGTCTTTTGATTGATGAGCTTAAGCCATTAATCTTTAAGTTTATTATTGAAAAATGGTTTATATTCCTGGTCATTTTGATTTATTTATAGTTTTTAATTTGAATTAGTTTCTCCTTTGATTGGCTATTCCTTTAGTGTGGTTCCTTCCTTTTCTGGTTTTCATTTTTTTTTTTTTTCATTTCATCGTCATGGAATATTTTGTTGAGAAGGTTCTATAGTGCAGGCTTTCTAGATCTGAATTCTTTTCACTTTTGTTTATCATGAAAGGTTTTTTTTTTATTTCATCATCAATTCTGAAGCTTAATTTTGCTGGGTATATTATTCTTGGCTGGCATCCACTTTCTTTCAGAGCTTAGTATACATTATTCCAAGAATTTCTAGTTTGAAGGTGTGGGTTGAAAGATTAGCTGAGATCAGATTAGTGTCTCTCTAAATGTTATCTGCATTTTTCTCTGGCAGCCTTTAAAATTCTATCCTTATTATGTATGTTAGGCATTTTCATCATAATGTGCCTTGGTGTGGGTCTATTGTATTTTTGTATATTTGGGATCCTTTAAGCCGCCTATATTTGATTATCCATTTTATTATTTAGGTTTGGAATAATTTCTGATATTATTTCATTGAACAGATTGTTCATTCCATTTCTTTGTATCTCAGAGCCTTCAACTATCTCAATAAATGTTAAATTTGGTCTTTTCTGTTTATCCCATATTTATTGGAAGTTCTGTTAATGGTCTCTTAACATCTTTTCTCCATGGTCAACTTTGTTTCCAAAATTATATATTTTGTATTCATTGCCTTAAACTCTTATCTTCTAAGTCATCAAGTCTGTTGGTGATGCTTTCAATTTAATTTTTAATTTGGTTTATTAATTTTTTATTTTGAGGATTTCTCCTTTTTTTCAGAATCTATATCTCTTTATTGGAGTAATTTTTCACATCCTATATTTTCTTTCTGATTGCACTCCTTATACTGACTTTACTTCACAGATCAGTTTAATTATGTCCATTCTAAACTTCTTCTCTGATATTTCTTCCACTGTGTTGTTAATGGATTCTGTTATTGAAGTTGAAAGAAGGATCAAGGCTCGTCATCAGAGAAAATGCCGGTTTATTGAGGAACAGCTCTGCATATTTATAGAGCTGGGGGTGGTTTGACAATTATGACAGTTTAATGGTTGAACAGTTTGACAGATGGCATGGGGTGCTTTCTGATTGATGGGTAAGGATCATGTGAGCCAGCAGGGCTCACCATTGGACGGCTTTTCTTGGGGGATTGGGAAGTTAGTCTTTGGAGCCGGGCGACTCCCAACAGAAGTATCTTAGTTTGTTTAGGGTGATTTGTTCCCTTACTTTTTTCATGTTGTATGTGTATCTACCCATCTAACAGTATGGATCAGAGGCAGTAGAGTTTCTACCCTGTGGACTTATAGTGTTCCTGAAGCTTCCCAGTACCTCACTGTTTAGGGGGAGACAAAAAATAACAGCAACCAATGCAAACCATATACAGCACTAAATCAAATAGTTTCTACTATAACATCTACAGTGTTAACTATCACAATAAAAAGAAATGATATCATCAGTTATTGCCTACAATAAAAGAGTAAGTTTGCAAAAGGGTTTACAATTTCAAATGATGGACAAGGAGAGAACAGAAGTGACATAGGATGTGAGGATTATGAGGGAAGAGGAAGGAGAGAAGATAGAAGTAAAAAATTAAAGGACGAGTAAAAGAGAACAATAGAGATTGCCTATTAGAAGAAGAAAAGAGAGAAATAGTCAAGGAAAACAGTTAAGAGAAAAAATATATATACATATATATATGTATGTGTGTGTGTGTGTGTGTAAAGTAAGATTTTTTTAAAGACTATAAAAGAAAACTAAAATATACAAATGAAACTTCCTAGTCCTCAAAAAACTGATCCATGAAAAATAATCGGCTTCAAAAATGCTAGAAATGAGAATAAAATATGAATAAGTATAAATGTCTATGTACCATTAAGGTCACAATTAAACAGAGAAAAAGAGAGTGTGGTGTGTGTGTGTGTGTGTGTGTGTGTGAGAGAGAGAGAGAGAGAGAGAGAGAGAGAGAGAATCTTGATGAAAAGTTAATTTTTCCCCCCATTGGAGTTCAAAAGATTCTCAACTTCTCAGCAATTTTAGGTAGAGTCATCTGGAACATGATGTCCAATCTCCAGATTTCTGGATTAAGAGAAGTAATCCTATAGGCAGAATTCCTGGAGGCAGGGTTTAGACTTAGGCGGGCTCCAGGCTCTTTGCTGAATGCCAATTGGTCTGGAGGTTTTTAGTTAGCACACCTCCAGCACCTGGTAATTGCCAATCCATGCTGGATATGTGTACCTCAGGGATCTCTCCTGGGTTCCATTCATGTGGTGGAGGAACCAATTCTTAGTCCCCTACATCACCTGTAGCCCCCACATTTCTTAGTCTTGAGTTCCGTCTCCAAATTCAATTGCTCCCACCCCTGTCATTCTGAGATTCCAGCTAGACATGTCTCTCTCAGCAGGTAGTGCAAACAGTCAGATTGGAGGGGGTGGGGTAAAGCCAGGTGGGTTTCCATGCCCTGTGTAAACCTCTCTCCACATTTGACTTTCTCCTGGTCACTTGAGCACACTCTAGGTCATGTAGTGTGCGTTTGCCAGGTCTGTATTTCAGGCGAAACTCGGGTTTGCTAGGAATCAGCTCCCTTATCTGCTAGCCCCCATGCTGCAGCTGAAAAATGTTTCTTTCCTTTGTCCTCCACATGCTGTCTGGAGAGATGGTGGCTTCTTTCCTGCACAAGGATATTGTGAAGTGCACCTTTCAGTTTAGTCAGGCAATGTCCTTCATCTCCAAAAACAGTGTACCCAGCCACACCTCAGGCCTCCTAAAAACGTGGGTTTCTTTATTTCCCTTATCCCTCCACTTTGCTCATGGAGGGACCACTCTGGCTGGTGCTTCCCACATGGCCACCACAGTGGCTATGCCACTGGGGATTTTATCTTTTTTTTTTTTTAAATTTATCATGAATGAAATTATTTTCCTGATTTCTTTCTCAGTTGGTTTGTTATTGGTCATAGTAGTTATAGAGTAGTTATTGATTTTTTATATGCTGATTTTTTTATCATGTGACTTTTTTTTTGCATTGGTTTATCAAATCCAGAAATCTTCTGGTGGAGTCTTTAGGGTCTTCTAAGTACAAGATCTTTTTATCAATAAATAGGAAAAATTTGACTTATTTCTTTCCTATTTGTATCCCTTTAATTTCTTTATATTTCTTAATTGTTCTGATTACAATTTTAAGTTCCATATTGAATAGGAGTGGTGAGAGTGAAGCTCAATCTCAATTTCATCGTCTCATTCTCAATTTTGGAGAAAATGCTTTCAGTTCTTCCCCATTCAGTATGATGTTGGTAGTACATTTTTTTTTGTACATAGCCTGTTGAGGTAAGATCATTCTATACCTTCTTTATTAGAGCTTTTATTATAAAGGGATGCTGAATTTTGTCAGATTTTTTTCCCTACATCAATTGAGATGATTGTGTGATTTTTGTCATCCTTAATTCTACTTATTTGGTATGTTATGTTTAGTGATTTGTATATGTTCAATAATTCTTGTATCCCTGGAATGAAACTAACTTGATCATGGTGACTAATCTCTTTAATGTGTTGTAGAATTTGGTTTTTGTCTTATTCAGTATTTTTCCATCTATGTCAGTCATTGGCCTGTAGTTTTCTTTATGTGTCCTTATCTGATTTGGGTATCAGTGTGTTACTGACTTTGTAGGTTGAGTTTGAAAGTGATCCTTCTCTGTCTATTTCATGGACTAATTTGAGAAGTATTGATATTAGTTCTTCTTTAGAGATCTGGTAAAATTTCAGCAGATTTCTGTGAGGTCCTGGGATTTTCTTTGATTGGGAAATTTCTACTGATGCTTTAATCTCATTTCTTATTGTTGAACTGCTTATTTTTAGAGAATATACCCTTGGTTCAAATTTGATATATAACATTCACCTAGACATGTATCTATTTATTCTAAAATTTCCAACCAATTGAAATATAAGATTTCAACATAGCCCCTAATTATTGTCTGGATTTCTGTGATATACATTGTAATATTCCTCTTCTTTCACATCTGATTTTATTACCTTGGGTCTTTTTGCTCTTTCTTTTGGTTAGCCTGGCTAGGAGTTTACCAATCTTGTTTATCTTTTCATAGAACCAACTCTTTGTTATGTTCATCCATTTTTTGTTCTCTATTTCATTAATTTTAGCTCTGATCCTTATTATATCTTTCCTTCTACTTGTCTTGGGTTTGGGCTATTTTTCTGAGATCTTGAGATGTGGCATTAGGTTACTTATTTAAGATCTTTGACTTTCTAATGTGACACTCATAACTGTAAGTTTTTCTCTTAGAACTGCTTTTGCTGTATCCCACAGATTGTGGTATGTTGTGCTTTCATTCTCCCTTGATTCTAGGAATTTTTAAAAGCTTCCCCCCCCTGATTTCTATAGTGACCAATTTTTTCAATGATAATTCAAAAGTATATCATTCAACCTCCACATTTGTATATTTCCTGTAGTTTTTCTTGATGTTGAGTTCTCATTTCACTCCATTATAATCTGATAAGATGCAAGAAAATTATTTCTATTTTAAAAGCAAAATGAAAGACTTGCTTTATGACCTAAAATATGATTTGTTTTGGAGAAAGTTCCATGAGTTTCTGAAAAGTATTTGTATTCTGCTACTGTTGAATGGAATATTCCGAAGATATCCGTTAAGGCCATTTGTTCTGTAGTGAAGTTTGACTCTGTTGTGTTGTTTTTTGTTGTTGTTTTGGTTGACTTTTTTGGGGGGAGCCTGATCTGGATGGCCTAACTATTATAAGAGTGAGGTACTGAAGCTGCCCACTTGTTAGAATCTGTAAACAAGTCTGGATGGTGCCTGGCAAAATGCCAGAGGGAGTGGTTTGTGAAGTAACTCCAGCGAGCCATTAAGTGTGGAGATTCCTTATTGGTTGACTGATGTATCTAGTTTATGCTAATTAAGATAAGCTGTGTAAAATGTATGAATACCTCTGTTGTCCTACAATAAACGGCTCCTACTCCTGCTGTATCGATCTACACAAGTTGTTTGTCACCCCTGGCTATTTTGCTGCAGCCGGACTGCTGCACCCACTATTATTGTGTTGGGGCCTTCCTGTCTCTTTACGTTTAGGATGACTGCTTTGTTGAGTAATTTTAACATCTGAATTTTTTCAAGGCAGTATTGTATGATTGCTTTTCTTATTTGGAGTTCTTCCTGGTTCCTGGTGTAACAAGTGAGTTTCTATTGAAAGCTGAAAAGTTTGGGTATTTTAAGACTCTAGGTCTTATTTAAATTCGGCTTTAGCAGTCCTTTTCTGACAATACTCTGGCAGATGAAGAGGGTGGTGCACCTTCTTACTGTCTGGTGGGGCTGGAAATCCAGCTCCTCCACTCTGCCTCTGCTGATGCTCAGGAGCAGAGGGACTCCTTGTCCCTGCCACAGGGGGGTGGAGTTTCAGGATCTGCATTTGCCATCGTCGTCCTCTGGCACCATGAGTGGGAGTATCCTTATTGCACAGTGGGTAGGGCTGGAGCACCTTATTCCAACATGCCAAGGGTGGGTGCCTGGACTCCCTACGTTGTCTTTGCTGGAAGAAGTAGTTTAGGGGCTGTGATTTCTTTTTATGATGTTTGGTTAAGTAGAATGGCTGTTATGTAAAATCTTTGTGTCTTGCTAGACTATCCTTTTCCTGGTTCTTTGACTGAAGAGAGTAAATTTTCTTTGTTCTTTTCTGTTTTGTTTTTGTTGTTTTGCTTTTGTTCTTGCTTTTTTGTCTGTGATCATTGGTTTTTTTGGGTGACCAATTCTTCATTATCTAGTCTGGAATATATAAAGCAAACCTGAGAGTTTGCCATCTGTGTTCTTTAGGTACCCAGGTCCCTACCTAAACTGCCTTCCTCTCTTAACCTTTCACATATTCACCCTATCTATCTATCTCTCTATCTATGATCTACCCATCTCTATTACCCCAGGTTTCTAGTTCTGCTTAATAGGACTAGGAGGGGTAAATGTGGCTACTAGCATCTTCCTGGAAAAATAAATCCCAGCTGATGGGTTTATTCAGTCTTTAAATGAACTTAAACTCTTCAGATCAAAAAGTAATACATAACTTAAGTTTTCTGGAAGGAATAACTGAGACACTTAGGAACAATTTACCTGATCAAAGTTACCTAGAAATGCAGCCTTGGCTTCAAGTAAAACCTTGGAATTTTAAATGATTATTTTTCTTTTCCTTCTTCTATGTTTATTTTTTTTAAAAAACTGAGAAGTCAATGAGAAGGAGGAATAGTTACCAAAAAAAAAAGACTGAAAGAACAACATTTAGACTTAGAAAGAAAAATTAGCTAAAATCATTAAACTAGGATTTTCAGGGGATTTTATTATTAATTTGGAAATGTTAATTTCCACAAATTGATTATATGATCTTGTTAATTATACCTTATTTGTTACATGAATGACTTTAATTATTTACACTGTTTCCTGAAACTGAGTGTCAGGGTTCAGATTTAGTAATCGCGTTCACAGATTTACACGAAATGGGAAGGATGGGAAAAATGTTTCATCATTTTTCAGGGTATACATCTTTCATCAGGACATCTTTAGTGAACTATATAGTTTGTTGAGTATTTTTTTTTAAATGTTAAGATGTTAGGCCAATCCTTTAAAACCCATTTTCTAGAGTTCTTCAACAGTTCCCAATATTACCAAGGCAACGATCGGCAGAGGGAATTGACTTCCCCAGGCAAATTTTCCTAACTCCTGTGTATTTCCTAATAGTGTATCCACAGACTCTCTTTCCCTATGTTAGTTTCAATTATTTATGCTACTCTTTCAAACTTGCCAAGTTTAACAGGTGTGAGATGAGAAAGACCCAGTGGTGACAAGTGAACTGGTTTATCAATTTGCTCCTTCTGTTTGGCCATCTTGATTCATCTAGGTATTGTGTGGCAAGTGTTACAGGCAGGGGGGAGGGGCAAAGCTGAATGGAGGACAGCAGAAGGTGGAGGGTAGAGCAGAATGAGGTATGGGTGTCCACATTCCAAAGGTAAGTTCTCTTTGCTTCATGGAAGAATCTAGAGTTCCAACTATCCTGGATTTACCCACACATTTGCAGTTCCACCCTAGGTACCTACTGTTTAGGCACCTACTGAAGACCTTCTGTCTTCCGTCTTGCTTACTGTTCTTCCCATAGAGCTCTCAACACAGGAACAATTTCTCTTTGAAAGCAGCAGCCTCTGGGCCCTTCTAACCATTCTCACTGCAGTGATATTTTGCGGGGGATGCTACATCTCTCAGTTGCAGAATAGGCTCAGCTGATGCTTTCAAAGTTGTTTCAGGTGGTGAGAGCAGCTCTTTTCTGACTTGTACTGCCAAGGACAGCAAGAGCCTTGTTTGCTTGCATTGCCTTTGTCTGAGACATAGGCTATCTTCTGCTTGGAGAAGGGACAAATCTCTTGCTTTCTTTTTCTTTGTCTTAAATATTTCTGCCATAAAAAAAGTGGGTCACACCTAAACTACCCGTCTATAGAGGAATCTTCAGTCCTATGAGATTAGTGGGAGGGCATTTAGGGACAACTAAGAAATCTCAGCTGCTGGTTTGCTGTCATTTCCACGAGGCTAACATCACCTCCAGAAGTCAGGCCAGTAGGAATAAATACATTTCCTCCATATAAAGGAAAGAATTGATGAAATGGGGTTAGGAGATTAGCCCTTTCATAGGAACTGACTGGTTCTCCTACAGGTGAGCACTCCAACTCCCCATTCTGAAAGTGAGATTATGGGTCCTTGCAGATTCACATTAGCTGACTACTGACTGGGGAGGGGATGACTGTACCTTTTAACTCCAGAAAACCTGCTTCATTAGGGTTTGAGGGTTGGTAAGCTCCAAGGTTCACAAATCTTTTTGTTGTTGTTCTTGTTTGTTTGTTTGTTTTTTGTAATGGTGGGGATCAAACCCTAAGCCTTGCACATGTTGGACAGACACTCTACCACTAAGCTATACCCCTAATTCCTTGAATTTTTTTTTTATAACTGTTTCTTTCTAGATCGGTCATTCTACATCAACATATGGAAGCTTCTACATCTACTCCCTATACCACCATTTCTTTGTTCTCAAAGTCCCTATTCAAATTTCTTCCTGCCCTTCTCAGAACTCAGAACTATAGCAGAAGGCAGCAAAACTAGTAAGAAGCACTTAGAAAGATGTACAAACATTTCAGGAAAGAACTTAGAATTTTGGAAATCCTTTCAATTCTAAATCCCTTGCTTTTGTATTTAATGAATTGGAGGATATTGTATCCGTAAGATTCACTTCTGTATCTCCATTTCACCTTGGATGGTATTTATGTCATTTTCATTTTCTTTGCAGATACTTCTCAATCTTGATCCTTATGAGAAAGCATGCAAAAAAAGTTTGCAAAGGGTAATGCTTTCTAATTCTATGCTCAAATATTCAATGATCTTTGTATATAATACTTCTAATTGCAAAACTGTGTGCACCTGGTTCACATCTAAATACTGATGACTCAGAAGCACTATTATGCTGATCTCATACCAATAGTCTCAAGGGAAGAAGATTCCATAACTTTTCTAGTTTCAAAGTGTAGATGTCACTTCACATTGATTTTTAGCTTTCAGAATCAAGTGGGTATTTTAAATAATATTGAAAAGGCTAAATGTTTGATAGCTGCACCTAGAAAGGGGTAATGGATTATATGCTAGCTGAATATGCAGCAACTTTCCAAAATTCTTCAAAAAATCAATTCTCTCTCTCTCTCCTGTCTCTCTCTCTCTCTCTCTCTCTCTCTCTCTCTCTCTCTCTCTCTCTCTCTAACCCCACATCTCCTTTATTAGGATCTGTGTTTTACCAAGAATCCCAGAAGATCCACAGGAACATAAAATTCTAAGAAGTGTGCCAGAGGTCATTTTAAGAACCCAGGCTATAGCTTGCCAGTTTATGGCATCCCTCTGGTTATAGGAGTTGGCTCAGGAATAGGTATGTTCTCAAGGAGATTCTGGTAAAGGAAGTTCTTTTTCCTAGAGAAAATGTCAGAGGAAGGAGTAATCCCTTCTCCCTCAGTCTACTAGACTCCCTAGGGGATTCCTGAAACCCCTGCAGTCTGATGATTACAGAGAGCATGGGCCAGGTAAGAGCAGAATGCCAGTTGAACCGCATCTGATTTCATGCTGTTCCTGGACTCTGTCAGTTACAGGAGCGACAGAGTCCTAACAGACAGGATGTTGGGTAGGATCCTGGGTCGGAAGACCCATATGGCAAAAAACAAAATACACCAGGGCAGGTGAAAGTGGTAGCTAAGACAACATGTCAGCCTGGTGCTGCCTGACATGCAGGATAAATGAGACACAGTTTTGGAAAATCTCTCAGTTTGGGACCCGGTTGGAAGGCAAGATCAGAGGAATATTACTGTGTGTTTGGCTGATAGAGAAGAAGAAGGGGTGAGTCATTAAAACACTCTACAGATGCTTTGGGTTGTTGTGAAAGAGAAGGGAGACACCCTCAGATCATTTAAATTGGATCTAGGTGCGGCAACTCAGGAAAAATCAATCTCTGCTCCCAACTAGCATCTTGTCACCCTCACGTATTCTCACCTTGCTTCTTCCACCACCCCAAGCCAAACAATGGTCTCTGTGGCCTTCTGCTCAGTGGCCCCTCTGTTCTTGTGTTTGCTTGCCCTCCCACCTCATCCCATTGTGTTTCCCCAATTCCACATGATGGGGTCATAAAGTCACATGGATACTAAAATTCCTTTTCTTTTCTTTTTTCAGTGCTGAGTATGGAACCCCAGGGCCTGAGTATGCTAGGCAACTGTACCACTGAGCGACATCCCTACTCAAAGACTGGATATCTTGTATGACTTCTCCTAGCATCAACTTAATAAAGAGGAGAGAGATCTCACTTGGAGTCCCAACTTCATTCAGCAGTGTCTTTCCAGTGCTATCACTGAGGACCCCCACTGGAGATATAAAATGATCATAACTGTCATTATACTGCCTTTGATGAAGCACTTTTAAAAATTTGTTCCTTTTAGTTATACATGACAGTAGGATGTATTTTGACAAATTATACATACATAGAAAATAACTTATTCTAATTAGGACCCTATTCTGGGGGTTGTACATGATGTGGAGTTACCCTGGACATGTATTCAAATACGAGGCTAGTAATGTCCGATTAATTCTAGTGTCTTTCCCATTCCCCTCCACCTACCCTTCCCTTTGTTCCCCTTTGTCTAATCCAATGGACTTCTATATCTTCCCTCCCCACCCTCCCTTGTTGTGAGTTAGCATCCACATATCAGAACATTTTGTCTTTGTTTTTTGGGGATTGACTTATTTCACTCAGCATGATATTCTCCAGTTCCATCCATTTATCTGCAAATTCCATAATTTCATTGTTTGTTATGGCTGAGTAATTTTCCATTGTGTATATATACCACAGTTTCTTTATGCATTCAGCTGCTGAAGGACACCTAGATTGTTTCCATACGTTGGCTATTCTGAGTTGAACTTCTATAAACATTGATATGGCTATGTCACTGTACTAAGCTGATTTTCAGTCCTTTGGGTATAAGCCAAGGAGTGGGATAACTGGGTCAAATGGTGATTTCATTCCAAGTTTTCTAAGGTATTCCCATACTGCTTTCTAAAGTGATTGCAACCAATTTGCAGTCCCACCAGCAATGTATGAGAGTACCATTTTCCCACATCCTCACCAACATCTACTGCTACTTGTGTTGTTGATAATTGCCATTCTGACTAGAGTAAGATGAAATTTCAGTGTAGTTTAATTTACATTTCTCTACTTGGTAGAGATTTTGAACATTTTTTCATATAATTTTGACCATTTGTATTTCTTCTTTTATGAAGAGCCTGTTCAGTTCTTTTGCCCATTTATTGATTGAGTTATCTGGTTTTTGGGTGTTAAGTTTTTTGAGTTCTTTGTATAACCTGGAGATTAATGTTCTATCCGAGGTATAGGTGGCAAAGATTTTCTATTGGAGCACTTCTGTGCTGTGTACTTGACATGTTTAATCTGTCTTAATTCTCTTTGCTGTCCAAAGAAGAAATTATTTTGTTGTATTTTTCAGATGAGGATCTTGTGGAGCCATTAAGGATTCTTGCTCACAGTTATGAGGTGGCAAGGAGAGATTTGAAACTTTGCCCTTACTTAGAAAAACACCAAGATACGATATTCATAAGTGGTGTTTAGACCTTGATTATCTGGTTGTTAATTGCACTCTCAAGCAAGCCAGTGTTTGAGAGTTTTGGTGGTGAGAGAACATCAAAAGGGCTATGGGTACTTGGGTCCAGGCACACTTTCCTATTCTCACTGAGTGTGCTGAGCCAAGTCCACCTTCATCAGAAGGTTTTGCCAAGGTGGTGGAACTAGGTGTCTTCGTGTAGCAGACTTGTTTACACTTTTAATGTGACTGTGATCCTTTAAGCATCTCTCAGCTATGTTGCAATTTTAATCTGAAGTGCAGATATTAGTTGTATAAAAATCCTATTGGCGATTTAATTGTAGCTATTCTGACAGCTGAAGGATGTGAGGTTCACCTAGTGCACTGTGGTATGCACTTCAAGTGCAGTAGTATCAGAATCAGAACCCAGTTATCTGATTACCATATTTATATATCATGTACACACACACACACATATATACACACATTTATATGTACATATATATATACATATATGTATACGATATACATGGGTATATATGTAAATCTGGATATATATATACATATATATACACATATATATATACACACACACATATACATAGAGAAATCATGTGTATGCATATGGGGGGTGTGTGTGTATTTGACTATATCCTGTGCATACCATTGAATTGAAATTCATTGTTGATTTTTATTTTATTTTGGACTAAGTTGTTATTATCTAGATATATTTTCCTAAAAGTGCCTTTGCTGAGATTTCAAAGGTATGCAATTTTATTTTGGAGTCAGGACTTCTAGATAGAAGAGGTAAGGGGCATAGTAAATCTTCTACACCAAAAGAAATGTCAACTCTTAAACCCACCAAAGCTTAAAAAAAAAAAAAACCCTACTGAACCTTGGGTATGAATTGTGGAAATCTAGTGCATTTTAGCCCGAGGATGCTTCTGTTCACCCCATCCATATGACCCGTTGTGTTGGTGAAGATGTTCTAATAAATAACAAGTTGAGACAACCAGCAACTTTCCTGCTGGAGGGAGATGACTTGGTTTGGAACAGAGATGAAATATCTCATCCCTAAGTGTTACTGAAAACAACATGATCTGTGGAAAACAAACAAGAAAGACCAACATGACAACCAGCCTACAGCTGTGATCCTATTAAGGGAAGAAAGTTAACTGGGAGAGAGCCAAGGAAGGAGGCACTCATCCTGGGCCACGATAAGATCCAAGATATCTCTGGTCATCAGAAAGGCTGTGTGTACATGCAAGGCTATGTATGCCTCAGGAAAAGAACCTACATACGTGCTTCTGTCTGATCTCTGGTTGAGAGGTTTTACACACTAAGAAAGTAAAAGCCAAGTCAGTTTTGTAAACTACCTGAACTTTAAATGCATTTCTCAGTCCCTACACAGATGCATTATCAAATATTAAAAGCATTACTTGCTCAAGGTTTTAGAATACAACCTCTGGCCAATCATAAATTGGTCACTAAACTATTCCAGGGCAATCTACATGAAGCCAGGCTCAACAAATGAATGCAGCAACAACAATAAAAATCTGAGCAAAGACTTGGTAATGTATATACTGCGGGGAAGAAAGACTTCACAGAATTAGTTCAGAGAAATTATTCAACAAATAATAAAACAGAAATAACAATAGTCTCCACAAAAAAATAGAAATCCTGAGATACCACAATATATTATCCAAAATATCCAGTTTTCAACAACAACAACAAAAAGTGAGACACATGAAGAAAAAAGAAAGTACGACCGACCTATGTTCAGGAAAAAAAGTTATGTCAATACCAACTGAATATCTACTGAAGGATTCAGTTGTTGGAATCAGCAAACCCTTCAAAATAGCTACTAATACAGTGTTCAAACAATTAAATAAAACTTTTAAGGAATTAGAGAACAATACAAAAACAACAACTTATCAAGCAGAGTATGAATAAGGAGGTAAACATTAAAATAACTAAGTGGCAATACTTCAACAAGAGAGAGAAATGAATTACAGTAGATGGGATAGAGAGAGAAGATGGGAGGGGAGGGGAGGAGGGGTTAGTAGGGGATAGGAAAGACAGCAAAATACAACAGACACTAGTATGGCAGTATGTATAAATGTGAATGTGTATCCGATGTGATTCTGCAATCTGTATACGGGGTAAAAATGGGAGTTCATAACCCACTTGAATCAAATGTATGAAATATGATATGTCAAGAGCTTTGTAATGTTTTGAACAACTAATTAAAAAAAGAAAAGTTAAATAGCTAGGGTTAGGAATCTCTATAGTCACTTAACAGCAGAAATCACAGAAGAATCAGTATTGAAGACATATCAACAGAAATACTCAAGCTGAAGAATATAAAAAAGAAAAAGAAAAGTGAGAAGAGCCTCAGAGATCCTCTCTGGGAGCGTCAATCAATCCTATGGGCTACTATTAATCTTATCAATTGGATATTATCAATCCTACTGATAAATGTATGTTGGAAGTCTCAGGAGAAGAGAGAGAAAATCTCAGATGTACATCAAATCATATGAAGAAATAATGGCTAAATAATTTCCAAATTTGATGAAAAAACTATAGATCCAATAAACTCAATGACTCCAAGTAGCATAGATACAAATAAAGCCACACGTAGACACATCATTGTCAAAATGCTACCATCAAAAGACAAAGAAAATCTTGGGGAAAAAAAAAAAAAAAAACAAGAGAAAAGTGACTCATCATATTCATGGCAACAACAACATGATTAACAGTTGACTTCTCATTCAAAACAAAGGGGACAAGAAAGCACAGGGATGACATATTCAAAATCCTGAAAGACTATATGACTGTCAACTAAGAATTCTAAATCCATTAAAAATGATCCTTCAGATTGAAGGTGAAATAAAGACATTCCCAGGTAAACAAAAAATAAGTATATTTGTTGCTATCCAACCTGTCTTACAATAAATACTGAAGGAAATCCTTCAGGCTGAAAAGAAACTCTACTAAATAGTAACTAGAATCAACATGAAGAGAAAAGAAGTATTATAAAAGATAAATATGCAGGTAAATACAGACTTGTATATTTTTTTTTCTCTTTTCTCTTCGTAACTAGTTTAAAACATACAAGACTGCATAAGGCAATCAATACTTATAAAACTGCACTATTATGCTTATAGCATATAAATATGTAATATATATGAAAATATGAACATAAAGGAGGGAGGAAGAAACAGGACTATCTTGTAATAAGTCTCTGTATTCTGTAAGAACTAATTTAGTACTAATTTGAGGTAGATTAAAATGAGTTAAGATCTGTTTTGCAATCCTGAACAAACCACTTAGGAAACCCAACATATATATAAAAGCAAGAAAGAAATTAAACATTTACTACAGAACAAAGTAGTAAAGGAAGGAGAAAGGAATGAAAGAGGCAGAAATAAAAAAATGGCAGATGTACATCAAATCATATCAATAATTTCATTCAGTATGATTAAACATTCCAATAAAAGGCACAGCTTATCAGACTGGATAAAAATTCAAGTTTCAACTATATGCTACAAATAGGAGACACACTTTTGATTCAAATCTAAAATAGTTTGAAGTTGAAAAGACAAAATAATTGAAATTATATACCACACAAACAAGAACTTAGGAGAATTTGGATAGGTCTCATATTTCTCAGAAAAAAAAAAGATGATTTCAAAAAAACCAGGCTGTTAGAAACAAGGAAGGGCATTTTGTAATATAAAAGAGACAATTCATCAGGAAGATATTACACTGATGAATGTACTCCCACATCTAACAACAGATCTATAAATGAGTGAACAAAAAACTGGAAGAACTTTAAAGAAGAAAATAACTGCTCAACAATAATAACTGGAAATGTTGACACTCCACCCTCAATCATTTGTAATGTGGTGTTCTATTATGACAGAAAATCAACAAAGCTACAGCAAATTTAAATAACTCTATCAGTCAACTGGAACTAACAGCTATCTGCAGAATACTTCACTTGAGATTAAAACACATGAAACATCCTCCAGGGTAGAATATCTATTAGGCCATAAAACAAGACTTAGTATCTTTAAGAGGACTGAAATCATACCCATTATGATCTCTTCTTACACAACACAAATTAGAAATCAACACAGAAGTAAATTTAGAAAATAATTTTGGAATTAACATATTTAAAAATAATTATTGGGTCAAAAAGGAAATTGTATGAAACTTAGAATATAAACTGAATGAAAAATTAACAAAATTGATGAATATTTAACTAGACTGACCAAGAAAAAGGAAAGACACAACTTACCAAAATCAGGAATGAAAGGGAGAACACCAGAACTCACCTTGAAGAAATTAAAAGGTTTACAAGAAAATATTATCAAGAACATTAGTAGCAGGCATGGTGGTAAATACCTGTAACCCCAGCAGCTCCGGAGGCTAAGGCAGACATTTCTCAAGTTCAAAGCTGACTTCAGCAACTCAGTGAGGTCCAGTGAGACCCTGTCTCAAAGTAAAATGTGAAGAGGCCTGGGGATGTGGCTCAGTAATTGAGTGCCCTGTGTTCAATCCTTCGTTTAAAAAAAAAAAAATAGCTCAACAAACAGGACAAGTTAAATGAAATGAGCAAATCTTAGAAAGACAGAAATTACCAAAACTAATTCACAAAGCAATTAGAATTAGACTTTTACAGGTAGAGACTGATTTAGTAACTAAAACTCTTTCTACGTAGGAAATCCCAGGCCCAGACTCCTTCGTTGGTGAAGTTTACAAAACATGTAAGGAAAAATTAAGTCTAATTCTTCACAAATTCTTCCAGAAAATAGAGGTGGGAACACTTTTCAACTCATTCTGTAAGGCCAATATTGCTCTGATACTAAAGCCAGACAAACATATTACAAGAAAAGAGATCTATAAAAAACAAAAACAATATTTCTTGAAAACACAGATTGAATGCTCTGAAACATTGGCAAACCATATCCAGCTCATAAAAAATTTTAAGTTATGAGCAAGTGGTATTTGTCCTAGGCAACAAGGTTGGTATAATACCTGGAAGTAATATACCATCTAAATAGAATAAAGGACAAAAAAGATCATATCAATAAGCAGAAAAAAAATATTTGGCAAGGGGCTGGGGATATAGCTCAGTTGGTAGAGTTCTTGCCTTGCATGTACAAGGCCCTGGGTTCGATCCCCAGCATATATATATATATATATTTGGCAAAATCCAGAACTCTGACCAAACAAGTGTGAAATGAGTTGGGGTATCTAGGAATACATACAGAAAATCAAAGCCTGTAGTTAAAGTCATATTTCATTGGGAAACATTATGCTGTCCCCTAATATTAGGAGCAAAGCAAGTTCTGCCTTTCCTTCTATGTCCCAGTGTGCTAGAGGGTATAGTGAGGGCAGTAAGGTGAGATGGACAAGTGAAGGAACAAATGAATAAATAAAATTAAAGACACCGGATTGAAAAGGAAGAAGTAAAACTGTATTTCTTCAAAGGTAAATGATCTGTTGTGCAGCATCCCCAAACAAACAAACAAGGACCAAGAAGCAAGTCCAATAATGTGGTAGGATACCAGGTCACCATACCAAAGTAAATCATGTACCTGTAAATTATTAGTGAACAAACAGAACATGAGTTAGAAAAATAGTTATAAAGAGTAAAAGAGTCTCCTCTTAGGAAAGAATTGTCTTAAGAAAAAAATTAAGACGTTCACGACTCATACACTAAGATTATTAAAATATTGATGAAAGAATTGTAAGAAGCGTCATGTATTAGAAGATTCATTTAAAAAGCAGTTCTCTCCAAATTAATCTATAGGTTCAACACAATCCCTATCAAAATCTCATAGGTGGAAGCTGAAGAGAAAAAACAAATGAAGAAAAAGGATAAAAAATAGAAGAGATTCTAGTAGAGTAGAAGAAGAGAACCCCAGGGAAGGAGGCCAGGGTAAGAGGAGGTACTAGGGGGAAAAAACTGACCAAATTATATTGTTATATTGTGTGCATGTACAATTACATAACAAACCTTGTTATTACACATAATCATAATGTACCAATAATAATAATGATAAATAAAATTTTAAAGAGTAATTACATTAACGGTTTGGAAATATAAAATGGTTTCTTATGAAAAAAAAAGACAAGGTAATTTGTATATGGAAATGCACTTACCCATTCCTCCATGCTGATACATTGTAGTCATTGTGAAATATGTTGCTATGGGGCTGGGGATATAGCTCAGTTGGTAGAGTGCTTACCTTGCATGTACAAGGCCCTGGGTTTGATCCCCCAGGACCAAAAGAAAAAAAAGAAATATGTTGCTATGAAGTTGGGTATAAAAGTATCTTTGTGGTCCTGCTTTTTGATTTCTGTTTGTTTGTTTGTTTGTTGTTTTGTGTATGCCCAGGAGCAGAATTTCTATATCATATAGTAATTCTATTCTAAATAAGAAACTCCATTCTACTTTCCATGGCAGTTGTAGCATTTTACATCATCACCCGGAGGGCACAGGTTTTTTATTTCTCTATATTCTCTACAGCACTTGTTATTTCCTGTTAACTTGTTTGTTGCTAGTAGTCATCCTAATGGGTATAGGTGGTGCATTATTTTATTTATATTTACATTTCCCCAGTGAGTAGTAATGTTGAGCATGTTTTCATGTGCTTATTGGCCATTTGCATTTCCCCTTTGGGGAAATATCTATTTAAGTCCTTTGGCCACTTTTTTTTTTTTTTTAATACCTGGGATTGAACTCAGGGTCACTCAATCACTGAGCCATATCCCCAGTCCTATTTTTGTATTTTATTTAGAGAGAGGGTCTCACTGAATTTCTCAGCGCCTCGCCATTGCTGAGACTGGCTTTCAACTTTTGATCCTCCTGTCTCAGCCTCCCAAAAAGCTGGGATTACAGGCATGCACCATTGCACCCACCCCTTTGGCTTTTTTTTTTTTTTTTTTTTTTTATTAACTGGGTTGTCTTTTGTTATTGATTTTTAGGACTTCTCTATATATTTTGGATATTATCTGATACATGACATGCAAATATTTTTCTCCCACTCTGTGGTTTCCTTCTTTTTTTGTTGATGAGTATATCTGGATAACAATTCTTAAAATTTTTCATGATGTCCACTTTGTCTGATTTTTTTCTTTTGTTGTCTGTGCATTTGGTGCCATATCCAGGAAATCACTGCCAAATTCAATGCCATGAAATTCTGCCCTGTGTTTTCTTCTGAGAGTTATATAGTTTTAGGTCTTTCTACTCCCAAAGACTTTGGATGTTTATAGCATCATTATGCAAAACAGACCCTGAGGAGAAACCATCCAAGGGACATCAACTGTAGAATAGATTTTTAAATGATGGGGTACTTTCACAAGGGAATATTATATAACAATAAAATGAAGTACTGATACATGTTAATAATGGATGAACTTAAAAGCAGGCTAAATGTAGGAAATCAGAGGCAAAAAATGTATGTGTGTGTATGCATATATTATGATATCATGTAATATGTTATTCATAATGTATTACAACACATAACATATAATATATACACAAATATTACTTATATTAATGACATTATAAATATATATTTTATATTATATATTATATGTATCAATACCTATAATTATATTAATATAATTATAATATCCTATATAATATATACTATACATAGTATATGTATTAATATACTATATAAAGTTATATATGTGTACATACATACACATACATATAAACACTTGGGGTGCCCCCACATTTTAATCACATATATATGTATATATATTATGTATATGTATGTATACATATTATATAAATATATACATATACATGATATAATTTGTTTTATATGAAATGTCCAATAAATCAATATCTCTAATGTCACAAAAGCAGGTCAGTCTCGGGTAGAGACTGATTACAACTGGGCATAAGAAATTTGGGGGGAATGATCAAAATCATGGTAACAGTTTGATAATTCTATAAATGTACTAGAACTCCTTGAACTACTTCAAAAGGGCCAATTATGTATGCAAGTTAGATCTCATTAAAGTTGGTAAGAAAAATATTTTCTAAGGTTAAACCGAGCAACAAATAAGCAGACAAACCACATTTAAAAATACATGTGTTATAAAAGTAAAAATACTTTTAAAATACCATATGGCATATATAATATTAGTGTGTGTATGTACATGTGTATATATGTATGTGTCAGCCTTGTCTTGAACTTCTTGGTCAGTGTTGAAATAGTGTTGCAGTTGTTGAGTAAAAATCAACCCAAGTGCCCTGTCCTTTGAAAATGTTAGGCTAGGTCATGTACTATGTTTTCCTAAGCAATTGTAAGGCTCTTCAGGTACTGGTTTCTTTTATTTATTTTTTATCACCTTCATATCCCCACCCCTAGGAATCCACAAACAGTCAGAGCTCAGCCAATGTTGACTGACACCCCTGAAAGAGTCTGTTATTCCCTCTCAGTGGGGGGAGAACTGCATGTAATCCTTTCCCAACCTAAATTCTTGTGGGAGGAGAAGGAAGGCACAGAGCCATGTATCTGATCAGGACTGAGTCTCATGCAGGGGCCAGGGGAGACCATTCTGGTCCATAACGACAATTGTCACACATTCTTACTCCAAAGGGGGCTTTCAGAGGTCACCTGGCTGAGCTCATGCTTCCCAGCTGGTGACCACCTGTCTTAGTGACTTTAACACTATGCACTGAAAAATAGTAAAAATGTGTACTCTTACTTTGGCTCAAGGCAAGTTTTAAAGATTTAAAGGCCCCTGGATTCTTAGGGTAAGAATTTCTCACTGTAAATATAAAGGACTCTTATCATTACCAAAACATTCTGCAAACAATGCTGTTCCTGGCATTTGACCCAACTTCATATCTGTGCACAAGATAACCATGCACTGATGCCTTCCTATCTAATGTTTTCAAGGTTCCAAAAAGCAGGAACGCGGTAAATAAAGGGGGTATTATAGATGGAATTTCTCTGCAGCCTCACAAGGAGCCTTCTAAAAACACCATAAGCAAAAATCACTAAGTGAAAGAAGCCTAGAAACTCTGCATTGTTCCCACTTTTCTCCTCCCAGACTCCTCAAAGACCTCGGGCTTAAAGACCCCAGGGAACTGGCAGGTGTAGATTTCCATGGAAACCAACCCCTAAAGAATGAAAACCCAAAGAGAGAATTGTGTGGAGTGCCCTCACTCCTGTGTAATTTCCTTGCCAACAGTTTTCGAGGTCAACCTGGCTTATTTCATGAAATTAGAGGCCCTGCTGTCAGGATTTCCCCAGGCAAAAAGGGTTTGCTCAGCTCCATTGGTTGGAAATCCAGAGGCTGGGGTTGTTTTCTGCTTCTTGAAGAACAGCCCTCTCTATTCTGTTTGACTTCCAAACACCTTTTATTCTGGCCTCATTTTAATTAATCAGCGCCATTTAGATTGTGTTTACTTCCTTTAAAATATTCATTTAAAAATAAGATATTTCTTAATAAGATTATTCAAATAGTTGAAGGTTAATGCATTTAAAATATTTAATTTCAAACCACATGAGAGGAATATTTTTCACACTTAGATTGTGTTTGTTTACTTTAAAATAAGATATTAATAAGAAATTCAGATATTCAAAAAATAATCCATTTAAAACATTTTTAAACCTCTTAAGAATAATATATACATATGTATGCAGTATATATATATATATATATATATATATATATATATATATATATATATATATATATACTTTAAAAAATTCTAACAGTGCAGAAAGTAAAAAAGGGGGTAAAGAAAACCCACATAAGTTCCTTTCCCTGGAACAGTGTTGGCCTGAGGAATACTCTCATTAATGTCTGCCAAGGTGGGTGGAGAAATGGGCCTCACTTTTGGAAAAATCTCTGAGGTTGAAATCCATCTGGGAACTCTTCTGTACTTTGCTTTTGTAATTTCATAAAATTGTAGTTTAGATGACTTTGTTCTTCAGCTCATAGACCCAGCTCTTATTGGGTCAGGTGGCAGGTCAGTGGTACTTGCACTTGAGAGACCATCAGGATGATCCTAAGGGGTTGATGCCCCTTGAGTGATCAGGCACTTTCCAAGGAGTTCCTGATTTAGAAGGTTTAAGGTGGCTTCTAAGAATTTGCATTGCTAACCAGCTCTCCCTTGCTGCTTGCTGTTGTAACCACCACCTTTCAAACAGTGCTACATTACATTCCGAAAAATATAGAGAGCTGCCCAGCAGTAGTAATGTGCCATCATATAAATTTTATTTATTTGGTGCTGGGAATGAAATCTAGGGCTTCATATATGCTAGTCCAGCCCATACTATTTTTAACTAATCCCACATTGTTGGACATTTTGAAGTTTTCTGGATTATCTTGTCGTAATCCTCACAACAGCTGAATGGGATAATAACAGCCATCATTTTGAGTATTTACTCTAGGCCAAGCACTGTAAGTTATATTGTTTTATCCTCACAGCAACACTGTGCTAAAGGTATCACCATTATCTCCATTTTACAGGTAAGAAAATTAAGTCACGGAGAAATTAAAGGATGTGATTAAGGTTGGGCGTGGTGGCACATGCCTGTAACCCTAGGAGGCTCAGGAGGCAGAGGCAGGAGTTCAAAGCCAGCCTCAGCAAAAGCAAGGCGTTAAGCAACTCAGTGAGACCCTCTAAAGAAAATACAAAATAGAGCTGGGGATGTGGCTCAGTGGTTAAGTGCCCTTGAGTTCAATCCCTGGTACCCCCTACAGCACCCCCTAAAAAAAGAGGATGTGATTAAGGTCAACCAACTAATAATAAGTGGTGGGTGTTGGGAAGATCCAACACAGATTCCTCTGATTCCAGAGTCAATATGCTTTCCATAGTCTCCACCCACCAGCAATTTATAGGCTAGTAGAAGAATTAAGGATGAGATGCATATGAATTAGACTAATGGTAGTGGTAATTGCCATAAGAAAGGCAAGGAAGGAAGAAGGAAGGGAGCTGGCTTGGCCAGATGGGTAAGAGGGTGCAACTTTGTATCATAGGGACCCTATGCCTAGCATTGCTCTCAGTTGCTCTCATTGCCATCTTGAAATCCTTACTAGTTGTTTAATAGGAATCTCCTGTGTCCATTATGTACTGAGCCCCAGGAGTTATGTAGCCACTCCTGGAGGGATTACTTTACTCTTCAAACTTCAGCCAGCCAAAAACTTCAGCAGTGCCTTTGCTCCTAAACTGGGTATCTACACTGTACACTCTTCCTTGTTCATTCATTTACTATTTCTTGTATCTTCATGGTGAGGAGTGGCAGTGGTCATATTAGAGGTGAAATTTGCACTTCTTTTTCCTATCTGGCTTTTGTGTTAATCGCATATTGACACACTCTTATGCTGATTATTCTACCTTGAATATGCTCAGAGATGCATTCATGTGTACAGAATGAATATCAATAGGAAGATGGTGTGCAGAAAAAAATATCAACAGGAAGACAGACACACAGATAATATAATATACAACTTTCCAAAGTCAGCAGGAATTTCTCTTTCTTTTCCTTTTCCTCTCTCTCCCCTCCCTCCCTTCTTTCTCTTTCCTTCCTTCCTCCCTCCCTCCCCCCTCTTTCTCCATTTCTTTCTTTCTCCCCCTTTCTTTCAAGGGGAGGAGGAGAAGGGAGGGAAGGAATCATTATTATTCTGCTTCTCCTATCCCATGTCAGATTGTTAATATATTGTTCACTATAGTTTATATCCTCTGAAAATGTATTCTTCTTATGTAAAGGAAAGTCATGATTCTGAAATATTGCTACATTAAATGATTTTCATACCTTTCCTAGAGAGAAAGAATTATTTCCACTTTTTCCCACTGAAGCTGAGAAAATTCCATTGTGAACACATTGCACATCAACTATGCCCCAGGGGGGTGTTGCTGTGTGTATTACATATTTCACACCATAACGATGTTATCCGATTTTATAATTAACGTTAAATTTTTATAGGAAAAGTTTCCTTGTTAGACCAGTTGTTAACCTTTCAATGTATTTAAAGCACATTTCATAAGGAGCCATATGCTTCTTCATTGCCATCCTAAGTAGGCTCTATTGCTAAGCATTATGGGATCTGGTAATGAAAGATACCTACACAGCTCCTATGCCCAAGACCAGGGGCAGAATTAAGGGAGCAATGGGAGCCTTAACTCCTGCATTTCCTGACTTCTGTGGGTTTCATTTGCAATTTCCACATTCCAGTAATAGCTCCCTTTCTCACAACCATTCTTTTTCAGTCTGGATTTCCTATTCAATGTCCCTACCTCCTCTCCAGCCCAGGTTATAACTGTTTAAACATTCATATTCAATTTCCTACCACACTGAGCTACATGATTAGTTTACAGTGCATTAATGCCTTCACTATGGGGCCTGATTATTGAGTAAATGTTTCTCCTCCTTGCTGGGCTCATGGACACAGATCTAGGACAAGGTGTATAGTTAGAGAATGCTTAATGAACCTAACAGGCATTGATGCTATTTTCCAAAAACGTAAGCAGCTTACATGAGGGTAGGTTCTCAAATTTATGTTTAAAGTAAAAACACAAAATGGTAAAAAAAAAAAAATGACCATTGAAAACCTCTTACATTATTCCTATAGAATATACCTATGATTTTGCAGAAAGATATAACTGAAGAACAACTAAGCCTGATCTAAAGAAGAAATCAAAGAAGAATCTTTATGCAGCCAACTGGGCACCCCAGAGGTGAAGAAAGGGTAGATGGGGAAGTCTGATTTGTTTCTTCCTCTCTTCTAGGAGCTTACTTATTTTAGGTTTAATATCAAGCATTTCACATCTTAATTTTTCTTAATTGACAGCTTAGTCATGAAAATTAAGAGAAATAGTGGCGTCTCATCAGACAGATGGAGAGGGTGTTAAAATTAGAGCTTGAGCTAAATATGGTGCAAAATTATACATATGGCATTAACTTGCATTTTTGTATCATTGATATTCAGAGAGCCAAGACCTTCTAATTGCATTATCATTCATCTTCTAGAGAATAATGCAGGGATGCAGGAATGTTCAGAGTTGAGATGATGGGATTGGGATACCTGTAACCAAATCAGTCCCTCTTATTTTGAACTAAGGTGAGGCATAGCTGGAAGAGGTGGGTCACTTGGGGGTGTTCTCTGGAAGGCTGTGGCCTATTCCCCCACTTCACCATTTCCTGACCCCACTATGAGGTGAGCAGCTTTCTCTGCTTGGTCCTTCTACCTTGATGTCCTGCTCACCTTGGGCCCAGAGCAATGGAGTCAGCCATCTATGGACTAAGAAATCTGAAAGCATTAGCACCTAAATATACTTTTCTTCCTCTAAGTTGTTCTTGTTAGTTATTTTGGCCACAGCCAAAAAAAGCTGAATTAAACAGTAGCTTTGAAGTAGGACCTGAGATTGCGTTCCCAACATGGTTCTAAGTCATGCTGCTGATTTTGGTCTACAGATTACAGACTGCTTGTGGGGTAGTCAGAGTCTAACGGAACAGTAGTGGAAACTAGAAGAGAATGGTCATGGCCTATAGAATAAAGACTTCTGTATTCTGTGCAAAATATCTTTTTTTTTTTCTCAATTTATTCACCTGAGAACAGAGTATGTAAGGGTGGGTATTATGTTAATGTTTTTTCATCAAATAGATGTTTAATCCTAGTTGGAACGAATGTACAAAATACTATGAATGTGAACATATTTGTTATTCTCTTTATATACGCTTGTTTTCATTTTAACATTAGAAAAATCAAATGCTGAAACTGTTTATAGCTACTATCAAGGTGTGAGATTTGATGGCCAACAAATACATGAAAAAGTGGAAGGTGATGGCCCACATCTGTAATCCTAGCAACTCATGAGGCTAAGGCAGAACATCACAAATTTGAGGCCAGCCATAGCAATTTAGTTAAATGTGGTACAAAATTATACATATGGCATTAACTTGCATTTTTGTAACATTCGTATTCAGAGAGTCAAGACCTTCTAACTGCATATAATTTATCTTCTAGAGAATAACCCTGTCTCAAAGTAAAATACAAAAGGGGCCAGGGTTATAGCTCAATGGTAAAGTACTCCTGGGTTCAATTCCCAGTATGTGTGTGTCTATGTGTGAAAATGTTTAACACTTTAGCCATCAAGAAAATACAACTCAAAACCACACTTAAATTTCATTGAGAATACAAATAATAAATGCTGCAGATGTAGGAAAAAAAGAAAGACTTGCACATTATTGGTGGGATTGTAAATTAGTACAATCATTCTGGAAATCAGTATGGAAGTCCCGCAAAAGACTATGAATGGAACAGCCATATGACCCAGCTATCCTACTTCTGGGTATTTATCCAAAGGAATTAAAGTCAGCACTGTTTGTACACACACGCGCGCACACACACACACACACACACACACATTACTGTGGAGTTTTATACAGCCATAAAGAAAAACAAAATTTTACCATTTGCAGGAAAATGGATGAAACCTGAGAACATAATGCCGCAGTCTGGCTGGGCACAAATCACGAGCCACTCAAGCAGGAACAAACTTTATTTCCGAAATCCACCAGCCACACTCCCCGGGAACTCTCCCGAATGCCACCCACGCGGCTCCTCCAGGAACACACCACACACCAACCAGAAGTCCCACCACCAGAACTTCACCAACCAACTCGAACTCTTCAGGAATCCCTGCGAGAGCTCAACCGGAACTCAACGGGAACTCCGCGAGAACTCAAAAGTCATCATCATTTTTTTTTATATTTATTTTTTTTTTTAGTTTTCGGTGGACACAACATCTTTGTTTGTATGTGGTGCTGAGGATTGAACCCAGGCCGCACGCATGCCAGGCGGGCGCGCTACCATTTGAGCCACATCCCCAGCCCCAAAAGTCATCATCTTAATGGCTCGCTGGCATCACCTCTCAACCACTACTTCTGGCAAAAATGCCATGTGTCATCCTGACTGGGCTGTGGCCCTCAACAGAATTATGTTAAGCAGGATAAGTCAGTCTCAGGAAGTCAAGGGTACGTTTTTTGTCATCTGTGGAAACTAGAGAGTAAAAAGGAAACAAAGCAGGGGGTGGTGGGATCTCATGAAACTTGAAGGGAGACTAGTCATATAAAGGAGAGGAAGAGGAAACAGGAGAGGAGAAAAGGAGGTACCAGGGAATAAATGACCAAATTCTGTCATATGCATGTACAAATATGTCACAGTGAATTCCACTAGTTTTTTTTTTTAATTATAATGCATCCATAAAAAACTTAATTAGGAGAAAGATGTGCGATTTGAATTGCAGACTTAGAAGACTAAACACCCATAGGTGAAAATATCTCTAATGAGGATAGCAGCTTCTGGTTGTCTGTCTTCTGTGATTGATGTTTCTCTTTTACTTTAAAAGTACTCCCCCAGCTTGAAATTTTCTAACCTTATCTAATATCTGTTTGGAATTTAACGATCTTTTAAGTTGGAAACCAATTCTTTGTGTCTAATTTAAATTTTGCTACTTAAAGGATGTTTGTCCTTGGACAAGAACTCAGTCAAGTGAGAGAATATAAATCTACCACGTATTTGAAGAAATTACGGTAGGATTTACGTCCCTTATGCCAGGCACTGTCATCTGGGTATTCCACTGGCTTTCATCTAATAATTGGAGCTTCACTCTCCTTCTTTATCCCGTAAACCAAATGTCTGATAGTTTTGCAACAATAATGTCTAACTTATCAGACCCCCTAACATCACATTCCGGACTTTGATAATAAAGATTCACATTCCTCAAGTACTTAACTCATTCTCTTTTTATTCTTCTTTAAATTTTCTATCCTCTAAGACCATATAGAAACTAATGGAACAGATTTTAGAGAAACTTAAAAAAATAAATTAACCAATGGGATGAAAATAAATTACTTTTTTCTTTCGAAGGCAAAGTAGGTTCATACATTCATCAAATTTCCCTAGAAGAAGCTGCTTTGGGGGTATTTAGCTTTTCTTATTATTATTATTTTTTTTAATCAGAAGGACTGAAGATAAAGTCCCTGGTGAGAGGGTGGAGTGCGCTCTAAGGGTGTTGGAGTGGTGAGGTTCAGGGTGAGGCTGCTGACCAGGGTGCTGAGAGGGAAAATTAAAGGTGCAGCTGCCTGCCCTTTCCAGTGAACAGTGGAGAGGCACAAAGAACCCTGGTGTTCCTCCCTTAGGGTGGCTGGTATGGAGTCCAGTGGGTGGTCAAAGAAGAGCATTTATTTTCATAAAGAAAACAACAACATTTTAGAGGAGTGTAATGTATTTTGATGCATTGCAAGAATTCCTCGTAGAAAATACTTGTTGATGCTTTCTATTTGCCCAATTAAATTGAAAAGATGCTTTAAAAAATAAATTTTAGCTCCTCTAGCCTTTCCACAATACTGCATTATTTTTCATGAGATTAGATAGCTGATATATAGAGATATATATAGTAGAGTATCTATCTATCTATCTATCTATCTATATAGATAGATAGATAGATAGATAGATAGATAGATATAGATAGATACATACTGAAATATATCCTTTGGTTCAATTCTTTTGTACTATATAATTACAGAATCTCCATTGCTATCTTTAGGAGGAATCATTTGAATATTTCATTTTTAAAACTTTTAAAGTTAAATAGTCCCAAATCACAGTGAATTAAATCAGATATGATTTTTTTTTCTTTCACTTAATGGGAATCTTGGAAGGAATTAGTGCAAGGATGAAATGAAAGTTCTATAGCCCCAACAAGGTCTTAGGATTTTTCTTTCTTTTACAGTGTTATTAACACACAACTTCCCAAAGATTGCCTCAGAACTGAAAGATGGCTGCCATGGCACCAGCCATAGCATCTATTCTGTAAACAGGAGGAAGGAGGAAAGGAGAAAACATTTCTATTCCTATTCCTTTCAGCAAGCTCCGTTTGGAGAACTATCATGGATATCCCACAAAACGACTTTCTGTTCTATCTTATTACCCACTCTGATCTTCCAGATGGTTAAGGACAGGTAGACTGTAGCTGCCCCCAACAATAGGGGGATTCAGTTCATATGAATATTGTCTAGGCAACTGGTAGAATAAAGCAACTGCTTCAGTTGTGGTGGGGTGGAGGGTGATCACTCAGATACGGTAGTTCCTCAATGGTAGATGGAATTGGTCACTCCTTCAGTGCCCCCTTGTGCCCAACGTACGGCAACAGGATAATGCAATCACGAATTCAAGAAAGAAACTTCTTGAAAAAGCTCCCTCCATTATAACTAAGGTGTAGTCCTATGTAATTTTAGCTACTAGAAAAAAAAATAAGTACATTTAAATAATATATATCTTTATTATATTAGAACAAAAAGTAGCAATATTGGGGCCTATGTTTATGCTAATGTTCTCTTATCAAAAGAATGGGTTTTACTTTATATTTAAATTGGAAATTATTTCTTTTCTTCTATTTATGCTTGGTCTTATTTTAATTTGGATTAGTTGATTGATCTTTAAGCTGCCAAACGACTTCAACATATATGTGAACTCAATTTAAGCTAGATGCAAGAGTCCTGTTTTATTTTATTTTATTGGTACTGGGGACTGAACTCAGGGGCACTTGACTACGGAGCCATATCCCCAGCTGTATTTTGTATTTTATTTAGAGACTGGGTCTCACTGAGTTGCTTAGCCCTCATTGCTGAGGCTGGCTTTGATCTTTGATCCTCCTGGGGCTACAGGTGTGTTCAACTGCGCCCGTCTTTTTTTTCTTTCTTTCTTTTTTTTTTATTTGCATAGCTGTCTGAAAAGCCTTGGAGCCTGAGTTGTAAAAGTACCAAAAAGCACGGTCATCCAACAATGGATACACATAAAATGGCAAAAAATAGAGCTTCCCACACCCCTGTGATGGGTGGGCACCCACTGAGCACTGCATTGGCCCTGCTGTTATGGCTTCCCCTAGAGTCCCCAGCAACATGTAAAGTTATCATCCATGCAGACAAACTTGCCCCTTACAGAGGAAGACTCTGAAGATACAGAGGAGAAACAACCCCTCACAGTCTCATAGGCCAGAGTAGAAACTAGGACTCGTCCAGAGCTCATGTTAATGCCAAAGTGTCACCATGGTTTGCAGAGACTTAGAGGAGAGGCTGCTTAGATGGTGACTCTTCCGTGGTAGGGCTGGGTTGGGCGCTTTCTTCTCTATCACGGACACTCGGCCTGTTCCAAACCTCCTTTAGAAAAAAACAGGTCAATGCCGTTGGAATGCGATTGCCAATAACAAAATGAAAATGTTTCTTCCACTAAAAAATAAATCTTCTGTCTATAGTAGAGAGTAATTCAACCTGGGGGAAGAGGAATGAGAAGTTTGGGGACTTATTTTCAATAGAAGATCCTGCAAGTGGAAGAAAAGTCCCGAAACTCTGGTTTTACTGAAGCACATTATGTGTACTTGAAGCAAGAGTATGAAGCTCTTAAAATTCTGCCCTTTCAAATCTTTAAAAAGTTATGTAGGAGAGTTATAAGTACATTAGATGAAAATGAACACGTTCCCTCAGTCAATGTATTTTAGGAGCATTGAGAAACTAAAAAGAGAATGGTTAGAGTCATTGAACTTCACCTGGTAATTTTCTGGGGAAAAGAATAAGCTAAGTGACCCAGGGCTATATTACCAAAGAAAAGTGAGAGAGAGAAAAAAAGCAAGACACACTTTTAAACAGCATATCTAACAATCTGCACTGTGATTCTTATTTTGGGTAAGAACTTTATTTTATTTTTTTAACTTTTCCTGAAAATCTGATCCTATTGAACAGTTCAATAACAACAACAACAAAATAGACAACCTCTGTAGGTTTAGTCAGTAAAAATCTAAATACAAGTGAGATATCTTTGCTAGTTCTATGTCCATATAAGTTAGATGGAAAGTAGGAAAATCCAATCTGGCCTTGTCTTACTTTCTATCTTATCTGATATTTCTTTTAATTGGATTGTGGAGGAATTTCATGCCGTTTCTGCTTATTCAATCACCATTTTTGTTAGGGGTCTTTTCTCACCTTAAGTCCATCTGTAAGAAGCAGTTACAGCTTTGTCCCAAAGGTAGTGAGTAGGTGAGAAGGGAATGTGACCCTTAAAGCCACTTCCTCTACTCAGCAATGTCTTTGCTCCTCTCTAAGTATGACCTGAAGATTGTCACAGGGGCCTCACTGAGGAGCTCATTTGAAGTGCAGCTCTTAGGTCTTCACTCCATCGAATTTTAGAAATATCCTGTGTCAATTATGTGCACACTAAAATTTGAGAAGCTGCCTGTGGTTTATACAACACCTGTAATCGCTGATTATGAAGCTAAAAGAGTCTAAAATATTCTTCCTATGATTTGCCTACTGAATAAAATATTTAAAATATAGCTTTCTATGTCTTTGCTTAACATTTCTTTTTTTTGCCCCTATATGATGCCAACAACTATTGTATTGAACCACCTTGGCTTTTTTCTTGGCTGACTTATTCATTCCACAGATCTGTATTAAATTCTCTACATGTCAGGAATAATCAAAAGATTTTGATGGTTGCCTCTCTCTTTGAGAAATTCAAAATCTAGTCAGGGAGCAAGCAAAATGAGTATTTCAAGAATCCGCAGCTCAGATATTTTAACTTCACAGATATTCAACTTCAACTGGGTCAAGGAACTTCCTGGTAGCATGATGGAAGCAAAGGAAACTTCCCCCAGGAAAATGTTTACAATTTCAGGGAATCCAGAGTCCTGCTGAACCCTCTGTAGAACTCCTCAGGTATGTTTCCCTGACCTGGTATTCATCAGTTGCAATGTTAGGGGCTACCAACTCTCAGAGGTATCTGCCACCCTGCAATCATAAAATTCTATGTTTATGTGCATATTTCTGGGAGAAGAAATCATCATTGTAATCTGGTTGACAAAGAAACCCATTCTCCAAAACGCAGGTCTGGTAGATAATAATAATTTTGAAGGTTTATATAAGTTTTTCCTACTGAGAAAAGTGTCCACATGCATTATTCTCAGTGACCCAAGAGAGTGGGTCATTGGAGATTCAGAGCTGGGTCTAAAGAATAGGAGAGCTTAGTTTGAACTCAGATCACTTTTCCTTTTCTATGAAGCAGCTGTGCCCTTAAGGGATCTTTCTTCCTCAGATCTCACATCTACCATATTCACAAGTATTTCTGAAGAGGTTCTGACTCCCAAATCTTAACCCTCCCTTAACATTGACAATCAACTCTAACATTTAGAGCAGGAGAGGAGTTCTTAAGCAAGGTGCTCCTGGGTTTTCACTGTGAGATCCTTCCTGACCAGGAAGAAAAATCAAGAGATGAAGGATGTACAATACAATGAAATTCTCTTTCATAGAGAGTATAATTAGATTTTTAAAAATAATTTTGCTTAAAAGGCAGCTGTGTTGGGCTGGGATTGTGGCTCAGTGGTAGAGCACTCTCCTAGCACGTGCAGGACCCTGGTTCGATTCTTAGCACCACATAAAAATAAAGGCATTGTATTGTGTCCATGTACAAAAAAGATTCTCTCTCTCTCTCTTAAAAAAAAAAGCAGCTGTGTTGTGGACACATTTTTTCCTTTGGATAGGATTAATTAAAGATGGTTTGAAGATTAATTTAATAAGGCTAAGTTTACTCAGAATGTCAGCTGTATTTCACACTGCTGGTATTTCAAATTATAACTCTTTGTGTTCCTTTTTCCTTGAATAATTTTGGTTGTCTTCATGAATATGAGCAATCATACTATAGTTTTCTTTGAAATATTTTATGCTTTAAAGTATTTTCTTCTTGGCCATTAAGAACTAAATACACAAAGCACACAATCTGATAAAATATACTCATTTTTTCTTTAACTGTAATTTTTTTTAATTAGCCACAAATATTGAACAAGATCATGAATCATTCTACATTAGCAAAAATTGGCATGTTACTTCCTCAAAGCTGAATTTCTTCAAAGAGTATTGAAACTTTGGGAAAAAAACTGTCTTTTTGGAGTAGAATGATTCATAAATTGTTTGAGAATGTAGGCGATGATTTCTTAGTTTTTAAGCCTGCAGTTCATGTATGAATTATAGTGCCTAGAACAGTCTCATTATTTTGTTTTCATTTACTTAATAGTAACAATTTACTATAATTGAATCTTTTAATCGAGAAATAGCAGGGCGCTTTACAAGCATTAATTAACGCTCCCATCTCCTCAATGCGGTAGGTAAGTGCTAACCCTGTTTTATGAATGGAGAACTTCAAGAACAGAGTTAAGTGACTTGCCCAGGGCCACCCAAGAAGCCAGGAGAAGAAGACCCAGAAAAACTACCCATTCTTGGTCTGGGCTGATGCTCATCCCATAGATTCTCAAAGTGGAAGCAGGCCCCTGTTCTTCTAATTTAGGTGAAATCTGAGAATAAAGAGAAAACATGGGAAACCCTCTAATCTTTACCCTCTTGCTTCATAAATGAGGAAACTGAGTCACAGGACTCTGATGTGATTCCACCACCCAATTTGCTTGTGCATTCATTCATTCAAGAAATATTCACTGAATACCTGTTGCATGGCAGGCATACTGAGATTATAGAAATACAATGAACGGAAGAGAAAAAGTCCCTATTCTTGAGGACCTTGGGTAACTGTGGGAGGGAGAGAGTCAAACAAGTAGACAAATGGGTTTTCTACTGTATCAGATTGTGATACGTGTTTTTGTTATTATTATTATTAAAGAAAACAAAAGGGGAGAGGAAGTGCCAAATGTGCACAGGAAGAGAGGTGTTGCTGGTTGATTTGATGTCACTAAAAACTCATTGATGATAGAATATTTGAGTAGAAGTAGGAGGGGAGGGAACAAGTCCTGCAGGTAGCAAGAGGAACAGCTTTCCAAGCCAAGACAGAACAGCTGCAAAAGCCCCGAGGTAGGAGAGTACTCGGCTCACTTGAGGAATGAATAGTGAGTAGGACAATTTATCCAGGATAAGTGAGCAAAGAAGAGAGTCTTAGGTGGTGAGATCAGAATGCAAAAGGAAGCGATATTTTAAAGCACTTTATCAGCCAGTTGTGAAGACGTGGACTTATCCCCTGACTGACATGTGAAGCCATGAGAAGATTTGGGGAGAGGAGTGATGTAATCTGACTTCACATTTCAGAATGATCCCTCTGGTTGTTATGTAAAGAAGAGTCAGGAGCACATGGGGGAAATTGTGTCAGTAAGACAACTAGTTAATGGTCAAGGGATTATAGTAACATTGAAAATCAATCTGAGCCAATGGCGGGGAGTAAGAAAAGCTGTCAGGAACTGAATTGCCACAGCATTAAATTCCAACTTCAAGGCACAAGAGCTTCTCGTTCTTATTCCAGGTATTTAGTGAGCTTTAGAAGATTTAAAAATATTCCCTTCAGGTGAATAGCAGCAACTGAATCTAAACTTCCTCTAATGTGTGTTGGTTTTGTGTCATCATGCATTTTATAGTCACAGAACAGCCACAGTAGAATTAAATTCAGGAAGGTAGTGGTGGGGACAGACAATGTTTTCCTCATCAGGATTGTTCCATTTTCTTTCTTCTTCTTTTTTAATTATTTTTTTTTTTAGTTGTTGATAGACCTTTATTTTATTTATATATATGGGGTGCTGAGAATCGAACCCAGTGCCTCACACATGCCGGACACATGCCAGACAAGTGCACTACCGCTGAGCCACAGCCTCAGCCCCCTGGGTTGCTCCATTTTCTTAAAAGGGAAACCCCCAGCAGATGTTTTCTTACCTCTCATTGGTCAATAACAGGACCACACAATATTCTGAGACTCTTGTTTCACTGTTGAAAGAGACAAGATTACTTTGTCTGGTCTAGAGCATTTGTGACTCATCTCTTGTATGTATATGGAGGAGATGCATTCCCCAAGATTAAGGTCTCTTTGCCTGCTCTTGAACACAAACTCAGGAGTCTTTTAGTCTGAGAGGAGGGATAAGAGTGGAGCAAGGGAGTGTCACGATGAATACTTTAGGTAGGATAGTTTGGGCTGGCTTTTCTAGACTTGATATTTCAGCTGTGATTTGAATCTCCTCAAGGAAAAGGAATTCAACCTGGTTGGTTAGAGAAATGAGTATATGCACAGTGACTAGAAATGATAAAATATGAGTTTGACAGATAGATAAGAATGAGTTTAAGAGTCTGGATTGCATTTACATACCATGGGAGGATTTTAAGTGCAAGAATGACTAGATCTCATTTACATTTTCAAAAAAAGTCACTCTGGCTATGGAGTAGACAATTCATGGCAAAAGAAGCAGAGATGGATTCGAAGGTTATTTCAGGCTCACGTGGCAAGGAACTGAAGCCTCCAGCCAAAAACCAGCAGGGAACTGACCCTTCCCCAGTTTTGACAACTGCAGTCCTGACTGACAGTGAACCACAACCTCATGAGTGACCCAGAACCATCCAGAAAAGTTCCTTTCACTTTCCTGACTCTCAGGAACTGTGTGAGATAACAAGAGCTTACTGTGTTAGACACTCTCTTTTGGAATAATTTATTATGCTACCGTAGATTACTATCATAGGTAGTAGCCTTGGAAGTGGAGAGAATTGGGATTTTAGAGAATTTGGACACTGTATAATGAACGAAGGAGAAAGAGTCTGATCAAAGGTAGCTTCCCATATCGTTCACTTGAGCTACTGAGGGATGCTAGTACAATTTACTGAAATAAGAAAATTTATAGGAAAGAAAATGTTTTCAGTATTCCTACAGGGTAGGGATAGATCAGAGTTTCATTTTAGGCCATGTGAGGTTTGAAATGTTGATTATTTGTTAAGTTGGGCAACTGGCTATGGGTCTGGAGTTCTGGGGGAAAAAAATCGTAAGTGGTAAAATAGACTTAATAATTTCTAAAATATAAGTGGCATTTAAAGGCTGTGACACTGGATGAAATAGCCCAGAGGGAGAAGAGAGGAAAAGAGGGAACCCAGAGCATGAACTTGGGCCTACTCAACACTGTTGTTCTCATTGTAAACATTGATCGGGGAGTGAAATATGAATATCCATATTAAAACACAGCTCCCTCTACAAATTAAAACTCAAAAGGGGAACACATGTAAGTGTTAAGTTGCCCATTCTGGGCCTATTCAATATGGACATTACTGCTGAAGAAACCCTTCAGACCCGTTTATGAAGTGGCATTTGTGCACTGTGACTATGTGTTAAGATCACTATGGGAACTTTACCTCCTGAACTTCCTGACATTTAGTATATTTTCATCTGAAACCTTCCTATTGTATGACCATAAAGTTACGAGTTAAACATATATGGCTATGCACAGCAGCTTCCAATGGGTCTAAATGTCCAGGGAAACATGTACCATGATATTAGCTCTTTATGAGTGTGGAGAAGTCTGAGGAAATGCATTTCCATTTCATATTCCATAGCAAATTATAGCTCGGTATGGGCCTTTAAAAAATATATTTGCTTTACTTCAAACAACTCGCTTACCCTGAGTTTTTCCAGGAGTGTTGGCCTGTTATACTTCTGAGGCCTCTTTTATAAATGATGTGGTATTTCAGAACCTTGTCAGCCCCAGGCTCCTTGAAGCAGGCAGGAGGGTTTCTCTACGGCTATAAAGAGTTTGCTTAAGGAAATCTAAAAGAAGTCTTCCATTTGAGGTCAAGTTCCTTTGCACTGAAAACGTAGTCTTCAATATATGAAGTTAATATAGCATATTGTTGGCGATCATGAGGACACATGTTTAACACACTTTGTGGAAAGATGCTAAAGAGTGATTGAATTTCTTCTCAGTCTCTTGTATTGGCAGAATAACAGGACTAAAAAATATGGGAACTTCTTGAAGGTTGACTATGAATAATTTCCACTCCATAGACTTTTCTTTTCCTATAATAAGGAAGACCGAGCCCTCGGGGAATGAAGACTTTTGATGTGATTTTGCAATTTGTGCTCCTCTAAGAATACCCCCTCCAGGCCCTGTATGTCAATCATGACATGCTACCAGCAGGTGGCAACAGTGAGTACAATAGCGTTGAAAACCCCAACTCAGAAACTGCAGTTAACTAGGAAGGGTGGCATACTTGTGGATGCAGTGTATGCAAAATGCAGAAAGGAACTGCTATTTGTTGAAAAAGAAATGTGTCTTACCACTCTGTCTCACATCTTCAAAAGCCCATATTTTCTCTTCTTCCAAGATTGATTTGGACCACAGGTCAATACTCTATTACGCAGAGGGAGGTCCTTTTAATAGCCTGTAGGACTTTGCCTTTACATCAAGGGGAAGGTGATTTGCCTTCATTTGTTAAGGCATTCTCATTTTCTGACTCGCCTGCCCCTAAGGACCTCCTAAAACAACTCTGAAAAGCAAGTGGCAAGAAATAATTTATTACTTAGAACACTTAGCAGGAAACAGCTCATTTGAACCTGTGAAGTGGAATATCAGAAAGCCAGGAGGGCTATTTGCAAGAATGACAGATCTTGATGGATTTTAAAGCAGGCATCAGGGATTCACTGACTTGAATGCAATCTTATTGACAGGAGTCCCATTTCTTTGCAGATACTACCTCACAGAAAGGGGATTTTCCACCTGCAATGGCCTTCATATGGTTTCAGAACTAATGTCAGGACAGATACAAGATGGTACAGTAGACATGGTATGTATACCACCAATGAGGGCTTAAATGCTCTTTCAGGTCCAAGGAGCAAGGCTATTTGAGGGGAGGTCATGTGAAGGTGAGTGTTCTTGGGATAACATTTGCTTCATGAGGTACAAACCCTTGGAGGAGCACCTTTTGCAGGCAGTGGATGAGAAAAAAGAATAATAAGGACCTGCCTTGCATTTGGATCTGCTGAGTGCAGAATTACCTTGCAGACTTGAGAAGACAGTAGGGCCCCAGTCATCATGATGCTCCAAGGGCAATAAATGCAAAAATGTGAGGTCATTCTTGCAGGCATAGCCTTAGTGGGGCAGCTCTTATCTGGTCCTTCCAAGGAAAGGAAGCAAGTGTATGAGCATTTTATGGAAATCAATTGCCTTCCATCCCACTTGGAATCTGTAGTGTTTGCACCTTCCTGAGGCACAACTGCAGTCATTTTTGGGGCCTGGTCCCCACTTCACTCCCTCTTGAGGCCAACAAATTGTCCTATCACTAGGTGCATACCGTGTCTGTGTTACAATCTTTAAAAGAACACAGTATAAGACATTGGACTCTGACTTTGCCTATAACTGACATCTGAATGCTGGCAAGTCACATAATTTTGGCATTTCCATTTACTCATCTGTCACACAGGGTAATGATTCTTTCTTAGAGACCTTACAGAATATATAATAGTGGTAATTAATTATAATTATTGCTTATGCATTTGCTAATTGCCAGGCCCTCTGACTTAGCTCTATAGATCTATGTCTGAGGAGAGTTGAAATCCTCCCAACACCCTCTAAGGCCCTGTAAAATATGTCTTCTCTACCTCCAACCTCATTTCTTCTTGCTCTCCTTCCACCTGATGCTGGTCTGCCTGCTATGTATTGAGTACTTAGGGTCTTCCTCTTGCACATTTCTTTTGCCTGATTCTCTCTGCCTCTGGATATGAACTTAGTGAAATCTCTCATCATCTTCCAATCTTTATTCCAAACTTAATTAAGTCTACAAGGACCACACTTAAAAATTGCAACCTGCCCCCCACCCAGACCTTTAATATTACTGATGACCTATTTCTGGGTTTCATTTTTCCATATTTCATAGCACTTACCTATTAACTATGAGTGCTATTTAATGTCTGTCTCCCCTAATTAGAATATAAGTTCTTTAAACACAGGAATTTTTGCCTGTATGTTTGTTTTTGATGGAGTATCCCAAATACTTTCAAGTGCCTGACATGGTAAAGCATTCAGTTTATATCTGATCGATGAATCATAGCACAACAGTACTGTTATACACACACACACACACACACACACATACCCCTACATCCACAAATGCACACTCATCCTTATACTTACATAAAGGATTTAAATTTATTTCAGATCTTGATTAGGTTTGATGATAACCTATGCTGCATTCATATTAGAAATGTTTAATATGCATTTCTAGTATGAAATGCTTAATATACTTTTAGGTGGATATGCTAACTTTTTTTTTCTAACTTGATTTTCTTAGTTTGGGCTGTTACTGGATCATTTTCATAAAAGAAAATACCTCCAATTTCAGAAATAGTATACCTCATTTTATAGACATTTGTTAGAAAGTATAGTCTTTCTAATGTGAGATAACAGTGAGATGATATAAATGAAAAATTCGAATCTAGGAAGGTTTTAAGAAAAATGCACTTTTAATGCTTTCAGTATATGAAGTAATGGTAAGCAAGCAACTAAGATGTTACAAATGAATACCTGCTAGACCTAGCTGAATGAATAGATAAGAATCATTTACAATTAACACTGTCTGTATGCAGTTGGGTACTTGTAAATGTGTTTGAAAACAATTTGTTCTCTTAAGTAAATTTAAACATGCCCACCTCCACCCTTGTTTACCTTATTAATTTGCTTAATCAGTCTATTTTCTATAGATAATGGGAAAGTAAACTGCACCGACCATAGCAAAGCCATCTTCTAATTGCCACAAATTATAAATCACAAAGTATCTTCATTAATGAGATTCTTTCTTGAAAAAGTGACGTTCCATAATGTAAATACTAGTTGAGGTTTCCAGGGCTGTTTTTGGACTATGGCAAAAACACTCCTATGGCATCCAGAAAATGTTTGAGCCACAAAATGTGAGTTTTATCCTACTTACAAATGAATATTGGTGAACAGAGGTGAGGGTCACTTCAGTTCAATTTAGTTCAATGGGTGGTTGGCTTAGTTTTCTCCGTTTGGGCTGTTACCGGGTCAAGGAAACCTGCCTACTTTTGCTAGGTACTTTGCATCTTCCCTTGTTTGGAGTGAGAGATTCTAGTTTCTTCTGCAATAGCCTCAGGATTGTCATTTAGCTTTGGCCCAGTGCTCATGCGGAGTGCTAAGTGCACTATTTCCCCAGACAGGACATTGCATGATTGCATAGTTCTAGATGTTAGAAAGTGCTTCCTCATGTACAGCAAAAACTTCATGCGTGGCCGCCATTGACTGTAAAATCTGCCTAATGATAGAATAAGGTCTATTGACCTCTTTTTCCCCCTACTTTCAAGATCCTTTCTCAAGAAAGCCACTAATAACATTGGTTTTAGTTTTTTCTTCTCCAAATCATATAAGATTATTTCTTAGTAGTTTCTCAAGAAAGTGAATATCCACATACATACAAAAACAGTTCATCTTTTTCTTTAGAGGTTTGCCATTTTCTTTTGTATTGGTTCTTTTTCAGTTATACAGAACATTAGGATTCATTTTGACAAACTTACAAAAGCATGGAATATAATTTGTTCTAATTCAGTCTCCAGTACTTTCCCTTGCCCTCCTCTCCTCCCTCCTGGTCTCCTTCCCTTTACTGTTCTTTCTTCTATTTACTTACAGTTTTGTATTTTTTTAATTGGTATCTTGTGGATGTCCATTGTGGACCAAGACTCACTGTGGTATATTCACATATGTACACAGGAAAGTTAGGAGAGATTTATTCTAAAGTTCTTTCCTTATTCCATTCCTTCTCTCTCCTACAATCTGTTTCATCTACTCCATTGATCTTTATTCTATTGAATACCTTCAAGTGCCTTTATTCTATTGAATTGAAGGCATTTGAGATACTCCATCAAAAATAAATATACAGGCAAAAATTCCTGTGTTTAAAGAACTTATATTCTAATTATGGGAGACAGACATTAAATAGCACTCACAGTTAATAGGTAAGTGCTGTGAAATATATAAAAAAATGAGACCCAGAAATAGGTCATCAGTAATATTAAGGGTCTGGGTGGGGGGCAGGTTGCAAATTTTAAGTGTGGTCCTTGTAGACTTAATTAAATTTGGAATAAAGATTGGAAGATGATGAGAGATTTCACTAAGTTCAAATCCAGAGGCAGAGAGGATCAGGCAAAAGAAGTATGCAAGAGGAAGACCCTAAGTACTCAAGACATAGCAGGCAGACTGGCACCAGGTGGAAGGAAAGCAGGAAGAAATGAGGTTGAAGGTAGGAAAGACATATTTTACAGGACCTTAGAGGGTATGGGAGGACTTCGACTCTCTCCTATTGGGGAAGGGGTTACCAGGGATTGAACCCAGGGTTGCTTAACCACTAAGCAACATCCCCAGCCTTTTAAAAATATCTTATTAGAGAGAGGGTCTCACTGAGTTGCCTAGGGCCTGGCTAAGTTGCTGAGTCTGGCTTTGGACTTGCAATCCTCCTGCCTCAGCCTTCTATCTTGCTGGATTAGGAGCATGTGTCACCATACACAGTCGTGATTGTGTCATTTTTGACTACAGGAGGAAATCTTTAATTAGTAAGGAAGTCAAAGGGAAAAAAAAAGACTTTGCTCTGAAGAGGTTTATGCATAGGCAGCTTCTCATGGGTACCAAGCATATGTAGTATGAGACACATGATTACTTCATGGAGAAGTCCTGAGGGACAGACACCTGTTATTGGTGCTTGTTTCTTTCAGTTCTTACTCTGATGCCATTACTGACATCATTGGTCCTATAAACATCTGAGTTTGATAATTGCTTCTGTTATTCTAGAGAGGATAACACTGATGTGCAGATTGACTGAGAACCTGTCCAGATAGTAAGCAAATTTCACCAAGAATCAAATCTAATTCTTTGGACCTCCATGAACAACTGTGAGAGAAGTTATGTGGAGTACACCTATCAAAAATGAAAACTGCACTGCCATATATAATCGTGATTTGAAGTCTTCACTGTGGTACCCTAGCTTTTTCTATTTGATCCAAAACAAGAGGAGGTAACATCTTAGGTCCTTATTTGGTCTCTAAATACACTGCTTGGAGAAATAGCTAGACACACAGCAACTGTCAGTCTGAGAATCAGTTTAAGGTATGATCAGTATAAAAATCATAATTAGCAAAAACTATGCATTCTTTTCTCAAACTCAAGTAACAGAATTATCAGGAGGAGATTAAATATTGGAATAGAGTAAGGTGAAAAGAGTAATGAAGGAAAATCACCTTCAACTTAAAAATAGGGACATCTCCTATCAAAGGGGATTCTTGCAGTGGGTGTCTTCCATCACTACAATGATCCTTTTAAAGTCCCCCTTTTCTGCTCTACCTCTATGGTGGATTTTATTTGTTGGAAAATGAGGACAGGGCCCCTGAGCTTTTGGGAACATTCAACCTACTTTATAGAGCTATTCAGGGGGGCTGGAGGGGACAGGACTATAAATTAATGATTACACACAGCTGTTACTTGAATTTCTAGAATCCTAACCAACACTTTGGTGGCTTTGATGAGCTCATATTAATGCTTCTTGTCACCTACCAACATACTTCCAAAGTTTGGAGAATAAAAGATGTTAATTTCAAAGTTTATAAAATGTTTGTTAACTTTTAAGGAGAAAATCAGTGTGGCATAAAATAGTTACAGAGTGATATCATTAGAAATAAGTAATTAGCATAAATAAATATTGTGCCTGGGATCGAATTTTAATAAGATTAGCTAAATGGATGGTTATGTAGAAGCTGTCATTGAATTTGTATTCGTTTTTTATATGTTAATTACATAGTAGCCTATGATATTATGCAAATGCTTTGCATATTTACCAAGTTTTTCCATATTTGCCTAGCTGAGGATGAAGACATTGGTGCACATTGAATTTATAAAATGTGCCACATTATTACAAAGACCGACCTTTTCAAAAAAAATCTTTTCCATTGCTTAATGGTCTTTGATGAATTGATGGAAGTCCCTTGTTAAATGGAAGAGGAGGTTCACATAACATTTTGCTGAGCAGTCTCCCAACCTCTCTGTTCTATACAACTTTAAAACAACATGTGTGAATCCTGCCCTCTAATCTCAAAATAATATATGCCTTGTTAGAGAAAACAAGTAAAAAAAAAAGTATAAAAGAAAAAAAATCACCTTAAAAATTAGCAATGTTAATATTTTAATATTTTTCTTTCCTGTCTTATATCTATCAGGAGATAAGGGAAAACATACTTGAGATGATAATAAACATGGAACCTAAACAGCAAAGTTGCATGTGTTATTGATCACTATTGTGAAACTATTAAATGCTGATTAATGGCTCTTGCCTGCTTTTTTCCTGGCACTCCTATGACAATGATCTAAAGCTATAAAGATATTGAGAGTGAGTTTCTTAATTTTTAAAAATTTTAATTTTTATTTGTTATTTTTAGATATACATGATAGTAGAGTGTATTTTGACATATTATACATCCATGGAATATAACTTTCCATTGAGAGAGAGTTTATGAAAGCTGGAGTTTAATCTGTGAGGCTTATTGGAAGATAAAACCACTAAGAAAAACACTTCGAAATCCATGAACTTTTTGAAGTAAAATTTTGTATATTAAGTTTTCCTAAATTAATGTTAGACTTGAAAGAAAGGTGATAACGGCATACTTTTAAGGAATATCTTTTATACCATATTAAATGAAATAGAAAATGTTCTCAATATCTGTAATCCACACATTTATTATAATTTATGGCTAAGAGGGAAAGATGATATTTTCTACAAAGATATATATATATATATATATATATATATTTTTTTTTTGCTTTCTTGAGGTCCAAAGTACAAAGACATGAAATGACAGTCATTTGTAGGTTTCTTCTGATTTAATTCTGGGAAGCATGGAAAGAGAGAGTTGGTAAAAGTACAGTGTTCCCATCTGTTGAAACTTTTGAAGTGTGCTGAAAACCTTTGAGCATAACAATACCTTCACCTTTCAAAATATCACATAACTCCAGCTTATTTAGAAAAAAATAAAACAAAACAAAACCGAAAAACCCCTCTAACCAAACACTAATATAGTACTTGTAAACCAGATTGTTCTTTTTGCTATTTCTGAATAAGTAACCCTAACACATGGTTAGTGGGATATTTCCACTGCTGAGGTGGCATTCTTTTTGTGCCCTGGGCTTTGCAACTTGTGAATTTTTAAATTTTACCCTGGTCATTTTATACCCTATTTGATATTCCCAGAGTTCCAAATGCACTTGAAAGTTAAGCAAGACAATTAGAAGTGTAAAGCTGCAATTGAGAGTTTCATAAACTTCTCTTTAGATTTGGAGTAATGAAAAGGGACACTAGTCATGAATTTCTGCATGAAAATTTTAGGCTTTCTGTTGTTAACAAAATTAAGATCTTGTGGTGCACACCTGTAATCCCAGTGGCTTGGGAGGCCGAGGCAGAAGGATCTCAAGTTCAAAGCCAGCCTCATAAACTTGCCCTAAGCAGGGAGACCTGTCTCATAATAAAATACAAAGTTGTCTGGGGATATGGTCCATTTGTTAAGTGCTTCTGGGTTCAATCCATTATATACACACATACACACACACACACACATACATACATACATACATACACACACATACATATATATACCGACCTTGTGAGCACTTGAGCTGTCTCTGTCTTATCCAGGTCAATCTTTCTTTACCAAAAGAGTAAAAGTGTCCATATGTTACAGTTTGCTGGGGCAGTCCCAATTTGTCTCTAGAACCTGTATAATTATAACAGTACCTCCGGTTATTCCCAAGAGTCTCTGGTTTAAATGATAAGTTTTATAGTCATAGGACCATCAGCATCATCCTGAGATGGCTGCAAGTGCAGAGCTGGGAGACTGCTACGGGAGCTCCCCACATGAACTCAGGCTCATTTGCTACAGGAAGTGATTACAGAATTGGAGGGGGAGATTTCATGGTTACCTTGATATGGAGAAGGCCTCCAGAGAGAGTCTTAATTTCAAACCTGTTTTCCCACTGACAGATAAATCCAGAGAATCTCTGCTTTCAATCCACTGTAGAAACAAGAGTAAAGTTTTCCATACATTGCTGTGAACTAGTTCTGTGTTCTAAACACTCAATTAAGTTCTGGACCAGAAATCTCCTGTGCCAGGGAGTCAAGATTCTCCTTTTCCCACTGGGCTTTCTTACATCTGGAGAAATAAGTAACCGGGACTATAAGGAAAACTAGTTATCATGGAAGAGGAAGATGGGTTTAGAATCAAAAGGATAATGTCATATAAGAGAAAAAAAGGTTGTTACTGCAGTTGCTTAACTGAGGGTCAGGGGTTCTAGATCATGACAAAGAAGTCATGAATTGATAAGCAGTATGGAAATCAGCTCCACCAGAAATGCCCGAAGGCAGGAGGAGTTCAGGAGGAGAATTTCCAATAGGGTTATTTCAAATACTTCAAGTTTTCCAAAAACAGGATCTCATTGATAAGGCAATAACCTGGAATTAATACTCATTCCCTGCTTTTTTTTTTAACAACAATGAAATGGGAAGATTGTTTTCTGGTCAATACATATTAAAAATAGAATTTCTTGTGAGTCAATTATTGCAACTATAGCAATGGTGAGTCACCATTTTAAATGACTTTTCAACTCTCAAAATGCTGCAGTTGCTAAGAATGACATCGCTTTTCCTGGAGTTGACCTCCAAGACAGTCCTGGGAGCACTGTTTTTTTTTTTTTTTCCTCTGGGCTACTTTTCCTTTGTGCACCTGCAGTTTTGAGTCAACAAAAATTGCCAACCTGGGGTGATAAGCTCCATATAAATAATTAATGACATGGAACTAATTACTCCTGTATTAGGCCACCTGCACCCTCAAAGCCCAAGAGCCCCAGGTGTGAAAATTGCAGGGGCAACTAATTGTGAGCTGCATTCCACCAGGTAAACTCTACAGAGGAGCCCCTGGCTGCTTCCTGAGCTCAATTTTTTTGTTGTTGTTGGGGTTCAGCAAGTCACACATGGGTGGGACTGGCTGCATTTGTAGCTATCTCAGAAGGAAACCAGATGGCATGGTAACTCTTGAAAACCAAGCCCTCAGAGGCCACCAGGAGGTAATAGGGATTAGGCTTAATTAGAGGAAAATACACCTTGAAGGATACAGTTGGAAATTGTCCCTTGGGGTCTGGGAAACCTGCTGCAACAGCCTTGTGTGAAAAAGCTACATGTAGGAGCCTTGGTACTGCTATTTTATTTATCAGGTAGATTCAACCAGAGCACTTTAGGATTCCAGTCTCTGAATAAGGGAATTATAGGATGTTTGTACTTCTTTTGGAGGAGATTTTTTTTTTTTTTTTTTTGGTGCCTAGGTGATGATGGTGGTGGTGGTGGTGTGTGCGTGTGTACGTGCACATGTGTGTATGATGTAGTCTAAGATCTCAAAATATTGTTTCTGTTGCAAAGTACCATCTAGTTTATGCTGACACCAGAACAAGCTCTTAAGCTGTCTTATAAAACCTTCTGGAATGAAGACAAAAGGCACAAAATGTGATTGAAGTTATTACTTCTTAATGTCAAATTGACTGATTTTAGTTGGTGAGAATTCAGTCTGAAGATTTAGCTCTTTGTTTAGTTATAGTCTCTTACCAATAATCTGTCCTGTGTCATGGTTTAAAGCTGAGCTAAGGAAAACATTTGCCTACTCAATGGCACATTTATAAAGTAGTAGAATTGAAGATGGTGAAACTCCTTGGAAAAAATTCCAGTTGAATTTGTCCAACCACATATTTTTCTTTCACACACACATACATACACATTATTTTGCATGAATTAGATGATAGAATGCCTATATTGTCTGTTTTTGTCATGAAAGTTTAAAAATTAAAAGAAAAGACTTTGTTTCCTTTTAATTTATTTAATTTCCTTTTAATTTATTTAATTAATTCCTTAATTTTCTTTTAATTTACTCCCTCATTTATGTCTCTGCCCCCTTAACTCTGCAATTAGGTTTAACTTGCAATTTTCTCAATGCTTATTATTGAATTTTAATTCATACTTAAACAAATATATAGTAATCTCTAATAAAATTTTAAATTACTAAGCTTTATGTTTTGGAGCAGCATTAGGTTCACAGAAAAAAAAAAATGGGCAGAAAGTACAGAGCTCCCATGTACTCCCCTCCCAATTTCCTCTATTTTTAATATCTTGCCTTTGTGTGATACATTGTTACACTTGATGAGCCAATTGGGGTTTGATAAATATATAATAACATAATTCTAACATTACATGGTCATACAAAATGACCTAGCTGCCCTAAAAATTCTGATCTCTTTTTTTTCAAAAACATTTTGACTTTCTCTCAATTTTTTTTCAGTCAGTTGACAGAATGTATCCACCCCTTCCTTGTAAGTGCAGTGTAATATTCCACAATACAACCATGTCATAGTTTATTCAACATTTCCTCTTGTAAATTAGAATTCATATTAAACCTTTGTGCATATTATGCTTCAACTCTCAAAGGATTAACTTCTAGGAGCAGGGCTGTAGGATCAAAGGTTATGTACAGTATTAATTTCAATAAGCATTGCTACATTACCTTTACAGTTAGCTGCAGTTGGTGGCATTTCCATTGATGATATGAGAGTTCTTTCTGCTTTAATTCTCACTAGGAGTATTGTAACTTCATATTTTTATATGCTTGATCATTTTCATTTGAGGAAGATACACAACACTCTAGTTACATATGTTGGCTCTGAATTCTGATTGGGTTTAGAGGTCCCAATTTTTGCAACCTTGGGAAATTCATCTCATTGCTTAGTGCCTCAGTTTCCCCATAAGTAGCATATGGAAGATAATGATTCTAATACATCATAGGGGCAGGATAAAGAACATAGCAAGCTTAGCTTATGCCTGGCCTGGTTATTTACAGTTTTTATTACTAGGATATTACAGATAGATCTTTAGATACTTTACAAACAACACCTAGGAATGTTTCCTCATTATGATATTCTTGGTAAATAGTAGAATTCCACTAGGTGTGGTGGTAAATAGGTGAGATCAAGGCAGGTACCTATTAATGCCATCCCATAGTCTACAGTGTCCCAAGTCAGAAGGCTACCCATGATTATCATCTGTCTGTAAATGTGCAAAAAGATTAAACAAAATCCAGGCTGTTATAGACTTTACTCTGGTAAGTATTTTATCAGTACAGAAGTTACCATCACAGAATATTAAATCTATTCGAGTGTTATGTCTTCCCTTCCCTCCCATATTTAAATATAAAGTTGAAGTGGTTATTATTAAACTATTAAGTGGATTTTTTTTCTTTATATCTTTCTAAAAAATCTTTTGTGTGGGTGTCCCTGTAGAATCCACCTAACATGTCCTTAGATTATTTGGACCAAGACTGTTTCTCTGACTGTCATCCATCCCAGGCTATTTGTAACCCTCACACAAAACCTCTGAGGCTAGAGCAAGTTATTCCTTAAATCCTTTAACAGAAACTGGAAGCATCCGAGGGAGGGAGAGAGGGAGGGAGGGAGGGAGATAGAGAGAGAGAGAGAGAGAGAGAGAGAGAGAGAGAGAGAGAGAGAGAATTTGGAGAGGTCTGGATATTTAATCTATTTTTGAAATTGGAAGCATCATCTTCCAGAAAACTCCAAGTGGATGGTGCTGCTGGCCACAAGTGAACTGTCCCAGCCTTCAGGTGGGGAATCTTGTGGTAGATGAGAAATTGTGAACGCTCTGACAGAATGGCTCCCGTTTTAATGCTGGGCGACAACTAGTAATGACAGAAAGCTGGTTACATTGAAGAAATGCCTGGCAAAATTGTGAGGTTTTGCTTCTGTACATCTGAGAAATTTGGGGGCTACAATGAACCAGAAAATGAGGAGTATAAAGAGTGGGTCCTTCCAGTAAGCTGGCCCTACTCCCTCTGCCTTGTTTCTGAACCAAAGTCAGGAGATGTTGTCTGACAAAGGAATTTTCAGTAGCTGTGAGTAAATGTGAAAAACAAGTATTCAAAATTGGTATTGACATAAAATATCATAAGGACAACTTCTGATTCAATACAAAAATTGAAATGAGTTATGTTTTTAAAAGGCACATTTTAATCAATCGATGATGCCATATCCAAACATCCATTTATGCCCTAGATGTTTTAAACTGTTTATTTAGTAATACCCACCCAATTCCCATGGGCACTGAACGTGGAAAGACCTGACCTAAATTCCCTCAAAGCTTACCATACAGAATGGGAAAGTACTTGCCAAGAACTTCAATATATGTGAATCTCTGACCAAGCAAGCTTGACCCTAAGCAAGTATGAGAAGAAAGAATAATTTTTGCATAGAAGTTCAGCCACAGTGCCACTTGGGTGATAAAAGGGGTTCAGGCTTTGAATGAGGCTACCGACTCCAACAGTTTCACTGAAAAGAAAGAAGTAGTGATATGCAGGCTGAGCGTTGCAAGAATGTTCTAGAAAGAATGAATAAATGGGTTTGTATCCCAAGTATGAGTCCAGTCTTATTCTGAAATATTCTCTTTTGTTGTCTTTTCATCCAAATGAATCTGTGAATCAATAATAAAAATGATGATAATGATGATGATTTTTTAAAAAAACAACCTTATCTTTACTTTGGGCTCATGAAATATGTTGTTTACTCGAATCCAAGAAAAATTTTGGAGAGTAACTCTTGAAATGAAGGGGAACTGTATGTTGAGTTTCCCTAACAATAGTTTTTTAGAAAGTGCTTCCACTGTGGAATCCACAGAGAGTTATTAAGATGTTTTGAGAAAGCATGGTTGTGGGATTGCCAAAGAGGAGAGGGAGTGTGCCTTAGAACCTCAGAGGAAAAACAGGACTTGTCAATCATTTACATGGAAAAGACAATAAAATGGGAAGAGCTAGAGAGGACCTTGGGTTATAGGTTGATTGAAAGTTAATCTAATTATTAAATGCTTGAGCTATAAAGGATGTAACTTGAATCCTATGTCCCTCATTTCCTAACAGTGTAACTCTGGGAAAATTTCTTCATATTTAAAATAGAGATACAAATCATTCCCCTACTGTAGGACTTCTTTTCTTTAAATGATGTATATTACCAGGACACTATTCGAGTCAAGAAAGCCTAGACATTTTCACTAAATTGTCCATATCTCTTCCATTTGTGGGAGTCAATATGTCAGAGGCAGAAATTAAAATTAGCAGGAAGCAGTGGGCAGGACTTCACCCTCTATTCCCATTCACACTTTCCCTGGGGGGTACCTTGGACGATTTATGGAAGTTTGAGTAGTGAAGGGTGGAGAAAAAACAGATAAAGGATGGGAATGACAGGCAGAGAACCAGGCAGAGAATTATTACAAGGAAATTGGTGTATGACAGGGAGGGACAGGGAGTTGGCAGGAGGATGCCTGGACCCTGGGTGTATTCACTACACCACTTATTTTGGAAAATATGTGGAAAATTGCATGCAGAGTTCGAAAATGACTGTCCCAGCTATGATTCACAAAAGAAATCGCCTTGGCCACACTGACCCTGGCATTTTTTCAGAGGTCATGTTTACACATAATTTATAAAGTTCTAACATGTGGTTGAAAGTTTCTCTGGCATATTTAGAAATGTCTGGGAGGGCATTTCTCACCACTTCACTCTGCCTGCCTTCGATTCCTGCCTATGCTTTAATTCAATAAGTATTTATTGTGGTTAGGACAAACGAGGGCTCTGGTTTTGTGTGCTATGAGCTGCAAAGCTAGGCCTGCTGGGGAGTTTAGTTCCTGCCATGTCTAACACCTGATTCTTCCCTGGCAAGTTTTAAATAATATAAAGAGCCTGTGATGTAGATTCTGTAGAAGTCTGATCATTTTTCATCTAGACCCTGACATTGGTCCTCTTTTTTTTTTATTCTGCATTTGTAACTGGGGAGATTTTTACAAGCGCTTGGAAGGAAAGTCACAGGTGAGATGCATCATGAAACAACTCCACTTCTATTCCCTTGTGATTTGATACTGTGAAAAAAATGACTTCTCCAAAGAGACCTGTTCCATTCCTGGGCAGTTCTAGCTGCTAATATGCTCCTGTGCAAAATACTCATCCACCTGAATTTTCACTTGTTGCTCCTTGAGCTAATTAGAATAACTATATTCCGCTTTGGTATTAAGAAAGATTAATTGGGAGGATGTTATAATGTGGATCTGAAATGTTCCCAAAAGCTAATGTGTCCCTGTTAGCTTGGTCCCCAATGCAAACAATGCTCAGAGGTAGGACTTTTAGGAAGTGACTGGATTATGAGGGCTTTGATCTCATTGATGGAGTAGTCCATTGATAGGTTTGTAATTAAATGGACTATTGGGAGGTGGAGGAAGCTATAGGAGATTGGGGTTAGTTGGAGGAAGTAAGTCAAAGGGGCATGTCCTGGAAGGGTGTATCTTGTCCCTGGCCCCTTCTTCCCTCCACCCCCCTGTCTCTCTCTCTGTTTTCTGGCTGTCACAATGGGAGCAGGTTTGTCCAGCCATAGGCTTCCCGCCATGATGTTCTGCCTCACCACAGCCCCCAAAACAGCGGAGCCAAGTGACTATAGACTCAAACCTCTGAAACTGTGAGCCAAAATTAACCTTTCTGCCTCAAAGTTGATTTTCTCCGCTAACACAGAGAATATGCCATTTTCATAGTTAATCGTTTTCCTTATTTCTTTCTCCACTCCTCTCTCTCTCCCCCTCCCTCCCTTCCTCCCTCCCTGTCTTCCTTCCTTCCTCCCTTCCCTCCTTCCTTCCTTCCTAAGTTAAACCTACCTAGTACTTTTACCAGCTTCTCATATGCCATGATCAACACTGTGTTTTTTTCCCTTTGCTTAATAATTGAAGATTTTTCTATCAGTAATCAGCAGTGTACTATTATGTCTGAAAGATTATTTGATGGGTAGACGAGGCTTTAACATGGATGAACGTGAAGTTAAATTTTAAAATAAGTTTTTTTAAAAAATTTCTTTTTAGTTGTAGATAGACCCAATACCTTTATTTTATCTGTTTTTATATGGTACTGGAGATCGAACCCAGTGCCTCATGCATGCTAGGCAAGCGCTCTGTCACTGAGCCAAAATCCCGGCCCCTAAAATAAGTTTTTTAAAACTTTGAAGGCTAGCTTGTTGACTTGCAGAACTGATCATTTCAAGAATTTGACCAGTTTCCTAAGAAAAAGTCTTTAGATCTGATTTTAAGAGTTTACCTCTCTGCTTTCCAGAGAGATTTCTGATGACCAAATGAGATATTAAAAAAATATATATTTTTTTAAATGGAGTTTCTAGCTTTTGGAGCAAAATGATTTTACAGTATTACTTTTTTTCCAGCAATACCGAAGTGGGCTCCTTCATCCATTTATTCTTTCCTTTGTTCACTCAATGTTTAATGAGTGCCTTAAGCTAGAAGTTATAGCATGTGAATCACATACTTGTCAGTCACTAAAAACTCTCTGGATCTCAGTTTGTCCTTCCATTGATAAAACTGGATCATGGTATTGAGAGTGTGGGTCCACATCCTGTGGCCTGTAAATCATTTGATTCTGGAGTCTGGAGGAGTAGAGAAACTAGCAGTCTCGCCCTCAATTGAAAACTGAATTAACCAAAACCCAGAGTAGTAAAGTCGTTTGACCTTTGTCCCAGTCTATTCACCAGAAGCTACAAACAAATAGATGAAAAGTCACCAAAGCCATTTTGGGACTAAGCAGCTTGTCTTTAGGTTGAAATAAAAAATGATATGGGAAGGTTTAAAAATTGCAAGTGATTCTTTTTCATAATATTGAGTGGAGTATGTTACTCTCCATAGAACTCTGAGAGCATTTATGGCATCTGTTGAATAGGAATAGCTCTCGGGGAAATATTTAGAGGCTGTTGTTAAACTTCGTGATCCCTCTGAGGTTGTAGCACCTATTTATTGTGACTTAGCAGCAAACTTATCTGTAGGACATTTTTCTAGACACCTTGACTTCGGCAACAAAGACAAGAACCCAGAAGGAATCATAAAAAGTAATTGAGCAGCCAGTTGGATGTTATAAGTTCTATAACTGTGTTTTAACAGGAGAATTCTGCAAATTCAAGGTATGCAAAATGCTATTTAAATGGTATCCTTAAGATGGTGGGAAGAATTTAATCATTTTTAGAAAGATGGCTTGCAGATACACTTTTTAATCATACTGAAAGTTGAGAAACCTCATTGATGTGGAAACATTATTAATATGGAATAATATCAGAAACATGAGCTATTACTATGATCTGTCCAGTAGAGCAAAAAAACAAGTTAAATTTGATATTGAAGATGATTTGGAAAGAGCAATTAATTCTGGTCCAGGAGGGTGGGATTTTGTTGTTGTTATTGTTTGTTATTGTAAATGATATTTTTAAGTAAAAGGATTTCTAAACTGTAAGCCTCCAGGCTATATTCCCCAACCCTTTGAAGTTGTGATTTAGGCTTGCACCTATGCCATGCATGTCTTCTACCTCTATCTCATTACCATCTTTGGAAACCCATCATTAAGCATATTACTTAGCAGTATAGGTAAATTTTTTCAAACACATGCCACTAAAATGCCAAAAAAAAAAAAAATTTCCTGGACATCACTAACTTCCTGTAGCCTTACATACAGTAAGATTTTAGAGCTGTAATGTAGCTTTGTTAAACAAGAGAGTTTAGTATTGGAGAATTTGGACTGTGACCAACTTATCTGCAGCCTAAGACTGTTATCCACCTGGGCTGAGCCTGACAGAGGTAGAGGGTCTTGAGCTAATTAGTTACTTCTTGCCAGAGGCTGGGGATTAAATCATATTTCCTGGAAACAGTATAATTCTATCAATCTGTTTTCAAAGTTTTGTACTTCTAAATAGTGTCACCAATCTGCAAAGTTGCATGGTTTATTGCCCCCAGTATTTGAGCACCTGGTGGAAAAGGAAAGGAAACACGTGGTTGGACTGATTTCAGGCCTGGAAGTGCAGCAAAAGAGCAAGGTAAAAAGGAGTTAATAGGTGAGTTAGAAGTTGAAAGATCGAACCAATGCGGGAAGTGACAGACTGAGCAAGATGGAAGGAAGACTGTTCTCAGAGAGGAGGGTATTTGGAATTAAAAATTCAGAAGTGAAATAAGCCTGAAATCCAGATATGTCCATGGATGTAGATTAGCAAAATACAGTAGAAATGTATGTCATTGGGTTTAGGCAGCCAGAGTATTGTGTATACCTGATAATGTAATGTACTTGGATGTTACCAGTTGGCAGAATGTGATCTGGGACCCCAAATCTCTAGTGGATGGGAGTAGTATTTAAGAGTCAGTAGATACCAACCTACTGTGGAGGAACAGGGATTGGTAGATAGATTTAAGAGTTCTGAGGCTTTGTGGAGAGCTATTTCTGCAGGAGGTTGAACAGGTCCATGAGTGGTGGGGAAATTGAACAGTCTTCCCTTAGGAAAGGGGAAAGCGTGAACTTGGCAAAGGCAGATTATTTAGCAGGGGAGTGTCAGGAGGCACATATTTGACCTCCAGTTTCCTTAATCCATAAGCCACTTAGGATCTTTTTTCCAATTTAGACTTCTCGCCATCTTCTGCAGCAATATAGCCAACACTGCAGCCTGAAAAATGACAAGATTGGTTGCTTGGTTTTAACACCTTGTTTGAAAGTCAGCAGCCTGAATAGGCAAGCCTCATCCTTCCCCCATAATGTCCCACAGCTGTGAATTCCCCAGTTAATTATATGTTGGGTAATGAGGACTTGCTTTTATCTGTACTAAATTTTAGTTTTAAGCTTTATTAATGGGCTTTCATTTTGGCACTGGTGGGAAAGGGGCAGTGAAGAGGCCCATTAAATTTTCTCTTGGGTTTTTATGAATCTTCCTTCCTTCCAAGTAGAATCATAAAAATTTGCTTCCTTTCTTCTCCTGGAACATTCTCTTCATGTATTTCAGCCCAAACGGCCCTCTCTACCATTTTTGAATACCAGGTGTGCCACTTATTAACTTCTGAGCATCTCTGTGCCTCAGTTTCCTTGCTTGTAAATGATGATTATATTGTTTACCACAGACGGTTGCTGTGAGGTATAAGTGAGGCTATGTTTGCAGAACAAGAGTGATGTCTGGTAATTATGAAACCCTGTGAAAGTGTTTGTTAAATAAAAAAAGTACTGCTTCGTTAATATTGTGGTAATAAAAGCTTCCTGGGAACTAGGACACAGAAAACAGCAATGTCAAGCAATTGACAGTTGTTCTCTTTTTAAAATGGAATTCTTATTCTTTGAGCTCCCCTATGTGGTCCTGCAGATTTGTATATCTCTTGTGGAATCTTGTGAACAGACACATCCTCAGAATCAACTTCATAACTTCCTCTGCTACTTTTACCCCAGGCCACTGATCTCTATGCTGTCTCACACTTTGTCCCAGCCAAAGATTAGGCATGTCAATCAAAGCCTGGGTAGTAGATTCGGAACCTGCTTTCTGCCTTGTGTGCCACACTGAGCCTCTCAAGGCCATTAGAGGGCCTTGGCTGAACTTAATTGTCAGCCCACTTCCTAACCAAACCTCTAACTCAATTAGCACTTATTTGATCATCTAAATCTTCGGCTTGAAGCACCCTGCCAGTTTGGGTGGGAGCTTTCAGTATGAAAGACACCCTTTTCCTGGGAACTCAGCCCAGACAAACCAATTCACTTCACACTTCTTTCCAACCCGCCTACAAATGGGAAGCAAATCTTCATCCCAGTTCACCTCTTGGGATTGCAGCCAGGAAGCTAATAGATCCCATCAGCCCATCTCTTCAGTTTCCTGGTCTCTTCATTCTTACCATGGCTTTTCAGTGACATATTTGCTGTGGGAAGCCATTTTATCCAGACACTTCCCTTGCTCTTTGGCAGTTCCTTTGTGTAGGGGGAGCAGCATTTTGGAAGATGACGTTTTTTGTCCCTCTTAACACCGTTTTATAACTTGAGCGTTAAAGACTGTTGAGCAAACAAATACAGTCTTCGGTTTTGTACTAACGTTTTATGACTGGAGAATTCAGTGACCTTCTACTTAGGCTTTGATCTTAATTATTTTAAATATCATAGGGTCTGATTCACAAGGCAGTAACGGAGGGTCATTATTCCTGGCACGATTAGTCTAGGTTAGAAATTAGCTCTGAGGCCCCCGGCACTATGCTCTAATACTTTCTGAAACGGAACACCTGTGTAATGGCTGCACAATCATTTGGTTAAATCAGTCTCTAATTTAATGAGCTCTGACTTCACATTTTTTTTTGTCATTGTTGTTGTGATCTGTAAGAGTTAAATATGTGTGTATAATTTTGAATTTGCCATCTTGTACAATTCTATGCATGCTTGACTAGTGCGACTTATTGCTTCTAATTTGTGGAAGAAGCATCTGCGTCGATAAACATCTCAATTTGAAAAATCAGTTTTTATATTAAAAGGAACAAAGCAGAAACCCTTAGTCATCCATCTCTACATCAATCTACTTGTCGAGATGTAAGATCAGCAACTGAATGCTCCATGATTTATCCCCAGGAATTGTGCCTGAAGTCACAGTGAAGATGAGATTTTAGTATCTACTCCAGAGGCTCAAGATTCTACATGCGTGTGTGTATATATATATATATATATATATATATATATATATATATATATATATATCCTTGGAACCTTGTTATGTCCATCCCTCTCTGCTTAAAACCTTTCACTGGCTCCCCATGTTACTCAAAGTACAGCAGAAATGGATTGTTCTACATAGACACAGTCTATCCGAGCATACAGAGTCAATGAATACCCTTAGAATCATGTGAATTGTCCCTGGAGTGGGTGGATATTGGGTATCAACCAGGTGTCTGTTTCACTAATCATATTTTAATAGAGTTATTTATCTTTTTCTGGAATCTTCTGGAACTACAAATGTTGTTGTCCCTGCGCCTGCTTCCCTACACAAGGGGAAGGATTGCTACTGACTGCTCACCGATCCTAGAATTCTGAAATCCTAGGAAGTATGGTTTGTGGGAAGGAAAAGCAGCAGGCTGACAGATATAGTGTGTTGGAAATCTTGTGTTTCCAAGATCTTGGAAACAAGTGGTTATATTAGGACTTTCTGGTGTGTTAGAAATACACATTATATTCACTTTTGCTAGTTTTGCTTGCTTTGAGCAACACAACTACAGTGATAAAATTACTCTTCTTGCCCTACCCTCTAGCTACCTTTGTCTCCTTCCTGCTGGCTAGATAATGATTTTTCCGCACATTTTCAATATACTGTCCTTTTCTTCTCTATTTTTCTTCATTCCCTCCTCATGCACCTTAAAAACTACAGCGTACTGGGAACTTTTGACTATAGTCAAATAAGTCCTTATATTCTCCTTTTTAGTTCTTTCTGGTTTTAAAGATAGTTTGACATATTATTATTAATATGTTTAAAACATACCCCCATGTCCTGAAAAATCAAGTATTTTTCTTTAGCAGATAAATGGATCACAAAAGAGAAAAACTCCAATTTTTTTCCCCTGGATATTCAACCACATTACTTAGTTAATCATGAGTGAGAATACGTATCTGTGACCAATATTCTTCAATGAGCAAAAGTTTTTGCCTTGATTCAGCAACGAAGTCTTCCCCAAATCACCTGGATTTTGTGCAGATTGTCTTGTATATTATATGGTCATGACATTCCATCATTGTCATCAAGAAGGGAAGCCTATGCCCTTTCCCTTGAAATTGGATGGACCACTAAATTGTATTAATGAATAAAGTAAAATAAAAACAGACCTATGACTTCTGATGCTAAGTCATTAAAATGCTGTACATTTCAGAATCTTTGGAATGTTCATATCATGCAGAAGTTCAAGCAGTGCATAGTGAAGCCACATTGAGGGGAATCAGCTCCTGGCCCACAGCCCAGCTAAGATCCTAGCCTATTGGCTGGATATTTCCAGCAGAAGTACAAGGTGGCCATGCAAGACCATCATGTCCAAAACAGCTCTTCGAGTACCCAGCGGAGTCACATGGAGCAGAAATGAGCAGTTTCCACCAAACCCTCACAAATTGCATCGATCACCCGCAAAATAAATAATTGTTTTAAGGTACTCATTTTAGGATGTCTTGTCTGCAAGAATAGATAACTGGAATGTAAGTTAGGAATTTATTTTTGTATTTAGCCAATGAAGTTGAAAAATGAGCCAAGAGCACCACTCATGCTAAAGTGGGGACCACCTGCAATAAAGAACCACCACCTCACCTTTGTGAAAACTTTTCTTTGCCCTGGGACCATCCTTTGAATGCAAAGTCTCTGGGACTCCACCCTTAATTCTCTCACCTCTTCTCACATGAGTAAATGATGCACTTTGGGTCTCAGCTCTATTTAAAATCTTAGAAGCACTGATGCATAGATGGCACTGGGGGGACATTTTCCAACAGGCATTAAAGAAGCAAATGTGAAGCACAGGCATAGTCATCGTCCGGATAGCTTTAGCTTTGTCAAGGGTCAGGTGATGGCTTCAATAAGATAACATAAAAGGCAATGAATCTCCAGTGAAGAATAAGATTGTGGCTAGCAGGACTGGATTGTTTTATAGGATGGACCCCCAAAGAGCCTGGAAGCAGCTAAGTCAGAAGAAGTATAGTATATTAAAAGCCATCTTGACTGATCTCAGCAGCTTGGAGGTTCATCATGATAGTGAACCTAGTTTTAGGAACCTTGGGGCAGATGCAGTGCTCAAGGGTAGGCAACTGCTCACCTGGGTAAGGATGGCCTTACCCAGCATCTGCCATTCAGGCTCTCTGTGAGAGAGGTCAGCCAGAGTCAGCAGCCTGTCTGAGCTGTGGTTCAGAATAGTGCACCCAACCCTAAGAGCTGGGCAACAACCATTGAAGAAGTTACACAGCAGGCTTCCCCTAAGGGATAAAGAGGATAAAATTTGTGGTTATAATTTTTGGCCTATTTTTTGAATAATAGTGTTTTTCTTGGCCATCAAAAACCAAAATCGATGGTGAGACTGCAAATTGGTGCAACCACTCTGGAAAGCAGTATGGAGATTTCGTCCACCATTTGACCCAGTAATCCCACTCCTCAACATATACCCACAAGATTTAAAATCAACATGCTATAGTGATGAAGCCACATCAATGTTTATAGCAACTCAATTCACAATAGTTAAGCTATGGAACCATAGTAGGTGCCCTTCAACAGATGAATGGATAAAGAAAATGTGGTACATATACACATTGGAACATTACTCAGCCATAAAGAAGAATGAAATTATGGCTTTTACTGATAAATGGATGGAGCTATAGACTATCATGCTGAGTGGAATAAGCCTATTCCAAAAAAAAAAAAAACAAAGGCTAAATGTTCTCTGTAATATAGGGATGCTGACTCACAATGGGCAGGGGTCAGGGGGAGGAGGTGAAGGGGAGGTTCACTGGATTGGACAGGGAGGAGTTGGGGGAAGGGGAAGGGAAGGGGAATGGGAATGGGAAAGACAGTAGAATGAGTCAGACATAACTTTCCTATGTTCATATATGACTATATGACCAGTATAATTCCACATCATGGAAAAATCACAAAAATGGGAAGTTATACTCCACCTATATGATATGTCAAAATACATCCTACTGTCATGCATAATTAAAACTAATTAGAACAAATAAAATAATTTAGAACAAATAAAATAATCCAAAAAAAAGCAAAAAGGAAAAAAATACATACATTCCTAACACTGTGAGTTATTTTCCTTGATGTTTGCCTTGAATGTAGTTATTTTCTTAATGTTGTATAGATTTCAACATGAACTCTTGGTTGCTAACTTATATATGTCCCTTGCAAATTCCAAAGACCCGTCTTAATAACAGAGCCTCAAGAACTGTAGAGAGAGTTCATCCTGTGGGTCCTTCTGCCAGGCTGCAGAGTAGTGGAGGTGAGGAAGCAGGCAGGAGGCAGGTGAGTGGCAAAGAGGATTCCCTGGGGATCGAACCACAGGAAGCGGCTCAGGGGAGAATCCTGCAAACAGGAGGAAAATGCTGAAGCATCTTGACAACAACATGGTGCAGTTTATTTCTCATGTAAAAGAAAATGAAAAGTGAAAATAATAATAATGATTTTTATTTGTGTGCTTATTTTGTTCCATGTTGTATGTCCAGAAATTGGGGCAAGGCCTAGCATATAGGAAATACTCAAAATATTTATGGAAGAAATGAACACACCTAATTCTACAGCTCACCCAGTGCCTCTTTCGGATAGATTCAGGCTGATTTATTCTGAGTATTCAGTCTTTGCAACTATTTTTCCAAAGTGTCTCTTGCAACTTTAAAATAATTTGTGAGTGTAAAATATTGGAAAAACTTCTTTAGAGATCCTTATTAATACTAAAAAAGAATCAATTATTTTGACCCTACTCTAGTTAATTAATTAGATTCTCCAAATGCAGTGGAATAAAGACCATAATTTTAAGGAGCAAAAAAAATCAAACAAAATTTCCCTGGTCTCCTGGCCCTCCCATAAAGTTCCTTTTATGTTCTGCTGAAAGTATACAGATTATAACCACTTATTATTAACTTGGGATCCTTAGTGTTCACTTTGTCCAAAAGTGTGGAGTCCTGCCCTCTCCTCCCACCCTTAAATAAAGAAAAACAGAAGTTAATTCACCAGAGAGATCTGTGGACATGGCCAGGTTACAGCCTTCCCCAGGGCAGGGAAACCTGATTCTCTCTTTAATAAGTAGATGGTTGACCTTGGTGACATCCACTTACCCCTTTTACTTTCTCCTTTGAGGCTCTGGGAGCTAAGTTTTCTCTCTGGGGAATAGATCACAAAAATTCAAGCTGATATGATTTCTCAGGCCAATAAGCAAGGTGTAAAAATGAAGCAGAGCGTCCCAAGCTCCGGGTTGTTCTGCTCATCGCACAGACTTATAAATACTATAAACCATCTTCCTAGGGGAATTGGTTCTGGCCTATGGCTCTAAATCCTAGGGATAGGAGTGTCATTTACTAAGCTCCTTCTTTCCCATAGAGATTTAAATGTGCAGGAGTTGGTTTTGTGACATATGCCATACTCCCTGCAAGGACCCTGGATTTCAGGGGCAGCACTTTCCTCATGGGTCCTCAGAGGCTCTCCTCAAGATGGACTCCTCCTGCCCATGGTGTAAAAAGGTGGACTCAGTTCTTAACTGATTTTCCCTCATTCCCTAATTCATTCTCCTGGGATCATGCCGACTTTGTAGGATCACCTCTTAAGTGACCCACATCCAAGTTCTTCACTCAGGATTTGCTTTTGGGAGAGCCAAACTAAGAAAACATATACAAGGACATGGACAAAAACTTTCCTATGACTGACAGAGGCAGTGGTATGCTGGCTGCCCACGTCTCCCAAAGAAAACTCCTGGATTTGTAGTGTTGGCCCATTTCTGTGGTGTGAATACTCACACCGTGGCTACTTTTGGCTCCCAAGGGGACATCACTATACTCAGCATGGGACTACGTGCACACTATCTGCCTTCCAGAAAAGCCGACTCCAGCATAACACTGCCAGAGCGGGGTCCACATGATTCTAGTAACCTACCATCAAGGAATATCAGTTAAGGATGTGAAAACTATTAGGGTGCAGCTTTCTTCCGGGTGCTCTAATCCATTGTGCTTCCTGCTGCTTTATTTATTTGAAGTATTTAAAGAATGAATATTTTATGAAATTAAATCTCTTCAGAATATAAGTCACCGAGGTTGAAGACTGATGAAGTTGAATCATGTTGCATTGTTATGGTTTGGATATGAGGTGTCCACCCAAAACACACATGTGAAACAATGCGAGAAGGTTCAGAGAAGAAATGATTGGTTTATGAGAGCCCCCACCCAATCAGTGAAATAATCACCTGATGGGATTAATTGAGTGGTAACTGAAAGCAGGTGGGGTGTAGCTGGAGGAGGTGGGGCATGGGGGGCAGCTTTGAGGTATATATTTGTATCTGGTGAGTGGAGTCTCTCTCTCTCTCTGCTTTCTCATCATCCTATGAGCTGCTTCCTTCTGCCACACTCTTCCACCATGATGTCCTGCCTCATCTTGAGCCCTGAGGAATGGAACCAGCTGCCTATGGACTGGGACTTCTGAAACTGTGAGCCCCCAAATAAATTTTTCCTCCTCTGTTTTGTGTTGGTCGGGTCTTTAAGTCACAGTGATGAAAAAACTTATTAATAAAACACGTATTAAAGTACTTTCTGTCTCCCCAGAGGATAAAAGGTGACACACTCACATTGGGATAATTTAAAAAGAGGTTAGTGAAAGGGATATTTACACAGAAGTGGGACTTCAAAAATTGTACATTTCCCCCTACTTTACACAGAATAGGGGGAAATGTACAATTTTTGAAGTTCCCCTGGGCCTCTGTTATATGAATCCTAAACCTGACGGGATAAGAGGAAGGCATAGTTATCAGCCCTGAGGACAGAAAGGGCTATGTGGAAAGGGCTGCCTGGTAGGAGTTTAAAGTGTGTAAAAGACACAGCCTACAGTTTGCAAAAGAAAGTTTGCCAAAGATCTAGCCTACAGAGCCCACAGTGACTCTCACACAGTTTGCAGGAAAGAATTACCCAGGCAGCACTTCCCCTCTTCCTTCCAATCTCCTCCTTGGGCAACCCTTTTGGCAAAACCCACACTGCCCTTTAGAAGTTTCTGGCTGGTTCTGGCAGAAACTGCATGCTCACATGAACCTCAGAGGACTCCCTGTGTTGGCACATGAAGATGTTTTCACGGAGTGGACTAATTGAGGCCATAAAGAATTAGTTTACTACCAAGGTAGGTTGCACCGTGAAATCATAACCGCACTGGGGCTCTTGGGAAGGATCAGGAAGTGGAATCCACAGTAATGCGGATCAGCCTGCTGGGAAAGCAGGGCTTTAACTAATGAAAGTACCACAATTGAAGTTGGAATAAGCCGGTTCGTCTTGCGAAAAGTGGAAAGTTAGGAGGCAAGTATGCCAGGGAACATTCTGAAGGAAATCCAAGGGAAAGGTGTCTAGACAATATTAAGGAGTGGCTGGACAACACCGTCAGCTGGTGACACAAATAACTATCTGTAAAGTTAGCGGCTCTGAATGGTTGCCATAGAAACTCTTGGAATGGAACAATGGGGTTTCTAGCAATGCTTTCTTTCCAATGTACTAAAATGTTTGCAGAAAATCTCTTTGATTTTATTTTTATGTTCTTGACTACTGACCTGTCCCTGTGGAAAGCTCCAGGTTTAAGAATATGGGCCTAGGATCTGCATTTGATGTGACCTAGATTTTGACCTCATTTTCCTTTTCAATCTTTGGTCAACAGGTTTCAGACAAACTACAAAGTCTGAGACTTAGATTTTGACCTTGGCATTACTTTCCATTTGCTGAATTTGGGGTAGGGTCAGGTGTCAAAAAAGGCTGTTTGAAATATAAATTTTGGAAAGATGTCCATTAAAAGAACTAGTGCTGGTGATTCTAAACTCGGAGTCACTGGATTTCTGGAGGCTGAGATTTCCGTCTGGGTTTTGGTGAGTGCTGTTTAAAGGATTTACGGTATCTTGCAGCCTGAAGGATGTATGCCAGCTTGTCATGCAGCCTCTCTTTCCACAGATCTGGGGCCATGACTTCACTATGACCTTTTATCTGGGATGTGTCACACAGAATGTAGTTTAAGTCTACAAAGAAAAAAGAGAGAGGGTATGATATGCTAAACAGAAGAGCAAGAGAGTTTATCAAGGTGCTTTTTGTTTACAATTAAGAAAACAACAACCCAAACAGGCTTAACTAACCTGAGGTTATTGAAGTTCATGGAAAGTTCATGAACTTCATGTTTGGTTTGTACATAGTTCAGTGAGTCTCAGTTCCACCCTCCTATGTGCATCATTTTTGTCCTCATAATGTAGAAAGAGCTACCATTGCACCAAATCCACAACCTTCCTCTTTCAGAGAATAAGCATCCCCTTTCCAGAATCCTTAGGTGATTTCAAGAAGTCACTGATTATGTTGATTTGCGCCACACACATATTGTCAAATAAATCATGCTGTTAGAGCGATAGAGAGAATATATCTTTTCCACCCCCAGAGTCTGTACTTCTGGGCACTATCATAGGAAGAAAGGCATGGCGTGAATGGCATAGAGATCACTGTGGCATCCACAAGTGAGTGGCAGAGAAATAGAGGCCCAAAAGGAGAAGATGGTGATGATGAGGCTGATTTCATCCTTTAATAACTTCAGGCAATACCAACGATGAATCAGAGACAATATTGCCAAAATAAGTCAACGTGGCTGTACCAAACAAGACAATGATACTTAGTACCATCGCCTATAAACTGTGTGTTCTTGGATGTACTGGTTTATTTTTCTGAGTCTTCATTTTTTTTAACTGTAATATATGCAATAATAATTAACATGTACAAGGTTTTACCGATGATTAATGAAGATAGTGAAACTAAAGTCCCTATTGCTGAATTTGACATAAAATAAGAACAAAATAAATGGTATCGTTAGTAGTCACAGTGATAATTTATTGCTACCATTTTCAGCATATTAATGTATTTCCATGGTAGTAATTACTGTATTTTCACTTGTTAATTTATATAAAAGATGGTGTTTTGAAAGGATTTCATTAGTGTGTAAAGAATTAATATTAGAATTAATAACAACACATTTTATTTAATACTAAGTAATATAATTTGTGCATAGCCATAACATTATTAATTTTCTGTTTTATATAATTACAAGGTGCTACTTTGTATTTAATTTTAATAATTTAAATTAAATACAAAGTAGTTTAAATATTTAATTTTAATAATTTTAGCTTATAAGATTTGTCTTCCTAGTATATAGCTTTATAGTACGATCATTGCAAAAGACCAATAAATAGTGTTTTTTGATGGTTATGATTCACTGTCATTATTTGTTAATAGTTATTAATCAGAGTTTGTTGTTTTGTATACATTCCTTTGTTTGCAGTGCCATGTCATTTCCCACTCTGGTATTCCACCCTAATCTTTGCAATGATCTAACTTTTGAAAGTGATGTCCCTGTGGCTATGATTGACATCAGTGAGTGGCTGGATTCACAGTAATGCTTTGCTTGGTCTGCTTTTTATTCTGTACTATGACTTGTCTTTGGCAATCTTATTCATATAAGCTGCTTTGATAAGCACAGGGTTTCAGACAATGGGGCAGATAAAAGCCATACAACATGGCACAATTAATGTATTTATGTCTCAAACTATCTTGTCTGACCCTACTCAAAACTATAATTAATTTTTCTTATTTGCACATACAATTCCATGTTCATATTCACACTTGTTGATTCTTCCTTTCCAGTATTTTTGCTCAATTTCTATGGCAATCATGTTTTTAGTTTCATATCTTTCTCTTTCTTGGGAAGCCTTTATCATAATCATTCATGTACTCTAATCTGTGGGGGTTTTGCTCTAATATTTCTTAGGCCCTTTTTCCATGACTTCTCTGGGTTCTTGTCCAACTTCCAATCATCATAATACATCCCAAAACATTAAAATCTTTGCTTAAGTTTCAAAAACACATACAATTATTTGATCAAGTAAATAAATGATTAGAAACTTGGGATTCTTGAAAATATTTTGTGTGCCATATGAAATTTCAGACAGGAGGCATGAATTTGTTATTAGATAGTACTATAAATTCTAAATTACTACTTTTGTTTGGAGGTGATTACTAAGGATTGAACCCAGGGGCACTTCATCACCGAGTCACATCCCAGCCCCTTTTAATTTTTTTTAATTTTGAGATAGGGTCTTGCTAAATTGCTTAGGGCTTTGCGAAGTTGCTGAGGCTGGTCTTGAACTTCAGTCCTCCTGCCTCAGCCTCTTGACTCGCTCAGATTATAGGCATGTGCCACTGCACCATGCTCTAACTAACTTTTAAATATCAAGTCAATAAATTGCTCAGAAATGCATCCGGTTCTTTGTAAAAACAAAACAAACAAAAACCCTGCTACCTCTCACCTTTACACATCGATATTTATTGATTGATTTGTTTCAACCAGCAATTGGTGTATGCTTGGACATTCGTTTGTAGGCATTTTTTTGTGATAAAACCACTGCCACTGCATCTTTAAGACATACATGTACACAAATATTCCCCTTATAGGTGTTGATGAGATGAAGAATGAGTTACAGTTAGAATGTGTGATCAAATGCACTGGTGTTTCTTGGAATTTGATCACCAATGAAATGAAATTTGGGGACTTTTTGGTACTGGCCAGTAATAAAATACATTATTAAAAGATGAAAATTTCTTTGCAAAGGGTGTATTTTAGAGTGAGCTATGCCTTACAAAACAGCAGAGTTTTATTCTAAGACAAAACTGTTAAGAGAAGGAAAAGACAAAGCAAAACAGAACCTTATCATGATGGAAAGGTGGCTCCAGAATGCAGAAGGGCTTTCTTTCAACCAACCACAAGTTAATTCCATAGGGGAAAAATAAGGGGGTCTATCAGAAAAGATACTGCTGGATCAGAGCCTCCAAACTCATCAGTGGGACTAGGTTTTTTTCCCTTAAAAAAAAAAAATCTATAGCCAGGTGCAGTGGCACACACCTGTAATCCCAGTGGTTCTAGAGGCTGAGGAGTTCAAAGCCAGCCTCAGCAAAGCGAGGTGCTAAGCAGCTCAGTGAGACCCTGTCTCTAAATAAAATACAAAATAGGACTGGGGACATGGCTCAGTGATCAAGTGCCCCTGAGTTAATCACTGGGAACACTCCCCTTCAAAAATCTGTGAAAATCTCCCCAGAGACTCCACTTTAAATATGAAACATCTGATGAGGAATGTCTTTCATCCTGTAATTTATTTCAGTAAAGAAGAAAAAAAGAGCAACATAATAAGTAAAGAGTAAACAAAATTAAAAATAATTAAATAATTAAAATGAGATGAAAATAAAATTATCTTTATGGAGTACATCATAATTACATATTACGTGATGTGTAGTTTCATAGGCTTGAATCCAGATTTGCCTCACTGAAACAATTTAGATGCATCTATTGATATGTTGGACTTGGAGAATATAAATACCATGTTTATAGTTTTTTTTTTTTTTTTTGCCAACACTTGGCATTTAGCATTGGGCCTCTTATTACAACATTGACTTATGGAAAAAGAGCTACCTTTTGCAAGCCTACCTATGGAGTGCATTTCAGAGAATCTAATGTGCACACCCCCTCCTCCCCCGACACACATTCTTGACTTTTATTCTTTCCAGGATGTTTCTGAGGATTTTTCCATGAATTGTTTTCTTTGTACTGTCCTGGAGTAATTATAATTTTTGCATTGTTTATGTGTTCACTTATTTGTGTGTATTTCCCATTTCCCATTAAAGAAGGATTTCTAAGAGGACAGAATATCAGCTGTCCAGGGCCTAAGGCTTATGTTAAGAGCCTAACAGTTATATATATGCATAATTAATATTCATTGAGTAAGGCAATGAAATAAAGTTTGTTATTTGCAGTGCTTCAGGAAGATACTGTGTTAAAGATTATCTAATATTCTCCTAAAAATTTGAGGTAGTTTAAATTATGATCTCCTTTTTGACTAATGAAGAAACTATATATCTGCCATAAATGCAAGAAGATTAAGTTCTCCTATAAAATTTATTAGATTGAATATTTAAAGCAAACCTATGACAAAATGAAAAACAACAAGTTAATGATATATCTCATGAGACACAAAACAAAATGACACAACAGTTTGATAAAACAAGAGATGAAAAAGCATCCACCAGAAAATTCTAAAACAAAAAAAGCCAAGCATAGTTATATTATCAGAAAAAGTAATTTAAGGTCAAAAACATCAATAGTGAAAATAGTAATTGTCTATAATGTAATTAATCTGAAGATACAATAATCATGAACTTATTTTTAATTATAAATATACAGATGTATATACACACACAAATATGTGTGTGTGTGTGTGTATACACACACGTAGGTGTATATTGTAAGAATGTAATTACAAATAAAAATCAAACAAACCAAAGATTATTATAGATATAAAGTGTTAAACAATTAAGAAGTCTGATCTGAGCCTTACTCTTCAATTTAACTGTTGCTGCTCTGCTATTCTCTTTACATGGACTTTCTTGAAGTATCCTTAGATTAAGATGCACCAGTCTTGAGTATACTGTCTAATGTGCTTTGACAAACCATACACACATGTAGCAATCTCCTCAATGAAGATCAGAGCATTTCCATTATCAGAGAGTTCTCAAGAGACTCGCAGCATTGCAATTCCCAAGCCTTTCCCTCCAGACACAACATTGGCCTAACTTCTATTACTAAACTGTATTTTGCCTATTCTTGAGCTTTTATAAATGAAATGATACACTATATCCTTTATTCAGACTGGGTCCTTGAAACTCAAAGTCTTTGAGATTCTCTGATGCTGCTTGTTTCAGAAGTTCATTCCTTTTTATGACCGTGTAGAGATGTATGGATTTACCACAATTTGTTTATTCATTCACTTGTTTATAGATATTTGTTTCATGACTAGGATTATTATGGATGGTTCTGTATGAATGTGTAAATATTAGAATTTTTAGACATAGGCTTTCATTTTTTCTGGGTTAAATACCTAGGACGGGATTGCTATGTCATGTAAGTGTAAGTTTGACATCATAAGAAACTGCCAAGCTTTTTTAAACAAGTGATTGTATTATTTTAAATTCTGCCCAGGGATACCCAATAGTTCCAGTTATTCTACATTCTTTCCAGCACCCATTTTCATCATTTTAATGGGTGTGAAATGGTATCTCGTTGTAGTTTTAATTTTTATTTCTCTGATGGTGAGTGATTTTGATGATGTTTACATATGCTCGCCCAATCAAATGTTGTTACAAAGACTCAGGTCTTTATCCATTTAAAAAAAAAATTGGGTTTTGGGTATTAAGAAATTTGATCAAATTATCTTATATGAATATTTGAAATGACATAATGAATGCCTTTATCATGCATAATTACAATACACCAATAAAATTTTTAAAAGACCCATATTTTTATATATGCTGGATGTATCTGTGGGAGGGCAGACTTCATGATCTTCATGCCCTAATCCCTGGATTCTGTATCTATACTACATTACATGGCCAAAAACATTTTACAGATGTGATCAAGGTTAGGGAGATTATCTGGGGTTATCTAAGTTTACCCAATAAAATCAAATGAGCAAAGAACTCATCTGACTCAAGGCAGAAGAGATGCTGCAGAAGGAAACATCTGAGAGATTTGACTTTTCTTTTAAGTCGTCCTAGGAGAAGGACTTAGTATGCCATTGCTGATTTAAAGGGGACAGAGTGACAAAGAATATAGGAGCTAATAGAGACTCCTGGATGACATGGGCAAGGGACGAGGACTTCAGCCTTACAGCTCCAAGTGACAATGCTTCCCACAACCTAAAGGATCTTGAAAGTGGATTCTTCCCTAGAGCCTTCCAGCAAAGAATCCAGGGTGACCGACACCTTAATTTTAGCCTTGAGAGACACAGAGGAAACAGTCCAGTCCACCTGGAAGTATAATCTATTAAGCTGTGTGATAATAAATTTGTGTTGCTTTAAGTCAATAAGTTTGTAGTAATTGCTTATAGTAGAAAACTGTAAATTTGTCAAATAAATACAACATGAATATTTTCTCCTAGTCTTTGGCTCAACTTTTTATTTCCTAAATGATAGCTTTTGATGAGTGGCAAGCAGCTTTAAATTCATGTCAGGTTCAAATTATCATTTTCTTTCTTCCATCACTAGTACTAACTATTTTATGAGGTCACCTCTTCCAAGATATGTGGAATTTTTTTTTCAAAGTTGGTAAGCTTCGTCAAGAAGCTCTCCAAATTGTCCAAGAATAATCAAAATGCATCAAATCGTTGATTAACCTGGGATCCTAAATATCCCACCTACTTTTATGGGCAGATGCCTCCCTATACATAAAATCATTCATTCTTATTTCATTAAATTTGTTTGGTCCATTTTACCCTAAAGATTTTCTCCCTTATAATTACATGTTGATATTAATTTTATAATTATATATTACATTATTTTATAATCATAAACTTCAAATCATAATTTTAACTTCAATTCTAGTAGAAAGTAAACTATCTTAAATGCATATTTTCCTTAGCTCCCATTTATTGACTCATATAATATGGCAAATATTCTCCTGAGAAGATAGCTTCAAAATCTTCATAATAACCATGCAATATAGTTATTACTACTAACACAATTAAAAATAATGTTGTAGCTTGGATTTAAACATAAACATCCTGAAAATTCATTGTTTCAGATTTTGCCCTTTTCCAATACTTATCTGCATAAGGGTGTTGATCTATGTTCAAGGGTATTTTCAATTAGCACTTTAACAGCTGTTACTCTTTAACTAATCTGATTCTCCTTTAAAATCTTTGAAATACTAAGATCTTTCTGTGTCAATGAGCATAGAAGCTATAGGAAAAAATTAGGAAGAATACTAGCATGATTTTGAACATATACCTTTTATATAAAGGGAAAAATAATGAGCACGTAGGGGAAGTCAGTTAATGCTTTGACTCAGTGATCAAAAACAGCATCATAAATGTGGAGTAGATAGACATTGTATGCCCTCATACAGTGCAATAGTCAAGCTGGAATGTATAACCTGAATCTAAATATGAGGCGATATCAGTCAAATTCAAAATAAGGAGCATTCAATTAAAAGAAGGGACAATATTTAAGATGCCAGTGTTCTTGAAGAGAAAGACTTGGAACTAATCCATATTAAAGCAGACTAAAGAGATTTGTGGTAAGCTGACACGGGTTTGTGAAAGCCAGTTTTTCAACTGCATGTTCAGTGACATCCTAATGGGAATGTTTACAATCACAGAAATGACAAAGGTTACAAAGCAGGGGTATTTATCCCCCAGAAGACTGAATGTTAAACATTTACCAGTGTGCTTCCAAGGACCTGACAACTAAGCACACTGTGTGATCCTAGACTGGATCTTGGATGGGAGACAAAAATATGCTCTATGGCATCAATTGACCAAATTGGAATAGAGATAGCAGAAGAGGAAGAAGTATTGAATTAATGTTCAATTTACTGAAGTTGATAATAGATTATGGTTATGTCAGAGATGTTTTTGATTTCAGAAAATACACACTGAAATGTAAATGTTTAGGAGAAAAGGGCTGATATATGCAACTTACGTAACCTGGGCAATATCATATGACCATTATTTTTTTTTACTCTTCATGCAACTTTTCTATAAGCTTTAACTTAGTTTTAAATGAAAGTTTAAAATGTCCAAAAAAAAAAAGAGTAATGTCCAACTGTGGGATATAAGTTTTAAAATCAGATTTGCATATGCATTTTATTTCATGATGTCCATTTTTCAAGATAGAAGACATTGTTTTCCTGACTCACACAAGGAATATAAAAATAATTTTGCCACTGCAAATTTTTACCTTCCTTGGTAAATTCCTTATTCTGTCAGGCTTAGGAATTCAGGAGATATGTGGCGTTTATGGTTTTCATATACCTATGCCACCTAGATCAAAGATGGTTCAGAATCCCACCTGCATTGGGCAAACACTGTTACATGAAACTCAATCCACTGTAATTCATTCTCTTGGAATCTTTATAAAGAAGTTGCAAGGGAAATGCATGGATAATTACTGTTTATGCTCAAGGACCAAATTTACCCCTTCCATTGGATTTGAAGGAGATGGTAATGAGTGTCTTTTGTGGCCCTGCCATTCACCAGAAGACAGCTCTTTTAAGCTGAAGGCTGATTTAATTCCTTCTCACTGAACAGCACTTGAGCAAGGTTGCTGGTGGAATTTTATTTTTGTTATTTTTTCAGTAAAAGTATTATGTACAAATATTTGAAAATAAATCAAAGTGATAGAGAAATAGCAATTCTGTCCACTCTCTGAATTCCAAACCCCATTAGTCACTATGAACTATTTCTTATATATTTCTGGGGAAGAGAGCATTCATATATATGTGTGTGTGTATATATATTTGTATGTATATATATATATACATGTATATACATATATACATATACCTATAAAACATGCAAATGATTCCTTACTTATACAGTAAATTACATTTTTTTCCTATAATGATATATCTTATTCACCATTTACTAATATACCTGGGACATCTTCCTACTGTTTTGGTGTTTGAAGATGATATTTCAGGTCTGTTATAACAATATACAGAAATCCATCTAGTCAGTTCCATTGTACAGGACATTTGGTTTACTTACAATTTTTTTTGTTATCATATGTAATGACAAAATAAACATTCTCATGCATGTATCTTGAGATACTTTTGTATAATGAATTCTTAGGAAAATTTCTAGGTTGAAGAGAATATACATTTTTAATCTCAGTTTGTCAATTTGCTCTCCAAAAATGTTGCACCATTTACAAGGATCCCAGGGATACAGGATGTTATCTTGACAGAGTTGCTACTCAGGAATTTGAATATTTGCCAATCTTTTATCTGAGATTGTTTATTATTTTTATTTATTTTGGAGCACATTTTTAAATAGGTGATTTTAAGAAGTTTATAGGTGTATTTGGTTTTTATATTTATTTTTTTGCAAAATGTTGCCTTTTTCATCTTTTAAAGATTATTGATTTATTCCCAATTATTTGTGAAAAGACTGTTTGAGTTCAATAAATTAGTTTTTGGTTGGATGTTTGAAAGCACTGAATGAGAGTATAAAGAGTGAGAAAAGTAATTCTTAGACTATGCCACATTCTACATATAGGATTCTTTTTTTGCAATTCAATTTTGCTAATTTTTTTCTTGCTATCAGACTTAGCATTTTTTTTGTTATACCTTCTGCACTCTCTAACTTATAACAACCTTTCCTACTCCAACATTACTAAAAATTCATCCTGAATTTTAAAAATAATTTTGGGTTTTATTTGTTTTCAAATAAGTACATACTTCTCCATCTAGTTCTGATTATGAGCATTCTTATTCTCAGACTATTTTTGAATTTGATTAGCATAACTAACTCTAATAATTCTGGGTATTACAGTATAGTTATGACCTTGGTCTATGTTAATTAAGCATCCCTCAAAATTATTTGTACTTTTTTTTCTCTAATTTTTTCCTGTTTTCTGCTCCCAAAACAACTTTCCAATCATCCTTTTTCTAGAAGGTGTTTCTCTAGAGTAGGAATGAACCTAGAATCTCCTCTATCAATCGTCAATTTATATTCTGATACAAAGCAATGTTTCCTGAAAGTTGAGTTTTCCCTAGACATTCTGGATTTATAGATAGGAGACCAGGTTTATTTTTGAAGCTGGACATAAAAGTGACTTGGAATTGCAGGCTAGGGTAGGGGTAGATCCCTTTCCTAATTTAAGTTTCCATCTGAAGGATGGTCCAGGTACTTGTTCCACATTATCCAAAAAAAGTCTCCAGGTGACAGGATCTTTCTTGGGAAAAGCAAAAGTTAAGGAAATAAAGTCGGGGTTTGGGTTGTTGTTTTTGTGAGTTCTGTTTGTTTGCTGGTTTGTGTTTTTCCAGGAGTTCATTGGCCCTAGGCAGCCCAGCTTTCATTTAAGGAAAGGTTCGTGGGCGTCTTGCGGCCTCTGCTCCACTTGCCTCTGCACTATGTCTATGACTTGCAAAAACAACCTTGTGGGATACTAATTCAGTCTTTGGTTTCTTTTTCATATCAAATACTGCCAACTTGGCCTTAAATGTGTGCCAGATGCACGATGGTTTTATGATGTGATACCGTTAGGAAGTCTGGGTTGAGTATAGCTGGATATGAGCCGGCTTCTGCAGTTGGAGCCCTTTCTGTCGCTGATGGCCACAGCACAAGCTTGGGAGCTTGACAGCTTTGCTGGGCATCTTGGCGAGTAGTGCCTGGCAGTGGACAATCATCAAATCTCAGTGAGAACTACAGGTTCCCTGGTTTGTTCTCTCCTTTGTAAATGGCTGGGTTCTGATGTCCTATGAGGGCTTGCAGTGTACTGGCTAGGAGAGGAATGCAAAAGCCATCCTCCAGCACACATTGTCACAAATAACCCAAGTGACCACCTCCAGATACCCCTAGCTAGAGCACTCCTGCCCTTCCCGTTAAGAGCATCATCCTCCCTGATGGGTCCAGAAATTCAAACATATTTAACTTTGAGTTGGAATTCAAGACAAAAAGAGAGGAAAAATCTCCTGTCCTTTAAAAGGAGGAAGTTCAAGGAATAAAAGAGAGTATTTGAACTGAAATGGACTTTTGTGAAGATTGAAATGTAGGGACAAATTTCTCAGTTCTCTATATACATTTTATTATAGACATAGTTTAAACACTTTGTGTGCATATTATTATTTTAGATATTGTGCCTTCTCTTTATATTGCTTGTAATTAATTAAAATCATGGTTACAACTTGGCAATTTGTTTTTAATTTTGACCAAATCCAATCTCTCTGCTGCCTAACTGATCATAGATTTACTACTAAGTGATGTTAAGAAAAAAATTATATACTTAGAAATTGAATCAATGTTATGAATCGAAGCAATTCCAAATGTTGTTAAATCTTGAAAAGTCAAAGATTACCTGTGAGCAGATTCTATCAGTGATGGGGCAAACTTGAATATTTTATTTCTGAATATTGTTGCTTGTTCTGCAAATGATGGATGAAGTAGGTTATACCAGAATCTTTGATAATACTGATAATATCAAATACAGATGAAAGAAAATCATAGAAGATGTTGGTAATGTGTCTTGGACATTATTTATGTAATAAGGTGTTTATAAAATGCAGAGAAATTAAAGAGATTTTTACATTGAATCATGATTTTTACATTGAATCAAAAATATCTGATTTTTACATGTATCAGAGACCAATTTGTTTTCAGGATTTGGCAGGCAGTGACTCCCATTTTTTGTAAAGGTCAAAACCTCTTACTAACAGTCTTTCTCGAACAGTTCTATAGCTCCAAAAAGATTTATAACCTTTGTTGCACAGGATTATATTTAGTAAGAGGGGGGGAAAAGGAGCAAGTACTTGTAAAATTGGAGCATAGATAAAGAAAATAATGCATTACCTTCCTTTACCTCTTTGTATATTTGGACACCTCCTAGGGAAGTGTTGTCCAATACAACCTTCCTCACGGATGGAAATGTTCTATATCATATTAAATGGAAACCACAGATCACATGTTGCTATTTGAATACTTAAAATATCGCTAATGGGGCTAAATAACTGCATTTAAAATTTTATTTTAATTAATTTTAGATAGGCACATGTGGCCATTGGTTGCTGTATTAGACAATGCTGTTTAACTAATTTTGCAGTAATGATTGACTTGGGCAAAACATCACCAACCAACCCTTTCTAAATAACAGCACAGAATAAAAAAGCAAATTGAATAGATGTTTAGATTTTCCAGAAATAACTTGGGCAAGATTTCCTAGGACTGTACTTCCTCCTAATGAATTTAGAGAAAAGTCATTGATTATATAAAAAAAAAAAAAGTTTCAATTTCTCTCTCTCTCTCTCTCTCTCTCATTTTTGTACTGGGGATTGAACCCAGGGGCATTTTACAACTGACCTACATCCCTAATCCTTTTTATTTTTATTTATTTTTATTTATTTACTTTGAGACAGGGTCTTACTAAGTTGCTTATGGCCCCACTGAGTTGCTGAGGTTGGCTTGGAACTTGGGATCATCTTACCTCAGTCTATTGAGTCTCTGGGATTTCAGATGTGGGCCACTGTATCTGGTCTCCAAAACAACTTTCTAAAGTACTCAAACAAGAGAGCCCAATTAATAAACAAGTCTATCACTTAGATACTTGAGGAATTTCTTCTTCTCTAAAATGCATTTATGTTCATCTGGTGTGGCCTTAAGTCAGGTTGGATGTAAATAGGGAAATCTCTCATATTTACCTCAAACTATCTCATTTACAAATCTTATGTGACAGTGCTTTCCAGGGAAGCATTTTTCTTTGTATGATTTAGTGCTTAGTAATTGTCTTCTTTCAAGTCATGCAGGAGTAGGAAGGGTGGATGCATCAATGTATTCTCAAAAAAATATTCTGCAATTACTTTTGCTTTGCTGCTCTGGGATGAGGAAAGTTTTTAATTCTGTGTGAACCAAGATGACTGATAGTATCTCAAACAATGTACCACCCAAAGTAAGTTTTCTATTTCTGAATGAGTGGTTTTGTAAAGCACATAAACTAGCAGCCACCAAGGTGTAAGGTCTTCATAAACATAATACAGTAAAAGGGGACATTAATGCATAGCAATTAAGAAGCATCAAACATCTGAGAACAAGGGTACACCCAAGTTTGAATTCTTAGGTACTGACTTTCTTTCTATAGAGTGTGGAGAGGGAAGTGTTTAAACAGAAATTTGAAATCCATAGGGGTAATTTCAAGATGGTGTCATGGGTCTTGCCATGATGTCATAACTAATGGGGAGCCACAGAGGGCTTTAGGTAGAAGGTTTTCAAATCTGATTTGTAGTTCAGACAAATCATACTAGAAGTTAAGTGGATGATAAATTTGTGAAAGGGAGATCAGTCAAGGGGCTTCTGTGTTCAGTGACCATGAGAGATGTTGAAGACCTTGTTAACAGTGACAAAGCTGGGTTGATGAAACTGGGTTCTGGTGACAGAAAGCAGGGAGTGGCTGGAAACTATTTGTGGATCAGTCAGCAGGACTTGGACTTGTGAGAAATAATGGGAGTAAAGGAGAAGGATACAAAATAGGATTCACTGTCCTCAATTCAGTGACTGGACAAATATTGATGGCAATAACTGCAGCTGTGAACTGTGGGGGATAAACACCACGATAGAGGGAAAGAAAATGAATTTGACATATCCTGGGACCTCAGAAAAGTCGCCAGAAGGCATTAGGATTAGAGGTGATATCCGGCAGGGAAAGAAAAATTTAAATATAATCAGGTCTGTGGCAAGTCACCCTAGGGTGGGCAGTGATGCCCTAGGATCATCAGCATGGGGAAAAAATCAAAGAAAAAGGATGCAGAGAAGGAAGGAGAAGAGAGTAGAGAGAAATGGAAAGGAAAGAGGTAGTTTCCAGAAGGTCACATGGTAATCACAGAAGAAGGTAGGGACTGAAACTCTCCTGCAGGCATTATGTGGAAGATGATGAACACCTTGCCCTTCTGTGACTGCTTCTCTTTCTCCTCAATTCTCCTACATATCCTACACCCATGCATGTTCTATACTCTTGCATATTCTCCTACTCATCCTTCAAGACCCAATTTAATAGGCATTACACCCCACAGGCAATCAATGCCTCAATGTCCCCCAGTCAAGCCATGTAGGTGCTTCTCCATTTGATCCTATTGCTCTACATTCAACCTCTGTCACTTGCACAGGTTGTACCTACATGCCTCTCTGTCCTGCAATTTCTTCAAGATCATTTTGGTAGACTGATTTGCACTAAGGATCTATTTTTTTTTTCCATGTCTCTCTCTATCCATTCCTTTCAGTAAAGTCCTTTTGGACTTGGGCTTGACTATGTGTGAAGTTTGGCCAATGGAATGATAGCAAACTTGATTTCAGCAGAAGCTTCAAAGTGCTGGTACATTTTGACTTTTTAAAGACTCCTGCCACCATCAGCAGACGTGTCTGGGCTAATCTGCTGGAGGAAGAGAGGTTACCTGGCATAGAACCAGATCATCCTAATAAAGCCATCCCAGACTCGCCAGCCCCTAGCTTACTCAATAGCTGAATTCATATGCATTAAGTTTGGGTCTGGTTTGTTACACCAATAACTGATGCAATTAAATATCATGTCTTCAACATTTTTTTTTCCTTTTAGCTCCTGCACATTAAGCCAGTGCTTATCATACAGTGAAAGTTCCACAAATGTATCTTAAATGAAAAAGACAAGATAGAATGAATATTGCAAAGCATTTCTCTCTCTCTTCTTCACCAAACATGAATATGCCCAAGTTTCCCATGGACTCTTAACCCCTGCTGTCCCAGGAGCTGAGACTGCAGGTGTGGTTGTGGGAATTCCAGCATGCGCAGTGTGGTTTGAAATCCAGCGACAAGGCAGCATGGCTTCCTTCTTGGCCTGCTGCCCCACGCGTGGTGAGCAGAGCAGCCACGCCAAAGTGGCAGCCGCAGTGTGGGAGCCCAGCTCTGCTGCCATAAATTACCCAGGGGCAGGAAGGAGCAGCGAGAGTCAGCGGTTTCAACTACCTAGTAGTTCGTTTTTGTTCTTGTTTTTCAGTTAGCAATCTGTAAAATTTATTGCAAAATTAGGCTCTCTGCTCCAGAGTCAATAATATTCCTGGTGCCAGGTGGTGTAATAATTCACAGAAAGGGCAGAAGTTGGAGGGAATGAGACTGATTTAGGAAGTAGACTTCCAAGGCCTATTTGCTGCTGCTTATTCCCTGCTGCTAAAGGTCAGGTAAGTAGAGGGCTAAGGTTACAGCCTCATAATATCCTTGGAGGGCTAGAATTTCTATTGGGTTTGAAATTTAAAACAAAAACTGTTTCTTTTGTGTGATGGATTCCTTGTATCCTTCCCACCTCTGTTTCCATTTTAGCATAAAAATAGAAACATTCAATTTCATATTTTGTTTCTGGCAGTGCAAGGAAGAGGCCTTTTAGAAAACTTGGCCTTCTGTAAACCTCCTATAGTGCTTTCTAAAGCCCTAACATCAGTCTCTTTGATTTGGAGGGGCCATTCAAGATCCCTCTAACAACTTCTTCATTGACAGATGCAAACACCAAGTCTCAGTGTGGTTGAATTAAAGGGTGTTTAGGTCCTGCCTAGATATTTATCTGAGTCTAAAACCTGGATCTGAATCCCAGGTCATACGACAACTTCTTTACTTGACATTCTGCTTACTAAATGGACTTCAGTTTATCACTTTGATCTTTCTCAATTGTATATGTCTCTTTAAAAATGTATCTATCTCTTCCAATTATTTCTTAAAGAGTCTTAGTTAGATCTAATTGTCTAAAAGGGCCATACATAAAGCTATATTTCTGTCCAGCTGTAAGGGGCAAGGTATTACCAACAATTTTCTTTCTAAAAATTATCTTTGCAAATTATGTCCCTGAAGTGTGAATTTTTTTTTTTTTGGTTGGGGGAGTGTTACTAGGGGAATCTGATGTTTTTGATGATTAAAATGCTGTATTTAGTTATTCCCCATGGTAGCTTGAATTGCCTACAAAATCATCATTGCAAACTGAGTTGCAAGCTTGATATTTCTTGGGGGACATTTAGCAGTGAGAATTACACTCTCCAGGTTAAATGTGGATAGATTTCGTGTTCAGCATCACCATGTGCTCTTTTAGATGGGATTTCTTTCTTTATTTCTAAAAATAATTCTCAGTTCTTATTGGTTGTTGAAGCTTTGGGTACCAGGTTGGGACTGGCTATAAAGCTCAGGTTAGAAGAAATTGCTTTGATGTTTTCAAAGTCAAGAAAGAATTTTACACCTCTCTGAGGAGCCCTTGACTGCAGGTGAAGAATGTACCTCCGGAGAAGTACCAATTAGGGCTAATTGTTCATGATCTCATTGATCCATCAGAGCTCTGAGTTTCTAATTAAATTTGCTATTGTCTTCCTAAAATGAAATTTTGTTAAGTTGCAAATTGTGGAGAAGCTGGATGTTTTTGTATCTGATTGCAAGAGCAGAATCAATATGATCACTTTCAAAGGGGGTTGTGAAAATCCACTCATCCTTGTAATAGAATTCCTCTCCTATTACCCTTGTAAATCATAAGTGGCTCAGAGGTGCTGGTTCCCTGACACTTGGAAGGGAATGTCAGTCCCACCTCTCCAGAGCTGATGCTTTTTCACAGCTATTTGCTTTGGGGGTGGGATGGGAGGAGCCTAGATACCAAAACTTTGGGTAGCTTTGTAATATGACCTAAGACTGGGTAAGAGGAACTTGACATTAGGCTTCACCAAGACCTTGAAACTTGGCCCAAAGTGATTAAAAATCAAGTTTGTAAGTCTTTTCAAGTGTACTAATTGTGCTTAAATTGTGGATAGAGACTGAAAAAAATGACATTCTAGAAAGTCATCTTGTGTGAATTTTACATCAAAACTAATTAAACACCTGTTCCATCCTAAGCTTTGAGTCAAAACTCAAGTGAATGAAGAGTTGAAGAACTAAATAAGTAGGCATAGCCATCATCAATAAAATGGATACACACAGCAGTGACATTTATTCTGATCTAGTAAAAGTCAAATGCCTGAACTGAGCATTCTCTTTTTGATTCTTTTCACTAGTATGTTCAAAATATAACTGAAAGATTGTTTTCATAAATTGGATATGATACTGACTGCAGATCTCAATCCATCTCCAAACAGGAATTGCCTACACTCAAACTTGTAATTCTGCTCTCTTTTTTTATATGTCTGTAGTGAGCACTATAATCTTCCATCAGAAGCAAAATTAAATGTCAGGTTATCACACCCTTATCCAAATGTTATTTAAAATTTCAAACTCAATCATCTTTCTTACCTTATACACAAAGACTCACTTCATTCTTCTATACTACCAAGTACCCTAAATGTTTAGTTTCAAGGTGGCCATCTTCCATCATCAAAAGCAGAAAGAAAATGGCAGCATGTCTTCAAATAGCCCTGGGAGTATACATAGTGCCAAGTTTTGTGCAATTAATTGTACGTGGGACAGATGTACAGGCAGAATATAAGGTGGGGAAAATGTACCTTGAAAATGGACTGCCTGAGCTCAAATTCCTGCTCTCCCACTTATGAGCTTATATAGCCTCAGGCAAGTTATTTCAACTGTTGAAGCCCAGTTGGCTCATCTATAAAGTGGGATAATAATTTCACCCATCCCAAGGGAAGTGGGTTAAACAAATCAATGTATATAAAACATTAACAGTAGTACCATGGCAATATTACACTTATATACAACAGACATGTGCTTTCCCATAATTCCATTGATGTCCCAAGAATCCCATATTTGTGAGTCAAGTGGTTGGTCAGGAAGTAGTCTATCATTTATGCAGGATTCATCTAATTAAAATGCTCCAAGTTGAAGTTGTCCAGCGGTCACATGCCACCCTCCCCTTGAAATCAAGAACTGGTTACTTGTAGTTTTAGACGTCTTCTACTTGTAAGGAACATATCAGGAAGCCCCCACCTAACACTTTTTTTTGTTTATTGTTTTGTTTTTGCTTTTGCTGAGAGTTATATAATAAATACTTTTTTATTATCATCACAAAGTGAAAGGATGGGGCAGGTTTATTTAGGGAATAAGTAGAAATCAAATAATTTTAGCTGACTCTTCTTCAACATCTGCTCACCCTTCACACTCCCCTTAAAAGAGCAAAGTGCTACTTATCTAGTATTAGAGTTTGAATATGGTATGTCCCACAAAGGTTCATGTGTTAAAGGTTTTGTCTCCAGCTGGTGGTTCTTTGGGAGGAGGGGGGAAACTTTTGGAGGTGGGGCTTAGTTGCAGAAGTAGGTCACTGGGGGCCTGTCCTTGACTGTATGTCTTGTCCTTGAACCCTTTCCCTCTTTGCTCCTCTGCTGCCATGAGGTGTACAGCTTTCCTCTACCCCCACCCCCTTCTGCTATTATGCATTGCCTTGCCAAGGGCCTAAAGAAACTGGGCCAAGCGACCATGGACTGAAACCTCTGAAACCACGAGCCACGAGAAGCTCTTCCTCCTTGAAAATGTTTTCTCTCTCTCTCTCTCTCTCTCTCTCTCTCTCTCTCTCTCTCTCTCTCTTTTTAATACAGTGATGAAGAGTTGACTAACACATCTGGACTCTTTCTTATTAGGGATAGATTTATAGATTCTCTTGAAAGCTCATCTGAAATCCCATGGTCCTCAAGATAGTAAGGTTTCCTGGTTTGGGGATTTGTCAGGCTGTATTATAAATCAGTTCAGGTACAGTTTTCTTGGGCCCTATTTATGATTCTCATACAGACTGAATGATTCCTTAACTTGATGTTTAAAGAAGATTAAAAGGAGAGGGAAGGGAATAAAAGTAATGGAGAGTGAAGGGGAGGGACAGAAAGATTAGATCAGAAAAGAAAAAGAAAGGAAAGAGAAGGAAGGACAGGGAATCCCTTCTACTCCCCCAGGCTCTACTCCCCAGTATTTCCCTAAGATGAACTTTGATGAAGATGCATCTGTCCGTCAATAGATCAGATAAATTCCCAGTTTTCTGTGTTGTGTGATTGTTATTCTTTCTCATAAGGAGGAGAAATGATTTCTTAGTTCCCCCTTTTTTTCTTTTGAGGTGTGAACTTTTACATTTTGACTTAAAGCATTTTTTTTTTCTTCTATGGGTCATGGCTTGATTCTGTGTCTTCATTTTGGAGTTTGTTCTCCATAATTCAAATATAATTGTTTTTGTTTTTATTTCAATCCCTTTGTAAATCTCATCAATTTATTAGATAGTAAGCTCAAGAATACTTGAAGTATATGCCAAAATATTTCAGAATAAGGTCTTGTTTATCCTAATTTGTTTTGCTTTTCCTTTCACACCATAAAGCTCACAACTCATTGCAAAGGTGTCAAAAAATTACTGAGTATGAGAGAGCCACTCATTACTAGTAAGCACTTAGGAGAGACTGTTAGCATGCATAAGATAAAAATAGAGTGTAAGAAGAAAATATTTTTAAAAGGGTTTATCATGTCTTCCCCCAATAGATGTCTTCTCCAAAATTTCTTGATCTTTCTCATCTCCTCTTACTCTATGTGTTATTCTTTCTCAGAAATAAGAGAAAAATCCCCAGTGGCCACTGACCTGTCACCTGGAGCAAGGAAAGTTATTGGACAATATGCTTTTCCTCTACTTGTTTCTCGATTTTCTACAAACTGCCCCACCTAAATAGTCATAATAATTTAAGTGTGAAACATACCTGTAGAAAGTTCTCTACCTAGATCATTGGTGGAGTTTCTCTATATTTTATCATTGAAATCAGGGCATTAGTGGATTTGGAATACAACAGAAAAAGCCACTGATAATTGTCCAGGACAGCATAAACTTATTATTCTATACAAATGAGACTGAATTATTAAGAAGTAACTGCAATAATTAAAATTTTATTCTATGGTTGAGGTCTTGAAAAGGAGAAATAAAAATAGGCATTATTTTGTTGCTATAATATTTATACTGGGTGCTTTCTATCTATTAACTCTTTGCAGTGCCTCTATTAGATAGGTGTCACTCTCATTTTATGGACAAGAAAACCAAGGCTCTAGGAAGCAGAGGCATTTGCTCATGGATACAATATATGGTATGTAGGGCAAAGTATTGACTTTAGAGCAGTTAGAAATTATTAAAAGAACTGACCAAAAGTAAATAAATTAATGATGAGTGTGGGGGTGAATGAATGAATAAATAAACAAAATAATAGAAACAGAACACTTGTGAGATGAGGAGAATCCTGTGCAAATGACCATCTGGTTTTGTAGAAATCTGCCAATTAAAAAATGTTCAGAGCTAATTTACATTTCCTGTACCTGTTTTACTTTTACAACACCATAAAGATGATAGCAAGTCCCAGCAGGTAAGAAAAATCTCAAGACCATTGCTGTGGGCAATTTCTCTAAATGGAAAAAATATATATACTTTTCCAGTCATATACTCAAATAGTTGAAAAGAGTTCTTATACTTTTATTTGGCAACTTCTCATTTAATAATATATATTATTTGAGGCCTTTGTACCCCTTGTGTAGACCAGTTTTTGGATGCTGGCTGCCCTGGGGAGGAGTTGAATCCTTTGGTTGGAGGTTTTTCTCAGACAAGGGCAATCCCCATCTAGAGACTCAGGTAGCTGTGTGATGTTAAGCCAGTTACTTTATCCTATTTATTAATCTTTTGGATTAATACTTATCACCTTATGTACTGTACATAGCTATTGTGAAAATCAATGAAATGACACTGTATCTCAAAGTATCTCAAGAATAAACCTTAAATGTCAGAGATGCTGTTGTCATTCCTACAGCCCTGGATGAATTATGCCTTCATGTAGAGTTGTCAGGACTTGTGAGGAGCTTTTAAAGTGAGGTCATTCAGGGATACACTCTGTCTTTGGAAATGTTCATAATAGCCAGCTGTGTTGAATGGATTTCTTCTCTCTGTGTTCCATTAGGCACTATCTTTAGAAGGGTAAATATGGTGGTTGGTGAGTATCCATCACATACTGAGTGTGGCAAACAGACTCTTAAGATGGGTCCAATTAGCCCTATTCCTTGCCATCCATGCTCATCTGTGATTCTCTTTCCTTAAGTGTAGGCAGAAATTGTGATTTGCTGCAGACAATTAGAATATAGATGGGCTGGGGTTGTGGCTCAGCAGTAGAGCGCACATCTAGCACGTGTGAGGCCCTGGGTTCGATCCTCAGCACCACATAAAAATAAATAAAAATAAAGGTATTGTGTTTAACTACTTAAAAAATATGGCAAAGACGATGGTTTGTCACTTCTATGATTTTGTTACATTAGATTGTATTGTGTTCTTTCTTGTTAGCTGACTCTTGTTAACTCACTTCCTTTCTGGGCTTGATAAAATTGGCAGTTATTGTAGAAAGCTGCACATGTCAAAGAACTGAGGCCAGCCATTGGCCAATAAATAGCCAGCAAGAAAATGATGCCTTCAGATATCCCACAACCAACTGAAATCCAACAACAGGTGAGTCTAAAAGCACATCCTTCCCCAGTCACATCTGAGATGACAACACAGCCCCAGCTGCCAAGCTGATTATAAACTTTGAGAGGACCAAGTTAAGCCATGGATTTCTAACCAGCAAAAACTGATATTCTAGGTAATTATTGTCTTAAGCTGCTCAGTTTGTGATAATATGGTTATGCAGAAATAGATAATGAATATTCTGGGTAATAGTAAAAATGAAAATAATAATAATAATAATAATAGTCACCATCTACTTTCTTATGTATACATTCCTGAGTAATTTCTCAGAAATGGGATTTTTATAAATTAAGTCAATTATTTATTCACTCCAAATAGATGAGATGAAGTAAATATACTTTCTTGAATGACATGATATATGTAAATTGCCTGCACACAATGGGCCTTAATAGATTCTAGTTAATTTGTTTGGAAGTTTTTTTTGTTTTTGTTGTTGTTTTGTGTTATTTTTATTTTTGTATTGGTGCGTGTTAGTTATACAGAACAGTGGGTTTCATTGTGGTGTATTCATACATACTTATAACACGGAAGAGGCAAATACAACTTAATTGAATAAACACACCCTTGATAGGCAAAAGGTAGGGGAAGAATGTTTATTAATGGAACTAGGAGCAAAACTCTAGCAGAGGATGCTATAACTTTTATTTCATTGTGATTTGATTCATCAACTTAGGTGGCCACTGATTAAATCAGTTTGCTTAGTGTAGCCAGGTCTTTACAAATGAAAGAGATAAATGGTTTGGACATAAATTCCTGGAGGCAATTCAGATATCTGAAAGGGTTTAGGGGATTCCATGTTCATGGCTCTAATCTGCATTTTCTTAGATGGAAATTTTTTTCATTCATTTAGTAAGTGTTTATTAAATTCCTATTATAAGCCTGGTACTTGCTGTGATACTATATTTTTCATTTTATCAGAATATACAACTCTTCACTATTGGCTTTTGTTTACCTGCTGTTCCATGATACTTTTTTTTAAAGTTAGAATTGTTTAAGTATTTATCTAGAATGGCATACCATTCAGCAATACAAGGAACAAACTCAAGATATATGAAACCACCTGTATGAATCCCAATGCCATTTTGCTGAATGAAAACAGATGAAAGAGAAAACACATTTATGATTCCATTCATATAAAATTCTACAAAATTTTATAATAGTATAGTATAAACTATTATAGATATAACTACTATCTATGCTGTAGTAATTTCTTTGGGACATTTTTTTTTCAGGGGCGAGAACATTTTCATGTCCTACTTAAGAAGTCTGTCTCTGAACAAGGTATGTATTTACATTTGAGATTTAATGGGTATGTGAACATCTGAGTAGACTGATAAAATAACTTATCACAGGCAAAGGGTGGGCTTTGCAAACATAAATTCTTTCCTTTCAAATGTTTTGGAATGAATTTGCATTTCCTTTCCTTTACGTTGAAGATGTATGAAATTTTACGGAAATCTTTTTTTTTTTTTTTTGAAGAGACAAAAATAATCCACCTGTTGTGACTATTTGATTTGAGAAATGGAATGATCTGAATGTCTGAGAAATAATTCTTGTTCATTATTTATGCTATTCAGAATTAATTTTTTCTTTTTCTTTTCTGATTTCTGTTTCTTTATCCTTCCCTTTTTGTTATAGGAAGATATCCCAGGATTTCTTCCAATTTATTTGGTTTTCTACAATATCTAACCTGCTCTTCACTGTTTCCAGTGACTTTTGATTAGACAGTTTGATTTCTCATCTTCAAGAACTCCCTACTGTATCAAAGTGCTGCCCTTTCATGACTGCTGGCTTTTATTTTGTGGATGTATTACTCTTAGAGATACAATCAGGTGACAAATTGAATATGTTTGGGATTTTCTCCCTTTCTTTCTCTGCTTTGTGTAGTGATACCGATTCTACTTTCTCAGGTGGGTCCTCTTGCTTCTAGGTCTGATTCATTTATGTGTTTTAGTGTGTTCTGTGAACACAGTTTATGTCTTCATTCTACTCTTGGTGAACTTTTGCACTTTTTCTGGTTTGGGGATATTGCAGTTATGGGGCTATTTAAACATTTTTTTTCTGTTTCATACAAACTAACTTGTTTTGGTTAAATAAAGGAGAGTTGAATGCAGGTCATGTATATGCATGTCTTCAACTTTTACTGGATAATGCCCAGTGGTTACCCAAACTAGTCGTACCATTTTATTGTCATACATTTTACATGCACAGTGGTGAAAGTCTTTGATTGTAAGACTCAGCAGCAGAGGTAGTTAATACCCCTCCCATATACTCTGGCACTCACCATTTTCATGCATGACCAAATCAAGGGGCTCCTAACTGCAAGCACCTGTGACTCTTTGCCTGAGGGCTTTCTTTTGCCCTCAGCCCCTACTTAGCTCACAAGTGGAACACACTCGAAATGCTCAGAAATTAACCTTCTCTCCACCTGCCCCTGGAAGTTGCCCTCAACAAATTCCTAATTATAATGATGTATAATAACTCCATATCCTTCTTCCCACCAGTGAAATGACTCTGATGTGCATCTATCATCTCTTAGGACTTTTTCAGAGGATAAAGCTCTCTATTTGCTTGTAGTCATGACTTGCTCAACGATGACCATTTCCTGGCTTCCTTCTCTGTCCCCTACTTTCCTGCTTCTGTATTAGTATTTCATGACCTCCTCTTCCAAGTGAATTATTTGATCCATCACTGAAACTTCTCCACATTTATGGATTTAGCCTCCATTCTGCCTTCCCACACAGCCTTATGACCTTCCTTTTATTATAACACTTCTCATGCTACATGGTATTCCATGATGAATGTAAGCTCCAAGTGGGCAGGGCCATGCCCACCTTTATGTTCTATCTCTAGTTAGTCTATCATGAGTTCCTGGTATGTAGCAGGCATCTAGTATTTCCTAGAGGAATGACTGTTTATTATAGCATCAGGTGAGTAAAGAGAACCCATAATGGAAAAAAAAGCAGAGAAAGGTGAAGGTTAATATAAGAAGGTAAAAGTCATGGAGGATCTTAGAGGTGGAAAGAGCATGTGCAAAGACCCAGAAATGGGAATGTGACTGACTATTCTAGGGTAAGCCAATAGAACAGTGTACCCAGAGGAAAACACAGGAAGAGTGACAGGAGGCAAAGCAGAGTAGTTATAGATAAACATATTGTGATAAATGAATGAATAAATAAATGCATAATGAAGTATTTGAATGAATACCTGTGGGAACCAGAAAGGTGCAATGAAAATATTATGACTTTAGTGAGACAGACATATCTTCTCATGACTCAGTTTCCTAATGTGTAAAATGAGAACATTAAAGCTTCATAGAGAGGAGTTGAGGATTGAAAGAGGGTATGTGTCAAGATCAGAATCTATTGCCAAGTCAAAAAAAAAAATCCTCAATGAGAAATGATCAGGAGCAATAACCACAGCAGAGTTGGTAGTCATTCTGTTGTCAGAGGTAATATTAAAATACTCTGGTCATTTTGAGAGGAAAACATTACTTTTATAAACAATGGGAGGGTAAAGAGTAGCTACTAAGAGTAGCTGATTTTTGAGCTTAGTCATGAAAAATATGAAGAAATTATGAAAGCAAATCACCACCAAAAGAATGGCATTGCAGAAATTATACCCATTATAAATAAAGGGGTTTCTTTTTTCCAACTGAATCACTTTGATTCCATAAGCAAGTTTAGCAAGTGTCAAATATATTTCCTTAAATTAATTTAAATTGGAATCTATTACTTCCAACATAGCAAGAGTTAATGTTCAGAGTTCACAACAAATATAGAAATCCATAAAGTATGTCACACTAGACCCTATAAAAACAATCAGGAAATATGAAAAATATGTTTGATAATGTTGGGTCCAAATATTTAAGGAAAATTACTCAGGAAATTAGAAATCTCTCTTTCCAACCCACCTTTTATCCTGTCTGCTTCCCATTCAATCTACTCCAACTATGAATGAGATTTTATAAGCTTCTTAATCAAACACCTTTGTTTTACAAGTGTGTCATTAATGTTATCACAGTGAATTCAGAGTTACCTGACAGATTTTGGACTTACCTGCAGTTAGGGACTCTTTGCCTTCTGACATTGACAGAGAATGCTAAATTCAAACCATTTGAAATTTAAGTAGAACACAGAATAAAATATATATATTTCCTTAAATTTATTTAAGTTGGAGTGTGTGTCTCTGTATATATATATATATATGTGTGTGTGTGTGTGTGTGTGTGTGTGTGTGTGTGTGTGTGTGTGTATATATTCTTTAAGAGTCCATAATAAAACAACTCATGGCCTTTGGAATACATCATTGTACTAGAAGTTTCAAAGATCTTACATCTATTACTACCTGTTACTTAGAAAATTCAAATTCACACATCAATGATAAAGAATTAGTTACACCAGTGATGGAAGATCTGAGGAATTGAACTTTGGATATTGTGGTAACCACAATATTAGCAACCACAGGACACTATTACTACCCTGTTTGTTTGAGGAATAAAGAGAATAAAGATATTATCAGAACTCAGGAACCAAGTTCACCAGTGGAAGCCAGAAGCATGGTGGAATCTCCTGATAGGAACTGAAATCATGGAGGAGATGGAGCCACTATTCAGAATGTCATCGAAGGGAGGAAGATTAAGTTAGGATAGGGCTAAATACCTTGGTCTGCCCATTACCATCCCCTCTATTCTTAACTTCGTGCATGCCATTGGTTAAACACCCCAAAAGAGTATTTTGGAAGCTTGGGAGACAGTCCACAGGGGTCAGACCACCATGATTCAGAGCAAAGATCAGTAAACAGACTTGTGGACAACCCCAGGAGCAGAACACAAAGGAAGATCAATAGTCAAAGTGCAAGGACCTTAGAGAGAGGGACCTACTTTCTAGAATGCTGTTACTAAGACATTTCAGCCCCAAATTCTAAGTCCATGTGCCTCATCAGTCTGATATTCAAGGGAGATAACCTAATGTGCTTCCACTCTCCATCCTGATATAATCAACCGTGGTAAAAAAATAGGGATCAACTCATAAAAATATGGTGGGCTGGCATTTAACCCCTGGGAGTTTCATTTCAGAGGAAGAGGTAGGCATGTCCTGAAGGGCCATAGGCATCCACTCTGTACTTTGCCTGTCTCTGCTGGATTTTAGTTAGCTGGAATAGTCTGTAGCTCCATTCATTCATTCATTCATTCATCTCTCTCTCTATCTTTCTGTCTATCTATCTATCTATCTATCTATCTATCTATCTATCTATCTATTTATTTATTTATAAATTCTGGGTCTGTATTCCTAAGTGAGGTTGGTGTATTTGGGGCTTTAACCCAAATATTCATCATTGTTCTGTTAGCAACGTGACATGAAGTGAATAGCTTTGAATATTTTTGAACAGTTGATGTAGGACAGGGATTATCTGTCTGTATAATTGTATAACTGAACATACCAGTGAATTATCTCATTAGAACCATATTTTGAAAACAAGTCTTGAATAACCTCTCATATTTATTCTCATTGTTTCTCTTCCATTGCCAAAATATTTTACCTCCTCAAAAACTTTTATTATACAAATATTTTCAAGTTTTCCTCATGGCAGTGTGCATTCTCTCTTACATTTTAAATCCTTTCTCTCAGTTATTCTGTGCTCTCATTTCTCATTTTAGTGTGTTTTCTTTTTTGTCCTCCATTGGAATCTTCAAGGTTTGATCTTTATTAAGAGAATCTACAATTAAAAAGAATCCATTTTACTATTTATTTCTGCTTTCTGGATCACTACAAAATTGATGCACTGAGCTTTTCCTTTTGCCTAGGCATTTATTTGACACTATTATTTATTTTATGAATCAGAAATTTGCCAGGATGTGCCAAATACCTCAGTTTCTTTTTACTACATATTGTATAACTTCTAAAAATTTGTTTGGTTGGCCCCCTGTATCACATACAGCCCAAACATACTTTGAATGCTTGTGATTTCTTAGGTTTCATTTTTTAATCAACTTTTCCATTGAGAAATACGTTTTATGCTACTGGTTGGATTGTTTTTCCTTAGTCACTTTTCATTTTTTTTTTTCTTGCCCTCGTCATTGAAGTAATTTGTCCCAGTTTGCTCCATATTGACTGGCTGTCAGATGCATGGAATTGTTAGTGCCCAAAGTGGGAAAGTCCTGGGCAATCAGAGGTGATGTGGTCACTTTAACTGCTTGTTACCAATTCAGTTTTTCAGAACATCATGTTTGCATTTTAATCATTCCATCTTTCCGGTATGGATTTTATTTATCTCATTTAAAACAAAACCCCAAACCATCATATTCCTTTATTCTTTCAGTTTTTTTTTCTTGATACTCTCCTTTTTCATTCTGCCCTATAGTTTTTGGCTTCATTCTGTTTAGTTTTTCACTCTATCTTCTGTTTGCACTTAACTTTTAACTACCAATCTTTTCCTCCATCTAGTACAGATGCCATCAGTTTTGTGTAAATGCTAATTTGGTTTTCCATGATAATGTTCTCCTTAGTAACAGTTCCTTCTGTATTCTGGCACCATATTGCTCATCATTTTTCATTATCAATGTTTTTGAGAGTTGTCACATTTTTAACTGCCTATTTAAACATTTGGATAAGAAATTTAAAAAATTCTTCTAAAGTGTTTGTAAATGTTTGACAGTTTTTGCAGTTTCCAAATTGGAATCATAGAAGCTTTTCACAGATAGAAATGACATTTTAAAATTGCAAGTAGTTGAAGATATAATTCCTAAATGATAGAAATGTTGTTTTTGGGTCATGGTATCGAAAGGGTTAAAGTTAGGGTGGGTTTCAGGCCAGATTTAACCACAGCTCCATTTATTCATAATTCTCTTGGCAGTTCCCTTACCTGTATTTAGACTTTGTTTTTGGTCTTACTTCCCTAATATTGGGAGGTTTACATATTGAACTCTTGAACATTAAGCCATACATGAAAAAAGGCTGTTATGTCAAGCCCTTGAAAAAATGTCGTAAGCCATATTCTACTTTTAAAATCCCTAAATTTGTCTTAGTTTCTAGGAATAGAATCACTGAAGTTTACCTCTGGGACTTTATCTACATTCAGTGCTTCTCATTCCTCATAACTGCTACCTAGGCAGGGCAGGGGCAGGTGAAGGGCTCCAGAGAGACAAACATCATGTTCAGAGTTATAGATTAGCCACATTTCCTCAAAAAGTATGAAGTATACAGCAATAGTCAAGGCCATTCCTTCTTGTTCTGGAGCTTTTCGTTGGTTTGCACTTGAAAACCTTTATTAAAATGTTGCTTAGATGACAATACATCATTCTTTGATCTGGAAAACTCTTTGTCCCTAACTTTGACAAGTCAAGATTCAATTCTTCCTTTTCTGGGAAGGCCCCCCTCTTTTAAGGGTCACATCTTGATCTCACCAAATCATGTAAAGATACAAGTCATATTACCCTTATTTCTGTATTTTTTACTTTTGCATTTAAGCTACTTACTGCATTTGTCTTTATACCATTATTAGATCAACAGGGCATGACCTCATACAATGTTTTCAGTTCTAAAGCTTTACAGGACTATTTTATGTGAGTTATCCTCATCTTTCCTATGAAAGTGCATAGTACATAGGGTGTGAGTCTGATAGATACTTGCTCTAATCCCTGAACACCCCTGTGCATGTGGCATTTGCTAAATAAACTCCATCAAATAAAAGAAATAAAAATATTCCACTGGAATGGTAAAATTTGCTCCAACACAATCACTACCTACATAGGAATCTCATATCTACTCTCTCATCTCCATCCAAATTACATACTCAGTCTTATCTCTTCCCTCTAATTACACCCCCTCTTGACCTGTAAATGATGGGAAGACCTCACTGACCTTTGTTGAACTGGTTTTAAGTTTCTCTCCTGTTTGCAAATCTAATGCACTGAGTGGTTTTTGGCTGAAAGCTGCTGGAGGGCTGGGCCAAGGTCTATATCCTTTGAGTTATAGTGCACATAGCATTATATTAAGCCAATTTTGTTCATAAGAATTGGTTTATGATTATATGGTTATTTATTATTTATACAGTGTGATTATATAGTGTGTTCTGAACAAAGTCACATAAAGTGGAAGTACATAATATAAAGGAATGTACCTTTAAAAGACTGCATTAATGCAAACCTCATGTAAAAGAAAGAATACAGAGGGGCACTAAAATAGGAGAAATCAAATATATTTTAATATTTTGGAGGTAAAAATAAATTTCCCTTTTCATATAACCTGGATATGTACATATCTACATCATCATTGACCAAAAGTAAAGGATTATATTCAGTCTTGAATATTTTTTCATACTTAGAAAAAGTTAGCTGGCTCTTAAGCCTCATTCCTGAGACTAGTCTTGCATTTCAAACTGGAAAGATCTGTGTGTTTTTATTAAGGTTTTTACGTACTTCAGAATAATAAGTGGCAATTGTTGAGGTGATGTCATCTCTTTCTTCTCCCATAACAACAGCACCACTGAGCAGCCCTTCCCATTCCTTCCCTCTCTTCTCCCCACAGGTCCCTCCTGCATTCTTCCCAGTGGTTTTAGAAAGGCAGGTCAACTGTGTCTTCTGCCATTTCCCCTAAAGGCACAATGCAGGGAAATCAAAATGAAACTCCATCACAATAAAGAAGTTAAACTAGGACCAAATGAAAACGGAAATATCTGACTATCAGGATAGATGAGAAACTCCCATCATTGAAGTAGTTCAAAAAAGATGTTAGCATTCTGAATCCAAGAGCGATGAATTATCTTGCATTTCAAAGTACTAATAAGTATGTGTTAATCCAAACCAGAGGGAACCTTTTAAATACAAACTCAAATTCCAGTATTAGCTCTGGGTATTGGATGGGAAAATATTGATGATGTAATCTTACTGTAGAATTCTACCAATGTGTGTGTGTGTGTTTTTTTTAATAAACCAATTTTTATAAAAACTCCACTGAGAACAAAACTGTATTGGTAACCTAGTGGAACAGATAGCTCAGACTCAAATAAAATTGATAAAATACCCAGTGGCAAGGAGAGTGGTTAACACTCTGAACGTGGCAAGTACATGCTTAAATTCAAGTGATAGCAAAAGGCATGATCTTGCTTATGTGCTTTTCTGTGACTCAACTAAAAAAAAATACTGGATTATCTTAATCTTATTTCCTCTGCAATAATCTTAATCCTACAAAATCTAGGGAATAGTTCAGGTACAATTTAGTAATTAATTTCATTTTATTCCAAAACCAGGCAATTAATTCCTAAACCAGACCAGCTATTTTGCAAACGTTGATGTGAAACAATGGGGTATGCAGATCCTACTCTGTTCTGGTTTTGTTTTGTCTCAAAGCCTATGATATAGATAAATAGGGTTCACACAGAGTTAATGGTTTGAGTGATATCTTCATGATTATCAGTAGGCTGATTCATTTGAGTGGTAGTAGGAGATATGCATGTGGAAACCACAGGGTATTTTTATCTAAAGAATGCTCCTTATCAAATGGGGTGGTTGATTTTTTTTTTCAATTTGAGTTGTATCAGAAGAAAACTAAGCAGAGTTTTGAGAGAGAAAGAGAAGTCTGTTGCCAGTCAAACGATAGCAACAAGGACTAGTATTTATCCAGCATTTACTTGTTCTAAACACTGTGTTTTACATGAATTATTCCTCACAGCCTGTGGCAGAGGAATGTTAGAATCACCAGTTTGCTGAAAAGGAAAATGAGTTATAGATTATCCAAGGTTACAGAGCTGGTACATGGCAGAGATGGGCTTCAGACCCATGGTGTCTGATTCCAGATCCTTTCCCTCTGGTGAGCCACAGAGTCTGTTCTAGTAAAACGTCACTATCATTTCTAAACCAAGGAATATGCACCAACTTACACAAAGGCAGAAAGTCTGGCTAGGATTCATCAGAAACTAAAATAGGAAACATTAGGAGCCCCAATCTTTCTTCCTAACTGGTATCTTTCTGAAGCTTTTTCTTCTATCTGGCTTCCTTCAATTTATTTCCTCTGCGTTCAAATTTCTATATTGTCATTAGTTTATAACAGTCTGTGTGTTTCTTAATTAATTAAAATACTCAAGAGACATCACTCCAATTGAGTCACCCTGACATTCATCAGTTTCTTGGGTATATGATCACTTGTCTGATTAAGATGTCAATCTTGATCCATAAATTGGAGAGTGTAAGAGACACACAGACTACATTAGAGCAGCCATGGACCAGGCTAACGTTAGAGATACTGTAGACATAGTGCAACCCCTCCTCAGGCCATTGGTCATAGGACTGCTGAGTGCCTTGTTTATGGGTAGCTTGGGGGTCACCCTTATAAAAAAGATGAGGACCTCATCCAAGGAAGGAAATACCTAATCTCCTAGTTCACTTCTTTGTGTATGATAGGGGCTTATTAAATGTTATTCCACCTGGACCTATAGTGACTTTTATTGAGTTAGTTTTGACAAGAGAGCAGTATGTTTCCATTATTTGGCTTTTTACATTTGGGTGCAAGAACTAGCCTTGAAGGTGACAGGAGAAATTTCTTACTAGGATCATACCTAGGTGTCCCAAAGGATCCAAGTATTTCAGTGGAATCCTCTCTTCTTTGCCCTGTTGATTGAAGGTGGAGTGTCTATTAACAGTCCTGCTGAGGCAGTACCTACTAGGAGCTGGGCAGAGTGCTCAGGGGCACTCACCCTTCTTCCTTGCCCTCTGTCCTTTAGAAAAGGTTTTTCCACTTGTCAAGAGTTCTCTGACCTTTTAGAACCACCCAGCAAAAGTGAGAACCTAAAAGCTACCATTTACTTTTGCATGCAGACTGGTAAAATAATTCTTATGTAGTTTTGTTTTCTCCAAGGACAACATTATTTTGTTATACTTCAGAAAATCAGTCGCTACGTCTTCATATGGCATATTGTCATGTGGCAGCAAAACACTAATATTATAGATCCTTAACATTCTTTATACATATTTGAAATGACAATACAACTCCTTTCCCAACCTCTGCTTAGGTATCTGAGGCTGTCTTTAGAATGTGTGGGCTTGTCCGGCTGAAGAATCGAGAGTTTACACTTGCCTGCAATTAACTTAGTGCATGGAGTTTAAAGCCAGACCTGAGTTCCTTGCTATAGTACCTTCAGCTATCTCACAGGCCAGTGAAAATTCGGTTTTTACAAGAAAAAGTCAACTCTTAGCAAGGTTTGAACTAGGATCCTACGAAGCATGTTTTGCTATACTTCCAAAGCAAAGCAATGTAAGGAGACACTGTGGTAGTTGTTTTATTTTTTTCTCGAGTGGACTTATGTTTTCAGTGGCAGAAATCCATGAACCACGAAGATAAAATAATGCTAACTAGAGTGCGAAAGTAAAGAAAGCAAAATGGCTCCACAATTAGTAGCATTATATATGTGAGTCCTAAGTAACAGCAGATGTGTCTGTGGGGAGTGAAGCATTCCTTGCGATCCATCAGAAACCCAAGCCCTCTGATACCACAAGCCACTGTGGTTATCTTGGGCTTGGAGGATGAGGGCTGAGTCCAGTGGGTGAGCAAATGGGGATGCTGTTGAGGGTGTTCCAATCTACCTGTGTCATCCTTCCTGCGCTGCACACCCATGCTGAGTTAACAGGGTGATGTGCGCTGTAAAATCCGGTTCTGTGAAGACATGCACTAGCCATGAGTCATTAGCAAGCATGCGGAGCTAATTGGCAAAATACTCATAAAAGATTTTGAAGGTGGGTTAATTACAATTCATTACACCGTAAACTGTCCCCAGGCTATTGTTAAAAAATGCAGGAGTTTCAGGGCCCATTATTTTATGATTCATTTTGCCATGTTGTGAAAAACAGACTCTAAATCAAACTACATTTATTATAGGTCAGACCACAAAATCTTTATTGGTTTTTCCAACATTCCACCCTTGTTATATGAATTCATATGGACTGCACATTTCTGTCAATTGGCAAGAAAGCATGAAATAAAATTTATGATATTTTCTTACCTTATCCTCAATGCAGCCTTAAAAATCACAAGATCTAATTGCTTCCCCTACTTCCCAAGTTCATGAGAAAAATAAGTATTTCCAAATCAATCCCAAAGTTCTGATGATTGAAAGCAACTAAAGGGTAATGAAGTCAGTCTATCTTCTAAGAGAAGCATTTTGAAGAATGACCTAAGCAGCAACATCCAGTTGAAATATATCAAAGCTCTCCCTTTGTCCCAGTCTACCTAGAAAAATGACTAGAATGTTCTTTACATTTGAGGGATAATTTGAAGTTCATTGGCTTCCAAAGCATTCATCTTGTTCTTATCCCCACCTTTGAAAGCATCTTTCTTTTTGCTTTTAACAAATCAACGAAACAAAACAAAACAAGAAATCCCAGCATTTATTTCTTTAAAAAAAAAAACAAAACTGTGATACAATTGTGTGCCTCCTGTGATTACCGTGAACAGACTTGGTCAGAATCATGTAAGGTTTCATAAGTAGTCATTCTGTGCCATTATATGTAATTGTTTGTTGATTAATGCTTTCAATTATGTCGATTTTCACTATGTGACCCAAACCACCTTGACACAGACAGCCTGGTATACTCATTACTGGGGATGAGCAAAGAACAAAATGCTAGGTTCACTTCCAGCCCTCAAGAGTTCAGCAGCTCATTTGAACCTTATCTGAACTATCAAAAGTTTTGACTCTGCAGAAACCCATGTTTGGGGAAGGGGTGGGAATGTGTGGTTGGAGGAAGGCTTCAGGGTGGAGTGGAAGAAGGGGGGATGTTGGAAATTGTGCAAGAACTAGTTTTCTTGTGAGTGATCCTGTACTTCCTGATTCTGGCCGGGCCAGAAATACCACAAAAGTCTTTCTTGAAACTTCCAAGATCTTTGGAAGGCCTTTCTCTAAGCAGTTTGCCACTTCTGAGTTGCCTGGGTTTTAGCCAGGGCTAGAGACAGAAGTATGTGCAAGGAGAAGCAGTGTAATGGAGTTACCTGGATGCTTGAGGACTGTCAAAGGAGGTTTACCTCCAATAGAACAAAACCTGAGTGGCTTGGCCAGAGTCAATGATCTTAACCAGTCCTGTCCATCACTGAAAGAAGGAACTGGAAGGCAACATTAGAAATCATTAAAGCAGCCCACTTATTTTACAGAGGAATTCAGGATATCCAAATAAGCCATGTGACAGGGCCAAGCCCGATGTGGAGCTGTGGGAGAACTGAAGAGGCACAGGCAGAGGAGGCTGGAGAGGAAGAAGGTACATCTAGCAGCTTTTCAAAGGTTTAAGTCCTATTAGTGGTATGCCCTTGGCCAAGTCACTTTACTTCTGTGCCCTCTTTGTATCATTTCAACCACAAAATGCCAAATTAAATATTTCTGTAGGAGTAAAGTGCTAAGAAAAGGGTAATTTGGAAGCAAGCAAGACCTAGCTGGATGAAAGCAGGGCTGAATTGGGAGGAGAAAGAATGGTACCTAAGCAAGTAGGGGTGATAAACAGAGAGAGAACCTTGAGTGGAAACAGAGGAAACAAATGAGAAGTGTTTATTTTGTGTAGAGTAGCAGCTGATAATGATAAAAAAAAAAAAAACAGTTTGAGGAAGAAGTAATGCCTAATGCCGTTTGATGCAGTTTCAAAAGAAACCATAATATCTGTATGTTTTGTGAAATAAACAAAAAAAACCCTAAAGAGATAAGCATGAAAGAAAGAAGGTCTCAAAAGAGGGAGAAATTAAACAAATTCGTTTGCTTAACTCTTCTTCATAGGACATAAACTTCCTCTATCAGTGATCAGATTTTCTCTTGCAAATAAGCTATTGTTTAAAGAGTTTTCTGAGGGGAAAACAGTGCTGATGGATGAATTTGCAAGAAATCAAGAAAACTAGCAATGCTTTAATAAATTAATTTAGTAGGACTCTTGTAAGAGTGTCATACTACAACTACAAGGCCTTGTGCAGGTAAAGTTCTGAAGTGGATATCCTGTGAAAAATACAAATAGAATTTGTATTGTGGCCATTCTGATTGATGGGTAACTTTGACACCCAAAATCTCAGCACTGTGCTCTCTGAAGGAAGAGGAAACAGCTCTTTCATAGGCACTGATGATATTTATGCTCCAGTTAGGATTATGGTCTCTTCACCAAGGTTAATGGGGAGTGGGATGGGGAGCATCAAGGTCCAAGATCCAGTCACTTTTCATTCTGTTTCACAGGAACATTGACACCCACCCCCACCCCAGGAATCTGATTACAGTGGAGGAGCTGGGGAAAAGCAACAATAAATCAGTAGTTCAAAAATATAAACACTAGGAACAATTCTTAGAAGAATATTCAGGAAAACAGAAGCAATTAACAAGCAAGAGGCATGATATGGAATCATGGATGCTGATCAATGCAAAACAGTGGCCAAGTAGGAGATGATGTTGACACTGGGCTGATGAATGGCCTTTCCCCTGTTGATTTACTAGCTGCATAGTGGGTACAGGAGAGAGTGGATCCCTGGGCCTTCGACATTGATAGTTCTGAGATGCCTCTCTTTGACAGGTATGAGGATAATGTCTTTTTTTTTTTTTTTTTTAACCCTGCATTAAGTGACAAGGTGATCTTTATTTATTTAGGCACTAGGGATTGAACCTGAGGGTGCTTAACCACTGAGCAATATCCCCAGCTCCTTTTTAATTTTTCCTTTCTTTTTTTTTTTTTTTTTGTTAATTTTGAGACAGGGTCTCACTAGGTTACTTATATCTCACTAATCTGCTGAGGCTGGCTTTGAACCTGTGATCCTCCTGCTTCAGTCTCCTGAGCTGCTGAGATTATAGGTGTTGTGTCACCATGCCCAGTGGCAAGATGATCTTTTCTTTCTCTTTTACCTGAACTCTCCCTAGTTGCTGCTGCATCATTCCTTCCTCAACAAACTTTTAGGCTGAGCTGTGGAAGGTTTCAGCCAGGAGCTGACTTGCTCTCTGCTGGGGATGCCTTGGTATAATAGAGCAGAGAGGCCTGCTAATTTCAGAGCCAAGTTCACAAAAGCGGTTGGCTCTCAACTTGTTGTTCCAGAGAGCCAAGAGAGTAGAGCTGATGATGGCCCTGGCTGGTGGGAGCCAAAGCCAGGCACCTGTCAAACCCTGCCTTGCCCAGCTTCTCTCTGCCCTGCTCTGTTGATTGCCTGCTCTGAGAAAAGCAGTCCATGCCGCAGACTTTCTCCCTCCAAAGAAAGCCATCTGCCATCAATCCCTTAAATTTCTTCTCTGGCAAACATTTTGATCTCGAAGCAAGTTTATTTCTCTCTTTACAGAAGGGGGAAAAATGCCCCAAAGGGAAGACTGTGATATCTTTATTTTTTCCTGAAATGAGGATATTGAACACAACATACCCATTCTTGCTTTGGGAAAGAGGGGAGGCAGGTGGTTCTCAACTGTGTATGTGAGGGAAGAGAGGTAAATATGCATCTTGTTAGGTGAGTCTTGAGAAACTTGAACTCTATATTTGAATTAAAGATTTAGCTAACACAATGCTCCACAGGAAAGGACACTGAAAAACTAACCTTAAAGCTACCTTTATGAACTAAAATTACAGGACTGGGATGAAGAGGTTAAGGCTTTCCCTGCCTGGGGAATCTTTGCCACAGGCTTGGTCCTTTGGCTTACACATCTGTGCCAGCCGGGGAATCTTAAGTATTAAGTTCAGGTAGATTCTGTTCTGAACACACTTGGACCTTCTGCAAGCTTCTTCCCTTTGTAGGGTTTTGATGCAAATGAGAGGGCTAGACCTCACCTCCAAAATGCTACGATTTCAATGGATTTATCCATATTTACCAGGGTAATCATCCCTCACCTAAAACCTATGAATCAAGGAAACCTTTTTAAGTTACTTTCTGTCTTCCCACAGGAAACAAAAAGAACATGATTTTATAAAGAGGGCAGGGAATAGGTCTTGTTTTTACAAGACAGCCCTGAGATGACAGTAGCATACATGGCCGGCACATTCCTTCGCCATAACCACAAAGAGCCTGCATATATTTGTTGTTGTTGTTGTTAATTGCAAACTTTTCTAACAATCTGCCCTTTAGAAATGATTGCCCCTCTCTGAGGATCAGATCACAGTCCAGCCCATTCTCAGAGAAAATTAAATGAAGAATGCTGAGCCTGGAATCTATGATTAAGATGCCTGACTAAGTAAAGATGACCGCGTACTTTCTCAAATGGGTCAGCTATGGCCCTGGGTATCCAAAACAAGGTGACACGTGACTCACACTGGCTCAGCAGCCTCTCTCATGCGGGATTTACAGCTGGATTTAGGGCTAAATGTTGGAGGTAAATCGAAAGGAGCAGAAAGGGGCTGGGGAGGGAACCAGGAGGGAAGGGAATTTCCATCAAAGCTTTTCAGAAGCAGAAATCCATTCTACCTTTGTCGATGACTGTGGTTTGCTAGGATCAAGATCAAAGGAATCACCGTGGGCAGAGCCATGACAAATGCAAGGCTCAGTCTGGTGAAACCTAGCATTAGCCCCTCTCTTAGGCTGCGTCTAGACTGGAAGTGAGTGCTTGTGCCAGATGAGGCTGAGCATATAGTCAGGGTGCTCCTTCATGAGGAGGCAAAAGGGGTTTAAAACCCATATTGATTCCTGCAGGATAGGCCCCAGCCAGGGGCAGCAAGGCACAACACAGATATTGCTGTGATCATTTTGTGGGAAAATGAGGAAAAATGGATAACCACGGAGTCAAATAGAGACAAAGCACTATTTTTTTTGGTAAAATCCAACTTCCCTGACTCATGTGTTTTTTCCTCTTTCTCACGGATGCCTTCCAAAGCCTACTCTAAAACTTTACTAAAATGTGGTTTATTTGCAGGCCTAAGACATTCAGAGAAATTTGAAGTGACATCTACTAGTGGTTATTTATTTATTTATTTATTTATTTTGTGGCCCCTGTAGTTCCTCAAAGCTTCAACTCATGTTCTCAGACAAACCAAGTAGCAGGTGAGGGATTATTCTGGAATCTTAATAGGTAACACCACCTTCCACATTGTCTGCTACACAATATGTTAGCATTAAGCACTGTTTAAGTCTGTATTTGCCTCTTGAGAATATCAAATAGAAAACAAAACAAAAAACACCAAGGGGGAAAAAGTATACTAGACACTTTTCAAGCATTTAGGTGCACACCTGATCTTCTTGTGTGGCATTTGCCTTGATTTAGTTTGGTGAACATGCGGGGGTGTTTTCAAAATATTCTAAGAGGGAAGTTAGAAGAATTGAGAGTCAGAGCAGATTTCAATGCTGCTTTTGGCACTAGCTTGCACCCTTCAAGACAAATCTCATTTTCCTTTTCTAGGAAATTATTTTAAATTAGAAGTGCTGGGAGGGTGGGCAAGGTAATGGTTTACTAACCCCCCAAGTGATGGTCACCAGACACAATGAATTTCAGCCTTGAAAAATAATGGCTATGGCTATAATGCAGAAAGGATCTTGATCTAGTGCTAAATAAAATGGCAAATACAAGATTGGGTACTAAGTTTACATCTTTGCAAAATGATGTATAAGGGAGAAAGACCACAAGGAAACATTGCAAATTAGAGTAAGGTTACAGTAGGATAATTTTTTTCATGTATTTTCATATTTTATATAATATTATTAACGATGTCATTTTTATAGACCTAAGTATAAATAAATAATTCTGTGAATTGAAAAAGAGAGATCCTCCCATTCTCCAGCCCCACAAAGACATTTGCCACTTACTGAAGTTTTGAACAAGTTCTCAACTCTGAATTTCAGTTTCCTTAACATTAAGAAGACTATAAAGATCTTATAAGTATTAAGAATTCACTTTGTGCAAGATATCCTAAGCATTTTCGCTTGTACTAACACATTTAATCCTCAGTATAATCCAAAAAGTGGGTCTTATTATTATTCACACTTTATATTAAGGAAACTGAGGCACAGAACCCTTAAACTAGATCATGTAACTGTGAGTTGAGAATCTAAAAGCAAATCAATAGAGACAGTCACATCCCATTGCATGACAGTGGAGTTAGACAACTTAAAGACATGGTTACACAACTGAATCTTATTTCCTGGGAAAGCCCCAGTTACAGAGCTGGCCCGTCATATATACCAGATCTACTTCTTCCTTGGATTAATTTGTTTTTAAGGCTGATGGTAAATCTATTAACTTATGAAGGTGAAGACTGAACAATTGGGTGCTAAGAATATCAAGGTAAATTCATCATTTAACTGCTTATTTCATTAGGGTTAGTTAACTGGGATTAGTGATCATAAAATTGGGGTTATCAAGGCGCTTTTGAGATGCACATGGCTAAATTTAGAAATGTATGTTTTTGTCTAAAGCAGTCATTTTGAACACGATTTGATGTTGCCTCATTTTCCTAATTATTTTCCTAAGCGCCTAGGACTCAAAGGAAACTCAAACACACCATCTTCAGAAAATTTTCTTTAATCTTTCTCTCTATCCATCAGGTTTTCCTCCTAGAACTTAGATGACAGAACTGGGAGGTGGCACTATACCTGGAAAGCTGAATCTACATAGTTATGATTCCTTTTCTTACAAAATATTTTATGTGAGCTAGTTGGTGTCCCTGGACTCTTTAGAGCTCCCTTCCATGGGTTGCCTAGGCCTGCTTTCTGCAGTAGACACTGTTTGCTTATAAGCCACATGTTGCCAAGATAACTCTTAACACGAAAAGGTTTAACTTCAGTGGAATTTGAAAATCTTTTTTTTTCCCCCTTCTGGTTTATCACCAGCATTTATGAAACCAGACCTAGTGAGAGAACTAAGTATGGGGACCCATGCATGATCTTGATATAGGGAAAATTTAGCCTATCCGGATTATTACAAAATCAGAACAGTGAGGATATTCATAAGGAATCTGCAAATCTAAGGGATTAGGAAAGAATTTTGGCTACTGATATTTTCTCACATGCTGGCTCACATAGAAGCTGAACACCCTCTACTGAATTGGGCATCTTTTGTGCATTTTTGTATGTATACCACTTTTAACAGTCCATGTGAACTGGGGCAAGTTATTTAACATCTGTGATCCTCTTAGCTCTCTGGAAATGGAGTGGATTCTGTCAGTTCAACACCAACCTTCTTCCCTGGGAAAATCCTAAAATAAGGTTTAATTATTCTTATTCAAATAGAAATATTGTTACTATTAGCTATTTTAAAACACTATGCTATAGCCAGGTGTGGCGGGGTGCACACCTGTAATCCCAGAGACTCCAGAGGCTGAGGCAGGAAGATTGCAAATTCTAGGCCATCCTTAGCAAATTAGCGAGATCTTGTCTCAAAATAAAAAAGGGCTGGGGATGTGGCTCAATTTTGGAGTAACCTTGAGTTTAATCCCTGTACCAAAAAAAAAAAAAAAAAAAAAGCAAGCAAGCAGGCAAGCTGTATTGTGCACCTGTCATTTAAAAAGGGAACCAGAAACTTGACAGTGATGTTTTGGAAGGTGGGGCTGGTTGTTCCCTAGAGTGTCTCTTGGGTACAAGTTCATAATGCCATAGTTCTGCTTCTGGTGCATCCCTCTATTCTCTTTGGCAGGTTTTATAGTGAAAAACAAGAATGTAGGTGATCAGTTATGTAAAACCTCATACTGGGATGCCACTCAGAAGTTAGGAAGAAGTAAACTCTAGCAAAGGGCCACAAGTGAAAACCATACCAAGTGTAAGTCTTGCTGAGTGGACACTATTCTATGAAGTTTCTCAGTGATTTGAAAAGCCCGCTTCCTCTTTCCTTCAGATTCGCTACCTTTAGGTTGACCTTCCCATACATTGTATGATCCCATTCATTTCTAAACGTCTAAAGCAAAGGCTGGCACCCTCTCAGGACCAGCTTGCTAAGTGGTTATTTATTCTCCGTAATTTAAGGCTTCCTTTGCCAGAAGTCAGAATCCTTCTCCTCCCTCAGAGCACTCTGAATGCAGATCCTCAATGTCAGCCTGGGGCAAGGGAAGGAAGGGAAAAAAAGGCTGGGGGAATATAATTGCTCATAGGTTTGTGAATAGTTTCCTGTGGAAGATTCTGACACCTGGAAAAGGTGTATTGATCTTCATGCCACTCTTCAGGGAAAATAGAAAGGGGAGGTTGGTGGTTTGGGAGCACCTCTGCCTTAAGAAATAGAAGAAGGGTAAAAAAACAAAAAGAAAAGAAAGCAGTTACTTGAGTGACAGACCTATAAGAAATGAAGCACTGGGAAAGAAAAGAAGATGCAGGACCTGTTTTTCTTTCTTTTTATACACCTTCTTTCTCTTCCCTTATCATCACTGTTCATTCAACATGTAACTATGCAGGTAAACAACCAGGGAACGAGAACATTTTTGAATAAACAAATGAACGAATGAATCATAAGTCAGTGTTTCCTAAATCCAGCTCATTTATACAATCATCTGGAAACACTTTTTATAATACAGATTCCTTAATGACCACCCTGGAGTTTTTGATTCTTTAGATCAAAAATGGAGTCCCAAAATCTACAGTTTCAAGTTGTTTCCTAAGTGATTCCCCTCATCAGCCAGGTTTGGAGACCCCAGACCTATAGTACAACTATCATCTAGGCTGTGTCTCTCATCATTCCTTGGAGATTGGGCCCTGCTTTCCCTTTATTTTGTAGATTGACATTAATTCCCTCCTTGATCAGACTAACCAATTGGCCTTTCTGCCATCTTTTTGTAGGAACATTTTGTAAGAATTTATATCTTATACTCTTTCAATTAAAATAATCAGTAGGCCCCTCATCCTGTTCTGTCTCAACTGCTGTGGAATTGCTGAATCACAAACAAACCAACAGGCCCCTTGCTTGGCTTGCTTATTCATTTTTGGTTAGAAAAGTGGATGCTTCTGAAATTAATTTATTTATTTATTTATTTTTCTTGTACCAGGGATTGAACTCAGGGGCATTTAACCATTGAGCCACATCCCCAGCCAAAATGTTTTCTATTTTGAGACAGGGTCTTGCTAAGTTGCTTAGGGTCTTCCTGAGTTGCTAAGACTGCTCTAAAACTTGTGAACCTCCTGCCTCAGCCTCCTGAGCTGTTAGGATTACAGAAATGCACCTCCATGTCTGGCTTATGAATTTTTTTTTGAATTGCCAGAATGCATTTTCCTTTTCTTGTTTAGTCATTTACACTTATCCTACAAGTTTGTACTTAGCATCTCCAGCTTACTGGGAACTCTGGAGATACAGAGATGAAAGATGTCATCTTTTCCTTAAGGAATTCACAGACCAGTGGTAAGTTAGATAAAAAATGATTTTTTTCAGTTAGATATGATACAAATGAGTATAACTTAGGAAAGTTGGGGTGTTTATTGGATCAGGGGGAGGATAAGTTGATGAAACAAGTGTAACTCAAAACTTGGTTGATGAGGAAGGGCTCATATACCATGTCCATAGCCATAGTGATGACATTTGAAGAACTTTAGAGAACTAAAAGCAAAACTATGTGTGTGTTCCATGGAGAGAGGGGGTAGGTTATGAGACTGGGGGTATAGACAAGGATTGTATTATGAAGGAAATTAAATGGCTTCCTAAAATTTTGGATTTTGGATTAAAGAATGGAAATCCCATCTAGGACTTGAGCATGAGATAGATACAAACAATAACAACCACAACATATGTTTGAAGAAATGTGCCTTCATGGTTGTGGGTGCAATCACCTGAATTTTTCCATAGCAGATGGAGTGCCAAGGACCTGTATGAAGTCATAGCCAGAAGATCTAGAGAGGGGACAAAAATAAAAAACTGCAGCAGGAGAAGGAATTGGTGATCCATCCTTGTACTTGTGTGTGACAGGCGCAGCTGTGATAAAGTTGAAGCACATTGGAATGATTCTTACACTTGAAACCTTGACCACCTAGCAAATGGTGGTGTGATTCATGGAAATAGCTGCTTGATTCATTTAATCCATGTTCCTGTGACATCCAAAGAAAAAGAAAATGCTGACAGCCTCCTAAGGTGAGGATCCAGATGGAAACACGTGAACAAGTGGCGTTTTTTTTTTTCCAAAGTTCTTATCAAGGTTGAAAAATCTTCTAAGCACACATGAAAGAAACAACAGGGCCAAGACTACTTTGAACTTACTGCACATGATTCCTTTCATATAAAATGTAATTGACAAACACTAATTAAGTCTCCCAGGTTCTCTTTGAAGTAATGTAGGAAATATGTACAGGTGGGTAAACTGAGGCCCCAGGAACTGGAAGGAGAGCCCGAGGATATATGAGGGCAGGTGCAGCATTTGACCCTCATATGAGGCCCCTGTTTCTCTGATGAGGCCAGACATTCGTGCTTGTTTCCAAGATGAGGTCTTCTATCAAGTTCTATGGACAAGGCAGAATGAGGGAGATGGGTAATTTACTCCAAAGGCCAATTTCTCTAACCTTGAACCTGGCAGCCTGAAGCCTCAGAACACACTCTGCATATTCTTAATTCAGATCTACCATCTGCTTCCTGAAATATTTATTCTCTATTGTATCTCTTCTCATGTTTGCTTTGTCCTCATAACTGGCTGGTGGTAGGAGAGACAAAAGGTGAGAACATGTGACTTAATGACTGAAAGAAGTAACTTGGGTCATTTTTGTCCCTGATTTTTGCCTTTTTAATATTTTTTATTTTTTTTCCCAGCTTGGATTCTTTGGTTTAGCATGCAGGGATGTTTATTACATAGCATGTGTGGGCGCATGGGGAGTTGAACTGTGATACAGGTCCCTCAGCAATTTTGGCCAAGTCCATGGGGCACTCTGAAAGTAAAATGGTCCTTCCCTGCTGTTCTCCGTTGGTTACTTCCACAGATCCATCACTGGGTCACCGGGCAGGGAAGGGCCTATGGAATCCATCCCTGAAGAAGCTGAGGCTGAAGGCTGCACACAGTATCCATTATGAAGAACATCTTCCATTCCTAAATTAGATGCATTCAGACAGAGATGGACCCTGATCAGTGGGATCTGCTGCTTAACTATTGATTCATCCTACTTGATCCATTAGTTATTCAATAAATATATATTTTGCAGCTACAATGCAGGAACTTTTCTTAGGTACTATAATAATGTGAGATAGACAAAAATCTCTTTGCTCAGGAAACTCTTAGTCAAATGAGGAAGATACAAAATAAATAGGAAAGCATAGAACACAAAATCAGTTAAAAATGAGTAAACGCTTGAGGCAATACATGAATCAGGTAGAGAGAAGATGAAAAGTAAATAAACACACACCCATATTTTTTTTTGAGAGGAATCAAAGATGGGAAGTACTTTATTCTCATCCAATAAGATAAGAAATTTTCCTAATAATCCAGCAAAATACACACGTAATTATCAATGTAGGAGGATAAAAGGTTAAGAAACATATTTGAAATTTAGAGAAAGCAATAAAATGTCATTTTCAGATTATAATCAACTTTCTTTCTGGAAAAGGGAGTGAAATACTTAAAAAAAATAATTTTTCAGAGAAAAGAACATAATTTTAGAAGGGAAGATATGAAATTAGCTGGATCATAAATAATAAGCATTCTGTACAACACATCAGTACTATCAGGTAAATATATTTAATCCTCCTTTACTGAATCATTTTATTTTTATTTATTTTTTGAACCTTTCTGCTGTCTTTCTTGTTAGAGGATTTTTTTTCACAAAAATTTCTCAAATATAGGTTTGATTGCAAACATTCAGTTGCCCTACTGAGTTTGATAGACCCTTGAAAATTCTGTCTCAGTTAACATTTCCAAGGAATCCATTCAGAGGTGAGTGACATCTTAGACATTCTGCTCATTCGTGTGGCTAACCATTGGTTTTCTATTTCATTTACTACATTTTCCTTTTTCTCTCTGATTTAGCTCTCCGAAACCATTCTGGGAGTTTGCATGAAAGGGGCTATATCATAAATGCTTTTAAGGACTATGTGATTTATACATACAGCACTCATGATTCATGTTTCAAATGGCCATGTTGGTGGATTTTTTTTTTATTAAATTCCTGATTTATGTGAAATAGATAAACACACGGATCATTCAGAACAAGGGTGTCTATGTCTGGGGGTGGGGAGGGGAAGACGGGAGGGATTTGGATGCATGAATAACTCCCTATTGGTCCTAATGGGATTTACACAGGAAGACTCCTGTATTCCAAGACACAATCCTCTTTCTTTCTCACATGTGGTTAACTATGTTATTGATATCATAACTTTAATTTCCGAGCCTTAAATCGATACATGTTTTAGATGTTCACCTTAAGGAATAAAGCATGAAAGAATATGCCTTTTTTTCTTCTCCCTCTTCCCATGTTGTACTTGGCAAATAACCTTGACATTTGAAAATGTCTTATCTACCTCTATCTGATTTTTAGATAGCTTGAGGGCTGAAGGTTGGTCTTTCTCTGTGTTAGGAACAGTTTCCTAGGTTTAAGCAGAATTTGCCACCATCTCAGCAGAACATGAGAATGCTTCTTCACAATGAGAGCATTTCATAAAAGATGATCCTTCAACAGGGTTTCCTGCAATAGTAATAAAACCTTTTCAAGCTCCCTCCCAGCTGAAGAAAGGAACTTTCACCCTGCTCAGAGGTGGAGTTGTGTGAGAAAGCGTGCATGTGCGTGTTTCAAATAACCAAACCAATAAGTTCTATTTCTCTCCTTATTATAATCAAGGGAACAACCATTCTAATAAAATCGTGTTCAACAGTTCCTCTATAAACTCCCTCCCTCATCTTAGCTCCACCTGGTATAATATAAAATGCAATATACTTTGGAGGCATTTTTAATAAAACTTTTTTCAGATGACTCTATGTGGCAACACAATTCATTTATAGCTTCCTATTAGTTTGCCTTTATAGAGGTTTTAGACTTTTCTATCTCATGAGGTAAAAAAGTCACTTTTTTTTCACAACCACCATGTATTCCTATTGATTTTCTCTCTCTCTTTTTTTTTTTAGTAGTTTAAATATAAGCATTTAGCTTGCTCATACCACTGTGATCTTAAGATTGGCATTATATATGGGTCTTACCTGCCCTGTTTTTTTTTTTTTTTAATTATAAGGCTGTGTGGTAACTCTACTATTTATGAAGATAGAAAAAGTAGAAGGAGCTATTTTATAATTATGATTTGTTTTTATTAAAATAGCTCCTGTATTTATCTGTGTTATCCTCAGGGTCAAAATAGGGTCATTTACTCAAAGTGACTTCTTGGGTAGGTCAGATGTTTTAAGGATTTGAGTGTCTTCATGAGAAGAAGGACTGGTGTGGAGCATCACAGCATCATGAGAGAGGGAACTATCCAAATGAAGAAGGATCACTTTCAGCAAATGGCTAACACCCACTGTCAACATTTTGACATCTACCCCTTTCCATTCTTTAAAGGCATTGCATCATGCAAAAGAGGGGAAATGTGTTCTCTAAGCAGGCTCTTTGCTTCTTAGATTTTCCACCAATTCTGCTTTTAGCCTCACCTTAGTGAGGCTGGATTTGCATGAACGGGACCACTGCATCTGTTTGACTCATGACCATGCTTCACATTCCTCAATATTGGGCTTTGCATCCTTCTCCTTAGATTTGAGACCCTTTGTAGATGTTAACCAGCAGAGCTGAGTCCCAACTCAATGTTATTAAAGACACCCCCCCACCCCAACAAATCTATGCAATTGGTGGCACAAGATGCATCCACAGTACTGCCTACTTAGTTTATGGTATTCAGTACAAAATGCAATAGCAGTCTTCTGGTTTGAAATTAGTAAGCATTTAAAGATAGTGAGCACAGCTTTAAGCCAAGCACAGGGTCTTTATAAATGTAAGATATAACATGACTATACAGGTAATACACCCATGAAGCTAGCCCTGCCCTCAGGTACCCCTGGATACAAGAGAAAGAGTAAGGCTGAAAATAGGAATTCTGGTTAAAGTCTGTCTAGGGAGAAGATAGACACCAAATTGTCATTTCTGCTCTATGCATTGGGCTTTCTCTCCGTCTTTCTCTAAGAAAGATGAAGTTGTTAATCATTCAGGATTATGGCTTTGAATATACTCCTGATTTCTGGGCATAAACTTATTTCTCTAATCTCCAGATTTCTTATTTCTAAAATAATGAAATCCAAGATACCTACAAAGTGAATTTAATATTCCTAAAACTGTTCAAAAACAAGACAAAAGCTTTCAGAAGTGATCATCATGGGGTTTGAGGTGACCTCCTGGAAAATTTTGGGAATGAAGAAGTTCTTACAATAACCAATCATTAACATTTCTCTAATAATGGTTATGGTTTCTCTCAAAATATAGCAATGTAGAAATAGGTAATGGCAATATGGGAAACTCTTGAGATAAGGCAAATCTAAAATGAATAGAGGCTCAGGCATTAAAAGCTATGTGATCAGGAGTAACCATTTACTGATGTGCTCAGTAACAGTACTTGCATCAGAGGATTGCTGATGGAATAAATAAGATGGTACATGAATGTCCCTTCTCAGGATGCTTGTAAAATACTATGTATTCAGTAAATGCAATTGGATATGGAAGAGGAAGAAAGAGGAGGAAGAAGAGGAGAGGCTGATGATGGAAGTCATAGTTGTTAAAAAGGTGGGGGGTGAGTTGAGACCAATCTGTGTTTTACTGCATGTGAGAACCCTTGACCAATAACTTAACCTCTCATTTTTGGTTATCAGTCCGTTGTCACTGAGTAACAAACTACCCCCAAACTCAGTCACTTAAAAGAATTGATTTATTCTTGCTCATGTGATTGTGCAAGAATCAGTCAGTTTAGGTTGGGCGATTATGCTTCCAGTTTCATTTCTAATTGGCCTGACCACTGACTGTCAGCTAGACAGTTACCATTTCAGTACTCCTTTTAGATTAGTGGTCTGGAAGAGCATACTTTTCATGGCAATGGTGGAAGCATAAGAGAAAGACTCTTGGTGCAAATCCATTTCAAATTCTGCTGACATAAGGCTGTGAACTATTCTCTTGGTCAAAGCAAGTCACATGACTGAGGCTACAGACAACAGACAGCTGCAGGAAGCACACTCTAATAGGAGGAGATTGTATGGCCAACGTGTGGACACATAGAAGAAATAGAACTAGGGCCAATAATTAATTCCTTATATGTAATATGAGATTGCCTTTTTTTTTTCCTAAAATGAAGAACTTGAGACTGGACAATTTTATAAGGAAGAGAAGTTTATTTAAATCATAGTTCTGGAGTTTCCAAGACATGATAGTGGCATGAACTCGGCTCTGGTGAGCTCCTCATGACAGATGGCATCACAAAGGTGGGAGTTATATATAAAAGAGAGTACATCATGTGACAGGCAGCCAAAGGGGTTGGAGAGTAGCCGTGCTTGTCCTTTTTTTAAGGAAACTCTCAAGAGAACTAACCAAGGGTCCCATGAGAACTATGTTAATCCCTTTTGAGTCCTGTGTGCTCTATGACTTTAGACCCCACCTCTTAAAGGTCCCATCACCTGTTAACATTGCCACAACGTGGATCAAGCTTCCAGCCCATGAACCCTTGGGGGACAAACCACATCCAAATCATAGCAGGGGGTTAATAAAATGACAGCCTCAAGTCAGTAGACATGAGGATTAAGTGAGATAATCCATGCAAAGCATTTAGCACAGTGTAGGCCCATGTTTAGCACTTAATAAACGTCAGCTATGTTTGTAACGATGACTCTGGCCACGAATAAAATAAGAGATTTTTTTTCAGAAGAGAAAGGCAGGTGTAGGCAAGGGGAGTTGGAGAAGTGAAGCTCTTCACCAGGCCTTAGAAGATGAACAGAACTTTCATGAAAAGAAGGGGGAAAATGTTCCTGGATGGGGAAAAATAAAAGCAAAATGCCCAAAGGCAAAATCATGTGCTTAAATCATGGAGTGTGTTAGGAGTTTTAGGTGAACTCACCATTCTTTGTTTCCATCACTGTGCTTTTAAAATCCTTGAAGTGACTTGTCCTTCCCAGCCCTGCTGTTTGTTTGGAAAGAGAACAGAGCATGTGCATGTAATAAGCCAGCTGTCAACCTGTGTGCTCTGCTAGGGACTTCCTCCAGCATTTCCCTTCTCTGGGCAGGTGCTGCTTCCCAGGGGTCTGCTTCCATCCTGAACAGAAAGATTGTCCACAGAACTCCAGGATGCCAGAAATCATGAAAAAATTCCTTGAGGGCTCAATTCCACCTTGCATGCTCTCAAGAATAGTTAGTGCTTAGATGCAAAGCCCCAGGGAGGGTTCTGGGTCTCTGTGACTTCTGTGGTCCTCCATGAGCACTGAGGCTTTAAGGACCCTGTGAGCAATTCATACGGTAAGCTCTTCCATTCAAGCTTCTTGCATGTATCATGTCCTGTTTTCCCAGCCCCCACCATTGGGGCAGGCCGCTGCCTTGATTGCACCATGAGGTACTGATAACTCCCAGGGCCAGTTTGTCTAGGCATGTTAGCATCCCCCTCAATAGTCACAGCCTGATGAAAGACAAGGGGCTTCTCTCCCCTCCTACAGAACATAGGTGCACTCTGTGGGTGTTCTTATGAAGACAAACCTTTAGAAAAATCATACATAGAATATAGTCAAGCTTGGCACCAGAGCTTGGACTTCTTCCACCTTTAACATTGTCCTCTCGTCTTCCCTCTCCTGTCATTCTTCCCTACCTGAAGAAGCCCAATGGAAGAAGTCCAAGCTCTGTGCCCAGCTTGACTATATTCTATGTGTGGCCACCAGGAGTTAACAACAAATTTGCAGTGTAGCGGATACTGTGGTGTGTCACACAGAGTCCCCTCTGCAGGTCTGAGGCACTCAGTCCCCTAGTTGCTGGGAATGAGCTGCTGGCTGCTGATGCCTCTCAACTTTGTACCTCTCTGATCACTGTCCTCAGGTCTAGAGAGTTCCATGTCCAGGGTTGTATCACCTTTCTGGGGACTGCCCACATCCAGGACTGGTAGATATCTGGGTATAAAGGACAACAGCTCCTTGCCTCAAAGCAAGACAGCTTCAGAGCTGCCCTTGGGGTTGGCTTTGGCTTTTGTTACAATTCATGCCTCACTTGGTCTAAGTCCTTTACTCCTCAACATGTGCTCAACCTGATAACACTCTAGTAATTTCTCAATTTCCCTAGAAACCTGACCTAAGACATCTACATGGGCTAGGCATGGCTCTCTGCACTTTTCAGACCATGCCACATTTAATTCTGACAATCACCATCCTTAGCAATTGAGGAAAACAAGGTTGTCAGGCTAAATAAGACATGCCTAAGATTCTTCTTTTGGTAAGTGGCAAGTTTCTCTTTTAAAATACACTTAAAAATTTTATTTCTCAACTACTCTGGCTCATCTGGAACTTTTCCTCCATTGATTTTCTATGTCATCTCTAGTTTTAATCACACAATGAAATAACTAATGAGATATTTTTCTATTTTGTCCATTAGTTTAGACATGGAAACTTGTTATTGTTTACTTTATTATGCTGATTTCATTAAAATGTCCTTCTGTGTTATTTTCTTCTGAAAATGGGGATAATTATATTTTATCCACTTTATAAGATTATCATGATGATTAAATGAGCTAATAAATACAAAGAGCATGGCCCATTTGGTGTTAGTTGTTGTCTTTATGATCTCTTTCAGAGAAATGATGAAAGCATTGCACATATGATTTAGATGAAAAATAGGGGCTTTATTATTAAATGGCTTTGGTAAAATGGACATATTTCATAGCTTTAATGAGCAGTGATACCAAATTTCATAGTTATTTGTTTTCCAAAACACTATAGCTGCAATATTTGAAGCTATCCTTCTGGCCATTCAGTTTTTTGTTTTTGTTGTACACATATATGTATATTTTTTGTCCTTTATATGAGAGTATATTGCCTATTGTGTTGTAGTGTGTGGAAAAAGATGCCTAGAATTTATTTATTTTTAAGTTTTAATTTTTATTTTTGTTCTAGTTCTACATGATAGTAGAAGGCATTTTGATGTATCATACATAAATGGAGTATAACTTCTCATTCTTCTGGTTTTACATGATATAGAGTTATACTAGTTGTGTAATCATAGATGCACATAGGGTAATAATGTCTGATTCATTCTACTATCCTTTCTACCCCCATAACCTCTCCTGTTTCTTCACTGCCCTCTGTCTAGTCCAAAGTACCCCTCTTCTTCCCTAGACCCCACCCTTACTGTGAATTAGCATCCACATATCAGAGAGAACATTTAGCCTTTGGTTCTTTGGGATTGGCTTATTTCACTTAGCATGATATTCTCCAGTTCCACCCATTTACCAGCCAATGCTGTAATTTCATTCTTCTTCAAGACTGAGCAATATTCCATTGTGCATACATACCACAACTTATTTATTCATTCATCTGTTGAAGGACACCTAGTTTGATTCCAAAGTTTAGCAATTGTGAATTGAGCTGCTATGAACATTGATGTGATTGTGTCACTGTAGTATGCTAATTTGAAGTCCTTTGGGTATAAACCAAGGAGTGGGATAACATGGTCAAATGGTGGTTCCATTCCAAGATTTCTGAGGAATCTCCATACTGCTTTCCATAGTGGTTGCACCAATTTGCAGTTCCAACAGCAATGCATGAGTGTACCTTTTCCCTCACATTCTTGCCAACATTTATTGTTGCTTGCATTCTTGATAATTGCCATTCTGACTGGAGTGAGATGGAATCTCAGTGTAGTTTTGATTTGCAAAAAATGCCTAGAATTTAAATTTAAAAACCTCATTCAAACAGATCTCCCATAGATTTTTTTTTTTTTGCATAAGATAAATTTCTTTCACACCTGTTATTAAATGCTGTTTTATGGATTTTATAATATAAAGGTCAAAATTAAAATGCTACCTTCAATAGGTAATTTGAGATGAATTCCTTAAGTATACAAAATTATAAAGCTTAGTTGATTTTAAGCAAGCATATCAAAAGGGCACCTATCACGGGTGTCAACAATCCTCATCTCTTCATGGCATGACTTAAAGACTTTGCATTCTTTGGTCCCTAGTTAAAAGTTCCTCAGTGTAATTATTGCCTTTTCCCCTTTGAGCCGGTTCTGAGGCACATGCATGCCTTGTCTCTGTTGTCTGTAATGGAAGCAAATGCCACACTCCAGCTTCTTTAGAATCCTTGTCACCTTCCTTTCTCCCTCCAGACTTCCACACCTGGCAAATATGAAGTGTTGGGAAATTTGGGATGTTGCTTTATTTTAAGTTCACTTAAATCTGGCTTCTCCTTGACAGAGGACCCTCTCAGAAGATCCTGTCCAATAGAACTATTCTATAGGTTGGACATGTTTCTGTGTCTGTACTGTCTAAGATGGTAGACACTAGGTGCTTGTGCCTACTGAGCATTTAAAATGTTTAGTTCAACTGAATAGCTGAATTTTATTGCAGCTTAATTAATTTAAATAGTCATAGTTACCTAGTGATTACCATCTTGGACAATAAACTAAGCCTACTTTTTCACTCACAGATTTCATCATAATCATAGTTCCTAGGAAGAAAAGATAAATAAAAAAGCCTTCTGACTTAAAGTCACATCCATTATTCAAAGCATAAGTGTAGATAATTATAAAGACAAATATCACTGATATTGTGAGACATGCTTAGACTTCCACTTAAGTCTATCTTTCCTCAACTCTGGTGCTGAGATCCATTTTTTTTTCTTTTCCTTTTATTTCTCTCATTTCTACTTAGAAACATATTGCTAAGTCTTTTAATGCTAGAAACTTTCAGAAAAGAGTCTAAGACCATCTCTTTTTAGCTCCATATTCTGTTTCTAATTTACCTTCTTTGTGCCTATGTCTTCAGTAACTTTTCTACATCAGACACTTTCAAGTTTCTACCTCCAATGCACACCTGTTTTTGAGACTTTCTCAAACGTAACATGCTCAAATCTGAATATGTGACTCCTTTCACCATCTTGGTTCTATCCAGGTATTCTTCCCATCACTGAGTAGCACCAGTCCAGTTGGGAAAACCAGAAATACAAGAAACATTTTTGACACCTCTACCTCTCTCCATTTGTTCCTTTGTCTAAGTAAGTTATCTTCAGGTATAACAGATTAAGCTTGTAAAATATCTTTCAGATTAATTTACCTTACTTGATCCCCACTGATGATGAAAGATTCCAGGAATTCTTCCCAGACCTTCTTTTAGAAGTTTCAACAAGTACTTAGACTTATATGAACAGAATTTGATAGCTGTGCCATATTCCCTCAGTTATGGATTCATTATAACATCTCTATAATTAAGACTGACTGAAATGATTCCCAGCCTCACCCTTAGTCATCCTGTCCTGCTCAACACTGGGTTGATCTCCTGAGATTTTATGCTGACCCTAACTCAAATGTTGCTTTCTTAACTTTCTTGATCCCACAGATCATATGAGGACCCCATTATACATTTTTATATCACCTGGTACTTCCTTGAGTATTATCACAATTACAATTAATTGGCTTCAACATTGTCTCTGCTGTTATAAAGATAACCTCTATAAGGGCAGGACCTCTATGTTGTATTCATCACTCTATTTCTGATGCTTGACTAAGAACATTCCCATAGTTAGTGCTCAATCAATATCAACAAATACATGTTGATTCCTTTGTTACTTAGTGGGAAGTTAGTTGTACCCTCTTATTGCCTGGGGTTAGAAAGCTGGACTGTCACTTGTATCTGGATCAGGAAATTGGTGGGGAAATGAGTTTGATAACTTGTTATTTGAATGGGATCTTAATCCTCAAAACTGTAGGTTTCTCTAATAAAACAATAAGTTATTGGAAATGTGGAGTTTTCAAAACAAACTTTTGTTGTCAACCTTTATACTTTTGTTGTTACAGGTGTGACCTTCCCAGCTGTTCTATAATATTTTAAATATGCTTGAAATTATTCATTTACTATTTTAAGTAACTTTCTGAACACCATTCTTGTTTTAAAAATATTTTAGTTAAATCGTTGTTATTACACTAATTATTACTTTGAGGAACTATGTTCCTCCAAGAGTTCTTGTTAGACTCTCATGAGTGCCATTAATAATCATGGTTACTCATTTCCAAAAAGTGATCCTTCAGGAAAATGTTCATAATCAATTATCTGTATTTATCTAAATAAAGGACACCATTTACTAACTATATTATTCAAAAGTGGCACCTCTTCTATGTCCTTTGTCGTAATTTCCAAATGTGGATTGAACAATTCCCACACTGGAAAGCAAAATGAAACTCTGGACTTGTCTGATATGTTTTGTCCTTGTCTATTAATTGCTCAACTGACCTTGTAACTAGCTTCCTCTCTTTGATCTGATGCTTTCTTATTTCACGCTTGCAGATGTTTTACAATGTTCCAATATTTCCCGCCTTGGGTAAAGGAAATGTTTTGCAGTAGTTACTGACATAGCTTGGTCACATGGCTGAATTTGAAAACTTTTTCTAACAGGAGCAACATTTTGGTTGAGGATGAGAAGATTCATCAGGATATGCAATAATTTGAGATGTTCTTTGGATTGCCTGGTTAATGAGTTAACATTTTTTTTCTGCAGAAAGGACTTGCTGTGTATATGCTGTAAACCCGACCTTTCAACTTCATAATAAATATTTTTACAAAGTAAAACTGTTTTAATATACTTAAAGAAACACCAGGTTTTTAAAGATTTAGAAAATTGAATTTAAAAAAGTAAGTGTCCCAGGGGCTGGGGATGTGGCTCAAGTGGTAGTACGCTAGCCTGGCATGCGCGGGGCGCTGGGTTCGATCCTCAGCACCACATAAAATTAAAAAATAAAGATGTTGTGTCCACCAAAAACTGAAAAGTAAAAAAAAAAAAAATCTCTCTCTCAGAACTCACTCAATGCTGTGAGTAGGCATTAATAATTCCCCCATGATGGTCAGCCCTCATGATCTAAATACCTGTTAACGGCCTCACCACCATAGAGGAATTAAAGTTCCAACATATGAAATTTAGGGAGACACCCTTAAACTAAAGCATGTTACAAAAGAACAGTTATTAAATTCTGGAAACTGTTAAAGAAGGCATTCGGATTCAATGTCATTATAACTTCAGTTATTATACATTTTAAAATGGCTGGGAAAAATCACCTTCTACTTATTTTCTGTATCAAAATGGACCCTGGTCAGTGTCTCCTGACACAGCTTGTGTCTGTTGGGGGCACACGTTCCACTCTTCACCTGTCTGGAAGGCCTGCTGTTCAATGGATGAATTGAGAAATCAGATCTGTGCTTTAAATGCAATCCTGGCCTTGGCATTTAATGGCTTTGATTCTGGCACTTCACCTTCATGAAGTTTAGCTTCCTCCTCTCCTACTAATAAGAATAACTACACCTAATTCTTCAGATACCTGTGTAGATTACATAAAATAATGCAAGAAAGTATACCTTGTTATAAATCTTTAATCAATGTTAACTTTTGATAGTCTTATTATTCACTCCACAGACTTTGAATAAGCTCTCTTGGTCGGCCCTCAGCCATTATATCCCTTGATGCAACATTATAGACAGAAAGTGGTATAATATTAGCTTTAGGAAGTCTACATTTGCTAGTGTCAGGGTCCTGGTCACATAGCACTTGGGTTTCTCAGAAGTAAAATAACTGGGACCAGATTTGCAGCTTCTGCCAATAGAAACAAACCACTTTAACTTCATTAGCACAAGTTTGCAAATAGGTTTTCAAGCAGGCAGGGCAGTAAAAATCCTATTCAGCTTGGGGCTATTTTGCATTATCTCTAAGGGATACTTTCTCTCTGGAGTGGCCACCTGCACCTCATAACCTGAGAGGGTCTCTCTGCTGAGTCCTGTAGTGTCCACACAGCTGCTGCAGGCAGACCCACATTCCTTGCATTTGGTATCACAAAGGGAGCTCAAAGGCCAGGGTAGATCTTTGTTGTCATTTTCTCAATTTCTTGCCTGTTTCTTCTCAGGCTTCCCCCAAATTTTCATTAGTCCTCAAACTGGAGGCCAAGGAGCAAAACATAACCAGAATATGCAGTAGTCTTTCTAATTAAACTTTATTTTTGTAGTTGTAGATAGACAGAATGCCTTTATTTTATTTGTTTATTTTTTATGTGGTACTGAGGACCGAACCCAGTGCCTCACGCATGCAAGGCAAGCACTCTGCCACTGACCTACAGCCCCAGCCCTAATGAAACTTTTTATTAGGGGTAATTATGGATTCGCAGACAATTGTTAGAAATGACACAGAGAAATTCCATGTACTACTTACACTTTTTCTTCCAACAGTGACCTCTTCTAAATCTCAAGAATAATATCCAGAACGTTGACATTTATACAGTCAAGATTCAAAATAATTCCATCACCAAAGGATTCCTCTTTTTGACCTTTGATACCATATCCCCTTTTAATTTAATTCTCTTCCTTGTCTCTGATTCCAGGAAAGTACTAATCTGTTTTTCATTTCTATAATTCTGTCATTTTAAGAATGTAATTTAAATGGAATTGTATAGCATGTACCAATGTTGTCTTTTTCTCATTCAGCATAATGCTCCAGAGATTCATGCGAAATATCATGTGCATCAAGATTTCATTCTTTTTTACTGTTTAAGTAGTAATTCACAATATGGGTATACCATTGTTTTTTTTTTAAACTGTTCACTCATCTGTGTTGTTTCCATATTTTTCAGATAATATGAATAGATTTGCTGTAAATGGTTATGTACAAAATTGTGTGACCCTGAGTTTTTATTTTGCTGCAATAAACGCCCAGAGTGCAATTGCTGGGTTGTATTGGAATTGCATGTTTAGTGTTTAGAAACTGCCCAACTATTTTCTAGAGTGACTGTACCACGTATATTTTACCAGCACGCTATAGGAATGTAGTCTACTGCACCCTCACTGGTACTTAGTGTCATCACTATTTTTAATTTTAGCTATTCTGACAGACGAGTAGTGATATCTCATTGTGGCCTTCATTTGCATTTTCTTAATGGCCGATGGTGTTGAGTGTCTTTTGCAATCATCTTTTGCAGGTGGTATAATTTAAGAGCTGGAAAAAACCAGAAGGGGATCCACTACAATAATTAAGCCCCGAATTTATTTATTTGGAGAGAGTCAGTTCTAAAAGAGAGAAAACACACGTTTCAATTTGAGTTCATGTCTTCTGAATCTAAGACCAGTGATTTCTAAACAGACCCCACCACTAAGACACAACAGGGATGCTTTGTTTGATCTGTTTGATTTGGATGATAAGATAGAGCTGTTTGATGGCTGGTTAAGAATGTGTACTAGTGATGCAGTGACACTCCTGCATAGTATCTGGCAAACTAGTACTTACTGCAAATACAATAAACCACTAAATATTTTTGCATACATGCATATGCAAATACATTCATATCTAGTCATGTGCCACAGGACATTTGGGTCAACAACAAACCACATATATGATAGTGGTTCCCTAAGATTATATTGAAGCTGAGAATATGGGTTCAGCAGTGCATGCCTGTAATCCTACTTTCTCAGGAGGCTGAGGATTACAAGTTCAAGGCCAGCCTTTGGAAACTTAGCAAGACCCTATCTCAAAATAAAAAGTAAAAAAGCCTGGGAAAGTAGCTCAGTAACAGATCACCACTTAGCTCAATCCCCAATACTATGGGGAGTGGGGGGAATTATATGGGAGCTAAAAAATGCCTCTTGGCTAGTAATTTTTCCCTGCCTTTTTAGTGTTTAGATATTTTTAGATGCACAAGTTTTTACCATTGTGCTACAATTGCCTAGATAGTCGTCAACACAATAGCATGGTGTACAGGCTTGTAGTTTACTAATAATAAATTTTACCATATAACCTATGTGCATAGCAGGTGATGTTTTTTAGGTTATAAAGGTACACTCCACAATGTTTGCTCAATGACAATAACTACCTGACAAAGTATTTCTCAGAGTGAATATTCATTGTTACATGATTATATATGCAAATCTTTGTGTGCATGTGTGTGTGTGTGTGTGTGTGTAACCTTTTACAGCAGGAAAATAACTAAGAAAAATATTATCATTTCAAGTTAATAAGTTTATTTTATTTTATTTTTGTGGTACCGGGGATCGCACCCAGGGGTGCCACATCCACAGAACTTCTGTTTATTATTTATTTATTTATTTATTTTTGAGACAGGGTCTTGCCAAGTTGCTTAGGGCCTTGCTATGTTGCTAAGACTGGCTTTGAAATTGCAATCCTCCTACATCAGCCTCTCCATATGCTGGGATTACAGGTGTGCACCACCATGCCCAGCTTAATATCTAATTTTAGTAGGCATCCCTTTAAGTACTATCAAAAAAGAAAAATTTCGTCTCATGTCTCTTCACAGGAGATATCAGGAAGCACAAAACATTACCTCACATGACATGCACAAAATCTGATGCTAAGTAATCAGATACTAATAAATTAAGAGAACATTTATAACAAAAGGTGTTTATACTCTTCAAAATTATCCAAGTCATGGAATTCCAAGAAGAACAGACACACTTCAACATTAAATGTCGAGAGCCCTCTGTGGGCTATATGTGGACTGTATTGCACAACACAGGTTAATGAATGGGAGAATCTGGTGTCTGGGAACTTCCAGTGGAAATTTCTTCTGGTTGACTGCCCAGGCACACTGTGAACCCTATTCTGCTCTGTCCCACACAGCACTGGAGATTGGGCCACCTGCTATAACCACCCAGCCACACTGTCCCTCTGAGATGGGTGTGACCTACCAAGATACCAGTCAATATGCTGACTGCAAGACACAATGAAGCAAGACACCACCCCTAAAATCTTATCCCTGACTTTGATGTACCCCCTTAAATAAATTATGGGAGACATTTTCTAATTGTCTAGTCCAGCTCCTGTGTGGACTGAAACTATCAGGGGCTCCAACTTTTTGAAACTATCTTTCCAACTTTGTCTTTTGTTCTTCACTAATTATTCTAGACTTTAATTTCTTAGGTGGTTTACACCCTCTTTGGCAGGAAGAAGAAACCCCTAACAAGGTGCTGGCCACCTCCCCATAATTAAAGAGACCTGAAGAGAATTTATTTGGAAGAAGACTGATGAGAAACAAAGGTCATGTGTAATTGAGACATCTAAAACTTCAAAGATGCTATTTGAAAAATTGAGACAATTGAAGAAATTAGAATATGGATTACAAATTAATTACATCTTGTTTCCTGGTTTTCATCATTGTATTGTGCTTTGATCTTTGTATGAGTGGTACATTGGCACAAAGTTCTTGATTTTAGCAAATCAGTACTAAATTATTCATGTAATGTATGCAATGTATTCTCAAAAGTTTTAAGAAATAAAAACTTGTGTGTGTGTGTGTGTGTGTGTGAGTTTAGAAAGACAGGAAATGATAAAGCAAATGGAGCAAAAGATAAATAACTGGTGTATCTGGATAAAGGGTACATGAAAGTTGTTTTGTGGTATTCTTGTCTGTAAGTTTGGATTTATGTTAAACCAAAAAATCCCCTTATTCTCAAAAAAATAAAAAGAAAAATGAAAAGGAAAAATTGTTCAATCCATGCTGTAGGTCCTAGTATAGAATAATTACTGGAGTGTGTAAGAAGTTCAATGTCCTGATTTGCATATAAGAAGAAATGGACTATCTATTCAGTTGTTGCTTGGGAAGGTGATGGAGGAGGTGTGTTTTTTTTTTTAATTTTTAATTTTTTATCTATGACAGCAGAATGGATTACAAATCCTATTACACATAAAGAGCACAATTTTTCATCTCTCTGGTTATATACACAGTATATTCACACCAATTTGTGTCTTCATACCTGTACTTTGGATAATAGATGATCATTTTCTAATGGGAGTCCTGAGGTCCTGCTTGAACTCCTGCCAAACTCACTCTCAGGATAGGGATAATGAAAGCTGATGGCGCTCTTTACTGTAAGGGACTTTGACAAAGAGATGAGCTGACCTGGTCATTGCAAACCTTTCTGGGAGGTCAGGGGAAGGGTCAAAGTTTACCTGTGTATTGTGATTTCTTATCCTGGACCCCCTAAGGGATATCATGTATTTTTGATTTTGCTAAGTGACTCACCCATGCTGTGCAGACCCATATTACAGGTGGATGAAAGAAATTAAGAAATGTGCTTAAGACAGAAAGGAGTAAACAATGCATATAACTGATTCAGAAGGAAGGTGACTTACTTGGCCAGTACAATATGCATTTGTGATCTGGAATAAGATATTAAGTAAACCAAGGAGATGTAACCTCAAGAGAGACGTGGCATTTGCTGCTTTTAGACTTATGGAACAGTTAACTAAACCTTTCAAATAGTGATGCTACACTCAGAATTTCTTCAACACACAGTCAGCCCTCAGTACATGCTCCTAGATCACAGGTTGGGAGACACCCAGGAACTGGGGTTGGAGGGTAATTGTTCTTTAGGTACTTGCCTGAGAGCAGGTCTCTGGTACTAAACTTGAGGGCTAGCGAAAGTGACTCAGCATCTGGCTGTTTTAGTAGAACTTTCCTGTGTTTTCCCCTTTACCTCTCACAGAATACCTCCACCCCGAGGTTATTAGAAGAAGAAAGTATGGAATCCTCTCTCTAGATTTAAATCAGGGCTCTTTTCAGCCCAAGGTGAGGCCAAAAGTCCCAGCTATGCTCTCCACAAGCACCTACTGAAAGTAAAGGCCAGGAAGATGTGTCCTTAAAAACAAACAGCAATTGTGTTGCCACTACTATATTACAGGATATTATTTTACACTGGTATCTCATCTCCACTGAATGCAGAGATATTCTAAATCCATTGGGAGGAATAATGAATTATCAACTTTCAATCAATTATTCGATATTTATTGAGTGTTTACTATATGCCAGACACAATGCTTGTCCTCAGGTCTATAATCTTGACCAAAGTACACACGGTTCTTATGTTTGTGGTTCAAAGGCTTAAGGGGAAATAGATATGAAGGAACCATGTGGCATGTATTTTAAAGAAGAAGCCCCAAGAGACAGGAGGTGGAAGATCAGGACTCTGACTTGAAGACTAAGGATGCTTTCTGGAAGAAGTGAAATACAAATCCTGAGTGGGGTATAAATGGACAGAGAGCTTCTTCAGTACAGAGAACAGGAAAAAAATTATAATTATAGGACCCGAAAGAAAGATTCACTATTATAGAAACATAGCGAGAGCACTTATGTTACAGGAAGTCAAAACCTTCCTTCTCTAGCTGGGCACAGGGTAATCTCAGCTACTTGGTGGGCTGAGGCAGGAGGATCACAAGTTTGACGTTAGCCTCAGCCACTTAGGGAGACCCTGTCTCAAATTAACAGACAAAAAGGGCTGGGGATGTGTAGCTCAGTGGTAAAGTTCCCTTGGGTCCAACCTAGTACAAAAACAAAAAATAAACAGAAAAACAAAACTCCATTCTCTCCCAACCACAAGACACACACCCATACGCACAGACAGACAGACAGACACACACACACACACACACACACACCATTCGTCCATTCCAATTTCCAAGAAATCTCATTAATAGGAATCTTCCATAATACATCTTGAAATTATTCATCCTATAACCTTCTTAGCTCCAGGAACTGTTCAGATTAATGACTTCACGATCTGGGGCAGAGGCACCAGACCTGAGTATTGTTTGTAGATTCCTGGCTGATTCTAAAGTCCAGTCAAGTTAGAGACTCATGGATTCAGAGGCGCTTTAAACCCCTCTTTGACCCTTGATGTTGGTTAAGATAGAAAAGAAGCCAGCTCTGGCACCAGGAGGTCCGAAGGGGATGGTAGCAGATGTGCCTCTGGCTCCTGGGGTTTATGAAATAGCTTTCAGAAGCAACCAACACCCACCTGAGCAATGTGAGGAATGTCCAGAGGGTCCAGGGACATGTCATTATTTGGGGTCTTTGAGCATCTGTATCTAGCCATGGATTTAACTTTGAGCATCTGTATCTGGCCACGGAAAGATTCAGGAGCTCAATGTTGGAGAGGTCAGGGCTGACTTTCTCAGGGTTGTTGAGGAAGGAGTGGCAGTAGAGGGTGTGAGCCACAGAGAATTCCCTGCTGCAACCATCTTCTGATAGGAAGCAGTGTGGCAAAGCTGCGATTCCGCTAAATTCATTCCTTGATGACAATTATGTTTGTTCCTGCGTGGCCTGAAGCAAAACTAGCAGATGTAATAGCTGTTGAAAAAAAAAATTAACTGGTATGATGACTGATTTATAGCTTCGTCATAACATAAATTCTAACAGGAGATGGAGGGAATGGCTTTTTGGAACCACTGATTCTCTGCAGAAGTACAATGCTCTTGCCCCTTTTCCAACTATTGTTAAATTTGCTAAAGGTAAGGCCTGTGGTATATGTAAACATCGCCCCTGCCCCAAAGAAAAACTGGATTATTCAGATACTAGAGTCAAGAGAGTCAGATGTTGGCCTAAGGCCTTAAGTTCATGTCCCTGACAGGCTTGGAGCTTGTCAAAACTGCTCTTCAATCGCCTGGCTAATAGCATGGTGTGTTTCAGTTACTGATCCGGTCGCGTAATTAGAAGCATACTCCTTTGGCTGGGAAGAAATCTGCTGGTAAACTCTAAATTAAAGAAAACCAACTAGTCGTGCCAGGTTATATAATTTAATGAAGAATCGGTAGAAGGAGCCCTTTAAAAAGTGTGATGGTACATTCATTTTTTGGTACACTATTAAGCACTCAAGTTGAACATTTCTCTTTTAAACTCCCAGCCAAGGTTTGCTATTGAGTCAATGAATTCAAGGCAGACTTCTAAAAGGGCCATCTGCAGGACAGGGCAGAGTCCACCCTGACCAAAGTGCGTGAGGTTTATTTGCTCTTTGCTTTCTTGGATCTCAGAAAACCATCGTTGATGTCCAATGTGGGAAGTGAACATTTCTGCTTCCTCCTTGTTGTAAGCCACAGTTTCTCTCTCTCTCTCTCTCTCTCTCTCTCTCTCTCTCCTCTCTCTCTCCTTACCTCTTCTCTATTTGTTCTTTAAACAGAAAATCTGCTGGTAAATCCGTCTGACCTTATTGAGTCCAAATAGCACCTCCTTCTCCTTGTTCTTCCTCTCTGGCCACTCCTTTATTTTTCCTCTCCCCCGCCCCTCTTTCATCTGGCTTCTCCACCCAAAAAGCCAAGGGAAGTGAGGTAACAATAACTTTGTTGCATTTCACCTGGCCCACCCAGAGAAAATCTATTTCTAGGCAAATGCGGAAAACCCAAACCTCGGGGAACTCAACCGGCCCTTTAATCTTACGTCCTCTGTGCGCTGCAGAGCCTAATGTTTAATTTGAAAAACAACCTGAAAATAGCATGAAAGGAAACGTGGAATTTGCATAGCTATATATATGTTTAAGATAGTCGTTTTGGAAAATAGTGTGTTTGAGAGCTGACCCTTTACTTGAAGTTGCCCGAATTTTATGGACTCCTCTGAGATAAGGCGTGTAATTTGCAGAGGAGTGATGGTTGCTTTTCCACACCGTAGTCTTGGTATTAAGGAGATAGATGTCAAGCCCTGTCATTTGGGAAAACAGAATGCTGATATTCAGAGCTCTTCTTCCGACCAAAGCTAAAGTAACAAAGATGTGATTTATTTCTAATAATCAGTGCATGGTTCCAATTTTGAAAAATCATCAAAATCTTGTTTTCTATTGGTTTCCTTCTTTTATCTTCCTTTTATCATCTCTTTCTCTCTTTTTCTTTGCCACATCCATGGCCTCCCACCCCTTCTTCCTTTTCGAAAATCTTTTTTGGTGTCTCTTTTCCTTTCAAAGTTTAAATTTGCACTAAAACCTTACTTTTTACAGGAAGGCCTTGGTTTGGTTAATTCTAACCCAGCTGCCTGCAGATGGACATTTTTCACCATAAAATCCTTTGGAGACTGACTTCCATTTCCAAAAGCTCTAAATTTCATAGCTGAAAAAGTCTAACAAAAATTGCCATCATTTCGGGCTTCCTGATGTTTCTATCATATTTATTAGTATCTTTTAGAACAATTAGTGACAGGTGCTGGGAGTTTAGGTGTGAAGCATTAGCTCCTTATTTAGTGAGGGATGCCCTACAAGGTAGGAGGCAAGATACAGAGAATGCCAACTTATGGGATGAAAAACATTATTGAAAATTTAAAACCAGCATGCATGACTCTAGGAAAAGGATTCTTATTTGGGGGTCCACCAAAGGGACATGGATAGGTGTCAGGAGTCCTTGAACTTAACACAGGAAAACATTACCTCTTTCTATTTCCTAACCTTTAGTTGAAATGGAACTTTTTCATCATTCATACAGACGGACAAAAACCATGGTAATAGCAGCATTTTGTCACATATCATAGACCAATTGTTGTTTGAGAGATCTAGTCTCAAAAAATCCTTTATGCCCATTACTGTTGGGAAATTATGTAAATATGAGACCCACCACTAGATCTTTCTATTTAGGCATTAATAAGGGAGCACATACATTACTATCACAAAATTTAAAATATTCTTATAACAGTTTCAATGTAACTGGTTTCCTTAATAATTCTATGTATTTTACTTGACACATTTAAAACTATCATTCTGGGAAGCAGTTAGTGAGCTTCACTGAATTGTGAAAAGCAGCGACAGAACAATACAAGTTAATAATTTTTGCTCAGAGACTAAAGGATTTTTCCAAGTAGGTACTAGTGGTCCTTGATTTTGGAGAAGGGGAGGAGTACTGAGGGAGAGAAGAGAAGGGATCTTGAGGTTCATTTTGAGCCTAACAGACCTAGCTTCTGCTGATGCTGTGTCCAGAGTCCTTATAACTGACTTGAACCCATAATATGTGGGGAAAAAAAAAGAAAGCTCATGTTAGATGGGGGGACACCGAGGAAAGTAACAAAGCAAAACAAACCATCTTATCACAGGAAATGTTTCTTATAATTAATTATTCCCTCTTTTTGTACAGATTTTTTTTTCCTGGTGCTAACCCCGAAAGGCTTTATTTATTTATTTTTGTTAGCAGTTTTGGTAACATAATTTTGGATACATTCTAGAAGATTCTCATCCTTTCTAATGTGGCTTTGCATACATACAAGTTGGCAAAGCTGCTGTGCTCTTGCTTGAGCTCTGTTTCAAAACTAACAAGTTGTCCTGTGTATGTCTTTACTAATATTCGTAGCTGTAATAAAAGAAGTTAGTTTATTTGCCAGACCTAGGTCAGTAGGCCTAGGGATGTAAATTGATATCCATTGTATGTGCTAAATTCTATGAGCACTGAGGAGTTGAAGTAAAGGGAGACCAATGGGACATCATGTTTCTCCAGAGTTTTTGTTCAAATAATCTCATCGGAGAAATATTGAGAGGAAAAAGACACGTCAGAGAAAAGCTGTTTTTTGTTGTTGTTTGTTTGTTTTTCCTGCTATGAAATCTTCTGATTCTAGAAGGTGGTAAGGAGAAAGGGAGAGAGGAGGAAAGTGGGGAGCAATTGTGAGCAACAATGGACTGGGGAGATAGATATAGTCGTTGAAGTTAAAAAGAGCTAGATTTTAAATCCTGGATCTGCAGTTTTCCTGACTATACTCTTGGGCATGTAACTTCCCTCAATTTCCAGTTCCTCATCTGTAAAATGGATGCAGGAACGGTCCCCACTTATGCAGGTATATGAATTCGATGACATATAACGTGTAAGATATTTGGCACCATGAGTGGTACTACATAATAAGAAGTTAATAGAGCAACAGCTGCTGGAGGGATGGTGCCAAATCCCCGGTGAGAATGGCAGCAGGAGAGAGGTACTTGCATATAAGCAGCTGCTGTTTTGACCCATATGATGGGTGTGCCTATGCGATCAACAGCTCATCCTGTTCAGCTGGGAAAGGGTATCCTTACATTGGTTCACCAGCAGCCTGGATTCCTTCTGGTCGATTTTAGTAATCCTGGTCCCTTTACTGAACAACTGGTTTGCATTGAGTTTTCTAACTAAAAAAAAATATCAGTTTTAATAATAATTACTAATCACCTACTTCACATGCCAGATTAACCAGCGTGTATGTGAAATCATGGTATTTCCCAAAATCAAGATAGTGACTCTTCTACTCCCATAATGAGACCACAAGCATTGAGATAAATGTATGCAGAGATGTATATCTATATCTGGGCTTTTCTTTTTGCATGTAGTTAATGTTTTAAATAGGATAATCATTTAACTGGTAAATAAGATAATTTATGTGAAAGTCTTTGTAAACAGCAAAGCATTTTTAAAAGCCAAGCTTTCTTCTTATTGCTGTTGTTGTTCAGAATAAAAATGACAGTTGTCTGTCTGGAATCCTTTAGCCCACCAGCAAGAAGTGAAGTCTTTTAGAGAGTATGAGGTTTCCTTAACCTTAATCAGTCATTAAGGAACCAGGGAAGTTACTTACTTAGAATATTAAATTCTTCTGTAGAATAAGAGCATAAGACTGTCCTGGGTTTGATCCCTAGTCTTGCCTTTTTAAAAATTATCCTTGGAGAATGATGCAAAAACATGGTTGAATGGGTGAATGGCAGATAAATATTCCTTACTTATTCTAGTAGTACACAGCATAAATCTTATTAATGATTTCATGCCATTCTTCCATCTCTTTATTTCTTAGTAATTTTTTTTTTTTTTAAGTTCAGAAAGCAGTTGGAAACCCTCATAATGATTTCCAAGATGGTCTCTAATTACCTGTATGCTTATTTGAACCAATTAATTATAAATGTATTTTGCACAAGTTATTTTTTTTACAGCTAAAAAAAAGTGTTTGTTCTCTCTCTCTCTCCCTCTCTCTCTTTCTCTCTCTCTCTCTCCCTCTCCCTCTCCCCCCACCCCAACTCTCTTTTGTACTGTGATTGAACTCAAAAGTGCTCTACCACTGAACTACATCCCCAGCTGTTTTAATTTTTTATTCTGAAAAAGGGTCTTTTTGGAGGCTGCACTCTTAAACTTGTAATCCTCCTGTCTCAGCCTCCTGAGGTCCTGGGATTATAGGTGTGTGCCACCATGCCGATAAACTGTTTCTTATTTGTTAAAAGCATTCTGCAAAAAACAAAAAACAAACAAACAAAAAAAACATAGTTCATCTACTTTTGAACGAGGTGGACATCTGGTTTGATGGTGGCAGTAGAAATATTGTATGGAGTTTAAATTTGCCATTTATTTATTGTGTGCAAAATGGTCTTCGCAAGCTACTGGGAGGACAGCAAAGAGGGGTGAGATGTAGTTCTGGCTTTTGGGATAAATAATGAATCATCCTCTAAGTGATTGTCAGTACCTTATCAAGTCAGTAAAAAGGAACTGACTAGCTGCAGAATCAGTGGTTTTCATTTGTCTCTGATCTCTACTGGCATGCAGAGTGGAAGAGGTGCCTGCTTGGAGGGAGATTCTCTGAGCAGGGTTAGTCTCATGATGGTTATTACAAGTAGTAATAAGCTAGTTTGCATTGATCATTCTCAATTCCAAGTGCTGTTGTGCCTGCTATCAAAATAGTTCAGAGTGATCACTTGTTGGCAGAGTCACCCTGGAGAAATCACAAAGGTGCTGCTCTTTCCAAAACTGATAGCCAGTAGGTAGACTGGGCTTGAAAACCATGCTTTGTCAGAACCTCATTTCTTGGGCTTGGCTAGAATGGTTCAAAAATGCCAAATTATAAATTACTGCTTTTAAGTCCAAGATTTGGCTATACATTTAGGTTAGTTTATGCAAAACTGGCAGAAGTTGGTTTCTGGCTTTTTTTAGTGTCTGGGTTTGATCATTTCCCTCTGGTTAGTGTGGAGAGAACTAAAGCCCTCTGTTCTGACCAAACAACCACAACCTAAATAGGCCAAGAGACTAGGAAAATACCAGGACAAGTGGAAGGCAGAGAGCCATTTAGGGCAGCCAAGCTGAAGCAGGAGTTTGAAACCAATGCTACAGCTTGCCTGAGAGGTTTCTTCATGGCATTTCTTATATGAAGCTACAAAGTGGAAGCTGTTTCTATCAAGTCAGGAAAATAATATACCAATACTACATACCTCTGTCTGCTATGTTCCTTCTTCTGTTATTTTTGCCTGCATGTTCTATTTTGATAACAGTGTCTTAATTTTCCCCTGGGGACCCATTCCATTCTCACTTTCAGTTCCTGAGGTTTGGATGGGACTGACTCATTCTCTTCCCACCAACACCAACTTCAGTGATGGTCACATGACCCACGCCCTACCAATCAGAGCAGAGTATCCACAAAAGAGTAATGAGTTTGGGATTTGTTCTGGATCTGCCATCCAACCAGCAAGACTTAGTCCCAGGAATTTTTGCTAGAGATTTTAGGAAGGAGATACTCTTATTCTTTTAGATTAGACATGCTAGTGGAATGCAAATTTACCACTGTATCCCTGGAGAGGATCTTTGACATTATATGGAGAAAGCTTTACTGTGAATGATGCCAACTCAGAGGAAAACAAGAGTGGAGAGATGATAAGGGGTATACTTCTGATCACACCAGTTTGTTACTATTAAATTTGGATGTAAGTCCAGTTTTTTTCTAAAGCCATAGGCCTAGTTAATTGATTTGTTCTTCACATAGGCTAGTGTGAGTTGGGTTTCTGTTATCAGCAATGGGAGGTGCTTTGAATAATATGCCATCTCTCACAAGGACTGAGTATAAATCAGCTCTTGTCACAGTAATGATGCATAGTAAAATACTAAAAATAAACTTAAGGACATCCAAAATTAGCCATATGTTTCTTTCTTACGTATTTGTAAGTTAGCAGAGATTGGGTTAGTCTGAGCTGGGTTCAGCTCCAGGCTTTGGGTTGGGTCATTTCTACTCCATGTATCTCTTATTTTCTTTGGACAAGTGGCTGTTTGGGACATGCTATTCTTCTCACAGTAACTGGCAGGAATGCCAGATAGCAATCCCAACCACACAAAACAAGTCAAGCCTTTACTTGTGCCACATCCACTAACATCCCATTGGCCCAAGCAAGTAATTTGGTTAAATCCAATATCAAGGGATGGAAAAGTGCTCCTTCCATGGAGACGGAGAGGTAAAAGTGAACATTTATGACCAATAATCTAATCTCCCACAGGCTAAACTTAAACCAAAGAAATAAGAACTACTTATTATAAAATCATGTAATTCTAAATTTGCATGGATACAAATACAGTAACAAACCATGTAAAATGTTTTAAACAAGTTAATTTAACAAGTGACAATTGATGATTTTTGCCCTGAGATATCTATATTTCTGAAAGATTCAAGTTTCTGGTTTGTTTCTAACAATAATGATACATTAGTTTTAAAATAAGAATGTTGTATGGATATTTTGTTTTAAGGGAATATTTCTGTGATACATCATTGAATAAGAGTCATCAATGACACTGGCATTCAATGACAGCTCCTTCAATTTGATTTTGAAATTCTTACCCCTTAGCATGCAAATGTGCAAATCTTGTGAACTCCACAGGGAGTAGAAAGGTAAAGGAGAGTGTCTGAATGCACCACAAGAACACATCATCATAATAATGGCTATTGCTCCTTTGAGTGCCTCCTGTGTTTCTGGTATTATCCTAAATGAGCTTCAATGATATTAAGTCACATGACCAAATTTGCACATCTAGGAAAGGCTAGAGAAAAGACATCAACATGGGTCTATTTTGTCTCAAAGCTTGAGCTCTGATGGCATTGTGTTATAAATACTTTAGATGGCAAGGATGAGTTATTAAAGGCAGCCATGTAATACCAATTCTAGAACATGTTACAGAACTGTCCCACTTTAAAGCAGAAAGTTGGACTAGTTGCACAGAGACTTTAGTTAGAGTAGACACTTGAGGGAGGCCATTTGATACAATGATGCAATGTATAGAATTTTCTGAGACTCACATGGGGGCAGTTTTCTATCATGCACAATAGATAAAACATTGCCCTGACAAATCATGTTTGGCAGATAATGTATTACCCATAAAAAAGATCTTTAAATAGCATGTTCATGAATATCATGAATGCAGTTATTATGAAGTTCAATTACAAACAAACAAATAACAACAAGATAATTCTCTACCCTAGTGATTCTACCCTAGTGAGTCTACCTCCAATCTAAAAGACAGACTGACAACTGGGCATGGAGGTACATGACTCTAATCCTAGCAACTTGGGAGCCTGAGGCAGGAGAATCATGAGTTCTTAGCCATCCTCAGCAACTTCAAGGCACTAAGCAACTCTATCTCTAAATAAAATACAAAATAGGGCTGGGGATGTGGCTCAGTAGTCGAGTACCCCTGAGTTCAATCCCTGGTGCGAGAGAGAGAGAGAGAGAGAGAGAGAGAGAGAGAAAGAGATAGATTGACAGCTGCTTGTTAATAGATGAATGGATCAGTAGAGTTTTACTCAGCCATACAGAAGAATAAAAAAATGTAATTTGCCGGCAAATGGATGGAAATGGAGATCATTATGCTAAGTGAAATAAGACAGACTCAGAAAATCAAGGGTCAAGTGTTTCCTCTCATATGTGGAAACTACAAGGAAAAAAGGAAAGAAAATAATAACAGGTGTGTTTGGATATCATAAATAAATAGGAAAGAAATGGAGTAGAAGAAGGAAAGAGGAAGAGAGGGCAAGAAATATGGAATGAATTTAGCAAAATCATGTTAAATGCATATTTTACATGTACCAAAGGGAATTTCACCTTTAGGTATATGTATAAAGTATCAATCACGATTAAATAAAAGAGTGAAAGGAGTATCAGAGGAGTGGAGCATGGTTTTGTCAAAATGAACCCAACTATTATGTATAATTATAATGCTTTAATAAAAAAAAAAAAGAGACTGACTTTGGTAATCACTTAAAATCACTTGTCACCAGTAGCATCTAGGGTTGTTCCGATTTGGGGACTTCTCTAACTATGTGAAAAGACATTTATTTTAAATTGCAATATTGTCTGTGTTTTTGTGCAGTTTCCGACTGTTAGCTGGGATCATGCTGCATAAATGATCACAAGTGAGCAGTAAATTTCCTGAGAAAACAGAAACATTAAGTGGCAAATTCCACTTGAATCCATATATCTGGTTTCACAGGTTTATATGTGCATTCAAATTAAGATCTTTGGATGGAAAACATGAACTATTTTAACCTTTATTTTGACTCAAGGTAACAATGGATTGAGGGACAAGTAGGAGAGCAATTGGCAGCAGTCATGTAGTCCACCCCCAGTCAAGAAAACAAAACAAGGGAAAAACACCTTTTCAGAATTTATCACGTCTCTGACAATTTATGACTGATAGTGTGGATGATGGCTATGATCATATCTATAGTACTGTTAATATAAGAATATGATTCTGTTTACAAGGCACTTTTCAAACAAGGTAAGCACAACTTGAATATAATTGCAGGAGAGATATTATTTCAGACACGTGGAGGCATGATTCTTGACTCTAATTTGGGCATGGAGGCAATTAGCTTCAAAGCATGTGCCCACTTTTCCTGCTCCATGAAGGGAAGGAAAACTTGATATATTTTTGTAAATCTCCTTCTCCTCTTCTATTTTTAGGATGAGAGGGTTGCTTCACCACTGGGTGAAGACACTGAGCAAACACCAGCGTTTGGAATAATTAAAAAAAAAAAACCAGAAAACTGAGTCATGCACCTGCCTCTGGCAAAATCCTAAGTGTATAGGTGGGTGTCTTGAGTGGCAGCAAGCAGGTGATCTGTCAGAACATGAAATGGGAGGAATTCTGAAGTTAGGAACTTGCCCAGAGAATATCCTGCCTCCTTCCCATTTCTGAAGGTTTGAATCTGAGGGACCTGGAAGGAGAATACTGTGTTACTCCTGAGAGATCTTCTTAAGAAAGAGAAATGAGGTCCGGCACCTCAAGGACTTAGAGGAAGGCAGAGTGACATCACCCCGCCATGTCACTGTTTTTGTGACTTCTACAAACTCATTTAACAATGCTTTCATTTTTCCACTTGAAGAGATGTGGGTGATGAGCCAAATCCGTGGTTTTAATGTCATGAGCCCTGGAGCTCTGGGTTCTTTACAAAGTCATTCCCTCCACAGGCTTATTAGCATGCAAAGAAGGCACAGAAGCAAGAATTCAGCTCCCTGCATTCCCTTTCATTTATGTATTTTTTTTTTCTTTCTAGGTTTGGGTGTATAACTCTAGACCTGTTCTTTCTGGAAACCAGTGTACTTACTAGATGATCTTGAAGCTTCCTCTCAGCTCTACCATCCTTAGGGATTCTGAGTGCCAGAACCAGGTTCAGGGTTGATCCATCCTGAGAAGAAACAAAGTCCGGCATTATACATATTTCATTAGGCCCTAGGGACATAAGGAAAAAAAAAGATATGATCCCTGTCCTCGAGGATTTTACGGTTGAATGAAGAAAAGACTGGCAAACCTATCATTATGTTACAAGAAGGTGATTGATTACATGGAGGCCTATGCCAAGAAGAGAGGTGGAGAGAGGGTGGATTGCTCAAGTCCAGCTGAGAGAGTGAGAGGAGGCTTCAAAGAGAAGGAGGCCCTTGTGCGGGGACTGGATGGTTAAAGGGGTAATGTATAGGCGGGTGTGCACAACCCAAAATATAATTTATGGTCTCATTCCTCTGCTTGAGATTCTCCAAAGGGCTTTTCCACTGTATCAGCCCCCTAAGGTTGTTATCAGGGTGCTGCTGCAATGTGGCCTCTGCTTTCCTCAGACATCTGCTCACTCTTTCCAATCTTCTCCGGGCTGATGAGTCTTCCCTCTTCATTCCTCAGCTCTCCATGCGCCTTCCCACCTTGTGAAGTTTGCCTCTGTGCGTTCCTCTAACTGAAATGCTTTTCCCCCAGAGCTGTCATTAATGCCTCTTGCTTACCACTCAGTCCCCACCTGTCCATATTTCTGGTTTACCTCCTTCTGGATAGAAGGGAGGGATTGAAAGGTGCTGGCTCCTTGAGATTAGGGAACACCATGTGACTTTTTTGTCCAGTGGAATGTGATGGAAATTCCACGTGTGACTTCAGGGCTGTTGTATGTACTTTCTTCTTCTGTCACGGGCACAGTGGAGAGATGTGATGATGCAGAGGAAAAGAGTTGAATTACCACATCGTCAACAGGTCTCTGCAGAATCTCTATAAGAAACTCTGCCTAAATGAGAAACAAATGTTTGTGGCTTCCACCTTTGAAATTTTAGTGGTCATTTTGATAGTATAAGTGGATCTATCTAATTGATGATGCTTTCTAATTACCTGTCCTAAAGTAGACATCTGACCCTACTCCCTTTTTGCTACAAATTACTTTCTATTTACATTTACTTTTTTTTGAACTGCATTTGTCTGAAATCATGCTGTTAGTACATTTATTTGTGATCTCTCTCTCTCTCTTTCCATGAAAATATAAACCTTATGAGATCAGATCTCTTACATGTTGTTCCACACCAGACAAATCTGTTGCTCAAAGTAGGCCTTGTTGGCCAAGTAGAGAACACAAAGTATTTCTACGGCACATGGGACAGTGTGGCTAACCTCCAAAAAAAGGAAACATGAAAAATTAGGAATAAGAATGTTTGAGTCAATGACCCCCCACTCTCAAAAAAGAAATTTAGGAAAATAAACACAATGTGCATAAATTATTTATATAGCTTTTCTCAATCTCAATTTTCTAAGTCTCAAACACTAAAATGTAACAATTTTAAATGAATATAATATTTGCCCTTAAACCTTATTGAGTCTTTATTGGTAAAGAAGTAGCTGTACATTTTGGGTTGAGTTTGCAATATAAATTTCCTGTATTATAGTGAACATCAATTTTCTTTTTTACTGTTTGTTTTAAAGGTGAGCTTTATTAAAATTTACTACCTTAAGTAGAATAGTATAGCAAAAAACCAAACCGAACCAAACCAAAACAAACAAATAAGCAAAACCCCTTAGAACTATGAAGCTACCAAGGTCTTATATAATTTTTCTTTAAAGTCTAAGAATTAAAATTAGGTCTTGTTTGTTTTATTCATGATGGTATCACTTACCTCTAACATTTCTTGGAAAAGGCTTTATTTATTTTTTTATAGTCATCATGTTTATTTTTTATTTGTCGTTTTTACTTATTCATGACTGCAGAATGTATTTTGGTATATTATACATACATGGAGTATAACTTATTCTAATTAAGATCCTATTTTTGTGATTGTACATGATATGGAGTTACCCTGGTCCTGTATTCAAATACAAGGCTAGGAAGTTATATCTGATTAATTCTACTGTCCTTCCTATTCCCCTCACCCCTCCCTTCCCTTCATTTCCTTTTTTCTAATCCAATGGACTTCTATCCGCCCCCCTCTCCTTGTTGTGGGTTAGATCCACATATCAGAGAGAACATTCAGCTTCTGGTTTTGGGGGATTGGCTTATTTACTTAGCATGATATTCTCCAGTTCCATTCATTTACTGGCAAATGCCATAATTTCATTCTTCTTCATGGCTAATAGTCCATTGTGCACATATACCACATGGAAAATGCTTTTATATATGAATCCCCAAAATAAAAGAGCTGAGAATTTCAGTTGGGCAAAATATTTGGTATAAATAAATAATTTTTAAAATAACTGAGTAACCTGTAAACAAAGGAGAACTTTCTAAAGAATTAAATAGTCCATATAACAAAGAAATAAAAAAATATTTTGAAATAAAGCTTTTCATTCAAATGGCATTGAATTGCTGATCTTTCTAAAAGTACAAAGACTCTTTGCAGTCTGTTGCATTTAACTTCATTAAGCCATCTAAGGCAATTCAAATGATTTCCAAAGGAAAGCTCTACTTTATTTCTCAATAATAAGAGTTCATTGAATATCTTAAAGATGACCTTCCTCTCTTAGGCAGGTGTCTTGGAGTTGATAGCCTTGAACATACCAAAGTTTAGAGCTGCAGATCTTTTCAGAGTGAGATGATTTGTTCTCCATTTGGGGGCTTATACTTAGGTACCACCCACTTCCACCTGTATTAGTAAAATTTGAAATGATTTAAATCTTTTGGAATTGATGAAATTAAATAATTTGCATCATTGTCCAGGGAAAGCCCAATATTATCAAGATAATTCTCTTAGTAGGAAATCGTAGCATGGAAACTTAGGTCAAGAAAAAGGTTGTTCTACTTTTCATCATTACAATCATCCCTAAGTAAATTTCTTTGTCCTCAAACTTTGAATGTCTTTGGGGTGTGTCTTCCTCATGTCATCTGCTGGTTTGTCAACAACCCGGCAGTATGGTGGCACTCTGTTGATAGCCAGACCTGGCTGTGTTTGTACCCATAAAGAGAAAAAGGAAACTATTTCCACTTCACTTATCTGATTTTCTGCACAACTGAGAACTCCAATCTTTTTCCCCATCAAATGTGTAATACACTGTTGAGTGGGCAAAATTATACTTGGGCACTCTGGGATATCCATGGGTATATGCTGAGTCCCTGTTGGCATTGGACAGGAATGGTCCCATGGTTTGCTTGAAGCCAGAGGTAAAAATAGTTATTGTGCAGTCTTTCATATTTTTTCCTTATGCAAAGGAGCTGTTTTCCTTTAAAATAATCTTTGCAGCAAGTAGGAGAGAATAGAAATCCTGCCCAAGGAAACCTAGTCTATGAAAGCTTCACAAGAGAACATGTACCCATGCATACAGGTAATTAAACAAGCTGTGTAAAGTATAGGTAGATCATCGCATGAGAATATTACCTTGTTTGTGAAGGTAGGGATGGATGTTCACTTTGTAATTGGCAACAAAATGGATAACATATGGGCATAAGTTGTATTCTTAGAGACATTTGAAGGTTCTCCCAGGCTTTGTCGGCTTCTTAGTAGGTGTCCCAAAGCCACTACCAAAAGGGTAAGCCTAGGCAGACATGTTTATATCAGATGACCCTGCTCCAATAGCTAACAGTGACGAGGCCCAACAAGGACCCATGGTCAAACCTGAACCAATGTGATCCTCACTCTCAAATTTGAACTAAAATATACAGAACTAACAGCAGGAACATTTGATAGTGTCCCATGTTCTCTGACTCCTTGTGACCTCAGCATTGTACAACATTGTACAACATATGGTGGGAGTTCCAAAAAGCTTGAGTGTTTTCTCTGGTAGCCAAGAACATCTTTGCTCATGATCATGGAAACACTGGGCAGTTGATGTCCCCAAAAAGAGATTTTGGCTAGTGACTTACAGAAGTTGGTGTATTCCCCAGGCATGGTGACAAACACCTATAATCCCAGAGACTTGGAGGCTGAGGCAGGGAGATTGAAAATTCAAAGCCAGCCTCAGCGATTTAGCAAGACCCTATCTCAAAAGGACTGGGGATGTGACTCAATGGTTAAGTATCCCTGTGTTCAATCCCAGGTACAAAAAAAAAGAAGAAGAAGAAGGAGAAGAAAGAAGTTGGTATATATAAACATCCCAGCTTTTGTGCCCCTTATCTGGGATAATTTGAGACACATGTTCTTCACTGATTTCCAGAGTTCCCAGTAAGATTAATCTCCAATTTCTTGGAAAGCTGGGAATGGAGCCACCATTTGACCCAGCTATTCCCCTTCTCGGTCTATTCCCTAAAGACCTAAAAAGAGCATGCTACAGGGACACTGCTACATCGATGTTCATGATGTTCATAGCAGCACAATTCACAATAGCAAGACTGTGGAACCAACCTAGATGCCCTTCAATAGATGAATGGATAAAAAAAATGTGGCATTTATACACAATGGAGTATTACTCTGCATTAAAAAATGATAAAACCATAGAATTTACAGGGAAATGGATGGCATTAGAGCAGATTATGCTAAGTGAAGTTAGCCAATCCCTAAAAAACAAATGCCAAATGTCTTCTTTGATATAAGGAGAGTAACTAAGAACAGAGTAGGGTCGAAGAGCATGAGAAGAAGATTAACATTAAACAGGGATGAGAGGTGGGAGGGAAAGGGAGAGAGAAGGGAAATTGCATGGAAATGGAAGGAGACCCTCAGAGTTATACAAAAGTACATACAAGAGGAAGTGAGGGGAAAGGGAAAAATAATACAAGGGGGACAAATGAATGTCAGTAGAGGGGGCAGAGAGAGAAGAGGGGAGGGGAGGGGAGGGGAGGGGGGATAGTAGAGGATAGGAAAGGCAGCAGAACACAACAGATACTAGTATGGCAATATGTAAATCAATGGATGTGTAACTGATGTGATTCTGCAATCTGTATATGGGGTAAAAATGGGAGCTCATAACCCACTTGAATCAAAGTGTGAAATATGATATTATCAAGAACTATGTAATGTTTTGAACAGCCAACAATAAAAAAAAAAAAGCTTAATCTCCAGTTACCCACATGGAAACTGGCTTGATAATACACATTTTGTTGATTATTTTCTTTTAGCCCTCTCATTTCTCCAAATCCTTATTAGTATGTCCTTGGATCACCTCTCTAATAAAATACTTGCATTATGATCACTCCCTCGGAAGCTACCCCATTTTTTTTTTTCATTTTGAAATCAGTGCATATCATGCAAAATGGTGGGTTTTATTGTGGTATGTTGGTAACCACCTGTAATATTATTCGATATTTTCACTCCCTATTAAATCTCCTTGATCTTCCCTCTTCCCTGCCCTAGTTCCCTTTCTCTATCCTAACCATCTCCCTTCTACTTCAGAATCCATACTTAAGGAAACCTAAATGAAGGCAGGAGTAATAGTGAGGTCGTCTTGAGGTCAGTGTTGGGTCATAGCAATGCAAAGCCATATATGTTCAAGTCAAAGTTCTGGGTGGGGGACTAAATTAAAAAAAAAAATCTCAAATAGTTTGCAAAGAGGATAACAGAGGGATAAGCAGTGGTCAAAGAAGAGCGACCATACAATAGAAAGGACAGAGCCAGCCAGTGGGCCAGAGACTCTCTGATAACCATCTAGCATTTGAGCTCTCTGAGACTCTAAACACCTTCCTTTTCTGGAGATATGGTGAGGTGTATCTGTTTCTTGCTATCTAAATATCTTTGATAGAGACAAAGGTCAGGAATCAACTGAGCTGGAAGGTTCAGAGTTTTTTTTAAAAAAGTGTTGTTTGTAAGAAAACTTAGTGCCCTTTCTGGGAGAAAGGAACACACAAATCACCAGTGAAGAGTTTAATAGAGAAGAACAAAGGCCCCGAAGAAACTGGTGCACTAGGTGAGAAAACTGAGCTCTGGCAGGGAAAAGGATGCTGTTTCTATCAGGATAACAGAATTCTTCAGTTTTTTTTCTTTCATTCCTTTCTATTATTTTTTTTTTAAATTTGTTATCCTTAATGTGTATTTAAGCATGTTTTATTCATGCAACGAAATCCAGAGTTGATCAATATCTCAATCCTTCCCCAAATCAATTCAAGAAAGCTGATCAATTCACGCTCATCTGTGCTTTCTCTTCTATTTTTCATTAGTGTATTATAATTATGCATAATAGTGGGGTTCATTTTAACAATCATACAAACATGGAATATAATTTCTCCACTTCTGTCCTCAGTTCTTCCCCTTTTCCTCTTCTCCTCCTTCTTCCTGTTCTCCTTCCTTTCTCCTATGTGTCTTTTTTTTCTATTTATTTAGAGATTTTTCTTAAAGTAGTGCTTCATAGAGACACATAAATAAAACATTCACTGTGATACATGCAAACATGTGAAAAACATAGTTTGGTCAATTTTATTTGACCTTTTCTCTTTTGTCATCTCTCCTCTCCATTCTCAATTCCCTTCCTTTGCTCTACTAATCTCCTTCCCATTTACATGGGGTCTCCCCCAACCTCCTTTCCCCTTATTTTGGTCTAGCTTTTGCATATGAGAGAAAGTATTCTGCCCTTGACTTTCTGAGTCTGGCTTATTTTACTTAGCATAAGTTTCTCCAGTTCCATCTATTTACCAGCAAATGACATGATTTTCTTCTTCTTTATGGCTGAGTAAAACTTCATTGTGTATGAAGTGTGTATATATATATATATATATATATATATATATATATATACACATATATATATGTATATATATACATATACATATGTGTGTGTGTGTGTGTGTGTGTGTATATATGCACACACATATATGTGTACACACACACACATATATATCACATTTTCTTTATCCATTCATCTGTTGTTGGGCTTCTGGGTTGGTTTCACAGCTTGGTTTGTTGATTGTGGTTAAATTGCTATAAACTTTCATGTGGCTATATCACTATAGAACACTAATTTTAGTTCTTTTGGCTAAATACAAAGGAGTGGGATAGCTGGGTCATGTAGTTCAATTCCTAGGGTGTTTTTTTTTTTTTTTTTTTTGGCAGTCTCTGTATTGCTTTTCAAAGTGGTTGTACTAATTTTCAGTCCCAGGAACCATGTGTGACTATAATGACTATATCTTTTCCCCCCACATTTTTTCTAGTATTCATTATTGTTTGTATTCTTCATGATTGCCATTCTGGCTAGAATCAGATGAAATCTGAATGTAATTTTGATTTGCATTCTCCTGATTGCTGGAAATATTGAACCTTGTTTTGTACATTTGTTGGCCGTTTGCCTTTCTTTTGAGAAGCATGTGTTTAGTTCTTTTGCTGGTTGGATTATTTGTTTATTTGATGTTAACTTTTTGGGTCCTTTATTTATTATGTTAATTAATACTCTGTCATAAGAACAACTTGACTGGGGTCTCAATATCCCCTTCAAGAGTACCTTCCCAGTGACCTAACTTCCTCTCACTAGGCCCCACCTCCTGAAGTTTCCATCAGTAGCAGCACCATCTTGTGACCAAACATTTAGCAGATGGGACTTTGGGAGACATCTAAGATCCAAACCATATTAAAGTATTAACCTAAAATTTCCTAAGTTTTAAGATGTAACAAATATAAAACTAACCCTCTGAAGAGCTCAGTTTTGGAAATGCATTTTCCCAGTTCTTTCCATTCTTAAAACTATCTGGTTATATTGAAAGGGCAAGCTGATATTCAGTACACAAATTGTAAAAATGAAAGTGAGAGACACAACATTGGAAAATTATAATCTTCAAATTAATATCCAGATGGCAGCTAGCTCAGAGCTACTTCTGCCATCTAAGACTCATCAATATTTATTAAATACACAGTAAAAAAAATTAGCCTTTGAGAAAATGCTCCAGTGAATTTTTCTTAGATATTGTAAGGATTTAGGATAGTAATGGGAAATTACTAATCAATGTTTAAAGGGATTGTGGTCAATTTTATTTGCAGATATAGTCACCGCAATATTTTCTGTCTTGCTTGCCATTCTTATAATGTATGATTTTAATAATCTTCTTACTGAGTTATGAGGTCAATGTTCTTTCCTCTTTGTGCACTAAACTATGGTGGAAATGATGATCAGTAGCTTCTTAACTAGTTTATAAAAGGGAGTTGAAGTGCCTTCTGTTTCTATTGAGATGCTTGCTCTTGTTCCCTGGTGCTATACATTGAGAAGTCCAGGTCACATGGAGAGGCCATGTTTAGATTCCTGGCCAACATCTCCTAGCTGACAGCTAGCATCAAATGCCACATGTAAATGAGGCATCTGGTGGGTAATGTCATCCCCAGTCACCATTTGACTGCAACTCAGAGAATAAGACCCATTTACTGAGAAACCCACAACTGTGAGAGAATATGAGAATCATTTTGTTGTTTTCTGCTAGTAGTAGTTTGGGATAGTTTGTTACATGGCAGTGTTTGACTAATACAGAGATCAAATGTTTCAATATAAAGCTGAGAAATGACTCTATTAGACCTTCCTATTATTTAGAACCTGGAGAAATAGGGAACATAGACTATAGAATCAAATAAGAAGCATTTTGAAAATTTCCCTGTTTGATTTAAAAAAATGACACATGCTTGGCCCAGAAGAGATACATGAAAAATCAGGAAAGTACACAAAGGGTTTGATCATCATGCAGATTTTAGCTATTGGGAGGACTCAAGCAATGAAGATTGAAACCAAACCACCAATATGCAGTTGCAGTGGACAAAAAGATTATGGAGTTAGTGCACAGCATGTTGGATTGGATAAGAAATGTGAAGGGTGCCATGATACAAAGCTGAGACTTGAAGGATGATAAGGTTTAATTGCATGAAGGGGTGGGGGCTGAGCATTTGAGGAAGAGGTCCCTGGATTTGCAAAAGCTCTAAGACAGGTCTGTTAAGTAGATAGAAGTAAGTGTGTAAAGAGTAACTAGGATAAGGGAGAAGTCAGTAGGGTCTTATAGAAGAATTCTGTTGACAAATACCCCCTTTGTTGGACATCTAGAGTGTTTTTTTTTATTAACCAATATTATAAACAGTGCTGCTATGAACACTATTACATGAATATCATGCATATATTTCATATACATCTCTTATTTCTTTAGAATAAATTAAGTGAAGTGAAAGTGATAGGCCAGAGTTTGCCCCCTGCACCCACTTTTTTGTACTAGGGATTGAACCCAAGGATATTTTACCACCGAGGTACATCCCCAACCCACCGCCTTTTTTTTTTTTTTTTTTTTTTTTTTGAGACAGAGTCTAGGTTGCTTAGGGCCTCAGTAAGTTGCTGAGGCTGGCTTTGAACTTGCAATCCTCCTACCTCAGCCTCCGGGGCCACAGGGATTCTAGACATGTACCACCAGGCCCAGTGAATTTGCCCTTTTTAAGGTTTGATACAGTGGAACCTCCAGACCTTTTATTCAAATTTAATTTTTGCAGCCAGCCAGGCTTGCCTGCCTGCCTTCTTTCCTTCCTTCCTCTCTCCCTTCCTTCTTTCTCATTCTTCTTCTTATTATTATTCATTGCTTCATCTTCATTTCATCTTCTTCATTACAAAAAAAAATAATAGGGAGATTAAGTTTAATTAGAGCAAAAGAGCTTTGGTTTGCTGATATGACAATATTGGCATCTCTTAGCTTTTCCTCTTTAAAATACCAGGATATATTTAACATATATGAAATGTATCTATTGATGTCCTTGGCCCTTTTTCCCACTTTATATTTGTCTTCATTTTTGTTTCTTTTTCTGGTTTATTTCCTGTTAGCAAAGAAGTGTGGGTGTCCTTGAATACCAGTATCTGGGGGACCTAAATTCTCAATGCCACACTCCTGAACTGGAACTATCTCTAGAAGTTAGTGGTTCTCTAAGCCAAACATACATTTTTGGAGAATCACTGGATAATCCTGCCTGTGCCCAAGATATATACAAATGCATCTTAGATACACCAGAAAAACATTTGCTAAAACCCCAGACAGAAACATTTTAAGGAGACAAGAGTAGAGAGTAAGAGATTTTGAATCACAATTAACCAGTGGGCATGTTTACAAAATCACCTGCTATCTCCCTAAGCTTCCCCTCAAACAAATAATTGCATCCCCACAAACGAGTGGGATAAATATTTTCACATTGGAAATGTTTGCAGGTGAAGCAAACAATTCTTGGAAGGGGCAGACAAATAGAGACTATTTGCTGAAATGTTTGGGAAGCATTTGCTATTGTATGCAAATTTAACATCTGACCTGTATTATTGATTCTTCTGAGCAAAGAGGGGTTGTATATGAATCAGAATATAAAAGGAAGAGATATATTTCCTGTGGGCACTGCCCCTATGTTATGGATTCTTCCAATATGAATGAATGAGTTATTACTGAATTCTAGGTTTCTGGGTGAGTTGCTTTTTTTTTTTTTTGCTAATAAATGCAGGATTCGTATGTCAGTGTGAAAACTTCTGATGTTTCCAATGGTTATATAGTGGAGTTTATTGATGGTGACTCCATTTGGCAACAAATAAACTTGACCCTTAGACAGGAATGAAAAATCTTAAAGTACATTATGATCTGTTCTTTGCTCAAACTTTAGCCCAGTGAGAAGTCATGTGGGTCAGCCTTGTGCCAGACTGAAGGTATGATTAGAAATCACAGCCTTTTCAAGACACTTACTGCCATCTGCCGGAAAATCATCACAATAAAAATACAAATCAATGATGATCATGCCATGGAAGGCGCCCTCTATGGTTGTGCAAGGGGTAACTGTTATGATCACACACAGTGGCCCCCCCAGGGGATGTGATCAGGCTTAATTAAACCATCTGCTAGAGGCTGACATGTAAGAAGTAGTAACCACAAAGGCTGTATTTGAACAACATTAATTTTGAACCGAGGAGGTTGGATTTCCCAAGTGATCCAGACTGTAGGTAACATTATTCCATTTTGTACGGTGTTGACAAGTTGAAAGGAATTGCTCACGATTTTTCCATATTCAAACAACTGACTTACATGAAAGTTGCTGTGGGCAGGAGAAAAGGATTATTGAGGCTTGGGTCTTCATTATCAACTCCTCTGTAGAAGCCTCATTTTAATATATTAAATTGCTGATAACATATAAACTGCAATTGTTGGCACAAGATGGGAAGTCTCTAGGAAAAAAAAAAACAACAACCTTGGTTAACCATTTCTTTCTTTAAAAAAACATTTTTTTCCCCTTTATTCAATGCTAGGTTGGAGGTAACTGGGTAGATCTGAAAATGGAGCCTGATTTAATTAGGCAGAAGTTTAAGGAAGCCAAGTAACAAATGACAACTTAATTAAACATAATTAAATATTTTAGAACTTCTTGAGGCCTCTTTCAACAGGGTGACGATTGCAGCATGAGAAGGCCACGGAAAGCCAGGCAAAGGTGCTTTCATTTTTCCTTCCTCTTGCATTTGGGTCTCAGCTGCTTTTTTTTTTTCTTCTCTTCACTATTAGAAATGCAGCTGGATCCTATTTATAATTCATTTTCACATTTGTTTGAATTAAAATCCCAGATTGTTGTGCTTTCAAGGTTGAATATGCATGGCAGCCAACGTTTATCCAGCCATTTCAGAAGTTACTGGGTAACTGGGCTCCAGGAAAGGAGACTGCGCCACGCGTCTGAGCCACAGGGAGGAGAGAGAAAACAGACCCAAACCCAAACCCTCTGACATCACTGTTGTGTGGAGAGGGATTGTTCTGCTCTGAACATGTGCTGCCTACTTAAGGCTCTAATTATTCTAAATTACTTAAATTGGCTCTAATACCTATGTTTTATTATTTGATATTAAAGGACAAACCATTTAAAAAAGAAATTCGTAATGCAATCAAAATATTGGCAACCAGTGCACTCAGCAGAAAGCCTGGGCTTGAAAATACCTATACTCTCTACCTTACCACCTAAATGCTAATCTGAGGGTTGCCATGTTCTGTCCCCAGTCTTTTCCAGTATCCTGTTTATGTCTAATTCCAATAGTCCAGCCATGCCAGCGTGTTACCACATGGAAAACTCCATTGCCCAGAGAAAGTTATGAATCCCTATATTCTTTATGCTTTAAGATCCACTATGACATCTCAAAGTAATTGCCAGGTAAACCTACCAGATGGTTTTGGGGGGATGAGGAATGGACTAACAAATTCCATTAGCATAATATTGTTATTATAAAGATTTAACGACTTCACTGATGTGGTGTCCTGTCCTGGTGGAAAGTTTATGAGCCAGAAATAAAATAATACTTATGGGTACCCATGTGGCCATTTGAGAGAAGTACTAGAGAGGTTAATGAGATCTCAGGTCTCTAAGGCTCCTAACAGAATGTTCTTATTTGACCTGAGCTAAGGGATCTGGGGGGTGACATGGTAGCTGCAAGGCATGCCAAACACAGGCAAAGGAAATTCAGTGACAGTCCCACCTTGGCTGCTGCATTCCAACATAAAATTGGGGCTCTGATCTGATTTCAGAATACCTGAGTTCCTCCCCATTCTGCACTAAATCAATGACCTGGGGTGTGTTACTTGAAGCTCTCTGTGCTGTGTTTCCTTTATCTTCAAAATGAATATGATGATACTACCTCAATCAGTGAATGTCATAAAGGATGAAATGATCTTCATAACTATGGTTAGAGCAGTGCTAGAGACACATCAACACATACTGAATATTCACCATTGCTATTTTAGTTGATTATCTAGGATTTTAAACAAATTACCAGCCCGTGCTAGATTCCAGTTTTCTTATCAAACAAGTAAATAAGATTTGCCTAAGTCTGTCATTCTGTGATTCTATGAGTTAGAATCCTGATCTAATTTAAAGAGAATCTATTCTCAGATTTAAATGTGGATCCTATCTTCGAGACCCATCGCCAGACTTTGGAAACCAGGTTTTATTGATAGCAGGTGTTAAATGTTTAGAACAAGAATTAACAGGAAGAATTACTGAAGAAGAAGAGGTACCTATATAGAGTCAGAAGGAGTCTCTCTGCCTTATACAAACTGCTTGGAAGGCCATTACATCTTCCTTGTCTGGGGGTCATGGAAAGAAAAGGTGGCTAGTTTTTAAGTTTACTTAGAAATGGATTGTTTAGGCTAGACATCTATAGTTATCAGATGCAAGACTATATCCTTCTCTGATAAGGAAGCAATGTTATCCATTTTGCTCTTTTTCTACAAAAAAGGAGATTATACTTTGGAAATACTGGGTAATGAATCAGGGACTGGATGACTCTTTCTTTCCAGAAGTCCCAGTTGCCTGGGTTTTGTAATATAAATAACATATGCCTCTTGTTTTTGTAAAGACTATTTTGGTTTCTAGATGTTTGACCATAATCAGTCAATGGAGTTGGTTATGCTCTGGGATACATTTGAATGACCCATTAGACATTGACTACTCTGTTTTCCATCCACAGAGCAATTGTTCTTTTCTCCCATAAGTCAGAGAAAGTGTCCTTTACCCTTCCCATGGGAAACCCCAATTTAAAAGTTTTCTGTCCCATTATCTGTAGTTTTGCTGGCAAAGAATACAAACACTCTTGCTTTGCACTAGGGCAGCCATCTTCAGGAAGACCCTGACCATCAAAATTTTGCACTGTTAGAATGAATGGAGACAAGCTCCTTTGGCAAAACAGTTTTTATTTTTAATGTCTATACTTTTTTTGTCTTGAAGCAAAAGCATAGTAGATATCCTTGTCCTCTGCCCCAAATGCCCTTGCCCTCTTGCTCTGAGTCTGTAGGGACGTGGTATGTCCACAGTCATCACAGAAAGAACTTCCCTCCCAAAGCCAAATTCCCAGGAAAGCAACACATTAATAAGTGAAGGCAAGGGTCATTAAAGTTTCTTTTAAGCACATTGCCTGATTTCCTTAAGGGGCAATACTGACTGTTTTTTCCCCCTTACTTTATTTATAAACCCTGTGTAATTCATGTGGATAGCTTACGTATCTTTAAACCAGCTGACATGGTATTTATAGTATTTCTGTCTTTAGCTACAAGTGCTTTGAGTCACTGTCAATCCGCATTTGAGTATTTGCAGTTAGTCTGTGTGGTTCATTCAGGTTAAACACTCAACCCCATGAAATTCCAGCAGTTCATTTCCTATTCAAACAAGTTAAATGCAAGAGACAAAATGAAGATAAATTCCTCAATGGACCAAGATAAGCTGGTTAGGTAAGGGGACAGATAATTAGTCAGTCTTAAGCCAGCTCTGATTCTTCCAGGTTTTATCTTTGCAGCTTTTGGTGATGAACCATCTGTCTCAGACGTTGAGTGATTTCTATCTTCCTCTCACACCTGAGGCATTTCAGCAACAAGGTTGAAGGTAGCTAGAAGTGTGCCCCCAATAATCTTTTCATTGTGTGCATGTCTCCTGGGTATGTGGGGAGGCAGAGGAATGGCTTTGGAGAGAAGCAGAAGTCTTGAAGGACATTCTCTCTGTGCGAAAATACAGGCATCATGATGCTTTTTGGGAACCACACTTAAAACCAATACCCCTGATATATTTCAGGTGCCATAATTAGTACATTGGTTTTGGATGATGGTAGCAAATCAAGCTCTTTCCCATTGTTTATATATTCCTCTAAGCAAAAAACTGGTGTGAAATTTCAGTATTCACCTCTGTTTTTCCTGAATGCCCTGCTCCATTTATTTCTGTTTTTCAGACTTTTTGTTGCACTTTCTCTACTCATCCTACACATTACTTTCTGGAAAAAAAAAATAGCAGCATACAACTCTTTGGTCTATAAGCCATCCATGAAGTATCTCCTTGGCTAATCAATGTGTGTTAGCAGACAAATAGCATCAACATCTTTTCCTGAAAATTTCTTACAAATGCAGAGTCTCAGGGCCTCCAGAATCAGAATCTGTCTTTTACAAGCTCCCCACATGATCCATATGCACATTGTCGTTTTGTTCTTGAGTCATTATTGGTTCGTGGTCACAATATTTAACATTTGTTAGTCCCCAGACCCTTGTTGTCAAATTTGGGCATTTGAAGAAATGATAGGCTACATTAAATAGGCTGAGTATAACAACAACAAAAAAGTACTAACTACAGAATTTGAAAAGGTTATTCTCACACTCCCTTCATACCATCAGTCAGCTGGGTGGCCTTGAGGAAGTCATTTTACCATTCTAGGTCTCAGAGTATTGGTACTGATAACATTTGCTGATTCTGAGTATAAATCTTAATGGTTAACTTAGAACACTTTTAATTATATGATGCATGGGTAACTGGTTGACTCCCTGAGAAATAGAGTTATAGTTAGACTTCACAGCATACACAAGAATAAACTTCAAACAGGTTATATCCCTAAATGCAAAATTAAAACACACACACACACACACACACTTGTACCAAAAAGCACAGATGGATTTGTCCTTACCCTCAGTTTAGGGAAAGATTTTCTAATGAATCAAAATCCAGGAGAAAAAAATAAAGGATTGATAAAATTTACTACATAAAATGTACATAAGAATAAACATGTCAAAATACAAGTGAAAAATCTGGTGGACAATATTGGCAGTATATGTTACAAATAGAGGTAATATCACTAATATATGAAAAAAAATTTATAAACTGTGGGGCAGATGGCTTAAAACCTGATGTAGATAAATGGGAATAAAGGTATTGTGTCTGCCTACAACTATATATATGTATATGTATATATATTTAAAAAATATTCCTTACCCATATGAAAAAATGTCTATACTGATAATTAAAAAAGACAAGTTAAACTATACCATTTTTCATCTATTTGATTGATGAAAATTTAAAATAGGACAAGACATTCTGTTGTTGAGACTGTGAGGGAAAAGGCATTCCCTTACACTGTTGGTAAGTGTGCAAACTAGAGTATTCTGGAAGGGAGCTTGGCAATATCTAATAAAATTACACGTGCCTCCAACTCTTGACCCAGCAATAATCCTACCCTAAGAAATCTACCCTGAAGATACACTTCCAGTTAATACAAAAATAATTACCAACAAGGGTACTCCTGGCTGCATTGCCCTTACTTTTAAAATATTAGAAACAACCTGGTTACACCTGCTGAGTGAACCAACGATGGGGCCATCACACCGTGGAGCGCTATGCAGCTACAGACAAGAATAGGGCAGTCTCTCCAAACTTAGAGGGTGATTTCCAGAACACTGTTACATGAAGGAGGCAAAGCATCTAAGGCATGCAGTATGTTCCCCTTCATGGAAGAATGGAGGGGATATTAGAAAACGCACGTTTATCTGCACACATGTACCAAAAAGAGATGCTGAAGGGATAAATGAGAAAATGGAAAGGCTGGTTACCTATGTGGATTGTGTGTGTGTGTGTGTGTGTGTGTGTGTGTGTGTGAGAGAGAGAGAGAGAGAGAGAGAGAGAGAGGTGTGCAGAGTAGTAGTGACAATGTGTAAATGACACTTTTCTGAGTTTTTATTTTTTATATCTCTCACTGAATTGTGATAATGTTTGCATGATGAAAACAATTTAATAATGAAAACCATAGCGCGCGCGTGTGTGTGTGTGTGTGTGTGTGTGTGTGTGTGGTACTGGAGAGGTATACGAAATAAACCTGTCATACAAAAGAATAACAGAATCATGCAGAAGGAGTGGAGGGAAAAATGAGGTAAGTAATTTAAAAAGAGAGAGTATTTTGTCTATAATACTTAGATTAAGGTAAAAGAGAAAAGAGCTATGCACAAATATGGTTTTCTAATGAATTTGTTTGTTTCTGACCTACAGGTTAGCAGCTCTGGAATTTATGAATATACTACAATTGATATATATATATATATATATATATATATATATATATATATATATATGTAAGTATATTGTAGATATGGAGAAGCAGGTTTTTACAGTCAGAGAAAGAAGTTACAAATGAGGGAAGGGGGGAGGCTAGAATAAACCCTGTGTAGATGAAAAAATACAAAAATAAATAAACATATTTACATATGTGTGAGTTAATGTTGTGTGTGTGTGTGTGTGTGTGTGTGTGTATTTGCATTTCTACCTCTGTCTGGTGAGAGGGCTTAGAGGTAGTGACCCCCAGGCAGCAAAAAATACATCTTTCTTTACTTCCATCAAGTTTTTAGTTTACAGGGAAATGGATGGCATTAGAGCAGATTATGCTAAGTGAAGCTAGCCAATCCCTAAAAAACAAATGCCAAATGTCTTCTTTGATATAAGGAGAGTAACTAAGAACAGAGTAGGGTCGAAGAGCATGAGAAGAAGATTAATATTAAACAGGGATGAGAGGTGGGAGGGAAAGGGAGAGAGAAGGGAAATTGCATGGAAATGGAAGGAGACCCTCAGAGTTATACAAAAGTACATACAAGAGGAAGTGAGGGGAAAGGGAAAAATAATACAAGGGGGACAAATGAATGTCAGTAGAGGGGGCAGAGAGAGAAGAGGGGAGGGGAGGGGAGGGGAGGGCGGGTAGTAGAGGATAGGAAAGGCAGCAGAACACAACAGACACTAGTATGGCAATATGTAAATCAATGGATGTGTAACTGATGTAATTCTGCAATCTGTATATGGGGTAAAAATGGGAGCTCATAACCCACTTGAATCAAAGTGTGAAATATGATATATCAAGAAATATGTAATGTTTTGAACAGCCAACAATAAAAAATTAAAAAAAAAGTTTTTAGTTTCTAAATATTGTTCTTCAGTAAAGGAAGAAGAGCTCCTTGGACTAAGGCAGAAAAAAAAATAAGATGAATGAGGAGACTAAATGGAGAAGTACTAGGGAAATAAATGATGGTAGCATGCCAAAAAGATGCAAGACCTACTTTTTTAGGTGCTTTTAGTCAAACACTGGGACTATTTCAAGCCCAAAACATAGTATAAAATTATAGTCAATAAAAAAATTATTCATGCACCTAATACTAATAAACAAATAAACAAATAAATAAATAATAAACAAAAGGGGAGGAAAGGGGGGTTTCCTTTAATAGAACTCCAAGTAACAATCATTAAGGGAATTAGATAAATATGAAATTACCATTAAATAATCACTATAATAATCACTACTGTCAAGAACCCTTGATGGATGCTAAAAGGAATAGGCAAAATTATGGTGAGAAAGGAAATATTTGTATAGTCTCAGAGTATCTGATTCTCACAAGATATTAATTAAAAACAAAAGTAAAGGTGGTAACTTTACAATGGGAAAAATTGGCAGACTGTGCAGTAAATGAATGATCCAGGTTTACATCACTGGTTATAAGATATGTCAAGATCCTGTTCCTCCTGACAGGATGCATTGAGAAAGGCACAACATCATTTCCGTGCTGTTCTTACCAAGAATGCAGAACATGAGCCTAATCGTCAGAAAAAAAAAATTAGATAAGCCCAAACTGAGATAACTGACTTTGAAAACACCAAAGTCATGAAAGATAAGGATGAGATGTGGCAATTGTCACAGACCTGAAAGACTAAGGAGACAAGGACACTAAATGCAACCTGGGATTCTGGGTGGCATCTTGCACGAGTAATCCTCGGAGAAAGACTGGTGAAATTCAAGTAAATTCTACCCATTAATGAATAGTATTGACAATATTAATGTCCTCATCTTGATAATTATACCATAATACCATGAGTTGTTAAGATTGGAGGGAGCTGTATGAAGGATATGTAAGAATTATCGGCACTCACTGTTTTGCAACTTTTGTAATATTTAAAATTATTGCAAAATAAAAGTAGAAAATCACTCCTAAATTAGACTCTCAGAAGTTGGTTTCTTACAATTAGTTTTTAAGATTCAGGAAAGGAATTATTGAAGGGAAATGATAACACAAGGCCAGGAAGAATATCTAGATGGTATTTTAAAAAATGGATAAATTGAAATGCTCTTTGTAATCATAAGGGAAAATAACCGATATTTTTAAATGAAAACAGGTGGAGGAAGGGAGAACAAGAGAAAAGAATACTAAGCTTTCTAGTTGTAAACGGATTAAAAAAAATAGGTGCAAGTTTGACTGATTTGAAAGATTTATTTTGAAAGATCAAGTTCAGCTGTGTTGAATAAATTGGTTTCTATATTTTCCAAATGCTGTCTTGTCATCTTTCTTATTGAAGTGGGCATAAAGCTAAATAAAAATAAAGACGAGTTATTTGTTGGATAAAATTCCAAAAGGCTTCTGGAACCCAGAAATCACATGATCTAGTAAAGATGTCAGAGTTTGGCCTTCATGCATGGCAGTTGGCTGTGAAAGTTCACCTTTAACTCCAGGGCTGTAATTAGATCACAAAGTTAGTTTTTATTGTTTAATTTTTTTTTTTCATTCTTCTCTTGCTTCCCAATTGTATGGGTAAAGCAGGTTTTATCACACTTGGCAAGTTCATCACATTTCATTTTATTTCTACCATGCTAGATTAGATTTAAGGGTCACTGAAGTCAGGAGCCACTGACCTTTGCCCTTTTAATGGTTCTCACCATTAATACTTGACCCTAAAAGCTATGTATACAATAAATGATATTTATAGGTGCAGAGGGAAGGGAAGAGCAGAAACAAAGTGGGTTGAGTGATTATTTGTTTTGCCATGCTGTTCAGAGATTAGGAATGTTCGCACAGTCTGCACTTCAGCTGATGAACTTGGACTGCCTGCCTTTTTCTTTGTCTGAATAGAAACTTAAGATGGAATTACCTATGACCTATGCTCATCTCTTTCTTTTTTTTTCCATTTCTTTTCTTTTTCTTCTTCTTCTTTTTTTTTTTTTTTTTTTTTTTTTGGTACTAGGGATTGAACCTAGGGATGCTTAACAACTGAGCTGCATCACCAGCCCTTTCAAAGTTTTACTTTGAATCAGGGTCTTGGTAAGTTGCTTGGGGCCCCACTAAGTTGCTGAGGCTGGATTTGAACTTGTGAACCTCCTGCCTCAGCCTCCCAAGTTGCTGGTATTACAAGAGTGTACCACCATAACTCCCCACCTCCCATCCTGTGACACCTTTGCTCCTTTTAATCACTTCAGGATTGCTGATGCTCTCAGCTTCATCATGCCCTAACCTAAAATCTTCTAGTTTTCTTTGGATATAAAAGAAAGGACATAGATTTAAGAAGAGGAAAAACAATCAAACAGTTGATTTTTCAAAGATTGAAATTGCAAAATCTTTTAGAAAATTATTTTGTAATTTCCTGAAACGTGTTTTGTTATTTCATTTGATTGGAAGAGCACAAAAGGAAGTCTTTATGATTTGAAATCTCCAGCATTCTGCTTCTATAAACCTTGGATATTTTTTCTCCCCTCAGTAATTTCTGTGGTTAATTTTCTCATCCTTAAAATTTGGACAAATGGGTAATTTCATTTGCCTCTTTTTAACATCTTTTAGGACTTCACTATTTGCACAATCAGTTAAGAGCTGTTCACTTTTTTATTGGTGAGCAAGACATCTGGGCTAGCCAGAGGAATTTCATTTCCAGGAAACAGAACTTTCAGGGCATTCAGGCTGCCTATCAATTCTTAGATTTACAGGAAACTGCTTCCAATGGCTTGTGAGCGTGTGTGCACTTGGGTGTGTACATACTCACATAAAATAGTGCATTACTAAGGATTGCTTAAACACACACAAACACACACAAAATACTGCAAAAGAGGACAAAGTTCATTATCAATTTACTCGCAGGGGCAACCTTTATAACTTTGGGGGAATGACTAGACAAAATCTTTTCTGAAGTCGAGGGTAATTATTTTGGCAGTATATGAGCTATCCAAAAGGAATGTACCGTGATTAAGGCAAAGAATTTCTCTTGGTCACAGATTGAAGGAGAGTCCTGGGCTTATAAAATACTCTATTTCCTCCATTAATTGTGTCCGTGCGGAGTTGTAACCAAGTAGCTGAAACAAATAAAACTTAAGTAATATTGTTTCCTTTTAAAATATTTCACTTAATTTGTGGAAGAAGTTTGAACTCATTAAACACACACAGTTCCCTTTACACCCTCCCTCCCCCACTCAAAAGGGCTCCCAAGTCCTCTTTCTGAAACATTCCTGCATTGCCTGCCCTTAGCACCCCCATCCCTCTTCTCAGTGAGGGAGGCTCCTGTAGCCACCCTTTAATTTGTGAGTGTAGGTGGAAAGGAAAGCAGAATCTGCAAGTCAGCCTGGGGCCCTACAAGCTTTTTTTTGCCTCCAACTGAAAGGATTGTCAATTCTTTCTTAACTGTAGTGTCCGCCATAGTTTTCATTTTTATATGCCTTCAAATACTTGAGTGAAAATTTCTAGTTCTTTGAAGAGGATTCTTCTTGAAAAGAATAAGATGGGGTTCTAAGAGGGTGTATTTTCCTTACACACTGAGGCTGGGGATCAGTGGATTAGTATAGGGAAAGCCACAGGGCAGGCAGAAACTGGAAAGAGTCTATGGGTGTGTGAGTGGAACCTTTGGATACTGCCTCTTGCTGGTTTATTGCTTCGGTGCAATTTCTGCAGTGCAAAGCACACAGCAGTTAAAATAGAAGCTTTCTCTGAAGCAAATCCTGAATACATAGAAAAAAATTTTTATTGATTTTTTTCATTTCTTTCCCATTTTGTGAGAGAAGCCTCAGAATGGATAGTTACTGTTCTGCTTACTGTGAACACAAGAAGGTCCCGGAAGATGAAACTTCTTAGGCCATTTTTTGGTGAATTACTTTCTCTCATCTCATCGTTGTTATTTTCTTGTCATTAAATAGTTCCAAGTAGTCTAGATAAGAGATATTTGAGGCCTTTGGACAAAACAATCTAAGAAACCTACATATGAATGGAATTGTTATTGGAATTTATAAATTTAAATTGGAGATTATTTAAGAACATATATCTTAAGTATTAACAGGCTCCTCAAAATGTTGATGTAGAGATAGACTCATTCATCTTTTCCTTTCATTGCCTGGCGGGTGAGTTAGGTCATTCCTAGCTATTCTTCTCTTCTAGGACTCAACAGATCAAGGGTTTGCCCCAAACACCTTCTGCAGAGAGTCGGGGCTTTGAATTTAATGAGTCAGGCCTTTCCTGTTAGGCTGAGTCAAACTTTATTTTGGTCTGTCACCACTGGGAAATACAGAACTATGACACAGTCCTTTGGGTTTAGCTCTTCAAATTTAAGGAGGCATGGAAAAAAAAAAAAAAAAGAGAAGCTACTAACTTTCAATGTGATTCATTTTTAAATTTCTCTCCCTCTCTTTCTTTTCAATGTACAATGAAGGAGGAATGCAGCTATAAATGTATTCTAGACAGCGCACACTGAATGAATCTATTCTTAGGGTATAATTTTCCCTTTTCATGCTAACATTATAATTTAAATGTACAGAGAACAAGCAAGTAGACTGTGTGAAGTAGATCAGAATTCCTTTATGCAGTACAGAGTGAAGTTTCTCAACTGGAAGCATCCCAGCCAGCTATGTGGCCAGAATTTAAGGAAATAACAAAATTATGAAGTGAAAGATATTATCTTTATCATTTCAAAAGGAATTTTAAAAAGAATACTCATCATTGCATTGATTCTCTCAGTAATTTTTATTGTGGTAAAATACACACAATTATTTTATCTGTTTTAAATGTATAATTGAGTAATATTAAAGTACCTTCAGAATGCTATATAGCTCTTACTACTATCCATTTACAGAAGTTTATCCTCATTTTAAACATAAACACAAACATCATCATTTAACACAGAAGTAGCATGTGTTGTAATTTCATTCTATTTATGACTGAATAGTATTCCATTGAAAATTTTTGTCTGTTATAAAAGTCCATTCATGAGTTGATGGACAGTTGGGTGTTTTTACCTTTCAAGTATTGTGAATAATGCAGCCATGAAAATTGATGTGTAAGTATCTATTTGAATCCCTACTTTTCATTGTTTTTCATACCAGAAGTGGAATTCATTGATCATATGGTAAGTTTTTGTTTAAATTTTGAAGACCAGCAAACGATATTCCACAGTGGCTGCATCATTTCACTTTCCTTTCAGCAGCACAAAAGTGTTTCTGTTTTTCTGTTTCTCTGCTAATACTGGTTACTTTCTAGTTTTGCATTTATAATAGCCATTGTGGTGGGTATTAGGGTGTCTCATTGTGGTTTTGATTTCTTCGTCCTTCATGATCAGTGATGTTAAGCATCATTACATGAGCTTATTAACTATTTGTATATTTTCCTTGAATCTCTCTTGGTCCCTTGTCCAGTTTTTAAAGAATATTTGTTTAGTTGTAGATGGATACAGTACTTTTGTTTATTTATTTTTACGTGGTGCTAAGGATTAAACTCAGTGCCTCATACGGGCTATGCAAGCGCTCTACCACTGAGCCACAACCCCAGCCCTTTGTCCATTTTTTGAGTTACGTTCTTTTCCATCCTTATTATGGTTGAGTGAATTGTGGGTTGTGGGAATTATTTGTATATTGCTTCTTTTCATTCAGAAGTTTCCATGCTAAATCTACGTAAATTTCCTAAAATGGAAAATGTTATTTTACTATGTTATTAGTTTACTTTATATATGTTCATATGTCTATTTCATGTATTCATGAATTGTAGATGATGAAGTTTAATTTTTGTTGCATTTTGCCAACTTCAATTAGAAAGAGTGAAACAAAAGTACATGAACAGAAAAAAAAGAGAATTGCTCCCTTTTTGATTATTAATTCTTGGTCATTTTTGATATGTTAAGGACAGTAATTTGTATTAACAATGATGCAAACAAACACTCAGTAATTAAGCTCTTGATTTTTGAAGGCGACCTGCTTTTTTGTACTCCCAAGTGGAAATAGCTTGGGTTTGCCAGGGTATTCATCAGAAATCTTCGGAGACCAAGAAATGGTTAAGTGATTTCAAATAAAGAAATGCCAACTCAGTGTCACAAAAATTATGGGATATTTTAAATACCTCTGTTTAACAAATTGACCAAGCGTACATCTATGTGGGAGCCCAGGAACACAATACCTACATATAATTTGATGATAATATAAAACAAATCTAGATTTACAAATTTTTCTCGAATGGGAAACCTGGGTACAAAGACACTTGTGGAAGCTCCTTCCTCTCTGTACCTCCTATTTCTAGGAAGCTTTGGAGACCAAAATAACCCAGGGCTTCATAACAAGTTTAGAAACTGTTGTTTTAATCTGATCTTTTTTTATACCTGTCTTCCTACATTCTACGATCTAAGTGATAGATATTGAGAATAAGTGGTACAAAAGGTGGAAACTGTTCCTTAATGAAGATAACATGTGGCCCTCAGAGGAGTGGACTAAAATTAACTTTAAATTTAACAAGAAACCCTGAGCACTGGGAATGACCAGTTCCATTGCCTTATGTAAATTAATTGCAAAGCATGATTAAAATTGAAAATATCTAAAAGACTTTTAAATAAAATACAAAATTGGACATATCTAAAAGACTTTTAAATAAAATACAAAATTGAACATATTGAAAAGACTTTTAAACACAAATAAGACTGTAGCAAGTAATTATTTTAAATAGTTTAAATCTGTTTGCCCTTTTCCTTTTCCTTACATTCTCCTCTTCTTCCCCCTCTTTTGCTCTCTTTTCTTAAGTTTTCCTCTTCCTCCTCCTTCTTTAAGTATTATTTTACCAAACATACAGGTCAGGTCAGATTTTATTGCCTTTAGCCAAAGGTGGCTGTGAGAACAAAGAGCAAAGAGCAAGCACCCTTATCTTCATGCTGTTTAACAGCGTATGTCAATATGCAGAACGCACCATAAGATGGAGTTATCACCATAGTGAAAAACTACCCAGATTATGCAGCCCTTATGGCATTTATTCATTTTCATATGCGAATGGATGCAAGCAGTCATCATTAGAGAACATAATGGTCTCTGATGATGTATTTATGACATGGAAAGATGTCATGTGATGAAGTGTTTACAACATGTAATGAGGTTGTGTAACAATCTCTTTACAGCCTGTAATTACATTGACTAATTCCTTATAAAAAAAATACTCAACAATGTGTACTCCGAGTGCACGTGCTTGATATCACAGCACTTTAGTAACTGACACCTCTAAACTACAAAAGCAAGCAGCTTGGATGACTCAATACTGTTTCCTATCCAAAGCATATAAAAGATCCTGGGTGTTTAGTTAGTGGAGTCCAAGAATTTCTTCTTATAGGAGGTGACTAGGGTAACTAATATGAAGCATGTGTTTCAATATCCTTATGAGTTGAGAACTTCAGCAGGAGCTTTACACCTGAAATAACCATCTGAATATATATTCTCTTTTGTAGAAGTATGCATACCTGCCCTCTGACATCCAGGACAATATCTATATCTCATCTTCCACTTCCACCTTTTAATGATCTAGAATTTATTTCTTGTCTTATTTCACTAATTCAGGAGGAATATCACTGAGAGAAGGCCACCAATTATTAAAATATGGGACAGAAATCACTTTTCTGATAAAGTCACAGACATTCTATGTTATCCAGGGCTCTGAAGATGGATTAGACAATTGGAGAGCAGGAGTGAATAAGTGGCTCGGAAGCTGAGGTGCAAGACCCGAAAGAAAACTGAAACTTTTGCTAGGAAGTGAGCTCCAAGATAGAAGTAAGAAAATACTGGAATATTCTGCAGATGCATAAGAAGATGAGGGGAAAATGATAGGATAATGAATAGATAATGAGTAATAAGTTATAGAAATATCATCTACTAAACAGAATATGAAGATGCAGTTGAAAAGAGTTCACATCCAAGGGAAATGAATAGATTCTTAGACTAACAGAAGTTGCAGTCTGAGTGCATTGAACAGAAAGACAAATCAGGGCTGACATATTTAACTTGTAAATATTCAAAGAAATTGGCTGTAGAGGCTGATGTGAAAGTAGGTAAACTGCATGCAATTAGTTGCCATTTCATCATGTTGAATGGGGCTTGAGTCTTTCAGATGGGGATATATACTACAGGATTTTCACACCACATAGAATATGCCTAATCCTTTGTAATAAGACTAAATAATATAACCTTGACAGGAAGTGAATCTGTTGTCTTTACATATATCTTATGATTTCCAAAAAACGTTTTGCATAACACAATCAAACTTTAGAATGGTCCTGCATGTGAGCTAGAGGAAACAGATTTGCTTTCATTTTTCAAGGTTATAAAATAAAAGGTAAAAATGAAGAGTTAAATGATCACTTCAAGACCCTGGAATGAATTAACGGGAAAATAGTCATAGGCTTTCTTTCTTCCTCCAAAGCTCTTCTTTGAGAAGAATCACCTTTCCTCAGGCATGGTAAAGATATCAAGTGGACTTTGGCCAAATAAACATGGTAATTGGAGGCACTTGGAGTTCTGCGGAGGCAGAGATACTACTACATGGAGTTTAATGGCTTTTGTTTTGCTCAACTTGCTCAAAGACCACAACAATGAACCTTGGAACAAAAGAATCCACTGCAGAAGATCTGCCACCAAAATGGCATCAGGGTCCAGAGCTGTCAGTGGTGTATGTCCTCTAGTACGGTTTCACCAAAAAGAAATATTTATTAGCCTCATCAATTGACATATGGTTTTTCATGTCTTTGACACAAAAGAACTTATTTCAACAATTTTGGAGACATAATTGATTTTTTTTTTAGAGAGTAGTTATCCTATTCCTCTGTTCCCAGACCACCAAAGGACTTCCCAAAGAATTCTACATTAAGAGGAACATCTGGATTTGAACCAACAAATTTAATTTGAAAATTAACAATGTTGTGGACAGTGATACAATAGGGCAATTTAGTTGAAATACTCTGGCCATTATTTTATTTAATTCTGCCATGAAGGATTTATTGTCATTTAAGATTGGTTAGTTCCAAGAAGTGAACAAGATTCACACAGGGGGACCATAGAGTGGCCACTGGTCACTCTGTGATTCAATTGCCATAATATTTTTTTTCCCCGGGTTAGCATGCTATTCACTTTTGGGTTACATACTTCTTAAGAAACGAGTGATAATGAGAAATAATAATGAGTAGATAATGAGAGATAAGATATAGAAATATCATCTACTAAACCCTTGTCAGAATATGAAGATGCAGTTGAAAAAACAGTTCACATCCAAAGGAAATGAATAGATTCTTAGACGAACAAACAGAAGTTGCAATCTGAGTGCAACTTATTAATGACATCTTATGGCAAGTGAGACAAGGTCTTAGGTAAGAATGGAGGGGATGCTGGTACCTAGACTTTGGCATTTCTTTTATCCCATGTGTCAAGAACAGGGAACATTCATTGTTTAACTATTAGAGAACAGAGGTTTTTGTTGTTGTTGTTGTTTCCTTTTGTTGACAAGAAATAAGGACCAGTGAAAGTTGCTGCAATGGAGAAAATAACTATAAAATTAAAATAGCATTAACAGTTATCTCAGGGAAAAGATTGACTGATAAGTATATTGACAAAGCCATATTCTAGAAAATAATTTCTAGCAAAGAGGAGGGAGGTTTCTTCCAAATTTTCTATGTTATTTTAAATTTGTGTGGTATTATTCATTTGAATTTCAAAGGAAATTAATGAAATTTTCTCTTTGTTTTATTTACATGGAGTACAAGAATTTCAAAGAAAATCTACTTGACATTGACTTTTGATGGTTACTTCATCTTAAACTTCAAGAAGACATTTTTACTTCCTCATCAAAGCCATCATCTAATTCTGACATGAATTGGATGTTTAATAATTACAGAAGGTTTAATTAGCAGGATGTCATATCCAAAAAAGTATTCTTAAATTCTGAGTTATAAAGAAAGCATTTTCCTCACAGTTATCCTTGTAGTGCTCTGACAAGGAATAAAAGTAAAAAATCTTTTAACTTGTAGGGATTACAAGAATTTCAAGTATGATCCTGCCTTGTGAATATCAAAATAAAAAGTGGAAGATAAAAAAATACATAAAAATTACTATTAACACTCAGCAATATTTAGGATTGGATTTTAATGAGCCCGAAATATTTATTAAGAATCTTTTCACATACTAAATGATGGGTACCAAATAGTAAAAACAATCAAGAAGCCATCTCTCTCTCTCTCTCTCTCTCTCTCTCTCTTTCTATATATATATATATATATATATATATATATATATATATATATATATATATATTTTAATTAATTTATTTGTTTATTTAGAGATAGAGATAGGGTCTCACTGAATTGCTTAGGCTTTGCTATGTTGCTGAGACTGGCTTTGAACTCACAATCCTCCTGTCTCAGCCTCCTGAGGGGATTGGGATTATAGGCACATGCTACTGTGCCCCACAGAAGCCATCTTTAGTAATATAAGTTTACATTGGAATTTATTTGTCTTTTAATAAGAATGATACAGAACAAGATCTATTTCATTATCTCTAAGATCTCGCAAAGCTACACTTAATATTGAATGACCTTATAATTTCCTTGGAGAATCCAACTCATAAATTCGTGTTTAATTTTAAATATTTTAATTTTAATTTTAGTTGTAGATGCACACAATACCTTTATTTATTTATTTATCTAAATATTTTAATATTTATTTTTTAATTATAGGTGGATACAATACCTTTATTTCATTTTTATGTGGTGCTGAGGATCGAATCCAGTGCCTCACACGTGCTAGATGAGCATCCTACCACTGAGCCACAATCCCAGTCCATAAATTAGTATTTTTATGAAAAGCACAGGAAGGGTCTGTCTTGTCCTGACTTTGGAGAGTGAGGTGTGTTTCCATGTGGGTCGCTGCTATTGAGCCATTTTCATTTGCCCCCATTGTCAGAGTCTTTCTGTTTTGCTCATAAAACTTTACAAATCCAGAAAACACCATCTTTATGCTGCTTTACAAAGTATAAACAGATTTTGAAATCATCTTATTTTATACCAATGTGTGTTATTATCCTTTTCCTATGAGTGAATAAACTGGGTTTCAGAGAAGCTAAATTACTTCCTTTAGGATTCACAAGTGAAAAATAGCGGGCCCAGGAAAGGAGTCAGTTTCTAGCTGGAGTTTCTATTCTACCTCACTGCATGTACATAATACAAACATCATATTCTGCCTCGTATTGCACCTTAGTTTGCTCTCATTTGTTTCTTATTCTACGTTGTTGTGGGGCGAAGAGTTTAAAGGACAAAAGAAGAGGAATGAGAACTTGGATCTTGGAGTGGAATAAACTTCCAACACTGGTTCAGGAAAGAGGTCCCCTTAACTCTGGTGGGTCTTGCTTGTCAGCCCTTTTTCCCAGCCTCAGGGCACGGCCTCTTGAGGTGACCTGCAGAAGTTGAGGGATGATGGGAGGGAAACGGGCCAGAGGGCAGAGAGATCACACTCCAGCCAGTCCCAAGACAAGAAGTGAAATTAAACCTTCTAAGTCCAAGGGTCTGCCTTTTTACAGGTCACTGGGCCCAGGGCAATTGCCACAAAGAAAATAAGATTCCCATCAGGCACAACTTAAGTATTTTTAATTAAAAAAAAAAGAAAGAAAGAAAAGGCAGTAAAAGAAAAAGGTGTGTGTGGGGGGTGTGCAGAATCCAGTTTGTAATATGACATTGGACATATTCAGTTTAATGTTTGATTGAGTATATTAAAGTGTTGCTATCATATTTAGTGTCCTTCAGTTTCTGAAATAGTTTAAAAATTATCAAGATTTTTGTGAGACAATTGAGGCAAACACTTTGGAATGGTTTCCTGAACTATTTATTACTTTTGAGGAAATACATTAAAATCAGGCAGGCATTACCCTACAAGGAAAAAAATATACATACATATAAAATTGGAGCATAGAAAGGATATTTTTTTTGTCTGCCCAGGTAATTAGATTTATCATAATCAATAAAATGTGTGAGCCAAGTTTATTGAAGTGTCAATTTCCCATTGCATAATTTCCTCTGGGAATCTTAATTTTTTTAATTCCAAAAAAGTGGAAGATTTGTCATATAGATGCCAATGAATATGTGAGATTAAAGAAAACACAAGAGTTCTTACAGAAATCAAAGCAGGGCTTAGAAAAATTCCCTTTCCACTCCTTTTCATATCCCTTGTCTGACCATTAACTTTCCAGGAGAATGAGATCTTGAAATGGTTAAGATACAGACATTTCTTCTGAGATTACAGAAAGATAGATGGAACAGTAAGACTTGGTGGTTTTACTTAATTGTCTCTAACCATCAAGAGCACTCAGGAGTAAGAAATATTATGGCTAGACTACAAATGTATGATAAAAGGAAGTGAGTCCATAAGTTTGACCATGGATATATTTTACAACTATATATACAACAGAATTTGGAATGGAACGCAAGTCCTCACAGACTTAAAAATGAGCCATTAAACCCAATTAACAAAGATGAAGGCATTTATCCATTCTTCTCTGTATCCAAGATCTTTGCAATGTGAACATGTAGCTCAACTCATCAAGACAGAAGTCTCTCTCCTTCCTTGAGTCTGAGTTGGCCTTGTGACATTTATAGACCAAAAGAATTCAGTATAAGTGACAGCATGCCAAATCCAAACCTAGTCCTCAAGAGACCTTGTTCATTTTCACACCTTTTGGTATGACCCTACCCAGTTGTTATTAAATAAGCCCAATCTAGGAGATTGGAAGAAGAGAGACCACACTGAATAGAGGTGAATTTTCCAAGTTGAGGCCTTCCTTGACCAATCAGTTCCCAGCTAACCAAGCAGGTGGCCAAAGACAAATAAAATCAGTCAAGACAAGAACTCTCCAGGTGGCTTATGGACCTGTTGGCAAGAATAAATACTCATAGTTTAGTATGCTGAAACAGCTGAATGGTGTATTCAGGAACTAACATTAGAACTTATTTCTGTATTCTGGATACGAAGAAGAATGATTAAAATCATAGTCTCTGTTTATTGAACGTTAGGTGGGAGGCACTGAGCTAAATAAGTTTCCTACTTTGTGCTGATTACTACCTTTTTGTGAGCACATTTGGTGAACTAAGGGGGTGTTATGAGTTGAATTGCTGGTATGTTGAAATTCTGAATGTGACCTATTTGAAAATAAATATAAGTATCTAAAAATTTACAGAGGTAAGCAAGTTAAAATGAAGACATTAAGACAGACCCTGATAAATATGACTGATGTCCTCAGAGTAAGGGAAATTTGGAAACAGATACATACTCATTGAACAAAGGCTATGTGAATGCACACAGGGAGAATTTAAACAGGTGACCCAAGTGATATGGCCATAAGCCTGAAAATGATCAAGATTCAAAGCAGATGCCAGAAATTAGCCACACCAAGAGAACAGTTTTGCCAGCATCTCAATTTTGGACTTCTGGCTATCAGAATTTTAAGACAACATGTTTCTGTTATTTTAAGCCACCCAATTTTTGGTATTTTTTAAATGACAGCCCTAGGAAACAAACACAGGGGTGATGTGGGGACGGATAATTAAAATTTTAAAGGAATTTCTAATGTCCAGGAAATTTGGGGTTATGTGATTAACATAATTGATTTCAATTTGCAAGATAAATTATCTGATTATCAGGAAGTAGATAATTTTTTATGCATAACTCTTATCAGATTAATTAATATAAATGCACAGACCTGATCTCGAATGATTGTCAGTGCTTATATAACATATATTTTTAAATCATCTGATTTTATTTGAACTACCATAGCGTTTTGTTTGTTTGTTCTTAAATAAGGTATAAATTTGAGAAACAAACTAAGGAACTGCTAGACCAAAGACCATTTGGCTGGGTGAGAAATGACATAAATTATAACATGTAGTGAAATGGAAGTGTGTGATTTCAGCATGAGAATAAGTCAATCTTTATAGATCTGGGAAAGGCAGTAAATTTATAACTATGATAGTGAAGAGCAAAGCTTACATGGTGTTTGCAGTATTCAGAGGTGGCTGGATATTTCTTGTCCAAGGGGCAATGCGTTGATATCAACACATTCTCTTCCTCCCAGACAGAGGAAGTCAGCCACACTGACCTTAAACATACAAAGAAAGATCTCACCTCAAGCTGGACTTCCAGCCACTAGAATTTTGAGACAACATGCTTTTGATGTTTTAAGCCACCCAATTTTTGGTATTTTTTTAATGGCAGCCCTAGGAAACAAATACAAGGATGATGTGGGGATGGATAATTCAAATTTTACAGGAATATTTTCCTCAAATAATGTCCTGGTTGCATCCCACAGGGAATTTTCTTCTCAAATATGACCTTATCAGAGGGAAGTTTCATTCCCATCCCATCATTTTCTGTATGTTTCACAAACATATCCATGCACACACAAAGCTATGTAAGGTATGCACACACAAAGCTATGTAAGGTATACACACACACATACACACACACATACACACACAGGGATTTTGTTTTGTCCACTGCTATATCTTTTGAAGGGTTAAAGCAGAGCTTGGAACTTAGTAAGTTTTCAGTAAATACTTGTTGAATGAATGAATACAGGGAGGACTAGTTATTCTCCTTCTTCTCCTCCAAGAATTCTTAAAACAAGAATTTTCTGATATTGTGATAGTGGATTATGCATAGAGTTGTGTGTGTGTGTGTGTGTGTGTGTGTGTGTGTGTGTATTTGGACCCTTCTTATTTTAGGGAAAATTCCATAGCTTGAACCATATTTTCATAGGGAGCAACAGGACCAGAATATTCTTGGTCCAATATGATATTTTCTAAGACCCCTTAGCCATCTTTGCTGTGCCTCTGACGATTTGATTTGTCTGCCACAATGTCAGGTTGAGAAATGTGGTTGACTTTCAGGAATGTTAAGCTTTGAGGGTATTTTTGCATATATGGAAAACATTTGCAAAATGAAATTTCACAGTGTAGTAGTCACTGGGGTTAACAGGGAGGGAGAGTCTTAAGATTTGATGATGGGGGGCTGGGGATGTGGCTCAAGCGGTAGCGCGCTCGCCTGGCATGCGTGCGCCCTGGGTTCGATCCTCAGCACCACATACAAACAAAGATGTTGTGTCTGCTGAAAACTAAAAAATAAATATTAAAAAAATTCTCTCTCTCTCTCTCTCTCTCTCTCTCTCTTAAAAAAAAAAAAAAGATTTGATGATGGGGCCGTGGTGATATTTTCCTGGGACTATGGATTCCTGTCTTTAAGAGCCACAGGCACTTTTCCCCACACAGGCCCTTCCTGTCCTCAGGTCAGTACATTGAAGTAGCATCAGAATTGGAAAATATAGTAAGATGATCTAATTTAACCAAACACCCTCTTCTTTCAGATGAGGAAATAGATGGAGAATATTTATAAGGGGTTCTTATGTTCATGAGGAAGTTGTTTTATTTTAGGTCTGTTGGTATACTTGTGTGTGTGTGTGCATGTGAGTGATACGAAGTAAAGGTACTGATAGATTTTAAAGATATAAAACAAAATCATGTATGAAGACACAAATTGGTTGTCAACCTACTTTATATACAAACAGAGATATGAAAAATTGTGGTATATATGTATAATAAGAATTGAAATGCAAAAAAAGCAAAGTACATGTATAAAGACATGAATTGGTATGAACATACTTTACATAAAAAGATATGATAAATTGTGCTCTATATGTGTAATAGAAATGTAATGCAGGGCTGGGGATGTGGCTCAAGTGGTAGCGCGCTCGCCTGGCATGCGTGCGGCCCGGGTTCGATCCTCAGCACCACATACAAACGAAGATGTTGTGTCCGCCAAAAACTAAAAAATAAATATTAAAATTCTCTCTCTCTCCCTCTATCTCTCTCCCTCTCTCTTTAAAAAAAAAAAGAAATGTAATGCATTCTGCTGTCATGTATTTAAAAAGATAAAATCAATTAAATAAAAAAAAAATCCAAGTCTTCTGAGAATTGCTTAGTCCATTCTAAATTTGATTGCATATCAGGTCATATCTTATCTAGAATGCCAAGTGTTGACTATTGGGCCCAATCTCTTACTTTGGCAATCACAGAAATGGACATAACCAACAATTGCCTTGGTTATGACCAACGGGACCCAAGTTGTTAATATCATGATACTACTGAGAAAGATTTAGCTTGTGTGTTGCTCGTTCACAGAGGATACCAGGTTGTAGCAGTTCCAATTTCCATGTATTGTCATTGAGATAAAATATGTTGCATTCTAATTCTGTTTCCCAATTTCTCTTCCAAAGAAACTGGATCCATTGCTAGTCAATGTATTCTATTCTTCAACCTAAAAGAGAAAAAATCTTAATGTTTTTCTTTCTTCTCTCCATCAAATTATAAGTAACATTTCTGTAATGTTGATCCTGGTGAGCATCAGTAAGTATTAGATATAAAAACTGAACAGCATCAAGTACATTCAGAACACTGTCTCAGAACGCTCATACATGCATTATAGCATGTTGAACATTTCTTTTTAAAGAGCAGAAACATAGCTGACATATTCTAACTTATAGATTTTTTTTTTTTAGTTTTGTACTTAAAAGATAGTTCCATGAAAATGTGGGTTGATGGAATTTAGGATGTTATTGAAGCTTGTGTTTAGAAATAATTTCTTTCTCTGCTCTTTTCAAGTAATTCCTTTCCCACACCAATGCACTCCTATTGTTTGTTAAAATCAAAATTTATGAGCTTTTGAGGACCACCAATCCAGACTTAATTTAAAAGGCATCTTAAATTTAATACTTTGTGCAGAAAGCCATTTTAACACGGCCAAGAACTGTAAACAAAGCAATTACCACTCTAACAATAACGAATCTTTTGATTTTTTTTTCCATGTGGAGGACTCAAAGTATGCATAACTTTTTCCAGACTGTACTCATATTTTCATTAGAAAACATAATGGAGTAAGAGGTATTTTTCCCCCACTGGGGTGATTGACAATGGAGATCTCAAGCTAGTCTCATTGAGTGCTCAGTCTTCTCAAGTAGAGGCAGAGGGGGTTTTTTCCTTCCATTGCTCCTCTCTCATTCTCAGGACTCAAGGATCTAATACTGGTACAAGCCCAGTGTTGTGCTGGCTGCTGTCAATGAGAGAGAGATTCTTCACTGACATCCATGAAAGGTCCATCAGGCGCAGGTTCAGGTGCAGGCAACAGGCATCACTCAGGGATTTGCTGGAGCAGAGTTGATAGGTCTATGGACACCACCTCAGCTCTCCCATAGATTCTGAACTTTTGAACAATATTTTCTCATTGATGTCTTATTTTAGGGTGTATGCAACATTTCTAAATACACATGTATATAACACATATCTAGGAATGAATCTAATTGAATAAAATGTAACTATGTTTTCACAACTGCAAAAAACAAAATACTCAAGAACAGTCCTTCCTGATAGATATTCAAAAGTAATTGTCTCCTGAGCCCTCAAGAAAAAAATAAAATGTTCTATTCTAGCAATGATATCCTCTCATATAGATTCTCATAATTCCAAGTTATGGTTCTTATATCAACTTGTCAGAAATTTAGAACCTCAGACCTCATCTTAGCCCTACAAAGCCAAAATCAGCACTTTAACAAGATCCCTAAGGCATTCATACACATTAAAGTTTGAGATATCCTTGACCAGAGCATCCTTAAATCAGACACACTTCTGGAAGGAATATGCTAATGGATCCTTGACAAAACCCACTTTCTGAATTTTGTTAGTGTGACTAATCCAGAGATAGACGTCAGAGATTATTTATTTATGTAAATAATCTACACGTTCGTTCTTCAGTTTCCACAAATGTAGTTTCTCAAGTAAGAGCTTATCTACTGAAAAAATGATGGTATTCCAGTCTAAAAGCCTGTACTGTGCTTATATTTTTTATGTCCTGAACACAGTGGGAAGCTGGACAGTGACTTGAGTGTGTGCAGAAGACCTTCCAGTCACTAGCACAGAGGTACACAGGGCCAAGATTCTTCTTAGAAAAGTGTTTTTCAAATTCTGGGTGGAAAACCATGGATGGTTCATAAAATTAATATAGAGGGTCATAACCAGCATGGAAAAATAAATTGGAATAGCCAAGAACTGAAAGAAATGGAGTGGAATAAAAAACACAAGAGCAGCACTCATCTCAAGGGAAAGTGGTGTTGTTTTATTAAACATAATATCCCAATTATACATGTATATACATTGTATACTGAGCCTCAAAGTAAAAGGCAATCTTCTTCTTTTTTTTTTGTATTGGCTACCAGTAAAAAACTTAAAAATCACTGTGTTAGAATGTACTTTTGAATATCCTTTTTTTTTTTTTTTTTTGGTACCAGGGATTCAACCCAGGAGCACCTAACCACTAAACCACATTCCCAGCTCCTCTTTCTCACTTTTTAAATTTTGAGACAGGGTATCACTGAGTTGTTTGGAGACTTGCTAAGTTGTTGAAGGTGGCTTTGAACTTGCAATCCTCCTGCATCAGACTTGCTAGCTTCTGGGTAAATATACTCTTACAGAGATACACAGAAGGGAGTTTCATTCAATGGAAAAAAAGTCTTATTCTTCAATAGTCATGGACTCTATTTTATTCTTAAATTTTGAAATTAAAATCTATAGCATTTTGTGTTATGATTTTTTACACTACCACCAATATTCACAGTTTATACAAGGATCACAAAATGAAATCCACCATTAGCACAATGTTTCCTTAGATACATGGGTGCCTAGTGTCATTTTTGGAAATATAAAGTTTGGAATATGAAATAGAATTTTGTAAATGTTGGTTACTGTGATTCCTGAATTGCAAAAGACACCATTATTTGGACAGTCTTTTGACAAAAGTATCATGTCTGATTTCTAAGGAGAAAGACAAATTTAAATTTCACTTTATAGAACTCATTGACTATGAAATCTCTAACAAATCAATGTTTTATTAATTCAGTGTAAAAACACTGGAAACATGCTTTACCACCAAGTCCACACAAGGTAATATAATGCAAGAGGTATTTAGATTTTTTCAAGTGGAAATTTGTCTAGAACAGTACAGAGATTTCCCTTTTTCCACAATGAAATTCAGCCTCATTACAATAAAAGGAAATAATTTATATCTACAGCTTTAAATTAATGTATCAAACGTCCTGACACATTCAATTTATTTAGATTCTCAATTTGTTCTCTATCTATCTATCTATCTATCTATCTATCTATCTATCTATCATCTATCTATTTATTTTTGTACCAGGAATTGGACTCAGGGGTGTATAACCACTTAGCCACATCCCTGGTCATTTTTATTATTTTTTATTTTGAGACAGGATTTCACTAAGTTGCTTAGGGCCTCACCAACTTGCTGAGGCTGGCCTTGAACTTGTGATCTCCCTGCCTCAGCCTCCAGAGCCACTGAGATTATAGGCATGAGCCACCAAATCTGACTATTCTGTTCTCTTTAGAAGAACAATTTAAACAAGTGTTTATGGGCTGAGAATTAGTAGGGTGTCATGTGTGTAACTCAGAGCTTGTGCATAAAATGTCACTTGTCAAAATAAGGTTATAATATATTAGAATCATTCTGTTTGTTGTAGCTTAAAGAAAGACCAGAAGCTTTAGTATCGGAGGAGTCAGATTTCTTTCCTTTTCTAGAAGTTCAATGCTTTCTTTTTGGTAAACTTTATATATTTGTGTGTGTGTGTGTGTGTGTGTGTGTGTGTGTGTGTGTTTATGTGTGTATGTTTTACATATGTCTCTATACATTATTCCTAAAATGATTTATAAAATGATCTGTTCATAAAGATCAAAATCAGTAAAGATGATTCCATGCTTGATTTTTTTGATAGTTAACAACATAGGAACTATTTTGAAAGGATAGGTAGATAACATATAGTAAAGATATTTTTGTATTCTATGTATCAAACTAAAAGTGAAATTAAATGAAATTAAAATGGTTTCATTCAGATTGGCTGGTTAAACTAAAAGCTACTGGAAGTTTTCCTTATTTTATATGGCCTGAACACTCTGGCTGAACTGTGAACAACAAAGAAATCCAACTAGCTTAGAGGTAGAACATTGAAACAATCCGATTGGGCTTTGCACAATAGGGAAACTCCTAAGAGAGCTAAAGTATAGTGGCACGCTCCAAAGTAGAGTAGATCTTCTGATTATCTGGCCACTGTTTAAAATGAGTTAAGCCACTTAATAAAAAAAGCATGATTCAGAATGTTAGTATTTAGGCAAAGACCATACAAACACTTCTGTTCCTTGGCAAGTCAAGAACAGTTATGTAGTATACAACTCTGTGAAGTCAGAGGCCTAAAATAGCAAGCTGTAATGCTTTCTGGGGTTGATTTGCAAATAAATTATATTTACCATATTAGAAGAAAGATTGCCTTTCTGATTAGAAGTGAAAGGAGTGTTATGCAATAAGTATGAAGAGGTGACTCTTGAAGATGAATGCCAGTTGTTTCTTAATATGGTGGTTTTTTTTTTTTTGTGTGTGTGTGTTTTACAAGGGACCAGAATTTTCTGGGTTTCCCCTAAAGAGCAGTTTAATTTGTTAAGTGTCTAAGTTAAACTGGGATGCCTGTACTTTGTGGAGCTCTGGAGACATAATTGTGCCTGGGCTACGATAGGTAATTTTCAGGTTTAATTCTCCTTTGAGCGTTGGATGCATTGGTGATTGTAATTGCTGCTCACTACTAAAAGGTTGAAAAGTCCTGATGAACAATTCATTCATTGTCTTGTTCACATCTGGGTTAATGTTTCTGCTTAGAGAACTCTGTACCACTCTGTTCTTTGCTTCTTGCCACAAGATCGCGATGCCAATTTCCCTCTGTTTACTTGGAAGTCTTGAGGCTGATGTATCGGTGCTAGCCACAAATTAATGGAATTCTTTCCAGCTGCAATGTTTGTGGATAGTCAGACAATAAGCCAAAAATGCTGACCTGCTTTGGCTGTTTTGCTCTTAATTATGTGCCATTCTCGGTGATGATGTAAACACAATTACTAGTTGAAATGACCATGACCATAACATTGAAGATATTGCAAAGAATAGATGAAACAGTTATGGAAGGCAGCAGGTTAAAACAACAACAACAACAACAACAACAGTTCTTTGCATCTGAAGCCAGAGGGGATATCGTTTGAAAACAGAGAGCATTTAAAAAGGAAAATACCAGTGTTCACATGAAACACAGTGGTATAGAGGTCAAGATCTGAAGTCAGGGATCCAGTTTCCTGCTTGGGTTTTATGTCCAGTCTTTGTTCTCAGAGTCAACTTTGCTATGAGATGACCATTAGAAAAGAACACTGGATGGAGGTGATGCTGGGGTAAGTTTCCAGGGTCTGTCTTGAAATGAAGGTGGAGTCTAATGCCAGATCGCCTGGTTAATCTAAGAACAGAACAGCTGATGAATTCCACCATTTTATTCTGGATAAAAAGTCTTATATTATATAATAATTAGGGCCCTCTGGGCATCATGACATTTTGTCAAAAGAACAAGGAGACCCATATGCTGATGGGATAGACTCTGGAATGGTTACTATGGACTCTTGCATCTTAAAATCCTCATTGACTCACTGTATGCCTTGTATCTAATTGACAGTCTTAACATATTTGTCAAATTGAGTTGATTTTAAAATTAATTTGATTATCAATTCAGTTTCATTGAATCAGCCCAAACATTTTATACTCTTGGAAAAGTCCAATTCAAACTATGACACTTTACTCTAAAATAGTGGCCCTGTACCTGGTCTGTGCTTTAGAATTTCCTGAGGAGATGTATTTTAAATTAAATTACATTTGACCTGAATCTACCTTCATACAACCTAACTGAATCTGTCATACAACCTAACTTAGCATGCAAACAAGTTACAAGCTAACTTAAGGGCACATTCTTGTAAGAAATAGCGGAGTCTTAGCCAATTATAGCATCTGAACTGGAACCAATCATGAGCTGCCATCTGACCAGATAATACCCACATAGTACAAATGCTTCATCAAATGCAAATGCCAAGCTGTAACCAATCATGCTGTTTATGTACATCATTTCCGTTTTCTATCTAAATACTGCCTGCCCACATTGCTGAGAGGAGCTCACTGAACGTATACTGATTAAGAGTGTTGCCTGCCATGAATCGTTCTTTGCTCAAATAAACTCTTCTCAATTCACTTTGTTAAAGAATTTTTTTAAAAAAATATGTGTAAAATACTCATTCCAGGACCCCACTCCCAGAAATTCAAGTACAATTATTTTGAAAGGAGGTGTGTGTCTTTTGTTAGCTTTTCTGATGATCTTAATGTTAAGCAAAGACTGAACACTACTCCTAAAAAAGGAGTCCAAAACAACTAAAATTTAGGCATAATGAAAAGACTTTTAAAAGGAATAACTATCTTTTTGTGAGTGTATGTTTCTCAGTATAGTTATTTATTTTATTTTAGTCACTTTGGTACATCCTGAATCAAAAATCATGTATCAAGAAATAGCATAAGGTCTGGGTACATTTATGCCAGGACAAGTATTCTTTCTGCAAAAATTTAATTTGAAATTTTTACTGAGAGGCTTCAAATGCAAGATATGATGATATGCATATTTCAGAATGACAAACAGCATAGAGCATATCTATGTTTCTCTAAATTTACCAGTTGTTTTATCAAAGTGTATATCTGTTAATGGGGAGGAAGAATTGGACAAAAGAAGTATTTTTTTTCCCAGTGGCTACATTGAAGGAAATGCAAGGAAGAGATAATATACATGCATGAAATAATAGGATAAATCAAAAATAAAATATCATAGAATAAAATTGAACCTGTGCTCAAATTGACAGTATAAGTGACCCTCAAGTTTACCCTCCAGCTGGTATTTTCTCCAATCATGTTATTGATTGAAAAGCATAATTCAAATGTTGAGTCTATGAAAAACTGGAAGTTTGGAAAGCTCCAATTTATTATCTATTATTCACAGAAGAAAATAACCACCATATAATAGCTCTAGTCTTTAGAATTTATAGCACACGCAAGCATGGATGAGTGAAATAGTTGCTGCTGGAAAAATGTAACAATTCTGAAATTTGATGATGCGGGGCAATCTGGTTTTGTCTAAAATAACTGCCAGGCAGAAATTCTCCTCTCCAGCCTGAATTTGATGAAATCATATGGTTATAAATCAAGTCCAGAAATGGAAATCAGTAAATGGACCACATCCTTCCTATGGTCTTGAAAATGTCTATCCTGCCTTTTTCTGGAAGAAATGTCTTGATTTCCAACTATACAACTTTACTCAAATCAATATTCTTTTTAGTTTCAACCTAAACATTTTAGAGCTCAAAGATTTAATTAGTACTGTACAAATGTGGGGACTTTGCAAGTGTTTCCTCAATAGTTTAAATCTAAGATCTTTTCCTTTCACTTAACAAAATATGCCTTTCTTTCACTGGTGCCTTCTCAATTAAGAAAATATATTGATCATTGACTTTGATAGTGATAATTTCATAAATGTATTAACTTCTTACCTGGTCCCTTATTCCCATGGAAAGTTTTTGAATAATGATGAAAATGTGGGTGGTCTTCCTTTCTACAGAATATCCTTAAATGTTCATTATCTCTATAAAATTCTCTACCAGAAACACACACCATTCTGATTATCCTTTCTCTTCTTGGTAAATTCCTGCACATCCTTCAGGATTTAGATTTAATAGAATCTGCTCTTTAAAATTTCCCTTTCACCCACTCTTAACAGAATTAGCTTCTTCATACTTGGTATACTGCAACTACTATAAAACCAATTAAATTTATTTTAATTATTGGTTTATGTGTCAACTGGAAACCCTAATTTCCCTGTATTGTTTATAATCAAACCACGATTTAAAGCTTTTATTAGCACATTTTTAAAATTTTAATTTGTTTTATGTAAGTAACCCCTGATCATTATGGACAAAATAGAAGATAAACAGAAAAATATCATCCAAAAAGAAAAATATCATCCATAATCCTACCAGAGTAAATTACATTTGATTCTCTGAATCTATGAGTTCTCCATTTGCAGATTTTACCAACTATGGGTCTAAAATATTTAAGAAAAAAAATTGCAACTAGGGTTTGGGGATGTAACTTAGATGTAACTTAGTAGTAGAATACTTACCTACTATATGTGAAGCTCTGGGTTCCATTCTTAGCACCAGAAAAAAAAGCTGCTTCTGTATTGAATGTGTGTACTTTGTCCTACAATTATTTCCTAAACAAAACAGCACAGCAATGCTTTACATGACATTTACATTGTACTAAGTACTCTAAGTAAACTAGATGTGATTTGATGTATATGAGAAGATACATACAAGTTATATGCGAATACAGTACCTTTTTATATAAAAATCCTGAGCACCTGCAGATTTTGGAATCTCCAGCAGGAGAAGAGGCCGGAACCCATGCCCGATGGGTACAGTGAGACAACTGTACGAGTAATGCTTGAAGTATTTCCTTCTTGAAATCCATCCTGTTCTATTGAGTTTAAACTGTTTTCAGATATTTCCTCTTCTCAACAATATTTGATTGCTAGTCTTGTATATACACCTGAGCCTACTTATTTAATTTTTTTTTCAGCTAAATATTGAGGTGAAAAATTGTTGAAGCAAATGCTATGATTTTTGGGGGGAGTTTACAAGGGATTGAACTCAGGGGTACTCAGCCCCTGAGCCACATCCCCAGCCGTATTTTGTATTTTATTTAGAGACAGGGTCTCATCGAGTTGCTTAGCGCCTCTCTTTTGCTGAGACTGGCTTTGAACTTGTGATCCTCCTGCCTCAGCCTCTTGAGCCTCTGGGAATACAGGCGTGCCTCAGCCTCCTGAATGACTTTTAATTGCCATTCTGATTTATATTCCAAATTGACATCCAGAAAACTTGTTCCAATTACTTGTATGAAAGTTACCGTATGCTATGAAGATATAGTTTATGTTTCTGTCTTACTTGAAGGACAGAAAACACTTTTTATTCACTTTTCACTTTCAATTTCTGTAGCACTGTCTAGCACAGTAGGTTCTCACTGCTTAGCAGGAAAAAAATGGGTGAATGGAAAATGGTATAGAAGAAAAGGTGCATTTATTTTCACTGACTAAGCAATGTAACTGATCTCAACTTTTCAAACCAGGTATTACTTAGAAGTACATTGAATTGCTGTCTCCATTTCTTCACATCCTTTTAATATTCTTCCTTCAATTTGGGACTCAGGTCTGGCTTTATTCAATGTCATAGAGATGAAAGTGACAATTTGCTATTTATAGCCTGTGCTGAGGTGTATTCACCTACCTTCTTATGTCTTTGCCATCGTCAAGAAGAGTCACAGGCAGCTGGGAGCGGTGGTGCATGCCTGTAATCCCAGAAACTCTGGAGGATAAGGCAGGAGGATCAAGAGTTCAAAGCCAGCCTCAACAATTTAGTGAGACCCTATGCAACTCAGTGAGACCCTGTCTCTAAATAAAATATATTTTTTTTAAAAAGGCAGAGGGCGGGAGGGAGGGGGCTGAGGATGTGGCTCAGTTGTTAAGCATCCCTGAGTTCAATCCCCAGTACCAAAAAAAAAAAAAAAAAAAAAAAAGAGTCACAGCTGCCTCTTAGCCTGAGATGCCGACTTAATTAAAATAACAAAGGAAAGTATTTGAGCAAGCTGTATGTGCAGCTTTCAGATAAATCATCTCAGCTGATTCTCCCATGAAACAGAATCTTCCTGTATACTACAAGCAAAGAACATTTATACCCCAACTAAGCCCATCCTAGATTACCCAAGCCCCAGCTGATCTGCAATCATGTGTGAGCTCTCATAAATTATTGTTGCTTAATCTCCTGAGTGTTACAGTGGTTTGTTATACAGAATTATTTTGTTTTCCTGATGAATCACTCCTATGACTATAGACTTGTCTCAAATTTGTTTTACTTCCAAGTTACCCAACTATGAAAGAAATGAGCAAACTTCAGTGGTCACATTTTCTTCTCTCTTTCGGACTCCAGGGCTCCTGACATCATCTAGAGGTCAAGGACACACGAATTGCCCAGTAGAAAAAACAGATTTTGGAAAGATCCTGGTTCAGGTGTGCCTTTGCCCATTGTGGTTAGTTCTGTAATGCTTAACATTTCACTTCATAAGTCTGAATTTAAGTTTTCCTTTTTTTTTTCAAGCAAAGATAACAAGAGTCCTTTCTCGTGGGACTATAGTGAAACTCAAAATATATGACATACAAAAAACATTCTTGGATACTAGTCTATTTATCTAAATATGCTTTCTGTAAAATTTAGTATTGAGCGATGCGTATTTAATACAGATACACATTTGCATGTATTAAATTATCACGTTTCCTTTAAAAAATAATTCCCATGACTCACTTAGATCTAAAGACCTTTGTTTGGTTTCATCCTAGAATATTCATCTCCTAAAATATTGGTCAAGTATTGGTTGTCCATAGTTTATCTGCCTTTGGTAAACAAGCCTAAAGAATAAACAATAAGCTATTGTGATTCTTGCCTTTATACAGCTGAGAAGTGTTCATTGCCATGTTCAGAAGTCCTTTTATAGGTTGAATGTTCTTAAGGTGTTCAAACTTAATGTCACAAGAGATGTCTGTCAAAAAATTTAAAATCTCATCTTTCATAAAATTCTGCAATTTAAAAATGATTAGACATGTGAAAGTAATTCATGTATTCTAAGACCAACTGGGGGAGAAAAAGCTACAAAAACACGGCTTAAAAAGAATAGGATCTACACAAAAATTAAAAGCTGTTGATCTTTAGATAAATTGGCGTTCAGGAAGGTGGTATTGAGGAAAACCATTCTAGGACCAGTATGACAGTGCTCTGGGTTTATAGCTTATGGGAAATTCACCATAGAGCATGAGAGAGACCTGTGGTAGGGGACTGGGAGATGTCCTAAAAGGAGTTGAAAGAGATTGGGTTGGAGCAGCACAGGAAGTGAGGTTAAAGAGGTCAGGTTAATACCTGGCACAGTGGCTCATGTTTGTAATCCCAGTGGTTTAGGAGGCTGAAGCAGGAAGATCCTGAGTTCAAAACCAACCTCAGCAAAAATGAAACTCTAAGTAACTCAGTGAGACCTTTTCTCTAAATAAAATAGAAAATGGGGCTGGGTTGTGGTTCAGTGAAGTGCCCCTGAGTTCAGTCCTCCATACCAAAAAAAAAAAAAAAAAAGAAAGAAAGAAAGAAAGGAAGGAAGAAAGGAAGGAAGGAAGGAAAAGAAAAGAAAGAGGTCCAGTTAAAGAATTAAAATTTATCTGGATGTTACAGGAGATACGGGGAGGGGGTCCAGGGGGAGGGGAACAAATGGTCAAGAGCATGCAGGCAATGGCATGGAGAACAGACTGAAAAAAGCCAGCCCTCAGAGAAGAGTCTTGCAAGCTTTTGTAATCCATTGTGTAAGCAGGTGCTCTGATGAGGGAAGTGTCCAAAGGAATCCATTCAGGCTTAAATGGGACCTCCACTGACTGCCTAAGAAACCTTTCAAGAACGAGGATGCTGTTGGAACCTGGACTTCAGCTACTGCATGGAGCCGGGTCCCATTCCCCCCCCCCCCCCCCAAAAATGAAGCAGCCAGAAGGATCTAGATGGGCTGATGGTTGTTCTCTGTCAGGGTCACAGAGGAGTCTGGAACCAGGAAGGAAAATCCTGCTCAATGTGATGGTGGGAAAGGCCTGGGCTGGATAAGTTGCATGAGATGTCCCAGGGTTCATATCAGCTTCACTGGAGATGAATTCCATTGGTTCTTCTTGACTTGAGATGGGAGAAGAGCTGCAGTCTTCGAAGTCTCAGGCTGGGAAGACAAGCAGAAGAGCAATGTGATTTGCTCTTTCTCATTCCTTGGTAAGAATCTGAGTCAGTGGGATTGGTCTGTCCTTCTGACAGCATGTTGGGTTGAGTTTAGAGATGTTTTATGCTGTGATCAAGAGCTACCCATAACAAATGATTATTCATTAATAATCATTTGTTGTAAAACTTCTCTTTTAAAATTGGAAAATGTTATTTCTCTTTTTTATATTGATTTTTAAGTCTTTTTTATTTCCTTCACTGAGTTACAACTCAGAGCTTTAATGGTAGACCACATTTTCCAAAACTCTGATACAAATTCTGGCTTTTGGAGGCAACTGAATGGTACTGAATCCAGTGATTTTTTTATCCAGCTCTGAAGTTCATGATACAGTATTACATTCAACAAATTATTCTTTGGATTTGAATAAGCAGAATCATAAGTGTTGTTTAAAATAATCACAAATTTAAATGAAAAGATATGATCTGGTCTCTGTTTTGATATGCAACCAAGCTTAATTATATTTTTTCCCCAAATGTTATAATTTCAATGAGTTTAAACACATGACACTTAAACTATTAGGCATTTTTACAATTAAAATTGTTTTAATTACAAAATCAATTAAAATTATAAAATTAATTAAAATTTAATGTTGCAGACATAAGGAATTCAAACAAATTTATATTAACATGTCTGACTTATGGGAAACTGTCTTGGAGGTTTAAGCTCCACAGTGGCATGAATAATATACTGTTAGTACACAGAAGATCATGCAGCTGATAAATAATAGGTTAAGCCATGCCCAGTTAATAGTCTCTTAATTCTCCCTCTTCTTTCTGCAAACAAGTTTTTAGAAAACATACCATATTATCTCCGGTCACAGTTTGCTCATTCAAAAAATAAAATGACAGCACAATGGCATTCAGAGGGCTAATTACATATCTATGAAGTCATTAAAGCAACCATCAGAACTACTTAATAACATGAAATATAGTTTAATTGCTTTTATTTTATTGCTAACACTGTGGAATTTTTAATTTGCCTGCAAAGATTTCCAAAGCAATGGATAGATTCCATAATTGTGATAAATGGAAATGAGGACTGTTTTGTTTAATTTATACCAGAAACTTGTTCTCAGGCCAAATGAGGCCTTGATTTCACTGAGCACCCATATTATGATATTCTTCTAGGTATTTCTAGAGGTTTAACAAATCAAGGCAAAAATACATGAGAATCGGTCAAATATTTAAATTATCGATAGGCACACCTGATATCTAGTAGTATCTCTTTTCTCCCACTTCCTCTGGGTTATTTGTTCTTAGTATTGTTTTGCTGATTTTCCTATTTTGAATCTTATGTTGAAAAACATTTATCCTCAAAGTAAAGCAACTTACATAATTTACAAAGTGTGTGGGGGGAAGATAAGGGGGAAATTTGGAGTAGATGGAGAAAAATGCAATTTAATCCTTTTTGAGGAAATAATGGACCAAGTGGTCATTTAATATGATGAAGTTCAGGTCAAAGTTAGGATTTCAAGGGAAAAAGAAAAAAAAAGTGTATGTGTGGGGGCTTTTGAAGGTTTTGCGATGGTGGTGGGCAAAGCTACCTCGTTAGAATCAAAAATAGAGTAAAACTTGAACGAACAGAGAAAAAGTCTTCTAATAGAGAGCTTTAATTTCCAAATGATGGAGTTAATAAAGTGTTTTCTGACATCTTCTGTGGAAGTTCTCAAAAAGAAACAATGACAGAGTGTGAGAAACTAGTTTTAAATAAACTTCTAGACATCTGGAACACCAAACATTTAGTAGACAGAAAAAATGGCAAATGTTTGTTTTTAGTGGAATTCAAGTGAATGGAGTGGATGGAAATGACTTAGGTAGTGAGTTAAACCAAAACAACTTGAGAGACCTGACTGGGAGATGGTGACATGGAAATCCATACCACCCAACTCAATTTGCTTGCAAACCAGAAAATGGCTGAGGAATTAGCAGGAGTAAAGAGGGTTGGTGAATTGTAAAGGCAAAAAGAATAGGGCTGTTGGAAAATCAATTAAATAAATACTCTTTACCCCCCCCCCCCACCCCCGAAAAAAAAACCAAAAAACTTCTATTTGCAATGAAGAAAAATTTCTTTTTATTCTCCATACTGGCAAGAGCTTAGAAGTTTATTCTCTAGAAATAGTGAACCTCCCCAAAATCTAAGAGATTAAGGATGAAGAGTTCAGAGGGAATGAGCTGGAAATATTGAATTTATTATAATAGGATTAAGTAAAAGTCTAAAAACCAGAAGGTGAAAAATAAATACTTATTCTCATGTACAGAAGTGTCCTTAGACATACCTTTGGAGGTTCTTTTCTCTTTTTTCTTTTTTTACTTCTTTATTCAGATCCTAGAAAAAAAGATCAACAGACGAGTAAGATTGAGCTGCCCATATTTTCATATAATCTCCAATGTGTAAACCTCTCAAATATGAATAAAACTTCTAGACCACTATTGAGTGTATTACTGTTAAATGTAAATGGATAACCATGCAAAATCATCCATAGAAGGAAATCCTATTACAGGAAAGATACAGACCAAAGTAAACAGGAAAAAGAAGTCAGAGGAAGAACATATAATAGAGGGAAAAGAAGATAAGTTTAAAAAAATTATTGTTAATTATTTCAAAAAGATGTATGAAAATGCTAAAACTATGTGCACCTTAAAATTTTTGTTATCAAAAATGCAATAAGGAAAAAATTAAAAAAAGAAATCTTATAAATTGTGATTAGGATTAACAAAAATGAAAAACTCAATACATTACTGAAGGATAAACTTCAAAGAAATGCTCAGAATATAGAGAAAAAGAAAAGAAGGGATAGGATAGAAGTTAAAAAGGGCTATCACTTTATTCCAGGTGACTTGATATGCAGCAAATACATGTTTGAGAAAATTAGAACAGAAATGGTGAGGAGGATATTAAAACTAAATGATCTAAGAAAGTTGGTCAGTACTAAAGACATAGAAATATCCCATCAAGTATTCCATATAATGAATGAAAAATATTAGTATCAAGAAAACATTACTCTTCTATTTTTAAGACAAATACTATTTCTTCTTTTTTTTAAGACAAATAAGATGTACAACTTCCAGAAGGGGAAAAAAACGAGTTCATTAAAAAGAATTAGGCATAGAGATAGTGGAATGGTTTCAGACTCTGATACTGAAAAGTAGAATATAATAAGGCCTTCACAAATGTGAGTGAAAATGGTTTCCAAACCAAAATTCTGTATCTACCAAAACTATCATCCAAGTGTAAGGAAAGAACACTGCTTCAAAATCTTCCTCTTTCCTTCTCCCTGAACTCAACCCTCAATTTCAAGAAACTACTGGAAAATATGTTTCAGTTGAATAAACAAATGAAACAGAAGAAGATTCGGATCCAGGGAATCAACACGTAAGAGATGCAAATAGAATTTATAAGACGAGGAAAAGGGAAATTTCTAGATGACAGGTGTTTTAGCCTACACCAAGCCAACAACATAGAGTGGAACAGGCTATATGAAGGGCTCCAGGAAAAATATCTCTAAGACAAAAGCCACAGCTGCTAGTGATCAGAAAGGATTGCCCAAGTTGAACAGTTTTTTTCAGAGTGTATCATCAGAGCCAACAGACAAAATGAAAAGTCTTAGACTAAAGCAAATGTAAAAATTTCCTCTAGAAAACAAATAAATGGACTGTTTGGCTCAAAGCTTCTTTGATAGCCTTACCAAACCTTAACTAAGATGATGCAGTGACCCAGGACATTCCAGTTGACCTCTATTCCCTTTTCAGGGTCAGACTTGCATCAGAGTCTCATGGCTCAACTGACTTCTTCCCATTTTCCCATACAACCATTTTCCTTAAAGTAATATTCCCATTTAATTCTATCTTGATTTCTGCTTATCGGAGGAGCCAGATGAACACATCTATCATCTGTCACAAATTCATTATAGTGGATAGAATTGTAATATTCAGATGTTGAATTTTCTCAATTATAATACACATAAAAATTCATCATAGTCACCAAATAAAGCAGGTACTATTATCATGTTCTTCATTTTACAGTGGACAAGTAAGATGAAGCAGGCACATTTTAACTAATTTCCTCTAGGTTGCTCAGGGGACTGAGCCCATGCCATCTGCCTGTAGAGTTGTTTCTTAAACATTGCAATAGCTTTCTCTTAAAAAAAAATGTATTTACATGAGGTCTTAGTGGTTAAAGTGCCAGATTTAGCAAATAGCTTTCAAATATTTTTATCTGATCTATTTTTTTTTTTCTGGAGAGAGGGTGGAAATGAAGGTGTTGGTGCAATAAAAGTTGTTCCTGAGTATGTAGAACAACCAGTTATTATTCACCAGGAGCTAACTAACAGTGAGAGAAAAGTACTAGGTGGCTGTAACTTAGTGCCTTACTCACAGCACAGTGGGCCAAATGATGGTTTCCAAAAGCATATGTCCACATCCTAATTCTTGGAACCTGAGAATATTGCCGTATATGCCAAAATAATAGCTAAAAACATTATTAAATTACAGATTTTGAGAAGAGACACTCATCATGGGCTTTCTTGATGGGCCCTAAATGCAGTTATATATGTTTTTCTTTTAAATTTATTTATTGATTCTATTTTGTTATACATGACAGCAGAATGCATTTCAATTTGTATTATACATATAAAGCACAATTTTTCATTTCTCTGGTGGTACACAAAGTCGATTCACACCATTCGTGTCTTTATATATGTACTTAGGGTAATGATGTCCATCTCACTCCACCATCTTTTCTACCCTCATGTTCCCTACTCCCCTTGCCCCCCTTTGCCCTATCTAAAGTTTCTCCATTCCTCCCATGCTTTCCCTCAACCCCCATTGTGGATCAGCATCCACATATCAAAGAAAACATTTGGCCTTTGGGTTTTTTGGGGATTGGCTTACTTCCCTTAGCATGATATTCTCCAACTCCATCCATTTAGCTGTAAATGCCATGATTTCATTCTCTTTTAATGCTGAGTAATATTCCATTGTGTATATATACCAACCTAGATGCCCTTCCATAGATGAATGGACAAAGAAAATGTGGTATACATACAAAATGGAATATTACTCAGTGTTAAAAGAGAATAAAATCATGGCATTTGCAAGTAAATGGATGGAGCTGGAGAATATCAGTCATATATGTTTTTATAATAGAGGACACATGGAGTTTCAAGCCAGACTCACAGAGAAGATGATGTAAAGACAGAGCAAAAAGAGATGCAGCTACAAGCTGATGATGGACACCCAAAGCCAGAAAAAAAGGACCTGATTATCCTCTATAGCCTCTGGCAGGTATGCAGCCCTGCTGACACCTCAATTTTGAATTTCAGGCCACCAGAACTGTGAGAGAATGTATTTCCGTTGTTTTAAGCACTTAAACGTTGTGATAATTTTAAGAGCTGTGGTAGAAAACTAATAAACAAGGAATGCACCATATTTTTGATTGGAAATGAAATTCTACATGGATTCAGGAAATATTTCCCAGGGGTAACGAGGTTTACATCTAGTTTTGAACGGTTTTTTTAATCAGTTGGAAGGTAAATTTAAAAGGTGTCCAGGAAGAAAAAAACAGCACAGTAGAGTGAAATGCATTGGCTTCAGAGAGGAGAGGGTAGTTCAGTGGCTCTGGGTGGGAGACAGGGGAGGAATTCTGAGAGGTGGGGCTGGACAGTGAGAGCCAGTGAAGAGGCCTTGAGGGTCATGCTGAAGCCTTCCTGTGATCGTGGTCTGGTTGGCAATGACAACTAAACAAGTTTCTCTGGGCTAGTGGGGAATGATGAGATAATTACATGGAACCCTGTAGGGACAGAACTGGAAACTAAGAGGCCAGGGAGGATAATTTTGCAATAGTTTTTCAAGAGAGAAGAAGGGATTAGCCATGGCTGTAGAAGAAGATTCAGGCAAGAGACTTTGGTTAGATGGGGACAGTGAGGGAGAAGAATGCCTGGACGTAGTTGGAAAGAGAGTGACATTGAGGAAAGAGAATGCAAATGTAGACTTAGGAGAGGGAACCATTCTTGAAGGACTGTAGCAGCATCTCTCTTATATGCTGGGATAGTGTGACACTGTGATGCTCAGTGGTGAGTATCTGCACATCATCAGCTCAGTGGCCTTGATCACTGCAGTCCTCTCAGCCTTTGCCTTCTTTCTGCAAAGCAGAGAGAAGAGGAAGGACAATGTCATTTATCTCACAAAAGTATCGTGAAGATTTAAATATATAATGCCTATAAAAGCATTTTCTAAAGTTAATTTTTTTTTAACCACATACAGGTGAGATAATTTATAATGGCAACTGTTAGGGAGATGATCACCTTCTGAACCTGCAAATGGTTAGTGCCACACAGGTCTGAGATCAGGAGAGTCAGGGCTGCAGATCCAGATTTGGGCATCTTCAGCAACCAAGAGAAGGCAAGGCAGTCATGAGAAATCCTGCAGGACAGAGAAAAGAGCGAATACAGAGCCTCTTGGAATCTCTAGCTGCTTAAGTGTAAAAAGCAAATGAAGAAATGAAGAAAAACAGTACAATATGGGTTAATAATCAGAGACTGGGGGAAAAGAAAAGATCTTCAAGAAGGGAGAGGGATGGTCATTGGCTTCGCCTGCTTCTATCAATAATGACAGGTGCAGTAGATCCAAAGAGAAGCAAGAAATTTTGATGGTACAACATTATTGGAAGCTGTGTGTTTAAGAAGCTAGGTTCTGAGGTTCATTTTTGGGGGCCATTCAGTACCTCTGTAGGTTTCTTCTGAATGTTGCATGAGCCCAGCTTTAAGATGCATTTTTTTCATAGTTTATTGAGGTGAAATTCACATGATATAAAATAGTCATTTTAAAATGTATAATTCAATGTCCTTTATTTGGAATATTTGCAATGTCAGGCAACCATCATATCTCTAGTTTAGAAATGTTTCATCAACCCTCAAAAGACATTCTGTACTTCTTAAGTAGTCACTCTCATTCTTTCCTGTCCCTGGATCCTGGAAACCTCTCATTTGCTTTCAGTCCCTATGAATATATCTAGATCCTAAAGTGTAGAGAACAGGTATCCAAACAAAGGCTTGTGCATGAATAAAATTCTAGTTTCAAATGGGCACCTTTGAGGGAGGTTAGGTCTGGCCAGTTAACCTTAGAAAATATATCCTGTAAAGACGAAGGCAGGGAAATGAATTTATTAAGACCAGCTTTTATTTTGTGGCCCAGTTCAAACTGCTCTCAGTTCCAAAAGCAGAGTGCAAGGATGACAGCAGGTTCTATGAATTAGCTTAATGAATGCAGAAGGTGAGTTCTGGGTTAACCATAAGAGAACTTTTAATAAGAAAAGCTCGTAATCTAAACTTCATTGTTTTCAGGGTGTGTTTTTAAAAAAACTATTTTATAATCAGGGAAATTTTGCCCTTAAGTGAATACTATTTGTAAATAATCCTCTCTAATTGAAGGCTTACAATGTCTGGGCAAAACCAAAAATGACTTGCTGCCCAAGATTTAGTAACAGTTTAGGTATTTAACAGGAGCAGCCTGAAGAATCGTGCTTGGGTTTGATCTTAGTAACCCTACAATTACTCATCTTTCAAGCTAGACTTTCCCTGAGCAAAGCAAAGGGTAACCAAAGTGCATTAATTGCTCACTGATGACTCAAAATAAACAAAACCCTTATAGCTTATAATCTTTCTTTCAAATGGTGTATGTTGTAGATAAAGAAAAGTCCTTCGTTGGTGGTGAATTACAGTTTGCCCATCAGATCTTCTTCAAATCCAAGTGCCACTGCCTATGTCAACCTTTTGAAAACTGCACATAAAACAAATTGAGCTTTGTAGACTTAGTGGAATATTATGAAATACTAATTTTACAGGTGCATAAGAGAAAGCTGTAGTTCCAAATATTCGAATGCCATTAAACATAATGCACTCCGTATGCAGGGGCAGTTAATTTAATATTAAGCCAATAAAACATTTACCAATGCCAGGGAAGGTTTTGGTTGTTGACAGCAGGCTAGGTGTCCCACAGGCATGCCGTCTTTCTGTTTGTGGGCCAATTTTGCACAGCTGCTTTCTCTGGAAATCATGCCTCACTTTAGGCCTTCACATGTATGACAAATAGCTTTTCTATGCCTTAGCGACGGTGGGGAAGCTTGAAAATATTTAGGAACATTTATTAACTTGAATTTAAAACAAGATTTTGTTGAAGTTCAACTACAGTTTTGGACTAGGTGGAGGTCTGGTTATTGCAGGAAATGCTACCTGCTCAGGTGGGTAAATGTTTTGCACGGCATTGCATAAAATTATCACCCTAAGTTCAAACTGCACCAAAATTCTAATGTTGATTGACAAAATGGACAAAATTAAAATGAATTAAACACAGCTGTTTGGGGGTACTGTTGATCTCTTGGTTGCCATTATAACAGATGTAAAATAGACCTTTGTATATAGGGTGCTTCAAATCTATGCAGGAATTCCAGATTAATAGGTAAAAGTCATATTAAGCAAAGAAAAGGTAGGTGCTAATTGAGTCGTTCAAACAAGCCTTGGGGTATAAAAAGTATAGGGTATTGATTTAACATTCGAGAAGCCAACTTATAAGTTTCACTCTCCTGTACTTTCTCTTACCAGAACTTCCCCCACCCCCATTAGTGACTTACCCTAGGGTACCATAACCCTAAACCAATCCCATGCTATTCCCCACCCATCTAGCTCTGATGCAAGCACCCCCAGCCTATCCCATAGTGCCACAGCTACAACTCTAAACTTCCACCCATAAATGTTGAACACCGGAACATCTTGGGGCTTCTCTGTCTATGGAGAGAAGTGCCTTTATTTGTCAGCTCTGACAATAAATTCTCATGTGTTTCTCTGCCAGGTCTCTGTCTTTTATTTCTCACTCGCTGCTCTCCTGGTTGCTCGCTTTCCTTTCAGAAAGCAATTTGAGAAAAAGTGAACTGATATGGCTGAAATGGAGATTTCATCTAGAGATCTGAGGCATGCATAGGAGGTAAGTTTGGATAGATTGAATGGACTAATTATGGAGGCTCAGGATTATAGATGTGTTTTGCTGTAGGAAATGTGTGTGAGTGTGTGTGTGAGTGTGTTTGTGTATGTGTGATGAAGGCTTTGGGAAGACAACTGTGACATAAGAAGGAAGGGTTTTGGGAAATTCCATTACTGTAGCCTCTTGGATTAACTAACACGGAGAAACAAATTAAAAATCACTGTATGTTTAGAAGATTAAGTAATGACAGACCTGTACTGGGTTGGAATTAGCAGTGATAAAAAAGAATGGAATGTTTTGAAGAATCATTTAAAAGACAGAAATGTTCTGAAGGAAGTATTTATAGGACCAGAGAACTCATTGGGTATAGAGAGTGATGTGTGGGCAGGTCCAGACAGATTCTGGGACTTTGAGCTTGGGCAACTTGAAGAACAAAATAAGGAAACCCAAAGAGGCAACTGACTTAGGTGAAGAAAAGATGAGATCAGTTTTCAATGTGTTGTGAAATCCATGTGGAGATTCCCATTTGACTTTTGGGAAGCCAGGGATGATACACCAGAAATAGATTTGGGTATCACCACCCACAGAAAGATGTTTGCTGAAATTGTGAAAATTGGGGAGATTTCTGAGAAAGACAGGGGTTGGGGGGCGGGGAGAGAGAGAGAGAGAGAGAGAGAGAGAGAGAGAGAGAGAGAGAGAAAGAAAGAAATAGATATTGAGTAATTTGTAGCACACTTGAGACCGAACACTCCTTTTTGGTTTCCATATGTTTAGTGCTGGAAGAAGTGAAGTCAGGGCTATAAACAAGGAGTGTGCCTGGAGCTAGTGGAAAACCAAATCTTTTGTTTCAAAGCATTTAGTCAATAGAAATTACTGCACTGAGGATTGAGAAAAAGTCATTGAATTTCCTGAGTAAGCACCTATGAGGCATCTTTAGTAGAAACTGGTTTTCTTCCACTGTTCTACTAAAGATGCCTCATAGGTGCTTACTTCTTTGAACACAGAAGCCATGAATATAGACTTTTTTTGAGGAAGTGAAAGTCAAAGCAAAGACAAAAATGAGAAAACCATTTTGGTGTCAGAGTGGCATCAGACTTCCATGTTTTCTACATCAGAGACATCAGCTTAGTTCAGACAAGGGAGAAAGAAATTTGAAAGAAGATGTTAAACCATGAAGTAGAGTGTGTGTGTGCATCATCTTAGAAGATAAAATATGTAATGATAATAAAGTGGAATATGGCTTTTGCCAAGACAGGGGAAAATTATGGATGATGGTTGAAAGCTATAAGAAGATACAGACATGTCAACTTTAACAGGTTGTTGATTCTCAAACTATAATTTCCATATAAATTACAACCTCAACATCTGGGAACTTGTTAATAATATTAATTCTTTGTTCTTACCTGGACTTACTGAGTCAGAAGAAGCTCTAGGAATAGGGCCCAGGCATGCTTAACAAGCCCTATAGATGATTCCCATATGTCCTTCAGTAGGATAATTATGTTCTAGGTAATGCTGGTACAGTATGCTTACAAAGCTCATGCACAGATGAAAAAAGGTGGATTGAAAGGTTGGAGTCAGGACATTGTTAGAAGTTCAGAAAGTAAAAAATTCAAAGGTAAAAGACAACAGCAATATATTATCAAATTAACCAAGGTAGAGTACCATGCTTGGCATTTTAGACACAAATAGCCATTGTCTGGATACATTTTTGGCAATCAGTAGACAAAGTCCTTACTCCAGTAGTACATAGTTTAAGAGAAACTGGGCCATGGGAGTAAATGTACAATAAAACACCATTTACAAGTAGACAATGAAACCACAAAGTAAGCAAGCCAGGTTCGGTTTGGAGTGTTTAAAAGCTAATTGCAGATAATACTGCTCTCGTTATCAAAGCAGGACTGGACCTTTAGCAAACTGGTTACCTTTGTGTCAGTTATCACATATATCTGGAAGTCGTATGATTGTATTGTTTGAGAAAACCTTTTGCAATTCTAACTTATCTTTCCTCGACTACTGGTTAGTAGAAAGTTCTTCCACACTGATCCACTGGTGGCTAAAGTGAGCCTGATGGTCATTGATATCTAGGAGAGACAGCATATGCCCTTTGTGCCCACACATTGTCCCATGTAGTAGACACTCTGCACGTGTGACTATTTAAGTTTCAATTAATTCAAATTAATTCCTCAGAGAAACCAACAGTATTCCATGTGCTACATAGTCACCTGTGACAAGTGGCTGCCATATTAGCTATCAGAGTTTACAGGACATTTCCATCATCACAGAAAGTTCTGTCAGATGGGACTTGAGCTTTTGATTTAAGAGTCTTGATACAAGGTTTGTCAAAATCATGCTCACCAATGAGATGCTTTTCAGCGGTGCTGAGAACATATGACATGTGAAAATGGGTGGGCTGGGGAACTAAACGATAGCAGTCTCCACCTGCTCTGCATATACAAATATTTTGTAGCTTTTATTTCCACTAAATGTGGAGATCTTCCAAGGGAATCAGGATATGGCAACATTGCACTCATTTTCTTCTTAATTTTTGCCATGGCAGAAGGGGGGGCCAGTAAAATCACCCAGGAAGGACAAGTTAGTTTGGCTAACATCTCAGCACTCTCTGCATAATTTTTTTTTTTGAGTCCACTTCATCTCTGCATAATTTTATTTTCACAACATTTTTTTTTGTTTTTGCCAGGATTTATCATCAAAAAGTGGCTTAGTTTATTATTATTATTATTATTATTATTATTATTATTATTATTATTGACCAAGCAAAGCAAATGCATTATAAACAATGACTCAGGTATGTAGCTAATAGTCCCTTGCCTAGATGAAGCTGACTCTTCAGGCTTGATTTGAGGTACTTGTAGAATTTCGGTTATTTTTAACTTGAGTTTCATAAATGAAGGCTAGAAAGAGAATGATATTATTCTTCCAGCTTTGCTACCTAAAACTGGAAGGCTTGCTAAGTAACTTTTCACTAAACTAAGAAAGTAAGGAAAAGAGAGAAAGGGAGGAAGGGAGGAAAAAGGCAGACAATAAATTATTGATTTGAAGGTTGATCTGTCACTATCTTAAGGGGGTCAAACTTAAGTTGATAACCCTTGAATCAACAGGAAGGCCGCAGGAAACTTTCATGTCTTATGCTGCAATGGAGGTCAGACCTTGAGGCTTGAATCTGTAACTCTGATGTTCTGATTTATAATAAGAATCCATTTAATACTTACAGAAATAAGGTTGTTCAGCCAGAATAGTGCTATATTACCATACAGAAGTATAAATCCCTGAGTGATCTGAAGTTGGATAAGAAAGGGTATGTGTGTGTATGTGTCTGTGTCTGAAGGTGGTTAAAGATTAGAACAAGGACATTACCTGTAAGCTGTTCCTGCAATCGAGATGGAGGGTTTATGGTAGCATTTCTTGTTTATGCTTTGGTGTGTTCCCTTGGGAAAACAGAAGTACTTGCATGCCCCCTCTCTCCAGTGTTCCTCAGATTTTTTTTTCCTCCTCACTCTTGTCCTGGGAAAATAAATGCTCTAGCCTCTCTGAGGAGGCTTCCAACATTTTCCCTATGAATCTTTGTGACAATCTAAAAGGCTTTTTCTGGGCAATTAGCCACATATAATTTTCCTAATTATATGTTTGGTTCTGACGTGTTTCTCTCCAAAGTTAGTGTGCTATTTGTTTATTTGGTTCAAAACTCAAGGTATAAAGGGATCTCTTCTGCTACAGGTGACACCCAGGAAGCCACAATGTAAAAAAGGTAGCCCAGAGAGGAGTTGCTTTTCTGGCAGAACTTGCCAAGGGACTTCTCACAATCTTTATGGAAAATGGAAAACCAATCTTTCCTTCCATTTTCCTTTCCTTATTCTTTCTTATTAATTGTCATGTTCATTTTTTTTAACCAGTGGAACTCAGAAGCCCTTAAACACTGAGCCATATCTCCAGCCCTTTTTAATTTTTATTTTGAGACAGGGTCTTGCTAAGTTTCTGAGTCTGGCTTTGAACTTTCAATCCTCCTGTTTCAGCCCCCAAGTCACTAGGATTATAGGTGTGCACCACCGTGCTGGGCTATCATTGCTTTTCTTTTTAAAAGTAAATATGAAATTGACACAAGGCAAAGATCTTTTTATAGCATCCTCTTCATTTAGTACCTTTACTAACATTGGTTGGCATTAGGTCAAAACCATGCATAAGCAGAGTTCTTTCTACGGCCTGATTTGTTTGTGCTTGGAATATCCAGCCTTCATTTTGAGAACTTTTAGATAAAACATCAACCCAAGACCCCAGAGAAACCAATAGTATTCCATGTGCTACATAGTCACGCATTCAAATCTACTTTGAATCTCAGAAGACCTTCCAACTTCTCTTTCTCCACATTAATCATTTTCAAGCATCCTGATCTTCATGGATTAATCAAAGATTAATTATATAAACTGATACATGTTAATGTGTTAGCTAGCTAACCTATTACTTCTCCCCCATAAACTTAATACAGTTCACATGTCCATGTTTGCTGGAGACCCTTAGGATAACTGGCAAGAGAAGGAGTTCCATATAGCTATCCATGGGAGGGACCATATAGGTTTTTCACTCTCCCACCCAGAAAGTCCTATCGATGACTATTTTTTCTCTTCCAAGATGACCACAGATATTGGAGGAGTTCATACATTCTTCATAACTAACCAAAGATGGAGAAGAGTAATATTCAAAGAATTGATTTGTTTTTAAGGATAATCCAGGGAGTTTATGAAAAAAATCACATTTGCTCCAAACTTGCTCTTTATTTCATTAAAATATCCAATGTATTCATCATTCATACTCAAAACACTTACATCATTTTTAGCTGTAAACCTCTCAAGGTTGCCGGGAGGTTAAGTTTTCTAAATCATACATCTCATGATTCTCTCATCATACTCTTTTAGAGTCCAAATCCCTTGAAGTTTCAGATAGGCATGCTTAATGCCATGTCTCAAACACACTTTTCAATCTTTCTTCCCTTGGTGCCTGTTGTGTGGGCCCCCTCACATTTCCCTGTACCATAGAAGACTTCTCAGAACTTGTGCTTTCCTAGGGCTGGTTCTACTTGCTTTCCCCTTACCTTCTTTGCTTGATGAAATCCTGACTAATATGAAAGAGTCCAATTTAATTTCATTTCTTTGATGAAGTTCCTCCTGATCCCTTTAGCCAGAGATCATCCCTCTGTCATCTGCTCATCTCATATCTGTTATTTAGCTTTGCTTTGCCTTACACTGTGAATGGGCTAACCACTTGTCTATTCCATTACCTCTTAGAAAGTGAACAACCCCATGATGTTTATCATGTGCACGATATCATTGGCATTACCACCTATATCTTGTTCCAGAATGTTTCATATACTCAAAGTAAACTCTTAATACATGAAGTACTTTGTATTGTTCTTTCCTTCCAGTTCACAACAATGGGTTCATCAAAGATTAAGTAGCAAACATGTCCATGTGGTGGACAGCTTGTCTGTTACTCTGCCCCCATAAATCTTAACTCAGCTCACATATCCAATTTCTGAGACCCTTAAGGAGTAAGATAACTGTTGGAGTTCCATCCCTGGCAGGTGAGTCTGTGTTCTGTCTCCATGGATTTACCTGTTTGGGGTATTTTATATAAATGCAATAATATATTATGTGATCTTTTTTTGTGTGTTTGATAATGTTCACTTAGCACAAAGGTTTGGAGGTTTGTCCATATCACCTGTATTCATTCTTCTTGATATTCCTTTGCATGTTTTTTGTTAATCCATTTATCAATTGAGGGACACTGGGTTATTTCCACCTTTTCACTATTGTGAATCATCCTGCTATGAATATGTATGTACATGTACTTGTTTGAGCAGCTGGTTTCAATTTTTTTTCTGTATATACCTAGTAGTAGAATTGTGGAGTTATATGGTAATTCTATGTTTAACTTTTTGAGGAACTGCCAAATATATCCCTGGTGATCCAAACATTTTGCATTCCCAACAGTGATATAAGAGGATACCAATTTCTCCACATTCTTGCCACCAATTGTTATTGTTATTGTTTGTCTTATCATCACTCTTGTAGGTAAGAGGTAATGCATTATTGTAATTTTAATTTGCATTTTCCTAGTGGCTAAAGATTTTGAGCACCTTTTCAAGTGTTTGTTGACCATTTGCTTTCCTTTTTCTTGAGAAATGTCTACTTAAGTTCTTTCTCATTTTTTAGTGGAACTGTTTGTCTTTTTCTTGTTGTGTTTTAAAAGATACGTGTGTGTGTGTGTGTGTGTGTGTGTGTGTGTGTGTGTATTCTGGATCCCTCCAAATCAATATCACTAAAGAGGAGATTTGATTGTTCATCTTAAAATGTATCAGAAAAAGCAACTGAACTGTTGCAATTCCTTATCTTCTCAGCAAAAACAAATAAAAAGGAAAATGAAGATAGTTTACCTGTTTGGAGAGGAAAAGAAGCAAAATCCAATGTCTAAACTATGCCTGTATAACATCAGATGTGGTTTTTACAGATTATGGTTCTTTTTTACTGGATGTAAAATCAGAATGTTGGTGCTACCACGGACCTTAAAACCTTAAGTCTGATTTTTTTCTTTTAATTTAATTTAGGAGACAGTGTGCCTTAGCAGTTATAGGCATGGAGCTTGACATTACATGGATCTGGGTTCAAATACCATTTATGCTCTATACTGTGGGACTCCAGGCATGTTCTTTCATCTTCTGGTTGTACTCAGTTAACTCTTTTGTAAAACAAAATATTCTGTGTGTCTTGTGATGATTAAATGGCCACCTTGACTTATTTACCAAGCTTTTCAGTTTGAGTTTATCTCTCTGTGTATCTTAGTGGCTCCTCTGGTAATTACAGTGTACATATGTGACTTATCACAGGCTACTGGTGTCATTTTACCACTTTTAGTGAAGTGTGGGAAACACTCTTATATCTAGTTCCCTTTCTTGTCCCTACTCCAAATATTTTTATTTTGAATATCAAATGGTATTACAAAATTCAATTCAATTATCAAATATAATTTATAAAACATCCAAGCATAAAGTATTATATGTGCCCATGTTTCTACTCGTTGTTGCTCTTCCTTCTCCCCAAACTTCCTTAATTCATTCTTTAAAGATGTCTTAAGTGAACAATTCTTTTCATTTCCATTCATCATAGAATGCTTTAATTTTCCTTTCATCTCTGAATAATTTCAGTGGGTATGGAATTTGTGGTTCATAGTTCATTTCTTTCAGCATGTGAAAAATGTTGTAACACTTCCTTTTGGGGCTCTAGGATACAAGAAATAAGCTGTTATCCAAATGGATATTTCCTTTAGGTAATATTGCTTCTGTCTGGCTATTTTCAAGATATCTTTTTTTTCCCCTTTATTTTCGGAAGTTTAAATTATTATGTATCCTAATGTGGATTTCTTAAGGTTTGTCTTTTGAGGGAGCTCACTGTCCTTAAATCTGTAAGCTTGTATCTTTAATTTGGAATTTTTCAGCCACTATTTCTTCAAATACTCTTTTAGCCTCACTTTTTTTCTCTTTTAATCCTGGACCTCTGTGGATAGGGAACATTGGCTCTTCTGTCATCGTCCCTGACTCTCTGTTTTTGGTTTTTCTTTTTGGAAATTTTCCCACTGAACCAATCCAGCAATATATTTTTAATTTTAGTTATTGTATTTTTTTCCAGTTCTATAAGTTCCATTTTCATTTCAATAACTTTTTCTTTGCTGACATTGTCTAATTTTTTTCACTTATTTCAAAAGAATGGAGTTTCTTGCTAAAATATTTTTATGATGATTGCTTTAAAATCCTTGTCACTTAAGTTTAATATGAGATTATTTGAGTCTTGGCATTAGTTTGTTTTCTTTTCTTGTTTAACTGTGAATCTGTGGTTGTTGTTTTTATCTGAAAGATGAAATTTTTGTTGTGCTGTGGACACTGGCCTATTATTGTATTTAGACACTCTGAGTCCTCTTTATACATTTTACTTTTTTATGCAGTCACCCTGTTTAGGTTTACCATAGAGGTCCTGGTCTACTGTTGTGACTCTAGTTGCAATAGTAACTTAATTTAAAGAGCTTTTATGAGGTTTCCTGGTCAGTTACTTGTGAGATCCTCCTTACTGGTATGGTCTGGTTTCCTCATTGTCTCCTTAGTCTCAGACCCATAGGAAAAAGATACTGTCCAATCGATGCCAAGCTGTGTTGGATTCCTTCTGCTAGTGTACCAGGCCTCCGGGAGTATCTGGGCAAAAGAAAGTCTCAAGTTAAGTGGCTTTCCAGAAAGGGCTTAATTGTGGTGGCACCCCCTTGCTGGTGCCACTAGTCACCCTGTGTCTATCTATATGGTAATGCAGTCTCAGGCCCACTGGGAAAGGAGCCTATTTCCTGGGCCAGGGCACTTGTCAGTAGCAGAGATCCCTATCTCCTCTTACCAGGGCTACTGGGCTCAATTGTTTCATTGGAGGGATGTCTGTTCAATATGGTGAAGAGATAGGGCTACCTGGACTGCCTTCTGTTGCTAGCATTTGAGTCAGAAAATATTGGGCTTTGGTTCCTCCTTCTGGGTAGGGTGTGAGCCTCGAAGCTCTCTGCCACTGTGGTCCTCCTTCAGTAATGAGTCCCTAGTCAGTCTTCCTTCTTCTTTTCACCTTTCAGAGTAGAGCTATTCCTATCCCTGTTTTGTGTGGTGCAGAAATATCAGGTGACTTTCTGGATATCACCGAACTCAACAATGGTGCAACTGTGCTTGAAATTTAGGCATATATTTCTGTATGGCTTGAATCAAAGCAAAACAAAACAAGAGCTCTAAATCAATCATTATTAGACAATAGTAAATTGTCTAACTTTTGCCACAACTGGGATGCATGTGGACCAAAACTTTCATTTAGAAATACATTTCTAAAAATTGGAACAGTGTTATCTTCTGAGCCATTGATCCAAAATTAAGACCATGGAAACAGCAGTTACTGTGTGAAACAATCAGAGATGGAATTGGCAAACTATACTCCCCACATGGAAACCAATATTTTAGGCTGACAATTATATGCACGTATAACACTTAAGATAACAAGTCTCTGAACCTACACTAAGTTTTAGAAAACGTTGAACAGCACTTTTAATTTTAGGGTAGATTTTTCCTTATAAATGGGTCATATTGAATTCCTATTTAGAAGGGAGATTGGAAAATCAAAGGAAAAATTATCTAAATTATAGCACTACCCTAATGTACATTTTCAAATCCTTCTATTCTAATTTCCCAAAAAAAGAGCACAGACACTTCAAGCTGATAATTGAAAACGTGGTTCTGATATTCCACAGGTAGTATAGTTAATAACTAACTCACCAAAGCATTTAATATTTTATTTGAATCTGAAACAGAACATCTTTAAAGTTAACATTGCTGTAATTATAAGTTATGAAATTCAGTCCACAGTTTTTTGTTTTTTTAAGAACAGTATTTGTGAAATTGCAGAAATATGGAGTTTAATCTGTCTTAATTCTTAGTTTCTCAGTTAGATATGACCCATTTGCTAAGGAGTTTTTAGGTATTTAGTATCCACCAATCTAAACATAAAATTCCTCTTTTCCATTTGAGATTTAATTTAACATCACAAGAAAGTGAGCTAAGTTTTGATTTTGGTGGATTTAAATCACACTGTGTATTTTGATTATGTATCACACCTTGGAGTTGTTTTTCATAATAGCTATCAGATTCATCCTTTCAATTTATTTATTTTTTTTGTCATGGAGGTTCTAGTGCCTCTGTACATTCTTGTTTTATTTATATTTCAAAAAACAGTAACATAAGCTGAGAGGAGTAGGCAATTTTATCATGAGATACTATATTTCACAAGTAGGGGTCAAATTTTTGGTGGCTGTCTTTCAAACTCTAGACTTTCCACGGAACTGCTTGCTCTTTGCCCAACAAATATTTACTGTGTTTCTACTATGTGTAAAACACTGTGGAGGGCTGTGGGGAGATTCAAAGGTGAGTGAATCAGACAGGATCTAATCTTACCATCTGGTTAAAGAGAAGTTTTGATAAACTATGTTCACAAACAAACATAACCTAGGGAGGTATTTGATATGTCTCCTAGGAAAGATCCAGATAAAATACTAACAATGTTGAGAAGGACGATCAGAGGAAAAAATCCATGGAGTTGGGTATGTAGAAATGGGCTTTAAAGGATGGCCAGGATTTCATGAAGCAGAAATGGTGACAGATGTATTCCAGGCAGAGATGACTGTAGCTGAAACCATGGCATGGGCGAGGGACACCCAACTCGTGTTTGAGATGAAAAGTGGCAGCAGTTTCAACCACACAGTTGGGTAAAATAGAGCAACAATGGGAAATTGGCTGGAAAAGTCTAGCTAGGGGCTTTGAAGTTTTGTTTTTAGGCAATTGAGAACTACCGAAGCATCAGATCACAAGAATAGCATATCTCGAATGCTTCAGGAAGACTGATTTTTTTAAGAGAATCTCAGCAAGAACAGGGGTGGGAGAGATATAAGACAAGAATACCATGTCTGTGGCTATTAACAAGAGAGTGATAGCAATAAGAACAGGATATAAAGAGTGAACTTAAATGAAAAAACAAAGGAGATGTAAACAGAACTTGGTAGAGTATTGGCGTGTGTGTGTGTGTGTGTGTTGGTACCAGTTAGGAAAGGCTAGGCTCTGTAAGGAAAAATGACAGCATTTTGGGAGGGAGGGGTACTGAGGATTGAACCCAGGGGTGCTTTACTACTGAGCTACATCCCCAGTCCTTTTAATCTTTATTTTGAGACAGTGTCTCCCAAAGTTGCTGAGGCTAGTCTCAAACGTGAGAACTTCCTGTCTCAGCCTCCAGAGTCACTGAGATTACCGACCTGAGTCAGGATGGCTGGCTAAATGATAGCATTCTTTACAGGTACAAGGGAGAGCCTGGGATGAACTGTTTGTGGTGGAAGGGAGGACAATGACTTAGATTCTAATTATGTTGATTTAAACTTCTGAGAAGTAGGGATATTGAGAAACTAGATATCTAGAACAGGAGTTGAGGAAACCAGGTTTAGAAATTGAGCTTTATTTAGCTCTCAGACCTCCATTTCTGTAGGTGACTTACTCAGATCAATACACCTTTCAATTAGGGCTCAGAGTATATTCCAGACCCTGCCTATGAAAAGAATATTTACAGTCCAGATGGCATTTACAGATTAATAATTACAGTTTGCATTATACCAGTGACAAGAATGAAGCCCCAAATTACAAACACTGTATGAGGTCATCCATGAGGCCCCAAAGCTTATGTCCTCATTGTTAGTATGCATGAGTGGATGCATTTTTATTCTTTCCTAAAAGCCTAGGATGCTTGTTTATGGATAGAAACAAAGCACTTAATTATCTTACTCAAATCTACTTCCTTACTTTCTACCCATCTCCTGTTTATTCACTTAGGAAACTAGCAATATGTTTGAATTCTTGTCCAGGTCATTCTTTTATTTGGTGGGGTGGACCGGGGTTTGAAATCAGGGGCACATGACTACTGAGCCACATCCTCAGCCCTATTTTGTATTTTATTTATAGACACAGGGTCTCACTGAGTTGCTTAGCACCTCACTTTTGTTGAGGCTAGCTTTGAACTTGTGATCCTCCTGCCTCAGCCTCTGAGCCTCTGGGATTCCAGGTGTGCGCCACTGTGCCTGGCTTCCAGGTCACTTTTGATACTAGGGATATTCATACACTCTTGTCTTACACTATCAGTAAATTTCATACCAGACTTGGCAAAATGTACTATTTTTGGTGTAATTATACCTTATTAAATTTGGTATAAAACTTATATTTTGATATTTATTAATTATTTTAATATTTAAAAGATAAATTATTTTAAAAATTCTCCTTAATGAGATAAATTTTCAACACAACTTCCTATTATTCATGCAGGCAAATAAAAATGGATTGTAATTTTGAAAAGTAAAAATGTCTTACAAAGAAATACATTTTTTGGCAATCTCAGGTAAACAACAATATAGACACTTTTTAAGGTAAGACTTGTCAATGTGTTCTCCAATGATTGATTTATTTTTCCTTTCTCAAAACTAGATGGAAAGATTTCTTACCCATCTCCTCAAGTTTACCCTGTGTCATTTCCTCTTGTTTTCTTCCCATTATATCAAGTTTCCATTTTGTGATCTGTGTACCCATGGTTGTTTAAAAAGGAAGCCCAGATGCGTAGCCCATAAACATTGCTTCCTCTGTCTCTTGAATTTATTTAAATGGCTGATACTTGAGCCCAGGGCATTGTTTATACTAACACCATGGAGTCAAGGGTACTCATTACCCCTACTCCTAGCTATCCAGAGGTCAACAGCATGAGGCGAGACCTCTCACACACCATTGCTTCACATCTGAATCTCCTTTCTCAATCCCTTACTTTCCAGGCATTGTGCTTTGGGCCCCCACTCACCCACTTTGTTGGAAAGTCAAGTGAAATGTATGCTTGCAAGCTAGTCAAAGGTGTATTTTCTTTTCCCTCTAAATTCCTTATTTGTTCCCTATTCTTTATCTATCCTCCATCATCATAGGAATCACAAACTGGCCTTCGTATATTTTCTAACCACCTCTGAAAGTCTGTGTGCTTCCCTACTACAAAAAGAGATCCCTCATTTGTCCAACTCTTTAGCAGGTGGAAACTTTTTTTAGAATAAGTTGAATGGGACCATATTTTTTTAAGTCAAAAAAAAAAAAAGGAACATTTCTTGAAAAAATACAAAATTACATGTTTCTCAGTAGATTTCAAAACAACTTATTTCCTCCTAATACTATCCATGTGGCACACGATTTTATTATTTACATTTAGAAAATAAAATTAAACTTTATTTAACTTATGTAAGTGATTTTCATGAAAAAATATTCCCTAAGCCATTTATTTGTAACAGAATTTCTGTTCTTGCTGGCCAAAAAAATGTCTATCATAATTGATTTTGGCTTTAGAAATGTTTCTCTTAAATCTCGTCTGCTCCATGTCAAAGAGATACTGAAAACCAGGGTCTTGTGGTAGAAACTATTAATAGTGTTATGGAGTAGAAGTTGTATTTTAGTTTATCAGTGTTTTGCCCCTGGAGCATAAGCGTGCTTGGTGGATAAAGATTTCCCTAATGATTGCAAATAATTCAGTCCTTCTCAAAGAATATTTCCACCTATAGCAATATCATCCCCTGTCAGTGGTTCCCACCAGGTCAGTTGATCTGATGGAATGACCTTGGACTCTTAAGGGTTTCTCCTAGTTCTTAATTCCCTGCCAGGGCTGTGCTCATCTTTAATTCTCTAGTACGATGCCTCATGTAGGAACAGGACTGATTGCTTTTCAGAGATTAAGGTTTAGGAGGGATCAGGTCTCAGAATTCATCCATTCACGTAGGTTAGGCCAAGTGGAAAGCCAACTCCCAATATGTTTCTTAGAAGGGTTGGGCACTCCTGGTCTTGCCCTTGTTCTCCTGTCTCATTTATGAGTCAAAATAAATAATAAAAAAATGGTTTCTATTTCACTTATCCCCATAAACAGGTCCACTTGGGTGAATGGTAAACTAGAGATGAGGAGTGAACGTCACTGGAAATATGTAGCCCTAGAAAGGCAGTTCCTATTTTTTTTTTAAATTTGACATAGTTAATTCAGAGAATTAGAGCCATTTTTTTTTTTTGAGTCCCTGAACTGATTCAGTACATGTACTTGTCACACTAGAGTCAGGGCTTACTTGTTTGCACACCCTCTGCTCTACCCCTACACAAGCATGCTCACACAAACATACGTACACATACAGGCTTTTGCTTTTAAATACTTACCCTCTTTTAAACTCCATTTTCTAACTAAAACGAGGATCACAGTGGGCACTTTACAAATATTTGTCAAATAAATGAGTGCCTGAATGCATCACATTGTAGGGATGTCTCAGATACTTTTAGGCTGGTTTGTTGATTTTCAGAATCTTTCAGATGCACAGAAGAAAAAGAGAATCAGAAACCACAGACCAAGAAGCAAACCCTTCCTAGGTGTTCACTTGGCAATAATCCAGGCCTCAGACTGTACTGTTTTATTTTCAGACATTCAGATGAGTCTCATTTTAGATATGAGACTATTGGGCTTTGAAAGATTTTAAAGAACCGTGAACCAACTAAGAGTAAAAAAGAGAAGGTTAGGGAGGTCATAGTTTGTCTCTCTGTCTCTAAAATTTAGTGGAAGATTGATTTTCTATTACTGATTTTCTATTGCATTTTTTAAAACGTGAATGAATGAGTCAGTGAAACAGAATCTAAAGGTTAATAAACCAACAAAAGGTGGCATACAATTTTTAAGAACATTAAAACATGCTAAAATAATTAAAAATTACTATTACTTAAAGGTGAATTCTAGGCAATATTTGTGAGGTTACTTAAGTTAGATTATTGCCAGTACTTCAAAAATAACAAAAATGCATTATGAAAATTTCCATGAGTTAGCTTTTTTCCATCACTTCAGAAATGGATGGAGTTGGATAATATCATGCTAAGTGAAATAAGCCAATCCCAAAAAACCAAAGGCCGAATGTTTTCTCTGATATGCGGGTGCTAATTCACAATAAGGTGGCGGGCACTAGAGAAGAATAGCGTTACCTTAGATTAGGTAGAGGGAAGTGATGGGAGGGAAGAAGACAGCATATGGGGATAAGAAAGATAGTAGAATGAAACAGACATTATTACTGCATGTTTATATGTGACTGCATGACCAATATGATTCTGCAACATGTACACTCAGAAAAATGAGAAATTATATCCCATTTTTGTATGATATATCAAAGTGCATTCTATTGTCATGTATAACCAGAATAAATTTTAAAAATTAATTAAAAAGAAAATATGAATTAGTGACAGGATAAATACAGAACATAGCACATAGCACATGTGATAAAATCCTTAGGCTTTTGAACCCCAGATGTAACAATGTGTTAATAACTGTTAACCATACTTTATACTCCTGTGCTTGGTCTCAGGTTTGATAAAAACAAAAGCGTTGCTGCTGCTCTGTAAGGTCAGGAGATTTCTGGTTCTCCACCCTGAACACTTTTTTTTTGGACCACTTGTACTCAGACCTCCCTTACCTATTTTCAGCCTTTCAGTGCTTAACCCCTTAGGATAAACACTCACCCAGAGATCATGCACTGATCCTTGCAAATCTATGTGGGGAGGATGAGAAAAAAGAGCTTATTTAAGCCAACTGTACTTTGCTTATATCTATTCGACCTGGAATTGTTTGTCTGCAATCTTTTCAAATCTTAGACAATCATGGCTGCGTAATGAGTGCATTTTGGAGGAGAGCCATTCTCATTGAGCATAAAGTTTACTTACTGAAAGGTTTTGCACATCACTTGTAAGGGGACTGAACCGACCTCAATGAAAATGTGAGAATCAAATCATCCTGATTTTCCCAGGGGAAAGATGAAGAAGGACTACTACCTATGCTCAGAAGTGAAAATCCATAACTTCTGTTTTACTTTCTTTTATTATTCTTTAGAATTGAAAGAAACATGGGCTGTCCACTTGGTTCTTGACATTTCCTAAATGCTTCTCTATTAAGAACACCACTATCTTGTAACCCTGTGTGGGTAACATTTAATGCACCCTGGAAGTTAAGAGTCGATTTTGGAAAATGCTACTTGATGGTTCAGAAAACCCAGATGAGCCATGGAATATGCTGGATTTTGTGTTACATAAGTAATAGAAAACATTGGAATAATTATCATCTTTATTAATATTTGTCATCTTCCAAAAGTGAATAATTGGTATGTCTGAGGTAATGCAAGGAGAAATTGAGGGCTTATACATAAAATATTATTAATGAATATTATTTAAATATTTTTAAACACTGACACATACTCATAAGTTTATTATAAAGGACTATTGATATGTATGTGTTTACATACACATATACATATATATGGGAAAGAATTTGGAAGGCACAAATTATAAGCATAGATGTGTAACTGCTAGAAAACTACCAAATCATAAATATGCATCAATGTCAGATTTAGCCAATGAATACAATCAGATTCTCCTTTTAATACTGGCAAGGGGCCAGGCTCAGTGGCACAGTCTTGTAATCTCAGTGACTCAGGAAGCTGAGGCAGGAAGCTCCCCAGCTCAAGACCAGCTTCAGCCTTCAGCAAATTAGTGAGACTCTCAGTAATTTAACAGGACCCTGTCTCAAAAAATAAAAAAAGAGGGTTGGGTCAAACTCCCTGGGAATCAATCCCCAGCACTCTTCCCTAACTACCCTCCTCTAAAAATACTGGCCATGAAATCTGACTTCAATGAATGAGTGCCTCCTCCTAAAAGTCTGAGTATAGATTTTGATTCATAGTTTATGTTTTCTTCTCACACTTAAAGAAGGTTTTAAAAAGTACAATACTCATTTGTCCTGCAGAGACATAGCAGTGCTTAGATGACAATTTTGCTGCAAATAAAAAACAAAACTAACACAAATAATCTGGCACCTTAAAGAGTTTCAGTCTTTTAAACAAGCCTACTGATATAATTATGCAATTAATACAATCATTTATATCTGGGGTTCTTTCTTCGAGGGTTTCTATTAAGGACCACTATTTATTTTTTTCTTGAAGGTATCTCTGTTGTTCTGTTGTTCTATTATTATGTTATTCGATTTTTTCCCTTTTCTCTAGAAATTTCTGGGGATTTTTCTCCTTTCCTCCCAGTTAATGAAGATCAAATCTCCAGACACATTCATAACTGAATTGTTGCTTTTTAAATTACACATTAAATTGTGCACGAACTCCTGCCTATTGGGAGAAGCTTATTCATTCATCTGGACAAGCTACTACATGTCTTTCATCAGAGAACTGCAGCCACCTGCCAAGTTATTGGATTTAATTAATTGTTTCCTCAAAATCTTTTACCTAATGATATATTTTAGAGACTACTTTAACTTATTGGAGATATATGCTAATGTCTAGCACCAGTCATGAAAATAACCCTTACAGTGTGGCCATATTGGGGGAAGTACTGATGAAAGATTATTATTGACAAAGCTCTTTGGACATTAAAAACAAAAACAAAGAAACAAAAAATCCGAAGAATCTTATTTTTTATAAATCACATTATTAGAATATAGCCATTAGAACACAATCTAAATGTATTTTGTCCATTATTTTATTTTTGTTTTCTATTTAGTTTAGAAGGACAGGAGTGTAGTTAAACAATTCCCCAAGGTTAAACAACTTTTATACTATTCATGTTCCAGATTGGGAAAAAAATAAATAAAATAAAAGTAAACAACAACTAAGAGCTGGGCGATAGTTGCTTACAGGCACATGCCTGTAATCCTAGTGACTTGGGAGGCTGAGATAGAAGCATTGAAAGTTCAAGACCAGCCTTAGCAACTGTCTCAAAATAAAAAATTAAAAGGGCTTGGAATGTGGCTCAGTGGGTAAGTGCTCCTGGGTAAGTAATCTCCACTACTAAAAAACAAACAACAACAAAAACAACTAATGCTTTCCTGTCCAAGAAAAATTACACACCAGGGTCCTGACCAGATCTGTGGACTAGAACACAAAATGACTCTAAGCAATCTCTGGAGTATTGCAGAGCAAAAGAAAGATGACAACTGATTCATGAGAGTTCATATCATAATGTTGCAAATGATGGAATTCAAAGCTCTATATTTATTTTAAAAACTGATCACCAAACAGGTGGTTATTAGGAAATAAGGGACTACTAGAGGTGATGGGGCTTCAAAACTGTGATATTAAGGTTTACCAGTGATTGCTCAACAAAAAGCAGAATTGCATCCTTTTGACTTTTGTTAATCCTGAGAATAAGACTACCTGTTACTGGCTTCATTTTACAATCCAAAATAAAAAAAAATACACTCACTTTAATTAATTTGCAAGAGATCAAGTAAACAGAAAGAAAACTAGCTAGGAGTAAGACATCTGCTTATGCCTACCTCCAAAATTGGCCTCAGCATATACACATATATATCCCCCTTGATACTTTATAAAATTTTATTTTATATATATATATATATATATATATATATATATATATATATATATATATTGTAAATTTCATGTCCTTTTATATAAATTATGTATTAATTATGGTTTCATACTTATTTTAAAATCCTTAGGAAATGCAGAAGTGTATAGAACAGAAGTATAAAGTTAAGCCTAGTAAAAAATGTTAAAAGGCAGTTGATGGGTATAACTATAAAGCTTACAAATAGTAAGAGGAAACATTTCATAATTGCTTTAGGTTAGACAGGTCCACCAATGTTTCTTGGTAGTTTATCTTAAAAAGTGATTGGGAAGCATTGTTTAATCAAATAGTTTGTAGGACACCACACCAAAACAAACTTTTCCTCTACTTACGAAAAGGCCATGACCCTGTGGGTTTGCTGAAATAATGCAGGGTTGGGTCAACTTCTGCATGTGCAGATGGTAAATTCACTAGGGCAAAGTGTTCCATTGGAAATTCATTTTATGAGAGAAAGAGGGTTTGATTCATTTTCATTTAAGTTTTTAAAAAATGTTTTGGTTAGTGCATCATAGTTGGACATAGTAGTGTGGCTCATTTTTGCCATATTCATACATGCATGGAATACAGTTTACTCCATTTCAATCCTTAGTAGTTTTTCTCTCCTCCTTCCTCCCCTTGTTCCTCTACCCTACTAATCTACCTTCTATTATTTGTTTTGTTGTTGTTGTTGTTGGTGGTGGTGGTGGTGCTTTACAGGTATACATAAAATGTGGAATTCACTGTGATATATTCATATATGTACAGAGCATGATTTGGTTAATTTCATTTCAGTTTCTCCCTTTTCACATAATCTTTCTTTCCTCTCAATCCCCTTTCTCTACTCCACTGATACCCCCTATTTTCATAGACTCCCCCCTGTTATTTTCTTTTCTTATTTCACTTTAGCTTCCACACACAAGAGAAAGCACTTGACCTTTGACATTCTGAGTCTGGCTTATTTCACTTAGTGTCATGTTCCCCAATTCCATCCATTTACCTGAAACATGTCATAATTTTATTTGAGAAAAGATTTTTAAATGATCCTTACAGAATTCTCTTGAGGAGCCATGATGTAGACTGGTATAGATCCTGACAGTCACTTATGACTTGTGGAGCAAGGAAGACCCATTGATTACTACAGGAAATCTAACCCTAAACAAAGCCCCTACCTGCTTTCTAATCAGTCCATCACTTTAAATCACATGCCTCTTGAACTTGGTTTAATATTAGGGAAGCAGCTGAATGTGGAAAGAAGCATGACAATATTATCATACATCATTCATAGACTGAATCTGTATTTTCAGAACCAAAATGTTCTTTCATACACGAATGTAAAATAACACTTCTTTTCCTAAAGAATTCTGTACAATGAGAATGTAGCCAGGTCCCTACAAATTTAGCCCTATCCCAAGAGGATTTTCCTTGTTCATCAGATAAAAATATGCCATGATACATTATTGGCCATACTTTTATTTATATTTTTGCTTTAATTTTTAATTTTTTGATATTTTTCATTGGTCCATTGTAATTACACATTATGATGGGATTTGTTGTTACATATTCCTACATGCACACAAGACAGTGATATAATTTGATCAATATCGTATCCCAATATTTCCCTTTGGGTATAATTTAAGAACCCATAAGCAACACAAACTTTTCAGAGGAAAATTGAATTACATATTCACTTAGTTAGATTCTTGTACCTCTTCTGTGTGACATGCTTTGCAAGAAAGTACCTGGAAAATGAAGGAACCTGACATACCACGTGAATCTTGGAGAACAGAAGAGAGGGCAGGGGACTTGACAGAGGCATGTCTAATTTGTGTTTTGTGTGTGTGTGTGTTTTTTTCCTGTTGTGTGTGTGGGCAGGGGAAGAGGGTATGGGTGGGTAGGATGTGTGATCAGCTGTTCTCAATCAACTTTGGAAACTCCCTTGTGGTCTGACATTTTCTAAGACTGGTCTGGTGTTCTGTTGGAAATCATCCAATCCCCAGTGGATGGCTCTCAGTAGGCGATCCTGAGTGAACAGATCCTAATGAATAGAAATGCACAAGGCATTGTTTACATTTCCTGTTCCTGGATGAGGTTAATTGATTGGCTATATGTTTCTATCAACTATGTCCTCTCCTAGAGAATAGACTGCAATATAATGACAGCAGTAGTCTTAATATTTATTGGACTTCGTTTTACACAGCAGAATTTGAATCATTAAATTTTGACCATCATTAAATCCTTACATAGAATTCTAGAACCATCTTCTTGTTTTAAAACAAGTAAGATTAAAGACATGGTTCTCAACCAGTTTAGAGTCTTATGATTGAATTTCCATGTAAGTTTAAAACTAAGTGTTAATTATTAGAGAAGTCTTACAAAAATCTTAACAGCCATCATTTATGTGCCTGGTACTGCGCTCAATGTTTTGCTTGCAGTATAAGATTTAATTCTTACATTGCTCCTGTGATGTACACACTCTTATCCATATGAATTCATAGGTGAGGAAACTGAGTCTTAGGACGATTATTTAAATAACTTACCCAAGATCACAGAGCTAAAAATTAAGTGAATCAGAACTGAAACCCAGATCTACTTGACCCTGGATTTCTGCTTCAAATTGGAGCAATGGTGGGTGGGAGAAGCAAGAGCTACCCTAGATCCTCCACGTTCAAGTGAAGCAAAGCCAGCCTCCCCAGTTTTTACTTGCCATCAATGCTAGGAATGATTACCAATTATTAATTTATTTTTTCTCATCAGTTCTGTTTCACTTCTACAAATGGGTGCTATTCCACCACTTACTTATATGAAAGAGAAGTCAGTTATAGATATAGGTCTGAATTCTCCAGCTGGCAGTGAAACACAAGATATGAAGGAAACCAGAGCAACTGTTGAATGTGCATAAAGAGGCAACAGGAGAGACCTCTGCAGGACTCTGTAACAGACAAAACAGAACGTCCACACCTAACATTTCATCCCAGTCACTTTTAGTTAAACACAGTTGGTACCTGGCAACAGCTGCCTACGGACAAGGTTTATAGCATGGGGAATTTGCCAAGATCCAATTCCAGCTCTTCTTCCCTTTTCCCATGTGAGTGTGTGTGGGTGGGTGGATGTGTGTGTGTGCGTGCATGGTGTATGAAGTACACTTTTCAGGGATGAGGTTTTAATAGGGCCAGGTGCAGGACTTTGAGAATGTGATAATTCCTGAGAAAATTATAAGAAGGTTTTATTCTTCCCCCTCCACTCGCCTTTATTTGTGAGCACTAGAGGTCCTGATGAGAGGCCTTTCCCTTTATTCGTTTTCCCTCCATCATGATCAAGAAACGGAATTATGCCAAAGTCAGAGTGAGTCAGATAATAAGAAACCAAAGCACATTTGGACCAGTGAGCATGGACATACTGAACTGAGTCCCAGCAAACTTTCTTTCTGGATGTTTAACCACATGCAAACAGGATGGGGTGGTGGCTTTGCAATGGGTGTGGTTCTCCCACCTTCTCCTCCCACAAACTCCCCTTCCTCTTTTTTCCTCTGCATGTGTTTCAAATTGGAGCAATGGTGGGTGGGAGAAGCAAGAACTGCCCTGTGAACTATAAATAACTATGCCAAGAATTCTGAATGTTTGAGGAGGGGAGGTCAGGGGAGATAGTAGGCTGAGGGAAGTGGGAAGCTACCCCAATGTAATCATTTGCATTGCCTCAAACCCAACCAACTTCTGTAGCATATTAAGAATATGGAGTAAATATGTGGCCAGCCTCAAACCCAACCTGAAAAAAAAAAAAAAAGAGAGGCCATAATAGAGATGGTCCCTGATAGATAGTCACCTCCCTTAACTTTTCGGAAAAATACAGTTATAGTCAGACTAAAGTGGACCAAAAAACCCATGGAAAGACTGAGGAAATTCATTTTAAAAAGCCACACACATGAAAATAATTTACACAGGAGGCTTTCTACACCACAGCTGTGCTGCTTATTTATTTTGGACTGGTTTCTGCAAAAAGTGGTACCAAAAACTGGACTCAATTCTTGCATGATAACCTTACAAATGTCAAACTAGTTCCCTAAACTCAACAATCCCACTTCCCTGAGTAGTCTGTTGTTTAAAGGCAAATGGTTTTTTAGGGTCTTCAGATATTCATTTCTTTAGCATTTATTTTAAGACCCCACCCCTGGATCTCATCCTTTCCGATCTATGTAACACTTGGTCCTGTTTCTCCTACAATTTAAATACACCCAGAAGAGGTAGAGTGGAAGATGGAAGACGGAAGAAGATGACTGCTAAGTGTGTGAGCTTGTCTCTGCCTGGAGGTGGGAAAGATGCTTGTAAGGGGATGCCTGGACCCATAAAAATTGTACAAAAGAATTCTACAGAGCACTATTGCCCCATCCCAGACCACAGACATCAGAGGATAGAGTTGCATCTATTTTGAAGCTGGCTGACTTTCCTCTAAGACCCTGAACCAGGGTGAAGGAAGTGGCTCATGGGAGTTCTAGTGCACCTTACTGGGCACAGATTTCCATCCCACCTTGAAACCAAATAGACCCTGGTGCCATAAGCCACCCAATGTATGTGAAAGAGAGTGACCCTCCTTCCTACACATGCCATCAGAGGTTTCTGGTGTCATTATTCATTGAATTGTCCTCTGGCAAAGATGGAGATGGGGATTGATAGACAAAACTCCTCTGCATGTGTTTCAAATTGGAGCAATGGTGGGTGGGAGAAGCAAGAACTGCCCTGTGAACTATAAATAACTATGCCAAGAATTCTGAATGTTTGAGGAGGGGAGGTCAAGGGAGATAGTAGGCTGAGGGAAGTGGGAAGCTACCCCAATGTAATCATTTGCAAAAGGGATTTGTTTGCATAGTTCTGATGTGGTTCATAATCATATTCATTATTCAGATTCATCCACTGTCTTTCTTCTATGTGGCCAAAATGCTTGTTTGGTCAGTCTAGCATTGCATGGAATGAACTCTTCTAGGTCAATGCAGACTTCTCCTCTTGACCACCTTTCAGTAGGATGGACTTGTTGGAAAGAAGAACTTATTCTCTAAAGAGATGCTCTTGTCATTTATTATAGAGTCTTTGCTCTATCTCTGAAGGAAGTGAGAACTTGAGGTTATCTTTGGTGAGTACCTGATTGAGGTAGTTCCTTTATAGATCAATGTAGTAAAGCATAAAGGTAGCAAATTATGCTCATAAATATCATACTCTGAATAAACTTTACAAAGCTGCTAAATCCATTCAGTGATACCATTCTTTCTTCACTGAAAATGCTACATGTTGCTAAAAATCAATTTTGGCAGGCATTGAAACTCTCACTAACCCGACTAACATATTTAACTCAGCAGGTTGTTTTCTCTGATTTTTTTGGTATTCTTTATTTTACCATGTTTATATTAAAATGACTAGAAGCCATAAAAATTAAATCTTGCAAAATTAGAATTTTCCTCCCACATTAATTTACCAATATACAGATGTTAACTACCATTTCAGGAGTCTATGATAGGACTGTATCAGAAAGTTGGGTTGTTGTCAGGTCTGAAAAAGTCACTAAATCTGATATTTGATAGGCCCATCTTCATCACAATTTGAACAGTGGGCTTTGGTTATTATTTTTTTCAACCCAAAGTAAGAGAATAAAGTTGACTTAATGAAACCCATGAAATCAAGAGCCTTGTCTTGTCTGTTCTCATTAGTGTATTTTAATTTGAACATTGTAATTAAAAAATGAAAACAGAGACACTGGATCAAAACCTGACCTTAATCTTATTCTTGCCTCAAAAGACACAAACATGTCACTTTTTTCACTGAAGAAAATCGATGCAACCATTTGCCAAAATAAGCAATGCCTCATTTTACTCTGGCCCAACCTTTCTCTTGGGGAAAAAAAAAATGACATCATCCTGCTGGTTCATTGACAGGGTTCATATGTAACAACCTTGAAAATCAATCCTAGCCCCTCAGTATAAGCTTAAAATAAAAGCAGGGGGCGGGGAGTCCTATTGCCACCAGGGGGCGATAGATGCTCCAACTCAGATTTTACTGGCCCCCCAACCCCCACCCCCAAAAGCTGGACTATGCAGTCATTTCTCTCATATTCTCTTTCCTGTTGGTGTGCTTGGGCCATTTTGTAATCATAGGAAAGACTCTCGCTTCTTCATGGAATAATATTGGAAATAGAAATAAATATCATCAAAAGAGTCTCTGGGACTGAAAGGGAGGTTATTTGTCCCAGTGAGACAGGGAGTCTAAGGATCTTTGAAAGTCATATGTGAGTCCCAGCCCTTTCGTACTATTGACACTTTATGTCCCTATTTTCTCTATCTGTAGTTTGCCTTTTATTTTTCTGCTCTAATGCCATAAACAGATTTTAACTTTTGATTTTAAGTAAGAATTCTAGAGATATTTTCCGACTTTAATTATATGTGGTTCATTGACTGAATTGATTTTTATGGAATTAAATAAAAACAGTGCATATTCAGGGAAAAAAATCAGATACCAAAAGGATACTCTTTGTAATTTTAAAATTTCTGTGAAGAGTAGTAGTTCTCAACCAAGGCAATATCCATTCCTCTCTGCTCCCCTCGTGGACATTTGGCAGATCTGAAGACATTTTTAATTGTCACTACCTGGTGGTGGTGCCTACTGGTATCCTGTATGTGGAGGAAAGGAATATTACCAAATATTGTTCACAGCAGGGGAAGCCCCCATGACAAAGGATGAGCTGATCCAACATGTCATTGGTGCTGAGGTTGAAAAATCCTGTTTCAGAACAGGACAAACTGGGGACTGAACATTTCTTTTGCTTTGGAACAAGTAGTAGTAGCTTAAAAGATGATGCTCAAGTAACATCCAACATGGAGAAAGAGTTGTCATTCAGATTAGGAATAATGATATGGTTTCTCCAGGAGAGGAAAGATCCATAATAGTAGGAAGAGAACGTGGAGGTCAAATGTTAGAAATAGTGTTAGTAAACTTGTCTTTGTTGATGAATGCTGAATGTTCAGAATTTGATATGAAATTAGCCCAGACAGCAGAAAGAGGGATGCATATTTATGACCTCACATCAGCAGAATCATTGACAAACTGGAGTATCCAAGTAAAAATGACTAGGCAGGTAAGGGGCTGGAAACTGTGCCATTTGACAAACAATGGGAAATAGTAGGAAAAGAGAGAAGGGGAAATAAGATAATTATTTCAAACTCTATGAAGGGCTATTGTGGAGGGAGTTAGGAGTTTTACTGACTGCATAAAAAGAAGAACCAACAGAGATTCAGAAAGCAAATTTGAACTCCAAATAATAATCTGTTTGAAAATGGAATTGGTCCTTAAGTTGAAATCCTTTGTCACCTGAGGCTAAACAATTAAATAGCCTTCAGTTTTCTTTCTTCCTTTCTTTCTTTTTAAATTCATTCTAATTAGTTATCCTTGACAGGAGAAAGCATTTTTGACACATTGTACACAAATGGAACAACTTCTCATTTCTCTGGCTGTACATAGTGCAGTCACGCCAGTTGTGTAATCATCCATGTATATAGGGTAATAATGTCCATCTCATTTCATCTTCCTTCCCCCCCCCCGCTCCCCCCCCCCACTCCCTCCACTCTCCTCACTCCCCTCTGCCCAATGCAAAGTTCCTCCATTCTTCCCTACCCACTCCCACATTATGGATCAGCATCTGCTTGACAGAGAAAACATTCAGCCATTGCTTTGGGAGGTTTGGCTTATTTTGCTGAGCATAATATTCTGCAGCTGTATCAATTTACCTGCAAATGGCATAATTTCATTCTTCTTTAAGGCTGTGTAGTATTCTAATATGTTTATATACCACATTTTCTTTATTCACTCATTCATCTAGGTTATACATTGCTGGTGGGGCAAACTGGTGCAACCACTCTAGAAAGCAGTAAGGAGATTCCTCAGAAAACTTGAAATGGAACCACCATTTGACCCAGCTATCTCACTAATTGGCATATACCCAAAAGACAAAATCAGCATACTATAGTGACATGGCTACATCAATGTTAATAGCAGCTCAATTCACAATAGGTAAACTACGGAACCAACCTAGATGTTGCCTTGGGTTTTTCTCTAGGCTGTTCAACCATCAGTTGCACCAAAAAGATCCAAAATTATTTTCCTGTGTAGAATCTTGTGATTTTTAGATCATCCAAAATAGACTATAAACCTCAGATATCTTTTAGGCTGGTAAGATTCTATTAAATAATAGTAATGCTATTACATTATGAAATACTTTAAAATCCCTAAAGTGGGGTTTCTTTAAATAGATTTTATGGTCAGGCAAATTCACATAAAAAATTCATGAGAAACAAACAAACAAACAAAAAAGAAAAATAAAGTAAATTATGGTTTGCTACATTGCTGCATTTTTTTTCCCCTAGGAGAACTGCAGTGCATATTAACATGTTAGAGGCTCTGAAAAGATTTTCAGTTTAAAATTTTAAAAACAACAACAACAACACTAACAGTTTTTAAATTCCCCAATGGAGCATTCAAAACCCTCCACTAAGGCATGGCGTGGTGGCTCACACCTGTAATCCCAGCAATTTGGGAGGCTGAGACAGGAGGATGGTGAGTTCAAAACCAGCCTCAGCAAAAGTGAGGCACTAAGCAACTCAGTGAGACCTGTCTCTAAATAAAATACAAAATAAGGCTGGGGATGTGGCTCAGTGGTTGATGTCCGTGAATTCAATCCCTGATACAAAAAACAAAACAAAACCAAAAAACCAAAAACCTCTATTATATTTTTACCACTTTTTCATCCTCAGTGCCTGCAATCCTCCTTATAAATCTTTTGTTCTATCCACTCAGTAAATTTTCAACCTTTTTAAAACTTTGACTCTGCCATTTTTTTTTTTTTTTAATTTGGAAAGTTGTAGTTCCTATACCTGCCTATAGGGGACACTGCTCCTAATTGTAGAACCTAAGGGAATCTCAATTCTTTCACTTTCATCATAGGCTAATAGAGGTTGCAGTTTACTTTTTAACTTCTGGAAATACACTAAAACATAGTGTATTTTGATGTGCCTTACAACACCTGGTATGGTGTTTCTCATCAAGTAAGAGTTCAATAAATCTTCTTGGAGTTATCAAAAGAACTATAAGGCATTTGGAACTCAATACATCCATGCCTGGGTTTATATAAATATGTTTAATATTAAGGGCATAGAATTTTATAATTCAGAAGAACAAATAGAAAAGAATCTCATGAAATAGTGATGGCCTTTTATGATGAAGCATTGATGTAATTCAGATTTATTTTTAAAACAAATTGCTCTTATTTAGTCATCCTTGTCCCAAACTTGATGATTGATTTCTAGATGGAAGAGTTACTTTATAGAGATTGTTAAATTCCAGTGAATAGTCTATCCTTTCTCTTTTCATTGTTTTGTTTTAATATATTATTTCCATTAAAAATATATTGGCTGCTGGGCTGGGGTGGTGGCTCAGGGGTAGAGCACTTGCTTAGCATGTGTGAGGCACTGGATTCAGTTCTCAGCACCACATATAAATAAATAAAATGAGATCCATTGACAAATAAAAAATATTTTTTTAAAAAGAAATATATTGGCTGTACCTCAGCCTGCAGTTGGACACTTGGGTTCTCACAGCAAACTGGTCTAAGTTGGTGATTTTGCCCTGTAAATAAATGTAATAATATATTCTTGATCTTCCTGTCAACTTGATCTAGAGAGAAAGGCTTTTGACTTAGATTTTCAAGGTCTTGCTCTGAAGAAGGCTTTCTAAACATTTTAAGTTATGGAGACTGGGGCTTGATTGTCAAGAGTGAGCACGTAAAGGGGATTTGTTTAAAAAAAGTAGCCCCTGCTTCTTTTTTTTTTCCTCCAGAAAAATATAACCCTAACCTCCCAAACTGGGCAGTTTCAGCAAAATCATCATTAGGATCATTTTAGCCAAACTTAAGCCAAACATAAATAGGAAGTCCACTAAAAAAGTTGAAAGAGACAGAAGAGAAAAAAGTGGGTTATTTTAAAATAAGAACAACTGAAATGCTATGTTAAATGATATCTGTGTTTAATAACAAGTCTCTTCCCTACAGAATTTTGTTTCTACCTCTCTCGAAGTTTAATTCCCTCATATTTCATAACTTACAGCTCAATGTCAATAATTAAAGAGATTAATTTTCTAAGAAGGGTGATTATGATTAACAAATTATTCTGAAATCTAATTAAGAGAAGAATGAAGGCATTCATTTAGGGAATATTGTGGTCATCTCAAGAAGTTTTCTTCTGGTTGAAATAAAGTTGGAAAAGAACTGAAGTTTAAAAAATTACTCAAGTGGTTTGTACATACAGAATATGTCATTTGTTAAAAAAGAATTCATTAAGCAATTACCTAGTTAGATCTCATTTTTCCTGCCATCTTCTTTATCTACAGAGTTAATGCCAGGATAAAGGAGCACAATTGTAATTAGCCTACCATTTCTTGGCCCTTTGGTGTTTAGCATCAAATCCCAGAAGAGCTATGATTCAGTACCCAGATGTCTAGTTAAATGCCAAAGGTAAACAAGAAATATAAAGAAAATTATCTTTCTTTCATTGCATAGTGAAATGGATCTATAAGAATGTGCACATGAAGAAACTTGATAGCTGAGTTCTACCTATTTGATGAACGCTGCCATCCCCTCCCTGATGAACTTTTCACCAGATTCCTCATTTAAAAGTTCATTCACTTGCTAGATAAGGATCAGGGATGGCTGTGTTTTGCAATGAAAACTACAAAACACGAAAGAAAGAAATTGAAGAAGACCTTACAAAGTGGAAAAATCTCCCATGTTCTTAGGTAGGAAGAATTAATATTTTCACAAAGGCCATACTGCCAAAAGCACTATACAGATTTAATGCAACTTCTTTTACAATTCCAATGATGTTCTTAACCTTCAGGACTTCATCTAACCCTAATTACCTCCCCAAAACCCAGTTTGTAAATACTATCACTTTGGGGGTTAGAGCTTCCACAAAGGATTTTAAAGGGATGAAAACAGTCCAAACACATTTATCAAAGTATAATGTTTGATTGTTTTAGTTAAATTAATTACTGTTAAATTAAAATTCAAAAGCCAGTTCCTTAGTTATCTAGCAGCATTTCACATGCTCAGTAGCCACACGTGGCTAGTGGTCACAGTGTTGGACAACAGAGATGCAGAATAATTCCATAATCACAGGAAATTCTTTTGAACAGAGTTCATCTACGTATCGACTGCCAAACTATATATCCACCTCAGGACTCCTGTGAGATACAGGCTTCTTTACTGAAATTGCTCTTAACTATTCTCATTGGCTCACTTAGGTTCTTGAGTTACACTTCAACAGTCTGGTCTTTCCTTTTACCTCCCCTTTTCTCAACACTTTATTAGTATATTCAAGAGAGCCTGCACATTACCTTTGACTTCTTTCGTTTCCTTATATATTAGCAAATTCTATCAATATATACCTAAAATTCCACCACCTTTCTTTTCTTACATTTCCTATGTCCTGGTTCTAGTCATCACTGTCTTTTCTTGGATTATTCCAATCATTTCCTATCAGTCTGTCTGATTTCACTTTCGTCCACTCCAATAATGTTTTCCACACAGAACTCACAGTGTTCTTTTAAAGAAGTAAATCCGATTATAATTTTTCTGTATTGAAATGTTTCTCAACCATCCTTAACAGAAAATCCAAACGAATCAGCATGATCCCTACCTACATTCCCTCCTCATGGCACACTATTCTTCCCTGATTACTAACTCCAATCCCATTCGCTACCTATCATTTATGTTAATGCTTCTCCCTATGTTTTTCTTGGCTGGCTTTTTGGCATCTATTTGTTCACATAACTGTTACTTCATATCAATACCTTTTTTTTTTATCTTGGTGGCTCAACAATTCCTCCTCTTTTCTTTATACTTAGGAATTCCTTTACGGTGAATATGTAATACTATATAAATGTATTTGTGTATCAGTTTAATTTCTCTCTTCTTCTATATATAGTCTCTCTGAGGTCAAGGACTTTATGTCTCTGTTTCATTCCGACCACTTAATGCAATGACTGAGAAATGGTAAATTCTTAGTATGAACTATTGAGTGCATGTTTGTTTTGACTTGTGACAAATTAATGAATGATGAGTAGTCACATATCAAAGCCTTGCTAATCAGTGAATATCAGGGATGACCTTTATCAGTGTGAGATATAACCATCAGAGGACCATAATATGTTCTATAAATGATATTGCAGACTTTAATATTTGATATTGGATGTTTCTGGTGGCTTCCCTCCATAAGCCAAACAACTGCTTCATTTTGTTTTGCCCATGCACATAATGATGTGAATTCTAGTGACTGAAAATAATTCTAGTTTCACTTCAAGTATATGAAACATTTGACCAGTATAAAGACTAAATACCTTAACCTCTTTCTAATTTAATATCATTTTCATATGTAATCTCAATATCAGTATTTCTTCCCATAAATGTAACATCTATTGCCAGGCATATCAGGGTTCATCTACATTTGTAGGTGAGCAACTTATTGGAGAGGGAAATTCTCCCACCACACCAAAACTCTATATACAGTTAGGAGTAAATTTGATCACCACAACTCTGCTTACCATGACACATCTGCTTACCATGAGACATTCAACATGAATGTTGCTAAAATTACAAGTACTGCTGCTAAACTTCTATGGATTTGAACTCAAGTTTTCCCACTTTCTGGCAATGGAATAATTATTTAAATTCTCTAAACTCCAGTTTTCTTCTCAATAAATATAGCAGTAAAGTGGAGTTAATAAAAGTTGTATATATTTCATTGTTGTGTGTGTGTATGTGTGCACGTATGTGTGTGTGAACCATTAATGTAAAGTATCATCCAGGCATATAGTAAATTCTTAATAAGCTCCTTTAAAATAAAGGGAAATAAAATAACATCACATTGTTTTATTCAAGTTAATGGCAGAAAATTTAAAAATCAACAGGACACTGTGTACTTTTAGTAGGAAAAACAGCATAGAAAACCTTTGGGAATCAATACTTATTGTAGGCTATTAATGTTTAGAAGGCATAAATCCTGTCAATTAGGAGTTTTTTGAGTAGACAGAACATCTTGATTTTTTACTATATCTCTTAAAGAATAGGTATAGAATTTTTCTTTAAAATATTTTACTTTTGGAGGTGAGGTGAGTTAATGTATTTCAATGAATGTTCTAAGATTGTTTAAATATCAATTCTGAGTAATTAATTTAGATTGTTATATCAATAAAAAAGTGTTTTATCTGCTACCACCATCAACCTTTGAAAATGTGACTTCTGCCTTCCCAAGAGCCCTCACTGACATCAGCTGTCTTCGGAGCGTATTTCAGCATGCAATTAGAGAAACGGTGGTTTGAGTTAAGTGCAGTTTTTGAGATTAATGCTTCTTTTCAAAAATTTGTTTAAATCTGCTCTGGAAAATTCTTAAGTACTATTTTGGCCTTCTCTTCCTCCTGAGGTTCATGGGCAACTTAGCTGTAAAAGCCAATATAGCTTAGATTATGGGTATGGCAGTTCCAAGGAATCCTAAATAGTGTTTTTCAAATATTGACATTTTGAACCTGATAATTCTTTGTTGTGTGTTGGTGGGGGGAGGTGTCCTAGGCAAAGAAAGATGTTTATAGCATCATTCCTAACCTCCACTGATTTGACAATAGGAGGACTATCCCAATTTTGACAACTAAACTTGTTTTCAGACAATGTCAATGTCCCCAGCATGGAGAGCTGGGAGTGGGGGTAGCATTGAGAACTATGGTCCTTAAGGATATTCTCAGAAACACTGACCAGGGAATCACAGGTTCTTTTACTCTGGGATCAGCTAAAAACTGGATCTTTTCCCTTAAGAGTTTTCTGAAAAAGTCTAAACTCATTATTCCTTCATTATCTATCTACTTAGTATTTTTATTTATTCTTATTCTTTTGCAATTATGTGAATTCTTTATAGGTGTTGTTGTTGGTTATTCTTTCAATACATATACTTTAGTTATCCCAGTAATCTTTTAATGTTTTGGAGATCAGGAATTATTCAAAATGCACTTTATCTAATTTCATGAGGAAGGCAGGTACTGAAGCACATCTTTATCTACCTAGTAAACACCACATCTACAGGTACCAACAGAAGATTTTTGATTATCGAATGAAAACTTATAAGACAGCATATTTTCTAGCTAGATTCCTTCCATTACTTTCTCTTTAACTATGGAAGCTGGTTAATTCCATTAGATCAGTATGATTGCTTTTTACTCTACTCAAAAGTGTGCTTTGGAAAGGTTAAACATTAATACAGTTCATCTATGTCATTTCAATAGAGAAAAATATATGTGTTGGTGTTGTTTTTAATTTAAGAACAATAGATTGTGTCTGAGAGGGAACAGAAGTTACTAGTTTGTAACCTGGTCTTAATTTGGGAAGTTAAGTTATACAGCTCTAAGAGTAGGAATAGGTAATGGAAAGACAAGCACACTTAAAATATGAAAGACCTTGGATGTGATTCTTTCCTGTTCGGCCCTGGGAAGTCCCTCTGAAGTCACGGGGAGGTCCCTGAGCCCAGCTGGGACAGGAGCAGCCCCTGCACTTCCATGAAGACATCTACTTGGATGGCTGTTAAGTGGGGCCAGTGAACTCATTCCTAATAACCAGTCGATTCCTTTTAGTTCATTTTCCAGGGCAAGATTAGATCATGTTGGAAAACCTCACCAAATAACCTTATAAAAAGAGATGAACTCACTCCCAATTTTCATCAGGTTCTGAAGCAAAACCATAAAAACCACTATCCCACCTCAGGCTACTGAAAATAAATTTGCATTTCATTCTCAGGCACAGAAATATCTCTAGGCAAATAATTTCAGTAAGAGGAGCTCCTGTGTTTGCTACTTTCTCTGGAAACCTATTTTCCTTGACTCTTGTTCTGGAGACCCATTTGGCCCAGAGCCACGCAGGTTTAAAAGCAGATAAGGTTTAAAAGCACCTCAGGGAATCGATGTTCCCAGTTGTGAAAGAAGTCAGAGCCCTTCCAATTCTTTCTTCCAATAAAGAATTGAGGTGGTTGGTTACAGTCAGTTCTTCAGTTACTTCCTAGCTGGGTTGTCTTCTTTAACAAATAATAGTAACTGTTTCCCAATCAGAAAGTTCTTATGAATGGAGCACTTCCTCAACTTACCAATCAAGCACCAGAGGTGGCAAAGGCCCTTGTTTGTTAGGTGCCATGAGAGTGAGTGAGTCCAAAGGGCAAAGAGCATGTTACATGGCTCAAGATCCACAGGCTTTATTCATGCTGATTACTTTATTGAAATTTAATTTACATTCCATAAAATGCACAAATCCTAGTTTTGTAGTCAATTTTGTGCTGCTGTGACCAAAAGACCTGATAAAAACTGCATAGAGGAGGAAAACTTTATTTTGGCTCAGTATTTCAGAGGTTCAGTCCCCGGTCGGCCAATTCTGTAACTCTGGGCCCAAGTTGAGGCAGAACATCATGGTGGAAGGGCCTGGCAGAGGGAAGCTGCTCATAATATGGCAACTGGAAAGCAGAGACAGAGCTTCTTCACCATGAACAAAATATAAACCTCAAAGGTATATCCCCAGTGACCTACTTCCTCCAGCCACAACCTCCCTTCCTAGAGTAATGACTCAGTTAATCCTTGTCAGTGGATAATCCACTCATAGTGATAGCTTTCATGATCTAATCATTTCACCTTGGAACCTTCTTGCATTGTCTCTCACACATAAGCTTTTGAGGGACACCTCATATCTAAACTATAACACCAAGGTATACAGTTCGGTGGATGTTTATATGTGTGAATCCCTGCCATCCAGATTACAAATGAATTATTCCATAACTTCAGAAAATTCCTCAGCACCCTCTCTCATCAAGCTTCTACCTTTCCTCCAAGGTCAACCACTGTTCTCAACTTTTAGTGCCATAATTTTTTGTTTGATTTTCATGCAAGAAAAATCACACATATGGGGGTAGGAATGATGGTAGAATGAATCCGACATTTTTACCCTATGTGCCTATAGGATTACATGACCTGTGTAAATTTACATCATGTACAACCAGAAGAATGAGAAGTTATACTCCATTTATGTTTGATGTGTCAAAATATATTCTAGTGTCATGTATAACTAATTAGGACAAACTTTAAAAAAAATAATCATTTACTATGTATTATTTCTTTAGAATTTTTTTTGGTTCATCATAATATTTGTGAAATTGTACTATACTGTTGCGTATTAGTTGTTTTGTCCTCTTTTATTTCTGATTTTATTCATACAACCTTATTGTATGAATTTAACACTATTAGTTTAGTCATTCTGACATTTAAGGGTTTTTAAATGTTTTCATTTTTATTAGTGCATTATAGTCATACATAATATTGGAGTTCATTTGATATAATTATACATGCATGAAATGAATGTACTTTTCTCTAATGCCTAGTATTTGTTCTTCCTTCCTCTAGGACTTTCTTCCTCCCACATTTTCTTTTTTCCTCAGTTTGGGATTGTTTTAAACCAGGATTTTATGAATATTCATTTGCCAGTCAGTTTGTGGGACACTGCATTTATTTCTCCAGTGTGCAATGACAAAGTCATAGGGTAAAAGTGTAGTCAACTTTATAAGAAACTGCCAAATACCTTTTAAAGTAGTGGCATTCTTTTACGTTCTCAAATCAACAATGCATGAGTTCTAGTTGTTCTGAATTTTGCCAATACTTGGTATTGTCAATTTCCCTTTGATGGACAGGATTTAATAAATCTTTAGTGCCAATTTCATTTTAGGCAATAGTACCCATGGACAAAATGGAAAGGAATGCTAAAGGAGCATTTAAAACTTTCTGGTTGAGAAGATGTTCCCATTTTTCTCGTTCAACTTGCTAGACTTTGTTTTAATCAACATTTTCCTCCTTATCTACAAACTCAAAAGCAGCTGTTTGACAAATAATGCTTCTTGCTCTAATTCTAGGGAAAGGCTTTAAGTAACTATTTTTGCTCACAAACCATTAGCATATTTTATTCCTAAATGGATCCATATTTTTCACTGTCCTTTAAAAGCATCCCCCAAACACCCACAATTAAATCTGTTCTATAAATTGTAAGGGACTGGGCTGGGGATGTGGCTCAAGCAGTAGCGCGCTTGCCTGGCATGCGTGCGACCCGGGTTCTATCCTCAGCACCACATACAAACAAAGATGTTATGTCCGCCGAAAACTAAAAAAATAAATATTAAAATTTCTCTCTCAAAAAAAAAATTGTAAGAGACTAATGTTGCCATAGTAAGTTTCCTAATTAAAATACTCTCCAGTTGATATTTATTGATAGCAAGATTCTGGTTACTAATTCAAAGGGTGTATTTTTCGTTCTGAATATATCACACCAATGGTACTTATTTTAAAATTGTTATTTTGTAGATTGAAAATAATAGCTATCTTCTTTAATGATTTTTAATTTTTGATTTTAAAATAACTTTGGACTTGCATAAAACATTAAAAAATAGAAATAAATTATACTTTCTTTAGTTAGATTCTCTAAATTTTTATATTTTATCAGTTATGCCTTACTGTTTTTTGACTACCCACATCCTTTTTCTGACATTTCAAAGTAATGTTGCTTTTTTTGACATTTGAAAGTAAAACACAGTATTTCTTTATTCGTAAGTACTTGTGTTTCCTAAAACTAGATGTTCTTTTAACCAACCATAGTACAAAGATCAAAATAAATCATTATTATAATAGTATTCCATAGCATACTGACCTTATTCAAATATTTCTAATTGTATCAATAATTGCCTTTATTTTAAAATAAATAAATGAATTTTCCTTATCCAGGAAACAATCCATAGTAACTTGTAATTATTGTTCCTATCTCTTTCTTTTCCTTTTATGCTGTCTTGTTCTGTGTTTCACTCATCACCTTGCCATTTTGAGGAGTTTGGGTCATTCATTTTGTGGGATGCCTCTCCATTTAGGTTTGTCTGATGCTTCCTCATAATTAAATTTACATCTTTGTTTGTGGAAGCAATTCCCTGGATAGACTGCTGCATCCTTCTCAGCACATCAAATTAGAGACACAAAATGTTTATTTGTCCAAATATTGCTGATGTTAACTTTGATCACTGGTTTAATGTAGTGAAGATAAGATTTCTCTGCACTAAAGTTACTCTTCTCCTCTTTGTAGTTTACTATGTGTCTTGAGACAGTACAAATATCCCTTTGTTCATATCAACAACACCCATTGGTGATATATTCCTGAAACAATTGTTAGCAAATTGATTGCCAAATATTAAATCTCTACATATATTGTGTCTTCTATTTTGTTACCTGTGATTCTGTTCTAAGAAAAGGATCCTTCTTTCCTACCATATATTTGTTTACTCATTCATTTTATATGGACTGATGGATTCTCATTTTATGCTATGGATGCTATGGATTATTATTTTTTATTATCATTACTTTTTTCAATGGTCAAATTTTCCTACATCCTTAGATAATTTAATTTTTGAAACCATTATGAAATTATATACTTTGTATTAAGCTGTCATCATTAGACTCTGTGTAGCAAGGCTAATTCATCATGATTGAGATCAATATGCAATATGTATAAATAGTATGTATAAATATATATATATATATATATATATATATATATATATATATATATATATATATATATAATCTATTTAAGTTCTATTTAAATAAATTATTTATTTAAATAAATATATACACACACACACACAATTTCTCTATTTAAATAGACTCTATTAGGCAGATCATGCCTTAATATCTGGAATCTGGGAATCTTCAAATTACATGGCAATAGGAACTTGCCAGATAGAATTGTTTACTAGTTAGCTAAATGTATATAAAAGAGATAATTGAAATGGAACAATGCAATCGTGTGGGTACTTCACAGCTGAAATGGTGAAGGCTGAAGATTCAGAGAAGGAGGCCTGAGAAGGAATTGATTTGCCTTGTCAGCTTCGACAATGAAGGTGACCACAAGCCAAAGAATGTGGGTGACCCTAAGAAGTCCCGAATAGCCTTCCATTGACAGTCAGCAAGGAAACGGGGACATTGGGACAGAAATGGATTTCTTCCAACACTCTGAAAGGCAAGGCAACAGAGTCTCCTCCAAAGCCACCAGAAAGGACCACAGGCTTGCCACCCACTCAATTTTAACTCAGTGAGACCAGGTCAGATGCTTGACCTACAAAATTGTAAAAGAAAGATCTGGGTGCCATGGTACATGCCCATAATCCCAGAGGCTCAGGAGTATTTTGAGTTCAAAACCAACTTAGCTAGGCCCTGAGCAGCTCCCTGGTACCAAAAAAAAAAAAAAAAAAAAAAAAAAAGTAAGGGAATCAGTTTGTCTTACTTTGAGCCAATAAAGTTAATAAGTCTGTGGTGATTTCTTTTCATAGCAATAGAAAGCCAGTACATAGATTATGCATATGTATTTGAGCTGTCATCTACCTACACAAGATTTGTTATATATTTTTTCATTCTTTCTCTTTGTCTCTCATTCTCTGCATCTCTCTAACTCTTTTTTGTTTGTTTGTTTCAGTTTGTTTCTACTATGTCTTGGTTTTTATTTTTTTCTCTCTCCATATAATCTATTCTACTTATGGAGTTTAGTGAGTAACTTAAAGTCTTCCCATACAAGCCAGGAAGATAGGAATATAGTAGCAGAACTTCAGTAAACATGAATTAGTGGCAAGAAATCTTTGAAATTTTGAAAGCTGGATTTCTAATCTTATTTTATTTTGCAATTTGTTTTTGCTGCTTCCTTAGGGGAATCACTTAAAATGGTTTTGACTTGCATATTATGTAAAAAATCTCCAAAGACTTGCTTTGCCAAGCCGAACATAACATGCTGATATTTTTCTCAAAAGACTTTAATATAGCAATCAGTCTTTTTAAAAGTAGCATGTTCCCCACACTGAAAAGCATCATTGAAACCTGTGGTAAATATTATTAAATATGTTGGAACAGGTTTAAAAGCTTAATGAAACATGGGGGTACAAACCAGTATTTTTATTTCTAGGTGAGATTGGTTGATTGGGTGGGTATCTGTAAATTTGTTATTACCATATTCTGGAAAAGTGGTGGCTAAATTGTATTTTTATAAATAAAAACATGTATTAGAGTCCTGACTGGCATCAGATTATGAAATAATATGGCAAATTGTTAATCATCCATTGATAATGGGTTTGTGTGTGTATTATTTAAAATTGAGCACAAGTGTATTTTTAAAAAAATTAAGTGACATTATTTTCAATGGTTTATTGAAGTATGAAGTAGATGTTAAAAGCAGAGAAAGTTCAAATTTTCTTTATAATGTATGGGAATGTGTTTATTCACAAGTTTTAACTCACAAATGCTGTTTTAAAGATTTCTATACATCTCAAATCACAATGAAAATTAAAATTAAATGAAGGCAATTTATTATTTCCTTTTTTCCCAGTTCTTGACCATTTAGCCATTTTTGTGTATCTGACATCATGAGAATTTATTCACACAAAACAACTTTATGTGTGTAAAGATGATGTTGACACTTCACAATGGCTTGCATGTTTCTTTTCTGTAATTTTTCATCCTTCTATTATTTATTGCACTATAACTTCGTATTTAAATTTTTTAAATGAGAAATTTGTGGCTATTGAGTCCCTGAGAAGTTCAAAGTTCAAGGGCACCAAGAGGACTGTTAAACTTGTCAGTAGAAATTTACAAAAAATAAAATGTTCTATACTACTGACAGGAGAATCACAATGAGAACATACAGTCAGGGAAAATAAAAATATCCTTAGGAGATTTCAGTAAAGATGATTCTTCAAGTATATGGAAATTTACCTGGTGAAAAGTGGAAGGGAATAATGGATGGAAACAAAGAGGTACTAAAGAAGACATGAAAGAATGACAGTATTACAATTGCAAATAGTTGAGGCTCTTGATCACAGTGTGGAGATGTAGATGTTGTGAAATTGAAGCATTCTTCCTGTCTTTTCTGAACAGTCCATATAGACTCATGCTTCTAGCTCCTTTAAGGCAGTTCAAATTTTCTGTTTAGTATACTTTGCATTTCTTATTGTATATGACTGTGGGAAATGGCATACAATATATTTTAATTTGCTCTGGATAAAACCTGGAACAATAGGTCTTGTCTCATCCTGTGCCTACAGATCAGTTTGAAAATTATGTGAAATGTAAATTGATTCTATAGTCTAGCTATTGTGAATTGAGCTGCTATAAATGTCGATATGGCTGAGTTTTGTAGTTTCCTCATATTTACTGATAAGCCTTCTTATTCTTAAATTTCAAATGTGCTAATATGCTTTTTGAGCAATATATAGCATGTTTTGTTGCTGTTGTTTTTTAATCCATTGTGATCATTTTGTTTGGATTATCGAAGTTTTTTTTTTTTTTTAACTTTGAGATGGAGTCTCATTTAGTTGTTTAGGATCTCACTAAGTTGCTGAAGCTGTCCTGGAACTTTTGATCCTCCTGCCTCACCCTCCAGAGTCTTTGGAGTTACAGGCATGTGCCCCCATGCCCAATTTAATTAAACTACATTGAATGTATATTAGGTTTATAGCTACATCTTATTATTTATCTTTAGTTAATTTCATGTATTTTATAATGTATAAAATGATTTTTCTCTGCCTTGTTGCCTTTTTTTGATTAAAAAATGTTTTCTATTAATTTATTTTTTACATTTTTACCAGGTTATTTTTGTACTGCTGAAATAACAACATGCATTCTTGTTTCATGTAAGTCCATTGGAATTCGTTGCTTTGTCATTTAATAGATATTCTGTGATTTTCAGATACTTGAGCTTCAGTTACTTCATTCCCACATTTTTTATATTCTTTTGAAATATTTTAATATTGTATGTATTTAAAGCCCAAAGGATATTATCACTTTTATTTGTGCAATGGGTAGTCATTCACTCATTCATAATATCAATTGAGGTGATCTTAAATACCTCCAGATAGGATTTATGTTTGCCTCTATCAAGCAATTTGGAGAGATGTGTTAAACTTAATCTATTCTGGGATTGGGGAAGTCAACCTGGGCTTAATTCTCATAAGTTTTTTTTTTTTGTGTGTGTGTGTGTGTGTGTGTGTGACCAAGATTAAAAACTAGTCTTTGCACCTTAAGGGATTTCACCTGAAAGTCTGAGATGACCTGGGCTTTCTTACTCCATGGCAGGCTCTGAGTTCTGAATTCTTCTATCCACTCCTGGGAGAATGCTTGGAGCATTAATTAGCTCCTTAGCCACTTGACCACTATTTTCTTTTTTGGATTCTCTGTCCCTGTCTTTTTGCCTTGCTTGTGGTTTTAGTACCCAGGTGCACAAGAAGATCCTAGATGGTATAATCTTGTTTTCTAGATGACATCAATCTAAACTCAAGGAAATTTTTCTCTTTTGAATTCACCATTTATTACTTTCAAAGTCATCCATCCTCTGGAACATATCTTCATTGAGTTGAGAATTTTTGCAAAAAGGCAAATACAGTCCTAACCAGCAATTTCTACTATATATCTCAAAAAATTATCCTGCCCCTTATTCATAAGTATTAAATTTGGCCATATTTAGAAAGTCATAACATGTGTTCCTATGCTGTAATTGATAGAATCATTCAACAAATCTTGCTTGTTACCATTTCTGTTACAAACTTCTCAACAAAGTCTTGATCTTAAAGATGCACTGGATGATGATGCTGTTTCTATGTGAATAAGCAATCCAGTGTGTGACATTTTGATTTCAGTGTCTTTTTAAAGACTTTAATTTTCTGAGATGGAACAGAATGACATTGACATTACATTTAACTACCTCTATGGATTAATTTAATTAAAATTAAAGTTTAAAGCACTTGAGAAAAGTATGATGTAAAATTTTGGTCTATCAATAAAGATTTGCTGACCTGTACATCTAGAGAGTAAGTTTTCTGAGTATACAGAGTTAACTTGTTCCTAAGTGTCTTTCATGCTAATTATTTTCCATTTGCCTTCCTACATCTCTTCCCAACCTTACTTTTTCCTGTTTTGTGTCCTGTCAAACTGACTCCTACAGTCTTCATTATTTGGTGTTCCTGTCTCCCCACCAGTTCAACCAATGGGACTCTGGAAGGAGATACAAGGAAAATCAAGTTGTCAAAGTATTTCTTATCATGGCTATTCTCTGAATATATTGTGTTTTTCTTTCAATATAGCTTAAAATCCATGTGGAGTATATTATCCTCAATTCTTCCATTTTTCCCTTCATATTTAGGGAAAATAATCATGTCCATGTATTTCTTTGTTCACTTCCTATGCGCTGGTCAAATTCTAATCCACATTCCTTTCTTTGAGGACTCTTCAAAATGTCAGGTGAAGGTGGCACAAGAGGATTCCAGGAAGTAAGAAGATGAAAGGAAAAAGCATTGAGGGTTGAAAGGGATCGACATATCATAAGAAGGAGTGTAAACCCAGTGATGTTGAGCAGTAGAGCCAAGGGGAATAAAGCGCGAGATGTGCTTAAAGGAACTGGCAGAAGGAAAACCATGCAGACCCTGGTAGGTTAAGAAAAAGGGTTTGTATTTATTTTTAAGTGCAATGGAAGGCCACTTTAGGTGACATATGGGTTGGTCGAAAATGACACTGATGAACTTGGCAGACCACTCTACTGAGTACTAGTATTTTTTTTTTCCAGAAATTACAATGATCTGGAGCATGTTGAAGTAGAAAACAATTGGAAGGAATCATATTTTGAAGGTGGACTGAAAGAAATTGCAACAAACTCCCAAGACTATTAATTTACTCATTACATAGATATATGCTTATTAAAAGTTCCCTATATGCTAAGCCTTGAATGAAGATATGACAACAGATCTTAACAAATAATTTCAGTCAATTTTATTATTAACGTGTTAAATTCTGTGAAAGAAAAGTAACAGGGGTTTGAGAAACTTTATAACAGGTGTTCCTAACCAGGGTGGATGTTTAGAGATGACCTCATTAATATGATATCTAGGATGAGCCCTGGAGCATATGCATATTTTAGAAAGCAGTAAAGAATATCTAAATTTTGGTACTCCCATAAGCATATCCTGAGACAAGTATTCAAAGTATTTTTGTTGTTGTTGTTGTTGTTGTTGTTTGGGGTAGGGGGCAGATGATGCCTGGAAATACTAAGATAGAACCAAGGAATAGGACCGGAGGGCTAGTAACCAATTCAGACTGTGATATCAAGGATCTACCACTATGTTTAACTGGGACTGAACCCTGTGGGAGAAACATGGAAATTGTGTAGAACACAGGCCTCGAGATGGTACCACCAGGGAGATAGTTGTTACTGGTTGAAGATTGACCCTGGGGTGTTCACTGTCAAAACCACAGGATTAGAGTGGATTTCTTGGTTTTGAGGAAACTTTCAAGTAGAGATGCACATTCTGGCAAATACAAGTCATATCATGTGAACTGACTGAAGACAGAGGAATTTAGGTAAATCATTGACAGCAGCTGCTACCAATGTTGAAACAGAATCACAAGTACAATAACCGCAAAGGCTTTGTTTGGGATTGGGACTAGGTTTGATAGTCGTAGAACAATAATGCTGCATTTTAAAAGGTAAAGGATACAGCCTGAAGAGGATTAGGATAGAAGACAATTTGGAAGCAGAGAATGCATTAAGCTGTAAGTAACACAATTCTACTATCAGTGACCAAATATGGGTTTATTTATTTTTCCGCATAAAGGAAAGTGTGGAGCTAGGGACCATAGAAATTTTCTGGTCATTCCCTAGTGCTATCAAGGACCCAAGCCAAAGTTTCCTTCCTGTTCTTTCCTTCTATGCTGTGCTTGTTAGATTGTTGTGTGGTTAAATTTAAAGGTGTCAATTTGACTGGCTCATATGGTGGCCAGATTTTGGTCAAACTTTATTCTAGCTGTGAGGGTGATTCTGAAAGAGATTAACATTTGAGCTGGTAGACAGATTACCCTCCCTATGTGGGAGAGCTTCATGAATTGATTAAGGCTAGAATAGAACAAAAAAGGCTGAGTCAGAGAGAACTCCTTCTTCCTGAGTACCTTTAGGCTGGGGCATAAATTTATTTTTTCCTTGCATTTGAACTCAAACTCAAACATAGCTGTTCCTGGAATTAAGACCTGTTGGCCCTTAGACTCCATCTAACTCTTGGCTCTCCTGGTTATCAGATATTTAGATTTGAACCACAACTAAATGTTGGCTCTCCTGTGTCTCCAGCTTGACACAGGTCTTAGGATATGTCCCATCCATAATTCCTTTTAATAAATATTTACTTATTAAATATTTATTTCATTCACACATTCTATTTGTTCCTTTCTCTGGATAACTCTGCTACCATTTGTGGCATTCTAACGGGATACATTGTCATCCCAAACTAAATTATTAAAGGGGACAAGGTGACATAGACTGAGAGAAAGTATTATCAACCACACCTCCTTTAAACATAGCAATGTAAAGCTGTAGATGGAACTAAGATTTCTCTCTCTCTCTCTCTCTTTTCTAACTTCTTAAGAAATGAAGATATTCTGTGGATTGTTCCATTGTTTCTTTCCCTTTCTTGACTGACATCTTACCCCCCTATTGATTCTTCTGACAATGGTTTTCCCACAGCAAACTCTGGAATAGTACCAGGAAATTGTAAGCATCTTGGATGTTCAAGGGTCAATCAGCGCACCTCATTTGCTTCCTACAAAATTCTAATATTTCCACATTGGTCAAATGGCTTTCACTTTTTTTACACATCAGGAATAAGAGGTTCAGTGTGGTTGTTGGATAATCTTTGGACTGTGTGACAAGCACTGTCATTCTCAGAAAAAGCATGATACTTCATTATTCTTTCATCTTAGAACACAATGAATTACTTTTCAGCTAATAGGGTTGTTATGGTTTAGGTATGAGGTGTCTTCAAAAGTTCATGTGTGAGATCATGCCATAGTGTAGAGGTGAAATGATTAAGTTATGAGAACTGTGACCTGATCAATGGATAAATTCACTGATCTGGATTATCTGGGCGGTAACTACAGTCTGGTGTAGCTGGAGGAAGTAAGTCACTGGGGGGTGCCTCTGGGATTTTAATTTTGTCCCTGATGAGCAGCGCTCTCTCTCTCTCTCTCTCTCTCTCTCTCTCTCTCTCGGCTTCCTAGTTGTTATATTCTTATCTGCTTTCCTCCATCATGCCCTTCTGCCATGATGTTCTTTCTCACTTCAGGCTAAGAGGTATGGGATCATCCAACCATGGAATTAACCCAGGAAGCAGGAGCCAAAATATGATTTCCTCCTCTAAGTTGTTCTTGTCAGGTCTTTTGGTCATGTGACAAAAAAGCTAACTAAAATAATAGGTATTTTTAATTTTTTTTTTTGTTTTTTAGATGAACACACAGTATTTTTATTTATTTTTGTGTGGTGCTGAGGATCAAACCCAGTGCCTCACATATGCGAGGTGAGTGCTTTACCACTGAGCTACAGCCCCAGCCCAAAACAATAGGTTTTGATGGAGAATTTCAGAGCTAATCCTCACAACATCTCTCTCATTATTGTGTTCCTGGTAGAAGTTTTCTGAATCCGAACACTGAAACTACACACATTGTATTCTCAAACTACATACGTTATCTACACTATATATTACATTATGTGTATGCATTATAGATAGGGTAGCAAAGAGAAGATTATGTAGGAATGAAAACTGTGAAAGCTATAAGCAATTATGATGCTTTTGTGCAGAAATTTATTTGTATCTCAAGAGAAACATCAAATTTATTTTTATTGTTATGTTATTTTGGTTATCACTATCATTATATTGGATTAATTAATTAGTTTATTTATTCATTGCTATAGATTGACCCCAGGGCCCTCAGGTATGCCAAACATGTGCTTTAACACTGAGCTATGTCCCCATCCCCTTCATTATTATTTTAAAACAAAGCAAGTTTATTATTGCCATAAAATGTCCCCAGGGATTCTTAACTAAAATGCTATGTTCCTGTTATCCAAGGTGTGCACTTATATATGTCGGTGTGTGTATGTATTACACACACATTCTTGTGTTTCTTTGGATTATGTCCCTATTGGTTTAGGAAGGATGGGTATGGATATAGGCAGCGTAAGCTTCTATTCAAAATTTACTCTTGAGTGAGAACTTGGTTCCCCAACTTTGTGTTTCCTTTGCTGGTTTCTTAAAGTTGGTGGGAAATTCTAGTCCTGAAACAAATGCTAACATTGATTTCTGTGAGTTATCTAGAACAACTGGGTGAGTCAGAACTAATCAGTCCTCTGTATGAAAAGCTCATCAGAGCAAGAGGAGGAGACACAAGATCCAGCTAAGAGGAAGTTGATTGAATGTTTCCTCTTCAATTTTGGGAGTTTCCAAAGAAATAAGGTTGTGAGCCTATTGGGCCTAATTTTTAATAGAAAAGCAAGACAGAGAGTTATTTTCCACCATCTATAACATATATGCCAAATTTCCCATTGAAGACAACCTTGTATAAGAGAAGACTGTGAGTCATTTTTCTTGTCCAGCCATATTGCTTTTCAACAGTGGTCTACAGCCACCCCACACACCCTGCCACATTTTTTAAAAAAAATGTACCTCATGTTCTGTGCCACTAAGATAATGATAGAGAATAAGCCTAATCAGCCTTGTTTAGAGAGCCTAATTTGTGAAAATTTACGCAAAGACATTATATCAGCTAAGACTCTATACACAAATACATTCCACTCAAATCACAATTTACCTACTATGCTTTTAATGATAGGTATTCTCTGTCTGGTCAAAGTTGATTTTCAAACAGATAAGCTTTAATTTTATGGATTCTCTTAACTAGCTCCACTGGTTACCCTGTTTCCTTTATACTTTGTGCAGCATAATGAGTAACTTGATACCCGCCTCATATTTTATGGGCACATAATTCACCTCAATTCCAGATGCAGGAGAGTTATTCCTGCTTGGCTTCCCAGTATCCCCTCCACAGTCTCAATTATATGATTATTTAACAGCCAGTTGAATTCCCAGACCAAGCCATCAAGGTCTACATCTTTAATTGCCTAACTGTTTGTTCTAACATGTGGCTTTCAAACATCCTGCTGGGTCAAGTTTAATTGAAAAAAGATGGCTTTCCCATCCTGAGAAGACTTTATAAGGATAGAGTATGAGCACTGGGTCAATGAGATAACATATTTCTAATGTATTTTAACTTAAATATGTATTTATTATATCTTGTGGGCCTGTATATACAAGTTTGTATTTATTTAAATATATATGCTCATATATATGTGTGTGTATGTATGTGTGTGTATACACACACATACACACACACACTTTTTATTGTTAAAAGTATTGAGAATTGAGTCTTCTTTTGTGCCCAAATCTACCTTTTGTTATAATTGAATTGATGAACAGGCAAAATAAATCTGGGATGCATTAAAAGATTAATTTAACAGATATAATAGAAAGCTAAGTTGCACCTACTGTTGTTGCACCCAGTATCTTCATAACCTCTTATTAAACATCCAATAATATCAAAGATGGATATTGGCATAATAGATATAAAGCATCAGGGGCTTATGATAAAATGTCTGGATGCTTGATAGGTCAGAAATATCTGTTATTTTTTAAATTTTTTGATTTGGAAAAATAAAATTTAACTGAATCTTTTTTGACTAAGTCTGAGCTTATCTTCCAATGAAGGAGGAAGCAAGTTACACATTGGCATCAGTTTTTCACTACTGTGTATCTACACTGGCTTATAGTGGCCGAGGTGGACAATGTGTGGAGTCCCAGGAAGTGTTGGCACTGAGATTTCATCAGCACCTGCCTCAAGAGCACTTCATTTTCAGCAAACACTGCCAGGTAATTGTTTTCCTCTGACTCCTACAGTCCCTCCCTATGTGGTGAAACATCAAATCTCAAATAAAAGTCAAAGCTCAAGTACTTTTCAGATGGCATTTTTAAAATGTATCACTAAAGACAAGAGTTTTCTTTTCTTCTGTATCTGGGGTCTCCCTTACCCATTCTTTCCCTTTCAAAACATCAAAAATTCTTCTTTATAATGAAAACTCTTGGAAGAATTTTTTAAAATTGATTAAAAAACATGAAACCAAATATAAAAAAATTAATTAAAAAAAATGTACTGGACACATGAAAAGAAAGCAGGTTGAAAGTATTTTTATGTTGATATCAAATAATAAGTCAGGTCACAAAATGTCTCTTTTCCAATACTTTATACATGGAATAAAAAGCAATGAAAATTAGCAAAATATCACTACCAAAAATTAAAATGAAATGTGGCAGAACCTAATGCTCTAAACTTTAAAGATAAGAAAGGGAGAAAAGTAAAAGACATAAAGGCCCAAATACAGACAGACTATTAATGTTATGATCAGTGTCATCAAAACCCAGGTTTTAAAGACCTAGTGGCCAGTCTGTGGCACTAATAGGAGTAATGATACCTTTCATGTAGAGCCCACTGAAAGGAGGTGAGGTCACTAGGGATGTGCCACTTAAGAAAATTCGGGTTGTCTGCCCAGTTCCACTCTCTCTTTGCTTCCTAGTTTCCATGAGCCAGACTGTCCCCTTCTGCCATGGGCTCCTGCTATGATGTGCTACCACAGGCCCAAAGCAACAAGACCAAGTTGTCCTGCCCCAGAACCTCTGAAACTGTGAACCAAAGGAAACCTCTCCTCTTTATAATTTGATTTATTTCTGATACTTATTATAGTAACAGAAAGCTGATTAACACACAGACCAACAGGAAGAAATTTAAAAAAAAAAAAAAGGAGGACGAAATGGAGGGAAAGTGGAAGGAAAGGGATTCTTGTCAATTTATGCAAAGTTTTATTGAAAAAACTAAAAAAGTAATTGTATTTGTCAGGGTTTTCTAAAGGAACTGAATCAACAGGAAGTATAATTATAAAAAGGGGACTTATTAGGTTGGCTTACATGACCAGAAGCTGGATTGTCCACAATGGATGTCTACAGGCTGGAAGAACCGGTAGCTGTACAGTCTAAAATGCTGAAGCCCCAGAACAAGAAGAAACCAATGGTGCTAGCCTAGTCCAAGATCAAAGGCTTCTGGAGAATCACTGTCAGAGTCTGCTTTGGAAGAGTGCTGAGAGCCACGGCCGAGTCTGTATGGCCCCTGGCATTTTGCCAACAGTATTGATTGACAGGCGAGGCATTACTATCCGCCTCTGCCGCAACTTTTGAGTTCTCGCACTATTTTGGAGTTCTCTTGGGGATTTCCGGGGATTCCCCGAGAGTTCCCATTGGTTGGGGAAGTGCAGGAGGAGGGATTTCCGGGAGAGATATTTCCGGCTGGGGGTTCCTGGACAAGCCTCGTGGCGTTCGGGAGGATTCCCCGGGAGCTGTGTGAAGTGTTTTCCTGCAGTTTAAAAATAAAGTTTGTTCCTGCTTCAGTGGCTTGTGATTTGTGCCCAGCCAGACTGCGGCATTTGGCGGCCCGTGCGGGGAACGTCTGAAGCTTCGGGGGTAAGTGAAATTGCTTGACCCTAAGGGAAGGCGAGAGAATGGGTGACCATTTTAAAAAACAATGTGTTCTTGTTTTGATTTGTTTTGTGTTTGTTTCAAGCTGCCTATCCCTAGAATTTTCTCAGGCAGATTGGGAAAAATGGATGGCTCAAGGTTTGAAGTTGTTCGCCCCTGAGGAAGAGATAGAAATAGACCACAAATGCACATGTCAAGAAAATAGGAAAATTGATACAACGATTTTTTGTTCCGTTTTTGTTTCATTCTGTTTCGGTTTTGTTTTGTGTTATCTTATTGGGTTGCGTTATCTTTATAACAGATTAGAAATTAGTAAAAAACAAACTGAAAGAGTGTTAAGTAAATTGTTAGAGGTTCAGACCATGGAGAAAGACATTTTAGATCAAGCAAAAGAGAAGGTCTCTCAAGCTAGTCAGACAGAGGAAGAAAATTTAAAGGAAGAAAGCTTAGAGGAGAAACAGCTATTAGGGAAAAAGCTAAAACAGGAGGCTGCTACTAACACCATTCTATCACCAGAGGGTGTAATTCAACCAACAGCTCCCCCTATGGAGATAGCTGAGTGGCCCTCAAACCCTGTAGTTGATAGATGGGATCCTGAGACAGGACCTCAAAGATTAGCATGCCCTCTACTTGAGCATGCAGGAGGGCAGCGAATTCACCATGCTTTAGATTTCAAAACAGTGAAGCAGTTAAAGGAGGCTGTAACAACCTATGGTCCTCAAGCACCGTTCACTGTAAGCATCGTCGAATCCATTACCAACTTGGACATGACGCCAGCAGATTGGGCTAGTATGTGTAAATCTGTGCTAAATGGAGGACAATATTTGTTATGGAAGGTTGCCAATGAGGAATTTTGCAGGGAGACAGCTAGACGAAATGCAGCAGCTGGTTACCCTCAAAGAAATCTAGATATGTTGTTAGGAAAAGGACCTTATGAGGGTCAACGGCAACAAATTGAATATGATCCTGGCGTATACGCACAAATTGCTGTAGATGCGGTTAGGGCATGGAAAACTTTACAGGGGCATGGAGGTTTACAAGGTCAATTATCTAAGGTAATACAAGGAACTAATGAACCTTACGCTGAATTTGTAGATAGGTTTATTCAAGCAGCTTCCAGAATTTTTGGGGATACAGAACAGGCAATGCCATTTATAAAACAACTGGCTTATGACCAAGCAAATCGTTGTTGCAGAGAGGTCATTAGACCATGGAGACATGAAGATTTAAACACATATATTAAATTATGTAGAGACATTAATGAACAAGGGCAAGTCTTAGCAGCAGTACAACAGGCTTTAGATGCCAGGCCCAAAACATGCTATAATTGTGATCAAACAGGACATTTTAAAAGGAGTTGCCCCATAGGAGGAGGGTTTAACAAAGCTATATATCAAACGAATAGAATACCGGGTATTTGCCCACGATGCCGTAGAGGGAAACATTGGGCTAATGAATGCCGTTCTCAAACCACCATAGAGGGTATTCCGTTATCAAAAAACAGACAAGGACCAAGTGTTTACCCACGATATTGTGGAGAAAGGCATCGGGCTCCATTGCCAAAAAACGGACAGGGGGGCCCAATGCTCCGGGGCCCACGACCACAAATGTACGGGGCACTGGAGGAACCCAGAAACACCATGGAGGAACCCAGCAACACCATCAGGGTAGTGCCCAGGACACATTATCCATCAGATCTCTCATCAGACGAACCAGAGGGAGCGCAGGGTTGGACATCTGCGCCTCCGCCAGAGCAGTACTAACTCCAGAGATGGGAGTTCAAATCATTCCCACAGGAGTAAAAGGACCTCTTCCCCAAGGAACAGTAGGCTTATTGTTAGGACGCAGTTCTTCTACGCTAAAAGGACTTATGATAAGTCCCGGGGTAATTGATCCCGATTATGAAGGTGAAATAAAAATTATAGCTAGTTCTCCAAAGGGTATATCAGTAATTTCACCAGGAGATAGAATAGCACAGTTATTAATAATACCCAGCCTACATGATAAATTTTCCAGTCGTACTGTAGAAAGAGGTTCCAGGGGATTAGGCTCCACAGGTGTAGATTGGGCTATGCTGTCTTTAAATTTAGATTCTCGCCCCATGATAAAACTAAATATTCAAGGACATGAATTTAATGGGCTACTGGATACAGGTGCAGACCTTAGCATCATATCTCGGCGTTACAACAAGCCACTCAAACGCTTCGAGGCCTAGGAGTGGCAACTAATCCCCATAGAAGTGCAATGGTATTAGATTGGAAGGATCCTGAAGGATGTGAAGGAACTATACAGCCATATGTATTGGATCATCTTCCCATAAATTTATGGGGACGAGATGTCCTAGATCAATTAGGTTTGACATTAACAAATAACATCAATCCAAATGCGCCCACTATTAGGGCTAGACAAGGTTTCAGGAAAGAAAAAAGATTAGGAGAACAAGGCATAGCAGCACCAATTCAAATAGATCAGGGAATAAATAGACATGGACTGGGTTTTCAGAAGGGGTCACTGAGGCAATAAAAATTACTTGGAAATCAGATAGACCAGTATGGGTTCCTCAGTGGCCCCTGACTAAAGAAAAGATACAAGCAGCCCATGACCTGGTCAAACAACAATTAGCGGAGGGACATATACAACCTTCTGTATCTCCTTACAATACTCCCATTTTTGTCATTAAAAAGAAATCTGGTAAATGGAGATTATTGCAAGATTTAAGAGCCATTAATAATGAGATGGTTATTATGGGACCTGCTCAATCGGGGATGTCTCAATTGTCTGCTTTGCCAAAAACCTGGTACGTTTTAGCTATAGATATTAAAGATTGTTTTTTTTCAATTCCAATTCATCCTGAGGATAGTCCACATTTTGCATTTACTATCCCTGCACTGAATCATGAAGGTCCTGATCAGAGATATGAATGGAAAGTACTCCCTCAAGGGATGGCTAACAGCCCAACTATGTGTCAAATTTATGTTAACAAAGCAATCCAGCCACTTAGAAATCAAAATCCTAAACTACAAATATTTTACTATATGGATGATGTATTGTTAGCACACAAAGATAAAAACACATTGCTAGAATGTTATGCCACACTTACAAATTTATTAAAAGATTATAATCTAGAGATAGCAATAGATAAAGTACAATTAAATTTTCCAATTAATTATTTAGGAGTTCTATTATCCTCAACCATGGTCCATCCACCAAAAATTCAAATACGAGTAGATCAACTCAAATCACTTAACGACTTTCAAAAGTTATTAGGAGATATAAATTGGATAAGGCCTTATCTAGGCATACCAACAGGAGAGTTGGGACCTTTATTTGATATCCTAAAAGGTCCATCAGATCCAAATTCACCCTGCATGTTAACGCCTGAAGCAAGAAAGGCATTAAAAATTATTGAAACATATATGGAAAATATGCATTTGGATAGAATTGATATAACTTTGCCTTTATTATTTATTGTAATACCAACAAAAAATATTCCTACAGGAGTATTTTGGCAAGAAGGTCCATTATTGTGGATACATTTATCTTATTCTCCTAACACTATTCTTACTAGGTATCCTGAGGCTGTAGGACAATTGATACTCAAAGGAATAAAAGCAGCAAAGGGAGTGTTTGGAATTTCTCCCAATAAAATTATTACTCCATATACTATGGATCAAATTGATGAGTTAGCTAATGAGTTAAATACTTGGGCAATAATCATGTGTAAATCTAATGTTTCATTTGATAATCACTTACCATCTAATCCTTTGTTGTCTTTTTGGTCTTCGCATCCTGTAGTTTTTCCAAAAATGACAAGAAAAACCCCTATCATGAATGTTCCAAATGTATTCACTGATGGGTCAAATAATGGTACAGCAGCAGTAGTTACCCCTGATCAAACTTTTACATTTTAGTACCCAAACAATCAGCTCAAAAGGTAGAGCTTAATGCAGTTTTACAAGCTTTTGTGATGTTTAAAGATTCTGTATTTAATTTATTCTCTGATAGTCAGTATGTAGTTAATGCTATAGTATCCCTTGAAGATGCTGGCAGGATTTCCTCTTCCTCTACTGTTTTCTGCTATACAAAGTCTAATCTGGGACAGAAAAGATCCATTCTTTATAGGACATATCAGAGCACATACAGGATTTCCTGGAGCCCTTAGTTTGGGCAACGATTTAGCAGATAAAACTACACATGACATACATATTTTCTCTACACTAGAAGAAGCTACACATTTTCATAAAAGGTTCCATGTCAATGCTAATACTTTACAAAAGCATTTTAAAATAACTAAGGAACAAGCTAAACAAATAATAAAACAATGTCAAAATTGTGTGACCTTTTTACCACAAGTTAATCTTGGAGTCAATCCTAGAGGACTGATACCTAACCATATTTGGCAGATGGACGTCACACACTTGCCACAATTTGGAAAATTAAAATATTTGCATGTTACAGTTGATACTTCTTCCGGATTTTTGATGGGCTCCCTTTATTCTGGAGAAAAAAACTAAAGATGTTATAGCTCATTGCTTACAAAATTTTGCCACTGTGGGCGTTCCAAAACAGTTAAAAACAGATAATGGTCCTGGTTATACTTCTACCTCTTTTAAACAATTTTGCTCATCATTTGGCATTACTCATATAACAGGAATTCCATACAATCCACAGGGACAAGGCATAGTTGAAAGAGCTCATCAAACTATTAAAATGTACTTACTAAAGCAAAAAGAGGGAATTGGAAAGGGGTATATGTCACCCAAAGATAAACTTAAAATAACCCTTTTTACTCTAAACTTTTTAAATTTGGATTCCTCAGGGCTTAGTGCTGCGGAAAGGCATATGTGTCCAAAAAATGTACATAAGCCTAAGGTACTTTGGAAGGATATTCTAACAGGACAATGGAGAGGTCCTGACCCAGTGATTGTCTGGAGTCGGGGTTCTGTTTGTGTTTTTCCACAGGGAGAACAGCAGCCGAGTTGGATTCCAGAGAGATTAACTAAAACAATTTCTACAGGCCAAAAGGAAGATGATTTGACTCAAATCCATAACAGCTGATATCCAGAACTCCAGTTTGGCTATTCTTACATCTGCGACAGTGATTAACCAGGATGCTTTTTTCAATATTTATTTTATTATTTGCCTTTTCCCACATCATAAAGTTCTATTTTATTTTTGAGCTCATACAGACCTAGGTTAATGTTTTTCTGATCAGTTTTATTTTTTGACTGTGGAGTTTTTAAGCATTGCAATGGAGATTTCACCTAGGTAAAGCTACAAGGCCTTTACTATTGTCTTATGTGTTGTATGTTATGTGTGCACACTTCTGTTTTGTGTTGTATGTCTGTATGTGCGTATGTCCATATATCATATATGAGGAGCGCTCATGAATAAATGGATCCGAATTTTTTTATTCACGTGATTTTAATGGTTTAATTTAGATTGGGTAAACAGCTGTTGAAAATTGTTTTAATATGTGAACAAATAAGGAGGTTAACAGATCTGTTTGTTTACTTTCACCTTTCCTTCTCATTATATTTAATAATTCTGTTCAGGATAATGTAAATTGTTCAAAAAATTGTTTTCTTAGTGCCTGTTGGAATGTTACATAATTTTTTTCTTAGCATCATTGCCAAAATTCCTATCTTCATCCCAGTGCCGGTGAAGACAAAGATACAACCAAACTACAGCTTCTTCGATAGTTATCACAACAAACTGTAAAAACTGATGCATCAATGAATAATAACTCAACAAGTAATGCTCAATTAAGGAGTCGATTTACTTTGGGAGGAAATGGACATATTGACAGATTCCTCTGCTTTGAATTGCTTGCAGACCTTGCCTGGACTATGTATCACTTGTATGCATTGTGAACTATCTGTTGGTACAGCGAATTGTGGTAGTGCTGGAGTATTTTTGCTGATGGTGTCACCGGTGGTACAATTTTTCAAAGGAGCCCTCAATTGGCTTAGTGTCATGGCATTTTGCATCCTCCTTCCTTCTACTAGTGATGGTCTAAAATTGGGGGCCAACAGAGGTGAGGCAAAGAACCTCACCCCCCCACTGGTGCAAAGGCCTATCCACAAGTATGGCTGTATGCTGGACCGGTAGTCAGTGACGGGTATGATCCAATTGCAGTGGTACCAACCTAAGACAGGAGGCTGACGCCTAGAGGTCAGTTCATCCGATGACGGGTAAGGACCATATGTTGAATTGGACTGCCTAACAGGCACGGTCCCTAAGCCACATTGCTTGTTGTTTAATTAAACAAAAAGGGGGAGAAGAGTAAAGAAGTGAGAATCCGATATTCTCAGAGGATCACAGCAGCAATCGAGAACTGCTTCAAGAAGAATTGAGCTTGCATCTACTGTTGCTTCTTTTTATTCCATCCAAGCCATCATCCTATTGGACAGTGCTGCCCACACTTAGGGAGGGTCTCCATTTCAGTTGGCTATCTCACATGCCAATCATTCCTAAAGGTACCCTCACTGTCACACCCATAAACCTCTTAATCCTCAGCATCTCTTAACCCAATGGAGTTGACAATTCAAATTAACCATTACAGTAATTTATCGAAATGATATTTGTGATATCCTATTTCATAACATTTTAATATATTAATTCATAGTAGAAAGTACTTGAAATAATGCCAACTTTAATATTTATGATCTTTAATTCTGAGTGATGGAAATTTCTCTGTGCAGATATACTTTTATCTTTCTATTAATTTTATTTTTTATCTGAATTACATATCATTTTATAAAAATAATGAAAATCACAGTATTGTAAATAAAATCATATTGATCTGGTAATATTATGGATTTAAAAATTGTTCTGTTCTTATATGTGCCATACTATTTATCTGTTCAGAAAATGTTCAAGTTTGTATATTTGGAAAGTACCTCTTAGATATACAAGAAAAAGCAGTATATATTTTATTTTGTAAATGTTTTAATCTTTATCATAATCTGTTATCTTCTTTTGGTATTATTTTCTTCTCCACCATGATCTCTTACTGCCTTGTGACTCAAGGTCTTTTGGTCATGCTTTCATGGTGGATTAAATGGCACGAGAGAAGCCAGCTTCCATTAAGGAAACACAACGTGGTAGTTCAAATTCATCATATGCATTCTATGTATTAACTTTTCTTTTATTTTTAAATAACAAAAAGTGACATCATTCCATTAGCCTATTTCTCTTTCAAGAGTTAGCACATTTCAATATTATTGTTCTGATGGAGAGATGTAAAATACAAACAGGATTAACTTCCTGATGATTGAATCTCAGTGGTTTACTGATAAAACTGTAATAGAAGGAGAAACTGGGAGTTGGCACAGTGGCTCATGACTATAATCCCAGCAACTCTGGAGGGTAAGGTAGGAGGATCTGGAGTTCAAAACTAGCCTCAGCAGATTAGCAAGGCACTTAGCAACTCAGAGACCTTGTCTCTAAATTAAATACAAAAAAGGACTGGGGATGTGGCTCAGTGGTTAAGCACCCCTGGGTTCAATCCCCAATACAAAAAATAAATAATAAATAAATAAATAAAACTAGAAACTGAAGTTTTGCTTTATTATAATTTTTATGGCAGAAGTAAATATCTAACTGTTTCTTGGTTTGGGGGGAAACAGTGATATGTTCCATCTAATATGGTATATCAAAATGAATATGTGACCTAGTTAGGTGGCTATAATGACACTCTTATGAAAGTGCTAGACAACTTCTAAAAAGAATTCCTTGGGAAAAGATAAAATAAAGACTTAAATAATGTCTATCACTTTTTTGTGTGTGTGGAAGAAAAGAATCACCAGACATTAAACCATTGCAAAATCATTTTCAGGAAGGTTCCAAAAACATAAAAAGGGAGGTTTAACCCTGGGGCTGACCAGACAGACTTCCTTTGCAACCTTGAACAAATGCTGTTGTCCTTAACTTTATTTCCCCAGTTTTAAAAATGAGATAGATCGGATTTTGTTTCCTTTAAAGTCCTTGAAGTGATTAATTGCTGAAAGATTTCTAAAGGCCTTTGAAAACTAAAGGACTGAAATATAATATTATACTGTTTTCTGCCTTGATCTGTTAATTTCTCAGTAACCCAGTTTCCATTTCACTACCCATTTTTAACCTACTAATTATTTTTCTTGAGATATGTTTCCCTGAGAAAGGGATGGACTAAGCCACTGATCAGTATTTTGGATGGGATCATAAATTTCAGATTATTTCTAAAATATGATGGTGACTTTTATCTCTTTTTCCATTTTTCTTTTTAAAAAGATCTTTATTTTTTCTTCTTACCTTCTTAATGAAATATTTCACAGGAAAATACAAGAGGACAATGTACAACTTCTTGTGCATATACCATGACATAGTTGTCATAAGAGATAATGTTCAGGTGGATTTTTCCAGTTGTATTTTTAATAGAAATAAGATATTACATATAGATGAAGCTGAAAACAGGCCTCTTTGTAACTCTGCTGTTTTTCTCCATTAGCCAACCACTGTCTTCAAAATATATACATTCCCCAATCAAGTTTTGAATGTGGTGTGAAGTCTTGGGAATTTTAATTATACATAAAATATATGGCACAATATAGCATCATCTTCAACTTGATTTTTTAAATTTTATTTTTGGTTTTTGTACCAGGGATTAAACCCAGGAGAATTTAATCACAGATCCACTTCCCCAGCCCTTTTTAAAATTTTGAGACAGAGTCTCACTAAGTTAATGAGGCTGGCCTTGAATCACGATCCTCCTGTCTGAACATTCTGAGATGCTGGAATTACAGGTGTGTGCCACTGCAGCTAGCTTCAAATGGTTTTTAATTCAAGAATGATATGTTTCAAAATTTATCCAACTTGATACCAATGAACTCAGTTCACTTGAAGTGCATACCTAGTATTCCATTAAATCAGATCTCAATCAATCTTCCCCCTTTTGATGGATATTTATGTTTTTAACTATTAAAAACTATTAATTTAACTATTAAAAACAAACATTGCAATGAATGATTGTTGTAAACATCTAAGTTTCCCAATGTGTACTTTTGCAGAACGTTTTGAGTCACAGATAATATATATTCCACCACTTCAAATTGTTCTCTAGATTGGTTATCAACCCACTATCAGATTATGGGATTCATTGTGACCTCATACTCCTTAATTCCTGAGATTGTCAGGTTTTGAAGTCTTATTTCATCTAGTAGGTAAATATTAATGCTTTTTTACGTTTCATGTATGTTTGTGATAAAATTTGCATATAATAAATATCATCCTTTTGAATATACAGTTTGATGAATTTTGAAAAATGCACACACTTGCATGATGACAAAGATAATCATGATATAGAACATTTCCCTTGTGCCTCTTCATAGCCAAATCTTCTGTGTACCTCAAGCCTTATCAGTTTTTGTCATTTTAAAAAATATATTTAAAACCTTACTGAATAGACTCTTGTGTATTTGTCAAATGTCTTTTTTCCATATGCACCATGAGTTTTCTGTTCATGTCATGCATCAGCATGGAACCCATTTGGATATAAATAGAGTCACTCGCTGTGTAATAACATTTGGTCAATAAGAGATCGCATATATGATAGTGGTCCCATGAGATGATTTTACCTAGTGGCCTCATAACCATTTTAATTCACAAGCATACATTCTCTGATGTTCACATAACGAAATAATTTAACAATGCATTTCTCAGAATGTATTCTTGTCATTAAGCAGTGCATGACTAATTGAAATGCTTACATATCATGGTTTAAATTAAAATAGATTTAACTTTCTGAGCTAGCCAGCCTGTGATTGGCAGTGAGTCAAAGATATTATCAAACATTCATCATGTTTTTTCCCCTTATTCTTTAGCTATTTTTTGAATCCTCACAAATATTGCTATATGGATGCAAGATGGCTGATGCCTATTCAGGCATAATGTCTGCATTCAAGATAGAAAGAAATGAAATGAGAAAGAATGGAATGCAACCATCTATTTTGTGAAGAAAATGACTAGAAAAAAGAAAAAAAACATCAGCAGGCACCCACTTAAGTCTTCTTGGTGAGAATTAGTTTGTGTATTTGAGCAGGTGGTAGAACATCTCCTTGTATTGATAGGAAAATAAATAAATATATTGATTAATGTGGAGAAATAAATATGATATAGCACTGAATGCAATAAGATCTTTTTTTATATTTTGATCAAATTCTATATTTTTCCCATGTTCGAAAATGTAAAAGTCTTCCATATTTTATTATATGTATTCTTACACACTTTATTTTTTCTATTATAATGAATTTTTAATGATTGCATTTTATAATTAATATTTATGTTTGTTGAACTCGAAAATTGTACTAAATTTTCTATGAATTTTTTTTATGTAGATAAACACTCAATGTAATAAAATATAGTAAAAATTTATATTCTTCTCTAATTCCCAGTCTTCCTTTTTTCTTTCTTCTTACCATGTTTCCTTCCTTCACTTTTCTGTTGTGACAGTTGCTAAGGTTTATACTACAATGTCGAATGCAAGTAATGATAATGGCCAAATATCTCCTGTTTTTATTTTAAAGGAAACAATTCTAAAATTATACAAAGTTTGACATTTGCTATATGGTTTAAATATAAGCTATTTAACTTGTATTTCTATTTGCTAATAGTTTTTGTCACACATGGGAATTAAAATCTATCAAATCATTTTTGGTTTTCATTAAATTAAACATATGAATTTCCATCTTCATTCAGCCAAAGGAGAATTACATCAATATATTTTTTTTCCTACTGCTAAACTATATTTGCATTCCTCATTAATCTTTTTGTGATAGTTATTTATCAATAGTTCAAATATTGTCTAATGCAGTCTGTTAACATTTTAATAGTTTGGCACTTTGGTTCATAAGTAATTGATCCAGTCTGTCAGAACTTCTTTTTAATTCTTTATACCACTCAAATATTTATTTATTTTCCCTAGCAATGATATATGTAGGATTATTTTATGATATATATTTGTAATTTTGTTGAATCTTTTATTAGCTGCTTTTGTCCACATTAGCTTGATTTTTATTTTCAATGACTTAAAGTTTTCAGGGGAAAAGTTACTTTAATGGAAAATTATACATTGTCTAGACTCTACATATACCACCTCCAAAACCTCTGACTCAGATTCTATGGAAGTTATTTTTCAGCTCCATGAATGGTAGATGATTGGTAACACACCCCAAATAACTCTATTTATTGACATGTGAATTATGTCTTGTTTGTTATTCAATTAACTTTTCTTCCCTTTTTATATACTTATTTAAATACATCCTACATATAAATATGTTTTTTGTATTCATTAAAAAAGTTTCTATAGCATCTGTTTCTCTAATTCAATAAAATCTTAGGCATACATTTTTCTGCATATCTGTATCAGAGTCGTGATTACCATATTTTGGAACATTATAACTTAACAGTTTTTATTGTAAGAAATTGTGTTTAATCAAATTGTGTTTAAAATCAATTCTGTTTCCTCCCTATATTATTCTGGGTTTCCTTGTTCATTAATATTATAGTTGAGATGTGAAATGTCAAAGAACTTATGTGTTGAAACTTTGGTTTCCAGCAGGTGGCACTATTGAGAGGTGGTGGAAATTTTAGGAGGTGGGTCTTAGTTGGAAGAACTGGGTCACTAGGGCCATGCCTCTGCAGGATATATTTTGTCCCTGGCCCCTCCCGCTCTTCCTCTCCCTCTCTCTGCTTTTACTCTGCCATTGGGGAGCATTTTATTCCGCACATGCTCCCCACAATGACCTTGGCCTCCCCATAGGTCCAGAAGCAATGGAGCCAGGTGACCATGGATTGAAAACTCTGCAACTGTGAACCAAAATAAATCTTTTCTCCTCTAAGTTGATTTTCTCAGGTATTTTGTCATAGGCATGAAGTGGTAACCAATACAACTATGCTCTTTGTTTTCTATTTTATTTTAATTGTTTTTATTCCTATGGACTTATTTTTTATAGTATTTGCACTGCTATGTTTCCAGTTTGATATATCTCTGCCTTTCCTCTAGGGAATATGGTTCCTTGTATGGTTTGGAGCTTCTCATGTATTATTGCTTCATTGTGCACAGTTTGTTTTTACTGTGGAATTTCTATCTACCATGGACTAGAAAGATCTCTATAGGATAATTTTTTGTATGTATTTGGTAGGGAGGGCCTGGTTACTTTTTCTGGTTATGAACAATTTTCAATGCTTAAGCCCTGGCTTGTTGTTCTTAAATGTGACTATGGTACTGATTTAAGGTTTCCATTTCTCACAGGGTAACATTCTACTTCTAGGTTGTTTGCATGTTTTCATACTATTTTTCAGGTGTGTAAGTCAGGGTTTATTTTAAAGTCCAGGAAAGAGTTTAAGATAGTGAATTAGGACAGAAGAATTGAAGAAGTAGATTCTGGAAATAGCCTCAGATTAACTAAGTCTTACCACCCTGGAGATGCCATCAGTGCTACTGAGGAATCGAGAAGACATCTCTGCGTCCTCTGCCACTGTCTCTTATTCATCTGTTCCCAGTAAACTACTGGACAGGCACTGGACCACTACTGCAGAACACCCACAGTCCCCCAGTCTTGCTTATAGAAATGATTGATAACTGACTCTCATTCTCTTCTACCATTCAACCTCTTGTGAGTGTAATGTTTGAAAGATTCTCTTTCAGATCCCTATATGCATAGAAGTCTGGAAAATGTAGTTGGTTTTTTGTTGTTAATGTTTCCAGTTTTTCTGTTTTGATTTGCTTTCATCATCTCCAATTATAGTGAGAGTGTAAAACAGCAATTCAATCAATGGTGGCCACACCTAGATCAACAGGAGGGGTCTCTTCCAAGGAATTGGTGCTAGTTATCCACTTACCAGACATCCAGTGGGTAAATGTCATTTGGATCCTCCAGGAAACAGATGATAATTTGGAGCTAGAATAAAATAGATTTATTGGGGAATAAGACTTGTAAATAGAAAAGAAACTAATTGGGAGAGAGAGTCATGGAATTTCAATACAGATCTAAAAAATCTCTGCTAAACCAACAGGAAGCTCTAGGATAAATATGGCCCATAAGAGAATGTCTGCATTGAATAGAAATGGCTAGACCCTTATCCCAAAGGCTGACTCAGTCATTGGCTGGCTATAAACCCATAAGCTATAAAGCTGAGGGGAAACTAACTGGTTGAGTCAGTAGATGGCTGTCAGCTGGTGACCCTCTTTATAGCTGTGCAATCAGCTATTTGAGGGGCTGTTTTGGTAGTGCATCTTTGTATCTGTTAATGGTCACTTCCATCATTGGGTTTGTGCAAAAAAAAACCTTGGTCACACTCACCAGGGCCTAAATCTACTCTAATGTGCCAATCTAGTTTATATCCCTGGTTCTGTCTTAATTCTAGGCACAATAAATTGTTTCTTATTTCTTTCCAAACATTAATGGAGGAACACCAGTGTCTCGTCTTGTTAGTTTGCATTTTTGCTTGATTTGGTGTTATTTGCCTCTCAATATATTACTTCAGAGAGTTTAACTGGCATCAATTAGCATATTAGGAAGAATTATGATAATATCACTGAGACAATAAGTGAAAGTGATTTCCTAGTTGCTGCAAATTTACTTGTAAATCTCCAAGATTGTTTTGAGTAATGGTTAAATATTACTCTGTTTCTAGCTGAGCCAGCTAATGAACAATTTTCATTGACAATATTAATGATCGCTGAAGTAGGAGATGGAGGCTAATAAAAAATGGAAAAGAGATCATTTCTATATTCAAGATACTCTGAGCTTAGTTAGGAAAGGGTGCAAGGAACAGTCAAGAATCGGTGTCATGTGAAAATATGTAGCTTAAATACTTTCTGCTCAAGGTATTGATAATGGACGACCAGAATCAGCCTTACCATGAGCTCATAAGAGATTCAGATTCTCACAGTCACTGCAAACCTCCTGAATCATGATTCGCACTTTAGTAAGGTATTCAGGAGTTCTATGTGCACTTTATGGTTTGAAAAGCACTGACCCAGAAATACCATAACTGATAGGCTTTGGAGAATGAAGCTGAATAGCATTGGAGGGGTAGAGAGCCTTAAGGGTTACATGACATGTTACCTCCTAGTAGAAAAAAATCTTCAATAAGTAGACTTACAAGGAAAGGGCTTAAGTTTTGTGAAACAAAGTGTGGTGATCCAGCTGCAGAATCTGCCAAGGAAATCTCCAGTATAAACCCAAGAATGCACTGTGTTATTTTTATTAGTACAGTTTTATGACATATCTAATTCAAGATGACTTGATATCATCATGGATGTTGGGTGTTCTACACTACAGGAATTTTGATAAGACACATAACATACTTTTGATAATTTATTAACTACAACTAACATGGTCCAAGTTTATAATGAATTTCATTATGAAATAAATTTTTCTATTGCATGGCACTTAGTGACTTGATTTTATTTTTCAAGCCTGGCTTCAATATGTTCTGTTACATGCTTTCTTCAAGAAGGAAGAGACTGATGTTTTTATAAACACTTCTATCCATAAGCATTTTGTATGTACTTTACATCTGTCTTCCACCCTCTTCTGTGAAGTTAACACTAACTCTCTAATGCAGACCCACATGTTCTGAAATGTGACTTTTGTTATCAGTTAAAATATTCTCTTTAACTCCTGCCCACAAAAAAATTGTATATTTTTATGAAATGTTTCCATTTTCAAAAAATTTTTGCCGATATGTGGTATAATTTCAAAGGGTCTGGCTATAGCTGCCATCCTGGTATTTCTAATTCCAGAGCAGATAGAGGTGACAATCAAACCATGAACTCATTATGTCAATTTGAAGTCCTGGTATAATGGAGAGGAGCAAAGCACTTCTAGATATGACTTCGAGGTAATTTTAAAAAAATATCTCTAGGAATTCTTATTCTTATAACTTGAGTTAGAAGACACAGTAGCAGTGCCTGAGTTGGAAGCATGAAGAGGAATCTCATAAAGAGTGTAGTTTCTGCTCAGTGTGTTAGGGATGGGGATATTTGCTAAATTCCAGTTTTTTTTTGTTTTGTTTTGTTTTTTAATGTGCTTCCCACTTGATTTCTTGTGTTTCCTACCTCTTGGGCAACTTAAGATATTCAGCAATACTGAAGAAAAGATAAGCAGTAGTTCCATGGTTTGAATGTTTTCCTCTAGAATCCAGGTGTGGAAGATGTGATACTACTAAGAGGCAGGGCTGCTAAGGAGTGAATAGGTAGTAAGGGCTGCTCCCTTGTGAAAGGGATTCGAACCCTTGTGTTAGAGGTTTCATACTTGCCCTTCAGCCTTCCACCTTGTGTGGATGCTGTTCCTCCCCTTGGAGAGATGCAGCTCCAGGGCCCCATTCTAGAGGCAGAGAGCAGAGCTTGCCAGACAACAAACCAGCTGGCACCTTGACCTTGCACTTCCCAAACCCCAGAACTGTGAGAAGACTAATTTTCATCCTTTGTAAAGTATTCAGTATTGGGTCTTCTGTCATGTGGCATATTTTCAAATATTTCCTGATGAACAGGTTGAAAAATTACCTGAAACTTATCTATTATTTTAATATGTCCATGAAGTATCCCAGTAACTTACACTGAGTGAACTTTGTGTATTTATTATCCTTGCTATATATGGAATTGCAGAATTTCTTTAAATGGGAGGTAGTGTTAAGAGCATAGTTATTATTATAATTTTGTGAATAGGAAATTTTCAATATTTCCATAGGGCCTCATAAATTGTCCAAATTTATCTTGGGTTATCATTTCTCACAAAATTAAAAAAAAAGGAAATTTGTCTTTAGGAAAAATAATGGTTTTAAATTATTCTTCAATATTTGCAAGGTCTTGTTGCAAGTATTTGTCTCCTATAAGTAGCTATCTTCTGCATGTGTAAGGTGTGTATATGTATGTGTGTGTTGAGTATGTATGTATGTTTCTATAAATGCCTGCACATACCTTCATTGGGAATTATTCTTTTACTCAGTTTATTGAGTTTTTATAAACCTTTGGGTTTTTTGCAAGGTCCCACCACTCTATTAGGTTTCATGTTGAAAGAATTGATGCCTTAAAAACTGATGTTCATGACTAGGGACTTGACATTGTCTGGTTATGCTGCCTTGTCATGGATAATTATGGACAATGGGCTAACCCATATAACTCTAGTCTTTATGCAAAGTAATTGACATTCATGCAAAATAATTAAATGTTTTATGTTGGTCCTTACCACTTCTTCCATTTAGTTTCCCTGGCTATTTTTATCACCTCTGTCAGCTGTTTGGAGATACACAGACACAGTGGCTTAGTTCTAGAACATTAGAGATAAGGTGTCATGTAAGCCAGTAAACAAAAAGGGAAAAAGTTATTTGTTCAAGGAAAGTTAAACTACTGAGAACATAAGAATAGAAGTCAACTAGTCAGGAGAAGTTATTATACTGCTTTTGAAAATTTACTTGAAAGTCATAGAAAAATTTTTTTAGAAATTAGAATATTTTTAAAAAGCAACTGCTTTAATCTGAACTTTAGTTAGAGACATTGAGTTGCTTCTCTTTTTATTGTAGGAATCGAAACTTAATCTTTAAAAAAATTGAATCAAGTTGTTTAGATTTTCAAATAATTGTATAAACGAATTAATCACAACAGAGATCTTTATGTGTTTTGTATAGTGAACCTGTTATGGTAACTATCTTTGCTTTCCTATTTCTCATTCACTATATGAAGGGAAACTTTTACTGTCTAATAGTGCAGCACATAGATAAATGAACTAAGAGACACAGAAAAGGCAGGAATTCTGACCAAACCATGATGAGTGTAGGTTTTTCCTCCTCACTTTTCTCCTTTGCCAATTACATACATATTTGTCAATATATTGATTGAAACTTGTTATTTCTATTTGGAGGAATTCTTTTCCTTTTTCTCCCCTCGGTTGAGTGAACTGGCACTTCTTTGAGCAGGGGGCTGTTTCTGTGTTGTGATGATTGGCAGGCAGAGCATACTTTTTTTTTTTCTATTTTTAACTGAGGTGATGGGTTCCAGAATTATTTTCTTATTGTGATATCCTCCTAGCATCCCTATCTTCAAATCTCTGTCTCGGATGTTCTTTTTTAGAAGGGCAGTAGGCAATCACACACTGAGTTAATTCTAAGGTTGGGGATGGGACCTCAGAAAAGATACCATGCAGTTGTTTTGAGTATGAAAGGTTTTAAATTAATAGAACAGGAGGGAAGAACTGAAGTCAGTTTGAGAGCAAAGGTCTAGATTCTTACTCTAGTCTAAACACAGTATTGCTGCCAAACCTTTGTAAGCATTCAACATGAAGCGTAGTCTGTATATCAAAATGGGGGGGGGGGGCTGCATAGCTTTCTCTCTTAAATTTCTCATTGTTAAGGTAGGATAAATATGACTCATCTCATAAGTGTCTGTAGGAAGCAGGAGGCAGAGAAGTAAGTAGACTGAAAATGGAAATAGTTCTTAAAGAAAATTCAGAGCCAATGGAAGCTACACTAGTTGAAAACTTAAACTGCACTTCTTTACCAAAATTGAAGCATGTTTAAATATTAAACTATGTTTTTATTCTTGGGAAATTTTATTTTTGCTCAGCCAAATCCTCACATAGTTGCTTATTCTCCTCTTTTCTAGAACGTTTGTATATATGAATTTACTTACTTTTATAGTAAGCAAAATGCCTGGTTAACCAAAGCTACTGATCCAAGAGGAAGCATTCCTGCAAAAAGCATCTCTAGCATGAACTAGAAAGAGAGAAAATGAGCAAAACCTCAGACTGGCCAAGCAATTTTGTTGTTGTTGTTCATTACTGCTGGAAGCAATGCATGTGCAAGGTTTAAAGTTTAGAGCAGTCCCCGTCTCCTCATCCATTCGTAAAGCTGTGAGGTTGACAAATGTGTTATTCTTCAGCGTTTACGTGTGTCAGTCCCAGAGATGAGATCAGGTACCAAGAACTTCCAACAATGCAACATAAAATATGCAGTTGTTAATATTTTAAATTGCTTCTCCCCAGTATAATAGCTACTTACTTCCTGCTCAATCTTTTACAGTCAAGGGCATTGTAAAAGATTATAGAGGTTGAAACAGTTGTGAAAGGCTATTTCTCAAGTCATAAGTAATGACAGATTTTTTTTAGAAGAGGTGAATTGAGTTATCCCAACATAAATTGGAAAGAAATAATTTTATCATCAACTTCATTTTAAATTTTAAATTATTTAATTTTAAAATATAAATAATATACCATGCTATTGTGAAATATAAACACATGCCACATTACTATGTTAAACTCTGTTAAGTAACCATTTCTGGTGCATTAAATACAGTCAAATTATTGTGTGCGCATCACCACCATCTCCAGGATACTTTCCATCGTCCCCAACTAAAACTCTGCACCCATTAAATGACACCTCCCTATTGTCCCCTTCCTCCAGCCCCTGGGAGCCCCTTTCCACTCTCCGTCCCTGTGAATTTGACCATTGTAGGTAATTCATGTAAGTGGGCTCATAAGATGTTGGTCCTTTGGTGCCTGGTTTATTTCACTCAGCATAAGTCTTTAAGGTTCATCCATATTGTAGCATGGGTCAGAATTGCCTTCTTTTTTAAGGCTAAGTAATATTCAATTGTGTGTATATGCCATGTTTTGTTCATTCATTCATCTGTTTATGGGCCCATGTCTTGATTATTGTGAATAATGCTTATCAGTTTCACTTTGAAAGTAAAGAGGCACATCATAGGGTTTCATGGTGGATTAGGGGACAGCAAATTCCATTGAGGTTGGGAGCTCCAGACACAATGGAATAAAGCCAGATGTTTTTTTTTTTTTTTGTTTTTGTTTTTCGTGTGTGTGTGTGTGTGTGTGTGTGTCCATGAAATATTCCTGGAAATCTTTGCATCATGCAGAATATCCAGTCTCTCAGGTGATTATCTTACAATTTCTTTTTTATCATCATTAAAAAATATTAAAAGAGACCAAATAAGAGAGTTCTATGTAGGTGCAGCTTCTGATTTTAGATAGCACAACTCTTTTATCTATCATTCTATAGTCTGCAGTGGGAACACAGAGTTTTCCATGGTTTTCCCCATAAGGCAAAGCCAAGTCTTAATTGGGCATGGTTCACCCATCTACTATCTGTCTATCTGTAGGTGAAAGGTGACGGCCTTATCTTCTGGAATGGAGAGATACGTGTTCCATTCACCTGTGATTTTTATGGGGTGGTATTCTGATCCAGGGATTTGGGGTCTTATGAGGGATTCCTCAATGGGATACCTTTTACTTGCTTGAGTCGGATTAGTCTTTGAGGTAAGGTGCTATTCTCCAATATCTAGTCAAAGCCACAGTAAAATTGGCAAGCCTCAGTAGGGCAGGAAGGCTAGCATCCCAGATCCAAGGGAGGTCATCTGGTCCAAAATGCACTTCAGTCATGTTTATGTTTCAGATCAAGTGCTTACAACACTATCGCTGACCTTTCAACCTCCACTTCCTTGTGCTCCTGCTTCCAGGAGAAAGTGACCCTTCATTCCCATCTTGACATTATTAGCACTCAGAGTGAACCAGGACTTTGGTCCCACCTTACCTCTGGTATCAACATCCTGTTACGTTCATATCGCGAGGATCTCTTGGAAGAGAAAGTGATTCAGACACAGTTCATCTTGAGAACAAATGGAATCCTAATTCTTCTCCCTCCCTCTGTTTTTTTCTTTCTGTCCCCTCTTTTTCCCTTCCTTTCTTTCCTGGTCCCTCTCTCCTTCCCTTTCCACCGTCTATCCTGTGTCTTCCCTCCCCTTTTCTTTCATTTCTGTTCCCTTCCCTCTCTCCCTGTTTTCTTTCTTTTCAAATTCCTAGTTTATAAGTTGGAAATTCAAGACAATGCCATTCTATAATTCAAAGTTTAAAGGAGCACATTTTTTCCATGTTTAGAATGGCAATTGATGATTTTATAGCACAATGAACAAAAAACACATCCTTCCTGATTTCTCTCATGTGGCCAGAGGTAAAACATTCTCTGTGGAGCAGTGGGGTGATCTATGGTGGGTCTTTTTAAGGAATGTTTGAAATCAAATTCTGCTCTCCAGTAGTATCCCCTCCCTGCATTTTCAATATTTTCAGGAAGAGAAAAAATGCCTATTATTATTATTATTATTATTATTATTATTATACCTGGGATTGAATCCAGGGGCTTTAACAACTGAATTATACCCCCAACCCTCCTCACCCCGTCCCCTTTGTTAAAAATTTGGGACAGGGTATCACTAAGTTGCTTAGGGCTTCACTAAATTGCTGAGGCTGGCCTCAAACTTGCAATTCTCCTGCTTCAGCCCCCTGAGTGGCTGGGATCACAGGCATGCACCATGGCGCCCACCACAGCATTTCCTCTTGAAGTTCCTGGGTATGTCAGGTCCTATGGCAACTTCAGGAGCCTTTATATCTGACATATCCTGCTCCTGGAATGTTCTCTTTCTTACCTCTACATGGCTAATATCTACTATCCTTTCAGATCATCTTAAAAAAAAAATGTGGTCTTTGCAAATTCTAACTTCAAATGCCATTTTCCACACAAAGTTTCTCTAATTTCCTTCAAGACAGTGCCAAGTGGAGCTTTCTTCTCATGATTTAGATATGATTTGTCACCAAAGGGTCCGTGTGTTGCCAGGTAATGGAACCATCAGGAGATGAGTCATAGTGGGAGGTCCTAGGTCAATGGGGGGGGGGTGAGCCTCAAAGATGTTGTTTGACCCTGCTTTGTTCCTATAAGAGGATTTTTATAAAAGCTGTGCCTGGCCCCATTCTATCTCTCCCTGATTTACTGCATCCTGATGTGATCATTTGCCCCTGCATGTGTTCCTACCCTTAGAATTGGTCAAGATGTGACACAGCTGAGAAAACCCTCACCAGAACTCCACTAATGCAGTTCCCTGCTCTTTAACCTCCAAAACTATGAGCTAAGTAACTTTTTCCTTTATAAAGTTGCCTCTTTCTAGAAATTTGTTATAGCAATGAAAAGCTGACTAATCCACATGCTTTGCCCTTCCTCCTCTGAATATGGTAATTGTATATTTACTTGACCTTTTGTCATTAGGCTACAGACTTCTTTGAGGCAGAGGTTGTGTGTTATTTTCCATACTGAGTGTATCCTCCATACAGAGCAGGGTGCCTAGCATATGAGAGGTGATAAACAAATATGTACTGAATAACTCAGGAAGAAAAGCAATTGTATACATCAAAAAAGGGATCTGACATTTACCCCCATCATGCAAAGCAACGGAACATCGCTCCACCAAGGGTGTGCTACCTTACAAACAAAACCTCTCATCCTGAAAATCGTTGAAAGAATTATCTTTGTACAAATGGGAAAACTGAGAGTAAAGAAGGCAAACCATTACTGATCAAAAGCAAGGTGCTGGCATCTGATAGGAACGTCTTGCTGCATCATACAATGGTGGAGAGCACCATGTGGTAAAATAACCCACAAGCCCATGAGAGAAACAAGGATGAGCAAGATCTGGGTGCAGTGATGTGCAGCTGTAATCACAGCAGCTTGGGAGGCTGAGGCAGGAGTATCACAAGTTCAAAGCCAGCCTCAGCATCTTGGCAAGGCCGTGAACAACTTAGTGAGACCCTGTCTCAAAAAATAAAAAGGGCTGGGAATGTGGCTCAGTGGTTAAACACCCCTGGGTTTAGGCCCTGGCACCCCCCCAAAATGAATGAATGAATGAATGAATAAACAAATAAATAAATAAAACAAAAGAGTAGGGTAGTATGGAAAGAGGAGAGAAACCATCAGAACTTATCGCTAATGCATAACTTAACACAGCTGAGAATATCCTCACCAGAAGGATGATGCACTGATTTATGGGCACTTGCTAAGGGTTTGGCTGAATGGTTATTTTGAAGGGATAAGTGTGAAATATGTAGAGGAGAAGTATGTTAATCAACTCCTCAGCATGCATATAAACTCTTGTTTTCAAGTGTTTTATGGTCCTGTGATTTTTTCAAAAAAAACAACAAAACAAAACATTAATGCACAAAGCTCCTCCCTCAGGACTTAATAACTCTTAGGGTTTGACCCTGCAATACTATTCCAGCAGCAATAAAGTTTCAAAATAAATTTGGGGGGAATATTCAAAATATAGCACTGAAAATCAGACAATTTTTACTTGTGAGGGTTGTCAAATTACAATGAAATTGTGTTACAATTATGTTATGACAATTCAGTCTTCCTCAGACTCTCATTTTAAAGGTCATTAACTGGGAGAAAAAGGGACTTTATTTTTGATTTTAAAAAAAGTTGTTTTATTGACTCTTTTTTGTTTGGAATGGGAGACATTTGTTTGGACCTAAGGGAAACTGGCAGTCTTGAACGCAACTCACTGTGAGGCTCTCTTACGGATGGAAATGGTTTGTCATCTGGTATTCCAGGAGGCAGGCTTTCCTCAACCTGAAAACACGGTTATATTCTCAGTTGAGTTACATCCTTTGCAAAGTAATGGCTATTCTCCTCAGGATCCATCACAACCATCTCTATAGTCACAAGACCCAGAACTAGGATCCAGTCTCAATATGCTCCAGGATGATAGACACTATAAACCAGGATGGAATAGCAAGATTTTGATAATATTTATTGCCAGAAACCTGAGAAACATGGGTAGGAAATGTTCTAAAGGAATTAGCTCATAAAGGAAAGAATATAATATTAGGTTGGGTGAAATCAATGATGTTGGTATACAGCACTATTCAGAGATGATTCTGAAGGACAGTGTAAAGGCAGTTCCATACAGAGGGCAGGACTTCATATAGTATCACATTATCCATTGCATCTGGAGGGAGAAGGAGCGAGAGTGCAGATCTACACTGATTTATGGGCACTTGCTATTGGTTTGTCTGAAAGGTTACATTGAAAGTATAAGTTTGTAATATCTAGGGAAGAAGTGCGGTGCCTGAATTCTCAACATGCATACAGACCCACCCACTTAGGTGTTCTGCAGGTCTCTGCTTCACCTGTACCTCCTTTTCTAAGGAATTTCTGCCTGCATGCCCCCACTACTAGTTCTTTTTTTTTTTAACATGACATTAGAGTATATTTTGAAATGTTATACATACGTAGGATAAGTATAACTTGTTCCAGATAGGATCCCATTATTGTAGTTGTACATGCTGTGGAGCTATGTTTGTCATGTATTTGTGTATGAGGATAGGAAAGATATGTCTCATTCATTCTACTGTCTTTCCTATTACCACTCCTCTCCCTTCCCTCGTTCCCCTTTGTCTATTTCAATTAACTTTTATTCTTTCTTTCCCTTTTTGTGGATTAGCATCCATATATCAGAGAAGACATTCTGTCTTTGGTTTTGTGGGACTGGCTTATTTCACTTAGCATGTATTCTCCAGTTCCATCAATTTACTGACAAATGCCATGATTTCATTCTTCTTTAAGGCTAAGTAATATTCCATTGTGTATATACACTATATATTTTTTTTGTCCATTCATTTACTGAAGGGCACCTAGGTTGGTTCCATATCTTGGCTATTGTGAATTGAGCTGCTATAAACATTGAAGTGGCTGTGTCACTGTAGTGTGCTGATTTAAAATCCTTTGGGTATAAACCAAGGAGTAGGATAACTGGGTCAAATGGTGGTTCCATTCTAAGTTTTCTAAGGAATCTTCATACTGCTATCCATAGTGGTTGCACTAATTTGCAGACCTCGATATATAAGTAAACTTATTTCCCCACATTCTTGTCAACATTTATTATTGATTATATTCTTGATAATTGCCATTCTGACTGGAGTGAGATGCAATCTCAATGTAATTTTGTATTTCTCTAATTGCTAGAGATGTTGAGCATTTTTCCATACATTTGTTGACTATTTGTGTTTCTGCTTCTGTGAAGTTTCTGTTCATTTCATTAGTCCATTTATTGATGGGGTTATTTGGGTATTTTTTTTTTTGGTGTTTTTTTGAGTTCTTTGTCTATCCTGGAGATTAATGTTCTATTTGAGGAACAGGTAGCAAAGATTTTCTACCATTCTGTAGGCTCTCTGTTCAAGTTCTTAGTGTTTCTTTTGTGTGAAGAAGTTTTTTAGTTTGATACCAATTCATTTACTGTGTTTTGATTTTACTTCTTGTGCTTAGGAGTCTTGTTGAGGAAGTTGGTCCCTAAGTTGTCATGGCCACACCACTAGTTCTTGATCATATCCCCCTGTTGTGACTCACTTAAGAAAAACCCAAATCTGTCCAAGAAAGTATTATGAAATAAAAAAGAATGAGAAGTCTTAATGATAAGTGGAAATTGTTAAAATATCACTTTTATTTCCTCCAAAACTACATGGTGATGGTTGACCTAATTAAAATGTAGAATTTACAGCAATCAATATTTTGCATCTAATTTTTGTCTGCCTTGGCATAGACATAAACTAAAATAGTCTTGTTAAAATGACAATGGAATAATATAAAGACAGACTTGATCACCTGCTCACCAAGTAAAATTGCAATCTCTTGTATTATCTTTGTTCATAGTATAGTGTTTGTTTAATCAAATGTGATAATGCTGAATTAAATTCATGCATGAAAAAAGAAATAAATCACCTGCAGAAGAGCTCATTAGGATTTGCCTTGTGATTGAAAGGATTCTTCTTTGAATGTTGATATTGCAGAGACAGTTTGGTAATTGATTGTTTTGAAAAATTCCTTCTGATCTTTCTTAAAAAGAAAATGAAGAAGGAATGAATAGTGGACTTATGTCGACTTATGTTGACTTATGTTACTGTCTGAAGTGGTGCAGAGAGCTTTGTGCCACACACATGGCTTTGGAATTCAGGAAATATTACTAAAGGAGCAAGCAAACAGCTTGCTGGATGGATGTGGACAGGTTCTAATATAAGAAAGGATCAAACTCAAATTTGAGTAGATCTTAGTTACTAGAAATGCAAAATTAAAAAAATAACCATTGAATACTTGCCAAAACAGAGTGAATAAAAAATTAATTTCAAAAGTTTGGAATCATTTGGAGTCATCAAGGTCTACAGTGGAATAAAAAGGCAGTCCTGGAAATCTTCACTCCAGACACTGGCTTTGAGACAAACTGAGAGAGGTGGTGATCAAATAGGCAGGAGATATGGAGACAGAGAGTGAGTATGGAAGCATTTTCAGTGGGAGATGCAGAATGGAAAAAAAGGTTAAAAAAATCAAATAAATACCCCCCAAAATAAGCTTAACACATTATGGCTTCTTAATCTTGACCCATGGGTTGCAACATATTTATTATTTATTTTACACATAAACTAAATACTTTTCACCATAATTAATAACATCTCTTAACAGGCATTTTTTGATGAAAAAAGATGGTTTCCACTGAAACTGGCATTATATCTTACACACTTCTCATCTGCAAAATGGGTCAATAATGCATCTTTTTCAAGGTAGTTTGAAGGTGGAATGAGACTTGGCATTAAATAAGGCAAGGAAGTCATGATTCACCTCCATAAGCAAATGCAACTTCAAAGCATGCTTAACAATCCTATGAATTATAAGACAACAGGATACTACTTTTCACCTCCCAGAATGGCGGAAGTGGTTCAGAATATGAAGAATTTGAAATGCTTACATACTATCAACCAGAGTATAAAAAGGAACGATCTCTCTGAAAAACTAATATAGTAAATTTGCCTACCCTATGACCTAGCAATTCATTTTTATTCATATGCCAAAGAGAAATGAGTACATGCTTCCACAAAATAACTTGTATCAAAGTATTCATGGATGCTTATTCTAAAAGTCCAGCAGTAGGGAAAGAAAAACAAAATAAATATGCATCAATAGAATGGAAAGCCACAGAATAATTCCTACAATGGAATATAACAGAGCAATAAAGAGAACAAACAAAAGTGATGTGTGCACAAGGAATAGAATATTTATGTCCCTGCCCCCTGCAGAAATTCATATGTCAAAACTGAAACACTCAAGGTGATGTTATTAGGAGGCAGGACCTTTGACAGATGATTAGATGCTGACTACAGCATCCTCAGGTATGAAATCAATGCTCACATAAGAGAATCTCAGATCTTTCATCCCTCCCTCACATGAAGACACAGCCAGGGCACCATCTGTGAACCAGTAAGAAGACCGTCATCACACACTGAATCTGCCAGCACCTTGATCTTCGACTTCCCAACAGCCAAATCTCTTAGAAATAAACTTTTGTTGTTTATACTCCACTCTGCTTATGGTATTTTGTTATAGAAGCCTTGATTAGACTAAAACAATATGAAACAACATGGATGAGTAAATCTCAAGAAAATTAATAGTGAGTGACAAGTGATTCAATCATAAAATCTGACATACCAAAGAATTCCACCTGTATGATGTTCAAGAGCAGCCCAAACCAATCTAAAGGGACAGGAGACAGAAGAGTGGATGTGTGAGGATGGAGACAGCCTGAAAATTGATTGGGAAGGGTCAAGAGAAATATTTGTGGGACTCTGGAAATATTCTGTGTCTTGACCAGGATGACAGCTACATGGGTATATATTTGTCTCAATTACAAAACCTACAGGCAGATTTGTTCACTTGCTATATGTAAAGATAATTATCTAAATAAATGGGTTGGTGGATGGATGGATAAATTAATGAAAATGTAGCTTCAATATAAAAATATTTGATAATTGTTTTCTACTACTACTGCTAATTATTATTTTAATTTTACTGCTAATTGTATTTTCCCATACTAGATGCCAAATGTCTATGTCCTAGCTGTAACTAGGGACTTGAATGAAAAGAAGATAATAGCCTGTTGTGTTTTATATGATTTTTGGTAGTCTAGTGTTGTTGAATCTAGTTCTTTGCTGGCTCTGTGAATTTTAGCAAGTCATTTAAATTCCCCAACCCTTCATTCTTAATACATATAATAATTGTACCTGCAATAGTTTTTATGAAGATGAAAACATTTACAAGGTAGTATGTAATGTTATTTATTATTTTTATTTTCATCCGTTCTTGCTAATTAATCCTTGCTCACTTTTGGCAGACTCTATAGAAAACGTAGTTTTAATTTAGTTTTTGGCAATGTAATTTTATATTCTGGATTAAGTACTTCTTAATATTATTTGACCTAAAAAGATTTATAAAAATAACTTTTATGTTAATTCATTGTATTTTTGATTACTACTTGTGGATCATCACTCTGGTTACTGTTCAGCATTTCTAAAATTTACTGCTACTATAGTAGACATGATTATATATTGTTATCTTATAGGAAATCAAAAGCTTATTATTATAAAATGTAAGCTTCTTGAGAGCAAGAAACCTCACTGTATCTATGGTTGTTGCCATTTATTTTGTACATGACCTAGAATCTAGTATAAGCCTAATATAGTAAATAATTATTGCACTGTTAAATCAATATATTTAGTAAACAAAACATACTCCTTGTGAAAATCAGAAAGTTGAAGCAATCTGTTGGTGTGTGTGTGTGTGTGTGTGTGTGTACATATATTTTCATAAAATGCACCAAGAGTTATCTCAAGTAAGATAGACTTTGCATCCAGAGAACAGTGTGTACCTGTATCAGACATGATTTTCTTTGGATGCACAGGATTTTGTGAGATTACTAGGCAGCAGCCTTGGGATTGTGTGGTTATGACTGGAGGTGGCTAGAGAGAGGTAAGCAGGGTCTAAGAAATCTGTTAAATAGAGAAAAAAAATTCCATAACCAGTGGCAGCAGGCCAAAAAAGGGTGTTGGACCAAATTTTAGGCTCATACAGGTTTCTGTGAAGTTTGTCAGGTTATTTTCCCTCCAGTATTGTGACTGTTTGAATAGAGATCAAAACCAAAACCAAGTCTTTGCACCTCTAACACCCTTGCTTCTCTTTATTTCTTTCCTCATTTTGATATTAATAGAATTTTATCCAGTGTTTTATTTTCATAGCAGATGACAAAATCCAGACTTAAAAATCCAGCCACAGATCATTCTGGAGGAGTTCTGGATTAAATTTCCTGTCAAAAAAAAAAAAACATAATGGAAATGATAATTATATAGAAGTATTTGAACCAGCAAGTTACTAAAAATATAGGGTGAATTGTGAGCTATGTTGAAATAAGAAAATGTTTATTATCACGAAATGGAAGCCAAAGTAGAGAGGAGAGTTCATGTAAGGTAGTTTCAAAAAGCAAATATTTGTGGAATTATTTTTATAGTATAAATTGAAAGAAACAATTATGAAATCAGACTGCATCCATACCTCTCTGTCCATTTTTTGATAGATATTGCCACTCCACTCACAGTGGCATTTGGGAATATATGGAGGGTATATTAAAATGGAGGAGGATGTGATAACTGGAACTAAGAGTGAGACAATATAATATGTTGTATGTATGATTTATTGTGATATGTAATATTTAATAATAGTATAATAAATAAATATTATATAACTTTTCATATGTAATGTTATATATATTAATAATTGTTAATAATGCTAGTACTTTTCTTGAGAAACTTGATGTTTTGGAAAACAATGTTAGATATGACTTTGGAAATGATATTGCATATAACTACAGGAAAAACTAGCAGAGAAGCCTACATTGAGGGTTTTTCTACAGAAAAATTATCTGTACCATATCATAATAACAATTGGATGAAAGAGAGAAAAATTTAGGGATTAATGTAGATTGAGGAAGAATAAAGAGACATATCAATTACATGAAATGTATGATGTTAGGTTGGATTCTTCATCATTGGGGAAAAAAAAACAGTGTTGGCAAAAGTCAAATTTGGACTTTATATTAGTTTCAAAAAGCAAATATTTGTGGAAATAACAAATATTCAAATAACAGTATTGTAACAATGTCAAATTTTCCAAGTTCTATCATTGTGTCACAGATTGTGTAAAAATCTACCCTTGCTCTTAGAAAATACTAATGTATTCAAAAGTGAAGAATCATGATAGACGCAACTCACTCTTAAGTGGTTCAACACACAAAACTAAATAGGTGAGTGATATATATACACACAGTGATATTGGCACCCACATACATATATGTATCCATGTATAGAGAGGAAAAGAAAGAATGCTATAGAATAGCAACAATTTGCAATTCTGAGCAATTTGCAAAGTGAAACATATATTGCAACTCACTGTATTCTTGCAGTTTTGTAAATTTATTTTCTTAATAAAAAGAGTTTTTAAAGAATATAATTGAAATGAAATCTTAGAGTAGTTTTGATTTGCATTTCTCTAGTTGCTAGAGATGTTGAACATTTTTTTCATATATTTGTTGATTGATTGTATATCCTCTTTTGAGAAGTGTGTGTTCAGTTCCTTGGCCCAATTATTGATTGGGTTATTTGTGGGTTTTTTTGTGGGGGGAGGATGGGACAATTAAATGAACTCTAGATAGGGCAAAGGGGAAAAGGGGAGGGAGTGAAAGGGAGGAGGAATAGGGGAAGGAAAGATTGTGGAATGTGATGGTCATCATTACCCTAAGTACATGTAAGAAGACACAAAGGATGTGACTGTACTTTGTGTACAACCAGAGATATGAAAAATTGTGCTCTATATGTGTAATAGGAATTGTGATGCATTCTGTTGTCATATATAACAAAACAAAGTTTAAAAAATAAAATAATAGATTCAAACCTGAAAAAAGAGAGAATAATAGAAGAATATCCCACATCAGAAAGAAAAAAAAGAATATAATTGAAAGCTAGTTTATTTAAATGCTGTGGGTATAGCTATTAATAAATATGAGAATTGATTGGGAAAGGTCAAGATAAGCTGGACAGTTACAATCTGATATATTCATATGATGGTTTTAACTACATAGTCTTGGAATAGACTATTAATGAGAACAGTGAAATTTTTGAAATTGGAGTAAGGACTCATTAACAATGTTAAAAAATTTCTTCAATGCTAAGTGTATATGACCCTAATAAATGTTGCTAAAGCTCAATTTTTAAAAGTGGTTGCCACTTACCTAAGGGGACATAATGACACTTCGATTGAACTTTTCAATTTCTGAAATGCCATTGGAACTCACATAGCCTATTTGGTCAATGTATATTTTTGACTTGGATTGAATCTAACAGCGTAAACCTAGTACTTGTCTCTTGCAGACTCAACCACACATTTCTGATTGATGTTGACTTATGATCAGGGAATTACTATTTTGTGGCTAAATGTTAGGTAAATTAAATCAATTTACCTTACCTTTTATTATAGTAACTCTATTCCTCCCCCCCTCCTTTTTTTTCTGTGTTTGTAACCCATGAGGGCACCTGCTCTTTGTTCTCAGCTATGAATGAAAGTTTATTTGATATGTGACTGTCACTTCATGCATTTTGTTGCTTGGGGGAAAGTATATACCACTTGTGACCCTTGCCTGTGTCCCTGAGATGTTTAAGCCTTTGCAGCTAAATGTAATTGGCAGTAGAACACACTTTGTTCTGTACAGTTAAAAAATGGACCCCTTTGTTTGGCCAACCTTCATGAACTTCCTTTTATTTCGATGGCAAATGAAACATTTATGTAAGAAAGAAATATTGTCTTCAGTGGGAAATGCATTGCATGTGTGATATATTTCATATTATGACAGATTTTTCTTGAGCTTAAACTTTTTTTTTCTACAATGTGAACACATGACTTTTCTCCAGGGGTCAGTATTTTAAAGTAACCATTATTTGCATTTATAGAAAGAGATGATAATTGATAAATATTTTTATAGTCAAATATAATTTTTAACTAAAGTTCCCAATAAAACACTTTCCCTTCTTATATGAATTCCTTTTGAAATTAAAAATAATATCAGATTCCATAAAGCAGGGGAACTAGAGCTTAAGCATTGGAAGGCAAGGGGCATGTCGCTGTCACACTGTCATTCTGGTGAAACTTGATAATCCATCTCGGCTTTGTCTTTTCACTTTAATCTGACCCTGCTCAGCAAGTGACATTACATGGTCCGAGGTTCAGGAAGGGCATGTTGAGTAGTGTCTCAAAGTGCTCTGAAGTGCTTAATATTTGGAGAATTTATGAGCCATAGAAAAGAATCCTGGAGATTGACAACTGCAGTGAGAAGACTTGTGGCTCTGTATGCCCCTGGAGAGATGGGGTGGCATGAGTTGGAATGACATTCATCAGTTAGTTGTCATGAAATAAAACATACAAAGCAGGAAGAAAAGTGAGACATCGAGACCCATGCTGACACCCTTACGGATGTTTTGGATTCTGTTGTCCGAAATGTGTGTCTGTACATGTGCCTGTTGAGGGACTCGCAGATCCTTGAGAACTGTTCAGGGACCATGTGCTTGGGAGCTGGTTGTGCACTAACTGGGTTGACTGAAGCCTCTGGCCTTTCTACCCTGACTCCTTTCTTCCTAATAAAGCATTAAGATCTTCCCAGTCATTTTAAGAAGTCAACCCTTAGCCCTTTGGGACTTTGTTAAGTATGGTAATTCCATTGCCTTAAACATAAACCCTTTGACACATCCCTTGACAGTAATCCATTCCTTGCAGAGCTTAGGGCCCTGAGAAGCCACAGCATGTTTTCATTATAGAGCTCTAGGCTTCCTCTGTCTAGAGCCTTAAGTATTGATGAGATCCCTTAAGTCTGACCACCTAACAAAGACTGCATTGCAATCCCAGGCGCAGCTTGCTACAAGGGAGTACAGTATCCTGAGTTTATAATCAGGCTGTATCTAAAAATAATTTGGATTCTATATCTATTCTTCTCCTTGTTAAAACCTAGCCCCCCCACTTAAAGATTCTGAACATCTTTTCTTAATTGATCCTGGATATACATCTGGAAAGCTGAATTTCATTATCCAGATAGAGCCCGGCTTTTATTTATATTCAGCCATCATATGAGGAGACTAAAGTTACAGATTCTGCAAGTATTTCAAAGAATATCTCCCACTTATTTTTCTGTGCTTTAAGGATGTGATATACCCAGAGATTGCCACCACCTCAAAGGCTCTCCAAAGCCAGTGACAGCAAAGGTATCTCTTGAAGCTTGATAGAAATGCTGAATCTCAGGCTGCATACCAAACCTCCTGAATTAAAATCTGTATGTCCACAAAATGCGCAGATGATTCTTATGTATTTTTTCACTGATAAATTAATATTCATCTGGGAAACTTATATTTTTATGTTAAGCAGTTAAAATATGTCAAAAATATTTTATATACTAGTCATAAATCTTCAAGAAAGGAGGGTTTTATCATCCAGACTTTTAAGAAAAGTATCAGCAACTGGGAGATGGACAGGAGATTTGCATTTAACCGGGAAACTTCGGGACGTGAGTCTTGCTCATCCTATTTTCCATGTGAAAATGGGAGGCACATGAGGCTCTGAAAGTGCCCCTCACCCAGCACGACACTCCGTGAGCTCACACTCAGGCCTATTTCACAAATGATACTCTTTCTTCTTTTCTTTCTACAATCATTTACAGGAGACAATTAAGAGACAATTCCAGGACCTTGTCCAGGAATACAGGATTGTCAAGGATCCCTTGAACAAATGCAGAGTCTGTATTTATGAATTTTACTCAGGGCAGAATTTTAGCTTATGTTTAACAGATCTAATTTGTGTAACATTTAAGTTCTAGCATGGAATTTCTTTCTAGGCATTAAGAATATACTGAAACATGCAGATTGGTTGTTAAAATCAGCTACTCTTATACCAACTCATGAAATGTTTAAAAATTGGCAAAACTAACCAATATGTAGAAAGCTATTTTGGGGGATTTGAGTGGGTGGGGAGGTAAATTGAAGGGATCCCAAGGAGGCTTCTGTGACTGCTCATTTTCCTTTTTTTTTTTTTTTTTTTTTTGGTCATCTTGAATCTGGTTACATGGAAGTGTCAGTTTATAAAAATCCATTTAGTTATTCACTTATGGTTTAGGTACATTATTTTTATTTCTGTAAAATTTCAAACATACTGTACACACAGATAGGTTATAGAAAAGTGAAAACCATGTTTTAAAGCTAACTATTGTTTTGCGAAAAGTAGAGAGTCCCAGAGATAATACATTTTGTGTATTTTTGTTGAATTGTTCTGGTATTATTCTTATAGTTTTCTAGGGAAGCCTGATTTCATAAATCCTGTCTGAATTGTTGGTATAAATATGGATGAGGCATGAAAAACTTATTATATGGTTGTTTACATTAACATAGCCAAACACAAACCTGCTTTTTTTTTAACCCAGACATAATATGGAGAGGTACCATTTGGATGACTTCAACTATATTTTTAGCTACCCATGCAACTGTTAATGTGAAAAATATAAAACTAAATTATAGGTCCCCCATTTTCATTGTGGGACAATTTTATAGCTGTCAGAAAAGTTGTATTTCACACTTCCCACATTCACAGTTCTGCATGAGGGCTAGGGTTTATAGGTTTTTCTTTGGTTCTTTCTTCAGTAGCTGGAGAGTTGATACACTAATGATTGTGTTGTAGTTTTCAACATAAATAGACCACACAAAACAGAGATGAAGAGACTTAAATCCCATTAAAAAAAAGATATGAGATGAACTTTTGTTTATAACCATGTTTGATAAACGTATGAGTTAGGGGCTTGGATATCCATATTATGCCAAAATCTCTTTTTTGGGGGGGTACCAGAGAATGAACTCAAGGGTACTCAACCACTGAGATGAATCCCCAACCCTATTTTGTATTTTATTTAGAGACAGGGTCTCACTGAATTGCTTAGTGCCTCCATTTTGCTGAGGCTAGCTTTGAACTTGCGAGCCCCCTGACTCAGCTTCCCTAGCCACTTGGATTCAGGCATGGGCACTGAACCTAGTGCCAAAACCTCTTTTGAGCCAAGAATTTGAACTTTTCATTCCATTCTGTCCCTCTCCCCACAACAGTTTGACTCGTGCGGGTTCTATGCCTTTTCATTGCTTCTTCTATGTCTCTTATGGAAGTACCAAAAAGTAGAGACCAAAAGTAAGATCCAAGGATAAGGAGCAGGTGGAGGGGTAATAGAAAGTTAAACCTTGGTTAAACCCTTAATAAGATAAGCAACTCATAAAATGGTTTAGAAAAGGCTGACTGTGAAAATTTAGTTGACTCTGACAGCATTTTTCAAGGAATAGAAATGTGTAGGATAATATAGAAAATGGATTATGATTTATAGTTCAAACAGAAGCACATATCAATGGAATGAAAACAATTAGAACATTTCTGATAGTAATACTTAAATGCCCGTGGTATTTTAAAAATCATGCTTACATTTAAGAACATAAGGCTTTATGTATAAGTAGTATCCATTAATTTGACTCATAAACAGAAATCAAAGTTGATGCATGTTGAAGGACAGGTCAGATGGGAAAACATCATCAATGTTCTTCCTTTGCTTCTGAATCTAAGTCATGTTTGTTTCTCTAAAGATTCTGACAGCTTGGCGTGAAGGGTTCTCACTGGTCCACTCAAACAAAATTGCCTTTTTCATATTCCAAGAGATAGGCCTCTCCAAGTGCTTTTCACAGAGGAAAAGAGAGTGTAAGTTAGTAATAGGACCCCACCTGGTTTGCCTAGGGTTCAAAGGCTAAGTACTGGTTTGGTCCCTGGGGTAGAAGGTGGAATTCTGGTGATGGCACTGGATATGTCCTTTGTTTCCTCTGTTCACTGAGCCTTTGAAAAGTTCTCATTAAAAGCTTTTAAGAGGTGCTAATACAAAGCATGACTACTAGGTTCCAAGGGGAATCCAACAGCAGAAGGAATATCAAGGGGAACATGAGACAACCAAAATACTGAAATCAGACATCCTTAACTAATTAAAAGCGCTCATAGGATACCTGTCTTGGAGGTAGGAAGATGGCCTCTGAGTTTGACCTAAAGCTGTCAATCATCAGGATCACCAACTACACTTTCATCTATACCATAAAAATTCCCATACTAGAAAGATGTGTGTTTGTTAGGAATAAGTGATGTGAACATGTGCATAGACCTAAAGCTAAAAGCCATAATAATGAAATCCAATGACAAATTCCACGGCTGCAATATAACTCCATAGGGCATTCCCAGGATCATTCCCTTCTAGACTCTGGTTCTGTCAGTCCTTCCTCCGTAGCCCAGAGCTTCTTAAGCCTTGAAAGTCATTTGGTCTTTCTATGTCAAATGCCAGTTTATTTTGCACATGTACAGTTTATTCTCTAAAAATAAAGGTCATCATAACAGAAGCAAAGCAGACATGAGACTGACTTTCCTCTCAAAGTCAAACTGGTTGTTGAGTGACCCGCTCACAGCTGTTGAGTAAGTTGTACTCAGTCAGCCCCTGGAGCTATCTCCATGGAGCTGAATAACCTCTGTCTCGGCCTGCCAAAAGTTTCTCAGCTCAGTGCTACTCTTGAATGACACTCTGTCATTATGCTATATTTAGGCCATGAAAGTGGTAATTAGCTTTGTTCTGCTGAAAACTGATCCAGCCTCACAGGCAATATAAAGGTAATAAAATAGGTAGGCAGGTACAAAAATCTGAACAAGCCTCATATGCAGGAAAATTTCATGAATTTCAAACTAAAGAAAGAACGAGACACAGGGAGAGAGAAAAAAAAGAGAAGGAGAGAGAGAGAGAGAGACTTCTATAGCTAAGCCACACCTAGGTATGGCCTGCTTGCAATAGAATTGTTAACTAAGTCCCTACTCCCAATTTTACCCCCATCCCGCCCCCTTTTTACCCATGGAAGGCTGTGGGTTTGTAAATTGATAGTATATAGTGGAAGCTAGTTTTCTAATATGGTACCTCACATCCTGTTAAGGAGCCAGCTTTCTCTAATACTAACTTTATCTTCAGAATTCCATTATTTAGTACACAGTGCATCATCCTTTCTAGGAATTGTCTGTAATCTGTGCCATCAGGGTTTTTTGTTTGTTAGTTTGTTTTTCAAGGACACAGAGTCTTACATGTTTGCAGGAATGCATGCTGCTTATGAGAAAAGAGCTGGCAGCAAAATACCAAACCAGGAAATCTCAGTGCCAAAATCACTATTGCTAGATGGTCTGTCCCCTTTCATTCTCCAACTTGGTTATAAGGTTCTTGAAGGTGAAACCTTCCATTGTATCTGTCATAGGTTTTCATTAAATATGAACCAACTGTGTGTTATTTACAAGTGAGTCGTTAAGAGGATGCACTTAGGAGAGGACAGAAAGACCTTCTGAAGAGCCAGCCTAGACATTTTTTCATATGCCAACTAGTTTTCTTGTCAACTCTTGACAGTGATTTTCTTTTTCAATGTCATGTATGCCTTTGGGGATCCCTTTATATTTGTCAGTATTGTTCTGTGAATATAGGTTCAAATAAAAGGAATGGGTGGAAGAAAGATATAAGATTTTTAAAGAAAAAATAGATATCAATTTTGTGTATCCATCATTAGAAAAAGGATGAAAAGAAAAAGAAGTTTAGAGAAAAGTAATGACAGTATGTTGGTAGGTTGGGATGTGATCCATTATGGTGAACTTCAGGGTGACAAGCATTGTAGTTGCCATGTTGTCTTGGGAAATATAGTATCTATAAATAAGTAACATTTAAGAATGGTTCTTATTGTATTTTGTGGATTCTGGGAGATGAAGTGAATGGGGAAGAGCCACTGATCGAACTTAGAGTCCTAAGAGTGAAAAGAACAAATACCCTACAGACAAGAGGAAAGGACCTGGATGCTCCATAGAAGGAGACACCTTCTCTTTCCTGTTCCAGTACCAGGTCTGCATTGTATGGCATGAGCTAGAAGCAAGCAAACATGCAGGACAAAAATTCAAGCAATGCCTTATATCCAGATAACTTTCCACAGTTTATCTGAATATTTTTGCATCAATTTTCACAGTCTATCTGCACAGCTCTTTGAAATAGAAATGCTCAAATTCATTTCACAGGTGAGTAAAGCAAATGGTCAAATAGCTGGATTGACCAAGTTCTCAGCTAAGTTAAAAGCAGATCCAAGATTCAAACTTAGATCTGTCTCCCAGTTTAATGTTCATTGACTTCCATCACTCCCTGGCCTGAAAAGACCTTAGACTGTCTTGAAGAAAAACTAGATATCGTGAATAGTTACAATTTCCAATAGGGTTCTTAAATGAACTAGCTATAATCCATGACCAAAATTTCATCTGCATTTTTATAATCAGGGTGTGCAAAAATCTCAATGCTAACGGCATCAACTTCCATTTCTTGAGAAACATCAAGAGGCAAAAATATTTCATTTTTTTTTCTTTTTGGTCATGAATTAGAAACCATGGCATTTAGGTCTGACAAGTAAATGATTAAGGGAAACCATGTGCTTTGAGAGTTTTAAAGTTAAAAAATATATATTGGGTAGTGTCTCCTGACTTCCTTCATGACTAGTAAACATTTGTCATTGTTTGTCAGTAAAAATACACAAACTCCTAGTGCAAATCTCTGCATACTAGTTGAACAGGTTCATATTATAACAAATGTATTTTTGGGGGGGGGACTCATGGGGCTTGGGATTGTATCTTCTTTTTTGAACATTGCATATTCTTATTTCAGAGACTGAATTATGGTGCAGTTGATAAAGCAAAGAGAGGAAAAAGCAGGGTATAAAAAAGAGGTTTAAATATCTATTTTATGGTGCTTAGTCTTGAATTTTAAGTTTTTAATTTTTTTAAAATCAATGCATGACTTTCTAGTACAAAATTCTCTTTCATACCATAATAATAAATCAAAAAAAAAATCCCAAAATACAAGTTTATGTTATTTATAACAGGGGATATTTGTTCCTTCACTGATGGCTTCACTGGTTTCCTCAAAGTTGATTTTTTTTTTTCATATTCGGAACCAAGCATTAGAAGGATTTGACATTTTATGGTTGATGATGATGGAAAATGGAAAAAACACAAGCATCTGTCCCTCTCCCTTCCTCCCTCTTTTCTCTCTTTCCTTCCTTTAATAATTCCATTCTGGCTTGACAATGATGTGTTTTTTTTTTTTTTATCCCCTCTTGAAATTTCCCAAACTGTTTTTATTGTTGTGATAAGACTCAAGTTCATGAGTTGAGGAGTGGAAGGAATTCTCTTTAGGAAAATGTGAAGGTGTGACTGGAAGGAAAATGGAGGAGGGGAGAGGAAACACACTTCCCACACTTAGCCTTGACAAGGTGTCAGCTTTGTACCACTCTCCATGAGAAACCAATCCAGTCAGACTCTGTCGCCCCAACTCAGATTTCAGCATTGTACAGCCTTTGCCCTAGATGTACAACCAGAGTATGAAACTTCTGTTTTAAATGACACACTGTCACACATCAGTTACACATAGAGACACCATGGATGGACATTTTCAGCCAAAATCCAAAGAAAATCAGCTTTCAAGATGTGAGAGGTACTTGGAAAGTCTTAGTATCAGGCCTAAGACATATAAAACGAGCTCTGAGATACAATCTCATTGTGATCATGATGAAATTAGCTTTCTTTTTTTCTGTTTGACACAAAATTCTCACAGGTGGTTCTAATTAGACATAAGTAGTGACAGTGGCCAGTTTGACTAAATCCAGATCCTGGCCAAGAGTAATGGAAAAAAGTCTCAGCTTGCCTTCTTGAAAAATGGAATCTATATTGAGACAGTTCGAGGAAATGACGCCTACGGTGAGATGTGAAACCCATAGCCTGAGCCCCTTTGTGCTTTCTTTCTTTAAGGAGTCAAAACAGTATAAAACACCTAATGACATGTTTCTTGCGGCCTGTATTAAATTCCAAGTTTCTCAAAGAAAGCTTGTATTCCTCTATCTCGGCCAAACTGTCCACTTTGGCATCAAGGAAAAAAAAAAAGCCATGTATTCTAAATGTATTGCCCACAATTTTCTTTTCTTTTTTTTTTTTTCTAAAAAAAAAGAATAAAAAAATAGGTGAATGGCTATTTGAAAATACTGTCAACTCAGCTCCTAAATAATTCCCTGATTTCATAAAAAATTTTATCATCTTTTGGGTGATAGAGAAAAGGAAAAACCTTTTTATTAGGAAAGTGTCCAAGAATTGAATGATTGGTAAAGATTGTGTTCCTCAGAGTAGGTTCTAAAATAATAAAACTTCTTCCTAGTCATCTTCTTTTTAATTCACGCTGGTGTTCTATGAAGTAAACACTGTACTCCTCCTTGAATAAGAAATCTCTAAAAAAAAAAAAATCCATGGAGATTTAATGGGCACCCTGAGTAATGTTCACTTTCTTTCTTTCTTTTTAAAATTTTTCTTTTATAATGTTATCTTATTTTTATGCCTTTATTTTATTTATTTATTTTTACATGGTGCTAAGGATAGAACCCTGTGCCTCATACATGCTAGGCAATCGCTCTGCCGCTGAGCTATGACTGCAGCTCCTAATGTTCACCTCTTAAACAGAACCAGCACATACAGTTGTGTCCCTGCACTTTAACCAATAGATTGAGTGAAGTTTGAAACCCAGCCCATGTATCTCCCCCTCAGCCTTACCCACTTCCTGGCAAGGTGTCTATATTAACCTGGAAGAAGTAACGATTTTTCTAATTTTCTGTACCCTATTCAAAAGTCATTTTTTTTGTGAACCTGGCAAAAATAAATAAATGAATAAATAACGAAAATAGCAGAGCAAAAGATTATTTTGTAATTATTTGCTTCTTATTGCCAACCCTCTAAATTTCTGAACATATTATTATCAAAGAATCTGAGCATTTAATTATTTTTTTTTCCTGGAAATATGGTATGGCAGGATACGTCAGCCAATGATATTTATGATTTCATAAGCATGGACATTCAGCTCACTGACACATGGATGTCCTTGGCTGACTACTTCAATGCACATTGTTAGGTAGATTTAAAATTGGGAGAGAAAGGGGACAGGAAGAAATAGAGAGAGACCCATATGTACATTCCCCATATGGTCATAAACATGCTCTTGAGTAATGCCAATAATTTGTTTCCACTTTCTGTGAACTTGTCCCTAAAATACAATGTAAAATAGCTGCAGTATAAGCAAATAGTTTTTAAAATGCTATCTTTTATGAGGCCTGTCTTCATTGATAACATTTTTAATATTGCCACATTCATTACTATTTTTTTTAATATTATATTATTATTTTATCTCATACAAAACTATGCTTGAATTCAGAATGTGTAGAACAATACCTAGATATTATATTGGAAGAGATATTTCTCTAGAGTTAAAAAAGATTTAAAGTGTAGGCTGAGCATCATGACTCACACCTGTAATCCCAGCAACTCAGGAGGCTGAGACAGAAGGATTATAAATTTCAGACAAGCTTCAACAGCATAGTGAGTCCCTAAACAACTTCAATGAGACACTGTCTCAAAATTTAAAAAAATAAAAATAAAAAGGCGAGGGGATGTAGCTCAGGGATAAAGTGCTCCTGGGTTAATATCCAAGTACCCTCCTCAAAAAAAAAAAAAAAAGATTAAAAATGGGAAAAACAGCCAGGTGCAGTGGCACACACCTGTAATCCCAGCAGATCTGGAGGCTGAGGCAGGAGGGTAGCTAGTTTAAAGTTAGCCTCAGCCAAATCGAGGAGCTAAGCAATTCAGTGAGACCCTGAGGGCTAGGGATGTGGCTAAGTGGTCAAGTGACTCTAATTTCAATCCTCATTATCCACCTCCCAAAACAAAATGGGAAGATCAGCAAATCTGAACAAATAGAGCCAGCAATTTATAAAGAGCATAAGCTTGCAAATGTTATTTAACTATTTAAATTGATCTCAAGTGAATACCCATGAAGTTATTACCAACTCTTGCTGTTTGCAGATGTAAAATGATTTTTCCATATCAATGCACATATAACTGGTTTTTATTGGCAATTATATTCCTAATGATAGCTCCTCCACAGGAATAGGACTGGTATGTGGATCTCGCCTTTTAACTAATAGTGAACAAATAGATATTCCTGTGCTATTTCATCCAAAAATGCCTTTGATTTTAGTAGGAGATTTTCTGATAATGAGAGGTATCCTGGAGAGAAATATCTGTCTCAAAAGATAGAAAATATTATCCTCTTTACTCAAATCACCACCAATCTAAGGAATGCCCTGAGACCTGGAAGAGTTATAGAAGATCCAGCAGCTTATCTCCCAGGACTTTCCAAAATCATAGGAGGTGGTTTATATCCAGAAGAATGAATTATTTTGAGGTAGCTGCAGATTTTAAAGAAAATATCAGGTAAAGTTCAAGATTTGACACTTCTAGAAATGAATCATTTTGAGAAAAATTGATTCTTAACTCCAATCTGGAAGCTTTGACAGATCTTCAGTTCACCACAAAACAAATTTAAGACCTCCATTTGATTTACCTCCATTCAATAGGTTTCACCCAAGCCTGCCCTTCACAAATGAGGAATGGTTTCAAGCAACTGATTTTGGAACAAGAAATCTCAGCTAGGTGTCTCAGAGAACTAAGATGTTCCATTCATAATAAAGGCCCTAGGGCCTGTCTTCAGCAGCAGTAGTTAGAAAAGTTCCCTGTGGTGGCCTGAGTCACTCTCATGCCCTTCAGTGGACTCTTGGTTAGGGGCCTCCTGCTCTAGACAGCAGGACACCTGCTGGTACAGCAATACAGAGGATCCTTCTCACTCTCCCAGTTCCCCTAGTTGCTACAGATATGCATTTTTTTCCTCTGAAGTTAGTCTTGTATGCAACTTTTAATCCCATCAGTTTAGTTGTCTCTTCTCACACAAAAAAACTGCCTTTGGGGGCTTCTATTTTCTTGTGGACTTTCCTAGTACCCACAGCGAGGAGGTAAGGAAGTACAGCGGTATGATGCTGGGTCCACGCCCAGTATCAAATAAGTGATTGTACTGGTCATTTGATGTTCTCAATTTTAAATCAACCCTGAGAATTCCCTCCTTTAAATTAAGATGGGCTCACCTGAAGCACTATATATGTCACATACTGTTTTTTTTTAACATATATAAAAAGAATTCTTCACAATAAAACACTTTAATACAAAAGTACAGTTAACAAGGTGGCATCCCCAAGCCCAATAATTAAATCCCCTTTCCCATGGCATGCTAAATTTTGGGGTGTGATTGGCTTTGTATTCTGAACAAGCCCCTCCCCTGCTCTAGGCTTCATTTTTCCCCTCTGTAATCATGGTGATCAGTGGTGGTTGTTGCAATGATTTCTTCTACTCCTGGCTTAGAGTGTAATTCTAGATTTTAACTATGTGTATTTCATTTGCATTTCTCTTCAAATATAAAATAACATAAAGATTTTTTCCTGTGGTTGATACAGAAGCAACTTTTAAAGAACTGTATAAATATTTCTACTGTTAAGGTGATCCTAATATTGCAGAACAAAATCCATGAAATTGAGAGGGGGCAGTTAAAACGATCCGTGTTCTCTTGGTCCTAGGAGTCTCATTGATTCAGCAGTAATGGGTGGGTGTGCCTTGTGATGTCAAATATAACTATACCTAGTGGAGACAACTTTTCATGGGATAGTACATGGGAAGCACCCACTAGAAGGTGTGAGTCTTTCCTGGGGAAGAATTTAGCTGATTATAAAACTAACTAAACTAACTTTCAGGCTGTGCATCTCATGCTGCACTCCAGCCCCTGCCAATGTTGGAAATGACTCATGATGCACTTTCTCAGGTATCATATTCAATAAATAATTTTAAATAAAGACCCAGGGACAGTAGAAAATTCTAATTCTATAGTGAAAAAAAAATCTCTTGCTCCCCAATGAAGGAGAAGACCAGGGTTTGGGAGTGTAGGGTCATGACCATACTTGAAGAAGGATGGATAGAGGGCCCAGCTGCACATGTACTAGTCTTATCCCTTTCTTAGGGGCACACATGCTTCAGCCACCTCCTCTCCTTCCCCAGAACCTCTGATGCCTGTCTTTTGGGCCAATGTCACAAGCAGAATTTTTAACCTAGGTTAAAGGGGAAAGGCAAGTAAGTCCTCTTTCTTCTTTTCTTTTTTGTTTTGTTTTGTATTTTCTCTATATAGAAGTCAATTTAAACGATAGATCTTCATCTTAAGAAAACTATGAATACCCTAACACCTAGTCTCATTGTTAATATACAAACCCATCAGGAAGAGAGGATGCAAGAAGGTGACCTTCAGTAATCAGATAAATTAGATTTGTAACTCTTGCAGAAGTGTAATAGAACGGATATTAAATCCAACTTTGAAACCTTTGGAAGACATGCTATATTTCTTTCTCATAGATACTTCTGCAAAACAGAACAGAATGAAAAAACTCAAATTCAATACAGGAATGACTTCTATGCATCTCCAAATATGTTAGGAGGCCTGGTGTCCAGTATCCTGTTAGAGTTTAAGTTCTTTGAGGGTTGCATTGTATTTTGAACCCCAAGAACAACTGCCTGACAAAGAGAGGATACTCCATAAATGACTAAATGCTTATTGAAAGTATTGAATCCTGCAACTGGTTCTAAGGGATTAGCAAACAAATGCTATATACACAATCTAACACAAATTTCTTATGGCATAAGACAGGTGAATTCAATATGAATTGTTTGGAAGTGATACAGTTCAAATAATAAAATAAAACACAGAGTCAACTTTTCTAGTAAACCATATTTTAATGTAAAAATCATGTTCATAAAAATACAAGTTTTAAAGCCTTTTTTTTAAAAGTGATTTTCCATTAACTTACTTCCCAGGGTTAACCTGCATGCTATGTGAATTTGGAAGTCTGTATAATTCTTTCTGGACTGCCCTTTCCTATTAAGTGGATGCCTGATGAGCAGCTTATAATCTTAATAATGCTCAGATTTGATATAAGCCATTTTAATAGACAAAGACTCTTTGAAGATAAGTGAGAGGGATAATAACTCTTGGCAGCATTGTTGTTCAGGAAATTTCAAGTCTTTCATAGGAAACTGAAAATACTTAGAGGATTAAAGTGACTACAACACACAGATGAAAATCCCCATTTGGAAGCTGATTTTTCTCACAAGTCCTCTACATTGACTGTTCTAACAATTGTGGAACTTAACCATAGGCTCTTCGTGCTATAGAGGCAAGATGTTTAAAGGACACATTAGCCCAACAAATGGAGTGTTGCAATAAAGCATTATGAGTGATATGCTCTTAAGTAGTCCTCACAAGTACTCTGCCAAATGCTGTATCCTAGTCTAGTGTTCAAGCACTGAACTTAAATGCAGATGCATCAGGCTAGGGTTGTCACTTAGGGGTAGAGTGTCTACTTAGCTTAGCATGTGGGAGTCCGAGGGTTCAACTCCCAGCAACACACACACACACACACACACACACGCACACACTCACACACACCCCATCACCCTTATACCCAAACCTATTTCTGTACCATTTTCTGTCACTGATCTGATTGGACCAGTTGCAGTATTTTGTGGTTATTTCTAGGCTCTTTTCTCTTGGGCTAATTTACTTTCTCATTCTGTGTTTCCCTTGAATATTGGTTTTCTCAACAGATTATTCTGGCATAATGATTCACACCTGTAAACTATGGTCTTATTTAACAATATCAATAACTGAGATAGGTCTAGGTGACACAAATGGGAAAGAAATTTGGGGGTAATTAGAGGCTCTTCGGCTCTGAAGAGAGGCAAGAGGGGTGGAAGAAACTTAGGTGGGCAGTTGGTATGTAGCAATCTGGGCTTTCCTTTCGGGCAGATGGAGAAGTTGCCTTATGGAGTATCAGGGGGGCAAGTTCTTTTCAGTGACAGAGACTTGCCTGGGGTTCTGTTTCCCTTCCCTCAAGTCCAGAACAACTCTGAAATCACTGGGGGGCAGACTGCCAACTTTATTCTGAAAAACTGTTTTTGTGGATATTGCCCGAGGGCAAAGGCCTTGGTCAACAGCTGCCTTGGTCAACAGCTAACTTGGAGGCTGGACTGCTCTGCAGTGTACCAGCATGCTCTCTGCTCATTACTGGACCTGCTTCCGATGCTTTAATATCAAGTTAATGTGATGCTCTAATGAGAACTTTTACTGTGTTGTGCTGTGGGTTCTGCCACATTTCCGGTTCCACATCTGCTTTGGACTTCCTGGATATTCCTCATTATTCCAGCTGTCTGATGTAACCTTTTCGGTTTTCCATTGCTGCCTTACATTTATTCTTTTTTTTTTATTTCCCGTTTCTTTTCTTAGGGAATTTTGGGAGGGAGGGAAGTGAAATGCATGCATTTAATAACTGTCTTAAATGTGGAAATGCTGACTGACCTTGGTATATGAATGTTCCTTTTCTCAAAATAATATTTGACACAATAAGATTTCCCTGCTGTGGTCTGTACTTTAATAACACTTGGGATTCTGGAGTTGGCATCAAATGCTAGCTCCTTCTGATGCAATGGTCCACATCCACCCATTATTATGTCTCACCCCAACCCCTAGCTTTTAAATGAGGTCAGGATTCACATGGCCCACTCAAGACACATGTATTTTAAAGTTACTTGTTACTCAGTTTTTCTATGTATTGTCAATAGTTGGATTTGGAGTGGGTACCATAGGCCTACTACATACCCAGTGGAGATTATTGAAACATCTGGTACAGAAAAGTTAAATATCTTTTAACATTATAGAGACTCCAGTGAAATAAGATAGAGGGATTACAGTACTTCAGCTTTGACAGTGCTGTAGAAAAATTCTGAGTCCTCCTCAGGTATGCCATGGGATTAATACTGGCTTCGTTGTTTTCTTTTTTCCAGCAAAATTAATTTATGTGGTAAATTAGGTGTCAGACAAGTCTCTCAAACTTCTGAAGTTCCTCTTTTAAAAATCACACAAAGATGAGGAAGCAGAATACAGCCCCCAATATACTCTTTAGAATATGATAATATAGATTTGGTAATATAGTATGTTGCAATATACTATAATATATAGTAACATAAATTCTACATATACAATAATATAGAATATTATAGAAATATAGTATGATATGACAACTCAACATTTAATAATCTTGATATTATTAAATGAGTGAAATGGAATTGACAGCTAATTTTAATGTTTTGAGCCTCAATTTGTAGTAGAATGCACCTATACATATGTTTTTTTCTTCCTTGCTTAGAATCTAAATTATGGAAAGGGAGCCTTTAGTGGTTCTACACAGTAAGTTCCAAACAACAGCTATAATTCAGTAGCACTATGTATTCTATTCTTTCCTGGAACATAATATTATAGCTCAAAACACGATAAGAACACGGAATACCACAAAAATACAGGATGCATGTGATTCAATTCACTCCATGGAGCCAGTAGTTAGCAGTGGAACATGGCCCTAGGGTGGAAGGTTGTCATTCTCTTTCCTTTAGTTGCACTTAGCTCTAAATCAGAAATACCTTGCCCTATTTTTCTTACAACCACACTGATCTTTTTATACTTTATTTGACAATAGCATGGAGCTTCTTCTGTAATCTTAAATTCTTTTTCTCAGCAGTTCTCCATCCTTTTGTCTTTAAGATCAAAAGCATTTTTATCTCAGTGTTTGAGGAAATTTAGAGTTGTTGGAGTTAAGCAATATCTGGCCCCATGCACAATACCATGAATGTTCTTGTCATTTGGGAGACATGTTTTGACCCCTGGGTATTTCTGAATCCATGTGCTGTGATTTAAAGTGGGGCTCACCAAGTAATCTACTGGATAATCTCCAAACAGTAAAAGGAAACTGAGATTAAAACTTAATGAAGTTCATGTTCTACCAGAATCACTTACAGAGACAGAGACTGAGACTCAGTCAGAGAGAGATGTATTTTATGGAGGCCATAAAAAGATAGATGTTGCTATTTGCAGATATGCATAGTAAATCTGGATGAAGATAATTATACTCAATCTCATCACCTCTGGGTGACTGATAAATTGGTTAGATGGCTCCCATATTGCCCTTGAGCTTCATATGAGTGCTATGGCTTTCAGTGAAGTTTAACATGGGACTTTCCAAGATCTTGCAAATGATGACTCCCTCAGGTGGGAAGTTAATTAGGAAATTATCCATTTCTTAATTTTAAAACCAACTAATTTAGGAGGTAAAATGAGTTTGTAATTATGTGGGAAGTGAGTTCTAAGTAAGTGACATGGTCAAGACGACTCCCCACCTTCCTACTTCCTATGTCAGTAATTCAAAACCAGCTACTCTAACGTTTCCCTTCTGGACTCTGCATCAAATGCAAGAAGTAGCTTGGGGTGACTCATGAAAGAGTAACTATGTCCTCATTGATAAAGACAAGACTTCCGCCTCCGAAATTTATCATGATCTCAATTACTGTCATTATTCCAATGTCTGAGAATTAGTAAAGTAGTGTAGGATATGACTAACCAGAGACAGTGAGGACTTCAGGCATCCAAGAAACTTGTGAAGGTAAATATAGTCTCTAAATGGTGAATCTGAAACATTTAAACACAGTACTCATCATGGCTATCCAAGAATAAATCCCTTAAATAATCTTCTTCCTAAAATGGTGCCAGTGTAATTTTCTGGATTACTTTTGTAGGATCTATGAGTATTTTGACTATGATTTATTAAATGTTTGGATATTTTAGATACTTTTGGAAGGTTAATGACAAAGGTTTCATCATGTACTACCTGCAAACGATTATACATTTATAAAATTAAAACAGGCCACTTACTAATCATAAAATAAATATGTGTCCTCCTGGAAAACTGATGGGTGGCAAAGGGGGAGAGTCTTAAATACTTCAACACTCAATTTCTTTAAAATGTGTGCTTGCTGGTTTATAACCTATGCCCAATTTGTAGGATTATTGGTAAAGTGTGGTGTGTACTTTTTTCCCTCAGTGCCAGCATGCTCTTTTCAGTAATTTCTTTTTTTTTTTTTTTTTTTTTTTTTTGTAGTTGGACTCAGTATCTTTATTTATTATTATTATTTTTTTTTTTTTAATTTTTTATTGTGGGTTGTTCAAAACATTACAAATTTCTTGACATATCATATTCCACACTTTGATTCAAGTGGGTTATGAACTCCCACCTTTACCCCATACCCAGATTGCAGAATCACATCAGTTACACATCCATTGATTTACAAATTGCCATACTAGTGTCTGTTGTGCTCTGCTGCCTTTCCCGTCCTCCACCCTCCCCGCTCCCCACCTCTCCCCTCCCCTCCCCTCCTCTCTCTCTACCTCCTCCACTGTATAACCCTGAGGGTCTCCTTCCATTTCCATGCAATTTCCCTTCTCTCTCCCTTTCCCTCCCACCTCTCATCCCTGTTAAATGTTAATCTTCTTCTCCTGCTCTTCGTCCCTACTCTGTTCTTAGTTACTCTCCTTATATCAAAGAAGACATTTGGCATTTATTTTTTAGGAATTGGCTAGCTTCACTTAGCATAATCTGCTCTAATGCCATCCATTTCCCTGTAAATTCTATGATTTTGTCATTTTTTAATGCAGAGTAATACTCCATTGTGTATAAATGCCACATTTTTTTTATCCATTCGTCTATTGAAGGGCATCTAGGTTGGTTCCACAGTCTTGCTATTGTGAACTGTGCTGCTATGAACATCGATGTAGCAGTGTCCCTGTAGCATGCCCTTTTTAGGTCTTTAGGGAATAGACCAAGAAGGGGAATAGCTGGGTCAAATGGTGGCTCCATTCCCAACTTTCCAAGAAATCTCCATACTGCTTTCCAAATTGGCTGCACCGATCTGCAGTCCCACCAGCAATGTACAAGTGTACCCTTTTCCCCACATCCTCGCCAGCACTTGTTGTTGTTTGACTTCTTAATGGCTGCCAATCTTACTGGAGTGAGATGGTATCTTAGGGTAGTTTTGATTTGCATTTCTCTGACAGCTAGAGATGTTGAACATTTTTTCATGTACTTGTTGATTGACTGTATGTCCTCCTCTGAGAAGTGTCTGTTCAGGTCCTTGGCCCATTTGTTGATTGGGTTGTTTGTTCTCTCATTGTCTAATTTTTTGAGTTCTTTGTATACTCTGGATATTAGGGCTCTATCTGAAGTGTGAGGAGTAAAGATTTGTTCCCAGGGTGTAGGCTCCCTATTTACCTCTCTTATTGTTTCTTTTGCTGAGAAAAAACTTTTTAGTTTGATTAAGTCCCATTTGTTGATTCTAGTTATTAACTTTTGTGCTATGGGTGTCCTATTGAGGAATTTGGAGCCCGACCCCACCGACTGTAGATCGTAGCCAACTTTTTCTTCTATCAGACGGCGCGTCTCTGATTTGATATCAAGCTCCTTGATCCATTTTGAATTCTCAGTAATTTCTTTATTGTAGAATGCAACGACACTAAGATGATTTAACATCTGGCTTAAATTGATTGGAGATATTTGAAGGTTTTAACCATTGAATGCATTTAAAAATAAGGATGGGAGAGTTGGAGACAACTAGAAACCAAGGTCCCACACATGGATAGTAGGTTTTTTTATTGATATTTGTGAAGTTATTTTTAGATGTTTTCTCTCTGATGACAAAAGGGAAACCAACATGCATAATGATTCACTTCCTGGGCCGTCATCTGTCACGCTGCCACCTTTGGCAATACTCATACACTTGTAAACATGTCTGATCACCTCCAAGGTGGTTTTCCAAGGGGGAGGTTCTTGGTTTAGTATCTCTCAAGCAATGTTAAAAAAAAAAAATCAAATTGTAGGAGATATGCCACTTGGAGCATTAAGAAAAGACATCATGAGTCAAACTGTATTCCTCACCACCCACACCAGGCTCAAGTTGTCTACATTTAACTGAAAACGAGTGTGTGCCTACCTCTAGCTTCCTGTTCTTAAGGCATTTAGATAACACTTCCTGAAGGCCTGCCACTCAATAGGACCCTCAGGTTGGAGATGCCACTTGCACTGTGATAATGATATTTGCAAGTCAGGCTTGCTCTGCTTTTGAGACAGCAGGACTGTAGGTGGTCAGTGTTCTCTTGATTTTGAAATCTTATCATTGTTAACCTGGCTGAGATAAAGCTGACTTCTAAGTTTTTTGAACTTTTTGATGTGGATTCACAAGGGATCTTTTCATTGGAAGGATTCCTACAGTCCTTAACATGCCCTGGTCATTCCACTGCCTGGTTCTACAACCCATGAGAACATGAGAACTAGAAAGAAATGACAGACAGTTCTTTTTCTTTCTTGCTTAACTTTATAAATAAATTTAAGATTCGAGAGCTCTTGTTTGATGATTTAGAAGGCTATACCAGTTAGTTCAGAGTTTCAAAGTTTTTACAGATGACCTGTGTAACTTTCCACTGACTTTTTAAAATTACTGAATTTTGAATGAGTGATAGAAAAACACTTCTATAAAGTTATGTGTGAATTTTTATGCATATATGCCTATTTACAGATTAGGAGCAAGTATATTTTAGTAAATTTAATTTCCAGAATATTGCATTTTGAGTTGTAAATTTTTAGAGGTTATTTATGTATGTTTTTTGCAAACTTCATTGGATGTAAGTTGTGTGAGAAGGATTTAGAACCGAGCCTTTCGGTAGATAAGAACATTTGCAGGTAAATGGATGAAGGTGGAGAATATCATGCTAAGTGAAGTAAGCCAATCCTCCAAAACCAAAGGCAAAATATTCTGATAAGTGGATGCTGATCCATAACGGGGGGTGGGAGGGCATGAGAAAATGGAGGAACTTTGGGCAAAGGGGAAGAAGAGGTAGGGAGTGGACATGGGGGTAGGAAAGATGGTGGAATGAGATGGATATCATTATGCTAGGTACATGTATGACTGCACATATGGTGTGACGCTACAATATGTACAACCATAGAAATGTAAAGTTGTGCTGCAATTGTGTACAATGATTCATAATGCATTCTTCTGTCATACATACTTAATTAAAATAAATTTTTTAAAAAAGAAATGAGTACAGATAAAGTCACTGGAATTGTTTGTGAACAATATCTAATGTAGTTTAAGGATCACAGTCTAGATCAGATTCAAAATCATAAACAATTCTCTAAAATGTTTCAGAGAAACAAACCAAAGAAGTTAAAACTGCATTTTCAAATGTCTAGTAAGTGGAATGACGAATCATAGATTAGGGGAAATTACTATTTTGTTATCAGTTATGAGGCAAATCTGACAGGCACATAGTAAATCAGATGATACAGGAATTAAAATCTTTGCCTCTGGGTAACCATAGCTTGCCACATTCCCTTGGAAAGATGATCAACCTGGTTCACATGAGAAACTTTAGAGCCCCATCAGTAGATTGTCCAGGATTCTCCTAAAAAGATATTCCAAATTTCACCCATAGCTCCAAATATCAATATTAAAACAGAATATACAGTGACACTGCTTAAAGACCTGAAGTCAGTGAAAACAAATGGACTTGTTTTTGTTAGGAGTCAGAAGCAAACTGTATAACCAGCATATATTTCATTTTTTTTTCACACCAGTTTCCACATAAACTCTAATTTCTACTTCTGTTTTATTTTGACCAACAGGAATTTTGAAACAATTGTTTTATTTATGTTGGTGAAGATGTGAGAGTGAAAAAAATGAACAAAAAACTAAAGATTTTGAGGAATGACCACAACATGTTAGGTACTCTCTCAGTTCCTTTTCTGTATGAATTTTCTTTTATTATTATTATTTATTTATATATGACAGCAGAATGCATTATAATTCATATTACACATATTGAGCACAATTTTTCATATCTCTGATTATATACAAAATATATTCATACCAATTTGTGTCTTCATACATGGACTTTGGATAATGATGTCCATCACATTCCACCATCATTTCTATTAATTCTTTCTCTCATTGTCTGCAGTATACAGATGAGGAAATTACCCCTGAAATGACTTATCAAAGTTTATAGAACCTAATTAAAGACAAAATGGGATTTAATGCTAAACCTATTTACTCCTGGGCCTACTCCATCATACCACAAATTCTGTGATACAATTTATTTGAAATTTGTATTAGTTTTTTAATGTAAGTGTCTGTGTATTGCCAACTTTCTTGACATGTTATTGGCCATCTGACTTTGAATAGAGAGATGGAGATAAGCTCAAGATTCAAATTACGTGAGATGTTTGACACTTTTTTAGACATACTAGGCAAATGCATTAATTTAGATATCCCACTGCTAACCAGTATTAAAAAAAAAAGCTTAAAAATGTGTTTGGAATAAGAAAAAAAAAAACACCTGAAATTTTGCTGATACACGTAGAAATCTGAAATTGGACACACATTGATGTAAGTGCTATATGGCTGTCCAGGCCAGCATAAAGTTAAATAAAAGATAAAAAAAGAATTAAATGTATAACACTTGTATTAAATTGGTATCTTTTCATCTTCCTAAAATGATTCAGACTTGCAGTTATTTAAAACACAGTGCATAGCTCTCACTGAAGAAAACAATTTACCTGTATCACAGGTGTCTTCTTGTGTTCTTTTGTGTTTGACTTGTGGTTTATCTAAATTCCTGCAATTGTCCTGCCTTCCTACCCTTCCTCCTGCTGTGTCTGGGGAGATCCTCGTAGTTACCTCTGCTTATCTAGGCTTCTCCATGCAGCTTTCCCTACCTCTCCCTCCTTTTGTGAACTCTCATTTCTATTGCACACATTTCTATTACACACTAATTCTCTCTTTTAAAAAAAAATTGTTATTTTCAGTTATACACGACAGAAGAATCTTTTTTGACATATTTATATGAACGTGGAATATATCTTATGCTATTTAGGATCCCAGACTTGTGGATGTACAATGGTAGGATTCACTGGGGTATATTCATACATGTACATAGGAAACTCATGTCAGATTCTTTCCACTGTCTTTCCTATTCTTACCTCCCCTCCCTTCCATTCATTCCCCTTTGTCTAATCCACGGATTGTCTACTAACTGTTAGTTCCACCATTCTCCTTCAATAGTTCTTTCTTAAATGCTGGCTTTATATCTGATACTCATTCTTTGCCTAGTGTAATTATTTTCTAGAGAGGAGGATTCTCTTTGTCCATTATGTACTAAGAACTAAGGCCAACAATTTTAAGTTATGATTAGAAACAATTTGACTCAACATAAGTTAAAACTTTCTAATGAATCTAATTTTTCCATGATGGGGAACATGTTGAGAGACAGTGAGTGAAGAACACAAGTAGAAGGTAAATGATCTTTTGGAAAAGCTTGAGGAAATCTGAACTGTAATTGGCAATTGATAGCCTCTGCTAACATCGGGGACTATGAGTCAGTACTGTTATTACCATGGATATTTCAGGGGAAGAGGAGAGACTAAAGGAGGAAGTGTGAAATCAGTTTCATCTTACTGCTTGATAAAAATGTAAATTGTTTTTCCTCCCAAAAGCCCTGCACTGATACAAGGTCATGTTCTTAGGAATGGCTTATTAGCTAGGCATTGCAAAGACTAATTATGCATAGAGAACCATTTATTTTATGTTTATTATTTTAAAAAAACATAGATTGTTGCTCCAGATTGTAAAACTAAACGAAACTCACTAGCGGACTCCATCTTATTTTGCTTCAATCTGTTCTTTCCTTCACTGAAAATATTCTTTGACCTATCGAGCTTATGAGGAGAATTCCTAATTCTAGCATTTAGAAAAAAGACACTCTAGTATCAACTGGGCTTGTGTCTGCATGTTCCCTTAGAATTCCATAGAATGAATTGAAGATCAAGAGAGGTGCACGCATTTATCTCTGCATCAAGGCAGAAGGTGGCTTCAACCTGGCCTGTCTACATGCTTTAAATAGTGGCTCAGGCGATTATCTACCCTACAGACTTCCATCATGGGAATGAATTGAAACAGAAGGAAATGTTCAGCCCAGCCCATCATGCATGGAGACATGAACAACTAAAGAGGTGTAACAGTGACTACCTATGTTATATATTCATTCACTGATTTACCATAAAAAGTTTCTTTGGTGGAGAATAACCAATGTCCCCAACTTTTATGCCCTTACCATTCAAGTATTTACCTGCCAGTCGGAGGATGCCAAAAAATATATATTTCTGACTTATTATTAGTTGCCACTATTATTCTTTAAGAATTTTTTAGGGTTTAGAAAAGAGTGAAGTCTTTATTTGTGCTTCTAGAAAATGCATTTTGCTGGTCATGCTATACAGAGAAAAGACACCTGTCCAATTTAAAAATTCTGTTTGTCATTGAAAAGATGACAACCACTCAGGTGTTTTATACTCCTATGACATCCTTTCTTTTCAAGGTGAGTTCCATGTGATTCTTGTCATTTAAATCAATCCATAGTTGGCAGGAGTTACTTCAGTTTTAATAAATCATATCTGTAAGTATGTTTATATGGACTTTGAAAACTAATTGGTGTCACCAACTTATGCATAAGAGGTTCACAATGCCCCTCAGCCTGCAAAGACTACAGTCATCATGCTGTCCCCAGGAAACAGGATGACAATGATGCTAATGATGTGGATTCCAAGCTCCTGTACTGAGTAGCATGTACTCTTTAGATGTATGTCTTATCTGGCCCTACCCCAGGGCCAAAGATGTCATTTTAACCCCCCTGGTTGTGGATTTCAAATGTGTAGATGAACAATACAAAACGTTCACTTCATTGAGGAAAAAAAAAATATGTTGTCATTTAAAAGTGAAAGTCCAGACATGGACATTGGATTGCTCTAAAAAATGTTTAAGGGATAATTTTATCGTTCCTTTCCAGCTTCACTCTTTAGTAAAGCAAAAACAAAAAGCACCCTAAAATTGAAAATCATGGCTTTTTTCTTTTGTCTGAATCCTTCCTTTCTTTCTATGTTATTATTAACAGAGTTAATAATAATATTATTAACAGAGTTAATAATGCAAAATAAAACAGTCCAATTGAAGCTGTGGTCATTAAAATATGGATGTAGTTTATCAGAGGTCAAGGTAGTCATTTACACTGCATTACTGCAAATCTTTTCAGCAATTATTACCTGCCTATTTATGAACAACAGATAGGTCATGTGTGTGATCTGAAATCAGCCATTTAGTTTTCAGATATTTGAGAATAAAACATTGCAAATGTGAAATAGTTATCTATCAATTGTAAATATATATATAAAATTATTGCCCTAGAGGGCTGCAGAGTCTGATGCAATAGTCACTAGCCACATGTTATTAAGTACTTGAAATATGACTAATATAATTGAGATGTACTAAGAATATATTTTACATATCAAATTTCAAAGTTTTAGTTTGAAAAACTAATGCTAAATCTGTCATTAACAATTTTATATTGGTCATATGCTGAAATTATTGTATTTTAGATACATTGTATAAAATGCAATATTTTACTAAAATTAATTTCACCTTTTACTCCTAATGACTATAAGAAAATGCAAATTTACATTGTGACTTGCCTTGTGTGTCTACCGGACAATGATATTCTAGAGAGCTTGGCACGTGGCCAGGCAAAAATTCAAGCATTTGGAAATGTCTAGATGAAAGGATGGCAGGGGTCCTTCCCAGCCACAAATTCCCTGAGGTTTAAAATGGCTTGGGGACCTATGGATCTAGCCTTTATGCGAATGTATCTCACAAAGTGATTTTTGGCAACCCCCCTGTGTTCAGTGCTGATAAGTTCTCTGAGAAGTCTATTTACTGATTTCCACAATTTTGTCTAGAGTGAGTATCATTTTGGTAACTTCCTGTTCTACAGGATGCCTTTTAAAGAAATTAAATCTTGCCAATTTAAATTTTACTTGAAAATTTAAAAAACACATAAATCATAGTCCTTTATTCTCCTAAGAAGAATATATCACTCTTTTTTGAAATATGTTGTATGATGTGAAATTTTGTTCAAATGATAACTTGGAAGAGCAAAGAGAAAGACTCCATAAATGCAATTTCGTGACAGTTGGTAGAATAGGTAAAATGGATTAGGAAGGAAAGAACCAAAATAGCCCTCCTCAAACAAGAAACCTTTGGATGCCCTTCCTCTCCTCTGTAACATCCTACTTATCAATGAAAAGTTACCTTAGTTCGTAAAATAAAGTATATCCTGCTTACATTGACTTATTTTTTTCCTTCCAAGGTTCCCATATATGCCAACTTCTTTGTTTGTCTTTTTCATTACAGTAATGTCCCCTCTTATCTCACTACGCACTTTGTCACAGAAACCTGAGGGATTTTGTAAAATCCTAAAGCATGACATGTAATTTCTCACATTAAAACTCTCTAGTACTTCAGAATGAACTTAAAGCAAAAGCCTAGCCCTTGCCTAGGCAGACAAGAAGTGCAAACTCTGTCCCTTGCTTCATTGCTTGTCTCTCTGACCTCACCTGGTCATTTCTCCTTCCTCCCTAGGTTTGAGCCATGTTAGTATGATGTTTATTTCTAAAATATACTAAGCTCATTCCTGCTTTGGGCCTTTGCACTTATTGTTTGTTGAACCTGCTCTCTTTCTTCTAGGCTTTTCATATGGTTCATACCTTCTTGTCATTTAAGTCTCAGCTCAGATATTGCCTCTCAAAAGAGGCCTTTCATGATCACCCATCTGTGGCAATTGTCAATCCACTTTCCTACCCATAACACTGTTCTGAATGTCTGAATGGTACTTATCACTATATGACTTGATCTTGCTGTTTTGTTTACTTGTTTACAGTCTATTCCCCACCAACCACACACACACACACACACACACACACACACACAGTCTAGCCTCCTTAAAGGAAAATTCCAGATGCTATATAAAAGAAGAGCCTGAATATATAATTCACTCCTAGTGATTATTGTTTGAAATGAATGAAAACATATGCACAAATTATATTGAGACAGACTCTTGACTTGCTTTGCTATCCACATTTCTCTTAGCAGTTTGAAGATGTTATACTTCACTTTTACCTATTTATCACATACTGATATGCTTTTCCTCAGGGGAGACCTCATGCCAGGAAACAGCAATGTATAGAGATTTTGTTCATTGAAAAATGTCTAACTTAAGACTGAGTGGTATGTAGGCTAGATGAGGATGGAGACCTGGCTCTTCTCTCTGGACTCGTGCCCATTAGGCACACTCAGAATCTATTTCTTTTACAGTGTTGCTGTCTGCCTAGGACTCATAGGCTCCACAAATATGAATGAAGACCATTCAGTTATGCTTTAATTATAAGAAGTGCAAGACTGGTGATCCTTGGATTGTCCCAGAGACCTAACCAGCAGCCATATTTCTGATTGTCATTTCAATGGCAAATTGTCACATACATGCCACAATCATGGCATCTGATGAGTAAGAAATTAATTCAGCTTTACTCCCTCTCTCTTCTAACCATGCACAATTTTCTAGTAAGTTATGAATCCTCTTCTAGCCCACTCCACCCCAGGCAGGGCTGGGGGAGATTAGAAAACAATAGTCAAGTAAATCTACATTTGCAGGAGTGCGTCCGTCATTTGACATGAACATTCTGAATGAAAGTATACATGTTAAACTACTATTATACTTTGCCCAATTAATATTAAATTCATTTCATCATTTTAAAGTCTTCTTCAGGTTATTTTCAAGAATTTCATCAGTGGGAACTTTTGCAGAGCAAGGAATTCTGTACTTTGAATAGCCAAATCCTTTTTTTCTTATATTCAATAAGTTAAATTTGGAGATGTAATGCCATTGTCAGTCTTTATGGGTATCTGGGAACAGAAAACAGGAAATAGATTGACAAAGCTGCACAATTTGATTAACTCTATTTGTTTGCACAGTCTTAATTGAACTTAGTAATATATGCATATATATCACAGTGATGTATGCATATATACATGCATATATACATGCATATATACCTAAGTTCAAATAAGACTGTGTGTGTATTCTAATTTTACTTTTGAACTGTTGTTTTGCTATGTGTGAAAGCATCTATATTCTATTTCTGAGGAATCATTTTCTCCCAATTTAGTAAAGCTTCTTTTCAAATGTATCCTGCCTTTCGCATTCAGTGAATTAACAAAGCTAATTTGATTTACAGAGAGAGGAGCTGCTAAAAAAATCACAGGATAAAGAAGTCTTACAATCTAAATGAAGTTGGCTTTTTTTTATTACTGAAAAGATAACAGACATAAGAAACATGTAGTTTTATTCAGATTCCTAGACTGAGACAGTGAATCAGAATTCTAAGAAGAGTAACAAGAGTTTTAGCTTGAGAACTTAGCCCAATTTTAGAAGCATCTTTCTTAAAATGTGGGGAGTGTAAAAAAAGTATCTCGTTCTAGGCAACATGTTGATTAGGTATGAAGAAAACTTCTGGCTTATTTATAGACCATGGTTGGTATTCCTGAAGAATTCAGTTACCTCTCAATTAAAAGAAAAAGCAAAGTTCACAAAAAGAAAGAATTGACTGAAAGAAAAGAGGTGTACACTTGCACATACTTGTCCTCTAATATCTTTTAAAGTGATTTTATTGTTTTTTTAATAATGGGCACCAACAGTAGAACTTGCCTCCAGATTGTGAATGGATTTGTTTAAAAAAAATCATTAACAAAAATCTGTGCAGAATATAAGTATATTTGAAACTATTTTGTACATTGGCTTAATACTGAGAATGAAGCTGAATAATTATTTTAAAGTTTGCATCTGATGTCTATCTAATCTCATATTCCTGGAAAATCCATTCTTTCCCCTGAAGAATATTCTAGCAGCCTCAAGCAGAAAAGAAGCAGATTTTCACAGTCCTCAAAACTCATACTCAAACTCAAAAAAATAAAATAAAATAATTTTTTTTTTTAAAAGGTGGATCTGGGGAGAGAGAGAGGGAGAGAGAAGAGAGAAAGTAGTGAAAAAGACTGAGTCCCAGAGCTATTCCCCAGGGACTCTGTCCTATCTGTGGCACAATATGTGGTCTGACCCAGATGGGCACCAGGCTGCCCTTGACCACCAGCCTTTCTGGCTGGCCTCCCCTCCAAGGTAGGGCTTACCCTCACATAAAATTGCCAACCAGGGCCCACTTGGGTATAGAACTAATTTAGCCTCCGGTATACTTGATGAATGAAGAATTTCCTCTTGGGACTAAATTATAGGGCTTGTTGAAGTTGCTCTTTCGTGATCTGTTATTTGGAGGTAATTTTCCAAAAGGGCTGGAACACATGGCCATGAGCTAGAATAGGATTCACCGTGAACAGCTGCCACGCGCTGGCTTGCATATCCCGCTCTGCTTATCCCCTCCACCAGCCTCCCACGCCTCTGCTCCCACTTCCCGACAGTAGGCCCAGCCAACAGAGCTGGGCTCATGTTAGATCTTTACTTTCCTTCTTAATTAAACCACAAGAATGGTGCCTGCCCACCTTTTTCTGTACCCAGGCTTCCAGAAATGTAGTATCTTGTCATGACACGTAACACAGTTAAAAACAGATGAGCAGGCCTTAACCCTCATCGTCCAATGCGGCTGATTACAACCTTCTGTCAAATTCTACCTGCCCCCTCCCCTGTTGGCTAAAAGATAAGCTTCTGATCTTCTCTTGGCTTTTTGAACTGTTGGAAGCTGTGTAAACACAAGCTGCAGGTTAGTCAGATTCTATTTGACCCAGGGCCTGCTGAGTGCAGAGATTACATTTGAAAACTCCCTTGTCTAATTAAGTAATGGTGACCTATGTCGGGTGGTTGCTGATGAGGTCAAATAGCAAGGGGTTTTAGTCTAACCTGCTGCAGCCGGTTGATAAATGAGGCACAGTTAGTTTTTAGTGAGTCGATTTCCCTGGAAAGCTTTCCTTTTATAAAACACTTGAATTGTGTCCTTTCTCAGCATTTTCCATTTGAGTTTCAGTACTTTGGGAAAGTTTTTGCATTCCAGAGTGACAGGTATTTCTCCAATGACAGTGACCCCGTTTTATGGTTTTTTTCACTTCAAATGATTCAGAAACTGATGTGCTGTGCCTATAGTTCTATTTGAACTGTTGATTTCTTCCAAATCTTAGAAATGAGATAAAGACCACTTTGAATATTGACATTTGTGTGGGGTATGGGAGTGGGGGAAGGAGAGGAAGCTCCAAAAAATTGGTCTCAAGACCTGGACCAAGCCACATAGAAAAATCATGACCATTTAGTGAGTATCTACTATCTAGAAGACACTGTAGAAAGATCTCTTCACCTTTATCTCTGGTCCTCACCATGACACTTAGAGTAGGAATCATTATCCCTCTTCACTTCTAAGATTCCTAAAGCCTAAAGAGATCAGCCACTTGCATTAAGTGCTTGCAATCATGAAGTGAAAGTTCTGGATGAAGAACCCAAATTCTCTTAACCTTAAGGCTTACCCATTCCAGGCAACTACGTAACTTCTCTTAGGAAGTGGAAGCTTCTGGAGGTTCCCAGCAGAGGCCAATTTGATGGCTACACTTTTTTTTTTTTTTGAGAAAAAGTAAATAAAAGTGAAGATAAGAACTTTGGAAACATGGACCTTGAAAGAAATTATCAAAGAAGCCCTCTCCTTTAATATCAAGCCTGTACATTGGTTGTCCCTAAGCTTCTGTTTTTCTGGCTATCTGTCGTTTCTGCCAACAGCATCTGTTTCCTGGAGTTCCAGAAAACGATATCTGGAATTTCTCAGGGATACCATCCCTCCTCCGAAATCCTGCTCATGAGTTTTGGCAGCCAAGAGTCCTTCAGATGTCCTGCCACTGTGAATACTTTTGAGCCCATCAGAATCAATGAAATAAAATACGTTATTGTAGAAATAAAGCATGTGGATTGTTGTTAGCAGACATGGTTGCCCCTTTTCTCCTGCCTCAAGGCAGGAATTACAAAATCTAGAATTCCTGCTGCCATCTTGCCCGTATATTTAGCCATCTGGATATATCTGAGAATCAGAAAGAAATCGGGTTCTGGTGATAGTGTTGGAATCTTGATCAAGCTTTGCATGATCTCCCTCTGTACTTCATTTCAAGAATTCAAGAATGTTTTAGGTGTTTTCAAACTAAAAAGCCTAAGAAATTTAAGTATAAATATCTTGCTAGATCCATAATACCCAGCCAGCAATGGGACTGCAATATAACAATGTCTCCATGCTTCCAAAGCCGTTCCTTTTCCATGGAATCACATTTATTTCCAAGACAGAAAGGAGGACTTACAAAAGGGCAAGCCACATATTTTCATAAAGAATGGAGACTGACAATTTAAAATTACAATTCTTGTAAAATCTTTCAACCTTGTCTCTCAACTCATTTTTTATCCTGCTTTTAGATGGAACATATAAAAAGTTGGAAATATTTCTGTTAATTATCCCCAAGAAAATAGTGCAAACTCTCCAATGAAACATGTTCTGGTGTCTTGCAACTTTTGCTGTAGATAATTCTGCACAATTTTACATATGTAACGCTGGCTATATGCTCAGCCAGTGTTCTGTCTTTGGCCTCATAAATGATATGATTTTCTATACTCCTAAAAGCCGTAGCAAGCTCACAATTCTAATAAATTTATTGGGGGTAGTAAAAAAAATGTCTTGTCCCCCCATTTTTTAAATCTCTAACACTAGAGAAATGAATTTTTACTCTCCTTAAAATTCTAGCTAGCTTCTCTGTCTCACACCCTCATTCAAGGGCTCAAAAACAGCCAACAGGATAAAGGTAAGCAACACATTAACTATGAGTATAAAAGGACATTTACTCCCCTTCTATGCTATACTCCTTTTCTGTGTAAGAAGGAAATATGCTAAAATTACGTTTCACCCTTAGAGATAACTTGTTTTTCAACCAAACCAACCAAACAAAAAACAATGGATGTCTAGGATATTGGGATATTTGATAGCAACATATACATTTGAAACCCAATAAAACCCAGAGTTGAAGTCTTTTCATATAACTTATCTCATTTATTCCTCTTTTTTAACCCTATTATGTTAATGTTATGATTGTTTGCATCTTAGAGATGAGTATTAGGAAGTTTAGGCATTAAGTGGTTAGCCCAAATCTGCATGACCGGTCCAGTGGTGGAACTAGTTTTTGCTCAAGTGTTCTGATCTGAGATTTTTCTATGGTTTCAAATAGTGCATTCAATATCTAGAATTCTGTAGAGAGGAAGAGTTGAAGAGGTTAGAATGCCTCCACATTATTTCTTTTCTCTAGGTTAAAGTGAGCTCATTGTCTCAGTGTCTGAGAAAGGCTTATAATGTTTTTTGTTCTTAGTTATCCCTTCTGGGAACCACAGGAATTTTGATTTTCCTGACCATTTGTCCTCCATCAAGCCCAAATGTTGAAAGAACATTATTATTTTTATATGCCAATGATGGCAGTATTTGCATGTGCAAATCATGTAATTACTTAACTACCCAAATTGTGCATGCAACTAAGGTAATTATGAACTTCGAAAATTGCTTTAAGAATCTGACCCTGGAAAAATTATGATAGCAGAAAATGAGTGTTGGAGTGGAAATTTCTTGCAAGGCTGATTTTGTTATTGTCATTGTTGTTTAGTGGAAATGTAAGGTAGGCTGATTAAGTCGCCTTCCTTGCCTCCGTTTTGACATGTAAAGAAGGAAAATAATATTTACCCATTTACAATGGGTCATGTGAGGGAAATGGAGAAAATGCATACAAGTGATTTAGAAAAACGACAGAAGATTAAAAGGGGTGATATTATTTTTAAGTGGACTTGTTAACCTCTATTTTGGAAAATGTATAAGTCAACATTTTAATATGAATATTTAGTTTATCTACTCAGAGACTATACATCTTATTGTGGCTAAAAAACAGCCAAATATAAAACTGTGAAAATATAAAATAGCATTGTTTTTATTTATCTCTAGGATGCATAATAATTTCTCATTTGATTCTCTTAATAATTCTGTGCAGCACATGGAAAAGGAAAGATTAGCCACAGTTCCATCACATGAAACTGAAGCTCACTGAATTTAAAACTTGTATCAGCTACATGAATGCTTAAGAGGCAAATTGAGAATTTAAGCACCAGGATGTCTGACCTCAATTATCCCTTTTAATAACTTGGACATTTCTATCAGAGAGAGCATATTGCCTTGCGAATAGTAGTTACAGACATTCATGCATGACTCAGTTACTAAATGCATTCAGAAATTTACCAACTTCTTAATAATTTGATCAGTGTAATAATTTGTCTTGAATTAATTTGAAGATTACTATTGCATTATTTGTAAGAAAAGGCCTTTCTAAGAAAACTTGTGCTGAAGAAGGTGGAGGCTCTTAAAACCTGCTTAAGAGAACAAACAATCAAAGGGCTGTGACTGTACTTTGTCCACTCAATAAAACAGATAAAAGTGATTAGAGACTAGTTCCAGCTCTGTGAGTCACTAGTTTGGGTCCCTGGTTCACTGAGAAGAAACACATTACTCTTCAAGTTTCCCATAATTCATTTAACCTTTCTTCCTGTGATGGTGAAGTTATTACTACAATGGGCAGAGTATCATCTGATAAGAGCATGTATACATTATACCATTCTTTGAATGATGTTCCCATTTGGTACCCAAGCTTTTGAGTACTGTGAGGGTTCTAAAGAGCATGAAAGATCTGAAAAGTTTAAAAATCTCTGAATCCCAGTGATGTTTTGAAGGTGGTTCTGAGTATATGTGGCAAGAACAGAACCACAGACATGAGTTTGACTCTGTGTTCTGTTCTCTAACCATGGGCTGTTGCCTTCTCCTTCTGTCAATACAGATGTGTCTGGACAGAACAGGACCAGGGTTACCTTGGCCATCAAATGATGGCGTTTCAAAGAATATGATCCACTAAGTCATGTATACCCAATGACTTGGCAGGAAGTAGAATCATCACCACTTTTTAGAGTCACAATATGTCTGAAGTTGTGTTTACTCTGGTAAAATAAACAGTCATTAGTATGATTCACATTTTTTCCAGCTTTAGGAAAGGACAAATAAATTATCTACCATTATTTCCCTCAACCCTTTTTCTCTTTTTTTTTTTGTTACAAATCAAATGTTTTCACATGAATAGTTACCATTTCTTGAGTTTTTACCAGATGTCCGTCCTCTTTTCAAACCATCTATGCCTTATTTAATGTGACTTTCACAATACCCTTGTGTTGGACATTATTCTTTTCTTAAATGTACAGGTGAGGAAACAGGAGCTTAATGAGCTTAAGTAACTTGCCCAAACTCACACTGACTGGCTTTTATTCATCAGTACTCATTTGAGTTACCATTGCACTCTGAAAATTCTTCATTGATGACTCTAAGACCAGCCCATCAATGACAAATAGACACTTACTTAAAAAGATTTTCTTTCATCTACTATACATGCCCATCAAACAAATACATGAAACCACATGTTGTCTTTTCAATGAATAATCATACCCATGCCTTTGGTTTTTTCATCCAATCATGCAACATTGATATATTGATTAATAATAATTAGCAATATTTTCCCAGCACCACGAGATATCATTTTGAGTGCAATAGTGAGAGTTGAAGAACGCTTTGATGGAAGGTAAATTTGAAATCTTTAGGAAGTAGCTTTATTTTCCACTGAATAAGTTACAACAAGAGGCTTAAAAAAGCTTTCAGCATGAAATGGAGAATTTATATGGAAGACTTTTTTGCAATGCTGGGGAGTGAATCCATGGTCTTATGCATGTTAGGCAAGTGCTCTACCACTGAACTACAGCACTAGTCCTAGACATTCTCAAACACCCAATGTCTCTGCTAATTAATTGTATACATTACAAGAATAATACATTTACAGATTGAATTTTGTCTTAATTGAAGGATGTCAATTCTTTCTCCTCATATTTAGAAGCTCCAATTAGCTCAGATCAGAATAACAAGCACTATGGCATTATCAAGAGGTGGTTATGTGGTGGGGGCTGAGAATACAAAGATGATGAAGATGATGGAATAATCCAGCAGGAGAAGCATAAACAGGGTCATGCTCTTCTGCAACTAGTCCTAGACATTCTCAAATACCCAATGTCTGTCTGGGAGGACTCCAGTGATGAGAGTTTGGTCAGTATGCTCTCAGAGATCTGCTGTGGTAGCACAGGGGGCCTGAGAAGGTCTAAAGTGGTTCTAGAGTCTTTGCAAGGTCATGACTTACCAGAAAATCTCATCTAGAGCTACAGATGCCACTAGCTACACATGCTTATTGATCACTTGAAAAGTAATGTGAGTTGAAATGTGCTATAGAGTAAAATCCATTTTGAATTTCAAAGACATAATATAAAAAAGAATGTGGACTATATCTTTAATATTTTATATGATTATATAATGAAATAATAATGTGTTTATTATATTGGTTTAAATAAAATATACTCTTAAATTAATTTCATTTACTTCTTGTTACCTATATTGAGGGTGAATGTTTAAAATGATTAAAATATTTGAAATGATACACATGACTCACATTATCTTTTCTGTTAGGTAGTGCTGATCCTAAACCTTCCTATTCTCACAGATAGGAACTGTTTCAAATACTTTTGCTTGGGAGAGAGAATTTATCTTTTATGTTAAGTGGCTTTCCCAGCAGCAGAGAAATCTTTTGAACCAATGTCATTTTCCTCTTTCTCTTCTGCCCATCAGCTTTTCATAAAATATTTTATATATGATCTATAAAAAGCCACAGAAGTATAGAAATCCTGAAAAAATATGTGGAAAAACCGTTTGTTTTTTTTTTCTCAGAATGTAGAAAAGTGGTAAGCAAAACAAAATCAGCGAACAACTTTTTTTTTTCTTTTAAACCTTCTTTAGTTATGACTTTGTAAAGTTTTCAAAACCAAATGTGCTTAAAAACCAATCAACAGATCATGGTATTTTCTCAAGGTTAGCATCTTTTTAATGCTGTTGATTTTAAAGTACATTTAACTTAAACTATTATAATTAGAGATTTTGTGTTCAATAAGGATTTCTCTCAGGAGACCCATCATCTAGCCGTATGCATTTTCCAACTTACCATTTACTGTTTCCTTAAAAATTAAAATGAGGTTGCAGAATAAAAAATCTGTTTGCTTTTACTTTTAGATTGTGTTCCTACATGTTCTATAAACTGCATTTATAACATCTTTAAGTACATTTATAACATATTTATAACTGGAATAAAATTTATAATTTTTTATACCATTATCTTTCACAAAATATATATTACTCAATATTTTACTTTTTCCTCTAAGACATTGTGTTTTAAAAGTTTTATCTATAACAAAGGAGAAGTTGCACAATCTACATTATGATGTTGGAAAGAGTAATTTTACTTTTGCACCTAAAATCTGACATCAAATATTTTCCTTGGTTAAATAAAAAAGGGGGGAAAGACTACTCTAAAAATGGTTTCAAACTTTTAAAAACAAAATTCAAAATTGGTTGATAAAGATAAACAAGGAATTGTTGGAGTGATAAATACAATATATACATAATTTAAATGAGCAGGGAATCTTTCTTTCTTTCTTTCTTTCTTTCTTTCTTTCTTTCTTAACCAATCTAAATCTGCCATATAAAAAAATAAACAAAATCAAATTTTCACAGCTTCAACTTGCTATGCAACTAAGTCAGTTGCTAGAACTGTATTTTTAATCTCATTTGTTATTAATGTTGTTGTTAAAAATAATAATACTAATTTTATTACATGATATTAATTAGCACGTTTACATAGATCCACTGTGAATGCTTAATATCTCATGATCTCATAGTCCTATAACAACTACTGTATTAGAAATGCTAGTAATTCAGGTCTATAAAACTGATGAAAGACTGTTATAACTGTAATTTTGTTTCTTAAACTTGCCACTCTTTGAATGAAGACATTAAGCATATGATTCAGAAGCCTACAATATTATACTTTTGTCATCCTTTATGTATTATACATACCCAGACAAAAAGTATATTAAAATAATAATTCCCCTGTAAAATAATGATCTTTTGTGCTTATAAATTTGCACCAAAGTATTCTTGAAATAAAGATTTGTAAATAGTGCAACACATCTTGATAGATAAAAATCAGAGCAGTTTAATTTGAGAAGGAAGAAGACACCTCCACTTTTTCCAAAGGTGTTTTCCCTTTAAACCTGCAGTGAGGCCAAAAAAAGAAAAAAGTTTCTGTATTATTATTCCAGTTGTCTAGTTTTGACTTGCTGAAATAAGTAAGAGGAATTATAACAGAATGAATGAAGAATTGACCTGGGGGAATTTGTTGCAAATTTTAGCCATATTTGAATTGTGACTGCTACAAATAATTTCAGCCATTTGAAATGCTTTATCCTGCTACCTAGGGAATGTACACCTGAGTTCAGGTTGCCTGGTTATGGTATGTGTTCTAAATTTGCTGAACTGAACATCTGTACCAAAGCTCTGAGTTATCTGCACAATTTGGTGGCTGGCTTTCAATATTAGCCTGAATGGAAACAGTTTTGAAAAACTCAGAACTATATGAACAAAAATAACCAGGTGATTAAAAAAAAAAGCAGAAAAAGAGACTGAGAGTGTTAAGTTGAATTTACTGCTGGTAAAACCAAGAAAAACTTATCCAACATATAGGAATGTAACTTTGATAGATGGACCTGCAGATTAAATGTCAGAGAATAACCAAGAGAGAATTGCAAATTAACTTATAAATAGGTGTGTGTGTGTGTGTGTGTGTGTGTGCACATGGAAACAGACCCTGAGAGGTGACTGAGGGTGAGACTGAACAAAGCTTAATTATTTCATAAGGGAAAGGAAGAGATTAGTCGGTTCAAATATACTTATGATTTAGATGAGTTAGTTCTTGATTGCTTGGTTGCAAGTAGCTTGGTGCTGGCCAGTGGCTAAAGCCCACATCCACCTATGGTTTTCAGGAGCTGTATTGACCTTCAAAGCCATCAAGGTTAAATTCAGGTAGCTCCTTTGAGTCACAGATCACAAGGCATAAGCTAATCCTAAGGCTGTTTTTCTTCTGGTTCCAATCCATTTTCTGAGAAAAGATAGTTCTGGTTTCTTCTAGAGACAAGAACACTAGATGTTTTAAAACCTTTTATTCTCTCTAGGCATGGAGTCACACAGTAATTATGTCCTTCATCACAGGTGAAGTAGGAGCTTCTAATGAGTTTCATGAAAAATAGCCAGATGAAGATGTAGGTGCTAGTGATAGAAAGAGTCAGTTGAAGGAAATCCATTGCAGAGAAAACGATCAATTCCTCTTTTAAAATATTAATATCCTAATCATGGTTCCAGAAGTCCTATCTGTGAATGAGCTGACCCACTGCTTCTGTTCTTATGGCAACTGTTGGGTTCTTGGATTTAGTTGTCTATATCAAATAATGGGGTGATAGGCACATCTCCACTTCCACTGGAGTGGAGAGAGAGCAATCTGAGCACAATTGTTTTCACCCTGCATTATTTAAGCAAAGAAATTTTTCAACTACCTTATCTAATCCCAGGGAAAACCATCAGTCTTTTCATAGCACATTGGAATGCATGTGTCCTTTCATGGGCCAGTCTTATTTTTGGTTTCTGATGTTATTATACAGATAAACTCATCTACACAAGCTACTAGGAAACAGAGATTGTGCTAATGTCTTCCATAAGGCATGGTTATCTTTATTGCAAAGTGGAAAAGATTTGTAAGGTCTAATTTTTGCTCTCAAGGAATTTAAAATAACACAAAACTTGTTATCATAGTGGTAAGTAGCAACAAGATGATTAATCATTTTAGCTGTCACAAAGATAAACATTCACAGAAAATAGAAATAAATTTTGAACTGGATATTAAAGTAGAGGTTGAAAGGTATAGATAGGTGTGAAACTGTTTCCTCTACAGGTAACTGTATTCCACTACACCCTAGAGGTATGGAATTGAATCCTATGTCCTTGAGTCAGTGAACAGGGACATATGACCTGAGCAGGGTCAGTAGAAGAGAAAAGTCTGGAAAGATTGGAAAATACAGGGGAAAAATAAGCCTTTAAATATCAGGTGTAATTTTGCCTTTTGTGGGTGGTGGTATTATTTTGTCTGTTTTTGCATGAGGAAGCCACAGATAAATTTGAAAAGGGCAATGAGTTGCTTTGGTTTGCAGGTTAGATAGATGCCACTATCAGCATTGTGAAGGATGAATTAGTTGCAATTTTGCTTGGAAAGCAATCATAATAGTCCAGTTAAGAAACCATGAAAGCCTAAATGAGAAACAAGTCGTAGTGACCAGGGATGATGGAAGGGGGCTCATTTGAGAGACAGTCTGGAAGAACAGATAGAAACTGATTATCTAGTGGATACCATGGGAAAGAGACAAAGACAAGGTGGGGAAATTAAGGTAGAGTTGTTTTTTTCCAGCGAGGTCCTTTTAAAAGTTATATGAAGACGTCTTGATGGGCAATAACAGGAAATATCACTTAGACGGAGAAACACAATGTATTGTGGCAAACAAGAATGTATTGGGTCATAAGTAAAAATTCTAGGGGTAGATGTGGCTGGGATCTAGGCATCCAAAACATGCCATCGTTTGCTGACCTCTTTTCACCTCTTGAGTTTATTTCCCTCCATGTGAACTTCATTCTCAGGATTTAGGGGATGTAGCAAGACTGACAGTAATCCCAGCCCAGCATCTTCCAACAACAAGTCCAGCAGCAAACAGAGACCTTCCTCCCAAATTTTAATTAGGCCACTGGCCCAGGTTTTCATTGATGACTGCGGCTATGGATATCAGTTCTCTAGTTCTCTGACTGAACCCGACAAATGAGTACAATGTGTGCGGGATTCTCTAGGGAAAATTTGACATCTTGTGTCCAAGAGAATGGAAAATAGATTTTGAGTAAACCACAGCAAAATATCATTTCTAACTTGTAAAACATTAAGGTAATGAATACTGAAGAAAGGAAAGTTTATGTGGGTGCATGAAGAAATGAGGAGCAAGCTGTTAAGAATTACTTGTATGTCTTATTTTCCATGTCACAAAATTATTCACAGGATTATAGTAACCATTCATAGGCTGACTCTACCAAAAGCAAGCGAAATACTATTAGATAATGTATATTGTACAAGATATTGTATTGTCCTATATAGCAAGCAGTATCACTCATAAAAGGTTCTAATATGCACAAGGCCAAGTACTACTTTACTGATCCATTATTAAGTAAAAAAAATGATTTTTAGATGCTTTATAATATTTTGTATAATGCATTTAAGGATGTATGCAGAAAGTATGGGTAGGCCTAACATTTATATTGTTTTTATTTATATTCCTTGATATTTTTGGTTTCACTCAAACACATGAAGATTGTACTAGATAATTTAAATTTTTTTTAACTTTCTAATTTTTCTGATGATTTTAGTTAAATAAGCCACATGTAAATAGACTGCTTTCTTGCAAATTTTATGATCAAGATATTTGACAGAAACCTTCAATTACTTAGAAAAATTTGCTCCTAAGTATTCTAATTCAAATATTCTAACCCAACACTCATTTTTCCTAATGGACACTTTCTCCATGTATTATACATGAGTCTGAATGATGGGGATGTGAGGACAGTAATGCATATGTTTTATGCTAATAATACCAAATATTTATTTAATGTTAAATATTGCACTACAAGCTGCTAACACTATAGGTTGAAATAATTATGGCATAATTAAAAGGTGGAAGTTGTAAGTCAGCAATGATTTATTAGAAATAACACAGTATATTGAAACACAAGTGAATTTTAATTGGATTGTCTGTATTATTTATTGCATCATGGTCTTGGCACAGTTCTTAAACATTTACTATTCTCATAGAGGATTTATATTTAAAATTAAAATAGGTGAATACTGTTTACCAGACAGTGGAGAGAATGGATAGGAGGGCTGGTTGATGCGTACTTGGCTATCCAGTTAGAGAGGAGGAATGAGTTCTGATTTTCTATGGCATAGTAGGGTGAATATGATTAACAACAATTCATTTTATATCTCAAAATAGTTAGAAGAGAAGATTTGAAATTTGAAATTACTCAGAGTAATAGACATATCTATCACCATAAAGAAATAATAGAAGTTTAAGGTGATAGATATACCTATTACTCTGAGTTGTTATTTACCCAATATACACAAGCATCAAAACATCTCATTGTACCTCATAAATATGTTCAAATATTGTCAATCTAAAAGATATTTAAATAAAACAATAAATGCCATTCTGAAACACTTAAACAGTGCAAATGGAACCTGATCGCTAGAGTTTATTGAGGTATATTATATCAGGAGAGAACTAGACTCAGAAGTTCCAACCTTCAGTTCTTATACTCTCATTATTTTAGGAATGCAAAACTAGAGAGTCCCTCACATTCACAACCTCATTTCCTTTTCAATAAAATGGGGAGAGCAGGGACTATTAGGGAGAATAAATACAAAGTGGAGCTTCAGTGGGCTGATTTGAAAAGGACAGGACAGTCCCATGAGAGCAACTCCCCGACTCAGGCAGGAGTTTGTAAATTGTTAAGGCAGAGAGGACTGGGGTGAAGTCGGACCATCCTCAGGAAATTACAGAATTGGCTATGGTAATACCCACCACCTCTGATTTCCTTTGCACACATTTTCCTAAGGTCTATTGTTAAGTATGAGATGACAAATTGTATGTGAATGTACTTGGAAAATGGAAAAACACTTTGAATGTACATTATTATTATTTTCTGAGAAAAACCAACATTTTCTCATATAAGAAGAATTTATATGTTCCCTTTTTCTCTTACACCCATCTAAGAAAGCCAGATTTTACTTTGTTTTCATTAGAAAATCTGTATGTTTGGAATCAGGAAAAAAACCTGATTGGCTGACAATGCCTAGTTATCACATGAGGAGATCCCAAGTTTCTGAGGAGATCTAGAGTTTCTGGTACAGGGAGATATACGCTTTATAGGGGCAGTGAAAGAAATAGAAGGAGAGAATAAGAGAGGGAGAAAGAGAGAGAGACTGCTAGAGAGAGTCATGAATATGCACTCTGTCAGGATTCTAGTCTACACTTCTGACAGGACTTTTGTGAGGAATAGCCATATGGATGGAGAGTTTAATTAAAATTAGGGAGTGTGTGCAGCAAGAAAAAAATAACTTGTTGATCCAAATATTTTAGTCAATTTAGTAGAAAGTTCAGGCTGACTGGTATTTAGCTTTGAGTTGACACAGTCAAACCTCTGTGTAGGTATTTATAGTAAGCCTAAAGGGTTTGATGAGATGTGGTGGTAATTGAGAAGAAACTACAGTCTGTGGATTCTCAACAGTTTTGGAATCTCTTATTCTGTTCAGCATGGTAATGGCTAAGCCTGGCTTGAGTAATCAGTACAAAGTTTTAGAAAGGGAAAAAAAAATTTCTTCCCCACAGAAAAAAATATCTTAAATAAAAATTTCTGGCTGTGGATGGATAGTTAATAGTCTTTTTTTAAAAAAAAGTGTCTTTGATCACATATTTTAAAGACTACTTTGACATATATCAAAATTAGGAAGCTTCCTGGCAGAAGTCATTGACACATTAATTGAAATAATTTTAATAATTAATTTTTAAACTTCTTACTCAACAAACTGGCTAATATTTTAAAAAATAATAATAATGTCCAGTGCTGATGAGGGTACTGAAATGGAAACATTGATGTGGACATTGGGGACTTCAATTTGGCAGTTGACATTCAATATTTAAAAAGTTTTTGACTCTTACAAGTTTGTCCCAATAAAATATGTTGAAAGATGTAAGTATTTTTATAAGATCAACTCAAAATTAAGTTTTATAAGAGGTGACTTTCATTTAAATCATTTAAAGCCATTTGACTGAATAATACACAGCATTAAAGAAGCAGGGTGGGGGGAGAAAGGGGAAAAGAGGACAATAAATTCCATCAAAATAGAGGAAAAATCAGTAGAGTTGAGAAGGGGATGATGGGGGAGGAATGAGGGATGGGATAAGGGAAAAAGAGTGTAATGACTCTGACAGGAATTATATGAATATACATGAATATGCCACAGTGAATCTCAACATCAAGTATATACACAGGACACTGATTTTTAAAAATACTATAAAAATTGCAGAAAAATCAGTAGAGTAGAGGGAGAGGATCCTGGAGAGGGAGGAGGGAGGGGAAAATTGCTGAGGACTACATTAGAACAAATTATATTCTGTACTTTTGTGATTATGTCAAAATATATTCAACATATATAACTAAAAAGAATCAATAAAAATAATATGAAAATGAAAATCACATTCAGCATTATCTAAAGATGTGAAAATGTTGATTTTATGCTGAAGTTTCTTAGAACAAGAGTAGATAGGTAATAAACTGTATTTAAAGCACAAGAAAACAGGATGTAGAGTGAATAGAAAAATACTGAAATGTTGGTGGAAATGTGGTTGTCTTTCAGTAATGGCAAAGAGAGAGAGAGAGAGAGAGAGAGAGAGAGAGAGAGAGAGAGAGGTAGGTGGTGGTGAGGATGTTAATTCCATTTACTTCAACTTCCAAACTTGGCCAAGTGTATATATGTCACTATTGTGATTAGAGAAGGAATATAGGTGAGTTCTGAAGAGAGGGCAGCTGCAGTCCCAGCTACATGGGCAGCTGAGCTGGGAGGATCCCTTGAGCCCAGGAGTTCAAGGCCGGCCTGTACAACATGGGGAGACCTCATCACAAAAAATAAAACTCTATGTAAGAATTTATATTTGGGAATAGTGTATTTTCTCCTTTGTACTTTCTGCCTGAGGACTTACCCTCACTGGCCTCTCATTTTACCTGTATGTGGTATTTTATTCACATTCCTTTAAAAGGTTTTCTTCACAAACACACCCAAAGAAGAGAAAGGGCCCAGGGTGGCAACATCAGGCTTAGTGATCCCAGGATCCTAGGCTTATCTGTCCTCTTCTTCCTTGTCTAGTTTCAACAGTTAGAGATTTTCTATCAACTCCTGCCTCTCCTTGGTCAAATACTGGGTTCACATTTCACTCCAAGTCCCCACCTTCTCACTGACCGCTGAGGGTTTACCTCTGAGACAAAAGGACTTCTCCCATAGGATTAAAAGGGGGAAAAATTATTCTTCCTAAAAACCTAAAGATGCTCTGCTAGTGAGCCTTCTTTCCCTTTAGCCCTTGTAATTTATTAACATTCTAGATCTTTTGAGTATGTAAACTCTCTTTTCCAGTACTTTCCTAACCAGCTCCACCTGCTGGTGGACAATCAGCACCTGCTGATTCTTTGGGATCTGCAGCTTTGCCCCAGATAATGTAGGAGTTTTCCTCAAAACATGACCTCCTTTTCAAATTTCTGCATCACTTAGTTCCTGGCACGAGAAGAACTGGGGTTAGGTATTTTAGAATATTTTCTTTTGGTCTTAAACTCTGTTTAATTTGACTCATATTTAATTCCTTTCAGGTAAATGGATGAACAATCCTAGAAAATATACCTCTGAGTATGCTGAGGTTAGGTTTTGGAGGGGTGAGCTACCAATTACCACCCTCTTAAGCTTTTCTAAGGATAAACTTAGAAGAATTTCACTGTTTGGAGAACATAATATTTTACTTGGGAATTCAACAGACAGTGACTCAGATTTCTAATTTTTTTTTTTTTTTTTTTTTTTTGGATCTTTAAAGATGCTTGACAAACAGGTATGAGTCCTACACCTGCTTTAACTAGAGGCCAGCTGGCTATTTTCTGGAAGCTTCTTGTTCTTTCTTGAGGTCAACTGAGAAGTTCTGACCATATTTTTGATAAGTTTTCATGTAGGCATCTCCCAAGAGACCTTATAAGCCTAGTCTCTGTACCCACTCCTTAAAAGTTTGAATCAACATTAAAATCCTTATTGGCAAATCCTTTGGGGATCAGTAAAAAGAAAAAAAAGGCATAGTAAGTGAGTTTTTTCAAGGGAGCATTGACAATTGGCACACTGGCTGCTGTTTCTCCTAGAGTCCATTGATAATAATCCCTCATTCATTCATTTTTAGCATCACTTTGCTTCATGCACTGTAGAGGCAGAAGTTGGCTTTGAGCTTGATACTGTTGGCTGTATTTGCTTGTGCCTGGTGAGATAGTGTGGGGAAAGTGCCAAGAAATTGGGAGAGAGGCTGTGTTTCCCAATGTTTACTCTTTGATCTTACTCTTCATGTTCTTGCTCTTTACTTGAAGAGGGTGGGGGAAGTCTGCTGTAGTGAATCCAAAGCTTCCTTCCTGGTTATTTTCCCAGAGACTTGGCCTCAAAAATTTGCTCTAGACGTTTTTATTTGGCATATGGTACATTTACTCAGTGCCCTTTCACAAAGACATTTTATACACACACACACACACACACGTCAACTCTTGCTTTACTACAGATTTTAAGATCATAAATCATATTAAATCATATCTACCAGCAATTCATTATGGGTCTTTTTTTTTCCCAAATGCCTTCTGCCCAAAGTTATCCTGTGTTTTTAATTACAATCTCTAGCATTGTAAATTCACAAAACAAAGAGAACCCAAATGTAAAGGACTGAAGATGTCTGTCATGCTTGGTTACTGACATGATCTTTTGACTTCTAGTATTTCATATTTCTCCTTTAGTACCTAGATGTTATAAATTCTGAATCTATTATAAGCTGAAATATTTTAATACCTAGGCAGATCTTATAGTATCAGTTCCTGAAAAACACAAATTATTTTATTCTTTTTCTCAAATTTTGGAAATTGAGTTCATCTTTATTCACATATAGGTAATCAAATGGAGAAAGAAAAAATGAAATTATTTCCAAATTCTTTCTAACACAACAGCAAATCTTTCCCAACCTTTCCTACTTTAAAAAAATGAATAAAAGGGGTGGTTGCTAGTTGTACAAGACTTCATTTCAAATATCTTTTTTTCTTGATATTTAGAAATGATACCAACAAAGTCAACTGGTTCCAGAAAACTGTGGACCTGCGTGGATTGTAGATTTAAAGATACTAAGGTAATGTTTATATCTTAGTTTGATATGGCAAATTCCTGAAAGTTTCTTAATATCTTTATCACATTTTTTCTTTGCTTTTTGGATCATTTTGTACAATAAGTACTCTCACATTTTCATTCTGAATTCAACATGTTTTTCTACTGCTGTCTGCTTTTCTACTGAAAAAAAAAAACAACATTATTTTTAATCTCTCCTGCTTCTAAGTTCATTATTTTACTCTACCCTTCATTTCTAAATAGCTTTATCTAAAAATGTATTTATGTTCTGAGTTCCTCCAGCTAAATTATGTTAAGATTATTATTTTCCAGGTAGACATAACTGTAGATGTTATACATTTATAGTCTTGTTCTGTTTTCATGGGCATCTTTACAAACTTTTTTATCTTGATCTGGACAGTTGATTTTAATGCCGTTTAATGATGATGGTTTTGTTTCATTAAAACAAACAAAAGTAAAACACCTACTATGAAAAAAAATACTTTTGAATAGCTGAGAAGTTATATAAAAACTCAGATGAAATCCAGAAACATTAGCTTCATATCTTCAGCTCTGTCGATAATGACCTATGTGCAGTGGTGTGCTGGTAAATGTTAACAAGCAGTTCTTAAGCAAAACAGGCCCTGATTTGTAGAGTTCGCCCATCTCTATGTAGTGTTTCCAAATCCACCGTGACTAATTTTAAGCTACAGGTTGGAAGTTGCTGACCTCTGGGAGGTAAGCAATGTGCACACTGGGCTCTCTGAGAGCTGGGTCCTCTATAGAATTCATGGACCTTAGTTATAGCACTTAACTTTTCTGACTCTTAGTTTTCTTTCTTCTGAATAGTATGCAAGAAGCAACCTGATTTTTTTCGGATGTGTCTTTTTGTGGTTAACTAACCACATATTGGTGGGGGGACCAAAGTTCAAATGTTCACAGCCCAGCACAGCAGGAATGCCCTGGGCAATTTTCATTCCTTCAATGAAAGGAATGGGGGTTAGGTGAGTCTTAGTTTTCTGCTGTGTAATATAGATTATGTTAGGACTGAATGAAGTAGTGTATGAGAAAGCCCTGAAATATGAGTTCCAATAAATATTTTTTCTAAAATTGTCTATTAATGTAATTACACTATTTCAGGGATAGATAGTTTATATAAAATAAGTATATTACTTCTTAATATCTTTGTTGTAAAATTAAAATTTGTATCATGATGTCAAACTTTGATGTATCTTTGTAGTATTTGATTTATAGAATTTCATGCTGAAATCAACTATACCTAAACATATGGAAGGCAGAATTCCTGCCATTATGAAGGAAACTCCATTTCTTTAGTAGTTTATACTACCTGATACTTAACTATCAAGCATTAATTACTTGATATCATATCTGTTTGCAACTTTCCTTCTGCATCACAGATAGAAGAAGAAGAGACAGAATCCAGGTTAGGTTTGGTTTTGGCCCATTGGCAATTATAGGTCCCAAAGATTTGGGAAGAGGGTAACATTTCTCAATCTTACTAATACAAAGATTTATTTCATTCAGTCATGAAGTATTTGTCACAGTCTCTAATAAGTATCAAGTTTAACTTTACAGGAGGCATTGATTTGTTTTTTAAAAAATGTGTTCTCTCTCTATCTTAACCCTTTTAGGTGAACATTGTCCAGTTGAGTCATTTGTTCCTGGTCCTTTCTGCCTAGTGGTGTCATAATATAAACATGCTCTAGTTCCTCATGTACATATTTCTCCTTATCTTGACTTCTGGCTTTGATTCAACTATGTGACTTTTCCTCCCCATAGAAAATGCTGGAAGGATAGCAGAAAGGTGACAGGGGATTGGTTGAAACCCATCAACAATCAATTAGTCAATCAAAATGTACCTCCAGTGCTTCCTATGTAACAAACACTATGGTGTAAACCTACAAAATCCTCAGGGGGAGAGGAGAGGAAAAAGTCAAGTATTGAAACATGGAAGGAAAATTTATTTATTTATATATATATATATATATATATATATATATATATATATATATATATATATAAATGTACATGTATATATAAATATTTTAAATGTAAATTTAAAATATTTTTATATATGCTAAAAATAAAATGCTTGTATATTTGTTTTAAGTCAAAATAAATGCATACAATATGCATAATACAGAGAGATAGATTTACTACATTTAATTGTCTTTTTACATTTTTCAAACTATTTTTTCTTCAAAAGTTAATTAGAAATCCTACTTTTCTTTTTTAAGTTATGAGAGCTTCCCATCCATTCAAAGCTCCATGTAGGTAGGTAAATTCCATAAAATTCTAATGAAATACACATAATGGCAGAAGACATATCCCCCCAACCTAGTTTTCCCCCCATACTGGCATGTTAGAAGGTGACTTCATGGATATTTATTTGATGTTAGAGCTGTGGGATTTGGATTTTGAAAGTTTATATTTTTTCTTCTCACCAAAAATGAAAATTAGAGGAGGCAGATGACACAACAGTTAGGAATCAAATGTTCCAGCGTGTCCCAGTGTAGGTAGGCATCTTTTTACATTTCAGCAAATTAGTCAGTTCAGCAAAGCCACAAGTAGTGTTGTTTCACTGTCAAATTTCTTGGAGATTACTTGACCTCTTGAACTTCACAAACGTTAATTCTGTGTATATGGTATTCAAATATGCAGATTCTTCAGTTTGAGGTAAAAATCTCAGACTTTGTTTTATGCAAAGATGTTGGTTCATATAAGTCAGTGCTAGGGTTGTGGGGCTAGCAAAATCTGTGATATCTATTTGGTTTCTTAGTTTTATCTGTGGAGTGATCCATCAATCATTTTTCCTCTAATGGAACATTAGACTCAAGTAAAATCAAGCCTAGTTAATGAAACTTGTTGTAATTTAAACATAATTCATACTTTATGAGATCTAAAATGAATTATGAGCACAATTTGAATGTTTCCTTGTCTTTCTCACCTGCTATAGAGGTCCTATCTTTCTGACCTTCTGCTTCAAGTTAACTCACAGAGAAGAAATATCTTAAATGCCTTGTTTGGGGGATTTTGTCAATGTCTTAAATATCTGTAGAATCAGTGTGATGCTTGAATTAGAGTTCAAACAATAATCCCTCTACTCAGTACTATCTGACTTGATATTAAAACTCTCTGTGCCTGTTGACTCCTCAATAAATGGGATCAATGATACAGTTCTTGCAGACTGTTTTGAGAAAAAGTTTATCAATAAATAGGAGTGATTGCAAATGTTTTCTAATTTGTCCCTGTGATTTTCATACAGAAATTTGTCTCTAATGTTTTTTTCTCCTTTTCTCATCAAGAAGGACCAACGGGAAAGAGGGTCCCCTGGAGTAGGGTTGACATAAGGCCATGTGAGTGTTGTTAGTTTTGTCTCAAGGCTCTTCCAGCTGAGATTCTGAGACCTGGCAGAGCAAAGCTCAAATAAACACAGCTGCTTCTATGTCCCTTCTGAGGTGGTGTGGATGACTGCGTCAGCCTCTCTTTATTAGAACAGAGCTCTTTAGGTTCATGGAAAAGTTTCAGCTTTAAAATGAGGTCAGAAAGTCACAGGAGTATTCATGTATTCCGTAGAACATTTATAGACTGGAAGGTGAAACTCAAGGGCACAGGTTCTAATCACAAATAGACAAGATCCTTCTGTCTCAAAGAGAGGCCATGAAATGACAAGGTAACATCTACAAGCCATGATCTTATGGTTCTTACCTCACTGAGCTTTAGGTCCATGTTCTATCAGTAGGCAGAAAAGAATTTGATGATGGGAAATGTGTAAAGCTGAAGAATAACAAGTTATTTAACAAGAATAACAAGCAGTTCCATGGGCATGGAATTTCCATTTATTTTATATGTAATCTGTCAGTTATTATAAGGTCATTTATATCCATTTATAAAATCTATGTAGTATACATACTGTTATCCTTAACAGGGCTATTGAAAATTATGAAGATTGAATCACTAAACTAATAGATTTGGACTGACAGTTTGCAGAACCGTGATCTATGCTTTGCAAGATTCTATACTAGCACAACAGGTGAATGTTTAAGTGTACAGAAACAGAACAAAAATAAATCACATTGACTTTTGTCTTAGATTTTATTCCCTGAAGCAAAACTGAGACAAGGGTCTCACTTGGGAATGCTATATGGCAGTAAGTAAAATAGAAAGCAGAAATAGGCATTAGGCAAAGAATGTGAGTGTAGATCTTTCTTCATTTTGATCCTATGAATAGCCCTGATGCTTAAATGACATTACAAAAGATAGTCTTAGTTTGAGGCAAAGAGGTCAGATTTTGAATCACTGAAATGTTGGGTGCCAGGCCACCCATCCACTGGCACAGGTGTGGAGGCTGACCTCCTAGTTAGAGTTGCTCCTGTTTGGCCAAGGGTCAAGAGCTGCGGAGTGGGCACCTGAGACTTGGGGTTATTTAGAGTGACCACTATTACCACATCTATCATCCTCTGAATTCACATTAGGAACACAGATACTGTGTTACTATATAACATATTCTAGAATATGTTACTATATAACATATTCTCTATTGCATAAAGCTACTAACCAAACTATAGTTTCAAGTCAAGTCTTCATGTAACAAATATAAATCTTATAATTTACCTATAGGATATATTGATGACAAATAAGTTGGTGAAGGACTATTAACCTATTATGGTACTCTCCAGAGTTTAACTGACTAAAGTCTCACAAAAACCTTCTAGAGAGGTATGATTCTGGCACACTTTTTGTGTAAGAACCATTGGGAAGCCAAGTGTGGTGACATAAACTTATGATCCCACCCACTCTGGAGGCTGAGGCAAGAGAATCACAAATTCAAGGCCAGCATAGGCAACCTAGTGAAACCCTGTCTCAAAAGACTGGGATGCACCTCAGTGGTAGAGCATCCCTCAGTTTAATCCCCATACCAAAAAAAAAAAAAAAGGAAAAAAGAAAACAACAACAACAAAAGAACCATTAGAAAAATAATCTCAAAAACCAGACCTATATAAATATAAGCCCTTATCTGCATAAATAAATCCCCATTTATAAAGTTAATTTCCTTAAAGGCATGGGAATATTCAAACATTTTAACAAAGAATTACCCTGGGTTTGATTAGCCTGTACTGCCCTGGTTCCCTTGGCAGTGCCATATGTTGTACACAAGGTACACTTTTTGTCCATTATAATATCTAGAAAATTCTGAATTTCAAACCATGTGGCCTGAGGGATTCAGGGAAGAAATTGTGATTCTTCTCCACTGTTCCCCTGCATGGATGATGAATGCAGCCTGGCAGACTTGGATATATTGTCCAAAATCAAATTGCTGATTGTTTTGTCAGCTTTTTCATTGCTGTGCTCAAAAGACCTAAGAACAACTTAGGAGAGGAAAAGCTTATTTTGGCCATGGTTTCAGAATTTTAGTTGATGGTTGGCCAGCTCTGTGTCCAGGTGAGACAAGACATCATGGTGAAAGGGTGTGGTGGAGGAAAACAGCTTTGGACATGGCAAATAAGAAGCAGAAAGAGATAGTTTTGCTAACCAGGGACAAAATACAAACCCCAAAGGCACACTCCCAGTTATCTACTTCCTCCATCATACCCTACCTGCCTACCGTTACCACCCAGCTAATTTATATCAGGGGAATAACCCACCAATTAGGTTACAGCTATCATAATCTAATCATATCACCTCTGTCATTCTTGCATTGTCTCACACATGAACTTCACATGAAGGTGAATAACTAAATCAGAACACTAATGAAAGAGTCTATATTCAAAATACATATGGTGTGAATATACCAACCCTCATCCTGAATCTTCCCATGTCAGGATTCAGAGAAGCTGCACTGAGGCCTAATTGAGAATATGTCAGTTGTGCTCCCAGAAGACAAGATGTAAAAGCACTCACTCTTGAGGTTAGCTCAGGCCTCTGAATTCTTTGAGTGATCTGAGTAATATAGGAACCGATTTTATAACATCCAACCAGATTATCAGGCTGACATTTTGCACCCATCTAAATAAACTCCTTATTTTATCAGGCAGACCATTTCTTCATTTAGGGAACTTCAGTGTTCAGAAAATCCTATACTGAGCCAGAATCCATCTCTTTGTAAACTCCACCCATGAGCCATAGTCCTGGTCTCAGAAGGTTGTGGACCGTAGCTGTTTCTTCTTCCTCAGCATAACCTACAAATATGGGAATAAATAACAGGCTCTCTTCAACAGGACTTCTCTTTTCTAAACTCTGTTCCTGTATGCCTTTTAGCATTTTAATCAAGCATTTCTGGAAGATTCCAGATTACAAAGAACTGTCCCCCAATCCCATTCAGGGATTTTTTAGCATAAAGTGAAGAGAAGGAAAAAGGAAGGAAGTGGAAGGAAGATTGGGGAAAAGGACACATTCTTAAGAGTTTTGTCTCTATTGAAACCCAACTCTTCCTGTTCATGGAATCCAAGAGCAAATCTAGTCCCAATGTGGCAGGGACATTTGGCCCAGCTCATAGGTCATGGAAGTCAGGGAAATTCAGGTGATTTAGGTTTTTCGGTTTCACAGAGTTCATTCATTCAGAGTAAAAAAGTTTGCTGGCTCAGATCCAGCCCTGACAACAGTTAAGGAGAACCTCAGATCCTTCCAGGGATATTGCCCAATTTCTTCTAGTGACTTCAGGTTCTATTTTTGCCTTTTAAAGTATATGTGAGAATGTAAACTCCTTGAGTAATTTTGTTTCATATGCTGCAATTTTACTAGAACCCAGAGGAGTGCTTGATACTATACAAGTTTTCAATATATGCATCCCTTGGCATCTGTGGGGGCAGTACAGGACCATTTTTCCCAAAAAGATTTTCCATGCTTGGCTATTTGAATCAGGACATCTTGTGGATAGCAAACTCTGGGGATCCTTAAATCCTTATATAAAATGGCATAATATTTACATATCATCTATACACATCCTCCTATAGAGTCTAATTTCTCATAATAGCTAATATAATGTAAATACTCTATAAGTGTTTGTCATGGTATAGATTTAAAGAATGATAAAGAAAAAAGGACCTACATGTTCAGGATGTACATACTTTTCCCCAAAATATTTCCTACGCTTGGTTAGTTGAATCAGTGGATGTGGAACCCACAATGTGGAAGAACAACTGTATTTGTTGAAGCCATAAATAAACAAATGATTGAATGATGGGAAAAATGAATTTTTTCGAGAGATAATTTTTAAAAGTACCCTTTTGAAATATGTCTCTTCTGTCTCTCAGTCTCTGTGCATTTGTATGCCTCCTCATTCCCTGTTACTCTTTCCCATACAGGATACAACGTGTGAATCAGACACTACTGTTGTCAGCCATCCATGGGCTGTGTGTCTGAGCTATGCGCATTTGAGCTTATGAGGGGACTGGTCTGGTGTTGCGTGCTGATTGGGCTGTGTGATGCAAGTGTGCCTTCCTATCACTCTGCTTGTGACCCCACACAGCACCTGAGATGGGTTTGACTTGCCAAAAATGTCAAAGTCAATGCCATCCACGAAAAAAAAAAACAAAAACAACACGATTTACCAGTGATAAGGTAATGCTAGGGTTTGTCTAAATCTAATCACGTGTAGAATCACAAAAGACAGGGTTGTAAGAGGAAAAAAAAATCACAAAGCTCAATTATCTATCTCTGGGAAAAAATTTTCTAACTCAAATCATGTTTAATAGAAATTTATCCAAAGATAAGTGGAAGGCACTTCTCTTGTTTCAGTTTTCACTCCCTCATTTCCCTCCCTCCCTCTTTTTCTAAGATAATATTTTGCCTTTAATGTTCTTTGAATCCTATCTATGAGTTATTTAGGAAATTGCTAAGTTAATTAAGCCATTTTGTAAAAAGATACATAAGATCAGTTTTCTGAGACTATTTCCAATAATAAAGAAACATTAATTTATGAAAAAAGCAACACAGTAGAACATAAATTGAAATCCTTTTTGTAAAAGATGAAAGTTGGTTATTATTAGTCCCAATATTTTAATCTATTGAAATGCTTGCATAAATAGTTTAGATCAAAAAGCAGTTGTTTTATTATCTATCCTGACTAGGACATGCAATATTTCATCTTTTAAAATATTCTTCCTCTCTTGTGTATGATAAATATGTATGCAATATATATATATATACACACATATATATGCATTTAATACATAAGCAATGTATAGGTGTGTATATATACATATATATTTATGCAATATATGTATCAACATTTTTTAAAATATTGCTCTTCATGAACCAAAAAGCCATTATTCCCAAAAACTTTCTTTGTGTTTCTAAATGAAAGAGCATTAGAAAGACTATAACTGGGAATGTGAAGGGATAGACATTGTAACTCTAAAGTTTAAATAGCTGTATTAATCAGATAGTTGCCACATATTTTTGACATTGTGGATATCTGCTACTTTTCTAATATTATATATATTTGCCACATATGTGTAACAGTTCAGATATCTGCTACATATGTGTAAATTGTTGTGTGATGCTTTGCCTAGACCTAATTATTATTATATCCTTTTCACAAAGCAACTTGGAGTATAATACTAATGGATGTCTGGATTTTGATTAGCGATTTTAGCTTCTACTTGATGATTTATGTCTCTTTTTCCTACACATTAAAGAATCAATTGACAATAGTAATGAAAAAAATTAAATTATATAAAAGATACTATGAATTCATATAGAATAATTGGGAAATGAATAAAAGAGAAAAAAGCACCTTAATCACCAATTTAGGCACAACTATTATTAACATATGAATTTCAACTCTTTTTACTGGTTTACAAAATTAAATTCAATCTTTAAAAGATAAAAATAGAAATATGTATTTAAAATGAAACCATGCGGAAGTAATAAAATAAAATATTAAAACTCTTTCCTCTGACCTCAGTTCACGTCCTATTTCTTGTTCTTCATTTTTTCCAGTTGCCTTTACACATGTGAAATCGCATCCTCCTTGATTTGCCTTCTTTTGAACAGTAAGTTTTAATTCCTTACTATAAAGGCTGAGAAATTGGTTTGCTTTTTATCACACCCATTTCCCCTTTTCTTTTCAGCTTCCAATTTTTGCATACACTTTTAGTTCTACTAGTGGAGTTGACGAATTAGATTAAATTCTTGGAACTTGAAATTTATGAATGATTTTTATATTTTATTTTGGGATTTTATTTTCTGAGTATTGAGAAAGATGGTTGAACTCTCATGGAAGCTGGAGTCTTACTTCTGCTACTTTGCCCATCATTAATAGGGGATCTTGGAGAGTCATTTATATTCTCTGGCTCTTAGGTTGTTTACTTATGAAATGCTACCTGTGAATTAAAGGTCTCTTGTGGCTCTAAAATTTTACTATTTGTGGGATGTTGGGAAAAGAACAGCTCTTAATTCAGCTTGTTCATTTGGAAGACAGTCATGGAGAATAAAGAATTATATGTAACACCCAAGATTTTTAATTCCTTTTTTCTTTTTACATTAACTTCACACATACATATGCATTCATACGTATATATATGTGTATGCATGTGGCTATATGTGTTGTGTGTGTGTATATATGTACACATATATGTATATATATGTATATGTGAAATATACGTATGAACACACACACACATCTTGCAATAATTGTCATCTATTCCTATAAAGTATGTTATAGGTAACAGTATATTCAGTGATAAACTAGAGACAGCTTGTACTGACTTGTGAAAAGCCAGGTGTTGAATCTTTTTCAGCTCTACATTGATAGATTGGAATTGACCATGGCAGGAATAATTTACGCCATGGAAATTAACAAACCATACAAATCATTTTTTTTTTTTTTACCCAGAGACTAAGTAAGCAGATGCCTTCTAACCTTAGAAAAGCTAGCAAGAAAGAAAGGGAAGGTGAATCAATGAACACCAAGTGACAGACAAGAGTAGAAGTTCTAGAGCTATCGCACAGAGGGGTGACTGTGGATAACATTTGTACACTGTATATTTCAAAAAATTGAAAGAATGGATTTTGAATGTTCTACTATATCATGTGTTGGCAGAATTCAGTGTTGGGAAAATTAAATATGTTATGTTTGCCTGCTCCAGGAGAAGACTCCTGGAAGTTGGTCCCTGGGATCTTGAAACATTGCTCCATGCTCCTTTCTCTTTGCTGATTTTCACCTTGTGTAATTATGCCATAGTAAATCATAGCTCTTTAGCAAGTTATTGATTTTGGCGGTGGTTTTAGGGACACAATCAATCAATCAGCATACTATTGGTCATCTTGTGAAACTTTAATCAGAATCAATATGAAGTATCACTATATGCAACATCCTGAGGATAGGCTTATGATATGTTGTTAGGGAGAAACAAACAAGTATGCAATTCATTAAAAATAAAGTATATGTGTGTGGGGTTGTGTGCTTGAAGATATTGGGAATTTTCTGGAAGATTGCATGTCAAATCATTAATATGGTTTCTTTTAGATGGAGATATTGATAGCACACAATAGTACTTCTACATACTTTATATAGCAATATAAATAAAATTGTGGGATTTTTAAATGACTGCTGGATTTTATTTTACAATAACATTGAAATAAAAATACACACTGAGCTGTATTATATTTCCAAATGTCACTATCAGTAAGGTCTTTTTTAGAGTTCTGTATCAAGGGAACTGCAAATTTGTGTCAGATATAACAAAATGTGATATATTAAGGAGCCTCAATAGCTAATAAAAATAACTAACAACATTGCTCAGGAACATTCTGGGTATACGGCCTTGGCTTGGTTCTATAATTTGTCATTACTTCCTGTTCCAAATGTCAAGAGAGTCTCTATCCTCCGTGTTTAATTTTTATGCACAGGCAGCCAAATGTGTCTTCTTAAAAATGCTTTTGGTTCAAACTTGTCAACTCCACTTCACTTGGCTTCTGGTTATTCAGAAATATTTTCAAGTCAAGATTCATGAATAAAATGGATAATCACTAATCAGTTTGGAATCAGGATGACTGGTATTTGAATAATTGATATAGGCATATTGAAATCAAACAAATTATGATATGTACAGAATTGGAACTTAGGTTAATCCTCACAATCCAATGGAATAATGACCTAGAGTTTTTCTAAATTTCTCCAATTCACTAATAAATAATTCAAAAACATTAGTTTCTCCTTTTACCTAAATTACTTATTGGTAAAATCATCTCCCATTTCTCCTATTGGCCTTCACCTATGACCTCTTAAGGAACTATTGTATTCTAAGTAAGAATTAGGCTGTTACAATTGGATTCATGAATATTTGCACAGTAGACAGTTAAATCAGCTTCCTTACTGTGTTCTATGAAACTACATAATTACAGACCATTCAAAGTGCTTATTATTAACTTGGTGCATGACTACTTCAAAGCAGACATGCTGCAGATGAGTAGAGTCAATATTCACATGGCATTTTCAGTCTAAGCTTTCAGTCTTCAGAGGAAATAAAAATACAAAGGCTTCTGGGTATGTGGTAAGAAAAAATTGGGCATGAATCCAAAATTTGACACAATTGGCCTTGATTTTAAACATCCAGATGTTTAATGCTGTACTTTATAACATTATATGTATTAAAAATAATTCAGTGATGTCCTGAATGTCATTTTGTTTGCATAGGGTATTTGTTTATGTAGAAACACCATGCACACACAGAAATTTTAGTGCAGATGTAGGGAGAATTTAGGAAACCTCTTCACTCCTCATCAGAGGATACCTTTCTCATTTGCTGATTCCTCCCATCCCAACACTTGTGACTGCTCAGGTAGCACTAGGGACACACTCTTCTTACCTTTCTCTTTTCTTCTTTTCAGGTGGATCATCTTTTCTCAGATTGATGCAGCTTTCCTTTAGAAACCTCATCAGTGATATTGTGTCTGCTATGCCTCACTCGCTCCAGTTAATACACTTCCCGCCAAGGGATACAGGTGGGTTGATCCTCCTCCCAATTAGCAATGCCATATCCAGACCAGAACTATTCCAAAGGCAACCAGTTTTGTACTTACTGTCTCCTTGTTATTCCTATTGTCCCTCTTCCTTTTTCATTGTCTTGCCCAACCCAAGTCTGCCATCATCCTTGGGTACACTGGCCTCCACATGCGTGCTTCATCCAACACCTGATTTCCATCCAGGACCTCATTTTTTATGAACTCACTCCCACCTTACCTCAGCCACAGTCTCTCATGGCTGAACCCACCATCAGCAAGTCCTGCTCTATTCCTGAACTGTTAAATTAAAATATTCCACTCTGAATAACAACACTTTACCATTCTATTTTCAACCTCTTGCTTCACTGATGTCCATAACACTATGTGACAAAATTATATAAAATAAATGAGGCATTAAGCAACTCAGTGAGACCCTGTCTCTAAATAAAATACAAGCCAGGGCTGGGTATGTGGCTCAATGGTCAAGTACCTCTGAGTTCAATCCTTGGAATCTCCTCTCTCAAAAAACAAAATCATAAGGCTAGACTACTCCAGACATCTTCTTTATTTATATCTACAGCTGATTGTTTCTGGGAAATAAACCACACAGACTCAAAAACATACAGGGACAGAGGTGCACATGAACTCCAAATATACTATCCTAGAGCTCTTAGTGCTTGTAGCCCTTGAATGATTCCTTATGCAGCTCTCATCTTCACTACTGGAGTCATTTCAGACTTTCATAAACATTTCTCTTCTCTGAATTTGGCACCCATTACTTCACAAATACTGTTTCTGAACGAGTCCATCAGGTGGGAACAGGGTCTCCTTCAAGCTGCCATTCTACATCCACACTTGTATCTGTAGCTGCTGTTGCTTCCTGTTTCCCCACCCCCTCTTGCTTCCCATTCATGTCAAATGATGTTTCATCCACTTCTAATCCCTCCTAGTCTATCAATTCAAAAACAAACAACCCCCTCAAGCATCAATTACACCATGACCGTCTCCCTATTCCCCTTTGTACTTAAACGTTTGCCTGTTTAGCCATCTCTTCACTGAAGTGAAATTCACGTAGTGAGAGTCAATATTTTGAAGAGCATATGGTTAGTCAATGGATGTTGTTATATTAATAATGTCCGGGAATCATCAACACTTTACCAAGTTCTCAACACTATTACTGTCTGAAGAGAAAACCATTATCCAAGTAGCATTTGTCTAAGCCACTGAGAACCACCAATATATTTTTATATGGGTTTACCTATTCTATATATTTCCTATATATCAAATTATGCAATGTGTGACATTTTGTGTCTTTTTTTTTAACTTAGCATATTTCCAAGGTAGGTCCATGTTGTAGTATATACAAGTTCTTTATTCCTTTATATAGCTAAATAATGTTACCTTGTTATGTATAAACTATTTGGTTTTATTTTTTTCATCCATTGATAACTATCTGGGATAGTTACACATTTTGCTACTGTGAATAATGTTCCTAAGAACATGTGTGTACATATATTTGTTTTAACACTGATTTTTCTTTTCTTTGGTACTGGGGATTGAACTCAGGGGTGCTTAATCACCAAGCAATGTCCCCAGGCCTTTTGATTTTATTTATTTGTTTTTTAAATTTTGAGACAGAATTTTGCTAAGTTGCTTAGGGCCTTACTAATTTGCTGGGGTTAGGTTTGAACTTGTGATCCTCCTGGTTCAGCCTCCCAAGTTACTGGGATTATAGGCACACAGCACTGTACCAGCTTAGCATTGATTTTCAATTCTTTTCTTTTCCATATTTTTATTGGTGTATAATAGTTGTATAAAGTGGTGATATTCGTTGTTACTTATTCATATAATAACACAATATAACTATGTAATTTGGACACTATAATTTCCTAGTATTTCTCCTTTCTTTCCCTGTTCTCATTCTCCATTGATTTCTCTTTTGATTGTTTCAGGTATATGACTTGATGTAGAATTGCTAGACATGTGGTGATTTCTATATTTAGCTTTTTGAGGAATTGTCAAAATATTTTCCAATGTCGCTGCACCATTTTGTAATCCCATCAGCTGTGTCTAAGTTTTTCAATTTCTCTATACGCCCACAATGACATTTTATTTTTAATTTTGTATAGTATCATCATACTAAAGAGTATGAACTGTATTTTATTACAATGTAGTAACTCAGAGCATCAGATTCTGCCCCTCCTCAGAGTCTGTCATTGATATTTGATGGCTGTATTTCATCTATTCATTTAATGAGTTTTCTAAATTATTTGTGGAAAGACTGTAATCCTTGCCATGTGTGGTCACTAAAGGATCTGCTCTGTTATCTCATTATGTCAGCCAATAACCTCATAGAAATTTCCTTAAAGGTTGCCTGTGACTCTGCTTTTCCTTTTCCTAGTATTTGCCCAATGCTCACAGACCCAATGGAGATGGAAGCTTAGCAATCTCTCACTCTTTCCTGAAATGTGCTGGGTATTGGGTGTTTGTGTTTCACTCTGTCTTCCCCAGTACAAGTGATGGATCTTTTGATCTTTTATTCCCTCAATAATATTCCTCCTTAGCCTCCTCCATCTTTGACTTAGAGGTTTGATCTGTTACTTGTACCATCTGAAGTCCTTTGTCCTATGTAGATATAAGGTTGCTTATCTTTAAATCTTTCCCCAGCTACTCCTAAAGCTGGAAAGTTACCCTTGCCCAAGTTGGTATATGTGTGTGTTTGTGTTGGTTGGGGGGAACCATTGTCAACTTGTTTGCCATTCTCCGAGGAGATCACTGAAATGCACAACCATGGTATTTTAAGAATAAATTCCATACTAACATCCTAGCACATGCAAGTTCCCAAGGAGCACAGGGCATTGTTTCTGTAGGTGTCAAGGCCACTGCTGCTTGGGTTCTGCTACACTAGAGAACATGTAAGATACTGAGGTAGGCAAAGTGTCCCAAAGCTCTCTCACTGAGTTTTAGACAGCCTTTACTGAATGGGACTGAACTTTGATTTGACTCTTGAATGAACTTTCCAATATTTTACTTCCCTGACAAATCTGTATTCTAGGTAGTTGTTTTCAAAGAATAGAGTTTATAAGAATCCTCTTGGACCCATCCTACCTAAAGATATCTTATCCTATTTATACTTTCTTCTTGTTCTCATCATCAATCTCCAATGCTATGATCTAAATGTTTATACTCCTCATAAAAAATTTTTCTACTGCAATCTAATAACCACTGTGATGATATTAGGATGCAGGGCTTTGGAAAGGTGACTAGATCATGAGAGTTGTGGCCTCATGAATGGGATTCATGCCCTTATTTCTAAAAAGCTCCAGAGAGCTAGCTTTTCCCTTTTACCATGTGAGAGCATAAGAAGCTGTCAATCAACAATGGTAAAGACAGACCTCACCAGAATCTGAGTATGCTACCATCCTGATCTAGAACTTCTCAGATCTAGAACTGCATAAACCAAATTTCTTTGGTTTCTAAGCCACTCAGTTCTTTGCAGCCCAAATGGACAATCAGTTACTGTCTTTCTCAGTTATTTCCATTCATGACGATGCTAGATCAAACCATGGATTTTAAGAAGTTCTTCTTGGTATATATTATCATTTATATTTATTTCTTTCTGGCTTTTAATGCTCACATTTTTTTTTCTTTTCTTGTTTGCCAGTATGTGGGAAATAGCACATTGAGTAAGTTCTGTTTCACTAGACTAGTTAAGAAAGAACAATGTACGCAGTAGTCTCACCCCATAAATCATCTCATTGTTCAAACTCTCAAATGTCTCAACCGAAAAGGAAGATAAATATTGCAAAAGAGAGAAGGTTCATCATGAATTGAGTAAAAGCTTGGAAACTCATGATTATAGAGCAAGAAGTACCATAAGGAAAATTACCCACTAAAACCCAGATTCCCTGGACCTTGCTCTATTGCTTTTTCCACAAAAACAAGTGGGTTTGTTTATAGATCTCAGTGATGTGCTTCTTTCTCCACACAGCCCACCCTTTACCATGCTAAAACTGAGAGTCCAGTCTTCAGATTCTATATATTCCTTTCCGGCCCATCTTGACTCTTCACTTGTCTGCCATATTCGTAGTCCGCTCCTCAATCTGCTTTTTTCCTCATCACTCTAATATTTAAAGTGGACATTACGGGGGCTTGATTTTCAGATTTGTTCAGTGCTGGCACACTGGGAAAATCTCAGTTTCATGGCAAGCGGCTTGGACCGCGCTAAGACAGGATTTATTTTTAAAGTTCCACATTGCACATTGTTGGCCTCCAATATCTTCTGGCAAAAAGATGCCAACAAGACAGAACACATAAAAAAGAAGAAAAACACCCAAACATTTTCATTCCTCTTTTCCATATTCTCTGCTAGCCAAGTTTGGAATGGCTTAAAGGAAGGATTTTTTTTCCTTCCCTTTTTTTCTTTGCCTAGAACTGGCCACCATGAGGCAACTTCTTTGGATTCAGATATTTTCCTGTTGGTTTCTCCTGGGGCATCTACCCTTGAGTTCTAGTCTGTTTCATTAATGCAAGAAACTACTGCTTAAGAGAGACACAAACCTTGGGTGGAAGAATAGGCCCTGCATTTTAAGGGTTCTCTCTGTTGAACAGACACATACCTTGGGTGTCTGGCTCTCTTGGATCTTTAATCCTTTCTGACCATCTCTAAGGCCACAAAAATTAAAAATATTAAATGTGGGCATAGTGGTCTGTCACTGGGTAAGGTGAATCCACCACAAGTGGAAGGTAAGTGTTTGGTCTTTGCAGATGGTTATGAGCAATAAACCTAATGCTTCTGCTAAAGGTCTTGAGGATTTCATTGAAGAGAGCTACTAGAAAGAGTTTGCATATCCAATATCAGGATTATCATTGAACCATTTCTCTGGGGCTCATTTCTCTTTTCTTTCATCATTGAGGATATCCTTAATCATAAGCACAGGAGCCTGTTTGATGCATCTTGTCCCAACCCAGTCACTCCAGGCTGTTATCACAAAGGAGCTGTGAGTTTGAGGTGACATTTTCCCTAATGAATAGCACACGGGCCATGGACTTCTCTCCATCATATCTCTCCATCATATCACTCAGAGCATTTGTGGACTTCAGAATGAAAGTGTGTAGAATATAGTTTTCCCATTTTCCTTATCAGTAAACAAAGAAGAAGAAAGTAATTTGTATTATTAAAAACGGATTAGCTAGTCAGGGATAAGTATCATAAGGTGGAGATGTTTATGGAAAACTTAACTGAGGCTTTGAGTTTGAAAGTGAGTTGGCAGAGAATGAGAAGTAAATTTTAGTCAGGGCTTTAGTACTATGAGTACAAACTCTTTGTGTTTGCAACAGATTCCAGGAATCTAGAAACATGAAAACTACTCCTAACTTAAAAAAAAATGCAGATCTAATTAAGCATATACATAAGCGCAGCACTAAAATACATATACATTACATGAGCATTGCTAAATAATTCTAATAATAAGGATGAAATATTGTACTACGATTTATTTGAGGTTAGAACATGGAGATGTCGGGGTCAATTTTAGTGAGCCCCTTTAGAACCAGGCTGACGTAAGAAGATCATGAGCCAATGTTCACAGGCTGCACAAAAGAAAGGTTTATTAAGCAGCCAGAAATCCAGACATCTAGCAGTGTTGGCATTATTCTGCTCACCACAGTAGAAATTATCCCAGACTTCGTCCATGCCTGCTTGGTTGTAAATGTCTCAATGTTGCTTATACGGTACTTCTTGGGCAATGACCCTTATTTTGCAGGAGCTACTGGCAGCACACAATTTTTTAAAAAGAATAAACTGCCAAACATCAAATACACTCATCACCTAGTAATGATGATGGCAGAAGGAGCAAAACAAAGGGATTAAAATCATCTGATAGCCACTTTCTGTTTTGGCCAACAGAGTTCTTTCCATAGACATTTATAAATGGAAACTGTATGCCTTTGCCATAACTCTCTTTTGTTTTATCACCCAAAGCACCAACTACAACTGCTCTGGTTTGAATAATGAATCCTAATATCATCCCAATGGTTTCAGAAGTGCACTTGCCTGACCAGGGGTTATCAGTAGCATAGAGGCTAATGAATACATCAGTCACCATTTTCTTGTCCTTGAAAGCATTGAATACACTTCAAAGATCTCAGCTCAAGTAAGAATAATGATTCATATCTTTGTCAAGATCAAGCTCAGCCGGGCACAGTGGTGCATGCCTGTAATCCCAGCGTCTTAGGAGGCTAAGGCAGGAGGTTTGTGAGTTCAAAGCCAGCCTCAGCAAAAGCGAGGCACTAAGCAAGTCAGTGAGACCCTGTCTCTAAATAAAATACAAAATAAGGCTGGGGATGTGGCTCTGTGGTCAAGTGCCCCTGAGTTCAATCCCCAGTACCCCCTCTAAAAACAAACAAAAGATCAAGTTCAGTTTTCATTTCTTAATCTCCTATTCATTGTATGGCACCAACCTCTATATTGCCATATTTATATTGAGATAGCAAACTTCAAATTGCAGTTAACCAAGTGAACATCTCCTGATTTTCCCTATCAAAGAAATTTCCCCCCCTTTTTCTTGGGGATAGAACTTTAGCTTTCCTTTTCGAGCATTATCCCCTGTTTCATTCTCATTAGATGTGGTTTGGATGTGGCTCTTATACCAATTTCTTCATTCCTTCACCAAAGGATTAGGAAAGGACCTAACAATACTTCATTGGTTTTCTGCACCTATATCTTCAAATTCCTTTTCCATTTCTATGCATACCATTCTCTCTTCCTATAGCCAGAGAAAGCATGACTATTGGATGATGAAATCTCTATCTATGAGCAAAGCAGGTGGAAAGTACCTGGAGGGAAGGATCCCTGAGAGGTAACACTTACCTAATAACTATTGAGTGTGATAGTATAAATACCCCCAAATCTCTCTTTTTGATAGAGATAATTTTTAGATTTTTTTTATTACCAGAGTATATTCCTGCAAGATTAAGCTTCAAAAACATATTGTTATCTGATTTAACAATTCTGCCTGAATTGGTTGACTTCTCTGTCACTCATCTATGTTCTTTGCAATTTCCAATGAACTACTATGAAGTATTTTCACTGGGATCTGTAGTTCAAGATCAGCCTCTGGAAGAATATGAACCAATACAAAAAACAAAGCCTGACACATCTGAATATTCCATCCTATGGCTACAGTGACTGATTATGGTTACAATCTTAATCCATGCCAAACCAATGACAGACTCAGCCCTTTCCCTGAAACCATGAACTGATAGTTTTCCTTATCTTTTTCACTACCCAAGAGCAATTTTTTTAAGAGCAAAGCTAGAACTTGAGAATATTGTTTGAAGAGGGTTGAAGAAGAGATTTTGTTTTGGGCGGGGGGGGGGGGACAAACTCAACCATACCTAAAACTTTGATTTAATGTGAGCTTTTTCAATTGAGTCCATTTCCTTCCTCACCATTTTGAGAGCCAAGTTAAGTTTCTGTTTGTTGAAACTAAAAGAGTTATGATTAATTCAGATATTAACTAGAAGGTTCCATTCCTGTTTGTCTTAACACAGAAATAGTTTAGTACCATTTTCGCTCAATTCATGATGTATGTGGCAGTCCCAGTTGGTAGCTGTAAATGGAAGACATCCACGTTGATTTCTGAATACTGAAGAGCTTGTCTTTTCTCTGTCTTTACCACAAATATTGAGAAAGACCACACTCCAAATTTGGTTGGAAAAGAGGTAAAAAATGTCTAAAATATTTCATCACCTTTCTTACGTGAAAGATTTTGGAGGATATGGGCAAATAGTCTTTGAGGACAAAGCATTATGTAGTGAAGAAATTTGTCCACATGATGTAAATTATTGCCTCAATTTTGCTGTGTAAATTGCAGGCTGCATTTTTTTGTTTTAATTAAGCAATGCCAAAAATGGTTTTGTGGCATTTTCCTCCCAGGATTGGGAACCTACACACACCAGCTTTGTGCATGAGAACCAGGAATTAAAACTGACCACAGCTAATGGGAACCTGCTCAGGCCCATTTTATGGGCTCTACTGAGGGAAGTGCAAAGAGAAAACAGACTAAGTGAAGAAGGAAAAACACAATTCTGCCTTTTCAATAAGTTTTAATAACATATAATCCCCCAGAAAGTAACATATGAAGAGAATTATAAATTCTGGGTTGGTTGCTTTTCTACCATTTAGGATTTGTTAAGTGCCCAAAGGGAATTGTCTGTGCTTTATATTTTTAATTCAACTCCAATGCCTTCTGTCAGGGCATGCTGTCAGCATAAGTAGTACTCTGCAAATGTATGGTTGAGAACCACTAAAGCTGAGGTGTCCCTACCCCAGTGGAGATAGAAAGGCTGATGTAACTAGACAAGTGAATCCTTATTGTAAGATGGTTTCTTCTGGAATGGTCTGTCAAGTGTGCACAGTCTTGCTCTTCTGTGCATGAAGCAAGATATAAGCAAATAGGTATTCAGTAGAAACCTGTCACAGTTAATTAGGCTTTCTCAGTAGTCTCAGGAAGTAATCAACTTCCTCTACAAATTGGATCTCTTATTCTGGATCTACTTCCTTTTGTCCTAGCATTGTAGAATATTACAAACTATTTACTTAAAGATATACCTGAGTTATTCCAATACACTCAGGAGGGGCAGAGAGAAATCTCCCATTAACTACAGTGACTCAAGAGCAAAAAAGGGACTAGAGAATGGATTCCCTCTAGTTTGATCTCTAGATCCTGCCCCTGTCCTTCAGAATTGCTTAAGAATTTTGTTCAAAAAATTGGTGACCGGCTGAAGTGGTGTGTATTTATTTTTTAAAGCTTCCTTATTTACTCAATTGGCTCTCCTACATTGGATTTCTCTCAATTACATGTTGTGGACCTATTCTAGGTTTCTCATTTCTCCCCTTTGCATGTGACTGAACCTTCCCAAACATGAGCTCCTTAAAAATGTTGAGATTCCCCAAAATGAAAGCAAACAGTTCTGAAGTTGTTTGTAATTCAGTTGTAAATCCACAGCTCAGAGAGGTGTGCTATCAGTTTTCCACTGTAATGAGTGCTCCTCAAACCTGATGCATTAAAACAAACATTTGTAACTTATTAAGGTTATATGGAAGTGAACCCCAATATTATATATGAATATAGTACACCAATAAATTAAAAATGTAAAAAAAAATGTTTATATGATTTGTATGGATATTGGTTTCAGTGGGCCTTGTTCAAATATTGTATTTGTCTGGTAGGTTTGCTACTATGGCCTTACCTTCTTTATTATAAAAAAGAAATGAAGATTTTTAAAAAAGTCAGGAAAAGTCCCTGGCAGCTATTTTCCTTGGGATATTAACAAGCCTGTTAGAGGTAGACCAAGCATGTCTTTCTCGCTCAGATTGAGAGCTCCAGTCTATTGTAAAATAGTTAAATTGCTGGAGGAATTGTTATACAGTGTCCTCATCCTAAGCCTTCAACAAACAAGTGGGTTTCTTTACAACGAGTTGGCTGGAGGAAGGAAGCTTTTTTTTTTTTTTTCTTATGGGTCAGAAAGAGGAATGTGTTGGTAAAGGAAGTGGATAACAACTTACTCTCAAAATTCCCCAACCCCCTGATTTATAGCATTTGTTGGTTTCCATTCTACAAACACTCCTCATATGGTTTGTGTCAAGTTTCCATTCAGTTTGGGAAGTTACGTGCAAAATTGACTTTTGTGAACTAGTATGAGTCTGCTGTAGCACAACACCTATCAGGAAGAATGAAAGAAGAAAAAAATTAAAGAATTACCAGGAAATTAAAAAAAAATCAAAGTCTCTAGTTTCTAAAACACTTTGAACAGATGAGAGTTGAACCCAGGTATGGAAGGTGGAACAGAATCACTGATGGAACCTTCTGCTACCTGAATAGGAATAATTTGAGTGTTCTCAAAATGTGTGTGCAGAACCACATGCACCAAAAGGGGGAAATGCAAGCAAGCAAGAAAGAACAGTGCAGCAGAAAGAAAGTAAAACTGAAATTGTTCAGTTTGGGTCCAACGTCATAATTAAAATATGAAATGGACAAATAAATCTCTGGGTTTGATTGCTCATTCACTCTGCATTTGATCTGAGGAGAGCTTGTGGTATCAGAAGAATATCTTACTCAATAATACCTAAGGATGTCCATGGAACTGAAGGATCCTGATGAGAGATTCAGGAATCTGAACTCAGTTCTTGTTCTGTTCTTAGACTGACTCTGTGGCCCTGAGCATTTGGCTTATATCCTTATTTTCTGTGTAAATGTAACCCCAGGCAAAAATGATCACTTCAGAGGTGGGGGATGTACAGAGGGTGTGTGCCTGGAGGAAATGAGTCCTTGGAGCATGCCTTGGGGGTATATATTTTGTCTGTGGTGAAAGGAGATAGCTCACTCTCTGCTTCCTGGTTCCACCATGTCCCAACTGCTTTCCATCACACCCTTTCACTATGATATTCTGCTGTACCTTGGGCACAGAGCAATGTAGTTGGCTGTGTATGGACTGAGACATTTGAAATTGTGAGCACTGAATAAACTTTTCCTCCTCTAAAATTCTTCTTGTCATGTCATTTGGTTATAGCAGAGAAAAAAAGCTCACTAAAACAAAAAGAACAAAAAAAGAATAAGAAGGGAGGTAGATATCACTTCATGTATGTATATATGCCTTCTGTGACATCTCCCTCAAAAATAGTTTATTAAACATCAAAGAAACACCTTGATTCAAGTTTTAGAGTTGTACCCTATAAAATTATCCAAAATGGATTCACTGACACAGAAAAATTGGGGGCAGTATCATACAGTTTAGGCCAAAATATATCAAATATCTAGTCAGCAATAGAGTTCCTTAAAATAAGCCATATATAACAAAGTAGTTTATTTGTACATGTTCCATTTCTAGACTATGTCCTAAACTTGTCTTTGCAACTTTTGAATTAAATTAAACCAAATTTCTTGTTTTCTGTGCAGCTATGGCTCAGATATAGATTGGATGTGGCTCATCTACAAAGTTTCCTATGCTGGAAGCTTTGTCCCCTGTGTGGTGGTATTGAGAGGTGGTGGACCTTTAAGTGGTGGAGATGAGTAGGAGGTAATTAGGTCATTGGAGGCACTACCCTCAGAAAACATTGAATTAATTCTTAAAGGAGGAGGTTGTCACAATGTGAGGTCAATAGAAATGCTTGGCTTTTTCAGTATGAACTGTTTCCCTCTCCACTTCTCTGCCATATTCAGATGCAGCTAAGAGGGCCCTCACCAGAAGCTGATCAAATGAAGTTGCCCAATCTTGGACTTTTAGCTTCCAAACAATATAAACACACAAAATAAGCTTCTGCCTTCAAATTAAATAAATTAACTAAGTAAATGTCTTTTCTTTGAGAGTACCTGGCTTCAGATATTTTGTTATTTCTATTTGCCATATTTTGCCATAGCAAAATATGGCAAACAGAAATGGGTCAACTCACCTCCATCTGTTCATCTGGACTTCACTTTCATCTCCTTCATTAGGACTTTTGCTTCAAGTGGCTCTCAAGTGACATCAGTCAAACACACACACACACACACACACACACACTGACAGCATATGCTTTTGAGGCCGCCTTATGGCTCTTTAGAGCCATAGAGTACATTGTTTTGGTTTTCTGCTTGAAATAGTAGAGAGAAAAATAGCTGTATGCATATAAACCAGTCAGTTGTGAAGAAAGGTCGTCCTTTCAAGAGCACAGTGAGAAGAGTAAAGTATGCCTATTTGTCTGTCTTCTGCTTCAGAAGGGAGAAGAGGGCATTCTTGAGAAATGTAGCTTGAACTGTAGACTATTGGACTGTGTTACAAAGGATATAATTTGGAAAGCAATTTCACAAAGTTTAGTTATCCTTTTGTCATGAGGCAAGCAGTATCTAAACCAGACAGTCTGTTTGGGTAGTGTCCTGATAATACTGGGTAGAATGCTGCTCATTACATATACAGTTGGTTCAAGGTCTTTCCTAAATTAGAAAATTAACCCACACTTTTATGGGGAGGCATTCCTCTATCCTTAGTCAGATAAGAATAAGTTCAGTCTAAGCCTGATCCCTTCTCTTACCTTGTTATATTTTGACTTCCCAAAGTTTTGGTATTTCGACTCTGCCTCTCTGTCCTGCTAGTGACAGCCTCTAGCAAAACAGGTACAGTTAGAGCTGTCAGGTGAACCTAGCTGTCTATCTGCAACTGAATCTGTGCATAGTCATTGTCCCCATGTTCATGACCCTGAAAAAGTGGGTCCAAGTAGAATACCATGCAGAAAGTGATAATGTTTAACATGCCTGGGTTATAGTTCAGGAGTAGGAGAATTCTGACTTCGAGCAGAAGGTTCTACTTTGGCCAACACTACCAAAAACTGATAATTATCTGCCTAGGAAGCTATCTAGCTTACCCCTTAAGGGGTCTGTGTGTCACTTAAGTACACAATCTATTGTGGGACTTATAGAGCAACCAGCAGAAGAACTGTATCTAATTACACTAAGATTCTGATTGTGACCTCATGTTGGACCTGGAACCCTTTGAAAGTACAACTTGAGTCCCAAAGCCAAAGCCCTGAACTTCTAGGAAGTCATCCATAAAGCTTGCTGTGCAACACCGTTTAGCAGACACTCATCTTTCTTCTTTGGATCTACAGCTCTTCAGGTCTCCTGATTGCTGCAATAGTCAGAAGATGTCAGATTGTTCCAGGACCTGAGAAAGAAGATGAATAGAAAGCAGCACTGCCAAGTTCAATGCGGCACATCTTTGCCTTTGCCTTTGTAATGCTGTCTTGCCTTTGTAACATCCTTTATAGTGTTTCACCCCCTGCTGGATCTCATCTTTCATTATCTTCAAGTTGGATGATAATCATCTGTTCCAAAGGTACTTTGTTTCATGCTGGTTAACAGATATGAATGATCATTTACAGATCACTATTACCTAAGCTCATGATGGGGTTGTCCAAGCTAAGCTATATTACAAGGGTTGGGATGGTGGGCAATTCAGTATACAGAACCCACGGCCAAGGTTCTCCTGTCTTGGTTTAATCAAGGACACATATCCTTTATATACAGGAATCAATAAGGAACCACTGAAGTTGGGAAACAGAAATGGCAGGGGAGTCAAACCCAGCTGCTATCAGAACTTGATTTGAATTGAACATTGGGGTGGGGAGTGGAATGGTAGCTACCTTTATGTGATTCTTGTCAAGTATAACCATTGGTTTAAACTGCTCTACTGAGCTCCCCTTAGTTTATTCTTGTTGATTTCCAACTGAGTCTCATGGAGCATGATACTTTTTTTTAAGAATATGTGGAACTAAAGGGAGCAGGAAAAAAAATGCCAAATTCACAAAGCACTTCTTAGAAAAATCACAGTAATCTTTGGGGGAACTTTGAATTTTCACAGAGCATGACTTGGGGCTCAAATTAATAGCCTCTAGATATAAAAGTGTTCAAAGACAATGACAAGGGTATGTACTATAACTGAAATGATTTTGTCCCAAAACTTGAAATTTTAAATAATTGTGTTGTACATTCTAAGTGTACTTCCCTGAAGTAGTTTCCTCTAAGGCACAGTTCTAACAGTTTTAGGAAACTACCAAACAAGCCCATCTGTGTTCTGAGCTTGTGCCTGGCACACATCACACCATATTGTTGTGCTCCTCATCCAATTCATCAGACTGGATTTGAACTTTAACTTTATCTTACTGCCATTGATGGATTAAAATTGTAGGGGATATAGTGGGAAGGTTAACCATATAGTTCAAAATCTTCAGACTTCCAGTCCCCAAATTTCATAAAGATGATTTAAAACTAATTAACTAAAATAAAAATAAACCTCTTTATAGCACTTTCTTAGCCCATTCTGAATTTGGATTAATCTATACTCAAACTAAATGAGAAATGACCTTAATCTTTATTCCCATATATATTCAATAACAAATACATATACATATAAATTTATAGTTGTTTCTGAACATTGAGCAGGATTCTACTGACTCAAAAAAATTAAAACCAGGTTTTCAGGCAAGGGGAGCTTCTTTTATTATATACACAAATTTTATGTTGCTGTATTTAAAAATGATTTAGTTAGTTTTTTGTGATAGAATTTTTCTGGGGTGACAAGGTTTAAAATGGCAGAACTATGGCATTCCAAAAAGTCAGGCTCTATCTCTTGCCCATATCCTTACTCTGAGAAAGACAAAAAGAAGAGTTTTCAAAGTGAAGTAGCTGGAAATAGACTCACCTTTGACAACCAACTCCCTTCCCCTTCAAATATTACAAACTTTCCACTCCTCTCTGCCGAAAGATGTAGGCCTTAGCCTGAGTTTTAATTTTCTTATATGGTAAGGATCCAGAGGGAGCAAACAACCAATTAAATGAATAGCACCAAATCCTTTGTGATTCTGAGAGGAGAAGGCCAACTTTGAGGAACTTTAGCAATGCCATTCAAGGCTCAGCAGCCTTTCATTTAGAAGATCCTGTGGCTCCTCTCCATTGGGAGAGGGTGAGGTGAGGTCCTGTTTGAAGTAGTGCCCCATAGCAAGGGGGAGGAAATGACTCAGTGGCCATGCAATAGTAAAACTCTTCTTCTAGCAAGAGGAGCCATGCTTGAACTTGGCAGTCTAAGGAAAGTCTCAGCATGATTCAGGCTTAGAAAGTCACTCTGGCTTTTACTGGCTGACTAATAATACCCCATGGGGCTCCTCTAAGCTACAGTGGAGGGATGGATATGGAGATAGAGCAACTCTCCCTGAGACACATGTGGAAATGGGGCCACAGGAAGAATGGGTCTTGATTGTGGCATAGAGTTAACAAGGTAGAACTATGTGTACTAACCTCATTTCCTAACCCAGGGCAAAACATCTTTATGCTTCATTTCTTTATCTCCTAAGATAATTATAAAAATTTATTCAAGGTGATTTCTGATTTTATTTGTTTACATAGTTATTTTTTTTAAATAGAGAGGGAGCTTTGGTTCTTCTCTATTAGCATAACGATATTTGTATTAAATAAAGTGCCCATAAGATCAACAAGTGAATTGGCAAAACAAAACAATACCCAAATTTTATTCAAGGTAGGGCAAAAGGACCATGTTATTAATAAAGCAGAGCATAATCGTGTATCAGCTTAAATTATTTGCAAGCATTCCACTTATACTGCATATACCTTTGAGGATTTATGATGTGCTGAGTGCATTGTGAGGGTGGAGGGTCAGAAACAGACATGTAATCATCTTGGCTTCCAAAGAGTTTGCTGTCTTGTGAGGGAGACAAAGTCATTGTATGTGGTTTTGTTTTGCTTTATTGTGTTGGTGAGAACACATAACATAAAATCTATCCTCTTAATGACTTATAAATCTATAAAAGTCACTGTTGACTATAGGTATAATTTTGTACAGCAGATCTCCAAGTCTTATTCATCTTGTTTTACTGAAATGTGATGCCTCTTGATTAGTAACTTCCTATTTTCCCATCCTCCAACTCCTGGAAAACTCCATTCTATGCTTCTAGGAATTTGATTATTTTATATACCTCATATAATGGAATCAAGCAGTATTCCTCAGTTTATTGACTTGTTTCACTTAGCATGATATCCTCAAGGTTCATCCATATTGTACCTAATGTTCAGTGCTCTTTTAAGGTTGACTAGTGTTCCATTGCACGTATATCACTTTATCTATTCATGTGCTTTTGGGCATTTAGGTTGGCACCAAAATGCATATTATGAATAGTAATACAACGAATACAGGAGTGTTGATATTTCATTGGAAACCTGATTTCAATTTTTTGGTTAAATACCCATCAAGAAAATTCTGAGTCCTATGGTAAGAATTTAACAAGTGTTATTTCTGGTGTCCTCCTGGAAGTCACTCTGGCTTTTACTGGCTGACTAATAATACCCCATGGGGCTCCTCTTCTTATTGGAAGAAGAATAATGAAGTAAAAGACTCACTCAAAGGGCTAGTGACATTGGGTCAGATGGCAAATTCAAAACATGGTGAATGGCAAAGACTGAATAAAAATCAGGAGCAGAGATAATAAAACATGGTGCAAAATGACAGGATAATTGAGAACATAGCTCATTGGTTGAAACTCCAGTGGTTCAATTTGCTTGGAGTGAAAGATGTAGGTAAAGCACAAAATGAAACTACAGAGGCTGGGTGAATTCTTCTTTTATAATACCCTAAGTTCTTCAGAGAGTTCTTGGCAAAGAACATAATAAAGAGGAGGTAGATAAGAAGACACCAGCTTCTTTCATGATAAGAAAGCTATCTAAGTGTTTCCGGTGAAGTTCCATGCCATGTCTTCTGCCATTGAGATCATTTCATACATTTAATAGATTTTTTTGTCCTTAGCATCATCAATAAAAATGTAGTAGAGAACAAAGACCAAAGACAAGTCAAGTCCGATTGCATACAGATCTCTGATACTGCAATTCTCTCAGGTTTTCTTTTTTCCTCAGTTCTTCAATCAAATCATACATGAAACAGTGATGTCTATTTTTATTTCAGAAAACTTTAAATGTTATAATGTAGATGTTAGTATGTTGTAAACCCTTGAAGAAGAAAAGGGACGGTTGTTGTTTGACTCACTTTACACTTAGAGAGTTGAAATGAGGGAAATACTCATGTCAACGTTTTCACAATAAGAATTAAAGTTGTGTCCATGTCATCAAGACTTCCCATTTCATCTCAAGTTTGCCAATCTGTGCAGCCTAAATATAGTTATTCCCAAGAAACTAGAATAGAATAAAATCTGGTATACCCTAGGGAATTTTCTTTCCTCATTTTTTTTTTTTTTTTTACTACTGGGCATTGAACCCAAGGGCACTTAACCACTGAGCCACATCCCCAGACCTTTCTTTATTTTAAATTTTGGGACAGGGTCTTACTAAATTGGTAAGGCTGGCTTTGAACTCGCAATCCTCCTGCCTCAGCCTCTGAACCACTGGGATTACAGGCATGCACCACTGCACCAAGCCCTCAACTAGTTTTTAATCATGTATTGCCAATTTCAATTTACTTTGACTCATAAATCTCCTGAAGTTTTAAAAAAAGAAAAAAATAAATGTGGACTAAGTGGAGAAGTGCTATGGATTTTATCACTTATTAGATACCCATATCACACCCTTGAAGAGTGATTAGTAAAATCATCCCATTTCTTTCATTATTCCTTAAACAAAAATAATGTTTTGGCTTTTAATTCCTCTGGAATTTTTACTCTGAAGAACAGAATCATCTATGGAGCTTTGCTTCTCTGAATCATAGATTCTTAAAACATAAAGATTTAAAAATAAAGCGAGATCTCCATGAATAATTTGTTTGGGGCTGTTGTTATTGATCACTGATAAAACTGTGATGAAGACCATTTCTTAGAGAGTTTGTGGTTATAGGTAGGGAAGGGTCATAGCAGAGGTAGAACAAGGATTTGAAATCAAATGACATCATTTCTAATCTAATTCAGCAATTTACTGATTGTAGGACATGTTCAAGATAAAGATTATAGTTCTTTTAATAGAACTGTTTGGAAGAACTCAAACTATCACTATTTGCTGATGACATGATTCTATATCTAGAAGATCCAAAAACATTCCAACAGAAAACTTCTAGAACTAATAACTGAATTCAGCAAAGTAACAGGACATAAAATCAACACTCATAAATAAAATGCTTTTCTATATATCAGAGATGAATCCACTGAAAGACAAATTAGGAAAACTACCTCATTCACAATAGCCTCAAGAAAAAAAAATAAAACCCTGGGAATCAATCTAACAAAAGAGGTGAAATTACAATGAAAACTACAGAAAACTGAAGAAAGAAATTGAAGAAAACCTCAGAAGATGGAAAAATCTCCCATGCTCCTGGATAGGCAGAATTAATATTGTCAAAATGGCCATACTACCAAAAGTGTTATACAAATTTAATGCAATTCCTATTAAAATCCATATAACATTCTTCATAGAAATGGAAAAAGCAATCATTAAATTTATTTGGAAAAATAAGATGCCCAGAATTCCTAAAACAATCCTTAACAAGAAAAGTGAAGCAGGAGGCATCAAATACCAGACATTAAACTATACTATAGAGCTATAGTAACAAAAACAGCATGGTATTGTTACCAACATAGACTTGAAGACCAATGGTACAGAATAGAAGACACAGAGACAAACCCACATATATATGGTTATCTGATACTAGACAAGGGTGCCAAAAACATTCACTGGAGAAAAGAAAGCCTATTTATCAAATGGTGCTGGCAAAACTGGAAATCCATATGTAGCAAAATGAAATTAAACCTCTATCTCTCACCCTGCACAAAAATCAATTCAAAGTGGATCAAAGACTTAGTACTAGAACAGAGACCCTGAACTAAAAATAGGCCCAAATCTTTAACATGTTGGCCTAAGATTTGACTTCATTAACAAGACTCCTAAAGCACAAGAAGTAAAATCAAGAATCAATAAATGGAATGGATTCAAATTTAAAAACTTATCAGCAAAAGAAACAATCTGTAGGAGAGAGCCTACAGATTGGAAGAAATTTTTACCACATGCACCTCTGATAAAACATTAATCTCTAGGATATATAAAGAACTCAAAAAACTTAAAATCAAAAAAGCAAATAACCCAATGAATGAATGGGCTAAGGAACTGAACAGAAACTTCACAGAAGAAGAAATACAATCAATCAAGAAATATATTAAAAAGTTTTCAACATCTCTAGCAATTAGAGAAATGAAAATCAAAACTTTAATAAGATTTCATCTCACTCCTGTCAGAATGGCAATCATCAAGAATACAGGCAACAATAAATGTTGGCGAGGATGTGGGGGAAAATGTACACTCATACATTGCTGGTGGGACTGCAAATTGGTGCAACCACTATGGAAAGCAGTATGCAGATTCTTCAGAAAACTGGGAATGGAGCCACCATTTGACCCAGCTACCACACTCCTTGGTGTATACCTAAAGAACTTCAAATCAGCATACTACAGTGATGCAGCCACATAAATGTTTATAGCAACTCAATTCATAAGAGCTAAACTATGGAACCAACCTAGGTGTCCCTCAACAGATGAATGGGTAAAGAAAATGTGGCATACGTACTCAATGGAATATTACTCAGCTTTAAAGAAGAGTGGAATTTTGGCATTCACCAGTAAATAGATGGAGTTGGAGAATATCATGTTAAGTGAAATAAGCCAATCCCACAAAACCAAAGACTGAATGTTTTCTTATGCATATGCTAATTCACAATAAGGTGGAGGGGACTAGAGAAGAATAGTGTTACCTTAGATTAGGTAGAGGGAAGTGTTGAGAGGGGAGCAAAAGGGAGGGGATGTGGGGATAGGAAAATAGTAGAATGAAACAGACATTATTCCTTTATGTATATATGTGACTACATGACCAATATGATTCTTCAACATATATACTCAGAAAAATGAGAACTTATATCTCATCTATATGATATATCAAAGTGCATCATGCATTCTACTGTCATATATAATTAATTAAACAAATAAAAAAATTAATTAAAAAATAGAACTGTTTGATCCCTTGTATTAGTATTTATGCATGCACAAATGTATTCTTACATATATTAGGGGTCACTAAACTGTAACATATGCTATGCCAAGGACTGTAACCTGGAAACATAATGTAGAAATATTACGAATAGCAAGCCTGAGATTCAGTTTTGCTTTTTCATATGCCTGGAAAGTTCAGTCATTTGAATTTTAGGAAAAATGAAATGGAGCAATTATTTGAGTATTGATTAGGAGAGTGGGCCTCCTAGCTACTGGTCTTGGCTCAGAGGATGCAGCACAAAGCGAAATGGATAAAGACAAACTTGTGAACTGAGGAGCTTTGGAGATGTGTGAGATTTCTTGCTGCCGTACTAGTGGTCTTATATGCCTAAACACTTTTCATGATTAAGTCAAGTTTTTTAATTGCTATATTCCTTGGTTCCTCTCATCTTCATATTGACTTGAAGTTGACATGCAATAAGATATCATTCAATAACATTGCTTTTTATGTAGGCTGCTATCATTGTATACCCCAACATGCAATAACTAATGCTTGTGTATGTGTGTGTGTGGGGCGGAGGGACGAGATACTCAATGTTGAACCCAGGGACACTATACCATTGAGCCATATCCTCAGTCCTTTTCATTTTATTTTGACAGGTTCTTGCTATGTTGCCCAGGCGAATTTGGGATCCTCCTGCCTCAAGCCTCCTAAGTTGCTAGGATTACACATGTGCATCACTGCACCTATTGAGACTAAAATATTTAAATAAAATAAAGTTACTAACATTAAGCCATAAACCCAATAGTTGTTATAAAACAATTATTTTCAATTTATTTCTACTGAGATGCTGTGTGTCCAGTGAATAGCTGAGGGACTCTTTTTATTAAATTAACATTGGGGTAGAGGCTTTTTGGAACACACATTTCTATTTCTCTGAGGATTTCTTTCTGTTGAGTTTAATATTTTCTCTAGGGAATTTATCTCCTGTTTCAAAATAAGCTAGGAATTATTATATGTAGTTTTTAAACATATAAGAGAAATGTCAGTGCAAATAAGAGTTCCAAAGTTACCTTTTAAAAAATTGAATTATTAGCTCAAATAGCCATTTATGAGTGAGTGTCTACTGAATTTCAGACTTTAGAGAAGAGAAAGCTGGATTGAGATTAAGAATTACATATCTCTCTGATTTTTTCCTATTGAGATGTCGATCCATCAATAAATGGAGGGTGACCCAATCTTAGAGCAGTAGAACTGCTCCAGTCATTGTTTTCCATGAGATAGACATGGGCTGTCTTGATGACATATCCAGAGGCCAGGTGAGTGCCTATGAACATCATTATGGTACTTTACAATATCTGAAAGATTTTTTCACACTGCAAAAAATTAACACAGAAAGACATAATTGCATGGCTTAAAGTTATATATATATATATATATATATATATATATATATATATTCCCTTATACCATCCACATATATAGACTCATCAGAAATGTAGCTAGACATAATTGAGCTATGTATATTTTAAGTACTAAATAAGTTAATATCCACCAATTGGTTCACTGGTAAATTTCTTAAGCTGTTTTTTTTCTTCCTTCCTTTATTTTTTCTTAATATTATTTATTTATTTATTTATATGGAAGGAGGGAAAGCAGGATCCTAAGGAAATACCTAGTCATCATCTAACTTCCTCTGCATCTATATTGTTACTATATATTATTTGTTAATATACATTAATAATGTATATAATAATACATTTGTGCATGCATAAATACTAATACAACTATATAGATTGTTTAAAGTGTCAAAACCTTGAAATCTTCAACTTTTGGAATTTGGGCTTACTTTCCACTTGATGCCCATTATTTCTATGCTTACACTACAATGCGTGGAATTTTCTAAGTGACTATGCTTTATACAGAATGAGTTTAACGATAAAGTTATAAATTAATTATAGCTTTAACATTTATTGAGTAATGTATTTTGACAATATGGAGTCTTTTGTATTAGTAGAAGATGATCTCATGAAACATTTTAGGGTAATATAAAATCAGATAGTGTTAACTGCTTTTCACTGAGCCAAAATGTGAACAGTACAACTCTATGATAGCCCGTGTTTTTATAAGTCTATCTCCCTCACCACCAGGACCTTATTTTTTTCTGTTTCACTTACCTGTGTATCTTCACCATCTAGATATAGATGAGTCTGCTATTATAAGAATATACTTAATAAATGGGTGTCAACAAGAGGAGTGATTTGTCAATGGGTTGAGCAAACATGCTCTAAGCTTTAAAAAAAAGTTGAAGAAATGATGTGATGAAAATGAATGGGAGAGACCCACTAATGCAGTGTTATGTTCAAATACATGAAGCTAGATTGAGTATTAGCACCTTTGTGCATTTCTGAATATTTGCCACAGACTGATTCTAAAGTATGTACAAAAACCTCCTTTTCTACCCTGAGGATAGTGTGAAGTTTCCTCTATCAGTCTACCATCAAAGTTGTAATTAAGTCATCGAGTCTGTGGTCTATATTTATGATTACAATATATGATCAAGGATTATAAACACCAGGAAAAATGTATTATCACACTGTCTAATTATCACGTTAAGAGAATGACAGCAGACAAACGTTTCATCTCTTACTAGAAAAAAGAAATCTGGCAGAACCTGGGAATTTACTTTGATGTTGGATTTGTATAAGAAAGTATCAAAGATTGAACTATTTTCAAACGGAACATCCAATGTTGGTTTCAACCAGGCAGTCACTTTTCTGCCCCACCATATTTTTCTTTGAAGTGGCATAGCCTAGAGTTTGTTTTTAGAATCTATTTATTGCACGTACACCAATGAAATTCAAGAAGGTGAAAGAAAAATCAGAAGGCCTCAAAGCTAACAGCAGGTGTTATAAGTTGATCTCTGAAATGTGTAAGGTGCTAACAGATTCAGGTGGTGTGAAAGGCCTAGATGGATCGATGGCTCTTAAAATGTGTTCCTCAGACCAGTAGCTTCAGTAACCCCTTGGAAATGCAGATTCTCAGGCTACATCCCAGACCTACTAAATCAGAAACTATGCAAGTGGAGTTCAGCAATTTATGTTGGAAAAGGCCTTTAGGTGCTCCTGATGCTACAAATGTTTGAGAAACACTAGCCTAAAATAATGCACAAAATGGATCTCGTGCGTCCTTTTAAGGTTATGATCCTAATGGTTCCAGTGCTGGCATGAGATCTCCCTTGCTACTCTAGTCTATCTGTAAACTCACCTTTCTGAACAATTTGTCTCAGAAACATGGTCTGTATTAAATTTCTCTCTAATTGCTTTATATACATTAATTATGCCTCACTAAACGTCTATAAATGCTACCAGGAATTAATGTATCTCATAGAATGTTATTTTCCTGGCTGCAGAAGGAAAAAAAAAGGAAAGGATAGGGAATAAACTTTAGCATACTTGTTGGTCATTTGCCTATGCTAAGTAGTGTCCACTGTGGGCTTCACAAATGAAAGAAGCAGATAATAGTGAGCATTTTTCTTTTGTTCTGTTTCTTCAACAGTAACGAAGTCCCAAGTATTACTTTATCATCAAGTTTGCAGTAAAAATGCAAGAAAAATAGTGAAGACATGAATTTTCATATCAAGTTATTTTCTAAGGCATAGACCGTGTATGGTTCCTCTAGGGAATGACACTACATGGTGTAGAACCTGGGGACACATGTTCATAACATTGACACTAAGAGCTGATATAAAAAGATGACACAACTCTAGTGTGGTTATCACTACCTAAGAATTATGAATTCCAATTAAGCTCCTCTATAGTGGTTGTCAAAAGATGTCGAAGTCAGCAGATTAGAATGCAAATCAAGTATGATTGCCTTACTAATAACTTACTAAACTTCCTTGTAGTTCAGTTTTCTCATTTTTCAAGTAGAAATACTAATTTTATCTTATAGAATACTTTTGAAATTTCAATAGGACATCTAAAGCTTTTATTACAGACACTCAATGAAATTTAGTTATTTTGTTCCTGTCTGGGTGTAACTTGTCAGGGTTCTCCAGATAAACCAAAACAATGGGATATTTTTTTAAAATTTTGATTTGTTATGTGTGACAATAGAATACATTAGGATTCATATTACACATATAGAGCACAATTTTTCATATCTCTGGTTGTATAAAAAGTAGAGTCACTCCTTCGTGTCTTCTTACATGTACTTAGGGTAATGATGACCATCGCTTTCTACCATCTTTTCGACCTTTATTCCCTCTTGCTTCCCCCTTTCCCCTTTGCCTTATCTAGAGTTAATTTAATCCTCCCCCAACATATTATCGATTAGCATCCTTAAATCAGAGAAATCATTCAGCGTTTGTTTTTCTGGATTGGCTAATTGCACATAGCATTATATTCTCCAGCTTCATTCATTTACCTGCAAATGCCATGATTTTATTCTCTTTTAATGATAAATAATATTCTATTGTGTATATATACCATATTTTCTTTACCCTTTCATCTACTGAAGGGCATCTAGGTTGGTTCCACAGTTTAGTTTTTTATGAATTGTGTTGCTATAAACATTGATGTGGCTCTGTCCCTGTGGTATGCTGTTTTTAAGTCATTTGGGTATAGACTGAGGAGTGGGATAGCTGGATCAAATAGTGGTTCCATTCCTAGTTTTCCAAAGAATCTCCATACTTCTTTCCATATTTGCTATACCAATTTGCAGTCCCACCAGCCATGTACGAGTGTGCCTTTTTCCCCACATCCTTACCAACAATTTAGAATAGCTAAAGCAATCCTTAGCAAGAAGAATGAAGCAAATGGTTTCACTATACCAGATCTTAAACTATACTACACAGCCATAGTAACAAAAACACCATGGTATTAGCACCAAAATAGACTTGTAGACCAATGGTACAGAATAGAGGACACAGAGACTAATCCACATAATTACAGTTATTTTATGTTTGACAAAGATACCAAAAATGTACAGAGAAAAGATAGTTTCTTCATCAAATGGTGCAGGGAAAATCCATATGCAACAAAATGAAATTAAACTCCTATCTCTCACCATGCACAAAAGTCAACTCAAAATGGATTAAGGACCTAGGAATTAAACCAGAGACATTGTGTCTATTAGAAGAAAAAGTATGCCCAAATCTCCATCATGTGGGATTAGGCCTCAGCTTCCTCAATAAGACTCCTATAGTGCAAGAATTAATACCAAGAATCAATTAAATGGGATGGATCAAACTAAAAAGCTTCTTCTCAGCCAAAGAAACAATCAGTGAGGTGAATAGAGATTCTACTAATTGGGAAAAAAAATTCTTACCACATGCACTAATCTGTAGAATATGTAAAGAACTTAAAAATCTTAACACCAACAAATAACTCAATCAATAAATGGGCCAAGGAACTGAACAGACACTTCTCAGAAAAGAATATACAATCCGTCAACAAGTATATGAAAAAAATGTTCAACATCTCTAGCAATTAGAGAAATGCAAATCAAAATACTCTTTTTTAAGATTTCATCTCACTCCAGGCATAATAGCAGCTATTAACAATGGGATATTTATGATTCTAGTAGGGCCCAGGGAAGAATAAAATTCCCCAAGTTGGAAATTCAGGTTTCCATCAATTTAATTCAGAACTCTTTCCTCACTGGTTCTCAAACTATAGCATTAACATTACTCGGGAACCTATTACAAAGTCAACATTTAAGTCTTTAACCCATTCCACTCTACCCACTTGGTCTTCAGGCTACATTATAGAAGGTGGCCTACATGCTCAAAACAAACAAACAAGCAACAACAAAACAACAACAACAACAATTAAATAGGATCCAGAGTCACAAAACACAATGCTCTAAAAGTTCAGGCTACAACAGAAAATCACTCATCCTACCAAGAACCAAGAAAACCACAACCAGAATGGCACCATAGGTGGTCCCCATAGAGATACTACAGAAGTTGGGATTCTCTGATTAGGACTCTAAAGAGTAAAAAAAAAAAAAAAGGAAAGAAAAAAGAACCAAATGAAATTTTAGAATTGAAAAGTGAAATCATTGAAATAAAAACTTCTTGGATGGGGAAGGACAGAGGATGCAATCTGTGAACTTGAAGATAGTAGATCCTACTCAAAATGAACAACAGAGTGAAGAGTCTGGAAAACAATGGATAGAGAGATTCAGGGAATTTGGGGGCAAAACAAAAGCACTGATATCCACATTATCAGAGTCAGAGATGGAAAAGAGTACAACTTCCAAAGAAAGGATTTAAAGTAATAAAACCTGGAAACTTCTCAAGTTTTCCAAAGGATAAAAACATACTAACTCAAGAAGTTAAGTGTGCCCCAAATAGGATAACTCCAACGAAAAAAACATGCCAAGGGGTATCATAATCAAAACCTGTGAAAACTGGAGACAAAAATTCTGAATGCAACCAGAGTAACAGCGCCTCATTTGTAGGGAAACACCCATTTAGATGATATGGTGTTTCTCATTTGATATCATGGAGGCTAGATAAGGAAGTGGCAGTTTTTTTTTTTTTCCAGATTTGGAAAGAAAGGATCTGACAATTATAAATTCCACATATAGTGAAAATACCCTTAAGGATGAAGGGGAGATGAAGACATTTTGAGAAAAAGGCTAAGATTTGTCTCTAGCCTATCAATTCTTCAGCATTGCTAAAGGGATTTTTCTGAATAGAAAGTACCTTTGGCAGAGACTGGCTAGCCCATTTTAAACTTGTCTTGACTTCTTAAGCCCACCACTAGAACACATTTTCAGCATTCCTTATTCTTCAAGTAGCCTTTGACCATGTTCAAGACCATAGAATACATTCTTCACTATTTTGAGAAACTATTCTTTAAAGATCTTCCACATGTGATTCTCTAGGGTTCTTTCTTTATTCATTGGTCTGAGCTGAACATATTGGAAGAATAAGTTGATAATACTTGAATTCTTGAAATATCGTGAAGAAAAGCTATCTACCAATCTTGATGACCTATTTTGGAAGTAGAAATAAACTGCCATTGGGTATTAACCATTATTCATTAAAAAATCATTGTTATTATAGTAGTTGGCATTACCTTGACAAAAGGAATGAACTTCAAAGTGTAGGAAGGGCTATATGACAATATCCATGTGAGTTTATCATTAAATGTTCATATCTTTGTCTTAGACTGGTTTTTATTATTACAACAGAATATCTAAGACTAGGTCATTTATTTTAAAATAGGCCATTCATAGTTCTGGAGGCTGGAAATCTAAGATAAAGTAGCATCTCTAGCAAGGGCCCCTGTGATGTCTCACAATTATGGAAAAAAAAAAAAGCAGAAAGGCAACTAAACTTATGCAGAAGAGGAAAAATGTGAGGGGCAGACTCACTTTAAAACAATGGCTGTTGTGGTAGCTAATTCATTCCCAAGAAAAAAAGCAATAATCTATCTTAACAACATAATTTCCCCTTAAAGGCCTTGTTAGGGTTTAGAGATGAGGTGTCCTCCGAAAGCTTCTGTTAATGCAGGAATATTCAGAGATGAAAGATTGGACTGTGAGAGCTGTAACCTAATCAATCCATCTTAGTTTGAATGGATTAACTGGGTGGTGACTGTAGGCAGGTAGAGCATGGCTGGAGGAGGTGTGTCACTGGGGTCAGACCCCGGAAGGATTCATCTTCCCAGTGGCCCCTTCCCCTTTCTCTCTCCACTTCCTGGCCTCCATGAACAGAGCAGCTATCTTCTACCATGATGTTCTGCCTTACCTTGGGCCCAGACCAAAGAGTCGGCCTACCATGGACTAAATTCTAAAAACCTGGAACCCAAATAACTTTTCTTTCTCTAAGTGGTTCTTGTCAGGTATTTTAGTCACAGCCCAGAAAACCTAATGAACACAGCCTTCATCTCCCAGTACCACCACAATGCTAGTCAAATTTGAAAATGAGTTTCAGAAGAGACAAATTACTTGAAACCATAGAACCCTTCATCCTTCACAAGTACAGATGATCTTTACAGAATCAAGGAAGCAGCTTGTGTTTTAGGTCCTCATAGATAAAACTGTTTTTTTTTCTCTTAACATGTAATAGTGATTGACCACACACAAACATACACACACATACACACACACATACACACACTCAAAAGTTGTGTTCAGATTGAAAGGACAAGTAATTTCACTTTCAGAGACATTAGATAAGATCCTTTACGTCTATCAGAGAAAAGGAATTTGGGTCATTAAGCTTCTGTATTACAGTGAAGTGGAGGGTCAGGAAGCAGGAAGAGAGACCCAGAACTGTTTTACATGGTCGTCAGAAGAATTATTTAATGGATACCATTGAAAAAGCGGAGGTTGCAGAGGTGGAGACTTCACAGTCTTGAGAATAAAGAGGGGAGAAGAAGAAAGGATAAGGTTAATAAATTTGCAAAAGTGCAGCTATCTCAATAACTTAATGTTGCATTAAAAACCAAAGTTGTGTCTGTGTGCTCTGATAGATATTAAGGAAAAAAAACTATCTATTTTTATTAGGTTCTAATAAAAAAAAAACGCTCACTTTTTGACTTCTCTGGTATTTTTGCAAGAAAGTTGAAGTCTTTTTTTAAAAAAAATTACTGTTTCCTAAAATTGTGAACGTGTTACATGTCTATGTATTTGAGAAATAAAGATAGAGAAAGGGGGAGGATGGAGGGAGAGAGGAGTTTGCCTTTCCCTTCTTTCATTTAAATTGGAACTCTAGGAATACAAGGATAGCAGCAGAACAGAGGAATTGTTTTCTGAGCAGCTTACAAAGGACTTTTAGCCATCAAATGAAGTTAATGATTCCTCTTCTCTCAGCAGTAAGCCCAGACATCAACAGTAATGCTGGAAAATATTTTCTCTGACCTTGAATGCATTTATTAAACCATTGCTTGAGTCGAATTTCCTTGAGATGTTATCTGGAACTCTGCCAAGATATGACAGCAGGAACAGCAAGGATGTGCTTCCCTTTGGGGACCTGAGCAATGAATATGAGAAGATGTTTCTGTGAGGTCCTGAGATGTATGGTTTTGTATCAACAGGGGGAAATCCAGAGAGCTTCTGTTTTAAGACATCGTGTTCAATGGCGAGGCATTTCTTTCAAGCCTTCCCACACTGTTTTCATTTAGGAATCCCCATTCTTTCCGAGGACAGTGTGCTGCACAGACAATGTGTGGAAGCCACATCCAGGATGATAGTGATCATGGCCAAGGGCCCTGAAGATTATGTGAATGAATAAAAGCTGCTTTTCAAAAAGCAAGTTTTTCTTTTTTTTTTTTTTCTTCATTGATGTACTGCCATAGATTGAGAATGGCAAAATTTTGTTTCCTGTTTGTAAAATTATGGGATTCTGCTGGAAGAAAAGTGAGAATGCTAGGTTATACATATGAAGGGAATGGCCCGGAACCTTGTTTGACCAAGCATCCTTCAAATTAGGGATTTTGTTTCTGAGAAATCCCTGGTTATTCAGAAGGAATGCCTTGCTCTGGGATTTTACCCATTCCATAATAAATTAAATTTACCCTGGGAAAAAGAGGTTTGTTGGAAAAGAGTGTGGGTGGTCACCAGAAATGGGGCACAGCAGTGGCCCAATATGAAAACAGAGGAAGCCTAGGGCGTAGGAACTCAACATGGGGGTAAGAGTTTTCTAAAGGAGCAAATGGCTCATTTTAAGGTCATGTTAAAAATAAAGCATGTCCTCTCAACACTGTGATAACCCAAGTACATAATTCAGAAGACTTCACTGACACTGTCATCCTTCCCACTTCCTACATGGAGGTTGGGATTCCTTGGACATTTAAGACCGAGATGAGGTGACGTAGCAATTAATATGCATGTAGACCCTGACCTAAGGGACATCTGTATTCACTAAGATAATCGATCTTGATTCCCTGAAATATTTTACACATACATAAATGGTAGATCACAATGTAATGAATACATGCCCAACATTCAGCTTGATCATGCAAATATCATACACATGCTGAGGTTCCTGTATTTTTTGCTATGGTTTGTACATGGTTTAAGTGTTTACCCTAAAATTTATACTTTGGCTTAAAGTTTATGCTGGGGTTTGGTTCTCAGTGTGGTGGTGTTGTGATAATGGTACCTAACTTGGGTCCTGGTGGGAGGTCCTTAGGTTACTGGTGATACGACTTGTTGACGGAATTTAGGTAGTTCTCAGTGACTCTGAGTTTGTTTTCAGGTTATTATAAAAAGAGCAAACCTGGCCCCTTCACTCTCCCTGCCTTACTGTCTGGTAATGTGGTCTTATCCTCTTTTGTAGTGCTCCTGCATCCACTATCACTAGAGCCTAGCAGATGCAGTAATCATGCCCTTAAACCTCCAGAACTATAAAGAACTTTTCTTTATACAGTCACCCAGCCTCAGGTATTTCATTATACTAATGAAAAATAGACTAACGCAGCCATCTTCCATTCTATACTATCTCCATGGAATCATGAATTTTAGCCATGCACTTTATGATTGGTTTTGTCACACTCTCTCATTGCCACTTTCAGTTCGCAAAGAAACCCAAACTGGAAAAGTTTAGGTGACTTCCCAGTGTAAGTCCTATAATGATCAGGCCATTCAAATGTCTGCTTTCTCTTCTTCAAATACAAAGTAATGGGGCATGCTGAGCTAATGCAACAACTTCCCTTCACCCATTCTACCAACCCCTATTACTGTTGGAGCTCCTTTTTCTTGGACCAACCCCTATTACTGTTGGAGCTTCTTCATTCATCTGTGAAACTACCCATAACCCTTGACATTCTATAATGATCTTGTCTCCAATGACAAACCTATTTCCTTTGAAGGATAAACAAGAGTTTTTGTATAACTTAGTTGTTCCCAAACTTAAGCTTTTCCATTCTATTTATTGTGTAAAAATATCACAATGACACTAAGCAATTTCAAAATGCTTCCTTTAGAATTTTGGCCTGGGCTATACTGCTCCCTGTGCCTTCTATGACACCCAACTGCCTGCTGGTGCCTCTTCCAACACTAGTTTTCCCTGGCAAAAATATCCATCTTTCAACTTTCATCAGAAAGGTGGTTTACTCTAGGAAAACATTTCTGATTCTTTCCAGGAGGTGCAGGAATTTCACCTCATACATTCCCAGGGGCTATTGCTCAGTTTGTAAATCCCTTGTAGCAATTATCATTCTGTCTTCTAATTACACGTAGGCATATATACATACCCCTCTACACATCATAGGGTTGTTTTAATCTCTTTTATTCTAATGTCTTGTTTTAAAAAACTCAGTGGCACCCAGAATGTATATATACCAAAAAATGTGTCAAGAAAAAAAAAATGAATGGGCACAGTAAGTACTCTGCACAGGCCTGTGTAATTTTTGCAAATGCCACCAACAAACTTTAAATGTTATTTAAAACAGCTCATGATTCTGAGCAGTTCTGAGTGGGCATGGATCTGAGACTGTGGTTGGGCTTTTTTTGCACCTCTGGTCCCCTGATGAGCTAGCTGGTAGCTTAATGGTCTAGGAGAGTTTCTTCTACAGTTGGTTTGGGTGTAGAATCCTTTGTTAAGAAAGTTTGCTTAAGCTATATGTTAATTATTATTCTCTTGAACATCATCCCCATGCCTTACACAGGGACATCTTCAGGTTTCAAAGAGAAGCAAGAGAGTAAGCCCAAAAGCACAGATACTTTTAAGAAGTCCAAGATCACATTAGGTAATATTCTATCTGCAAAGACAAGCCACATATCCAAGCCAGAATAAAGGTAACTGAACACTGTCCAAAGGAGCAGATCTAAAAAGTAGAATTATTACAACTCTTTTTGAACACAAACACACAAAATCACATATGCACACACAAAACACATTTTTTTCATCTATTGAATTTCATTCTTTGTATTTATTTCATAAATAAAATCTTATATACTGTCATTCTTTTGGTGGTGTTTATAAGGAAAACACCTACTATTGTAAAATGTGGATATTTGTTTCTGCTTTCTTAATATGTGCTTTCATTTTACTCTTTTTAACTTTTAGCTTTAGTCTTTCGTATTCTTTAAAAATATATTGGTTTGAAATTATTTTTTTCCATTTTTATTTGGGTTGTCTTACAGCATTTTGTAAAATAATGTTTCTTTTAGTGCATTATAATTTTACATATAGTGGGGTTCATGTGACCTATTCTTATAAGAACATAAAATAAATTGCTCCAATTCATTTCTCAGTGCTTCCCCTTTCCCTCCCCTTGCTTCCTGTCCTCTACTTTCCTGGTCTTCCTTTTATATGTTTACATGTATGTCTTTTAATTAATGCATCATAATTATTCATAAAAGCACAATTCATTGTGGCCTATTCACACTAGGATAGCTGGGTCAATTTTACATTTTTCAGGGTGTGCTTTGAAGCAAAGGTCTTTATTTATTTGTTTTTCATTTTAACATTTATTTATTTATTTGGTCTTTGAGACAGAGTCTCAAGGTTTCCTTGGCTGGCTTTGAACTCCTACGTTCAAGTGATGCACTTGCCTCAGCCTCTTGTGAAGCTGGAATGATAGGTACACACCACTGAGCCTGGCTTAAAGATCTTTACTTTTGATGAAGTCAAATTTATTTATTATTTCTTTGCTCATAGTTTTGCTGTCATATCTTGGAACCTATCATCAAACCTGAGCTCATGATCATTTACCTGTTTTCTTCTAGGGGTTTTATATTTTTACTTTTACATCTGAGCCTTTGAGTTAAGTTTTATATGTGGTGTGACATCAGGATCTAACTTCAGTGTTTTGCACATGGTTCTCCAATTGTCCCAGCACTTTTTGTTGAAAAGACTCCTTTTTGCCCCCATTAAATTGTCTTGGAAACCTAGTTGAGAATCAATTGACTTTAAATGTAAGGGTTTATTTCTGGACACTTTATTCTGTGCACTGATCTCTATCCTTGGGCCACTGCCACACCATCTTGCTTACTATAGCTTTGCAGAAATTTCATAATTGAAGAGTGTGAGTCTCCCTACTTTATTCTTCTGTTTCAAGATGTTTTTGCCAATCCTAACCACTCAGTATTCGTTGTGTGCATCTCAGTCTTCCCTTCTGTGTGCAATTTACTTGTGTCTGAATTGTACCATTTAAATCATATCTCAGTGATGTTTGATAGTTTTAAACTCTGTTGACCTTCATTTGTCTTCCCTTTTGCTTTTGAGTTACAATTTAATTAGATATATTTTTCCAGTTTGACACATTTTTCTATCAGTATTTTAAATATAGTCTTTTTTGTTTGTTTCCTTCTATTTCAGTTGTTGAGAAGGCTCTCACCAATGATCATGACACTTAAAAAACTTGCTTTGTTCCTTTAACGATTCAGGTATATGACGAGGCCTTATATCTTTGAATATTTTCTCTCATCCATTTTCTCTATTTTTCTTTCAGAAATTTACATTTACTCGATATTAATCATTTCCCTCTTCATATCTCATAAGCTTTCTTTTATTTAATAACTTTTCTGTGTGACTTTGTTTAATTTCTTTGTATTTTACTTTTAGGTTTTTTTAATTGCTCTGTTTAGAGAGCTGTGTAATGGATTGAAGTCTTTTTATTACAATGGTGTATTTCTGGAAGATCTATTTGATGTCTTTTCACATCTGTCTACTTAATTTTTTTATGAAGCATCATCTTCTTTTACCAATTGTCCATTGATCATTTTGTAGCTTTAATCATTTCACATTACTTATTTTTAAACTTCTCTCTAGAATTCTTTCATGGGGGGTCTCATGCATATTGTTTCTATATGCATTTTATAATTATATTTTCATTTCAAGTTAATTTTCAGCAGGGATTAATGTGTGTCCTTATATGTGGTCTGTTTAGAAGATGTGTCCCTCCAGGGAGGGTTAGCATTTTCTTTCATCAGGTACCCTAGGTGTCACTACCATGGAAATACTTTAATATTCATTCCTTGGCTTGAGGTAGATAAATTAGTTTATGGGGAGGTAAGTATTTTTAGGTCAATTCTGTGTCTTCACGATAGATTACTTCCAACTCTAAATCCCTGCAGGAGCAAAATTGAACTTTACAATTCTCAGGGGAGGTTTTCTTTTTGGTGTGTTTTATTGCCCCTCTCCCTCAAATTCCAGGCCTAAAGAGCATCTTTTGTTTGCATCTTTTCTTTTCCCTTCTTACTTTTCTTCTTCTTCTTCTCCTTCTCCTTCTCCTTCTCCTTCTCCTTCTCCTTCTCCTTCTCCTTCTTCTTCTTCTTCTTCTTCTTCTTCTTCTTCTTCTTCTTCTTCTTCTTCTCCTCTCCCCCACCCTTGTTGTCTAATGGATTTTCTTCAGTACATCCTTTCACTGAGTTTGAGTCCCTTTAAATGACCCAGCCTTATTAATCCAGGGATTTCTCTCTTGTCCCAGGTTGTCACTAAAGACTTTCTTCCTTTTTTTCTTTATTTTTAGGGCTAAGCAGAACACTGCATTTCTTGGAGACAGCCTTTTCATGGATAGTTTCCTTTTCTGGAAGAGGAGAACTGGAACTAGAGGGAAAGGTGTCTAGCTGGTTCTATTTTCTAACTGATTTCTTTCTTCTTTCAGCCCACAGAGGTGGTTTACCAACCATAATTCTTCTTCAACTGGATGATTCATTCCATCTATCTAGGCTCAAAGATCAATTCACTTCCAAGACCATTTTCATCACATGATTTATGTAATAGTTGAAGATAAGATGTGTGCAACAATTTCATATTATGTCCAGCTGGAGAAATCCAAGAGGGAATCGAATTGTAATTTAAATGGACTCAATTTCATTTTTTCATGAATCTTGTCACCTCATGGACCTTGCTAATTTCATTCTAATGCCTTCACCGATATTTTGTTAGAGAGTTCTAACAGTGTTTTCAGAAGCTAAATATCATTGTAATAAGTTCACCAGTATTTGAATAATTTTCTTTTCATAGTTCTTGTTGGGCTAATTTCAAATACATCACACTGTTTCAATAATGACATAGTAATTATCTCTCAGAGGTAATTCATGCTCTAAGTCCTTATTCCAAATTATCTGTCCTTTAGCAATTTATTTTTCTTCAAATTTTATACCCTGTCCTCTAGCTTGACATCTGAACATTTGGATACCTGATCAGACCTCAAACTAAGTTTTCAAGCATTTGCCATTGGAACTGGAAGTCTATTCTCAGCACACCAACAGAGTTACTTTCTATGTAAATCATATCAAGTCACTGGTTTGCCCCAGATTGCTCAAAATCCTACAATAGTTTCCCATCTCTCTGAAAGGGGGGAAGAAAACCTAGTTCCTCCCAATGGCTGTGAAGCTCCTTCAACATCTGGACCTGATTATGTTTCTGAACTCATCTCCTTGCTCTTGTTGGAACATGACAAGCACCCTTTCCTTCAGCCTCAGGGCTTTGCCTTGGTTCTTATAAAATTCTCCAGACACCAGAATGGCTCAATTCCCCGCTTCCTTAAAGTCTTCGTTCAAATCTTACTTTCCTAGTGAATTACCCCTCAATTTTCCTTTTCCTTTATTCTTGACTTATTTATTTCTCCAAATGCACATTCTGACCCAATCTGTTTCCTTATGTTCTGCTTTCTTTGGCTAGTACACTGAGTCCTGCAAGAACAAGTATGGTGGTCAGTATTGGTCACTGTTATGTTCTGGGTAACAATCAGAGCAATACCAATTAATCAATATTTGATAAATGCATGCATGCATGTTTCTGAGTCTACCTTTTTTTTTTTTTTGCTTATTTTCTTCTGTATTGGAGCCTGCTGGGTACTTTGTACTTAACCTTTCTATTCTATACTCGAGTAGGATCTCTGAACTTTACATAACTTAGCAATTATTTGAGGGATAGAATTGAGATGGTGACGTTTCCTCTTTATACGAACTCTTCATTTTCATTATTTATAAAGAGCCATTAGAGAACGTAGTCCCATTTCCTGCCTCTTTCCCTTGTCTTCACAAATCCTGTGTAGACAACAGTGAGCATGGAATGGCTATATGCAATGGAATGACCTCGGGCTCAGAGTGGCGTTTTTATTCTAACTGCCATAAACAAGTGCCCCTGGTACATTCTCGGAAGACTACCTTTAAGAAGGAACTAAGACTTTGGAAAAAATCTTCTCCTTTACCACAACATTAAATAAAACATGGTATGATAACATAGCATTATCTAGCTTTAATAGTAATTATAAAATATAATTGTAGCTTATGTTAATATCATGAATTATGTAGCTCCCAAAATGCTTTCACATGCTTTATCTTGATTGATGTAATTATCCTGAGAGCCATTATTAGCATCATCTTTCATGAGTGCTTTTTCTACATTGAGTCTGTTAAAAATAATCTCTCTCTCTCTCTTTTCTGTTGTTTGTTTATTTTCTTGTTTTAAATCTTGAGCTATCACTATGTCACTTCAGTTTTCAAATAATAGCTCTTCTGGGCACAAGAAGACTATGAAGCAGACATTATTACCTTACGTATATATACGTAAGGTAATAATAATAATAATATATATATATATATATATATATATATATATATATATATATTTACATGACCAATGTGATTTTACATGTACAATCAGAAAAATGAGAAATTATACCCAATTCACGTATGATATATCAAAGTATATAAATGCATTCCACTGTTATATATAATTAATTAAAACAATTTAAAAATTAAATTAAAAAATAATGACCTCATTAAAAAAATATTTTTTGACAGTTTCTCTAAGTAATTTGATTATATTTTCCTGTGGCATCTAATTTCCATTGTTTCTGATGGGAATTAAATTGTTAATCTTATTTAGGTTTCCCTATTATGTGACAAATCTTTCTCGTTTGTTGTTTTCAAGAGTTTTTTTCCTTGCTTTAGCATTCATCAGTTTTCCTATGATGTGTCTCTTTGTGGAATTTTTGGAATTAAACCAACTTGGAGTTCATTGAACTTCCTGAATGTGTAAACTAATGTTTTCTATAAATTTCTGAAGTTTTTAGCATTTATTTATATGAATACTTTTTCTGTCCCTTTTTTTCTCTTCTCCCCTTTGTACTGTCACTGTGTACATATTGATATACTTAATAGTGTCCAACTCTGAGGCTCTGTTAATTTTTCTTTTTTCCCTGCTCTGGTTTTGGATAGCACAGTAGCTATTGAACTATTTTTTTTCTTCTACCAGGTTAAGTCTATATTGATGCTCTTTACTGATTGTTTAAAAATTTTAGTTATATTTTTCAACTCCAGAATTTCGTTTGGTTTAAAATAATTTATTTTTCTTTATTATTCTCTATTTAACATTACATTGTAATCATCATACCTTGCTTACTTGTACAATTATGGCTTTCTTTAATTCTTTAAACATATTTATAATGATTACTTAGAAGTATTTATTATATCTGACATGTATTTGCTCTCATGGGCAGTTTTTGTTGCCTGATTTTTCCCCATATTTTAAAACATTTCTAGTGTATGGGTTATGATTTCATGTTTCTTTGCACGTTTCATATTTTTTTAGTGGAACCTGGGAATTTTAGGTAATATACTGTAGCAACTCCAGACACTAATTCCCCACTGCAGGGCTTATTATTGCTATTTGCTTGCTTATGTGATTAGTGAGTAGCTGGACTTATTTTAGTGAAGTTTACTCCATCTTCCCCAGCTCCCCTCAGTGAAGCCTGAGATGCTGCTTCTCAGGGGATGCAATTGTGGGTTGCCTAGCTTTGCCTTGAAGTGACAGTGGCATTGATTAAGCTCTTGTCTAGCTCCCCCTTGACTACCACGACCTGTTAAACTCCACTAACTCCCTAGGAAATCTTCTTCCAGCTGTGTCTTTCCTCATTTCTTTATGGTAAACAAACCAGCCTGCACTTTAACTTAAATATATCTGCATTATATCTACCAGTCTTCTCCCAGTTGCTGTTCATCCTAATCCTCACTGTGTCTGAGAACATCAATAGGCTTCAACTTTTCCACATTATATTGCAATTAAAATTATTTCCTTCGGGAAGAGATTCAGAGCTCCCTTTTATGGCCAATGTCTCACCTGGTGACAAAATCTCTGAGCTATGTTTCTGGAACTGAGAAAAGGACATACTATTTTATGAGGTGAGCACTTAGTGAAGGGTGAGCAGTATACTTAGATCTTCTTGTTTGCATTTTCTAGCAGCGAACCTCTGCCTTAAAAGCCAGAAAATTTTAGGGGATGATAAGGGTGAAAGTATTCTTGTTGGCAATACTAATCCAAGGTGCAGACTCCATCCCCTGAGTGGGCAGGGTGAAGATGCTAGCCCCCACCTGCTTTTGCTCTGAACTTAGTGTCAGCAACAGGTAGCTGAGGGAGGGATGAGAAATGCTAACATCCTGGTCCTCTGAAGACGGTTCTCTGGCTAGGAGCCGGGATAGGGAAGGGGAAACCTTGCTTTATTGACTATACCAAGCTGGACAGCTGTTTCCATCTGAACTACGAGGATATAAGGAAAAGAGTGAGTGTTGATTCAAATACCACAGGCTGTTCTTGCTCTTGCCAAGTTTTAGAACATTTTCTTTTTCTTTTTAAATATTTTATTTTAACTTTAGTTGGACAAAATACCTTTATTTTTTAATTTTTTAATTTTTAATTTTATTTTTATTTTTATGTGGTGCTGGGGATGAAACCAGTGCCTCACGCATGCTAGGCAAGTGCTCTACCACTGAGCCACAAGCCTGGCCCCATTTTCTTAAATGATTAATTTCTTCATTTGCTGTATGCACTTTGTACCATTTCTAGAGACGTTCCCCCCTCCCCATAACTTGTATCAGTAACATCATGGAGCTCCTTATTCTGTCATTCCAGATGTCTTCCACTGTAATTATATTTTGAAAAAACAAAATTAATTTCCTTTTGTTTAACTTTCACCAACAGAGAGTTAATACAATCAAGGCCGTATATTTTCAAAGTGCAAAATCATATAGGATGTTGGTGCTCTTTTCCTATCATGATTAATAGAAATACAAACTTCTAATGTGCCATGGTAATTTTCCCTTTTTGTGTCTATTTCTTTAAACTTCCATTTTGATACATGTTCTTAAATCCTGGGCATTGTTCAAGGTGTTTGAGAAATATGATCTTGGTTAACCTTCATGTACCCAATAAGGGAAGCAGAGACTGACTGAACACAGGACATCTGGCTTTAAAGGCTCAGCAACCAATCACTGCACTACATTACATATGCATGGTGTTTAAAAGGGAATATGATAACACTTCTTTAGGAAAAAAGTCATAAGTCAGACATTCCCAATAAAGCAAGTGCTTACCAACTTTACCCTCCATATCTTCTATGTAAAATAACAAGAATAAATATCCTATCCTGTTAGGCCAATTAAATAAGATCCTATGTCAAAAGTGCCTCACAATTATGGCTAAATAACTATTGATTACCTTACCTATTAGAGAGTATTCTGCTATTTGTTTTTTGTTTTGTTTTGGTTTTTTGTATGTGGATATCCTTGTAATCTGTCTTATTCTAATTGCTAAGTCTTTAAATAGATCACCTCCTGATGAAAGTCTCAGAAGCTAAAGGAAGTTCTTCTTAAAATGTCAAGAGCACTGCACATCAGGACTTAACATTGGTGACAACACATTGATGAAGAAAGAAAGAAGAAATAAGAACACTTGCATCATGCTTACAGATTGCAAGAAGGAAAGGAAATGTCTCATATTGATATTGGGACTGAAATAAAAGACTCTTGCCTTCTAGGTTTCTTTTTCTTAGGATTTCTCTTCTTACAGTTGGCTAAATTATCTTGTTGCTTCCTAGTGACTTGTGCTTTCTTGTGCAAAACACCTGGGGATCTAGACCTGTCATCCTCAGAGTGGTGTGGAGACCAGCAGCATCAGCTTCTTGTGAGAATGTGCTAAACATACAGACACCCTAAGGCAGAAGCTCCAGCAGAGGAAGCTGAGCAATACGCTTTAACAAAAACTCCATTGAGTATGACTTGAGAACCACTGTTTTCAACAACTCTGCTTCCACTGGGTAGAGCTCCTTATGCATGCTTTTTGGCCAGAAGGCCCTGAGTGGACTTCCCATGAGTCAAATATCCACTTGGGGCCACAGAAATAGCCTAGTGCTACACTGGTTAACAATGAGCTAATTCATGATTGCCAGAATCCCACCAGGAGAAAATAAAATGATTTTCCTTCCAGCCCAAACAACAGCACACATTGTCATCCAGGATTCAGGAGGTGGCCACCTTCTGCCACTTTCTAGATTCCAGGCTCATTAACTTTCTTTCCTTTCTTTGAAGAAGCACCCTTGGACTTGGTTCAGATGAAATTGTTTGTTCTGCCTAAAATGCTTTCTCTCCCTATTTTTTCCTCATAAACAATGACTTTATCTTCATATCAGCAGAAGTTTCCATCCTGAATATAGCATTTTTAAAGTTCAAAATTGAAGTTTTCTTCCTTTCTTCCTGCCTTTTATGCTTTCTTCCTTCCATGTCTTGTAGAGCAGTTATTGCAGCTTGAAATCATCCTTTTCTACACAGGGCATTTGATTTCATGTTTACTGGGAAACCATAAACTCCATGAGAGCTAAGAGTGAACTTACTTTTCTTTCCTAATGCGCCCTCAGGCAATGACAGGCAAAAATCAAGTATATTAATATTTTGTGATGCCTAGTTTTTAACTTATGCCCCTGTGAAAAAAAAAATCACTTATTCCTGGTTATTTTGATTTGACACATTTACATGGGCCACTTCTTATGTGCCAGACAGTCTTTTTTAGGGTGGGGGATGGAGCAGTAAATAAAACAGAAAACAACACCAACACTCATGGTGCTGGACATTCTAATTTCCATGAGAGGCCCTAAATAAAGCTAGGAAATTGAAGTGCTGAAAATTCCATTTTTAACTTTTATGAAAAAAATTTAAATAATTTTAATGACAATTAAAATAAGTTAGAGATAATGTAGCATATTATGTAATATGATATAAATTAACACAGATCTTAAATTTGAAATGCCTTATAGCAAAAATTATTCGGAGGAGACAGAATTAAAAAAGGGCACTAGCTCTCCAATATATTCTTCCAAAATATTTTTTAAAAAGGGTTCTCAAACAATAACAATGCTTCTCATTTATATATACATATATATAAATATAAATATCTATATATACACACACATACATACACACACACAAATATATATATGTATATATGTATGTATTTAAAAAATAAAATATACATAATGTTATTTTTAATATTAATAAATAATGATAAGGATAATATTTTTCTGGCAATGTTATGTTAATGGTTCTCAAGCTTTTAGGAAAATAATTTAAAAATAATGAGAACAAGTCTGACTTTGGCAAATCTTGATTTATTTATTTACTTATTTTGTTGGTGTGTTATAATTGTGCATAATGGTGGGATTCCTTGTTACATATTGCTAGATGTGCGTAATAGTACAAATACTTTGGTCAATCTCATTCCTTTGTACCTCCTCTTTTCTTCCCCTCTTTGCTCCCCATTTGCCTTCCTCTGCTCTACTCCCTTCTATTTTCATGAGATTCTCCACCTTTTGTCCTTTTTTCTCCCTAGTTTCCACATAGAAGAGAAAACAGAAGACCCTTGACTTTCTCAATTTGCCTTATTTTGCTTAACATATTGTTGTCAATTTCCACCTGTTTTCCTACAAGTGACATGATTTCATTCTTCTTTATGGCTGAATAAAATTCTATTATGTATATACACCACATTTTCTTTATCCATTTATTCTTTGAGGGACAACTAGGTTGGTTCTATGATTTGGCTATTGTGAATTGTGCTGTTATAAACACAGATATACATGTTTCACTTTGATAAGGTGACCTTCATTTACAACTTGCATTTAAAGAGAATGCTTTCTTTAAATGAAAGGGCAGATAAATCCTCCTCACACACTGAAGTTGCTTTACCCAGTTGGTATTATTTCCCTCTTCCGTTCTTCCATTTGGAACTATTTTATCGTTTTTAATTATTTCAAATACAGCGTATAGCACTCCAGCCTTGACAACCAAAAATATAATTGTTCAAGTTAATGAATAATTTCTCCTCCATAAAATTAAAAATATTTCAAAAATATTCCAAAATACATTCATCTTTCCCAAGTGAAGGGCATTTTCAATTTTTTAAGCTTGTCAGACTAGAGAGTTGGTATCATTGGTTTGTCAGCCATAATTAATTAAATACAGCACGAAGAAAGGGAGGAAGGGGAGAAGAAAGGAAAGAAGGAAGAAAGGGAGGTTAAAAAAGAAAAGAAGGTGGATAAAGGAGGGAGGAGAGGTGAGGAGAGAGAAAGAGAAAGAGGAAAAGAGACAAGGGAGGGGAACCCCCTGACCATCCTCCTGTGTCAAAACCATCCCTTTGGGGCAATTTTGTAAGCTTTAATGTGTACTGTCTTTTATTGTAACTTCTTTTTTTTATTATTATAAATAAAAACCTGGCATGTCTTTGAAGTTTTTACTGCATCAAAGACTTGCTCCCATTAATTTTAAATTACTCTCCCTAAAAGCCTGTCTACTGTTAGCAGTTCATGAAAAGGATGCACTGTTTTTCTGTGTCTTGGGTTCTCAAAGCATAAGAACCTCTTAATTGAGCTTGCATTTTTGCATCAATTAATACTGAGCATAAAAATGTCCTTTAACTTATAATAAAATGGCCACAACTGTTAGAGATCTTTTAGGCACAGATGGAACTGAAAAAAGGCATCTGGTCCCACTCTGGGGTTCTGGATTGAGAAGACAACCAGAAATTGAGGAACTGAATTTGTACTTCCAGCTATAAATCCTAAGTTTTGGTTAATATCTTCGGAAGTCCGAATGACAACAAAATATTTGTGGACATAAACTAGCATTTTTAGGGTTTAAAAAAATGAAATGTTGTAATAGAATATTAATTGTCAGACTTACAGACTTAAATAAGTTGGTAAAAAGCTTTAATTCACTAATGTCTATACTGCATTTAACAGATACATTTGTTTCATACTTTTAAGTTCCTTCTCACAAGATGTCCATAGTCTCTTTCTATTATTATTTAGTTGTCTTTCTTTTCTTCTTCTTCTTTTTTTTTAGAGAGAGAGAAAGAGAGAGAGAGAGAAGAGAGAGAGAACTTTTAATATTTATTTTTCAGTTTTTGGTGAGCACAACATCTTTATTTTATTTTTATGTGGTGCTGAGGATCGAACCCAACGCCCAGCACATGCCAGGCGAGCGCGTTACCGCTTGAGTCACATCCCCAGCCCTGTTTGTTTGGTTTTAATGGTACCATGGATTGAACTTCAGGGACACTTAACCACTGAGCCACATCTCCAGAATTTTTTTTTTTTTTTTCCAGACAGGGTCTCACTAAGTTACCTAGGTCCTTACTAAATTACTGAGGCTGGCTTTGAATTAATGACACTCCCTTCTCAGCCTCTAGAGTCATTGGGATTACAGGCATGTGCTGTGGTGCCCAGCTAATTGTCTTTGCATCAATAAATTTTACATTATTTCATGCTATCTTTTTTATTTAGTAAATTGTTTAAAATTGAACAAAAATCAGTTGCCTAACAAGTTAAAATTGTCCATTTCTTTGAATCTTTAATTTTCAGAAATATATTGTCCTAGTACTTCATCATGTTGCTAAATATTAAATCAAAACTAAGCAGGGTGATGCCATATGTAAGGAAATTATATCTCTAATGTCTTCTCCTGGGTAGTACTTAGCATAATCTTGGGAATAGCAAGTCTAACGGAATAATATATTCTTCAGGTGATAAACCAAAGACCCAGATCATAAACAAAATTTGTTTTGTTCTATGTCATTAAAACTGCCATCTATACCAAGCCCACAGTAACCACTTAATCTTTTAAAACAAGGGCTATAAAAGAAAATTATAGCTAGTACAGAGTAGCCTGTGGCTTCTTTGCCAACAACAGCTAAGAGAAGTTACACAAATAACTAAGTCAGACACTTGATCCATCACTAGTGGGTCCATTCCTTAATATTCAAATATATTTGGCTCCATCCAACATAAAGTGACACAAAATGTATCTAGTTTTATTCATGTTAAATCTGAAAATAAATCTATCCTGGTATTATCTAACCATGGTAATACTTTTTAAATTTTTTTTTAGTTATACATGGGCACAATATTTTGTTTATTTATTTTCATGTGGTGCTAAGGATGGAACCCAGTGCCTCACGTGTGGGGCAAGCTCTCTGCCACTGAGCCACAACCCATCCTGGTATTAATTTTTTGTTAATTTTTTTATTTGTTTTAATTAGTTATACATGACAGTAGAATGCATTTATGCACTTTGATATATCATACATAGATGGGATATATTTTTCCTTTTTCTGCATGTACATGTTGCAGAATCGTATTGGTCATGCAGTCACATATATACATACAGTAATAATGTCTGTTTCTTTCTACTGTCTTTCCTATCCCCGCATCCCCTCCCTTTCCCTACCAACACTTCCCTCTACCTAATCTTAGGTAATGCTATTCTTTCCTAGTGCCCCCCGGTAATACTTTTTAATGACATCCGAAAGGCCACACTGACAGTACTTGGAAAGGAAGCATTTTTTTTGGAACCTGAAAATACCTTTGAGATTATTTTGTTCAAATGTCTCATTTTAGAGATAATAAAACTAGGAACCAAAAGGCTTGCTGACCTGCCCAAGGACACTATATATGAGCATGAAAGATCAAGAATAATGCCTGGCTAAGGATAAAAACCTGGATGTTAGCCACAGAGGTGGCAAAACCAAGCATATGTGGCAGAAAGAATCAATGGGGGTGGGTGCTGGGGTTGTGGCTCAGTGGTAGAGCTATTGCCTAGAACATATGATGCACCCGTTGGATCTTCTGCCCCATATAAAAATAAATAAATAAAATAAAGATATTGTGTCTATCTCCTAATAAAAAAAGAAGAGGAAGAAGAAGAACCAATGGGGTCTCAAAGAATTCTGACCCCAGGAACTGCAAGTAAATAAGAAGGAAATGCATGAATGGGCTAAAGAAACACTGCCCACAAGGAATTATGAAGTTTCTCTGTTAGTGGAATTTGGCTCCTTCTGAAGGTCATGTGTTAGTTGCATGAAGATGATTTTGATGGCTCTAAGAAACTATCAGAGCACCAAGCAATATGCCAGCTCTCCTTTGGTAGATTAGCAATATAACCTTATTTAACCAGCCACATTATTGCATCTAATGGCAAACCTTTTCTTCGCGCCCTCCAATCTAACTGACCTACATGAAACCATGGAGATGATTGATTAGGAACAAAAGAACTCTGACACAACATGATTTACTGCAAACTCTCTCTGAAAAGTAGGTAGAAATGGATATATACGTAACAGAATTGTTTTAGCCTACTTGTTAAAAGCACAGGACACAGTATCATGGATCCAGTATTAGCTGGGCTCCTGGCGGTATGTCTTTGGGCAAGTGGTTTAACCTAGCTATCTTTCTTTAAACTCATTTATACAACAGCATTAAGTAATAATAAGGCAGTGATGAGTCCTCAATGAGATAATATATATAAAACGCTTAGAATACTTCCAGGTACCCGGTAAGTATTATGTAATGATTCCTATGGAATTTTTTCCACTATGGACTCAGGAAACCCTTGAAAGAGTAATGAATAAATGAATAATTAAGAAATACATAAATAAGTAAAAACAAGTAACTACAGATTTTTATCTAAGAAACATGTTCTATTTGACATTAAAATTTCATAAGCCCAGGATTTGAAAAGATAGTTCAGCTTCTAAACATACCTTTATAAAAGTGATTTTAAGGAAAAGTGAATTTGGCTTATAGTAATCAAATGAATCTAAATCTAAATTTGGAGATTGTTAAAAATAATGTCAATTTGAATTCCCTGGGGGCTAAACATAAATAGATTGAGTTTTGTTTAAGAACTTGCAAACCATGAAAATATGAAAATCAGCATCTATTACACTTCTACTGTGTATTACATACTATTTTAAGTGCTTTAAAATAGAAGCCAATTAAGTTACTTAAGTACATTTTATAAGCATAATAATGAATGAAGAAAATCAAGTTGCAAAATTATTACATAGAGTACTATTCCAATTAAGGTTAAAAATGGGCAATGTTAATATTTTTTAGGATCGCATACCAAATTGGCATATGTGTTTTATATATATATATATATATATATATATATATATATAATTTTTAAAGATATGAGAGTCTGCATTAGAGTCTGCACAAGAATTACCTGAGGGGATGAGGAATAGAATGTATCATAGACAATGTATAAATGTGGAGCAGGGTTTTTCAGGATGGATTGCAATGTTTAATCTTTTATATTTGGCTGTGCTTGAATGTGTACGTGCTTTATAATCATATAATATACTACATGCTTAGGTTTATTCTCTTGGTAGTGTTGTGCTGCACTTTTATTAAAGTAAACAACAGTGAGAACAGCAGCTCGAGAGACAAGAATTTGCACAATTGCTACCATTCCCAGAAACTTTAGACTGCCTTTCTAGAAGTACTACTAATTGTGGAATATGAAGCCTGATTCAACCTGCATATCCAATTTCCATCTTAGCTACAAGTGCCTGACTCCACAGGCAATTTGTAGACAGGAAATATATAGCAAATTGTTCCTCAGCATATATGCCTAACAACAAGCTTAATGAAGATGGCAATATTTCAATACCAAATGAGGAATGAAGTTTGTCAAGATCATGGTGTCTATAAAGAATGATACATGGAGCACTTCATCATCCTCATCATGTCTGACCAAAGTAATTTTCTGCCTTTTAATTTGAGCAATTGACTTGGGAGCAATGTTTCAACTTGTGGGCTTATATTAACAAAAGCCAGAGAGTAATGGGGTAAAATATACTTAGCGATGAGTCAAAAAGTGAAACTGGTTTGGCAAAGCTACCTCATCTCAGTGGTAAATAATTAACTCACAATAAACACTGAAACCAATTACACTCAGGCTAAGGTGAAGCTGGAGGTCAGTTCTTTAAAGTATCAACTAACTGCAAAGAGTTGAAAGATTTCATGGACTATTGATTTTTATAGAGGATCAAAGACACTTATTAGCCCTCATTGAGTGATATATGGTATTTATCAATTATCAAGATTTTCCATAATTGCAAATGAGGTTTCTGAGTGCCAGACTTTATTTTCCAGAAATGGCTGCAACATTGTCTCCATTTGTACATTCTCTTCTAGAACCTGGCCATTTCCCTACTGAAATAGAACCCCATTCTCTCTCCATGTGGGTTTATGACTCATTTGTAATTGATAAAATGCAATAAGTAGGATGCTATTTGATTTTTTACTTATAGATCATAAAATCTGATGCCATTTCTATCTTACTTGCTGGAATTCTTATTCCTGAAGACTTCTGAGGCCATATGAACCATCGTACGGCCCTGAGGATACCATGTTGTGAGGAAGCCCAAACTAACTCACATGAGATAACCAGGCAATTGCCAGCTGCTCCAGTCCCCCAGATTAGAATGTTCCAGCATAGCTGCTATCTGGCAGCAACCACAGTTCAAAGCAAGATCCTTTCTAAATTCCTTACCTGCAAAGTTTATGAGAGATAATATATTCGTTGTTTAAAGACACTGAGATTTGGGTTGATTTGTCACATAGCAATAGTTAATTGACCCAATTGATCAGTTAACTATTTCATCTTCAAGACTGTTTATTCTCATTAAAAGATCACATATAATAATCAGGAGACTTTAATATAAACTTCCCTTTGATGTTTGTAATTGAGTAGCTCAGGCTGTTTGACCAACTGTTGGGAAAGTTTAATATCATATGCTTAATTCCAGGGGTGGCCACATTAGAAACATTTTGATTAACCCATAAATCCAGATTGTAGATGAGGTGGCCTTGGCAAAAAGGCCTCTAAAAAATCCTTTCCTCTGTAAAAGCAATGAGAACATTGATAAAATATTCAGACTTAAAATTTTCAAGACTGAAATTTTCTGGAATATTCATTCAAGAAAAAAAATGACGTTAGTAAAAATTTTGTATCACTGAAGCAAGATCCCAATCCCAGTTCTATGCAAAGTATTTAAAACAAACAACAACAACAAAAAAAAAAACAAATTCAACAAATCCACCAGCCTGTAGTCATTATGAAAACCAGTATCTTGGCAGTCCCTGGAGGAGGCAGGATAGATAGGAAGTTTCTTCAACATCCCAGTCATAGAGCATTATTAGACTGGGATGTAGGCCTTTGTATCTCATGTTCTCCACATGATGGATTTAAACTGGGACTTACATCATTGACTCTTTAGGCTTGGATTGGAATGACACTAGTGGCTTTCCTGGGACTTCAGCTTGCAGACAACAAATAATAGGACTTCTTAGCCTCTAGAATTATGGAAGTTAAACTTTCATAGTAAATATTTCTCATCATCTATTTCTCTCTCTTTCCATCCATCCTTCTATTCATCCTACTGGTTCTGTTTCCCTGGAGAACCCAGATGAATGCAGGGATGTTTCTAGTATTTCATCTTTTATAAGACACTGAACTTGAGTGCATAAAACATATGAGGAAATTGTCAGCTATTTTATTATCTTCCCTAATATTTTATGAAACATATGAATGCATATTAACTGTTATTTTTATCATGAATGGGATTATAATATTCTACTACATGTAATTCATATGAATTATATTTTCTGTTTTTCTGGTATGGGGGAGTGAGCCTCTACCATTGAGCTACATCCCCAGGTTTCTGGGAGTTTTTTTGTTTTGTTTTGTTTTTGGTATTTTTATTTTTGAAACAAGGTTTGACTATGTTGCTCAGACTGGCCTTGAATTTGAACTTTGATCTTATTTCCTTAGGCTTCTGATTAGGTAGAATTCAAGCCATTTAACTTTTAATCATCTGCACTTTCTGTTTTATGTTACATTGTGGGCAATCAAAGAATATGGAATATTGTACATCTACTTTAAAAATTTATTGAGAGTTTATTTGTGATGTAACATAGGGTATAATAATCAATAATCTATAGGCCTTTTAAAAATAAAATTTACTGTGAATTTTCAGAGTATAAAATTTGATAAATATCTAATGGATCAACTTTGAGCATTTTTCAAACCTTATCTATGATTTGCTGTTTTCTCATTTTCCCTTTAGCAGACAGATCAAGTGTCCCTTATGTAATTTTTGTTTCTTACCATTGCTCCTTTCATTTATAAAATATTTTTCCTTATGTATATATTTTGGCATTAAAAAACAGCATAAAGGATATTTCCTCAGTATGGTTGTTTTTTCATCCTTTACATTACAATATCTCTCCTTTTGTTCTTATTCAGTAGATTTTGGCTTGAATTTCACTCATCCAGTACTAATAATCTAGCTTTGCTTTTTGGTTGTTTTGTTCTGTTTTTTCTTTGTTCCTTTTTTTTAAAACATGTATCTATTTTATATTTGCCATTTGTTTCATATTTGTGCCTTTTCTTTTTGGCAGTGTCATATTCAAGATATAGTCAAATGTAATGTTTTAATTAATTTGAGTCATTTTTAACAGTGGTGAATTTATAGCTACAATAGAAGCTTTAAATTTTTTTTGCTGTTTTATTTTGTATAGTGTCTTTCACTATTTCCTCTGTTTTTTCACTTTCCTATGTGGGATGTCCTTCCTCTACCTCTACCCCAGATACACACACATATGATAGCAACGTGGAATATATTTATTTTGCATTTATTGCTTATACATTTAATTCTATAACTGTAAATAGTCTACATAAACTATTATTTCTTGATTTATCAGCTTCAAAATAATATTTATGAGGAACAATGATTTTAAAAAAACAGACTCATAATATTTAAAAATATATTTTTTTTTGCCCTAAGTCATAATTATCACTAGAAACTTTCCTTTGGGGTTAGGAGGTCTACATTCCTTTCTGAAATGAAACTTCTCATGGCCTCTGCCCAGAAATATTTACCTAAAGAAATCCTTGCCCACCACTGGTTATGTGTATTTAACCCCTTGATATTTTGTTTGTCAATTTTATTTGCTCACAACCTGGTTAGCTGGATTCCTTCATCAGGTAATTCCATTTCATACACACACACACACACACACACACACACACACACACACACCCCTTGTAAAGATTCTCTGTTCTCACATGTTTGAAAATACCTTTGTGAAATCTAAAGTTCACAAACAACATCAATTTTTGCCTCGGGCTCCTACTAGTATTTTACCTATCTCTGAATTTTAATGCTGCTGCAGAGAAGCACAATCATTCCACTTGTATAGGTCTTTTTCTTTTTTCAAAATTTTTATTTAACTGTGGGACTATTTCTACAGTGTTGAGATGAGAAATATCATCAGGCTACCTTTTAGAGCAGCTCATTTTGTGTCATTTATAGAAGGCTATGTTCACATTTAAATTGTATATCCTCTTCTGTATTAATTTACAAAATAATTTTGTCAATTTATCTTAGGTGATCAAACATCCACATGTTATATCTTTGTTTCTTGATCTCCGTTTTTGAAATATTTGAAAAATGAGTTTCATCTCTTTTCTTCTCCCTCTTTATTTTCTGCATTGTACTTTAAATTGTAGAAGGTAATTGACTAAATTATTCTATGTACATATATAAATATGCCATAGTGAGTTTCACCTTTATGTGTATCTATAGAGCACCAGTTAAACAATAAATAAATCAATAGAAGGAAAGTCAGTAGACTCAAGGAAGGGAACAGGGGAGGGAGGAAAGGAGGGAAAGAGGAATTCTGAAGAGGAAGACTAAAATGAAGAAAATTATATTCCATGATGTATGATTCTGTCAAATTGAACCCCACTATTATGTATAACTATAATTCATTCATAAAATCATTGAAAAAAATTCGTGTCACAGGTTTCCCCATCACTTTCTTAAATTTTTGACTTCAGTATTTTTTTTCCTTTCCTAAACTAACCCCATTGATTGGTTTAGTTGTGTTATCAGCTTCACCTGTTTTCATGTTTCACTTTGATTTCTTTCAGAGGAGAAATTTGTTTGAGAAGTGTCTCCTATTCCCAGGAGTACAGTGCCTTCCAGAGTCAAGTCTTTGGTCCCTCCCCTTCTTCCCTTCTTTCTAGGCCTCCCTCCTTCCCTTCTTTCCTTCCTTCTTCCACCTTCTTACCTCTCTTCCTCCTTTTTAAAAATATCGATCTTATTTGCATGACTTCTATGCCATTTGCTAATCCTGCTCATCTGTTCTACATATTCTCTTTGCTGGTACAGATTTACTCCTTAATCATTCCCCCCAAGCTCAGTGCTTTGAGATTCTGACTCTCATGGATGACATCAATAACTCCCTATGGACAATCAGGAGTCCTCAGAAACGTTCAGGAAGAGGTCAGGATATTTATTCCCCTGCCTCTCCTTGTACAGATGCTACAGCCCAGCTTATTTCTTTATCCCCAAACCACAGTACCTATCAGGCATCCCTCTCTGAAGTTTTGAAAACTACTATTCCATTTGTCCCTTCAGACCTCATAGTGGTAGCAATTCCAGTATTACCGGTTCTGGTGTCTTGCACTTTATCATATGGTGTTTTTAGATCCTACCTACATCTCCATACACAATCCCTTTGCTATATTCCTTGCACATTGCCCAATTTGAGTGTGCCACCACTTTCTGCTGGCTATAATAATAAGACCCATGAAAACCCCAAGAAGGAAACCCTACATAGAAAGAATGCACTGATAATATAGACAGAACAAAGCAAGATTCTGGAAACCCATTTAATTCAGTGGATGGACAGTTGCTGAAATGATTACTGGTGGTCAGATGGAAAAATGCAAATGAGGGTAGGCATAGACCAAGTTCAAGTGGCTGGAGCACTTATGCCCTTTGGCAGCAACAGTTGATAGTAAAGATCTTAACTCAGCAAGCATTTTTTCATGATGCTAGATAGCATAATTAGAAAAAGAAATTGAAATCTATGAATGTACAACTGAGAATGGACATCGAGAAAGCCTAGACAGCAAGTGTAAAGGAATCCCTTACCTCCTACAGTTGCGGGGAAAATATGTCTGAGGACCTTGGCTTGGGTATCATAAGAGCTTCAGAGGAGTAGTGTATTTTACAAGCTAACCTATTTTATCCCTTGCACTAAAGTAAGATCTCTGGTGAAGAACTGTTGCCCTGAGACAGGAGAAATAGATTATTCAGGCAAATAAAAATGGCTTGAGACCTTTGATTTCCTGAATTTTCCCTTACCCTGTCCTGATGGCTAAGGCACTCCATCCTTCTCTACTGAGGATTCTATGCATCTTTTACATAAAAGGCTTCCACTGACTGCAAGACATGGAAACCTGGGGCAGTTGACAGCAACGCTTTTCAGGACATGTCTTCTCAAGTCCACATTGCCTTTCCTGCCACAATGAGATCTAGATCCCAGTATGGCCCAGACATCAGAAGCATAAGTCCTGATGTGGAAACAGAACAATTTATATGCCAAAGAAGTTGGAGGATCTCACCCATCTGTTCTAGCCAATGAATCATATATGACAGTGAATTCTAAGGGTGTTTGATGAAGAAAGGGAAATAGAAGCCTTGGATAACACAAAATATTGACAAGAATGTAATTACCCAGAATTTTGTTTGTTTGTACTGGGGACCACAGGGAGGGTCTTGCTCATGCTAGGCAAGTTTTCTACCACTGAGTTACAGTCCCAATCCTAGAATGTCTGATTTAATTCATGTAATTTATTGGTGTGCATAGTCTGAAGTTTGGACAAACTGAGGTGGAAGTACTGGAACTTCAGTGACACCCTAAAGAAAACTTGGTACTTCAGAGATATGGACATAGAAATCATTATGTGTAACCTGCTTCTTCTTGAGCAGATAGTTATCCAGTTATCCCAGAAAGGAAGAATTTTTTGGGACACGAGATTTTCAGAACACTTTTGAATGAACTGTGATACTTGATAATTCTATCTGCACCCTCTAACTGTACACTTAAGTGACCTAGAAATTACTCCTTGAAAAGACATGGAAACAACCCACTGCTTATCAGGGTCTGGTCTCATGAGCTGCCCTATTACTGAAGTATCATGATGCACAAGACCCAGTAGCACTGGTATGCTTGTGGCCAGAAGAGATGTTTTATGAAAACTCTGGTAAGTCCCAATACAATAGCCATACTGAAGTTTCTTGTCTTTTTTAAAAATTATTTTTTAATACCAGGGATTGAACCCATGAGTGCTTAACCACTGAGCCACATACTTATGATCCTCTTGCCTTGGCCTCCAAAGCCGCTTGAACAGGGCTGCACCACTGTACCCAGCAGACTGTTGGGTTTTTGAGTAATCCCATTCGATCTTCAGCCAATGGATATTTTCTTTTAGAAAAGCATTGTCTAACTGACTACTTCACCCCAATAGACTGAACAGCTGAGTATGAAACATCAAGTCATTATGCAACCCAGTTGCCTGTAATGAACTGAGAATTATCTGGTCCACCAAACCATAAAATTAGATACGAGCAGTTGCATTTCACTGTAATAGAAGGATCATATTTGTAAGATCATGATTAGACAGCACAAATCAAATAGAATGAATGAGATAGCCTCATTTTACCTCTCCTCTTGCTATGCTGCTTCTCCCTTCATTTCATAAATGGGAACTCAAGGTGAGCTTCTTATGACCGTTCAAGAGATGAGGAAAAAGTGCAGGCTAACTCTGAAGATGAATATTCACTGGATTCTGGCATCAACCTGAAGGGGACAGTTATTTCTTTTAGTTCTACCTGGACATGGCCTTCAAAAGCAGTGGTGGGAATTATGTAGTGTCATCTCTGTATAGCTACACCATAAAGATCTATGGATTAAATGTTTAAATATTTGGCTATAATTCAGCTTCTTGTCCTCATGAACATTGGGGTAGGAGGTTTAGAGAGATCCCAGTCCCTATCATGAGAATACTAGTTGTTGGCACCTGGCTATATTTCTGATGAACTGATCCCTGTTCTCTCCAGTACCATTTTAGCCTTCTGTCACTGAAACAACAAGAAAAACAAGGGAATTACTGTTCTGGATAGAGTGGTTGAATGTTACAACAGGGTAGGATTTAGGGTCATCTCACACAACATGGGCAAAGAAGACCATGTTTGGAATATGGACTTCTCTGTTAGCACTTTTAATATTTCCTTTGCAAGGAGTTGTAGTCAATGGAAAACTGTGGTAACATAAGATTCAGATCCCACAGGAATGAAGGATTGGGCCACCACACTCTTAAAATATCACATCCAGCCAAGTTACTGACATAGGACAATCAAACCAGAATGAGAAGGATGAAGACAGCTTTAATGAACACCTTGAATATTACACACACTGAGCTATAGAGACAGGGACAGCAACAACCTCTTTTCTACCAGATTTGACTAGGCCATCATGGACATCTCTGCTTGGATCTGAAGTTTGGAAGTGAAGTATGGTGGACCCCCATGACTATCTGCATACCCTATCCAGGCACCATTTATTTCTCCTCTCAGTCCTGAGTTTAAAACTCATAGCTTTCCATGTGTCTCCAGATGGAGATTCTAACTGGGGTTATGAGTGACTGTGATCTATGGATTCAATGTCATCTATTCCTGCACGTGACCCTTATAATCTAATTTATTTCACCTATTTTATAATTCATTAGTAAGTTATCTTGGTTGAGGTCCTTTCCAAGCAATGAATATTATCTCTTCATTCAGGAGTTCTACCTCAATTTGCTTCTGATAAAGAGGATTAACTCAGCTTTCTGTAATGTGGCCTAAATACCCTCTTCCTAGAAATCAAACTCATTTTCAAACTAGCTAGGACAGAGGGAGAAATGGGTGAATGTCTTTCTGAAATAGAAGTGTTTTACTTGTTGTGTTCTTGGTCAGATCAGCAGTCCAATTTGCACGAGTGGTTTCCCTCAATGGGATTCACATTCATTGTTTCCTTACTTTCATTTTTGTAGTGCTGGGGATTGAAACAAGGCCTCATACATGTTAAGCACATGTGCTACCATTGTGCTACAACCCCAGCCCCCAGAGTTTCTATTTCTTTTGTTTATAATATTTCTTATTTATAAGTTCCTGCAAGTGATTTGTTCAAATTGGTTTTTTGCTCTCTTGGATCCTCAATACACAATACTTGTTATCCAACTACAAAACTGAAAAATAGATTAAATTTACATCTATAAAAATTAGAAAGTCTGATAAGCAGAATAAAAGTGATCAAAATTTGTCTTCCCCAGAAGACCACATATCATCTGTTTTTTTAATTATTCAAAATGTTTCCTAAAATACAGGACATATTTCCAGATGATTTCATCAAGATAGAACAGCCAAACTCTTGAAATCATTGTTTACCTTTTAGTTTGTCATTGGGCAGGATCTCCTTATTCAACTCCACCATAAGTATGCAACTATATTTTAAGCATATATTATAGATGAAAACATAAAGTTTCAAGAGGCTTTTAAGAGAGTAAGTCAGTACATTAACTCAAAAATACTTGGTTTTAAAGACAGACTTCCTTCTCATTATACAACAATGTATTTCCACTTAATATAGTGGATTACCCCTTCATTCTTGAATTTCTCTATTCTGAATTTCTATGCCAACAAACTACTGGCTTCCCCCCCACTTGTTTGTTTGTTTTTTATCTCTTTCATGGCATCCTCTGTTCCTTCAGTATTCATGTTCAGATTTTAATCATTAATATTTATTTATTCTCATTTTATAAGTCCTTTTACATTATCTCAATTAATTTTTAAAATTAAAATACATATGTTTATATTTAATTGACCAAAAAATATATTTTTATCATGTATATATTATATTGAAATATCTGTTCATTTGTGGAAGGGAAAATAGAGCTGATTAAATGTACACCAGCTTTTATTCATAATGTAAGGATAAAATTGTTAGTTTTTAGCTGAGGGTAATTGCCTGTATATTTTATCATCCTTATCTTTTTGCCCTGCCTAAATTTCTGCCAGAAACATTTCAGGCATAATAAGGCGTCAACTAAGTGATGATGCATAGAAAGGAAAAAGAGACATTCTTGCTTGGATTTCCAAAACAGTCTCCTGAAATTGATATCAGGAACAATAGCCTTAAAAACCTAGGTGTATTCTCACGACATTGGTGCCAGAGGAAGAGTGGAAGCAGAAACACAACTACTGTTTCTCCAACCTATGAAATCATCACATTAGCTAACATGTCTTTGGCCAAAATGTATTTCCTCTAGACTCAGAATCAAGGTATGGGAAAAAAATAAACTCCACCTCTCCAAGGAGAAAAACTGAACTTGGATGACACATGGGCAGGTAGCAGGCCGTGATGGAAATTCAAAACTCTCATAGCATCTAATCTGCCACAAGAGACAAAAGGAAAGGGTGGGGGTGGGAGAACCTGAAAGTCCTGACAGAAATTGTAGTCCATAGGGACTTAATTAAGGAATAAACAGTAATAAAGAGCAGTGAACATTCTCAGATGCAGAGATCAAAACATTTTTAATTTCCATCTCCCATTAGAAATCTAGACCTATACGGGAAGTCCTCAAAACCATTTAGTTCACTCCTAATTAAATATCCATTAGGAGAAAATTCATATCCTCTGCTTCCCTTAGAGTCTAGGGTTTAAGAGTGCTCATTGTCAGTTTTTCCCTAACATGAAACGGTCATTATTTGGCTCCTTAAAGTACATTCTTTTCTTAGCTATACTGGAAACAAACAAACAAACAAACAAAAAACAGGCCTATAATCCTTCATTGACTTCAACAACCATTTCCTTTCTTAACTAGCTACATCATTTTTAAATCCAACCTGTTTCCAGACATACCTGTCTGTGAAACCTGGATCATTTTTGTCGGCTTGCCTAATACACCGATTCCCACCCCTGCAAATCCTTTTTAGATATAAGAAGGAAAGTGAATCTCCATATACTAATAAGAATGTGATCGTTGTCACAAGAAGTTGAAAGATTACTTCCATATTTACCTGGTATAATGTTGTTTACATAACCCAGAATAAAATGAACTGCAAGCAGTCTCATTACCAGGTAGTTTATAAAACTTAGGGTCCACTCTGTTTCCTGGCTCCTCTTTTGTTGTTTTTATGCGTGGGCTGGCGCTCCTGGTCTTAACTGATACAATGTTCTCTGTAACTAAGAATCATCTTTCACTAATTAAGAGTGAAACATTGACTTTTCAAATTCCAGGTCACTTAAACATGACTGTGAATTTCATGATGAATTCTACAATTCTAATTATAAAGAAAAATAAAGGTTGATGTTATTATTGCTGGGGATACAACTTTCTTTGGAATAATTGCTTCCAGTTAATTTCATCAACATACTTTTCCTCATTTCCCAGAGCAGAGCGCCTTTGCTCTATTTCCTTCTTTCTTCAATCTCTCAGCAACAATTGGGAAACATAAAAGGGCAGATACAGCTCAATCAGCAATATGCTGTAATAGAGGTTCATCTAGGATTAGAACAGTTATTGTGAAAGGTTGAAGAATCTGTCTATCTCTGCATAATGTTGGCGAGGGAGCAATAATAATGCAGTGGAAATGATTTACTTTTGAATTTTTTTTTTTTAAGAATAATACAAGTAAGTAGAGGTGAAAATGACTGAAAGAGAAATCAGCCTGTGCAAAGCTATAAAGGTCAGAGATATCTTCCTTTTGACTGAGAGTATGGTGGACTACAATGATAAATTTTTGAATGTAGAACCACATTGCATTTCTAGAATAAATACCACGTGGGTCTGAGTTGCAATGCATTATTCCTTTTTAAGTCATTATTCTCTCATATGGTGTAGACTATAGTTTGAATTTTGAATATTTACCTCCAGGCCTCTGTATTAAGGGCATGGTAGTCAGCCTGTAGTGCTACTGGGAGGTGGTGGGACCTTTAAAAGGTTGGGCTTAGTGGAAGGAAGTTAGGTCACTGCAGGTTTTCCCTTAAAAGGCAACATTGGGACCATACCTCTTTCCAATTTCTCTCTTTGCATCCTGGGTGCCAATTTATTGAGTTTTCTCTGCCACTTGCTCCTAACAGTAACACATTGCCTCACCAAAGACCCAAAGGCAATGGGGACAAGTGAAACGGGACTTAAACCTTTGAAACATTGAGCCAAAATACACCTTTCTTCCTTATAGATTGATTACTTCAGGTAATTCGTTGTAGTGTTGGAAAGCTAGCTAACATATTATGGATTTAATCTCCAAATATTTTGTTGAAAGTTTTTTTTGTTTGTTTGTCTCTATCTTCATGAGGGGCTTTGGTATCTAATCTTCTTTGCGTGGGATGTTTTTTTTAACATGTTTTTGGTTTTTTTTAGCATAAATCTGGCTAAGGCTAGGAGTTGTTTCTTCTTGTATTTCTAGAAGAAATTGTATAGAATTGTGTTATTTCTTCAAAATGTTTTGTAGAATTCACTAATAATACCATTTAAGCCTGGAAACTACCTTACTAGAGTTTTAAACTATGAGTTAAATTTCTTTAAGAGTTGTAGGGTTATTTATAATGATAAATATTATAAATTATAAATATTTATATTACCTTGAATGAATTTTGAACATTTATGGTTTTTTAGTGAAGTTCAATGAAGTTTTCAAATTTACATGTACAAAATTTAGGTTATTCCTTCCTTTATCATTTTAAAGTTTGTGGGGATTTATACTGTTATTTTCTATTTCACTCTCCATATTGGTAATTTATTTCTTCCCATTCTCTCTCATTCTCTTTTATTCTTGATAGAAGTTTATGTATTTTATTTTTTTATTATTTTGTTTTCATATTCACTAATTTTTGTCCTTTTCTATGGTTTTTCTTGTTTTCTTTCTTTGAATTTGTTTTTATGTGACTAAGCCATAAGAAGATTGAAAAGAGAAAAGTTGCAAATATATTTGCAATTTGATGATACATTGAATTCTGGTTTTCTTTTCTAATCTGCCTATTATTTCAAAGTTCTCAAATGTCAGGTTCATGTATCCTTCTCAGGATTTTTGGTTGTACTCAATCAGATATCTGGAATGGACTTTTATTGACTAGTCAGAAACCAAGTACCCAAATTCACGAGGCATGAACATTCCATGGACAAGAGTTTATACTAATAAATAACTAGTCTATTTTAACAGCATTTATTTCAAGGCCTAGATCATTATAAAAACTAGGAATTTTGTCTGTTTTGAAGACATAATTTTGTGTGAAAATACTTTGTATACAACCAGAGACATAAAAAATTGTGCTCTATATGTGTAATAAGAATTGTAATGCATTCTGCTGTCATATATCAATGAAAATATAATAAATAAAAATAATAATATACATGAGAGTTAAAAATAAGAGACAGTAGAGCATTTCTCCATTGTATAAGATTCTCTCCTGAAATCATTGAGAAAACTAAAACTGCCCTAATAGATGTCAAAAATGGCTGCTTTAAAGTATTCCTGATCCCATGGAGACATGCTGCTTTAGGTCAGTGCTATTTGATGTAACTATCTACAAATGAATGAGGTATATCTGAGGCACACATTATATCTGAGGCACTAAAGTTTAAATTAATTTGAATTTGTTTCAATAAATATGTGATTAGTAACTTCTGTAATTGAAAGCATAAATTTGGAGATGACATGACATTAGCAAAACCAATTCTGAGCTAATAAATTCACATTACATAGTGGTATTTTAATCAGCTTTGCATTGCTGTGACCAGAAGACCTGACAAGAACAGCTTAGAGAAAGAGAAGTTTATTTTGGTTCATAATTTCAGAGTTCAACTTATGGTTGGCTGACTCCATATCTCTGGAGATGAGGTAAGACGGAACCTCTTGGTAGAAGGACAGGGCATGGCAACCAAGAAGCACGGAGAGATCTCACCAGTTGCAAAGTGTATACCTCAACAGCAAGCCCACAGGTCCTTACTGCCTCCCACCACACCGTACCTGCCTAAGGTTCCCCCCCTGCTACTCCGTATCAGTGGTATAAGCCACTGATTAGGTTGCTGTTTTAGTCGACTTTTTCACCATTGTGACTAAAGGTCCCACCCAGCACAATTGTAGAGGAGGAAAAGTTTATTTAATGGCTCATGGTTTCAGAAGTCTCAGTCCATATACAGCCAGCTCCATTCCCCAGGGGCTCCAGGTGAGGCTGAATATCATGGCAGGAGAGTTTGGCAGAGGGAAGTTATTCACATGATGATTAGAAAGCAGAGAGAGAGAGAGAGAGAGAGAGAGAGAGAGAGAGAGAGACTCCACTCTCCAGATACAAAATATATATACCCCATAGCCACACCCACAATGAACCACTTCCTCCAAACACACCTCACCTGCCTCCATTTACCAACCAGTTAATCCCATCAGGGATTAATTCTCTGATTACATTAAGGCTATCACCCAATCATTTCTCCTCCAAACCTTCTTGCATTGTCTCTAAGGTGAACTTTTGAGGGACTCCTCACATTCAAATCATAACAGTTTTACCTCTCATACTCTAATTATTTCACCTCTAAATATTTTGCATTGTCTCACTTTCGGGTGCTTTCAGGAGACACATCATACTTATACCATAACAAATGGGAATGCAAAACCATCTTGCAAGATGAGCCATGACAGAATGCCTTGCCATTCTGTATTTCTTTAAAGTCCTTACCAATCTTAAACCAAGGAATTTAAATTAGTCTTTATTAGATATCTTATTTAGTTGAGCACATTGCTCATATATGTTATAATTTTGAATATTGATTATATCACCTAAATTATTCACTATTTTTCTAGTTTCATGTCCTGCAAAATCAATAATCTCACCAATTCATGGCATTATTGAAGAAATTTATATATTGCTGGATGAAAAGAGATGGAAATAGATACTTTTATTGTAGCATTTAAAGCCTTCCTTCAGTTGGCCCTATTCTTTTGCAGCATTCCAGATCTTCAAATTTTTATCTATTTTCAAGAATATCAAGGAATTCATGGTCACATATCTTGTTGAAATAAAAACACATCACATCATGTCTAGATATAGGCTACTACTTACACTCTGAAAAAGAAATGAGATTAATTTGGTATGATTTGTTCCAAAGAGGTAATCATTATCTTAATTATACAATTGAGGAAGTTGAGACACAATGGAATTATTTGATTAAAGTCAAATAGGTAAGAAATAGTGGACTTGAAAGTAAAATAGCAAAAATATTGGACTCTAAAACCTGTGACATTTACACTAGATCATTGTGATAGGCAGCTTTTCTGTTGGCCTTCTGATAGTTACACCTTGTGGAATCCTTCTCCCTTGGGTAAGTAGCTTTTAAATAGCAGATACCATGACACAGTAACCCTAGAAGTAGGTATAGGAAGATGCTTAGTACAATTTGATGCATGAAGAAAGTTGAGCATCACAAGAATTAGATGACTTCTGAAATTTAGTCTTGCAATTTGTTCAACTTAATAGCTGAATTGGTAATGGAATCCAAACTGATCTTCGTATTTTCAGGATGTGTGTTCTCCACATGTACCAACTCTATTATGAGATCACTGTTACGTTTTCATTTTAAAATTTTATAGTTACTCACTTATGGCGGATGTCCTACACAGTCTTCCGTCTGTATGTAACACATCAGTCTCTCCCATCTAGGTTTCTTCTGCAGGGCTTTTTGGTATGGATGAGTGGTCACTCTCATTCTTTGTTGTGCCTGACTTTTCCTAGAATGGAGTGTTATAGTTTTATCAGTGCATTTTTAATTGTTGTGCCTACATTTCTGTCACCAACTCTGATTGGGTTAGAGAAACAATGCCTAGGTTCATCTGTGCTTCTCTGATGAAGGTGCTGTTATACTCAGTATGTATGAAGTCTCATAATTTTGAAATGCTGTGAAGGGAACTTGGTAGTAAGGCGAATGGAAAAGTTTCCCTTTCAGAGTATATTGATTTTTATCGTGTAAATCTCTAAGCAGTTCATTATGGCAGAAGATGGGGCCCAGGATCTATTTCTAAAGCTTGATGGAGAAAATATTTGGTGGTCAATTTTTCCTCATTTAACAGGAATTCTCATATCATTTCCATTGTCTTTCCCAACCCTTTGGATATTGCTCTCTTGTGCATTTTCAGTTGGATTGAATATTGATCGTGAAAAAATAATGATGAGTTTTTTTCTGTCATGGGTGAAAAATCTAAGTATTGGGTTATTCTCAAGTGGAATAATGGGTTGGCATTACAATTAACTTCTTCATTCTTAATACTAATTTTTAAAATATCAAGTGTTTTACATGCTGTCTTCTGAGTTGCTAACCTCTGTTATTCCCTCTGAGCTCACATTAAAACTCAATATCCCAACAACAGACTTCTCCCATTTTCAGAATTCTTGTGGGGCATTTGTTACTGATCTGCTCCAACCCTTTCACTCATAATGTTATACTTCAATCACTATTCATCTTTTTATGAATCAAACATGTGATTTAAGTCCATTGGGGGCAATGGCTATATTTTTTCTTTTTTGGACTTCCAACCATAGAATGCACCATTCATTTAAATAATAGGTTCATATGAGTACATTGGTGCCATTGAATTGCCTTAAGTGGTAGACAGATAGAAGTGATTACTGCAGTCAACATTTGAGTGGCAGGCAGTTTCCACACTACATGGACATGGCTATGTGAAAATAAACAACAAACAAACCTTGCCTTAAGAGGCTTAGAATACGGAAAAAGAAACAGACACATGAACTCATTACAGATTGAGAATTCCTTATCTGCAATAAATGCTTGGGACCAGAAATGTTTTAGGTTTGGGTTTTTTTTTTTTTTTATTTGGGATATTTACATGAAATATCTTAGAGATGAGATTCAAGTCTAAACATACACTGTGTTTATATTTCGTTTACACCTTTTTTTGTTGTTCCAATTTGTTATACATGACAATAGAATGCATCTTGTCACATCGTATATAAATGGAGTGTAAATTCTCATTCTTCTGGTTGTACATAATGTAGAATCATACCGGTGGTGTATGTACATAGGGTAATAATGTCTGATTCATTCTATTCTCTTTCCTATCCCAGTAACCCCTCCTCTTCCTTTACTCCTCTCTACCTAATCCAAAATACCTCTATTTTTTCCTAGTACCCCACCCTTATTGTGAATTAGTATCTGCATATCAGAGAAAAATGCTTGCCCTTTGGTTTTTCAGGATTGGCTTATTGTGCTTTAGTCATATACATTTTTACACATAATCTGAAGGGAATTTTACATAATATCTTAGTATGTTTGCATTTGATTGTGACCTGTCCCCTGATGTCATGTGTGGAATTTTCAACCTGTGATATCATGTCAGTGCTCAAAGTTTTTGATTCTGGAACATTTTGGATTTTAGCTTTTTAGATTAGGGATGCTCAACCTGTATTTTTTTAAAAAGTGTAATGAGAATAATATCATTCAGTAGAATTATAGCAGAAGAAATAATTAACCCATCCAACCATATAACATTAACAACAAACGAAAAAATCAATGAACAAATAAATTAATAAAAAGAGGTAACATTCTTTCTATCTTCACCTGGTGAAAAAAAATAGAACTTTGCCATTGACTTCCAAAGCCTTTAACTTTCACCTCCAAATCCTTGTCTGTCCCCTCCCTCCAATCGTAACTGCTCTTCTTACTTTTATTTTAATCACTCCCTGGGGTTTTTTGATAGTTTTAGCACTCAGAAGTACATCCCTTGACATTCTCCTGTAATATTGCTCATGAAAAACAAAATATGTCTTTTAAGTTTCTGATACCTCCTTGATATTATAATCTACTAGAGCACTGACCAATTTTGGACAAAACACGTCAAAAGCTTTAAAAGTGTCATAAAAGTTAATATCAAAATTTGAAATACTAGCACTTCATCTCAAGGAATGAATTATGCATATCTTTAAAGCATTTAATCTGAAGTTGTACATTTTGTTTTCAATAGTGAAAATTTGAAAATGGTCATAAGTTGAAACCAGGAAAATTGTGAAATTTCCATGATAAATGCATACAGTAGACTGCTGTGCAGCTATAACACCATTTGTTAATGGTGTACTTAAAAAAAGTTATATATAGCACAATTGCTCTGATAGATAAGTTGTATATAATATGATTAATTTACTTATATATGATACATTTTATCTTATTAACATGACATTTTCACTTTTAAATTTTTATTTACACATATATACTTAATTTACTTCATGATTTATTTTTAAGTTTAAGAGCATGTAATAAATAGTATATACCTTGTGATGCTATTTGTACTAAGAATGTATATAATAATAAGATGAGAATATGAGATGAGGTTCACAGTAATTTATCTGAATGGAAGCAGTATAGTGTCTTTAACTTTTCTTATTCTGTGCTCATCAGAATTTTGTTTGTTTGTTTAACTTGTTAGGATTATCATACATACATAGTTGATAAAATAAACTTACAAAAAAGTAATCTATATGAAAAATGGGGAAATTAACCTTGGTTTGTTCTTGATGTTGCTTCTTTTTCAGGCATGAGCTCTTCTCCCCCTTTGAAGAGAAAACAGTCAATACTTATTACAACTAAAAGTGAAACTATGATCTGAATAAATAAAATGTAATATTAGCTGAAATTGGGTACTGTGTGAGAGGACAGACCACAGACAACCTAGCACTAAGCAGCTATAAGAGCACATGCAGGCCCAAGATTGCATTCAGCTCTTTCCCCATCTGCTCACGGCAGGAGGCTCTGGCAAATTCAATGGAGCATTATACTTGAGGGCTTTCTAGATCATCCAAGAAATCCCATGGGGGATGGAGTGGAACCTAGAGCAAAATTTCTTTCCAATAGACACTCTGGGTAGAGAAGCTTTCAGGGGAGGATTCCAAAGATCAGTATTAATCAGAAGTGGCAATGTCCAACGAGCACTAAGCCAAGAAATTGTAGCTTAAGCACGGGTCAAGTGGGTCACCATCAAGAGAAACCCATGGGACTGGGAAGGCTCAAGCAGCTTCTGTTTCAATTGGGGATCAATCCTGGGGAGGACATAGCCAAGGGAGTGAGTGAGTGCAGAGGGTGCTTGCTCCAGGGCTGGAGTTTAGTGACTCTTATGTTTGAGACAGTGTGTTCCTGAAAACTAGAACCAGACGCTGAACTTCTCTGAACCAGGACAGATACAATCAATTCCGCATGTGTTTAAAGACTATACTAGGTGCACATTTGTGAATATCTACTTATGTTTTTCAGTCTCCACCGCCCTTTAACTTATGACTCCTCAAGGCTATAGTACATTGAAATTGGGCTTTCAATTGATGTGGTTAAAGAGAAAGAAAAAAAAAAAAACCCAGCCTTAATTATATTAGAAATCTAGGCAGAACTTTGTTTTAACTGGTCCCTTCTTCAACTTTTGCAGGCCAGATGTTTCTCTATTAACCCTCCCGAAACTGCATCATACACAATTTTTATAGTTGATGACAAAATTTCTTTTTTTTTCTTTCTTTTGGCTGGAGATAGTAACCTATGAGCAAACTCAGCACATAAGAATGAAAAGCTCCTTCTGTTTTGATGCTTTTTTTTCCTAAATGATCTAAGCAAACAGGGATATGGCAAACAGCACATCTCACCAAGGCCAACTTGGTAGCAGGCCACCTCGATGCTATCAATTTTGCATTCCCAGCTGGTGTCCCTGTATAATTTTAATAGAAGGTCCTGTGTATGGCCCTTACAAATTCCCCACTGCTTGCTGAGGTGGATTAAAAGATGCAAACTCACTGAATACGCCAAAGAATATAATGGTCTCTACAGAAGATCTGGCTGTGTCAACCAACAAAGGGTTCCAGCTGTGGCAGCCCTGTGGAACAAAGGGAACTCTTGGCTTAATGTGGAGTGCATGCTTCTGACGTTCCAGTTCAGGCAAGAAATAAATAAAGCTATTACAAAGCCCTTGACCAGATGTGTCTGACATAGTATAAAACGTGTTTGCACAGAAACTTTGCTATCAACATGGCCCGTTCTTATAGTAATGGACATCTGTTCCTAAGGCTAACAGGGGGTGCCTCCATACTCACAGTAAAGACCTGGTCTCCTTGGCTTCCTTGAACTGTCTTTTCCCTGGCTGCTGTTGTTCACATTAATCTGCATAGTTTCAGTCATATGGGTCAATGATTTATTTAACACAGAATCTAAGTGCTTCTGTGTCATGGAATCAAACTCTATCCAATGGTCAAAGACTTGAAATTTTCCATTTGTTTTCCAAAAACAATTGTGCACATTCCCCATAGATAACTTGACACTGTTAAGCCCGGTCACATTTTACATCTGTCTTTGACTTATATTGTTCCTAAGGTTGGCTATTGATCAGTGTTCTCACATGAATCCTTCATTACTCTAATTGGAACCATTTATAAACACATTCCTTGGACAGATGACAAAAGGATCCATGATAGACAACTTCTTATTCAAAACAGCTGTCCAATATGTAAATCGAAGGCTGTTAAGGATTGTATTGAGCTGAGAACAATTATATAAGGTTCTAGTCTGTTGTGAATTAAAATGACTGCATTAGAGCTTAAGGGATTTGTAAAATAGTCTTTCTTTTCAAGAATGCCAGTTCAAATACAGATCAGGGCATCGACAAGTAATACATTGTGAAAATAATGTACAACAAAGCTATGCTCTTCGCTTTATTCTTAATAGACAGGTAATGCCTCCACAAAGCACTGTCTACCATGGCCAATACTTTGGTGACCTTACCTGAATACTTAAGGACGGAAAGGACTCCACTAAATTAAGAAGCAGGCATGTTTTACATTTCAGGATGGAATAGAAACTTTCCATGGTTTAGGCACTTTATATTTCTTTTTAATTTAGTGCTGTTTACACACATAAACATCACACACACACACACACACAGTTTCCTTTTTCCATTTTTATCTAAAAATGAGATGAAATGAAACTCAAAACTGAATTTTTATAGACATGTGGAAATAACAAATATAAATTGACCATTCTATGTGTAGTTATTGTTTTCATTACTGAAACAGGTCTAAGGTCATTTGAATTTTGATAATTTCATCAGGTAAAAACTATCATTAATCTTTCTTTATATTTTTAGTTATAGATGGACACAGCACCTTTATTTTATTTTATTTATTTATTTTTATGTGGTGCTGAGAATTGAACTTAGTGCCTCACATGTACTAGGCAAGCACTTTACCACCGAGCCACAACCCCAGCCCCTATCATTACTCTTATCTCAAACGAAAGTAAGGCCAGGGAGAGTAAATACATTTTCTGAACATCTCAGAAATCATATCCAAACCCAAAATATCTCACTCAAATTACTGTAATTTCTCTATGGGAGGTATTGAATGCCAAAGCTTTGTCAAGTGAATTAATGTTGGTTACCAATATCCAACCTCAGGTTAGATAAAATGCATGGAAGATTGACATAAAGAAGACAGAAAGGGGATACTAGTATTTCCTTGAGTCCTTGAAGGTCTCTTTATTTTAATACATTTATTTTTTCATTTAATATCCAATTTTAAAAATGTAGTAGCACTATTTAAAATAGACAACATTAGCTCTACTTATTTTAACATGAAGTCACTGAAATCCACCAAAGAGGATTTCTGTTCCTCACTTCATTCCAACCTGGACTGTAGGACTGCAGCAAATTAACTAAGCCTTTGGGGGCAAATGATGCCTTTGTGGGACTCTCCTTTCAAATAAAAGCTGTGCATATGGAATCAGTATCTTGTATAATATAAAAAGTCAGTGATTATGAGACCCAGAAACTTACTTTGGTCTTCATGAATGGTGGTGTATGAAGAGGGCATGAAATCTCCTTGTAAAGATGAAATTGCTGTTAGAATAGTTGTCTTGGGAGAGTCCTGGCTGGAAATAATGGTCTTATCCACAGACTCTCTCTCCAAGTAGGTAGGCAATGGGCAATGGGGAAGAAAACCAGCTTTGAAGTGAATGTGTTGGTGGAAACATTCTGCATTGATTTTTGTAAGTGAATGCATTTAATTTCATTAACCTAATACTGTGACACCACCATTTTAGTCGTGTATTTATTCAGATAAGGAAAAATGTGTGATAGATACTTAATTCCTGCTGATAGAATGGCATGAGGATTCAAGGAATGAGGAAATGTATTACAACTAAATAAAAGGAGATATTCTATCTCTATTATTTTTTGTCTTTTCTATGGAACTTCTCTTTTTCTTTCTTCTAGTTTGCTTGCCCTAACTCATATATAACCAAGATATGCTCTATTGGGACCAAGAATTAGTTCTTTCAACCCTTTTTGTAAATGATTACATTTCTGTTCTTTTTTTGTTATTTTTTAAAATACATTTATTCTATTTGTTCATTTCTATATGGTGCTGAGGATCCAACCCAGGGCCTCACATGTGCTAGGCAAGCACTCTACCGCTGAGCTATAGACCCAGCCCACATTTCTGTTCTTCTCTCTTCCAAAAAGCTAGGTTCTCAAGATTTAACTGTGCTTAGTCATTCAATCTACATTTTGGGAATGCCTACTGTGTACTGAGCATTTTACTTTCTAAGAAAGGAGGACAAAACACCTGTTCTCGAAGAGCTACAGGCTGTGTGCAGGTCTGCTGGAGCTTTTTCTCATCTGCCTTGTCCCAGCCAGTGGTAACTAACACATTCTTCTCATAGCAAAAGACAGTACATCAGGAGAGAAAGCCTGAAGGTTTAGGCACATTTCAAGCCTCTGCTTTAGTCACATCCACTAAAAGCCCATTGAACGAAGACCAAGTCAAAAGTCAAGGCATGGGTATGGAGGAAAAAAAGCAAATATTTTCCAAAATTGATTCAATCTACCACAGTAGTTATTTTGGCTTATTGTTTTATTTTTTTAAAAAAATTGAACACATAAATATAATCTGTCATCTTTAGTAATCTTCAACTTGAATAATTATACAAAAAGTATACAATTGACTAAATTGAATGTTGCTCATGAAAAAACTAAAAAAGGGAAAGCTCAAATAATCTTATCAGTGATTAATTGGGAAATCATTCAAAGGTGAGTTATACTGTTAAAAAATAGACAAACCATGATCATGAATAATATATTGAATCAACTATTCACCATTCTGAACCTTTATATTCCATGGTAAATGAGATTTTTTTTAACTGTATGTTCTGCAAAATCAAAAGAAATGGACTAGTTACCTATGTAGTTATCAAAGTTTGAGTGCAATTGGTTTTTTTTTTTTTCATTTTTTTAGTTTAATAATCATATATTTGATTGGGTTCTTGCACAGTCCAGCAATTAACTCATTCTTTCAAAGAAAAAAAAATATCAGTACCTACTGCATGCCAGGCTTCTTGCTGGTTATTGAAGAAACCATGGCTATAAAACAGCTATCCAAATTGGAAACCTCCATTATTTGAGCATATAAAATAACTGATCTCAAAGTCGTGAAAGGCAAAAATTTCAGGAAAAGGTTATGTACAACCCTGAGCACATTCCATGAAGACATCAACAAATTCCTAGGAGAATACTGAATGAGAGCAAAACGAGTGGTCCCAGATAGACATCAATTGCTTCAATTGCATTGCTTAAAGAACAGGTGTTTCTTACAGGGTGGGTACAATAATAAATTTTCCTTGGGTTTTTAATGCACTATTTCACTAGTGTGGGATTCCTTCCATTTCTTCCTTCTAGTGAAGACAGTCAACAGGTACTTGGTGACATTGAAGCCTCTTTGTGTGTGTGTTTTGGGAGTGGTAGGTGGTATTAGGGATTGAACATTGGGGTACTCTACCACTAAGCTACATCCTCAGCCCCTCCTTTAATTTTAATTTTTATTTGGAGACAGGGTCTTGCTCAGTGCTGAGGTCATGCTAAGTTTCTGAGGCTGGTCTCAAACTTGTGATCCTCCTGCTTCAGCCTCCAGAGTAGTTGGGATTATAATTGCAACACCTCTAAGCCAGGCAAGGCTTTGCACTCTTTTGAAGTGTTTCCACACACTTTAATTTCAGTCTAGACTCACTACACTTAGAAAGTCTGGTAAGTAAAAGTGCTCAGAATGGACTTCTGTTATGCTTTCCAAGTCCATAACTGTGTGCAAAGATTGTAAGAGTAATTACTCTTGAAAATAAAGCACATTCTAAAGATGTGTGAGAGATTTGCCTTATCTGAGTAAAGACATACAGATTCCAAGAACTGTCCCACTGAGTTAGAATTTGATGCTTTCAGTAACCACAGTGAGATGCTGGGCAGGGGTTTATGATTTCTACTAGCTCCTTTATTTCTTTTAAATAGTTTCAATTGAGAACTGTTGAGTATTAGTGATGGCATGTAAATTTGCACATTGCCTTCAAGTCCTCTGTGGCTTCTGTCTTACCATCAACTCAGAGCTGCCTTTAAGCAGGAAGAGAATTGGTACAGAAGATATTATGCTGTGATTAATGGTGTGTCTTCATTATCTATCATTTTACCACCTTGAATCCACAACCTGACTTTAAGTGCACCCTATAAGCACACACCCTATGTTACATTTCTGCAAGTTTCACCAAAAAAGACTACATTTCTCCTCTAATTACCATCACAACAGCGCCCATTATGGTTTGACCCTAGTAATTTAGTTATATTTATGCTGCTACAATGTACCAAATAGATAATAATGAAGACTGATGCAGTCTAAGGTTGAAGCAAACTATAATTACGCAGACTTAATGCAGTTACCAGAAATGGCAGTATGTACAAAACATGCTCAGATTAAGGAAACACACACACACTGAGCATTTGCTGGTATTCCCAAAGCTCTGCAATATACTTGGAAATTTCTGGAGCCCTGGACATTTGGTGCTGATGTTTCTTCCTTGTTTTCTGTGATTCCTGGACCTGATATTGTCATGTCCAAAGCTTCCACTTTTTCCCCCCTCTGTCAAAATGTGTTTTTCAAATGAAGATAGTAAGCAATTTATAAAGTGAATCAAAGAGAATATTGTTTGGCAATCTGTTTTATTTATTTATTTATTTATTTGCATGGTTCTGAGGATTGAACCCAGAGATGCTTTGCCATTGAGCTACCTCCTCAGAACTTTTTATTTTTTGAGACAATAAGTTGCCAAGGCTGCCTTTAAACTTGAGATCCTCCTGTCTCAGTTTCCCCATGCTCTGGGATTATGGGCATATACTACTGCATCTGGCAGTGATTCAATGTCAGATTAAACATGGAAGTTTAAAATTTTAAATTGAGAAATGTGTTCAAGATGCTATTAATCCCAGATTCATAAAATGAGTTAGAGTCCATGGCTATAACTCCTTAAAATAGTGGCTAACAAAGTTATTGCAACTACTAATTAAAGTTACAGACAGTGAGCTGCACAGGACATACAAAGTTGATCCTGAAATTGCTTTTGTACAAGTTGATGCTTAATAGCATATGTTAAGAAAAAGCAAAAGAGGCAAGGGATTATTCACAATCATGTGTTAATAGAGATGTTCCTCTGGAAAGATCTAGATGAATTTTGGAAATCATTGAGACAGGACTAAAAGTATAAGTTGGACACCATTCTTGGCTCTTTGAATTTCAGGAATGAGATAATAGAAAAACTACATATAACTGCCTCAGTATTTCATAAAGCTTTTCATTTGTTCCTTAGTTACCATCTGAGAAATATGGGGAAGCAGGAGAAATGTGGCTTCCATGCACAGCCTGGGTCTGAGAAGAGGGAGAAGGAAATAGTTTGGGTTTCCTATTCCTCACCTGGTTCTGATCCACCCTAATCTCTTCGAAACATGGAACAACAGTCCTTCTTAAACCACATAGGATAACTTCTATAGTTACCAATTTCTAAGAAGGATGACATCGTGAATGTAGAGTTGTGTGCTTGTAATAAAAATTCCCCTAATGGTTTTAGGGGTCATGTTCAATGATCTCTGGCTATTCAGGTTCAACTGACTTACATTCCAAAAAGTCCTTCTAAAGAGATTTCTCTCATTCTCCTCATTGTTGAATAGATCTCAAATATTTCATGCCCCAGTAGGCCCGCATTCCTATTTTAAGTACATATCTGGGTAGCAGATTAGAAGAAAAAGGACAGAAGCAAAAATTAAACTTGCCAAAAGGAGTTTTGTTTTTTGGATAACTTTTTTTCCCTATGTCTGCTCATTAATTCATAAGCTAGAAATAAGTCCTGGCCAAATTTCAGGTTTAGTCTCCTTAATGTATTTCATACCCACATCACAAATCCTGTTACCTCCACTACTTCTTTGATCCATCAACTGCCTCTTTCTCCACAGCACCAGGTGAGCTAGTTTTCAGGCATAGAGAGATCCAGCTGTTCATCTGGGAGTCATTTGAGGATCCAGTGTTAAGAGGTGGAGCTGGTGGGTCTTGCTTCACCTGCTATACTCTTCTCTATCTTTGTAATTGGATTTCCTGATGAGAGAGATGCTACAGTAGAAACAGATGTTCTTAAAATTAGAAAGAAAAAAAATGATTAAGGACCAAAGAAAGCATATAAACAGGGGGGTGATTTGTGTTTGTAAAAATGAAGTTTCTGCGCGCCAGGTTTCATATACTTTAAAAAAAAATAAAATAAAATAAACCAACTTGAACCTTTGACTTCAACAAAAGTTCACTTTCCTGCAGAAATCAGAGGGAAGGCAGGGGTATAAGAGTGATGTGGCCCATAATACTTAGTGCACCTCCTTTTCAGCTAGTACCAGGATTATCAGGGCCTCTCCAGAGTGACAGCAAAGAGAAATCTCCAACAGGAGAGAATTGAGAAATGTCAGTTCCTACTTCATTTCAAAGCCCACACTCTGGCCCACGTAGGATGAGTTTGCCCTCAATCAGATTCCAGTTGTTATACAATAAACCAAAGAAAATATAGCAAAAATAAAATGAAGTAGAAAATGAGACAGAACAAAAATCCTCTTGTGATCTTCTAATAGCAAAGTACAACTCTCAAATATTAATCTTCTTCTCCCATTCATATTGGTTCTCTCCCTTAGTTTTATCATGAAGTTGGCTTACAATGGAGGCTACGTCTTGTCTTTCACTTCATGTGATAGATTCCAGATGTTCAGATTAAATAATGGTGCTCCCCTGTAGTCATAATGGACCATAGCAGCAATGTAACTAGGCAAAATGAGCAAACCAGGTCCTGCAAATGATCTTAATTATTTCAAGTATGAGGCAACAAAAGAGCAATGGGTAATGCAACAAACAGCCCTTTGAAAGACCAAACAAAAAATCCTAGTAATTTATATTTAAGTTCAACCTGCTCCCTGCAAAGTATAATTTGTGTGGAATAATTCAGGAAAAATAAATTAGCACTATGCCATTTTCATGATTGGTATTCTAGGTCAAGTCTCCAGGAGCAAGTAGCACATAAAACACAATGCTAATAATCATCTGCTTTTCAATTTTTTTAATGATGTTCTATGGTTAAAGAATTGTTCCTGAAGATATGAATGTGCTTTAGCATCATTCGAGAGATGTCTTGTGTTTCTAGTCTTTGAAAAGGTAGTTACAAATGCCATAACTTAGGTGAGTCAGATTTATATAGCACATACACACACAGATGGAAACACATCTATATATTTATTTGTACTTTCCATGATTAAGAGAAAGTACAGCTTATATTCTACTTGGCATAACATTACCTAAATACCATCATCCAGGCCTTGGAAAACGGGGTAAAATTTGAGTTCATGTCAGTGCTGGCCAAGAGGTGAGTTCTACCACAGCAATCTTCAGTGGCTCTCTACTAAGCCATAAATTAATCTGTCCAAATCGTTGACACTCATCCACAAAGCACAGGTGGCAGTCTCTTTTCATATACACCAAAGAGAACAAGATAAAAATAAACTGTGCAGCCATTAAAAACATGCCAAAATAATATTTTCCCCATCTGCTAAGTCCAGCCTCGGTGGTAAGTGAACTAGCAGGTTTCTACACTCACAATTGAGGAACAGATACCATAGGCAATTAATTAACATTAACATGACAGGAGTCAATTGAATTTCTCTCTCCAAGGTATTTATCAAAGGCAAAAACAGAATACGTACCCTGTATAATACTCAAGCTTGTGGGTGTTCAGATGTGGCTTCTTTAAAACCTTTTCTATCTAAATATTTGGAACAACATTGGTCCCTCCAATAGTCCTATCAAGGAGAACTCTGTGTTCTGGGTTCCATGCTACCAAAGCCATGTTCAACAGCCTAGCCTGCCTCATTTCCCTGATACTCAGATGACCAACAGGGACAATCCAAAGGCAAAATCTATTTTTACTCTGAACCAACTAGTTAAAAATAAACTTTACAGTTTCCTTCCTACTTAAAAAAATTCACACCAGAGAAATATGTGTATCTTAAAATGTTTCTGTGAAGAATATTAGAAATATAAAAGAAGATGAATCTTGGCATTAAAAAGCCACTAATTATCTGTAATCTCATCATATGTACTTAGCAGAATGTCAAACTTTTATAGAAATAGTTGGCTATTTGTTTTGTTTGAATAAATGGACAATTTAGAAAATAGGAAATGTAGCAAAAACATTCTCTTAAAAAGTTTATGCCAGGAGAATGTTACTAATCAGTATATACTTTCAAACTTCCAAGGGAGAAATAACCCTGCTATTCAGTTCATTCAAAACTTAGAGAAATAAGTTGAATTCTAAAGTACTTTTTTCTTTTTTTTAAAGAAAACCAGAATAGCATTGTATTAGTCAGCTCTTCATTTCTGTCACCAAAATACCCAATACAAATAACTTTAAGGAGGAAAAGTTTATTTGGTTTCCGAAATTTAGTTGATGGTCACCTGACTCCATCACTTTGGTCTCAAGGTGAGGTGGAAGGTCATGGTAAAGGAACATTGCTCAGCTCATGGAAGCCAGGAAGGAGGGAGGGGGAGAGAGAGAGAGAGAGAGAGAGAGAGAGAGAGAGAGAGAGAGAGAGAGAGAGAGAGAGAATGCACAAGCATGCACACAAAGAACAAAATATACATAATCCTTAAAATACTCCCCTGGTGACACATTTCCTCTAGCCACCCACACCCCACCTGCCTACTGTTATCACCTAGTAAATCATTCAAATTATTAATCCATCAAATGGATTAATTCACTGATTAGGTCACAGGTCTCATAATCTAATCATTTTCACCTGTAACTATTCCTGCATTGTCTATTACATGAACTTGTATCCAAACCATAACAAATAGTGAGGTGTCATAATTTTTAAAGTTGAAGAAGATAAAAATTAGGGCATTGGAGACACAGGATGGAAATGAAAATATTTATTCCTCTTTGAATTTGCAGTTCTTCATTTTGGAGTTGAATTTTTTGAGGTAAACCTGGGTGAATAGGGAAAAGAAAGCAAACTCAATGGAATAAAAGAACAAATAGCAGAGATGTGATGTTTGAATATACATGGATGTATATACAAATAGCATGTTATAGGTCATATAAAAAGAGACATGAGCATGTTTATTTTAACTCCTTTGGATATATACCAAGAAGTGGTATAACTGGGTCAGTATATATCCAAGGGAGTTGAAATTAGCATACTACAATGATGCAGCCACATCAATGTTTGTTGCAGTTCAATTTACAATAGCTAAGCTATGGACCCAATCTAGATACCATACAATAGATGAATAGATGAAGAAAATGTGGAATATATGCATAATGTAATATTACACACCAATAAGGAAGAATTATTTCTTGACATTTACTGGTAAATGAAAGGAATAGACTATCATGCTAAGTGAAATAAACTAATCCCAAAAAATAAAGGTCGAATATTCCCTCTGATATGTAGATGCTAACACACAACAATGGAGGGTGAGGGAAAAAATAGACACTCAGTGGATTAGACTAAGGGGAAGAAGGAGAAAGGAGGGTGATGTGAATAGGAAATATGACGTAACTTTCATATGTACATATATGAGTACACCACAGTGAATCTCCACATCATGTACATTCACAAGCCTGGGATCCTAATTAGAGTAAGATATACTCCATATTTGCATAAATATGTCAAAATTGATTCTACTGTCATGTATAACATAAAAGAACAATTTAAAAATATTATCAACTCTAAAAAGAGGGAGGGATAGAGAGAGACATGATTTTCTGCTTGATTAAGTTTCTGTGGCCCTAAGCTGCTCTAGTTATGCATGTAGGGTTCATTTCCTAAACTTTTCCTGGTGTACCAATAAATATTTTTGGCTTTGTAATTAAAGTAAACTCTATCTATTCCCTTATGACATTTTTTCCTGTTGAATTGAGGACAGGAGGGGTATCCACCCTAGTGTAGGCTTAATACAAAGAAATAACTTCATAAAATCTTCAATTGCTGTCATGTGTTTAAAATGACTCTATTGATCCATTTATCTATCTAATTTAATTAATTCCATGAGTACCCATGGCAGATTTTTGAAAGAAGGCCATAGTATCTCTTGTGCTATATATTGTTCTAGAGTCTTGCCATCCTTGAATCAAAATGATGTCCAATTCTCCTCCCACTGAATCTGTGATTTCCTGCTAACCAATAGAATATGGAAGAAGTTCCTTTTAATGGTAGGTCATAAAAGGTGTTGCAGCTAAGATGCTTGCCTTTGGAGACTACATAAGAACATTGACCTAACCTGAGCCTGCCATGCTCACTAAGCCACTTGTAATCGGCACTCCTACTAAGAGATCCAGTAATTTTAACCAACCGTCATGACCACCTGCCAGACAGGTAAGACAGTCTTCTTAAATATTCTATTTGGTTCAGGTTCCAGATGATTGCAGCCACAGATAATATCTACAGCAACCTTATGTAAGACTTTGAGCTTTAATGTCTAGCCAAATTCTTCCCAAATTCATGCTCTACTCAACATGCGCATAGTTTATGTCCCTAAGTTTTGGGTAATTTGTTACTCAGCAAAAGTAGCTAAAACAGTCCTCAGCATTTCAAATGATGATTCTAACTACAGTTCATAAAGATAAAGCACACCTAACTTAAGACAGAGAACTACAGGAAAGGTTAAACACATGGTATTTTAATTGGAGAAAAACTGGCAGCCTTCTACTTTTATTTTTTTCAAAGTATCTTCTTCAACATCAAAAAGACACATAGGCATGATGGCAGTATTTCCTATTTTTAATTAAGCACTTCTGGTTCTTTCATGGGGGAAACATTGTATTTCTTTTTTTTTTAATTTATTTTTTTATTGGTTGTTCAAAACATTATAAAGCTCTTGACATATCATATTTCATACATTAGATTCAAGTTGGTTATGAACTCCCAATTTTACCCCAAATACAGATTGCAGAATCACATCGGTTACACATCCACATTTTTACATAATGCCCTATTAGTAACTGTTGTATTCTGCTACCTTTCCTATCCTCTACTATCCCCCCTTCCTCCCCTCCCATCTTCTCTCTCTACCCCATCCACTGTAATTCATTTCTCTCCTTGTTTATTTTCCCATTCCCCTCACAACCTCTTATATGTAATTTTGTATAACAATGAGGGTCTCCCTCCATTACCATGCAATTTCCCTTTTCTCTCCCTTTCCATCCCACCTCATGTATCTGTTTAATGTTAATCTTTTCTTCCTGCTCTTCCTCCCTGCTCTGTTCTTAGTTGCTCTCATTATATCAAAGAAGACATTTGGTATTTGTTTTTTTAGGGATTGGCTAGCTTCACTAAGCATAATCTGCTCTAGTGCCATCCATTTCCCTGCAAATTCTATGATTTTGTCATTTTTTAGTGCTGCGTAATACTCCATGGTGTATAAATGCCACATTTTTTTTTATCCATTCATCTATTGAAGGGCATCTGGGTTGGTTCCACAGTCTAGCAATTGTGAATTGTGCTGCTATGAACATCGATGTAGCAGTATCCCTGTAGTACGCTCTTTTAAGGTCTTCAGGGAATAGTCCAAGAAGGGCAATAGCTGGGTCAAATGGTGGTTCCATTCCCAGCTTTCCCAGGAATCTCCATACTGCTTTCCAGATTGGCCGCACCAGTTTGCAGTCCCACCAGCAATGTACAAGAGTACCCTTTTCCCCACATCCTCTCCAGCACTTGTTGTTGTTTGACTTCATAATGGCTGCCAATCTAACTGGAGTGAGATGGTATCTTAGGGTGGTTTTGATTTGCATTTCTCTGACTGCTAGAGATGGTGAGCATTTTTTCATGTACTTGTTGATTGATTGTATGTCCTCCTCTGAGAAGTGTCTGTTCAGGTCTTTGGCCCATTTGTTGATTGGGTTATTTGTTTTATTGTTTAATTTTTTGAGTTCTTTGTATACTCTGGATATTAGGGCTCTATCTGAAGTGTGAGGAGTAAAAATTTGTTCCCATGATGTAGGCTCCCTATTTACCTCTTTTATTGTTTCTCTTGCTGAGAGAAAACTTTTCAGTTTAAGTAAGTCCCATTTGTTGATTCTTGTTATCAACTTTTGTGCTATGGGTGTCCTATTAAGGAATTTGGAGCCCGACCCTACAATATGTAGATCAGAGCCAACTTTTTCTTCTATCAGATGCAGAGTCTCTGATTTGATATCTAGCTCCTTGATCCACTTTGAGTTAACTTTTGTGCATGGCGAGAGGAGGGGATTCAGTTTCATTTTGTTGCATATGGATTTCCAGTTTTCCCAGCACCATTTGTATTTCTTATCTACAAACTATTTCTTACCTTTTGACCCCAATTCAAGACACTCTTCTTTCTAAAATGTTCATATTGATCTTTGGAGTAAAATAAGAGAAGGAAGGAGGTGGAAGTATAAGAAGTATACGTGAATACTGTGAATGACCATTGAGAGATCTCAGTGTTCATTTGAAATAGCTACAAAAAATAACCTTGTCCATTTTGTATTATCTAGTACATTTTAGAATAAATATCTTCATTTTTAGTAAGTATATTAAGGGTTTTCCAAAGGTACAATTTACTTCCTTGAAATATTTTATTTAGAATATTATTCACACGTTAACCTAAGTTTTGGAAAATCACTGTGAGATTCTTCAATATCACTCTTTCTATAAATATTTTTTTTAATTTACTTTTCAACCAATTGTCTCATTATATGTTCTTGAGCATAGGAAAATAGTCACATTAACCTTTGAGTCTGTTATTTTATTACCTATAAGCTGTGAAGTAAGCTATGATTCAGCTTGCTCTGCCCTTGTAGGGGTATGATCTTGCTGATGACAATCTGGCAGATTTATGTCTAAGGAGACTCAGTCCCACCCTGTGTGGGTGTTGACTTGAATGGCTCTAGTCCCCATGGGGCAAAGAGGTCCTGTCACCTCAGCAAGCCGGCAGGGCAAGTTGGAGCCAGCTGACATCCTTCAGGAATTCCATGGCCAAAGGCATGATCTGCAGGGAAGAGCTGAGTTCACCATCAACTATGCTAAATTGAAAGGGAAAAATAATGTAAGTCAGGTCATCAACTTGGTCCCAATCAAGAGGAGAAAATTTCTGGCTGTAAAATAGCACTAGTAATTTTTCTTTTAATTGTGAAGCCACTTTAGAATATCTGTATTTATCTTGGTTAATACTATGGTAAGGTTGGTTATGGATATTGTTCTGATTTAGAATAATTAGTGGAATAACAGTTACATTTTTAAATTTTTCATTCGTGCATTATAATTATACATACCAGTGGGGTTTGCTGTTATGTATTTGTACAGACACACACTATAACAATACAATTCAGTCAACTTAAGAATTGCATCTGCCACTAAATTATTTGATGGAGGTTTCCTAGGATAACTCACCAGAGTCAGAGGATCCAGAGTCCAACTCAGAACTTCAGTCATCTTACACTTTCCAGTTTTTTTCCCCCCCATCTGTAAAATGAAAGATCTTTAAGGACATTTCCAGATATAAGATTCTGAGAATTGAAGAACATCTTCATTTATTTGGAATGCTTTTGAACTTACAGTGAACTAACTTTTAAACTATACAGCTGCTTTTTAGATTAGTTTTAGTTACCCTTAACCTGACAAATTTATAGGCTGGAAGAAGGCAGTTTTTTTTTTTTTTGAATAGAAAACATCTCTTGATGTTACTTGATGTTCAATATAAATAAATTGGAAACACAGTGATTGAATTTGCCCTTCAATATACAATGTTCTCATGGATGGTGGAAGGAGGAGGAGGTTGATGTATACTTAGGCTTTTATCAAAACCCTCAAAATTGTATTAAGAGGTGGATTTAATTAAGAAAACTAAAATTGATGTGGGAGTCATGTGTTTTCAGACAAATATACTTGTGATGTATAGTGTGAATATTTCAAAATGCCGCATGTTTATTTCAACTGCTGGATTTTCCTTGAGGTTAGAGAGTGGGTAGCTAATGGTGTTTGAGAAGTTATAGCTTAGGATTAATAATATAAAGTTAGGCTTAAGCATCTTATAGAGCTTCTGAAATGCTGAAAAATTTAATTCAAAAGAGTGAAAATGAATTTATTTCAATAGAAACAATGTGTGTAATATATAATACACATACACATATATGAAGTATTGCAAGTGAGCAAAGGCCCATGTAAAGAACTAAAGTAAGGAGCTCCTCCCCTGCAGGTAAGGTCTGAGTCACCATTTTGGGGTTGCTGGCAAGCCCATGAAGTCAGCCCAGATTTGTGTTCTCCTGAGTTGAGCAAGGTATGAGTCAAAATCCAGGCCTAGTCTGTGAGGAGGGAGGAGCTGGCATGGAGAGAACAAGTTGTAAGCAGAAGCATACCTTGAACTCAAACTCATGTGGTTCAACAAGAGTGAGAGCACTTTAGCTTCGAGTTGGGGTAAAAAATAGAACCAACCAATTTCATTGCCATAAATGGAACCAAAATAATTTCTGAAGCTTCTAAGGACTTGGGGCTCATTTTAATTAGTGTAGCAACCTCTGAATTTGCTGATCTTGGCTGGGATGGTGGAAGATTCTTGGAAACTTTGTGGTGGATCATCTAGGCTAGTGCTTTTCAAATGTCAATGTACACACGAATATTTGAGGATTTTGTTGAAGTTTCTGATTCAGTAGGTGTGGAGTTTGTCCCAAAGTTGTGTGTTTCTACCAGGTGAAGCTAAACCTCCTGATCTGGAGATCACATTATGAGAAGCAAGGAGACCAGCAACTCTAACTGTACATTTTAATTATGTGGGTAGGGTTTCCAGATTTAACTTATAAAAATGCAGGACACACAGTCAAATTTAATTTCAGATAAGCAACAAATAATATTTTAAAAAATATAAGTATGCTTTGTGCAAATATTTGGGTCATATGTGTACTTTGAGAAGGATACTTCTGGTTGATCAAAAATTCAAAAATGTTGGCATCCTCCATCAGACCTGGCAGCCCTCTGTGAGAAACCTTTAAAAATGCCAAAGTCTGAGTTCTTGGTCCTGAAATTATAATTTAATTGGTCTGGGGTATACCTTGGGCATAGGGCTCTTAGAAAATTCTCAAGGTAATTCTAATGTGCAGACATAGCCAAGGGCTACTGATCAAACCTTACCCTTAATTAAACAGACAAGGAAACTGAAGCCCATGGGATCATATAGAATGGCTAGTGGTAAAACAGGGATTAAAATTTAGGGTTTTCAGGCACCCTTTGCCCTAAACTGTCTCTATTTCAAGTGATAAAACAGTATAAAACACACTCTTTTCCTAGAAACTTAAAGGGTGGCCTGCTTCTAAAACTCCATTTTTTCCTAGATCCCAGAGGTTAAGGGTCATCTCTCCCAATATACTTCATTCCCTTTTACCCTACAGTCCTTACCCTGATTGAGTACTCAAAATCCATTTTGAAATTTGCCCTTTATGAATCTTAATTCATGAATACTTTAAAATTTATTTATCCTTATTCTTAACCCCCACATCTGGGTGCTTTAAAAAACACTCGTGCTTGCATGACACCCTTAGAGATGTTGATTTAATTGGTCTGGGATGCAGCTTGGGCATCAGAAATTTTGTTGTTGTTGTTTTTTTTTTTTTTCTTTTGAAAATTTCCTGAGTGATTTGAAAATGCAGGCAGGGATGAATAGTACTGTTTTATCAGCCTCTTTAAATGCAGCGGAGCTGGGGCCTGAGACTCTAAAGCTTACTCTTTCTGTAAGCGGTGGGTCCAGCTGAACCCATCACAGATGTGTGTAAATTAGCAACTTCAAAGACTGGAAACACTGAGCTTGACAGCAGGGTAAACCTGGAATGCCTCATATGTTATTCTTTCAAGACTTGTCAAAGCATTTGAATCAGTTCTCATTAAAAAACACATAGTTTCCTTAAATTCCAACATCTTAAAATATCTATATGAGACTTGTATGTATTTCCACTGGTCCTAGGATATCCTGTTTCTCTGGCGAAATGAAGGGTACATAGTGATTTTACAGAGTAATAATAAAAAAGAGAGAGGTCCTTGGTGGGGGTGGGGCAGCCGGCTTGGTTCATCTGAGCTCTGACTGGTAGTTTCAAGGTGCTAGGAAAACCCCTCTCACCCTATTCCTTTCCTGTGATCTTGCTCTTTTCCCCACTCATCAGAAGAAAGGAAAGCAGGTTCCTACTTCAGAAACAGCTGCACATCAGGCCTTTTGTGAGGAAGAGAGATTTTTTTTAGGCAAAGTATTTTGGCAGGAGCTAAAACAATAAACAGTCAGACCTTCTGCTTTTTTTCTGTTTTCTCCTTCAAGAATTTGAAAGGTACCCTGAAAATCCCATGAATGAATCAATACTATTTCAGATAGACAGAAGGGATCCTCTGAATTCTCAACATGGCAAAGCATTATTTATCACACTTGTGAAGGTCATTAATGATTTTTCTGTAGGTAAACAGAGTCTTTCCACTTATCAGGGAGTAGTAAGTAACTAGAGTACTTATTAATTTGCCTGGTTACGAGATATTAAACCACCCTCATTATATCTCTACGATTTAGGTGAATTTATTTAGCTTTAGATAACTAGGTTGCATAACTGAAGGGTCATCAAATTGTCCAACCCATATTTCCCAACTTGCAATCCAAATGTTCTTCACAAGTAAGGCAGACCTACTCCAAGATGATTTTGTTGTATGGATCGGGTTTTAGTATTTAAATTGGATACACTTTGATTCATTCCCTTCCAAATCAATGAAGACTAGCCTACACAGATGGAAAGATTTATTGACTCAGTACAAGGCAAGACCATCACCCCTCAAGTTCAACCCATCTGCAAGTCTTTAGAATCACCTTATAAAGATGTATAGTGATTCCAGGGTAGTTTAGGCATGAGTGTTGTAATTGTCACCAAATTGAAGTATGATGACGTATGAATCTACAGAGAAAAGTGAAAAGGAAAGGTGTCCATCTTCATTTAATAGAAGATTTCTTTTTCATCAGAAAGCTTTTTTGAGATATTAATTTATGTTTTGATCCCTCTTTTCTAATCTTCAAACACTTCCTTGCCTCAGGGAAGTTTATATGACGAGGGTAAAGTGAAAGTTATTTTTAATCTACTGACTTTGAAGCTTGTATTTTCCAAAAATCTTGGAGTCAATGAAGGTTAAGATGTAGACACTCAGACAGGTGTCCTGGGTATGAGGTGACCAGTGAAAAAGATAAAACCAAAGGAAATTTTTTTCTATGTTGTGCCCAGAAGGCTAGAACCCAACCAGCATCATTTCTCCCAGAATTTACCAAAGTTGTGGTTGGGGTAGAATAATACTCAGAGTTTAGAACCAACAGGGATTTGCAAGTTTGGACAAGGAATAGCTTAAAGATTTAGTGGACATCCTAATAAATTTGAATTTCACGGTGAATATTGAACTACTATTAGCATAGGTAGGCTCCATGCAATATTTGTGATATATTCATACTAAAAAAAAAATCATTGATCATATGAAACCCCAAATTAGCAGGTGTCTTAGTCTGTTTGTGCTAATATAACAACATACTACAGACTGGGATATATATAAATTTTATTTCTCATGACTTCAGAGGTTTGAAAGTCCAAAACCAAGACACTTTAAGAATTTTGTCCCATGAGGACTGCTCTCTGCTTCCAAGATGTTGCCAATTAAAACATCCTCTAGAGGGGAGGAATTCTGTGTCCTCACATGGAAAAAGGGATAGAAGGTCAAGAGAACTCTCCGTTCAACCTTAAGTCTTTTTATAAGGATGCTAATTCCACTCAGGAGGGAAAAGTGCTCATGGGTCTATCACTTCCCAAGGGCTATACCTCTCAATACAAATGCATTGGGGATTAAATTTCAATGGGAATTTTGAAATGGAGACCATCTTTCAAATCAAAGAATCAAAATTGCCTGTCTTTTATCTGGCAACCCTCACAAGATAGATTTGACTATTTATTATGACTAATAGAGATGTACCCTGGCTTCCATGACCCAAATAGCAAAAACGTCTTCTGGCCTTTGAGCAATAGGAAGACCCTCCTATAATGACTAAGATATGGTTTCCACCAGTGGACCAGATGGCAACTCAGAGAAAGATTTAATTTATTTTTAAAGAAAAATAAAGAAATTGAACATTTCTTGCACATCAACATGGCACTGACACGTTTTCCAGGAGATCTTAAGTAGGGTGTCTGTCACTTTCTTATAAGGAGATGAGGATTTTCCTTAGGTTTTGCTCTTATTTTTCCTCCACAGTGACATGAGGTTATTTGTCATGGTCTAAATAGAGTGTCACATTTCTGAAATAGATGAAGCTTCATATCACCAGGACCTTATTGGTTTTGATGGAAATTGCACTTTGTAATATTTCTCCTCAATTAAACGGTGGGTCTTGCTTTGAAAAGTAAATTATGTCATATAGTATTCAGCGAATGTATTAAAATCAGAGTAACTAATTATTCATGGAAAGTCAAATACTGTTAAGATCTTTCAGAAGTGGCTTATCCTTTCCACCTCTGCCTTCTGAAATAGGGAAAACAATCTGATACAAGATGCTCATGCATGTACTGAGCACACCATCACGCTCAGCTGAGGGTCTTTAAGAGAGCCACTTGCTTCTGCAATCAAGCAGATCAGCCATCCAATGGGTCTGGGAGGAACCACAACTTGAGACCAAATGTGAAGGCAAACCTTTGTTCAGATCCACCTGAAGATGAAGTAAACATAAGCAGACTATAACGTTCCAAGAATCAGTTCAGCCCAGGTAAGATCAACATCCCTTCTTTCAATTATGCTATGCTGAAAGATTTGGGAGTTTTGTTTTACTATATTTTTAAATGAGCAACAGTCTTCAGATTCTGAGTCTGAATGCCTGCCTGATGCAGGCCTGGGATGAGCACAGAGCGCTGTAACTGCTCTTTGGGGCAGGTGTGGCACACATCCCCTTGTGGCTCACAGCTCCCCCCTTCCCCCTACTCCCCTATCTCCACCTGACAATTGTAAAATTTAAGGAGGGGATCCTTTCAGGGTGGTTTAGCTTCAGGCAAATGAATTCCTTCCGGGGGCCCTTTGAGCTTGGAAGCAGTTTAAAGGTAAGAAGGTTTGAAGAGTGAATTGAGTTCCCAAGAATAAACACGTTTCAAAGGAACCTCAATGAGGGACTTTGTTTATGCGCGTTTTATATGACATTTGCTTACTTAGTAATAACTCCTTGAACATATTGCCTGGTGTGATATAATTTATTTACATAATTCTGGAAAATCATGAGCAAACCCAAGGAAACCTTCTTGGAGAGAAGGAGAAAGCAATTTTATGAAAATTTCAAAATTATATATATATATATATATATATATATATATATATATATATATATATATATATATATGAATGAATGCATTTGAGTACAGTGCATGTGTGTATAAGTCCACAGATATAGACATGGGTATAGACATATACATACTTACAAAGATTTACATATATAGATATTTTAAGACAAAAGTAAATTTAAATGACAAGCCTGGTTTCTAGCCTGTTTTACTTTTTGCTGAATGATCACCCATGGGATTTAAGACTTTGGCAACCCTAAAAAAATAGATCTCATCATTGATTATGGTGGAATGTGATGGTGGTTTATAATTATTCCAGTTTCACCTTTTGCATATGTAATCATCTTTTTGCTAAACTGACCTGTTACAAAACTAGAGAAATCCTTAAAAGCACTGACCAGTTGGCATCTCTCATCACAGAAACATTGTAAAAGGAGGAGAGTTTACCTTTCATGGTTTCTGGGAAAAAAAAAGGGAATTTCTTCTCACAGTGTAGAGTGGTGAAGAAAAGGAAGGTAGAATCTCTCTAGAAGAATAAGTGACTTGTTCCCTTTCTTTAAAAAGTGTACTTTTCATTTCACCTAACATAGATCATAGGCTGCCGTATTTTACTTATTAATTTATTTGCTTCCTGTTTTATCTAACCCTTTTTTGCTCCCTTATTTCCTCCCCCCCTCCTCTAGCTCATTCTTTCTTTTTTTTTTTCTCATCCCCCCTTCCTTCCTTTCTTCTTTCCTTCCCAATTTCAGACTTTAGAAATTTAGGCAATAGAACTGGGAACAGACAAATCCTGATGAGAGAATTCAGGTGAGAGAAGAGAAGATGAAGAAAGAAATCAGGTGAACTTTTTCGTTACAGATAACTTGAATCATGCATGAGTCTTAAATACCAAGCCACAGATGGGAGGGCTAAAGATTTTGGTTACTTAGCAAAAAAGTTGTGTCATTTTGCTGAACTAACTCATATTGTTCTAGAAAAACCAAGACGGATCTATATTGATATTCTGCCATTCAGGTTTATTCTAAATTTTATAAATACTCATTTTGATTCTTCACTATTTCATAACTGATGATCATATTCCTAGGTAACATGAAACTAAGAATAATTGCTACTTGATAATCATTCTTTTTAGGATGCTGAAATTTTTTCTTGTTCAGAATGGGAGAAGATACTGAGAAAAATAATAAAGTTAAAATCAAATAATTGACCACGATGGAGAAAATAAGTTTAAAAGTGGTCATGATTGGTTTTTTCTCCATAATTGGATTCAACTTCCTTATAAATCTCATATTCGAAATGTAAATAATGTAAGCTACATTCAGATACTGGGACAACTTTTAAGCCTCTTGCAAGATCTTTGTATTTGTAGGACGTTAGAAGGGAAGCTTTGATGAGAAACTTAGAAATCATCTGTACCACACTTGAGACCAATAAAATGTCTTCTAGAGGCTTTGTTCTCTGATCTTGAGAAGATAACATACCAAACTACTCTAGAAGCTGGTAAAGTCAGTAACAAAAGCTTATGTACTGGGAGTGTGTTTAGGTATGGACTATTCATTGGTAGCCCTCTGCATCAACAATACTTTTCAAAATCTATTTTCCATATAAGAATTTTCACCTGATTTCTGTTTACAAATAATATCCACGCACAAAAATTGTTGATAACATTTTGGTTCTGCCACTGAAATAAGAATAACAAAATAAAAAGGTGTGAAAGCAGATGAAAAACTACAGCAATTTTTATGAGGGCTCCTTCTTTTATGAGCTCAACCTTTTATTCTAGAAATTCAATAATGTGTCGATTTTATTCATTAGAAACTCTTCTACTGATGTCTTTTGGGGTTGGGGTTGAGAAAGACTCTGCAAAGAGCCTATAGACTTATTTGTAAGACTGGATTTATGTTCCTGCTAAATCTATGGCTAGAGTGGCTCAGTATGAGTAACACAGTTATCTGTGTTGGACCAAAAATATCAAGAGAGGGATTTTAAAAAGATAGTTGAGAAAAAGAACTACTTGAACATCTGAGGAGGGCTTGAGATATAGTTTAGTGCTAGAGTACTTGCCTATCTTGCACAAGACCCTTAGCATTGAAAACTTAGAAATCATCTAAGCAATGGATCTCTAGCACTGGAAAAAGAAAAAAAAAGATGAGGGATAGCTTCTGAGGGATAAGAAAATTGTAGAAAAGGGTCAGTTGGATTGTTTTCTCAAACTTACTCTTGTCAAAATCAATCAATAATCCTTTAAGGAAACAGCTGCTTTTAAATCAAGTTTGAACAGTATATTGCATTTTATAAATGAGAACCTAAGGTAAGTTTGAGCCATTGGCATGCCTGAATTATATGGATTACAAGACATGTCTTTTAAACCTATATAAAATATAGTTTTAAAAATAAGAGCTATACCTTTCTATAAAAATAAGAACTATATCTTTCCTCTATAAATCTTCATGTCTTGTTGTTTTATGTGCAGTAGATGATGGTGGAAAGATTTCTAAGCTTATTGCTTTTCAGATACAGGGATATGAGTAAAATTCCTCAAAATATTACAATTGTTTATAGTAACTTCCATTTGTCAACTACCTTAAAGTTTATAGAAGATCTTCCCAGTTTGTTATCTTTGTATCATATCACTTTTATGTCTGCTCTGCAACAGAAGGATGTGCAAACATTATCTATAATCAGAAAGCATTCTATTTTGTAAGCAAGCATAAATTCACTCTAAACACCAAGTTGTTTTTGAGCCCAGATAGAAGTCTACTGGATACTGAGGGGTAGTGGTCTTTTTTTTTTTTTCTGTCTTGTTTAGTGTCTGCAAAATCTCTGGCTCCATCTGGTGGAAAGTTGTGAGGTCATGACTGAAGCATCATTATTCCTAAATCTACGTTATGGGGCCAACCTTAGTTCGTACCATCCTCCAAGGAATCAGAAGTAGGTCTTTCAGGATCTGAAGACTGAGTTACCTTTTAGGCAGACACATTTTCTCTTGCTAATGTGACTTCCTTTCCAGATAGAGCATCCATTTTGCAGGAAGACCTCTTCCAAGTAAAGTTAAAGAAAAAAAAAGAAAAGTAAAAAGACATAGGCTAAAAGAATATCCCATTCTGCCCCAAAGAACTTGCATTGTTCTTGTATATTTTACCTCACTTGATCACATAAACATCTCTCTTGAAGTAGAGAAGGCTGAGGATACTATTGTAGGAAAAATTGAAACTTACATTAAATTGAATTTTCTAATGGAGAAAAAATTAAAGAGGCAGAGACAAGACTAAAAAGTCAAGGGCTTTGATCCTATTGGCAATATTTATACCATACACATTATTCAAAACAGATAAATGACAAAACACTAATTTTCATTATGCTTCACAATATACATTTTACATATTTTAATGTCTTTAATATACAACAAAAATCAAGTTAAAAAGAACTTGTACAAAATAGGAAAAAATCAAATTCCAAAGGAAGAAGGGTATTAAATCAATTTTGATTAAATATTTTATTTTTTTAAATAAAAAAGAAAACATATATAAGTTCATTGTTGGGTCCCTTCTCAGAACCTTGAAAGAATTATGCAAGTTGAGAGCCTTGGAAAGTAAACCTCATTAGCTTGCTCACAAATCCATCTCTGGTTGCCTCTAAAACACCATGGTTAAAAGATTTAAAGTCTATTTGTCTATTTGTTCATCATTATTTCTTAGAAGTCGCAGTTACTAATCTTCTTCAATTTGCAGAATTGCATTAGTGATATTCTTAAAGGTCAAGACTATGGAGCAATGTGACTTTGTGTGTGTGTGTTTGTGTTTGTTTTGGTAACCACTTATTGTTCCATTGGAGAAGGACCAAAACCCAGTGGAGGTTTCAGGTAGTTTACTGTTGTTCTGTTTCTAAAGTTTGGATCTGACATGGTTGTAGAGGGAAGGTATGACCCACATGTGACAGCAACTAGATCATCTATGCAAATGGTGGCCTGGAGGTATGCCACAAGGTGGGCATTAATGTCCAGGGTGTCTTGAGGCAATGATTTGGCATGGAAAGCATTAAAAGTTTAGTGTACAGTCAGTGTCTTTCCATTCACCTTCTATTCTGTATCTATATCTTCTACCTTTTCTCTCTCCTTCATTCTCTTCTTGTCTTATGCAATAAAAAATAAGCCCGACCTGCCCAGACAGGATCAATAGCAGTGATTATCAACATCATTAACTTATATTTTGACATCTTTTAGTGTTTAAAAATCACTGTCTATTTCATGCATTTATTTTCAATCACTTGAAACCCTTGTCTTCCTTGATGGTTGAAGGAAAGCTCATCCTAGCTCGCTTCTTAACCATTTGCATACCTTCTCAAATTTGTCTATGACAGAGTCCCAACCATAGGGGCAGAAATGAGAGGATCTGGGAAGTAAGGCAACACATGGTGAGAAGGTAACTAAACCAGGCCTTGGGCATCTAAGAGAACCCTAACAGGTGTTCCCTCTGGAATCAGGAGTTTTCATTATAGTATGTTTGAAATGGACTGGATCACTTAGAGCAGTTTAAGGTTCTCGAGGTAAATAGATGAAGGACAGTACAGAGAATTTTCATATAGATTCTGTCCCCTGCATGCACAGGTCCCTGAATTATCAACATCCCTTACCAAACTAGTACATTTTTTCCAAGCAATGAACCTACATTGATATACCACCCAAAGTCCATAGTTTATGTTAGGATTTATTTGTGGTGTTGTACCTTCTATGGGTTTTGACATCTATCATTATGATGTCATATACAGTAGTTTCGTTGCCCTAAAAATCCTGTTCTTCATCTATTTACCTCTTCCTCTCCACTAACTTCTTCAACTACTAATTCTTCTACTGTCTCCTAGTTTTGTTTTTTTTGCAGAATTTCATAGAGTGGGAATTATATAATATGTAGCATTTTCAGATTGCTTTTTTTCCCACTTCATGATATACATTAAATTTTCCTCCATGCTTTTGTGGCTTGATGGCTAAATGATTTTTGTTGCTGAATAATATTCCATGGTCAGGATGTACCAGGGTTTATTTATTCATTCACTTATTGAAGGACATCTTGGCTGTTTGCAAATTTGGGCAGTTATAAATAAGGTTGCTATGGACATCTGATATGATTGATGAATGATAATGTGTGTATACACCTGGCTTTGTAAGGAACTGCCAAACTGTCTTCCAAATTATTTGTGCCACTTTGTATTCCCATCAGCAATGAGTGAAAGTTCCTGTAGGTACACATCTTTGCCAGCACTTGGTGCTATCAGTGTTTGGATTTGGGCCATTTTAATAGGTACAGAGTGGTACTTCTTTGTTAAATTTCCATATGTTTTGAAAACAAACTTGCAAGGTAGGTAGCATTTGTCTTACAGGAGATAAATGCCTTGTTTTGATTTCCTTCTGAATCTTTGCAGATGAGAAGGGTTTCCTTTCTTCTTTTGCCACTAGCTAAGGGCCAAATCACTGGCATCTTTGGATTTCAATTTTCTTACCTATATAATGAAGAAATTGGAACTTTCTGCATCCTGACTACACATTAGAATCACCAGGGATATTTTTGGAAAAAAAAAGTATTATTTCCCACTTAACATAGATTACTTAAATCAGAAACTCTGGGTCAAGGCTTTTACATATTTTTATCTAAAGTTTTATGAGATTTTAGTATGTAGCCTTGGTTGAGTCTTACTGGCTAAAGGACCTATAAGTTCTTTTTTAGTCCTTAAATTCTTTGGCCCCACAATTCAGTGGTACAACCTCCATTTTATTCCACTTCAGGAACATGCATTCCAACTACTTGCTAACTGGACCTCCATTCTCAGGAGCCTTTGTAGAGCTCCTCAGCTATAAATTTCTTGCTTCATTCTGCATTATATTTTCTCCTGCTTTGCTATTATGGAGGCAGTAGGGAGGAAATCTATAGTAGGACATCTTTTAAAGTTCCTAAATCCTCCGTTTATAAAGAAAGATCACTACTTTGAAGACTTGCAATTCTGTTTGATGAAAAGAAGCCAGTGCCTTTAGTCTTCCCTCATGTCTTATACACACAAAATATGATTGAACCAGGGAAAATTAATTATCATGGTAAATGCTGCCTTGCTGCCCTTTAATGCAGCTCTGTGGCACCACTGCAAATGTGTGTGTCATGCCAAGCTGAGCCCTTGATATTGCATGCCAATAATTTGTTTCTCCATGGACAACTTCCTTTTCCACGCCTTTGGAAGTGATTCCAAAACTATTTTTCCTGCCCCCCTAATCATACCTTACTTATACTGTATTCCAAGAACATCAATTTGTAGCCTTTTTATGGGAAACATGATAGGGTCTTTCACCAGTTTTCTCACCTTTCCCACCCCTACATTACCTGTATACATTTATTTTCTGTATTGCACAATGCTTATTATTCCTTTGTATCCTTGATACTATACGTATTTACTTCCTAAGGATCTTTGATTGCATTCTAATTTATATTGAACTGTAGCTCAGGATGATTCTAGGTTTTGACCTTTAGTCTCTTTTTGGATATGTCCACTTGAATATCTCAATGGCAAATAAAAAATAGTTCCAAAAGGCTGCTCCTGACTCTGCTTTGATTGTGGACCAAACTGGAGTAGTCATAAGAGGGAAAGGCCCTCCATTTGGCAACTCTTATTGGTCATTAACATTGTAAACTAAGTTTTGTAAATATGCATACAGTACAACCCTACCCCTGAGGAACACACAGAACTCCCTAGTAGTTGAGCACAAAAGATACATGATATTTATTTCTCCTACATTTGTCCTAATACACAGTCACCAAAAAGGTAAATAAGCCATGCAGAATAATGCACTGGGCACATCATAGACATTCCGTCCTGGTACTTAAGGAGGAAGAGAAATTTGAGAGAAGCCTTAAATTGTTCAACAATTTCCATGTAGTTGCAAAGTTGGCATTCTCCATGAGTAAACAGCAATGAGTAAACTTGGAATAGGCAGAGAAGAGTTTAGGGGCTAGTATGCAAGCTTCTAAATTTGTGGCAAGGTATTCCATGTTTTAACAGTGACTCACTAATCTCCTATAAACTAATTCACAATGAGGTGTCAATGGCACCATGACTCCTCTCCTAGGACATGAAAGGAGTTTTTGAGAAGGATGTTCCCATCCAAAGAATGGAATCTCCAATGATAGAGGCTTCAAATAGGAGAACAGGATGATTTTAGGGCGATTTGAGGCATAGAGAAAACTTTCAGCATCATCATTCAAACCATACTGCAAAGGCAATTGGGGCGAGTCCCACTGAAAGATGAGCTGATAAAATATTGTTGGTCTTGGAGTTGCTTTGTTATTGTTATCGCTATTTTTAGCTATTTGGGAATTGCTGTGCTTTTATGGAGATGTGGATGGATTTGAAAATAACATGGCAATTGTATGTGAGTCTGTGTGCCTGTGTCTGTATGTGACTGTGTTTGTGCCCTGGGGCGTTCTAGGTGAAGGACTCCCTTGAAAAATTTGAAACAAATAAATAAAACGAGAGCTGACCTAAATTTTTTGCCCAAACTGGAACGGAGTTCAAACTTTTGAGGAGGATCAAAAGCTTGATTAACTGTTGTTTATTTGTTTTGAAAAACTTTACTTCTCTCCAACTCAAAAAAGTAAAAGTGATCAAACACTACACTCTGAGAGAGACTCTTGTCTCAATATTTCCAACCGGGTTGAAACCAGAAAGTACTTGTGAGGCAACTGGGAAGCACAAGTGCCTCGTAGCCCAAGGTCCAAGATCCCAGGGGTTAGGAGAAGTTCAGCTCAGTTTCAGGTTGGCGTCCAAGGAAAACACCCATAGTGTTGTTTTCAGTAGAACTGAGATCCTAGAGGGCAGAAAACATCATTATGTGAAACAGAAAAAAAAAAAAAGAGCAGGCATTTGTGTTTTCTACTAAAGTCTGGGAGAAAACACATTTATTCATTGGTTGAAAAGTAATAAGAGACTCATGGGATGTGTTGAGACCTGGGGGTTAACTTGAGGCAGCTGGTGTAAGGCAAAGGCTGAGAGGGACAAGTCAGAAGATTTGGAACTCAGATGCTTCCTTCACAGCTGTGTGACCTTGGGCATGCTGTGTGGCTCCCACAGAATTTGGTATTTACATCTGTAAAGTGCTCACTCATTCAGAATACCAATGCCTTGTCTTGTACAACACATGTACATAGGCAAATAACTTCTTTCTAAGTTTGGTATGGACCAGATACACCCTTGAGAATAGCAAAATTCAGGAGGGAACTTAAGACACATACCAAAGTCAATTTTAAAAATAATATTAAGAGCCATGAGAGTTTGTAAGAAATAGTGGGTAATATGGATTAGCGGTGTGCTTTGGAAGGCTTCATGAAAATGGAATTAACAATATATTCCATTTTGGTGTACAGAAATCCACTGGATGGAAGACATTATAAGAAGAGGTAACACCATGAGAAGGTGCCATGGCAAGAAGAGCAGGGTTCATAGCAGTCCTGAGTAGGTAACATTGAGTATTTGAACTGAAGATAATTTTAGGAGATAATTTTTAGGAGATAATTTTAGACAAATTATTGAGGCCAACAGATGGATGTTTTTGATTTTTAAACTGATAGCTTGGGTCTTATTTTATATGCAAATGGGTATATATGGAGTTTTGCTCAGAAGTGTGAATAATTGTAACCTTTTCTCAAGATTAAATTCATAATAGATGATGAAATACATTTGAAGGAAAAGTTAAAGGGAGAAACTAACCTGTTAAAAACTCATCTCATTATTATTATTATTATTATTATTATTATTATTATTATTATTATTCGGTACTAGGGATTGAACTCAGGGACCCTCAGCCACTGAGCCACATCCCCAGCCTTATTTTTTGTATTTTATTTAGAGACAGGGTCTCATTGAGTTGCTTAGCGCCTCGCCTTTACTGAGGCTGGCTTTGAACTCACAATTCTCCTACCTCAGGCTCCCAAGTTGCTGGGATCATCTCATTAATTTTTAGTGAAAGTTTGATCAAGCCAAATATCATGCTTATGGAAAGGATGTGGTGCATCTCAGGGTTAAGATTCAAGTAGGATCATGAGGATTTGGCAAATGAGTGGCCAACACAGGAGGCAGAAGAGCCAGAGAGAATCCTTAGGCTTCAGTCTGGAATTACTTGGGAAGTGGTGCGATTTGCTTGTGGAACTTGAGATAGCATCCAGCTGAAGAGAGTAAATGACATCCAGTGAATGTGGGAGTGTGAATGAAGACCTAGGAAATGACTGGAAACCAAGATGCAGAGACATTTACACCAACATCACATGCAAGAACTTGATAAATGACATCCAATTTTTTTTTTCCTAGATCAGATGCCAACATTTTTTTCTGAGTTATATTGATAAATCTTCTCATGTGAGCATGGCTATTGGAAACTAGACTTTGTCACTGGACAAAGTAGACCCATTTCTACTGAGCTGATGGAATACATACACCTACTTGAGTTCTTTATGTCTGATTTAACCTCTGCTGCTCACTGCCTACTCTCAACTTGTGATTTTTATTATGACCCAAGTTTATAATGTCTCCAACCTGCAACTCCAATATTAATAAAAGTTACTAATTATCAAATGTTGCCAAAATTTTCCAAATCAAAATGATAAGTACTAGGCTATTGTTTGCTCTTCTAAATTTCTAACTTAACTCTTCAAATAAGTCATGTATCTCAGGGATCTGGACATATCATTTTAATACTTTCCCCAAATGATGTACATTTTAATAATGTATTTCCAAAGAAGATTCCAGGAAAATATCAATGCCAAGAAAACATAGGACATTCTTTCCCTGTATATATCACAATTTCTCTTGTTTAATAATCTTCATCAGACTTCACATGGATTATGTGGAAACTATTTTTATATTCAAAGACATATGAATAAATAAGATACCAAAATTCTGCAAGGCTTATGACTAGTCTTAGGATTTCATTTTAAAACATTGTGCTTGAATGACCTTTGATATATTGTACCAGATTTCAGAATTACACCTTGTGGTATGAGAATTCAATAAGGTGTACTACAATTCTTTGTATGCCATAAATAGCTAAGGAATAGAAAGCATTGTGACATTGGATAATAGTAGAATATAGACAAAGTATTCACTATAATCTGGAACATCAGAAGTAATACTTATCATAGTAATTTTAGGCTTATTTTTGTGATTATTTGATTAATGTCAATAACCCACTATCAGATTGTTAATTACATAACAAAAAGTGCATGTCTGGTTTTGTTCATCATAGCTTGAGTAAGTACTGATTTACTTAGTATATAGCAGGTGCTAAGCAAAGAATTTTGAATGAAATGAATATTTTAATGCTTAGTCAATTAGGTGTAACAAAAGCAACCATTTTAAATTCAAAACATTTTTTTCTAGTAAAATTTATTACAAATGATGGTGCAAATCTGCTGGAGTGATTTGGCACATCTTAGAGATGAAATATCTATGGCAGCAAAATGAATAAGGAAAGATAAATGAGGAAACTCTAGAGATTTCCTGGCCCTGTTTTTTCCTGTTCTATAGCTACAGCAAGCCGATACTGACTTTGATTAGCTACCAAATAAACATCCCTGTGTTTTAGTGTTCTTTTCCCTTTGCATTATTCCTTGTGTGCTTCTATGTAAAGTGCATGATCTTTGAAGAACCAATGGTACCTGGACTTCATCTCTGTTTCATTTTTCCTTGAGGTTTTACCTTCATCTACAGAATACTGTAGAATTTCCTCAAAACTTCATCAGCAGCTTTATAGAAAATTGCTCTTGCTGGTGCTCAACACTACCCCTTTCATGAACCTCACATCCTGTGGCATTTATATAAACACTTCCTCTTTATTTTCCTCCTTTTAAAAAACACTTTATTTTTTCAATCTACTTTTTTGTCCCTATCTCAAACAATCTTAAATATGGGGACTTTCTGGAAGTCTGCAATTTCTTTTAGTTTTTCTGCATCATCTTTAAAGAGTTTTACCCTCCTTTTTTCCTGGAGCCAGTTTAAACAGCCACTTGGAGTATCAATTCTTTTACCTTTTTGTCACTCCTTCCCCTATATGACCTATTTTTGTCATTACAATGACCATGTACCACTAAAATAATTTGAGCTTCTCTCCCTCCCACCTCATGCAAACAAATACACACACACACACATACACACACACACACACACTCAATAATAGTGTATTAGTGTCTGGGTTCACTACAGGAACAGAACCAGTATATATATATGATTATAAAAAGTGGATTTATTAGATTGGCTTACATAAGCAGATGTTGAATAATCCCACAATCCCGCAAAAGATGTCTAGGCTAGAGAGCTGGAGGAACCAGTAGCTGTGCAATCCAAGATGCTGAAGCTTTAAAACAATAAGGATCAATGATGCTAACACAGTCCAGGACAGAGGCTTCTGGAAACTCCCTAGAGAATCACTAGCACAGTCCACCTTGAAAGAGTGAAGGAGCTGGAGCATGATGTCCCCAGGTGATCATAGTAGCAATCAAGAGTCTTCTCAAGAAGAAGTGAGCCTGCATCTTCCTTGTTCTTCCAACTTTTATTCCATCCAAGCCTCCAACATATTGGATGGAGCTGCTCAAATTTAGGGAGGGTCACCACTTCAGTTCACTATCCCACATGCTAATCATTCTTAGACATTGACACACCCCACCCAGGAGCCTCTTAATCTCAGGCATTTATTAACCCAATTAAGTTGACAATCCAAATTAACCATTACAAATATTCTATGGTATTTTTTTTAATATTTATTTTTTAGTTTTCGGCGGACACAACATCTTTGTTTGTATGTGGTGCTGAGGATCCAACCCGGGCCACACGCATGACAGGCGAGCGCGCTACCGCTTGAGCCACATCCCCAGCCCTATGGTTTTACTTCCTATAATGATCATTATGCAACTCTCATGTTTCTGTCCCAGTCATAGTACTGGATCAATGGGCTTGATTATAGTTTTAGTGTCCCATGACCCTGCTCCTACAACACATGGTACAATACTACCAAAATTATCTTTCTAAAATGTTCATCTGCATTTGTCATTTCTTTCTCTACTCTATCTCTAAAGAGTAAAGTCTTAAGCCAATACTCTCTTGCACATATCATCTTCATTTATTAAAGCTTTTATTAGTGAATTATAATTACACATAGTAGCGTGGTTCATTGTGACATATAGGCACGTAACATAATTTGCTCCAATACATTCCCCAGTACTTTCCTTTTCCCTTCCCTCTTCCCTCTTCTGCCTCCTCTGTCTCCTTCTCTCTCTCTTTCTCTCTCTCACATGCGCTCACACACACACACACACACACACACACACACTATTCCATTACTGAATTATAATGTTAAATAAAAGTGAAATTCATTGTGATTTATTCATACATGAATATAGCATAATTTTATAATTTGGTTGATTTTACATATATCCCTGTTTATATATATCCCTGTTTTCCCCCTTTTCCTTCTTTCCTTTTTTTCCCCTTAATCTCCTACCTCTCTTCTGCCAATTTCCTTTCCAATTTTTCCCCTTTTAAAATCCATTTTTTTACCCTCTATCACTTAGCATGATGTTCCCCAGTTTCATTCATTTTCCAGCAAATGACATAGTTTTGTTCTTTGTGGCTAAGTAGAAGAACTCCTTTGTGTACACATAACACGTTTCTATATTTATCTTTTCATGGGCACCAATGTTGGTTCCATAACTTGGCTATTGTGAATTTTGGAATGCTCTATTTCCATGCTCTTAATAGCTTTCTTTGCTATAAGAAGCTTTTTAATTTGATGCTATCCTACTTATTGAACTTTGTTTAATTTCTTGCACTTTGGGGGTCTTATTAAGGAAGTCAATACCCACACTTATATGTTGGAGTGTTGATCCTATGTTTTCTTCTTTTTTTATATAATTTCTGGTCTAATTCATAGGTCTTTGATACACTTTGTGTTGACTTAAGTGCAGGGTAATAGATAGGAGTCAAGTTTTATTCTTCTACCAATGGCTATCCAGTTTCCTAGCACCAATTATTTTAAAGGCAGTCTCTTCTCCACCTATGTTTTTGGCAACTTTGTAAAAAATGACTGTATCTTTCTGCCTTCTGTTCTATTCCATTGTTCTTTATATCTCTATTTCTGCTAGCACAATGCTGTTTTTTTTTTTTTTTTTTTTTTACTATAGTTCTATAGTATAATTTGAGATTGTGTAATGTAATGCCTCCAAACTTGTTCAGAATTGCTTTGGCTATTCAGGATCTTTAATCATTCCATATGAATTTTAAGACAGTTATTTTCTAATTCTGTGAAAAATGTCATTGGTAGTTTGATAAATAAAGAAGTCAAATTGTTGCTGTTTTCAGATGAGGTGACCCTATACTTAAGGTGCCACCCCCCAAAAAAAGTGTACTAGAAGACTCCTAGACCTGATAAACAAATTCAACAAAGTAGCAGGATACAAGATCAATAGCTTTTCTATATATAACAACGAACCCTACGAAAATGAAATCAGTAAAATTTCCATTCTTAAAATCCTCAAAAAATAAAAATAAAACCCCGCCCAGGAATAAATCAAACCAAGGAGGTGAAGACCTCTATAATGAAAAATATAGACTACTGAGGAAAAAAAATGAAGTAATGCTTAGAAGAAGGAAAGATCTACCATGTTCTTGGATAAGCAGAATTAAAATGGTCTAAATAACCATATTACCGAAAGTGACCAAGAGATTCAGTGCAATTCACATCTCCTTTATTTTTAGTTTGTAGAAACTTAATAATATATTATTCACATTCCATGCAATTCACCCTAGTATAGTATACAATTCAGTGGCTTTAATATAAAGAGAGAGTTGTGCAACCATCTTCAGAATCAATTTAGAACATTCTCATCATGTCCAAAAGAGGCTCCACATCCTTTAGTACATAGGGCCCATTACATTTAGTCCCATAGGGCCAGTTTCCCCTATTTCACTCCAGGCATATAAATTCATTACTTGATTTTTTGTCTCTTTTTATAGATTTTCCTCTCATGGGCACTTCAGACAAATGGAATTATCCAATAGGTGATCCTTGTCTTACTTAGGATGAGGTTTTTAAGAATCATCCATAATATAACATGTATAAGTATTTAATTCCTTTCTATCATAAAATAACATTCCCTGACATCCATACACCATGTTTTATTTATCCATACATTTGCTGCTAGTCTCTTTTTGCATCCTACTTTACCTCCTATTTTATACTTTTCACTTTCACCATCTGAAATTCCTTTATGTCATTTTACCCTTACAAACTAAGTTGGAGAACTTGTTGTTAGAAATTTCCCTATTTTCAAGTAGACCTTAAAGCTGTTTTTGGTTTTCTTTCAATCTTTTATTGCTAGAACTGAATTTTTATTGATTGATTCATTCATTCATTCATTTAGTTTTGCCTAGATAATCAGTTCTCTTTATTGATAATATATTATGTTGACTTTTTCTTAGCATTGTAAAATTTAGGATTATAGGAACTATAAGTAATATAAATGCAAAAATGAACACTAACTTAAAATTTATGACATCTGTGATGTCATAGTCCTTCAACATTACACATGATCATTTTGCTTCTGGAATTGATATGGTACCTTTTATTTATACATGGAAAAACTTTATTATTGGTATAAATAGCATAATTTTTCTAATGTAAAAGTGATAAATGAGTGTAAATGAACAAATATCTTTGGCAATTCTACAAAATTAAAGACATTGGGCTCTCTTGTTGCCCCCCCCCCCTCCTCCAGGGATTGAACCGAGGGCCTTGTGCATGCTAGACAAACAGTCTACCACTTATCTACACCCTCAGCCCTTGAAGATATTGACCTAGGTGAGACTGGAAGGTACAAAGAATTATGGAAAATGATGCATAAACACAAGTTCTGATGATCTAACTTGTGATGACAGAAAATGTGAGCTGAACACAGCAGTAGAAACAACAGGTTACTTTGGAATGAGCTGCTACTAAAGGGATTTGGATTAGATAAAATTAAATTTGGTTCATAATGAACCAGCAGAATTTAAGTGAAGTAAGCCAATTCCAAAAAACCAAAGGACAAATGTTCTCTCTGATAAGTGGATGCTGATCCATAAAGGGAATGGGGGAGGCATGGAAAAAATGAAAGAACTTCGATTGGGCAAAGGGGAGGGAGGAAGGGTGTGTAGTGGAGTAGAAAAAATGGTGGAATGAGATGGACATTATTACTCTAGATACATGTATGATTGCATATATGATAGGACGCTACATTGTGTACAATCATAGAAGTGTAAAGTTGTGCTACATTTGTGTACAATGAATCAAAATGCATTCTGCTGTCATGTATACCTAATTAAAATAAAAAATAAATAAATTTTTAAAAAATACAAAAAAAAAAAAAAAAAAAACAAGAAGCAGAATTTAGGTAAAGACAAGACAGAAGGTTTTATAGCCGCTCTCCCTCAAAACCATATTTGTTGACAAGAGAAATCTTAAGTCTGATCCCAGTTTTTGTGAACCTCTGTGCCTGTTTCTTTAGTCTAGTTAATTCCATGCCATTATTGAACTCTACTATTATTCTCTTTTGCTTTGTGAATCTTCATAAATGGCTTGTGTTGCTTGGTCACTCTTCTGCCCTCCCTTTTTGGTTGTTTCTCCTCCTCCTCCTCCTCCTCCTCCTCCTCCTCCTCCTCCTCCTCCTCCTCCTCCTTCTTCTTCTTCTAATTTTAAAGCTTTTTTATTTGAAATGACTTTAGACTTACACAATGGTTGGTTATAAGAAAGTATGGAGTTCATATATATTCTTTTAGCTTTCTGGAATGGTAACAATTTATATGTTAGTTTTAATTATTGAATCGGGGAAATTAACCCCAGGCTTTCCCCACTTTGTTCTTTTCCTGCTTCAGAGGATCCAGTCTAGGATCCCACATTGCATTTTTCAAAAACAAAACAAAACAAAAAAACCTTTATTTTTAAAAGCAGCTTTAGGTTCACAGCAAAATGGAGTGGAAAGTACAGAGAGTTCCTATATACCTCCTGTCCTCCCCTCATATACAGACCTCCTCCCCTCTATTAATATCCTCACCAGAGGTGGTACATGTGTTATAGTTATGAATATAGATTAACACATCATTATCACCCAGAGTCCATCATTTAAATAAGGGCTCTCTACTGGTGTGATATATTGTATGGGTTTTGATAAATGCATAGACATATATCTACCACTGTAAAATAGAATCCTTTCACTGGCCTAACAATCCTGTGTGCTCTGCCCATTCACCTTTCCTTTTTCTCAACCCCCCACCTGCGCCACAACAACTGATTTTTTTACTGACTCCATAGTTTTCTGTTTTCCAGAATATCATATAGTTTTATGTAGCCTTTTCAGATTGGCTTCCTCTACTTAGTAATATGCATTTAGGTTTCTTCCATGTTTTTCCATGACTTGATAGCTCATTTCTTTTTTTAAAAATAATACTGAATTTTATTTACCTTAAAAACAGCAATACATGTTTAATTATTTTTTTAGGGTACAATTTTTCATATCACTTTATATAAAGTATGTTCATGCCAATTTATGCCTTTATACATGTACTTTGTTGTTGGTTTTTCATTACAATTCTTAATACAAATATATACCATAATTTTTGTATCTCTGTATATAAAGTATGTTGACATCCAATTCATGTCTTCATACATGTACTTTGTATAATGATGTCTATCACATTCCACCATCCTTGCTAATCCCCTACCCCCTCCCTTTCCCTCCCCCCCTCTTCCCTATCTAGAATTTTTCTATTCTTCCCCATGCTCTGCCTCCGTACCCCACTATGAGTCAATCTCCTTATATCAGAGAAAACATTTGGCAGTTGTTTTTTGGGGATTGGCTAACTTCACAAAGCATTACCTTCTCCAAGGCCATCCATTTTTCTGGTTGCTTCTTATCTACCAATTAAAACGTACTTCAAATCAAAATGTCTTCTTATAAGTTTCCCCTTCTCATCTTTGGCTCTGTTGCATCCTTCATTATAAGTCTATAACCCACTAAATGCAACACAGTCAATCTTGGATAAACAGGTGATTGAATGGATGAAAACTAAGCAATATGGCTATAAAATATTAGATAATCTCATTGAATCCCTTCTATTCATATTATCTCTTAACATTTATTTCCTCCATGTGCTATCTAACCTTTGGAAAAAATTTAGGAAAATGTAAGTGAAAGCAGATATTTATTTCAGTAACTTACAATACCTCATCAGGAATTTGTTAAGTTTTTTTTTGTTTTTTTTTGATATTGGGTGTTATAGTCAGCTTTTTTGCTTCTGTGACCCAAACACCTGATAAGGACAGTTAGAGCAGGAAAAGTTTCAGAGGTCTTAGTCATAGATGACCAACTCCATTCCTCTAGGTCTGAGATGAGGCAGAATATCATGGTGGAAGAATGTGGCAGAGATAAGCAGCTGGGGCTTGGCACCAGGAAGGAGAGAGAGAGAGAGAGAGAGAGAGAGAGAGAGAGAGAGAGAGAGAGAGAGAGAGAGAGAGAGAGAGAGAGAGAATTCAGCCCACAAAATATATACCCCAAAGATACACCCCCCATGACACCTTCTTCAGATACAATTTATGAACCTACTGTGACCATTCAGTTAATCCCCCTGATGGGGATTAACACTGATTAGATTAATACTCTCATAACACAATCACTTCACATCTAAATCTTCTTGCACTTCCTCAGAACAAAGCTTTTGGGGACACCATATCTAGACCATAACACTGGAAATTGAACGTAGGGCCTCACACATGCTAAGCAAGTGATCTACTACTGAACTATCCCCCAGTAATTCTTAAAATATGATCCCTGAACAAACCTTATCAGCTTCACCTGGGGGTCTGAGGGAAACAAAATCTCAGATGCTACCTCCAAATCTACTTAATTAGAAACTGGGCATAGAGAAGGGATGGCAGCCGTCTGCTTTAACAATCCAGATTGGTGATTCTGATGCGTTTTGAGTTTTGAGAAAAACTATGTTTTATTGAAGAATCTTATGATGAAATATGGGACTTGAATACAGTTTGATATTCTCATTTAGCTCTGTTCTATTTATTGTGTAATAGTAGCAAGCCCAAATAAAACAAAATTTAATACAGAACATTTCATAATCTAGAGGAACAAATCTTCCAGGAAACCCTGTTACATCTGGTATTTGTTTTTTTTTTTTTTTTTTAATAAATGTTTTATTTGAGAAGAGTTTTTAAATTTTGTCAAATGTTAGCAAGATAGATAAAAAAGAGTTCACATTATATCCCATACACACCTGTGTTTTTAACATCTTAAATGAGTACTGTACATGTCACAATCAACAACTCCATATAGACACCTTATTATTAAGGAGATTTTGTACTTTATTCATTTATCATAGCTTTTACCCCATGTCTTTTTTTTGTTCTTGAATCCTATCCAGAGAATCTCATTACATCTAGTTGTCATGTCTCCTTTGGCTTCATTAGATTGTGACAGTTTCCCAGAATTTCTTGTTTTTGATGAAGCTGAAAGTTTTGAGGAGTACCACCTGGCATTTTGTAGAATGTTTCTCAATTGGGATTTGCCTCATGTTCTTCTAATGATTAGACTGGAGTTTTTGATTTTGTGGGAAGGAAAACATAAGGAAAAGTGACATTTTCCTCATATCCAACAGACTTCTTTTGTTGATGTCATCCTTGATCACCAGGATGAACTTGTACTTGTCAGGATTCTCTGCTTAAATTCACTTTCGTGCCCACTCTAGCTGTATGGTGTGTTTTGGGGAAAAGTCATTATGCGCAGATCACATTGGGCATTATGCTCCAACCCTGGAGGGCTAGTTATTTATATCAGTTATCTGAAATTCCTTTGCACGAAAATAAGTCTGTTCTACCATTTATTGATATATTTAGATTATTATGGACTTTAGCATACTTATTTTATACCATACTTATAAAATACCTCTGTTGTCAATATCATGTTATTTTCTTTGCTGAAATCATGCCAGATTTGGCTTCTCGGGTTCGTGACCTTACCCCTTTGGTATTTCCCCATCTTTGTTTCATTGTTATTCTTGTTTTGTATATGTATGTATCTTTTTTGGTGCTTCCTTACTTCTGGCACTAAAAGGTGCTCCAGGGTCATCTTATGTATTCTCTTTTCATGCTACACAGTCATTCATTTCACCAAGGAGCCCTGTTTCTGTTTATTGGAAAATTTCATTAGACATTAATTTCTGGGCATTGGGTGTGCTTATTAGTTTTTTGAATGTCGTTGTTTTTAGGTTCTCTTTGTTGACATAGCAAGGAAATGTGTGTGTGTGTGTGTGTAAACCCATATAATAAACATATCTATACTTATTTATATGTATATCCATCTGTATCTATATTAAACTAAATATGAGCTAATGTCTCCAATTCTTATCTAGTTTTACATGGATCATTTTAGACTTCTCTTGATCTGACTTCAGTGTAACCTCCCATTCTTACAGTGAGAAATCCAATTCCTACCACCTCCCATACAGTTAATTGTTTAATTCCAGTATACACATAATGTTGTTTCAAAGATTTTCATCCATACACCCTGGGATACAGTTCTGCCAACTAGTGTTTGACATTTTCATGTAGCTCTTCTCTACTGACCACACTGGAATGACAATTCAAACCAAAGCTTAATCTTGAGAATTTCAGAATCAAAAAGAATAAATCCTCCAAGAGACTCTAATATATAATACCCAGGCTTGTTTATTAAATGAGAAAACAAAAAGATTCAATCAACAAAAGGATAAAGGACAGAAACTTCATCAGACCCTGGTATTTCCTGAGTTCATTACCAGCAACTGTGGGTACATATGCAAGTTCCAATTTGTTGAATCATCTGTAGATTTGAAATGGCCTATCAAACTCGAACATAAATAAATAAATAAGCTCTAATACGTGGAAAGCAATGACTATAAACTGATGTGGTGTACTTCTTCCTAATTCCAAAGAGGAGCACCATGTAGAAAGGGGCTCACTTAAATTTCCTAATGGTTCACTATTTTTCATGTATCTTTCAAGGAAAATGAAGTTCATATAAAAGAAAAAACTTTTTTTAAAAGCACATCATATTTCATTCACAATTCTTATTTAATATCTCACTTCATGATATTGGTCAAATTATATTGTTATATCACGTGCATGTATAAATATGTAACAACTAAATCCCACTATATTGTGTAATTATAAAAATTATAAAAATATAAATGTGGGAGAAAATCTCACCTATGCTAGAAGGAAACTCAAAATTGCCCTCCATCAGAATTCATCATTGTTTTTACCTCTCATGGTTCCATTATTGTGTTTCTCCATCGCGTTCAGTTATGTATGGCCCATGTTTCACTTTCCTGTTGACAGAATTCTTTCCTTGTCCAATCTTCACCAGAGATGCTCTTTAAGGATGGGAACTTGTGTTCATTATCTGGAATACCTGACATGCAGTAAGTGATCAATAAATATTGAATGGAAAACTGAAAAAAAATGGTGTAGAAAAGAACAGGCCAACACCATAATTTTTTATTTACAACTTTCTTTTATGAAAGTGAAAGATTTCCTAGACTTTATTTAGATAAATGGCTTTTTGGCATGAACATCATGCTTATAAAAATAAGTTCTCAAGAGATGGTCCCAGGAATGATACTGTACTTTGAGTTTCTAAAAGCCAAGTGACTCATGGTTCTTGCGATTTTTTTTTTTTTGAACATAGTATTCTTAAATACATCACTGGAACTAGGAATTAGTGACATTGTTTGGAAGTTATCATTTGTCGGATAATGGCCCAGCTGCATCACAGTGGACGTGAGGAGATTAACACACACACATACACGTGTACCCTATGGGTTCCAGAGTCACACCCCCAGAGATTTGAATGCAGCAGGTTTGAGCTAAGGCTTGGAAATCTGTCATTTAAAAATAGTATCCTAAGTGTTTCTGTTCGGAAATTGGATCACATCCTGCCTCACATTTTGGAATAGGTAGTTTAAAAAAAAAAAAAAAGATCTTAAAGCTCTGTTCTTCCATTAGCGAGAAGTGTCAGCACCGAGTCAAAAGTCTTCTCCCACATGTGTGTTACAACAGAAGTCTGGTCCTCACAGTCCCTTGGTGAATTTAGTTTGGTTTGCCTTTCCTCTGGGAGTAGCTCCAGACTGCATGGAAACACAGACTGGCTGTAAACTAAAATTTATATTTGGGACAATATGCAAAATACAGGTTGAGATAGAAAACCTGTTTTTAACACAGACCTGTTTTCCATAGCATAGATTTATCAGGACGATTCTTTGTTTTCTGTTAACAAAACGGCATGGTGTGTTCTTCGTGGCAAATACATCTGGGTTTTCTGGTGTTTTGGAAACGATGTCTAGCCTCCTATGCTCTCTACCTTTACGCCCTCTGATGTGCAGTCCAGTATTGAAACACCCAACCAGTCTGAAAACTCGTAGCCTCAGAGAACAGCGCCATCTGCTGATTACCCAGGACATAGCTTACTGGAGATCATTGCCTTGAGTCTGGGAATGCAGGAATCTTGAGTAAGGTTAATTAACTTTCTTTCCCTCCTGCCCTGCCATAATACCCTCCCCCAACCAACAAAGGTTCCTTTAGCTCATTGGATGAGATGAGCTAGCGTGAACAGGTGGGAGTCTTTGTTAGTTAAGAATGAACTTTGAGTGCAGTGGCTGAATCTTTGGGTAGACAACTTTACCTACAGAAGCTCATTCAAGATACATGAAAGCTTAGCACTTGGAGTACCAAGAACAGAGCTATTGAACAAACCACTGCACTTTTGCCCCTTAATGGTTTATGGAGAATATTCTAGAAGTCTGGTGACAGGGGGACTATGGGGAAATTCATTCATTAGTGATTTTCCTTTAGGCTCAATAACAGTAGCCACCCCCCCCGCCCCAGTTTGTGCGTGGTATTCTTAAATTCTAGCATGAGCCATTTCCTGCTGAAATGGGTCTCCCAGAACAAAGCAAACCCCAGGGAGGTCCAATTTTTGTTAGATCAAATCCTTAAAGAGATATACTATTTTTCCCCCATTGGTAATGCATTTATGTGTTTTCATGGAGAAGTGCTGAGAGAGAGAGAGAGAGAGAGAGAGAGAGAGAGAGAGAGAGATCTTGCACGTGTGTGTGTGTGTGTGTGTGTGTGTTCTCTAAGCCAGGCCTTTGAAAGATAAACATTTGATGTAGGGAAATGTTGAAAGTAAGAAAGTTATAAGCAGGTTTCATTACATTTTCCTAAAAATATTTGGCTTTCAAAATCAAACCCACTTAAAGTTTTCCTACTTTTATTTTCTTTTCTTAGTCATTTCAACATATTGTAGGGGATTTCACTGTGTCATAATAATGTTATTTTTATATAGGTTTTAATAGTAAAAATAAAGTGAGTGGACCCCACTGCCCTCCTTAGAGCTGGAGGTTCATTTCTCTGCCCAATTCTTCCCACACTCATGAAAAAAGTACCAGATTTTAAATTAAAGTTCAGCACTTAAGCTCTTGTGAGGTCTTGAAATACTTGATTGCTGTGGAAAAAAAATCTATAGCATATATTACAAATAATTGTGGAAATAAGTGCAGTGGGACTATTTAGGATTTTCCAGTTTGATTTTACATTGTAAAAGTAAAGCATTTTTATTTTTGAACCAAGTTTATTTTCTCTGTATGCAAAATGTGTGTAATTCAAGGACAGAAGTGTCATAAACACACTTACATGAAAAAAAAAAAATCTTTATTTCTAAACTTCCTAACTTTGGACCACATAATTCTGGGGGTGATTTAACTTAAAACTTTGCACATTTAAGTAAATCAAACATGATGTTATTGTAATAATAATTATTAAAAACAATAGTGACTTGTTTTAGAACTGTATTAGACAATGTTTTGGGTATGTGTCATTGTTCATTTAATGTTCATCATAATACTGTGAGCTAAGTACTATTGCCCTTGAGCACATAGAGTGGCTATGTGCCTTGCCTAGGAGTAAAAAAATGTATCTAGAAAATGGTGTATCTGATGGAGAAACAGGTAGAAATAAATGTATATATACATTACATATATATTACAAATAAATGTATATATACAGAGAGAGAGAGAGAGAGAGAGAGAGAGAGAGAGAGAGAGATGAAGATAGGACTTAATCCCTTCATATACTCTGAGGATACTTCATAAACTCAGTTCCTTAGAGGACTCACTTCATCTCATCTTATTCCTGGCCTTGTGATGCTGTATTGGTCTATCTGTTCCTCTTATTATCTGTCTACTTATTTTTTTAGCAATATGCCTATTGATATAACCAGATATAGATAAAAATTGATACATATATCATGTATGTTGTTGGAGGGGGGGAGAGAGAATGAACATACAAAAACAGAATATAGCTAAAAATGTTATTTTTCTGGTTCCATAGTTGGGCTATGGTGAATTGTAATGTATAAACATGAGTATGACTGTATCACTGTAGCAAGATGACTAATTCTTCATGATAAATAGCGAGGATTGGTACAGCTGGGTCATACAGCAGTCTCATGCCTGGTCTTGTGAGGAATATCCATACTGATTTCCATAGTAAAACCGTCATTTTAGTGGATAGCTCTTGTTATCACTAATTCTTGGGTCTACTCACCATTCATCCACTGACCCTTCAACAATCTGAAATATTTAGTGAATTTCTACTTGAAAGGAATGAAAAACGCAATAATTTTCCTCCTTTAATTTTCAAACCTTTACTAATCTCCTTTCCCTGTACTTTCCTTCCATCTCTTCCCTTTCCTTTCCTCCTTCCCATTCTCTTTTGCTTCTCTCTCTATATATCTCTATCTCTCTCTATTGCCATCTCTATCTCTTCCCTCATTAGAACCAAACAAAGGCATATTTTTTAATGGGTGAAATGGATTTATGATAGCTTTCCATCATGCCTTCTGCTCTCCCTTTTATATTTTATAGGGTTGATATATAGTTTTTTTTAAAAAAACTTTCCCTAATGTCCAAGTTATTTAAATATGTGGTTCATTTCCATCCACCCTGCCACCACCACCTTCCCCATTACCACCTGCATCAAAAGCAATTCAGTTCTCCTTGTCTGGTTCTAGTCTTCTCAACTTGAGTAGATATTATGAGACAAAATAGAGAGGAAATCAATGTAAGTTTGTTGCCATGGTCTAAATATGCGTTTACCCTCAAAATCAAAATGTTGAAAGCTATCACTGTAGTGACGGAGGTAGGGACTTTAGGGAGGTGATTCGATTATCAAGTGGAGCCCCATGAGTGGAATTAATGGACTTTATAAAAGAGACCCCAGAAAGCCGCCTTGCCTTTTCTACCATGTGAGGATACAGCCAGAAGTTGCTGTTGATGAACTAGGAAGTGGACTCTCCTCAGCAGGTAACAGCTCTCCTGGGGCCTTGATCATGGACTTGCCAGCTTTCAGAACTATAAGGAATACATTTTGTTACAGCAGCCTGAACTGTCTAAGACATCTGCTGATGAATTTGATGCCAATTATTTTCTAAAATGATCGACATTATAAGAAGGAAAGGGTCCTTAAAACAAATGGATTTATATTTGTTAAAAAATCAAAGGTTTGGGCTAGGGATATGGCTCAAGAGGTAACACGCTCGCCTGGCATGCACAGGGCACTGGGTTCAATCCTCAGCACCACATAAAAAAAAAATGAAGATGTTGTGTCCACCGAAAACTAAAAAATAAACATTAAAAAATTCTCTCTCTCTCTCTCTCTCTCTCTCTCTCTCTCTCTCTCTCTCTCTCTCTCTCGTCTCTTTTGAAAAAAAAAAAATCAAAGGTTTGATTTTAGATTTTTCTCCCAACATTTTATTTCAGGAAATTTCAGACAGGTAGCCAAATTAAATGAATCTCATAGAAACACCTGTGTATCCATCAGCTATATTCTTCCATTGCCATTTTGTTGTATTGCTTTCTCACAAATGTATCCACTTACCTATCTCTCCATTCTTCAGTTCATCCTTATCAATGTTGTGCATTTCCAAAGTAAATTGCAGACATCAGAGGGCTTTGTACTAAATACTTTAACAAGTATACCATTTACTACATTTTAATATTTCTTTTAAAGACAAAACCTGCATTAAATGAAATGGAACAAAACGATAATTATGTTTTGCTGAATTTGATAAATGTATATTTCCATGTAACCCAAATTTCATCAAAACAGAGAAAGTGACCATCATCCCAGGGAGTTCTCTAATAGTAATCAATTTTATGATTTTTTTTCTGACCATATAACTGCAGGTAAATGAAGTTTCTTTCTCTCAACATAAGATTTTTGAGATTCAGACAATATTACAGTCAGAGGTGCTCCATAGTTTTCGTGGGATTTTACTCCTGCTCTGGATTCTGCTTATAAGTCCTCTCAACTCTCCTTGTTGCTTTCTCTATTCTCTGCTTAATCTGAGTCTGCCTTTTTTTTTTCCTAATAAATTTTGTTTTAAAGTTCTAAATGCCATGGTTGCTTTTACTGTGAATTCCTACAGGACTTGCACAGTAGTATCAGAATGCACACATATCAGAAAGAACAAATTTCTCTTCTACAGAATTTAATAAATTTTACTAGTTCTTCCTTCTTGGGTGACTTTATTTCTCATAAATGGAGAAAAGAAAGAATATATGTGACAAAACTGAGACCAGCTGATATCTCACTGAGTTTGGAAGCATGAGGACAGAGCAGCAGCCTCTCAAAACCTGGCAAGTTGTCACTTGACTCTGGACAGAACTGGTCAAGATTACAGAAGCTGCCAGACCTCTGTGGCAGTGTTATAGAAATCGGAAAGGACCAACTTCTCTTTGCTAAGTGATGGCAGGTGTTGGGGAAGGCTATGGGAGTAAATGACTATGCACCCAGCACTGTGTAATTCAAGAACTGTCTTCAATGTTAAGGAACTACTTCTAAAATCATAGACCTACCAATGCTGTCCTGATGTTAGGAACCCCAAAGTCACCTGTGGGGTTGTGTCTATCCATCATCTCGGGAAAAGTAAATCTTTCCAGATTGAATAAGGGAATGTTTAGGGTAGGCAGTAATCTGGAAATGCAAGAAGTGAAAAATCAAAGGAACCATCAGAATATTTCAAGGGACTTAAGCCAGATCTTTCCTTGAGCATCTTGTTTGCCACTTAAAATAATTATCACAGATCTCATAATACAATTTGCAAAAAATATAAGGGATATATTTTATATGTTGTAGATATTTATTGTTTTTCTTCTTATAATTTGTGTAAAATCAGTTTAAGACTCTATCTGTTACTTGGGGTAAGATCAGGCATCTTTGCTTTCTTTTTGATCTTTGCTAAGATCAGAGTGGTTTCTATGGAGCAAAATCATGGCTTTATTATGGAATGACCATGTCTCTTTGAGCAATGATAACAAGCAGAGATCATGCTTAAGGCATAAACCTCATATTTGTGGGTGTATTTTTCTCTGTGTTTAAGAAAAAAATAACTCACTAGAGTTATTTTGAGAAAATCAATTTCTATAAATACATTTTACTGCACATTTATAAATTTATATTTCCCTTCTCTTGCTGTATAATTACTTTCCTATGGATAGTAGACATCTTCATAAGACTTTTATCCCTGACATTGTTCTCATCAGGCTATTCTTACACTCACAAACCTTCAGCTCTTCCCCACCTAAAGGTTAAATACTAAAATTCTTAGCATTGGCATTCAATGCTTTTCAGAAGCTGGCTCCAAACTATTTTTCTAATTTCACTCCATACAGCATTCTTTTCTAGTTTCCTTCTAGTTCTTTCCTGGTTCTTACAGTTTTTGCAATCTTTGCTGTTCCCCTACTTGTAAAGGATTTTTAAAATACAATTATTTTCTGCTCCAGTAGGGAGAGTGTGCCTATCCACCTCTGGCTTCTATGTCAAAAGATCTTCTGTAACCTCCCCACTCATTCTTTTTCTGTACATTATCTACCCTTTCACTTTTTTTAAGGATTATTTTAATTGTGAGAAAATATTCATCACATAAAATTTGCCATTTTAAGCATTCTTAAGTGTAGCCCTTCACTGATTTTAAGGACATTCACATTGTTGTTAACCATTCCCACCATCATTTCCAAATCATTTTCATCATCTCCCATTTCCCCCCTCCCCTAGGTCCTGATACCCGTTTTTCCTCTTTCTGTCTCTATGAATTTGAGTACTCCTATATATAGAATCATATCATAGTTGATATTCCATTTAACACAATGTCTTCATGTTTCATTCATGTTGTAGCATGTATCACAATTTCATTTCGTTTTAAGATTGAATCATTCTCCACTGTGAACACATAACACAATTTGTTTATATATACATCTGCTGATGTGTATATGGGTAGTTTGCATTTGGGGGCCATTATGCATAATGTCACCAATATGTATTATGATTTGGATCTTAAATATCCCCCAAAGGCCCATGCATTGAAGGGTTGCTCAGCAATCTGTGGCACTAATGGGTGGTAGTGAACCCTTTAGGAGTTGGGGTCTCATAGAAGGAAGTTAGATCATTGGGGATGTGCCCTTGAAGGGGATATTAGGAACCTGTTCACTTTCTTGTTTTTTTCTGCATCCTGGCCACGATGAGGTGAGCAACTTTGCTTTAAAACATGTTCCCTGCCATGATGTTCTGTCTCACCACAGGCCCAAAATGACAGGGCCATGAATTATCGGCTGTAACCTCTGAACCCCTGAGAAATGTCTATCCAAACTACCCAAATTTTTTGATTGAGTTAGTTTTTATTGTCATTGAATATTAGAAGTTCTTTATATATTCTAGGTATTAATCTTTTAATCAAATATGTGGTTTGCAAATATTTTCTTCTATTCCACAAGATTTCGTTTAAATCTGTTTTTGGTGTCTTCTAGTGTAATACATTTTTAATTTTGATAAAGCCTAATTCATTTTTTCTCCTATATTTCCTGTCCCTTGTTTGGTGTCATGTCAAGAAATCATCACCAAGTCCAATGTCGTGAAGGTTTTCCTTATGTTTTTATCTAAGTTCTTCAAAATTTAAGCTGTTACGTTGTAGGTCTTTGATCATACTTAGTTAATTGTTTTGTGTGGTATAAGGAGAGGGTCCAACTTCGTTTTTGGCATGGGAACACCTGGTTTTCCCTCACTGTTTTTGAAAAAAAATATGGCCTTACTTCATTAAATGGTCTTGGCACACTGTCAAAAAACATTTGACTATAACTGCAAGAATCTATTTCTGGACTCTCTATTCAATTCTACACATCTATATGCTGTCTTTATGCAAGTATCCACATTGTTTAGATTACTATGGCTTTGTAGTCAATTTTGAAAATAGAGGATATAAGTCTTTATCTTTGTTCTAAATTTTCAAGATTATTTTGGCTAATAATATGCCATGTGAATTTTAGGTTTGGTTTCCCTACTATGCTAAAATGCCTTCAGAATTTTTATGGGATTTCATTGAGTCTGCAGATTACCTTGAGTACTATTGACATCTTAACAATATTAAGTCTTTTAGCCCATAAAAACAGGATGTCTTTTCACTTACTATTCTCTTTCATTTTTTTCAGAAATGTATTATACTTTCCTGTGTAAAAGATTTTCACTTCATTGATTGAGCTAAACTCTTAGATATTTTTATCATTTTTAATGCTATTGTAAATTGGATTGTGTTCTTAATTTTTCCTGATTATTTATTATTAATTTATAAAAATGCAACAGATTTTTGTTTTGTTGGTTTGTTTTCTGCTTTGCTTGCTACCCTTTTGAATTTACTACTTTTAACAGTTCATTTATGGACTCTTTAGGATCTTCTACAAAGACTATCATGAAATTGTGAACAAAGATTATTTTCTTCTTTTTCATTTAAATGTCTTTCATTTCTTTTTCTTGTCTAATTGCTCTGGCTAGAACTCCAAATGCTATGTTGCCTACAAATGTAAAAGCAGGCATCCTTGTCTTGTTCTCAATATTAGAGGTAAAGCTTTCAGCCTTTTAACATTAAGAATGATACTATCTGTGGGGTTTTCAGTGGCAGTCTTTATTATGTTACAGTTGTTTTGTTTAGTTTCTAGTTTGTTGAGTGTTTTTGTCATCAGAGGATGGTGGAATCTGTAAAATGATTTTTCTGTATACATTCAGATGATCATTTTTGTATTTCATTCTGTTAACATGACACATTACATTGATTCATTTTCCTATGAATGGTGAGCCATTATTGCATCCCAGGAATAAATCTCACTTGTGTTGTAGGACCACTTTGAAATGCTGCTGAATTCAGTTGTCTAGAATTGTATTAAATATTTTTAAATGAATGTTTTAAGCTATTTTCATCTGTGGTTTTATTTTCTTTAGGCATCTTTGTTTGACGTTAATATTAGGACAATGTTAGCCTCAAGAATGAGTTAAGAAATGTTCTCTCTTATTTCATATTTAGGAAGAGCTTGAAAATAATTAGTGTTAGTTTTTCTATGCATGTTTTGTAGAATTTACCAGAGAAACCATCAGGTCCCTGAATTTTCTTTCTTGAAAAGTTTTTTGCTTACTGATTCAATTTTCATAGTAGTTTTGATCTATTCTGATTTTCTGCTTTTATGTGATTTAGTCTTGATATGTTTCTAGAATTTGTATACTTTATGTATGTTGCCTAATTTGTGGGGACACAGTTGTTCATGCCACACTCCTGTAATTTCTTTTGTTTGGATAGATTTCATAGTAATATTGCCACATTCATGTCTGCTTTTACTTGAGAGGAAAATATAACACCTTTTTAAAGTATTTGGCCAGGTAGGATATTGGACCCAAAAAGAAAAAGGAAAGGAAGAACAGGAAATATTTGGCCCTGAATTTCTTACTGAGCTCAGGCAAAATTTGTGATGGACATCTAGATGTGTGTCCAGTTCCACATCCCAAAACAGATTTCTAGATATATCAAAAGTCAGTATTCTTTGTTAATCTTTTTGTTATTGTGGTCAACTTCTTTCCCTGAAATACGGACATGATTTTTTTTTTTTTCCTTTAGTGCTATTTCCTGAAGTATTTTGGATCCAAGTTCTATGACTAAGATAACCCATGTGGAGCCCTGACTATGCATCACTTGTTGTTGTTTTTCTTCTTCTTTGGTACCAGGGATTGAATTGAGGGGGCACTTAATCACTGAACCACATCCGCAACCCTTTTTATTTTGAGACTGGGTCTCATAAAGTTGCCTAGGTACTCACTAGGTTGCTGAGGCTGGCTTTGAACTTACCATTCTCTTGTCTCAGACTTCAGAGCTGCTGGAATTACAGGTGTGTGCCACTGCACCTGGCTTCTTTCTTTTCTTCATACATTCCTATTTCTGTCTTATGTATACACTTCATAAAATACTAAGAAGATATCAGTGAAATTAATAAATCCTAATAAATCCCAAGTATTTTTCAAAATCCAAAGTTTCCCAAGTCAACACTCAAAAAACAGTCTGGTTTTGTTTGTTCATTCTTTTTGCCCCATTTTACCTTTTTTTTTGAGACAGTATCTTGCTAAATTACTGAGGCTGGCCTTGAACTTTCAATCCTCCTGCCCCAGTCTCCCTAGTCCCAGGGATTGCAGGCATCCGGACTGCATTCCTAAACTGCTGAGGTAGCAGGCTTTCCTGTACAACTGAGTCAGGCAACCATGTGATCTGCTAACTACCAGTTTCTTTGTCCCATTTTACCTTAACCAAGGCTGTCCTTGCCAAATAAAAATGAAATTTACTCCTCATAGGATTTCAGAATCCAGAAGCCAAAAAGGACTTAGAAGCATGTTGTAAATGCTACAGAATTTATCTTTTTTTTTTTTTTTAATGGTTGTTTTGCCATGTTGAAAGCCAGGTAGGTTAAAAAAAATTACAACATGTCCTCAGCAAATACTTAGAGATCTTATAAAAGGAATTTACTAGTTATGTGCTACATATCTTAATAAAAAATAAGGGATGTATCTGAACAGTTCAATTTATAGAAACTTTTCCGGGTAAACTTTCTACCAGCTTTTCCCAGTAAATAACATTTATTAACATTTCTTTTTTTTTTTAATGCATCAATGATCAGAGTTTACCCTTCCCCACCACTTCTTTTTAGTTATCTTTTCTTCCTTCCCTTTATTTCTTTCATTTTTCCTTACCTACCAGATGGTGGGAGGCCTTAGGAACCATTTACACTAATTATTTTTGTTTCTTCCTCACACAACACCTGAAGAGGACATGCCATTTATAGGAACAAAATTACTCAGAAACACTCCCAAGCTTTTTAATCAAAGGTCAGTATACATATTAGCTGGGAGGGCAGGAGGAATCTTCAAGCCCAGGCACCTCTTTTGAGTTCACAGCTGGGATTTATGCAGCTCCACGCTGTTGGCCTGGTCCCCTTGGTTACCCTTCACCTTGCTCATAATATCTAGAGGGCATGTCAGGGCCCATCTCATCTCCCTACTTCAGTGCATGTTTGTGGAGGATCAGCTGTTCCCATGGTACCTGGGCCCAGGGATTTCTGCTGGAATGTATGGCGTTTCCCAGATCCCAGCTTCCCAGAAACAGCTCCAACACGACCCAACTTCTGTTTCCACTGAGTCTTTCTAGGATTTCTGGATGCTACTCTGACATTTTCACACTCTGGGTCCAAACCCCATTACAAGTTGCAGATTCAGGAATTTCTCCCCGTTACCTGACTGCATTTGCTTTAATAGGCTATTTGTTTTTCTCTGCTATTTTTCTCCCTTTAGAGTAATCTTAAAAGAACTATTAGTTGTCACTTTTACATTTTAAATCCTTGTGAGAAAGTTTTCTGAACTATGCTTCTTCCATTAGAGAACGTGCAGAACTTCATGATCTTGGTGGAAGCCACCCCCCTCCCACACCCCATGTCTTTATCTTATTTTTTTTTTTTTTGGCTAGGAGTTTATTACCATGTAAAGAACCCAAACTGGATGACCATGGCTTTCATGTAACAATAAATATAATGGGGAAATGTTTTTAATAAAAAATGAAATGATGGAAATGACCTCCTGAAGTTAAGTATGTGCATAGATGCAAACACCACAGTAAATTTCAACTTTGTGTACATCTATAAAGCACTGATTTTAAAAAAAATTATAAATAAATCAAAGGAATATCTGTAGAGTAGAGGAAAGGGAACAGAGAAGGGAGGAAAATAGGCAAAGGGAAAGTACTGGGGATTGAACTGAAACAAATTATACTTCATACCCATATGATTATGTCAAAATGAAGCCTAATATTATGTATAACTATAGTGCACTAATAAAAAAGAAATCTTTAATTTCTCTACTTAGAAAAGTATGTTACATGATAGTTCTATGCTCTAAGTCTGAAATGTTGATTTGAAAAAAAAACTTTAAAATAAAAAAACTTGGAGAGTAAAATAAAAACTAGTTTTAAGAGAATTAACTTGGGAACCACTAAAAATGCAGTTCTTTTTTTAATATATGGTAGATGGTTCATATATATATATATATATATTCCTTCCATTGCAGAATATATATATATATATATATATATATATATATATATATATGTACAAATATAGATATTTGTACTAATACTTTACTTACTATTTATCTGAAATTCAAATTTAATTGGATGATATGTTTTACCTGCTAGATTAATTATTGGAAATTTCATTTTAGTCATGTGTGGGTAGGGGTCCAAAATGGTTATAATTTTTAAAGCTGTCCTTTGCATGAACCATCTACCATATATATGAGCCACCATATGTATACACACACACACACACACACACACACACTGGGGATTGAGCCCAGGGGCACTAAACCATTATGCCACATCCCCAGCCCTATTTTGTATTTTATTTAGAAACAGTGTCTCACTGAGTTGCTTAGCACCTCACTTCTGCTGAGGCTGGCTAGCCTCCAGAGCCATTGGGATTATAGGCGTGCACCATCACACCTGGTGGTTCTTAGACATATTAAAGAGGAAAGGGAAAATAAAATATCTAAAAAGCTGAGATGCCCAGATAAATTTGAATTTCATAAAAACAATTAAAAAATGTTTAGTGTAGGAAGAATCACCAAATGTCATGAGAAATACTTATACTTTATTTACTATTTATCTGAAATTCAAATTTAATTGGATGATGTTTTACCTGCTTGCTTAATTATTGGAGATTTTATTTTAGTCATGGTGGGTAGGGGTTCAAAGTGGTTATAATTTTTAAAGCTATCCTTTGCATGAAAAACTCTGTATTATTATTTTAAGACAGAACACACACACACACACACACACACACACCCCTATAAGAAAACCATGATGGTTATTCCACAGTTTGTGTTTCTGGTAGATTAATACTATAAATGGAGGGAAGTATCTGAAGTTAACAGAAACCAAAGTACATCTGATCTTGTCATTGGGGATCCTGAGACAGGTGGTAAAATACTCAGACGTTTTTCAAATTGCAGGCTGACCTCCAGACTGGTGGAATCACCAACATCGTCATCATGATCATTATGGGCTGGAGAGCTGGGACATTTCTTATCAAGATGCTCTTGTCTCCACAAAGGAATGATATATGAGGAGAATATACTTACCCTGATTTGAACATTATACGGTGAGTATATGTATTAAAGTATTACATTATAACCCATAAACTATAATTTTTATGTAACAAATAATTTTAAATAAAGATGTTCTTGTTACCTTTTATGATTTATACTTATGTATCATGAGTTATAGGGAAAATCTAAAATATGATATGAGTTTGAATAGCTTTTAAAAACAGAATACAATAGAACACACAAAATAAATCCAAACAGAACATAATTCATTTATAAAGCCCTTGGTATGATGCCTGGCTGTGGTAACAATAAATGAGATAGAGAACCAGGTCTTGAAGCAGTTAAATTAATGGTTTAGAATCAAAACAATTTATAGCAGACTTAGATATCTCATAAGTTGATTAACACACAGCTTTATAGGCAATATACCAACCAGTGTAATAGAATACCTGGCTTACCAAAAATTATGACAGTTGAAAAAATTAATGCAGAAGCCTTAATTTAAGGCTTCATAAAGAAGAAATCCCTCTTATGCTCTGTTGAAATGGCATGGGCTGGTGACAGGAACATGGCATTAAAGCTCTATGTACTTACTGGATTTATTTAATTAAGGACCATTTAAAGCATTTAATACTACATGACAAGGCCATTGTCACAGGAAGCCTTTTCTGAATTCTTTTTTCCTTTTAGAGTGCTCATTGTAACCAGTGTAACTTGGACTAGTTGTACTATGTTATGTGACTCAGCTCCTTTGACAGGTGGGGAAACTCCAGCTTCCTTAGTGTTGATTGTCTATTTCCAAGTCTCTCATGAAGTTTTTTTCGAGCAGTGGCCACCTGCTTTAATCTCTCCTTTTCTAAACATCCATAACACTTCACACTGGATGAGGTACTTTATTATTACAGAAGTTTCTTCCGAATGTTTAAATCTGGTAGCTCAGTAGTAATAGTTGGGCAGCAAAGAATATTCCAGGGATACTTTACAATTCCCCACAATGCCTCCCTCATCTAGATGTGGGCTTAAGACTTTTATTACCTAGTTGTTCAAGTTGGAAATAACTTTGAAGATCACCGCACAGAAGTAAGCCTTGTGGAAAGCAAGTAGCTTTCATGGCACCATGGGTGTACCCTGATAAATAGCCAAATACAAAGTAAAACCTTAATGGTTTAGTGGATTTAATGGTAATTATTCTTTCTGGTTCACTGCAAATTGTTTTTCTGAAAATTAAATCTACTATACTATGAAAGAGGCTTTCCTTAGTATTCTGGTTTGTACAAAGAGAATGAAGGCAGAGCACCTGCTCTCAAGGATCAGCAAATTCAGGTGTATAGTTAAGGCAAATGTGAATGAAGATTAAATTAACAGGAGAGTTGATTAGGCAGTATGAATGCTTGCCTCTTAAGGGCAGCTGTCAAAGATTTGCTTACCATCTTCCATAGAAGCTTGTTTGCTCACTCTACTAAATATAAAATGGTGAATGTAGTTGGATCATTCTTTTGATATAGTTTCATATGATGTATTAGGTCAATAATATTAATAATAATAATATGACAATAGCTACTTATAAAGTACTTAATACTTTCCACACAGTATCATCAGAACTTTATACAAGTTAACAATTTAATCCTTTCAACAGAGTCCATGAGCTAGCAGCTATTACCCACTCCTCATGGATCAAAAGAAGTTAAGGAACTTTCCCAAGTTCACTAAGCCTTTAGGTAGCTGAGACTGGCTGGCTCTGAAGCCTGTGCCTTACAATAATTCTATTCTACCTTCTTTCCTTCTGCATTATCAACTCTTATTGTGCCTTCTAAAAATATAAATTCCAGCAAAGATTTCCTCTTCTTTTGTCTCTTTAGTTTATATTCAACTAAAAGGAAAAACATCTGGTTAGTAAACGGTTCCTACAAGAGATGCTCTGTTTCTGGGTAATCAAAATTTTATGTCTGGGAGGCTAAAGGAGTACCTGGCAAGGTCAGATTATAAGAGGTGGAAGCAAAAGTTAAACCAACATTAATGTTCCTGACAGTTCATAGGCAACAAAGAATGCACAGTGCCTTGGGGAAATACACCATCTTACTGGAAAAGAGGCATTTCTCTGTGAGCAACTAAGGTGATTTCTGCATAGAGAAACTGTTCAGTTCAGGACAAACAGGGGAAGTAGTGAGCTGTCTTGGACTTTAGAACATCTGTTGTAACTGCACCTGCCTCAGAGATTTCCTGGTTCCTATTCTCAAGAGAAAGTCAGTCAGCAGGAAATGAGGCAAGTGCACAAAGACTTTATGGAAAGAAGTGGTCCTTGGACTTAATTCCTGAAAATATTACATATTCCCTTTTTGGTTTTCACAGTACTTTATAAGGCAGCAGTTTATTAAGCAGAAGATGGGGAAGAAGAGAGGGACTTGTGCTTGGAAACAGATTTTATAGAACACAGCAATGGCATAGGGTCACCCATCAACTGGGAGACATTAAAGCACCTGGTGGGTTAGTCCTTGCTCTGACTCAATGGGTGACACATGGAATCAAAACATTTCCCCACTGACCAAAACAATGAAAGAATGCACTACCTTGTGTCTCCTGTCTTTCTTTAGTTCAGTGGTTCTCAGTGGTGAATCATCACCTGGAATCCTTGTCAAAATAGATCTATGAACCTGATGCTGAGTTTCTGCCTGCGTGTGTCTCGTGTGGTGTGTAGAAATCTATTTGTACAATTTCCCAGGCAATGTTGATGCTGGGTCTGGGGATTGTATTTGAGAACCATTGCTCTAATTAATTGAAACAATAATCACCCATGTTTATTTTTCTAGGGTCACTCCATCATCAGGATTACCTAGTGCCAGAGATTTTCACCTTCACTTTGTATTAGAACCAGTGATTCTTCACGTCTCCACCCTAGCCCCAACCTCAGCTCCAACATTGCCTTCCAATTTTGAAAAAAAAAAAAAAAGAATCAGTTATATTCAAGAGGTTCTCAAGAAGAAGCTGAGTGGGTCAAACCTGCCCAAGCTAGTACAACAGAGTAGGCATTTTCCCATGGGAAATGAACACTTAGGGTTCTAGGTCAGTGTTTCTGGGGTCAGATGCTGCAGATCAAATGCTAAGAGTGTCCATTATTTTGTATGTGCATATCGGCAAGTACTTAACCTTTCTGTGCTTACTGTGAAGAGCAACAGAGAGTACTGGCATGCACAAAACTGCTTAATAAAAATAGCTACTCCAGTCAGAAACACCTGGGGACACAATGTATGCAGCATCATTTACAGAAGTAAAAAGAAAGATAGTTATTGTACTATATTATAGTGCCCGAATTTATTATATTAATTACATGATTAATAGTCACATAATTTTTAGAGTAGAAAATTACAATAGCTGAATGTAAGGCATATGCAATATTTTCATTTTTTGAAAATTTAAACAAATCTGTAATACAAATATTAGTATAATTCATATTTACTAGTAAAAGAAGGTATGTTGTTTTAATATTCTATTAAGTATAAACATGTCATGTTTTTTAGATTAGATGTTATATTAAATATGCATGACACACATGCTTAAAATATAAATACTATATTAAGTATTTATATTTATATATGAAGTTATTTAAAATATAAAGTACTTATATTTAAGGTATACATGAAATATATTTAAATATAACATGTACCAATTACATTATCATTAGCAAATTGTTGAAATGTAAAATATCTCTATGCAGATGTATTTATATAAGTATGTAATATTTTATGTGTGCAGTACTATAATACATAGTTTATTATTCTAAAAGTTCACTTGTTTCATTACCAAGTAATCCTACCAGATTATCACTAGTAATATTATCAATAATATTACTGTAATGACACATTGAAAAAACAAATGTCACTGGATAATGGAAAGTTTATTGAATTTTTTCAACATGTTAAAAAATATAAACTATAGACTCGGGAATGAATCTCAGATATAGTAGCAATTCTTTTCTTTAAATGCATTTTTTTAATGGGGGTGATAATTAACACTAACTTTCACTTTTAATGTGGCATGTTAACTACAAAGGTACTCAAAATTGATAATTATTTCGCTTAACATTATCTTTCCATTTTACTCATGTTGTCGTAAATAGCAGGATTTCTTTCTTTCTTTCTTTTTTGAGACTGTTATAACCACATTTTCTCTACCATTTGTTCACTGAGAGATAATAAGGTTGATTCCACATCTTGGCTATTGCAATGGACATGGGACACACTCATTTCATTTCGTCTGGATATACACACAGTCATGGGATTGCTGGAACATATGACAGTTTCATTCTTAATTTTTCTATTATAATTTTTAAGTATGACTTCGCATTCTGTTTTCCATAATGGTGGTATTAATTTACATTCCCACCATCAATGTACAAGGCTTGCCTGTCTGGAACATCCTTGCCAGCAGGTATTATGGTTTGCTTTTTTTGGTAAAGTCAGTCTAATGGGTACAAAGTGATATCTCATTGGGGTTTTAAGTAAAGGAACAGATTAGAAATGTGTTCTCTACACAAAGTGAAAGAATGTGAAGTAATGCATATCTTAATTAGCTTTATTTAGCCCTTCAAAAGTGTGTATGTATTTCAAAACCATGTTTTACACACAACAGATATGTACAGATATTTTTTGTCAATTGAAATAAATTTAAGTAGAAAATTATTGATGATATTTTAACACTCCTCCTTAGGACAGCAGTACTAGTCTGATGAAGTCATTCCTAGGTTCCTAGAAGGTCTTGCTGTTGGGTCTCCCCTGTCTTCCACCATGGAACTTGGAATCCTACCATCCCAGCATTGCAGATATGATCATTAGGATTGCTCTTTTCCTAAAGAGGAAACTTTATTAAATTGCTTTCATTTTTTTAAGAGGGCCACCTATTTGTGAATGCCATAATCAGGGTCATTTTATGATAATCTGTGAAGAACTTGTGCTATCTGTCATTTAGAAACACTTAAAATATGCTAATAGGAAGATGGGGGAGATTGTTCCTGTTTCAGGATTCTTACAGTTTCCACAAAGAAAAAAAAAAATCAGCACTGGGATCTGTACAAGTTTGACTTTCCTTTCATATTTTGCCAAATTAAAGGTTCTAGCAAGACTTGTGACTGATAGAAAGTATTTTAAATGCAAGTACTAATCAATATTGAACTAGTGGTTAATTACCATGTCCCCTGGAGAAACTCATATGCACAGAGAATGTCATTAATGGTGACCTGTTTAAACTTGGCCTACTTAAATCTCCAGGCATTTTAAGTGGGCAGCCACTTAAAATAAAATACACAGTGATGATTATAATAATCCCTTCTACTTGTTCAAACCCTGATGGTGCACAAAGGCCTTCCAGGGTATTTTCAAATTATGTTAAGGATGTTCTCTCCTTTAAGACTGAACCAGACCAACCCATTCATTGCTTTTGTCGCAAACAATTGATAACCAATTAGTTTACCCATGAAGAAACTTAAGATTCAAAGAAGTTAATTAGATAATATAAGGGAGCATGGCTAATAAGCTATAGATCCAGGGCTAAAATTTTCCCCTTTGCACTCAGTATGTTTTCTGTCACACTATACTCTCTTGGAGATGTTTGAGGTATGGGATAAAAAGTATGTGCTGCCTGAGATCTGCAGAGACACTTTGTGATTCTGACTTGGGAAAAAATTGGAACTGAGTGCAGATAGATGGTCTTCTCTCTAGATGATTTTGATTCCCCCTCTACCTGTGTTATGGACTGAATTGTGAACCACCCCCTCCAAATTCAGAGTTTAAATTCTCAACCTACACTATCTCAGAATGCAACAGTATTTAAAAATAAGATCCTAATAGGGATGAGTGAATTAACCCAGTGCTTTAAAATGAAGTCCTAATCCAATATTACTGGTGTCATTATAATAAAAGGAAGAGACCAGGTGTCCATGCCCAGAAGGAGGACCACCATGAACTGGCAGCAAAAAGGTGGCCATTTGCATAAAAAGCCAGGAAGAAAGATGTGAACACAGACCCTCTCTATGGCCCTAAAGGAAACCAACACTGCCAATACCTGGATCTTGGATTTCCAACATTCAGAACTGTGAGAAAACAAATTTCTGTTATTTAAGTCTGTGGCATTTTGTTATGGCAGATCAATCAAGCAGCTATAACCTCACCCCCTACACTAGTCTCTGAACCATCCACCTGGAAGAAGTAATGAAAGGGAAGAATTGGGGAAAATCTTTGCAGAGCAAAGCCAGAATTAATATTTTAACTCCTGGAAGGTGAACCTTCTGGTTCCTGTGAGGATGCTCTACTGTTTATGTAAAATGGAGAAAATTATGGTGACCTGTCATGTCTGAGTTGAAGCTTTTCTTTAACCATCTATAGATCTGTAGGTGCCATGTACTGAACACCCACCTACCTACCCTTCCTTCCTTCCTGTACTGGGGATTGAACTTAGAAGTACTTTATCACTGAGCTAGTTCCTGGTCCTTTTAATTTTAAAACAGGATCTTGATAAATTGTCCTTGCTAGCCTCAAATTTGAAATCCTCCTGCCCCAACTTCCTGAATAGCTGGGATTACAGGTGTGCACCCCTGCACCTAGTGAACACATTTTTTCTTTACCAACAGGTTCCCACCTGCTTTCCTCGTCCTTCTCTTTCTTCTGTCTCCCTCGTCATCTTTTGTTTATCTTCTCTACTCTTGAGTTTTCTGTCCTCTTCCTCTCTTCATCCTGTGCTTCTCCCCTCTTCTGTCTCCCTAGTCTCCCCACTTTTCCTTTCACTTCTCAAAACAATTAAAAAAAAATTTTTTTTTGCTCTTTTTTATCCCAGTGCAAACTTTTTTCAATATCCTGTGTGTTGCTTTCTCTGAATTCAGTGGGCATTTAAGTGAACTAAATGGCTTAGCAAACCCCTTCTGGAAAGACAGACATCAGAGGAGAGACCGGGAGGTACTTGTGGGTTGGCACAACGCTTTCCACGTCCTCAGATTTGTACCACCAGGCAGACATCAACTCCATCTATTCAAAAGTCTTCCTGCAGCCAGTTAAATTGAAAATTCTTTGAAATTCCTAGAGTGTTTCAGATATGTTTAAAATAGTGTAAGTCAGCAGGTTAGGAAGGAAGAGGCCATAAGAATTGGCTGGCCAACACGACAGAAATGAGATTCTTGAACGTACTGGTACAAGATCGAGCCAGAATTTGATGTTTAAAACACAGCTTGTCAGCACACATACCTCAGGTACGTTTGTGTTCTCCAACGCATTTCTTGCCATCTTAATGTAAGCATTATAAAATGGAAATCTCTCAACACTGAAATCAACGCTGGCTTCTTCTCTGTAGAAATTAAACAGGGAAGAACCTCCCACTTGTCACAAAATTTAGCATTCTCACCTCTCCACTGCAAGTTTTTGGATTTTATCCTTTTACACAGAATGACATACTTAAGATCCATAAAAAGAATTCTTAAATTACAGGAGAAATACAGCTTAACACTTCTCCCCTGGCCCAAAGAAAATAATTGGTATCCCAATAAAGTCATTATTAAAAGTAATGGATGGGCAAAACCTGGAAAAATCATTTTTGAAAAATTCAAAACAGGACGAAATAGGAAAATGTCTGGGTTTCACAGTGTTATTTAACAAACACATCAAACACATACTGTCTGTCCAGGGGACCTGTACCTCCACAGTCATGAATTAAACATTGTCTCCTGGTGCCTCTTCTAATGATGGCAAAACCCATGATTTCCAGGTGTGGTTTTAGGAAGAAAAGTGAAAAAAGAAACAGAAAGAGAAAACCTGTAAAGTTTTCTACAGTTTTAAAGCCTGAAGGTAGGTATCAGTTGCCAGATTTATCTTAAATGACAGGTGAATAAGAAAAGGCAAAGTTGTACGAGAGTCTCATACCTACAGAATGTACCACTGTCAAAGGCAAATAAGATTTTTTCTGTCTGGATGGGCGATCTGTCTCATACAGGTTACATGAAGCAGCAGGAAATCCCTAGGTTAATGTTTGTTTGTTTGTTTTTCTGTTGCTAGAGATTGACCTCAGGGTGCTTTATCACTGAATTACATCTCCAGTTCTTTTAAAATTTATTTTATTTTGAGACAGTGCTAAGTTGCCCAGGCTGACCTTGAATTTGTAATCTTCCTGCCTCAGCCTCCTGAGTAGCTCAGATTACATTTGTGTATCACCTGGCCTGCATCTAGGTTAAATTTCAAGGTCATGAAATAGACTACCATTTATTTCCTAACTGTCCCTCTCTGTGTCTATTACTGTACAAACGGTCATGTGTCACTTAACAATGGGGATATGTTCTGAGACATGCCTCCTTAGGCACTTTCATCTCTGTGCAAACTTCATAGAGGGAACTTACCCACAAGATAAATGAGGCTGTTGGTGGCATAATGCCACGTAATGTTTTTTTGTTGTTTGTTTGTTTGTTTTTGTTTTTTTTGTGGAAGGTGGATACTAGTGATTGAACCCAGGGGCACTCTACCACTGAGCTACATATCCAGTCCTTTTTCATTTTTGAAATTTTGAGACAGAGTTTTGCTAAGTTGCCAAAGCTAGCCTCAAATTTCTATCCACCTGCCTCAGCCTCTGGAGTCACTGCTACCATACTTGGCCTGCATAACTATTTTATGGTAAACTATTATTTTGTTAATGTACTCCAAAAAAGAGATAAAAACATAATATACAAAATCCATAAACCATTAACATAGTCTTTTGTTATCATTATCAAGTATTATGTTGTATACATAATTATATTGCTATACTTTCCTATAACACAGTGGATTTGTTTACACCAGCATCACAAAAACATAAGTAACTTGTTGCACTGCAAGTCACTATGAATACCATGCCACCAGATGACAGGAGTATTTGCATTCCATATTCCGACGGTTTTTTTTTATCTTTCCTTTTTCCCTACTTAACTATGTAAATTTGCTCTCCTAGGAATTGGCATCTTCTATCTAAAATGACAGCAATTTGTCAGGAATGGTGTTATTGAATTTTTACAGCAATCAAATTGATATCTTCACGGTCTGGTATCGTGGCCCTTGACCACAATCCTGCAGGGAGACCACATGTCACCATCTATAGCGTGGCAATAGCCATGCCTCCCTGTGGTGGTCTGCATTCCCAGCTAGTGTCCTCAGTCTAAAGGACTGAGTGTGCTCCAGGGAACTCCCAGAAGCCTCTTCTTTTATTCTGGCGATAGCCTGCCACATTGCTTGTTGATTTAAAAAGAAATTAAGAAGGAAAAGAGTCCATAAACAAAATCTCTCTTTCCCGGGTGTCTCAGCAATCTGTTACACAGTAATTTTTTTTAAAAAAATTAAAATTTAAGTTTATAAGCATGGCTGGAACACTAAAAGAAAAATGAAATCATACGAATAAAAGTTAAAATTTATGGATAGCCATTTATTAATCTATCTGTGTTGAATTTCATGGTATATAAATTTCACAAATGGTGGGTCTGGAAATATGAATAAAGGTTTTTTTCATAATAGTTGTCAATATAGCAAAAAATATGCACTGGATGAACTTGAGAGTCCTTGATTCAAACATCTGCTCAGAGTTGCTGTAAGTGTACTTACAACTGTTCACTATTTGTCTTCCTTCAGTTCTAAAAGTTGTCATGTAAAAGGGTCGTGGAGCAATCTCGAGGGATGGAGACGAGTCACGCCTCACCATTATTTCAGTTGGGCACATTTCTTTATTCACTGAAATGTCACTGAACTTTCATATTTTTCAGTAATATCCATAGCACTAGGTCACATCTGGAAGGTCAAATGAGAAATGCCTCTTTCAAACCTTGCTTTATTTTCTCTCAATATGATTTAGACCTTCTGGGCCTCAGTTTACTCTTCCATCAAATGGCCACATTGGGTGATATCTAAGTGTTTGTTTTGTGAAACTGGTTTGTTTCAGTCGTCATCTACATTAGCCCTGTCACAGGGAGAAGGAAGGAAACCCACATGATGTAGCACAAAGAGCAAACCCAGAGCTACCCAGGGCTCCTCTCTTGGTTGTGCTGTCACTGGGATCTTGTTTTGCCTCCTCAAGACCTTGTGATTCTGAGAACAGGTCAAAAAGAAGGGTGAGGCCAGGACAGGTTTGAGAAATCTATAGAAATTTTCCACTTTCCTGAGTGTTTATGAGGTGACATATATAGAAATGTATCTAAGCTGATAACAATTGCACAGATATCCATAATTCAGGCTTGATTAATTCTAGGTGAACATTGTCTAGGCCTTTCTGAAAGTTCATCTTTCTCTATCAACTTTAGCAATATCATGATGAGTCATTTGGAAAATCAAGATCTCTAGTCGCAAATGGCAGAAAAGAGAAGTGAGCCCACTATGTGGATATGATAGATGGGTAGACAAATAGAATGCATGAATATATTATATATATGCACAAGATACTATGTGATACACACACACATACACACACACACACATACAGTATAGACAATTATTCTCTAAAACTATTAAGAGGAAATGTTGGAGTAAACCCATAGATGAATTTTGAGGCTCATCCTGAGCCTCAATTCATACCAATTTACCAACATTTTTCATATTCATTTGTCCTTTGGGCAGTTGTCAAATATGTAGAATATTTGTCTTTATCTAAGTATAAGACAAAGAGATAATTACTTGGGGGAAAATAGACCAGTTTCAAAATTGTAAGTACTCTTTTTCTACTTCGTAAGAAGTTAGTTATGATCCTATATGATTGTTGAACCTGCTTGTTGCCTCCTGTAGAATCTTTGTTAATATAAAACTGGAAGGATCCCCTAGGTGATCAGAAATTGTGCATCTTCTGAAATAAAGAATGGTTAGAAAGTCCAGATGCAAGGTGACAGTTTAGAAACCAGAACAGGGAAAGTCAGAAAAGAAATATAGTCTTGATGTAGTAGAAATTAAACTAGAAGTTAACCTTTCCATTGAAGTAGAAGAAACCATGTTGCTTTGGGTCTGTGGCTGGAGTGTACAGTAGAGGAGACCTATTCACCTCATGGTAGCCAGAAAACAAAGAGAAACTATCTCCTTCAAGGGCACTTCCCCTATGGTTTAACTTCCTTCCACTGGGCCCTACCACCTAAAGATTCCACAATCTAACAATAGTATCATAGGCTGGTGACCAAGCCTTTAACACATAGGTCTTTGAGAGATGCTTATCCAAACTCTAGCATACATCTAGTGTTTTCCACAATCATGGGGAGAGTTTTACTCTTGCTACACGCACACCTGTGTCTTGCCCTATCCTATCACTGAGAACTCTTGATCTGGGTCCATAGTTCATGTTATAGATAAAGAAACAGTGACTTGGAGAAGTTCAGTTTTCCACAAATCAAAATGTTGCTTATGAACATATGGGGCACAGCATAAAGAACCATCTTGGGCACACCCAGGTACCATTCTTTGAGGAAGGAGGGTATTGTTCTCTTAAAATCATAAACTTGGGAGTCTTTGATTCCTCCTGTGTCATTCATTCCTAAATGTCAGGGAATTGAGCACTATTATCTTTTCTTTTACAAAATATACCTGCGTGCAAACCATATCAGCACATCTACATCTCCCAAAAGCTAAAGGTTGAGACTATGCTTCTATTGAGCAAAGCACAATTCTTCCCAATGGCATTTATTCTAGTCTTTGGGAAAACTAGCCATATTTTTTACTGAGATGAATTGGTTAGTATTTTTCCTGTTTCAAGCTCTGTGAAGGATGAATATTTGTTTTCATCTATACTGTTAGGTCACTGTTTTACACTTTCGTGATAATGCAGTCAATAATATCTTATTACTTAAGTTTAGCAAAGCTCAAGAGTTTCTTCCAAACACAACCTGGCAGAGCTTTAGTCCCAAGGAAATTTCAGATGGCTGTGGCAACATTGCATTTCATCAGTGTGATTTGAATTACAGAAAAACAGTCTATGTGAAATCATAAAAGCCTTCATAGAATACATTCTGGGAATCTAGCTTTGTCCTACTTACTCTGCAAAAGAATTCCTGTTTTTCTGGTGTCCATCAAAATGGATTATTATTCAGCAAGAAGTATAGGTGCTACTTCGAAGAGTTGCAAAGGAAGTAATCTATACCAACAATGAAAGTGTACTGCACATGTTTGTATTTTGTAGTCAAAAACACATCATTGCCAGTTTTGGTGGTGCATGCCTGTAATCCCATCAGCTCAGGAGACTGAGGCAGGAGGATCACACTTTCAAAGCCAGCCTCAATTACTTAGTGAGGCCCCTTTTATTTTGTCTCAAAATAAAAACTAAAAGGATCGGGATTTGGCTTATTAGTTAAGCACCCTGGTTACAATCACTGGTACCACAAAATAAATAGTTAACATAAAATAAAGTGAAAAAAATTAAAAAATCATAATTGGATAAACTAAACTCTACCAGTGTTTGACTTCCAAAGTGTTTTTTCATACATCCATGAAAACACACACAATCAACAGATTGAACATGTCCTTCACCTGTAAAAATGTGTCCTTATTGTACTTGATAATCCCTCCTTTCAGTTCTCTCCAAACTCTGCACACTCATGCAAAACAACCTGTGATCTTTTTTTCCCCTATATCTATAACTTACATGGCATTTCCTAGAATTTTATTTTGATAGACTTTCACTATTTTTAACCTCTTTTTTGTCTTTTGCCTATAACTCTCTTTTTTTTGTTATTATAGTAGTTGCTTTAGGGTTTATACTAATATTTCATATGATTTTATACTAATTCACATTTGTATAATAATATTATAATGATTTACTTCTATTTTCCCCCCACCATGTTTTGTGCTATTATCAGCACATATATTCCTTATACATATGTTATAAATGCCACAATGCATATTATTTTTGTTTAGACAGACAATATCTTCAAAAGGATTTAAAGAATAAGAAAAATATCTTATCATAGGTGTTTTCCCATGTAGTTACTATTTATGGTGCTCTTCTTGGGTAGATCCATATTTTTTATCTAGCCTTATGTTTTTCTGCCTAGTACTTTAACATTCTCCATAGTGCTGATATGTTGTTGATGAACTGATGTTACTTCTTCCCACCATCACATGGAACTGACTGCATTTCTTCTATTTCTTGGGAGGTGGTGGTGGTGAACCTTTTCTCTGCTGTGTGTTTCAGATTTGAGATGATCTTGGGTATTTAGTCCCCACTTATGCGTTAGTACCTACCTTTACTCTTTTTTTTCCCAAAATTGATCTGCCTATTCACTTTCTGTGATTTTTTAATATGGATTTTTTATTGTTATTTACAATTTTTTATTATAACTTTGATTAAGATTGTGTTGAATCTATAGTACAAATGGGAGAAATACTATCTCAAATTGATTAGTAATATTTTACCTGAGATTAATTGAAATGAGTCTTCTAACCCATGAACATAGTCATTTATTTAACTTTTCTTTGATTTCCTTCATCAGTGTTTTATAGAATTCTGAACATGGATCTGTGTATGTAGTCATGCATTGTTTAGCAACGAAAATACTTTCTAAGAAATTTATCCTCAGAAGATTTGTGAATCAATGTTTGTCCTTAGCCATTGTGTGAATACTTACACAAACTAACACAATACAATATCCTGAGATGATGTGATCTTATGGGACCATTGTTGTGCATGGGGCCCATTGTTAACCAAAGCATCATTATGTGATCCATCTCTGTGTGGAATTCATTAATAAGCAGTTTAATTTGGGGTGCCTTTGTAATAGTAGTATCATTTAAAATTCAGATTCCATTTAAAATGTGGACCAATAATTTTAACAGATGTTTCTCAAGTAAGAAATAGAAATGACCAACAAATATCTGAACAAATAAATGTTCAATGTGATTAATCATCAGGGAAATGCAAATCAAAGCTACAGTGAGATATGATCCACACCAGTTAGAATGGTTATCAAAAAGACAAAAAAGAAAATGATGGCAAGGATGTGGTGAAAAGGGAATTCTCACTATATGTGGAAATTCACATTAGTACACATATTATGGAGAACAATATGGATGTTTTTTAAAGTCTAAATCTAGATCTGTCATGATTCAGCTAATAGGTATGCATCTAAAGAAAATAAATCAATATACCAAAAAGATACCTGAATACCCATAATTATTGTGGTATTATTCACCATAGCTGATATGGAATCAGCATAGGTGTCCATCAACAAGATGAATGGATGAAGAAATTGTTACATACATACACAGTGGAGTATTATTCAGTGATAAAGAAGAATGAAACCCTGCCTTTTGCAGCATAGTGATTGGAACTGGAGGACGTTCTGTTAAATGAAATAGGCCAGACACAGAAAGGCAAATACTCTATGTTTTCCTTATATATAGATGATTTTAAAAAGTTGACCTCAAAGTAGTAATTAAATATTTATCATGCTCTAGACTATTGTCAGCTTTATTATTATCTAATATTTCTGAGCAATTAACAGAATTGCTAAAATTACATCTTCAAGATCTGTTAGGACTCCAAACTGAAATCTATTTCTGCTTTCAAAGAATTTAAATTTAAGTAATTTAAATTAGAGTAATTTAAATTTAATAATTTAAAATTAAATTCTTCTTGTTAATATTTTTAACCTAACTTGAGTTTATAATTTTCTCTTCACATTGCTAGATACACAATTTTTAACTTGAGATGAATTTATTTGATAAAGCATATTGAGGTAACAACGCAAGCTTATCCATTTATGATACCTTTGTTAAAAACAAGAATCATTTCCAGAGCAATTTTTGAAATTCTAAATCTACTTCAGATTTGCAATTATTTCTCTCTTCCTCTAGTTTGGAATTTTTCTTTATGGTAATAATTCACAAAATTAAGTAAATAAAGGAAATATTGTGTGGGTATTAATCTGCGCTTGTACAAATTAAATATTAATCAAAATTGATAGCCACTGCATATGTTCTTGCAGGTTTGCTACTAAATTTATACAATCTAGTGGCAAGTTTCACAAAAATATTCAGTCTAAATCACTATTTACAAAAAAAGTTTTATGTTTAAAATAGCATCCTTGGGGAGAATAGCTAGCCAGTATTCACCAGTAGGAGCAAAATGAAATCACACGTGTATCCTGTTTTCCTAAGAAGTATAGATAATATAGTAATAATAATTTCATAAATATAGAGAACATGATACTTAGAATTATATGATGAATATATTCTTGCTTATGAATAAATAATTCTTGTTTATTAATATGTAATTTGTGTAATTTATTGAGTTTGTACAACAAACTCAATAAATTCAGAACTATGAGTGCTTAGGAAATTTTAATCTTATGCTTAGTTTATATCCATATAAATTTTGACCTTGAGGCATCACTGTAGTGTAACTTTGTTCACTGAAATTAATAACACATGTTAAACATGAAATAGATTTTTTCAAAAAAGTTATAGATTCTTATGAATGCATTATTTGAAGAAAGGAACAAAGGAAGACATTTTTAAATAAAAAGAATCAATACTATACTTATTCATAAAGCTAGATTTAGACTTTGACTGTATTTTCCCTTTATCTCTCCTTCCTTCCCTCTCTTCTTTCATTTCCATGTGATTAGGATCCAGAAGTTCTGATTTAAAACTCTTGAGCAGTCTGAATAGTGTGTCTCTGTGTTAGGACTTCGCACCTGAGACCAACACAATCACAAGGTAGCGCTAAGTCCTCAGCTTCTTATATTCAAAAACAATTGAAACTTTACCATATCTCTTCCAGTTTTCCTTTTTACACTCATACTCCTTTGCCATTTCTATTTCTGTTTCTTTCTCCTTCATGTAGCTTCAAGTATTGTGATATTAGATGCTCTCTTCCTGTCTTATCTTAGTTTCAGCCTCCATTCTCATTGGCTGAGTGCAAGAGATGACTACAAACTCATTAGATTAATATTCTGGGTTTTAGATCCACATTTTCAAATGCCTTTTAGATACCTTGAGATAATGCCTTCTGTATTCCCCAAGATATATGACTCAAACCCACTCATTCCCTTATTCATTTGAAAAAAAAAAAATCGAGTCCCAACTTTTCTTGACATATTTCAATTAACAAATAGAGCTCCTTACTCTTATGAAGGTTGCATCTTGTGTGTGTGTGTGGTGGTGTGTGTGTGTGGGGGTGACAGACACACAATAAATTATTTAAATTACTTGCATGATAAGTAAGAAATTAAACATTTTACTATAAGTGTTATGTGTTTACTCTAAGTGTTATTTTACATCAGTGTTAGGCCAAAAAATTCACTTTAGGCTGAAGTAATCAGACATTTTTGGAAAGATCCTGCAACTTGAACCTTGTCGAGTTCACAGGGTTGGCTTTGACTTGAAGGTTTATTTCAGCAAAGATTTGGAGGACATATAGGAGTTCAGCCTTGCATATCTGGAGAGGGACATTTTAAAGGCAGAGGGAATGCAAAACAGAGGTTATGAGACAGGTGTGATCCTGGACCTTGTGAGTGAGAAAATGAGTAGAAGTCAGAGAGGCAGTACAGGTTATGTCCTGCAGGTCCACAGAAACTGTTGTGATGACTTTGTCCTTGACTCTGAATGGAGTGGAGGTCACTGAAGAATTCTAAACAAAACAGGGTTCAGAAGTTACTTTATGCTGTGTTTCTTCACTCTCAAGCTATTCAAAATTTAAATAATTCTAGCTACTGCCCTAGTGCATTCAGATTGCTCTAGAAAAAAATACCATAGAATGAGTAACTTATAAACAACAGAAATTTATTTCTCACAGTTCTGCAGGCTGGAAAGACCAAGATCAAGGCCCCAATGTGTGATAACCCTAGGATGTTATCTTAGTTTGGTATAAAATATATCATGACTCCCAAAGTTGGATTAAAATACAAGGCTATTTTTTTGACTATTTAATGGTGTAAAAGTGTGGGTTTGATACTGGAATCATCAGTGCCTATATTTATACAACCTTTCAAGGACCAAGGTTCTTTGCATTTAATGGTTCATCCATATCGTAGGGTCTCATTATCAATGGATTAGCCAGCAAAAGGAGAAAGAAGACAGAAAGGATGTCCTTTCCTTCAGAAATAACACACTCCCTGTTTGTCATATTCCACTGGTGGGAACTCAGGCACATGGCCTCAGTGTAATACAAAAAGGCCGGGACATGTAACTTAGCTGGGATCTCAGAGATAAAAGAACAGCTAAACATTTTTTTTTTTTTTTACAAATGATCATTAAATTAATTGAATCTTACAACTAAATACCTCCAAAAATACATATATATGTACATTTATATATATATATATACATACATATATATAACTTTTTCTTGTATTAGTGTATTATATTTATGCATAATATTGGAGTGTATTTTGACATCATCCTACCTGCATGGAATATAATTTGCTTCAATTCAGTTCCCAGTACTTCCATTTTCCCTCTCTTACTCTATCTGTCCCTTTCCTCTACTCTAATAGTTTTCCTTTTATTTTTTATAGTTTTTAAAAATATACATAAATTTACAAATACACATAAATATAAATACATACATTTTTACACATAAATATAAAAGTAAATGCAAATATACATAAAGGTGATCCTCACTGTGGTGTGTTCATATATATATAGACATTGGAGTAGAGCAAGGGGATTGAGGTGGAAAGAGGTGGGAGGTAAAAGAAGTAGAACTAGTGGAATGAAATTGATCAACTATCCTATATATCACTTTTTCTTCATCAAAACTTCTGTGCTTTATTCAATCTGATCCTCTGTACCAGAATTTATGGAACCATTAGCTATGATTCCAGACCTTCCTCTTCCAGTTCATCTGTGGAGTGACATAAACATCAATGTCCCGTTTCTACAATACAAATTTGGTCATTTCAACATTTTTCCAGGAATTTTCTACAACTTCTTACACTGACACTCAAGGCCTTTCCCAATCAGGCTTAGAGACTTGTCTTCAAGTTTCTGCCACATTTCCACAGTGCTGTATCATCTGTGGTTCTTCATATCCTGTATCTGCCCCATGCTGCAAGTGCCTCACTATGCCACTGCCACGTGGCACATGCCTACTCTTTAAGCAGCTGATCCATCCTCAACAAGAGGATCTCCAAACTTCCCAGAAGATTCCAGCAAATGAATGGCATTCATGATGCCCACACCCACTTAATTATGATTAAGGAACAATCCCTCACTTCTAATCTTAGCATCAGGTGGGTCAGAAAATTGATATTTTTTCCCCAAAGATTGATTCAATATAGCTATGTCTCATTCCCCTCTCTCTCTCTCCCCCTAAACATCTAGTAATTCTTACTTTTACTTTTTATTTAGACAGTGTATTATAGTGTTTGTGACAGAGTACCTCATATTTTCAAAATGTGCATTGAATAAAATCATATCTAAATTTCCTTCTAGTGGAACGAATGATGGATTCTAAGGTCATGGATGTGAGGCCTCATCTTCTACAGCACCTGCCTGGTGGTGCCTGAATTGTGATCCCTCTTTCCTGCAGATTCATGGACACTCTCCAGAAACCACTGTCAGTGCACATTACATGTGCTGAACACCAACCATCTGATCTATATGAGATTCCTTAGGGGGTTAAGAATTTAGATGTTATTTAAACAGCTTGACCCTGTAAGGTCAAAAAATAATGTCTCTTCCCATCTCACTCTCCAATCCTTCTGAAAAAATATATTTGGAAATTAGACAGGTGGGTAACATGTGAGTTTTCTTCATGATGGAATTTCCTACTCTTTTCTATTCAGACTGCCAACAGGATTTTTGCAATTAATTTAATATTAGGTGGACATGAAGAAACATACTTCACATCTCTGCAGGAGACAAGATAATTGGGGATGGATTATTCTTTTATTCTACATTTCATGTCTTACATCACAATTTTTCTTGAAATATGCTGGTGGAAGGCTGGAAGCATGTACATGTGCACCCTTGTTATCTGACCCTGGTGTTTTGCCCAGAAGTGGTTCAAAATATTTTTGTCAGTGTCTTGAACTTAATTACTACCCATCCAAATTTCAGGTCTTCAGTTGTCTTTAAACCATTTTTAACGGTGCAAAAGGAAAATATTTATTTTGTGAGAAGAAAGAGTTTTAATCATATTATTAACAAGGACTAGCATCTATTGGTCACTCAATAAAAACTGGCTTAGTTAAATATGTTCCTTCCTTTTATTTTTTTATACAGCTTAAGAAAAATAAAGCCCGTTAAAATAGAACAAAAACTAGCAAAACAAGCATCAAAACTCATTGTAACAGAAGTCTCTTTAGAAAAAAAAAATTGAAACAAATTTTGTTTTCCTCTCATCATAACAAGAATTATCAACAGTTGTCCTGGGAGACAAATTGAATTTTATTATAAAATTATGTATGTTCTGCGTGAATCTTCATGAGTGGGGTATGTTGAATTCACAAGTACGAGATGAACTACCTCAAATTCATGATTTAGGTTCCTTATGTTGAAGCCATGCAAAGACTTATTTACAAAGCACACTACTTACTGCCTTCTCTACATTAACTCCTTCAAGTTTACCTCTGGATAAATTTATTTTTTTTATGATAAAAAAAGTTTTGAGGCTTTAAGTATTATTAGCACGTTCATAGATCCTCATATATTGAACTAAGTGGTCACTATTTCCATTTGAATGGTTAGCAAGTATTAAAGGTAAAGTTAAAATATGATTTTTTAGTTCTTTCCTTAGTCATGAACCCCTGAGGAAATGGCTTTATTAGTTAAGGAGTTGCCTTTAAGAAAAAGTAAGAGAGAAAGAGAGATTGAGAGAGAGAGAGAGAGAGAGAGAGAGAGAGAGAGAGAGAGAGAGAGAAGAGGAGAGGAGAGGAGCAGAGTGTTCAGTTTTCTGGACCATTTCCTCTCACTTTGTTCTCACCTTCAGTCTACTTCCAAACAGTTTCATCTTCAGATTTGGCTTGGATGTGCACACTGATGAATGTCACCACTTCTATGACCCCAGAATAAGCAGCTTTTCCCAATTTTCTAGATTGTTGTAAAACAGAATTTTGTTTGTAGAATATCCTGTTGTCGTCTTTTTCAACATATTATTTAAAGAGAACAATCAAAGTAAAAAAATTTAAAACCTAAAAATAACATACCCAGCCCTATGGTCTAAGTCTGCAATGGCTTCTGTGTGCACTTACAGTAACATCCAAATGTCTCCTCAGGGAAGCACCAGCATGCTCTGGCCTCAGCTTGGCCTACCTTTGTCTCTCCACAGAGCTCTTTCCCCACTCTGCTCTGGCTGTTCTGTCTGGACATGTATTCCTCTGATTTTATCCATCACCTTCTCAAATTCCAGATCTTTGTTTTCATGCTAATTCTTCAGAAAGAGCTTCTCTAATTAACCTATTAATATTCATAAGCAACTGGTCTTTCCCCCATCATTCTGTTTTTTTTTTTTTTTTTTATTCTAATACTACATTGCATGTCCCAGATAGGGTAATTTCAGGGGAAGCTTTATCATTTTATACAATTGGAACTAGTAGGTGACTGAATAAATGTAATCACAATCAAAAAAGACAAAGAGTGGGATCAATAAAACCATGTATTCAAATCAACACTGTATTTTAACTTAAAAAATACATATGTACTTTTCTTCACTGATATTTTGCCATATGGTCAAGGACTTTTCTTTATATTGTTAAATGATCAGCGTTATCCTAGATCATTCATATAAGAGGATAACTCATGCTGCTTTGGCTATGATTTCTAGTTTTGGGGATTTAGTGAAGTCCAAGAGTCTAAGATACTAACAGCACCTGGGAGGCTATCACAGTTTCAAGTCCTTCCAGATTGTGGTGGTTTTATTTGCTTGCAGATGTGTCTACCACATGTAATTTGACAATTTGGTGGATTGTTGTTTTTTCAAAGGCTTTCTTGTTGTTGTTGTTTCTGATGGAGAAATCACACAGGCAATCCTTCCATCTTGTGCCATGGTCTCCTTTGGTGTGGGTGTTTGTTATCCAGACCTGGGAATAGCAAATAACGTAATCAACTAGAACTCAGTCAAATGACCATATTTAATTACTAAGGAGGCCAGAGGAGGCCAGAGGATGGTATCTCACTGTGTCCTCAGGAAGAAAAGGAAAGATATATATATATATCTTTATTTTATTTATTATGTGGTGCCGAGGATTGAACCCAGTGCTTCACATGTGCTGGGCAAATGATCTACCACTGAGCCACAACCCCAGCCCAGGAATAAGTATGATAAGCAGTTTGTTAGTCTTAGTAAAAGTCTTTCTCAAGTTCTCTTCACATAAAGATACAACCAGGTTCTATTTAAGATGACAAATTCAAAAAATACAAATGTTTTATAAGAATGATTTGTCCTTCATGAGAATAAGATGTAACCTATGCTTGTAAAAATTTATCAAAATGGACTCTACTGTCATGTATAACAAAGAAGAACCAAAAAAATAAAAAAAATAATGATTTGTTCTAGACCCCCCCCCCACACACACACACACATTTTTCGAAGGTTAATTAGAAACTCTTGTAGCCTATATTTAGGAATCAAATTTAGTATAACAGTTCCCTAAATTAGGAAAAATTATCAGTATCTCATAAATTGGAAGGGTTCATGCTCTTTGGTAATGAAAGCACGCCACAGACTACAGAGAGAAACCCTCATCCATCTACATCAGGACACATGCAGTAGAAGCTGACGATGGAAAGAAAAATGTGGAAACATCTGTTTGCCATAGGGGAATGCATGAAAACGTTTTAATGTTTCTATTGAATAAAAAATGTTATCAAATCAAATTTTCATACATTATGATGATGTCTATATAAATCTTGCAAATATCCAAAATAACAAAATATATTAGTTATGTCTAAATGTGTACTAAGAGGCAATTAGGACAAAATAGAAACATCAAAACATTTTAAACAAAACAGGTATGAAAAAATGTTTGGAAATTTCTATTATGTTAAACACATATATATCTCTTATGACCAAGCAATTTCACTTCATTTCTGTACAAGAGAAATGAATTTTTTATATCCATAGAAAGATATGCCCATATCAGCCTTATGTACAATAGCTAGAAACTGGAAATAATCTAAATGTCCACCAAGAGAGAAATGGCCAAACTCACCATGGGATACTTTAATCCAATTGGCTCCCTTGTCTGCAGTTTTGTTTCTGTGATTTTAATTATTGGTGGCCAACCAGCATTTGAAAATACTAAATGGAAAATTCCAGGAATAAACAATTAATAAATCATAATTATACATCATTCTAAGTAGCATGGAGAAATTTCAGGCTATCCCATTTCAGATGTGAATTATTTCTTTTTCCAAAGTATCCACATTGTACACACTACTTTCCAGTTAGTCACTTGTAGCTATCTTGGTTATCACATTAGTTGTTGTAGTATCATAGCACTTGTGTTCAACTAACCTCCTCTTTTTATTAATATTTGTCTCAGTGTGTAAGAGTAGTGATGCTGGCATGTCAGAATGCCAAAGAGAAAGCTGTAAAGTGCTTCCTGAAAGTACAGTATCACTTTATATCATAACAAAAAAAGGATAAGAACAGTACAATAAAATGTTTTGAGAGAGTGATAGCACACTCATATAACTTTTATTATAGCATATTGTAATTAATTTTAATTGTTAGTCACTGTTATTAACTTCTTACTGCACTAATCTTTATCAGTTATGTTTGAATAGTTAGAAACCATAGCATATTGCCGCAGTCCGGCTGCAGCAAAATAATCGGGGGGGGGGGGGGGGGTGACGAACAACTTGTGTACATTGATACAGCAGGAGTGGGAGTCGTTTATTGTAGGACAGGAGGGGTATATATGCATTACACACAGCTTATCTTAATTAACATAAACTAGATACAGCAGTCAACCAATAAGGAATCTCCACACTTAATGGCTCACTGGCGTTACTTCACAAACCACTCCCTCTGGCAAAATGCCAGGCGCCATCCTGACTTGTTTACAGACCCTAACAGCATATATGGGGTTTTATATTATCTGCAGTTTCAGGTATCCACTGCAGGTCTTGGCATGTCTTCTATAGATATATGGAACTACTATAATGAGATGCTACACAGCAATTAAGACTATTGGTATGCACAAACATAATTGAATCTCAAAACTTTACATTGAAAAAATAAACCAGACATAAAGAAATATGATATGATTCAATTTATACAAAATCCAAGAAATAGCAAAATTATCATATGATGGTAGAAGTTAGCATAATGATTATTGTGGAGAATATTGATTGGAAAGAAATGCAAGACAATTTTCTAAAGCAAAAATAATATTTTATATTTTTATCTGAAAGATGGCTATATGGTTGTATATATTTACCAAAGGTCCTAGATCTGATACTTAATATTTGAGCATTTGTTTGTTTGTTTGTTTTTGGTGTGGGGAGTACCAGGGATTGAACCCAGGGATGCTTAAACATAAGCCTTATCCCCAGCCATTTTTAATAATTTATTTGGAGATAGGGTCTCGCTGAGTTGCTTAGGGCCTCACTAACTAAGTTGCTGAGGCTGACTTTGAACTCTTTGTCCTTCTGCCTCAGCTTTCTGAGACACTGGGATTACATGTGTGTGCCACTATACCTGGCAAGATTTGAGCATTTTGGGAGGGGGTGGGGAGGCATATCAGGGACACTCAACCACTGAGCCACATTCTCTGTCCTATTTTGTATGTTTTTAGAGACAGGGTCTCACTGAGTTGCTTATTGCCTCGCTGTTGCTGAGGCTGGCTTTGAACACATGGTCCTGCCTTAGCCTCCAGAGCTGCTGGGATTACAGGCGAGCGCCACTGTGCCTGGCTAAGATTTGAGAATTTTAATGTATATAAATTACACTGAATGCTGGTACACAAAAAAATGTTGCAGGACTTCTGTAGGAAAAGTGCTATTGTGAAAATGCAAAAGTAGTAACTGCCCAATAAAAGTTGTGAAATTAAAATTTAATCTGAATTCTTTTCTACCTGGCAACTATTTCTAATAGATTGCCAAAGTAGAGAAAATGAAAGAAGAAAACATAGACTGAGAATGTTTTCCCTTCCTTTAAGTTTACAAGTAAAACAGAAATTTAAATTGAAACACAAAAGACATGAAAAATACAATGAATAACTATGGAGCATTCATTAACATTTCTGAATTTGAATCAATTGCTCCAATAAATAGACAATCATGGCAATTGCTCTTATAAATAGACAATCATGGCATCTTGCAAATGATTCTGGAAAAAGTTTATACATCTTGCTTCCCATTTTGGGTGTGAGTTTAAAAATTGGGGCCCGATTATTTAAATCAATGTTCCAAAATGCCAAAGATTAGTATTAAAAGCTCAGAAGTCACATTGGTTCCTTGGTGCTTTCTTCTGATGAACAGAAGTATAAGGTTTAATTTCGCCTGGAGGGAGAAATTTAAATATTTAGCAGTAATAGACAAATGAGTCTCTCAACATTATTCTGTCAAGCTCAGGAAAGACAGCCAAGTTAAGTTCTGAGGTATGTCTGGGTCTGTGGTAGTTTTTTCTCAGATACATATAGAAATTGTGCATATAAGTTAATGAAATAATCATGGTAATGTTATAGCACAGCCTTCTAACACTTCCTCCAGTTGGAAAGTTCCAAAATTATCCATTTAAACTTCTCAGATACAAAATTGATAGCAAACAAGTTGAAAAGGATTAATAAAAACTACTGTTATATGGTCCTACTTTATAGTGTTACTTAAATAAAAAGTAGTAGCAGATTAAATCAATATAAAACTCTTTAGAGCTATACAAAATATGCACTAAATTACTTCATGGGTGAGAAGGGAATGTTGATCACATCCAAAATCTGCTTATTAATGAGAAGATGTCAATCTGGAAGGCAGTTTCTCAAAGTGACTTACAGGAATCATTCCTTGTTCCTCTTTTATTGAGTTGGTGCAATATGAGCAGAAGTTTGTGATATCACATCAAATACATAGCTCAATGATGAGATTTAAAGCACTTAAATAGGGCTACATAGTAAATCATCTCTTTATTAAAAATCTCTTGCTGTATAACAAATTGTATAAAATGCCATGACTATAATCATTTTATTTGCTCATGATACTTTTGGTTAGCAGATTGGACAGGGCTGACCTCTCCTAAGTTTACTCATAAAGCTCTGTCTTTTTCACAAGAAAAGTCCTGTATTTCTATCCAAGAAGGTTTCTCATCCTGTTTCTCTCTCTCTCTCTCTCTCTCTCTCTCTCTCTCTCTCTCTCTCTCTCTCTCCCCCTCCCTCCCTCCTCCCTCCCTCTCCCTCTCTCTCTTTCCAGCCCTATATTTTGTTCCTGACTTGCTGAAAATTGAGGATCCTGAGATATATTCTTATTTTGTACTATATCACTTATAGATCAGAAACCAATAGTTTTACTTTAATCAAAAAGTGAAAATTGTTTTGACTTTCCTACATATAAGATTATAGTCTACTCCATTAAAAAACAATCATGTGTCCTCTTTCTTTCTTTTATTTTTTTTTTCTTTTCTCATTTCTGGGAATCAAATCCAGGGCTATGACCATGCTAAGCTAGCACCCTACCACTGAGCTATACCCTGGGCCCTATGTGGCATCTTAGACCTTTTCAGAGACACTTTGGAATACAGTTTGTGTGTATGCTCTTAAATTCCCAAAAGATTTTTTTTGTGTGTGTCACTGAGAGTTTTTACTAGGTACCAACTTAAATGTTTCACGGATCATAACGAATGCTCTTACAAACATATGTATCTTCAGTTTGATATTTATCCTGAAAACATCTCTTGATTTGGTCATCTTTTATTTGCTGGAACCACTGAAGATGAGGATATTATTTTATTTTCCATCAATTCCTGGTCCTTCTGTCTTTCTCCTAAATTCTAGCAAATTGAACATCACCTTTTAGTTCATCTCTCATCTTATGCATCAATAAGTACAGTTTCAAAGGAAGCTTGTGCACACATCTCCTCTGCCATACCCATAAGTTCCTAGCATAGTGTAATAGGTACCATACAGCAATCTGAGGAGGGCTGGTAAAATCCACCTCTGTGATATCCTGTTGGGACAGAAGAGACATTTAAACTGATTCCTAAGACTGAGTAGAAGTTGTTTGGAACAAGTACAAGGAACACATGTTGGAATATTCATGTAGTTCAAAATGACATTCATATGGATTGTTAGAAGGTACAGCTTAGTAAAGATTCCAACACAGTAGAATTTGTAGTGTTAGAGTCTGTAAACAAGTCAAAATAACACCTGGCATTTTGCCAGGGGAATGTTAGAGTTCGTAAACAAGTCTGGATGGTGCCTGGCAAAATGCCAGAGGGAGTGGTTTGAGAAGTAACAAAAGTGAGCCATTAAGTGTGGAGATTCCTGATTGGTTGACTGCTGTATCTAGTTTATGCTAATTAGATAAGCTGTGTGGAATGTATAAATACTGCTCCTGTCCTGCAATAAACGGCTCCTACTCCTGCTGTATCAATGCACACAAGTTGTTCGTCACCGCCCACCCCCCCACCCCCCCCACCCCCCCACCCCACCCCCCCAGTTATTTTGCTGCAGCCAGACTGCTGCATTGTAGTTCATCCAAAAAGCAATGTGCAGGGGGGTGGGGGGGGAGAAGGATTGAACACAGGAAAGAAATAATCTGACATTTAATTGGAAGGTTCACTCTAAAAGTGGTGTACAGAATAAAACTCTAGAGAAGAGCCTGCCTGCACAGGAGACTGTCCCAGTTATTCAGGCAGAAAGATATAGTGTGGTCTGAACTGGGTGAATGGCAGTAGAACCCAGGAAGTGGCAGCAAGGCTATATTTGGAACTTGGGCACACAAGAGCCAGGAGTTATTGTTTACACAGAGGGTTAGAGGAAAGGAATATCCAAGAATGACTCCCAGGTTTCTGGCTTGGGGAACTGACAAAGGGATGATGCATTTACCAAGAAGAGACATCAGAGCAGGTTTGACTTGAAACATAGTAAGTCCAGTTTGATGTGGTTTGACAGAGAGGGATCTTAGACCGTATTCAAATGGAATGATGGATGAAAGAAATATTCTGGCATTTACCCCATTTGGCACCATAAAATCTTAGTATATTGAATACTGTATGTACCTAGAGAGCTGATCTAGGAACAGTTCTGCCATCAACACTTTCCATATCCATAGTCGAGAGTCTGGGAAACATTAGAGACCATGCTGTAATACACCCCTGGGGCTGGGACTTCATAGCTCATAACAGAATGTGTTGTACATATCATTAACAACTACACACACATAACACACACACACACACACACACACACGTACATGCGCGCGCGCACACACACACACGCACACACACAGGGACATACACTCTCTCTTTCAAATGCTTTTCATCCAGTATTTAGAAGTAGTAAATTAAAGCACTACAGAACACAGGAACTGTAGTCAGATTACCTGGATTCTAACATAATTCTGCAGCTTCCCAGCAGTGTGATTTGGGGTTTCTAAAAGCAGTTCCTTTTTCTTGCTGAGTTTATAACCTGAATACTTGACTTCACTAAGAGTCATAGCCACAGCTCAAGTAGGAGGTAGCATTTCTAAAGTATATACTTTTAAAGGATATATGTACTTCAAGCCAATAAAATTGCATTTGAAGAGAATATTTAGGGATTCAATGACTCACTAAACCTTTTTTGGATGAAAGAAACAATATGGAAACTAAGATGTATAACCACGATATGGACACATACTGCAGGACACATGTACATGCTCACACCCCTGAGACCTTCTGCTAAGTGAGAGAACAGAGACAAAGTCCCCGCAAATCCGCATGCACTACAAAGATAAAGAAAAGCTTTCCAAACCCAATCGATCTTGTGGCAGACTTTGGAAAACCTAAACATCTACGTTCTTTGGAATAAAAATAAATGCTTCTTAGGCCTAATTTAGTGCATCAGAGGAGGTAGTTGCCCAATTGAAAAGATGGATGTAATGTGCCATTTGTCCAGGAAAAGAGACTAAGTTCTTCTCTGCTTGATAATCCAAAAGGGTTCCCTTTTCTAGTTCCCTCTCCGTTTTGCATCTTGTCAATGAGCTGGCTCGCCAGTAATAGATCAGGGGTTTTTACTCAAACGTGACACTTGTAGGCAAACTCCTTAAGGTGACTGGGAAGGTCAAGAAAGTTATTGACACCTTTATTGTATGAGACTAGTGGTAGTTTTTCCAGCCCACAGGCTTACCAGTCAGAGGCATAGATCTGAAAATTATCTTATGTGGGGATTCTCTCTCCCATCCTACTCTAGTTATAGCTCATATTCAGGAACTTTCCTGTTCTATTTAGATCGATGAAACATTTTCCTTCTAAATATCAAAAGCAGGTGTTTACTTGAACTTTGTTAGAAATTTCCAATGGATGGATTTCCTTTCCCAGGTAGAAATTCTTCTAGTTTAAGTAACTAAAAAAAATCTACTATGAAATTGCTTAGGGTTTGATTCTCTTTTTTTTGAATTATAATTTTTTAAACATCTGAATGAAAGGAACTAGTAAGGAAAAGAGATTAGACTTCCACATCTTGGGTTCTATAGATTGAGAAGTTTCATGTGAGCCTGTTATGTTTTATAGTTATTTTGCACTGATTAATGTAATGATTTGTAGGCACTTGACATTCCAGGACAACCAGGTAATCCTAGAAGAAATATACATCTTTTAATTAAAAACAATAGTAGCACCTTTTTATGGTTTGTATTTTAATGTTTTATTCTGAAGTTTCTTTATCCATTAATATATACTTGATAAATATTTTTCTATTTGGTTTATTTTATCCCTTTTTTGAAGTATTTTCTTATATGTAAACCAGAAAGGTTATAGAATTTTAAAATTGATATTTTTCCATTTACCTAATGCAGCACGGAATGTTGATTACATGTATATCCTTATTTTTAAGGGATTACACTTTACATCTTAAAAAGAGGGATGATGAGTTTTGATATTTTACTGTATCTCTCCTTGTAGTAGTGTCATACAATAAAACTATCTGAAATCATAGAAATATAGGAAGTTTTATAATATTCACTTTCCAATGGTGACCAATATTCCCAATGTAGATTTTGAGCTCTTGAAATTTGACTACTGTGATTCACAAACTCATTAATTTTACTTCACTCTAATTATTTTAAATGACTGCATGTGGCTAATAGTTACTGCAGTAGACAGTATCAGACACTTTAAAACTGTGTATGAAGAGACAGCCAATTGAATCATTTTAACAGAAAAAGCCCGTTTTGAACTTTTAAGGCTCACAGGAAGTTCATCAGCCATATTATTTGGTGTCAGTGAGGAATTGCTTTTTTAAAAAAATTCTCTTCAATAAGCTTTCTGGTAATTCATTTAACAAAATATAGTACAATCTGAATCTGACTTTAGGTTATGGGAATAAAAGTACCTGCCAGCAAGGAATCTACAGGTGCTAATGTTTAGAACACATGCGCTTCGTCTGCAAACAATTCATTATAAAACAGAAACTGCATTTAACTCACCTGGGCTGAACATGTAAAGCTTCATGGAATATGTTCATAATTTCAGTAAATTTTTACTGTGTGAAATACTGTGGGTGCAGGATGTAGAAGTGTAAGACTTAGAGAGGTTCTTTTCTTATTTAGACTAAAGGTCCTGAAAGAAGTTTTAATTGTCAAAAGCCTTGATGTTTAAAACTACAGATTTAAGCTAAATTGTGCATTGGTTTTTCATTTTGGAATACCTACTCTGAATGTAGTGACATTATTTCTGTCCATCACATTTTTCCACACTTTGTGATAAAGAACTCATAGAAAACACATTGGACACTGTTATAGGAATTAGACATTTACCCCCTAGAGAAGTTGATTTCCTGGCCCTGGCCTGGAGACACCTGTATGATTAATTGGGTGCTTTCTTTTCTATTGGAAGACAAAATACTGTGAATTTGTCTTCTTGCATTTAGCCATTCTACTCAGGGCTTACAATATTATAGGAATATACTCTTCCTAGAGATGTTTATGTTAATTGAATGCACAAAACATTCAATTAGTGCCGTATAGGTGTATGTGTGAGTATAAAATCACATATTTTTTTCATCAAACAGATATAAATTAGAATTCTAACCTTCTATCTTATTGTAAGAGCTAAAGTATCTGATTTATTTAACTTCTTTATTCTTCTTCTTATTGGAAATAGAATCAACCACACCTTCCTCACATGTTTTGTTTAGGTAGTCTTTGGTACCCGTGTGGGGCAGATATTTTTATTACCCCATTTTGCAGTTAAAGAAATGGAGTCTTAGAAACTAAAAACTGATCTAATTCCAAGAAGATCCATAAGCTGTGTGAAAGAACTAATGCAGTCAAATTATATTGTTATACCATGTGCATCTCTGAATATGTAATAATAAATCCCTCCATGAGATATAATTTTAATGCACCAACAAAATACTTAGGGAAAAAAACCTTAATTCTTCAGATGAAAAAACAGAAAGAACTGATACAATGATCTTCAACACATGGTAGCTTTTACAGACTTGATGCTTTCAAAAATAAAATATTTCTAATGTACAAAAATGTGTGGTGATCAATGTAGCACTTGCTCATCACTTGGCCACCAAGAATGGCCATACACTAACATTTGACATATTGTCCTGAAAACTTGTTGTCTTCTATTTTAAGAAAATAAAATAATATAGATATAGATCAATGTTCTTTAGACTTTGCTGTTCTCTTCTTTCACTTCTTAGCGATGTAGACAAGGAAGCAAGTGCATTGAATCTACCTACTTCAAGGACTTAGTTTACCTTTTAAAATTTTGTTCAAAGGGACTGCATTTGCCAATAGAAGGTGGCTTGTCACTTCTCTTTTCCACTCCTGGCCACCTACCTTGGCTCCAGTGAAACTACCACACCCCTCTACACATAATTATACATATATATACACACACACACACACACACACAAAAACATAACAAATATATTGTTGCTTTATATATTTAAAATCTAAAAACTTTTATGAATAAGATTATACTTAATAGTTAACTATAAATAAGTATTCTTTATGGAATATATAAAGAATAATATAAATAAGTTATAGTAAGAATACTTATTTATAGTATCCTTGTATTTGTCACTTATAAGAGAATAAATGATACTGTATACAACATTTTCCATCTTATATTTTTATTCAATGTGTGATTTCAAGATCATTCAAATTGATATATAAAGATCAAATTCCATCATTTAACATTAATACAATAATGTAATGTATAAATATGTACGACTTTCATTGCCCCCTATTGATAGCCATGTGGGCTCTTGGCAATTTTCAATGTTCTTATGAATATTAAAACTAAGACAAGAATGTAGAAGTCATTGTTGACTCCTGTCTTTCTTTCTTCAACCCTTCTCTTTCCATTTCCTCCAATGATCAACCCTTCTGTAAATTCTTCTGTCTCTATCTTCAGAATGCATTCACAGTGATCAAAGCTACCATCATTTCTCTTACCTGGATTGATTTCCTGAGCCTCTGGTTAAGTCATCTCCCTGCTTCTGCTCATGCTTCCCCAAATCTTTTTGACTCACAGCAGCGAATATGACATAAAGATTAAACATGCCACTTTCCTACTAAATGCTTTCTTCTAATATTCCATGCCATTCAGAATGAAATGTAAAGTCACTATCACAGTTTACAAGCTTCTTCAACAACCATTCTGACCTTGTGGCATTTCTGTCAACCATTCCACCCCAGTGTTACTGCCCTCCTGTACATGTGTAGAAAGACACTTAGCTCAGATCATTCACCTTCATCCCACTCGCACAAATATTTGCCTCCTCACTTATTTTTAAGTCTATGCTTAACAGTTTCCATATCAAATGGATCATTTCTTGCCACATTTTTTATACTAGCACTTGTTTAATCTATATTTTCTTTTCTTATCAATATTGATAAATCCTCAGGACTTAGAATGGTGTATAGCTTATAATAGGCACTCAGTACTTATTAAATTAGCTAATTAGTATTTACTAAATTAGTTAATGGATTCATTTCTTTGTAAATTTTTACTTACGCACAAGTATAAGTTAAAATCTTCTATGATACATACCTAAAATTAAGATTTTTTTTTAAAGCATGATACTTCTAAACCAATCTCTAAAATGGAATTAATTTTTTTCCTATCAGGATATTTTTGTTGGACTTTGTTAAGTTTGGCCCACTCTATGGGTAGAAGTAGTTTCTTACTGTAGCTTTGTTATTTCTCTGATTACTCATGAGTTACAGCATCTATTCATATTGGTAAGTAAAGTTTCTTTTGCTATGAATTTCCTGCTTACAACCTGTACCCATTTTTTTAAATTACTGGTTTTTAAGTACCATTTTGTTTTTTAGTTGTAAGTTGCCAATCAATTTAATATTGCACAGATATCTTCCAGTACATCACTTATTTTTATATTCATGATATCTTTTGTCCACATAATTTTAAAATATTGTCATCTCACATTTTTTTTCTGAGTGTTAGCAATATGAGAAGAGCTTGTCTATATTCTTCTGGCTTAGGGTCTGCCATGAGGTCCCACAGGCCATTGGCCAGGACTGAAGTCATTTGATTTCTGTACTCACTAACATAGTTGGTGAAGATTTCAGTTCTTTCTTGGTTTGAGCTGTAGAATTCAGTTCCTTCCTTTGAGTGTTGTCTGAGTGTCCTTGTCACATAGAAGTTGGCTTCTTGCAGAGCAAGTTGTACAAGGTGAGTCTTTAATTGTTTAATTTAGAAGTGTCAAACCAAAACTTTTCCTATGTCTGATCCTCACTAAATATGCCATGAAACTACACAGGGAGTGGATACCAAAGGGCAAGAATTCGTGGGTTTCAGCTTTTGGTGGTCCAACATCCATGATAACTGAATTGACAAAAGAACTCAGCAATCTAATTTCATTTTCTATTATTTAATGTCCACAGAATCTTAAAGATTAGTAATTTTCAACTAACCACTAGTTATCTGCCTCTTCCAGGAAATATTTAGCAATATCTGGAGCCATTTTCAATTGTCACAGAAAGGTGTTTATATGGGAGAACTATAGGTATCTATTGGGTTGAGGCTAGGTATGTTAAGTATCCTACATTACACAAGATACCCCTCCATGAGAAATAATTACCCAGCCCAAAATACTAATGATGAGATGATGAGATATCCCAAATTAGAAGGCTAAATATGCAGCAGCTATTTTGATTATCAAATAATATTTTTAACCAAATCTACTCAAAGGACAGTAAATATAAAAAGTAATTGACAACCATGCTTAAAAATTGCAACTGATTACATCTAAATCTAAGGGTCATAACCCATAGAAGACACTTCCCATTAAAATGAATTTTGAAAATATTTCAGACTGGGCCAATGTGCTGTGGTCATACATCATTGAAAAGATATCAACTTGAGCAGAAAATGTGATGGCCTTGCCCTAATGAATTTTTCTTTGTTCTCTTCCCTGCTCTGTGTCATGACGTTGTTGGGTGGATGACTATACTTTTCAGGCTCACTTGATCTACGTGAAGAACTGACAGGGTGGAGAAGAAAGATATTGGGTTATTTCCTTCTTCATCTACTCCTGTTTTTCTGCTAGGATTCCTGATAGTGGTGGTGTCCCTCAAGAAGGGAAGTTCCTACGTGTGCTTATCCCCAGCTCTCACCAGTTTGCAATGGCATTTCCCACCTTACTGTTCTCAAAACCTGAGGAAGCAACAGATTTCCAATGTTGTTGGTTGCTGTGATTCATGTTCTTTCTAGAATTCTATCTAGTGTTTCATTCCCTAATAAACATGACAAATGCCTGATGAATATATGAGATCCTCACACTGGATGCCACACAAAGTTGAGAAAAGTTTTGATGGGAGAGAAGTGGAGTGTCCACAGCTGACAGTAGAGGTGTTGTGAGTCAGTTTAATTAGAGGCAATTTCAGAGTAAACAGATCTTTATAATTAATTTCCTGGTTGCTTAAATGTGTCCCTCTGTATAATGAAAAATGTATATTTGCCTCCATTTTTCTGGCACAGAGGTCCTAAAACTCTTGGAATTTCCTAATAGGAGTGTCTTTTGTTATTCATAAAGTCCCCCCTTTCCATCATAATTCAATTTATGCTGAAGAGGTGATTCACGACAAGGTGGGGAAAGGAGCCCAAGATATCTTCAGAATAGAAGCTCTTCGACTGAAAGATGATGCTCCAATTTGTAGGAGAGGGAAGAGGGGCAGAGATGAAATTTAATCACCAATGGCTAAAGGTTTAGATTTATGTCATGAAAAGTAGATAAAAACTTTTGTTGAACAGGAAAAAGGGCTGTGTCCAGATTGGTGAACACATTGATGGACTGACAAGGTAGCAGCACTTGGAGAGAGTACTGAGGTTCTGCTCTCTCTCCTGAATCCCAAACTTTCCCCTTTGCGTCTTTTCCCTTTGATTCTTCCTGAGTTGCATTCTTTAAAAGGAAGCTCTTATGGTAAAGTTAGCATTTTGCTGAATTGTTTGAGTTGCTCTAAGGAATTATCAAACCTGAGAGGTCATGGGAAACCCTTAATTTGTTGTCAGCTTTAATGCACGTAATTTGAGGTTCTCATTTCTAGCTGGTATCTGAGCCCCTAATTTGTGAGATGTGTGTTAACTCTGGGCAGTTAGCATCAGAACGGATTTGAATTTTGGATACCAAGTTGGTATTGGAGAACTGGAGAATTGTATTCCTGTTTGGAAAACCAAATAGTCCCTTAGTAGAGTAACTGAAATTTTCATGAAGACAAGGAAAATGCCTGATCCATTTTCCATTAAATATTGTTGAAATGTCTCCCCAAAGTCCAATATGTTTATGGCTTGGTCCTCAGCTTGGCACTATTGGAAAGTGATAGAACCTTTAAGAGATGGAGCTTTGTGGGATGCTTTAGGTCACTGGGGTGTATGTACCCAGTCTCTCCCCCCTCTCTTCACTACCCTCTCTCTTTTCTTCAGCTGCCATGAGCTGTGCTGCCTGTCTGCCATGTGTTCCCACCCATGATGTTCTGCCTTGCCACAGCCCCCAAAGTAATGGGGCCAACTGACCATGGACTGAAATCTCCCAAACTGTGAACCAATGAGATTTTTTTTTCTTTTTAAACTACTTATCTCAGATATTTTGTTACAGTAGTGTAAATATGATGAAAAATATTCATGATATATGTATAATAAATGGTGATTTTTAAAACATGGTTGTCCCACAGAAAGTTAAAGTAAAAAGCTAGCATTAGTTATTCAGTGCCTATTACAGGAAACAACCTAAAGTACTATTATATAGTTCATGAAGATTACAGTATCATGAGGAAAGAATGCTTTGCTTCAAACATTCTTTAATACCCTACTGATCTACACAAGTATAGAAAAATAGATCAAGTGTAAGTTCACTGTTTCACTGACTCTAAATGTGATGGTGCCCTCCCTCCTGCCTGCTACTGACACATTATTCAAGGTCTTCTTGCATCTTGCTGGACTAATGTAAAATCCCCCATTTCTTTTCTCTTTGACAACAGTGTCTTCCTAAATTTATGAACTGAACTTCGTTGTGTCCCCACCAAATTCACTTTAAATCAACATGTGATGGTATCATGAGGTGGGACCTTTGAGAGGTGTTTAGTTCATCAGGGAAGAGTCCCTATGACTCCTAGGGATAGGATTAGTGACATGACCAAAGAGACCCATAGAACTCTGATGCTACTTTTTGTCTATGAGGGAGGATGCTGTCTAGAAAGCAAAAACTTGTTCCCTAATAGGTGCCAAATATGCCAATTCCTTGATGTTGGACTTCTGTCTGGTATCTAGAAGTATGAAAAAAAAATCAACCTTTGGAATTTAAACTACCTAGTCTATAGGATTTTTCTTAAATAGCATCCTAAACAACTAAAACACTCTCCCTTGTCATTTATGTTCAGTTGTGGGAATAAATCCAGAGACAGAAACAATATACTCCTTTCAGAAATATTTGATATTCCTACATTTTCTATCAATTAATTAATTGATAATAAATCTATTGAATGTGAATTGCCAGACTGTCACTTGCCTGATTTCAGCCTACTTGTTAAAACAACTTCTTCATATGTTCTTTTCTTTTACCCAACCTCTCACCAGACTGGTGAGATCTTCAATATTCTAGATTTTTAATATTTCTCTGTCTTCTTTTTCCATTCTCTTTGCCTAGAACATCTTTTTTCACCCATCAAAATTTAATATTTCTTAAAAGCATAGTGTTAATGAATGAATCAATTCCTGAAAAGTAGTAATTTTCTGTCAACCTTCCTCAGTACTTTTGTTAGTATTGTATATATACACACACTAAGATGTGTGTATAAGTCTTCCAATGCAGATAGGGGTTTGTTCATTTTAATACACATAATTAATTTTAAGTTACCTTAACCTTCCAACCACTAGAAGTACTATATAGAGTACAAAAAAATAATATTTTAAAGATAATTAGAAAAGGTAATTTGCGGGTCAGAATTTTCCACTGGATGAAAGTTCTAGCTAAAACACAGCTCAGATAGTCAAACTTCTGTTTAAATAGGTCTTCAGGAATCAGGATAAAAATCTTACTACTTTTTATGGTGCCATAGGACTTATGTTCTTCAAGAACAGTGGGCAAGAATCCAGCGTCTATAAGAACCTGCTGTTGTCTGGACTACTGGGGCATTAATTCTCATGAGAGCCCTGGGAGGCTGGTATTTATCATTAGCTCATTTTGAGTGATGAGAAGACAAAGACTTAGAAGTGTTACATAACCTGCCCTGCCCAGGTCCCTAGAGCCATACAGTAGTAGAATTGGAAGTCAGAATCCAAGCCAACTGGACCGCCACCAAGGCCCATCCCAGGCAATGGGTTGGGATGGATGACATGCCATTGCCTCTTTGTTCAATGCCTTTTGTGTCAGAATCTTAGAATCAGATCCTATATTTAGACCTGGATCCTCTGGTGAAAGAGATATGGGAGAGTTTTTGGCCAGATGACAAGAGGATCAAGTTTATTAAATATGCAAACAGATAAGAATATGTGTGTGTGTGTAACCATATCATAAATAAATAACTAGAAAGTGAAAAAAAAGAAAGAGCTTCAAAATATGTTCATATTATAAACTAGGAAATAAAATTTGGGAAGGTATAAAAGATGACCCTGCCCTCTCTTTTGTCTGGCTGAGCCAAACCTGGAATGGATTGCCTCTGACCTGGGGTAATAGAGAGATAGCAATTTCTTTGCCCTTTCTTGTTAATATCTCTGCTTGTCCATCACCCCACCCATTCTTAATTGAGCACCCGCCTTAACTTCAGATGTAGTCGAAAAACTTCCTTCAGTCCTTCAGTTTCCTTCCCACCACAGCACTTATTAGGTAAAGGGTTGAATTGAATATGCTGGAAGCATTCATTGAAAATCTGGACTCTGTAGAGAACCAAACACACTCATAAAATTGTCATGACAAAGAACATAGAACTTGCCTGGGGTTCCAGACTTCACTTCTCAGAGAGCTGACTGTGAACTACAACCAAAACACCACCATGGCAACAGATTAGGTATTTGTTGAATCAGGCCAGGAAACATAAATGTATCTATTATACATGTCAGGGTGACATACGTGATCCAAAGAGAAGGCAAGTGAGAGGTCACAGAAGAAACTCTCACCCTGTAAGTACCGAGTTGTTTCCATGAGATCAGCTACATTCCACAGTGGTTGTGGGCTGGATGGGGAGCTTGCGGAGGCATGTTGCACAGCCTGAGAGAGAGCCTTTGAAGGTTTGCGCTCACCCTCGTTTTCTGGAGATTTATGAGGCCATTTCAGACATTGCATTGCCAAGGCTACATCAAAAGTATACATCTGTACTTTTCTTAAATGAAAGAATAGACACCACATATTAAGGACTGGGCAAAAGTTCAGCAGATTTCACTTAAAAAAAAGACTGCTTTGGTAATTATAAAGAAAGGGAGCAGGATTAGTTCATATTTATTGACAAGTGAATTCTGGATCCTGAAATGGCAATGTCATTTATTCCATGTGATTTCCTCCCTTCTTTCCTTCCTTTCTTTTTTCTTTTCTGCTCGTCTCTTCCTCTTATCTTCCCTCATTCTCTTCTCTCTTCCTTCATCCAACAAATGTTTACTGATGCTTAATCTGCCATGTCCTGCTCTATGGACAGGAAGGCATCAGTGATGAGGCAGATGCATCCCCAACATTGTAATTGTAGAATTTACCTAGAGTGAGAGGAGAGATTGCAATAAGGATGCTTTTGATACTCCTCCATACTTAGATGTGTAGGATAGTCCTGCAGATTTTAGACAAAAATATAGAGAAGTTTAAATATCCCATAATTATAAAAGTGTGTCAAAATAAGGGCACAGTAATAACAAATTGGAACTAGCTGATTTATAAAAACTAAGAAGATAAAATGGGGGTAAGATGTGCATTTGGAAGAAATTTCAATAGCAGGAACTGAATGGTCCAAATGGGGTGGGCTTTTGACTTCTGGAAGGTGTTATGGTACATTAGAGATGATGTCCTGTTCAGAGATAGAAAACATTCTTGGAGAATCTACAGCTGCAATTCATTAGGAGGTAGGTCTGCTCATGGTTAGAGGATACATCATGAAGATATATATATATATATATATATATATATATATATATATATATGTATATGGAAAGATCAGAGTGGCTAGAAGGCAGAGAGCAGGGCACATGTAGGAAATGATGTTCTACAACTAGGTGGTGCTACACATTGCCTTGCAGATCATTGTAAGAACTGTCGTGTTTATTCCCTGTTATATAAAAACTTAGATGTGTTTTGAACAACCCAGTGCATATGTGTGTGGGGGGGGGTGTTAAAAAATAAAGGAAGATAAAAAGAGTAGTTTTTGAAGGTTGCAAGTGTACTTCTGCAGCAATGAGTCTAGGTTAGGCAACAAAGTAAAAGGTAATAATGAAAAGCCAGTGATAATTGCCAGCTTTGCATGACATGGAGAAGATCAAATCCAAAGGCTATATCATTGGCTGCATTGGATAGCAGGTTTGAAGGGCATCCTCTAGGTTTCTGATTTATATAGACACATGGAAGACCATGTCATTCCATGGAAGAGAGAACACCAAAAGCTTCCGTGTTCAAGGAGGAGGACAATAAACATTATTTTGAAAATGTGGAATTTGAGGTGCCTTAGTGATACGTAATGAGATGTGAGGGAGTCAGGTGGAGGGTTGAGCTTGAGGCTCAGAGGTGAGGACGGTGATAGAGACAGTAATTTGTAGTCATCTGTAGTGAGGCAATGATTGAAACCATTGGGTCCGAAGGGATCTCTTTGTTTGTGGACTATAAGAAGATAGCCTAGAAACAAGCCTTGGACAATAATGTTCCTTGGCCAGCTAAATAAGCTTAAGTCTGAAGTGGTGATGAAAGAGAAGTAAACCAAGATGTCATGGCAAACCAAAACAGCCCTGTGTCATAGAACTAAGAAGAGAACATTTTAAGGAGTGTTCTATACTGTCCAGACATCTGACAGGTAAACCAAGGAGAGAATTGATAAATATTGATTTAGAGGTTACTGGTGACCCAAGATGTTGATTTTTCACATGGATGGAAGGGACTAAAGAGTTGAGGTATGAATGTATCATGTTGAAAAGAAAGCACACCTGAACACACATGAGGACATATTTGAGATGGAAGAGATAATGATAGGAAGGGACAGAGTTCAAAGTATAGGTTCTCAAAGCAGCAAAAGGGTCAACTCCCTGTTTAAGATTTGAGACACAAAGGCTAAGGTGAGGTGGATGCTAGAAAGCTTGAAATTTCATAGTAGTAAGTTGAGGGAATTGATTGGCATTAGATATTCTCCATTATGTCTTAAAATATTTGGCTATTTCTTGAGAGTAAGAAAAAAAATAAACTGCTTTGAATCAGACCACAAGTAGAACAGTGAAAAAAAGTATTTTATTTATATATATATATATATATATATATATATATATATATATATATATATATATAGTTGGTGGTGGTGCTGGGGATTGAGTCCAGAAATTTGTGCATGCAAGGAAAGCACTCTACCAACTGAAGTATATCCTCAGCCCGAGTGGTAAAACTTGTAACAGGAGCTTTGTGTTAGCTACCTATTGCCACAGCAGTGCTGTGTAGCAAAGTGATCCAAAGACAGTGACTTAAAACTATGGACTTTCATTGAGCTTAGAGTCTGTGGATCACTCTCCTCCTATTTTTCTGGAGTATCTGACATTGAGCACATATTTTGTGGGCCACTCACTGTCACTGATCTAAGATGTCTCAATAGGGTCACTTGGATGGATGTCCTTCTCCATGCATCCCTCATCTACAACAAGTCAGAACAGGAAGTTCTCATGGTGAAGGCAAATGTACAGAAGAAGAAGTGGAAATACCCACGCCTGTTCTGAAGCCTCTATAGTTCTGTGTAAGTTGTTTTTTCGATGCTGTGACAAATACCTGAGAAAAACAACTTAGAGGAGAAAAGATTTATTTTGGCTCACATTTTGAAAGATTTTAGTTCATATTCCACCACCTCCATTATTTTGGGCCAGAGTCAAGGCAGAACATTGTAGAGGGGGATGTGGTGGAAGAAAGGTGCTCTCCTCGTGGTAACCAGGAAGCAGCAAGAAAGAGAGAAATGGGCTGAGGACAAGACATACCCTTCTAGGACAAACTCCCAGTGACCTGTTTTCTCCAACTAGGTCTCACCTCCTAGAGTTTCTACTACCTCCCACTAATGTTATCAAATTATTAACTCATCAACAGATAAATCCATTGATGAGGACAGAGCTCTCATGACCTTCTTGCTCCTCCAAAGTCCCATCTCTGAATGCTACTTCATTAGAAACCAAGCTCTTAACACATGAGTCTTTGGGGGACAATTTGGACGCAGACAATAATACATGCCATCTGTGAGTGTCTCATTAGTCAGGATCAAAGTGTAGGGGGAAAGGATTCTTCTTTAATGGAAAAATCTATAAAGTCACATAGCAAAGGGCTATGGAGAAGTTGAAAAGAATTGGGATCCTTAATGCAATCAATTTGCAAATCTCCAATAGTATTGAGAGTCCATTCTTAATGATTATCGTCACTTAGTAATATGATCCAACAAAACCGTTATGTGAATTTCTCATTAATATTTATTTCCTTGTTATGTAGTTCACCAAAAGAAAAATTTAACTACATGTGGGAAATTCTAGAGGTGAAAATGCATAAGGACAGAGAAATGAGTACATTTTTAAAGTATAAGGTAATTTTTGATATAAATATTAAATATATTAAAATATTATCTGGATGACAAGAGATATGAAAGGGTGGGAGAATGGCAACAGAATATATTGTGAAAATAAGAGAGCCACCATGAAAATATTTTAAATCAAAATACTGACAACAAGGAGGTTGAAATCAGAAAGAAGATGCTTAAGTTTTTGAGGTAGACCAGTTACTTAAGGTGACAGTTTCCACAGAGTGGTGGTGTGAGTAAGGAACTGAGGAAAAGACTAGGAGAAAGAGGAGAAAATGAAATAAGTGCAGGATAGAAATATTTGATCATTCTTGTAGGTAAAAAATATGAAAATATAACCCAGTGACTTAATGCTGGACACAGGAGAGGAGATGACAATAAGTTAGAAAATGAAAGCTTGAGGAAAGGGAGAAACTATAACCAAATGGCACCCGAGGCAATGGTTGGATTTTGTGGTCCACGTGACATGGTTGCTATTGATACTGGCAAGAAGGGTGAAATGGACCAGATGCCACACTTGGAGACAAAGATGCTGTCCAGGTTTTCTCTCCACTTTGAAACATATGGATCCCAATTAAAACCAAATCAACTAACAGCACCTAAAAGAGCAGCAACATGGGTTGTAGGCAGGACCAGACAGACTACAGACTTTCTCTGTAGAGAGTACATTCTGTTTGGGAGTTGGTAGTGTTGCCATATTGGATAAAGATTCCTGAAAGCAGTTGACTAAATTACCTAAACCCAGTTTGACCCGGGTATGGCTGTTCCAGAATATGCGGAGAATTATAGAGTTGGAAAGAGAATGAGCTCAGGAAAAAGGTAGGAGAAAGTCACAGAGCAACATTATCATCCCTCCACATCATCTCAGGAGTTAATAGGAAAGAAATCAATGCTCCCTGAAAATAACCTCTTTTCTGCTTCAGGAAGGACAGAAACCATCCTTGTGTCCTCATTCTTAAGGTATAGATTCTGGTGCACAGTAAATGCTCAATGTATTTAAAAAAAACATGAATAAACCATTGGTCCTTTGGGGAAAGTATACTTAAAACTGTTCAGAATCTCAGTTTTCACTTTTCTCTTTTCCTGATTAACAATTTCTATTCAAGCTGTTATGAGTTGGCATACAGTCGTTGTTAGTAAATGTTCATTAGAATCTCAATTTTCGTGTGAAGTTAAGGGGTGATTATGTCCCGTTCAGTCACTATTCATGGGTCTTTTGCTGTCTTCCACTCACACTTGGATTTTAATCCAAGCTTTTATACATAAATAAACATCCATGATTTTTCTTCTACAGTGGCCCTATCACATTCACACACACACACACATACAGCTCTCTGAGGTAATCGTGTGCCCGGACCTTTCTGATTACATTTCACTTTTTCATGCTGTTGTCCCAGAAGACATTGACGTCATCTGGAGACACAGTAGCGCGCCGTCAGTCTTCAGAGGTTCAATTCATTCTGCCATCCGGAAACTCTGCCGACAAGGCGGCCAGTGTTAGAAATTAAGCTTGTGACATGCAGGACATGGTGGAGTGCAAACATTGGTCAGCGCTTCCTCTCCCAGCCACAGAGGAAAGCCACACTGATTGGTATTCAGGAAAGGGACCTCCTGTTTCGAAGGATTCCTTCATGCTGTTCAGCAACGCTGTTTAGGGTGGATTTTCCCATTTGAACTGCAAAGTTTAAACACAAATATTAACTACCTGAAGCTGCAAATAGCAGCATAGTACATTAAAAAAATAATGAATATTTTAACCAGCCTTTGCCCAACCAAGAAAAATATTATGCAGAAACAAGGCCGATTTTAGAAAAATGCCCAAGGAAACATTAAAAAAAAAAAAAAAAAAAGTTGAGTTTCCTTTCAAAGTTTGTTTTTGCTAAACATTCATAGTTTTGCTTTTTCCAATCCAATTTTTATTATAAGAAAGGTCTCCCACATGTGTACCTGGTATTTTCAAAATAATCAGTAATACACAAAATCTTTGGAAATGGTGACTGTGGTCTTAAAGTTGTAACAGAAAGAAAGGGCAAAGCACATCACAAAGAAGGAAGGTATGGGAAGTACTTCATTATGCGAATGGATGCTTGTGGCTTATTTACAGCAGGTTTTGATGTCCTCATTCTTTTAACTTTTTACATTTTAATTTGTTGATTTGGCAAAACTGAAAATATGTTTAGTTTTATTTTGTTTTAAATTGACACAATACGGATTGTCCATATTTATGGGACAGGATGTGATATCTCCATAGATGGGTGCAACGTATAATGATCAAAGGAAGTTATTTGGTAGATCTATTACCTCTAACACTTGTATGTCCTCATGATGGGAACATTTAAAATCTTCTAAATGTTATTTGAAAACGTACAATGTGTTGTTAACTACTGTTTCCTTACTGGGCACTAGAACCAGCAGGACTTAGTCCTCTAGTTGAGCTAATTTTGCACCCACATCCATAGCATCTCAGTCTACTTCATGCTGTTTTTTTTCCTTCATATCCACTGTCATGATAGATTTTTAAATGTTCTCTCCCAAGAGAAGAGAAATGCACCAAACTTAGGTTCGTACCATTCCATTCCGCCTCTTCAATATTGATCGTATAAGTTATTGTTATAGACGATGTTGAACTTATTGGGGAAAAGGTGTTTAAAAATTATCCATGGACTTTCATTCATCTTTTTGCTCTACATCTAGAATTAATCAAGATTAAGCTGTGACATGCACTAGAAATGAGAGCGATGACTATCTACCTAGGTCTCAGTAATGTCAGAAATGTGGGATCATTAACAATGATAAATAGAGGCTGAAATAAATTTTGACAGTCAACAGACTCTTTCTGCCACTCTTCAGGAATTGCTGAATCTATTTATAGGGAACCATACCCAGGCATAGCCAACAGTTAAAAGGGTCATCACAATATTTGTGGAACTCTTGGCATAAATTAATTTTGCTATTTTAAGGCAACTTATTATGTTTATTCCCTGACATTTATTTGGAAATCCATTTCTTTTCACCCACATGAGGACATTTCTCATATTCCCAAGTTAATTTTTTAAAACTACTTCCTTGTATCACATTCTTCCCCCCTAACCTTGGAATCAAATTCCTTAATTTTAACATATTTAAAATAATTTCGCCTCCCCTCCTTCTCTCCGGGCTAGTGTTGTTTCATAAGCTATGAAAAGGCATTGTAAATGAGGGAAAGCCTTGTATTTAAATATTCTGCCTTATTACCTGACAACATAATTGCTCCCTCTTTTCCTTTAATCCAAGCATCAGAAAGGATGTGGTCTCCATGACTGGAAGGGCAGAATGATTTTATTTGAGGAACCGGGGCCCCATCAGTTTGAATCATTAGACACTATGCTGTGGTTTTCCTAATTCCTTCCCTCCGAGACATTTTCTGCTCCCTTCCATGAACAACTTAGCTCTGCTGTCCTTTATTTGATGTCTGACTTAGACAATAAAGCAGCAGAAACCACCACAGGATATTCAAAGACTTATTTACTAAATCATTCTATAAATATTTAGTGAGCACCTTCTGTATGCAGGAACTGTTTTATGCCCTAAGGATATTGTAGTCACTAGCCAAATATTTACTCCTGCCCACGCAATGCTTACATGCTAGGGATACTGGACAGAGAAACAGAAAGTCAATTATCTGTCTTAATGTTTGTCTAAATGAATACATAAATCGATGAATATGTAAGTTAATTTAAATGATATTATAAAAATAGAGAAAAAGAAATGCAATAGAGGTGTTTGGTTTGAGAACAGAGGGTTTTAGGGTGGTTCACAACCTGAGAGATGGTGTTTGAAAAGATCCTGTAGTTATGAGAAGAGCATTTTAGGCAGTGGGAACAGTGTGTACAAGTGCCAGGAGATGACATTATTTAGAATGTGGAGAAATAGAAAGAAGAGGAAATGAGAAAAGTGGAGAAGATGCAAGATGAGATTGGAGAAGTAGAAGAAGACCATGTCCTCTATGCCTGTAGATCTTGGAAAGGAGCATGGATGTGGTTCTAAGTACCGTAGTATACAGCAATGAATCTCAAATTCCTGTGTGCATCAGAATCCCTGGATGACTCACTAAAGCACGTATTGCATGCCCAGTACCCATGTAGAGGGCATGATCCAGTACTTTCAGGGTGGGACTCAAGAATTTGTATTTCTAACAGTGATGTTTTTGGTCCTGGTCTGGGAACAACACTTTGACAGTCATTGCCATAGTGTGGATCTGTTTTTTGTAACTTTCTAGAATACATTTCACCATAATTTTGCAATTAAACCTTGATTTTCTTGTGTGAAAGTTCCTTTCTGCACTCTTAATCCAGTCAATGTATATTATTACCTTAGTCACAATCAGCAGTTCAATGCTGGGCATATGACTTTAGTCAGCCAGTTGAAATTCAAAACAGAGGCACTCATGACACTAAGGGGAAGTGAAAAGTCTCTAAGAAGCTATGAGGCAATATATAGGGAAAACCTCCCCAAGAGTTATCTTGGTATAGAAGACCTGAAAGGCAGCAACAGATTGCAGTCTGATACCATTGTTGGAGCCACTAGAATCAACCATGGCTAAATCTGTTGTACTTTTATGTTTTCCCATTACATCTCACATTTTTACATGTCATGAATTAAGTAGATTCTCTTTGTTGTCAGAAACTTACAAACCAAAAAGATGAAGGTAAATAAAAATCTATTGTAGATAATACCATTTAAAAAATGTTTAGATGTATGTACCCTGTTTTATCACAGAGGGCCACATAGGAGAGTTTAAGTGGCTCAGTATTGCTCTGAACACTTATGAAATAAATGACCTTTGTACTAAGTTTACAATATTTTAAGACAGAAAACCAAAAGCAAATAGGAGGATGATGCAGTTAGTTAAATGAACACAAGGGAATTGAAAGTGTGCTAAATAACAGCACTTCCAAGGCACTCTATCCTTGACAGCAGCATTGTTACCTAGGAATTACCTATTGTATGATTTTAATAAATAAAATTTATGATACTACCCCCTTTCCCTGTATGTGACAATATCATGTAATTCACAAGTGGATGCATGTTTTCTATTACATTTTATGTGGCAGCACTATGAAAATCAGTATGGAATTTCCTCAAAAAACTAAATTAAAGTCATCATATTATAGAGATACTTGAATATCTATGTTTATTGTAGTACAATTAATAATAGGCAAGCTATAGAATCAGCCTAGGTGCCTGTAAATGGATGAATGATAGAGAAAATGTGGTATATATACACATAATGGAGTATTAGCCCTAAATAACAAAATCATGCTCTTTTAAGGAAAATGGTTGGAACTGGAGATCCTCATGTTAAATGAAATATGCTGGAATCTGAAAGATAATTATAGCATGTTTCCCCTCAATATGTGAATTCTAGGGTGAAAAAGAATGGCATAAAAGTAAGGGGAAGCTACTAAGAAGAAGGAATTGGGGGAGGGGAAATCACATGGCTTAATGGCATAGTCATATGCCTTGTATGATTATGCCACAGTGAATCCTATTATTCCATTTTATTAAAATGCATTAATAAAATCACATGTGAGAGCTTCTCATCATATTCCATTTTATTAAAATGCATTAATAAAATCACATGTGAGAGCTTCTCATCATTCAGTTTCAGGACAAAAGTGATATCTGCAATTAGTTTTCCTGGACCATCCTATTTCAAGTGTCATCTACTCAAGTTGAACTCCAACAGGTTTTCATATTTCATCACTCTCTGAAAACTTAATGATATACTGATTATTTAGTTTTCCCAGTATTCATCCCTTACAATCGAATATAAACTATGTGAAGTAGCAGTGCTCTCTCTCTTTAACATTAATGTTCTGTTACCCAACTGATATTTCCAGACAAGAAGAGGAATAAATGAACTGCTTGCACACTTTTACCTTTTTAAATTAATCTTTTCAAATTTAAATTCTTCTCCTTCTATCTCTATCTGTGCCTTTAGATGGTTCTGGGTCAAATTTCATGATAGCTGTAAATCCCTCTCAACCACTGTCATCCAAAAAGATTTCACCAGCTTCAGAGGCCACGAATAAACCTTGATGATATAAAATTATCATGTCCTACTTGGTATTGTATTTTTTTGTGTGTGTGTCCATCATTTTCTCCCTCCTTTGGCCTTTCTATGTCAATAATCATAATTCTTTTTTTTTTTTTTTTGTATGCACACTGTATCGGAGTGCCTTACACAGTGTGAACATACAGGTATCCATAGAGAAAATGGAGAGCTGGTTGCATATTTAACAGTGAATATTCCTTGTGAGCATTTAAACCTCCTATATTGTCCAAATGCATATATTTTCATATTACATATGTCTTGAAGACTGTGAGCTACCCGCGATAAGCCAAAATATTAATTTGCAAAGTTTTTGTATTGGTAACTTATAGAAGTCATATAATATCCATAAAAATAATGAAGGTGAATATCATAGAAATCATAATATAGAGGTAGACAGGCAAATTTTAAGTCTTTATTCAATTAGATGAATTAAAAAATATAGGGATTCCCTATATATTTGTATTTACATGTGAATTCCATGATGCCAAGAGGCTGCCATTGATCCATAGGACATTCTCTTCAGTGATGAAGGATTGGTGCCAACTGGTCTATGATTCCTCCTGTGTTAAATCTTATGACCACTGGGCTTCTGAGACAGGGTGTGGGCATTGGCAGACCTGGAACGTTTTGGAAAGGAAGCTGGATTTTCTAGGGCAGTGGTAAATTAGTAGTTTTTATTTGTGAAGTGACAGCAAAGTGCTGAACTTAAAGTGTACACATGTAGAGTTGTCTGTAATTAGAAATAGGATAGTGCAGATAAGAGAGACCTCATAGTTGGTCCTACATATTTGAGAGTCATAAGCACAGTCTTTAAAAAAATCAATAAAATTTTAAATTTAAAAATTTAATATTAAAAAGTATAAAATTTTTATTAAAAACAAAAATATAACCAGGCACATTGGCTCATGCCTATAATCCCAGCAACTCCGAAGGGAGGTGAGTTCAAGTTCAAGATCAGCCTAAGCAAATTTGTGAGGCCCTAAGCAACTTAATGAGACCCTTTCTCAAACTAAAAAATAAAAAGAGCTGGGATAGTGGGCCCTTGGGTTCAATCCCTGATACAAAAAAAGAAAAAAAAAAGAAAAATTAAAACGTATAAATAAATAAATATAGGTTTGCAGTCCTTTCTTCTGAGAGGCAAAGACAGATGGGGTTATGTGTGGTCACTGAAGGATCATCTTCAAAGTTACTATAATTTATACTATAATTTTCTATAATCTGGTGGTATGTTTTTCTATTATGTTCAAAAGTCATATTTATCTATACAAATTGTATGTTAATGATACATGTTTCATAATAAAATGGTTCTTAAAACAATAAAAATACTCTGCCTTTCTTAAAAAAAATCTGTGTAGTGCACAAAGTAAAATGTTAATATTTCAAAAGTGTGCTGCAATCTCATATAACGTGATGACTCAAGGCACTTAATTGGGAGAATTCAAATCAGTACAATGTTTTGCCTCAGTTTCAAGTGATTTCAGGAAGACTGTTTTAACTGTGAATAAATTGATGACATTGTTTTCTCAGTTTGGTTTACCATTGTATGAGGAACATAACTTTGGGAGTTTTCTTCCTCTTTACACCAATGCTTGCTTATCTACATTAAGATGATTTCCAACAGATACAGCATCAAGGATGGAAGAATTTGTCTTCCAGTTGGAGACTATATTTATTTATATACAGGACCAATGTATCTGTTGCTCATTCGCATGGGAATACTGCAAAACAAATCACTCCAAAATTTATAGCTTAAAAGATTAAGTATTTCCATGTCATGAGTTTGCAGGTTGACTTGAAAGACTCTTGAGCAGGTTCATTCCTGTATCTGCAGTGTGATCTGGAGGAACTAGGGGATCTGCTGGGGTCTTTCCTGTAACTGGGATACAATGATGATCAGCTTGTCTAGGAGGACCTCCACTGGAAACTTGGGACAGCTCTCTGCCCTACATGTCTTATCCTTGGAGCATTTTCTCAGGGCAAATTTAGAACAGTACCTTAAGAAGAAGAAACAGTTGAGGACCTTTCTGGAATTCTGCTGAATTTTTTTCTGCCTCTGTTGACAGTATATTTGATAACAAATGGCCAAAGTAAGAATAAAAGAATAGGACAGAACACTGTCCAAGAAGGCACTGCACATGATAAGGTGAAGGACACACATAGAAGAGAGGGAAGAACAGTGTGATTCATCTACCTCCCCATCCCCTTCCCCATCCTCCCCCTGACTTCCTGTCTATTCAGAGTCTACATACTAGCCTTCCTTAGTCACTCAGATCAGGTGGTGTTCCAGACTCTGGAAAAACATCATTCTAGCATTCTTTCCCATCTGAACCTTCTAACTTTCATCATTTCCCATTTCAGATCTCCATGGTTGAGCATTACCTCCTCATTGTCTAGTCAGAGGAGGAAGTTTTAAGGAAAGGATATTTGCTCTGTAATTGGAAAGAGACTGATTCAAAGCTGTGCAGAAATTAGACCCGCATCAATAGTTTTGATTCTTGGTTCACTGATTTATCGTAGATCTACCCAGTTATGAATCCACATGGCTGATTTCCCAGAGTCCTGATATACTGACATTTATTCTTGTTGCTGGCTGGGTATCACCTACCAGTGCTTTCCTTCTACTTCTCTCCTCTTCTTTGTTTCCTTTCTTCTTCTCTACCTCCTTCTCTTCCCTGTTTTCCTCCTTCCCTCCTTTTTTTCTTCTCTCTGTCTCCCTTTCTCCTTCCCTCACTCTCTGTCTCTTTCTCTCTTTTTCCTGCTGGGAACTGAACCCAAGGATTCACTAATGCTAAGCATGTCGTCTACTGCTGAGTTACACTCCCAGCTTTCTTTCTTTCTTTTTTTTTTTCCTTTTCTTTTTAAAAATTTCTTTAGATGTAAAGAATTTGACTTGTTGGGAAGAAAGGGGCTAAAACCCCTTTTCATCACAGTTAATTAGATTTCAGATTTACTCTCCACAGCCCGCAGCCAGTAATACTTTAGACATTACTTGTGCACACCCCTCAAAACAGGTGTCAAAACACATTAAAGGCACAGCCTGCTGAAACATCAAAGACGATGGTGTTCTTTATGTTCAAAGTGCCACCATGAAGCTATAAGCCTATCTAAATCAGTCACATTAGCTGCATTATTGGTCAAAATATGGGTAATTGGGGGGTACTACTCTTAGTATTGATCTCATTTATATATTTGTTAAATATTGCATTAATTCAGATCTCACTGAATAATTTATGCAGAGGCCAAGGAAAGGCCAGGATGACAAAGATGACAGAGATTCCAGGTTAAAGCAGAAAACTGGAAAGTAGAAAGGAAATAGTGTAAGTGTTATTAGGTGGACTGTCCAAGAGTAATGCACCCTGGCTACCAAGTATTACCCTTCAATTTCCCAGCACAGGGTTTAGTGGGAATCCCCAGATTTTTACCATGGAGATGATGGGACCTAGACAGAACCAGCAACAAGGATTTGAAAAACATGCTAAAAGCAAAATTCTCATTAGATTTATCAAAAGTAAGTTGAGTGGTAGAAGGGGAAGGGTAACTGTAAAATACACTATCAGTGGAGCAAGAAATACAATAAGGAATTATTATCTCTATTGTACAGTGGAAGAAATTCAACAGTATAAAAAACAAGGACGTTAAGTGTCTGGCTCAAGTTCACACAAATAACCCAAGAGAATCCAGACCCTGGCTCTAGAATCACTTCCCTTTGCTTCTTCAACTAAAGGCTTAAAGCATAACTTTGTCATATATGTCAAACATGCATAGATTAGCTAAAAAAAGATCTCATCAGCCAAAGCAAGTCCACAGAGAACTTACCTTTGCTTTTAAAGATACTTCCATCCATTTTAATTAGGTACCTAATTGCAACCTGTGACTATTTCATGAGCCAGGTAAGAAGCACAGAATGAAATGGTGACATCCTGGAGTTGAAGATCATGGATTAAGCTGAAGGGTTTGCTGAAACAAATTAATAGTATGGAAGGAAGCTCATTTGAAATACTTAAAACAGTTTTAAAGTTCACTTTAGAAATCACCCATTTATCAGTTGACATAAGTTACCAATCAATCTTTTCAGTTATATCACATACGTTCCTAGGATCTCTAAGAGGTCACATTTTTTTTTTTGATGAATTCAAAATACTTTTCATCCTTGAAAGAAACACGTTTGCATTTCAAGGAGAATTTAAACATTTTTCTTTAAGTTTAATTAGAACTTCACCTAATTAAGCTCCTCTTTGACTCCAGTAAGTTTTGGTTAAAGAGGTTTTAGAGTAGTTTTCTTCTTTTCCATTTTGGTTTTTTTGAATTGTTGGTTTCATTCACAAGACCTTTTAAATCTAGTGAGTCCTGTTCTTTCTTGTAAAGATCCAAGAACTCCTATAAAGTTTTGTGCATTAAGTAATACATAAAACCTAAAAGAAAAAAAAATGAACCATGGGATAAAAGGGAGTTGGTTTTCAAGCAAACCTCTTCCTTTTTTACTCTTTGCCTTTCACCTAAAGCCTGTGGGGGGACATAGAACAGTTTCTCATGACAAAATGCCTGTATTCAATTTCTCCTTTATCTTGAATGAGTTGGTCCATGACCTTGCCGCCTCCCCCCATTTCCTCCCTTGTCTCCCTCCACTTCCAACATACTCTGGATAGTCTCCTACATAAAACCAGCCAGGTCAGTCTGTCTGCTCATGCTTCCCCTGTCCTTGTTCTCATAAGGAAAGGGAGGAGGGGGGCTCAATGCCCTGAGTGTGTGAAACTGGGGTAAGGTGAGGGCAGTGTGTGGCAGGTACCATACTGAGGCCATGAATGGATAATCACTCCTGTCACAGCAAATAGACTCTGTCAGGAGGAATTCCGTGGTTTTCCAGAGGAAATCAGCTTTCCCTGCAGGCTGCCAAACCCAAATGAGCTCTTTGCAACACCTGCCGATCTGAGCATCAAGCAATTATTCCACTATCTTGCCTAAAAACAAAGACTGTGCTACCCTTCCACAACCTCTGACCTTTTCCAGCTAACATAAACTAATTATATTTGCAGCAGGAGGGGAGGAAGGCTTTCATAGTCCTCCGTGGGAGTTGTCCTTCATGCTTTGTGCCACGTTGTCAGTTTTGGCAATCCAAAAAATGACCACCCTTCAATCAGGGGAGTTGCTGGACAAAGCACTTAAAGAGATACAGGAAGGCCCTTATCGCAAATCAATCTCACTGCCTGGGATTCAGCAAGTGGCCCACACTGTCCATTCAGCAGTGGTACAAGGGAGCCATTGTTAAGTGTCACTTAGCAGCAATTACAGCCTGGTCAAAACAGTTGTCTTTTTTTTTTTAATTTTGTTTTGTTTTTAGACAACTTATTAATGGACCCATGATTAGGTGTAAGGAATAACCCAAGCCACAGGCACTGGAACAAGGTTAGAGGTTAATTGAGAATTTCCATCCCAACAGGCTGAGGTTTTGCAACCTTTTGCTGAGAGAACCGTCTTAAACAAAAAGGAGATAATATGATACAATTAGTTGGAAACCAGAGGGTCAAAATTCCCAGATGAGAAATGAAAACTGGCCAAGAGAATCAGGCCAGAGGGACCACCTGGGCCACTTCAGATGCCAAGAATATCTGTGGCCATTCATCTGGTGGATCAGGCAGCAAGTGGTATGCCTGCCATTCATCACATCCCTCCTCTCTACCAAAAAAAAAAAAAATTAAATTAAAAAAAAAAAATTACAAGGTCAATGTTATAAACAGTAGGCATCCCAGAGTAATTGAAATTCCAGAAGCTGCCTCGTTAGAATAGCTTACAAGCAATCAGGGTTTTCTTTTCTTATTGAAGGTATATTCAAATCTTGAAATTGATTGCTCTTATTCAACTTAGCTGGGGATGCAGGAAGACTTTCTGATAGTTTTCTGATAGTTTTCGAAGGATTCTATCTAAATAAACAACTGTGTTCACAGTTGATAGGAGGTGGCCCAACCAGACCTCCTGGGTTTACTGGTGGTGCACTAGACACCAGACTCCACACCTGCTCTCCCTCTCTTCATTCTATCAAAAGGCCCCTCTTTCTCCATCCCTTCAAGGTCATGATCAACACAGTGTGTCTTAAGTTCAGCAGCAGCTGCTCTTTATCAAGTAATCCAGAATCCTGAAACGTTTATTGGAAATTTCTGGGCTTTAATATTTCTTCTTCTTCTTTTTTAACCCTTTTCTTTGCTCCTACCCCTAACACAAACTTTGACACTTCCAGCTGGCAGAACCCCTTGACTGGAAGTTCACTAAAAATTGCCAACTCATTTTCATTTTTTTTTGCCCTCCCCCCTTCTTTTTTTCCAGTGCAGCTGGTGCCAAAATGTGAAGATTTGTTTTGCTCCAGTCACTGAAGTTTTTGTTTTCTTTTATTTCAACCCCATGCTGGCTTCCCAACGTGATGCTGAGTCATCTGGTGCAGGTGTTCTAAGCGGCTGGTATTTATGTCACTCACAGATGGTTTGGGTAAATTACACGATGTTCCTGCAGTCCTGTTGAGGCTCTCTCAGTTCCCTTTGATCCTGGTGCTTCCTGTGGGTCTTGCACATGTGCAGAACTTCAGGGCACTGGGTGAACCCTTAGATGGATTTTACCCAGAGTTTGGTGGGGTTGCTATAAGCCCTGCAGTCTGATGAGATCCAACGGAGGCTAAGATAAGTTGACAGGATGAAAACTCAGAAATCACAAGGTTCCCCAGATTAACATATGTAGGAAATCGCACACCTGATGTGTGATAGAAGCTAATGCTGAAGCTGCCAAAGGAAATGGGGATTAAAAGAGGCCACGTTCTCTTTCCGAAGAAGGGGAAAAGAAAAGTAAGACCTGGAGTTGTAAAGCCATTTCATCTTAGAAATATGCATTTTATATTCTCCTTTTGCTTGACTCTTGTCTAACCCCAGGATCTCTACTCCCATTCCAATGCCCAGTGCAAAGCCTGGCTCCTAGGTCTCACTTTATTTATATTCTAGACATATAATATTAATCAGGAATTTACAAATCTTTGCTCCCCTCCATCTGAAAATACTGTCCTTTATCATGAAGCAATACAATTCATTTGGAAAGGTTCCCCATATTTTCTTCTGTGGGGATGTGCAATTTAGCAATGGAAATTTCTGGTCATATTCAGAGGCATGAAGTATCAACTTATATTTTTAGTAGCAGGTTTTTGAGGGAACTGTGCCTTCTCCAAACTATAGAAATCCTACTATTGTAGGCTACTACCTTTCTACTTGCAGTGTGATAAAACTGCAAGTAGCAAATCAAATGTTTCCATTGGCTATACCCAAAAAAGTCCCAAATCATAAGATGGGACAGTATGCTCTTTCAATGAATGTGGGTAAGGAGGAACTGACTATTTCCTGGTTGATAATCTAATCTACTAGTATGATCTCAGAGTTTGAGAATACCCAGTCTAGTGACTGAGAGATAATTGCAATGTGTCTCATAATCTATAACCAATTTTCAGGTTCTATTACCATTTAGGTAGGAATGGCTACCAGGGAGTTAAAGTATTTATTAAATAATATAATGTGATTTCATCCTATTTATCTTATTTTTTTAAAAAAAATCTTTGACATTGAATTTACTTGATTGCTCTGAAGGAAATCAAAGAGGACTTAGAAAATTCAATGTTTATATTATAAAATTTGTTTAGGAATCAAGATACTATTTTTTAATTTTATTTAAAAAATCTGCTTCTTGTATTTATTCTCTCTTCAAAAGTCTACAATTAGCTTCCCTTCAGTTAATTAAACTTGATGATTAATTGGATTTTCCCAGTATAAACCTCACTACTATTTATGTGATGAGAACATAAAATAAAAAAGACTTACTGAGAAAGCCCAAATAACAATCAATATATAAATTATATAAGGAATCCTTTGATTCCATAATATAAACATATGGTCTTTAAGCAAACAAGTACAGTAGTACCATCTTATTCTTTAAACATGTAAATTTTTCCTGATTTTTGGCAAAAGGCATGGAATCCATCCACATACTGGGCTAAAAAGGTATTTGTTATCATTGTTGTGACTATCAAGAGGATCCGTATTTCCAGAACACTGCATCCATTATTCAAGACTAGATCTTTTCCAGCAGAATATTTGACCTTAACCAGTATAGCAGAAGTTGTGTTTATGGATGTTAAGGAAGTCATTTGCCATTTGGAAGGCTCTAGAAACACATAAACACGTATTACTGAGCCTAGAAGAACTCTTCATTATCAAAAGATGGGCCGATTTCTTAATGCTACGACTTCAATAAGGTTATTTGCTGTGGTCTTTGTAGCTTTCTGGCTGGGTCAGGGTGACCAGCACACATAACCCTGGAAGGAGGCTACCAGACTTAGTGTTTGCTTCCTTTGGTGTGCCACTGTATCAAGCATCCACAGTTCTCATGGAAACTGATGGAGAAGCTCTGTTCATATTTTGGGGATTATTTCTCCCAAGTGTACTAATTTTAGAACTGCAATGAAGGGTCAAAAGTAAGTTCCATTTTATATGGTTAATTACTCCAAGAATTGTCTGCAGCAGACAGCTGGTTAAAAGTGGACAAGTGTATCAGCTTTATGAAGGGACAACAAGAATGGGGGATAATAAAATTGCAATATGCAACCAAATAAGTATGCAGGAAATAGGGGATAGATTATTGTGTGCAGCCATCTGCTATTCAAGACGATCCCTCTAGAGCTATGCTGTTCAATATCATAGCCACTAGCCATATGCAACTATTTAAATTTAAATTTAATGGAGTTAAAGTTAGAAATTCAGGTTCTTAGACACATTAGCCACATTTCAAGTGTGCAAAACCACATGTGGCTAGTGGCTACTGTATTACAGGGCACAGATCTGGAATATTTTCATCATTGCCACAATTTCTATTGGACAGCAATAATCCAGGTTATTTTGCTATTGAAGAGATGTTGGACTTAGTGGACATAATACTTATACATAGAAAACATGATGTTTTAAAAATAATGCTGTGAAACTCTTCTCTACTTTAGCTCTGTTCTAAGGATTGTCCTAAAATTTGGACCTAGAAAATTCACTTACTATGAAAGAATAAACTGTTACTACAGATATTTGTCCTGATGAATGTTAACTTTGTGCCCCACTCTGTGCTAAGCACTTTACACATATTGTGTTGTTTGATTCTAACTTTATATGGTAAGAAATATCTGCAGATTAATTAATTTGAGAAAAAATGTAGTTTAGAGTGAATAATAATTGATCCAAGATCACTATTCAGTGAATATATTTGAATCTAAGGCAATGCTTCCTTTTGTTTTTATGGATGTTTGTTTTTGTCTTTGGTTTGGGTTTTTGACTGGCATCCACTGTTAATGAAATGACTGCACACACAAAATTAACCAATAGACTATACCAGAGGCTAGGGAATATAGGGAAAAGAATGACCATGTCTCCTAGAAAAGAAGAGAAAGTGAAGAGTAACTGAAGTCTCATCAAAGAGGCTGAGATTTAATAGGAACAGTTGGTGCAGACTCAGGGGGGTTGGGGGGAAAGAGCAGAACTTCAATGACCAGATCCAGGAAAGTACAAAGGCTGCACTTAAGAGATTTGTGGATTTCCAGGCTCACCCCAGAAACAAGCATTAGGGCAGCAAGAGGATGTTGAAATCAGCAAATTATCAGATTAGGGTTCTAGTTTCCTTCCCAAACGAGATTAGATCCAGTATACAGATGCAGGGATTCTGGAGCCTGCAATTTTTGTTTGTTTGTTTTGTTTTGTTTTGTTGTGGACTGATATTCTCAAAGCATTGGGCAGAAGAAAAATCCGCAACCACTGTATTTCTTTTAGTGAATCTGAACTTAGCCATGAAGTCCCAGAGGAAGACAATAACACCCATTCGGTTCTGAAATAGGATGGCACAATCAGAAGAAGAAAGTTACAGGACTACAGAAAGGACACAAAGCAGTTTTGAGCAACATTCTTCAAGATGCTACTAAAATTACCTTGTCCAATCCCGTTTATAGTACAGTACTCTTTATTTTTTTTATTTGTGTCATTTACTCTTTATATAAAGTAATTTATTAAAATCTCAGAACGCCAAGGATTGCCCAGCCTTGTTTGAGTGTAGAAAATCTTGCCATAGTGTTTGTATCTGGAAACTTTTCTTATGTTACACAAAGAAGAAAAATACAGGGTCTTCAGCACCTGGTTTTATTAGTGAGGTATAACTAGGGTGACAATATGATTTATCGTCTAAATAGAGACACATTTGAGAATGAATGTAATTATTTATAATTACACCAGAACCACAGGTGTAAACCAGAACTGTCCAAGGCAAACCAGGGCACACTGTCACCCAAGGTATAGACCACAGCTGGATGCAATTGGATTCATGCCATTTCCCCACCCCAGCTGCTGAACATGACCTAAAGGTTGCTCTCTGCTGTCAGCTGATTTACAAGCTGATTGAAATAATGATGTAAGTGCACAATGATGAAGATGTCTAATGCCCATTTTAAGTAAAAATAACTAGGGTAAAGAAAAAATATGATTATTACTGTTGAGTTTCATTTTTAAAGGAACAGTTACTTGATTCAGTACATCTAAGAAATGAATTAATATCCAGCCTCTCCACTCTGTATGGGAGAATGTTTCTCCCTCATTAAAAAAAAATCAATTGCCTCTTTCTTCAAGGTATTATCTAAATATTCTAATTTAGATGTATTCTTAGGCACTAGAGGAATTTGGAGGACATTTTGGTTGTCAAAGTGTTGGGGTACATTTTCTTGAATAGGGATAGAATCGCAGGTGTCCTACAGTGTCCTGATCTCTCTCACATGATAAGGAAATGCTTCATGTCTCATCTAACACTTACATAGGTGAAAATAGGCTTATAGATGCTGAAATCTAAAACTTAACCCCACTTCACATATACATAGAAAGTATTCTTTTCATACTGTGTTAATAGCAACTACTGGAAACATTCAGAAAACACTTGGCACTTTATCAAGAATTGTTTGGTATTTCGGAGAAGCACATCACAAAAGACATCACTCATTGTAGTTAGGTGGCAACACACCATGAAAAACCAGCATCTATCTCAGAGCAAAGCCTGTCCAAGGAAGGGACATGGCCTTTGTCCTTGGAAAAACCCACAGAGCACCCCTAAGCACATTCCCACCCTGCTAAGTTGTTTATCTACAAATAACAGGAGAGATCTGCTGTGCCAGGTGTCCCTGACTCAGTCAGGCTAGGTGGGGATCCATAGCAGCCCCCTAGCAGCCACCAATCAGCATGAGACAGGGAAATACCTGGGATGCCAGATAACCCTCCCAGTGGTTTATGGTGGTTAATAACAAGTTGGGAAACCATGTAGTTCAGCACGTACACCCTCTTGGCTCAAACCAATCAGTTCAAACGAATACCCCTTTTGTACTGACCAATCACCCCTACCCAACTTGTTCCCGCCAGTGAATGTGCTAATCATGTTTTAGAGTTGTTATTTGATTTTCCCGCGGTGTGTGATGATTTGCTAAAAGAGGCTATGATGTATGTGAAGTCCATGCCCTCCCCCCAAAAATGTATAAAAATGCTGCAAACCCTGGGCTCGGGGCCTCTCAGCGTCACCAGTTGCTGTGTGTGTGCGCAGAGGACCCAGCTAGCTCGAAATAAACACCTCTTTGCTGCTTGCATCTATCTTGGGTCTCTGGTGGTCTTTGGGGGTCCCGAATTCGAGCATAACAACCACAGATGCATTTGCAACTGACTTTCAAGGTGATCCTATGCATGGATATGAATGCTGACAATTGAATTATATCTATTAATATAGTTATGGTCAAGAAGCTACATGTAGAAATACCGTTTTAACATAAATTACTTTTCTGTTAATTTCTTTGCCAGTTTTCTTTTATAGTACCATTTGAACAATATATTGACTTTAAAAGAAGTGCCCAGGTGGTTTATATTATTTATGAATTTCATTTTACTGTAAAAAAGGACCGTGTTATGAAAATCTCAGATATAATTAGGTGCCTTTGGGACTGATTGGGCTATGGACAAGGGCTTCCAGGCAATGCTACCCAGAGTAGTGTCAGAACTAGCAACAAAGAGTTTGGTAGAAATGTAGATTTTCAGACTCCATGCCAGACCAACAGAATCTCAATCTCTTAGGTGCATTCCAATGATTTATGATTTTAAAAGCCTCCCAGGACATTATTATATTGTTTTTTTTTTTTTTTTGCATGCAATGATTTGAGGATTATTGCTCTGGGTAGGACAAAGATGAGTAATATACTGTCTTCAAAGAGGCTAGAGTCTTACATGAGATATAAAGATATCTTCCTACTTGAGTTACATGAGTAAGAAAATCCAAGGGATCATGATGACGAGAAACACAATAGGAATTTAGCAATAACCTAATTCCAGAGACTGATATACCACGTATGACGTATCACCAGCAGAAATCTGGGTTCTGGGACAAGTTTAAACAATACAACTCTGATTAAAATGAACAGGACTCATGCTGTTAAGACTCTGTACAGTCCTAAAAACATACCCAGCAGAGCACTTAAGCTATTCCAGAACTTGCCATTCTCTACTTTTGAACAGGGAGCAAACAGCTGGGATGTGTTATTAGTGAGCCATGTTTTCATAGGCTTTCTGGTTTTCTGTGGCCAAAGTCTTACAACAGTCTTTGGACAAATTAATGCCTGAAGCTATAGGAAGTCTTTAGTTGTCTTCAAGAACTGTTGAGTGAGTCAGGTCTCACAGACAACATGCCCAGAGGACTTGCTTGGCCACCTTTCGCCTATCCATGGTGGAAATGCCTTCCCAACCAATTATGCCATTCTCACATGTCTATTTACTTTTAAATACTCTACTTAAACGTTAGGAGTTATTCAGATGACTCAGTTCAAGACTAGCAGGAAAAGTTTAGGTGAAACAATGGATTAATTTGGGGAGTTCTTAAATAAATGGAGAATCAAATCAAGTTCTTAATAAAGAAGCAACAGATTGTTGAGGACTTGTATGCCTTGGTGGTACAGAGCCAGAACTCACCTTTCAAAAGACATTAAAGATCACAACGGTTTAAAAGCCCAAGATCCAGAATATCTATTTTTTATGGCCTAGAGGCAATTGCTACAGATGTGTAACCCCTGCATTCATGTGCTTGAGCAGGCTCACACACACGCATATGCATGGGTGCGCACACAGGGAAGGTCATCAATTCTTTTGATATCTTAGAGTGCAAAACTCTTAAATGCTAATGTCATCTGGATAAAATCTAAACTCCCCACCTCACTTTGGCAGGAGATAACTTCACTTTGACAACATTTATATCCCCTTTGGTGCTGAGAGCTGCTCAAGGAACATTTAGCAACAGGTGAACCTAGTTGCACTAAAGCCATTCCCCTAGGGAGCAGCATGGAGATTCCCAGGTTGGTAAACCCAGACAAAACTACAGCTTCTGATGGTCAGCTCATTTAGTCTCTGTGTTGGAAAAGAAGAGAGAGAGAGAGAGAGAGAGAGAGAGAGAGAGAGAGAGAGAGAGAGAGACTGAGGGAGGAGGAAAGAGAGAGGGTGGGGGAGTATAATAGAAAGGGAGAAAGTTATCAAAAGTTAACCAGAGTCAGGAGATGAAAAAAACAAATTCCCAATTATTAGCTTTAGGACCCAGGGCAAGAACTTAAGTTTTCTGTTCATTAACAGAATCAATATGTACAACAAATCAGAGATTTAAGATAACTAGATGACTCATGAAAGGACTTTAGGAGGTGCACAGAGACCTTATTTGGCTAAAAAATTTGATGCTTATTAGAATGTGGGGTGTTTTTTTTTTTTTTTTGCTGATTTCTACAAGATGAAATTTTAAAAAATAGGAATTATGAAACTTAATTTCTCTGAGAAAATCTTACTGTCTTAATGTTCTATCTAGTTTATTTCAATAAAAATGTATTAAAAACTTTCTATAAGTCAGCAAGCCCTGAGGCTCTTGAAATGCACTGGTGGATAATACACAGACTCTGTCTTGAAGCTTACTGTTCCATAGCTTTATGACTCCCAACTACAGCATCGGACATAACGCTCATCATAATCAGATTCCCATGTGTAATTTTATTAAAACTTTAAACTCATATATTCTAGTTGATTTTTGTTGCTATAGCAAAATACCTGGGTGCTCTCTGTAGTAAAAAGGTTTGTTTAACTCACAGTTTTAGAGGCTGAAAATCTTGAGTGGTCCCATTCATTCAACTTCTGATGAGGCACAGCATAGCAGAGGGAAATAGCCACATGTAGAAGAGATCACATGGAAAATAGGAAGCCAAGCTTGCTCTTTTATTATAACCATGCTTATGGAAACTAATGAGGACACTATGAACTGCATTAATCCCTCCTGAGGGCACCAACCCAAGGATCTAACAATCTCCCCATAACTTTTACCTCTTCTTAGTAGTTCCACCATCTGCTAACATCACCATACTGGGGTCCAAGCCTCAGCACATGAACCATTGGGGTACAAAGTGTAGCGAAACCATTAGAGTCCACAGATGACTCTTATTCAGCAAATTGAACATATCACTTAGGAACATCCCCTGGGAGCCTATTACCAACACAGCATCTCTAGCCTCACCCTGGTCCTCTTCTTTCTTTTTTTAAAAAATATTTTTGGTTATAGATGAACACAACATCTTAATTTTATTAATTTATTTTTATATGGTGCCAAGGATCAAAACCAGTGCCTCCCACTCTACCACTAAGCTACAGCCCCAGCCCCCCAGACCTCTTGAACCAGAATTTATACTTATACAAGATCATGATTCATATGCCTCTTGAAATTTGAGAAATACTAGTCTATAATACTCAATAGTTTCACCTCACCCTTCTAAGATAAAGAAATACACAACACAATCCTTATTCTAGATCAACCTTTTGTTTCACGGCATCATCACTTTTGTCAATGTACTTATATTTCCCTTAAAATAAGCTAATAAAATAAAACAAAATTATCAGCAAAAATCTATCTTTTTATTTCTAAACATTGTTGGACTTAATTTGTTGCATTAGAAAAGCAAGTTGCTATTCATAGCATTATTGTAGTTCATAGCAATGGTATGACAAAATTTGAATGGGTGAGTATCAAGAACAACATGACCAAAGAAGTTAGAAACCTTTGTTTAAAAAAGAAGTGTCTTCTACTTCTAGCATGGATGGAACAACTGAAAATCACAAAATAAATGAAAAACAGTGTGTAAGACATTGAACCTGGGCAACCAAGGAGAGTGGCCCTGAGAGATGGTAAAGCAATGAGTTGAGGTTTTTCATGGCTCCAGATGACTGTCTTGCAATAGTTTCCAGACCACAGCCTAATATGGGTATGCAAAAAAAGGCCATCAAATTCTTCACTGAGGGCAGACAGAGCTGAGAGTCTGCTGAGAATGTATCTAAAGTTGAATAACAGAGTACCTTGTAATAAATAGATTCAAACAGAACTCTGGGGATCTCTGGAGGATCCCTGTGTTTAGAAAAGAACCACCTGAAACAATTAGACACTGTCATTTCTACCTGGATTCACAAGGCACTGCAAATAGTACCTGTTCCTCTAAGCCAGACTACAAACCCTCAATACTCAGGGGACATTGTGTAGATAACAGGGGAAGATCTTTCCTTAGTAGTAGCAAATAACTAGTTCCAGGATAAGTGTGCTCTAGGCCCATTTCACAAATATTAAGCCCAAGAATTGAGAGGATTTAAAAGTTTTCCAAGTAATTTACTTATATCCCTAAACAAAAATTAATATACATATAATATATATTATATATATACATATATATTTTATAAATAAAGATATTTATATTTTACATATATTTTATGTTTATATATAAATATATATAAAGATTTAGCACACAAGAAGTCACAATTCTCAATGTCTGATGTCTAATCAACAATTACAGGCACATAAAGAAAAAGGAAGAGACAACCCATTATAAGGAAATAAAATAGTAATTCCAAATCTACCTGAAATGTGCAATTTAGTAGAATTAGCAGACAAAGTCATCATTAAATTTTGAATGAATTACCATTATTAAAAAACAGGAAGTATCGTGCTTTCAGGAGAAACATCACCATCTGGTGGTACATTCAGGTATTGCCAGTAAAGATATTTAAAATAGGAACCATATTAGGTGAGATCAAGAGCAGTTTGGATACCACACTTCTTCTTCTTCTTTTTTAATATCAGTAATGTATTTTGGCATAATAAGCAAGGAAAATAATACAGAAGAAATTTTTTATGTGTGTACATAAAATGAATAAGGAGTGCCAGAAATGGAAAACAAGAGCTTAGAAATAGAAATTTTATTTCTAATTTAAATTTCATTAAAGGATAATTGATTATTAGAGGCAAAAATGTTACAATATATCCACTGAAACTCATTACTGTATACAATTAATACATGTTAATAAAAAAATACCCACCCACCCCCCCAAAAAAAACTGTGCACAATTTTTTGTTTACACAAATAGCTAGGCATTCTTGGAGATAAGAAAGTGTGCCATTGTTTGAGCTATGAGTTGAATGAAGATGCTTTTGTTATTGCATACATTATAGTTATTCAAACTTGGAGTTTTAGCAGACATTTCCTAAAAGTTAATTAAATAAACTTGTTGTGTCAATGAAAAAAATAGGAAGCATAATTATTCTTGGGATTTACAAGTACTTATATAAATAATTACAACTATTATACATACACACAGTTGAACAATTGTGTCACCCTTTTAGAGTAATTGTAATTAACCACTTGTATAACTTACATGTTATTTTATGTGTGTATGTGTGTGTGTGTGTGTGTATACTTGTGTATTCCAAATTACATAAACTGAAGATACAACTAATAGACTCTCTGAGAGAGTTATTTGGAGGTTTAAATGTCATTTATTATCTAGTGATAAAGGTATTTTCTTCTTTATAGCAATAATAGTAATAATCTTAAATGTAATTTACATGTTATATTATTGCCAGTCTCTATATTATTAACTAGACTCCTATTCTTTATGTAAAGTGATTTCCATATAGTCTCAATATATTAATTTATGTGTCAATTATGCATATTTTTCTATTAGAAAGTAAGCTCTTTGAAGCTTTTCTCTTCCTAATGCATCCCCAATAGCTAGAATAATCTCTGGCATGTAGTAAACATTTAATAGGCAAGTTTACATTACATTACATTCGCTGAATTTGATGTTTCAACGATCAGGTAAAATAAAGATTTAGGCAACATATACTTCTGTATTTATTGTGTTGTGCATATGTTATAATTCTGAATCCTTTGTAAAATAAGGTTTGCACGGTCAGAAATATATGTTGTAATATTCTTTTACAGAATTCTTCATTATTACTTTTGTCAATGTAAAATGTTAACATTTCTTATAATCATTTAAAATAATTTAATAAAATAAGACTAAATTGTAGACAAAAAAGAAATGTACTTTCTTATTTCTAAATTAAGCTGCTGAGCTTAATTTGTGATTTAGATGATCAAATTGGTATCCTTAGCATGATGGTAATTTCTAACAATTTCTCGATAAACTTTGAATGGGTGGATATCAAGAACAACACAAAAGTTACCAGTTTCTAGTTGGGTAATTATTGATTTAGCTATTAGATATTAGATAATATAATATTATAGAGGCACAGCCTGTGGAACACTGAGATCAAATCCATAAGCTACCTCTTAATTGTTGTCTACATTGATCAAGAGAATGTATCAGGCAATGGATAACATTCCAGGTATTTTTCCTTAGAGAGATTTTAATACAGGGCTTTACTTGTCCTGGGGAATAGAAATTTAAGCCAAAAGGAGGACCTGAGTTCTCAAAAAGATGAGCAAAACAGGAAAACTATCACACTTAAGCCTGAACGTTCAATAGGCAGAGAAGATGATGCTGGAACCCAAGTCAGAAACAGTTGGGGGGAGAAAAGACCATCAGACCTATCAGAATCGTGTTCAAAGGATTGGTCAGATGTGGCCTGGAGCCATTCAGGGTGCACAACTGTGACAGAGATCCAGATAGATGAAGGAAATGGCACAAATACCTTGTTAGGCTCTTTTCTGCTTCCCTCCCATCACCTGGTCTGTATCCCACTGGTTACAATAGCCAAAAACAGCTTGCAAAGCAATCTGAGAGAGGTGGTTTACAAAGAATCACTGTCCAGGATCCATCTTTGAATTGGCTAGATGACCTTTGTGTCCTCCACTTTTGCCTCAGGGTTGTTCCTCAGGGTTTCTGTTATTTAGCAATAACCTTACTTATCCTCTTCATTTGGTTTCTTTCCTCATCTTTCAAACTATAATTCTCACCTCCTCAAGAAGCTTCCTCTGATCCCTTAGACTAGATCTAGGCTAAAGGTTTCGGTATATATATCCTTGGAAAATTGACTCTATCCCTTAAAATAGGATCAGGACATGTGATTATGAACTTGCTTGTGAACTGATGTGCAGACTACCTTTCCCACTAGGTGTCATGCTATATGAGATCAGTTTTACTTACTATGAATTTTCGGAACCTAACACAAAGTTGGCACTTAGTATACTAAATGATGCTTTTCTACCTATATTTTCATTCTCATTCTTGAAACACAATTAGGATCCAGGCTTCACAAACCAAATGGCAGGCATGCGATCCCATATCAAGCTCCAGGACATCTGAGGGTGCAAAATCATTGAAATCCAATTTTTTTTTTAATTCCAGAAGAAAAAGCTAATGATGCTTCTCAATTCTTCTAGAGTCTTCTCTACAAAAATCCTAACTAAAGAACTCAACTCCATCCAATTTAAATTCAAAGATAATTTTAAAATCTGTATTACTAATGGATCTCCAAATTAACAGAGTCAACAGTACATAAAAAATTGTGTGTATAGATATAGATAGATGATAGCTAGCTGGATAGACAGACATATTCGCATAAAGAGATTTATAAGAAATTGTTCATGCAGTTATGGAGGATCACAGTTGCTAACATCAGCACTTTGACAAACTAAAGACCAAAGAGCCCGGGTATCATAATTTCAGTCCAAAGGCCTGTAGGCTCAAGGCACAGCAAGAGCAGTTGTTTCAATGTGAATCTAAAAGCAGGGGGAATAAAACACATTAAAAAATTTAAAATCCCAGCTTGAAGGCAGTCAGGCAGGAGGAATTCCCTCTGACTTGCAAATCGGTCAAACTTTTTGATCTATCTGGGTCTTCATATGATTGGAAGAGGCCAGCCCACAGTAGGGAGGGCAAACTTCTACTTAGTTTCTAGATTTAAGGGTTAATGTCATCCAGAATCATCCTCAGAGGCATATGCATAATCAGGTGACTCCTGAAATCTGGACACTCTACGGTCCAGTGAAGTTGCTACATAGTATTAACCTTCATAGCTCTGGTTGTTGTTACCTTTACAATACACCTATCTCCTTCAATCATACTTAATCTCCAAGTAAAGATGACAAGGTAATAACTCATCAAACATGATACAACTCTTCTCCGCACAGCAGCAATGCACTAACACCTTCCCTAGAAGAGGAGATAAAGTCCTTGAGTGATGTTTACTCTTCTCGATGCTCCATAACTCAAATGCTATGACCTAAAATAAACAATACTGAAATGCTCTGATATGAAATCCACGTATCTGTATCACATGATAGAATAAGAGATGGATAACGTCTATAAGGCTTTGTTTTCTTATACACACACTAACATATTTCTAACATTATAAATAGGATATACTCCTGACAATTACTGTCTCCAGTTGTAGCTTTTATAACTTTCTTGGCTTCACTACCCATCATGTAATCCCTCTGCTGTCAGCAAGCACCTCAGCTGTCTGTTTTTGGTTAACCTGGTGGGATGACTCAAATCTTCATTCCTGAGGAGTCTGGATTGAGTTGTAGTTTTCCACAGATTGTAGATTTCCACAGACAGGGCCTGATAATCCTGAGGAACCCTCGGGGATATTCTGTATTCCAAATATTCAATTCTTTTTTTTTTTTTCACTTCACACTAGGATGTCTATATTCAAAAAGACATAACAACAAATGTTGACAGAATATGGAAAAACTGGAACTTTCCTTCACCTCTGTAGGACTCTAATGGTATAACAACTTTGGAAAACAATTTGGTAGTTTCTCAAAAAAAAAAAAAAAAAAAACAGTGAACACACACAAATTTCATGCATCCTTCAAAAGATTCCCTAAGTTTTAACATTTTACAACATTTACTTTATCACTTTCTCTCTCACACACAGATTTTATACACATATACATTTTACATAAATGTACACATTATACTCATGTAATACATATATAATATATAATATCTAAAAATGTATGTTATATATTTATGTATTTGTGCATATTTATATGTTTAACACTGATATAATAATATTAGCTACTTCTGTCAACCATCTTCAACTTTTGTTGATTGTCCCAATAATGCCTTTTGTGAGATAAGAAAATCCTAGATCATATATTGTCCAAATATTCAATTCTTCACCACTATTTTAAGGTAGGAATGACTACCAATTACCCCTTGGTAGTCAGTCACCTTCATCAGCACAGAAACTTCCTTCTTTTCCAGTTGAATCAGAGGCAGGATAAAGCCAAACTTTCCATGTAGCAGTCAGTCTTACCTTTTGGTTCAATGGAATATTTTTTACCTCTCTTAATAGATGTTCCCACCCTCTTGATCTCAGACTTGTAGGCCAATAGAGGGTATGGTTGAAAAAAAACTTTTCCTAGTGGGAAATAGGAAGCAGTACCACTCCCATATTCTTCCCTTTACTGCTGGACTCATGAATCACAACTATGGGATATTGGATGTCAATTCCAAGGACACAGGTTTTTTGGTGAACCTTTCTAAGCCCTGCAAAATATTACCACATGGATCATAATAAAACTAAAATATATTCTACTGTTCCAAAAAGCCAGTAGATCAAAAATGCAAGGCAACATGGTAAGACCAGTGAAGTCTATGAGTGTGGACAATTGCCTTATGTCATGTTTTGTGATGGTAGTTCCTTGATCTGAAGCAATTCTTTTTTTCTTCCGTTGGGTACTGGGGATTGAACTCAGGGGACTCAACCACTGAGCCACATCCCCAGCCCTATTTTGTATTTTGTTTAGAGATAAGATCTCACTGAGTTGCTTAGTGCCTCATTGTTGCTGAGGCTAGCTTTGAAATCACAATCCTCCTGGCTTAGCTTCCCATGTCACTGGGATTACAGGCATGCACGATCATACCCAGTGATCCAAAGCAATTCTATATGAAATATCATGATGGTGGATAAGGCATTGTGTATAAAATCATTGCATGCAGAAAAAAAATATATCCGAAGTAAGTGTCTATTCCCAAAAGAACAAAATACTGCCCCTTCCCTGATGGAAAGGGTCCAGTATGATCAGCATGTCACCATACAGCTGGCTGATCATCACAGTAATGGTCCAATATTAAGTGCTCAATATTAGTCTCTGCTGTTGACAGATTGGTAATCAGCAGTGGTCATAGCCAAGCCATATCTGTTAACTAGAGGTCCATGTTGCTCTTATATAACCTGCATGTCTACTACCACAGCCACTTTTTTCATGAGCCCATTGAAGAATTAAAAAGGTAGCTGGGCAAAGAATCTAACAAGAATTCACAGAGCAGGTGTTGATCTTAATTCCAAAAGACACAATCTTCAATGTCATAATCCTTAGTCCAAATATTTAAAATCTAAAATCCCCAAAGTGTAAAAGCCTGAAAATCACAATCATAAAATAATAAAAATCCTACAATCCCAGATGTTGAAATCCTGAAGCTAAAATCCTAAGGAAACACCATTGATATATTTTTTGAAAGGGTTCTATAACAAGTAAAACTCATGTCCTAGGAAACGTTTTTGCCGTGAGATATTGCAACAATGAAAACTACAATTTAAACTAGTGTCATTTGTCAGTATTAGCATTCCTTGAATATGATGTAATCCGGGGGCTTTAATTGAATTAAAGTTGCATTTACTGTTATATTACTGAAAATTTAAAAAAAAAAAATAATGATTATGAACACACTAGGATATGAAGATACTTATGTAACAGTATTACTTTTTGGCCAGTAATGTTTCCTTCAAATTTATAGTAAATACATAAAGGCATGTGCATTTGTTTCTCATATGCCCCAAACAACATAGAATAATGGCTCAGAAAATGAAAACATATAAAAGGGAAAGCTCATGTTGGTGTATATCCAATTATGGAAGAATTTCAAAAGGAACTGTGCCACATAAAAAATAAATGTGAACGTGTTTTTCAAGGAGAATTATGCCCTAAAAGAAAAATGCAGCTGTTTATCATATTTTGTAAGATTTCAGATGTCAGGCACATTGGTAGAGATCTATAATTTCAGCCACTTGGAAGTCAGGAGGATCACATTCAAGACTATAGAATTTAGTGTCTTTTGAGATTATGGCCCAAATCTCTACAAAACAGATCATCCTATCCACTTGATCATTTAAATCCTGCTCTGCTGAGATTTTTTTTAAGCTTTCATATAGGACAAAAATATATTCAAATTCTTAAGATTTATCTGTGAATGAGAGATGTATTCACATGGACATGAGGTCAATCTCATCTTAAATTTGCTTCATCAACAATTTCCAAATCATGAAAGAATTCTGTTTTTTTTTTTTTTTCTGATATGATAGAATAGAGGAGGCTGGTTTACTGGCTGCGGTTTGGAATCAAACCGACAAGACAGATAGATACCTTCTCAGCAAGGTTGATGAAAAAGGGAGAGGGATTACTAGGAATTAATACTGGGCATTCAAAGCAGATTGAGGATTCAGGAGGTTGGATATAATAAAATAAGAAAGAAATCTCACTTATACATATTTGTTATTTCTTTCTCATTTCTAGGATTTTTTGAAGGCAGTTATTTTTCATAGGTCAGTACTTTGAGGAATAGGATATTTGATTAGTATATTTCAGTTTTGTTTTGAATTTTATTATTTTTATTTTTTAAATTTTTGTCTTACATATTTTTTCTCTCACTTATCTGTTTCCCTTGATTCTCTTTCTCTCTTCTTCTGCTAACAGCCAGATTCTATTTTTCTCTCTTTCACTCTTCCTTTACTTCTATTTTCTCTCTTCCTCCATTATAATCATCACATCCTACATCATTCTGTTCTCTCCCTGTTCACCATTCAAAATTGAAAACTCTTTTGCAAACTTACTGTTTTTACTGTGAGCAATAACTGATCATATCATTTATGTTTATTGTGACAATTAATATTGTTGATGTCATAGCAGGAGCTATGTGGATTAATGCTGTATATTGTTTGCATTGGTTGTTGTTATGATTTGTCTCCCTCTAAATGGTGAGTTACTGGAAATATTAAGAGTCATTATAAGTCCACAGGGTAGAAACTCTACTGCCTCAGATCCATACTGTTATATCAGTATATACACAAACAATATGAAAAGGTAAGGGGACAAATTGTCCCAAACAAATGTAGATATTTTAATAAGAGAATCTATTGACACCACAGTGGAAAAAATGTCAAAGAAGGAGTTTAAAATGTTCATAGTTAAACTGATCTGTGAAGTAAAGGGCAGAATAAGGAATGAAATCAGAGATAAAATATAGGAAGTGAAAGATCACTTCAATAGAGATAGAGATACTGAAAAAATCAAGTAAAAATTCTTGAAATGAAAGAATCAATAAATTAAATAAAAAGTTCAATGAAAAGCATCACCAAACCAAGCATAATGGTGCATGCCTATAATCCCAGCAGCTGGGGAGGTTGAGGCAGGAGGATCACAAGTTCAAAGCCAGCCTCAGCAAAAGTGCACTATGCAACTCAGTGAGACTCTTGTCTTTAAATAAAATACAAAATAATTCTGGGAATGTGGCTCAGTGGTCAGGTACCCCAAGTTCAATTCCTATTATGAAAAAAAAGCATCACCAAAGATTAAAACAGAAGATAATTTCAGACAATAAAGACAAAACATGCAATCTTAAAAATAACAGTTGACTGTGGAGAAAAGATGATAAGACACCATGAACAGACTTCCAAGAAATATGGGATAACCTGAAAAGATGGAACTTAAGATTTATCAGAATAGATGAAGGCTTATAGATACAAAGCAAAGGAATGCACAATATTTTGAATGACATAATATCAGAAAATAACCCAAACCTTAAGAATGAAATAGAAAATCAAATATAGGAGGTTTACAAAACCCCAAATATACAAAATTACAGCAGACTCACACCAAGTCACATTATTATGAAAATGCCTAATATACAGAGTAAGGATAGACTTTTAAAGGCTGCCAGAGAAAATCAGGTCACATTAGAAAGAAACCAATTTGTATCTCAGCTGATTTCTTAACCCAAACTTTAAATACTAGGAGCTCTTGGAATAATATATACTAAGGTCTGAAAGAAAATGGAAGCAAAATTAAGCATCACAACTAATGATAAATAAAACTTTCCATGATAAACAAAAGTTAAAAGAATCCACAACTAGAAATCCAGCACTGCAAAACATACTGTATAAAATATTTCATAAAGAAGAAATAAAAAATAAATTTAAAAGCCGGGAAACGGAGAAACTGCATTAGAAAAATAGTGAATCAAAGGAGTAACTAATTCAAATTAAAAACCACAAATAACTCATAATGAAAGGTAATAAAAATCATTTTTCTATAATAATATTGAATATAATAATAAAAACTCATCATTCAAGAGACATAGACTGGCAGATTGGATTAAAAAAGAAGAGCCAACAATATGCTTTTTCTAGGAGACTCACCACATAGGTGAAGTTATCCACAGACTGAAGGTAAATTGATAGATCTCATAAACAAGCAGGGGTTTCTATCCTCATACTAGATGAAGTGGACTTCAAGCCAAAGTTTATCAAAAAGGAAAAAGAAGGTCATTTCATAGTGCTTAAGGAACTTATATATCAATAAGCTATAATAATTACAAATATGTATGCTCCAAACAATGGAGCATTTACCTACATCAAACAAACCCTTCTCAAAATTAAGAATCAAATAGACCACAACACTACAATACTACATGGCTTTAACCCACCTGTCTCATCATGGATAGATCTTCCAAAGAAAAACTATATAAAGAAACTATAGAATTAAAAGAATACAACTAATAATATAGATTTAACAAACATAGATAGACTATTTCATTCATCAATGACTAAATAAACTTTCTTCTCAGCAGCACTGGATCATTCTATAAAATAGACCATATCTTGGGTCACAAAGCTATTGTTAACAAATACAAATAAATAAATAAATAAATAAATTGATAGATATAATACCTTGCATTCTATCAGACCATAATGGAATGAAATTAGAAATAAATGATAAAATAAAAACAGAAGTTACTCTAACACCTGGAAACTAAATAATACACTATTGAATGACCAATGGATAGTTGAAAAAATCAGGACTTAAATAAAAAATACTTAGAAGTCAATGAGAATAGCAATACAACATATCAAAGTCTCTGAGACACTGCAAAGGCAGTTCTTCAAGGAAAGTTCATAGTATTGAGTTTATTCATGAAAAGAAAAGAAAGTTGCCAAATAAATAACCTAATATTACATCTCAAATTCCTAGAAAAAGAAAAACAAATCAACACCCAAAATCAATAGAAGACAGGAAATACTTAAACTTAGAGCCAAAATCAATAAAATTGAAACAAAATGCAATTCAACATATCTACCAAACAAAAAGTTGGTTTTTTGAAAAATAATTTAAAATTGATAAACCCTTAGCCATGCTTACAAAGAGAAATAGGGATATAGCTGAAGTTACTAAAATTTGTAATGAAAAAAGGAAAAATCACCAGGACTGAACTACAGATGATAATCAGAAATTATTTGAAAATTTATACTACAATAAAATAGAAAATTGTGAAGACATTGATAAATTTCTAGAGACATGTGACCTACCTAATTTGAATCAGGACATAGAAAATTTAAACATCACTTTCAAGTAATTAAATTGAAGACACCATCAAAAGCCTACCAACAAAGAAAAGCCCAGAACCAGAAAGATGTTCAGAACAGTTTTACCAGACCTTCAATGAAGAACTAACACCCATCCTACTCAAATTATTTCATGAAATAGAAAAGGAGGGAACCCTTTCAAACTCATTCTATGAAGTTAGTATCACACTGACACCAAAACCAGACAAAGAAACATCAAGGAAAGAAAATTTCAGACCAATATCCCTGATGAATATGGTGCAAAAATTCTTAATACAATACTGGAAAATTGCATACAAAAACATATTAAAAAGACAGTGTACCATGTTAAAGTGGGGTTCATCCCAAGGATGAAAGGTTGGTTTGACATATGGAAATCAATAAGCATAATTCATCACATCAACAGATTTAAAGACAAGATCTCAATAGATACAGAAAAGGCATTGGACAAAATAGAGCATCCATTCTTGTTCAAAACACTAGAAAAACTAGGGATAGTAGGAACACACCTCAACATTTTAAAAGCTAAATCCATTAAACCCAAGGCCAACATTATTCTAAAAGAAGAAAAATTGACAGCATTCCCTTCAAAAACTGGAACAAGACAGGGATGCCCTCTTGTTCAACATAAAGCAGTTAAGCAAAAGAAAGAAATTAAAGGGATACCAGTTAAAAAAAAAAGAGCTCAAATTATCAAACTATCCTTATTTTATGGCAGCATGCTTCTATATTAAGAAGACCCAAAGATCCAGGCTAGAAAACTTCTAGAACTCTTAAAGGAACTCGGTAAAGTAGCAGTTAATAAAATTAACACCCATGAATCAATTGCATATACTATACACCGATGATGAATCAGCTGAAAAAGAAATTAGGAAAACTATCCCATTCGCAATAGCCTCATAAAAGTAAAATGCTTGGGAATCAATCTAACAAAAAAGATGAAAGACCTCTATAACAAAAATACAGAACTACTAAAGAAAGAAATTAAAGAAGACCTTAGAGGATAGACACATCTCCCATGTTCTTGGATAGGCAGAATAAATATTGTCAAAATGGCCATACTAATAAAAAAGTCATATAAAATTTAATGAAATTCCTATTAAAATTCCAATGATGTCATTCATAGAAATAGAAAAAGGAATTATGAAACTCATTTGGGAAAATAAGAGTAATAATGTAACCCTTAATGAGAAAAGTGAAGCAGGAGGCATCACAATACCAGACCTTTATATACTACAGAGCTAGAGTAAACAACAAAAGAAAATCTAGCCTGGTATTGGCATCCAAACAGGCATGAAGACCAGTGCAACAGAATAGAAGACACAGAGACAAATCCGTATAAACAGAATCATCTCCTACTAGACAAAGGCACCATAAACATACATTGGATAAAAGATAGCCTCACCAATGAAATAGTTCTAGGAAAACTGAAAATCAATAGGTAGTAGAATGAAATTTAACCTCTATCTCTCACCCTGCACAAAACTCAACTCAATGTGGATCAAGGACCTATTCCCTATACCAGAGACCCTGTGCCTGCTAGAAGGAAATGTAGGTTCAATTTTTCATCAGGTTAGTTTAGGAAACAACTTCCTCAACAAGACTTCTAAAGCACAAGAAGTAAAATCAAATCAATAAATGGAATGATATCAAACTAAAAAACTTCTTCACAGCAAATGAAACAATCAAGAATATGATGAGAGAGTCTACAGAATGGGAGAAAATATTTGTCAACTACATCTCAGATACAGCATTAATTTCCAGGATATATAAAGAACTCAAAAACTTAACATCAAAAATCAAATAACCCAATCAATAAATGGGCAAAGGAACTGTTATGGCACTTAACAGAACAAGAAACTTAAATGGTCAACAAATATATTTAAAAATGTTCAACATCTCTAGCAATTAGAGAAATTCAAATTAAAATTACACTGAGATTCCATCTCACTGCAGTCAGAATGCTAATTATCAAGAATGCAAGTAACAATAGATGTTGGAGAGGATCTGAGGAAAAAGGTGCACTAATGCATTGCTGGTGGGGCTGCGGAATTGGTGCAACCACTTTGGAAAGCAGTATGGATTCCTCAGAAAACTTGGACTGGAACCACCATTTGACCCAGTTATCTCACTCCTTGCTTTAATACCCAAAGTACTCAAAAACAGCATACTACAGTGACACAACCACATCAATGTTTATAGCAGCTCAGTTCATAAAAGCTATATAGTTGAACCAAACTAGATGTCCTTCAGCAGATGAATAGATGAAGAAAATGTGGTATATATACACAATGGAATATTACTTAGCCATAAAAAGAATAACTTTATGACTTTTGCGGGTAAATGGATGGGTCTGGAGACTATCATGCTCAGTGAAATAAACCAATCTCCTCTCCAAAAATGTTCAGTGTTCTCTATGATATGTGAATTTTAACACACAACAAGTGGTGTGTGTATGTGGGGGGGGGAGAAGTTCAGTTGATTAGACAAAGGGGGATGAAGGGAAAGGAGGGAAATGGGAATAGAAAAGACAGTAGAATAAATCAAACATAACCTTCCTATGTTCATATACAAATACACGACCTTTTAAACTCTATACCTGTACAACCACAAGAATGGTATCCTAATTAGAAGAATTTATACTCCATATATGTATAATGTCAAAATTCACTTTATTGTCACGTATATCTAAAAAGAACAAATTTAGAAAAAGATTCAAACAAAAAGAAATGCCAAGGATTTTAAAAACAAAACTATTTTCCAAACATGTTCCTTATTAGTTTTTGACCTTCCTAAATATCAGTATAAAATTACACATCTGGCCATGTTTCCTCCCAATTAAATTGAACAAACAGATATACAAAAAGATACCCATTGCAAAGATTACCTTTCTGTGCTAGCCTTCAAGGATATCTCTAAATGTGGCTGTGGTGCTATAACTTCATCTTGGTGGCGCATTCATATCATGCAGTATAATCTGTAAGCCAATTTCAAAAGATATGTTTGTGAACCCTGCAAAATTTGTTTTGAATCCTAATCACCCATGCAATAGTAATTAAAGGTGGGGCCCAGGAAGTTATTGGTCCTGAGGAATTCTCCCACATGGATAAAGTAATGCTCTTTTCAAAGGGATGGAGGGAGCTAACGAGCCCCCTTTTGTCCTACCACCATATAAAGATACAACATTTGTTCCTCTGGAGGATGCACCACCAAGTCACTACCTTGAAAGCAGAAACTGTGCCCTCCTCAGACACTAGATCTGCCAACACCTTGATCTTAGACTTCCAGTCTCCAGAATGATATGAATGCACCACCAAGAAGCAAATTTCAATTCTTTATAAATTACCCATCTTGAGTATTAGCTGTAGAAGTACACATGGACTCAGACAACAATTCTTCTCTTCTGTCAACTTAGGACATTTCTCATGAAGCCATTGGAAGAAGCTGGGAGAGAGACAGGGAAGCAGCATCAGCTGGGAACATGGGAATTTTGGCCACATTCTCATGTAACTTAGATGAGTCTTCTGTCTTCAGAGTCTAATGGGCCAATTGTATATTTGCCACTTTCATTTGATAATGGAAATTTGCTTTACACACCCAACTTTATGGACTGGTGGGTCAAATATGAACCAGTCCTAAAGGGCTGCTCTGCTCAAGTCACATGGTAACTTGATGGCCCATCATTCAACCTTCAAAAAAGGCACAATAGAAGGCCAAGAACTGTTTTCCCCCTCCCCCACACACATATAAAATGAGTAGTTATCCACTGAGGATGGCATGAAAGGGCCTAGGATATTATTTCAATGTCCTAAGGACCTCTGCTGTGATTAAACTGTAGGGGTCTGCCAAAAGCTGCCAATAATATCTCTATCTGCCAGGGCTACTTCACATACCATTGGATATGTTGGAACATGAGGGTCAAATGACAGACCATGTTGCATAGCATTAGAATGTATTGCAGTTATTTCTTGTTCTGAGCTCCAAGAAAAACTACTAGGTTTTGTGTCATTTAACCCATAGACTGGAGTAAATCACCTAAATGAAGAATTTGTTATTTCTCAAATCCAAAAAAGCGCACTCTGAGCTGCATCTCTTCGTTGGTTGTGAGAGGGACCAGATACAACAAATTATTCTTTACCTTGAAATGACTTCCTTAACTTTTCCATACCACTAGGATCATAGGTGATTAAACAGGTAGAATTCCTCTGAACTCTTGTTGAATTTACTTTCTACTCTCTGACACATAAATGTCTTACTTATATGTCTAAAGTAGTTGTTTATCATTGATCACTAGATCCAATCAGCATTGTGTCATGAATACCATGGATCAATGTCCTGTGCAAGGGAATGGCAATTCTGCAAACTAAATGGTAGGGATGGAGAGTTTATATACTGCAGAGATGAAGCAATGAGATTTTGTTGCTGGCCTTGCAAGCTAGAAGCAAACTAATTCCAGTGGTACTTATTGATAAGGATAACCAAAAAAAAAAAAAAATTCAGAACAATAGATTCATATAAGTTTTCAAGAGATGTGTTAATTTTCTCAAGCAGTAAAACTACACATGACATAGCAGATGCAAATGGAGTCACCACCTTAAGTTTACACTAATCCTGTCATTGGCCCAGATCCATTTGTCTTCTACACAGATAAGTGGAATAAGGATGCATCTATTATGTCCCAGGTCCTGATATTAGTCCTACAATCCCTCCAGAAATGTGGCATCACTTTTTGCTTACCATTTTCCTAGGAAGTGATAGTCCAAATGTTGCTAGTTGGCCACTCCCACAAATAATTACCCTGGTATCACAGGTTGGAGAATAAATATTGAGATTGTTTCAATTGCCAAAGATACCTATTCCAATTATGCATACCAGAACTTAAAAAAAAATGACCACAGGATGGGTTTGGGAACACACTGCTTAAATTATAAAAATGATTATAGCTGAAACTCCATTGCTCATCTGACTTCCTTAAGCCACTACTCTGACTGGTGAACCACAATGATGTTTTAATCTCCAGGAATTACCTGAGTCCAGAGCTAGTGTCCAGTAGTTCCAAAAGAGCATGACTATGTACCCTTTTTCACAATGCACAGTGACCTTAGTGAAAGGACACAGTTATCCTGGGAATGTTTGGGAGAAAGATCAACAATATAAATTTTGGGATGTGTATCAGGGTCTTTTTTTGAGAATAACTGGTCTCCTCTTCATTCAATGGGTTCTGGGACTGTAAACTTGTCCTGTGTGGAAATTGCTTGAGGGTCAGGGTCTCTAATTATATTTTCTTTCAATGATCTCTAACTTTTCTGCTTATAGAGATCAAATAAGATTTTGTTAGGTTTCCTATTTCACTTCTAGGGACATAATGAACAATAAGCTGACACCATATGTCTGAGCAAGTTAGACAATTCTAATTGTTGATATTTTTGTTCTTTTCTTTTTTGGGGGGGTGGGGGGATGCTGTCACAAAATAACCTGACAAAAATAAACCAAAAAGTTCATTTGCAGTCTCACAGTTTCAGAGGTCTCAGTCCATTGATGGCTTAATCCATTCCTTGGGGTTTGAAATGAGAAAGTGTGTCACAGAGGAAAGTTGCTGAGGATATGGTACCAGGAAGGAGGGAGAGGGAGAGAGAGAGAGAGAGAGAGAGAGAGAGAGAGAGAGAGAGAGAGAGAGATCCTGTCCTCGCCACAGACAAAATATATATCCCAAAGACATTCCTCCAATGATCCATCTCCTCTAGCCATGCCCTGCCTGTCTACAGTTACCATTTAGTTAATCCCTATTAGGGAATTAACATACAGATTAGGGTTTAGGCTCTCATAACCCAATCATTTCACCTCTAAATCCTCTTGCATTGTCTCACACATGAACTTTTGGGGGACACCTCATGTTTAAACCGTAACAGTTGCTTTGACTCTACTCTCCATTATGGTTACCTCTCCCACCTTGTCTTTGGTGATTGAGTGGCACCATTTGGCTTTGATTACTCTGAGATCCAGTTAATCCCCTTGAACTACATTTCTCATTTCAGTGACTGCGGTTTCCACTGTAAGATCTGGCTTACAGAAAAGACCAACACAGAGCTCTTCAAGGATGCCAGGATTCCTCTTATAAGTTTATTTCTCACAGCTGTGTTTAAAGGTATGTCTTCTGAACCCTCTCAGAGTGAATGAGTAGGCCTAAATAACAAATACACTCTTAACATTTAAATATCTCTTAGCCTTTGAATTCCTTCCTCTAAATTAAACCAAGGCAAGCCTGGCATTTTCAACTTGCTGACTATGGGCCACCTTTTGTTTCATATTTCAATTTGCTAAACAAAGACAATCTTTTCTAATTTACCCCAAGCTACAACAGATTCTCTGCTTCGTGAGTCCCTATCAATAAAATCATTCATTATTTTCTTTCCTTAATATCATTTCTCAATTAGATTTTTTTAAAGTTTTGTCTGTATAAATGAGAAATTCCAAGTACTTCTCTCATCATATAGTTCATCTCTTCATAAGTCCCAATTGGTGTCTAAAACTGTGACTGATGAGACTTGAGTCTAGTTACAGGGTAATGACAGTGGTACCTGAAGAGAACCATTATTGTCTCTCATATAGAAAACTACCTCTAAGGAAACCTATATAGTTTCTTAGGAAAGCAGATAAGTGGGGGTGGAGAGGAGGTAACATCCACTGGGAGAGAAAGTCATTATAACGTAAGGTATTTTGATATACTTAGTTTCATCAGGTTGTCCCCCATATCCTCATTCATCTTTAGGATCACATTCTTTGCCAATCAATTTTCATACTTTAACATTAGGCACCTTACAGAGTAATTCAACTTACCTTGCAATTCATCCAGTTACAGAATGAGATTCTGGGTCTGGTTTTAAGCAATATATCCTATAGGTACAAGTGATAAAGTTCTCCTTCAGGACACAGAAACTTTTAGATCATTTATGCTATTCTTGAGCTAATAATTTTAATTCTATGCTCATAGTTTTTTCATTTTATCCAGCAACAGTAGGAGCAATCACCCAATATCATTATATTCATTAATTTGACTAATATTTCCAAAAGTATCACATACAAAGTTGTCCAGATACTTCCTTCTCATAAGTAATTGATTAGGAGCATCAAATGGTGATTTTTGTGTATTTCTATTGCCAGGTTATGCCTATTTTCTATCAGTACTGTGTCCACTAGAATATCTGCATTTAACCAGATTATAGAACCAATTCATAAAACTCATTTTTAAAATTCTGTTCCTCAAAAACCATTTTCTGTGCCAAGATCTGAATTAAGGTTCTTAGAGCTCTTCAAAAAAACAGACCCAAGAAAAATCAGTAGTTCTATAATTGTGAGCAATTTTCTTGATATCCTAGGGTCTGTAGTTGAAATCTGGAGATACAGAAGAGCTAATGGTGTGGTTCTAGTTCAAATGCTCTTAGGCAATTCTGAGGTCAGAAATTAACTGAATGTCCCAGCTACCCAGCAGTGAGTCAGGAGGATTTCCCACTCACTGGAAGGAGGGTCAGCCTCTTTATTCTTTTGCAACTTTCAACCTACTGGATGAGGTCCACCTACATTAGGGAGGGGAGTCTACTTCACTGGGTCTACTGATTCAAGTGTTATATGTACCCAGAAGCATTATCATAGAAACATCCAGAGTAATAGTTTGCCAATTATCTGAGAACATACTGGCTTTCTCAATTTGAAACATAAACACATTGTCTTCTATATACCAGACACTGTATTGAATTTATGAAGCTTGATGTGGCTATAATATAGCTCCCATGGTTAATGAGGCCACCATCTTTGGAGAAGATGCATGATTAAATACTGTGAAAATCACAAAGTTTTCAGCCCTAATATAATCTTGACAAGACAGTTGGTGTAGTTCTTCACAGAATATTATAATAATTCAACTGACTTATTTAGAAAATATCTATAAACTGCAATGGCAGATTGGAGAAGTGAGACAGTGAGAAAGTGGTAGTTACTAAAGGGTATATTTCCAGTCTAAGCAACTGAGGCTTGCTCTCTCTGAGGAGCCAGAATGAGAGTTGAACATACTCCTGAGAGGTAAAGGGACTAGTAAATTTTATGTACCAACCCCCAGTTATTCATTGAGAGCTTCTTCTACAGTAAATGCTAATTCCTCAGCATTTCTGCTTTCCTATGTGGACAAGGAGAGAAGGCTCAAGTGGCTCTCAGATAAGGAGACACACTGACTAGCATTCACTACTCAGGTTTGCATACTCTGATATGTCAGACTTCAGGGAGAATGAATAAAACACCAACACCATTTTCTGGAATAAATCAGAGAATTTGGACTTTACTAAATAGACAGTGGATGCTATGAAAGGTTCTTGGAATGTGGGATAGGAAGGAGGTTAGAGATGAATTCATATTCCATGCGTGCCAAAGAAGCAAACAAAACAAGTACCTCAGAGTCAACTTGATACTTCCTTTACCACACCCTTCCCATATGGCCATTCATTTAGTTCCTATTTGTTTGTTTCCTGTCTTGTGAATATTTTATCAATTTGATTTAGTACTAACATTATTTGAACACTAAAATTTTAAGCTTACCTAGATAATTAGTTTGGTTCACAATTGTCATTAGAAATGTCTGTACCTAGTCATTGTTAGTCATCGTCTTAACAAATTTAACCCTGAACTTCACTGAAGCCTAAGTGTTAAATTTCAAATCTTGCCTGGCATAATTTCAAGATGTTCATAATAGGAGTCCATCCTTTTTTTCTCATGCCACACCCGTCATACCAACCAACCTCCCATATCAACTCCATTTCAACCATACCAAACTTCCCTTTATTTTCTTCACTGTTTATCCATTCATGTCATGGTGACATTGTATTATGCTCTTCCCTTTACCTGAAAATTAGTTCTCCCTTTTCCCAAATACTTGGGTCTTTGCACACTCACACCTCCTATATGGAGTATGTGATAAATGTTTGCTTGCTGAAAAGCACAGGAAGAAATATCTGATATCAGGACAGACATGATCTGTATGGATTTACCCCAAGTGATCTTAAAGTGATTTTGTGTCACCACAAAAAATGGATAGCAAGAGATTGGAATGGGATGTCTTGATATCAGGGTGGAAGTAATCAAAGCACATTTGTTTGAACCTGATTTTGAAAAGAGAGTATATGATGTGAATCACAAAGCACATGGGTCTGCTTTTCTCATGCCCCACCCCAGTTTATTCCATTTAGAAAATACACAGTATTATTTAGAAGACTAATAAAATAATATATTGCAACAAAAAATGTGCTGTTTTAGGACATCTTCAAAATGTAATAATAAGTGTTTTGGAAGGGCTCAAACTAAGAAAGAATTGCCACCTCCCCTTGGGGATCCTTCCATATTTTATTGGGACCACTTTGTTAAATGTCTACCTTCCCTTTTCCTTCACTTTCCATTAATATCATACATGGATCATGTTGTCAAAGTCCTGATGACTCATAAGTCACATGTAAAATCATCATGGATAAATCAATAGTTCATATTTCTGTAATTAAAAGGAGGTTAGCCCATAAAATAGCTTCTCAATTCAAAAGACAATATTAGGCTAACCTCGAAGCCCTTCATATGATTGATGAACTGTATATTTTCATGTCTACCATTTATTTTGTAACCCTCATGAGGAAGCCTGTTGAGTTTTATGTCTTATGTCATGGAAGTAGCTTCTTTCAACAACACAGCCCCACCAAGCCAAATGAGGAGCAAACCTCACAACAATTATATTATGTTGTTGAACATTTTCAGAATTATAATCTTTGTTCATCGATTTTAGGATTTTGTTAATTCCCTCTCTCCAATTTGGATGCACCCATATTTCAAGTAAAGAAATTACCTCCCAGGATCAGGCCTTGCTGGCATATGAATCTACTAAACCAAACATGATTTTCAGAGACAAACATAAATAGTAATACATTTATTTGTATGGTTGTTTATAGCCAATGAAAAATGCTGGTGTTATAGAACTACCTAGATCATAGATTCTAACATGAAAAGACATCTGGAAACCAATGGGGGCACACTGTGAAAAAGAACAATAAACTAAGCCTAATCAAGAGCCATGTGAGTCCCCAGAAGCCAAACTCTACAGGAAAGGGCTCCTCCACTGGAGGGACATATGGGAATGAGGAATCAAGGCAGGAGGTGCCTCTGATGAAAAGGATGTGGGAGTCTTCAGTTCACTAATAACTGTGAGAAGATGTCATAAAGATGCTTTTATAGTAAGGAGAACCATTCCCTATTTCCCCTGCAGCCATGAGGGATGGTCATTTGGCTTGGATTTCAAAGCCTACACACAATTCTTCAGAATTCCAGGGAGGAACTTTGCTAACTAAGGGTCAAGGACTAAGGATGCATTTGTAATATCAGGAGCAAATGTTGGAAGCTACATTATGCTATCACATAAGGATCAAGAAAACGCTAAGGATATGCCTGTTTATTTGAAATCATTTTGAAGTCTCTTAACATAAGGTTTTCCATATGGCATCAATTAGTCAACTGGTTTATCACATCCAACAGTTGTCTACCAAGGATGGCATTCTTCCTCTATTATATTATAAGGAAAGCAACTTAAAAAAATACACATTTCTCATTTTTTGCTTTTGTTGACTGTGTTTTTGGCATCATATCCAAAAGTCTGCACAGTCCAATTTCCTCAAATATTTTCCCTACTGTTTTTTTTTAAGTAGTTCAATAGTTTGGGATCTTACATTTAAGTTTTTATTTATTCCACATAGATTTCTTATAATACCAGCGATATGAGTCTACTTTTATTCCTCCGCATATGGATATTTAGCATTCCCAAAATGAATATTCATCGAAGAGACTATCCTTTCTCCAAAGTATGTTCTTAGTGACTTTGTAGGAAAACAGTTGACTGTAAACATGTGGATTTATTTCTGGGTTCTCTATTCTGTTCCATTGGTCTAAGTGTCTGTTTTTATGCCAGTACATTGTTGCTGTGGTTCTATAACTGGTATGTTTTAAAGTCAGGTATTATGATGCGACTAGTTTTTATTTTCTGCCTGCTTAGCATTCATTTCAATAATTAGGGAGGTCTTTGTCATTCCAGACAAATTTTAGTACTTCTTTCCTACTTCTGTGAAAGGATGTCATTGGTATTTTGTTGGAGATTACACTGAATCTGTAGATCATGTTGGGTGGTATTATATGGTTTGGATCTGGAATGACACCTCTAACCCCCACCTACAAAACTCATGTTGAAAACATGGTTCCCCCATTAAATAAGTTTCAGTGGTGGGGATTTTAGTAATGATTGTATCATGAGGGCTCTGAGCTTATCAGTGGATTATTCATCTGTTGGAGTAATCCATCGATCCAATGGATTTACCCATCAATAGGTGAATTGGAGTGGGATCAAATTGAAGGATCTAAGTCATTAGAGGTGTGCTCTGGAAAGGTTCGTCCTCTCCCTGGTCCCTTCCACCCTCCACTATCTCTGCTTTCTGTTTGCTATGAGGTGAGCAGCTTTTTTCCCCTGTACTCTTCTACCATGGCATTCTGCCTTACCTCAGCCTGGAAAAATGGAGTTGGCCAACTGTGGAAGCCAAAATAAATCTTTCCTCCTGTAAGTTGTTCTTGTCAGGCATTTTGGTAACAGTGACAAAAAGCTGAGTGACATAGGTAGGAAGGAGAGTTTAAAGTTATTAATTCTTCCAACCCATGAATATGGGACATTGTTGCATTTATTGTGTCCTTTCATCTGTGCTTTATAATTTTCACTGTAGATTTCTTCCACCTCCTTATTTATTTGGGGGAATTTTATTTTTGTGCTATTGTAAATTGGATTGTTTTCTTGATTTCCTTTTTGATTTCTAATGGAATTACATAAAAATTAAAAAAAAAAATTCTTCACAGAAAAGGACGTAATCAGCAGAATTAAGAGATGATCTTCAGAATAAGAAAATATTTGCAGACTATTCATTTGTTAAGGGATTAATACCCAGCCTACATAAGGAACACAAATGATTTAACATGGTAAAGTCAATCTGATTAAAATATGGGCAAATAATAGGAGTATACCTTTCTCCAAAGGCCATACAAATGACCAACAAGTACAAGAAAAATACTCATTATCACTGATCATGAAGGAAATGAAGTTCAAAACCATGATGAGATATCATCTCACTCTAGTTAGAATGGTTATTATCAAATAGGCAAAACATAGCAAAGGCTGGTATGGATTTGGAGAAAGGGGAACTCAAATACTGTCAGTGAACATGTAAATTAGTACAGTCATTATGGAGGCTAGAATGAAGGTTCTTTAAAAACTGGAACTATAAGTACCATATATTTCAGCAATTCCACTACTATTTATTTATGTAAAGAAAATTATTATGTGGAAAAGATATCTACACTACTATGTTTGTTTCAGCATTATTTAAAATCAAAACATGAAATCAACCTAGGCATCCATCAATGGATTAATGAATAAAGAAACTGTGGTATATACACACAAAATGGAATGCTGTTCAACCACAAAGAGAATGAAATCCTGCTATTTGCAGATGAAACTGGAGGACATTATGTTAATTGAAATAAACCAGACATAGAAAAATAAATACCACATGTTTGCACTCACATGTGAAGGGTAAAAAAGTTGATCTCATATTAGTAGAAAGTAGTATAGTGCTTACCAGAGACTGAGAAGGATGAGGGGGAAGATGAATAGAGAAAGGATGGTTAGCAAGCATCAGGGTACAGTTGGATGGGAAGAATAACTTCTAATGTCCTATATAGCACAGTAAAAACACTATGGTTGACAGCATTTAGTTGTGTATTTTAAAATAGCTAGTAGAATTTTGAATGTTCCTAACACCAAAAAATGATAAATGTTTGAGATAAAGGATATGCCAATTACTCTATCTGATCACTACATATTATATACATATATTAAAATATTACATATACCCTGTAAATATGTACAATTAAAGATAAAATATATATTTTTAAAATATTTAATTTTTAGTGGTAGTTGGACACAATACCTTTATTTTATTTATTTATTTTTATGTGGTGCTGAGGATTGAACCCAGGGCCTTGCATGTGCTAGGCAAGTGCTCTACCACTGAGCCACAACCTCAGCCTGATAAAAAAATATTTTAAAATATGTATTTCTTTGCAGAATTTTCAGCTCCAAAGATCTCTTTAAGAGATTTGTGCTTGGGACTATGATTTGGTCATTGAGCAACAAATATGAATGAATACTAATAGAGTTTTCATATCTCATTGATTTATGAAAAAGTGAATGAATATCTACTCACACTATCAGATTATGTATCTATAAAGAAATTATTCTGACTGCTAGTAGTTTTAAGTTTTGCTTCCATTAGCTCCACAAAATAATTCTTGATCAAGAATGTAATGAAACATTGGATCCCTAATACTCGCTATTCATTACTTTTGAAAAACTATTTTACTAAATATTTCATGTACGCCCAAAATTAGCACAGTGACGAAGTCAGAACTTCCAGTCAACACAATGAACCAATCTATTTGTCTTGTAATGTTTACTTAAATTGATTGTTTATTTGTTTGACATCACTGGAAAACTAAGGTAGAAGTTGGATGACCGCTTGTAAATGTAAACTCTGTTAGCAGTTCTCAACTCACATACAATTCTCCTCAGCCAAATGACACTCATTTTATTGCCTCTTTCTGGACTATTTAAACTTTACTTCTACTTTAGATCAAGGGGCTAGGTTGGCACAGAAGCCCACATTTGTTTACTTCACATTTATTGAATGCTACCATATCTTAGGCATACTGTTGGATCCATGAGGTATGGTCAGGTGCCAAGAGACATGCAGACCATATGCCTAGTCATTTTCTCTCCTGCCCATTTTTTGTCATTTTGTCATCTTCCATATCATGATAGAAGAAATGTTCTTCTCATTTAAATATACATGTCTGTTGCTTTCCATTCATAAATTATTCTCCTATAGAACCAGCCCCCACTAAAGAGATGTGACCTACAATACAAAAATCCCAGGTACCACTTTGTGCTTTGCTACATGTAACATCTGTGAGCCTGAAAATAGAGAACCGTGGGTACACAGTTCTAAAGGAAATTACTTCCTTGGCAGGCATTACCAATACTGTATTTGGGAATTCTGGTATCATCAAAACTTAGTACAGAAAGATTCCTGGGTCATCATTTCCTTCTACTCCTATAATTTTTATGTTAAAAAAAAAAAAACAACTCAGTTACCAAGTGTTTAAGTGTCTTTTGTTCACACAGGGCTTACTTGGAAATCATTTGGTCATATTTAACTAACTAAAACAAATTAAATTTTTTTTAAAAAAATTAGTGATAAAAATCTAAGTATAACTCATCTGGAATCTAATTTGTTATTATGAAATAGGAGTTTAATTACAATGATAAATTATTATTATTCTAAAAAGACATGCCTTCCTAGATCCCCTTCAATTATTTACTTGGGAAAATAACTGTAATTTCTTCTTTGAAATATTAAAATTAACAAAAGTACTACTGATTCTTTGAGAACCATGGGAAAAGGAGAGTAGAGCATAATTGGCAATTTGCATGTGTAGTTCATTTATTTTTAGCATCTATAAGGAAGTGAGTTTATTTTTTTCTTGAATAAAAGAGTCTGTATAACATAATCTGCTTCTACTTTTTGAAAAAAAAAATAGGCTGGATTTTTAACACTTTTACCTTTTTTGTTATTACTAAAATTGTCCAAAGGCAATGCAATATTTGTTAAAGGCCTAGTGGTCCAGAATCATTTGACTGCCAATGCTTCATTCTAAATCTGATGTTCTGGGGAAATGTGTGGCCCTAACCATGCCAGAATGTCTCGTTTTATGTTTAAATAGTCACAGATTTAATAATGGGCTGCAAAAAAAAAGCTTGCGTTTAACTACATCCTTTGCTTTTCAAGCACTCATCCAAGCGTGCACAAACACAGGGGAATGCCATACGCCCTAAATCCGTGAGCATCATGGAAAAGGCCTGCTCTGGGCTCTGTACACATTAACAAATTATGTCCCATTAGGTCAATGCAGAAATTAATTGTGGGATTCTTTTCAAATCCACATTGTTTCCTGGCTCCGTTGCGGGCCACTCAATTAGACACCTCTCAAAGCCTTTGTGCTGAACTAAACGCAGCTAATTGTTCCATTTCTGCATGGAGTGATTCATCTCCCAGATGTCTCAAACCTTTCAGCAGCTCTGCCCTACCAATATCTCGGCATATGAAAATAGAGTCATTTGGGACCCAGGCAGAGGGGAGAGATTGGAAGCAAATAGAGCAGGGTATTCTTTACCCCTGCCCTTTCGTATGATTAATCTTTAGTGAGAAAGGACTCCTGAATCATTCTCTTGACAGGACAGCCCCCTTGCCCTATCTGGCTCCCCATGTGAGGAGCAATGGATGAATGCTTCCTTTTTTCCCCTTCCTCCAGGTGCAGCCCTATTCACACTTGAGCCTGACAGCATATAATGGAACAGTTTCTGCTTGCCCATTGCTGCAGCTCTGTATTCTTTTCTCCTCTGATGTTTCTCATTTGTTCATATCCCAGTGATGGAGCCAGTCAAATTGAAAATGCATGAAACCCAAAGACAGTCACTGATTTCCATAGAGCACTGGAGGGTGTGTGTGCGTGTGTGTGTATGTGTGTGTGTGTGTATGCCTATGTGTGTCTCTATATTTTCTTACAGAAAATATGGCTTCACAATAATCTATGAAGATATCCTTACACCTCTAAGTGACTGGATGAACTTGAATTTGACTTTGATTTTTTTTTTTTTTTTTTTTGCTGTGTCTTCAAATTTTTCTCCAAACCTTTCCTTCACCCATAGTGAATAGATTCATCCACCCATTGTAACATTTGAGTGTATAACAATTAATGATCTGGAAGAGACAAAAGTGTCCAGACCTCTTATCTGTGGTTCCAACCCTATTTAAAGTACCCAATACTTTATATGAACTTTATATTTTAAATTGAACACAGGTGGACGAATGTCTTCTGATTTAATCTGAGATGAGAAATTGGTACCTAAAACAACTTAAACTTTATAAGGATTTATAGGATTGGTTTCTATAAAAAAATAATTAGGTAGAGTCACTGGCCTGAGTTTGAGTTCTCTGAAAACATATTGAGGCTGGAGTGTGAATACACATAGTCTATTTGGGAGAGAGTTACGGGTGTTTCAAGGAAATGAAGGGAAGCTCTATGAGGTGTATTTTCAAGCAAGTTACCACTGTGAACAGCTGGAGCTCAGCTCTAATGGGGAACTGCCAGAGGCCCTATGGATCCTGTAATGCAGGAGTCATCCCATCTGTGGAGCAAGGAAATGGTTGTGTTTATGCATTAACATCAGTCAATAATTGAGGGCTGCTCCCCAGATAATTAAACCAGTTTGCCAAGACACAGGAGAGTCTGGTCACTGGTCTTCAGGTGAACTGATGGAGACACAGCTGTGGAAGGGCTGCTGTGGGGCAGTAGGATGGCAGGGCACCAGCAATGGCTGCTCCATTATTGCACTTTCAGAGACTTCAGCCTGAAAAATTATGGACTTTAAGTTAGGAACTGAGAGACCTTGCAGTGCTGTTGCGTCTATGGAAACAGTTGATGTAGACACGTCATCCTTGACTATTCATCTTGTTATATTGGCATTTCTGACTTAGCTACTTAACTGGATCATGGGCATAGCTTACAGGAAGCCCTACTTATCTCTTTATTTTTACAAGTTTGGTACAAATGTTTTTTTTTTTTTCTTCTGAATCATTTGAGAGTAATATGTTAACCCAATGTCCCAATACTTCAAATATTTTAGAGTATTTTATGCAAGTAAAACGTTTGTTCTCTTAACACATAATTACAAATGCACCCATCGAAATCAGGAAATTACCACTGATGCATTGCGATCATCTAATATTGAGATCTCTTGCAAATTTTATCAAATTTTCCAGTAAAATTATCATAGTAAAATGATTCATTTCAGAATCACATGATCATTATAATTGACTTGTCTCTTCTGTTTTTTTTTTTCAACCTGTACAAGTTCCTCAGTTATTTCTTAACTTTTAAAATTTCAATCTTGATATTCAATTTATAAGATGCCCTTCAGTTTGGGTTTGAGTTTGTCTTATTTTTCTTCATGATTGAATTTAAGTCATACATCACTGGTAGAAATAGTCACAGAGCTAAAGCTGTGTTCTCATTGTTTCATGTTCATGACACATGATTTTGATTTGTCTTATTACTGGTGATTTTTAACTTTGATCATGTGGTTAATGTGGTGTCTGCCAGTCATCTTCACTGTAAAATTACTATTTCACCCTTGTAATTAAGAAGTCTTTTGAGGGGGACATATTTTGAACCTATGTAAATATCTCACTAGTTATCAAACTTGCAATTATTTATCAACATTTTTATTTATACACATTGGAATATTTTCATGGATTCGTATTTGATTCATTGGTTCCTCATCTTTACTATCACATGAATCTAGATGCTCAACATGTCCTAGCTTGGGCCAGTGAGACCCTCTCCCAGGTGGCTGTTCTGTTCTTTCAACATGCTCCATTAGTCTTAGACCACTTCCTACTTTTAAAGTTGAGCAGTCAATTGTGAAGTAATTATTGAAACACAACAAATGATATTCCACTTAGAGAAAACAAGAGGATATTATTCAACCTTTCTCCATCATCAGAAAGAAAAGTACAAAGGAGAAAAAAAAAAAAAAAAAACAAAATTCATGACATGAGTTTCTTGATTTAAATATATGACAGTTTGTTTTAGTACCAGGGATTGAACTCAGGGGCACTCAACCACTGACTCACATTGCCAGCCCTATCTGTATTTTATTTCCAGATATGTTCTTACTGAATTGCTAAGTGCCTCACCATTGCTGAGGCTGACTTTGAACTCGCAATCCTTCTGCCTCAGCCTCCTGAGCCACTGGGATTACAGGTGTGCACCACTGAGCCCAGCTTAAACATAAGACAGTTTTTGTAAATAGATCTATTAACATGGAAATTTCTGATATTGGCCATCTAGAAGCAATGAATAGATTCTAATATTTGTGGAATCACTTTAATATAGAATAAAGTTGCTTTAATTGGTTTGAATCAATGGTACCAAAATATTATAGGAATAGCTAGTAAAGTATGGCTTGAGCTGGAAGAGAATGCTTTTTATATAAAATAATATGGGGAGAATAAAGAAGCAGTTAATTAATAAATAAATCATTATAGCACCTCTAACTTCAAACTAGTCTTCTGGGAGAAAGGATCTCATTGTATTTGAAATATCAGGCCCAGGTATATCTAACCTATCCTTGTCTATCACTTATTTTCCTTAATTTTTGAGGTCATCAAGAGAAGTAAGCACACATTGGTGAATAACAAATGGAAAAATAGAAACACATTCTGCTTAACTCAGTTCCTGAAACCTATGAGCAAACAGTTTTGGAAAACACTGAGTCTCCTGACATGCACCTCTAATCTCAGATTTCAAGAACTACCAGTTGGCTACTTGATGCAACCAACATAGTGTGAATATATGGAGTGTGTAGACAGCAAGCTCTCTGGACTTCAGGAGTTATTTCTTAAGAGAGTTTCTATTTAACCCACAGTCACCCTGCTGTTTATCACTCTGGTCTGGTGAATGTTCTGAACTCAGCACTATGATTTGTAGGTTTTTCTCATGCTTTTGGTAGTGGTGAACCAAGAGGTAGACAGGAAATACTTCCTTTCCTATGTATTCCTGGCAGAGCTTATTAAAAGATCTAACCTATAATGGGAGAAATTGGTTTACAAATAATACACAATATAAAATGTGAGAAAATCTATGTGCCAGATACAGAAATGGATAAATAATAATGCACAAATTGGTGACCTTTTAATGTTATTTGAATTTGAAGAATTTTATACCTAAGGGTTCATTTTCCCATTGACCTCACTACATGTGAAGTTGGGAGGTTGTCTCAGGTCATTACACAAAAGCCAATTCTAACCAGGTGGTTAGGGTCATAGGTTCAGTTCATTCATTGGATATACTTCCTTTGGACTCAGTCAACTAAATCTAGTGCAGAAGAGAACTTAATAAAAGAAAGGAAATCCTACCAGGACCTGCTCCAAGGAACTGGAGGGTTTAAAACCTATTGCTTGGCCTCCTTATGCCTTCAGGTTAACCATATGTAAACAATTGCTACTTTTCACACCAGAAGCAGGTTACCTTTCAGAGGTGGACTGATTCCTTGCCCATAAAGTTTATAAGTCCACTGGCTAAGTTTATGAAGTGCTTAGGCATCTTTTGGAAATGAAAGGTGCTGTGTAGTGGCAAGGGCTCCAGGGTGGGAAGGAAAGGAAACACAGCCAAGGAGACTAAATCTTATTTTCCCAATGCATTGCTTTTGCAATGAAATTATACACATTCTAAAAGAATCAAGACTGCTCCCAAGTACTAAAATGCCTGTGAGCTGGTAAAGCACACAGCCATTACATGCTCTGCTTCTAAGGGTGGTTAAGCATAGGGAAGAGTAAATAGAGGCTGCATGGGGTCATTTGCTTACAGTGCATCTTATCCCTTGAGGCAACTTCACACAGTTCTTTGGTGGATGGATGTTTCCCTGTGGTTAATGGGAATCCTATAGAGACTTACAGACAGATTTGATTCAACGTGCTTCAGTTTTTAGTATTTTCATCAGAATTTTGACTTTCTCCTAGGGCCATTACTTCTACATTTTCTCCACATGTTGGTAAGACTTCTTCTATTCCTTATTCATATATCTTACATGACATTTCTGTTCCTTTTAAAGTGAATCAGATGGTATTCTCTTTCAAGCTAGAGCAGGGGATTTGAGGTTGTTTTTGTTTTTTGTATGTGTTAGTGTATGGCTGTGTGTGTGTGGGTGTACTGAGGATGGAACCATTAAGCTACATTCCCAGCTCAAGAACAGTTAGCTTTTGCTGGGTAATAAGTCATACTAAAATGAAAAGCTTAAACTAGCTACCTTTAATTTTCTGTTGGTATTGATGCTACTGTATAATGGACTAAATGTGTAGCTCCAGAATACTTACGCTGAAGCTTTATTTCCAATGCCATGGTAGTAGGAGGTGAAGCTTTGGGAGGTTGTGAGGTCACAAGAGTGCAGTCCCCATGATGGGGACTGGTGCTTTTATTAAAGAGGGCAGACAAAGTTCCCTTGCCTTTTTTACCATGTGAGGATACAGTGAGAAAGCAATTATCTGGGGATCAGGAAGTAGGCCCTCACCAGATACAGAACTTACTGACAGCTGATCTCAAATGTCTCAGCTTTTACAACCATAGAAATAAGAACTTGTTGATTAATCCACAGGGTCTTTGGTATTTCTCTTATAGGAACCAGGGTTGACTTAGATATACTGTAATTTGGCACTTTGGGCTGGGCTTAAGTAGAACTGCTTGTTTCTGCTCCATCTAGGATTGACGGAGTTCACCAATTGTTTGTGGTCAGTAGGTGGATGGGGTTTCATTCACATACTTGGCAGTTCCACAGATGATTGCAAGGTCAAGGGGAGTAATCAGAGCATCTATCTCTCATACCCTAGCAGGCCTGCCAAAGCTCATTTACCTTGTAATTACAAGTAGCGGGAGAAGAAAAATCCTAGCACTATAGCACCTTTCAAGTCTCTGTTTGATATCAGTTTTTCTAATGTTCTGTTAACTAATACTTGTCATATGAATAAATCTAGATAAAAAAATAGAGAAATAAAAACTCAGCTCTTGATGGAAGGAGCAGCAAGTTGAAACAATAACAACAAAAAAAGAAAACACAACCAAAGGAACGAAAAAAAATGTAAATTCAAGAAAAAAAATTAGTAGTCTATTTTAATAATTAACCATTTAAAGCAAAAACTGAAAAGAAAGACAAATATATTCCTGCTACAAATGCATTCAGATACAACAGAAATGCCAGTGGGAAATCTGGATGCCATATTTATTGTGGTACATGGTTGTTATTATTAAACAATTTCAATAATGAATCCTTTCAGCTTATGTCAAGATTTTTAGTCTTTACAATATGATTGTTTTAGTTCCTTTGTTTAAAATTTCATTCATGTTATGTGCAGGTTAATGAAGTATTAGGTTATTTACAGACAGAGGCTCACTACTCTACCCCAAAAAAGAAGAAAAAGAAAAGGAAAAAAAATACAGAAAAGAAGATAAATCAATGGAAAATGAATTAACCTCAACTAGATTTTTCTCTCTCTTCCCTCTTTACTTCCTTTCAAACTTGCCTATGAAGAAAAATCAGCATGCAGTGCTCCTATTCACACTTCCTTACGTTTAGTAACGTCACACATTCATTTTGCATTCATGAAATTAAATCATCACTGTTCCAATGTGTGACTAGCTGAGTGACTCTGGCAAGGTCACTCACACTCATGTCTCAGTTTCCTCAATTGTAAAAATGAGAATAATAAAAGTACCTCCCTCAAAAGTTATAATTAGGATTAAAGAGTTACTATTTTTAAAGTATGTTGAATAATGCCTGATATGAACCTACAGTTAAGCCACTATTGTAAATGTATTCACTAAACAAAAACAACAAAAGATCAGTGTTTACTCTAATTCAAGGTTGAGAAGACACTAAAGACATCATCTCAATTTTAGGAGAAAATTCAGTTTCATTTGGACTCTACCATCATTATCCTATTCTTTAAGATGTGTCAATAATAAATGTCAGCTCCAGACCTTCACTAAATGTTCTTTTCCCTGTGTAGCATTTTTCCATGTATATTACTTGATCTTTGTGGTGGGGTATAAGGAAATTTACAACACAGGCAGATTTGAAGCTATTTCAAAAGTTTGGCCTTAACACAGAAAGAACTGGAGGGAAAGAAAAGGAAAGGAGAGAATTAATTCTTCACTTTGGGGGTGAAGAGGAGCTTAGTAGCCATGTTCCTTGGAACACTGCCAGAACTTTTTTCTGGAAGTCTGAATTCAGCAACTTCACTTACAAAAATTGGGAGGAAGTGACAGTAATCAGAAACAATCAGGCTTCAGATAAAATTCACAAATTATGACATAGGCACTTGCAAAAAAAGATGAAAAATACTAAGAATTCTTCATGACTATCAGAAAAGCTCATATTTATAGTATCTCCATTTTATTTATATATGCAAAATAAAAACAGAATGTTTCCCTTGATGCTTTCTAATTGACATGGTCTAGTGGAGACTTTTAGATGTCTGGCTGATTTTTGCAATTTAGACTAGGATACTCTCTGCTGCAAATTATAGACAACTCTATACAAATTGGGACTTAATAATTAAAAGTTATTTTATCATGTACCAAAAATCATGTGGGAAGTTATTGTCAGCTTTACTCGAACTCTTGATTCTAACCCTAATTTTCAGGATGGCTGTTGTAACTACAGTGTCATATACACACAGGAGAACTTCAGAAACTGTGAAGGGTGATAGATCTACTCTCAACATCTCTCCCTTTTCTTGATACAGAGAACAATCTTTCCTTGAGCCATCAGATTTCCTCTCTGAAACCTATTTGGCCAAGAGTGGCTCACATGTCCACATCATAGCTGCAAAGGAGGTTGATAAAGCAAGTTGCACCTATCTTCAGATTTTACTAGGGTAGAACTAGGTGGAAGTGAGGAAGATGATAAGAACAGAAGCTTCCTAACTGGCAAGAAGAAAAGAGGAAGGGAAATTGCCAGTTACACCGTAAAATCACCAAAATATATATTTTGGTCCCCAGCATCTCTATGCGAGTTTTATCATCTCTCCTATCTGAACTTGTACCCACATTCACAAACAATGTACACTTTTAAGAATATTTCATTAATAACTAGGTTTGAATTGGTGCAAAAATAAATGAATCCAAATTGCCATGGGTGACAAAGTATCAGGCTAGGGATACATAGCTTGACTGTATAAGCCACCTTCTTAATAAAATAGCTTCAATTCTTATTTTTACATATTTTGGCCTGATCTGCATTCCTTATGTATCTTTTGAAGTCTTTCTACTCAACTGAAAGTATTGAAATTGAAAATATTTTTAGATTACTATCTTCTCAAATTTAACATTAAATCAAACCATATATATAGACTTTTCAGATGCAAAATGATATAGTGTAGTAATTTTAAAACTAATTTTTGTGGTAGTCTAGGATTCTGTTGAAACCAGTGATTTGGATTCAGTTTAGGATTACCTAAGCTCTGGCACATCAATCTAGATAGCTTATTAATTGCCACCTCTTTTATTTGAAATTAAGAGAGTTCTGCTTAAAAACAAAATTCGAAATTGATTCTACAGTTAAAGAAAATGCATTAGTGAAAAGAATTTATGATTTGGACTTATAACTTGACTAGAATGTTAATACTGCTGTTTATTCACATGCCAGGGGACTATGGGCGAATTTGAACCCTTCCCCTTGTAATGGTATTTTAATCATATTAAACACATGAATTTTGAGAGATATGAGTGCTCAGTCATCTGAGCTAAGTACAAACTAGTTGCCCAGGAACTATTAATATCTTTCCTTATTCACATTTTTCATATTTTAATCAAATGTAGTGCTCCACTAAAGTAGTATTTCATGATTTTCTTAGCCAAGGTAGGTTATTTCAAAGCTAATGATTATCACTCATGCAGACAATATTTATTTTACTGTAATGTTCCCATGGAATAAATTGTAGGAAGTGAGTTTATGGAGACAAGGATATAAACATCTATTTGCTACTCAAGACATTTTGCCAGATTTTATTTTTTCTAATAAAATTATAATGATTTATATGGCCATTAGCAATATATCATTGTACTAGGTTTTAAAAACCTTGCCAATTTTAAATATTTATTTTATTTATTTTTGGCAAATATATCAAGCGTAAAATAATACCCGGGAGTTGTTAAATTTGTAATGGTTTTATTATGGGAGAGATGTACATTTTTCATTATTTATGAGAATGACTTTGTTTCTGTAAAAATTAGGCTATGGTCATTATAAAAAATGGAAGCAATTCATAAACTTATAAAGAATAAATTTCTATACCAATCCCACTTTCTCTTTTCTCTGTTTCTCTCACTCTCTGTCCCTGTCTATTCTTCCCCCTCTCTCCTTCTCTTCTTCACACATATCTTCAGGTAAAATATTGATTTTGGATAGATAAACTAGGAAGAAAAATATTATGCAATTTAAATCATCTTATAATTAAAATCATGGTTTTGATAAATTGAATTAAAAGAATAGAAATCAAGTGAAACAAAAATTTCCAGTTTTATATGTAATTTAGAAATGATGTGTTTTTCACCATTGATGGTATTGGTTCCTAACTGATCCCTCTAACATTAAATTAAAATATTATGAGAACCTTGATTAATTTTTAAATTTTCACATTTTTTTCTTTGCATAGTTATTTATTTATATATTTTTGGTGCCAGGGATTGAACCCAGAGGTGCTTAACCACTGAGTCACATTCTCATCTCATTTTAGTTTTAGTTTTGTGACAGAGTTTGGGTAAATTGCTCAGAGCCTTGCTAAGTTGCTGAGGCTGGCTTTGAACTTGTGATCCTCCTGAGCCACTGGGATTACTGGTGTGCCTCACCATGCCTGGCTCTCTACATATTATTTTAAGTTTTAAGCTTTTAAAATACCCATGTAACTCCACCAAGATTTAGATATTAAAATTGTGCTTTATTACTCAAATCCTTTTTAAAGACATACAATGATACAAGTATAGCTTAAATCCAACATTTGAATAACTTGCCTTTTCTTCTTTTCTCCCATTGTAGAGAAAACTACAAAAATAGACTTAAGTGTTGTTTTCTAGTTCCTTACAAATGTTTGTGATTTTTCTATAGTCTTACAGTCACAGTCCACAGTAATGTCAAAGATATCATGCAGATAATTTTTTAAATCTGTTTTTTGTATCTGTAATGGTTAAGGTAGTGCTAAATAATGAGTTGTGAGCATCTGTTATATAAAGAGTTGTTTCCTGTGCATAGTGTGAAATTGAACTTTTCCACTTTTTCTTAGTGCCAGTGTGTCAGTGTTGTGCTCTTTCACTGTTGTTGTGTCTGCACGCTCCCTGCAGTGGAATTTGACTACCCATGGTTCTAGCTGCCATGTTCTCTGAAGGATTGTCATGGCTTAAATGGGAGCTTTTCCCTGGGAGGATGCTTCCCACAGATCAGCCTGCAGCCAGGGATTGAGAAGTGTGTCAGGGGGCAGCTAAAATGATCACGCCTTTGCTTCAAGATGAGACCAGTGTGATGGTTCACCTCTCCTCAAGAGGAGATTGCAGCCTAGACCATACCTCCCTCCTTACCCTCCCTACCTATCCTGCTTCCTTTCCTCCCCTTCTCCTAAGAGCTGCCCTCTGACCAATCATATGCACCAAAATTTCTGTCTTAGTTTCTGCTTATAGAGGATGTGGTTTTTAAATTTACATATATTTTATCAATTGTATGGTACTTATTATACCTGTTTTAGCACCTTGCTTCCTTCACTTAAATGTTTTTTTTTTTTTTTATATTTTTGAGAGATTTGTCATTGTTGGTATTTGAAATGTTGGTTTATTTCTTCTAGTTATTACTAATTTTTCAATTTAAAAAGAGTTTATAATTCCACTCCTCTTCTAAGGGACTGGTAAATGCTGATTTTCTTTCTTTCTTTCTTTCTTTCTTTCTTTCTTTCTTTCTTCTGCTGGGATTACAGGTGTGTATGACCACATCTGACCATGTGGGTGAATATTGTTAATTTACTAAATAGAACTCAAACCAACTGTTAACTTGCATTCCTGTTTTACTTCACCTTTGTAAACATTTCAAATGATCAAATTTATTATAATTAACTTTATTATTGTTGCTGATTTCAGAAGAATCTGTACTGATAAATTATTGTTTTGACATAGATTTCTTTAATTACCAGTAATGTGCTTCTTTTAATATATGGATTTGCAACTTAAAACTCTGTTCCAATGAAATGTTCGGTCATGACCTTTGTTGATTTTTCTCTCATATATGTTTCTCATTGATGTGTTTACTATATTTATACCTTCTGGTTAGTAACATATTTATTTATACTTCTATATTTTTATGTTTACATTTTTACTTACATTAATAAAATTTCTTAATTAATAGTTGAACCAGTTATTTTCTACTTCTTTTCTGGATCTACTCTCTACCTTTCTCCACCTTGTTCTCTACTAGAAAAGCTCATCTTATTATGGCTGATCTATAAGAATGAGGTTTACTACTGAGCAAGAAAACGTGTCAAGAAGTGAAAAGAGAAAAGAAGGAAGTTGGAACATTTGTTCTGTTTCAACTGCACATTTTTGGTGTGGTTGGCATCATTGGGTTGTATCTTTTTCATGAAAACTCATTGCTCCTGTTAGACATTCACAAAACTAATTTCCACCCCCTTGATTCACCTGATAAACAAGATGTCTCAGAGATGACAGTGACTTCTGGCCTAAACTTCAAGAGTTTTTGCATATCTTCAATGGCATGGAAAAATGAAGTTTGAGATGCAGCAGGGCTATTAGACAAAAGGGAATCACTGGGAACCTCAGCCATGGCACAAGGTGGGCTGTCCCCCAAAGTCCACTGTTAATGACTACAGTTCTTGAGAGTCTCTGGTAAAGCTCCCACCAATTCTCCATGGAAGACAGAGGTTCCTGAGAAGGCTTATGCTGATGAGAAAACTGAACTCCCTTCTGTCAATTTCACTAATTCCACCTTTCACACTGAGGAACATTCTCAGAAAGATAGTTCTCAGCAGCTCTTCTGAAAATGGCAAATGATATTTGACAAGGGAAATTTTAGTTTGTTGTTGTTGTTTCATTAGACTTTACATTCAGCATATAAAAGCATCTGAAAGTGAGAGTTTAGAGTATCAGAGATTGGCAAACTTTTTCTATTTTAGAACCCAATAGTGAGGGTTCAAAATAGAAATTTTAAACTTTGAGGGCCATGGTTTTAGTGACTACTCTAGGAGTAGAGGTAATCCTTCTTTCTTTTGAGCAACATTAAAAACTGGAAAGCTTGGCTAGAGCTCAGGCCTGGCCCAGACCTGCATCACTGAACTGCTCAGGAGCTAAGTCCAGGGTAGGCCCGAGACCATCCTGCCTCTGGCAGAACACCTCCAGAGCTCAGGCCCAGCCCAGATCCACCTCAGCCACCTGAGCAGGAGCCAGGGCCCAGGGCCCTTGGTCCATGCCTCCCCATCACCACCTGGAAGCCCAGGTCTAACCCACTTCCATCTTGAGACATTGCAGCCATCCCTGTAGCCTTCACCACACAGTAGCCTCTACCTTAGGACAAAAGACAGGGCCTAGAAGCAGCTGAATCTTGGAGCAAGTATCCCAAAACTAGTGTAAGGCCCACCCTTTCAGCCCCATCTCTGAAAGACATTGCATTCATCTTGGGGCACCTCCACTGCTATCCTGAGTTACCTCCTGTTATTGCCACCACTACCTCTAGTTACAGTAGCATCCATCCTGGTATACCTGCAGGTCTGGAAGACCAACACCAAGGTGAGATACAGATAATCTGCACAAATACTACAAGATTATAGGGTAGAAACTGCAATACCTCAGATCTGCATAGATAACATGAAAAAAACAAGGGAGGAAAGTGCCCCAAATAAACCAGGATACTTCAATAACAGAACCCATGGACAGCACAGTTGATGAAATGTCAAAGAAGAAGTTCAGAATGTTCATAATTAAAATGATCTGTGAATTAAAGAATGACCTAAATGAGCAAATATAGGCAAAAATTGATCACTCCAACAAAGAGATAAGACAGCAAATATAGGCAACCATTGATGATGACAATAAACAGATAAGGGAGCAAATACAGGCATCCATTGATCACACCAACAAAGAAATAAAGGAGCAAATACAGGTAGCAAAATATTACTTCAAGAAAGAGATAGGGATTCTGAAAAAAATCATAAATCCTTGAAATGAAGAAAACAATAAACCAAGTAAAAAACTGAATAGAAAGCATCACCAACAGACTAAATTACTTGGAAGATAGAACATCAGATAATGAAGGCAAAGTATACAATCTGGAAAATAAGGTTGACCACACAGTGAAGATGGTAAAAAAAACATGAGCAGAACATCCAAGAATTATGGGATAGCATCAAAAGACCAAATCTAAGAGTTACTGGGATAGAGGAAGGCAGAGAGTTTCAATCCAAATGAATGCACAATCTCTTCAATGAGATAATATCAGAAAATTTCCCAAATATGGAGAATGAATTGGAAAAACAAATACAAGAGGCTTATAGGACACCAAATGTACAAAATTACAACAGGTCTACACCAAGGCACATTATAATGAAAATGCCTAGCATACAGAATAAGGATAGAATCTTAAAGGTCACAAGAGAGAGAAATCAGATCACATATAGGGGGAGACCAACTCATATCTCAGCAGATTTTTTTTAACCCAGACCTTTAAAGCCAGGAGTTCATGGAACAATGTATACCAAGCTCTGAAAGAAAATGGAAGCCAACCAAGAATCTTATATCCAGCAAAATTAAGCTTTAGATTTTTTGATGAAATAAAAACCTTCTGTGATAAACAAAAGTTAAAAGAATTTGCAACTAGAAAGCCTGCATTATGGGACATCCTTGGCAAAATATTCCATGAACAGAAAATGAAAAACAACAATGGAATTCAGCAGAGGGAGGTATTACACTAAAGAAAAAAAACTAATCAAAGGAGAAACCAAGTCAAGTTGAATACTAAAAATAAACAAAAATGGCTGGGAATACAAATCATGTCTCAAATAATAACCCTGAATGTTAATAGCCTAAACTCACCAATCAAAATACATAGACTAGAAGATTGGATAAAAAAAAAACCCAACCCAATAATATTCTGCCTCCAAAAGATTCATCTCATAGGAAAAGACATCCACAGACTGAAGGTGAAAGGTTGGGAAAAATCATACCCCTCACAGGACTGCAGCAAGCAGGGGTTTCCATCCTCATATAAATTAAATTAGACTTCAAGGTAAGATTAATCAAAAGGTACAAAGAAATATACTACATACTGCTCAAGGAAACCATACACCAACAAGACATAACAATTATAAATATATATGCCCCAAACAATGTAGCATCTACATTCATCAAACAAACTCTTCTCAAGTTCAAGAGTCAAGTAGACCACAACACATAATACTGGGTGACTTTAACACACCTCTTCACCACTGGATAGATCTTCCAAACAAATGATGAACAAACAAACTATAGAACTCATTAATACTATTAATAACTTAGACTTAACTGACGTATATAGAATATTTGACCCTTCAACAAGCAAATACACTTTCTTCTCAGCAGCACATGGATCCTTCTCTAAAATAGACCATGTGTTATGGCACAAAGCAACTCTTATCAAATATAAAAAAGCAGAGATATTATCCTGCATTCTATCAGATCATAATGAAATGAAATTATAAATCAATGATAAAATAAAAAATAAAAGCTACTCCAACATCTGGAGACTAAATAATATGTTACTGAATGAACAATGGGTTGCAAAAGACATCAAGAGGGAGATTAAAAAATTCTTAGAGGTGAATGAGAACACAGATATAACATATCAAAATCTCTGGGACACTATGAAGGCAGTAGTTTGAGGAAAGTTCATTGCATGGAGTTCATTCCTTAAAAGAAGAAAAAATCAACAAATAAATGACTTAACATTACATCTTAAAGCCCTAGAAAAAGAAGAACAAATCAACACCAACAACAGTAGAAGACAGAAAATAATTAAAATCAGAGCTGAAATAAATGAAATTAAAACAAAAGAAACAACTGAAAAAAATTGACAAAACAAAAAGTTGATTCTTTGAAAAAATATATAAAATTGACAAACCCTTAGCCATGCTAATGAAGAGAAGGAGAAAGAAAACTCAAATTACTAACACACATGATGGAAAAGGAAATATTATAACAGACACTACAGAAATACAGAAGATAATTAGAAATTATTTTGAAAACCTGTATTCTTTCTATTCCATTAAAATAGAAAATATCAAAGCCATTGACAAATTTCTAGTCATATGAGTTGCCCAAATTGAATCAGGATGATACACACAATTTAAACAGATCAATTTCAAGTGATGAAATAGAAGATGCCATTAGAAGCCTACCAGTCAAGAAAATCCCAGGACCAGATGGATACACAGCCAAGTTCTATAAGACCTTTAAAGAAGAACTAATACCAACACTCTTCAATTTATTTCAGGAAATAGAAAAAGAGGGAACATTTCGAAACTTATTCTATGAGGCCAAAATCACCCTGATTCCAAAACCAGGCAAAGACACTTCAAAGAAAGAAAACTTCAAACCAATATCTCTGTTGAACATAGATGCCAAAATTCTCAATAAAGTTCTGTCAAATCAAACACAAAAACATATCAAAATGATAGGACACCACAATCAGTGGGGTTCATCTCAGGGATGCAAGGTTGGTTCAACATATGGAAATCAATAAATGTAATTTATCACATCAATCGAGTTAAAGATAAGAAACATATGATCATCTCAATAGAATCAGAAAAGGCATTTGAGGGACTGGGGTTGTGGCTCTGTGGTAACGTGTTGGCCTAGCATGCGTGAGGCACTGGGTTTGATTCTCAGCACCACATACAAGTAAATTAAAAAAAATAAAATAAAATAAAGGTCCATCAACAACTAAATAAATAAATAATATTTTAAAAAAAGCATTTGAGAAAATATAGCACCCCTTTATGTTCAAAACACTAGAAAAACTAGGGATAACAGGAACATATCTCAACATTATAAAGGCTATCTATGCTAAGCCCCAGGCCAACATCATTCTAAATAGAGAAAAATTGAAAGAATTTTCTCTAAAATCTGGAACAAGACAGGGATGCCCTCTTTCACCACTTCTATTTAACATAGTCCTTGAAACACTGGCCAGAACAATTAGACTTATGAAAGAAATTGAAAGTATCCAGATAAGAAAAGAAGAATTCAAATTAGCACTCTTTGCCAATGATAATTCTATACCTAGAAGACACAAAAGTCCGCCAGAAAACTTCTAGAATTAGTAAATGAATTCAGTAAAGTAGAAAGATGTAAAATCAACACCCTTATATTAAAGACATTTCTGTATATCAGTGACAAATCCTCTGAAAGGAAAATGAATAAAACCACCCCATTTACAACAGCCTCAATAAAATAATATAAAATGCTTGTGAATCAACAAAAGAAGTGAAAGACCTCTACAATGAAAACTACAGAATCCTCAAGAAAGAAATTAAAGAAGACCTTAGAAGATAGAAAGATCTCCCTTGTCCTTGGGTAGACAGAATTAATATTGCCAAAACGACCATACTACCAAAAGCACTATACAGATTTAATGCAATTCCAATCAAAATCCTAATGGCATTCCTCATAGAAATGGAAAAAGCATTCATGAAGTTTACTTGGAAAAATAAGAGACCTAGAATAGCTAAAGCAATCCTTAGCAAGAAGAATAAAGCAGGTGGCATCACTATACCAGACCTTAAACTATACTACAGAACAATAGTAATAAAAACAGCATGGTATTGACACCAAAATAGACTTGCAGGCCAATGGTACAGAATAGAGGACACAGAGACTAACCCACGTAATTACAGTTATTTTATATTAGACAAAGGCACCAAAAATGTATATTGGAGAAAAGATAGCCTCTTCAACAAATGGTGCTGGGAAAACTGGAAATCTATATGCAACAAAATGAAATTCAACCCTTGTCTTTCACCATGCACAAAACTCAACTCAAAGTGGCTGAAGGACCTAGGAATTAAACCAGAACAATACATCTATTAGAAGAAAAAGTAGGCCCAAATTTCCATCATGTCGGACTAGGCCTCAATTTCTTTAATAAGACTCCTATAGCACAAGAATTGATATCAAGAATCAATAAATAGGATGGACTCAAACTAAAAAGCTTCTTCTCAGCAAAAGAAACATTCAATGAGGTGAATAGAGAGCCTACAATTTGGGAACAAATTTTTACCACATGTACATCAGATAGAGCACTAATATCTAGGAAATATAAAGAACTCAAAAAACTTATCACGGAAAAATAAAAAAATAACCCAATTAATAAATGGGCTAAGGAACTGGACAGATACTTCTCAGAAGAAGATATAGGATCAATCTACAAATATATGAAAAATTGTTCAACATCTCTAGGAATTAGAGGAATGCAAATCAAAAGTACTCTAAGATTTTATTTCATGCCAGTCAGAATGGCAGCTCTTAAGAATACAAATACCAATAAGTGTTGGCAAGGATGTAGAGAAAAAGCCTCACTTATACATTGTTGGTGGGACTGAAAATTAGTGCAGCCAATACTGAAAGCAGTATGGAGATTCCTTGGAAAACTACAAATGGAACCATCATTTGACCTAAGTATCCCACTCCTCGGTTTATACCCAAAAGACTAAAAAATAGCATACTGCAGGGACACAGCCACATTAATATTTATAGTAGCACAATTCACAATAGCTAAACTGTGGAACCAACCCAGATGCTTTTCAATAGATGAATGGATAAAGAAACTGTGGTATATATACACAATGAAATATTATTCAGCATTAAAAGAGAATAAAATCATGACATTTGCATGTAAATGGATGGATTTGGATAATGTAATGCTAAGTGAAGTTAACCAATCCCCCAAAAATATGTTTTCTCTGATTTAAGGATACTTATTCATTATGTGGTTGGAGAGGGGTATGGGATAATTAGATAAACTCTAGATAGGGAAAAGGGGAAGGAGGTGAAGGGAGGGGGTTGGGGGTAGGAAAGATAGTGGAATGAGATGGACATCATTCCCCAAAGTATATACATGAAGACACAAATGGTATAACCCTACTTTGTGTACAACCAGATTTATGAAAAATTGTGCTCAATATGTGTAATATGAATTGTAATGCATTCTGCTGTCATATATAACAAATTAAAATTTTTAAAAAAGATTGGAAAGCTCTTTTCTTTTTCTATAACAATTATTTTGGGACTTTAATTGGAATCGCATTGAATCTCTTTAGCACGTTGGGTAGTATAGCCATTAGACAATGTTAAGTTTGCCTATCCAAGAGCATGAGGGGTCTTTCCATTTTCTAAGGTTTTCTTCAATTTCTTTCTTTAGTGTTCTGTAGTTTCCATTGTAGAGATCTTTCATCTCTTTTGTTAAGTTTATTCCCAAGTATTTTATTTTATTTTTTGAGGCTATTGTGAATGGGTTAGTTTTACTAATTTCTCTTTCAGAAGATTCATCACTGATGTATAGAAGTGCATTTGATTTATGGTTATTGATTTTATATCCTGCTTCTTTGCTGAATTCATTAATTAATTCTAGAAGTTTTCTGATGGAGTTTTTTGGATCCTCTAAGTATAGAATCATACTGTCAGCAAATTATGATAGTTTGAGTTCTTCTCTTCATATCCGTATTCCTGTAATTTCTCTTATCTGTCTAATTGCTCTGGAAACCTCTTCAACAAATGGTGCTTGGAGAACTGAAAATCTAAATGTAGCAAAATGAAAATAAAACCCTATCTCTCACCATGTACAAAACTCAACTCAAACTGGATCGAGGACCTAGGAATTAGATCAGAGACACTGCACCTAATAAAGGAAAAAGTAGGCCCAAATCTTCATCATGTCGAATTAGGCCCCAACTTTCTTAACAAGACTCCTAAAGCACAAGAAATAAAATCAAGACTTAATAAATGGGATGGACTCAAACTAAAAAGCTTCTTCTCAGCAAAAGAAACAATCAATGAGGTGAATAGAGAGAGCCTATATTTTGGGAGCAAATTATTTGCCACACACACATCAGATAGAGCACTAATCTCCAGGATATATAAAGAACTCAAAAAACTTAACACCAAAACAACAACAACAACAACAAAAATACCCAATCAATAAATGGGCTAAGGAGCTGAACAGATATATAGTCAACTTCGATAAATAAATATATGAATAAATGTTCAACATCTCTAGTAATTAGAGAAATGCAAATTAAATTAAATGCAAATTAAAACTACTCTAATATTTCATCTCACACCAGTCAGAATGGCAGCTATCAATAATACAAACAATAATAAATGTTGGTGAGGTTGTGGGGGAAAATGCACACTCATGCATTGCTGGTGGGACTGCAAATTGGTGCAGCCAATCTGGAAAACAGTATGGAGATTTCTTAGAAAACTTGGAATGGAACCACCATTTGACCCCGCTATCCCACTCCTCAGTCTATACCCAAAGAACTTAAAATCACCATACTACAGGGATGCAGCCACATCAATATTCATAGTAGCTCAATTCACATTAGATAAACTGTGGAAGCAACCTAGATACACTTCAATAGATGAATGGATAAAGAAACTGTGGTATATATACAGCATTAAAAGAGAATAAAATTATGGCATTTTCAGGTAAATGGATGGAGTTAGAGAATATCATGCTATGCAAAGTAAACCTATCCCCAAAATCCAAAGGCTGATAAGTGAATGCTGATCCTTAACAGGAAGGGGGGAATACATGGGAAAAATGGAGGAACTTTGGGCAAATGGGAGGCAGGGTAGTGGGTGTTTCATGGGGGCAGGAAAGAATGGTGGAATGAGATGCACATCAATACATGTGTGACTGTACATATGGTGTGATGCTACATTGTGTACAATCATAGAAATGTAAAGTTGTGCTGCAACTGTGTACAATGAATCAAAATGCATTCTGCTGTCATATATATCTAATTAAAATTTAAAACACACACACACACACAAAAAAAAAAAAACCCTGGAAATCCCATTCTTAGTTCCCAGGCTATACAGAACAAACTACAAGGCTCTGACCCTGGCCACACTTTGCCCAACTCTAATTTGCATATAATGTTATTGCTAATGCATTTATTTTAGGGTGGCAAATTTTCTTCTTTTTTTCTATTTAGAAAATTTCATTTTTTCATCTTTACTGACTTCAGGTGGATCATGCTACTACATGCAATCTTCCACTAGTTTCAAATTATATATTGTATTTCTAGTGTTTTTTTTTGTTTTTGCCTTTAACTATTTTTAATTGAAATATAATTCACTCTTTTAAAGCATAAATTTCAGTGTTTCTTAGTTTTTCCTCAAGACTATACAATCATTGCAATTATCTAATCTAGATTTTTTTTTACCATGTTAAAAAAAAAATCCTTTATCCACCAATAGTCACTTCTCATATTCTCCTTGGAGCCCCTGGTAACTAGTAATCTCCTAATTGTCTCTATGGATGTGGCTATTCTGGATGCTTCAAAAAAATGGAATTAGATGATATGGAGTTTTCTGTATCTGGTTCTTTACAATTGTTATCATTTAGATATGCAGTCTCCCCCAAAATCTATTGTGTGAGATAGTGCAAGAGAGTTTGGAGGTGAAATGATTAGGTTATGAGAGTCTTGATCTAATAAGTACATTTTTCCATTGGTATGAATTAACTCTAGGCAGGTAGAAGTAGATGGAAGAAGTAGGTTATTGGGAATATGCCTTTGGGGTTTATATTTTGTCTCTGGTGAACTTCTCTCTCTCTCTCTCTCTCTCTCTCTCTCTCTCTCTCTCTCTCTCTCTCTCTCTCTCTCTCTCTCTCTCTCCTTCTTGGTGGCCATGTCTGAGCTGCTTCCCCCCACTGTGTCCTTCTGCTATGAGAGTGACTCACCTTGTGCCCAGATCTAAGGAGCTGATTGTTTATGAACTGACACCTCTGAAACTGTGAGCCAAATAAACTTTTTTTTCCTCTGATAGTTCTTGTCAGGTCTTTTGGTCACAATGATGAAAAAGCTGATTAAGACAACAATGTTTTAAAGGTTTATCCATGTTGTAGCATGTAGCAGTATTTATTCCCGTTTATGTCTGAATGATATTTCAATATGTGAGTATAGTAATTATCCATTCATTAGCAGCTGGGTTTTGAGGTTGTTTCTATATTTTGGCTACTTGTAAATAATGTACTATGAAGATTGGAGTTCAAAATTTTCAGTAAACACATGTTTTCAATTATCTTGGGTATACCTAGGAGTGAAATTGATGGTTTATATGGTAGCTCTATGTTTAACTTTTTGAGGAACTGCCAATTTTTTTTTCCACAGCTGCACCATATTATGTTCCCATCAGTAATGTACAAAAGTCCCAATTTCTCCACATCTTCAGCAATACTTGTTGTTATCTGGTTTTTTTTATTATTATTATAATCATCCTAGAGGTTATAATGTGGTCTCACATTGTGGTTTTGATTTGCATGTCCCTAATGACTAATGATGCTGAGTACATTTTCATATGTTTATTGGCCTTTGTACCTCTTCTTTGGAGAAATGTCTGTTTTTCTTTCAATATACTTTTGGCTATTTTGTGTCATTTGTATTTCCATATAAAGTTTAGTATCAATATCTGTTTTTCTTTAAAGGCTTTAAAAATGTTGACAGGAATGGCCTTAAATCTGTAGCTCAATTTGGAGGCTTTTATTATCTTAACAATTTTAAGTCTTCCAATCCATGAACATGGGAAAGAAATCTTTCCATTTATTTATGTCTATTTTCATTTCTTTTCTGAGCATGAACACAAACTCAGGTATGTGGCCTTCTCTATGCCTAGGATTCTGTAAAGTTTCTCAAAGCCCCGTGAACATCCTTGTTCATTAGTCTATGGTTTGCCTCAAATGTTATCTGTTTTCTCATGCAGCCATGACATTAAAACATTTGCTTGTAAATGTTCTGGACCACAACTCACCCAAAGAGGGGCTTTAATTAGTAGAAGAACATTGAATCAGGTCAAATGAAGACAATGATCTGAAGTGGGGTCTTTCAGGGAGCTCTCAGGCAGGTCAAACAATGACCATTAATTATTGGGGAATAAGAATTTGGAAGGTCTTCTTTTTTGGTACTGGGAATTGAACTCAGGGGCACTCAACAACTGAACCACATCTCCAGACCTATTTTGTATTTTATTTAGAGACAGGGTCTCACTGAGTTGCTTAGTGCCTCGATTTTGCTGAGGTTGGCTTTGAACTCATGGTCCTCCTACCTCAGCCTCCCAAACCTCTGGGATTATAGGTGTGTGCCACTGCACCCAGCTAGAATTTGGAAGATCTATAGCTCCATTCTTCTCTCATCTGTATTAGGCATTTGTTTTTTTCAAACCTAGTGCTAAGAAGGATAGTGAGAGAGGGAACTAGGGTAAGTTAAGACACCACAAAACTCTCCTGTCTTACCAATATTCAGCTGTTTTATTTAAATGCCTCTTGGATTCTAGAATTCTGAAAAATGGATTTTGACAGGGTTTTTTGCTAGTTGTTTTATTGGTTTTATGAAGTGATGAATTTTGAGTGGTCCTTTTACTCCCTTTTTTATTGACATCGCTTGCTTGCAGCTCACCTTATTTCTTCTTTTAGTTACATGTAGTAGAAACATTTAATGTGATATCTAGCCTCTTAACAGATGTTTATATGTACAGCACAACATTGCTATCTGTAGTAGATCGCTAGGTCTTAATCATTTTCATAATTGAAACTTTGTGCCTGCTGAGTACCAATTAATCTTAATTTTTAACGTAAATTTCTTTGTGATTAAATTTAAAAATCATAACATTTTTCTCTTCTCAGTATTACAGGAACTTTCTGATAATTTAAAATACATCACACAGTTGTAGAGTATTGTAAACAATTTGTTTAAAATGCTGGCTTATGCAATATTATAAACATGTTTTATATGTTATTATTTACAAAGCTATTGTTCTAAGATTTCCCTTTACTATCAAAGCAGGTATCAAATCTCAACTGTCCTGGTGGTACATCCTTTTTCCTGGGTATACTATTATCTTCTTTAAATTAACTTTCTTGTTCTATTGGACCACATTCTGCAGCATTTATTTGGGAAAAAAATTTATGCATGAAAGGAAAATATGTAAGAAATTGTAATTTTGAATGTGTCATTTATACTTTCATACATGATGGAAATTTTAAAAATAGATCTCTCAATTGAAAGTAATTCTCTCCTAAAGTTTAGTGGTGGTACCCATTGTTTTATAATCTCCACTGTTATTGCTGAGACAATAAGTATCATTTTAGATCCTTTAATATGATCATTTCTCTTCCATCCCTTCCCCACCCTTCCAGTTTCTCTTCCTCTGTCCACTAAAACGTTTTTTCTTCCAGGTTACAAAATTTTATGATAGTCTCTCTTAGTTTTTTTTCAACCTATGGTAAAACCCAGTTAATAGTAAATATAATTGAGTTTCAGTTGATGGACCAAATTAATTGCACACAGGACTACCTTCTTTGCCCAGCATCCCTCCTCTTTATAACACAACCATGATATCATTTCCATCAAGCATTAGTCTCCTTCCCCACCTCCTGAACCTGTACTGGTCTGTGACTTGATTTGAGCAAAAACATGTAGTAGAGATGACAATGTGGCAGTTCTGGATGCAAGCCTCAGGAAGCCTTGCATGTTTCCAGTTCTGTCTCAGAACACTGCCAACTCACCCTGGGAATAAGCCCAGAGCCACCTTTTGAAGGGTGAGGGACAACATGAAATACAAAGGAGCCAGTCCCTCTGTGGACAGACCAGACTAACCAGTATTGCGCTGTCCTCACACAGTGCGCTGGAGACCAGAGAAAAGTCTGCCCACTGACTCTTGAACTAACAAAATGCCTAATGTCTAAACCACTCAATTGTGGAATTTTATTATATAATATCAAAGTGATAAATGTGGAATACAGTGTGAATATCAAAAACAAGGATATAACTCAATAATTCAAAATAGAGAATGAAGCCATCATTTGACTATAAAGTGACAGTGAGTCTGATTACCAATATTAGATTATAGATATTGCAGCCAATTTTGCTCCTGGAATTGTGCCTGAAATCTGTGGATGTGCAAAAGTAGGCAACAGGCCATGCAATGCTCTCCCAGAGACTTGAGACCTTGAACATTCAAGTGGATTCCTCCTCATTGCCAGGTGTAATGCGAAAGTGCCCTAATTAAGAAGACATTCATATATCTTGGAACCTGGGATCAAAACTATCAGGCAAACACTCTATCCCATATGCATTTGGTGCACACAGCTATTGGAATTCAAAAACAACCCAAATAAGTTTGCAACAGGTATAGTTATAGGTGTATTTAATAGTTTTCAGGTATAGTAAAAAATCAAGCACAAATATTCTACCTTTCATCTAACAACAATCAAACTGAGCTCCCCAGGCATACCACCCCCCCACTTTTTTTTTGTTCAAAGGAGGCACAGTCTTCTTCCTTCTCAGGGCATTTCTTATGCATTTAATTAGATGGATGGCTTCCCCACCAGGATTTCCCTCTTAATGCACCTGAGACTGTGACTTCAAGGTATGGGTGGGAGGAAGTGTTGTCTCCTCTGCAGCATCTGGACATGTTGCCATCATCCACCTGCTATTCCAGAAGATAATGGTGATAAGTCAAAATGTTAGCTGAGTGAGTAAGTAGTAACTGATCTAGTGTTTCCTTGTCAAATATCATGCATAATCTATGAATATCAGCCTGGTTTGTGTCTGCTAATTCTAAAAATTATACAAATGATCATAGGAATAATTACAGGCTAAACAATATAAGCATGTTTTTGGTTGAAAAAGTTCTCTCACGTTGCTCAGGCTATAAGAGTAATATCCTCTCAATAAGAATGAATGGCAAAGTTCAAGGTGCTCACATGGAACAGCTCAGATTACCTTAGATACTTTCTGTCTGTTTTACAAAGACTTTTTCCCTTTCCTGCCAACTCTACTATTATAAAGTACATTTTATGCAGTTAATTACATTTCCACAAACGTCATGTCTAATGTGTGAGCATGCCAAAAATCTATGAGAACATTCCCTCTCTTGTTGTCATTGCCAAGTTCAGTATAAATTAATTTTCTGAAGATCTTGCTAATGTCTCATTTAGCATATTTTCCACCTAAACCTGCAGAATATAAACGTACACAAGTGTTCATTCTCCACTGGGAATTTGGTTGAGCAAAGATGTCATTTTGGAAGAAACTGCTTTAATTTATTCTCTCTAAAGGTATGTTGCATTTTACCTGCTCTGGTTAGCTTCCAAACAAATAGCTAGCAAATTTAAAATGAGTCCTTTCCTAAGCAAATTGCTCACACCTTCCTACTCCTCAGAAAGTCTCAGCTGAACTAACATTTTTTAAGACTGTTCCCAATTCACCATTCTTATGGAACAAAATTGAATTTTTCCCTTGCCCCTCATTTTGCTGTAACACTTTGGCAACTTTTACCACATGTCACTGTAATATGCTACCAAAAATAAAGTCCTGACTTGGTGACATGAAATCAATTCTGGTATTCATCACTGTTATTCTCTAATGCTCCATCCATTACACATCATGGAATATTAAATAATCAAACTTTTTTTTTTGCCTTTTTGCCTATCTTTCTTTGGCAAGATGTTTTAGTCTTTCAAGAAAAAAAATGAAAGCCATGTGTTTCGAGTGGGTTCCCTTTGCAGCATGATTACTGCAATGAAGACATTTTATTGTGCTAATTTTCATTAAATAAAACCCTGTTGAAAGCCAGTAGTTTTCCAAAACCCATATGATTTATGACATGCTAATGTTTGCAGGGAGACACTCTGTTTCAATTATAAAGAGTAAGTGATGCCTTTCAGAACAACTCAGTAATAATATCACCCACTACAACTTTAATTTCAGACCTAGAGCACGGGTGCAAGAGCTGGGAGCCTATCAACAAAATTGTCAGCTTCTGTACAAATTTATTCTTCATCACCTCTATGCTATGTTTAACATCAGATGGTTATGCTTGCCAAGGACTCCAAAAATGTGCTTCCAGAAGGCAGGCACTTCATAAGTATGAAAAACTGGGTTTGCTATGCTATAGTTCAAACATTTTTTTTTTTTTTTACAGCCAGGAAGTGTGTGTGTGTGTGTGTGTGTGTGTGTGTGTGTGTGTGTGTGTAGAGAGAGAGAGAGAGAGAGAGAGAGAGAGAGAGAGAGAGAGAGATGTGCTGCCCGCCCTGGATGCATATACTTGAAGAAAATGGGCTACCTTGATATCTTTCCCCTACACTCTCTTTCTTTCTGTTTGGTTTACCTATTTCTCACTTAATAACTTTCACTTCTCCCTGAGGATCATTACCATGAGTGCTAACACATTAAATTAAAGCTAATTGATTTTAAAGAAAAAATTGTTATGTGTTCTATTCTAACCCCAAACGTGTAAATTCAACGTGGATAAAAGTATAGTGAATGAATAGGGAAAATAAGTTTACATAAGAAATAAATAGCAATTTCAAAGCACAGAATTGAATTTCAAAGCACATAACATTGAGTGATATATAGTTTATTGTTCTCACCAAAGTATTCACAGAAGGTTTGATAGTGGGTAGTGGTTATTGACAGGTAGGTTTGAAGGTGGTGTCTCTTTGGAAGGTCCATGCTTGTTGGAACATTTTTTTTCACTGATATTGAAACCTTTCTGAGGCTCATGATTCTTTTACATTCAAATTTAATTTTAAAATAAAATTAAAGCACAGAAGAACATCTTTAGCCATATTAAGTGCAAAACATTAAAGGGCTCAAAAACGCATGACAATAAGACATTCTGGAAGGAGACCCTCATTGTTATACAAAATACATGTATGAAGATGTGAGAAAAAAAAGAATAGCGTTACCCTAGATTAGATAGAGAGAAGTGATGGAAGGGGAGGGGAGGGGTTGGAGAGATAAGAAGGATAGTAGAATTAAACAGACATTATTATCACTGTGTGTATATATGTGAATGCATGAACAACGTGATTCTGCACCTGTATACTCAGAAAAATGAGATATTATATCCCATCTGATTCAAATGTATGATATGTCAAGGTCATTGTACTGTCATGTGTAACTAATTAAAACAAATAAAAAAACATACAATTTAAAAAAAAAAAAAACAAGAAGATAAAACTGTTTGAGAAGCATTTTAAAGAACGGTCAGAAGGTTTATCTCCATCAATAGATTTGGAAAAAAATAAAAAGATGCATAGTATGTAAAAAAAAATAAGACATTCATACAGTAGCCTGAAGAGTTTTAGAAGATGAAACCTTTTCATTACTTCCTCTTAGTATAAGAATGCATAGCAAAAGTTTCCATGTTGATCTGAACATGGCATAATGTTCTAATTCATTCCATGTGATGCCTTCTGACTGTTGTGCCAAGAAAGTGAGTGTGATTTGGCCTGAAACCACGTAAGAGCCATTATAGTGAAGTCATGATCTGAGTGATCCATATTCAGTGAGACAAGTCTGTCCTTAGAGAGAACCTGTTGTCCTTGGCTTTTGCTGTTCTGTAGTGGAAAAAAAAATAATAACTTGTTTCCTTTGCTTCTATTCTGATTGATAAGATGATGGACACTTCAGAAAAATTGATGAGCTGAAATATTTTGGGAGCCATATTCTCTATCTTGGTGGAGATATTGGAAATTCCAACAAGTATTTTCATATGAGGATTCTTGCTGATACATAAAAAATGAAGAAAATGAATTCCAAAAATTGCTTGTTATAATGATCAATGGGCTATATAGCCAAGCAGTCCCCCCAAAATGGCAAGTTAGTTAATACCATGGTGGCCAAATGATTAGAATAATAACTCATTTTAAAATTAGATGCCATTTTTGTTAAACTAAAACATCAAGATTTTACTTTAGTAATGGTATAGGATATGAGTTGTCTATTGAGTATAACAATAAAATGGCATCTGAAATTATGCCTGCCTATCTCTAGAACTTTCTAAGGTAACAGGAGATCAAAATAAAATAAACAAGTAAATCAAAATTACATTTGGTTATTTAACTTTTTAATCTCCATATAATTAGATTAATCCCATATATTTCTGAAACAAACAAAAAAAAAAATAGATCCATTTGCCAGGTATGATGACACATGCCTGTAATCCCAGCAGCTTAGGAGACTGAGAAAGGAAGATCACAAATTGAAGGCCAGCCTCAGGAATTTAGTGAGGCCCTCAGCCACTCAGTGAGACCATTCCTCAAAATAAAAATAAAAATATAAAAAAAACTAGGCATGTGCGTCAGCATTTAAGTACCTCTGGGTTAAATCTGTGCTACCAAAAACAAACAAACAAACAAAAAATAAGTTTTTCTAAGCACTATTCCTAAGTAATCAGTTGAACAGACTTACGATATACCCCCAAACACACACATAGAGCAAAGGTTTGAAGTATAAAAACTCCAAAATAAATAAAACTCTCTAAGCCTCAAATTTCTTTCCTGTAAAAGAAGACTATGTATAGTGTTTACCATACAGGATTGTCTTTGGAATTAAATGGTATACAGCATCAGAAGTACTTAGCACAGTACCCATTGTATGTTAATATTCAATAAATATTAGTCTTAGTCTTTTTCTTCTTACTTCATATCATAAAATTTTATGTAAGGAAATACTTTCTATAAAACTTTGCATGACCTACTTTATCTTGAGAAAATCTTATTCAAACTTTCTTGTCATTTGATGTAAGTCTACTCCATTAAACTTAATAACTAAAGTTATATACTATATATACCCAGCTATTTCTATTTGCTAAAGGTAATTACCAATTTTTAAATATATTTAAAAAAAAGAGTTGGTACAAATTCTAGTAATTTTATAATTACAAAATATTCCCTTAGATTATTCAAATACTGCTGATCAAAGACAACTAACACTTTTAAATTATGTAGTGTTATCAGTCTAATCCTATATAGAAGTACATTTCTCTACAAGTAGAGTAAAAGCCCATTTTTCTTCTTCATTTTTTAATCTCCATTATTTATAGCCATTTTTTTTAAAGAGAGAGAGAGAATATTTTAATATTTATTTTTTAGTTTTTGGTGGACACAACGTCTTTATGTTCTTTTTATGTGGTGCTGAGGATCAAACCCAGCGCCCTGCGCATGCCAGGTGAGCAAGCTACCGCTTGAGCCACATCCCCAGCCCTAGCCAATTTTTGATATTTCAATGTTGTCTATAATTTTCATTTTCTCAATTATCTGTTAGATTATACTCTTATAATATATCTATTAGCCCTTTTCATTATCTTCTTTTATGAATTAACATTTTACATATTTCACATATTTTTTCTTATGTATCCCTGTTTATATTTATGATTGTACATTTTTTGTATGACAAATGTTAACTCCTTGCCTGCTGTGTGAATATTAATTATTGTCTCTGTATCTACTATTCTGTACTATTGATCTTCATGTCTATTTTGGTGCTAATACCTGGCCATTTTTGTTATTACAGCTCTATAGTATAATTTATGGTCTGCCTCCTGCTTCACTTTTCTTGCTGAGAATTGCTTTGGCTATTCTGGGCCTCTTAATTTTCTAAATGAATTTCATGACTGCTTTTTCTATTTCTATGAAGAATGTCATCAGACCTTTAATAGGTATTGCATTAAATCGACATAGTACTTTTGGTAGTATGACCACTTTGACAATATTATTGGGCCTATCCAAGAACATGGGAGATCTTTCCATTTTCTCAGGTCTTCTTTAATTTCTTCCATTAGAGTTCTGTAGTTTTTTTGTAGAGATCTTTCACTTCTTTTGTTAGATTGAGTCCCAAATATATTTGAGGCTATTGTGAATTCATAGTCTATGACCCACTGCTTTTAACACATAATATGATTACATATACTAATATCAACACATGCTTACATACATAAAGAGTAAGTTTATGCTAATTCAGCTGTTTCATAATTCAATAATTCTGTAATAGTAATGGCAACCATGTTTTAATATCTTGGTCCATGTCTAGTATTGACTAAATCACTTTATACATGGTTTATTATTTAATCCTTAAAACATGTGGTCAACATTATTTTCCATTCTTTTGACAAAACAAAAAACATATTCAAAGCAGTGTTTGCTTTGTTTCTTAATATGTCACACAAAGAGCTCACCAAATTCCCAATGTCATGCAATCTCTCCACAGTATTTTAGCACCTTCTCTACATGCTCCACAGATAAAACAGAGGCTAATACAATTATTCAGGGAAGATAATTGAGTGAGAAATAATATTTGTAAAATGTTATGCTTGAGAAGAGGAGGATTGAACTCAAATAATCCTCACTGGTCTTCTGGATTCAGAGAATCACAATCACCACATTTCTCAACATTTCATTGTATTCTGTTTACTTAACTATGGATTTCAACCAATGAATAACATTGATAGTGTTCAGCACTATATATGAAGTCAGATAAACTGACTCTTCTCTCCTTAGCATTAACTTTGTCAAAAGAAAAAAAACCAATTAACAAATTAGAATCATCATCTTTAAGTATTTCAAACAACAAAAAGGAAAGGAATCAAGTCAGTCCAAATAATTCAGCACTGAGGAACAACCACTGCATCATTCTGTTGCATACTTAAAAGATGTGCTTTACCTTGCTTCATGTGAGTCCTCACTCTCTAAGACCCTCTATGCACTAATGGCTATCAAACGGGCAAGTGTTTATTTTGCAAGGAAAGTCCAACCCTGTAGACTGAGTTGTTTAAATATTTTAAATAAACATTCTCTCTAAACTCTAAAATGGTGCATTTACCATGACTTCTATAAAGAGCTCATTTACATTTATGTGAAAAAAAATAGAACAAAAGATCATTTAAACTTGGTCTTTGCTCATGTTCAATCTTTAAGTTCCAGCCCTGATACTCCTTTTCAAATCAGGTACTTTGTGGCTAGATTATAAATTAAGGCAGGCCAGCTAATTTTACAGTCTGCATATATAGGCTTTCCAGGATGGACTGGGAGTCCCTTGGATGCAGGCCCCATGCTGAAATGCATTTTCAATCCCCATTACTCACACCATACAGCCTAATGCAAACATGTCTGATGCCACAGAGAGGTAATCATTTTGTAGAATTGACAATATAATTTCATCCTGAAAAGGTTCTGATGTAGAGAGAAAGCACAGGTTGCCCTAATCTTCTGAGTGGGCTTCAGTGCTTTATCAACTAAGTGGCATTAATATTGTTAAGAATTCGCTGGATGGGCTGGGGTTGTGGCTCAGGGGTAGAGTGCTTGCCCAGCACTTGTGAGGCACTGGATTTGATCCACCACACTGCATAAAAAATAAATAAATAAACAAAATAAAGGTATTGTGTCCATCTACAACTAAAAATATTAATAATAAAAATGAGTTCCATAGATCAGCCTTCTTTATGCACTTACATGCTCCTAGAAACGGAATGTCATTGTGTGAAATCATCCTGCTTTTTTTTTTAAAGTTGGAAGCCTTTTTACCTGTGCATATAAAGGAAATAAATGTGGAATAGATTTGCTTCCTCCACCCGACCAATGGTGGTGACAGATTTTTCAATTCCATTCTTCCAACATTGAACAACACTAGCCCTTTTTTAATAAGGGTCACTCTTTCCTCAAAACTACTTTGTTAACATTTTATTTTATATATAGAAAAGTCATTCTTCCATGGGAAGCTCAAGTAAATATAATAAATAATAAGATGAGATAGTTCATGATATTATACATCATTGTAACAAGTGAGAGCAGACCAGGAGGATTGCAGTTGGATGACAGTTGCATTTGTTGACAAATATTTGGAAATAGAATTACCAACTTCCTAAGAATACTCTTTCAGGTTAGACTAAACAGTTTTAAAGAACTAGTTGAAAAGCAAAAAATCCAGTTAATAGATTATTTCACCTGCACATAATAATCACATACTTAGCTGATTAATTAACTCCATTGAATAGCTTTTTACAGTGATGGAGAGGCATTGACAAAATATAAGATGACTGATGGGAGGAGAACTGAGAAATTAATTGTTCAAATATTCACCTTTGAAAAAATAATTTTAAGATAGTACAGCAAAGAAATTAAGAAATAACATTGGTGCAGTACTAATAAAAATAACAGAATTTTTAGACTTATATTCATTTTATACTAATGTCTTTTCCCTGTATTCTTTTGGTATACAGTTCAGAATCACACATTGTATTTATATTTTTACTCCTTAGATTTTCCATCTGTAACAGTGACTCCTCTCAGTTTCCGAAGTCTGAAGGTTGAAAATTTAATATTACATAGTATTATATATATAGCTCACATTGTATTTATACTAGGCACTGCCTTATTGAACTTTACATGGCATTCCTCAAATAATAAAATCTCTTCTTGAAATTTTGGATTATAGAGTTTAAAGAACAAGAGTACAACAGCTAGGAGACCTGAGTTCAAAGCCAGGTTTTATCACTATGTGATGTAACTGTGAGTGATAATCACAGCCTTAATCTATTTAAGGTTTCAATTTTTATCGACAAAGGAAATAGAAATATGGATATCATATGGGTTTTGTAACTATAAAAGAAAGACAATTCGCATGCATCTTGTAGGACAACATTGGCATGTGCTGCTACACATTTAATAGTTGGAAACCAGAATTGTTGTTAGCTATCAACACATTAAAAAGAAATTTCAGAAATCTAAACTAATGATGAAGGCACATATAATACATACTCTTTGTCTCTTTATTGCTTGTCCTCTTATCCATCCTGTATTATCCAATTTTAGTAATGCCCGCCATATTTTTTTTCCTAGCACAATCAGCTTGTTCAGCAAATATTTTCTTGAGATATTACTGAATACCAGGAAATCTGTTGTTCCTGGAGATACAAAACTTAAGAAAAAATTTCCTGAAACCTATACTTTAGTTAGGGATACAAATAATGAATAAATTAATAAATTTTGGATAATTTATGTGAGAAATTAGTAGCCCACCTATATATTAATTATTAATCTACTCACTCATTGGAAGACTAAATAGAATATTTTAAAAAATGGTTATATGTAGGGGCAGGAAAATAGGAGGTTGCTACAAAACATGGAGGGAATAACAAAGGTGAAGCAGAAAGGCATTTTACTTGAAAGAGGAACAGTGAGAAGGTCAATGTTACTGGAGTAGAACGACGACCAAGAGTTGCAAGCAGCCACAGATAATGTTGGAGAGACAACCCTGGCACAAGGGCATTTCACTTCTGCCCTTAAATAATGTGCTCAACTATTCAGTTTTGAATACTAATGGACATCAGAGGATTTCAGGTCCATGATTCCAGTCTATTTGGACATGATCTTCATAGTGCCTTGAAGAAAAGTGAGTCCTGGAGAACTCCAGCATCTAGATTTGTGAAGATCAGCATGGGCAATGTGAAGCAATGTCTACCCAGGTCAGAAGAATACTAGGAGAACCATAGTTAGGATTATTGCATTGTGTGCTGGAAATTTTCTAACAGAATAGAACTTAAATATTAAATGTTATCAGCATAAAACAACAACAAAAAATGGTAACGAAGTGAGGTAATGGATATGTTAAATACCTCGATCATGATAATAAATTCTCCAACATATACATAAATCAAGTCATTACATTGAATCCTTAAAATTCACACAATTTTATTTGTCAATCATATCTCAGTAAAGCTAGAGGGTGGTAAAGAAAACTTGAACACGATGGTGTCCTAATTGTGAAGAGGTACAATGAGTATACCTCTAGTTAGAATTCAATTAAGTTTTGACCAAAATAGATCATTAGATTTGGTGACATTTATTGAGCTGGTTGGGTGACTTTGACTAATGAAATTTCAAAGGAATGAGGAAAACATGTGGTATTCCTGACACTAGTGTGTTTGTGGCAGATATTTTCAAGGAGATTGTGATGTATTGGGAAGATAGGATTTGGCAAAATGAAGAAAATAGCAGCATGTAAAGTACATATAATTAGTAATGAGGTGGTCGGGTATCATTAATTTGGAATTAATCTCTGAAAGTGATTTTAAGAGCAGAAAATATATGTACAGTTTTGTTTTTAGAAATTCCCATTCATTAAACATCTGTCTTCCTCCCTTACTTTCTCAAATTATTTTGAACTTGCTTGGGAACCCTGCAATCTCCACAGTTTCACAAGTAAGTAATAAATATTTTCATATCATTTTGTGCATGTGTGGTGTGAAAAGTCTCAGTATATGAGACAAATTTTTGATAGAAGATCATTCTTTTTTTTAAGACCATTATTTATCTGTAAAAAAAAAAAAACAGTGATAGAAAAGCATACACCCATGTCGTGGACATTTTTATGATTGCAGAAGTTCAATGTGACAAAATAAAATAACTGTAAACTACTCAATGAAATTACTTCATGAAGAAGTTTGGAAAACTGCAATGAGAAGATATGATTCCTTTACTCAGTGCATGTGATAATTATGGATAGATAAAACAGATCTTTGATGAACTTGAAGCTGAACATTTACTTCAAAACATTTAATAATAATTAGCATAGATTTGCTTAAAGTTTTATTTGTTCTATGGAAATGACAAGCAATGTCACAAAGTATATATTTGTGTATGGGACAGTTATTAAACTTTTTTTTTTACCTGATTTGGCTTTTCCTAAAAACCTCCTTACTAAAAACCTTAAATGATGTGACTTGGAAGACTTGCCTTTGCTGCAATGTAGTTTTACTTTAATCCTTGCCCAGGGTTTGGTTTTATGCCTGGTATACAATTCTTCTCTTATTTAAGTGATGTGGTTTAATGTCCCGTCAAATTATATTACAATTTCTAAATGAATCACAGACTGCTAAATAGAAGATTTATGCTTCTATTAGATAAAGAAGTCTACTCTCCTATTTTAATAGATTAAAACAGTGAGGACTAAATATACCAAATTACCTGCCCTATTTGACATAATCAGTTGTATACTTGGGACTAGTACCCATTGTTCTCCCATTGTTCTCCTGTCTATAAGCACAACTCTACTTCTTTCTCTCTCCACCTACCAAACTCCTATCCTTCATGTGTCTCAGTGAATGGATGACAAAAAGTGAGCTACCTCATGTCTTCAGACATCTCAACATAATCTTCATGGGCACTGAACTCTCAGTGCATCTGTGGAGAGATGTCTATTCATGTCTGCTTTCTTTGAAAATGTATCATTTTTCACACACATAGCTGCAATTATGAAAGATGTTTTCAACCATAAAATTAAACAAAGGCAAGAAAGAGCATAAATCTACCTTCCCTATGTGGGATTAAGCCCCATTCAGTTAAACATATCTCTTCTCCTCAGAGAATCCAAATCTGAGTTATTTGACAAATGTCCACTTTGTGCAAAACTCCATGAAACACTCACAAATATTGTTTTTTTTCTGTTTCCTTCATTTTGATGGTAACATGCAATAAATGAGAAATGTCCATTTTTCTCTTAAAAATTAAAAAAACACATTAACAACGAAAAATCAAAGTTCTTTTGTTTGTTTGGGGTGTGATAAATAGTAATAATAGCAACAATAGAAATAATAGGCAACAAAGTGCTAAGCCCATTGCCAAACACTTCACATGTATTACTCCTCCTTATAAATAAACTCTATAAATGCAAGAAGCCCCATATTATTTTCCCAGTTTTATACTAAAAATATGTGGGTCCCAGAGAAATTACACTTAGCTTGTGGAAGACCGTGGCTGTGGAAACAGGGAGGCTAGACCTCAGGCTCTGAACTGTAGATTCCCTACACACTACATTAATCCTTTGCCAGTCTTGTTTTAATTCCAGGATCTTGCATGGTGCCTAACAGTTTAGAGAAACTCGGTAAATATTCATTTCCTGAAAGATAAATATACAGTTATGGTTAATTTTCTTCCTGAACTAAATGAAGAAATAACACCTTACTTTGCAGGCAGATGTAATTAAGCTGAATAGAAAACCCTGAGCTCATCAATGTGCCTGAGAAAGACAGTACCAGTATCTTTGATGAAAAGTTTCTACAGCTCTCAGATACATGGATTTTACCTTGAAGTCCACGGAACTAAGCAACTCAGTAATCTGGGCAGTTTACCTATAGAGAAGTTGCCATGGTTCCAAGACATCACTTTAAAAACCCTGCATTTGATTGTTTTAGTAAGAATTCCCTCCATTTAACCACCTCCTTCCACAACCACACCACAGGATATTAAAAAGTCTCTACCCTTGGCTGTGCCCCACAATGGATGCCGTTTTAACATGAGAATGCAATTAACTCTGCTCCTGTGAAGGGATCAGACTTCTGGGAGTTTAAACAAATTAATAAATTTGTTGATTAGGAAAGAAATTCCGCCAGCTTCCTCTGTATATTTTTATTCAGCCTCATACACATACATAGAGTTATGCTCTTATTTTTATCTAATGGTTGAGGGAAGAAGGATGGTTGCCAAGTACTCAGAATGTCCAGTAGGGTAAAAATGTTACCTCCAGTATGAGATCATTCATTTCCTAACAGCAATGATCTGCCTTTCAGGGAGGCTCCATAGTATTTGAAATGGATTGGTGAGGGATATGGGAAGCTATTACTAGGAGACAAAAAATGCCCTTTTTTGCTGAAGTATTGGACACAAATTATATTCCTTCCCCTGCACAACCAACTTCAGATTTAACTCCTTCTTTCTACATTCCTAATTCTCAGAGAATGCATAGGGACAAAATAGAATCCCTTAGGGAGCTCTTAGAAATCCCAACATCCTAGATGGGTGCAGTGGCACACACCTGTCATCCCAGCAACTAGGCAGGGGGATCGCAAGTTCATGGTCAGATTCAGCAATTTGATGAGACCTGGCTCAAAATAAAAACTAAAAAGGATTGACGCTATAGCCCAGAGGTAGAGCATTCCTGGGTTCAATTCCCAGAACCACAAAATCAATTCATCCACACATACATCCTTCCCAAGATCTAGGCCATACCCCAAACCAATAAAATAAGAAACTTGGGAGGTAGGCCAATCTCCAGTGTTTTTAAAGCTCCCCTTAACTATCCTAAACCATACTGTTTAGCTAAGGGAAACTACTTACAGAGAATCTTCCCCAAACCAACTTTAATGCCGAAAGGCCATAATAAAGGATATTTCTACTAAGCCTTGATCCTGAGTTAAGGCACTTCACCTTGAGTTTGGGGGCTATGTAAACTAACTTCCAAGCTTGCGGAAAAACTTAACAAGAGCAACCACTTCTTTAAAAAGATTGGATCATCATAGGCATAAAACATACCAGTGGAGAAGTATCTGAAGTCTGTGACCCCAGTAGATCATTTTGGACTCAAACTATTGTCAATGTGATTCCTACAACACAACAGACTTAGGACTCAATGGTAAGTGTTAAGCTTTGCCACAACTAACTGATCATGAACTGATGATACAAATATTATAAATCAATCAATAAATAAACTGGCCATATTTTTCTGGTGGTTTTGAGTAGCTTTTGCTTTTATCAATTCCATACTTGCCTTGGGCCTAGGAGACACTGTTCACAGGTCTTATACTTCTTCATACAAACCTATATATAAACAAAATTTCAATGCTTTAAACTAATTGTCTCTGCCATTTTTTAAATGCCTTCACCTTGCTTCATCCTGATTCACATACCTTTTTAAATCTTTTTATTGTGACGAAATTGTATCTTTTTATTGAGGCAAAATATACTAACAAATTTGTTGTTGTTGTTGAAACTGGGTATTGAATGCTAGGGTGCTTTACCACTGATCTACATACACAGTTCTTATTTTATTTCATTATTAATTTTTTTTATTTTGATATAGGATCTTACTAAACTGCTGAGGCTGACCTCAAAGTCATGATCCTTTTACTTCAGCCTCCTGAGTTGCTTTTGGATTACAGATATATGCCACCATGTCTGGCAAATTTAATTTTTCAACTATTTTAAAGCACAACGTTCAATGGCATTAAGTATATTCACAGTGTTATGCAATCATCACTGCAGTCTATCTCAAAAGATTTTTACCATTCCAACTAAAACTCTATATCCATTAACTAATGACTGTTTATTATCTGCTCTTCCTAACTCCTGGTAACCACTACTGTATTTTCTGTTTGTATTACTTTGAGTATTCTATATAGCTCTTATAAGGGGACTTGGACTAAAATTTGTCCATATATGTCTGGCTTATTTCACTTGGCATAATGTTTTCAAGACTCATATATGTTATGGTGTGTATCAGAATTTTGTTCCTTTATAAGGATGAATAATATTCTATTGTATGTATATTATGTACGATGATTGGAGATACACATGCTGTTTTCAGAAATAATACAGACTCATTCTGTATAACTTTTGCCCAATTTTCCCCAAAGCACTGCTCTAGAAAAATGTTGCAACCAGGAATATAATATTGACATAAATCATTAACTTTATTCAATTTCACTAATTTAGATGTACTCACGTGCACACATCTTGATTACATGTGAGATTGGTGTAACAATATCACAGTTCTAACTAAAGATCCCTCATGATATATTTTTTATATTAATGATCAATTCCCTCCCTCCCCTTCTTTGTAAACTCTGACAATCATTAGTATGTTCTTCACTGTTATAATTTTGTTATTTCAAGAATGCTATATAAATGGAGTCAGACAGTATACAGTTACCTGAGATCTGCTCTTTTCACACAGCAAAATTTCCTGATGATTCTTCGGAGTTGTGTCATGGAATACTAACTTGTTCCTTTTTATTACTTTCTAGTAGTATATCATATAGTATGAGTGTGACAGTTTATTTTATCATTTATCTGTTGAACAGCATTTAGGTTATTTCTAGCTTGGGACTATTAAGAATAAATTTGCTATGAACATTCATGCACAGTATTTATGTAAATATAAATTTTCTTTTCCCTGAGATAAAAGCCCAGGAATATGATTGCTGGCTTATATAGTAAATGCTTATTTAATTTTGTTATAAAAAGCCATACTCTTTTTAAGACGAGCTATGTTGTTTTGTATTTCCACCACAAATTACCCTGTTTCTGAGCATTTTTGCCAACATATAGCTTTATAATTATATTTTTATTTTATCCATTTTAATTGTTATTTTTTTAAAGACACAAAGAGAGAGAGAGAGAGAGAGAGAGAGAATTTTTTAATATTTATTTTTTTAGTTTTCGGTGGACACAACATCTTTATTTTTTATTTTTATTGGTGCTGAGGATTGAACCCAGCACCCCGCGCATGCCAGGCGAGCGCACTACCGCTTGAGCCGCCTCCTCAGCCCTTGATTGTTATTTTTAAGGGCTGCCCAATACATAGAGATATCCTGTTTCCTTCCTTATAATAGTGATGTTTTTCTTTTCCTTTTTATCTATTAGCCCTCATCCCCACTCCCATTCACCTTATCTATTCATGTTGTCTCCAAAATACTTAACCTGCCTTGATTTTCATATTTTCTCCCTCAGTTCACATTATACTGCTGGTATAATAAAGCTCTCTAAAATTCAAATAGCAATTTTATTATGTTCCAGCTGTATTCATCATTTTTCAGTGTCCAGTAGTTCTGCATGTAAATTATTTAAACTGTCCTATAAAATCTTTTTTAAATTTATTTTTTATTAGTTCTAATCAGTTATATATGACAGCCAAAGGTTTTAGATTCATTGTATGCAAATGGAACACAACTTTTCATTTCTCTGTTTGTATAAGATGCAGAGTCACACTGCATATGCAGTCATACATGTACCTAGGGTAATGATGTTCATCTCATTCCACCATCGTTCCTGCCCCCATGCCCATCCCTTTTCCTCCATCCCTTTAGCTCAATCAAAAAAAAAAAAAAAATCAAAGTTCCTCCATTCCCTCCACACATACACCCCATTATGGATGAAATCAAAGTTCCTCCATTCCCTCCACACACACACCCCATTATGGATGAGCATCCACATATCAGAGAGAACATTTGGTCTTTTGTTTTGGGGGATTGGCTTACTTCACTTAACATGATATTCTCCAAACCCATCCATTTACTTGTAAATGCAATAATTTTATTCTCTTTTAATAATGCTGAATAATATTCTGTTGTGTATATATACCACAGTTTTTTTATCCATTGGTCTATTGAAGGACATCTAGGTTGGTTCCATAGTTCAGCTATTGTGAATTGTGTAGCCATAAACATTAAAGTGGCTGTCTTATGCTGACTTTAAGTCCTTTGGGTATAAATTGAAGAGTGGGATACCAGGTCAAATGGTGATTCCATTCCAAGTTTTCCAAGGAATCTCCATGCTGCTTTCCAGATTGGCTGCACCAATTTGCAGTCCCAGTGCCTTTCCCCCCACATCCTCACCAATATTTATTGTGTTTTTGTATTCTTGAAAACTGCCATTCTGACTGACATGAGATGAAATCCTAGAGTAGTTTTGATTGCATTTCTCTAATTACTAGAGACATTGAACATTGAACATTTTTTCATGTATTTGTTGATCAATTGAATATCTTCTTCTAAGATGGGTCTGTTCAGCCCCCTAGCCAATTTATTGATTGGATTGTTTGTTTTTTTGGTGTTAAGTTTTTTTGAGTTCTTTATATATCCTGGAGATTTGTGCTCTATCTGACGTATGTGTGGCAAATATTTGTTTGCAAAATGTAGACTCTCTCTTCACGTCACTGATTGTTTCTTTTGCTGAGAAGAAGTTTTTCAGTTTAAATTCACTCCATTTATAGATTCTTGATTTTATTTCTTGCACCTTAGGAGTCTTGTTAAGGAAGTCGGGGCCTAATCTGATTTGGGCCTACTTTTTCCTTTAGGCACAGGGTTTCTGGTCTAATTCCTAGGTCCTTGATCCAGTTTGAGTTGAGTTTTGTGCATGGTGAGAGATAGGGATGTAGTTTCATTTTGCTGCATATGAATTTCCAGTTTTCCCATTTGTTGAAGAGGCTATCTTTTCTCCAATGTATGTTTTGGGCACCTTTGTCTATATCTCCTGCTTGCATAAACCATTAGGGGATAAATAATATTCTGTAGGACCATTATTGTTATGGTTCTGGTTTAAGGAATTACATAGATGATATTTGATGGTCTTTTCTCTAGTAATAATAACTTAGAATTATTACATTCTTTTGAAAGTTTGTTTGAATTATAAAACAGACAAAATTTTGCCTCAGATAACTGTATTTATGTGCATTTGTCTCTGTGTCTTCTATTCTGTACCATTGGTCTACATGTCTATTTTGGTGTTAATACCATGCTGTTTTTGTTACTATAGCCTTGTAGTATAAATGTGTCCTAGAATATCTTGCATGTTTTACTTTCCTACTGACTTTTAGCTTGATACCAATATTTAGCTTGCTATTGTTTTGCTCAGGTGAGAAAACATAGCCTTTGGAAAATAAATGATTTTATGTTTTATGAGACAGCTTATACTTGATAAGTCAACCCACATTTTATAAAGTTTAATACACCTATTTTTAGATAATTTCTTATTTTAAATCCTCTGAGAAAAATGTATCAAACTTTCATGTAGTAGACACTCGGTAATTATGCTAAAAACTGAAAGGATGAGTGGGTGGAGTAATGAATGAACTTCATAGTTGTTCCCATGCTTGCAGAAGTAAGCACTCATTATACACATGCACATAGAATAAAATAGGGCATGTGTTTACTAAGTCATTGTTGAAATGAGTAAATAAATATCTCCTGCTTGCATAAACCACCAGGAGCTAAATAATATTCTGTAGTACCATTATTGTTATGGTTCTGGTTTGAGGAATTACATAGATGATATTTGATGGTCTTTTCTCTAGTAATAATAACTTAGAATTATTACATTCTTTTGAAAGTTTGTTTGACTTATAAAATAGACAAATTTTTGCCTCAGTAAGTCCCTGGACAATCTTCGCACCTTCAAAGGAATATCTCTACAATAGTTTATTTTTTAATTGATGCTGGCAAAACAATTTATTTTCTTAAATAGTCTCTACATAAAATAACTGCACTTGCTTAAGTAAAATAGTTACACATTTAAATCAGGTCTTTTTATATGTCTTAGAGCCGAAACTTAACTACCAGCTACTTACATCTAATGAAGATAATTTTGGTTCAAAGTTCAGGATAAATGGTCTTCCCAGAGGCAAAAGCATTTTTCTTTGGCTCAGGTGATCTGCATCAGACACTGAAGTTTGAAGGGATAAAGGACAAAATCTAGAGGAAAAAAAAAAATTAAGGAACTGATCTTAGCCAGTTTTGTATCACTGTGAACAAAAGACATGATGAGAACAACTCAGGGGGAAAACATATATTTTGGGTCATAATTTCAGAATCCTTGATGGGCTGACTCCATAGCTTTGGCATAAGGTAAGGCAGGACATCATGGTATAAGGGCATGGTAAAGGAAAGCAGCTCAAGACATGTCAACCAGGAAGCAAAGAGTTCAGCGCATCAAGGACAAAAATCAAACTCCAAGGGCAAACTCCCAGTGACCTACTACCTCCACTCACAACCTACTTGTTTACAGTTACTGCTATTTAATCAATATCACTGTATTAATCCACTGATTAGGTCATACCTCTCACGATCTAATCATTTCATCTCTGAAAATTCTTGCATTGTCTCGCATATGAGCTTTTTGGGGATGCCTCACGTCTAAAGCATAACATGAACCTCTGTGGATTCAATTTAAATCCACTGAGTCCTCAGTCATGTTCTCACATTTGGAACACACACACACATACACACACACACACATTCATTCACCAAATTATTATGCATTCTAATTAAATTATCAAGAATTCTAATTATGCTCATCTCATAGGCTCTTCAGAAATTTCAAATAATGCACTGATCATTTGACTGCTCATCTTTGCCTCCAGGTTATCTCAAAATAGATTATCTATTGAGAAACATGTTGGTACTCATATCTAAAAATATGTAAGCATGTGCTTAGAGTTGGTTCAGGAGGAGAGGGGGAAAAATTCTAAATTTTGGAAAGTATCTTCCTGTGCTCAATAGGTTGATTCTCTTCCTGTTCTCCTTCTTTTGGAGATATAATTCATTTAAAAAATGAAACATCTTCATTTTCAAATGAACACACCAGCATTCTTCTTATTTTCTGTCCATATTTTTGGGAGGGGGCAGAAATGATAAGTCAAAATTAACCTAACTGCAGGTATGTAATCTTCTCTCCAGTTTGTTTGAAGATGAAGGGAAATGTGGTTCCTTTTTACTCAGTTTCAAGATGAAGTACTGCTTTCTGTCTCCTTGAAGGGCTCTGGACAATGCTGTGCAGTGGCTGCCTTAGACAGGATGTTACTTTTACTAGTGCCATGGGTGGGAAGTTTATATCATGGATTATTGAAAAATCTGTTAATTCTTTCTCCTTTCATGTATTCCTGCATCCATAGTAATTATGTGCAACCAACAAAGTAAACAGGACAAGGCAAACTGAAGACTAGAACAAATCCCAAATAAGCTTACAACTAAGGTTTTTTTCTAATTAAAAGCTAGACTCATTCTGTGTAACAGTATTGGCAATGGAAATGAATATATATGCTACTTAGATGCTGAGCTATTGTTTTGCATTAGTTTACTTTAAAGAAACCACAGGAACATCTTACTTTTTTACTTTACATTTTGTTTTACTTTGTTTTTCTTTTTGGTCACTGACAGCATAAAGTTGTTTTTTATCACCCTGTAATTGTATGAAGACTGATATGTGATGGTTGCATAAATTCCCAATATTTTAAAAAAAATATTATTTTTATCTTGACACAAGTTTAGCATAGATAAAGATTGAGAAATGTATGCTTTATTCACACTTTTGAATTAGTTCTGCTGTTATTTTTCCTCTTGATTTTCCTTCCTCGTTTCTGTTATTCAATACCAGGGATAATTCTATATGAATTTTATATTTTAAGTTTGGAAAGCAAAGCTGTTACCTTCAACATGGTTTCTTCATTATTGAGATTTAAATAAAATAAAAACAAAAGTATAAATGATCATGTAACTTCATTTTCTTATTAGAAATGATCTGCTACAAATTTTGTTTCATTTATTTTGAGATATTTGGGGTCTTATGATTAGATATGGAGTTTTTTAAAATCTTTTTTATTTTTAAATTTTAATTTGTTTATATGACAGCAGAATGTATTACAATTCATATTACACAGATAAAGCACAATTTTTCATATCTCTGGTTGTACACAAAGTAGAGTCATACCATTTGTGTCTTCATACATGTACATAGGGTAATGATGTTCATCTCATTTCACCATCTTTCCTAGACATGGAGTATTTTGACCTTGATATTTATATTCTTATTTTATTTCAGGACACTCAACTCAACTTTCTAACCTATTCTAATTGTTCTCTCACTTTCTAGTTGTTTCTCTCACAATATCTGAGTGGATTAATTAAGTGACCTGGAAGCAATAAAAATTTGACCTTTTCTTTACATCGAAGCTCTATGTTCTAGTCATTTCTTGTGTATTAGGTTGGCTGGAGTCTCCAAAGTAATTGTAATTCTTAATAGGGAGAAAGGTTCTGGTGGCCTTTTGAATTTCTTACCCAAGACCCAGAACACTCTTTTTTTTTTTTTTTTAAATGGATCAAGGCTGTGCTTCCCTGCCAATGGACCATGTTTTGCATCAGCCAATTAATTTACTTTTCATTTTTCTCATCTACTAGTCTAATTTTCTTTTAGGATTAACATTTAACAGACTTACCATGAAGTTTGCAAATGTTTGGAAAATCTTTTCATTTTCTGTTAAAAGGGATTTGCTTCCTGCTTCTTTCCTCTATGGACAGCTAGGTAATCTGGAGCACCCAACTTAAGATCAAAAGATAGAGAACTGCATGGAATTCCATACTGAAAACATCCTGCTGTCATGCACAACATCCCACCTTTTTGCATTTCTTTTTTTGTGATGAAAAATAAACTCTCTTTGTTTCAATCACTGTAGTTGGTTTCCTGTTACTTATATGACATTCCATTGATTATGGAGTTCCTAATTGTTTTTCTAGAGTTTTAATGATATTAAATGTTATTATATTTTTCTATTGAGATTTATATCATCTTTAAAATAAGTTTTAACATTTTTGAGGAAACTATAGTGACTATGGAGCTGACTCAGATAATAGAAATATGTAAAATCATCATGGAACCATGCAATTGAAAACTCCTTAAAAAGTGTCAAGTTGCAAGTTGTTGATCAGTAGAATATTTCAGTTCAAGGTAGGTAAGAATGACTTGACCAAGATCACAAGTAATTTAAAAATAAAGCTGAAATAAGACTCATACAATACTGCTCTAAAGATGTCCCAAATCATCTGTGATCTATGAATTATTCATTATACAACTCTTTGCCTAGTTTGATCATCTTTGTGTTGAGGTTTTTGTTCCACAGATGAAGACATAAAATTTAAATAAATAACATAATTAATAAGGTCTTAGTAAATACATGTAATAAAATTCTCAATTTCCCAGGAGATTAGCCTTAATCAGTTCTAATTCCCTTAATTTCTGCTGTTTTGTAGAAAAAACTTTGTTGGTGCTCTGATTTGGAACCCTGGATCTATGACCTTTATTCATGGGAACTTGCAAAAATTTTGTAGCATCTTTGACCCTCAATAGACTCATCTATAAAACAAGGAAAACAATTATTGCATAAGATTATTATAAAGGTGTGATATGATGATGTATATTAAATACCTACCACACGTTTCGAACTCAAAAATATTTGTTATTCTCTTTTTTTTCCTGTCTGGTAGTGTAATTTAATCCTTTATTGTATTTTATCATTTAAAGATGAATATCAACTTTCTCCCAGTTCATTTTTCCCCCAGTCTAAACATTTCCAATATTGAGTTTAATTCTCTATAGTCTAATAGATTTAAGTAGATTTTAATTGCTGGCCTTTCTCTATCCCATTCTCTATATCTTGCAGTTCCCTTCCCCTCTGGAACTCTGGGCCAATGTCATATGAGTGAGCACAATCAAAGGGATAAAACGAGAAAGCAAGAAAGAGAGACTGAGTGTGTATGTGTGTGTGTGTGTGTTTGTCTTCTTCTGATACTGACCAAAATTATTCTTGTACGTATTTCAGGTCTTGAGAACATGCCAGGGCTCTCCATATACAAAGACACAGAAGATACAGGAAAGGCAGTCAAATTGTTCCAGCCATCCAGTCATTCTGGTTGTTTAAGATTAAGAAACATCGTTGTAGCCAATCTGCCATTTGATTACAGAAGCAAAGGGACCCAGACAAGCTCAGCCAAATCTGGCTTAGATCCACAAACTATCCAGCTGACCCAAGAACTTGTAAGACATAAATGATTCCTGGTTTAAGTCACTACTTTTAAAGGGTGGTTTGCTACACAGCACTACCGAGAGAAAAAAAAATAACTGATCCAGGTAACAGGTCACCCACCTCAGACACTGTAGATTAACTAAATGTGACCAGTGTGGCACTGCAAAAGTGGGAATCAAGTGTAGCTTTCTTCATTTTTACATATGAAAAGTGTTAGAAGACACAATTTTCTCCAAAAAATAAAAATAGAAATGTTGAGAAATATCCACAGGTATAAAGACAAAATATCTTCAAAAAGAAAGAGAACAGAGGCTGATGTGGTCAAAAATATTTCATGAAAAATGGAACTATTTGGAAATCTTATACTGCTTAAAATTATGTCAGTCGATTTTTTAAAAATCCATTTTATGTGAATACAATGAATGTTAAAGCTTAGCTATTGTTATTTTGTTTGTCTAAGTTAAATATCGGCCCATAGCTTCTCAGATAAAAAATATTAATAGAAGCATTACTTATTTATTCTTATTTATTTCTTCATAGTGATAAACTGGCAATAAAAATAAAAAATCCTAGATATCCACCAATTTCAGTATTAAAATAACTTCTGGAAAGAAATGGAGAGAAAAAAAGTGGCATCTACTGTGTCTGACACATTGTATTTATTTAAAAAGAAGATGATATAAAAACAAATATATCCAAGTGTGAACATAATTTATTGAATCTGAGTGATAACTACAGGATGCTAACAATATAGGTCTCTGAATTTCTCTATTTATTGGCTTGGTCATGAAACATACATATAAACTATTTAAAATTAGACCAAGAATAACCTTCAGTTGGCTTAAGTGCTTTCTGTACAGTGGATATATAGATGGGGGGAACATGTTTGTATTTACTATACATCTATTGTGATTATAGAAAGGATGTGATAAATGTATGGACAAAGATGTGCACACACTGGGCTGGGGATGTGGCTCAAGCAGTAGCGCACTCGCCTGGCATGCGTGCCGCCCGAATTCGATCCTCAGTACCACATACAAACAAAGATGTTGTGTCTGCCGAAAACTAAAAAAATAAATATTAAAAAAATTCTCTCACTCTCTCTTAAAAAAAAAAGATGTGCACACACTCTACATCTTCATCTATATTTAAGTAACATTCCCACATTCAGATCATATGTACAAAAATTGTGTCCCTGCCATCAACCTCAAAACAATTTTCTTGAGAATTACTTTGAATGTTTACAAAAGACAATGCTCCATTAATTGAGATGTTTTGGAACTTATCCTTGACATTGTATAGCTGTATAATTCGTTCAACAGATTTTATGACAGATGTTGGCCTCAACTTTCCTTTTGTATCCCGATTCATTTTTCTCCAATTGTTGGCTAAGGCAGACCCTTGATTTTATTCTACTCTGCTTTGCTTCACCATTTTCCATGAAACCAGGCTGGACACACTTTAATAATATTTGTTATTAACATATTTTAACTTTGAATCTGTTAACTAAGATATAGTGTATTCAGAGTGTAATTGAGTCATAAAAAGGCCGGAAATCTGCCTTTACATCTCATGGAAATGTCTTATGAAATGTCTAGTAATACACCCACCTAATTGCAATTTCCTGTAACTTAGAGTGGCTTTTAATAAAGCTTATTCTTTTTATGTTTTACTCTAGCTTGACTTTTGGATTGTGTGATTTGACATCAGAAATAACTTAGATGAGATTATTTCCTTGAATTTTTATTCCCAGGATATGTGCAGTCACATTCTTTTCCATAATGAAAAAAAATTAATAAAACGCTCAAGAAGCAAATAGAACATAGTTTCACCACTTCAAAATTGCGAGGAGGGTTGGTGGGAATCTGGAAACAACGAAAACATTAAAAGAGGTGCCATATGTTTACTTTCAACTGGGAGTAGTAATGAGAACCCACTTGAGACAATCCTGTGCCTGAGCCATAGTCCTGTTGAGGCCATTATAAGGAATAGAAAATACTTCCCTCCAACTTTGTTAATTATTGCTGACATGATTTTTCCATTTGTTTTTTATTCAAATGCCATATATATATATATATATATATATATATATATATATATATGTCAATTTATTAACTCAAAGAATGATTGCCTCATGATATTCCAACATATTAACTGCACAATTTATTTATCCATTGACTTACTGATGGGCATTGAAGTTGTTGAAAATTTGTTTAACTTTTCAATGATACAATGCATCTCTTTAGACAGGTCTTATTGAGTAAGTGTTCAAAAATTTTCTACAACATATAACTCAAAATGAAAGTACTATGTCAGTGGCTAGAAATAACTTTATATGTATTAGAAATTGCCACACTGCTTTTCAAATAGTTATTATTTTTAAATGCGTACAAGGAAAATATACAAAAATGGCAAATGTGAAATTTACAATTTCTCCATATCCTTACTGCATTTCCAGTTATTTTTCTCAGTATATGTAATACCAATACAAAAATAATGTGATTTCTGTATATGTGTACACTTTTTTTCCAGTTGGATGAATGTAATATAAAATATTTAAGCAAAGGCAGATATAGGATTCAAGGAGTATTCAATATGAATTAGCATCTTCACATTTCATTACGTTTTATTCACTATCTATATTTTTAAATACTTCCATTACACCAATTTATGGCTAAATAAATAAAATTTTAAGAAAATTAAGAGACTTATCCAGGATGTCACAACATTTATGAACCTATTTGGGTGAGAGGCTGTTTTCAAAGTCTGTGTTTTCCACTATCTGAGTACATGTGTATCACACTTAAATTTACAAAAAACTTTCATATATAATATTTACCTTAAATGGGAGACATTCTTCTTAGATTTGAAACATGTTTCTCGTGTAAAATTTATAAACATCTTTTTACCTAGTTTTGTAGAATTCTAAATATATTAATCCTTATTTTGAAAAATTAAGGAAACAACTCTGCGATAAGAAGTAACAGACTCAAGGAAGTATGAGTGATAAATGTAAGATTTAGACAAGATTCTGCTGGTAGGCCTATTTTTCTAAGCTTTTAGCTTATTTGTTGATTTTGGTTTGTTTTGACTGGAAAAAAAAAATCATTTTGCCAAGACTTTGTCACAGAAAACAATGGTTAAAGGTGAGTTTAGATTAAATTTGAAATAGAAATGAATAGACAATTATTAACTTTTTAAGTTAGTGGCCTAGAAAGACTGCCTCAGAGGTTCAGGCTGACAAAATAACTTATAAGGGGCCCTTGAGACTGGAGTTCAAAGAGATATGCACACCTTCAGGCATATTCCTGATGTTAAAAGAGGAAAAGCATTTGCTTGGATCCAGACATAATATCAAAGGTTGACTCAAAAAATAATAGAAAGGGAGGATACAGTTTTTTTTTTTTCCTATAAAAATCATTTGAAAACCATCCCGCTCATTAAACACTATGGTAAATATTCATGTGGCAATTTGCAATTTATTCTTAATTCTATGTGTCTGGAATTTTTCCCACAGGCAATTCACTTTGCCACTTGACATATGGCTATGCAGTGAAGTCTTCAAGAGTCTTTATTTTTTAATACCTGAGAGAATATGCGTTTCTAACTACTTCTTGGGTAAATAATTATACATGCAAGAAAACAGCAATATAGCAGAATTTTAATATGTGTCCTTCCGGAATCTTGGTCCTGTATGCAATCCTATTTCTAGCACTCCCAAACCTAGATATCCTAGGCTTAACTTCAGAGCTTTGTTTTCTACATTTGTAAAATAAAGATTTTGATGGTTCATATTTCATGAGCATTATATAAAACTAAGCATATAAAATAATTAGCAAAATGCTTGACATCTATTAAGTATCTGACACATGTTAAAATTATTACCATTAATTAGATCTACATATGTTATATCACTTTAGTTAATAATCTACTGCACATAAAATAGCCAATAGACTGCATGAACTCACTAAACAGAGTAGGGCATTCACAACTATGAAATGCATTTTGGCAAAGCCCATGTAGCAGGTGCCTGGAGAAAAAGAATTTTGGACATGTCAAAGTTTTCAATTTCAAAGGAATTTAAGAGTTTCTAAAAACAGGGGATTTATTTGGATCAAGATGATAAATTGTGTCCCCTCACTCTCTTCTCATGCAATTGAAACGACAGGAAACAAATGTAAGAGAGAAAATAAATCAACAATTGTCATGGGAGAAAAAAGTTTTCTTATTTTTATCAGTTCTCTTTAGTTATACATAACATTAGAATCCATTTTGATATAATTAGAAAAGCATGGAATATATCTTGTTCTAATTCAGTCCCCAGTACCTCTCTGCACCCCCTTCTCCCTTCTCTCTACTGATCTTTCTGCCACTTACCCATATCTATTTCTCCTCAGGGAATTCATATTCCTCTATATAAAGAACTTAAAAAGCTTAAGACCCCCCACCAAAAAAATTACCCAATCAATAAGTGGACAAAGGAACTAAACAGTTCTCGAAAGTTTTCTTCATTAAGTTTGAAATTTTTGAAAAAATTCTCAGTACATGGAAAATGACTTGAAAAAAATTCAGGAATTAACCAAACAGGAAGGCTAGCACAGAATATGGAGACCAGCAGATTATAGAAGTGGTGAGTACTTTCTAACAAAGCCTTAGAAGATCCCCCTTAAATTTCAACAGGATCCATATTAGCTCAGGGATAAGCATCAGGAGAGTTCCTCAAAGTCTGACTTTGAAAGAGATGTCTCTCATATAATGACACTCAAGTGAGTATTCAGAAGCAGCCCAAATCCCCTCAGCACAAAGTCCCTTCTAAATAAGGATAAGAATCAGCCTAGAATACACCTTTCTCAAGAGTTTTGGGACTGAGATACTGAGAAGTCTAAATCACCTTCAGACTGCCTGTCTTTCAAAATAAAATGCTTAGTACCACTCTATTGATCTGACCCAGAAGACCTACAGAGTGAGTATTAAGCTAAAGAGCAGTTCACATATAGCCACAAGAATGATCTAGACCTCTCACACCTAGAAATAAAGCTTCCTGTACCCTTCTTTTTGCCATGGGAGCCCTATTAAAACAAGAAATTTATATTTTTTTTTTCTCAGCTCAGTGGAGTAGACAAAGATGAATGCAGGAAAGGGGGTGGGGGTGGGAAAAAGAAAGACAGTAAAACGAATCTGATGTAACTTTCCTATGTACATACATAAATAAACCACAGTGAATCTCACCATAGTGTTATATCCACAAGAAATTAATTTTAAGAAATAACTCAGTAAATGGCAAAAAGATCAGTAGAAGGATGGGAATAGGGGTTGGGGAGGGGAAGGAGAAGTACTGGGGACTGAATTAGAGCAAGATATATTCCATGCTTTTATTATTATGTCAAAATGGATTCTACTGTCTTGTATAACTAAAAAGAACCAATATATTTTAATAGTGTATTAAAATGTAGAGAGAACCTGAGGAACATTCATTGTATTAAGAATGAAGAACCCAGCTACCTCTTTGTGTTAGTCAGCTTTTTTTCACCATAACAAATACTTGAGATAATTCAATTTATTAACAAAAAAAGTTTTATTGTGTCTATGGTTTTGGAGGTTTCAATCCATGATTAGGTGGCCTGTTGCTTTTGGGTCTGTGGTGAGTCAGCACATCAGGAGGAAGCCTGTGGCAGAGGAGGCTCTCACATTCTGTCAGCTGTAGAGTGAAAGAGAGAAACACACAAGGGCTATATATGATACCAATAACCCCTTCCACTAGGGCCTACTTCCTAAATGTTTCATCCTTCACCCAATAGTGCTTAGGACTGGAGACTAACTCTTTAATAAATGGGCCTTTGGGGGCCATCCCAGATCCAAACTATATCATGGTTTAATTTTGATCTTCAAACAGATATTTAATCCATTATACAAAAATCACTAAACAATTAGAGTGAAATGATTATTGTCAGTCTTCATTTTCAAATAAAGTCTCTGAGAATGAGCTTCCAAAATTATGGAAAGGATCATTGCACCTAAGAACACATGAATCACAATAAAGAAATAAGCTATTTTGCATTGTTACAAATTATAAACACACAAGTGATTTATGTGTACACAATCCCCCCCAAAATATGGAATGAGTTGCAGAAATGATAGTGAATTGGTCAGGAGAGATATTTTTAAGAGATGAAGGATGGAATTTAAAATGTGGAATGTATAAGGTAAAACTAATAGATGTGAAGGATAACATCTTCCAACATCTGTTCCCCAGAAGTTTCAAAATGGAAGAAAGAATAGGCCAGAGTAAATTTGTTATTTTTAATGGGAAACAATTGCCAAGAGCTAAAGAAACATATCCACATATTAAATCTTATAATTATGAGGGCCTATCAAAACAAAACAGAATAATCAGGGTAAGACCCTGACCTCAAACCATCCTACTTCAGTAACTTAGATGAAAAAAAAATAGACACCTAATTTGTATAAGCCATTTATTCTTAGCAGCCCCATATAATTTCTAATCGATACAAAACCCAAGACATGTCAGTAATGGCGATAAACATATGGGTTTAACCTGGCAAGGACAGAACTCTGACTAAGTGAAACCTAAACACCACTACAAACACAGGAAGGGTAGTAGAATATGCCACCCCAAAATGTGACACTTAGGCATACTTTGAGCTGAAGGCAAGTGAGCAGAAGCATATATTTAAAAAAGAAAGAAAGAAAGAGAGAGAGAGAGAGAGAGAGAGAGAGAGAAGGAAGGAAAGGAAGGAAGGAAGGAAGGAAGGAAGGAAGGAAGGAAGGAAGGAAGGAAGGAAGGAAGGAAGAAAACAATAACAAAAACCCCTCTCTGCCTCCCTTCCCTTTTCTGGGAGCAGGACATACATCTACAAAAGTCTCTCTCTTTCCTTCCTACCAGAAGAACAAAGGTTGACCAAAGAAGACTGATTAGACTTTCAACATCCTGGAGACTTCAACAGAAATACATAACAACCTTACTAACCAGCTCTGTTGACCATGAGTTTCATTTTTTTTTTCTTCCCATACTTTACTGCCCTAAAGACTCAAGACCCATTTTTTTGTCCTGTTACTTCCTTAAAAATATATTCATTTTTTGAACATCCTTTGAGAGTCACTCATTCTTGGGGATCTCCTATATGTATATGAGATATATAATAAAGTAAACTTTTTTCTCAATCTAGAAACACAAAAATTAATAATGGTAAGAAGATAATTCAAAGTAAATTTATTAAACTAGTTAAGGATGATATCAGATAAAAAGGAAACTGACTCTTTTTTGCCACAGATTAATACATAGAATCCTAAGCTAAAACTTTGAAAATATTGATAATGACTTTGGGATAAATATGTGATTCAAATGTACTTATAAAGAATAGAAAATATGAATAAAACTTAGAAGGAATTTCAAAAGTTTCCAAAGAGATACAGAGACTTGCATAAGGATGTCCATTGCTGCTGCAGGTGTGGTACCAAAATACTGGTCCCTCAAGAGGAGACTAGATGAATGCATTTTGGTACATTTAAAGAACACCAACATGAGTAGACACTAGATAAATGTACGAACAGTGACATGAGTCATAAAATGCATTCCATTAAAATTGTGTAATGTATACAACATGATTTCAATTATATAGAATGTCACAATATATAAGACAATTTTACATTTACAATTTTATAATTGAGGAAAATGCATAAAAACATAAACCCAAATTCCTTGATAGTGGATTCTACTGACAAAATGATAGAATTTAATTTTGAAATGCATGGGGCTTCAATAGTATTTTCTAAAAAGAAGAAGAAGAAGAAGAAGAAGAAGAAGGAGGAGGAGGAGGAGGAGGAGGAGGAGGAGGAGGAGGAGAAAGATAAATCATTAAGATTTTTATGAGGCTGATTAATAGAAAATTTTAGTATAACTTTTCATTAATTTTAATGTTTAAATTTTTATCTATCATGAATATAAATACTAAGTGTTGGCGAGAATGTGGGGGGAAAAGGCACACTCATACATTGCTGGTGGGCACTGCACATTGGTGCAGCCAATCTGGAAAGCAGTATGGAGGTTCCTTGGAAAACTTGAAATGGAACCACCATTTGACCCAGCTATCCCACTCCTTGGTTTATACCCAAAGGATTGAAAAACAGTATACTACAAGACACAGCCACATCAATGTTTACAGCAGCACAATTTATAGTAGCTAAATTGTGGAACCAACCCAGATGCTCCTCAGTAGATGAATACATAGGGAAACTTTGGTAATATATACACAACAGAACATTACTCAGCATTAAAAGAGAATAAAATCATGCATTTGCAGGTAAATGGATGAAATTGGAGAATATAATGCTAAGTGAAGTAAGCCAATCCCTGAAAACCAAAGACCAAATGTTTTCTTTGATATGAGGATGCTGATTCATAATGAAGATGGAGGGGGAGCATGGGAGGAATGGAGGAACTTTAAATAGGGCAAAGGGGATGGATGTGAAAGGAGGGGACAAGTGGGTAGGAATGACGGTAGAATGAGTTAGACATCATTACCTTAAGTACATGTATGAAGACACGAATGGTGTAAAAATACTTTGTGTACAATCAGTGACTTGAAAAAAATGTGTTCTATGTGTGTAATATGAAATGAATTGCATTCTGCCATTGTGTATAACAAATGAGAATAAATAAATCATTTAATAAAAAATCAAAATAAATGGTATGTATCCAAAGGAAATCACTTGTAAATTACCAGAACTAATAAGTGCTTCAGTAAAGTGACCAGACGTAAACAAGACATAAAAATAGCTTTCCTAGTAGGCAAAAATGAACAGAAAAAGTGCAATAAGAAATTACAATGGTAATGGATACTGGAATTCCTAGTAGTTATTCAAACAGAATTTTATAACTAATATGAAAAAAAACCACACAAATTAATGTAAAAAACTTTTGTTTCAAGATACAAAAAAATGCATATTATGCATTTGCAATTTTCATTCAAATAAGCTTATGAATGTTACCAAAACCCCAAGCCATAGACCTGATTCTAGGGATTCAACAAAGTAGTTCTGGATACTTACCACAAAGAACAAATGGAAAAGGTAATGATGAAAAGCAGGAAAGGAGCTTAGATCAGTGTAGCTATACTGGGAAGACAAGAGGCACCCCATCCTTAGCCCTGTCTTCCAAGGGACCAGTGAATTTGAAGTTTTATAGGAAAAGGAATGACTTCAAGGGTGGGTGATGGCACCGCTGAAGGCTGAAGGATTTGCACAGTTACCAAAGCAGGTGGTCATTATCAGGCATTATTATCTTAGGACTTGTCAGGTGTGACTTGTTGGTGATAAGAAATTGCTAAATTGCTGTTGCCTGTGGGTAGTTTTGACTCATTACAAGATGTTTATTAATCAGACCTATTGTTTCTGGAATCCAAGGTAATTCAGAGGAAAGGAGAAAGATGCAAAATGGAGTCAGAGATTAGGCAAAAGTGAAGAGTTTAAGACCTTGTATTAGCTTTATATAGCTGTGACCAAAATACCCAAAAACAACTTAGAGGAGGGAAATTTTATTTGACTCACATACACAATAGTAGACCTGACTAATAATGTATGCATTTAAAAATAATAATTGAAAGAACAATTATTGGTATACATTTACACAAACAGAATGTTGGAACAAAGGTGGTATCCAAATAAAGTCCTTAGTATTTATCGGACGATTGCTTTTACCCACGGGGTAAATAAATATCTGTTCTTTGAACTGCACTTAAAAATAAATTTCAGCTGTGTATGGTAGCTCACACCTGTAATCCCATCAGTGCAGGAAGCTGAGGCGGGAGGATTGTGAGTTCAAAGTCAGCCTCAGCAAAAGGGAGGCACTAAGCAACTCATTGAGACCCTGTCTCTCAATAAAATACAAAATAGGGCTGGGGATGTGGCTCACTGGTTGAGTGCTCCTGAGTTCAATACCCAGTACCAGAAAGAAAGGAAGAAAGGAAGAGAGAACTATATGAGCAAATATACTACTTGGGCAAATATAACTGTAAGGACAAAAGTTTTTGAGTAATAAGGTAGAATATATGTTATTGAGCCAGAAGTATAAAATTCATCCTGGATTTTCCAGGGTATTTTTTCATTATAATGAAATAGAAGAATAAGAAGAAAGAAGATATTTGTATTCAGTGATAGAAAAATGAAGGATCAACTGGGTTCATTTTAACTACAAATGCCCTTTTTTCCTTAATCCCATATTCTATTTGGCCTAAAAGTTAGGAAAAGCAAAGTCAAGCTCCTCAACATTTCTCCTCTTTAGTCATAGGCCACACTGCCATGAACCAAAGATTAGAAGCCAAGGATATTATTGATCCACATCTTCATTTGCAAGTTTTAGAAGAACAAATATTCTATAGCTTGTGATTTACAAGATAATTCCTGAAATGTACTAATTTTTATTTTAATTTTAGCTTCTTTTTTGTTTTTTAGTTCATGGACTTTGGCCCCAAGAAAGCTCTATTAAATATTATAACCAGCCTGAAAATTATTTGAAATCTGCATCTACATATTTTTTAAGGTTCAAATAAGTTCAGTTGAGCTTGTTAATTGTATGCCTTGGCATGCAGTAGTTTCAACCAGGGACAGAAGCAGGGCTATCCACAGAAAGTGAAAAGAGCCTGTGACCTTGTTGTTTATGGCTAGAAGTGATTAGGAAGTATGAGAGACCCTGCAGAAGAGCGAGCTTATGTGAATTCCAGGCCAGAGAGGTTTGGATACTATTCAGAGAAGTACTCAAATCTTGTGATGTTAATCTATCTTCATGGGTCACCTTCTTAGATCCATTCATCTCCTAGGATGGCATAAATCCTACCCAATTTCCCTATGGGATTTCTATGGAATAAGTTGTTTTGGGTAGCATTTCTGAAATCAGGATTCTGGAAATAAATATTTAGACAAAATCAAGGATGAGGATCCCATCAAAGAATTTTAAGGGAAATTAGAAATATTTGAGAAAGAGGTCACATCTTTTGATTTATCAACATGATCGTTTCGATTTTGCTAGAATGTGGCTATTTGCAAGCCTGGTACTGGACAGTAGATAGTTTAATCCAGTGGCTAATATGTCTATCTCCTTTTATGGCTTATGACACATTATTCAGCCCTACAACTAATTTAGTGATGGATTTTATTTAGTAACTTCATTACTTTTCACTTTGTGTTCTAAAATTTGCTAAGAACCAAGAAACCAGACAAGGAATAATGGCCATTTTCAAGGACAAAATGTTAAAAAAAAAAAAGATCTAGGATAAAGACATTTTGAGTACCAAATTCTACAGATGTGAATCCACTGAGTCACTCAATGAGCTCTCCAAATATTAAATAGTTGGAAAACTTTTACTCTTTAGTCACCAACAAAATAATGCAGCCTAACAATTTTCATAAAACTTTTCTTTTTAATGAATTCTGTTCTGTTAAATAGTTGTGTAAAATAATAAGAAATGTCATATCACTCATACTCATATTAAAAAGTTTGCTATGATTGCTTTAAAATTCTTCTTCTAAAGTTGCATTCAGATCTTAAGTTAGTTGCTTGAAAATCATCTAGTTTAACCTCCAAACCATATTGGTTCTCTCCACTTTTAAAATCCTATTCATTCTTTTGTTTTCTTTTGTACTGGAGATTGAATGAACTGAATTACATTCCCATTCCTTTTAATTTTGAGACAGAGTCTCCCTAAGGTGCTGAAGCTATCCTCAAACTTGTGATCCTCCTGCCTCAGTCTCCCAAATTGCTGGGATTACAGGTGTATGCCACCACATCAGGCATCTTACTTACTGTTTTTGGTTTTGTTTTTGCTTTTTGGTACCAGGGATTGAACCCAGGGGCACTTAACCAATAAAGCATATCCCCATCCCTTCTTTGTATCTTATTTAGAGACAGGGTCTTGATGAATTGCTTAGGGCCTTCCTAAGTTGCTGAGGCTGGCTTTGAACTTGTAATCCTCATACCTCAGCCTTCAGAGCTTCTGAGATTATAGGTGTGCACCACCCAGCCCAGCACAACTTACTTACTCTCATCAACAGAGTTCATAATCTTATCTTTTTCCAGTAAATCCTTTCTAACTTCTCTTATCCACAGTAATTTTTCTGAGTTCTTCACATTTTACTCAGCAAAATGGTTTTCAAATACAATCTCTCTCATTATTTTCAAGTAATTCCCCTCTAGATGAATGCCTCAGGGATACTTCTTTTTCACAAAGGACTGGACACAAAAACAGTGAAAAGAATATTTCTTCATTAATTTTTGACATAATCATTGAACTATGTATACTTTGAACTCCAAATAGAATATTCTGTTAGAAATAAATATGATCAATGAATCAAAATGCATTCTGCTGTCATATATATGTAATTAGAATAAATAAATTAATTTAAAAAGATATTCTAAAATTAAAAAAATAAGAAATAATAATAATGCCAAAGATCTCTCAGCAATAGAATGTTGATCCCTATATTCAAAGAACTACATGCATATCCCCATGGCCCTTTAAATCAACATTTAATTTTAATAATTAATATCCAACTAAAAGCAACTACAGTTCTAAATATTCACAAACAAATTCATTTTTTCTTACTATTTTAATAGTAAGAACCTGTTTTTTTTTCTTCCACTGAAGAAATAACAAGAATATTTAACTGTATTTTCAGATCAGCCTTGAAAACCTTATTGCTGTGGCTTAGAAATGAGGTGTTCCCCCAAAGCTCATGTGTAAGACAATTCAAGAAAATTTAGAGGTGAGATTATTTGGTTATGAGAAAGAACTTTACCTAATCAGTGCATTAGTCCACTGGCATGGATCAATTGGGCAGTAACTATGAGCAGGCATGCAATGCTGTAGAGGACAGGCCACTGAAAGTGTGCCTTTGGGGTATGTATTTTTTTCCCTGATGAGGGGAGCATCTTTGCTTCATAGTGGCCATGTTCTGAGCTGTTTTCCTTCTCCATGCCCTTCTGCCATGGTATCCTGCCTCAGCTTGGGCCGAGAGCAATGGAATTGGCTGTCCATGGACTGAGACCTCTGAAACTGTGGGCCTCCAAATAAACTTTTTCTCCTCTAAAATTGTTCTTATCAGGTCTTTCTGTCAAAGTAGAAAAAAAAAACAGACTTAGATTCTCTGTGTGTTGCATTTTCTTGTGACATATTCATCCCTCAGCTATGGGGACAAAAACACCGCAAGGAAACAACACATCCTCTTTCTTCTAAATACTTCCACAAGTGGGAATTGGTTGACTCTCCCTCCACAGTGATTGATTCTTAAATGAATGCATGATTCCTTTTGAATAATTGGAGAAAATGCTAGAACATTTATGGAAGCATTCAGAAAGGGACTGTCTTTCTTCTGGGACTGCCAAGCTGGCAGGAGGTAAGCTCATTATTATCTTGCCAAAACACTGGAAGTACCTCCATGGAAATGAAGCCAACACACCATCAGTGCAAGAGAATGAGAGGCAGAGGTGAGAGCCACTGTGTCTGAAAGATTACACTATCCTTTGGATCTAGATATAGCTGACGTCCATGCTGGGGCTTTGCCGTTATACAAACTTACAGTGTACAGTTTTCCTCCTTTAAAGCACTTTGGGTTTGATGTCTACCAATTACATTGAAAACCACCCAAGTCATCAAGATTGTATAGATATGAAATACTGAAACATTTTATTTAAAAGAGTTCTCCATGTTGGTGCAATTAAGTGTAACTAAAACAAAAATATAATACAAACGCCAACCCTCAAGCTCTGGGTTAAAATAAGAATTGGTATTTCGACTATGCATAAATATTTGGTATTCCCCAGTCAAAGGTCGGCATGGGAAGAAGGATTTTAACCTCGTTAAGGAAAACAAGACAAATGGGAATGAAGGGAAGGGAGAGGTGATAGGAATAGGAAAGACAGTGGAATGAATCTGACACAACTTTCCTGTGAACAAATAAGAATACACCACAGTGAATCTCCTCATCATGTACAATCACAAGACTTGGATCCTAATTAGAATAAGATATAGTCCACGTTTGTATAAATGTGTCAAAATACACTCTACTGTCATGTGTATCTAAAGAAAATGTTTAAGGAAAAAAAAGAAAAAAAAAAGTGTTTGAAAGTTCTAGCTGTCGTCTGTGGGGTTCAAGTGCAAATACCATGATTAGATCTTTTCATTTGGAAGAAGACTTTAGAGTTTTTGCTACCCAAGGATAACTCAAGAGTTCAGTTGAGGTGAAGTTGAACAAATTACCAAAGTAATTAGAGGGAATTTGGTGTTGGAATCAAGCAGATGGGAAGCAGAGAAAAAGAGTCTAGAGTGAGGATTTAGAAAATTAAGATAAATATCACTCACAAGAAGTCTCCTGTGATTGGTAAAATATGAATAGCATTTTAGTGAAGGGAGATCCAATGTTCAATTTTAAGGAATTTCTTGTACTTTTCTCTCTGTTCACTGCATGAACTCGAAATTGCAGCAAAAAGCTGATAAATGTAAATGGTCTTATGACTTTGGGGGAGCTGAACTCCTGGGGTGTTGAGCTTTGGGGGAAGGTAGGCTGGTGAGAAGGGACCCAAGGACAGAGCATGCAAAGGTGCTTTGGGTACAAGTGACAGGGAGGTGGGCTGCAGGAGTCTTGACCCACCAGCCTGCTGCTTCCTTCCCTCTCCCTCGGAAATCCTCAGAGACGTCTATTTGAACATTAGAAGAAAGAATGATTCTGAAATGCTGGAGGACCTGATGGCCTGATGCTGGGCCCTGGCACATCAGTTCCAGTAAAACCTACATTTCTGTGTATTCTTAATTTAGTCAACCCCAAGCAAACTTGAGGCATTCATGTGCAAGTTGATTATTTCAGGGTGATCCCAGAAGCCACAGTGAGTAGAGGGACAGAGTAAGATGGCCAGGGAGGAAGATCAATAGGATGCATCAGTGGGCAGGTAAGTATCTTGGGCAAGGGGGGTTCTGCCCCTCTAAGAACCCACTGAGAGACTGTAGAACACAGTCCCTGAAAAGCCTCAGAGATATGATCCTTGTTGATTGAGAATAGCCCTTGACGACATTAATGTCCTGGAGATTCTACTCTGCCACTGAGGGCCAAGCATGGTCCTGAATCCAGAGACAGCTTTCAGGCACAATGGACATATTAAAGGAAAACAAAAATGAGCACATGGTGGAATTTTTACAACCTCAAGGAGCTCACTGGGTGAGGGAACATACAATGATTTCTTCTTTATTTAGTATTAGTGTAAACAGAGAAAAATCAGCAGAAAAAATATTGTTGATGTTACTATAGTAATTTGCACTTTAAGAAATGCTTAGCAAATACAGTAGGAAACAATAGAAGGGCATGTGTCAACATGTGGAAGAAACTTTCTATGGTTTCAGAAAGTAATGAGGAGAAACTCCAATTCCTCACATTGCTTCTATCGAACTCCTTTCATTTTCTTTTAGTTTGAAAAATGCCCTCATTACATACTAGTTAAATTAATGTATCAGGAATAGAAATATCTCAACCAATGAAAGGACAAGTATAAGGAATATGCATGTCACTGTCATCTGGACTTAACATTCCATGACATTTTTTTTCCCAAAGAAACTTGATAAAGGCATGTATAGAATCTCATTACTATATAGAATAACAGTATACAGAGACCGGAACTCCTATGCATTGCTGGTAAGAAAGTAAATTTGTATAACATTTTAAGAGAAATGTTGGCAAGATACACTGGACTGGGAGATAGTGAAACTATACTAAGTGATTGCATTTCCAGGTGTCTCAGAGCAACTCTTACAAATGCCTATAAGGAACTGTTTGTAAGTGCTGATTTTAATAGTAAAGTGCAAAATGACACAGATTTTACTCCATTGATTCATAGTGAAAGGAATTATTTTCTTTATACAGGGAAAGTTAAATCACACTGAAAATACTAGCAGTAGCCTGTTATTACCCTCAAGTATATCGCCATGCCTCTCTATGAGAGTATTCCATATCTTGTCCCTTATCCATTCCTGACAGCTGCTATAGCCATGTAATTTTGCAGTATCCTTTCCACTGGGGAGGTTAAATCCCCTCACCCCACTGGAGTTAGGTGTGGCAACATGACTTGCTTTGGCCCATGACATGTTGTTCAAAAGCAGCACTTCTAAGCAGGAGGGTGAAGAGCCATTGTGTGATTCCATTATTGCTCATCATTCGCTTGGCCACACGCATAGCAATGTCCTAGAAAGAAGCTAATCATTCTATCCAGGCTCAGAACAAGAAGAAATGAAATAGACACACAGTTCCTTTGGCCCCTGACTGAGAACTGAATGTGGTTCCTCTGTCACATTGATGTCCTCAGATTGTTTGCAGCATTCTGTACACTGATGCTCCATCCAGACTACTGGATACTTAGAATTATGTGCAGATAATGGAGGAGAGAAATTTTTAAACTGTTATCAAAGGCATAAGGTAAATACTGCACTTGTCTATATTTTTTGTGGACTCCCTAATTGTCCTTATACAGAAGACTCTTCAATACATTGTAGTTATTATTGCAAAAAAATTTCAAAACTATTAAGTTCTTGCTGAGGATGCTAAAGTAATGAGCTTAGAAAACCAAATAAGTCATTCAATGTATAAAATGTGCTTCCATTGGAATCACAGATGTATATGATAAGAGACCAGGCTCTGGTCTTATACGTGTGCATCACTCCTCAGATATATTTGTTTTTAATTGGGAAATAGCATACATCCAACAAAGAAGATGTTTGAATTTGATGAGTTTTTACAAACTGAACCAGTGCCTATACTGAGAAACAAAACATCACCAGAGCCCAGAATTTACCTTATTTCTCTTTCCAGCCAGTGTGCTTGACAAACAGTCATTACCCTAATTACCTCATGGGTTGGTTCTGCTCATTTTTTTTTTACTTTAAATAAATGTAAACATATAGTGCCAAGCACTGTGCTTATTTTATTCAGACAACATCCAGTTTGTGAGATTCAACCATATCATTGTATGTAATTGTAGAGAGCTCACTGTCACTCTCGTGTAACATTCCGTTGTTTGAAATACCATAATTCTTGTTTAAGATTTGAACTATTCATTGTAATAATATTTACAGATTGGTGGTTATTTTTCAATAACACTTGCTCATACTTTCAAGACTTTCCTGTATATATAATTTGATGGTAATACATGAACAATTGCAATTAACAACAGTGACAAGTGAGAAATCAAAGTGAAATTGTGTGTACAAGAATGCTCTAAGGGTCTCTGGGAATTTTCACCCATTTAATATTTATTTGATAATAGCATTTCTCTGATATTAAATTCTCTGGGCTATTTAAACCACACCTTATCATGAATGACTACAGTGAATTGTAAGAAGGAAACTACTAACTGCTCAGGTAGCCTTAGTTTCAGTACCTATGGTAATTTTATGATATTGAATTACTTTTCTATCTGGATACCAATTCAACTGCACTTCCCTCCCATATTGTAAATTAGGAAACTAGAGAAGAGATCTTTATGGATTCTATCAACTTTTAACTTCTCTTTAGTAGTGATTATAGTTAAGCCACAAAGAATCCATCAAGTTTACTAGATTGTGCATTTGTTTCTTCATTGGTGCTAAAACATGCAAAGAAAAGTTGTAAAGTTAGTGACAAAACTTCAAGTGGAATTTCTATGTTGTTATAAGACTTATATGCCCCCTGAGGTTAGGAATCACACTTCAGTATTTTTTGTTAACATATAATAATTGTATATATTTATGGAAGATAGTTTGGTATTATTGAATTTGGGTTAGTGTGTTAGTCAGTTTCCATCAAGATGCCTGAGATGCTTGAAAAGAAGAAAGGTTGATTTTGCCTCACAGTTCCAGAAAATTGTAGTCCCTGATCAGTTGGCCTTATTTCTTTGGGCCTGTGATAAAATAGGGTATCATGACAGGTATCAAATGTTGGAGAAAACTATTCACCTCATGGTGACTTGAACATCAGACTTCCAGTGATCTAACTTTTTCCAACCTCTCAAAGATTCCATCACTTCCCAATAATGCCAAAGGCTGACCACTAAGCCTTAAACACATGTGTCTTTGGGGGACACATTTCTAAATCATAGCAGGTAGTATTCTGTTTTTAAGTAATATGAATACCTATCATGATCATTTTAATACATGCATTCACTCACTACATGTACATATATCTGTTCCATGCATACTTAGGAATATAGTTGCTCAAAGGTATGCTCATAGGTCTGATCGTGTTCAGTTTTAGTAAAAGCCAAAATATTTTCAGTCCTATCTAAGCTGTACCAATTGCATTCTCAGCAACCATGTGTAAAAGTTCTAATTATTCTCTATCCTAGCCTAAATTTTGGTGTTTTTATTTCCTGTTTTTATTTTAGTGATTGTAATGGTGTAAATTTTATTTCCTGATGATTAAAGAAGCTTCAATATTTAGTTTTTCTCAACTAAGATATGCTCTGGCTTTATTAGGTTTGTCAAATATTTCTGGGCAATTCTGAGTCAGCAGATATACAAAAATATCTAAAATCCCATGTGGAATGATATAAATCTTTGTCAAATGAAATGCAAGCATTAAAGGAAATTTGAAATGTTTAACATGGTCACATAATCTTGGCAATATTTTTCCAAAATCAGTCAAGCTAAAGCAACAATACCAGAATGGATATAAACCTCTGCTTCAGGAGATGAGGATATAATAATTGAGTAACACCCAACCTCTGGGCTCTACCATCTTAGAGTCTAGTTGAGAGAATATCAAGTAAAACCAAGTTATCAAGAAGGGTCCATTCCAAAATAGAAGTATTTTTATGGTTCTAGAAAGGCAGAGAGAAGGAAGCCCTTAATTTTGTATGGAATAAGTGGGTGATATTTGAGGAAAGGAAGAGTTAGATGGCACCATAGAAGTGAAAAAATCCTGCTGAATATTTGAACAAGAGTAAAATTTACTAGGCAGAGAGTTGGAGAGGAGATTGTTGAAAGAAGAATAGACAGAGTAATAATGAGAGTAAGGCAAGAGAGGGAATTTTCTCCTGGAAAAGAGAGAACAGCTTGGCTTCAGAGGAGTACAGGGTGCCTTGGGCAAATGAAAGAAAAGACATGGGGATGGGCAGTGTCCTGTAAAGAGAAATCCGCAGTCCCGCCTGTCCCTTCCTTCCTTCCTTCCTTCCTTCCTTCCTTCCTTCCTTCCTTCCTTCCTTCCTTCCTTCCTTCTATCCTCCCTTCCTCCCTCTCTTCCTCCCTTCCTTCTTTCCCATATTCTCCCCTTAAGCTTAGGAAAGAAGGTCAAGAACAACCAAAAGTTTCCTGTCATGATCTAAATATAAAACCAAAGTTCCAAGCCAAAGGTAGGTATATCTAACAAATGACTCAAGACCAAAAGTAATCAGCCTTTTATAGCTTAAAGCAAGGTCTCTGAAGAGAGGAAGAAGATGCAGCCTTCCAAGGTCCACAGACCCTTCCAAAGACAGCCAAAGGAAAGAAAGGTTTAGACAGTGCATGGAGAGCCAGCAGTAATTGGAATGCTCGCTGCAAATGAATTACAACCCTCATTTTTGTCTCAGATCTAAGAGTTCACATGTCCCCAAAAAGATGGTAAGTAAAAAGAAAAAAAAAAAAATGAATAAAAAGACAAACAGGGAAACAGAAGCTTTTCCTGTTCATGGGAGGGAAAGCATCATTAGCAATTGTATACCCCAAAGTCAAAAGTCATAATTCAAACTAATTTACAAATGTTTCTTGGGCTAAAGGAATTTACTGAGGAAAAGGAATTAGATCTGGAGGAGATATAGTGGCAATTTATAAAGGGTTTGTCAAGGGCTTTAACTTTTTTCTAAGTCTGATTTATGCTTTTCAATCTTTCTAAAATAATCCCTATAACTAGACATTAAAATTATCAATGTTCCCTTTTCAATTTGATCTTTCCATAGGTACCAAAGAACAGTTGTTTAGGATTAGAATTCTCTTAAATTTTTTTTCAAATATAGAAGTCAGTTCAATTTACAGGATCTATCATCTAGTCATTGAATATTATGATCTTTAATAGATATTTATTCCAAAGGCAACTTATAAGCCTTTTCTTTTCCCCTCCTCCTCCTCCTCCTCCTCCTCCTCCTCCTCCTCCTCCTTCTTCTTCTTCTTCTTCTTCTCTCTCTCTCTCTCTCTCTCTCTCTCTCTCTCTCTCTCTCTCTCTTTCTTTTTTCAGTGTGGAGATTGAACTAAAGAACATTTTACCACTGAGATATGTCACCAGCCCTTTTAATCTTTATATTACTTTGAGAAATGGTCTTGCTAAATTATCTAGGCTGACCTCAAACTTGTGATCCTCCTGAATCAACCTTCCAAGTAGCTGGGATTACAGGTGCACCATTTTACCCAGCCTTATAAGCCTTTTAAAGGAAAGTTCAGGAGGGAACATTCTAGGCTTGGAATATATCTTTATACAAAAGGCATCTCAGAAGTGGGTGCTAAAATAAAATCTCCCAAGTATTTGCCCCCAGAAATAGACTAAAAATCAGGGAACTCTTGTTGTCACAGTTGGAAAAGGATAGTGTTGTAAAGCTCATATACAACATGATATATGGTGTATGGAAATGTGGGGTGTCTTCAGCCACAGACCCAGGCAATACGGGATGGTATTGCACTAAGCAATCAGCAATCCTGTAAACATCAAAAGTCCCTTGTGGGGACTTTCTTAGAAGAAAAACCTCCCCTGAATGCTGGCATGATCTGTCAAGGAGAATGCTGCTTGCCACTTTGTGTCTCAGGTTCCCAGCCTAGGACTGGCTACTTGACACAGGACAACATCTGTGCCCTCCATCCTGCTCCAGATGGTAGAGACCAGATAGAGTTCAAGAAAAACTCTTAGGATATAAAAGAAAATGAAATAAAAAGCTCATCCAGTGTTTGGTTGTCCTCATTTTTACTTGGGGACCCACAACAAAGATAGTCTGAACAGATGCCAATCAAGGAAGAACCATGAACTCACAGTCCTTGAGGCCAACTCAAACAATAGACATAGAAAGACCTACATGAGTATTCTGCCCTGATTCCCCTCTTTACAACACACAAAAGACAGAGACACAGGAAAATAAAAGGCATTTCTGGGATGAAACGGTATCAGAAAACAAGAGTATCAAAGATAAAAACACTAGGCTCATTAGACCCCAAAACTCGTTCACACAGATGCGTCTTCCTATTATTTCACATTCAGCAAGGGAAAAATAGAAACTTTTACTACCCTTGCTTGACCAGACTCCACGGGCAGAGCTCCAGGAGAAAGACATGAGAAAAGAACTTTTTCTCTTTGTCAGGTCCTATGATCTCTCAGCTGCAGCTCCCAGAGCTAGCAGAGTGATTTGGTCTCCTGGTTAGCTTACACAAACTGTAAAGATAGGAAAAGTTTCTCTCCATAGCTTCTAAAGTTTCCAAAACCAAGTCTTTGAAATAAACTTCCAGTAGACAGATTAACAGGATAAAAACCATTTTAATGATGAGCATACACACTGGAGTCCCACGAAATAAGAGACTCAAGGAAGGACCATATGATTAGAGTTTTTAGAGCATCCTGAGCGACAGAAAGAATAGGAGATTGGGGCTTCTGGGGGAGGGGGTGACAGGTTATGGGGAGCTGAAGGGAGGAGATGTTTGGGTGAATAAATGCTGTCTTGAGATGAAAGTAAGATTTCTCAGGTAATAAAAGCTTTCTTGGAGGAGCCCATCAGAACAGGTGGCAATCTCAGAAACTCTGGCTGGGTGTGGTATCTCCTCTCTGTGAGAAAATCTTAACCAAGTTGATGAGATTCCTGAGAGGGGTTTCATGACATTTGGCTTCCTTTTTGGAGGATCCATCTGTAGTCAGAAATGGAACTTCAGAAAAAGTCCTTCTCCACACTTCAGGGGAGAAAAGATGAGGAGAGAGGCAGATAGAAAAACATCAGAGAGACTTTGTTTCTCCTGTAGCACTCAGTGAGGCAAATGCCCATACACTGGGGTATCATTTTCTAAGCTCCAACAGGAGCAAAGAAACTTGAGCAGAAGAATGCCTGTGGAACCATATGTTTGCTTATGGCTCCTGTTGATTCATCCTGAAGATGTATAATCCCTGGATTCTCTCTCCTGGTCTGGAATCTCTCACCAACTTATCACTGTATCATAGTCCTAGTATTCAATTCAGCAAGCTCAGAGAGAATAAAATTATGCTCCTTAACTCTTTGATTACATTGTTTTATAATCATTCAGATGCTTTTAAATTAAATTACAAGATGAGGAAATAAATCAGACCCTTAAGATGTTTCTTGATATATTTTGATATGTCCTATATGTTTTATAAAGGACTTTGTAATTTTAAGAGAATCTGGCATATTGGAGTACTTGACAAATTCACTTATGTTTGCAACTTGAAATAAATAATTGCTACGAGAATTATTGTAAGTGTAAAGGTGTAATAGAATTAAGTTGTAAATAATAGCAGACCGTTTAAGGAAATTGAATTCTCCATATTTATGTTGATTATAAAAAGTTGCTTCAGAACTTAGAATGATTTTCCTTTAGGTCAGCAAGCATATATTTCCCAATATACATTAGAAGTTCTTAATAAAATTAAGTATATTTGAGGACTGATTGCTATCTAAAGTGATTAAAGACATTAATTTAATAAGGTGAATTATTGAGAATATTTAATGTAGAGAACCTGCGTTATTTGGATATCTATATCTACTAACAAGTCCAAATGATTGAATTTTTCACAAAATATCTTCTTTAATAAAAATAGGCTTTGACAGTTGAAATTGATATTTTAAGAATGAACACAAAATTTGCAACCTTAGTTAATAGAGTATTATTTAGAACCAAAGAGATTGTTAAGAAGACTTCACTCAGACAAAGTAGCTCATGCTCAGCTTTTTTAAGTAAATATATAGATAGATTAGACATCTTAGGACAGTATTTCAAGAGAGAGGTATCTTATTTTAATAGGTTGGAGATAACATAAACTTGTTAAAGAAGGGAAGGATTAAGATGACAGAGAAAAAGAAATTGAAGGCACACATACACAAAGAAACACAAGCATATAGTCCCCTTTTACTTCCTTATAAAATAAAAATATAAAATAAGCATTTGAATCAAAATTCATTGTATTTACATATAAATTTTGAGGAAGCATTGACAGATCTCTAACAGGAGGTGGCAACTTAAGTCAAACTATAAGCAGAAATTCTGATAATTTTATTTTTGTGGTTGGAGCTTAACTTAGAGGTTGAATCACAGATACCAAAATAGTTTTGATGATCTGAAATGTTGTATTATTTTGAGTTCATCATTATGAGAGTCATTTCTTATATTTTTATTTATTCTAAAGTTATAGAAACATTAGAACAAATGATTCAACATTTGATTTGTTGAGAACAAGTAAAAAAAAAAAAAAAATATATATATATATATATATATATATATATATATATATATATATATATTTTTTTTTTTTTTTTTTTTTTTTTTTTTTTTTTTTGAGATGGAGTCTTTCTAAGCTGCTTAGATCAGTCTGTAACTCCTGGTCTCAATCAGTCCTCCTGCCTCAGGGTCCCAAGTTGCTGAAACTATAAGTATGTATCACTGTACCCAGAAAGAGTACAACTTTTAATAATAAAAAAAACTATAAAAAGAGATGTGCTAAAAATAAAAAAGTTGTGAAATTAGACTATATAATCCAATATGTCCATATTCAATGATATCATAGTTTTAAATATATTTTTTTCTTTTTTGCACTTCCATTTGACTGAACCTCCATCCCTATTGCTGTCAGATGATACTATATCTAAAGGAGAATTAGGATATTTGACATGAAAGAACAAAGATAAAAGAGGTTTTAACTTCCAGTCTGAGCTCCTAAGCTTACGGAGAGAAGGCTCTGGAGGAACTCAGTATAGAACAAGTAGAGGAAAAAGAGAGCCTGGTAAACTTTCCCTCCCCTTCTCTCAAAACTAATACAAAGGGATTTCCTGGGCCAATGGAGGTAGCACATGAACTGTTTTAGAATTTCCTGGATGACTTGGTAAAACAGAGAGTTCAGAGCACCCTCTAGATTCATTGAAGTCTTGGTACGGGGGTGATTTAGGACTTGGTATTTCTAATTTGTTCCCATTTGCTGCTGATGCTACTAACCTGCAGAACACTCCCTGAGAACCAGTGAATTAGAAGATTGGGGAATGGTACAGAGGCAAGGAGAAGAGGATTTAATAAACCACACTTCTACTTGAAGATTTTCTTACGGTTAGCTCTGGAAGCCACATGGAAATGCAACCTATGCATGCAGATTATCTCACAACCAATCAAATATGAATTATATCATCTAGCCAGAGAAGGTGTCCTCTTGGTCCTTTCCAGTAGGGGCCCATCAAAATTGCCAGCTGCTTGGGGCTGGGGATGTGGCTCAAGCGGTAGCGCGCTCGCCTGGCATGGGTGTGGCCAGGGTTCGAGCCTCAGCACCGCATACAAACAAAGATGTTGTGTCCGCCTAAAGCTAAAAATAAATAAATAAATAAATAAATATTTAAAAAATTCTCTCTCTCTCCCTCTCTCTCTCTCTCTCTCTCTCTTTAAAAAAAAAAATTGCCAACTGCGGGTATATATGTCTTTCAGTAAAAGTACGTGGCCCTGTTTTAAAATTTTGCTAAACCCATGTAACCAGTCCCTTGGAAACCCACTGTTTTTAAGGATATAAATTAGCTCTAGATACCTGAAAGCAGAGAATAGGGTCTTGAAGAATGGACGTATTGATACTAATGTGAAAGGAAAGTCTCACCATCATAACTTAGATGTAACCAGATGTGGCAAATCCTCTCCCATTACACCCCAAGATTCCTTTCGTGTTTTACATAGCATGGTTTTATGTCATATACAATGCACCAGTCTTTCTATTCTCCTTGCACATTTTTTACTTATAATCCTTCCTGGTACTTTTATGAAACCTACTTCTGCCTGACATTAGCCAGAACCATCCAAGGGGCCTCTGTGTGGAGAGAATTTATCAGTGATTAATTCCAATAACTATCATCATTGTTTCCCAAGAAGACATTTCAAAACCTTTCTGTATCCTACTGCATTTTCTTCAAAGTTTGTATTAGTGCAGAGAGGATACTCCTAAATATTTTTCAAGTCTTTGGTGTCTAACATGGTCTTTTGATTTTTATCCAAACATCTTCACCAGTCTTGATCTCCAGAGAAGACACAATCAACTCACTGATGCTCTACAGATGTAAAAAAGCAAGTTATGCCAGAGAAATCTCCATGCTGGTCCATATGGAACTAAAAGTAAATACAAAATTTATGCTTTATAACATCTCCTTCCAATCACATGACAAGTTGGATCTGGATTTAACATGTGGACATCAGGCAGTGAACGAATCCTGATGGCCTATCTGGCAGTCATTGTCCTGGATAACGAGTAGGAGGGAAAACAGACCATGAGTATTCTGTGCTATGTCAGAGCATAGCCCACCCCTTAACCTGGACCCAAGCCATTCAACTTGCATTCAAGAGTGAGTCTGGCCTTGCAAAGAATCTAAGCTAAAGAGAGAAAGCATATAGTGATTTGTAAATGTATTTTTGACCTCTGCATAGAGGAGAGATCATATTATTATATCATATTATTAGTATGATTGGGGTCTAACACATATTGAAGATAAAATAAACCTTAGCATTTGTGATCTTTACATTTCCTTTGGATACACTGACATTGCAGGCACCATATTATTTGATCAAATCATAAAACTAACAAGAAATCAAAGAAATGGGGTAATGTATAATTTTTGAAATAGCTTTGTTTCCCACAAATGTAAATTGTAAGGAGAAAGGGAATCTTTACAAAAATTATTAACCATCTTCCTGTAAACATGTTTATGTGTGTGCTTGTGTGTGTGTGTATGTCTCAAAAAATAACTCTTCCAGATAGGTTTCCTGCATAACACATCATATAATAAAATAAAAACAAATATTATTATGTTCATAGAATCTGTGATTTGGGAATGTGGAGAAAGCATATCAGGGATGTTTTGTTTCAGCTCTTTGATATCTGCTTGGCTGGAAATCTTCAAAGCTGGAGGGTGAATTGATGGTTGGAAGCTTGAATTATCTGTACCCTTATTTACTTACCATTCTGCTGTCTAATATCATTAGTGGGCTCTCATCTGTGGTTTTTGTTGGAGCACCCATGCAGACAATCTTCATAGGCTGCTTGGGCCTTCCCAAAGGATGGACACTGTGTTCCCAAAATATGTGCCCCCAAAAGAACAAATCAGAAGCTATATCACCATCTATGAACTAGTACTAGAAATCACATGGCTTTATTTTGGTCAAAGTCACAAGCCAAACACATTCAAGGGCAAAGAACATAGAATTCCACCTACCAATAACAGGAATGTTCAATTTATGCTGCAGGAATATGTGAGATGGGAAACATCTTGCAGTTATTTTTACAAAAATACAATCTGTCAATGAACCTTCTCACTTTTCTGAGTCAGATGGGCTTCTGCCAACTGGGTGGTTTACCTCTCTTCCTAGAAGGCTAGAACTTCCTTATTCTTGCACAGCAGGTTCCACTCTGAAGATGATATCCTTACTTCGAAGATTTAATTTGCTTTGAAGAGCATAGTTAAGATTTTACAAGATACGCACTAGATGCAGGATTGAAGGATTGAAGGATGGAACCCCAACAGCCCCATCCCCAGACCTTTTTTTTTTTTTAACTTTGAGATAGTGTCTCTCATAGTTGCCCAGGATGACCTTGAACTTCAGATTTTTCTGCCTTAGTCTGCCAAGTCACTGGGATTACAGGCGTGCACCACTGCACCTAGTTGGAGAAAGAACCTTTTTTTAAAATAAGTTTTTTTTTTTTTTTTTTTTTTTTTTTTTTAGTTTTAGGTGGACACAATATCTTTATTTTATTTTTTATGTGGTGCTGAGAATCAAATCTAGTGCCTCAAGCATGCTAGGTGAGTGCTCTACCTATGAGCCACAAACCCAATCCCTGGAGAAAGAATATTGATGCAAGAAAAGAAAACATTGTTTTGAGTAGAGAAAAGAGGAATTTTACTTACTTCCATGGTTAAAAATGGAAACCCTTCATAATTTCTGCACTTCTGACACATCTACTTCACTATGGGTCTTGGCTAGCAGAAAAACATATTTAACATGAAGAAGTCATATTGAAAATTGCTTTGACTAACTGCTGATAACAGTTGAAGGAAAAACATTTTATGATACAACTGGTTATGAAACTAGAAACGAGTCCCATCTATACCCTTATTTGATAAGCTGGGTATTTCATAGAAACTGGACACATTGTCCAGCAGAAGGTAACAGTTTTGATACCTGGCTCATCCTTATAGAAAAAAAGAAAGGAAAAGAAAACGAACTCTTGAACACCCCCAAATACTGAAGACTTTAAACCTGGGACTCCTGGGGACTGGCTTTGAGCTCATTTGCATCTCTTTGTCTGTTTCCCAGCATTGCTAATGATTTTTAAGTTCCTCACCTTCCTGTGCACTTTATTAAAATCAATGTGCTGTAGTGAGTTGGGCCCCTTTCCTGAGTTGCCCTCTCCTCTTTCAGCAACCTTGGAGATGAGACAATGGGTTAATTGAAGGAGCTACCTGCATTCCGGCCCTGCACAAACCTATCTCTCTGTTGTTTTTGGATTGCAGTCTAAGTAAACTGCCTCAAGAATATTTTTTAAGAAACTTTTGCCAATTTTGCAATTTTCCACCAAGGCTTTTGAGGAAAAAGAAACCCTCAGTGGATTGTTCATAAAAAAGCATAACTAATGCACCAGGCACTTTATATTTTATTATACTATATTATGTTATATTTATATATAGTACTTGTAATATATTATATGTAAATATAGTATTTATAAATACACAGTATACACTGGCTTTTCTTCCATTAAGCGGCACTCTATAATATTCAATGTGCATCTTGAGGAATAATGTGTATGTGCTTCAAAACAACATATCCTTTAGAAGGAAGGGTCCTATATTCACAGCAAAACATATCGTGCTACAATAAGGCAGTCTCAATTTACACACATACACACACACATGAACGTGCCTACACATGCACACATACACCAAGAAGTGAGAATAGCAACCCTTCTCCATAATGGAATTAAAGTTACTTCAAGAAGAGGCCCTTCAGTAAGAAAAACTGACTTCTTCCTTATCCCCCAAAATAACTACTACTGAAGCATATAGACACTGATGTTTGTTTTCATGAAAGATGAATATCTAATCATTAATGCGAACATCATTTCTAGTGAAAGCTGAACATTGAGATCAGTGTATTAATGATACAAATACATGTACCATTTAGAACAGAGGTTCTCAAACCTAGGAGGTGCATCTAAATTACCACATTGCTTCTAGGGATTCCACTTGGAGATCCTTTGCTCTACCATAGCCTTTCTATGCAAAGGATGGACAAAGGATCAGCAGCATGGGGGTTAGCTGGAATTTAGAGAAAACACAAAATCTCAGGCTCCAACTGGACATGGAAAATCATGATCTGATAATGTGCACAAGACCCCTTGGTGATCTACATGCCCACTTGAGATTGAGAAGCAAAATCACTGTTCTAGAATACTAGTCTGTAGCCATTTCCTACTGTTGCTACTTACAAGTGTAATCACTTAGCTGGTGTCTTCTCTTTCCAGGAGAATTTTAACAGAATGGTTCTCCAAATTTGGTTTCTCCTTACTAATGTTTCTTAACTTTTACGTCCATGGGAGTCATTTGAGAACCTTGTTAAAAGACAAATTTTGGTTGACAAGGTCTTGAGGATGCCAGAGATGTGCATTCTAAGTATTTATAAACAAACATTTCAAAGAGTGAAGAGCAAAACCACGTTGATACACAGGGTAAAGAACATGAGACACCATGTCTCACCTTATAATTGTTGCCGATTTAATGTCATTTGTTTTCATTAAAACGTAGCGTACAACCATCATATGAAATTTTCATCTAAAAAAAATTGTGCTGGTACTATTGTAAAATGTTTTGTTACTAAATTGTTTTTATTCCCAGACTAGGTTGTACAGAGTATTTGTGAGTATACATGAACGTTAATGAACCATAATGTGCCCATTCTGTCAACACCCCATCACTTTCCTTTTACTGGGATCCTTCTTATCTTTGGATCCATATGCTTTGCATAGAGCAAAGGACCCACTATGAATGAAAATTCTATCAATTTGGACGAAATTCACTACAAAATCAAGATGATACCATTGCCACTTATTCTCTGCTGGTCATGGTCTTCAGCATATTACACATTTAAAACTAACAGAAATTGCTGCAAACTAGTGACTATGGTCACATTAAGCATTTAGAATGGCATTACAAATGTACCGTGTGTGTGTGTGTGTGTGTGTGTGTGTATGTGTGTGTGATATTTCATAAGTACACAGTCCTTGGAGTCCATATGAGGTATTGGAGAGAGGAGCTAAAATGCATTTCTTTATTATTTTTTTTTATTTTCAAGGGACTTGTTCAGACAAGTGGGAGAGGCAAGTAGTGTTGCTTAGAGCCTTTGGGATTTCTGCCCAAACCTTTCTCTCAAAGCTGCTCTTGCAACTAACCCACCTGTTCAATTCCTTTGCAGTTTATTCCCTCTATCCTCCAACTGTTCCCATCCCTTCTTGCTGAGATTCTCTTTGACAGGGACTCCTATTTTATTTCTTTCTTCTGATCCATGTCCAACATGTAGATTTATGTATGTTATTCACTTTAGTTTGTTTTCTGGATAAAATTGTGGGTGTTTCTCAGGTTCATCAAAGTTATTTGTCATAACCTAGTATTCCAAACTCTGGTTTAAAAAATATGTAACCATTTATGATTTAAATCTGTAAAAATGCATGTAGGTGATTGGGCAAAAAGTACTAATGTGTCAACTTATGGCTGTTTGTTTCTCAAATCAGGAATGCAAAGATTTCTTAAATAGGAATACAAATAATAGTACTTACTGCCTGGGGATGATGTGAAAAATAGAAAAATTGGTATTTATTACACATTTAAAATAACTTTTAAGTAGTAAGAGATGTGTGTATGTGATTGCAATTACTGTGAAGTATAAAAGACAAGACTCCACAGGTTGTCATATATGGAACAGACCAGCTGGAATTTTTAAACTCACAGTGAAAGAAGAAAAAGACATTGAAACTAAAAAGCCTGGCAAACAGAAGTTACTTCCACTTCCAGAAGGAAAGGTCATGAGGAGAGTTTTAGAAAGACAGATAAAAGAGTGAGTGCATATGCACCATCCTTGGCATGGGACATACACTTCTGAAGGTGTCCTTTTAACTATGTGTAACATCCACAATCCAGTTGTGCCAGAAGAGTAGGATAGGTTGCAGAAAGGCCAAAGAAAGTGCCAGTAATGGCATGTGAGACATATAATGTATTGGGGAACGCTTAAAAGAGATCAGTGACTGCTGCAAGAAGAGTTCAGTGGTGACAGCTGAAGAGACAGAACCTACCTCCCTCAAGGTGCTTCTCTAAGCAGTGCCTCCTCTCCCTCATGACATTGCATCCAGTGGAGGCCAACTGGACGAGTGTCACATATCCATTCTACGGTGCCCACTACTGGGACTTATATGTTAGGCTGCAGAAGCAGCAATGTCATCAGCATGAACTTGGCTAATTTGCTTGTGTCACCAGCATCCCAAGGAGCAATGTTTCTAGAGTACGTGCAAACAAAATAGCTCTCTACTGATAACACTGATTTACCCTAGTTCCCAGTGTGCATAAGAGAAAGCTAGTGTTCTTCAAGATAATATGTATCTGGACATTCTGGCCCAGGCTTGCTCTCATTGTTTCTTTAACTCGGCCAGGTTTTGGGGAACAGAAAAGGGACATGGTGTTTTACTGTCCCTCTTTGCTTAAGGATGTTAAACTATGAAACATACCATTACCCACATTTGAAACATTAATGTAGAATCCGTGACTTATTAAGCTTATTGGAGCCTGAAGGCTTTCCACTGACATTCTTCTTGTTTCCGTGGAAATACCAGGAATATATCTATCAAAGCAGATTTCCAGCTTCTGCTTATAATTTTATGGTGTCTGGACTATATCCTCCCAAAGAATATAAAACACCTTGGGCTTAATATTAGCTGTCACACAAATATTCTCTTCATGTGTCAGTGACAGGTTATTATACCTTGTCGCATCAGATAAGAGACAGCTACTGTGAGAATAGATGTGTGAATTACTAACAGGAAGATATGAACAAGAACATGAGGTGTTGTGTAATAACAGTAAATAGACAAGATAGCTTAGGGACATATTATTGCAGCAAATTATTGTTAAAATATCTAAATGAGGTTATAGTGTGACATACCTCATTCTTTTGTATCATGTACCCTTCAGTAAAATTTATTATGGTAGTGAAGCTATCCATGAGGACATGAGAAGATTTTCTCTAATACTGGCTTGGTGATTCATTCCAAGTAGCAGTTCATTCATCTGGAGAATAGATACAACAAATAAATGTTTTTTCTCTTTGATTTGATGACCTCTGACATCAAATTTTATAACAGTTATTTCGTTTCTGTTTCATTAAGGAAAAGTTTACAAGACAGCTGGTCTAGTTTGAAAAGAATCATGAACTGAACAAGTGATTTGCAAAAACAAATTTGCAAATTGTGACAGTCTTTCATGAGTATGAAGACTGTTCCAAAAAATGCCACAATGTAAACTTGAAAACAATGCAATGGGGGAATCTGCTCCAAGACTGTTCAAGATCATAGATAGAAAAAGCAAAATCAAGTCCATAGAACATGTCCTAGTTTTCCTTTTTCTTTTCTTTTTTTTTGTGGGGTGTGGGGGTTACCAAGGATTGAAACCATTGGCACTGGACCACTGGGCCACATCCCCAGCTCTATTTTGTATTTCATTTACAGACAGGGTCTCACTGAGTTGCTTAGTACCTCACTGTTGCTGAAACTGGCTTTAAATTGGCAATCCTCCTATCTCAGCCTCCCAAGCCTCTGGGATTACAGACATGTGCGACCGCACCCGGCCTATTTTTCCTTCTTGTGGGGAATATATAAGAGGTCTTCTTTTCAATAAGTGAGATATGAAATTTGAAAGCTAGTATATTTGCTTTTTCCTCTTCCAAATGACTTAAATGTTAGCCTTCCTTTGGTTTTATCTTATTATTAAGGTAATTTGTAGATAAAAGTCGAACATTTGAAAAAAATTCATCTGATATATATCAAGAAAATGCTATACTTGGCATCAGGTATTTTATAAAAATTGTCAATTCTTATGGAAATAACATTTTGGAATTAAGGGGCAATACAAAGAAACCAACTAACACAATTAGGCAGTGTTTTTGGTAAAAGGGACATTAGTCACATCTTCACAGGTGAGGCTTTGACTATATATCAACTAAAAGAGTCACCATACATGCTGGAATTTAGGCCACAGAAAGTGATTACAAGAAAATAGACCAAAAATATAAAATAATATACATTATGTATATAATATATACACATATATATATGTATATATACACAAATACAAGAATATTTATATATATATATATATATATATATATATATATATATATATATATATATATAAAACATTAAGATCCTTAGCTAAGAGAGAAAAAATTTAAAAATTGAAATTACATTTGATACTGCTGTTATGTCATTGGTAATATTTACAAATGACCAACAGCTGTAGTTAAACTACAGTGGTAATGGTAAAATCTAATAGGTCTCTCAAATTATAAAAGTAATCATCTTTTTGATGGTGGTAGTAACTACTGACATTCCTGATTCTAAAGTAAACAAAAATAACGTTTAGACTATTCGAGTTTTACCAGCTAGATTAAAGAAGTAAGATTTCTATAAAATTTCTATGCACTATTTCCTAAAGAACTCAGAGAAAATAATTTTAACTTTATTAATATTTCTTGCATAAATTGTGTCATGTTTTAGCCAATGTTATGGGGAGGATTTTGAGAAATGATAGGAAGCTACAGAAAGCCACTGTGACCAAAAGACCTGACGAGAACATTTTCAGAGGAGAAAAAGCTTATTTGGAGCTCATGGTTTAAGAGGCCTCAGTCCATAAATGGCCAACTCCATAACTCTGGGACTGAGGTGAGGTAGAAGAGTGCGGTGGAAGAAAGCAGCTCAGAAATATGACAACAGGAAGTAGAGAGAGAGTTCCACTCACCATGGACAAATATAAACCAAAGGCATACATACCCAAAGTGGCCTCTCTCTTCCAGCCACAAACTGTCTTCCTATAGTTTCCACTCAGTTAATCCATTCAAGAGGACTAACAACTGATTAGGTTACAACTCTCTTAATCTGATCATTTTGCCTCTGAAAATTCTTGCATTGTCTCACATATGAGCTTCTGGGTGACACTTCGTATCCAAACCATAACACAACCAAAACCTAAAGAAGACATTTCCAAGGTAATTTGCACTATCTAAACTTAAAATAGAAGTTAGGAGGAATTAACTATGAACAAACCAGTTGCATGATTGGGAAGACACTGAAATTTTCCTCCTTTGGGAAGCCAAATGTTCTAGGGCACCATCAAAATTTCCCCCCTCACCCCATCAAGCCAAATAAAGAAAAACACAAGAGTATTCCCCTAGAGACTCCTGGACAAAAGCCCAATGGCCCCACCTTGAATGTGATTACTGTAAACCTCCTGAGACATTGTCAGTCTTCCAGAGACAGAATTAATCCCTGCTGGAGATTTTACTTTAGGTTGTTTACTAGAATGCCCTGGTTTTGTTTTCTTGGAGAAGTCAGTAAATCTCAGATAACATCATGGGACTCCAATTCACAAATTTCTCTAATACTTTGGCTACACCACTTCATGTCAAAGAGAAGCATTGCTTCATCTTTGGAGTGATTTTCCTTTCTGTTGCCTCAGGGGCTTATTAAACATGTACCATCAGTCAAAAGACTCCACTGTTTTAAAATCACCAGGGATAAAGGAATTGGAGTTGGAAAGAACAACTTGCTTCAGTTCAACTAAACAAATAATTAATGTGCACCACCTGTATGCCAGAAAAGCCTAGGTGCTTGTGATCTAAGATTGAACAGACAGGATCCCTCTTGGATTTAAAAAAAAAAATGTGCATCTACATAGATATTATGTTCTTTAACATTCTCATTTTAATAGCATGGATGGTGAAAGGAGACCCTCATCATTATACAAAATACATGTATGAAGATGTGAATTTGGTGTCAACATACCTTATATACAATCAGAGATATGATAAATTGTGGTATAAAGGTGTATTAAGAATTGTAATGCAAAATAAATAAATAAATAATAAAATAAAATAAAACACTGATGCTCAGAACCCCATGTAATTACTGTAGAATTTAAAAAAAAATCTTCACTAGTTCATATTAGTTGTACAGAATAGTGGGTTTCTTTGTGGAATATTCATACATGCAAATAATAAAATTTGATCAATTGTAAAAAAAATCCTTATTTTTCAGAAGGAAAACTAGAACTCAAAGTGCATAATGACAATCATTTTAAAAAATATCCATCATCAAGTGCTCTTACTGAGCATCTTTAGAAAATAATTTTCTACTGTAAGAAAATAACAAAAATCAAAACCAATCAGAAATTTAGATATGCCCCATGCCAAAATTGAATCAAAACAGAATCTACATATTCCCAGTTCTATCACTTATAATGCCCTTTCTCCTATATAGCTTCACTTTCTCTTCTAGAAGTCTGCAATAATGGAGCTTGATCTCCCTACACTCTTCACAACATTATTCAGTGTATTACATTAAGACTTATGATGGGTCAAAACTATTTGACTTTATAGATCAAAGATAACTTGTAGAATTTTAAAGAAGAAATGGTAGCCATTATTTCATTAAATTTAGTAAGCACAGGATTGGATCATTTTCAATTTAAAATGGTTTTGAACATAGAAGAATATAGTTTAGAGCTTCCCATTCTCTCCAAAGTGTAAACAAATTTATTTAAATGTCATTGACAGATGTGTTGCCCCCCCTCACCCCCAGGATAAAATAAACATGGTGCTCTGCAACTAATCAGTATTCTTTTGTTTCACAAGAATGACATTAATTGAAATTAATTCTTGCAGTGTGTTTTCTAAAAATAAGTTGGGGTGATTTATGTTTAAAAATTTTTTTTTAAAGGAAAACATGGCAAAGGAAAGGAGAGGAAAGCAGTGCAATCACGATGTGTGGACAATCACAGACTTTTAGATGAGACCTGATTATCTTGATGTCTAATGACAAAATGCTTGATAGACACACACACAGGGTTTTCCTTTTGTTGCCCTTGTGATCCACACCCAAGAGTTACTAAGTAATAAGGCCTGAAGATATCCAGTGACTCAGCCCCACCTTATTATTTTTTTCTTTACACCTGAAAGGAAGATGGTGATGCACAAATTCTCTGTCACTTAACTGCTTTGTCTAAGGTTTATTTTTACCATGCCTAAAGTCATCTGTTAGGCTTTGAGCCTTGAGTGTGTGATAATAGGAAAGGAAGCATGTGCCTCCCTTCCATTCCAGGCCTGATCCATTCTGTTCTCTGCCAATTGTCTTCATCATCCCCCACAGGGTATCAAAGGGCACTCTTCCTATTATTAGTGGTGGTAGATGTTTGCTTTTAGGTAGCATCATAAACCAAACATTCTTTCTTTTAATAAACCAGTGTACAGGTAAAACAATTATTTGGCTGCTGTCTTTACAGATATGGAAACTAAACATCAGAGAGATCACCTGGAATCTTCAAGTTCACTCCATCACTTAGCAGTGGATCTGATTGAAACATATAACTCTATACCTATTTTAGCACTCACTCCCTTCAACTAGTTCTCAATGTGCGGCCCCCTCCCAGCAGCAGCAGTGACACCTAGGAGCTTGCTGGGTCCTGTGCTATGATGGACATACTAAGAGACCCATAAAAATGCCTCCATATTAATCCCTTGAACTCGTGAATTTGTTACATTCCATGGGAAAGGGACTTTGAAAGTGTGATTGAGTCAAGGGTCTTTAGATGAGAAGACTACCCTGGGTTACCTGGCTTGACTCAATGTAATTGCCATGGTCCTCTAAGAGGTTGACAGATGACCATAGTGAGAAGAGCTGTGATGACAGAAAAACACTATGGAATTATGCAAATGATACACGTAGTTTCTGGAAGAAGGAAAATGAAAGGACCTGGATTGGACCCTGGGTCATCCAGAAGAAATGTAGCCTTGCAGACAAGCTTTAGACTTTCTATCTCTATAATGGTGAGATAAGTTTTGTTTTCCCGTTTTTTTTTTTTTTTTAACCACTAAATTCATGGTTATTTGTTATAGCAGCATTAATAATCAGAAGAGACATGAAGACCGAATATCCTGTATTTCAATATGCCCATCAGGTAAATTTGATGTATGATAAAATTTGAGAAGTGCCACCTACATTAATGAGTAGACTTTTTTAATATCCCAACAATGTTTCTATTGGGAAGAGTTTTTCTTTTTTTTTTTAATTGGTTGTTCAAAACATTACAAAGCTCTTGACATATCATATTTCATACATTTGATTCAGGTGGGTTTTGAACTCCCAATTTTACCCCAAATACAGATTGCAGAATCACATCGGTTACACATCTACATTTTTACATAATGCCCTATTAGTGACTGTTGTATTCTGCTACCTTTCCTATCCTCTACTATCTCCCCTCCCCTCCCCTCCCATCTTCTCTCTCTACCCCATCTACTGTAATTCATTTCTCTCCTTATTTATTTTCCCATTCCCCTCACAACCTCTTATATGTAATTTTGTATAACAATGAGGATCTCCCTCCATTACCATGCAATTTCCCTTTTCTCTCCCTTTCCCTCCCACCTCATGTATCTGTTTAATGTTAATCTTTTCTTCCTGCTCTTCCTCCCTGCTTTGTTCTTAGTTGCTCTCATTATATCAAAGAAGACATTTGGTATTTGTTTTTTAGGGATTGGCTAGCTTCACTAAGCATAATCTGCTCTAGTGCCATCCATTTTCCTGCAAATTCCATGATTTTGTCATTTTTTAGTGCTGTATAATACTCCATTGTGTATAAATGCCACATTTTTTTTATCCATTCATCTATTGAAGGGCATCTGGGTTGGTTCCACAGTCTAGCGATTGTGAATTGTGCTGCTATGAACATCGATGTAGCAGTATCCCTGTAGTACGCTCTTTTAAGGTCTTCAGGGATGGGAAGAGTTTTTCAATGGAATTTTTTCAAGGCAAATAAAATAAAATAGTGTAAATGGAACTGGGCCCGATGTTCAAAAGCAGAAAGAAGAGTAAATGAATTAAATAAAAAAAGAGCCCCTGGAGGGAGGAAGTAAAGCAAGTTACTCAAGGTCTGTGTGGTGATAAGCTACCTGAGAAATGCACTGAAGGAGGGCTTCAGTCTCTACCTACCTGTCTGACACTGCAAATGTACTATGAGTCTTTCATCACTAAAAAAAAAAAAAAAAAAAATGAAAGAGACATAGTTTCCAATAGTCGAATGACCAGTATTTTTTGGCTGAGAGTCCAGGGAAAGTAGTCTGGAGACACAGATGAAATGTGTATATTTTTTATTAAACTGTAATTAAAATGTAACATTTTCTTTGATAAGGAATGTAGATAATAATAAATCATAGTAGTATTGACAGAAATTGCTAGCCACCTGTAGAAAACAAAAGTATTTTCCTATTATGTTACATGTATTGCAGATGTCTTTTAATATTATACATATTACTTTATCACAGATGGATATTTTTATATTTATATAACTTTCAAAACTGTATTTTTTAAATTCACATATGTGTACATGTTTGTGTGTGTATGTAATTTTTAAAATTATTTTCTGAGTAACATTTCCTGGGTTCCAACAGACTGCCTGAAGACTTTATTGCAAGAAAATTAATGATATCATATGTGCCTCACACTCTGGTGTGATATAAACAAGACAGGTATCCCTCTAACTCATTTACAAGTAATGCAAGAGAGGAAAGATTTATGTGACCTTGTTTAAAGTCACATAAATGGAGCTAGATATAGAAGCCCAGGGCCTTGTGTACTTTTCATGTTTTCTCAGATGTTCACTTGAGCACCTCTGACATCTTGAGCTGCCAGATTGGTACAATTTCTCCCTAGTTAAAAATCTTTTAAACACAATCTAGGTTCTGAACTATACTGATCTATACTTCTCAAACACTTGGGGACAGCGCTCTAAATGAATTCTTGGAGAACCAGGCTAGGTCAAATTTCTATTCCTCCTTAGTTGTACTAGATTTGAACTCAATTAGTTGCTTTGATACTTCCCTTAGCATGACCTCAACTCTGAGCTAAGGATCAGGCGAATAGCATACTCTGAGATGGGCAATACAACAGTTAAAAATACAGGTTTGAAATAGGATACAATCCACTGAACAGTTTTCACTGTAGTTCGCTCTTACCATACTATAAGACTTGAGGGGACTTTGAAGTCCACATTGAAAACTACAATTGTTTGAATCAAATGCAACAAGATATTCTATGAAATTAGGATAGATAGTTGCATTAGCCTCATGGATACCCAATGGCAGATGAACCATGCCTGCTTGGGAGTTCAGAGTTAGTTCAGATGATCCTCCAGAATATTATCTGTTCATCCAGAGCTTATCCAAAGGATCTGAATTTCATCATCATCCAAAATTCAGCTGACACTCATGTGAGAATTTACTTTCCCATGAGATTTCTCTTTCTACTCTTTGCCAAAAATATTTCACTTACTCTGTCAAGGTCATTCATCTGACAGGTCCAAAAGATTCTGGAAAACAAAACAAAAGCAAGCCTAAAATTAAATAACAATAAATTTAATCTAGTTGTGTAGAATTAACTTCCCAAGTGAATTCTGCAGGCCTGTAAATAATTGTGTCCTGATACATATGTGAAAGATGCTTATAGGTGTAGTTATTTAATGTATTTATACTGGAAAATAATATCTTGCTCATTCCTGCTGTGTTGTGCAAAATCTAGATTCTACCATGAAATAGAAAAATGAGCGAGTTGGATGGGGTTAGAAAAAAAGAGCCACAGAGATAAGTGAAGCCTGAGAATTTATATCTAGGAGTAAATATTCAAAGGACCAGGATTGTTCATCATGGATGAGAAAACAAAACAAAAAAAAAAAAAAACAAGGGTAACTAAGTAATGTGATACATAAGAATAAAAGAAATAAAAACAAAGATGGGAAAAAAATTCAAGCAAGAAGAGAGAGCAACTGTGGTTCATTTACCCTGAGACCAAGACCAAAGGAAAACATTGTAAACTGCTGTGAGAAATTGACTGATCTTCAACTTGTTCAATTTCAGGGTGAATTACTACGGGGGAGTGTGTAATCTCTTCTATAAAAATCTTTATTGAAACATCATTTTCTCCCTGACAACATTTAAATGTGCTTTATATTGATTTTAAGAGAGGTCCTTACTTTAACGACTCCCAATATTCTGTGCTTTATTCCATGACAAGAACAAATTCATCACAAAGAAATTTTGCCTAACTATCATCTACGGAGTTCTGAATATGTCAAAGTACCCCTTGTACTCTTTCATTCTTTGTGAAATACAAAAAATATCACCCATCTTATACTGTTGTTGGGAGGGCTAAATAAATTAAAATGAACAAAGTAGATGAATCCACAGCAGGAAATTAATACATTTGTTTTTTCCTTTGTAATCTGTCTTTGACTCCTCTAGGGTTTTTGGGTAACTGCTCACCTGAAAACTTAACAATTGTTAATATGTTTTTCTAATTACCTGCAAATTGCAATTCAACTTCTGGAAGTTTCCTTTAATTTATTTCTGTTAGATAAGTGAATTAAAGGAAAGAAAAGAAATCCTGCTTATAGAAACTGCCATATTTTAAAAGGTATCAGATTGAGAAATCCACTATATAAAATGAAGAGTTCAGGTAGTAATGGCTAGAAAATCTTGCATCCCCAAAAAGGTATATCATTTCTCAGATCTACCTTCAAATTCACTAAATTTGCTGCATAAATTTTGATTTCAAAATAAAAATTATAGTTATCCATGTAGGCACTTGAGCCTGTCTCATGACAATCATCATGGTTAAGATACCTTGCAATGACCCGAGCTATGGCAGTAATGTTTACTATTGTTCCCCAAATATCCATGAGCTTCTTCACATTTCACAACCTACTTGCTCTCATATTGGACCATGTGACTAGTTCTTGCCAATAATCTATGAGCAGAAGTGATATATCTCACTTCTAGTTCAAAATATAAATAGTGATCTAGGATTATAACTTCTTCACATGTCACTTCTACAGAGCTGTGGTTTACATAACCATGAGTTAAGAAAGTCTCTGTAAAACCTCCATACTACAGAGATGCAGCCACATCAATGTTTATTAGCAGCTCGACTCACAATAGCCAAACTATGGAAACAAGCTAGGAGCTCTTCAACATATGAATGGATAAATAAATTGTGATATATACACACACAATGGAATATTACTCAGCCTTAAAGAAAAATGAAATAAGGCATTTTCTGGTAAATGAATGGAACTAGAAAATATCATACTAAGTGAAATAATCCAATCTCAAAGGCCGAATGTTTTCTATAATATGTGGATGCTAATTCACAATGGGGGTGGGCTAAGGAAGAATAGAAGTACTTTGGATTAGACAGAGTAGAGTGAAGGGAGGGGTTATGAGGGGATGAATCAGACATTATTACCCTATGTGCATACATTGTTAAGCAAATGGTGTAACTCTACATCAAGTACAATCAGAAGAATGAGAAGTTATACTCTATTTATGTATGACATGTCAAAATGTACTCTACTGTCATGTATAATAATTAGAACAAATTTAAAAAATGGGGAAAAAAAAAGAAAGCCTCTGTAACACATGCTGATTGGATAACTGAATTTCCAGAACTGTGCAGTGCTCAGCATGAGCAATGAGTAGAATTGAAAGAGTTAAAGATTGTCGACCTACCTGACTCTTAGTTCTAATAATACTTGAGATAATAGTTGAGATAACATTTCTACTGAATTCTCAAGTCTCCCGATGAGAGCCATTCTTGAAAACAGACCAAATCATTATGTTGTAGTTAATGGAAAGAAGGTACTGTTTTACTTATTGATTCATAGGAATTTGAAATCATCTATCAGTTACAGTCCTACCCACTAATTACATTTATCACAGAGATTTTACTTTTAACTGTGAATACAAGCCTGATGTGGTGGCAGCAGCCTATAATTCCAGATACTCCAGAGGCTGAGGTAGCAGGATCAGAATTGCAAAGGCAACCTAACTATCTCAGCAAGACCCTGGATCAAAATAAAAACTAAAAAGAGCAGGGGATGTAGCTTAGTGAGAGAGTGCCATAGGGTTCAATCCCCACTACTACAAATAATAGTAATAATAATAATAACAACAACAATGTAAAATAATGGAATAAATAAGTAAAAACCATGAGCATCACATGATCTTTAAACAACTATATGAAGTGGGTTTATATGAATGCTCACCCACTCACACGTATAAATAGAATCCTATGTTTACTTGGTATTAAGGAAATCATAATAATATTTGTACTTTCTCAGTATTTTCCCCATTTACATGTTGTATAAACCTATTTAGGCAAAGAATCATTTGCATATGTGGATATACAAACATTAGTTGGGAGTCTTGTAATTTTATAAAACAAACATTTACACAGAACATACTACATAATCAAGGGAATTTTTTTTGTTGTTCATTTGCTATAGTAGAAAAAAAGATTTATGCTTTTAGAACTTTGGTTTTCTGAAATAAATAATATTCAGGAATTGCGCAACACTTAGATTCTGGGTGAACAAAATTAACATACATAAAGATTTATAGGGTAAACAAAGCTCTCTTCACTACCATAATCTTATCTCTTTAATTCTTCTAATTACCAGAGGTGGCACTATTTATCCTCACTTTACAACAGCTAAAATAAAGCTTTCATAGTAAGAAAAGATGGAATTAGAACTCATATCTAGATCAGGATCACTTATTTATAGTATTTATCTACCACACACTAACAATATCTCCCTGCCCTGTTGTCTGGGTCATGGCAAAAACTCATGGTGTGCTCAAGCACAGGTAAGTAAATGGAATGTAATAAGTGGACTCTTGGAAGGTATAAAATGTGGCCAAAGGAAACCACTGGATGATGAGACATCCAGGAGTCCAAAATAGTAGAGAAGACTTAAGAACCCTTAGATCTGAAGGAGCGAGATTGGAACGCAGTTATAAGAACCATCAAGAGCCACCAGATATAAAGAGCATCCCCCTGAAACACTGTATCCTTGATAAAGAAATGACAACACCACCAACGTGTAATCTCTCCTTCCAATTGGAGATTTATTTACTCACTCTGTGTTATCTATAGTCCACCTCCAACTAAGAACCAAGGGCAAAGGAGCCTGGTATATGCTGTCAACTTGGGTCAGCATCCCAGAAAAGGGAAGAATGAGTCTGAAAGAGCAACAACAACCATAATCGAGTCTTTGTGACAACCACTTTCACAGAGAAAACACTTAGAAACACTTGTATTGTAATAAACTTTATCATTTTGAAAGTCAGGCTGGAAGTGTAATAGAAAATTTAATTAAGTTTGGGATGAACCATTTTCCTGGGGAAGGGTTTTTCACATATTACTCAGAAAACAAAGCTGGGTGTGGAAGGAAAGAGTCTCTCAAGGCTAGCAGGTGTACAATTCTGAGGAGAATAGCCAAGAAAAAATATGAAAACTGACAAAGGAGGAAGGCAAGGGATTGACTGAGGTACGTTGATTATATGAGTCAGAAAAGATAATCATAAAGCTGTTGACGAAATGCAGCTGGGGATAAGACATGTCATTGATAAGTGCACAGGCTAATTTTGCTTTCATTATTATTCATAGTTTTGTGGAAAAATAAGCCTGTCTCTATTAACCAGAGTAGGGCACTCTGGCTTTTAAAGAAAAATAATGAGTTCTGAGTGTGTTCATGGAACAAGGTTCATATGAACTTAAGCGAGAAATTCTGTGTTACATGCATTCTTTATGTCCTCTAGCCCTCTTTAGTACAGCTCAATTGCATTTTGATGAGGATATAATGAGACCAACATACCTGTTGAAAAGGAAGAAAGCAAGAGAATCTCTAGCTAAAAATCCAAGGATGTTAATAATGAATAAAAGCTTTGATTCAGTTGCATGATACAAGCTGAAAAGGTAACAGCGACTCATTGATCAAGCACTCAAGCTCCCCCAGAAGAGAATGATTTGAACAAATTCAATATTTTAACTAGGCTAAGTCCAATTCAGGGTTGCTAGACCTTTGCCTATAAAAACTAGACAAGTTCTCACATCCAGAAGCATCCTCATCTTATCTCTTTAATTCTTATCTACCATAATCTTATCTCTTTAATTCTAATTACCACACTTGCAAGTTCACAGCAAAGGTAAGTTCAAATAAACCTCCAAAATTAATTCATAGCCAAATCATGTTAAAATGATTTGAATTTCATCAGCCATATATAATTCTTCAAATTAACTGACACACTGTACCTTCTTGAAAACACTACTGGTTATTCTCACAATAAGGGATCCTAGTGTCTCCCCCACCTTATCATTCTCCTCTTACTTTCAAGAATTTTTTACCCAAAAACCTTTCTTCCTAGTATCAATATCTTCAGCAATTTTGACCCTAATATACTCAAGGAATCCACGGATGGAAATGTTGAATAGAAAGTACAAAAAAAAATGTATCCTTTGTTGTATGTTTTAACAGAGTCTTCAAAGTAGAGTTCAGGAGCAAAGTAAAGTTTCACCATTACAAACATTGCTTATTTCAAATAATGTTTTAAAAGAATTTCAACTTAACCAATTACTCTGTATGTTGGGTGGCTTCATACAACACTCTCATTTCCAGCCCTTCTTTGTATGGTAGCAGAATTGACCTCAGCAAGCCTACATTCCTGATGGAACAACCCAAGAAATATTGGAGTCATGCTGTGTTACAGATGAGGCTGTAGCCTCAGGACCCCCCAACCAATGGTTTTACTCTGCTCAAATTCAGTTATATTTCCTGCCAGACCCCTAGTAGTATTTATTTTGTCAAAAAAACAATTCAGGCCACAATGATTTGTGATGCATGGTAATTTCAATTTTACATTGTGGACAGAACTGCACTTCCAAGGAATCCACAGAAGATACCAGCATAGTTCTTTAAGGTCCCATGAAGACCTACGTAGACTATTCCAGTACTGCTCACCAATCTAGATATCCCACTAACAAAAAGAAAGACATATTTGTGTAAATTATTGACCTTTGTTTCTTGTTTGTTTTACTAACACTTACATTTAGTTCAGTAAACCACCTGAAGTAATCAGAGCTTGGAGTTCCATTTGAAATCAGTGGATGATCCAAAGACAGACAAATTTATATTAAAAAATGGACCAGATTTTACTGTGTAAACCATATTACCAAATATTGCTTTCTGTTCTTGAATAATGGCTCCCCAATTAAGCATAAAAGCAACAATAGCAATTTGGCTGTCATTTGTTTTCCAAAAACCATCTGGCTCCATGTCTGTTCATTGTATCTGGGTGTTCCTGTCACCCTGACATCCGGGCCAGTCTTGAAGTTGCACAATGCAAGTTGAGGAAGCAAAAGAACCGCTACTTAAATTGGTTTATTTGAATTTATCCTGATCTGTTCTTCTTAATTGTTAGAATTTTCCATGGCTTGGGGCCATTTTTTGCTTTGACATTACCATAGGTCATGCAAAATAAATTGAATTTCCTCATTAGTATCCACAATAGAACTTACTAAGAGCTCTTACTTTTTTTTTTTTTTTGTGCCAGGGACCCATGTCATTGGGTATAGTCTATGGACATATCTCAGAATAACATTTATAAATACATAAGATAAATTCATAGATGTATAAAGCTAGAAATTATACTGAAATATAGACATCAAAATACCAAAATGTGATATATTAATATGTCATATACATGCCTATTTATTAATACAGTGGCTGTAATCATTTTAAATTTGTGATGCATGATAATTGTATGTATCATTTTAAATATATTACATAATAATTATAATAATTTTCAAGTATGGATGTGCTTAATGATATTCTGAGTTATTTGCAACAATATGTAAAAGAATGACTGAATAGGGGTCCTGTTGGCATGTGATTAGCTGCCTATATTAAAATTAGAGGAAATGCTAAATTTTACTTAGAGTATGATTAAATATTTTTCTATTCATATCCATAAGCTCTTGAATTCTATTAATAGACCCTTTGGAAGTATATGGACCTTGGATTAAGAATATTAAGGCTTAGATTAATGTTATAAAAAGCAAACAGATTGTGTTGGTGACAAGACTGGTGTGGGTATGTTTGTAAAAACAGCTCCATTCATTGAGCCATACAAAGGAATAAGTGAATATAGTAAGACAGTTTGAAATGATAACATTATTAATTCCATTATCTACTTAGACAAAGACAAGAAACTACTTCAACTTGCTATTTCCCAGTTTGCTTGTCGGTCTTCCTCCCATTGAACTAGCGATTGTGTTGTTCTCAAATTAACAGTCAGAAAACAGCTTTGGAAACGGGGCTCACTGTATGGTAGACATTAGGGGTGCCTCAAAAATCTCAGATGTGAAATAATGCAAGTAAGTTTATATGTGACATGTTTGGGCTACAAGAATCTTAATCTAATTGGTGCACTAATCCCCTGATAGGGCTTACTTGAGGGTAATTGAAGGCAGGTAGGATGCAGTTGGAGGAGGTGGGTCATTGGGGGTATGCCTTTGGGATATAGATTTTGTCCTTTATGAGTGGAGTTTCTGTCTGCTTCCTGGTGCCACGTTCCCAGCTGCTCTTCTACCATGTACTCTTCCACCATGATGTCCTGCCTCAGTTCAGGTCCTGAGGAATGGAGTCAGCCATGTATGAACTGTGAACCCCCAAGTAAACTTTCCTCCTCTAAAATTGTTCTTTTCAGGTCTCTTGGTCACAGCAGCAAAGAAGCTGACAGATCCTCTCACTCTGATGGGTTCACGAAATACGTATAGAATTCAAAACTGACACATCAGTCCAGCAGGCAGGCTGACAACCTTCAGCCAGCGTTGTGCTTTATAGACACACAGTACAGTCATGTCAATGTGCACTCGGACTCTGTCTGATTTGGGACAAACCCCATTCCAAACAGGAATTGCAGCTTGTCATTCTGTCCAGTTTTGCTTCCCCTCTGGTATCAGCCACGTCTTCGCTTTTTCCTTTCTGAGTTTCTGTCTGACTCTAATCATGACAGAGTGGGGAAAAGATTAAAAAACAAAACAAAACAGGGAGAGGCCTGGCAGATCAGCACTTTATATTTTGCCTATGCACCATACAAATAGATCATACACTACTTAAGGACCCATAAAAGAGTTAAAAGAAAAAAAAATAAGACTCACTCTGTATGGAAAAGAAAAAACCTAAATAGATGTTTGTGAAAAAGATCCTCTCAGACAAAACATTTTTAGAACAGTTACTCACCATATCATAGCACTCAATAAATGTTTATTATTTTTTCCTCAATAATAACAACAACTTGTTAAAATCCTGTCCAACCAATCTGAAAGCTAAGCCGAGGAGGAAGGGGATGCTTGTCATTGCCTCCTCTTCTTTCAAGTCACCGCAAATATTATGCTCTTGCTATTTTGTTTAACTTGGGCTGAATTCACTTTATAGAGTAACGGGGAGGGAGACTTGGGTCCATTAAGAATCAACTTCAAAAACCCTCTGGCTTTGGGGCTTTCTTGTGTTATTCCACCTCAAACCAGAGGATATGAAAGATGGGAAGATTAGCGAGGGTTTTTTGCCCTGGCTGTTCTTTTACTGAATGGCTTCATAAATGCCAGTTGAAATAATTATCAAGCCATTATGATGATTTGCATTAAAAATGGTAACTTAAGCAAGGAGTCCCTGTGTGTGGAGAAGGGCAGCGGAGGGGGTAGCATGTAATGTTATAAAAGGGCCATTGAAGTCATACCAGTTTCCTGGCTTCCCGAGGATTACCACACAGTAGTTCACAAAAAGGTTATTCTTCCAACTCTATTTATACTCACAGTACTTACAGTGCACGCTCCCAGCACACCCATTCCTGGTATTGATTTGTGCCCATGCCCAAATTATCATCTGGCACAGACATGGCAGAAACTTCTGGAGACAGTGATGCAATGCTTGGAAGGTGGCAGAACAAAGACAGGGCCTCTTCTTATCAACTCTTCCCTTTGCTCCTCACTTCAAAACACCAGAGGCCCTGGGTACTCTTTCCTTCTTTTTTTCTTTTTTGCTCCGCTGTCTTATTAAAACCAGTGGCTTACCCTCCTTACCCTTTGAGCACCTACTTAAAATGCTAGGCGGGATATTATAGGGATTAGACTTTCATTTAATTTACTACTTTTCTCATTCAGGGAAGAAGTTACCTTATAAATGATACTATAAGCATGATTAAATGATGATTTGTAAATATTCCACTCCACTGGGAGAAGGACTTGGTAGAAGAGAGGAGAGTGTGGTACCTGACTCTGCTAACACCCGGATAGCAGTTCTGAGAGGTATAGAGAGAGGAACACAGTCCAGGAGGGGCACTATGTAGCCTTAGAAGCTGTTGTACAGGTCATATCTTAAACAGTTGCTGAAGATGACCAAAGACAAGCCATGGGGCAGGTCAACTGAATCAGTACCACTGGTTCTCATACTTGAGTGTCTGGAATTTCCCTAGGAGGTGGTTAATGATTTGGGTTTATAGAGCCCATCTTAGAGAATCTGGTTCAACTAATTTGTGTGGAACTAAGAATCTGTGCTAATAAGCACCAAGGTGACTCTGTTGAGCAAATAAACACTGCTCCATACAATAAGGATTTGAATGATTCAGAGCAAACATGTCAGAAGAAAAAATTACAACAAATTCATCTGAAATTATCAAAGTGGCTTTAATTCATGATTCTACAGGCAGGCAGTACCTTAATACATAAAATAGAATGCATATTCTGATGATCTGATGAAGAAGGTTTGGCTCTATAGACATCAAAGGGCGGAAGAAAGCTGAGATGCAGAACGATTAGATTGGTTATTTCAAAATTACTCTTCTTATAAGGTCAAAACAGAGGGGATTTCTGAATTGCACTAACTCAGGTTGACAGGAATCGCCTCATTTTCTGTTTGTTTTGTTTTGAAAAGTGACCTGTGTGTTAGTTAGCTTTTAATTGCTGTGACCAAAATACCTGACACAAATGGCTTGTGGGAGGAAAGATTTATTTTGGTTCACAGTTTCAGAGGTTTTACTCCATGGTCAGCCGACCCCATTGCTCTGGGTGAGCTGAGGCAGGGAATTGTGGCAGAAAGGCACAGGAGGAGGTGGGAAAGAAAGGCACCAGAGGAGGAAAGCTGCTCAGCTCACAGCAGCCAAGTAGTAGAGAGAGAAGAAAGAGCTGGTGACAAGATACAGTTCCCAAGGACATAACCCCAGTGACCTACTTCCTCCAGCCTTGCCTCACCTTTTTTTAGTTCCTACCACCTCCCAGTAGTTCATTCAGCAGTCAGTGGATTAATCCACTGATGAGGTCAGAGTCCTCATGATCCAGTAACATCCCAGAAGCTCCACATATAGCTATTGCTGCACTGGAGACCCCATCATTCAACACATGAGCTTTTTTGTGGGAGGAGCTAGTAGGGATTTAACTCAGAGGAGCTTGGCCACTGAACCACATCCCCAGCCCTATTTCGTATTTTATTTAGAGAGGGGGTCTCACTTGTTTGCTTAGCGCCTCACTTTTGCTGAGGCTGGCTTTGAACTCATGATTCTTGATTCTTCTGCCACAGCCTCCCGAGCTGCTGGGATTACAGGCATGCACCACCACGCCCGGCCACACATGAGCTTTTGAGGACATTCACATCATAACCTGCTTTCCTGTTCATTTGATTATGTGGAACTTAGCACAAATAAGTCCATTCAGGTCTAGTCTGTTCTGCTTGGATCTAGTACAGGAAACTAGTCTAAAATAATGGCCTCCCATAAACATTATTTTAAAAAAATCAAGAAAAATGGCAGATAGATCAATGCATTCTGAAAAAGTAGACTCTTTAGCTACTCAGCAATTACATTGAAAAAAGATCTTGTGAGCACTTTAGAAGACCACCTCAGGCTCATTTCTAGTAACTACACTATGAAGAAGATCCTGACTTCTAATACCTTATTAAAATAAAATTAACCCTTTTCTGAACTTTGTACAATGGAGTCCTTAAAAATATAATTTTATATCCTCTTTTGCTCAATATTGTATTTGTGAGATTTGCCCAAAATATTGGGTATAGTTATAATGCACTCTTTATTTTCTTTAAAAAAAAAACAGATTTTTTTTTATTCAGTTTGAGATAGGTAAATCTTCTGGAGGAAAGCATCTGAGTGTCTTTTAAATCCTTATTTTTAGCTTTTTGATATTGTTAATCTTCCTTCCAATAATGAGTCAGATAGCTGTTGCCAAGTGTTCAATACAGTCCCCCTCTGACATGTGCAAAATTTATTTTAATTTTTAGGCATTTATTTAATTAAATCTGTGTAAACAAGAACAGTAACAAAAAATCCATGATTGACTAGGGAAACATAATAGTACAGACTTCAGGAAATAAGTAAATGTGAAGGAAATATCTGGGCCTAAATCATTTCAGACTTTTACTTGAGTGTTGATCCATGGTAAGAATTTGTGTTCAGATTAACTTTCAAGTGGTTTTGGATGACACTTCTCAGAAGACAGGGTCCTTCCTGCTCCTGGGTTCCAGAGCATTTGTATGTGCTGCTCCATATGGCCTCGGCTCCTCAAGTTCATTCCCTGGAAACAGATGATCCAGAACGGCCTGTTGTTGAAATCCTGAACTTACCATTCGGTAAAGGAATTTCCTCTGATATACCCTCTTCCATTAAATGTGGTATATTTAGTGATAACATCAAAGCTTGAGGCATTAATTATCTAGGTGAACATCCCTAGGTGTCCCTGTGAAGAAAGGCTAGGAGGTCCCATTGGTCATGTGCTCACTTCTTATCATTGTTCTTTATTTGCAGATTAAAGGTACACTGGAAGTTAGAATCCCATTTTCATATATGTGTGTGTATATGTTGAGAGCCATCCATGGGCTGTGTGTGCACAATATTGGCTGTGTGTGCACAGCCTATCTGGTGTCTGGAAATTTCCAGTGGACATTTCCTCTAGTTGACCACCCAGACACATTTTGAGCCCTATTCAGCTCTGCCAGGTCCCACACAGCAACTGGAGATGGGGTGAACTGCTACAGCTATGTAGCCATATTGAGATGGGTGTGACCTGTCAAGATGCCAATCAAGTTGCTGACTGTAAGACAACTCAAGACTCGGCCCCTGAAACCTTATACCTGCCTTTGATGTACCCCCTTAAAGAAACCACAGGAGCCATTTTCTAATTGTATAGCTCCAACTTCTGTGTGGACTGGACCTATCAGGGGCTCCAACTTTTGAAGATATCTTTCTGACTTTGTCTTTTGTTCTTCACTAATTATTCTAGACTTTAATATTTTGGGGTGGCTTACATTCTCCTGAGCTGGAAGAAGACACCCCTAATGAGGCACTGGCTGCCTCCCATGTGTATATACATATGGGTATATACATATGAGTATATACCTATGAGATATTTTGTATATAGCAATTTTGGGAGCTGGAAATTGAACCCAGGGTCTTGAACTTGGTAGGCAAGCAGGCAAGCACACTACCACTGAGCAACATCCCCAATCCCCCAATCTTTTCTATATTTTATAATTAATTTTGGCATTAAATTATTTCAGGATGAGCCACACAGGTTGAAGGAGAATGGAGAAAATGTAAACTTAACATCACAATTCTAAGATGACCCATATAGAATCTATAGTAAGCAATAGCTTACTATATTATTATTATTATTATTATTATTATTATTATTATTATTCCATTAGATTATATGTTCAATAAGAAATACCTTAAGCCCCACCTTGGCTATACATTTCCTAGACCTTCTATCAGCCATGTTTATTGTCAGTGATGCTTGCTATTCACTCCTCAGTAATTGCATCAAAACACTGGAGGTAAACTGTTGTGCAATATGAACAAATGTACCCATTGGTTGTCAGTGAAAAATCCTCTTATGGGAGCCTCTTGAGATATTATTCAACATTTTAGATTTCCATGATGATATTTCATCCTCATTTGTATTTTCCAAGACAGAGTCGAAGCTGAGGTTTTAGGTGCAATTTATTAGGAAAGCCAGGTGCCTTTTGCACATACTTGTAATTCTAGTGGCTCAGAAGGGTGAGGCAGGAGGATCACGAGTTCACAGACAAACTCAGCAACTTAGTGAGACCCTAAGCAACTTAGGGAGACCTTATCTAAAAATAAAATACAAAAGGGGCTGGGGATGTGGCTCAGTGGTTAAGGGCCCCTGGATTCAATCCCTGGTACCAAAACAAAAACAAGAAAAACCTCTCTGGAAAAAGCAGTCGGGGACTGAGGGACTCAGTGAGGAACTGGAGAAAAAGTGCTTGATGTTTCAGACATAGCTTGAGACTTTTGGAAATTTTGGAGTGTAAATAACACCACAGGTACTTAAAGTTCTCCAAGTAGATGAGGCAATTCTATTGCCTAAGGGAAAAACAACTGAAGATTGAGAAATAGAAGCCGGGAGGTAGGTTTATACATCTGGCTAAAGGAATCCAAGGCGATCTGAGCAGGACATGAAGTATCTGCTATATGATTTAATTATTGTTACTATTTCAATACTAATAACAGAAAAATGGTATGTGCATAGTTTCGCCAAGAAACATAAGTGCAGAAATCCATGTTAGAATCATTGGAAAATATGGACGGGTCAGCCATGATGCAGTCAAAGAATTCAGAAATGATGCAGATCTGTAATGTATTATAGATTGACATGCCAGGGTGTTTCTTGGAATTAAATTAAAAGCAATGGCTCTGAATACTAGAAAAAGAATAAATCTACCAGAAAGAGGAATCAAAATGATCTTAGCAAAACAGGGAGATCAGAATTCCAGTGGTGATGTTTCTGACTTCAATATTTTGGGTGGACCTTGAATCATTTGAACAACTGAAAGGCATTTGAAGTTCATAAGGCCAACTCTGGCTAGGCACGGTGGTGCACACCTGTAATCTCAGCAATTCAGGAGGCTGAAGCAGGAGGATCACAAGTTCAAGGACAGCATCAGCAATTTAGCAAGGTTATAAGCAATTTAGTGAGATTATGTCTCAAAATAAAGTAAAAAAATAAGGGGGAGGGGGAGGATGTGAGGATGTGACCTCAGTGGTTAAGTGCCCCTAGTTTGAATCTCTGGTAATCCTCTCACCAAAAAAATAAAAAAAATCAACTGACATAATTTCTCTATTTCCATCCCCATTCCTCTTCATAACACTCTAGTTGACATCACCTGGACATGTAGAGCTTGTACTGCAAATAGGGGCACTGAACAAAGCTACTTTATTTCTCTTAACATTTATGTCTCATTGTTAGAAGGAGAGAATAGCATTCAACCCCTAGGATTTGTGTTGGAATTAGATGAGTAAAGTACACATCAATTATATGGCCTCTGACAGGTGCTCAGTAAAATATTGACTAGTAATATCACTAAAAGTGTCAAAAACTGAAGCTTATGTGGTCACTTTCCTGGTTACTGTTGCTGGCTAATAAAGTACCATTGCCTAGTCATATGAGCTAATCATTTTATTATGCTTACAACTCCTGTAGGTCAGGAATTGAGGCAATACAACATGGGTGGGTGGTTTCTTTCTGTCCCATAGTTTCAGAAGCTTTATCTAAGGACACTAGGTTGCTTCGGATGACTCAAAAGCTGGGTCTACAATTCTCTGGAGGCAACTTCTCTCACACATCTGGAAGTAGATACTGCCTGTCATCTGGAGGTCTACTGGGGTCGTCAGCTGGAAGAACTCACATAACCTCTCTATGTAGGGTGGGCTTCCTCCCAGCATGCTGGGTGCAGGACAGTCAGCCTTCCTAGGTGGCAGCTCAGGGCTCCAAAGAAAGCAGCCCAGTTAATAAGCTTAGTGTTCTATTGCAAGGTAGGGTGAAGGACTCAGTGAATAATGAGGTAGGATACATTTCCAAATAACTAGGAAAGGAGATTTCAAATGTTCTCACCACAAAGAAATGATAAATGTTTGAAGTGATGTTTATGCTGACCACCCTAATTTGATCATAAAAATATACATGGATATCTGAATATATGTTGAACCCCACAAATATGTACAATTATTATTTGTTAATTTAAAAACAAATAAACAGAAAACCAAATGGGTCTAAAATTTGACAGATGCATGTCCCAAATGAAAGAGGACATGAACATGAGTCATGTCAGATTACATAAAGCATATTTTTTGACTACCTTATCCACAATAAAGTAGATGTTATCAATTGTTCTCTACAGTTGCACCTATGTAAAGAATTCTTACAATTTAATTTTAGATTTTTTTTCTAGCAATCCAAAGCAATCAAAGGAATTCAACAGCATATAGTCTTAGCCTGGTAGGAAGCTCTGCTGTTATTGAATATTCTGAGATCAAATACAAATTCAGACAAAGGGCATCTTACTCACTGATAGAATCTTGCCTGACCTATAGAATTTTTGCTTCTCCCACTAATTTACAGCAGAAAAAGATCTATAGCATGCAAAAACCCTAAGTAAAAGCTGTATTTTAATAATTTTACTTCCCTGAACATTTTTGGTTAAGTGAATAAAAACTCTGATTTTTAGAGGGTAACATTTTCCACACTGCATTCCATGGAAAAATACTCTCTTATGACATGGCAATAGTTATTCTTTGCAAAATGCATGCATATCAGACTTTTAAAATTATGAAGCTGGGTTAAACAAAACTAACTTGGATTCTTTATTATAAGGAGTTTTAGAATTTTTATTTTGGTAAAGGTTGTTGTGAAATTCCAAGTGGTAGATATAATTTGCAGCTTATTCCAAATATATTTAAAAAGAGGCAGAGTTATTGCTTAATAGAATGAGCTTTGTGAAATGCCAGATGAGACAATTGATATGGATCATAAAGGGCGACTAAAGGAGGAGATCATTCCAAGTAGAGAACACTGTATTTGTATCTCTTTGCATAACTAATGCAATCAAGTCTATTATGTAATAGGTTACCTAGTTGGTCAAGCTGATGCAAAGGGAAGCTTGCTGTTACATGCTACGTGCATGTGCCTATGTATGCTTCAGTAGCTTTTACTGGTAATATCTGTAGGAATTACAATACAAAGAGATAAAAGTCCATTTTATATCATTCAGTTCCCTTCCCCATTGATTTTTATCCTCAATTAAGTCCATTTTTATGTTCCCTAAGTCCCATTTCCTTTTCATTCCTTCTCTTTTAAGTATGTTAATAAAACAAGCAGTGACATAATTAAGAGAGAACATTTAAAAACAATTGGAATTCCAGCTACCAAATGATACAACCATTGTATAAATCATCAACAATTGCACTAGTATTGGACAACAACATTAAAAACAGTGGACTTCCTAGGAAAATATTGCTTTCATGTGCATAATTTGAGAAAAATGCTACACAACTAAATGATAAAAACATAGAATTTGAGAATAGTCTAAAATTGTAGTACTTTTTTTCCCCCATTGCTTGTGGTAGGTAACAGGAAAAAGTGAAAGTAGAAAAATGTGTTATTCAATTAAATATTAGTCTAATCATAGTCTCCCAACACTTGAAGATATCTAAGGAAGGTTGATAAATGGCCCCTGTCCAACCCCCATTGTAATCACACTTTTGTTAAGCAACCTTATCGGTCCCTTGTACTTCAAATCTAGGGACAGCCATGTGACTTTATTTGATGGATGTTAACAATCACTGCTCAAGAACATGGTGGAAAAGCACTTGAGAAACATGGCTTGCTCTTTCTCTTTTATCTTTCTCTTCACCCTAATAAAATGTGGAGACTAATCTGCTTAACAATGAGAGACAAAAATAAAGGACAGAGCTGGGTCCCCTTAATGCCCTCTTGGAAAAGTAGCCTAGACCAGTTGATGGACAGCTGATGCCCAGACATGAGTGAGCCTGGCCAAGGTCAGCATCACCATGCTATGCTCAGCTCTCATTATAGATGTGAACAGAACATGCCACTAAGGTTTTATATTGTCACTTATCCATCATTACTCAGGTGTTGTAATAGAACAAGATCTTTAAAATAATATTGATCAACCCCATTATTTAATATAGACTCAGGCAATTAAGCCAATTCTCCTGATGAGATCTGAGTTCATGTTTAAGCTCTTTGTTAAGCAGTTGTTCAATTATTAGCAAATCACAATCTCCCTGAGTTGATCCTCTCTAAAATCATATTGCCTTCTTTATTTACTCTGATTGAATATAAAAGCATCATTCAAAATTTTTATTATCATGGTAAATTCTGAGCAGCTCGAAAGTTTGGGTAAAAAGTCAGTTGGAAAACCATAGAATTGGAATATTTGAGAGCAAGAAATTTATTGCTTGGTACATTTGCATATGCTCAGAAAACGAATAAACGAATGACTACTAGTTAAGGTTTCCAGATCAATAACTGTTAGCACTTTAGATTTAAGAGTAGGCATTATTGACATCCTGACAATTAGAGTTTTACCCCATAAAAATAAAATGAGAAAACAGGCAGCCAGCTCATTTGGAAGATCATTTTATTGTACAGAAACATGGATGAATGCAGAAGGAAGAGCCAAGTTATAAACCTTACCTTCTTGAGAGAAATCATTTCTGATGGGAAGAAATATCAAAAGTAAGGATCAGGTGGAAGGCAAATTACAATCTTATATTGCTGCAATTTAAATAACAGATTAAAATTTACAAGATCAGTTACAATTTTAACAACATAGTTAAGTTGTCTGGGATATACACTCAATTAGAGTAGTCCCCTCTTAAATTCAGTTTCACTCTCCATGATTTCAGTTACCAGTGATCAGTTATCATCTGAGTAGATCAAAAGTTTTAGATGCTGTTCCAAGGAGCATGATGAGGTTTCTGAATTCCTTCTGCCAAGGACATGAATCATTCCTTTGTCCAGAGTATCTCAACTGTATATACCCTATGCCTGTTAGTAGTTATCTCAGTTATCAGATTGACTGTTGCAGTATTTCAGGGCCGTGTTTACGTAACCCTGACATGATACCCTCATGCTGTGTCATTGTGCCTACATCATTCATCTCACTTCAGCTCATCACTGAGGCACTGTATCATCTTCACAGCATCACAAGATGGGTGACTGCAATACAACATTTTAAGAAAACAAGAGTTCATAATCACATAACTTTTATTACACGATATTTATACTAATTGTTTTATTATTGTTGTTATTCTCTCAGTATGCCAAAATTTATAAATGAAACTTTATCATGAGTGTGTATGGATAGGGAAAAAAAGCATAGTGTATACAGAACTTGGTACTATCTGCAGCTACAGGTATGCACTGAGGATCTTAGAACATATCTGCCACAGACAAGAAAAAAACTACTGTATACACTTCCACTTGTATTTGATACCAAATGATACTATGTTATTTGCAATTGTAATATCTTATGTATTTTCCCCCTATGCATTTCACCTCCTACTCAAAAATAGCCAGTGTTAGACCCAGAATAGCTAAAGCAATTTTATGTCAAATAAGCAATGCTGGAGGCAGTATAATATCTGATTTCAAACTAAACTACAGAGCTCTAGTAACAAAAATCTCAGGTACTGGCAGAAGTATAGATGCATAGACCAATGGTACAGAATAGAAGACACAAAGACAAACCCACACATTTATAGTTATCTGATACTTGATAAAGGTGCTAAAAACATACATTGGAGAAAAGATAGCCTTTTTTACAACTGGTGTTGGGACAACTGGCTATCATCTGTGGAAGAATGAGACTAGACCCTTATCTCTCATACTGCATAAAAATCAACTCAAAATAAAAGATCTTGGAATTAGACTAGAACTATGCAACTCCTAAAGGGAAACATAGAGTCAACCCTGCAACATATAGGCACAGGCAGCAACATTCTCAATAGGACCCCTAAAGCTCAGGAAATAATGTCAAAAACTAATAAATGGGATGACATCAAATTAAAAAGCTTCTGCACAGAAACAAAGGAGACAATTAAGAATGTGAAGAGAGAACCTAAAAATGGGAGAAAAACTTTTCTAGCTACTCTTCTGACAGAGGATTGATAATTAGGATATATAAGGAACTCAAACTTAACACCATAAAACCCAAATACCCTAATTAACAAATGGGCAAGTCATTTAAATAGACACTTATCAAAAGAAGAAATACAAATGGCCAACAAATATATGAAAAGGTGTTCATTAGTAATTAGAGAATCTGCCCTGAAATTTCATTGACCACAGTGAGAATGCCAGTCATCAAAAATAAAAACATCTTCTGGAGAGGATGTGGAGGAAAAAAAGGAACACTGTTGGTAGGATTGTACAACCACTATGAAAATCAGCATGAATGATCCACAAAGGACTAAGCATGGAACCACCATATGACCCAACCATACGACTCCTCATTGTTTATCCTAAAGCATTAAAATTATCATACTACAGTGATGCATGCATACCCTGTTTATAGTAACACAGTTTACAATATCCAAACTGTGAAATCAGCTTAGATGTCTATCAGTGGATGAATGCATAAAGAAAGTGTGGTATATATACAACATGAAATTTTATTAGGCCATAAAGAAAAATGAAATTTTATTAGGCCATAAAGAAAAATGAAATTATGTCATTTGCAGGAAAATAGATGGAACTTGAGACCATTATTTTAAGCAAAATAAATCAAACTCAGAAGGTCAACAATTGTATTTTTTTTCCTCAAGTGTGGAAGAAAGAAAGGAAAAAGGAAAAGAAAATTGTTGTGTGTGTGTGTGGGGGGGGGGGGGGGAGGTAGGGATCTCCTGAAAATCTAAGAAAGATCAGTAGAGGAAAGAGATAGGGGTGGAAGGAAGGGAGGGAGGAAGTGTTAGTGAATAATATTGACCAAATTACATCATTATATTTTGGGTATGTGTGGATATGTAACAAAATCATCACATTGTTATGTACAGCTCTAATGCACCAATGAAAATGTGGGGAAAAAATGTTATTCTCCTGTTTCCTTTCAGACTTTTTCTAAGTCTTTTAACCTTCTTATCTATGATTATATTATTTTGTTTTGTGAGATTCTCTATACATCATGAGTTTACTCTCCCCTTAAGTTTTCTATTTTATATTTAAAGTATGTCTTAGAGACATTTTCACATCAGGAATTACAAATGTACCTTGTTCCTTTGAACTTTTAACCAGCATTTTGAAGCAAAAATCTACTGTTCTTTCCTTTGTTCAACTGCTCATGAAATAATTTATTGCACATGTAGTAAACACCAGGCACTGTTCTAGATGATGAAAATACAAAAACAAAAGTCTACCCTTAAGGGTTTATTTTGGAGGAAGTAGGAAACAGATAATAAACAAGCACATAATATAATTTCTAATAATGATCATTGCCTTGAAGTTATTAGAGCTGGGCCAGAAAATAGGGATCTACAGAATTTGAGAAGTTATTTGGAAGGCAGCTATGCTCACCACTATACAACCAATGCTGCCAGATTGTGGAGTTATTTGGAATAGAGGGTCAGGGGTATCTTTGTGTAGAGATGACCTTGAGCAGGACATGGATGATGTCATGGAGAGTAAGATGGTACCATCTCAGGGCAGAGCACTATAAATGGTAGAAACAGCCCTTGGCTGCTCCCTACCATACACCACATACTCTCTAAAGGCTGTTTATTGTCTCCTATTATTTTTACTATGGTTCTGAGGTGAGAACATCCACTCTGTTACAAAGGAGGTGAACTAAGCTCACTAGGTGACTTGCTCAGCACAGTATGTGAGTGTTGGAGCTAACACTGAACCTCCACAGGCTGTTTCCAGCTTCAATATTCTGCAATGATACCCTATACTACCTCCAGACCTAAGAGAGGTCCACATTTTTTTTGGTTTGGTCAAGGTCACTGTTGCTAGACCACAATTAGCAAGAGCAACTCCTCTAAAAGGGATAACTATTTAAATTTATAAAAATCTCCCCAAATATTTACCTCTACCTTCTCTTTTCCTCTCCTGCAATAGATTTGTATTGACTCCATGCTGACAGACAGGTAGCCCTTTTGAAAGAGATTAAAAGACCTATTTCTTGTAAACCAAATTACCTTTCTTCAGCTTCCTCGGGATACCTGCTAATTTGTCAGGTTCAAACCACCATAGTTTATATTGGGGGGGTAAGATGCTTTTTGTAGTCATTGACAAGGTTTATGACCCCAGGAAAAAATATCTGTAAATGGATTAATTCTTGATCAAATATTAAATCTAGGTAGTTGAAAGATATTGGTAAAGCTTCAGTGGTCCTTGCTTCAAAGCACTGCTATTACATTTGCAGGTGTCTGATATTACTTAAGAGATGGTCGCTCTCCTAGAAGATCCAACAGAGAGAGCAAAAGATTTTTATTATTTGTTCTTCTGAGAAAAGTTTGCATAGACTCTGAGAAGAAAATAGAAATGTGTTTTTGATATGTGAGCCACTCTCTAGGAGATGACAACAGCTAGTCATTTAGGAGCCCTGTTTGTAAATAGACCGCTCCTTGGAATCACTATGTGCAAAATGGCCTTAGCCGGGTTTCTGTAGGGAGCTGGAGTCCCTCTCAGAAGCTGCCAACTTAGAGTAAGCTTTTGTATGATCAGAAATCTGTTTTCTAAACACATTATGATAAAAATCTCTGCTGATAGACTTCTTCCCACAACTTCCTTAGAGAAATCTTTGCCTTCCTGGTTTTCCCAACCACTATTGGTTTCATCTCCTCAACAATTTTGTTTCCACTGCCTTTATGATAAGTGTAAAACAAAAATCCTTCATTGCACTATTGCAAATGTTGCCAGGATTACTTTTGGAAAAATTTTATGCTTACAGAAATTCCTTTAGGTTGTACAGCCAGAGGTGAAACTGATAAACCAAAGGACTTGCATATTGCTTTTAAATTTACTAACACCAAACTTATTTTAATAAAGTCTTTACCAATTTACAGTCATTCCACCAATGCACAGCATTTCCTATAGCTCCAGATAGTTACCAGTAGTATGCAAAAAGCTACTACAGAATGTAAACATAGTTGAAGACCCTTCTATATACTTATTAGTCATGACTATTTACTCTTCTGTGAATTGTTTGAATATATTTTGCCCATCTTTATTTAGGACTCATTGGAACTCTAACAAAACCAACAAGTCATGGTACCTTTATCAGGAAATCTTGATTGACTCTATATTTTCATTGCTTTTATAGTGCATCAGTAATAACCTAACAACTATTCTGCCCTTTGTATTTTCCTGGAAGAATTACCCAACACCTTTGTTGTTAATCTCAACAAATAAGAATCCTGGGCCCCAGAATTCTAAATCAGTAAGTTGTGCTAAAATTATAACTGTGAGGATGTGCTCTTCTGTGTGTGCAGGATCTGTTTAGCACTAATTGTTAGAATTTTTTAAGTTTGCCCCATTCCTTCCGGGTTCCTAGGTTGTTTACTCTTAAGAAAGAAACACAAAAAAACAAACAAAAAACTAACAAAACAAAGAACAATTTCCTATTTCTAAGAGAAGTGGCTTAAAAAGACATCTTGGACATCAAATAACTCTTACAAAACATTTTGATGAGCTAAGTGTAAACGATTCTGAAACATATGGATTAAATTTCCCTAGGAATCACTTGGGCTTAAAAATTAAGGGAAAAACACTCAACCAAACTAGGTTTTCTGTTTGCCAACTCCAAGGCATTTGGTAAATAGTTCAAGACAAATGACAAATCCCAATTATGGCCAAATTGGCCCTTCCTTAATAAAGAGGATGTGTACAGCCCTTTTATAAGCTTTACTTTGTCCTATTTTCTTGTAATAGACACAAGAATCCCTACTTCTCTTAACTTTGGACCTTTGGGTTACATTAAGTCTACCTTAATGACATTATTAATCACAAGAAGGATTTAGTAAATACAACTTAGAATAAAATGTAATATTTTTCTTTCAAAAACAAAATTTTTCTTTCAAAAACAAAATTCACTTCTTCTGTTTAATTATTCAAGAATAATTAAACATCCCTGGCTAAAGGTTTACTGATTCCATTGAAATGCACTTCATATCTCCTGACCTCTTGAGACAGTTCTAAGTGGTTGAAAAGTCATTTTCTCCCACTTCTTTCTAAATTTATAGAGTGATTTGAGCATCTGTCCAGCTTCAAACCTAGGTCACTCTTCTGGGGAGTTTCATTACACCCAAGGAGCAAAGTGGAAGGAGGAACTGGATCTCCTAGTGCTAAATCCCAAGGAGTCAATGTCTCCTCTTCTTGCAGAGACTCTCCCAGGCCAAGAGTGTAGTAGAGCCCAAACATGGCTGGATGTATTCAGGATGTTCTTCCCAAGTAATGTAGGATAAGACATGGGATTCTGTACAGACTGCTCAGCCAGAGAGCACTAACACAACACAGGAAACCCAAAGAGATCCAAATCTACATCTTCTTATTCATCCATGCAGCTATCAACTAGAGATGACAGAAATTATTAAATATAATTTTAAGAGTTAAAAGAGTTGCAGCAAAACATCTGCTTAACAACGCAGATGCTGCAGATGCAGTTGCACAGGTTAGACTATGGAGATTTCCAGGCAGAGAAAGGTGAGGGTGATTATTTGTATTTCGCAGTTCCTTAAAAATTGAATTAACTCACATGAGTTAATTATATTATATATTAGATATATAATATATATATGTCTATAAAATATATCTTCATAAATGATATTTTCCCTAAATGCTCAAGAGAAACTGCTCATCAGTTTCTCATATATAAAACAAAACCCTTTGCATTTACCCCCACATTAGCACCACTTCTTTCTCTTTAAACTATCTTATTCCTTTAAGGCACATGCAACAATAAGAAGGATATAAATTTAGGATCAGAGAACTTGAATTCATGTCCAGATTCTGTTAGTTCTATCTGTACATCCTTGGAAAAATGATGACTTTTTTGATTCTCATTTTCTACTAAAAAAAAAAAAAAAAGCAATATCTTCACCTACAAAGTAAAATAAAAATGTTCTGATGCTTATATTTTCCCCTAGTTTGGGTACTAATAATCTATTATCTAGTGGCCTAAACTTCAATCACTGTCTTTTCTCTTTTTAATTTACATCCTCTCCCTCCACTAGGATATATGTTACCACTATTAACTCTTCTCAATTGGTCCTGCAGACCAGGTATAGATAAATTTTTCACATTACACACACACACACACACACAATAATAACTATGCAAGATGATAGATATGTAAGAACCAGCTTCCCAGCTGAAAAATGCAACTTAATATAGCCAGGCTACAATTAAATAAAGTATGAAATATTATAGAAGGGATTCCACCTCTTGGGTCCCCTTCTTCCTCCAGGAGAAGTCTTTTCTGCTGTCCTTTAATAAACTTCTAATTCCTACTCTGTCCTTGCCTCGGCGTGTGCTTTTCTGGTGTTATTCTTCAACATCGGGGAAGCAAGGACTCCTCACCGGCCAACAGCGGTAACATTAATACATATATTGTTTAATTTTTATTTTATTTAAAAAATGAAGAGCACTTAGCTAAGAGTATTTAGCCTTCATTTGTGTATTTTTTATACTTTCTTTTAAATCTATTTCTGCAGAAGTTGATGTTAAGAAGTTTATATTAATAACAGAGAAGGAAAAAAAGCATTTTAAATTTTTGGTAGAAATAAGTTAGTGAAATAATTTCCTGACTCAGGCAAAATGTCACCTCATACTATGTTGGATAATTGCAACAAACCTATTGAACAACTGCTGAAATGAAAAAGTCAAGCAATATTGAAGGCCGAGTGGAGAAAACCTTTTGTATATATAGCCTTTTGTATACCTGTGATATATAACTCTCATGTTGATAATGGAAATGCATATTTGTGCAATTACTTTTAATATTTTTTTTCAGAGAATCCACCAAATCTGAACACATATGCACACTATTGTTACCGCTGTTGGCCGGTGAGGAGTCCTTGCTTCCCCATTGTTGAAGAAGAATAACACCAGAGAGCACGCCGAGGCAAGGTCAGAGCAGAAATTAGAAGTTTATTAAAGGACAGCAGAAAAGACTTCTCCCGGAGGAAGAAGGGGACCCAAGAGGTGGAATCCATGGAAGTGCAGTTGTCTCCCCTTTTTATAGTTTTGGTGATGGAATGTAGGTTGAAAGGCCCAAGGGGTGGGACACAGGTAATCTGGGCAGGAAGGACTTCATTATCACTTCTTGGGATGGGCTATCTCCAAATCTGTTGGGGGCTGTTTCCTGGGTTCCATTAACATTTCTTTGGGGTGGACTTTGGCCTAGGACCTTTCAGGGACTTCATTAACATTCCATGAGTTGTCCTGCATTTCCGGAATCATTCTCAGCATGGCCTCCATTTTAGATTTCACTGGATATGATATTAGACCCGATTTACCTAACTACACTGACTACCTAACTTTAAATCTGGCTTCACTATGATCCAGCAATTCTATTCCTGGGTATATATTTTACATTTTTATATGCATGTTTACATTCACTAAAAGAATTATGACGTGTATTAAAATTCAAATAGCAGCACTATTTGTAATGATTTTAAAAACCACCAAATGTTATCAAGAAGTGAATGGATAAATCGTGCTTTAACCACACAATGGAATATGATAACGGCAATGAGATAAACTACAACTACACACAATAATGAAAATGAATCTCATAATTACAGTCATCCTGGGGTATTGGAGAGGATTATTTCTGAGATGTACCAAATATCAAAATCTGATTATGCCCTGGTTCCTTATGTAAGAAGCATATTTTTTCCACATAACCTATATACATTCTCCTGTATACTTAAAATCATCTCTACATTACTTATAACACATAAATGCAATGTAACTGCTACGTAAAATTTGTTATTCTGTATTGTTAAGAAAACAGTGACAAGTAGAAAAGTCTGCACATGTTCAATAAAGACATGATTTTTCCCTGAGTACTCTTTATCTGCAGTTGATTGAATGCATAGATACAGAAAGCTCATGGTATAATGTTGAGTAAAGGAAGCAATGAAAGAATAAACAGTATATATATAATAAAAAAAAGAAATATTATAGAAGAAAAATGTATAGCATTGCTTAGCCAGAGAGTACTAACACAACACAGGAAACCCAAAGAGATCCAAAACTATGTCTTCTTAGTCATTCACCATCATATCCAGTCAGTCAGCAAAAAAATTTAAATTCCACCATGGTAGCATCTCCCTGATCTGGCAACTCACCTTGATCCTGGCTCAGCCTTACCCCTACCCCATATCCTCAGCCTGGGTGCAAGCCTCCTGACAGGTATCTGAGAAACACAATCTCTCCTATCTCTAATGCAGGGCTCCACAAACTTTTTGGTAAAAAGGCAAAAAGAAAGAGAGAAAGAGAGGAAGGAAGGAAGGAAGGAATGAAGGAAGGAAGGAAGGAAGGAAGGAAGGAAGGAAGGAAGGAAGGAAGGAAAAGAAAGAAAGAAAGAGGGAAGGAAGGAAGGAAGGAAGGAGAAAGGAAGGAAGGAAGGAAGGAAGGAAGGAAGGATGGATGGATTTCAGCTTTGAGGCCAAAGGTCTCTGCTACACGTATTCAATTCTGTCCCTGTAGTGAGAGATCACGAACAGCAGTCTTTAAATGAATGGGTGTACTTGTGTTCCAAAGAAACTTTTGAAGTTTGCTGAACCCCCACTAGATTCTACAAAGAAGATCTCAGAAAGGAATGAGGATTTAGTTCAGTGGCTGTGTGTTTGCCTAGCATGTGTAAGGCTTTGGGTTCTATTCCCAGTACTGCAAAAAAAGAAAAGATGGAAGAAAGGAGGGAAGATCAGAGTCGTCATCTCCAAAACAAATCGACTCACATGGCTTTGCTATACAAAATTCCTGTGGAAGAAAGCCCATAGAAGAAACTATTCTGATTTTAACATCTGCCTTCTGCATACTGCATCCAGTTGTAATGATTATCATCTTAAAAGCTGTGTCTCCCATTCTATAAATGTTGGCTCACAACAATTTACACAAAGGGGTCCATATCTCAGGCTTCTCTTGAAGTCCTGTCAATCAGAAAACTCTTAATAGGCTATTCTCAAGCTGTCTTTATGAAGAATTATGGGAGGCCATTATCTCATACTCTTTTTCTCAAGTACATCAGAAACCCCAATCTGGCTTCAAGTGAAGGGGTGCTGCCAATTTAGGAGAACTCATGCTGTAAACCAGAACAATTTAATATTCAATCAGAGTGGGATTTATTGGTGTGTGGACATTAGACTTGTCTTCTTAAGTCTTGGGGTGACTCCATCTATGACTCCCGGGGATGACATAGGATTAGACCATTTCACAGTTGTCAGTACTAGGGGCATGTTGGAAAGGGTGGAAGCTGATAATTTTACATTTATTACTTAGCCAGTGGTAACATATCTGTACAATACTAATCAAATGCTTCCAGACTTGGGCAACAAAGGCAAAGTTTCTATGGTTGCACTAGTTTTTTCTTTAGTAAAAAATATGTAGAGTCACTAAAGAGGACATTGTGGTGCCCTGTCTGAATCCTCTTTAGAAATCCTACACCCTCTCTCCAGCTGCTGTCTGCATTAGCTGCTAAAGGTGCCTTTTCTCTAGAGGGTCATTCCTGGCCGAACAGGAACCTCTTTGTGAGGAAGATCTTATGCATGTCTGGCCAGGTCTCTTGCCCCAAGTTGAACCAGGTCCATGAAGCAGTTGACTCTCCAAAGCTCCCTTGGGGATCACGCTAAGGCCAGTATTCACAGGAGGACAGTTCCCCTCCCAGGCCTGGCCTGCCCCCCTCCTTCCCTGAGTGCACTCCGTAAATAAATCACATGCACCTGGAACCTTATCCCAGGCTGCTGTACTTCTAGAACTTTCAACCTCAGACAACTGTGGATAAAATTAGGAATTCCATGAGAAAACCCAGAAGAGCAGGGATCATCAACACATAGGCCATAGTGAAACTCATGAGAAAAATAGAAGTATTGTGTTAAGAAATGAAATCATTTGTGTTTGCAGTCATTCATCAATGTTAAATGCTATTAAGTGCTCATTAATCTTTGGGCCTTTAAACTAAACACTGAATTTCCAAAATTAAATTTAAATAACTATATCAAATACATACACACATGCACACAAATGCAGACAAATCAAGAGTCTTAGAATATTCTAGAACTCCTTCTTCTTTCCCTTTCTTATTTTTAAAATCTTCAACGGCAAGAATGCTAACTACTTCTGAAAGGCTAGCCCCTCTCCTGGATGACCAAAAGAGGAAAAAATCCCTTTAGCACAAGTCCACCCTCCAAAAATGTTAAATTCCTAAATTATCTTCTTAGTACTTACAAAATCTTGTAGTGAAGAAGTAATTTTAAAATGAGCCAGTTTATCTCCCTGTATTAGAAGAATCCTTATACTTAAAGAGAGAAACTGTGTTTCCTGTCAAAACTTTGAGTCTACTTTGGGCCTCATGGTGTTTCTTTGTTTCTTGGGAAAAACCTTTCACCCTCAGACCAGCTGCTAAAGTTGAACACCACAAACGTTTCTTTCAAAGTAATTCTGAAAAAACCATATGTTGGAATCTAAATTTCTTAAACTTTACACACAAGATCAGAGCTCCACATCTTAATAGCCATATAACTCTATAAAGAATTATCCCTGATTTCTCTGATAGATCATCACTAAAGAAAGAACAAAAAAAAAAGACTTCATGAAAGCATTCCACCTGTATTGCTGGCAGATGACTTATAAATGTCACACAGACGCTGACATGGGCCTACTACTGGCTCATAGAAGAAGCATTAAATAAACGGCTGGACATCTGCTGGTAAATACACAGCAAACAAAAAATGCAATCCAGAGCCAAACATGTGCACAGAGTGGGCCCCATCTCTGCTCATAAACCAAGCAATGTGTTCTGCTAATCATTAGCAGAGTTATTGATTTTAGATGTGTATCACACAGCTATAATTTTGTCAGAGAGTAGACCACATAAGTTGTTCTTTTTCTGGTTGTTTCATTTTGTCTTATTCCAAGAGTCCGTAAATTGACGACCGGGACAAAAATTATAATTGACATCATCTGTGGGAAATATTTCATAAAACAACAGGCCCAGATGTAGGATTAAAGCCATGTGGTAGTAAAATACACCACTGAAAAGGGGCCAGGTTCCATGATTTCTTACGAAAACAGATGTGCTCTTACTCCCTCTGCTTGTTTTTCAATTTTTTTAAAAACTCCAAATAATTCCTCCCTGCAACTTTTCTCCTCTCTCTTTCTCTCTCCTCTCTCTCTCTCTCTCTCTCTCTCTCTTTCTCTCTCTCCCCCACCCCTCCACAATTGCACTGGAGAGAGTTCATAAATGGATTGCAGATGCAGGCTTGTACTTCAAAATCCTAACTGTCACAATCTCTGAAATAAAATCAGTGAAACATTTGGGGAAATTACATTGAACTATGGTAAAGGTAATGAAGATTATGCAAACATGTGCACTTGGCATTTGTCTAGCATCTTTGGCATGCCCATTTGATCTCCTAGATAATGCATGCTGGGGATCAGAAGATAAGAAGTAATTCAACAAGTGTGCAGAGAAGCAACAAAGGACGACTCCTTCTGAAATCCTCAGTTCCAAAGGGGAAATTTTTATCTTCAGAATTTGGGCAAACTGGTGGAAAGCTTCTCATGTGCCTTCTATATTCCTTGAGCTGAAATTTCTAGATAAAGACAGGGTGCAGGAAATATGACCCAACATATCTAGCCTCTGTTGGTTCAAGTTCCTTTTAGCTACACTATTACTCTACAATTTTCCCCTTTGGAATTGCTGGAAAACACAAGAGAGGGATCTTAGAGTACCAACACAGGTTATATTGTTTGACAACTAATCTATAAGTGCCATGAAGAACTACAACTCACCCCATTTCTGCTAAAGACCTCCACCTCATATGGAATCCATTGTAATATCACTGATTATAATTAATTAATTCTGTATTTGTGCTGCATCTCAGTCTCAACCTGTAGCAATGTGCCAAGTGCTAAGATGGTTTTGCATTAGGAGGCTATAATAAACGTAAAGGAAACTAAATTTCCATCAAGAGTCATGGCTAAGATTTCAACAAAATAGCCACAGTTTCTAACTCTCTCCTTTCAACTCTTCAAATGCTAGAGCAAAGAGTATATAAATGTGGTTAGACCTGGGAGGGCCTTACTCCAACTTCCCTGCCTCGAGTTTATAGTTCATTTGGGGGGATTGAATGAGGACTAGAACTCAAAGTAGCAGCTGGACTCCAGGAAACTGGAGCAGAATAATTACTGAAGAAGGTAATTTCAATGCCATTGTTTTTGTACCCTTCCTCCCGTGAGTTCCTCAGGTGCCCTGCTCACAACTGAACACCTTTGTGCCCTGTAAGAATCCAGTAAGGAAGACATGAAAAAGATATCGCTGTATAGGTTGGAGTTAAGATGAGGCACCAGGGCAAATGGTAGGCATTATGATTCTTCCCTAGTCATCAAAAAAAAAAAAAAAAAAAAACAGAACAAAACAACAAAAAAAAAAACTCAGAATATTTTTTTTTATCTTAATGGCTTTTTTCATTAATTATTATAAAGATAAAATCTGCAAAATAAATAAATAAATAAATGACTGATCCATCCCAAAGTAAGTTTACTGCCTTGCCTAAAGAGTAGCTAGACGGGAGGGATCTAATAGAGAAACCAAATCAAACACATTACACGTGAAAAATAATGAATACAGATCACACAATTGGCAACGTGGTGATTGATTTTATATTCTTAGCGTGTTTACTCTTAAAACACCAAAAACACAGGAAAAATATTATTATAGACTTTACAAATGAGGGCACTGAAGCCTAGAAAAAAATAAATTGTTTGCCTAAGATCACATAAAGAACAAATGGGAGAGCCAGTTGTGGTAAATAGGCAAACCCTACCCTGATGGGTTTATCTCCAGATGCACATTCCCACCTTTAATCTGGCGCTGCTTCTCAGCATTGACGTTAGCTGGTTCTGTTAGTGCAAGTCATTAAGATAGCAAACTATCCAGAAACCTCAAATGGGAGAATGATTATACACAATAGTGCTTGGGTCATTTCTTTTTAAGTGAAATGCTGATGGAAATCTCTGAGTTTGTGCTGAAAGTACTTTTTTTATTCTTAAAATTTATTACAGTAAAATATGTATAATATAAAATGTGCCATTTTAATCATTTTTAAGTGTACAATTCAGTGGTAATTGTATTCACAGTGTTTTGCAGCCATCACCATTATTTTTAAAACTTTCCATCATTCCAAACAGAAAATATGTACCTATTAAACAATGAGTTCCCATTTTCCACCTCCTCAGTATCTAGGTAACTTCTAATATACTTTCATTCTGTATGAAATTTCTTACTGTTTATATTTTGTATAAGTGGAATCATACAGTATCCATACTTTATCTCTGGCTTATTTCACTTAGCATGATATCTTCAAGCTATGTTGTAGCATGTATCAGAATCTCATTTCTTCTTACAAATGAATAATGTTTCCATTTTATGTATACACTACATTTTGTTTATCCATCTATCGTTTGGTGGATACTTGGGTGATTTCTATCTTTGGATACTATGAATAATTCTGATATAATCTTGGTATACAAGTATCTGTTTTAGTCCCTGATTTCCATTCTTTTACTGGAATCAACTACTGGTAATTATATGTTTAAATTTTTGAGAAACTTCCCAACTGCTTTCCACATCAACTATACCATTTTGGGCTCCCATCATAAATGTACAAGATCTCTCATTTGTACATATCCTCACAGGTATTTGTGATTTTCCTTTATTATTATCACCATCCTAGTAGATACTAAGTGGTATTTTACTGTGGATTTAATTTTCATTGCCCAAATCACTAATAAGGTTGAGCATCTTTCATATCTTTACTGGCCTTTGCATATAATTTCTTGGAAAAAAATCTATTTAAGCATTTTGTCTATCTTTATTAAATTGGGCTGTTTAATTTTTGTTATTAAGTTATATGAGTCATGAATATATACTGGATAGTGAAAGTTTCAGATATGTGATTTGCAAATGTTTTATCCTTTGCTTTAGGTTGTTGTATTACTCTCTTGATAGTGTACTTTGATGAACAAAAAAATTAATTTTTGTTAAAGTTCAATGCATCTGTTTTTTTCTTTCTGTTGTTCATTCTTTTGGGGTCATTATAAGAATTCATCACCAAATCCAAAGTCATAAAAAATGTCTTCCTACATTGTTCTGAGAGTTTTGTGACTTTAGCTCTTGTATACAGGTTGATCTTTTTTGAGGTTTTGTTGTTGGTGTTGTTGTGTTTTTTGTTTTGTTGTTTTGATCCTAGAAACTGAAGCCAGGGGTACTTAACCACTGTGTCATATCCCCCATCCTTTTTATTTTTTATTTTTAAACAGGGTCTCAATAAGTTGCTTAGAGCCTTAGTGAGTTGCTCAGAATGGCTTTGCATTTGTGATCCTCCTGTTTCAGCCTTCCAAGTCACTGGAATTACAGGTATGTGTCACCACATCCAGCTTGAGTTACTTTTTATGTAGATAGTTGCATAAGAGTCCAAGATTACTCCTTTTGTGGTATTACCCAATTTTCTCAGTATCATTTGTTGGTGAGAGTGTGTTCTAACTCAGATCCCAAAGCAGGATATAGGATAGGGATTAAAATCAATATGTCTCTTTGGAGTTTTTTTTTTTTTTTATTCATCAAGTAAACTATATTGACAGACCTGTATTTAATATAATAACTATTGAAGTTAATTCAATAACGATACTATCTAAACACACAGTTTTATTAATTGTACCACCTAAAAAGAATTGAAGAACTTTGAAGTTGTAGAATCACAGCAACAAAGTGTTTCTGTAATAACAATCTCTTGATTATTAGAAAGTTAGAAAATGGAAAAATCATCTATATAAAAGAGAGAAACCATGTTATTGACTCTCGGGGGATATTGCCACAATTAGGAAGTCATTGGCTGTGACCTCAGCAGCAGAGCAAGAGACAAAAGTGTAAATTCTAGGGAGGATGTTTGATAGGAAAATATTTATCAGTTGTCTAGCAGCCCCAATTCTTGGTTTACAAGAATAGCCTACTTTCATCTGGTCAGCAAGGAAATATAGCTGAAATGAGCAGATAAGCCACCAAGTTCCTAACAACCAACCAGTTTAGGAGGGGATTATATTATTGAATGAGAAAACAAAAGGAGAAATCTCAACTTACCTGAGATAGAGAGAGATGAAGAGAAAGATCACTTTTCAGTGAAATCATCCATACCATATTGGCATTTCCAGTGTGGAATTGAAGAATAAAATCAAAAAACTGAGGAAGGAACCAAAACACAGATGGAAAAATGGTCTTCAGTGATAATTTCAATATGGGAGCTCTCGGACTTTGAACAGCAACACTCAGCAGACCATAAATGGTGGTGAGGATCAGGCCTTCTCTACAATAGTTCAAAGTCAGGGGCCCATGAACCTGCACATATAGAGACATCCATTTAGTAGCCATGCTCATCAGAAGTAGAGGAAATAAGACCATAAAGAACATTCTTTGCCTTCATAGTAACTCTTTAACCCACCTCTCCATGGAAAGGGCAATCAGGTAAAAGCTTTAATTTATGAAGTCAGCCTGACATTACATTTATAAATATTATCTTCCTAGAACTAGAGTAAAAAATCACATAGCAAGCATATGCCAACAGGATGGCCATACAATTTAATGGCAATTTACTTCAGGAGACAGTACCTTAGAAAGGACAATTTCAAGTACTATCTATGTTCTTGTGGTCATCTCCATGCTCATTTCGTCATGTTACCCTGTTAGAAGCAACAGAGGGTCAAGAAATCCCACAACATGACAAAGAAGATGAGTCTATATGCCTATGATGTGTTCTTTCAATCCCCTCTGTGTTCCAACCAAAGCAGAAACTGTTCTGGGAAACAATAAAAAGTATTAGAAATACGAAAAACAACTGATAATATAGAAAGACTTTCAGGACAAGAAGTGACTACACTAATATCTTTGGATCAGACCTTCTTTTTCCATTCCTGGCATTTACTTGGATTGTACCCTCTTTGAAGTTCTCTTGTGAATTTTAAATTTTCACCAAGTACTCACAATGCAATGCTCACAGACCTTCACTTGGTGAGGCAATCTGATGAAATGCATAAATAGTTCATCTAGCCTCCACTGAAACAAATGTGTCTTAAAAACTCTCCTTGTGTTAGTGGGACTTCATTCTTCCAAGCATTATAGGCCATCATTTAAAGAATGAATGGCAAACAAAAGAAAAATGTGCAAGATATAGGACTGCTTAGGTGTCCTCTATTTCGAAATGTGATAGGAATGACTTCAGAGAAAATGTCTTAATTTCTCTTTACAATGGCTAAAGCAATAAATATGGTTGGGCTCTGAGTCATTCATTACTCCTTTGCATCAGGCTCCATTGCTCCTACACCCAGTAAAGGAAGCAACACTTCTTTCCTTGAAATGTCATTTGCATCTCATTACTTCTTAACTCAGAACTCCTAAATATCTCTCTCTGCAGTCCTGGTGAATGGCTGTAAATAATATATTTTCAGTCTTATGAAATACCTTAGTATAAATCTAATTTTACCTCCTGTGGCTTTAACAAAATAATGACACTGATGTCCAAAGAGGCTAAGTAAATCATTTCAAGCAATGTGCATGTTTGGTGAAGGACACAGGCCCATAATTGTTTCCTATCTTCGATTTGGGTGTTCTTTATGGATCTGGATCATGTGGGCTATGCAGAGCCCTACAACATGCCTCTGTATTCCTTTACAACTTCATTTACCAGTGTTAGTTCCTCTAAATTGTTCTCCCTGCAATTATTCAAATACCACATGGGCCTGATGCATCCTCCCTCATTCTCTTTCTCTATTCAAATGTATGCATTTCCTAGGAATTCTTATTGAAACACTCCAGTCCCAGGAAGAGTTAGTATTTGTTATAATCATTTGTTTCATTTTTTCTTTTATCTATATTTAAATTAAAACTAAGTCTCCATACGTAATAATATTTTTTCTTTTATATCTGTAATCCTCTAATCACTTCATCACAATATTAAGAAAATAATTAGTTTGACAAAGGATACAAATGAATTGGTTAGTGTTATGGATGGCTTCTGTGGGTAGAATACATATAAGAAGTCTAAACATTCTATAAAATGAAGAGTTTAAATATAAACAGAATAACTCTCTTTTGGGATAATGTTAAGATGATCAAACATTAGCTACTGAATATTTTCTTTATAAAAGTTGAAATAGATATGAGTAAGGAGTACTTTTCAGAGAAAGGATCTGAGATTGAAAGTTTTAGAGACTGAGCCACCAAGTTTTAAGGAAAATAGGCATCCAAGACTTGTGTTTTTCTGTTCTGCTCTTCCCAACTTTCTAAACTTACTTTCATAAGTCCTTTTTTTTCACAGAGTTACAAAGACAGTTTTGAAACTCAATGGGTATATTCTCCTTTATGCATTCTATCTATGCTACAATAGAATAGTGTTTCCTGTTTGAATAGAGCCTAGGTGTATAGACAGATTACAAATGGATAGAGGTTTCTCTAGTTTTACTGATTTGGCCAAAGTGGTTATTATCAGTCTTTCTCTTTAATATTGCAGTATGGTTCGGTTCCCATAGTAACTGAATATGAAAATCTCATCATTACTTAAGTTGAAAATCAGCTGTATTTTCAGCAGACCATTTAGATGAACTAGAGCCAATATACACATTAAAATCCCCTTACAAGTCGCCCATTACCTTATTCAGCAAAGTAGCTTGATCTCTGGGATAAAAAGAAAATAGATTTTACAGAAGAATAGGAAACGTAAGTGACCTGATGTAGTCTACAGAAAAGAGGACTAGAGAAGTGACAAGTCTATAAAATTATGTTTTTTAAAAGCATTCTGTCAAAGGAAGGAACAATGGAAACTTCTTTCTTCGGGAAAATAGAAGAATGGAGAAGGAGATTCATTAGAATATCTAGAGAGCTTAAACAAAGACAAACAATTCTGGTTTTGATGGATAATAAATATATCTACATCTTCAATATCTACTTCTACATCTGTATTGATAATTATGTTAATCTGTACAGTTTCAAAAAATTAGGGTCATTTCAATAAAGCTAATTTGAGCAATGTTTCCCCATGGTTTAACTTGGAATGGTTTACTATATTTCTCCCACGATCTGAATGATCTTCTCATGATTAACTAAGTCAATGATCACATGGGAACTGGCTGAACCTTGAAAAAAAGAAAAGACTTAAGCATGTTATACACTGACAGATTTATTGGGGGTTATTAATTACTTGCTTTTCCTCACTTCCTGTTTGCATATGATGAATACAAACTTTAGTTTCTGGACATAATATTCAATTGCCCAAAAGTAAGACAAAAAAAAAAAAAAAAAAAAAAAGCCAAAAAACCAATCAAACAAACGAAAATAACAACAACAACAAAACATCTCTTGGTAGATCAGTCAGGTTCCCAGAAGGAAAAATGCATGTGTGTGTGTGTGTGTGTGTGTCTTCAAATATATCTTCAAATATATATATATATTTGGAGAGAGTTTTATGATGGAACTAATTCGTGGTCTAGGTATGGTTAAAAGAAAAATCCAACAAAGGGTGTTAAATCATTGGAAGTAACTATGAGACAGCCTTATAGGCCAAAGGCTTGTTACTTCCACAACAAGAGCAGCAAAGGGGAAGGGGGAGTAACCAGAACCTAGGTATTGTAGTTTTAGGACACTTGGAATGGGGTCTGGCTCAGAGGGAACAAAAATAGAAATAATAATTTATCTAATATCTATCTCCTATGAAATTCTGTTCTTTTGCAGATGCATTCAATGACTGAACCCAGTGAGAGACCACAGACACATTTACACAGGTGTTGTGATTTGGAGAGAATAAATTTCTTGGACAAAGATTAGCACATATAATTTTTCAGGAGAGACAAGTGCAGACTAAAACCACATACCTGACTTTAAGTTCTGCACTTCTTCTAAAAGTGTAGTTTGAAATGCAGATTCTGAGAATATGGAGTTACATATTGTTTCCTATTCCTAAGTACAGTTTAAAGGCTGAATTGTATAGATAGATAATAGATACGTAGATGGATAGATGGATGGATAGATAGATAGATAAATGGTAGGATAAATGATAGATGTACATGCATCAAGATACTGAAAACTGGAAAGAAGAAAGTAAACTCTAAAACTCAGGGTATGAATTCCTTGGGTTTTCTGTTTGCCTCGTATATCTCAAATTTCGAGCTGATGAAGCTGCTAGCAGCTTAGAAACTCCAATCTATGTAGGCAAAAGGAACCACAATATTCCCTGCTCTTGACAGGCAAAGGAAAGTGCTGCCTACTGAGGCAAAAATAATAATAAAATAAAATTTCTGACAATAACTGGTCTTTTTTTTTTAGAGAGAGAGAGATTTTTTTAAATATTTATTTATTATTATTTTTTGTTTAGTTTTCGGCGGACAACATCTTTGTTCGTATGTGGTGCTGAGGATCGAACCCGGGCCGCACGCATGCCAGGCAAGCGTGCTGCCTCTTGAGCCACATCCCCAGCCCCAATAACTGGTCTTCACAGCTATGCACCACAGAAGAAATAATGTGGCACCACACAAACTTATGCCAATAAAAGCAATTCAAATATCCAATCCCCTTAGGTTTTAACAAGGAACCCAAAAACTCTACTTAGATAATATCAAGTAGGAAGCCAAATCATTCATCCCAGTGTAGTGATTACAAATAGTCTTTTGCCACAGTGTTAATGAAGACCAAATGAGGAACCAAAAATTCCATTCTTCCCTGATAATAACAGGTGCACCCTCTCTCCTTTTGCTTAGTTGTTGTTGAAAGAATTTCAGTGGAGAAAATTTCACCAGCACCAATCAGTAGTGAATGAATCCACATGAAAAGCAATAATGATGCTCTCCTACTGCCTCAAGCCAAAAAAGAATCAATGGATGCCTCTTTGGGAGACAAAACTTCCACATTGACCCAGCAATAATGGGTGGTTCCTCCTTCAGCTGTCAGTGGAAACTTAAGAAGAATTCTGAACTTTTACCTCCACCTGGTGATAATGAAGTGGTACCCCATTGTCCTAAAGTAAAATGTTTAAATGACATTCAAGTCTTATACTCTCAAATATCAGTGCAAAAGTACTTATCATACAAAGAACCAAGAATTCCTACCCGAATAAATGAAAAGCTAAAACCTCAACCAACATCAAGATGGCTGAGATGTTATAACTATCTATCAAATATTTAAAGCAGCCATGATAAAAACACTTTAAAGAAAAAAATGGAAACACACTTGAAACAACTTTTTTCAAAAAGTGTCAGCAAAGACAAGAAGAATGGAAAAGAGCTTAATGGGAATTTGGACACTTACTAAAACAAAAGTTGAGATGAGATCTGTGAATTGACACAACTGTAGGATACAGGGAAAACAAAATAGAAAGACAGAAAACAAAATAAACAAATATCTAAGCAACATATAAAAAAGAAGAAAATAGTAGATCCCCAGAAACCTGTGTGCCTATAGCTAAAGATATAATATTTATTTCATTGGAATCCCAGAAGATAGCATTGATGATGAAAAAATGTACTTTAAAAAATAATGGCTAAAAATTTCCCAAATTTGGCAAAAGACATAAGATACACAGACTCAGAAAGCGAGTACAAAATAAACAGATTAGATGTCTAGAGATCCACAATAAAATAACCATAGTCAAACTTCTGAAAATTAAAGATAAAAAAAATGTTTTTGAAACTATTGAGAAAGAAATGACTTGTTACCTACCGTTTAAACCATTTCAAATGACAGAAGATTTCTCAACAAAAAATATGGAATCCAAAAGTAAGTGACACACCTTTTTATCAATTAATGAAAGAAAAAGAATTTTCTACCCATAATCTTAATCCATTGAAGTATCCTTTAGCAAGGAGAATTAATCAAGATATATGCAGATGTAGAAAACAAAGGGAATTTGTGATTAGGAAACCTACCCTAAGATGTGTCTAGGGACATTGTCTAAAGAAGAAGAAAATGATAAAAAATAAAGATATATGGAAATATTAGGAGAAAATAACAATGACATATAAAAATATGGGTACATAAATTACACTTTTCTCTTGTTTTCCAAAATTACATTGAAAAGTTTAAGATAAAATTATAACACTGTCTAATGTTCTGAACTTTGAAAAAAAAGTAAGTTAATTATATCATACATGTGAGAAAGCAAAGAGAAGTAAATGGAAATAAGTCCTTCACACATCATTCAAACTACAGTAGTAAACTGTAGTGATTAGAAACACATAATGTAGTAGCTACAGAAACTACCATAAAAAGTACCCAAAATGATATCTTCAAAAGCATTACAGATTAATCAGAAGGAAATTCTAAAATGTTTCCCCGGAAAACCCATAGGTTTTATTTTATTTTATTTTTAATCTACTGGAAGGAAAACAACAACCACAAAAACAAAAACAGAGAGCTCTCACAGACAAAAAAAAAAATGAACTAGCAGACTTGAATTATATTGATAATTATAAATACATAGCAATGGTCTGAAAACACCAATTAAAAAATGTGGATTGATAGAGCAAAAAAGAAGAAACATGACCCAACTGTATGCTTTCCTAAAGAATATCCCTTCAACTGTAACAACAGAAGTAGATTAAATGTGTACATATCAACAGACACAGTGGTAGGGGGCTGACCACCTGTGAGGACCAAATAAGACTGGAATTCTTATGCCCTATGATTCAGGCACATACTTATGATGGTTAATAATTATTCAGGACTATCTCTAGTGGATTTCAAGAGAAAGGGAAGTGAAGAAATGATGAGAAAACTCAGTAAAGATTAGGAAAGTGAAAATTAAGTTTCTATTACACCAAATAGCACAAAATAGCAAAGAAAAGCCCATAGTAAATGATAATAGAATAAAAATGTTACATTTTGAAATTTGGACTTTATTACCCACTTCAGAGAAATGAGAGCTGGAGGTGGGGTTGGGGAGGAAGTATACACAAAAATATAGTTTACTTTATATAAAATATTGCCTCTAGTGCATTCAATTTTCACATCAACTCCTTGTTAATCCAAATTGTATGAATAAGCAAATTGAGATTCAGAAAGATTAATAAGTTGTCTGAAAGCATAAGAGTGGATACTGAAACACAGACTCTCTACCTTTGAATTATGTGTTCCTTCACACAGGACTGCAATACAAAGAGTTTCAGGGGACTAAAGAAATTAGGGGTATTTTAGACATTGGAACAATTGAGCAAGGGAGAAAAAGCAATTTAAGCAATTTTCTTTCCTACAAAGATGAAGGTGGTTAGTTTAAAAATCCATACTTTAAATGCAGCAAGAGATTGCTAGGATGACTGTAATCTACTTCCAGAAAGGCAATTGCTTTCACCTACAGCCCATCAAGGAAGTGCATACTCCAAAGAGTAAGAAGAGAGTGTTATTTATTGATGGCAAAGAGATGAAGGAGAGATACAAAAAAGAAAAAAAAAAAAAACATTGAAAGGTAAAACAATCTGGAATGTGCCTATAACTATTTTAAAACAGAATATTTTATCCAAAATCTTATACAGAGCAATTTCAGGTCCAGATATACTGACTGGTAAATTCTGCCAAACATTTAAGGAAGAAATAATATGTCTTTTTAAGTGTTTTCAGAATAAAAAAAAAAGAAAAGGAAATCCATCCCAAATTACTCTAAGAGACTAGAATAATCTTGATGCTGAAGCCTGGCAAAGACATTATAAGAATTAAAAATTACAAATGATTGTATCTCATAAGCATTGCTAGACAAGATACGCAAGATATAGATATAAATATTGGGATACTAAATCTAGGTTTGTGTGTGTGTGTGTGTGCGCATGCGCGCACTTGTGCATGTGTTCTGTATATGATACATACTATAGTAATCATGATCACATGGGCATTAACACTTAAAAGTAATATGTAGCTTATATTCAAAAATCAAATGATTTTATTGCCAATTTATTTCTAAAAGGGAAAATCATTTTATTTCTGCAGATGCAAAGAAAACATTTGTAAAAGTCAACCAATAATTTATAAATTTAAATAATTCCTTAAAACTAAGGAATAAAAGAGATTTTCTTAATTTGATAAAAGTTATTCACAGATATGAGTGAATAACTCATTAAATATGAGTGAGATAATTGATAGATTTTGTCTAATTTAGCAGAGAAACTAAAGTTATTACTATTACTATTATTTTCATTCTTTATTAAGGGGATTAACCAATGAAATAAGATATCAATGGATGACTGATGATAGGTAATGGTATGATAGAATATAGTGAGATAGAAACGGGAATTTAAAAGTAATAAGTTGAATGAATAAGAAGCTATAATAAATAATAGTAGAGTAAACCTCATGTTGTTATGTGTTTACATAAGAGGGGCTTCACACAGGGATATCATAAAGAACTGCTCTGAGCAAATGATAAAGAGCAATACAAAAAACAAGGATATGGTAAAAATAGAAATGAAAGGATTAGCCATTCACCAGGGAGGTAACATTGTTCAGGATTTACTGATACATTGTATGTAGGGGTGAGGTTGATGGAGGTGCCAAAGATAAGTCCCAGATTTCTGACTAGTAGAAACAGGAGTCTGGGGATTTAATTCACTGAGAAAGAAAACATTGAAATACTACCTTTGAGAAGACAATCATTAATTTCCTTAGGGACATATTCAGTTTGAGATGCTTTCAGATTATAAAAGTAGAGATGTCCAGAGGTCAGCTATGTTTAGGAATTTGAAGCTCAGATAAATCTAACAACAAGAATGAAATGTAATATAATTTAGTGCTAAAAAGCACTTGTCAAACACTAGTCTATGTGCTTTATGTATCTGAACTCATTTATCCTGTACCATAATCCTATGTTACCATATTATTTTTATTATCCTCATTTACTACATCGTGACAGGAGGTACAGAGGCTACCTAACCTACACTGCTAGTACCTGGTGTTATTCACATACATAGTGTCTGACTCTAGAAGCTGTGCCTTAATTCAATAATTTTCATGTATCTCAATCACTCACAAATACAAAAAAAAAATCATTTTTTACACAATAAGAAATGCTGGCCTAAAGTAACATCATAAAACTACCTTCTTAAAATCAGACATGAAACACTGTTCCTCAAAGTAGAACTTTCCCTGCACTTTCAAGTTTGTGCATTTTGAGGGGGCAGTGGGGGCGGTTATCAGGGATTGAACTCAGGGGCACTTGATCACTGAGCCACATTCCTGGCCTTATTTTTTGTATTTTATTTAGAGATAGTGGTGTCTCATTGAGTTGCTTACTGCCTCGCTTTTGCTGAGGCTGGCTTTGAACTCTTAATCCTCTTTTCTCAGCCTCCCAAGCTCCTGGAATTAGAGGCAAGTTTATGCATCTTTTTTCTCGGTTTTTCTAGAAGGAATTAAAGAATAGTTAACTTGCTTGGGTTTAACAGCCTTTGTTCTTAGCATACCTACATCACATCCGTCTGGTCATATATGTATTCCATCAAAACAGAATTCATTATATTCACTATGAGCCTCTCCTCCTCTTTGTATCTCTCTGGGGTTCCATTCATTTATTCCTTTGCTTGAGTGCTTGTGATATTTTGGATTTGTTCCATTTTGAACACTTCTAATTTGTAATTGCCATGGGATTTGGAAATTTTGGTAAGATTTCCGCAGTAACTTGAGCCATGTTAGTGCTTTAAGATTTTATAATACAGAATTTAAAAATTGTGACCCAAAGTCATTATTCTCAAAGACCCTAATCTCTAGACCCTGAGTCAAAAATTTTTGACATTACAAAAAATGTATTAAGAAGTAAATATGTATGTTAGTATTTGGAGTAGGAAGTATGATGTCTAGAAGTCATACCTAACCACATCAGGCTATTTTCTTGATGGTTTCTGTTTCCATTTTATTTCAGATTGACACTCATCATCCTTTCCCCCATGTTCATTACCACTTGTACAAACAGAAACACGAAATGTTTAAAATTACAACAGTTCATCCATTTAGACATTTCCTCATGATAGTTAAAATAGATTTCTATATAATTTCTCAAAATTTTAATTCCATAGGTTATCTGAGATGAAGGTCATTGTTCAATGTCCTGAGCTGCTTTCCTCTTCCACACCTTTCTGCCACCTCACGCCCAAAGCGTGAAGGACCGAGACCTCTGAAACTGAATGACAAATAAGCTTTCCCTCCTCTAAAATTGTTCTTTTCAGGTGTTTTGGTCACCGCAGTGAAAAAGCTGGCTAACCCACTCTCATGTTCATCTTGCAGAAATTCTATACAAAAGCTTAAATGAACTTTCAATGTATATAAAAATGTCTGAGTTTATGAGTCTGACTCCCCAAATCTTTGGTAACATGATCTCAAATTTTCTTTATGATGTATCTCCTGCCATTTCCTAGTCATCTGCAGTAATTAACTTATAAAGAAAAAACAATGTTTATTTTGGTTCATGGTTTTAGAGTTTCCAGTTCATGATGATGTCACCCCATTGTTTTGGGCCTGTGGCAAGTCAGCACATCATGGTGGGAGTGCATGGTAGAGCAAAAACCACTATCTCAAGGCCAGGCAGCAAAAGAGAAAGAGGACAAACTGAGGTCCCCCAACACCACTCTGGGGCATGTTTCCACGTCCTGTGGACCTACCACTAGGCCTCATCATCTGAAGACTCCACACTTTTATTACTGTCAACCTAGGGACAGTCTTTACCTTATGGGTTTTGTGAGACATTCACAACTCAAACCATAGCATACACTATGCAAATACTTTCTCTTATGACATAGGTTTTCTTTTTACTCTGTCGATTACTTCCTTTGCAGTAAAGAAGGGTTTTTCTTAATGTCTTATTTTTATGATTTTGCTTTTGTTGCCTACCATTTTTGATGTCATATCTATAAAACCATGGTCAAGACAAATGCATGAAACTTTTGCTCCACTTATTTTTCTAAAAGCCACAAGTCATCCTGGGAAAAAATTCAAAACCACAATTATAGAGGGCCTCACACTTGTTAGGATGGCTATTAAACAAAACCAAATAAAACACAACATATATTGGAAAACACAAGAAGAAATTAGAACCCTTGCACTGTCGGTGGAAATAAAAAATGTGAAAAGCCATTGTGTAAAGCAGCATGAAAATTTCTCAGTAAATTAAAAACAGAACCACCAGATGATCCAAGAGACCCAATTCTAAATAATTATCTAAAAGAATTGAAATCACGACCTCAAGGAGATACTAGCATACCTGTTTGGTATTCAAAGCGTCTGAGATGTGAGAAGAACATAAATGTCAATAAACAGATGAAAGGATTTTAAATGTGTCACATACATGTAATGGAATATTTTTTAGCCTTAAAAATAATATTCTGCCATTATGACAACATGTAAGAATTTTTATGCTAACCATTGGGAAATCATGGATTATGAACATTACAGACATAATTGACTAGACATTATGTTAATCTAGTCAGAGAACAGACATTGCAAGATACTGTTTACATGAATTTATATAAAATAGTAAAATCACAAAAGCAAAGAATAGCATAGTGGTTGTCAGGGCTATGATAGGAATTGCTAATCAGTGGGTATAAATTTCCAATTATATATGATGAATAAGTTCTAGAGATCTTCTATGTAGCATTGTGCCAATAGATAAAAATACTACATTGTGCCCTTATAAATCTACTAAGTAGGTAAATCTTGCTAGTTGTCCTTACCACAATTATATGTATGTGTGTGTATATATATAAAATTGTGTGTGTGTGTGTGTCCACACACACACACACATACAGGAAGATTGCAAGTTCCAGGCCAGCTTCAGCAACTTAGCAAGGCCCTCAGTAACTTGGTGAGACCCTGTCTCAAAACAAAAAATAAAATGGACTAGGCATGTGGCTCATTAGTTAAGAACCCTGTGTTTAATCCCCAATACCAATAAGTAAATAAATATATTTTTTAAAAGTGGTCAACGATCTCTATAATGAAAATTATGAAATATTAATGAAATAAATTGAAAAGAACATAAAGTAATTGAAAGACTTCCCACGTTCCTGGATTAGAAATTTCAATATTTTTAAAATGGCCATACTATCCAATCAATCTAGAGATTCAAGACAATCCTTACCAAAATACCTGTAACATTCTTCATAGAAATAGAAAAAAAAAACACTTTCTAAATTTGTGTGAAACAAAACAAACAAACAAAAAACACCCAAGGAGCCAGCACATCCTTAGCAAAACAAAGCTGGAGACATCACAATGTCTATGCTACATATTATGAAGCTCTAGTAACCAAAAAGCATGGTACTACCATAAAAATAGAACCAGAGTAATCAAGAAGATACATTGAACAAAGGAGTCTTTTCAATATATGGTGTGGGAAAATTGGACATTCACATGCAGAAGAATGAAACTAGACCCCTATATCTCGCCATACACAAAAACCAACTCAAAACAAATGAATGATCTAAATGTAACATACTAAATGATTACACCATTAAGAAAATACCTAGGATGTATACTTTAAGACATAAGAATAAGCAAGGAGTTTTTGGTAAGAACGCATATAAAAAAAAAGAACACAGGAAAAAAAATTGAAAGTAGACAAATGAAATTTTCTCAAAAGACTTCTGCATAGCAAAGAAAACAAGCAACACAGTGACGAGACAAATTGCAGAGTGGGAGAAAATATTTACAAACTGTACATCCAACAAAGATTGTTAAGGAAACTGAAAGAACTCAAGAGAAAAATCATCATCATCATCAAACTAAAAAGTGGACACTAGATCTAAACATACAATTTTTCAAAGGAAGATGTACAAATGCCCTACTGATTCATGGAAAAAAACAAAAACAACTTAGCATCACTAATCATCAGAGAAGTGCAAGTAGAAATAACATTGAGGTATCACCTCACTCCAGTTAGAATGGCTATGATAATAATCATTATAAAATGATAAGAACTGCTAGTGAGGATGTGGGGCATAAAGAATGCTGATACACTGTATTGAGGAATATAAATTAGCATAATTAATTAATATAAACTATTATTAATTCACATAAATAAATTGTGGAAAAGAGTAGGATGATTCAGCAATCCTACTTCCAAGTATGTATGCAAACAGATATAGTGGTTCATGAGACTTGGCAGGATGGCACAGGAGGATTGAAAGTTTCAGGCCAGCTTCAGCAACTTAGTAAGGCCCTCAGCAACTTTGTGAGACCCTGTCTCAAAACAAAAAATAAAAAGGTCTTGGGATGTGGCTCATTGGTTAAAATCCCTGTGTTTAATCCCCAATACCAATAAGTAAATAAATATATTTTTAAAAGTGGTCAAGGATATCTATAATGAAATCTAAAATTAAAATCTAAAAACATTGATCACATGGAAATTGAGTGTAGATGGTAGTTATCAGAGGCTTGGAGAGCAATAGGCTCATGAGAGGATATAGGTTGATTGATAGGCACTAGCTTATAGCTAGATAACAAAGAAGTTCTGATGTTCTATATTGCACAGTAGATAATATACTGCATATTTTACAAAATCTTACCATGAAAACTTAAAAATGAAGTCCATTAGTCACTCATTTCAACCTAAAGAAATAATTTTGAATGTTTTTACCATAAGAAATGATAATTGTTTGAGAACATACATATTTTTGCCATGAAAATTTGAAATGTAACACAATGTATACATATTCTGTTTGTTCAAATATATGTATTGATTGAAAATACTCTTACTTTGCCACAATAGTCACTCTGATTCGAGATCTCTAGAAACTCGTTAGTTATTAAATTTTTTACAAAATACCCCCTTTGCAAAAATAAAAAATAAAAAGATTTCAGCGGGGCATGATGATACACAGCTGAAATCCCAGTGGCTCAGGAGGCTGAGGTAGGAGGATCACAGGTTCAAAGACAGACTCAGCAACTTAGCAAGACTGTAAGCAACCTAGCAATACCATGTCTTAAAACTTAAAAAAAAATAATAATAATAAAAAGGGCTGGGGATGTGGCTCAGTGGGTAAGTTCCCTTGGGTTCTATCACTGGTACCCGCCCCCCCCAAAAAAAGAAAGGAAAAGAAAAGAGAAAGAGAGAGAGGAAGGGAGGAAGGGAGGAAGGGAGGAAGGAAGGAAGGAAGGAAGGAAGGAGGGAAGGAAAGAGGGATGGAGGGAAAGAGAGAGGGATGGAGAGAGGAAGAGTCCTCACTTTACACAGAACAAATAAATTACCCCTATTTGTAACTGATCTCTGCTTGGCAGCTCTAGGCCATGTTGAGATCTCTGAAGTAATCTCTTCAGAATGTAGAGGCTGCCTTGCAATTTCTCAGGGATTCTTCTCCCTTGGGATTTGAAAAATAATGCCTGCTGATATGGATTAGATCCCAGAGGCCCTGTTTAGTCATCAAAAGACTTGCTTTCATTAGATAAAAGTACATAGTGCCATTTAACTCTGTGTCTTGCATTGATGATAGGTGAAGCAAAACTTCTTTCTGAATTGAAAATGAAGTCCATTAGTCACTCATTTCAACCTGACTTGAAACTTTCAAATTTCAGTTATAATTTGAAACACATTTCTGAAAGTTACTGATATTCTGTTCATGTTTGGGGTTTGAAGGATTAAAACATCTGTGAAGCAATACTTTTAAGGTACAGAACTAAAAGGAAGGCTAGGGTCAGAAGAATAGATTTCATGGAATCCTCTCTGCAGGATTCTTCCCTTAAACATATAAAGTGTTACTAATTACAACAAATTTTAAATTTTTTTTAAAAATGTGAAAAATTGAAGAGTGTTTCACTCAGAGTATTATAAATGTGCATGACATAAAATGATATTGTCAAAGTTCCTACAATACCTAGGTGAGAAAAACATAATAACTCCCTATTTGTAGTAGTATAGTATATTTTATATTTAACAATTTCAATAATAATGGGATATTAAATAGAATTTTTAAAGGCATGTACAACATTTTATCTGAATGTGCCACTAATATTAAAAACTCAATTCCAAAGTAGAATTAACCATCCTCATCATGAATATATTATTTATTGTTCATAAAGATAAATAAAATTATTTATCTGTATGTCTACATTCTTAATTTAAGATGTCTACACCCTTTCAATTACCCAGACTGAGAATGCCAGGGTTATTTTTTTTACTACATTCTGTTTCTTTTTCCCTATCCCTAAATCTCAAAATCCCACAATCCTAGCCTGCACAAAGTTGCACAATCTTTTTATTTTATTTATTCCAGTGTTATTACTGTCATTAAGACAATTGTTATCTCCTAACACTAAGATAATTTTTGTTATTATAATGGGTTGTCTACATATTTGTGACATTATAATTAATTGTTTACTCTTTAGGGGTTTTTCTCCATGTATAATCTTGTCATGGAGATGAATGGCAAAAGGTTCAAGAAGAGGCTCATGGATCAGGGATCAGAACCTCTATTAGTAGTAATATATGAATGGGTTGTAGTTAAGGCGATGTGATAGTTTTGGTCTGGGGTGTCACTCAAAGGCTCAGATATTGAAGATTGTGTCCCCATCTGGTGATGCCCTACAGGGTGGCAGATTTTTGTGAGGGGAGGTTAATTAGAAGAAGTGGGTCACTAGGGGTATGTCCTTGAAGGGGTTGTACTGTCCCTTACCCTACTCCATCTGCTTCCTGGCCACCATGAGTTGAGCAGTTTTGTTCCACCCCCACCACCACCACCATTTGAGCTTTGGGCTCAAAGCAATGGGGGGAGATGACCATGGAATGAAATCTCAGAAAATATGAACCAAAATAAACTATCTATCCTGTAAATTGCTTTTCTGGGGTATTTTTTCACATTAACAGAAAGCTCATCAACACAGATGATTACAGGTAGAAAGGGGCAAGATGGCAGAATGGCGGCTCCCAGCACTCTCCTGCTCCTCCATGATGAAGAAACAAAGCAAAGGTTGTGTACTGCATATGGAGGTGAATGACTGGGCCCAAACAATGCAATGTAAAAGTGGAAGGTGAAACCCTGGAGAAATCCCAAGGCATTTACACCATCATAGCAAGAGAAATAATATACCCAGCACCTGTTAATAGCTCCATGGCCAGAGGAGTAGATCTCCCCTCCATGGGAGTAAACGGTACAGAGAGAGTCCTGGCAAGCTCTGTCAGTGCAGGTGCTTGCACCTTTCAGGCCTATAGCCTAAACAGATATGAGGCTTGGGTTCTGCACATCTGCATAATGGACTAGCAGTGAACTTTCCTATGGCCAGGAGTCATCTTGAAAAAGGACCTATTATCTGACTGCTCAAGACATCAGAGGCCCTGCACGTTCCCATCAATGTAAACTAGTACACCCACTTTGGAAAACAGTATGGAATTTCCTAAAATAATTGAAAATAGAACTGCCATATGATCCAGCTTCCCTACTCCAGAGTCTATTTCCAAAAAAATGAAGTCAGCATACAAAGGAGATATCCACATGCCCATCTTTACAGCAGTACTATTCAGGATAGCTAAGATGAGGAATCAACCTAGTTGCCTATCAACAGATGAGTAGATAAAGAAAAATACACACACACACACACACACACACACACACACACACACACACAATGGAGTATTGCTCTGTTACAAAAAAAAAAAAAAACAAAAAAAAAACTGTCATTTGCAGCCAAATGGATGGAACAAGGAGGACATCATGTTAAGTGAAATGTCAGACATAGACAAGACAAATATTGCTTGTTCTTTCTCATGTGGAAACTAAAAGGGAAATAAAGGTAACCCAAAAGTAGAAGAGTAATTTATGGGGAGTTGGATGGGTAGGGGATTGGGGCAAAGTAGAAAGATAGGTGGCTATGATCAATTCATCATGTATGCATATATTGCTGTATCATAGTAAGTCCCACTAATCTGTATAACAAAAATGAAAAATAAGAAGATAAAAGTCCTAAGGAAAATGAAGACTGAGTGCCCTTTCACAGAGGCAGGACCTATTCAGGTGTTCCATTACGCCATCATAATGCAATCTTGATAGAGTTACCCCTTACATGTTTAGATGGAGGCCACACAAGAGAATGAAAAGAGAGAGAGAGAGAGAGAGGAAGAAAGAAGGGAGGGAAGAAACATGATTGATCAGGTTATACCTCTCATAATTTAATAATTTTATCTCTGAAAATTATTACGTTGTTTTACATATGAGCTTTTGGGGGACACTTCGTATCTAAACCATAACGAGTGCCAACACTCTACAGAGACCCTCTAATAGATCTGACTTGACAGAATTTATGAGTGATTTTTAAAAAATTTATTCTTAACTCTAGATACATTTTAAAATCACCTGAGAATTTCTAAAAATAATATTATTTGGCCTGGGCCCAAACCAGGGACAATTAAATCAATTCTTCTGTGGGATGCCTCTCTCTGGAGGTGGGGGAGCAGATTTTGTTTGGTGAGCTTTGTCAGGCAATGGATGGATGTGAGAACCACAAATGAAAGCTAGTAGAGAACTATCCTATCCAGTTCACATTGGTGCATTAAATTTGAGATGTTCTTCTAGAAAAGTGTCAGTCCCTTCAATACACTCTGTGCTCTGACTGTTTCCCCCAGTTTCCTCCTGTCCCCTGGTAACTGCTGATCTTCTGGTCTTATTCTCTCTCTAGTTTCTTTATTTTTTCTTTTTACTGGCTTTTTATGTTTGTTTGTTTGTTTGATACTGAGGATTGAACCCAGGAGAGATTGACCATTGAGCCACATCCCCAGCCCTTTTTATGTTTTATTTTGAGACAGGGTCTCACTAAGTTGCTTAGGGCCTTGCTATTTTTCTGTCCTTGAACTTGTAATCCTCCTGCCTCAGCCTCCTGAGTTGCTGGGATTATAGGTATGTACCATTACCCTGGGCTAAGGTCTCATAGATTTTATTTTTCCAGGTACTGAGAATCAAAGTCAGTCCTCAGCACATACTAAGGAAGTGCTCTACCATCGGGCTACAATCCTAACTCGCTCTGCCTTTTACAAAATATCATATTGGTAGAATCATCTAATATATAGCCTTTCAGCATGGCTTTTTTAATTTAACAGTATGAATTTCAGTTTTTCCACTCCTCTCTGTGGCTTGAGAACTTATTTTTCTCATTGAAAAACATTCCAACCTGTTCATGTACCACAGTTTGTTATACATTCACCTTTTTAAAGGCAATTGACTTTTGTGTATTCACCTTGTACCTTCTTACTTGGCTATAATAATTTATTAATTTCAGTAATTTTATTGATTGGGGGGTCTATATAAACAGTCATACCATTTTCAAACAAAAATTATTTTATTTCTTTCATCCCGATCTGCATATAAATTAATTCCATTTCCTTGTTTAGTACATTAGCTAGAATTTTTTTGAATAGTGTTAGGGGAGGTAAGAGGGAACATCACTGCCTAGTTTATAGTCTAAGTAAAACAATTGATTTCCCATCAGCAAGTATGTTAGTTGTCAGGTATTTGTAAATGTTTCTATCCAGCATAGGAGTGTCTCCCTATTCATTGATGGCTGAGAGTTTTTATCATGAATGGATGTTGGGTTTTGTCAAATACCTTTTCTGCATCTATTGAGATGATCATCTATTTCCTTCCTTGGCCTATTGATGTGAAGGAGTTCACTCACTGATTTTCTAATATTGTGCAACTGGATAAGTCTTGTTGCTCATAACATATAATTATATTTACACACTGTTAGATTCAATTTTCCAGTATTTTGTTGAGAACCTGTACTAACAATAAACACTGATTCTTACAATGGCTTTCTTTGGTTTTGATCTCAAGTTAATGCTGGCCTAATAAGTATGTTAAGAAGTATTTCCTCTGTTTCTGTTTTCTGGGAATTAATATAATTTATTCCTTAATATTTGTGATGAAATTCACCAGTGAATCCCTCTGGACCTGGAAACTTCTGTTTTAGAAGGTTATTATTACTGATTCAAATTTTAATAATCAGGGGTTTATTTGAATTGCTATTTCTACTTTTATGTGTTTGGATAAATTGTGCTTTTCAAAGAATTAGACCATTGCATTCAGATTATCAAATTTGTGGGCATATGGATACCTATAATATTCCATTTTCACCCTTCTTTATATCTGTGGAATCAGTTATGATGGCTTTTTTATTTTTTCATATTAAAAATTTGTAGACTTTTTTTTCCTGAGATTGTATAGAGGCCTGACAATTTTGTCTTTTAAAAGAAAAAGGTTTTAGTTTTGTTCATTTTCTCTGTTGTTACCTTTGTTTTACTTTCATTGATTGCTGCAGTGTTTTTCAATAATTTTTCTCCTTTATTTTTATATTGGAAACATAGGTTATTCGTTTTAGATATTTTTTCTCTTCTAATAAAGTACATTCATTCTATAATTTCCTTCATAACTATGCTTTCACTATATCCCATAAATTCTGATAGTATGCATTCTTTTTTATGTAATTGAAAGTTTTTATTTTTCTTGAAACTGCGTTGATCTAAGTATTTTTCTATTATTATTATTATTATTATTATTATTATTATTATTATTATTATTTTGGTACCAGGGATTGAACTCAGAGGTGCTTAACCACTGAGTCACATCTCCAGCCCTTTTTATATTTTATTTAGAGACAAAGTCTTACTAAGTTGCTTAAGGCCTCACTAACTTGTTAAGGCTGGCTTTGAACTTGTGATCCTCCTGCCGCAGCCTCCGGAGCTGCTGGGATTAGAGGTGGGCATTATCATGCCCACAGATGTGTGATGTTTAATCATGAAGTATTTTAGGATTTTCCAGCTATCTTTCTGTTACTGATTACTAATTTAATCCCATTATAGACCAAAAGGACACTATATAATTTCTATCTTTTTAAAAATTTGTTGTGGTTTACTTATAACCCAGAATTACATGGTCTGTGTTCATGAATGACACATGTGAGCTTGATAGGAGTGTATATAATGCTGTTTCTGAATAAAGTATTCTATAAATATGATGCGTATGTAATTACATGTAAATATATCTTTAAGTATACACTCATTGTAAAAGGCAGCAGTAGACATGATACATCAATAACTAGCATATTTATGGAATGTTATAATATATAGTAACAGAGAGTGAAGGACATATCATTGAAAGAAACTTAGGTAAGAAGGAAGATGTGTGGATCTTATAATTGGCTTGAAGGAATTATTAAGAAATCAAACCATTAGACATCTGCATGGAGGGGAGTTTTCCAGAGGTATTTCAAAAGCACCATGAAGATCTACTTTCCATGCCTAGTGACATTCAAACTATGATCTAGAATGTAAATAGACAAGAACCAGGAAAGGAGAGTGAGGATACTTGGAGTTTCCAAGCATCTGAAGAAAGATCAAATATGGTAAAGTTTAAAAGTAAAAGAAGGACCCTGCAGTTGATGTGGAGAAGGCCTTGGACAGAAACAAAGGTACAGGAAAGATCTCAAACTGAGTCATTCTAAATGCAATGGGAAGATAGTTATGGGCTTTAAGTGTGGAAGTGGCATACTTTAATTTCAAGGAGATAATCTAACCATGGAAGCAAAAGTAGATTGGGGTGAAGATGAACTGGAAGGATTGCTTGACTAGGCCACCATGGAGGTGGTCTGAAGAAGGAAGTGGCCTCAGGGAAAGTTGTCATTTTAGTGACATCATACTGGTTTGAAATATTTCTCATGGCCCTAGGGGCAGTATGTATTTTCCATAGAAGGCTACAACCACAGGTCCAGTGATTCATGTTCTTTCAATATGGACTCATCCTTTTCTCATCAAGAAGCAGTCTATTTTCCCTTCAGTTGCATCCAGGTTGGTGTCAATGACCTATTTGACCAATAGAATATAGTGAAAGTGGGCTGGGGTTATGGCTCAGCGGTAGAGTACCCGCCTCGCACGTGCAAGGCCCTGGGTTCGATCCTCAGCACCATATATAAGTAAATAAAATAAAGTTATAAAATTTTTTTTAAAAAAGAAAGAATATAGTGGAAGTGATTTCTTCACTTCCAAGTTTGCATCATCAAATATAATTCTCGTCAACTAATTAAGTCACTCTATTTTATCTTCTGCATTGTTCATCATCATCAAGTCTGAGAAATCCAATACTACCTAACCCCACTATCTTATTTTTCATCCTTTTTAGTTGTAAATGAAATATAATAGTGAAAAAAAAATCACATGACTGTATTAGTCAGGGTTCTCTAGAGGGACAGAATCAACAAGAAGTGTAATTATAAAGGGGGGACTTATTAGTTTGGCTTGTGTGAGCACAGCTGGAAGAGCTGGAAGAACCAGTATCTGCACAGTCCAAGAGGCTGAAGCCCCAGAACAGGGATCATTGGTGCTACTCTAGTCTGAGACCAAAAGTTTCTGGTAAATCCCCTTTGGAAGAGTGAAAAATGGAGAGTCAATATCCTCAGATTATAGCAGCAACAATCAAGAACCCATCCAAGAACAAGCCAGCTTGCATCTCTGGCTGCATCCTTGTTCTTCCAACTTTTATTCCATCCAGTCCATCATCCTATTGGTTGGTGCTGCCCACACTTAGGGAGGGTCTGCATTTCAGTTGGCTCTCCCACATGCCATTCATTCCTAGACACACCTCACAGCTACACCCATAACCCTGTCAATTTTAGTCATCCCTTAATCCAATCAATTGAATATTCAGATTGACCATTACACATGATGAAGAAATTAGGTTGATTAAAATTTCATGATCAATTACCTTACACGGACTCTTAAACTGATAGTTAGCAATAACTGCCAGCTCTCTGAAATAGTCATGTCAATTGTTTAGTCCAGTTGAGGCCTTGTTAACATCTGACTGTATGTACTGCATGAGATCCTATGAACCAACTGTTTAACAGAATCCAGTTAACCCAGAAAAATCTGATAGATAATAATTGATTTTTATTTTAAGCCAAGTCTTAAGACTTGTGATACTATTTTTCCATAGATGAACAACTAAAAATGTCTCCAGCAATTTTTATAATCAATTCCTACTCATTCCACCCAAATGTCCTCTCCATACCTCCTCGCTGTACACTTCTCCCTCCGTAGATGATCAACCACAACTGACTTCATTCAGTCAAATATTTCCTTTCACAGCAAAACACCAGTCCGGGGATCTCCCAAACAAGCTTTTTCCCCCCCTCTATTCACTAGAGACTAGGAAAGAAAATTTACTTCTGAGGAAACAATACTGAAAGGAGTGAGCTTGTTAATTATGTGTTCCTGTTGTTCATCTTTAGCGCTCAGAATAAGGCACTTGATTATCTTAATTGACTTGTAATGCTCCTTATGAGACAAGGGTCAGCTAAACTAGAGACACAAACATAAGTACAGAAAATCTCACTAGAAATGAGCTAAATTACAATAAAAACAAATCTTTGAAGCTTAATATTCCACAAGTTCAGTCCAATTTCTTTATTTATTTTCCATTTAACATTCCAATGTGAGAGAAATGCTGAACTATATCCAATATGGATTACATGTTCTTCATCTAATTATAATTTAGTATCTAACATTATTGTCAGGATTCAATGCTAGTGTTGGGATTTTGTGGCTGTTGTTAGATGAACAACATATATGTTGTTCTGGGGAAAAGAGGTGATCCTAAAATGTAAGCCTAAATATCCAGAACTAATTGTAAAGCTAAGGAAATGAAATAAATGATGGTTTCTACAATGTAAATAAGACATATACACAATAAGATGCTATTCCTAGGCTTCACAAACATCTGGTCTAGGGCAGAACACACATGTCATACAATAATACAACATGGCAAAGCCAAGTGCTAAGCAAAGGTTAGTGGTAACAGAGAAGAAAATAATCAACTCTATCTTCAAAGAGGAATAGTACCACAGATGGAGCATGAGTAGCATTTTATGAACAGGGAGGCAGGAAAAGCATTCCAGGAAAGGAAAAAGCTAGGAGTTGTGAGTGTATATACTGTGTCAGAAGACGTGCTAGAAGCTAGATTCCCCCAGAATATGTATTGTGTGCAGTCATGGAAATAGGTAAGAGATGAGTCTGTGGAGGTGGATTTGGGGGAGATTATAGGACATTGTTTAACATGCTAAGGAGTTTGCGTTATGTCCTGTACTTAACTGTGGTTAAGGAGAAACCAATATAATATTTCCTTAGCATAAAAGTAGAATAATCGGATTGGAGATTTTAAAGCATAACTCTATCACCATTAAGTAAACACACCAGTACCAGAAGTGTTCAATGGCTCTCAAAATTTCCTAGGTAACTATTTCATACCTTTTTTCCCCTTTAATTTTAATACTGATCTTCATGCCTCAATAATAATTTTACTTGTCACTGAAAGGAGAAAATGAAAGCAGTCTGAGGAGGACTTTCATAGGACCTGCCCCTACCCACACTACCCACATTTTAACAAAGGCCCAGCCTTCTACTTGTACTGCAGATTCCATCTCTTCTGTTTCCTCTAATAACTATTTCTCCCTTCTTTAAGTGAAATCAGATTTTTCCTCTTTACTGAATATTTTTTCTCTCAGAACAAAGTGTTGCCACTTCTGTCAATTTAAAAGGCAAACAAATACCCATTCCAATTTTTCTTTTCTTTTTATTTATTTATTTATTTTTAAAATACACAATAGTGGAATGCATTACACTCCTTATTACACATATACAGCACAATTTTTTGTAACTTTGTATATAAAGTATGTTTATGCCAAATTATGCCATTATACATGTACTCTTTTTTGCATTACAATTTTTAATACACTATATACCACAATTTTTCATATCTGTGTTTGTATATAAGGTATGTTGGCACCAAATTCAAATCTTCATACATGTATTTTGTATAATGATGACCATCACATTCCACCATCCTTGCTAATCCCCTTCCCCCTCCCTTTTCCTCCGACCCCTCTTCCCTATCTAGAATTCATTTTCCTTCCTTTTCTTCTACCCACTAGTTCTGATTTCCTCCCTATGAGTCTACTCAACTGTCTCCTCCAGCTTTTCACTTAAACAACACTCTCAGAGCTGTGTCATTTCTTATCCTAAATTTCCTATGTCTAATGGTCTCTTATCTCTCCTCATCTACTTATCAGTATCAGATCAGTTGATCATTTGAGTCACTTTTTGAACTTGGATTCTAGGACTCCCCTCACTCTTAATTTTATTTCTTTATCCGTGGCAGCTTTTACTCAGTCTCATCATTAGCATTTCTTCACTTCGCTTACCTTTGAAAGGAGGGAAAGCAGAAGAATATTGGCCATCATCCTCCATTTTCACAGGAGATAGTCCAAGCGTGTGCATGGGTGAAGCTTCTGCTTGGCAGTGGAAATGGCTCTGGGGAATTATCTTCTGATGGCTATAGTATTTTCTACAAAGTTTAAGCAACAGTCATTTGCTGAGAGTACTGAGAGAAGTTGGGGAAAACTTGAAAGTTCAATGAGGATAAAGAATTAAAATAGTCCATGTGTAGAGGGGGAAATGTGACCAAACAGAAAAGTTTAAGAATCCACATAAGGTAATTGATCATGAAATTTTAATATACCTAATTTTTTCATGATGTGTAATGGTCAATCTGAATCTTCAATTTGATTGGACTAAGGGATGACAATAATTGAGAGGGTTATGGGTGTGGCTGTGAGGTGTGTCTAGGAATGAATGGCATGTGGGAGAGCCAACTGAAATGCAGACCCTCCCGAAGTGTGGGCAGCACCAACCAATAGGATGATGGATTGGATGGAATAAAAGTTGGAAGAACAAGGATGCAGCCAGAGATGCAAGCTGGCTTGATCTTGGATGGGTTCTTGATTGTTGCTGCTATAATCTGAGGATATTGACTCTCCCTTCTTCACTCTTCCAAAGGGGATTTACCAGAAACTTTTGGTCTCAGTCTAGAGTAGCACCAATGATCCCTGTTTTGGGGCTTTAGCCTCTTCAACTGTGCAACTACTGGTTCTTCCAGCTCTTCCAGCTGTGCTCACACAAGCCAAACTAATAAGTCCCCCCTTTATAATTACACTTCTTGTTGATTCTGTCCCTCTAGAGAACCCTGACTAATACAGTCATGTGATTTTTTTTCACTATTATATTTCATTTACAACTAAAAAGGATGAAAAATAAGATAGTGGGGTTAGGTAGTATTGGATTTCTCAGACTTGAGGATGATGAACAATACAGAAGATAAAACAGAGTGATTTAATTAGTTGAGGAGAGTTATATTCGATTATTATTTACATGATTATATAATCCTTGTTTATAAAAAGAAGTTTTTTTTAATCTGTAGAAATTTTCATCAACAAAGAATTGGTTATAGGTACTTAGATACAGAGTCCAAGAGATTACTACACATCAATTTAAAATGATGATGTTCTTTTTAATTATTAACATATAAAGATGCTCAGAATGGATGGTTAGGTAGGCTACCAAAAAGAAATAGAATATTATTTACTTCATTTTAAATTAAAAATTATTTGATACCAAGTGTTGGCAAGGAGGTAAAGCAACTATAACTCTTATTGCCAGGGAAAGCATGAATTATTAGTCATTTGGGAAGGTTTTTTTTTTTTTTTTGACAGAGGATATTAAAATCTTACTGCATGCATACCCATGGAGATCACCAATTCTATTTCTATGTATACACTAAATAAACACATCTATTAATCCCACCATAAGGTGTGCATGAGAATTTCATAGTAACAATATTTCTAGTAGCCCCAAGTCTAAAGCAACTGAAAGACACAATTGTAAAAAAAAAAAAAAGTGGCACATTTATATAATGTAATTATACACATTCATGAAAATGAGCAAATTATGCCATATAACAATATGAATGTGTCTTACAATCTTATGATTATGCAAAATAAGTCAACATTAAAGAGTACATAATATGTGATTCTACTTATATAAAATCAGAAATAAGAAAACTACTGTTGATGGAGAAGAGTAGTGTTGGGAGCAATTCTGGCTAAAGTTTTAACATGCTCTGCCTCTAGAATACTTACTTGTTCACTTTCTACGTGTGTGCTAAGCTTTAATAATTACATAAATATCCTCATGCATCCAAAATATGTCTGAAAAAATGCATCAATATATCAATAGTTATGCTATTTCTGTGGTGAGTTTAATAAGTGATTTCTATATTTTCTACCTATATTTTGTTCCCTATGCATTATTGCATTGTAAGTATATTGCTTTTATAGGCAATTTTTTGCTTTTTCAAAATCTACTTAATATTGTTTCAAGAATAATCACTCTCCAAGATTATGTAGTCCATTTTTCATCTTCAGAAAAAAGCCCACTTTACATCTTCAAACACTCTAGGATACTGGAAAAGAAAATTAATATCAATTCTTATTTCTTTAGTCAGTTGTCAGCATTTGGCCTTTATATTTTAATTTCTTACATATTTAAAAATTTAGCCTAATACTAAAACAAATTGTTTGCCCTTTGCAGCATTAACTCTTAAATAGGGCAAGGACCATCTATTAAAACTGAACTAATCTCCTTAAATTCTTTACTGTGAACTCATTTTTTAAAAACACCTACTTACATTTCACCACTAATGGAATGGGAAAGGATACTGCAGAAAATTCTCAATTATTGTTAATCCCCTCCTTTCCCATACAAGTCGTATCAATCTCGTTAAGTGTTTTCCCCCCCTTGACAGTGCAATGGTCTATTTAACAAAATGCATGTGGTTAATTTTGTTGCTATAATAAAGCTCAAGAGGATGGAATTAAATTAGTTTAGGGTAATTATTTATAATTAGATATTCTTAATGGAAACTGAATAAGTCCTCGGTTACTCTAAAAAACTTACTTGCTTAAATGCACTGCTCCAACAACTCCCCCCATTCCTCCCCCACATGCAAACAAGAACACTTCTTCCCAGTTCTCAAGGCAGAATTCCATCTGCTCTGAAAATAACCCAAGGCACATTCAGAGTTTTTTAAAAAAATGATTATTGGTCTTTCAGCTGACACACAGGTAACTAAAAGATGGAAATTTATATTTTGCAAAGGTGACCACCTCTTAAACTTCTAAGGGAAGGATAGGAACAAATGTCAATTTGCTGTAGTAATTGTGATTTATAATTTAAAAGGACAGTGAAGGTGGAAGGTACAGTGAGGGATGCACAACCTCTCAGGGTAAAGTGTGATTCTTTTGTCTGTTCAGTTAGACTCCTGGATGTCAAAGCCTTGAGAAATCATCAGGTGTCTGTCCAGATTAATGCTGGGCAGGAAAAAAAACTGCCCCTGGGTAGTGTTGTAGTTCCATGAGGGTACCTTATGAACCATGGTTCTATAAGCAATGTGGTATTTAGTGGGGTGTGTCAAGGGGACAGCATCTGCTTTGAATCAAGAATACTCTTCACACCAAGGTGGAAGATATAGCCAAAGAAACAAGCAGCCAGAACTCTTATAAAGTCCTGGTGAGGACTTTGATTTTTATCTTTGTCTCATCCAAACAGCAGAGAGGCTAACTTCTCCAACTGACAGATGTGTAAAGGCTAGAGCAAGAAGATGCCTGACATCCCTTATGAAGCTCCACAGCAGAAGAATGTTTTCATCCCCACCATGTGAAAAATCCAAGCCTAAATGACTTCCACATGGAGGATTTTTGTGTTATGCCATGCGAATCCCTGGCTTTCGTCTTTTACATGCAATTGCTCCCTAAATTAGATTTGTTCATTTGGTTAAACTCTTTTTTTTGTGTGTGGATTTCAAATGATAGATTCCTTTGGATCTCAACACAATAAAGCTTTTGATTAAATAGCTCTCAAACAGAGAGGAAAGAAAAAATTTCATCAGAAGAGAACATTCACAAATTCTGATTTGACCTGAGAGTTTCTGTGACTGCACTTGTCTTTAAATATGTGCTTAACGGGTAGCAGACACAGGAAAGAGAGACAAAACAGAAATGTATGATAATTATTATGAAGTAATGCTCATTTTGAGGACCAGAGTTAATTTTCTTTTTGAATTAATATATAATTATTAAATTTGAAGTGCATCTACTATCACATAAAGAAAAAAAATCAAACTAAACATCAGATTCTAATGTGACTTTGAATTATACCTAAGTAAATAATAGAAATTGGTGACTTGGGGAAGGAGATGTGAAACTATCATTATATCATGGAGTAGTAGGTACTATAATTGGAAACTTGTATATGTACTTTTTTTCAACTGTATAATAGCTGTCAACCTCTCTCTCTGTCCCCAAAAAAACATCCTAACATATTTTAATTAATTTTTTTCTAGGTTATAAAATAATCAGGTATGGCAGAAGGTTCAAATCATGATCTCATTTCAAAGCGTTTGTTTTAAACTTATAGCACCTTAAGACACCCGGGTCCTGGGATCATTATGCATGCTGTTTAAAAAAAATAATAAAATAAAAAATTATGTATATATAAATGTATGCATGTGTGTGTACAGAGTCTTTGACTTTCCTTCCTTCAAAAGGAAGAGATGCTGTTTTCTCCCCCTTGAATCTGCTCCTAACTCAGCAATGCAGTTTTAACCAATAGGCAAAGGTTGAAGTGATATTATGTGGGTTTTGTGATTAGGCAGAAAATGACATCTGGTTTCTGCCTGGTTTATATGGTCTGCTCATTCTGAAAGGAGTCAGCCATCTTGAAAAACATCTGCCTGCCCTGAGAGCACCATGTCAGACCATCTATATGTAGGTGCTCTCATTGACAGTCTAGCCAACCTCCGCATTGATATCCAACATCAACCACCAGTCATGCTACTGAACCACCTTGGAAGTTCAACCCAGTTGAATTGTACACTGACAACCACCACTTTACTGAAAATGATACAAATAAATGAAACAATAACCCATGTTCTGGAACTGGGAGAATTAATGTTGATAAAATGTATATCCTACTGAAAGTAACAACAGAGCCAGTGCAATCTGTATCAAACACTGCAATGTCATTTTTTTTTTCTCACAGAAATTAAAAAAAAAACTTATCATATGGAACAAGAAAAATCCTAGAATTGTCAAAGCATTTTTGAAAAAGAAGAGCAAAACTAGAGACATCATATTGCCTGATGTAAAACATACTGCAAATCTATAATAATCAGAACAATATGGGACTGGTAGAAAAACATACATATGAACCAATAGAATAGAATAAATAGCCTAGAAACACACTCAGGAATATAAAGTATTCTTTTAGAGTGGTATCAAGAACTCACAAAAAGGAAAGAATAGTCTCTTAAATAAGCAAGATTAGGAATATTGGATACTCACATTCATAAGAATAAAATTAGATCCTTATCTCACATCATATACAACTATCAACCCCAAAAGGATTAAAGATTATATATATGTATATGTATGTGTATGTGTGTGTATTTTTTTTAAAGAGGAGAATACTGTAATTTGTGATAATATGTGTGAGCCTGGAGGACATAGGACATTGTTCTAAGTGAAATAAAACAGCACAGAAAGACAATTATGGAATAATTTCACTTATATGTGGAATAAGTCAGTCATAGATGCAGAAGTATAAGGGTGGTGACTAGCATCTTGAGTGGGAAAATGGACATATGTTGGTCATGGGATAAAAACTTTCAGTTGTGTAGGATGATTCAATTCTGGAGATCTAATAGAGTTAACTATAGTTAATAATACTGTGCTTAATATTTAGAATTTTCTCTCCTTTTTTTCTGCTGTTTTACCCAGGCTTTTATTGGTGCATTATAGCTATACATAATGGTGGGACTCGCTGTTACATATTCATTCATGCACACGACCTAACAATATAATTTGGCCACTATCATTTTCCATTATTTCTCCTTTCCTTCTCCTCCTCCCAGACTGTGCTCTCCTTCCTTGACTCCACTGCTTTCCTTTCTATTTTCCTAAGATTTCCCCACCTTTATTTTCTTTTTATCTCTCTATCTTCCACATATAAGAAAAAACATTGACTCTTGACTTTCACAGTTTGACTCATTTCACTTTACATAATGTTCTCAAATCCCATCCATTTTATTCTGCAAATAATATAATTTAATTTCTCTTTATGGTCGAATAAAAAGCCACTGTGTGTATATACCACATATTCATTATCCATTCATCCATTGATGGGCACCTAGGCTGGTTCCTTTGTGTGGCTATTGTGCTGCTATAAACATGGGTATGCATGTCATCAAATTAAAAATCTTCTGTACAGAAAAGGAAATAATTAAGAATGTGAGTACAGAACCTACAGAATGTAAGAAAATCTTTTTTAGCTACATTCTGACAGAGAATTAATACCCAGAATGCATGAAGAAATAAAAAAAACTTAATACCAATAATAATCAATAAATGGGCAAATGACTAAACAGATACTTCTCAAAAGGAGAAATACAAATGACCAACAAATAAAAAAAGTCAGTGTCATTAGTAATTAGGGGAAAACAAATCAACACTACTTCTGAGGTTTCATCTTACACTAGTCTGAAAGGCAACCATCAATACAAACAGTAATAGATGTTGGAGAGGATGTGGAGGAAAAGGAAAACTTTTACACTATTTGAAATTTTCTAAAAGAATAGATCTTAAATTTTCTCATCTCCCCAAATTTGACTATGTGAAGTTGTAGATATATTAATTAGTTTGATTGTAGTATTAGTTTCATAATATATGCATGTACCAAAATAATACACCATATAACTTAAATATGGGAAAATTTTATTTGAAATTTATATTTTAATAAAACTAGAAGAAAAACTAACCATCACACATCCATCCATTTTAACTGGACACCTCTTTTCATCTTCTTAGACTATACTTAATCTCTGAATAAAGACAATAAAGATTCCACCCAATACAACTATCCTTCATAAAGCCAAACACACTCACTCCTACCCAGAAGTGGATACAAAGTATTGAGTGATACTTACTCTTCTCTTAAATATCTTATGTAATACTGAGATGTAAAATATTTTAAAATACTATGTATCTAACATTTTAATTCTATGTTTAAACTCAATATATCTTATGTTATATGGTAATGAAATAAGAGCAGAATATATAGCATGTATTCATAATAAAATGAGGAAAATATACATGTAAGGATTGTAGTTCCTTCTGTACCTGTTCACATGATCATAGATATTATTTGTCATTCTGTATTCCCTTCTTTATCAGGAGAGATGATTCAAATCTTTATTTCTGAAGGTCTGGGAAATGGGTAGTCCCACTGGTTAGTGAAGTTGTAGTAGTCCATTGACCTAAATCCCAAGATATAATAATACTAAGAGACACCCAACGGAATCTGATATACCCAATCCATGTTCTTCTTTAACTACACTGTGGAGAAGTAGCCCAGTGTCCCCTTGGTCAAGATCAATATCCTCAGTCAGTAGACTCACTCCCTTCTTTTGTCTATTGATTCAGAAGCAAAAGGAGCCCACAGGTAGAATTAAGTTCCAGTTCAATGGAATCAATGAGTCTTCTGGTAGAAACAATCCCTCCTTTTGACACAAAGATGTCTAGAATGGCAGAGCATAAAGTCATGGGGACTGGAAGCAAACATTTTTAAAGTGGGTCACTCATTTGTAATAATGAATGATTCCCTATTTCCATTTATCCAGGGACCCATGAATTGCTATGAGAGAACTAGTACTATATGCTGGATGCTTATACAAGACTGCATACAAGCTCTGGAGAAACTTCTCCAAGAACAACAAGGTATTGCTACCTAGCTGACACCAACTGCATCTGTAGCTTCAAAGTTCTATTCAGTAGTTGCTTCAAGGTGTTGAGAACCATGGTGGAAACAGTGAATTCCTCGAGGATGGGCTTATTGGTGCACTTAATTTGCTATGAGTTCCTCAATCAGAAGCAGTGCTGTGTGGAATACCATTCCAGCGTATAAGGTATTCTATAGATCCTTGGATGGCAGTTTGGGCAGGAATATTGCTTGTAGGGAAAACAAATCTGTATATAAATTGTTTGTCCCAATAAGAATAAAACCTTGACCATGATGGGAGCATTCTAAGATAACCACCTTGTCATGAGGTAGTTGGCTGATCACCAATATGGGAACAGTGCCATATTGAAGTCTCAATGTTGGTCTGTAATGAGTTAGTACTCCCTGGGGTCTGTAAACAGTTTGGCTTTGACTAAGTTCAAGTCAAGATTGCTGAGACCAGAAATTGCCTTTATCTCTCTCACCATGAGCACTGTTTTTGTGAGCTCATTGGGTGATGTCAGGGGCCTGGGGAAAGAAGCTGGCTGCATGCACAAAATGGGTCATTATATTCATTTAAACACTCATCTTCTGATGTCACACTTTGGAGGATTCACATAGGGCACAAATCCTCCATGGTGGGTTTGTTGGATTTTTTGCTTCCTTGTTTGCTTGTTCCTTGTATTCCAAAAGTCTGTCGGCGTACCTCTTAGTCAAATTTACCTGTCATCAATTTTCCAATATATTTTTTTCCAAGTTCATTGATCACCTAAGCACCATGGGCCACAGACCATGAATTAGTACGTAATTACATATCAGACCATTTCTCCTTCCAGAAAAGTGAACAACCAAATGCAATTCTGTATTTATGCACCTTGGGAGGATTTATCTTTACCAGTGTCCCTCAGAGATATAACTGAAAATGGCTACAATGTTGCAGGATAGCTCCTTCATATAGTGGAAAATCTTATGTACATTGGTTCTGAGTCCTCTCTTCCACTGTGGACTGATGAATGGAAATTCCACATAATCTCACAGGTATAGGCTGGTACAGTAATGTAGCAAAAGTGCAAACCAGGAGCATCTGAGCCACTTGTTTAGGCAACTCCCTTTAGCTTTCAGGACCTCCTCAAATCTCACCTCATACATGACAGTTACATTTGGTGAAGGAGTGCTGCTATGCATACCCAACTTTATTGACTGGTAGGGTCAAATATCACCCAGTTTGTGATGAGCATCTCAAGTTGCATTGTAACCTAGTGGCCTCTGAATAAGCATTCATTCTCTGTGAAACTGAAGAAATGTTTCTCAAAAGGAAAGGACTTATTTGTGGAGAACAATAGTGCTTTTTTTAAACATAAGGACCTGTGCTATGATTCATTATAGGATCCTGCAAAAATCTCCAGTATCCCTATCTGCTACTGACATCTCAAGAATAATTGCATTTGCTGGTTCGTAAAGTCCAGGTCACAGAACTCTTTGCATGGTGTCTGGATCCTGTAGCAAATCCTTTTCTTTTTCTGGGCTTTACTCAAAACTAACATTTTGGGCCATACCGCAAATGATCTAGAATAACAAATCCAAATAAATGAAGACTTGCCTCTTCAATTCAAAGAAACCTAGTAGGCATTGTGCCTCTTTGGGGATTATAGAAGGAGCCTAATTCAACAATTTGTCCTTCAACTTAGATGAGATTTCTTCACATGGCACACATTACTAGACCCTTAGAAATTTCTCTGAGTTTTCCCCTGAACTTTTATTACATTGATTCCCCTCCCTATGCCATGTAAATTAATTAATTAACTAATTAATTTATTTTTTGCCATCTGTTTAAAACTAATTTACTGAGATGAAGAAGTAGCTCAGTGGTAGAGTGCTTTCCAGGCATGCATGAGGCCCCTGGGTCCAGTCACAATATGTGTGCCCGCTATCTCAGCACTTTGTACCTATGCCCATGAGCCTTCCCTTTTCTCTTTGTGAAAAGGCCAAATCTTTGTTCACATCTGGACAATGCCTCTAGTGGGGTCCAGGAATCAAGCCAAACAGATGAAGAAAAGGGAGGTGAGGCAAGTAGGCCTCTTGCACCAGAGCTAGAAGGAGGCTGAGCATAGCTTGTGACCCCCACAGTGGGCTCTACAGGATGGCCTCCTATATTGTCAGGCATCTTGTAATTCCTTGGATGCAGCCATGCACAGGTGGTTGGGACCCTCTCCTCTGCCCTCACCTACTGACATGCAAAATTATTTCCAAAAATACTAGAATAGTTGTTATTTCTTCTTAAGTACAATCCCTGTAAGTTCATCAATGCAATGGATCAGTGTGTAAGTTCATCAATGCAATGGATCAATGTGATAACTTTTGAAAAGGCAATCAAGATCCCTGGAAACAAAATTATAACATAGAACTAGATTGTTGAACAGGAGAGTGAAGTTGTGTTGCTGACCTTGCCTTCTGAAAGTATTTGTCGGATCAATAGCTCTATGCCAGGGACCAGAGAATATATTAATATTCTCAAGCCACAAAGTCACATTTCGTCTAGCAGCTTGACTAGGTGGTAACTGAAATTGCAGCTGCTGTATCAAATGTGATTTTATGCTCAAGTTTCTGATGATAGCACTATTCTTTGCAATCTTCCAGGAATACAATATTGCTATCAGTTTGCTATTTTTCTAATTACAGGTAGTTCTAATGGCTTTTAATTGGACTTTCATATCATAATATCCCTCACTCCACAGTTAAGGGAAATATTGTGTGGATTCTTACAACTATATCTATCAATTATATATTCTGTAACTTAAGAAATTGCCACATAATAGATTTAGGGACCCAGTGCACTCACTATGAGATAGAACCAAAGTGAAGCTCTACTGACCTCTCTAAGCCTTTATTCTGACTGGAGAACCACAATGAATTTTGAGGTCTATTGAATGAGTGTTAGTTCAGAACCAGTGTCTTTAATTCCTGAGAAATCCGATTATTTTCTTTTCCTCAATATACAGTAGCCCTACCAAACAGTCTTAGACAACTTTGGCAAAGACTATGAGAAAGAGTAGCAATATAAACTTTGGCAGTGTAACAAGATACTTTCTCAAGTTGACATGGTACCCCCTTTATTCAAGAAGTTCTGGGTCTGTAAACTGACTCAAGTCTGCAAATTGATCAAAGGGTTGTATTTTAGTTAGCATGTTCACTGCTGTGACAAAAGACCTGACAAGAACAATTATAGAGGAGGTGAAAGATTATTTGGCTCATGGTTTTAGAGGTCTCAGTCCGTATATATTCTACTTCATTGCTCTGTATCCAGACTAAGGCAGAACATCACTGTGGAAGGGTAAGATGGAGAAAAGCAGCTCAGGAAATGGGAATCAGGAAGCTCAACACAGACAAAATACAAGCCCCAAAGGCACACACCCAGTGACCCACCTCTTCCAGCCCTACACTACTTGCCTGAGGTTATCACTTAGTGAATCCATGCAAGTGAATTAATGCACTAATTAGGTTAAGGCTCTCAAAACCCAATCATTTCATCTCTGAACTTTCTTGCATTGGTTCATACATGAGGTTTTAGAGGACACCTAATATCTAAACCATAAGACAGTGTGATTCTCTGTAATTATGACCCAAGTTAGACTTCTATCCATTTAACCTAGAACATTCCTCCTTATGAAGATCAAGTAGGAATTTAATAAGAATCCTATATATTTCATGTCCGGCAACACCAAAATCAACAAACCAACTCTACAAGTCTGCACAAATCAGACTATTTGGATTACTTTGTGAATTATTTTGTCCATTTTGGTAATCATGCCCAACTTAATCTTTGGAAGCGTAGTGCTACTACTTGGTCCATGCAACTCCATTATCCATTTACTTCCCTTCCATTTCAGTTTACCAATTCAGTAGAAGCAGTGCTCACAGCAAAGTCTTGCCTTCTTGGAAGACCAATCACAGATCTCTCTAAGGATGTCAGGTTTGCCCTTGAAAACTTGTGTTTCACATAAATTTCATCCTCCCAGTAGGTAAGTTGGTTTTAAATGACAAAACCACTCTAAATTTATAATCTCCCTAGATTTTGAAACCCTTTCTTACAGTAAACCAAGTCATATCTTGCATAATTTACAGGCACCTTTTGTGTTTCAGCCAACCAATCAAACACACTGTGAGACCCCTCTCTTTACCTCCCTGATTTTCAATGTTAAATGCCGAACCTGTATTTAATGCACCCTTTTGGTGTGATTTGATCAGTTTCAACTTTATGTTCTTTCTGTCAACATCCTATACCCTTGGTATTTGTTCCCTTGCATGTTACCTAGATGTCTGTCTGTAGTTTTAGAAAATCTAGTTCTTTTAAATGCAGCGTACCTTCTCATGGATCACTCTTTGTCTTACTGCTAGGGTCTTGCTCAAACTTAAGTCTAGTATAGGTCCAGGAGGTGGTGAGGGTGACTTCTGTGTAGAATTAGCATTTGCTCATATAGAAACTTCTGTAGGAGAGACCACTGTCATTTCTTCAGACACTATTGGGATAAGAGTGGGGAGGCCACTTCCAAAGGGGTTGTGCATTTCTTTTTCACTGGCAAAAGAGAATCATTAGAATTTAGAAGTTCAGTGCCCCAAGCTTCATCAGATTCCTCCCCTTTATCCCCATTCTTCCCAATGAATGTCATTCTTTCCCAATTAACATCTTCATTTCATTAGTGGTCATGCTATGAGTCTAAAAGTTCAATTTGCACTGCAATATTCTGGCATTTATTTTAGCAGTCAGAACCAGCCAGCTACAAGAAGGAGATAATATTTTCTATCAGAGTACGCAAAGGAGCCGTGATATCATTTATGCAGCACTTGAGCTGGTAATTCAATTCCCTGAGCTAACAACCCCCGCCCCCCCCCCCACACACACTTTGTCCAGTGATGTTGGGAGCAACCAGCCATCTTTATTATATTCATTAGTTTGCCAAAAACTTTTGATGATATCATATATATAATTACCTAGTTCTTTATAAGTGGTGCCTTAAGAGTATCAAGTAGTAATTATTTTGTGTATCTTTATTGCTATATCAGTTCATGAATTATCAGTGCTCTCTTTACTACAGGAAACAGCATCAGAAGCACTAGAACCAGTTCAGAAAACTCATCTTTAAAATTATATTCAAAATATGAATTAGTCATGGTTTTCCAGAGAAATGAAAACAGTAATAGACTGTATCTATTTCTTTATATATAGATTTCTCTCTCTTTATGCTTGTGTATACACACACACACACACATATATATATGTATATATATATATATATATATATATATATATATATATATATATATATGTATGTATGGGGGAACAATATTAGGTTAATATCACTAGATGAAAGTAGATAAATAGATAGATACTATAACACCACATTTGATACACCAACTTGACCAGGTGGTAACTACAATTGCTGCTATTGTGTCAAATGTAGTTTCATTGCTCAAGTCTCTGATGGTGGTACTATTTGCAATTTTGCAGGAATGTGGTATTGTGGATATATCACGTGCTTATGAAGGACGAAATGTGTCAAAAGCTTCTGTTAGCAAGCTCTAGACCCTGCAGAACCTAGGATATAGATTCAGTCCAAATATAAACACTTGAAAATCAGAAGGACTAATGACTTTAAGCTCTATTCTGAAAATCTGCAAGCTTGAGACCCAAGAGGAACCACTGTTACAATTTGAGTCAGAGCAGGAAGGACTAATGTTCCAGCTCAATCGCTCAGGCAGAAGGAGTTCTCTCTTACACATTGTCAGATCAGACTTTCTGTTTTATTCAGATTCTGATGGAATGAATGGGGGGCATCCATATAAAGAGATCAGTCTACATTGTTCAGTCTATTGATTTGGTGATTAACCTCATACAAAAACACCTTTATAGACACCCAAAATGATGTTTGACCAAATATCTAAGCAACCCATTGCTTAGTCAGGTTTGCACATAGAATTAAACATGACAAATATTCACCCATAGAGTTTATATGAAGATTAAATTAGTTAATGGATGCAAATACTGAATTAAGCCCCAGCATAAAATATGGTATAACAGACTTAGTCATTGTCAGCATTAGTTATTACTATTAGTTTCAAGGTCGAAAATGTATTCAGTTTTGGTCCAGGAATTACAACATGGAGCCTAGAGATTGACCAGTACTTAATCAGATTTTTGAAAATCAAGAAAAAGAATGATTTTTAAAAGGCTATGCTCATACTAGATTCTTCTTAGGAGTAAGGTCTTATACTTGTCAATGATTCCTTTTATCTACTGATTTTTAGGGTTAGTTTAAGCCACATTGTATCATCCTCAATACTTTTAAACAAAGACATTTCAATAGAGCATGGTTAAAATTGGAGAGAGATATCTGGATTGAAGTAAGAATCTACGTCAATTTTTAAACCTATAGCACATCATCAGATTTAGTTTATTGGTACAGATGATTCACTTAACAACTTTTAAAATTTATAATGCCATGGGAGCAATATATATTCAGTAGAAATAATACTTTGAATTTTGACATAGCAGTATGTATGCAGTATGATACTCTCTTGCAAGCCACAGTCTCCAGTCAGTAACATGATCGCAATGGTAAAGGACAAATTCTTTACGGTATAATGTGTTACTAAGCTATGTTGTTCAGTGCGTCAGTGTATTAAATACAGTTTTAATTTACATTATTTTCAACTTATTATGCACCTACCAGGAAGGAACCCTATCATAAATAGAGGGGCATCTGTATAGTTAATGTAAACTTTCTTTTACTTCTTTCTACCCAAAATGACACCATAGTAATCAGTAATCATCACTAATACATTTTAATAACAGAACATACGTACTAACTGGAAATATTTACAAGCATATCTGGTTTCAAAAGTGATATAGCACTGGTTGGGAACATGCATGCAAACATCTTTGGTTAAATCTATTCATTTTAAAGATTTGCTCACATCATTCATGCACACAGTTTATTCTACATTGTCACAGCCTTGCATCTATGATGATTCTGTTTAAAACTGTACATGGAATCTGTACTTAAAAGGGCACTTGTCATAGCACACCACTCTTTGAATCTCCACAAATCCCATAGTGTTCTAGCCAGCAGTCAGATCAAGAAATGTTGCTATAATTTTAATTGTCATTTTCCTGATGCTTGAAGAAGATAGACTATTAACTCCTAGAATTAGAGTAAATGTCCACTCAGTGGTTATTAATGAAGGATGTAGGGTAAGAGTAAACATTCAATTCTTGGCTTTACCAATAGCTAAGTCCTTTCTGTCCAACCGTTCTCATCTATAAAATAGGGATAATGGTAGACCTACCTCTTAGGGATATTAAATGAATTAATACATGTCAAGAACTTAGAAATTCCTGGACCATAATAAGCTCTGAATAAATATAAGTCATTTTTATTACTTAATTCATTTCCCCTATACTACCTATTACCAGATGGTTCCAAAAGTAATGGGAAGTGCTTGCTGAATGAATAGGAAGGGAAAATAGGAGTACTTTACTTAACAGAATATAATGTTTCATTGAAATTAGAACATGCAGAGAAAGCAATTCGTCCTGCTTATATGGAAGACAAACAAGAAACTGGACTTTAACTTCAAGCTGTGTGAATGGAAGATGGCATTGCTTCCATGACCCAAATTCACATTCAATAACAAGACCACAGAGAAACAGCTTTTAGGAGCCCAAGAGGAACAGACACCTAAGAATCACTGTTTGACTAAACAGCCACTCCATTCTTTTCTTCTACACAGCCATTCCTTATACCCTTCAACTCTTTGGCAATATGACTCTCCTGAGATTGAGAAACGGTGTGTCAGATTCCATTGATCCTTAACATAACGGAGGGGCTGTGGCCACAGTATACCAGAAAGGGCAATTGCACTGATCTGGAACACTCTGTTTCCATCACAGGGAAGAATCTTCTCACAACCAAAGTGCTAGAGGATTGAACAGCCAAGTAAAACACTGAGCAAGGTGGAGTTACCCGCACGCACCTCCAGGGAGGGTACCAGTTGAGTAAAAGACTAAAGTTCATGAGCAAGAGAATCACTAATAATTTGTCATAAGTAGTAACAGCTGTTTCATTTGTAAAACATTCACATAACACTCTAATTCTCTCACTGAATGAAGAAAGTATGAGCAAATGTCTTTTGTTTTCAACTAGAGAAATCTGTAATCTATTGAACTGTTTATAACTGGAAGTGATCCCTTCTGAAATTTCTGGAGCTAGGAATCCAGTAGGCAAGAGTCATTAAACAAGGATTGTATGCATCATGGAGTATCAGCAAAGGACAATTTGCAACGTTGACATGTGAGGATACTGATCCAGTGGCCCTCTTAGTTTTTTTCCTGTAATCCTTTACTATTCCTTAAAGACTAATCAAGAATTATTATTTCCATATATGATTTAAGTGGATGGTCCTTAAGAAACTCTGTAATTTCTTCATTTGTTTGCTCTGCTCAGTCCCTAAGCTGTTTCAGAAAAAAAAATCAAACAAAAGATTCAATAGCCCACTAAACAGGTATTCTTTCTGTGAGACCATAAAATTGAAATTATAATGTATATTACATCATCATTTAGCATTGAATATTGGCCAGAGGGTGTTTCATACATCCATATAGTTCTTGGTATATGTAGTATACAAATTATTCATGATATTAGTAGAGAATTGTAATTAACAGAAAAATAATATCTTAGAATTGACTGCAAATACCTTTAAATTTTTACCATTGGTAGGGTTATTTTTGTATATTTGTTCTCAGCTTCTCTTACAGATTTAAATATTTGATTATGGAACCCAGTTCATATGTTACATTTATATAGTCCCCATGTCCCTCAAGGGCAAACTACTTCATTTCTTGGCCAAAAGCAGAGGATGAGGATTGAAGCAACAGACTTTATGTAAAGTACACTCTGTATTTCCTTCAAAGGATAAGAACAGTATACATCCCAGACAACTCCAAAAGTGTCCATGATTTTGATGAAAGTGGCAGTAAAAAAATAATAATTTCTTATTTTCCAAAATGGGCAACAATAAATATCAAACTTCTTTCACAACATTGACAATCTTAATTTACCAATTGAGAAATTTACTTAGCAGGAGTCTTTGAGAACTAAAAAGGTACATTTGAATTTGCCACTGTTTTGCCAGATTAAATCCACTTCTAGAAGTGTCATTGGATCAGGTAGGACAGTAGGTGTAACAAAAAGAATGCTAGCTACAAGAATCTCTTGAATTTATTTTTAAAGTAGACACACACACATACACACATAAGTGAAAATGAGGCTGTGTGCACGAGACAGAGAGAGAGAGAGAGAGAGAGATGTAAACTTATAAGAAACAAGATATGTTTGGCATTACAGAATACTTTTTCACCCTACTTACATATATAACTACATAAGTGTTTAAAAAGAAAGAATAAATAAGCAGCTGATATGGAGAATTGTATAATAAGAGGAATACTTATATAATAATATAGATGGGTAAAAAGAAGTTAATATATATCAAACTCATCATTTATGTTTCTTTAATATAATTCTTAAAACAAATTTCAATTTAAAACCCAGGAAAATGAGTATTGTCTCAGTTAAGTAAGAGTCTGTCTCACAATGAAAAAGTAGAAATGAAAGTTTGAAATATACATCTATAGACTTCAGTTCCAGAATATGAACAGGGAAAAGAGTGTAAGAAGTATAAACAATTGAGATGATGGTAAGGATGACCTTACTAGGGTGGACTGTATCCCACAGAGAGGAACCCTTTAAAGGGCCAACACCTACCTGCAGAGAACCCCTCTGATCTTGCCCTGGAACTAGGACGTCTTTGTTAGGGTTTTAGTCTGGGGATCTGGGGATCAGTAAGTGACTTGTTAATACCTATACCCTGTATCATCACAGAATGACCACCGGAGAGTATTAAAATGATCCCTTATGTTTTGTGCATTTATAAATTTCTGATTTTTTCCTAAGTTTAAATTACCCCTCTTTTACTACCTGTGTCAGTCATTAAAAAAAAAAAAAGGCAGATCTCAGGTATTTCTGTCCTTCTCTTGGTTTTGAAGTGGAGGATGGATTGAAGTGAGAGTGGATTCTGCCATTGGTGTGTCTAGTACAGGAAGATTTAACATAGGTGAGCTTATAAATACAGCAGGATAGAAAAAAGGGCTTGCCCCTTGTACAAAACAGCTTAAGAACTTCAATTGGAAGTAAAGTTTCAACCATTAGGCATAAGAGTCACAGATTAACACTGTTCTTCATGCTCTTCTTAGCATCCTTACCTTGATTTAGTAGGCTTGGTTTATTTAAGATAATCTTGAAACTAGACTTCTCCCTTGAACACAAATGCCCTTGGTAGTTGAGGTTAATGTCTTTAGACCTCATTTTAACCACTCTGTTTTTAATAATCATGCTTTTATTTTGTGATCAATTACATGGAACAGAATAGAATTTTATTGCTGTTGTAACTTGAGGAATAATATGTTAATATTCCTACTATATGGACAGACCTTGAAAAGAAATTTGTTTGTGTTTATCTAAATAAAATAACTGCTTCACCAGTGATTCTTACCCAGGGACAAATTATTCCTGCCACTGCTACAAGGAGCTATCTGGCAACATCTGCAGATATTTTTTGATTATTGCAGCTACAAAGTACTACTGGTATTTGGTGGGGAGAGCCAGGGGTGTTGCTGAACATCTCACAACGTACAGGACATTCCTTGCACCCCACCACAAACATGACAGAGCTTTAGTCAGCTCCAAGATAAGAATGCCCAGTGTGAGAAGCCCTGGACTAGAGTTTAGCATCAGTGGGAATCATCACCTAAGAAATAAAACTAAGATCCCCCAGACTAGTCATGTGTAATACATATGTGTTTGCTGATGAAGATGATGAAGGTGATGGCCAGAAAAAAGAACTTGGGTGGCTCTAGCATATAAAATTGTGTCCCCATAGGTAAATTTTCCAGAAAGGTTAGGCACCTAATAGGACATGAAATCCATTCTAAACCACTGTGTTCGCATTTCCTAAGGGAGAAGAGCAGGAGATGAGTTGAGAATCAGAACTACAAATTCATTGTTCCATTCTGCCTGTAGCTAACTATGAATCTTAAATAAGATACAACCTCCTGAGTTTCTATTTCAATCTCTGTATGGTGGAAAGATTAAGATAATTGGCTCTAATATAATTTTCAATTCTTGTGTCTTCATGGTGTGGTATTTTTCAACAATAAACAGCTAAGTAGGAACTTCATTTTCTAAAATTCCTTGCCCTAGATATTTACAAGTTAGGTTTGGACATTTAAAAAATTGCATTTTATTTGCTGGTGGGAGTCAGCAGCTTCCCCACACCCACTGGATCCCCTATTTCAGGTCTCTTGAGAGTTCTGAGTCAGAAACTGTGCAACCCTATGGCTGTATTAGTTAGCTTTCATTACTACTACCTAAGATGCTAACTTGATAAAGAAAAGAAAGGTTTGCTTAATGCATAGATTTGGAAGTTCAAAGTCCAAATGGCATGGCGTGGCACAGGTTTGGCAAGGGCCATTCTTTGAGTATGTCACTTCATGAAAAGATAGCAATGGAAGGGAACCTGTGTCTGAGAAGAATGCACATACAGCTAAACAAAGCAAACAGAGACCTAGGTCCTACAATCCTCTTGAAGGTCATACCTCCAAGGACTTAAGAACCTCCCAGTAGGTCACACCTCTTAAAGGCCTATGGTACCTGTTAATATTGCCACCCTGGGAACTAAGTCTCTGCATATGGATTTTTGGGGACTACTACCCATATTTGAACCAGAGCAGTGGCAAATGGTTCTGGCTTTTTCACTGTCAAGGACTGAGATACTGGTAGACAGCTGTATACTTCCAGTTTATCCTTGAAGGTTCTAATTTGCTCTCTAGTTTGCACAGCCCTTGCTTTGAACTCTTCTCCTCTAGTTCCAATTTACCTTCACTCTTTCCTACTACCTGTCCAGGTATCTTTCCATCCGTCCCCGCCACCACTTACAACAACTAAAGAGCCACCATCAGATGCAAGAGCAACAGCCTGTAGAGTTTTTTTTGCCAGATTGTATAATTGTGTGAGATTGAATGCTTAATAGATGCTTCACTCCATATCACTCATAAGGTTCTTCTTTCCTTATCTGACTCTTCTGATACATACTTGATGTATCAATACTAATGACTAAAATGAGGAACTGGAGATTAAATCCTGGTGGAGACTATAAAGAAGATGAAAGAGGAAAATTACAAAACAAAGAAATGAAAAGATAAGAAATAAGCAAATGATTTCTGTTTGCCTATAATATCTAGGTAGCAATAGTCATTTGGTTTTCAAAGCATTATGTAGATATATTAGACTCTCAAAAAATTTACAATTCTTATAAGAAACTGAGAAAACAATGCTGGAAATATCCAAGTAAGCTTGAATAGCCAATTCTAAAAAGCATTCCACTGACCAATAATGATACTTTAAAAGCATACTATCTAATAATAATTTGGGGAACTATTGTATACTATAGTTCCATTTTGAAAATAATTTATACATTAAGAATATTTAAGGGAGGCAGGTGGGAATAGTAAAGACAATAAAATGAATTGGACAAAACTTTCCTATGCTCATATATGAACACACAATTGTGTAACTCCACATTAAGACCAACCACAAGTATGGGATCAAAATTGGAATGGGTTGCTCACTCCATGTAGGTAAACTATATCAAAATACACTCTACTGTCATGTTATCTAAAAACAACAAATAAAATAAGAATATTTTGCAAAAACTCTTGCAATTAAAAGCATCATTTTAAACTATATTTAGTCCAGTATTACCCAATTTAATTACGCATCAGTATTTTCCCCTTCTAGAACATTAGATTAAAATGAAAACAGTGATTTTTGGAAATTTTATGCTAGATAATATAATGAAGTATTGAATTTAGACCCTCAAAGTTATAGAAAAAAAAGATGTAAATATGAAATTAAATAATCTTGAAGGACTGAATTAAGGAAGTATAGTTTGTATGGAACTTAGGATGAGATGTAGATGTATAGAAAAGAGAAGGAATGACTTTTTAGAAGTCACAGGTGGAGTAATTGTGTGGAATTTGAAATATGGGGAGGAAGCCAGCTTTCGCTGAGGAATTAACTGAAGGTGTCATATTTCAAATTGTTTTGAAATTGAGACTGAAGCATTTATACTCTTATTGATAGGAGTTAGGAACACTTACAGAGTTTTGAATCATTAAGTGTTGTAAAAAATATTAAATATTTTCCCCAGCATCACTTTGCTAGTAGATGGTACAGTCAAGTTTCAAACTCAGAAAGTCTGGCATTAACGCCTGTTATTTTACCCTCTAATATTGGATTTCCTAGCAGGTCCACTGAATGGTAAGTACATTTGGAGAAAAATGGATTCATAAACAATCTGAGAACTTGGATGGTAGGTTTCCTCACAGTGGCTTATACCTAAGGGAACATGGAAGCTTGGACATGGGTATTTTGGAAATAATGCAAAGAGCAAGTTACAAACCTGTGTCCTGGTCATATTTGGGAGAGATCCATGAGCTCACTGAGGTCATAGACCTGACATTGAAGGAATCCATCCAGTTGAAATAAAAAACAGAAGCTACAGAATTAGCACCAAAAGACAGAAATGTAACCAAGCCCAGAGATTTCCTGGCAAGAATAAGGGTTATGGAAAACTCATCTCCTGCTTGTCTGGTCTAGTAAAACCTGACTGAATTATTATAGAAAGGCAAAAAATTAAAATAAAATGATCCATTTGCAGGATTCCTACCAAGGGAACTTTTGGGGCTGGACCCAAAGCAGAGATGTGAGGTACAATTGATTCCAAAACAGTAGACAAGTTATGAAACCACTTGGACAATTACGGCTTGCCACTGCAGTTCCGTCTGGATCATAAACTGAAGTACACCCCTGCTAAGTGCACAGAGAGTTCTCTAGCTTGAAAGAGCATGTACCTCTGTCTGCTGAAGAGATTGAAGAAGAGACAGACTAAAGCCTCAGCCATAGCTTTCAGTTTAGTTAGTTTGTAATTCTTTCCTCCTTTTTCTTCCTATTCTCTTTCTTTATTTTAAAAATAAACCTTATTACACTACTCTGAGGAAATAGGATGGTATGATTTATTGATATAGAGTCCAGCCTGTTTACATGGACCAATTTCTCTCCCAAACTATGCTGTTTATGTGTTAAACAAATAAATGAGAAGGAGAAGGGAAAAGATTGAAAACCACCAGCCTGGAATTCACAGTATATTTTGAATATGTTTTTTCTTCTTCAATTTTTTTTCTGTAAATCACATTTGTTACTGGAGAGATAAGTGCAAAAGTTTTCTAGTAATTTGGTGTCAAGAATGATTGAATGAACACTTTTGTTTGCTTCTCTGTATAAAATTCTCACTAACAATAATTCTCAGCAAGGTCTAAATTCCTCTTATTCCCTACATATTCAGAATGGCTGCAATTGATCTCTTACTCCTGATCAAAGTCCCAAGTGATATATCCTTTAAAAATGTAAAGTCTACCTGGAAAGGGCTCACATGAGCCTTGATAATGAAGATAGATAGAGCCTCAATCAAAGAATAAATGAGAATTTATTTCATAACGTTGTTAGCAAATTTAATAAAAAAGCTAAATAATATAATTTGCCATATAAAAAGATAATTCATGATTTAGAAGAATAGGTCACTTAAGTGACCATTCTTAGAATGAAAGTCAGTAAGGTAGCTAGTTAGCACATAGGAGAGAAAGCTTAATACAATTTGAAAATATGCACACCTGGATATCGTATCCATATATAGGGGCTGTGGATATAGTTCAGTTGTGCTGGGGATGTAACTCAGTGGCAAAGTGCTTGACTAGCATGCATGAAGCCCTAGGTTCAATTTCCAGCATTGCAAAAAAAAAAAAAAAAACGTAGAAAATAGATCCATATATTAGGCATTCAAGAAGGAAACAAAATAGAAGAAAACAGTAAAAACAGTAGAAAGCGATGTTAAATTGTCTGTACCTTGGATTTTATTTCAGACTAAAAAGTCAGCCTGACATAGTTTTATACTGACAGAACACAGAAGACTCCTTGGATCAGAGAAAAAAATCCTCTAATATTCATGGCACAGGAAACAGCATGAACACCTTTCTGTTGCTATCAGCTTCCCTTTCCCCAAGTCTTGTAGGGTGACCTGATGGGCTTGAATGAATGCTTGTTCATAAAATAGGCTGAATTACAGAAGAGAGTCTTGAGGTTAGAACCTAAATCCTTTATAAGGGCAATAAATATGCAGATCTTTTCTGCTGGAGGGAGAGACCATCTCCACTTCTCCAGGCTACAGGCAAATTTGCTTTTTGCTCTGGGTAGAGACACTATCTTTGTATTCCTAGGCAGCTTGTTGTACAGTCATTCTTTTAAAAGCTAGTCTAGAACTAACTTTTGACAAATTAGCAGTCAATGCCTCTTCTTACAAGATGTACATAAAAGTGACAAATGCATGGGAAATAATTTTCCAATAGGCCTGAAATAAGTAAAGATAACGTTAGAAAGGAATTTCCCTAAACATTAAAGCTTTAGCTAAGAAAGGCCACCAAAAGATCAATAAGAAAATAATTAATATACACAATGGTAACATTTTCAGGATAAGAGGATAATCCTGAAAATTCTTGATTTGCTTAAAGATCTTGTGTAGAAAAATTCTATTGTCAAATTGTTTATGATAAAAAACATATTTGCAGGAACATCCTTCCTGAAGTTTGCCAAAGGAGGAGCAGGCTGATTAGAGAGATGAAACTAAAGCATTTATCATTCCTCTGTGAGATGGATATGATTAGTTTGGATGAGTGATGAAGAAATACCTGATAATTCCAGCTCATCCTCAATCTGCTTGCTCCATGCCCCTCCTTCCTTCACTACTATAATTCCTAGTAATTAACAAGCTTTCTGGGCCCATCAAAAAATTCTTACTCTCAGGTCCCCAAAAGCAACAGTTATTGGTAGACTTCCCAACAAGCTTCTTTTCCAAGATAGCACACAAGGGCTAGAGGAGCTTGGTTTACCAGATGGAAAGCTGTTGATTCAGTAATCCTAAAATTCTTCCCTTCAACCTCCCAAATCTTTAGCTCCTCAAGTGTATAAGATACAATTCTTTTAATAATGCTCTTATTCCATTACCCATAGTAGTTTTGCTTTCCTGATTGCATGCTGGTTGATACAAACCCCCAAACCTTGCAATCTAAATATCTAGGGTTGATAAGTCCTCATAATGACTACAGGTCATTTAAGATAATCTTAGCCTCTGAAACTTGGTTAAGGTAATCCTTGAGACTAATGCCTTCAGGAACCTAGTAGGAAATCAAAAACAAGAACAATGAACAACTCAAATGCTGTCTAAAGGAAATAAATATCATCTATCATATAAATTCTCAAATTATTTTCAAACAAATTTGAAAATAAATTTTCTCCTCACAACAAAAATATAATCATAGAAAGAAATAAGATAATATGAAAGAAGAAGACTAACAGACAAAAATGAAAAGAACGATATAGGCTCCAGATTTTACAAATGTTAGGCACAGATTTTTTATTATTTATTTATTGTAATTTGTTATACATGATGGCAGAATGCAATTCATTTCATATTACATATATAGAGCATATTTTTTTCAAGTCACTGAATGTACACACAGTATTTTCACACCATTCATGTCTTCGTACATGTACTTAGGGTAATGATGCCTAACTCATTCCACTACCCTTCCTATCTCCTGGCCCTCTCACTCCCTCCCCCTCCCCTTTGCCCTATCTAAAGTTTCTCCATTCCTCCCATGCTCCCCCCACCCATTGCCATTATGAGTCAGCATCCTCATATCAAAGAAAACCTTTGGCCTTTGGTGTTTGGGGATTGGCTTACATTACTTAGCATTATATTCTCCAACTCCATCCATTTACTGGCAAATGCCATGATTTTATTCTCTTTTAATGCTGAATAAGGTATATATATATATATATATTATATATATATATATATATATATATATATATATACACACACACACACACACACACACACACACACACACACACATATACACACACACACACACACACACCAAAGTTTTCCTATCCATTCATCTACTGAAGGGCATCTGGGATGGTTCCACAATTTAGCTATTGTGAGGCACAGATTTTTTTCCAAGCTGTGTTTACCATGCTTACTATTTTGAATGATATCAAAATGAGATTAAACTGTCAAGAATTTGAACTTTAAAACTAAATGAAATGTTTATAATTTAAAACAGAATATTCAAGTAAAAATTAATTACATATAATAAGGAAGATATGAAGACTCAAATAATTAAAAAGATTGAGTGAGAAAAAGTATCCATGAGGAATTGCGGAAAGATAAGAACATGTAAAATGCACACCTCAGAGAGTCCTGAGAAGATAAGCAAAATGAAATATGTGGGTTTCAGTGTAATCAACTGCTTTGTCACATGGATTCATAATAAAATATATACAGCATTTAAATGGGTATTAAACAGTGGTGGCACGTGCCTATAATTCCAGTGGCTCCGGAGGCTGAGGCAGGAGGATCACAAGTTCAAAGCCAGCCTCAGCAACTTAGTGAGATCTTGTCTCTAAATAAAGTACAAAAGGGGGCTAGAGATATGGATCAGTAGTTAAGCACCCTGGGTTTATTCCCCCTTACCAGAAAGAAAGGAAGAAGGAAAGAAGGAAGGAAGGAAGGAAGGAAGGAAGGAAGGGATGGATGGATGGATGGAGGGGCATTAAATGCTATATGAATTTAGGTGAGACATATAGAAGGTGAAAAAACATGAATGCTTGCCAGTTTATGTCAAAATGGAAAAATCTAGGTGTTTTCTAGGTCCTTTCTAACCTTTTCTCTGATAAGAACCTACTATCTGATAAGTAATTATTTTCTAAAGATATAACAGGGTGCAATTAGGCATGGACTACCATAAAAGCCCTTGGCAAATTTAGGATGGACAGGAATTTTTCAATCCTAAACTAGAAAATGATACTTATTTCTTGAAATGTTATGGATCTAATTTCTGTCCATTATCCCCATGTATTTTAGATGGAAGATGAAGGATTTGTATTAGTGATCAGGTGGAAAATGGTAGCAAAGAAATCAAGATTGTTCCAAATTAAGAGAGAGCTGCAGTGCGTTTTCCCTGTACCTGTCAGAATCCATATGGCTGAACAACTCATATCATTCAAAGAAGTCTATGTGAATATCATCAAATTTTTTTACTTGTTTGATAAAAATGAAAAGTTGAGATAAATCTTTAATTTTATATGTTACATTAGAAATTATATACTTATTATTATTCAGGTATTACTACATATTATTTTAAAAGACTGTACTATATGTCACATAAGGTCTTAGGCCCTTTATCCCTAGTCTTACTGGCACAAAAAATTACAGTTATTCCTCCATGTCCATGGGTTCTGTATTTATGGATTCAACCAACCATGGATATAGTTGACATAGTGATAAAATTATTATTATAACAATTCATAAGTATTGCTGAATTACAATGAAGTTAATAACTATAATACCTGTCCAGAAGTATGAGAATAGTAAATAATACATGACTTCCCAATAACAAAACTACTTCAGAATCATTGCCATCATCATGATTGATACAGAAGATCAACTATTATAGTTGGTGGCCTGATTTGCTTCCAGAATCATAACACAATGCATTTATGTTCAGAAAAGTTTATCTGTTTGAGTCCCTTTTGATAGCATAAAAATACATTGAATATTGGAAAGAAATGAATTGTATTGTAACAAATGCTAATTCAAAGTGTAAATGTCAGTCTTCAAATTTCTGCTACAAATAATCAGTTATGGGAACTTGGACAAATCTCTTTACTTTTCTGTTTCTGTTGACTGATAATATTTCTCTTGCAAGGGAAGAAATCCTTGCCTACATACAACTCCAACAGGAAATTTATTGGCTCAATTAACTAAAAGAGTATGAATAAATTGGTAGCAGTTAGATCAGAATTTCAATTCGCATATGTATTCTTTTAACTTGCTTTTGTATCTTCAACCACAAGTAAATTCTCCTCTGAATTGTATAAAAATGGGTCTTAGAATTACAATATAATATTAATATTGGTACTTATGATCACTGAAGAAAATATTCCCTTAATCAAGATATACTTAAAATTATGAAGTTGAAGTGTATATCCCACTTGGATCTCATATCCATGGTCATGATTGGTTGGCTAGGCCTATGTTCCCCAGAAATTTGTGAAAAGGGGAGTCCTTGATGGACCAGGGAAAGTGAAAGATGATTGATTCTCCTAAAGGAACAGATGGCCTTTCTCTTCCTTTCTCTTAGAAGAGATGTTGGCAGTGAAAAATAAGCAGTATTTATACTACGATGTAATTCATCTCATGTGAAGTCTTTCGTAGTATCTGAATGATATCCAGAGTTATACAGTAAAGAAATGAATAGTTTGTTTGGTGAACATACATAAAATTTGAATTAGTAAATCAGCACTTGTTTCATATCACCTAACTTATATGAATTTTTATCAATTTGACCTACATAAATCAGAAAAGATGCATTTCCCAAACTAGTCAGAAAGTCTACTTTGTGAAATGTGGGCTATCCATAGGCATCAGAACAAAGAGCAGGATAATCCATTAAACATACAAGTTACTATGGGAAAAGGAATATATATATATGTATTTTTTTTTAACAAGTAAATAGTAAGAACAATTGTATGTGCCAAAAGAGAGAAGATGGAAACTTGCTAAACCACTTGTGTTTAAGCATGGAGAATCTGATATCACGTTCAGTCAGCTACATTTAAATAATCTGGGTCATATTTGCATTTTAGAAAGTTGGCCTTAAGTAGAAGAAAGTAAAAATTAAGTGTATGGCCCCAGTGAATAGTCTTAGACTTTTTTCTTTTTTGCTTTTTACCTTTATGCTCTGGCCATGGTGCTGAATGCTGGATGGCAATAGCTTGGGAAGTCCTGGACTGATTAGAAGAGCCTTGGTTCAAATTGTGGATTTAAATTCATGGTGAATACTTTTTGAAGGAAAGGGGTATCATATTCTCTGACTTTATGGAGAAGGGGAACCAGAACAATATACATATAAAATAAAAAATGATAAAACTGCAAGAAGAAAAAGTGGAGAAAATTTGTATAATTTTTTTGGTGATGAGTTCTATATACAACAAAACATTATCCATAAACAAAAAACAATTATGTTAGACATCATTAAAATGCAAACTCTTGTACTGTGAAAGCCCATGTTTAATCATTGGAAGGTCAAACCACAGTTTATGAAGAAACATAAATGACATTCTCAGCAATAAAATATAAACAACTTCATTTTTAAAATGGCCAAAAGTTCTTGAACAGACACTTTATTACAAAATATGCAGGTGGTAAATAACTTATGAAAATATGCTCAATATTATTATGCTACAAGGGAATTGCAAATTTAAACAATGAGATATCATTTCACACTTATGATAATTATTAAAATTAATGAAGGGGGGAAATTAACAATGCCCAACACAGGTAAGGAAGTCAAATGGCAAGGATTCACATTCATGTATAGGCAGAATGCAAAATGAAACAAGTCCTTTGAAAGAGAGTTCGAAAGTTTCATATAAAAATAGATATAAAGTTACCAAGCAGTCTAACAATTATACACCTAATAATTCATTTAATTGATTTGGAAACTTACCTTCATGCAAAAAAACTGAACATACACATTGATATCAGCTGTATTCATGATAACCAAAATCTGGGTGTGACTAAGATATCATCAAATAGGTGAATGAAGAAACAAATAGTGGTTCATCCATACTATGGAATACTTTCAGCAATATAAATTATAAATTATAATTCAGATCTTAAATGTGTATTGGTATGTAAAAAGAAAACAATCTGAGAAGGCTATATTTTTTTTATTGGTTGTTCAAAACATTACAAAGCTCATGACATATCATCTTTCATACATTTGATTCAAGTGAGTTATGAACTCCCATTTTTACCCCAAATACAAATTGCAGAATCACATCAGTTACACATTAACAATTTTTACGTAATGCCATATTAGTGACTGTTGTATTCTGCTGCCTTTCCTATCCCCTACGATCCCCCCTCCCCTCCCCTCTCATCTTCCCTCTCTACCTCATCTGCTGTTGTTTAATTCTCTGCCTTGTCCCCCCCCTTTCCCCTCACAACCTCTTATATGTAATTTTGTGTAACATTGAGGGTCTCCTACCATTTCCATATGCTTCCCCTTCTTTCTCCCTTTCTCTCCCCCCACTCTTCTCTGTTTAATGTTAATCTTTTCCTCATGCTCTTCCTCCATGTTATGTTCTTAGTTGCTCTCCTTATATCAAAGAAGACATTTGGCATTTGTTTTTTAAGGATTGGCTAGCTTCGCTTAGCATAATCTGTTCTAATGCCATCCATTTCCCTGCAAATTCTATGATTTTGTCATTTTTTAGTGCTGTGTAATACTCCATTGTGTATAGATGCCACATTTTTTTTATCCATTCATCTACTGAAGGGCATCTAGGTTGGTTCCACAGTCTAGCTATTGTGAATTGTGCTGCTATGATCATTGATGTGGCAGTATCCCTATAGTACGCTCTTTTAAGATCCTCAGGGAATAGTCTGAGAAGGGCGATAGCTGGGTCAAATGGTGGATCCATTCCCAGCTTTCCCAGGAATCTCCATACTGCTTTCCAAATTGGCCTCACCAATTTGCAGTCCCATCAGCAGTATACAAGTGTACCCTTTTCCCCACATCCTCGCCAACACTTATTGTTGTTTGACTTCATAATGGCTGCCAATCTTACTGGAGTGAGATGGTATCTTAGGGTGGTTTTGATTTGCATTTCTCTGACTGCTAGAGATAGTGAGCATTTTTTCATGTACTTGTTGATTGATTGTATGTCCTCCTCTGAGAAGTGTCTGTTCAGGTCCTTGGCCCATTTGTTGATTGTGTTACTTGTTATCTTATTGTTTAATTTTTTGAGTTCTTTGTATATTCTGGATATTAGGGCTCTATCTGAAGTGCGAGGGGTAAAAATTTGTTCCCAGGATGTAGGCTCTCTATTTACCTCTCTTATTGTTTCTCTTGCTGAGAAAAAAACTTTTTAGTTTAAGTAAGTCCCATTTGTTTATTCTTGTTATTAACTCTTGGGCTATGGGCATCCTATTAAGGAATTTGGAGCCCAACCCCACAGTATGTAGATCATAGCCAACTTTTTCTTCTATCAGACGCAGTGTCTCTGATTTGATATCTAGGTCCTTGATCCATTTTGAGTTAACTTTTGTGCATGGCGAGAGAAAGGGATTCAGTTTCATTTTGTTGCATATGGATTTCCAATTTTCCCAGCACCATTTGTTAAAGATGCTATCCTTACTCCATTGCATGCTTTTAGCCCCTTTATCAAATATAAGAAAGTTGTACTTTTGTGGATTGGTTTTTCTGTGTCCTCTATTCTGTACCATTGGTCCACCTGTCTGTTTTGGTACCAGTACCACGCTGTTTTTGTAACTATTGCTTTGTAGTACAGTTTGATCTCTGGTATCGCTATACCTCCAGATTCACACTTCCTGCTTAGAATTGCTTTTGCTATTCTGGGTCTTTTGTTTTTCCATATGAATTTCATGATTGCTTTATCTATTTCTACAAAAAATGCCATTGGGATTTTGATTGACATCGCATTAAACCTGTAGAGAACTTTGGGTAATATCGCCATTTTGATGATGTTAGTTCCGCCTATCCATGAACAGGGTACATTTTTCCATCTTCTAAGATCTTCTTCTATCTCTCTCTTTAGGGTTCTGTAGTTTTCATTGCATAAATCTTTCACCTCTTTTGTTAGGTTGATTCCCAAGTATCTTATTTTCTTTGAGGATATTGTGAATGGAGTGGTTTTCGTCATTTCCATTTCAGAAGTTTTGTTGCTGATATACAGGAATGCCTTTGATTTATGCATGTTGATTTTATATCCTGCCATGTTGCTGAATTCATTTATTAACTCTAGCAGTTTCTTTGTAGACCCTTTTGGGGCTGTTAAATATATTATCTTGTCATCCGCAAATAGCGATAATTTAAGTTCTTCTTTTCCTATTTTTATGCCTTTAATTTCTTTTGTCTGTCTTATTGCTCTGGCTAGTATTTCAAGAACTAAGTTGAATAGAAGTGGTGATATAGGGCATCCCTGTCTTGTTCCAGATTTTAGAGGGAATGCTTTCAGTTTTTCTCCATTTAGGATGATGCTAGCCTGAGGTTTAGCATATATAGCTTTTACCATGTTGAGGTAAGTTCCTGTTATCCCTAGTTTTCCTAGTGTTTTGAACATAAAGGGATGCTGTACTTTGTCGAATGCTTTTTGTGCATCTATCGAGATGATCATATGGTTTTTGTCTTTAAGTCTATTGATGCGGTGGATTACATTTATTGATTTCCGTATATTGAACCAGCCTTGCATCCCAGGGATGAATCCTACTTGATCATGGTGCACAATTTTTTTGATATGCTTTTGTATTCGATTCACCAGGATTTTATTGAGAATTTTTGCATCCAAATTCATTAGAGATATTGGTCTGTAGTTTTCTTTCTTTGAAGTGTCTTTGTCTGGTTTCGGGATCAGGGTGATGTTAGCCTCATAGAATGAATTTGGAAGAACTCCTTCTTTTTCTATTTCTTGAAATAGCTTAAAAACTATTGGTATTAATTCTTCTTTGAAGGTTTTGTAGAACTCCGCTGTATACCCATCCAGTCCAGGGCTTTTTTTGGTTGGTAGTCTTTTGATGGCTTCTTCTATTTCTTCTTTTGTTATTGGTCTGTTTAAATTGTGTGTGTCTTCCTGACTCAATCTGGGTAGATCGTATGACTTAAGAAATTTATCGATATCTTCATTATCTTCTATTTTATTGGAATATAGGGTTTCAAAATACTTTCTAATTATCTTCTGTATTTCTGTAGTGTCTGTTGTGATATTGCCTTTTTCATCCCATATGTTAGTAATTTGAGTTCTCTCTCTTCTTCTCTTCATTAGCATGGCTAAGGGTCTGTCGATCTTATTTATTTTTTCAAAGAACCAACTTTTAGTTTTTTCAATGTTTTTTTTTGTTTCAATTTCGTTGATTTCTGCTCTAATTTTAATTATTTCTTGTCTTCTACTACATTTGCTGTTGTTTTGCTCTTCCTTTTCTAGGTTTTTGAGGTGTAGTGTGAGTTCATTTATTTGTTGTTTTTTTCTTTTTTTGAGGAAAGAACTCCAAGAAATGAATTTCCCTCTTAAAACTGCTTTCATTGTGTCCCATGGATTCTGGTATGTTGTGTCTGTATTGTCATTTGTCTCTAAGAATTTTTTAATCTCCTCCTTTATGTCTTCTGTAACCCATTGATCATTCAGTAACATATTGTTCATTTTCCATGTGATGTAGGATTTTTCCTTCCTTCTTTTATCATTGATTTCCAGTTTCATTCCATTATGATCAGATATGGTGCATGGTATTATCTCCACACCTTTATATTTACTGAGAGTCGCCCTATGGCATAATATATGGTCTATCTTTGAGTAGGATCCATGTGCTGCTGAGAAGAACGTGTATCCACTTGATGATGGTTGATATATTCTATATATGTAGGTTAAGTCTAGGTTATTGATTGCGTTATTGAGTTTTATAGTTTCTTTGTTCAGCTTTTGTCTAGAGGATCTGTCCAATGGCGAGAGCGGTGTGTTGAAGTCCCCCATAATTATTGTTTTGTGGTCTATTTGACTCTTGAACTTGAGGAGAGTTTGTTTTATGAACGTTGCAGCACCATTGTTTGGTGCATACAAATTGATAATTGTTATGTCTTGATGGTGGATGGTTCCTTTTAACAGTATATAGTGTCCTTCTTTATCCCTTTTGATTAACTTAGGTTTGAAGTTGATTTTATTCGATATGAGTATGGCCACTCCTGCTTGCTTCCGAGGGCCATGTGAGTAGTATGATTTTTCCCAACCTTTCACCTTCAGCCTGTGTATGTCTTTTCCTATCATATGAGTCTCCTGAAGGCAGCATATTGTTGGATTTGTTTTTTTAATCCAGGTTACTAGCCTATGTCTCTTGATTGGTGAATTTAAGCCATTAACATTTAAGGTTACAATTGAAATATGGTTTGTACTTCCAGTCATGTTTATTTATTTATTTATTTTAGTTTGGCTAGTTTTTCCTCTTTGGTTATTTTTCTCTCCCTTTACCGAGATACCTCCCACTGTTAGTTTTGGGCACTATTTTTCAATTCCTCTTCTTGTAGTATTTTGCTCAAAATGCTTTGCAGTGCTGGTTTTCTGGCTGCAATTCTTTTAGCTTTTGTTTATCGTGAAAGATTTTAATTTCATTGTCAAATCTGAAGCTTAATTTTACTGGATACAGTATTCTTGGTTGGATTATTTTCAGCGTTCATTATTTTTCAGCGTTTGAAATACGTTGTTCCAGGATCTTCTCGCTTTCAAAGTCTGTGATGAAAAATCAGTCGTTAGCCTAATTGGTTTACCCCTGAATGTAATCTGCCTCATTTCTCTCGTGGCTTTTAATATTCTCTCCTTGTTCTGTATGCTAGCTATCTTCATAATTATATGTCTTGGAGTGGGTCTATTATGGTTTGGGGTCCTGTAGGCTTCCAGGATTTGGCAATCCATTCCATCTTTCATCTCTGGGAAATTTTCTAGGATTATTTCATTTAATAAGTTGTCCATTCCTTTGGTTTGATCCTCTGTGCCTTCTTCTATCCCAATGGCTCTCAAATTTGTTTTTTTATGAGATCCCATATCTCTTGAATAGATTGCTCGTGAGATTTAAGCATCTTTTCTGTGTTGACTATATTCTTTTCAAGTTGATAAACTTTGTCTTCATTATCTGATGTTCTGACTTCTACTTGATCTAGTCTATTTGTAATATTCTCGTTAGAGTTTTTAATCTGGTTTATGGTTTCTTGCGTTTCTAGGATTACTGTTTGTTTGTTGTTTTTTTTTTTTTTAAATCTCTATCTCCTGGTAAAGCTCGTTCTTTGCAGTTTGAATTTGTTTGTTTAGTTCATTTTCAAAATATACTTTCAATGCTTGGACTTGCTGTCTCATGTCTTCTCTAATATTCCTTTCCATCTGAGTTAGGTATGCCTTGATTTCTTTCCCTGTCCATGTTTCTGATGCTTCTAGGTCCTCCTGTAGATTTAAGTTGTCCTGCATTGTTTGTAGTCCTTTTTTCCCTTGTTTTTTCATGTTGTTCAAGTTACTTTCCAGCTCTGTTTGACTGCTTTGTAACTGCTTTCTCCTATACATTTGTTTTGGCTTTGTATATCTCTGTTGTCTCTCCTTTGTGGTGGGAGATTATGTCTAGAAATGTTGGGCTTTATTGTACTTTAAAGCTGATTCATTCATTTCATAAAAGGCTTCCAGGTTCTGTATGCATATAGTGATTTGTTGTTTGTTCTTAGGACTATATGTTTAGGTTAGGTGCTATGATGGTACGAGGGTTAGTATGTCTTGGCTACTTTAGAAGATTGCTCTACTGAAGGTGGATACTAACAGGCAGTTGGATCAGGGTGTTCGTAGTAGCTAGGTAGAAGGCTATATTTTGCTATTGTATTTACATAAGTTTTGAGAAAGGTAAAACTATAGAGATAAAACAGATCAGAGATTAATTCATAGAAGAAAGACCAGTAGAGGAATGGGAACAGGGGAAAGAAGGATGGAAGAGACAGAGGAAGTATACAGATTTAATTGTAGAAAATTATATTCTATGCTTGCAATATTATTTCAGAATAAACTTCAATAATATGTATAACTATAATGCACTAATAAAAATTTTGGAAAACAAAATTACATAGACAACAAGTCAATTTTTTATTTTAGTGAAACATATTTTGTCACACTGTAATGGTGGGTACATAATACTATGCATTTGTCAAAACCCATAGATATACAACACAAGAAGTGAATCTTATTATATACAGATTTATACAATCAATTACAACATCTGGGAAACAGGATAAAATGAAGGAGGTAAAAAAATCAAAGAAGATTAAAAATGTATAGTAAAACCTCACAAAGGACTTAAGGGAAAGGGCTGACATAAGTAACTTTGAAAATGAGGGGAGACTGCAAGACTAAAGCAAAAGAAACTATACATAATCATGGTACTAAAATAGGTAATGTTGTTTCTTACCAGGGAACAGATTAAAAACATTCTGAAAACACTGTACATATTACTAGAATTGCACAAGTAAATAATTTGTTGGTAAGTAATGAGCTTCTCATTCTTGGAGAGAAAAGTTACAGATAAGCAAGAGGAGAAGTCTAGAATAGATCATTTGGTCCTGGATGGGAGATAAAAGTATCACAATCAATTTAGATTTATCTTAAAATAGGTACACATGAATATACATACAATTATGACCACATGTATACACACATGTTCTTTTTAGCTCTTTCCAATTAATGGTCTAAAAGTAATGAGACTCAGGGGCAATGAGCATAATCAGGACCACAAATCAATTATATTGGTTTGCAATATAATTCCCAGTAACAAGAAGGAGGACTTCTTTGAAAATTGTTGATTCCAAGTCAAAATACATCATATTATCCTGGAGTGTCTTATAACGATAGAAAGTAAGGAATTGCTCAAAACCCACAATAATGTGATAGATCAAAATTACAAAGCAACTCACTGAAAGGGCACCTAATGGCCAAAGCTAAAGCAACTTTAGCAACAGAATAAGCAATACAGTATTGAATAGAAAAAATATTTATGAGTCCCTAGTGATATTAATAGATGATAGAATAAATGGGAAAACAGACAACTCTCTCATATAGATCATTTACAAGTAATTTATATCTCCTCCCTCCTTAAGTGTAGCTCATGCACAGCAGCTTGTTCCAGAGAATATGATATAAAAAATGGAAAATAAAAGATAACTTTGCAGTGGAGAAAACTAACAAACACTGCCTCATTACTGGGATCAAACTTAATATCTTCAATGGCAAACCATGTTGATGGTATATACACTGGATATATAAGGAGGATGGCACATTACCCTGTGACTCCCCCGACTCCTGCAAAATCCCACATCCCAAATCCAGAAATGAGATAATATCAGACAAACCCAAATTGAAGGACATTGCGCAAAAATTCCCAGCTAGTACTCACAATACTGTAAGCACCACCCCAAACAAGGAAAGTCTGAGAATCCATGACAGGGTAGAGGAACCTAAGGAGTCATGATGGTTAAATGCACTATGATTTTCTGGATAGGATCCTGGAACAAGGACAGGACGCGACAAAACTAAAGAAACTCGAATAAAGTATGTACTTTAGATAAAAATGACATAGTAATACTGTCAATAATTCTCACAGATATAATAATATTAATACAGGGGGAAACTGAATACATTGTGTTAAGGAGCTTTGTAATATACTTAAAACTTTTCCATCTATCTACTAATATCCTAAAATTTTTAAAGTTTATTAAATTTAAAAGTGATAAAATAACAAAATAAAAAAATAACTAAAGTTAAAAAATCCATTCTTGTAGTTCTAAATCTTGACATCAGACCACCACTGTAGGCTTTGGGGCATGAAGAAAAGGTCTGGTATTATTACCAAATTGATAATAATCCTATATATGGCAATGACATAAGCTTCTTTCTCAATCCATCATTTCTGGTTTTTCAAGTCATCTTCAAGTGAGAGGTTGGATTTGCTTGTGTTTGATAATAAGTACAACAACAAATATGCCCACTGGGTTGATCTTCACAAAACATCTTAAGTCAACTTGACACTGCATCAAGATTGGAAGGTTCCAAACTCCACAACCATGACTATGGTTCCAGCCCAAGAGAAATTAGGCTTTGCAAAATTTGAGACTGAATGTACTTAATACACCCTTAAAAAAGACTTACAATGTGTCAGGAATTCTTCTGAACACTTTACATATACTATGTCATTATAAGTCCTGATAACTTTCTGAAGTAGTATTAGCATCAACTCCATGTTAGTATTAATAATATGTTCATTCTATCCATATCTATATATTATCTCTTCATTAAAATTAACAGACACACTAGACATTCATTGAACTTATCTAACTCAAGGTAGAATCCTTCCATAGTCCTTTCTTCTTACCATGACACTATGATATTCCTCAATGGGAGATGACTCTTTTGGAAGCTCTTAACCATTCTACTCTGCTATCTTAGTAAAATTTTTCTGGTGTTGTATTAGTCAGGATTCTCTAGAGGGACAGAATAAACAAAAATTATAATTTTAAAAAGAGGATTTATTATGTTGGATTACACAATCAGAAGCTGGATAGTCCATAATGGCTGTCTCCAGGCTGGAGAGCTGGAAGAACCAGTAGCTGCACAATCCAAGAGGCTGAAGCCCCAGAACAAGAGAGATCAAAAGTGCTACACTAGTATGAGACTGAAGGTTTCTGGAGAATCATTGACAAAATCTGCTTTGGAAGAGTGAAGAAGAAGGAGTTTGATATCCTTAGAGGATCACACCAGCAATCAAGAACCTATTCAAGAATTGAGCTTCCATCTGCTGCTGCTTTCTTGTTCTTCCAACTTTTAAATTCCATCTGAGCCATCATCCTATTAGATGGTGCTGTCATGCTTAGGGAGGGTCTCCATTTCCTCCCTCCCACATGCCAATCATTCTAAGACACACCCTCATTGACATGCCCATAAGCCTCAATTCAAATTGACAATTCAGGTTAACCATTACAGGTGTTTAATTGCTTTGAGTACCACAAAATTTAAATCACAGAAGGTTAAATTAAAGAAGTATTAATTCATATAATAGAGAACACATTATTAGAACTTACAACATCGAGGAAATGTAAAAGGATCTGAATATTTTCAAGAAATAGAAGAAGCTGAAACAACCTAAAATTAAGGAATCATGTCTCTAAGGAACATCTACCCACCATGTCAGAGTTACTGGGCTTTTGAGAATAACCAGACCTTTACTATTTACATAGTCTGTAAATAATCAGAAGCTGTCATATTAGACACCAAAACTTATAAATGACAGCATAAAATTCAAGCCTTAAAGAGATTAACTATTTCATTGCAACTTTATAAACACATAAACTTTTCTTCATTCATAGTTTATGCTTCTGAATTTTATGTTTTAAGGAAAGTGAAAGAGCAATTAATCAAGGAAAATGTCTGTCTTTATCAAAATAGTATAATTAATAGAATTTCAAGATTTTAAAACATGTGCTTTTCCATTTCAATTTGTTTTGGTTCATTTACCCACTGTTACAGGAATAAAAACATGTTAAGTTTTAACATAATTCAGGGTTGATGTCTGACTGGTTAGTGATAAATCACAGTTTACATGTTTTTTAATTTAATTTTTAGAATAATTTTATTAATTTACATATCATATATTTATATATCATATATATAACAGATAACTACACAAAATCGAGATTTAACACATGGTGATATTTTATCCTGTTTCTTTTCCCTCTTCTATGAAATCAAATCATCTACTGGCACTTTCTCATAATTTCATCTCTACAATATATTTGAGGTTTTACATATCATTCCAGCACATTTTTATACTATTGTTATAGGCACCTATTCATGAGCAATGGGGACTATTTTGTTGAATATTACAAGCATGATTTTGTAATCTTAGTAATTTATATTAATTTTGACTTCAATATATCCACAATGATACATTTAATTTTTAAAATGCATTTTAACTACACTTTACTAAAAATTGCCCCCCAGAGTGGTTATACTAATGTGTAGTCTCACGTGATATATACAGGTTTTATTATGTGGGAAGATATTATGAAATGTTTGCTAAGTCCCATTTCATCCCCCTCCCCCACTCCAAAGTGTAAGGCTTGACTCCATTTATTCTTCCCTGCAGTTGTGTGTTGCCAAGGAAAGTCCTGGTGACATGTGAGCAGAAGAAAGGTGTGGTCCTTCAGTCACTGTGAGCCAGGGCTGGGTCTTCCTCAGGGTCTCTTCCCCCACTTACCAGATGAATGCAGAGTGCTCTGAGGACCTTGAAAGAACTAAACTTTAAGATGTGAGGAACTGGGCTTCCTCAATGACCTCCTTAGAGATTTGATAGCCAAGAATGTGCCCCCTGGACAGGAATATGAACAATAAATAAACCTTTATTGCAGTAAGCCACAGCAATTATGAGTTTCTGTTTCAATTGAATTTGTTCCCTATTATCTTAATTAATATGTATATTCTTACATCCTCATCTTTTTTGAAGTTATCAGACTTGCATTTTTTTATTCTATTTTAAGTTTCTAAGATAGATGACTATGCAAATCTTGATAGCATGCCAATTTGTATCTCTCTGTACTATGAGATGAAGAAGCATTTTCCATGTTTATTGGCATTTGGTTTTCTCCTTTTTAACACTCCCCCATTCATCTCTTGCCCAATTTCTCATCAGATTATTTATTTTTTTCTCATTGTTTTGGAGGAGGGACTTATGTATTTTGGCTAGTATTCTTTTTATGGCTACGCCGTTGTTAATATCTTTTATGCCAGTCTGTGCTGTGGATTTTAACTTTGTTCATGGTGTAACCTTTTTCCACAGATTTTATTCATCTTGGTACAGTCAATTTATCATTCATTTCTTTTATGGATAGTGTATTTTGCCTTGTTTATGAAATTCCACTTTGCTTTGTGGCCATCAAGGGATTTTCTGGTAGGAACTTCTAATAGTTCTTAAAGTTTTTGTTCTTCACATTTAGAATTTTACAGTCTGAAATTTAGTTTTGTATAACCTGTGTAACAATATAATTTTATTTTTCGGTTCATTTTGTTCACAATGATTTTGTGATACCACCTCTATTATAGAGAACATAGCCATAAACATGTAGGCTTTTTCGTTTCCAAGCTCCTCATTCTTTCTTTAGTCCAACATGCACATCTGCACCACATTTATCTATTGTTTATATCAATATCTCACTGGCCTGAACATAACTAGGGTTCATACCTGCCAAGATAAATGCCTTCTACTGCTCCTTTTTTCAAAAATTTTTTAAGAGTCTTAAAACTATTTTATTTTATAAGATTTTCGATCTGTTCATTATTTATGTGAGGAGAAATAAATACAATTATTTTGTGGGCTTCCTTGGAAATGTATAATATGTATGGATTATTTGGTTGAAATTGATTAATTAATTTCATCCAGGAATATTGTATCTTCCTCAGTGTATTAAAAATTTTTAATGACATAATAAAATTTAGTAATTTTCTTCAAAAATTGTTTTACTGTTTCAACTTCCAGTTTTTATACCAATGGTGAAGGAATTATTATAAAATATGTTAATTTTTCTCTTTGCCTTGGATTGATGTATAAAAATGATATTTATCTTGTTTACTGAAATAAAACATCTTAATATTTTAGTTTTCAGCTGACTTGGTTACTGCCTTAAAAACTTACAGGTTGTTTTCTTCTTTTCTGTCAGTTATCTTTAAACATTTATTGTACATAGTTTTTGCTGTTTCTTGGATCCTATTATACTTGATTTAAAAAATGCTGTTTAATTATAATTTCTTCCTAGAAAAGCTGCTTATTCATTTTAAATATTATAAGATTTTGTTTCTCTGCCATGTTTTGCGGTTTCCCTCTTGTGTGTCATACTCATGATATATGTATCTATTCACATAACTAACCCTCATAGCGGGCTGTTTCTTTGGTCATTTCTAATTATCTTATTTGATTTTTGCCGCAGTCTGGCTGGGCACAATTCAGGAGCCACTTGTCAAGAGAAACGAACTTTATTTTTAGAACCACACACGCCAAACAAAACAGCTCCTCAGGAAAAACCCTCAGAGCCCAACTGCCACCATCGGCTTCCCACAAGCCCCTCTCACAACCACAAGCCTCTCCACCTCCCACAATCCTCCTGCTCTTGAGGTGGAATGGCTGGGTCGTGTGGTGGGAGCCAAAAAAGTCCCCCAATGAGCAGCTCCGTGGTCTGAATGGGCAGGGAAACAGCCCAATGAGCATCACCACAGAGGAGCCAATCAGCTAGATGTTGCTGGGGCCGCTGTGAGCCAATCATCAGCTGGCAGTCTGAAAGGGCGGGGAAACAGCCCAATGAGCATCACAGCAGAGGAGCCAATCAGCTAGATGTTGCTGGGGCGCTGTGAGCCAATCATCAGCTGGCAGTCTGAAAGTTTGCTGGGGCCCCTTCGACTGTGGCTCTCAACAGATTTTCATTTCAAAATAGTCATTTAAAGTTTTACCTAGAATTCCTGTGTCTTCTTTGCTCTGGAAAGGTAGCCCCTATGAGCTTCTTAATTAAGACCTGGCACTATATCTTAGAAAAACTAAAATAGGATAAAAAATGCAAGTCTGATAACTCTCAAAAGGAGGTGAGGATGGAAGAAAATGTATATTAATTAACTCTTTCACTAGTCAGACCCTAAGTGATTTGGGGGATTTTTCTCATCATGTATTTAATAGAGACTGGCCTCTGAACCTACAGAGGGGAATGGATAGCCCTGGGTTCTGCACTTCTCATGTGAAATTTTGTTTCATATAGAGGTCTAAACAAAAAGAAGTTTTTTTTGTTTGTTTGTTTTTGTTTGTTTGTTTGTTTTTTCCATTCTGTGGACTGGTGGGAAAAGTTAATTCTTCTTTGAAAGAGAAAGCCCTTCTAGGGTATTAACTTAATGCAAAGATATTAGTTCTATTGGAATGCCTTCTAAAAAAGCACAAGATCTGATTATCTGTCCTTGTGGCCTTTGAAAAGTCTGTCTCTTGGTTGGTTTTGCAGGCCTAAACATAGGCCTTTGCAAAAGCTTTTCCTGGTGGTCTCTGGGGCCCAGGAGACTTGGGGCAAGACCAGTACATGGCAATCTCTGCAGGAATTGAAGTCTGGGTACCCTGGATAGCCACACTCCTCACTTACTTGCATTCTTAGCCCCACACTTTCATTCCTGTCTTTATCTGAGATCTGGACTGAGGTCTTCAGGAGCCCAACTGAGGACTCCTTATAGGGGAAGCAGGAAAATCTCTGAACACACTCTCCCCTCTCTGACTCTGTACCTGGGACTTTACCACTTCTAGACATTCCTTTTCCCTTCCCCAAACCTCAGGCTCATAACAGGTGTGCAGCCTTTTGTTCAGACACCGTCCATGGTGAGAGAATCCTTTCCATGGGAGAAAACTGAATAGGGGATTGAGCATTGGCTTTTTATTCTGTTACTTATACCATCTTGCAAAGTAATTGGAGCTTAAACTCTCATTGTTGGTTTGTTGTTTTAACGTTCTACCCTGAGACCTGGCAGCTCAGTTCTCCCAATTCAGTAGAGTTCCTGACAGCTTTACAACCCTACTTCTAAATCCAAAAATGTGTAACTGCCTGGCCTCCCCAATTATCCACTTTCTTTTTTTTTCTTTTTTGAACATCCTAACTTTAATTTCTTTTGTATTTCTAGAGCTTTAATTTTTTCTACCATTCAAGCTCAGATATTAGAACAGTCTATAGAGACTATTTCCTTGTAAACAGAAGGAGGTCTAACAGAGCACTGGCATTATATTAGAGAATGCCAATAGGGACTCATATTTAATTCCTGCTCAAAAAAGAAAAGAACAATTCTGTGAAAATAAAGTCATTGTTGTAATTCAGCAATTTCCCAAGTTTACACAGATCATAAGAAATGAAGGTAATTTAAACTGGATGAAAAGCAATTGCATTAGGTCAATATGAAAAATTTTCAGACTGAGACTTATCACTGAACTGAATAGTTGAATCCATTATAAATGCTATCCTCTCAGAATCTGTACAAAGGGAATGATATTTAGTCCTTAGGTGTGTCTTAAAGATACCAGTAAAGAATCTTTTGTCTTTTTCCTTTCCATGCACAACCATGGTGTTTACTTTTAAAAGGTTTCTATTTTTCTAAACTATGTTGTTGCTCACAAATTTTAAAATGCTGTTTCTATTTCCAGAAACAATATATTAACATAGGCATTTAATTTCCCATTTCAGGAAATTAAACAAATTAGTTTAAAATATCCAAGCATTCTGGCTTCAGTGCACTGTATAAAAAGTAGCTTTCTTTTATCCCTTTGTATGTTAAATATAAGTTCTTTGCTTTTCCTTAACTATTTCTTTCTGTTTGGAGATTTATTCTCCTCTACTACGATTCCCTAGTGACTCTCAGTGAGTGTTTATTTTGGTTAGGTTCCCTAGAAGAATATATCAGAGTCCAATGCAGTCATGTGTGTCTATGTCCATGTGCGTGTGAGCCCTTGCATATATGAAAGTGATTTACTAACGGAGTACTCTCAGGAGAAACCTATAAGGAAATGAGGAAAATACAAGAAAGAAGAAGCCACTTTGCAGACTGGTGTTATGGATGAAGTCTAGCCTCTGCCTGATTCCATGGGAGCTTAGGAATGTGAATGGCACCACAGGGTTGCTTATTACAAGGGGCAGAGCTTCTGTGCCCTCTCGTCAGTCATTGGCCATTATCTCCAGTGGGAATGTCACTCTCTGTTCATCACTGGGGCAGGATGGCTCCCACTGGCCAAGAGGAAATTTGGAGAAAAGAAGGCAGCTGTGAGCCATGAGAAGCAAACTCTCAGAGCAGCTGGGAGCTGGGTGTACTGGAAGGTAAGTGGAATCTTGAGAAGTCACCAAGAACATCTACTGAAGTACAGTTCATCTTTGTGTCACTGCAAGGCAGGAAGAATCCAGAATTAATGGAGCCAAGTGTTTGGTTCCTTTCTTTGGGTTTTGCTCCATGTTCAGAATTACCAATACTTAGATACATTTTTAAAAATATAATCACTCCTCAATCTCCATCTTTTTGGCTTTCCTGTATTTGATGTTTACCAGAAATAACTGGGATTATGCTTATAAAGGTAGAAAGGATTTATGTAGCAACTATAGAATCAGCTATGATGTGGCCACCTACTAGGGCAAGGTAGGCTATACTTCAATGCCCAACCTCAGCTTAGGACATGCAAAGACAGAACTCTATTGAAGAATTGAGAAGTCTGAGCCCTATTTGTTGGACTATATCCATTTGTGCTACCAAAACAGGCTGGGAAATTCATAAAGACGGAGAGTGGGAAAATTATAAAAAGAGAGATAATTTCTTATAGTTCTAGAGGCTGGGAAAATCTAATGTTAAGGAACCCTGCTTCCAGGGAGAGATTTTTCTTCCCATGGTAGAAGCTAAAATGTCAAGAAAGCACACACAGGCAAGCTGGGGCTTAGTTCGCTTTTGTAACAAACCCCCTCTCATGATAGTGATGTCAATTCAAATGGTACTGGATTAGTGATGTAATCACCTATCAAAGGTCATGCCTCCAAACATCATTGCGCTGGGGATTAATTTTCACATTCTGCATACCTGCACTCTGGGGGACGAATTCAAATCAAAACATGGCAGGTATAAATTCATTTCCAGTTCATCTCAGTTTCATGACTTGATATAACCAGAAGTTACTATTTGGTTGAGCCACATGAAAGCATTCTGAATGATAGTCTATGCTCTCCCAGCCCCATCCCATCCCACCTTTTTTTTTTTTTTTTTTGAGAAAAAGGAAAAAGAAGTTTTATTTCTTTGTTACCAAAGGAGAAACATAGGGGAGTCCAGTCCCAGAGGCTGTGATTCTGTTCCTGGGTGTGGGGGGACCAGGGCTTTTAAAGAGGTGATTCAAAGGCTACATTCCATGTGTTCTCTTGTTGAGAGCCACAGTTTAGCCTGGCATTTTGCCAGAGGGAATGGTTGAAACCTGACCCTGGGGGGTGGGGGGAATAGGCTGGCTCTGGGAATAGGGTGGATCCGGGATTAGGGCAGATCCTGCTGCCTGGGGCGCCCACTACTTTGGAGTTCCCTTTGAGTTCTCGCTGGGTTCCGAGCGAATTGGCGGTGGAGCCTGGTGGAGGGAGTGTATTCCCTGGAAGTATGTGTAGAGTGCAGGTGAGAGTTCGGGAATAAAGAGTTGCTGTTTGAACCTACAAGGCTTTGTGGCGGCTCCATTATTTTGTGCCCAGGCATTCTCTGTCCAGAGTTGGAGTTGTAATTCACTTGTTAATTTGGGAGACTGTTATTTCTGATATTTTTTGTGGTGCCATCCCCAAGTGTAAATTACTTCTTTCCTGTGGTGGGTGTGTACTCAGGGACAAATAACTCTACCTAGCATGAGAAAGATAGGTAATCCTGTTTCCCCTGAGAATAGGGAATGGGGAGATTAGGAAGGAGCAGGGAGAGAGGAAGAGAAAAGAAACATGTCCATTTTAAAAATAAGTTTTAGAGGCAGAGCCCCAAAGTTTTTTCAAAGCATAAAGTTACACTGTTACATTTCTCCACTGTCAATTTCTACATTCTGTTTCTGTGGTCTAATGGGTGACAACATCTCTAAGCTGCTTCCTGCTGAGACAGAGCAAAGTTTCGGGGAGGCTATCTGAAGTCCTTATTCTCCATCAGGTGGAACATGGACAGTTAAGGATACTCAGCATTAGGACAGTCCAGAGGTCCATGGTAGCAGTTGGTGGGTGATTAGACAAGGAATACACAGGGCAAGGATCAAGCTAGGACAATACTATAAAGATAGTATTTCATTTTTGTAAACAAAAGCAATTAGTATTTCATCCAGTCTCTGAAAACCATGAAGACTCTAACTCATAATCATACCAGTGAGAAACAGATGGAATTTACCTGTATAGGAGATTAGGAAGATTTGCAGGTCTTTGAGTTCAGGCTCAAATTGACTCAGGATAAACTTGTGACTCTGAGTTCTTTGTGATCATTATTATTAGGCACGCCTAAGAACATAAGAACCCTTCTTTTATAGCCTCCATCTTCACTTACTTTTGTTAGGCAAGTGTACATCTTAAATTACATAACAAAACTAATTAAGCAGTATTTTATTTTTAGCATTTTAAAAGTCACTGTTATATTTTGCCTGTCATTAAAACCTTTTAGTCTTATGGAGAAAAAACAAAATCTTCAGAGTTTTTGAGAAATAAAGTTGTCATTTAGTAAAGGAAAAAAAATTGTCTTTCCTTTAAGTATGTATGATTGTGCTTGGTCATACTCTCCTGCCAGGTGTTTAAAACAAAGTTGGTCAAAATTGACCTTGTAGCCTGGGGCACTGGTGCACATCTGTAATCCCAGAAGCTCAGGAGGCTGAGTCAAAAGGACCATGAGTTCAAAGCTAGACTCAGCAATTTAGCAACTTAGCGAGACCCTGTCCAAAATAAATTTTTAAAAAGGGATGGTAATATGGCTCAGTAGTAGATTGAACCCAGGGGGTAACAAAAAAGAAAGAAAATGTCCTTGTTCTTATCTACTCTTAGGTTCTGCTGAGAATCCTCAGAGATTACTGTTGGGAACATGTGTGACACCCCTTGTATCCTTTAGCATCCGCTATGAGTTACATTGGACTTCAAAAGATGAGTTCATCAGATGAGTCTTTTGAGAATTAGCCTCTCATTAATATATCTCTAAGTTATAGCAGCCGTATATATTCTTTCAACAAGAAATATCAACTATGAGTATTCTCCTATTTGCCTGCGAATACTAAGTAAATAATTTTTAATTTAAAAAAAATGCCATGAGGATGATAAAATGTCAAGCGTACGACTTCACACTAAGAAAAACAAAAAAAAAAATAGAAAGGGGGACCACTGGTTGTTCATTTCCTTACATAATCTGCATTATTCACCGCCTCCTGAAATTCATGGTAGGCTTTCCTTGCACAAGCAATAATTTCTAACCATTTCCACATTCCAAAGACAATGAGGGCAGGAAGCCAATATTCCATGAACACGTTCTGTGATTTGAAATAATGTACGGAAATTACTACCACTGCTAATTAATGCTCATTAAGTGCCAAAAAAGCATTTGATTTTAATTTTCAGGTAGGTAATGTTTTCTGGTTTACATTTCATTCACTCTTTACTTTGAAAAATCTGAAATTTCTGAAAAATCGTTAGTGTTCTTAAGTGCAATATGCACTGTCTAGAAGAAAAGGAAAATAACAAACTAAAGGTTTTTATTTACTCTGTCTCACGTTAATTCTTTTAAGTTGTCCTTTCATATCAAGATACTTAAATACCAGTTTAATATATTCATGGACAATTAACTGAATAAACGTGTTTTGAGGGTTATGACCAGGGACACATTTGTGATTTCTCTGTTTTAAGAAAATTTTGCTTGAATTAGAAGAGAAAAATGAGGCATGATTTTTTAAGGACAGGAACCAAAACATAGTGTTTATGAACAGGTTCAAACTACCCAGATTCAAATTCATACTCCACCACACACTGGCTATGTGACCTTAGAATAGTACATAGTGTTTCAAGGCCTTGGTGCCCTAATTTGAAAGGGGAATTGATCAAAGCCTCTAATTCAACTGGGATGAGGCTTAATAAATTCGAAACATTCAGAAGAGTTCTTATAAAAGTAAACAGTAAATGTTCTTTTCCTATTACTTTCTTAGATCCCTTGCAGGGTCCTGCTGAACCACCTAAACTGGTTTTATGACATTTCCCTTCTAATAAAAATCATCAAAATCACTTTGAAGGGCTGGGGTTGTGGCTCAGCTAGAGTGCTCGCCTAGCATGGGTAAGGCACTGGGTTCGATCCTCAGCACAATATAAAAAGAAATAAATAAAAATAATGTTATTGTGTCTGCCTACAACTTAAAAAAAATTTAAAATGCTTTGAGATAAAGAGAGTATCTTAGCATTCTTTTGTCATTTATTCTCTTACCTAGCTTAGAGGCAAAGGCCTGATGTCTTTTTTTTTTTTTTTAAAGGGAGAGAAAGAGGAGAGAGAGAATTTTAATATTTATTTTTCAGTTATCAGCAGACACAACATCTTTGTTTTGTATGTGGTGCTGAGGATCGAACCCGGGCCGCATGCATGCCAAGTGAGCACGCTACCACTTGAGCCACAAGCCCAGCCCCAGGCCTGATGTCTTTTGAGTAACTCCATTCGAAGCTGCATTCCTCCTCTATAATATCTTCTATAATATCTAAAATCAAAAGAAATGAAGGGCTGGGATTGTGGCTCAGCGGTAGAGCACTTGCCTAGCATGTGTGAGGCTCTGGGTTCAATCCTTAGCACTGCATATAAGTAAATAAATTAAATAAAAGACCCATTGATAACTAAAAAATATTTTTTAAAAAAAGAAATGAAACAATTACCAAAGAAACCTTAAGACTGATAGCATCTCTTTCATATTTATGACTCTTACTTCAAAAACACACCACAGATGCTCAATAAATGTGTAAGAAAAGTTTTTTCAAAATTTGAAAAAAGGCTAAATAAATTATTGGATATTCTTTTAGTACAATGCGGGTGTGGCCTAGCAAACTCTCTGGATGTACTCTGATTCTTTAAGTATGGATCCAAATATTTTACATCAATGAAGGAGTAGATGAATTGGTAGAAAAATAATTAGAAAATAAATTATTCTCAAGCATACCAATGCAAATGAATTTTTCTCCTCTTTGAGAATTGAGATGCAATTAATTTCTGAGCTTCTGTCCTATGGTAAGGACTATACTATACATTTTATTGTCCTGTGCATTTTATAGCCAGTTTTTTGTTTTTAATATGTTCTAATTAGTTATACATGAAACTAGAATGCATTTTGACACATCATATATAAATGGAGCATAACTTCTCATTTGTCTGGTTGTACATAATGTAGAGTTACACAGGTCATGTAATCATATATGCACATAGGGTAATAATGTCTGAATCATTCTACTATCATTCCTACCCCCTTACCCGCCCCTTCACTCCCTTCTGTTTAGTCCAAAATACCACTATTCACCCGCCACCCCACTTATTGTGAATTAGCATCTGAATATCAGAGAAAATATTTGGCCTTTGGTTCTTAGGGATTGGCTTATTTCACTTAGCATAATATTCTCCAGTTTTATTCATTTACTGGAAAAATGCCATAATTTTATTCTTCTTTAAAGCTGAGTAATATTCCATTGTGTATAATGTACCACAGATTCTTTATCCATTCATTTGTTGAAGGGCATCTAGTTTGGTTCCATAGTTTAGCTATTGTAAATTGAGGTGCTATAAACATTGAGATGGCGGTATCACTGCATTATACTGTTTAAGTCCTTTGGGTATAAACTTAGGAATGGGATGACAAGGTCAAATGGTGGTTCCATTCCAACTTTTCTTAGGAATCTCCATACTGTTTTCCAGAGTAGTTGCACCAATTTGCAGTACCACCAGCAATGTATGAGTGTACCTTTTCTCCCACATCTTTGCCAACATTTATTGTTCCTTGTATGCTTCATAATTGCTATTCTGACTGGAGTGAGATGGAATCTCAGTGTAGTTTTTATTTGCATTTCTCTAATTACTAGACATGTTGAATATTTTTTCATATATTTGTTGATTGAGTGTATTTCTTTGTGAAGTGTCTGTTCAGCTCCTTTGTCCATTTATTATTGGGTTATTTGTTTGCTTGGTTTTGTTGTTGTTTTTTTTATTTTTTTGTTTTTTTTTTTAAAGAGAAAGAGAGAGAGAGAATTTTTTAATATTTATTTTTTAGTTCTCGGCAGACATAACATCTTTGTTTGTTTTGTATGTGGTGCTGAGGATCAAACCCGGGCCGCACGCATGCCAGGAGAGCACGCTACCGCTTGAGCCACATCCCCAGCCCCTGTTTTTTTTTTTTAATTTGGTGTTAATTTCTTTGAGTTCTTTATACATTCTGGAGATTAATATTCTATCTGAGACGTGAGTAGTAAAGGTTTTTTTTTTTTTTCATTCTATAGGCTCTCTCTTCTGGTTATTAATTATTTCCTTTGCTGTGAAGAAGATTTTTAGTTTGGTTCCATCCCATTTATTGATTCTTGATTTTATTTCTTGCACTTTAGGAGTCTTGCAAGGAAGTCAAGTTTCTAAGCTGACATGGTAAGGTTTGGGCCTAATTTTTCTTCTATTAGGCGCAGGATCTCTGTTCTAGTACCTAAGTCTTTGATCTACTTTGAGTGGATTTTTGCACAGGGTGAGAGACAAGGGTTTATTTTCAACTTGCTGCATATAGATTACCAGTTTTCCCAGCACCATTTGTTGAAGAAGCTATCTTTTCTCCAATATATGTTTTTGGCACCTATGTCTAGTATGAAATAATTGTATTTATGTGGGTTTCTCTATGTGTCTTTTATTCTGTACCATTAGTCTATGTATCAGTTTGGGTGCCAGTTCCATGCTGTTTTTGTTAGTATGGCTCGTAGTATAATTTAAAGTCTGGTTTTGTGATGCTTCATTCTTCATTTTTCTTGCTAAGGATTGCTTTGGTTATTCTGGGTCTCTTATTTTTCCAAATGAATTTTATGATTGATTTTTTAAAATTTCTTTATAGTCAGTTTTGCATCTCTTAGAAAATTTATTTCATTATTCATGACTCTGGGTGTGTGTGTGTGTGTGTGTGTGTGTGCGCACACATTATTTAGATTCTCCTTTAAACCAATCTAGTATCTTCTAGCTCCTTAATTAATTATAATTAGTTAAATAAAATACTTGATGAAATTAATTATATATTTATATAAATTTATGCATTTAACTTTTTTAACCTTTTTTGAGTTTATTATTTTAGTTTAGGTTAACTCATAGTTGCAAGAAATGATACAAAGATCTTATGTACTTTTTTCTCACTTTCCCTCTTCTTGAAAAGCTATTGATATAATTTCACAACCAAGATATTAGCATTGATGCAGCACAGAGGGAAAGAAAGTCTATCACTACAAGAATTCCTCTATTGCCCTTTGAGAGTGATATCCTCCTTCCTCTCATCAAATGTCATATCCATAGGCCCAGGCAATCACTAATGTGTTCACCTTTCTGCAATTTTGTCATTCAAGAATGTTATATGAATGAAATCATATAGTACCATAGCCTTTTGAGAGTGACTTTTTCTTGCAGCCTGATTCATTGGTAATCTATCCAAACTGTTATGTGTACCAGTTGTTGAGTAATATTGCATGTTGTGTAGGCACCACCGTTTATTCAACCATTTACTAGGTAAAAAACATGTCTATTTTCCACTTTGAGCTACTATGAGTTAAGCAGCAATGAATATTTACATACATGTCTTTGTATCAACGTAAGTATTAATTTCTCTGAGCAAAATGCTCAAGTGTACAATTGCTAGATTTATTGATAAGTGAATGTACAGTTGTTAAGCTACTGTTCTACTGTTTTGAAGAAAATTCATAATGCTTTACATTCCTGCCAGCAATAATATGAGTGATCTAGTTTCTCTGACTCCTCTCCAGCTTTTGGTATTATCATTATTGTTTTAGTCAGCTTTTTCACTGCTGTGACTAAAGGACCCAACCAGCATATTTGTAAAGGAGGAAAGGTTTATTTAGGGGCTCACAGTTTCAGAGGTCTCAATCCTTAGACAGCTGGCTCCATTCCTCAGGGCTCCTGGTGAGACAGGAACAATATAATGAAAGTGTATGGCAGAGGGAAGCAGCTCACATGGTGCTCAAGAAGCAGAGATAGACTCCACTCACCAGATACAAATATGTATGTCCACAGCCACACTCTACTCCAATGAACCACTTCCTCCAGCCACTCCCCACCTGTCTCCACTCAGTTAGACCCATGATGGATTAATTCACTGATTATGTTAAGGCTATAACCCAATAATTTCTCCTCCAAACCTTGCATTGTCACATGAGCTTTTGGGGGACGCTTCATACCCAAACCATAACAACTGTATTTTATTTTATCCATTCTGTTAAGTGTGTAATAATAATTCCTCATCATTTCTTTAGTGGTTAATGATGTTAAATATTTTCTTGTGTTTATTTGCATGCTGCATATTTTCTTTGTGAAACAGCTATTTAAGATTATTGTTTTTAAAGCAGAATTTTAAGAATTTGTTATATATTCTGGATAGTAGCCCTTCACTGACTATGTATAAATATTTTCTCCTAGTCTCTAATTTATCTTTCAGTTATCTGAAGATGGTTATTCACAGATATGATGTTTTAATTATAATGCAGTCCAATTCATCAATTTTTTCTTTTATGCATCATTCTTTGGTTGTCAGAAGAGCTCTGTATCTAAGCTCTTAATCTCAAAGGGTTTCTCTGTTTTGTTCCCTCTACCCAAAGTTTTATAGTTTTGGTTTTACATTTAATTCTTTGATAAATGTGTTCTACATTTATTTTTGATAGTTTTAGAAAGCATAAGGTTCAAATAAATTAAGGACTTTCTGTTTTATTTTTATTTGATTTTCTTTCTTTTTCTTTTTCTTTCTTTTCTTTTCTTTTTTTTTTTTTTTTTTTTTGACTATGTATGTTCAATTGCTACAGTACAATTTGTTGGGAAAAAAAATTTTGTTTTTCTCCAGTTTGGCATATTAATGTGAGTGTATTTCTGGGTCTCTTTCAACTTGTTAAAGTGTCTCTTCACTGATAGAATATCATGTTGAGTAGTATACTTATCTGGTAGACGTTAACATTGGTAGAGTGATTCCTTCCACATTATTCTGTTTTAAAGATGACTTAGCTATTATTTGATCTGATATCTTTCCATATAAATTTTAGAATAGGTCGTATATTTCTACCAAAACAAACCCAATCCCTGGTAGTATTTTTAGGGATCACATTAAACCTATTACATATTTGTCTAAATATGTAACTCAGTGGTATAGCACATGCTCAGCATATTCTAGGCAGTGTGTTTGAGACACAGCAACAGGAGGGAGGGAAAAAGTATAAATAATTTGGAAATCCATGACATATTTACTTTGTTGAGTCTTTAAATATGTGATTGTAGAATGACTCACCATTTATGAGGTCTTCTTTCATTTCCATCATCAATATTTTGTATTTTTCAGCATACAAATCCTAACAAATATTTTGTTATGTTTATAACAAATGTTATACAAATATCCATAACACATGTCTTGTGCTGTTTATACTTAAACCTTTCATATTCTCTGGAACCATTGTAAATGCTATTGTATTTTTAGGTTTTGTTTCCACATGTTCAAGTTCTTTATTAGCACATATAAGTGCACTTGACTTTTTGTTTGTTGATCTTAAATCCTATAACCTTGCAAAACTCATTTACTCCTTCTACATTTTGTTATTTACTTATTTATTGCCTTTGGGATTTTTCTTAGTAGATACCTATGCCATTGGTCTTTCCTTCATTATTTATTGCATTTATGCATCTGTTTTCTTTTTTGCCTAATTGCAGGAGCTACAACTTCCAGTACAATTTCATATAAGTGGATGATTTGTTCTTATCTGATAGGGAAAGTACTCAGTCTTTCTATGGTAGCATACTTACTGTCATCAGCTATTTTCATTTATTTATTTATTTATTTTTAATCAAGTTGAAGTAGGTCTCTTTTCCTAGTGTTCTGAGAGTTTTTAATATGAAGGAGTTTTAGGATGTAATCAAATATTTCTTCTATGTCAATTATTAAGTTCATGTGATTGTTTAACAAAAAACTAGCCTGTTAATATGATGGATTACAGTGGCTAAATATCAAATATTAAATCAGTCTTATATACCTTGAATAAGTTCCACTTGGTCATGGTAGATAATACTCTTTTATGTATTGTTGCATTTAATTTGCTAATATATGGTTGATTTTTTAAAAATTCTAATTTCATGAGAGACAATGATTTGTCATTTTTTTCTTTCCTCCCATAAACCTTGAATAGTATCACTTTCCAGTTCTCATGTCAAAGTAATACTGGCTTTGTAAAATGAGATGGGGAATGTTCAGTTTTCTGGAAAAAGTTATGTGTGACTTGTACTAATTCTTCTGAATGTGTCCAGTAGAATTCTCCAGTAAAACTATGTAGGTAGGGAGATTTTATTCAAGAGATTTTTAATTAGGAATTTCACATTTTGAATGGTTATATGGCCATTCCAATTAATTCTTCTTAGGTGAGTTTTTGTAATTTGTGGTTTTTGAAGGATTTGTCCATTTTTTTCTAAGTTGTTGAGTTGGAATGTGAAGTTCATAATAACACACAGGTTATCTCCTGTTTTATTCCTGATTGGGGTGATTTATGTCATCTCTATTTTTGTCAGTATTATTGAAGTTTACCAATTTTCTTGATTTTATTTTCCAAAGAAACTGCCTTTTGTTTCATTGTTTTCTACATGTTTTTGTTTTGCTTTCACTTTCTTTGAGCTCTGCTTCCTATTTCTTTGCTTAATCCTTCTTTGCATTTATTTTATTCTTTCTAGTTTCAGAGGTAGGATTAGTTTATGAGTTTCAAACTTGTTTTTTTTTTTTTTTTTGCTCAAAAATCTACCTCATATTAACATAGCCACTACTCACTAATCAATATTATTATGGTATAATTTTTCTGTCCTTCTACTTTAAGTCTACTTTATTGTTGAAGTTTAAGTGAGTATCTTATAAATACTATTTAGTGAGGTCACATTTTATCTAATTTGCCAATTTCTACATTTTGATTATTGAATTAAGACCACAGATTTAATGTTAAAATTAAATAAATCTATAGTTTTATTTTCTGTTTACCTCTGGTTATGATTCTCTGTTTCTTTTTTCTCTTCTTCCTTTGATTTACTTGAACCTTTTTTTTTAAGGTTTCACAATTTAATTATAGTGGATTTTATTTTGTGTGATTTTTCAATGATTTCTCTCTGTGTTACATTACTTATCAGTGACTACTGGTATGGATCCTTTACTATGTTCTGTGAAATATGAAAACTTCTTTCAACTGAGGGGTCTTGCCCTTCCTTACTTTAAAATATAATTGTCTCGAGTGTCAGATGATGTTGTAATTTTTGTTTCATTTGATACATGAACATAAACGAGTTCATTAGTTTATCAAAGGTTCTCATTTGTAGAACAGAGAGATGCTCTTACTCACTTCATAGGAATGTTTTCAACCTTCAATAAAATAATGCTTACATGGCACCTGTCATATTTTAAAAACTCATAAAATGTTAGCTATTTTATTATAGTCAAGTACCATTGCCACATTAACAAATAATTAGAAATACATTGCTTGTTGGGAATGTATGAATTGTCCCCAGTAAATAAGTAGCAGGCTTTGTTTATTTTTATTAACATAGGCTATTCATCTATGAAGTTATATCACACTTAAAGAATGAGCCATGTTGTGAGGATGCCAAGATAATTTTCCTGTCTTCAAAATTTGAGTGCTTTCCCAGAAACAAACTAGCTCTACAGATTTGAAAGTTGAACTCTCATACACAAACATGTCTTGAAATATTTGTATAAATGGAAAATGGAAGAGAGAAAGAAGGTCAAGTAGTAAATATGACAGACACAGGGTAGATAGATCATAATTTCACTTCTGGTTAACTTGAAAGGTCAAATAAGTTACTTTCATAAGAGTTTGTCATCATATAAATTGTCACCCATATTTTATAAAAAAAAATAGTCTTACATAAGTCCAAAATGTTATTTCTATTTCTAAATAAATAGGCCAAGAAAATATTTAAGAGTATTATAATTAAATTTTTCACTCTAATCATAGAACTAATTTGAAGTTAATGATCCCCCAAAATGATTCCAATTAGACCATCAATTCTATGAGACAGATAACAGAGTTAATTAGCTTAGGGATTTAAGAATGTGGGTCATGCTTTTGGATTGGGTTCTATAAAAGTAGTGCTTGATACAGGAATTCAAGTGTTCTCAGGAAAAGAAGAATGAGGGAAACAGGCGAGATAGGAGAAGTGGTCTCAACTGGGGTTGAGATTTCAGCATGATCCCCAGGGAAGCTCTGTAGTATGAAATGCACCATAGACATGGTGCCTCCATTAAGTATTGGAGCAGCCTTTTAGTAATCCATGTCAGTGGTCATTAGCCTTGGACTGGCTATTCCATCCTTGTTACCAAAACCTCATAGTTGGATAGAGGATAATTATCTGAACAAGAGGGAAACCTTAAATTGAAAGCTATCTCCTCAGCTACCCATGAATGCTACGGGTTGATACACCTGCCTCTGGAGGAATCTAGGCCAGTGAGGGGTAATTTTCATTTCATTTGACACATGAACATTAGCAGGGGAATGGAGATCAGAGCCTGGGGGAAAAAAAGAGAGAGAGAGAGAGAGAGAGGGGGAGGGAGGGAGGGAGAGAGAGAGAGAGAGAGAGAGAGAGAGAGAGAGAGAGAGAGAAAGAAAGAAAGAAAGAAAGAAAGAAAGAAAGAAAGAAAGAAAGAAAAGAAAACCAGTGAAGAAGTAAGATATAGATCTGTGTTACCAATACAATACAGACAACAGTGGAAAGAAGTGAGTCACAACTCATGATGAGAAGCCCAATGGACTTATTATCTCAAGGGACACATGGGGTGGGTAAATGGACTTGAGAAGAAATGAAAAAAAATTTTCTAGATTTTATCTGTGTATTTTTCTACAGCTGTCCACATCCTGTCCACCAAGAATGGTAACATCACCACCCTTCCAACACAAGAGATTATATCAGTCCTTACCAGCACAGCAAGCAGCCACTAAAGACAAACACAATCCATAATTGTTTTCATACTTATTCCATTTGGAATCATCTTCTGGATCCTCAGTATGCAGCAATGGAGTCTAACAATGCCCCATGACTCAATTTTCTTCCTTTACTCATTTTCCCCCCAAAATATCTTGTAATAATTCTATGAGTACTCACTACACAGAGAATACTCCAAAAACCAATTTAGGGGGAGAATGTTAAGGGACCTAAATGGGAAGTAGGCATTGAGTGGGATATGAAATGGGCCATTATTTTGAAAAGGCTAGTGATAACTTCCTATACTTGTCCCAGATAAATAGGTAATGGGTTTTAATTTATTTTTTATTGACATATAATAGTCATACATTAAACTCAATGAATTATCTCTGTGCATACCTGCATAATCTCTCCCAGATTAAGATATTGAACTTTCACCTGTATTTTCTCTAAGCCTAGTTTTATGATAACAGTTAGACCTGTTTTGAAACAGGGCACAGCTAAAACTGGAATTAATTTTGGAAAGCATTTCTATGGATTGCTGATTTCTTCTATTTTTATTCTAACTGCCCTATTATCTTTGTATGCCTTTCCTGATAATTAGCCTTCAGTTTAAGTGATATGCCAGTCTTGCAATGATAATTCTTGATAAAAAGGTTCTCACCTTCTTTTCCAAATAAACCCCCTTTGTTATTTTAGTGTCCCCAGCATCTGGAACTCTTACCATTAAAATGCCCTTTATGAAAAACAGCAAGGACACTCTTCATCCTGATCTCTATTTTAAGGATCAGTTAAGAGGCACTTGTCTGGGTCGGAAGTAATATATCTGCAAACAGGATGGGAAGTACTGAAGGCCACTGATATCCACACTCTCCACCAGAGAAAGTGCAAATCTGGGAAATATTACAATGACTTGGGCGAGAAAACAAGCGGAGACATTCATTGAAACTTCTTCATTGATTTAGAACCTAATGGTAGATATTCTTTCATTGCTGTGAAAGGTAATGACAGGCAGGGCTACAGATAACCATCCTCAAATCCGGATGCTTATCTTAACCCAACCTGCCTGCCTGGAATCCTTTTGACTTTCAAAAATAGAGCCTGAATTCATGCAGAGTCTGGCTTCCTAGGCAATTTGGGGCAGTTCCTGTGTTTAGTAAGGAATATTTTTTAAGAAAAGACTTCATTTCCTCCCTGTCTCCCTTCCCTCCAGGTTAAGGGCAGACCATGGAGACAAATATAGGGCAAAGTTTACCAAACAATAAATATTATATTAGAAATGGTGGGGGAAGTGTAGTGAAATAGGGGAGAAGTAGAAAATCTAGGATTCGGAATAATTTGATTTCTAGTGGACATCTTAGCTATTACTAGAAAATCTACATTTTATTACTCTTTGAAAGAGCTGCTAGATTTTTCTTGCTAATAGTGTATTAGTATGTCAGCATTGATATCTAGTCATAAATTGTCCACAGTTTCCAGTTTCTTTAATGGGATGCTGTTAGCTTTTACTATGTTATATTGGTGTCATAATAGTAGTTTGGAATCATTCTAAGGTCAAAGCATTTCATTAAACTTGAAGTTCTCTGTTTCTGCAAGGCATAAGAGAATTCATATGATTCATTTGTTTTTAAGTAAAATCATATTTTTCAAGTACTTTTGAGAGGAACACAAGAGAGGGTGAATAATAGGATTTTGTTAATTAAATCAATTTATTCCATAAAATAGGACTATTTTTTTCTGTAGGTTATTTTGTCTATTTGTTTTAAGGAATCATGTTTTTCATCCAGGTTCTCAAACATATTTGGATAAAGTTGAGAGAAGAATTATCAGGAACACTTGTGATTTTTTTTCTACATCCATAGACATTTCTCCATTTCTTCCAAGTTTTATATGTTTATAATTTTCTCTGATTCTTTTAGTTGTTTATCTAGTTTACTAGTTCTGTCAAAAATTTTGAAATACTTATAAATGTTCGGTTTATTCATGTTGGAAAATCTGTCTTGATTTTAAAAAATTTCTTGGGTAGGTTGCTGAGTTGTTGACTTCTTTTTCACTCTTTTTGGTTTAGTGAGCTAAGTAAACACTAAATAGTACTTTTTAAAAATAGGGATTTTTTTTCCTTGGAGGACTGCTTTAATTATATTCCTTTTTTTTTTTTTTCTGATGCAAAGATTTCTGCTGTACATGTTTCTAAATCAATTTCTTAGAAAAAAGGATACTTAATTTTTAATTTTTGATACTACTTTTGACCAAGAAATTATTGACAAAATTGCTTTAACATCTTTGTGGTAAAGTTGTTTTCTCTTTTGTTATACATTTCTGCATTTATTATTTTATGAGCACTGAGTATAATTCTGATATATTTTACAACCTAATATAAGGTAGAATTTTGTAAATAATTCACGATCCTGTGAAAAGAAGGTGTTTGTTTGATTTCATGATTATATGACTTTATATACTTTATTAAGCATGCTATTTTTATACTTGTATATTCTACATTTTTTGTTTTGCATATTTGATATGTTTTGCTTTGAATGAGATAGATAAATATTCCTGCCATTATTTAAACAAATTTTTTTTTCTCCTATGTTTAGTTTTGGCTAGCCTTCAAGTTTTTGAGGCTATGTTATTTGACTCAAAAAAAAATTATGACACACCTTCATTGTGATTTCTACCATTTTTATTTTCTAATGGCCATTCTAATCAGCTGAATTCTACCTCTTGAATACCATCCGCCTGCCTTTGCTTTTCTTTGCTTTTTTATACTGTGTTTTCCACTATCACATTACTTTTAACCTATGTCATTATTTTAAATGCATAACATTGAAAGAGGGGTTGATTCTAGTGTGAGAAACTTTTTTTTTTTTAACAATTGTGTCTATTCTATACGTGTTCATTAAGATTAATGCATTTTCTTAGTTCGACCACCATATTTTATGTTCTCATTTCTGTTTTTAATTCTTCATTTGTGTTTTGAACTTCATGAGTTGTGTGTTTCTTTGTTCCGTACGATGAATGTTTACTTTGTGATAGTTTGGAGGGTTCATGATCTTCCACTTTCCACTTCTCTTTATTTTCATAACATTTCTGAGAACACAGCAAACCACAAATACTTTTGTTCTGTCATATATATTTAAAGCATTCCTTGATTTAAAGCATTAATATTTTCTCATCTCTCTTTCTTATAAGCTACCAAGGGGTCTTTAAGCTGAATGTGATGAAGATTGTGGTTTTGATTGAGACGAGAGAATGCCAACAAAAGGACTAAGGATCACCCAAGACCACTAGGTTGCTCCAAGTTGACTTCACATATAGCATCTCTGCCTTGATTTGTTTTGTATATCTATTTGTGAAAGATTCCAATTAAGAAAAGTTGTATGACTAAAATAAGCTTTAAAGTCTTCAATGTAGTTAATCTATAGCTGCCATTTTCCATCCAAATACACACACACACACACACACATATGAACAATGCTGCATCACTTTAAAAAAAAAAAAAGTAAAAATACTGTTTTCCTATTGTCTAACATGAGCAATAACTTTCTGATTTCTAGTCCTTACATCCAGGAAAGAATAAGATAAATTGCTCTTGAGTTTTAAACCTCAACAACTCCATTTCTCTTTGAATGATTCAAGTTATCTTTCCCAAATGTAGTCTGCTTAGAAGAACATCAGTTCCTTGGAAAGAAGAAGAGAAAACCATCCCCTAAATTTAGTTGATCTTTTGCTCAGTTATTTCCAAGTCTTTACACAAGTCTGAAAATTCTAATAAATGGCTCTTTTCTCAAGAAAAGAGAACATAATATTCTTTATTGTTAATGTAAATATCAACCTCCATGCTTAACCATTTATTCAAATTTACTGAATACCTGCAGTATGCCCAGCACATGAAAAGGAGAAACCATTATGAACAAAAGAAAAATTCATCCTGTCATTAAGGAAATTTATTTGCTAGTTTTCTAGTGAGAGAAATAAAGATTGATTACAAAGATAAAAAAAATGTCCATTAGATTTAAAGACATATAGCTCATCTGATGGTGTGTGGGGGCACAGGATTGGGGCATCCTGTATCCTGGCTCTTAGCTCAGTATCTGGCATATAGAAAACTCTAAAAAAAACATGTTAAAGAAAGAGTGGGAGAGATGGAGGGAGGGTGATTTTGAGATTAAATTCACAAATTATTTCCTAAGGGTCAGGTAAAATTCTATAAAAAATTTAAGGAATCTATGCAAACAGGGAAAACAACAAAATGATGAAAATACATAAGATGATCCAAGCAGAAGCCTGTTAAGAACTATGAAAAGGCTAAAAGGACTTCAGATGGAAGAGACCCTTGAACACTAGTCCTCTAGTCTGTTGTTATATGGTACATGGGAACATGTGACAGTCATAGGTACATAGTATGATTGAAGCCACATTATAGGCAAATTATTGTGCCAGTAGTATTTCCTGATCAGATGTGAAGTTTTGGAAAACCACTCACACTACAGTGTGAGATCTATTCTGAAATTCTAAAATGGAGCCAGAGTTGTAAATTACTTTACCTAACTCATAAGACTCAATGTGAAAGAACAATCACCCATAGGAAAAAAAAGACATTTTTTCTTTAAATGGAATGATTAACAATATAAAATACTGACATCAAATGGGGGATAATAAAAGACAAATATGCCTTCAAGATTAATCAACTCAATTTAAAAAATAAGATGCCAAATTAGAACTTTTTTACATTTCCAATCATTGCCATCTTTTGAGGAGTTAACTGGCTGGTGACATTCTGCTTTCACTTTGACATTCTCAATTCCCTTCATTCCCTGTCCTCTGGTCTAGTAGATGAAGTTGCCAGAGTTAACTACTTATTTGCCTATACTATACATTAGCCCACATCTGTTCTGGTCTGTGAAATCCTTAAGAGGGTCAACCCTAAGTTTCATCACCAACAAGGCTCTTTTTGATTCTACATGATTAAACTTTCTTTGCCTGGTGGTTTGTGGCAGGAACTGTATCCCAGAAGATTCACTATCATTACCAGGTCAGTTTTTTAAAGAGTTGATCACATCAGGGCATGTCTCAGTTTTCTAGGGAGGCAATTACACATCATCACAAATTCCATGGCTTAATAATCAACTGAAATTTATTTTCTTAAAATTTTGGAGGCCAAAAGTTCAAAATCAAGGTGTCTCTGAGGTTGCACTTACTGTGGAGGGTCTAAGGGAAGATTCTGCATTGTGCCTCTTACAGTCCAGGGACTTCAATCTCTGTTTCCATGGTTACACAGTCTCCTCCCCTTTCTTCTGTCTTTTCTTCCTCTTATAGGACAAATGTCATTGGATTTAGGATGATAGCACCTTGAGATCTTTAGTTACATCTATAAAGACTCTTTTTCAAAATAAGTCAACATTCATGGTTGCAGATTTTGATATGGACACATATTTGGAGGGGTAATCATTCAACCCAATATCAATTTTTATAATTGTGTTATCAATTTTTCATTAACTTTTTCAATAGCAAGTAGGAGTTACTGAGACCAAATACATCTCACCCGATGTAGTTGCAGCCCACCCTCAGACCCCTAAATATGAGGAAAAAAATTGGTTTTATTTTGTTTGTCAAGGATTCAAGAAACCTAATGAGAAAACCTGTAAACATATTTATTCATGAAAAAACATCTTCCACTTGAGTTTCTCTCTTATTGAAAAGTATTTATTGACAAAGAAAAGAATGATAATTATTTTTCAGATATCTCTGTAACTATGAATATATACATATTCATATATACATATGTGTGTGTATATATGCATATACATACATATATGTTTTTATTTATTCTACCTGTCTCACCCCCTTTTTTCAGACTTTCTGGTTTTCAATTATGTCAGTTATATGAATTTAAGTGTTAGATGTATGACTAGTGTTAAGGCTAGCTAGGATCTGGATTATTAGAACTACAATTAGGGGTTAGGACTGTATTTAGGACTATGATTAGGATTAGGACTAAGTCCAGAGCTAAAGGGTAAGGCTAGAACTAGGAGTGGGTTTAGGGTTAAAGCTAGAATCTAAGTTAAATCTAGAACTAGACCCAGAATTAGGTGAGGGTGAGATTTAAGCCTGGTTCTATGAATTGAACTTGAGTTTTATGGCAAACAATGTTAAGAGTAGGATAAGAGTTAAGTTACAGTTATAGTGTGATCTTTATACAATTGAGTTTTTACAAAGTTCCCCCTTCTGTAACATGATGATAAAATTTACCTTGTATGTGTTGGAAAACTATTAGTAAACTCCAATTTAAGTGAAAATTATATGATTTTTAAGTATTATTGTATATACAAATCAACACTCTATTTTCTCCAAATAAATCTGAGTTAGAAATGATTTGGTTAATGTGATTTTTTAATAAATATTAAGAGTCAATTTCAATTCATTCCAAAATGAGCTTTAGCTAAATACCATGTGCTATATATGGTATTATGCCAGTTATTTTAGAATATTTATGGGGGAGATATATTTATATTTTATGGTCTCTTCCCTAAAAGAATTTCCCATCTCTAGTTAATCAGACAATCTATCTGAAACTACAACGAACATTGAAGGCAATGTGTATACAGTGTAATGTGTTTTGAGACTATCATTGATAAAAAGTCCAGAAGAATAGCACATGAATGACTGCAACTATAGTCCTAACAGGCTTTACAGAGCTATGAGTGTTTAGCTGGGTTTAAAAACTAACAAGGACAGCCTGGTGCAGTGGCATTCTCCTGTAATCCCAGTAGCTCCAGAGGATCCTAAGTTTAAAGCCAGCCTCAACAATTTAAGGAGGCCCTAAGCAACTCAATGAGACCCTGTCTCACAATAAAAAATAAAAATAAAAAAGGCCTGGGACATAGATCAATGGTCAAGCACACCTGGGTTCATACAAATAAACAAAAAACACCTAACAAGGATAACATGGATTCAGAAAGGCAGGGAGATTGCATTTTGTTGCCAAAAAAAAAAAAAAAAAAGGGATAGCATAGGTAGGTTGTTGATCATGTTGACCAGAAGTGAGTATTTCCTGTCTATGAGTTGTTGAACAAACACAGACAACACCAGGGTGGATTGTACTTATTAGAAGATGGGGGGAAGGGGAGAACTGCATCTTAGGTGGAAGCCTGTATTGAGGGGCTTTGACACTCAGACCAAGGATGTTGAACTAGGTGTCATACAAAATAGCTAATGAAAAATAAGCTCTCAGTAGAGGATTAACATTTCAAATCCAGTGGAATAAACATCAGTATTATAATGTGAGAAATGAGTAAAGGATTTAAAATTCAGACTCTGAGAAATGGACACAAGAAAATGCTCTGTCAAAGATTGACTTTATAAGTATGTGAGCTGGTCAATGGGGATGAAAATGGAAAGAAGAATGACTACAAGAAAATTTGAAAGTAAAAAGTATCAAGCTCACTAACTGAAAGAAGGGATGAAGAGGATGTTGATAATAAGTACAGCGGTACAGTTCAATAAAGAGAATAATTTCCAATGGTCTATAGCACAGTAGGATAACTCCAGTTGGCAATAATTATACTTTTATTATAGTTATAACATTTCAATATATATAATAATATAAATATAAGTATAATATTATAATATTTTGTATATTATAATATTTTTATGATATTTCAAAATATCTAGTAGAATTTTGAATGTTCCTAATACAAGTACTAAAGAATGCAAATTACTCTGATCTGATCATTACACATTGTATACATGCATTGAATGTCACACTGTGCCCCATAAATATGTATGATTCTGTGTCAATTAAAAATAAAAATATATTTACAAATCGTGAAATAGTATTGCCCAGAACTCACCAAGAAAAATTGAGTTTGAATCACTGGAACTAGGCAAAAGTATTTTTTTAAAAGAATTTCACATGTGATTTTAATATACAGAAGGAACTGGAAATGTCCACATTTAGTCAGGAGACAGAAGAAAACTAGAACCTCAACAAATAGATAAACTATGCAAATGACTGTCAATGGCTTCCCTTTATTCACTAATCAGATTATCACTAACCATCAGCACCACCACCACCCCTTGGAAAGAGGTAAATAATGAATGAGTGAAAGGATTCAAGGTCCCTTTTTAGTTCTTTCTTTTTGGCTCAGCAGCAGTGTTATTTTTTGTACTATGTATTTTGGAAGAAATATAGAAATAGAATCAGTTATTTTATGCATTATTTTATTTTATTTTATGCAATATTTCCAATGTGCTATATTGGTAGGGAGAAAATTATTTACATATTATCATCCATGTGTTCCTACTGTATTTTTTTCTGGTTATAAAATAATGCATGTTCATAATTGAAAATTTATAGAAAACAGAAGTATGAAGTAGAAAATAAAAATAAATAATTGTAGCACCAATAAAACAAAACACCTCCCTAACTAACTGAATGGAAAATATGACCTAGGAAAGAACCCAAGACTATAGTGTAGGTTGGGCATGAGAAGTAGCACGGGGAGATTACTGATATGGATTTGGAATTTTGCCGGATTTATCAGACATACTCATTTGGACTGATCAATTTTAAGCTTTCAGACAGAAGAAATTGAACCTAGAATTCAAAATGTACAAGAAAAATCCAAATGTTCTCTGCTGGTTCAGAAAACTCTACAAGACCATGGGTATATGCACACACATCTTCCTACTTGTGAACCACATTGAGATTACAGAGTTTGTTTAAGAACAAATTATTTTGTCAGTTGCCATGTAGTACGTACTCCTTCTTGGCCCTACATATGTGACATGGAATGGTAACATCTTTACCTGTGTATTTACTTATCTCTATCACTCTTGTATCACCTTACATTAGCTCCTTACATAGCATCACACTATCCTGCATGTTGGAAGAATATGTGTGCCACTGTGTGTCAAAGGGATAAACAGATGATATACTTTTCAAAGAGGAGCAAAGTATACTCCTATTTGCTTTGTCTATTAAAATGAATAGCAGTTATGGAAAATGACGTTTTCTTTATTCTAAGCCTAAATTGAAAATTGTGCTTTTTTCATCAAGCTCCAACTGAAAAACCTCACCCTATCCTGCCCTTTGTTGTGTGGTATAGCCACCAAGAGTCTAAACCACCTCCCCTCAGTCTTAAGGTTTTCAATTCAAGGAAAAAACTCAAGGCTGAAACATTATTATTCAGTCAACACCCTCTCAACCCTTAAGGATGAAAGTGTCCATAGCTCCTTTTTCATTCTTTGTGACAGTTAAGCCCTGTTTTGCTTTTCTTTCATACAGATTTATCCTAAGGCCTGTTCTTTTTCACTGTGATGATCCACTTGGCCGCACCCATTTGGAAGAGTCTATTGCTCTGGTCAGGGTTGGTTTGGCTTGCTACAAGTGGGTTGCTACATTCTTTTTTTAGAGTCTGCCAAATGTGGGACAATGGGTGTGTCTTGTTGACATCCTGTGGTTCATCAGATATGTAGGCTCACTCTGTAGTGCAGCCTCCTCAGAAGCCTGCAGCTGTGCTGGAAGGCCCAGGTCAGCATGTCTGTGAGGAAGACTGAGACCTAATCCACATGCGGGTCTGCTCAGTCAATATGCTTGTGGGAATGGGAACATGGGCATGCTTGCTTTGTAAAATACACAGGGCTCTCCTCATACCTAGATTAGCGATTTGTGGTTGCAAATATTTGCCTATCTTTCCAAACCATAATTTATCCCAAAGAAATGACTATGTGACTTAGACATTCAGATGCAAGAACCACACACAAAATGAATTTCGTGGGACATTTCTTACTTTTAAGTCTTTGCCCCATTTTTGATTTGCTACATGTAGACCATAGAACCACTTTCAAGTTAGTGATACAGGGAACATTCATATGTAGTTAAAATGCATATTCCATGCAAGGAAGACCCAGAAGACGTAATTTTGGACAGGAGGAGGCAAAGATAACTTTGTTAATCAAATATATCATCTAGCATACCCACACTTTATCCTCAATTAGAGATCCAAGTGTTTTAACAAACTCATTTTATTAAGTGCAAATATTTCCTCAGGTAATTAGACTCTAAAACATTTTAGTATGAAGTGCTTCAGTGATATTTTCAGTTATTTCATTCTTAACTTTTTAAATGCCAGTAAATTCAGGGACTTGGCATGGGGAAGGGGAGGTGACGAATGTTCTTCATTTTCAAATCTTTTGCAGGATGTGTAAATTGAATAAGTGAATGAACAGATAATCACAATTTATTTATGATCAGGATCCAGTAACTATTTTTAACATGAAAAAATGGACTGTCAGACATAAATCAGGTAAAAGCCTACTGATTGGTGAATGTCAGCATGGAGTATGAGGATGCACTTTGCCTCTTGTGAAAACTTTCTGTAGATTTTAAGTTTTTCAAAAAAGTACTTATTTTAGATAATGAAATCTTACACCTGAAGAGTTAGCAGCACAATTCACAATAGCTAAACTGTGGAACCAACCTAGATGCCCTTCAGTAGATGGATGGATAAGGAAGCTGGTATGTATACATAATGGAATATTACTCAGCATTAAAAGAGAATAAAATTGTGGCATTTGCAGGTAAATGGATGGAGTTGTAGAATATTATGTTAAGTGAAGTAAGCCCATCCCAAAAAACCAAAGACTGAATGTTTTCTCTGATATGCGGATGCTGATCCATAATGGGGATGGGGGTCAGGGGAACATGGGAAGAATGGAGGAACTTTAGATAGGCAAAGGGGAGGGAGGGGAAAAGAGGGGTTATGGGGGTAGAAATGATGGTGGAAAGAGATAGACATCATTACCTTAAGTACATGTATGAAAACACGAATGGTGTGACTCTACTTTGTGAACAATCAGAGACATGAAAAATTGTGTGCAAATATGTGCACTATGAATTTAAATGCATTCTGCTGTCGTGTATAACAAATTAGAGTAAATATAAATAAAAAAGAAATAATATTCATAGCTCTCCTCTGTTGGTTCTTATTGAGTGGGTAGAATTACCTCATGATGTTAGCAAAAGAGATAGGAATTGAACTCTACCTCAGATGACCCAACTCTACTCTGTGACCTGGGTGAGTCTTTTCAATGATCTCAACCTTGATTTGTTCCTTGGCAAAGTGGGTTTATCCATCCCTATAGCTGCTGGGAACTTGAATATAATGACTCTAAGAAAGCCTTCCATCTTCCTAAGTGAAGGGGAGCCTACAATCATTACTGCTGCTATTATTGCTTGTCGCAAACTTAGAATTGACAGATTTTGTACCATTTTCATATTAATGAAAGATTTTTATTTTCTGACTTTAAAATCTCAAAATCAATGAAATTTCTCTAAATTGTAGATTTTTAAAATTCCATAATTACAAAATCTGAACTTTACTCCAGTTTTTCTGACTCAGTTAAACTATTTCCAAAACAGAAGTAAAAAGTTTGGCATGGTGGCATAGGCCTATAAAATTCCAGTGGCTTGGGAGGCTGAGGAAGGAAGATTGTGAGTTCAAAATCAGCCTCAGCAAAAGCGAGTCACTAAGCAGCTCTTGGAGACCCTGTCTCTAAATAAAATATAAAATAGAGCTGAGGATGTGGCTCAGTTGTAGAGTGTCCCTAGGTTCAATCCCTGGTAACTGCCCTGCAAAAAAAAAAAAAAAAAAATAGAAGTGAAAAGAGAAATCATTCAAAATTAACTAACATGTTAATTAATTTCCTAAGTACCAGTTTTCTTTTCTGATTCCAGGACATAAAATTTATAGAAATATATTGTTAAGAATTATTTTAATAGACCTTATCATTGAGAAAAATATAATAGCGTTTCCTCATTTTTTTTTTATTACAAGGACCACTGTGTTTTGCGCAATGCAGTGTATAAGTATCTGTGTATGTATAATATCCTGGTGGGCAAACACAAATACACAGATACATATAAACTTCCTGCCAGCCATTAATTATTAGAGTCATTTTCTGAAGGAAAGAAAACTTTAACTTGTAAGATATTATCACAATAAAGAAGAAAGTTCTTGAATTTAAGTAACTTTTTTACTATGAAAGGCCATATAATCATTTGTTAAAAAATTTCTCCAAGTAGATCGGAGAAACCTCCACAGTGGTTCATAGATGAGCTTTTAGAAATCAACGAATTTGTCAACATAAAACCATTCACTGTCCCCTCCCATATGAAGGCTTTGACCACTTCCTACCAGAAGCTAGAGTCCTTTTGTAAACTGCCTCCTTTGAGTTTTTCTTCTGTTTTAAAATGTTCTACATTCTGTAATCTTAGCCATTAGGGAGGCTGAGGCATGAGGATTGTAAGTTTGAGGTCAGCGTCAGCAATTTGGTAAGATCTCTCTCAAACAATAAGAAGGATTGGAGACAGTTGGGCATGATGGTACGTGACTGCAATCCCAGTGGCTCTGGAGGCAGGAGGATCTCGAGTTCAAAGTCAGCCTCAGCAATGATGAGTTGCTAAGCAACTCAGTGAGACCTTGTCTCTAAAAAAAATACAAAATAGGGCTGGGGATGTGGATCAGTGGTCAAGTTCCCCAGAGTTCAATGCCCGGTACAAAATAAAACAAGGACTGAGAATGCAGCTCAGGGTTAAAGTGCCCCTGGGTTCAATCCCCAGTACCCAAAATGAAAAATAAGACAAATAAAATAGTCTATGTTTACTCTGGTATTACTGCTTCTTTTCAGAGAAAACTTTGCCAGCCCGCATCAGGTTGCTATGGCCTGTATAAGCAGTTGGTCAGCTTCTGCTGTCCAAAACAGAGGAAGGAAGCATGCTTTGTAGGATTTGTTTTTGTGTTTGCTTGGTGATGTCTTTCATTTTATTTAGTAAAACTGGTAGAGAAAAATTTACTTCCTCTAAAGAAGAGACAATTCATGGAAACAGAAACATCTTTAAAAGAATATGTCTTACTTTTATTTCTTTCATTTGGAAAGATAAAATTCTTTCAAAACACATAATTATCACTCACTATTTTGTCTCTTCCCCTAATATTTTCTCATATTTCAGGAGCACATTCTCTGAGAACCATGATGTACAATATTCTTAAGGAAAAAAAAAACCGATTATCATCTAGCAGAACTATTTAAATAGTGGAAGTTCAAAAAGAATAAAAAGAGTAAATCAACTTGGAGGAGAATTCAGCCTTTTCTAGGGAAAGAGTTTAAAGAAGAAATCAAGTACTACAGAAATCAGTCATCAGACTGAAAATGTTCTTCAGTAAGTATAAGGTATTGAAATGAGAGAATAGTTCTAAAAATGTGCATCACTCCCCCATTCCACATAGCAGCATTCTTCTGTCCCTTTGGACACGCCCAGAGGATTTCACACTGGGACATTTCTTATCACATACATCCAGTCCTGGAGGTCATGCCCCATAGCCATTCTTCTCTGTCTCTAAAGTAATTTGCAGATTTGGGTGTAGTCTAGTGTATGCAGTTCTTCATTATTCTTCATCCCAAAAGGTCAAAGCATAATATGGAAATTCTTGAACTTGAAAGAGATATCCCGTTCTGCCCAAATTAAAACATCCAAAAATATCATTTATTATTCCAATAGCAAGGACTAACATTAAGCCCAGGGGAATAGGATGTCCTTTAATGAGACTTTGAAATTGATCTAACTTAGTCACTCAATGTTTGCCAAGTTTCAACAAAATTCCTTTGGAACAAAGAGAGAAATGAATGCTTCCCTCTACTAATTCATTTTCTACAATTAAATAAATCCTTCTACCCAAGTGTTAATCTTCAGAGGGTTTCCTACCACTTAGCAGAATAGCAAGTCAGAGAACTAAGTTTGTTCCTTAGAAGATGGTCATGAATTTACATCTCCAGGTTTCACCATGTTTTATCTCCTGCAAACAAGAATTTCCTCAATTCCTAAGAGAATGAGATAAAACAAGGGCACACAGAACAACTTGGGAAAAGTTAGGAGAACTGTAGTAATAAGTCAATATGAAGACACTTTTCCATTTTTATATTATCTTCCTGCTATTTGGTAAATAATAGTTTGAGCTCTATTCCCATGCATATTAATAATTACAGTTCTTCAATATCCACAGCAAGTACTCCCACTTCAAATAAAGGGTAAGAATGAATCAAGGTCTACTTTGATGAGTGTTCTTATGAAAACAAAAATGATATTAACTTCAAATTATAATAAATAATAACAGTAATGCTAAATTAGAAGTCTTACAGTCTTATTTGTCTTCCAATGGAATATATTATTTTTAACATAATTGCAGAATTTATCTTGCACTTCTGTTACCCAATCTACCCTTCAAAGTTGATGAACCTTGACATTGGTTTTAAATCTACATGATCACAGTTTCCCTTTGAACAGGGCTTGTTTCTATGAATACGGAGAACAATATCCATCATCAATTTATTAAACTTTTATATGTAAACAGTAGCAAGTTAACAAAATGCACATACATACACACAAAATAATAATAATTTGCAGTGTCAATGAAGACTGGATCTTGGATTACTGTATACACTATCTTTACAAGACCATGAGCCTGCTTAAAGATAGGTATTATATCTCATTTGCCTTGCACATCTAGCAGTATGTCCAACAAATAGCAGAATCTTAATAACTGCTAAGCTGATTGTTCTATGAGGACAAGTTCATCTGTGATATTGCCTGTCATAAAAGAGGACCATGCAGACAATGAAATCGATTAAATATATGTGATAAAATATATTATTAAAACAGTGAAAGAATAAATGGTTTGAATTATCTAAATAGTAGACAAAAACAGGGAGGATCCTGAGGGAGATAATGTCATAGAGGTAGCTATCTGTAAATTGAAATTAAAGCACGGCAGGTGGGTTGACTGTTAGAGGCTATAGGAAGCCATTAAATATTTTGAGGGAAAAGAGTTTTTGTGGAATTGCTATTTGGAAAATAACATGGTGCTTTCTGCATAATAGGTTGCAGTAAGGGGAGTCAAAGGACAGTCAAATATATACATAAGCTTTAACACAAAATAATAGCTAGAGATTTGTTGCCTTCCACGTGTTTATTTCTCTACCTCTCTTTCTTCTTTTGAAATTCTACAAGGCTACTTAAATATCTTCTTATGCGGGTTCTCCTTCAGTTTATTCTGTATTTTACCACAGATTTATCTTCCTAAATTCCAATTATTTTCCTCTTACTCATACAATCAGAAACATTCAACTGTTCCCTACATTGTAGGACACTCATATGATGCTGTAAAATAAAGATCTGCTCTGATGTTAGAAAGAAAAAGTTTAAGACCATAAAGCATAGCCACTTACTAACTAGTTTTCTCAGCTAGGCATCAAACTAGACATAAATTCCTAAACACCATTCTAACTAAGAATTTTGCATTTTCCTTGACTTTGCCTCTGAAGATATTCTTCATGTACCCTAAATCAATATTTCTCAATATTCACTGTATATATCATCTAGGAATCTAGTTTAAATGCAGATGCTCATTTAGTGGAACTGGAGTGGAGCTGGAAATTCTGTTTTTCTAACACACTCTCAGGTTACCTTGATGCTTCTGGTCCATGGACCATACTTTGAATAGCAATTTCTTATTTCCATACTACAGGACTTTATTTACTAAAATGACATCTATTTTTTTTGTTCCTTTCAAACTTTACTGAACTTATCAGTTAACTTAGAATTTCCTCCTATATTATATTGACCTGTCAGAAACTGTCTCATTTTTTCCACATTCTTGTTCATCAGTGCTAAAATAATCCCCTTTAATAAAACTCCTCTTAATCCAATCCCTTGCCAACAGAGAAATCTATGTTGCTTTCCTGATTTCCATAGTTCTTTGTAATCTCTTATAGCATCATTAAAACCTCATGTTATAGTTATTTGTATTTTGTTTTATAATCTAGATTATAAGCCTCCTGATAATATAGATAATAGCTTCCACTTTTGACTAAGGAGTTGAAGGCAGAGTGTTCTGAGAGAGGGAGAGAGAAGGGCATGGTCATACTAGGAAGTGTTAGGGAAATTCAAACCTAGTTCATCTGACCCTGACACATTTTCTTATATTACTCTCAGCAGGAACTGCAATAACTCATAGCTCTATCATCAGAACACAGCACCTGACACATTGCTGGATTTCCATCTTTATTTATATTTGGCAAAAAAGACATGGCAAAAGAAAGGACAATACTGTTTTTCTGCATGCCTAAGTTTAAGGTGTTGGAAGAAAACCCAATATAGATGTCTTCCTTCATCAGGAATTCGAGAGGTTAGGCGACATCCACAGCAGTGGAACTGGTAATGCTACCTTTGGGGAATAAGCTTCCACATTCAACCCACAGAGCTGCAAATTTAATTTATTCATCCTCATCGGCTCAGGACAAAGTTTATTTCTTGAGACACAGTATGCCCTTTAAGATTGCTGGGTTCTGGTCTCTTTATATTTGGAATAATATAATTATATTATTATTATGTTATGTTATGTCATAGGACATAATATATATTAAAATAATATATATGTGTGTATATATACACATATATATGTATGTGTATTCACACACACAAAGGCAATGTATGTTCACATGTATAAAGAAAAGAACCTCTTGTTATATTATTTAACATGTTGCTTGTTACATCTAAAACATTAGGGCCACAGATATTTCACAAATAATGAAAACATATATTGTATTTACAACTCATGAGCTCTCTCTTTTGTAATACATTTTATTGCTTGGGATTTATTGGGCCATTTCTGTACATGGCTTATGCAACATCATACATTAATATGTCTGTCTTCAATCATCAAAGGGCAAAAAAATCATATAAGACATCAGTCATTTGCCAAGCTCATATAGATTGCCAAATACATCTTAAGTTCTCTCTCCTCAAGTCTACGTACTATTTATTGCTATATTTCTCTTCCTTGGCTCTAATTATTTTAATATTCAACTGCTCTACACTTCATAGTGCATCATGTTAAAATCTTCAGTCTGGCATTAAGAACTCTAAAACTTGAAGTTCTAGAGCTTGCATTCAGCATACACAGAGAATAATATAAGATACAGCTGCAAACAATGTCAACTTCCTCTAGGTTTTTTAATGCTCATATTTATTTCTACTATGTTCTAAAATCTAAACATTATTGACTGTTTTGACAAAGAAGGTTTATTTTTATTTTTTTGCCACTCTCAGTTTTTCCAATAGCTACTATAGCCCTATGCCAAGTATTCTCCTGTTAGTTTTCAAAAAACAGGTAATAAACCTCTTTATACATCTTATCCTTTAGTTTCTGTTGTGTATTTGAGATAGTGTTTCTTTGGGCACCTTTGAATGGAGAAAATATGCTTTTAAGTGGTATTAAATAGTGCCATCTCTCTTGGGTCTATCTGGAAAGCAACGCATAGCCTGAGCAAATGAAAACCATTGAAGACCTCCCAAAAGACTCCCAAGTGAAGTAAAATCATGGTGCTGTGAAGTCCTCTGTACCTCTGCCCAAGCATATGGTTTGGAACAGCAAATTCTCACCATCATCCTGTGAAGCCAGTGGAATAGGAGATACTATGTTCAATTAACAGGTGTAAGCTGAGTCCCTGTGATTTGCCCACAGTTCAGAATATTAGATACAACAAAACAGGGGTTACATGGGATTTCTTTGTGTTAGACTGGTGTTTTCCCTATGGTCTAAAATTTTAGGGCAATAAGAGGCGATGAGAAAGTGAATAAAATGGAAATCAAGAGATGCAGAATGAGATCAAAACAATTAAATTCTTGTGAAGAAATAGAGGTATCCTGGCTGGTGCAAATTAGTGAATAAGGCTTTATTCATTAAAGACAAAGAAATCTAAAAGATATGACAAGATTTATCCAGTCCTACAGGGAATGCCTAAAGCCTCAATGATCTTTCCAACTTTATTCAGTAACTGTAAAACTTCTAATACAGAGCTTGAGATCCAAACACCCCAAATCTATATTGTCATTTTAAACTAATTAGAATAAATTTTAAAAATATACATTTGAATCAAGTTTTTCTCCAAATAAATCATTCTTCTAATGTTCAAGTGATAACCATATTGTCACCTTTAAAAGAACACAAGTCATATACAAACAGCTGAGGAGTACAGACTTATAGATTTGTTACCCGAAAATATATTGAAATCTTCTAGGTGTACAATTTCTAATATGTAAAATGAGGCTGGTATTAGTTTTAAACTGGTTAATGCACATAAAATTATTGCATTTTTGCCAGGGGGATGATCAGTGTTTAATGTATGTTAACTATGCATTCTTATGGGCATTTCAGCATTTTTCTGTGTGTTTCTGGAAATGAATGAATGCTATCCATCCAATGATACAACCAGGGAAGAAGGGAAACAGATTTCCGTGTATCCCCCACATGTCCTATGCACTGTCAGAGTACTGTCAGATAAGCAGAACTGAAGATCAGACAAAATTCCTTTTGTTTGACTTTTCTCTAAATGAAATAAGCAGAGTCCACTATAATCAGCAGGGTAAATTAAATCATGAATGGTGCCCAAAGAAGGAAAAGCATCTGTCATAACTATTCATTGCAAAGATTGGTGTTCTCAAAGAATTCTCTTTAAATGTTTACTCTAGGTTCAAGTTATTGAGAGGGGAAGGGAGATTCAGAAAACAAAAATTGAAATTCTGGTTATTGATGACCCTAGTCAGTCTGTTCAAAGACATGCTGGTCATGACCAGGTGGCTCTTTGCTAGCTGCCAAACACGATAATGACAATAAACTTGTTAAAGCAAAATTTACTGTTACCAGATTGTCCAAAACTTTTCTCCTTACTCCTCTTTCCCTTTTGATCCCTCTTCCCCCCCCCCCCCGTTTTCTACTGATAACCATCTCTGCTAACTGTTCTTTCTTATGAGTATATTTGCCAGTAGCTAATAAAATTTTTTGAGTCATTCTTTGACATGAGTCCTGAAGAGGTTAAGCATTTTGCACAAGTTACACACCCAATAACACAGGGGAACATTTATCTAAACCCCGAAATTATCATTTAAAATAGCTAATCCCCCCAAATGTTGGAAGTCATTGGGCTTATAATCAGAATGTAAAAAGAGTTCCCAGGAAGAAAAATGGCAGCAAGCATTGGCTACCAAACTACGAAAACATTCTCCCCACCCCACACACATACTCCAGGCTTCATGTGACATACATTTGTGATCCCGATTCCTATTCCACTTCAAGAATGCCCTTGATGTTTATCTCAGCAAGATTCTGCAATGACACATCCATTTATGAAAAGAGAATTGTCCTTATGTTATGAAAGAATGGTACACTGTGACTCTTATCATGTGTGGATGTGACTCTGGGGAAAGGAGAAGGAATATCTACAGGGGGTCCTATAGACTTTCAACCAAGAGAGGCACCATAAAGCTGTTCTATAGTCTGAAACGTATTGCTAGGTATGCTAGTGCTTCCCCAGTGGTTCACTCCATTTTTCTCCCCAGTCAACACCAAAGACGTTTACCTCCATCATGAAGTCCGTCCAGTACTTTTTGAAGTTTATAACTTTACAATTGCTAAAGATCTGTAGCCATTTTATCCTGGGTGAACTTGGTGCAAGCTGCCTCGACCTCCCCTACTATAAATTTAGAGCGACTTTCAGAATGCAATGTCAGTATTTCACATCATAGCTACATTCTCTACTCATTCTTAAAATATAGCATGCGCTTGATAAATATTTATAGATAGTAGAAATCTGAGGCCCATGCCCAGTGGTCTTCTAGCTAATTTAGTAACTCTTCCCATATTTCCTTAAACATAAACAAAGAGAAGTCAGCAGGAACCAACCAGAAGTATGTGACCAAATCTATTTGATGGCAGAAGTTGTTCTTTCCAAATGGAAAATAGTCTTGAATTTCTGCTAGTTATCTTTTCCCTTCTCCATATGTGCCAATTATTTATTCCATTCATGTACATATTCTTGGTGACCTCTGAATGGATGTCAGGAAACATTCTACCAAATAAAGGATTGCCAAGATAGCTTCAAGTTCTGCAGGAGTAAAAAGCATTGTGTGTAGGCAGAGAAATTAGCATAGGAGCTTCCTTCAGAATCTGCATACAGAGAATAAAATAGTACCTAGGTAGCGACTAGTCCCTGGGCCAAATAAGAATAAAAATTTTTGCACTGATTCTAAACATGATATTAAAGAAACCTCATCCAACTCCTCTTATGAATCATCTTTGAGTTATTCTTCAATTAAAATAGCAGCCTTTTAAAACATAATTCAATAATGATCTAAGTGTCACAAAGCTCTCAAGATCTAAAGAAGTATGATGCAGACTTTCTATCAGTTAAAATTAAGAGCAAGAAAACTAAGCCATTGAATAAGTAGCAGTATTAGAAATGAGATCCCCAGAATGAACTGCTCTACCATTTGGTTCTGTCACTGTATCTCAGCCTCCTGAACACAATCCTAATGGTCCATCAGTCTACTTTCTGGAACTGTATTGGTGGGTCCTTCAGTTTTCAATTCTGTTCATGAGCTTATTAGTATCCTATTCCGAATTAGCAAGCCTCTTTGGTTTGTAATTCTTAGATATGACTCACCCACTAAATCATTGGTAGCTTGTTTGATGACATTCTTTTGAAATAAAGAATATTTGCTACCATCTTAAAGATTAACACAAATGATTGAAAATTTACTTGCTGCCAAACTGTACTCTGAGTTTTCATTTTAGGGTATATTAATAGATTTTAGTGCACCTTCAGGAGAAAATTTCTGAATCTCGAATAGCAAGGTTATAGGAAAAAAGTATTTTTTAAAGCCTCTATGTTTGGGAAATATATAATTAATTATATATAAATATTGCTAATAAAATACTATTTCTATTAAAATAATATTTATGTCTTTATAGAAAAAAAAAACTAAGAAACTATAAATCCAGGTGATGCAACTCAGTTCATGCTTGCACATTCATCTCAGTAAGGAGCTTGTGGGTGAGACACAGAGACTTTTAAGAGACACAAATGGTTTTTAATACACTCATAGGTATATGATATCAGTCTGGCTGCCTGAGAGTCAAATTAAACTAGAAAATCACATTAAGTTGTACATAGAGACACACACACATAAGTACACACACCCACAAAATCAGATTTTTATTCTAAAAAGATCTGCCTAGACTGAGCTCATAGACTCATAAAACTACCAAATTTGTAGCTGACCTATTTTGGTAAGGTGTGAGCTTTTGAATAATGCTAGTGACTGATTATACCACTCCTGATTGTAGTGAACACACTAGTTTGTGTCCACAGGTCCAACATCCATTGATTCAACCAACTGTGAATAAAAATTTTTTAAAAAAGTATCTGTACTCAACACAGAGAGCTTTTTCCTTGTTCTTATTCCCTAACCAGTAAGAAAAGCAACTATTTACAAAGCACTTGCATTATATTTGGTATTCTAAATAACTAGAGACAATTCAAAATATACAGAAGGATGTACTTAGATTGTGCAAGTACTATGCCACTTTATATGAGGGACTTGAGCATTCTCAGATTGCGGTATCTCTGAGGAGTCTTGGCACAAATCCTCTGCAGATGCCAAGGTATGTTACACATGTGTGTGTGAGACACATATGTATGCATATATATATATATATATATATGTACATGTGTGTGTATATATGCATATATCAATTTCTACATAGAATTAAGCACTGCCTTTTTATTGTTATGCCTAGAAAGTATAACTGACCTTCATTTGTACTCAAAATAACCCCCCTTTTATTCTACTTTGTACCCAAACTGAAAAACAACAAAGTAGATGTGCAGAAATGAAGAACTGTGAAAGGGTCAATGGCATTTGAAGCAGTCCACAATTGTTTATGCTGGCATCGTGTCACCCTGCAGATTTTTTCCTACGAATTCTGGAAGAATTCCTACATAAAGCATTTCTCCGGTTTTCAGATTCACATACTAGTCTAACCACCTGTGTATGCAATTGATTTGGTTTTAACTTTGAGCTTCATCCCCGAACCAGACCTGGCACCTGCAGAAGAAAATACCAGGGTCTAAAATAGAGCAAGCAGGGCCACAAAATAGCGTAATATCCTCCCACTGTGGTTCATACGAGATGCTGTTTCGGGGTGTGCATTTCATCTCACGAGACTCCAGACAACAGAAGAGCTAGACAAAAGGAAAACATGTGATGGAGTAGTATTTATATTGTGATCTTTCCAACATTTCAGAAGGCAATGGTTTACAGATGTATACCCTCCAGTGACATTTACACTTCTATTGTTTTCTTAACCTCCTTCCCCATCTTATTACAAGATTCTTTTCATGAAAAAAAAAAAAAGATTACAAACTGCCCTGTGCTTTGCTGTGATAAAGAACACATGCTTTTCTGATTGCAAGGGAAGACATGATAAGCTATACGATAAGCCAAGTGTTAATGCAGAATTAGCTTCAGAAAATGGAATACTGTTATGATTACTTAAGCATTTACATTCTTGTGCCATAAATTCTTCCCTGTCTGAAACACACCACTTAACCCAGTCTTAGAACATCAAGACACTAATTTACAGTTTTCTGACAGGAAGCCATCTACAGTAATGAAGGCACAGTAGGGGATTTTAGCAGAAGCCCATCTGGACTTTGAGCCATGGAAGACACTTTCTCCTTAATAATCTATTAAAGAGAGATGCCATAAAAATGAGCTCCCATCTCTTGGTAATAAATTTTGGGAGGGAGAGGTTTTATAAAGAACCTCTTATTTTTTTCAACTTTCTTCACCAATTTTAGTGACTTAGTTCATTATTTGGCTTAGTGTCCTTCTGTTTTATTATGCCTCTCAAAGAGTTTGAAGTACTGTCAAGATGGCAGTCCTCTGAGAAAGGATATCTGCCTTGGACACATGCTTTCTTTCTTTCTTTTTTTAGGCCTCTGGATTCTTTTAGTGTGCAGAAGTGTTATCTTTCTTGTTTTCATTTGAAGATGTTTTTTCTTGAAATAATATTTTTCTATGAGCCTATACTTTTGTAATTAAAAAATTAAAATGGATATCTATTTGGAAATTCTGGAATTATTGTAAATCCCTTAACAACATGAGCATCTGATGGCTTCTTTCATTCCCTTCGTCCTTTGCTCCATGGGGCTCCCTCAGGGCTTTTTTCAAATCATGCATTCTGAGAGAGGCTTTCTTTGGTGTCTCCTGTTTTTATGTTATCATCTCATCCCATCCCAGTCTCTATCAATTCAAATGCTTCACCTTATTTTATTCCAATATACTAAGTACTTATCTATTCTTTGATTTATTTTTTCCCTCCACCAGTGAGAATATGACTCTATGATTACAGGCTTTTCCACCAGTTCAGCCAGGACTAGTTTGTCCCTAGAACTTAGAATATTTTATGGTGCCCGGTAGATTTGGAATGAACACTTGAGAGATAAGTGAATTGATAAGAAGAGATGAATCACTTGGTGAACGCGGAAAATAAAACAGAACAGTGATGACAGATCTGCTGCTGACACAAAGGTGGTTTTCAAATAAATGTGCATTTAATGAGTGATTAATGGATAAGAGGATCACAAACATTTAGAAAATAAAAACACAACAATTAAAGTAAAGGTAAAAGAGCAGACATAAGTACATTACCATTATTTGAAGATAAGATATTAAAAGTGATTAAGATGCAATTAGAATACAGAGTTTTCTTTTCAGAGTACATTTGCTAAAGAAAAAAAGAAGGAAAATAGAAATTCAAGTGAACGAAAGGTTTTAATGTTAAAATAGTCTTTCAGGGCTGGGGTTGTAGCTCAGTGGTAGAGCACTTGCTTAGCATGTGTGAAGCACTGGGTTTCAGCCTCAGCACCACAAACAAATAAATAAATAAACAAATGAATAAAATAAACATATTGTGTCCACCTACAACTGAAAAATATTTTTAAAAATAGTCTTCTAGAGATGCTTAAAAATTTAAGTATAATTGGCTATTGCTCTCAGCCTTGTGGTTAAGTCCAAGTGTAAATATAATTACTGGGAAAAAAGTCCACTCATTAAAAATGTTTGAGATTGTATGCAAAGAACAAAGGAGAAAAGAAAGTCATCCATAGTTGCCTCTATTAAATTCTAGTTCTGTAAATACTTGGGCATATTGAATATACTTTGGTATTTTTCTATGACCTTACATAGAAATGTTTGTAAACAGGCAGCAAATAGTTTATATGCTTACTGATATTATCTCCTTACAATGCAATATTTTGTGGTCATTGAATAGTCTTCTGTGAATCCTGCCAATTGACGTCTTGTTGTACCTTTGTACATGATTACACCATAATTTTTAAGCAATTTCCTCTAGACAAATTTTTAAATTATTGCAAATGTTTGAATTTTTAATTAATTTTCATTGATGTTTTATTTATACATAATAGTGGGATTCATTCTGCCACATTAACATGTGCAGATAATATAATTTGATCAATCTTATATCCCAGTACCTTCTTTTCCCTCCCCTCTCTCCCACATAGTATTACTCTACATATCTCCTTTCTATTATTGCTATTATTTTAATTATTGATTAGTATTTAATATATGCATATACATACATGGCTAACTGTGTTATATTTGTACACAGACAGTATAATTTGCTAGATTTCATTCCCCAGTACTTCCCTATGCCTTCCTATCCTCCCTTCCTCTTACTACTTGGTTGGTCTTCTATTTTCATGAGATCCCTTCACTTTTTGTATTTTAAAATTTTTCCACTGCTCCTGCATATGAGAGAAAACTTCAACCCTTAACTTTCTGAGTCTGGCTTATTTCTCAATAACAGCACAGTGTTCTCCAGTTCCATCTATTTACCAGCAAATGACTTAATGTCATTCTTCTTTATGGCTGAGTGTGTGTGTGTGTGTGTGTGTGTGTGTGTATTTTATTCAATCATCTGTTGAGGAACACCTAGGCTGTTTCCACAAGTTGACTATGGTGAATTGTACTGCTTTAACATTGGTATTCATGTATCATTACAATATGCTGATTTTCAAATGTATGACTTTTCTAAATGAGGTTATGATGGTGCTTTTGAATAAATCTTTGCATATACCCAAAATTTTCATAAAGACTTAGAAACTTAAACATCAAAAATCTTGATAAAGATTTCTGTGTTTCCTCCAAATAATTACTGAGCATATTCAAATTTCCATGAGTAATGTTTAAAAATTCTAAGTTCTTCAAGATTTCTTAACCATCACTTAAAAGAAACATTTTCCATTTTGATAGATGAAAAATAAAATGGAAATTTGTTTAGGCAGAGTGGTACAGAGATGGATACTCAAGGAAACCAATAATACAATTTGGGATGAAATTCTACCAGGGTATACTCAGTTTGCATTTTTCATTTGGTTACTTTATATCATAAATAGACCATCAATGTTACCAACTATTCCTGCCTAATTCATAATCATTAACCATGTTAGTTCTATTTTCAGTGGTTTGTGCATATGGAGAGATTTACATGATAAGCAGTACTCTACTTTTCTACAAATCATCCAGGCAACTTATAAACATTAAGCAAATCTCATATTCCTTGTTTTTATAACCTCTCTGTTGAAGAACAGAGGGTACTCAAGAATATGAGCACACTAGAGAGGAAAGAGCCAAAATGTAATACACAAATTTAACATAATCTTCAAGCTCAACCAGAGGCTGACTCAGAGGGTCAAAATATTTTTTTTAGTATGATATGATAATAAGCCATGATATTTAAGGAACATACCAAGTTTGGGAAGCACAGAAACCTGCAATGCTATAATGATGACTGGGAATGGACAATTTCATATAATCAAATCTGACTCATAATAATCATCTATTTGTTAGTGAGTTGCTTTTCCTCCAAGAGTAAGATTCATCTCTTCAAATTAAATTTCTGCTTTTCTTCAAGCTTGGTACCTCTAGGCCAATCTTCCTCAAAGTGGACCCATAATATCAGCATCCATGTCACCTGGAAGTGTTGATTTTCAGTAACTACCTCAGATGTACAAGTCAGAATCTGCATTTACACAAGATCTCCAGGCGATGAATATGCATATTGAAGCTTGAGAAGCACAAAACATTAGAGCTGCTGTTGAGAATAGGTGCAAATATGGTCAAACTGCATAGTCTCAGAGTATTTCTTGCTATGTATGAAACATTGTGCTCGGTAGCCATCAAAATCCATCTTCAGAGGGCAAGGAACAGAAAAACACAGTGTAGTCATCCCTCCATATCTACAGATTGCTTCCAGGACCCCTTTAATATCAAGTATGTAGATGCTCATTTTACTTCTGTAAAATGGAACAATACTTACATATAACCTATGTACATCTTCCTGTATACTTTAAATTATTTCTAGATTACTTATAAACCCTAATATATTTTAAATGCTATGGAATTAGGTGCTATACTGTAGTATTTAGGGAATAATGACTTGGAGAAAAAAGGCAGTCTGTACATGTCTAGTACATTTACAATTTTATTTTCAAATATTTTCAATCCATGGTTGATTGAATCCCTGAATATATAACCCATAGATATGAAGGGCCAACTATAATTTGCATAAAGATCTGATAAGAAATTTCATAAGAAAAATGGCCACAGAATCATTTGAAAATAAGTGCCTTGGTTTGGAAAGTCCATAAACTTACAATTAAAAAGAATTTTCTGAGTTTGGGGTAAAAAAATTCTCTATTTAAAAACCAAATCCTAAAGTTGTTACTATGTATCAGTGATAGGATAAATGATCACTGGTTAATTTCCTCAGGCTTTTCAGAAAATTATGAAACTATTTTCTTGAGGTTTTGCAACCTATCCATTCCTGGTTAAAAGCCACCTTAAAACTTAGTAGCTTAGAAATGCAATTTATTATTGTCTTTTGTGATTCTGTGGGTTCATGAGGTTCAACTGAGAAATTGTTATCTGAGATCTCCATGGAAGTGGCAGTCAAATGACAGCAGTGTTTACTGACTTTAGAAGGCTCCAATTATTAGATGCCCAAGTTGGTGAAATCACAAGGCTGAGAGTTCAGGTGGGCTCAGGACTGCTAAGGAGACTGACTAGGGAGCTAGATATGGGCTGTACCCATGGCATGGTTTTCTCAAAGCATGACTGTTGTATATGGAGAGGGAAAGTCCGGAGAGCAAATATTCCCAGAGACTCAGATGAAAGGCCTCTGATACCTAGGCCTCCAAGCCCTATACATCACTTCTGCAAGTGGTCTAGCAGTCTGCTAAGTCCATCACAGATTCAAGAGTGAAAACGGATTCCACCTCTCAACAGGAGGAACAGCAGATACTTTCTTATTACCATCTTCAATCTACTACAGAATTTTAGTAGTTAAAACAACTTTATTTCTATCCTTTTAGTGGTGATGTAGATCAAACCCAGGGTCTCAGGTAGGATAGGCAAGAACTAGACCACGGAGTTTTATATTTCATCCCTAGAATAACTTTCTTGCCAAATCCCATATCCTGCCTGTCACAACACATTTAGATGCAACCCTGAAAAATATAGTGACACTGGTGTCTTGAACAAAGTCTGCTTACAAAACTATCACAGCCATTTCATCCTATTTAGATGAGGTAGGTCTTTTTCTATATTTTGATACTCAGAAATGCCCTTTACCTTAAAATCTTACCCCTGTGTAATGGTAACACTCTGCTATTTTCTCCCTATCTCCATATCTATTCTTTGCCCTCCTGGGGCCACCTCAGCTGCAGAGTTTACTATCTGAGATCCTTTATTCTTAGGCTTATGATTGGGTTTGGCCAACAGAGGCACTTGCCTGTTTCTCCTTCCTCTCTTCATCCCACCATCAGCAACACATCTTCAGCACTAGCTACCTCCTCTACTCCTGCCTCTGACACCTCACTCCACACTTCCCTGTCCCACTTGACTCTAACTCTCTCCGTGATAATAGCTCCTGCTACTGCTAGATGCTGAATATCCCAACAACGTGATTTCAGATTTTATTTTAAACTTCATTATGATTTTTCCAGACAGTTAATAGTCAAATAAGGAAAATATAGTCTGATTTTTTGATTAAGCTAAAATTTTCAGTCATGGGAGAATAAATTTCTTAGTACTTTGAGTCAATATACTTCAAGAAAAATCCCTGAAAACGTCCTTCACTTGGTTGCCTTCTAGGCTTTTAGTTTTTCTATAGGACACTTAAAGAGAAGTATTTATTTTTGAAAACTTAGAGCACATTAGTAGTTCTCAAAAGCCCAAAATTTGCTGTTAGCAATTTGGTATATACATGAATTGCAACTAGCAATTTGGTGTGTGTGTGTGTGTGTGTGTATATATATATATATATATATATATATATATATATATATATATATATCTCCAGAATTTTGCTTGACCACTTAGCCATAAGGCAATGTTTAATAGTCTATTTTTAGGCTACCTTGCAGCTAGAATTTCATATAATAAAATAGGATATTTATTTTTACAATCTGCTGTGCCACTATGTGTTGACTTAACATAATTTTATGAGACATATAGGCCTACTAGACAGCATGGGACATCATGGAGGATAGAAGCTGAGGGTTAGCTTTGTTGTCCATGTGAGGAGACACATATACCGAACAATGCTCTGAAATAGCTGGTTGGGTGGATGGGGATGAAGGTATTAGATGACACTTTAGTGTGGAATTATTTTCCATAAGTATTCTAATGGAGACTCTTATCTTAAAATATGGATATAAAATGAAATTGCAATTCATCCTCCAGCAATTGTTATAAAACTTCAGTTTATATATAGATTGAGGGTCACTGTGATACAGCAGTTATGATTGCTAACTGTAAATAAAATTTTGGGGGGTGTTCTATAACAATTATACCATTTATTTGCTCTGATTTTGTTGGACTACTTACAAAGAATCTCTAAACTTCAGTATTACCCACCATGAAAATGGGGATAGTATGAATCCATCATAGGATTAAAAATAAACAAGATAAATAATGAGAAGCACTTGGTTCAGTATTTGGCACTTGAAGAATATTTATTTAAAATTATTAGTTAATGTTAAAATGATCCAAATGTCTACAATTGGTTCAATAGCTAAATATGGCTGAGAATATTTTTTCAATGCAACACAGTGAAAAAATAATATGAAATGAACATGTGTGTTATGTTTTCATTCGTGTTATATTTTCATATATGTATAAAAAGAGACAATGATTGATATATCAAACAATTATCAAATAAATGATTAAAGGAAGTGTAGAACAAAGAGTATATGAGGGTATTCCTTTTTTTAAAAGTAAAGGTCAATATAAACATACACATGCATACACAAAGGTAAACACATTTTATGTAAAGGAGAGGGACAATGATCCTGATAAACTGGAACTGAGAGGAAAGAACATGCCAGAAATTGTTTAGATGCTCATCAAAACTGTTCAACTTCGTTCACATAGAGAAAGGCACTTCTCTCTCTTCCTTCTCATAGATTTAGGTCATGTGTCAAGTTCTGACTAGGATGTACAAGCATATCCTGTATCAGTTTCAGATCAAAGTAGTTAAGAGACCTGCAAGCCTTCTCCATCTCCTCTCTGCTCATTGATCCAGCTGAATGCAACAAATCTGCCTGGGATTCTAAGGAAGCCTAGGAGAGACATAAGATGAAAGCCTGGATGGGTGAGTTAGCACTTGGAGAAAGACCACCCAGAAAACCTATATGTCCTACATTAGACTATGGTGTAAGAAAGTTATAACATTGACTATGTTTGTTATAGCAACTAGTATTAATTACTAGAGACAGAACTACGTTTTCATTTTATATGGCTTTGTATCATCTTGATTCTTTTCCTAATAAATTAAACTAAAATATGAATGAGATCCAGTGTACCATTGGCCAAACTCTTTTAACTTGGGAGTCAAAACTGCCAGGAAAGGTTTTCTTTCCTATGCACTAATTCATTTACATTTTTCTCTATTGTAAGAAATTAGAAATGAGATATAATATACTTAATAAATTGCATTGCTTTACTCAATTCCAAATGACTAATCAGTCATTACATCAATTTATTTTAAAATATGTTTCAAATTGTAAAATGTACATAAAAACTGATAGCTAAAGAGATCAATATTTTCCATAATAACTATGTCCCATTGGTCAGATTTGAATAGTATATGGTGGGATTTCTGGTAATTTCAGGTTCTCCTTCTTCCTACCTAAGTTCATGTCAATCACTTCTTAACTTAATCCAACTAGTATGTTATCTTTCATGCCATAATTTTTTTAAAAGGCTGATTAAGTTCTGATAATTCTTACTGGCACTAATATGATGTGCTGGTTATATTATCAGTCCCCCAATATTCTGACCATTAAATAAAGAGAATATATAAAAAGGATGGGCAGAGTAAATGATCATCATTCTAATGCCTATTTTTACTATTTTTTTGCTAGAAGATCCTTTAAGAATCTTTTTATTACTGTATACAAAATAAATACACAGAAATGTTTATGTAATACTCATGGAGGAAACAGTATATGGAAAACCAGCATAACTATAATTAAAGCTTTTTAAAATGTATTCTGTGGCTAAATAATCTCAACATTGAGCTCATTTTAATAGGGAAGTTCAAAAGGAAAACCATCTATTTCCCACTTATTTTCCTTTGGCAAATTCTGTATTCACAGATGGTACAGATATTTTGGCATTCTCAACTAAGGCATCTCTATTTATGATTTTGTCTTGGAAGTCTCTTCCGTGGTTAGACCACATTTCATATACTTCCGATGATAGACATATGATCTGAGCTTAGCAAAGGCAAGGGGCAGGCCACATGAAACATCATCAAGGCTGCAAGCAGCTGCTGCCAAAAATTTGGAAAAGACAATTTTACAGGTCATGAAGAAAATTGGGACCAAGATCAACCAACAAAGCACTCAGTGACTAGAAAAATAAGTATGCTATGCTCAGACAGAGCCAATATGGACCTCAAAGGAGACTTATTTACATAAGAAGAGTGGAATAGAAATATCAGGCTTAAAATATTTTTTATAAGAAGGGAAGAAGTGAATTAGGGGGAAATGAACCTGTCTTTGGGGAAAATTTTTTTCATTAAATAACCATGAATTTGCATAACACTGGAAAAGATTTATTCTTCCTCACCTTCACACACACACAAAAAATCTCCCTCTTACCAAAGATAAACCCATAACTAAAACAAAGCATAAAATATGATATATTGGCAATTTTCTATCTTCAAATGTTTGAGCTGTAAATTTATAAATGAATTTAATGGCAAATATTGAGACAAAATTGAACATCTTTGCTAATATAAAAAGAAAAGATACAGACATTCTTATAAAACTCACATTGATTTTGGAAAATAGAAACATTAAGAAATTTACTCATTATGATACAATTAGTAATTAATCTTAGGTAATCCAAATTCTTCTGGAAAGAACCTGAAAAAAAAGTCTCTAGTTAGAATACAATGATTTCCCTCACTTTCCATGTTATAGTAAATAGATATGAACTTGCCCTCCCAATGGAAACAACTAGAAGCTTGGACAACATAGGCGAATGAGTGGTTTTCAGACATTGGACAACTAATGGTGTAAGACTGTGACACACCACAGAAGATGAAACAGATGAAATGATTTTTTTTTTTTTAAATTTAACAGCTGTTTACCTTGGAGTCATCTCATAGGCTTTGACACAATAAGAGAAAGACCAAATAGAGCTGGAAGGTGCTATCAAAGATAAGATAGAGGTCATATTTATAGAGATGGATATAGCTAAATTTGTAGGACAGAACCATAGACAAAGAAGCTTCATAGACAAAGAAGCTTCATAGACAAAGAATTCTAAAAATCAGCAGAAGAGTGACTACAAGCTTGCTTTTAAAATCCAAGACTCACAAAAATAGAATGAAATTTCCTGAGGCTTTGTACGGATTTCACAGAAAGATTTAACTTGAACAACTACAAGAGTGTAGACAAGGCTGGGGGATATTTGTGTTCTATCTAGCAGGTGTCCTGTGGTCTCAATGAATCATGGATTATTCAGTAGAGAACTTGTAAGAGTTGACCTCAGTAGTAAGGCTAAACAACCGTATGACAGAGGATAGAATAGACATGCCTAAAGAAATCTAACAAACAGTCATGGGAAGACCTGAACTGGTTTTCAAGTGTCTTAAATTTCTGCAGAAACAAAGTTATCATTAAAAAGTAAATAACAAAATTTAGAGTTTCAAAAAGATGTAATGTTGGTGTTTTGTTTGGATATGAAGTATCCACCAAAAGCTTATATGTGAGACAATGCAAAAATGTTCAGAGATTAAATGATTAGATCATGATACCTTAACCTAATCAGTGGATTGATCCACTTGAATGGATTAGCTGAGTGGTGACTGTAGACAGGAAGGATGAAGCTAGAGGAAGTAGGTCACTAGGGGGTTGCTGAGGTAAGCAACTTTCCTCCACCAGCCTTTCTACCATGATGTTCTGCCTCCTTGTGGGCACAAAGCTATGGAGGCTTTCGACCATGAACTGAACTCTGAAACCTTGAACCAAATAAACTTCTCTTCCTCTAGGTTGTTTTTGTCAGCATATTCGTCACATTGACACAAACCTGACTAAAATAACTGGTTACCTAATCAAAACTAGTGAGATATAAAAAAGCAAGAAACTATCACAAAAGAAAAAAAATCTGCAAATAGAAATAGTAGAAACAAATATGATGTTATTAATAGAAAAGGACTTTAAAAGAGCTATTACAAATACTTTATCTTTCAAATATTGAAAGAAAAAATACTTGCTACTATTGAAAATCTTTACCTTTCATAAATATTGATTAAAAATTTAAAAAGACAATTTTTGATATACAAATACAGGATTTTACTTGTATTTGAGTATGTATCATGAGTATTTTTGCAGAAAAATTGCATGACAAAAATGTTACAGAAAATCATTCAGGCAGAACAATAGTTATGTCAGACAGGAAGTTAACTCCATTAAGGATGTGAAAAGAGCCAAACATGGTAAATATGTTTTATTTTTCTTTTACTTTTTGCTCTAATGTCAACCAAAAAGAATTGTTTGTTTAAAGCAGGAGTCAGTAAACTATGGCCGATAGTCTTCCTCTTTTTGTAAATAAAGTTTTATAAGAACATATCTACACCCATTTGTTTAAATATCATCTATGATGACTTTCCCACTACAATGGCAGAGTTCAGTGGTTTTGAAAAAGATAGTGCTGCCTAAATCATTTATTTTTGTTAGAAAAGAATTACAGAATTTTTATTTAAAGAAAAGTAATAGTAATCAATTTTAGAGTTTACAACAAATATAGAAATAAAGAGTAAGACAGTTCACACCAACAGCAGAGAGAAATGGACATATTTTATTTGCAAAGTTCATACATTACACTTGGCATGGTACAATATCATTTGGAGGTACACTGTAAATAAAGATTTATATTACACACCCTAGAAACCCATCACTCAAAAATAGAACAATTCCACTATTGTCATGTATGTAAAAAAAAAATTTAAAAATGTTAAAAAAATAGAACAAAGACAGATAGCAAATAAGTTAAAAACAGAGGTGAAACAAAATATAAAACTTTTTCATTAATGAAAATAAGGCAAGATGAAAGGAGAAACAAAGAATAGGTGGACAGTTGAAAGTCATAAAGCAAGATGACAGATTTAAATCACATCCATATCTATAATTATAATGAATAGAGATGTCCTATTTATTTAAAAGGCAGAAATTTCAGACTGGAAAAGTGACACAGCAGCTAACTACAATAAGGTTACTCAAAAAGACATACATAGGTTAAAAGGATTGTGTGTGTGTGTGTGTGTGTGTGTGTATAATGCAAACATTAACCATAAGCAGACAGAGTTACAGAGAGTATAGAATGTATATACAAGTATGTAGAAAGAGTATACATGTAAAGTCATGTTGGGGGTCTTGGACTATATCCCCTCATGGATAAAAGGTGGGGTACTGTTTTAACATAAGATTAAATATACTTCAGAACAGGGAATGTTATCATTGATAAAAGGAACATTTCATAATGATTAAATGATTAATTTATTAATAATATACAACCATTCTAAAGTTCATGCATCCAATTACCAAGTTCCAAATGCATAAAGTGAATTGAGGGACCAAAAAAAAAAAAAAAGAAAAGAAAACCAATCAACAATTATTGGTGATTATCAGAAACAAGATACAGTAAATCAGTCAGAAGACTACTGATAGGAATGTTTGCAATGTGGTGTGGCCAGCTCACTATTACAAGAACAATTCTTTTAATGATGAGAAAATGCATGTTCTTCTCAAGTATACAGCACATTGGGGCTGAAGTTGTGGCTCAGCGGTAGAGCACTCGCCTAGCATGTGCAAGGCCCTAGGTTTGATCCTCAGCACCACATAAAAATAAATAAATAAAATAAAGGTATTTTTTTTAAAAAAAGTGTATAGCACATTCATGAAAAAAGACCATAATATTTCAAAACATTGGAAAAAAATTACAATAAAACAGAATATATTTTTTTTGCTATCTAGTAAAAAGGCAATTTTTAAACAAATCTAATAAAATAAGCAACCATTAAAATAAATCTCATAAAATAAATACTTGATTGGATGAAATTAATTTTAAACAATGATTTCCATTCATTTATTTAATATATGTCTATAATATCATTTGGAAGCATTTTATCAATTTTTAAGTTTTGAATTGCATAAGTTTTCCTTGTAATCAACTGGTAAGCATGTGTCTATGACAAATTGCCTCCCAAAACAGCAAAAGCCACGCAGTCACCAGCCAGCAGCTTGCATTTTAGCCAGATGTGATATAGCCCAAATGTATTATTACAAAGGCTGACAAAACTACTGCTACCAATTGCAGTTCAATTATTTTACAATGAACAGACATGGCCACAAATGAAGTTCGATCCTGAGAACCATATTATTTTGTCAGAAACTATGTCATGTTGAGAAATGGAGGCCATCAACAAATTATTCACATGTGTTTTCTGTGTGTGTGTTTGAGTACCCACATATATAATTATACAAATGTTATTTAATGAGAATAAAGATATTTAGAGGAAATAGAAAATAACTTTAGTTCAGGGGAGTCAAAAAGAATCTGAGGGAGTTTAGTTCAGAAACACAAAATTAGGAAAAGACATTCAAACTAAGCTCAGTCCTTTTAAAAATAAAATTATACATATGTATATGTGTGTGTATATATATATATATTTATATACATTTCATTAGAATAAAAATATTTCTGGGAAATATTTAGAGTAATATTTGTAATCCAAAAGTCAAAGTAGATGCAAATATTTAGGAAAAAAATAGTAGAAACCCAGGCCCAAATTGGAACACACCAAGAGAAAGTCAACTTAAAATCCCTAAAGTTGAAATTAGTATCAGTGAAGCATCTGATCCATCTCCTACATTCAAGACCAGTCAAATCTAATGGAAAGAAGTTTTGCCATCTCTGATAATGACTGTAATTTCTAGGAAATGCTATATTCAACTTAACAAAATCGCTCTTAAGGGAATTTTGAACATTTTCTCTCATTTCATATTTTCTTATTTGCAGAAATTGCAAGAGAGTGGTTGCCTAACTATCCAAATCCAGCACACCTTCTCCAATGCACCATCTGGATTGCTCAACTCTTGTGTGAATTGAAATTTCCCACAGCTGTGTTCATGTGTGTTATTAACCAGCATGGTATGGGATGGAGACTGGAAGCTGTCTATGTTAAAGTCTCAGCTCTCCGATTTTCAAACTTGCATGATCCTTATTTTCTCTCTGTGTGCCTTAGCTGTATACAGTTTAAATAAGGATGCCAAAGAGATACTATAAGGAGTAAATTGCATTGTGTGTATATAGTGGTATATAGTGCTTAAAACAGTGACTGACATGTAATGAGTTCTATATAACCCTTGTTACCAGAAAAACAAAACAAAACAAAAACACTACACTATGTTAAATAGAAGTGGTGAAAGAGGGCATCCTTGTCTTGTTCCAGTTTTAGAGGGAATGCCTTCAATTTTTCTCCATTTAGAATGATGTTGGCCTGGGGCTTAGCATAGATAGCCTTTACAATGTTGAGATATGTTCCTATTATCCCTAGTTTTTCTAGTGTTTTGAACATGAAGGGTGCTGTATTTTGTCAAATGCTTTTTTTGTATCTATTGAAATGATCACATGATTCTTATCTTTGAGTCTATTGATGTGATGAATTACATTTATTGATTTCCATATGTTGAACCAAACTTGCATATCTGGGATTAATCCCACTTGATCATGGTGCACAATTATTTGATTTGTTATTGTATTTGATTTGCCAGAATTTTATTGAGAATTTTTGCATCTATGTTCATTAGAGATATTGGTCTAAAGTTTTCTTTCTATGATGTGTCTTTGCCTGGTTTTGGAATCAGGGTGATAGTGGCATCATAGAATTAGTTTGGAAGTGCTCCTTCTTTTTATATTTCCTGAAATAAATTGAAGAGTATTGATATTAGTTCTTCTTTAAAGGTCTTTTAGAACTTGACTGCGTATCCACCCAGTCCTGGGCTTTTCTTGGTTGGTAGGCTTCTGATGGCATCTTCTATTTCATCACTTTATATTGGTCTGCTTAAATTGTGTATTTCTTCCTGATTCAATCTGGGCAAATAGTATGACTTAAGAAATTTTTCGATGTCTTCAATATCTTCTATTTTATTGGAGTATAAGTTTTCAAAATAATTTCTAATTATCCTCTGTATTTCTGTAGTGTCTGTTGTAATATTACTTTTTTCATCACGTATGCTGGTAATTTGAGTTCTATCTCCTCTTCATTAGTGTAGCTAAGGGTCTGTCAATTTTATTTATTTTTTCAAACAACCAACTTTTTTGTCAATTTTTTCAATTGTTTCTTTTGTTTCAATTTCATTGATTTCAGCTTTAATTATTTCTTACTTTCTATTGCTTTTGTTGTTGATTTGTTCTTCTTTTTCTAGGGCTTTGAGATGTAATGTGAGGTCATTTATTTGTTGACATTTTCTTCTTTTTTTAAGTAATGAACTCCATGCAATGAACTTTCCTCTCAGAACTGCTTTCATAGTGTCCCAGAGATTTCTATATGTTGTGTCTATGTTCTCATTTACATTTAAGAATTTTTAAATCTCCTCCTTGTTGTCTTCTGCAACCCATTGTTCATTCAGTAGCATATTGTTTAATCTCTAAGGTGTGGGAGTAATTTTTATTTTTTATTTTGTCATTGATTTCCAATTTCATTCCATAACGATCTGATAAAATGCATGGTAGTATCTCTACTTTTTTTGTATTTGATAAGAATTGCTTTGTGGCATATTATATGATCTATTTTAGAGAAGGATCTATGTACTGCTGAGAAGAAAGTGTGTCTGCTTTATGCAAGATGAAATATTCCATATATATGTCAGTTAAGTCTAAGTTATTGATTGTATTATTGAGTTCTATAGTTTCTTTATTCAATTTTTGTTTGGAAGATCTATCCAGTGGTGAGAGAGGTGTGTTAAAATCACCCAAGATTATTGTGTTATGGTCAATTTGACTCTTGAACTTGAGAAAAATTTGTTTGGTGGGGGGGAAAAACCTTTTAAAGAAATCTCATTGAGGTAAATTTTCACTTTAAAAATTAAAAATTTCCAGAATGATTTATTTTTATGTTTTTTTCTGTCTCCTTCACTCCCGGGGGGGGGGGGGTTGGTGAATATATTTGAAATGAACCTTAAAACAGAAAAACTACAATAATGTTAATAGAGGTGTATTCATATAGGAATCATGGCAGAATAGTTTCTGAGAAGTGTAAATATGCATGCCATTTCCCTCTAAAATGTGAAGAGATTTTCTGCCATCTTAACCATGAAGCAGCTATTGCAAATTTAACCAAAATGCTTACATGGTATGGACTCTTAAGATTACATAACTGTCAATTTATAGCATTTCCTATCCAAGTTTCAGATATGGGGTTTGAATATAAGTGTTCTGTATCATCTTGTATAATGTTTATACTTCATGATAATGAAAAGATATATCTAGGTACTAGATAATTTAATTTTTTTAGTTAATAAACTTGTAGTAGCATAATGTGAAACCAAATATTTAAAGCTATATGCCCAAATAAAAGAGCATAGAAGGAACATTTTTTTCTTTTTCTTTTTTTTAAAATTTTTTTTCTTGTGGTGCTAAGGATTAAAATCAGGAACAGTCTAACACTGTGTTTCATCCTCAGTCCTGTTTTTTGTTTTTACTTTTGTTTTGTTGTTAGTTTAGTTTTTATTTTGAGACAAATTCTCCCTAAATCACCCAGATTGCCTCCTTGAACTTTCAATCCTCTGATCTCAGCCTTCCAAGTCACCTGGATTATAATGTGGGCCATTATGTGAGATATATTTTCTTTTGATAGAAAGCTACATTTCTGCATGGAAATTTACATTGGTGGTCATGTCAAGACATGTAAACTGGTGGTTTTATAGCAAGAAGAGGAACAGTTTTGAAAGATCATTTTAGAACTCTCCATGCATTGAGAAAATTTGGAGAATTTTTTTCTCTTCTTACTGAAACACCGGTTTTTTGAAAGAGAATTAAGAAAAAACACACTGTTGTAGTTACATTGAGTCACATAAAATAATTAAAATGATTACTTGAGAACAACTTTTACTATGATCCATTTCTTGCCCATGGAGAATTAGCATTTTTCATCTCACTCACAAAAATGTGGAGTGCTCACCTAGTCTTTTTCTTTTTCCTTTAAATGTTAACATTTTTCCATTATCTTCCCAGTTCATTTAGAGACAAAATTTTCCTACTTTATAAGATGTTTTGTTTTTTATAAGATGTTTTGTTTCTCAAAAAATGTTGAGATTCTTTACAGAATGACTAAAAGGAAGAAAAGTAAATTGCATTTTCCATAATTTCAAAATCAATAAAGACATGTCAGTGTTAGAGAGTGTGACACTGTGATTGTGTGTAACAAACAAAATTGAAAGCAAATGTCCATCAAAATGGAATGGCTAAAAATATAGTATTATATAACACAATACTTAAAATAAATGAAATATTAAAATAAATAAAATATGAAATATTAAATCCAGGACTTCTGAAAGACACTCATGGATGCTCAAGTCCCTTATAAAATAGTGTAATAATCATATAACCTATGCAGATCCTTGTATAATCTTTAAGTTATGTCTGGATTACTTATGATACATAATAGAATATAAACACTATGTACGTGGTTGCTCTTCTGTATTATTTAAGAAATAATGATTCGAAAAAATGGTATGTATATATACTGTAAAGATACAAATTTTAAAATATTTTTCATTCAAGGCAGTTGAATCTATTAATATGGAATCCATAGATAATGAGGGATGGCTGTGTTTATTTATTATACACATATATGTGATCATACATACTCATTAACTTAAAGAGAACTCAGAGACAGAGAGAGTACTGAAAATGTAGTCTCAAAATGATTATGGAGGATGATAATAAGAATGCATATTTTAAAATGAAAATTAGTACCATATATTATCTCTAAACTATGAAAATTTTTAAAATAGGAAAAATATGAATTCAAAAACAGGAAAAATATATGTGGAATTCAATATAGTGGTTGCTCCTGAGAAAAGAAGTTGGGAGAAAGAAAGAGAATCTTTAATACACTAATTATTTTATTAAAAAAAAAAGGGATTAATTATTCACATTTGTTAAAATCTGACTTTTCCTCCACTATTTGTCATGGCTCTCTACATAGTCTAAATGTTTTGCATTAAATGTAAAAAGAATCATCTATTTACTCTTTGAGGGTTTTCTCTGCATAAACGTAAGTATTCAGAATTGTCACTAGTTAGACGCAGCTTTGATGTTAAGAACAGAAATCTAGTCAATCATAGAACTAGCTGCTCATACTTGGGGAGAGCTTGGTCATATTTTACCAAAATATTACTGAACTTTAGAATAAGGGCTTTTCCTGTAGTCACTGCATGGAAACTTCACTTCAAAATAATTTCCTTACTGCCAAAAATATGCAATAGTGCCTTAGACTTTCAGAAAGTATTATATCTGTGCATATTAGCACCAGACTTGAAGTTATACCAACCTTGATCCTTATCTGATCAAAACACCCTTATTTAATCATCCTTACTCACTTGAATTCTCAGGCAGATATGATGGTATCTACTATATATTATGTAGATACCACACATAGGGTGGGAGGCAAGGAGTTGTTGTGAACAAGTGCTATCACGACCATGCCAGTATTCATTACACAGGAATGCATCTGGATCAGTTTGTGTGTCATGTAGTAGGGGGTATTCAGGTAGGAAAAAAACATAAAATCTTCATCACATGCAATATAAAATAGAGAAAATAACTACATTGCCTGATTTGGGATAATATCCTTATTCTATGAAAAATCTTGGTTCAGAAAAGTTCAAGGTTGTGTACCTGACAAAAGCTGGATTGGAACCCAAGTCTGCCACCATGAATAAACTATGTTACTAATACATAATAGGCCTTTTAAGTTCTTAACTAGAAAATGCTATAGTTTTACAACATGGTCTCTTGAATGTCTTACATGCTATACAATACATTGGTCTGTGTACATAGGAGAGTTATTTCAAAGCTATTTCCAGACAGGAGTCTCACAGTACAGTCTTTTGAAGGCTTTGCCTCTGAACTCCAAGTTCACCTGGGGCTAAAATTTTATCACCTGATATATTTAACACTACTACAGTGAATTTCTGGGGGAAAGTTCACAAATAATGTTCTTTATAATCAGCATATATTTATGAGAAAGACTGGCTATGATCTTCACCTTATATGAGGCTCCAACTCTAACCTGAAATGCTGAAGGTAAGGAAGGGTACCATCTTTCGGGATGCTCTACTCCATCATTTACTCTCGTACCAATTTTAGGTGCAATTGATGGGGGGGATATGGCCATTACAAAGAGACTTATAATTCAACATTTTTTTTCTCATTGAGTCTCAGCCCTTCATGTGTATTAGGAAGCAATGATTTCACAATGGTTAAAAAACAGTTACAATAAAGAAAGAAAAAGCCATGGAAAAACTTGGATACTGGCATTTAAAGTGAATGATTCAGAATATTCAAGCTGAAATGATCCGATGAGTGAGACTTACCCTAATTTTATGTGATAAAGATATTGGGATAAATTTCCTTTATACAAGGTCTGAAATTTTTTTAAAAAACAAAGATACCAGTAAAATGAATTAGAACTATTGGCTCAAACAGATTAACAATGCTTTGCATTACTCTCTAATAAATTTTCCATTTTCTTGTTCTTAAAATGTGTTAAACTGGAAATACCCATTTGAGAATAGTGGCTATATAAACTTTTCCCAAATGAGAAAGTGCCTTATTAAAACTTTTGGCAATCTATTCTTCTTTTTTTAAATATTTTTTTGGTTGTAGATGGATGTAATACCTTTATTTATTTTTATGTGGTGCTGAGGATCGAACCCAGTGCCTTACACGTACAAGGCAGGCACTCTACCACTGAGTCACAGCCCCAGCCCACAATCTACTATTATAATGTACAAAGGAACTGACCAAATGCATGAGTTCCCTAAAAATTATACCAAGTGTAAGTTCTATCTAACGGTGTGTTTAAGAATGATTATGAAGAGTCAACTTGATGCTACAAAGAATAATCCTACCTCATTAAGGTGAATTTTCTGCAGATTGTATTTAATAATCAACTAATATCTATTTCATATTTCCTGTATCCAATTGAGCACATAAAAAAATAAATTGCAGCCTGTATCAATCAGAGCCCAGTCAAGCAAATAAGTATTTTGACAGAAGGAATGTAATATTGGAAGCAGTTCAAAAAGAAAAGTTGAAAGGTAAACCAGGGGACAGAGAGCAACCCCCAAATTAACAATAACAGAAAACTACCACCACACTTGGGATCAGAAGGTCAAAGAAATGAGACTATTTTCTAAGACAGGAGCTGGCACCTCCAGATAGTTACTCACACTATTTCAATGATGACCTGGCAAGAAGTGGAACCATAAATGAGACAGAAAGACACAGGCTAAAGCACAAAGATACACACACACACACACACACACACACAAATACATATATGTATTTATATAAATGTATCATATGCATTATATATTTATTATATGTAATATATATTTATTATAAATATTTATTTATTTATTTCCCTCCCAACTCTCACCTTGGAATCCACCAGGAATGATTCTTATTAGCTGAAATTAGCTTTTCATCAATGTAAAATATAGTTTTTAGGAGTTTTTTCTCTTGCATTCTAGTTATCTATTTCTGCATAATGAACTACCCACATACACAGTGCTGTTAAGCCCCAGTCACTGCATTATACTCACACAGAAGTGTAGTAGCTATGGCTTGTCTCTAGTCTCTGGTGCATGGAACTTCTACTAAGATAACTTCATAGATTGGGAGTACAGGATATGCTTCCAATATAACATCTTCCTGCATATGTCTGTGCCTGTCTTGGGATAGCTAAAGGATAAACACGACAGTGACTTTCCACTGAAATACCTCCATGTGACATTATACCACTGCAGTTTTAAGTTTGTCAAATTTCAGACATGCTATCTCAGGGATCCAAGAGTGAATAGAAACAGCAAGCAAGACTGAGTCTACAAGAGGTTTCATGACATATATATAGAAGTGAGTTTGGTTTTACAGCACCATGGTTTGGCATCATGTTTTGCTGTATGTACTCTGTAGATGGAAGTTGTCACAAGGCCACCCAGGCTTAATGGAAGGGAGCCTGTAGGCCAGCTCCAAATGAGGAAAGAATGCATAGCCACATCTCAAAAACAAACTCTCCTAGGTGCACAGAAAACTAAAATAAAATAACTACAACAGAATTCAAGAATGCAAGGACCAAAGCAAAACCAGAAACCAACAGTGCAGCAAAGTACATCATGAAGCACTTTGAATCATTACCAAATGAGTAGCACAGTCAATGAATGTTTCCAAGGTCTGTTTTAAGGTTTGAATGTATGGTCTCTCCCCAAACAAAGCTCCTGTGTCAATGCAAAAATGCTTAAAAGTAAAGTGATTCAATTATGAGACGTGTAACCTAAGTGGATTAATACACTTAAATGGATTAACGGGTGGTAACTGTAGGCAAGTAGGGTGTGGCTGGTGAAAGTAGGTCATTGAGGTCATTTATTTGGGATTCTTTTTTTTTTTTTTTTTTTTGTCACTAGTGAGCATAACTCTTTGTCCCTGCTTCGTGATAGCCAAGTCCTGAGCAGCTTTCCTCCACCGTGCCCTTCTGCCATGATGTTCTGCTGTCCAACCACGACTGAACCTCTGAGCCTCAAATAAAATGTTCTTCTTCTAAGTTGTTTTTGCCAGTGTTTTGGTAACAGAGACAAAAAAATCGAGTTAGTCTACACGGAGAAATTATTGAGGAGGAATAAGAATGGCTTCCATTTCTCTAAAGATGAAGTAGAAGAACACAGAATTTCCTGCAAACATTAAATGCATAGATGATATACCAGTTAGGTACAAATCTAGGTAAATACTGAACTCTTAGAGAGCAATCTTTCTTTTTATCTAACACACCTGCCATTTTATCTTCAAGAGCAGAAATACAAATGGATAAGTTGACATCTATCCTTCATATGAAGTCATTTTCTTTCTCACCAGGTGTGCAGTACATAGATTATTATTCAAATGTAGAACTTTCTTGCTTCCTCCTCACTCATTCTCTCTTCTTTGCATATCAGTTCTTTCTCTTTCCCCCCTTCTCTCTTACTTTCTTTCTTCAATTCACTCACACCCTGCCTTGCAGACCTTTTAGTATTTGGCTTGTTTTGTGCTCTTAGCCTCAAATTCCAGTGGAACCTCTTAGCCTAAAGCAGCTATTACAGTTTTTGTAGGATGTGGTTAGTCCGGCTGTCTTCAGTTACCACTTGTAGACCTCCAGACCTCTCTGTGGTGAGGGGAGGAGGACCCTGGCCATTCTCTGCCTGGGACAGATGACTAAAGCAAAGCACATGACCCAAATTAGCAAAGGAAGGAGCAGGGACACATGGAAAGAATTTCCTTCAAACAAATAAAAGGTTTTTTGGACTCTTCTTTTATGATTCAACTCTTCTGTTGTTCAGCTAGAAGTTGGAGTCATGGAAAAGGGAGAAATGGCTGAGGAGTAGATGACCAAAACTTTAAAAAGCTGAAATTGATCACCTTTGTGTGAAGATATAACAATGGATGTGAAGTCAACAGGCATTCACCTAGGATTATCATGTAACCGTGTACCATCCAACAATTCCTGTGCTCTTTGTTCCACTAGATTCCAATTTCGGTGAGCTCAAAAGCACATGCGACCACAAGCCTTTTATTTTATGTGCAAACAGAAGGCCCTTGGTGAGTGTCCATTTGTCCTCTGATTAACTACCTCACAGAAATGTAGCAATAAGTTTTGTGAGGAAGCCGCTTTCCATCCAATTACACACTGAGGGAAAAAGTGCAGATCTGAAAGCCTGCTACTGATCACCCAGTGAATTAGAAAAGGGAGAAGGCTGGAAGGAGAAGATTCTTTTAAATTCAGGAACATTTGTCAGGTCCCCATTGTTGGGACTCACTGTGAATTAGATTCTTGAAAAAGGAGAAATGATTTCAGAGTGGTCATGTGTTTTAAAGAAGCTGGACCCAGTTCAGTCCACATTCAGCTCTCAGAAACAAACCCTGCCCACACAGGATAAAGTGTGCAAATTTTAATTCTTAGCAACTAAAGTCCCCTGATTTGGATCCAAAAGTATTTCCACCCAATTCCTCTGCTTTCCTACTCTGTGGCTGGTGTCAGGGAGGCAGCTCCCTGTGACCCTACATTCTAAGAGGCCCCCTGAAGTAAAGGGGAAATAATGCCACCCGTTCAGGTCCTCAGTTTAATCATGAAATCTATGTTTTTCACTCTTTTTCATTTTGTTTTCTCTTCACAGTGATAACTACACTTAAGTTTTTATTTCTTTTGAATAAGAGTCTCTTTGAACAAGAAATATCTGTTTCATTTCACCCAAACATACATTGAGCTTTGTGTCTCCCCCTCCTTCCCAGGTGTCATCTCAGCCCCCGTGTTGAGTTTTGGTATGAATTCCCAACACCTTTTTGTAGCAATAAGTAAGGACAATGAGTAGCTAAAGAAATTAAATATGCAAAACTTCCCAATCCTATTAATCAACAGAGAAGAGATACACCCAGGCTCTAACAGGGAACCCTAAATGTCACCAAGACAATTACCTACAGCAGGGTTTGCATAATACATCAATCCTGGCAAATTTATTATAGCTGAGGACATTTGCTCTATTTGACATTGCTACAGTGGTCCCTAAGAACAAATTAGACTCATGCGTCCTGAGTGTCCTGAAGGAACAGGGTACCATAATGCCACAAACACACTATTTTTCTCGGAAGTCCTACCACGCAGTGCGTGGTTTATAGACCAGTAGCAGCAGTGTCACTTAGTTGGAAACACTTCACTCTAGATTTAACTAGTCAGTAAACTTTCCAGAAGACTCTGTGATCTTTGTGCCCATTAATGTTGAAGAAACTCCAACACAAGAGATATCCTCCAAGTCTGCTGGGGGTGGGTTAATGATTTCTCCCACATGTGAATTAAAAAAAAGAAAAAAAGAAAGAAAGAAAGAAAGAAGCCCTGCTCACCTGTTACAAGGCAAGACGTGAACTGCCCTACACAGTGTTACCTAAATCAAGGTCCCCTGTTAATAGTCACTTTGGAAAATCCCAAGCTGTGAGTAGAATTAGTCCAGAAGCTGTGGTTACCAGGCAAGCTGAGGGCCCAAACCACCTCAGAAAGATTCCAAAAACACACTCTGTGTCACAGTTTCAAAACAAAGCTAGTAATATTTTAATCCCCTCACCACAAGGGCATGTCTAATATAGCTTGTCAGGAGGCCAGTGACTTAAAGGAATCTGGATTTTCCCGGGTCTAGCAGCTCCTTGATATTGAAAAAATAAACTAAAATGTGTATTGGAACTGGTAAAGAATGAGAGCGGTTCAAGCAGATTGGAGGCCTGCCTCTAGCACTAATGATAATTCAAGACCATTCAGTGGGCTTTTAATGTCAGGCTTTCCAGATTGTTCACTTGATGATATCACTGCATACTTTGAAAATCCTTTTAAAAATTGCCATAACATTCATGGAAAAAAAATAAACAGAGCTGAGAATTATCCTTTTCCAATGGATTTGAGGATTTTTAAACTCTGACTTCAGGTTCATAAGATGCCACTATCAACATTCTTCTCCAGAGACATTTCCCATTATATCCATACCAATGTTGTATTAAGAAATTAACGTATGGGGCACAGTCTGATATAATGATCATGCTCTGTGTAAATCAAGAAGTCAGATTGATAGTTACAGGGAAGGTCAACACTTACTAATTTGATGACGCCCATAGCCATGAGGATGCATATCACCCAAGACCTCACCAATATGTCTTCCTGGTTTATACCTGGTCCCTGGGGTTGACTTTCAGGTGGCTCAGTGGCTCAGGTCCCAACCCTTATATTCAGTTAAGAGCTGCCCTTTGACCAGAAGTTGGGGAGAGTACCCCTTTTCATCTTCAGGTCTCCTTTCATAGAAAATGATTTTAGTTTCCCTTCTTAAAGAATTCATCCTCATTTTTCCTTTTGGTATTAAGAAATATTTAATAACTAGAGGTTTGAGTTTCTGAATCCAAGCTCCAAAATAACTAGCACATTGCCTTCTGATAGAGTTTCTTGTTATTGAATATGGCCTACATGAATTTCCATGCCAACTAAGGTGATCAACGTGTCATGCATAGTGCAGAACGTCCCACATCCTGAACACTCCTCAATCCCAGACACACCAGGAAATATACCTTCCCTCTGATTACTGTTTACTCTGGGCTACATCCCTACCTTCCAGCAGCAAAAACACACATTCTTCCTGCTTATTATGTTGCCTATATTGCTCTCTCTTACTTCTTCTCTCCCCGTCTGCCTCTCTTCATGCCTTACTTCTTTTTCCAGTTTTCATTTTGTTTGATAAACCTTTTTCTATACCTGAGAAACAGAAGTTGTGCAAAGAAAAAGAAAGTCTTGAAAACATTTAAGATGTTCACACAAACTGTATTGATTATATTAATGCAGCCAGGATGATACAATATTTTAATCATTGTTGAATTATTATTTTGTTAATGATAGTTATTATTTTATACAAATCATATTGATTATAGTAATATAGCCATGTCTTTAGGATGATTAAATATGTAAATGAAGAGCTGATTTTTTTGTTTTTTTTTTAGGTGGGGGGCGGTACCAGGGATTGAACTCAAGGGCACTTGACCACTGAGCCATGTCCCCAGCCCTATTTTGTATTTTATTTAGAGACAGGGTCTCACCGAGTTCCTTAGTGCCTTGCTTTTGCTGAGGTTGACTTTGCACTTATGACTCTCCTGCCTCAGCTTCTTGAGCCACTGAGATAATAGGTGTGCCGCCAGGCCTGGCTTATGTTTTCTTATCAATCATTGTGGTATATTGTGTACTAGATGAGATGTAGAAATTTTCAAGGAGAGGGCTGAGGTATTACAGAAAAACATGTAAGTATAAATGTTTATATATCCTCAGGCTAGGAGACATTTATGCATTTTTTTTCATTTCATATACAGATAGGAGACAAGGGGTAGTAGGTATGTATCCAAAGCTTAGGGATGGGAATTTTGAGCTGCAGACAATTAAGTAAATTACAAATTTGCTGATGGTCACCACGTTACTAAGTGGTAGAATCAAAATTTTAGATCTAGATCTCTTCAGGAATCTTGATTTAGAAGATGGGAGAAACAAGGACAGGAACAATCATATACATTAAATTGCCAGATAGGTGATTTGGTTCCCTAGGCTAACTTCTGCAGGAGGAGCTAGTTTGCAGACCAGCGGAAAGAATGAAGACTGGATGTTGTGAGCTCCGTGTCTGAATGGGTAGACTGCATGCAGTGGCACGGAAATGGCATGCTCAGAAATATGGACATTTCCTGGATAGGGGGCCGGTGAGATAAGAGTGGCATTCTGGGCTCTAATCTGGCTATGTGATAGAAAAGAGAATATGGATGCAATCTAAAGAAATCTCAATACTTGAAGAACATAATTTATTCCTAAAATATTGCCAGAAGTGCTCAATAGTAAGGTTATGGTGGTACATATCTGTAATCCTAGGTACTCTAAAAAAAGAAAAAAAGTAGTTTCACATGTCAAGGAGAAAGAGAAAAGAGTTTTGTACAGATTTCCACAGTTGGAAAGAAACAGGTAGAAGAAGCATCAGGCATTCTTCACCTAGCATCAGTGAACTTGGAATGGGAAAAAAATATTATTTTTATTTTCAATAACTAACTGAAACTTGGCATTTCCTTACACAATGAGTGTGGACAACAAACCACAGAAGCTTTAAAAGTATCTATGATCATAAAATATAAATCATAGATACTTTCGTATCACCTCACAATTATTAAAGATAGATCTAAACACCCTTTATGCTTATCATCATTTCAAAATTACAGAAGTTATTTAACATACCATTTTGGTATTTAAAATATTTAAAAAAGAAGTGCATAGATTAAACATTATTACTTCTAGTATTTTCACAGATATATATATATATATATCATACACACACACACACACGTATGTTATGTATTCATGTATATGCATATACATATTTGATTCTCTTTGCTTACTTTATGTATTTAAAACACTATTTTTCCAAGGGTTAATAGACATGACTAGAAGCTAAGTGAGTCCTCAGTGCCCCAAGGGAAAGAATCTTTACGAGCTCCTCTCTGGCAGGGGGCAGCAGCCCGTTTATAAGAGAAGTTCTTCCTCTTTATCTCTTCTTTTTTTCCCTCTTTCTCTCTCATTCTGTTCCCTTTTCTTCCCTCCTATCTTACTTCACCCTCTAGCTGGCCTCCTAATACCTGTCCACACCGAACACCTGGTTCTAGAGGTCTTCAGCTAAAATATATTACATCTGATAATGCAAAAAAATCGTTAGAATTATCCTCTCTAAAATATGATTTCTAACCCATGCTTGGTTTCCCTGTCTTTTTGCTGCAGGTTAAATATTACTCATATTTCTTCAAGGTTGGTTGCTTTCTCACCAATTATCTGAAAGGCCCAGAGAATGGTACTTACATCAAAGCCTGGGCTAATGACAAAGGACACCTGGCCGTGGCAAACACAAGCATCTCTCAGCTCCTCGCTCCATTTGGCAAAAAGCTATTTCCATCTCAGTCACAACATAACAAAGGACTAATTGATGGGAGCATTTTTTTCCATCTTTCAAAAAATAAATTGAGCCAACCCCACAAGCTCATCTAGAAGAATTAATTAGGGAATAGGAAATCTCCAAAGCCATCCTTAAATTGCGATTGAACAAAGCCCAGGGAACAGATGGCTTTTCATCTGAATTCTTTAAAACCTTTAGCACTCTGCTAATTCCCCTACAGGAATGAAAAAAAAAATTGCTAAATGAATTTGAGCAAAACATTTCACCAGGTGTTCAGTTCCCCTAAGGTCTCTTTTGCTCTAGGAAAAAAAAAAAAAAGAAAAAACCCAACAGGTATCCTCTCTATTGATACTACTATAATTTCATTTGAACATGTGAGTCCTTCCCCAAGGGCTCATTTCGAATCTCCCCAGCATCTCTGACTACTAAGCTGGGGGAGGGAGTCTCTTAATTGGTGCAGCTGATCATGGACAAGGACTCAGAGCACAAGGACTTTGTCAACACATGCAAAACAAAGTTGAGAATGAGGTCATTGTTCACACAAAATAGAAAAATAGGAAGCAATTTTGTTATTTTGTTTCAGGTATCTGGAGATTTCTGGGGCAAGGGCTGGGAGGGTGGATTGCATTATCCCCAAAATTGAGCAGATCGTTTTCCCATACAAATTCAACATGTAGAAACACCGTGAAGAAGAGAGACATTGGCTCTCATTTGCATAGTTAACAAGAAACTGTCTTACTCAGGCTCCCAGAGGATGAACTGCTAGAATTTACACTTTATCTGTTCCAAACATCTCTACATACTATCTTGCGTGAGAACTTGGTAGAAATCTTTAAAACAGATTTTCCTTTCTTTTCTTTTATATTGACAGATAAAATTAAATGCATTTATCATGTACTGAACTTTTGGAATATATATAAATTGTGTAATGGCTAAATGAAGCTAATAGGTAATTAGTATCTAGTACAGTTGTCATTTTTACAGTGAGAGGACTCATAATCTATTCTCAGCATTTTTCAAGAAAACACAGTGTTACTGACATTAGTCAACGTGTTGTACAACAGATCTCTTCAGTTTATTCCTCCTCTTTGCCTGAACATTTATATCTTTTGACCAACTTCTCCTTGATCCCCTCCCCAACTACAGCCCCAGCCTCTGTAGTCACCATTCTATTTTTCTACTTCTGTGAGATCAACTTTTGTTAGATTATGATTTGTTTTTTTTTTTTTTTTTTTTTTGCTTAGCTTATTATGCCCTCCAGGTCCTTCCAAGCGGTCACAAATGAGAGGAGTTCCTTTTTTGATGGCTAAATACCATTCCATTTTGTATACAAATCACCTTTTCTTTGCTTCTTCACCCGTTGATGTACACTTAACTTGATTTGTTGTTTGGTTATTGTGAATAATGCTGCAGTGAACATGGAAGTGCAAAAGTGTCTTCAGCTTACTGACTTCATTTCCCTTGACTATATACCCAGAGGTGGCATTGCTAGATCATATGGTGGCTTTATTTTTAATATTTTGAGAAACCCTGCTCACTGTTTACCAAAATGGCTGCAATCATGTACATTTTCATCCACAGAATGCAAATGTCCCATTTTCTCCACATCCTTGCCAACAATTATTATCCTTTACCTTTTGGATCATAGCCATTCTATCAGGTATGAGATGATATTTCATTGTAGTTTTGTGTTTCTATAGTGATTAGTGATATTGGGAATTTTTATATAATTTGTACAGTTTTTCCCTTGTGATATATTCTGATTCACATTTTAGAATGAATTATTTTAATTTAGGACTCTGAAGTTTCCATTAGTAACATCAGAAAGCTGCAGAAATTGTGTTTCCATTTTATTGAAAACACTTGAAACCATCAGCAAATGCTCAAGTGCAGCTCCAAGCCAGTCCACAAACTGACGGAAAGCCTGAAGACTTCACCTGGTATCAGGATCACTTCCTTCTCACCTGGCAGGCAGCTGCCCATCATAGATGCTTAGCAGCCTGTGTCTCCACAGCACAGAACCTCCCTATCAACTCTATCCTAGACAAAGTTCTGACCATCCAGCTGTCCCCACAGGCAGGTGGCTCCCATTATCCACTGCATTCCACAGATGTATCCTTGTACACTCTTTTCTGCATACAGAGCAGCATGAGGAACATAAGAAATCAGAATTTATCCTCCCATTCTTAAAGGATTCTTCCCATTCTTTCACATTTATAAAAGAGTGCCTCTCCTCACTTGTAATGAGTCCTGAAGTTTCAATGACATCTGATTGTTTCAGCAATGCTTTCCAATAAGCAAGTGTTATTAGTTACATTTTGCACACTAGAATATTGGGAATTACTGAGGTATAGCAAATTTTCAGGATGGTATGTCTAAAAAGCAATCACCTACGATTCAAATCCAAGGCATCTGGTTCCACAGTCATTTGTCAGAACAATACCATGGTGACACAGACATGGTGAAATAACAAAAGTGTCTACAAACTTGATTAAAACTTAATACAATTGGCTTCAGGATTCAGATGGGGGGAAAAAAAGAGTTCCACATTGTTTATTGCAGTCCATCTAATTCTAATTACTAACAGAATTCTGAGTGATGATTTAAAAAGTAGAAATAGGCTAAAATAAAAGGCATGTTTCTTCACCAGTGTATCAACATTTAATAGATTTTAGGTGATGAGTAATAAAGATCAATTACAGAAAATAGTGGAAGATGAAAGGGATCTGATATGACAGCACATCTGAAGGCAAGGAAAATTACAGAAGCCAACTCTCTCAACGTGAAAATAAATGTCACAGGGCAGGTGTTATTCTATTCCCATTAGCCCCAGAATTCTAGTTCTTCAGCTTTACAGATGAGAGTAAATAAGACTGAACTGAGAGAGGATGACGTTCTGAAATTCTACCCATCATCTATGAAAAGATTTCTTTCTGAAACGAACATTTGGGCAGCAGAAAATAATTTTTCATATGGAAGTATCACAGGTCAAGTGTCAGCTTTCAGGATAGAGGTTGTGTTTTATTGACACGTGCTTTAATGTGATTCTCATGCTCTGATTTATAATATGTCTTTTCAAAGTGAGTATTTCCACTGTGTTGGCCAGAGCATTGGTCTTCCTGTTGATTATGTGTTGAGTCTTGAACATCATTCCACATTGTCTGAAAACTGAGCCCCACCATGGCTTTACACTGTGCAATGAGATGAGAATGTAAAGAATAACCTGGTCTGAGAATGTCCAGTATTAAATAAAAGAGGAGGAGAAAACATATAAGTGAGAAAGCAGATTTTTCTGAGTGCCTCTATTCTAGAGGAATTTTTGCTGATCTTACATTCCAGCTCCTTTATTCCCAACATACCTGACTCCATTTCCTGCAGTGCACCATTCTTAGATAATTGTTGTCCCAGAAGGATGGGACATATTTTTATTTTCCCCCCTTAGGATGACAGAATATTACTTTCAAAGGAGACTTTGCAATAATAAGAATTATTGTAGGTCTTTACAAGAGAAGTGTTTAGAGACAAGAGAATATTTTTTATCATCTTTTTATTTGTTTTCTTTCTGGATTTTGAAGCATGATATATTTGTAATATCCTATCTTGCTGGCAGTTGAAGTTAATATTAACGATCAGGGAAAAATCTTGTACCAGGAATAACTTTCTAAGTCCTGGATCACTGCCTTAAAAGCAGCCTCCATCCATGAGAGAAAGCCTAATTCCTGCTTTCTTGCATATATATATATATATATAAATTTACTTATTTATGGTAATGGGGATTGAACTTAGGGGTGCTTAACCACTGATGCACATCCCCAGGACTCTTTATGTTTTATTTAAAGACAGGGTCTTGCTAAGTTGCTTAGAGCCTCTCTAAATTATCTAGGCTGGCTTGGAACTTGGAATCCTCCAGCCTTACCCTCCTAATCCACAGGTATTACAGGTGTGTAACACTGCGCCCAGATCTAATTGCATTTTAAATAATTTTATTCTGACTAAAGAAAAGGTCAAGTCTATAAAAGAAATACCCACCGTTAATGGAATCTAAATTTCTCTATCAAATTTGCATATTTTATATACAGGTTGAGAATTTTATAACTTGTGCATATTAAATCTATGAGAAACTGATAAAAGTATGTCTTCTTGGAATTTGCCACATACTTAACTTTTTTTTTTGTCATCTTGGAATTTTTAGTCTTACTTTAGCCCAAATTTGTAGCTTATTTATCTTGTCAAATATAAAATAGTTATTTCCAGTGTTTCCAATTCCACCTTGCCTTTGACACATATTTAGTGAAAGGATGTTTATTTTAACTTGTCCCATATCAACAAAACAGTATAACTCTGTACTTTTTTCCTTCAAAGTTTTAGTAGACATAATATTTGAGGGTAGTCTCAGTTGATTCTAGTTGAACACAAATCAGTTCCATAGAGTTAAATGAAAATATAAAAATAAATGATACATGGGGTAAGGTCAATAATTTAACAAATTACCTCCAGAGATGTTATTTGATCATAGGCTCTTATCTTTCAAAAGCCTAAAAGCATTTTTAAACATGTTATACTGTCAATGGTTGACATTATCTGCAATCCAGTGTCAGTGGACCCAGGTGTTCTATATCCCTCTCTTGACACTCTCGAATGGATTATGTGTCATAAAAGTAGATATAACACATTTTAATTTATAATGCTAAAAAAACAAAGGTGATGGAAGCCCCCATCTTGAAAATTATGGTGCCTGCCATTTTTTAAATATTCTTTTACCTATCTGTGGGCAGATCATTTTTAAAATACAACTACAATTCTAGACATTTGGGGATTTTATGTGGTTTTCTCACTAGCCACAAACCACATTTTTTTCAAAAATTCTTGAGACTTTTACTGTCACTGATTTGGCGAGACATTTAACAAATTGTTTCAGAACATTGACGTCAATAAAGTACGGTACGCTGGTGATGAGATATTTCTCTTGTGAGGAGCATCCCACGTATTGCTCACTCCACAGTCAGAATCAATCAACATTTTTTGCTGTTTTTGTAACAAAGGAAATGTGAAGACAATTTTAAAAATCAGGATTTTCAATATAATTATGGGCTTTAACATTTCTCGTTCATTGAAGAATTTAAAAGGAGGATATAAAATATTGTGTCCTGAGTAGCTACAGAACACAGACCTGTCTAAATGATTTCAAATCATTAAAGTATCCCTTAGAAGACATTAAGTTTTTAGATTTAAACTATTTTTTGTTGAATCCATAGTTGTGTGATATTAAGAAATTTGTTTTCACTTTTCTCATTCCATCTGAAATTTCACCTTTTTGTAGGTGTGTTATTACATCCATGTAAATAAGAAAACAATGTTAGAGAAATACATACATAAGAACAGTGGTTTCCAAACTCACCGACTCATTGGAATTATTTGGAGTGCTTTAAAAATACTTATGCCTCAGTGCTAACCACATAAATAGTACTTTATTTGGTCTACAATATAATTTGGGCTTTGCAATCTTTAAGTGATTTAAATGTGAACACAAATTTGAAGACCCCCTTGGTGACAAGCAAGAACTATGCATTCTTTTATATGGAAGATCTTAGAAATTGTTGGAATTCTGAATATCAATGTTGGGATATTAATCATAACATTATAAAAATTGAATACTATTCTCAATGCCATGCTTTCATAAGAAGGACATACATATTTTTTCTTCTGTTTGAGGGATCACCTTAATTCCTAAAAGTATTGCCATTACATATAATGAACACAGTGTCTAAATTCAATGAACACCTTCTTACCTCCTCTGTGGCAGGTTTGGCTTTACATATCTTTTTGCATGTATTCATAATTCTATAAGACTCCATGTAGCTCTTAAGAGGAGAGAGAGATGAAACACAGAGAGGTGACATAGCTTGCTGAGGCTCCATAAGTGACAAAGACAAGATGGGGCATATACACACAATGGAATATTACTCAGCAATAAAAGAGAATAAAATCATGGCATTTGCAGGTAAATGGATAGAGTTACAGAAGATAATGTAAGTGAAGTTAGCCAATCCCAATTAATCAAATGCCAAATATTGTCTTTGATATAAGGAGGCTGGTGCATAGTGGGATAGGGAGGGGGAGCATGGGAGGAATAGACAAACTCTAGATAGGGCAGAGGAGTTGACGGGGAAAGGAGAGGTCATGGGGTTAAAAATGATGGTGGAACGTGATGATCATTATTATCCAAAGTACATGTATGAAGACATGAATTGGTATGAATATAACTTGTATACAACCAGAGATATGTAAAATTGTGCTCTATATGTATAATAAGAATTGTAATGCATTCACTGTCATATATAAATTTTTAAAAAAAGGATGCAGACCCCAATCTATCAAAACCTCAGGACCTGCATTCTGGATCACTACAATATCCAATATGGCTTCTACATGTGTGCATGATGATGATAAAATAGTTTCATCTAGGAGAGAGCTGCTCAGCAATTAGTCAAGTGTTATTGTCAAATTGGTCCTTGAAGCTGTCTAGCCTTCAATTTCTTTATCAAGACCTCTGGTTTTCCTTCATTCACTCTCATAATTGGGTGCCTGATCTTACCCTTTCTCAAAATACACTATTATGTCCTCATGGACCATGTGTTCATTCAACAGTGAAAGGAAGAATAGAAATGTATTCATTGAAATTACTGGGGGTTTTTTGAAATTTTTGTCACTTAATCATATTTCTGTCACAGATGATGTAATTTTAAAATTATGCCTAGCAGATGGATTTAAATACAGACAACCTTTGCTCAACATAGGCACAAAACCTTCATGAACAGCTTTGGGAGCTCCTTCCACTGGTACCCAGGTTAACACACGAGATTTCAAGAAACTTTTTGCTATTTCATGTCACCTGTCAAATCCTAAGATTGTTTTGGAAGCAATATATAGAAAACAAACATTTTTTTCTCTTTGAGATTATTTTTGGGTTTTTAATGACTCAAGTAGGATCTGCATTTCCACTTGCAGTTCATTACCATAGATTCCACTCTGAACACATGTCTACAGAAAATGCAATGATATGTAAAAAACAAAACAAAACAAAACACCAATTCAACCCAAAATATTCATCAAAGGCATGAATTAGTACATAAATTATCTATGAAATATTTTTTCTCTCTAAACCCCTCTTATCCCCATTCTTAATATAATCTGAAAAAAATATGAAATCTATGAAAAGGGAAGCCTGCTTTTAGCAATGATTTTTACAGGTAAAAACCATTACCACCCGATTTTTAAATCAATAATTTAAGTAGTACCCATGTTCCAAAGAAAGCTGAAAGAGAGATATTTAGAGCATGGATTTAAAAAGTTATCCAAAACTCTGAGATAAAGGGCTTTGGGGAGAAAGAATCATCAAAAATAGGAAAAGCAAGGCATAAAGAAGCAAGAGATTGAATAAATATGAACAGGATTATAGCAACAAAGAGATGCAATAATCAAATTGATTTTAAGCATTTTCAAGGTGAGGAAAGTTTGAATATTTACTTCAATGGCTTAAACTAGATAGTAATAAAAATCAGTCAATGACTAGAAAACAATGATGACTTATTTTCTATTACTCTAACTATAAAGATGATATTATAAATGCTTCTATATGGGACAGTGAAGTGAGAGCTATAAGATGCCAAGAGCTTACTTTCCTCAGCACTGCATGGAATGGAACATTGAAGAAACACTTTCAGTCCTTCCAGGGGAAAGTGTGTGACCCAAGAATTCTAACCTCTGCCAAGTCAACATTGGCTAGTGAGGGCAGCAGGACCTTCTCAGACACAAAATGACTCAGGAAGTATGTGACCCACTTATCTGTCTTGAAAGAATTACTCAAGAAGGTGCTTCACTCAACCAATAAATGAATCAAAACCAAGAAACTAACTCAATTAGAGGGTATGTGTGGTTTAAAAGAAAAGTGAGTAATAAACTATGTAGAACTGGAGTCTGAGTAATAATTGTTATAAGCACAATTATAAATTTGACCAATGCCCAAAAGTCATGCTTGGATGGAAGAAAACATACTGCTTAAAAATTAACTAATGGTACTATCCAGTTTTATATTAATGAAAGCAGCCTAGTTCCTTCATTAGGACTGAGGAAAGGGAAAGAAATGAAGGTATTCTAAACTTCTCTAGTTTTTTCAGATACAGTAAATCAATTTTCTTTCATCAATAATGTTTATTGATTAATTTTCCCATTTAGAAAATAGTTGTTTGGCATCTTCACAGTGCAAAAATCTAGCTCAATGCTGGTACGGCAGAGTAAAAGGGCAGGACTGAGTCCTTACATCACTGTGTGGACAATCTCATTAGTAGCATAGATTTTAATATATATATTTTTATCAGTGCATTGTAGTTATGCATACTGGTGGGATTTGTTGTTACATATTTATACATACAAACAATATAACAGTTTAATTTGACCAATATTATTCCCCAGTATTTCCCATTTTCTTTCCCCAACCCCCCAGTCCCTTTACTCTACCGATCTTTCTTTGATTTTCATGAGATCCCCCCGGTGACAAACATACCATTTTTTCCCCTTTTATCTCTTTAGCTCCCACATAATAGAGAAAGCACAAGACCCTTCATTTTCTGAGTATGTCTTATTTCACTTAACAAAATGTTCTCAAGTCCCATGCACTGTCTTGCAAATGACACAATTTTATTCTTCTTTATAGCTGAATAAAACTCCATTGTGGGTATATATCACAATTTCTTTATCCATTCATGCATTGATGGATAGCTAGGATTTTTTAAAAAGTGGAAATAAAGGGAGTAAATCTAATACTCTCATGCTCAACATAGTGACATTATGATCAATAACAGACCACACATGTAAAGGTGGTCCCATAAGATCATAAAGAGGGCTAAAAAAGTCCTGTCCCTATAGCCATCATGCATCATAGCACATGTGTTACAAGTTTATGGTGATGATGATGTCAATACTGTACCGTATGCAATTATGAACAGTACATAATAGTTGATAATGATTATAAATGACTATGTTTCTGGTTTATATACTTACTGAGCTATGCTTCAACTTATTATTTTAGAGTATCTTCAACTTGTAAAATGGTCACTGTAAGTCACTGTCCTGCGTTTCTCTGGCAATAGTCTCTTGCATCTCACTTTTGCAACATCTCTGGATTGCGTCAGGAGGCCACCTCCAGGGATTGACCTAGATCATCTAGGTTTGTGCAAATACATCCTGTGATGTTCACACAATGACAAAATCATCTATTGTCATGTTTCTCAGAATATGACCCACCTAAAGTGACTCATGACTGCATACGTAAGTTAAAATTACCATAGAGAGAAAAAGGTTAAAATATTTAGGCTCTATTTAAAAAATAAGGCTGGTGCTATAGTAGAAATAAAGATAAAATATGAAACCACAAGGGACTAATGCATACAAAAATCATAGAAATAAAATTAATTAGTAACCTTGGTAAACTTTTATAGATTTAGCATTCATTTAAAGAAAGGAATATAGAGTGTTATATATATAACATATCTGTATGTATATTTTATATATGTGTCTATATAATATATATACAGATGAAATGCAATGACACAAATTCAGGAAGACACATGGATAAACAAACTGTCAAGAAACTACAGACAAAAGGGAAGGCTGTGATTAGGAATATAAGCATAAGTAGAATTCTAGTTCAAATTATTAAAATTGGATAAAGAGAAACATTTTATATTGAAAAAGATATAATTCAAGTGAAGAAGTTAATAGACAAACTATTAAGCATTGTATAACATTCAAAACATGTTAAAACTAAAAGGTTATATGTTTAAGTAATACAAAAATTGCATTGAAATGAATACAATTAAGAGATTTGGCACAGTTGGTAGCTATAGAAGGCCAAAATTACACAGGAAAGTCATATAAATTGAATACTTTAAAAAAATGAATTGATTATATGCTATATATGCACATACCATACACATGTTCATGGAACATATATAAACACCAATTCTACTCTAGTTAAAATCATTTATTGTTATAGTTGGAAATGCAGAACTTAAGCCACATGCTCTAATCATATTGAAATGAAACTAGAACATAATAACAAATAAATGACATTTAAAAAACTAGTTGTAACGTGAATAAAGTTGTTCTAAGTACTATCTGGAAAAATAAAAATCAGAGTCAAAACTTGAGAATATTTAGAAAATAGTGATCATGATAAAGGTATAATTCAAGTGAAGAAGGAAGAATATTATGAAGTACATCTAAAACACTGTATGGAGAATGAACAATAGGTTACTGAATGATCAATGGGTTATAGAAGACATCAAGGAGGAAATTTAAAAATTCTTAGAAATAAATGAAAACACAGACAGAACATATCGGAATCTATGGGACACATTGAAAGCAGTTCTAAGAGGAAAATTCATTGCTTTGGAGTTCATTCCTTAAAAAAAGAAAAAAACCAACAAATAAATGATCTCATACTTCATCTCAAAATCCTAGAAAAAGAAGAGCAAAACAACAGCAAAAGAAGTAGAAGGCAAGAAATAATTAAAATCAGAGCTGAAATTAATGAAATCGAAACAAAAGAAACAATTGAAAAAATTGACAAAACTAAAAGTTGGTTCTTTGAAAAAATAAATAAGATCCACAGACCCTTAGCCATGCTAACGAAGAGAAGAAGAGAGAGAACTCAAATTACTAGCATATGGAATGAAAAAGGCAATATCACAACAGACACTTCAGAAATACAAAAGATAACCAGAAATTATTTTGAATCCTTATACTCCAATAAATTAGAAGATAGTGAAGGCATCGATAAATTTCTTAAATCATATGATCTGCCCAGATTGAGTCAGGAGGATATAGACAACCTAAACAGACCAATATCAATTGAGGAAATAGAAGAAACCATCAAAAGACTACCAACTAAGAAAAGCCCAGGACCGGATGGGTATACAGCAGAGTTTTACAAAACCTTTAAAGAGGAACTAATACCAATACTTTTCAAGCTATTTCAGGAAATAGAAAAAGAGGGAGAACTTCCAAATTCATTCTACGAGGCCAACATCACCCTGATACCTAACCCAGACAAAGACACTTCAAAGAAAGAAAACTACAGACCAATATCTCTAATGAACCTAGATGCAAAAATCCTCAATAAAATTCTGGCGAATCAGATACAAAAACATATCAAAAAAATTGTGCACCATGATCAAGTAGGATTCATCCCTGGGATGCAAGGCTGGTTCAATATACGGAAATCAATAAATGTTATTCACCACATCAATAGACTTAAAAATAAGAACCATATGATCATCTCGATAGATGCTGAAAAACCATTCGACAAAGTACAGCATCCCTTTATGTTCAAAACTCTAGAAAAACTAGGGATAACAGGAACATACCTCAATATTGTAAAAGCAATCTATGCTAAGCCTCAGGCTAGCATCATTCTGAATGGAGAAAAATTGAAGGCATTCCCTCTAAAATCTGGAACAAGACAGGGATGCCCTCTCTCACCACTTCTGTGCAACATAATTCTCGAAACACTGGCCAGAGCAATTAGACAGACGAAAGAAATTAAAGGCATAAAAATAGGAAAAGAAGAACTTAAATTATCACTATTTGCAGGTGACATGATTCTATACCTAGCAGACCCAAAAGGGTCTACAAAGAAACTATTAGAGCTAATAAATGAATTCAGCAAAGTGGCAGGCTATAAAATCAACACGCATAAATCAAAGGCATTCCTGTATATCAGCGACAAATCCTCTGAAATGGAAATGAGGACAACCACTCCATTCACAATATCCTCAAAAAAAAAAAAGTACTTGGGAATCAACCTAACAAAAGAGGTGAAAGACTTATACAATGAAAACTACAGAACCCTAAAGAGAGAAATAGAAGAATATCTTAGAAGATGGAAAAATATACCCTGTTCATGGATAGGCAGAACTAACATCATCAAAATGGCGATATTACCAAAAGTTCTCTATAGGTTTAATGCAATGCCAATCAAAATCCCAATGGCATTTCTTGTAGAAATAGAGAAAGCAATCAAGAAATTCATATGGAAAAATAAAAGACCCAGAATAGCAAAAACAATGCTAAGCAGGAAGTGTGAATCAGGCGGTATAGCGATACCAGACTTCAAACTATACTACAGAGCAATAGTAACAAAAACAGCATGGTACTGGTACCAAAACAGGTGGGTGGACCAATGGTACAGAATAGAGGACACAGAAACCAATCCACAAAACTATAACTATCTTATATTTGATAAAGGGGCTAAAAGCATGCAATGGAGGAAGGATAGCATCTTCAACAAATGGTGCTGGGAAAACTGGAAATCCATATGCCACAAAATGAAACTGAATCCCTTTCTCTCACCATGCACAAAAGTTAATTCAAAATGGATCAAGGAGCTTGATATCAAATCAGAGACACACCGTCTGATAGAAGAAAAAGTTGGCTACGATCTACATACGGTGGGGTCGGGCTCCAAATTCCTCATTAGGACACCCATAGGACAAAACTTAATAACTAGAATCAACAAATGGGACTTACTCAAACTAAAAAGTTTTTTTCTCAGCAAAAGAAACAATAAGAGAGGTAAATAGGGAGCCTACACCCTGGGAACAAATCTTTACTCCTCACACTTCAGATAGAGCCCTAATATCCAGAGTATACAAAGAACTCAAAAAATTAGACAATAAGATAACAAATAACCCAATCAACAAATGGGCCAAGGACCTGAACAGACACTTCTCAGAGGAGGACATACAATCAATCAACAAGTACATGAAAAAATGCTCACCATCTCTAGCAGTCAGAGAAATGCAAATCAAAACCACCCTAAGATACCATCTCACTCCAGTAAGATTGGCAGCCATTATGAAGTCAAACAACAACAAGTGCTGGCGAGGATGTGGGAAAAAGGGTACACTTGTACATTGCTGGTGGGACTGCAAATTGGTGCAGCCAATTTGGATAGCAGTATGGAGATTTCTTGGAAACCTTGGAATGGAACCACCATTTGACCCATCTATTCCCCTTCTCGGTCTATTCCCTAAAGACCTAAAAAGAGCATGCTACAGGGACACTGCTACATCGATGTTCATAGCAGCACAATTCACAATAGCAAGGCTGTGGAACCAACCTAGATGCCCTTCAATAGATGAATGGATAAAAAAAAATGTGGCATTTATACAAAATGGAGTATTACTCTGCATTAAAAAATGACAAAATCATAGAATTTGCAGGGAAATGGATGGCATTAGAGCAGATTATGCTAAGTGAAGCTAGCCAATCCCTAAAAAACAAATGCCAAATGTCTTCTTTGATATAAGGAGAGTAACTAAGAACAGAGTAGGGACGAAGAGCATGAGAAGAAGATTAACATTAAACAGGGATGAGAGGTGGGAGGGAAAGGGAGAGAGAAGGGAAATTGCATGGAAATGGAAGGAGACCCTCAGGGTTATACAAAAGTACATACAAGAGGAAGTGAGGGGAAAGGGAAAAATAATACAAGGGGGAGAAATGAATGACAGTAGAGGGGGTAGAGGGAGAAGAGGGGAGAAGAGGGGAGGGGAGGGGAGGGGGGATAGTAGAGGATAGGAAAGGCAGCAGAATACAACAGACACTAGTATGGCAACATGTAAATCAATGGATGTGTAACTGATGTGATTCTGCAATCTGTATATGGGGTAAAAATGGGAGCTCATAACCCACTTGAATCAAAGTGTGAAATATGATATATCAAGAACTATGTAATGTTTTGAACAACCAACAATAAAAAATTTAAAAAAAATTAAATAAAACAGTGTAAATTTTCTAAATCTAAATTCAGTAGGAAACAATATTTTAATGATAGCTAGTATTAAAATAAGAAAGTATTTGAGAAACTAGAAAATGAAAATTTGATACCACAAAATGCAGTACTTATATAATCTTGAAAAAATAATAAACTACATAATATATAGTGATAAGTTACAATGTTTTAAAACCTAAGCCTTTATAGGTAATCAGTCAAAGAGGAAGCAGGCATTTCAACAGTGGCTTTCAAATACTAAAAACAAATAATGTGGTTCTTTTTCAGTTCAGTTGCAAGGAAATATTTTTATTTCTTTCCTTCAAATCTGTAGATTTATGACTTTTAAATCAAATTTCTCTTTCACTTTTTGCACTTAATTTGCAACTTACTTTAGTTTACTACCTATTATTCTTCAACTCACCATTTTATTTTGCACCATATTTAATGCTTAAACTAACCCTAAATGGAATCTGTGGTATGATAGTGCTGGGCAAGTAAGTATTAAACATACAGCTAACTGTGTGTTGGGGATAGGGAGGTGGAAGGCAGAGGGGGAGATGCTGACTTTTAGCATTTGCTACTTTCTATGATGTAAACAGACTCACCAAATCCAATTTTAGGCTACCACCTTGGGGCCACTGAATATAGAATTAATAAAAGATGCACACAATCAACTCTTGTTATATGATTCAAGCTGGCTCCAAGCACACCATTCCACCATTCTATGTGCTAGTAATGAAATATACAACTACCTCATTATGGATGAATAGATGGATGAATAGATGGGTGGATGGATGGAACAAATAAATTGCTGCTTGGTAGGTATACCAAATTGATTATCTAGTATGATTTTTTGATTTTTAAAAATTCTTTAGCTTTATTTTTAAAAATAAGTAGGAAGAAACATGATGGTAGGGAAATATTCATCTCTCAGTGTCATTTCTGAGAGATATAGTCTCTTGTTGAAAATCTCTAAAAATAACTAATGGGAACCAAAAATATTAGATCAAAGATAAACAGAATAAGAATTAGGTTAAGACTAGATATGAATTTGAAATGTATTAGGAAGTTTTTTTTAACAGTACTCTTCAGTACTCTGCTTCTTGGTCAGAAGCTACAATTTACTATACTCTGATTTTATGAACAAAGTTTGTATGCTTGTGTGACCTTGTCCAAGGATCCAAGGATCCCATAAGAGAGGCATACCTTCACGTAGAATCATTTGGGTTCTTTAAATTGGTTACAGAAAGAATTGCAAGATGTGTCAGTAAGCAAAGGACAGGTAAAGAGTTGTTTAAGGATAACAAAGGGATTCACACTCACAGTGGGTGTTGGTGACCTTCACCTCTCAGAAAAGAGAAGAGGAGTAAAGCATTCAGGTATCTGATTATAGGTTATGACTTTCAGGGAAAAGGTGTGGAATCCTTATTAGGTGAACCATTGTTAGATCTTGCTGATTCATAAAATATTTATAAGAATATATGGTAAATAGATCATTATTTCATTATCATCTTATGCATGCTTACTTCCACTTAATCACGCCAAAGAAACTTGCTGCTAAATGAACATGTTGCTAATATATGGAATATCATCTTCATGTTCTGCAAAAGAGGAATGCAAAATTCATTTGATGGATAAATCTTCCATGTTTCCATGTATATTTAAATGAAAATTGATACTACCAGTGAAATAAAGTGACAGAATAAAAAACAAAAACAAGTAAAAACAAGAACAAAAATAAATATCATGGGGAGTAACAAGACTTCAGAATGTTCCCAGTGGGAGGGCATTAAAAATTACTGAAAGAGCAATTCAATTATTTATACACATGGATAGATTATATAATCGCTCCATATTTATTTCATACAAATACATTAATATAGTAATGGTCTATATTAATAACATAATTAAGCATTAAAAATGATATTTACTTGATACAAAATACATAAAATGTATGTTTATGCTTATTACAGAGTGGGGGAATAAATGGCACATTGTAAATTATTGAATAAAAAATAGGAAGTGCTTAAATATTGGCGGAGGTCATGTCCTAGGTGCAATAGTTCATGAATAGTATATTAATCACATAAATAAATAAAATCCTGCAAGATGCAATTCACCATGCCATGGAGGGCTTTGCAAAGATTTTCAGAGAGATTCCCAGTTAATAGAATTTTTAAGAAAGTCCAGGATGGGAGTGAAGCACATTCCTGGGTTAGGAAAAGGCCTATTCAATGGAACAAAATAGGAAGGAACAGGTGCACAGGAGCACCTGCCACAGACTGAGAGCTCAGTAAATGGTACTTTTGTGATGAGAACAGTTATTACTTTCCCTATCCAGAGTGCTCCCTTAAAGAGTACTTTCCTTAGTTCAGGACAGAGATAGTTATGCTGAGATATTTTAATTTTCTGTAAATAAATGCTGGCAAATTATTATTTTTTTCCTTCTCTACCCCAAGTACACCGCCCTCCACTCCACTATGGGAAAGCAAGTAAAAATAAAAATAAAAAAAGTAAAAATCCCTCATTAAGTATGCATTGATCCATATAGAAAAGAGGTAAAAGCTGTGATTTGCAGCATAATCTATTGGTCAGGTGAGTCCTCAGGCAGAAGTTTGGATGTGTTCTGGCCCCTGTTTCTTCTTCCACTTGAATTTATAGCAGAATGGAACATAACTTTTCCCTGTTTCTTTCTCTCTTCTCCCTCCATTCCCTTTGCCACAAGTTCCTGCTCAGGCTCATAGAACTACTGCAGACAGCAGAGGAAAATACATTTTTAAGGGTAAGTGAAGGCACTTTGGAAATTTGACTCATATTTTGATGAACTTCCTTGAAGTTTATGCTTGAACCTCAGATTATGCATTCAGAACTTCTCAAGCAGGGGCTGGGGCTCAGCAGTGGTGCACTTGCCCGGCATGTGTGAGGGACTGGGTTCGATTTTCAGCAGCACATATAAATACATATATTAAAAAATAAAGGTCTATCAACAACTAAAAACAAATTTTTAAAAAACCCATCTCAAGCAATTGAAGTAGGTGATGTTCTAAACACATATGTACTTAGAAATGTCAGTTATCATTTTGAGACAGCATTCCCTTTATTTCAGGATTCAGTCTGGATTAGATTTGTTTTGCTATGAGATTGCATCTTGCCTGCCTATGACCTCCAGGCACCCTAAATACTGGCCCCAAATAAATCCAGACCCACAGCCCCAGGAAAAAAAAAATCAACATTTTCAGAGGGCACAACAAGATACATGTTTGCTTAGGACTTTTGCCTTCTTGATTAAATATTTTTTATTCCCTGTCTCCAAAATTGGAGAGCACAATTGAAATACTGCAAGACATAGTATTCCAAGCAGATCTGTGGAGTGGAAACTCAAGGACAGAAGATAATACTGCAGTTATTCCTAGATAACTTTCCAAGATACTCTTTGAGAACACAAACAATAGACCCAGTGTCCACAGAATTGATTTTATGAAACAAAAACAATTGTGTCACATTTCCTAAAAGTGATATTATCATCATTACTCCTCACAGATAATAATAGATGGGTGGACTACTTTAATGTATTTTTAATAAAAGGGTGGTCAGTCCTGGTTTAATGCGGGATGTATTGAATACCAGGCTGACTCACTCCTGTCCTTTGTTGTGCCACTCATGCCCATGCCTAACCCAAGAACACTGCCAGAGGAAGGGCTACTGGTCACTCCCACTGTCCTGGAATTTCTCAAAGGGTTTTGTAGAGCTACACTTTTAAAAGCTGGATGGTTTTAGAAAGTGATCAACAAGCTGCTTTCTGAATGACAGCAGAATCTATCTTCTATTAAGCATGAAGTCAAAATAGAAGCCTTCATGGGATGTTAGTGAAACCTGGAAATTGAATCAAAGGCACCAAAATGTGGGATTATGTCACACAAAAGACTTTTTTATTAATCCTCCCAAAAAACTAATTGGATATGTGATTCTACTAAGTGATAGTGCTAATCATAGATTCACTCAAGGTCTAAACTCAGTTCAAGACAAGCTAAATTGCATTATTTTTGTTGTTGTTGTTGTTGTTTTTTGGTACCGGGGATTGAACTCAGGAGCACTCCACCACTGAGCCACATCCCCAGCTCTATTTTGTATTTTATTTAGTAACAGGATCTCACCGAGTTGCTGACCAACTCACTTTTGGTGAGGCTGGCTTTGAATTCATGATCCTCCTGCCTCAGTCTCCAGAGCCACTAGGATTACAGGCATGTGCCACTGTACCTGGAAAAATTGCATTTTAAAACATTATTTATTGACTTACACTTTCTGATTTAATTCCTCAATTGTGTTTCCTTTGCAATGGTTAAAAAATAAGTTTTTTTTTTTTTTTCTCCTGGAATACCAATAGAATCCCTTGAGAAATACTGTACTACTTGAAATGAATCAGGGTTAACTAAGAGCAGAAAGGTAGGGGTGTATACTCTAAGGAGTAGGCTGATAGTAGGGAGATGCCTCCTAGTCTTGTCCCAGAAAAAGCCATATATTCTGTTGATTTCTAGTTAGGACATGTTCCATTTGCCTCTCCCTGAGTTGATTCAAAATCGAGCAGTCAGTTGGTGACTGAGATCTACTTTTACATCTGAATGACATATATTGCACTGACTATGCTTCTCATACTTGGGATTTAATACATAATTTTGAGTTCAACCCAATGATTATGCACCTTTGTTGCATTAGTGTTATTTATGACTTCAGAGTGTGTTAGAATCTTTCCGCTACTAGATCACCATACAGCACAACAGTTCAGAAAACTGGAATCTAGCTGCCTGGGTTCAGATCACCTCCTGTGTAACTTTGAATACATTCCTTGACACCAGAAATTCTGTGTCTTTATCTATAAAACAAAAAATCAATAAACATTGATTAAATATAGGCACTCTGATGCAAAAATGGCAAATTTTAATGCTACTCTTTCTTATTTATATTTTGTGGGGTCTAAGACAAATAATTTCTCTATACTTCAAGTTCCTCATTTATGAAATGGCAATGACAATAGTACCCTACCCAAACAGTTCTTTAGTAGACTGCAGTCTAAATTACATACTATGTCAAATTGCTTCTCCAAACTATCATAACACTTTCTACTAGCCCTAAGTATTATAGTTTTGTTTTTGAAAATCTGATAAGAAAACAATGAACTTAAAATATAAAACCCTAACTAGGCAAATTTCTTTTCACTTTAACTTCTATTCATATTCCTTGAAAATTTTTTTTATTGTTAGCTAACTTCTTTGTAATTTTTGAAAGCTTATGTATTACAAATAGTTGCTTTGTCTGATTCAGTCACTCATTCATTTGCTCATCCTACAGACATGTACTGGCGAACACCCGTAATCCCAGCATCTCTGGAGGCTGAGGCAGGAAGAGCACCAGTTTAAGGCCAGACTTATTAATTTAGCAAGAGAATCAGCAACTTGGTGAGATGCTATCTCAAAATTTAAAAAAAATTAAAAAAAGAGCTGGGGATGTAGCTCAGTTGTAAAGCATCCCTGGGTTCAATCCCTAGTACCACCCAAACAAAACAATATCACAAGAACAACAACAAATCTGTGGCACATATTTACTGAAAACTTGAATCAATTTAAAAAAAAAGCACTAATCAATAAGTCCATATTCTGGAGAAAAATAAGACAAGCAAACATTTGGAGAGGAATTGTAGTTTTAACAAGGTTGGTCAGGTAGGCATCATTGAGAAATAACATTTGAGCAAAGATCTAAGGCAGTGAGGAGGCATTCAGATCACTGGGAAAAGAACACATCGAGCATAACAACTAACAAGTAGAAACAAGACAGATAAACCTCATATGCTCAGGAACTGCTAGTAGGCAAGAGATTCAAGTAATGAAAGATGGAGTCCAAGAAGAAATGATGCTCCTGTAGGATATTGTAAAACCTTTGACTTTGAGTAAAATGGGAAGCAATCAGAAAGTTTGCAGCAGATTTGCATGATCTGACTTTTATTTAACAGGACCACCCTGTCTGCTCTATGGAATGCAGACTATTAGGGTCAAAGACAAAAGCACTCAGGCCAAGTGAGAGTTTAATAATTCAGGTAAGAGTTTGCAATATCGACAGTGGTAGCAGTGAGAATATTTCAATGCAAGATATTACAGTAGAGTCATCAGAATTTACTGACAGATTGCATACAGAGTAGTATGAGAATGTACAAGAGGAATTGGGGATGACTCCACAGAGTTTGGCTTGATTATTTGAAAAGATGGGAGTTTACATTTACTTTTATGGTAAAGAAGATGAGAGGCATGGAGTTGAGAGAAAATATGAGGAGTTCAGTTTTGGACAAGATGTTTGAGATGTCTATTTAAGATGTCAAATTTTTTTATTATGTATTTAAATAGAAATACTGTGTCAGAAATTAGGTATAAGAAACCAGATTTCAGTGCAGAGGTCCAGACTAGAAATGTACTTGTAGGAGTCAGTCAAATGAGGGTGCACTTAACTTTGGATGAGAATTCCAGGGGAGAAGGTGTTAGTAAAGATATTTTGAGGATGAAGCCCTGCACCAATTCAGTACTAAAAGTTCAAGGAAATAAGTAAACAACAAGCAGAGGCCATGGAGAAAGAGAGGCCAGTGAATTAGATGAACTTTCAGGAGAAAGCAGAGATGTGGGAGCCAAGTTAAGAAGTGATTCAAGAAAAGAATGTCTAGGCTGGTGTTAGGTCAAGTGAGCTGAGCTCTTAGTACCAATGGCTGAATTTTGTAAGATTAGATAGAAGTCAGAGTGAATACAACAAGAGAATGTCAGCAGTGAAATCAAAGGCTTGATTAGAGAAAATTCAAGACAGAAGGAAGAAGAAACAATAGGTTAACAACCATTGCTAAAGATTTTGCTGTAATGAAGAGCAAGTGATGTTACACTAGCTTGAGGGTGTTTGGAATCCGTAGGGGATTTTTTTTTTAAATGAGAGAAATTAGAGCACATATGTATTTTAGAGGGAAAATTAATGATGTTGGATATAGAAGGAAAACTGGAATTCCTCTTTTAAAGGTTGAAAGAGAATACAATATACTAAAGGTTTGCTTTGGATGCACAGAAAGAAAATTATTAGAAATAGGAGAATAAAAAGGCACTGATGTTGATAGGTGGGTACTTATGAAAGTGGGAAATTCTGCAATTTCCCATGTAATCAGTTCTGTTCTTACAAGGAAATAGAAAGCAAAGATTGTCAGTTGAATGTGTATAGAGTCTGAAAATAAAAGAAAAATTGCGAGGAGAGAGCCAGGAGAGTGAGAGAGTAAATGAAAATGCAAAGTGACTGTTGAGTAAAATTAAGACCCATTTGAAGCCAGTGGCCATGAACATGAACAAAACCTATAGGTATAGGTTGAATATTTTCTTTTTCAGCATTCATGTGCATAGGCACACAGGTGTGTGATGTGGGAAAAGGTGGATTTAACACAAATTGGGGTTCTGAATAACAAAGAAAGAGGTCAAGGAAGTTAAAGGTGAATGACAACATGCAGTGGTTGACCATGGAATTTATCTGGCAAAGGAGGGAATTGAGATTTTTTTTTAATGGCAATAATGATAAATTATAGTTCCTAGGAGTAGTCAAAGATGATTAGAGTTTGAGTATTTTGCAGATGTGGACTGAAAGAAAAAATGTAATGATTAGTGAGTCATGCATAAAAACAGGTCAGTAATGGTTAACATAAGATAAAAGGAAATAAAAGAAATACATTTTCCCTGATTTATTAATATATTTGTCAGCATTAAAATGGATAAGTGTTACTAAGTGATATCTCAGGTTCCAACAGCTTGTGTTTGGTCATCAAACACAAAGGAGTGGTGGCATGTAATGAGAAGAATAGAAATTGAGTGGAGAATAATTTTCTTTGTTGATTGAGTAATTAACCCTTTTAAAGACTTTACTGCATATATTTTGGCAGGTACAGAAATTTCTCATGTATCCCTGAATAACTTCTCACATCGCACAATTGTTACAATTGATTTATCCACATTGGTACATTCAGTTCATTGACACATCTTTAACATGCAACCTCCATAATTTACCTTAGAATTTATTCTCAGCATTGTAGGTTCTGCAGGCTTGGTCAAATATATAACATGTATTCATCATTATGGTATCATAAAGAGTATTTCCACTGCTTTTAAAAAAAAAAAGATGCACTCTTTATCAATGCAGTTTTATCAGCCCTTCAATTCCATGGGTTAAGAATTCAGAGATCTTCAAATTCAAACAACTGATGATCAAATAATTCATCATTATGGTATCATAAAGAGTATTTCCACTGCTTTTAAAAAAAAAAATATGCACTCTTTCTTTATCAATGCAGTTTTATCAGCCCTTCAATTCCATGGGTTAAGAATTCAGAGATCTTCAAATTCAAACAACTGATGATCAAAATATTAGAGAAAAAAAGAGTAGAATAGAAAAAAGACAAATTACTCCTATCTTGAACAATTATAGACATTTTCCTTGCCATTTTCTCTAAACAATACAGCACAACAACTATTTCCATATATACTGTAATAGGTTCTATGAGTAATCTAGAAATAATTTAAATATACAAAGGGATATTCATAGGTTATATGCATATACTACATAATTTGTAAATAAGATACTTGAGCGAATATGGTATTTGCAGAATGGGAACAAGGAATTACCTGGGAATCAATCCCTCTTGATATCAAGGGATAACTGTATTCTCTCTTGAAAACTTGCCATTAGAGAATATGCACTGGAAAACACTATACTTGTTGAAACTTTCCCTGTCTGTATATCCACCCATTAACTGTGCTTTATCATCTACCTATACTTGGTTATTATTGTATTTTATTATGCTTCATTTTGATCTTATATAAAATTCTTATATATAGTTTAATGCATTAGTAGCATGCCTTCAGACATCCATATAGGCATTTTTGAAAGCTGGAAAGAAACATTTCTACAAGTTGACATTCTTAAACTTTTAAATGTGATGTCAAACCTGTCATTGGTATGAACTTCAAAACAGAGACATTCAAAAAAGACCAGTGTTAAGAATGAATCTTGGGGCTGGGGATTTGGCTCAAGCGGTATCGCGCTTGCCTGGCATGTGTGCGGCCCGGGTTCGATCCTCAGCACCACATACAAACAAAGATGTTGTGTGTGCCGAAAACTAAAAAAATAAATATTAAAAACTCTCTCTCTCTCTCTCTCTCTAAAAAAAAATGAGTCTTGATTTGGTTGTTAATTAAAAATTATACATAGTATTTCTTTGGTTTGAGTAACAGATTATCACGCCCATTCTTACTCTTTTATAGAAATATTAATCTCTTGACTTAGTTACTTCTTGAATAAATGTCTAAAAAATTTGAAGCGTATCCATTTCTTTTTACCTTTCTATGTGGTTGATGGAAAACAGTTTACATCTTTGTGCACATAATTCTTGGCTTTCTTTCCATTCTAATCAATGATCAATAAAATTTCTATTCTTTTTATTTTATTTTTTTATTATTAGTTGTTCAAAACATTACAAAGCTCTTGACATATCATATTTCATACATTTGATTCAAGCGGATTATGAACTCCCATTTTTACCCTGTGTACAGATTGCAGAATCACATAGGTTACACATCCACTTTTTAACATACTGCCATTCTAGTGTATGTAAAATTTCTATTCTTAAGATGAAATTAATCAATTATTCACACAGGTCATCTCAGAACTGATCTATTACATGTTTTCCAAAAGCAGAATGACAAAAAATGGGTCATAGTTAGTATTAGGAAATAAATATCATTTTTCACTGCCTAGAACCTGTGCCAGTCAACCCTCTGCATGGAGCAGCAACCCGAAAGACCAAGAATTGGCTTAGAGCCAGGGGTAGGAGGTGGCTCAGCAGTGGGTGATGGCTGCTATCCAACCACTTCAGCCAAGAAGCCCTGTGAAAGCTTAAGAGAGGATGATGAAGAAGAGGGAAATTGACAGAGGATGGGGCTTACTTGACTGCCACTATCCTGGCTTATCTATGACTGGTGAATGACACTTGTGGGTACTGGCATGATTATGTTCTAGAGGATGCCTTCATGATCCCATTACATGCAAATGCCTTGAGCTCATTAAATGAACCTCTCCCTCCCTCCCTCCCTCCCCCCCCACACAAAATAATAATAATAATAATAATAATTATTATTATTATTATTATTATTATTATTAATTTGCTGGTCCCTGCTTTCTTGGAGATGGGATTCTTTTTGTTGTTGTTGTTGTTGGGGAAGCAAAATTCAATTTTTACTTTTTAATTGGTTATTTTTAGGTATACAATAACAATAGGATTCATTTTGACATAATTATAAAAGCATGGAATATAATTTGTTCTAATTCAGTCTCCAGTACGGGAACCCTTTCCTTCCCTTTCTCCCTCACCCTGTTTCCTTCTCTCTACTCTCCTGATCTTTCTGCTATTTACTTCTGTTTTGTTTTTTCAGTGTCATGTATATGTACATGATGGTGAAATTTACTGTAGTATATTCATATATGTACACAGTAAATTTGGGTCAGATTCAATCCACTATCTTTCCTATCTCATCCTTCTTGCTTTCCCTTCTTTCTTCCTTGGTCTACTACACTGATTTTACTTCTATTCTTTTTTATTTATCCCCTACTCCCTTATTTTGGATTAGCTTCCACGTATCAGAAAACATTCAAACTTTGATCTTTTGGGACTACCTTATGTCACTTAGCATGATAGTCTCCAGTTTCATTCATTTACAGCAAATGTCATAAAGTCATTATCTATGGATGAGTAAAACACACACACACACACACACACACACACACACACACACACACACACCATTTTCTTTATCTACTCATCTGTTGAAAGACATCTCAGTTGGCCCCATAGCATGGCTATAGTGAATTGTGCTGCTATAAACTTTGATGTGGCTGGATCTGTAGTATGCTGATTTTAAATCTTTTGAATATACATCAAGGAGTAGAATAGACAGGTAATATTGCTTTTCCATTCCTAGATTTTTGAAGAATCTCCATACTGCTTTCCAGAGTGGTTGCACTAACTTGTAGTCCCACCAACTACATACAAATGTACCTTTTTCCCCCACATCCTCGCCAACATTGTTTCTTGTATTCTTGGTAACTGCCATTTTGACTGGAGTGAAATGGAATCTTAGAAAAAATGGAGATTGAAATTATAGTAATTGCTAGAGATGATGAACATGTTTTCATATATTGCTGACCATCTGTATTTTTTCATTTGAGAAGTGTCTGTTCAGTTCTTTTGTCCACTTATTTATTGGGGTTTTTTGTTTGTTTGTTAAGTTTTTTATAATTATTTGTATATCCTGCTTATTAATGCCCTATCTGAGGAACAGGATTTTCTCCCACTTTATTGACTCTTCAATTCTTAATTAGTTTCTTTGCTGTAAAGAAGATTTTTAATTTGATTCCACCCACCTATTAATTTTTATTTTATTTCTTGCACTTTAGGGGTCTTGTTGAAAGTCTTGTTCCTGAGCTGACATGTTGGAATGTTGGGCCTATATTTTCTTCTAGCAGTTGCAGGGCTTCTGGTCAAATTCCTAGATTTTTGATCCACTTTGACTTGACTTTTGTGCAGGGTAACAGATAGGGGTTAAATTTCATTCTATGACATATGTATTTCCAGTTTTCTCAGCACCATTTGTTAAAAAGGAGTTTTCCAATGTGTTTTTGGCACCTTTGTTTAGTATCAGGTAGCTGTATTTATGTGGGCATGTCTCTAATTATTTTATTCCTTTGGTCTTAGTGACTGTTTTGTGCCAATACCATGCTGTTTTTTCTGTAGTATAATTTGAGATCCTAGAGGTAAAATTCTTGATGATAACATTTTCTTGTATTGATTGTTATTATCTAAAGCCATAAATGGAAGGATAATTTTTTTATATTATTTGATGTATTAAAATCAGTAGAAGAGAAATACAAAAGTGTGGGTCCATTGTCATCATCTAAAAAAAATATTTCAAAAGATTCTCTACAACAGTATTCTTTAATGTGTGTTTCAGATATATAACTGCCTGGGAGAGTTCTTGATTATTCTTACCCATCAGATTTGACAGTGGGGGAGAGGTAGCACTGAGAGCTTTGGATTATTAGAAAAGATGAAGAATACTGGAACACATAAAATAAATAAACAGGAAAATAAAATAGAACATTTGGAATCAAAATGTAGTACTGAAGATTTAAAGTAGAACAGTGTGACAAGGTGAGAGGGAAGAAAGGAAAGCATAAATAATCCATAAATTCACCTGAATATTTTGAGGAAAAAAAATGAAGAATTTCCCAACTGTTAGCTATTACACAATCGAAAGCAGATCCAGTAAAATAATGGATTTCTTTCAAGCAATGTTGTTTTACAAAAGACAGAGAAGAATTGATGGTTTAACTCTAAAAATCTGTAACATCAAAATTATATTATTGCAATAAAGCTAAATAGACAAAAGAGATCTACTGTAGCCATATAAAATGTGGGGAAATTATCTATTGCTCATACAAAAACATTTCTAAATTTTACCTTAATGCCAAATAGAAAATTGACCTTTTTAATTATTTTTATTCACTGGTATCATTTTATGAAGATGGATAAGAAGTATTAGAGGGTTCCCAGAAGTCAAATTTCTTAACAACTAATATAACTTATATGTATTCCATTAGGCAGAAAATGTTAGTCTAAGGGAAACCAATGTTAGTCTAAAAGGGAAACCAATAGATTAAAGGAAAGGGTTCCAGAGAGAGGAGAAGGGTGAGGGCATGGGAAAATAGCAGTGAATACAATCTAACAAAGTATGCTATGTCCATGTAAAAATATACCAACATGGATCTCATCTCACATATAATAATAATTTACTAGTTACAATAATAATAACAACAACAACAATAATAAAAGAGATTAGCAGAATGGGCAATCAGGCTAGATGGAGCGAGGAGGGGCAGGAAAAGGAAGGGAAAGGGGAATGAGATTGATCAAATTATGTATGTGCATGTACAAATGTAGCATAATGGATAAAACAATTATGTACAATTATAATGCACCAATAAAACAAGAAAATGTCAGCCTACTGAAAAATAAATGAATTTATGTTGTCATTAATGTATGAAAAAAGGGATGGACAATGATTAAGGCAATCAATGTGACTAGAATGTGAGGCTTCTCATTAATCATAGCCTAGCCAGATTTCGACATGAACAAATGCATCATCTTTAATTTCATAGTTACCTTCCAATCCAAACAGAGCAAAACACACCAGTAAGCCATTTAAAATAGTTGGATTAGGTCACTGAATTTTTTGGTCAAACCCTTTCCTTTGAAGACAATGGATTTCTTCATAGGAAACTCCTGTTGGCAGGCCTACTTTTGAATACTGCCCACTGGTTTTTGGATCTTCCCTAAAGGGAAAAATGCCCAACTACCCTAAAATAGTCCTTTCTTTTTGAGGTAGCATTATTAGAATATAAAATACAATATTTTCCACTGTTTCTGACCTTAGAGGGAAAGCCTTCAACATTTTGTTACAGCATGTTTGCTACTAGATTTTTAGAGATACACTTTTATCAGATTAAAGGAATTCCTTTTTATTCCTAGTTGGCTAAGAATTTTATGTAAAATTTTGAACGTATTCACATGTTTAATCATCAAAGTCTCATATGGTTTTTCTTTTTTATTCTGTTAATGTGGTGAATTACATTGATTGATTTTTTTATAAATCTTAAATCACTTGTGTATTATTGCAATTAACCCAATTTGGACATGATGTCTTTTCATTGCTATAAAACACTGAATGATCATTTTTAATATTTAATTTAGGATTTTTGAATCAGAGAGATTGGCCAGTGGTATCCTTATGTGCATTTTCCTTATCAACTCTTGGTAATGAGAGGATGCTGGCCTCAGGAAGAAAGCTGAGAAGTGAGACATGTTTTATATTCTCTGGAAGTTTATCTAAGGTTACTGTTATTTTTATCATTAACTATTAAGTAAAAACTCAGTAATGAATTTCATTTCTTGAGAAAGCTTGGTAAATGATACACAGGATTCTATGATGTTTTTGTAATTTCCTGTATGTCTATAGTAACTTAATATATTTTAAAAATTCACTAGGGAAAACATCTGTGTTTTGGAGTTGTACCCTATCTCTCCAATGGTATTGAGTTGCATATTCAATTCCTTTATAGGTAGGGGAATTTTCAAATTTTCTATTCCTTCTGTATCAATTTTGCACAATTTTTTTTTCATTTTTACATACTTTTGCATAGTGTTGTCCATAATACCAATTTTCTCTTACCAATGTCTGCGAGACCCATGATAATGCTTCCATTCAACCCTGATGCTGTGGTGTTTGCTTTTGCACTGCCCTTTCTCTTTACTGGTCTTGCCATTTGAGCATCATTTTATTTGTCTTCACTGAAAATGACATTTTGCTTTACTGATACCTTACATTAAAATTTTATTCCATTGATTTTAGCTCAAGTATTCCTTTCATTGTTGTATTTTAATTATTGTTTTTTTTTTATATTGGGTTTAATTGCTCTTTTTTCCTTATCATTAGATTCTGCTCAAGTGTTTCATCATATCTAACAAATAAATATAAATTTCTGTTATGTTTTAGCTGGATCTCACATGTTTGTGATGTTTTCAATATAATTCAGTTAAAAATATTTTCCAAATTTCATTGGAGTTATTTTTAACACCTGGGTTAGTTAAGGAATATTTTCTAATACTTGATTAGTTTTTGGTTAAATCATGCTGTGGTGAGAGAATATACTCTGTATGATTGCATTATTTGAAATGTTTTGAAACTTGTTTAATGATCAGTGTTTGACTTAATTGGTGAATTTTCAACATGAGTGAGAAACATGTCCATCTATCAATTGCTGATATAGTATTCTATATTGATTTAGTTGACACTAGGATTAATTAATTGTGTGGATGTATCCTTAATCAATTGTTTTCCTTTGTTACTCAGAGAGACAAGTGGTAAAATCTGCAACTATAGTTATGTATGTTTCTATGATTTCTACCAGTTCTATCCATTTTTGCATTAGATAGTTTGATACATGTTTTATTTAATTTTTCACTGCTGTGACCAAAATACCTGATATAAACAACTTAAAGGAAGAAAGATTTATTTTGGTTACAGTTTAAGAGCTTTTAATACATGGTCATTCCTTTGGGCTTGAGGTTGGGCAGAAAATAATGGCTGAAGTGTGTAATACAGATGAACTGCTCACTTCATGGCAACTGGGAAGCAAAAACAGAGAGAGGAAGGAACCAGGAACAAAATGTAGTACCCAAGGGAACACCCTCAAGGACCTACAACCTTCAACTGGTTCCCACAGTCTTCACCACCTCCCAATTGTCCATTCAGCTATCAAAGAATTAATCCATTGATGAGGTCAGAGAGCTCATGATCTAATCACTTCCCAATAATTCTAGCTCTGAATATGACTGCTCTCTAGAGATGGAGCCTTCAACACGTGACTTCTGGAGGATATTTCAAATGCAAACTATACCAATAATATGATACTTTGTAGTTACAAACTTTAAATTAGTATGTGGCTTATTACAGGTGACCTCACTAGTCACTATTAAATATCTCCCTTTATTTGTATTAAAGCTTGCCTTATCTAATCCTAGTATATCTATACTAACTATATTTTAATTAAATGTATGATATACATTTTTCCAGAGGTTTTCTTTTATCCTTTATGCATTTTTATATTTAATATTTGTCCTTTTCTAAGAGCCATATTTATATTTAAATGGGGGCATTTAGGATATTAACATTTATTGTAATATCTAATGTACTTTAAATTTGCATCTTACTATTTGTCATCAAAATGTGTCCCTTGTGTTACTTTTATTTTTTTCCAATTTCCTTTATTTATCAATTTTTATGCTGATGATTTTTAAATATAAACACATAAAACAGCAAAATTAGAACTTACCAAAACTGACTCAAAAGTAAATCTAAATAGATCTATAACCATTAAAGTAAATAACCCACTTGAATCAAAGTGTGGAATATGATATGTCAAGAAATTTGTAATGTTTTGAACAACCCACAATAAAAAATTTAAAAAAAAAAAAAAAAAAAGTAAATGAAACGGTTGTTTAAAAGAAACCACAAAAATAAACACCTTTTCAGAGAGTTTACAACAAATTTTACCTACCTTGCCTTAAAAAACAAAAAATGAGAGACTCTATACCACGTTTTTATTATAACACTAATGTTCAAACCATAAAATAAATTATGAGGAAGGAAAAATACAGGTCAATTATTACTTATGAGTACAAATGCAAAATCATAATAAAATATTATCCAAAAAATTTGTCAAAATACACTCAACTATCATGTAAAAATATATAAAAATTGATCCAATTAATAAAAAAGGAAAAATAACACTAATTTGTTATTAAAATCCAAGAGATGATCGTTAAATTACTTTTTAAATTAAATGAATTTTAATCTATTTTACTACTTTGACATTAACTTTGAAAATATTGTTTACTCTATTCACAAAATAATTAATGATGAAAAATTGAAATATTCTCCATATATTCACATAATGCATATAATTATATCTAATACCCAGTTATATTCAGATGTTTATGTTACTACAACAAAATACCTTAAATTACATAATTTATAAAGAGCCAACATTTATGTCTCACACTTCTGGAGACTAGAAAGTAACAAGACCAAGCACCAGCAAGTTTAGTGTCTGGTGAGTCTCTAGTCCATGATGGTGCTTGAACATTGTGTCCTCACATATTGGGGTGAAGGGAAGAGCCTAACCTAGTCTTTTACAAGGCACTAATCTATCCATGAGGATGAGCCCACATGATTTCATCACTTCAATAATGCCCCCCCAATACCAATACAATGATATTAAGTTTTAATAGTCACTTTCCTTAACACAATAAACAATAAAACTGATCACAGGTAATATTAAAACCATTCCTCAGAAAATAAAAACAAGACAAAGATTCATGCTACCATCAATCCTACCAGACATTGTTTGAAGACCTCAGGCAGTTCAGGAAGAAAAGAAAAAGAAATGGAAGGTAAGAGAGTTAGAACTGATAAAATAAAACTCATCAAGTATGGTCTATATGAAAATTCAGATAATTTATTATCAAACTATAACTAGTGAAAAAGATTGGCAGAAATCAATGCCTTACCAACATTTAGAAAATATAACTTAAAAACATATTATCCCAATACCAACAAAATGTAAAATGTGTATGAACCATTATAACAAATGTGTAAAAACCTGAAATATTTATAAAGTTCTATCAAACAACTTTTTTTAAGTGCTTTATGAACAGAAAAATACTGCAATTTCCTGGACTGAGAGACTTGACATCACAAATAAGGCAATTCCACTCAAAATTAATACAATTTATATTCAAATTCTAACTGAATTTTTGCTGGGTGGGATTTTTAGGTGGACCCTTGTACTCATATGGAAGAAAAAAGTCTAGCTATAGAAGGAAATTTTTTTTAAAAAAATTGATTTACAAATACAGGAATGGTTGCAGATTAGCATGAGACAGCATTTCTCTTAGCTTAGCTACCAGGAACTCAAACAGTGGGAATACCATGTCTTCCCCAGGTTGAGAGTAAAACTCCTGAGCCTAGCTAAAACAGAGATAGTTCAATCAGATATTCAAAAGAAAGAAAAAAACAAAAACCTCTCCATGGTGTTTATCAATCATCCATGATCCAGGAGCCATTTGGGGACTGAGCTTGGCAGAGCCTAAGGAAACTGGACACTCATATCCATGAGTTTTCACCCAGGATTACACAGGTTAGAAAGGCTGGAAAGAGCTGGGCTCTCCCCAGCTCCATGAGCCCAGAGGCTTTGCGGGATCTGATGGGACTGGTGACAGTGGGTAGGATTCAGAAGGTTGGAAGAGTATGTGAGGGCATTTTGCTCTCAGCTTTCCCAGCCACCTTTCCAGCACCCACTGGTTTCCTTTCCTGGCACCAGCCTGGTCTCTGACCCTCTCCCCCTTAGTTTGGCATCTATCAGTTCTCAAGTCCCACTAGTTCCAGCATCAGTCTGACATTCAATGGGGTACTCTTACTTCCCAGTCTCCCAACACCTCCCTAGCCTTGTCCCTGCCCATTGCTCATAGCTTTGCAATCCAGCATGCACTACACAGTGCCCAGCCTTGATCCACTCAGCATGAGACAACAGGGTCCCCATTGTGTGGTGATCTAAATCGCTCCACACTCCAAATAGCTGCTGGACCCACCAGTCAAGTGCACAGTTTTGTTGCTGACTGCAGGTCCAGGTGCCCACCTGCATGTTCTGGTGTCCAGCTTTGATTCTCCCTAGGCAGAACAGCTGGACCCCAGATGTAGCCAGGCCCCAACTGACACCACAAGCAGCTCAGCCACTGGACCTGCCCAATCCATTATGCAGGCTTGTGACCAACTAGCAGGTCCCAGCCCCCAGCCCTCAGTACCAGCTGGGAGAGAATTGCCTACCCACAAATTGGAAAGGGCAGAGGCTGGAGAGATTTGAGTTAGAAAACTGAATCAGAGACCAGAAATCGTGAGGTTCATAGGTGATATAGTGGACTAAGAATAGGCTCCTACACCACATGAGTGGAACCTAAAGGTGATTCCTGGGGTTCAATTTTCCAACATAGACCAGAAATTCCTGGGCCTTGAAGGTATACTGACTTAAAATCTTCAGAACAATTGGCATTCATCAAAGGACTAGAACATGCCCAAGCCTACAACCCATCTCCAGGAATTCCACTTCCAGGATTAAGACTCTCACCCTAACAACCTCACTCACCCTGAGGGCAGAGCAAACATAAAACTACAGACAATCCCACCTAATTGATGAGAAGGGAAACTAAGAAACTTTTGAACTCCAACAGAAGAAAAATTTTTCACTTTTTCATCAAGAACTTACTTATTCTTTTTTTAACCTCAGATTTTTACCATTTTTGAAACCAACTATTTTTCATGCATCAGTTTATTGAGGACTCCAATATCCAAATAGTATATTTAGCCATGTTTTACATTCTTTTATTTATACCTTTTTCTTTCTATTTTTAATTTTTAAAATTTTATCATAATATATACACATTATAATACATATATAATATATATATATATATATATATATATATATATGAGCATTTATCTTGATTCTCTTTCTTTTCTCCTAATAACCAATCTTGATAATTCCCTCTTTCACTCTTTCTATAATTTTTTACTTCTATCTGCTCTCCTCCTTCTTCATAAACATTATATCCTACAACACTTCTGTTCTTTGTCTACCATCTAAAATTATAAACCCTTTTTCAAAATACTGTTTTTATTGTAGGCAATATCTGAACACATCATTTCTGTTTACTGAAACAAAACTGTAGAGGTCACAGTAGAGGCTGTTTGATTTAAGGCTATATATTTTTTTGCATTTGTTGCTATTATTATCTCTCTTCCCCTTAAAGGCAAAATACTGGAAACTTTCAAGGACACTATAAGTCTACAGGGTAGAAAATGTATTGCCTCAGATCCACCTGGTAGATACACAAACAGTATGAAAAAACAAGAGAACAAATCACTCCAAACAAACCAAGATGTGCCAATAATAAAATCCAATGTCAGAGAAGGCGTTCAGAATGTAGTTATGTAGTTAAACTGATCTGTGAGGTAAATGACAATGTATGGAGTAAAATCAGAGATAAAGTGATATTTTACCTCCTGAATTTTAATAAAGAAATAGAGGTTCTGAAAAGACATTAAGCAGTAATCCTGGAAATGAAAGAATCAATATACCAAATTAAAAATTCAAAAGAAAGCATCACCAATGGACTAGACAACTTGGAAGACAGACCCTCAGGCAATGAGACAAAATATATAATCTGAAAATAAAGTTAAAAGAGATGTTAAGAAGGGCTGGGGATGTGGCTCAAGCGGTAGCGCGCTCGCCTGGCATGTGTGCGGCCCGGGTTCGATCGTCAGCACCACATACCAACAAAGATGTTGTGTCCGCCGAGAACTAAAAAATAAATATTAAAAAAAAATCTCTCTCTCTCTCTTTAAAAAAAAAGAGATGTTAAGAAACCATGAACAGAACTTCTAAGAAGTATGGAATAACATAAAAAGACCAAATTTAAGATTTATCTGGATAGATGAAGATGTGGAGATACAAACCAAAGGAATGCACAATCAATAACATCAGAAAATTTTCCAACAAAAAGAATGAAATGAAAAATCAAATACAAAAGGCTTACAGGAACCCAAATGTTCAAAACTATAAGACTCACATCAAGGTACATTATAATGAAAATGCCTGACATAAAGAATAAGGATAGAATTTTAAAGCCTCCAAGAGAAAAATATCAGATTATGTATAGGGGGAAACCTATTTAGATCTCAGCTGATTTTTCAACCCAGACCCTCAAACCTAGGAGGTGCTAGAATAATATATACCAAGCTCTGAAAGAAAATGAATGCCAAACACAAGTCCTATATCCAGTAAAATTAAGCTTCAGATTTGAAGATGAAATAAACATTCTATGACTATCAAAAGTTAAAAGAATTCACAAAAAGAAGGCCTGCACTACAGAACATTTTCTGCAAAATATTCCATGAAGATTAAATGAAAACCAAAGAGTGAAAACCAGCAAAGGGAGGAACTACACTGAAGGAATAGTCAATCAAAGGAGAAACTAAGTAAAATTAAAAACCAGAAATAAACCAAAACGACTGGGAATACTAATCACATCTCAATATAACCTTGAATGTTAATGGCCTAAACTCATCAATGAGAAGACATAGACTAGTAGATTAGATTTTTTTAAAAAAGGACCCAATAATATGCTATCTCCAAGAGACTTACCTCATTGGCAAAGACATCCACAGACTGAATGTGAAAGGATGGGAAAACACAAATCACTCACATGGATCACCTAAACAAGCAGGGTTTTCTATCCTCATATCTGATAAAGTGGACTTCAAGCCAAAGTTAATCAAAAAGGACAAAGAAGGACATTTCCCACTGCTTAAGGGAATTATTCATCAACAAGACATAACAATCGGAAATATTTATGCCCCCCAAAATGGAGCATCTATGTACATCAAACAAATCCTTCTCAATTTCAAGAATCAAATAGACCAAAACACAATAATAGTGGGTTACTAACACACCTCTCTCACTATTGGGTAGATTTTCAAAAAAAAAAATTAAGCAGATATAGAAATTAAGAAGATATAGAATTAAATAATACAATCAATGATTTAGACCTATATAGAATATTTCATCTATCAACAAGCAAATACTCTTTCTTCTAAGCAGCACATGTATTCTTCTCTAAAATAGATCATATCTTATTCCACAAAACAACTCTTAGCAAATACAAAAAAAATAGATATAGTACCCTGCATTCTATCAGATGATAATGAAATGCAATAAGAAATTTATAGACTAAGAAATAGAAGCTTCTCTATCATTTGGTGACTAAATAATACGCTGTTGAACAACAAATAGATAGCAGAAGAAATTGGGGATGAAATAAATAGAGATAAATGAAAATGGCTATAAATCACATCAAAATCTCTTGGACACTATGAGAGTAGTGCTAAGAGGAAACTTCACTACATTGATCTCACTCATTAAAAGAACAGAATGTCAATGAATAAATTACCTAACATTATATCTCAAAACCTTAGAAAAAGAAGAACAAATCAACACAAATAGCAGTAGAAGACATCATTAAAATCAGAGATGAATCAATAAAATTGAAACAAAAGAAACAATTGAAAAAATTGACAAAAGTTGTTTACTTGAAAAATATAAATAAAATTGATAAAACCTTAGCTACACTAATGAAGAGAAAGAGAAAATTCCAATTATTTAACTTCATGATATAAAAGGAAATATCATGACAGACACTACTGAAATACATAAGAGGATCAGAAAATATTTTGAAAATTTATATTCTAACAAAATAGAAAATTCTGAAGACATTGACAAATTTGTAGAGATACATGACTTACCCAAACTGAATCATGGAAGACATACATGATTTAAACAGATCAATTTCAAATAATGAATTAGAAGACGCCATCAAAAGCCTACCAATTAAGAAAAGCCCAGGACCAGATGGATTCTCAGCTGACCTTCAAATAAGAATTAACACCAATACTCTTCAAATTATTCCATGAAATAGAAAAGGAGGGGACCCTTCTAAACTCATTATATGCAGCTAGTATCACCCTGAAAACAAAACCAGACAAAGATACATCAATGAAAGAAAATACATCAATGAAAGAAATACAAGGATGGTTTACCATACAGAAATGTATAAACATAATTCATCACATCAATAAACTTAAAGACAAAAGTTATGTGATCATCTCAATATATACAGAAAAGGCACTTGACAAAATATAGCATCTTTTCATGCTCAATTTTTTTTAGAACACTAGAAGAATTAGGGTTAGTAGAAACATACTTAAACACTATAAAAGATATTGTTACTATTTAGATGTAAGGTTCCCCAAAAGCCCATGTGTGAGACATTGCAAGAAGGTTCAGAGAAGAAATGATTGGGTTTTGAGAGCCTTAACCCAATAAGTGATTCAACCCCCTGCTAGGGATTACCTGAGTGGTAACTGAAGGCTGTTAGGGTCTGGATGGAGGTGGTGGGTCACTGAGGCATGCATGGCTTTGGGGTAGATATTTTATATCTTGGAGTCTCTCTCTGCTTACTGTTCATCATGAGAGCTGCTTCCCTCTGCCAAACTCTTCCACCATAATGTCCTGCCTCACCTTGAGCCTTGAGGAATGGATCCTACTGTCTATAGATTAAGACCTCGAAACCGAGAGCCCTAAATAAACTTTTCCTCCTCTACAATTCTGCTGGTTGGCTCACAACAGAGAAAAAGCCGAGTAAAATAGCTATATATGTAAACCCAAGGCCAAAATCATTCTAAATGGAGAAAAAAAAATGAAAGAATTCCCTCTGAGAACTGGAAAAAGACAAGGATGTCCTCTTTCACAACTTTTATTCAACATTGTCCTTGAAACTCTAGCCAGAGCAATTATAGAGGAGAAAGAAATTAAAAGGATATGGATAGAAAAAGAAGAACTCAAACTATCACTATTTAGAGATAACATGATTCTATATTTATAAGATCCAAAAATTCCACCAGAAAACTTATAGAACTAATAAATGAATTCAGCAAAGTAGCAGGATATAAAATTAACACCCATGAATCAAATGTGTTCCTATGCATCAGTGATGAACCAAGTGAAAGAGAAATTAGAAAAATTTCAAAATAGCCTCAAAAAAACAAAATATTTGGAAATCAATCTAACAAAAGAGCTGAAAGACCTCTACAATGACAATTACAGAACTCAAAGAAAGAAATTGAAGATGGCCTTAGAAGATGGAAAGATCTCCCAAGCTCTTGGATAGGCAGCATTAATGAACATTGTCAAAATTGCCATCCTACAAAAATCTTTATACAGATTTAATGAAATTCCTATTAAAATACCAATGGCATTCTTCATAGAGTTAGAAAAAGCAATCATGAATTTCATTGGGATAAATAAGAGACCCAGAATAGCCAAAGCAATTCTTAGCAAGAAAAGTGAAACAGGAAGCATCACAATACTACCAGACTTTAGTTTATACTACAAAGCCATAGTAAAAAAAAAATCATGGTATTGGCACCAAAACAGATGTGTAGACCAATGGTACAGAATAGAGGACACAGAGGCAAACCTATATAAATACAGTTATCTCATACTAGACAAAGGTGTCCACAACATACATTGGAGAAAAGATAGTCTCTTCAACAAATGGTGTTGGAAAAATTGAAAATCCATATGTAGCAAAATGAATTTAAAGCCCTATCTCTCACCCTACATGAAACCCAACTCAAAATGGATCAAAGACTTAAGCACCAGAACAGAGACCCTGCAGCTAACAGAAGAAAAAGCAGGCCCAAATCTTCACCATGTTGAGTTAACAAGATGCCTAAAGTACAAGAAGTAAAATCAAGAATCAATAAATGTAATGAAATCAAACTAAAATGCTTCTTCTCAGCAAAAGAAACAATAACATAAGGAGAGAGCCTACAGAATGGAAAAATATCTTTACCATATGCACCTCTGATAGAGCTTTCATATCCAGGATATATAAAGAAATCAAAAAACTTAACACCATAAAAAACCAAATTGCCCAATCAATAAATGGGCTAAGGAACTAATCAGACACTTCATAGAAGTAATACAATTTATGTACAAATATATGAAACACTGTCAACATCTCTAGCAATTAGAGAAATGCAAATCAAAACTACACTGAGATTCCATGTCAATCCAGTCAGAATGGCAATCATCAAGAATACAAGCAACAATAAGTGTTGGTGAGGATGTGGGAGGAAAGGTACACTCAGACATCGCTGGTGAGTACAAATTGGTGCAACCACTCTGGAAAGCAATATGGAGATTCCTCAGAATCTTGGAATGGAACCACTGTTTGACCATGTTATCATACTCTCGGTTTATACTCAAAGGACTTAAATACTACAGGGATTAAATACTACATACTACAGGGATGCAGCCATATCAATGTTTATAGCAACTCAATTCACAATAGCTAAATGGAACCAACCAAGGTGCCCTTCAACAGATGAATGGATAAAGAAGTTGTGGTGTATATATATACAATGAAATATTACTCAGCCTTAAAGAAGATGAAATTATGGCATTTGCCATAAATGAATGGTGCTGAAGAATAGCATGCCAAGCAAAATAAGCCAATCCCCAAGAACCAAAGGTTGAATGTTTTTTCTGATATGCAAATGCTAATTTACAATAATGGGTGGGGGTCAATGGAAGAATAGAGGTACTTTTGATGAGACAGAAGGGAGTGAAGGTAGGGGAGAGGTTATGGGGATGGGAAAGACAATGAAATGAATCAGACATTAATACCCTATGTGCATATATGATTATATGACTGGTGTAATTCTAAATCATGAACAACCAGAAGAATGAGAAATTGTACTCCATTTATGTGTATAATGTCAAAATATAAAGAATTCTACTTTCATTTATGACTAATTCAAGTAAAAAAATTGATCTTCCTCAAAAAAAACTTAATTTTAGACATACTAAATTTCTGCAGTATCTTACACAATAGATGACAAGAATAATAATTTCTGAGGGGGTGTTGATAGAATAAATACCAATATTTTCCTCTTTTGGAAACAATAAGGTTTTTCTCTATATATAATATATTCAGGATACCTCTTAACTTTTATTCTTTCTTCTATTAGTTGTAAGACAACATAAGTTTTGGAGCAAGATTTATACCTTTGTAGTCTTCAATCAACAAGACATCTCTTGGCAATTTAGTCATATTTTAATATCTCTAAAATCAATATTTTCTATTATAATTTGTAGGCTTTGTTTAATTCACAGCATTTTTCTTTCTTTCTGATACTCAAAATAATTGATCATCTTGAAAAGGATGACTCCTGAGATATAACAAAACATGGACATCAAAATGATGGGATATAGCCACAGAGACAAACTGACTAACAGACCATAGGAGAATCTTGAAGCAGACACTTTGGTAGCATGCTATTCAAGAAGAAGGTAAAATAGTAAGTGATATACAACTTATTAAATAAATCATGTACACACAATTGATCATACAGTTGGAGAAAAATAAAATCAGGTTTGTGCCTCACAAACTAGTATCATACTTATAAAATAAAATTCAAAGCATTCTAAACAATACATATGAGGCTATGTATATACAATCTTAGAGAAAGGATTTATTAAACAAGACATATAAAACAAAAAAGAATTATTTCCAGTGCGAAGATAAACTTGATACCTTACAATTTAAAACTTTCATGTGATAAAAACACTAAAAATAGTCACACCAAAGATTCAGAGAAGTAATTACAATGCATATGACCAATGAGGTATTAAGTCCAAAATGCATATTCACATAGAATAAATGTTACTTAAATAAGAAAAAACATCAATATAGAATAATAAATAAAATATGTAGCCAAGTAATATATGAGAAAGTAAATTACTAATGTACTAGATGAAAATATGTCATTTTTATTAAGATTATATAAAGCACAAAAATCTCATCTTCCTGATTATGAATATCATCTTCCCAGCCTAAATGCAAGTGTAATAACTATCAAGCAATATTTTAATGAAATTGAGACCACAATTCTGTATTTATTTAGGGATACAGGTAAATGAAAAGATAAACTTTTTAAGAAAAAAATGAAGAGAATTAATGGCGCTCAATCCATCACATGTTACAATATAAAATAAATCAATACCCTGTTAACTTATGAATAGACCTAAAAATAAGACACTGGTATTAAAAAAATACCCTATAAAATATTTTTCAAGATAATTGGGGAAATTGGTTAAATATTTGGATTTATCATAAGTTAAAACTTCACTGCACACTAAGAAAGAATATTCTGTTGTTCAGAGAAATTCACCAAAATCTGCAAATGGATAAAAAGAAGGTTTCACGTTCCTTATTTAATAATTCATCCAATGATTATTTCATTCTTTAGACCAGAGACAAGAAACATTTTCAATAGGTCAGATGGTACATATTTTAGGCCTTGAGGACCACATACTGCTGTAATAATGATTCAGCTTTTTGTAGCACAAAAGCAGCCACAGGCAACACATAAGCAAGTGGATACTGCTTTGCTTGCAAGAAACTTTGCTTACAAAAAAACAAATAGTCAGTTGATTTTGGTCCACTATAATTTAGCAACCTTCACTCTTCTCTAGAAAAATAAATGAACCTTATCTGATTATCTATTTGCACTTGTTGTGGGCTCACCCTTAGTGAGTTTACCAGTTAATATAGTTAAGATACTGAATCTATAGAGTTGAAAATTATTTTTTTCATATAAAATAGACAACCCCAAAGGTTATCATATTATTGCACAGTAGGTCTTTAATCTGTTGGGGCTTTAATTTGCTAAGTAAAATGTTTTTCCTTATTCCCTTCCTGATGGATTATATACACTTAATCCTCAAAGGCTCTTTGAACCAGGTTTGCCATATTTCTAGGTGAGTGAATTATACAAGTGAACTATTTTTAATTCTATCTTATATTGAATATATAAGTATTCCACCTTTATATTATATACATGTATGCTAAAATATTCTATATTGATATGAGGACCATATTTTTATGTTTCTGAAAACTGAACATTGACAATTTGATTTGAGGCAGACACACCAACATTTATATTTAATACCAATGACAACCAGCACAAAGACGTAGGGAGCGAGACAGGCAAGTGTGACCTATGAGGCCCCACCCTTTATTTATCAGACAGGTCCACAAGTTTCCCATGAGATTTCTGTGTCCTGATGTAGATTCCTAATGCCACCACCTAGAACTCCCTCTTCCAGTCACTGAACCACTGAACCATGGAACACCATCTTATATTTGTAAAATAAGACATTTCACCAATATAAAGGCCTGAGGTCTTTACCGGTTCCTCTCTACTTCAGACTAGTTTTCTTAAACACAGATTTCCTTATGTTTCCCCTCTCTATCCCTAATCAGAAAGTGCTGTTTTCTATTACCAGGCAAATAAAATCCAACCCAAGACCTCATCTAACTCACATACCAACACTTCCATTCTGCTTCATTCGAGGTCTTTTCAAGTCCTCATTGGCTCTTTTTTCTTCCCCTGAAACACAATTTATTATAGTCTTCTTTTGAAGTACTGTTTGCATAGTTCCCAACCATGGTGAAGGTCTTCCCAGTCCCAACAAAAGAGAATTTTTCCACCTTAGACACCTATCACCTCTCCCAGTTTTCTCTTTCATATTAACATTCTCAACATGCTTAGGAATTAGTAGACAAGAATGTTTATGGTCTGTTTCATTCTACTATTTTTCTTATCCCCACATACCCTGACTTCCCCTCCTTTCACTTCCATCTACCTATAAGTTATGCATTCTACTGTCATGTATAACTAATTAAAACAAATTTAAAAAAAAGAATGTATATGGTGACATTCTGATGGTTTGTGGGTTTACCCCAGCATTACCATTTGTTACCACTGTGATCTTTGCCAACCAATCAAGTGACTCGATTTTAGTTCCCACAATACTTTTTAAAAGTTAAAAAGTTTATCTTTCCAAGCTATTTGAGTTATGAATTACTAAAATTGGATCATATAAAAAATGATTTCTGGGGACTGAGGTATAGCTCAGTTGTAGAATGCTTGCCTAGCATTCACAAGACCCTGAGTTCAATTGTTTGATCCCAGCATTATTGAAAAAATAAAAGTATCATTTCCATGAAATGATTACATCTTGTACATCTGATTCTGTCTTTTCGTTAGTTATTTAACAAGAGCACCCACAAGGATGATTTGGGTTGCTCTGCATCCTTCTTTTGGTAACAGTTTTATGGGAAATTATTTCCCCTCATGAGGTCCAGTCTTTGTGAGACTACAAATCAAAGTGTCTGACCTCCCTCGTCAAACTTGTAGGCACTTTATTTAAGTTGGAAAAATTGAGCTTTCTGTCTTGGGACTTTGTACCTTGTAATGAAAAGTTTCAGGGCTGGGGATGTGGCTCAAGCGGTAGCGCGCTCACCTGGCATGCGTGCGGCCCGGGTTCGATCCTCAGCACCACATACAAACAAAGATGTTGTGTCCGCCGAGAACTAAAAAATAAATATTAAAAAAAATTCTCTCTCTCTCTCTCTTTAAAAAAAAAGTTTCAGAAAAAAATATTGAGCATGTTCATTCTAACATTGAAACCAACAAGAGTTGTATAGTTATTCTCACTGAAATCCCAGAATTATTTGGTTTTGTCCTTTATGACTTTTCTTCTAACTTTCCTCAAAGTGTCATACTTTCCACATTTACTCTCAAATCTCTTCTAATAAATTTCCTTTCTGCCAGAGTTAGTAGAATTGAATTGTGTGCAACCAAAGAAGCCAAACACAGGATTATCACATCTTTTAATCCCCAATAACCAAAACACAATCTCTAGTATTTAGCATCCTCAGTAAATTTTTTTAAAATTAAAATAAATTTCTAACCCTCATTGGCCTTGTATAGTTTACTTTCACTGTCTTAATTTCATTAGAAAGCAGAATGCTTTCAAATGTATTTGTTTCTACCCTAAATATTAGGGTAGAATATTACAAGTTATGCCCATCTTGTTCCAAAAAATAATTTAAAATTTCTTAAGGTTAACATAGAAAATTAAGGCAGTAGAAGAAAATGTAAAGAATCCCCTGCTATTTTCCCTAAAGTGAGCATTATAAAACACAGAGAAAAGTTCATCATTTTGACTATTATCCTGAGTAATTCATTTCAAATATTTCATCTCTGATCTAGCGTTTTCGGCCTAGCCTGTTGTTTGGATTCACCTGGGAAGATTATTTTTATTTTAAGTACATGTGACTAGCTTTCACCAAAGACCAATTTGACCTTAAGTTCTTGGAATGGAACTTGGGATACAATAATTTTAAATGTTCCCAGCTGATTCTAATATGTAATAAGAATTGAGGGCTTAAGACCTATGGATCCCATAAATTATGGGAAATTCTTAAAATGGAATAGTGATCCTCAAATTATACTCGTCAAGCACAGAAATGATTGTCCAGATTTGAGGGGGAAAAATACAAGCATAAAGATTCAGTAAAATAAACTCTCTTGAAAAACACTAATACTCTACAATTATTTTCCCATCAAAATAAAATAGTTCCAAATACACAGTCTCTTCCAGGTAGCATATCTTTAAAACCAAAGTGAAATTTTAAAACCACTCCTTCAAATAGCATCTGTCCAGTCGGCAATTGGTGTGTTTTAGTTCATTTCCCGTTTCCATTTGGTGGAGTTCATGGGATATTTAGAGAATCAATGGGAAATTGGGAATTGAGTGCCAACTTAGGTATTTGATTTGGAAATAGAGTCTCTGAAAACCATCAATTCCAAATACAAGGCAAGCCATCTGTATTATGCCATCCCAGAAACTGGTAAGAAGAATACTCTATAAACATTTACAAATGCCAGATCCAGGTTGTCTGGGCTACAGGTGGAGGCTACAAAATTGCCAGGAAAAGTAAGACACCTGCTGTGTCCTTGAATACCCTTTAATGGGTGGGAAAGGAAGACAACAGGGCCTGCTATAGTACAAATATGGGGAATTGATAGTGATTTAAAAATGTGATTACAGAGCAATATTGGGAGACCTTTCCTTAAATACATGCACAGTGGTCTCCAGTGGTAAAAATAATCAAGCCTGATAGCCCTAATTAGTTTTGGTTAAGTGGAAAGGACTCTTGTAAAAGTCACACACCTGCCCTAACTAGCCATTAACACTTTACAAGTCATTACTTCATCAGATACAGAATAAGCTGCTCTTTCTGGTCTGTTCAGCATATGTCCATGCAAATCTATGGTCTCTGTGACATTGTGCTTGGTTAAGAGGAATCAATCTCAAACCTAAGCGTGAAAAAAAAAAAAGGATCACTTTAAACTCTTATTAAAATTCTCTTGAAATGAAAAAAAACTTTATTATAAAATCTTTGAGATACAAGTCTAAACATTCTAATTAACAAGAACCATAGAGGAATCAAGAATCTGATTTTTTGAAGTCCTTTTTTAACTGGTGCATTGTAATCGTACATAATAGTGGGATTTATTATGCCATATTCATACATGCATACACCATAATTTGATCAACCTCAGCACAGGCATTTTTTATACAAGTTGGTATAAAGACAATACACAGAGAAGCCAAAGAAAATTAATACAAGGATTCCATTGAATTTATCATAATATAGAGGAGGCTGTATCTACAAAAGACCTGAGTAAAGGTGACCTTGGCAGGAGTTTCTGGCTGAAGTAAAGAAGCTACAAAGAACAGGAATGAGAGTTTGGACTTAAGAGCAAGATATTCTCTAAGTCTATTAGTCAGGAACAGAATCCACAGGAAGTATAATTATAAATAGGGAGACTTATTAGGTTGGCTTACGTGACCAGAAGCTGGATAGTCCACAATAGCCGTCTACAGGCTGGAGAGCTGGAAGAACCAGTAGCTGTGCATTCCAAGAGACTGAAGCCCCAGAATAAGAAGGATCAACAGTGCTACCCTAGTCTGAGAACGAAGGCTTCTGGGGAATCACTGGTAGAGTCCACTTTGGAAGAATGAAGAAGTGAAAGTTAATATCCTCAGACAATTCCAGCAGTAATCAAGATCCCCTTCAAAAAGAATTGAGCTTTCATCTACTGCTACTTCCTTGTTCTTTCAACTTTTTTTCCATCCAAGCCATCATCTTATTGGATGGTGCTTCCCAAACTTAGGAAGCATCTTCATTTCAGTTGGCTATCCCACATGCCAATCATTCCTAGGTACACCCACATTGACATAAACCTTTCAGTCCTCAGCACCTCTTAATCCAATCAAGATGACAATTCATAATGACCATTACAGTACATAGGATTGATCCAAAAGAAAGGGAAGAAAAGCATTTGCTAAGAACAAACCTCCCAACTACAAAACATTGCCAAAGATAATTTTAAAGATAGTAACAGTTTGGGAAATAAAGGAAAATAAGAAAATTCCAGATCATTAAGCTGTGATCAAGTGTAATTACCTCCCACATTGCTTCAGGTAATTTGGAATAATGACCTCCACTAGGAGTCAGCTGCAGCCCCTGTCCTTTATTTAGTAGGAGTATGGATTCTGGAGTAGCAGTCCTGAGCCTTAGGTACACCTGAGATCAACTGGGAACTTTGATAGATTCTGATGTCATGGCTCCAGGAAAAGAGTATAAAGCAATTGGTCTGGGACAGAACCTAAGCCTTTATGTTCCTTCCATGTTCTTGCCATATTTAAGAACTAATGCTATTGAAAAGTGTTCTCAAACTTTGGGATGTTTCAGAATCATCTGGAGAATGCATGGGGAATACAGGCCCAAATAACTTGAAGTAGGGAAAGACATGGATGATTTTGTTTGCCAAGTCCTCCAGGTGGTTTTGACACCCAAATCTGAGAACCATTGATCTAGAGTGAGATTGCATGGATTGGAAATGGGTCTCCACACTCAGGACTTGAGCACTTTGGGCCAGTTGCTCATCTTACCTACACTTCACTTTCCACTTTTATAGAGCCAGGTTAGTAGGACATAGCTGATAAGGGATTGATGAGGATGGGCATATATATTCTTCTCTATTTTCAGCTAGCCTAGCAGAAAGCGGGCTCAGCAGCTCTGTTATCTCAGTGGACAATCAGACTGGTCCCACCTCTGGCGTCATCCTATCTACCCTTCACATGGCCATTTCCCACAGCAGGGAGCTTTTAAGATTCATAATCTCCTAGATGTCCCTTGCATATTCTCCCCTAATCCCTATTTCCACCACAGTTATGTAGAATAGTTTCTTTTCACACTTTAGTGTGCCTAGACTTGATAAAACAGATTTGTGGGTCCTATCCCTAGAATTTCAGAGTCTGAAGGTGGCTCAAGAATTTGCATTTCTAACATGTTTTCAAGGGATACTGAGTTGATCTGAGATATATTTTGAGAACCATTGATATGGAAAAAAGGGGTTGTTTTTATATAGCTATTGGCCGTGTGAAAGCTATGAGATAATGGGAGTCTGAGATCTGTGTACCCTAAAACTTCTCTGGGTTATTTGAGTATAAAGTGTCCCTCAATGATCTCTCTGTTTTATCTGTCCTGCAGATTGGTATGTACCTATGGCTATAATGGGGATTATATATACTATCAAATGTAAAAGTGTCTAGAAATGGAATTAACAAATAATTTGTCTTTTTTTTCCATGCTGATGGTCAAACCCAGGACCTCTCTCATGAAAGGCAAATGCTCTACCATTGATCTACATCTCCAGTCTTTTCTCTTGGGGTCCTCAAAGGAAGCCAACATTAGTTTTCATTTGTCAAACCCATCTTGAGTACCTTCTCTGAGCCACACATTTGTCTACATGCTGAAATTACCATGATGAACTGACTGTCAACAAGTAAGAACGAAATGACCACAAATAATTATAATGCTATAATAGACACAACATTATATACTGTCTCTAATATGGGCAGGCTCCCATTAAGTTAGTTATTATAAGAAAAGGGAAAAGACCATAATTGGTCTCTTTGCTACCACTCATTTCCATGAGGTGGGGAATAAAAACACATCCTTTCACCCACCATATCCCTAACTTCCAAGTCCACTGCAAAGACATGTAGCACATGTATAATGTTAGTCTGTATTGAATTCATCAAAGATTAACATAGTGCAGGAAACAGCATTTGATAAATTTTAGATGTAGTTTTATCATTATTTTTCCTACAGACTGAATAGCCTTGATATTTTTAAATTTCTTACTGTTATCTGATGTTTACAAAGAGCCTTTCTTTAAAAAGCTGTCTTTTGGCACATGCCTATGATCCCAGGGAGTCAGTAGGCCGAGGCAGAAGGATTGTAAGTTCAAGGCCAGTCACAGCAACTTAGCAAGACCCTATCTCAAAATAAAAAATAAAAAGGGCTGGAGGTGTGGCTCAGTGGTTAAATGACACTGAGTTCAATCCCCAGTACAAAAACAAAAGGAAAACTATAAAAACTCTCTTTTCTTCACATATTACCTTCAGCTATTTCATCCCTGAGACATTTTAGATTTATTGGCTCCCTCATTTCATTAGAGGAACACAAGATGGAGAGACATTCAGGGGTTCATCTCAAAGCAGAAGATGAAAAGCAAAATTTCTGTCAGAGAGACCTAGGACTCCATGTTCTGCTGTGTTACAATTAGTAAAAGATGTATACCACCTAGAGCCATGTACCTCCCCCTACATGAGCAATCTCAGAGCACCTAGAGGGACAAGAATCTGGGGCAAATAATGATAATAAACAAAACCAGAGAAAAGATGTTATTTTTCAGAAATGATGGCATCCTCTGAGAGACACATCTTTTACGCTTCATAGGATCATCAAAAACAAGCTATTTTTGTAATCTTTAAAATTTATTTTTCCTAGATATACCTGACAATAGATGGCATTTTGACATAATTAGATTAGCTATAACTTGGATCCCATTCTTGTGGTTGTACATGATGTGGAATTTCACTGGTGGTGTATTCATATATGAATAAATGAAAGTTATGTCTGATTCATAACAAGTTATTTTAAATGAAGATATTTCCATCTATTTTCACACATAGGGTATAACTGCTTCTACTACTTGATCCCTGCTCCTTCCAAGATGTGTTTATCTTCACTCAGTAGCCTTCAAAAATGTTTACCAAATGGTCTAAGATGGATCACCCAGCTGCTGGTAAGAAGAAAGAAACAACCCTTTTCAGGGTCCATATTTTGCTGTGCTGATGATGTGAAGAAAGAATTGTATGTTACATACAATATTAGAACATTCTCATTTAAAATAAATTGTACCCTGACTCTTACAAAATGAATGTTAGTATATCTGAAGAAGATGTGCAGACAATTGGTTGGGTTTTCTCTCTGAGATACTTTGAATCAGCAGCTACCCTAATTGCTAAATATAATATTCAATCCCAAGTAAAATAAAGCCTGAGTCAACTATCTTCCAGTTAGAACTTCAAGGAGAATTCAGATCTCTTCCTCAGAGCCCCATTTATCATAAAAATTGCTCCAAATTCAGCATTTCAGCTGTACAAACTAGAACATCTCCTTCCAAATTTGATTACTTCCAGGAAATCCTACAAATATTTACAATTTTAGACACTGATAAAAAAATACATCTGACTTGATGTGAACCATGTCAATTTCTATGCCTTCACTGTGAGAGCTTATTATAAAACCCTAAAGTCAGAATCATTGGAAAACTTGGACACAAAGTGGAATTAAAGCCCAATTCCTGGGTAAGTCCAGTTGAGATCTATATGAATTTAGTTGTAGTAAACTGAGATTATGTAAATTTTTTTCAGGCTCATTGTCATTTCATATTTGAATAACTGCTAATACATTGTAAAATTTCTGAATCTGTACACTAAATTTTCTATATAACTCAGGAATAAGGATGTACACCTCTGAAATATGGAACAATCACAGGCAGACAATATCTGCTTACATAAATAACCCCATCACCACCACATTTATGATTGTAAATGTTTAAAACATTCATTGAATGCCTGTAAGAATATGTGGCCTGCAAAAAAGACTTTGCCCAGATAAATTACAGCTGAAAATTGATGATGACACCTGTCCTGTCACAGTAGATTCTCACCATTAACAAAATTCATTCCACACTCAGAAGACACAAGTCCTCAAGGTGCTTGCAAAGTGATCATTTTGATCCAGATTCAACTAGCTCCCTGAGAAACAAGACTGAGGCATCCTGCAAAGGGCAGGGTAATGGCATTCTTTTTCTCTTATCAGCCCATATCATTAAGCTAAGAATCAGCTTATGACCATTGGGCATGGAGAAGCTAAAAGTTAGGCATTGAGAGTCTTAGGGAACTGAATTGCAGTTATGACGCAGTTGCCAAACTGCTTTTCTTGCAAAATATTAGTAGAATTAATTGTTCCTGGCTTTCTATGGATGATAATGATGCCCCAAAATTATCTCAGCAGACATCTCTGAAAACACCTCATGTAAATTGTAAAACAGATTCTTCCATCATGTTTGTTCACGATCTTTTCTCTTCCCCATTATAACAAGAGATGTTGTCAGGGTAAGGATAAACAGGGCTTAGCAAATTTGTCTTAAATCAGTAGGTCTTAGATCGAAGTTTTTATCATATTGTGAACTCTCAGTGTTTTGTGACTTGAGTATCAATCCATGAACATAAAATGGGCCTTCCTCCACATCCCAAAGTATTCCTGCATGTTTTGGGAGTAGGTATGTTTCCTTTCTCATGATGCTCTGCAAATAAATAGTATCTATAAAGCAAGAGGGTTATGAGAAACAAAACTTTCTAAAGCAAAGAAAACACAAGTTGTTATGGCTGGAGTCTTGGATTAAATCAGGAATTTGAGGAAATAAGTTCTTCAGCATGGTTTCAGCTTGAAGAATGAGATGTGAAACTACAAACATTATTCCTTTGATTAGCCTACATCACAACCTTAAGAGTTAGTTTATGGTCACTCTCGGCCCTCAGCTAAGTAGTACCCCCTGCAAACTTCCCACACCTAGCAGGACCCAGAATTGATTCTCCATTCTAACTGATGCTCCTTATCAAGTCAAATGGCTCCTCACACATTTCATTGAACTGCTTCTATTTTCTTGACTGAAAGGTTTTCTACTGAGCTGGAATAAAAGAGCCACTTTTAAAAATCAATGGTCTCTTGCTTTCCGGAGGGACTATGTTTTGGTACCTAGACTCAGATAAAGAAAGAAATGGTATCAAAGACCTATCTCAAAATGAAAAACTATGGTTTCCAGCTCTTATCCAGGGTCCAACTATTAGCAAACTTAGGATGCTCTTTCCTTCGATGCTGCTGAAAGAATGTCTCTTAACCTTGAACCCACATTTGAATCACTTTGGGAGATTTCAAAAATTCCCCAAATCCCTCTTCAGACCATTTCAACAGGAATCCTGGGGTGGAACTCAGCCTCTGTATTTGATGACTCCTTATTTTCTGACTCCTACTTGTGACTCCAATGCAGAGCCAGGATTGAAAAAAACACCTTAAACCAGTCATTCTCAAACATCAACGTGTCTCAGAATCACCTGCAGGACATGCTAAAATAGTTTGCTGAGGCCCTCCCACAGTGTTTCTGGTTCTGTAGATCTTGGGTCAAGCCCCAAATTTGACTTTCTAACAAGCTCTCAAGTGAAGCTGGAGCTGGCACTTGCAGTACAGAGACGATACTTCGAGAACAAATCTCTTAAATAAATATGTGATCTGACATTTTAAGCAAAAGAAATAATAACATTATACATGTTTACATTTCAGAGAAATTGGTTTAATACAAGTATCCATTTTTAACAGCATTATATAATCTTTAATTTGACAAACTAATGGAAATACCAGTGACAGTGCCAAAGAGCATGTCTTAATGGTTTCACTGCCCTTTCAGTTATACAAGAAATCCAACTCATAAAATATAACTGAGATGTTTAAACAAACCACTTATGTGGTACTTAGGTAAAACCGTAACCCTTGTAAAGTGGCACAGATTAAAATCAATTTCATGAAGTCTCTGTTTCATTTCAGCAAGTTTGCTTGAAAATTTGAGCAGCTGCAGCATCAGAGAAACAGAATTGCATAATCACACCTTGATTAACTAGAAGGCAGCAATTCAAAATATTTAACTAGTATTTTTTTCTTCCATCCCTAGGAAACAGCTTCCTTCCAAAGCTCTGAAAATCTCCATACCAGTTGGAGTACATCATATTCATATCCTTATGTGATGAACATAGGTCTTGGTATCACTTAATCAAATCCGTTTCTCCCTTTTTGGAGTTTTTATTTTTTCTAACTAGTTATATATATATTAATGCCCTTAAAATAATTTTTTTCAAAGTTGTAGGAAGATAATCATATCAACTTTATGTGGAATAGAAAAAAACGAAATTTTATATTTTTATTACTGTATGCATGAAATGTAATTTTCTCCATTTCAGGCTCTACTGCCTCCTCTTTCTATCCTCTTTTCCTTCCATTTTCCTCCTTCCAGTCTACTGGACTTCCTTTTATTCATTTATTTTTAATTGGCACTTTATGAATATACATAAAACTGGAATTCGTGTTGGTATATTTATACATGCAGATGATGTAGTTTTGTCAAATTCATTCCACATTTCCCCCACTTTCTCCGTCCTCCTCAATCTCTCTCTTTCTTCTACTTCACTGTTCTCCCCTCTATCTTTATGATACATGACACCCCTTTATTCCCTCTTACTTTGTTCTAGTTTATGCATATGAGAAAACATTCAACCTTGACTTTCTGAGTTTGACTTCTTTTACTTAACATGATGTTCTCCAGTTCCATCCATATTCCACAAATTGGCATAATTTTATTTTTATTAATGGCTGTGTAAAACTTCATTGTGTGTGTGTGTGTGTGTGTGTGTGTGTGTGTGTGTTTATGACATTTTTCAAATCCATTCATCTATTGATGGGCACCTGGACTTGTTCCATAGTTTAGCTATTGTGAGTGCTGATATTAATTCTTTCATTCATATATATATATATATATATATATATATATATATATATTCCAAAGAGAGAGAGCTAGAGCTAGGTCAGGTGGTGGTTCCATTCCTTGGTTTTTTGTTTGTTTGTTTGTTTTTGAAGAATCTCTATACTACTTTCCAGAGAAGTTGTACTAATTTCAGTCACACCAATAATGTATAAGTAAAACATTTTCCTACATTCTTGCCAATGGGTATTATCATTTGTGTTTTTGATAATTGACCTTCTGACTACAGTGAGATGAAATCTCAATGTAGTTTTGATTTGTATTTCCATGATCGCTAGAGATTTTGAACATTTTTTCAGATAATTGTTGGCCCTTTGTATTTATTGTTTTGAGAAACATCTGTTTAGATCTTTTAAACGTTCACTGATTAGTCTACTTGTTTGTTTTTGTTAAGTTTTTTGAGTTCTTTATGTATTCTATATATAAATCCTCTGTCAGAGAAATAGCTGGCAAAGATCTGCCCCTATTCTGTAGGCTCTCTCTTCACATTCTTAATCATTTCCTTTGCTGGGCAGAAGTTTTTTAATTTAATGGCATTCCAATTATTGATTCTTCATTTTATTTCTTGAGCTTTAAAAGTCTGGCTGAGGAAGAAAGTGCTTGCCCCAATATGATGGAGTGTTGACCCTATGTTTTATTCTGGCAGTTGTGAATATTTTGGTCTAATTTCTAGGTCTTTTATCCACTTTGATTTTACTTCCATGCAGAGTCAGAGAGAGGGATCTAGTTTCATTCTTCTATATGTGGATATCCAGTAGAAAACAATTTTTTCATCAATAGGATAATAAATAAGAGCATATATCATTATGTGGATATATATGTATGCGTGTGTGTGTATACACACACAAACACTTAAGCACCACACAGCAATACAATGTGCAACACACAAAATGCATGATGAAATACCAACTCAAAGAAGTCATAGAGAAAAGATTCCATTTTATGTGGCTCCTTTTATTTGAAGCCTTAGAACAAGTACAACATAAACTTCAGAGGAGGGGTTGTCTTTGAGAGATATATTGACTGCAAGGGAAACACAGCAGGGTCATCTGTAGCACTAGACAAGTCTACACCTCATTCTGAGTGGTAAAGTAGATTTCTGATTATATAAATACTAATAAAGCTTATGATTCGTACACTTTCTATGGTATAATCCAATCAATAATTTTACTCTCAAAATTTCATTAGTATGATGAATTACTTTTTGCCCAATGTTCCTCATATCCAAATTCAAACCTGCCTACACTCAAATTTAGTAAGTTTTAATCACAAGCCTAATACAGAAAATAGCCCAAAAGTTTTGCTAATAAAGTGCAATGGAAAAAAGTTTCATCTAGACTAGGAGAGTAAAGGGAGGGAAATAGAGAAAGGAAAAACAGGAGGAAAAGTGGCAGTATTAAGGATTGAAATTGAGTGAATTACATTCTCTACATATATAATTATGTCAAAATGAACCCAGGTATTGTGTATAACTATAATTCACTAATAAATACTTCCACCATTTGTGTAATAAATAAAATAAATTATATAAAACAAAAAAACAAAAGACTTCCACCTAAAAAAAAGAGTGAATTACATTCTATGCATATATAATTATGTCAAAATGAACCCAGGTATTATGTATAACTATAATTCACTAATAAATACTTCCACCATTTGTGTAAAAAATAAAATAAATTAAATAAAACAAACAAAAAAGACTTCCACCTAAAAGTATTTTTTCCTCTTCTTTTAAAGTCCCACTAAATTAAGAGTACAGTATAAAATGTTGCAAATTAAGAACAAAGAGAATGGGAAAGAACAGAAGCTTCACCTACAGACATAAGATTTCAACAAGTTTTGAAGGGCAGAATGCAGATGAAAGATGGTAGCTAAGTTCACAGATGCATTAAAATACAACATAAAGTCACCATAAAAGAGGGAAAATGAGAGAGATCACTTTCCCAAGAGAGCTCTAGAAAGACATGATACACAGAGATAACCAATATGGAGGTTAAAGTGGACAGAATAGGCAAGATGTGAAGTTGAAAAATAGAAGGTGGTTATCAACAAAAGTCTGTATGCAGAATGATAGAGATCAAATCCCAGGTAAATCGTAAAATGTTTCCTTTCTGAAGAAATAGAGTGACTCTAGGAAATAATATTGTTTGTGCACTAGCACATCATTCCTCGGGGTAAATGTTCTATTCAGTCTTTTCAGTATTTTCATTATTTCTGTGAGGGAGTACAATCACAGATGTCCTCACTTCATTTCATTAACCTCTAAAATCTTAGTTTCTTAAGATTCATGATGTTCATTTGCTAAGAGCCATAGCCAAGTAGTATGATGCATGGCATTTTTGGTTGAAAGGTGATGCCAGCAAGCCATTGAGATGATATGATTATGTTAAGATCTGCATTCATATGGATATTAGACCCCTGCTGCCCACCTCAGCCTGCTACAGGACTCCTGGAGAGTTCCCATTGGTTGGGGAAGTGCGGTAGGAGTGATTTCCTGTTGCTGGCCAGGAGAACGCAGTGTGTGTCAGTTGGCATTTTTTTCCCAGGAGCGTATGGGGCATTGGCGGGGAGTTTCAAAATAAAGTTTGTTCCTGTTTGAGTGGCTCATGATTTTGTGCCCAGTCAGACTGCGGCATTCATTTTTGTGGGAAAATCCACCTGTCTAAAAGTCCCACCATAACATATAAAATTCCTGTTATGACCTAGTTATAGGAGTCCCCTCCAAAGCTCATGTGTGAGCCAATACAAGAATGTTCAGAGGTGAAATGATTATATTATGAGGATTGTAGCCTAAGCAGTGAATTAATCCACTGATATGAATTAACAGAGTGGTAACTGTGGGCAGGTAGGATGTGGCTGGAGGAAGTAGGTGACTGGAGATGTAGCTGTGGAGTTTATATTTTTTCCTTAGTGAGCAGACTCTCTCTATGCTTCCTGGCTGCCGTGTTCTGAGCTGCTTTCCTCTGCACACCTTTCCACCATGATGTTCTGCCTCACCTTTGGCCCAGAGCTGTGGAGCTGGCCAACCATGAACTGAGCCCCTGAAACTGAGAACCAAAATAAACTTTCCTTAACTAAATAGTTCTTGTTGCATACTTTTTGGCCAGAGCAATTCAAAAGCTGAATAAAACCGTTTCCAATAAGTGTTAGTGCTTTGCTCTTAATATGATATAGAAAAACAAGGACCACCAGATATTGGGGTAAGATGCTCCCAATTTATAGGAAGGAGAACCAAATGAATCGGGGGAGAAAACATTTTGAAAAGCTTAGACTTAAAAAGCATCAAACAAAATTTTATAAAAAAAAATTGAGTTACACCATAAAAATAATAAATGATTGTATTTATAAAACAAGAATATCATGTTTTATTAAAATACTCAAAAATAATAGTTTGCAATTAAATATAATTTTTAATTTTTAGATATTAAGAAATTTGAATGATGTTTCAGAAGATAATATTCAGAAACACCAAGAAAGTAGGGAATTATGAGACAAATAATGATATGTTTGGGAAATTAAATATAAGTGGACATTGCAGATAGAGAGAAAAGGGAAAAGACATAAGAGGAAAGTATTTTTAAAAGCAAATGTGGGCAGGGGTTGTTGCTCAGTGGTAGAGGGCTTGCCTAGCATGTGTGAGGAAAGGGTTGGATTTTCAGCACCACATATTAATAAAAATAAAGTTTCTTGACAACTAAAACAATTTAAAAAAAAATCTTGAAATCATGGGGTTGTGGCAGACATCTGTGCTCCCAGTGATTTGAGAGGCTGAGACAGAAAGACCACAAATTCCAGGCCCAGCACAGCAATTTAGTAAGACCCTGTTTCAAAATAAAAAGGGCTGGGGGGTGTAGCTAAGAGGTAAAGCACTCTGGGCTCAATCTCCAGTACCAAAACTAAAAAATTAAAGAAAATAAAATCATATGAGATATGTTACTAAAGTAACAGACATTTGTTTCTTACTTGAAAAATCCCAAGACGATAAAGAATAAAAATATAAAACAAAAGGACCACAACAATGCACAGTATCACAAAGTATAAGAACTCAGGATTAGATAGGTTTATGGAATGTTGGAGTGAGTGAGGTCGTCCCTGAATCTACTCCCTCATGAAAATACTGTAACACAATTGAAAACAATCACTTCAGAACTCTTGACATAAAACAAAACCATGAAACACACCAAAATATTTGTTGGATGCAAATGAGTGAAACAGTAAGATAGGAGATTGTGTGACATTTGAGGCTGTTCCCACCATGCTCTCCTTCACAGCTCAGTGGCATAAAAATCCAGCAGCCTCACAATAGAGATGGCCAGCATCTACTGACCACCATTAAAGCCCCAACCTCAAAGCACAGTCAATATTCTGTCCAGATTAGTAGTTTTCTAGAAAATTTCCATTTCTAGAACTGAGTGACTTTTAATTTCTATTTATCTGACTCAGAGTTTAGCTCTGGGAAAGAATAGAAAAAAAAAAAAAAAAAAAAAACCTATCCTTAGGGATTAGTGAAAACAATAGCAACCTGCTAGGAGCATTGCAGATGCCCAAGGCTGTGGTTTGAGTTAGGGGAAGCTAGATCCTGGACAAAAATTTAAAAGGAAGTCCTGGAGAACTATAGAACCAAAGGAAACTTTGAAAAGCTCCAACACATTGCTGGGGATCTAAAAGGTTTTGCATGCGTGGTGTTGCCAATAGGAAAAACCTGGGAAAAATAGTCTTCAGTCTTCACCTCTGGCTGAACTTGAGACTTGCACAAATAGGAAGTACAACCTAAAGCAGTCTTATAAACTTCCTGAAACTTCAATATGGAATTTCACACATCAATCCCCTTAGCAAAGGATTAAGAAAAATAAAAGAGAGGTACTTAAGAAAATATTTTGACCAAACTTGGGGTTCTTACTAATTTACACAGAACAAATGATAATCCCAAGCTTAAGAAGTAAAAATTAAAACAAGACCCTTAAAACAGTAAAGCTAACGAAAGAGTCAATGTTCTTATACTGTAAATAATACATAATACATAGGACTAGTTCTCAAAACAGCAATAAGAAAATAGCAAAACAGAATAGCAATAATACCAATAAACCCAATGGCGGGGGGAGGGGGGTGGTTAAGGTGTATGATTCTATTTATACAAATATATCATTTAAAATGTTCACTTTTCAACACAAAATGATGTATACAAAGAAATAGAAATAAATGTGAAATACAAAGAAAAAATATATAAAGAATTGAAAGGAAATACAACAACAGTATCTTGTCAGAGAAAATTTAATGAGACCAAATAGAAATTCTGGAGTTATATATATATATATGAATATATATATATATATATATATATATATATATATATATATATATTTCTGTATATATAAAACATATAAGTACACACACACACACACACACACAACTCAACCATAAAGAAGAATAAAATTATGACATTTGCTGGTAAATGGATGGAATCATACTGAGTAAAATAAGTCAGATTGAGAAGTAAAAGGTCAAGTGTTTTCTCTTATATGCAGAAGCTTACGAGAAATAGAAAATTTAAAAGCAGGAGAAATCTCATGAAAAAGAAGAACAGCGCAGTAGAGAAGGGGAATGAGTGGGAGGGAGGAGCAATGGGCAAAAGGAGGAACAACAGAATGAAATTAACTGAACAATATCATGTGCTTGTAAGAAAACATCACAATGAATTCCACTTTTATTCACAACTATAATGCACCAATTAAAAATAAGAAAAATAAATAATTAAAAAATAAAAAAGAAGAAATAATGGTAGGAAAGTTGCCAAATTTAATGAAAACATTAATCTCAATATCCAAGAAGCTCAATAAACTCCTAGACAAAAGGCAAAAACTAAGAGAAACAAAGCCATAAGAAAAATGTGACTTATCACATACAAAAAATACTCAATACAATTAACAATTAATTTAAACTGTGGAGAACAGAAACTCCTGAAATGACATCTTCCAAGTGCTAAAGAGAAAATATCAACAATAATTCTATACCCAGCAAAACTCTCATTCAGCAATGAATGAAAATTTTGAATATTCCAAGATAAATTAAAGCTGAGTAAACTTGCTAGAGATGCACCTTAAAATAAATACTACAAAGAGATCTTCAAATTGTAATAAATTATGGTATTACAGGCATGCACCACTGTACCTGTCAAGAAAGATACCTTCTCTCGCCTATCCTAATGGTCATGGCTAACACCTCTATAAGAAAGAAACATATTAACAAGAGAAAAGCATAAAAGGTTTTCTTAATTAAAGTTTTACATGCTATGGGAGACTTCAAAAATGAAAACCCAAAGACCCAGGGGAAATGATCTATTTTCATCTTAGACTAGATAAATAGCGAAAAGTCATGCAGAAATGTGATTGGACAAAAGGTATGACTGCCAAAGAAGATCCAGCAAAGCATGTCTGTCTGTTTTTTTGTTTGTTGTTTGTTTGTTTTCCTGGTGTAGCATCATTTCCTTCTCAGTTTAGGGAAGGGTCTGGTGTGAGATGGGCATCTTATGATCTAGTATTCTATTAGACAGGGTAAGTCAGTCACTTTACATATGGCTACACAGATAGGCAGAGGAAGTTTAGAGTAATATTCTAATTACTGTGGCTTTGGAAGAGCAATTCTAGTTTCTATGGCTCACTTGGGGGAGAAAGAGGAGCAGGAGAAAGGATAGGAAATGTCAAAGAAAGGTTTGGTTTCTGCAATCCTTCCAATACCCTTCAGTTTAAGTACTCAGCATATCTAAGTGGCATACTTTGGAGGTATTATTTTCTACTTTCTATGTTGATACCTGAAATCCACCTGAAGAAAGGAAGAACACCAGAGAAGTTACTACATTAATGTAGAAAATAATATATTTGTTTATAAATCTTTTCTTCCCTTATCTAACTTAAAAAAACATATAAAGCAATAATATAAAATTGTGTTAATGAAATTATGGGAAAATGTGATTTATATGATAACAGCTCAATAGAGATCAGAAGGAATGTGACTGTATTAGAACAAAATTTTATATGATATTAAAATTGTTTGTATAAAGAACTAAATCATCTTTTTTTTATTATGTTACTATTTTTTTAAGTTTTTTATTTTTATTTTTTTTTAATTTTTTATTGTTGGTTGTTCAAAACATTACAAATTTCTTGACATATCATATTCCACACTTTGATTCAAGTGGGTTATGAACTCCCACCTTCATCACATACACAGATTGCAGAATCACATCAGTTACACATCCATTGATTTACATATTGCCATACTAGTGTCTGTTGTGCTCCGCTGCCTTTCCCATCCTCCACCATCCCCCCTCCCCACCTCTCCCCTCCCCTCCCCTCCTCTCTCTCTACCCCCTCCACTGTATAACCCTGAGGGTCTCCTTCCATTTCCATGCAATTTCCCTTCTCTCTCCCTTTCCCTCCCACCTCTCATCCCTGTTAAATGTTAATCTTCTTCTCCTGCTCTTCATCCCTACTCTGATCTTAGTTACTCTCCTTATATCAAAGAAGACATTTGGCATTTGTTTTTTAGGGATTGGCTAGCTTCACTTAGCATAATCTGCTCTAATGCCATCCATTTCCCTGCAAATTCTATGATTTTGTCATTTTTTAATGCAGAGGAATACTCCATTGTGTATAAATGCCACATGTTTTTTTATCCATTCGTCTATTGAAGGGCATCTAGGTTGGTTCCACAGCCTTGCTATTGTGAACTGTGCTGCTATGAACATAGATGTAGCAGTGTCCCTGTAGCATGCTCTTTTTAGGTCTTTAGGGAATAGACCAAGAAGGGGAATAGCTGGGTCAAATGGTGGCTCCATTCCCAGCTTTCCAAGAAATCTCCATACTGCTTTCCAAATTGGCTGCACCAATCTGCAGTCCCACCAGCAATGTACAAGTGTACACTTTTCCCCACATCCTCGCCAGCACTTGTTGTTGTTTGACTTCATAATGGCTGCCAATCTTACTGGAGTGAGATGGTATCCTAGGGTGGTTTTGATTTGCATTTCTCTGACTGCTAGAGATGGTGAGCATTTTTTCATGTACTTGTTGATTGACTGCATGTCCTCCTCTGAGATGTGTCTGTTCAGGTCCTTGGCCCATTTATTGATTGGGTTGTTTGTTCTCTTATTGTCTAATTTTTTGAGTTCTTTGTATACTCTGGATATTAGGGCTCTATCTGAAGTGTGAGGAGTAAAGATTTGTTCCCAGGGTGTAGGCTCCCTATTTACCTCTCTTATTGTTTCTTTTGCTGAGAAAAAACTTTTAGTTTGAGTAAGTCCCATTTGTTGATTCTAGTTATTAACTTTTGTGCTATGGATGTCCTATTGAGGAATTTGGAGCCTGACCCCACCGAATGTAGATCGTAGCCAACTTTTTCTTCTATCAGACGGTGTGTCTCTGATTTGATATCAAGCTCCTTGTTCCATTTTGAATTCACTTTTGTGCATGGCGAGAGAAAGGGATTCAGTTTCATTTTGTTGCATATGGATTTCCAGTTTTCCCAGCACCATTTGTTGAAGATGCTATCCTTCCTCCATTGCATGCTTTTAGACCCTTTATCAAATATAAGATAGTTGTAGTTTTGTGGATTGGTTTCTGTGTCCTCTATTCTGTACCATTGGTCCACCCGCCTGTTTTGGTACCAGTACCGTGCTGTTTTTATTACTATTGCTCTGTAGTATAGTTTGAAGTCTGGTATCGCTATACCGCCTGATTCACACTTCCTGCTTAGCATTGTTTTTGCTATTCTGGGTCTTTTATTTTTCCATATGAATTTCATGATTGCTTTCTCTATTTCTACAAGAAATGCCGTTGGGATTTTGATTGGCATTGCATTAAACCTATAGAGAACTTTTGGTAATATCGCCATTTTGATGATGTTAGTTCTGCCTATCCATGAACAGGGTATATTTTTCCATCTTCTAAGATCTTCTTCTATTTCTCTCTTTAGGGTTCTGTAGTTTTCATTGTATAAGTCTTTCACCTCTTTTGTTAGGTTGATTCCCAAGTATTTTATTTTTTTTTGAAGATATTGTGAATGGAGTGTTTGTCCTCATTTCCATTTCAGAGGATTTGTCGCTGATATACAGGAATGCCTTTGATTTATGCGTGTTGATTTTATATCCTGCCACTTTGCTGAATTCATTTATTAGCTCTAATAGTTTCTTTGTAGACCCTTTTGGGTCTGCTAGGTATAGAATCATGTCATCTGCAAATAGTGATAATTTAAGTTCTTCTTTTCCTATTTGTATGCCTTTAATTTCTTTCGTCTGTCTAATTGCTCTGGCCAGTGTTTCGAGAACTATGTTGAACAGAAGTGGAGAGAGAGGGCATCCCTGTCTTGTCCCAGATTTTAGAGGAAATGCCTTCAGTTTTTCTCCATTCAGAATGATGCTAGCCTGAGGCTTAGCATAGATTGCTTTTACAATATTGAGGTATGTTCCTGTTATCCCTAGTTTTTCTAGAGTTTTGAACATAAAGGAATGCTGTACTTTGTCGAATGCTTTTTCCGCATCTATTGAGATGATCATATGGTTCTTATTTTTAAGTCTATTGATGTGGTGAATAACATTTATTGATTTCCGTATATTGAACCAGCCTTGCATCCCAGGGATGAATCCTACTTGATCATGGTGCACAATTTTTTTGATATGTTTTTGTATCCGATTCGCCAGAATTTTATTGAGGATTTTTGCATCTAGGTTCATTAGAGATATTGGTCTGTAGTTTTCTTTCTTTGAAGTGTCTTTGTCTGGTTTAGGTATCAGGGTGATGTTGGCCTCGTAGAATGAATTTGGAAGTTCTCCCTCTTTTTCTATTTCCTGAAGTAGCTTGAAAAGTATTGGTATTAGTTCTTCTTTAAAGGTTTTGTAAAATTCTGCTGTATACCCATCCGGTCCTGGGCTTTTCTTAGTTGGTAGTCTTTTGATGGTTTCTTCTATTTCCTCAATTGATATTGGTCTGTTTAGGTTGTCTATATCCTCCTGACTCAATCTGGGCAGATCATATGACTTAAGAAATTTATCTATGCCTTCACTATCTTCTAATTTATTGGAGTATAAGGATTCAAAATAGTTTTTGATTATCTTCTGTATTTCTGAAGTGTCTGTTGTGATATTGCCTTTTTCATCCCGTATGCTAGTAATTTGAGTTCTCTCTCTTCTTCTCTTCGCTAGCATGGCTAAGGGTCTGTCGATTTTGTTTATTTTTTCAAAGAACCAACTTTTAGTTTTGTCAATTTTTTCAATTGTTTTCTTTTGTTTTGATTTCATTAATTTCAGCTCTGATTTTAATTATTTCTTGCCTTCTACTTCTTTTGCTGTTGTTTTGCTCTTCTTTTTCAAGGATTTTGAGATGAAGTATGAGATCATTTATTTGTTGGTTTTTTCTTTTTTTAAGGAATGAACTCCAAGCAATGAATTTTCCTCTTAGAACTGCTTTCAATGTGTCCCATATATTCCGATATGTTGTGTCTGTGTTTTCATTTATCTCTAAGAATTTTTTAATTTCCTGCTTCATGTCTTCTATAACCCATTGATCATTCAGTAACCTATTGTTCATTCTCCAAGTTGTATGCTTTTTCCTTCCTTCTTTTATCGTTGATTTTCAGTTTCATTCCATTATGATCAGATAAGATGCATGGTATTATCTCTACTCCTTTATATTGTCTAAGAGTTGCCCTGTGACATAATATATGATCTATTTTTGAGAAGGATCCATGTGCTGCTGAGAAAAAAGTGTAACTGCTTGATGTTGGGTGGTATACTCTATATATGTCAATTAAGTCTAGGTTATTAATTGTGTTATTGAGTTCTATAGTTTCCTTATTCAACTTTTGTTTGGAAGATCTGTCCAGTGGCGAGAGAGGTGTGTTGAAGTCTCCCATGATTATTGTATGGTGGTCTATTAGACTCTTGAACTTGAGAAGAGTTTGTTTGATGAACATAGCTGCACCATTGTTTGGGGCATAAATATTTATGATTGTTATGTCTTGTTGGTGTATGGTTCCCTTAAGCAGTATGTAGTGTCCCTCTTTATCCCTTTTGATTAACTTTGGCTTGAAATCTATTTTATTTGATATGAGTATGGACACTCCTGCTTGTTTCCGAAGTCCATATGAGTGATATGATTTTTCCCAACCTTTCACCTTCAGCCTATGTATGTCTTTTCTTATCAAATGCGTCTCCTGTAGGCAGCATATTTTTGGGTCTTGTTTTGTGATCCATTCTACTAGCCATTGTCTCTTAATTGGTGAGTTTAAGCCATTAACATTTAGGGTTATTATTGAGATATGGGTTGTTCTTCCTGCCATATTTGTTTATTTCTGTTACTAAACATGGTTTGTTTTCCTCTTTGATTATTTTCCCCCCCTTTACTGTCCTACCTCCCACTGTTGGTTTTCATTGTTATTTTCCATTTCCTCTTCCTGTAATGTTTTGGCGAGGATGTTTTGAAGAGATGGTTTTCTAGCTGCAAATTCTTTAAACTTTTGTTTATCGTGGAAGGTTTTAATTTCATCTTCCATCCTGAAACTTAATTTCGCTGGATACACAATTCTTGGTTGGAACCCATTTTCTTTCAGTGTTTGAAATATGTTATTCCAGGATCTTCTACCTTTCAGAGTCTGTGTTGAAAGGTCAGCTGTTATCCTGATTGGCTTACCCCTAAATGTAATCTGCTTCCTTTCTCTTGTAGCTTTTAAAATTCTCTCCTTATTCTGTATGTTGGGCATCTTCATTATAATGTATCTAGGTGTGGATCTCTTATGATTTTGCACATTCGGCGTTCTGTAGGCTTCTAGGATTTGGGATTCTATCTCATTCTTCAAGTCTGGGAAGTTTTCTCGTATTATTTCATTGAATAGACTGCTCATTCCTTTGGTTTGGAGCTCTGTACCTTCCTGTATCCCAATGACTCTTAAGTTTGGTCTCTTAATGTTATCCCATATTTCTTGGATGTTCTGCTCATGGTTTCTTAACAGTCTTGCTGAGCTGTCTATGTTCTTTTCAAGTTGAAATACTTTGTCTTCATTGTCTGATGTTCTATCTTCTAAGTGTTCTACTCTGCTGGTAGTATTCTCCATTGAGTTTTTAAGTTGGTTTATTGCTTCCTGCATTTCTAGGATTTCTGTTTGTTTGTTTTTTATAACCTCTATCTCCCTGTATAGTTGATCCTTTGCTTCCTGGATTTGTTTGCGTAATTCATTGTCGAAGTGATCTTTCATTCTAAATCATCTTAAAATGCTAATTTTAATCCCAGGAGCATCATTAAGGACATACAAATATTATTAATAAAATAGCAGTATAGGAATTAAACTGATACACTATAACACATATAGTCAACAAACAAAAAGATAATAATGTACCAATACAAAAAGTAAAAATATATAACACATAACAATAGCAAACTGCAAATGTAAATCCTATGTATCCATAATTACAGTCAAAGTAAATAGTAAATAGATTAAGTACTCCAATCAAAATACAGAGATTAGGAGGAAAGTTTTTTTCTTACATTTATTTATCTATTTATTTTGATACTAGGGATTTAACCCACGAAAGCTTTTACAATTGACATACATCATCAGTCCTTTTATTTATTTATTTATTTTTGAGACAGAGTCTAAGTTGCTTTATTACTTGTTAAGATACTGAAGCTTAACTTAAATTTGTAATTCTACTGTCTCAGCTTCCTGAGTTTCTGGGATTACAGGCATGCACCACTGTACCTGTCAAGAAAAGATTTTTTTCCATACATGATTAATATGTGCTAACTACATAATGTCTGTAAGTTCCACACATTAAATCACATGACATAAAGAAGTTGAAAGTATGAAAAATAGTATAACATGTAAGAGAGCCATGCGGCCTATTCTAGTAATTGAAAATAAAAACAATAAAACTAAGGTTAATACTATTATCAGACACAAAGAAGGACATTTTATAATCATAAATCAGGCAAATATAACAATTTTAAACATATATAATCTTTTTTTTTTTTTTAATTTTTTATTGTTGGCTGTTCAAAACATTACATAGTTCTTGATGTATCATATTTCACAATTTTGATTCAAGTGGGTTATGAGCTCCCATTTTTACCCCATATACAGATTGCAGAATCACATCAGTTACACATCCATTGATTTACATATTGCCATACTAGTGTCTGTTGTATTCTGCTGTCTTTCCTATCCTCTACTATCCACCCTCCCCTCCCCTCCCCTCCCCTCCCCTCTTCTCTCTCTGCCCCCTTTACTGACATTCGTTTGTCCCCCTTGTATTATTTTTCCCCTTCCCCTCACTTCCTCTTGTATGTACTTTTGTATAACTCTGAGGGTCTCCTTCCATTTCCATGCATTTTCCCTTCTCTCTCCCTTTCCCTCCCACCTCTCATCCCTGTTTAATGTTAATCTTCTTCTCATGCTCTTCGACCCTACTCTGTTCTTAGTTACTCTCCTTATATCAAAGAAGACATTTGACATTTGTTTTTTAGGGATTGGCTAGCTTCACTTAGCATAATCTGCTCTAATGCCATCCATTTCCCTGTAAATTCTATGATTTTGTCATTTTTTAATGCAGAGTAATACTCCATTGTGTATAAATGCCACATTTTTTTTATCCATTCATCCATTGAAGGGCATCTAGGTTGGTTCCACAGTCTAGCTATTGTGAATTGTGCTGCTATGAACATCGATGTAGCAGTGTCCCTGTAGCATGCTCTTTTTAGGTCTTTAGGGAATAGACCGAGAAGGGGAATAGCTGGGTCAAATGGTGGCTCCATTCCCAGCTTTCCAAGAAATCTCCATACTGCTTTCCAAATTGGCTGCACCAATTTGCAGTCCCACCAGCAATGTACAAGTGTACCCTTTTCCCCACATCCTCGCCAGCACTTGTTGTTGTTTGACTTCCTAATGGCTGACAATCTAACTGGAGTGAGATGGTATCTTAGGGTGGTTTTGATTTGCATTTCTCTGACTGCTAGAGATGGTGAGCATTTTTTCATGTACTTGTTGATTGACTGTATGTCCTCCTCTGAGAAGTGTCTGTTCAGGTCCTTGGCCCATTTGTTGATTGGGTTGTTTGTTCTCTTATTGTCTAATTTTTTGAGCTCTTTGTATACTCTGGATATTAGGGCTCTATCTGAAGTGTGAGGAGTAAAGATTTGTTCCCAGGATGTAGGCTCTCTATTTACCTCTCTTATTGTATCTTTTGCTGAGAAAAAACTTTTTAGTTTGAGTAAGTCCCATTTGTTGATTCTAGTTATTAACTTTTGTGCTATGGGTGTCCTATTGAGGAATTTGGAGCCCGACCCCACCGACTGTAGATCGTAGCCAACTTTTTCTTCTATCAGACGGCGCGTCTCTGATTTGATATCAAGCTCCTTGATCCATTTTGAATTAACTTTTGTGCATGGCGAGAGAAAGGGATTCAGTTTCATTTTGTTGCATATGGATTTCCAGTTTTCCCAGCACCATTTGTTGAAGATGCTATCCTTCCTCCATTGCATGCTTTTAGACCCTTTATCAAATATAAGATAGTTGTAGTTTTGTGGATTGGTTTCTGTGTCCTCTATTCTGTACCATTGGTCCACCCGCCTGTTTTGGTACCAGTACCATGCTGTTTTTGTTACTATTGCTCTGTAATATAGTTTGAAGTCTGGTATCGCTATACCGCCTGATTCACACTTCCTGCTTAGCATTGTTTTTGCTATTCTGGGTCTTTTATTTTTCCATATGAATTTCATGATTGCTTTCTCTATTTCTACAAGAAATGCCGTTGGGATTTTGATTGGCATTGCATTAAACCTATAGAGAACTTTTGGTAATATCGCCATTTTGATGATGTTAGTTCTGCCTATCCATGAACAGGGTATATTTTTCCATCTTCTAAGATCTTCTTCTATTTCTCTCTTTAGGGTTCTGTAGTTTTCATTGTATAAGTCTTTCACCTCTTTTGTTAGGTTGATTCCCAAGTATTTTATTTTTTTTGAAGATATTGTGAATGGAGTGGTTGTCCTCATTTCCATTTCAGAGGATTTGTCGCTGATATACAGGAATGCCTTTGATTTATGCGTGTTGATTTTATATCCTGCCACTTTGCTGAATTCATTTATTAGCTCTAATAGTTTCTTTGTAGACCCTTTTGGGTCTGCTAGGTATAGAATCATGTCATCTGCAAATAGTGATAATTTAAGTTCTTCTTTTCCTATTTTGATGCCTTTAATTTCTTTCGTCTGTCTAATTGCTCTGGCCAGTGTTTCGAGAACTATGTTGAACAGAAGTGGTGAGAGAGGGCATCCCTGTCTTGTTCCAGATTTTAGAGGGAATGCCTTCAATTTTTCTCCATTCAGAATGATGCTAGCCTGAGGCTTAGCATAGATTGCTTTTACAATATTGAGGTATGTTCCTGTTATCCCTAGTTTTTCTAGAGTTTTGAACATAAAGGGATGCTGTACTTTGTCGAATGCTTTTTCCGCATCTATCGAGATGATCATATGGTTCTTATTTTTAAGTCTATTGATGTGGTGAATAACATTTATTGATTTCCTTATATTGAACCAGCCTTGCATCCAAGGGATGAATCCTACTTGATCATGGTGCACAATTTTTTTGATGTGCCTTTGTATCCGAGTGGCCAGAATTTTACTGAGGATTTTTGCATCTAGGTTCATTAGAGATATTGGTCTGTAGTTTTCTTTCTTTGAAGTGTCTTTGTCTGGTTTAGGTATCAGGGTGATGTTGGCCTCGTAGAATGAATTTGGAAGTTCTCCCTCTTTTTCTATTTCCCGAAGTAGCTTGAAAAGTATTGGTATTAGTTCCTCTTTAAAGGTTTTGTAAAACTCTGCTGTATACCCATCCGGTCCTGGGCTTTTCTTAGTTGGTAGTCTTTTGATGGTTTCTTCTATTTCCTCAATTGATATTGGTCTGTTTAGGTTGTCTATATCCTCCTGACTCAATCTGGGCAGATCATATGACTTAAGAAATTTATCTATGCCTTCACTATCTTCTAATTTATTGGAGTATAAGGATTCGAAATAATTTCTAATTATCTTCTGTATTTCTGAAGTGTCTGTTGTGATATTGCCTCTTTCATCCCGTATGTTAGTGATTTGAGTTGTCTCTCTTCTCTTCGCTAGCATGGCTAAGGGTCTGTCGATTTTGTTTATTTTTTCAAAGAACCAACTTTTAGTTTTGTCAATTTTTTCAATTGTTTCTTTTGTTTCGATTTCATTGATTTCAGCTCTGATTTTAATTATTTCTTGCCTTCTACTTCTTTTGCTGTTGTTTTGCTCTTCTTTTTCTAGGATTTTGAGATGAAGTATGAGATCATTTATTTGTTGGTTTTTTCTTTTTTTAAGGAATGAACTCCAAGCAATGAATTTTCCTCTTAGAACTGCTTTCAATGTGTCCCATAGATTCCGATATGTTGTGTCTGTGTTTTCATTAATCTCTAAGAATTTTTTAATTTCCTCCTTGATGTCTTCTATAACCCATTGATCATTCAGTAACCTATTGTTCATTCTCCAAGTGATATATTCTTTTTCCTTCCTTCTTTTATCGTTGATTTTCAGCTCCATTCCATTATGATCAGATAGGATGCATGGTATTATCTCTACTCCTTTGTATTGTCTAAGAGTTTCCCTGTGACATAATATATGATCTATTTTTGAGAAGGATCCATGTGCTGCTGAGAAAAAAGTGTAACTGTTTGATGTTGGGTGGTATATTCTATATATGTCAATTAAGTCTAGGTTATTAATTGTGTTATTGAGTTCTATAGTTTCCTTATTCAACTTTTGTTTGGAAGATCTGTCCAGTGGTGAGAGAGGTGTGTTGAAGTCTCCCATGATTATTGTATGGTGGTCTATTAGACTCTTGAACTTGAGAAGAGTTTGTTTGATGAACATAGCTGCACCATTGTTTGGGGCATATATATTCATGATTGTTATGTCTTGTTGGTGTATGTTTCCCTTGAGCAGTATGTAGTGTCCCTCTTTATCCCTTTTGATTAACTTTGGCTTAAAATCTATTTTATTTGATATGAGTATGGATACTCCTGCTTGTTTCCGAAGTCCATATGAGTGATATGATTTTTCCCAACCTTTTACCTTCAGCCTATGTATGTCTTTTCCTATCAAATGCGTCTCCTGTAGGCAGCATATTGTTGGGTCTTGTTTTGTGATCCATTCTACTAGCCTGTGTCTCTTGATTGGTGAGTTTAAGCCATTAACATTTAGGGTTATTATTGAGATATGGGTTGTTCTTCCAGCCATATTTGTTTATTTATGTTACTAAACATGGTTTGTTTTCCACTTTGATTATTTCCCCCCCTTTAGTGTCCTACCTCCCACTGTTGGTTTTCATTATTATTTTCCATTTCCTCTTCCTGTAATGTTTTGCCAAGGATGTTTTGAAGAGATGGTTTTCTAGCTGCAAATTCTTTTAACTTTTGTTTATCGTGGAAGGTTTTAATTTCATCTTCCATCCTGAAGCTTAATTTCGCTGGATACACAATTCTTGGTTGGAACCCATTTTCTTTCAGTGTTTGAAATATGTTATTCCAGGATCTTCTAGCTTTCAGAGTCTGTGTTGAAAGATCAGCTGTTATCCTGATTGGCTTACCCCTAAATGTGATCTGCTTCCTTTCTCTTGTAGCTTTTAAAATTCTCTCCTTATTCTGTATGTTGGGCATCTTCATTATAATGTGTCTAGGTGTGGGTCTCTTATGATTTTGCACATTCGGCGTCCTGTAGGCTTCTAGGATTTGGGGTTCTGTCTCATTCTTCAAGTCTGGGAAGTTTTCTCGAATTATTTCATTGAATAGATTGCTCATTCCTTTGGTTTGAAACTCTGTTCCTTCCTGTATCCCAATGACTCTTAAATTTGGTCTCTTGATGTTATCCCATATTTCTTGGATGTTCTGCTCATGGTTTCTTAACAGTCTTGCTGAGCTGTCTATGTTCTTTTCAAGTTGAAATACTTTATCTTCATTGTCTGATGTTCTGTCTTCTAAGTGTTCTACTCTGCTGGTAGTATTCTCAATTGAGTTTTTAAGTTGGCTTATTGCTTCCTGCATTTCTAGGATTTCTGTTTGTTTGTTTTTTATAACCTCTATTTCCCTGTATAGTTGATCTTTTGCTTCTTGGATTTGTTTATGTAATTCATTGTTGAAGTGATCTTTCATTGTCTGATTTTGCTGTCTGATGTCTTCCTTGAGACTCCAGATCATCTGAAGCATGTATATCCTGAATTCTTTATCTGACATTCCATCAGCTGCAGCTATTACCTCTTCTAAAGTTGAGTTGACCTGCAATGCTTGTGGTCCTTTCTTTCCTTGTCTCTTCATACTGTTCGTGTTCCTTTCTTCTTGGTGAAACTGTTGTGCTATTGAATTTTCCCCCTATATATTTATATTGGTCTTGTATAGTTGCAAAGTCTCCCTCGCAGGCGCGGGCGGCGGCTCTGCCCCTCCGCCAATTGGGGCAATGTGCCTACCACGCCGGCAGGCCGCTGGGCCTGCTCTGCCAGTCGGTAGCAGGTCCGCCGTCCTTGCAGGCGCGGGCGGCGGCTCTGTCCCTCTGCGGGCCGCTAGGCTTGTTCTGTCGGTGGTCGCAATTCTGCCTACTTTGCAGGCGCAGGCAGCGGCACTGCCCCTCTGCAGGCCTCTGGGGCTGTACTGCCAGTGGGTCGCAGGTCCGCCTACTTTGCAGGCGTGGGGGGGGGGGCGGCTCTACCCTTCCTCAGGCCACTGGGCCTGTTCTGTCTCTCGGTTGCAGGTGTGACCTGTTCTGATGGTGGTCTCAGTTCCGACTACCTTGCAGGCGCGGGGGGGAGGGGGCGGCTCTGCCTCTCAGCAGGCCGCTGCTCCTCTTCTGCCGGTGGGTCGCAGGCCCGCCTACCTTGCAGGAGTGATTGGAAGCTCTGTCCCGCCCTGGGCCACTGGGCCTTTTCTGTCGGTGGTCACCCTTCCCCTACCTGGCAGGCGAGGGGGGTGGGGGGCGGCTCTGCCCCTCAGCAGGCCGCTGGGCCTGCTCTGTGTTTGGTCCCAGTTCCCTCTACTATGCCGGCGCAGGGGGAGGGGGCGGCTCAGCCTCTCAGCAGGCGGCTGCTCCTCTTCTGCCGGTGGGTCGCAGGCCCGTCTACCTTGCAGGAGTGATTGGAAGCTCTGTCCCGCCGCGGGCCACTGGGCCTTTTCTGTCGGTGGTCACCCTTCCCCTACCTGGCAGGCGAGGGGGGTGGGGGGCGGCTCTGCCCCTCAGCAGGCCGCTGGGCCTGCTCTGTGTTTGGTCCCAGTTCCCTCTACTATGCCGGCGCAGGGGGAGGGGGCGGCTCAGCCTCTCAGCAGGCGACTGCTTCTCTTCTGCCGGCGGGTCGCAGGCCCGCCTACCTTGCAGGAGTGATTGGAAGCTCTGTCCCGCCGCGGGCCACTGGGCCTTTTCTGTCGGTGGTCACCCTTCCCCTACCTGGCAGGCGAGGGGGGTGGGGGGCGGCTCTGCCCCTCAGCAGGCCGCTGGGCCTGCTCTGTGTTTGGTCCCAGTTCCCTCTACTATGCCGGCGCAGGGGGAGGGGGCGGCTCAGCCTCTCAGCAGGCGACTGCTCCTCTTCTGCCGGTGGGTCGCAGGCCCACCTACCTTGCAGGAGTCATATATAATCTTAATAACAGAGTCTCAAAAAACACAAAGTAAAAACTAACAAAACAGAAAAACCTGAAAAATAAATAATTCAGCAATGATAATTTGAGACTTAAATGTCCCATTTTCAAATAGAAGAACTTGGCAAAAATTCAGAAAAGAAAATAGAATAATTGAACAACACTATAAGCCAAGACCTAACAGATATCCATGGAATACACATGCTAAGAGTCCTGAACAACGTCATTAGAGAATTAATTACCCCTAGGCATGGCAGTGAAGAAGGTACTGATAGGGAATACAGTCAACAGTCCTCGAGTCATCCCAGCCATGCACCAGACATGAGAATAATTTTGCCCGTGGAGTATTAATTTTCAGTTGTCAAATCATCCCTAGACAATAGTATAGAAATAAGCCTCCCCTGCTAAATCCAGTCTGAATTTCCAACCAAGAAAATTATGAACATTATATAAGTACTTGTTCTAAGTCACAAAGTATTGGGGCAGCTTGTTTTATAGCACTAGTCCTCAGAACAATAATCCCCCAGCATGGACTCACAATGACAGAGCAGCCACTCTGTCATGCTTCTTAGAAGAAAGGATGTCTAACCCATAATTGCAAACCTTTTCCTCATCTATCCCTATCAAAGTTACAATTGAATTAAGCAATTAATTAAACTAGGATAATAGAATATTTAAGTTAAACAATATAAGAATGGCATAATTATCAAGAGCCATCCTTGGGATGTTTGGACTATATTGTGCATCACAGCCTAGAGAATAGGATAATCTGGTGTCTGGGAATTTCCAGGGGACCTTTCCTCTGTGTAAGACTGCCTAGAAACATTGTGAGCACTATTCAGCTCTGCCTGGTCCCACATAGCACCAGAGATGGGGTGATCTGCTACAACCCCACAGCCACACTGCCCCTCTGAGATGGGTGTGACATTCCAAGAGGCCAATCAACCTGATGACTGCAAGACATTATGAAGCAAGACTTCACCCCTGAAACCTTATCCCTGACTTTTATGTACCCCCTTAAATAAACTACAGGAGCCATTTTCTAATTGTCAAGCTCCAGATCCTGTGTGGACTGGACCTAACAGGGGCTCCAACTTTTTGAAACTATCATTCCAACTTTGTCTTTTTTCTCTACTAATTATTCTAGACTTTAATTTGTTAGGTGGCTAACACCCTCCTTGGCAAGATGAACCCCCTAAAAAGGCACTGGCTACCTCCCCATAAATAATTATCTATTTTTCAAAACTCTCCCATTTGACTTAACTTCTTTAGTACCCTTTCTCTTCATTTAAAAAAAAAATTCCCATCACAGAAATTTCTCAATATACTACAAAAAAAGTGAATAAAAACATAAAAACAAAACTTGAGCTGGGATTGTGGCTCAATGGCAGAATGCTTGCCTTGCACATAGAAGGCATTAGGTTCAATCCTCTGTACCACATAAAAATAAATAAATAAAATAAAAGCATTATGTCCATCTGCAACCAAAAAATAAATATAAAAAATTAAAAATAAGCAACTAATTAGTCACTACATGGGAACTTTCAAACTAATTTAAAAGTATGTAATTGTTTGGTTTCATAAAGAACTCCAGACTCGACCACATTACCAGACCTTAACCTATACCTCAGAGCCATAGTAACAAAATCATCATGGTATGGGCATCAAAACAGACATGTAGACCAATGGCACAGAATAGAGGACACAAATACAAATCTACATAAATACAGTTATCTCATACTAGACAAAAGTGCCAAAAACATTCATTGGAGAAAAGATAGCCTATTCAACAAATGATGCTTGGAAAACTGGAAATCCACATGTAACAAAATGAAATTAAACCACTATCTCTCAGCCTGCACAAAATTTGACTCAAAGTGGATCAAAGACTTATGCACCAGTACAGAGATCTTGTCTGATGAGGTCCTTGGCCCAAATCTTCACCATGTCAGCTTAGGAACTGACTTCCTCTACAAGACTCCTAAAGCACAAAAAGTAAAATTAAGAATCAATAAATGGGATGGAATCAAACAAAAATGCTTCTTCACAGCAAAAGAAACAATCAATAACAAAGAGAGAGCCTACAGAATGGGAGAGAATCTTTATCACATGCCCCTCAGATAGAGCACTAATCTTCAGGATATATAAAGAACTCAAAAAACTTACCACCAAAAAACAAATAACCCAACTAAACAGACATTTCACAGAAGAAGAAATACGATTGATCAACAAATACATGAAAACATATTCAACATCTCTAGAAATTAGAGAAATGCAAATTAAAACAGTACTCAGATTCCATGTCACTCCAGTCAAAATGCCAATCATCAAGAATACAAGCAACAATAACTGTTGGTGAAGATGTGGGGGAAAAGATACACTCATACATTGCTAGTGGGACTGCAAATTTGTACAACCACTATGGAAAGCACTATGGAGATTCCTAAGAAAACTTGGAATGGAACCACCATTTGTCCCAGTCATCCCACTGCTAGGTTTATACCAAAAGGATTTAAAATCAGCACACTACAATGATGTAGCCACATCAATGTTTATAGCAGCATAATTTATAAGAGCTAAACTTTAGAACCAGCATAGGTACTCTTCAACAGATGAATGGATAAATAAATTGTGGTATATACACACACTGGAATATCACTCAGCATTAAAAGAGAATAAAATTATGACATTTGCAGGTAAATGGATGGAGTTGAGAATATTATGCTAAGCAAAATAAGCCAATCCCAAAGAATCAAAGGCCAAATGTTTTCTCTGATATGCAAAAGATAATTCACAAAGGAGGAGGGGAAGAATAGAATATTTTGGACTAGATAGAGGGGAGTGAAGAAAGGGGAGGAGGTGTGGGGTCGGAATGATAATATAATAAATTGGACATTATTACCTTCTATATATATGTTTATATGATCAGTGTAACTCTACATCATATACAACCAGACGAATAAGAAGTTATACTCCATGTATGTATGATATATCAAAATGCATTCTATTGTCATATATAACTAATTAGAACAAATATATATATATATACATATATATGTAAGTGTGTGTATATATATTTATATCTGTAAAAAAAGACCTTGAGACTCAACCTTATTGTGCCAAATGACAAGGTCTTATTCTTTGAAGCCAGACACAGAAAGAAACATATTACATGATCTAACTTGTATAACATATCTAAAAAAAAAGACAAAAACATCAAATATATAGAGATATAAAACAAAATAATGGTTCTCACGGGCAAGAAAGAAGGCAGAGGAAATGGGGAGATGTAGTAGGATACAAAGTATTTGATGTTGGGTGAACAAGTTTATAGATATATAATGTTCAAAATGAGGACCACTATGTTCAAAATGAGATAGTTCTACTGTATATAGAATTCATGCAAAAAAAAGTATATGTTAGCTGCTCTTGCCACAAAAATAAAGACAGAAAAACAATAAAAATGGGTAGCTATGAGATAATAGATATGTTAATTTGCTTGACCATCATGACTTTTTACCATCTATCTGTATCCCAAGCATTATATTGCATAACTTAAATATATATCATACTTTTTTAATTTTATTTTTTAAATACATGTCAGCAGAATGCATCACAATTCTGATTACACATATAGAACAATTTCTCATACCTCTATTTGTTTTTAAAGTATGTTCACATCAATTCATGTCTTCATACGTGTACTTTGGATAATGATGTCTATCACATTCGACCATCCTTGCTAATCCCCTGCCCCTTCCCTTTCCATCCCACCCCTCTTTCCTATCTAGAATTCATCTAATCCTCCCATGCTCCCACTTCCTACCAACTATGAGTCAGCCTCCTTATATCAGAGAAAACATTCAGCATTTGTTTTTTGGGGACTTGCTAACTTCACCTAGCGTTATCTTCTCCAACGCCATCCATTTACCTGCAAATGCTATGATTTTATTCTCTTTTTTTGCTGAGTAAAATTCCATCGTGTATATGTGCCACATTTTTTTATCCATTCATCCACTGAAGGGTATCTAGGTTGGCTCCACAGTTTAGCTATTGTGAATTGTGTTGCTATAAACATTGATGTGGCTGTGTCCCAGTAATATGCTGTTTTTAAGTCCTTTGGGTATAGTCTGAGGAGAGGGATAGCTGGGTAAAATGGTGGTTCCATTCCCAGATTTCCAAGGAATCTCCATACTGCTTTCCATATTGGCTGCACCAATTTTGCAGTCCCACCAGCAATGTATGAGTGTGCCTTTTTCCCCACACCTTCGCTAACACTTATTCTTGTTTGTCTTCATAATTCTTTCCATTCTAACTAGAGTGAGAAGTTATCTTAGAGTAGTTTTGATTTGCATTTCTCTAATTGCTAGAGATGATGAGCATTTTTTCATATATTTGTTGATTGATTGAATATCCTCTTCTGAGAAGTGTCTGTTGAGGAACTTGGCCCATTTATTGATTGGGCTATTTGATTTTTTGGTGTTTAGCTTTTTGAGTTCTTTATATACCCTGGAGATTAGTGCTCTATCTGATGTGTGGGATGTAAATATTTAATCCCAAGATGTAGGCTCTCTATTTACCTCACAGACTGTTTCTTTTGCTGAGAAGAAAGTTTTTAGTTTGAGTCTATCCCTTTTATTGATTCTTGGTTTTAATTCTTGCACTATAGAAGTCCTATTAAGGAAGTTGGGGCCTAATCCCACGTGATGGAGATTAGGGCCTACTTTTTCTTCTATTAGATGCAGAGACAAGAATCATATGATCATCTCAATTGATGCAGAAAAATCATTTGACAAAATACAGCACCCCTTCATGTTCAAAACACTAGAAAAACTAGGGATAACAGGAACATATCTCAACATCGTAAAGGCTATCTACACTAAGCCTCAGGCCAACATCATTCTAAATGGAAAAAAATTGAAGGCATTTCCTCTAAAAACTGGAACAAGACAGGGATGCCCTCTTTTACCACTTCTATTTAATATAGTCCTTGAAACACTGGCCAGAGCAATTAAACAGACAAAATAAATTAAAGGGATACATATAGGAAAAGAAGAACTTAAATTAGCACTATTTGCTTACGATATGATTCTATACCTAGAAGACCCAAAAAGCTCTACCAGAAAACTTCTAGAATAGTAAACAAATTCAGCAAAGTAGCAGGTTATAAAATCAACACCCATAAGTCAAAGGCATTTCTGTATATCAGTGACAAATCCTCCGAGTCGGAAATGAGGAAAACTACCCCATTTACAATAGCCTAAAAAAAATAAAATAAAATACATGGGGCTCAACTAATGAAAGAGGTGAAAGATCTATACAATGAAAACTGCAGAATCCCAAAGAAAGAAATCAGCTGGGGTTGTGGTTCAGCAGTAGAGCGCTGGCCTAGCACATGCGAGGCCCTGGGTTCAAAACTCAGCACCACATACAAATACATAAAATAAAGGTATTGTGTCCAACTGCAACTTAAAAATAAATATTTAAAAAAAAAAAAAAGAAAGAAAGAAATCAAAGAAGACCTTAGAAGATGGAAAAAAATCTACCTTGCTCTTGGATAGGTAAAATTAATATTATCAAAATGACTAATACTTTCAAAAGCACTATACAGATTTAATGCAATTATGATCAAAATCTCAATGGCATTCCTCATAGAAATAGAAAAAGCAATCATGAAATTCATCTGGAAAAATAAGAGACCAGAATAGCTAAAGCGATCCTTAGCAGGAAGAGTGAAGCAGGTGGCATCACTATACCAGACATTAAACTATACTATAGAGCAATAGTAACAAAACAGAATGATATTGGCACCAAAACAGACTGGTAGAGCAATGGTACAGAATAGAGGACACAGAGACTAACCCACAAAATTACAATTATCTTATATTAGACAAAGGTGCCAAAAACATGCATTGTAGAAAAGACAGCCTCTTCAACAATGGTGCTGGGAAAACTGGAAGCCCATACACAACAAAATGAAATTAAACCCCTATCTCTCACCATGCACAAAACTCATTTCGAAATGGATCAAGGACTTAGGAATACAACCAGAGACGCTGTGTCTAATATATCACAAAATTTTATATAAAATATCCTATTGGATTTGTGTTTTCATTATAAATTACAAATATGTTTATGATACATAATTGACCTAATCATAGTAATCTGATGTTGAAAAATAGAAAAAAATGCATTGTTTTTCAAAGTTTCTTTTTTTATTTTGTTGTAGTCCCAAATCACAAGCCATTCTACAAAGATTATATTTCATAGGTTGGAGCTAAGAATGGGAAGTACTGTCTTATGTATTTTCAATATTTTACCCTTGTGTAAGTTATAATCCACTGTGATTCTCCAACTTATTTTTAATTGGGGGAAAGTGGCTGAGTTTCTAAAAATGTATAGAATGTGGTCTCTTATGCATCTTATCTGGGAAATGTTTGATGTACAATGATCTAACGAAACAAATTACTAAAATAAAATCTGAATCAGTAACTAGAAAAAAAGCAAAACAAAATATCACCATTATTTACTATTTAACTTCTGGGAGAAAAGCATTAATAGGTTAAAATAGTTCTTCATTATTACTATGTAGTTTCTTGGTAACATTCACATTTTAAAATATTATCTCAAGTAATGCCATGTATTAGACCAGAGCTTTTGAAGGTTTGTGGAGGCAGTGGAGAGGAACTGATGGGGAATTTAAACACAAACCATCCAATTCAATTGGGAAAATGATGCTAATTATTACTCAGAGGCAAAGACAAATCCATGAGATTAACTTGGTAGGGGTTGAGGTTTTCACATAGAAGTTATACAGCAGGAGATACATAAACTTCCTTTAAAATGTGATAAGGCTATCTCTTGTATTTGACTGCATTAATCCCAAATGCTTTTGAAAGCTCCTTGTGGACAGGGACTTCATTCTGTTCACCAAAGTGTTCCTAGTGCCTTTCATATTTGCTGACTTAGATGAATACATAAACAATTAATAGAAAGCAAAAAATTTGAGTCAATGTTATTTTGTAAAAATAAAAAGAGCAAACATCTGTGAATAATCACTTTTGATTATTGCTTAATGCTTTAAAGCATGCAGTGACAGATGCAATCCTTATGGGTTGAAGATTCAAGTTATAAGAAAAATAAATAAATGAAGAGATGAGCTAGTGGATATCCAAATATCCTTTAGGAATGAGAGACATTCCTCTATTTGCTGGCAGTGATTCTAGAATATGATTTCTACCAGCAAACCTCCTTGGGGATTGCTTTTGCTAAAGAAGCGGCCTGGTTCAAGATCCTGCCCTCTTCCAAACCACCCTACAGCCAATGACTCATCTAAAGGAGATTATAAAGACCCTTCCCCTTCAGCCTCCTGGGCCAACTCTAAAGGGCCATCCTAGCCCCAATGTTTACTGCTTTATTGGAAGTGTATTCTCCCTCTACCATATCCCCCAGGGTTGGCCACTACCTCGCCAGGGAATTCTTGACTGCTCTGAGGAATCGGGAGAAATTAAAGTCTAGAAGAACAAAAGACAAGAGTCAGAAAGGATAGTTTTAAAGATGGAGCCCCTGATAGATCTCGTTGTCATAGGAGCAGGAGCTAGACAATCAGAAAACAGCTCCTGTGGTTTATTTAAGGGGGTACATCAAAGGCAGGGGTAAAGTTTCAAGACATCTTGTTTCTTGATGTCTTACAATCAGCAGGTTGATTGGCATCTTGGCAGGTCACACCCATCTCAGAGGGGCTGTAGGCTACAGCAGGTCACCCCATCTCTGGTGCTGTGTGGGACCGTTGGAAGAGCTTGAATAGGGCTCACAATGTGTCTGAGCAGTCTTACACAGAGGAAATGTCCACTGGAAGTTCTCAGACACCAGATTTCCCTATTCATTAGGCTTCAGTGGGCAACAGTCCACACACAACTCATGGAGGGCTCTGAACAGTATCCGGTTCTTTTCCTCTCATTTCCAAATCTTCATCATGAGTGTTATGATTTAGATATGAGGTACCCCCCAATAAAGTTTATATGTTAACAAAGGAGGTGAAATTATTTTATCATGAGAAATTTAACCTAACCAGTGGATTATCCATTTGACATATTAATAATTAAATTGGATTAGTGGGTGGTAACTGTCCACAGGAGGGGTATGCTTGCAGGAGGTGGGTCACTGGAGGTGTGCCCTGTCTCCTTCTTCTTTCTGTCTCTCTGTTTCTTTGCTACCATGAGGTAAGAAGCTTTCCTCCACCATACCCTTCTGCCAAAATATTCTGCTTCACTTTGGGCCCAGAGTGATGGAGTCAGCCAATCATGGGATGGGCTGAACCTATAAAATCATGAGCCCCAAAATAAACTTTTCCTGCGCTAAATTATTCTTGTCAGGTCTTTGGGTCACAGTGATGAAAAGCTGACTAATATAATGAAAACATCCTTAAATAATGGGTGCTACATGCTAATCTGTATCTCAGAAAATTAGGAACCATGTCTCCTTATCTATTTCTTCCACTTTATCAAACTGCCTCATGCATGAGCCCACACAAGAAGTTACTTCTTCTTATCTTTTTTATTCCAGCAGAAAGAGTTGCCCTAGTTTTCTATAAGTGTTTGCTTCCTTGTCTTCCATTATTTTGTATGGCCTAATTGAATGAACATTTCTTTGCTTCTCTCAAGACGCAATAAAAATGTAACCTGTCCTCATAAAAATATTAAAGACTATCAATTTTCTATGTCTTTCTATTTTTATTATGTGTCTTTAGAGATTAGAGAGAGTCCGATCATGATTATCCATATGAACAAATCAGTTTCCAATTCCTCTGGCAGATTTCTAAGCAACCTTGCTTGAAAAACACCTGGTAAAACATGCTTTCATTCAACTTCAGACAATTCAAAAGCAGCTGAAAGTCACTTAAGTGGAAACCCAACCATGATGCTGCTTTTCAAATCAAAAGCAAGAACTCGGCTCCACAGGATATGGCAGAGTGCCAGGTGTTTAATATTTGAGGGACAAGCACAGTGTTCAGAGCTTCTTTACGTAATTGACAAACCAAAGCCCAACACACCAAGGTTAGCAATTCACTTCTTTGGGGCCACAGAACTGGTATTGTGATATTCCTGCACTGCACATAAATCACTTTTGTAAAACAAGTACAGGTTGTTTTGAGTCCCTAAAAAAACTAGCAACAAGCCTCTGGGTAACTGAGCAATGTCAGAACAAGGTACAGCGAGGATTCAGGGTCACTTTGGAATCACCATCATTTTTCTTCCTTCTTGCTCCTGAAACTGCCAAATTGTTTTTGGCCCAAAAGCTATGCATTTAAATTCTATGCAGATGATAGCACAGATGTACGGTCACTCCACAGGTCTTTGATGGATTGGATTGGGACATCAAACATCAGCACATCTCCAGATGTCACAGAAAGCTTTGCAGAAGGTTTTCAGATTATGTTTTGCCAACCATTTGGGCTCGAAGACAGAAGATGTTATACAAGCTGATCAGCGTGATCACAAATCACTGGTGGTCAGAGTTTGATGTGCCTTATTCTTCCTTGTGTGTGTGGCAAAGGACACGTCATTGATCTGCTGTCAGAGGAAGGAAAACATAGAAAACTAACTCGAAAGTATAGAACAGTCTATGTGAAATTTCTAAAGAGAAGACAATTATTACAAGTTGTTTTATACTTTTTTTCTTCTCTTGATGGGAGAAAATAAATCATAAATTGATATTCCTGAATGCCTATCATGTCAGTTCCTCTACAAATTTATATATTGGCATATATTTAACATAAAATTTATATCATTTATGTATATAATTAAATGTCTCATTTGACTCTCACAATCAATGCATGAAAAAAAAGAGGCAAATGAAGTCCTTAGGATGTCAATAACTTGCCTAGGTTTACACAAAAACTAAAGTGAAATTATTGGCATTTAAAGAAAAGTTGTGATGACTTCCAAAGTATGATACTCTCACCCTTGCACCCCATGTTATATGGATTGTGATCCTAAGCATACAATTTTTTTTCTTTTTCCGGATTTTTTTTCTTTTAACTCATAAAACTTCTTGGCGGAGCTGTCTATTCATAAAATGACCCATGCTATGTTCAAGATTCTATTTGTCCAAAGCACAAGTGGGTTCTAACAAAATGAAAAAGACACTGATTCTGCTTTTGATTTATTGTTTAGTGTGGGTTATTGCAACCAATTACAAAAATATCCTACACAGTGAAAGTTCCATGTACTTTTTTATTTCAGCCAGACATTAAAGGATTAGTGGGGATAGGCGAAAAGAGCACCCTAAGTGGAACAGTATGGACAATCATAGTGCATGTCTAGAAGTGCAAAAATAACTCAACATTGCCAGGAGACAGGCTGCATGGACAGAATTGTAAACAACCTCCCCCCAAAAAAAGACATTGTGATCATATCAAAGTCTTTCATAAACATAAACAGGAAGTCTAGAGAAGGAGAATCTTGAGATTTGCAGATTATCTCAGTTCTTCACCCCTTTCTCTATCCATGACCTTTGATTCGGAATTTGGCTAGGTCCTCTGCCTGGAAAGGGAGTGTGCCTTGTCCTGTTCTTTTATTTGAATTCAGCCAAACACTCCTACCCCTCTGTCTCCATAACCTACACAACCAGTAAGTACCCCATTCTTCATTACTAAAATTTTGTCATTTCAAGTAACTTATATAAATTTGAATAATATAATACATAACCTTTGGGTTTGGCTTCTGTGTTTTTCCACTCAGCTTAATTCTCTGGAGATTCATTTAGTTGCATATATCAATGCTTTGTACCTTTTTTTTTTTCTGAGTGCTATTCCGTGGTAAAGATGTACCACAGTTAACCATTCACACATCTGGGTTGTTTAAGGTTTGAGGTAATTATGGATAAAACTTCTCATCTGAATACAAGTTTCTGTGTAAATGTAAGTTTTTATTTCTTTGGGATTAAGGCCTAGGTGTGCAATTGTGAGGCCATATAGTAGCTACAAGTCTGATGCTTTAAGGAACTGCCAAACTGTTTCCCAGAGTGGCAGTACTATTTTGTATCCCTGCTAGCAGTGTGGAAGTGATCCAGGACTCTATATTATCCCTATTTTCAATTTTAGCCAATCTAATAAGTGTTTAATGAAATCTTATTGAGGCTTTAGTTTGCATTTCTCTGGTGCCTAATGATGGTAAACACCTTTTCCTGTGATTATTTGTCATCTGTTTATTTTCTTTGATGAAACATCATATGTTATATTTTGCCTATGATTTGGTTGGATTATAAATATATTTCTTTCTGGAGAGATTAAATGTGCAATATTTTTAATTTTACTGTCTGTTTTCAGAACTAATATACAAACATGTAATTGATTTTTGTTTTTCTTATATTCTGTTAAATTTCTGTACTTACTAACTCTAGAAATTTTTTGGAGATTTCTTGGGATTCTCCACAAAAGATAATTGAGCCATCTGCAAAAGAGAGCCCATTCCTTTCCAATCTGGATGTATTTTATTACCTCTTCTTGCTCTGTTCCACTGGGAAAAACTTCTATCACTATATTTAATTGGAATAGATAAAAGTGGAACACCTTACCTTGATCCTAATGTTATGTTAAAGAATTCAGTCTTTTTATCTTTAAGTATAATGTTACTGTAGGTTTTTCATAGACATTCTTTATCAAACTGAGAAATTTCCCATCTCTTCTTATCTTTCTGAGAGGGTTCTTTTTTTTAAATCATAAATGAGTAACTTAGTCTGTTAATACAGTGGATACATTGATTTCCAAATTTTGAAACAATTGTGCATCCCTGAAATAAATCCCATTTAGTCATGGAGTATATATATATATATTTTCATTTGTTGCTGGATTCTGCTTGGTAATACTTTGTTAAGGACTTTTGCACCTATATGGATGATTACTACTGATTTACATTTTCTGATTTAAATATTTCCCAGTCTGTTTTTTTTTAATTAGGATAAGATTAGTTTCATAAAGAGGACTATAAAGTATTCTTACTCTTTTTATTTTCTTGAAAAATATTATGTAGAATTGATACTCATTTTAGTAAAATTCTCCATTGAAGATATCCACACCTGAAACTTTCTATTGGGGGAAGTTCAAATTATAAATGTAATTTCCTTAATAGTGATAGGGCTCTTTAAATTATGAGTTTTATAGTGGGAGATTTAGAGTAGTTTCTATATCTTGAGTAATAATTATCTAATTATCAAATATGTATGTGTACAGTTGTATTGGTCAGTGTTTTGTCATTGTGACAAGAACAACTTAAAGGAAGAAGAGTTTATTTTGGCTTATGATTTCAGAGGTTCAATTTATGCTTGGCAGACTCCATTGCTCTGGACCAAGGTGAGGCAGAACATCATGGTGGAAGGGCCTGGCAGAGGAAAGCGATCAATAAATGACAGTCAGGAAGCAGCAGAGAGCTTGAGTGCAAGGAGCCAGGGATAATATAATTCCCCAGGGCATGCCCCCAGTGTCCTAATTCTTCCAGACATGCCCTATCTGCCTATAGTTACCACCCAGAATCCATTTAAATTATTAAAACATCACATGCATTAATCCACTAATTAAGTACAACTCTCATTATATAATCATATGACCTCTGAACATTGCTTCCTGGTCTCACAGATAAGATTTTGGGAAACACTTCATATTCAAACTATAACATTAGGCCCCTGGCCCCCAAAAGCTCATGCCCATCTCACAATGCAAAATGCATTTAGTCCATTTCCAAGAGTTCCCTAGTCTTAACAGTTCTAGTATCGCCCAAAAGTCCAAGTTCAAAATCTCTTCTGAGACTCAAGGGAAACTCATGGCTGTGAGCCATAAAGATTAAAAGCAAATGACCTATATCCAATATATAATGGCACAGAGTAAATATTTTCATTCCAAAAGGAAGAAATTGGGTCATAGAAGGAAGTCATAGGACCCAAACAAGACTGAAATCCAGCTGGGTAAATAAGTCCTATAGCTCCAGCACCTGGGGCACATGGCATTGTGATGTTCTCTCCAAAGGGCTTGTGTAGCTCTGCCCCTGGGACCTCGATGATTGCAGCTCACATGGCCTCTCTCTCTTGGCTTGTTTCTGCTTGATTCCTGCGACTTTCCTCTGCAGATGTTCCACATTACTGGCAACTCTTAATTGCTTGGGTTTCTACTGCTACTTCAGCTTCATTCTCACATCTTCACACATGGCCTTCTCGGTGGATGTCTAGAGGGATTCTGTCCCTACTACACTTTTCCTGGCCTTCCAGGCCTTTTTTTGACAGGTTGTTGGAAGCCTTCATGACCTCCTCACTGCAGCATCCAACATTCCTGTAGAGTCAGCACCTCATGAATGATACCAAATTCTGCCACCATCTTGAGCACTACCCAGCCCTCCCAGGACCGTGACTACAGTCGCATCTGAGTGCCACTGCCAATCCACAAAACTACAACTATCTTATATTTGATCAAGGGGCTAAAAGCATGCAATGGAGGAAGGATAGCATCTTCAACAAATGGTGCTGGGAAAACTGGAAATCCATATGCAACAAAATGAAGCTGAACCCCTTTCTCTCGCCATGCACAAAAGTTAACTCAAAATGGATCAAGGAGCTTGATATCAAATCAGAGACTCTGCGTCTGATAGAAGAAAAAGTTGGCTCCGATCTACATATTGTGGGGTCGGGCTCCAAATTCCTTAATAGGATGCCCATAGCCCAAGAGTTAATAACAAGAATAAGCAAATGGGACTTACTTAAACTAAAAAGTTTTTTCTCAGCAAGAGAAACAATAAGAGAGGTAAATAGGGAGCCTACATCCTGGGAACAAATTTTTACCCCTCACACTTCAGATAGAGCCCTAATATCCAGAATACAAAGAACTCAAAAAATTAAACAATAAGATAACAAATAACCCAATCAACAAATGGGCCAAGGACCTGAACAGACACTTCTCAGAGGAGGACATACAATCAATCAACAAGTACATGAAAAAATGCTCACCATCTCTAGAAGTCAGAGAAATGCAAATCAAAACCACCCTAGGATACCATCTCACTCCAGTAAGATTGGCAGCCATTATGAAGTCAAACAACAATAAGTGTTGGCGAGGATGTGGGGAAAAGGGTACACTTGTACATTGCTGGTGGGACTGCAAATTGGTGCGGCCAATTTGGAAAGCAGTATGGAGATTCCTGGGAAAGCTGGGAATGGAACCACCATTTGACCCAGCTATGGCCCTTCTCGGACTATTCCCTGAGGACCTTAAAAGAGCGTACTATAGGGATACTGCCACATCAATGATCATAGCAGCACAATTCACAATAGCTAGACTGTGGAACCAACCTAGATGCCCTTCAATAGATGAATGGATAAAAAAAAATGTGGCATTTATACACAATGGAGTATTACGCAGCACTAAAAATGACAAAATCATGGAATTTGCAGGGAAATGGATGGCATTAGAGCAGACTATGCTAAGTGAAGCTATCCAATCCTTAAAAAACAAATGCCAAATGTCTTCCTTGATATAAGGAGAGCAACTAAGAACAGAGCAGGGAGGAAGAGCATGAGGAAAAGATTAACATTAAACAGAGACGAGTGGGGGGAGGGAAAGGGAGAGAAAAGGGAAATTGTATGGAAATGAAGGAGACCCTCAATGTTACACAAAATTACATATAAGAGGTTGTGAGGGGAAAGCGGGGGGAAACAAGGGAGAGAATTGAACAATAGCAGATGAGGTAGAGAAGGAAGATGGGAGGGGAGGGGAGGGGGGATAGTAGGGGATAGGAAAGGTAGCAGAATACAACAGTCACCAATATGGCATTATGTAAAAATGTGAATGTGTAACCGATGTGATTCTGCAATTTGTATTTGGGGTAAAAATGGGAGTTCATAACCCACTTGAATCAAATGTATGAAAGATGATATGGTTTGAGCTTTGTAATGTTTTGAACAACCAATAAAAAAAAAAGATTTCCTAACCTCCTTGTGTCAGATAGGTGCCCCAATAGTCTCATCTCAAAAGAATTTTTACTTTTACACCCTTGGTCCTCTGATGGGTGAGGTCCTGCCTATTCCTGAGATGCCCATAAGCCATATTTCCAATTGTCCCTTTGTAATGTACTTAACATCCTTTTATTGGCTGTAATCTATTCAATAATTTCAACTTTCTTTGCTGCCATTTTATATATAGTCTTCTGGCCAAATTAAAAGCTTTAAAAATCTTCCACTCTGCTTTCTGTTCTTGATTATCATAGCAAATTTGGCTAAAAGCCACCAACAATATCCATGCTGCCATGTAAATGCCATGCACCTTGACATTTCCTCCCCCAGGTTAGTCTATCACCTCCACATTCAGCTTCACACAGTCTCATAACATGACCAGAATTTAGACAAGTGTGTTTCCACCATGTAATGCAAATATACTCTAGTCCGATTCCCAACAGAGTCCTCATTTCCACCTGAAATCTCATGAGCACAGTCTACTGTCTACATTTCTATCTGCAACCTTATCTTTGGGGCTCCCATAAGAATTAATTATTAAGCTCTGCTTACAGAATTCTAAGGCCACTCCAGCCTGCATCTCCAAACTTCAAACTCTTCTCACAAACCAGTTCCAAATGCTTCTTTTGAACCACATGATCCAGGTTAGTCACAGAAACAACTCCACTTCTCGGTACTAATTTCTGTGTTAGTCAGAATTTCATCACTGTGACCAAAAAAACCTGACAAGAACAACTTAGAGAAGGAAAAGTTTATTTTGACTCATGATTTCAGAGGTTCAGTCCATGGTTAGCAAACTCTGTTGCTCTGGGTCCAAGATGAGGAAGGTCATGGCAGAGGAAAGCAGCACATGACATGAGAGTCAGGAAACAACAGACAGCTTGAGTGCAAAGATCTAGGGAAATTATAAGTCCCTAAGGGTATACCCACAGTGATCACTTCCTTCAGCCATGCCCTTCCCCCTACAGTTACTGCTCATTAATCTATTTAAATCATTAATCCATCAAATGGATTAATGAAATGGATTAGTCTACGGATTGGGTTACAGTCTTCACAATCTAATCATTTCACCTCTGAGCATTCTTCATTGTCTTACACATGAACTTTGGGGGCCACCTCATATTCAAACCATAATAACTTTTGTTCCCTAATTATGCCTTTGATTTCTTCAATGACTCCAATGATAACCCTTTCCTGGCCTATTATTGTAACTCATGACTAATTTCTCTTTTCTATTGCTGTGTTGTTAAACATGTGTCTATTTTATTATTCTTGTCAAAAACCATCTTGTCTTTTCTCAGTGTGTGCTTTTCCATTATTTATGGTTTATGATTCATTGATTTCCATTCTTAATTTCCTTTTGTCTCTTGTTTGGGGTTTTTTTTAGTTATTTTCAGAGGTTATTGAGATGGGAGCTTACGTGACTGATTTGAAGATTTTACCCTTTTCTAAAGTATGCATTTAGTGCTATAAATTTCCTTCTCAAACTGCTTTAGCTATCACCCTCACATTTTGATAGGTCTACTTTACTTTTTATTACACTGAAATTTTTTTGTCCCTTGGAACTTCTTCTTTGACCTAGGTTATTTTGAAAGGCGTGCAAGTTTACTTTCAAGTAAAATTACTGTTATTGATCTATAACTTTATTCACTGTAATTGGTGACTACTCTATGATTTCAAATCTGTTCAGGTATGTTTTCTTTGTTTCTTTGTTGTTGTTGTTGTTTTTGCTCCTAGATATAGTCTATCTGGGTTTATATCCTATGATCTCTTAAAAATAACATATATTTTGAATAAAATGTCCTATGAATGTCAATTACATACCGCTTAGTGCTATTTAGTTCTTCTTTATCCTTTCTTAGTTCTCTGTAATTAGTTCTCTAAATTCTTTTTTTTTAGATATTTATTTTTAGTTGTAGTTGGACACAATACCTTTATTTTATTTACTTTTATGTGGTGCTGAGGAGCAAACCCAGGGCCTAGTACGTGCTAGGCAAGTGCTCTAGCACTGAGCCACAACCCCAGCCCCGTAGTTCTCTGAATTCTGGAGGGGTAGATGTTGAAACCTTCTACTATAATTGTAGGTTTGATGATTTCTCCTTTTCATTCCTTTTCTTTTTTCTTTTTAACTTCACATATTTTGCAATTTTCTTGTTTAGTGTATGTATATTTAGAATTGCTATGCTATTTTGGTTCACTGACCTTTTATCATATTAGACGCTCCTTTCTGTCTCTATTACTATTTGCCCTAAGGTAGACTTAATCTGATATTGATACAGCTATTCTTTCTTTCCTTTGGTAATAATGTTTGCATCATTTATCATTTTTGTTCTTTTACCTTCAGTCAGTCTATACAGTTTTATTGGATGTGAGTTTGATTTAGAGAGCATTTAGTTAGTCTTTCTTTTATCTAATGTGTCAGTCTTTGTCCTTTAATTTATATTTAAATATATTGCAGTTAGTGTAAGTATTGATATAATAGAGTTAAAGTTTGTCACTTTTTTTGTTTTGTTTATTTTCTCTTTTCCATTTTTCTGATTTATCCTATGAGTTGCTAGATCATTTACTAAAATTCTAACTTGATTCATCTATTGTGCTTTTGAGTATATTTCTCTTTAGATATAGCCATTTTTGTGTCATATTCTATTGTCATTCTCATTTTGACAGTTTACATTAGCATAGACAACTTATCTTTCTTTACATCACTTATCCTTTCCCATTAATAGCATACTTGAAAATATATCCTATACATATATTCAGAACTGTATAAACGATGATGTAAGTGTTCAACTATAAGTCATAATTTAGAAAACCTCAGAGAAGAAGGAAAGCCTAGTATACTTGCTCATTGTTTTGCTCACAGTGTTCTTCCTTCACTCCTACAGCTGCAGGATTGCTTTCTTGACCATCTCCTATTTAAAGAAATACCTTCTTTTGAGATAGATCTTCCAGTGACAAATCTTAGTTTTTCTTCATCTGAAAATGTTTTGGATTTCAAACTCTGTGTACTTGCTGTTGAGATTTCTGCTGTCATCAAGATTCTTTTTCCCTTACCAGAAAAATTTTATCTCTGCTTGCTTTTAATTTGGGGGTTTCTGTTTTGTTTTGTTTTCCTTTCCTTCATTTTTAGTCTCCAGAAGTTTAATTAATCTACGTCTTAGCACAAATTTATTTATAATTATCTATTTGGAATGCATTACATTTCTTGAATCGATAGATCTTTCTCTTGCTCAGCTAGGAAGGGTTTCAGCCATAGTTTCCTCAAGTACTTTTTCACCACTACCCTCTCCCATTTCTCTTTTTGGGTATTGCATGACACAAATTTTAGATTTTGGCCATAACCCCATAGGTCTATGAGTTCTTTCCTTTTATTGCCCATGTTATTTTTTCCCCTATTATTCAGATTGGGTGATGACTATTGTTCTTTCTTCCATTTTTCTGATTCTTTCATCCCTCCTTCATGCTATTGAACCAAGCATTGAGTTTTTGTTTGGACTATTGTGTTTTCCAGTTCTTACTTGCTCATTTGTTCTTCCTTATATTTCTTTGCTGAGACTTTTCATTTATTCTCTTCTCTTTTTTCCTTTTGTTTCAGTTGTGTTCATAATTGATTGCTTAACCACATTTGAGGTATGCTTTTAAATGTTTGATCATTAATCCTGATGTCTTGTCAACTCATTGTTGGTATCTCTAGATTTTCTTTTTTTGTTTCCATCAGTTTGAGATCCTACTGTTTTTTTAAATATATATATAGTTGTTGTTGTAGATGAACACAATACCTTTATTTTATTTATTTTTATGTGGTGCTGAGGATTGAACCCAGTGCCTCACACAAGCTAGGCAATCACTCTACAACTGAGCCACAATCCCAGCCCCCCTGTGGTTTTGACATAACAAATTATTTCTTTTTTAACTGAAAATTGAAAATTACTATTTTAGGTGAAGCTTGATTTTTATTGAAACCTTCTGTTTTAATTGGCTTCCACTGACATTATTCCAACAGAGAAGGTACCACTTCTTGCCATTGGGTGAAAGGAGAAATACAAGTTTCCTAGTCAGTGAACATTGATAAATGAGGGATGAGGGATGTTCATTATTACTACTGATCAATGGACATCCTAGCCTCATTATTAGAGTTGGGAAGAAAGCATCAGTCTTTATCATGATGCACAGGAGGAAAAAGTGTTATATTGAAGATGGTAGTTCTGGCTCACCACAAGGTGTCCATTGACACTATCTAGGAATGGCCTCATAACCACCAAACCAAGGGAAAAGACCTGAACCTGTATTCGGCCTCCACTGGTACCCTCACTAGTGGAGAGGGAAACAAGTGTCTTACTACTGCCAGACAAGGGTGGAAATTTAAGCTCTGCACATGGTCTCTATTTATATCCAAGGAGAGGGGAGGGTGCCTCATTATCAGCTGCTGGTGATGGAAATCCCAGCTTCTCTCTCATCTTTCTCTACCATCACCCTGGTTAGTGAGCACCTTTTTCAACCTCATGAGGTTTGAATTTTAGGCAACCTAGGCAACCTTTGTTAGGTAGCCATGGGAAGACCCACTTTTTTTCTAGAGTCTTTGGCCCGAATAGACTTGTAATTGCCTGAAATTTTCTGTCTGGATAGTTTAACTTCTGCCTGATCCTTTGAATATAGAGAAGGATTTTTCTGAGGGTTTCCTCTGATGGTACTTGTTATAAATTGGGATTGCCAGGTTTTCAGCACTAAGTCTTAGAAATATGAGGAAAAAAAATGAAACCCAAGGGACTCACTACCATGTCCTTCCTCAGATTCTGACATGCCAAACCACACTGCCTTCTCTCCATCTTTCAGAGTACTATTTTGTTTGTTTTGTGTATTATATCCACAGTTTTTAGTTGTACTTAGCAAAAGAAATAGGGAATATTGATGCCTACTCCATCTTCCTGAAAGCAACACAAAATAACGTTTTTTATAAAGCATTCCCCATCAAGTAGAAATTACATTAATAATTATGGAAACATTAAAATCTACCTACCCCCTGCCTAAAAGGACTGAGTATATTTCCTAATATATTTGGCCAAGGAAATAAGCCTTACGGAAGGTGCATTATACTATAATATGCAAACTTGATCATGTTCAAACAATCCAATCAGAATTGTTATGGTTAACTTGAAAAACAATGAAGCCTTTTTTTAATGTTTTGAGCATGGATCTTGAAATATCTATAGAAAAGGTAATTGAATATTATGGGTGATTAAAAAGACAATTAAACTCCCCTGAAAAATTGAAGATTTCTTTTCTTATTGTTTTTTTGTTATCAAATGGCTCTTAAGGCAAAGTTGAAATATATTGCAGAGGAAAACTTTCCCCTTTAATTTACCCCCAGGTAGAATAGAATATCAAAAAGCAAATTTGTTGTTGTCAATGTGAAATAGATCTTAATTTTTTTCTAGAGGTATGGGAGCAGTCAAAAAGGAACTGAATGGATGCTTTTCAGTATTTCAAAACTTAACGAAATAATAGAATAAGTCATACAGTAAGAAAGCAGTAGAGGCAGGAAACATCACGTATGTTGCTCCTGGGTTTCCAGGCAGTAAGATATTTTCTCACTTTTTTTTTTCATATCACTGACAGTCTGCAGATGCTTGACTTTGCATTTTTAACCCCATATTTGTTTCCAATGAGGCTTTTGCAGAGGCTCTTCATGTTTCTAAAGAGCCTCATTGCAAAGCATTCATGTGTTCCATCTGGTAGTAGACCTGACTTCTCTTAAGTTCCTTACACTTAATACAAAGCAAGAATACAATCTGTTTCTCAGATCTAACTCATTTGGTGAAGTTGTTCCCCCTGGAAATTTTTCAAAACATCTCTATAACATGCAAGACTATATCCTGAGGGGGGTATAGTCTTCTTGTATCTCCCTATCGCGATTTTCCCCCATCACAATTTTGCAGTATCAGGATTTCAGTTGTTTTAAATTTTGCTTCTAAGTTATTCCTTTATTAATTTATTTACATTTGTCCATAAGTCAGTCACTAAACTTCAATATTCAGTAGAATTTTTAAAAAATCACAAGAAAAAAATGTTACATTAAAAAACACAAGAACAGAAGCCAAAAATAGATTCAATTCATAGGAAAAAGCACAAAACATAATGTTTAGAGAACTCAGTTCTTCTTCAAAACGCACAACTTCAACACATCATCTAGGTTTTCGCAGCCTCATTTCCTGAACAGCCTATCGTATGTGCTTACTTGGTAATCCACTCCAAGTGGTGATGTTTTGATAAAAATGAAGAATTTCATTTTAAAGCACAGTCCTTCAAACTATACTTTGTTATCTTTTTTTTAAGCTGTGCAATCATTTACTATTTTTTTATTTGTTCTTCTTAGATATACATGACAGATGAGTGTATTATAATCAAGTATAACTTATTCCAATTAGAATTCCATTCTTTTGCTTTTTTTTTGTACCAGGGATTGAAATCAGGAGCACTTAACCAATGAGCCACATCCCCAGCTCCTTTTTGTGTTTTAATTAGAGTCATGGTCTCACTGAGTTACTTAGAGCCTCCCAAGGTTGCTAAGTCTGGCTTTGATCTTAAGATCCTCCTGCCTCAGCCTCTCAAGCCTCTGGGATTAGAGGCAAGAGCCACCACACCCAGCAGGACTCCTTTCTTTCGGTTGTACATGATTTGGAGTTTCACTGGTGGTGTCTTCATATAAAAACATAGGAAAGTTATATCTGATTTTAATAAATAAAGTTTTATTGGAGTACTTTCATGTCAAGGCTACTGAAATTCTATGGCAGAATTACTTAGTAGTTGCTCTAGAGATCATGTATACCATAAAGATCAAAATACTGACAACATGCTCTTTCCAGAGAAAGTTTCTTGACATTTATCCTAAAAGATAACACATTGCTAGTAGATCAATGTTCCTGTTCATTCCCAAATTAAAAAGTGTTCAGGGACAGAATTATTCAGATACATATTTAAATATGGTATCACCTGCTTACTGAGTGTGTTATGTGAATAACATAAATAATTAAACCTTAAAAATAATTAAACCTTTAACAATCTTCCATGAATATAGAGAAAATTATTTTACATGTGACACACTCAGAACAAAACCAGTAACCCAAATTATGCTAGCTTTCATTTCATCCCCAAGGTAAGTTGTGTGTGATCTCAGACTTTCTCAGCAAAAGAAAATAACTTAGCATTTAGCATCATTATCAAAAGCAAAGATTTACTATGTGAAATAAATCCACATCAGCAAATAATATAATAATTTCTGCCACAGTATTCTGTAAAATCAATGCATTTGATATTTATAAAGCATGGGTATGCTAGGCACTATTTTCCATTTTGGAAATAAAGACTGTTCAAAATTTTACTCTCATTGGGCTTGGAGTCCCAGAACTGTAAGAGCTGCTCTTTATTCACAACCACCAAATGGTAAAAGAGTAAATTGATTAAGAGAAATACATTCATTAGGTCAAAGACAGCTAAGAACTGAATGAGATCGAATAAACAAAACCATGGCATTTGATAAATGAAGTTACTAGTGACCTAGATAAGGATTGTTTCAGGGGAATGGGAAGAATAGAATGAGTAGGAAAGAAGAGATGACAGCTGCTATCAATGATTTTGAGAAATGTTTCTCAAAGAGGAAGAAGAGAAACAGTGTAGAATCAAGAATGAAATTTGTAAAGATAACTTCTAATATGAAAAGTATTTTATTAATTGCAAGTTATTTGCAAAAGTACAAATTTGTAGATACAAATGCAAGGTTACTTTCATTTTTACTGGCAAATTAGCATTCCCTAAGTGTTGGTTTCCCTCTCTACTATGAAAATCAAAACTACAAATGTCCTATCAAATGAACAATGAATAAGTAAATTTGCCAAGTGAATTTTACTTTGTGAATAATCTGTCTGATTCTACCAACTTAATAAAAATAATTCTCACAGGGCTTTTCAAAATCAAAGTTTTAAAAGCCTAAAAAATAATTTCAGTAAGTTTTACAGCTCAGCATGTAAGCATTTGAGAGTCATCATCCTAACTATCACTCCATCTTAATGACTATCTTCTTAGATTCATCAGAAAAGTGAGGTGAAAGACAAATAGTTGCCCTCAAAATTGAAGAGACAGACAAACACAGAAGACCATAAGTTACTAGGGCAGCAGCCCACAAGCAGAAATAATTTGCAGTAAAGAGTGAGAACCAGAATAGAGAACTTAAAATGTAATAGATGAATTTTTGTAGACTCAGTGTGAACAAAGCTGGGAGTAAAGAGCTCCATGGTGACCCAACATAGGGATTCCTCCCATATTTGTGAGTTTTTGCTCCAGGAACTTGACCACATTATCACAATGAACACTGGAGATATACCTTGTTGTGTTTTCAGAGAGGGGAAAGGAAAAGTAACCATTTTGAAATATTCAAGACCATCCTGATTTAATCAAGGCCAATCTTCAAGAGAAAATATTTTTACTAGATCCTAACTGATTAATGTGTATTTATTTATTTATTTAGAGCTCACCAACCTGTAAAAGGGAAAGAGACAATTGTGGTCCCTGCTGCCTTTCACATGGGGGGAAGGAAAACCACAACTTCAGACCACTCTAGTCATCCTGTCTCCCTAAGATGTGAGACCAGAGAGAGCTAAGAAGCACTTAGAATAGTTTATAGTCAAGAGAAACAGTTTTACTAAAAGACTGAGATATAATCATAGAAATACAGATAACTGTAAGAAGAAGATAACCATGCCTGTTTTGAGACCTCTCTGGGGAATATTTTACAAACTCATCATTCATTCTTGTGTCATTCCAAATCTACCACCATATTATTAAAACCCTGTTGGCCACAGTTGCTTCTACACAGTATCTCATGTCCAATAAGAATTACAAGGCACAATAAAGACAGGAGAAAACCCAGATTCAAGAAGCAGAGCAAGCATCAGAACCAGACTCAGATAAAGCAGGAATATTTGAATCAAACTTGGAAGGTTTGAAAGCACACAAACGAAGCTACAATTAATATTCTAAGGACTCTAGTGGAGAAAGTAAACAGCATGCAAGAAGAGATGGGCCATATAAACACAGAAATGGACATTCTAAAAGTCAAAAAGAAATGGTAGATAACAAAAAATACTATAATAGTGTCCAGTCTAAAGCTGAAAATTAAAAGGAGAAAAAGTAAACAAACTAGGATATCCAAGAATAGTGGGTAACCACATAAGGTATAACATATGTATGATGGGAATATTAGAAGGAAAAGAGAAAGATAAAGGAACAGAAGACATTGTTGAAATAATAATGAGTGAGAATTTCTTCTATATTTAATTCAGGCACTGAACTACAAATACAAGATACTCAAAAAACATCAGTCAGGATAAATTTTAAAAACAAAAAAACTGTACATGGAGGAATAGTATATTCAAACTGTAGAAAATTAAAGATAAGAAAAAAGATCTTGAAAAAAAAGCTATAGAGGGAAAATTACTTACCTACAGAGGAGTAAGAATTACATCAGATATATCCTAAAAATCAATGCAAACAAAAAGAGAATGGAGAAAGCTCTTAAAGTGCTGAGAGGCAATGATCATAAACATAGAATTCTGTTGGAAATAATCCTTAAAACCAAAGGCAAAATAAAGAAATAGAGTCATTACAAAAGTTGAGGGGATTTTTTTACCAATAAACTTGCTTTGCAAGAAATGAGTTATTTGGAGAAAAAGAATATGATTGAGGTTAGAAATTTAGATCTACATAAAGAAAGAGAATCAAAGAAGGATAGTGCTAATGAAAAAAGAAAACCTTTTTCTCCTTCTTAATGAAACTAATTAATAATACTATTTTCAAAATAATAACAATAACAATGTATTTAATTATATATGCCCTGGTGGGTTTTTTTTTTTTTTTTTTTTTTTTTTTTTTGTGTGTGTGTGTGTGTGGAGGGAAATGAATGGCAGCAATTATACAAAGTACAAAGGAGAGGAATTGTGATTATTTTCTCACTATAAGGCACTTGTACTACCTGTGAGGTGGTGTAGTTGTTTTTGAAAGTGGATTTTGATTTGTTGTAAATGTATCTGACAAATAACAGGGTAACTACTTAACAAAGTAAAAATCAGCAGAAAATTTAATATTGCTGTTATACTAAGAAAGAAGAGAGGAAATAGAATAATATAAAATGTTCTATTAAAAATATAAAAAGCATAACAGGAGTGGAAACAAAAATTAGAACAAAAGCAATGAATAAAGAACAGACATTTTTATTCACCTCTATTCATAATCACTCTAAAAGTCAATGGTCCAAATACAACAATTAAATCAAAGTGATTAAAAGAGATTATAAAATAGGTCAAAAAACAAGATTCACTTATGTAGTTTCTATGGAAAACCCACTTCAAATATTAAAATGCATAAAGATTAAAAGTAAACAAATGGAGAAAGTTATACCATACTAACTGTAATCAACAGAAATCCATAGTAGCTATATTACAGGCAAAGCCAACTTGCAAGAAATGTTATTAGGGATTGAGCAGGGAATTAAATAATAATGAAGGATAATTTCTCCAAAAGTACACAACAACCTTAAGGAACACATGCCTAACCAGGGAACATCAAAATACCTGATGTAAAAATTGGCAGAGATACAAAGAGAAATAATTCAATTCGCTATTATAGTTGGAGGCTTCCACTTCCTTCTTTCAGAAAAGAGATAACCAGCAGGCAGAAAATCAGTAAAGACATAGTTGAATTCAACAAAATGAACAATCAACTGAACATAATGAATCTGTAGACAGTTTCATCCAACAGGAGCAGAGTGCACATTCTTCTGAAGCTCAAGTGGAACATTTGCCAAGATAGAACACGTTCTGTACCATAAAACACTACCAAACTGAACAGAAAGGAAAATCACATAATATCTGCTCTCAGAATGCAATGAAATTAAGCTAAAAATCATACAAGGAGGATACCTGGAAAAATCTCCCAAATACTTGGAAATTAAACAATACACACTTAAAGTACCCATGAGGTCAAAGAAAAAAAATATCAAGAGAAATTTTTAAATATTTTGAACTAAATTAAAAAATAATACAATAGCAAAATTTATAAAATGGAGCTAAATCAGTGCTTAATAGGAAATTTGTAACGTAAAGTTAATGCATACATTAAAAAAGAAAGATCTGAAATCAATGATGCAAGCTTTTATTTTAGGAAACTGGAGGAGGGGAGTAAATTAATTCCAAGCTAAAAAAAAAAAAGTGAAGGAAAGAAAAAAATGAGCAGAATTCAATGAAATTGAAAACAGGAAATTGGTAGAGAAATTTTTTAAAAAATCTCATTCTTGGAAAAGATCAGTAAATTCAGGCAGCATCTAGCCAAGTTGCCTAAAATAAAAGAAAGAAAACATCTTACTAACATCAGAAATAAAAGTGAGGACCTTGTAACAGACACCATGGCCATAAAAATGACAATAAAAGAATATTATAAACAATTCTATGACCATCAGTTGGCTAATCTAGATGCAAGGGACCAATTTCTTAAAACACACAATCTGCCCAAATAGGCAGAAATAATTAAAATATTATATCTATATTTATTAAAGAAATTGAATCAATAATTAATAGCTTTCTTAAATAGAAAGTACCAACCCCAGATGGGTATACTGGTGAATTCTACCAAACATTTAAGGAAGAAACTAAACTACTTTTCTATATCTCTCCAGAAGTTAGAAGCAGAGGAAATACATTCTAAATCATTCTGTGAGGTTAGGTTTACTCTGGTACCAAAATCAGAAAAAAAAAATACATTATAAGAAAAGAAAACTACAGAATAATATCTCTCATGACATGGATTTTAAAAATCCTTTAAAAAATATGTCAAAAGAAATCCAAAAATACATGAAAAGAATTACACATGACAACCAACTGTGATTTAATCCAGATATGTACAAGTATGGTATTCAAAAGTTAGTCAATGTAATCCATCACATCAACAGGCCAAAGAAAAAGTAATATGATTATATCAACAGATACAGAAAATCTTTGACAAAATCCAAGGTCCATTCATGGTAAAAGAAAAAAAAAAACAAAACTCCCGCAACTTGATAAATAACATCTATAAAAATCTTCAACTGACATTATTCTTAACAGTGACAAACTAGAAACTTTCCCACCAAAATATCTAAAGGCAAGGATGACCTCTCTTGCCTCTCCTTTTCAATGTAGAACTATAAGTCCTACAGAAAACAATACGAAAAAAAAATTAAAGGAGTATTGATTAGGAAGAAATAAAACATTTTGTTCACCTATGACATGATAAGTTATGTAGAAAAGCTGAAAGAATTAGCAAATGATTTCTGAAGTTAATAAGCAATTATAAGTAAAGTTTCAGGATGCAAGTTAATAGAAAATTATATAATTAATGACAAGATATAAATTATATTAACACATTAAAAATGAAATACTTCAGTATAAATCTCAATATATTTACAATGTCGGTGTGAGGAAAGCCACAAAATTGATGAAATAAGTTGAAGAAGGACTAAATAAATGGAGAAGTATTGCATGTTTTTGGATAGGAAAATGCAATATTATCCTGATGTCATTTATTCCCATTCTAATGTACAGATTCACTTCAATCACAAAGTCTTAGCATGCTATTTTGTGGATACTGACAAACTGATTCTAAAGTTACGTATAGAGATGAAAGACACTGAGTAGCTAACATATATCAAAGGAGGAGAACAAACTGGAAGGTGGATTTTGAGACATACTCAAAGCTACAGTAATCAAAATAGCACTGTATTGGAAAAAAGATAGATAAATAGATCAATGGAACAGAATAGAAAGCTCAGACATAGACTCTTGTGAACACTGTCAGCTGAATTTTTTTCCAAAGGAGCAAAGATCACAGAGTAGAGCAGGGACAACCTTTTCAACAAATGGTGCTGAAGTGACTGAATTGAACAAGCCAGAGGAGGAGGATGAAGAGGAGGGGAGGAGGACATAGATCTTCTACCCTTCACAAGAATTAACTCAAAATAGATCATTGACCTAAATGGGAAATCATAAATCTCCCAGATGATAACCTAGATGAAGTCAGGTAAGATAATGACTTCCTGGGAGGACACCAAAGGGACAATTCATGAAAGAAAAAATTGATAAGCTGGACTTCATTGAAACTGAAAACTTCTGCTCTACAAACTCACTGTCAAGAAAATGAGAAGAAAAAAAACAGACTGGGGTAAAATATTTGCAAAAGGCATATCAGATATAGGACAGCTGTTTAACATAAGAAAATCTTGAAACTCAGCAATTAGAAAACAGATTTGAAAATAGGTAAATGAACTGAACAGACATCTTAACCAAGAAAATGCACAAACAATAGCATATAAAAAGACATTCAATAACACATCATCAGGAAACTGTGAAACAATGTGTCAGTGGGCTACCACTGTACACCAGTAGAATGGCCAAGGTCCAAAATGCTGATAACACCGAATGCTGGTGAAGATGTGGAAAATAGGATTTCTTATTCACTTTGGGTAATGCAAAAATGATATAAACACTTTAGGAGATAATTTGACAGTTTCTTACAAAACTCAATGAACTTTTGCCATACGATGCAGCAATTTCACTCCTTAGTATCTCCCAAATAAGTTAAAAACATGCTCTCACACAAAACTTTCACATGCATGTATATCAGTCTTTGACATAATTGCCAAAACTTGGAAGCAACCAAGATGCACTTTTGTAGATGGATGAATAAATTAACTGTGGTATATTCAGACATTGAAAGAGTATTCAGCCTTAAAAATAAACAAGCTATTAAACTGAAATGTAAATTGATAAGCGAAAGAAGCCAATCTGAAAGGCCACATGGTCTGTGGTTCCAATCATTTGACATTCTGGAATAGGCATGTTTATGGACAGTAAAATTAAGAGTAGTTGATTTGGGGAGAAGAAGTGATTAGTGGGCAGAGCTTAGAGGAGTTTTAAGACAGTGACATTATTCTGCAGGATACTGTAATATTGAACACAAACCACTATGCATTTGTCAATAGAATGTGAAACATCATGAGTGAAACCTAATGTAAATATAGACTTTGGGTGATAATAATGTGTCCACGTATATTCATGTTTATAACAAATGTACCACTCCAGAATGAGAGAGGCTTTGCCTATGTCAGGGCAGCAAATGTGTAGAAACTCTTTGTACCATCTGCTCAATTTTGCTGTGAATCTAAAACTGCTCTGAAAAATAAAATGCATCTTTCAAAAAGACAAACCAAGATGACCTTCATTTTAAGAGAGAATTCAGCCCTTAGAAAACAAAATGCCACTGGGTAAGACAAGTGTGGTTGGGAGGTCAGGTCTTTCAGCTTTTCTCTCAGATAGTCAGTCAATTCCCCTAGTTCTGCCATTTTTCCTTCATCCAAATTGAACTTGCTGGTGCTGGGTGCAAGAGGAATCTCACTTTGACTGACTGTATGGCTGGATTATGACTTAAAGCCCAGGTTTCCATGAGTTATCATGGACAGGATTAGTCTGCAGAACTAAATGATTCAATTCATCCTAAACCTCACATAAAACAGTCATTGCACCCACCTCTTCCTCCTCCCAAGTGTTTTGCCCTAACTAACTGCTTCCTTTGTGAACCACAGTATCAGTTACTAAAATTTCTAAAGGCCTACTTATGTCCAACTTCTAAGACTAAGGCAGTACCAACTCACATTTGTGGAGCAATTCATATGGGCCACACATTGGACTAAGCAATTTACCTTAATATACAGTTTTCCATTATCATACAAATGGAACAGTATAAGGTTCATGTTAATGTTTCTACTTTACAGATAAGAAAACTGAAATTCAGTGCTTTATAATTTTGTCTGGATCACACTGCCTGATATTTACATTTCTTATTTCAAAACCCATTCTCCTACTATGATGCCATGAGAGGAACTCAGCAACACTTCTTTGTATTCCTGGCATGATCACACAGACTGAATCTCATGATGAGACAGCATACCTGAACTGGAGGCACTTTGCATGGTGACAACTCTGTGCTCTTCTGAGACATTAGAGTCATGGAAGACTAGGAAGAACTCGAAATAATCCCAGAAAAAACTGTCAGCACAGCAATATGCTAGTATAGGATCCTGAACTGGATCCTGAGCTAGAAAAATAACACCAGGGGCAATTGGCAAAAACTGAAGAGGTCTGTGGATTACATAACCTTGTGGAAATATTGATTTCCCAGATTTGGCTCATTATAACCCTATAACAGAATGTTCTTGTTTTAGGAAACACAGTGAAATGTTTAGAAGTGAGACAAAATCATGTCTACAACTTACAAACATTTCAGAAAATAAACATGTACATTAACTCTCACATGAACTACACATACACTCATGGTGGAGGAGGGGGTCATGGTATCTATCTCCTTTGTCTTTGAAGAATCCTAAAATAGGAAGAGTAACACTTAGCCTTCAACTTACATGTTAAAAGTGAAAAATTAAAAAACAGAGTCAGAGAAGTCATCTTTAAAGATCCACTTTATTTACTATTTACTCAGCACCTTCCAGTATCATATTAGAAGTCTAAAAGGATACAGAACCCTGAAATTCAAAACTTCTAGCCTTGATAAATATTTCTGTCTCTAGACATCTATATATCTATATTGTCTTAATCTTGATTGACTATGACTATGAAACACACAGGATGTGTCCAAGGCTATATGATGCTATAAAAACTCGAGTAGGATTAACTACCTTATAGTAAAAGACCAAAATGATAAAATAACAAAGAATTCTAATATGGCCATTTTATTCATAAGTATATTATTTTTCAATGATTCTTAACATTTTACTAACTAAAGCTTACAGTGTTTTTTTTGTCACTAGGCCAATTATTTAACTTATAGACACCATCTTCATTTTGAAGTCATGCTCATCTTTTGTGTTCATTGTCACATCCTAAATACCTAACTTAGAAGCCAGAATATAAAAACCTTGAGATAAATACATTGAGTATATATGTGAAGATTGGAACAAGGGACATCTCGTTAGGGCATCCAAACAGGCAAGAGGGTTAATGTTTCTGATCATAGAAAGTCAGTTTGCACTTATTACAGTCCAGAGCCAGTCAATTCTTATTTCCTGCCTCCTGAAGTCATCCTTGGGTAAATGATGTAGGAACAAAGCACTTCCCAACATGATTTCATAGGTCAAGTTTAATTAGGCAGAAATAGCACCTGCCCCACACACACACCCATACTTGCCTCCACAGCACTCTGGTAGCATTCAGTCTTTGTTTATTCTTTATGTGAGAATTGACTGCATTCCTTTTGACCTTGAATGAAAGACTACTATTTTAGTTGTAAAGCTTGCCTCTATTATCTTCTAGGATGGATCACAAAATAATTCTATGTTAAATATTTCTCATTTCTGAAATCTCTTTTCTGAACTAAGCAGGCATGGTTGAACTATGGTTTCATCAATCAGCAGTCATCTGGAGGCTGTAAGGATACAGAACCCTGAAATTCAAAACAGGCTGTACTGCCTGTGAAGTAACCCATGAAGAAATCAGTGCAGCAGGTTTATCTTTATGTAAGCAATATTTCCATCACCTGGCATTTCAGATTGTTAGTGTTATGTGATTCTGTTGGTGCTGGAAGGAGGTTTGGAAGCAACTGTGTAGATCCTGTTAGTCATGTGTTTCTATGGTTATTTATAAATATTATTACCAACCTTAGTCAATATATGATGATTATAAATTATTGTTTTTTTTTTAATTGCCAGGAGCTGTTTCCTTCCAGAGATCATTTAGAAGGACTTTGAAATTCAGTTGACTCTGATGAATGGGACTTACCAGACAGAAAATACTAATGGGGCCAAGATTTTGGCAATTAGGTTGAGATTCAGACACCAGTTTGCTGTGAGAATTGAGAAAAGGATGAGTAATAACAAAAAAGCAACCTTGTTTGACTATGCGTTAGAAGGAGTACTTATTTACAAGCATGGGAATAATAACTTTCAGGGGAAAATCACCTACACCTTGTGGGTCCAGGGAAATACTGCTGTAATATAATTCTGTTTCAGGGGGGTGGGGGCTGAAGCTACATGAGATAGAATTAGAAAGTTTCTTCTGTCCTTACAGACCGCATCATTGATAAAGAGCACTCACAGCATAGGTTCAGAAATGGATTATCCCAGATAAAATTCAAACATCAGAGGCTGAGGCTGCAGCTCAGTGGTAAAGCACTTGCCTAGCACAGGTTAAGGTGCGATGTTCAATCCTCAGCACCACGTAAAAACAAATGAACAAAATAAAAGTTGAATTCTCTTTAAAAAATGCAAACATCAAATGGGAAGGGAATTTAGCAATGAGTATTTAGAAACCCAGCTGATGCTTTGTGTAGAATCTACAAAATGAGGTTAAGATCATTCACCAGGCTCAAATTAAGACAAGACCTTCAGAAAACACATTGGAGCTTTAAGGATGCTAACCAATTGGCTAAGTAGTCATGAACCACATTTTACATTTCAGTCAACAGTGGGATATATAGGACCATATATCACCTAAGGATCTCAAAACCATCTTTGAGTACGCTATATGATGTTTGTTAACAACACATTTCTCAGTACACATTCCTGTATTTCAGTGACATGTGAATGTATTAGGAGTCAGGCTTGTTTGCATCATAAATATCCAGCAGAGAGAAATAGTCAATCAAAAATGAGCCACAGAGTAATTCTCATGTCTATTCTGCATTTATTTGTGAAAACTATCCCCCTTGTCATTAAATATGACAAGTGCAACCCCACTCATGTTAACCACTTTAATAAGCTCCTCTTGTAAATAGCCACAATGACTATGTAGAATTTTAATATTAAATTGTTGCTTTTACACATTAAAGTTTTGATGAATCCCCTTGTTATTTTTGAATATTTTATTTTTTCCCAGTAGGTGTGGTGGGATTTAAGAAAAGAAGGATAGCAGGCAATGAGTTGCTCAATGCTAGGTAAGAAAAAAAACCCTAAGAATACAAGAAAGAAGTAAAATTTATTCCAATCTCCCCAACTTGGATTTGAAAGAGCTGGGATTTGAACCCAAGTATTTGACTTTTAAAACATATTTTTCTATTACACTATGGGTTAAAAGAAAAATTACTACTAGAGATACACAAATAAATACTATATTTAATTATATTTTTTAAATTTAAATTCTAAGTATTATCTTGTTCATTTTGTGCTGTTGTAACAGAATACCTGAGACTGGGTAACTAACAATGCACAGAAATTTATTGGCTCACAGTCCTAGAGGCTAGAAAGTCCAATCAATGCACCAGCAACTGGAGAAGACTTCATGCCATATGATCACATGGAGGATGTGAGAGTGTGAAAGAGAGAGAAAGCAGATCAACTCATCATTTTATAAAATCACTACTCCCACCCCTGAGGTCAACCTCTCATGGTCTATCCACCTCTTAAAGGCCCACATCTTATTGCTGTAATATCAGCAGGATTTGCCTGTCACAATTGATCTATAATCTATTTCAATCAGCAGATGCTATATGGTAGAGAACTGATAATAGCCTCTTTAAATGTTTTATTGTCAGCTAAACTCTCCAAAAATTTAGAGAACATATACAATTGAGAATGATTTTCAAAGTAGTCATTTCTGAATATATTCTCCTCCTGTCATGGTCAATAATATATTTATATGTCTTATATGTTGAGGCCCAAGCCCACACATATTTATTTGTGTCTTGAACAAAGACTTATCAAATAATTACCATAAGCCAGGTATTTGTAGAGGGACTGTATATCCCACAAAGAAGACAAAATTCTTGTCTTCTGACAGCTTATTCTCAAGTGAAGGAAAGAGGCTCTTCGTGATAAATTAATATATAATAACTGACACAGAGCTCAAGTAACACAGGGTATTATGATACAGAATGACAGTAAGGTCCAGTTTCCAGTAGGCAGATGATAGACAGGTCATACTGATGGAGTGAAACTTAATCAGTAGACTGATAGAAGAGAGTGGATCCATGGAAAAACATTCCAGGTAAAGAAAGAGTAGAGAAAGTCCTTGTGGCCTAAGTGAGTATGTTTTGAGACTTACAAAGAAATTGGACATCCTAGGAATTAAAACAAAATGGTAGCTGGAGATGAGGAGGAGAATAAGTCAGAGTATGTAAGCATATGTGATCCATGGTAGAAGCATGGTTTGAAATCTATGTGCTAGTTAGCTTCCCATTACTATAACAAACACCTGAGATCATCAATTTATGAGGACAAAGGAACATGGGGGCTCACAGTTTTGAGCCACATTCAATTGGCTCTCTCATTTTTGAGACTGTAGGAGGCAGTGCATCATGAGAGTAATTTAGGAAAGCAAGCCCCTCACCCCATGTGACCAGGAAACATAAAAAGGAAGAAGAAAAGGTCCAGGTCATGATATCTCCTCTAAGGGCATTGACCTACCAATCAAAAGACCTCCCCCCTAGGTCCCACTTCCTAAAGGTTCTACCAGCTCCCAGTAGCACCATGCACTGGGGACAAGCCTTTACTGCATGAGACTTTGGAGAACATTTGACCAAGCTATAACATTATAACAACAGTGAGTGTAAATGGAGAAGCAACATAAACTTCATTTGAATTTTTTAAAACTCCCTGTGGCAGCACTCTGGAAACAAACAGTAGGAGCTATTGTAGGAAATGAAAGAAACAATCTGGAGAGTATTCCAGAAGTCCAGGTAAACATGGTCATGATTTAGATAGAACAGAGGTTCTCAAAATAAAGAAAAAATAGATGGGCATGAGGTACATGTTGGAGAGAGAATTGACAGGATCTGCTGATGAATTGGATGTGGAATATGAGGGAAAAGAAGAAGTCAAGAATGACTCTCAGGCTTCTGGCTGTGGTAACTAGGTCGATGGTAGTGCCATTTGCAGAGATGGAAAAGGCGGAGGAGAGCCAGGCATAAAGGGGGAAACTAAGGGCTCTGTTTTGGCCATATTAAGCTTTAGCTGTCTCATAAGACATCCAAGTGGGGTAGCTAAATAAATAATTCAGTGTTTGCATCTCAGATTTATAAGAAACATATGGTCTGAAGCTTCTAAGATAGGATTAAATTCTGGGAGACAAGGTAGATATGTCTTTCTGAAGCCATCTCTGTGCATGGGGTTTTCCATTTGATTCTAAGACTTTGGATCATGGACACCTCAACTCTGGTTGTTCTCCACCCATTTACCTCCTGGTTTCCTCTCCTCTGCAGAGTAGTGTCTTGTGAAAATTTCCACTTGTCCTTTCAAGTTGACCAGGAAGTAATCATGCAGGCTCTTCTCATTTTAGGTGTTTTTAACTAGAGTGGAAAAAACCCATTGCAAACAATAATAAAAACCACTAAGTGTAGTTTTCAGTAAAAACTGAAAAGTTTTCCTCTTACTGTAAATGGAGAAACCCTTGAGACTTTTTGTTCCTGATCTGCCACTTGATGGTTAAAGAGAAGCTTCTTATTTATTCTTCACCTATAACTCTTATCCCTCTAGGTATTTTTAGACACGTTATATCATGGAATTCATATTGACTCAAAAATCCCAAAAACAACGATCTGGAAAATTTCTGAAATACTTGTCCAACCTACTCATGTTACATGTAATGGAACAAAAATTAAAAAAAATAATCAACATTATTCTCTCCATCAGTTATCTTATTCTTTGTAATTATTGCATCTACATATGCTCAACTAAGGAAGTTTTGAAAATTGAAAAAGTATGAAGGAAACAAAAATTTCTTTAATACCATAAATCTTTGATAATCACAATATATATTTTGGTACATCTTACAGATTTTATTATATGTATATAATATGGAATATATGTGTGTGTATATAGATATTGTTTACCAATATTTATGTATGTGTATCTATATGTGTATATATGTATTATATACATGCATGCATATATGTACAGATATATGTTTTATATTATACATCCTCTTATTTCTCATATATATATATATATATATATATGGATAAATACAAACATATTCTCTTTGTTATTGATTATTCTTTCTTGTTCCCTAGACTATGTGGATGTGGCTAACTTTCTTAAATTTGTGAGTTCCTGGACAAGGAAAATGTGTGATTTAATTTTTTTCCCAAATAAACTTTAGAAAGAGCTCAAGGTGCCATGCCAGATGCCCTTCAGTGGGCCAATGTATCAATCCCTTGATCTAAGAGTTAATGACTCAAAGCTCCTTCTTCTGCTAAAGGTTAGAAGCCACACACACACACACACTAACACACAGACACACACACCCCACACACTCCCATGGACACCTGCATAGGGTAGACAAGTCATTTGCCTCAAAGTGGAACCAACAGTGTGGTACAATTCATGATCGGGAGCTTCCCATAAGATCAGGCAGAAATTCATGTTGAACCAGATAACATATTTGCTTAGCTTCAGTAATTTCATGAAGGTCTTCTTTGAGATTTGGATTACAGAGATCTGCTGGATTTAAACCTAGCCCTACAGTTTTGATTCAGTGTAGTATTAGTATACTTAATATAAGTAATTTTATGTAATGCCAAACAGTAATCTTTTAGTACTTAGGATCAAACCCAGGGCCTCAGGCATGCTAGGCAAACACTATCCCACTGAGCTGCAATCCTGCAAGAAGTTGTATAGGAATAAAAATAATGGCATTGCCTTGAGCTTGCACTACTTCAAATAATTGAAGTTTTAAATCCTTGAACATCATGAGTAATTTATGAAATGACAAATTGCAAAAACAAGTTAGTAATAAAAATTAAAGGAAAAAGACATGACAGGCAGAATCACTTCTATGTGGAGGGATAGAGAAAAATTACATGGGATATTAAGCATCTGACTTCTGATTTAAATAATGATGTACATTCACTTGGTTATACAAGAAAATTCTCCAACACTCAATGATTTAAAACAATAATGACTCATTAATGTCCTCAAGTTGTTTGGAGACAATTCTTGTGGTCTCTTACAGGCTCACTCATGCACCTGTTGTCACCTGCAGGCTCTACTGATCTAGGCTGGGTTCTCCCATAGAGAGCTGCAGGCTGAGCTAGGAAACCATTGGATGAGACAGCTGGGATTCCTCCCACCAGGTATCGCAGTCTCCAGCTGGCTAACCGGGGCTTGTTCACACAGCAACACAATTCTGAGGGAAATAGCAGAAGAGCCCAATACCTCTGAAACCCTGGGCTTGAAACTGCCACACTGTGGATTCTGCTCCATTCTACTGGGAAAAAAAGCAATAACAAGGCTGGAGGAATAGAGGATCGAATCCCATCTGTTGAACAGAAAAAATCTATAGTATAACATTTCAAATGATCTGAATATAGAGAAGAGTAAAAATTGCAACAATTTTTTATATTAACATTTTAAAAATTTTTTCTAATTTGTTATACATGACAGTAGAATGCATTTTGTTTCATTGTACACAAATAGAGCACAACTTTTCATTTCTCTGGTTGAACACCATGTAGAATCACATCATTTTTGCAATCATACATGTACCTAGGATAATGAAGTCCATCTCATTCTACCATCTTACTTACCCTCATGGCCCCTCCTCTCCCCCCACTTTGCCCAATCCAAAATTCATCCATTCTTCCCATTCTCCCTCCCCCCATTATGGATCAGCAACTACTTATCAGGGAGAACGTTCAGCATTTGGTGTTTTGGGATTGGCTTACTTCACTTAGCCCAATATTGCGTTCAAATGCCATAATTTTATTCTCTTTTAATGCTGAGTAATATTTCATTGTGTATGTATACCACAGTTTCTTTATCCATTCACCTATTGAAGGGCATCTAGGTTGGTTTCACAGTTTATGTACTGGGAATTAAGCTGCTATAAACATTGATGTGGCTGTGTCATGGTATTCTGATAGACCAAGGCTTGGGATAGCTGTGTTGAATGGTGGTTTCATTCCAAGCTTTCTAAGCAATCTCCATACTGTTTTCCAGATTAGTTGCACCAATTTGCAGTGCCACCAGCTATGTATGAGTGTGCCTTTCCCCCCCACATCCTCACCAATACTTATTGTTGTTTGTATTCTTGGTAATTGCCATTCTGACTGGAGTGAGATGAAATCTTAGAATAGTTTTGATTTGTATTTCTCTAATTGCTGGAGATGCGACATTTTTTTTACAATGAATCTACCACAAACATGAAAGATTTCAACAAGCAGAAAAAAAGAGAAGGCAATGCACTTATTTTATGGATTAAAAACACAGCTTTGTTAAGAAACATGGTGTAAAGAGATGGACATCATTACCCTAGGTACATGTATGACTACACATATGGTGTGACACTACATAGTGTACAACCAGAGAAATGAAAAGTTGTGCTGTAATTTTGTACAAGGAATCAAAATGTATTCTGCTGTCATATATACCTAATTAGAATAAATAAATAAATATTTTTTTAGAAACCCACAGCCTTTTGAATATTTAGGTATTGACAGTGGGAAAGTTACCTTATTTTCTATGTCTCCATGTTCTCATCATTAAAATGTAGGGAGAACAAGACCCACCTGTTAACATTGTTGAGAGATTTAAATTATGTGATTTATATAAGGCCCTTTGCAAAATGCACTTCACATTAGAATCTCCCAGTGGTGCCGACTCTGTTAGTTTTATAAATAAAGGCACAGAGAGGGTGTTTAAGGAGGTAAGGAGTGTTGTCTTTGACCACATTTGAAGGGTGCACACATCAGAGCCAACAGATTTTATCACTGTTAATATTTTGTGCTGGAACTAACAGTGTATCACCATAACGATTAGTGTTTGCATGACCAAAACCCCTGAGTGACCACAAACTCAACTATGTTTATACTTCTGCATAGGGAAGGACAGGCGGTGTAGCACATGCCCTCCTGAGTGGCATGGGAAACCCTGCCTAGTTTTCATTCTCATTCTGAAGGCTTAAAAATAATAAAATAATTTGCTTTTCTCCTAACTGCCCTCTTTCTCCAAATAACCACACTTCTCTAAACTCTGACCTTTCTAAAGTTTGCATTTTAGAAATGCTAGGAGTTGTGCTAGAGGTCCGAGGGGGAGTTTATAGAGGTGAGAACATCAGCTTGTGCATAAAGACATCTAATTTCTCATGGGTATTTGGCCTCCAATTAAACTCCTTTTTCAATACTAAAGCTTTGTCTTACAAAACTGTAATGATGTTCCAGATTTCTGATACACACACACACACACACACACACACACACACACACACACATATATATATATTCATGTATATATATCTTGTATATACACACATATATACACATGAATATTTTTTTTTAATTTTTTATTGTTGGTTGTTCAAAACATTACAAATTTCTTGACATATCATATTCCACACTTTGATTCAAGTGGGTTATGAACTCCCACCTTCACCCCATACACAGATTGCAGAATCACATCAGTTAAACATCCATTGATTTACATATTGCCATACTAGTGTCTGTTGTGCTCCGCTGCCTTTCCCATCCTCCACCCTCCCCCCTCCCCACCTCTCCCCTCCCCTCCCCTCCTCTCTCTCTACCCCCTCCACTGTATAACCCTGAGGGTCTCCTTCCATTTCCATGCAATTTCCCTTCTCTCCCCCTTTCCCTCCCACCTCTCATCCCTGTTAAATGTTAATCTTCTTCTCCTGCTCTTCGTCCCTACTCTGATCTTAGTTACTCTCCTTATATCAAAGAAGACATTTGGCATTTGTTTTTTAGGGATTGGCTAGCTTCACTTAGCATAATCTGCTCTAATGCCATCCATTTCCCTGCAAATTCTATGATTTTGTCATTTTTTAATGCAGAGTAGCCTGTGTCTCTTAATTGGTGAGTTTACACATGAATATTTATATATGCACACATATATACACACATGTATATGTATATAATACACATATATACAATATATCTCTGAGATAGATTGATAATCTCAAGAACATGAAAGCACCTGAGACTATTTTGTAAACCAGAGGGGGAAAAAGTTAAAGGGGCTAAATGGCCATGATTATTTGATAATTAGTTTTTGCTCATCTTTACTGGAAGGTAACAGTGAAAGCAGGCTTAGCCTAAAACCTCAGAGAATAGACACAAGAAAGAATTCCTTAATGAGGGCAAGACTCTTGACACAAGAATGAATGATGAGTTTGTGAAATATTCCCCAGAGAGGTCTCAAAACAGGCATGGTTCTCTTCTTCTTTCAGCTGACCAGAGATGTGGCCCCACTCTGCAGTGGAAAGCCAGGATTCACTAGCTGATGCCCAGCTCCTCCAGAACTCTGACTCAGTAAAGCAGACAGCGGTCCATGGACACTGGAAAAACTCAGTAATGTTTCCTGAATCTGTACCTCCCAGAAACTGCATTTGGGGCCAAGATTGTGACAAGTGCCTAGCATTGTCCAGACTGGATACAAACCCATAGATGTTAATTTTTCCAATGCTCCATGTGAGCACTGGACATGCTCACAAATCATCTGTGGGAATTCTCAAAGTATGATGTATGGTGCACCCACACTCCTTGGAAACACTTTACTATACAAACACTAAGCTATGTAAAAACTTTGCAAGTGAGTCTTTAATTCCCTTCTTTTAATTGTATGAAGGAATACATATTCACATTCACAGTCTATATTCAGTATTGCAGTAGGACTTATTTTGACATCAAAATATCCTCACATCACATGAAGATAATTGATATCTCAGGATTCCTTCAATTCACCTACTGGCATTACTGCCATTAAGATGACACCTGATGATCAGGAACAGGAGCTGACATATCTAATCCCAGTAACCTGAGAGGCTGAGGCAGGAGGATCACAAGTTCAAGGTGAGCCTAGGGAACTTAGTGAGACCCTCTCATAAAATAAAAAGGGCTGGGGGTGTAACATGGTGATAAAGCTACCCTGAGTTCAATCCCCAGTACTGCCAAAAAAAAAAAAAAAGGATCACACTTAATTCAGAAAAATAAAAATATTCACTGTTAATACAGTTGATATTTTCTTCATATTGGCATACTTGAATCATTTTATTACTTTTCTCTTTGTATGTTTTTATACTGAACAAAAATATGTAATTAACCTTGATATGTACTCATAAGCAGTATTTAGTAATAAATGTTATGCAAAAACCAAATGCACTAGAATTGAAATATTATAAGTAATAACATAAAAACTTGGTGGTATTTAAAAACTAATTAAAAAGTGAATTACTGCCCTAAGATCCACTTATTTAATAAAAACTTGGGACTTAAATGGCCATACACACAACAGTGATAAAGTAGTTAAAATGCAAAGGTATGCTCAAATTACATTAATGGAAATAGTCTCTTCCACTCAATTCTAAACAAGTTATGTGCATATCATATTACCTAACTTGTTCTTTACATTCAACATTAAATTGTTCAGAATTATTTTACATAATCCTCCCTCTCCACTAAACTACAACTTCCATGAGAGTGGGTCCAACTTCAATTTTTTCAAAGTGTTATCCTGAGAAACACTAACACAGCACATTAGAATGACAGTAAATAATCAATAGAAAGGAAGCTCCTACAAATGCATTTATTAGAGATATGAATCTCAAAGGTAAATCTTTTGTTACAATGATTTAAAGAACAGATGAGAGCCGGGTGTGGTGGCGCATACCTATAATTCCAGTGGCTCTCTCTGGAGGCTGAGACAGAAGTATCAAAAGTTCAAAGCCAGCCTCAGCAGTTTGGTGAGGCTCTAAGCAACTCAGAGAGACCCTGTAAAAAGACAAAATAAGGCTGGGATGTGGCTCAGTGGTCAAGTGCCCCTGAGTTTAATCCCCAGTACCCACCACCACCCCTCAAAAAAAAAAAAAAAGCAGATGAGGAGGGCCAGGAAACAAAATGATCAGGTGAAAACTTTAGGAGATAAGGTGAAAAGGGTCCTAGGAAGTCAATTATTGTTATTTGAGGAAATGAGGAGAATGAAACTTCGAACTTATTAACTTGCCAATCTATTCAATTAGCAAGTGGTAGGGAATATACTAGGTCCTCAACAATTATTTGAAAATGAATAGGAATGATTACACATTCACAAATTACCCACTAATTTTTGGGCTTTTCTACTTACAACTATATTTTTCTTTCTCCTTCTCCTTCTCCTTCTCCTGTGTGTGTGTGGTGATGGGGACCAAACCCAGGGCCTTGTGATTGTGAGGCAAGCACTCTCCCAACTGAGCTATATCCCCAAACCTTTTCTTTTATTTTTCACAAAGTCACATTCAGTAAACTCAATATATCAGTCCAAGTTCTTCATTTATGAAACTCAAAAGTGATTCTATTTATTCTGTAATATCTCTTTAATTCTTTATTTCATTCATTCATAATAAACACTTATTGACTATACCATATGTCATGTTATTTTTCTTCCCATCTTTTTTTTTTAAATTTTTATTATTCCCATATTTTAATTTGCGTATTATAGGTGAACATAAGGGTGGGATTCATTTTTATATATTCACACAGGCACACAATATAATTATATAATATGACAGCTATCATTCCCCAACTTTATCTAGGCCTGCCCATCTTTCCAAAATAATTGTACAGTACAGTCTGACCACTTGTGTGATATTTCAACTCTTGAGTTCTCTTTTACATTACAATTAGGAATGCTACTGATTGTAAGTTTTGGTGTTTGTTTTTTGTGTGTTTGTTTTGTTTTGTTTTTGCAATTTCTAACAAAGCAATGTCCTAATAATCCAAGGGTTCTAATTCAATAGAAGATAATCTCAACATTGTCAAAAAAGGTTAAATATTATAATTATTATTCTAAATGATGGAAATTTTCTTTAACACTATCCAACTAATTATATTCAGGATCTTGTTCAAATGCAAATTCTTGGGGTGGACCCAAGATTTTTCAATTTTAATAAGCTTCCAGGTGATAATTTAGTAGCTCTTTGCTAAACCACATATTAAATAGCAAGATTCTAGATTATCACATAGGTTTAGGATCTTTTATGGATGGTCAGGAGACAGATAAGTGAATATGTATAGCCCCTATTATAGTAACACTAGGAGGTAAACAAGTAAGTTTCCTACAGCACACAGAAATATACTTTTGCTTATAATAGAGGTATGTATTGTTATCATTTTATCGTTATCATTTTATTATCAGGACAGACAACCTAGTCTGATACAGTTCATTCATTTATTCATTCATCTCGTACGCTTTCTCTAAGTGGCCATCATATGTGAGGAATTATATAGTCCCTTCCTTCAAGTTTTCTACAATGCAGTATGAGATATAAACCAATAAAATCTAGGGTACACTGTGGACTTTCCTCAGATGCTTCACCAGCAGCCCCAATTTAATAGTCCTGACCCAACCTGATTCTTATCCAGGAAGTATTTATTTCTTGCTTCATCTCCATGGAAAAGACTCATCCTGTGGCATTTTTTTTTTCTTTCTGAAGGGAAAAAGCAGGAGTGCAAAAACCTAGTTAGATATTCTGAATCCCACAGTACATTTCAAGTCTCTGTGCTGTCCTGTCTCCTAACAACCCAAAGGCCAGTGCAAATCATTCCACTTACCACCAAGCCAGAACATGATGAAACTAAGCCAAAGATGATAGGAAACTATCTCAGGTAGAGGATGGGGATGGCAGAATAAATATTTTCTAAAAAATAACTTATCTCACTCTGAGTATATTTTTAACTAATACCCCAAAACAATGGTTGGTTGAAGTCAAGAGATAGAATATATATATATATATATATATATATATATATATATATATATATATATATATATAAAATTATAATAAGAAGATCACACAAATTTTATTAATCATATAAACCTTTCTCAACATGATCAGCACCAAATTGGGATATTGAAATCTTCTAACTAAAATATTTGAAGACTGAAGCAGAATAATGTAATAATGTTAGCTCTTGGGAAATAAATTATTGTAAAGATGTAATACAACAGTGTCTTTATATAATTTATCTTTTAATGTAACATGAATGAAGAAATTATAAAAGTGTTCTTGGTTTGAAAATGGAATGCCAATCCAACTGTCCTTCTGTATACCTTTTAGAAATAAATACAACTTTTAGAAAAACAGACCACCTGATCTCTAATCCAAAATGGTAATATTCTAATCATCAGATCACAAAAGCAGTTTTATAATAAGCAACATAAATTTCAGAATCTGTTCTAATGAACATTTATTCTCTAATAAACCATGATATCCCATCGGTCAACAAATTATGTTCTCTCCTCTCATAGTTTTATAACCATATTTTTTAAATTTTATAATTCTTTAATTCACCTTTTATAAATAAAATGTCTGTAGCTTAAATGGTAGCCTATTATATATTGCATATGAGGATTACTAAAAATTTAAATGTTAAGTAATTTTATAAAATTTGATTAGTAGTACAAGTTACTACTTAAAAGAAATACATCATCAGTGCTGGAGATGTTGTTCAGTGGCAGAGTGCTAACCTAGCATGCTATGAGGCTCTCAGTTCAATCCCCAGCACTGAAAATTTTAAAATCGAGAGAGAGGGACAGGGAGATAGAGAAATACATAATAACCTAATATTGATGCCAATATTTCACAATGCTTTTTGAATATGTAAATGTGACTACACATTTATATGAAGATTATTTTTGCAATCTCAGGACTGCTATAACAGATTACCAAAACTTGGTGGGTTAAAGCAACAGAAACTTCTTCTCTCACAATTCTGGAAGCCAGAAGTCTAAAAGCAAGAAGTCAACAGGGTTAGCTCCTTCTAGAATTTCTAAGGTAGCATCCATTCCCAATTTCTGAGTTTCTGGTAGTCATAGCAATCTTTGATGTTCAATGCAGTCTGTACTTTTGTCTTCATATAGCTTTCCTCTATGTCTCTTTGTGTATTCTCCTATTTTGTCTGATATCAGTCATGGGATATTTCTGAAAGTTTGGTACTCTATTAGGGTTTTCTAGAGAAACAGAATCAATAGAACCTATCAGTTCTCTCTCTCTCTCTCTCTCTCTCTCTCTCTCTCTCTCTCTCTCTCAATCTCTTGGAAATCTCTTTTAAGAAATTGGCTGACATGATTAAGATGTTGATAAGTCTGATGGTTGGTAAATCCATTCAGCAACTGGATCGGCTGGAAACTCAGGCAGAATTGCTACTTCAGGCTACAAATAACTTTCCTTCTTCCTGGGGAAACCTCCATCCTGGTCCTTAATGATCACTAATTAGAAGTGACATTGTCTGATACTAAGGAAGAAGAGAGGTTAGGCCTTGAGAAGAGTAGAGATGATTTTAAATGGTCATCATAAAAAGTAAGACCATGAGACCACGAGCTGACCGTGAACTGGAACCTACTTTATGGAGGGTAATGTGCCACACACAAAGTCAGTGGATTGTCAGTCTTAATCACATCTACAAAATGCTTTTATAGCAACATCTATGCTAATGTTTAATCAAACAACTCATTAGTGTACCCTAGCCAAGTTAACCCATAAAATCAACTCTTGGAAACAGGAAAGGGAAAGAAAGTGATAGGGTTACAGCTAGAGGATAGTGGATTACTTAATTAATATTTAACACAGAAAATTTAAGCCTACTTAAGGACAATGGGGGAAAGCCACAATAAATATTCAAGGGAGAAAGGACTAAAAATTAAATGTTAGTGAGATGAAAGGGAGGGTTAGGATACAAAATACAGGTGGAAGTATGGGACTACTTGGAAGGTACACCATTTGATACTAAGGATGAGGGGAGCTTAGACACTGGAAAATAGTGGACATGTATTTAAATGATGATCATGAATTGTATAACTCTGAGCAGATTATAAACTGAAACAGAAACTATTGAGACTGGTGATCAGAAATGTAAAACTTAAGAGATGATATAGCTACAATGTTATCCTGATGTAAGTACAAAGAAGGTAAGGAAAAGGGCTTAACAAGAACTGAGATATTACCAGGTAAGTCTGAATAACAGAAGAACAAGTAGATTGGCTATATGCAAGAAAAAATTGTAATAATAAACATGAAAATATAAACTATAAATGGAAAGAGATAAAGAAAAAATGGTGGGATTATAAAAAAGAATAGATAGAAGTCTAGGAAGATAGAGAATAATGACAGTGAGTCATGTTTCAGGTTGAACAAAAAAAATCTGAAACTGGACAACATTATGCTTTCCTGCATAACTGAGAGGAAAGGAAATCATAGTTGTTCTAGGTTTGGCAACATCCAAAGGGTGACTGCAGGGAGGGGCAGCTAAGGCAATTTGGAAGAAAAGATGTGGATGATGCTGAGGCATAAAATCAGAGCAGGAATTGTGATGAAGACGATATGTCAGACCAGTTGCCAAGTTCTTTTGGAAGTAGCGAGATGGACACCACTACCAACTCCCAACTCTGAGATACACAGGGCCTGAGAAGAGACTTTCCTGGCATTGGAAGATTCCAGGAAAAGAGATGCTCTCTGAGGATTCTGGGTTACATCCAAGGCAAGTTTTTTTAAAAAGTGAAAGAAACTTCATGGAGATTGTCCTTCCCTAACAAAGTAATGTTCTTCTCACTGTTCCTAAGAGCCCGTCTTCCTGTTCATCTTTTTCCTATCTACCTTAGTCCTTAGTTACCTTCTCTCACTCAGTCACATATCCACCAATCACACATCAATCTTAATGCATATATTTCATAATCGCTTTGCCCAATTTTATTTGACATCTTCCTACCATGACCCCATCTGAGGACATTGTCTTCTCTCTTGTCATATTTCCCACCAGACATGGTATTATGTCTTCAACAAGTGATTTCACTAGAAATGATACTGCTGATTGGACTGCTTTCCACTGACCAATAAAAAAATAAAATAAGTCAAATAAATACTGAGTACTAATAAAAAGCAAAAAGAAAGCCAGATTCCACTCTGACTTACACAGCTATTAGCATGACTCCCCAAAGGATCTATTTTAACCAAATACCAAAACCCTGACTTCTTTTGCACAGCTTGTAAGCAAATGTTAGCATGTGGACTAGATTTACATCTTACCCACAAAGAAAGAGAAAGGGCTGTGGGGCTGAAGAGAAGGCAACACAAAGGTTGATTTTGTCGCAATGGAATCCCCACTGCCTGGTTAGAGATGAACTTGAGTGATGGGTTTCCCATGATAGTCTCCCAGCACTTCATCTTAGCCAAATATTAATGTGCTGAATTTATTACAGTTGAGTTCTGAAATTAAAAATGGCCATCTGTGGCACATATGTGTGGTACATGGAACAGTAATATATTGTGGACCAGCCCGACATGAAGTAAAGGATATTGTGATTGTGACAAGGCAGGTGAACTCAGGCATACACCAAGACAGTGAAATGAATCTGCTAAACACTGGTATTGGTCCTCTCCGCAGGTATCTGCTTTCTGACACAATATATAATATATATGAGAGACATTTATTAATAATCCCTTTAACATACCTCTATAACAGATGGTATAGTCAATCTGAAAATGCAGTTAACTGACATAGAGTAATGAATTGAACAAAACCAAATTTTGGAGGGAAAACATCACAAGTATCAGAGAAAAGAATAATATTTCCTTTTGTATGGAGAGCAAGACTGCAATGAGGTTCAATACTGCAAAGGTTGTTCCACTGGGTCTGTTAGGTAGATGTCATAATCAAATTAGAAAGGTATGTGCATACACATTTTGTGATCATAAAAGAAAAAAAACAGCTTTTTTCATTAAGAAATCAAATATACCTGAAATTAACATTCATTATCTATCCAAAGAGAACAGAATATATTTTATAAGGCTGAATATTATCTTTTGTGAATATTTCAGAAGGCCCCCTGATAGAAAGCCAGAATATAAATTGATGAGATATGGGAACCATGGAGCATGGATAAATGAGTTTTTTCACATTTTGAATTGTTTGAGTCCAGAATGTAGAAAACAAATAAGACCAGTTCTTGGAATGTCATGTCATAAATATCATAGCACAAGATGGGGCCACTCTTTCCATTGCTTTGGTTTGTGCTTACATGACTGAGTTTAGTTAGTTTGGTTAAACCACAGCTAGACAAGATGTTTGTATCAGGGTTCTAAGAAATTAGTGACTTAATTATTTTGCTCATCCATAAACCATGCAATGTCCAAATATTGTCCTGTTAGTCACATGGATCTTTTCAGGGATTTCTGAAGACATGATACAGAAGAAAAATTAGTAGAGTAGGAGTCAAAATGTTACCTTATTACTACATTAAATAACATTAATATTCTGAAGTTCAGTGATGTTGGCATTCTGAGAATGTTCTAGAGAGTATCAGAAAAAGACAGAAATCTAGAGAGAAAACACAATGTCTACAGGGAAGGACAAACCTTCATTTACCCACTGTTTTAAATCACTCAGTACTTTTTGATTATAAGTAGTAGAAACACAATGCAAATTGAGCAAAGAATATGAATAAGCCACTAGAGATACAAATGTTAAATGAGACAATATAAATATTTTATCCTTTTAGAAGAAGTTAAAAGCAAAACAATGAGCAATGAGATATTTTTGTCTCTAAAATGTGTAAGCTATTGATAAAGAAGAATGGCCACTGTGTCATCACTGTGACCAAAACATCCAACAAGAGCAACTTAAAGGAGGAAAAGTTTATTTTGACTCATGGTTCAGAAGTTTAGTCCATGGTTGGTGGAATCCATTGCTTTTGGCCTGAATTGAGGCAGAATATCATGGCGGAAAAGAGTGGTGGAGGAAAGCTGCTCAGAGCAAAGTTTCTAGAAAACTGAGAAAGAGAGAGAGAGAGAGAGACCAGGGAGAACATGGAACCAGTGAGAAAATACAAACCCAAAGGCACACCCCAGTGGCATACTTCCTCCAGCCACAACCCAGCTGCCTATAGTTACAAGCCAGATAGTCCATTCTACTTATTAATCCATTAAATGGCTTAATCCTCTGATTAATTACAGCAATTATAATTTGATTATTTACCTCTGAAAACTCCTAGAATAACAGGACCTTTTGGGTTCACCTCATATCCAAACCATAACAGCCACTTTGATGCAATATGGTAACAGGCTTTTTCAGAGATCAGTGTGGCAAAAAAAATTAGAAAATATGCCTCAACATTTTTTTCATTCACTAAACAATTTATTGAGTGCCTGTATGTATGCAGCACTTTACAGATGTCCCTCTCACAGTAGTTACGATCTATAAGATAAGATACAAGTATTTTTTACCTAGAAGACCAAAAAGTAGGCAGACTAATAAACAATGTTGTTATAATTTTAGGTATGAGTTATCCCCCCAAATCTCATGTGTGAGTCAATACATTAATTCTCAAAAGTGAAATGATTCAGTTATGAGAGTTATAACCTAATCAGTGGATTAATCCTCTGATATAAATTAACTGATTTATATCTATAGGAATATAGAGTGTGAATGGAGGAGGTAGGTCACTGGGTATGTGCCTTTGGGGTTTATATTTTGTCCCTGATGAATAGAAATCTCTCTGCTTCCTGATTGCCATGTCCTGAGCACTTTCTTCCTCCACACCCTTCCACCATAATGTTTTGCCTCATCTTGAGCCCAGAACAATGAAGTTGGCTATCTATGGACTGAGATCTCTGAAATAGTAAGCACCAAATAAATTTTTCTTCCTTTAAAATCGTTCTTGTCAGGTCTTTTGGTCACTGTGTCAAAAAAGCTGACTAAAACAAATGTAAAACTATAATTTTAGTAAGCACCAGAATTATTTATATAGAGTTGAAATGCCTGTAGGAGTAAGCTGAATTGTAACAAAATTTTGCCAAAACTTCTTAGGTTGCACTGAGCCCTAAGCAATTGAGTAAGTAAACATTTACAAGGGGGGGGGGGGAGCAAAAAAGACCAAGAAGTATAATGATGTGTACAGAAACATAATGAAGAAAAGGAATGTAGAAAATAAAGGACAGTGCATCAGTCAGGACAGGCTATGCTATGCTACAGTAACAAGTAATTCTAATATCTCAAAGGTTTAAACCACTGAGTTATTGCTGCCTCACACTTCATAGCCATTTGAGTTTATTTTGCTCCAGATAATTCTACTGCTATTCTTCTTACTCTGAAACACAGTTAGGTAAAGCAGTCAACTATCTGAAGGTTAACAATTATCATGGTTAGCAAAACAGGGTAAAAGGTCAAAACCAGTCACATGACCTCAAAAAGGAGGCCCAGGAACTATACTCCTACAAGGTGTCCTGATGGAAGAAAGCTGAAATAACAGATTGACTACTCTGCTGAGACATTGGGGGAATTATGAGCTATAGTAAAAACAATCCTATAGGCAATGGGAAATCCTGTAGTTACTTAAAGCTCAATGTATGACCTTGTTTACCAAAGAACTATCCACTAATTTTTTTAAATGGTAGAAAAAATCTAAGTATTTAATAATACATTCTAGCTTAAAATGTAGTCACTGAATATTTAAAATGAAATATCATATAAGTAATAGAAATAATATGCTTAGAAAATTGTAACATGAAAAATAGATTAGGTAGAAAAATACATATTAGATACAGTATAAAATGAGATCCATTTAACTTTTTAAAGTAGTATATATTTATTATACTTACATTAAAACTCTTAGAAATAGATACAGATATATTTTATCAGAATTTAATCCAGGACCATGTTTTTCTTCTTTTTTTTTTAACTCTTACTATTGTTGCTATGTTATTTATTGTGTGCTTTATTCATGTGTTTATTTTCTGGAAAAATAAGTACACCCTATCAGCAAAACATTTTTTAATTGACCAAGACTTTGCCACCACTTGAAAATTAACATTTTTTCTTTATTTTTTCAAAATAAACATTACTACATTTTTTGCAGTCTTCTGTAAAGTGCACAAAAGTTATTGACACACTATTTTCATCTTTTAAAGTTACTTCTTGTCATGAGCAACCCCATGACTCAGATCTAAATCCATAACTTGCTTCCCTGAGGCAATGAAATGACAAGCTTTGGTCAAGACCAAAATGACCAAATATTTTTCAGGTGGAAATTCTATAGTCTAGTTAAGTACCCCAAACTTATGGAGCTAGAATGATCCATGAGACTCTTCTCTGCATCTTCTTTTGACTTCCCCTTGGCTATGGTGGCAGAATGGTCATAACTAGTAGTAATAAGTCAAGAATCATGCAATGATGTATCATTGATGCTGTCCTAAGAGTATACTTTTGGCTGAAAAATAAGACGACCTTATTTTGCTTTCTTCCTTCATCACTGAACATTTGACAACAGAAAAGTCTCCGATTTAAAAAAAAAAAATGGCACAAAAACTCAAACCTTATTTCAGCTCTGCTTCAGCTTCCAACAAAATAAATAATCTGTTTGGACTTTGCAGACATTGGCCAAATGTTGGCCTAAACTCTGGACTAATACCTGGATGGATTGATACATCTGACACAATTGGGTTACTGCAAACTGGGCCTTATGTGAAAGGCCGGGAAAAGTTTTAAATCAGTCTGGGGTGGAGATCCTCCACAGGGAAGAACATTGGTGAAGAAGTGGATTTGTACTTCTTGCAGGCATTGTTGTGTAGCATTTTGTGAGTGATTTTTTTGATGTTGTTTAAAGAGGAGAAAAGAATGAGGAATGAGATATGAGTCTCATTACAAAATCAGAAAACCAGTATTTTGTTTATCCATGTTACCATTTATTGATAGTTTCCACTTTGTACTCTCATGACTCTTCACAGCCCTTGAGATACCAATGGGCAGTCTTGATTGAGCTATTATTTTATGGGAAATGATTTGTTCTGAATTTTGTTTTTTTTAATGTTGCTGCAGTCAGTGCTTCATGAAGGTCTCCTATTTTGGTTCAGTGAATAGAAGTAGAATCTGAAATGAAAGTGAGGTCAAAATGTGAAAACATGAAAACTATTTACTGAACAGGCAGCAGATTACATGTTTTTAATGAAATTTTCTTTGAAAGTTATGTCTGAGTTCCCTTTGGGAACAACAATCAGGAATTCTGCATAATATTCTGCAAATGTCTTTTAAAACCACTAATAGATGAGAAAGAAGATAATGAATTTTTAGAATCAAATGGGGAAAATAAATACTGGAAAAGACAAGTTGTTAACTTCTATTATTCATAGGAAAGGAATAAAAGAAATGGGAAACATCAAGAAAAAATTCAGGTCTAATTCCATCAGAATTTGGTTCCTTAAGGATTGTTCAATGAAAACATATATGCTTTTCTCCAGGGGGGGGGGGAAGCTATGAGAAGCAAAGCCCCACACTAAAATTTTGGAAGAATAATTTATGATAGGTGGATCTAAGCAATATGATGAGGGTGGGTAGACCTGTCAGCACCTTCTTGGAACGCAAAAACAAATCCAGGTTGGGTCAAGGGTCAGATACCATTAGAAAATAGGGAAAAAATGCTAAAAACTAGTTATAGAAGCAGAAGTCATGCCCAGGGTCAGCTATCAGGAGGACCCAAAGGGCATGATAAATTCTAGTGGACTAATGAAAGCAATAGTTAGACCTAGATCAAGTCCTTTAGAAATTAAGAAAAAGATGAGTAACAAGAGCCAGCTCATATACTCTGTTTTAGTAGTTTCTAGAATAGAGATTCTTCTGAGGGTTAAGTCTCTGTCTAGATGAGCATAACTTCATATGCCTATAAGGCACAACACTCCAAGTTTAATCTGTTACCTAACACAGTAGGGAAATTTAATTTTCAGAAGATATTTCTATCCAACAAGACAAGTGTAGACATCCAAGATTGTCTACACCTGTCAACTGTATGCAAATCGAATCATGGCCTCTCTCCTGGCCTACACCAGATGAATTCTCCTGATTTGTCAAAATGCTTTAGAGTCTTATTTATGCATTTGTAGTCATAATTTTCATTAAGTTACTTGACAGAACTCAATTTTAATTGTGTATTTCTCACAATATCAAATATGTGTTTGTGTGTAAGTCAAACTAAAAATCCTTTTTGATAGTCTCAATAAATAATTTCAAGAAACTCCAATTATAAATCTCAAATGTTTAAAATGCAGCAAATTCCTAGCCAATAAATTTCATAAAATCAGGGCTGGGGTTGTGGCTCAGCGGTAGAGCGCCTGCCTGACACGTGTGAGACCCTGGGTTCAATCCTCAGCACCACATAAAAATAAATAAACAAAATAAAGATATTGTGCCCATGTATAACTAAAAAATATATATTTAAAAAATAAATAAATTTCATAAAATCAGAGACTTCAAGTTGGAAGTTACTTAAGAAGTCATCTGTGGTAGCTTTTATAAATGTCCAGAAATTTTGGACATTCCTTCCATCAAAATGGATACGCCTCCCCTAAGCATCTATAATGGACACTGATTCACTTGGAAAAGCAATAATATAGAGGAAATGAGTAGCATGGGTTCTAAGGCTATACCATTAGGGTAACACAGCTTCTGCCAGGTGCACTGAGACATATGATTTTAAATCTCTGAGCTGCTATGCAAGAATCCCAGCTACTCTGAAGCAAACATGCTGTAAGGAATTTGAGGGCAAAGAAAGAGGCTACAGGTACATGCCCTAGTTGGCAACACTAACTGAGCTCTCAGCCAACTGCCAGAAAAACCTTTCAGTCAGGTAAGAGAGCCACCTTAGGCATCCAACCCAGTAAATTCTTCATGTGGGTCTAGCTCCATTAGGTATATTACTGCCATTTCTGGAGACACTTCAAATGAAAAAATAATCTGAGGTCCTGAGCCATAACAGCATGAGCAAAATAAAAATGTTTTAACCCTAGAAATTTCAGAGCAATTTTTTAACGTAGGATAGAAAAATGATAAGCTAATTGATCTGAATTTTCACTCTGGATGAATCTTTTGGACTAAAAGATTTTAGTACAAGGGATCCCCTCTCACATGTTAGCCATGTGTTGGCAAACACTACTTTTTTCTTCATGTTAGGGTAAGTATCTCATTCTAACTTCAAACTTATAGTCTAGATGAACCCTCTCTGATTTCTTAAACACCAACAAAGGCACCCTGAAAATATCTGTTTGATCTTTTCTCCTATAAGAAAATAATGGTTTGTATACAGATTTGCCTGAAAAGATAATTTTTTTTTCAGAATTCTGTGTGCCTTCCTCCAAACACATTTCAGTTAGAGAAGTCCTAAAATATAATGCAAGGAATTTGACACTTTATTCCATAAGTCAGCTTACTAGAATAGAATTTGGTGAAATGTTCTTTTCTACTGCTTCCATTGTGCTAGACACAATATTTCACTAATGCAACCTAAGATTGTGCTAGTCTATTTTCCTAACAGCCACATCATACTATTGGCTTATTTTATGGTTGTCATCAAATGGAAATCCCAGAACTTTGCCATCTGTACTATGGCCAAGCCAGCTCACTCTCATGTGGCTGACTTGCTGAACCTAAACAGAACTTGAAACTTGTTTCTGCTTAATCTCATTTCACTGGTTTTGGACCAGTGTGTCTCTGTTAGTTGACATCACCTTTTTGTTGTGTCAATCACTTATCGGTTTGGCTAGGCATCCCACCTAGACATTCTCCCTTTTAAAACTTTATCAAAATTATCAATAGGAATATTGAGCCCAAAGAACTAAAACTATACTCAAATTCCATTAGAAAACTACACAGCTTTTCACTAACACACAGCAAGCATATGTTCAAGTCACTAAAATCAACAGTTCTATCACTCAATTCACTACTTAACCATGAAATTCTCAACAAAGATATTTTCAGATGCATTGATGTAATTAAAATGTGTTTGATCCTTGGGATTTCCTGTTCTCTGGAGGTTATAATGAAATGGAAAATCATGTGAATTTGGCATCATTTGTTTTGAATGAATATATGGAAGCTCCTAGAGATTATCTATAGTATTTTTCAAAGTTGTATAAATTACAAGCATGATAATTCATTCTAGAAAATTGTATTGAACTGAAAAAAAGACAACGATCCTTTTGTTCAATTTTTATCACCATTTTTGAAAGCCAATATATAATATTCATCTTTTAAACTTCTATTAGAAATCATGTGGTTTGATGTTTCTTAGAAATTGGCGTTTAACTATCTTATACTGGTAGGTTATAAATATGCTCTAGAGGAATTAATAAATCAGTTAATAATTAATAAATTATGCAGTTATTCTGTTCTATTTTTCCATACAACAAACTGCTCTACGAGTTCATTGACTGTTCACTTTACTTGCAATTTTCTGTTGTCTCCTGCGTATGATGGTAGACTTTGCCTACCTTGCTCAAGGTTGTATCTGCAATATCTAAATTCAAGCCAACTACATAGAAATATGTTGAACAAGGAATAAGATTTTTTATTTTACTTTAAAATTGACATACATTTGTACTTATTTAATTTGTATTTGTACTTATGTAATTTGATACATGTATACAATGTGTAAGGATCAAATTAGTTAATTAACATGTCCATCTCCTGGGATGGTATCATTCCCATGCATTGGGAATCTTCTATCTCTTCTTTTTTAGTATTCTTAAACATATAATTAACTGTCATAGACTGTAGTTGCATTATTTATTATGCCATATAACATTTAGAACTACTTCCCCTACAATGATGTTTTGGCACCCATTATCCACCCAATTACTATGTCCCATCAAACTTCCCTCCCTGTCTTCTCGTGACCTCTATCTACTCTCTACTTCTATGTGATCAGCACTTTTTAACTTCCAAAAATGAGGACGTGTAGCATTGGTATTTCTGTGACTGGTTTATTACATTTAACAAAATGTCCTCTAGTTTCATTCATTTTGCTACAAATGATGACCCCATCCTTTCTATCACTGAATAATATTCCATTATGTGTGTATATATCTCATTTTTACCCATTCCTACATTGATGGACATCTTGATTGATTCTCTATGTTGGTTTTTGGGAAGAGTCCACAATAAATATGAATGTACAGGTAGCTCTTGGACATAATGACTTCAATTCTTTTGAGTATTATATTAGTATTGAGATGAGCATTTTCCTCTTGTGGTTTTGGTTGGCATTTCTTTGACAACTAATGATGTTGGGCATTTTTTCAGATACTTTCTAGCCATTTGTATATCTTCTTTTGCAAAATACGTCTGTTCAGATCATTTGCTTATTTGTTAATTGCATTATTTGGTTAGTTGCTATTCAGTTGTCTGAGTGAGGAATGAGATTTAATTCAGGCAAACCTCAGGTCTCAAACTCACTCAATTACTCAACACTTCCTACAGACTCAATTTATTCGTCCCAGTTTAAAAACAAACAAACAAACTTTTCCATAATAAAGGATACTGACACAATTCTTCAGTTTTCTCTTTGTAAATTGTTAATGTGTTTCCAAGAAACACTTATGTTAAATGTCCTTTAAAACTTAAGATTTTAACTTAGATTCCCCCAGAAATAGCATTCAAACACAGTTCATATTGAAGGTGAACCCAGGTAGTAAACAGGGTAGGAGGAATCTGGGAAGTAAAACAAGGAAAAGGAATAAAAAAGAGTTCAGCTCTTCCTCTAGAATCTTTAAGAAATCATCCTTCAATCTTCAGAATTAGAATGATCTTCAGACAGACCTCGAGAGGTTGGTGGAATAATGTCTGTTTTATTGACTTTGCATTTCAAACATTATCCTCACTTTTCTAGAATTACATCTTCTCCTCCAGTGCTCTACAGGAAACTATCTTCTCAGCAGGTTAATGGAGATTGAAATGAAATATCAGTGTACATCTGACTCTTGCTTCAAAAAGAAAGAGATCCTCGTTGAAATTTTTTTTACATCTATCATTTCCCCATTTTTTCATTGTCTCATAATTCTTTGAGGTAAAAGACGTGCTTGTAAGAAGGAGCATATTAAAATTGGAATGTTAATACATTCACAAATATCTATTAAACACTCAAAAAAACCCTGTTAATTATAAATACATATCCATTTCAAGATTTTATAAAATAACTATAGGATATTTAATCGCATGAAAATATGACTCCTGGTGCTTGGTTTTAAAATAATTGATGCTATAAATAGATGATATTTTTGGTACATAACTTGGAACGCTTGCTGAGATGATTTTGTAGTATGCGATCACGTGATAAGATTGAGCAAACAGAAAAGATGGCAGTTGGCTTGGCCAGATACATTCTGGAAAGCAGCTCATTGGGAACCATGGGGACCACTGGGCTTTCACAACATCTCAAAATCTTTCTCCAATCCTCATACAAGCTTCTTTGATGTTAGAGAATCTTAGTTCAAATACATCTTAGATTTCACAGTCCTTTATGATCCATTGCCTTGTGGGCTGAGCATGGTAGCCAACCTCCAAGATGAGATGATTTAACAAAATGTCTAGTTTCATTCATTTTGCTACAAATGACCAGATTCCATCATTCCACTCAAAAAAACACATATTTGGTGGTAATATAAGAATGATTTTAATTGACTACATCATAGATAAACTGTTCCCCTTATTTAATTTCTACCCTTTCTCAATTCAAAGCTTACAAAACAGGATATTTTTGTCCTCTCTCTATGCTTCCCAGAAATTGAATAGATCTATCAATATGGTAGACAAAATTTAAAGCTAAATAAAATTTAGAATTCAGTCCTTCAGGTATACTAGGTATAAGTCAAGGACCCAATAGCCAACTATGATTAGTGGCCACCATACTGGACAATGCACATACCAAACATTGTCAAATGCTGTCAAGTTATTTGTTAAGACATAATGAAAAACTAAAGTTTTAAAGACATTACAGTCTTGTCTTGACCTTTAATACTTAGCTTACATGGTAGCCAATGTAATTTAGGGTAGAAACAAATGCAGCTCTCTCACTATGTTCTAGAATCATCTATAAATATGCCCCAAATTGATTGCTTTACCAAAAAAAAAAAAAAACAGGGTTTAAAAGAGCCCTGCTGTAATAATTGTTACTGTGAACCAAATCATTACAAAATTAAATGTCTTAAAATAAACAATAAGCATTAGTTATCACTTAGAGTTTCTATAGGCCAGGAATTCAAGAGCAACTAACTTGAGTAGTTCTGATTCAGAATCTCTCATGAGGTTGTAGTCAGATGTTAGTAGGGGCTAGGGCCATTTGAAAACTCAATATTATTGATTAATCCATTTTAAAGTTCATGCAAATGACTGGCAGATTGATCCCTCTCCTTGGGAGTGGTTGAGTTTTCCTACCATGAATGGCTGAACTCTGGCAGAATAAGAGATCCAAGATATTAAGGCGAAAGTTGTAATAACTTTATGACCTAGCCTTAAATGTCTCACACTGTCACTTCTACCATATTATATTGGACACCTGGGTGAGCCCTGAATGATTCAGCATGGAGAGAATTATACCAGATCATAAATATTAGAAGAAAGAGTCATTGGGGGGCCATTGGAGGCTGGCTACCATATTCAGCCCACAGTGTTTCTTCTAGAGTACAGAGGTTAAGAGGAGTGGAGAAATTATAAATGACTTTAGTCACAGTATCTCAGGTGTCTGCCAAAAATTTGCTTAGTAATTCCTCAAAAAAAATCCATGTCCCATCTACCTTTTAAACTTAAAAGAATTCTAAAATTTCACTTTCATCACAAAACTCTTTTAACTACATAAAAGATACCAATCTTAAATGACTCAGCATCAAGTGCATTCTATCATTCTTGAAACCATGTTGTGTTAGTATTATTCCAAAATGTTTCCAAATAATATTTCTTTGGATGATTCATGTTTAAATGAGAAGAACAAAATTTACCCAAAAGTTGCCATAAAAGTAGGTTTGTACACTCTGTATCAAAGAAGAAAGAGGAGGAGAAAAGAATGAAAAAATAGGAAAAAATTAAGACTGTTTCTTTTACCTCCATGGTATCAGCCAGTCTAATCATACAATATTTTCGTTTAGCCCAAAATAAATAAATGTATGAGATGACTTTGCAACTTTGATGCCCAAAGTTCACAAAAGCTTACTTCTTGAGAGGAGTCATCCTTACCGCAATCTTTACCTTGGAGTTACATCTGAAGTGGTTGGGTCAATCCCCTCCAAGAGCATATGTTGAAATTTTAGTCTAACTCCATGGTAACCATGGCACTGTTTATTCTTTACTTAATATTATAATGAACATAAAGAACTTTGAACATAAATATTTGGCCAAAAGAAAGAAATTGCCTAACTCTTATGCTGATGTTCTATTGGCTCCTAGGAGACCATCATGAAACATAAAAATTAAGTAGCTGAGTTTTCAATTACACTCTAACTAGTTTACAATTACCATGGTTGAACAGGATGACTTCCCTCTGCCTGGGAGTTAAAGGAAGTAGATTACAGCCCTGTTTTGTCTCTGATCAATTCTTTGATTTGAATGGGGCAAGTCAACCTTGATGAGCCTTAAATTAGTTATAAAATAAGAAAGGATTTGTTTAATAGATCTGAAGTTTCTTTGATTAACTCAAATATATTTTTAAGTGAATAAAAAAAAAACCCTGTGTGTACCTTACCATTTACCTATAGCCCTCTCTCCAACAATTTTATTCTTGACCTGAAACATTGAAAAATTTTAGCCATCAACTCTAAACTCCTGACTACATATCCTGGACAAAGTAAAATACAACTGTCTACAAACATAGTAGACTAATTATTAACCAGCAAATATTTACTGAGAAGCTGCTAGAGACAAAATACTACATAAAATTGATAGGCATCAGAGTCTTGTAAAAAAAAAACCCAACTATGGGCTAGTGGATGGTTCTTCTTATAACTGGGCACCTCATTAAACAGTGAAATTCACCGATAATGAGTTACAGAAGACCTCCCCATATAGGCCTGGCTAGTTCCCAGAAGTTAGTGTGAGTGTCCTAGAGAAGAGAGAGCAGTGTGTCTGCCTTAGAATCTCACAGCTTTAACCTTGAGAACCTCTCTCTAGTACAATTTAGATCCATATGCACCCAATGAGAAATGTGCTCAAAAAAGGCACACTCATTCTTTGCTGGTGGAACTGCAAATTGGTGCCACCAATCTAGAAAGCAGTAAGGAGATTCCTTGGAAAACTTGGAATGGAACCACCATTTGATCCAGCTATCCCACTCCTCTGTCTACACCCAAAGGACTTAAAAATAGCATACTACAGGGACACAGCCACATCAATGTTTATAGCAGCACAATTCACAATAGCTAAGTTGTGGAACCAACACAGATGCCCTTCAGTAGATGAATGGATTGGGAAACTTTGGTATATATATACATACACAATAGAACTTTACTCAGCATTAAAAAAGAATAAAATCATGGCATTTTCAGGTAAATGGATGGAGTTGGAAAATACAATGCTAAGTGAAGTAAGCCTATCCCATAAAAACAAAGGCCAAATGTTTTCTTTGATATGAAGATGCTGACTCATAAGGGGGAGGGGGCATGGGAGGAATGAAGGAAATTAGAGATAGGGCAAATTGGAGGGAGGGGAAAGGAGGGAGCAATGGGGTAGGAATGATGGTGGAATGAGTTAGACATCATTACCCTAAGTACATGTATGAAGACATGAATGGTGTGAAATGCTTTGTGTACAATCAGTGACTTGAAAAATTGTGCCCTCTCTATATAATATGAAATGAATTGCATTCTGCCATCGTGTATAACAAATTAGAATAAATAAATAATTTAATAATAAAAAAAGTAAAGTGCCACCTTGTTTGGAGTGGGCAAGGCCAAACACAAATGTAGGATATAACTAGAGATACTTAGCAAATAATAGCAACAAAACACATTTATCCCAGAGCTAAACCGTTTATAAACTTATGATATTCATTACATAACTCAGGGACAAGTTTTAGCTACTATAAATAACACTGATATATAACCTTAATATCATTGTACTTCTTTTTAAATAAACTTTAAAAATTTTTTCTGAAATGGTAAACGGATAGTTAGAGAATATAATGCTAAGTGAAATAAAAATGGAATTCTTCTCTCAGGCAGTATAAAATTTCATAAGGATTTTAAATGTTATACTGTTAAATTTCTCTCCACTAAAGCATAATGTATCTCCTCAAAAACAATTCTGCCATCACTTTTACTGACTGCATAGTATTCTGTCAGCACAAGGTGGAGATATACTTGTGTCAAACTTAAGAAGAAGAAGAAGGAGGAGGAGGAGGAGGAGAAGGAGGAGGATGATAATAATAATAATAATAATAATAATAATAATGGAGATACAACTATCAGTCTCATCTGTAACCAGCATTTAGTTCTGCAAACTTACCTACATTGCCTTCTATCCATGCCCACTAAATCACCGTCTTATCTGAATTTTACTTCCCAAATAGACATCAGTATAAAAAATATAATCACATTCCAGAATGAAGGTAATATTATTTTTTGACAGCACTTGGTACACTCATAACTCATATTTTGAGCTTCTCAAAATGCAGAAGGGAGGAGGGTATTCATAAAGAACTCCTATGATAATGCTAGACTTTTGTAAGGAACATTAAATCACATTTGAGATTCCTGTCAAACGTCAACACACTTATTTTTCTGTCTTCTTATTCCATCTTAATCTTGTCTTCCTCCTTCTTCTTCTTTTTCCTCCAATAAAGATAATTTATTGACTTGGCCTTGGATTTCAAAAATTGTTGGGATTTAACAGATGTTAGAAGAAGGATTTAAAATAGAACAGTGATCAGGTTGAATTGGGTGATAAAGTAGATCAGTCCATCCAATGGACAGAGGAGTGATACCAATGAGGTGAGACTAGAGACTTAAGCTGGACCCAGATCAGTAATATTTTCAAAGGGGGTTAAGGTCCTATGCAGTTGACTATGAGAGCCTGTAGGATTTCTTAACATTAGTGACATGGATAAAGTTTAAATTTTAGGAAGATCATGCATATTATATATTCTCATGCATGAAGGAGTTATACTAAATGCCATTTAACCACAATGCTTATAGTACTGTATCAGCCAGCTTCCCATTGCTATTTTAAAAATATGTGAGATAAATTAACTTAAAATGAGGGGGGAAAAAGTTTATTTTGGTTCATCATTTTGGCGGTTCCAGCCCATGATCTATTAATCCTATCTTTTGGGGTCTGTGACAAGGCAGCACATCAAGGTAGCAGGATGTGGTGGAGTCAAACTGCTCATCTTATGATAAGGACACAAGAGAGAACAACTGGGGTCCCACAGTCCTCTAAAAGGGCACACCTCCAATCCCACTAGGACCCACCTCTAAAATTTCTGTCTCCTCTGAATAGTGCCAAGCAGGACGCTCAAGCCTTTAACATATAGGTCCTTGGACGAAATTTAAGATCTAAACTATAATGGGTACTTTGAACTTCTATCCAAGACACCACACATTCCTTTTCAGTACATGGGGATAAGGCGCTTAGAGGGAAATGACTAATGTTTACTCACAGAAGATAACTGAAAAGAGATGAGGGGTGGGCCTGTCCATGAGTAATGGAAGGAGGAAGGAAATGAAAGACTCGCGATCTCTCCACTCATCCAGGACCTTTCCTCAGGGGTAGAGTTTGGCTTTCAGATGACCAGCAAGTCAACATTGGCAGCGACTCAGCCACCAGAGCAATATCCAGGAAGCTACTGAAACCACAGAGGACTTTGAAACACATGCGTCTGGGTTTCCTGCTATTCCCAAGAAATGTCGGTAGTCTTCCCCGGTCACCTCCCTCTGTGAGCACTGGAAACAAGGCTGACAGGAGGCAAGGAGGGACAACTGGAGACATCAGCTGAATCATAACATCTGGCGGGGACTTTTCTGCTATCACAGAATGGGAGAGAGGCTTAATAATAATCACACTAGCCTCTCAGAGAAGCTGTTCCTGCAGGAGGGTGAGACAGCCTAGAACTCCAGCTCAGGAAGAAATGTGTGAGTGTGAGCAAGAGGAAAAGGCAGTTTGTGTCTGTGCACAGGTGTGTGTTTTCAGAACAGAGAACAATTACGAAAATCAGAGATCCCTCTGGTGCGAAGGGTTCCCCCGAGTTGAATGTTTCAGTGATGCAGTTTGGCCCCGGAGCCTTCATCTGAGCTGAGGTTCCCTCCCTCTTCTTTTGCTTCAGTACAGTGTTTTGCTTGAATCTGAGTCATAAGCTCCTTAAGCTGGCAGGAAACGGATAGTCGGGCTGGCAGCTCCCTCTCCCTCAAGCAGAGGGAGTGTCTTGGCTGACACCTAAGCAACCTTTTCCATCCCCCGGACTCCTAACTGAACCAATGAACAAGAGCAGAATGGAGGCTGGGCTGCACTCTCAGAGCAGGCGAAAAGAAATGCATCCTGGAACAATTCATTAGCTGAACCCCTGGTTTTGAAAAGTGGTTTACAAAGTTACCCTCAGCCATTCACCAAGTCCTTCAAACATATTGTGTCTGTCACCCCAAACTGGCCTATGAACCCCAAACCTTCTCATCTAGGTCCCACCCCACACCTACAGGTTTTCTTTCTCTGCTTCCAATGGACTCTTCCCTCCAGCAGTCTTCTTCCTCCCCTCTATTTCTCCTAAACCACAGCTACTCTTAATAGCTAAGTTCACACATTCAAGATTGCTCATTATTCATAAGCAAAGTCATAAACTGCAATTTGAAGGAATCCGGGAAAGAACTCTCTCCTACCCAATGCCACTAGAATCTGCATTTAACTGTGTTAGGAAGAGCACTGATGTGATCAGAGAGGGAGGAAAACATTATCAGTCACTGATACCCCAGTTCCAATCAGTTGTCAAATTAACACCAGCAAGGATCAAGGGTACCAGCAAAGAGGGAATCAGATTTGGGAAAAGGAGAAAAAAAATGAGAGAGAAAAGTCTGGCCTGTGAAAATTGTGCCATGATCACTACAATGTGGATGACCCTGCAATTCAGGGGATGGGAGGGTGGTTGTCTGAACACCTGGATGGAGAGAATCTGCCAAAAGAGCTAAGGGGTGTTGAAAAGTAATGGCAGAATGTTGGAAGCAATCATTACCTTAAAAGTAGTTTTTTTCCTCTAACCAACCTGGTTACTTGAGTTTAAGACTGAGCCTTGGCAGGTTTTCTGCATGCCAGACCCCAAAGAAAAAGTCTGTCTCGCTCAAAACAGTTCCAACATTCTTTGTGCCCTCTCCTGATTTCCTCTACCTCCTTCTCAACCTCCTGCCATCATTTGCCTTCCCTGGCTCTCATCCATTCACTTCATCCCCAGCCTCCTCAAACTCCACTTCTGACATGCAACAAGACTCCCAAGTCCAGAGCCTCTGGCCTGTTTTCCCACCCAGCATTCCTCTGTCTCCTCCTGTCTGTACCATTGCCTGATACCTTCTGATTGCTCAGACCAGACCTCTGCTGTCAATCAAGAGCTTGACCTCCAGAAGGCAGTCTTCGGCCATTCAATTTCAGGAAAGTAAAAACAAAACAGAAATCTCTAATATATTTGAAACAAGCTCTGTTTGAATAGTTAAATCTGTTGAATGCTGAGTGTGTAAAATAACATCTTCCACTGTCCTAGAGAGAACTTTGCAAAGCAGCTATGTTTCGTATATTAGAAATATAGGCAGTTTTGTTATGAATTGAGCTCTTTCTTTTCACAGACACTAGCTCTTTGTTTATTTCAGATATGAACAGCTACACAGCTGCTCCCCAGCTTAATATTTGCAGCATATTAGTTATGAGAGATAACATTGAATTATTAATATAAATAGCGTGTTAATACTGCCCCACCTGTATGTGTAAGGGCCCTTGGAAAATAGTCTCTATACTTAGTATGAAATGACTTTAAAACCAAATTTCCATGGAGGAGAAGAAAGAACACTCATAACCATCAGGTTAAGCCCATTTCTCTCTTTCTAATGTGTTCAGATGGCCATGTGCCCTCCACTCTTGCTCCAAGTGTCCATTCTGAATGTTCATACAACAACCTTCCTGAAGACAGAATGATAGTAGAGTAGCTCATCCAATCTAAAGAACTTGTGATTTGATGTTCAAGTATTGCAGTTCTAATTTGACAGTTTGGACTTAGGAATATAAAGGGGTTGAAGCAGTCATCCAGCAAATATCTTCACAAATTCTGGTAGGGAAAGAGAGAACTGGAAGAAGAATTTATTAATTCAAAACATGAGGGAAAGTCCAACTTGATGAAATGTGACTTACAGTAGAAAGATATAGAGAAAAATCCCCTGAACATCTATGTTTTCCTCATAAATCTCTCTCACCTGAAGCAGAATGAAATGTTTCGAAAGTCCCATCACATGATATACTATATTCCATGGAGGACATACTATCGTATGGACATTTCTGAGTTCATCCTTAGAGAAGTGTTGCAACCAAATGAATATCCTTCATGCAAAAATAAGTACCCATGAACAAATTCTTTATTTGCATTTTTTAACTCTTTGAAGAAGACAGAGAATCTCCAGTAATAGTTTAAAAATTCCTCTCCTGCTGTCATCCACTGACAAGCATGGAAGCCAATCCCCAGGCACTTTCTTGAGAATAACCAAAGAATATTTGCCTCTCGGGCTTCTGCCTTTCAAATATTTTCTCCTCATTCTTACTCTTTATCACTTCCTTATGATAATTGATTGTCTTTTCTCTCTCACCTCAGAGGTCCTGTCCTTCTGAAGTCATATTCTAGTTCTTTGTTCAAATACCAGAAGAACTGGCCAAACCCTCCTCAAGTGGCAGAACTGAAGGTCTAGAGTCCTATGTATCCTAAGACATATGTAAGAGACTGGACACACATGTCGTCCCTCTTTTTTACCTAACAATCTGCATACTTTATTGAAGTCACATGAATGAGCCCCAGGATCTCATTTTTTTTTCTTATTTCTCACATATATTGCACATAGGCAATCTTTTGACACCTCTATTAATGTCCTTGGCATTAAGTGCCCTGTGAAAGGGAAGGTTTTTCTCCACTGAAAATCTCTTTTCAGCTTATCTCACTTCTCTGCATTTTTTATTGTTTCTGAGCTTTTAATGTATCAAAGACACTTATCTGTAGCTACTTTAATAATAGCATCATTGATCTACATTCTCTAACAAAGGAATGGTTCTTATATACTACAAAATGGCTTGAATGTACTCTTAAGTAAAAATGAAAGAAAAACACATAGTGTATTTCAAAGGCTTTCCCGGATAGAAAAGCTAAACTTTAATGAATTACTCTAAGATATGATATACTGCAAAGGAATTCAGTGAAAAATTAATGCACTAGTTCTGTATTCATCAATGTGAATAATCATAATAGTCATATTCTTCTCTTCCCCAGTACATAACCCTTTTCACACCTGTCTCTTCTACTCAGCATGTCTCTTAAGCTCTGCCTGAGCTCTCCCTCCCTGAATTGCAGCTTGAACATTCTCCAAGGTACTAAGTAATGTGGGGCACCTATTGGGTTCTCCACACTTGTTTTCCATATCTTGGGTATCATTGCCCTGTGTAACCTGACAATTAATGTCTTTAAAAACCCTTTTGCCCATGTATTTTGTCTTATTATTTTTGTTGTCTCAGAGAAGCAGATAAATATAAATTGTCTTAACTCCATCTTAGCCAGTAGTCCTGCCAGTAGAAGCAATTGAATACTCAATTGTTACTCAATCTGTATTTGGTGAATTCAATTGCTTAAAGTCCACAGCCTCTTGCCACAAAACACAGATGAAAAAAAAAAAATCCAACATACCTCATTATGCTTTGTGGTTGATATCCCAAATTCATAAGGAATTAAAATGACCACACACTAAGGCCATATAATAAAACAAAAAGTTTAAAAATAGTCCTGAATAAATATTTCTCAAAAGATGACATACAAATGACCAATAGGCATATGAAAAATGCTCAATATCACCAATAATCCAAGGGAACTGCAAATCAAAACCACAACAGGATGCCATCTCCCCCCAGATTTAATGGCTATTGCTTAAAAAATACAAGGAGAACAAATGTAGGCAGGGAGGTGGAACAAAGGGAACCTCTATCCACTGTTGGTGGGAACATAAAATAGTACAGCCATTATGGAAACCAATGTGTAGGATCCTCAAAAATTTAAAAATCAAACCTCCATATAACTCATCAATGCCATGAGAGGGATAGAGACACATTGATCAAAGGATAGATAATTATAGGTAGGAAGAATAAATTTCTAGAGATCTATTATACAGCAAGGTAACTCTAGTTAATGACAATATACAGATGGCCCTCAGTTTTCAATGATTCACCTTGCAATTTCTCAACTTCATGATGGAGCACAAGTGATACAAATTCAGTAGAAACTGTACTTAGATGTATAGTATTCAATAACTTACATGAAATATCACAAAATATTCAACACTTTATTATAAAGCAGGCTTGTATTAGGAAATTTTGCCCAAATGTTGACTGATATAACTATTCTCAGCACATTTAAGGTTGGCTAGGCTAGCTATCATGTTCTATAAGTTAGTATTACCTCCATTTTATATAAGATTTTATCAACTTACAATTCATTTACCTGGATACAACACTATCCTGTATCATGAAACCACTCTGTCATCTTCCTGAAAAAATTGGTAACTATGTGAGGTTATCATTTGTTAATTAGGTAACTTTAACCACTACATATTCATAATGTGTATGTATTTCAAAAAAATCATGCTTCACAGGGTCAAAACACCCAATTTATCTGTCAATTTAAAAATCCATTAATAAATAATCTTTACAAACATAAAAATAAAATGGCAAGCAACCTCCCCAGCCTACATTAGTTACTAGCGAGTGCAAGAAAGTACCTCAAATATAGTGGTAAAATAGACCTGTTTCTCTCACAGTTCTGAAGACATGACATTAAAAATCGTGATGTTAATTTGTACTTATGATAGTTAGAATACCTTCCTTTTATTCTAACCATCAGCCCCTAGTATCGTGTATTGCTTTTAAAGTAAACACTGAGGTGTTTGTAGGGGATTTAATTTAATTACAATGGCTAAGATGCTTTTCTATAAAGGTAATTTCAGGCATCAGTTTTAGTTTAGAGATTCCTAAAAATGTTGCCAGGTTAAAAAAAAAAGGAAGAAAGAAAAAACAAAAGTGATGCCAGGTATATAATTCTAATAGGCCCACAAGTGACATTTGACTGATGAACCAATACTGTTATTCCCACCTATGCAGAAGTCACTGGAGAGTTTCACTACTTATAAGCCAGAGAAAAAGAAAGAAGGTGCATGTCTGAATCTATAGATAATACTAGGATATCATCACTTATAAAGTGTGTCCTTGACTTAAGACATAATTAAAATGTGAAAGGTGTTTGACTCAAAATCATATAAATGTTGTGGTTTAGTTTGTTTTTGCTTTTGTTTGTTTTGTTGTTTTGTTTTGTTTTTGATATATGAATAAAAAGACATACTTGTGCACAATAAAAGAGATTGTTGTCCTAAAAGTAACCATTTATCTTGGCTAGAGAATTACCCCACCTTCTACCCTATGAAATTGGCCCATCTCTTTAGTCCTCCACCCCCGCCATCCAGCCAGACTACAGCCCACTGATCCACATTAGTTAGGGCGATGATATCTGGAATTAACTCAGAAATATCTGAGGCTAGGAATCTTTGTAGCCAAGTCACATTAATGGCATCATCTGACACATGGCGCTGAGATGTCTCATAGCTTTCATTTAGCTTCCCCTTTCCAAAGACTATGGGGTTTAATCCTGCTTCAGTTCCGCAAAATGCCCCAACGTCTTTCCAGTAAGCTCTTTTTTGTGGCTTAAGTCAGCCGGAGTTTATTTTTGTGGCCTGAAACCAAGAGAACCTTAACTAGCACGATGTCCTAAGAACATTTTCTTTCGGAAAGATATACAAGAAATTAATCTTAATTACCTCCGAGGAGTAAAGGGCCCTATGGGTCCTGAAGCTACATAGGGAACTTTCTTTATTACCTTGTAATATTCTGTACCATTGAACGTTGTGTTGTTATGTTTGGTTTAATTTGGGATGTGCATTTTGGCACCATGAATATCTATCAATTGCATACTTTTCCAGCTAGGTTTAAAGTAGGTTTTTTTTTCTCATGGCTCACCCTTATTCCTACACTAGTCTGGCCCCCTTATTTCAGGATCATGCAACTGAGTCTAGACCAGTTATGATATGGTCAACGATTTCATAGGTACCAAGAGTTCATTATCTTTGACTAGCTGAGAATTACTCTCATCATAAAGTCAATAATGATTTTATTATTTTGGTGTAGTAGATTGGAAGTGATCAAACATATTTCTGTTAAGTTGCCTATGCTATTGACAATAATACTTCTACTTTTTTTTTATTTGGGAATCATTCTGGTTAACAATCTCCCATTATGAAAAGAACATCAAACTTAGATGACTTAGTTATTAATCATTTCATATATTAAGGCGAATTTTTCTAAATTGGATTATCCAGGCACTTAGGTTAAATAACCCTAACTGAACAAATTGGGTGTTTGAATGGAACTGTGAAAATTAAGACAAGTGGGAGTTACCTAAAAACAGTATCCCAGTTCTTTCTTCTACTTCTCCCCCACCTCTACTACCTAGAAAGAAAAAAACTGATACAGTCAAAAAAAAAAAAAATCATCCCCTTGGAAAGAAATTAGCACAAAACAAGACAAATGGGCCAAATTAGCCATCTGTGGAATTATCCCATCCTGGGAGGTGATCTGTAAATGCCTTGTCAATGGAAGCAAAGGATTTCCAGTCCAGAGAAGGAGGAGGAAAACTAGACGGGTGTCTCATAATTATAAAGCCGTAAACTGTGCAGTTGTATTTTACCTTGCTTCAGATGATGTCATGGTGCTTTAGTAACTGATTTTAAAATAAGAATCAGAGAATAGGAATGCACCACTGTTTGTCCAGGACCGTCTGGAAAATCAGAACACCACCCAGGATCACTCTGATGCTACACAAGGGATCACAGTGTTTTACACATGCAACAGGTGTTTCCTAGACCAATGCACTTCATGGAAACGGGGTCATGAAGAGAGAAAGAAAGGAGGGAGGAGGAAAGAAAATAAAGGACAAATAAAGGAGAGAAGAGAAAAGGAAGAGAGTAGGGACAAAGAAAAGGGAAGCCAAGGAGGGAGAAGTGTTTACTTTGAATGTCATAATTTGGCCACTTAAAGTGTTAAAATATCATGGGGGCATGATCCTCTCCCCCCCGCCCCCCGCCCCCCCCCCCCCCCCCGGTCTGTTTTAATGGCATTTTAACTAATTTTCTCGTTAAAGAGTTTACATTGTTTCCTGGTGTGAAGTACGAAAGAAGGTTAAGTACAGAAGTTATTAGCTCATCCCTGCTTAAAATTCAGAATGTAGTCCTCTACCTCCTTTAGCATAATGTGGTTTATAGTTTAGGCTGCATTCCCTACTTCAGGGGCTTCACCTCCCAAATACAATTCTCCTCTGTGCCCTGGATTATGCTGATACTCCAAGTTCCCATAAAAACACCTTGCTTTTCCATATCCTAGAGCTTTTTCATACTCGACTTTATCTCAGCAGAATACAAGCCTGCCTGTCAACTCCCAATCATTGTTCCCTTTGTGCTGCTGGTGGGCTCAACCAGCAAGAAGGGTCCCAGCAAAATTTCTTTTCTAGAATGACTCATAACCTTCCATAAGAGAATGATTTATGAAAATCCTATTGATATTTATCAAAAGAAATTTAGTCATCAAAGTACCTTCCTCTTCCCCATCTAAATACTTAGCTCCAAAGAATAGGCAACATCTAACATTCACCTGACTGTAACACTCTCTCATACATGTTCACGATAGACCCTCAAAGTCACTAGAATAAATGAATGAAGCAAGACAAACTACTGTCAGGAGAATTTACCCAAAACTTGAAAATAATACAAAATAGTTACTTTCTTCCCATTTTAGAATTCTGTAGGGATGGCTGTTAATTTACAAAGGATTAGCAGCACTGAGGATGATTCCTGTCCATAGTAACACAAATGAATTATATAAATTTCTATAGGTTGAATTCTCTTTTGAACCACTATTAACATCTTTTCACTTCTCTCTCTTGAATAAAATCATTTACATGTGCTCATTTTATATTTGCATGAGTCATGATTTTACTATTTTTGAAAATTATGCTTCAACACTAGAACATCTTATTGTGTCTGTGCATAAACTATCAAATAGCATAGGTTGAGTGAGTCCCAATAGAATACAGGAAGTATTTTCTGTTAAATAACCTAATGTGGCCACTGTATGTTAATACAGAAGTCAAATTAATATAAATGTTAAAATCATAACATAAAACATAATAGAAAAATACAATAGAGTCTTCTGAAGTAGGTAGTTGCCAAGTTCAAATATGTGAAAAAAAAAATATATATATATATAATATAATATATAATATACATACACATATGTTTTAAAATGTAACCTGTACATTGTAGTCGATATATTTTCCATATAAGTGATTTCAAGTTTATAGGTTTCCACATCACAAGTATGTATCACACTCTATTAAACATGTAGTCATAAAGGCACAATGTTAACTCTGTTACTTAACTCGTTTAATCACTGTTACTCATTCTTGCCTGTTATTTGCTTTTCTATCATTCTTCCTAGCTAAAGCCTATGTATCATCCCCTTGCCAGACTTGGTCCCACTCATTCAAGGGGAAATAAGAAACTTTCCCAATAAAAGCAGCTGAACAGACCACATGAAACAAAACAAAACTCCAAATTTAATGGTCCATTACTCATAGTGAGCTGATGATCCACGGAGATGACTGACCAGGTAACTGGGTTAACTAGCTGAAGGGAGAGGTTTGCTAAGTTGATGAAATATTCCATTGAACCCTTTCTTCCCCCCATACAGACTCAGGCCCAGCCAAGACCTTTGCATTTAGTAGGGCTGCTCATAGTGTTCTCAACAAATCTCACTTTCCCAAAGCCAGTAACCATGGATTCAGCATCTATTCACATGGTCCCTGGAGCCATGTGATTCATTACCTGTACAAGTGTGAGTTTCTCATGGAAACATGGAATTTCAGAGAACTGGGAGTACACATGCTCCCTAAGATTGAAGTTCAGATTCCCTTTAAGAGAAGGACATTGCAAGGTCACCCATTTGCACACAAGTTTTTTTTTTTTTTTTTTTTAAGCATATCACTTCTTAAAACACATATGTGATTAGAACTTTATCCTATTTTTCTCCCTTTCTTAACTGGCATTCCATATGAATGGGAAAAAAAATCAAAGTCATTCTCTCACAAAAGTCCACATTGAAGTATATTTAAGTGTCAGATTAAAACTAACAAAAGACAGGAAGCTGGGAGTTAAGACCTTAACTCAGTCCTGAACTCACACTATTGTGCCTAGGTAAGAAGGGGTCAGGAAAGAACTCAGGGTCAGAATTCACTGCTTCTGTTTCCTTTCACTGCTGAGATATTAAACTTCAAAAAAATATTAAATTGACAAGAAATCCCCAAGTGCCCATAACCCATACAGGGTGGTAATCTGTGCATATCTCTAGCTTTGAAGGGCATGTTTCAACCTTACACCTTTCCAAAATTAGAAAAACATCTGTTACTTTTGGTAAATTCCCTTTTCTATGTGTCTGTTTTCTGGCTGTACTGAGACCTTTCCCTTTCATGAAATTAAATAAATAAGAAACAGGAAACATCTCAGAAGTAGAAAAAGCAGGGATTCCTTATCAGATAACAAACAGCAACTTATTTTGTTTTAGCATTCTCTTATAAGGAAACCATTATACACATAATTGAGCTTAATTTTCTAATCTAGCATGACCTCCAATATAAAGTATGATTCTGTTTCCTCTTGGTCATGTTCTAAACTCATCCTTCAGCAACAGTTGCAAATGTCTTTAGGGGATTTGCAGGTAGAGAGTGAACCTCCTCTGCAGAGACAGCCTGCCATTGGGATCCAATGCAAGTTTATCTAGGTTCTTTCACCCAAGTGAGGAGATAGACATTACTTAGGTATATATGTGAATCCTCTGTTTACAAAAAAGAATATATTTTATTTTTTGTACAATGGTAATTGATAGTTGGCTTCTGTGATCCATAATATTGCTAAGGAAATTGGCAACAGTTATTAAGATGCAAGTACCTGACCAGGATAGGGGAATAGCGAATAAGACTTGGTAGTGCAGGGGCTGTGTGGGGGTGGTGACATCTAAATAATATCTCAAGGGTATGGGGTTAATTTCTGAGGTGATGAGAATGTTGTAAATTTGACTCTGGTGATGGTTGCACCTATGTCTGAAATATATAATCAAAACCATTGAGCTGTAAGTTGTATGTTTAAATGAGTAAGTTGTATTATGTGTGAACTTATCTCAATAAAGCGGGTACTTAAAACTTGAGAGAGAGAGAGAGAGAGAGAGAGAGAGAGATTACAAGCACCACATACAACAAGCAGTGTTATGGGAGAAACTCTCAGAGCTCTGACAACTGGTAGCCCCTAGGATACTCGTAATGTTCCAGACTTAAGCAGATTCCTATTTTCACATATGAGAATCTGTGGTTGACTAACTGTGCCTGCTAGTCCAAATCTTGTGAATTTCAGAGCAAGCCTGCAACCACCCTCAAAGGGGAACCGATCCTCCTTTCACATTGTTTTCTTATGAAATACTGACTTACTTCTTACTGAAACTTTCTGATTATCCTGATATTTGTCATTTTTATCCCACATTGTCACTCCTACTGCTACTATAAAGAAGGGCTTTGCATTACTAGAACCTATTTCAATAAGAAATAAGTTTTGTCTCCCTCAGTGAGATTTAAAAAAAAAAAAAAAAGAAAAAGAAAACTAGCTCAATAGATGAAGAGAAAGACAAAGACAAGAAGGAAAAAAGGTATAGAAAGTGATCATTTATCATCCAACTGGTTGAGTTTTAAGAGCAAAAAAAGGACAGGACAAATGAGAAACTGGACTGAGAACAAGGACAAGAAGTGCACACTGGGGCCATCACATGGATGTAGGAGTTTTCCCTTAAGGTAAAGTTATAAAACTTTTTGGCTTGACTTTTAGGCATCTGTATTTAAGGAAGCAGTGGGGATATAGATGGTTTTGAGCTGCATGGTGCCTGGATGCATTGTGCTTTAGAAAGAGCTGTGCAGAATTCAGATGCAGGATGGATTTGAGAAGCCCCAAGGAAACAGATATTTAGATTATTACACTAGATCTTTGAGAGGTGTTTGGGGCTTAGCCTGAAGATAGAACAGAAGGAATGTGAGGATTTATTGATGTACAATGAACAGACTTCTACAACTTAACAGATGTGGGAAATCTCATATTCATAGACAGGGTGAATCAGAGGTGTTTTTTTAAATTTTTTTAGTAACTGATTGATGCTTTTAGAAGTATTTTTAGGGAAATGTGAAGTTAAAAGTTAATGTGTGCAAGTTCATTAACTAATCACAATATATTCTTCAGACCTTCCCTTTAAGAAACAGACAACTATATTTCAATGTAATAACTACCAAAAATGGGATGGGCAAGAAACTGAATCATAAGAATTTCCTCTGATCAGATCTGGATCTGTTTTTGAGTCTTGCTCACTCCATATGTGGCTCTGTTATTCATAGAAAATATCTGACCTTTTATGGGTTACATCATGGATTTTGAGTCTCTGAAATAGGTGTGTTCCTTCCTCACTATGCCCCTTAGTATTTGCAGCTCCCCTAGCATAATGCTCTTCCTGTCCAGTTTACGTGAGCAGCTCTTTCTCATTGCCTCTGTAAAGCTCTCTCAGAGAAGAGGCATACCCTACCAATAAGCACTTGTCTGTTTATTCCTTGAAGCAGTAATAACCTTGTCTGTTTATTCCTTTATTCCTTGTCAGCCAAGGTGTAACCATGTATCCTGGTTCATCCAACAACACATAAGCAGAAATTCATTGAAATGGGAATTCAACAAAAGATTTTACATCTCTGGTGTTGTTAAAAAAAAAAACTGACACATTCTTTTTCTGCTTTCTTTTTCAACCCACCTTGAACACCATTATAGTTTTGAAAATGAACAATGAACAAGTCATTTTGCAGCCATGTAGTAACCAATGAGAGAAGGAAAGCCAGCACACTAAGCTGTGAAAGATGTGATAAGTGGGTCATTTTTAGCACTACCTCAGCCCTATAACTAATTTTATCCTTCCTAGCATAAAAGATAAATAAATGCCTTCTTTCCAAGCCCCTATGACCAAGTTTTTGCAGTTATTGTTTTTGTGTTTTTTTAATGATAAAAGTCACATTGACACATTATCAGTTATCTATTGCTGACTAATAACAATCCTGCAAATCTACAGGTCACCTGGGCAGTTCTGCTACTCAGAGCTAGGCTTCTGCTGGGCTCTGCAGGCATTTTGGGGTCACTGGCAGGCAGATTTGTATCCATGTATTAAAGAATAGACTAGACATGGATACAGCAGAATTTTTTTTTAAAGTAGAGGGTATGAGTTTCCAACATCACTTCCACCATGTCTTATAATGCAAAACAAATGACTAGGCCAAATCCAGTATAGAATGGAGTAGAGAACTGGAGTCCTTATTGTGCAAAATCTATCACATAATCATAGAATATGAGAGATGCAAGACGGGGAATATGTGTTTACTTGTACCTCTTATATAGGAAGACTTCTCTAAACTTATTTTTATCTAAATGTTTTCTCTGTTTAATTCACAGGGCTGTTGGAAGAAACTTTTATTTCTAAGTCCACAGTAGATTAAATGGGAGGTCTTTAGAGGTGTAAGAAAACAGATGCTATATCACAAGCTGAATTGATTCTGGTATTACTATATCTTTGGATGCACACGTGTGGGAGCAAAGTTTACACCCATCTTCAGGGACTTTGGAAGAAGACAAGGAAGGAAACTGATTGTGGAAGAGCTTCAATTGCCAGCTGATGTTTGAAAGCTGAATTAACACAAGGTGATCCCTATTCTTGCCACCCAGTAATGGCTGTGTATTCTCAGTGGATGGTACACTGTATTTCAGTCATCTACTTGGGGTAATACTTGTCTTTTCTTGGAAGCAAAGCCTTTCTCCTGATCTGTATAGGATTTTCCAGGACCAATTTAGATAAACCACCTGCATTGTTACACAGAATAATAGTTACAGAAGCTTAGGAAACATGTGAGATGTGAGATGACATGTTACCTTCCCACCCCCCGAAAAAAAAAAACATTGCTCACATTAAGCAAGTTGGAATTAGACAGCAGTATATCCACTGTCTCAGGAAGAAAAAAAAAAAAAAAAACAATGAACACTCTACTCCTGATCCATGATGTTAGGGACCTGATAGATGCTCACCAGTTGTTTTTGTTTTATTTCTTCTTGGATACAAAGCCAAACTAAATCCCTGGGCCACCCGGCATCTAGGGAAAGACAAGTGATAGGGTTTTGCCATTGGAATGTGAATGGAAGACATCCCTTTGGATATTATGCAGAGTTCAGCAAAGCAGAGCCTATAGGTTAAATTTGGCCACAGTTGCCTGACTTTGTAAATACAGTTCTGCTGGACGACAACCACCCAAATTAATTTATGTATTGTCTATGGCTCCCAGTGCAGTGTAGCAGCAGAACTGAGTAGTTTTAATAGAGCTAAAAATATTTACGATTTTTCCCATTAGAAGTGGTCCAAAAAGCTTAAAATATTTACTACTTGTCCCATTACAGAAAATATGTTGACCTTTTTTTTAAGTCATATTAGAATTAAATGGTGCTTCACTTTTTCTTTTCCTTATCTGCCATCTGTCAGACCAATTTTGAAGCCTTGCAGAGGCCTATAATAAAAACACTTAGATTTCTGAAAAAATGTTTGACATAGAGGTCCCCATCCATATATAACAGGCCCGTTTCCAACTCCACATTGACCATGAGATTGGGGAAAAGAAAAAGCAAATAAATAAATAAACACTGTGTTATATTACAGTACTGAGATTTGGGGATTGTTTGTCCGAGTAGTTAACATCACTTACCCTGACAAATATAAATGGGTAAAACAGAGTATTTTATACAAATTCTAAATTTAAAAATTGAATAACTATAGCCCAGAAACATGACCATCCAAGCCTGGAAGAGACAAAAGTAGGTACCATTTCCTCTGATATTGAGATGAATTGGCAGAGAATTACCAGAGAGAAATTCCATCACCCACTTCAAGGTTCTGTTCATGTGACACGACTTAAGGACAATTAAAATTTTGAGTCCAAAAGGACATTCACTTGCAGACTTGTGACTAATGTCTGCCTGATTGTTTATAATATTAAAGTCTGCCTTTTGTTGATCAAGTGTGAGCATTATGGATATTCATTAGTTACTCCTCATTAGGAAAGACTTTTTATACCCTTTTCAAAAGAAGACTAGATAAATAAGCCAGAGATGTATTGTTATTCTCTCAAGACAACTAGAATCCCAGGCACCTGTAAGAGAAGGCTATGAAAAATAAAATAAAGGTAGATAGTTTTTGGAAAAGTGAGCAACTACCTAAATTTGCCCCCATCATTGAGTATTTGATATGAAATTGAGATATTCTAATGAAACATTAGGAACCTAGCAATTACCTTGAACACAGAGGGCAAGATATTCTTCCCATCTGCACTGTCCTTTCTCCTTCCTCTGTCTTCTCACTTCCTCTTCACCATGAGTCACTTCCCCTGAGAATCCTTCAGATCCATCCCAGGTCCATCCTTTTGTCTTCTGTAACCCCTGTAAGTAATAAATGGCTCAGGAAATCTTTTACTATAGTGCATTGCAATATAATTTTACACATCTGTCTCTCTGACCAGGCTTCAGGCCACGGCCATTCCCTGGCACCATTTCTGGAATACAGAACATGCTCACTAAATATTTGTAGAATTAATGGGAAACCGCTCTCTAGGCCAGTGGGCTTCCAAGTCTGGTTAAGACTTAAAATGACTTCAGGAACACGTAAAAATATGGATTCCCAGAACTCCTGAATCAGAGTCCCCAAGGGGTAGGACTATGAAACTACATTTTTAACAAACTGATTGTGGAACATTGAGTCCTATGCTCCAGTCATCCTAACCAGGAAATCTTCCCAATCCCGGGGATCTAGTCCAGTGTTAGTCCTTTCTTTTATGTTTCTGCCAGAGTCTCCTGGCTGCCACCAATGGAGCCGTCCTCCTCCCCCATCTCTTCCACCCTGCTCTTCTGCCTCATCTGGGGCCCAGAGCAATGAACTCAGCTGATTATGCATTAACCTCTAGAATCATGAACCAATATATACTATTCCTCCTGAAGTTGTTCTTGTCAGGTATTTTGGTTACAGCAAAGCAAAACTGATTTGAACATTCTATGGGTTCTATGCTAAAATTAGATAGAAGTGAGGAAAAGGTTGAAGCAGGGGAGACTGTTAAGAAACTGTTGTCCTAATTCCCACATGAGATGACAGTGGGTGAGACCAGGTGCTACAAGAGAGGTGGTGCTTCAGATCCTAGTTGAAAGGAAGAACCAACCGTTTATGCTTATCATTCAGATATACAGGAATAGAGAAAGGAAGAGAAGAGTCAGAGACAACTCTAAAGTTTGCGGCTGAGCCACTAAAAGGATGGCATTGCCATTAATCCAGATATGGAAAATAGAAAATTGAGAAGATAGGGTTGACACACCCAAGGGAAGATCTCATCAATCCATGCATTTCTTCCTCTCTGATCTTCTCTGGTTTTGATCCACAGAGATCTAACTCAAACCTCAGTTTTCTAAGGAAAGGGATAATTGCACATGTTTGTAAAAATTACACATGAAACCATAAGACTATCAAGTGAACATTATCGTTAGGTAAACGTAAAAATCCAGGGATGATGCCCATTGACCCCAAGAAAGGCCTTTCATTAGACCTTGAAAAAGCAAGTGAAAGGAAACATGAGTCCACAGCACCCTTAGGGTTCTTGGACCACAGGAGAACAGGTTAGATGTTTTGCAAGTAAATATAGTGCCCTTTCTGGAAAGCTTCTGTTTGCTAAACTTTCGAAAATGAAACATCAGTCATTAAATCATAACTTAAAGGAACATGAAGTAACAACTGACCATGCATACCTACCTATTCTTATCCAGGAAGTAAAAGCATTACGTGCAGCTAGAGAAACTATGGGTTTCAGAATATCTGAAACCAAATAGATTTCCTTTTTAAAGAAACCAGAATCCGTTCTCCCAACCCATCTCCCACTTCCATCCCATCTTGCAACCACCAGCTCTGCCCTCCTTCCCACCGGTCAAATCTTGGTAGAAACAGCTGTCACCACAAAAGTCATACCGGTAGGACAGCCAGCTGGCTCTGTGACTCACAAACAAACTAACCTTTGGACTTTATTTTGAGCAAAGGGGCTTCCTAGCCTGTGTTCTTTGCGGCCATCTATATTTTTGCTCTTGGGTAAATAAACACCAACTCAAATGTCATATTGAATCATATTGTGGGTGTTCAAGGTCATTACCTATCATTGCTTTTTAACATTTTTTCTTTCTTAATCAAAGTCTTTTATCTCTTGATAGCTTTGCTAATGAAGGTGCAGATCTTCATTACGTTTAAGTAGCCAAACTCCTGTTTGAGATTTTGCTTCTCTTAGAGGAAGAGGTGTGAACACTGTTTTTTTTTTCATTAACAATTCAATAACCCTTTCTCAAAGGGTAGGCAGAAGTCACAGAATTAACAGATGACATAATACGGTATTTATAAATTTTAAGAAACCATCAAATATATGTGTTGCAGCATAGCACCATCTACTGACTAAATAGGGAAAGAATGTAAAGAGAGGGAGGGAGACAGGCTGTGAAGGCTATGGGGAAAGGAGACAGGGAAAGGAAAATAAAAAGGAAGAGAAGAAAATGACTTTGGATTTCTTCTAGTTCAATTCCTCATTCCAAAGATAAAGAAACTAATCTCAGAAAGTTTGTTTGAATTCATCAAGAGCACAACAATTCTCAAATCTTCAATTTATAAGAAAAAATCACTATCACATTTACAAAGCTTAAAAATTAAGTAGTCACTGTAATATTTGAGAATAGACATATAGATCAAGGGAACAGAACCGAGACTCCACATATACGTGGAACAGCATGCTAAGTCCATTATTTTTTTAGCAAGGCCCAAAGCCAATTCCATAGAGAAATGATAACTCTCAATAAGTTGTGTTGGGCCAATTATGCAAAACAAATGCAATCTCAATTCATACTTTACACATTTTTGAAAACAAATATCATAAGCCCAAATAAAAAACATAACTACAAAGTTTCCAGAAGAATACATAGGAGAAATTATTTGGGACTTGTATTAAAAAAAAAATCGTACACTATTGCTTATAATGCAATATCACCACACTTAGTCCTTGAATAGACAAATGATAAACTATGGCCTAAAGAATACCACTCAACAATGGACATAAAGAAACTACTGATTCAACTAATGACAAAGATGAATTGAACACAAATGTATCATGCTAAGTGAAAGAAGTCATTCTCAAAGGAGACCTACATTCTGCACTATTCTATTTAATGGCATGTTGGAAAAGTGAAAACCATATCCTAAAGACAGAAAAGAGATCAGTGGTTGCTGGGACAGAGGAGATGCTCACTACCAAGGAACAAAGAAGAATGTAGCGGGGAAATAGGAAATGGTTCGGCATTGCGACTGAAATGGTGATTATAGGACTCTCTGCATTTATCTAAACTGTCAGAACTATACAATGGAAAGAGTGGATCTTACTGTACATGAGTATAACAATAAATACTATAAAGTATAATTACCCTGTCCAGAATATAACATACACACACACACACACACACACACATATTTTAAAGATGGGATTAAAAGTTTTCTACATTGGTGCACACCTGTAATTACAGCAGCTCAGGAGCCTGAGGTAGGAGGATCAAAAATAAGCCAGCTTCAGAAACTTAGAGAGGCCCTAAGCAACTTAGTGAGACCTTTTCCCTAAACAAAATATAAAAAGGGCTGGAATGTGCCTCAGTGGTTAATCACTCCTGGGTTCCATCCCTGGTACCAAGTTAAAAAAAAAAAAGCCTAATCTTACACATGATTTGTTTATACTAATCAATGTTCTTAAAAGGAAGTGCTTGCTAAATAAAATGGTCACTGACTTCTGCTTCAAGTATTCCCTATTCCAAAATATTAAACTCTTAACTGGCAAATTTTAGTGCAATAAGAATATTTTTGTTATTTGTGTTTGAATGACCAAAATAGATGGCAGAGAATATATTTAATGCATTTAAATTTATATAAAGTCAACTTTCAATGTGAATTTTCATCTTTATTAAATGTCTTTAGAAATTTTTCTGGTAGCTGATATAATAGAAATAAGTAAATACATATCTCTTTCTTTTGAAGCTACACATTACATTCTCATCTGCCTTTATGGATCCATGCACTTGTACTTACACCTCAAGTGACATCTCTTCCCTAAAGAGAAGAAGTCTAATGTCACAACCTATAAGCAGAACATTTATTGTGTTGGGTTTATGATGACAGTGGTAAGGTCAACCTAAGCAAGAGGATGGTAAATATTGAAATATCATTTCTGTACTATCATTTGCCTCTGTCATGATTTGATCACTGCCTCTCCTTAGATCCCACCCAGATCCAGAGGGATATTGGGCCATTAAAACTCATTTATCTTAAAAAATATTTCACATATATCTGTCATGTAAGGTATTGTGCTAAAATAAAACTAAGGACATTGTGGAGAATAAGAAGATCAAGAACCTATCCTACATCAGCTATTTTAGCAGGACAGACTAGATGTATGAAGTTAGAAATGATGAGGAAATAGGATCAGAAATGGGGAGGGAAGCTTCAGGAACATAAGAGGAAAGCAAGGTCACAAAGCAGGTTGGAATGGTACATAAGGGAAACAATTATGAGCACATGAGCATTAAGTTGTTTGATGACTAACCTCTTCTAACCAGGTTGATTGGAGAATGTGAACAATAAAAGAAGATACTAAGACCAAAGCTGTCAAGACTTAGAAGTTTCCAGTTGTACCTGATCCTGTAATTCAAGCTTTACTACATTATAAAAATGACATTTATAGGGAAAAAAACCACCCTGTAAAACTTTTAAAAAATACAAATTTAATTGATTTGTTGATATCCAATGGAAGTAATCTGATTGATGCTAAGTAGAGAAAGGAGACAAATCTTATTTAGAGAAAATTGTATCCCTAAATGGTCTAATTCATTTATCTTTATTTACATTATTAAAATGACTTATACTACCCAAATAAATTCTCCCAGAAGGTTGTCAGTTGGAATAAAAGCACAATGTGTTAGTCTCTATCATCTTTTCTGGTTCTGGAACCTGATATATTTGAAGGTGAAACCTGACAATACAGGTTTTTGGTAGAGGTCATTTTGGAAATAGTTACCTCTTACTTCTCATGAATTTTCTTCAATAGAAACACATCTCTTGACCACCGAGTCTTGCTGTTTCTTTCCACAGAACTTTGCCATTCATAGAAAAGAACATTCATTATGACTCCAAATCCTCATTTGTATTATGCACTTGAGTAATTGCTCTCATCAGTCATATAAAAGTCTGAAGATGTACGTGAAATTACTTAACCAGTAGCTTAAATGGTTAGGTAAGCAATCCCTCAAACCTCAAAACCTACAATAAAAAGAGGGCTAAAATGTCTCAAACCTAGCCATATTTTTGATCTGTGCCATTTTTTAAGGTAGAGTTTCAATAAATATTATTCCTTTAACATGCCATAAATTAACTTCTCTGTAGCTGCAATGGCTTAGTCACAGTTTTACAGTGCTCAGTTTTTGTGAATTTGTCTATCTTCAACCATCAGTCTTTGCCCTTCCACCATATTCATAATAAATAATTCAGAAATAGTGCCTCCATTTTTTCTTTGAAATTATTTTCATCATTGTTTTTATTTTTCTCCTCTTTTTTTATTTCAGGTCTCCTTTAACCCTCATCATCTAAATATAATTTTGATATTTAACTGTGATACTGACTTAACTAATAAACTAAGAATTCTGGTTTTTTTTGAAGGAGCAGTCTAACAGTTTAAAGTCATGATCAAAAAAGCAACCTGGCTGACATAAAAGGGTTTAAGAATTTTTTTTAAAAAGCCATTATTTTGATTGTTTCCTCAATGAACTGAGCAATAATGGGGGGGAAATGTCTTCTTTGCATGTCCCTATAATATTCTTCCAGATCCTAAAAAGCTAGACACGTTGGGGCCTTATTTCTCCTATGCAGTAATGCATGGGTTGCTCTGAGATACTCTTTCTTGTGAACATTATGTTGCTTCAGGTTGTAGGAAGTACTCTTCTAAGTCCTTGGAGTGGGTCTCCTTCATTAGAGTCTTGAAAAACAGAGCACAACATCCAAAATACCCACAATGCAACATGAAGCAATTATCACTGCTGACATGCAAAGTGAAATACACTCACTCCATTTACCACATGTTCCTGCCCAAGCTAGAAATCAATCAGTATCTCTCTTCCTCTCTTTTATTTTTATAAGCCAACAGAGAAATGCAAGATAAAGTCTTGCCATCTATGTTTATTAGCCAAGTGGTGTGGGAAAAGACAAGAAAAGGGTGAATTTTTTCAGATTATTCAATGTTTGCTTTGGGTCCTTACCAATAGCTCTTGGAAATTAAATCAAAACCATAACAGGTTCTGCCATTCATGAATAGTGCCAGAGAAGGCTCAGCATCATCTTCATAATGGTTGCAATGCACCTTCTACATTAGATATCACAGAATCCTGGTTAGGTTGAAGGAAACTCACTGATAAAGGGCAAATTCTTCTTACCCTTCCCATGTGGAAGCCATTGTTACTGTGTTCAAGACCACTCTTGTTAATTTTTTACTTTTGGTTTGGTAATCAAGTTCATTCAGGTGCCAATGTCCTCTTCACAAAACTGTTTTGAAGAATTGACTAGTCTTGAACCTGTATGTCACTATCCTTAACTCCCACTACAACTAGGAACTTCCTGTGGAGGATGAAATGTTCATGTCCCTTGAGATTCCTGTCTTCGACTCCACATCTACAAGTCTCCACTTGCACTATAGTGCTTCTTAGAAAACTGGTCACAAGAAGTGCCTGTTACAAGGAACATGGCTGCATTCCATTCAGAGGCCCTTGGATTCCTAGGCATGGCTACAGCCCATCCTCCCACTTTAGTGGGATTTTTATACCTGTGATTCCCTTTAGTAGGATGAACTGGAGTTATTAAAACTACTTTGCTGTCCAAAATGTCAGAAGTGTCCGGAGGTTTCTAGTCTTTAAGGGTGATCAACTAGCATGGTTTGCTTGATATTGAAGGATTTTTCCAAGATAAAAGATTTTTAGTGCTAAACACAGGACAGTCCCTGACAAACCAGGGTGGTTGGTCACCTAGTTTACCCCCAACATTCTTAATAAACAGCCATTAGCCAATAGTGGACTATGAAGCAACATCAAAGCCAGCTCCCTTAAGTTGGGACAAACTCTAAGAAGAAACTGTGCCTGGGGTTTCTTGAGGAATCCAGTTGAGGATGGGATTTCCCTTGCTTATTATTTCCCATTCTGTGTCAGGTTGGGACTCTCACTTCTGTTTCCTGAAAGGACTTCCTTCATAAATTACATGGACCCCCATTGTCATCTGCATAAAGATCTTTTGGGGATCTGCACTAAAGACTCTGCATCTCCATGAGTGTTAGAAAATAGTACTAAAATCTACAAGGCAGTCACATATTTTATTATCACTAAACTTTTAGTTCCTCTCCTGAATCCAAATTGATAATAGAAAAACTGTTGGGTACAAAAGTTGTTCATCTTAGTGAGTTTCCCTTCCTTGTCTCCATAGCCTGGAGGTGATAAATATGATAGAGACGAAGAAGACCATGAAGGTTTCACTTATGGGCAAGGAAACAGTAAAAGGAGGAGTATGGAATTTAAATAATAAACCCATGATCAAGACATGATTAGTTTTCAATAGTGTGGATCAAGGAATATTTTTCCTGAAATAAGAATAAATCTCCAGTACATTTTTAAGAAAATATTTTGTTTTGCTCTGATCATAGTAGATTTATATAATGTTTACATATACTTAAAAATATTTTTCTGAAACTGTAACTCAATAAAATATTAACCTGGACTGGAATCATCCCTTTTAAAAAAAAATATTTTAAAAGATCCTTCACTTACTTGCTCTTTCTTTGAACCACTAAATTACTATACAGTGAGGAGCAATTTGCAATAATTTACCAAAAAAAAAAAGTAATAAAGTAGCTGTATACCCTGTGTGTTTGTTTTAAGGAAAAGGGTTTCCCTTTCAGGACCCCACGAATGTACAAGGTTCAAACAAAGTGCGGGGTGCTAATGAACAGACTGTTTTCCTGTGCAGGGCCCCGGCACAGAATGACTTCATTCAGGACTACTGCTCGCGCATGGAAAGTGTTGGTAAAAAATCCCACAGAGTTCAGACGACCTTTTCCTAACTTTCTTTTTTTTTCTTTTTTTTTTTCCCCTTGTTTGTCTTTCGGGTCTAAGCCAGGGATAACATAAATATTCATCAGCTGATATTTGCAGTAGCTGTGAAGTTATGAATGAGGCCATGCGGCTTCTCTCCTATGCCTTCTACAGAGTGGCAGCCTCTCCACTCAACTTCCAGCCAAACGACACTTTCTGAAATCCCCAGAGTGTACCAGTAGGCTTTTCAAATTCAGTCCTTTTTTTTTTATTCCCCCCTTTAATGCTCAAAGCAGTAATGCTGTCTGCTTAATGTTTACCCTGGGATTATAGAAGAAGAAAAAGAAAAACATTCTTTTGCCAAGCTTTAAACTTTCAAATGCCTTGACGTAACAGGCAAATGTGTTAGCAGCCGAAAATATTGGTGATATATATCAATGCATATGACTGTTGCAAGGTTACTTTTTTATATCAAAGATAACTGGAGCGTGTATTGTGTGAAGAACAGAGAAAAATAACCATACCTTTGATCTTTTTCTTCTGCTTTATTAATTATCTGGACAGGTGTTGGAGATGTTGCAAAACACTTTAAAATAGGTAACTTCAAACAAGTTCTCAGTGTTCAGACATGAAAGAAAGACAGATGGAAAGTGAGAGAAAAAAAACTTGGGCCAATCCCATAAGGATAGGAAGGAGTTGGTCTTTCTATAATCCAGATTTCCTACAAATCAGGGCTTTAGAATCTGGAAACTTTTTATTTCTCAGGGTCTCACTCAAATAAAACTTAGTAAAAGGTTAGATGTGAATGGAATCAGGGAACTGTGTGGCAATAAATAGCCCACAGCTAATTCATCCATCCAATCCCCAATGGCTCATAAATATAAATAAAATGTGTTTTCATGGAGGTAGAATAAATGTACACAATATTTTCCTTTTGATTCTGCTCATTAGTGTGTTTTATTCAAAACTTGATGTTTGGTCTTTCCTTGTCTATGCTGTAAGTAAATTGGGTAGATCAAGAACTTGAGGATCATTTATAAAATGTCTTACAACAAGTACCATACTTGGAAGACTTTTCTTGGAAGTGTTCTGTATTTATGAATTTTAAATCACAATTGCAAATCAAGATCTCTTATGATCACTGTTCTGTATTTTTACTGGGTTTAGCCATCTTTCCCATACCTGACAGTGGAAATAATTGTCTAAAACCACCAAACCATAGAGATGGAGAGAAGGTCTCAGGTGTTCAAATAAGGACCAGATCCAGGCCTGGCAAGAAACTGACTGGAACAGATACTCATGGCTGGATTCCTGTGTCTGTCTCCATCCTGGAGTTAAGCTTTGCCAGAGCCAGAATGAAAGCCAGAGGTAAGTGCTCAACTGTGTTCTCCCAGGCTCCAGCCCTTACCAGAACGGGGCCTGTTGAAGAGCTAATTGGAGGGAATCAAAGGTAACAAACTTCTGTAAGAAAAAACTCAAAAGTAGACAGAAATGATGGATTGTCACACATACCCAGAGATATTTGAGAGACCAGCTGAGTTAGTGTAGGCGAGAACACATTTCCTCTCTCCCTTTTCCTTGCCCAATAATGAGCAATCTGACATGGAAGTAGTAGAGAGCAGAATTACTTATTGACCTTCTCTTTGAAACTTGATTTTTGTTTTGTTTTGTTTTGTGTTTTTCTAAATCACATCAGATCTCAATGTCATAAAGTATTCCAGTTAGATACTTCTTACTCTCATTTTTTTTGTCAGGAAAAAAAAAGTAAGTTGATTCAACGGTGCCCTATACAATCTTGTATGCAAATGATTCTATGTTTCAATCTTAGGCACAACCAGGCTGTTTTGTGTGTGTGTGTGTGTGTGTGTGTGTGTGTGTGTGTGTGTATTTGCTTATTTTTCTTTGTTTTTAAAGGATTACTTACATGTGAAAGACCACTTCCTATGTCCTAGCATTTCTTACATCTTTCTGGCTTCTCTATAAATACTGAATTTTCCTCACAAATACCTCATTTATTCAAGTATGAAGCTAGAATATTAAACAATTCAAGAAGACTGCAGATCTTTTGAGGCATATTTCAAGTAGACTCACACTATTCCATCAACGTGGCCCAAGTAATTTATAGTCTAAATCAGGAGATTTTGAGCATGAATGTGACGTTAATTATTATGGGAGAACAAGTATAAAGCTGGGACTCTTATGGACCAACTGGAGCACACTATCACTGGCAATATGTTGCTTTTCTCTAAGGCAATTTAATGCCATATTACTTGGAGGCTGACAACTGCTATACCCAGTCTTCATTGATATGCCCAAATGACAGTGCATTCTCCTAAAGTTACCTAGGAAATATCAACTTCCTTCTCCTTGATAGTTTTTTTAAAGCATATCACATAAACAACTTCATGCTCTCTCTTTAATGCAGGACCCACACTATGTCAAGAAAAGTAAAATAATGGGTGATTAGATCAGTTATTTCCATTGCTTCTGAGAAACTTCTCAGTGCATTCTGGGTATCCAGAGTTGGATCTCTATACTTAAGTGTGCTCAGCTCCTGATACCAGAATCAAGATGATTGACAAGGTACAAAGGGGGCCTCAGAAAATTCCCCTTAGGCTGATGTTCATAAACATTATAAAAGAGCATCTAGTTAGAACAGCAATTCTCACACATTGGTTTGGGATCTCAGGGTGCCATGGTATCAGTTGATTTCCAACTCCTCTGTGGTGAATTCTTTTCACTGTTTGTTGATCTTCTCCTGCTTCATATCATTTCTTTAGCACTGTAAGAAAACAAAATTATACTATTTTATCAATAATTTTTTGAAGTACTAATTACTTCAAAGTAAAATTAGTACTAATTACTTGAAGCCTACTTGTGCTATTTAAACTGGTTAGGAAAATTATGTTAGGGCTTTGCATTAAAATTTTTTTATAATTTTTGCAACTAAATCTTGCTTTATATCTACTGAAATTTATCAATTATCTCTAACTCTACTATTATTAATTGATTGCTCTTAAGTCAATCATCTTTCTAGATTAGTTCTTTACTAACCTGTCCAATGAATGAAGGGACTGGATTTTTAACATTTCTCACACAGCCTTCACTATATTTGGGGGAGGGGACATACACAAAGTATTCAGAATAAATACCTGTTTTAATAAATATTATTTGTTAAATAATTATATTTGTAATTATATTTTTAATGTAAGACATAAGATAACAGCAGAGAGTCTTATAAAGCATAGTACAAGACTCAACTTTAAGTCTACATAATTAATGTAGGCACTTCAAGAATAAAGCAACCTACAAGTTAAATGTGCAGGACTGAAGACATTAGTTTTGGAATAACATGTTAAATTTCCATCAAACATTCTGTGGTCTTAAACTGACACTATGGTTCTGGATCACTGATGGGGGTGTTGAAAAAACAAAGTAAAAATCTACTCACAGTGAGACTCCAGGCAATTTCCTGGCAACCATCTCATTTCCTAGTTGTCACATGATGCTGTACCCATAACGTATTGTAAGATTAAGATCAAAGAACTAAAGCAGTTGTCCCTCAGTATCCACAGGGAGTTGATTCAAGGACCCCACCCCCCATGCTTAAATCTCTCACACGAAGTAGCCTAGGCATATAACCTAGGCATATCTTCCAATATACTTTCAATTATCTATCCCTAGATTACTATAATACCTAATATAATGTAAATACTGTATAAACAGTTGTTGTACCATATTGTGTATGAAACAATGACCAAAAAAATATCTGTATATATTCAACGCAGATATAGGGTTTTTTTCCAAGTATTATTTTAATCTATGGTTGGTTGAATCAACAGATGAAGAACTCACAGATACTGAGGCCTGACTATATGTTTTCTAACTTTCTTTTTATGACAATATAACCAGAAAATATTAGTTCATTTGTAAGGTGGCTGCTATGGTTTAGATGTGAGGTGTTCCCTCAAAACTCCTGTGTTAATATTCAGAGTTAAAATGATTAGATTATAAGAGTTGGAACCTAATGGGTGGATTAAGACTCTGAAAGGACCACTCCACTGAGTGGTAACTATACCAAGGTTGGGTGTGGCTGGAAGATGTAGGTAACAGGGGATGTGCATTTGGGGTTTATATTTAGTCTCTGGGGACTCAATCTCTCTCTCTCTGCTTCCTGGCCACCATGAGCTGAGCAAATTTCTTCTGCCACACCCTTAATTCCAGAATGCTCTGCCTCACCTTGAGCCTGTGCCTTAGAGTCACCAAACCATGGACCTGGGGAACCATGAGCTCAAACTAAACTTTTCCTCCTCTAAGTTGTTATTGCCAGATATTGTGTGTCACTGTGACAAAAAGCTAACACAGTTTCACACAGATAGCAGGGTTTAGTGCACACATATATATATAAATACAAGGCACCACATTAAATTTGAATTTCAGATAAATAAGTAATTTTTTAGTATATTTCAAACTTACTGACTAGGAAATACTTATATTAAAATTTTGTTGCTTATGCAAGGGACACCTATTGTTTTGTTCCCAGTTAAGCTTTCTTTTTTTTTTTTTTTTAGTTATAGTTGGACACAATACTTTTATTTTATTTATTGTACGTGGTGCTGAGGATGGAACCCAGGGCCCTGCACAAGTTAGGCGAGCACTCTACCACTACCACTGAGCCACAACCCCAGCCCCCCAATTAAGCTTTCTTACACTGGGAACAGCAGTAACCTTTCTCTTCCCTCTTCTCTTAGGATAATTATACCTATATTCATTTACTACTCTTTCTTCTTGATCACAAAAGACTGTTCAAGGGACAGATATATGACCCAACTCTAGTTCTGTTCTCAGATCATCTTGAATAGGAGCTAAAACCACAGAGTGATTTTTTTTCTTTTTTAGAACTTCTGAGAAAATTAATTTTTACTTAAGCATCATAAACAATGTCCAACTGAGATTTTGTAATTCATGATGCTCAGTTGGAAAGAACAAAACACAATTCGAACTATGTCAAGGAAAAGGAGGAGGTAGCATCATAATAAGTCACACAAGTATTGAACAACCAAGCTGTGAAAAGAGCGTGGAATGTGTGTGGTAACAGGACTGGAAGATATGAAGCTGGGGGTCGGCAGGCAGCTGTGTTCCCTACATCCTCCCTAAAAGGAGGATGCCAGTTTGCAGTAAAAAATCAGAAGGCCAACATTTTGCAGGAACAAGAGTGGAAAACATCAGAAAAAGTCCTTGTTGCTTTCAAACCAAGCTCCTCAAGACTCCATCAGCCCCCTGCTCTTCCCATAGCTTGGTTATCAGTATTTCCTGTGATGAAGTAAGATGCTAACTTGTACTTTTCCTTGACTTAGTTAAAAAAGTGTTTTATTCTTTCCAACCCAGTATCATGAGTTACAAAATCTTACAAAATTGTTTCTGATGCTTAAGTAAAAACCAACTTTCTCAGAAGTTCCAAATCAATATTAATTACTCACCACTTTTTAGGAGCTAGCTGTTGCATGATTGAAATGCAGCAAACATCTTCACCCAACTTATTTGAAAAAAGAATTTTTTTTTAAAGAGTGGAATATAGGACTGGTTCATAGAATGCATAAGAATAACATCTAACCACATGATCTTAATATTTCAAGCAATTTTTAATATTCTGACTTTTTGAAATTTGAATTGTTCATCAATCTCAATTTGATATTTGCTGAAAAATAGAATAAAAGGAAAATTTAAATAATCAAATCTACTTGCAGGAAGATAATGCTGTTTGATATTCTAATACTCCCTTTTTTATTTCTGTTTTGAATATTAAACAATTTCATAATAGCAATTTGTGGTCATATAATACTAATGCATACAATCAATATTTTTAGAATTCTCTATCAATATTAACATTTTAAATTTTCTCAGTTGCATAATTTTCAGTACTTGCTTTATTTGTTCCTAAGCACAAAATGTCAGAGTTGGTTCAAAAAAGTCTCTGCAATATCCCTGATAAATGTTGATTAATTTAACAAAGATTTATTGAAAAACTATAATTTTTCATGCAAGGTGTTGCATGAAAATTATAAACAACAACAACAAAAAAAAAAAAACAAGACAGAAAAATTGGTCATGCTTATGACATCCTGGTATAAGGCATTATTTCCCCATAATTTTTTTTCACATTATATGTTTTTGTTTTGCTCTTAGGACCACATTGAATAAATTTACCCATGCATCTACTTAACAGCAGATAAGAAAGTAAAGATTATCACATGTCAACCCAAAGACTGTGGCACGTTCTAGAAGCATGACTTGATTTCCGGGCATCTTTACCCTGTGATTTCTTGCCCCTGAATGCATTCAGTGTGAATAGGACTGAAGTCAGTGTCACATGAGTAAACAGCACAAAATTGGGGGGTATTCTTTCTATGGGCCTGGACACTATTTTCCTGTCAATGTGTGAAAGGATTAGTAAGTCAGTTAGTGACCATAGAGCCCACCCTCTCTAGGATAAATAGGCATCAAACAGCAGTGCAGAAAGCAGTGCTTCGTAACAGAGAACGTGATGGCAGCTCAAACTTCAGTATGCATCACCACGGCAGGTCCCTGATGCTCAGAGAGATACGAAATAGCATCTAGCCTGCCTGTAGACAATTAAAGATCATATCCAAAAAAATTAAAGATCATGTCCAAACAATTACATCTGCCTACCCTTCCTCTCACTCTTCACACATGAAACTATTCAAAACTGCTTTTAATTGTATCTTGCTTTAGTAACTGAGATGTCATCATGCGATGGCCAGTGACAGGCCTAGTGACTCCTTTTCCTGAACGGCTTCAATAATGCCAAAAGGGTCTGTGCATAAGTATTTTCAATAGGGTCTGATATTTCTCAGTTTGTTCCCAACTTTTAGACTGAGAGAAGCAAAACTATAAACGAATCATACTGACTCTTATATTGGGTAGGTGATTGAGAATGCCTGAGTTATGCTTTACTTCTGACTGAGCATCAAAAAGTGAACTGGGTCAGGAAAACATAAACCACAGTAAAATGGACATGAAGCATTTGATTCCTTCACATTGTGAGCCCCTCTTTGTTGTGATTGTTGCTGCCAATGTCGTTTCTCTCATTTCCCATCCATCAGACAACACAAAAAGCACTGGAACACCATGTGACCTTCATGAGCAGGAAGGTGTGTTATTTATGAAAACTGATAGAGACTAATTAATTCCTTGTATAGCATTTTTTTAGTCAATGGGAAAATGGTATATTGTTACCTGTTACTTACCTGGAGCCTGCAAGAACCTTGGAAGTGGAAGTGTCCACAGACAGGCCATTTTGTCGAGGGGAAGAGATTCTCATTCTTGAGCTCCGGAGAGAGGGGCATTTCAAATCAGGAAGCAGTTTGGACATTAACCTCCCGTGCCCTTCTAACCACTCCCTTCCTGAGAAAGGCCTGACAACTCTGAGGAATGTCTGGCTTCCCAGAGACCTTTCTTTCTATGTTTATTTGCTTGCCTTTACATCATTTTCTCCAGCATTTGCTTGCCCAATAAAGGATGGACGACGAGAGATGGCAAAAGAGTTGAAAACCAATCACATAATCCTGGTTAAATTGTTAGCAGACCTAGAATAAGATCAGCCAAGAACCATTTATCTAAAATGAAGTTTGGGGGGAAAAATCTGTGGATTTCATTTAGATTGTGTTTACATGACAACAAAGCATCTGGTGTATTTAATGGAAAGTAGGCAAATTGTTTATGCAGTTGTGTGGACAAAACCGCCAGCTGATCCAATGATTGCCTTTTCAAAGTTATGAATTCTGGCTTTAGTAGTTGCAGCTCTGGCCTAAACATGAATATTTAAGAGCTGCATAAATTAAGTTTTTTTTTTCTTTTTGTTTTGATAGATTGACTGTTTACTAATGCTTGAGTCTTCAAATATTATGTTGCTTTATTGACTGCTGTTTATTGTGTGTGTGTATGTGTGTCTACGTATGTGGGAATGTTGAAAATAGTGAATTTTAACTTTAGTTAATTAATTGAAGAGTTTCTATAAAAGGTTTCTTCCTAGTTTTTGAAGGCATTAAAATTACTTCTTAAAACAGGATCGTCCTGACCTTGACATATATTATATGAGATTACTATTATTCCAAAATTCTCAAAAAGATTTGCAATGCTATCACGTCACATTTAAACTAGATAATATATGTTATGTTTTGGATTTTTTTAAATGTTCCACAAAGACCCATATGCTAAAGGCAATAATCCCAGCCTGCAGCACTACTGAGAGGTGGTGAAGCCTTTAATGCTTAATTGGAGGAAGTCAGGTCATTGAGGTTGTGACCTTTAAGGAGATATTTGGACCTTAGTCCTTTTCCCTCTTTGCTTCCCTGCCACTGTGAGGAGAACAACCTCCTCCAATGTACACCTCCACTATGATGTCTGCCTCATCAAGACCCAACACAATGGGCCCAATGTCCATGGACCAAAATAAATTTTTGTGATCCAAAATAAATTTTTCTTCCTTATAAGTTCATTATCTCAGGGTTTTTTTGTTTTGTTTTGTTTTTTGTAACAGCAATGGAAAACTGACTAGGACTGTGTGATTACAATAAAACACAGAAATCTGAAACAAACCATAATGTTGACCAAGGGAAAGTTATTGTCAACTACTTAAAAAAAAAATTCAGAGAACAATCTGAAAGATTTGCTTACTAACATTAAAACTATATAACACAGTATTAACAAATAAAGAAATATCAGTGCCACTTATGTTCCTGCTATACAAATAACTTTATATGGCAATGAAACTTGCACTCTGAAGTCAAAGAGATGCCAAAATTCCTTAGAGAAAGAGTCTTTACTGGTGCCAGGTTGCTATTGTGGATATAGGGTTTTGTCCTCTCTATTGGTCGGATTTCACTTCATTACAACCTTTACTCATCCTTTTCAGTTTTCCAAAAGGTAAGCCATTACATGTGCCATTTATGCTTATTACTATTATTTTATAATGACTTACACATACATCCTTTCTCAAAGGTTTTGTCACAACTTATTATTACATGCAACTCTTTAGTGATTTTACTGCTCTACCTAAATGATGAAATCTAACATTCAAGATTATTTTTTCAAGATGGTATGTCCACTCAAGATCTCAGCTGGGTAGAGACTCAAAACATTAAATAAAATTCTTGTTTTATTCCTAATAAATCATATCTGAAAAGATGAAGAGGAAAAACACACAAATAAAAAACCTAAAGCTCTTTTAGATCCATAGAGCACTTTCCTTACAAATAGTTTAAAAATATTTTCACATTTATTATTGCAATGTATGTTCCTACTATACAAATAACTTACAAATGATATTATATTTATTATTGCAACATATATGCCTACCATACAGGAAAGAGCTACTATAACATTTTAAATCAGAAAGTTTAGACTGAAAACACTTTAAGTAATTTTCCCAGGGGAACCATGTAACAGAGTTGACCAATTTATATTAGTCTTGAGTCTGTTCAATTAAATTTTTTAGTGATTAAGGTTATTCTCAACATCTGGTTCTGTGCTATTCAAAACACACCCACAAGTTACATATGAGTACATAAATTTAAATCAATTAAAAATAATTAAATCAAGATTTCAATACTTGGCACATTTCAAGGCCCAGTGGCCATAGGTTACTATACAAAACAGCATAGATCTAAAACATTTCCATTATTACAGAACATTCATGGGACAGCACTGGTTTAGATAACTGAAATCTCTATATAGGTTTGTTGTCATGGAATAAATGTCCAACAATTTATAATAACCATTGTTATTAATGTTTCCATAACATTGATGATAAAAGTAATGTAGAAAAATAGAGGACTTCATCATGCCTGTAATTCCAGTGGCTCTGGGTGGTGAGAAAAGAAGATCTAGAGTTCAAGGCATGAGGTGCTAAGCAATTCAGTGTGACCTGTCTCTAAATAAAATACAAAATAGGGCTGGGCATGTGGCTCAGTGGTCCAGTGCCCCTGAATTTAATCCCTAGTACCCCCCTCAAAAAAAAAAAAAAACAGAAAAAGAAAAATAGAAGACTTTGTAAAAATGTATGTCAATAAGTGATATGAGACATAAGTTTTTGTACATTTTTAAATTAGTACTTCATTTTTATCCAAACATATATTTTATTTTAATTTTGTATTTTGTATTTATTTATTTATACTGGGGACTGAAGCCAGGGATATTTTATCACTGAGCTACATCCCCAGCCCTTTTTTTTTTTTTTTTTTTTTTAACACAGGGCCTTGCTAAGTTGTTGAGGCTGGCCTCAAACTTACAATCCTCCTACCTCAGCTTTCCAAGTCACTTGGATTCCAGGTATGCACCACTGCCCCCACTGTCTTTGTATATTTAAATTTAAAGTAAAACAGAAGGTAGTAGCCATAGTTTTGTTTTAAAAATTGTGAACTGTATGACAGTCAGCCTCATCTTAGCTGAACTTATTGAAATTAAAAGATAAGGAAATACATTTTTAGAAATCAGATGGTGTTGGGGGAGGAGGAGATTGAGTCAACATCAAGGAGGAAACGGTTGGCCAATTTCAATGTCTCCAGATCAAATTTAATGCAAGAAGACAATCCAAAACTTGTGCCAAAGAAAGTGTGACCCCCAAATATAATACTCATTCAAAGTGTCAATCAAGGATAAAAGCATCCAACAGATTTTACATATTCACAAACTCAGGGAATACAGCTGCTCTTTAAGTTACAGTTGGCCAGTAAAATCCAGGGAATGAAGACATGAATCAAGTTAAGAAGAACAAATAATAGAGAAGATCTTAAATGGATAGTAACTGCTGAACCCATTGAAATGAAAACTATCAACACAGAAGAGGAACTTTGTACCATAACAATATAAAAACAATAACATATTAACAAATATGTTATATATATGGAGAGAGGAGGGGAAGAAAAAAGAAAGGATAATAGGTGTAAGAGACTACTGTCTTTATTTTCTTTACAAGTGAACTGATACTGTTCAAAATTGAAACGTGTATAAATCAAAAATGACTCCAACCACTTAACTTTCTATAAGTTTTAAAATACATTGAACAAGGTCTTTTAAATTACAATCTTTTCATAAAAGAAGCCCATTCCTTAATTTTAGGAAACTTTTCAATTTCACCTTCTATCCTACTAAATTCAAGTAAAAATAAATTGAATGTTTTACTTAAATGTAACACTTTTTTAACAAAGTCATGTCTGCCCATCTAGTTGTTATTTACTAAACATACACAGCAATCTCCAAACTGACATAAGTGCTCTCTGTGTGATAAAATCTGGAGATTTTTATTTTCACTCTGATTAATTTCTTGAAATTTTTAACCCTTTTTACAAAACAGTTATTTTGTTCTTAATAAATACTATAAAATAAAATGCATATTGTAACTTATACTATCTTGTTGATAATAAACACCTATTTTTTCCTACTATTTTCATGTTGAACCAATGAAGTAAGTGGATACTACTGTCCTCATCTCAAGCTGAGATCTGAAGGCCCTACCGTGGCCCACAGGGCTAGTCTCTTGGGCCGTTGGGATGCTAATTCAGTGCTTTCAGGCATGTTAGCCTTAGACCTTTGTTCAGTGAGGATAATAAAGAAGTTTTAAACAAACTCAAGGGTTGACTATAATGGGGAACCAGATAACTTTTTTGATTTAGAATTTTTTTTATTTGTTCTTTTTAGTTACACATGACAGTAGAATGCATTTTGACATATCATATATACAGGGTGTGTAATTTCTCATTATTGTATGTGATGTGGAGTTGCATAGGTTGTGTATTCATAAATACACATAGGAAAGTTATGTTTGATTCACTTCTACACGTTCCCATTCCCATCCCTCCTCCCTTTCCCTCATTACCCCTGTCCAATCCAGTATCCAATCCCCACCCCCGCAACCCTGCCTATTGTGAGTCAGCATCTGCATATCAAAGAAAACATTAAGACTTTGGTTCTTTGGGATTGGCTTATTTCACTTAGCATGATATTCTCCAGCTCCATCCATTTACCAGCAAATGCCATAATTTCAGTATTCTTTAAGGCTGAGTAATATTCCATTGTACATGTACCACATTTTCTTTAACCATTCATCTATTGAAGGGCACCTAGGTTGGTTCCATAGCTTAGCTATTGTGAATTGAGTTGCTGTGAACATCAATGTGTCTATTGTCACTATTGCATGCTGACTTTAAGACCTTTGGGTATATGCTGAGGATGGGGATAACTAGGTCAAATAGTAGTCATATTCCAAGGGAAAACCAGATAACTTTAAAGATAAATAATCCAGTGGGAGAAGATAGATAGCAAATTATGCCAGGCCTTTTTCCCACTGATGCTAAATCCACAAACAAAATCAGACATGATGCTTACTAAAATGCCAACTCTTGTTCTGACAGCATTCAGGGAGCCACAATTCTTGATTGTTAGAAGATCCTACAAAGTTTTCAGTTAAACCTATGTTCATTGTCTAAGTTTGGAAAAGTATCAGTGGAGAAACAACCAGACAACTGAAATTTTTTAAGTGTCTTTTTATTCCCCCACCTACCACCAACTATGAGCAATTACATTAGGGAAGAAGGGAGATCTTTATTGCTCAAGTTAGCTTTGGGTGAGGACAGGAAATTGCATCGTTTAAAATAGATAAGATTTCTCATCACATAAACATACAATAATGGCCTTCTGTCATTCAGGTTTACATTTATTTTGCTTAAAGTGAGCTCTTACCCTGATGTCTTCCTATAATTGACATATGACCGAGGGCACATTTAAGTAAATATAAGTGCAGAAAGCATCCTCTGTCTTTATAAGAAATCTTCAGACTTTCAAAACAGACAAACTTTACTTTGTTGCTAAGCAACTGTCATGCAACTCAGTCCATCAGACAGTAAATAAATTATGACTTTTACAATGAAGAGAAAACTCTTTTCTCCCTGTTGGTGAACAAGCCACAACTTCCTTTCATGCTATCCTAATCCACCACAGCCCTTTAAAGCTGTTTTACAAACACCAGTGTTTTGGCAAGATAAACAAGCAAATGAATAACACAGCAATGACCCAGATGCCGTTTGCAAACTGCACGCTAAGAAGCATCAGTTCCATTTTCTTCATTCCTACAGGCCTGAGAACCTAAGCCCCCAAGCCTGGTGGAGAGAAGGAAGTTTACTTCACACCCACATTCTTCCAAGTAGCAGAATATAAGCAAGCTTAAACAAAGAAGATTATGGAAGTTTCTGTCAGCAGGCTCACATCATGGCTACAGGGTAAGGCATGATTCTTTAGAAGGGAATAAGGGTGATTTCAGTCATGATAGAAACAGACATCTGAAGGGACAAGATGTTACAAGGGGGTGAGAACTTTGTGGCTCATGAACCAGATGTGGGCCACATCCACACTGAATGTGACCTGCTCAGTGTTTAAAATGTATTTGCTACCGTTTCGACTCTTTGCATGAAAATCTAAGTAGCTCACTTTCCTGGAAATATCATAAAATAACATTGTTGTTGTTGTTTTTATTTTCAGAGTAATCAGTTAGAATTTGCTTCCAGCAGGAAAACTGGAAATAATCCAAACATCTAACCATAGAAGAAGTAGATTAATTGTGGTCTAGTCCAGTAATGGATTACTACAGACCAGTAAACAGAGATAACTACTGATATACTCCATAATATGAATGGATTTCACATATGTCGAGCAAAAGAAACCAAATATCAAAGTACATGCTTCCGGGTTCCACATATGTGAAGTTCAAGGCCAGTCTAAACAAGTTGATGGCAATGGAAGTCAGCATAGTTCACTTCTTATGGAAGGGGTTTGGGATGATGAAAATGTTCTGTATCTTGATCTGGGATGGGTACTGTGAATGCATATATAAAACTTATCAACCTATACACTTTTTCTTGAGCACTTTACATAACTCACTATGCATTTTATACCCTAATAAGAAATAAAAATCAGCTAAAAGAATATAATGTCAAAGAGCAGCTGGTATTAGAAGTGGGGCATAGGACTTCCATCTAGCCCATACCCAACTACTGGCTCTTATATCTGGTTGAATCTGAATCTGATTCTGTGGGAGGTGGAGACCCAACAATCTGTTTTAACAGTTCTCTAGCTAGTCTGCTACACTCTGAAGTTTGAAGAAGGAAAAAAAAACTGTCCTAGCTTACTATGTACACTAAATGACATGGTAGAAAAGTAGATGTCCTGATTAAACCATCCATGCCCTATTGCCATTCCCCGCAACGTAGTCCAAGAAACTCACCAAGGAGACAGTTAAATGTGATTTAAACATTGTCTATTCATGTTTCAAAACATCACATGGTACTCTGCTAATATGTTAAATGTTTATGCTTAGATGTATACATTTTAAATTTTTAATTTAAATTAAAAGAAGAAAATAAAGAGTAGAAAAATCACTTGGCTTGTGAAAAGAACTTCTGTCATGTTTAAGTAATGAAACCCCTGGAATGAAATGAGCAATCAGCACACCTTATTCCTGTTTCAATCACCAGACACATTTGGTGTATTAGTACAACTAGATCCAAGTTCCTCTCTTAAAAAAAATGAAAAAACAACTATATCTTTCTGACTATGGGAAAATTACCAAGACATTAAGCATTCATATGCTGTGAAGATATAAATGGAAATCTATATATGAGGAGGTAGCTTGGCTCTAGAACTCATAAAAATACACAAATTAAGACGAGTAAACCCCATTCCCACTGTAACTTACCTAAAACACCATTGATGGATCTTTGTTTTCTGGGAAGTTATCAACATTTCAAGAAGATATCCCCCAACCACCTACTACGATGTAGCCAAAATGAACACTCTGTGACAAAGGCATTTCTGAATCAGTTCAAAGAGTCAAGGAGGTGCTTACTATATACCTATTCACTGATTAATATCATCTTGAGAAGCAATTGTATAATATGCAAACAACATGGAACAATATTAGAAAATAACCAGTAATAGGACAATAGCATTCTCTTTACATTTAGAGAAAAGAATAAGGAGGAGTAACTATCCCCTTTTATCAGATTGATTATTTTTATCAAATTTAAATATGATTTCAAAGAGAATTTATGTTTGTGCTCATGTTGGCATTTCAGAATGCCCTCTCATTTAGAGAGAGTAGGTCAGGGAGGGAAGGAGATCTGAGAATAACAAAACATAATAATAGAGCAATATAGTGATTGTATTTTTGGTAGTAAGTCTCTGAAAGGTTTTGCTCGATTTCTTATGGTAGATAATAAGAAATCAACTTCAAAATTACTTTTGACTACTAAACTTACCACACATTTGTCAAATGCTTGGTTTGAAAATAAATCTAAAAATTATATGACCAGGGTTTCACGGGCATGCCACCAGGCACTCACCAAAACACCACACTCACAAGGAGTCCACAAGCTTGGTTGGGGTTTGATATTCTGTGGTGTTTTAGAGTGAAGTTCCATGGGACAATGCACTACAGGCTTAGAGCTTACCATAACACATCATCTGTTCTTCTGCCACCCCACCACATCCCAGGAATAGGTTCTTGGTTCCTGGCTCAGCCATCCTGCTCAGTAATAGTTGTCCTGCACCTGTAGCCAGAACCTGGGCACAGGCAATAAAGGGTCAAAGCAAGGTGCAGGGGAGTACCTCAGATACCTGGGAGGATCTACAGTTGCCCTGTTGGGCAGCCTCCAATTCTCCATGACCAACTGTCCAAGGACACTTGACATTAACTAGCAAATAAGACACTATGATCAACTAAGGGAAAACCATAGAGAAAATGAAACGTTTTATTTTATTTTTTCTTCTTTCTGAGCAAGAAATCCACATCTTTACTTGGAATCACCCTATAAATTATGTAGTGATTCCCAAATGTGACTATAAGTGAGCAAAAAAGCAAATGAGGAAAGCAACGGATATAGGAGAAATAGAAGAATTAATGGGTATGCATCAGAGGAACAGGGAGATAATTATGGGTCAGAGATTAACTGGTTGAATTCCATATTGTTAACATTGAACCAGATACATTATTTTCAGAATTATTTATTTCTGATTAAGAAAGGGACATACACCATAAAACATTCAGATCTACTCAGATAATAACAATGGGAATAGAAATCTACCTTTGAGGCAGCAGCATAGCTCAGGGTGTTGGAAAGTAACAGTATCTACAAAAATCACAAATTACCACCATCCATTCCAATTCCCAGTACTATTTAGTTTGCGTTGTGATTCCAAATCTCCTGTTTCTCCAAGCATCTCCAGTATGTCAAACCTGAGCACTCAATTTAAGAATTTCCAAACACAATGCAGGTTAATAAAGAGTGAGAACATTATCTTTTTACCTCTGAGTTAGCTACCTCCAGTTTTACCAAAGGATATCTTTTGTTTTCCAGCACTTTTACCTGCCAGAGGATGACGTTGTCTAAACACATTTTCAATGTTTTCTTTTTAACAGTTAATATATTTCCAGGATGCAAGTCCATTTCTTCTAAAAAGTTCCTATGACACCCATTGAAAAGTCAAAAGCAATGAACTAAAAGGGATTGCTATTTTGTTAGAGAAGAACGACACCCTTTGTATTGAAGTGGGGAATTACAGACTGTGGTCACCCTCTGCACAGTGTCTCTTTGTCAAGTAATACATGCTGAAAAAAATAATACAGATGGGAAAATATTGTGCACTGTCAGATCTTGGAAACAGCCAAAGGATTTTTCCTCACCAATGTCTTGTCAATGACTTTCACATTCTGGCACCCTGAAAAAAATAATGCATACATTTAATATGGAATGAATGCAATAATAATCAGGCAGGTAATCGTTTTCCCAAGGAATGTAAAACTTGACAAATGTAAGGTTTATGATTCAAGGTAGGCTTGCCAAATCTTATGTGGCATGAGACCATTTTTATTACCTAAACAGTCCTTAACACAAAATGACTGGCACATATTTTTATTAACACAAAGAGTGTATTCTTTCTGCCACATTTAATAGAGAGCCAGTGGCTGAAAGCTCTCTTTTAGGATATATGTCTGTACCAAATTAAAATGCAAAGTGAGGATTCACGGGATGGCATTTTTCTTGGGGATGCTCTGTCTAACAGGCTCAAGAAAGTAGTGAGTAAACAGTTTAATTTCAGGAGTTCTCTCTTTTGAACAATCTGGATCCTTTGGGTCACACACAAAAAAGAATCCCTCTTTAGCTTTGAAACTGGGGTAGTTGATGATTTATTCAAGGTCATTCTTTGCAGCTAGAGGTTCATTCTGTGCCAAATTCAAAACAGTCGCTAATAATAACATTTATCTATTCTTTCAACAAATATTTATTTGTTGTTATTTGAATGTCAAGTACTGCAGTAGGCATTGAAAAGCTACAGTGAAGACAGCAGACAAAGATCCCTGCTTAACATTTCTTATATCTGAGAGGACATGTAAATTAAAAAGTGAATCATACGAAATATTATATATAGAAGGTAATGGATGCTAAAGAAAAACAATGGCATAAGAACACTGGGAAAGAAAATTGGAAGATAAAGGGATGGGAAATGGATTGTTATTTTAAATAGAGCAGCCAAGGTGGGCCTTTGTGGAAAAAAAAAAAAGTACAATTTCTATGTGAAAGCACTGAGAACCCAAGGACGTTCTTCATAGAGATATCTGTGAGGAATCATCCATTAGGAGGAAGCAGCCAATGCAAAATTCCTAGGCCAAGATGTGTCCGACAGAGATAAGGGACATCAAGGAGGCAAGGGTGGCCCAGGAGGAATAACCAAGGGTGACAGTGGAGGAAGCTGTGATCACAAAAGCAACAGAGGTCAAACTGCATATGGCCTTGTGAACCGTGGTAAGGACTTCAGTACTGGGCTCTGAGTAAACCAAGAGCTCTTGGACAGGTCTGATCAGAATATTAATGTGATCTGAATTAAATGATTTGAATTTAAACTGATCATTCAGCTAGGATGATCAATAGAGAACCTCAGAAGGGAGGTCAGATGGAGAGGCAGACCAGCAATACCCACAGGAAGAGAGATGATGATGAACCTGGCAGTGGAGGTGATGACTGAGGGCAGATCCTCATTATATTCTGAAGATAGAGCCCTTGTGGATGTGAGGGAATGAGGACAAAAAGAAGACCACTCAGGAATGACCCAATATTTTTGATGTGAGCCACTTAAACTTAGTGCTATCATCTGGATCATAAGTGTCCTGGGGTATTCCGTCGGTGTGTTACAGGCTTGGTCTCGAGCCTATGGTACTATTGAGGAGGTAGTGAAAGGGTTAGATCCTTGAGGGCATATCTTCAAAGGGTATATCAAGACCCCTGCTCCTTCCTTTCTCTCTTTCTCTTTCTCTGCTTCCCAGCCACCATGAGGAGAAAAGTTTTCCTTCCAAGGTGCTTCCACCATATTTTCTGCCTCACCCCAGACCCAAAGCTATAGGATCCAGCAACCATGGACTGACACTTCTCAAATCATGAGCTAACATGAATCTTTCCACCTTGCAAGTTGATTATCTCAGTTTTTTTTGTCACAGCAACAGAAAGCTGACTAACACACGTCGTATAAGACTGAGACAAGAGAAACTACAGGTGGAACTAATCTAATGGAGAAAGTTAGCAACTTAGTTTTGAACAAGTGGAATTTGACATGCCACTTAGATAGCCAAGTGGAAGTGTTGACAGGTCAGTGAGATTTATATATTGATATGTTATGAGATGAGAAAGGGCATAATGTAGCATTCACCCTTAAGGTACTCGTATCCACCAAAATATCCCTAATAAAACTATCAAGGATAGAATCTAACTGCTCACTATAGAATCCCTCAGTTCAGTGTGCTCTGAACCAAAACTGAAAATAGGAAGTCATCTTCAAATTTAATGTGCACCAAATGATTCCATTTTCTTCCTGCTCAAAACCACTTCTCTCCATCAAGGAGCCTGACTTAAAGTCCACAGAAGAAAAGAAAGTTGTAGATGTGAATAAGAGCCTTACCACTCAGAGCCATGGCCAACCAGAATTCTTCCTTGAGTATCTCAAGGACATCTTGGACACCTTTCTCCCCCTAAAGAAGTAAAAGACACAGAACTATTGGGTAAATCAGTTGGACTGGTTTCAGTAACTGGAAGGAAAAAAAAAAAAAAAGCAAATTTGAAATTGAATAGCTTACTTTTCTTTAAAAGTCCAACTATGTCACTATTGATTCATCTTGCTTTATATATTTATTTATTTGTCTAATTACCTGGAAGGCCAAGCCCCATATGATGGGTCTCCCCACAAACACAGCCTTGGCACCCAGGGCCAGAGCTTTCAGAACATCAGTGCCTTTCCTTACACCCCCATCCAGGAAGACTTCCACCTTTCCCTCCACGGCCTCCACAATTTCTGGCAGAACGTCAATCTGTGAAGAGATAAGGTCAATAGTTTCATACTATCAATGTTGAATTTTTATTCAATTCCACTTTCAAGGACCACTAGCCCACCCAACCAAGTCTTAAGAGAGAAAGAAGCGGAGTAGGCCTGGGTGAACAATAAAATTATTTCCCCTTGAAAAAAAAGAAGTACAACTGTTAGTAACTGAAACAAAACAATGACCAAAAATAAAAAGTAAATTTGAAATTTAGTAGCTTATTCTTCTTTCAAAGTCAAATATTGGCTTGTTTTACTGATATTCAAATTCTAGGGCTATGATAAAAAAAATTATAATTTTGAAGCAATTTGATCTTTTATAGCTTTTCTTTTTAAAAAATGTAAATTGACAGGTAGAGTGGCATACTCCTGTAATCCAGCAATTTGGGAGATTGAGACAGAAAGGTTGAAAGTTCAAGGCCAGCCTCAGCAATTTAGCAAGGTCCTCAGCAACTTAGTGAGACTCTGTCTCAAATAAAAAATAAAATGGGCTGGAGATGTGGCTCAGGGGTAAACTTCTCCTGGGTTCATTCAATCCTCAATACCAAAAAAAAAAAAAAAAAAAAAAAATGGAAAAAGGAAAAAAGAGAAAGAAAACAAAAATTGTAAACAAAATAAACTATCTTGTTTACACATTATTACAAATCAGCTGAAATTCACACTCAGATGATACTGCAAGCTCTGGTGTATAAAAATGCAAATTGGTCAGAAATGAAAAATTTAGTCTTGATTCCCTTGTCTAACATGTTTTGCATATAGAAACATATATTAGAGAATTTTCTGAGAAAATGTTTTCCTTGTTTTTAAAGGGAAAAAGTCACATGAGATTTGAAAATCCCCATCTTGATTGACAATAGATGACTGGCTCAGGTTAACACTAGAGAATACAAGATCCTCAGAGATCTGCTGGGTTGCACTATTCTTCCTTATGCTTCATACCTCTCAGAATTCACTTACTTTCCAAGGCAACTTCACTTTCTCTCACTAAAAGAAACAGAATGCACTTGCCCACTCCCTGACTTTGGCCTTGGCCATGCAACCTACTCTGGCCAAATATATGTAAGCAGAGATGGCAAAGGGCCATTTCTGGGCACAGGCTTAAGCAACTTCAGGCTTTTCTACTCACTCTTGTACCTTGGTTATTTGTCCTAAGAAGAACACACCCTCCCCCGCCCCTTTAATATTCCCCACTTAGCTTGGACCCGAGGATGTCTTATTCAGGAAGCAGAGCTATCCCAGCCAAGCCAAGCTGGACCTGAAACTTGGAGCACAGCCAGCTACCAGGCCTAGATCTAAGATCCCTGTTAACACAAAGCTTCAAGGGAATAAGTGACTGTCCATGTAAATCACTGAGTTAGAGATCTTTTATTTTATAGCATTAAGTGGCAGTATCTAACTGATACAATTGGCTAATTTGATGAAGATCTTTGCATTTGAAAATTGAAATAGTTCCTGTAGATGAAAATCTGTAAAACTATCCACATCCATCCTCAAATGTTGACTTCTAAAATGAAGCCCAGACTCTACTTAAAATGCATGCTGTAGAAACTACCATACACTCAAGTGCATTTTTTTCCAGAAATAATTGTGCTGAAATCACTAAAAGGCTTTTCTCCTTCTCCTCTAAAATTTTGAGGCTAAACTCAAGTAGATTTTTATGTAAAAGGGTGAAATCCAAACATGGCTACAGAGTTAGAGGAAGCGGAGGCAACTCTTGGCATATGGCCCTTAAATATTTGGCAGGTAATGTGATTTTCCTCTTTTCCTTTGGTTTCTCTACCTTGCCAAACATGCTTTGGATCCATTTACATATGTGCCCTTACCTATACATAGTCCTCCTTTTACATTCAAGCAAGTTACATCAACATATAAATGCTACAATTTCCAGGCCATGATGCAAGCCATAATTAAGCATATTTCCCCATTTGAAACCAGAACCAAAGAAAAATATTAGCTATCTTAGGTTCAATACACATTTTCAAAGTCACACAAATCAAGTCTGTTTAGGTTATTTCCAATGCCTAGCATGGCCTCAAAGTAAACTAATAAAGATACTTAAAATGTGAATCCTGGGTTATAAAACAGAGCCTATGTTTGAGTTCCTGTGTCTTTGGACAAGAATGTTCTGCCCATTGCTGAGCATCTCCATTCTCCCTTTTTCCTTTCAGTAGTTACAGTTTTATGAGATATAAATTATATAAAATAATTCCAATCATGACAGGTTGAATAAATAAATATAGTAGATAAACCCATTATTTTAAGACCCTGTTTAAATTTTCTTCTTTTCAGTTCACATCCCTATAGCCTTCATTGTTAGTCTTTTGACTTCTAACATTTTAGCAAAACAGCTGAGCATCAAATCAGATAAAACCAGATTTGCTTTAGTTAAAAGCAAAGAAGACCAAGTACAAGTCATTGCCCATAAATCTTCCCCTGATTCTGTACCTGACCCTAGCTATCACACTTTAATGCAAATCTGAGGTTCCTACTAAGCACACTTAGGAAAAAAAAAAAACTGGTCCACGAGGTTCAGTTATTGTTTGCAAAATGCAAAAAAAAAAAAAATGGTAGCCATGATTTCCCTCCCTGTCTTCATTTCTTGAAGGATTATAAGGATTATGGTGCAAGGGAATAGGAGCAGGGAGATCTGATCTGGCTTGCTTTCACCAATAGAAGATGAGAAAAGTTGACATTCAGTTCTAAACCTAGATCTTAAAAGACCTAATTCGTTCTAAACCTAGGTCTTTAGGAAATCAACCACCTCCTGAGAACAAGCCCACAAGAGTGTAGGAAGACATGAGGCAACCAGAGCCACCCATACTGAGCTCATCCTACACCAGCCTGCCCTAGTAGACTGGGCAGCTGACCACAGGCACAGATGAGTAAGCCCAGCCAGAAACACAACTCCACTCCCCAGAAGATCTCAGTCCAAATTGCCAACCCACAAAATTGTGTAATGAATAAATGGCTATTGTTTTTTAGCCAGTAAATTTCAGAATGGTTTGTTACACAGCAGAAGCCAACTGATGATGTCAAGTGTTACTCAAGGATGAAATTACATGGGCCTTTCTGTATTTTCCTTTTATTTATTTACTTTTTTGCTTCTAAACTAGACAAGTGCTGTACCACTGTGCTATAATCCCAGCCCCATAGACCCCATTTCAAAAGAAAAACATGAATCTCAAATCTCACAAAATATGCCCAATAACTCAATTTTAAAGACACCAACTTAGCAACCTAAATACTTATTCTACGAAAATGTTTTGCAATTGAGAATTTTCAGTGGAAAAGAATGTCACGTTTGTAAGTTTGAGGTACTCTGGGTCCACTTAGCACCAAAACAAAATGCAGCCAGTATACAGTGGCACACACCTATAATCCCAACAGGTTGAGAGACTGAGGCAGGAGAATCTTGAGTTCAAAGCCAGCCTCAGCAAAAGCCGAGGTGCTAAGCAATTCAGAGAGACCCTGTCTTTAAATAAAATACAAAATAGGGCTGTGGATGTGGCTCAGTGGTTGAGTGCCCCTGAGTTCAATCCCTGGTACCTCCTCCCCCCGCCCCACAAACACACACACACACACAAAAAAAAAAAAAAAAACAATGCAAACTGAAAAAAAAAATACTCTTAAGATTCAAACATATCAGAGAATCTGTCTTTAGACCTACATTTGAGATTTTAGAAATCAATCAGATTCTATCATACTATGCTCAAATGGCTTCAAGGTCAACCTGGGCCACATTATTACTGTAATGATAAGGTCCTTGAAGTAAACTGGGTTTCTTGTGTGTGTATTTTTTAAGTTTTTACTTTTTTTATTGATTCTTTTTAGTTATGCATTACAGTAGTATCCATTTTAACATAATTATTCAAGCATGGAATATATCTTATTCTAACTCAAACCCTAGTACACCTCCTTCCCCTCCTCTCTCCCCACCTGCTGCTTCCTTCTCTCTATTGATCTTTTTGCCATTTACCCATAGTTATTTTTTAATTAATTTCTTGCGGATATAAACAACGATGAGATTTGCTATGATATATTCATATGTGTTCATAGGAAAGTTATGTCAGACTCATTCCACTCTCCCTCTCTCTCTCTCTCTTTTTTTTAATCCTTTTGGATATAGCAAAGACCTGGAAGCAGTTATCAGAAGCAACGTGTTAAGATGAACTGAAGTTAAATTTCTGGCCGAGGGCTCCTAGTGATAACTATTTCTCCATACTAAGGAACCCTGAGATTATTAGAAATGTAGAAATCATATCCTCAGCCACGCAGTAAGAAGAGGCTTACACATAAAAGTATCCTGTTTCCCCATCTCTCATCCCAAAGGAGAGGCAAGACAAAGACTTAATTAACCCAAGACTCCCAGTTCAGTGTTCCTCCCATGATGTCACGTGACCTCTGTTGTTCTGGCTTATGATGTAACCAATTCCTCTGGACAATGAGCCCTTCTGTTCATCTGTTGAAAAGTTCAACACCCCAGCCTCCTTCAAGGCTCTTTGCCACTCAACCTCAAAATCCACACACTGAGGGGAAAACCCCAATTTGCCATAAATGAAGTCTTCTCTCTCACATTTCTCTCATCATCACGGGCCTTAAATTTCTTCTAAATTAGGAGGCAAAAAAACTCAAGTATCTCCTGTCATACACACAGCATGCAAAGGGAGGGTTATTGTTTTTTTAAAAACAGTCTCAGAGACCACAACTCAAAAAGCCCTTTTAGATAAGTTTCCATATCCCCTCAGCCAGAGGGAAATAAACCACACCATTTAGATATTTTTCCCCTTAAGATCTAGTTAGATTTGATTTCAGTAGATTTATATTTTATTTTTAGAAAACAAACTTAATTTGGGCCGCACACTGAGTCTATGTCTTCATACACAAGTGAGGCATAAATCTGAGAAAAAGTCTTGAGCGCTGACCAACTTCCCCACCCTGCTCACAGGAAGGCTTCACTTTCCACCTCTATTTACTTGCAGGCAATATTTAATATCACCTAAAAAGATGTGTCTCTAGGAGTAAAGCTGAGCTGGAAAAGGTGGAAAACTTACAGTCTTAGTATTCTAAATCTTGGTATAATCCTGCAGTGTATAGACTTGGTTGATTGAAATCAATAGTACTATAGAAAGAACAGTGCCACAAGCACACCCAATATTCCCCACCCAATTTACTCTGCCCTGTGTCACACTCCACTCATCTATCAATTGTAGCTAAATTGACCTGCCTGTTCAATGAAATGATAACCTATGACTACTTGGGTAAATTATTTCTTCTACTCTCTACTCTACTTCCAGTTGTTTAAATATAGTCCACTAGTCATCCCAATCACAGCCATCTATATCAGAACTATGATTAAATTGATCTCATAAAAGAGAGAACAATGTATATGCCAATTCAGTTTAGAAAAAAATAATGTGGTCTAGAAAGACCATCTACATTATTTAATAAATATGTACATTTTTTAATTTTTGTTATATGATACTAGTTTCTTTTGCCTGTGATAAATCAAATTATAATGCATTACAGTTCAAAAGCAACAAAAGAATTACATCTGATGTCTAACTTCAAATGATAAGAAAACCAGGATTCAGAGTAGAAATCCCCTCAGCAGTTCAGGTTCTCCTTTTCTCTTTCCTTGGATATGATAGTTATGAAGGTCACCTAATTGCTATTCATGCCAAAATCCAATTTGTAACACTCACTGCTGTTAAACCAAGTCTCTTCTGCTGTATATCCAATGACTTAGTATTTAAGAAACTCCTCCTTTGTCTATCCAGGCAGGTGTATTTCTCAGGACTCCCTCATTTCCACCAGACACTGCAAACAGAATGAACTACCTAATATTCCCCAAGCATATCCCACTCTTTCTCATTCCACATGAAAGCTTGTAGTTCTAAAGATGGAGGTTCACTCGAGTCCAGGGCAGAGCTGAAAGATACTTGCAACATCATTACCTCATCTATACAAATCTTAGCCAATTCCACAACTCCACACAACATCATAAGGAAATGACTTTTTAATACCTTATCCAGAGCTTCTGATCCCAATTCTGGATCATTGATCCATGAAATCTATCCAAAGCTATATATCTGTCTCATGGTTTAGGTATGAAATGTCTCCTCAAAGCTTATGCATTAGACAATCCAAGAAAATTTGGAGGTGAAATGATTGGGTATTGAGTGCCTTAACCTAGATCAGGACATTAACTCAGTTGAGTGTATTTAACTGGGTGGTAACCTAGGTAGGTGAGATGTGGCTGGAAGAGGTAAGTCATTGGGATGTGCCTTTGGGGTTTATATTTTGTCCCTGGTATGCAAGACATCTCTCTCTGCTTCCTGTTGTCATGTCCTGAACTGCTTTCCCCACCCACATTCTCTGGCCACAATGTTTTTGCCTTACCTTAGGCCCAGAGAAATGGAGTTGGCTGTCTGTGGACTGAGATCTCTGGAACCTTGAGCCCCAAAGTAAACTTTTCTTCTAATTGTTCTTTTTAGGTCTTTTGGTCACTCTGCTAAAAAAGCTGACTAAAACTGTCTCCACAATTTTTGATCCAGTTCTCATTCCCCAATCTTTGATCCCAAAATCTGCACTAAATAGATTGCTGGTATCCTTGGCTTTGGGTCTCCTTGAGGCTAACTCATTACCACAATTTGCAAGCCAGTTTAGTTTTTTGTTTTATTTTGTTTTGTTTTGGGGGGGCAGTACCAGGGATTGAATTCAGGGGCACTCTACCATTGAGCCACATCCCCAGCCCTATTTTGTATGTTTAATAGAGACAGAGTCTCACTGAGTTGTTCAGCACTTTGCTTTTGCTGGAGCTGGCTTTGAACCTGAGATCCTCCTGCCTCAGCTTCCCAACCTGCTGGGATTACAAGCATGTGCCACTGTGCCCAGCCAGTTTAGTTCATTTTTATATCTAGATTCTGAACTCTAATTTGTCTAGCATGGTATGTTAAGTATATAATAACCACAGATTCACATTGAAATCTCCTGGATAGCTTTAAAATGTATTGGTGTTTATGTGCCTCCCGATGATATGAGATTCTGATGAATGGATCTGCAGAGTAGCCTGGATATCATGATTCTCAAAGTTTTCCAGGTGATACAATATGCAACCAAGATAGTTCATAGCTCAACAGAGCAGCCTGTTTGCTGCTGAATTCTGCTCAACTGGGCCATAGGACTTCTATATTCTTTCCTCTTTACTTTCTTTGTGCAGCTTTTCAACTCCCACCCCTAGGGGGCTGCAGACATAGCTTGGTAATACAGTGCTTGCCTACCATACACCAGGCCCTGGGTTCAACCCCAGCACCACAAAACTCATAAATAAACAAATATTTTAAATTCCATTCCCACCTCCTCAGGAAATTCCAATGTATCCCTCTTCCTGACTTCTTGTCATAATTGAGCCTATGATCTCTAACTCCACCAAAGCTTTTTATAATTTCCACAATTTTCTATTAGCTAATCTTTTTTGGATTCTCATTGCTTAATATTTCCTCCCCTTTATGATAACTGCTGAAGTACCTATGATCACAAGGACATCCCTGCTCACAAATGCCTGATTACTTAACAAAGGCTTACTTATGAATTTATGAATAAATGTACTAGATTGATTAAAAATACTCCTATTAGTTGATTTCAATTATTCTGTGCCACTGAAAATCTGTGATGTCACATATCCACACATAGTTCACCTTGTGTGATGACAAAAATTTGCACATAGAATAAGCAGACATAGAGTCAAAATTGAGATGGAAGTGGGAGCCAAAGAGAAATCTCAGCACTTGAGGAAACTCACGGTGGCTGGCACTCCATCAAGTTGTCGAGCGCCATGATTGGACACTAAGATCCCATCCAGACCATGCTTAACTGCCTTCCTGGCATCATCGCCTAGGGGGGAAAAAAAACAGCCTATGAAAACTAGGATTTAACAGGTTTGGGTTTAGAGGCTGCAACAATCCAATTTTTCTATCCATTTATACTGAGAATTTAGTATATCCTCAAGTTCTTCAAAATTTCCCATTATTCTGTCTAATCTATGTCATTCATCTTATTGTCCTTAGAGGCAACTAACTGCCTAGAGCCCTCTACCTTCTTACTCATTTCTGTATTTGTAATTTTGGGGCCCCATTACCTATCTTCATCCTCTATGACTGCTCCTATTCTATTGGGATTGAAAGTCTTATAGTTCAATACATAATTTTCCCTGTCTCCTCTGTGTTCCCAGAGAGCCCACCTTGAGTTATAATTTTCTATTTTTCTTCAATCAAAATTCTCCCTTATTGTTGTTTTTTTTCCATAAATTCCTGAAAGTTTTTGGCTATTTGTGCTCTTCATCTGTTTAGCCGTGCTGTCATTGATTTATATATGTCAGTAAGAATGAAGTCTTGTGTTTGATAAGAGGGTCCCTGTGTATTTAGTCCAATGCATATCAATTAAAGTGTATTTTCAAAATGGTTCTCTAATGTATGGTCTTAATGCACTGCTGTCCAATTGAATTCTGGGTGAAAATGAAAATATTCTTTATCTGTTCACTTCCATTCAGTGACCACCTGCCACATGCAGTAATTGAAATGTGGCACTGTGACTAAGGAACTGGATTTTACATTTATTTTATTTTACTTAATTTAGGCAGTCACGTGTGACTGGTGATTATTATATTGGACATATGATGTTTATATAAGTTTACCTATCCTAATAAAGATATACAGTAGGGTATTTTTTTAAGTTTAGATATAGTCATAAATAACATTAACACGCAATGTAAAATTATGTTCTAAAATGATGTGGTTTGGTCTGGTTATGTACTTGTATGCATGATACCAAATAGAAAAGTCAAATATAAAAAAAAAACATTGAAATATGTGAATTATGATATTATGTGAACCCCATAATTGAGCACGTATGTATTCCTCCTACTTGTATTTGATTTCTGCCACCATAGAATATTATTAATAAATAGATCCTATACAGAATGAAGAAGGGATTGACTTCTTAGGCTAAGTCATAGGACTATCTGAAATTTTTTATTGGCATATATTAATTAAGTAGAATGCTGGGTTTCAATGTGATATATTTTCCCATATATAAAAACATAATTTGATTGATTTTACTCCCAGTACCTTTCCCACAATCCCATCCTCCCTCCCCAAGATCCCTTTCCTATACTCTAATGGTTGTTCTTCTACTTTCATTGAATCCCGTTTTTCCTCCTAGTTGTTTTTTTTTCCTCCTCTTGCTTCCACGTAAGAGAAAACATACAATAATTTCCTAAGTCTGACTTATTTTGCTCAAAAATATGGTCTCTATTTTCCTGAAAATGCATAATTTCATTCTTGTTTATGGCTGAATAAAAGCCCATTTTGTTTGAATGCTATATTTTTGTTACCCATTTATCTCTTAACATACACCCAGACTTATTCCATAACTTGGTTATTGTGCATTGTGCTGCAATAAACATGGATATGCCTGTATCTCTTGGATAAATATGAAGGAGTAGTATAGCTGGACCACACGGCAGTTCTGTCTTTAGCTTTTTAAGGAACTTCCATATTGATTTTCAGAGAGACTGCTCTGATTTACATTCATACCAAAAGAGTTCCTTTTTCCCCCACATCTTCATCAACATTTATTGCTATTTACATTCTTGATGTTTGTCATTCTAACTTGAGTGAGATATAATTTCAGTGCAGTTTTGATATGCAGTTCCCTCACGGCTAAAGATATTGAGGTTTTTTTCATATAATTGTTGATCCTTCATATTTTTTAATGTCTGCTTGATTCAGTTGCCCATTTGTTCATTGGGTATTTGCTTTTTTTCAATGTTGTGTGTGGGGAGGGGTATTTGTTTGTTTTCATTTTTGTTTTTTGCTTCTTCATGCATTCCAGACATTATTAGAAGAGTAACTGGTGAAGATTTCCTCCCATTATGGAGTCACTCACTGTTAATTCTTTCCTCTACTTTGCAGAGCTTCTTAATTTGATGCCATCCCTTTTATTGATTCTTTCTCTTATCTCCTAAGCTATAAGAGTCCTAGTCAGTGGTTTTTGCTTCTCCTAAGCTATAAGAGTCCTAGTCAGTGGTTTTTGCTTAAGTATATGTATATGTTGAAGTGTTTCCCCTATTTCTTCTTCTAACAGTTGCAAAATTTCTGGTCTTATACTTCTGTCTTTGATCCATTTTGAGGTATCTGTACAGGGTTAGATATAGAAATCTAGTTTGATGTTTTCTATATATGAATGTCCAATTTTCCCAGAACTGCTTGTAAAACGGGCTGTTTTGTCTCCAGTGTATGGTTTTGGTACCCTTTGTCAAAAATCAAATGACTGTTGTGTAGGTTATTCTCTCCTCAGACTGGTTTGCGGAATAAATAAATTGAGTGTTTGGAAAGTGTCTGACACATGTTGAGTACTCAGATGATTATGAAATATTACTAATACAGTCATCTGGTAGTGCAGGGAATATAAACTAAGAAGATGAGTTAGGTAGAGGAAGATTCATTTGCTGGATGCTTTGGGAAATTTATTTGTGTTCTGTTTATAGCAATAAAGTTTCATGCTAGTCTGGAGGATGATTATAAAGTACCCTGCATTTGGAGTAAGTGTTATTTAAGAAATAGATTGGTGTTTTCCATTATTTCAAATGGGTTTCCATGTTCTCCAGGCAATGTAGGACTATAAGGCCAAACAACAACAGAAAGATTTTCTCAGGGGATAGAAACAGGAGCTTATAGAGAAGCGAAGACAGTAAGAATAATTCATGAATGGATATAAGCTCTTTTAATTAGCTGCTTATAAATCTGTCTTGCAATTAATTTTTTTTTATTTATAACCTGGACAGGAAAGCAATTTTGCCTTCATGAGAAGGTCAAAATATTCTGACTTAGCAAAATGTTCATGAATCTTTGATATTTTCATTAACCATAATAGTTTACTGGTTTGTCATTCCTTATGTGTTAATTTGCCATTAAATTACACTGATCATTTAAGAAGCGAAATAACTGATAAGTATTCATACTGTTTTCTATCTTATTAATATACTATTTTCATATTTAATCTAAAATATCAAAGTGAAATATAGGTCATCAAGATTTACACTAAAGTCTTCTGAACTCTAGATAACTGGGCAACAATTTTTAATACAATTGAGACAGCCTGAGTAAAATATTATTTAAAGTGTCTTAAATGAGCAAACCAACCATGAAAAGAATTAATTAAACAACACTTCCGTAGATGCAAAAATAAGCCACAGTGGAAGTGAGATAACCTCATTAAAAAAAAAAAAAAAACTAAAAAGGATTATGCCTTTGCTCATGAGTCATTTGTTTATTAGTGTGAATTCTGGCAAAGACCAAATCCTGTCTGAAGTACACGTTTGGAGCTTGTGTTGATGTTCTCCAAGGACCAAGTTTAACCACAGCAAGGGATTACATCTTGCATTCCAATGTGCATCCACTAAAATGCAATTCTTAAAATGGTGGTAAGGATGGGATGTTTCACCTAGATCTTTCCAAATGCTCTTGAGTTTATGTTCCAGTGAACATAATCTGCATACTTCTGGTAAAAGGAAAATGAAAGGAAAGGGATGACTCTCAGTCAATCCATGTGATTCTGGAAGAAGACTTGTGACGTGAGTACTGGATTTCCCAGAACTCATCCACCTTCCCCTCCTCATCTCCAGATTGTGTATGAGCATTATTTGATGTAGTTGCTGTTATAGAGATGATTGTTGTTTGCTAAATAAATGAAACAAATAGTTACAGAAAAAACTGGACAAATATAAACTTACATTTATAAATAACTAACTTCTTTTCAAATGCCAAATGCTCTATTTCTTTATCTTGCTTTTTGAGTTCTAATTATATAGGCTTAGAGTTTTTACCAAGTATTTTATCCAATAAACATTTGGGCTACCTGATATGTGCAAAATATTGTGAAAACATGTAAAAATGAGCCAGATAATCCATATACACAAGAAAAAAGAGAGATGATGATGATGGTGGTGGTGGTGGTAGTAGTCTTGGGCAAAATGATTACAGACTAAAATTCTAGATTCAAAAGTATTTTTCAATGTAACCCATGATAGTAAGTGTAATGTAATGGATTTGCATAATAACCTATTGGGCAAAAAGTAGAAAATGATATAAATTGGGAATCCAGAATTGAAAACTGGGTTCAATAAAATGACCTCATTTTTTATAATTATTTCTTATTTAACTGAGACCATTTGGAAACTAGACTAAAAGTTTGTTCTTCTTTAGTGATTTCAAGCCAGATCTCCCAGGTCATGTCTGAGATTAACCATATTAATCTTCTAATTCAATTTTATCTTCTCATTCCCTTCCCTGACAATCATTTCTTACCTGGACAATCACACTTCCTGAATGTTCTTCCTGGCCACCTCCATCCATTAGGTCAATTTTACAAAACATGATTTTTCTAAGGTGCTGATCTGATGAGGTGGCTTCCCTGATTCACATGCTTCAGTGATTCTCAACCACCTTAAAGTCTACATTCCCTAAAATGCCTTACATTTTATATAAGTTGTTACCCATAAGTGCTTTATTTCACTACTATTTCAGTCTGTAATACAATCTGTTGACCCATTATCAGAGTGAAATTCAAGTATCTTCATTCTGAAATGAAACCTTTTCTAATCTGCTCTTCTAATGGTCCAACCATTTTAAAGCCACTGCCTTACACTGCCTAGTATATCTTTGGTGTTTTATACTTCAACATTTTAAACAACCCCAAATGCTTTTTTATATGTTTGTCTGTATAACAACAGGCTCTTCTTTAGGCCAAGCATCTTAAATTATAATCATAAAAACTTTTAGCACAAAATAAGTACAATAAATGTGCATGGAATGAATGAATAAGAAGAAGCAAGAATCAATGAATAAATGACACAGAATATCCCTGTGAATGTTCTTTAGAACCTAAGGTTGTGTGGCTACAGAAAGTAAGGGGACAAGGTGGTTGCAAATATAAGAAGTGAAACTGTTGTTTAAAGGTATATGTAAATCATAATTTAATCACTATGGTATAAAACCCATAGAAATTTTGAATTCAGATAATGATCAATAGTAAATAGTGTGACAATACATTTTTCAAAAGCAAAGATTAAGCTAGACCCCTGTTTAAACATATCTCCAAAAGCTGCACTGAGCCCATTCTTTCATTTAAATTTTTCTTAGTGCACAGATGACACAAAGTAGGCAGCATGCTTAGAGCTTTATAATTAGAGACCACATGACACACATTCAAGTAAACTCCATGAACAAAGTTTGATTTGTTAGACTCTGAGATAAGTTAATACACTCTCTCATCCCAAAGCCACTTACTCAAACATTTCACTTTTTTTTTCAAGTGTTTTTTTTTGTTTTTGTTTTGTTTTAGCTATCTATATAACCATGCTGGAGGTGGAGGGACACAAAATGTTTTCAAAGAAAACATTTTTTTTTTGAGAGAACACTCCAAAACATTGGCACTCCAAAGTCATTATAGTGATTATAAATCCTTGTGGGACTTGTATACATGTGGATTCTGGAGTAAGAATCAACTTCCTTACTATCCATGGGTTGATAATTGAGAATTATCCACCATTCTTCACAGAGAGATAATGGGAATTTCTCCACAGTCAAATATTAGCCCTGGCCATTGGTACTTGGAGGTAGCACAGGAAAAAGAGAAAAGACTCTTAAAACAACAGGTCTGGCTGTCCTAGTTCCTTCATTTGGGGCGTCTTTGGTCTAAGAGCAACTATTGTATCTTTCAGGTAAAACCATGTACTCGTGATGTTCTACCAAGATTTTGCCAAGTTCCATGAGTCAGTAATGGCTCCAGAACAAGTCAATGACATCACAAACACTTTGAAAAAGGTAACTTCTTACTTATCATCTTTTTCTCTGAATATTACCTAAGAATGAGTAGATATTTACTCACTAACATCAGAAGAGAGAATTGAGAATTGGAATGTGTCTTTTGATTTCCATAATAAGTTCTTCCTGATTGTTTTCCCTTAGGGAAAAAAAAAGGCACGGCAGTATCCACTAAAGTTAGTACGGATTCCAACTGAGAAATAAACAAACCTCTTAAGATGCCCTTTGCAACAATAGGCAGTGATGTCAGTCCCCTCAGCCACTCAATATCTTTCCAACTGATGGATGGGTCTATAGCTTTCGCCACGTATGCAGCAAGTCCACTGTCATCTCCAAAATTTTCCGTAGGAGAAAATGCTAAATCATTGGTTTCAAAATTCTTCAACCTGAAATAGTTACATAAATGTTAGAGTCTGTAAACAAGTCAAAATAACACCTGGCATTTTGCCAGGGGAATGTTAGAATTCGTAAACAAGTCTGGATGGTGCCTGGCAAAATGCCAGAGGGAGTGGTTTGAGAAGTAACAAAAGCGAGCCATTAAGTGTGAAGATTCCTGCTTGGTTCACTGCTGTATCTAGTTTATGTTAATTAGATAAGCTGTGTGGAATGTATAAATACTGCTCCTGTCTTACAATAAACGGCTCCTACTCCTGCTGTATCAATGTACACAAGTTGTTTCGTCACCCCCACCCCCCCCCCCCCGTTATTTTGCTGCAGCCAGACTGCGGCACATAAAATTAAAAAAAATTCCCAAAGTCACAAATATATTTATGATGATTGATTCAATGAAAAAAATAAAAGTGACTCTTTTCAAATCAATTAGCTATTCATTCCTCAATCACTCACTGAAGGTTACTTGCAGTTATATTTTCCATGTTTTGCTGTAGGACTCTAGGCTAAATGTGACAATTCAGTGGTCTTCATTGATTAACTAAAGAGTATGTGTGTGTGTGTGTGTGTGTGTGTGTGTATTGTTAAACATTTGTATATTTATAAGCAATTTCAAAGAAAAATATGTGACCATGTTCAAACATTTCCTGTTTAGGCCAGTTTATGGATCTAAACAATAGACTTGATGTTATTTTCAGCCAGCAATGCAAATTAATCATAATGAAAAACATTTGCATGATGCTTTATAACTTAAAAAGGGTTTTTATATATCTATATTTTCACATTTCTTTAAAAAACTTTTAGAAAGTAAAATTGACTCCTTGTCTCCCATTTTACACACACACACACAAATGAAAACAGAAATGTAGAATGAGTTGCCCCAAGAATAAAAATAGCTAATGACAGCATTTGGGCTCCAACCCAGGTCTCTCCACTGAACTCTTGATTAGGTTCTCTTTGCTTTTATAAGTTGCATCCTGGCTATTACAACTGGCCTCAGGCAACCTGACAATGCCCTAGGGTCCAGACTAAAGAAGGCTGGAACTGCAGTAACATGTGTTAATACTTCCTGTCTGTTCCCCTGTGGACAATTTTACCTGCCATATTGTTAGGGTAGTAGTGGTGGTGGGTACTGGGTACAAGAGGTCTTTTCTGGTATATAAGTTGTCAGAACTGGCTTTCCATCCATCCTTCATTATTTGTTCCTTCTGAAGCTCTGTACCTGCTGATTCAAACTTCCCTGATCTTCCAGACAACTTGGACAAAATCATGAGCTGTCTAATTATCAACACCTTAACCTGTGGCTTTTTCTTGCTCTGAGGAGCTTAAGTTACTAGCCATACAGAAGACTAGAAGTGTAAATAACCCAGCTCCTACACCACTCCAGAGACTAACTCTGAGATGCAATCTACATACACTCCCAGAGTTTTCCAGCAAGATTAAGCCTCAGTTGCCCTCTGTAACTGCCTTGATAAAGAGTTCTCTGTATGCTGCCTACCCCTCCTTGCCCCACTTCCCTGGCTCTCTAACAATATTTCTTCATATTCCAAACGAACTACCTGCATTCAAACCACTGGCTCACAGTCTGCTGCTCAAGGAACCCAATCAGGTACACCACTGAGTTGCTAACTTCCCGTGTCTAATTGCGTTGACCTAGTGTAGTCCCCAGTTTCTAATTCACCTCTAAGCCTCTGCTGCTGGCTCATCCTAAACCTGAAGTCATTTCATTGGACCTAATATCCTCATATTCTAATTAGACTTTGACAGTTCCCCAAACTAAAGGAAAAGTCCTTTCTGCCTACCGGTCTGACCACTAGGTGAATACATGGCCACCTGGACACAATAGCACCATCCATGTGACTTATCTACCCACAGCCCCAAATCCAGTAGCAATCTTCAGTCCCTGAAAGGCTGCTTATAAATAATGACAATGACTGGGTTCACCTTGATCTTCTGCATATTGTAACTAACCCTGTTAGTCTCCTTTTCAGGTATAAGTAGAACTATATATTGAACTCTGGCTTAGTTCTAGCTCTCTGCTCCCCTCTGGCACTGAACATAGAAAAGACCTTGGAGCCATGGCTGTAAAAGCCTTTATATAAAACTAGAACTATCTGGGAACATTGTTTTTAAATTATTTTTTAAACAATCCTTTAATACAAAACTCTTTTGATACTTTTTACATTTCAGTATATTTCAGCTCAAATAACAGGTTGTGTAGCTCAAGTGGCATATATTATCATAAGGACATGAACATTCAATTCCATAATCCTTGATTCAAGCCATTAGAAACATTTTCTCAATAAGAATTGAATAGTGCTATAGTTTTATGGACTCAGGTGACCACTAAAAGTAATAGAAAATTCTAGCTCCTTGAGGGTCATAAGAACATTTATCTAGCTATTGGGCTCTGATAGGGACTTTAACTGGGCTTCTTAAAAAATCAAACCACATAGGATTGTACATTTTATCACAGCCTTTGGTCTTCTGTGGTCACACTAACTTGAATTGAATTTACCTTTCTGGTCAATGACCATACACTCATGGTAAGACCTATTCCACTACTTATAAATTATATTAAAGTTCAAACTTTCAAGTAATGTTGTTAATAAGAAAAAGTGCAGTCTCTCTATCCCAGAGCAATAACAGGAGAAAAAAAATTGCTATGTGCATGGAGTCTAAATGGCACACCACCCCCATCCCAAACAAGCCACAGTGCTTCAGCAGGGGTGGGGTGAAAGGGTGAAATGGATAGGAAAAAACAGAAACATGGATAAAATTATATAAATAACTGTTGTTATTCTTGGATGGTGAATGCAGATCAACACTTGAATGAATGTTGCCTTACAGAAATCTCAGTGCACAATGAAGCCTTGTTGTTGCTCTCAAAATTGTTCAAAGCCAGAAGCCAAGAAAAAGTTTTCAGATATCTTGACAGAGACCCACGATGGAGTGTTTTACCAATGGCTCCAAGAGAAACCGCTATGAATGCTATTTTTATTCAGATTATGACATATATATATATATACACACACACACACACACACACACACACACACACACCACACATATCACACATATATATCACTTATGGCGCTTCTGATAACCAAAGTATTCCATTTCGTAAAAAAGGAAAAGAGAAATATTGAAATAATAACACAATTGCTTAGGGCTTAGTTTTTAAATACCAGTCTGTTTAATGGCACAAAGGCAAGTACCTTTTTTGTAAAATATTTGTTATGCCTAGAAGCTCTTAATATAATTTAACCTATTATAGAAATGGCTTTAGCTTTTAGTAAGTTAGTATCATGGTAATAGTGACAATTACTAAAGAAGGTTAAATATTATTAGATAACTACTAGCAATGCTATTATTATTGGATAATGTATAATATCTATTATATATATTGTTAGTGTAACACTAAAGGTAAAGCCACATCTGTATATTGGAAAACCAAAAATTAAAATAAAATAAAGCTTGCAATATCAACACAGTAAAAATTAAAAGAGAGATTGAGGGAGACATTCAAAATCCACACAGGATTGGTTCACAGACCACCAGCCTTGAATTCTTTGATTACAAAAGTACTTATGTTCAGATGATAGCCCTGGTCATTTGTTTCTCAGTATGCCTGGTAGTTAAAAGACGGGCTAGAGCTATAAATTTCAAGTTCAAATCCATGAGCAACTTCTTCATAGTAATGTTATATGGAGAAAATCTTATGTTCTACTACATTTTTATTTATTGACTCAACAATTATTATCGAGCAATTACTTATTTAATGTCACCAGTAAATAAGACAGTGCAAACTCCCTATCCATTGTAAAGACTATATGTAAATTATAGAGCATATTGGAATGTAAGTACTAGCAAATAAGAAAAGAAATAAAAATATAAATGGGTCAGAATAAAGGGATACGAACCGGCAGAATTTCCCATTGAAGTTTTAGTTAATGGTGACCAGGGCTGACCTTGATGAGAAGCTACTTTGAGAAGGAAATAGGTAGTGCTACATAATGTTTATTATAGCTGTAACAAACAACCACTTCTGCGGAAGCATAAGATGCCACACAGATTTATTATATTGAGGTTCTGAAGGTCAGAAATGCAAAATGGGTCTCACTGGATGGAACTCAAGGTGTCCTTTAGCATCATTCCTTCTGGAGCTAAGGAGAATCCATTCTCTTGCCTTTCTCAGCTGTAGGAACCTCCTGCTTCCCCTGCCTGCTGGCCACATTAATCCAGCCTTTGCTCCTGTTATCTCTCTCTCTGGCTCTGACACTCATGCCTCATGTTTCCTTAAACATTAAGTCTTTTAGGCTAAGATAGGATCACCTCCCTATCTCAAGGTCCTTAATCAGATTTGCATGTGAAGTAAGAGGTTCCAGCTATTAGGTATGGACAGCTTTGGCGTACCTCACCAATTAGCGAGGATGTTTTCCTCCATGATGTACCTCAGTCTTAATCAAGTGACCTCTCTTCTCTTGAAACTGCACTGAAAGAGCCAAATCCTAACCCAGTGTAAATTAACCATTTCCATGAGGGTTCAAAGAAATGAAAAGACAGACCATTGTCTCAAAGCCTCAAGAATCAGCATGATGAACCAGCTTCATTCCTTGCTTCATCCAGAGCAGAGGTGAATTTTCCTTACTCTTCTCAGTTTCAGGCACCTCCATGCCATTTATAATGTGCAGACTTACATATGTTTTGCATATAGACCAAGCAGAGATTTCCTACCCCCTGAACTCTGGCTGCTCCCAGATGCCAACAGTCAGGAGCCTCCCCCATCCAGGCAGAGGAAGTAGCAAGGGATGGAAGGAGCCACTGCTTTACAGACTCATTCTCCTCTGGATTTCCTGCCTCCTTCGCCTGCCAAACCTCACTTCTGAAAAGCCAGGCTTCACCTTCTGTTTGTCAGGTCAGTTGTGAAACCGATTTCATATCAAGCTATAACAGATGAGCTTTTGGGGTATAATAGGCTTAAAGCGGAAGCCAGGACCTCCCATTAATATACTGTGACTTCAAAAGCTGAAATGAGAGCCACTGGGGAGCTGACTGGATGGCAAGAACCTGCCCTGAAGCCCATCCTGACAAGCAAAGTCAGTGTGCACTCTGGGGAAGGGGATACACTCAGCTGCAAGATGGTTCCCATGTTCCCCATAACCTGGATGTGTGGCTTATTATTTGCTCATCTTCAGACCAGTGATGTGACAAGCTGGGGATCCACAGCCACTCCTGTGCACACAGACAGCTGAAAAGAATCTTTGTTTCATGGTCCTTCACGTCATCTGGGCAGAAGCCCAGGAGCAATGGAAAAGGGAGAAAGTAAATCCCCCTCCCCGCTCCTCACTGAGTGGCCCCAGTGTGGAAGGAGTAAGAGGAACCAGCCAGAATTAGTAACCATGTCATCTCACCCACCTAATTAGATACCTCTGCAAAATGCACTTTGCTATGCAAAAAAAAAAAAAAAGTATTTAAGTTGCAAAGAACAAACAGAACAATAAAAACAAACCCTGCTCTATTATTATTATTATTATTGTTAGCAGGAGTCCTATTGCAGGCAGGAAGAAAAGTAATAGCAAATTCCTTTTCAAATGACCAAAGGGAAATAATGAGGAATGTTTCTCAAAAGAAGCCAAGATAGTGGGAAACTAATTATTTTAGAAAGTCTCAAAGAAATTAGGTAGTCAAAATAGAGAAATAATGTAATTACAGGTTGCATGTTAGGGAAGTTTGAGGTCATCTGCTTTCTGACGAGTTTGGCAAGGTGTAGGATTATGTCAGAGGTTTTGTTTTTGTTCTCTTTAAAGACAGGTTGTTTGGGTAATATGTGAAGCAGCTTTATTGGCAAGCCTAAAAAAGGATAGTGCATTCTCTCTGTCGATTGGTCCACTACAGGTACCATACACAGAAATAATATCTTAACCTGCCTGGAAGAATCTGAGCAATAACATCATACTGTTAATTTACACCTGGCTCAACCACAAGATTTTATGGACAATAGTTTATACTTGCATATGTACATACCAAACACAGGTAAATGACAATTATGTGTCACATGTACAAGACTACATAGAGTCTTACAACTTAAATGGTAGTAGAGATACATCCTAATCTGATTATATTATGTATCAAATTATTGGTTTCCAACAATCCTTTTGTCCTTACATAGAATTCTGATTTGATTTTTGAATCTGTTTAGTGTGGAACTCTTAGAAGGGTAGACAGAGTGTGCATGTCTGACTTCTTTTGTCTCCAGTCTTTTATCCTTTTTCAACCTCCCAAACCCAGTTGCTCTAAACACAATGAAAATACACACAGTGAGGAATGGCTGCTATGGAATGAGCTTAAGTCTCCCAAATCCATCCCTCATCATTTCACACTCTGCTGGCTGCTGTGGAATTCCACCACCAAAAAGTCCTCCTGTAACACTAAGTTAGATCTCTGTTTGGATACTTACAGCCCTAATGATGATCACACATCAGTCACACATTGGTATTAAAAAAAAAAATCCAAGGGATGATTTTGCTGGGAACTATAGGAAGGAAAAAGCAATAGGGAATAGAGGTCTAGACTTAGGATAAGTTGGACTCTCAATAAGTTCCACTGAGTTCCCAGCTCCAACTCACTTCTAACCCTAAAATACTGCAAGAAATGGGAAAATACTCAAAGTTAATATAAAGGCTGAATGAACTAATAAAAATCATCCCAGTTCAATTTAAATTATTGGATACATAGTTTTTGCTAAGATGACTGATTGAGTGAATGAATGAATCTTGATCCATGGATGAGCCACATGAAAGCAGAAGATTGCTGAAAGGGGTAGAAGATGAAGGATCAAAGATGTGGTTTCTTTCACTTCAATTCTTTTCAAGTTTTTTTTTCTAGCCCTAGCTGCTCCTAATCCAATTAAAAATAATATCTAAAAATGGCTATTTGATTTCAACACACAAGAAATAGGGGACCAAGATCATGGTAACAAATTTTTGCCTATGTTAAATTCATTATCTTTCATCTGTATGGTATTTAGTACATATCAAAGCTCCAATGCGCTCTGGCACATAAACATATTTTAATTTTATAAGTATTTGGCAACTCATGGCCCCGTTATATAGCTCTAATATGTGACACCCACAAAGAAGATGTTATTTGCTAGAGAGTATGTGGACATTTAGCAATGACAGTTACTAGAACCCAGTGTCTATCATTCCTAGACAAGATAGATCCCTTTTTCCATGTGTTATTCTTTAAATATGAGGTGTAGTCCCAAACCTCCTGTTAATGTAGGAATATCCGAGGTGAAATGATTGTATTGTAAGCACTGTACCCTATAAGTCCATCCTAGTTTGAATGGGCTAATGGATGGTAACTGTAGGCAGGCCGGTTTAGTTGGAGAAAATGTTCACTAATGGGGCCTCCCTACACCCCCACCCCCCCACCCTCACTTCCTGGCCTTGAAGAGTTGAGCAGCTTTCCTCCCATGATGCACTGCCTCACCTTGGGGCCCAGAGCAATGGAGTCTGCCATCTATGGACTGAGACCTCTGAAACTGTGGGCCCCAAATAAACTTTCCCTTCGCTGAGTTGTTCTTGTCAGGTGTTTTGGTCACGGTGGTGAAAAACCGACTAACACACCACACTTCAAACTTTTTGGAGATCTAATTCCCCAGAGCATCTTCTGAAAACTGGGAAAAGCCTCTGTTGTCAGCTCATGGCAAGCAAAGAGGACTAGCAAATCAGCCCAGGGACCACACCATCATCCTTACCTGAGTTGAGGAGGCAGCTTGAACCTGTTCCGCACATCATCAAAGCGGTTTCCCAGGTAAGGGGTGTCCACGGTCACGAATATGGCCTTGTAGCCCATCTGCTCTGCTCGCTTCACCAGCTGCCTGGTGACCTCACGGTCCTTGTAGATGTACAGCTGCAGCCAACGAAGGGCCTCAGGACCAGCCTTGGCCACTTCTTCAATTGAGGAGGTAGCCCAGGAACTCAGCATCATGCCAGTTCCCAGGGTCTGACAGGCTGAGAAAGAAAGGAGACTATAAAAGCAGGTCAGCTATATCTCCCTCTCCCAAGCCTTTAAGTTGTAGATCAGTGGGCAAAGACCTCCGCAAGAGCAACTTGGCAATAGGAAGCCACATCTTTAAAATATTGGAAATGTATCCTTTTCACGTTGTGTATGTGGCTCCTATGTAACATCAAAGATGTGCCATATACATATGGGAATATTGAGAACAACCTGAATGTCTAGTCTTGGAGAATTGGTTTACCAGTAATTCCCACATAAAATTAAATATGCACCACAACCATTAAAGTAATGTTATTGTGCTGGTTAATTTTATGTATTAACTTGGATAGGCTGTGTTACCCAGATATTTGATCAAACACATCTGTGTATTGCTGTAAGGGTATTTATAGATTAGATTTGCAGATTATCCACTGTAATGTGGATGGGCCTTGTCTAATCAGTTGAAAGTCTTAACAAAAGACTATTTCCTAATGAAAAAGGAAATCTGCCAGCAGATTTAGATTTTAACTTTAGACTTGAGCAGCAATCTTGACTTTTCCCTAGTTCTCCACTGTGCTGTCTAACCTGCAGATATGAGATTTATCAGTCTCCATGATCATGTGAGCCAACTCCTTAAGGTAAATCTCTATCTCCTGTGAATAGATAAAGAAACATAGGTAGAGATAGATATTGATATAGATACATATTTATGTGTGTGTGTGTGTGTGTGTGTGTGTGTATAGAGAGAGAGAGAGAGAGAGAGAGAGAGAGAGTCTATTGGTTCTGTTTCTCTGGATAACCCTATTACAATTATTTTTATAAAATGTTCACAGTCAAAGTTGTTTGAGATATAGATATTTTAAGGAAAAAACATTCTACAAAACATGTATAATTCCATATTTGTTCAAATTATAATTATTGGTATAGGAAACTAAATAAAATACATGTTAACTGTGGGAAAGATAATTGTCAGTGAGTTTAATTTTTCTACCTTTATTTTTCTTATTTTTTTCTTCCTTAGTTTTTAAAATTTCATTTTTAACGATGTATTCTACCACTTATTTTGTTTTACAGTTTTAAAAAGGTGTATATGTTCGAAATCTCAAATAGACTCAGCATTTCTTGAGCAAGATAGCAAGAAACAAGAAACAAAATGAAAAATTAGTAAACAAACATTTGTCTTAGAACACTTTAACAAATATGGATCTTGGGTTTTCCTCCAAAAGTAGTAAAATTGGAGTCAACTTAGTGGAGGAAAAATTGATAGAATGTTTGAATACTATATAGAGAAGGACAGAAGATACATTATAAATATCTAAAACTGACTATATGACTCCAGGTGTTTGGCTGCTCTTAGTGCCTTGTCCTACCAATTGGGAGTAAATGTAGTTACAAAGTGACACTCATAAGATAGTGATGATAAGTTAGTGAGATGGTACTTATAAAGTTGCACTTGCAGGTTAAAATGTTTCTGTACTATAGAGCATGGTGGTGCACACCTGTATGTAATCCCAGCTACTCAGAAGGGTAAAGCAGGAGGATTGCAAGTTTGAGGCCAACCTAGACAATTTAGGAAGACCCTATCTCAAAATAAAAAATCAAAAGTGCTGTGGATGCAGCTCAGTGGTAACGTGTTTTTCTATCATGACTAAGGCTCTGGGTTTGATCCCAACCACTGCCAAAATACCAAAAAAAGAAAAAAAAAAACAATAAATAAATAAAGCTTCTGTTCTTCTCAAACTTTAGCTAACAGCAATAACCAAGTCCCTGGAAGGCTTATGAAAACAGGTTTCTTTGTCCCACCTTCAGTGTCTGACTACACAGGTCCAAGATGGGGCCCCAAGTTTTCCTTTCTAACAAGGAAAACTTATTACAATACTGATGCTGCCAGTGCTGAATCATACTCTGACATTTAAGTAGTAGCATCACCCCTTGATAGTAAAAGTCCAAGTTCAAACAGTAATAAAATGGATTTGGTTTTTGAAAAATGCTACTTTTCCCATGACTTTGAAGGTGATTTCATCCTTGTTCTCAGGTCATTTGGGCACATTCAGAAGATGTAAGCTGGAGATCATTATGTTTATGGGTCATTAATATGTTGCCCCAAGAGTTCCTCCGAGAATTTCTATCATAGGGTCTTATGACTTGCAAATTGTTGTCCAAGAAAAACCCCATATTTTTCTAAGCAATAACACATATGAACATCTGGACCATTGTCTGATTTTCATTAAGATTTGGAAATATGGAAATAATGCCAGGGGACATTGATTGCTTGGGTCAGAATCTTCTTAACCATCAACTTACCACAAAGAAAGGATGTCCTGGAGAAGATGTGACCTAACTAAGGTCACACAGTGTTTGTTGGACAGCAAAGTAGCATAAAAAACCGAGTACGTCTGATCATTCCTCCAGGGCAAGGATCTTTCTAGAACTCTCAGATGTCCAAAAGACTCTCTGGTACCAAGCATGGATAAATTTATTTCTTCTGTATTTCATAGTCATGATCTCCAAGAGAGTAGGTTTGCCATGTGCCTGAGAGATGCTAGCATACTCACATCTCTGAGGAGGCACAGAATCTTGGAAATCAATGAGAAAATCTGCCATATGTCAGAGGTGCAGTGAGGTGGCACAAAGGAGATACAGCAAAGAGGACCACTCAGATAAAGGGCATCTTTTTGTAAATAACACTAAAGCATCATGTAGGCTTAGCAGTGGCTCTGCCAACAGTAACATCAAAGTCTGCAAAAATATTTGCTTGATTTCATAAGAAATAGTTGCAGACATTAAACCTTGATTGTCAAAATGCCATACACACAGACATGCGCACACACACACACACACACACACACACACACACAAATGCACAGCTAATTCCTAAGGCATTCAAACCATCTAATTTGTGCAAGATGTCAGTCTTCACAAGCATGTTACCCAAGTGGCTTGAATGTGGATGTTCTTGAAAAAGAAGGACAGTCTCTCCATGCCATCTATTTCCAGAGCCTACCTGTTCTGATACAAGCGGCTTCTGGAGCTATTGCTGATCCTTATTTGTTGTTCATGATTCAAACTTAAGAGGCTGAAATTTGGAATCTGGATCCCTCAAATTCCAAGTTACTATTGTTTCCAGTTTTAGGCACTCTATAAATATTGGTGATTTAATACATTTATTCAAAAAGAGTCTCCAGGATGCAGGGGGACTATCAGAGGCTGTGCTGACGCATTATCTGTTGAGGCTGTTATTACTCCCAGGAGAAAACAGAAGGAAAAATTTTATAAGGTCCCATGCCTCTTACACCAAATACTGCCGATCATGGTGTTTCCCATTTACCTGTGATTATTTTCTTGATAAAGGTAAATTATTGATGAATTGCATCCATTGTATTTAACAAAATATAATATTAAAATGAGCTACAAGAGCCTGAGATTTTCCAAGAACCATTCAAAATAACAATTAAAAATTTGTTTATTCAAGCCAGTCCCAAAAAACCAAAGGCCAACTATTCTCTGTGATATGTGAACACTAATCCACATAAGAGGGTGGGAGGGGAAGAATAGAAGTCCATTGGATTAGACAAAGAGAAATGAAGGTAAGGGAGGAATGAGGCGAGTAGGAAGGACAGTAGAATCATTTGGACGTAACTTTCCTACGTTCGCATATGAGTATACCACCAGTGAAATTCCACATTATGTACAACCACAAGAATGGTATCCTAATTAGAATAATCATACTCCATGTATGCATAATATGTCAAAATAGACTCTATACTCCCATGCATATCTAAAAAGAGCAAATAAAAATGAATAAAATGTATGCTAAACTACAATACATAAAAATTTAGAGAAAAATTTTTTAAAAATTTGCTCTTTCAACTAAGGACAGATCTAAGATTAAGTTGATACATACCAGTATGGCAAAGAGCCTTGCTAAAATATCAAATTAATTCCATCCCAATTGGTAAGTAACCATGACTTTGAAGTGAATATCACCAATCTTGGTTTCCTTCAATGTGCTTCAATATGTCATCCATTCCTTCCCTCCCCAAGGAAACATCAGACCATTCTACCATCCAACAGCTTAAACATCAATGCCTGAAAGGCCTGGAACATACAAACCTACTGGAAGACTGGAGACTATCATCCAAACACCACTCCTAACTGGTCAGTTGCTAAACTTGTTGTTAAGGATTTCAAATATCAACTTACCTGAGAGATGAAGATTAAATCCTTCTAGCTCACACTTACTTGGGTGGATAAAAATTATAATCTTTCAAATTGTATGAATTGGTTTCATTTCTCATTAGAGATATCCTGGTCCAGGGTTTCAGAGGACTCCTGTGTTTGGTCCTTTTACTCTACCTGTGCATCTCTGAATTTCTCTCCTCCTGCTCTCAATGGTAAGAACAGTCAGATTTCATGCTCCAAAGACTGACTGGCATCAGTTTTTATTTCCATTCCAAACTTCTGGCTTTTTATCAAACGGTACTGAATATTTTCACAACACCTGACAAATGGAGCTTATGGACAAGGGGTTATTACTATAAAGGCAAGTCCTGGCTCATACTGATGATGAAGTTCTCTGTTAGGGTTTAGATATGAGGTATCCCCTAAAAGCTCATGGGTGAGACAAAGCAAGAATTTGTATGGGTGGAATGATTAGATTATGAGCCATATAATAATCAGGGAATTAATCCACTAATATTGATTAATTGAGTAGTAACTCTAGGCAGGTAGGGTGTGATCAGAGGAAGTAGGTCACTGGGGTTGTGCTTTGGGGGTTTATATTTTGTCCCTGGTAAACAGAACTCTCTCCACTTCCTGGTTGCCATATCCTGCGCTGTTTCCTCTGCCCTTTCGCCATGATATTCTGCCTCACCTTGGACCCAGCTAACTGTGGACTGAACCTCTGAAACCAGAAACCAAAATAAACATTTATTCCTCTAAGCTGTTCTACCAGGCCTTTTTACAACAGTAAAAAGGCTGACTAAACAGTCCCTAATGTTATTCTAAGCCTAAAAATCTGGGCTTTTCTATTAGTACATCCTAGAGATAACATATCCAGGATCCTTCACCATGAACTAAACATCAATTTCATACGAAAACCCAGGATTATAATTCCTTATTTTTAATCCTCTCTTTTATCACCCTTAAGACATATCTTTGAGAATAAACAGCTACACTTTTGATGTTCTCTAAATTTATTCAGACTCTGGTTATATGTTGGCATTTCTTTCTCATCTATATTTAGTAGAAAAATGCATAGGAGTCACATACTATCACCAAAAGAGACATTGGTAAGGTTATCAGCACTCAGGCATCAAACATAAAGCTACATATATGAACTTGGAAATAATATTCATATCTCACAATGAGATATTTGGTTGATTGAAAGTCTAAAGGCCTTGGTTTCAGTGCCAACCTTGAATCCCTGAGGCACATTCCACCTGCAAAACATCTGTAAGCCTAGCTGCCCTGCCCAGTTTATAGCATTGCTGGTTAGTCCATTGACACAGATGTTGGAACATTTTCTGCATAAACTCTGCAACTGAGAGATAGCCTGTCTCAAAATATAAATTTTACAAAGGTCTGGGGATATAGCTCAATGGTAAAGTGCCCCTGGGCTCAATCCCCAGTACCAAAAAATAAAAATAAAAAATAAAAGGCAAATAATAATAAATGTTGTCTAGAATGGGAAAAAGGAACTCTGGTGTACACTTGGCAGGAATATACACTACTACATGCATTTTGGGAAATAGTATGGAAGTTTTCCTGCCATGTTTTTGATGTGCAGGAACACATTCTTCTCTTTCTTTCCTTCCCAAATAGTGTCAAATGCTCACTCCTTTTAAGGGAAAGCTTCTTAAAAAGAGAAAAATCTTTTCCATGCCAAGGAATTCCCTATAGGGCCTTGTATAGGAAGCAATACCTAAAGAAATAATTTCTGAATTCTCAAGGCATATATTTCTGGAGGGTCAGTGACAAGATAACAGCAAAAAATTCAGGAACTGCAGCAAATCTGGTCTCTCCCCACCTCCATCCACAACTGTTTATAGATTTCCATGAAGAGAACTGTAGAGTAAGTCTAAAGGAGGGTCAGTATTTACATTAACCAATAATACCTGGAAGAATGAAGAAATCCTTTGTATGTATTTTTTTTTCCTTTATTCCACTTGTGATTTAACTGCAAATATAAACTAATGTTTACAGTAGCCCAAATCACAATAGCCAATTTATGGATTAACAGATAAAGAAAATGCACATATTCACAACAGAGTTTCAGTCATAAAGAGGAATATATTTATGTCATTTTTTGGTAAATGGATGGAACTGAAAAACACCTAAGTGAAATTAGAATCAGAAAGTCAAGAGTCAAAAAAGTTTTCTCTCATATGTGGGACTTAGAAAGAAAAAATGGAATCAAGAAAGTTATCCAATGAAAATAGAAGAGAGAACTGGATTCAATAGCCCACACCTATATTCCCAGCTTCTCAGGAGACTGAGGCAGGATTGCAAATTCGAGATCAGCCTCAGCAACTTAGGGGGATCCTTTCTCAAAATAAATAAATAAATGGAGATGTGGTAGTGGTAGAGTGCTTCTGGGTTCAATGCCAAGTAAAATAAATAATAAATAAATAAATAAGCAATTGAGTGGAGAAATGGGATCAAGAGGGAGGAGCCATGGGGAAGTACTAGTGAATAAAATCTAAAATTTTGCTATGTCCATGCACAAAAAAAGAACCCTATTTTCTATATAATTATAAGGCACCAATTAAAATAATACTAATAATAGAAGGAAGACCATAGAGTAGAACAAGAGAATCAAGGGAGGGGAGGTGGGGAGGAAAACAGAAGGTACTGATAAGTGAGATTGATCAAATTATATTGTGTGCATATACAAAGATGGCATAATGAATCTCCCTACCGTGTTTAATTATAATTCACCAATAATCTTCTTCTATTTTAAAAATAGCACAGCTTACTATCACCCCTATCTGTGTCCCCTCCAAAAAAAAATGGACTCTGGACTGATGGAAAGCATTAATGCTTTCAGTTTTATAGAATGAATGATGTCCTCAGACCCAGAAACAATACACGCTCAGATTAATATCAAGTCCCAGCACTAGAAAGACAAAATGCTACAAGGACCTGCAATAGCCTGGTGTAGGGTGTAGTTCTTCCTCCCTAGACCGCCATTGTATAGAGGGCTAGCTGAATTCCATACACTATGGAACCCATATTCAACTAATGAGGTTGACATCGACTTGTACCAGATACGAATGCCATTACCTCTAGGGTTGACACAATCCTGAACACCAAGGGATAGTGATATCCTGGACTAGAACAGGTCAAAAGCTTTGCAAAGCAGCCTGCACTGGGAGCACCTTCCTTAAAGCTAAGGATCGCAGTTATGCTTCTAATGACTGTTAGTTCCCTTTAAATATCAAGCCTTAACAAAAACTTTCATTTCTGGGATCAAGGTAATCTGGATGTGAAGAAGTGAAAATGGGAAACATATTGTGTACTTCAACTTTGGGGACCTGGATACTAAGCCCGCCCATGCCAGGTCTTTAATTGAAAATTTACTGAGTGGCCCTCTTATTTATCTAGTCTGTATCTTACCTCCCACTCACTTCAGAGAGTCAAGACAGAACTTAGACGGTCTTCAGAAGGGAATGTATTTGTACTCCACCTAATATGCTTCATGTTTGAGAATTTCAACTATGCCTCTAACTGGGAACCACCAGGAACTTTCATACCAGGCTTCTCCGCTTCTTCTCCAGCTTTGATGTGCATGGTGATCACATGGGAATGTTGACAAAATTCAGATTCTGACCCATTTGTTCTGTAGTGGGACCTGAGATTGTGCATTTCCTAATAGCTCCCAATTGACGTTTATTCTATTGACTCATAGACCATAATTTGAAAACAATGAGATAGATATTCTCTTTCACGAGTACTCATCTAAGGATATGTGTGGTGGTCCTCCCATCTTTGAAGAGCCACTCAAGATTTTCCTTATGGAAAACAGGAAAGAAAAACTAAACCATGGTGGTAAGGTGGGCAATAACACGCATGCCAGCATCCAGTCATGACCTGCTGATTACTCGGTCATTACCTGTTAGTAACCTTCCAAATAGAGACACAAATTCTCTTGCCATGGTTTCTCATGTATTCATCCCTTACTTATTTTAATGTCAAGGAATTAAACAGCATTAGAGTGACAACCCCTCAGCACACTTAACCATCATCACTTATATTTTATAAGCCTGCTTATATGTGTTTTGGCCTGCTTCCTAGATTTCAGATTAGAAGGGAAAATAAATAACCAAATAAAAATGAAATGGCAGAAGATGAGAAAGAAAAGAAAGAAGTTACTCAAAGCTAAGAAGACACAATTTACCAATTATAAAATAGCTTCCAAATGTTTAATATCAGGTCCAACAATCTTACCAACAGGGTGCTCAGTCATCAGTTAAAACTAAAGCACATCACAAAGGCTTGACATGGAAGGAAATTATAGTGCATCTGAGAAGGATGCCGATCCACAGCCACCATCACCCTCATGACACCAGAGAAAACATTATTTATCAAGGGGAGTAAAGGTCTATTATTTGGAACATTAATTCATGTGGAATAAATCATGTACCCAGACTGGAGCAGAACAATTAAATAATGTGTTACTTTGGGTACAAATGATTTCTTTGAAAAATACCTCCACTTAATGGGAAAAGGGAATTGATTTTCCCGAATTAAGTTTTTAAAGAAAAAGGAAGAAGTGGAGGGGGTGGAGAAGAGAAAGGGGTAATTTGTTCAAAGGGCCTCAGATTTTTTGAAGGTACATTTGATTAAAAGGCTTCTGCAAAACTTAGTCACCAAAACAGCTGCACTGAACATAATTTTGTTGAGAAAACGAATTTTGTCATCTGCACAGGAAGTCATTGTGTAATGGGGAAAATATGCAATGACAAAGTATCAAGCCGTTGTGTGGTTCTAAACTCAAGGTCTGACATATTGAAGTGTTTGCATAAGTGTGGGCCATAACGTCCACTGTGTGTGTCCGCCTTTCATCATAAGTGCACTTAGGTTACACAGGTTTGCTGAAGACACAATTAACATTGTTGCATAAATATCGCAAATTACGATTGATATTACCCAGAAAATAAAGTTCTGAAGCCTCTGCTCTACAGAAAGAATAAAACTTCCACTACAATTATGATCTAAATTCTTTGACGTGGTCAAACAAATCTTCTTCTACTATTTAGGGAATTGTACTCATTTAAACACTTTCAAGAAAGGCCAGGAAACTAGACTTAATTGTTCTAATGCTTCCACGATGCTTCATTGTCTGAATCAGGAGCAGAATAATCCTGAGTGACCACACTGCCACTCTATCTCTAGATTTCTTTTTTACTCTGCAGAAATATTTGCAAGGAACAAATAGTCTCAGTAACATCTTAGATCTCCCTGCCTTGCCTTTGCTTTATATCTGGGACAGAACTCTACAATAGACTAAAACATTAGCTCTACTGCAATGACTTTCAGGTTATTATTCTGTCATCTGATCGAGCTGTCAGGTCCTGGCATAACTGGCAGATCACACAGAGACCACACCACAGTGAGATGCCTTTCTATGATGACTTTGAGCAGTATCAAGTTTGCACCTGACAATTTCAATCAACCTCTCACAGTTTAACAATCTCAGTGTTGGGATACACATGTGAGCCTCTGACTTCTCACTGTCTCATTTTAATGCACACAGGCATACTAATTCAGAGAAGAAACAATCCCATGCTCTCAAGAAACATGCTCTAGAGGCTAAATTTTGGTAAAAAGTTCTTGATAGTATGGCATTTGATATTAGAATTTAATACTGGTAGGTTTTAATATGTTTTAAACATCGTTAAAAAAATTTTATCTGATTGCAAAGTGAACTGAATGCACTTTTGTGAAAACAAAAATGTAATTTTTATGAAAATTTTTAGAAATGAATTACTCACTGTCTAGATACAGACCTTTCTCAACTTACAATAGTGCAATCCCTGGTTTTCAACTCTATGATAGTACAAAAGCAATATGTATGTATTCAGTGGAAACATTTTAAAGTTTGAATTTTGATCTTTTCTTAGACTAACCATATCTCATATTTCATATTTCTCTTGCAATACTGAGCTACAGCTCACTGTAATATTGGCATCATTCAGGCAAATGACGAATGTTCTGCAGTGTACTACGAAGCTAAGCCACAGTAATCATTAGATTATGTATATTAAATGCATTTTCAACTTAATGATATTTCCCATTTTCAAGGAATTTATCAAATTGTAACCCCACTTTTTAGTCAATATATATATATATATTGACTAAATATATATATATATAATATAGCATCTATATATAATATAGCATCATAGGCACGTACATATACAAAGGAGGCCAATAATCTTTTAATATATGTGTATATGTACACATGTGTGTTGTGTGTGTGAATGCACATGTACATATAATGCGTATCACATGCACTACTTTTCCGTTCTTAGAAAAGCAGTTCAAAACATGAAATTGAGCTAAAACTGATCGAAATAAGGGTGAACAGAGGCATCAACTAGGATTTTAATTTGTTTGTTTTTACTACAATGACACCAGGAAATATTTGCTTCCAAATGTTTAGTTAATATAGTTTGGGCAAAACTTTAGGGAATCTCTTCCCTTTTGTTCCTCCCTAGTTTTGTTTCTTCTTAATAAAAATGCACAAAATAAACCATGATGTCAGACTTTACAGAGTGAAACAGAACAGGTTCAAGTTCCCTCTCCGCCATTGAAAGGTTCTAGTGCCTGCTCAAGGGTTTCCTTCCCTCTACTACTAAAAGCCACTGAAAAGGACCTTAAAGGTCTGTCCTGAAGAGAAATGATAGGAATGTAAAGTCTGAGCATTACACCAAGTGCCTAAAAGCCACTTTACTTCAGAAAGACTAAAAGTTTCCTTTAAAGCAAGTCTGGTGTTTTGCCTGGATTAAATAAAATTGAGAATCATGGGGACATTTCCCTAGTAGTTATGCTGAAATGTATATCTACTCGGTCACATAGTACAACACATAAACACATAAATCAATAAAACTTTCAAAAATAATTGGTCTGAGTTTGGAGCAAAGGAAATGACAATTTTTCCTGTAGATGTTCTTTCACTCAATGTTAAGTTTGATCACTTAATCTCGGAAAATCCAAAAATTCAACAGCTAAAGCTCTCACCTACGCCCTAACTCAGTTCTCTGGGGTCTGTATGGCTCTTTGTATTACACTGCAATTTGTTCCACCTGCACCTTATAGGTGGTCAGTGCATAGCTGAGTCCTCAAACTTCACTTTGGAATTTTCTGGCTTTGGGGCTCAAAAAGAAAGTGTTTAGATTTAATGGTTTTATGATCCATCAAATCCTGTGTAGTAGCCTCTAATTACATTCAGGGGCAGGAATTTCTTTTTAAACTTTTTTTTTTTTTTTGACAGCTTAATACGAATTTGCTAATATGCTGAGCATTCCTGGAACGCATTAGGTGGATTTTAATTTTCCTCTATATGAGGTCCCAGTGCTCCCTCATGTGGCATTTGTCTATATAACAAGTCAGAAGCCCAAGGATGAATTAATATTTAATCTTCTTAAAATTTCTTTTTCATTACCCATGTTTAAAAGCAGGGGGAAAGGAGGAGCTTATATAACCGTGGAAGGTGAAGTAAAATTTTATTTACAGCCATTGTTCGCAAACCCAGACGATTCCCTTATTTATGTTCATAAAGCATCAAGTGACAGAGAAAGCATTGTATTAATTGGTTCTCTGAGAAATCAGAGATGCTCTACTTATCTTGCAAGATTGAAATTTAGCCTAATGATACTATCTATTGTATATACTGCTGGCACTTACATTTAATATTGCTATTTTCTTAAATATGTTAAATACTTTTAGAATGGATTCTATGCCCTTCCCTAAAGAAAATAATGAACAAAACTTTATAATTAAAAATTTTTTAAATAATCTACCAGAGCCTCAAATGGATGTGCCATTATTGATAGCACCATTTATCAGATTCAAAAATGTTACAATAATTGACAATTATTAAAATGCTAATTAAATAATCTGTAGAAACATCTTTCATGCATAGCACAGCATGTGAGAAATTCCAGTCAATGTTTTGTAGTGATTTTCTTCCTTCAACAGAGATCCAGGAATTTTAATTTTAATTTTTTGATATTTTAAGACCTTTACATATGCTCCCAAATTTTATGGAAAGCTCGTATTTTCTGTAATTTTCATTTTCTATGGCTTGCTCCATCTTCTCAAAGTCAAAAGGATAAAATTATAAAAACATAATATGTTTTCAATTAATATTCCAAGATTACAGCATAGCGTTTGCCTTAGGCTACAGTTCATGACATCTGAAATATCAGTAACTGACCAGGATATTATAGACACAGCTCCTAAGAGAATGATATAACCTTGAGAAAGGTAATTAACCTCCCCAAGCCTCAGTTTCCATATCCACAGGGGTTGAAGAATAATCAAGGGAAGATTTTTCAGGAAGATAGAGAAAATGAGGAAAATACAGGGAAGAATCCCACAAATATAGATGGGCCATCAGTGGAGTCGAGGGAAGTAATAGAGGGGGAGAAATGGAAGAATAAAAAGGGAGGGACTGAGGATTGAATTGAACGAACTGTACTGTGTACATATGTAAATACACTGCGGTGAATTTTGCCTTTATTTAAAGTGCCAATTTTAAAAATTATAAATAGATATATAAAATAAATATTAAAAAATTATAAATAAACAATAAGAAGAGGATGGGAAACAGGGGGAAGGAGGAGGGGAGAGAAAAAGGAAGCACTAGGGACTAAAGTGAAACAACTTGTGCTCCATACTTGTATGATTATGTTAAAGTAGACCCCAATGTTATGTATAACTATGATGCACTAATAAAAATATTTTCTAAAAAAAAATAATAATAATGAAATTTTATTGGGAAAAGGGGAGGGAGGAGTGGGGAAGGGGGCATGGGGCAGGAAAGATGGTGGAATGAGATGGACATCATTAACCTAGGTACATGTATGACTGCACATATGATATGACGCTACATCATGTACAACCAGAGAAATAGAAAGTTGTTCTGCAATTGTGCACAATGAATCAAAATGCATTCTGCTGTCATATATACCTAATTAAAATAAGTTAATTAATAAATAATTAAAAATACAAAAAAAATAATGCTCTTACACTTTGGACTCACATATTTTTAACGTGGTAATAAGAAACAAATGAGATTACAAACTCAAATTGCCAGGCACACATTAATTTCTCAACAAATGTTGACTTTGATCATTTTGCATAAGATTCTGAAGTATTACTTTCAGAATTTGCAACATTTATTAAATGTGTTTTTGTGTTTTCAGCAAGATCCAAAGATAAATATGTATCCACTTTCTCTGCTCTATCTCAGGTATATAGTATAAGAAAGAAATCAAGCACATACAAATACTCCCCATTTGAACTCTCCACATTTGGCATAAAATGTGGTAGAAGAGGTAGGATTTCAGGAAAATAAGGAAGGGCAGGTCTGTACTTTGTACAGAGTATTCAGTGAATGTTTAAGTGGGATAAAACCATTTATTTATTTACTAAAAAAATTTGTAAAAAAAAAAAAAAATCCCCCATTTCTGTTAGGAATTTTCAGGTTTTATTTTTGTAGTTTTCTTATTGAAGAGTTTTTTGTTGCTGTTTGTTTGCTTTGTTTTCTTTTCATCTTAGCAGCAATTTAAAAAAAAAATTTTTTTTCTCCTAAGATCCAACATGAAACACAAGTACCTGTATGTTTGGTGATACAACTAAGGTCTCTAAGATCCTGGAAACCACCCTAGCACCACTTTCTTGGCTTAAGCCCCTCATTTTATCAGTGAAGAAACCTAATCCTACAGAGTGAAAATGACCTGCCACAAGAAGCAAAACCAGTTAGTGGCAGATTTTCACATAAATCAGATGTCCCAGCTGAGCAGCCCAGGAGACAGTTGTAGCCCACAGAAGTATTTGCTTTGGCCCACATATTTTTTTCCTCAAATAGTGTTTTAGAGCATTTTGATTTATTTGCCAACATATAAAAACCAGGAGATTGTACATAAAATCAAGATTTCTGACTTCTCTTAAAATATTTGAAGATTTGGCAACCCCTCATCCTCACTCCTTGGGGGAAAAGTCAGTGAGCCCTAAGATGTGGCTGCCCTCTTTGGGATACAAATACAATCTCAGCAAGGATTGGATGGAACTTGTGATCTCAGGTTTACTACTTTCTCCACCACTTGTGCGGTTGTTTTCTTAATTCCTTCCCTCTTCAGACATTAACTTTACAAGCTTAACCCTTAAAGGCCTTTTTTGAGGCCCCCTTTATAAAGCTTAAGACAAAAATATTTTTTAGCTGAGAAAAAGGAATTTTCATTCCCACCAAGGTTAAAATGGAGAGGACTTTCTGAAAGTGGGTTTTTACATGTGAAAGAGAAATATTTGGAGGGCTTTGGATTTGGAAGAAGGACAAATAAAAAGTATGCCCCATTTCTGTAAGCACTTACTTCAAGAATCCTCACAAGAATCCCTGAAAGTTCTTATTTGTATAGGTTTGCCACATTTAGTAAATATTAGGTTAAAAAAGTGACTTGTTCTTTATCTAAAATTCTCATGTAACTTGTCCCTGTATTTTGTCTGGCCACCTTATATTCATTGCCATTTTATATTTTTAAAAAAGTGTAGCTCTGCTGGTAATTCTGAAGCATAAAACAGCAATCATACTAGGGTTATAAGGTGAGAGGAAAGGCCAAAGTTTCCTTAAAGTTAGATTCTGCGAAAATGTCTGAAGAACCCATTGGGAATTGAAGACTACATTGCCATGGCAACATTCAGAACTTTCTGGAGGCACATACTAATTACTCAGGCCAGATCATTCCCTATAGATTCAAATGGCCTTCACTCTCACTATGGTGATGGGGACACTTTCTCAAGAGACAGATTGCTAACTACCCTCTGTCCTCTCAACTTGGTACCTACTTCTCTTCCTTGCAAGGGGCTACATCCCTGAAATCTGGAAAATTTAGGGGCCAGATAACTAGGAGGGTGACAGAAAAAATCTTTTCATAATAACATCCGTAGATTTCACAATATTCCCAAGGATTGCGATTACTAGAAAAGATTTCCATTTTCTTTTGGGGGATGATGGAGTAAATCAAATTAGAAGCTTCATAATTGCATGATGATTTTCTGAGTTTCAGAAAAAAAAGTAATCTTTACCAAGTATGAATGTTCTTATACTCTTACTTAAAATTTTCCCATGGCTGCATATAGCCCTCAGTTAACTATCATCCTGGTATTTATTCCTCTGGAAGCCAACGATGACAGGATGATTGAGTGCAAGTTGTTCCAGGTAGGGATGATCCCAAGGTGATCACTGGAGGATGGAGGGAGTGAGAGACAGATATAGGAAGGTAGCCAACCAGGAAGACAAGGCTGATGGGCAGGAAACTTTGGTGGACAACTAGGGATCAATTCCATTGGGTGACAGTATTAGTAAATGCTTCAGTTACTCTGAACAAAGAGAATTGAGCTATTTATCCACCAGTTACTATACACCACACATTCATTCATTTACTCCCAACTTAGCCATTCATGGGCTCCTGCTGCCAGAGAAAATGCCAGGCAAAAAGTTGCAGATTCAGGAAAAAAAGGAAGAACAACGATGAAATATATCTGGGGCATCAACAGAATCTGCTCCAGGGACACATCCCTCCCTTCCAAATAACCCATCATTCTACAACCAAAACACTGTGACCAAGAATTCCACTTGACTACAAGCCAATAACCACTGGTTTGGGGGGTTAATCTGAATGTTAAACAGACCAAGAACCCATTGATGAAAGCCTTAAAAATTCTGAAGTTCTCCAGGGAGGTTTCTCTCACAAGTCTGGAATATAATCTTTCTGAAACTCAAGAAGTCTGGAATAAACCTCAAGGGAGGTTGATCTTATAAATCTGGTTACTCTTGAGAGCAGTGTAACCATTCATTGACATCACCAAATCCTCTATGACCTCAATGTCACTACATTCCCTTCATTCTGTATTTTCCACTTTTTCCAAATGTCTATTATATATTTTGTTATCCTGGGAGAACTACTTTGCATGCATCTAAAGTTATAAGTTAATTACTTCCACAGGATTGTGATTGGCAAATAAATGGATTTCTTCTCTTGACACTTCAGAAGATTTTTCCAGACATTCAAGGCCAGGAGGAACTCCAATTCTGGAGACAGAATAGCTGGATCTGAATCTTACCTCTAACCCTTATTATCCATGTAATCCCGAGCAAGTTACTCATCTGGTGTGTAACTTGGTTTCTCTTGCGTAAAATGGATTTAACAATATGGCTTGATTCTCCAGGCTGTTTTGAAAATTCAATCCTTTAATAATTGTAGTGGCCTTCATAGTGATTTATAAGTGTCCGCTAAATAACTCTAAAAGGATTAGACTCTAATGAGCATTTAATATCCTCTCACAGTTTAGTGCTCAGGAAAATAATGTTAGATAAAATAGTCCTACCTAGGGGTTGTGGTTGTAGCTCTGTGGTAGAGCGCTTGCCTAGCATCTGTGAGTCAATGAGTCTGATACTCAGCAGCATAAATAAATAAATAAATAAATGTCCATCATATATATATATATACACACACACACTTGTTTTATTGTATATATGTATATATTAGTTATATATGATATATTTAAATATATATAACTAATATATATATATATATATATATATATATATTTTTTTTTTTTTTTTTTTTTTTTTTTTTTAAATCCTGACTAGGCTCTGAAGTCATTCATAGTTTCTAAATAGCTTACTTTTCTTCTTTACTGACACCCTATATTCACCAAGAATAAGGAACACTAACCTTGGCACCATTAAAAGTGACCTTACTAACTAAGAAACCTGCTTTCTCTGTAATTATAGCCATTTGGCCAAAATGAGACACTGACACCTGTCAAACATCAAGTAAAGGTATAAAAAGGTATAAAAGCAACTTGTTAGCTCTGGGATGTCTTACCCACTGCTTGTTAATGTCTATACTTCATTCCCTTCATTTGCATTCTCTTTATCGTTTTCCTTTTTTCTCCCCTCTTTTAAATCTAACTTGTGTTGAATTCTTCTTAAGAAATCATCCAAAGAGCAGTTTATAACTACGGACCAAGAGTCAGAAGAACAAAAAGTCAGGAATAATCTCATCACTCACGCATAAACCTTTGTAAACTCTGATAGGCATCCTCATCTTTAAATATATACTTTTAAAAATATTAAATAATAGCGATTTTCTATGTCATTATACTCTATATCATTTTTTTAAAATTTCATTACATTTCAATGCATCCTAGTTTTTGCAACTTATGTCCAGTGATTGAGACATTTTTCCAACTTTTTGCTTATTAAATATATAATAGATGTGCTAGAGATTACACTCTTGCCAAGCGTGTATGAAGCCCTGAGTTAGAACCCCAGCACTGCAAAAAAATAAAAATTAAAAAAAATAAATTAAATTAAGAATAAGAAAAATAACAGATGGCAAGGTCCTTGCAGAAGTGTTTTTCCTCAAAGTACTACTTTCTTGGAATTCCTAGAAAATAATGTGTAGCATCACATGGAATTTACATTTTTAGTGCTTTTTACTATGCCAAAATACTTTTAATGCCTAAACATTTTTAGAAAGATTATTCCACCATACACTGTTCCTCATCAGCTTTTTAAAATGCACAGTTTACTCCTAACCTCAGCTTACTGTATGATCTGAAAATAACAATTTGATATTTAGAAAATGAGAAATATTGTTATGATTAACATTCCTTTGCCTATCAGTGAAATTAAATATTTTCCATCCATTTATTGGTGGTTTTAATGTTTCCATTTGTTAATTTCCTACTTATATATTTATTTCCACTTATATATATTTTTTGTACCTTTTGGGTGATATGTTATTTTCTTTTTCAAATATATGGGCTTTTTACAGAGAAGGGACATTAACCCATTGCTATCACATTTTATCACTTTTTTTCAGTTTGCCATTTTCTTTAAATTTTTATAAAAATTTTAGAGCAACAATGTTTTAGTTCTGTATGTTTGTTTGCTTTTCTTTACTGGTTGATTCCTATGGCATCTTATCCCAACTTTAAATAGACATATACCCATTTAGTATTTAGTAACCAGTTTTTCCTTCTCCTTGCCTAATTTTCAGGATTCCCATAAATCAATGCCAGGAATCCCAAGGCCACTTACCTGCATGTGGTCTAGGATTAGAAAGAAAGAAGGAATGAAAGAAAGAAAGAGAGAGAGAGAGGGAGGGAGGGAGGGAGGGAGAGAGAGAGAGAGAGAGAGAGAGAAAAGGAAAGAAAAGAAACGAAACAAACAAAAATAAGTGCCAGCCTCAGTTGCCTAAGTCTGCCCAAAACCCAGAAGAATTCATTCTGACATCCCTGGTAGAATTTTGTGGCAAACATTTCAAAGAGGAAAATGAATCCACAAGATCCTTAATTTTTAGAACTAAAATGCCTTAAAATAGTATTTGGTTCATGCTCATTTGGCCTTCATTTCCAGTTCTACTGAGCATCAAAAGATGTCAAGTAAAATTTATTACCAATTTTTATAGGAATTTTTAAAGCAGAAATTACAGTGATATATGCATAGCCTTTTAAATGCTAATCATTGCTAAGGAACTAGGAAGTTCAAAAATTAGGCACAATAGGAGATTTCTTTACATCATATTTGATTTTCTCTTTGCTGTCTCTTAAGGCAGTTGAAAATGTTCTACTGGGAAAATAACGCATCCATAAAAAAGAATCTTAATCCAAAATCATAGAAGAAAACACAAGCAATCTGATTGCTTCTGTTCTTTTCAGTGTGAAATCACTTTGGCTTGGAGAAAGTAGATCTTTGAAATAGGGTAGCTACCTAGTTGAATCCCACTTCTGCCCCTACATAGCTGTGGCCTTGGAAGAGCCATTTCTCAGACCTTCATTTTTTGAGATGTTGATATTAACACCCGTAACTAACATTTATTGAGCCACTAATCTATGCCAAGAACTTAATATGTGTGAACTTATATTCACAGTAATCCAATGAGGCAGGTATGAATTTTATCTTCATTTTATAGCTGAGGAACCCAAGGTGTAGAGCAGTATGTTGCCCAAAGAGATACAACTAGAAAATAGAAGAGCAGGATATATAGCATTTTGATGATAGAACCAACAAGCTTAATTTTTCTGAGTGCAGGGAAGTGTTTGCTTGATGCATCATAGAAGAGAATTGCTAATCATTTTTCTTCTTCTGTCCCTGTGCTAAGGACATACTTCCTACCTCTCACAGTTGCAAGTTCCCCATCCACATGAGCCATGCGCTGCATGGCAGTAGCCCCAGCACATATTGGCATGCTGACCCGCTGTCCTAAAACAGAAGTTGACAAATCGATTTCAGCAACATTCTGGAGCATCCTTGGATATAGCTTCCATCTACAATTAAAAAAGATAAATAACTTTAGAACTTGAAAATATAACCAATGATTTGACATGGCATTTTATTCAGAAAGAAAAAAAAATATTAGATTTTTTTTTTTTTTTTTTTTTTGCATCAAGCAGATGATATCACAAAGCTAAAAGACAAGAAGCAATTTTAATTGTTAGGGCAGAAAGTTAGTAATAAGATGATAAGGAATATGATGCAATGTGTACATGTATTGAACAATACATGGCACCCCTTAGCATGTAAAACTTTAATTTTTATGTATGTATCAATCAAAATTCAAACATACAAAAAAGATGACAATGAATTTCCCAAGCTATTTATTTATTTATTTATTATTTCTTACTAGCAATTTTTAATTAAAGTATAAATAGCATACAGTAGAACTTACCAACACTTTTGTACATGTTTGTAGATTGTGAAAAACGTATATAGTGGCATAACTGCTAAGAAAATGAAGAGCCTTAATAGCTCAGTTACTCCTAAATTTCCCCATGCCCGCCACCTTTCCTGAATATGCAAAGCGCATTTAATCCATCTTCAAGAGTTCCCAAAGTATTAACTGTTTCAGTGTTGCCCAAAAGTCCAAGTCCAGAGTCTCATGTTAGATTTAAGACAAATTCTTTACTGTTAGTGTGAGCCACTGTAAAAAGCAAAAGCAAGTTATATATATATCCAATATATAGTGCCACGAGTAAACATTCTCATTACAAAAGGAAGGAATAGATGCATGTAATGAAGGAATGGGTCTCAAATCCAGCCAGGCAAACAAGTCCTGCATGTGTATAGACACTTGGTAGTGAAATGTGATAACCAAAAGACTTGTGTAATTCCATCCCTGTGGCCTTGTTGGTTACCATCCAATTGGTCTCTCTCTTAGGCAAGCTGTCTGCAGTCAGCAGCTTCCCTTGGCAGGTGTTCTGTTTAATTGGCATCTCTGAATCCCAGGGGTCTTTATTGCAACTTTGACTTCATTCTGCTAACTTCATGCATTGTCTTCTCAAAGATGCCTGCAAGGATTCCAACCCTGCTACACTTTGCCTGGCCTCCCAGACCTTTTAAATCTAAGTAGAATCTTCCATGACCCCCTAACTCCAGCATCCTGCATTCCTGCAGAACCAGCACCAATGAGATATCAACATCTGCTGCCAGCTCCAACAGTACATGGGACTCCTTGGATCAGAGCCGCACCAGCTTCTGAAAGCCTGGGCAGCTGAGTGCAGTGAAATCAATCCTGGGCAAAGAGATTTCCAGATTCCCCCCATTGGCAGAGTTCCACCAAGGAGTCTTCTCAAAGGAGTTTTCATTTTTACACCCTTGAACCGGCCATGAGTGTGATCTTGCTGATTCCTCTCAAATCTCAAAGCATCTTTCCTATTCTTTCTGTGCAAAGTACTTAACTTCACTTTATTGGTGTAATCTCTTCAGCAACCACATCTTCTTTGGCCCCAGTTTTATTTGTGTTTTTCTGTCCAAACCACAAATTTTTAAAACTTATTTTCTTCTGCATTCTGCTTCTGATTCTCACAGTAAACCTGTGAAAATAATTTAGAGGAAGAAAGATTTATTTGGGGCTCATGGTTTCAGAAGTTCAGGCTATGGTCAACTGATCCCATTGCTTTGGACCTGAGGTGAGACAGAACATCATGGAGCATAACACAGAGAAGCTTCTCAGCTCATGGCAGCTGGGAGGCAAAGAGACAAAGCCCCACTTGCTTTTACAGTAAAACACTCCCCATCTCAATCCTCTGACAACCATAAATGTGTTTTTTGTTGTTGGGTTGCTTTTTTGTTTGTTTGTTTGTTTGTTTGGTTGGTTGGTTGGTTTTTGTTTTTTGTTTTCAAAGTTTTGCTTTGCAAGAATATCCTAGAGTCTTTAATAATATTCTTTTTCCTTTGAATATAATGCATTTGAAATCTGTCCATATTGTTGCATTTATCAATAGTTGGTGCCTTTTGATTAATGACTAACACTCCACCATACAGGGGTATCACAGTTTGTTTCTCCATTCCCAAACTAAGGGACATTTGAAATGTTTTCAGTTTGAAGTGATTATACATAAAGTCACTATAAACATTGACCTACAGGTTTTTGAGAAAACATAGTTTTTATTTCACTTCCCTCTGGTCATTTTGAAGATGGACAGAGGCCCAGAAGGTAGATTAGAGTTGAAGAAGATATATTACATCACTTTCTTTTCTTTTTTCTGTAATGCATAGTAGCTGCAATTGCTTTTTAAATTATAATTTGCTTTCTTCAGCATGGTTGAGCTGAATGCTGTACTCATTGATATGTGATAATGAGGAAGGATAACCCTTTTTAGATGAGTTGAACATTTTCCTTGAAAATGTTAGTTAACTGAAACCAGAATTTTGGGCTTAAACAGTTTTTGACTCCTGAAAATTATCTTACATGATTTTTTTTTCTGTGATTCTTCCATGTTGGAGTAAAAATTTCCAAAAACAAAACAAACAAAAATTCACTAGTAAAATTTACAGATGCAACAGTTCTCTTTCCTCCAAGCAAAATGTACATCTCTAACTCATTTGGGTTCATTATTTTCCTCATTAATGAACAACTAAAGCTGAAGAAAATTCAGTCTTATTACTAATGGGTATTGGTCTAATGAATTGCTTGCACAGACACACATCTATACCTAACCAACACTTAACTCACACTTCCTTTCCTAGAGAGATTGAAGTTTTTTTTTTTTTTCAGTAAATATGGTGAAGTGTGATGTAGTAATGGAGTAATTGAGAAAAAAAGTTCTCATTTGAAGCCGACTTCAATTGAGAAATTCTGCCTTAATATTGCTTGTGAACTAGCTAAGGGTCTGTAATCTAACCCGTCCATTATAAAGTAAAACATCCCAGTTCTTAAAAAGCACTATAAAGTAGTTTCACTGTGTGATTTCTATGCTATTCCTTTGAACATCATAATTGTCATTATTTATGTCACACCGCACGCTCTGCTGCTGGAAGTCTTTTCTTCTCCACTGACCTTCACAGCATGATTCTTTGATCTCCGTGTTGAAGGGAGAGAGGCAAAAGCCTTGAAGGGAGCTTTTATTACCAACCATGTGTGTTCTTAGAATGAGAGAAAAAGATTTTAATAGCAGCCATTGGCATGCCAGCTAGGAAGGCACTAATATTGACTCAGGGCTGGGGAAACAATGAAAGCCTTTATGGAGAGGATACACAAAGCTGCAGGGTATGGGCGAAGGGTGTGTGTGTGTGTATGTGTGTGTGTGTGTGTGTGTGTGTGTGTCAAAGGGGAATTTTTCAATGTCTTATTCCTATTTGAAAAGCAAGGCTCTCTCCAGACAGCAGCTTTACACTTCTCCACCTGGTGGCGCAGTCACCTTAATAACTGTGCTGCTGTTGCTGCTTTCACCACAAATGCTATTTTCTGTGCTGAGGATGTTACAGTGAATCATCAGCCAATGAACGAAATCCAATTCTGGGCAAAATCAGATAAAGCCAATGGAGCGGGAAAATGTTCATCCTCTAAGAGTCATCCACGTTTGGACATTTTCCAAAGTTCAAGGACACTGAGTTTGCCAGATGTTTCCCATATCTTTCCAAACCCTACCCAGCCCACCTCGAATGAAACTGACTGTCCCAGGAATCATGCAAAAATGATGCTCTCATGGGGCCTCAGCTTTGGAAAGTCTTTAAAGATGCATCAAATGGTTGAACCAACTGAAGAATAAGACTTTTTTCAAAGGATAGAAAATAAGATGCCATTAACAGGACTTTTAGCCCAACGAGGCCCTCAAATTTAACTTATCAAAAAATCAACACAGGCACACACTCTCCAAGAGGTGACTGCTCTTGGAAGACATCCCAGCTTTAAAGCCTTGTGCTTATTGATCACACCTACCAAGCACAATGAATGACTGTTGCCTAAGTCCTTCAAACACTGTCACCTTGCATTACAATTTCCTTACCTTAATATTTTACTTTGAGACAGAATGCAAAAAGTGCCTTAACCACCTCTGGTGGCTATTAGTTAATAGAGATATTGTGATGAACACTAAAATGCTACTGGTGAGTTTATATGGCTTCTGGAATATCAAAGTAAGAACATCATCACTTTTATTCTTCAGTGATTAACAGAAAAAAAGCACACAGTTGTCAGTGTCGTTAGGTGACGTAGTGTGAGAGGGAGGAGCTTCTATTTTTGAAACCAGAGGGCCTCTAAGTACCCAAATTATAGAATGATTTTCTATCAATAATTATTTCAGAAAAAGCCACAAAATATGTGCAGATCATGCTTTAGGAGACTGCTTTGAGAGCATGTAGATGAGAAAAAAAATATACCGTTCCTTCTCAAATTAACCCTAATCAGATCAGGTCACACAAAATGCAGCAAGCTGACATTCACTCTGTTCTTATCATATTTATATTTGCAATAGGAAATTTCGTTCTTCTGAGTGGTTCCATTTATTCTTCATTATGTTTTTTTGTTGTTGTTGATTGATTGTTTGTTTTTGTTGTTTGTTTTTGGTTACAGTAATACTAAAGCCCCGAGTCTTAATCATAAATGTCTCCAAGCGATAGCTGGGTCACATGAAAGGTCCCAGTCCCCAAAACTCCAAAATGTGGTTTTCAGATCTGAGTACAGATAAACACTGTTACTTTAAATGACTCTTTGTTGTCCTTGTGGTAGGAGGAGACCATTTCACAAATGTCTTTGAAATACCCTGACCTTAGGTTACAACGGGTTATCTGAGGTTTAGGTGTTGCACCCTTTATTTGAATCAGAGTCAAAAAAAAAAATTTCAGGGTGATTCCTTTCATGTTATCAACCCAAAGCCACCAAAACCCTGGCAGAAAATCTTTTAGTTCCATGTGACAGCTAGATAATACAAGACAAAGAATCAAGGGTCACCCAGCAAGTCGCACAGCAAAAGAGGAATTGAGATGTGAAATCGGTAACCACGAGTATGTGTTGCAATACAGTCTCAAGTGCTCAATAACAAAAGAGTATCAGCTGTCTTCCAAAGTTGATAATGTCTTTTTTTTTTCTTTAAGGATGAACAAAAATGAATTGTCAAGATTCATGGAAACGGTGGCATTGCAAACTCTTTCCCATTACCTGCCACCCTTCCCTAAATTTCTCAGGGCACACATAGGAAGGTAATAATCTCTGGAGTGCCACATGATTCAAAATAAGCCACAGGATGGTTTTCCAGTTCATAACTTGAAGTGCCTAAGTCTTCTGGTCTCACAAAGTTCTCGAATCTCGAGGGTTGCAGCACCCTTTGGCTCTTTTCTCTGAAGGCTTCTCTGAGCCAACTGTTTGGAGTCCATTTAATATTAATTCAATCCTCCAGAATTATGGGAACCCAAAGTCAATATGCATTCATGGGATTTAAGCTCCTGTGGATGGAATTTGCTCTGGCTCACTGCTCTGCCCTCAGCTGGTAGTACAGAACCTAGCCCCTAGAGGCTGCTATAAGCAGAAGTTAACTCATTGGTAAGCATTGGGGGAGGGGCCAAGGAGTGTGGAAAGGGGTATAGAAATGGCCTGGGTGATCACCAGCACCAATGCTGAGACACCAGCTCCCTGCGTCTATCAAGGGCCTGAAATTCCCTTGGTAGTAATGGCCCATTTGGTTTAAGGTGTTGTTTTCAGACCACTCACAGAAGAACCATGTCATCTATTGAATAGAATTGACATGGGGGCAGTTGACGTGACAAGATGTCCAAGAAGGGACATCTTCCAGAAGCAGAAAATTTTGATGGGTCCAACATAGAAAGCAATGATTAGAAAAGATTAGATTATGCAGAAATGTAAGCCCCTCCACTCTTAGGCTATCATGAATTCTCCAGAATTTTCTAGTTCAAATGGGAGAAAACCTGAATCAAGGGTTGCAAGGACTGGGATAGGTCCCACCCTTTATTCCACGGCCAACCTGGGGCATCATGACCTGTGGGTCAATCAGCACTGCCTGCAGGAGATCAGCTGGGTTAGAATGATTTTATTTGTCCTAATTTACATATAGCAAAGTGATTTTGAGTGATTTCACTCTAGATTCAAGAATTCAAAAAGAAGCAGACTCTCCCTCCCTGGATATTTTCTGTCTCTTTTCCTTTAATTTATCACCATAATGAGCACTTACACTATTCATTGCCTTTAGTAAGGACTGTAATGGAAGATGGATGGAACTAACAGTGTATTGCAGCCTCCCCTCCCCTCCTCCAGAAAATAAACCATTTCTGTATCTGCTGAGAGAAAAACACTCCTTTAAAGATATCTTGTTTCTTGTTTTTATTACAAACAGAAAACATAAACCATGACACTCACCATCTTGTATCTTGAAATATGAAAGTCAAGGGAAAACTAATTTGGGAAGAGAAATGAAGCTTTTTGCAGGAGAGATGAAACAGCGAAGTTGAAAGATGAATGTAACGTAGACAAATTGAAATCTAAAGTGGAAGTTAAAAACAACAGTAATCAAAATGAATGATAACACAGGAAGCCAGCAGGATGGGAATATCTGAGGCAGTAATCCTATCTGGTTCAACCAGATAAGACGGTTATCTTGCAGTTAGTGTTATTTCCTACCTCATGAACATGAGCACTCACTGTCACTCTCACAGAAAAATAAATAAATAAAATTTTAAAAAACAAGGCATCAAAATTTATGACTAATGTTATGTGTGGTTAAATTAACTCCATCATACTTTCAAGTGTAGACAGAGGGGTAGCTTTTACAGTCAATTGTTCAAGATTCTCAGCCTTGGAATATTTTAAACAATCCAAGAACTCAAGATTCTTCACATCCCCCCAGAAAGTTCCCCTCTCTATTAAACGCATATCTAGACAAATAATTCCACACCACCAGCACAAACCTGCATCTTGTTTTGATGCTATATCTTAGTGTAATATTAAAGCACAATTTTACATTAAAAAATTTTCTTACCTGGAGAATGCTGTAATATTATCAGCCAAGGTCTCCTGATCATTTGCCCCAGATCTATAATAGTCATATATAGACTTTTGAAGCACTGATTTAGCATGTTGTTCATAATCATCAATACAAACTAGCCGGGAGAACATTTTCCTAGCTTATTTCGACCTTGGTTGTTACTGGTTTTTGGTTGTTTATTTTTTGAGTATTGCCTTCTACACCCTGACAATTCCATTATTTGTCAATTATTAATAGACTTTTGTCAAAGTTCATATTTAGTTCTCTGTTGCTTACATCAAGTAAGCAAACATTATATGCTTAGACTTTGAAATTTAATTTGCAAAGGTTATCCACCAAAGAACACCTAAGCCACAAGAAGTTGTGATTGGGGAGGCAGAAGGAGGCAATGAAGTGTCTATCACATTGAAAAAGCAGAGAAATGAATAAAAAAATAAGGACTTAGTATTTATGTGAAATCACTTTTGGTTTAGTTGTGCCTATGGCTGATTCTTCTACGTTACCTGCCTTTGGTCTTTGCTTTGTTCCCAGAACAGGCCCACTCATTTTCCTTCCACATTTGGATCATGTACATATTATATGAAAATGAAATACACTTCTACCAAATATGAAATTTAGCTATAAACCTTTGGCTTTAACACGGAACATTATGGCCACATTCACAACTAATTCTTAAAAAAAATATTTGGAAGGGATATAGGGAAGTGTCATCCCAAAGGACAATGTGATCTCAACCTAAAATTTCACCCAATTACAGAATATGTGATGAAGGTTTGGATCAGCAAGATGTGATTAAGAAAGCAATTCCTTTAACATCATGCCTGTGTTTCAATCTAGGAGCCTTTACTTTGAGTTGTTCCCATCTCTTCAACAGCTGAACTCCAACTGCTTACAACAGTATGAGAATTTTCTTCTAAATTTGGAGCCTGCTTTTCCATCCACATGACTGAAATGCTTAGTGTTATGAAATCAATATCTCATGGAACAGCCTTCAATCATGAACTTATGGGAGATGGTGCATAAATACCATCTCAAATACCTCACTCCTCTAGTGGGATCATTCCTCTGTTCTGATTCTATGACACAGGCTGCAGTTACCCACAGTGAGTTGCTTGAAAATCCAGCGGTAGTGAGTGCTTTCCTTCCAGTCTCACTGCCCTACCCCTTATCAATGCTCTGTCCACCTCCCAAACAAAACCCTTTTATTTGAATGCTTGTCTCACAGTCTTCTTTTGGTGAAACCCAAACTAAGACAAGGATAAATATTAACAACTATTTTGAGGGTTGACTGTCATGAGTGAAGGGCATATCATTATTGAAACACTTAGCATGTGTGAGATATGTAATAGATATTCCCTGCTCTTATTGTTTAGATAGAGTTTGTAAGTATTTTTTTAAAGAGTTTTGCTTAATACCAATTATGTTAAAACAAATCCTTAGCATGCAAGAGAATGAAAAAAGAGATTCTTGGGCTTTTATGACATCATTGCTGTTCTGCAAGTCCATTGGTTCCTGAGTATTTTCTTGTTACATTTGCAATTAGTTCAATTTATTTTCTATGCCCTCAAGAATAATGCCTTCCTGAAGTAATATGGATTTTTATATCTGGATCTATTGAACAATTGTCTTAACTTGTACTTTATGAAATTCCATAGAGTAAATAGGATAGGACGTAGAATCATAGGGTCACACACTGGGTGAGGGTCTTCTAAGTATTTTGTAGTGCGAAAAGCATCCAAGGTGAAAAGAATTACTAGGATTTGGTATGTAATCTGTAATACAGTTTTGACCTACCTGTGGCCACAGAGCAGAAAGAGTCCAGTCAACTATCATGTAAAACTCCTGCTCTGTGCATCACCAAACAGAGAAGAGGCAGGATGTGGACCAAATTCACTTGTACAACTAACAAAGCAACTAGAAACCAAAGATGCTGGTTCGATAGCAGTTCATTGGACAAAGTGGGAATGAAATAAGCACCAAAACTATAAGCATATCTAGGCCTTTCCCAGCTTTAAGGAAAAACATAATTTTTAAATTGATTTTTTTAAAAATAAATGACAGTGGAATGCATTATAATTCTTATTACACATATACAGCACAATTTTTCATACCTCTGGTTGTGTATAAAGTATGTTGACACCAATTCATGTCTTCATTCATATACTTTGGATAATGATATCTATCACATTCCACCATTCTTGCTAATCCCTTGCCTCCTCCCTTTCCCTCCCACCCCTCTGCCCTATCTAGAATTCATCTGTTCCTCCCATGCTCCCCCCCACCCCACTATGAGTCAGCCTCCTTGTATCAGAGAAAACATTCGGCATTTGTGAAAAACATAATTTTAAAAAGGAAATGAGTTTTGATTTAATCAAACACGTTTTGTTTGAATTATTTATTATTTAGTTAGGATTGACGTTAATTATACCTATGTTGATTCTAAAGTTTACAAATGCTTACTTAGTGATAAATAAAATGAGATACAAAAATTGCTATTAAAGGGCTCAATTCCCAGCACAAAAAAAGGAAATAAAACATTTTTAATTTAAAATTGCTACTGGGGCCAGGCACCGTGGCACACACCTGTAATCCCACCAGTTCAGGAGGCTGAGACAGGAGAATTGCAAATTCAAGGCCAGCTTCGGAAACTTGGCAAGGCCTTAAGCAATTTAGTGAAACACTGCCTCAAAACTAAAAATTGGAAAAAAAGAGCTGGGGATGTAGCCCAGTGGTTAAGTGCCCCTAGGTTCAATTCCTGGTACCTAATAATAATATTAATAATATAAAACAAAAATAAGAATGTAAAAAACCTGTTGATAAGATAAACAAGTTCCAAATAATTTATTTTGACAATTAATAAAGCCATCATGAAAGCTGATTCAAGGAATCTCAATTGCTATTGAGTATAGATTCAAAATTTGCAAACTAACCATAATCTTTTATTTACATATTCCATCACTACCAATTATTAAAAGTTAATGTTAGCTGTTATTGAAAGTTGCATCTTGCAACTAATATCATTGGGATGAACAGGCAGTTTGGTGTTCTATGGTAAAACTTCAGCAGGCCATGTCCTGGTACTACTGAGGAAGAGAAATAAGGGCCAGCATTTCTCAAAATGATTGGCCTCCCAAGAAGACTGATAGGAACAGGCAGTCTCAGGCACTAGCCTGAAGGAGAAATTATGGCCATTGGTGTGGCAAGAATCATCAGATGATGCTGACATGTAATACTGTTTGAGAGCCAGAATTTGGGCAAAAATGGGGAACCAAGAAGTATATTGAAAGAGGCTTGAATTTAAAAAGAACGAACAAGCCCCCCACTCTTCTTCTATAGGAGGGCATCTCATCAGTTTATTTGGAATAACATCTTAGTAGATGGAAATGCAATCCTCACACTGCTTCACTCATCTCTCAGTGGAAGGACAAAATGAAGTAGTTGGTGTTTAAAACAGATCTTGTTAATTTGTGATGATTACGTTCCGGAAATATCTCACATTCTTTTAGAGACAATGCAATCTTGTAAACCTCCTCTGGAGGCTCGGTGAAGTGAGATGCTTAAGCAGGACCCAGGGGACAGCAATCTCATGTCTTGTTCAGGCTGCTAAGGGCTGCATGTGTCACAATTGTTCCCTCCTCCACTCCCTAATTTGAGAATCAGATAGTAAATTATGCACATGACATCTTCTTAGTTCAGGTTCACCCCCTTTCACAGTGGCCAAAAGACTAGGGTTTTGTTTGTTTGTTTGTTTTCCTGCACTGGACTGAGTAGAATCTCTACTTCCAACCTTCCTTAGCATCCTAATAAAATCTTAGGCAGAATAATGTCCCAACATCTCCACAACTGTGGGATGGTTTCCAAGCCACAGGGCTCTCTTGCAGAACTCTCACCTGATGCTTAAACTCTTAAAGCAAAACTCTTAAAAGAAAAACTGAAGCATGAGCTCTGAGGAATCACCGAGATCTCTCTATCTTTGTCAGGGCACTCATTGTCACTTAACAGGCAGTTTAGACTGTTGCTTGAAGATGTCTTGTTTCCAGCTTTTATCCTTTTACAAAGCTTCTTGTCTTAAATGAGAGAGGTTTGGTGGAATCTTAGTCATTTCCACCATCCTACACACTGGAAAAGGCTAAGTTTTACAATTACCCAGCACCACTGACAGGCAGGCATGGGGTACCCTGGATGGCTGGAGAGAGTGCCTCTGACCCGTAGGTGGACCATTTTGTTGTGGTTTAATGTATATTTCCCTGTTGATTTACAATTTTGATCATCTTTTTACTGACCTTTTATTTTCATTGACCTTTTATTTTCCCACTTTAGTGAAATCTTTGGCCATTTTTTAAAATAGAATTCTGGTTGTTATTGATTAGTAGGTTTTCTTTATATATTTTGGCCATAGGTCCTTTGTGGTTATGCCCGGGTAAATTACACTTTTACTAAGCTCTTGACTTGCCTTTACACACTAATAATGTCAGTGTCAGCCTCAAATCTGCATGATTGTGAGCTTGTGGTTAGAACTTCTGTTTTCTTTCTCTTTATTTTGGCCTCCCTTTTCCCCTTCCTCATTCCCTCCCTTCCTTTCTTCCTCTTTCCTTCATCATTTTTGGTGGTGTGGGAGATACTGGAGACTGAACTCAGGGGCACTCAATCACTGAGCCACATTCCCAGCCCTATTTTGCATTTTATTTAGAGACAGGGTCTCACTGAGTTGCTTAGCATCTCGCTGTTTCTGAGGCTGGTTTTGAACTCGCGATCCTCCTGCCTCAGCCTCCAGAGCTGCTGGGATGACAGGTGAGCACCCAGCTTTGTCCTCATCTTTGACTTTTTTTGTCTTCTTTTACTTTTTCCCTTTCTTCTTCCTCCTCCTGATTCTCCTTTTATTAATTCTCTCTTTAACTTTCCTTTCTCTCCCTTTCTCCAATCAGAGCCCAGTCCTAGACAGGTAACTTACTTTCAGCTAGTTGAATTTTCTTTTTCTGGTTTATACTCTATAAGCATTGTCCTTTGAGGTCCTGGCTCTGAGCTGGGATTAAAGGGTATGAGAGTACTTACAGACTTCTGGGAAAGGTTCCCTCTTTTATTCTCTGCAACAATATGACTTGGCAAGCAGTCCCCTGGGGTGGATGAAGGCTGATAGGAGGGGTGCAGAGGGTTGACTTGTGTTTCCACTACTGTGAGTTAACAACCCTCTGAGTATTGGTTTATAAAGTGATAAATAGGATTTGCCTGCAGTTCCTCCAAGGTCCAAGAGGCCATTAAAAACAGAGCCCCAATACCATATTGGGTTCAGCACATGTTCCTGAGGTAAAGGTGGCTTCAAGATGCTATTCTGTGGGCTCTTGCTCTCACAGATTTTGATCTGTTTAGTCCTTATTACTTTAAAGGGATTGATGCCTTTAGAAATGTGTTTGTTATATTTAAAGTAACTTTCCATTATGTTCAGCAGAGTGGTTGAATTGGAAGAGTTGAAATCCCTTTATTAGCATGAAAATAAGCAACCAATCATTTGACTACTAACTAGTGCTCACGAATTAGCAGGTTTTTTGTTTGTTTGTTTGTTTGTTTTTATTATCCCACATACAGTATTTCCCATGGACCATCCCTTAAAGCAAGATCTTCCAGAACTCTATTTCCTGGGGGTGCCCTTCAGCATCTCATCTTTGTACAGCATTCTCCATAGCATGCTACTTAAAAGAGGCTCAGCAGATGGGGAACTTTCTGCTTTTTGTCACTTATCAGCTTGTTATTGCTTTTAGTATTTTTACTGATTTGTTGTATTTTTTGGCTCCTTGAGAATACCCCTTACTTTGTCATTCCAGTTACACCCTGTAAAGTATGCTTATAACATTTTATCTCACATCTGTAGTTTTGTGAAAGACGTTTTAGTTAAGTGAGTCCATGTATCTCTAATGATGACTCTTTAAATATAAGCCTTCTCTGATACAGAAATGTAAATGCTTTATATAGTCAAACATATCATAGCATTACTGATGAGCTTTTTAGTCTCATTTTTTAAAGCTCCCAGAGGCCTTAAAGGCATTCTCCCATGTTTTCTTTCATCTGGAACTGATCTTTGTGAACTGGGGTAGTTGCCATTTTGCTTTGGTAAGTTAAGTGGACCAAATGTATGACTCAGGAAATGTATCAGCTCCTCCCTTTCAAGGCACGGTAGTGAGACCAAATATTCTGGTTCCCTTGTGGACAGGGCCAAGCTGGTTTGAGTTCTCGGCAACGATTTGTCAGTGTATGGGACTTTCAAATTGGGGTTGGAGCACAGGATCCTCAATGCAACGCCTTTCCTAGATGTGTTTTCCTTGGCAGAGTAGCCAACTCTATCCTAATGCTTGCCACAGTATCAGCCTGGGTAATGTCAACCCCAGGCATCACATTGTGTGATCTCAAGTTATATCATTGTCACTATAAGTAACATGACAATATGTACATATATATGCATATATATGTTGCTCTAAGTTACATAATATATGTCAATGTTTTATATATGTATATACATGCACACATATACACACATACATACTCACATACATACATACATAATTCCTAAGGTAGGAATTAATTTAGTTTTCAAAGCAAATAACCAGTGTCTCACCATCACTTGCTGGATAACCCATCCTTCCCCACTCATTTAATAATAATATTCATTAAAACACAATTGTTCACACTCTATGACCAATAAAACCTAAACCTCTCCTTTTAGTTTACAAAAGACTAACATTATGAGGATATTTCTTGCATAGATATAAAGATATTTGCAAGGTGAATAATGAAAGCAGAAGGGTTATAGATGCTAGACATTATGGGGTTTGTAAGCAGTGAATGGGAAGGTAAATGAACAGTCTCCTAAGGAAGCTATTCTAAAAACACAAGTGTAGTTGGGACCAGTGAGCAAGAGGGGAAAGAGCAATAATGAAAGGTCACACTCTCTGATTTTGGAGATTAGGATTCAGAATCAAAATGACCTTCAATGGTACAATTTTATTTAAATTGTAGTCTTCTGCTTGGAGGAAAAGCCCTCCATATTTAAAAAAAAGACAATTTCTTTAGGTTAATCACTTGATTCTAGGGAAGAATCCACAAGACAGGGAAGATAGCTCTGCTGAAAGGCCGTAGTAAAAGGGAATCACTGTGCTTGGATGCACATCCCAGAACAGATGTGCCTTTAGGGTCAGGCACGGTGTTCCATTAGGTTTTTTTTAACTAGTACCTGACCAGTTTTGGAGTGTAATGGATGCCTATTAATAGCATGTTTTTTTGTTTGTTTGTTTGTTTGTTTTTTGTTTTGGTAAACTATTGCTGATCACCAAAGGCTAAATTTAAAAGGCTATTTCAAATGAAAATTTTCTTTTAGCATATTTGAAAACCAGAAAATTGTTAAGAATGACTCTTATGAAAGTTTTCAAAATAATATTTTTATGTCAAATGTGTTCAGGAACCAGGCTATTTTTTTCAAAGCAAATGGACTTGAGAAAAGGATCCTTCCCCTCTTCTTGTTGATAGACATAAAAATAATAAGAATATTAACTCAGTTTTTTAAAGATATGTAAAATGCTTTTTTTATATACTGATACTTCAACTCCATTGTTGAAATATCCATTATGGTAAGCAAAGGTAGGTGCCCAACCACAAAGGAGAGTGCATAAGAAGGAAAAAAAAGTTTATCTTCCAATTTATTATCACTGAGGGAATTGTTTACCGGAAATATTCTTTTTCTAATTTTTAACTGTTGATGGCTGTTATGGTTTAGATACAAGGTCCCCCAGAAGCTGATGTATAAGACAATGCAAAAGTTTTCAGGGGTGAAATCATTAGATTATGAAAGGTGTAACCAGATCAGTGGATTAATCCACAGACATAGATTAACTAGGAGGAAACTGTAGGCAGGTGGGGTGTGGCTGAAAGAATTAAGACACTGGAAATATGCCTTTAGAGTATATGTTTTGTCCCTAGTGAGCAGAGTTCTGCTTCTTTGTTGTTAGGTCCTGAGCTGCCACAGTTATACACATCTACCATTATGGTCTCCCTTACTTTTGGCCCAGAGCTATGGAGGAGTCAGCTAACCATGGAATGACACTCTGAAACCATGAGCTGAAATAAACTTTTACTCCTCTAAATTGTTGCTGTCAGGCATTTGGTCACAGTAACAAAAAGCTGACTAAAACAGTGGTGAATTGTTCAGTGTGGGAGTTAAGATCAACATATATTAATTATGTGAAAATTGATTGTCCGTTTTTTAAAATCTTAATAGAACTCATGAATTTACACATTATAATTCATAGACTATAATAATATAGCCTCATTGCCTTGTCTTACAAAAAAATCCATTCAATATAATATCATATTGACATATGTGCATATTATGATATGCATATTGCATATCATATTGCATAATATAATGTCATTGTAATATATATAAGCTCACTAACAAAAGTTATATAGACCTTAAGCTAAGACAAAAAAACATGTGGGGTCCAAATGGCATGAAGGGGGATGAAAATAAGAAATAAATTTCTCTGTATTTAGTGGTGCTACATGGGAAATGCCATCTGATTTACATGAAATTGCAATTTAACTTATATATAAGATAAGCTAAAACCATGGCTAAAAGTTAAATGCATAAATATTATAGTATCTATAGAGATAGTAGAAATCATTGAAAGTCTGGGTTAATTCCCCAAAAACCTCCTAAATGGTGATTCATGTTGTTTTGTTTTCTCTTCCATAAATTTATTGGGATGGCTGTATGGATACATGTTTTTGTATATTCTGTAATGTTGATATTCAAGATTAAAAGAAAATTTTCAATTTAAGGTTAAAATCTCATAAAGGTGGGCTTTTAGCAAATAGAAATTTTTAATATAAGCAAATATTATCTATGAGGACAGGGAGGAAACTAGGAGAATAATATTTACAATGGTAAACCATAGTTTCTAATGTCCCAAGTGTTGAATGATTCTTCTTGATTTCCCTTGTAAAATATACACAATGATACTCACAGACCTGGGGAAGTAGCTCATTGGTAGAGTATTTTCCTAGCATATGTATGGCCCCAGACTCAAGCCCCAGTACCACAGGGGAATAAAGAAGGAAGACCTCAGACCTTACAGTATCTTAAGCTGGGAATAAATAAGGTGACTATCAACCTCTAAGCCAAGTAACTTGGCTTTTAGAAATTGCAGAAGTAGTTTTCTATTCTGTTCAAGTGGATGGATACAAGACATTTTCTGATGCTGAACGCCTACTTCTCTGATGGGATATTAACCTTTGCCACCCTGCCAGGGCAATGCTAACATGATTTTGTCCTGAATAATGGATTTTTTTTTCCTTAAATAAACTCATTCAAAAGTTGTTAGTTTTTTAAAAAGACTCAATCAATTGAATGAGACCATCACTATTTTAGCAATCTCCTGATTATTAAAAACAAATCAAAATGTTCCCAAGTTCTATAGGTTAGTACAAATATACCTTATGCCAACAGCTTCATTATAATCAGGGAAAAAAGCTGCTTTTCAACTTCTATATAGCATTTATGTGAAGTCTATCACTCAGGACACTACAGAAATATAAAAGTAGTAATTTTCCAAGTGTATGATTCTTTATGTCTCCCTAGCCCCAGCAAAAAGGCAAATCACAGGTTTTGCATGGCTGTCTTCCTTTCCAGGTTGAAGTGAGACCATTTTATAATGAAACCTTATGGTTCTTTTCTTTGTTAAGCTCTCCTTTACCTATTGTAGAATAACTCCTGAAAATTAGATATACATGTGCTTAACTTTCCTATTGTACTCCTTGTTTCAGAGAAAGAAAAATCACACACAAAAAGGTAGGTTTTCTGAAAGGTTGAAAAGAATATGGTGAATTTGCAACAGAAAGAAAATTAGAAAAAATATCCACCTTGACATTCTTGGTATCAAATAGTTTTCAAATTATTATTTAAAGCAATAGTCCCCCTTCAACTTCTCATGTTCCTTTTGAAAATATAACTATACATTGTCTCTGGTTTTTTTTCTCCCAAGACCTTAGCCCACCAGCTTCTAACATTTTCTCCTCTCCTAGTCTCCACATTCATCTCCTCAGTGAGACCATAGTTAGACAACTTTAGGAATCAAGCCAACTCACAACTCTGCCCTTTTATCTTAATAGGATTTTCCAGAAATCATGTGGATAAAGATCATACCAATTATTCTGCTTTTTCAGCTCTCAGTAACAGGAAAGTGTCTGTTAATGAGATTTCGGTATTGATAGACATCAACATTTTCCAGAAAGAAAATGGCATCATTTCCAATGTGCAGGAAGCAATTTCTCAATGGATAGTCAGGTTCAAAAAGCACAGGAAATATAAAAATGAAAGACTTAAAAATTATGGTCATGCAGGCAGCTTGTTTATTTTAACCAATATATTTCTAAACAAAAATGAAATGTGTTTTTATGATTCTTGCAGTCTGGAGTCCATACCTACTGGGGCAGAAAATCAACATTTAATAATGTTAAATAATTTCTGCCCATAGAGGATATGTAAGTTCTCAAAATGTTTGGATACATATAAAATGAGCAGTACCTGGAATTCAAGTTCAACCAGTGAGACACATAATCTTTGTGTTGCCTTTTTCCATATCCCTTGATTGGCATGTGTAGGAAGGCAGCAACTCCTAAAGAAACTGGGTTTTGTGGGTCATTAATAAATGTTCTCTCAGAGAAACTAACTACATGTAGGAACAAAAAATAGCTTCAATGAAAAATTATGATTATTGAGACCACAGACTCCAAGCTTATTGGATTCTAGTCTCTCATTGTCTTTGAGCAATTTTACAACTCATAAATTAGAGAGAGATCTGATGGAAATGCAAACTAACGCAAACATTACATCCACAGGAGTAGTTTAACCCAAGAATTTCATCTTGCATGATCACTCACACAGATGCTCATAATGAAAACTAGAAAACATTACTAATTCTTCTCTTTACCTTTCACTGTCCACAACTTGTCCAGTAGCATTAAATTATATGCCAATTCCCCCATTAAATGATACATGTATTTAACCATCCTGGCCGAAGCCATCACCCTATCTCTCTTGAAGTGATAACCAGAGGATAAACTTCAGAACTTAAGTCAAATCATGGTTTGCCCTGCTTTCCACCCTCCAATGCCTTTTCATCACACTGAGAATAAAATCCACCTTTCCTACAGGTGATTTTTACTTATTAAATAGTCTTTTCCTCTCTCTCTCTCTCTCTCTCTCTCTCTCTCTCTCTCTCTCTCTCTCACACACACACACACACACACACACACACGGCATTCATCTCCAACTGTTGTTCTTCTTGCTTATTTTTGCTTGAAGATATCAAACTTATTCTATCTTCAAAGACTTCATGATCACTCTCCCTTCTCCAAGTAACACTTTCTAGAACTTTCCATGGCTGACTCATTACTCAAAATCTATTGAGAGAAGCCATACTGGACCATCCTATTTAAAAGTGTATCTTCCTTCCAGAGCCCTGACCTTTTCCTTCTTTATTTTCTTAATTACACATATGAAAATCTGAAATTATATCACATATCCATGTGTCTATTATTATCATTGCCCCCATACTAAAACATCAACTCCTAGAAATCACAGACTCATCTTTCACAGTTGACTTGTCAATGTCCACAACTGGGTGTGGCTTAAAGGATGCCATTGTGGCCTGAATAAAATCCTCCTCTACCACCATTGGGTCACTTCTCATTCTAGAAACTGTGACTATGTTACCTTAAGTAGCAAAGGGACTTTCCAGATGGGATTAAATTAATGATTTCAAAATAGGTATATTATCCTTGATTATCTGGAAGGGCCTTAAATGTAATCAAAGATTTTTTATGAGAGGTAACTATATCAATGATGATCTGGTGATGAAACTGAAAATGAGAAGGGAGGAGACAGAATTCTGGCAGCCTCTAGAAGCCGGAAGAGGCAAGGATGCATTCTGCCATCAAGCCTCCAGAAGACAATAACCTCCAGACACTGTGATGTTAGCACCTGTTATGGTTTAGGTGGGAGGTGTCCCTCAAAAAGCTCACAGATGAGACAATGAAAGAAGGTTCAGAGAAGAAATGGTTGGGTTGTAAGCATCTTAACCCAATCAGTGATTTAATCCCGATAGGGATTCACTGAGTGGTAACTGAAACGGTAGGATGTGGTTGGAGGAGGTGGTAATTCCAGTGTGTTTTTGGTGTGTATATTTGTATCTGGAGAGTGGAGTCTCTCTCTCTCTCTCTCTGCTTCTTGATCACCATGATGTGAGATGTTTCCCTCTGCTATGATGTTCAGCCTCATCTTGAGCCATGAAAAATGGAGCCAGCTTTCTATGGACTAAGACCTCTGAAACCCTAAGCCCTCAAATAAACTTTTTCTGGTCAAATCCTTTAGTCACAGCAACAAAAAAAGCTAAGTTAAAATGCCCCATAAGACCCATCATTTCTGACCCACAATTTTTAGCTAATAAATGTTTGTGTTAAGCCACTAAGTTTGTGGTCAATTTGTTTTAGCAGCAATAGCGAACAAATACAGATGCAGTCAATAGGAATTCACTTAATGAGTCCACTTAATAGAGGAATATAATACTTTGGAGGGAGGTTGTATATTAAGAACTTTTAGGTCTTGTCTGTTAGGCTCATGAGAGTGTATGTAGAAAGCACTTTATATAATCACTCAATACTTACCAAATGTTATTATTTTTATGTTTTATAGTTCAAGGGAAGTACGAGCCCTCTGTTCCTTATCTCTCGCTGTACATTAAAACCACTTGAAGAAGTATAAAATGCTCATGCTGTACCTCCTAACAGCAAGGACCAGCTACATAAGTTGCAGGACCTCATGTAAAAAGTATAGGGCTCCTTAATCACAAATTATTATAAACTTCAAAATAATAAAACAGCCTAGCACTTAAATCAAGCTCTGAGTTCTTGTAGGGATGACTGCACACATCATGTCCCCCACAGAGTTCCCTTTATCCAAAGCATTCTGAAATAAGTTGTATGGGCTTGTTTTAAATGTCAAGTTATTCTAGTGTGAAACCACAGTTGAGTACAACTGATGTAGTTCAACAATAGCTTTCAGTAAGTTGAAAACACTGAGACCCTTTGGTGGTACACCAGAATATCTCTAAAACAAATTTTAATGAGACAAAATCAAGCTTTTTTGCTTACTATGGTATGGCAGAGTGCTACCTCAAAGAAGTCTTTATTGCACCTCAGATGAAGGATGGCAAAACTGAAATATTTATTAAAATTCCAAGTGACTGAAGCCTTGGTTAGTTAGGATTGGGTAAAGATCAGAATGCAATTGTACAAGATCACAAGATTCTTCTATTTGAAGAATCTGGTGGGTCTTTTAGAAGGTCCCTGGATAGAACATACAGTTATTTGTCACTTTTATTTTCCTGGGCAAGTGTTTTCTGGAAAAATTATGATGACAAACACAGTATGGAATAATAAAGTGAAGTTAATTTAGACTTTAGGCAGTGTAGACATGCTGGATTTGCTCCAGGAAGGTGAAATGTCTTGCTCAGTATTACACAAGTAGTGAGTGAGTCAAGATGGACCCTGAAGGTTCTGACTCAAAAGTAATGTTCATACCACCTTCCAGGGTGCTTCTGCACTTAGACTTGTGTAGGAGAGAGCAATAAAACAAAAGAAATGTGTGGAGCTTTTAACATATGTTAATCTAGACAACAGAGTAGATTTTACTAAAATTCTTTCCAGAGATAAAAATAATTATTTGTGATTCTGAGTTTTGTTAGCTGGAATTACTGGACCATGTAGGGTCACTAAATTTAGACAGTTTATATTCCGGCAGTGAATCTATAGGCCTTCATATTTGTGATGTGACACTTATCACATCTTGGATTAAATTATTACCCAAATCAATAGTGCATATTTGGTATGAAAGCCAAATGCATGAACAATGGAATAAAGAAGTGGGAACTGAAGAATGGTTTTTTGAAATAACTCCAGAAAGTCAGAACAATGTGGTTGAGGCTTTGATAATATGAAAACTGACTTGGTGGTGGGTTGCGGGTAGGGAGATGCATGTTTCCAATTAGAAAATCAGACTGAAGGAGCAAATTTGATGTAGTAAACTTGAGATTCTCTTCAGAAGCAAATCTTCCCTGTGAAATTGCAAACTGTATATTATCTTTGAGACAGCTTCAATAGCCATCTGATTTTTTAAAGACATTATAGTACACTCTTAACAAAGAAAAACAGCCTATGTCAATACCACTTGGAACCGTCAAAAGCTGTTGCCTTGCTCCATTGGTGGTGAATGGTTTCATTCCAGGGGGATCTGGCTGCTGCCATGGAAGTCAACTTCAAGCCAACTTTGTAGCAGTCCCAGAAACTTGAGAAAATTCTGGAAAAATATGCCAATGAAGGTCCAAATAAAAAAGCTTTGAGTTGTGATTAGAGCAGTCCACTAAAGTGATACAAAGGCACAGACACAAAATTAAAGAGGTGCAGCACCTACCATCCTACTCCAAGGATGACTTATGCAGGTAAAACTAAAGAGGCTGAAATTAATGTAATGTTTGGTGGAAAGGATGTGCTCATATGTGGCTGGGAGAATTCCTGAGGTGGAATGACTGCAAGATGTGACTCATGAGCCCTGGCCACTCCCCTGGGTGAAGTAGATAGGTGAGTGAGCCACAATTTGCTACATTCTTAATCCAAGAGCAAGAATTTTTAGCATTAAAGTAGCTGACCAACCTGAGGAGGCAATAGAATGGATAGCAACAACCTCAAGAACCATCTCATGGGGCCCATACTACATTCCTTGAGCAGATTTAGGGAACTGGGAGTGATAGCAAGCATAATCCATCTTATTCAGATCTTCTTAGGTAAGCATAAACAAGGTCCAAATTCCTTCAGGATCCCCTACACACACACAGTTCTTCTTGAAGAATTGGCACCAATTTGACTGCAGTACAATAGGTTTCCTATGGTGAGGAATCTAAAAGAATCCAACATGGGTGAGTCCATAGGAGGATCACCCCAACCTGCCCAGACAAATCTGGAGGGCTGAAAGTGTCCAACACTTGCTTCTGTTGTAGAGAAGGAACTTCCAGAGTAGTCTCCACCATGAGGGTGCTTAAAAGCAATATAAGCTTTCCTTACACAAGGAACAGGGACTGGAGGAAACTGAAGATTCTCTGAATTGGGGAGAGGGTATGAGTGTGATTAAATCCTGAATCTGTTAAGTAGGCCTTCAGGAAATTTTCCATTTTCTATCTACAGTGTTTGTGGAGAGGACAAAGATGAATTTTGGCAGAGGGAACTAGTCTAAAAGTTCTATGACAAAAGCCTGGCAAGAATTCTGATCTGGCCAGCATAAACTAAATATGTCAGATAAGGGCTGACAGATGGAAAATGTAGTAGGTATACAGGGACAAGTCCTTTGGACACATGGATATGGAAGGCCTCCTACCCTTTTCCTCTCTCAATAAAGGAGAATTCTGGCCATCGTCTTTGATATTTAGTACTTTCCTGGAGATCCACGGTTTTGTTGTACAGCAAGATGAACCTTAGAAACACAGACAGTATATTTATATCTATGTCAGAAAGGATCTGTGGAAAGAGGATCTTCCTTTAGAGAAAGTAAAGAAGAGAGTTAGTAGTAAAAGGAAAGTGGCTAGGGAGAAGAAAACAATTGGTGCTGATACTTTGGGGGAACACCACAAAGAATTTTTAGGGAGAGAATAAAAAATATAATGAGGCAATACACTAGTTTGGGGAATGAATAGCTTCAGGGAATAAAAAGAGAGAATTATAATAATATTTAGAAAATCATTTACACTTTCGATTTCTGGATTATAGTCCTTTGAATGCAATAATCCACAGATACGGCTATCTGAGCCTCAGAATTTAATTAGTATCTGGCATCCTACCTCATAGCAAAAAAAAAAAAAAAAAAAAAAAAAAAAAAATCATCCAACCTAAGAACACAATCATCACCAATTAGCTTCCTCCCAGTATTTACACTGGCTTCCAAGATCATTTTATTCTGATTTCAGGAGTTGGATAGATAAAGGTTGAGTGTTGATCTCTGATGGATCTGTTTATTTCTGGTTCATCCTTATTCTTAACATTACTTGTTTCAGAGACCCAACCCAAATGAAAGGGTCTCATAAACCCTTCCACTCTTAACCAATCCCTGTCTCCTCAGCCACGGGATACTCTCAAAAGCATCCCTAAGCTTATCAACACTCCCCTATTTCTCCACTTAGAAAGAGCAAATGCCATCAGGAGAAAAATAGCCATGAATGTCAGGATAACCCCTTGCTCTTTGATATCTTGTAGACTCTAATGCCATATAATACAAAATATATACATGCATATTTATATTGCTTCTAAAGCAATTTTTCACGTTGTTCTCATTGAAAGAGCTAGTTAAAATCCTCTGCCTCCTGATTAATGATGTGGAAGTTTCCTATTAATATCATTGTAGATATGAGACACAGAAATTTTAGGTAACATGCTTAAATTCAGATCCATGACAAGCTGTGGACCTAGACTCAACCCCAGGAAGATCTGTTCCAGTGTCTATTCTCAATCATCAGCTACTTGCCTGCTAGGGAAATATATGTTGCTTTCTAGCGTTTCCAAAACAAATCATGGAAAGTCCTGAGGAATATATTTCTAACATTATGGTATTTCTCCCAAAGGTGATGATGATGATGATCATCATCATCATCATCATCATCATCATCCAGGGAATGTCTCAGTCAAAATGTTCAAAGGATCAGTTACATAGAAACATTGTATATACCTGACAATAATAGAACTTATGGGTAATATGTTCATATAATAATAAAATTAAAAAGTATTGAACCAATATATACAGAATGAATGAAACTCAAATACATTATTTTGAAAAAAAAAAAGGTACCTTTTTATATTTCATACTCCTTTCAGGTTTCTAAAGTTTTTCCAAAAAAAAAAACTATGATGTTTCTATAATAATTTTGTTTCAAGAATTTAGACGTCTAATCGGCCCTCTGATGAACTGCTTCCTTGTGTGATTTGTAATTGTTATGGTTTGGATACGAAGTGTCCTCAAACTCATGTATTGAAGGCTTGGGTCCCCAATGCAGGTATGTTTAGAGGTAGGGCTTTTGAGAACTGATTGAAATGTGAGGGCTGACTTCATCAGTAGATTAATCCACTGATGATCTATGACCACTGGGTGGTGATAAAAACTGTAGGCAGTTGAAAGATATTGGTTCCTGGGGGTATTTCCTTAGGGGGACTGTACCTTGTCCTGGCCTTCTCTCTCTCTCTCTCTCCTTCCTCACCTCAGGTCTAAAATGTTGTAGGCAACCTACAATTGACCAAAACGTCAAAAAATTTTTTTAAATTCTTTCCTCTTCTAAGTTTCTCTTGTCAGCTATTTTGGTCACAGATAAGAAAAGCTAATACAGTAATTTTGGATTGCGAATTCATCTTAAATGGGGTTTTACTTATGCGAATCTTTAAGCCAGGATGGGGATGTTTCAAAGAGTAGTTTTGTTGCTTTCACCTATATGACCTCACCTGCTGCTCCATTAGCCTTATAATTTCTGTTTTGAGACTATGGAACTATTCTCAAACTGCAAGTTTTATAAGGTCACACCCATGATTATAATTTCTTAGAGAGGCCTATTGTGTATCAACACATACACCAGGCTAAGAAAGGTTTTCTTGTGCTAGTGAACAGACTTGTTTTGCCAAGTATGTAAATGGGATATTATTTAAATTCCAATATCCCATCTTGAGGCAGCCAACACCTTTTATCCTCTAACCACGTGGCCAATAAAACGTATATTCTGCTATTTCCTAGGGCAACAGCTTTCCACCACCACCATTACCATTATCACCAGCACTGGGAGAGTCCTAGTACTAACTCAGTTTATTTGTTTCATGGTAAATTTTCAGCCTCATGTTCTTTTTGAGATCAACTTTGCCTTTAAAAAGATACCAGTTATAGTTTAGCCAAGATCTCTAGCTTTTGTAGTGAGCTTTCAAATGTTTTCTACCATATTTCTTGAAAAGTGTGTTTTGGAAATGCTAGAGATTAAACTCCTCCTTGAAGATTCACATTATTAGCTCCTTAGAGGACACCAATTTAAAAATTCCTTTGATCAAAAACTCTTTTTGACATACAATGCACAAAAATCTCTTCTTGGGTTGGGCCATAAATCATCACTTTATGCATTTTATAAATGAGACCATTCTGCTAGCCCAAGAAGAGCCATGAACTAGTTTCTTGAAGTCATTTACTTGGACCTACTAATAAGACCATGTTTGAATCACAAGACAAGGGCTTATCTTCCTCTTATAGTATAAGAGCAGAACTACAGTTTTAAAACATGTCAATATCTATGTTAAAAAAAATTACCTTCCTTTATGCCATTTAAAAAGATAATTGCCTCTGTTAGAAGGTAATTCCTACTTTTCCAGGGTCTACAGAACAAATGCTTTGAAAAGAGGGTCAAATGTCTTGATGCCAAAATTATAATCCAATGGCTTGGCCCATGGTGTTATATATGGACTGACCTAAATAAACAAGACATTTGGAAAACTCCATTCTATACCTGGCTCTCTCACCACTATTGCAGTAGTATGCTATTTTCCACCAGTGGAGAGAGCCTTCCCTCTATTGGCAGTCAAGGATATCAAAAGTATTAAAGAATGCATTGTACAATAATGTTAGTGGCCAAAGTAATTACGAGTGTGTGGTCAACTTATAAACTACTGGGTTTTAATGCTATTTATTAGACTAAGATTCATGCTTAGAACTTATACACAGAGAGCTTGCTTGAAGAGCAGTTCCATAGAATAACAGCCCAGTAATTAAGATTGTCCTAGAACACATATATTCTCTGGGTCTATCCTATGGTCTCTACCTAAGCAACAACAAAAAATAATTTTAGAAAAGGTCTCCATAAGTGACAGTAGTACACAATGAATTCTGATGGTGAAGACTTTCCAAAGGATAATATTTAAGTTAACATGATTAGTCAAATGTCTACTAAACAGAATATTTGAGAAATCTATAAATTTCTGATAAGAGTATCAGATATTTAAATAGGAGGAAAAGCTCATGCAAAGATTAGAGAGACAGTGAATTCATAATTTTCTCTTCAAAAAGAAAGTAAGGGCCAGAATTTATCTCGCTGGGTAGGCAAAGAATCTCTACCAAGAATAACCAAGTTTATATAGGCTGAGACAAAGCTAACATACATATTTCTCTGTAGGAGGAAATAAGATTCAGAGTTAGTTACTCTGAGGGAGGGATTTAGAGGCATACCAATTTAATAACTTTCTTACTACATATCCCACTATCATCTTCCAAGAGAAAAATCAAATCTCCCATCACATTAAGGCCTGAAAGTGTTTAAAGAATTGCCTCACCTCCTTTGTGCTATTTTACTGCAATAGTGGCAAGAGAGCCAGGTGTAGAATGGAGTTTTCCAAATGTCTTATTTAGGATACCAGGTCGGTCCACAGTGTCTTGGAGGAATCACAGCATCATTTGCCATCGGTTCCAGTCCTGCCACCCCCAGACCTCAGGACAAAGTGAACCTGGGAGGTGAGTGGAATGATTTTGTAAAGGCAATACAATTGGCTATGATGATGGGGAGCTCTTGAATCATAGAACTCGTCCTTGAGCAGCTAAATGGCACATAATTTGGTCTTTACAGAGTTGGGGTGGGAGAGGTGGGGAATGAACAGACAGATAAAGAGCAAACACAGAAGAAAACAATTTTTTTTAACAAAGTAATATTTTTAACTGCCTAGGCAAATGGTTTTGTGAAAATACTTATATGAAAAGCAATACACTATCTTGCATTTACGTAGTCATCACTATTGGGTTTTGACATAAATGAAAATTTACAATAAAGTGAAACCACACAGGATTAAGGATTATGTACAATTCTGTATCAGATGATCTATAATATAGGCAATGTACTGCTTGAAACAATATCTTGATTTCTCATTTCACTTGCTAAAGATGTACAAAGAATACATGGATAAACAGAACACTAAATGAAACGGCAAAATAATCAATACCATTACAGAAAATATACATAACAAATTTATAATGCATGACAATACAAATAAGCAGTGTCTTTAGTATAACAACTGCATTCCACAAAGAAAGTATCTACTAACAAATATGATCTAACTATACCGAAAACATATCACATATATAAAGCATCACAATCTACATAAATTTTACTGAGAATAAGCCATCTGAAGGCCATATCCTGGGCTGAAGTTTTCAAATAAACCTCCACTTTCAGAAAGCTGTTCACAACAGCCCCATCAGGTTTCATCAGACTTGATAACATTTGGCTTTTGCAAGATAAGCTATAATCTTCTCAAGAGAATCAAAATGTAAGACTGAGGTAAAGAGATACTACAAGAGGGAACTTTTTTGTTGGCACAAAAGATTTACATGAATAACCTCCAAAATGCTGATATATTTGACAGGATGGGTTCACCACACATGTATAATACTGACAGAAATAACACTACAACACTGAGATGAAGGACCTACTGACAAACACTAGCAAAAGCACCAATCCCTCTTCTTTCTCTCACTTCATGCTCAAGATTTTACACTGAAATTTACTCTTCTTTTCTACCTTTTTATTTTAATTTGGACCCTTTAATGTTTCCCATCCTGTAAGCAACAGAGCAGCTAAAGTCCCAAAAGCCTTGCTAACAAAGTTGGATGGCAAGTATTCCCTTAAATAGCATTTTTATCATCCAACCCAAAGGAGGTACAGGATGCAGATCTGCAAACTTACATACACTCAAATCATGAAGCAACCTCCAAACTATCAACAGAGTTTGGGATCATAAAAAAATCAAAATACAGCTTTCATAGCTGCAAAAGCCAACCTATTCAAAGCCTGTTTACTTTTTATAGGTAGTTATTTTTAGCTTACAGGGATCATATTCACAAGATGATGTTGCAAGTACGTGCCAAACAGTGCAATGCCCTGTGAATTTAACAGGCACTATCCCTGACCTATTCAATTATACTTCAAAGGGAAAGAAAGTGGAATTGCTTGTGCATTGCTTCAGTGAGATCCCTAACCAAGCAGGCTTCTTTTAGCAGATCTAGCAGAAGATGAATAATAAAAGAAATCAACAATAGGGTAACTAGAAGTTTCACATTCCTTCTAGGAGATGAATAATAAAAGAAATCAACAATAGGGTAACTAGAAGTTTCACATTCCTTCTAATCAGTGACAAGGCACCCTGCTCCCAACTACCTGCACATAAAGTGCTATGTACCCACACTCCACAATCATTACTTTACTTCATTCACCTATTCTGAATTCGCATAAAACACAATTGTATGATTAAACAAACTGATACTGCAATAGAGGGAAGCATGACTTTTAAAAAAAATTTTAAAATCAAAATCACATTTTCCATGCATTTAACCACTGGATTAAATATATTACTATAGAAAAAAACCAATTGAAATGCTGATCTGACTTTAAGTTTAGGTTGATGTTTTTATTTAGTTTTATATTAAGTATTGAAAACAAACCTAGAGGTTCAAGTGGAAAGATAATAAATTAGATGTGTATGAATCAGGCCACCTCCTAGAAAAGCTATCTTTTGTTAGGATGGTAAAAAAAAAAAGGAAAAATCAGGAAAAAATGGTTCTTATAGACAGATACTTAAACTTTTACTGGAGTCTCTTCCCAAGATGTTTTTCTTCCCACTCTATATTTTTAAAAAAGAAAATACATTTTTCTTATCATGTAGTTAGGTATTATTTGGGGTCCAACTGTAAATTGGGCTTACACTTAATAAAAAAAATAACAAAAACAACAACAACAACAAAAACAAAAAAACAAAGTAGAACGTGTTTTCTTTCTCATGCCTTTCCTCTAGTTGAAAACTTCACTTTAAAAAATTCTATTTGCAGGAGGGACGTTATATAGAAAAGCCAATCTATGAAACCTTTCTTATTTCATAACTAAACTTGAACTCACTATTCTTTGAAATCTTTGTTTACACAGTTGATTGTAAGAGAAAGAAATCCAGTGACAGGAGGACAGGCACAGCTTAGCTTGAGAGTATCCAGAAAAGCGTCCTGGTGTCAGGGAGTAGAACTGCCCCCATCAGAACCATGGCACTTTGGGTGAAGGTGTGTCAGAGGGGCAGGAACTGGAGGGAGGGGAAGAAACAGGCACAGGTCAGGTCAAAATTCTTCCTCCCAGTCCATCAATTCTGTGATGGTCTGAAGAGCACAATTACTAGCAACTTTAACAAACTTCAGCATATTAGGGAAGAGACTATTAGCTGAGTTGGAAAGATAAAAAATAACTATCTCTGAAAATCAATTCTCCTAGTAAAAATCTCCTTTGTGCAAAGTTGAAAGGAGCTTCAATCAACTACAGGAGAGCAGAGAGTTTCAGAGCCTCCCCCACCAGTGAGCCCCATTGTTAACAGTTAATACAAGGAAAGGGTTATATAAATAGTCAGATAGAAATAGACTGCATTTCCTTTTTAAAGATGACAGAAACTTTCTGAATTTCATAAACCTGTACTCATTATTCTGTTTGGACCCAAGGGGTATAAGCTTGACTTTAAGCATCTTTCATATGCTTGGAATCTAATTTTATGAATTTATTCTAAGACATAAATCAGGTAAGAGAAAAGTAGATGGATGGATTTTGAAAAGAAATTGGGTTCCCTGGGTACTTATAGTAGATTGAGGAGTGAGAGATTTACAAAGATACAATTCTCTAGAAGTTAAGGAAGATGGAAACAAAATCAAATCTTTTACATCCTGATACTGACTTTCATTAATTTTTTTCACCAAAAGCACATCAAGTGAAGGAAACTAGAAACAGTTTCCAGTTATTATTAAAGTGTTTCAAGAGCCAGGGAACCCCCTGAGATGGAAACAAAACAACACAGTATTCAAGTTTTCTTCACAAGGCTACCCTGTACTGGGCAAGACTTAGATCACTTCTGGCTTCAAAAAAATATAAAGCATTGCTAAATAAACTTTCTGAAAAAAGAAAACTACTACAGGTTGGCCAAAAACTTGTTTTAAAATCTGTCCTGTAAAATCCCTACTTCCTTTGAAACTCCAAAGGTTACAACATTTCATTTGAGATAGTTGGCAGTCAGGGCTTCATCAGTTGTGTTACTGATTTTCTAAACCTTCAAATGAGAATAAACATGGTGGAAGCAGACCTGGCTGCTGCATCTCCTAAGTGAGAAACAACTGTGAAGAGTGTGGGTAGTCTGCAGGCTCACAGTAGAAAAGTTGGAGAAATAAAAAATAGGAAATAAAACATAACAAAGGAGATTTAGAGCTGGCATATTTCCAAGTTCTTTTCTAAAACTGTATCCAGGGCCCTCTCGATTTCTATCTCTAAACAAATATTTGTGCACTGTGGTGCATGATGTTTCTTACAGTTTCACAAAATAAACAGTTAACACATGAAAAGGAAGCAAGACTTCTGCTATTCTTTGAGGATGCTCAGAAGTAAAGGCTGTTTTGCCTTCATTTTATGGATCTGTAGCTTTTTCTCCAGAGGGTGCTAATGACTGGGGGTTGCCTCCTCTGGTTAAGACTCTCAAGCCCCAATTAAATGAACTTGTTCCCATCCAGATCCCCCAAACAGATCATAACAGCATGTTGTTTTTATCTCTCGATTGTCATGACTGAAAGATTGTCCTTAGGGTACATGAGGCCTGTGCCTATGATACAATGCCACTAGAGATCATCTTTTAAGGGAGAAGCTTTCTCAGTCAGGAAAAATTAAGGATTTGGTTTAAATTGCAGACCAGAGGAAAGCTGACATATTCTTTTGGGCTGCACTGTTGGAAACTGCATCACCGAACCTATCTATGGTCCCTTACTGGCATTCTGACTCTTGCGCTGCCTCAATGCATCTTCTGCCACTTCTGTATCAGGTGAATGGGGCTGTTCTGTGACGTCTTCTTCAGCCTCATCAGGTTCAACTTCTTCCTGGGTCATACTGCCCTCTCTCAGGGGCCCTTGGTCACTGACTTCACTTTTCTCCTCATCCATACCACCTGGCAGATTGTCCTCTTCCTCTTCCTCCTCTGCTTCATCCTCATCACCAAGGTCTTCTTTCTCTTCTTCATCATCAACAAGGCTGTCCTTGTTTTCTTCTTCATTTGAATCATCTTTTTCCTCCTCTGCATCCTGCAACTGTTCAGCCCTGTGAGCTTCCTCAGACTTCTGATTCTGCTCTGTAGAGAGAAGACAGGAAAAACATCCTCCAAATAAATGATGGTAATTCAGTATTCAATTGAGTGTGTTTATCTATGAAATGAAAAAACAGGTGAATTGACAGTTTTATCCACCTTGAAGCTCTTGGTATTATACAGAACAATTCCTTACTTAGCATCCTAGCCCCCACCTAGGCTTCTCCTTCCCTGAGGGCCTTCAGTTACTATGTTGACTTTGGCAGAACATGTGGGCAGAGAGCAAAGGTTCCTTCATGCTCTGTATTTTGTAGCTTTTAAAAGGGTCAGTGGCTGACTGGTCATAGCAATTGGTTCGGAAATGTGACTTGAGCTGAACCAATCAGAATACTCCCTAGGAGAGTCAGGAAGAAAGGCCATCCTGTTTCTTAGTAACTGGTTAAACTGGTAAGATGTGAGTTGGGACTGCTGACAGCCACTAAATGAGCACGATGGAAACAGAAATCCAACATCACTCAGGCTGGGAATGATGCCAGAACACCCTTGGACTTTTCAGACAAGTAAGCTAATAAATTTTCATGTTCCCCCCTGAAGATGCTTTATACTGGGTTTCTGTTACATTTAAGAATTCTAAGGATCACATATATTATTCAATTATCTATGGAAGTCTCAAAGCCCCCAAAATTTCAAGTATGAAAATTCAAATTTATCTAAACTTCAAATAAAATTCAACAATTACAAAGTCTTTATGCAAAGTCTCAAAAAATAGCCATGAAAAAGACATTCAAATCCAGGGCCACTTAATTCCAGAAGCAGTGTGAAACATTGCTAGGATTCAGGAATACTGCCTTAAAGGACAGTAACACACAGTAGAGACTCAATAAATGTGCACTTCTCTCCCTCCTATTGTTCAATTCAAATGAGGAAAAGCTGTCCACTGATTAATAAAGGGCATAAAACTAAAGAGCAATTACCAATATAAAATATACTCCAACTTAACAGAGGAGAAAAAGGATTTTTTATTTTCAAATATACTCAGAGAACATATTTTAAGAAAATTGTCAAGGTGATATTTTGTTCATTTAAAAAATCAGGGGAAACCCCCTATGTATAAGAAGCACAAAAAGAATTCCAAACCATAGAACACCATAAAATTCTAAACATACTCTCACATATGAGCTTTTCAGACTTACCAGAATGTTCAGATAAATTCCTTGGAAGTGGCACATAGAAACATTCTGATATTATCACCAAGATCTGGAGGAAGAAAAGTGATTTTATAGTAAGTTCACATAACAGTTATTACCAAAGGGTATCAAAATTAGGCCTTGCTTCTATATAAACACACATTCTTAGACTAATAATTAATAGCTGATCAAAAGTCTTCAAAAAGATAAAGATATAATTAAGAATTTCCTCCTTTCAAATGTGACGTAACACAGGAAAATACCAATAATTTAGAACAAGGGCCACAAAGTCAAAAGCCTACAGAGAGTCTACTATAAATAGATGAGTGAAACAGGTATAAGAAAACAGGCTCTACAAGCCAAGTCTAAAATGGTCTCCTTAAAAACACTATTTTGAACAAAAAAAACTACTACGTATTTATTTGAGCTGCCCCACACTAATGGGTAACCCTCAATTGAGTGGAAGAACACTTCAGGGTCTGGAATTCTTAAGAATACCATTGAAATTTCTACAGACAAACTGTGAGAAAACTACTCAAAAATGTGAACTAAATCCTATTTGAGGCAGTGATGGATTAGTTTCATCTCTGACCTTGACTGAAGCATAAGTCATTTTCTATTGTAATAACCATGTCTTTTTCCTTGATGAACTCTAAGCTCCTTAAGGATAGGATCCATCTGCCATGGCCAGGGACCAGTAATGAGCCATACTGATGATACTAATGGCTACATCCAATAAGGCACCTGGTGCCAGAACAAAATTAGGATCCACTCTCTTCGTGTACAATTTTCCCTGCCCTTAAAGCACAACACGAACAGATCCAAGAATAAAGAAAGCTGCCCATATAGAAGGCTATACATTTCTTCTTGTATTTAATGCTTAGATTACAACTTCTTTTTGAATAATTGTACAGTCTTTAAAAACAGGAATAGTGCTACATATACTAGTGTTTTACATGTGCTCTAAAATTTTAAATAAGTCAATTCATAGTCCTTGATTCAATATTATAAGTATCAAATGAGTACTCTACTTTGTGTTCAGGATTACTACTAGGCATATATTCATTTATTACTGTACTTGATATTTGGTTCATTAGGTTCAAGGTACCATGCATGTTAATATCTGGGGCGTGTGTTGCAAAGAGAAAAAAACTAAGTTTATGGAAAATAAGTCTCATACAAAGCACTCTGATACTTAAGAGATAAAGAGCTTACATCCAGGTATGGAGTGGAGAAGGATCAAGGATGGAGAAAGCATTGAGCCAGAGCATAGAGTGGACAGCATAGGCAACATTCACTGCGTGGCTGCTCTAAGCTGCAGCCAGTGAGATTCCTGAGGCTCCTGGATCTCGATAAAGTCACAAGTGCCAGGTTCAGGAGACCCATGAAGTAAGGCAGTGCATTTCAGGAAGGCTTTGTGGGTTGGGGAACAAGCAGCTCCAAGCCATTAAATCACCCTTACCAGCAAAGAGGAAGCATTTCCATGTGTTAGGACTGAGGTTAAGGATCTTACATTTTTAATGTGATATTCATATGTTTACTAGCTATTTTCAGGACATAATATCTCTTGTGACTTTTTTTCTTTCTTAATTTCACCAGGAAGGACAAAGTCCTAATATATTGCAAGTGAAGAAGAAATATCTTTCAGTGACAATACAAGCATTTCCAACAATGCCCACAAGGGAGAAACTTGCATTTATGATACTAGAGGGCAGGCTGGTACTGGAGAAAAGACTCACAGGGGACCAGTCCCACCTTTGTCTTTCTTGCATTAGCTGAATAACCTGAAGTTCCCTTAACTGCTTTCGCTTATGCTCAAAAGGACAGGTTTGAGCTAGCCTACCACCAAGGCCTGTTGTCTTCCTTCTCAGAAACTGGGAGGAAATCCTCTCATCTTTTCATTAGATTCTTTCACTTCAAGGTCTAATTCTGGTCTAGAAAACCTTTCAGAAACAGTCTATAGGAGAATGGTACCTTTCTCTTCATCTTCTACAATGACCATAATAGGTTTTGGCTTCTACCTAGATGCAGATAACCATGCTACAAAATGAAGACGTGCACTGAAAGATGGAGTTTTTTCACAGAGTTATGACATTCATGATTCTAACACTGGGGACCTTCCTCTGTGGAAGGCCCCAGGCTAGACATTGGTTATCAGCATCTAGAAAAATAATCTACTTAAGCACCAGAATTTGAATAGTGCCTATATATGGCAACAGAAATAGATATGGCAGAGGAGAAAGCAAGTCAGCCTCTTCTTTTTCCATGAATGAACTATCTGAACTGAAAAGCTTGTAGACCTAAGCTACTTGGATCATAGCCTGTGTTCTGCGGGGCTTTTCTGCTTCTCTAAAACTTTGCTGCCTTTCACCCTTCAGAGTCCAGTTACTGACAGCAGAATGTGATCCTGTCACAGTCATTTGATCTATAGACTATGAACTAAAGATCACTCCAATGTTAGTTAAAAATACAGAATATATACTTGATTCTAAAACTGAGCTCTTTATTTAATGTGAAAAATAACATTTTATAAAATACTTCTACCATTACCAGGCTCAATCAAGAAAAATCAGCAGACTTGTTTTCATTTCCCATATTTTAAAACTGGGGTGGGGGGGGGAATAGTAAATACAATAGTCAAGCTAAGTGAAGAAATAATAGAGAACATTTCTTATGGAAAACATCTTGCCCTCCTAGCACTATGAAGACACACATAAAAGGAAGGAATGTCTCAAAAGTCATCAGAACCAAGTTCACATGTCTGCAAGCCTGGCCTTGACTTTTAGCCCCAGGTAATGGCAGAGGTGTCACAGAGTGCTGAAACTCACATCTGAAGCTCTGGCCTCTAATCCTGACTGTAAAAAGCAAGTGAGTCACAAAGCCTCTGCTGGCTGCAGCTTCTCTGGGAAGGGGGTGGTGAAATAGAGTATTTTAAAGGCTGTTTCCTTTGAGTACTCAGGCAATTCCTACTCTTCTATTTTGAGAAGTCCTATACTCAGCAGTTTTATCTCAGATTTATTCTATCTGAACTACTCATCTTTACATCCTGGCTTCACAACAGATGTGTCATTCCCCAGGGAATGTGGGCAAGATGTGGGGCAGCTGCTTCTCTGGGCCATTCAGAGCCAGTCTCAGTGATTCTGTTGAGCAGCAGCATCCTTTTCCCTAGTGTGCTACATTCTCTCTGTGGCTAAGAGGTGAAAACAATTGAGAAATGCTTCTTCTATAATCCTAGAAGCTAGTGAAAAGGCCACTCTGGAATAGATGATTTCAAAAGAGATAAAAGAATTCAGCTCTTTCAAATTGTACAACTAATTCCTAAAGATAAGATTTAAAACTACAAAAAAATAAAGATTTCTGAAGGCAAAAATTCTACATACTTTACAATTTTACAAAAACGTGATCTTAAAGATGTATTTACTATTTCTGATTAACAGATTATTTTGCTAAATAACATTATCTTCCCATGTTTTTATAAAGGCACAATAGAGTGTTTTCTTTATCACTTGAATCTTCTTTCTTCAAGTCAAGCCTCCAATAACCTTCCTATAATGTTATTTCCATCTAAGTTTCAAAATGAACCTCATGCATAAGCAGGCCTGACTCAATTTCTTAGACTTAAAAGTAACCTCAAAGTCTAAAACTCTTTATGCTGAGAATTTTCACTGGTTTTCCAACAGGTTCATACTCAACCTACATTCCCTTTGTCTCCATCTCTGAATTACCCAGGACCTCATCCTGTTCCCCTACAAAAGCCTCACACTGCTAGAAAAATCTGACATTAAAAATACATGGGAGAAGCACAAACAGTTAATTCTACTTAAATCCAAAGTCAAATCCCTTTAAAACAGGGCAGTGGAGACATGTAAACTAGCAATACAATTAATATAACAGAATATAACACACCAGGGACCTGATTATTAATTTATTCAGGTTGCTAAATTTCATCCCTACCTCTAAAGTTAACACCAGTAGTAAATCTCAAAGATAAGCCATAATGTGAATACAGCATGCTCTTGGAAAAATAAGAACTAAGTGTCCTCCACTCCTTAGAGTTATTACTTTGTCAGACCAAGTTGTGACTTAGTATCAAGTCAATTGCTAAGCATTTAAACTTATTAAAAAGAAATGTACACAATCTTACCTAAAAGTTTGTTCTTTAATATAAAACTTTTATAATCATTAATTATTCTCACCATGGAGTAGTTAACAGCTATGTCATTACCATACAGTAAAAAGGCTTTTCAGAACTTCTAAGAATTCAACAGGAAATCAAGTTGATCAAGGGCAGGTTAAGAGAAAGACAAAAATAATTTGTATCAGAGAGTAAAATATGCCAGGTGTGGTGGTAAACATTTGTAATCCCAGCAGCTCAGGAGGTTGAGGAGGAAGGGTTGGGAGTTCAAAGCCAGCCTCAGCAAAAGCGAGGCAGTAAACAATTCAGTGAGACCCTGACTCTAAATAAAGTACAAAACAGGGCTGGGGATGTGGCTCAGTGGTCGAGTACCCCTGAGTTCAATCCCCAGTCCCCCCTTCAAAAAAAAAGTAAAATATGCCACACATTTATAGTTGCCTATATAATTAAATAAATAAATTTATTATTTCAACTTTCACCTAAAACACCTAGGGAGAAAATACTGAGATACCTACTGGATACTGATTTTCATGTCCAAGGAGAACATGGTGATTTACGCTGAATCTTTTTTTTTCCCCCACATTAATGACAGTGTTCTTTCATCCACATTATTTTACAAAATTCACCTCAGGAAAACCAAATATGTATAAGCAACTGTATGTATAAGCAGCTGGTCAGGAGCAGAGGTTCAATTGGAGGATATGAACAGAAAAAAAAAAAAAAAAAAAAAAAACTTTGATCTAAGTAAGAAACAAATTCACAACTTTGGCCTTATCACCACCATAGTCTAATCAAGTAGGCAATGTGTAAAAACCATAGTCAACTCAGTTGTCTTGGAAACTATCAAGTCTGGGTCTCTGTTTCTTCGTTCACCAGTGTTTATGTTCTGGGCAATACACATCTTCAGAATAGTTAAGGGATAGGACTAGGGAGCGATAATTTAATGAACTTTCCATTATATCTCATATTACCCTTAAAAGTAACATTAAATAATCAAATGCTATTTAATTACTTGATTATACACAAAAGAATGTTTTGTGTTTTTTTCTTTCTTAGTCCCCTTTGAGTTTTACAGGAAATCCACATTTCTTTAAAGAAGAAAAAAATTGGTTTTCTCTCTTACCAGACCCATAAGGAGGCCAAAAAGCAAAGTGGCAATGACAAAAAAGACATAAGAACACCAGGCAGGAATTCCAAGGGTCACTGTGAAATAGTTGTGAAGATGCTGAAAACAAAAGAAAAAAAATTACTTGTAATGAGGACCAAAAATATTTTAATCATCTTCTCTAACACCAACCTGCAAATTGTCTATCCGTACATTTTTCCACAAAATGACCCCAAATATGTACCCAAATGACTCTTAATGAGCAAGTCAAGTTTTTCAACATTGAAATACTCAGAGTAATTATAAAGGTTGTATCTAAAAAGAGTTATCTTTCCCTAGAGCTCTGGACCTGAACCGAACTCTAGTAAACTGTTTTGCTAGTCCTTTCTTCGATCATGATTTGTTTTGTTTTGGTCCCTCATATAAATAATTATATATATTCAGTATTTATTCATAACATGGCATCTTTTAAAAAAATGAAATTCTTGGCCCTTTAGAAATTTTTATGTAAAGCAAAATGACTACAGAACCAACTATTTAAAATTGTCTCCATATTTACTTTTTCAAATCAGACTTATTATTCTACCCCTTAACAACTTTATTAACTACTACAAGTAATAAAATGCAATACTGAACAGAAGAAATTTTTTTGATTAATTTATTTTAAGCAAATGAGATTTTATTAGTCTTTCAGTAGAACATACATTATCTTATGCTTACTATTCTCTGGGACTCTAATGACAAATACTTGAAGAGACACAATCTTAGCTAGGAACTAGTTACCTGCTAACTCACACAGGGTATAGACATGAACCTGCTCATTTAATGTCAAGGTCCACTTAGATGCGAAGTTGCAGAGCTAATGCTTCCCCATGGTAATTTAGTCATCTGTTTTGATCCTTACATTGCCATCAACTATAATCCAAGCAATTTCTAGACACGGGGTAAAATGGTTCCAAGTTATATAGATATAATCAACAAGCAGAGATAATGATTAAATGATCTGCCTAGAACTGATAAAATAGATGAAAATGAATTCAAGTTTCTGTTTAATTTCATATTTCTCAAAATTTAAATCATTCCCATTGGTTTCCTAGTTTTATTTTGGGCAATTTAATAATACATTTTACTCTGGCTTAATTCTGAATGAAAGACAAGCAAACAAAAAAGTTGGTTAAATGATCTCATATAATCTGAGAGATCTAAATGAAGACTCAGCAAACATTTTAAGCACTAACACATGTAATCAATATATTCAATCAACACTTGTTGAATAAGGAAAAGATACCAAATGCTTGAACTATTCACATGAAATATAAACAAACAATTTGTAAAGCTGCTGTCTTTCTTCTGTTGATGGCACTTGTCATCAGTCTGTGCTTAGTCAGGACGATTGCTTATGAAGGGTAGTTTAAAACTCTTTCAATGTAAGTTCAAAAGGTATTATACATTTCCTACTTTAGAACATAATGTTTATTGAACAATTTATGCTTTTCTTGATGACTCAGTGCAATCAACACGATTAAACTCTGAAATGTGCCAAAGAATTAAGATACTAATTAAGATACTAAAAGTCAATCTGCCTCCGTGCTGACTCAGGGATGCATTCTGGAACTTGTTTTGTGTCTTCTGATTTACCTCATTTATGTGATTGGAATAAAAAAACTGAAATTTTTAGATGATTGTGTCTTATGCCCTTTCTGCAAAATAAATGATTGCAACTTTCAAGAAAATATTCTAACTTTTAGATTTTAGTAAGTTATTTGCTTTTGAATCATTGCATTCTGAGTCCAACATTTTTTAGCATTCTCAAAACATTATCTTATTGTAATGAGCTTCACTTCAATTTTTATACCAACCCACTCTTGAAGCAATTTGAGCTTCTTAAAGAAACTCTGCCATCTTGTGGTTTTTTTCAGGTAATTATTACTAAAGACATTAATCAAGTTATGTTTTCACAATCTGTAGATATGAATCTTTATCTGTTTACTTTGAGTTCATAATGGCTTTAGGGACCCTCTGTGAATGTTATAAGTCACAATATTAAGTATCTGGAGTTTTGCTTCAAGATCTGGATAGAACTATGATAAAATTGTTTTGCTCATTTTTTCTTCCATCATCGAAGATTTTTTTGGTCCCCCTTGCCTATGTGTACATGTGTGCATGTGTGTATGTATGTGTGTCCAAAATAATAACTGACTAACACTTATTTGATTTAATTTTAGATTTTCATGTTTGTTTCTTTAGCCATGTTTCTTTAAATACCAGTTTTCACTTGTGTAAAATCCTGGTCCTTGTTCAATATTACATGTTCTCATTACAAGGAAGTACCCGGATATTTACTGAAAATGCACTCAAATGTCACCTGATGGGTATGATAACCTATACCATTATATATTATATTATCTGACTTAGGGCTAATTTCTGGCTAAATATATAACTGAGTTGAAAGACCAAATGAAAAACATCACTACAAGAGAGTAAATGAGAACAGACCAATCAGTGGTCAGACTGGATTTAAGGAACCAGGCCAAGGTCCCCATGGTCAGAGGCAGAACCTTCCTTCCCCATGAAGGCCAGGACTCCCTCCAGAAGTCTAAACCATTACAGGCTGAATAAAATGCCACCCAGAGCATCCACCCATCCAAACCAATGTTTCACAGTCTCACTCAAAACTGAATTGGCCCTGAAAAACAGAGAGTCTTTGGATTTAGAACTTGCCTGCATCACAGGATATATACTCTGAGGTCAAGGACAGGCTTGATCCCTCACACACACAGATCAGAATTGCCAAAATATTTTCCCTATGTGTGAGCAGGCAGGAAGGACTCCTCGGTGGTAGTGGAGTACTCAATCCTCCTCCATGTTCTACCCCCAATATTTGCAATGAGACACAGACTTGCAATCTCTTGTAGAGTCCATGAAAGGAACCTCGTGAATGGCACAGTCTCACTGTAACATTCTACAAAACATTCTAGACATTTTTATGAGAGAGGAAAAAACACAGTAAGACAAGAGACACTGCTATGTAAATCACAAGGGAATGTTTTCAAGTTCTTTTTAATTTTTTTTAGATGTTGATGGACCTTTATTTTATTCATTTATTTATATGTGGTGCTAAGAATCAAAACCAGTGCCTCCCACATGCTAGTCAAGCAGCACTACCACTGAGCCACAACCCCAGCCCTCAAGTTTTAAAATAGTATTATTCTCCAATATAAACATGCAAGACCTTTAATTCTCATCCTTGGATATTTATGAAACACTAAATTTTCTGTTATGATAATCTAATCAAAAGAGAAGGTGATATTCATCAAACAGATTGTCCTCTCCAGGATGTAGCATGCCTTAGTTTAGCTAAAATTTGCCATGTCTATGCCCTTTCATAACAACAGTGACCTTTAGGAGATATAAGTTATATCCTATATTAGTTTTAGTAATTCACCAAATTTGATCAAACAATATTTTAAATACATTTAAACACTAAACCTAGTTATCAAAAGTATGTATGTTGTACAAGTGCCACAGAATTGTGTTTTAAGTTTATAATTAGTCTTGTTTAAAATAAACAAATAAAAACAACAACAAAAAAGTATTCTTGTTGTCTATCACCAGAAGGGGAAAATAAAATAATAAAGATGGCAATGATTAATGATTATAACTACAAAAAGTAGTTATCAAATATAACATAAGTGCCAGATTCTATGCTAAACATTCAAAGAGTTCTGGTAAGAACAGTCTATGTCAGAGAAAGCAAACAGCTTCAGAAACATGAACACAAGGAGGAAAAAGATGGCTTGTGTTTTGAAAGGGAGAAGGATAGTGCCTCTGAAGCATGGTAGCCAATCATAAAGAGAGATAAGAAAACAAAGACTAGAACATCTCTGTCCACACATGTGCCATCAGACAAAAAAAAAAAATCTCAGCCTGGAGAACCCTAGTCCTGACTATGAAACCAGAGCCAACGGCAGTGCTTCCTAAAATGCAGTCTTCTTCACATCACCTTCATGACATTCACCTCACCCTATACTGCTTTGAGAGTATTAACATTGCATTAAGTTGAATCATTTTAAGTTTTAATAAAAGTTTAAAAAGTTTTTTATATTGCTACTGCCTTAGAAAATCAGAGTCAATTCTGGACTTTGAAGATGTCTCCTCTCTGAGAAACTTTTCAAGTTGTTCACCTTCTAGACTTCATTGACTCCTTTTATGAGTGAAGCATATGGAATGTCAAGACAATCCATGAGGACAGGATTACTTCTATGAGTTTATAGATATCTAGTATACAGGTGAATGCCCTCATGATTGGATTAGAAAAACAATTTGAATTTGGTGATGGAGAGAACACTGATGATCATTTACTCTTAGCCACATTGTGGTACAAATTACCAATCAAAAATTCCTAGGGTTCCACTGGCCATGGTGGAGTATGCCTATAGTCCTAGCAGCTCAGCAGGCTAAGGCAGGAAGATTGCAGGTTCAAAGCTAGCAACTTAATGAGCTATAAGCAAACTAGTGAATCCCTGTCTCAAAATAAAAAAAATGTAAAAAGTTGGGGATGTGACTCAGTGGTTAATTGCTCTGGGATTCAATCCTTGTTACAAAAAAAAAAAAAAAAAAAAAAAAATCCTAGGGTTCAAGGTAACTGCAAAAAGGCCATTCAAGCGACTGCCCTACTTAAGGGTTCACTTCAAATAAGAACATAGGGGAGGCTGATACAAAATGAAGAAGTACAAATGCAAACCAAATAAAATCTCTTGAGTTCATAGGAATTCAGCTAAGTGGGTATCACAATACCAGGCAACCTTAGAATCCTAAGGTCCAGTTTTTAACTTCAAAATGTCAGACAAGCAAGTTGACTTCACTCCTAAAACAGAAATTCAAGGACTTTAAGGAATCACTAGTTTAGTAGGATCTGATGTTCTAGATATTGACATTTTTTTCCATTTTTTTTTTTTTTTTTCATTACAGAAAAATTAGAGAGTGCCGCAGTCTGGCTGGGCATAATTCAGGAGCCACTTGTTAAAAGAAACGAACTTTATTTTTAGAACCACACACCGCACCACACAGCTCCTCAGGAAAAACCCTCAGAGCCCAACTGCCACCACCAGCTTCTCACAAGCCTCTCAACCTCCCCCAGTCCTCCTGCTCTTGAGGCCCATGGGCAATTGGCTGGGTCGCATGGGCGGAGCCAAAAAAAGTCCCCCAATGAGAAGCTCCATGGTCTGAAAGGGCGGGGAAACAGCCCAATGAGTATCACCGCAAAGGAGCCAATCAGCTAGAAGTTGCTGGGGCAGCTGTGAGCCAATCATCAGCTGGCAGCTGGAAGTTTGCTGGGGCCTCTTCAGCTGTGGCTCTCAACAAGAGAGTACAGAAAAAACAGGTCTTTAAAATCAGCCAGAATTCCAGTATTAGAGAATATCATTGTCAAGAATCTATTTGATCTGTCTAGGCATTTTTCTATATAAGTGATACATAATGTTTTGCTATCTTTCCCCCCAATTAATAAGTTGCATCTTTCTTTTCAGAAAAATTTACTTCTAATAGCTAGCCAAGCAGGAAAGTTGACTGCTAAGGAAAAATTGACTTCTATTTGTATACATATCCACAAAATCTCAGTAGGATAAAAGACTATAGACAGACATCACCAATTTTGCTTCTCTAGCTTTAGCTACATTACTTCTTTCTTGCTTACATGTTTTTATCTTCTTTCTCTGAGACTTTCCACACTTTATGTTTTAGCCTCATCCATGATCTCTCTGTCTCTCCCTCCCACACCACGTGCTGTGCTTCTTCTGTTCATTGTTAATACTACAGTTTTACTTCTGTTCACTGTTAATACTACAGTTTTATTTTATCTAGACATAAGTTAAAAACAGATGACATTCCAGACAATTATATATTTGACCCTGACAAGAGACTCCTGGGCAAAAGAAAAAGTCAGATAACTAAGTAGGCAGGACAGTCAGCTAAGACTGCTAAGTAAGGCCGACAAAGCCAGACTATGCCAAGATTTGGAAATGGGGACCAGAAAGACCTGATGGGACATCAAGGACTAGGCCCCATCAGGCCAAATATCATACATCTTGTAAATAAGAAGTCAAGAGCTAGTAGAATGTACTAACTATATATCTTCCCTAATATAGTCTTTGAAAGTAAAACTCTTCTCTAGCATCAATGAAAGTCATGATTTTTTCTCAACCTGGAGGATAAATTCACCTATTAATTTTTACATCATAGGTTCTGTGCTAAGATCTTGCTCTCAGTGCTGTCTGATAACCAACAAATCTACAAGGCTCAGATATCTATTAGACTATATGATAATCAACCTTTAATGTCAACATACTGCAAAAGGCAAAATCCCTTATTCTCAATTTTCGGATTGCAATTCACAGTTCTCAGCTCTTGACTAAACTTCGCACCAATGTTAATAAATCAACAGAAGGAAAACTTATGAAACTTAAAACTATTTAGAAAAAGGAAAAATACTAATTATTGTTGAATGTGATTTTAAAAATGTCAAAAAAAAAAAAGTTAAAGTTTAACCAAAAAGACTGAATCCAAGTCTCTGATTAGCTTCTTGTAAAAACACAAAACAAAACAAAAACCCCATGAAATAGATATCTAACAAGGCAGAATATATAACTAAGAAACTGGTATATGAAAGGTTGTTTTTAAATTTCCCTCACTATATATCAATGTGTATAAGAAACAGAGTCTTCTTGAGTTCTTTAAATGTTAGGTTTCAAATATGATACCATGACCTATGATCATTGTTTAGAAAAAAACATAAACAAGAATTCATGTCTGAAGAATTTTTTTAAGTATTTTGAGCTATAATTAATTCCAGAGCACTCTCATTCAATCTTTGAATTTAGCCTCCTCTACAGAAAAGGGAAACAAAAGGTCATAGACATAGCCAAGGTTATATAATGGTTCAACATTTTAACCTGAACAACAGTACACTGAAATGACTAAGTGAAATTTTATAATTACATACAGCAAAGGTCCACAAACAATAAAAGGGTCAGATAAGACATATTTTTGGCTCATGAACCACAACTCCTTGTCAGTAACATCTACTCAACTCTACCACTATCATATATAAGCAGTCATAGATAATGAATACTGAATGAAAATGGCTGTGTTCAAATAATGTTTTATTTACAAAAATAGTGGCCTACCCATAGGCTATCGTTTGGTGACCTTTGAAATATACTAATACCTTCATACTTAGATAATCTGATCTGTAGGGAGATTTGTCAATGAGAAAATTAAAATACTATATATGAAATAAAATGATATAAGCCCTTTGGCCTTGATAAGAATTTTAATTTCCAATCAAAAAAAAAAAAAAGATATGACTTAGACAAAGTATCGACTAATCCCTGATCAAATTATGCCCTTGTAAACACAATTTGTATAACTTAAGGAGAAAAGCAGAATTTTCCTTTTGCATAAAAGCTACACATTTATTCTTAAGAACCTCTCTGCAAATATAATTGTGATGGTTTTACTTAAGATTACTCACCCAAATCTTGCCAGAGATGCTAAAAAGACCAGCCATTCCAGACATCCTTAAAAAATAAAGAGAGAAGAGGACAACTGATCATGTATACTAAGAAGAAAAAGAAAAAAAAAAAAATGCTCAGATCAGAGGGACTACCCTTCACTGATCTCACTACACATTGTTCTCTTTCTTGGATTGACTTCTGTTCTTACACAGTTTACCATCTGTGGTTGTCATTTGAATCTGCCTGAGGTAAATACATTCCAATTTCTTGGCTTTTTCTCCCTTCATTGTATATGTCTGGCAAAAATCCCAAACGTAAACATCTGAATGTCTCTGGGGAAAGATTACATGTAGAGATGAACCCCAGCCTAAGTGAATACTCAGTTCCACCTAGTCTTAGGGCATTTTTTAAAGACTCTGGGATAATAGCTCATTTCCTCTTCCCCCTCTTTAAACCTTACATGTATCCCCACTCCTAAAATACTCATTGCTAACAAACACCTTGAAATCAGAAGCCATTATGTGATCTATCTTATCTTTCTACCACCAAATCTAAGTCTGGTGTATACCTGCATCTACCTTCTCATTTCAACAAGAAATTCTATCTTTCCTACTACGGTCCAATTACTCTTGTGCCTTAGTTCTTTTCACTTTATCCTATTAATGACTTGGTTCTTTCCGTAATCCCTTCTTCCTGTGTTACTCCATCTCTGCAGGACATCTCTCCTCAGCATGCATATATATTTCCTCCCATCTTTTAAAAAGAGCAACCCTGGACCTCAAGTGTTCCTTCAGTTTCACAGATGAATTTTTCCAAAGAATAGTGCTCACTATTTCTTCTGCATCATATCTTAACATTCAAACCTGCCTCTTACTTGTAAAGCTAATATTACATGATCTTACACTGCTTCATTCTATGCCCATGTCACCATTTGATTTTCCTTAATCTCTTGGTAACAGGGACACAAGTAACTACTCCTTCCTTCTTGAGTACCTGTTGTCTGGAAAATGGTACACTCCATTTTTCTTCCTGCCTCTCTATATTCATTTTCAGTTTTCTCTTGCTGACTTATTCTCTATGCAAATTCTTAATTTGGAAATAGTTCAGGGATCAATACTAAGCAATCCTATTTCTTTCTAGGTGTTTTTTTCCCTTCTGAGACTTTAAACACCATGTAGGCGTGTCCTAGATGGACACCTCTATTTGTGTTCCTGAAATCATGGAGACCCATTCCCATGTAACCAATTTAACAGCTCTACAAAGTCTACATCTCAAATTCAATAAGTCCAACACAGAGTCATTGATCTTCTCTTGCCTGAATAAGTAAGTAATACCAAGATTCATCTGCTATTCAAACGTGAAACCCAGTTTTCACTTGTGAATTCTCCCTCTTTTCACCTTGGCCAAGTCTACCTTCAAAACATACTTTAAATCCATTCATTTCTCCTTCTCCACCACTGTCACTCTCCTACAAGCTATCATCTCAAAGATGGACACTATGAAATACTTCTAACTAGACTCTGATCATTCATTCATTTCTCATTGCATGGACTGATAACTTCCAAGTTTGACTTTAGGGTCACAGGCTCTACAGGATCTAGCTTCAGCCTGCCTCTTACTTGTAAAGTTAATGTTACTCTTCTCCCTTGCACCATGATCCAATCTGGCCACCACTTTGCTCCACATGTACATCAAGGTGTTTCCCAAACTGGGGCTTATGTTCATGCCATACTTGTTGCTGGGAATAGTCTTCCCCTGCTCTTTACCTGGGCTAGTCCTTCTCCCTCAGATCTTACACTTCAAGTTCTTCCCTCCAAGCAATTCCTCCTAAACCCTCCCTTCTAAATTAATAGGCCCAGAACCCCACAGTTTTTACCTATCTTAGTAAAGTACAGTTTTGTTTGTTTGGTAGGTTGGTTTTTGTTTTGCAGTGCTGGGGACTGAACCAACTATGCTATTTTTGTTTATCCAGATTATGACTCTTGATATCCCCAGTTTTTTCTAATCTTACTCACTTTGAGTTACCTAAAAATAATAGAGGGATCATGTCTGTCTCATTCACTGATAAATACCTAGCACCCTGAAAAAACATCTGGCATAAAATTAAGGCTTAATTATTTGTAGAAGAAAGGCTAGAGGTAAGCTGCTTTTAGGGTAAGTTATATGTTTCCTGAACATTAATATAGAAGCCACTAGATGATTTATTCCTGAAATATTAAACCATTTGTTCCTACATTAGTTAGGGAAATTATGCCTGCATGTTAAAATAAAATTAATTATAAATATGTCTATTCGAAATTAAAACCAACTATGGAAAAAATTTCCATGATCTGGCCTTATCTTTCTTGCCAAGTATTATAAAGTTTATGATCATGGCCAAAAGTTTTTGCCACTAATATTCTGCCAGGCAGTTAAAAACCACATACGCTTTGTTTTCACATAAGACACAACAAATAATTTATTCCTTTATAAATTATTTCCTGAATTACTATAATTCAGGAAAGAACTGCTCTCCATCTTACCAATAATATAAAAGAAGGAAAAACAACTGGCATTCAATATGATATTTTACAAAGAGAAAGTGGTCAACAGGCAAAAGCTGGAGGGGAGGCTTTCTGTAACCCACAGAAATCTGGCTACTCAGTTCCCAACAGAATAAAAACTACCTGAAATACAAGTGGATCAGAAAATCAGAAACCCTCCATGAGCCAATTATGGGCATATGTATGTGATATGAGTAACAGAAGTGAATATGAAGAAAAATGTAGGCTTTTAAGCAGGGTAACTTGATACCTAGTATTTTGTTTTTAATACTTTATCATTAAAAAATTTAAAAATTACGTTAGAGAAGCTGGAGATTTCCAGCCAGTCAGAGGTTCAACTGACTGCCATTTCTTCTCTAAGATGTAATTCTGTAGGTCTTCGAAGATTCCTGGACCACGGTAACGGCGGAATATTCCATCCTTTGCACTACAGATTATAAGAACAAGTAGAATAGAAATAAATCAAAATATAACTGGCTATAGATCATAAAAATCAAAATAAATATGGCTATACATGAGAAATTCTAAAACTGAAAGCATTTAACATTTTGCAACTTCAAGCAAAGTTCTTGACAGTGTTTAATTTGTCAAATTATTTTTCATTACTTTTGCTAGAATTATTTTAATTTTTCTGTCCTAAAAGCAAAATATCCATTATTATCAGATTTAAAAAATTGTATCTACATTTCCAAACTTATGGCATTCAGTCCATCCCCTGGGAATCACAAGAACAAAAAAAAAAAAAACTCACAATCGCCTTCAGTCTTCCCTCCCTCTTACCTTCTTACCATGGTCAAGTCTCACCAGGGCAAGTGTCTGCATTTACCATTTTCTTCTCTTCATTACTCATTCACCACTCAGGCAGACTGTTGTGAGGGAGGGTCCTACTCCTACAACTCCATTGAACTTGATTGGGGTTCTCCAGTGACTTGTAAATGCCACGACAAATGGAGTACTTTTCTGACATTTTTCTTTCACATGATATTGGCACTGTTGACTACTGGACACTCCTTCCTTCTTCCTTTAGCTTGACATTTTTTTTTGAGGGGAGGGGAGTGCCGGGGATCCAACCTATGGCCTTGTGCATGCTAGGTAATTGCTCCATTAATGAGCCACACTCCCAGTTCATTTAGCCTGAATTCCTACTACTCTGACCATCCCTTCTCAGTTTCCTCAATCACTGTCTTCCTTGGCAGATGTCCTATTGGTCAACCCCAGGCTCTACCCTTCACCTGCTTCACATCTCATTGTATATGCTCTTCCTACATATATTTCAATTGATATTACCCAAGCCCAAGGAATCCCCAACATGTATTTCCAGTCTAATCTTTCTTCATAGTTCTAGATCCTGACATCAAACTGCCACTGGAACTTCTCCATTTGTAATCAAAATAAGCACTTAACACTATATTCTCCATTCTGGTCTCTACTTTCCAAATCTCATTTTATTTTAAGGGCTTCTGATTTTGTAGGCCAGAAATAGCACATGATAGTTTTAAATGACCTGTTGGTAGTCATCACAGACTGTTCCTTCCTTGGATAATAAGTTACCAAACCCCAATAATCTCATCTATAAGAACCTCTGAAATCCATCCTTTCCTTTCTCTTTCCCCTGCTACTGAGTCTCTCTAGCCTCATCACCCAGCATGATCCAACTGTACCTGTGGGCCAGCCATACAGAAACAGTTAAAATTCTCAGAAGGTGTCTCATTTCTCTGAGCTTATTTATGCTACTTCCTTTATCTGGGAAGATTTTCTTCATCTTGTTGGTTTAATTCATATCTACGTACCCATTAAGAGTTATCACACCTTTATATCATCAGAAAATCTTCTCTGACCCCTACTTATACCTTTTCCCCATCTGATATTAGGTTCTCTTCTCCACAGCACTTCAGGCAACCTGATCTTTTGACATCTATCATTCAGAGCAATGCAGGCTTTCCTCTCCTCAAACACTCTGCTAAACTAGTGGCAGTCATGAAAAACTCCTCAGAATATCTGGTATATACTGACTGATTTATAATCTTTGCAAGACCAGAAAAATTATTTCTACTTACTGAAAAAATGCAGGGAGAGTGGTGACAAAGAAACGGCCACTCAAACCTATAAGAAGCATAAACAGAAAGGGTTATAAGTCAAATTCAGAGTAAACTGAGCAACTTAAGTACTAAGAAAAAGTTTCCTCACACTTACCTTTATAATCAATTATTAAAATAATTAAAATTTTTGAATCACATTTATTATTTCTTTTTTTGATTTAAGGAAACATTATTTTTACATATTTTGATTACATAACACTTTATAGTCACTGACATACAATTTGCTTATCCTCCATGTGTACGCTGGAATTTCCTAGCTGTGTGCCATTTGGGAATATAGAGAGGTTGAAAAGATACCTATAAAGTCATACAATCTTAAACACTAACTTCCCTATTTATTAATTTTATGGCTTTAGATCAATTATTTCACTTTTCTCTTTTTTATTGGTTCTTTTTAGTTTTATATGACAATAGAATATACTTTGTTCTAAGCATGAAATATAATTTGTTCTAATTCAGTCCCCTTCCCCTCCTTTCCTCCTACCCCCAATTCCATTCCCTATACTCAAGTGATCTTTCTGTTCTTTACTTATAGTTTTGTTTTTTTTTATTAGTGTCTTGTGGATATACTTGATGGTGAGATTTACTGTGGTATATTCATATATGTACCTTTCTAAATCTCAGTCACTTGCTCCATAAAATGGGTATATTAAAACCTAATTGAGCCAGGCACAGTGGGATATACCTACAAACCCAGTGGTTCAGGAGGCTGAGGCAGGAGAATCGTAAGTTCAAAGCTAGCCTCAGCAACTTACCGAAGCTCTAAGCAACTTAGCAAAACTCTGTCTCAATATAAAAACTAAAAAGGGCTGGGGATGTGGCTCAGTGGTTAATCATCCCTAGGTTAATTTCCCAGTATCAAAAAAATGAAATGAAATAAAATAAACCTAACTGAATTATTCTGAAGTTAGATTACATCAAGGATGTTAAGAGCTTAGTCTGGTGCCTGATAAAAAGTGAGGAACTCAATAAATCACCGGTAATATTATTATCAGTTATCAATTTAAAAAGAAGAGTAAAGAATATGAACTATATAAGATCACATATAATCTTTGTACATTTATAAAATTCCCAAGTACTATAAAAGGAACAGATGTGTGTGTGTGTGTGTGTGTGTGTGTGTGCGCGCGCGCGCGCGCGCGCACATATAGGGATATATACACACATATTACACATATATCTCATATAGATACATACACACATATATCATACACACATATACACATGTATGTATGTATATTTATGTATGCATGTACATATATACATATGTATATATTTATGTATACATACATATATATGTATAAAAGCATGGTTTATATAAACCATGCTTTTCCAATTTGTCTTAGCAAACATTACTGAACACTCAATACAAATCAAATGCTATACTACATATATATAAAGGCAAAGATTTTGAAACGCTTAGTAACTCCAACAAATATTCACTAAGAACCTTATTTGTTCCAGAAACTATGATGATTGTTCAAGACAAACAGAAAACTTTGCTCTCATAGAGCTTACAATCTGGAGGCAAAGGAAAAGAATTTAAGCAAATAGTCAAAATCATGATTATAAACAGAGTAAATGATGTTGAGAAAAAGGGGCATAAAACAAAATATTAATGAGACTAGAAGTAGAGAACAGATCTCTGCCCTTCAAATGTTTATAAAAATGATATTTTATAAATAAATTGTATTAATGAGGGCATTAAAAATGAGTAAAGAGAAGGAATGCAAAAGAACCCAGCATATAAAATTAACAAGAGACATCATTCTAACATTTCTCATTACTTCTACCTCTCCCATTCAAGAATAATCCAAACAAAATGAAATAACTATTAAAATAAACTTGCTCAAATTTTAGATCTTGAAAGTCACCTGAACTTTGAAATGCTGAAGTGTTCCTTTTAACAACATGAGAGATTTACTATTAACTCATTTTATAAATTAAATCTATATTCAACATAATACTTTATTGATTAACAATAAGTCTTCTTAAAGGAAGATTCTCTATTTCTTCTCATAACAGAACAAATGGACTCTAATAAAACTCTTTAAGAAAACACAGCACTTGAGGGTGTAAAAAATCAATGTCACAAAAAGAAACATTTACTACAAAAATTTTTCACTCTACCCTTTTTTAAAAAGTTGTTTTGTCAGCTATAAATATGCAAGTGACCCAAGGAGAGGTCAAATGAGGATTTTATTTTGACAAGCACTTCTGAGGGCATTTTTACCTCTGACGTTACTTGGAATTCCACCAGAATGAAGAGCAAGGATACCTCTGCTGTACTAAACTTTCAACTCTAAATTGCCATGTGGAAATGTATTGGTATTTCTAAGTATTTAAAAATTATTACATGCTTTGATTTAAAATAATTACAAATAGTGTCATGTTTTACTTCTTTCCTAGCTATTAATTCTTATACCTATCCTGAAATTTTATCTGAGATTTACAGTGTTGGGGAAACACATTTTTCTTACATGGTTTTTTAGTTGGAATAAAAAATAAACAGTATCTCATTTATTCTTAAAGTTTTTTATTTAGATTTTGTCAGAATAAATGGAATTTCTAATAAATGTTATATATCACTGCAATTTTCTTAACCTGCTTTTAAAGTCCTTTATATATGTTTAGTCATCATCAGCTATAGCAATAAATAAGTAAATGCATAAAAGTACAAAAATTTTCTTAAATATTTATTTACACAATACAGAAAATATTTCCAATTTCAGAAGCCAGCATACCTGCGATTTAATCTCACTTCTGCCTTTTTAATCTGGGGTAGATAATTTTAAATTCTTTTATATTTATTTTTTTGTTGTTGTAGTTGAACACAATACCTTTTTATTTTATTCTTATGTGGTGCTGAGGATCGATTATTTTATGTGGTGCTCAGGGTCTCACACATGTGAGGTGAGCACTCTACCGCTGAGCCACCCCCAGCCAGATAATTTTAAATTCTCTGGGCTTCAGTTTTTCTTCTTATACACAGGCACCATATTTTCTATCAATTAGTATTTAGTATTAAATGATTTTATATTTATATTTTAAAAGCATGTACAATTCAGTACCTGATATATGATAAATACTAATAATTGCTAGCTCTGATATTTTATATTTAAATCTCTGATTAAATAAGATGATGTGATAGGCACAAACTAATTTTGTCTGCAGTTCTTTGTAAACTGCACATTATTTTGGAAAATATAAATTATGTCCATGCAAATAAATGTATCCATGAAAATAAATGAGTACAAAGAAAATAAGAAAACGAAACAAGTAACAGATAGTCTCTAAAATTTTCCTGCATTTTTCTGGTTCAGGCTAGAGGGTTATACTAAAACACTTGTTGCCAAAATTGCTAGATTAAAATGTAGGAAAATTTTATGGCTCTTGATATGAACTGCTGATTTGTTTTCTGTAACCATTGTATCAATTTACAAGGCCATAAAATGATACATTTAAAATAAAGACTACTGCTAATAAATAGTACCATCTCAAGACTGCTTTCATTTATACTTCTTTGTCAATTTGACTTCAAATGACAATACATGTGTGGAATATTAAGAATAGGACTGCAGCATAATAGGACTGTAGATATGAGTTCAGTTTATTCTAGAATAATATATCATCAGTGAGGATGAATTCAGTAAAACCAACAACAAAATCTAGAAGAGCCAAAGTCATCTTTGAAGTATGAGACACTACTAAAACCCTTGCAGATGTGACACCATAGGAAATCCATGCCAGTGTTTCAAACATGTTCTAACCTTTTATACTGATGCTATAAAGCAGCAAGAGACATCTTTTCATTATCTGCAAAATTAAAATATGAGCACTCTGTAACATATAGGAACTATCTGAGGTTGGGACTTCAGAATAAAACCAGTAAGCCAAGTGTGAATTTTGCAAAGAATTAGAACAGCATGGCAGCAGCCATTTCCAGAAGCACATGATAATTCACTGCAGCAAGCTGCAAAAAGCATGTGGATTCTGAAATTCAGAGTCTGACCAACACTCCCAAAATTTCTGTGTGACTTTTCTATTATAAGGGTGGCTTCTACTTTAAAGTAAAGACTATATATAGCACAATGTATAAAGGGTATAAATCCAGAATACACAAAGTTTTAAATTTCTTATCAGAAAACACATAAAGATTAAAAACTTAGAGGAAAAAAATTATACTGGTATGCAAAAACACAATAGAAATTAAGGTCAGTATTGAGAAAACTAATAGCTTTTGTTCTACTTTTTATTAGCTGTGATACCTTGGTCATGTTACTAAACCTCCTGAGGCTCAGTTTTCTGAGTAAGATGGAGAATTATTATAAAGCTAAAATGCGTATACCTAACACAATTACAAACAAAAGTAATGGCTTATTAAATTCTAGTTATCACTTAAGAAAGTGAAGGAAAACAACTAAAAAAAAGTAGAACTAACCTAATCTTTGAGATTGAAATAATGTTGCCAATTATAGTAGAATACAAAGTTGTTATATTATAAAATTTAAAATATAACACTAACTGAAGTACAGCAAACTAAACTGACTTCTGCTGCATTAAATTGTGGTTTAAGAACAATGTTTATTCTTAGTTGAGATAGGGTCTGGTTTCCTTCTAATCCAGTGACACAGCCATCACCCATGGGTGATGTATGAGCAGCTACTGTTTTGTACATACTCATTAAATTCAATTTCAAAAAGAGAACCCAACTGAAATATCACCCTATCTTATGCAGTATTAAACAGCCAATGTAATGTAACTTAGAATCTAAAGCTTGTCCTTTCCTTTCTACATCTCAGCTATAAAAACACAATATGTTTATAATGTCTGTTTTCATAATTGTGAAATATCTTTTATTTAGAATACATAAAGGAGAAGAATCATGGGCATGACTAATGCATTTTCTTATGTATGAACACTTAAAATATTGTTGCTTTCCTGATTATAAATTTTACTCTCAGAGAAAAATGAAATTACTACTGACTAACATGCCTGTGGCAAGTCAGTCTTGATGAAAGAATATGCAAATGAAGCTCTATAACCAAATAGAAATTTGCATAGAAAAATATCCAGTAGAGAATAAAACAGACACTAGTATTGCTGTATGTATTAACGTGGCTGTATAACCAATGTGATCCTGCAATCTGTACATGTGGACAAATGAGAATTCAGACCCCATTTGAATCAAATGTATGATATGTCAAGATCATTGTATTGTCTTGAGCAACTAATAAAAAAAGAAAAAGAAAAAAGAAAAATATCCAGTAGAGTGCTCAACTTGGGGAAAAGTAATCAATAACATTTCAATGGTTTTCCATTACTCATTCAGGATAATAAATTTTATAAAAATAAATAGTAAAATTGTTTCTAGGCATAGGGACAAGCTGCCACATAGGTTTGCCTGAGAGTTGGTACCAGGTTAGATGCATGCTTACGCCCTCTCTCCCCTCACCCCTCTCCTCTACCTTACTGGCTTCTACTTCTCTGCTGAAAATTCTTATCCTCCAAATGTTGGAGTGCCCAAGTTCTCATTCTCTAGTACACGCCCCATAGGCAATCTCAATTCTTCCTTTCTCTAGCTTCAAACATCTGCACAGATGATCCTCAAATATCTCTCTCTAGCTTCTTTCTAAATGGATGTTTATTTAACACTCTGAACTTAACCCATCCCAAATCTGCTCCTCCTCAGACCTACCTCCTGTCTCCCTACTACATTCTACAAACAATCCATCAGGAAATCCTACTCTCAAATCCAACCACTTAACCATTACTGCTTCTAGGCTAAGCTACGTCTTCTCAACTCTGAATTACTGCGTTAACACCCTAATTGTTCTCCCTACTTTCCATTTCTGGCTCCCTACAGTCAGCTTTTTCCACATAGCAGCCAAAGGGAATTCTTTTAAAACATAAAATCACATCACATCACTTCCCTACTCAAACCTTCCAGAATCTTTCTTCTTATCATCCTTCATATAAAATCTAAATTCCGTGCCATGGCCAAAAAGATACTACATAGCCTGCTGCCTAGCTACCACTCCATTTCCATTCATTCAGAGTACTTTACTGGCCCTCTTATTGCTTTTGCAAATAAGCCAGGAATACTCCTACCTGCACATAGCGTTTGCTCTACCTGCAATGCTCCTGCCCCAAATCTTGTTGAAGTTCACTCTCTTATTATAACAAGATCTCTGGTTTAAAGACTTCTTCCCTGGCCATCCTATTAAAAAAAAAAAAAAAAAAAAAAGTTTCTCCCATTGGTTTCTACAATTTTTACCTTATTATTTTCTTCTTATCGCCAAACACTATCTGACATTATTTTTTATTTGTATTTATTACTACTTATCTCCTTTACTAGAATGTAAGCTCAATGAAGAACCAGCCTTCTATATTCCTTGTTTACTTTTCAAGTCTGATGCATGGTAGGAATTCAAATATTTTTGTTGAATGAACATGCTATTTTTAAGTCCTATTAAAGGGTTAATGAAAACATGAGGTTTGAAATTTCAAGTAAAATTATAAACTTAAAACACTATAATCAGAAGCATATAGCCATGCATCATTTAAAGATCAGAACATGTTCTGCCAATGCATCATTATGTAATTTTTTTGTGTGAACATCATAGAATGCACTGACACAAACTACATTCTACACACAATCTACATCATTAGGCAATAAGAATTTATGGTACCAAAGTCATCTATGCAGTTTGTCCTTGTCCAAAACATGATTATGTAGCCCATGATTGTATTCTCTAGGACATTCAAACAGTCATGCATGTATAACTTTGTCTCCTAATTTGTGTTTATGAATTGCAGTCTTCAAGATTTTATCATTTAAAATAATTTTAGAATCTTTGCCTTAAAAATTGTGCTAATACATAAAATACTTTTATTTCATTGAACTTTATTTTCTTAGTTATTCTTGTAAAATACCAGATGAAAGAGTCATTTTTTTTTGTATTTCAAATATAATTAGTTTACATCTACAGAAAACTTTAAGTTAACAATAAATGTTTTTAAAATATTTCTTCAAAGCAATTTCTCTTACTGTATTCTTGATCCACAACAGCCAAAACCAAGAACTAATAATCATAATTGCCCATCCCCAAGTAGAGGATGGACAGAAGCAACTTTGTTCCAATGCTTAAAAGGTGGAAGCTTGAAGACTCATGGCTTACATGGCTTATAATAAAAAATATCTCTCCATGGGTTTGTCCTTATGTCCATATTAACATATATCATCCATTCTTTTTTCCAAGTAAATGGTACTTCATTACTTAGTATAGTTTTTTTTTAATTCACAGTTATTATACAAAGGTAAACAGCTACCCTTTCATGCTTAACTTCTTTTTCACTTATAAAGTGATGTCATAGGTAAAAATTGAATTTCTATAAGAAAAGATGACTGATAAACTTTGAAAAATAGGCACATTCAGAGATTTAGATCATAAAAGCCCACAACTTCTCAACTTATATATAATACACAAAGTTATTTTTAAACTACAAATACAAATTTATTGTATATTAACTTTCCAAAATATAAAGTATTCGCTTTTACTCTTTGGTGAAGTGATTCTTTCTCTTAAAAAATTACAGCCCTCAGAGCTTATAAGAATAGATGGAATGACAAAATTAGATACTCACCATTTTGGAACCCACTGAGTCAGGTAAAATCATCATGAATCTTAAAAATCCCAAAGTATCATTTCACTGATTATTTGTTAATAAGCAGGTTGTTTCTAAAATATTTAGATAGATAGTGTTACCACCTTAACCAAATGCACACAATTAACTTCACTAATGGTGATAACATTTGGCTTTTGCTGAGATGCAACATAAAGTCAGAGTACCACCTATGAAGTACTATTGCCATAATGTCTAGCCAGAATTGAACTACACCTCTGGATCAAAATTCCACTTTATAGAAAATGAATAAAATACGAGAGTAAGTTAAATATCACCATAAGGAAACACGTAGGTAAATCCTGGCTTATCTTCATCAAGATATTAATGTCATGAAAGAAAAAAATGGGCTTATTCTAAATTGAGAGAGACTAAAAACACAGAACAAAACAAATGCAGCTTGAAAACCTTGATTCATTCCCCCTCACCCATGGGAAATAATCAGGAAGATTTTACATGATAAAGAAGTGAAGTGTGAAGTGTCATGATGCCTGCAACTTACTGCCAATGTCTCAGAAAATACAAATACATATGCACATACATAGACAGACCCAGATGTGCTAAAATGTAATCTGATGATTTAAAAGGTAGTCCTAGTCTCCCAACTTTTTGATAAACTTTAAAAAATTACAAAATAAAAAGTGATTTTTTTTTTGCATATATGTTCAACATTTACAATACCTGGTTCTTGAATGACATCTACTTTCCCCACACTGATTTGAAGTGTTTCACCATTCTTTGCAAAAGTCTCCCATTCAGAATCAGTCTGCTGGCAGGATGGACACCATGGGGCATAACTAGAAGAGAAGAATAGTTAATTAGCACAAATATATGGAAAAAATTATAAGAAAAAATAGAGGAATAGAATATTTAAATGAAAAAATAAATTCTAAACTAAAGAGAAGTATAAAAATCAAGCTTTTCCAAAGTCCTTTAAAATAGAAAAAGAGAAGCATACTTTCCCTCTAGAATTTAATATATGAATATCAATTCTATTGGAAAAAATTAGTCAAAGTTTGAGGAATTATTGCTATATATAAAATGTTTAATGCTATTCTTACACTTAAACTGAACTTTGTTACTTTCTAAATATATTTTGATCTCTGAGGATGAATGCACTTTGAGTGCCCCACTAAAGGAAAGTAATTTTCACAAGGTTACCCTTATGATAAACCAGTTTCAGATCCATCAAAGCTGTAGATCTACTAGATAGGGGCCAGAAGTTCTGTCATTAGTGGGTCCTCAAGCATGTTTCCAAACATCTGAGTATCTGTGTTCTGAATCATTCCAAGAAGAAAAGGAAAAGTTCTATACAACACTTTTTTAAATTGAAAAAGAGTTAAAAATACTTGGGCCTTCAAGCAGAAATCCCACTTTTTATATATATTTCTTATTCAATAAAAAATATTAATTTACATTTAATGTTTACATAAAAAAACATTAAGCACTCTACTAAAAGCTGAGGTCACAACAGTGAATGGGATAGATGTGGTGTCTCCTTTCCTTGTGGCTTGTATTATCCAGGGGTGAAGAGAAGATACAGACGGGTAAATACAATCGAAGTGACAAATGCTATGATTGAGAATGCTGAACAGATGCTATAGTGACACTGAGGAGCTTGGGTACCTCAGAAAGAGCCACTAAGAAAGATTTAAAACAGGAGTACCATCAGGGAGGGGTCAAAGAATGTTCAACCCTTAGCAGAGAAAAACAAATATGTGTGAAGACTCAGAGCCCTGAGACAATACTTTAGTGGCTTCACCTTGCCCTCCCATGTCTGGAAAACACCATAAAGATATACACTACAAAGCTCTAAATTTTTTTCAGGGTTTAATCTGCAATTGTTAAGATGAGAATCCAGAGAAGTTTACTGCTCAGAAAGTGTTGTTGGTTGAATAATATTCCCCCAAAAGATATGTCCAAGTGCTGGCCCTGGTATCCATGAATATGACCTTACTTTAAGTAGGAGTCTCTGTACGTATAATTAAAGATCCCAAGATGAGATCATTCTGACTTAAGATGGGCTCTAAATCCAATAACAGTTGTTTGAAGAGGAAGAAAAGGGAGCTTTGACAAAGATAAATAGGCAGAAGACCATGTGAAGATGGAGGCATAGAAATGAGTAATATAGCTACAAGCCAAGGAACACCCAGGGATGCCAGCAGCCACCTCATAGAGGCACCAAAGGGACACTCCTACAGAGCCTACTGGGGCCCCCAGCCCTGCTGCATTCTGGCCTTCGAAATTTGACCTTCAGAAAGGTGAGAAAATAAATTTCTGTTGTTTAAAATCACCCCATCTGTAATTTGTGATAGCAGATCAAAGAAACTAATACAGAAAGGAAGACATCCTTTGAAATTAGAAGGAGTTAGATCAAACAAGCTGTATAGAGATTTAACAAAGCTTGCAGGATTATGCTTAATATAAAATATTGTGAACAAACAATACCACATGCTTGAAATACATTCAAAATACTATCATGACAAAATTAAAAGGAAAATTAACATTTTCAGAATAATGGCACAAAAATACATTGGAACAAATGGAGAAACATTTGGTTTTGAATAATTCCCAGAACAATAGAAAATAAAATAATTAGTACTCACAAAATAGAACAGGATACTCCAGGCAAAAATAAATAAATCATTGGGCGCATTTTAAGTAACATTTCAGGATGCCACCAACTAGACATATTTTTTTAATCTACTTAAACTTTTGAAAAAATCTTTAATGTAAGTCAAAATATTGAGGAAATAAATAAAATAGACATAAGAAAAAATTGCTATCCCTAGATTGATCACATGTAATGAGTCTCACAGTATAAAAATTTTACCACCAAAGGATAATGGACAGAAAGTACAGATGAAACAAGACTGACAAGGTATTGATAACTGCTAAACCTGAATGATGGGTAAAATAAGGATTTACTACACACCTATTTTGTGTAGAAAGATTTTTTAATAATATTTTTTAAAAGACTTGATTGAAGAGATACACCAAGTTTTTGGTAAACATTATAAAATGCTCAATTTATTTTTTATGTTTTCAATTCCAGAATTGTTTTTACAAAATCGTTTTCACAAAAAATATTTCTGCATTAAGAGAGGGAAGAGGCAGGGGAGAAAAAGAAGTAGGAAAAAAATGCCTGCCAAAAAAACAAACACATACACCAAGTCCTAGGAAAGGAAACAGAGTAAAGGGGAAAGGTTGCCGCAGTCTGGCTGGGCACAATCAGGAGCCACTTGTCAAAAGAAACTAACTTTATTTTTAGAACCAAACACGCCAAACAAACAGCATCTCAGGAAAAACCCCTCAGAGCCTCAACTGCCACCACCGGCTTTCCACAAGCCTGTCTCTCCCCCCCACAAGCTTCTCTCCACCTCCCACATTGGGAAGGGGTATATATTCCCCAAAGATAAACTTAAAATAACCCTTTTTACTCTAAACTTTTAAAATTTGGATTCATCAGGACTTAGTGCTGCGGAAAGGCATATGTGTCCAAAAAATGTACATAAGCCCAAGGTACTTTGGAAGGATATTCTAACAGGACAATGGAAAGGTCCTGACCCAGTAATTGTCTGGAGTCGGGGGTCTGTTTGTGTGTTTCCACAGGGAGAACAGCAGCCGATTTGGATTCCAGAGAGATTAACCAAAGTCCTGACCCAGTGATTGTCTGGAGTCGGGGGTCTGTTTATGTGTTTCCACAGGGAGAACAGCGGCCGATTTGGATTCCAGAAAGATTAACTAAAGCGATTTCTACAGACCAAAAAGAAGATGATTTGGCTCAAATCCATAACAACTGATATCCAAAACTCCAGTTTGGCTATTCTTACATCTGCAACAGAACCAGGATGCTTTTTTCAATATCTATTTTATTATTGCCCTTTGCCATATCATGAAGTTCTATTTTGTTTTTTGAGCTCATACAGACCTAGGTTAATGTTTTGCTGATCAGTTCTATTTTTTGACTATAGAGTTTTTAAACATTGCAATGGAGATTTCACCTGTAAAAAGTTATAAGGCCTTTACTATAATGTTATGTGTTGTATGTATTATGTTATGTGTGCACACTTGTGTTTTGTGTTATATGTTTGAATGTCCATATATCATATATGATGAGCGCTCATGATAAAATGGATCCAAATATTTTTTTTTTCACGTGATTTATATGGTTTAATTTAAATTGGGTAAACAACTGTTGAGGATTGTTTTAATATGTAAACAAAAAAGAAGGTTAACAGATCTGTTTGTTTACTTTCACCTTTCCTTTTCATTATATTTAATAATTCTCTTAAAGACAATGTAAATTGTTAAGAAAATTGTTTTCTTTTAGTGCCTTCTGTAATGTTACATAATTTTTTCTTTAGCCATTATTGCCAGAATTCCTATCTTCATCCCAGTGCCGGTGAAGACAATGTAAATTGTTAAGAAAATTGTTTTCTTTTAGTGCCTTCTGTAATGTTACATAATTTTTTCTTTAGCCATTATTGCCAGAATTCCTATCTTCATCCCAGTGCTGGTGAAGTCAAAGATAAAACCAATCTACACCTTCTACAATAGCCATCACTGAACTGCTTGCAGAACTTGCCTGGGCACAATCAGGAGCCACTTGTCAAAAGAAACTAACTTTATTTTTAGAACCAAACACGCCAAACAAACAGCATCTCAGGAAAAACCCCTCAGAGCCTCAACTGCCACCACCGGCTTTCCACAAGCCTGTCTCTCCCCCCCACAAGCTTCTCTCCACCTCCCACAATCCTCCTGCTCTTGAGGCCGATTGGCTGGGTCACGTGGGCAGAGCCAAAAAGTCCCCCAATGAGCAGCTCCGTGGTCTGAAAGGGCAGGGAAACAGTCCAATGAGCATCACCGCAGAGGAGCCAATCAGCTAGATGTTGCTGGGGCCGAGGAGCCAATCAGCTAGATGTTGCTGGGGCCGCTGTGAGCCAATCATCAGCCGGCAGCTGGATTGCTGGCAGCTGGAAGTTTGCTGGGGCCCCTTCGGCTGTGGCTCTCAACATCTCCCCCTCTCTGTTTAAACAACAAGCATGTGGCTTAGGGACCGTGCCTGTTAGGCAGTCCAATTCAACATATGGTCCTTACCCGTCATCGGATGAACTGACCTCTAGGCGTCAGCCTCCTGTCTTAGGTTGGTACCACTGCAATTGGATCATACCCGTCACTGACTACCGGTCCAGCATACAGCTATACTTGTGGATAGGCCTTTGCACCAGTGGGGGGGTGAGGTTCTTTGCCTCACCTCTGTTGGCCCCCAAATTTTAGACCATCACTAGTAGAGGAGGATGCAAAATGCCATGACATTAAGCCAATTGAGGGCTCCTTTGAAAAATTGTACCACCGGTGACATCATCAGCAAAAATACCCCAACACTACCACAAGTCGCTGCACCAACAGATAGTTCAAAATGCATACAGGTGAGCTCACAATGTGTCCAGGCAAGTTCTGCAAGCAGTTCAGTGATGGCTATTGTAGAAGGTGTAGATTGGTTTTATCTTTGACTTCACCAGCACTGGGATGAAGATAGGAATTCTGGCAATAATGGCTAAAGAAAAAATTATGTAACATTACAGAAGGCACTAAAAGAAAACAATTTTCTTAACAATTTACATTGTCTTCACCGGCACTGGGATGAAGATAGGAATTCTGGCAATAATGGCTAAAGAAAAAATTATGTAACATTACAGAAGGCACTAAAAGAAAACAATTTTCTTAACAATTTACATTGTCTTTAAGAGAATTATTAAATATAATGAAAAGGAAAGGTGAAAGTAAACAAACAGATCTGTTAACCTTCTTTTTTGTTTACATATTAAAACAATCCTCAACAGTTGTTTACCCAATTTAAATTAAACCATATAAATCACGTGAAAAAAAAAATATTTGGATCCATTTTATCATGAGCGCTCATCATATATGATATATGGACATTCAAACATATAACACAAAACACAAGTGTGCACACATAACATAATACATACAACACATAACATTATAGTAAAGGCCTTATAACTTTTTACAGGTGAAATCTCCATTGCAATGTTTAAAAACTCTATAGTCAAAAAATAGAACTGATCAGCAAAACATTAACCTAGGTCTGTATGAGCTCAAAAAACAAAATAGAACTTCATGATATGGCAAAGGGCAATAATAAAATAGATATTGAAAAAAGCATCCTGGTTCTGTTGCAGATGTAAGAATAGCCAAACTGGAGTTTTGGATATCAGTTGTTATGGATTTGAGCCAAATCATCTTCTTTTTGGTCTGTAGAAATCGCTTTAGTTAATCTTTCTGGAATCCAAATCGGCCGCTGTTCTCCCTGTGGAAACACATAAACAGACCCCCGACTCCAGACAATCACTGGGTCAGGACTTTGGTTAATCTCTCTGGAATCCAAATCGGCTGCTGTTCTCCCTGTGGAAACACACAAACAGACCCCCGACTCCAGACAATTACTGGGTCAGGACCTTTCCATTGTCCTGTTAGAATATCCTTCCAAAGTACCTTGGGCTTATGTACATTTTTTGGACACATATGCCTTTCCGCAGCACTAAGTCCTGATGAATCCAAATTTTAAAAGTTTAGAGTAAAAAGGGTTATTTTAAGTTTATCTTTGGGGAATATATACCCCTTCCCAATTCCTTCTTTTTGCTTTAATAAGTACATTTTAATAGTTTGATGAGCTCTTTCAACTATGCCTTGTCCCTGTGGATTGTATGGGATTCCTGTTATATGAGTAATGCCAAATGTTGAGCAAAATTGTTTAAAAGAGGTAGAAGTATAACCAGGGGCATTATCTGTTTTTAACTGTTTTGGAACACCCACAGTGGCAAAATTTGGTAAGCAATGAGCTATAACATCTTTAGTTTTTTCTCCGGCATGAAGGGAGCCCATCAAAAATCCAGAAGAAGTATCAACTGTAACATGCAAATATTTTAATTTTCCAAATTCTGGCAAGTGTGTGACGTCCATCTGCCAAATATGGTTAGGTATCAATCCTCTAGGATTGACTCCAAGATTAACTTGTGGTAAAAAGGTCACACAATTTTGACATTGTTTTATTATTTGTCTAGCTTGTTCCTTAGTTATTTTAAAACGCTTTTGTAAAGTATTAGCATTGACATGGAACTTTTTATGAAAATTTATAGCTTCTTCTAGTGTAGAGAAAATATGTATGTCATGTGTAGTTTTATCTGCTAAATCATTGCCCAAACTAAGGGCTCCAGGCAATCCTGTATGTGCCCTGATATGTCCTATAAAGAATGGATCTTTTCTGTCCCAGATTAGACTTTGTATAGTGGAAAGCAAAGAGAAAACAGTAGAAGAAGGGGAAATCCTACCAGCATCTTCAAGAGATACTATAGCATTAACTACATACTGACTATCAGAAAATAAATTAAATACAGAATCTTTAAACATCACAAAAGCTTGTAAAACTGCATTAAGCTCTACCTTTTGAGCTGATTGTTTGGGTACTAAAAATGTAAAAGTTTGATCAGGGGTAACTACTGCTGCTGTACCATTATTTGACCCATCAGTGAATATATTTGGAGCATTCATGATAGGTGTTTTTCTTGTCATTTTTGGAAAAATTACAGGATGCAATGCCCAAAAAGACAATAAAGGATTAGATGGTAAGTGGTTATCAAATGAAACATTAGATTTGCACATGATTATTGCCCAAGTATTTAACTCATTAGCTAACTCATCAATTTGATTCATAGTATATGGAGTAATAATTTTATTGGGAGAAATTCCAAACACTCCCTTTGCTGCTTTTATTCCTTTGAGTATTAATTGTCCTACAGCCTCAGGATACCTAGTAAGAATAGTGTTAGGAGAATAAGATAAATGTATCCATAATAATGGACCTTCTTGCCAAAATACTCCTGTAGGAATATTTTTTGTTGGTAGTACAATAAATAATAAAGGCAAACTTATATCAATTCTATCCAAATGCATATTTTCCATATATGTTTCAATGATTTTTAATGCCTTTCTTGCTTCAGGCGTTAACATTCGGGGTGAATTTGGATCTGATGGACCTTTTAGGATATCAAATAAAGGTCCCAACTCTCCTGTTGGTATACCTAAATAAGGCCTTATCCAATTTATGTCTCCTAATAACTTTTGAAAGTCATTAAGTGATTTGAGTTGATCTACTCGTATTTGAATTTTTGGTGGACGGACCATGGTTGAGGATAATAGAACTCCTAAATAATTAATTGGAAAATTTAATTGTACTTTATCTATTGCTATCTCTAGATTATAATTTTTTAATAAGTTTGTAAGTGTGGCATAACATTCTAGCAATGTGTTTTTATCTTTGTGTGCTAATAATACATCATCCATATAGTGAAATATTTGTAGTTCAGAATTTTGATTTCTAAGTGGCTGGATTGCTTTGTTAACATAAATTTGACACATAGTTGGGCTGTTAGCCATCCCTTGAGGGAGTACTTTCCATTCATATCTCTGATCAGGACCTTCATGATTCAGTGCAGGGATAGTAAATGCAAAACGTGGACTATCCTCAGGATGAATTGGAATTGAAAAAAAACAATCTTTAATATCTATAACTAAAACATACCAGGTTTTTGGCAAAGCAGACAACTGAGGAATCCCTGATTGAGCAGGTCCCATAATAACCATCTCATTATTAATGGCTCTTAAATCTTGCAATAATCTCCATTTACCAGATTTCTTTTTGATGACAAAAATGGGAGTATTATGGGGAGATACAGAAGGTTGTATATGTCCTTCTGCTAATTGTTGTTTGACCAGGTCATGGGCTGCTTGTATCTTTTCTTTAGTCAGGGGCCACTGAGGAACCCACACTGGTCTTTCTGATTTCCAAGTAATTTTTATTGTCTCAGTGGCCCTTTCTGAAAATCCAACCCATGTCTGTCTGTTCCTTGATCTATTTGTATTGGTGCTGCTATACCTTGTTCTTGTTTTTCTAATCTTTTTCCTTTCCTAAAACCTTGTCTAGTCATAATAGTGGGTGCATTTTGGTTGATGTTATTTGTTAATGTCAAACCTAATTGATCTAGGACATCTCGTCCCCATAAATTTACGGGAAGATGATCCAATACATATGGCTGTATAGTTCCTTCACATCCTTCAGGATCCTTCCAATCTAATACCATTGCACTTCTATGGGGATTAGTCGCCACTCCTAGGCCTCGAAGCGTTTGAGTGGCTTGTTGTAATGGCCAATGTTTTGGCCATTCTTGACGAGAGATGATGCTAAGGTCTGCACCTGTATCCAGTAGCCCATTAAATTCATGTCCTTGAATATTTAGTTTTAGCATGGGGCGAGAATCTAAATTTAAAGAAAGCATAGCCCAATCTACACCTGTGGAACCTAATCCCTTGGAACCTCTTTCTACAGTACGACTGGAAAATTTATCATGTAGGCTGGGTATTATTAGTAACTGTGCTATTCTATCTCCTGGTGAAATTACTGATATACCCTTTGGAGAACTGGCTATAATTTTTATTTCACCTTCATAATCGGGATCAATTACCCCAGGACTTATCATAAGTCCTTTTAGAGTAGAAGAGCTGCGTCCCAATAATAAGCCTACTGTTCCTTTGGGAAGAGGTCCTTTCACCCCTGTGGGAATGATTTGAACTCCCATCTCTGGAGTTAGTACTGCTCTGGCGGAGGCGCAGATGTCCAACCCTGCGCTCCCTCTGGTTTGTCTGATGAGGGATCTGATGGACAATGTGTCCTGGGCACTACCCTGATGGGGTTGCTGGGTTCCTCCAGTGCTCCGTATATTTGTGGTTTTGGGCCCCGGAGCATTGGGCCCCCTTGTCCATTTTTTGGCAATGGAGCCTGATGCCTTTCTCCACGATATCGTGGATAAACACCTGGTCCTTGTTCGTTTTTTGATAATGGAGTACCCTCTATGGTGGTTTGAGAACGGCATTCATTAGCCCAATGTCTCCCTCTACGGCATCGTGGGCAAATACCTGGTATTCTACTCCTTGGATACCTAGTTTTGTTAAACCCTCCTCCAATGGGGCAATTCCTTTTAAAATGTCCTGTTTCTTCACAATTGTAGCATGTTCTTGGCCTGGCATCTAAAGCCTGTTTTACTGCAGCTGCCACAATTTGCCCTTGTTCATTAATGTCTCTGGCATCTAAAGCCTGTTTTACTGCAGCTGCCACGACTTGCTCTTGTTCATTAATGTCTCTACATAATTTAATATATGTGTTTAAATCTTCATGTTTCCATGGTCTAATGATATCTCTGCACCAACGATTCGCTTGCTCATAAGCCAGGTGTTTTAGTAATGGCATTGCTTGTTCTGTATTCCCAAAAACTCTGGTAGCTGTTTGAATAAGCCTATCTACAAATTCAGCATAAGGTTCATTAGCTCCTTGTATTACCTTAGATAATTGACCTTGTAAACCTCCATGTCCTTGTAAAGTCTTCCATGCCTTAATTGCATCTGCAGCAATTTGTGCGTATACGCCAGGATCATATGCAATTTGTTGCTGCTGATCCTCATAAGATCCCTTTCCTAACAACATATCTAGATTTCTCTGAGGATAACCAGCTGCTGCATTTCGCCTAGCCGTCTCCTTGCAAAATTCCTCATTGGCAACCTTCCATAACAGGTATTGTCCTCCATTTAGCACAGCTTTACACATATTAGCCCAATCTGCTGGCGTCATGTTCAAGTTGTTAATGGATTCGACCAAGCTTACAGTGAAGGGTGCTTGAGGACCATAGGTTGTTACAGCCTCTTTTAGCTGCTTCACTGTTTTGAAATTTAAAACTTGGTAAAATCGCTGCCCTCCTGCCTCAAATACAGGGCATGTTAATATTTGAGATCTTGTCTCAGGATCCCAACTATCAACTGCGGGGGTTGGGGACCTCCCAGCATATGGAGGTGGCCTTGTTAGTTGGACACTTACGTCCTCTGGTGATAGAAAGGTGTTAGTAGCAGTCTCCTGTAGAGGTGGTGCTGTTGGTTGGACACTTACACCCTCTGGTGATAGAAAGGTGTTAGTAGCGATCTCCTGTTGTAACTTTCCCCCTGATGGCTTTTTCTGTTTTACACTTTCTTTCTCTGTCTGACTAACTTGAGAGGCCTTCTCTTTTACTTGAATCTTTTCCTCTGTCTGACTAACTTGAGAGACCTTCTTTTTTACTTGAATCTTTTCCTCTGTCTGACTAACTTGAGAGACCTTCTCTTTTACTTGAATCATTATGTCTTCTCCTTCCTCTACCATTGTCTGAACTGAAGGCTTTGGACTAAGCAAACAAGATACGAACGTCCACAATGGCAATGTGCCAACTGGCAGAGTCCCTGGGCTTTTCTTTTCTATTCTTTTTAAATCTTCACCATGATGGTTCCATTGTGATATATTTAACAACTCCTCCTTAAAAAGCCATGGGCTACATTTTTGTATTGTATCAACGTATGCCCTGACTGCTACTGATTTTACTGGGATGCCTCCTTCCTCTAACAATTTACTTAACACTCTTTCAGTTTGTTTTTTACTAATTTCTGATCCCGTATTTCTACTATAATACAACCCAACAAGATGACGCCAAACAAAACCGAGACAGAATGAAATAAAAAGGGAACAACAAAAAGTCATTATAGCCTTTCTATCCTCCTGACATGTGCATCCGTCCTTTCTCCCTATCTGTTCCTCAGACGTAAATAGTTTTTCCTCAGATGTGAGCGGTTTTTCTTCCGTCTCACTCATCTCCAGGGACAGGCAACTTAAAACAAAAGTGAAACAAAATAACAAAAGAAGAATCTTAAAATGGCTACCCATCCTCTCGCCCTGCCCTCAGGGGCGAGCAGTTCACTTACCCTCAGTCGCTCCCCGTGCGAGCCACCAGATGCCGCAGTCTGGCTGGGCACAATCAGGAGCCACTTGTCAAAAGAAACTAACTTTATTTTTAGAACCAAACACGCCAAACAAACAGCATCTCAGGAAAAACCCCTCAGAGCCTCAACTGCCACCACCGGCTTTCCACAAGCCTGTCTCTCCCCCCCACAAGCTTCTCTCCACCTCCCACAATCCTCCTGCTCTTGAGGCCGATTGGCTGGGTCACGTGGGCAGAGCCAAAAAGTCCCCCAATGAGCAGCTCCGTGGTCTGAAAGGGCAGGGAAACAGTCCAATGAGCATCACCGCAGAGGAGCCAATCAGCTAGATGTTGCTGGGGCCGAGGAGCCAATCAGCTAGATGTTGCTGGGGCCGCTGTGAGCCAATCATCAGCCGGCAGCTGGATTGCTGGCAGCTGGAAGTTTGCTGGGGCCCCTTCGGCTGTGGCTCTCAACAAAAGGTAGTAAATTGATCCAATTTTTAAATAAGGTTTAGGGTTAAAGGGATGTCAGATCACCTGTGCAAGCAAGTCCTTTTAAAATCTTGAACTGTGCAAAGTTCTATTCAAACAATCAAAGCAATTATACACATGCACTTTGCAGAACAACAACAAAGTAAAAAAAAAAAACTGCAATCAGGAAAGATTTTAATATTTCACATTATAAAAAGGTAGGGTGGGGATGTTAAAAAGACAAGACTAGGGGAAAGGATGAATTTATTTTAGATAAAATACTGGAAATTAAGCAGAAATCAGAAGAAACAGGATGCCCAAACCTCTATCCAATCAGGCCCCAAAAGCAGCAAGACTAGCAAAACTCCCTAATGACATCTCTAGAAAAGACTATTCTAGCTAATCCAAAGATCGCTCTAAAAGACCATTAGTCTTCCCATTATAGAAGATCTAGAAGACATGGGCTAGAGAACATTCCTGTAACATTTTTTTAACATGGATTTTTTTTAAAATTTTATCTCTATATTTCCAGGGCAAAGTATATTCCCGATACACAGTAAGTGGTCTAGAAATGTATGCTGAATAAGCAAATGTATAAACTTCAGTAAAAATTTCATTTTCATTCTTCATAGAAAAAAAGTTATTTTCTATATAACTTCTAAATATCCAAAAGGCAGATGAGTCTTAGGCAGTTGGCAAACTTTAAAGAAAAAGGAACACTAAATCATTCAGAATATTTCAGTAGGCATTTCAGGATTTTGAATAAGAGCTCTGCTACAGGAATCAGATCAACCATGAATTACCCATGTGATTTTGGGCAGGTTAATAATCTTTCCATGCTTAAGCTTCCTCAACTATAAAATGAGATAGTAACAGGAGCTACCTTACAAGGTTATTGGAAGGTTAAATGATACATACAAAGCAAGCACACAGTAAGAATGATCATTAACACAAACTACATTTGCAATACTCTGCTAGGTTTCCAAGACACGTTTATAATACCTCACCTCAGCTCATCTGAACTTCATATCCTTGCTGACAAGGAGAGAAAGCAGGTTTAGAGAGACTTGCTTAAGTCTTAAGACCACTTAAAGCAAGAACACAGATGGAGGTATCTGTGATTTAAAAAAAAAAAAATCTTCAAGATACAACATCAACAAAAAGACAACATCACCACCAACATTCAGAGGGAAAGAGGTAGGAGGCATAAGAAAGAATGTACAAAAATAAGGAAAAACCCTTGAAGGACAATTTAATGGATTTTAGATATTCTCTGCTTAATTTCTCTAGGACTCTGTCTTTGCATACATGTGCTACATTACTAATTATTAAACCTTGCAAATTTCACAAATTTTAAAAAATCAAGCCCTTAGTCGCTAGACTGTTATGTAAATTAGATTTTTGGTGAAACTGGTATTCAGATATGCAATTATGATACACCATCAGATAAGCCATTGAAGTAATTTTAGTTATTCCATTTTCTATGTTGCTGCTACCACTGGGCTGTGGATTGTCAAAGCCATTATTTCTGATATTTAGTCAGAGCTGGTTGTGGTGGAATACACCAACATGTTCCTTCAATTGTGGAGATAAGCCAGTTCTGGATTAAGTAAGAGAACTGACCCATTGTTGCCACAGCTTTTTTATGTGTACTCCTGTATTCTTCTGTATATAAGGGATAATAATTTAAACAAGAATTTAAAACCTATTATAAATAAAATATTGCCAGGGGTAAAATGAATGCATAGATATGCCATGTGATCTTCGAGTTTCTCTCTCCCCCCCCCCACATATATGTATATATAATTTATTTATGTACATGTGCATGTAAGCATAAATAAAACTCGTTGGAAAGAACCAAACATGGTCTTTCTTTACATTGTTTAAAACAAGGAGACAGGCACAGTGGCAGATGTCTGTAATCAAAAGTTCAATCCATCCTGGGAAAACTTGTCTTAAAATTTAAAAAATTATTAAAAGGCTGGGGACACAGGTCAGTGTATAGAGGGCTTGCCTACCATTTTCTAGTCCCTGAGTTCCATTCCCAGTACTGAAAAGAAAAAAAAAAAAAAACAATTACCTCATAGTAGCAGTCTTTTCTTAAGAACTATAAAAAAAATCTTATCTGCCAGTAAGTGTGTCCTTTACACATAATGTAATCCTCTTTGATTTCAGAGTCTCTATGGGGAATTAGTATATCATTGTATTCCTGGAAACTAGGTCAACATATTTTCTATTAAAACATTTTGCAAGTCATAGTGATATGTAAAATTACAAAGCTTCATAAAGACATCTGAAATATATTTCAGATAACCAAAATGCTGTTAAATTACATAACTTGGATATAAGTTTAACGTTTTTAATCATTTCTGGGGAACCAAATTCAACAGCACACCATTGTTATCTATGGTAGTATTCATATACAAAGTACACTGAGGTTCTGCTAGATGCACGGTGATGATACGTTTTTTGTATGAAGTCACCAAATTCAATTTCATTAGGTGTACTAAACATTTCAGAGGGAAGACTTAGTTAAATTTATTTTTTGGAATTTTTATTAAAAATAAGTTTTTATTCACCAATAATGGACAATTTTTCTTCTGTCTTCACTCCAATCTCACTAGTATTTTGTACTACATTCATAGAAGTGAGAAGGACAATGAGACATGCAAACATTTGCTAAATGAAATGAATGTAACTTATGCTATTTATTTCCTTCAGAGCATTATAAAATGCCAGTCCCTTAAAATCAAGGTTGTAGCTCATTCACCTCCACCTTCCCAAGTCTTCAACCCTGTAAAGAACCTACAACAAGAATTTAAGCAACTACCTCTTTAACAGTCAATCAATAAAATCAAGACAATCTATAAACTGCAGGAAATGACAACTACTTGACACAGATAAGTTAAGGAAATAATGTTCAATACACCCTCTAGGCATGAGAAGAATACTAGAAAGAAAATTCCAAAATCTAGAGGTCCTAAGCAAATAAATGAGGCTTTACTCCATCACCAGGTGTCTAATCTGTTTTGAAACATGAGCAGCCCAAGAACAAGGTCAGAAAAAGTATTTTATAAAAAATCAACCTGATCTGATTTACAGAAGTAATGTGATTTAACTCAAATATTTTTATATTTTTTCATTGCATTTTGGTTTAACGATAAGCAGGTCAAAAATAAGCTATTTGGATATCTGCTTGTTTATCTGCTTTGTTTAGCTATCAAAACAGTATACAGAGTGTATCATATTGCATACTCTTGTGTTTCTAAAGAATAAAAGCGGTATTCTCAAGGACTGACATAATGGAAGCCAAGCAAGTATTTAAAACAGCAAAAGGTTGCAAAGCAACGGAATGGAACACAACATAAAAAAGAAAAGAAAACATGGGAAGATCTTAAAAAAAAAAAAAAAGCACAGCAAGCCAGTTGTAGTGCCATGGCAGAAATGGATGAGTGTTATAAAATGATTATATGAAAGCAAACAAAAAGAGAAAACAGAGAATACAGTAAGCCCTTAGCATTAAAGAAAATATAAGCAGTAATAAAATTCTTTTGCAGATTTGTAAAAAGGTTTCAGAATAGAAATGAATTACTGCAAATATATTCTTATCTGATAATTTCTCTTTAACACAGCACTGCTTTTCTAAAACTGGAAATTCAGCTACAAGGATCCCCAAAATTGTCTGTTTGAAAGACACAGAAAATATAACAAATTGAATTTTGTATTTGGATCTTTTCATGTCTCAGAGCCAGGCAAACATTGGTAGGTCCTTAAAACTAAATGAAATTAACAGCACAAATATAACCATAAATTGCATTACAGAGGCTTTATATGACATGAGATATAGAACAGCAGATTCCCAGAAGAAAAGTTCCTTATAAGCAAATGAATAAAGAAAGAACTGTCATTCAAAGTGATGTTAGATTCTCAAACTTTTTTCTTTTCTTAAATTTTTTTAGATGTTGATGAATCTTTATTTTATTCATTTATTTATATATGGTGCTGAGAATCCAACACAGTGCCTCACACATGCCAGGCAAGTGCTCTAACACTAAGCAACAGCCCTACCCCCCTTATCAAATATTTAATACCATGAGAAAGTTTCCCAACATTTCTTCTTTAGGTAGTTCAACACATCAGCAGCAGACTCTAGTTACCTCCAATTATAAAACCAGTTCACTTGAGCACAATGTTGATCTGGGAAGTAGCATAAACACATTTTGTTTTTCTCTTATGAGAAGAAAAACCTGATAATGTTTGAATCCCTAGAACGTCATAGGCCTATAGTGGTATCAATAATATAATGAATCTTATATTTTTTAAACTGTTGGATTTTTTCAAAGGGAAGAGAAGGAGTATCATCTAATAATACAGAAAATAAATCAAAAATAGACAAGAGCTATAGTATTTATTCAGAGGAAACATTTCTGAAGAGGTTCTGGTATGCAGAAATTGGAATGTAATTTGGGTGAATCCTTTCCTTTCCTGTCATTTCCTATCCACTAATTCTGCAGAATACTCCATGTAAAGAGAACTCCTACTAAAATGATCTCAATATGTACACAGCTTACTTCCAGGTTACAAGACTCTTTTTGCATCACAGTGCAAGCTTACACAAGACAACTGGACAAATGGCAAGCTTATCGCATATGATCTCTCCCATCTACGCTTATACATTTATAAAAAGGTACAATGTGAACCATCAACATAACCAAACATAAGAGTTATTGGCTGTCACTCATTTTTAGAAACTTAGTGGGGCTTCAACTCACCAATGATTTAGTGTTCTTAGTTCTCTGACTTACCAAAAAAAAAAAGCAATTCCAAAAGAAACCATAAACATAAAGGAGCTGAGGAGTTGGCAACATTAAATATGAGTTTTCTTCTTTGACTGTTATCACCTACATACACAAACTGTTTTAATCAGAAAATTAACATCCAGGAAAAGAACGTGGTGTAAAAATCTACTAGGAAAAAAAAAAAAAAAAAAAGACCTTTCCGTAGTATTAGCTGGCAAAATGCAGTTTCTCTAAAGTTCTTACAGTTATTCGAGGGAAACAGGCATTCCTAACATAAAGCTCCACTTAGTTTAAAAGTTTCTCTTAAATAGAATATGATTTCCTCACTTCCTTCCAAAGTAGTTGAGTGGTTTACTTTAATTGTTCGATCCTCTAGCTTTTTTCCAACAGTTTTACTGATTTATTATGATAACAAGGGCATTTGTTTTGAGTTCTAAATATTCCTTTTTTTGTAACCAAAAGCTAAATTCAAATTTGAAGAGATAGTATGCATATGTTCTTTGAGCAATGTAATTTGTTAAGTGACAACTTCGTCCATCATCTCAACACTGTTTTTACTCTATTAGGCATCTGCTTGCAATCTAAATTGCAGTCTAAGGAATCAAAATTTGGTCTTGGATAAAGACAGATCCAATTTTGAGAGTCTTTTGTGCCGAATGAAAAATTAATTATCAAATATTAGGAAATATATATACACATATATGGCCTGAAACCACAGGCTACAGAGATGTGGTCTCAGCCATTATTTCTCCAGAACTTCATTTTCCCTAAAAGCCCATCATGATGGTCTCTCAAGTCTATTCAAACAACTGTCCTCGGTCAACTTCAAGTCTTCTTTCAAATGATTACTTCCTTACTATTCAGAGTTAATTGAAAGCTACAACCAACAAATCCCCTGCCTTCTCCTAACTAAAAAACAGTTGCCCACCCCTTTCAAGCAAAAGCACTGAAAACATTTTACCTTCTGTTGTTCAAAAGGAACAATTTGTTAATAACCTACTCTTTATAAAGTCAGCACAATTAAATTATTAAATCCACCTAAAAGATCGACCTCTAAAAATTATATAGTATCAGCATTTATTTGTAATCCTGTTTTAAAACTAAAATGCACGCTTGTTAATGTTTTATTCTCACAATGACATCTCAAGGTCTTCAAAAGAAAAACTAAGACATTAGTACAAAGTGGTTTCCCTTCTCTAATCTACTGTAACTTATTCAACACAAATGTTACCTATCCTTTCCTCCTTATTCATACTGTACATGATGTCACTGAATGACTGCCAATTATCCCATACACGTATACTCACTCCTGTGAGGGCACGGTTTTCATGCAGATTTCCTCCCCTCCACCCTCTTTCCCTTGGTAAGCTGCATTCTCTCTCCCAGAAACAACCTCCCCTAAAGCAAGTGAGAAAAATGTGGGGATGCACTTCACCCCTAGCCGTCAGCGCGGAGGGTCTTGCGCGCATGCGCAAAGGAGGTCGGCCCCCGCACCGCAGGTCGCTGGCAGGGTGGGTACCCGGCCCTAGGTCTAGCCAAGCCGGACCACTCTGCGAGCCGACCACGCGGGCTGCGGGAAGGTGGCGCCCGCGAGGATAATGTGGCGAGCGGGGCGGGCGGGCACACTCACAATTTCAGCATCCACTCGCCTTCCATCACCAGTGTCCAGTTGGAGGCGGTCATGGGCTGGACTCGGCTTTGCTCCGCCGGCAGCACAGCCTGCTCGGGGCCCTCGGTCGCCGCCAATGCCACAACCGAGGCGACCAGAAGCGTCGTCAGCAGTGGGCCGCAGCGCCCGCCCGCCATGTTGGGCGCGGAGTAACACTCCCCAGCAGGGAGTGTGGGCCAAGGAAACTACAGGGCCGAGGCCTGGTCGCCTGCCCGCCCGGCGGGGCCTTGCCAGGTAGTCCAGAGGAGATGCCCAGCCGCCCCGCCTCCGCCTGGCAGTGTGTACAGACCCCGCTCGCGACACCGGCGGGCGGCCGGCACCGCCTCTTATCGGCCTGCGTCCGCCGAGGCCACGCCCCCTCCCGCCTCGCCTTGCCGTTGCCCGGGGGTGTCGGTTGCCATGGCAACAGCCGCCCTTTCTCCCTGACTGCCACACTGAAAATAAACAGATGACCCAACGTTGTTTAAGTTAGTGCCAGCACCGCTCAGGCCCCTGGAATAGCGGGTTGGAGCGCGTGCGTTTCTCTAAAGAGAAACGTGGCCGGTCATTTAAAATCCATGCTCTTTAAAATAGCAGCAGGGGGCTGTGGAGTAATCTTAAGGTCACTGAAAAATGGAGGGACATGTGGGCTGGCTTCTGGCTGAAAAATTTAAGTGCTTTCTGCATGTATACATTGAAGCATCACCGCGTAATTGGAGATGATGATGAAACTAGACGATTCGATTTTATATAATTTTTACTAAAATATTTTAATTTTATTAAAAATTAAAACATGAGCACTGACAGATGGATGCATCATTTAATAAGAATATGGCCATGGGCAACGCAATGAACTTCACCTTTCTCTCAGCTATAGTTTTGTTAGTGTTTTAAGATAAAAGTAGTCTTCAAGTTCAAAAGCCAACCTCAGAAACTTAGCAAGGCCCTAAGCAACTTAGGGAGACCCTGTATCAAAATAAACAAAATTAAAATTAAAAGGGCTAACGATGTGGCTCAGTGGTAAAGTGCTCTGGATTCAAACCCCTGTGCTAAAAATAAACAAATAATTAATTTAAAAAATAAAATAAGCTGTAGTCTTAAATGATTTCCAAATCTCTTTGCAGGTAATACATTAGATGAATCTGGGGGACCACCACACCCTGAGTAGGTAAGACTGGTTACAATTAAAGCGTGGGTGAGTGATTTCAAAGTTGCTTTATAAGCGTTTACTAGGTGTACAAAGCATGAAACTCAGTAGTGTAGTTACTAGATCTTGAAAAAGAGGTGGTTGCTTAGACACACTAAGAGTACTTCAAGCACCTGCAATCACTCTCCAATCAGTAATATATAAGTAAGAAAGATGAGTTTTACTTGCAGAAAAGAGCTTGTCTGAATTAGGTGTTAATTAGTATTAGATAAAACCTATGTAGACACAGCTCTTATCATCAAAATATAACACTAAAGAGTTTACAAACTATTGTAAATTAGAAAAATGTCTTTGCAATGAATGTTACTAAGACTTTTATACATCAATCCTGCAGTCAATAGAAAATAGTTTACTGTGTTAACAAGAGGGAGAAATCATCTCAGGCACAAAAGAAACTCACTGCTGGAGCATTTCCTATCTCAACTACAAATTGTGTGTTCAGTAATTGCATTTCTTGGCCTTCAGATGAAGGAGGACAGAGAAGACTGAAGGAAACAATATAGCAGGAATGTGTGGAAAGGACTTTGTCTTGAGGAAGCATAAAGCAGCCTAAAAGGAAGCAGCTGCTGTCAGACTGTGACAGCCTTTCAGTTCTGACACATCCTAGCCAAGTGATTGTGGCTTGTACCAAACTTACGTGAAAAAATGATAGAACCTGCTTTAAAAGGTGGCTACGAAGATAATAAAAGAATAATGCCTATGACATGGTATAATCCAGAAGAGGTTATTATTATTTGGAGTCAATAATACCCTATAATACTTTTGAGGCCTTCTAATTTTCCCGAAGTAATGTCCTTCACATTCAGCTTCATTTCTACCGCTTACATTCTACCATTCTCCAATCTCCCTCAATCACGTGCAAGGATGGCCTCCCACAATCTCCCTTGCTCCAGTAACACAAAACTACCCTCCTTTCCCAAAGCACACTGGTGCTTGGATGCCTCCCTGCATCTTTATTCTGCTTAAACACTCTTCTTCCCTAGTTGCCTAGTGAGGCATTATTTAACCTCTGTCATGTAGCTCACAGTGTTCCTCCAATAGACCATGCAAAATGTGCTGCTATCTCCTTTCAGATCCAATAACACTTATGTGTAACTCTACCATACTCCTTTTAGATTCAACACATTTACATTTAGTTATCACTCTCTCACCTCAGTTCTCCAATCCATACTAGGTACTCTTCAAAGTTAAGGGTCTTACCTTAGGCATCTTTGTGTCTCCAAAATAGCAGAATTCACGCCTCATAGCAGTACTTGGGGTAAACAATTTTTGACACAGGGCCAAAGATCTTCATCTCTTGGTGTTCAGGCCCTTGTGTAATTCTCTCTTCTTGAGTGTGTACTGGGCCCAGCAACTCATTTTGAATTGGCAAAATATGATGAAAGTGATAGCATTGCTCTTCTATTACAAGCTTACAAAATATCAGAACTTCCTTCTTGCTCAGATACCCCCCTTGCTTGCTCACTCCAAGACACTGTACAGAGAATTTCAAGTGACAAGAAACTTAGGGAGGCCTCTAGCCAATATCTCATGAGGAACTGAGGCCTCAGTCCAACAGTCAGCCAAAACCCAAAACTTGGGAATAATCATGTGAGTAACCCACAAGTGAATCTATCCCCAGTGCACTTGAGATACATGGGCCTGATGAGTGACCCAAAGCCAGAAGACAAGAGTTTAGCACAGCACTGTACCCACAGAAACTGTGACATAATAAATATTGGTGTATTAATCCATAAAGATTTATGATAATTTGCGATGTACATGTTTTCATATGTGAAATATTTCTTTACATTTTAATGAAGAGTGGTATCTGGTACTAGGAGAAAGCGATTCGGTCCCCAGAATAAGTTTGTAATGGTCGTATTGTGGGGCACTTATGGTTACACAAAAATACATGATTCCTACAAAGAAAAGGAATCTCTTGGACTTTTCCTCCTCTAAGTTGATTTTATAGGGTATTTTGGTCACAGTGATGAGAAGGTAACACACTTCACAAAGGCAAGAAATATTCATTATGATAACCTATTCAACTTAGCTGTTACTACATAACCAACCAACCCAAAACTCATCGCTATGGTTCCAGGGATTGATGATGATGATGGTGATGATGATGATGATGATGACGATGATGATGATGATGATGATAATGATGCGATGTGTGTGTGTTCATGTGGTGGCAGATGTTTGGAGCTAAGGCCAGAGTCAAAATCTTTTCATTCACAACTGACATTTGATACAGGATTTGTGGGACAGCAAGAGATGGATCAGACATCTCTCTTATCCTACATCCTCTCCCTGTGTGTATCTTGGACTTCCTTACAGCTTGGCACTTTGGGAGTGTCCTCCTTAAGATCTCTACAGCAAAAGCTCCCATATACAACTAGAAGTTGCACTGCTTCTTAACCTCAACTCAAAGATGTGAAAATGTCACCTGTACCATATTCCAGTGGTCAAACAAAGCACTAAAGGCCAGCCAGAGAAGAGGAATCGGATTTTACCACTTAACAAGAAGCAGCAAAATAAATGTTGACCCCCTTTTTGGTATTTACTTATATATTTATTTGTACCAGGGATTGAACCCAGGAGCACTTAACCACTGAGTCATATGACAAGCCCTTTTTTATTTTGAAACAGGATCTCACTAATTTTCTTAGGGTTTCCCTAAGTTGCTGAGCCTGGCTTTGAACTTGTGATCTTCCTGCCTCAGCCTCCTGAGCCATTGGAATTATAGGCATACATCATCACACCCAGCAATTGTGATCATTTTTAATCTACCAAAAAGTAAAAAAATTGGAATAGTTTATTATTGAAGCACAATTTATGCAATTCTGATCAACCCTCTGTCTTCCTTTCAGTAGTAGGTTGGGTGTTTTGAGGGAAAAGACAGTGGTATTTCTACAAAACAGAATGGGAACTCCCTCTCCCCTTTTATCTTTTGTGGGTAGGTGCCTGTGAGATGCTGATTTGTGCAAAATTGTGAGAATGATTTTTAAGCCTGCTACAGCCAAATGGTTTGATTTAAGTACCCTTAGAAGGTCATAAAATTTTGGTTAAACACATTCCAAAAGATTTTTAAAATGAGAATATTTGTGTAAACAAACCTGTAAAAATCTGATAACTATCTGTATTCTGAAACTGTTTTTGCTTGAATAATGAGTGTAGAAAAACAATTTTTAAGAGAGATAAAATCTTATGTTCTAATGATACCAAGTTTTAATACAGAGTTACCAATCAAAGACTTCAATAAATATGGCAACTTGGAACTTGATATTAGGCAGATAATCAATGAAAGGTAAGAAGATTGCATTCAGATCACAAAAATCTAAAATTATAAGTTATAGAAATAATGATATGCATTGATTTTCCTGTTGTGAATGGTGAAACTGGTATGGAAATATTAAATAAGCTAAGCAATGCTGTAAAATTAGTCTATAAAGTAATGAGAGTACAGGAATTTAATTACACAAACAGATTTGCTAAATGCCTTACAGGAACAAGAGGTGGATGGAGAATTTAAATAGGACACAGTAATATGTCCTAGAACAGATGGCAGAAGAAACCATGAAGGATGGAAATAAGCTGAAGTGTATGCAGACTAGTGACTAGAAACAAATCCAGAAGGAGACTCAATAAATCTCTAAGAAAGAAGCTTTGGGCCATGTCTTGATGAAAGAAAATCAACGAAGTTTCTACAGAACTAATAAATGAGCCCAGGAAAAGAGCAGCTGCATTTTAGAGAAAGGTAGGCAAATCAGTTCTCTTTCTATGTATCAGTAGGAATTTAATTAAAAATATAATATAGACAAAGATTTTATACAATAGCAACAAAAACTCCTTTTTTAAAAATTAAAAGAAACATATGAGATACAGGGAACATACTAGAGTACTTTTTTGACACAGAAGTAAATTTTCCCAAATTGATTTATAAATATAATGCAATGTGATTCAAAATCCAACCAAGGTCTTTTTTTTTAACAGAATTCTAAAAATCTGTCTTAATACTTATGACCAGTCAAAGGGATTTTGAAAAGAGCAATTGTGTAGGTCTTGGTCCTCTTACGTGGTAAAACCTACTGTAAAGTTGCAATAAAATAGTGAAATGGAGAAACTGGCATAAGAAGCAGCAAGAGGATAAATAGTTCATAGTTAAGACCCAAGAAATAAACATACTGTGTGTGTGTGTGTGTATGTGTGTAATATATATGCAACATATATATTTACATATGCAACATATTAGTCAGGATAAGATAGACTTAAGCTACAATAACAAACACAGAGGCTTAACTCACAAATCTCCATTCTCTGTGATACAAATTCACAATGGACTCAAGAAACTCTCCAAAAAAGCTGTACACCAGCCAGGGTGTACACAATACACACTACACTGCTTCAATCTTATGACTCTGTTCTCTCAACATGAGACTTTCTCCAAGATCACTGCAGGGTGAAAGACATGTAAAAGACTACAAGGAGATTTTTGCTCTAGAAATTGTCCACATAATGAAAAAACAATATTGAAAAAGTAAAGCCAAACAGAGTGAAATGGTCTGAAATCTCCATAGCACACAATGGTTTAATAATTATAAAGTTGAAGTTCTACAAATAATTAAGAAAAGGGATAATAGCAAGATTATACATAACTGCAAGATTACACATATCCAGAGATGAAAAACTAACAAGATTATTACAAAAAGCTGCTCAAGCATACTGCTCATCAGAAAAGTACATTTTGTAATTACTGATAGTTTATTTGATACTTCTCTATGATACTCTATGATACTCCTTAGGGGTCAACCTATTAGGACTAGACATCCCAATACTATAAAATCCTCAGCGGTCTTCATCCATAATTTTCCCTTTATAAGTACTGTTCACTTTATGATTCTTCTCTCTGATTACATGACTTTTGGGAATCTGGCATGTGCATATCAACTTCAAAGTACAACTAAATGGAAACTGGAAAAGAAGGAGAATAAAAATTATTAAATAGCAATCATGTACCTTAAATAGGTCAAATCATATATGAAAGGAAATAAATGTATAATGTGTAAAATTACCTACAATGTTGAGTGTTCTCCAGTAATCACCAGGCCTTGCATATTGGAGCATATAACCTGGTGTCTTCATTTAAAATTTTTTAAAAAATATTTATTTTTTAGTTGTAATTGGTTGGATATAATACCTTTATTTTATTTATTTTTATGTGGTGCTGACGATCAAACCCAGGGCCTCGCATGTACTAGACGAGCACTCTACCGCTGAGCCACAACCCCAACCCATGGTGTCTTCATTTTATTGAACAAATTTCACAGAAAACAGATGGTACACAGACCTTGTGCTAGGTTTTGTGAGACAAGGAGGTGTGAATCTCTGTTCTAAATGAGACAGAACATTAATCAATAACATGTTAAATAATAATAGTTAAGTAGTGTTTGGAAATTAGTAACCCAAAAGATGCTGTATATGATATTGAAAAAAAGGCTAATTGAATGGATTCATATTCTAAACTGTTCAGTAATCTAGATCATTTCATAATGGAAAGGCTGAGAATATAGCATGCAAGATAGTGAACTTCAGAACTACTCTGACATGTAGGTAGAAAGAGGAAAGATGAAGAAGAGGGGCAAAGAGATTTTCAGTCTGGGAAGATGCCATGAGATTAAGAAAGCCAGTTATGGTGGCACATGCCTGTAATCCTAGCGAGTCAAGATGCTGAGACAGGAGGATTGCAAGTTCAAAACAAGTCTCAGCAATTTAGCAAGAGGCCTTAAGCAATTTAGTGAGACACTGTCTCAAAATAAAACATAAAAAGAACTGGTGATGTGGATTAGTGGTTAAGTGCCCCTCGGTTCAATCCCTGGTATCTGAAAAATAAATAAATAAAAAGAATTTATATTGGGTTAAGGATGTAGCTTAATGGTACAGCACTTGCGTAGCATAGGTAAAGCCCTACATTCAATTTCCAGCACTGCAAAATAAAGAAGAAAACATTTTGAGGTTTAAATTCAACATAAAAACAAATAAAATCTCAACCGCATTTATTATGAAGAAATATCTGTTCTTGTGTTTTGGCATTTGAAGGTTGAGAAATCAGGATCTGTATTTCTGCACTTGACACATTTAATCAAGATTTATTTTTATTGAAGAGGAGAAACTGGAAAGGAACACAGATGTCCGCTGAGTTTACTGCTGTGTTCCAAGGAAATAAAACATGCTAACTGAACCATCAGTTGTTGCATGTCTAGCAAGAATTTACTTTATTCTATAGATCTTATTTTAGGAAATATTTCTTTATATTTGATCCAAATCTTTCTAAACATATTTAACTCATATTTTTAAATTATTTTTTGTGTTTATATTTCAATAAAGGTAGAAATCAAATATTCACTGGGTAATAAACTTAACTTTACATTTATAATCTATAATCTTTTTTTCTATACTTCAAGCTCTTCTCCAATTGTCTTCATATAAAATTTTTAAAGCCAAAGTTAGATACAGATAAGCATTAGCATATTAGATAATACCTTGCGTTTTACCTAATAAAATATTTTGGAATGGGCAGTGATTTCTATGTTAGTGATATAAGCAGGGAAAATGTTAGATTCTTTAAGTGAAAACCTAACTAAAAAGTCCATTTGTTCATGTGTTTATTTATTTATTTATGTATTTATTGGTATGAAGGATTGAACCCAAGGGCACTTAACCACTGAACCACATACTCAGCCATTTATCTATCTATCTATCTATCTATCTATTTATTTATTTATGAATCAGGGTCTTGCTAAGTTGCTGAGACTAGCTTTGAACTCACAATCCTCCTGCCTCAATCTCCGGAGTTACTGGGGTTAAAGGTGTGTACCACTGTGCCCAGCAAAAATTCATATTTTTCATGAATCACTTCTACAATTTACTGCTAAAGCATGTACATAATACTTAATAAATCTAATATAATAAGATAGAGTTCATGTTACAGCACTCAGCCTAAGCACATGTGGTGTGCTAGTATTTAAAAACCCACATTCCAGAGTCCAAGATAACCTCATCTGTTGAGTTTGCCAAATTCTATGACCTAAGAATCCCCCCATGTCTGATTTTAAACTGTCTACTCGATATTCACCAGCTAGCAAAATTTCTACATTTTATCAATTGGTTCTTACAGTTGGGTGCAAGTTTATTCCAGATCCACATCATAAACACTGATAATAGTATACTACGACTTATCAAAATCCTTACCTTCTATTTGTTCTGAGTGTGAATGGTATAAATTAAAAACTCTTAAATACCTGTATAAAATTTATGATTTTTACAGGTGTGTGCTGCATATTTATGAACTTAAAATATTGTACCTGATTTAATCCTATGCTTTTTTAGCACTTATTACTAAATGACTTTCTTTTAAAGGCGTTTTTAAAACATAACTAAAGAACAAATATATTGTTAAGTGAATTTTTATGTAGGAATATAACTTGTGTTGAGTGACTGCTTGATTTGTGCATGCTCACACACACATGCATGTGCATGCACACATACACATACACACACCCACACACACCCACACACACCCACTGCACAAGCACACATTTGAGTATTTAAATGACTTGATTCAGTACAGGTGGTTGGGCTGTGGCAATGATCCTCTTTCTAACATAACTAAATGATGCTTTTCCTATGTTCCATGACAGATTTACAGCATTGCCTAAACCCTAATGAATCACAACATTATTTTTCTCAAATTATACTTATATACAAGAGAGCACGTACTTTAAAATATCTGTAATATAAAACATGCTCTGTGTTGTCAAGTTTTCACTTTTGCTCTTTTTTTAACCATCAAAAATGAAACTAAGTCCAGCTAACTCTTAAAAATACTAGTCTTCCCATGCCAATGGAGCAGAAATAATAAGCTCGTTTAAGACATTTATTTTGAACATATAAGCACATTCTCTACTGATCTTATTTTTGTGCCATGCAAATTAAAGTTTTTTCATGAAATCATTCAAGGTAATCAAATATTCTTCTATAAGATAGAGGCCTCTAAAGCTTTCACTGGATAAAGGAACAGAAGCAATCTCATACCCAGGATTATGAGAAACAGCAAAGAATTCCTGAAAGGAGATGTACAATGTCCACCATGTTTTATTTATGTTAAAAAAATGTAGGTTCAAGTTGAAAAGGTGTTGCATATCTTGCTGATGTGCAAGAGTAATAACTAGTCTTGTGTCAGAGATTTTCATTAGAAAACTGCCGCAGTCTGGCTGGGCACAATCAGGAGCCACTTGTCAAAAGAAACTAACTTTATTTTTAGAACCACACACGCCAAACAAAACAGCCTCTCAGGAAAAACCCTCAGAGCCTCAACTGCCACCACCGGCTTCCCCCAAGCCTCTCTCTCCAACACAAGCTTCTCTCCACCTCCCACAATCCTCCTGCTCTTGAAGCCAATTGGCTGGGTCACATGGGCGGAGCCAAAAAAGACCCCAATGAGCAGCTCCGTGGTCTAAAAGGGCAGGGAAACAGCCCAATGAGCATCACCGCAGAGGAGCCAATCAGCTAGATGTTGCTGGGGCCGCTGTGATCCAATCATCAGCAGGCAGCTGGAAGTTTGCTGGCAGCTGGAAGTTTGCAAGGGCCCCTTCGGCTGTGGCTCTCAACATCTCCCCCTCTCTGTTTAAACAACAAGCATGTGGCTTAGGGACCGTGCCTGCCTTAGGTTGTCCAATAGTACATATGGTCCTTACCCGTTAGGTTGGTACCATTGCAATTGGATCTTACCCATCACTGACTACCGGTCCAGTATACAGCCACACATGTGGAGAGGTCTTTGTACCAGCGGGGGGGTGAGGTTCTTTGCCTCACCTCTGTTGGCCCCCAAATTTTAGCTGGACGATCATGACAAGCAGAAGGGAGGAAGATACACCAAGCCAATTGATGCTCCTTTTGGAAAAATTGTACCACCGATGACATCATCAGCAAAAATACCCCAACACTACCACAAGTCGCTGCACCAACAGATAGTTCACAATGCATACAGGTGAGTTCACAATGTGTCCAGGCAAGTTCTGCAAGCAGTTCAGTGATGGCTATTGCAGAAGCTGTAGATTGGTTTTATCTTTGACTTCACCAGCACTGGGATGAAGATAGGAATTCTGGCAATAATGGCTAAAGAAAAAATTATGTAACATTACAGAAGGCACTAAAAGAAAACAATTTTCTTAACAATTTACATTGTCTTCACCGGCACTGGGATGAAGATAGGAATTCTGGCAATAATGGCTAAAGAAAAAATTATGTATTAAAATATTTAAATTATGTATTAAAATATTTAAATTATTTTTGAGCTGTAAGACCTCAAAAAACAAAATAGAACTTCATGATATGGCAAAGGGAAATAATAAAATAGATATTGAAAAAAGCATCCTGGTTCTGTGCAGATGTAAGAATAGCCAAACTGGAGTTTTGGATATCAGTTGTTATGGATTTGAGCCAAATCATCTTCTTTTTGGTCTGTAGAAATCGCTTTAGTTAATCTTTCTGGAATCCAAATCGGCTGCTGTTCTCCCTGTGGAAACACATAAACAGACCCCCGACTCCAGACAATCACTGGGTCAGGACCTTGGTTAATCTCTCTGGAATCCAAATCGGCTGCTGTTCTCCCTGTGGAAACACACAAACAGACCCCCGACTCCAGACAATTACTGGGTCAGGACTTTTCCATTGTCCTGTTAGAATATCCTTCCAAAGTACCTTGGGCTTATGCACATTTTTTGGACACATATGCCTTTCCGCAGCACTAAGTCCTGATGAATCCAAATTTAAAAAGTTTAGAGTAAAAAGGGTTATTTTAAGTTTATCTTTGGGGAATATATACCCCTTCCCAATTCCTTCTTTTTGCTTTAATAAGTACATTTTAATAGTTTGATGAGCTCTTTCAACTATGCCTTGTCCCTGTGGATTGTATGGGATTCCTGTTATATGAGTAATACCAAATGTTGAGCAAAATTGTTTAAAAGAGGGAGAAGTATAACCAGGGGCATTATCTGTTTTTAACTGTTTTGGAACACCCACAGTGGCAAAATTTTGTAAGCAATGAGCTATAACATCTTTAGTTTTTTCTCTGGCATGAAGGGAGCCCATCAAAAATCCAGAAGAAGTATCAACTGTAACATGCAAATATTTTAATTTTCCAAATTCTGGCAAGTGTGTGACGTCCATCTGCCAAATATGGTTAGGTATCAATCCTCTAGGATTGACTCCAAGATTAATTTGTGGTAAAAAGGTCACACAATTTTGACATTGTTTTATTATTTGTCTAGCTTGTTCCTTAGTTATTTTAAAACGCTTTTGTAAAGTATTAGCATTGACATAGAACTTTTTATGAAAATTTATAGCTTCTTCTAGTGTAGAGAAAATATGTATGTCATGTGTAGTTTTATCTGCTAAATCATTGCCCAAACTAAGGGCTCCAGGCAATCCTGTATGTGCCCTGATATGTCCTATAAAGAATGGATCTTTTCTGTCCCAGATTAGACTTTGTATAGTGGAAAGCAAAGAGAAAACAGTAGAAGAAGGGGAAATCCTACCAGCATCTTCAAGGGATACTATAGCGTTAACTATATACTGACTATCGGAAAATAAATTAAATACAGAATCTTTAAACATCACAAAAGCTTGTAATACTGCATTAAGCTCTACCTTTTGAGCTGATTGTTTGGGTACTAAAAATGTAAAAGTTTGATCAGGTGTAACCACTGCTGCTGTACCATTATTTGATCCATCAGTGAATATATTTGGAGCATTCATGATAGGTGTTTTTCTTGTCATTTTTGGAAAAATTACAGGATGCAATGACCAAAAAGACAATAAAGGATTAGATGGTAAGTGGTTATCAGATGAAACATTAGATTTGCACATGATTATTGCCCAAGTATTTAACTCATTAGCTAACTCATCAATTTGATTCATAGTATATGGAGTAATAATTTTATTGGGAGAAATTCCAAACACTCCCTTTGCTGCTTTTATTCCTTTGAGTATTAATTGTCCTACAGCCTCAGGATACCTAGTAAGAATAGTGTTAGGAGAATAAGATAAATGTATCCATAATAATGGACCTTCTTGCCAAAATACTCCTGTAGGAATATTTTTTGTTGGTAGTACAATAAATAATAAAGGCAAACTTATATCAATTCTATCCAAATGCATATTTTCCATATATGTTTCAATGATTTTTAATGCCTTTCTTGCTTCAGGCATTAACATTCGGGGTGAATTTGGATCTGATGGACCTTTTAGGATATCAAATAAAGGTCCCAACTCTCCTGTTGGTATACCTAGATGAGGCCTTATCCAATTTATGTCTCCTAATAACTTTTGAAAGTCATTAAGTGATTTGAGTTGATCTACTTGTATTTGAATTTTTGGTGGACGGACCATGGTTGAGGATAATAGAACTCCTAAATAATTAATTGGAAAATTTAATTGTACTTTATCTATTGCTATCTCTAGATTATAATTTTTTAATAAGTTTGTAAGTGTGGCATAACATTCCAGCAATATGTTTTTATCTTTATGTGCCAATAATACATCATCCATATAGTAAAATATTTGTAGTTCAGGATTTTGATTTCTAAGTGGCTGGATTACTTTGTTAACATAAATTTGACACATAGTTGGGCTGTTAGCCATCCCTTGAGGGAGTACTTTCCATTCATATCTCTGATCAGGACCTTCATGATTCAGTGCAGGGATAGTAAATGCAAAACGTGGACTATCCTCAGGATGAATTGGAATTGAAAAGAAACAATCTTTAATATCTATAACTAAAACATACCAGGTTTTTGGCAAAGCAGACAATTGAGGAATCCCTGATTGAGCAGATCCCATAATAACCATCTCATTATTAATGGCTCTTAAATCTTGCAATAATCTCCATTTACCAGATTTCTTTTTGATGACAAAAATGGGAGTATTATGGGGAGATACAGAAGGTTGTATATGTCCTTCCGCTAATTGTTGTTTGACCAGGTCATGGGCTGCTTGTATCTTTTCTTTAGTCAGGGGCCACTGAGGAACCCATACTGGTCTTTCCAAGTAATTTTGATTGTCTCAGTGGCCCTTTCTGAAAATCCAACCCATGTCTGTCTGTTCCTTGATCTATTTGTATTGGTGCTGCTATACCTTGTTCTTGTTTTTCTACTCTTTTTCCTTTCCTAAAATCTTGTCTAGCCATAATAGTGGGTGCATTTTGATTGATGTTATTTGTTAATGTCAAACCTAATTGATCTAGCACAAATCGTCCCCATAAATTTACGGGAAGATGATCCAATACATATGGCTGTATAGGTCCTTCACATCCTTCAGGATCCTTCCAATCTAATACCATTGCACTTCTGTGGGGATTAGTGGCCACTCCTAGGCCTCGAAGCATTTGAGTGGCTTGTTGTAATGGCCAATGTTTTGGCCACTCTTGAGGAGAGATGATGCTAAGGTCTGCACCTGTATCCAGTAGTCCATTAAATTCATGTCCTTGAATATTTAGTTTTAGCATGGGGTGAGAATCTAAATTTAAAGAAAGCATAGCCCAATCTACACCTGTGGAGCCTAATCCCTTGGAACCTCTTTCTACAGCACAACTGGAAAATTTATCATGTAGGCTGGGTATTATCAGTAACTGTGCTATTCTATCTCCTGGTGAAATTACTGATATACCCTTTGGAGAACTGGCTATAATTTTTATTTCACCTTCATAATCGGGATAAATTACCCCAGGACTTATCATAAGTCCTTTTAGAGTAGAAGAGCTGCGTCCCAATAATAAGCCTACTGTTCCTTTGGGAAGAGGTCCTTTTACCCCTGTGGGAATGATTTGAACTCCCATTTCTGGAGTTAGTACTGCTCTGGCGGAGGCGCAGATGTCCAACCCTGCGCTCCCTCTGGTTTGTCTGATGAGGGATCTGATGGACAATGTGTCCTGGGCACTACCCTGACGGGGTTGCTGGGTTCCTCCAGTGCTCCGTATATTTGTGGTTTTGGGCCCCGGAGCATTGGGCCCCCCTGTCCATTTTTTGGCAATGGAGCCCGATGCCTCTCTCCACGATATCGTGGATAAACACCTGGTCCTTGTTCGTTTTTTGATAATGGAGTACCCTCTATGGTGGTTTGAGAACGGCATTCATTAGCCCAATGTCTCCCTCTACGGCATCGTGGGCAAATACCTGGTATTCTACTCCTTTGATACCTAGTTTTGTTAAACCCTCCTCCTATGGGGCAATTCCTTTTAAAATGTCCTGTTTCTTCACAATTGTAGCATGTTCTTGGCCTGGCATCTAAAGCCTGTTTTACTGCAGCTGCCACAATTTGCCCTTGTTCATTAATGTCTCTGGCATCTAAAGCCTTTTTTACTGCAGCTGCCACGACTTGCTCTTTTCATTAATATCTCTACATAATTTAATATATGTGTTTAAATCTTCATGTTTCCATGGTCTAATGATATCTCTGCACCAACGATTCGCTTGCTCATAAGCCAGTTGTTTTAGTAATGGCATTGCTTGTTCTGTATTCCCAAAAACTCTGGTAGCTGTTTGAATAAGCCTATCTACAAATTCAGCATAAGGTTCATTAGCTCCTTGTATTACCTTAGATAATTGACCTTGTAAACCTCCATGTCCTTGTAAAGTCTTCCATGCCTTAATTGCATCTACAGCAATTTGTGCATATACACCAGGATCATATGCAATTTGTTGCTGCTGATCCTCATAAGGTCCCTTTCCTAACAACATATCTAGATTTCTCTGAGGATAACCAGCTGCTGCATTTCGCCTAGCCATCTCCTTGCAAAATTCCTCATTGGCAACCTTCCATAACAGGTATTGTCCTCCATTTAGCACAGCTTTACACATATTAGCCGAATCTGCTGGCGTCATGTTCAAGTTGTTAATGGATTCGACCATGCTTACAGTGAAGGGTGCTTGAGGACCATAGGTTGTTACAGCCTCTTTTAGCTGCTTCACTGTTTTGAAATTTAAAACATGGTAAACTCGCTGCCCTCCTGCCTCAAATACAGGGCATGTTAATACTTGTCTCAGGATCCCAACTATCAACTGCGGGGGTTGGGGACCTCCCAGAATATGGAGGTGGCCTTGTTAGTTGGACACTTACGTCCTCTGGTAATAGAAAGGTGTTAGTAGCAGTCTCCTGTTGTAACTTTCCCCCTGATGGCTTTTTCTGTTTTACACTTTCTTTCTCTGTCTGACTAGCTTGAGAGGCCTTCTCTTTTACTTGAATCTTTTCCTCTGTCTGACTAACTTGAGAGACCTTTTCTTTTACTTGAATCATTTCCTCTGTCTGACTAACTTGAGAGACCTTCTCTTTTACTTGAATCAATATGTCTTCTCCTTCCTCTACCACTGTCTGAACTGAAGGCTTTGGACTAAGCAAACAAGATACGAACAACGTCCACAATGGCAATGTGCCAACTGGCAGAGTCCCTGGGCTTTTCTTTTCTTTTCTTTTTAAATCTTCACCATGATGGTTCCATTGTGATATATTTAACAACTCCTCCTTAAAAAGCCATGGGCTACATTTTTGTATTGTATCAACGTATGCCCTGACTGTTCTTGATTTTACTGAGATGCCTCCTTCCTCTAACAATTTACTTAACACTCTTTCAGTTTGTTTTTTAATAATTTCTGATCCCGTATTTCTACTATAATACAACCCAACAAGATGACGCCAAACAAAACCGAGACAGAATGAAATAAAAAGGGAACAACAAAAAGTCATTATAGCCTTTCTATCCTCCTGACATGTGCATCCGTCCTTTCTCCCTATCTGTTCCTCAGACGTAAATAGTTTTTCCTCAGATGTAAGTGGTTTTTCTTCCGTCTCACTCATCTCCAGGGACAGGCACCTTAAAACAAAAGTGAAGCAAAATAAAAGAGGAATCTTAAAATGGCTACCCATCCTCTCGCCCTGCCCTCAGGGGCGAGCAGTTTCACTTATCCTCAGTCGCTCCCTGTGCGAGCCACCAAATGCCGCAGTCTGGCTGGGCACAATCAGGAGCCACTTGTCAAAAGAAACTAACTTTATTTTTAGAACCACCCACGCCAAACAAAACAGCCTCTCAGGAAAACCCTCAGAGCCTCAACTGCCACCACCGGCTTCCCCCAAGCCTCTCTCTCCAACACAAGCTTCTCTCCACCTCCCACAATCCTCCTGCTCTTGAGGCCAATTGGCTGGGCAGAGCCAAAAAAGTCCCCCAGTGAGCAGCTCCGTGGTCTAAAAGGGCAGGGAAACAGCCCAATGAGCATCACCGCAGAGGAGCCAATCAGCTAGATGTTGCTGGGGCCGCTGTGATCCAATCATCAGCAGGCAGCTGGAAGTTTGCTGGCAGCTGGAAGTTTGCTGGGGCCCCTTCGGCTGTGGCTCTCAACAGAAAACTACTGGACAGGTGGTTCTCAACAGAGGGTGATAAATGACTTTGTCCTTCAGGGGACATTTGGCCATGTCTGCAGAACTTTGGGTTATCAGAAAACGTTGGAAGGAAGGGATGTTAGTGATATCTAGTGGACTAAGACAAGGGATGTTAGTAAATACCCTATAATGACAGAACAACTCCTCAAAAAGTCAAATGTTAAAAGAAACCTTGCACAAATGTGAACATTTGCACACATGTAAATCAAACAGGCGAAGAAATGGGATATCTTCAGCACCGTTGAAGTCTCTCACTTGGTCCTCCCTAATCACAAAGCCCTCCATCCCTTTCAGAGGTGATCTCTGTCTCAACTTATGTGGCAATTGTTTGCTTGCCTACCTTCACAGTTGATGTCACAGCTCATGTCACTAAATATCAGAAAAGAATTCTACCTGTCCTGACTATTTTGTGAATAGAATTTTCAAGTGACTTTCATACTTTTAGATAATAGGCAATAGATACTTCTGTTACCCATTATTATGTCTTTAAGGCTTAGTCATTTCAGTGAATGTACCTATACTCTATTAAACTTCTGCACCTGATTGCTTGTATGAACAAAATATGATTTATCCACTTTAAGGTAGATTGATGTTTAAATTGCTTCTAGGTTCAGAGGACCACAGACAATGCTGGTGGGACCATCTGTGTACACAAACACTAGCACGCTTGTCTACCAGTTGATGGACATCATAGGACTGAATACTGAATCCCAGGGTATGTGTATTTTCAACCTCACCAGATAGTACTAAATTCTTTCCCAAAATAGTTGTATCCATTTATATTTCTACTGGTAGTACACAAAAATCCCTCTTGAATGTTATCTTCTCCAGTATTTTCTTGTCCTTTATTTTGTTAGTACTAAGTATAATATACTTATTATATATAAAAGAAGTATATTTTAAGAAAAAAAAAAAAAGGCTCTTCGCCACTGAGCTGCATCTCCAGTACATTTCATTTTATATTTTGAGGCAGTGTCTTGCTAAGTCGCTGAGGTTTGCCTTATTCATTTCAGTGAATATAGCTATACTCCATTTAAACTACTGTACCTTTTTGCTTGTTTGGAAAAAAATATGATTTATCCACTTTAGGGTGTACATTTGTAAGTCACAAGCTAAGTATAAATATCTCAAAGTTATCACATTGAGCTGTTTTAGTCCCTATATTAATACTATCCTGCTTTAATTAGTATATTTTATTACATATTTTGATATTTGGTAGAGAAAATTATCCCCCTTTTTCCATCTTTTTTTTAAAATAAATTTGGTATCCTCCTGCCTCAATCTTCCAAATAGCTGGAATTACAGATGTGTACCAGTACACCCAGCTTCCTCTGTTTTCTACTGTAAGAATCTTCTATATGGTGGATATTTAGTGATATCCTAGAGAGTCTTTACAAATGTTTATTTGCCAATTTCTCCTCTTTAATGAAGGACCAGTTCAGGTATTTTGCTCATTTGTTTCCTGCTGGGTTGTCTGAGACTTTCTTGTATATTTGTAGTGTTTCTTTATGTATTCTTGAAATTAATCTTTTGCCATGACACCTAGATAATTTTTCACTAATTTCATGGTGAAATTAGTTTTGATGAATAAAGTTTGTAAAAGTTTTTAATACACTTACCTGTGTTTTCTATTTTATTGGTACTTTCACAATCCTATTCAGGAATTTGTCTTCTAATGTAAGGTCACAAATCTATTTTTCCTATATTATCCTAAAAAATGTATCCAATTATCCTTTTAATTATTAGGCTTTTACACTCCTTAATTTTTTAATATGATGTAAAGTAGGGATTTAATTCAATTCAATTTGGTTCAATTCAACTCAATTCAATTCAATATGGTTCCTCAGTGGTCCAAGAAATAATATACTACCTTAACTGATCTGATATACTAACCTGTTTGCCATAGAGTACATGCACATTTGTAAGTCATAAGCTAAGTATAAATAGCTCAAAATTATAACAGTGAGCTATTTTAGTCCCTATATTAATAATATCCTGCTTTAATTAATATATTTTATGACATATTTTGATATTTGGTAGAGAAAATTATGCCCTCCCCTTTTTTTTGTGAGTTCCTTGACTATTCTTGTTTCTCTATTTTTCCATATACATTTTAGAATATATTATATTCTGGCCAATCCTAAAACCAACCAAACCAACCAAAAACCAAAACCTGTTGGATTTTTAAAAAAGATTACCCTAGGTATATCAAGTTAGTTTTTCAATCTATCAATAATATATATCATTTCTTTAAAGATGTCCTTTTTAAGCATGGAGGGTGGCACACACCTGTAATCCCAGCCACTCAGGAGACTGAAGCAGGAGAATCACAAGTTCAAGACCAGCCTTGACAATTTAGCAAGACCTTACCTCAACAAATAAAAAGGGCTGGGAATGATGTAGGTCAGTAGTAAAATGAACCTGGGTTCAATATACAGTAACAAGATAGAAAAAGATAACTTATTTAATATCTTAATAAAGTTTTATATTTTTTCATAGAGATTGCATTTTTTTTTTACCCCAGCTGGAGGAGGAGCCCAGCCTCCCGCCTGCATGGTAGGCAGACCACATGGCCCAGAGAGGGGGCACAGCCACCCGCCCGTGCGGTCACCTGACTGAGCTCTGGACAAACATAAGGTTTCCCCAACACCCCACCTCATCAAACACCTTATGAGAAAAACTGATGGAACTCATCTTGGAAAATCCCACCAACCCTTAAAACCCACCAACTGGTGGGCGTGGCTACCAGCTCGGTTCTGCAGCAGATCAGGCACCTGGTTTACATCTCAGAGAATAAGAGTAGAGAGGCCACAGATGGAAGCTCATGTCCTCTCACACTGACTACCACCACCACCCTGAGCCCAGAGACTCAAGCTAGGAATAGACAACGCCACCAACTGGAAGAAAAGAAAACAGAGTTCTGAGAGACATTTTTTTTTCTTTCTTTTCTCTCTCTCTTTTCATCTATTCATCCAGTCTCCTCTACCCTTCCCCCTCTGGTCCTCACAACCTCAACATATGTGAAACCAAAAATTGTGCATGAAAGAGTCTTTTAACAACTGAATCACCAGAATAATATAATATACAGGAATTGCATATGCCCCACCTCCCTTCCCCCCTTTTTATTTCTTTTCTTTTTTCTCTTATTTTCTTTTTCCCGCTCTCTTTTTTCTCTTTCTTTCCTTGTTATTTGTTTTTCTCCCTCTTACTCCCTCTATCCCACTTGCAACCCCTTAAATTTTACTATTTATAAGTAGGGTAATCTTATAAATATAGATAGGAATTTGAATCTATACATTCTTCCATAAATTACCCATCTATTGGTTAGAGCTTTCCAAAGTTACTAAGTTAGATTAACCCCATACCCTCACTCTTTTCCCCCTAAACATAACATCCTACACCTGAAATTCAGTTTTCTTCAAGCTACCAGAAACGGTATGCCTTTCATTAAACTGATGACTATATTTGTAAACAAAAATCAAAACCAACATTTGTAGACATAAAGTCTAGCTATAAATGTAGTAATAAGGAAAACGTGTGCTTAGATGATGTACTATTGATATTGAGAACTGTTAACATTGTATTTCTCCACAAAAGGGAGACTTTGCAACTATGCAAGAGCAATATAACTATATAGGGGGAAAATCAATAACACAACAGTTTCACAAAGCAGAAAGAAACGTGAGCAGTATGAAAAGACAAGGAAAGAAAGGACCACAAGCAATGCAGGTCAACTCAACTTAAGAAGAGGTAATATCTGCAGCAGATGGAATGTCAGATAAAGAATTCAGGATATACATACTTCAGATGATCTGGAGTCTCAAGGAAGACATTAGAGAGCAAAATCAGACAAGGAAAGATCACTTTGACAATGAATTACATAAACAAATCCAAGAAGCAAAAGATCAACTATACAGAGAGATAGAGGTTATAAAAAACAAACAAACAGATATCCTAGAAATGCAGGAACAATAAACCAAATTAAAAACTCAAATGAGAGTACTACCAGCAGAGTAGAACACTTAGAAGATAGAACATCAGATAATGAAGACAAAGTATTTCAACTTGAAAAGAACATAGACAGCTCAGCGAGACTGTCAAGAAACCATGAGCAGAACATCCAAGAAATATGGGATAACATAAAGAGACCAAACTTAAGAGTTATTGGGATACAGGAAGGTATAGAGGTCTAAACCAAAGGAATGAGCAATCTGTTCAAAGAAATAATATGAGAAAACTTCCCAGACTTCAAGAATGAGACAGAATCCCAAATCCTAGAAGCCTACAGGATGCCGAATGTGCAAAATCATAAGAGATCCACACCTAGACACATTATAATGAAGATGCCCAACATACAGAATAAGGAGAGAATTTTAAAAGCTACAAGAGAAAGGAAGCAGATTACATTTAGGGGTAAACCAATCAGGATAACAACTGATCTTTCAACACAGACTCTGAAAGCTAGAAGATCCTGGAACAACATATTTAAAATGCTGAAAGAAAATGGGTTCCAATGAAGAATTGTGTATCCAGCGAAATTAAGCTTCAGGATGGAAGATGAAACTAAAACCTTCCACGATAAACAAAAGTTAAAAGAATTTGCAGCTAGAAAACCAGCTCTTCAAAACATCCTCAGCAAAACATTACAGGAAGAGGAAATGGAAAATAACAATGAAAACCAACAGCGGGAGGTAGTATATTAAGGGGAAAAAAATAATCAAAGAGGAAAAACAAATAATATTAAGTAACATAAATCAACAAATATGGCTGGGAGTACAAACCATATTCAATAGTAACCCTACATGTTAATGGCTTAAACTCACCAATCAAGAGACACAGGCTAGTAGAATGGATAAAAAAAAAAAAAAGATCCAACATTATGCTGCCTACAGGAGATGCATTTGATAGGAAAAGACATACATAGACTGAAGCTGAAAGGTTGGGAAAAATCATATCACTCATATGGACCTCGGAAACAAGCAGGAGTGTCCATACTCATATCAAATAAAATACACTTCAAGCCAAAGTTAATCAAAAGGGATAAAGAAGGACACTACATACTGCTCAAGGGAACCATACAACAACAAGAGATAACAATCATAAATATATATGCCCCAAACAATGGTGCAGCTATGTTCATCAAACAAACTCTTCTCAAGTTCAAGAGTCAAATAGACCACCATACAATAATTATGGGAGAATTCAACACACCTCTCTCACCAGTGGACAGATCTTCCAAACAAAAGTTGAATAAAGAAAGTATAGAACTCAATAATACAATTAATAACCTAGACTTAATTGACATATATAGAATATACCACCCAACATCAAGCAGTTACACTTTTTTCGCAGCAGCACATGGATCCTTCTCAAAAACAGATCATATATTATGTCACAGGGCAACTCTTAGAAATTATAAAGGAGTAGAGATAATACCATGCATCCTATCTGATCATAATGGAATGAAACTGGAAATCAACGATAAAAGAAGGAAGAAAAAATCCTGTATCACTTGGAGAATGAACAAGAGGTTACTGAATGATCAATGGGTTACAGAAGACATCAAGGAGGAAATTAAAAAATTCTTAGAGATAAATAAAAACACAGACACAACATATCGGAATCTATGGGACACAATGAAAGCAGTTCTAAGAGGGAAATTCATTGCTTGGAGTTCATTCCTTAAAAAAAGAAAAAACCAACAAATAAATGATCTCACACTTCATCTCAAAACCATAGAAAAAGAAGAGCAAAACAACAGCAAAAGAAGTAGAAGGCAAGAAATGATTAAAATCAGAGCTGAAATCAATGAAATCGAAACAAAAGAAACAATTGAAAAAATTGACAAAACTAAAAGTTGGTTCTTTGAAAAATAAGATCAACAGACCCTTATCCATGCTAACGAAGAGAAGAAGAGAGAGAACTCAAATTACTAGCATACGGGATGAAAAAGGCAATATCACAACAGACACTTCAGAAATACAGAAGATAATTAGAAATTATTTTGAATCCTTATACTCCAATAAAATAGAAGATAGTGAAGGCATCGATAAATTTCTTAAGTCATATGATCTGCCCAGATTGAGTCAGGAGGATATACACAACCTAAACATACCAATATCAATTGAGGAAATAGAAGAAGCCATCAAAAGACTACCAACTATGAAAAGCCCAGGACTGGATGGGTATACAGCAGAGTTTTACAAAACCTTTAAAGAAGAACTAATACCAATACTTTTCAAGCTATTTCAGGAAATAGAAAAAGAGGGAGAACTTCCAAATTCATTCTACAAGGCCAACATTACCCTGATTCCTAAACCAGGCAAAGACACTTCAAAGAAAGAAAACTACAGACCAATATCTCTAATGAACATAGATGCAAAAATCCTCAATAAAATTCTGGCAAATCAGATACAGAAACATATCAAAAAGATCGTGCATCATGATCAAGTAGGATTCATCCCTAGGATGCAAGGCTGGTTCAATATACGGAAATCAATAAATGTTATTCACCACATCAATAGACTTAAAGATAAGAACAATATGATTATCTCTATAGATGCAGAAAAAGCATTCGACAAAGTACAGCATCACTTTATGTTCAAAACTCTAGAAAAACTAGGGATAACAGGAACATACTTCAATATTGTAAAAGCTATCTATACTAAGCCTCAGGCTAGCATCATTCTGAATGGAGAAAAATTGAAGGCATTCCCTCTAAAATCTGGAACAAGACAAGGATGCCCTCTCTCACCACTTCTGTTTAACATAGTTCTCAAAACACTGGCCAGAGCAATTAGACAGACGAAAGAAATTAAATGCATAAAAATAGGAAAAGTAGAACTTAAATTATCACTATTTGCTGATGACATGATTCTATTCCTAGAACACCCAAAAGGGTCTACAAAGAAACTATTAGAGCTAATAAATGAATTCAGCAAAGTGGCAGGATATAAAATCAACACGCATAAATCAAAGGCATTCCTATATATCAGTGACAAATCTTCTGAAATGGAAATGAGGACAACCACCCCATTCACAATATCCTCAAAAAAAAATAAAATACTTGGGAATCAACCTAACAAAAGAGGTGAAAGACTTATACAATGAAAACTACAGAACCCTAAAGAGAGAAATAGAAGAAGATTTTAGAAGATGGAAAAATATACCCTGTTCATGGATAGGCAGAACTAACATCATCAAAATGGCGATATTACCCAAAGTTCTTTATAGGTTTAATGCAATGCCAATCAAAATCCCAACGGCATTTCTTGTAGAAATAGATAAAGCAATCATGAAATTCATATGGAAAAATAAAAGATCCAGAATAGCAAAAACAACTCTAAGCAGGAAGTGTGAATCAGGCGATACAGCAATAGACTTCAAACTATACTACAGAGCAATAGTAAAAAAAACCAGCATGGTACTGGTACCAAAACAGGCGGGTGGACCAATGGTACAGAATAGAGGACACAGAGACCAATCCACAAAATTACAACTATCTTATATTTGATAAAGGTACTAAAAGCATGCAATGGAGGAAGATAGCATCTTCAACAAATGTTGTTGGGAAAACTGGAAATCCATATGCAACACAATGAATCTGAATCCCTTTCTCTTGCCATGCACAAAAGTTAACTCAAAATGGATCAAAGAGCTTGATATTAAATCAGAGACTCTGCATCTGATAGATAGAAGAAAAAAATGGCTCCAATCTACATATTGTGGGGTCAGGCTCCAAATTCCTTAATAGGACACCCATAGCACAAGAGTTAATAATAAGAATCAACAAATGGGACTTACTCAAACTAAAATGTTTTTTCTCAGCAAGAGAAACAATAAGAGAGGTAAATAGGGAGCCTACATCCTGGGAACAAATTTTTACTCCTCACACTTCAGATAGAGCCCTAATATCCAGAGTGTACAAAGAACTCAAAAAATTAAACAATAAGAAAACAAATAATACAATCAACAAATGGGCCAAGGACCTGAACAGACACTTCTCAGAGGATGACATACAATCAATCAACAAGTACATGAAAAAATGCTCACCATCTGTAGCAGTCAGAGAAATGCAAATCAAAACCACCCTAAGATACCATCTCATTCCAGTAAGATTGGCAGCCATTATGAAGTCAAACAACAACAAGTGCTGGCGAGGATGTGGGGAAAAGGGTACACTGCTGGGAGCCATTAGCCAAGTAGGTATGACAATTTCCTTGCCAGCGTACCCCATGTTGCTTCGTGGAAGGACTCGTGGAAATAGGACATTTTGCAGTGACTTTGCATGTAGTGACCTTGCTCAAGGACCAGGGCGGATTAGGGTGTTCCCGGTTTAGGATAATCGGGTTTAGGGCGTTCCCGGTTTAGGTTCCAGGTTTAAGGTTTAAGATTATTCCTGCTGGGAATAGGGCGTATCCTGCTGCCTGAGTTCCCCTTGAGTTCTCACGGGATTCAGACAGTATTTTTGGGAGACAGAAGCCCAGTGGAGGTGGATATGGGCAGAGAACGTGGATTTCCCCAGAACGTGATTGTAGACGGCTGGTGTGAGTTCGGGAATAAAGAGTTGCTGTTTGAATCTACAAGCTGTGTGGTGGCTCGTGATTGTGTGCCCAGCCAGACTGCGGCATTTGTGCCCAGCCAGACTGCGGCATTTGGTGGCCCGTACGGGGAACGTCTAAAGCTTGGAGGTAAGTGAAATTGCTTGCCCCTGAGGAAGAGCAAAAGAATGGGTGACCAATTCAAAAAACAATGCGTTATTGTTTTGATTTATCTTGTTTTTGTTTCAAGCTGCCTATCCCTAGAAATTTCTCAGGCAAACTGGAAAAAATGGTTGACTAAAGGTTTGAAGTTTGTCTGCCCTGAGGAAGAGAAAATTGATACAACGATTTTTTATTCTGTTTTTGTTTCATTCAGTTTCGGTTTTGTTTTGAGTTATCTTATTGGGTTGCGTTATCTTTATAGTAGATTAGAAATTAGTAAAAAACAAACCGAAAAGATGTTAAGTAAATTGTTAGAGGTTCAGACCATGGAGAAAGACATTTTAGATCAAGCAAAAGAGAAGGTCTCTCGAGCTAGTCAGACAGAGGAAGAAAATTTAAAGGAAAAGGGGTTGTTAGGAAAAAGGCCACAACAGGAGGCTGTTACTAACTCCGTTTTATCACAAGAGGGCGTAATTCAACCAACAGCCCCACCAATGGAGACAGCTGAGTGGCCCTCAAACCCCGTAGTTGATAAATGGGATCCTGAGACAGGACCTCAAAGATTAGCATGCCCTGTACTTGAACAGGCAGGAGGGCAGCGAATTCACTGTGCTTTAGATTTTAAAACAGTGAAGCAGTTAAAGGAGGCTGTAACAACCTATGGTCCCCAAGCTCCCTTCACGGTAAGCATGGTCGAGTCCATTACTAACTTGGATATGACGCCAGCAGATTGGGCTAGCATGTGTAAATCTGTACTAAATGGAGGACAATATTTGTTATGGAAGGTTGCCAATGAGGAATTTTGCGCAGAGACAGCTAGGCAAAATGCAGCAGCCGGTTACCCTCAAAGAAATCTAGATATGTTGTTAGGAAAAGGACCTTATGAGGTTCAACGGCAACAAATTGAATATGATCCTGCTATATATGCACAAATTGCTGCAGACGCAGTTAGGGCATGGAAGACTTTACAAGGACATGGAGATTTACAAGGTCAGCTATCTAAGGTAATACAGAGAGCTAATGAACCTTACGCTGACTTCGTAGATAGGCTAATTCAAACGGCTGCCAAAATTTGGGGGGATATAGAACAAGCAATGCCATTAATAAAACAACTGGCTTATGACCAAGCAAATCGTTGCTGCAGAGAGGTTATTAGACCATGGAGACATGAAGATTTAACTACATATATTAAATTATGTAGAGATATTAATGAACAAGGGCAAGTCTTGGCAGCTGCAGTACAACAGGCTTTAGATGCCAGGCCAAAAACATGCTATGATTGTGAACAAACAGGACATTTTAAAAGGAATTGCCCCATAGGAGGAGGGTTTAACAAAAGTAGGTATCAAAGGAATAGAATACTGGGTATTTGCCCACGATGCCATAGAGGGAGACACTGGGCTAATGAATGCCATTCTCAAACCACCATAGAGGGTACTCCCTTATCAAAAAACGGACAAAGACCAGGTATTTACCCACGATATCGTGGAGAAAGGCATCAGGCTCCATTGCCAAAAAACATACAGGGGGGCCCAATGCCCCGGGGCCCACAACCACAAATCTACGGGGCAGTGGAGGAACCCAGCAACACCATCAGTGTAGTGCCCAGGATACATTGTCCATTAAATCCCTCATCAGACAAACCCGAGTGAGCGCAGGGTTGGACATCTGCGCCTCTGCCAGAGCAGTATTAACTCCAGAGATGGGAGTTCAAATCATTCCCACAGGAGTAAAAGGACCTCTTCCCCAAGGAACAGTAGGCTTATTATTGGGACGTAGTTCATCTACATTAAAAGGACTTATGATAAGTCTTGGGGTAATTGATCCCGATTATGTAGGTGAAATAAAAATTATAGCTAGTTCTCCAAGAGGTATATCAGTAATTTCACCTGGAGATAGAATAGCACAGTTGTTAATAATACCCAGCCTACATAATAAATTTCCTAGTCATAGTGTAGAAAGAGGTTCCAAGGGATTAGGCTCCACAGGTGTAGATTGGGCTATGTTGTCTTTAAATTTAGATTCTTGCCCAATGCTAAAACTAAATATTCAAGGTCATGAGTTTAATGGACTACTGGACACAGGAGCTGACCTTAGCATCATATCTCGTCAAGAATGGCCAAAACATTGGCCATTACAACAAGCCACTCAAACGCTTCGAGGCCTAGGATTGGCGACTAATCCCCATAGAAGTTCTATGATATTAGATTGGAAGGATCCTGAAGGATGTGAAGGAACTATACAGGCATATGTATTGGATCATCTTCCTATAAATTTATGGGGACGAGATGTCCTAGATCAATTAGGTTTGACGTTAACAAATAACATCAATCCTAATGCGCCCACTACTAGGGCTAGACAAGGCTTTAGGAAAGAAAAAAGATTAGGAAAACAAGGGCAAGGTATAGCAGCACCAATACAAATAGATCAAGGAACAGACAGACATGGGTTGGATTTTCAGAAAGGGCCACTGAGACAATCAAAATTACTTGGAAATCAGAAAGACCAGTGTGGGTTCCTCAGTGGCCCCTGACTAAAGAAAAGATACAAGCAGCCCATGATCTGGTCAAACAACAATTAGCGGAAGGACATATACAACCTTCCATATCTCCCCATAATACTCCCATTTTTGTCATCAAAAAGAAATCTGGTAAATGTAGATTATTGCAAGATTTAAGAGCCATTAATAATGAGATGGTTATTATGGGACCTGCTCAATCAGGGATTCCTCAATTGTCTGCTTTGCCAAAAACCTGGCATGTTTTAGCTATAGATATTAAAGATTGTTTTTTTTTTCAATTCCAATTCATCCTGAGGATAGTCCACATTTTGCATTTACTATCCCTGCACTGAATCATGAAGGTCCTGATCAGAGATATGAATGGAAAGTACTCCCTCAAGGGATGGCTAACAGTCCAACTATGTGTCAAATATATGTTAACAAAGCAATCCAGCCACTTAGAAATCAAAATCCTGAACTACAAATATTTTACTATATGGATGATGTATTATTGGCACATAAAGATAAAAACATATTGCTGGAATGTTATGCCACACTTACAAACTTATTAAAAAATTATAATCTAGAGATAGCAATAGATAAAGTACAATTAAATTTTCCAATTAATTATTTAGGAGTTCTATTATCCTCAACCATGGTCCGTCCACCAAAAATTCAAATACAAGTAGATCAACTCAAATCACTTAACGACTTTCAAAAGTTATTGGGAGACATAAATTGGATAAGGCCTTATCTATGTATACCAACAGGAGAGTTGGGACCTTTATTTGATATCCTAAAAGGTCCATCAGATCCAAATTCACCCCGAAGGTTAACGCCTGAAGCAAGAAAGGCATTAAAAATTATTGAAACATATATGGAAAATATGCATTTGGATAGAATTGATATAACTTTGCCTTTATTATTTATTGTACTACCAACAAAAAATATTCCTACAGGAGTATTTTGGCAAGAAGGTCCATTATTGTGGATACATTTATCTTATTCTCCTAACACTATTCTTACTAGGTATCCTGAGGCTGTAGGACAATTAATACTCAAAGGAAATAGAGCAGCAAAGGGAGTGTTTGGAATTTCTCCCAATAAAATTATTACTCCATATACTATGGATCAAATTGATGAGTTAGCTAATGAGTTAAATACTTGGGCAATAATCATGTGTAAATCTAATGTTTCATTTGATAATCATTTACCATCTAATCCTTTGTTGTCTTTTTGGTCTAAGCATCCTGTAGTTTTTCCTAAAATGACAAGAAAAACACCTATCATGAATGCTCCAAATATATTCACTGATGGGTCTAATAATGGTACAGCAGCAGTAGTTACCCCAGATTGAACTTTTACATTTTTAGTACCCAAACAATGAGCTCAAAAGGTAGAGCTTAATGCAGTTTTACAAGCTTTTTGGATGTTTAAAGATTCTGTATTTAATTTATTTTCTGATAGTCAGTATGTAGTTAATGCTATAGTATCCCTTGAAGATGCTGGTAGGATTTCCCCTTCTTCTACTGTTTTCTCTTTGTTTTCCACTATACAAAGTCTAATCTGGGACAGAAAAGATCCATTCTTCATAGGACATATTAGGGCACATACAGGATTGCCTGGAGCCCTTAGTTTAGGCAATGATTTAGCAGATAAAACTACACATGACATACATATTTTCTCTACATTTGAAGAAGCTACAAATTTTCATAAAAGGTTTCATGTTAATGCTAATACTTTACAAAAGCGTTTTAAAATAACTAAGGAACAAGCCAGACATATAATAAAACAATGTCAAAATTGTGTGACATTTTTACCACAAGTTAATCTTGGAGACAATCCTAGAGGACTGATACCTAACCATATTTGGCAGATGGACGTCACACACTTGCCAGAATTTGGAAAATTAAAATATTTACACATTACAGTTGATACTTCTTCTGGATTTTTGATGGGCTCACTTCATGCCGGAGAAAAATCTAAAGATGTTATAACTCATTGCTTACAAAATTTTGCCACTGTGGGCGTTCCTAAACAGTTAAAAACCGATAATGGTCCTGGCTATACCTCTACCTCTTTTAAACAATTTTGCTCATCATTTGGTATTACTCATATAACAGGAATCCCATACAATCCACCGGGACAAGGCATAGTTGAAGGAGCTCATCAAACTATTAAAACGTACTTATTAAAGCAAAAAGAGGGAATTGGAAGGGGGTATATATCCCCCAAAGATAAACTTAAAATAACGCTTTTTACTCTAAACTTTTTAAATTTGGATTCATCAGGACTTAGTGCTGCGGAAAGGCATATGTATCCAAAAAATGTACATAAGCCTAAAGTACTTTGGAAAGATATTCTAACAGGACAATGGAAAGGTCCTGACCCAGTGATTGTCTGGAGTCAGGGGTCTGTTTGTGTGTTTCCACAGGGAGAACAGCAGCCGATTTGGATTCCAGAGAGATTATCTAAAACAATTTCTACAGATCGAAAAGAAGATGATTTGACTCAAATCCATAACAGCTGATATCCAGAACTCCAGCTTGGCCATTCTTACATCTGCGACAGTGATTAACCAGGATGCTTTTTTCAATAGCTATTTTATTATTGCATTTTTCCACATTATAAGGTTCTATTTTTATTTTTTGAGCTCATACAAACCTAGGTTAATGTTTTTCTGATCAGTTTTATTTTTTGACTGTGGAGTTTTTAAACATTGCAATGGAGATTTCACCTAGGTAAAGATACAAGGTCTTTACTATTGTCTTATGTGTTGTACGTTTGTGTGCACATTTGTGTTTTGTGTTGTATGTCTGTGTGTGCGTATGTCCATAGATCTTATATGAGGAGCGCTCATGAAAAAATGGATCCGAATTATTATTATTTTTTTTATTCACGTGATTTAAATGGTTTAATTTAAGTTAGGTAAACAGCTGTTAAGGATTGTTTTTAAAGTAGGTTAACAGATCTGTTTGTTTACTTTCACCTTTCCTTTTCATTATATTTAATAATTCTTTTCAGGATAATGTCTCTTTAGCATCATTGCCAGAATTCCTATCTTCATCCCAGTGCCGGTGAAGACAAAGATAAAACCAAACTACAGCTTCTATGATAGCTATCACAGTAAACTGTATAAACTGATGCATCAATGAATATAACTCAACAAGCAATGCTCAATCAAGGAGTCAACTTACTTTGGGAGGAAACGGATTTTGGGAAGAAATGGACATATTGATAGATTCCTCCGCTTTAAACTGCTTGCAGAACTTGCCTGGACTATGTAACTATTGTTTGGTGCAGCGAATTGTGGTAATGCTGGCATATCTTTGCTGATGGTGTCACCAGTGATGCAATTTTTATTTCCTTGCCAGCGCACCCCATGTTAATTGTGGTAGTGCTGGCATATCTTTGCTGATGGTGTCACCAGTGATGCAATTTTTCCCAAGGAGCCGTCAATTGGCTTGGTGTCGTGGCATTTCTGTATCCTCCTCCCTTCTGCTAGTGATGGTCTAAAATTTGGGGGCCAATGGCTATATGCTGGACCGGTAGTCAGTGACGGGTATGATCCAATTGCAGTGGTATCAACCTAAGACAGGAGGCTGACGCCTAAAGGTCAGTTTTCCGATGACGGGTAAGAACCATATGTTGAATTGGACAACCTACCAGGCAGGGTCCTTAAGCCACATTAACCTCACTCCCCGACTGGCACCAAGGCCAAATTTGGGGGCCAACAGAGGTGAGGCAAAGAACCTCACCCCCCCACTGGTGCATAGACCTATCTACAAGTATGGCTGTATGCTGGACTGGTAGTCAGTGACGGATATGATCCAATTGCAGTGGTATCAACCTAAGACAGGAGGCTGACGCCTAAAGGTCAGTTTTTCCCATGACGGGTAAGAACCATATGTTGAATTGGACAACCTACCAGGCACAGTCCTTAAGCCACATTGCTTGTTGTTTAATTAATCAGAAGGGGGGAGAGGCTGGGAGCCATTAGCCAAGTAGGTATGACAATTTCCTTGCCAGCGTACCCCATGTTGCTTAGTGGAAGGACTCGTGGAAATAGGACATTTTGCAGTGACATTGCATGTAGTGACCTTGCTCAAGGACCAGGGCGGATTAGGGTGTTCCCGGTTTAGGATAATCGGGTTTAGGGCGTTCCCGGTTTAGGTTCCAGGTTTAAGGTTTAAGATTATTCCTGCTGGGAATAGGGCGTATCCTGCTGCCTGAGTTCCCCTTGAGTTCTCACGGGATTCAGACAGTATTTTTGGGAGACAGAAGCCCAGTGGAGGTGGATATGGGCAGAGAACGTGGATTTCCCCAGAACGTGATTGTAGACGGCTGGTGTGAGTTCGGGAATAAAGAGTTGCTGTTTGAATCTACAAGCTGTGTGGTGGCTCGTGATTGTGTGCCCAGCCAGACTGCGGCATTTGTGCCCAGCCAGACTGCGGCAGTACACTTGTACATTGCTGGTGGGACTGCAAATTGGTGCAGCCAATTTGGAAAGCAGTATGGAGATTTCTTGGAAAGCTGGGAATGGAACCACCATTTGACCCAGCTACTTCCCTTCTCGGACTATTCCCTAAAGACCTTAAAAGAGCGTACTACAGGGATACTGCTACAACAATGTTCATAGCGACACAATTCACAATAGCTAGACTGTGAAACCAACCTAGATGCCCTTCAATAGATGAATGGATAAAAAAAATGTGGCATTTATACACAATGGATTATTACCCTGTACTAAAAAATGACAAAATCATGGCATTTGCAGGGAAATGGATGGCATTAGAGCAGATTATGCTAAGTGAAGCTAGCCAATCCCTGAAAAACAAATGCCAAATGTCTTCTTTGATATAAGGAGAACAACTAAGAACAGAGCAGGGAGGAAGAGCATGAGAAGAAGATTAACATTAAACAGGGATGAGAGGTGGGAGGGAAAGGTAGAGAGAAGGGAAATTGCATGGAAATGGAAGGAGACCCCCATCGTTATACAAAATTACATATAAGAGGAAGTGAGGGAAAAGGGAAAGAAAACAAGGGTGAGAAATGAATTACAGTAGATGGGGTAGAGAGAGAAGATGGGAGGGGAGGGGGATAGTAGAGGATAGGAAAGGCAACAGAATACAACAGACACTAGTATGGCACTATGTAAAACAGTGGATGTGTAACCAATATGATTTTGCAATCTGTATACGGGGTAAAAATGGGAGTTCATAACCCACTTGAATCAAATGTATGAAATATGATATGTCAAGAACCATGTAATGTTTTGAACAACCAATAATAAAAATTAAAAAAAAGAAAAAAAAATAGATTGCATTTTTTGTTGTATCAGCTAATAATTACTCCATTTTAAATGGTATTTTTTTTTTCAATTTATTCTTTTTTTTTTATTGGTTGTTCAAAACATTACAAAGCTCTTGACATATCATATTTCATACATTAGATTCAAGTGGGTTATGAACTCCCATTTTTACCCCAAATACAGATTGCAGAATCACATCGGTTACACATCCACATTTCAATTTATTCTTTATAGAAATTTTACACAGTTATTTATTACATTGCATTTTATATGTTGCTCCATTCTCTGAAACATGCTGATAATTTGATGATTTATTCTCATTTGTGCTCTGAATACTTCATACTTATGTCATTATATTTTTAAACTATTTTAACCCCTTCACCTATGTAATCCTGATGTTATCACACTGATATTATTCTTTTTATTCCAGACCAGATTCAACTAGCAAACATTCTGTGTCTGTGGGATGAATTTAATTGCTATTTTCTCTACTGTTTCTGTTTTTATTGTTCACACTAAGGCTTTATTTCAATATTGTCTTATCCCTTATCCACATTTGTTTTTTTTTTCTTTCTCTTCTTTCTTTTTTTTTAGCTAATCAATGTATTTATTGATTTGCTAAAAAAATAATTTTTGTAATTTCACTGTTTTGCACACTTGTTTGTTGTATAATACGTATTTTTTTTTTTTAATTTTTTATTGTGGGTTGTTCAAAACATTACAAATTTCTTGACATATCATATTCCACACTTTGATTCAAGTGGGTTATGAACTCCCACCTTCACCCCATACACAGATTGCAGAATCACATCAGTTACACATCCATTGATTTACAAATTGCCATACTAGTGTCTGTTGTGCTCCGCTGCCTTTCCCATCCTCCACCCTCCCCCCTCCCCACCTCTCCCCTCCCCTCCCCTCCTCTCTCTCTACCTCCTCCACTGTATAACCCTGAGGGTCTCCTTCCATTACCATGCAATTTCCCTTCTCTCTCCCTTTCCCTCCCACCTCTCATCCCTGTTAAATGTTAATCTTCTTCTCCTGTTCTTCGTCCCTACACTGTTCTTAGTTACTCTCCTTATATCAAAGAAGACATTTGGCATTTGTTTTTTAGGGATTGGCTAGCTTCACTTAGCATAATCTGCTCTAATACCATCCATTTCCCTGTAAATTCTATGATTTTGTCATTTTTTAATGCAGAGTAATACTCCATTGTGTATAAATGCCACATTTTTTTTATCCATTCGTCTATTGAAGGGCATCTAGGTTGGTTCCACAGTCTTGCTATTGTGAACTGTGCTGCTATGAACATCGATGTAGCAGTGTCCCTGTAGCATGCTCTTTTTAGGTCTTTAGGGAATAGACCAAGAAGGGGAATAGCTGGGTCAAATGGTGGCTCCATTCCCAGCTTTCCAAGAAATCTCCATACTGCTTTCCAAATTGGCTGCACCAATCTGCAGTCCCACCAGCAATGTACAAGTGTACCCTTTTCCCCACATCCTCGCCAGCACTTGTTGTTGTTTGACTTCCTAATGGCTGACAATCTTACTGGAGTGAGATGGTATCTTAGGGTGGTTTTGATTTGCATTTCTCTGACAGCTAGAGATGTTGAGCATTTTTTCATGTACTTGTTGATTGACTGTGAGTCCTCCTCTGAGAAGTGTCTGTTCAGGTCCTTGGCCCATTTGTTGATTGGGTTGTTTGTTTTCTTATTGTCTAATTTTTTGAGTTCTTTGTATACTCTGGATATTAGGGCTCTATCTGAAGTGTGAGGAGTAAAGATTTGTTCCCAGGGTGTAGGCTCCCTATTTACCTCTCTTATTGTTTCTTTTGCTGAGAAAAAACTTTTTAGTTTGAGTAAGTCCCATTTGTTGATTCTAGTTATTAACTTTTGTGCTATGGGTGTCCTATTGAGGAATTTGGAGCCCGACCCCACCGACTGTAGATCGTAGCCAACTTTTTCTTCTATCAGACGGCGCGTCTCTGATTTGATATCAAGCTCCTTGATCCATTTTGAATTCACTTTTGTGCATGGCGAGAGAAAGGGATTCAGTTTCATTTTGTTGCATATGGATTTCCAGTTTTCCCAGCACCATTTGTTGAAGATGCTATCCTTCCTCCATTGCATGCTTTTAGCCCCTTTATCAAATATAAGATAGTTGTAGTTTTGTGGATTGGTTTCTGTGTCCTCTATTCTGTACCATTGGTCCACCCGCCTGTTTTGGTACCAGTACCATGCTGTTTTTGTTACTATTGCTCTGTAGTATAGTTTGAAGTCTGGTATCGCTATACCGCCTGATTCACACTTCCTGCTTAGCATTGTTTTTGCTATTCTGGGTCTTTTATTTTTCCATATGAATTTCATGATTGCTTTCTCTATTTCTACAAGAAATGCCGATGGGATTTTGATTGGCATTGCATTAAACCTATAGAGAACTTTTGGTAATATCGCCATTTTGATGATGTTAGTTCTGCCTATCCATGAACAGGGTATATTTTTCCATCTTCTAAGATCTTCTTCTATTTCTCTCTTTAGGGTTCTGTAGTTTTCATTGTATAAGTCTTTCACCTCTTTTGTTAGGTTGATTCCCAAGTATTTTATTTTTTTTGAAGATATTTTGAATGGAGTGGTTGTCCTCATTTCCAATTCAGAGGATTTGTCGCTGATATACAGGAATGCCTTTGATTTATGTGTGTTGATTTTATATCCTGCCACTTTGCTGAATTCATTTATTAGCTCTAATAGTTTCTTTGTAGAGCCTTTTGGGTCTGCTAGGTATAGAATCATATCATCTGCAAATAGTGATAATTTAAGTTCTTCTTTTCCTATTTTGATGCCTTTAATTTCTTTCGTCTGTCTAATTGCTCTGGCCAGTGTTTCGAGAACTATGTTGAACAGAAGTGGAGAGAGAGGGCATCCCTGTCTTGTTCCAGATTTTAGAGGGAATGCCTTCAGTTTTTCTCCATTCAGAATGATGCTAGCCTGAGGCTTAGCATAGATTGCTTTTACAATATTGAGGTATGTTCCTGTTATCCCTAGTTTTTCTAGAGTTTTGAACATAAAGGGATGCTGTACTTTGTCAAATGCTTTTTCCGCATCTATCGAGATGATCATATGGTTCTTATTTTTAAGTCTATTGATGTGGTGAATAACATTTATTGATTTCCGTATATTGAACCAGCCTTGCATCCCAGGGATGAATCCTACTTGATCATGGTGTACAATTTTTTTGATATGTTTTTGTATCCGATTCGCCAGAATTTTATTGAGGATTTTTGCATCTAGGTTCATTAGAGATATTGGTCTGTAGTTTTCTTTCTTTGAAGTGTCTTTGTCTGGTTTAGGTATCAGGGTGATGTTGGCCTCATAGAATGAATTTGGAAGTTCTCCCTCCTTTTCTATTTCCTGAAGTAGCTTGAAAAGTATTGGTATTAGTTCTTCTTTAAAGGTTTTGTAAAATTCTGCTGTATACCCATCTGGACCTGGGCTTTTCTTAGTTGGTATTCTTTTTATGGTTTCTTCTATTTCCTCAATTGATATTGGTCTGTTTAGGTTTTCTATATCCTCCTGACTCAATCTGGGCAGATCATATGACTTAAGAAATTTATCTATGCCTTCACTATCTTCTAATTTATTGGAGTATAAGGATTCAAAATAGTCTTTGATTATCTTCTGTATTTCTGAAGTGTCTGTTGTGATATTGCCTTTTTCATCCCGTATGCTAGTAATTTGAGTTCTCTCTCTTCTTCTCTTCGCTAGCATCGCTAAGGGTCTGTCGATTTTGTTTATTTTTTCAAAGAACCAACTTTTAGTTTTGTCAATTTTTTCAATTGTTTCTTTTGTTTCGATTTCATTAATTTCAGCTCTGATTTTCATTATTTCTTGCCTTCTACTTCTTTTGCTGTTGTTTTGCTCTTCATTTTCAAGGATTTTGAGATGAAGTATGAGATCATTTATTTGTTGGTTTTTTCTTTTTTTAAGGAATGAACTCCAAGCAATGAATTTTCCTCTTAGAACTGCTTTCAATGTGTCCCATAGATTCCGATATGTTGTGTCTGTGTTTTCATTTATCTCTAAGAATTTTTTGATTTCCTTCTTGATGTCTTCTATAACCCATTGATCGTTCAGTAACCTATTGTTCATTCTCCAAGTGATGTATGCTTTTTCCTTCCTTCTTTTATCGTTGATTTTCAGTTTCATTCCATTATGATCAGATAAGATGCATGGTATTATCTCTACTCCTTTATATTGTCTAAGAGTTGCCCTGTGACATAATATATGATCTATTTTTGAGAAGGATCCATGTGCTGCTGAGAAAAAAGTGTAACTGCTTGATGTTGGGTGGTATATTCTATATATGTCAATTAGGTCTAGGTTATTAATAGTGTTATTGAGTTCTATAGTTTCCTTATTCAACTTTTGTTTGGAAGATCTGTCCAGTGGCGAGAGAGGTGTGTTGAAGTCTCCCATGATTATGGTATGGTGGTCTATTAGACTCTTGAACTTGAGAAGAGTTTGTTTGACGAATATAGCTGCACCATTGTTTGGGGCATAAATATTTATGATTGTTATGTCTTGTTGGTGTATGGTTCCCTTAAGCAGTATGTAGTGTCCCTCTTTATCTCTTTTGATTAACTTTGGCTTGAAATCTATTTTATTTGATATGAGTATGGACACTCCTGCTTGTTTCCGAAGTCCATATGAGTGATATGATTTTTCCCAACCTTTCACCTTCAGCCTATGTATGTCCTTTCCTATCAAATGCGTCTCCTGTAGGCAGCATATTGTTGGGTCTTGTTTTGTGATCCATTCTACTAGCCTGTGTCTCTTAATTGGTGAGTTTAAGCCATTAACATTTAGGGTTATTATTGAGATATGGGTTGTTCTTCCAGCCATATTTGTTTATTTCTGTTACTAAACATGGTTTGTTTTCCTCTTTGATTATCCCCCCCCCCTTTACTGTCCTACCTCCCACTGTTGGTTTTCATTGTTATTTTCCATTTCCTCTTCCTGTAATGCTTTGGCGAGGATGTTTTGAAGAGATGGTTTTCTAGCTGCGAATTCTTTAAACTTTTGTTTATCGTGGAAGGTTTTAATTTCATCCTCCATCCTGAAGCTTAATTTCGCTGGATACACAATTCTTGGTTGGAACCCATTTTCTTTCAGTGTTTGAAATATGTTATTCCAGGATCTTCTAGCTTTCAGAGTCTGTGTTGACAGATCAGCTGTTATCCTGATTGGCTTACCCCTAAATGTAATCTGCTTCCTTTCTCTTGTAGCTTTTAAAATTCTCTCCTTATTCTGTATGTTGGGCATCTTCATTATAATGTGTCTAGGTGTGGATCTCTTATGATTTTGCACATTCGGCGTCCTGTAGGCTTCTAGGATTTGGGATTCTGTCTCATTCTTCAAGTCTGGGAAGTTTTCTTGTATTATTTCATTGAATAGACTTCTCATTCCTTTGGTTTGGAGCTCTGTACCTTCCTGTATCCCAATGACTCTTAAATTTGGTCTCTTAATGTTATCCCATATTTCTTGGATGTTCTGCTCATGGTTTCTTAACAGTCTTGCTGAGCTGTCTATGTTCTTTTCCAGTTGAAATACTTTGTCTTCATTGTCTGATGTTCTATCTTCTAGGTGTTCTACTCTGCTGGTAGTATTCTCCATTGAGTTTTTAAGTTGGTTTATTGCTTCCTGCATTTCTAGGATTTCTGTTTGTTTGTTTTTTATAACCTCTATCTCCCTGTATAGTTGATCCTTTGCTTCCTGGATTTGTTTGCGTAATTCGTTGTCGAAGTGATCTTTCATTGTCTGATTTTGCTGTTTAATGTCTTCCTTGATACTCCAGATCATCTGAAGCATGTATATCCTGAATTCTTTATCTGACATTCCATCTGCTGCAGCTGTTACCTCTTCTAAAGTTGCGTTGACCTGCATTGCTTGTGGTCCTTTCTTTCCTTGTCTTTTCATACTGCTTGCGTATCTTTCCTGCAGGTGCGGGCGGCGGCTCTGCTCTCTTCTTATTCCAATTGGGGTGTCGTGGCTACCACGCCGGCAGGTCACTGGGCCTGTTCTGGGAGCTGGCGGCGGCTCTGTTCTGCCCCTACTCCAATTGGGGTGACGAGTGTACCACGCCGGCAGGCCACTGGGCCTGATCCGCCGGTCGGTTGCAGGTTTGCCTACCCTGCAGGCGCGGGCGGCGGCTCTACTCTGCCCCTACTGCAAATGGGGTGACGTGTCTGTCGTACCGGCAGGCCACTGGGCCTGTCCCGCTGGTCGGTCGCAGATCTGCCCACCTTTCGGGCACGGGTGGAGGCTCTGCTCTGCCCCTAGTCCAATTGGGGTGTCGTGACTACCCCGCCTGCAGGACACTGGGCCTGTTCCTGGCACGGGCGGCGACTCTGCTCTGCCACTACTCCAATTAGGGTGGTGTTTGTACCACGCCGGCAGGCTCCTGGGCCTGATCCGCAGGTCTGTTGTAGGTCTGCCTACCTTGGAGGCGCGGGCGGCGGATCTGCCCTGCCCCTCCTACCACGCCTGCGGACCCCTGGGCCTGATCTACAGGTTGATCACTGGTCTGCTCACCCTGCGGGCACGGGTGGCGGTTCTGCTCCGCCCCCGATTGGGGTCACGTGACCACCACACCGGCAGGGCCTGATCCGGGCGTGGGAGAAGGATCTGCTCTGCCCCTACTCCAGTTGGGGTGACGTGTGTACCACACTGGCAGGCCACTGGGCCTGACCCGCCAGGCTGTCACAGGTCTGTTTACCTTGCACGCTCATTCGTCACAGCGCGAACCGCGGCTCTGCCCTGCCCCTCCTACCACGCCCATGTACCACTGGGTCGCGGGTCTGCCCACCTTGCGGTTGCGGGTGGCGGCTCCGCTCCGCCCCCTCTCCAATTGGGTTCACGCGGTCACCACGCTGGCGAGCCGCTGGGCCTGCTCCGGGCGCTGGCGGCGGCCCGGCTCCTTCCCTCTGGCTCGACGACAAATTGAGGAGACTCGGGTGACTGTGCCTCACCCCCCCTACCAGGAGACCAACTGCTTATGTCACCACTGGTATTGATGAAGTTCCCTCCTCCGCCGCTTTCTGCAGACATCAGATCTCTGCCATGTTGGTATCCTATGCGAATGGCAGCATTTCGTTCCCCTTGCCGGGCAACCAAAGCACCGGGTGAGTCCTGACCGGCCCTCAGCAGGACCCGGACCGAGAAGCAGTTTCCGTGGGCTCCTAGCCCCGGGCCAGGGAAGTTCCGGGAGCCGGAACTCGGCCACTCCGTGCTCGGTGTAAGCTGCTATAAATGTAAGCTCCAAGAAGCAGTCCCCGCGGGCTCAGTTCCGGGAGCCGTAATTCGGCTGCTTAGTTCTTGTTGTATGCTCTGGTAGGCGCAGGGTCCAAGAAGCAGCCTCTGCGGGCTCAGCAGCCCTGGGCCAGGGCGGTTCCGGGAGCCGGAACTCGGCTGCCCCGCACTGGGTATTCACTCCGATAAGATCAGGTTCTAAGAAGCACCCAGGCGCTGAGCCCTAGCAATCTGTCTGCAAGCCGCAGGCGAATTGCAGCCTGAAATTACCTGTTCTATGGCTGAATGAGCTGCGGTCAGTCGAAAACAGCGGTGGTGACGTCATTTTACCAACATGGTGGCTGCTGGCCTCCTCTGTGGTCTGACCGGTGTGGAGAACCGAGATGAACCGCTTCCTTCCCCCGTCTCGAACCCAGAATTCAGCCCTGAGTACCGTGCTTGCGCGGCTGGCAGAAACTGCAGCGCTGTAACCCTGCGTCTCTATCCCAGCGCACGCTGCAGATTCTAGCCTCGGGCCGATTTGCTGAATAAGCAGTGCGACAAACCTCTCGCGTTTGAGTCCCCGTAGCTGATCCTCGTGCGATGGAAATCCTTCCTCCAGGTTCCGGAGCACCCCACTATTGCTGGAAATTCCTAACAAGATATCCTTTAGCCGTCCTGACTTGTCATACTCCCACACAGTGAAGCAGCACACGGGGGCAATGCACTCCCCTCGCCGCCATCTTTAATCAACCCCTTAAATGGTATTTTAAATGCTGTCTTTTTAATTTTTGTTTTTATTACTTAAAAATCAAAAACGACTATCTATATAAATTTTGTATACATTTAACTGCCTAAACTCTTACTCATGTAAAAAAAAAATTGTCTCAACTTCTTCGGCAGGACAAGTTCTAAGATGGTACCTGGGCTTCCTGCCCTCTGGTATCAGGCTGCTAAGTGTGGGTGGGGCCTGTGTAGTGTTGTGGGATATAACCCATGATTAGGTAATGTTATAGGCAAAGGTAAAGGGATTTTGCAGATATCAATAAGGTCTCAAAATGTAGTTTTCTCCAGGTGAGCCCAGCCTGATCATTTAAAAACTAAGAGAGAGATGAGACTCTTCCTAAAGAGACATGCTCTCCTGCTAACCTTTGGGAAGCAAGTAGGCATAGGTGAAGTGCTTCTGGATGGGGCTGGCCTCAACCTCAAGAAAGTGATTTCTGCCAACAACCTGAGTATGTTTGGAAAAAGTCCCTGAGCACCAGATGGGAACACCTGGGTCAACTGAGAACATGAGTCAAAAACCCTGCTAGGTCGTGATTTATAACCCACAGAATCTATGAATAACAAATATGTGTGTTTTAAACTACCAGATTTGTGCTAATTTGTTACACAATCTGATTTTCTATTTTTCTACATACACAAATTTGTTCTAAAGGAATCAGCATTTCATATCTTCCTTTCCTGTTTTTAAGTAATTTCTTATTCCACTCTCCCTTATTTAAGACCTTCATATAAAGTTGACTAGAAATAGTAGTATTGGCATAATTGTCTAGTTTTGTTATTAGTGGTTTTAGTAAAGGGAAAGTTTTCAATATTTCAGTATTAAGTATGGCATTTACTGCAGTTTTTTCAAAGACACTCTAACTGGATTAAGCAACTCTTTTCTATCCCTCATTTGCTAAAAATTTTTGCCAGGAATAAGTGTTGGCTTTTATTAAACACTTTCTGTATCTTTGGAAAATATCATGATTTTTTGCTTGAAATGTATAATGTATGAATTACATTAACTTACATTCTAATATTAAAGCAAGCTTTGATTCTGGGTGAGGACAAGTGGGAGAAGCAGTTTAGTAATAGTACTGGATCAGAATAATTTTTTTGATTCAGTTTGCCAATATTAGCTTAAGATTTTTGCATCACCCTTGTTAGTGACCTATAATGATTCATAATTATCTTTTATTTTTATTCTTAGTGTTTTCATTTCTAGGATATGCTAGTCCTATACAGTGAATTCTCTGAAAGCATTGTATAAGATTGAAATGTTTTTCTCCTCCATGTACTTTAGAAATTAGTGATAAAAATATCTAAGCCCCAAGGACTACTGAAGACGTGAATGTAGTGTCTGGAGGTTGTCAGGATAAATATGGTAACTATGCTAATGATCAAAAACACTCACAGTACAGCAAGCTAAACTTGTTTTCTCAGTTAATGGGCATTGTAAAAACATGTCTGTAGAGATCAAATAAGACTGTAAAACAGTGCTTCCTAAACTTATTTGACCACTGAATGCTTCTTCAATTTTAATTTGTGAAACAGTTATCTTTTGTTATCCCAAAACCTTTTCTTTTATTCAAAGATCCAAGGACAAGGATTCTTTTAGCATAGTGTTTCATAAACTCAAAACTCTGAATGATACGACAATTACATGCCAATTTTAAATATTGACTTGGCATACATCAGTGTGTTGATAAACACCCCTTAGAGATTAAATTTCAGATTTTTTTCATTCATAATGCATAGAAAAGTATATACCACATGGTTCAGTTATGGAGCAAGAATATAATGCTACATTCAAAAGTAATGCCAAAAGAACCCTGCTTATATTTCTCAAGTCTTATGAAAGGGACATTTAAGCCACAGGGCTTCTTAAAAAAGGGAAAAAAAAGACAATTAAAAGAAATATAACAATCGGGCTGGGGATGTGGCTCAAGCAGTAACACGCTTGCCTGACATGTGCGGGGCGCTGGGTTCGATCCTCAGCATCACATAAAAATAAAATAAAGATGTTGTATCCACCGAAAACTGAAAAATAATATTAAAAAATTCTCTCTCTCTCTCTCTCTCTCTCTCTCTCTCTCTCTCTTCTCTCTATCTAAAAAAAAAGAAAAGAAATATAACAATCAAATCTAATTCCTCCCATCCAATAACTAAGGCATCAAAGTTCTTCTCAAAACATTCACACACACACACACACACACACTCAAACACACACATACCTGAGAAAATAATATTTTCCTTGACCTTGGCTTTATTTACCTCTGTTCTTTTAATTAAAACCCCATATGGTTAACTGTTGAGGGTCACAACCAAGTCAAGATGGCGCCTGGCACTTTGCCAGGAGGAGTGGTTTGTGAGCTAATGCCCCCGAGCCATTAAAATGATGGAGATTCCTTATTGGCTGATTGCTGTATCTAGATGATGTTAATTGAAACAAGCTGTGTATAATCAGTATATATACCTCTGCTGTCCTGCAATAAAGCGGCTCCCACTGTTTCAATCTTCACAAGTTGCTTGTCACCCCCCGGTTATTTTGCCCAGCCAGACTGCGGCAGTTAACAAACTTGAGGACAGGAGAGGAACAGAAAATGGAAGAGACAATCCAGCTTCACTTTGGCAAAAACAACACAAAGTCTAGAAATGCAGTGACAAATCATAAGCTTCATATATTCTGATACACGTCAATAGAGTACACTATCCCTAACAGCAAGTTAAGACTTGCTAACAAGAGAAGTTTGGGGTACACATTTGGTCATTTTTACTTATATTTGTAAAAACTTTCTAAGAAAAACTTTTCCTATGACTGTTTTTTTTTTCCACTTGTATTCCTATCAGCTTTCTATGGAACACTAAGTTTCCAAGAAACACAAGTCTCAAAATTTGCCATATTTGAAAGCATCACTGTGTTTTTAGATGTCTTTCACAATCATTTCTTTCAGGTCACCATCTTTAAGGTGACATAGAGATGTCCTGTTGAAAGTGTACTAAATAATGCAATTTGCTGCCAGGGTCAATCCTATAAAAAGCTTCTCAGATATTGTGTCCTAAATTTGTTAAATATCATTATGACTTTGGACATGTGAAGTTATGTGGATAAACTTCAGCTTCATATAGGTTACATCATAAACTCCTCCAAGGCTCAGATCTGTAAATGATCAACTGAGGTTTTAGTAAGAAGACCACGGAAAAGTAAGTTGTAGTTGATTTATTGTCAGGAATGAAAGTCATAATTCACCCTATATTGCTAATGGAAAATATTCTGAAATCTCTAAAATGCAAAATTTAGAATACAGAGAGAGCACTTTCAGTTGTTAAAATGTGATTCTATAACCAACAGAACTGATGAGGAACTCTTTAACAAGTCAGAAGACGGTAGGTAGGGATTGCCCTGGGTGTTTTGAAATGTGTTTGTTCCCCTTGTGATGACTTATGGTGTTTTACATTTGAGGTTTGCACACTTTTCCAGTGTATGTTACCTTAACCAAAGCATTTAAAATTTTCATCTTGTCAAGGTTTATTAACATGAGATAATGCTGACCATATTGGAATATGTAATTAATTATCTTATAAAATAGTATGTCTAGTATGACATCATCTTGGAAAATACACAACTATATTTGATCACAAGAAAAACATCACTTGAAGGATATATACCATCAACTTCCTAGTGGTTAATAAAAAGTATTATGGTGTCCAGCTGAAACTAATAAAAATGGGAGACAATACCATATCAGTACATAAACACAAGCTTTCTCATTTTTAACAGTTTCTGTGTATTTTTACATAATACATTATGCATAATGTATTTATGGAGATTTTCACTGATGGAATTCAGTTTATTTCCAAACTTTTGCTCTTGTAAACAATGTTGCGATAAATAATCCTTTGCCTGGACTGTGTTGCATATGTGCAAGTATATCTGTAGAATTGTTTCCTAGAAGCAGAATTTCTGCCTTAAAGGAAATACACATTTGTAACTTTGACAGCCATAGTGCTCCATAGCACCCGTTCTCCATAGAGATTTTCTCAATTTATGTTCCCAGAAGCAATGTATCAAATTGCCAGATTCCACACTTCTGTTAGCATAGTTTGCATTTATTTTTTTCTCTGCAAAGTTTGTTCATTGAACAAATGTAAAAATCACAGATAAGTATTTTGGTGATATTATAAGTGACCCCCTTGCCTTTTTTCCTTTTCTCTTTGCTTGTTTTCTAGGTTTTTAAATTAATTGGAAGAGAAATCAAGTTTCAAAACAATGTTTATAGTATATCACCACTGATATAAAAATAAATTAGAAAAGAGATGTATTTATGTATATACATAGAAGTCCTAAAAGCTGAGATAATGCTCGTAATGCCAAGAATTAGGAACATATTTCCCCTTGTCAAGCTTTATTAAGAATGACAATCAAAATGCTCAGATGAAATGGAGAGATGTCTGTGAATTCTTGGTGGCTCTGTGGTCCCAACACTTGCGGATGCATTCTCAATGTAAGTTTCAAAGGAGGGTGAAGAGGCTTCATGTTGTACTCAGGTGTAGCCTATTTGACAGTTGGTCAGTAAGGAGCCTCAACTTTCCAGGTTCTGATGACTGTGGGCTCTTTATACAGAGGCTGTCTTCCAAGGGCCCTTCAAAGATAATGCCTCTTCCTCTTAAAATCAATAAGTCTATTTACCTGGAGGTCCAAATGACTTGGAGGTTAGATCAGATCCTCTCTCTTTATCCGGAAGGCATGACCCTGATAAAGAAAGTGAATGGCTCTCAGAAATGACTTTAACTCCTTCCTTTCAGAAGGCTACTCAGCAGTGTATTAAGGAAGCTGGTATTTGGGAACAGGGTAAGATGGGAATTTCCAACTGAGTATCTTTGTAGTCCATGTGAATCTTTATCTATTATTAAATGATTAAATAAATGCAATTAACAAAAGTGAAGTTGAAGCATGCAACTTATAATCAGAGAAATGATATTTTTGGATCACATTTGTCCATATTCATGGAAAATGCTTCCCTGCCATACTCGAACACTGCCAATTTAATTTTGATAATGGAGTATTTGGCATAGGGAAGATTGTGACCAAGTTAAAGAATGTGACAATATTAAAGTCACATTTGGCGAAAAACAGCAGAGATCCTTGGAACTCTGCCTAATAAAAGCTTTTTATCCCCTTCCCGAAATATATTTGTAGATTTGATGTACTTTCTGAATATATTAATAACATTGCCCTTTTTAGTTTGACCATTGTTTTTTATTGTTCTTTCAGAAATGATGGCTGAGCTTCAGGACATTACTCTACTTGTCCCATCTTTGTCACTTCATTGCCTTTAGCAAGACATAACTTCTTGTGTGTGTGTGTGTGTGTTTAGTTCAGATGTGCAGATGTAGTATGATTTAGGCTGGATTTGGCCTGACAGTTGCTATTTATGTGACATCAAAGTTACACAGTTTCCTTGAGTTTCACAAATAAATATTCTCATCTGTAAAAAAGGAATATCAATACCCAGATTTGAGCCCAGATTCTTGAGAGAGCAAAGCCTGGAGCCAGGTTGAAAGCACCAATACTCATTTGGGGAATGAGAGTGGGAAGGTGAAAATCTGGAGCTGTAAGAGTAAGGAAGAGAGGTGACCTGAGGCTAATGGAGATTCAGAGCCATAGTATCCTGCAAATATGTCCACCTTGCACAAGGTTTCCTAGATTGCTAAAAAGAGAATCCAGCCAAGAGCAGTGGTGCACACCTGTAATTCCAGTGTCTCAGAAGGCTGAGGCAGAAGGATCTCAAGTTCAAGGCCAAGCTCAGCAATTTAGCAAGACTCCATCTTAAAATAAAAAGGGTAGCTCAGTGGTAGACTGCCCCTGGATTCAATCCCCAGTACTGCAAGAGAGAGAGAACCCATGCATGAGATCAGTTCTTCTTAGGGAGAAAGAAGGAATATATTAGCTGAGATTTACTTATCATCTCCTCCTTCTCAGGGGGCCAAAGTTTTCTCCAAATTTAAGTTGAAGTGCACTTCCTCATGGGCATCCTTTGGCTCCTTCAGATATCTCTTGGATTGCCACAACCCAATTCTTGTGATACAACATTTTATTGAAGTCCTCAGGTGGCTGGAAGAGTCACAATTCCAGATGGGTGAGTCTTGGGTGCTTTACAGTGGCCTTTGAAGGAAGTTCCAGCATTCATGAGGCAAAGGGAACATGAATCAGAGCAGAGTAAGCATTCCATGAATATCATGAATGCCTAACACTGTCTGATACACAGTCTATTCAAGTTTTTCTAATTTCTTGAATATGTCTTCTAGCTGTTGATATGATCAGATTACACACAAGGTCAATGTATTGCAATTAATTAATGTGTTTTGAAGTTTCTTTTAATCACTAGCAATTCTCCTTCCCACACTTATTACAGATGGTCTTCATTTCCAGTAAGATTATGCCCCATTTTAAAAAATATTGAAAGTCAAAAATGTTTTTAATACACCTAACCTTCTGAGCATCATAGCCTAGCAACACAGAGTACTGTACAGTAAGTGTTGTTCACCCTCGAGATCACTCAGCTAAGTGAGAGATAGATGCCCATCAGAGAGAGTAATTTACCACATACTACCAGCCTGGGAAAAGATCAAAATACAAAGTTCAAAGTACAGTTTCTATCAAATGTGTGATCACTTGCCCACATCATAAAGAGGAAAACTTACAAGTCTAACTATTATAAATTGGCAATCATCTAAATCTTACCATTTGTTTTTTGAAGAAACTTAGCCATAGAAGTCCCATAGAAGTCTGCCCTTCCCCTCCTTTTTTTTTGTGTGTGTATGTGTGTGTGACTGAGGATTGACCCCCCAACCCTTTTTTTTTTTGAGACAGGGTCTCACTAAATTGCAGAGACTGGCCTTGAACTTGAGGTCCTCCTGCCTCAGTCTCCTGAGTTGCTGGGATTACAGGCAGGAGCCATAATGCCCAGCCAAAGTTTTCAATATTTAATTAATGTAGGCAAATTCATCATATTCTTAATCTTGGAAACCACTGGTCTGCTCTTGGTCCAGTAGTTTATTTTCTAGAAAGTCACATAAATGGAATAATAGACAGCCTTTTAAGTCTGGCTTCTTTTACATAACAGTATTCTTGAAATTCATCCATGTTAATGGGTATGTTGGTAGTGTTTCTATTACTAATTATATTCTGTTGTTTTTATGTATATTTCCTATCTAAGGGATATTTGTGCTATTTCCAGTTTGGGCAATAACACTGAATAAAACTAATACAACTATTTGAGTATAGATTTTGGTAAGAATTTGGGTTTTTATTTGTTTTGAATGGGATTTCTGCATCAAACAGTAAGGGTATGTTCAACTTTACAGTCATCTGCTAAACTCTTTCCCCTAGGGATAGCACCAATTTGCATCCTGATAAGCAATGCACCATAATTAGTGTTGCTTTACATCCTGACCAGCACTTGGACTTATTTTAGTATTCCAATCATTTTAATGGGCATATAAATATATACAATGGAATGTTATTCAAGCACAAAAGGAATGAACTTAGGAGACATGGTATAACATGGATAAACCTTAAACACGGTGTGTATGCTAAGTGATAAACCAAACACAGAGGATAATTATCGTAGGGTTTCACTGTTATGAAATAACTCCTGTTTTGGTCAGCTTTTTCTTGTTGTTGTTGTGACCAAAACACCTGATATGAACAATTTTAGAGGACGAAAAGTTGATCTTGGGGCTCACAGTTTCAGAGGGCTCAGTCCACACATAGATGGCTGACTCTATTTCTCAGGGCCTGAGGTGAAGCAGAACATCATGACGGAAGAATGGGGTGGAAGAAAGTGGCTCAGGATATGGCCAAGAAGAAGAGAGAGAGAGCTCTGCTCAACAAGGACAAAATCTAAACTACAGAGTTTTGCCCCCAGTGACCCACCTCCTCCATCCACACCTTACCTGCCTACAGTTACCACTCAGTTAATCCTTATCAGGGGATTAATTCACTGATTGGTTAAGGCTCTGATAACGCAATAATTTCACCTCTAAACCTTTTTGCATTATCTCACACATGAGTTTTTTGGGGGATACCCCACATCTAAACCATAACACTATGGTAGGCAAATTTATAAAGACAGAAATATCAGGGGTTTCTAGAGCTGAGAAAGAAAAAAATGGACTATTGTTTCATGGGTAAAAAGTTTCTACTTGGGATGTCGCAAATGTTTTGGAAATAAATAATAGCGGTATTTACACACCATTGTGGATATAATTAATGGCACTGAATTGTTTACTTAAAAATTTCAAATAGAGTCCAGCATGGTGGTACACACCTATAATCTCAGCAACTCCAAAGACAGGAGGATTGCCAAGTTCAAAGCAAGACTCAGCAATTTAGTGAGGCTGAAAGTGACTTAGCAAGACCTTGTCTCAAAATAAAAAATAAAAAGGAGCTGGGGAAGAGAATTAGTGTTTAAGTGCTCCTGGGTTCAATCCCTGGTATGAAAGAAAATCAAAATTCAAATAGAGAGGCCTGGGAGTATCTCAGTGATAGAGTGCTTGTCCAAGCCTTGGGTTCAATGCCCAGTACAAAGAAAAAGAACAAAAAAACTAAAAACCTTACCAGTTGCCATAGTGCACACTTGTAATACCATGTAATCCCAACTACTATGGAGGCTAAGACACAGAGGATTGTAACTTCAAGATCAATCTGGGCAACATAGAGAGAACCTGTCTCAAAAAAACAAACAAACAAACAACAACAACAAAAACTTACCAACTTTCAACCAACATTTTATGTCATCTATCTATCTCCACAATTAAAGTGATTATTAAAAAGTGATTACTGAGATATTATCATCAATTTCAGGAAGCAAAAGAGAAGATTGATGAGCAGTCCTCTCAGGTATCATACACCGTGAAACCATTTGTACTAAGAACACAGAGCACACATAGTGAGGACAGGGAGAGATTTGTTAGGTTTATAATGACATTGACTTTAAGATGGTTACATACTATTATATGTAATTGGTAATTTGATGCCAAACAGTGGAAATATAGATTTGTGGACCATTAGTATTTAGTGGTAGCTAAAAAAAATGGTAGAATGATAATAAAAATTCACAATGATTTTAGGGAAATTCAATCTTCTCTTACAGTGTAATAAATTTGACTACATTATACTGAAAAAAAAATCAGTCATAAAATAGCTTCTTTCTGACCAGTAGTCCTAATTCTTTTGACTGTTCCCAAAATGGAAAAATTAGAGTGAACATGTTGTGACACTGCATGGCAACAATATAATTTAGTTTTCTTTTGTTTATTACCACAAATTTAATTAGATACATAATCCAGAGCCATTAATAGTTTGTCTGTTTACTTCAGGGTACAATGGACTTCTCAGAAGCCTGATTCTCAGAATCCATTTACTTGTGTGCCCTGATGCCCTGTGTGGGAGCAAGGATTGCCCTACGTACCCTAGACACATGAACTTGGATATTCCCAGACAAGATTGACATCCTCTATCCTGGAATGACCTCACTGTGATACATCCTAAGCCAAAGCTCAAATGAGGTAAAATATAAGAAATATCTTGATACAGTTTAAAGCTCTATATAAATAGTACTTACTATTCTTAGTATTATTGTTTGGATACAATAAGCCTGAGAAACTGAATGTGTCACATCATTATCAGCATAAACCTGGTGAAAAGGGAAGTTAGTAGTGTGAAAATATATATTGTGGATACGTATGTATATGATACTGGAGGTTTTCCCCAAGGACTACAGAACGCTGGTAAATCTCCTTAACTAGTATCTAAAAAAACTGTTGTTGGAACTTTCAGAGATTCTCAATCTCAGCAGAATCAATGTTTTAGACTGGATAATTCTGTTCATTGTAGGATGTTTACTAGTATGGCTGGCTTCTGACCACCAGATATCATTTCCACCTCCCGAGTCCTGACAATCAAAAACATCTCCAAACTTTGTCAAATGTTCCCTGGGCAGGGGTGAGTTGAAATACCCCATGGTTATTTTACCTAAGTGGACTATGGTACTCAAGAAATGCTGAGGGGAAAATGCCTGCCTACTAGACAGGAGGGGTTTACTCCAAGTGCAGAAGTGGACACCAGAAGACCTATCAGCACAGGGCACAGCCAAATGGAGGTAACAAGTAGGTGGTCAGGTCAAGAGTCTCCCATCCATTGGATGCCTCTGTCTTCTCTGGGCCTAGTGTTTGACTTGCTTAACCCCAACACTTTCCCAGCATAGTAATAACACCACCACCACATAATAAGAAGTCAGTCACTAGGAAAGGGGTGGAGTTAAATGTTGATAGACATTTAAGGCTACCATAAAATGGAACTTGTTAGTTCTCTGGTATCCGCAAGAAACTGTGCTCCCACACATAGATGATATGAAAGGTAAATAGAAAGTCTCAGTGTTTGGTTGTGGTTGCTGTTTCTGCTGTTGCTTTTGAAATACGAAGATGGAGCTCGATTTAAGGTGCAGGAAAAAAATGAGCATCCTGGTGCTGGAATTGTGGCTCAGCGATAGAGTGCTCCCCTAGCATTGGCAAAGCCCTGGGTTCGATCCCCAACACCACATAAAAATAAAGATATTGTGTCCAACTACAAATAAGAAATAAAAAAAAAATGAGCAACCTTTTCTTGGTTGTCAAGTAAAAATAATAAAAGTTAACACTACCATAGAATGTAATTCCAAACCCAAGAGAGAATCAATGTTTAATAAATATGTACATACATATCACACTTTTCTTTTTAAATAATTTTAGATTTACAGAGTTGTTTCAAAAGAAATACATATCTAGGTTTCACTGACTCTGACGTTTTACAATTATCATAACAAAGATATTAGTGTTGGTACAATACTATACGTTGAGCATCCCAAACTCAAAAATCCCTAACTCAAAAATGCTCCAAAATCCAAAACTCTTTGAATGACTATATGATAGATGCCATAAGTGCAAACTCCCACACCTGACTTCATGTGACAAATGACAGTTAAACTGCAGGTGCACCAAACCATATTGTATAAAATTACCTTCAGCCTATGTGTATAAGGTAGATAGATATAAAACATAAATTAATTTCACATTTAGATTTGGGTCATTATGTATATGCAAATATTCCAAAATCTGAAAATGTCTGAAAAACATTTCTGGGCCTAAGCATTTTGGATAAGGGATATTCAACTCATTTTAACAAAATCATCTTTGTCCAACTTATTTAGTTTATCCACTAGCATTTGTTTTTCTAGCATTTGCAAGATGGAATCCAAGAGCCTGTGTTGTTATGTCACTTAGTATTCTCCAATGTGCTATAGCTTTCAGTCTTTCTTTGTTTCTTTATGACCTTGGCAGGTAGATTATCCCCCAGTTTGGGCTGATGTGATATTTTCTCATGATTAAATTAAATTCTGTATTTTTGGCATGAACACAACAGACCTGATGCTGTATCCTTCTCAATACACTCTATCAGGGCATTTGCAATGAAGCTGTGTCTTATGATCAGAGAATTTTACCCTTGCTCCCTTGGTGAAGGTGGTGTCTGCTAGATTTCAGCATTGTAAAATTGCTCTTTTTCCTTTGTGTTCAAGTCCTTTTGTTTGGAAGACATGATAAAACTACGTACATGCACTATTTCTCAAGGTTTTGCCTACTAAATGTAGCACTTATCAGCGGATCTTGTCTGCAACAGGATTTTCTTTGGTGCTTGCTTAATGGTGATTTTCTATTCTCCTTCCACATTTATTAATTAGAGTATTCTCTAGGTGGAGCTTTCCATTCTCCACCCATTTATTTATTTATTCAACTATTCATTCTCAGCATGAATTCAAGGATATTTCTTTTAATCTCTGGGTTATAATCCAAGGCTTATCATTATTTATTTAGTTGCTCAAAGTGTCTTGGTTTTGGCGGTAGGGAGCCTTTTCAAATTGGTGCCCCTGTGTTTTGACGAAACCCACATTCTTTTCCATTACTGTCTGGCACTCTGAGAGCTTTGAGGCTTACCTTGTATTTTTAAAAATGAAACCTCTTGTTAGTTAAAATGTAGAATAAAAAGGATTTTCATGCAGTTAATAAAAAAGGAGTAGGATTTACAAAAGGCAAGTGATTACTGTAAAAGAAAAGAGATTTATCTCTAAAGAAAAGAGAAATGGTAGATTGTGGGAGAAAAGCATGAAAGAACATACCAAAGAGAAAATCAACAGATGCACACAGAAAATGGGGTGAGTTTGAGAAGAGAAAAAATCAAGTGACAGCAGAATGCAATAGTTTTTTAAAAATGTAAATGACATTGAAGCATAACAAATATTTTAAAAAGTAACTGTAAAAGAGAAATGCATTATGATATAAAACAAGAATTTATATTGAGGTGCTTTATCATACTAAAATTGAATACTTTATTCTGCTAGCTGAAACTTTAAAAAATTGTGAATTTATTAAAATTTTCACCTTTTATTTCTCAGGGCCTTTTGGTTGTAGAATCATTTAAATTTGTAGATAGTTGGTATCTCTGAGATAGAACATACTACAATTGTTTTTGGCTTTGATTTTTTAAAAAAATGAGATAGTTACATGTTTTATATTCTATTAACATGATTTCCTACCATACCATTCTCTCAGCGACTAAATAAGAAAATATATATATCTAGTATGTTAACTCCCTATCTATCACCTGCTCTACTGCATGCCGACCATGAATAATTAGAAACTCTAAAGTTCTGGTATTTGGTTCTTGAGAATAAAGTTACCTGCTCCCAGGCAGGAGGAACTATTTCGGCTCATTGATTCTGATTTTAAGGTTTCTGCCACTAGATGGCGATGGTGTTCTTAACTGTACCGTGGAGTCTTGGAGGCTATGGAATCTTTGTAACTCTCCATTATTCTTTCATTCATTTGATTTATTTAAAATTATTCTTTATTAAATATAATTATTATATGAATCTGTAAGAGAAAAACTATACTTTTTAAAATGCCTAAGATCAGATGATGCTGAAATGGTTCATGTGATTGCTGAGAAGGCAGGAGCAACTTCTGAATCTGTTTGGCACTTGTGACTTCCCACGTAACTCGTAACTCAGGAAAGTCACTCAAAACCACTAAATTACCATATTATTTTAAAAAGTCTACTTAATTATGTTGGCTTTGTGTAGATTATGTTCAGTTAGCAGCAATGTATTTCTCGTATTGTCTTCTCACCCCCAGGGAACAGTTCCTTTCTGACCCAGTCTTGAATTTCAAAATTCACTGTATTATTGCTGTTATAATTGTTAATGCATCTTTATTGTACAAATTAATAGGTTTCAATATGCCATTTCCATACATACATATATTGTGCTTTGAACATATACTTCCCCCTGCTTTCTTCCCCTCCCCTCCCTCCCTATTCCTCTCAGTTTATTCCTGTCCCCTTCCTTAATTCCTCTTCTTCCAGGACATTTTTGTTTTCCAGAGATGAGAAAAATACAAGATAATTTCCTGTTTGTGTTTGGCTTGTTTCTAGTTCTATCCATTTTTTTTTCTCTGAATGACATGATTTTAGTTTATTTATTTTGTGGCAGAATAATAGTTTGCATTTATTTGTATATCATATTTTTATCCCTTCATTTATTGGTAAGCACTTAATCTTGACTCCAACATCTTGGCTATTGTGAACAATGCTATAATAAGCCTGAGGATATAGGTGTCTATTTTGCTTGCTGACTTCATTTACTTCAGGTGCAAACTCAGTAGTGATATAGCTGGAGCCTATGTTTGTCCTATTTTTAGTTTTTTGAAGAATCTCCATAGTGTTTGGAATTTGCTTTAATATGTACCTATGTTCTTCTCACTCTAGGAGGACTTTACTCTGAGCTCAGAGACACCAACATCCGTTGTTAATACCCCTTTTTCAGTCCCTTGGGGCTCCTCCTCCAAGCCAATCCCTTTGTAGAGGTCCCTTCTTTATATTTCTCCTTTTAATTAACCCAGTGTCTTGCCTTTGTTACCCCAGCTCTCCAGGTGGTAGTTGTTTCCTTTGGTTCCTAATTCAAGAATACCTTTTTGTGCACTTTATCTTCTCTTGGTAGTTTAGTTCTTTCATATATTAAATTTCTACAAATGACATCAAAACTGGTATGGTTTCTATCTCCCTAGGAAACACTGACTAATAAACTCCTCTGTTTAGCCCCTCAAATCTTCTCTAAGAAATCTTGGTATGGGCTGGGCATGGTGGCACATGCTGTGATCCCAGTGGCTCCAGAGGCTGAGACAAGAGGATCACAAGTTGAAAAACCAGCCTCCACAACTTAGTGAGCAACTTAGCAAGACCCTGTCTCAGGAAAAAAAAAAAAAAAAAAAGAATAAAGGGCTGGGTGTGTTGCTCCCTGGGTTCAATCCCCACTACCAAAAAAAATTGATATGTTATCTAAGATAATAAGTAGTGAACTAATCCATAGTAAACATTTATCTTTGTTCTAAAAATAAAGCACCTCCTGATGACGAGATAGGAAAAACACAAAGGGAGATCTAACCAACATATCAACAATTTTTGCAAAGTATCTGCCTTGATTCTACAGCAAAAATTTACTTTTATAAATATTATTACTTAAACTTACTAGAAAAAAATACATTTCAAGGGCTTTAAAAAGGGAAGATGCTATAACCCTGAAATGGAAAGCATCAGTATCCTACATAATAGTAAAAGAAAATTGGATAATTTTTTAATGAGTTCTATTACATTATCTATGAAATTAGCAGCAACACACTGTATTTTATATAACTTCTCACTTCTCAGAATTGAAGGAAACCATTTGGACATCACTTTTCATTCTACAGCACACCTTTTTCAAAGATAGCCACAGTTTAATTGGAAAGAAATTCTGTCAGAAAAAATTAAATTAGTTGGGATTAAGAGTAAAAAATTATGATTTATCTATTTTGGTGCCCTCTGTTTATCTGTAACATTTCTTAGACTACTTAACAGAGTTCACTAGACAGCTCAGTTTTAGTTTGTTTTGTTTTGTTTAATGAGATGTCCTATCTTGCTTTTCTTATTATACCGTGTAAGTTGCCATGGCTACTGTATTTTTGAAGATTCAAATTTTTTTTTTATAATGAACCTACCTTTACTGAGCTTTTGTCCATAATATATAAACAATGCTTGTTTTTTGTTTTTTAAAAAAGTAAGAGGTACATCAAATATACGGAGGAAAGTAAAAATTCCTTGAAATCTCACAACACTATATCATGCACACATATTCACTTACATGATTTTCTGTAAAATTTATAATAGAAACTTTTAAAATACACTTTGTAAAACTGCTTGGCATTATCTTGTAAAGATGACCATAAAAATATGTTACAGAGCTGAGGAATTTGGGGAAACTGAGGCAGTGTGAAAATACACCCTTCAAACCCCGATTCTTATAATCAAGTAAGAAAGATTTAAGACAGGTTGTTTAGAGCAACAAGCATGAGTTTTTTGAAGGGATAGGGAAAGGGAAAAGGGACATTCTCAAAGGAGAGAGGTCTCTTCAGAGAAAGTGTGCTTCTCCTGCACTCCAGTTTTACTGGGGATCCCAGAGAAGTTTCCAGAGAGTCCCACCCAGGTCCACCTCTTGACTTTTGACTGACAACAGGATAACATAAACTTTCAAGTCCCCACTGCCATGACAATTCTAGGTCATCTTGGCTCATGCTGACCAGTTCTAATTAGATTCTTAATGATAAATTCTTACAGATTTTTTGGTGAGGAAAAATTACTCTTCTCTCCCCGAGTTTTGGAATGGAGTCTATGAAAAATATCACAAAAGTCTCCTCTTCGGGATAGCTTGTATTTCTCTTATCAACATTATTTCAGGCCTGCATTGCTCTTGCAGTTAACAGGTAGTTTGCTGAGGAATGGAACATATTCTGTCTACTTAAGCCAATCAGAGCTGCAGATATATTGCTTCTTGGAAAAGAAAGAATGTGGGGGTCTGCACAATGGGGCCATTTTATAAAATTATTTCTTACCCTCATGTTCCCACCACTTGCATCTGTTTGTCCCCTGTCAGGTATTCTTCAACCTAGCAATTCCACTTGTAGGTAGGAATACTATAGAAACCTTTGTTCACATGCCCCAAGAGAAATGTACAGGGATATCCCTAAGAACTCTCATGAGAGAAGAACATACTTGTCCATTAACAGGAGTAAAGGGAAATAATCTATGGTATAGTCATAACAAGAAAATAACACAGCTGAGAAAAGGAATAAACTATCTATTGGTGTGGATAATCCTTAGAAACATTTTTGAAGGAAAAAAACAGTTGCATAAAAAATGTGAGTAAAACCACCTATGTTTTTATAAAAATGAGAAATATCCTTCATTTTGTTTTGGGTTTTTTTTTTTTTTTTGGTACTGGTAATTGAACCCTGGATGCTTAACCATTCAGCCAGATCCCCGGTTCCTTTTATTTATTTATTTATTTTTATTTATTTATTTATTTTGAGATACGGTCTCTCTAAATTTCAGAGATTCTTGTTAAATTGATGGAGCTGTCCTTGAACTGGAGATCCTCCTTCCTCACCCTCCTGAGTCTCTGGAATTAGAGGTATGAACCACTTCATCTGTAACACCCCAATTTTACAAGACAAACTGCATTTTAATCCATAAACTAGAGCAATAGAATGATAGAGCACCATTATTTTTCTTCCTTTATTTTGCTACCTGTACTCTACTCCTCTGTCTTAGCTCATATTTTCATTCCTTATAAAATTCTGACAATGCCCTTCCATACTGTGATAGCCATGAAGATGCACTGCTTAAATCTCCCATCAAGAAAGAAATAACCATTCTGCTTCCAGGAGTGCAGTTGGCCGACAGCCTCCAGTGACAAGGCCCTGTGGGTTCCATCTGCGCCTCTGAGCTGATGCTGCATTCTTCCTGGAGCCAAACACAGCTAATGACTGAGCAGAGTGAGGATAGTAAGTGGCCATTTGAGCCCCATATGAGTCTCTTCCAATGGGCAATCTTTGCTCCAGTACTTCCCGTTAAGATGCCAAGACTGACAAAATCAGTTTTAATCTCAGGCTCTCTTTATTCTATTCCACTTCCTCCCCTTTCATGTTTATTGAGCACAATCCCTGAAAAAAAATCTTTTGCTCTCCAAAGCTCACTTGAACATCTGCTTTCTAAAGCAGCAGAATGACACACTCCAATTCAAATAATTATATACAAATGCACACATTAGAAAATTTAGCATAGTTTACAAAACTGTGATAATATGTACAATTCTATTCATTTTGGTTTTGACCACTTAACAAGATGGGGTGGAAATGCTTCCCCATTCACTATGGAGTTCTCATTATTTTAATAGCCATGGAACATTGTATGATATTAATATACCTCAATTTGTTAGTTTCCTTTCTGATGGGGATGTGTTTACTACAAGTGTGTTGTAGTAAACACATCTGTATCCACATTCTATGTATCAGTCTTTTTATTTTAGTGGTATAGATTTTCAGAAGTAGGGTTTCAGGCACTAAAATATATGTATTTTGCATTTTACTAAATTATAAATTTTCTTACTAAAATATAAAATATCAGGTGTATACACACTTGTAAATTTTTTTCCACTCGGAGAATGATAAAGGGATGCTACTGCTACCTACATTTCTATTCTCCGAAGACTGGAGAAATTGAGCCCTTTTCCATGTTTATTGTTCATTTTTATTTGATCATCCAAATATTCCTTTTCATATTAGCAATCTATTTTCCGATAAATTTTAACTAACTTACAATGACCCTTTGGATATTATGCAATATAACTACATACACTGCAAATTTTCATACAGTAAGATAAGTTTATCTCCTAGAAATTCTTGGCTTTCTCTCTTAGTTAAAAACTTTTTGCATAACAACCTTCCCCTTTTTTATTTTCCAAATTATTTCCTAAACTGCTTTCTGTGCTGCTTATTGTTTCTTTTTAAATTTCACCTTTGAATTCAACTGGAATTGATTTGGTTATGTGTGGAGATTGAGTTCATTCTGCAGTCTTTCAGATGTGTACATGTTGTGAGAATAAAAAAGTCTGGTGGTCCATTTTCAAAATATAGTATTCAGCCTTAATTGGATCCAATTGTACCCATTTTAGTTAGAGCCCTTCTCTTTGCTTGCCCTAATTTTAAACTTAAGCCAATCCCAAAGATTGTATCTCTGAGTCCTCCAATCAGGGCGAAGGGGTTTTAGGTATATAAACCAGTGGACTGCAAGTCCAGGCGCACTTGGTAGCCAGGTTCAGGTTGCATCCCATAAGTAAAGGTTTGCCTTGCCTACCCACTTTTGGGCTCTTGTAGCACCTTATTATTTCTAACGATGCTAATGTCCCATGACCACTTTTTTAAAAATGCATGTTAGTGCACCACTGTTTTGCACCTTTGTCACATATCAACTTCTTATGTACATTTTGATATATTTGGGAGATTAGTCTGTCATTCTATGTGTTCTTTTCATGATAGTGGCTTTAGAATAGGTTTTAGAATTTGAGAAGCTCTGACTCATTATTCTTTGAAAAGAGTTATTTGCTTGCTTTATTGAATTCACTAGAATCACTGAAGTAATGGTGAACAAAAATGACAATAATGACTTCCCTGTCTTATTGTTTATTTTAATGGAGATGGATTTAGTGCTTCATTAATCCACTGTTGGTCATTAGTTTTTGAAGCTTGAGAATATTAAGTCATTTCTTTTTCTTCCTAATTGCTGAAGTTTCTCAAATTCCTTTTCAATATCTACATTTTGTGGGGGCTTTTTTTCTCTTTAAGTAGTTTGCTTAATGGATTGAAAGATTTTTCTGATCCTGTACCACGTGAGCATTTGTGAAGCCCATCCTCTTTTTTCAGTGTATTATTTTCTTCCTGCTTATATCCCAAAAAGAAGAAGAGTAGTTTTTAAGAATTTTCTCTACTAGAGATAATGATAAAATTGTTTATCCTGAAAACGCTGCAATCAATCATTTGGTTTAGTGCTAAGTTAATGCTTTTAAAAGAATATGTTCTCAATCATATTCTGGTCTCTCTTTTTTTAAAAAAAAAACTAATTTGGAGGTCAGTTTTGCAATTTTCATTCTTCTAAGAAAGCATACATCTTTCTAGCTTTTCAAATTTTATGTCAGTTACATGTAATCACTTTCTTTTATTTGTTTAATCTCTTCTCCTATATAGCTTCTTTTAAAAATATTCCTACCACTGAATATTTTTCATTCACTCTTTTATCCATTTTACTATATCTTTGTTTTCTTTCATTTTTTTTACTTAGTCATTCCTTTTTTCCCCACTTTTATTTATATTTTAGAAGTTCTTCCAACTTCTTATAGTGAGTTTTATTGTCAAAGGACATAAACTTTCTGTTACCAAATAAACAAGTTCTAGGTATTTTATGTACAGATTGGTGATGGATGTATAAATTAATTTCCTTGCAGTCATCACTACGCAAAGTAAAAATATATTAAATCATTACATTGTATACCTTGAATGTATGGAATTTGGACAATGTTTTAAAATAAAAAATAATAATGATTAAAAAATTTCTAAAGGATAGTGGTTATAGATATGGAACTCGAATTCTCTTTTAAGTGGCTAGCTGTGTTAACACACTGTTCCATCTCTGTGCCTCAATCTATCTAATAGGGATTAAAATATCTATCTAATAGGGATTAAAAATAACAACTTTATAAGGTTCTTGTGAGAGCTAAATAATGCAATATATATTTATAAAGATGAGAAATATTATCTATCATGTAGCAAACACTGAAGTACTGAAATTTTTTGTAAGGTATTATTCCCTTTCTCTCTTTTTTTAATAATTTTTATTGTTGGTTGTTCAAAACATTACATAGTTCTTGATATATCATATTTCACATTTTGATTCAAGTGGGTTATGAACTCCCATTTTTACCCCGTATACAGATTGCAGAATCACATCAGTTACACATCCACTGATTTATATATTGCCATACTAGTGTCTGTTGTATTCTGCTGCCTTTACTATCCTCTACTATCCCCCCTCCCCTCCCCTCCCCTCCCCTCTTCTCTCTCTACCCCATCTACTGTAATTCATTTCTCCCCTTTGTTTTTTTCCCCTTTCCCCTCACTTCCTCTTGTATGTAATTTTGTATAACCCTGAGGGTCTCCTTCCATTTCCATGCAATTTCCCTTCTCTCTCCCTTTCCCTCCCACCTCTCATCCCTGTTTAATGTTAATCTTCTTCTCATGCTCTTCCTCCCTACTCTGTTCTTAGTTACTCTACTTATATCAAAGAAGACATTTGGCATTTGCTTTTTAGGGATTGGCTAGCTTAACTTAGCATAATCTGCTCTGATGCCATCCATTTCCCTGCAAATTCTATGATTTTGTCATTTTTTAATGCAGAGTAATATTCCATTGTGTATAAATGCCACATTTTTTTTATCCATTCGTCTATTGAGGGGCATCTAGGTTGGTTCCACAGTCTTCCTATTGTGAATTGTGCTGCTATGAACATCGATGTAGCAGTGTCCCTGTAGTATGCTCTTTTTAGGTCTTTAGGGAATAGACCGAGAAGGGGAATAGCTGGGTCAAATGGTGGTTCCATTCCAAGGTTTCCAAGAAATCTCCATACTGCTATCCAAATTGGCTGCACCAATTTGCAGTCCCACCAGCAATGTACAAGTGTACCCTTTTTCCCACATCCTCGCCAGCACTTGTTGTTGTTTGACTTCATAATGGCTGCCAATCTTACTGGAGTGAGATGGTATCTTAGGGTGGTTTTGATTTGCATTTCTCTGACTGGTAGAGATGGTGAGCATTTTTTCATGTACTTGTTGATTGACTGCATGTCCTCCTCTGAGAAGTGTCTGTTCAGGTCCTTGGCCCATTTGTTGATTGGGTTATTTGTTCTCTTATTGTCTAATTTTTTGAGTTCTTTGTATACTCTGGATATTAGGGCTCTATCTGAAGTGTGAGGAGTAAAGATTTGTTCCCAGGATGTAGGCTCCCTATTTACCTCTCTTATTGTTTCTTTTGCTGAGAAAAAACATTTTAGTTTGAGTAAGTCCCATTTGTTGATTCTAGTTATTAACTCTTGTGCTATGGGTGTCCTATTGAGGAATTTGGAGCCCGACCCCACCGTATGTAGATCGTAGCCAACTTTTTCTTCTATCAGACGGCGTGTCTCTGATTTGATATCAAGCTCCTTGATCCATTTTGAGTTAACTTTTGTGCACGGCGAGAGAAAGGCATTCAGTTTCATTTTGTTGCATATGGATTTCAAGTTTTCCCAGCACCATTTGTTGACGATGCTATCCTTCCTCCATTGCACGCTTTTAGCCCCTTTATCAAATATAAGATAGTTGTAATATTGTGGATTGGTTTCTGTGTCCTCTATTCTGTACCATTGGTCCACCCGCCTGTTTTGGTACCAGTACCATGCTGGTTTTGTTACTATTGCTCTGTAGTATAGTTTGAAGTCTGGTATCGCTATACCGCCTGATTCACACTTCCTGCTTAGAGTTGTTTTTGCTATTCTGGGTCTTTTGTTTTTCCATATGAATTTCATGCTTGCTTTCTCTATTTCTACAAGAAATGCCGTTGGGATTTTGATTGGCATTGCATTAAACCTATAGAGAACTTTTGGTAATATCGCCATTTTGATGATGTTAGTTCTGCCTATCCATGAACAGGGTATATTTTTCCATCTTCTAAGGTCTTCTTCTATTTCTCTCTTTAGGGTTCTGTAGTTTTCATTGTATAAGTCTTTCACCTCTTTTGTTAGGTTGATTCCCAAGTATTTTATTTTATTTTTTTTGAGGATATTGTGAATGGAGTGGTTGTCCTCATTTCCATTTCAGAGGATTTGTCGCTGATATACAGGAATGCCTTTGATTTATGCGTGTTGATTTTATATCCTGCCACTTTGCTGAATTCATTTATTAGCTCTAATAGTTTCTTTGTAGACCCTTTTGGGTCTGCTAGATATAGAATCATGTTATCTGCAAATAGTGATAATTTAAGTTCTTCTTTTCCTATTTTTATGCCTTTAATTTCTTTTGTCTGTCTAATTGCTCTGGCCAGTGTTTCGAGAACTATGTTGAACAGAAGTGGTGAGAGAGGGCATCCCTGTCTTGTTCCAGATTTTAGAGGGAATGCCTTCAATTTTTCTCCATTCAGAATGATGCTAGCCTGAGGCTTAGCATAGATTGCTTTTACAATATTGAGGTATGTTCCTGTTATCCCTAGTTTTTCTAGAGTTTTGAACATAAAGTGATGCTGTACTTTGTCGAATGCTTTTTCTGCATCTATCGAGATGATCATATGGTTCTTATCTTTAAGTCTATTGATGTGGTGAATAACATTTATTGATTTCCGTATATTGAACCAGCCTTGCATCCCAGGGATGAATCCTACTTGATCATGGTGCACAATTTTTTTGATATGTTTTTGTATCCGATTCGCCAGAATTTTATTGAGGATTTTTGCATCTAGATTCATTAGAGATATTGGTCTGTAGTTTTCTTTCTTTGAAGTATCTTTGTCTGGTTTAGGAATCAGGGTGATGTTGGCCTCGTAGAATGAATTTGGAAGTTCTCCCTCTTTTTCTATTTCCTGGAATAGCTTGAAAAGTATTGGTATTAGTTCTTCTTTAAAGGTTTTGTAAAACTCTGCTGTATACCCATCCGGTCCTGGGCTTTTCTTAGTTGGTAGTATTTGATGGCTTCTTCTATTTCCTCAATTGATATTGGTCTGTTTAGGTTGTCTATATCCTCCTGACTCAATCTGGGTAGATCATATGACTTAAGAAATTTATCGATGCCTTCACTATCTTCTATTTTATTGGAGTATAAGGATTCAAAATAATTTCTAATTATCTTCTGTATTTCTGAAGTGTCTGTTGTGATATTGCCTTTTTCATCCCTTATGCTAGTAATTTGAGTTCTCTCTCTTCTTCTCTTCGTTAGCATGGCTAAGGGTCTGTCGATCTTATTTATTTTTTCAAAGAACCAACTTTTAGTTTTGTCAATTTTTTCAATTGTTTCTTTTGTTTCAGTTTCATTAATTTCAGCTCTGATTTTAATTATTTCTTGCCTTCTACTTCTTTTGCTGCTGTTTTGCTCTTCTTTTTCTAGGATTTTGAGATGAAGTGTGAGATCATTTATTTGTTGGTTTTTCCTTTTTTTAAGGAATGACCTCCAGGCAATGAATTTTCCTCTTAGAACTGCTTTCATTGTGTCCCATAGATTCCGATATGTTGTGTCTGTGTTTTCATTTATCTCTAAGAATTTTTTAATTTCCTCCTTGATGTCTTCTATAACCCATTGATCATTCAGTAACCTATTGTTCATTCTCCAAGTGATGCATGATTTTTCCTTCCTTCTTTTATCGTTGATTTCCAGTTTCATTCCATTATGACCCTTTCTCTTTTTGAAAATGAAAAAATTTCAGCTTTTATGTTCTCACCTGACTACAGCTTTACCTATGTCACATTAGGTAAATTTTCATGTGAACTTTGCTTCTCTGAAAAACCCAAAGTTCATTTTTTTGTATTTCATAATTCTCAGTTTTTGCACATTGTTTATGTTGTTATGATCAAAAGAAATGGGTAATAAATTCTAGTCTTTCAGTTTTGGGGGAGCCAATTATATAATTAACATATTAGAGAACTTCATATTATTCTACACATATGAGAGTTTGCTATTTCATGAAATCAAGTTTTGGTGGGTTACTCATTTCCTGTTCAAGCTCCTATTAATAATTAAATATGTGTATTATAATATTTCACTAGATCCTAATTTTTAATTAAATTCTCCCTGTGCTTCTGATCGTTTTTGTTTTGCATATTTAGCTGACATAGAGTCATTGGCTTGTAATCTAGTTAAGTTATTCATTATCACACCTTTCATCTTACATAATATTCCTTTGTCCTGTGCTTTCAACATAAATTCTCTCTTGTCTACCACTGATGCTGTAAAACTTGTGTTCTTTTTGTTTCTGGTATCTTTAGACCTACAATGTCATTATGAATATTTCTCCTTTTCTTGAAAAAATATTTTCTTCCTTTCTTAAATCTTCCTCAAATTTATGCTTAAAGTTTAGGATTTCATTAGCTTTCAGGAGCTCATTGTGTTCTTCCACTATGAAGAATCTTTCTTTCTTCCACTTAGGGTAAATTTCTTCTGTTACATAAATATTGTCTTTCCTCCATCTGTTTCTTTTTGTCTCTTTGGAGTCCTTATTAATGGCACATTAGAGTTCCTGGAGTTGCTCTCCAAATTGCCTTTGGTTTACCTTGTGATTTCCAAAGCTCTGAAATTTGTTTTGAGTTTGGAGATACTTATTAGACAGGGTTTTTCTGCCTGATGTATCTAGTCTGCTCTCCCTTTCAATACATCTCTTGAATTATAAAATTTTTAGTTTGTTTCCATCTCCAAAATAACTTTGTGCCTTTTTATTGAATCCCCTTACATCTTTAATTAATTTATTTATCTACTCAGTAAGTTAATTAGACAGTTTCCATGTGTTTCCCGGAGAAGTCATTTTTTGCTAGGAGCCACCTGTGCATCTGTCACTCCCCCTCTGACTTCTGGTTCACCTCTCTTTTATTATTTTCCCACCTGCTTGCTGATGACTCACACTTAAATCATAGCCTTAAGAAGATATTTGGGATCCCTTCCTACCAGCAGACTACTGGGGGAGCCGAGATCCAGCCCAGACCTCCCACATCAGCCCTAGTGGGACCCTTGCTCACAGCAGGCCTGGTCCATCCCACCCCCTGCTGGACAGACATTCACCAGAGCCTAGCTTCTGGTGAAGGACTGCCCCTTCCGACCAGCAGACCACCAATGGAGGTCAAGCCCAGTGGCCCAGATCCACCCACACCAACTTGCACAAGACCTAAATCCAGGATAAAGTAGCATTTATTGAGGGACATCAGCAGGATCTGGAAGCCCAATATCAAGGGGAGGTACAGACAATCTGCATGGGTATTACAAAAATATAGGGAAGAAACTGTAATATCTCAGATCCACACTGAAAGAAAGGAAGACACATAGACAACATGAAAAAACAAGGGAGGAAAGTGTCCCCAAACAAACCAGGACACTATAATAACAGAACCCATGGACAGCGAAGTTGATGAAATGTCAGAGAAGGAGTTCAGAAGGCTCATAATTAAAATGATCTGTGAATTAAAGAAGGACCTAAATGAGCAAATACAGGCAAAAATTTATTACTCCAAAAATGAGATAAGAGAGCAAATACAGGTAGCAAAAGATTATTTCAAGAAAGAGATAGAGACTCTGAAAAAAAAAAAAAACAGTGAGAAATCCTTGAAATGAAGGATATAAAAAATCAAACAAAAAGCTTAATAGAAAGCATAACCAACAGGCTAGATCACTTGGAAAAAAGAACATCAGATAATGAAGACAAAGTATACAACCCTGAAAATAAAGTTGATCACACAGTGAAGATAGTTAGAAATCATGAACAGAACATCCAAGAATTATGGGACAGCATCAAAAGACCAAATCTAAGAGTCATTGGGATAGACGAAGGTACAGAGTTTCAAACCAAAGGAATGCACAATCTCTTCAATAAGATAATATTAGAAAATTCCCAAGCATGAAGAACGAATTGGAAAACTAAATCCAAGAGGCTTACAGGACACCAAATGTACAAAATTACAACAGATCTACACCAAGACACATTATAATGAAAATTCCTAGCATACAGAAGAAGGATAGAATCTTAAAAGCCACAAGAGAGAGGAATCAGATCACATATCAGGGTAGACCAATTTGTATCTCAGCAGATTTTTCAACCCAGACCCTCAAATCCAGGAGATCGTGGAACAACATATACCAAGCTCTGAAAGAAAATGGATGCCAACCAAGAATCTTATATCTAGCAAAACTAAGCTTTAGATTTTATGATGAAATAAAAACCTTCCATGATAAACGTTAAAAGAAATTACAACTAGAAAGTCTGCACTACAGAACATCCTCAGCAAAATATTCCAAGAGAGGAAACGAAAAAGAACAGGGGGAGGGATTACACTAAGAGAAAAATCTAATCAGAGGAGAAACCAAGTCACGTTAAATACCAAAAATAAACAAAAATGGCTGGGAATTCAAATCATGTCTCAATAATAACTCTGAATTTTTAATGGCCTAAACTCACCAATCAAAAGAAAATAGACTAGCAGATTAGATCAGAAGAAAAAAAAAGGCCCAACAATATTCTGCCTCCAAGAGACTCATCTCATAGAAAAAGACATCCACAGACTGAAGATGAAGGGTTGGGAAAAATCATAACACTCACATGGACTGCAGAAGCAAGCAGGGGTTTCCATCCTTATATCAAATAAAGTAGACTTCGAACTAAAGTCAATCAAAAAAGGATAAAGAAGGATACATCATAATGCTCAAGGGAACCATACACCAATTAGAGTTAACAATTATAAATATATATGCCCCAAACAATGGATTATCTATGTTCATCAAACTCTTCTCAAGTTCATGAGTCAAACAGACTACAACACAATAATTTTGGGTGACTTTAATACACCTCTTTCATCACTAGATAGATCTTCCAAACAAAAGCTGAACAAAGAAACTATAGAACTCAATTATATAATCAATAACTTAGGCTTAAATGACATATATAGAAATTTCATCCTGCAACAAGAGAATACACTTTCTTCTCAGCAGCACATAGATCCTTCTCTAAAATAGACCATATACTATGCCACAAATAAACTCTTAGCAAACATAAAAAAGTAAGTATCTCTACATTCTATCAGATCACAATGGAATGAAATTAGAAATCAATGATAAAATAAGAAATAAAAGCCACTCCAACACTTGGAGACTAAATAATATGCTACTGAATGAACAGTGGGTTACAGAAGACATCAAGGAGGAGATTAAAAGTTTTTAGAGGTGAATGAGAACACAGATATACAACATATCAAAATCTGTGAGACACTATGAAAGTAGTTCTAGGAGGAAAGTTCATTGCATGGAGTTCATTCCTTAAAAGAAGAAAAATTCAATAAGTAAATGACTTAACACTACACCTCAAAGCCATGGGGGGAGGGAGAAGAAGACGAACAAATCAACTCCAAAAACAGCAGAAAACAGGAAATAATTACAACCAGAGCTGAAATCTATGAAATTGAAACAAAAGAAAAAAATTGAAAAAATTAACAGAACAAAAAGTTGGTTCTTTGAAAAAATAAATAAAATTGACAGACCCTTATTCATGCTAATGAAGAGAAGAAGAGAGAAAACTCAAATTACTAACATACATAATGAAAAAGGAAATGTCACACAGACACTTTAAAGTACAGAAGATAATAAGAAATTATTTTGAAAACCTGTACTACAATAAAATAGAAAATATTGAAGGCACCAACAAATTTCTAGAGTCATATAATTTGCCCAAATTGAATTAAGATGATATACAGAGATCAATTAAATCAATTTAAACAGATCAATTTCAAGTGATGGAACAGCAGACACCATCCAATGTCTACCAACCAAGAAAAGCCCAGGACTGGACGGATAAACAGCTGAGTTCTACAAGACCTTTAAAGAAGAACGAATACCAATACTTTCCAATTTATTTCAGGAAATAGATAAAGAGGCAGTACTTCCAAACTCATTCTATGAGGCCAATATCACTCTGATTCCAAAACCAGGCAAAGTCACATCAAAGAAAGAAAACTTCAGACCACCATCTCTAATGAATATAGATGCAAAAATTCTCAATAAAATTATGGCAAATCAAATATGAAAATATATCAAAAAGATTGTGCCCCATGATCAAGTGGGATTCATCCCAGGGATAAAAGTTTGGTTCAACATACGGAAATCAATAAATGTAATTCATCACATCAATAGACTTAAGAATCATATGGTCATCTCAATAGACACAGAAAAAACATTTGACAAAATACAGCACCCCTTTATGTTCAAAACACTAGAAAAACTTGGGATAACAGAAACATATCTCAACATCATAAAGGCTATCTATGCTAAGCCCCAGGCCAATGTCATTCTAAATGGAGAAAAGTTGAAGGCATTCCCTCTATAAACACTGGAACAAGACAGAGATGCCCTCTTTTACCACTTCTATTCAACATAGTTCTTGAAACATGGCCAGAGCAATTAGACAGATGAAAGAAATTAAAGGGATACACATAGGAAAAGAAGAACTAAAATTGGCACTATTTGCTGACAATATGATTGTATACCTAGAGGACCCTAAAAGTTCCACCAGAAAACTTCCAGAACTAGAAAATGAATTCAGGAAAGTAGCAGGATATAAAATCAACACCCATAAATCAAAAGCATTTCTGTTTATCAGTTACAAATCCTCAGAAATGGAAACAAAGAAAACTACATCATTTTCAATAGCCTAAAAAAAATACTTGGAAATCAACTTAAGGAAGGAGGTGGAAGATCTATATAATGAAAATTAAAGAACCCTAAAGAAAGAAACCAAAGAAGACCTTAGAAGATGGAAAGATCTACCTTGCCCTTGGATAGGCAGAATTAATATTATCAAAATGACCATACTTCCAAAAGCAGTATATAGATTTAATGCAATTCCAATCAAAATTCCAATGACATTTCTCATAAAAATAAAAAAAAAGCAATCATGAAATTCATCTGGAAAAATAAGAGATCCAGAATAGCTAAAGCAATCCTTAGCAGGAAGAGTGAAGCAGATGGCATCACTATACCAGACCTTAAACTATACTACAGAGCAATAGTAACAAAATCAGCATGGTATTGGCACCAAAATAGACTGGTAGACTAATGGTACAGAATAGAGGACACAGAGACTAACCCACAAAACTACAATTATCTTATACTAGACAAAGGTGCCGAGAACATGCATTGGAGAAAAGACAGTTTCTTTAACAAATGGTGCTGGATAAACTGGAAATCCATATCAACAAAATGAAATTATACCCCTATCTCTCACCATGCACAAAACTCAACTCAAAATGGATCAAGGGAGTAAGAATTAAACCAGAGACCCTGTGTCTAATAGAAGAAAAAGTACGCCCTTTTCTTCATCATGTCGGATTAGGCCTCAACTTCCTTAATAAGACTCCTGTGGCACAAGAATTAAAATCAAAAATCAATAAATGAAATGGACTCAAACTAAAAAGTTTCTTCTCAGCAAAAGAAACAATCTGTGAGGTGAATAGAGAGCCTACATCTTAGGCTCTCATCACACATCAGAGCACTAATCTCTAGGGTATATAAAAAACTCAAAAATCTAAGCACCCCAAAAAAATAATCCAATCAACAAATGGGCCAAGGACCTGAAGAGACACTTCTCAGTATATTGATATACAATCAGTCAACAAATATATGAAAAAAATATTCATCATCACTAGCAATTATAGAAATGCAAATCAAAACTACTCTAAGATTTCATCTCACTCCAGTCAGAATGGCAGCTATGAAGAACACAAACAACAATAAGTGTTGGCGAGAATGTGGAGAAAAAGGCACACTCATACACTGCTGTTGGGACTGCAAATTGGTGCAGCCAATATGGAAAGCAGTATGGAGATTTCTTGGAAAATTGGGAATGGAACCACCATTCGACCCATCTGTCCCTCTCCTCGGACTATACCCTAAAGACTTACAAACAGCATACCACAGGGACACAGCCACATCAATGTTTATAGCAGCACAGTTCACAATAGCTAAACTGTGGAACCAACCTAGATGCCCTTCAGTGGATGAATGGATAAAAAAAAATGTGGCATATATACAATGGAATATTACTCAGCAATAAAGGAGAATAAAATCATGGCATTTGCAGGTAAATGGATAAAGTTAGAGAAGATAATGCTAAGTGGAGATAGCCAATCCCCCCCAAAACAAAAGCTGAATGTTTTCTTTTATATAAGGAGGCTGATTCATAGTGGGATAGGAAGAAGGAGCATGGGAGGAACAGGCCAACTCTAGATAGGGCAAAAGGGTTAGAGGGGAAGGGAGGGGTCATGGGTTAATTAATGATGGTGGAATGTGATGATCATTATTACCCCAAGTACAGGTATGAAGACACAAATTGGTGTGAATATACTTTGTATACAACCAGAGATATGAAAAATTGTGCTCTATATGTGTAATAAGAATTGTAATGCATTCTGCTGTCATACATAAATAAAAAAGGAAGATATTTGGTATCTACCATAAATATGTGGGAAAAGAGCATACTTATTATTGAACTATCTTAGGAATTCCTACAAAAGTCTTTAAAGAAGTTGAGGAAAGCTACCATCAGGGTCAATGTAATAAAACAAGAAAGAAATTAGGTACAGTGTTTAGAAAGGAATTAACCCAAACTGACATTGCTTGCAAATGATATCATCTGACCAGTGAAATCTAGGTGCATAAACCAACATATTGTTGGAACTAATAAGAGAATTTATCAAGATAGTCATATGTAAGATACATAAAATCTGACTATATTTTATAAAAAATATAATAAAATATAAGCAGCAATAAAGATTCTAAAATATCTAGAAAAAAAACCTACCATGGTACCTGTGGAAGGTATATAAGAAGAAAACTATGAACATTTGTAAATATAAGTAAAAGAAAATGAGCATAGAGAAACATACAAAAATCTTAAGTGAAGAAATTCAATATTGTAAATATTTCAGCTATCCAGAAATTATACTATAAATTTAATGCAATAACAAATAAAGTACACATTGGATTTTTTGAAATATGGACTTGAGAAACTATATTTAAATTTCTTCTGGAAGGGGGAAATCCAAACCTAAGCTATACACTTATCACAGAAAACACGAATGATATAGAGTAACTTGTCTGGACTAATATCATCAGAACTTATTCTGTATCTACAGTCATTGAATCAGTGTAGCAAGAAGTTTAGAAAATATAAATAAAGAAATCAGCTATTCCAAATAGGCCAAGTACAGAGCTAGAAGTATAGCTCAGTGGTAGAGTGTTTGCTTAGCCAATGTGAGGCCCTAAGTTCAACCCCCAGTGCTGGAAAGAAAAAAGAAAGAAAGAAAAGACTAACTAGGCCAAACACAAACCTATGTCCAATGGGAAATTGAGTATATGCTATAGGTGGCTTTTTAAAGGGGAAGTAAAAGGGGGATTGTTCAGAAAAATGTACTCAAATTGTGAATTTAATACTTGGAAGAAAAAAATTCACTTAACCACTGCAAATGTTTTGCAGATCAATATTCCAAAGAAGCAAAAATTAAAAGTAAAATAAAAATTTTTTTTTTAATTCTCAAGAAGCAATTTTTGAGACAGATTTATTGGCAGGAAGCTTACTGGGGATCTGGTCTTGAGTTAATCTTATGAGGGCGATGTGTAGGAAGCAGCACAGGCAGAGGGAGAAGTTGAGCTGTAATTGAGTCAATTGGTTGAGGATTCAGCCAAGCCCTAAGGTAGGTGTGAAGCTGGGGTGTTCCTTTAGCGCTGTCCATCTCTGGGATTAGGGACCATTCATAGGATCAATCATTGGATATTGGTTGCCTGTAGGAAAAGAGTGGGAACTTGGGCAAGGTCACTGTCTCCACCTAAAGGTTTGACACCACATTAATGACATGAATGCCAGATGTGTTCAAAAACAATAGTAGGAAGATAAAATATGGGATGTAAATTTAAAAATACAGTGGAATATATTTATCATCTTAGAGTCAGAAGGTATTTTAATGATAGATGAATTTCATGACATAAAATATTGAGAATGTTCTTAAATGTATTATTACATAAAGCCAATGCAGAAAAAAAAATGTTTGCCATGTGTTTTAAACAATGCATGACACATAGAATGTAACAAAAAGTAACTTTACTTTTGGTTACCTAAATATTTACATCCTAAATATGATTGAAGCAGAAGCTTTAATAAGGCCTCATGACTCTTCGGTCCTTGTATTCATGTCAAGTCAGAAATGCATTCTCGTTTTAGCCCAAGAGATCAATCCACACTTCAAACTTCCTTCTAAGACAAAATTTCTCCTCCCCCAGCTCTGTGTTGCATTTGGGGGAAGGGGATGTGGTTGGCTTCCGTTTGTTCTTTTATCTCTTTTCACCTCATGCCTTTTTGGTAGCTGTGGTTTCAGACCCCGCCTCGCTGAAAACGTTGTGGAGAAGATAGGAGAGGTAAAGGCTCAGAGCTGGAAAGTTTCAACTTAGCTGGGAATGAGTCCGTCACAGCTGACTTTGTATTCTGTGTGTCACTGATGTGTGAAGGCGACTCTCTTCTGAGAAATCTGATGAAGTCTTTGAACATCCTAGTAGTCCTTTCAACCCCAGCCAGAGCATTCATGACTCCCTGGATGTTGCTTCCAGTTAGCTGATGGACCACTCCTCAGATTCTTGTGGTAGAGTCCCCACCTCTTCCCTGATGGTTTTGGGAACAGTTAGGATTGATTCCCATGCTCCTAGATGGACCATGCATAGGAAATCAGCTATTTCCCAGATGTATCTCTTTTCACTCTTAACTATCCCTCTGTCACCATCTATACATCCTGAGCAGGAGGCAGAGAACAGTGTGCTCTGCTCCTGTTGCAACTCCTTGTAGAATGTACCTCTCTACGTGTGAGGCGACAGAGAAGTCATAGATACATGGGGCAAGAGTTAGGAAGGGATGGAACTCACTGGGCAGAGTCATACCCTAAGAAATCCTGTATAAATTTCTGCCTGTCTTCTCAACCCCTTTTGGGGAAGGTTGTTTGCTTGCTTTAATTTCAAATGTGTTCTTTATGAAAACATTCCTTCACTCTGTGTATCAGAAAAGTAATTAATACCAGAGCATATAAAAAGCTGCGAATTAACAGTCAATTTACAGAAGACAAACAATTAAAGAGTGGGTGCTAAAAGTCATTGATGATCACCAGAATAGAACTTAATTGGCACTTGAATTGTCAAAATTAAAGAGATCTAAGGCAAAGAATTTGGGAAGTGAATGTTCTCATTCACTGTAGTGAGTGGAAACTGGCAATTTGACAAGGACTGCTAACATGTTGGGGGGAATGATTTAGCTATCTGATTAAAGATGTAAGTCTCCACATCCATCCTCTAGAAGCGATTATATTATGTTTTCCAATGATGAGTAAAATTGGATCACCTGAGATTAGGAAAGTTTGCACATTTATAAAATGAATTTATGTTCCTGATATCTGATTTGTGACTCTCAAAGTCATATTGAATTTTTGTAAGAATATATTCCTGTAACACTTGTGCACTTAAAATAATTTTAAAAGATCATTCCATTTTATTATTGCTTTGCAATGAATTGTTCCACAAATACAACAATTGTCTCACCAGGCCATTTCTTATATTCTTTTGAAATTACAAATTTTCACTATTAAAATTGTTTCCATGCCCCTGAAAAGAAAATAATTTTCTTTGCTCGGCCATTTCGCATTAGCATCTCCTTGTAATTAAGCACGTGTCTTCACAGCCCACTCCACCTCTCTTAGGACTGCCTTTCTAAGACAGCCTGGGCCTTAGCAACCATGAGTGTATTATAGAACCTTGTATAAGCTGCTTCTAAAGCTGATTGGATTTGTGTATTCACATGAATCAAGTTCTATTAATCAGCATATCTCTTCTGGTGATTTGGAGTAAGATTGAGAGACTCTAAAGCATCTGAGCTGCTTTACATAGAGAACATGGAAAGAGCCTGGAGAGCCCCCTTGAGACCTGTGCGTTCAGGAGATGGAACCATTCTGCACAGAGGGGGAAGGTTAAAGCAGACAAGATTAGAGACCAGGACCAGCTGCTTGGTTTCATGATACTTTTCATTGCTTTCCAAATAATCACAATTAACATAATAACATGTGTTGAATACCTACTATGTGAGAGAGCCATGCTAACCACTTTATATGCGTATACTATCTCTTTTAGTCTCCATGAGAGCCAGACCAGTGAGGACTCTTAGCAATCCTGCCTAGGAAGGCATAGCTTAATTTCCTAATGTAATTTGAAGAGCACCAGTTTGCACCCAGGCTGAGTAAGTCTGAAACCTAGATTTGTTCTTTCCTTTCTCTCTTTGTTAAGTTTTATTTAATTTTTGCTTTTGTGTCCACAAATCTTTATTTGAAAATTCCCTCCTCGATCCCTAGTATTTTCTTTAGAGTTTACCCCCAAATATGCGATCAAGATTAAGTATTGTTTTGTTGTTGTTGTTGTTATTGTTGTTGTCAAATTCCTTAAGCCTTCTTTAAAATAGTCCCTGAGGATTTTGGTTGTTGTTGTTTGTTTTGTTTTTTTAACTGCCTGGGCCTCATCTGTGCTTCATCCCAAATTAGCTTCTTTTTAAAATATTTTTATTAGTGCACTATAGTTAAACATAATAGTTGGGTTCATTTTGACACAATCACACATGATTGGAATTTAATTTCCTCCACTTCAGTCCCCAGTGCCTTCTCTTTCCCTGTCCTCCTTCTTCCCCTGTTCCACTTCCTCTACTCTACTGGTCTTCCTTCTATTTATTTACTTATTTTTAATTGCTGCTTTATACATATACATAAGAGTTGGATTCTCTGTAGTAAATTTATACCTAAATTTGTCTTGTATTGTTTTTGACTTTTTGTTCCATGCCTGTTCAGTTGCAACCTACTGTTGCATAAGTTATACCAAGACTTGGTGATTTAATGCCATTTAAACAACAACCATTTAATAATGGCTAAAATTACTGCAGGTCAGAAGAAGTAGACAGAGTACAGTGGAAGTGGCTTTGCTTTCACTCCATGGTGGCTGATGCCACAGACTTGAAAAGCAGGGGGTCAGAATCATCTGGATGCTTCCTTATTCACATGCCTCATGGGCTGGGGCAGCGGTAGGGCTGAGTTCAGTAGTGATTATCTGCCACAGAAGGCTGCTCTATGAGGCCTTGTCACACATGGCAGCTTCAGGGTAGTTAGACTTATTATATGTTGGCTTAGGGTTCCATGGCTTAGAATTCTAATACTACTTCATAGAAGCTGATAGGCCTTTAATAATCTAGTGTTGGAAGTCACATGATTCTCCTTTTGCTCTACTAAACTGAACAAAGTAGTCACAGAGGAGGGGACATAGAAGCTCTCCTTCCTTTAATGGGTATACTGTGAGAGAATTTACAACCATGTTTTAAAATCACTACAATATCCTTGATTTCTTTGAAGAATCCAGGCCAGTTAAATAGGTTTTTAACCTTCCTATCATGTTGTTGCCCTGTACAAGTTATCCTATTAGCTTTCCAATTTTTCTTTTCTATTACTAGTTTGGAGTACTTTTCTGTTAAATTAATATGAAAAAGACTCTAAAAAATAAGGGAGTATATTTCAAAAGTTCCTTTTTTACATTGAACTCTAAGTATGCTGTGCTGGCAACAAGCAGTTAGATCTTGAACAAACCTACCCCATATTGCTTAAGAGGCTATGACCTTCAGTTCATCCTATTCACATCACCAAATCAAAGCCATACATAACACCTGTAACCCAGAAGGAGCATTGAACCACCGCACCTCACACCGTGCATCACAAAATATTCCAAGAAGAAAAGCAAGAATTTTGGCTACTCTTTAAATAAAAATTATAGGGAAAGAGATTTCATCCAAGAACATTTTAAAAACAAGGCTTTTCAATGTATACTTTATACACAGTAAAACTCATCTTTTTGGCAGGCTACTCCATGAATTTAACAAAAAAACAGCATATAGTCATAGTTACATAACCACCATCACCACCACAATTAAGATAAAGAATAATTCCACTCACTTCAAATGATTTTCTACTCTGCTTTTTAAAAAATTGTAGATGGACACAATATCTTTATTTTATTTATTTTTATGTGATGCTGAGGATTGAACCCAGTGTCTCACACATGTGAGATGAGTGCTCAATCACTGCGCCCCAGCCCCAGCCCTCTACTTTGCTTTTATAATTAGTTATTTTAATCCACCTCCAGCCACTGGCAACTAGAGATCTCATTTTTCCACTGACAATCTATAATTTTTCCAGTAGATCATATATAAGATCATATATACAGAATCAAACCATATGCAGCTTTTTGCATTCAGAATTTTTCATATCAGAAGGCTCTGGGGACTTATGTTGTTACATTTGTCAATAGCACAATCTCTTTTGTTGCTGAGTAGGATTCTGGGTTTTTTTAGGTAACTTTTTGTCACTATTACCAAAAGACTTGACAAGAACATCTTAAGAGAAGAAAAGTTTTATTTTGGCTCAAAGTTTCAGAGGTTCAGTTTCATAGGTAGGCCAACTCCATAACTATGGGCCCAAAGTGAGGCAGAACATGATGGCAGAAGGGCATTGCAGAGAAAAGTAGTTCAGGATATAACAGCCAAGAAGCAGAGGGAGCTCTGCTCACCAAGGACAAAATATACACCTCAAAGGCATGCCCCGATGCCCACCTCTAGCCATACTCTACCTGACTACAGTGAGTACCGTGTTAATCCATATCAGTGGATTAAAACACTGATTGGTTAACACTTTTATTCTATTTGTTTGATCTTGCATTGTTGCGCACATGACTTTTGGGGGACACCTCATATGTAAACCATATTATGTTGTATGATTACACCACAATTTGGTTTGTCCATTTATCTGCCAAACAATATTTGGGTTGATGTCAACACAGAACATTTTTAAAAATAAGTAGAAAATGGTACCAATGAATTTAATCATATAGCCTTGAATTTCTAATCTCTTCATATTTCAAGTCATTCTGAGCTTCTTATTAGCAAACTTTGTAAGTCACCAAGTTGACAGGAATTATGCAAGTTAGGGAGGAGCAATGGTTTCTTTCTAATCAACCATCTTCCCACTGAAATCCTTCTGGTTTGGTGCAATTTCTCTTGTTTCTTGATCAACATGTTTATGGAGAGTGTTGAAAGGGGATTATGTTGTAATGGGTGACAGCAGTCCACACAATATTTCGATGACCAAAGGATCATTCAAGTGCATAACTTTAAAAAGTGGAGTTAAGCTTTGGGTCAGAAGATGGAGCACTCTCTTTGGCTGATGTATAAGCCTCAGGTCCTCAAATGAGTGTTGTTTAGGCAGCCACGTGCCTTCTGCAGGATGGAATGTGAACAGGTAAGGATAATAGGAAGCACCCTGAGGGGGGAAAATGCATATTTCTGTTTTTCCCAGTATTCAGCTCCTTCACAATAACTCAAAGCAAGTTACTGCACATGCTGAGCAAGATTTCAGTAGGTTAAAACTAACTTTAATTCCATCAAAATCACCCAGTATCAGCATTGTCTCCATGACCCCTTGCTATAAAACAACTGAGAACAATGTAGCCCTGCTGATTTTCTCATTCTATTGTATCAGTTAGCAAAAAAACAGGTGTGCCACAGACGTTTCAAGTCTGTTGCAGCTCAACTTAATATGCCTGCACAATTCTCTAATTTCACTGTCAATGCAGCAATCTTTTCTCCTTTGTTAAAAGGTTCTCGAAATCCTGTAAATAATGCCAATGCATACTGAATTTAAGTCAAATAATCCATTTGCCTTTCTCATTATCTTTAACTCTTTAAAAAGAAAGATCTGAAAAATGAGAGATGAGCCCTGGAATGAATCATTCAATGCTAAATTTCTCTGGTTTTGCAACAGTCAATATTTATAAAAAGAAGAAAAATAATAGAAAAAGAAAATCTGAAGTTTTCTATCACATTTAAAGCCTCAAGGTATTTTTGTTGCTGTTGTTTATTTATTCATATCTTGTCCCTTTCATTTTGTAATAATCCTTTTCTTAATAAAATTGCTATTGAAAAATGAAATGTCATCTTTGATTCACATGTCAGTCTCCTGCTTCCCCTTATCCTCTCCACCTTTGCTCCCCACTAATACTAACTTCTTAGTAATTTCCATCGTCAGGATCCTGGTTAACTAGACAAATCAGTATCTCCAGAGTTATTCACAGTTACTTTAATCAGTATCACAAAATGCATACTTATTCATCTACACTGATCATTTATGCACACAAGCTGGGAATGGAGAATGGAAAAAGAAAAAAAAAAAAACATGCATTTTTTCCCTCCTACTATCTTAATCTGTTTGTAGTCACTCCTGCAAAAAGCCAGTGACTGCCTAAACAACAGCATCATTTGAGGACTTGAGGCTTGAAAGTCAGCCAGAGAAGGTGCTCTGTCTTCTGACCCAACCTGTAGGCCAAATTTCTTTATTATTTTCATTACCTATTAAAGTAGTGTGTGCAAATAAACACATACATAATACATATAAATAATAAAATGAATATGCATATAATTTATGAATTGTGTGTCTGATAAATACACATATATACATGTGTACATATATTACATATGTAACTTTAAAATGTGAATGGGCTCACAGAAACTGAAACCCCTGTGGCTTCCCACTCTCAACAGTACCTGCCCCAGATCCTTCACTGCTCTGACCACACCCCTTGCCTTCTTCTCTTGTTTTTTACACTCTGGTTTCATAGTCCTGTTAGATTTTAAGGACACTGAACTAATTCCCATATCCACATCTTTGCCCTAGGTGTCCTTTTGACCAGAGGAAACCTCTGTCTCTCTCTGATGTGAGCAACACCAAGTCTCTCTTATCTTGCACATTTCAGCTTAATATTATAATAACTTTTGTCTGCCAATTATAACTTTTGTTGTTACCATAGCTATGCAATCATTCTCACTTTTCTTATGTTTTTCTTGTTTTTTACTTTGTTAATAACTGGCATCCTACATGCCTTCCTGCAGTAGATCTCTGGGTGCCTCTGTAAATACCTCTCACTCCTTGCTGTTCCCTCTCAAGTTTGTGGCTCCCACTCTTTGCACCTATTATTTCCTGCCTAAGGGCTTTTTCTGGCCACAGGATCACCCTCAGCCTGTAGGATTGTGCAGGCTAGAGTGCCAGTGAGTTCATGAGGAAGCGCCCTCAACCAATGATGTCCCAAAGTTAATGAACTGTTGCATGGGACCTTTCTGAGGTATCCTTTGTGAAATATCCCAATGATCCACAAATAGCACTAAGTCCCAGTTGCCCACAGTAGTAACAATTCTTCAACACATTTTACTTTCTTTCCTTCCATATTTTCTCTTTCTCCTACCCTACCTGCATTATCTATCCCCCCGAAAAAAACACCCATTTGTGCCCTCATAATTATTTCATAGTTTGCTTCTAAAAAAAAAAAAAAATCAACCCAAGACACTCCCTTAAATAAAATGTTAGCTCCACTAAAAGCAGGAAATACTTGTCATACTTATCATTATTTACCCCTTCCCCTTCAGCACTGGGCACATGTTAAACACAGGACACATATGCCTTGAATGTGTGCATACATGTGTGGTAGGATATAATTGGGCTATTTTCAGAGATTCTTTCCCTGATATTGCAATTCCCCTATAGGCCTTCCTTCAGATCTACTTGTCACGTTAGGAGAAGGATCTTCATTCTCTGAGGACTCAAGTATAAAACAGAAAACACAAAAGATACAGAGGTCTTGAAAAAGACAATATGGTAACTTGGAAATTATAAATCTATATTTAAAACTGTGTTTAAATGTTGAGGATTTGAATTCCAAGTGGAGGATTTTTTGAGAGACAAGAGGCTGTTTGAGCATCCATATAGCGAGAGAGGTGCTCAGTGAAACTGCAGAGAGTAAGGAAGGTGTCAGGGGACCCAGGAACTCCCCACATTGCATTTGTTCAGCAATATTTCTTCACTAACCAGAAAAACCAGGGACACACAGATTTCCTGGAGATTGCCAGTGACTATAATAATGTTATATGTTAATATTGTTCAATCAAAAATAGTTATTGGACAACTCTCATACATTTCCTGGGACTATGTTAGTATGGAGGTTATTACCATGAATCAGATAGCAAAACTTCTTGTCCTTGTAGAGCTTCTGTTTGGGCCAACAGAGGTACTTTAATGAGCAAAATTTGAAAATGACTTAGGTATTAAAATAAGAAGTGAAAATCAAGGAAGGTAAGGGGAATGATGCTATTTTAATGCAGAGGTAAAGGTAGGTCTCTCTAATATGATGATAAATGAGCAGAAGCCTAAAGGGAATGAGGAAGCCAGCTCTGCAAAATATCTCTGGAGGATGAACAATGGAAGCAGCTAAAATAGTTCAGGATAGAAATTCTTAAGCTGGAATATGTTCCTGTGTTTGAGCAGCTACAAGGAGACTCAGGCTCAACTTAATGAGGGAGAGAAAGAATGGTGGATGGGACCAGGGACCTTGTGATGTTTTAAGTATATAATTTCCAAATCATCTTTATTTGACTTCAAGTCAATTAATCTGACAATTGTGCATTAATTTAAGTGTCATTTTGTGATTCAATTGCTTCACATCCACAAGATAGCTGCCATGCTCCAGCCTTAGGTCACCATGTTAGGTAAAACAGCAAAGGTTTAATTTCACATATAAAATTTTAATTGAAGAACAACATGCATATTTAAAAGTGCAAAAATCATAAGTGTTCATCTTGATGAAATTTTATAAGTGATCATATCCATATAGCCAACATCCAAATCAAGAAATAAAACTTTTTCTCTCTCTCTCCAAAGAAACCACTCTTCTGACTTCTAGTATCACATGTTACATTTGCTTCTTTTTGAACTCTGTATAAATGAAATCAACATGTATTTTTTGCATCTGGAGTTTTTGCTCAACAATAGATTTAAAAGATCCATCTGTTTTATTGTATGTAGTTGTATTTTGCCAATTGTGTTTGCTAGGTGTGGATTACATTTTCAATATACAACAATTTATTATATCTGTTTTGATGTTGATGAGCATTAGTATTTTTCAGTATGGGCCAACACAAATAGCCTTGTTAAGAACATCATTGTCTTTATATTTTGGTGTGCATATTTAGGAGTCAAATTGCTGGGTTAAAGTACATTGATCTTTTTTAGCTTTACTAAATGCTGAATGGTTTTCTAAAATGATTTACCAATTTTTTCCTATCATTATAGGCCTGAGCCTAAGCAACTCCATTTTAAAAACTCCAATTTGAAACCTGCAGTCTTAGTAGGCACACCTAATGAAGTCCTTCAGTATGGCCTGGGACATAAACAAGTCACTTCACCCTGAGAAGGTGAAGCCTCTGGCAGGCTGTCCTCACCTGATAAGAGGGAAAGGTGAGAAGATCAGCCAGGAGACCACCAGACCAGATGTTTTTGACCCCAGGGTAAATGATATCATGGAGAAATCTGGTGGTAGCTGATAAGGATTGAAAGGTGGGGGGGGGGGGTCAAAAAGTCCAAAACGTAGTATAAATAATAGAACTAATGAACAGGAATTCAGCCAGCGGAAACAAGGATGCACTCAAGCTGGAGAGCCTGATGAGCCTGATGAGGACCATTACTTGTCATGGTTTTCCTGATCCTCTGCGTGATCCTCACTGCCCTCAAACTCTACCGCCTGTCTAGACCCTGGTGAGAGCCTCAATATCTCCATAAGACCCTCTCCTCAACCAGCCATCCACTCCACACCAGGAAAATCCTGCCTTGGTTCTGGACCTGATCGCCGAGGTCTGAGTGAGTGTGCATCTGCTGGACATAAAGCCTAAGGCTTAAGACTTTTGAGTTTAGCATGCAGAGGGAGTGTCTGTCATTAGCCTGTCATGATTAAGTGTGTTTTCAGTGCTTAGAATTAATCTAGAATTGTTTGCTGTGAATTAATTAATCTAGAATTGTTTGCTATGAATTGATTATGTCTACTGAAGTGCCTAGCATTAAGGATTGTCGTTTTCTTGATAAAGAACTCACACTTCAGATAGAGCCCTAATATCCAGAGTATACAAAGAACTCAAAAAATTAAACATTAAGAAAACAAATAACCCAATCAACAAATGGGCCAAAGACCTGAACAGACAATTCTCAGAGGAGGACATACAATCAATCAACAAGTACATGAAAAAATGCTCACCATCTCTAGCAGTCAGAGAAATGCAAATCAAAACCACCCTAAGATACCATCTCACTCCAGTAAGATTGGCAGCCATTATGAAGTCAAACAACAACAAGTGCTGGTGAGGATGTGGGGAAAAGGGTACTCTTGTACATTGCTGGTGGGACTGCAAACTGGTGTGGCCAATCTGGAAAGCAGTATGGAGATTCCTGGGAAAGCTGGGAATGGAACCACCATTTGACCCAGCTATTGCCCTTCTTGGACTTTTCCCTGAAGACCTTAAAAGAGCGTACTACAGGGATACTGCTACATCGATGTTCATAGCAGCACAATTCACAATTGCTAGACTGTGGAACCAACCCAGATACCCTTCAATAGATGAATGGATAAAAAACATGTGGCATTTATACACCATGGAGTATTACGCAGCACTAAAAAATGACAAAATCATAGAATTTGCAGGGAAATGGATGGCACTAGAGCAGATTATGCTAAGTGAAGCTAGCCAATCCCTAAAAAACAAATACCAAATGTCTTCTTTGATATAATGAGAGCAACTAAGAACAGAGCAGGGAGGAAGAGCAGGAAGAAAAGATTAACATTAAACAGATACATGAGGTGGGATGGAAAGGGAGAGAAAAGGGAAATTGCATGGTAATGGAGGGAGACCCTCATTGTTATACAAAATTACATATAAGAGGTTGTGAGGGGAATGGGAAAATAAACAAGGAGAGATATGAATTACAGTGGATGGGGTAGAGAGAGAAGATGGGAGGGGAGGGAGGGGGGATGGTAGAGGATAGGAAAGGTAGCAGAATACAACAGTTACTAATAGGGCATTATGTAAAAATGTGGATGTGTAACCGATGTGATTCTGCAATCTGTATTTGGGGTAAAATTGGGAGTTCATAACCAACTTGAATCTAATGTATGAAATATGATATGTCAAGAGCTCTATAATGTTTTGAACAACCAATAAAAAAATAGTTAAAAATTAAGGAAAAAAAAAAAAAGAACCTATAGAGTGAAATTGTATGGAGTGATTTGAGTGAATAAAGCATTGAAAAGGGGCAGAAGCTCATGGACATTCTTTATTTCTCCCCCTCGACTGCATACATCGCAACTTTGCCCCCTCGAGACACATGAGCAGAATGTGAGAATTACTACTGGTCCATCTTAGATAAATGTTACTGATACTAGTGATGAGAATCAGGACTGAGTCCTGTTTCCAGGATGTGAAGATTGAACACCCGAGAAATGCCAAGGCAAGCTTAGAACACAAGTTTTATTTCAAGGATAGAACAGAGATAGACTTCTCCCAAGAGAAGGGGCCCAGAGCTGGGTGTCCAAGGAAGTGGGGTGTCCTGCCCTTTTACACATTTTAGATTTCCTTTGTTCTCAAGCTCTCTCCCCCATACATCCTATCTACCGACTAGTGACAAAAAGGTGGGCCACAAGGTGGACTGATCCAAGGGCAGGAATGAAGCAGGGGTATAGGCAGGAAAGAAGTCACCCAGGGCTATTCTTTGGCCACTAATTAACAACTCCTTGCAGGGAGCAATAATTCCATGGAGGCAGATAATCTTGGCAACAGGTGGAGGAGGGGAAGGAGCTCTGGAGGTATTAGCATTTTATTTCCTTTTGAATCAACCACCATCTTTCCGACCTAACCATTTGTCACCTACACTGACTGTCCTTGCCCCTCACCCCCAGCTTCAGTATTTTCTGTCATTTTCATTTAAGCTATTCTGTGTGGAGGCATTAGATGGTAGTTTAAATTTATATTTCCTTGGAGTGAGTTTTGCACCATATTTTTTCTGGAAATTAAATATTTATACTTGAAAAACAGCTTATAAGTCATTCCAAATTTATGGGAGTTATAAATGGGGATAATACCAGTACCCATATCATGGAATGGGAGATAATTGCATTAAAGCGTCCATGAAAAACAATGTGATGTGCAGTGAAGAGTAAGAGCTCAATTAATATTAGATAGTATTATTTTATGGGTTGAACAAACAAACGCTTCAAAAATATGATAATCTTTGGTGCTAAGTGTCCATTTGAAGAGTGCCATAGTCTGGTTGGGCACAAATCACCGAGCCGCCACAAAGCACTTGTATGTTCAAACAGGAAACTTTATTGCCTGAACTCCAACAGCACTCCACGCACATTCCCCGGGAACTCTCCGGAACGCCACCCACGCAGCCCCTCTCTGGCACACCACACCAACTGGAACTCCCTCCACTGGAACTTCACCAACCGACATGAACTCCCCAGGAAATCCCGCAAGAACTCCAAAGTAGGGCGGACAGCAGGGGTCTATATACAATTGAATCAATCCAGCATCATCTTAATGGCTCACCTCTCAACCATTACTTCTGGAAAAATGCCAGGGGCCATTCTGACTTGGCTGTGGCTCTCAACAGAAGAGGAAATCCAGAGGCACTTCTGAGTACAGACAAAGAAAAGAGGAATCATTTTGATAGAACCAATAGAAAAAAATGACACTGGAACCAGAAATAAAACATCCAAATAACTTCCAAGGCTACATTATGTTCATTTCAAATTAGTCTTAAACATCAAAGCGAAAGTCAAAATAATAACACTGAAAAATATTCATAATTCTCTTGTTCATATACACTTTTGGTAACTATTGACATCTCATTGAGCAGAATATCTTCATCTTTTATCCATAAAATAATGTTCTTCATAGATAGATAAAATGCATCTGGTTATAGTCAGTGTATTTTCACAATAATCACCATTACTATCAGTGGAGCCATTAAGTGGATTTTGAACTGAATTAGGCCAATCCCTCAGATAGAGGAAACAGAAATCAACATGGTAGAATGCTAGTACCTGAAATGCACATCCCATTTCAACCTTACAGGATTAGTAGGATTTTTTAGAATCTTAAGGCAAGAAGGGCATATTAAGAACTTAAAACAACAACAAAATAACTGAAATTTTTTTTTCATATGTTATGTGGAGGAAATGGTGATGTCTGTAAATACAGACAGGCAATAGGTAAGCAGACGCAACATAGGCAACAAAGATAAGAGGAATCTCGATCATGACCATTGTGCTAGACTTGGTTCAGTAGCCTTATGGGACCGTGAAATGATTCTGAATTGAGAAATGAGAAATGACATACCCACATTCTGGGAAGGTAGCTTTAGGAATCTTATCCATTATGGATGAAGTGGTTTTAGAGTCTGAGTGACAAATCCCTAAAGATTTTGCAAGAGTTGTTATGTATAATGAGACCATGAGTGTAGGTGATAGTACAGCAAGGGTAAAAGAGATGATTCATTTGAAATATGTTTTGAAACAGTTTTGACAAAACTTACTATACCTTGAAAAAACTGTCAGATGAGGAAAATTAAAGCATGGTCAAAGATGGCATTGAGAAGATAATGAGTACTTTTTAATTCTAGAAAATATTATTAGGACTGGATTCAAACCAAATTTAGAAAGACGTCCATGAATTCAATTTGGGACTTTTTCATGTTGATAGTTGAATTTTTTTCACATTCGATAACATAATGCCGATAGTAATTAAAATTAATGGAAAGTCAAAGGTGGAAGCAATTTTGAATATGCCAGAAATTTTTATAGAGGAAAAGATAAATTAGAGGGGAGAATAGAGAGATAAACAGTTACAACTGTGGGGTAAATTTATGAGACAAAAAAAGATTGGCAAGTGAAACAATAAATTGATATTTTTATGGATGATACAATTATGATGAGATCAAAGCAATTTAGTACATAGATTTGATTAAGTATACATATTCTCCTCTAGCCATCTTCATTCCAATTCAACCCAAATGAGAAATCATCAGCACCATAATAAGAGAATAATTAAGAGAAATTATAATAATTAGCTTACATCCATATTTTTAATACTTTTATAATTAGAAAAGAGATCTTCCAAATGGATATTAAGTTACACTTTTATAAACTCATTGTAGTACTCTAATTCACTCACTCAAAACATGTTTGTTTTTTAATTTCTAACTATTTTCAGGAACTATTCTAAGCCATGGCATTAGCAAAGCACACAACAGACCCCAAATCTCAATCCTTCTCAAAAACTTTTTAGTGGTTATGTAGGAAGTAATGCCCTGCCTTAAACTCATAGTAACTTCTCTGTTTACTCTGTTTTCCCTTCCCTGTCAAACGCAAGTGGAGCTAAACACCGATGAGATGATCATAACAAACAACCTAAATCAGGTTTGGTAATTGCGATCGGCCAAGAGACACCTGTCTAATAGAGATAAGTGGTTTTATGATTTCATTCCAACTCTGCTAACTGTAAAATGCCAAATAAACATTTAATATACCTCCTGTAATTCAGTAAGTCCATGTTTTGAGAAGAGAGATTAAACCACGTGCATAACTGTTCTAATTTTTCATATCCTGAGAGCATTTGCCATTGCAGTTCATTTTCCCAGAAAGGACAGTGAGTCCTTAAAATAATTATTTAGCTAACCTCTGAATGAACCAGCTCCACTGTCACTGTTAAAATTTGGATGTACTCATTGTATTAATAGGTTTTGGCTCATCTCTGCTTCTTATTTCCATTTTTTTAAGAATAGATCTTGTTCTCAGTGGTCTACATTGTGCAAAGATAAAAGGCATATTTTAAATAAATCCTACTGTTGCTTTTAACTATTATTTTCCCTTAGAATGTAGATCTGGAATCTCACACAGTTAAATCATCGAATAGAAGACATTGAGGACATGCATCATTATGAAAAACTCCCTTACATAATGTTGGCTCACACTGTTAAAACTGGCTGATATTTTATATTAGTTCCAGAAATTTTCTTAGGATATAAAGTCAAAATGCTTTTCCTCAACTGGTCATTAAAACTGAAAATATTTACTAACAACATATGAGTAAATACTTATTATAAAAAATTATATTTGCACATGGTTTTGATCCTATTTGAAGTATGGCCCCATGTATGTATTATCAATCTTGCTTCGAAAATTCATTGTTATTGCTACGTATTTTTTGCTGCTTTAACTTCATTGAGATAAATTCTTGCTAGAACATCAAGACCCACAGATATATGTTTCCTGAAATTCTAAAATCTCACTAAAACCAAGCAAAACATTTCAAAATAGCCATCTGGAAGAAGTCTGGGATTTAGGAAGATATTCTCACCTCGAGTGGGCATCATTTCTATGCAATAAGGTTCTGTTCTATTGTATTTATAGATTTTACAGATGCTTGGAAATATGTTTTCCCTCTGAGAGAACATGAAGAAAACTAAATATCTACCAGAATTCCCAAGATGGTATGTTTTAAACAAAACCATGTCAAGACAATAAAAGAAAAAGGAATGAATAGATTTTGTTTTTTAATTTTTCTTAACAGTGACTAGTTTCTTTTGAAAACATTCCAGTAGGGGAGATCATAAAATAAGATTACAAATAAGGTAGCTTGCTTAAATTATTATGCATGAAAACTTCCTTTGGCCATGTGTTCCAGATGAAAGGAATTTATATCCATATTTCAATGTTAGTCATACATTCACTACATAATCTGTTCCATTTCATTACATGTCCAATAAATTTCATACTACCTTGCATCTTTTCATATACTACACTTTTTAAGATTTTATTTGTAGTGTTAGCTGAATTTTTCAAAACATAAAGAAGATGGTTTGTAGGCATTTTTCTGTTTCATATCATAAAACATGTATGGCTTATAGGAACACCATGTCTGTAGGTTATGGTTGTACAGCAAACATTCCACGGTCTTTTTTAAAGAAAGGAGTGTTTATTTCTCCCTCTATTGAAGGTCAAAGTTTATTTCTCACTCTACTGTAGTTCAAAGTTTATTTCTCACTGTGCCAAAGTTCTAAATTTATTTCTCACTTTACCGAACGCTACAAGACATAAACAAACCTCTTTAAAAATAAACCACCAAGAGATGAACAAGGCTGGTAAGTCTTATAGTGAAACTCAGTCATATGTCTAGAGTTTCCACAGTCTTTTAAAGCAAGTTGATTTCATGTGTTGTTTAAAATATCAGAAAAAAACAATGTTGAGGCATGTACCTTTTGAGAATGCCTTTGGATTTTAAGAGTGAACTAAAATGATCGTAGTTATATAAATAATTATGTTGTTTGATGGAAGCTATTAGAAGGTTTTCAACACTGTATAACTCCTGTGAGGGTACAATTTTTTAGGTGCAAGATGTAAGTCAGCAATCATCTGGTTGTTTGTTAAAGCACATATCTGGAGGAGGTCTAGGCTTTCCAGTGGGAGGTGGCTTGGGAAAGCTATATCACTGCCTCTGAGAGCTATAACATTGAATGTTCACCAATATTACGTTAAACAGAGACTTTCAGATTTACTATTTATTGATGTAGAAATCAAAACCATAAAATGATACTATAATTAAAAAATAAGATGTTGGAGGGAGGGAATGCTTTTCTTTCAATGGGATGTAAATCTAAATCTGTAAAGCAAATAGTAAGATTTAAGCATAAATACATTTTCCAATTTTAACAAGAAATAGACACAGGAAAATACAGTGAGTTAATTGCATATGTATTTATATTTAAGAATATAAATTTGTGATTCTTAGATGTTAAACTTTAGAAGCCAACCATTCTCTATTTACAATAAAATGTGGTTTTTTTTTCATGGCCACTAATTCTGTTGTTTGATTGTCAAAGTCTATATAGACATTTCTTCACTATAGTGAGAAAATGGATGTAAAATATATGAGTAGTATTTTAAGATAGGATATGGCTATTGCAATAGCTAGTACAGCAAATAATTACTACACAAAGTTAAAGGAGTAATCTCTTGAGGTCAGGCAGTCAGAAAGGGCTTATGGGAAGCCAGAACTGATATTCTAAAGTGGAAAACAGTCATTTATTCACTCAATAAACCTTTCCTAAGTACCTCAGATATGCTAGGAAATCCACAAAGCACTATGGGAACAATTATAAACAGGTATGGCCATGGCACAAAAATATGTAGAGATAGGTAGGTTCATCAGTTATCCATTGCTACAATAAGACGGCATAAAGCTAATCATGAAACCTCAGTGGTTTCCAACAGTAAACATTTATTTAGTTCTTGGTTTTGTGATATGGGTTGGATTCGGTTTCTGTTCGTGCATCTGGGGTCAGCTACAGATATTTAAGTATGATCTTGGTGGGGCTCACGCCTGTGAATGGGGGATGGCTTTTGCCTGATGACATTAGCTCATGTTACAGGGGTATATTTCATTCTTTAGCATACCAGCTCAGGCATGTTTTCATACCTTCTCAAGGAACAAGTATGAGGACAAGCCAAAGTTTTTAATTATGTCACTCTAACTAATATCTCATTGATCAAAACAGTCATATGATCAAGCCAGACACAGAATAGTAGGGTTCCACAAGATTTCAAGCCAAAGGGCATGGGCCATTGACATAGTCAACTTACCAAAGTGAATGAAATAGAAACTATAGCCACCCCTCTAACCATGGGATCCCCATCCATAAACTCAATCAACCATGAATGAAAACTATTTGCAAAATATATTGTGTCTGTATTGAACATGTATACACACTTTTTTGTGTTTTACTATTCCCTACATACTACAGTGTAACTGTTTACATAGCATTTACATGTATTAGCTAATATATGTAATCCACAGATAACTTAAAATATATGGAGGATGTGCATATATTTCTATGCAAATACTGTGCATTTATACAAATGACTGGAGCATCCATGGATTTTGGAATGGGGGAAGTGGTCCTGCAACCAATCCTCTATGGATATCAAGGGAGCATTATTCAAGATATGAGTGCATAAGAAACGGGCACACATCTTTGGGAATTAAGAGCAAAAACAAGATAAATTCAAATTATAGTGGACTCAGGAAAATGATTTTGAAGTAAATAGTACTTTAATAGGATCTTGATGCAAAAGTTAGATGTGATAGAATTTCAGTTGGAGATTTAGTGGAGCAGAAGCAGGTAGAAGAAAAAGTAGTAAGCAAATTAGAAGAAAAAATGGTCACCAATTTGATTCCAGCACTAGTTTGGGGTAGAGAAACAGTGAGAAACAGAATTTCCATTATGGACTCATGTGAGGAGGGTGTCCACATTACTTGTAACACTTAGCTAAGGAGTATGAGTTTTATTTTGTAGGCTATAGGAGACTTAAAGTTTACAAGAAGCAGCATGACTTTTCTTATGGTAACTGATATCTGAAGTGGATCTTTGCTCCCCCATATAGATTTGCTATTACCTATGCCAAAATTATTTAATAGACTTAATCCAAGAACTGCCACTACATGAAATTCCTTTAATAAACATGTAAACTGAGGGAGAAAGTGCTAATGTATTTATGGAAAGTAGTATGTACAGTTCTGAAAATGACTTCCAAAGTGAGCTGTGGTTCATTCTTTTTTCAAACACTCGTTTTTGCAAAGCCTTAAACGTTCCTTTAAGGCAAATATGAAAAACAAAGACTACTCCAAATAAGTAGGAATTGTGCTTTCTAGGGATTTTAGAATAAAATATTCTGTCTTATGAAATAGATTTTATCTAATGGGAAGGAACAGAAGAGAAAACAAATAGTTAAAATGTGTTGTGATAACTTCATGATAGAAGTTATGGAAGAGTTTTGAGATCACTAATAGGAAAGGTCTTGTGGGATTAAAATTTGAATGAACCATTTGTACTTATCGGAGGACAGACACCAGAGGACTCTACTGGGTTATAGAGTCAATGCTACGAGCACTGTCTATAGCCCTGACCTGATTACTTCCATGTCTGCTGGCCCACCTGTAGTCACCACTCTCTGTGTCAACTCACTGGAGAGCTTTCTCCAAAGCTGCTCATGTTCTTTCTACTTAACTGCTCATATACATGGCGGGCCAAAATGAAGAGGAATCAGAAATAGCCCTCAACCGATGACAGAAGGAATTAGTATATAAATCCCTTGGTCCTCAAGTAGGGTAATTCGGATGTCAACTCTACACGGTTCTCTAGAGTTCCCCTGCAAGGTTAGGCTTCAGTGAACTCACAGTGGTGACCTTCCTCCATTGACACCTCCTGGATCACCTTCCAGATCACCTTCTTACACTCAGGGTCCACTAGTGTAGGGACCTAAACAAAAACAGAGGGGATACATGTAATTATTCTTCATTATCCCCAAATCATATTGGATTATCACTACAAATTATGCACATTTGTGCTTATAAGTTATAGAAATGACAAGAGAAGACCCTGTTGAAATGTGAATGATCACACTTCCATCAGCCCCAGAGGCTGGGGGCTCACTTTATTCTCACCAACAAATCAAGAATATTATATTCTACACTCAATGATATTCCATTCTCGCACATCGTAATAAAATTGACATCATCTAAAAAGTGATTTTTAAAAGAAGAAAAAAAATACAGATACAAAAATATCTGAAAAAATATAATTCGCTTGCATGGCTTTTGTTGTTGTTCATATTTTACTAAGCTTATGATGGTATATGATAACTAAAGGAGATATAAATCCTAATTGCTGATGAAAAAGAGCCACTAGTGTGAGTGAAAAACCATTGTCTATGCTTGGGACTCATTTTGTAGTTTTTCATTTTCAGCCACTGAATTTCCAAAATCACAAATTTTGATTTTATAAGAATGTTCACTATTAGTGATGGATACCTCCATGTGTAAAAATATAGTCATTCCTTTACCTCATGTTAAAATTAGGAGAAAGGAAACAAAAATAAAGGCAGAGCTATTATAGGGAAATATCTATGAGAAAAAAGTCTCTTGTGCTGGTTGTAGTTAATTATATTCATTGATTTCAGATTACATAACTGGCAGAAAATAGCCTTTTAATCTAAGAATTATAACTTGGCTAATGGTTTTCTCAAAATGAATAACCTTATCTAGAAGAAATACAAGGAATTTAAAAAGTTTACTTGTTTTACCTAATAAAACTACATTCCTGAGTTATGTTTATTAATGGAATAAACCTTCTACTCTTCTTAAGCCACTTTATTATACCACAAGTGCACTCAAGAGTAACAAGTAATAGGCCTTCAAAGTGCTGAAAAAATGGACCACCCATTAAAGGACCAAGATAAATTTATATATATATATATGTGTGTGTGTGTGTGTGTGTGTGTGTGTGTGTGAGCTTGTTCTCAAAAGAGGTAGAGAGTTGACCTATGAAAAAACCACTAACTCCCTTCCTATATCCCGAACATCAAAAGCACTCCTCTCAGAAATTGGATTGGTACCCACCTTAGCTGTGAAATATAATGTCCACATTAAATCAAATTGTGAAGAAACATTTTTTAAATATCAGGAGTTCTTATGCAGCATAATTACATAGTTTCAGGAGTGAGCAGTGTCTCTCAGGGGTCCAATTCTAGTTCCATTTCACAGATAATAAAGTTGAGAAGTTAAAGTCTCCCAAACCTGTTAAGTCTGGATCTAGAAACTGCCTTTTCTCTTCATGCTGTAGCTCAGGAGGAACAGGACCTAGGAAGAATGGGACATCTGCTAATGTGAAAAGGAGATGTTGAGGTTAGGAACATGAGGTACTGCCTTTGTGAGCTGCGACAACTCTTTTGCTCAGAGAAGAAACTAGTCTTAATTTCATTAGATTAGCTTCAATTATTCATCATTTATAGACCATTCACTAATTTATGAAAAGAATAAAAATTCAAAGAAAGCACACATTGCCTTTGAGAGTATGAACATATTTTTATGTTATTTGTTGTGTCTTTGTTCTGTGGCCAACTTTATATTTAGAAGGAAACAAAATAAGTGAGGAAAATCTAATTTCAGAAACCCTCTACTCAGTTGCTTTTCAACATTTTTATTACATAAAGTCAATCTTGAACCAAAACATCACTTGATCATATGCAAGTTTTCATGTTAATGAAATGACTGTGATAAAAATCTAATCATTGAAAGGGACAGTAACTCATATTTTTATACAGTTTCACTATTATTTGGTTTCCATTGTTTATTTGGCAATATCTTTGAAGAATAAATAACTAAGAAAAAATCATTAGCCATAGGGCATTGTAAATCTTTCAATGATATCATTTACTTCCTATGAAGAACAATTTACTACAGTCATGTTGTTCCAAATCTACTGATTAAAACAGTATGAAAATTTTAATAAACTCTGGCAACTTTGTCTAACAGTAAATACATATTCATCAAGGAATAAAAAACACTAACTAAAGTCATTAAAGTTGGGAATTGTTTCATAAGACACTTCTCCAAGTAGCTTTTTAAAAAATGTTTCCTAGTGGTAGAAGACCAGTCACAAGGATAAGAAGCCCATCCAAGATTCAGGCATAGAATCAGCAAATGGCAGAGGGCCTATCAAACAGGCCCGGAGACTGGATCCTATTAGTAGCATTTGACCCTATAACATGGGTCTTAGAGTTCTTCAGAAGCAAACCCTGAAACCAAGGAACACATGCAAATGATTTATTAAATGATTTCTCTCAGACAAAACCAGTAAGGATGAGGTAGAGACAATGGGGAAGGGAAGGAAGCGAAGTCAAGACTGAGTTCAAGTGAAGTTCCCTTGTCAGCCTGACTGTGAGGGGAACACTGGTGCACAAATCACACCTTAGGGTTGGTCCTACCCCAAGACAAAGGAAATGGGCTTTTACTCTTGTGACAGTTAATGGCTACAACTTAGCTCTAGAGTAGTAGTCTTTTGAAGAACATTACAGTGTTAAGAATGAAGCTCATAAAAGCAGAGGGATGGGGGCAAAGTACCAATAAAAGGTATTTGAAGCCGACATGGTGGCAAGCCTATAATCCCAGGCTGAAGCAGAAGGATCAAAAGTTCAAAGCCAGCTTCAGCAATGGCGAGGCGCTAAGCAACTCAGTGAGACCCTGTCTCTAAATAAAATACAAAAGATGGCTGAGGATATGCCCCAGTGGTTAAGTGCCCCTGGGTTCAATCTCTGGTACCAAAATAAATAAATAAACTAAATAGGTATTTGAATGCGTCTGGAGGTAGGGGTGGCTATAGTACCTACTATGGACATGTAAGGGGATATGATAGTATTTGTCCTTGTGACAGCTCACATCTGGAGTCAGTTGGACCCATTATCCAGTTGTTGGTTAAATAAGAGACACAGTGTGGCTGTCTTCTGTCTTATTGCAGAAAGGCCTGAGTTTGGTCCATACTCTGAGTCTCCTGTAGTTTGATGATAGAGAATCAAGATTAAGGGTATAAAATATGCTTTCTACAGGATGGCACCACTGTTAACATTGAAATTCTGGATTTACTGCCTAAGCCCAAACAAGGTAAATCTATTTTACCTCACTGTGGAGTTGTTGCCTGAAGCACCAAAAACAGAAATGGAGTTCATAAAGATCAGAGTAATTTTTTTTTCTTTAAGCAGTTTTCTGTTTTCATTAACTAAGCATTTCTTAACACTTTGAACAGGACAATTTGCAGGAGAAAGACAAAATTTGGGAGTCACACTGGAAAGGAAAGCAATAAGATGCACGTGTTTCTCTTGTAGACTTTTTACTACTATTAATATATATTTTCTGTCACCAAGAAGGGTGACATGGCATATAAAATGATCATACTGAGATGACCATGTAACCTGTATAGTGTGAGGACATCTTGTAAAATTAATGTTTCATGAACTTACTTTGGCAAATTGTCCTGTGAATGATTAACACTGAAAAATTATGTACCCATTTGACTCTTAGTAGATGTAAATATCTTAAACAATATATATGCAAATCGAATCTGTATAAAAATGCTAACAGGTTATAATGAGTTTTAAATACTTATAATCATTTTAATAGTTGTAGGATGAACAAATGGTATTTGGTGGTATTAGGGATTGAACCCAGGGCCTTGTATATGCTAGACAAGCACTGTACCACTGAGCTATACCCCCAGCCCAGGATAAAAGATAGCAAAGCCTATATCTATTTTACAAGAGAAATTATGAATGTAGGATGCAGGGTGATGGGAAATTACAGAGAAGGGAGGTAAAGATGGAAAGGGGAAGGGATCATATTTGATAGGTCCCTTCAATATTTTAGTTTCTGTGTTGTCTGGAGAGTAAGATATTCCATGAAATAACAAACTAAATAACTAAATAAAACCACAAAAATAAGCTATAAATGAGAATATCACAAACCAAGGGTTGTGATATAGATATAAAGCTTATTAAATTAAGAATAGATGGAAATTTTATGTCTGTCCAAAATTTTAAAAGCTGAAACAAACATCACTGAGAAAAACTTAAAATAACCTTAAAAAATTGATTATAAGGATCTCTACCATCATTACTTTCACTAATGTACTGAAGGTTTGGGTCAGTACAAAAGAAGAAAAAGAAAGGAGACACATAGGATTTGAAATAGGAATTAATATCTCTATTTCCATGGGAGTTTTGCTGACATGGAGAACAAATAATCAAAAAAATTCTTAAATGTACTCAAATTTATTAAAGTTTATTAATTTATTAAAGTTATAAGACAAATAATCAAAAGTACTTAACATATTTATGCAATAGTGCAAACACCTATAACTATAATAAAAGAAAAATACTATATACAATATCAAATGCCTAAGAATAAATATTTTTTAAAAAGATATATCTGATCTCAATGGGGAAAATCATAAAATGGCATTAAGAGATATTAAAGAATATATAAATAAATAGGTTTTTATAATTAAGAAGAGCTAATATTATCTGACCCTACTTTTCCCCAGTTGATCTGTTGATTCCATGAAACTTCAATCAAACCTCAATAGTTCCTCAGACACTGCTATGATACTACAATTTACATGAAAGTATAGTAAAAGAATAATCAAGACCCCTTTGAAGTCATAAGTAGGGAGGAACAACTTGCTCTACCAGGAATCCAGACAAGCTATAAAACTATGGAATTTAAGACAGGAAGATAATGACATAGCAGGAGAACTATTAAGCACAGAAATTCCACAGAATCACAGACAAGAACTCAGTAAGTTATAAACTTTGATCCATAACAAAAGAGAAATGGATGAGCTGTTCAATAAAGAACTAGGAAAGGTGGTTAGTCACTTGGAAAATAATGAAGTTGGATTTCATGTCCCACACTAAAAACAACTCTTATCAGATTAAAGTCTAAAAAGTTTTTAAAAATTTAAAAAGTTTTGAATACATAGATAAATATCTTTTAGATATTCAATTACAAAAAGAAAACAAGGGAAATTATGAACATAAGGTACAGGATGATGGCTATCTACAGAGACAAGAGGTAAGGATGGAAGGAAAAGGAACCATATTTGATAGGTCTTTTCAACATTTCCTTTTTTGTGTTGGATAGTGAATATGTAAAATAGTACAGGAAATAACAACCTAAATAACTAAATAGTACCGCAAAGTAAGCTATAAGTCAGAGTATCCATCTATAAAAATAGTAACAATGCCCTTGCCTTGTGTTAGTTCAAGGTTTTAAAATAAGAATCATTGATAGTAATGATTCCCAAATATTTTGCAAAATATTTCAAAATGGAAGAGGGAATTAATAGATATCTTTGGGCTGGGGATGTGGCTCAAGCGGTAGCGCGCTAGCCTGGCATGCATGCGGCCTGGGTTTGATCCTCAGCATCACATACAAAGATGTTGTGTCCGCTGAAAACTAAATAAATATTAAAATTCTCTCTCTCTCTCTCTCTCTCTCTCTCTCTCTCTCTCTCTCTCTCTTTAAAAAAAAAAAACTTAATAGATATCTTTGGGTCAAAGCAGATTCAACCTTCCATAAGAAGCTTTCTTTGAACTCTGGTTTCTTGTTTCTGACATTTCATACTATTTATTATTATTAAGTCTTCTTTCTAAAATGTTTTAAATAATTTATCATCCGTAGAAACGGGGAACAGTAAAACTTTAACAGACAATTCAGTGACATCAGTATGTGAACTGGGGTGTGCGCTATAGTAGGAAGATCTCAGTACACTTGACTGTAAGTGAGGAAATGCCAGTCATCAAGAATGGGTACACCATTTGGAAAGGTGAACATATCTTGAGTACGTGTAAAGGCAGTCTTGTCCACTGGACCATCAAATCATGTTTTGATATTTGATGGGATCCTAAAGAATTCTTGTAGGACAACAACAACAAACTAAAACAGAAAAAAAGAGTAGTGATATTTTTCCATAATTCATGGAACAGATAGAGAAAGATGTTTAGAGATTTATAAAAGGTAGACACGTGCAGAGACAGGAACTTAGGAAAGAAGGGCTGGCTACTATGAATCTTCAGAGACCTAAACCAACTGATCCTGTATCTAATCTGAGATCAGACAGAGTGTAGAGAATCAGAATCACAGTATGGATGAGCAAAATCAGGAAAAGAATGCAGACATCTAAAAAAAAATGGGCACATTTTGCATAAAAGAGAAACAACAGTAAAAGTCCAACTAGAATTTAAGACCACCATTTCTGGGCTGGGGTTGTAGCTCAGTGGTTGAGTGCTTGACTTACGTGTGTGAGGCACTGGGTTCAATCATCAACACCACATAAAAAATAAATAAATAAATAAATAAACAAAACAAAGGTTTTTTTGTTTGTTTTTTGTTTTTTTAAAAAAGACCACTTGATTGATTGCCAAAGTCCCCACAAGTCCCAAAATGCTCAAGGTGGGCAGTGACATGAACCTCAAGAACTTGATATTGGATCACCTTTGTAGAGGACCTAAAACAAATTTCAGTAGTACATTAAAGTGATACTCCTTGCACATACATTTTCATGGAACAATTCATGTCTGTTCCAATCAAGTTAATATAGGTGAAATAATGTTGAATAAAGTTTTGCCATACCAGAAAATTAGGCAAAACTGAAGAGGGTTTACACACATGCAATGCCTCTTTTCCATTTTTGTAATCCATTAATGTAAAAACCCAGTCTTGTCATATGGAACAATGAAACCAATTATATAGGTAAATATATATGTGTATATATATATATATACACACTCATGTGCATATATACATACATACATATGTATATATATGAATATACACACATAAATATATATATGGAAGCAAAAGATGTAATGTATAGCAGTAAATGCATATAAATCTATAGGCAAGTATATATATATATATATATATATATATATATATATATACACACACATATACATAAAGCAATATAATTTTTAGTAGTAACAAAAACTACTACCTAAGGATGAATCTGAAAAATAATTTATGTAAGACCTTTGTGGAGAAAAATTGTATGGAAAAGTGTATTAGATTATTCAGCAAATCGCCCCACGGCTAGAGTCTGCAGCGCGCGCTGGGAAACGAGGAGATAGCGACGCAGGGATACAGCGCTGCAGTTTCTGCCAGCCGTGCAAGCACCGTACTCAGGGCTGAATTCTGGGTTCGAGATGGGGGAAGGAAGCGGTCCATCTCGGTTCTCCACACCGGTCAGACCACAGAGGAGGCCAGCAGCCACCATGTTGGAAAGCTGACGTCACCATCCCTGTTTTTGACTGACCGCAGCTCATTCAGCCATAGAACAGGTAATTTCAGGCTGCCATTCGCCTGCGGCTTGCAGACAGATTGCTAGGGTTCAGTGCATGGGTGCTTCTTAGAACCTGATCTTATCGGAGCGAACACGGAGCGCAGGGCGGCCGAGTTCCGGCTCCCGGAACCGCCCTGGCCCAGGGCTGCGGAGCCTGCAGAGGCTGCTTCTTGGACCCTGCTCCTATCAGAGCATACACCAAGCACTAAGCGGCCGAATTCCGGCTCCCGGAACTGAGCCCGCGGGGACTGCTTCTTGGAGCCTACTCTTATCGGAGCTTACATCGAGCACGGAGCGGCCGAGTTCCGGCTCCCGGAACTGCCCTGGCCCGGGGCTAGGAGCCCACAGAAACTGCTTCTCGGTCCGGGTCCTGCTGAGGGCCGGTCAGGACTCACCCGTTGCTTTGGTTGCCCGGCAAGGGGAACGAAATGCTGCCATTCGCATAGGATACCAACATGGCAGAGATCTGATGTCATCAGAAAGCGGCGGAGGAGAGAACTTCATCAATACCAGCGGCGACAGTAACAGTTGGTCTCCTGGTAGGGGAGGTGAGGCACAGACACCCAAGTCTCCTCAATTTGTCGTCGAGCCAGAGGGGAGGAGCCGGGCCTCCGCCAGCGCCCGGAGCAGGCCCAGTGGCTCGCCAGCATGGTGACCGCGTGACCCCAATTGGAGAGGGGGCGGAGCGGAGCCGCCACCCGCACCCGCAAGGTGGGCAGACCCGCGACCCAGTGGTACATGGGCGTGGTAGGAGGGGCAGGGCAGAGCCGCCGTTCGCGCTTGCAAGGTAAACAGACCTGTGACAGCCTGGCGGGTCAGGCCCAGTGGCCTGCCAGTGTGGTACACACGTCACCCCAACTGGAGTAGGGGCAGAGCAGATCCTTCTCCCACGCCCGGATCAGGCCCTGCCAGTGTGGTGGCCACGTGACTCCAATTGGAGTGGGGGCGGAGCGGAACCGCCACCCGTGCCCGCAGGGTGAGCAGACCTGTGACCAACCTGCAGATCAGGCCCAGGGGTCCGCAGGCGTGGTAGGAGGGGCAGGGCAGATCAGCCGCCAGCGCCTCCAAGGTAGGCAGACCTGCAACAGACCGGCGGATCAGGCCCAGGAGCCTGCCGGCGTGGTACACACACCACCCTAATTGGAGTAGGGGCAGAGCAGAGTCGCCGCCCGTACCAGGAACAGGCCCAGCGTCCTGCAGGCGGGGTAGTCACGACACCCCAATTGGAGTAGGGGCAGAGCAGAGCCTCCACCCGTGCCCGAAAGGTGGGCAGATCTGCGACCGACCAGCGGGACAGGCCCAGTGGCCTGCCGGTACGACAGACACGTCACCCCATTTGGAGTAGGGGCAGAGTAGAGCCGCTGTCCGCGCCTGCAGGGTAGGCAAACCTGCAACCGACCGGCGGATCAGGCCCGGTGGCCTGCCGCCGTGGTACACTCGTCACCCCAATTGGAGTAGGGGCAGAACAGAGCCGCCGCCAGCGCCCAGAACAGGCCCAGTGACCTGCCGGCATGGTAGCCATGACACCCCAATTGGAATAAGGAGAGAGCAGAGGCGCCGCCCGCGCCTGCAGGAAAGATACGCAAGCAGTATGAAAAGACAAGGAAAGAAAGGACCACAAGCAATGCAGGTCAACACAACTTTAGAAGAGGTAACAGCTGCAGCAGACGGAATGTCAGATAAAGAATTCAGGATATACATGCTTCAGACGATCTGGAGTATCAAGGAAGACATTAAACAGTAAAATCAGACAACGAAAGATCACTTCGACAATGAATCACGCAAACAAATCCAGGAAGCAAAGGATCAACTATACAGGGAGATAGAGGTTATAAAAAACAAACAAACAGAAATCCTAGAAATGCAGGAAGCAATAAACCAACTTAAAAACTCAATGGAGAATACTACCAGCAGAGTAGAACACTTAGAAGATAGAACATCAGACAATGAAGACAAAGTATTTCAACTGGAAAAGAACATAGACAGCTCAGCAAGACTGTTAAGAAACCATGAGCAGAACATCCAAGAAATATGGGATAACATCAAGAGACCAAACTTAAGAGTCATTGGGATACAGGAAGGTACAGAGCTCCAAACCAAAGGAATGAGCAGTCTATTCAATGAAATAATACGAGAAAACTTCCCAGACTTGAAGAATGAGATAGAATCCCAAATCCTAGAAGCCTACAGGACGCCGAATGTGCAAAATCAAAAGAGATCCACACCTAGACACATTATAATGAAGATGCCCAACATACAGAATAAGGAGAGAATTTTAAAAGCTACAAGAGAAAGGAAGCAGATTACATTTAGGGGTAAGCCAATCAGGATAACAGCTGATCTGTCAACACAGACTCTGAAAGCTAAAAGATCCTGGAATAACATATTTCAAACACTGAAAGAAAATGGGTTCCAACCAAGAATTGTGTATCCAGCGAAATTAAGCTTCAGGATGGAAGATGAAATTAAAACCTTCCACGATAAACAAAAGTTTAAAGAATTCGCAGCTAGAAAACCATCTCTTCAAAACATCCTCGCCAAAACATTACAGGAAGAGGAAATGGAAAATAACAATGAAAACCAACAGTGGGAGGTAGGACAGTAAAGGGGGGGAAAATAATCAAAGAGGAAAACAAACCATGTTTAGTAACAGAAATAAACAAATATGGCTGGAAGAACAACCCATATCTCAATAATAACCCTAAATGTTAATGGCTTAAACTCACCAATTAAGAGACACAGGCTAGTAGAATGGATCACAAAACAAGACCCAACAATATGCTGCCTACAGGAGACGCATTTGATAGGAAAAGACATACATAGGCTGAAGGTGAAAGGTTGGGAAAAATCATATCACTCATATGGACTTCGGAAACAAGCAGGAGTGTCCATACTCATATCAAATAAAATAGATTTCAAGCCAAAGTTAATCAAAAGGGATAAAGAGGGACACTACATACTGCTTAAGGGAACCATACACCAACAAGACATAACAATCATAAATATTTATGCCCCAAACAATGGTGCAGCTATATTCGTCAAACAAACTCTTCTCAAGTTCAAGAGTCTAATAGACCACCATACAATAATCATGGGAGACTTCAACACACCTCTCTCGCCACTGGACAGATCTTCCAAACAAAAGTTGAATAAGGAAACTATAGAACTCAATAACACAATTAATAATCTAGACCTAATTGACATATATAGAGTATACCACCCAACATCAAGCAGTTACACTTTTTTCTCAGCAGCACATGGATCCTTCTCAAAAATAGATCATATATTATGTCACAGGGCAACTCTTAGACAATATAAAGGAGTAGAGATAATACCATGCATCTTATCTGATAATAATGGAATGAAACTGAAAATCAACGATAAAAGAAGGAAGGAAAAAGCATACATCACTTGGAGAATGAACAATAGGTTACTGAATGATCAATGGGTTATAGAAGACATCAAGGAGGAAATTAAAAAATTCTTAGAGATAAATGAAAACACAGACACAACATATCGGAATCTATGGGACACATTGAAAGCAGTTCTAAGAGGAAAATTCATTGCTTGGAGTTCATTCCTTAAAAAAAGAAAAAACCAACAAATAAATGATCTCATACTTCATCTCAAAATCCTTGAAAAAGAAGCGCAAAACAACAGCAAAAGAAGTAGAAGGCAAGAAATAATTAAAATCAGAGCTGAAATTAATGAAATCGAAACAAAAGAAACAATTGAAAAAATTGACAAAATTAAAAGTTGGTTCTTTGAAAAAATAAACAAAATCGACAGACCCTTAGCGATGCTAGTGAAGAGAAGAAGAGAGAGAACTCAAATTACTAGCATACGGGATGAAAAAGGCAATATCACAACAGAAACTTCAGAAATACAGAAGATAATGAAAAACTATTTTGAATCCTTATACTCCAATAAATTAGAAGATAGTGAAGGCATAGATAAATTTCTTAAGTCATATGATCTGCCCAGATTGAGTCAGGAGGATATAGAAAACCTAAACAGACCAATATCAATTGAGGAAATAGAAGAAACCATCAAAAGACTACCAACTAAGAAAAGCCCAGGACCGGATGGGTATACAGCAGAATTTTACAAAACCTTTAAAGAAGAACTAATACCAATACTTTTCAAGCTACTTCAGGAAATAGAAAAAGAGGGAGAACTTCCAAATTCATTCTATGAGGCCAACATCACCCTGATACCTAAACCAGACAAAGACACTTCAAAGAAAGAAAACTACAGACCAATATCTCTAATGAACCTAGATGCAAAAATCCTCAACAAAATTCTGGCGAATCGGATACAAAAACATATCAAAAAAATTGTACACCATGATCAAGTAGGATTCATCCCTGGGATGCAAGGCTGGTTCAATATACGGAAATCAATAAATGTTATTCACCACATCAATAGACTTAAAAATAAGAACCATATGATCATCTCGATTGATGCGGAAAAAGCATTCGACAAAGTACAGCATCCCTTTATGTTCAAAACTCTAGAAAAACTAGGGATAACAGGAACATACCTCAATATTGTAAAAGCAATCTATGCTAAGCCTCAGGCTAGCATCATTCTGAATGGAGAAAAACTGAAGGCATTCCCTCTAAAATCTGGAACAAGACAGGGATGCCCTCTCTCTCCACTTCTGTTCAACATAGTTCTCGAAACACTGGCCAGAGCAATTAGACAGACAAAAGAAATTAAAGGCATAAAAATAGGAAAAGAAGAACTTAAATTATCACTATTTGCAGATGATATGATTCTATACCTAGCAGACCCAAAAGGCTCTACAAAGAAACTATTAGAGCTAATAAATGAATTCAGCAAAGTGGCAGGATATAAAATCAACACGCATAAATCAAAGGCATTCCTGTATATCAGCGACAAATCCTCTGAAATGGAAATGAGGACAACCACTCCATTCAAAATATCTTCAAAAAAAAATAAAATACTTGGGAATCAACCTAACAAAAGAGGTGAAAGACTTATACAATGAAAACTACAGAACCCTAAAGAGAGAAATAGAAGAAGATCTTAGAAGATGGAAAAATATACCCTGTTCATGGATAGGCAGAACTAACATCATCAAAATGGCGATATTACCAAAAGTTCTCTATAGGTTTAATGCAATGCCAATCAAAATCCCAACGGCATTTCTTGTAGAAATAGATAAAGCAATCATGAAATTCATATGGAAAAATAAAAGACCCAGAATAGCAAAAACAATGCTAAGCAGGAAGTGTGAATCAGGCGGTATAGCGATACCAGACTTCAAACTATACTACAGAGCAATAGTAACAAAACCAGCATGGTACTGGTACCAAAACAGGCGGGTGGACCAATGGTACAGAATAGAGGACACAGAAACCAATCCACAATATTACAACTATCTTATATTTGATAAAGGGGCTAAAAGCGTGCAATGGAGGAAGGATAGCATCTTCAACAAATGGTGCTGGGAAAACTGGAAATCCATATGCAACAAAATGAAACTGAATCCCTTTCTCTCGCCATGCACAAAAGTGAATTCAAAATGGATCAAGGAGCTTGATATCAAATCAGATACACAACGTCTGATAGAAGAAAAAGTTGGCTACGATCTACATTCGGTGGGGTCGGGCTCCAAATTCCTCAATAGGACACCCATAGCACAAAAGTTAATAACTAGAATCAACAAATGGGACTTACTCAAACTAAAAAGTTTTTTCTCAGCAAAAGAAACAATAAGAGAGGTAAATAGGGAGCCTACACCCTGGGAACAAATCTTTACTCCTCACACTTCAGATAGAGCCCTAATATCCAGAGTATACAAAGAACTCAAAAAATTAGACAATAAGAGAACAAACAACCCAATCAACAAATGGGCCAAGGACCTGAACAGACACTTCTCAGAGGAGGACATACAGTCAATCAACAAGTACATGAAAAAATGCTCAACATCTCTAGCTGTCAGAGAAATGCAAATCAAAACCACCCTAAGATACCATCTCACTCCAGTAAGATTGGCAGCCATTAGGAAGTCAAACAACAACAAGTGCTGGCGAGGATGTGGGGAAAAGGGTACACTTGTACATTGCTGGTGGGACTGCAGATTGGTGCAGCCAATTTGGAAAGCAGTATGGAGATTTCTTGGAAAGCTGGGAATGGAGCCACCATTTGACCCAGCTATTCCCCTTCTTGGTCTATTCCCTAAAGACCTAAAAAGAGCATGCTACAGGGACACTGCTACATCGATGTTCATAGCAGCACAGTTCACAATAGCAAGACTGTGGAACCAACCTAGATGCCCTTCAATAGACGAATGGATAAAAAAAATGTGGCATTTATACACAATGGAGTATTACTCTGCATTAAAAAATGACAAAATCATAGAATTTACAGGGAAATGGATGGCATTAGAGCAGATTATGCTAAGTGAAGCTAGCCAATCCCTAAAAAACAAATGCCAAATGTCTTCTTTGATATAAGGAGAGTAACTAAGATCAGAGTAGAGACGAAGAGCAGGAGAAGAAGATTAACATTTAACAGGGATGAGAGGTGGGAGGGAAAGGGAGAGAGAAGGGAAATTGCATGGTAATGGAAGGAGACCCTCAGGGTTATACAGTGGAGGGGGTAGAGAGAGAGGAGGGGAGGGGAGGGGAGAGGAAGGGAGGGGAGGGGAGAGGTGGGGAGGGGGGAGGGTGGAGGATGGGAAAGGCAGCGGAGCACAACAGACACTAGTATGGCAATATGTAAATCAATGGATGTGTAACTGATGTGATTCTGCAATCTGTGTATGGCGTGAAGGTGGGAGTTCATAACCCACTTGAATCAAAGTGTGGAATATGATATGTCAAGAAATTTGTAATGTTTTGAACAACCCACAATAAAAAATTAAAAAAAAATAAAAATAAAATGATGTTAAAAAAAAAAGTGTATTAAATGATCAAAATAAAGGCCCAAATAAATAGTAAGATATACATATCCTAAAATAAAAGATGTCATTTTTCTCCATTCCATCCATAATAGGAAATATATTCTTTTTAATGTTTTTACTGGTATTATACTTGTACATAATATTGGGATTCCTTGTGACATATCTATACATACACAAAATATTATTTGATCAATTTTACTCCCCAGTACTTTTCTTTTCCCTCCCCTCTTCCCTCCTCTTTTTCCTGTTCTTCTATTACACTTGCCTTACTTCTATTTGTTTTTAATTGGTGTATTATAATTATACATAAAATGGGATTTATTGTGATATATTTATATATGCATATATCATAATTTGTTCAATTTCATTAAATTCCAGTAGCCAACAAGATTTATCAAAGAACTTGACAAACTCATTCTAAATCTTGTATACAGTACACCTTCTTTACAATCATTTTCCTCTCTATGGTTTGACTTATACATAGTTACCTGTGGTCCAAGAATATTAAAGGGAAGATTCCATAAACAAAAAATTTACAAATTTTGAATCACTTTATTACAGTATATTTACATAATTGTTCTATCATTATTAGTTATTTTTAAAACTTTACTGTGCCTAACACATTAATTGAACTTTTTCATAGGTATGTATGTATTGGAAAGCATAGTCTGTATATACATATATGTGTGTATGTGTATACACACATATACACATACACACGCGTTTGGATACCAACTGGGATTCCACTGGGGGCTTTGGAACATATAAATATGGAAAACATATCAAAGAGGAAAAACTAAAATAATACCAAGACTATTTTGGAAAATTGAAAGAATTATTTTCCTACCAGTTATCAAGTTTCATGATAAAGCTATAATAACTAAAAGAATGTCTTGAAAGATAGGATCATAATAATATTGTCCAAATAAAGAAACAGACCAAAAGGGGAAAAAGGGATAAAATGATGCATTGGGCATTGTTATATTAACATAAAAGGATTTCAAATTTGTGGGGGCCAGGTGGTATTGAGAGGTTTAATTTTCCAGATTTAGAAATAAAATATGTAATTCACATTATAAAATGAAACACAACTAAATAAAGACTATATTCAGTTTTTAAAAAGTAAAGCTATGAGATATAAGTGTAGTCTGTTAGCCTTACTATCTCTGAATATAAAAAGATATTTGAACAAAGAAATAAAGGAAAGGGGCTGGGGATGTGGCTCAAGTGGTAGCACGCTCCCCTGGCATTCATGCGGCCCGGGTTCGACCCTCAGCACCACATACAAACAATGATGTTGTGTCCACCGAAAACTAGAAAATAAATATTAAAAAAATTCTCTTTCTCTCTCTCTCTCTCTCACTCTTTCTTAAAAAAAAAGAAATAAAGGAAAGTTTAAAACAATAAACAGAGGGTATTGTCACAAATGAAAAACAAATACATTGAATCACAGCATAATTAAATAAGACTGTACACTGTATTTTATTGTACAAATAAGACGCTGTAATAGGCAGGTCCACTTTTATTGGGTTCTCTTAAAGTTCATGACTTTGGTTAATCCCCTCCCATGAAGTAACTCATCTACAACCAACAGAATGCCTCAACCTTGACAGCATGTCATTTCCATAACTAGATTTCAAAGGTGCTGATTATCATCTTACCTGCACACTCTCTCTCCCTTGCTTGCTCCAATGAAGCAAGTTGCCAGGTTTTGCCTCTCTAACAGTCAGGAAGTAAAGCTCTTGATTCCTCTCAAAAGGATCTCAATGCTACCCAAACCACATAAATGAGCTCAGCAGCTATCATCTTCAGCTGATCCTTCTAATGAGCCTGTGTCCTGGGTGACATCCTGATTGCATCTTTATGAAAGACCCTGAAGCAGAGGACTCACCAAGCCATCTCCAGATTCTCAACTCACTGAAACTGTGAGATAATACATGTGTGTTGTTTTAGGCTGCTCTGTTTCTGGTAATTTGCTTCACAGCAGTAGATAAACTAATACAGACAATGAGTCAGAGAAAACAACTCATTACCACACATACTACAGTCAAAGGTTTAGCACCAAGATTACATAAGAAACTCCTGTACATGAAGATAAAATGCTATTCTAAAAACATAAGTGGACCAATGAAATGATCAGACAATTCCTAAAACAGAGAATTCCATTGATAATAAACACATGAGAAAGTGGCTAGCCTCACTAGTATTGAAGAAACAAACATTTAAAAAAATAAATATTTTACAACAATTATTTGATTGACAAAACCTTAAACAGTCTGACAAAATCAAATTCAGCCTGGGTGTGAGGGAATGAGAACTGATATCCACTGCTGGTAAAAGTATCAATGGTCACAACTGTTCTGAAAAGCATAGAAATTAAAAGATACATACATTTTCATTTCTAAGTATATGCTCAGGAAAATAGGAGCAGGGATATTTATTCTGGCATTTTTTGCTGTAGTGAAAAATAGGAAATTCCCCTAGTGTTTATCAATGTTGGAATAGTAGAGTCACGCTTTGCAGTTATAAGAAAATAAAATAAATAAGTTAGATCTATAATATTTAGATAGAAGGAACAAAGCCAGGTAAAGTTCATGATACATGGCATAATATTATGTATGAAATTTTAAAGAACCATTCAAAATAACACTGATTAAATAGTATAATATGTAACAATGTTTTAAAATAATACTTATGCAGATTAAATAATCTTTAAATTGTATGTTTAGTTTTAACCAACTTTATAAAAATATGAGAATAGCTGCATCCACAAATTTCAACAATATTACCTCTTTTCCCATGTATTTCTTTGTTCTCTTTCCCAAAATAACCTCTTTGATATAACCATTTTAATTTTGATTGGTTTTATTATTGGTAAAGGGAAAAAAACTCATTGTGATCATCACCTTTGGAAAGGAATAGAATAATGGTCCTGGAGAGAAAATAGGTTTAATTATTTAATTTTTATAGCTGTTTTTATTTTATTCCTTCAAGTTCATGATAATTATCTATACAATATGTAAACATATTTAGATTTTGGATGGTAGTTGTTATCCAGGGTTTTTTTGTGAGGTATTATTTTTCATAATAAAAATAGTATTAGAGATAAATTTCTTCTATGTAGCACTTATTTTCTTCATTGCAATGATTGATGCAAGCCACTGTGATATTTCCAGGAAAGTGCCTAAAATAATATGTGACAACATTTCTGAGGGCTGTGAGTAAAATCTTATATATCACATGTCAGGCTGGAAAGGTGGTACGTGAGTATTTGCTATTTTAACATTAAGTTGGTCATTTTCTTTACACAAACAGATTGAAAGACAAATAATCCTCACCATCAGTTCTCTTTTACTCGCATTCTCACATTGAACTACTATAACCTGATGAAATGCTGTCATCACTTCCAATCTTAGTGTTGTAAACAATAACTGCTTTTTATTTCTCATGGGTATAGGGCTCAGCTTAGTGATTTCTTAGTTCTTGGCCAGGCTTGTTCACCCATGTGACATCAGGTTTTGGGTTGTCTGGAGACTGCATGATCTAACCTGGCTTCAGTGAGACAGTTAGTACCCAGTCTGCATGTGTCTCATTCTCCACAGGTTAATCCAGACACTGTCCTGCAGTAGAGGCAGGGGTATAAGAAACACAATAGATATTCCCAATTGCTATTTCAAAGCTCACAAGAGTTAACTCACCTATTCAAGACCAGAATCAGTGCAGAAGCATACTACTGGAGTGTAGATACCAGGAGGTATGAAAAACTTGAGGCATTTATACAACCTATCTACCTTCGTACTTAAAATCAGTCATGGTTCCACTTGTGGCTCTTATAATGAGATTTCCCCAGGATGGCCAACTTTGTGACATTATTATTAAATTGGTAACTCTATATTATTCATGGTACAAATAACATTCTTCAGTCAGTCCCTAGATTTCTATATTTCATTTCTCATTTGTCAATAACAGAAGTACTTAGGATGAGTTTACTTCTTTCCACCCTTCTTTTCTACTGCACTAGAGAGCAGGAATCCATAAGTGCTCAAAAATATGACAGCAGTCCAGTCCCATTTTTTATCTTATAGCCTTGGAGGGGAACCAACTGTGATAGAAGTCACCATCCAAAATGTTTTTCCAGGTGCTAGTAGTCCCCAGAATGATGAAGAGGTAGTTTGCTCTTTGGAAGAGATTCAGACTGCAATGTAACAGAGCTTCCAGGGGCTTCTAGACCTTCTGAAGCTAACCTTCTGAACTATCCTCCAGGCAAGTGAGATGCTATCTATACCAGTAAGAGCATCCTTGTTGGTTGGGGAAAAGCCTGGTGAGGACACCTGCTACCATCAAAGTCATGGCTAAAAACATTCTTGACTTATTAAGATCAATTGAAAAATGACATAAACTCTGGTTATTAGAATTCTCAGTGTCCAGTCCTTCCAGTTAATATGTAGTGATTTCTCCTAGTTCTTCTTGAATAACTCTTATCTCAGAAAGCAAGAGTCCTCCACTAGTTCTTCTTGAATAACTCTTATCTCAGAAAGCAAGAGTCCTCCACTGGTCCTCTGCTTTGCTCAAATACTGGAGATGACTTTTGAATCCATTTTTCTTCAGACTTGTAATTTGACTTCAGCTTAACTCATAGTCCTTCCCTGCTACTGGGTCTTAGGGGCTGTCAGAGTAGTTCATCCCTATGAATCTAATTTTGAATCTCATTTATCAGAAATCAGTTATATTCCTTCTTCCCAGACAGTCCAGCTCTCCTTATACAAATTGATTTGCCTCCTGCAGGTGAGATTAGCTCTGACAGCAAAGCAATTCCCTTCTTCTTACAACTTCCTTTGAGCATTACAAATATGCCTAAAAGATGAGTATTTTAAACAAACATTTCTATCACTCCAGTCCTTGCATAAGTCAAGGAAATCAAGCAGCAGGCTTTTGGAAGGTAAGGGCACAACCTTCAGAGAACTGAAAAGGCTTGATTCAGGGTCCTACATTGGTCCCCTTGTAGATATGGCCCCACATTTACACTCAAAAATCTCAGTCCATACTCTGTGCACTAAAAAGCACACATGGTAGGCAATAATATGAACACCTGGAAACAATACACAAACACAATCCTTTCATGAACAACCATTTCATCAGTATTTCAGTCTTTAGCTTGTCCTAGACACAGGGTCAGGCACTAGAGGCATGTAAACAAGCATCACATGGTGCTATTCCTGAACTCTGATAGATTTTTTAGATAGGAATAGCTGTAAAAAAATTTTGCATTTGCCTTCAATATAACTTTTGTAATTTTGCACAAAATATAAACACTTTTTTTCATTTTCAGAGCTTAGAGTTAAGATGGATAATTTTTGTGGAACTCACAAGGTTAAAGCAGATTTTAGGCCTTCTTGACATTCTTTAAATAAAACTGCAGGACAGAATTTATCAGAAGCAGTCCTCATACATATTTGGAAGAGATAACCAAGGTTAGCTGGTTCCTGACTTTTTCTTTTGATATACCTCAGATGTCTGTGATTTTTGCCAAAGTTATAAATGGCCAACAGACTCTTTGCTGAAACACATTTTCCTTATCATGAACTGTAAGTTTTATAACTTCAATGTTGGTAAATTTTATAAATGTCATCTAGACATAGCCATTTTAGAGAAAAAGCAGAACTCAAGTTTAGCAACGATATTTATTTATTTTTTAAATCCTCATTTGTTGTGCCTTTTATAAGTTATATTTCTGGAAGTTCTCCAGGTAAATAATTATTAATTGATGGAATGTTCTTTCAAATGACGTCACAGAACTAAAAGTATTATTAAAACTGTCTTCCCCCTTTTTCTTCCTATTGATGACTTAACTTTGAGTGAGGTTTGAAACTATAGAGAAAATTGGGCATCCACATTTCAGTTTCAGTAATTTGAAACATAAAAATGTTACCAATTTCTGTGATTCATACTCACACCTAAAGAAAGAAAGACAGAGAAATAGAAAGGAGAGAGAGAAAGAAAGAATTGCCTTAGGAGAGTTCATTTGTTCTTTGATGATATTAGAAAACAATAACTTTCCTTCCTACTCACTGGAGTGACTCCTGAAATATGTAAAGAATCCACTATCATTAATTTAAAGTCCTGAGGCACCATTGTCTATTTAAAAGCATATGCCTAACACTTAAGAAGTATGAGGCATTATAAAAGAATGCAAGTCCGAAAGCAGATCCACTTACCAACATTTAAGTAATTGATTTCACACTTACAGATTTGAGAACTAGTATAAATTAGTCACCAATAATTAATACACTTGGTACAATTGATAAAAATGCCTGAACACAGCCAACCATGAGCAACCTTATATGGTCAGGAAGAGCAGTACTATTTATAATGCCAAGCATTAAGTCTGGTCTACATTTTCAGAAAGGGCTTTGAATACATGGTTTAATATATTTCATGTAAAATTCTTTATAAATAAATAGGATTGTTTTCTAGGATGAAAATAAAGCTAATCATTGACTCAATAAACATCCATTTTATGTGGGGTTTTTTTTCTAGCAAACAATAGTAATATTGGGAATTGAGTCATTACCAAGAATGAAATTTTTGTCATTGATTGAAGACATTTGTTTATTACACAAATTTTTTAAAAATAGATCTTCAGTTGAAAGGACAGCGTTCCCAGTCTATCTGAAAATGGACAATTTTCATTAATTACTGGACATGACAGATTCTGCTGGGGGCACGCTGGTCATGAATTCCCTTTGACTCTCAGAGAAGTCAAGTGGCTGCATTCCTTTGTCTGTTTCTCCCCATGAAATCACTGAGTGAAGTCAGAATCCTGAACAGACAGTTATCAAGAACCTTAAATGCTAGGAGTGAAAAAAAAAACTGGTGTTGTGAGCATCCACATCTTTCCTGCTTTCTATAAATGCCTGACTGATTCCCATGTGCATACATGGAAGGAAAATAAGCAATAGGGATTTTCAAATATATTTGGTAGAAATAATGTTTCCGGTTAATTATTCATTTATATCCCCCCATGGCTTTTAAATTAATTTAATTTTATTTATTTTGTCACATGGATTTATACAGGGATTCTATTGCCACATTTTATTTTTAAAATAGCAAAATTAACTAAGGCCTCTAATACCAGCCCCTTCATACTGTATGTTTCTTTGAATCCTTTTGTGTATGGTAGGCATGCAAGGGTACGTGGTCTATGTGGATGTGTTCATGTACTTCTTAAAACAGAAGTCTAGAGTTTCCACATAGGTTGGCCATGTCCATTACCTCTTCCATGAATTCTCTATCTGGAATTCAAGTGAAGAACATTTGGACTTATAAATATATAGGTATTTTTTAAAATATGAATTGTTTCATATGGTTGTATCATTGTACCAGTCACTTAAAAAAGCTTTAGTGATCCTTTTTTTTTTTTGTTAGAACATATAAAGCCACTGATTTTTATTTAACTGCTGGATGGGTGTTCCATAGAGGAGATTTAACAGGTTTTATTTAACTGTTCCCTGTGGGTGCCTCTTTGCACATGAGATTTTTCTAGCATAATCAGAAGTAGAATTGTTCAGTCAAAGAGATACATATTTTAATTCTAATTTCAAAGAAATTCTGCCAAATTCTCCTTCAAAATGCTAAATTATTCCCACCAGCCATGCAGAAAAGTTAATGTATCTCCTGTGCTGGCCAACAATGGAGGTTAACAAGTTCTCAAATTTTTGCCAAACTGATGCAAATTGTTGCATCAAATTTGTTTGAAATTCAGGTCCCTGAGTAGCAAGTGCAATTATACATATGTTCCATACAGTTATTGTCCAGTTGCATTTTCTACCTTGAATTTTCTTTCTATGAAACTCAAATGAAAAAATACAGGGATTATGCTGATGTATATTATAGTATTATTTTTACTTGTCTTCTAGTTATATTTTGTAAAAATATTTTCTTTTTTAATTGAAGCAGTTATATATCTTGAATCTCTATTTAATTTGTGTTATAAGTGGTTCTCCCCATTTTGAAACTTTTAAAACTAATAAGGGCATATTTTATAATATAAAATTTCAAAACCATATGATTTAAATGTATCTGTTTTCCTTACAGCACTGCCAGACTTTTTCAAAAGTTATAAACATACTCTTTCATTACTGTTAGGGTTCCTTTTATATATTTAGATGTTAAATCATCTGGAATAAGTTTTGTGAATGGTAGAGGGGAGACGGGATTCCAACTTTTTTCTCCAGATGGAAAACCTGTTGTCCCCATGTCACTTGGTGAATACTTCATTTCTCCACTAATAGAATATGTCACCTAATAGATACACATGTCCTTAATTTGTCCCATCTAATCATTTAAAAAATGATGCATGCATAAATATCAGGAATTTACTACTGGCAACAATTATGATCTTCAGTCACTTAACAATGTGTCTGTTATGTGTCTATCACACAATTTTAAGACCTGGGAGAGAGCATCAACAAAACAAGCCAAATACCTGCATTCATGCTTTTGTGTTCAACAAAGTGGAGGGGAGAGAATACCACACAGCCAATGGGTATGAAACAACTTATCTGTAAGATGTCAAACTTAAACAGTTTGAACCCAGGGCCTTACAACTGCTAGGAAAGTGCTCTACCACTGGCCTATAGTCCCAGCTCACTGGCCCATTTCTAAATATTCTATTAAAGACAATTAATATGCAAACATCTGAAACTACTGAGAAAGTGTTTGTCAAGCCCTTCTCTTACCTCCAAATTTAAAACATATCTGGGGAAAAGAGGCATAAACAATCAAAATGATATGATATAGCTAGACAAAAAGAATAAGAAAGGAAAGGCAAATTTTTTTCAAATAAATTGAATAAAACCATAAAAATTATGCCAACCCGAGGGACCAGGCCACTGGGATGTGGAAAGATTGTGCTGCTCTGACTGTAGTTATGGAAGTATAAATTAGGGGACACACAAATAAGCTTAGCATTTTTTAAATCATTTTTAATGACATTGTTCATTTCCTTATATTGATTTTACAGAAATGGAAAAAAAAAAAGAAGACATGTCATTGGAGGATTGGCTGGAAAAGTAATCTAGACTGAGTTTTAAGAACACTTTAAATGATTAAGAAGTTGATTACATTATATATATATATATATATATATATATATATATATATATATATATATATAAAGGGAAATTAGCAAAAAAATATGTAAGCATAAGGAGGACACGGTTTCAATGAATCAGTGGTTTTGGAATCCTTGAGGACAGGACTGCCCGAGACAAAAAACCTGGCTTTAACTTCAGAGTTTTCTTTTCCCCTGAGGTGCTCAGTGTCTTTGTGCACCCTTGTAGTTGTGCTCTTTGGTGTTCAGAACTCTCCAGAAATACTAAATACTCTTTTCTACTTCTCAACTTCCATGGACAAACTAAGTAGTTTCTACCATGTATATTATGATTCTAAGGATAATTAATCAACATTGGATTATCACAGGTGGTCTTGGATATATCTCTCCTGTAAAACACATGTGCATTTAACAAATTTGCTGAAGTTGCTTGGGAAATAGAAACCCTTCTTCTCAAAAGTACATGAAAATCTCAGTTACTAGGGTAGCCTGGGAGGAGAGATGCTTTTGTCTCAGGGAGAGCTCCAGTTTCTGTGGTAGCCTTTCAAATGTCTCCCAGCCATCCTACCACTGAGTTTGTTTGTTTATGTAATATCCCTTTCTTAAGTGTGAGCTGGACTTAGTGAGTCATTCATGTCACACAAAGAGGATATGGCAAAGGTGGTGGGATGCCACTTTCAAGATTAAGTTGTGAAAATTGGCTCCCTTTCTTGCTCATCATTAATGTGAGCCAACTACCATGTTTTACTGCTCCATGTTTTACCGCATGAAAAGAACTTCAAGGAGGATCCCAATCAATGAGGGAATCAGTCCTGTGCAGTACCACATGAATGAATTCTCCTCCTGTGAAGCCATAAGCTCACTGCATGGTCACTTGATCACAAACTTGTGAGAAAACAGGAGATAGGTAGAAAACACAGCTAACACACCAGATTCCTGACACATAGACATTTGTGACATAAGAATTAATTTGTTGTTTTGTATCACTTAATTTTGGGTAGTCCTTTCTCCTTCACATACAGTTAATAAAAGCTACCTTGCAGCAAAACATTCTGTGGTTATCATAGGAATCATAGACTCTTGAGATAGAAAGAGACTTTAAAATCAACTAGATCCATGCCACACTGGATGCTTGAGACTCTTCTAATACCCTTCTAATGGTGGTCAAGCACACTTGAACACCTCCCATGATGTGAATAGTTTCACAGAATTAATCACAATTAATTTTCACTTGGGTTTGGAAATTTCTCCAGTAATAGTTACTTGATAATGATGAATTTTCATGTCACTCTGATCAACTCCCATTAATGTTTGCTTCTCAGTAAGGAGAATTATATCATTGGTTAAGACTGATGGGAAAGAGAAAGTAGGTTATGTCAGAAAGGGTCATCACGCCTAATCTAATGACTCTTTCCTTTGTCAAGTTTCCTGTATAAAACATGTCATCTCATAAAACTGAAATGGAAAATGTCAACATAATTGTGCTCTGAGGCCATGATAAAGAGTAAAAAATGGATCATCCCTGCAGTTGTAATAAATACCTACAAATAATTTTTTAATGCAAAACACATCTGATGAATTGCATAGACGTGTCAGTGACTTGACTTCTTAAGGAAGAAAAACTTCACAGTGATAATCCAGCTCATAAAATTACTTTATGAACTGCTCTTTGTTAATAGTAATCATGGGACATCTGCAGCACATCTTGAAATTCCACCACATTTCCCAACTACATTAGTAACAAATTGAAGTCATGCACTCAAATGGGATGAAGCAATCCATTCAATAGCAGCTGCAAGAGACTGGTCAGCTTTAACAGAGTCTAATGATAATTCCACTGGCAAGGACAACTGAAAAATGACTGCATTCCTGGATTACTTAAATGTAGCTGAAGCTATTGATATCTCATTCTTATTCCCTTGAGGCTCACCCCTACACTAGGAAGGCTGCTTATTGCAAACACCTGCTGTTCTCTCACTGTGAGATTTAATTCTGACCCACTCTTAGTAAAAATTGGAATTGCCAGAAGGAAGATAATATTCTGGATGGAAGCTTCAATCAATGTTGGAATCGAAATTGAATGAAAGAAAGTGCCATCTTTCTTTGCAGCTCTATCGGCAAAACTCCAACCCATCCATGTTCTACACTCTCTCCCAGAAATCCCGTACCATTTTAAATATATATATATATATATATATATAGATAGATAGATAGATAGATATAGATATAGATATAGATATAGATATACACACACATACACACACATATATGTGTGTGTGTGTATTTTTTAACTATAGATGGAAACAATACCTTTGTTTTATTTATTTATTTTTATGTGGGGTTAAGAATCAAATCCCATGCTTCATATGTTCTAGGCAAGCGCTCCATCACTGAACCACAACCCCAGCCCTTCCTGCATCATTTTTAAATAGTTCCCCAAAGTGGTAACTCCTAGATAGAATAGCATTATGGCCTGATTATCCTTTCTTATTTTCCTACTCCACTACTAGTGTTTCCTTATACTTATCACCAAAATAAAGTACATGGACTGAAGTCTATTTTGCAGGTTCAGTTGGCCCCAACTTACTAGAGTTGCACCTTTAATTTAAGTATAATTTTTTTCATCTATTCCATTAATTTTCAGTATGTATGTTTTTCACTTTTTGTAAAATTCCCTTTGATTTGCCAACTTTTGATTTAGTCGGTTCTTTATTTCCTTATTTTTTAAGGCGGGAACTAAGGTAATAGACTTGATACCTTTCTTGGTTTGTAAAATGGAATATAAATGCTAAAAAATTACCACTAACTACTACATTTGGGAATCTCAAAATTCTTGATTCTTTTTTTTTAAATTTTCATTCAAATTAAACCACATTTTAATTTCTATTTTGATTTCTTCTTTAAATCATGGATTGCTGGACATATATTAATTACCAAACATTTGTGGATTTTTTCAGAAACCTTAATTAGTTCTGTTTTTTTCTCTAATTTTGACATAAAATATATTTTGAATGATATCAATCCATTTTAATTCACTGAGACTTGTTTTACGGTCAAGAATATTGTCTATCTGGATAAATGTTCTATATCTACTTGAGAAGAATGTGTATTCTGCTGTTTGTGAGAGGGTTCTATAAATGTCATTTAGGTCAACTCTTCTATATTCTTACTAACTTACTGTCTGCTTTGTTTTATTGTTTTCTGAAAGAAATATGTTAAACTCTCTAACTACAATTGTGAATGTTAAAATTTTTCTGCAATTCTGTCAGTTTTCATTTATGTAAGTTCAAATTCTGTTATTAGGATTGTCATGTCCTCTTGAGTAATGACTCTTTCAATTCCTTCCTCTGAAATACTAATATAGCCTCTTCTGTTTTCTTTTGATTAGGATGAGTATGGCATATTTTTCATCCTTTTACTTTTAATTCACATTTTTCATATTAAATTTGTATTTTGTTTCTTTTATGCAGCATACAGTTAAGTCCTGATGAATTTTCAATATGGCACTATTTGCCTATTCTAACACTATTCAAGTATTAGACTCATGTGTGTCTATTGTGATTTCAGTTTTGTTTACATTAAGCCTATTTCCTGTTGAATCTTCTTCACTTTCACACCATCAAAAATTCAAAAAACAGTAAGTGGAATCATCTTCAGAACTGTCAGTATCTTCAAGATGTTACTCCATTGTCTTCCATTTTTCATGGATTCTAAAGAACATCACGTTTTCTTTACTTCTCTATGTGGAATGTCTCTCTTGCTAGTTTTAAGATATTTCTTTAATGATTTTGAGCAATTTGATTATGTGGTATTTAGGCATGTTTTCTTCATTTTCTATATTGGTACTCATTGAACTTCTTATATCTTTGGTTTTTAAATACACTTCTTTGGGAAAAAAATATCAGTTTTGTGTATTTTAAAAAAAAAAGCCTCCAATTTTGGGAACTCTACTTAAAGTGTATGAGTATGTGCCCTGAAGTTTTTCCATAGTTCTTGGCATTTTATTTTGGAGAGTTTTATTGCCACCTTCTTATTTTCTAACAAATTTTCTGCAATGTTCAGTCTTCCATTAATTGAACATAGTGTAGTTTTCATTTATAGATGTTTTAATTTTTTTATTTTTTATTTGTTCTTTATAGTTATATATGACAGTAGGGTATATTTTGACATATTATACACACATGGAATATAACTTATTCTAACGAGGATCGCATTCTTTTGGTTGTACATAACGTGGAGTCACACTGGTCATGAATTAATATATAAACATAGGAAAGTTATATTGGATTCATCCTAGTGTCTTTCCCATTGCCATCCCCACTCCATTCCCTTCATTCCTATTGGGTCTTTAAAAAATGTTCCCTTACCTATTTATCTTTTTTAATGTATGGGAATTTATTAGATGTCTAAGTCAGCTAATCCAAATATCTTTATCGTTCTAGATCATTTCCACATAATTGATTTTTCTTCTCATCATGAATCTTATTATCTTGTTTTCTTTTATGTCTCATAAAGTTGAGATAGATATCTGGAATTGGCTGGAAACTTCACCATTTTGACTGCTAAATGCTTTTATATTACTATAAATAGGTCTCACTTCTATTCTGGAAGAGAGTTAAACTACTTGGAAACATTTGGTTCTTTAGGGTCTATCATTTATAGTTAATTGGGTGGACGCATAGTATATTTAGTTCAGGGGTAACAATTATCCATTCTTGAGCTCCACTACTGAGTACCTTTTGGGCACTATCTAGCTACTGAATTTGAGGTTTCCAGTATAGTTAGTTGATACAGCCATTATCCCTAGCCCTGCATGAGTTCCAGGCAATGTTCATTCTAATCCTTGCCGTGATTCTTTCCCTACACTTGGGTAATTTCCTTACCAGTATGTGCTGATTAGTGCTCTGCTAAATGCTGAAGGAAACCCCTCAGCATATCTCAGGAGTTCTATTTCTATTCAGCCCTTTCCTTTCTAAAGCGTTGTAGTAAGAACTGTAGCAAATTTGTTCTCTCTTCACAGCTCATAGAATCTGCTGGACCCTCCCTAGAAGTCCCTTCTCTGTGACAAGGAAATTCCTCCATATCATAAGCCGAGGCCATTACAGGGCTTGTAGACTTCACTTTGTATATCTTGGATAATACAATTCATGGGCATTTGATGTAAAACATCTTAACAACTATAGTTCATGTATTTTGTCCAATTGTTGTATAGTTTCAGATGGAAAGAAAAATCTGGTCCCTATTTCCATCATTGCTGGAATCAGAAGTGCCCTGTAACTCTTTATTAAAATTTAATAAATTGGTAAACCGAAACAGAGAAGTATCTTGCTTAAGGTTACACTATTAAGTGGTGAGATCAGAATTGAAACATAGATTTTCAGATTCCAGAGCACTCATTCTTGACCACTGCTCTCTACTGTTTATGTAAATCACATTCCAGTACTTACTTCCTCATTAGCACTCAATGAATACTATTTATTTGTGTTTTATTGATAATAAGAAAGTTATTTACATGAAGTAAAAATTTATGTAAAATTTTATATAAATAAAAAATATATAAAGAAAACCAAAAGTTTTCTTTTAAAGTCAAATTACACATGGGCAAGGGACTCTAGATCACATAAAATAATTACATTAAAGTCAAAAGTATTTTAGTATATATATTAAGTAGATGTTTCAAATAGCTAAATTTGAGCAAGAAAATATGACTAGAAATCCACAGTTCATTCAGATTAGGCTTTAAGACATTCTATTCTGGAACAATTTGGAACAATTTATTTGGGATTTCCAATAATTGTGAATCAGATATGCATGCACACATTGGTAAGAATATTCTCCAATGAGAATTTTCCTAACAGCCATGATTTGGACTTTATCAAGCCTGCTTCGTAGGAAATATTATTAACTCAAGTTCTAAATATCGTGCAAAGGAATAGCCTAGATTATTATGTAAAAGTTGTATCAGCATTTAAGGAAGAAAATGAAGATAGATATTACCAATAATAGTCTATTGTCATATTTGTTTTCATTTTTAAAATGGGTATGTTTGGCATTTTTTTATGTTGGGTATTAAAAGTGTGTATGAGTCTTTATACAAACACACACACACACACACACACACACACTCACACACACACACACACACACACACAGAGAAAGGCTGACAAACCCAGAAGTGACATCTTAAAATTCCTTCCAAACCTATGATTTTACTAATTAATTCTAACCATTTCTCATGGATTATAGTAGCTGCCTCTTTTGGCAGCTGATGAAGTGATATTTATTGCAAACCTTGAAGTGGGAAAAAATACTCAAATAATTTCTCTTTTTCTGCCCAATCTGCCTCCAAGCAACCCAGAGATTAGAATTAATTTGTGTAAAACACCTGACATTGCTCCTGGTATAGAATAGGCGCCTAATGAAAAGTTTCCTAATTTACTATGAATAGAAATTTGAGGTGGGGGGGTAAAAATAGTTCTGAGAAAAAGAGAAAATAAGTTAGCATGAGAGAAAGGAAAAAAGATGTGTGGTAAAGCACTCAGAATAATTTTGCATCCACTCAGAAATAGGAAATGGGTAGGGGGTATAAATAAAGACTGTAAGCAGCCAATTAATTTGGTCTAGACAAGGTCAAGCTAACAACTTATCCAAAGGCCCTATCAGTGAGGAGGTAAACTACCATCTCAATTCATAGGTAAGCTTAACCACCATCGAAATTGACTCTCATGACAGACTTCATTTTCAAGAGGATTTTGAGGTTACTAAAATCAAGAAGGAAAACACAAAACCAAAGGTTTCAACAGGGTGGGGGAAAAGAAGTTCAGGAGAATTATATTTTAAAGCTAAGTATTTCAGAATAAAAGATAAGCCAAGCTTGGAGGATAAACATCCCTACCATTATCATTTTTCCCCATCCTTGGTGGTTTCAGCTAATTCCAGCAATTTTATATTAATTTACATATCAATATTTTAAATTTTTAAAAAAGTTTGCAATTGAATATTATTGGTAAGAATTGAGTATGTAAAATAATACAACCATTTAATGGAATAGTCACATTTATTATCAATTTTCTACAGTAAACTTAAACTTACCATTGTTTTTTTTCTTTTAAAATAATCTACTTCAAATATATCACCATCTCCCATGGGATTTTCCAACTGAGATTTTTTTTTCTATTGCAATTGTTTAGTAGTTTTATTTCAAGCCAAGTGCATTGGAGTGACTCACATCTCAGGTCCTCTTGCTTTTTCTTCACCCTTTCAGACAACAGAAATATGAAGTGATGTGTTTGTTATCTGCAGCTCCCAGGAGACTCAGGTTCTTACATACTCTAAGTATTTCATCCCAGGCCACAGCAATGTAAATTTTGGAAAGAATTGAGTATCCACTTATGCAAGATATTTCTGTAGTTGCAAAAATTATTCTAGAGAAATTACATTTTTTTCCCTCCTCCTTCTTATCATTTAATAGCATGCTTTGAAGTGTATCCACTTTCTGGGGAGATATGCTCTCTGTCCAATGGCGTTACTGCTAAGAGCTCCCACTGTTCCTTTTCATCAAACTCACATAGACCCTTTTTGTAGACCCATTTTTTTTTATCATATATTTATTTATCTCTGAATTTAAAAATAAATGGTATACAGGGCTGAGTGATTTAGTGAATAAATGATGCGTGGAAATTGCATAGCCATGTACTCTCTTGAATTGTTTCACAAAATTGGTTTAATGAGATGGAGATGACAATTAACTTTTTCCAATTATCATTTCTCTAATTCAACATTCACTTGCTGAGTGTCAAAGTGAGCTCCACAAATCCTTCAGGGGTCAATAATTAAACAGCATGACCAGAGTTTTAATGATCTCACTTTCTCTTTTTAAAATGAATTTCAACGTTTTTTTCTTCCCATTTCAAAATAATAGGCCAGAGGGCACTGCCTCTTCTTTGCTCCAAAAATGCAAGGGAAACAATACATTTGAGAAATCTGGAGACTTCAAAGAACTTTATTTTAGCCACATGGGAAAGATCAAGACAGTCTAAGACCAGGGCTTTGGGGTCAGGAGAAGTGCAACTAAGTCTCCATTCTTCCCTTCAAACCTATGGGGTATTAGCCATAGCTTTGGCTCTGGTTCATTTTCTATAAAATGGGAGTAATATTAACTATTTTTTTACAGAGTTGTAATGAGCAACAAATGGATTAACATGCAATGCCTGACAATAAACACCAATTCCTTCTTTTTTTTCTTTTTGATAAATGTCATTCTGTGAGTTTCATTCTTATTACCTGTAAAAGGTAGAGAAGTCAGAGTTGTATCAGTATTTATCAGGCAGGATGTATGGCTTGGGATGGTGTATGGACTATATCTACCATTATAAGGAGTCTTGTCCTCTCTGAGCAGATTTTTTCCAAGGGACTTTCATAGTTCAACTTATTTTTTCTCAATCCATTACAGTCCTCTGGACAACAAACTGTCCTGGGATATATAAATAAATTAGAGGAATATTTGATAGCGTATCTAAAGCTCAGCAGATTCTTCAACTCTGCTAGCCTACCCTCATACGTAGCAGGCTCTGATTCAACTCTACTTCTGTTTTCTACATGTCCTAAAATCACATCTTATTCCTCCTACTCTGTGATATCCAACATTTTAATCCACAAGTGATCATCACTAAAAAATAATTTGTGCATGCCATCATTAAGAAGTATGTATTTATAAATGATAGGTATGCACCTCTATACTAATACTGTCCTCATATTTTAAAATATGAATAAAAGTAAATGAAAATAGAAGTTGTAACATATTCTTGACATGTTACAATAGGTCACCTTGCACATTCCTTGGTGTGCATTCCATTTCAGACAGGAAGTTTTTCCTGTTGGAACTTGTGTGGTGGCGGGGAATGCATGAGACAGAGTAGGTGATGCTGCAGACTAGCACTGCTTTGTTAGAACTTTGTTGCAAGGGCTGTAAGTTGGCCATATTTACGGTGTGGCAGATTCTTCTACTCTCGTTCTTGGAAGCAGCCAAATCAGGCTTTTTTTCTTTGCCAACAAGAACTGAAGGAAACTGGACTCTTGTCTGAATGCCAGTCTACCCTTTTGCTAGCTTTATGCTTTTGTAACCAAACATTACCCTGTGTCCTTTGAGAAGATAAAACTGGCTTGAATCCTCACATTGAGTTCTGAGCAAATTTTCATACCCTCTTTAAGATTTCTGTAATTTCCATGGAAGGTTTACATCCCCCATGGTTACCTCTTCCTCTGCTTTTTTACCCCTTTGAAATTCTCTATCTTGTTTACTTTGTGCTACTCTTCTGAAATTCTCTCAATCAAATTTTAAAAAGAGCTAGGAGGTAGCTCAGAAGTACAGAGCAGGAGGTCCTGGGTTCAATCACCAATACAAAAAAAATTATCCTTTCAAAATTCATTCTCCATTCATAACTCAATGTCTTCAGCAAATTTTTCAAAAAGGTGAATTCCAGGATAAGAGATTAATACCAGAGATGTATAATAGTACTTCAATAACAGTTGCTTAACTTTGTGTCATGACACCATGGTATCATTATGAGTTGTGAAGTATGAGGTGAGTTCTTGATTCCCAACAGTATGCACAATATTGATTGTGTGTTTATTACCATAAAATCATTTTTATTTTTTGAGTTGCAATATAAATTCTAGAATAGAAGAGAAAGTGGTATAATTACAACAAGTGTCTTGGGAATTGTGCATAATTTTTTGGTCCATCCCTGAGGGTGCATCTCATATATGAACATCAGCTAACCGTAAAGCTTCTGCATGGATATTTTGAGTCTCATTTCTTTAGACCAGAGGATGTCCAGTGTGAGACACATAATCAAGGAGCAAGCAAGATGATTCAATGAGGCAAAAGAAAGTATTACAATTTATATTTTATTATTATTAATTTATTTGCTGGAGATTGAATCTTAATTTATTATACTGGAGATTGAATCTTGAGTTATTGAATTATATCCCCAGCATTTTTTTCCCCTTTATTTTCTATTTTGAGACAGTGTCTTGCTAAGTTTCCCAGGCTAGGCTCAAACCTGTGACCCTCAAAAATATAAATAAATCTAAGTTGGAATTCTAGAAAGAAAAAATAAATCTACAAGAAGGCAGGAAAAAGAAAATGGAGAAACAAATGAACATATTGGGTGAGATTTTGTAGATGCCTAGAAGATTTTGTAGACGTCTTAGAAGAAAGGTATATATAAAATGTCCAAATCAGTAATTTAAGTTCCCACTACAAGACAGACAAAGAATAAAACAAACTATAAAGTGGAAAATAAAAGACCTACTGTATTAATAATCATACTAACTGTTAATGGTTTAAGTATACCAATTAAAGATAGAAAAGACAGATCACACATTCTATTCATGCACCCATGGGACATACAGCAATATAGACCATACCTTGGGTCTTAACAAAAAGCTCAACAAACTTGAAAGAATGAAATTATGTACAATGTGTTCTCCAAACAAACTGGAATCAAACTAAATGTCATTAGCAGAAAGATAACAGGAAAATTTCTGAACATTTGGAGACTAAGCAGTACATTTTTCACATAGCCTATTGGTCAAAGAGAAAGATGATATTTTTTTTAAAATACCCTAAGTAAAATGAAAAGGGAAATATAATATGTCAAAAATTATGGACGACAGCTAATACAGAGCTCAAAGAAAAATTTTAGTACTATATGCATGCCTTAGAAGAAAGGTATGCATAAAATGTCCAAATCAGTAATTTAAGTTCACACTACAAGAATGTAGGTGATGAAGAATAAATCAAACCTAAATCAAGTAGAAGGAAGAAAATAATAAAGATAAGAAGAGAAATCAATAAAATAGAAAAAGAACAGGAGAACTCAAGGAAACAAAGGGCTATTTTTTTAAAGGATCCAAAAAAAAAATTGACAAACCCCTAACAACACTGATGAAGAAAGAAAAAAGAAAAAGAAAGCAAACACAAAGGACCAATATGAATAAACAGGTGATATCACTATAGACCCTGCAGGCATTAAAAGAATAATAAGGGAATTATGAACAATCCTAACACAAAAATGTGAAAACTTAGATAAAATAAATCAATTCTCAATTCCTAAAAAAAAGCTAAAAAATCTCACTCAATATGAAATGGATAATTCTCTACAGTTATAAAGAATATTGAATTCACAATTTTAAAATTCTTATAATAGAAATCTTTAGGCCCAGTAGGCCTTACTACAGAATGCTAGCAAAATTTAAAGAATTTACACCAATCCTGTGCAGTCTCTTTCAGAAAATGGAAAGGAACTATTTCCAGTTCATTTATAAGGCTAATGTTATCCTTATATCAAAATCAGGTGGAGAATTTTTTGAAAGAGAAAGTTATAGACAAATATCTCTCCTGAATATAGACATAAAACTCCTTAACAAAATATTCATCAATGGATTCAGCAATGTTAAACAAAATCATAAACATGGACAATGCTATTTATTCCAGGGTTGCAAGGGTAGTTCAATGTTTGGAAAATTTTACCTACTAAAGTCCTACAGATAACATTATACTTACTAATAAAAAGACTAAACTCTTCCTCCCAAGATCAGGAACAGGGTATGTGTGTCATCTGCTCTTTTCCTTCTTATTCAACATTGTGCTGGAAATTATAGCCAGTTCAACCCAGCAAGCAAAGTAAATTAAAGACATATAGATATGAAATAATGAGCAAAATTTTCCTTATTTGCAAATGACATAATGGTTCTGTAGAACATCACAAATAACCTATACAAAAGTAGGCTAAAGAATTGAAATCAGTAAGGTCATAGATATAAGATAAATACATAAAAATTCATTGTATTTATCTACCACCAAGAAACACATGGCACCAAAATTAAAAATATAATGGCACTTATAATTGCTCAAAAAATGAAATACATGAAAGTGAATAAAACATTCAGGACTCATAAGCTAAAACTTTATGATTAAAGATCTAACTAAACATCTATATCATGTTCACAAATTGGCAGATTCAATTTAGTAAAGACATCTAAATGTAAATTCTCCCCAAGTTTATATACAAGTTTTGCGCAATTCTTATCAAAATTTTAGCACATTTTTGGAGATATAATCATGACTATTCTACAAAGTATATGGAAAGGCCAAGTAAATATGAGGAATTGGTACCCTTGATTTCAGGAATTTTCATATAATTATAATTAAATTGACCAAGGGATAGACACATAGATCAATGGCACAAAATAGAAAATCCAGAAATAAATCCACACAAATAAAACCAACTTATTTTTCAAAAACCTTGCAAACAATTCAGTGGAGGAAAAAATAGTTTTTTTGACAAATGGCAAAGTGGCATTGAAATAATTGGAGATCCATAAGGCCAAGAGGAAAAAAAGAAAGAAAAAAACAAAATAACTCCAACCTAAACCTAACACTTTCCCCTAAAATTAACACAAAATTGATCACAGACTTAAGCATAACATGTAAATCTACAAAATTTTACAATCAAAGGAGAAAATCTTTGGAACCCAGAGCTAGGCAAGGTATTCTCACAATTGGCATTAAAAAACATGATACAAAAAAGGAAAAATGCCTAAATTGGATTTCATCTAACTTAAAAACTTTTTCCTGTGAAAGATTTCCTTTGAAGAATAGAATAGAGAAAGAAGATTGAGGGAGGCAGATGGGGGATGGAGAGGGAAAGATAATAGGGTATGAAATTGACTAAATTATGTTATGTATATGTATAAATATATCACAATGGATCCTGATTTTAAGTATCATTATAATGCACCAAGTTTTTTTAAAAAAAATAAATGGAAGGGAGATCAGAAGAACAGAGAAAAGGATTGAGAAAGGGAGGGACAGGGGGAGTACTGTGGAATAAAATGCAGCAATTACATTATGTGCATGTATAAATGTCACAATTTACTAAGAATGTTATGATAAAGGCAAAAAAATATTTCTTTTAAAAGAATGAAAAGACAATTGATAGAACAAGATAAAATATTTACAAACCATATATCTGAAAAAGGACTAGTATCTAGAATGTATATCAAGAACAATCAAAACTCAGCAATAAAAGAGGAAGCAATGCAATTGGAACATGGTCAAATGACATGAAGCTCTTTCACCAAAGAGGATATGCAGATGAAATATAGGTTCAGAAGAAAAAAGATGTTCAACATTATAACCCCAATAAGATATCACTACATTTATATACCCTGGAGATTAATGCTGTGTCTGAGGTGCACATTGTAAAGATTTTCTCCCATTCTGTAGGCTCTCTCTTCATGTTGTTGATTGTTTCTTTTGCTGAGAAGAAGCTTGTAAGTTTGACTCCATCACATTTATTGATTCTTTATTTTACTTCTTGCACGATAAGAGTCTTGTTAAGGAAATCAGTTTCTAAGCCAACAAGGTGAAGATTTGGGTCTACTTTTTTTTTATGCTATTAAGGCACAAAGTCTCTTTTCAAGTGCCTAAGTCTTAGATCCACTTTGGGTTGAGCTTTGTGCAGGGTAAGAGATATGGGTTTAATTTGTTAAAGAGTCTATCTTTTCTCCAGGGAATGATTTTGACACTTTTGTCTAGCATGAGATAACTACATTTATGTGGGTTTGCTTCTGTATCTTCTATTCTGTATCATTGATCTACATTATCTGTTTGGTGCCAATACCATGTCATTTTTGTTACTATGGCTCTGTAGTATAGTTTAAGGTCTGGTATTATGATGCTTCACTTTTCTTTACCACATGTACCTCAGACAAAACATTAATCTCCAAGATACATTAAGAACTAAAAAACTCAACACCAAAATCAAATAACCCAATCAATAAATGAGCTAAGGAACCAAGCAGATACTTCACAAAAGACAAAATACAATCAATCAATAAATATATGAAAAAAAGTTCATCATCTCTAGCAATTTGAGAAATGCAAATCAAAACTACTCTAAGATTTCATCTCACTCCAGTCAGAATGGCAATTATCAAGAATATAAGCAACAATAAATGTTGGCAAGGATGTGGGGGGGGAAGTATATTCATACACTGCTGGTGGGACTGTAAATTGATGTAACCATTATGGAAAGCAGCATGGAGATTCTTCAGAAAACTTGGAAGGGAACCACCATCTGACCCACTTATCCCACTTCTTTGTTTATGACCAAAGGACTTAAAATCGACATACCATAGTAACACAGCCACATTAATGTTTATAGCAGCTCCACTCACAATAGCCAAAGTATGGAATCAAACTAGATTCCCCTCAACAGAGGAATGGATAAAGAAAATGTGGTATATATAAACAATGGAGCATGACTCAGTTTTAAAGAAGAATGAAATTATGGTATTTGCAGGTAAATGGATGGAGTTGGAGAATATCATGCTCAGTGAAAAAAGCCATTCCCAAAAAATCAAAGTCTGAGTGTTTTCTCTGATATGCAGATGCTAATTCATAATAAGGGAGGAACTAGGGAAGAATAGAGTTACTCTGGATTAGGCAGAGGGGAGTGAAAGGAGAGTAGGGGAATTGGGGTAGGAAGGATAGTAAAATGAATCAGACAATATTACCCAATGGACATACATGATTACATGACCCTTGTAGTTCTACAACATGTACAACTAAAAGAAGAAGTTTTACTCCATTTATATATAATGTGTCAAAATGCATTCTACTGCCATGTATAATTAATTATAACAAACAAAAAATTTTTTAAAAAGATATCACTACATAATAGCTAAAATTTTAAATGTTGTTAATACCAAATGTTGGCAATGCTATAGAGAAATGGGATCACTCAGATGTTGCTGAATGAAATAAAAATGATACAGCAATCTGGAAAAAAACGTTTGTCAGTTTCTTAAAAATGAAACATGCAACTACCATACAACCTTGCAGTTGTATTTCCAGCCATTTATCCTAGAGAAATGAAGATCTACACATAAGAAAAAAAAGTACATAGTTGTTTATAATATCATTCATAATGCAACAACACAAGAAACAAACTAGATGTTCTTCAATAGATGGAGAGTTAAACACTCTTTAATATGTGCACATCATGGAAGAGTAATAATTAAAAAAGTGTGTCAATACATGTAACAACCTAGATGGAGTTCCACTGTGTTACGGTGAGTGAACAAAGCCATTCCCAAAAGATGATAGTCTATATAATTCCATTTGCATAGTTCTCTTTAAAAAAAATGCTGGGAATCAAACCTAGGGGCTTGCACATCCTGAGACAAACATTCATTCTACTATTGAGCTATATCCCCAGTCCTTATTCCACATTTTTTTCTTGAAATGAAAAATATTATAGAAACAGAAAACATATCAGTGGTTGTCAGAGGTCAGGAGGGAGAGGTCACAAGAGGTAAGTGTTTGGGACTACAAAATGACACCAGGTAGGATTCTTGAGAGGATGAATCTTCAGTGTTTTCATTGTGTCAATGACAATATCCTGGGTGTGATAGCATGTTGTTTTTCTAGATGGTACCCTCGAGGTAAATTGAAAAGTGGATACACCAGCATCCCTCTACACTATTTCTGAAAATTGGATATGAATCTACAATTATCTCGAAAATTTAAAAAATATATAGGTGGGTGGGCTAGGGGTGTACTCAGTGGCAGATCACTTGCCTAACATTCACAAAGCCAAGGGTTTAATCCCTAGAAATTGAAATATACATATTTGATATATACATATACATTTCACATATATGTATATTCATACATGTATATATATACATTTTATATATTTCATATACACATACATACATGTATGTATATAAACATGTATGAGGGTATAACTGACATTTAACTGATATGCTTCAAATTTTGCTATTTTTTAAAGTTATTTCTTTGGTTTTCTTTATACTTTAAATAATATACTCATTCCTTAATTTTAATATTTATTCTTTCCAGTGTTCTTAATATTCTTAAATTTCTTCTATATTCAGCTGAGTTATATTCTCAAGTAAAATTTTCAGAAAATCTAGTTGAATTTTTATGCATCAGAAAATGTAATCATTCAAACTCAGAAAGTCAAGGGTCATGTTTTTTCTCATATGTAGAATCTGGAGAAGAAAAAGGAAACAAAAGGTGGGGGACAATCTCATGAAAATTGAAAGTAGACTAATAAAGTAGAGGAAAGGAACAGTGGGGGAAGGAAAAATATTGAAGGATGATATTAGCCATATTATATTGTTATAGTGTGTGCATACACAAATATATAACAATGAACTACACCACTATGTAGAGTTATAATGCACCAACAAAATATATGAAAAACTATCCAAAAGGTCTGGGTATATAGCTCAGTGGTAGAATGCCCCTGGGTTCAATCCCTAGTACCCTGAAAGAATAAATGAATGAATGAATAAGTACCAATCACAGTGCTGGACACATGGTAGATGATTTTAAAAAAAGAAAATAATTACTTTTCCCTTACATTTATGAAACTGATAGCTAGACTGAATATAGAATTCTTAGTTCCAAACATTTTTCTCTTCAAATTTATAAGACATTGCTATTTCATTATTTTTGGCTCTATTGTTACTGATGAGAAGTCTGATATCATTCTCATTCTAATTTCTTAGGAAATCACCATATTAGTGTGTGTTGTTTTCTCTTTGAAAGTTTTTAGGCACTTATTTTCAAAAATTGATTTCAGATATGAATTGTTTTAACTTACCAAGATGTCTGTGAGACTTTGGGGCAACAGATTGTTTTAGTTTAGCAATAGATTGCTATGATTTCTGTGGTTATTTAAACCAGTCCTAAATCCCCCTATTCCAATTTCTATTTTTTTTTCTGGAACTTCTCTGATGTGACTCTTATGCCTCCTCAAATGACCCTTGATGGTTTAAGCTAAGAAAGGACTTGTTAATTTTTCTTTGTTTCCCTGTTTCTCTGAATATTTGTGATTTAGCCTTGGCATTTCATAGTCTCTCCTCAGTTCAGTAGCCAGAGTGAGCAGGGTTTAACATGTCAGATTATGACATTATTCACTCAAACCCTGCATTATCTGGTTCACTTGAGTACAAAACCCTAAGTCCTAAGAATGGCAGATAAAACCTTGCATAAAACCCAAGAACCTCTTTGGCTTCATCTTCCAGGACACTTGGCCTTGCTCATTCAATTCATCTACAGATTCTCTTTGCTTTTTCTCCATCACACCAGACACACACCTGCCTTATAGATTTTTCAAAAACTATTCTGTACTCCTGGAAAACCCTTTCCCCTTGATACTCCTAACCACGGTCCTTCATGCCTCTCATGTCTTTGCTTGTATCCTTATTTTACAATGGTGCTGACCTGGACAGTCCCATTTAATTCCAAATCCTGCTCCTCTCTATTGTTCATAATGAGCCATATTCATTCCCCTGTGCTCTTATCTGTTGCCTAACATATTCTGATTATCTCTAGTTTATTATGTTTGGATTTATTACTGTCTCCTCCTTCTAAAAGGTCAGCCTTTGAAGGATGGAATTTTGTGGCTACTTTGTTCACTAGTATAGTTCAATCACCTAGTATATAGTACCAGGACCAGACACATAAAAGGTATTAAATTAATATTCATGGATTGAATAAATGACTTCATGTCCTGGAAAATTAAATGATTTGTTTTTCTTGCAGCTCTTCAATTAAACATCATATTCTGTGCTTCTATCTAAAATTTACTTGAACTCTTTCTTTTTCTTGAATTGTTTCTTAATTGCTTCCTGTTTCTTACAGTTGCAAAATCATCTCCTATTACTCTGAAAATAATGATTAGATTGTTTCCAAGTTCTTTCTATTTCCTTGAATTTTTCTTAAGACAAAAGGTGAATCCTAATTTCTAATTCATTTAATCACTTTCATTTTAAGTTTTATGGCATTGGGCCATAATCAAGACTTGTCAGTGCCAGGTACTTAAATCAAATTATCTTAAGCTAAGAATTTGTTCTCTTCTTGCTGATGTAATTGAAAAGTCCATGGCTACATCTCTATTTATGGTTGAATCATGGATCTCATTCTCCATCCTTTGGAAAGATACTCACTTGTAGTTGGCAAAATGGCTATCAGAGTCCAAGATTTCTATTCTGTCAGTTTACCAACCCCATTGGAACATGGAGAGTTTTTCCAACAAAAATGCTGATTGGTCTGGCTTGTGTCACATGACTAATTAAAAAAAAAAAACTTGTGGTCAGGTATTTGGGATTCTCTGTTTTTTTCAGATATGGGTCTCATGTTCCCAAGATGCAAAAAGATGAACAACCTCACCTAACCTACATGGTTTGTTTCCCAAAAGAAAAAGATATTTATTGCAGTAAGAAAAAGAGAGGCAAAAATTTTGCCTCATACAATCTCTGTACCTTTAGAGGAAAACAAAAAGTTCTTATTTGTTTTGATCAGACATCTTTAGCTATGATGTTAGATAAAAGTACAAAATAATTTATCTTCAGAGATAGCCGCCTGAATACAAATAATTCACTATTTATTAATCATTTTTTAAACTAGTAGAAGTCTCATTAGACTCTTATCTGGGCAGTTATTTATGGCTCAGTGGAGTCATCAGGATTCCATTAGCTGTGTGACTCAATTTGCATAGTGTACCATAAATACCACTTGCTGAATGAGATTAAATTCATATGATTAGATGTTCAAAACATCAATTCTCATTTCTTTCAACCCATGTGAAGCCAAATTTTTACTGAAAAATCAACAATACCTACATTGCTAAAAATGCCAGGAAGGAAAAAACACTATAATTAATTCATTTTATAAAGGTGTAGGAGCAAAGCAAGAAACATATAATAATAACATGACAGTAATACTTATCCTAATAATAATTTTGCTGTTGAATATCCTTAAGTATTTCCAAATATTTTCACTTAACATCATAGAATCACTTGGTATTTGAGCTCATAAAATTAGATATATATGATTATGCCAATTTACAGAATGAGAAAAATGAAGTCATTGTAGGCAAATATGACATTTATATATACAACCACATAGCTTTTATCACATTATATTAGAAATCTCTGTTTATGTTAGGATTGGGAATTACATGAGGTCAGATATCTTATATTATTTATTATTATTATTTTTTTTTATTTCCAGGCCCCAGCTAGTGTTTGGACAAACCAACAAACAAAAATCCTCCCAAGTATAATTCAGTTGCCTATGGTCACAAAGCTAAGTCACATATGGTAAAAACCAAGTTCTTGTTCTTTTCAATTGAAATGCTTTTCAGTCCATGGATCGAGCAGCAGAGGTTAAGTAGACAGAAGTGGTCCCCCTGTAGAGGCTATCAGTGACCTTTTTGAGATCCAGTAGGCAGGGAACCTGGAGAACTAATATTCTGACTTTATCCTTTGCTTTCCTCCCATCTCATCCTAATGTACCCTGTGGCTAACTAAGACCAAACAGAAAACTACTCCTATTGATGAATCCATTCTGATTTGTGTTCCAGAGACCAGGTCAGACAGCAGGGAAGAGAAGAATGGGATGGCTCTGGAGGGATCAAATCCTACCTAGTCCAATCCTTAAGAGACAGTGAAAATCATCTTACCTACTTAGCCTACACTTGACTGCTGACTGAGGAAGCTGATTTGCTCATAGGAATTGGTATGCTAACAGAACTGCTGCCATTCTTTGGAATAGGAGCTTGTTTTTGTCAAGAAGCATAAACAGATGGGATCCATGGTTTTACTCATCACTTATGCTGTGTGCAGCTGTAAATTATGGCTACTGTCCTGGGTTCCAGAGGGTTGCAGGCAAGAGTTTGTATCCAAGATCTTCCAGAAAACAACTGGCGTACTCTTTATACAGTGAATACAAGCTCAATCTATCCACACTGCAAGTTTCAAAGCATATTCTTCATTAATTGAATGTGACAGTGCATTTACCCCTTTTTGTGGGGAGAGAACAAAATACTGATTCAAAGATTGTTCTGACTCTGAACTCCAAACAGCACATACAACAGAAGCCAGTAAATCAGTTGGGTCTATTTCTTTATGAATAGACTCCTCTGTGTGGTGTGTCACAGAAAGTCCTACTTGCAAAGTCTCCACGTTGCTCATACTGGCTAAGCCAGCACTAGTCTTCCCTTTTAACTTAGTTGGCATGGCTTATTCCTCTTGGGCCATAACAATCTCAGCTGAATCATGCAACTTGTACACACAGGATATTAAGGAAATGACCTGAATAAGTCTTTTGCAAGTAAAGGGCCAGACTCAGGCATCTGGTCTACAAACTGATGAGCCACATCTGGTTCTATCATTGTCTGACTGTGGTGAGCTCAATAACCCTCTGTAATTTGGTATTTCCATCTAGGTAAGAGGACATTTGGGGCTTTGGGTATAGCTTATTGGTAGAAAATACAGGTAGCATGCATGAGACCCTTGATTTGATACCCAGCACCAAAAAAAAAAAAAAAAAAAAGAGAGAGACATTTAATTTCTCCTCTTCTTCAAAATCTTGAAATCCCTAAGGCACTCCCTAATTATAAAATACTATAATCATATAATATATAACTGTCAAACATATTAAATATCTAGAAAGATATATACTTGCCTTTATTTTCTGCAGAATAGGTCATGAGGTTTGAGAGGGAGCATGTCCTAACTAGAATAGAGAAAAGATGTTTTCATTTCAACCTATTATGAAAAGTAAAGTGAAAATTGAAAATTCATACACTGAGTTTATGATTCAGATTTCTTGTGTGAGAAATGGGGATGGTGAGATATTTACCTCCAGAGTTTTTTCTGGAATAAAAGAAAAGAATAAGCAATCAAAAAATGTCAAATGTCATAAAAATGAAACTTGCTCCTAAGGTTAGTTTAGGTAGTGAGTCATTATGTTTGCTACGTCAATTTATTTTCATATTACATAAATAGTGTTTTGTTAGTCTTGACTAAAGTTAGAGTCAGAATCCCAATCTGTGGAAATGGAATTTTTTAGGGTTTCTCAAGAGAACAAATGAAAGTCATAATTTGAATGACTTTGGTCAAATGGAAGCAAACCCTGGGCTGGAAAGGAAACATGAAAGAATTGATTACAAACAGTAATAAATCTGTTCAAAATATGGTTAGATTTGAGTTTAATAGTTTGGGATCTTTGTACTCATATCATTTATCTATTCCCACAACAATGCTGTGTTGGAAGCTACCCCCAAACTCTGGTTTAGAACATTGATGCTTGTGACTATGTGGATCAACAGGAGAAGGCCTTTGGTACTAAATGAACACACCCAGATGTCTGCAATCAGTTGTGGATTGGAAAGCAGCTCTCTTGACCTTGTCTGGCTCTATGCTGGCCTAGGATGGGTTAAGATGGAATGACAGCTTTTTTTTTCATTGGTTTCTGCATCCCTCTATTAAGAATAGCCAGGGCTGATTTCTCATGGTGCCTAGGCATGGTTGATATTTAAGCTTAGAACTGGCACATTTCACTTTGGCACTATTCTGTTAGTCCCAAGACCAGGCCATATTTTTGAAGTAGGCAGAGATATTCCACTGCTGGATGGGAGAAGCTGCAAAATCACATTGTCAAGGGTGTGAATACTTCTCCCAGAGAATTGCCCCCTGCCCCCATTTTTTTTTGCATTCAGTCTATCACAGAACTCTGTTTGAATTTCCACATGAGAACTCTGGAAGGCTTATAAACATCTGGGAAGCTTCAGAAATTTGGACATTGCTACACCAGCATGCCACTACAACAGGCAAGCCAAATTTGTACTTAGAGGGCTCTATAAGACATGCCAACTATTTTTATGAATGTACAAGTTTGGCTGACATACATTTTCTAATATCTGAAACATCCCACTTGTGCTACTTGAGCAACCAAATCAAATGTAGTAACTAGTGGTGTGACACGCTCCTCACCCACTCTTTTAACAGCACAATAATAAAGTCGATATTTATCTTACCTATTGGATTTGATTTACAGAATAAACCCATGTCACTTCTTGAAAGCTTCCATCTCACTTGTATTTTTAGAAGGAAGAAATTCTTTACATAACCATATTTGGAAATATGTCTTCCAATTAAAAAAACAGTTAAATAGCATATATACTTGAAGTTCTCAATACAAAAAAGTGTCTGTAGGAGGTAGTTATTTACAATTATTTGCTCTTGCAGCTGTAGAATTTTTTTTTTCTTTAAACATGGAGCTCCCAGGAGAAATTCATGTCAATGACAGTAACATCTATTTGTTTAGTCTTTATTAAGAACAAAGAGGTTTTTTTTTTTTTTTTGGTTTTAGGATTTCTCAAAAGAAACAATGAAAGTCATAAATTGAATGACTTTAGTCAAATGGAAGGAAACACTGGATCATTTTTATTTGTTTGTCTGTTTGTTTGTTTATATAAATACCAAGTATGGAGAAAATAGAATTAAAGAATACTATTGGGAAATAACTATAGAAAATATAAAATTATGTAATTAAGAAAACAGTGAATGTAACCCCATTGAAAAGAAAAGAAGAAGCAAAAAAAAAGTGACATCATTTATTGTTTTAGATATTTCAGAATACAGCATAGGTAGATGCTTAGCTAATTCTTACTCCTTAGAGAAGGTTTGAATTGAGAAAATACCGCAGGAATGCATGCAGGAGTCCATAGATCTCTAACCAATCATGAAATGAGAAAATAATTTCAAATGTTATCCTGTAATCTGCAATGTTTTTATTAGATATAGTTGGGCTTTAAAACATCAGAGAATTTTACGTGTAGGAGTTACATGGAAAAACTGTGGTTACTTCAGAATTTCATTAAACAAGTTCAAGTTAGAATTTTTCTTCTCTCAAGTTTTCATCTCTTCAGCTTACTGATTTGCTTTGGAATCCAAAAGCCTGTGCCAATCTCCATGCTCAATGTGGACATTAAAATCTTGTGTAACATGAAGGGGGTGCTGTATTTTGTCAAATGCTTTCTCTGCATCTATTGAGATGATCATATGACTTTTATCTTTGAGTCTATTAATGTGATGAATTACATTTATTGATTTCTGTATGTTGAACCAACCTTACATATTTGGGATGAACCTTACTTGATCTTGGTGCACTATCTTTAGGGATATCAGGAACATATCTCAACATTGTAAAGCTATCTATGTTAAGCCCCAGGCTAACATCATTCTAAATGGAGAAAAATTCAAAGCATTCCCTCTAAAAACTGGAACAAGACAGGGATGCCCTCTTTCGCCATTTCTATTTAACATAGTTCTTGAAACTCTAGCCAGAGCAATTAGATAGATTAAAGAAATTAAAGGGATACAGATAGGAAAAGAAGAACTCAAATTATCACTATTTGCCAATGATATGATTCTATACCTAGAAGACCCCAAAATTCCACCAGAAATCTTCTAGAACTAATAAATGAATTCAGCAAAGTGGCCATAAATCAAAGGCATTCCTGTACATCAGGGACAAATCCTCAGAAAGAGAAAGTAGGAAAACCACTCCATTTATAATAGCCTAAAAAAAACACCTTGGGAATCAACTTAGTGAAAGAACTCTACAATGAAAACTACAGAATGCTAAAGAAAGAAATCAAAGAAGACCTTAGAAGATGAAAAGATCTACCTTGTTCTTGGATAGGCAGAATTAATATTGTCAAGATGACCATACTGCCAAAAGCACTATACATATTCAATGCAATCCCAATCAAAATCCCAATGTTATTCCTCATAGAAATAGAAAAAACAGTCATGAAATTCATCTGGAAAAATAAGAGACCCAGAATAGCCAAAGCAATCCTTAGCAAGAAGATTGATGCTGGGGCATCACTATTCAAGACCTTAAATTATACTACAGAGCAATAGTAACAAAACAGCATGCTATTGGCACCAAAATAGACCTGTAGACCAATGGTACAGAATAGAGGACACAGAGACAAACCTACATAATTACAGTTATGTCATATTAGACAAAGGCATGAAAAACATACATTGGAGAAAAGATAGCCTTTTCAACAAATGGTGTTGGGAAAACTGGAAATCCACATGTAAGAAAATGAAATTAAACCTCTATTTCTCACCATGCACAAAACTCAACCCGAAGTGGATCAAGGACCTAGGAATTAAACCAGAGACCTTGTGCCTAACTGAAGAAAAAGTAGGCCCAAATCTCCATCATGTCATATTAGGCCCCAGCTTCCTTAGTGAGACTCCTATAGTGTAAGAATTAAAATTAAGAATCAATAAATGAGATGGATTCAAACTAAAAAGCTTCTTCTCAGCAAAAGAAACAATCAGTGAGGTGAATAGAGAGCCTACAGAATGGGAAAAAATCTTTAGCCCTCATACATCAGATAGAGCACTAATCTCTAGGATATATAAAGCGTTCAAAAGCCTTAACACCAAAAAACAAATAACCCAATCATTAATGGGACAAGGAACTGAAGAGACACTTCTCAGAAAAGGGTATACAATCAATCAACACTCATATATAAAAAAATGTTCAACATCTCTAGCAATTAGAGAAATGTAAATCAAAACCACTCTAAGATTTCATCTCACTCCAGTCAGAATGGCAGCTATTAAGAATACAAACAATAAGTGTTGGCGAGGACGTTGGGGAAAAGGCACACTCATACATTGCTGGTGGGACTGCAAGTTGGTGCAGCCAATATGGAAAGCAGTACAGAGATTCCTCAGAAAACTTGGAATGGAACCACCATTTGACCCAGCTATCTCACTCCTTGGTCTATACCCAAAGGACTTAAAAACAGCATACTACAGGGTCACAGACACATCAATGTTTATAGCAGCACAATTCACAATAGCTAAATTTTGGAACCAAACTAGATGCCCTTCAATAGTTGAATGAATAAAGAAACCATGGAACATATACACAATGGAATATTATTCAGCAATAAAAGAGAATAAAATCAGGCCATTTGGAGGTAAATGGATGGAGTTGGAGAATATAATGCTAAGTGAAGTTAGCTAATCTCAAGAAACAAATGCCGAATGTTTTCTCTGATATAAGGAGGCTGATTCATAGTGAGGTTGGGAGGGGAAGCATGAGAGGATTAGATGAACTCTAGATATGGCAATGGGGTGGGAGGGGAAGGGAGGGGGATGGGGGTAGAAAAGATGGTGGAATGAGTTAGACATCATTACCCTAAGTACATGTATGAAGACATAAATGGTGTGAATATACTTTGTATACAACCAGAGATATGAAAAAATGTGCTCTATATATGTAATATGAATTGTAATGCATTCTACTGTCATATATTAACAAATTGGAATAAAACATTAATTAATTAAAAAATAAAACTTACACTTTACTCTTAAAAAATCTTGTGCAAACTTAAATTTATGATTTCTGCATTGACTTTTATTTTTCTACCATTTCTGACTATCTATCTTAACAACTTGTTCACTAAAATATTCAGTGGAATATTTCTAACATTTAAAATAATAGTCATTTTAACAATCGATGTTAGAGAATGATGAGTTTGGGGTTCAAATTCTGGTTCCCACATTTCTAATTGCATGATATCAATAAGGTGAGGTTCACTCCCCTCAACTTCATTTTTTAAACTTTAAATTGGAGATAATAATGTTACTTGTCTCATAGGGTATTTGTAAATATACAATGAGGTAGTGTGCATAAAATAAACATGTAAAAAGCACTCTATAAATCATGATAGCCTGAGGTCACAATTTAAAATGCACCAATATTCTAACTCAGGGGAGTTTTTGCTGAGGTATATGGCCAAGATAAAAGAAAAATCTAAAAGATATTAATACTGAAGTAACTCACTGAATAGCCCACTCTGATTACCATAAGGTATGAACCACAATTTGGAAGCCCTGCTCCTGCACCTATAGTTTTCAATCATTGTTTTCTTTCTTTCTTTTTTTTTCTCTCTCTCTCACTCCACAGGTTAAGATAAACTGGCAGCCAAAGATCATCAGATATTTATGGGAAGTGTCCAGTGTGAAAATGGAGACAAAGCAACCAGGAAATAGTAACCAGATGGAAAAACAGACCAGCTATTAGAAGACTTTAAAAATAAACAAAGTAGATTAACATTATGGAATTGCCAGTGAAACCAGGATGCTATGAAAATGACTGTTCAGCAAGTGAAAAAATGTCTTCAAAAGAAAAAAAAAATGATGGCAGAGATGAAAACTGAAACAGAAGTGTTAAGTTAGAAAATTCCACAGAAATTAGAGCAAAAAGATAAAGACATGGAAGACAGTAAAGATAAGACAATTAGAGGACTAATCTACGAGGCTTGCTAACCCAAATATGAAGTCTTCCAGAAGGAGAACATATGAAGAAGTAATCAGAGAAATAATTCTAGAACATTGCCCAGAATTATGAGACATACTTTTCTAAATTAAAAGACCTCACTGAGTGTCCTACATAGTAATTGAATATAACACAAAGTCCAAAAGTCACATAAACTCAGAACACTGGAGGGCAAAGAGGAGGTTCCACAAATTTCCTGAAATAAAACAAAATGAAACGAATAGTTTTCATATGGAGGATCAAAAAAGACAATCAGATTTCTTAAGAGCAATATTGCTAAAAAATAATGAAAGAGAGTAAGCCCTCCAAGTTGCGAGAAAATTTAGTTTCTAAACTAGAAAATTTCAGTTTAGCCAACTTACTAATTAATCACGAAAGGTAGAATAAAGGCATTTTCACACGTGTCAGCTTTCAAACAATTTACTTTCCTGCTTACCTTCTCATGAAGCCACATAGAGATAAAATCCTTGAAAACAAAAGAGTTAAACAAAACAGTTAAGACAAGAATTAAGGGTTCCAACACAGCAACATGGAAAAGTCTGATGGAGTTCTGATGGTGAAGGGGAAACTCCTACAGGCCAGAGTGTGGAACCAGATTGGAGCAGGGCAGAAGTCTCCAAAAAATACCCCTTGAAGAAGAAAAGGTTCAGAAAACACTCAACAAGTCTGCACACATCACAGGAATTTTCAACAACTGAGAATATTATCTGTCTTGAATTAGTGGTAAGTATAAAAACTAGCTGATGAAATGATAAAACAAGGTACTCAGAACAACAACAACAAAAAAACTTTGCAGAGAAGATTAAAACTAAATATAGCAGAGTTGCTTAGCTTGCACTCAACCACTAATATATATAGTAGCAATATAAACATGAACTATTGAGTTCACCAGAGTTAAGTCCATATTCCTGGTAGGATAGGTGGGCAAGGGGAAAAACTGGAGGGGACATTGATAAAAGTAATTTACTTATCTTTAGTGCTGAGATATCAACACAATGAATGGAGTGAATCACTAAGTAAAATATAAACACAGTATTTAATGACATGGGGGCTAAATGCTATAAGAATCAATGGAAATAGTTGAAAGTATTTATGAAGAAAATTGGATGAGCAAAGCTTTGTAGTTATTTGATCCTTTAAAACTAAGTGTTTTTATAATTTGATGACAGTAAAATCTAAATGTTAAAAACATTATTTCTATGAAATTACTTACTGGTTCAGTATTTAAAAAGTGAAGACAAATATTGCTGAAAATGAACAGTTTGATTGGAGCTTTTAACCATGAAGACACATATGGGAACAAACACACACAGAGACACACAAGCACATTTGCACACATATTGTCGTCATCACCATCACCAAGCAACTATTTTCTAGATGTGAAGTATATTCCCCCCCCCCAGTACTGTAGTTCTTTGTCTAACCTTTATCTACAGATTTTATCACACATTCTTGAGAACCCAAACCTGTTAAGCAACTTTACAGAAAAGGCCAGTCAACAAGAAAGCAGTCACCAAACCTCCTTCTGTCTCCTTCCCCTGAAATCAAGTACAAAATAGAATAAACTTTATTACCTAAAAACAACACATTTCTAAATATGGAGCATTTTCATTGGTCTCATTAAAAATTTAATGAAAGTTTTGATTAAATTAGAAATCAGAAATTACATATATACAAAGGGTCAAATAATTTTATAAATTATTCATTGCAACAGTTTAAAGCTCAAATATCAAGTATTAGCAACTTATGATCATGCATGGCCCTTTTTCTGAGTAGCACCTGTCATTGTATGATGAGGATGAAAATCAATTTTCTCACTGTTTAGTGACAAAGAGGGAAGGCATTTCTGAGTGTAGCAGAGCTGGGGCCTTCTGAGAAACTGAGGCAGTGTGAAGACCCTCAAATCCCAATTCTTTCGATCAAGTCAGAAAGATTTCAGACATGTCTTTTCAGAATAACAGGAATGAGTTTATTGAAGGGATATAAAAAGGGAAGGGAGACACTCTCAAGGGAGAGAGTGGGTCCATTCAAAGAGGAAAGAGACGGGGTAGGGGTTATCGCTCAGTGCTCGCCTAGCACACATGAGGCACTGGGTTTGATCCTCCTGCACCATATAAAAATAAAATAGAGGTATTGTGTCTATCTACAAAATATAAATATAAATGTTATATATATATATATAAATGTTTGTTTTATTGGGCATCGCAGAGAAGTTTCCAGAGAGTCCTGCCCAGATCCACCTTTTGACTTTTGACTGACAGTAAGATGACATCTGACTTTCATCCTCACTGTCATGACAATACTAGGTCACCTTGGCCCATGCTGACAGGTTCTAATGGAACTCTTAACCATAAGCTTTTACAGATTTTATAGTTAGGAAGAACTATCCTTATCTCCTAGAATTTCAGGATCTGATCACAAGAGTCTCCTGGATTCGTCCCATGAACATGAACTTGGTCCTGCTTTTCTTCTTCAGTTAACAGGTAATTTTGCTGAGGAATGTGACATATCTGTCATTTAGGCCAGTCAAGGCTGCAGGTAAATTGCTTCTTGGAAATTAAAGCATTGGGGTCAGCAGAGTGGGCTCATTTTATAGAATTATTCTGTGTTTCTACAATCCTCACCTGTCTGTTCCCTAACATGAGAATTAAAATTGAGCAATATATTAGCTTTCTGGGGCTGGGGATGTGGCTCAAGTGGCGCACGGCGCTCGCCTACCATGCGTGCGACCCGGGTTCAATCCTCAGCACCACATACAAACAAAGATGTTGTGTCCGCCGAAAACTAAAAAATAAATATTAAAATTCTCTCTCTCTCTCTCTCTCTCTCTCTCTCTCTCTCTCTCTCTCTCTTTCTCTCTCTCTCTTTAAAATAATATATTAGCTTTCTTATGTGGTTCATTTTTTTAACTATAACACATAAAACCATGTAAGTAACTAAGTGATGAATAAGTGACTCATGGAATATCATACCAACATGGATGGTATTTAACCAAACTTCAACAGTCTCTCAAAACTCAGCATATTTTTTCATGCACAGAAGTGACCTCAGTTATTCTGTAAAGAATAATCATCTTAAGGAGCAAGGCTTCTTTGCATTCATGTCTACAAGGTTCTATGATTATATTATGTCAACAACCCATTTGTATTCTTCTCAATGTCAAGATCTTTGATAAGTAATTAGATCCCAAGGAAGTTGAAAGCAGGATTGCAGGACAATAGAGTCACATACCTGACTGTGTCAGTAATAGATTGCCCAGGTTCTACTTCACTCCAAGGTATGTACCAATGCCCTGGCTACTGGCTAAAATGTACTCTCTGTTACTATAGGTTAGGTATGGAGCCCAGGATTCTCTTACCCAAATAGCTCATAAGCGATGCTGATGCTGGTCTGTGTATCACACATTGAGCAGCAAGGTGCTAAATGATATCAATAGTTTCCTATTTACTAGATTCCTAGGTCATGAAAGAGAGAAATTCAATTATAGACTCCAGTAGATTTCCTGTTACACAGTAGGAACTCAATATATTTAGGGTGACTTTGCTATCTTTGGAAAAGTATGGGGAAAAAGAAACCTCACAAAACAGGTTTTAGCCCTGTAGTCATATTTAATGAGAGCTAGGCAATTATCTATATATGTTTGGTAGTTTTTAAATTTCATTTATGTAAATAATGCTAATAAGAAGTGTTATTTTAATAACTGAGTTTCTCAAGTATTTCTGGAGAAGATTAATTTGCACAGTTACAAATTAGCTCATAGATTTTGGGGGGGGGATATGTATTTTGGAAGGAGTTTCCTTTAGATTTTTCTTTATGATGGATTTCCTGTTCTCAGGTTGTTTTTGTTGAAGCATCATTGTTATGGGTTTGGTTATGAAGTGTCCCCTAAAACTCCTATTAATGCAAAAATATTCACAGGTGAAATTATTTGATTATGAGAGCTGTGACCTGATCAGTCCTTCCTAGTTTGAATAGACTGATTGGGTAGTAACTGTAGGCAGGTGGGCATGGCTAGATGAGGTGGGTCACTGGCCTTGGAAAGTTCATCTTCCTGCTGCCCCTTTTCTCTTCTCTCTGTTTCTGTGGCTGCCAAGAATGAAGCAGCACTCCTCCAACACACCCTTCTGCCATGATGTTCTGCCTCACCTTGGGCCCAAAGCAATGGAATTTTGGCATTGGTGGACTGAGATCTCTGAAACCCTGAACCCCAAATGAAATTTTCTAAGTTGTTCTTATTGGTATTTTGGTCATAGTGAAAAAAAGCTGACAGGGTCCACATTATATTTACTTACCTTTACCTAGTCAAGTCAGATCTTTGTTTTCATGTATAAAATACATCCTGCTTCAAGTATGCTTTCTTGTTTATATAACAGTGGGATTAATTAAGGCCACCTATTTCATATCACAGAAAAATAAATGACACAATTATAAAACAATAAATGCTTACTTATTTTAAGGGTGACAGCATAAATTTCAAGAAATTTAGAGAAGATTTCTTCCTATTAATCAGGGACTGGCAGATTACATGGATCAAATAAAGCCTGCCACATTTTTTTGTAAATAAAGCTTTATTGAGATATAGATATACCCTGTCATTGATCTATAGGCTATGCCTGTTTCAGTCTACCATGGTGGAATTGAGCAGTTGTGATAGAAACCATATGATTTACAAAGCCCGAAATACTTACTGTCTGACTTTTGCCCAAAATGTTTACCTATCCTTGCTGTACAATTAGAGATTATGTTCTTCCTAACACATGAATTTTGAAAGTCATCAGGAGCTAGCATCATAAACTATACCTGGTAAATTTAGAATTACACTGTAGAATGTTGTGAATTTTACCTAGTTTCATTCTGGAAGATGCAGTGGCAACACAGCTTAAAAATCAGTATAGTTTGTTAGAGAAGGAGGATTTTCTCTTCATTGTTTTTATTTACAATCTTATTTTTCTTTTGTTAATCATGACTACAAAAAATGACTGCTTGTGTTTAAAGCAGTTTCTTTGTTCTTTCTATATAGGCAAGAAAATGGGGATATTTTGTGAATATTCATATTAATGATTTGAAAAATTTTACCACAATTTTAAGAAAACCATTTTCCAGGTTATTTTTTTTCTCTTTGTAACATAATCACTGCCATCTGTTGCTCAGTTTAGTTGTTCTTTCTTGCTCTTTGTACATATTTGTACATGTCCATCTGATATTTACTATGCACTAATGGGGGTAATTTATAGTAGAGAAATGCTCATGTTGTTATAAAATATTTCTATTTACTTAATACAAATGTACAAATTGAATTAATTTCAGTAGATTCAGGAGTTTAGTGTCTTTGAGTGAGAGCTAGTACCTTTTGTTATGTCTGCAAAATCCCAGCTCAACATTATTTTTTTTATCTATAAGAATCAGTTTGGCAGGGGCTGTGTTGTGGGTCCGTGGTAGAATGCTTGCCTAACCTGTGTGAGGCATGAGGTTCAATCCTTAGCACCACATAAAAAATAAACAAATTTTTTTTAAAAGTCAGTTTGGCATCACGAAACTGGTTCAACAGTGATGTAGGATTATTTGTTTTTTCAGTCTTTAAAATATGAGGGAAATTGGAATGTAGTGCTTTCTTTTGAGTCATGCTATTTAGTTAGATGAAGAATGAAATTGTCCAAAGCATATTGTTTCATTAATTCTCTTGTTTACTGTAATATCAACATGAATGTAAAGGATGATATTCAAGTGAGAAAAAGCGAAACTTCGTAGTTAGTCTGTAAATCATCACAGATTGACATAGTGAGATCTGCTCTAATTATGTAGCTGCTACAGTAGCATGGGGACTTGTTTTCAATAAACTGCATCATCTCTGCAGTCTGCCTCTCTAGTTACCCTCACAAAGACTTTGAGTACAATTCCTCCTCAAGGAAGCCAGTGTTTCTTCCAGGGAGACCAGGACAAAGTTATTTACATTTTTGGTAAAATAACAGAGAACCAGTAATTTCTTCAAGAACAGAACCCTGGGAAATATGTGAAAAAAAACCCAACCAACCAAAAGACTTTTTCTTAACCTGTTGGCACAGAGTATTCAGAGACAATTAGAGAATCTGTAGGGGTAATGAGCATGAGCAGTTACAAGTGTTTGGTATTTGCTGTTTGCATCTAAATCTGTTAGGATTGGTTGTGGTTGCTTCAGGTAAAAACTCCCAAATTTCAGGAATTCAAACAAGGGAGAAACTTGTTTCTTTCTCTTACAAGAAATGTATATGAGCCAGGTGGGGTGGCACACACCTGTAATCTCAGAAATTTGAGAGGATGAGGTCAGAGGATCTCAAGTTGAAGACCAGCCTGGTGATGAAACCCTGTTCCAAAAAAAAAAAAAAAAGAATAAAAAAGGGATGTAACAGTGGTAGAATGCTACTGGGTTCATTCACAGCACTGACAAATAAATGAATAAATAAATTAGCAAAATCTATGTGATCTGGGGTGGTTTGTGGCTGGGACACCCAATAAATTTCATCTTTCTGCTCTTCTATTCTTTCTCCTTGTTTATGTTTTCAATGTCATCTTATGGTTGGCTGAAGCCAACAAGAAAGAGGAAATGTCTGTGGACAAAGAACATTACTACTCTAAATTAAGGTGGAGTCCTACTACTAATGACACTAGGAGACTGTAACCTGGATGGCAACTAGAAATCTCTTAACAGCCTCTTTGCTGTCCTTTGCAGAGGGACTTTTCTCTACCTCTTCTGTATATTTTAAAGAATTAAATGAATCATTTTAGCTAATGATACAGAGAGTTGGCTCTTTTTCCCTAAAGTAGGATAACAGCAGTGAAATGAGAGAATGCTAATTGGAAGAGAAATTCTAAACTGAAACAAAGTCATGTCAATGTTTATTAACATCCTTGGAAAAATGTTAGTGGATATTTATCTTATTTTATAGGTGTTACCATAGTATTAATGGTGATTGAAATCTTTGCATCAGAAGGGAAGGTACAGAAATGTACAATTTAATTTCAAATTAACCTGGAAGAAGGCAAAAAGGTTTTTTTTCTTCTTTTTAAATGTGAATCCATTCATAGTGTTCAAAAGCATGAAAATGAAACAAAGAATTCTTTAGATTCTGTTGCCTATAACTATAGATATGACAGGAGACCCAAAGTTTGGTGGTTTAATTTGAAGCAAGACACAGAGCTGTGCTGACATTTATTTTTGTAGAACAGAGAAGATACATATCTGGAAAATATACTGACTCATGAAGATTGTTTTGATACTTGTGTGTCTCCATCTCTGTGTGAGGGTTCAGAGACAGCAAGGAGGGAAGTAGGATGAGGTAGACCTACCTGATCAACCCTGAGGCACTGTATCTGCAGTCCTCCCTTCCCAACACCAGTGTTTTCTGAAAATCCAGCTTCTGCAGTGAGTACCTCTCTTTAAACATTTTTGCATCTGAGCTTCCAAATTTTCTTTTCAAAATTGTGTTTAAGGCAATCATCCAGATTTCAATGAAAGCATTTGCTTTAAGTGAAGGATAAAGTAGAACTCTAATGAATATAAGGTCATTTTTCTTATTCTTCAAGAAGAAAAAAAACCACCATTTTTGTAAGGAAACCAATTTGAGAGCTTTATTTCTTTTGTGTGACAGAATTTAGGGAAATACATTGTGCTGTTAAGAAAGGGTTCAAATAAGAAGGGTATGGCTGTCTTCCATGTGCCAGTGATAATTTTAAGTTGTCTTCTTTTGAGGCTCTGCCTGTCTCCATGTGTCACTGGATAACAAACTTCACTGAGTCAGAACTTGGCCACTTCACAGGATGCATTTTCTTGTTTATAATCTAAGAAGTGTAAACCTTATCTCTTTTATTAATGTGAAATGAAATGATAATCATGATGTTGATGACATTTAATTCTTGGCTCCAAGAGTCTACAAACGTGTTTCTTGATTACAGAATCATCCTGGGTAGGTACAGAATCTCTGCCTTCTTCAACACGTGGCTCCCAAGGTCACTGTGAAGATCATCTCCATCCCTGCAAGCCAGGCAGCAAAAGAGTGGGCAGCTGCACACACGGAAGGTTTTATGTGCCAAAGATAATTTATTGTAACCCAGATGTATCTGGTTCTGGGTAGTTTTTCTTTATATATCTCCTTTATTTAAAAAAAATATAAAAGAACCTGGTGCTTAGATGCAATCAAACCTCATTTATTCATCATGGAGAAAAGCCTTTCAATTCTAGAAGGTTAGAGAAGAAAATGGATATGATTAAAGTTTACAGAATCAATGGAGGCAAAAAAGAAGTTAACTAAATCACAGATCACAGAAATAGGGTGCTATCTTTGAACACTGAAAGCTTTATTTTAGGGCACATATAGGCAATAGAGTATAATTTTAGAATAATTATAAGTGTTAATTACTATTGATTAACACTAACTACGTGACAGTGACTTACATACATGATTTTATTTGATCTTTATAATCACTCTTTAAGCTAACTTAGTATGGTGATTAAATTTGCAGACTAGAGGGTCGAACTGCCTGGCTTTCACTTCTGGTTCTTTCACTTACTAGCTTGAAAAATTTGGTGCAACCATTTAACACTTTTACTCAGTTTCAGGTATAAAATAAAGATCGATGACAGTAATCAAGTTCATAACATTATTGTGAGGACTAATGAAGTAAGAGTAAAAATTCTTACAACAGTGCCAAGTACATAATAAGCTTTCTTCCTCATCATCATTATTTCCTCATTTACCTATATCAGCATACTGTATTCCAGAAGTGGTAAAAGACTTCCCCAAGGTCACATAGCTAGTTACAGATAGAACTAGCTATTGGAAAGTACATCAATTCAGATCAAATCACCTGTCCTTCCCAGGGTGGCAGATCTGGAGTAAGTTATGAACTGATAAGACAGTTGTGGGATATATACCACAATCTAAGTTCTAGGGGAATTAGAAATATTTATATTTTATTATAGTAAAATCAGGGAGAAATTATCCAGATCTTACAAGGGACAACCATGATGGTTTAGAGTGAAGGTCATAAATTCATACTTTCTAGGTTTTGATTTCAGTTCCACCTTATATAACCTTGATATTAATTCACTTCTCCAAGCCTCGGCTTTATAATCAGTAAAATAAGGAGTAATAATTTCATCCACCAGATCAGCTGAGAGTAACCCTGAGATATAACTGATAAAGATATCTATTATTTTACTTAACAGGAAGTCTAGAGATCCTTCAAAGAGTTAGGGATGTTAGGAAGGAGAAAGGCTATTTGCATTTTTCTACTCAACTGTGCTCTTCACATAAGGAGAGAGGAAGAAGGGGGTGGAGAGAAAAGGAGCAACAGAGAGACAGAGAGACACTCCCATACACATTGGTCAGATCTGGATCCCATATGTACCTTCTACACCAGTGAAAAGCAAAGGAGAATGGAATTACTTTAATTGGTTTAGACCAATCAAGTTCATTTCCTGGACAGAGGAAGGGACCACCTTCCTAAGCAATACTGACTAAACAAAATCAGGGCATGCTTCTAAGAAAAAGTGGGTGAAGAAGGCTGATGAATAGTAAGGGTTACACTGCTGAATGTCTGGGAAGTGCTTAACTTAGTGCACTGACCTCTGGTCAATAGAGGCTAACTTTGCCAACTCCCAGAGGCTGACATTCCCAAAGGCAATTCTGTGCTCTCACAAAACACAGACCTTCTTATTGTTTCAAAAAAGAAAAACAGAACAAAGCACTGAACTGGATGGATCATAAGCCCGATTCACACGATTTTGAATTGTCTTGCAGGTTCCTTTGCATGGCAAAAATCCCCACACTTAAAAAACAAAAGAAATAAGCAAATAAACAAACAAAATATTTCTACATAGTATCCTTAAAAAAAGGTGTACAAAACTAGGGAGTTGAATCAAGCTGCCTCAAGTGTCATCCCGATTTTGAAGGGATTTATTCTGTACTCTTCCTGTATGAAGCTGCATCATTTCCATTATTTTGCTGAAAAAAAAAATACAGAAACGAAAACCCCAGGGGCCCAAGTTTGTTTTGAAGCCAATCTCTATGCAGATATTACTGCTTTACCCTTCTTTTTACATTCACATTCCCAGCAACAGCTGGGAGGGATAAAGAATGCCTGATGAAATACTCAACCATCCATTCCCATGATAATGGTGCATAACAAATGACCCCCAATTCTGCTGCGTTCAAAGAAGAACATTTATTGTCATGCTCAGGGGTCTGCAGGTTGGTTAGGTTCTGGCAGATCTGGGGTGAATTCTGCTGGGCTTGACTCCAAACTGCAAATTAGGTTTAGGTCTGCTGACACATGTGTCTCCTTGGATCAGAGGCTCCCTGAGACATGGTTGCTTATCTCCTGCCAGTGAACAGAAACCTAAGAGGGCAAACCCCACCTCAGAAGCATATTTCAAGCCTTTGCTCATATCACACCTTCAAACATCCCACTTGTCCAAGCAAGTCACATTGTCCAACAACAGTGGGGTAGATAGATACACTGCATGACTTAGTGAAATCTAAAAGTTCACAAGTGAAATGTAAACATATAGGGAGGGGCACAGAGCAAAGAACAGAGATGCAAGGAACCTATCTACCTTCTAATTTTGCTCAGAGCCCATTTATGACCTTCCAAATTCTTCCTTTAGTGGGCCCATCTTTGATCTGTCTTGACTTCCTAAGTCATTCTGATAGCTGAAAATATATTTCCCCAGTAATCTTTCCAGTGGATTACAAAGTAATTGAAGGGAAAAAGGAAAGGAAAGGAATGAAAAAGAAAGGATAGAAACAGAGCAAAACAATCTGGTAGAATCAGCTGTAAGGACAATTGAGAAAGCACAGAGCCCTGGAAGCAGGGTTTCGTCTCAGTCTTTTAATTGAAGGTAATCAACATAAGAACTTGACAGTGCCTTCTGAGAGGCAACTAGCAGGTCAACATCACTTTTTAGAAGGACTATGTATGACAGATTCAGGGTATAGTCTAGAGATGCATGATTAGAATGAAACAGGTTTTTAATGAAATTCTTGGTGGCAAGTGGCTTCCAAGGTCAAGAGAAGACCTCCCAAAGACATGGAATCATGGGTCTTGTTCACCAGGTTGCCCACGGTGATTGAAATAGTGCCAAGCATGTAGGTGGTGATCATTATATTTTTTGAATACATTGCAAAATTATACAGCAAATTCCCCTATTGGATTGTTGATAATCTTTTGATTCAGTTTATAAATCTTGTCTTATAGAGACCCAGAAGGTAGAGAACAGTCTGTTTTCTCCCTTTATTTAAAATAAGATGTAATTTAACTATAAATTCAGTCATTTTATGAATTCAGTTTTATGAGCTTTGAAAAATTTAAACACACATGATATAGAATATTTCTGTCACCCTCAAAAGTTCCCTGGTCAATCTTTGAGAAAGCTCTCTCTCAGTATAGACTAGCTCTTCTATTCAAGAATACCTATAAAGGGAATCATGTAGCATGTGGTCTACTGTGTCTGACTTCTTCTACTAAATTTAAAGTTTATAGGATTCACTCATGGCATTGAATGTTCATTCCTTTTTATTGTGGAATAGTATTCCATTATTTGGACATACCAAATTTGTGTATTTATTCACTAGTTTATTGGCATTCTCAGCTTCCAGTTGAGGGTATTATGAAAAACGTTATTAACTTACTGTACAAGTCTGTTTTCATTTCACTTGGACAAAAATCTAGGAGTAGAATTTTTTGATTGTATGATAAATAAACATTTAACTTCACAAGAAACTGTTCTCCAAAGTGTCTTTAAAATTTTATATTCCCTCCAGCAATGGATGAGAGTTCCAGTTGCTCCGCAGTCTTCTCCAACGCTTGGTATAATTAGGCTTTAAACTTTTATCCATGTTTTTCTCCTGTACCTTCCTCCAATGAGACATGTTTGAAAAAATGAGTAAACACAAACATTCCTGGATCTATGTTCCTAAATAAGCCAAGTATCTATTATTATAAAATCTCTCTCTCCCTCTCTCTCTCTCTCTCTCTCTCTCTCTCTCACACACACACACACACACACACACACACTGACAGAAGAATATGAGGGGACCCCCTGTCTCCCTTGGGAATAAAACCTTTGCTTGCCTAAAGATCGACTTTTGAATCTCAAAAGCACAACTTAACCGTTCGCTGGACTTCAAGACCGATGCTTGCCAATTTCCTTAAGAAGCAGCAAGGTTTCTTCAAAGAACTCTCACTTCAAACCTCTCAACTGCTCTCTTATGTTAATAAATAATAATTCCCTTTTTTAAAAAGCTGGAGAGCTCCTGCTGGAACGGCAAGCTATGGGTTGCCTCTATCTTCCCTCCCAACACCTTCCCTTTCTCCCTGCGTTCCTGCCCAAGTTCCCCAGAAAACCCTAAGAATCGCAAATACTCCCGGACACCACTTGTACCCCTGCTACTAGGGCACGGGGCATGCTCAGAGGGCATTGAGGGAGGCGCAGGCGTTGGCTGCAGTGGGCCTCTGGAGCCGGGAGGTGCCGCTGCGTCCCCGCTTCCAGGCGCCTGACCCAGCGCGCAAAGTTGGGCTGGGAGCGCGGGGCGGGGGGAGGAAAGACCGAGCGCGAGGGTGGCGGAGAAGGGGGGGGAGAGGAGGCGAGGGAGGAGGGGAAGGAGCAGGGGTGGGGGGCGCCGAGCGTGTGTCACTCGCTCTCTCCCTCTGTGTATAGAGGATGTGCTGAATGGTGCGCTTTGAGGCGGCGGCGGAGGAGGAGCAGGATCCGGCGGTCGCTGGCAGCTTTGGCCGCCTGGCTCGGCTTCTCTTCATCTTCCGAGGCTCGGCATCTACCGCGGGCTTCCGACCCCGCGTCCCGCCCGGGGCATGGCCGGGCGCTGCGCCCCCGCGCGCCCCGCCTGCTAAGCGGCGCCTGAGGGAGGTGCGGAGGCCAGGAGGCCAGGGGAGGCCGGCGGGTGAGCAGAGTCGAGCGCCTCTGGAGCAGAGAAAGGAGCCCGCGCCTAGTCCCTGCCGTGCTCGCCCGGGCCACCCGGAGCCCCGATGAGCCCAGATGGCTGGGGCTCAACCCGGAGTGCACGCCTTGCAACTCAAGCCTGTGTGCGTGTCCGACAGCCTCAAGAAGGGCACCAAATTCGTCAAGTGGGATGATGTAAGTATTGGGGCGGCCCGGCTCGGGGCGCTGGCCCGGGCACCCGGCAGGGCGGGCTGCGTGGGGGTGGGGCGAGGGGCGCGTTATGCAATGGGCGCACTGGGAGCGGGCAGGGGCAGCCTCGGGGCGCACAGGTTGTCATCTGCCAAGGCGGACAGCAAAAGGCTGGAGGCTTACGCGCGCTCCTGTGTCCTCCAGGTTTAGAGTTGACATCCTTGTTGGATCTGGTAAACGCCTTCTGAGGGTCTTGTCTGTGGGTTCAGTGGAACAGGAGAAGGAAGCTTTGCCTGGTGACGGGTCCAGAGAGTTTAGAAAGTGGGGAATGTGAAGTTGGGACCAGATGGAACTCGCTGGGTATGGACAAGATGCGCCCCTCTCCTCTCACAGGCGCATCCCCATTACCTCTTTTGCCCCTTTTGAAGAAGGAATGACCCCCAAGTCCGAAACTGTTTAGTGATTTCTACCCTCTTAGCGCTTTTCTGAGAGACACGCGGCAGAGGACACATCGGTCCAGCCGACAGGTGGTCGTTGATGCCAAACTTTAGCGCCTGGCTCCGGAGTAAGGGCCCCTGCGAAGGGCGGAGGAGGACACACCTGGGAAGGGCTAATGAGCAGTAGGGTGCCTTTAAGGGTTGAGGAGGGCTTAGTGGGCCTGCAGGCGGGTAGGGAGGGCTAATTTTTGAGAAATGACCTGGCTGGAGTCTTCAGTTTGAAGCAGACACGTCAAGATGTTCCATAAGTATTACCTGTATCTTTTGCCAGGATGGGTACACCCTACCCCAGTCCCCGGGGTCTCCTGGACTTCACATGTAGTCAGACCCCAGGACTTAAAATGACCTCTCTTCCTTCCACCACAGTGACTTTCAAAATATTTAAATGAACAAATCCAGCTGAAAACATGTGATTGAAGTTGCACATTATAGTATCAATTTTTGTCCTGGGTGTCATTCAAAGGGTTTGATAAGAACAACCGCTGAAATAAACTCCAGCTGTCAGGATCTAAGGAAATTTAGGTCCAAATGACTAATACATCTCTTAATCAGAAAGAATTATAGGAGAATGAGGCATGGTTCTTGCTGAAAAGATTTTCCACCTAGTAAATTATAGCCTCTTATCCTCCAGGGTATTTTTCTTTAATCTTCTTAAGCCAATTTCCAGTGTCTGAAAACAATTTAAATATTCCAGGTAGCGAATCCAATTACTTAGCTGAGTGCGTCTGTGTCTATATTTTGTCCAGTTGGAAGCGCAAACGGAACTTGCAGTATGAGCCACAGCTTCCTTGAAAGCTTGTGCCAATTATTAAATGCTGTAGGCAAGGATGTAAACATGCATCTTTTACCATGGACGTTAGACTTTTCTCTTTTCTGTTCCAGTTTAATTGTACCAGATATTTTTGTAAAAGAATAGAATCTAAACAATAAATTCAGACACAGGTTAAATGCTTTGTGTCACGGGGAAATAAAAGAAAATGCAATTCTACAAATAAAATAGTCCTGCCCCTCTTGAGATCCTTACAAGGAGAGCTAATGTGATGATTTACTGAGAAAGAGAGGGACAGGCAGAGAAGAAGGGAGGAGTATTTTTCAAGAATAAAACTGGGAGTTTGGGCATAAGCTCTGGATTTCTTTACAGTTTTGACTTTAAGCTATATTTTAAGTAATTCTCCATAATTTCCAGTTTGGGAGAAAAATAACCAATGCTGCTTCAACGATGAAGTCTTCATGAAAATACATTTTGAAATATCCAGGTGGATTATTTGTAATATATGCATTTATGTAACAAATATTCGTTGCCAGCCTTGGACTTCATTTCTGGGGTGGTGAAGAGATTAGACAAAATTCTGGCAATTAAGGCACCTTACATACTAGGTAGAAAAGACAAAAATGATTTAAAAAATTGAGAAAGAGAGTGATGCATTGAGACTGTCGGAGGAATCACTAGTGAAAACACTACTGGATAAAGGGAAAGGTGAAAGAAAGCTCGCCAAGCCTTGCAGCAGTGTTTCTGGGGGAACTATAGGAAGGAGGTAGATACTAAGGAGAGAGCCAGTAGAATCCCAGGTCTTTTTAAAGAGGAAATCTAGAGTGCACCCAGGAGAAAAGTTCTATTTACTGTGATAAATTATTCTGTAGGTGCTTTGATTCCCTTAGTCTCCATGACCTGAGGACTAAGAGGGACCCAGACTTTCTTAAGATTGCCTTTATCCTTCTGTGGTATCTTCTGCTCAACTCTCTGCAGTTCATATTTGGTCTTTTAGAATCAAACCAGTTTAGTCTCTCTGGCTATTCTTATTGCATCTTCATGAGATTGTGCATTGAAGACAAAAGAGAACTAAATCTCGAGTCAAAGTCCTGGGTTTACCTCCTGGTTCTCTTGTCAGTCTGCTGTGTAACTTAAGGTAAATCGCTCATCCTCTCTGAACCCTTGTTGCTTCTTAAGCAAATCTGAGGTAATGGTGCTGTTCCTACCAGTTTCAGGTACTAGTTGGGAGAAACCAATAGGAGAAAGCAACACTTCTCACACTGAGCATACATCTGAACCATCTGGGAGACTTGGTAATGCTCAGATTGCTGGGTCTCACCCTCTGTTTCTGATTCAGGTGTGGGCTGGGCTTAAAAATCTACCTTTCTCCAAGGGTCTTGGGTGATGCTAATGCTGCTGGTGTGGGAAACCACACTGTGAAAACCACTGGGATAAGGTTTGTGAATGAATTTGGAAAGTATGACAGACGTAGCACAGTCTCCTTGGCCTGCGTCAGTTTTGGTTGGCTTGTGGATTTAATTTTATTTCTGTGTGTATTGAGAAATTCATTCAATAGTTAAACAACTTAATAATCTTTCATTTACTTGTTATCACTTAAAAAATGGAGAATCCTTCTTTCTTTTCTATAAAAGGAAGGGTTAGCTTACTCATAAAACAGATTCTCGGTATACCGATACAAAGCATCACACATAAAAGGACATTTAAAAATGATGTGTTTGGAGTTATTTAGAATTGCTTAGAGATTACTTCTTATTCCTTAAGTGAAAGCATCATATCCGCTGGTTCTGACCACCATAAAGAGTGGGAGATGTCCCCCAGAGAGTGCCATGCCATACACAATGTTTTGGCTCCCTACCAAAATCCTGGTGAGGTTGTGGATGCTCTCAGGGTGTGAGTGAAAGCTTTCACACTGGCACTGACCAGTCACAACAGCAGGTGGCTAAGAGCAGGAGCCAGAGCCCTGTTGTACTAGGCAGGCATTGACCCTTTTACTGCCTAATCCTGGCAAGGTCTGGTCTTCCTAGGGTTTGGGGTAGGTGGGTGGGGAATTTGGAATGTTTCAGAATTTTAAAACTAGTAATGTAAATGGTGTCAACATTTGAACCTTTGATGCTTCTTAAGCAAACCAGTGTTAATGGTGCCTTTCCTACCAGTTTCATATAGAAGTTGGGAGAAACCAATAGGAGAAAGCAACACTTCTCACACTTGAAGATACATCTGAACCATCTGGAAGACTTGGGAACTAAGTCTGTCCTGAACTTGGCAAGCAGATAAAGAATCAACTTATCACAGCTACCTGTTTCACTAATGATATTAAAGGAAGAAACTTTATGTCCTTGCTTTAATTTTATGTTTTTATATTATTGGGCTTTGGTGGTTGGAAGTGGATATAAAGGACTGTGCACTTTATGGAAAAATGCTAATGAGATAGTGGAAGGAGAGTTACTTTTTCCAACTCGAGTAGAGACCTGGGAGGTAGTGAGACTGGCCCTTTTCTCTCCTGGACCTTGGCTTTACTCTGGATTATTGGACAGGATTTAGAAGAAAAGGGAAAGGACCCCTGCCAACCTTGATTTGTCCCTGTTTCCCATGGCCAGGACCCTGTCTCTTTGTCTCATACCCTGTAGAGAAAGGTTTTCATTTGTTTGTTCTTTCTCTTCTTCATTCTTACTTTCCAAATTTGACTCTCCTTATGGGCAGGTTGCTTCATACATCCCCACCTCAGTTTCCTCAACTGTAATGTGTAGATTGCAGTATTTCCCTCCTCCCCAAACAGTTGTTAAGGCTTCAGCAGTGAAAGCATGTATGTCACTTTGTGTATGGCCTGACACACAGGAAACCCTCAATAAAATGTTCTTTAAAAAAGTTATTGTCTCCTAATAGTAAGAGAATCATGAATTTTTGTCAAGTCAGTGTCAGGTGCTTTTAATATATTCATGGGAAGATCCAGACCTTTCTTTTATTCCCTTTAATTTGTATTTTGATTTGTATAGGTTATAATTTAGAGAAAACCAATCAGTTTTTTTAACCTCCTTTAGAAATTTCAGATGGGTCATGGAAAATGAATCTACATAATTCAAAGGAGGACCCACTCTTTTTTAAGCAAGTCGGTTTACAAATTATTTAGAAGTTTTATTCCTACTTAAATTATGTATCTCTGTATCTCTCTCTCTTTATATATAAATGTACCCCCCCCCACATACTTAACCTATATATAACCTTACATCATATTTCCTGTTTCTCAAGGATTATCTAACACTCAAACGTCATAATTGCTAGACTAAGTTGTTTGAGAAAAAGTTTGAAGAAGCTCAGAGGTTTGGATTTCCATTAATGCACTGCTTGTTTGAAACAAGAACTCCCTACCCCTAATTAAAACAGAAAAATTGACAAAGGCAGCATTCTACACAAAAGCTTAGTTAGAACTTTTACATTATATGGAATCTGCTGTTCTGGTTTCTAAAACGATTACAAGATAAGATGACAATGACTGAAGACTAAGGAGGGAGCAGAGGGGAAGGGTTCCTGAGGTTGGAATTCCACAGCATTCCCTTTGGAAAGGTTATGGGAAATAGGGAACGGACAGCTGAGTTGGAAGTGGGTGGATGCAGATTGGGGTACCCACAGAGGAGCAGTTTGACTGGAAGTTAAGCAGGTGCCTTCTAGAGAGCCACATATGTCCATGTTCAAAGAGTTTTGGGAATTTCTCATTGACAGTAATTACTATGATCTAAATGTAAAAATATAACTTTCTCTGAGTCAATAAAGGTGTGTTAAGCCTTTTATCAGAGTGTAACATGTATACAGCCAAAGGCACCAGCTGTGTGTCCCGCTGGATTGGTTTTCACAAAGTGAGCATTCTGCTTCATCAACACAAGATCAAGAAACCAGAAGTCACCTAGGGCTCTTTTCTAGCCCCTGCCCCTCTCCCGGGGTCACCTTTATCCTGATTGCTAACACTAACATCTGTTTTGCCTATTTAGACCTGTTTTGCCTCTAATAGGCCTATTTTTATATTGAATGAAAGCTAAACCAAATCTCTTCATTTTTATTATTGCTGAATTAACCCTCTTGATCACTAACAACAGAAGTGACTTGTTTTTGATTTAGATGGCCCTTGATTAGGTCCTTCTTATCTGTGCTAAGGTGAAGTCTGAGAAGTGTAGCAGGTGCAGTCAATGCCCCAAAGGAGGAAATGGTTAAGCAAAGCTCTAGTGATTTAGCAAGGAATCGTTATGCCTGCAGGCCGTTATTGGCAGGGTACAACAGATTCGCAGATTTGTACAGTGCCACTGCCTGAGTATACTTTTCTCCCATGGAGTTTTTTTTCTTTCTCTTTTTGGGTGCTGGGGATTTAAGCCAGAGCCTTGTCCATGTTCAGCACATAAGCACATGTTCTACCCCGAGCTGTGTCTCTAGCCCTTTTTATAAAAAAGTCAGTTTAAATACTTTTATTTTTACATTTTAAAAACTGAAGTGAAATTCTCCTAACACAAAATTAATCATTTTAATGTAAAACAAAATTCAATAATGGCATCCTGTGTACTTACAATGTTGTACTAACAACATCCCATCCAGCTCCCAAACACCTGATGTAGACGTTGCCAACCTATGGTGCATTAAGGTAATTTGCTCTGGCTATTAGCATATCTTGAATGTGTCCCTTGAAATTTTAGCCTATCAATAAATAGCTTCAAATTATATTTACCTGCAGTGATATTTAAATGGAACAAGAACATTTTGCTTTTTTTGACAGTGAACTTGGTAACCTGTGGTTAAATGCTTCCTTATCAGAATTGTTTCCTGTTATCATGAGCAATAAGTACCAGCAGAAATGGAATGGGATTGATTGTGAATTGTTAACTAACGCTGTGGGTCTCCACTTAAATAACAAATCCTTGGTAACTGAAAACGTTAGTTTTCCTGTTACCTGACCTTCTGTTAGGTTCATGCAGCCTTTCAGATCCAATCATAAATTCCATATGCTCAGACAGAGCTCACAGTCTATTTCACCTAATCCTTGCTCAGTCTATTCCATGTCTGATCTCCTAATCAGACCCATGTGCCCCTGTCTCAGTAGGCAAGGAACTAGAGACGTATTTCTGGGTTATTTACGCACATGATCCTAAAGTAGCCATCAATTTTTGTAGAAATCTAACTCAAGTAGCATATAAAGGATGGTTAGGCTCTTTAAGACTCTGATTCCCCTCTGATCTCTTTTAAGGTTTGAAATTTGATTTTTTTTGTTATGTGTTAATTTCAATTTTAGAAATTTTTAATTTCATTTGTACTCTGGAAAGAATGTTTAGGTATATATGTTAATTAATATTGACTAAATCTATGTAGGTATCAAGAAACTAAATTATTATATATTGGGAAGTAGACTAACATATAAAATGAGAAAAAAAAAGAAAGGTATGTAGTACCAAAGCAGAATTAAAAACATCCTGCATCTGCTTTTCATTTTGAGGGCTTTTTTAGTTCAGTGTTTTGTTTCTTTTTATTGCACTGAAGTTTTATAAGAAGTTTGTGGAAAAAGGGATTAGTTAGCAAAGGAAGCATTTTTACCTGAACGAGTCATGTTCTCTGTCAATACACAGCACTGATACCTAGAAGATTAAGATATTATTATGCCATTAAAAATCAAATTTTCTTTGGAACTTGTCTATGAAATTAGGTATTAGAAATTTAGTTTTGATTCATTTCATAAAAGAGGTCATATGAACTGGGAGTGCTGGTACATGCCCGTAATTCTAACCACTTGGGAGGCTGAAGCCAGAGGATCACAGGTTTGAGGCCAGACTCAGAAACTTAGTGAGACCCTCAATGACTTGGCAATTCTTTTTCTCAAAGTAAACAATAAAAAGGACTTGGGGTGGGGCTGTAGCTGTAGCTAAGTGGCAGAGTGCTTAGCTAGCACATGTGAGGCACTGAGTTAGATCCTTAACACCACATAAAAGTAAACAAATAAAGGCATGCTGTCCATCTACAACTACAAAAAAAAAAATAGGAGATATTGTTCAGTGGTGAAGCTCCCTAGGTTCAATTCCCAATACTAAAAAAAAAAAAAAAAAAAAAAAGCCACATGAATTTAAAAGGGAGTTGGTTGGAAGCCCGTAGAATAAGTCCACAAGATTGAAAAAAAATTTAAGGAAGCTTGATCATGATCAATCAATCATGATCTTGGGTGTGCTGTGTTGAATGTGGTTGAATCTTTGCATGTATTCCTACATCTCAGGCCTATTTTTAAAAACAAAGCCTAGACATCTTAAGCTACATTTATCAGAATCCCTTGAGGCTAATATTCTACCTGCAAATTAAATTCTACCAAATGGATGCCTGGGCATAAAATTTGGAGGGCAGAAATGTGAAATAGGCCACTCTCCTCCATCTTTTGGGTTGTTTCTGCAGATATATGAGAGACTGAAGAAGTAGCATCTTCTGTAGTACATCTCCATTGCTTCCAAGAGCCTCCTGTGACAGTGGCTACTCCCTATTTTCAGGTTACTCTTCCTGTGATTCTTTTGGACCCTCATAGTTCTTTCTTGATTTCTCACATTCCTGAATGTGGTGGAGGCAAGAGCTGTCCTCAAAGGTCAGAGCTGTGGTGTTCTGAGGTCATTCATGGAGACCCAACCTGAAGCCCATTTCTAGAACCTTCCCATGATTTGATCAATTGCTTCATTGATTGTTTTAATTTCCTTTATGTTCAAAATTCAAGAAAGTTTTCTGCTTCCTGCATCTACAGTGTGCTGGATATGGCCTTTTATGGCTCTAGGACTTCATGACTTTTAGTCTTTGCATGGTAGTAATCATCTAAACAACCTATATAATCTCTCCCACAATACTACATTTGGAGTTTTGCTATAATGTTGGCTCTAGAATTCAGTATCCAGGATGAGTCTTTGTGGCAGACACTTATCCTTGTAAAAAACTAGTTTTTATTAACATTCACTCCATTTAGTCATGGAACCTACCTTGGGTGGTGGGAAAAAGCAATTGTTGCTACCATTTGACACAGTGAGCTATGACTTGCTTCAGGACACAAAATTATCAGAGTCAGAATCAAAATTTAAAAATAGATCTTAGAGTTAAATTCAAGACCCTTTACTATCTACCATGATGTCCCAAAACAGGATCCTTTTGGTAACAGAACATTTTTAAAAGAGTTCAAATGAATGCAAGTTGAAAGATTCATTGACTTTTCTAAAAAATATCCCTGATTTTAAGATTTATACAAATGAAGCTTAATGGCTATGTACACACCTCTTTTGGCTAGTGCTTTCAAGTAGCTCTTTGCATGGCATATATACACAAAGTCAATTTTTGTGTACACTATGCAGGATTTAGGAATGTGGGAAAACTTCATCGCTGCTTTGAAATACAGAGACCAGTGCATGATCTAGAGTCTTTACAGGTGTTCTATATCCATCAGTCGGTGTGAAAACATTCCTATGGAATGTTGGAGAATGGTGTTAAAACAAAGTTCATTTTTGTTCATTGCTAAATAAGTGACATTTATTGCATATGCTGCAACACTTTATACACTTCCCAACATACGTGGAAATATTCTTTTTGTTGGGTTGTTATTAAGGTTGGTCCCATGGCTTCTTATGGAAATCGTGGATCATGGAAGATGGTAGACCAAAGGAAGTACAGAGGATCAGTCGCTTGCTCCCAGGCAAGGTGCAGAGTGACTTGGAACACAATGTAATGTTCATCTTGGAGAAGATAAAAGAGTTATCTGAGATAACTCAGAGACCAGATCTAGATTGCCAGTGCAGGGAGTGAGTATGCCTTGTCTGCATTACACCTATTCCAGGTCTCCAGGGAGGCTCTAGCGTTGTATTATTTATTGGCTTTCCCCAGGGGAACCACAGGTCTGGCACTTGGTGGGTGCTGGTATTCCCTCTTGTTAGTGGAATGAATGAAAAATGGTTTGGTGTGTCTGGCTCATAGTGGGTGCACATAGGGAGGCACGCAGCCTTGAGGGAGACCTGGAGGATGGGCATATTGACAGGAAACCTTCATGACCTTTGCTGTGTCATGTGATTTTGGTTGTAAAGCATACTTTCTATTCCAAATGAAATCTCCCAGAATCCTGAGGGACTCTATGGGCTTCTTAAATAGAGTTTCTCTGTGTGTCTTTGAGAAACAAAATGTTCATCGGCAACACAAAGTTAACTGTTGTCACAGTGCTGATTTCATTTAAGGCCTAAATACAGCTTAAGGTTGAATGTGTACTCAATGATGATTCTATATTGATTGAAAATTATGGGGCTTTGTGTATTTACATTTCTTGTAACTCTTACCAGTGACTCCATTTTTCTTTAAAAAAAAGATGTTCATACATACATTCGATGAAAATTGTCCTTCAAGAAATTCAGAATTGTTGAGAGCGACATCCAAAGGTTGACCAGAAGGAGAACATTCTATCACAATAATGATTCACAAAAAGAAAAAATGAATGGATCACTCTTATTGATAAAATGAGAAAATTAGCAAGGAAAGGCCTATAGTTTTACAACTTTACTTATAATAAATTTTCCACTGTGGTTTTCCCTCTGTACAGAAGCAATGGAAGCCAGTGGAACAACATTTAACTTCCTCCCACCCCCAGCCCTTGTTCATTGTACTTGGCCCACTCTATCCTTCCACCTGCCCTTTTCCTGAGAGAGCATTTTACCGTATTTATTTATGCTTGGAGCCCATCCTTTCTGGCATCTCTGAATCCTGGCTTTATTATTCTCCACCATTACCTCCCTCTCTTTTGACAGTACTTAAGTTTTCCCTCTGTTGGCACTCTGCAGAGAACATAGCAATATGCCTGCATTAGTCTACTTCCCTCTACTATGACAAACATCTGAGATAACCAATTTATAAAAAGATTTATCTAGACTCACAGTTTTGGAAGTTTCAATCCATCATTGATTGGCCCTATTGTGTAGGATGAACACTACATCATGGCAGGAGCATGTGGCAGAGCTCCTGACCAGGAAAGGAAAGAAGAGAAGGGAATGGGGTCCCACAGTCCCCTTTGGGAGTATATCCCCAGTGACCAAATGACCTTCCAGTAAGCTTCACCTTCTGAAGGCTTCATCTCCCAACAGAGTCACTCTAGGGATCAAACCTTTAACACATGGGTCTTTGGGAAACTTTTAAGACTCAAATTATAGTGAGATCATTATTCATAAAAGCCCCAACATAAATCTATCACAATGCTCCCCAGCCCTTCTTCCTCCTTTACTTACTGCCCTCTCTCTCTTCTCTTTCCCTCTACAAGGAAAGGGTAATTTCTATTCATTGTCTCACTTTCTTTGCTACCCACTTTTTACCCCTCCAAGCATTATTTTCCTCTCACCACTGCTTTCAAATTGCTCTTGCCATTTCTTACAATGCCTTCAAAATTTCTCTTGCCATTCCATGAAATAACTTGCTAGGTGCCAATGGCGACTGATATTTTTCATAGTCCACCTAGCTTCTTTTTTGGCAGTACTCTTCCACTCATCCATTCACCCATTCAGTATTCATACCTTATAAATTTATTGATACCTCTTATGAGATATTATGGTAGTGTTATGGACTTATGATGATAAATGGTTTGGTTCTTGTGCTCATAGAGTTTTTCTTTCACCAAGGGAGATAGATGGTAGACAAATAGAGGTATAAATATTTTATTGTAATTGTGATAAGTGCTACAGAAAAAAATAAAATAAAAAAGAGTGCAAGTGATTATAAGAACCATGGAAAGTTTCCTAGGAGAAATTCTATTTATGAAAAGACCTGACTTGTAAGTAGGACTTGGGCCAATATAAGAGAAATGTGTCCCGCTGAGGGAACATTCCAAGCAGTCAAGGAGCAGAGGACTTTGAAGGCAAAAGCAGGATAAGCAAATGGGGCATGCAGCTCAAGTAATGCTATGTGGATAGCAAGAGAGTGCCTGTGTACTGCCTCAGTCCTAGAAGATTTTTGGACTTATCATAACATTAACAGGAGACCATTAAACTTGTGGTTTCTCAGTTTTGACACTACTGACATTTGGAGCCAGACAATTCTTTGTTGTGTTGTTCTAACTTGTGTATTATGGGATGTTTAGCGACATCCTTGGCTTCTACTCACAAGATGCCAGCAGTAAAACCCCCAGTTGTGACAATCAAAATTGCCTCTAAACATTGCCAAGTTCCCCAAGGTGCAAAATTGCTCCTAGTAATAAAATGATATGATATACTATCAACTGATTTTTAAATATCAGGCTACTTCTCATTCTCACTATCTTGTACTTACACAGAGACCCACAAACACACACACACATGCACACAGGGCCAGTAAGTACATGAAAAGATGTTTAACATCATTAGTCACCAGATGAATGCAAATTATGACCACAATGAGATGTCACTTTATATCCACCAAAGCTATATCTCACTGAAATGACCAGTTTTGTCATCCAGGAACTCATGAGGCAATGAGAAGCTTGACTGATGGGGGATCAGGAATTTCACTTTGTTCCCTGGTTTGGCATCTGGTAGATCTGGCCTGGCACTGGAAGAAGCATACTTCCAACTTTTCCCCATATTCTTTTAAAAGGATTTTTATCCTTTTCAGTAAAAGACAAGCAACTTTTTTTGGTGGGGGATTTTATATATATATATATATATATATATATATATATATATATATATATATATATATATATGATAGCAGAATGCATTACAATTCTTATTATACATATAAAGCACAATTTTTCATGCCTCTGGTTGTATACAAAGTATATTCACCCCAATTTGTGTCTTTGTACAGGTACTTTGGATAATAATGTCCATCACATTCCACAATCTTAATTATACTTCTTTACAATGTTTTACATCCTCTACTTTGGAATTTCTTGCCTCCTTTGTTTTATTTTAGGAAATTTCAGACTAGACACACCCCTAGAGGAAAATGCTCATCAATGTTGATGCATATGGAAATTTCACTTCGCTGATCCTAACTTAGCACTCTAGTTTCATATCTAAGACAGTCCTCATTGTGTTGTTATTTCATAGTCAGTGCCTTATGGCTTATGTTTGATGGACATCCACTTTGATATTCAGTTACCCTTAGACTTCTTCCTTAGATAGCATTTTCCTCTGGTGTATCTATTGCCATATTTTCCTTAATGCTTTCTAATATAAATTTTGGGCAATCCCAAGATTTTTATTTTCCTTGTTAAATCTGTAATATTGATTAGCTTAGAAACACATGTCTATTTATGTAAGTTCTCTTTTAATAGCATAAACACATAAACATTGCTGGGAATTCGGAATTGTGGTTGACCTTGGTCAACAGACCTCTGACAGTGGTGCTAAGGAATGCACTGTGGGTCCGGGACTGATCCTTGACATTAGATTTGAGGTCTAGGGCTATATTTTGTATCAGTTTATTAGGACTGCCATAACGGACTGGGTGGCTCGCATGATAGGAATTTATTTTCCCATAGTTCTGGAGTCCAGAGTCCAAGATCAAGGTGTCAGCAGGGTTACTTTCTTCTGAGAGCCATGAAGGAAGCATCTGTTCCAGGGTTCTCTTCTTGCTTTGTAGATGGCTGACTTCTCCCTCTTCTTTATTTTAGTTTATTAGAGTTTCAGAGGTCTCAGGAGTACCCTTCTAAGATACATCCCAGTGACTCACCTCCTCCTGCTGAGCCCCACCTGCCTACAATTACCACAGAGTCCATCCATTCCAAGTAAGAGTGATCTGAGAATCAGTCCAAAACCCACAGTGCATTCCTTAGTGCCACTGTCAGAGGACTCTTGGCCATCCTTGACCACAGTTCTGACTTTACAGTGATTCTTGTGTCTTTATATGATTACAAGAGAACACAGAGACACATGTGCTTCTTAACTAATCAATGTATGGGTTTCACCAAGAAAATAAAAATAAAATCAAGGATTCCATAATTTAACCTTTGAATATCCCTGTGGAAACACAGGAGCTTTTGGGGATGCCTCATATCCAAACCATAACACCTTATCTTCAAATTAGTACAGTCACACTTTGAAGTTATAACATCTGGACATGTGATTTGGTGGGGGAGGAGGTGAACAATTCAATTCTTAGCATTCCTCTGCCTGGTAAAGTGTGTCTCAGATGGCAGTAACATGATAACTGTTATTAGATGTTTGAAGAATTGAAACTTAAAGTAACTAGATTTATTTTGTAATATTTAGATGTTAAAAATTAGATGATAGCTGTATACACGAGGAGGAAAAAAGCTATCTAGTTGGAATTGTCTGAGGAGAACTAAGTTTGTTTAGTGAGAAAGATTTCTATGTTAAGGAGAGTCCTCAGCAAGGAGGTGTACTGCCTTATAGAAATATCATGCAAGCCACATAGGACACTTTTAAAGTTTCTAGGGGCTGAGGTTGTGGCTCAGTGGTAGAGTGCTTGTCAGGCATGTGTGGGGCACTGGCTTGATTTATATATAATATAAAAATATTTTCTAGTAGCCACTTAAATCAGTAAGAAAGAAACAGGTGGAATGAATTTTAATAATTTATTCTATTTAATAATGTGTATGTTTTAATGTGCAAAAAATATAAAAAAATTATTAATGAGGTGTTTTAAATTCTTCCTTTCATTCTCATTCTTTGAACTCTTACAACACATCTTAGTTCCAGAAGCCACAATTCAAGTGCTCAGTTTCTCCAGGGTTGTCACATGGATTTTGCATTGGAGACTATATTCCCAGTGGGATAGGCAATGTTAGCTTTTTTACTGCTGTGACTAAAAGATCTGACTAGAATATTTTTAAAGGAGGAAAAGTTATTTGAGGGCTCATGGTTTTGAGGTCTTAGTCCATAGAAGGCTGGCTTCATTCCTCGGGGCTCAGGGTAAAGCAGAACATCATAGTGGAAGTGAATGACAGGGAGAAGCAGCTCTCATGCTGATCAGAAAGTGTAGAGAGAGAGGGTCTCCATACGCCAGATACAAATATATACCCCAAAGCCGAAACCCCAATTCCCTATCTACTCCAGCCACATCCCACCTGCCTCCAAATACCACTCAATTAATCCCATCAGGGATTAAGTCATTGATTAAGTTAAGGCTACAACCCAATCATTTCTCCTCTGAATTTTCTTGCATTGTCTCACACGTCAGCTTTTGGGGGACACCTCACATCCAAATCATAACAGGGGGCCAAGAAAATGGTTCTTGGGGGACAAAAAGTATCTTCTCACCTTTTTAAAATAAATCCCAGATATACATGCAACATATAAACAGATATTTAGGATATCTGTAATATTAAAACTTCATGAGGGAGGACCAGGAAAATAAATATATCTAAAAAGACTCCTTGGTGTGGCAATAATGACAATATGTTGAGATGAATTGGTGGAGTGCATGTATTTGTAGGTTTGCTTTCTATTGTAGCTTAGCTAGGTTTCCCTCAGCAAGTTATTTAGCCCAAACCTTGGCCTATTAATATGTAAAATGTGACTTATAAGAACTACCTCTTCAGTTATTATACGTACAGTCATGTATTTAATGGTGGGGATCCATTATTCTTGAGAAATATGTCCTTAGAAATTTTGTTGTTGTGAGAACAACACAGGGTGTATTACACAAACCCAGACAGTATAGCTTAGTACATAGCTAGGCCACATCATGCAGTGGTTTGTTCCTAGGCTACAAACCAGTACAGCATGTTACTGTAATGAATAGTATAGACAACTGTAACAAGGGCAAGTATTTTTGGGGTCTAGACACACCTAAATATAAGACAGGTACAGTAAAAATACTAAGGAATAAGACTTTTCCAGCTTCATTATAATCTTACAGGACCTACATATTATACAAGGTCCATTGCTGACAAGATTGTTATGTGACACATGACTAGACACACACAGAGGAGAAAATCCATGGGGTGGTAGAGAGGGAAAAGGAAAAGAAAATTGGGGGATCTCATGAATATTGGAAAATAGTAGAGTAGAGGAAAGGGACCAGGGGAGAGTAGAGGGAAGGGAAAGGGGAAATACTGGGGAATGATATCAGACAAGTTTATATATAAATAAATAAATGGAGTTTATTGAAATTCATGGAGTTGCAGTAAATAGCAGTTGAGACAGTAAGACAGTCTTCTTTCTTCAATTGACTTCATGGAATTTATACTGTTTCGCACAGACAGAATCCAAAGTTCTTTCAGAGTGTATTCTTTTTTAAAAATTTTGTTTTATCTGTTCTTTTTAGATATACATGACAGTAGACTGTCTTTTGACATATTACACATACATGGAGTGTAACTTCCCATTCTTGAGGTGGTACACAATATCAGCTAAATCACACTATTATATTGTGTACATGTGTGAATACGTAAAAACAGATCCCAACATTATGTATAACTATAATGCTCCAATACAAAATATGGGAAAGAAAGAAAATCCATGGGAAGGTCATACCACAGTGACTAACCTAGAACAAATGTTAAGGATGGGTCCATTGTTATTCTATCAGGGATTTTTGTAAAAAACAAAAAAATATATGCTGGTATTAGGGGGAAGTTTGGGTCACTAATGCCTTTGGTAGTTTTTCTCAGTTTCTTTAGGATTTATCATTGATTTATATCAGCTAATTGATAAGAACATTTTTATTGTAATAAAGAGCTACAGGCTTTGGTAATGTTAATGTGATCCTGATGAGTATTTTTCTTGCTGAAATGTTTGTCATTTTTTTGGATGTTAAGGTTTTGTGGAAATTCTTTACTTTCTCTCTCTCTCTCTCTCTCTCTCTCTCTCTCTCTCTCTCTCTCTCTCTCCCTCCCTCCCTCCCTCCCTCCCTCCCTCCCTCCCTCTCTTTGCTTATACAAAGAAAAACCTCTATTAACTGGATAAAATGGGAAACTTGAGGGCTGGGGATGTGGCTCAAGCGGTAGCGCACTAGCCTGGCATGCGTGCGGCCCGGGTTGGGTCCTCAGCACCACATACAAACAAAGATGTTGTGTCCACCGAAAACTGAAAAATAAATATTAAAAAAATGAGAAACTTGAATAGATTAGTAATAAAAAACAAAATTTAAACTTTTGATAAAGATTTTTTTCGACAAAATTCTAGGACAGCACTGTAGTCACCCTTACGTTTTCACATAGAGGTGATATCTTACAGAAATTACAATTTAAAATTAATAGTACTTTTGAAGAATAATTGTAATCATGTAGGAGTTATTACAGGAATATAAGAATACTATTTTAAAATATGTTAATAAATCAAATCAATAACTTAAAAAGTATGAAATTCAGAAATTCCTTTACTTTGTTTCTTGACTGTCCTTTATGGGCCTGAAGACTTTTTGAAGATTGTAAGTAGTAGCTTCTTATCATTATATGAGTCTTTGCTATTGATGATATAGGGATGGTAAATTAGTTCCTTTCAGACAAAAAATAGTAAGTGTAAAATTACTGTACATCATCCACTATTACTAACTTAAGACAGGTGTGTTTATTCTATTCTTTTTCTAAGGCAGACATTGATTGGGAAATACCGTATAGCTTTAAATAGGCAAAAAGGAGTTCAATTCTGAGAGACAGTGTACTTAAAAGATACTCATTTACCTACATTTTAAGCTAATAGATCCTTGAATCTTAACATTTTTATACTTCAGACCCAAAGTTTCACCCACCGTAGGCCTACATCAACGGTTCTCAAAGTATGGTCCCTGGACCACTAGCATCAGCATCACTTTAGCTTATTAGAAGTGGAGACACTCAGATTCCATCCAAAATATAGTAAATGGAAAATGGGGAAAGGGCCCAGCAACCTGCTTTAATAACAGCTCAGGAAATCTGATTCATCTGAAGATTTTAAAATGGCCATCTTGTGGAATACAGCTCTCATTAATATTAATGGTGAGAAAAAATAAATAAAACATAGACCCTCTGAGGGTTGAGTTCATCCTTCTGTGCTAAGTTACTTCAAGAGTCATTCCCATCTGCAGTTTCCTTGGGAATGAAGGTTGAATTTGTATTTCAAAGGTTATACCTGGGCATAAGTTTTGACAATGTAAAGTATTTGAGATCTTGGTTGAGTGGCTGCTTTGGTATGGAGAAAATATAGATTATTGCAGCTATGTGGGAAGTAGGAAGAAAAGCAGGTGGAATTGAAAATGGAGATTTGTGTATTTCTGGGTCAAATCCTGCCTTGCATGGCAAGAATGCCAAGTTCCAGCTGATCTTGGAATGTTAGAGGTGATTATGGAGGAAGCAGGCAGGGAGCCCAGATAAATGATCATTTAACAGAGGAACTGTGGCCGGAAGAGTGGGGTCATGAAAATATTGAACAAAGGAGCTCTGATTTGGAAGGAGGAGAAGGAATAAGCTAGAAATAGCAGTATCTGAAACAAATGAGGCAGCCTCATACAGTGTTCCAAGATCTAAATTTGAGCAGTTTTGCTGTGCTTACTTAAATATTTGGTTGTCTGGGATCCTAGCAATGAATTGCCACCTAGTTTTGGTTAGAATCCTTTCAGAAGCTCTGGTAAGAAAAAGAACTGACCTGAAAATGATAAGTTACACCTACGGGTTCATTCCAGTTGATCTAGAAGTAGATATGTGTGCAGCCTGCCAGAGCTCTTATTTTGCCCACCTGTAGAAGAGTAAGTGATGAAACAGGACCAAAAATATTGCTGCAGTTTATTGGAAATATTGCTGTGAACTGTTTTGCATGCAATCTCATGGAAGAAGCCTAAAATAATCTTTAAATTACCGTTTCATTAGAATATCAGATTTGTTTCCAAATGTCTTTTTTTCTTGACATTTAAAAGTGATCTTGAAAATTAAAAATCCTAGCATAATTGTACTGAATCCTAACAGAACAGTTCTCATAAAAGATATTTTTCAAACTGCATGTTAAGAATATCAGGATAAAACAGGATGGCAATTCCTCGAATTATTAAACATAAAACTGCCATAGGATCCAGCATTTCCACTTTTGGATAGATACTGAGAATAACTGAAAGAGATATTTGCACACCTATGTTCTTAGCAGTATTGTTCACAATTGCCAAAAGGTGGAAACAGTGCAAATGTGCATTGACAGAAAAAGGGATAAATAAAACATGGTGTACACATAAAATGGAATGTGCTTTCAATGTTCTTAATGCTATTGGACTGTGCGCTGAAGCTGATAAATTTTACATTAAAAATGTTTTACCATAAAAATATATCAAGAGAAACTTTTATATTTTAATGCATCTGTTTTTACATATAATCCAATATCATAATAATGAACACCTTTATATGGAAGGCAGTTGTCCAGCTGCTTTACCCCAAATAATCCTGTTTAAATTTCATGCTGTACTTTTTGGTAGGTAATTGTCTCTTATTTTTAGTTATGTAAATTGAGGTACCAAGAAAGGACAGGCAAGAATTTGAACCCAAGAGGATAGACTGCAAAGCTGAGTTCTTACAACAAAACTTAATAGACTGGGCATGGTGACTCACATCTGTACTCTCTGCTGCTTGGAAGGCTGAGACAGGATCATAAGTTCAAGGTGAACTGGGCAGGTCAGCAAGACCCTATCTCAAAATAAAAATTTTAAAAGCATCGGGAAGATGGCTCAGTGATAGAGTGTTTGTCTATCATGTGTAAAGCCTTTGATGCCCAGTATTGAGAGAAACTTCATTAAAAAAACTTAATAAGTAGATAAAAAACCATGAGTACTGCTTTACTAATCAGAAAAAAAAAATCTCACATTCCAAAATTATCTCTCCAAGTCCCAATTTTCATTGCAAGTTCCTTTGAACATATAAAGGCTATGGCATACTATATAGTTATAATATTCATGAAAAATTGCAAAAACTGGCAATTTATATCTATTTAAAAAATACAATTCCTGCAAAGGCCTGAGTATTTCAGCAGAAAAGTCTGTATCTTGTGACACGCATTTTCTTGTGCAGATGGTATGTCTTTCTGAAAATTGCCAGAAGAAAAGAACACATATTTTAGAAATGTTTGATATTGTAATCACAATGCATGCAATTTTTTCTCTATAATATGCATGCATTAAATTCAGGAGACTATTTGTCTGTGATGTTTTAGCATGTGAAATTTAAATTTGCAGCAATTTTGTGTGTATCTTTCCAAATATGTAGAAGATGGCCTTATTTACTGTTACCTTGGAAACAGCAATGCCCAACTGCTACGCTTATTCTCTTTAGTACAATTAAAAATCATTTTATGGAGCAAATGTAATTTAAAATATTATCCTCAAGCATAGATTTTAATTAACTTTATTCATATGAAATAGGTAATGATGGTTAGTGTTAAAATTATGTGGAAAACTAAATATAGCTTTTTAATAGAAAACATGTCAATGCCTTTAAAAACTTGTCTTAATCAATAAATGTATCACTGGACTTTTCCTTTACAAGTTATTTACAAATATTCTGATTATTGGTAAAGGATCTTGATTACAAGGTTAATAATTCTATGAAATTATAAAAATGCCATGCCTCATTTTTTTTTCCAAAATTTTGGTGAGCTTGAACTATAGTTAGTCTTTCTTCAGTAACTCCTGAATGGGACTTTCCATAGTAATGTATGTTGACATACATGTTTTTTCTTATATTTTTAGGACTCCACTATTGTTACTCCAATTATTTTGAGGACTGACCCTCAGGGATTTTTCTTTTACTGGACAGATCAAAATAAGGTAAGAAATGTCTTTCATAATTTTCCCCATTATTACTGCTTTGCAAAATATCTATTTAATTGAATTATGTAAGTATATCCAGTTCACAGGTGCCTCTTAGGAATTTGTTTATAGATTCTGCTTCCAAAGAACAGCTGAGGTCAAATGTTTTAGGACTTTTCAAGAATACTGATTTGAATCATTAGATTTGTTAAAACCCCAAATAATTGGTAATTTTCAGTTTTGCTTATATTATTTGTTAGGACAAGAATATGCAAATTATAAACTGGATTTGGTGTAGAACATTATTAGGCAGTGTTGCTGGTTGAAGTCCTTGCCCATAAAGAATGAAGAGAAATGATGAGAAAATCACTTTTGACCCAATGACCATAGCCTTGACTTTTCCTTTTCCTTTCTTCTCCCCTGTGTTGTTCATTAAGAATTCTTCCAGCATCAAAAGGAATTTGGCCTTGATAATTTACTCATGTTAGAAAATCAAGGATAAGAGTTCTCTAACTTTTTCCTTCAGGTTTCAGAGTCTTCCCAAATTAGCTTTTTGCCCACAATACCAGGAATTTAATATCTCATTTATTATGAAACCAATTGATGATCCATACTGAATTATTAAAAAGTAGAATGTCTGAAGATCATAAGATTTATTTGAGGCTTAACAGGCATTTAGATGAGAATATTCATAGAAAGTGGTTATTATTTCAAAAGTTATTGGTGTAATTCTACCCTTGAACCTAAGAGGCACCAAATACAGAATATTTTCGTCCTCTGAGTACTGAGATTTGGAGAGATGGGTTAGAGTGCCTTTGAAGTGCTAAATACATTTTGAAACCAATAGAATAGGAATAGAATACCTTAGACTATCTGGGAGCTCTAGGATTACTGGAGAAGAGTGTCCAAAATGTTAACTCTTTCAAATCTCCTCATTAGATCTCTGGTATCCAAAGTTCCTGGAATTATCCCTCTCACCTTCCTCCTTTGGGGCAATGTCAGTTACATCTTTGAGCAGTGAGTTGGAATGGCCCTGTGCATTGGCAATTTTGCAGGGCAGTGTGGGCTTTGGGGAAAGGTTTTAGGGTACTGGAAAGTAATGTCTGGCCCCAGGGGCTAGTCCTGAGTGGGCCCATTTACGTATTACCCCAAAGGCAGATTTCAGCCTTGTGGTCCTATAGTTATTTTCTAAATACTGTATTGCATCCTGCAACCATCTGTGGCCACAGATGTGGGACTGAACCATAGACTATGCTCATGTCAAAAATTATGTCTGAGTAGGATTTCGTATTTAATGTTCACGTTTATTACTGGGTGTGTTAATCACTTTGGCTTAGACATTATGTTTGGTTTCCTGCTGTTATGTATAAAACAATGGCTTGAAAGAGTTTTTTTTTTTTTTTCTCTCCTCCAAACGCTATTTTTAGAGCTGTTGGAGCTATATTCCTGAAAGATATATTTATAATGCCTAGAGCTTTTCTTAAGGTTGGGTATTTGTACAAGAGACCAAACTGTCAGTTTGATTTTTCAACTTGTAAATCAAGCTTCTATAAAAGCAAGAGAAGATATTTTGGGATTTTTAAATAATTCATGGAGACTCAGTTAAGCATCCCTTGAAGACCAATCATAAATATTTCTTTGCTGAAGAGAAAGGGCTTAGGACCAAAGGTTCTTTGATGCACTTCTATTGTTCCATGAACCTGATATTTTGACCCATGCTTATTTTCAAATATGGGAAATTTTCTTTTAGCTTTTTTACACCAGCCTTTTTCTCTTGGTCCTAGTTATGTATTTGACCAATTGAAACAAGTAATGTGGGTAGCAATTCCTTTTATCTCTTTTCATGAATATTAATCTTACAGTTCTAGATAGAGATGGTACATTTCCCTTTTCCTTTTTAGATACCTAATTCATTACTCAGTCATTTTTCAGTTCAGAGGTTTACTTTTTGGTCAATGATTATATATCTTAGAATCTAAAAAATGAGGAGATGTAAGAAAAACAAACTTAATATGCTTTCAAGTTTGTCATTTTCTTTCTGGCTTTATGCCTAGTCCCGGAACCAGGACAAGAGATGCATTCACTCTTAGGAGATGGACTGTTATAGGAATGTGTTCTAGCAAATGTATATTAGAAGAAATGGTGCACACAACAAACTTTGATACATCAAGCTCGTAGTCAGCATTTTTGCATAAGACCATCTAATGGTTCTTGGTGGAATTGTGCAATCATGATGTGACTTAGAGGAGTATTTTCATTATGATATATATATTTTTTCTGGCAAGTATTCTTAAGAATCTATTTCATGTTATTATAGTGATCCTATCTCAGAAAAAAAAATATTATGCTTTTGTTTGGCCTTTGATGTTGCACACTCGTTTTCCATTGGTTGGGGACCTTTATTGGTATTTATTGTAATATGCCTCTTTTGACTTCTTCTTTTGACCTTTTTTTGTAACATATTCCCTCTGTGGTTCATGAAGCTTATACCAGAGCATTTTGATTAGCAATCACCTAAGCCTTGCGTGCTTACAAGTGATTTGAGTGGCTTTAAGAAGTTCTTGCTAAAGAGTGTTATTAAAGAGAGCTTTCTTTTTCTAGCTTTGGGAAAAAAACAAAACAAAACAAACAAACAACCAAAAAAAAAAAAAAACAACTCGCCATTTGTACTGTGTAACTCCTGTCCTTCTCTGCTTATGGGTACATTGTACCTCTTACCTGAGCTTCCCCCATTCTAAGCTTTTGGCTTTTCCTCCATAGACAGTGACATGTTGCCTTCCCCAGCCCTTCCTTTGATGCGTCATCATCGAAATGATAGGTGCCAAAGAAGACAGCACAGATGAAAAATTTCAGAATTAAAAACCAGAGCTGGCAAGTCATTTTTAGGTAACTGAAATGGGTTTCAGTGAAACAGTGACAGGATTTGGGGGGTTGGTGGAAACAGATAAATATGAAAATCATTTTTAGGAAGAAATGTTCATACTTTTTACCAGCTCTGGACTTATTTTGACAATTCTTCCCATTTATGGTTGGTTCTGTAAAATCTTATTGAATAAAATTAGCAAATGCAGCTTTCTAAATATAACTATTTTAAGCATGGTGGTTTTTCTAGTGTAAATGTAGATTTATGTGAAGAGGATAAGTTTATTTCTAAGTCATGGGTGAGAAGGGGCTCCTGTCTAGCTGGAGTAGTGAAGGGCTGAATTAGGATATGACTTTTTTTTTTGTTTTGGATCTATGCCATGTGGGTACCAGTACCATATCAGGAAGTGTCAGCCATGAGAAGTATGTGATCAACAAGATTCTGCAGCAGAGTTTTGAAGGAAAGACTGAAGCAGAAAAGAGGGTCAATGTGAAAGAGCTAACACCTTTCTGTAGGCCAAGGAAGGTACTAAACCTTCTCCTTGCAACTCGATGCCCTGCTTGTATGCCAAGGTTGGTGTAAAAATAAAACAAGTTGCTACTAGTTCAGATCAGAAGTTCACTGTAGTTTGGTAAATGCTTCCTTGTATCCATAAAACAGGAGCTCAGGGTAAGGGAGAAGAAATTCATAATAAATTTTAAAATGAAAAACACACATTTTCAATGAAGGATTCTTACTACTTTCTTTGTTATAGATTTTTAATTTTGCAGATAATATAAAGATATCTTTTTGTTCTTGTTGTTTGGAGAGAAAGTATAAAGCAGTGTAAATATTCTCAAGCCATACCATGGTGAACCCCAGTCCTAGTCCTTTATCTGAAGTCTACTGGTAATGGCTCCTTGGTTTCTTCCTGGGTTTCATTATTTAATTTTTTTTTTTTTTTTTTTTTTTTTTTAGTTTTATTTAGTCTTTTTTTTTTTGGAACTGGGTATTGAACCCAGAGTTCTCTACCACTGAGCTACATCCCTAGCCCTTTTATTTTTTATTTTGAGACAAGTTTTTGCTAAGTTGCTGATGTTTGTGATTCTCCTACCTCAGCTTCCAGAATTGCTAGGATTATAGCCATGCACCACCATGCTTGTTTGGGTCTCCTTTTAATGAATCTGTGCAAGCATAAGTATGGAAATGTTTCATTCTGTTTTGTTTGTATTAACTTTTTTTAAATGATTTTTTTTTAGTTGTTGATGGACCTTTATTTTATTTGCTTACTTATATGTGGTGCTGGGAATCGAATGCAGTGCCTCTCACATACGAGGCAAGTGCTCTACCGCTGAGCTACAACTCCAGCCCCTGCATTCACTTTTTTAAAAAAAATATGTATTTTTTAGTTGTAGCTGGACACAATACCTTTATTTTATTTACTCATTTTATGTGGTGCTGAAGATTGAACACAGGGCCTCACGCATGCTAAGCAAGTTCTCTACCGCTGAGCCACAACCCCAGCCCCTGCATTCACTTTTAATCCAACTTTCATCCTGTTTTTTTTTTTTTTTTTTTTTTTTAAGTATTCCACAACTTGCTTTTTACTTCTCAGTATTTCTTATAGAAATTTTCATATGTGTATTTGACTTATTCTTTTACATTGCTCTATTGTATCCTAAAGAATAGATTGCTAACTTTTATTTGCTAATACAAATGGTGGACCTTTGATGTTTATTTCTAATATGGAGCCATAGCAAGCAATACTATAATAGAGAGTGATAGCCTTGTCTACATCTTTCTGAGTATATGGTCCAGGGGATCCCTAAGGGATGTGCTTAGAAGTGCAATTGCTGATTGAAGTCTATACATATCCAAAATTCTAGCTATTGGCTGTGCTGTGCCTTGCATAACCCCCCTGTCTTAATATGAGAGAAACAGTGTTCTTAAATCTCACTAGTACTGCTAGGAAACATTCCGATTTTTGCAAATCTGATACAACAATTGTATCTCTTTGTTTTAATCTGCTACAGCCCGATTGGCTAGTCAACAATGTATATTTTCTTGCATGTTTTGGCTGGCCGTTTCTGTTCCTTCTTACATAGATTGCCTGCTTATACCTTCTGCCCTTGTGATGGTAGTTCTCTTTGCATTCTAAATGTTAATTTTGTAACTGTTGTAAATGTTGCAAACTTCTTCCTGTCTGTGGCTTGTTTTGAATTTCTTAACATCAGATTCACGCATGACAAAAGATAGCTCAGAGCCTTAAACCTAATGCAGTCATATTTTAGTGTTCCTTTCCTATTTTTCTACTCATCATATGTGTCACTGTCCTCATTATTAGTCTAGGTTTGTCTGGTTTCGTTTTCTGTGGTGCTAGGAATCCAACCACTGAGCTGCATTCTCAGCCCTTAATCTTGGTTTTTAATCTATGCGTAATATATTTTGGTGGGAGGTAGAGTTCTCTAATTTCTTCAGATTATTAGTCCTGTGGGTTGGTGCTTCCTATAGTTTTTAGTTGTGGCCAGCTGCGGTAGCAACCCATAGCACGCCCCACACATTCTTTTCTTTTTACTACTTGAGATTCAACCCCGGGGCTGTCTGCTGCAGAGTTCCTTTTCTTGTTTTATCTCAAGACAGGGTCTCACTAAGTGTCTAAGTCTGGTCTGTAATTTGCAATCCTACTGCCTCAGCCTTCTGAATTGATGGGATTACAAGCATGACCACCTTGCCCAGCTAGCACCTCCTTTCTTGTGGCTTTCTTCCTGGCTTAGAGTGTGAAGCGTGGGGGAGGTGGGGTCTGTAGTGGCAAGATGCATCTGAGTCAGTGTTCCTATATGGTTCCTAGTGTGGGCACCTTCACCACTTGGTTTGATGGCCATAGAGTATTTCATGCATTTCAGTGCCTGCAGACTTCTGCATTGTCATTTCCTACTTCATTCCTATTTATCTCCTGCCTTTTATACTTTCTGGTTCAACGAGTGCAAACATTATTGTTTACCCATGATCCTAGATTAAAGACATAAATTTATACCTGTGTATTTAGTCATTTCTAGGGACACAGGACAGGAGGGATTGGCTCTACCATCTGCTCCATCTGCCTGTCCTGTTCTGCTTTATGATTTTGCCTGAGACACCATTTGGGATTATTATACAGAGCGATGATTAAGTTTCTATAAACGGCAACTATAGATCACTTTCTCTTAACCTTAAATTCCTATACAGAGTTCAAAAACAAAGTTTAAAAGTTAAATATTTACCTAAGCCACAGTGACATTTCTCAGCATGAGTCCAGAGTTCAAAAAATATTTTAAATGATGTGTCATGAACCTCTACAAGAAGAGCTAGTGATTTCCTATTAAAAAAAAAATACCCCATCAAGAACTACTGAGCACACATTTTATGAATGGTCATTTAGCAGAGGAGCTTCCTCTTTAGGACCCCCTTGTCTACTATATTCCAGAAACATCAGTTTTTGTCTTTCTTGTGTGAGACAAATGGAATAGGGGACTCTAGGGTTGACTGAGTGCTTGAAGGCATAATGAGGTAGTTAGAAATGAAGAACATGAAGTTTATTTATTTTTATTTGTTAGCTATTCCCAAAGGCTGAAACAGTAACTGAAATTACCTTGGAAAGCAGCAAAATTCATGTGAAGGTTGCTTTGTTTGTTTGTTTTTTTTTTTAATTTTTTATTGTTGGTTGTTCAAAACATTACAAATTTCTTGACATATCATATTCCACACTTTGATTCAAGTGGGTTATGAACTCCCACCTTCACCCCATACACAGATTGCAGAATCACATCAGTTACACATCCATTGATTTACATATTGCCATACTAGTGTCTGTTGTGCTCTGCTGCCTTTCCCATCCTCCACCATCCCCCCTCCCCACCTCTCCCCTCCCCTCCCCTCCTCACATTTAACAGGGATGAGAGGTGGGAGGGAAAGGGAGAGAGAAGGGAAATTGCATGGAAATGGAAGGAGACCCTCAGGGTTATACAGTGGAGGGGGTGAAGGTTGCTTTGTGAGGGCTGCAATTGTTCTTTGGCCTGGAGCACCTGTCTTTGCTGACTACCCAGCAGCATCAATGGATGAAGTCCTTTCCTTCACCTTCCCTGCATTTCCTTTGCAGTATCAATAACTAGAAGAGGCACAGTATCATGTCTGTGCCCTCGACCTTACTGCTGCATAGGACACTAGCTGGACACCAGTGGGCATCCAGCTCCTGCATTCTTTTGCTCTTTTGGCCACTAGAGCTCACTTTGCCTTCTATGTAGCTGCTCAGAACTTTCTGGCAATCAACACTCAAACAGACCAAGAGGTGGTGCAACTCAGAAGTGTGTGTTTTATGGCATTGCACAGAGCATGCCTGTGGAGTGAAGCCCGTTACTCCTAATGGTAACTGGCTTGATAAGTTACCCTGTATGTTATCCTTCCCTTCCTGTATCACTTCCTCACTACTAACGTGTCTGAAAACCACCTCTAAAATAAACTTCTTTTACTAGAATCCTTGTGCAGGAACTTCTTAATGTGGATACATAATGCCTAACAACTTAATACAGATATTTCCTGATTAGGGATGTAAGGGAATTCCTTGGGTAAAAAGCACTGGAACATATTAGGTGAATACTTTGTCCAAAGCCAGGACTGGTTTTCCTAAAACAGTTTTAATTTGGGAAGCCTGAATCTGGTCACAAAAACAAGCTTTGAAGTTGTTGTAGCAGATGTGGGTTTGGGTTCTGGGTTTGCTGTCTACTTAATGAGTCATCTTCGGCAAATCTCCTGGGCACTCTAAGCCTCAGTTTCTGCATCTGTAAGACAGGTATTGCTGTCTTAGAATTGTTGTGAAGGCTGAATATAAAACATGAAGTGCCCAGCATCATGCACACTACCTTCTAAACTCTCCTTCCTCTCTGCTGGCTTTTATGTAACAAATAATTAGTCTCCAACTAAACAGTTGTCCATAATTAATTCTTAGGGACCACAAATGTACTGTTTTGAAAACCAACTGATTGTTTATTTATGTATACATTTCTATTGCTTTTTTTTCTTCTTCTTCAAGGCAACACTGACCTGTTTTCTGTTTAGACTCTTGTGGTCTTTTGATCCAGAGCACTGAAGCTTAGATCTGTTTGGGCAAACAAGATGTTTATTTATGTATTTCATAATGTTTTGGGAACAGAGCCAGGGAAGGCAAAAGAAGGGATTTATTGCTTAAAAGACTTTTCCTCTGAGAATAATTTGCTAATAAATTCTCCATCATAGGTGAAAGTTTCTTAGACCACAGGGAACTTGAAACATCTTAAGGAACAAGCTTTAAGATGATTTAAAGAATTTTGATAGGAGAAAATGGTAATAGTCACAAGAATTAAATGCCACCATGGTTGTCTATGCCTTCTTTTCCTAAGATAACTGTTTCAGTATTATTACAGTTATTATTATAACAGTATTATTACATTGGCATCAGGTAGCTCTTTCTCATTCACACTGATTAGATCCTTAAAAATTAAACGTTTAGTGATTTTGAGCATAGTTTAAACAGATGTGGGTCAAATTGCTAGGAGCAAGTCTCTATTCCTCAGTTAGTACTTTTTGATACAAAAAATGGCATGAAACATTGAATTGGAAGAATAGGGAGTTCATCTATGCATTGTTTATAAGTTTTGTTTCTTGCCACAGGGAAAATCCATTGTCCTTTATAGTGAACAGAATTACCAGATACGTGGGAGTGACATGAAGTTTTTCTCTTTTGTTGGAATTACAGATGTTGTAGATAGAGTATACTAATTTAGTTGCTCTTGGGTTTATTTTCTTGCCAATTTAAGATTATTTGATCCTCCTGATGGGGTCATATGGAGCTCTTTCTATGTTTAATCAGAAGATAAACTTCTTTTTGCCTTTTGGTAAAACAAAGTTTAGATCAATAGTTGAGTTATGTAAACATTTACCCCCCCCCCCCCCACACACACACAAAGATTCAAATAATATACTTCATTATTTCATTCTATTTTTTGTATTTTATCATTGCTAATTTTATTTAAATGATTTAAAAAGGCAAAAAGGCAAACCCTGATTAAAGTAAATTATTGGGAAGTCAGTTCTTACATATAAGTAAATTTCTCAAATCTAGGAAGGATTTGACATTTGCTAGTTCAGTTTGCACATACTTTTTCACTATTATTATTGTCATTGTCATTATCATTAGTATCAATAATAGCAAACATAGATATTGTTTTCTGCATGCCAAGCATCATTAATACATATGTGTGCAGTGTATATACATTTTTGGGGGTATATATATCTATATAGTATAGAAATTTGATATGTAGCGTATATATTTATAGTGTATATGCAATATATATATATGCTATATGTATACTTTTATAGTGTACATCTATTCATAAACATAGTATGTATAATAATATACATAAATATTATTATTTATGAACAGAATATACTATAATATACATAACTATCCTGTAATGCATACATACTATTAAATCATTTTCAAAAGCCTCTGAAGGACAACACTATAATTATAAAGTGAATAAGTTGAACTGCACACAGAGGTCATGTTCTGACCCTAAGTCCTATTGTTGGTTAGTGGCAGAGTCAGGAGCAGAATCAACACAGGTAGCCTGACTGTGTAGACTGGCTCTTACTTAAAAATCTGATTATTGTGTAATTTTGTTTACCTGTAGGATTTTTTCCCCTTAAATTTGTTAAAAAAAAAGCAAGAAACCTCAGTAGGTATAATACATTTGCCTGGATGAAGCAAACTGTATGCAGAAGGGGTTCTCATTAATTCAATAAACTTCCTGAGCGGATGTGCACACTCTGCCTTTCCTGTCCAGGGCATAGCCTATTTTCCTGCTGAAGTAATCCTCCATATGAGTACTCACAGGCTCCACTAGATTCTGAATTATTTGACAATGATTGCATAATATTCCCTATACTGTACGTAATAAGTCAGGAAATTACTAGAATTTTTTTAGAATGTTTCTCAATATCCAAGAGTGAATCAAAATAGATTTTTCGGTTATATTCAGTTCATTAAAATTCATTTGCTTTCCCATTCCCTGAATGCTCCAGGTATTAGCCATTTGTTCTGTCTTTACTAAACACGTCCTCGGCATTAATGTCCTGTTTGTGAACCTTTATGTTTTATTTTTCTAGATTCTATTAGATCAAGGCACTGTTTAAATTCCATAATTAATTAATTGAATTAGCTACATTTTTGAATAAGGGAATATGGAATTAAGAATAACCTTAAAGGTCTAAGGGTGTAGTTCAATGGTAGAGCACATATTTTTGGCATGCATGAGGTCCTTAGTTCAGTCCCTAGCACATGTGTGAGCATGTGCTTGTGCACACACACACACATACACACATACACTACTTACAAAATTATTTCATTTTATATCTTAACTTTTATTTATGAATACAAAGCCAGATGTTATCTTAAATCGCCACATCTTGTCATTTCTTATCAGTTTGTAGAAACCCTTCCCTTATTGACACAGGTACCCAATGAGGGAGAATGATAATTTGCAGGTGTGATCGGAAGCTTGCCCTTTAGTAACCTCTACATCATGCATTTGATAAAAGTGAAAGCACATTTCTTTCATTACAGTGTTTGGTTTTCACTCTGTCTTTTGTAGGGAGTGTGGATTGTGATGAGAATGATTTCACATGAGATTTCTCCCTGCTTTTCTGCCCAAACTCCCTCCTTTCTTAGGGACTGTGTCTGTAAACCTTGTTACATCATGACAATCCATGCACCTGTGTGAATGAATGCTTCACTGAAAAGTTTTATGGGGCAGAACTAGTTGCTATACTGAGAAGCTAATGACTGTGCTGCTATACATAATGGATTCTATTTTTAGATGAACATTTGTTCCTTTTGCATGGCTTAATTATGCAAGAGGACTGCAGTTCCAGGGCTATATTATGAATATTGAGGTATTAGAATCCAGAGTAGATGTGACCTTAGATATGTTGTGACTTTTGCATCAATTTGAGTCATGACGTAGTTTATAACTAGACAGAAAAAAAAAAATTAAAACAAAGCACCAAAACAATTTTTGGTGTTTGTAGGTTGAATTCTTCCAGCAGCTGACGCCCCAAGCTCAAGTGACTTATTCAGGAGATGACCTCAGGAAACATGGAAAGGACAGTGGGGAAGTGAGAGAGTCAAGGGAAGGCAGCCAGTGCAGGATGAGTTATCAGGTGAGTAGACAAAGGAAGCTTCATCCTGCCGAGAATCTTGGTAGACACTGCAGGGAGTTCCATCAGTTCTCTTTAGTCAGTGACTGAAGGCAGCTCTCTCAGGAGTATTGCTTCAGCTCTTCTGCCAGCTTCTCTTGGTGGCTCAGAGGGTTCCAGGCAAGTGAGGCCCAGGTTCTGAGAAAACCCTCAGACATAGTTACAGTTGGAAGCTATCAGTTGGCATGTGTGAGAACACATGGGCACCACCAGTGCTGACTACTCTGGGGGCTTTAATTTTCAATGAACCAGATTTCATACATCTATACCTAGGGTGCAAACTAGAGGCTGGACCTGTTCATAAACAGATCTTGCTTAGTTTGCATAATACCTTAAACACATAAACATGAGTTCTCAGCATTTAAAAACCTGGTGATTCAATTTGTAAATCTAGATTTCAAAAACAAAACAAAACAAACAAACAAAAAACCCAAACAAACAAACAGAAAAAACAGAAGGCATGCCAACCTACAACATCATACCCGCCATGGCCACATTTAATTGGAGTAGAGCAGCAGCTGCCTGCTTTAGACAGAGTTTGGTACCAAATCTACCACATTCCTCACCAAGCTACCCTACCTAATTTATATGACCAACTTAGATGCTTGTGGGTAAATTTAAGGCTTTTGTGATAATATTCTGTACTGGAAGCTTCAGTAAACTAATGATTACAAAGCTTCATGTGAAATGTAGTTAATTCTGTCACAGCGTGCCTATTGGAGTACTATGGCAGAAAGAACTGAATTTTTTGTAGTGGAAAAACATGGTTGAAGGTTTGAGTATCCAGGTCCCGTTCTTAAGTTCCATAAGCAATTGATGCCCTAAGCCCTCTTCTTCTCTGTGAAATATGGATCTGAAGTATAGGAGCCCTGAGGTCCCTCTCCACTGTAAAAGACTATTATTCCAAAGTGACTTTCACGTGCAATTGTACTAGGTAAGATTTATAAATATAACTCCTTTCAAAAGAATTCAAGTTGAATTGGGCCATTAATCTAAGGGAAATAAGAATAGTGGGCTCTGGGATACCAAGCAGAGTGACTTCATTTAGTGGAACAAAGGGGATTAATTTCAACCCTAGCCCAAGGCAGTGAGTATTGTCTGGTATAGCCAACCAAAGTGGCTACTCCTTTCCTCAGCATAGAGCTGTGCTGTCTGTACCATATCATGAAGACTTGTGGCTTTTTACATGTTCACTTTGATTAAGATAAAATACAATTAAAAACTCAGTTTCTTACTCATACTAGTCATATTCTCAGTGCTTTAAAGCCATCTGTGGACAATTACAGTTATACACTTCCATCATGGTGGAAAATTCTTTTGGACATTGCTGCATAGTTTGGACTGGGAATGACTCTTCAGAGCCAGTGCAGTTTCCTTGCAATAAAAAGTTTTCTTGAACTGATGGAGAAAGAACCACTCTGTCTTTTGCGGGATTCTGGTCTACAAGTATGTGATATCTGGACCTGCTTTTGTTATTTTGTTTTTGTGGAAGAATATGGTGGTATAGGTAGCTGAGACACTACTTTGGGAGCAGAAGAGGGAAGCTTACCCTGCAGAAGACAGGGTAAGCTTAGTCTGTTTTGTGTTTCTGTGGCAAGATACCTGAGGCTGGGTACTATGTAAATTAAAGGGATTTATTTGGCCTTCAACAATTCTGGTGGCTGGTGGATCCAAGAATTGTGGCACCAGTGTCCTGGTGGGGGACACACCTGGCTGCATTACAACATGGTTAAGAAATGAAACTGACAGCATGAAGAAGGGGCCAAGTGCATGGGGTGTCCTTGTATTATAACAGTTTTCATGAAAACTCACTCCCTCCTGCTAGAATTATACCAATCCCTTCTGAGGTTGATACCATTAGTGTCCTAATTAATTTGCCTCAGGCCCCTCCTCTTAAAGGTCTAATTACTTCCACATTGTAACTCTAGGGATCCAGCTTCTAGCATATGAAATTTTGGGGGACACATAACAACCATATTTAAATCAGAGCACTAGTGACGAACCCAGTAGTTGGTTACATCATGTGAGATGCCAGATTTTCCATTTTAATTCCATAAGCTAATCAATCCCTTCATTTTCTAAGCCAGTTTAAGATGAGCTGTTTGTCACTTTCAAGATTGCAAACTGATATGCTGGACATTTATTTATTTGAAGGAAGACAGGGACTCATATATGAAGGATTCAGCTACATCTGTCCCATGAACATGAAAGATAAATAAAAGAGGGGATAATATTTATGAACAATTTATGTACTCAGTGACTACAATTTCTTGCCTAAGACATTGCTGTCTTATATATTTTTCTAATTTGAGCTTTAGCTATCCATGATAACTTTATCAACTTCTAATTACCACAAGGGAAGGCTATTTCTTGAAAATCATGGAGAAAATTGCACAAATAATATAAGGTTTTGGCAATTTTGTGTATGAACCTAATATTCTGTCTAGATTATACCAGGAAGATTTGTAGGGAAGGAAAGTAGAACTTATGGGTAAACTGTTGTGTTGCAGACCTTGTGCTAGTGTGCTCAATGTGAAATGTTTTATTGGTGCATCATTTGGTTGTTTTTTTTTCCATTTTGCATCAAGGAAAATGAGGCTATGGGTAGGTAGGGTAATTCTTTCCCTGGAAGGCTCTTTTGAACCCTGACAGTTTAGAATGAAGTGCTGTTGTCTGTGTTCAGGAATATCTCTGGCTTTCTTTTACTAAGGTAGAAATTAACACATTGTGTTTATGTTGTCTAACTGCTTTTACTTGCGCAGTAGAGGATGGAGTCCTTAAATACAGGGACATTACCCAATTCATTTGGCATTTCTAGTATGCTGCTAGTATACAGTAGTTGCTCAATCAATATTTGTCAAATGAATTTGAAAGGCTGTGCAGCTTGTCTAAAGCTAGGGTTCACTAAGTGGTAGTAGAAAGCTGGATCTGTCCAAAGCCAGTGCTCTCTCTTACCATTGCTCATTTGTTAAAACCTCCCTGATAAATCTCCACTGCCCCACTCTTGGCAATTTGTGTGAACTTCTACTTCCTGTAGAAGAGGGAAAGCACTGTAGGGCATCCCCACCTACTTCCTGCTATGTGTCTCGGAGGCACAGCAGCTGCTCAGTCCCTTGTTTGCAACTGTATTTTTTTTCCCCAGCCCATTTCTACCTCTTTGGTCCTGGACCCTAGTTTCTCTGTTATTTTACACTAACATTTATTTCTTTTCCTATTATTTGTGTTAACAGTATTTGCCCTATAGCCAGATGTGTACCATCAATATTTAACATGACGTGCCACTTGTATATTAAATAGAAACCCTACACCCTCTCTGGACCTTCATGCTTGCTTTCCCTTTTATCATCTTCATCTAAGCAAACTTCTGGAAAGACTTGCTTATGTTCTTCTTTTCACCTGCTCCTCAATTCATATCAACCTGGATTCTGTTCCTGTCCCTTCTCCAAACTCCTTTTCCTAAACCCACCAGTGACTTTCACATTTTGAAACATATTGACTCTTTTTAGCTCTCTTGGTGCTTGACCTTGCATCAGGATTTTATATTATTGACCACCCCATTTCCCTTGAAACATTCTCATTTCTTGACTTATAATCCAGTTTCACATTATCATCCAGTACCCTGTCCCTGACATAACTGAAACCAAGTATTTCCATGATTGGTACCCTGCCTTTCCTACCTTCATGCCTGACCTGGTCCTGCTGCCATACTAGGTACTGCCTTCCTCTGAGTTGTCCAATTCTGGACTCTGGAAGTCTTCCTTAACATCTTCTCTACCCTCCATCAATCTCTTGGGCCCTTCCTTTTGTGCTGTGATCACACAAACTACATTAGTCCTCTTCTGTTTCCCCAGTTGTGGTACATTCTTTTCTGCTTGAAGTCTTCACAGTAATTTCCCTCTGCTTGGAAATATACCATCTTTCCTGCTAAATTACCCCCTCTATTGCTTAGCTATCATTTTTGCAGTTGTAATCAATTATTTTTACATAGTTTTATAACATCTAGCTCCCCTGTTAAGACTGTTAACTCAATGAGAGTGGAGTCCAATATTGTTCTGGTCAGTGTTTAAGAAGTGGTTTTCCTATGAGGGCAAATGATTTGTGGCATTAGCTGATTTCCATGGTGTAAATACCCCTGCTGTGTCTGATTTCATGATACCTGTGCTTTGTGACTGAGCATGGACTTGGGTAAAGAAGGCACAGTTGGCTCTCAAGAGCTTGTACACGCACTCCAGTGCATCAACGGGACAGATGCACATTTCCTCTTCACTACTGTACTCTCACAATTTGCTTGGCATATTGCAGCTTCTCTGTCACCATTCATTAGAGGGATAAATGTATTTTTTTTTTTCTGCTTAGCAATGTGGCCAAAAATTGGTAATGTTTCAGATAAAAAATGACATAAAATCTGTCAGCTGAGAATTGGACTGGGCTTTAGAATTTAGTACATCCAATCCCTTCATTTTCTCTGTTAGCATTGAGGGTCAAGAAGTGGAGTCTGCCACAATCATCCAGCTAACTCATAAGAGTTCAAATTAAAATGTACATCCCTTAAGTTCCAACCAAGACTCCACTGTGGCACATTGTCATTAAAAAAACAAAAACAAAAACCTCCAAAAAATAATTTCTCTTAAACTAATGATTTAGTTCAGGAGCTATTATTAGTGATGTAGTTGGTTATTTCTTATCTGTTAAGACAGATTTTGTTTTTTATCTTTTCCCTCTTAATTTCCCAATTCAGTTATTTATAGAATGAAGATAATCCATCAACTTTTGGTATGTAGTCCTAAAACGACAGCTATGTATTCAGATCACCTTTTTTTTTTTTTTTTTTTTTTTGATACTGGGGATTGAACTCAGCGGCACTGGACCACTGAACCATATCCCCAGCCCCATTTTGTATTTTTATCTAGAGACAGGGTCTCACTGAGTTGCTTGCAGCCTCACTAAGTTGCTGAGGCTGGCTTTGAATTAGAGATCCTCCTGTCTCAGCCTCCCCAGCTGCTGGGATTACAGGTGTGTACCACCACACCTGGCTCAGATCACTTTTCCATGGTTTGATGATCTGGCATAGGCTCCGGTGGATCATTTTCTGCTCTCAGCTCCCCTGGCTTCGGCAATTCTGTGTGGCATAGACATGTGGTTCTGCTGATCACACTGGGGTCTCAAGTCTGAGGCTTCAGTTAGCAGGGTTGGCTGGTTGGCTTGTACCTGGTCCATGTGGTCTCTTCTGCTCCAAAAGGCTAGGCCAGCTTGTTCTTGTGGGATACTGGCAGAGTTCCAAGGGAGTAGAAGCAGAAAGGCCCAAGAAACAGAATTGCCATACTGATGTCTCTGCCATATATTATATGCCAAATGAAATCATGCATCAAGTGAGGACATAGACCTCTCCTATAAATGAGAAGCCCTGCAGAGTTATATCACACATAGCCTGGATCTTCAAAGGGGAATCATTTATAGCTTGTTTTACAATCAAATACATAAAACAATTTTTTTTTCTCTAAAATTAATAGAAGATTCTCTCTCTGCTAGTGGAGTGTTTCCTGGAGCAGAACTGATCAATGGCTTCCTCATCTTTCAGAAATATTGAGGCAATGTGACCCCCCATCCAGGAAATTGTGTTAATTTAACATTAGAGTGCTTGAACTTCTCTAAGGTAGGGGGTTTCTCTATACCTTGGATTTAGTTGTTCTCAATTGATGTTCTGAAAGGAAAAAGTACCTTTGAGGTCATGGGGAGGTAAATTTACCTCCTGACCCAGTGTTCAGATGGGATCCTCCAAGGAACAGCTGTTAAAACCAGTTTGTTTGTTTGTTTGTTTTTTCGAAGTCACTGAGGAATGAGGTGACTTGGGGACCATTGTGACAAGAGAGGGACATCTCTTTATGGTTTCCTGTTTATTGGTTTGGCCAGCTTTCTGTCACTATAACAAACACTGGAGACAATCAACTTAGAGAAAAAAGTTATTTTGGTTCAGAGTTTGAGAGGTTCCAGTCCATGACCAGGTGGACCCATTGTTTTTAGGTCTCTGGTGGAGGAGCCAGATGGCAATGATTGGAGCATTTGACAGAGAAAAACCCATCACTGCATGACTGGGAAACAACCGAGAAAGGAGAAGGGCCTGGGGTTTATCCCATTGATGACACCCATAATGACCTGAAGAACCCCCACTAGGGACCGCCAAGCCAGGGACCAAGCCTTTAATACGTGGGCCTTTGGGGGCATTAAAGAGCCAAACTGTAGTAGTTGTCAGTAATCTCTTGCTTTGTTGTACTTTTATTCTTCTCTCCTTTAGTGATTTTTCAGTGACTGGAAGTCTTTTTACTTTTTATATATATATATATATATATATATTTTGGATCCTGTGCTGGGAACATGGAAATAACTCTAAATCTGCAAGAACACAGGGCAAGTAGATAGTAAACCTCAGAATTCTCCACTGTTGAAAAATGATCATGGGGAAAATTCCATAGCAGAGAGATGGAAATCATTGCAGACCTCTTCTTCTATCCTAGGTCTTCAACATGCATTTTTCTGGGATGAGAAACATATGTGTTTGACTGAGGGCGAATTCAGTAGGTTTTGTCAATGAGGCATGGGAAGGGATCAGTCCTTACTCTGAGCTCATCTTTTTTTAAGCTGAGTGTGCTCTGGGAAGATGCAGGTGTCAGCGTATTTATATCTAATGGAGCCAACAGGGCATGCCGTGACGGGAAGGAAGGCTGTTATCTGGTGGGTGTACATTGGGCTGGGGAGCCACTGAGGTTGAAAAGTTCAGTTTACTGCCATCTCTTCACTTTGTGCTGCGTCGAGTTAGTTCACGACCTCCTGTAATTGTTCTTTTGTAAGGTACCCCATGTAAGATCAGAGACTCTGAAATCCACCTCCCTGGGTTTAAAACCTGGATCAAGCACTGTGTGTCTCTGGGGACAAAATTTAACCAGCCTGTACTCCAGGTTTCTCTTCTGCACAGTGGAAATAACAAATATACTTCATAGAATTCTTGTGAGGATTAAATGAGATAACACATTCCAAACACTCAACAGAGCACACAGTGTAAATGTTCCATGGGTGCTGGCTGATTTTAGTAAAAAGTCTTAATCAATTTGAATACATATTGTGTGAACTTGAACTATGACAGGGGAGGTGGATTTCAGAGTCTCTGATCTTACATGGGGTACCTTACAAAAGAACAATTATGGAGATGGTGAACTAACTCAACACAGCACAAAGTGAAGAGGTGGCAATAAACTGAACTTTTCAACTTCAGTGGCTCCCCAGCCCAATGTACACCCACCAGATAACAGCCTTCCTTCCTGTCGCCGCATGCCCTGTTGAACTATGACAGTTATTCAGATATTTCTAATTCATGTTCTCACCTAGTTGCTTAGGGCCTCACTAGGTTGCTGAAGCTGACCTCAAACTTGCAATCCTCCTGCCTCAGCCTCCTGACCCTCTGGGATTACAGGCATGAGCACCTGGCTCTATATCTTTTTATACTCAATTTAATTGAAAAATCAGGATCTCAAAGAAATGCCAGTATCTATAGTCGCAGAAAATACTCACAAGTTACAGATATGTTCTGTGATTGGAGGACAACCTATGAGTGAGTGTGTCCACCCAGATTCCCAGGACCTCTGGTCATAGATCATAGAGCCTGAACTAAGGCCACACGTGGTTCATGTGACCTGTGTCTCAAGTTGCCTCTGACCAATGAACCTTAAGAATGGAAGGCTGAGTGGAAGGACATAGTTTGTACTCAAACTAACGCTCTGGACACGGTGGTCCAGATGGTTCTGGAGTATGAGATTGAATATTGATTTACCTTTGTGAAAACAAGTCCCATGTCTGATTTCTTTTGTGCTTCTGGCTGCTTTCAGCAAGACATCTTATATTAAGAGAATGGCATTAGGATCTCAATACAGATGGCCTGAGTCAATCAGTTAGAGGACACCGACTCGGTTTCTCCACTGGTCAATGTCAGTATTCTACCCAGGTTCCTGGGATTATGCACCAACCATTTCACATAGTTTTGAGTGCCAGTATTATGCTCTGACACTGTTGTATTAACTCCATCTAGACATGCCTATTTAAATTAATAAGTTATTTTATTTGTTGTAAGGACAAATAGAAAATCTTATTGACTCTGGGAAAGAATGGCAAATATTTATTGCAGTGTCGAAAGGAGCTACACATGGATGTTTACAAAATACATAATAAAATCTATTTAAAAAATGGAAGTAAAACGAGGGAAGCACTTAGAAGTATATCTTTGAAATGAATCAGCTTCATTCAAAATGTAAGTGGAAACATTGGGGTAGGAAAAAAATGTCATTTGCGGAATTATTTTAAATGATATCTAAATTTTTAGATTTAAAGTTCCGGATGGGAAAAAAGATAATCATTGCTTTGAACTTCTTAGGAGAAGAAAATTTAAAAATTGGGGAAATAGGCTGAGAAATGGGCATTATTCCTTTTTTGGTTTTTTGACCTGTTATATTAAACAGCTACATTTGGTGATCCTTAGTCTGTGACTTTATACAAAAAACGAAAAATGGTGGTGATGGTGGTGGGGGCTTGAGCCATATGAAATTGCCGTAATTATAGATAAAAAGTGGTCAAACATGGGCAGTTTCATGTAATCCAGCAAGGCAGTCATTCTGAAAGAGCAACAGTGTTACTTTTGCTAAATTGTCCATCTAATGATAACAGTTTAGAATCTGACATTGAAGTGTGAACATAAATTAGCTTCTCGATTGTTAACAGCTATGATTTTCCTCTAAAATAGCAGTATTTGCTGCAACGTTTTATGATTAACATTAGAGACACTGTTACTTTCAATCATCTGTATAGTTTCCTCATGTTTAGTTATACACATTTAAGTGAGTACAAATATGACTTTTGCTTAAAGGTCAGCTTCAAATTAGAGGTTGGGGTAATAAGCTTGAAATTAATTTTTCATTGTTTCTCATTTTATTTGTGAGTTATGCTCTATTTCTTTGTTGTTATGAAGGAAAGAAAGTGATTTATTTTGTTTCTTTTGCAGTATAGGATGGTAGTTATAAGTACAGACTTTGTTATTATTTGTTTGAGTTTGGATCTCAGCTCTATTGCTCCTCCAGCTGTGACTTGAGATGGGGAGTTAACCTCTCTGTACCTTGGTTTTCACATGTATAAAAATGGATATGATAGTACTTCATTGAAAGGTTTTGGTAGGGATTACCTGAATGAGTGTAATGTGTTTGGATCTGTACTTATCATGTTGGATGCAAAGAGTATTTATTATCTTTCATTATACTCTCCATTATGAAGCATGTATATGAGCCATCTGGAGAATGACTCCTTGTCTTTGAAAGTGAGAAATTGTACCACTTCTCTTGTAGTACCAGAAGTTCACCTGTGGGAGTGTCCCTTTGTCAACATAAAGTCCACTCCAGCCAGGTGACCCCTCAAGGTGAGGCCTGCTTAATCAGTTCATGCTTTGTGAGGATTGGTTGTTGGAAGTAAACTACCCCTGAGTGTTTATGTGGCTGGGAACCAGCCCATCTGCTGCTACCTTTTATGTGTCTTAGTTCCATTTCTTTTCAGGTGTGTTCTTTCCCAAGTAGCAGTTTGGCATAGCTATTCTAAGCCCCCATAAGTGCTGGATGCATCGGTGGATAGAAATGTACATTCTGTAATCCATTCGTTTTTTGTTTTTTTTTTTCAGCATGATTCTTTGAGCACCTACTAAGTGTCAGGCACTCTTCTGTGTCAGATATATCACAGATAATATATAACCACATGGCAAGTCAGGTGGGCTGCTGTAGAGAGTGAGAAGAGGATGGGAAGGGCTGGGAGAGTGAGTCAGAGTGGCTATTTTATGTAGGTGTTCAAGGAAGGCCTTTCTGATAAGCTGATCTTTGAGCAGAGATATAAAGGTGCTGGGGATCGGACATTGTGGCTCTCTGGAGGAAGAATATTCTAGGAAAAAGAATTAGTAAGCGTGAATCCATGAGTCTTCTGGAATGTTTTGATGCACAGCCCAGAGGCCAGGTGGCTGGAACTGAGTCAAAGGGGGAGACATAACATTCAATGACGTCAGAGCCCTGTGGAAGGCAGGGCAAATCATGTAAGAGTTTTTTTCAACCAGTGTAAGGACTGTGGTTTTTCTCTGAATGAAATTTGAAGCCATTATAAGATTTTGAACAAATTTGTGGTGTGCATGGACTCGTATCAAAAAAAAAAAAAATAAGAAGGATCACTCAGAGTTCCAATGTGGACAAGATAGCATAGAGTTTTTTTTCTCTCTGTTCTTCTTTGCTGAGTACAATGAAAAGTCTTGAAAGTAATGTAAGAGGCACCAGTGTGGAACTCTGAAAGGTGCCAAGAGGAAGGCCAAATGGATTGTGATCTCAGGACTCAAGGAGCAACATGGTGGCATTGTATGTGTCCCCAGCAAACAGAAGAGGAGCCCTACACCCACCATTTTACAACCCTGACCCCACAAAAGAAAGTGGTCCAGAGGTGCTCCCTCCTTCCGATGTCTCCATGGGAGCCCAGCAACACTGGCGATGTGGTCATTGAGGAGCTTAGCTGGCAGTAAGTGGCCAGGGTCAGTGTTCTATCAGAGGCACACACCATGGGTGGGCAGAAGGGAGCTCATCACAATAAGCAGCCCAGCCTGAGAAGCCTCTTGTCCCCATAGGCCTGAGGCTCCTATCTGCTGCCCAGAGACACTGGGACTGGGACACCAGTAAAGAGGATTCAACTGCAACCAGCACTTGACCTAGGAAACCTGTTTGTTCCCATGTGGAGGCCCCAGATTCCCCTCCATCACCAGAGACACAGGAGGGTCAGACTGAAGACACCCCTCTGCCTCTCAGGCTCAGGGACCTGTGGGCATCCCAGAAGCATCATCTAAACTAAAGAGACCAAAATGACATAGCAAAGGCTCTGGAAAATAAACTATCATTGGGATGATGGCCCATAAAAGTAGAACAACTCACATCACCAACTTAGACCAGGGTTGTGGTCTGCTAAAATAAACAATTGAAATAAGATTTGGAGTCTTCTAACATAATAGATGCAAGGTCTAGTATACCAGTGACTGTGGCCCATCAGACCAAGCACCAGGAAAAGCACAGCTGGAGTGAAAAGAGGCAGCTGGAGCCAACTCCAAGACAAATCAGATGTTAGAACTTTTTGAGAAGGGTTTTAAAGCAGCCACCATAAAAAACTTTATTAATTATAACATATTTGAAACAAATGCAATAGTCAAAAACCTTAGCAAATAAATAGAAGTCCTAAGAAAGAACTAAATAGGGTAAAACTGATTTTTTTTTTCCCTACTGAAAGTCTTAATGGTCAAAATAAAAGAGCTCCACTGGATGGGCTCAATAATAGAGCAAAGTCAACAGAAGATACTGTTAGTGATTTGATCACAGACTGACAGAATGTATTCCATCTGAATGGTAGAAATGAAATCCATTAAAAAATGAACGGATAGCTGGGCACTGTGGTGTACATATGTAATCCCAGTGGCTCATGAGGCTGAGGTCAGAGGATCTCAAGTTCAAAGCCAGCCTCAGCAAAAGTGAGGCTCTAAGCAACTCAGTGAGACCCTGTCTCTAAATAAAATACAAAATAGGGCTGGGGATGTGGCTCAGTGGTTGAGTGCCTCAGAGTTAAATCCCCAGTGCCTCCACCCTCCCCCCCCCCCCCCCCGCAAAAAAAAAAAAAACAGATGCCAAGGATCTATGAAACAATAACAAATTATCTAAAATTCGTGTCATTAGCATTTTAAAAGAGCCCCAAGAATACTGGGCTGAAGTGTACTCAAACCTCCTGTAAGACACAAACCTATAGATTTAAGAATCTGAGCAAACCTCAAACAGGATTTAATCTAAGAAAATCTCAGTCAAGATGTACCAGGTTTAAACTCTGAAGACCTAACACAAAGACAAAAAATAATCTTGAAAGCACAAAAGTGTTGTATTAATTATAAGGAAACACTGATTCAGATAATAGAGGCTTCTCATGGGAAAACACGGAGGCTGTAAGCTAATGGGGAATTTTTCATTGCTGAAAGAAAAGAACTGGAAGAAAGGAAAATAATGGAAGGAGAATAAATGCAAGTGGGCAATCCTTTGCCTTGTCCGTTTTTGCGAATCATATTTGACAGTTGAAACTAAATGATATCACAGTCTGATATTCAATTCTATTTAATATGGTGGGGGTAGTAAAGGGATCCAAATATAAGTAAAATTATTTCCACACTTTTGTGAATTAATAAAATTTTGATACCTATAGACTGTGGTAATCACATATGTATTATAAGAGCCAGAGAAGCTGCTAGAAAAATTATATAAATACTCATACTTAAAAAAAAAGAAAGAAATCAAGGCAGAATCCTAAAAAAACTTTTCAAATAACCCTCAAAGAATTAAGAAAACTAACAAAAGGTATAAGCAGAAAATCCAGCAAAGATGATACACAGATGGCAAATAAGCCAACATCATTAGGCATTAGGGAAATGCAAACTGAAACCCCAGTGAGGTACCACTCACATCTATCAAATGGCTACAATTAATCAGTGACATTATTAATTACTGCAAGGATGGGAAGAAACTAGAACCCTGGTACCTTGTTTGTGGGAATGTGAAGTGGAATTGAACTTTGGAGAAAAGTTTGGCAGTTTCTTGGAGTTACTTTATGACACAATAATTCTGTTCTTTTTTTTTTTTTTTTTTTAAGTACTGAGGATTGAACTCAGGGGCATTGAGCCACATCCCCAGCCCTATTTTGTATTTTATTTAGAGACAGGGTCTCACTGAGTTGCTTAGTTCCCAGCTGAATTCCTGAGGCTGGCTTTGAACTCGTGATCCTCCAGTCTCTGTCTCCTGGGCCACTGGAATTACAGGCATGGGCCACTGCACCTGGCCTATTCTTAAACATATATTCCAGAAAAAAAAATTGAAAAGGATGTTCATACAAAAAAATATCGGTACACAGATGGTCATTGCAGCTTTATATACAACAGCCCCAACCTGAGAACAGCTCACATGTCCTTCACAGATTGTAGGTTAAATAAAGGTGGTGTGTCCATACTATACAATACTAGCCAGCAATTAAAAGGTTAATATCCACAACCTAGATGACTCTCTACAATGTTGAGCTGAAAAAGCCATTCCCAAAAGGTTGAAGTTTGTACAATTCCATGAACATATGAGTTTTGAAATGACAGAACTTTAGAAATGGGAAGATATTTGCAGTTGCTAGCCATTAGGCACAGGTACAGGCAAGGTGGGAGAGTGATGTGGTTTTAAAGGATGATGTGAAGTATCATTGTGGTGGTGATTCTGTTCCATGGCTAGACTGTACAGGGAACACAATAGACCTCCAGTGAGAAATAAATTGGTGTGTGATACACTGTTTGAAATTTGGTGTACATCTCATTAAAAATGTAATTGTTCATTTTCTTATTAATTTACAATGTAGCTCTGAGTTTCCCAGGAGTACATGCAAAGATTTCTCAGTGGTGATTAGAGCAACTAGAATAGCTTTTGCAGAGTAATGGCCACTATAGCTGCTTGTTATGGTTTGGCTATGAGGTGTACCCCAAAAATCTCACGTGTGAGACAATGCAAGAGGGCTCAGAGGGTAAATGATTGGGTTGTGAGAGTCTTAGTTAGGGAATTAATCCTGTGATAGGGATTAACCAAGTGGTAACTGAAATGGTAGGGTGTGGCTGGAGGAGGTGGGAATTGGGGTATGGCTTTGGGATATATCTTTCTATCTGGCAAGTGAAAATCTCTCTCTGCGTCTTGATCACCATGATGTGAGCTGCTTCCCTCTGCCACACACTTCACTATGATGTTCAGCTTCATCTGGAGTCCTGAGAAATGGAGCCAGCCTTCTATGGACTAACACCTCTTAACCTGGGAGCCCTCAAATAAACTTTCCTTCTCTACAGTTGTTCTGGTCAGATCCTTTAGGCACAGCAGTGAAAAAACTGAATAAAACACTGCTAATATTTACCACCCATGCTGAGACCTAGTAACTTTTTCCATTGTGTCACCATAAAGAAGACAATGCCATGTCTTCCTTGGGTGACCTCTCTATGAGACACAGAAGCAATAGCATTCACAGTGTGTAGCCTCAAATAATTCTGAAACTTAGATAAAAAGCTCTTTTATCACTAGCAAATAAAACCACGTGAGCCAAGTATGCAATGGTGCTCTGGTGTCTGGTATGGAAGGTTGGTGACCTCAGTATTTCCCTTTCCTGTCGCACAACTGTTTGGTTTTGTATATCCTCCCATCAAGAGGTGGAGACTGATTCCTCAACTTTTGAGTCTGGGTAGGTTGTGACTGTCTGTCCAGGAGAAGGTGGTAGAAGTAATGATGAGTCATATTTGAGCCTAGACTTGAAGCAGCCTCATGTGCTTCAGTTTCATCCTGGGAATCCCATCAGTGTCCAGGGAACAGCTCAGGCTTGCTGGAGAGAAGAACCTGTGGAGCAGCCGGAGTCATCCCGCTCCATCCAGCTCCCAGCTCCCACTCGACAGGCAAGCTGATTACAGTATATGAGAGTGCCAAGCTGAGTTCATCTCAATCTAGCCCAGATCAGCAGAGGCATTCATCTGGTCCATATGCTCATGAGCAATGATAAACCTTTATTACATACCACTGAGGTTTTCTGTTATTTGTTACACAGCATTATTATTGTCATAAATAACTGTTATATCTCACTTCATCTACTAGAGAAAAATTGATTGGCTATGTAGCCTGGGTTCCAGTCTTTGTTTTCATTCAACTTGTTTGCATGACTTTCATTTACCTCTCAGCAAGGCATGTGTAAAATGACAAAAACAATTACTTTTTTGTCTAACTGACAAAATTGTTACAGTGAAATGAAATATTTATAAATGTATTTGTTACCCATGAAGCACAATGCAAATTTAGGTTAATGTAAACTGTCCACTTTACAAGAATATATCACATTTCAGTTTTCTCCAATGCACTTGATCTGTCAGCAACTAAATAAAGCAAAGAAAAAAACAAACATAAATATTATTTCAGTGCCAAACTAGTGCCACTGATCCAGGCATGGTTTGATATTCTCTGATATGTTTACAGTGAATTTGAAATTAGCTGAAGAATAACACTTGTTTAGTTCTGGTAATAATGGGTAAAAGCATGGGTCTTAAAGTAGAACAAATCTTGATTTATTTGGGCACACTTTTTAGTTCAAGAATGTGGAGTATAAATACCAGTCTTTAGGTACATCAGGGTGTGAACCACATAATAATCAAAAATTTGAATTTTTATTCTTATATTTTCAAAAGTAAAACGTAAACGGAAAGTGGTTCTCTTGGCTTGGGTATAAATTGCATTCTTTTCTTTAAAAAATTATGAATATTCCTAGTTTTCAAATAATGGCTCTTTTTAAAAATAATAATATGTAATTGTTATAAAATTTGAAACAGTTAATGGTAGGTAAATAAAATAAAATTTACTACAGAAATTTTTACCTAGAAATATGAACTTAACTTTAAGTAATGTATTTCAGATATCAATCTATGCACAGATGAGCAACTAAAAACAGAGCAGGGAGGAAGAGCAGGAGGAAAAGAATAACATTAAACAGAGACATGAGGTGGGAGGGAAAGAGAGAGAAAAGGGAAATTGCATGGAAATGGAAGGAGACCCTCATTGTTATACAAAATTACATATAAGAGGTTGTGAAGGGAATGGGGAAAAAAACAAGGAGAGAAATGAATTACAGTAGATGGGGTAGAGAGAGAAGATGGGAGGGGAGGGGAGGGGGGATAGTAGAGGGTAGGAAAGGTAGCAGAATACAACAGTCACTAATATGGTATTATGTAAAAATGTGGATGTGTAACCGATGTGATTCTGCAATCTGTATTTGGGGTAAAAATGGGAGTTCATAACCCACTTGAATCTAATGTATGAAATATGATATATCAAGAGCTTTGTAATGTTTTGAACAACCAATAAAAAAAAAGAAAAAAAGTCAGCCTCAGGAACTTAGTGAGGCCCTAAGCAACTTAGCAAGACCCTGTCTCTAGATAATGTATTAAAATGGGCTGGCGATGTGGCTGAGTTATTAAGCACCCATGGGTTCAATCACTAGTTCCAAATAAAAAATTAAAAAGAAAAAAAAAAGATACATATACAAAGATAATGTAGAAACAAGAATATGCTTATAACAACTGGAACCTATGATATGAAGTTATTTAATTAACATTTTTAGATTTTTTTAAATTTAATTTTTTTAATGTCACTTGAATTAAGCATAAAAATGAAGCTTAATTCAATCTAAATGGTAAGACTCCAGATAACAGTTTCACCATAGGATGTTCTTTTTTAAGGATCCCTCTAAAATTTAATATTAAATGGTCATGGATAATTTGAAGTTTAAATCATTGTTTATGTACCTAAAACTTTATCCATATTCATATCTAATTCTTGCTGTGAAAGATGATGAAAGCAGATTATGTAGGCTTCGTTTTTGACTTTACCATCTCATCTCCTGAATTACTCATTATAATACATTATATGGTTTTAAGCTTTCTACCATCCTATGATGTTCTGTGATGATACTTCTTGAAATGGTTTTTAACTATTTTTTCTCAGAAATCAATTAAAACACAAACTGCTGAAACTCCTTAGTTATAGAAAGGCAAAACCAAACCCATTCATAATAGTAGAAATACAAATTATAACCATACTGAGTTTCCACTTCTCTGTCACATTGTCAGTGACCTAAATTTTTTAAAGTATTTTTTTAGTTGTTGATGGACCTTTATTTTATTTATTTATATGTGGTGCTGAGAATCAAACCCAATGCCTCACATATGCTAGACAAGCACTGTGCCCCCAAGCAATAATCCCATCCCCAGTGATCTGAAATTTGACCACACCTTTTAATGGTAAGGCTGGAGAAGCCGGCCTTATCATGCATTGCTGGGAAGAGTGCAATTAGTTCCCTATTATTGAGGGTAATTTAGTAATAACTACCAGGACTATAAATATATGTATCTTTCAACCCAGCAATTTCTCTTCTAGGTGTTTATCCTTTTCATGTATATCTGCACATGCACAAAATGGCATAGGTACAAAGTGAATCATCTCACTGTTGCTTATAAAAGCCTAACTTGGAAGCAACGTTCATCACCAGGGAACAGGTTGAAGAAATATGGAATATTCATGCAATTAAATATTTTGCACCTAAGGAAGAACAGGTGGCAAAGAAGGGAAAGGAGAAAGGAGAGCTCTCTGTGTTGATGTAGAAAGATCTCTAAGACATAATGATCAATAAAATGTTCATGACCAGAAGCGAGTGGTACAGGGAATTAATAAGGATATATTTGTATTTGCATAAAGAAGGACATATATTAAAATAACAGGTGCCTGGGATGGGAGAGGACAGGACAGAAAGGGTACTGGAGATTGTTCACTCCATCTCTTTAAATGGTTTTAATTCGTTAATCATTGGCTGTTACTTATTGCAAAAATAAAGTTAAAACATTAAGGGGATTCAATTCTCAACAGCACCCCTTTTCTCAGACTCCCCATTCATGACTTTAATTTGATTCGCTTTTGGCTAACTGGATTTTGTCATGTAGTTAATGTTAAAGAATTCATGAAAATTCTATTTACCAAATTTCTGCATGAATGAGAATATGTATCACAATTTTGTGTGGGAATCACTTGAAAACCTCTGGATTTTTTGCTCGCATTTGATCACACCTCAAATTTTTATTAGCATCATTCTCATATCTTCTAGAATGGGATTGTAGCATTTTTACCAAAGTGGAGTTTTTTGTATCTACTTTGGTTTTTTGTTGTTGTTGTTGCTGTTTGTTGATTATTGTTTAAGATGGAAGAGTTCATGACAAATGGTTTGTATTCTCTAATCCTACACTGCAGGTTGGATTTCTTTTTAGTTTATATTTTAACATTGTATTATTTTAGAATTGTTCACTTTATCTCTTACTTTTCTCTGTAGAATATATCCAGAGCAATATTTTAATTCTTGAGAGGTTTAAATGAAACTTTTCTCTATGAAATTATTCATGTCCATATATGAATTATATGTGAGGCCATATATAATCCTCTTTTATATGAATTACGTATAAGAATAATCTGAAGTTCTGTGCTTGTTTTAATTGTGTGAATTATGAAATTGGTGTTAGTTTCCTGAGCTCTCTATCATACTGTCTATCTTTTGAAATGTCTGTGTGATCTTTAATAGGGAAGTAGGTGATTTTTAAAATCTGTATTGACTATGATATAAGCCTTGTAGATAAGATGTTCTGTGTGTAGAATGTTCAGAACCTTTTGCCAAACTTCTGTGAGTTTGCCTCAATGATGCTAAAACAATCAAATTGAAACAAAAAGGGAGGGATATTGTGCAGATGGTCCAGTTTCTCTATATTTCTGATTATCCAAATGTTCTGAGAAGCAGAAACCAAGATGGGATTAAAGATGAAAAGATTTTATTAGGGGAAATACCCGTATGAGTTAAGAAAGGGGGAGACCTGAGGATATAGCTCCTTGATATTGGTCAGTTAACAAGTATGAAGCCATGAGTTCCATCCCAGCACTGAATAAAAAACAAACAAACAAGGAAATAAGATTCTGGGAGAAGCAGAAGAGCTTCCAGGTAATATAAATTTGACCTCAGTGAAGGAGAGAAGGGGGGAAGACTGGTTGGAAGTGTCCTGGCAGATGACTTAAGCAAATTGAAGGAGTGTCCTTGAGCCAAAGTCAGCTGTCAGAGGAATCCTGGCTCTCCCCAGAATGGACCAGCCTGACTCTGTCTGGTGGAATTAGTCATTGGCTGGACATTGATAGTGGTCATGGCCTTGGCATAAATATGGTGATGGCTTTTGGACTCAGCAGAATGAACCTCTTTGATCAACTAAGATCTCTTCAGGAACCCTTGACAGTTGGAATTCCAAAGGCTTACACTAAGCCTCTTATTTTATATTTGCTGTTGAATGATCTTATCCACTCCTATGACATGGCCTCTATCTCTTCTCAGTCTATAGTCCTGATTGTTATCTTATCTTCCATGCCAAACCTAGGTTCCCATTGCCTTCTCCTATCCACTCTCAATCCTGCAGATTCTCCAACTTGACACCTCACCACAAGCTCCTCCCTCACTCTTTACCGTGTCTTCATCGTCTTCCAGTAGTAATAGTCTTGAAGTCATCTGTACTCCTTCCACCCCTCACCTCAGGTACCCAGCCAATTGGCCTGTCCTTTGGGTATATCTAGAATTTTGGGATCTGGCTCCTTCTCCCATTTCTATTGTGAGAATTCTAATTTGGTTCACAGGTTCTTTTTATAATTACATATTTTTAGATGGAGACTGTGGCTCTGCTGGGGTTTGGCTGATGTAGGCTTCTTCTGCTTCAGGCTCTGGGTGTGAACCAGACTTCTGGTCTTCTCAGCATGTGCTCATTGTGGGACCCAGGCTTATGAGCCACCAGCTGCTTAGAGAAGGCTCCTCTCATGGATGGCTGAAATTCAAGAAAGCAAGACCACCTGCGCAAACACATTTGATGTGTCTGCTTATGTCGTGTTCACTAATGTTCCTTTGGATGAAACAAGTGACACGGTTGAGGCCAATATCAAAGGGTCTACTGAGAAGAATCCCGAAAGAAGTGGATACAGGGAGGGGTGACATATTGGGAACAAAAGTGCAATTGATGATTGCTTTCTATAAAAAGGAAATAATCATAAAAAAATCTTGAGACTCCATTGTATGTGTATATGTGCCTTTCATGCTGTATGTTTCCTTGTAATTGGGGGAGGAGATGGATTTTACTATTGAAATCAAAAGGGAAACTGTAAGAAGGGTAATTTGAATTTATAGAGGAAAGGAGAGTTATGGAGTTGTATGCTGATATGCTGAGTGGTTCCAACTTGTAAACAACTTTCGCAAGTTTTCAGAAACTTACGGGAAATTGTCATTTTCATTCACATTTTTAATCCCTGACCTGTTTAAAGGGTAAAGTGTGTTGCATATGATGGTCCATATGTATAATCCCAGGTACTCAAGAGGTTGATGCAGGAGAATGGCAAGTTCAAGGCCACCCTTGGCAACTTAATAAGAACCTGTCTGAAAATAATAAAAAAATGACAGGGGATGTAGCTCAGTAATAGAGCTCTTGTCCAGCTCAGTAATAGTGCAAGAGACCCTGGGCTTACTCCCCAGTACCAGTGACAGGGCAGGGGAGTGAAAAAAGAGCAAAGTCTTGTAATATTTTTTTCATTTTCAAAATTAGTTTTTACTAGCTTTATATGGGCAATATAAAATGTGCAATTTCGCCAAAAATTAACACATGAGCATTGAGTATATTAAGAAATGGAATCCCAGAATATAAATTTATAATTTTAAAGTGTTATATAGTTGACCACTACTTAGTATATGATTGGTGGTATAGTGATTTGATTGGTAATTCACATTTTATTTTATATCTTACAACATAAGAGAAGAATTCTATGAAGCCAATTGTTGAGAAATCAAATGAGAAGTGAAGTGAATAGCTGTAATTTCAAACAATTGCTGCCTACCTTTCCCTATCCTTACTGTCTTGTTCTCTCTCTTTGTGTATTTTTTTAAATTCCATATATAAATGAGATTGTGCAATAGTTTTATTTCTTTTTCTGCCTTATTTCACTTAACATGATGTCTTCCAGATATAGTACTTAGGATTTTTGCTAAATGAGTAGATTATAGTTCCTCTTTCGAGGAGGAAAAGAGAAATGAATAACTGTGAAACTATTTGTTTCACTGTAATAGCCATCTTACCCTGTATGTATCACATAGCATCATGTTGTGGGCCCTGAATTATACAGTGAAATTTATTTAAAAATAGCATTACCTAAACAAGCATCATGCATGTTTACTAATATTAGGAAGGATTTTACTTGAACACCTAAACATAACACATTTGCATCTAGATTTTATATAGAAGCAAAGATATTACCTAAGGAAAATGGGTCTGTCTCCCTTTCGCATCAAAGATGTTGGGAGACACAGATAATCCAGCCACAAGAAACTCAATGAACATGTGGTCAAACGTACTGGCATTTTCTATTAAATTGTAAGATTTCTCAAAACTTTAACATATTTATCATCCATATATCAAGATACATGGAAATGACAATGTCTTTAATTTTCAGTCACCCAAATTTTGTACAACTGTTTTATTCACTGTAAAATTCATCACAGAAATTTATCTGGTTCAATTTGTGAGAATCTAAGAACTGTCAACTTCCACCTCTTTGCTCTTTGTCATCTGCAGAATCCCTTTGAAACTTCAACACTTAGGAAATATTTTGCTAGGGAGAACTGCACAGTGTGGAAGAGAAGAAGAAAGAAGAACTATAGTTGAAACAGAATATTCAGGATTCTCAAGGTTATGATGTTGAGACTAGGCAGCAACTTTTTAGCATGACTTGAATTGATAATGTACATGTGGCTTCACTGGGTTTCTTTTTTTTTTCATAGACTAATATATTAAAAAAGTCTGAGAAATAGGGCCAGGGATGTAGTTCATTGGTGAAGTGTTTGCTTATCATGAACGAGGACCTGGATTCAAACCCCAGCACTGCAAAATTAAAATAAATAAATAAATAATGAAAAATTAAAATAAATAAAATCATAAAGCGAGAAAGATATATAGATTCCTTAGCAACTGCTAAAGTAAAAATTCTGATTTAAATTTCAGTCTCTGAAAACCTAGATTCAAACGGCAGGTGACACCTGTTACTGAAGTATGTTCTTCCTCCATTTCTTTCATTGTATACAGTTCTAATGCTCTTTTGGTGAAACCTGGTTAATCATTAAGAAGGTCAGAGTGCATAAACTACCTGAAATTCTCAGATAAGTAGTTTCTTGATATCTTTTTTTTTTGGTGCTATTTGAAGTACTTAGGTTAGTGTTATTTTTGCTTAACAATGTGAAACTGTTCGATTTTACACTTTAAAAAAACCCTAATTATTCCTATAGACCACAAATGTGATTTGGAAGTTTGAAATGCCTTCACCTTCTCCATTAGAGATAAATTATGTTTTGGAGTTAGGGAGCTTGACACCTGCATATGACATTTGTGTTTATGAGGGCAGAGCAAAGTGAAGATTTCAGACAATTAACTTGGCAGTCGGGCCTCTGGGTCGGCTGGCTGCTGTGTTTACAGGCAAAGCAAGCCGGATGTTGAGATGTCAGCAGACAACCTGATAAGTACATAATGGTCCAGATTGCCTTCTATCCTCAGCACCCAAGTCACTTGCTGGTGTAAGTTGGATATTTAAGGGTGAATATTAACTCTGGTGGGTCACTGGGAACCATTTAATAAGTAACTAGAGGCCTGGAGATGATCACCTCTTCCTCTAATGCCCTGATTTTGTTACTGGTGCAGTTCACCGAAGGTCACTCTATGGTTTCAAATATTTAATGTCCTTTCCTGAGTGAGTGAGCCGGGTCCAGTGGGGAAGCAGGCTGACTTCTTATTTGTGATCAGCTAGTATCTAGTAAGCTGATGAAGTCCATGATAATTATAATCTGGCAAGAAAATGCTGATCCACAGATATTCTAGAAGCTCAGAGAAGCCAGAATAAATCCAAGTTATGATAAAACAACTTCATTAGGTATGAGCATATTTATATGCACAAGAGTTTTGAGGGGATCACCTTTTGTGAATTTTACGATAACTTTTAATTTTATATAATGTCATATTTAATGGAAAATAGGTAAGATAAAAATTCAGGAACAACTCTGTATTCTTCACAGAGATTCACTGATTGTTTTTAACTTTCCCAGTCTTTTCTATCAATCTATCTACCAAGAATTTAACTTCTATAACAATTTTTTTCCTTCATCTCTGGATAATTCTGTATTCTAAGATCACAAACTTTTTTTTTAACATTGTTATGGTGAATAATTGTAAAAGTCAGGAAATTTTAAAATGATCCATACTGTTATCTGATTGTTGGTATGCTTTTAATAAATTATATTGTATATAGTGAGACAGAAAAAGGAAAGTACGTGAATGCAATTCCAAAATAGATTAGTTGCCTCAATATTTGGCCTCTTAGTGTTTTGGATTTCATAATTTGCATACACAATTCAGTATAAATATAATTAGATAGGATAAAGGCTGACATAATACATCTAAAATAAGGAGAACCGTTATCAGACTTTGCGTGAATACGTGTAATAATAGAAAATAAAAATAAGGCATACTATTCCGATTTTAGATTCTTTAAAATGTCATCAATTTACTGAGATTTTCTAATGGTACAATGTTGTAGCAATAACTAAAAAGCTTAAATTTTTCTTCCGGAATACTTTAAAGGGATGCTAGCCCATTAGGGTCATCTGTGGTCATCAATTTCATGATCATTTTTTATAGCTGATGCTTCAAACGGTGGTATGAGGTCAATTGAATTCTGGTGTCCAAGAAGCCAATTAAAAAAAAAAATTCTCAGGGTGGACTGCAGACTGTTGAATGGGGGTTAAGATGAACACTAAAAAGCAACATAAAGGTCAGGGAAGCCAGTAGCATGGCTCTCCTATGAGGGAGGGTCCCAGCTGTGACAGCAGAGCCCTCCCTCAGCAATACTTCCTGAGAATTTTGGCCTCAAAGCTCCAGTGATAGCTTGGGAAATTTACGAAAGAGAATGTAATGTCACCTTCACCCTCGGGCCAGTTTTGAAAGCAGGTTGCACCTCATTTCTAATCCTTGCAGAGTTCCTTACAAATTTTCTATTACACTCAAAATTATGTCAAAATTAAAATTTACAAAATTCACGAAAGCTATTTGGCTTATTTACAAATGCCAGCTAACTGGCACCAGTGTAACCACCCAAGGATTCAGGAAATGGAAGTCATATTTTTGGAGACAGAACTCAGGAGAAACTGGGAATATAGCAAAGGGTAGGAGAACATTCCAAGAATTGTGTAAATAAAAGTATATAGCTACAATGAAGCAACTAGCTGCAGAATGGTGGCCAGATACAAGCGGGGGTGGGGTGGGGGTGTGGGGGTGGCTATTGTGTTTCAGGAATATCCAGTTGGTTGCTAGTTCTCACAAAAATAGGATGCATGCTGTATAAGTGGCCTCCACCGTCCATGTGGTAGAACAGGCTGCCCCAATGGGTAGAGGACTTTTAAACCTCCAACTTGCTAAGACATGTTCACATACATCTTATAATAATGAAGTCTAGCTCAGGGATTTCTGCCTTTATATATAGAATTTATGACATGTGTTATAGGATATAATTAGAAGCTGACAAAGAACATCCAAAATACAGACGACTGTTAACCTGTCACATATTTTGTAGGAGAGACTGTGGGCAACCAGGCATGTTCATGTATTGCTGATGGGAATATAAATCATTACAACATCCACAGAGGGCAGCCTGATGATATCTATTAAAATTCCAAATATACCCTTTTCCCTGAAAGTGCAGCTTGTATAATCTATCCTATAGATACACTTATGCACAGTGCAATAAAAACAGAAGATTAAAACTCAAACCAAATATTTGAAAATGGAAACGGATCAAATAACTGTAGTAGATCCAGCCATGGAATACTATACAGCTGTAAAAGAGAAAGTTCAAAGAAGAAGAAGAGGAGGAGGAAGAATGTGCTGTATGTGATGATTGGGAAATGTCTTCTAGGGGAAGGCAAGAATAGTCTCTTTTGCATACATTTGCATTAAAGAAACTAGAAAGAGATATAAAAAATGAATAAAAGTGTTTTGTGGTGGGTGGAAACTGGCAGATGGAGACTGGGGTGGGTGTGAACATCTTCACTGGGTAAGTCTTCTGATAGTTTTTTTTTTCAGCTGTGTTCATGTACTAGTTAATTAAAAATCTGGAGAAAAGGACTTGTTGTGTTCTTGTAGGAATTGCAAGGAAGGCTGATTTTTCACCCGAACATCTATTCTCCCAGTGGTTTTGATGTTAAACTGGAGTATCTTTCTCTAGACTAAAGTCATATTCCGGCAGCTTCCCTTGCAGCCAAATGTAGCTCTGAGACCAGTGACACAGAATGTGAAGTGTTTTGTGGTACACCATGATATTTTTTAATATATCCAACCAACCACAAAGGCCTTTCTGCCTTGCTTTCATCTTCCTGAATATGGATTTGATGTCCAGAGCCTCAGCAGATATCTTGGCAAGGAGGGGAACTTGATATTGTAAGCCATGGGCTTCAGAGGACAGAGCAGAGAGAGCCATGAGTTCTGAGGCCACTGTGGAGCAAACATAGCGACTCCTCCTTGGTTTCTCTCAGATGAAAGAAAAACAACTTCTCTCCTGTGAATGCCACTCTTTTTTTTTATTGGTTGTTCAAAACATTACAAAGCTCATGACATATCATCTTTCATATATTTGATTCAAGTGGGTTATGAACTCCCATTTTTGCCCCAAATACAAGTTGCAGAATCACATCGGTTACACATCCACATTTTTACATAATACCATATTAATGACTGTTGTATTCTGCTACCTTTCCTATCCCCTACTATCCCCCCTCCCCTTCCCTCTCATCTTCCCTCTCTACCCCATCTGCTGTTGTTTAATTCTCTCCCTTTTTTTCCCCTTTCTCCTCACAAACTCTTATATGTAATTTTGTGTAACAATGAGTATCTCCTTCCATTTCCATACAGTTTCCCTTCTCTCTCCCTTTCTCTCCCCCCACTCGTCTCTGTTTAATGTTAATCTTTTCCTCATGCTCTTCTTCCCTGTTCTATTCTTAGTTGCTCTCTTTATATCAAAGAAGACATTTGGCATTTGTTTTTTAAGGATTGGCTAGCTTCACTTAGCATAATCTGCTCTAATGCCATCCATTTCCCTGCAAAATCCATGATTTTGTCGTTTTTTAGTGCTGCGTAATACTCCATTGTGTATAAATGCCACATTTTTTTTTTTTATCCATTCATCTATTGAAGGGCATCTAGGTTGATTCCAGAGTCTAGCTATTGTGAATTTTGCTGCTATGATCATTGATGTGGCAGTATCCCTATAGTATGCTCTTTTAAGGTCATCAGGGAATAGACTGTGAAGGGCGATAGCTGGGTCAAATGGTGGTTCCATTCCCAGCTTTCCCAGGAATCTCCATACTGCTTTCCAAATTGGCCGCACCAATTTGCAGTCCCACCAGCAATGTACAAGTGTACCCTTTTCCCCACATCCTCGCCAGCACTTGTTGTTGTTTGACTTCATAATGGCTGCCAATCTTACTGGAGTGAGATGGTATCTTAGGGTGGTTTTGATTTTGATCTTAGTGGTAATGATTTGATGTGGGAATCCAATCTAGTATTTGCCCCCAATTTGTATCCTGTTTTTCTTTAAGATCTCTCGCTCTTTTTTTTTTTTTTTTTGTGAACTTTGCTGGACACTGTAGCACTTTTCTAACTTGTTCAAATCTTTGAGTTCTTACGATACCGCTGGTTACCAGTCCTGCTTCCCCAATGTTGAAGTATAACATTAGAGAAGCACACTGAGGCAAGCATATAAAGCAGGTTTTTTTTTTTTTTAAAAAGGGGTAACACAGACTCCTCCTGGGAGGGAGAAGGGGAGTCATAGCTGCTATCCTGGTATCCCAAGGTGTGAGAGCCTTCTGCCTTTTTTGTATGCCCTAGGCTTCCTTTGATCTCCTGTTCTCTTTCTCTTATCTCTTTCCTTCCTGCCTATAGGACTAGGCCCAGGAGATGCTCAGGTGGGATGGCCAAAAGGTGAGGGGACGGGCTAGAGGGGACAAGGTGGAGTGATCCAGGCAGAAGGGAAGTCCAGGGTGCATTAACAACTTTTATAACTCCCCTTAGGGAGGGACAGTCCCTGGGACAGATTACCTAAGCAACAAATTGGAGCAGGGGCAGGTTATCTTGATAAGGGTGGAGGAAGGGCTCTGAAGGAATTAACACTTGGATCTGTCTGTTCTCTGGATTCAACCCTTGTCTATCTGCCTGTTCAATTCTGGCTTCACTTGTAATCATGATTCACAATAAGTATTCCTAGATTACTTATTAGTAATTATTAGAATTAGTTCTCAAGATTTCTAATCATGAGACATGGCTACTATTAGTTGTTGTGTTTTGCAATTCAAAGTACCACTGTTGGGAAAATCTCCCATGATTGTCTCCTGTCATTTTTCTTTTTAAGGTAGTTGTACAGCTTAATGTCTAATATTTCATAACCAGTTAAAATAACCATGCTTCTTGTGTCAAAATAAATGTTCAGATTCTCAATCATGGATTTAAAGATGTGTGGAATTAGATTGATTTTAGGAAAGGTGCATGCCACTTTTATTACTACACTTAAAATTCAGTCCAAAAATAAAGGATGATGAGTAATAGGGAAAACAAGATGGAAAAATGAATGAAATTTATTTTTTAGATGCATGGGAGGTAGTAGTGGGAGGGCTGATATGCTGATGTATTTCTAGCAAGGATGTCTATTAATGTGGCTGTAATAAACTAGATTTAGTAAGAAAACATTAACCTTTATCCCAAAAAGATTTGTTAGTAAAAAGATACGTCATGGTCTCATTGTTGAAAGACTCATACTTCTTCATATTGGAAGGGAAAAAGCAATTTCCATCCATGGTTGCACAGTGTATATATCTTTACTTAAATGGGTAAGCCAACTTTGTTCACTGAAAAGCAGTGGAATAACATTAATAAAGCATAATCTTAATAGACTGCGGAAGCGAACGAACTTGTCTGGTGTTGCATAACATGTTTTTGACCTAGGATGACTTCTTTGAGGCCCCTCATACTGATTCTAATTTAAATACCCAATTTAGCAGCCTTTTTCTCTGCCTTAAGTGGAAACAATATTCCAAAGGAAGTTTTTACATAATTATTCTACATTATGGAGATGGACTTTCCCACGCATTATTACTAGGAAATCTTTCAGGAAAGCAAAGAATAAACCACTCCAAAGGAAATAAAAGTTTTTGAGAGCAGCTTAAAAGACAGAACAGGAATTTTTCTTGATATTATTCCAGATAAAATTCTGCTATAGGCTGAATGGTTCTGTGTCCCCAAGATTCATTTATTGAAACTACTCTCCAATGCAAAGGGGTTTGCAGTTGGGCCTTCGGGATGCCATTAGGGAGGTGACTGGGAGGATTACACCCTAGTGAATGGAATGAGTGTCTTTAGAAAAGAGGCCTCAATGAGCTCTCTTGGCCATTCTGCCATGGGAACAAAAGATGGCTTTGTGTGAATCAGACAGTGGTTCTCACCAGATACCAAATCTGCCAGGGTGCCTGGATTTTGTACTGCCCAGCCTCCAGAGCTGTGAGAAATAAATTTATGTTCTTAATAAGCCATGCAATCTATTCTGTTTTTTGTTTTAGCAACCCAAATGGACTAAGATAAACTTTTCTCTTCCCCATAGATTGAACTAGAAAACATCAATAATTGCAGTGCAGTAATTGACACAGAGAACTTTACACTAAATATATTTTTTATCCATACATTTTTGTATTCATTAGTCATCTGTGTTGTGCTAAGGCCACAGAACTGGAGACAGTAGTTGGTCCCTGATGTCAGAGAGCTTTGTAGAAGAGTCTCACGATCAATGATTTCCACAATAGACACTACTGATTAAGAACCAGGATAGGTGTTGTGGAGGGTGACTAGGCCATTTTGGGAGAGTGCAGTTCAAAGGAACCAGATCCAAGCTGTAGGCTCAGAGTCCTGAGCAAGTGGTAACTGAGTTCTAGCAAGGTGTGGGTGCAGGATGCTGCACCTTATTTTTTTGAGTCCTAAAGAGCTTTGCAATGTGAGTCAACTTTAGCTCTCCCACTTTTTAGAACTTTCCCAGCAGGGGGCAGCTTAGAGAGCAAGAGGAAGGGACTGGTGAGATAAAAGGGAGAAGTAGGTTGGGCATGACCATGTCAGGCTTTAAGGATTTCCCTTTTCACCCTCCATGTGGTGGGAAGCCCTAGAAAGGCTTTGGAGAGAGAGCCTGGAATGGGAGAGACCAGCATCACAGCAGTCAAGCAGAGTAGATGCCAGAAACTGGTAGGGAGCAAAAACAATGAGAGTTGAACTGCTGGGGTTGTGGGGAGTGGCCAAGATGGCAAAAATCCCAACGTATCTGAGAAAAATTTAGGAAGATAAAATGGATAGGAAAGGATGGTGGATTGGATTAAAAAGGTATTTATGACTTAATCTTATGTAGCAATTGAATGAAAAGCTATGATTCCAAGCCAGACAATTGGTTTGGAATGTATGCTCTTTTGGCTTTATCTTATTACTGATTACCCATCTCTTTATTCTGATTATTAAATCCTTATCCAATAATTTGCATTTCAAGTGTTCCTTCCTCTTGAAAGTCTTTTCGTTTTGTCCATGCTATCTTTTGTTCTACAGAAGTATGCAGTGACCGTAAGAATGCAATCAAGTTGCTCAGTTTTTTCCTTCTTCGTCATTATTATTTTATTTTTAGTTTGCTTAGGAAATCTATTCTTATTTAGATAGATGCCAATATTTTCTTTAAAAACCTCAAATTAAAGGGCTGGTGTTGTAGCTCAGTGGTGGAGTGCTTACCTCACACATATGAGGCACTGGGTTCCATCCTCAGCAACACATTTAAAAAAAAAAAATCCCAACATCACTGTGTGTTGGAATTGGTGTCTATCTTTAGTATGAGGTAGGAACTTTGTTATACCTATTTTGTTACAAAAATCACAGCCTCAGCAGCATTTATTAATATATCTTTCTTTAGTAAGGCCTTGAACTTCATATTTTTTTTATTTCTAGGTGCTTTTCAAACTTTATTACTACAGAGAATGAAATCATTTTGTTTATTACCTTTTCAGATTGGTATTAAGTTGGTTATTTTCCTGGGTAGGAATGCCTCTGGATCTTAGAATATTGATCTTGTAACCAGTCACCTTGCTTAACTCTTTTTTGTATTTTAACAGTTTTTCTGAGGATTCTCTTAGATTTTCTGCGTGGAAAAGTGTTCTATACATAATCTATAAACAGCCAGATATTCAAAGGTTTTAACCATTTAATTTTTTTTCTTGTGTTTTTAATCATCCAGGGCTTCTGGAAAAAGACTGATTAAAAGCTCAGCGTAGGATCTGTGCATCTCTCTGATTACAGAGAAAATGGTTCTCAAGTTTTGCCATTAAGCATGATATCTGCTTTAGATCTTTAAAAGGTATTCCTGAACAGGTTAAGGAAGCTCTCTTTTATACCTGATTTGCTAGGGGCTTTTGAAAACTCATACATAGGTGTTAAATATTGGTAAATGACTCCTCTGCATGTATTGAAACACACTTTCCTTCTCTCATATGTTAAGATAAATCCTATTTGCTATTGTTAACATCTGCTTGCTAATATTTTATTTTACTTCTATATTTACAAGTGAGGCAGGCCTAGGATTATTCTTTCTTATACTTTCCTTGTTCAATATCAAAATATATGGCTTCATAAAAGAGTTGGAAAATATTATTATTTGTTTGTTTCTTTATTGGGTGTTTAATGTTCTGTTATGTTCCCAGTTCTTCTCAATTATTTACTTTTAGTCCCTGTCTTGTTTATTGAAGTTATCAGAAAAAAAGGCCACATTCTCAGTATCATAAAAGTAATTATCTCTTTTTTCTAGTATTTTAGATATTGTATTTTTTAACCTTTAAATCTTAAATAAATAACTTAGAGTCAGTTCTTCTATATACGTGATTAAGATAGGGTTATGAGATTTTTATTTTAAAACTACAGAAAAAAAATTCCAAGCTGTTTTTAGCAGAAGTCTCAAATATATCATTCCTGGTACCCGCTGGGATGCCCAGGAGAATTGCTATAGGTTTCAGGCTTAAAATAAACCCAAGTCTCTACCTGATTCAACAATATGATGCCATCCTTAATGCAGAAATAAGCCTTTATCTCCAAATATAATGAGAGAAGGAAATTTAATTTGAGAATCCTTCCAACTCATATATGCTATCATGCAGCCAGAGCTAAGGATTTACTTTAGCAAGCAGGTGGAATTCCCAAGCATACTGAAGCCAGGTACAGAGATCCAACTCCCTGTTCCTCCCAAAAATCAATGTTTTAAAGCAGAATTTGAAGCAAAATTTCTTCTCAGCCTTCCAATCAACAATGCTATTGATGACATGGCTTTTAAAATTAGTACTGAATAAACTTAAAGAGAAAATGTTCAGTTTTTACATGTGCAGAGACATGAAAAGTGCAGTATAGCATGAAGGAAAGAGCACATAGCTTTGCCTGTACTGTGTTTCATGGTTCCTTCTGGATTCCTACTTATATTTGAAACACATGTTAGAATGAAAGTTTCTAAAACAGTTTGTCTTACTAGTAATCTTATTCCTCAGTCAATATACTCAGGAACACTGTACTTTTTAGATGGTTGTTCTGTTCTTGGAATTTAATTACTTATCTTTTTATTTTTTAATGTCAATATTATGTTGCCTGAACATCATCCATTGTTTGAAATGTGTGTGTGTGTGTGTGTGTGTGTGTGTGGTTGTGCTTGCATGGGTTACAGAGTCTGTTTAGATAGTATCTGACTGTGGATACCTGTCTGTGAAAACCCATTCAAATGCAGAAGACATTCAGGTAATTATGGACTGGATAATTCTAATGTCACACATCAGAGGTTGCTTATTTTTTTTATTTAATTCAATAACGTATATTGAGTGTATAGTGAGTGTGAGACCATGCATTGTGTTCTGTGGTCTCACACAGGGATAAAGACCTACTAAAAGGAAGAAGATGATGATTTGTCTGTAACAATCACATCAGACAATATAACCATTGATATTCAAGTATCATAAATAACATGGAGAGGGAACATAGAGAAGGAAGAAGTTTGTTTTGCAAGGGATTGGTGGTGAATGTAGGAGGAGAGTTAAGGAAGAACATATGGAGAATTTAGAATTTGGGCTTACCTTTGGAAGGAAGTATCTTTTAGGGACCAAAGAACTGAACCATAAGGGACCTTTGTTCTTTCAGGAAAGTGCAAATAACATAGCATATGTGGTGAGCAATGGTGATTAAAGAGCAGGATAGGTTGGGATAGAAGCGCTCATCCATTCTCCTTTTAATATAAATTAATCTGGAAGTTGTATGGAGGATCATTCAGAACCTAGGGAAAGTAAAGGTTACATAATTGAGAATGTAGTTCAGGATCTAAGCAACAGTGGTAGGAATAGAAACATGGGATACAAGGGACAAAAATTGATGACAAATATAATAGAGGCATAAGGAAGAAGAATAAGCAAAGATGACGTGCAATGGTCTGGTTTGCGTAGCTAGATGGAAGTTAACTTGTTAATGGAATGGAGAATTAGGGCAGATTTTTTTTTTCATTAATTTTAAAATGACTTAGAGTGTGGTGGTTAAGAGAAAATGGTGGTGAATTTGGTTTTGAACACACTGAGTTTGAGGAAACTGCAGAAATATTTAAGTGGAAATGTGAGTCTACATAGGGAAAATGAATTTGTTGCTCTGAAAAGGGTGATAAACAGATGTCATCACAACATGGGTGATAGGTATAGACAAGGGAGAGGATGAGTTTGTCCAGACAGAGATGCACAGTCTGAAAAGTAGACACTTATAAGGGGTAAGATTGGAAGATCCAGCTTCTCCATCAATGAGATGCAGGAAGAAAACTGGGACACTATTTCCTTGAAAATTGTGGGACACGAGTTCCTAGAAGGAATAGCCAAAGAGTATAGTTAGGAATTGTTTAATCAGGGTCCTCACTTCCTTGACCTTCAGTTGTTACAACTCTGAAGTAAACACCACACCTTCATCTAGAGTTCCCTAGCAGGAGTCAGCCATAGATGCCCACAGTGAGTAATTTGTTCATTATGAAAGCCTACATTGCCTCCCTTCCCATCTGTCTTACTTCTCAACTCCCTATCCAGTGCTCCCTGAGGTCACCTGAGGAATCCAATCCTTGCATGACAGTCTGTTTCTGGGGAGAAACAACCCTAAGACAAAATAAAAGTTTGGTTTTTCCTTCTTAAGAATGTGGGATTGGAGTGAATTAGGAGGAGGATGGAGAGACAAGCCTGAAAGTGGTAGGGTAGAGAAGTAATTGAATAAGAAATAAATACTCAGAAGAACTAAAGAAGATGGAGTTGGAGGATTAGAGGTTATTCACTGCCTGAGCCAGAAAGAAGTGAAGACAGTGGAAAAAATGTATATAGTATTTGTGATGGAGTGTGGTAATTCTTGATCATTTCTCAAGGAAAGAGAGAGTTGCTGATCCAGAATACACCTCTTAATAAGCACCTTGGGACAGTTCATTCATTCCAACTATGTTGTCATTGTTCATTCAACAAATATTTATAAAGCACATACCATGTGTCACCACTTGTGATTTTCTGTCTTAAATGTTAGGATCCTCTTTTATCATTTTTTCCTTTGTCACTTGATTGTCAGCACTGGTGGCTTCTGTTTTTCTGACATTGAACTCAGTTAATTTGACTCTGCCTTTGACATCCCTGATAATAAATTATTATCCTAGAAATGTGTTTTGAATTTAAACTCAATTTCCATCTTGAAATTTCCTTTAATTTTTTTTTGTGGTTAAATCCATTGAGTGTAATAATCAGAAAAGACAAAGGAAAAATATTAAGATAGACTATTTAATAATGTTGCTGGGAAATGTAGCAGACTCTTGAGGAGGTAAATAATGTTCTAAAACTCTAAAACTCGCTGAAAATGGAGCAACATGAATTTTTTTCCTCTCTGATTTTATCTGGTTTTTCTCTTGCTTCTAACTTTATTAGCATGCATATATTAATATAATTTTTCTTCTTGATAGACAGCATATAAAAGAGTCTTGCCCCCACAAAAAAATCAAGCCATGAAATTTATCACGCCTGTAAATCTAACTATTGACTTATTGAAAAAGTCAATAGAGAAATATGTTACTAAATGATAGAGAATGCCATCATTCTATCTATACTATAGGAAATAGGAAAATCTTCAAGATTTTAACTTGTTTTATTTATTGAATAAATGTAAGAAAAATAAGTGGGAACTATAGTTTAGCATATGTACAGGTCATTTGAATGTACAGCTTTTATTTAGATTGGGATTTAAAAATAATATGACAGAACAATTTTGAATATTTGGTGATATTTAAAAATTATTGTTAATTTTAAAAATTATTTTGGTTATGTTAAATAAAAGGAAACCACACCTTTAGAGATACTTTCTAAATAGCCTATGGATACAATGAAATGATTTTTTTGGACTTGATTATAATAAAATAGGGGAGCATAAGAAGGAGTGAGGGTGTAAAGGAGGCGAATATTTTTGAGGCTGGATTATGGCTTTGGGTTCTTGTTTTGCTGTTTGGTTTACTCCTAAGCATGTTGAAAATCATCCATGACAAAAACAGGAAAGTTAGCCAGGCACAGTGGTGAACACCTCAAATCCCAGTTACTCAGGAGGCTCTCAATTTGAGGCCAACCTAGGTATCTTAGTGAGACTTTATATCAAAGTAAAAAATAAAAAAGGCCTAAAGATGTAGCTCAATGATAGGACTCTTGCATAACTTGTGTAAGGCCCTGGGCTCTATGCTCAGTAACACACACACACACACACACTCACACATACACACACATACACACACACACAAAACCCAAAAACAATAACAATTAAAAAAACCCAGAAATGTTAAATTAATAGTATATGGCTAGACTAGATTGCCTTTATTGTTTGGACAGAATATGGTTTATTTTTATGTTAAAAAACCTTTCTTGTGAAATGGTGTGGTTTCTTAAAATTCATCTATTTCATAGAATGTTAAGCAAGTTTAAGAATCAATTAAAATCTTCTTAGGATAAGCTTTATTGCAAATCCACTTTTGACCTTTGCTCAGAGAAGAGAATGTGAAAAGAACACATCTGTGTATATTCTTTTCCTCATCTGTGATTTGTATAGGTGTTTGTTCAGTATTTTTAACTCTTTTGGTTAGGTAAATATTTTTCTATCCTTCTTCCATCTTCCAATTATCCTTCTTGAAATTTTAATCATTAATGAATATTGTGAACATTTTTAGTAAGATGTCTAAGCCTTAGATAGTGACCATTGATTACATTTTCTTATTTCCAGAACTACAGGATTCAAAAGAATGAGGAAGAGAAAAATTAATAAATGGGTATGAATGTATTTTCATCACTGTGACATTTTTAAAGAAAACCTCTTCAATATGACTTGGGAATTATTACATTTTCATATAATACTTTGGAAGAATTAATAAAGTTTATTTTTTGGAGTTGCATCTAGATTTGCTTCTGCCAAAACTAATATGGAATGTAAAATACTGACTATATTTTAGTTAACGTACTGATTTTTTAAATTATTTTTATTCCTAAAATGTTAAGCAGGAAGAGAGAACAGAATTACTATGCTGAATCATATAAACATATCCCAAGAAAATATTTGAAAAGAAGAAAAGTAAATGGGTACAAAGATAGTCACTGTCATATTTCCAGGACTAAAGCACTGAATGATAAAAAAATTACAAAAAGTAAATAAGTAAATCATAATATTTAATAACATGAATTATTGAATTATCATGGGAAATAAAATTTAAGAGATGAAGTGATATGGAAATATATAGAAAATTAGGGAAAGTACAAGCAAAATAAAACATTGTGCTTTCACTCTAATAACAACTATGAAAAGCATGTTGGTTTATAGATAAATACTGGAGGAGAATATTTAAAAACGAAGCCAGCTGTTGCACTGTAGTGTTAGTATTAAGAGTGATTTATTTTTTCTTTAAAATTGCCTTCTGTTGTTATCATTGCTATTTATAAAACTTTAAAAAAGACGCAGAGAACAAAAAAATTAATTCTGTCTTGAAAAACTCTAATTATATTGAAAATGCAGTTCTAAAGGGAAGAAAATGGAAGATTAATTTTGTTAGCCCTAATGAATACAATGAATAAATTGCTATGAACTGCCACATATTTTAAAGTCTTCTTTGTTTTAGTGGTATCAAGGGCAACTCATGGCTTTGCCCTCCTTCAACAGAAAAGGCGAATGCTGCTATAAATCCTATACTCTTAAAAAATCATTGCTTTCCTATGAAGGTGAGCTTTATTCAGTGTCCATTACAGTGCTGGCCCCAGGTGAGCACTTCCTACAAACTTACAGGAAGTCTGAAGGGAAGCCATTGAATCTCTTTATAGAATATTGGTGATTCTCCAAGGTGATATTTTCTTTTACGGTGTGACATTTTATTTCTGTATCATATTGCATTCTCTTTTCAATACCTGTCTCCTTTCCCCAGCTGTACTGCAACTTTAAATTGCAGATAAATATTTTCAAGTGGTAACAGTGAGTCTTAACTCTCCTTAGGTTCTTTCAGGATGTTTGCATGGGCATGAGGTTGGCTTTTTCTTGGTGGTTATTGCAATGGGATGCATTTTCAGTACATATCGAGATGTGCTTCCTATTGTCAAAATCACAAAATGTGGATAGGTATTTGGACTAAACCATCAATAACTGTTTTCTGTTTTTCTTTTTCTGTTTTTTAACAGAGATACTGTAGAATCCTATTCTAGGATTCTGATGATTTGGTACATAAACAGACTTTCTTGAATCTGGAGTCAGAAGAAAAAAATCATGTGACTGGATAGAGTGTTTCTTTAGCTTATTATTTTTACTATTTACTATACAATTGAGTTAAAATTAGAGAGCATGTAAAGCTGGCTGCTTTTGAAACAGAGAAAATGGACATGACCTTTGATCAGGGCTAGTAGTGGAAGGGAAAAGGAGGAGGTTGTCATTTTTCTATGAGACAATAAACCATAGACCTATTTGGTTCTTTCCACTGCTAGGAAATTGCTCCTGGGGAGTAAACATCACCCTTTTTCCTGTTTATGTGATACATTTTTTCAAGTCAATTAAAGTGCTTAGCAGGCATTGTTTTATTAAACATATAGAAGTCTAATAAAACATAGAGATATATTTAGTATCATTACATCTTTTTCATGGATGTCATGTGGTATGTTATTGGAATATAATAATATAGTTTTTGCCCCAAGGAGTTCATGTGTACTTTTTCAACATTTTTAAAATTGGTGCATTATAGTTGTGCATTATGGTAGGATTTGTTTTTATATATTCATATTCATACATGCACACACACAATATAACAACACATTTTGACTAATATCACTCCCTGGCACTTTCTCTGTCCCTCTGAACCTCCTACCCCATGGTCCCTTTCCTCTATTCTACTATACTACTATTCTACTATTCTGATTTCCATAGTTGTTGTTTATATACACTTTCTGATGCATGTGCATCAGGAAGTTTGTAAAAATCAAATAATCACATGAAGACTAAAGCAGTGTTTTTCATTTATTTATTGAGATTATTGGAACTAGTAAAAACTGAAACTATTCTTTAAGATAAGATAGTGTGCAGAATAAAGATTTTACTGATGGATTTAAATTATTATCAAAACTACAGAGTGATTAGTTAAATAAAATAGAGAATGAAGAAATTTTTTTGTCTTGAGCTGTATTAAAATTTTGCTCAGTGTTTCTCTTGGTTCTTTTAGTGAAGAGTCTGATCAGATAATCAAGATGGTATTAATGCGTTTGTTTTGAAAAATGCTTTGCTGGAAGTTCTGTCTGCAGAGAATGATTAATAGGGGTAGAGACAGCATTACAGAATAACTGTAGTCTTTCAGGGACAGCCACACTGACCATTGGAATTCTGGCTGCTCTTTTAATTAAACTTGAGGACAGGAGTAAAGAACTGCTTTTTTTTTTCTTTCTAAAATAAGTATTGAGGTTACACAATGTGTTTAACCTTGGGATTTGTCAACATTTGTGGAACAAACCCGTATGCAGTTTTTCAGTTCAGTAACCAAATGACTTTTCCATTGTAAGTGAAAGTAGGAAACTACTTTTCTTAGCAAATGTAGAATTTGTTCTCAGAGGAGCTAGTTATTGTCTTCAAACAATGGGTACACGGAAAATGTAATTTAGGAAAAGAAAGGAGTGTGTAATCTTATGATAATTTTACTGTGGTATATTATGCTGTTTTAAAAGGTTATTTTATTCCCTTAAACTTAAAAGCTTTTTTCTTTTTTTTAATGTTACAAAGTAGTACTTATTATTGAAAGTATTTGATGATTGTTAAAATTCCAGTGTCATAATTTCTGTTGGGAAAGAAGGACCAAAGAATACAAAAATATTTGTAATAAAAATTGTGTTTCTCTCCATTCCTTAACCCATCTGGAGGTCAACCTTGTTATCAGATATGATTTTATCATAAATTGATGCCCGTCCAAACCTTGGATCTGTTGTCTTAACTCATTTAATTTATGGAACATGTTCTTGACATAATCTAATTGGAAAACCCAACCCTCATTGTTAGAAAAAGTCTGATTTCATTCTTCAATTCAGATAAGCATGTTAAATGCACACTGCCATGATCCATATTTTATTTCTGAATTGTGCATGTGAGATAGAAGAGGAACAAAGGTCTTCTAGGTGTTGTGCTGTGTCAAGATATCGTCCCACTCACTTCCATTTGTCTTCATTGTGCTGTCCCTTGAGATGGATGCCTTCATTTTCAACGGTGAAGAATATAAGAAGCCACTTTGTTAAATAAAAATGTTTAGCTCTTCTGCAGTATAGCTGCACTTGAAACATATATGTTTCAGGGAAGACCCAAAACACCACTATCAGCTGATAGTGCCTTGAATGAAAAGAGACTCAGTTATACCTCACCTCTGAGAGAATTCTACTTCCTGAGACAACACCTCTTTGCAAGATTCTGGTTGGATGAGTGTCAGATCTTTCCTTTGTAAAGGTGAGATGGGCAGCAGAGAAAGGAGAAGGAGCAGGTAGCAGCATTGCAGAAGTCTTCCTGTGTTGATCAGATTTGGGAACATTGAAAATCTGCTATAGTTTTATTTCCTTAAAGCTCTCCATATCAGTGTTTCTTTTGGGAAATTTTGGTGTGTACTTCCATTACCATTTGAATAACACCATTCTAGTTTATTTCAGTGAAACAGTAAATTGGCCACTCTGAGTGAAAATACCAGTGATAGACATTTACAAATGCTACTGAATTTTAACTTTTAGGTTCTTTATATATAATCATGCAATTCTTCCATGAATTAGGATTGCAACAGATTGCAAAATCTCTAGGTATATCATTTGTCCTAAAATAAATCTTTAAAAGCAGTTAATTATCTATAATTCTACCCTGGGTTAAAATAAAAATACGCTTTCTAGGTCAATCTTCATTAAGCTATTAATATCCTTTTCATTTATAAGACTTTCAATTTCCTTTATTAGCAACTGCAGGTGGCTTAAACATGATTGTCATTGTTTTGAATATTAACTGACATTTGAATTTTTTGGTGATTTTGCACTGCCTACATCCTGACAAACACAGGCACATGAAATTTCCCAACATATCTGTATTTACTGAACTGTATTTATTTTTTACTTTTCTTCTGGTCATGGATATGTCTGTTTTCTATGATTTCTAGCACAATTCAAGAATTGTCATAGGGACACTCAGTAGTATATTTAGAAAAACCTGAATTTTTTCCTGCTTTATTTTCATGAAAATAAAAATCTTTTCAGGGTAAATAAATGAGAATTCAATTTAATGAGTTCAGAGGGAGCATCTGAATTTTGAGTTCATCAATTATATATAGTTCCTTAAAAACGATATTTACAACATGTATACTCAGAAAAATGAGAAATTATATCCCATCTATGTGTGATATATCAAAGTGCATAAATTATACCCCATCTATGTGTGATATATCAAAGTGCATTATTCTACTGTCATGTATAACTAATTAAAACAAATTAAAAATTAATTTAAAAACCCTATATCTACAGATTTTATATGCATTTATTATAAATAAAGTTTATATCTACAATTTGGCCAAAAGCACTATTCGCTGTTTGCTAATGGTTAAAAGACATACCCTTGCATGAGTATACCTTTGTTTATTTGCTTATTAAAGATATTTGGAGCCCTTGGAAGTTTCAGCTGCAGTCCACATCCAGAGACTCCCAAAGAACATTCATGTACATATTTTAGAATGTATATATGAAAATGTTGCATCAAAGTATATGAACTTCTACATTTTCATCTTTGCTACCATAAAAATTATATGAAAAATGGATACTGCAGATTTGAAAAAAAAATTCTTTGTAAGTTTGAATGTTGAAAAACATTTTTTCCTTCTTGGGTCCCTTCTTCCTTTTTTGCCTTCTTGGGCCCTTCCATCTTTGTGAATTTCCACTTAATTAAACCCTCTCCAGGTACCTTTTAGATTGCACTCATGTTTCCTGCTGGGACTCCACAACTTTATTGCCTCCAAACTAGATTGTAATAAAAAGTGTATTTAGTAATTCATCCAAGAATTGTTTTGGCCTGGTATTGCACTGGAGCCTGAGGCTACAGTGGTAAACAAAAGCAATATTTATGGAGCTCGGGATTTAGTCGGTCAGGGCCAAGTTCTTCATTAGACAATGGCAGGGATGCTTGTGCATTGCTGAACCCAAGAGAGCCCTGTGAATACAGAAGAACCTGACAGGGACTGAGGGCGATGGGACAGGGCCTCTAGGAAAGAGCTCGCAGGGAAGTAACATTTACTTCTTAAGATGAGTAAGAATTGCCCAAAGTAATGTGGTAATAATTGTACTGGGGAGAAGAGATTGGACATGCCAAGGTCCTGCAGCAGGAAGTAGCAAAGCAAGTTTGAATTGTTGAAATCAGGCCATGAGGTTGAGCCCAGATCACAAGGAGAAGTTTAATCAAAAGTAAAGCTGGCAGAGGGGCTAAAATAAAGCCTCTCCTATTGGTCTGATTAAATTGCATCTGAAATGCAATAGGAGTAATTTAAGGAAAAGTGAAAATAGGGATGCTGATGCTGTGTGTGTGTGGTGTGTCTGAGGGAACTATCATGATTGGATGTTTATTAACAAAACTTAAATTAATTAGGAAGAGAATGCTTAAATTTAAAAAATTACAATCTTGTTTATCTTGTACCAGTTACTCATGGAAGAAGGTAACTTATAATTCTTTTGGAGGTGATTCTCTTCAATAATGAAGTTATTTTCTCATATTCAGCAAGGAAATACTAATAAAGTCATTTTCCTACAGGGCAGAGAGTCCCAGTTCAATTTAGCATCTGTGGCTAACAGTTTCTGAATAATTTAATCCTTAACTATTCAACCAAAGCAGGGACAATAGGAAGTGTGTTTTTAAAACCCTCATGAACGTGCCTGTGTCATTCAGCTTTTCGTTGTTGTGACCAAAATACCTGACAAGAACAGCTTAAAGGAGGAAAAGCTTATTTGGGGCTTACAGTTTCCATGGTTGGCCAATTGCATTGCTTTGGGCCTAAGTAAAGCATAAGGGTGTAGCAGCATGTATCATGCTCAGCTCATGACAGCCAGAAAGCAGAGTGAAGGAAATCAGGGACAAAATTTAGTCCCTAAAAGCATGCTCCCAGTGACTTATTTCCTTCAACCATGCCCCACTAGCCTGCCATTACTCCCAAGCCAATTAAAACTATTAGCCCATTAAAATTATTAATCCATCAAATGGGGTAATCCATTTGATAAGGTTACGGCTGTCAAATCTAATGATTTCACCTGTGAACACTCCTGGATTGCCTAATGTATGAGATTTTCAGCAGACATTAGAGATGTAAACCATAAAGGTACCTAAATGAGCAAAAGCTAAACAAAGGAGGTTGTAGCACAGAGCAATCTTGGATGTAAGATTTCAACTTTGGGAATGATTTGCAAATAATAGCTTCGTAGAGATGGTCCAGTATATGCTCATGAAAGTAGTTATGCCTTCACACATTAAAAGGCTACTAAAATGTGCCCACTACTGGCACTTGGCATCCTTGCTTTCCTCCCATTTAGGACTGCCATCTTATATATCAAAGACTCACATTGCCTTTTTCCTTCTTTACGTAATAATATGCTCGGATGTGGCCTTTGAATTGCCCATTAAGCAATTACAGGGTTCTGGGGTTCAGGATGGTGTTTGGGGGATTTATGTGCTATTTAACTTTCATTTTTCACTCTCAAATAGGAAAAAAAGATCTAAGCACTCCTTTAGAGTTGTCTGGGGGATTGCTTATGTTTTCCTGCTTGAGGAGATGTGTCTGTGGGGCAGCCATAATTATAGAAAGGCCAAGCTAACTGGAAAATGGTGTACTTGTTCCTGAAATTGTCTTTTACTGTCTCTTCCTTTTGTATGTTACTGGATTGAAAAAAACAAAATCTTTTTTCCTCCCAGCTCCACATCAGCTTTTTATGGTCCTATTTATGTAGCTGGGCAATGCAGAAGCTCTGTGTTTACCATGTAAGCTGGAAGTCACTTAGAAGATTATTTTGTTTGTCTCACCTTTTGACCTCCTGAAAGCTCCCATCAGCCCTTTCTCCTCCCACCTTCCACACTATAAATAAAAGCCAACCCATGGCACCCACTTGAATATATCACTTCTTAAACTTCTGAATCAACTTGTGAATCTTGAAAGGCCATAAAACCTGAAAACTTAAGTAGCTAACAGGGGGAAAAGAAAGTTTGAGACAAATTCTTGGATGACTTGGAAGAGAAGAGGTTTGGAGAACAATCGTTCTTGTTGTTGAGGGATTAGAGAAAGCAACTGTCATGGTGCCCAGCAAGACCCAGGATAGCTTTGGAAGATAGCCAATTGGGAGCTATGGTGTGTTTTTTAAGGTGATGCAAGTCAAGTTTTTTCCCCCCTTCAAATAGCTTAGGGTTCATACCCTGCCCCCATAGGAATATTACAACCAGAAATTATGCAATTCTCCCACAAGAATTCTAGTTTGAGGCCAAGACTGGATTGTGAACATTGAGAGTTTGGGGTCTGTCTTGACAAACTTGAAATGGATGGATGCTCTGAGACCATCAACATTATTTTGGTTGTAGAGACAAAGTATTTCTGGGCTTGAATGAAATCCTGCACAAGTAGATCAGCCTCAGAATACAGCCAGAATAACTTCAAAAAGTACTCAAATAGGGTAAAGTATTAGACAATTCACCATATTTTAATTTTTATTTCTTTGTATATATATTTATATAGTATATATACTTATATATATGTGTGTATATATATATTTATATAGTTATATTTAATCCACAGAATGGTACAGTACACACACTATGAATAAGAGAGAAATCTAATTTTATGCAGAGTTAATTTGATAATACTCTACTTTTTATTTTATTTTTTCAGGGCTATTTATATGATTTTGAGAAGTTTGTTAAAATTAGATGATATTTTAAGACCCTTTTGACATTTTATGTGATGATAGGACATGGGTACATAAGTTCAAAAAAACTGGACAGCTCTCACAGTTGAAGAGCTGCCATATTTGGGAGTCCTTGGCAAACTTCAATGTAAACTGTATGTTGTTTACTTAGGGAGTCTTTATAACAGAATTACAAGCACCCATTATACTTGGTTCATGGGCTTAAAAATCACAGAATGAATTTTGCAAAACTATTGAGTGATATGGAATTTTAGGTTAGAGAAAAAAATGGAGAGTATAAATACAGACCAAAGGTCACTATCTCTGAATACCAAGCTGGAGGATTTACTCCTGAGGCTGGGCAGAAACTCAAATTTGAAATGGTGCTGGGACTCCAACATTCTCTTTCAAGGAGCTGAGGCACAGTTTGTTGTGTTCTGTTTTGGTGTCCAGTGAGAGGGACTTCTGAAACAGAGGTCAGAGGTGAATTTGACTTTAAAAATACAATTCTAAGTAGAGATTGAAAGTGGGTATTTTTAAGTAGAAATATAAGTTTGATCATGATTCATAGCATCCACTCAGCTAAAAGGTCATTTCCTGCGAAGTAGAAGATCCTTGTCCTCCAAGAGGTCAGAGAAAGTCCCCACAAATTCTCATATTTAAAGATAAATGACAGAACCTCACACACACAAAAAAGATGTAGCATAAAAGAGAGAAATTCAGATTAGGAATGCAAAAAATATTTGTCATCTACTAATGCTGTGCAGAAACCTATGTACTTAGAGTTGTAAGTCTACTACTTATGAGCATTCAGAACACAGAACAAGCCAAAAAGACCATGTAAGCCAATTTCCCTGGCAGGTTGCAACTAGTAGCAGAGTCCCCTTTTCTCCTGCATGACTAGACATTATCCCAAATGTGTCCTGTGTAGCTTTCACTTACCCAGCCTTCTCTATATGATTTTAGTCTCCCTGCGGGTGAGTGGCTAGCCTTTATTTGCCTCTCCTAACCCTTGTTTTAAATCTACTTTACTGATGGTGACTTGTTTATCAGTGATTCCCAGAACACATCCCATGCACCCATCCCTGTCCAAGAAGTTGGCACCTTGATGCAGACGCAGCAGTGCATTGCAGTTCTGAACAAAGAATTCTTTGGATGTGAAGGATCTTGAATTAGGGCTAGGATAGAGTCTCCCTAGAAAGTGTGCAGTTGCTGGATCAGAATCTGAGGGGATGGTAGAGTTGAAGGAGAGATGGGCAGATGGATTCACTGACAGGGAAGAAAGCTCAAGAAGAAATAAAGGGATTGACAGAAGGAGAAGGAGAAGGAGAAGGAGAAATGAGAGGTAGATCTATCTCTCCCCAAGAATGGAAGGAGAGAACAGGACAAAGAGTCTTCATGGTAGAGAAAAGGGTAGAGTTACACAGTATGGCAGAAGCTATAGGAAGGAATTTGTGGGAATTTGATATCAATGACCTTGAACTTCTGACTAAAGTAAGAAATGAAGAGATCTGCTCATAGAATGATACAGAGTGGGGGATCATGAGGAGAATTGGAAATGGATTGGCTAACTTTTGAAATGGGTTTTCAATGCACATTCATTCATCTATCTACCTAACAATATTTGTCTTGTGCGAGGGACACATGCAGGCAAATGCAGTCCCTGTTTTCATCAATGAGGAACACAGCAAGGGACCTTGCTGTTCTGAGTCTGGTGCATGAATGAGTAGCATCTAGATTCCCTGGGAGAGTGTTGGAGATAGAAATCTTTGTGTGCATAAGAAGTGAGGAGCTTTAGTCCACCTTAGAGGTTAATTCTGGGGCCAGAAAACCTGAGTTCAAATTCCAGCTTCTGCCACTTGCTAGCTTTGTGACTTTGGGAAAATTCTTTAATCTCTCAGATTCCTGTCATGTAAACTGGGAATAAAAATAATAACACCTACTTCACAGAGTTATTTTGAAGATAAAATATTTATAAAATACCTTGGAACATAGTAAATATTCTCTAAGTATTGATAAATAAAAATAAGCAGTTAGAGAGGCCAAATCTAGAATCTGCTAGGGAACAGAGTGTGAACTAGTGGGTCTCTGGGTGGGAGTGTGGTGCCACTCCTAGAATATGTTTTAGAATTTCATGGGAAGTTGGTTATTCCACTTTGGGGGGATCATAATCTTGTAGAGGCTTAAAATTCCCTGGCAGACATTCATGTGGGTGACAGAAGAACTTAAAATATCTGAAGCTATATATCACTCCATCTTACATGTAATACGGTGTTTCAGATTTTTATTGGGTTCAGTTAGGTGTTTCTGAGTTTTATTGTACCCTGGATTTCCAGGACTGCAGTAGCCTTGTAAACTTAGGGATGATTACACTTTGTTTTATTGAGAATGTTACCAGGAACTAGTCACCATTTCCGAATGTCACCAGTTCTAGCATTTGAGTCCTGATGTAATGCAAATGTGCCAGTGTGCAGCACTCACTGTGATCTTTCTTGTTTGTATAAGCCTCTGAAGACTTCGCCTTTCTTCTAGTGCAACTGTACCCAAACGTAATATATTGAGATTCATATGCATTTGGAATAATTTTGCTTTATTTCTTTATATTAACAATGAGAGCTTTATGTTAGTTTTTTAAATTATATAAGTGGTTGGGTAGGTTACTGAATCAGTGAATTTTATCACATAACTTAGTTGCAGAGTGGGACTGAAATGGGCAGGAATAGTGGGTACAAGCAAGGGTCCTGGGGCAGGTGTCAGTCAGAGGTAAGGTGGCTGAGGTTGGGCCATTGACTGATCTTTACAAGGGAGGCAATCATTAGATGGGATCAACCTGTCACCTGAGGGATTTGGTGTAGTCTTAGGTTGCCAAGCTGAGGTTTATTGAGGTATGATATTGACATTTTCCTTTATACCTTTATAAACAAGGTAGAAGTTAATGATGAACATTTGCTATACCTAAACCAGCCACTTGAATTATGTCCAAATCCATTCACATTCTTACAGACTTTTGGAGTGAAGCTCAGTTGCTAATGTGAGTGTTCATTACATGACACTTTTCCCCGTTTATGTGACATTATTGGGAGGACAGATAAGAGTTTGAAATTTAATTCAATAGTTATAAATTACTTTTTAACTTACAAGTTTTATATGTGTGTGGGGGGTGGGCATGTTCAAAAGTTACTTCACAGATTTGATACATGTTATTCATATTTAGTATGTGTATAAATCTGTGCGCGCGTGCACACACACACACACACACACACACACGCACGCGTATATATAGTCCACTTAAGCAATGTGAGAGTTTCATAAATGATTTTTTTTCTAGGTTTCAGACTATTTGCATACAGGTAGTCAGTTTTGAATATCTTTTTAACTGAAAGAGTGCCTGGCAGAATAAAAGCATAACACAGCTTTAATGGACGAAGAAACTCTTATGAGAGTGGTGCATCTGGGAAGTAACCTGAGTTGAAATCATACGTCCTTAGGATTCCACTTCTCAATCTGTCATTGACTGAATTTTGACCTTGGGTAAATTATTCAAAGTGTTGGTTTAATCACTCAAAACTCAGATTACTAACACATGCCTAGATTACATATAACATCAATCAAAAGAGAGACAACAGATCAAACCATTTTAAATGTACAAAATGCTAAAGAAATGCAAGATTTAACAGTTTCTACAAAAAATGTAAAATGACATTTTGGCTTATTTAGGAAGAATGGTGCATTCGTTAGGGGTATTGTGGGGAAAATGGTGTGTTGCCAAGTTCACATCCACCTGGAACCTCAGAATGCAACCTTATAGGATATATTGGATGTATCATGATGGATTAGGTTGGGCCCTACATCCTGTGACTGACTGGCATCCTCATCAGAACAGAGGACATGCAAGGAGACATAGAAATGAAGGCTGTGTGCAGATGGAGCCAGGCACTGGTGTTATATAGCTGCAAGCCAAGGGATGCCCAGGATGGCCAGGAACCACTGGAAACTAAGAGGAGGCAAGGAAGGATTCTTCTCTAGAGCCTAGAGAAGCAAAGAGCCTCTGCTGACACCTTCAGACATTGCTTCCAGAATAGTGAGAGAATAAATTTCTGTTGTTTCAGGTCTCCTGGTTTGTTAGGCAGCCCAAGGGAATTCATAAAGGGGTAATAATTTTTACCTCCTGTGAAGAAAGGGTCAGGCTCAGAGGTGAAATATTGCTTTGGAAAATGTGCTTGGTGTCCTGGCATTGTTGATCAGCACATGGCTTGCAGGCACTGGCTTCTGAGGCAGGCATAGATGGGCTTTCTGTTCCACCATTGTCCACACCCTGGGAGGCTGGCCATACCCCAGTTCCTGCCTGCCTACTCCAAGTGATAATAGCTGTATCTAGCCCATTCATTGCTTTGAAGAGTAAATGATATAATATATGTAGCTTAAGTGTATGTGCACATCTAGCTCAGATTAATGTCTTCTAAAGTTCACTGATTATTACTATAAACTTGGTAATTTGAGGCAACCGTTCTCCAATTCCATTTTATTCTGCCTTACAAGACTATGAGCCAAGAACTTTTAAAACCAAAATGATATTTTCCACCTTGATTCAGGATTCTTAACCACTTCTTCTTATCAGAGTCTGAATTTGCCTTTCTCACAGTGAACCTCACTTGGCTGATTTGGATTCTCAGGGCTAGGTGGCTTTTTATTTATTTCTTTTAACTAACTGCAACTTTTTGCTTGTTCTTAGTAAAAACACAGAAGTAGAAAATTATGAAAAAGTCCTTGAGCCTGAAATTGCTTTACAGACTCTGTATATATTTCAAGATAAACACAAGGTTTTAAATATCAGTTACCCTGGGAAGGTTCCTGACTGGCTCTTTGCCAGCATGAGAGATGAACATGCCGGACTCATACACCATCACTACCCTTTATGAGCTCAGCCTGGGCTGTCGTGTAACTGATCAATAAATGGTTCTTCATAGGTTTAAAATCTCAAATTGTCATCTAAATGCATTAACGAGAAAGGTATTATAAGAAATATTCGGAGAAGGGAAGTTCAAGGTCAAAGGTAAAATCCACAAATAGTTTCAATAAATAGATCTAAGGTTTTCATGTTCCATAGACTTCTCTATTTAACTGTACTTCTCAAAAGTCTCCTGGCATAGCTTTTAGAGTTAATTGACACAAAAAGATCAAAATTTTTTGGAAACTTAAGTTTAATTGTTCATTTATTTTCTTTTCCAACAATTTATTATGAAATTCTCAAAACAGCATTAATACTGTGTCTCAAGTAAAAATCATTTGCCTGGTCCTTGTTTCCAGAGTAGAGACTGGTTAAATACATCTATGTCCATTTGAACCCCCACAAGGCAGTGTTATAATCTTGCTTTAAACAGTAATTATGTATTTTAAAGAAATTAAGAGGAAAATCATCTCTTTATAAAAATGTCCCTATATATTTACCACTTAAAGTGTTTGTTGTTCTTTCCTGAAGATTTACATTTCATTTTTCTGCAGCCTTAATAACTTCCTTTAGCTTTTGCTACTGTACCAAAGAATGATTTTCCTCATTTTCCTGTTTAAAACATCTCTATCTTACCTTCATTTCTGATGGATACTTTTTTCTGGATGTTGAATTCTGGGTGATGTATCTGTTTTCTTTCAGAACTTTAAAGGTGTTTTTCTATTTCTTGTCTTCATTGTTAGTGATCATTCAAATTCTTTGCTCACCTGGAGGTAATACCTTGTTTTGTTCTAATGACTTTTAAGATTTTCATCTTTATCTTTGGTTTTCAGCATTTAGACTATGATGAATCTAGATGCTGCTTTTTTTTTTCCCCTAGGGATTGACCAGGGGCACTTTACCACTGAGCTACTTCTCTAGTCCCCCACCCCTTCCTTTTCTTTTCTCCCATTTCGAGACAGAGTCTCACTAAATTTCCTGGGCTGGCCTTGAACTTGTGATCCTCTTGCTTTAGCTGAGATAACAAGTTGTTTCAGTCAGCTTTTTCATCTCACTGACCAAAAGATCTGAGCAATACAACTTAGAAGAGGAAAAGTTTATTTGGTGGTAAAGGTTTCAGATCTGCAATCCATAGATGCTCAACTCCATGGCCCTGGGCCAAAGGTGCCATAGAACATCATGGCAGAAGGGCATGATAGAGAAAAGCAGCTCAGTACATAGCAAGAAGGAAGCAGAGAAAGAGTGAGCTCTGTTTACCAGGGACAAAAAATAAACCCTGAAGATATGCCCCCAGTGACCCACCTCCTCCAGCCACACCCCACCTGCCTACAATTACCACCCAGTTGGTCCATCAGTGGACTAATTGACTGATTAGGTTAAGGCTCTTATAACCCAATCATTTCACTTCTGAACTTTCAAGCATTGTCTCATATATGAGCTTTTGGGTAACATCTCATATCTAAATCCTAAAACAGGTATATGTCATTGCACCTGGTATTAGACATAATTTTTAAAAAATTCTGTACTTGGGTTTTGCTGAGTTTTCTCAATACATAAATTTGTGCCTTTAATCAAACTTGGAAAAATTTTGGCCATTTCTTCAAATATCTTTTGTCCACGTCTTTTGGAATTCTAATTGTGTTATACTTATGTTTTGACCAACTTTGAATTATTTTTAATAATTGTATTCAACACACATCTTTGATGATGCAATTAGATATGAATAAATTGACTTTCTCAACCCCTAGCAGACTCTGTGAAACAAATCCAGGTCTTCAGTATATCCATTTCATATGGGTCTTTTTTTTTTAATGAATACTCTTCAACTCTCCAACAAATATATGACTGGCCTTTATATTCGGGTGGAAGTATTAGCATGACTCCTGAAGTTCTTGCTCAAAGGAGAGGCAATTATGATCTAGAATATACAAGAGGGATAGAATCACTAGATGAATCATAGCAAGATTTGGCACATGCGAGGTTAATGGAATTTTTCAAAGTAAATCATTGCTTACAGTTTCAAATTGTTTTCATTTTGAGTTATTTTGTTTAAAAACAGAAACCTTCCATAGGTATAGTCTTTGGTTAACTATCTTACCATTTTGCTCACGAGTGATAGATATGTCTCCATAAGTCTATTAGCTATCCTAAATCAAACAGTTTTGTCCAGTTATGACAAACAAACTTCCATTGATAGATAAATGTTCTAATCTTTCTGTAACTTTTTGGCAGTGACTCTCTTATGTGGAATTCTATTTCTGCCCCAGTGTCTTTCAGCTGTCCTATCTGTGTCCCATTTAAGGACTTGGTTGCATTTCTATTGTAGAAACCTTAGTGTGGTGCTAAGGAATCTCATCCTTTTAGGGAATTTGTGTTTCAAATCAATTGCTAAAACCCTGGCCTTCTTTGAACATTTACATGGTCTCACAGCTCTGTTTAGAACAGGCTGTAAGGCTTCTCTGTCTCGAGTGAGACTTAAAGACTCATTCTTACCAGCACATTGGCAAATACCCTGGAAGCCAGCCATTTGGAGGAACCAGATTGAACAGCCAAGCCTGAAGGCTTGGGAGAGTCCCAGCCTTGACCTCCCCACTTCCTTTTCTCCTTCTCCTTCTCCCTCTCCCCTTCTACACTCTCATTTCTCCTCTCCTCCTCTCCCCTCCCTTTTTTCTCTTTTTCTATAGAAGAATTACTGCTTGCTATTGATTGTCATGTCTATCAATGTCTGAAATTCAGCATTTGAACATGAAATTTGTTTTACTGTGCACATTTGCTTTTGTTGAATTAAGTCCAGGTCTCTTCATTTCCCAGGGCATAAAATCTTGGTTAAATTCCATGGGAAAAGATTGTGTTCTGGATATATAAACATCCAGCCAAATACTTGTAGAATTCAGAAAGAGCATATATTCTTAGCAGTGACTGAATTCAGACACTTGCATGTAGATTAAATGTTTTCTTCAAGGAGGCATCTTACATTATAGCTTTGAAAATGTTGGACTTTTTTTCCCCCCCAATTTGCTGTAAAAACCTCTCATTCATCTGAAGTAGAATATGCTTTATGTTTGGGTGGAAGTATTAGCATGACTCCTGAAGTTCTTGCTCAAAGGAGAGGCAATTATGATCTAGAATATACAAGAGGGATAGAATCACTAGATGAATTATAGCAAGATTTGGCACATGCAAGGTTAATGGAATTTTTCAAAGTAAATCATTGCTTACAGTTTCAAATTGTTTTCATTTTGAGTTATTTTGGTTAAAAACAGAAACCAAAATTTAAACAAAACAATCTGCTTAATGTAAAATAAACATGTAACTTAATTTGCACATTTGTTGGATGCTTGCTTTGGAAATCATTGTGGTAAAATGGAAATAGTCACATAGGCTTCTGAGCCAGGTAAATGTGGATATGAGTCCTGGCTGAATAGCTTTGTGGCTTTCGGTGAGTCGCTAAACTCCCCTGAGCCACATTTTTTTTTGTCCAAAAAGTAGAAGTGGTAATACCTATCTGCAAGGCTGGGTTAGGGTTTAACAATTCAGCCAGCACCCAGAGGGTCCTTAATAACTACTTTGAGAATGGAAAGCCAAAAAATGAAAGCATTTTGTTTATGACTAATAACTCCTAGGTGATGTTGCTTTCACTCATATGTCGAGATAATTGAGTTTCTACTTTGAAATCTTTGTACTGTGAAAAGTGTACGAGGCATAAACCGTAAATGCATAAGTTAATGAATTGAATATTAATAGATATTTATGTAGCCATCAATTAGTTTGTCAGCTTAAAAAAAACTTTTTATGATGCTATAACAGACACAAAGAAAAGTACAAGAAGAATCACAAGTGTGATTCCACAGTAAAGAGGTTTTGAAAAGCGAATGTTACAAATATGGCACAGATCTTCTTCAGAAGCTTCTTCAGATCTGTGCCATATTTGTAACATTCACTTTTCAAAAACCTCTTTACTGTGGAAATATCTATTGCCCACCAAGGACGTAAAAGTATAATGAACCTTAATATTTCCATCACCCTTTATTTTTTTTTAACTTTTTTGACATTTTTGTTATGTTTAGATATACATGAAAGTAGAATGTATTTTGACATATCATACATACACGGAGTATAACTTCCTATTTTTGTGGTTGTACATCATGTGGAATCACATCCTTTGTGTATTCATATATGAACATAGAAAAGTAATGTTTAATTCATTCTACTCTCTTTCCTATACCCTCCTCTTCCCCCTCCATTTCCTTCATTCCTCTTTTCTAATTCAATGAACTTCCATCCCTATCAACCTTATAGAGTGTTAGCATTCACATATTAGAGAAAACATTTGGCCTTTGATTTTTTGGGATTTTTTTTTTTATTTTTTGGGATAGCATGATAGTCTTGATTGCATCCATTTACCAGCAAATGCCACAGTTTTATTCTTTATTATGGCAGAGTAATATTCCATTGTGTATATATACTACATTTTCTTTATCCATTTCTCTGTTGAAGGACACCTAGGCTAGTTTCATAGTTTAGCTGTTGTGAAATGAGGTACTGTAAACATTGATATAGCTACATCACTATAATATGCTGATTTTGAGTCCTTTGGGTACATATTGAGGAGTGGAATAATGGGGTCAAATGATGTTTTCATTTCAAGTTTTCTGAGAATTCTCTGATTTCCAGAGGGGTTGCACCAACTTGTAGTCCAACCAGCAATGTATGAGTGTACCATTTTCCCCACATCCTTGGCAACCCGTATTGTTGCTTGTATTCTTGATAATTGCCATTCTAACTGGAGTGGTATGAAATCTCAGTGTAGTTTTAATTTGCATTTTTTCTAATTGCTAGAGATGTTGCTATTTTTTTCATATATTTGTTGACTGATTGCATTTCTTATTCTGTTAAGTGTCTGTTCAGTTCCTTTGCCCATTTATTGATTGCATTATTTGTTTTTTTGCTGTTAAGTTTTTTGAGTTCTTAATATAAATATTGGAGATGAATACTCTATCTGAGGTACAGGTGGCAAAGATTTTCTCCCATTCTGTAAGCTCTTTTCTCAGGTTCTTGATTTTTTTTTTTTTTTTTTTTTTTTTTTTTTTTGCTGTGAAGAAGCTTTTTAGTTTGATGCCATCCCATTAATTGATTCTTAATGCTACACTACTTCTTGCGCTTTAGGAATCTTGTTGAAGAACTTGGTTCTTAAGCCAACATGAGAGATTAGCCCTACATTTTCTTCTAGTAGGGTCTCTTTTCTAATGCCTAGGTCCTGATCCACTTTGAGTTGAGTTTTGTGCAGGGTGAGAAATAGGGGTTTAATTTCATTTTGCTACATATGGACTTCCAGTTTTCCCAGCACCATTTGTTGAAGAGACTATCTTTTCTTCAATGTATGTTTCTGGAGCCTTTGTCTAATATGGGATAACTGTATTTATGTTAGTTTGTCTCTGTGTCATTGGTTTATGTAAACCAATGATGCTTTGTTTTGGTGCCAATATCATGCCATTTTTTGTTACTATAGCTCTGTATAATTTAAGGTTTGGTATTGTGATGCCTCCTGTTTCACTTTTCTCCCTGAGGATCCATCACCCTTTTAAACCTTCCTTATTCATAAGTACTTTGTTTCATCTGCACATCTAATTCTCAGCAGTCCCAAGAGCACTGGATGATTTTCCCAAAGCACCTTATCATTTCATCCATTCATATTTCAGTATTCATCTTAATAAGAAAACGATCCTTTTATCACACTATTTCATGAAAATAGTATCCTGCCAGGAATCCACGTTTCCCCTTTGTCTCTTTAGGGGTTTATTTATTTATTTGCAGTGGGTTGTTCACTACAGGGTCTGATTAAAGTTTGTAGATAACTTTCTTTTAAATGTTTATTTATGAAGTCCAGGCCTCTGTTGAATTTATGCTGAATATTTAAGTGGGATGGCAATTTATGTGGCTCATTTGAGGAGAGAAAAATGTTGCATATTTTCAAATTAAATCTGCTCTTGGAATTTATAACATTTTGGAATGCTAAAATGAGAGATAATCTTTTTTTTTTTAAAGGGAGAGAGAAAGAGAGAATTTTTAAATATTTATTTTTTCAGTTTTTGGTGGAAACAACATCTTTTATTTGTATGTGGTGCTGAGGTTCAAACCCAGCACCCAGCGCATGCTAGGCGAGTGTGTTAGCTATGGCTCTCAGCAGTTACCGCTTGAGCCACATCCCTAGCCCAAGAGAGATAATCTTTTAATTTACTGATACCTTGTGCCTTGGCATACTTCAAATCCCTTTTTGCACTTAATATTTTAGCCTGATTTTTTTCCCTTTGGTGCCATTTGGTATTATAGAGTCTACTGATTCCTACTTGGCTCCTTTGATTTACCTACAAAGTGATGAGCACAATGGGTGTCTTGGTTTAGCTTTTCTGAAGAAATTTATCCCTGACACCTGAGACAGTTTCTAATTCCTTCCTTCAGCCATCAATGGGAAGTGGTCAGGACTTTCATTATACAATCACTTCCCAAAAGCCCTACCTCTGAACACATAAGACTCTGGGGGGCATTCTAGATCCAGACTATAACGGACAGCAAGGTTAAGGATGTAACAGTAAAGCTGACCACAATCAGATGTTCGTTCAAATGATTTTTCTCTTCTATTTTATTTGATCTTATTTTCAAACAGTTCTTACTCCTGACTACAGAGAGGACTTGATGTTTCCAGTTAAATATTTTTCAAGTCTTTTCCGGTTTAAAACTTCTCTAGTCTTAGATTTCATCTTACTTACCTGTGACCTGGTTAAGAGTTTTCTCCTGTCTCTTCCTTCACAAGCTGGTACCTGGTGCATGGGGAGGGAGGACAATTTTTGCCTTTGCAATGGAACTGGTTGATTGAGAGCTCCCATATTTTATATATATATATATATATATATATATATATATATATATATATATATATATATATATATATATATTTTTTTTTTTTTTTTTTATAACAAGCAGAGTCTTCTGTGGTCCTTAAGAATTCTGCTTTGGGGACGTCAATCCCGAACCCTTGTTGATGAGATTTGCAATGCTCAAGTTCACTTCTGTGTTCTACTCTAAACCCTCCTCCGTCTACCAGTCCTGCAGCTTCCATCAGCATTTATGGCCTTGTGGATGCTTTCTTCTCATTGTAGCGTGCTGCATTCTGACCTTTGCCTGGTCACTTACCCAAGCTCTGTTATTCTACTGGGTCTGGACATACTGTGCACACTGTCACAGGAAGGGCTGGGCTGAGCCATACTCACAAGGAGAAGCTGAGGCCAGCCGATCTGAGCCACGGTGCTTTGCCCATCTCTTCTGTGTTTTCCCTGAAGGGGTTACCAGGACCCTTGTTCTGTCTCCTCAATATCATAAACTTCCTTTCTTCTCTGCAATTTGTTTCAATCAGCAGGACTGATTCAGGAATTTCCTTTTCATTGCATAGGAAATGTGAAATATTCTAATTGCCAAAATAAGGAAAAATAAAAGGAAGCCAGTGAAACACATCCAAAATATTACCATTTCAATATGTCATCAACATAAAATTTATTGAGATATTTTACATTCTGTTTCTTTTCTTGTGGGTGGTTATGGGTGGTTACAGAGTCTTTGAATTCCAGTGTTTGTGTTTTATATTTACAGCACTACTCAATTTGGGCCAGCTGCACTGGAGACTGTGGCTGCTATAGATAGTGTAGGACTAGGTAATCCAAGGTCAGAAATGAAGAAGCCTAAAGATAATTTTAAAGGAAAGCAAAAACATTAAATAAACTGAACTCTTAAGACCTGTGTAGTCTCTAGGTAATTTCAGAGGAAAAGCAATAATAATAAATAAACTGGACTCTTAGACTGGTGCAGCTTTAACTGCCCGTCTTAGCATTTCATTAATTCCAAGATTCCTGATGGCCACCATCGCTTGATGTATGTAGAGCCTGGCGTTCACTGCAATAGCTTTCTGATCATAGGCATCAAGTCTCTGGTTTCTCCTCAGTCTTCCCAAAAACCTAGCACAGTGCTGAGCTCACAGTAGATACTCTGCCAATTAATCCTTTGATATAAGAAATGATCACAGACCACTGCTTTGATGTCTTTGATGTCCAAGTAAGAAAAGTTTAGTTGTCTGACAGCCCTGATACTGTCCTTCCTCCTCCCCCACCCACACATTTTCTCACTGCCTTTTGGTTTAAGGTCATTAAAGCCACATTTTAAGAGCAAAAATATCGGGAACTGTGTATTAAAAGTGCAAACTATAGGACCCCAATGAAGCATGTGCCAAAATTTTATTGTATTGATGAGATGACTTAGCAATACAAGGATGGGACTGGAGTGGCTCCCAAATCTTATCTAGAAATGTACCTCATGATATGTAATAATGTATGAAAATGATACTTCTAATTAAGTACATTCTAATGAGTTGGACAAATTTAGGCAAATCAGCTAGATTCCTTATGAGTCCTCAAAATAAATAAATGATGAATAATGATTGGCACACATTCCTGCACCAGCAAGGGGATGTTGGGTTCAATGACCAGCAGAGACACTGATACAAGCATCCACCCTCCCTACCTACACACAGGCACGTACTCAGTCACCCAACATTATTTAATGGTACTCCTTTAATTCTTCCCAAAGCTGCACTTCCCTTTATGTCCCTACTGTCCCCTGTTGTGTTCCCAGCCCCACAGTCATCCTTTAGTCAGCACTTCCAACTCTCAGTGGAAAATACCAGTTTTTCCCCCTTGAATTCACCAGAGCTCAATATTATTATAAAACATACCACAAATTAGAAAAATTAAATGGGGAAAAACCCAGGCACACAAAATAGAAGTCCATTAAAAAAATATTCTTAGATGTGTTCCTGTAGTCCCAGCTACTTGATGCTATGCCAGGAAAATCACATGAGCCTTGGAGTTCAAGGCCAGCCTAAGCAATATAGTGAAACTCTATCTTAGTGAAAGAAAAAAATATTATTATGTTAGGTAGACCCAAAATTGCTCTCTCAAAATGCTATAAGTTTCCAAATATTTACTCTCAGTTTCTGTACATAGGTTCTCATGAGTTGATAAAAGAGCTTGGTTTATGCACTATAAATTGAGTATTCATGTTATAGATATGTGTACAGTCCACTGTGATGGCCAGTAGCCACTTATAGTTTTTTTTTTAACTTAAAATTTCAATTACTTTAAAGTAAGTCAATAAAAAATTCAAATACTCAGTGCTTAGTATTTCAGGCGTTTCCTAGCCTCACGTGGCTAGTGGTTATTATAGTGGACATTTGAGGTATAGAATATTCCAGTCATCACAAAATGTTCTATTGGATAGTGCTTTTGCAGTCCCTTGATACTCAAAGTGTGGTCCGTTGGTCCGTGCAGTTGTTGAACATGGCAGCTTGTTAGACATGTGCAATCTTGGACCTACACCTACTGAAACAGAAACTGACTTTTTAATGGGTTTTCCAGTTGATCCCTATCTACTGAAACTTAGAAGCCCTACTCTAGCATGTTTCCAGGACAAGCTAAAATCCAATTCTGATGAGGCGGATCCACTAATTATTCTATAGCTGTCTAGACAAGCTCTATCCAGAATGATAAGCACCAGCCAGCCACATGTGGCTATTTAAGTTAATGAAAATAAAATAGAATTATCAATTGTTTCCTCTGTCACCTCTGGCACATTTCAAGTACTCTATTGTCATATTTAGCTAATGGCTATCATATTAGACAATGTGGATGTATTTTATCCACTAAAAATGTTTGGTTGGACAGTGCTGATCTAGACTCTAGTTTACATCAAGAATTCTACATCACTCAGCCCCTAGCTGCCTCTCAACTTGAACTCCCTTGGTGCTCTTTGTTGATCCTTGTCTCTGTCATGAGTGAGTGAAGTAATTTAGTTTCTGTGCACTTACATATCCATTGTTCCTTTGCCTTGAACACTATTTTTCTCTTCCTGATTGAAGATCATCTCCCCATGTTCTTCAATCAGCCTCTCTGTCAAATGACCTCATGAGTTAACTACTACAAGAAGCATTTATAGAAATCATTTCACACATATCACACATGTACACACACACACAAACACACCCCATTTATACAGTCCTTTTTTATTTCTTGGGTTGAAGCTTGTGTGTGTACATATCACACTTTTTGGTACTGATTTATTCTCTCTCCTAAGGTCAGCATTTCTCAGCCTCAGCCCTGTAACATTTGGAACTAGATAATTCTTCATTGCAAAAGTAGAGTGCTATCCTGTGTGTTACAGGATGTTTAGAGGCTTCTCTGGTCTCTGCCCACTGGATATTGGTAATCCCACAGTTGTGATTACCCCTATTACGTTGTCCAATGTGCCCTAAGGGACAAATTCACCAGTGGTTGAAAACCACTCCTTTACATCTCATGAGGAGAGTATCCTAAGAATTATGAGACACTTTGAATCCATAGCACTTTGCAAGTTTCTGCATATAGTTGGCACTATTTTGATACAAATGGTGATTGGAAAATTGATAGGAAAACCTGTCATGAGCAGGTGTTTCTTTCATTCATGATTCCTTTCTTCTTTCCTTTTCTTCCTCCCTCTCCTCTTCTCTCTTCTCATTCCTTCCTTCCTTTGTCCCTCCCTACGTACCTTCCTCCCTCCCTCCCTTTCTTTCTTCTTTTCTTCTCTTCTCCTCTCCACTTCCTTCCTTCCTTCCCTTGCAGAGTAAGTAACACATTCTCACATCTAATTTGATTTGTTCAGTGAGTATTCTAACCAGGAAAGAAGACCTACAAGAAGGACAGTTCCTGGTCAGATGTGTCTCCCAGGGTAGTTTGGATGAGCCACAGTAGATAGATGTGTTGTGCTCAGTTTTATCATTTTTACTGTGAGTCAGAATTGCCAAGCCTGTCAACTTCTCAAACAGATATCATCACGGGATTTCAGAATTTAGAGGAAAACCAAAAGATGGTGTGTTCCAGATTCCTCCTTTTTATCTACACATGGACACTTTTATTAACTTCTACTCCAGCCATCATTAGCATCCGGATGGACATAGATTTTTTGAGGTCCCATAACTTACTACCCATCAGATGCAGAGTTATAGGATAATGGAACTTGATCGGGAAGTCCCAAACTTTGCAGTATGCTACTCTTTTACCCCAGGCAGTCCCCTGGTACTCGTATGGTAATGGAATGGTACCCAGCTTAGCTCTGCCATATTTTTCCAGGCAAGTATAAAGGAGTCAGAAATTATCCATCATCCAAGTCCTCAACAGCTTTGGAGTCTACTTTTCTTTCTTTTTTTAAACTGATATTATTTTTTTAAAATACATGACAATGGAATGCATTACAATTCTTATTATACATATAGAGCACAGTTTTTCATATCTTTGTATATAGTATGTTCACATCAATTCTTCCCTTTATACATGTACTTTTTTTGCCTTACAATTCTTTTTATTTTATTTTTTAGCTGTAGTTGGGCGCAATACCTTGATTTTATATACTTTATTTTTATGTGGTGCTAAGGATCGAACCCAGGGCTTTGCATGTCCTAGGCGAACTCTCTACCACTAAGCCACAACCCTAGCCCTGCATTACAATTCTTATTACACATATATACTACGATTTTTCATATCTCTGTTTATATATAAAGTATGTTGACACCCAGTTCCTGTCTTCATACATGTACTTTGGATAATGATATCCATCACATTCCACCATCCTTGCTAATCCCCTGCCCCTTCCCTTTCCCTCCCACCCCTCTTCCCCATCTAGAGTTCATCTAATCCTCTCATGCTCCCCCTCCCTACCCCACTATGAGTCAGCCTCCTTATATCAGAGAAAACATTCGACATTTGCTGTTTTGAGATTGGCTAACTTCACTTAGCATTATCTTCTCCAATGCCATCCATTTACCTGCAGATGCCATGATTTTATTCTCTTTTATTGCTGAGTAAAATCCCATTGTGTATATAAGCCATATTTTTTTTTTATCCATTCATCCACTGAAAGGCATCTAGGTTGGCTCCACATTTTAGCTATTGTGAATTGTGCTGCTATAAACATGGATGTGGCTGTGTCTTTGTAGTATGCTGTTTTTAAGTCCTTTGGGTATAGACCCAGGAGAGGGATAGCTGGGTCAAATGGTGGTTCCATTTTCAGATTTTCAAGGAATTTCCATTCTGCTTTCCATATTGGCTGCACCAATTTGTAGTCCCACCAGCATTTTCTGAGTGTACCTTTTCCCCCTGTTTCTTTCTAGAATGCTCTCGGAAAACTAATCGCCCACATTTACCCGGAAAACCTGGACCTTATCATATTTATCCTTGCTGTTCTTCATTTCTGCACAGAGGTTCCTCAAGTATCTTTCTAGACCTGGCTCTAATTGTCAAGATTTTGCCCATCTCTTGGATTGGACTGGAGGTGGATGATTGTGTCCTCTCTGCTGTTTTGGTCTGGCCTTTTTTTCCAAGGCCTTGCTAGAATTTGATCAACCCTTGATCCCACAGCAGCCACGGCCACACCCTTCCAGCATCTGGTGCTGGCATCTCCCTGTGATGCTGACACTGACACCCCCTGATGTACTGCCTCTGCGTGGAAATGTGCTTGTAGTCATCCCCAATTATCCTTTGGAGATAGGTTCCAAGATCCCCCAGTGGATACCAGAAAATTCAGATAGTCCTGAATCCTTATTTCATTCTTACTGTAGGTGTTAGCAACCTCAGGAAACAATTTACTTTTCACTTTAATGGTCACATTTTAGGTCTTCTCTTGGATGTATTGAAATTGCCAGCATCCCTTTTCTTATACTTTGGAGCCAATATTGAGTAAAATAAGAGATTCTTGTGCATAAGCAGTGTGGTACCACAACAGTTGATCTGAAAAGTGTCAGGGCTGCTTTGTAATGATCAGGTACTATATGCAGGGGAAAAAAAAAGATGATTTATATCCCAGCAGGACACTGTAAGTTTTCATCACACTATTGAGAAACAATTCAAAACTTATTGCTTGTTTACTTCTGGAATTTTCCATTTAATATTCTTGGGTGGCAGATGATTATGGGTACCTGACATCATGGAAGGGGAAGCCACTCCTAAGGGGGACTTCCGGAAGTTTCTTCACTGCACAAGGTCAGCAACTCTCCCCGTCCAAGATGTGCCTGTCTTGATTCTGTTATACTCAAAGGCCCGAGAAGCTGCATTCAGCTTCCTTTACAGCTTAAGCACATGGCCAGTTAGATGGACTGGGAGGATGACCAGCCAGGAACCTACTCCTTGTAAAGTCGCAAAGCTTTGGGTAAAATCCTTTGCTCCATCTTCTCAAATATTTATCAAATACCCACTCAGGACTCATCCCTGTGGATACGAATAAGATACCATGTCCTTTAGCTGTTGGTCATCCAGGGGGAACAGAAATGAAGCAAAAACATGATTTTGGTGCAGTGAAGAATGAATATTCAAAAGGATACAGTGACACAGATAATGGGGAGTCAGAGAATAATGATAAGAATAACTTTTTTGTGGTGACATTTCTGTGTTTTTATGCTAGGCACAAAAATACTGGTCATTTTTTCATATAACTTTCATATCTGCTAAAGTGTCGTGTCGTGGGTACTTGGTGAGGTACACAGGTGTCTGAGATGGGGGAAACCCCCTTCAGAAGTTGATGCTTGAATCTAATTATTTTTTCTTTGTATTTCTTTCTTTCTTTTCTTTTTTTTTAACTTTTTATTGAAGTATAAATTAGAAAATTAGAATAGCACAGTTAGAAATCACTCAGCTCATTGAATTTTCATCACCTGAGCACACCCATGTAACCAGCCTTCTGACATCAGATTAAGAAGCAGGTCATGCCCAACATCCCAGAGTTCTCACAGCACAACCCTTCAATTGCACATTCCACTTTTCTTCTGGATATTGCTTCCCCTCCACCCAGGGGTAATCTTCTGACTTTAACAGCATAGATGAACTGCTAGTTTTGTACTTCAGATCAATGGAAGCATGCGACATGTGCTCTTTTTTGTGTGTGTCTGGGTTTTTACACTCAGGATAGTGTTTATGACATTCATCTGCATTGTCACGTACAACAGCAGTTCTCATTGCTGTATAATATTCCCCTAAATGCTTTTCTAACATTTATCTTCCTGTTATAGGCACTTGGTTAGTTTTCAGTTTAGAGTCCTTATTAGTAGCATTGTTACCGATATTACAGATATTATTCTAATGCACATCTTTTCTCGTGCCTTCGTAAGCATGTGTTGAGGAGTAGACAGGAGTTACCCAGAGGGTTAATAATAATAAAAAGAAGCAGCAGGGAAAAATGTTCCAGAACTATGCAGTATCTGATTGACAGCATGGGTGGTTACTCATTTCTCTGTGTGTGTGAATTTGAAATCTTGCCATGAGTTCATTTTGCTTACTCTTTCCTGAACTTTCCAGCCACTAATGGAATGTAACACTTTCCCCTTTTTGAACTTCTTCCTTCTTAACGCAGTACCACATTAAAGGTCAACTGTAAAATTTTCACACCCTATTACATGCATTCCTAAAGCTGGATATAATGCTTCAAAATGCTACTCCTGTTCAAAGACATACGCATAATAATTGTCATGGAAGAATGTAGTGAACATGAAATTCTTTGTTTGAATTTCCAAATTTTTCCCCCTTCTTTGTCTTTGTTTTGACTCTGTGGATCTGGCAACAGTTGATAAATTGTTTTGGAGTAGAGGATTACTAGATTAAAAACAGCATTTGACTAAAAATAGGCCTCTGATTTTATTATCAGTGTCCCAAGAGACAATGTGAGTGTCTGTTTCTTTTTCTTTCATTTTTTTTTTTTATCATGATGTTAAGTATCACCAGAACTTAACACTCACTGGCTGAAGCCATTGTTTTATTTTTTATTTTTTTGGCGACTGGGGATTGAATTCAGGGGCACTCAGCCACTGAACCACATCTCCAGCCCTATTTTGTATTTTATTTAGAGACAGGGTCTCAGTTACTCAGTGCCTCACTTTTGCTGTGGCTGGCTTTAAACTTTGGTCCTCCTGCCTGAGCCTCCTGAGCTGCTGGGATTACGGGCATGCACCACCATGCCAGGCTGAACCCATTTTTGTTTATAATTGAAATTCATTTTTCCCGTTTTAAGAATCCAGGTTGATGGGTTCAGAATTGCATAGTGAGTGTACCTGAGCAGTTGTGATGTTGAGGCAAGTATTTTTTTAAAAGTCATTTTAAAGTTAGCAAAGGTGTATCATTTTGCCCAGCTAAATTCATGCAGCTTCATTTTGGGATTAATGTGCTGTTTATTGGGACACTTCTGAATATATGCCTCTGAGATTTGCTCTGTGAGGGGAGGGGCTACTGGGATTGAGATTGAACTCAGAGGTGTTTTATCACTGAGCCACATCTGTAGCCCTTTTTTGAAATTGTTCCTATTAGTTATACATGACAGTAGAATGTATTTTAACACATTTTACATATATGGAGTATAACTTCTCATTCTTCTGGTTGAACATGACGTGGAATTATACTGGTCGGGTATTCATATATGCATATTGGAAAGTTATGTCCAATTCATTCTACTATGTTTTCTATTATTATTCCTCCTCCACTCCCTTCATTCCCCTTTGTCTAATCCAAAGTATTTCTATCCTTCCCTATTCCTACCCTCTTATTGTGAGTTAGCATGTGCATAACAGATATAACATTTGGCCTCTGGATTTTTGGGATCAGCTTATTCCATTTAACATGATAGTTTCCAGTTTCATTCATTTTCCAGCGAATGCCACAATTTCTTTCTTATTTATGGTTGAGTAATATTCCATTGTGTATAAGTATCACATTTTCTTTATCCATTCTTCTGTTGAAGGGCATTTAGGCCAGTTACATAGTTTAGCTGTTGTGAATTGAGGTGCTATAAACATTGATGTGGCTGCATCTTGTAGTATGCTGATTTTGAGTCCTTTGGGTATATGCTGAGGAGTGGGATGATTGCCTCAGTGATGATTTGATTCTATTCAAAGTTTTCTGAGGATTCTCCATACTGCTTTCCAAAGTGGTTGCACCAATTTGCAGTCCCACCAGCAATGTATGAGTGTATTTTTCCCCACATCCTCATCAACATTTATTGTTGCTTGTATTCTTGATAATTGCCATTCTGACAGGAGTGAGATGAAATCTTACTTTTGATTTGCATTTCTCTAATTGCTAGAGATGTTGAACATTTTTCATTTATTTGATGACAGATCATCTTACTTATTCTGTGAAGTGTCTTTTCAGTTCCTTTTCCTGTTTATTAATTAGGTTATTTTATCTTTGGGTGTTAAGTGTTTTTGAGTTCTTTGTATGTCCCGGAGATTAATGATCTACCTGAGGTGCAGGTGGCAAAGATTTTCTCCTATTCTGTAGGCTCTCTCTTCACATTCTTGATTCTTTCCTTTTTTTGTGAAGAAGCTTTGATTCCATCCCATTTGTTGATTCTTGATTTTACTTTTTGCCATTTAGGATTCTTATTAAAGAAGTCGATTCCCAAGTAGACATGATGGAGATGGCGATTTGGGCCTATTTCTCCTTCTCTTAGACACAGGGGTTCATAAATGAATTCAGCAAAGTAGCAAGATATAAAATTATCACCCATAAATCAATTGGATTTTTTTATACATCAGTGATAAAGCAACTGAAAGAGAGATTAGGAAAACTCCCTCATTCACAATAGCCTCAAAAAAATGGGGAATCAATCTGACAAAACAGGTAAAAGACCTCTACAATAAAAACTACAGAACCCTAAAGAAAGAAATTGAAGAAGACCTTAGAGGTTGGAAAGACTCCCCATGTGCCAGGCAGAATTAACATGACCAAAATGGCCATACTACCAAAAGTGCTATACAAATTTAGTACTATTTCTATTAAAATCCCAGTTACTTACTTCACAGAAATAGAAAATGCAGCCATGAAATTAATTTGGAAAAAGGAAACCCCAAATTGCCAAAGCAATCATCAGCATGAAAAGTGAACAAGGAGGCATCACAATACCAGACCTTATACTACAGAACAATACTAACAAAAATGGCATGATATTGGCACCAAAACAGACATGTAGACCAATGGTACATATGAGAAGACACAAAGACAAACCCACATAAATACAGTTATCTCATATTAGACAGAAGCACCAAAAATATACTTTGGAGAGAAGATAGCCTCTTCAATAAATGGTGCTGGGAAAACTAGAAATCCATATGCAGCAAAACAAAATTAAACTCCTACCTCTCACCCTGCCCAAAACTTAACTCGAAATGGATCAAGGACTTAGGCATTTGACTATAGCCCTTTTTATTTTTTATTTTGAGGCCAGGTCTCACTAAATTGCTTAGGGCCTCACTAAATTGCTGAGGCTGGCCTGGAACTTGTTATCCTCCTGCCTCAGCCTCCTAAATCAGAGTTGCTGGGATTACAGGCATGAGCCATCATGACTGGCTTTGTGATCTTGAAAAAGCATGAATCTGCAATGATTTTCAGAGACTTTGTTCCAGAAATGAAGAAATATAGGTGATGCTTGCAGAGAATGAAATTAGGTGTTACTTATGAGTAACTTATATAACAGTTTCTTCCTGAAACGTGTTTCAGAATTATTCTCTGGGTGGTCAAGGTTGAAGGTGTATATCGATAAAATATAGCACCATAATAAAAATACAACATAATAGAGATTGACCCTGAAATGTAAAAGTATTTTACTTTTAGACAACATACCAATGTGGTTATGTTAATGTCAGCAGATACAAGGAGGGAGAGTGCTTGATCATACTGATAAAATGACAAAAAGATATATGATTCTGTTCTACTCCTAATAATTTTTAAAAGATCTTACAAATGGGAATATTAGAATGCTATTGCAAACAAATGTCCACATCCTACACAATACTAATGTTCTGTGGCTTTCCTGCTAAATGGAGAAGAAATCAAGGTTATTCATTGTCAGTCCTATTATTGAACACTGTTCAGTAAAATGAAGCAAGGAAATATTAGAAAAGAGAAGCTGTTTTATAATTTACATATGCCCTGGTTGTTTACCCTGAAGACACAGATCAACTAAAAATTAATCCTAATGATGAATTCAATAAGGAGTTTCTTTTCAAAGTAAATTTATGAAATGATTTTTCTGATTTGATCATTGAATATTGCCTACGTGTATTGAATTATCATGGTGTACCCCATAAATATGTACAACAAATCATAATAAAAAAAGAAGAGAATTGTTTTTTATGTTCAGTAATCAAAAGTTAGGAAAGCTGACACTCAAAACTTCAACCCAAAATATAACATAATAAAATTTTAAAAATCTTAATTAATTTTATAGGATCCATTTATTTCAAAATATTTATTTTAAATAGAGACAATATATTTCTGTATTCTTCAAGTCATGTTTCTTTTAAGAATAAAACAATACGTATTTTGCCAAAGTTAGAAAGTTATTTTTCAAATTTATAAAATGACTCAAGTGAATCTTAAATTATTTTGAGAAGCTACTGGAGAAATATTGAGTGAACTCTGTCCACCAAAATTTCAGATGTAGTATAAAAAACACTATAACATTTCATTGTTATGGAAATAAACACCAGTAAATTAGAGCACAAAGTTAATAAATTCATCAAGTACTATAAAAATTAACACATGAGAAGAGTACTAAATCACTTGCTTCAGATTATTCAGTATGAGTTCGAATTTGCAAAGGGAAATATAAATTTGACAACATTATTTTAATATACTTCTACATAAAACAATGCAAAAGTTAAAAAAAATGCAAAGGAAAACGATGAACAGACTAGGATTTTTTTTTCCAAAATAGATGACATACAGTATTTAAATCCTTATTCTATAAACTAATCTTTATAATGTACAAGAAAAATGAAAAAAAGTGTAAATAGCAATTAAAGAAGAATGAAATATAAGCATAAATAAGTATACAAAAATCATTACTTTCACTACTAACTAAAGAAATATAAAGGCAATAATTATTTTAACCTTGAAGTTTTCCTCTTTTTCTGAAAACTCAATAACCCTGTGGTTGGCCATGTTGAGGTTAAATATCATTCTATGGTATGTTGACAATATTTTAAATTGGTTCAGTTTTCTGGTAGCCTTTAGCATATTTATCAAAAACATAAAAGTCCTCAGGCCCTTCAATTCAACAATTTTAGTTTTAATGCCTTCTTCTAAGGAAATTACTATGAAAGTTGAGAGACATTACAAAGAAATTCCTTGCAGCACTGATCGATATTATGATAAATCAAAAACTAAACTGTAGGTATGCAACAATAGGAAATCACTTAAATAATTATGATAGATGTCTATAGTGAAAAATAATGCTGGCATTAAAATCACTTTATGTGATGTTTGCTTAATTAAACATCACATAATGTCTGCTTGCTCTATTGTCAAGGGAAATATGCAGATTACAAAGTAAAATGAACAATAAGATCTTATTCTTTTTAAATAGAGTAAATGCCTAGAAGCTATATGGATAAGCATCAAAAGAACAGTGGTTTTCTCTGGCTGGTGCATTATGAATGATTTTAATTTACTCATTTGTAATTGCCTCACATTTGCAATTTTTTCTAAAATGAACATACATTACTTTCATCATTTATCATGATAAAGTCATATTTTATAAGCAACGTGTTTTGTGTTCTAAAAACAGAAAACAGAAATGGAATGATTAGTATTACTTATTAATTCAAAGTTTGAAGGAGGGATTCATTGGTTTCTTCATTATGAGTAAATTGAGTAATCTAGTTTTTCATTTACTCTGATGTAGACACAAATAGAATTCACAATATAATCAGGCACTAAACATGGGGTTAATTAGCCAAGTAATTACATAAATCAGATTGCAGTTTCACAAACTATACTACTACAGGAATGTCCTTTTCTTAAAATACCAGCTTCAAAAAATTAATTCTGACAATTTGTAAAAAGATTGTATAACATCCTGAGAAAAGATTTAGAATATATAAGTTGAAGAGAAACTCTGAAAGACAGACATATTTGAATCCAATAATGCTTCTATAAGAATTTAAACTTATGCTGGGAAAAGAGAATGAAGGTTTAAAAGTTCCACAAAATCTTTTCCATGACTCCCCAAGAGTTAAACCCGTAAATCATGTAATAATTTTTATTCTCAATAAACTTACTGGAAGGAGAGGTGGTTTGTTGGGGATTGGTGGGTATGGGTTATGTAAGACTGAGATTTTAGGTAAGAGGATTGGAGCAACTGGCAAGGTACCCAGGGAGGAAATACCCAGCAGACATTTAGGGGCAAAGAATTGACTCTTGAATCAGATTTTAGAGTAGTAATGATGCTGATGTAGCAGTCAGTTATTTCAACTTGACACTGTGGAGGCCTGAATTCCAGGTGAGTTCACAACCCCCTGGTTGCAAGACTACATCCCCAGGGAACACTCTTCTTAGTTCCTTCTCTGGAGTTATACCTAAGGGCAGATCACTCACATTAACTATATTATGAACAACTTCCCCTTCCATTCCTCCATTGTGCAAGGTGGCACCTAGAGATGAAGTCTCTCAGGAGAGTTAAATAGAAGAAAATAAGTACAATAGTTTACACTACTATAGGCATGATGAAATGAAGGTGGGGAGTCAGCAAGCAGTAAAAGCAAGGTGGATGAAGTAAGGTAAACTTGCCAGGTGTGGTGGTGCACGCCTGTAATCCCAGTGACTCTGGAGGCTGAAGCACTAGGATCGCAAGTTCGAGGCTAGCCTCAGCAACTTAGCAAGGAGTGAAGCAACTTAGGGAAACCCTGTCTCAAAATAAGTAAATAGATAAAGGAAAATAAAGGACTGGAGATGTAGCCCAGTGGTAGAGAATCCTTAGGTTCAATTCCCAGTATGGCGGTGTGGGGGAAAAGAAAGGAAGCAAACTCAAGGAAAAATGATACAGGGCGAAATTTCAGGATACATTTGACCTAGACATAAAGTGGTATAGACACAACTAAAGCCGTGAGAACTGAGACAGACCAGCAAGCCTAAAAATAGATAGAAATGGATAATCTTGGAGATGGTGCAGTCCCCTGGGTAAATGGGGATGAGGGCTTCAAGGCATCTGGAGTCAGAAGCTGGTACCTGGGGAGGAATGGAGGACGGTGGCTCAGTGTGTGTCATCATTGATAAAAGGACTTTTATTTCTGTTTAGGGAAGCTTGATTATATTTTTGTGTAGAACAAAAGCAATCAGGAGAGAGGGAAATATTTAAAGTACCAGAACAAGATGGGATGGTTGATTAAACAGAAGGGTTTGAGAAAAAGCTGAGTAGGATTGGATCAATATACCAGGGCCAGGATCAACCCTGGAAAAGATGAGGAACACCCACTTCTCAGACCTACCATGAGACTCAAGTGTGGACAAGTAACTAACTCCTTCCAAAGAAGAGATGGATTGTCTGAAAAGTCATGGAATGGAATACTGTCTCCATAATAGATTTCTATTTACACCACTTTCCCAAATTTATAGAGTAAGAAATGAATATATATTAAACTAGATACCATGAAAGTTTGCTTTATATTTTTCCCTATTCTTATCAGCTTTGAAGTCCAGTTCTGCTTGGTCGTCTAAATCAAGGAGTTGGAGAATAACAAACATCTAGTAATTAAATTAGGGGTTATGGGAAACTTTTGAACACAAGATTCTTTACTTGTCTGTTTTAAGTTATTTTTTTCTCAGTTTTGTGATTCTGTGATCTCACATCTGCTAAAATTTTCATGGTTGGGGTATTTCCTAATATAATTGAAATTCTCCTGGTTTAGAAATTTCATTGTCATAAACGTACCGGCAGAATCATCTTTTTGTTTTCACTTGATGTTTTCCCAAATGTAAGAAAATATGCCTAGTGACTTGATTAAAAAATACAAGTTATCTCCTTGAAATAAAGCCTGTACTTTTTAGGAAAAATAATCTTAATGAATTTTGGGTTTTCTTTCATGAGTCCTACCATGTTGTAGGGTCAGGTTGGGTCACATGCTGATGATTTGGACTAACCTCATTTGCTAGTTCGGTGTAGGGAAAGTGGGAAGTTCTTGAGTGGAAGAGCACAATACTCTTGTTTGAAAGCAACAGGGCCCATATCATTTTTAAATAATGTATCTTTGTTGCCATTTAATGTCAGCATGATTTTCAAACAAACTTTCATAGGAATCAAAAAAAAATAGAAGAAACACAAAGCAATATTCATTGAGCACAGAGCTGGGTGAAGCACTTTTATGTGTTACCTAGTACATGCTCAGAAGAAATCGTGCCGCATGTTTTATTTGACTTGATTTGTGTATCAGGAAATAGGCTGAGAGAGGGAAGAAGAACACAAGTCATCAATGCAGAGTTTCCCTAGCTTCATGTACATCTTCCCACCATCCTTCCACCCACCTTGGCAGAAAGTGAAAGCTGGAGCAAAGAGAGCCTCTTGGAAGAAGTGGAGTTTGAGTCAAGGCCAAAATGGTGGCCAAGATTTAGATGAAGAGGAAGGAGGAGCCAGAGTTTAAGGAGGCTTAGAGTCTATGCAAAGACACTCAGATGAAGAGTGCATGGTGTTCAAATGCTCTTTACCCAGCTTTACCTAAGAGGAAGAAAACTCTATTGAACTCACTTTGGGCTATATCATTTTGGAGAATAAAGGGTTTTGGCAGGAAATCCAGTGGGGCCTCATAAAGAACAGCAGCCAGGAATTAGGATTCAGGAGGTAAGATGACTTCTTGTGTCTGTCTAGAGAACTCCATGTCTTTTCTCTCCTGTTGAACTTACTGTTACATGGCTTTTTTTTTTTCTTTTCTGCAGAATAATATGTTTGCTGTGCTTAGTTTGCCCTGCTATAGAAGAGATGTACTAGAGATATACTAACCTTAGTGAACGTTAATGTCAGGTTCCACTGGCTAGATATCCATCTCCAGCCCAATCACCTGTGATAAGGAGAAAATGTCTTTGGAGGTCTCACTTACCTTGGTGTGGGAGCAGGCTTTTTGATAGCATGGTACAGAGAGTGTCTCTAAGAAGGAACTGATTGGCACTTGAACCACAAAGAACAAGGGAAGTGAGAGGGCAATGTGGTCAGACTTTATGGAATCCCTTGAAGACCAGTGGAACCACTTGCACTTGAGCCTCTAATTGAGAGGTGAAAGCTTGCAAGGGGAAGATATTTGGGCAAGTTGAAAGGATGGAGAGATGGAGGGGCAGAGATCAGCTAAGAGATAATGGCAATAACATAGGACCAGGGCATAATGGCTAGACTTAGGGACATGGGAGAGGAATGGCAATTGGTGAGAGGACAAGGAGGTACTTTAAAAGGATAAGCAGAATTTATTGAGTGGTTATAAGGAAAAGACACCTTTCAGCTCCAGGCATAGGGACAGTGTAGTGTGCCTTCGGGAGATAAAGAAAGGAAAATGAGGAGGAACATAATTGTGAGGGGAGAGAGACTATGCCTCGTTTGGGGAATGTTCTCTCAGGCATAATTGCATCAGGAAAATATTAGCCATAAGATTACGAATGGAATGGTGGAGTGTACAAAGTGAATTGAGTAAAATGGAAGCCCTACTAATTGCAAGTTTGTGAAATAGGGGGTTGGGGGTGCTTTGGAGTAAAACAGGAATTCAATGGCCAATAGCCTTACATCTTAATTTGCATCATTGTGGGACATACCATTTTGGGGTTTGTGACAAAATTTCAATGAGCTATTAGATGATTAGGTCAGGTTATCAGATTTGTGAGACACATGAAAAATATGACCTAGGGTAAAATTTGGGGGCCTGCTGAGGCACAGTGATAATAGATGAGCCCTTCTCCAGGTGGGAAAACTCTGGAAGCAAATCCAACATTCATTGTGTTAAGAACAATGCTGGAGGGCTGGGGTTGTGGTTCAGTTTTACAGCTTTTGCCTGGCACAGGTGAGGCCCTGGGTTTGATCCTCAGCACCACATAAAAAATAAATAAATAATAAAATAAAGGTTAAATTATTTTAGGAAAAAAAACAATAATAATGTTGGAACTTTTGGATGGCCATTTATTCCTAAGCATGTGTTAAGATGCAGACGCAAATAGGAAAAGGTTAAATTTCCAAACACAAGACAAAATATTTCTTCCTCTTGCACTAACAGGACCTAGCCATTCCCTAATGCAGACAACATTAGTCTGAAAGAATGGTTGTGTTTTGGCCAAACCACGAACTCCTTCTTGAGATCCTGCCAGTTCCTGGTGGAAGCCAGGAAGTATATTTTTAGTCCTCTATAACTCGGGCTAAGGCAACTATGTACCTCCTAATGGTTGTCATCCCATGGATATAAATAGAAGCTTTAAAGAAACAAGCCATATGTTTTGCAGTGGTTATTTTATTTAACTCCAGATCTGATTTACAAGCACTTAAATTCCTAAAAACTACTCTATTTTATTCTTTAAGGATATGCAATGCCCACAGGAATGCTTTGTAATTTGGCTGTGGAATCAGAAACCAAAGATACTTTCCTCTCCAAAACTTGTGATAAGGTCAAATGCTAGAGGCCTATAGTAATTGTTTTTGGCTGTTCTCTTAGAATTGAAAACAAATGCTATCTAATACCCCCAAAGTAGTGTGCTGTTGGTAATGTATTTATATAGCTAATATATATAATTTCAGTTTTTCATCACTTTTATGCATTACCTCAAACTTAAATGTGGTTCTCAAATTTGAAGAATTGGAAGTAGTGATTTAGCCAGTTAAAGTCAGATTGGTATTTTTTTGCATCAGGGAATTGTTGTAGTAAAAATTAATTTAAAAATGCATAATGATGTATAATTTAGACCAGTATAAAGATACACTGCTTGCCTATCAAAATAAAGATAATTGAAAATACTGACTATATCCACATTTGGAAATAATACAGATAGAGATAGCAGAACTCCTGTGCATTGCTGCTGATGGGAGTACAAAGTGGTTAAATTTGAAAACTGTTTACTAAAAGCTATACATGTCTCTCCTGTATGAGGCATAAGAGAGGTGGTAGTATATGTCTTTCCAAGGATGGCTAAATGTATGACCATGCTGCTTTATAGAACCCAAACACAAACAATCCAGTCATCTATCAACAAGAGAGTGGATAAACAAATTTTAATATACTGATAATGTAGAATAACATTCACAATATGTTAAATGAAAGAAATTGGACACAAAGATAAATATGACTCCTATTACATGAAGTTCAAGAAAAGCAAACCAAATCCATGGTGATACACATCAGAATAGTATCCCACTCCTCTGGGGAGTTCAGTGCCTGAAAAGGGGCACTTGTCAATTCAAAGTGACAAGGAAATGTCATAGACCTTGGTCTGGGTGGCGTTTTCAGGGTGTATGCATATGTTAAACATTCATCAAATTGTGAACGGGAGGCATGAGTAGTTTACTTTGTGTAAGATATAAGTCAGTAATTGTATTAAATATGTCATATGCCTCAAAATGATTCACAACAAATTTTCTTCTTCTTTCCAATTCCACAGAGAAGGGAGAGGCTAAGTGTAGCACAAAACATTGATTCTGGGCCAAACTGAGGAGGAGATGATGCGATTTAAGTATCCAAGCAAATACAAAGGGACTTTAACTTCCCAGTGTTTATTGCAAGGAAATAAATGTGCTCTACTTGTGAAGATAGTAAAATAGTGTGGCCCATGAAGAGATCTTATTCGAAGTGGCCCTGTATAGATGCTTTTTTATGTTTTATGCTATACTACATCAACATTAAAAAATAAAAATAATTTCAACTTTAAGCAGATTTTGTTCTTTAAAATATTTTATATCTATGTTGCCGTATAATTGCCCATGGAAATAAGATCATGTGTATGCTTGTGGGTTGTTTGTTTGTTTGTTTGTTTATCCTGTTTCTTCTTCCCATTACCTATTGTATAACTTACATAATTTTGTTTATGTTCAGATAACAGGGCCAGGTTAGGCATTTTGTTGTTGTTGTGACAAATGCCCGAGGAAAACAACTTTTAAAGGAAAAAATATTTATTTTGGCTTACAGTATTGAGGTTGTAGTCCATGGTCAGCTGGCTCCATTGCTAAGGGCCTGTTGGAGGCAGAGCATCATGGCAGATGAAACTGCTTGGCTCATGGCTACCAAAAAGTGGAGGGAAGGGAGAGAAAGACAAGAGTAAGGAGCCGTGGATGGCATGACAAGATATACCCTTTTAGGGAAGGATCCCAGTGACCTACTTCCTCCAATTAGGCCCTCTTGCCTACTATTTTCAAAACTTCCAATAATGCCATCAAATATGAATCTCTCAATGTATTAATCCACAATGAGGGTAGAGCCCTCATGATCCAGTCTTCCCAAAGGTCCCACCTCTTAGACTAGAGACTTTGGGATATGTTTCAGATCCAAACCATAACAGAGGCATGAGCTTATATATGTAAATGTGCACATTTATATATCTCCAACCACTCACATCCATATATGTTTCTTTGTGCTAAAAATATAGTATTTTATTATACACTTTCCTACATCTTGCTTTTTTTCCCCCTTAATAAAATTTCGTGGAAATCTCTGAAAGTTAATTAGTGTTATGGTTTAGATGTGAGGTGTCCCCCAAAAGCTCATGTGTGGGACAACGCAAGAAGGTTCAGAGGAGAAATGATTGAGTTGTAAGGATCTTAACCCAATGAGTGAATTAATCCCTGATGGGATTCACTGAGTGGTAACTGGAGGCAGGTGGAGTGTGGCTGGAGGAAGTGGTTAATTGGGGGTGTGGCTTTGGTGTATATATTTGTATCCAGAAAGTGTAGTCTCTCTGCTTCCTGATCACCATGATGTGAGCTGCTTCCCTCTGCCACCCTCTCCCCCTATTACCTCGAGCCCATAGGAATGGAGCCAGCATTCTATGGACTAAGACCTCTGAAACTGTGAGCCCTCGAATAAACTTTTCCTCTTCCATAATTGTGCTGGTGAGGTTCTTTAGTCACAGCAGCAAAAAAGCTGACTAAAACAATCAGTATGTCATGGTGGCCTCCAGCTCCATATTGGGATATACAACTCCATATTGGTATATACAACTCAACCAATTCTTTTTCTCTTGGGTTTTGATTAGGCAAGCTCTTTAGAGTACTGCAGTGAGAGTGTTTTGGACTTAGAATAGCAGTCAAGGTTCTACATGGAATGCCTCAAGGCATCTATCTTTCCTCCATCAAAAGGTGATAAATTTATACTTGTGCACTCAGAAAATGAGGAAATGGTGTTTAAAAGTCTGTGTTTTGGGTATGATAAGAAGAACTCTGTCATGGCTGACAGTCGTTTGCTTGTGTTATGCTTGCTGTGTTTGAGGCATGATTGTAAGAACTTGTAATGTGTTCGTTTAATCTTTAAAATAGCAAAATTGATGCACTATATCTTATTTTTTTCCTATTTGCCCATGAAAGAATGAAGAAAAATTGAGGTAACTTGGCCAGGGTTGGAAGAACATCTCAGGTTCAGTTCCTGGATTTCCAACTGGAGATCCTGTTGTTTTATCACCACACAATGTTACGTCTCAAGTATGATGTTTACTATACCTTTTATCTTATCCATGAGTACTCATTGATAATGTGAAATGACTGGTTCTCAGGAAATTGATGTCATTACCTTGTCAATCATAAACAACACTAATAGAAGGCTACATATGTGTCAGATACGTTTGTTTGTTTGTATTACCAGGAAGTTGATCATTCACACATGTTAGGTAAGTGCTTTACTGTTCAAATAACTAATTTTTTTTTTTTTTTTTTGCTTCAGAAATTGTCCTAAGCCAAGGAAGGAGTGGTGCACACCTGTAATGCTAGCTACTTGGGAGGTTGAAGTAAATGTATCACAAGTTCGAGACCAGCCTGGGCAACTTAGTGAGACCCAATCTCAAAAGAAAAAATAAATTAAAATTAATTTAAGGAAAAGGATGCAGCTCAGTGGTAGAACACTCGTGGATTTCATCCCCAATACGGGGGCGGGGGAAGAGAAAAGAAAAGAAAAAAGAAATTGTCCTTAAAAGGTAGTGGCTTAAAAAGCAACCATGATTTAGGCTGTGATTCTGTGGATAGGCAGTGGGATCTGGGCTCAGCTGGTGGTTCATCTGTTTGGTCTGGGATCACTCAAGCATCTGTGGTTAGCTACTCAAGTCAGTATGGCAGCTCCGCTCTGGAGATTGACTGTTAGTTGGAATAATAGGGACGATCAAGCTGTGAGGCTTTTATCCTGCAGTAGGTTTCTCCAGGATTGTAAGATAGTGGTGGTATGGTTTCTAGAGGAAGGATGGAAACATACAGAAGTTCTTGAGGCCTACCATCAGAACTGGTATAGCCTGGTTTCCACCATATTTTCTAAGTCCAAATGATCCACAAATCTGGCCTGGACTCAACCACCATTGGACTTAGTGCCCAGTCACATGTCAGAAGGCAAAGACAGAGGATGATGAGTAGTTGTTGCTATTTTATTCAGGATGGAAATCAAACAAAAATAAGTTATTTAATTCATGTGATAGGGTCCTCACCCTTGTATCTTATTGTGTGTGTATGTGTGGGCTTACATGTGTACTTTTTCCTGAGAATGTCTCCTATATTTTTATCCTTCAGTTTGCAAAATAAAACTAATTTTCTTTTTCTTGGGGTATTTCTTTCTAAGATAGTGATATACTTGCTCCAAATGTCTAAGCTGAATTGAATCTCTCCACAATCCGTAGGTGCACTTGTTCTCTTGAAGTCCCTCTGTCTACAGCGATTACAGTCTCTATTTCTCAGGTAGCCAAAGGGCATGACATGATATTGTGGCTTTTCAAATCAGCAGGACTTTTCATTTTATATAAGGCAGGCATCCAAAACATCCATAACTCAGGTGGCTTAAATGCCTGTAAGTTGGAAATTTTACAGGGAACACTATCATACTTCCCTTCTACACCTTGAGCATTGTCTCTCTGTTCCCAGAATCCCTGTCCCATTGTACTAAAGAAGGGTGCACATTTATCAAATTTGTAAACTGAGGCATAGGAAAATATCAGTTTGATACAGGGTTAATTGAGATGCAAAGGTTTCTCATTTTTTGGTCCACAAATGTATAATTATCTATAATGTTCAGGTTGTTTCATCTTTCTTTCTCTTCTGAAAGCTTAAAATGATATATTGTTTAACTCATCCGTTCAATGTGGCATTTCTTCTAGGATGCCTACTGTTGTAGAAATGATGATATCCTTGTATAAGAGAATTTTAGAGAACTGTGTTAAATTAGGAGTGTAGTGACCATTACTTTTTTCATTTTTATTCTCATGGCACAGTAGATGAAAAGCATGGATCCAGGAATTAGCCAGGCTGGGTGGGATTAAAATGTCAATTCTACCATTTTTAACATGTATAATCTTAGTTTAATCAATTTAATACTACACACTCGCATATGTTCACCAGCCTAATACCTAGAACAAAGTTGTAAATGGTCAGTAAATATTTATTATTATTATTGAAAACAAAGGGCAGTGTAGGAATGGCCATCTTCATTCAGATCAGGAATGACTGGTGGATGACAGAGGGTCTCTTGTGCAGATGTCCTTGTGTTTCTCCTCTTTAGTTGAGGCTTTTCTCTCAAGTGTCCAGATGGTGCATGAATTACCCTTGGGTAAGAGCCAATGAGATAATGCATGCACAGTGCCTAGCGCAGGGTCTGGAAAGAGTAAGCGCTCTGCAAATATCAGCTTACTTCCTCTTCCATTGACTCTCCTTGTGGGGAATGGACAGCTTGTGAACTAGCCTTCTGTCTTATGCTGGGTTCCCTAGAACCAGCCCCTGGGAGGAGGAGGATGTGAAGGTGATTTATGAGGGATGAATCCCAGGAGACTCTGGCAGGAGTGGTGGAAGCAGGCCAAGGAAGAGGAAGAAGCCAAATACGGGTTCCATTTTCAGAGATGTTCCAGCCTTCGTATGACCCCATGGGGTGATATGAAACACAGATGGACCTCAGAATATGTCCTGCCTGGAGGCAAGGCAGCTTGTATTTCAGACTCCTGTACCGCTGTGGGTGGAATAAGAAGTAATACTGCCAGCTCTTCAAAACATTAGCACACTTGCTACAGCTCCCAGGTGCAAGGGGTTGGAAACAAAACCTGTAGAAGCTGGGGATGGACACACAGAGCCAACAAAAGGGATGGACATGGCAGATCTGTTGGCAATAGTAGTGACCACTGAACACTGTTATGGTTCATGAAGTTCAGGTAAACAAATCTCTTATTAAAATGGTGGCCTTCTGGTAGGAAGAAGAAGCTTACTAATTTGGTCAGAGTTATCCATTGTGTTGTGAGCAGCTACTAAAACAATATCAATCAACAGAAATAAGGTCTGTCTTTGAAGAAAATCTGTCTCAAGTTTCAGCCTCCCCAGTTAAACTTCTGCCAGGCCCCATCTGAATATGACTATGAGTATTTGGTCAGAGCATCCCTGGGTAAAGTAAGATGGTATGTAGGAATCAGCTTTAACATAATCCCTTGCAGAAGGAAACAACTGATGATTAATAGCTATGCAGGGCTTTTCCTCCAAAAGGGATGATTAAACTGCAGGTTTACTTCGGAAGAAATACAGTCTGCATGTTAACTATAGTATTTAACAAAGAGCAAAAAAAGAAAGTAAGCAAAATTTTAGGAAAATTTCAGGATTCAGAAGGAAAGAAATAGAGTTATTAAATAATAAATAGAAAATATTTTAAAAAGCTGTTAATGGTCTTTGACATATTTTTAAAAGTTTGTGAAAGGGGATCTGTTTCAAGGTGTCATTATTTGTATTGTGCCTCATTTTGGGGGTCTCTTGAGAAATTAAAAATTGCTGATAAGCAAATTTGAATGCTTTGGAGATAAGTGAAAACATTCTATCTGTGATTCATGGCTTGTTATTATTCTTACATTTTTCTTCCCTGTGTTAAGGACCTGTCCATCATTGGAAGTAATTGAAAAGACAACTTTGCCTGAAGCTACTTGAGACTAGAACCAAAATCTTAAATGTTGAGGCAAGATTCCAAAATTAATTATGAAGGCTCTTGTAAAGATGTAGCATATTTTAACCTATTTTGATGGACAGAACCTATCACAAATGGAGAGCTCACTTTCCCTTTGCTCTGTGCTTCCCTGTGATTTTAGGTCATGACCAGTCTGAAATCTGAGCCTCCATCAAAGCCATGTCTTCATATATGTCAGCCAAAAAGAGCAAGACAAGACAAGACAGCCTGTGTCTGTGTCTGTGTGTGTGTGACTCCAATGGGTCCCATAAGCAGAAGGCCCTGAGCCACAGTTTGTTTCTTTTGATTACTGGCAGATCACTGTCTGTGCTGTTCTCTGATGTGACTGAACATATTAGCTATGCTCTCCCCTAATAATCCATGCTTCTAGTGTTACCCATTCAGAATTTATGACCATTAAGGACAGTGGATTAGAAGCCTGAAGAATTGAGGCTTAAGTCTGCTGTCAGAGATTTACTGTCATTGTTTTAGGTGCAAAATATTAGCAGGCAGGCCAAGTCTCTTCAATTCCTGGCATAGTACATTTAGTGGGGGAATTATCTGAGAATGAATACATTTTCTCCAACACAGCTAAGAAATCAAACACACAGGGAGTTGTTGAAAATTGGAATGTAAGTTTAAGCTTATCATTCCCTATCTGATCGGCATCATCCTGTATTTGAGAGAAATCTGACCTGGAAGATGCGAATGTAGGCTCTTGAACAATGTTTCAAGGAGAGTAGCAAAAGGAGACTTACTCCTTTCTTCTTTCCCTCTTACTAGTTTCAAGTTTAATTAGTTGATTAAAAAGAAAAAAAAATAACTTAATAATCATGTAGCATAAATTGCTACTGGAAATACCTATATTTTCTATGTTACAATAGTTTATTTTATTTCATTTTTTGTGATTTGTTGGGTTTTGTGACCTCGTGCTTTAAATCATTTTTCATTTGTAAGATGGTTGATGGTTATTCTTCATCATATAGTTTGCTATCTTTGAGTTGCTTTTTTAAACTACTTGTTTTTATATTGCTTAACCTACAGTTAAGGTAGAAATGACTACCAATAAAGTATACTTACTGAAGTGCCTTTTCAAACTTTGCGTGAACCGATGCATTTAATCTTCCTTTCTGTCTGTCAGCAAATATTTATTGAGCTTCACCAATATATCAGGGACATTGCTGGCTGATGGGTCAGGGAACAAGAGCCATGGTGCATTTCATCTCACTTTGAAGCTGTCAGTCCATAAATATTTATTGAGCCCAAGACTATGCCAGCTTCTTTGCTGGCAGCTGGGGATTCAGATATGGAAATACGTATTTCCTTTTATTCCCAGAATTAATTGAATCTACAAACAACAATGATGTAGTAGACACAGGATGTGTACTCTGTCTTAGTCTATTCAGGATACTGTAACAAAAATACCTTAAACTTGATAATTTTTGAAACTGAATTTATTACTTATAGTTCTGGAGGTTGGAAAGTCCAAGATCAGTGTCTGATGAGGGCCCATTGTTTATAGATGGTACCTTCAAACTGCATCCTCTCACTGGCAGAAGGACAATAAGTCTCTCTCTAACCTGCTTCATAAGATCACGAATCCCATTCATGACACTGGAGCCTTCATGACTCACTTCCGGAAGACCTCTTCTCTTAATAATATCACATTGGGGATTAAGTTTCAACATATGAATGGGGGCTGCCAATATTCAGACCCCACTCTGATGGAGGGCCAGGCCAAGTATAGTGGATTTTTAATGAAAATGTCTACTAGCAAGAGTAGGGAGGGTAGCTTGGAGCTGAGCTTTGGTGCACAGAGACACATTTGCTAGACGGAACAAGATCAGGGAACATGGTGCTTTTGAAATAGGGAGAAAACATGAGTACAAGCACAAAGGCCTGCCAGAGATTCGAGAATCCATCAGGGACTCTGAGTTATTGGAAAATGAAGTATAAGGCAAAGCGGTTGCAGCCAAGAGGCATCATATTATAAAGAAACTAGATGTGCTGCTTAAAGTGGTTCCTCTATTTTCTGCCAATCGCTTATTAGAAAGGAATGTGCTCTTCTAGGTGGCATCTGTTATGGTTAAGGGAAAAGGAGAGGGAAGTTTCCAACAACGTGGATTACACAGCTGTAAGTGGGATTCACATCACTGATGTGCTTGCCCTCAAAGCCTTCAGAGTTGGAGCAGATTACATGATGATAAAAGTTTGTGGTGAAATCACTTGTTTGCTACTGTAAAGACCATTGAATGAGAATGCCCATGTAGAAAGTGTATTTATTGCTGTGGACATAGGAACCTGGGTGTTAGTATGTTTTCCCTGGTACTGACAACTTCCCTTGGCAAGCTCTTTGAAAAGGACCCAGTGATGTTACAATTTGGGGACTCAAACCCTTTTCCAGATGGTCAAGACATAAAGATGATTATTAAGAAAATATGGGTCATAAAAGAGGGAGATTGGAGTGGTTTATTCATCACAGACTGGATAAGAAAAAAAAAGAAACTCAGGGGATGAGCTTGGAGACTTTAGATCCAGTTGCCCTACCCTCATGAAGTTCCTTGGCCAAACTTGACTCCTAATGGGCTTTGATAAATGTCAGGCAGCTTCTGGACTCAGATTCTATGAGAGGATAACTCAGTGCTGTCTTCAGTGCACAACTGCCCAGGTCTCTCAGGTGGTCTGAAACTGCTGACTTGGAAAATGCCTACCTATTGGTAAATCCTGTGTTGGAGATGGGGCAGTGTTGCTCTCTCCCTGTGCACCATTACCCATGCAGAGTATCAAGGTGGAGGACATGATGATGATGAAAAGCAGGTTCTAGAAATTGACAATGGCTCATTCTGTCCCGTGATCTTACGTAACGTTCAAATAAATGTGAGCTTGGTGTGGATGAAAATGTCAATTTTATTCAACAGTGTTCTTCGCATCAGCAATACAGCTGGGCCACACTGTTCCTAAGATTGCTTTTAATCTTACCTCAATAGCACACCAAGGCAAATTGAATTCCCACTGATTAGCCCTCCCATGGTCTCTCATTCTTCTGGCCCTTTAGAGCACTGAGTGTAGAATCTCACTGGCCAGTTCACTTAGGATTGAACAGAGGTGTTTGTAAAGGGAGCAGTCTTTATCTACACCATGTCTTGCTCTCATGGATATGGTTTATTAGTGTCAGTTCATTAGGTTTGAGATAAAATAGTTTCTTCAGTGACATAGCTTTGTTTTGCATTGTTTACATTTAGATGACCACACAAAGGTTTATCTGGGACAGTCCAGTTTTATGCCTGTGTTCTCTAGGTTATTCTTATTTATTTATTTTAGTTGTAGGTGAACACAATACCTTTATTTTATTTATTTGTTTTTATGTGGTGCTGAAGATAGAACCCAGCACCTCACACATGCTAGGTGAGTACTCTACCACTGAGCCACAACCCCAGCCCTCTATGTAATTCTTAGTAGTGTCCCTTTTCATTCTCTAAAGTATTCCATCCTGAACAAAAGTTTATGTGGTTTCCTGTAGTAGATGCAGCGAATTCTTTTTTCACATCCATCAGTTCTAACGTGATTGGTATCCTGTTGAAGCTGTTAACGTGTTATGGAATGTTCTCCTGACACTGCAGGAACTCTTGACCCACTCACTTGGTAGACTGAAATTTTGGGGTGTTAACTCCCAACCCAGTCAAAATCATTCCTGATCCTATTACTTATTGATCTTAATTGGTGGTCAATGTCATTTGCTTGTTCTTATGGATGTCCAGATGCTCCAGCTCTGTCATTTAGAAAATTTACTTTTCCTATTACATTTCATTGGCACCTTTATCAAGAGGTAAGTGGCTTTATATGTGTGAGTCCAGTTCTAGAACCTCCTGTGATCCATTGGTTTACCCTTATACCAATACCAGACTGCCATAATTACCCCCAGGTGACTGGAGTTTGCCTTCACAATTGAAAATCTTCAGTTTGATGCACTGTTCTTCAAACCATGGCCAAATGCATTGCTAGTTTAAATGGATTTGGGGTTTTATTCATAAGAAGAGATTATATGGAGTTGACAGCCAACAGTGTCTTCCAGACATATATTAAATCATATATGAAGCTATGTTTTTTTATGAATAGTACTTTAACCCTATTCATTTCATAGAGGCATTTTTCTCATCCACAATCTTCATCTAACTCATGGACACATCATCATCATTGGAGCATCTTTTGAAGTCATCTAACCAAGTTTTCCAAAATAAATATTTCAGAACTTATATTTATATTGTTTGACATACTGCATTTTTGAGAATCCCTATGTGATGTGGAAACTGGAAATTTTATCCCAAGCTATAGTACCATTGGAATAAATTAGGATAGTTTGGCTTTTTTTTTTGCCATCAATCCTGCATATTATAGTGTGTCTGAAACTACTTACTGTATTGATTTTTAAAATGATCTTTAAAAAATCTCTTTATATATGTAACATTTGCAATTGTGTGATTACTTGGAATAATTGCTAAATAAGTAGCTGTTTTAAATTTTCTGATACACTAGTTTTATTTAAGTAAACCTCTAAAAGTTTCCAAACTAAGATTAATAGAGGTAATTTGGGGCCAGTGTATCTCATGCAAATATTATTTCATTGCACAAAATAAAATCATTAAGAAAACATTGATAACATGAGTGACTTTTTGAAGTCTTGACTACAAATCTGGCCCATCTTTTCTGATGAATGCTTATGGAGGAAAAATTCTGTACCTCAATACAAACTTATGTAATTGTTCCCTGACTACCAGTCTAGGGATTTGTAATTCCTTTTGACCATGTTTCAAAGTGGTAAATTATAAACAACTTGAAAACTGCAATTTAATATGGTTGAGTTGTTTTATACATCTCTGAGAAGGTTTTTGGCTCAAGTAACATCTACCTTTTCCAGAAGATCCCTGTGTATCATGAATTCTAAACTAACAAAGTTACCAGGGTACAGGAAAATGATGTGATGTGTCTTAGTTGCTGAAGGTTCACTTTATCTTGAATAATAAAATTACTGATCTACCTAGAATTAAGCTTAATTGCACAGTATTGTATTTCCTTTGCCAATTAACCCAGTGCAGGTCCAAAGTAATATATATGAAAAATGCTTTGTAATCTAAAAAACACTAGGCAGCTGTTAATCGTTGTCATTACTATATTGGAAAAACTACCTGTGGCCACTCAAAATGGAGAAAAAAGTCTTAACAGTGAGCAAAGAACAGCTCAACCCTTAGGCAAGTACTTTATCATCAAAACATTTCCTAATGACTGTGATTCATAGCAGATGAAAACTAACTCCAGTGTTTTTCAAACTAGAGGTCTTGACCCATGAGTAAGTTGTGAAATCAGTTTATTAGTTGGAAAGAAAGAAAAGAAATGAACAGAATAGGAATATGTGTATAGTGGAAAGTATCAGAGCTAGTAAGGATAAATATTGTTTGGGGAAGATTTCTGGGTGTACTTGTATATACAAATACATATATACTTAAAAGTGTTCTGATTGTGAAGCATTATTCAAAAATAAACCAGATTCAATAATGTGTCATTTCCCTGGTCTTTTGTTTAAAAAATGTTTGCGATCATGATAGTCATCCTTAGACTTAGCTATTATTATCTAATTTTTCATGTAACACAGAATGTTAAGGCTCAAATGTTGGTCATTCTTGAATCGAAATAGAGCCTAAAGGATTAACTATTAAAATTCTTCTTTTAAAGCATTGTCATTTTTAACCAGATAGTTTGATTCAACACATTTATTTAGAATTAAGAATATATATAAAACACAGAACAAGAAAAATATATAAATATTATATAATTCTGCTTTATGCTAAATGGCAATTTAGTTTCTTCTATGGGACATTAATATTCTATAAATTATTTTTAAAGGCTGATACAGATTTAGAAATATTATCTGACTTAATTTTACATGTTTTCTGTAACAGAAACAGTTAACTATTGCTGTGTAACTAATCATTAGTCTAAGCTGGGCTTTACTTAGGGACTTTGGTCCCTGTTGACCTCCTTATGGGTCTGGTCAGCTGTGGATTTGCAGAGCCACTCTGGTTGTGAGAGTTGGCAGGCTGTTGGCTGGCTTACTTCAGCTCTCCCCTACCCTGGTCATTTCTCATTCTCAACAGAGTACCTAGGACCAGTTCAGGAGACAGAGCCTGGTCTCTGAGAGAGAGCAGATGTGTGGAAGTCACCTTGAGTCCTAAATTCAGACTGGTATAGTACCACTTTGGATGCATCCTGCTGGCGGTAGCAAGTCACATCCATGCCCAGATTTAAGTTCTGGGTGAAGTAGACTCTTCTCATGATGGAAGAAGTGGCAAAACCACAAGGAAAAGGGCAGAGATACAAGGAGACCATTAATTGGGGCCATCAATGCAACCAGTCTACCCGCTGCTCTTTTCCTCCCTATAATTTTCACTGGAGCAATATAAAGGAATCTGTTAGACAAATGCACATAAGGACCTTCTTTCCTGCCTCTGGTTTAGCTCATAGTAAAGAGAAGATTAATGTGGAAATTGATCTAATCCATGCATTAATAAGTAGAACAATTACTTAAACTGGGCAATTTTTCTCTCAATTTGATTTTAATAAATATCATGCTTTTAAGAGTCTAATATTGCTAACAGAATGATTGTGTTTGCTCTGAGAACATTCTGAAGCTTGCCTTACTGAACAAGTACTTTCCTAAAAGGGTGTGGGAAAATAGAATTATAAATCAAACCAAATTTTGTATATTGAGCCTCCTCAGTTTAAAATGATTCCTTTACATGTGTTTTCCTTCCATAGATGTCTCTAAAAGTCCTAGTTTTGAGACAGGCTGTTCACCAAAGCAATCTTTACCTGTAGAACATAATTGCTATATTTAGCTCAAAACTTGGGACAGAAAGGCTAATAACATGTCATTTAAAGCTTGAAGATAAAAATGAATATAATCTGTTGAGAATAGTTTCATCAACTAAGTTTAGAAATAATCAGGTATAAGGGTGATTTTTACATAATCATTCGTCTCTTGTTGAACAAACTAGGATGAAAATTAGAGGAAATTAGAAGGGAAATTAGAAAGGATAGTACGACATCCTACTCATATAGTGATGATTTTATAAGTGAAAGTGAGCTAAAACTGGCATTTGTGTATTCCTACCTGCCTGTGAATTTTATAATCTAAAATAATTATTGAGGTAATATAAAGTAATTAGGGGGGCTGACTCCCAAGACAGACTGCTTGAGTTTGAGTTAATTCTCCATCCTGCATTATCTCTGTATCCCATATGAATGCTTTGTGCACCGTTTATGCAGCATAATACTGGCTCCTACTTTATCAGGTTGTTTGAGGATTGCATGAGTAAGTATGTATGACGTGCACAGGACAGTGACCAGAGCATGGGGGTACAGTAACTCCATTGTCAATGCCACAGTTCGTTTTTATTCCAGCCTTCATGCATTCTCAATGACTCATTACACACTTGTTTGAATTCATATGCTGTATTCCTGCTCTGGGGTCTGGAAGACAAAGATAAAAGACCAATGCAATAACCCCAACTGACTCCAAGTGTTGGGTGATTACCTTTATCACACCCTTGGCTGCATAGCTGGTGATGTCACCCATAAATGGGATATCAAACCTGAAGATCATTCAGAATGCCTGCAAGACTGGCTTGTTTCTTAGAAAATGCTTGAACATATACATGTTTTTAAAGCTGTTAACTAAAAGTTGTTGAGTTATCTGGATTTACTTAAGTTCACACCCTGTCTTTATGTTTCTCTGAATATAGAAATTTCCCAACATTATATGTGCTTTTAAAAAGGAACTTGCTATGTATAGAGTGCATTAAGTTTAAGGAAAGTAATACATTTTTCACTCTTGTACTATCCAGGCATTTAAATTTTTTTATGTGATGAATTGTTTCATTTTTGTCTTTTTTCCCATATTTTTGTTGATGCGTTATAATTGTATATAATGGTAGAATTCATTATTACATATTCATACATGCACACATTATAATCATATAATTTGGCCAATATCGTTTCCCAAACATTTTGATTTTCATTTGACAGTTTCTAATTGTCCCCTGAAATTGTGCCAACCTTAATACTGACTGAATTCTGCCACAAAGAAAAGGAAGTGATTAGGATTTTTTTTTTCATAGATCGTTGGACCACATGAAAAATATTGGTTGGTTATGGAGCTTACTTGGAGAACAGGGTATGTCAATACCACACAATTTTTGCTTCTGCCTATTCTTTTTTGTGTGTGTGGTGCTGGGGATAGAACCCAGGGCCTTGTGTATACAAGGCAAGCACTCTACCAACTGAGCTATATCCCTAGCCCCTAATTGTCTACTCTTAATTTGGTCCCATCCCTTGTCCTCTATGGATTTACACTAGCTTAGAAGTAGTGAGTTATATGGTAGGAAAATTTTTGGTATATGAATTTCATTCACTCATTGAAGAAATGGATCTTGAATTCAGCCCTTCCCTTTCAAGTGCAAGATGGATAATCTAATTTTCATAAATTACAATTAACTGATTATAAAGACAAGTGTACCTTAGTTTTAAATTAATAATTTCTGAAGAGAAAATACTTTAAGTATAGAATACTGATTCTGTCAAATGCAAAATGGGCAGGAATTCCAGTTATCAGTAAATATGTGGATTATGTTTCTAAATTTTAATTAAGATAATTTTTGGATTATATTGTAATATGTATATTACTAAGCCAGGCATTACTTTTTTCTACCTTTAAAATTTATGTCTGCTTTGCACAGAGTAAAATTTACCTGTATGAGACTGTGGTTGTGCAAGTTTCAACAATTATATGCCTTTGTGTAGAAATTAGAATTGCCTTCATTCATTGGAACACCCACAGTATGAATGGCCATTTTAATTACTTAAGTGCTTGATTTCATTTTTGAATTTTTTTCCTCCCTCACATTTGTGTTTTGTCTTACTTGGCTTCTACAACAAAATAGCATAGACTATGTGGCTTAAATAATAACACTTTCTACAATCCTGGAGGATGAGAAGTTCAAGATCAAGATGGTGGCAGATTTGATTCCCAGCTAAGGGGTTCTTGACTTGTGTACACAGCCCCTCTTGCTGTGAAAAACAGGCCCACATGACCTTCCCTTAGTATGTGTATGAGAAGAGAAGAAGTGGTGGCAGGCAGGGGCAATGGAGAGAAAGAGAGAGAGAGAGAGAGAGACAGAAAGGGAGGGGAGATTTTCCTCTTCTCAGAAGGGCTCCAGTGCCATCTTGATTATCCCAAACTCATGACCTCATCTAAACTTAATTACCACCCAGTGGCCCCACCCCCAAATATCATCACATTGAGGACTAAGGTGTCAACATGAATACTGGATGACACAAACATTCACTCCGTGTGAGATCTTCTAGTAGGAAATGCTTGGGGATGCATTAGGAGGTTAGGGCAATGATTAACAATGAAGGCTTGAGGCTTGGACCCGGCTTCTCTATCTCTTATCTCAGGAAATTACTCATAAATCCAGGACCTGGCAATGTTGAGAATAACTTGTCATTTGTCTCGCATTGTACATATGCCAGTGTTTGAAATCACAGGCTTTGTTGTCAGGCATGCATGGGTTCAGTCCTAGATTCACCAGTGATACCTGTCACTAGATGTGTGATTTTGGACATTCTCAAGGTTTTTTTTTTTTTTTTTTCATCAATTGAATGGAAATAGCAGTATCTATCCCATAAGGCAATTGTGAAGATTAAATGAGTGAATGTTACGTAAAAACTTTTGGTGCTGCCCTGGCTCATGGTAGCACTGGACTAGTTATTATTGTTGGATTTATCTAATTCAAAGCATTTTCATTCCACAAGGGAATGACAGAGTACCATTTAAGACTTGCCAAAGGGCGGGGAAGCTATTAAATATCTAAATAATGATATCACTGATCATTTCTAAGTGAGTTGAGGTTTTTAGCTAGAAGGAAACTTTGATAGAATTTGGAAACAGCATTTTCATGAATTTTTATTCTGTCATTTAGCTTTGGAAAAAAAAGTTTTTGCATCACCTGCTATTATGGTTATATCCCAAGTTTATGTGTCTTTAATGTTGTCTTGTTCTTATTTTTTATTCTGCACCACGTGAAATTCAGTCATTTCTAAAATAGAAAAGTGTGGAGCATAAATGCATGTGTCTAAGTCATAATAATATTATCAACAAATTCATAGTGTTTTTACTGGCAATAGTTACTTAATAAAAAACATGTGTCAGGAGAGCCAAAATAGTATTTAGTGATTTGTGAAACCATTGTTTTATTATTTTTATTTTTTCTGTCATCACCATTAGGCATCACACAATGTCATTATAGAAATAAATCATCAGAGTTTGGTGAATAATTAATATTTTGAGTTAAGAATAACCTTATTGATCTGAAGATGTATTTTAAGATCACCTATCTTTTTGAGCCCCTTACTTTATTTGATTAAATGCTGTGTGAATGTACTGCTGAGCCTCTGGATTCTGCTTGGTCAGTCAAAGCCAATATTGAGGCTTTGCTGGTGACAACTTCCAATTGTATATCAGTTAATATTGCCAAAGTAATGCTGTATAAGAAGCTACCTCAAACTTGAGGCTTAAAAGCACTATTTTTTTTTCTAGCAGTATGATTGCATTTCTCCTTCTCTAAGCCTGCCTTAGCAGGGCTTCTTCACATGTCTGTCATTGCTGCAAGTTAGCAAGGTAGTATCATTGAACTTGTACAGGCCCTCACATAGATGGGGTCTCAGCTCAGGTGACTGAACTCTGTCCCACGTGGTAGCTCATCCTCCAGAAGGCTAACTTAGTCATATTTGCATTGCAATCACAAATCAGCAAAAACAGAAAGCAAAAATGCTCAGCCATATACCTGTATTTTTTGTATCAAGTCAATTAACACACTTTTGCCCAAGGTAAGTCCATGGTGAAACTAAGAGCAGAATAGGAGAGAGCTACAAAGTTACAGGGTAAAAGATGTGGCTGTGTAGATGCTGCTAAATGGATTGTTAATAAAATCAGTCTCCCACAGATGGGATGGATCCACTCCACAGGGAAACCACCAATTTTCTGAAGGATTTCCCCAATTGGACTGCTTTAATAGCCTCTCTCTCCAGATGACCTGTTTATCATCTAAATGCCTGGAATGTGTTGTGAGAAATGTTTGTACCTGAGATGATCAGATAACAATGCTGCTACAGCTACCTTAAAGAAAGGGCATGGCCTGTTAGCACTGCAAAGAGCAATCCATGATACTAAAGTATAAGTCACCTGCCTTTATGGAGAAATGCCTCACAATACCTTCTAATGGCTGAGAAGAGGCGACTTATCATTATATAGCAAATGGAAATCATACCTTATGGGATGATGTTGGTGCAGTGCTCAGATGCTCTTGGGCTGATGATTCTTCAGCTGCTTCTAGTACTGGCTGCTGGCTCCCCTCATCTTATCCCCTCTCTCCCACCTTCCCCTTTCCTTAATTATTCTTAGTCCAAGGGTCTGAGGTAACCTCATCCCAATTACTTTGCCTCAAGATGGGACCACCTCTGTGGTACTGTTAATCTCCCAACTTCTTTGGAATTAGACTTGGGGTAAACCACAGCCTTGCTCAGCTCTGTTCCCTTCCCCATCTGTTTCCCTCCCTCCCTTATGCTGACAATCACCATGAATAAATCACATGCCTCCAAATTCCTGTCTCAGTCTCTGGTTTTGGTGAACCCAACCTAAGACATATGTTATGATGTTATATTCTTTATATACTTTTTTTTTGTACCAGGGCTTGAACCCAGGGGTACTTAACTACTGAAACACATACCAGCCACCCCCCCCCCCCCCTTTTCTTTTATTTTCTATTTTGAGACAAGGTCTCACTAAGTTACTTAGGGCTCCAGTAGGTTGCTGAGACTGGCTTTGAACTTGTGATCCTCCTCCCTTAACCTCCTGAGCTTTGGGATTACAGGCTTGCAACACCATGCCCTGCCTTTATGTATTTTTTTTAACTTCACATTGATTTGAAAAGATAGAGTAGACCTCATAGATACAAAATGAGATGGTCTTCATAATATATGTATCCTATCTTTTACCTTGAGTATAAATATCCTCATGTGAAAAAGTGGGAATAATTACTATAATCTGAAGCGATAATGTTGAGAATAAGGTTAAATGAGGTAATGTATGTGAAAGGACTTTGTTAGGGGCCTGGACTATAGGTTAGTTGTTTTTATTTGTAGATTGTACCTTTCTTTTGTAATTCAGAGATCTTAAAAATATAAAAAAAAGTTATTACTGGATGCCAATAAAATAGAGTGAAGCAATAACACTGATGGCATACTCCTTTATTAAAAAATGGTTTTCTTGATTACTGTTTTTTTTTTTTTCATTTTGTCAAAATTGAAACATAAGTTTTGTATCTCTATCCAGGGGACATGAAGACAGATTTTTGGCTTCCATCACATCACCACAGGAAGATAAAGAATGTTCACTTCATTTTAATATTATATTTTGACTTCCTTTGCAGAATGCTGCTTCAGGCATATGGCAAAATAAACTTTCAAAATTAGTAAGCTTTGAGGAATAAATAATGATTTAAACATTCTTTATTTGTGAAATGGAGATGATTATCTTCTAAAAACCCAGCTAATTTTATTTATTCTGTTGTGTCTTAGCAATTTTGGTATACTATAATTGGCGGATTGTAGATTCAAGCTGGAAATGATACTACTTCTTAGTACCATATCAATCATAAAATTCACCTATATTTTGGGTCAGTCCAGGGTTAAGCAGAAAAGAGTGTTCTTAGCATGGCTATCAGAATGATTGTCAAACATTTGCGACCAGAACAAGCATTTCTGTTAAATGAAAATCAAACACTTGGGATTTGACCCTGTGTACTGGGATCTAGACTCACACATATGCTTAGGGTACCAATGTATGCAAAAACCCTTCTTGGAATTATTTGTCTAATTACACTGCATTGGCTTGCTTCCTTTCTTTCTCCTCCTGCCCTTCAGCTTGCCAAAACACACTCTGCATTTCCTTCCTTAAAGACTTCTTCTTTGTTTGTTTGTTTTGTTTCTCAAAGATATTTTCTTGAGGAATTTAAAAAATCCAAGGGAAGGGAAAAGAGTTAGCAGACTTAAATTCCAGTGAAAGTTGTCACTGATTATGATGTAATGTAGGTGTTTAATAAAGGGGAATGAGAAATTATATTGTTGATGCTGAGTGAGATTTGGAGAATTTTCAACTTATGTTACAGTATCTTTGTTAATGAGGAAAAACAAGATGTATTTAGAAAGGTAAGCTGATTGTCGGTCGATATGGAGAAAAATAAGAGGGTGGAATTCTGCAAAGAAAACCCAATTGTGGGAATTCTTAAGGTTCTTCAGTTTCTGGACATTGAATCTTTTGTGTGTGTTGATCCTGATGTTTGTGATTAAAATCCAACTTTTTCTTTTCAGCTTTTTAAAGTGAAAATCAGTGAAGATTCTTGTAGATCTCTGTCAATAGGATGTGCAGTAATCTCACTTTTGATTTAATGCCTCAGGCATATAGCAGCATTTAAAAATTATAGAGTTGCTGTTATATAATTGGCTTCAATCCCATCTTGTACCCTTTTGCTGATATAGCAAAACAAACCTACGCAAATATGGAAGAAATTAGCCATAGCAGTTACCAACCCCCGTGCCACTCAGAAGAAAGTATTGTTGTACATAAACTAAAGCTGAAAATACTGAACATTCTTTAGCCGGAGCTGTGTGTTAATTGCCTGTGCTGCTGTGTTTTATTTTCTACTTTAAATTTTTTTTTTACTATAAGTTTCATTGAAAGTGATAGACATCATCCACTTAGATGTTTCTGGTTTGTCTAGAATAAATGTGGGAATAAAATATATAGGGAAAATGACACTCTGATTTCCTTAAATTTTTCATCGTGGGAGTTCATCTCATCTCATTGTGCCTTATTGATTTTATAATATTGCTATTTAAGGCATTGGTTATATGATGGAAACTATTGGTCCTTTGATTAGGATTGAAATGATTGGCTATCTCTGATTTGATGAAGTTTTGTCTATTCTCCTCCCTAGTATAATCACAAAATCCCCTTGTTTCATTAATTAAAGGCCCATGCTTTAAGATGAATGGAAACTTTAAAACCAGATTAAATTAATTTTAGGGAAAACAATTTACATTACATTAAATTCAGGATTATTCTTTACTCCTTATGTTATTTTAAGACTGTCTCTTGATCTTAAGTAGCAGAATATCTGCCTTAGTTCATCTAAGAAGTATATCGTATATAATAGCTGGAAAATAAGAGAGTGACTTATAAAATGTTTGATGAAGAGAGACAAGAGGCAACCACAGATTCTTGTCAAAGTCAAAGTTTCCCTTAAAAAATATGGAAAATTAGAGCCTGAAGTTCTGGGAATGAAACAAGCCAGAAATAAAATTAAATTTATGTAGGTATATGGGCTTCAGCATTCTACAACCCAGTTATATAACAGAGACAAAATAAGGTAACTCTGGTTATAACATCTTGTAAAAGAAGAAGCAAGGTTATATAATTAGACTGCATTTATCAAGTAGCACATTCCACCTACACAGGCTCTGAAGAAAGACGGAAGAAGTGGGGAGGGAAGGATTTCTAAGGAATAATGAGTAAGAACAGTTTGATATGTTGTACATTTGTGTCATCCTTTCAAACTTTGTTTTTTTTCTTAGTATCGTGCATAACAACACTTAGGTGCCTAATGACCTGTACAATTCGATCCTTCAAAGACCTTGGTCAAGCCAGTCTTGGAGGCAAAAATGAGATCTCAGTGACTTCGGAAGTAGGGGATGCTTGTGCTTTAAGAACTTGAGTCTCAGGAAGTCAGCAACAGTTACTTAAGAATATGTTTATTTGGAAAGATCATTTTCAATATTGGTAAGCAAAGTGATCAGGTCTATAGATAGCACATCTTTTGTGCCTTTCAATGTATGAGTCAGAAGATTTGGTCTAATACTGTGTTATCACTGTTAGAGATAATGCAGTATGTTCTGCTAGTCAAACCATGTCATAGGGAGGTACAAAGGAGAGGATGCAGAAGCAAGACAGTAACAAAGATACTCATTATGTTGATCCATGCTTATAGGAGGAACAGTAAATAGATCAGAAATCATTCCTACCACCATGGGTACACTTGTTTCCATTTCACCTGTTCAACAACAGTTTTGACCAGATGCTTGTCACCCTATGCTATTAAATAGCAATTTCTGCTGAAGAAGCATATTTTGCTGAGTACACACAAATTGGAAAATTCAACCCCAAACAAAATTTCTAGAGTGTTTTCTCCAGGATTAGAGTTTTTTTGAGAGAGCCAGGGAAATGTCCCTTTACCAATTTATTAGATCCCAGAAGTTTAGTGCCATTGATTTATCTAAAATTTGGGAGACAACTCATGGATAAAGAAATAAAAGAAATTAAAGTTCCTGCTAAATTAAATGTAGTTTTTGAAACTGCCAGCATTGCATTCAGTGTTGGGTCACTCTGCCACCATTTGCATTTGTGCTTCCGTTGAGTGCCTAACATCTGGTGATGGACCTGCCTTGTAGGTCTGTCTTCTCTGTTTTCAGTGGAAATATGCAGTCATGCTAGAATCTTCTAGTGAAGTAGTGACAATAAACACTTAACAATCATTCCCAAGACACTGGCTGCTCCTAGTTAAAGGTGCATAATAAACAGATAACAAAGATTGTCAAAGAGATGAGAAAAATTGCCTCCACTTCCACCCTTTGGAAGCAACCTTCATGGATATTGGATGAACTAAATTTTAACAGAGGAAGCTGGCAGATAACTGAGTCTGTATTTAAGATATTTGGTGGGTAATTTATTCATTTCATAGTATTTCTGATTTGATGACTTGGATTTTCATTTCTAATGAAACTAACAAAGACATACCATTTGGCCTGATGGGTTTAAATCTAAATGTATCACAATTGAAATTGGTAAAATGAACTGCTTTTAAAACTCATTTCTGGCTGTTAATTTTACTTGTCTTTAGACAGAGGCTAAGTGTTACCTATACCTCATTTGGCAACCATAATTCACTTGTAAACTTTTATGGTGAAACAATTGCCATTTTGGTGAAATCTAGGCAGGAAACTCATCAGTGACATGATGCTGCCTTGCTGCTTCAAAGCTTTAAGCCTGAGGACTTTTTAAAGCAGGAAACCTAACCTCACTGGCTGAGCTGGTATAAAAAAGTGGTAGCTCATGTACTCCCTTTGATATGAATTTCAAAACTCAAAAGTATTGGATTTTAGTTGCAGTAACAATTTGCATTTATTTTTAGAAGTTGATTCCCAGTGGACTTCAAAGATCTTACTCTTCTGTATGGATTAGTTTAAAAAAAAAACATAGGAAAAAAATAAACCTTTCCTAAAATGTTAATAGTGTAAATAATATGGGCTCTGGCTTGAGGTGGATATGCGTTCTGGACTCACCTCTTCCTACTGGGACCAAGCTGTCTACTGCTCTGTAACATTCAGATGATAATAGTTCATGAAGGTAACATCATGGAAGATGCAAATGTTTCCATCTCTGAACACTGTTGAAAATAGTAGAAAGGGAGATAAGGGAGAAATATCATGGTATTGATAAAAATAATTGCAGTGAATGGGGATAAGAGAAACTGGTCAAGTACTTTCAATGTAAGAAATTATTTTAAAGATGAGTAGCCAGTGCTAGTAGCTTTCCATATTTGCTCTCATTCTTTTATTTTACAAGCATGACATTATTTTTGTGGCATGCATATTTATGTATGTAAGTATTTGTGCATGCCATCTACATAAGGAAGAAAGCACAAAAATCAGAGTTTAAAAAAAATCACCTTGAACTTTACCACCCAGAAGTATTTATCAATAATATCAGTTTAACATCATTCTAAATACATTTCTAAGTGTTTATACAGGTATTCATATAGATGAAAGAATATAAATGGTGTTATATAATTGAGTTAATTCTGTAGATACTATTTTAACAGGAAGGCTTCGCATTCCATTCTTAGTATCGATTGCTTCTCTGTGATCCATGATAACATTCACCACCTACAGAGTTCCCTTCACCCAACTTCAAATCTTGATTTTTCTTATGTGTATCATGCTGTGAATGCTCAGAACATTCATGTTGTTCTAGAACCCTGGTTTCCATATTTGATCACTACCAGTGCCATATTTAATTGTAAACAGTGTGCTCCATCTACCATTTGCCATGGGTTTTGTTGTTAAATCATTTATCTTGCTTCTTCTCTAAATTGTCCATTTCATTGGCATTGGCTATTTAAAAGAATATGTCTGGGCTCATAGGTGCCCATGAGGTCTCTATGTTTGCCAGTACAACTATGCTTAGGTCACGTTGATAGCCTTTGCTCTATGGCCTTCTATCACTAAAGAACACTGTGTAGAAATTTCAGAAGACTGTTCTTTCCTTGTGATGAGTTATTTGCTTTTTATGTTGAGATGCTAAATAAATTATTTTCCTCTGAACTAGAATATTTTGCATAGTTGCTTTGCCCTTTTTTCATCTTGCTTGGATGACCTTTTTAAAACATTCTGTATTTTCTAATAAAATATTGGTGACTTCTTGACTTTCTTCCTTTATGAGACCAGAGTGCTCTCTATGCACCGGCTGTAGTGTGAAGAGCTGGTTGTTTCAAGTTCTTTGTTTCCCTTGAGAAGGGAGGTTGAAGCATGTACCAATGCCATATACATTCTTAGATCAGGCTTATTTTTTTTTCTTCTGACATTTTGTAAAATGTCATGTTCCAGGTTTACATCAGAAAGTAAGAGAGAGGGAGAGAGGAAGAGAATGAATGTGTGTGTAAGAAATGGGTACTTTCCATTCCTACAGAGAACATACTTGGACTTCTACTGTTTTTCTCAATTCATCCCGAAGCTCCAGATGGTTTCATCCTTTTCTTCAAAGAGAATCAGTCTTCTCCATTTCTGATATTTCCTTGACAAGGAAAACTATAATACCTGTTTAACTCTTTTGTCTCCCAATTTGTGAACAGAAAGTTTGGACTTACCCACTGACTTGGAGGAGGCTCCATGGTTAGAGTCAGGGACTCAGCTCTGTTCTGTATTCATGGCTTCTGTTATTTTCTTAGCTGTCAGAGTTATTGCATCATGTCAAATTTTGTTTCTTTTCTTTTTTTTTTTGTGGTTGTTGTTGTTCTGTCTTCTTTATGATGATTTTGCTCATTTTTAAGTGTAAATGTATTCAGTGAGGCAGTTTTCAACCTCCTTTAGTTTTGAACCTGAAAATCCATACCAGATTTTGACCTAAGCACAGAGAGCTTCTCCTCTTGCCTGTGAAGGTGGTTTGTGGTCCCTGTAGGGAAGTTGTCTAGAAGCATTAAACCCCCTGTGCGAGCTAAGCTTATCAAAAGGGTATTTAACTGAACACCTGCTGGCATATATTTTTTTATTTTTAAAATTTTTTTACTCTTAGTGCTTGTCAGTATCGAGTACCATATTTTTCCTTTCTTTTTTGTCACCACTTACAAGCTGAATAAGAAAGAACATTCACACCTCACTGACTTTCTTTTTATTGGGACGTTCTTATTTTTCCTCTTGATTTATTTTCCCTTGCTCTGAGGATGTTTATAAAACTAAAGAGAGAGAGGGAGATAGACAGAGGAACATTTAGATCAGATATACTAGCTAGATTGTTCCAAAACCCCAACATCTTTTTAAGTTTTGAAAGCAAAACTTAACAAAAATTAGTTCTTACTATATGAAGGTGTTTTCTATCCAAAATATGTTTCTGTATAAATTCTTAGCAGTTTGAAAAAAGCATTACATCAGTCCACATCATCAGATAAAGAGCTAGCTTTCTGATTTATTTCCAAATGCTTTAGATTGAATAAAATTGAATTTCTTTTTGTGCACACACAGTGCTCACATGTGAGAATAACAAATGTGATATTAGACTCTCTCCTGCTGGATCCTTTACTATATAGAGTGCTGCTTGAGAAATCTGCTTCATAATGTGGTAGTGCGCGTTAAATGAGCAAATATAATAAAAGCACTTAGTAACCCTGTAATGAATCTTATCTGTGGCTGCTGCTGGTGGTATTGTTATACCATTCAATGGGCTTTTTCTTAGGTGGGTTTCTTAATCATTAAACATTCCCTTTGAAGTCATTAATGCCTTAGATGAAATTTTTACATAATGCATAAATGGCAAACTGTATTGATTTTACATTGAGCTTTGTCCAGGCATGTTGTTGTATTGGTTAATATGTGATATAAGTGAAGCTACTAGTCTCTGATGGAGACAGGCCTCAAGTGCATCCTGCATACGTCTCCACCAATGGTCTCCTCAGCTTGTTTCAGCAGGCCCTGGGCAGGAAGGAAGCCACAAATATAAGAGCAGATCCCTCACCTTCCCATGACAAATATTGGAATCAAGGATTTGGATTGTCATAGCCTTGATCTGCTCCTTGACCCCATCTCTGTGTACCATATCATTTCTTATATTGCACTTCTCCAAGTGTTTGATTTCCTTTGCACAAAGGAAAATCTGTGTGGAGTCATTTTTATAAGAAGATACTATGATACCAAATTACTCATAGTTATTTTACTTGATGATTTGGTTTCAATTTCTTAAGTTGCTGTGAATGTTATCATACCATCCATGCTACTCAAATAAATTCCTTAGACCATCTGCTTTGGCACTGAGAGTTTGTTAGAAGTGGGGATTATCAGACTCCAACCTAGACCCAATGTTAAAATTTGCATTTTACAAATTCTTTGAAGTCATTAATGCCTTACAAGATCCTACAGAAATTCACATACACATTAATGTTTAATGTTACAGTACTGATGTGGCTGAGATTTGATTGAAATTGAAAGTCATGGCACTCAAGAGAAACATGGATTTAAAAGGCTTTTAAACATGTGAAACAGGTACTCGCAACTCATAATGAAAAAGACAGTCTAAATCCAATAGCTAAATATCAATTTTCTCCTAATAGATTGGTAAAAATTTATAGATACTAATATACTTGTACATTGTCAATAAACAGATAATAGCATTGGTAGAATTTGGAGGAACAATGGATATAATCCCTATGAATTTTTGACCCATCTATCAAAAGTCTACCCTTTAGCTCAGCAAACCTACTTCTGACAAATTATCCTGTAAATATGCATGCAAATTGATAAATGTGTAAAGATATTTATCATTTAAGATATTTATTATTTAAGGTTTATTTGAGGGACTGTCACAATCAACAATGTTATAATCATGCAATGGAATATTATATAGCTGTTCAAAAGAATGTGAGATTTCTTTTTGTGCTAATTAGAAATACTCTTCAAAGAACATTGGTAAGCGAAAAGATCAAGGTGCTGAAAATGTCTATATTTTTGTGTGAACACAGAAACAATATCTATATGTATACATATATACACATATACATACACACAAATATATATATTTAAATTAGCCTGTCATATATTTAAATTAGCCTGTAGATGCATCTAGGAAAAAACAGCTCTACAATCACATAAGAGAAACAAAGTAGGTATTTACAATACATGTAATTGAAGAAGAGTTTTTCAAGACATATATTGAGCTAATAAAATTCTGTACAAAAAGGACAGTTTATGCACTGGAATAAAAAAATAAAGATTATTGAGGAGGCTATTCATTTTTGGACACACTGTTCTTTAAAGAGGATCTTAAACAGCCAATAAATGTATGAAAAGTGTTTAGTGTCATCAATAATGATGCAAATTCATACCAAAAATGTCTATCATTCTACATGTACCAGAAGTAAAAATCTTTAGAATAACAAATGCACCAGAAACTTGGATATGTGCTGATGGGGTGAAAATTAGTCTAAACACTTTGAAAAATTCTTCAACATTTCCCACTAAAATTGAACTTGCACATTTCTTATGACTGAGCAATTTCAATCCCAGGTATGCACCCTCTGGAAATATATTTCCCTATGCACTAGGGAACCAACTCAAGAATGCTCTTGTTGGCATTATTTGCAATAGCCATAGACTGGAAATAACCCAATATCCAGTAACAGTAAAATAAACATGTTTATGTTTTATAAAACAGAAAATCATAAGCATCGGCAAGTATTGGAGGAATTAAAATATTTATACATCGATGGTGAGAATATAAAGTGGTGTAGCTGTTGTGGAAAACAGTTTTGCCATTCATCAAAAAGTTAAAGGTAGAATTATAATATGATTTGACAATTCTATCCACAGATATACTTGCAAAATAATTGAAAGTAGGTTTTGTAGCAGATACTTGTATGCCAGTGTGCCTGGATGGATTATGCACTATCGACAAAAGGTGAAAACAGCCAAGTGTCCATTCACAGAGGAAAGTATAATCAAAATGTGTTTTATACATATATAGTGCAGTATTATTCAGCTTTCTAAAAATGAAGTTCTGATATTGCCCAGAACATAGAAGAACATTGAAAACATTATACTAAGTGAAAGAAGCTCGTCACAGACTACCAATATTGTGTGATTCCACTTACATGAGGTACATAGAATGGGAAAATTCACAGAAACAGACAATAGAATAGTGGCTATGAGGAGCTGGGAAGGGAGGTTGTAAGAGGAAGGGAGAATGGAGAATTGTTACTTAATGGGAACAGAGTTTCAGTTTGAGATGATGAAAATGTTCTGAAAATGGATGGTAGTGATGGTTATATAACATTGAAAATGAACTTAATGCCACCAAATTATACATTTAAAATGGTCAAAATGATTAATTTTTAGTTATATATATTGTCATAATAATAAGCAAATTATAGCATGTTCATGCAAAAGAATATTATACAGACACAAAAATAAATACACCGGAAGTACACTCAACATGATGAGTCTCTCAAATGTTAAATGGAGGAAGCTGAATATAAAATAACGCACACCATTAAATGATGGTGAGCTCACCTGTATAAGAGACAAATAGATAAATCTGAACTAGAGTATACAGGGATGAAACTAAAGTACATTAAATTTAAAAAAAAAAAGCAAAGAAAGAATTGCTATAGGTATGTGTCTTTGTCCGTTTTCTCTTGCTGTAACAAAATAGTGGAGGCTCTGTAGATTTTAAAGAAAATAAATATATTTGGCTCACACTTTTAGTGGCTAGAAGGTCTGAACAGCATCACACTGGTTATATGGTGAGGATGTGGTGGGTTTGATCTCAATATCATTCCATTTTCAATTTTCTTTAATTGGAAGTTTTGTTACATTTCATTTTTTGATTCACATTGCTATGCCAGGAAACTATCAAAACGATTCAGATCAGATAACTTCAAGAAGTTTTGATTTTACATGCTCAATCTATATGGATTCCAGGACATCTGAAGGCTTGTGTTATATAAATAGGAAAATGATTATGTTGTAAATGTTAAAATTATATTTGATTTTTCTTCAGAATCCAATATTTTGTATTCTTTTGTGCTTTGAAACCCTGCTTTTTGACTTAGGTCATTAAATCTTAAAGACTTACTTATTACAAGAAAATGGATTTGTTTCTTCCTTTTTGAAATTGAAAAGTAGCCAAGGCCTGAATCAGGGTAGCTGTTCTCCCCACAGGGGCAAAACGAAAGCCTTGCAACAAGCCAATTTAACATCCTAGTTTGGGTCATACATTAAATTTCTGAAAAATACCATTTTCTCAAAAAGGATCAAGAAGCATTAGTGCACGAGAAGATTAGGGTTCCACGTTGAGAACAGCGATTGTCACCCAGGCCATTGGGCGGCTGGCGCTTTTCTGGAACATGCGTCTTCTTCAAATGGCCTTCTCTGTGGCTCCACAAGGAATTAATAATCTTTCTCAAAGTAAAAGTCTCTTTGGGGTAAAATGGCATTGAGAATTGAATAAGAATGGGAGTAAACGATGTCAGCATGTTTCTTTCAAAGCTGTGCATTTAGAACTCAAAGCAATGCCAATTTGGAGATCTATAAAACAGCTTATCAGACATATTCATGCTGGGAAAGGTAGGATTTGAGAGTTCCTGGTTTTTATATGCACAGCCCTTCTTCAGTTTAAAATCACTGGAGGTTTTTATTTGTGTCAAAAAAGTCATGTAAGTAAACCTAGAATTATTTTAAAGCATTTTTGCCTGTTTTGTCTCTTCTGCTATTGTTTGATTAAATTATTTTTAAAAATCTTTTAAAGGTAGATACCAAGAGTAACGTTTGATAAATAATTCTACAGCAAACATTAGAGGGTGTTTTTTTAATGCAGAGAACACAAAGCTGTTTGTTCAGGTGGTTTCTTTAAATTTTCAAACTCATTTTATTAATACACCCTTATATACAAGCGAACAAAGATCCACTGCACAAACTGTTCAGTTAGGTGGCTTCTTCACTTTTTTCCAGTGAGACTTTATGAGTTTGATCTAAAAAATGTTCTCAAAAGTATAGATAGCAGGGCTGGGGATATAGCTCAGTTGGTAGAGTGCTTGCCTTGCATGTGCAAGGCCCTGGGTACAATCCCCAGCACCAAAAAAAAAAAAAAAAAGAAAAGAAAAGTATAGATAGCCTTTATAGGAAGATGGGAAGATGTTTCCTAGTGTGTGATTTTCTGTGATCTTCTTGCAATTGTGGTATTTTAATTATCATCTTTTACACTTTCCTGTTGAGTTAACAATAAGTGATATGCTTATCATTCAAAAACATGTACTCCCATGTAGAAGTCTTCTTTCTTTATATCCTTTACAGTTCTACAGCAGGAAAATTATAGCACATTTACTATACTAACAGGCATTATTTTCTATGCTGCCTACCTAGTAACTCAGAAATTGAGGGATGTTTGATTTTTCATTTTATTTTTGCAGTATAGTTTTGTATAGTCTAGTATGTTTTTCAGCTACTTATTCTTTTCATTGAAAGGAAAACTTTGGATAAACTATCATAAAAACTCCTATATGTATTCAGGTATGTGTGTGTATACACACACTATATATATATATATATATATATACACACACACACATACATATACACATATATAAAACACCTATATATGCATACATATGCATATATATATGCATACATGTATATGTGTGTATATATACATGCATACATATACATGTGCGTGTTTATGTATTCACACACACATACACATACACATATACATCATGTTAGAATGCACAGATTATCCATTTTATATTCCATGCCATATTTGTGATTATTATATATTGCTTTGTGTCTATTTGGGTCACCGCAACCCTGTATTAGAATGTACTCTGTATTTGTATGTGCTGCATTTTCTCCAATGGAATGAGTAATACCTACTGCGGGGATCAGTGATATGTCAAGCATTGGTGTTCTTCTGCCTGTTGATTTTTAGTTCTTAATACAAAGGAGAAGAGCACAGAGATGAATCATGCTTCCTCCCCTTGTGATCTTAATTTTGACTTTTATTGCCTAATTGGGCAACAAGGTTATATAGCCTCACTAATAAACCTGGGCTAGGTCAGATGGCCACGTTCAGTAAAAGGTGGCTCTTTGGCCCTCAGATTTTAAGCCATCTGACATTTTAAATTTGCATTAGGAGGCAAGGAGAGGAAATAACCAATATTCTGTGCTTCTTTAGCTCTTGAGAAGGAAGCTTTTTCAAGTCAAGTCTTTGTTCAGATTTTTTGGTCAGTAATGAAGTAATCTTCATTTTTGTGTTATATCAGCAAAGAAAATGACAGCTGAAATCTGAAGGCAGGATACAAACAGATATTAATGCCTCAAGTCAATTTGTTTAAAAAATAACACATATAAGAAGGGGAAAATAATCAATCAAAAGAGTTATAGAGCTTTTTTTTTTTTTAATATACCAAGTGCCTCCAAGTTGGGCCTTTTTCCAACAGTTGTCAGTTAAATCCCTATTTCTCCTCAGTTGAATGTTATTTTATTCCATGGAATTAACAGGAGATCATGACTGAACTTTCCTAAAGTGGATGTATTAGTTAGGATATGAGTCTAGCTACAGTAGCAAGAGTCCGAGTATACTGTGATTAGAAATTGTTTCTGGCCTACATTAATTAGATAACAGTTAGATTAAGTGCTCCTTGGTACCAAGGGTCTGGACTCTTTCTATGTCAGTGTGCTTCTGTCCTCAAACTTGCTTCCACCTTATGATCTAAGATAACTGCTTCAACTCCAGTCTTCACAGCTACCTTCCACCAAGAAAGATAAAATGTATTCTGGATATCCCTACATATTGCCTTCACTTAAATTCCATTAAAGTATGTGCAGTTAAACAAAGAGAGACTGGGAAAATGTAATCTTAATGCTAGATAGTTATGTGCTCAACTAAAATTGGTGGTGCTATTACTACAGAAAGAAAGGCAGTCTGGATATTGGAAGATAATTGTCTTGCCATCATATATAAAAAAATGTAAAGAAGAAAATGAGAATTGTCTGTAAACTCACCATCTAAAGATAGTCACTTTTAAGTTTTGTCATGTTGACTTTCATTACTTTAATGTAATAAATATTTTTAAAAGAACTATACTATACAATATAATATGCTATATTTTGTTTAATGTAGTAAGACAATTGAAACATTTCTTCCAATGCTTTTTACAATGCTTTACTAACAACCTTTGAAATACTGTTGCAATGATGATAGTTACATACTATCTGTGAAACCTAATATAGTTATCTGAATTTATACTTTTGAGCATTTATATTTTTGTCCAGTTATATTCTAAAGATATCACTGGTTATAAATATTTTAGTATCTATCAGAGATGCCTAATTTAGAGGTAAAATGAATATCTTTAAAGTTTTTAATGTATTTTTTAAAATTGCCCCTTAGAAAATTAGTGCAAAGTTATACTCCCACAGTTGCTTCTAAGAGTACTCATCACATCAAATCTCCTCCATTACAAAGTAATATATAAGATTTAAGATAATTACAAATTTGATAGTTTACAAATAGTCCTTTTGGGTTGGGAGGTACCAGGGATTGAACTCGGAAGCACTCTACCACTGAGCCACATCCCCAGCCCTATTCCGGATTTTTTATTTAGAGACAGGGTCTCACTGTGTTGCTTAGCTCCTCACCATTGTTGAGGCTTTGAACTCGCAAACCTCCTGCCTCAGCCTCCTGAGCCACTGGGATAACAGGTGAGCCACTGTGCCTGGCTACAATTAATCTTTTAAAATTTTATTATTTTAATTTATATTTTTTGTGAACAGCATCAAATATTTTCAAACATTTTTGGTCATCTATGATCTGATTTAAATTTCACCTATATTATCTGTGTCTAAATGTCAGAAAAAAAAATAACTTCAAAAGAGAAAAGGTTTATTCTGACCTATGGTTCCAGAAGTTTTAGTCCCTGCTCAGCCCAGTTACTTCAGTCCATCAATCACCCTCCCAAAGACCCCACATCTGAACACTGCTGCAGTGAGGACACATGAGTTTTGGGGGAACACTTCAAATTCAAACTTTAAATATGACCTTTATATTTTTTCTACTTATGATTTCCAAAGACTCTAGGATGAGAGTAGAATTTATTTTAAAATATGTTCAACTATATTTCTAGCTTGGAATTAGCCTTCTGCTTCAATAAGTATTTACATTCTTGGAGATTTCTTCTGTTAATGTAATTAGAACAAATATTTGTCAATATCTAGTGGGCAATCAATAAATGTTTGTTTAATATGTGATTGGAAAAGTGAATGAATGGTTAGGTTGATCACCACATTTCCCTGTTCTTAATGCTCCCTGGTTTACTTTGCTTCTTTTCTCAGGTCTTTCCCATTCTGAAGCTTTGGGTTTTAATTTGTATCTTGGCTGACTAGAGCATATATTTTCAAAAGAATTTTGAGTGTTCATGCATATTATGCTTGATGTGATCATGCATATGAAAATATTCTGATGACTTTGCCCACTGAATTACTACACAGATTGTATAGCAGTCTTTATTACAGTTATTTCCCTTTAAAACTCTTCCCCTATCTTCTGATTCAAAGTATAAGAATCGTCTAATTCTTATTTTTTTCTGAGATGTTGCTGCTGTTTTACTTTCTGGAATCTCCAAGAACTTTTTTTCTCTCTTTTTTGAAATCTGAAAAAGAAAATATCAACTCAATGTAATATGAATAGACACTGATAACATTTCATAATTTTCCCTTGGAATCTGGGGAAGTACTTTAAATAGATTTGGAAGTGTTTCCTTCACTCTGCCCTTAATTCTCATTTCTCTTGGGTCCGTCTGGTCTCTTCCTCTGGAGCATTAGTTCATACTCTGTGGGTTTGCTTTTCATTTCAATGTTCTTCTTTCTTGTTATTTTTATCCATGTTTTCCTTCATTCTGGTAAAAATGTGGGTTCTTGCAACCAGTGGTTTGATTGTCCTGCTGTAACAAGTTTCTGCCTGCTCTCTAATCAAAATACTGTCTTCTTAGCCTACCCAGCTCGTCTTGTTTCTCAGTGGATCACACCTCCTGTTGCATTTCATTCTCTGGCTTTAGCTCCTCACTATTTCCGGAGTTCTTATTTCAAGGAATTTATCAATTCTATAAAGCAGATGCTCAACTTGTGTCCTTGTGTTTTGCTCTGATATTTTCCCAATTATGCTCTTGTGTGTGTGCTCGTTCTCTCTCTCTCTTCCTCTCTTCAGCTTTTGAAACCTTTTATTCCCTATACTATTTATTCATCCTAGAACAATGAGGTGTCCATGAAGTATGACTGATATTTTGATCATAAACTTGAAATGTTAGTGGTTGGATTCTTGGATCTTTTTATATACAAGTATTTTCTTTAAGAATCTCCTCCTGCTGGGTGATGTGATGCATGCCTATAATTCTAGCAACTCAGGAAGCTGAGACAGGAGGGTGGCAGGTTGAAGTCCCATCCAGGCAATTTAGAGAGACACTCTCTCAAAAAAAAATTATAAAGGGCTAGGGATGCTCACTGGTATAGCTCAGTGATAGAGAAACAGTGAGTACAATCTCCAATACTACTACTACTATTAGTACTACACACACACACACACACACACACACACACACACATGCAATCCCCTTTTATTTCATTTTTTAACCAGGAAGAGTGGATATCATATGTCTATCAATAAGCTGGTGAAGACTTATCTCCTCCTTTATTCTATTCACAAATTTTATATTACTAAATATCCCTAATACCTAAAACATAGTGCTAAATAGCCTTATGAATGTATAAATTCACACTTATATTCTATACATCATGCGTAATATGAAACATGTAGCACATTATATTATATAATTATACATAAATGCAAATATATATTAAGCACATACATTTAACATTGAGGTATAATCCTTTGCAATATAAAGTAAACCCTAGAAATATATTTATATTGCTGGCTCAATGACCCAGGTGCTCAAAGGACATGAGCAGTTCTTTGTATTTGACTCTTGGACTGGCCTGAACTTTGGTGTGGCATGGTGTGGCCATGCCTGACCACATGCCTTGAAATGAAACTTCAAGTGAGGAAGATCATCAGAAGTTTTCCTGGGCAGCTACTTCATTGGACTGACTTCTCCACAGGGGCAGGCAAATCCTGTGGCCTTCTCATCTGCATCCACCAACTGGGAGGATTTCCAAAGTCCCTACAATAATTTGTTTTGTTTTATTTTTAATTTGTTGTTTGCAGTACCGAGGTTGAACCTGGGGACTCAAGTATGCTGGGCAAGCACTTTACCACTGAGCTACACCCCAGACCCTTTTAATTTTCACTAAGTTGCCCGAGCTGGCCTCAAACATGTGATTTTGCTACCTCAGTCTCCCAAGTAGCTGGGATTACAGGTTTGCACCACCCCACCCAGATTGCAAGTACTGTTTATATCTATATAATATCTATATTTATTTCTCTATTTCTCAAGGTGGGTACTGGCAAAATCTTGGTGTTTTCCTTCAAATTGTTTCTCTTCTCCAGAATATCTAGCCAAAGTTTTATGTTTCTAAAATGATGTTAGTATTGTTTATAGGCTGATATGTTATTACCTACATGGGGTAGTCCATGGGTCATTTTGGAATGGACCCAAGAGATGTAGCACAAGAGAGTAAGGATTGCTTTCCTAGGCTACTGTCTTCGGTGATGGTGACAGGTTTATATTAGTGCCATTAAATAGATGATATATACTGTTCTGCCTTCTGAATGCTCAGAATAGATAATTGATATTCTGGCAAAAAATAGTTTTAATGATTTCCTACTATTTCACCGTGGAACTATCATATATATATGCACATATTTCCATAGCTGCTCATGAGAGTTAGTGATTTGCTGAGTTTGGCCCTGGGCAGGAAAGGTGTGTAGGTTCCTCGGTAGGTTCCCAGGAGTCAGTAGCAGCCAACACTCCCAGGAATGGGAGGATGCTGCATTGGCAGCTGGTAAAGGAGACCTTGGCAGGGTACCAAGAGCATCCAATGTAATAATTCTCTACAGTTCCTGCCATGTGAACTATATGTGTGAGCACTTTTCCATTAATTTCATTGCTAATTAATTCAACAACTAGGTATTGTCTGTTACATGTTAGAGATCTTAAATCTTTCTAAAAAATATTGGTCAATGAAACTCTGGGATTCATTTGCCAGGTCTTTATTTTAAAGAGAAGATACCATAAAGTAAATATCATTTTGTCTATTTTATTTAATTAAACTCAATACAATACCTTTCTGGTTTCAGCTTCTCCTTATAAGTATATACGAAGGTTTTGGCTTAGAGAAGTTAGAAAGTTTTACTCTTGAAATTACTAGAGGGCTTTTCCCCCCATATTTCCTTTACTTATTGGTATATTAAAAGACTATTGAAGTCATCATAAAGCCTGATACTCAGTTCTATATTTTCATCTCTTATTTTAATATTTTATTTTTAATCCAATAAGAATTTTTATGATAAGTGAGATTTGAATGAATGTGTTTTCCTTGGAAAACAAGCCAATTTTATGGTGCTGTTAATTAAATAGTTCTTTCCAGTTGATGAGTGGTTTTCTTTATCCTATACCTCAAAGGATTGTACCTCAATGATAAATATATATATGCTTAATAAATATTTTTAATTATGTGTAATTATATAATACTGCATTATAAGTCACATATTATAATATAATATAGCATAACATGTAAATGTAAATGGATACATTTATAAAGATATTGAGCCCAGTATTTCAAGTTTCAGGGATATTTAGTAGTATAAAATTTATGATTAGAATGAAGAACAAGATAAGATGTCACCGGCTTATGGATGATAACTGTCACCCCAAATACCTCATCTTGTCCCCAGGAGACCTGCTGAGGCATGTGGGGGAGGGATGGAGAGCCAGATGGTGCTTGTGGCTGGAAGTCGATGACTCCGGGAGGGATGGAAAGCAATTACTCGGTACCAGTCCCCTGGGAGGCTGCCGACAAGGCAGGCATGTTCTCTGCATTCATCTCTACAAGGTGTGATAATTAAGCCAACAGAATCGTAGCATGTGTCTGATGGGTGTACAAAGACTCAGCATGGACCCTCTTGGCTTGTTCATCACCTCCACATCACCTACATAGACTCGTAATTATTAGGAATTTAGGGCATCTACCTGTGACAAATGTCTGCCTCATTAACACCTCAGATACTTAAGGTACCATGGATAGCCAAAACCTGCTTATCACCAGGGCAGCTGGAGCATTGAGGACTGAGGTAACTGTTGTATCAACCTTAAGAAGAATTTGCTATATGCCAGAGAGAAGAGGACGGAGGTATGCTGGAGTTAGCCATCTTGATGCATATAGTTGGTATCAGCTTATTAAAAGCCTTATGAACTAGAGGTCTTCTCTATTTGACATGTAATTGTCTAATATATCTCCCAGTGACTCAGGGCTAGTTGCCAGAGACTGAGCAGCAAAAGACCCTCCCAGCCTGTATATTGGGAATTCTTGGCAGGTCTTGAAATCTGTTTTAGGGATGACTCTACTTTTGCTTCCCATTCAAAGGCCAAGGCAAACTTAAGTGGGGTCTTTTGTTATCCAGCTTCTTTTTCTTTAAAAACAAAATTATTTATTTTGCTTTTTGTGATGCTAGGGATCAAACCCAGGGCCTTGTGCATGCTAGATAAGCACTGTACCACTGAGCTACACACCCTAAACCAGTTTCTTCTTCTTGAGGGACCAAAGGAGGCTACAAAGAAATGAGAAATTCCTATTCATTTTGAGATCTGCAACCCTTGCCCTGGAATGCTGACAGAGAAATTCTCAAGAGAAAAAGAAAAGGGACTATCTTATGTTGGGTTCTCTAGGAGCAGAGCTTGAGATGAGAATTCTCATCCAAGTAACTTATTGAGGGCCTGCCGCATGCTTCACACCAGACACCATTAGCTTCCTTGTTCACAGCTGGGGGATCAAGAGTTTTGGGTGTTTCTTCATAGCCAGTTCTTTAGGCATTGATGGATGTAGACATGACTGGGAAGTCCATCTTCTTCTCCTCATGACTGGAAACAGACATCATGTCCATGCCAGAGTTTGCTACAAGATCAGGCTTAGTCTAAGGCCACATCTGAGATCCTGACTTCTTGGCTTCTTTCTCTTCTCTGTCCTTTTCTCCTGCCCCTCTCTCTGTTGTCTTTGTGTTCTGTATCAATACATCATGTATTTATGTACCTGCATCTCAGGGTCTGCTTCTGGGAAATTGCGTCTGTGACACCATCTAATGCGAAGGATGTGGATCAAGAAACTACAAAATCAAATATGCAAGTACGACTGAGGCTTGTGTGCCAAGAGTTTATCGTGAAGTTTATCATGAAGGCAGTATATCATGAAGGCACTTAGCTGATTCTTGGAGACCACATTCTGGGGGAACCATCCTCTTCAGTGAGAAAGGAATAGTAAAAATTGATGAGGCACTCTCAGCCTTTCCAACTCTGCTTTAAGCAGTCGGCACATACTATGTCTGTGCCTCTCAGGCTTTAATGTGCACCCACACACATTTTGTTAAAAATACACATTCTGTTTCAGTGGGTATGATGAGGGGTATTCTACCCAGGAACCCCTGGGAAAGCTCATAATTCTGGTCTCCACACCAGCACTATGAGTAGCAAGGGATTTACTCACCCATCCTCATAATAGTTCTGTGAAGCAGATTGTAGAATTATTTCCATTTTTTTTTTAGATGAGAGTGAGGCACAGAGAGACTAAACAGTTTGCTCTAAATTGCATAGCTGGCAAAAAGTAAAACCATAACTTGAACCCAGGTTGCCTGGTTCCTGAAAGTATCATCTGAAATGCTCTGAAGTTAGGTCTCCATTGAAAGTGAAGTTCTAAGAAAGGTTGGCCAGGCCAAAAACTGAAACACAGTGTATCCCTGTTATGGATTGCAAGGAAAATCCAGATGGGACACTGCCCCAGGACACTGAGTGTCAAATAAAGAGAAGCTGTTCCACTGTCAGGTTCTTTTTGAGCCACCCATGCCTCTGGAACATTTGGTGGCAGTTTGACAGTATTGCCTAGTGGCTTGAAAGTAAATGACCAAGTGCCAGAGACTCACAGAGGTGAATGACAGCCGTTTTAATTTCTCCAAGATCACTCGATTTGTCTTTTGTGATATTTCAACATGTTCAGTAAAATAGCAAGCAACTAGAGATCTATAACCTGATTCACTCTAATTGATTTCTTGGCTTCCTTGGGTCTAATTAATTTTAAATATGTGTCCTAAAATGGTGCAGTAGGCTTCCTAAAAGTTGTTAGAAGGCAGCTGTATCACCAGTTGATGAAAAATTGAGAGTCGGTAGGTAAATAGGAATTGATTTTTCTGTTGAGGTCCAGACAGAAAGAAGGAAAATTGACCCCAGAACTCAACAGACGACCCTGGATTACTCTTGTCTTGATTTGAGTTTCCCCAGGATGAGACTGTGAGACAGATTGCCGCACAAATGGTTTTCCTGAAGTCTAGAGAGGAGGACCCTTTGGAGAATTGGGAGGGGGAGAGGAAAAGACCACTAGGGGGTGCATCATCGAGGAAGACACTTCTGTGGGTATCTGGGGTTCAGTCTCTGGAGTTCTCTGAGAGACGGTGTAGGTCTTGTATTTCGGAATTATTCCAACCTAGGAGCAAGGTGTCTGGGTCATTTATTCACTTGTACCCATCATTCCTGGGTTACTGGCTGGCCCTGTAAGGCTGTCTCCTTAAAACCCAGAATTTCTGGGCATAGGCCTGGCAGGTGGAGGCAGCAAGAGAGAAGAGCCAGAGTGTGTGCCCTTGGAGCTGTAGAGCTGGGTCCACAGCGGGACAGTAAATGCCATTGAGACGTGAACAGGGCACCTATAGCATCTCTCACCATGGCCAATGTCCACATATAAATCATGTTCCTTTGTCCTCCTTTTGGGCTCCTGTGACTCCTCACCATACCCCAGTTTCCAACCTCTTGCTCCCCACTTGTGTGGAGCCTATAACCTAGATTACCTTCGCCACTGGCTTGGCAACGTTGAACTCAAGCAGTCATTCATCCTACATTTTATAATACAATCCTCTACCCCTATTTAGAAGGTTACACACTTGAATTGTAACTCTCAATTATATATTATGACTATAAGTTATAACTATGGATTAGATTACTTAGACTCTAAAGTACTTAGCTTCATAGAGGACCTGCAGAAACCATTTTTTTCTTTTTCTTTTTTCTTTTTTTTGTGGAGGAAATAATAAAAAAAAAAAAGCAATGCCCAGCAAAACTGAAAATTGAATAGAAGCTTATGTATGGCAGTAATTTCTAATGGGATTAAAATTTAATCTTAAAAGTGTGACATTTGTGTTTGACATTGTCAGAGGTGAAGGAGGAAAAAAAGTATATTCTAGGCCAATGAGAAATAAAATGGGCTCCTCTCCAGGCTCTGTTGCCTGCGGGGTGTCATTACCTAGGTTTCCCGTCTGACACCATGTAGGCCGTCTGGTCACCTTGCAGTCCCAGCTGCTGTTTGATCACCTGTGTGCCTTATTCCTGTCAGAGGGAAGGAAAACAAAACAAAAACAGTGTGGTCATCCAGACTCGCCTTAAGTTCAAAAACAGGCTTTCCCTTTGGGGACTGTTATCCCCATCATGAAGCTTCTCATATTGGTATGGGATAGACCACTCAGTCACCTCTTTCCTTTACCCATTTTTTTTTTTTAGAAATCACCTGAATATGGAGATGCTGCAGATCAGGAAGATGATTTCAGTACCTATCCTTGGTTTTCTTTAATATTGGGAAGTATATGAAAGAGTTCGATTTCTGTTACTGTAACAGATGCCTGAGGTAAACCGACTTATAAGGTGGAAAGGTTAATTTTGGCTCATAATTTTAGAGGTTTCAATTTATGGTTGTTTGGCTTCATTGCCTGGTAGTGAGGCAGTGCTTCAAGATAGGAGCATGTGGCAGAGACGGCTGCTTAACTCATGGTAGCCCGGAGGCAAAGAGGTAGAAGGGAGGGGACCTAGGGTCCTAATGTCCCCTTAAAGAACATACTTCCAATGACCTAACTTTCTCCTAATTAGTAAAGTTTCTATCACTTCCCAGTAGATCTACAAGATAGGGACTAAGTCTTCAACATATGGGCCTTTGGAGTGTATTCAAAGTCCAAACCATAACAGTGTTATTGAGTGCCTTGCTATGTCACTCAATGACATTTCCATTTTTTTGTTTTATTTTTTATTAACAAAGCATAGTTCTAATGCACAAGAAAATGTCTAAAGTACTTGGTCAATTAATCTCATTCTTGTCTTCATAAATTTGCATGAATAATAATAATATTTTCACCCTCATTTTACACATGTGAAAACTGAAACACCAAAAAAGTTGTCATGTTGGCATTGTCCTGAGGGTGACATGGAGATTGATGGAAATATGTTTTAACTAATTTTGACTCTTTGATTAATTCTTGGGCCCCTCTGTCCTATTCCTAAGAGGCTTCTATTCCACTTGACTTTAGGGATGTTTTTCAATATGCATTAAAAGCTTGATCTACATTCTCCCTGGGTTAAGTCAGCACAGCATGGAGAAAATGCCACTGAGCCAAAAATACCATTGAGATTGCTTTCAGGCACTTCCAGAGTCCTGCCTTGTGGGCTTACGTATATAAGCTTCTCTGGTGATTATAAGGATGTTGAAGTTGTAGAGCAACCCAGATTAACAGAAGAAAGGAACTTTCAAATCAGTCAACTCCCCAGGACTGAGGGAGGATTGGGTGAAGGAATCATGCAGTTTGTACTTGCCTGACAAGTTGATCCTTTCCTATTTTCACATCAATCTTCTTGAATCATAATGCCTAGTAGTAGATTTCTTTATTATCTTGAAAATATTTGCTCACGCACAGTTGTGGGTTTTAAGGAAGTATAGCCTAGTGGTTAAAAAAAAGAAGCAAGAGGTCTGAGTTGGACTCTGAGCCTCTGCTTGGGTATTCACTGCGGACACATTACATAATACATTGGAACCTCAGTGTTTTATCTATAAAATGGACACATAATCTGTAACAGTTTATAGAGTCAGTGTAAAGATTGGTTCCTGTGAAGACAACTATAATGTGCTTGTCACTCAGCAAGCATGCTCTGAATGTCAAATACCCTTATTATTCTATAGTCTAATGTGTTCTGGGGTTTTGTCTAGCATAGTGTTCCCACCATGAATGGACATGATGAGAGCCTGGTTTTAGTACTTGGAAGCTTGTGACCCTGATCAAGTTATTCAACAACACTGAGGTTCCATTTCCCAACTGCAAAACAAGGTGAATATTACTTTCTTCATAACATTATTATAAGCATTAAGCTAATTAACTTATCCAGAAGTCTTAGGTCTGTGTCTGGGATTTTTGTCTGTTCTTGTCTTTGAACCTAGCACATTATAGATATTCAATAAATATTTTTTTCAAATTGGTGAATAAACTCACAATAGCTACAGTAAGGAAGGACTTGTCACATTAAAATATTGTCTTTTGTTTGATTCTCTTTTTCCATGGACATTTTATTTGCCCACCGTATGAGTGGATGTACAGTGTAGTCGCATTCGTTAATGTCACCACTGATCTCTTCAGAAAGGCCTGCAAGTATTGAGGAGACATCAGTCTCATGGTGGTGGACATGCATTTTCCTAAATTCTGACTTAGGCCCAGAAGCTTGAATTTCATCATTGGTGACACGTACTGGCAGTTATTTATCTTGGAGTGGCCCGTTCACTTCATTCATTTTCAATAAAATGTCTGCCATACACCCAAGTCTGAATAAACCCTTTGCCTGTCAGTCATTCTTTTAAGTAAAAATGGGAAGAGTGACTAGATGAGTTCTTAACTCATCCCATAAGTGGGTGAGTAGACTGCAGAACTTTGCGAATACTTCCCATCTTGCACATAGGATATTTTAAAAGCATTCTCTTAGGAGTCAAGATTTAATAAAGTTGATCACTTTTCCTACTTCATTTTATCTGTCTGTTATTATGTGGTGCTGAGGATCAAACCCAGTGCCTAACATGTGCTAGGCAAGCGCTCTACCACTGAGCTACAACTGCAGCCCAAGAAGGAGATTCTTAAGTGTACTTTATCATATTGAGTGTGTGACAATGAGTAATTTGATGGCTTCTGGCTGGAAGCCTGGCACCGTTTCCTTGATTTGTGTGAGAACACCAACAGTTGTATCCATCATTGCTTTCGTACCGAGTGTAAATGTCATCATAGTGTAAAAGGCAATCACCTCAGAGTGTTAATATGAAATCATTTTGACCTTGGGTACACTCTGAAAGGGACTTGGGGAAACCCAGAGATGTGTGGACCATGCTTTTGGAATTGCAGAGTTATGGAAACACACAGAAGGTTCAAGTGGCTGGCTTCTGCCATTTATGAATGAAAGGGAAGGAGAGTAAATGAAGACTTTGTTTCCCATCCAAGAAAATAGGTGGACACAGACTCTATTGAAGAGAAGGAGAAGAATAGGAGAAGAGTGGATTTCTGATAGACAAGAGAGGTTCCATTGTGGAGCATGAGGCGTCTGTCTATACGTTATCCTATTTGAGTTCCTTATTTTAGGACATCTTTACAATTGTTTATTCAAGATTTATCCATCATGTTCTGGGGACAACAGAAATATATTTGATTCCAGTTTTTTTTTCATGCAATAGTTTTTTCTTAGTGGAGTTATAAGTTCTTTGGAGGATACCCTAAATAATACATTTAGGAAAAAAAAAAAAAAGAAAGAACCCAATACAACACAAGACATTATCAAAGCAACCTGGTTTTGAAATATGACATTCTCCTTCCTGCCTCCCCACAATGACATAGTTTTTATTCCATCCTTCAGCTCCGATCAGACTAATAAACACAGTCATTCTAACCTTCATCATAAATTAGGGAAATGCAAATATACTACCATAGTGAGATCTTGTACATTCAATAGACTAAATTAGAGAGACTGACAGTTTCAAGGATTGAGGGTGATGTGATTTCTCAACTGTGCTTGACTCTTTTAGGTGTCAAATTAAATGAATTCAACCATTTGGAAAACAATTTCACACTATCCTGTGAGGTTGAACATTATATTCCCTATAATTCAGAAATTTCAATTTTGGGGATATACTCCACTAAAAATCTACTTATGCCAAGAGATAGGTGCAAGAAATACATTGAAAATGGCAGAAATGGAAGGAGAGAGCAACCCAAATAACCACTGGTAGAATAAATGGTGACCTAGTCCAATGCTGGAATACCATGCTTCAGTGAAAAGGAATGGAATTCTACTGCAAGAAGTCACATTTTGAAATCATACAGATACAAGCTTAAGGGAAAACAGAACTTTGGATGAGTATAGAGAATGCATGACACATTATTTATAAAGTTCAAAGCCAACATGATTTTAAAAAATAGACTTTAATGGTTATATACCTATTTGATAAAATTCTACACAAAAGAAAAACAAAACAAAACAAAAACAAGAATACAATATTAGCCCAGAATTTTAAGAAAGTGTTTTCTCCTGGTGGGTGTGTAGACAAAAGATGTGATACAGGAAGACTATATAAGACAACATGGTGATATGGATGAACTTCTAAGTTTTAAATGAAGAGATCAATAAATTTTTATTATAAAAACTTAGGGTATATACAGGTAGGATACACATATTTTTGTATACATTATTTTATGATAAAGTTAGAACTATGATGAAAGAAAAAGTTTCCTTGTTAAGTTTTGATCTCAAGATTTAGTAACTTTTGTATCTTTTGTCTGCATTGTAAATGTGTCTCCTGATGAAGTAGACAGCTTTCCTCGCAGACACCTTATTTTAGTCATGTTTATATCTTGTCTTTAAAAATATTCTAGAATATATTCTGTACTAAATCTATGTCTGCTAATTAAAAAAAAAACAATCAAAATAAATAAATAAATAGAATCTACTTTCTGGATTGATCTATAACCAATATAATTTACTAAGTTTTCACTTAACATTTTTGACCTGAATACATTAGATAAAAGTAATTTAGTCAAGATAATTTATTTATAAATTCTTTGATTATTTTTTATATTTTGGCATTTAGATAAATATTGTGATGATTATCTTTTATACATATGCATACAAAATAAAGAGGAATGTTCTTTTGTATATGGTGTAATATGTTCTTCACTCTAATACAATGAATAAGCTTCTTTTTTTAAATAGGAAAGAGATTACTCAACTAATTTTGACCAAGTTTATTGAGTGAGTTTGCCTCAAAACTCACTTCCATTTTTATGCCTCCCTGTATCTTCACATAATAAACTTACAAGTGTGTTTAGTGCAATGCTTTGTCTCAAAGTGTGTGTGTGTGTGTGTGTGTGTGTGTGTGTGTGTATGTGTGTGTGTGTCCGTCTATCCTCTGAAATTATGTGGCTTCATTTCCCAGAGCCCATCAGTGGTTTTACAGAACTTACACAGATTATTAGAGCTTTCCCTTCCAGATTGTACCCTGCACCATATAAACCTTTATACAGCAATGACAGTGGGGAAGAGGGACAGGTGTGTTCTGGCCAACACCTGGGAGCTGTCTCTGTTTCTTCCAGCTGAGGTTTTAACACAAATCTGTTGGCCTGGGAAATGTCTTCTAGGTCGCTTTCCCCCTTAACTGGGCAGTCCTAACAATTCTCCTGAGGCTCTGGGGAAAGGTGATCCCAGGGAAAGGATGGAGCAAGGCAGGGAGGGTGTGGATGGGCATTTCCTTCCAAGTCAGACCCCTTGCCCTGCTCCCCTCCTCTGGTGTTTTGTTAAGCTGGCCATGAGGGCATCTAGCCTATTTTGGTCCCACTCCCCCACCAGCTCACTGTGGTGCAAATCCAGATCTCTGGAGGAATTGGAAATACTTTAAAAAGGGTGAAGCAGCTCTAGAGAAAGACTCTCAAAACACAGAAGACTTTTCACATGCTGTAGCTTCATTCAGACATCATTTATATGTGGGGAGGTGACCTTTCATCTAGTTGAGCAAACTCTTCCTTGGAAGATGAGTGTTCAAAAAATCATCTCTTATACAAAATAATTTCAACTCAGTATAACCTGTGCTATTTTTAGTATTTATATTTTTTCTCTTCCTTGGAAAAAAAAACTGGGATAATAGTGAGTATATACATCTTTGTGTCTACAGACATATAGACATACACTATATAAATCTAAATCTAAATATATATGTGTATACACATACACACCATATGTGTGCATGTATACATCCACACACATATCTACATGTACACAATACATGCAGATAAGTGTTTCTATATGTGTACACTTATATGTATAAAATTGAGGGAAAAAAAGGCCATTTTATGCAAATATACGACTTGAGTTTCTTCCCTGTAATAAAATCAATTAACCATTCTCCTTTCTGCAGGAAAGATGAATTTGCTCTCTGAAAGAGTGATCAGCCATATTAGTTGTAATAATATTCAATATTCAGAGATTAGCTGTACACTGATGTCCAAAAGGGTCAATCCAAAAACAGAATGGGAAAAGCCTCTAAATCACATGGCCTCTTTAACTGTTTATTGATAAAGTTCTTGAAAGGGAACTGGAGAAACTGGGGAAAGACAATTGAATGTCAAGTAATCATAATTATATCCACTGACGGATGACTGAGAGTGGACCATATTGATTGTCCAAAGAAAGTTTTCTTGGGACTCTGAGGACGTTGTTCTCGTTAATGCACAGCCACCTGGGAAGGGTTTTCAAAGGTGAGGAAGGGACCCCACCATTAGAAATAAAAGTGAGCCATTTTTCAGAAGGTTCCTGCTCATTGTGTCAGCCAAAAACGATTAGCTCCAGTGAATCCTGCCTGGGTGATGGACAGCCCCTTTGATGTTAAACCTTAACATTCATTCCTGGTTTTATTAGCTTTGTAGCTCGCTCTTGGATTCTGTTGCCAGTGGCCTCACTGCCTGATTTTGCAGGCTCACGTGCTTCTGGCTTTCCAACACAGTCCCACCAAGTCCAGTTCTGTCTAATAAGATGAAGCAAGAACTTTAATTCAGTTCCTAAATCTCAAACCCCACCAGAGGCATTGAGAGAGTTTACCGTATCCTTTTAAGACTCCTTGTGACTGACTCCTTGCTAAGGGAAAAACCAATGCATTGTGCATTCTTATTCCTCAAGCTACCTTTGATTTTAGTGAACATCCCCTGGGTCATATGGTCATATTTCTATTATTTATTTTTAAAGTTTAAAGGGATATCCTTTAAACTCAGTGTACTGAAAAAGTTTTATTCACTGACTTTTGAACAAAGTGTCCCATTTAGATGTATGCAACCTGACTTTTTTTTCCCCCTTGATAGGGAATCAACCACTGTGGAATACTGATTCTTTAAAAAATATTTAAATCTTGTTGTGTTTTTGGTATAGTTTAATTTCAGAAGTACTTATTCAGAACTTCTTGTATTCAGAGCTCTGATGATATGTTGCACAACTCCTGGGAATTTAAATGCAGTGGAGCATCCAAAATACAACCAAACAGATGTGTGGGCATGTGTTATGCCAATGGGAAATGCTACCCAGGGCACCACTTTGGCATGTATTGATATATTATAAAGGAACATGATGAATTTATGGGTAGATAGGTAGGTAAGTAGAATAGATTCAGTCATTTATTCATGGATGTATCTATTACCAAAAACATAGCAAAAGGAAGACTGCAGAACTTTCTAAAAGCCTCTGCAGGCCAAATCCCCTTCATTGTAGCAGCTAATCTTTACTTGCTACATCCCACAGTTAGTGGGATGCTTTCTCCATCTGTTTTCTTTCAGGAAAGTCTCAAGGACTTTTCTAATAGAAATCAAATTAGATTCTTGGACTCTTCTTTCTACCTCATTGCCCTGACTGACCAATAAAGGATTAACAACTATGCAACCCCATAAGCATGCCTTAATACTGTGTCTTTCAATGTCTTGGTTTTGTTTTTGATGAAGTCAGAATAAACCTACATTTTATCATGTGCCTCTATGTGTAAGCTACTTTTAGGCCCCAGCATCTTGCCATTCTTGGTCAGCATTCTTGCTGAAGGGCATATCATTCAGTGTCTTGAATGGAAATATACCTGCCTTCCGAACTCCCAAATCCACATTACCATTCCTTCTGTATGCCCTGTCTGTCCAAGGTGTCTGTCTGACATCTCCACTTACATGTCTCTCTCACTTCCTTGTCCTCATCTACAGTAAATTCTCAGCTTCCTTAGCCTCCTCAAACTGACCCTTTTCCATCCTTCCTTTTAAGAAAATTCCATACCTTTCCACTTATTTGCTCAAACTGGATGCCAAAGTGCCATCTCTGGGTGCCTTATATGACCCATAACTTACCTAGTATCACCATGTTCCATTGTGAAACCATCCACTGTTTTCGATTTCTTACCTTCTCTCAAGGCTCAAGGACTTGACTTTCTTACCTGGCTGACTCTTCCTCAGTGTTGTTCATGTTGCCTTAGGTATCAGTTGTCTCTTGCTACGATAATGCTACATTAACAGCCACAGACACTTCTCTGGTGTACAGCACAACTGCAGGTATTTGTTGTGCACGCATTTGGGGGTGAGCTTCCCCTGGTCTTGGCTGAGCTTACTCACACTTCTGGGGAGCAGCAGGCTGTGAGCTGAATTGGGATGGCTTCAGCTTGGAAAACTAGGGTGACTCAGCTGTGTTCCATGTGTCTCATGCTTGGACAGACTAGTTAGAAGTTGTCCTCACAGGTAAGGCATAGAGCACAGATAAGGGCACTAAGTGTTTTCTTTAATATGCTGGTGACTCCCGTTCCTTAGCTAGGGACCAAGGGGCAGGGGATTATACTTGGGCTCTGGAGTGGACATCTGATAAATCCGTGGATAGGGACATGGAAGATGATGAACTGGGACCACTGAAGCCATCAGTGTACCACCAGTTCAGAACGGTCCTTCCCCACACATGAGAGTCTCACTTTCATTCACACTCTATCACAGCACCCTCTTTTATTAGTTCGTAGATATTTGTGGGGAGGTGGCTAATTTAATGACTGTGTACTTTACAAAGCTGTAAACCCCCTGAGATCATAGGGAAAGGAGCTCTATTTTGTTTATTCATTTGCAAAGCCTAATACGGTGCCTGCTTCATTGTAAGTGCTCACTAAATGCAGAATACATTATAGGGAGAAGCTGGTAGTGGAGCTTTCAAGGTGCAAGCAATTTGTCTTCACCATACCCCAGGATAAGTTGCTGCTTACAACTTAGACATAAGTACTCTGGTCAATAAATTGGCCCATCCAAAACAAGACCTCTTATATCCCTGAGCCAATCATCATTATTATTATTTATTTTAATTGTCATCATCATTTATTGTATTGTTGGTGATTAAACTCAGGGGTCTCTACATGAGTTACATCCCCATTTCTTTTTATTTTGAGACAGAGTCTCACAAAGTCACTGAAGCTATTCTTAAAATTACCATCCTCCTGCCTCAGCCTCTGGAATTTTGGGGTTGCAGGTGTGCACCAGCATGTATGGCTTTAATGAGCCTTTCAAGAAATGCTGAGTTCCCCTGGCTTTGGCTATGAGGGACCTCTTTCCCTGGACCAGAATTGGGGACAGAAGGCAATACTTCAACATCGGTGTTGAGAGGAGCCTTCCATGTCTGTTTTTGATTGTTAGACTCTTGCCTAGAATTATGGGACCCAGTCAAAAAAGCTGGAGGAAACCTACCCTCTCTCTGGAAATTCAACTCTCTTTCAATAAATGAACCTAAAGGGATGTATACCCTGCTTATGGAATTTTCTACAGTAGTGGGGGCAGCACTATTGTTTGAAAAACTTTCTTGTAGTGCAAAGAAAACAGGCCCTTTTTAAAGAGCTGAGTTTGGCACCTCACAATTCAATAGTCCAATTATCTACTGTCTATTGTAAAAGACATTCAGTATAATTCATTAAAAACTAGGAAGCGCTAAAAAATCCATAATACTTTATTTTTCTACCAAATAACAAATGCAAGCACTATTAGTGCGATTTAATGCGTTTACATGGATTCAAGGGGACTATAAATCCTTCCAGATAAAAAGCATCCAGAACATTGATAAGAGAGCCCCACCCACTGCTCCACCAAGACCCACCACTACACAGCCATCCTATTTTCCACATACTAGACAAATGAAGCACCCGCTGCTGCTGGATCACCATTCCCCATTGCCCTTCTGTTCATGCTGTTTGTGCCATCTGGAATCCTCTCCCCTACCTTTCCTGACAGACCAGGTTCTACTCAGCATTAGGCACTGGGTATAAATTTAAACTGTGCACCTGTTTTGACCCAGTAATTTTGCTTTGAAGAATTTATCCTAAATAAATAATTGGACTTGTGCCTTGAGATTGCACAGCAATACACCAGGATGTTAACAGTATTTATGTCACCTCCAGGAGTTAGAATTTGGGGGTCAGCAGTGGGGCTTTGGTGTCAAACTGCCTGGATTCAAATCATGACTCTATTATGTTCTAGGTGTTTTGATCTGGGACAAATCATTTCATCTTTTTGTTCAATTGCTTCATACCTAAAACTAAACAGTAAATATTATCACTTTCTAGAGTTATTGGGATGATTTAAAAAATCCTGGTAAATGCAATATACTTAGAATAGTGCAGTATACACACAAGAATTCAGTGCAGTATACACACAAGAATTCAATAAGAATTCAGTATACACACAAGTGCTTTCAGATATGTTTACATTATTTATGCTTTTTTTTTCTTTTTCTTGCTGCCATTGCTATTAGTGAAGAGGTTAGACTCTTCTTTTTTCTTTCTTTAAAACCTTGAACCCTAGTGATTTAGCTAGACTCAATGTAAAATGAACAATTGGTGACTTGTCAAGAAAAATAATGAAAATTCCTAAGCTAAATTAGTTTCTTTCATAGAGGAATACATGCCAATTTCTAATTTGGGAAGCTACTTCATTTTCATGATATCATCGCAGATGTCATGATAGCTATTCAAGACCATGGCACTTGATGATATGGCACAAATATATGGTCAACTTAAGTCAGCTACAAGTCCAATTTAAATAGGCTTCACTGGGTCGAAATTAGCCCTTTAATTATACTTTATCTAATGTCAGGAGTCAGTGTTGTGCTTTAGCTATTTAAATCTTTGGCTTTCAATTAGACATTTAATAGCAAGCCATCAGTGTTCTTCTCATTGCGTGTTTAGAATGTGAATATCTAGCTCCCCACCCTTTGATTAAAGATTGTTCCAATCACTGCTGATTGTAGACATTTTAAGTTGTGTGCTCTAATTCCCATTTCAGTTTTTAATTTTTTTAAAAAAATTTATCTTTTGACTTGCCATTTTATTTAACCACAACAAAGTAGGTCAGGAGATGGGTTATTTTTCTCTGAATAAAAACTCTTATTTTCCAAGGAATTTTTTTTTCACTTATCAAACATTATATCATTAATACAGAATCTGGGCTTTAGGAAGGATCTTTGAAGATGGGGAAGGTAATAGTTTTGATATGATAAGATCAAAAATGAAATGGACAGAATCCTGACAGATTACCTTGGATGCACCTGCTGCTCTGCTGTGAGGTAGGGATCAAATTCAAAGCCTGGTTTATTTGCAGTTTGTGGTGATCTCTACCAAAAGGACAGAGAGATGTGAAGAGTTGCCCTTCCTAATAAAGGCAGAATTGATTCCATCTTGGATGTCCTATGTGTGTCCCTGAGATAGATGTTTTGCTGTCTTAAGCAGCTCTTGAAAACATGAGAAGATTCTCTCGGATGAAAGACGACTTCTTGCTTCCTTTTTGTTACTTTACTCTTTGTGGAGATCTGATGTTTCAAAGGTCATGGTACCATCTCCTCAGTTGTTTTGTTTCTGGGCCCTCTTTGCCTTTATGGCAAGAGTTGCTGCTAGTTCTTAACACGAATACCCAAAGAGCTATACTTATCCTTCTGATCAGATAGAAGCAAGAATGCTGTAGAGACAATATAGATTCCCCTCGCCTGCCCCAAGGGATTTGAGTGAGAAAAGAAATTCAAGGGTGGTAAATAATGACCCAGTGTTTAACAGAAAATTCGCGAACTGGATAGTGCATTCTTTTTAAAAAAAAAATTTTTTTTTAAATTTTTTATTGTTGGTTGTTCAAAACATTACAAATTTCTTGATATATCATATTTCACACTTTGATTCAAGTGGGTTATGAACTCCCATTTTTACCCCATATACAGATTGCAGAATCACATCAGTTACACATCCATTGATTTACATATTGCCATACTAGTGTCTGTTGTGTTCTGCTGCCTTTCCTATCCTCTACTATCCCCCCTCCCCTCCCCTCCCCTCCCCTCTTCTCTCTCTACCCCCTCTACTGTCATTCATAGTTCAGTGACTTGTTGCAAAGTAATTGTGCATTACTTCTTTAATAAAATAACCAGAGAATCACAAAAAAAAGGACAATGCTAAAATCTCCAAACAGTGAAAATATTAGTTTTTTTTTTCTCCTTTACATTGGCCTTTTATGTCCAGTCCTAGGAATATTTTACAGTTTTTTTCCCCCCTTGGTAAAATCAGCAGGAGCTTCCAGGTGGCTGAAATCCACTCTGTGCATTGTTGCCGAGAACATTTATAGCACATTGTTCAGAACAGAATAGACGAGAACGACAGGGGGCTCTTCAAATGTGCCTCATGGAGCCCCAAACTGGAGATGTTTTTTTTCTTGTCATTTCAGAGTTTCAGCAGTAGGGTCTGGGATTCAAAGCAAATACCAGCTCCTACAGAACACAAGCCTTAATTAATTTCCAGCAGGAGATGAGCGATTGCCAATAAGCCATGAATTAAAATGGAACAGTGCACCAAAGGCCAGGTTCTCATCTCAAAATGAATAGCATTTCTTGCTGTTTTCTTGAAAGATCACCTAGGACTGAGAGGTGAGCAAGCTCTCGTGGCAGCTCTCTTGTCTGTAAGGGGGTGAATGGTTTGGGCCAATGCACAGCAGGAAGTGGCCCCGGAGAACACAGGGACCAAATCTGATGAACTCAAAGACATTTTGTCAGTGTGCCCGACACATCATCTGCAATATTTATGGAGCATCTACTTGTTTTACTGGCTTTATTAATTTCTCCTATAGTCATCAAACCTCAGTCTTGGAAGGACCCTCAGTCAGTGTTTCTTGTGCCTAGGGGCCACTTTGCCAAAGGGATTAGTGTTATTCAAACTCCTCTTGTACCCACAAACTCCATCTTACAAGATGTAGCCTATTTTATCTCTGAGCAGCTCAACTGATTCCCATTTCTTCTTAAAATTGAGCAAAATTGAATCCCCTGCTGCATTGGTCCTTTGGGGCTGGCTTATCCCTGGGACCAAACACAATGAATCAAAAATGATCTTGTGCTTGATAGCTCCTTAATAAAGAGGGAAGGCAGGTCTCATACACTCTGTGAGGGGCTACTTCTATGGGAAAAAAAATATCTTTCAACATTCTTCACTGGGCATTGTGTGTGTATGTGTGTGTGTGTGTGTGTGTGTGTGTGTACACACACTGGCTCAGTGTAACAATAGTTGTTTTCCTAACAATAAATAGCTAATATGTATCCAGTGTTCACAGTGGGGCAGGCAATAATAATAACTGTATCAACTAATTACTAGGATTATCAGGTTTTACAGATGAGGAAAAATGAGGAGGTAGAAGCTTACCCACAGGATCTGAATCTAGAATCCATACTCTTAACCCCAGCTCTCTAATGCATCTCATGCTCTTGCTGAAGATGTTAACCACTTTCCATTTCTTTTGGGAAGCTGCCATTTCTGTCATCTGTTTCACACTGGATATACACTACGGACATTAGATATGTTGTCCTGACCGATCCAAAACTCAGCAAACTTTGACCCTGTTTTCCTGGTGAGAAATGATAAGCAGCTGAATCGTGATTTGCACCTGAGTAGTTCTGGGTCAAAACCATAGAGTTTCCATTCTACCAGCTCACCTTGAGGGTTGTAACCAGGTGAGTCTCTGTAGGCACCAGCAACTCATGAATGGGAGGCCAATTTCTGTAAAGCATTCCTGCTATCTATAACTAGTGCCCTCTAGTGGTTTGAGAGAAAGGATGAGGTGAGCTCTGGTTTATGGTTTGACTTCCAGCATTCAGAGGCCAAATAGTCAGAAAACCTTGCTATTTGTATCTCTTCCTCAAGTCTGGGACCCTCAACCCACATCTGCTGCAATGTAGATTCAGCCTTAAGGGACCATGAGAATTATGTACCCAGCTGCTCATTTCTGTGCCAATTCAAGGATTAGTTTTGACTTTTATAGATGCATACAAAGGAGGCAGAGTCAAGAGACGAGCTTGACTTGTGGCCTACTAAAGTAAATTAAGTCCATGCATGTGGCACCCCAGGGCAGCCATAGAGGGTGGGCTGGGATGCTACTTGTAATTAGCTCCAGGAGCATAAATGAGGGCCTATTCTTTTACATCTCTTTCCCATGAGGTTGCTAAGGATTTGTTGGGATTAATGCATTCCTCGTTCAGTTTTTAAACACTCAGGATGTTAAGCTGGCAGACTATTCTCATTATAGTAGGAATTGTTTCACTGGGTTGCACTTTACAGAGATTGGCTGCAGGGAATAAATGATTTGTTGGAAAACTAGGAGCAGAAAAGGTTGGAAAGATCAAAGTTTCAATGTTCAGAGAAGTCTTCTCTCCACTCTTTTCATTCAATTTGAAATGAATTCATTATGACCGGCAGATCCCAGGGGACTCCAGAGACATTTGAGAGAAGTGCCTTAGAAATGCCCCCTACTTCTCACTGGTGATGTCAAAACATGGAATGTCTACACAAGTCAAATATAAGAAAAGAACTTGTTACTTTGGGCCAAATTTACTCAAGTTTTAGACTAACTCCTAGCTCTGTTTCTAACTTTGACAAACCCCTTAATGTCTGTGATCCTTAAATCTTTTCATCTGTAAGGCAGGGCTAAAAATAGTTTTTAAGACTATTTTAGGAATTGACATCATGTCCTAACAGGGCCAGCCTAGTGCTAACATAGTAGATGCTCATTAAAATGGGATTACATTAAAATTAACTATTATTTTGGTTAGTTGATGAATTTATTGAAAAATGAATGAAGAGCTATCCTCTCATATAATTTCCTTTTCTATTTTTTAGGTTAATAGTTTAAGGAGCCTTAACAGGAATTTTTTTTTTTTTTTTTAATACTTGATTTGGAAGCAGTGAATCTTTAAAAGCTGAACCATGAAATGTTACCATCAGGGAAGAACTGCTGCTGCAATTTACAAGCATTAACCAAATCCCCAAGAATTAAACTAGAACCGAGTACATTCTTAACGAGGCAGCTTGGAGTTTTCAGACACGTCTTTATTTCTTCAGCTCATTTGCAAATACTTATCTCTGAGTTAAATCATTCAAATGACTTCAGAAACACAATGGAAGCAGAGCAGAACTAAGTGTATCCAACTGTCAGTCTGGTGAGGGATGATATAAAATGGGACATTTAGCTGGCATCCTACATGGTCTCTAAATAGAGCTAACAAAAGCTTCCAGGTTTCAGTGGCTAAAAATAGTGGTTATTGTGGAGGAAACATGCTTTGGACGTGAGATCAGGGCCGGGGGAGAGTAAGAGAAATGGGTACATGTGGGTGCGGCAGGAACATTTGGAGGGTCAACTAAAAGGCTCTTAGTCTTTGGATTCAGCTTTAATTGGTTCCATAAAAATGAAGCAGAAATGACCTTCCTTCTCTTTGTGGTGTCAGCTTCAAATGAGTTATGGACACTGACTCTGCAGAGATAAAACCAGTTGATGAAGTAAGCAATCCATTGATTTAAAACAAATTGCCAATTGGAATAATCTGTCAAAGACCTGCTTGTTCTTCGTTAGCGTTTATGTGGTGTTTCAGTGTTAATGAGGTTTTGGTTTTTCTGTTTTGTTTTGTGTTTGGGGTTTAGAAGTTCTCTCATCCCACTCCCATGAATCATTAATTTTGTTGTGAGTTAAGAGCACAGGTATTTGACTCATGGTAGTGTATTTCTTCTGTAGATTGTCTATATTATCAGAGACTTTCACTATCAAAGTAGTTAAGCCAGAAACTTTTCACTTGGGTTGAACAGCAAAAACTATTACCATTTTTTTTTTTTTTTTTTTTTTACAGAAGAACTTCTCTCAGTAAGGGAAGTTTTTTCATAGCCTGAAACTAAAACTCCATGAGATAGGGAGAACTCACTCAAATTCTTTCTGAGCCAAACACTTGCTATTAATTTATTTTTATTAAATGTGCATATAGCATTTACCATCTACCAGATAATTTATATTCCTTGCTAATATTAACAAATTTAATCCTCATAATGATTTTATGAATAAAATACTACAAATGTTTCCAAATTACAGAGGAAGAATAACTGAAATACAGAGGAGTTATGTAACTTGCCCAAGATCACAGGATTAATAAGTAAATGAGGCAGAATTTGAAACCCAGGTAGTGTACATGAACTTAATCAACATTCTGTCAGTATTTTTTGGTCATATCTCTTAAATGTAATTATAAATAATAATGATAATAAAAGTCTGCCAACATTTGCTTTGTACTTCTTTTGCCTAAAATGTCCAGATATGAACCCATAGATTATTTCTTTTTAATATTACAGTTAGTCTCAAATTTGGTGATTTAAAATGAAAGTCCAGATGGAATATATATGTATGTGTATATAAGAGGCACACATATATAATATGCATATATGTTTAATGCACATATATGTGTGTGTGTGTGTGTGTGTATATATATATAATCTGGAATTGGGTGTTATTGGGAAAAAAACATTGCAAGTTGTCTCCATGGTCTCATCAATTGTTTGTGCTTGGAGGAATGGCATTTTCTTACCCCTTAAGTTTTGGAGGTGAAGAGTCTGAGATGGCAGAGGTTACACCAATGTCACAGGTCCCACTAGTAATGGTGCTCCTGAGTTCCTGGCTCCCAGCTTCTAGGCATCCCTCTCTGCTGGGCCATTTTCCTGAAATAGCTTCAGAAGTTGCAGCCTAGAAGAGGGGCCAAGGACATGCTGGAAGTCTGAAGCCAGCTGCTGTCCTTGGTCTTTTCTGTATTCCCCAGGCAGCTTAAGAGTTTTTTTTTCCCATAGAACGTGTACACAAGGTGAATTCAGGGTCTATTGGCTTCTTCGACCAGAAGGAGCCATCTGTCTTTTTAAAAGATGGATGGTTGATAGGGATTGCCCAGGTTTGTCTCATGCAACTGATGATTGGTTGTTTAGGTGGACCAAGCTCAGAATCCTCATGTATAAAAGATGGTGTTAGATTGAATTCTAGGATGAGCCTAACATAGGCTTACCTTAGAAAAGCAGAGTATAGGACATCCTCGAATGGAACATGATTGACAAATGCACAGATTAGCAGAGAGGTGGGAAAAGCCATTGGAAGCTCTACTGCTATCCTGGTTTAAAATGGATGTCACCTTGCCTTGGCTCATGGGAGGTTTTTACCTCTATCGTGACCTTGCAAAGTATCCAAACATTCCTAACATCTGTCATGCAGGGTAGTTGGTGGCACAGTGCCTCTTAAGTCTATCTTGGGCTCTGGTTTGAGATTGTCCACATAGTGTATGTTAACTGTATGAGAAGCATGGAGAGATTCTCAGGGTACAAAGAATCCACGAGACTGGGCAATATATGAACATTGGCCTCGACTATGGGTGATGGGTGGCAAATCAAGGGTCCATTTGGTGCTGGGTTGATCTGCCTGCAGTTCTTAGCTACTATTAGTTGATCAGGGATTCATAGCCTCTTTTGAGCTATTATCCTCATTGTCAGGTGAAGCCCATGGAGCCCTTATAATAATAATAATAACTTTTTAGTACTTTAACTTGGTAAATTTACATATAGAAAAATGAAGAAAAAACCTTTTGTGTAGCTCAATTAATTGTGACAGATGTATACATCAATGTCACCATTGTTCCAACCAAAAGAACATTTCTGTCACTCCAGAAAGTTTCTTTGTGCTTTTCTTAGTATATCCTCTTTACCCTAGAGCAAATCACAATGATTTCTACTACCATACCTAGCTTTGAACCTCATATATGCATTAGGAGGAAAATTCTCTCTGCCCCCAGAAGAATTTTCAAGACCTAGCTAGCCCACAATGGTCACTCAAATAGAATCAAGACCAAGACATTGCCTAGGCTCACATAATGACTGATATAGATAAGCATGTATTTCATTGTTTGAGTGAAAAAGCATACATTTTGAAGTTTTTTAGGAATATATTTCTTATAGCTAGAAATAGTAACTAAAACATTGTCACACGCGGAAGTCTGTATTGTAAATAGCTAAGGGTTTGGTTAGTTTGGGCTATAAATGAGAAATAGAAGCCCCATGGTGATCTAAGCCATTGAAGTGTCAAGTTGAAGTCTCCTAGTTAAGAATTAAAGGAAGCCACAGGGTGAGGAGCACTGTGTCCATAATCCTGTTGACAGTGGTTTTCTTCAGGCTTTGATTCATGGCTCATCTGCTCCCTGCCTATGGCCTGAATTCAGCAAGGCCATGCCGGTTTCCATGGTGCTGGTTTGCATACCAAACCAGGACTTGTATTTTTGTGTTTGCCTCACACATTTCCAGTGCTAAGTGTTCTTCTAAGAAAGGGATTAGCATGCTAGCCAATTAAGGGAGTTTGCCAGAAATAAAGCACCCAGGGAATTCATCTTCAGGTTATATTGCTGCTGCTTTGCCTAAGAACTGACAGCATGGTTGATTGGTTTCCTTAGGCCAGCATGACTCTTAGGATAAAATATCTATGGTGAAATCTGTAGCATATGTTTTTGTGTTCCCCCCCGCCGCCCTTTTTTTCTTAATACCTTCTAAGTAGTTCCCAAAATTGAAATAGAGTTTTTTTTAAATTTTTTCATTTTTTTATTTGATAGTTTTGTTGTGGAGCAAGAATGGGTTTCTGGAACTTTACCTTTGGAGGTTTTGCTTGTTTTTGTTATTGTGGGTCTCTTCAGTGGAAAAAAAATTGCCCCATTCATTTAGGAATATTTTCCTTAAAAATCATGCTTTTGAAAAAGATATTATCTAAAAAACAGGCCTTTTAATCAGCTTTAGCCATCAGAACTAAAGCTTAAAAATGTTTGGTTTCAAATATCTCCAAGGAGTATGATTTGCAACACACAAGTACAAAGTATTGATAGTCACAACTTCATGGATCAATCTCAAAAACAGATGCTGAGTGAAAGAAGTCTTTTACATCTTCCATTTAGATGAAATTCTAGAAAGGGAAAATTAATATATGGTGTGGAAAGGAACAGTGTTTGCCCCTGGGTGGTGGAGCAGGAATTGATTAGTAAGAGCCTGGGTTGTCTGGGGTGACTTCAAAGGCTTCCTATTTTGAAGGGGATTTGGGTTATGCGAGTGTATTTATCCTAATTTATGAGCGTATGCTTAAGATGTATACATTTTGTTACATATAAATTTTACCGCAAAAGAAAAAAAAAAAGACTTGTAAAAATGAAGTTCCCTTGCAAAATCTAGGGTGATCCTATGAGATATTTAGACACACAGAAAACTAATGAAAATTGATGATTCATGACAAATCAGTCAGTGGTATTTGGAAATCATGTGTGGCTATATCCATTCTGTGATTTCAGATATTTATCTGAATCTCTAGATTCCTATGGAAGATGTCTGCTTGCAGAAAGCACTATCTTCATTGATAGTTTTAAGTGGTCAGCAAGGGTTTGACTGAGTTGGAAAGCAGATCATTTGTGTCACAGGGCAAAGGCTTCCTGTGGAGCTGAGACCACCTTGGCAATTCTTTCTCACAGATTCTTGGTGATCACACCAGAAAGATCTCAGACATGTCATACAGAGTAGCAGGCATGAGTTTACTAAAAGAGACCAGGAAAAGGAAAAGGGGACACTCTCAAGGGACAGAGTGGGTCTTCTCAATGACAGGAAGGACAGCAGACTCCTCTTACTCTCCAGTTTTACTGGGGTCCCAAGGAAGTGTCCCAGAAAGCCCTGCACAGGTCCACTTTTTGGCTTTTGATGGACATCAGGATCACCTTAGACTTCCAAGTCCCTGCTGCACATGAAAACTTCAGTCACTTTGGCCCATGCTGACCATTTCTAATTGGAACCTGTTCTTACAGATTCTAGTTAGGGGAGATTATCCTTGTCTCTCTGAGTTCTAGAACTTGGTCTTAAAAGGTAACCAAAATCCCCCCTTCAGGGTAACTTGTGTTCTTCTGACCAGTATTTTGAGTCTGCATTTCTTCTGCAGATAACAGATTGTTTGCTGAACAATGTAACATATCATATTGACTTAAGCCCTAAAGGGTTGCAGGTAAATTGCTTTTCAAATGAAAGCCTGTGGGCCAAGTTTAAAGGATCATTCCCTTAAATTCACCACCATCTCTGTTTCCTATTCATTTGGACTTCACTTTGATCCCTTTTCCTTTTTGGAGTATTGAGAGAAAAAACATGCATGATCATGTCTTTGATTGGGTAGCATTGGATGATCCTGCTTCTTGAGGCAAGCTTAGGTTTTATCTCTATCAAATGCCTTCATCTTTTAAAAGTTTTCCTTTCAGGATCTGGAAAGCCCTTGGGGTAGCACAGAAATTCTCCTATAATTTGGGAGTGATCTTTGGCCCTTACCAATGCTTTGGTTTTACTCAGTTCCCACTTGAACTTGTTTAGGAAGTGAAAGAGGTGATGCTTGGACAGTCAAATCATGTGGAATGTGGCTGCCAATTCCTGCCCTGATGTTATGGTTGGTTCATATCACACATTTGATAGAAATACACAAATGTGCAGATGTGGAATTCAATTTTGTGCAGTGAAGAAGATCCTAAATATCTTCCTAGGAGGGTAATGAGTTGTTGATCCCTACCTGCTTTGTGAGCTTTCCTCTCCATTGATGTCCCCCTGTCTGCTCACCACTTAGCCTCCAAATCCATATCACTTGCGCTTAAGGATACAGTGCGTTATAGAAGACACTGTCGGTGGTCCATCCAGATTCCTTTAACCTGACCTATAGCATCTGGAGTCCAGCTGCTTTGAGGATTGGTTTTGAAAGTGTACAGCTGCCTCACTAGTCAGAGAAACACCTTAGCCAGTTTAGAAGCTATCCATCCAGGGAGGTTACAGATCTGGCCCCCTGCCCTACACATCCAGCCAACAAGCCTGGAGATGAAAGATGACTCTGTGGTATGTTGTATGCTCCAGAACTTTCTGTGGGATCAGCACAAAGACTGCACTCAGATATGTGTCTTCCTGTAATTCTTCTTTATAAAGATGGTGAACTTCAAAGAGACCAAGGTTGCTCATCTTCAGACAGGATCAATGATTGCCTATGAGAAGAATTTACATATGGGTATCTGAGTACCTGCAATTAAGTAGTGCTATTTCAATGTTTGCTCACTCTGAAACCAGGTACATGTTACGCGTGGAGAATGCAACTCTTCCAATATGCAAGACAACCAGAAGTCATTGCCCTCTAACATATTAATGTGGGAGAGGGAATGATGGGGAAAAGCGCATGTGTGTGTGTGTGTGTGTGTGTGTGTGTGTGTGTAAGAATCCTCTTTTTTCCTTGTCCTACTTGAAAGGTCATGATTTATACTCATTCTACCTGTAGAACTTTTAACAGAAGGGACACACGGTTGGTTCATATCACACATTTGATAGAAATACACAAATGTACAGATGTGGAATTTGATTTTGTGCAGTGAAGAAGATCCTAAATAATATCTTTCATGTAGAATATGCTAGAGATTTTGTACTTCCTGGAAGCCAAGAGCCTCCATGTTTTCTCTCTGAGAGAAAATATAATGGCTTCAACCATAGGTTGGCCATCCTGTGTTTGAATGTGTTACAACTTGAAGAGTGGCTGTTCTCTTCAAAATAGCTGGGATTATAGAGTCACAAAACAGTATAACTCTTTGGGTGCTTACTTATGTTGACAATAATGTTTATGTACATTGATATTTAATGAAATTTGAAGTGAAGGAAAAATTATTTCTTTCTCTGTATGGAAAAATTTTGTTACCCTCAGGGGCATCTCAACCTGCCTACAGCATTATTTTACATAAAACAGAAAGTACCAGCATTTTTTTTAAAAAAAATAAGGGAATAGAACAGAAAAGAACTGTATCAATTATCCATTTGCAAAATAGTGCTCTGTAACAAACCCCCTCAAATTTAATTAACTAACCAAGCAATCTGTGATCCATCAATATAGAGTGGGCTCAACTGGTAGTTCTTCTGCTCCCAACTGAGCTTAGTCCTATGCCTGGCAGCTAACTGTTGTTCTGGAAAATAGGGTCAGCTGAGCCATATGCCTCCCATTCTCCAACAAGCTATTCTGAGCATGGTCTCAGAGAGGTGACCAACAGTAAAGATCAGAGCAAGCAAGATGAGGTCACTAAACCCTTTCCACGTCCTCACTTGTGTCACATTTGCTAAGATCTCATTGATTGAAGATTGCCATAGGTAGTCAAGCATCTGGTCATGATAGGACACCACAAAATTAATGTTCACAAGTGTGAATACTGGTGACAACAAAGAATTAAAAACATTGAAACATGTCACCTAGTGCATGTACACACACACACACACAGAGAGAGAGAGAGAGAGAGAGAGAGAGAGAGAGAATATAGTCATCTGTCAGCATTCGTGAGAGATTAATTCCAGGAATCTTGTGGATAGCAAAACTGAGTATGACGAAGTACCTTATATACAATGATGTGGTATTTGCATATAACCTATATAGATCTTCCTATATACATTGAATCATCTCTAAATTTCTCATAATACCTAATACTATTTAAATAGTTGTTAGACTATACTTTTTAGGGAATGGTGACAAAAATTGACTGTATATGTTTGGAACAGACAAAATTCTCTTTCCAGATATTGATATGTGGTTGCTTGTTTGCATGGATGTGGAACCCACTGATATGGAGGGTAAACTGTGTATGAAATGTTATCAAGTAAAACATGGAACTCAAGAGCTGGAAGCCTAAACCTCCAATTGTAACATCATATTTTCTATCTTCTCTTTTTAGACTCCTGGCCCTACTCATTGACCTTGACCTGTCTTATTTTGTCATCAGAAATCTTACAAATTATCATTTCTCTTTCTTGGAATATGTTTCTTTTTTTCTTTTCTACTCAATTCTAAGAATTTTTTGTAAACCTTTGTCATTTTTCAACACGTCTATGCTACCTTATATTAATGTTTATATGTATGATAGTACCCTGTAACTTTAATCAAATAGGAGCTCTTTCTAATCAGAATCACTTATTTTATTTCCCTATGTTGGCTTATTATATAATAAGAGTTTAATAATATATTGATTAGTGGTTCTGTTCTCCACATTCTGTGCTACTCTTCTCTTTCTTGTCTCTACCTATGTTCTCTTCCTTTTAAATCTGATAAAGTGTCTTGATCTTGAGTGTCATCTTCAGTCCATTAGTAACAGATGCCTGGGAAGATTGTGTTGAGAATAGCTCTGAACTCAGTATCAAAAAGAATTGGCATGGGTGCCATCTTGGATTAGTAATGCCTGCCATGGATGCAGGAGAGGATAGACCATTCATATTTGGCACCGAATAAGTTGTTAATTTTTAAAGAGGCATTCCATCTTCTAAGCTCTGTGGGGAGAGGAGTAGTAGTGATATTCATTGAAGGAAAATGATGGTGATGGCCAATATTATAAGATACGTAAGCAATCAGACATTCAAACAAAATCTCTCAATAAGAGGCAGGAGGACAAAGAGTAGGGCTTTTGGGTCAACCCACCTAACTTCAAAATCTGATTCTGCTCATTACTAAACTTGGTGACTTTGGATAAACTAGATAACATTTATTTTCCTTAGCTTCCCCATGTACCAGAAATGGTACCATGGCAGGGTCATTTTTAAGTGTTCAATGAATTAACTTACACAAAATGCACAGCATTATTTTTGACTCATAGTTTGTAGTGAATGAATGCTAGCTACCATTTTATTATAAAGCAGTGGTAAAAATTACAAATAAGTAAAATATATCTTTAAAATAAAATAACAGTGTTTCCATTTGGAAATCTTTGATAAAGTCTGTGGATGACAATAATGGGAGGTTAATGAGCCTGGCTGTAACCTGGGAGTAGTCTATTCTCAAAATAAGCAGGAACAGTTCTGAGCAATCATTTCACCAACTACTGGCACCTCATTTCATTCAGGATCAATTACAGATGTAGAACCATGAATAAAAATTCATTACAGGGATTTGACCTTTTGCAGTAGTGGGAGCTGTTAAACCATCTTCTGTTAACCAAATCTGTTGTCTTCACCTTTGAGACTGGAGCTTATTGTCTTCAAAGAAGCCAAGATGGACATAAGGTGGGCAGCAAGGACAAGCTAGAACTAGCAGCATGGGCAAGACCCCATAATATCAGTCTGAAACTAGTCAGTTCACTTATATACAACTTGGGCTAAACAGGTTATCATGCAAGAGAAGTTGGCACCCTTCATCCTGGAGGAGAACAGGCGTCTGACCAGGGAGATGGAGACTCTAAGAAGGTAGTAAATTTTGAACAATTGAATGCCAGGTAAGTGATTCATCAAATAAATGACAGTGGACATCTGCCCAACCTTCAGAGTGTGGAGATCAATGTGACGGCTATTGGCTGTTTCACTTCCTTCTTCCAACTCCTCTGCCAACTGCCTGTTGCCTCCCCCACTCCCACCCCTTGCCTCCCCACCAATCAGACATTCTGGGAAATCTTCTTCAGCCTAGTTAAGCTGACATGTTAAAGGGTCACCACACACCCCTACTGACCATGTGTTGCAACAGGAAAAGAAACCTTCAAATCAAGAGCTTTGGGCTATTTAACCTTAAGCAAAACCAATTAACCTTTCTGGGTTTCAGATTTTAATTTTCCCATGAATGAAATAGGAAAGAAGGATAGTCTTTCTCATCCTTTAGGATCACTTTCAGTTCTTAATCTTTAATTCTGTCCTCTTAACTTCCTATATCCATTCAATTTCTTGTGTCTCCCTTTCTTGCTTACCTATTCCCTGTGCTTCTGTCCCAAGGCAGTCAGCTAAGCCAGAATGAGCACGAGGCAGATGAAAGGAGCCCTGGGTGTTTGCCTAAGCTCTCAGAGCTGCCAAAGGCAAATGCTGGGGCAAAGGGCAACTGTAAGTGATGGAATTAAATATTTACCATGTTAACCATGACCACTCATGGATTTCAGAGAAAGCCGACCATATTGACTGGAATTTTTCCTCCTGTGTTTCTAATGATATGCAATCTTGACTAGATTTGCCAGCTCTCAGAGGGTTGCACACTATTCAGCAACATTAATTTCTTTGCCTACTTCCTGTTACAAGCAATTATAATCTTGGCAGTTTTACTCGCCTTGAATAAGCACTTGTACACTTTATTGATATCTGGCAGAGGGGACTCTCTCCATGTTAAGCCTTACTTAGAGTTTTGACACTGCTAATTCTACAAAGTACTTGAGCTGCAGATCAACATTTGCTGGGCATTCTGTGGGGAGGTTTTATTACTGAATCCTGTGAAATGGAAGATTCCAAGAAAATTTAAGATAATTGATTTTTTTTTTTTTTTGCCCTCACATCTTCTTGCCCACTCTACTCCCCAAATGGTGATTTAACCAGTCCTATAAGGCAGTAGGCACAGGTTCACAACCACTTATTGATAATTCCCTCTCTAGTAGGACTTGACCTTGCCTAAAGAGAGCCATCCTGCCTCCAGTCATGCTCTTCCCTAAAGCATGCATTCAGTGGGTCCTGTTTCCAGTATATAAGACCCAGTTCACTCTTTCTAATTCAAGACATCTCTGTAGAACTGGCTCAACTCGGGGCTCCCAGGAGGTTGCCTGAGACCTCTTCAGGAACATTATCACAGCCTGACTTCTTCTCCTGTCCCTACTTTCTTCTTTACTTTCCTCCTTTCTTCTCTAGGTGTTGATCCCACAATGTAAATGCATGTATACATTTTTTTTTTTTTTTATCTCAGAGTCTATTTTTCCAAGGAATCAAAGCTGTAACTGTAGTGACATGGAGCGAGATCAAAGTTTAGGAAGCAGAAAGACCTGTGGTGGAATCTACCTACTAACTCTTTAGATCTTGGACACTTGAGTTTCTTTCTCTCTTCATTTTTTTTTTCATTTATAAAATGGTCTTTTTGGGAGGATTAAAGCAGCTCAGTTAGTATAAATCCCCAGGCCCTGTGGGGGATATTCACACTGTTTATGTCCTCCCACTGCTTCTGTCGCCTTCTATCCCATATGATTTGCTCAGCTATTATGTTTTCATGTTTTTTGCTTACTTTTTGTCTGCATCCACCCCACTGCCCACACACCCACAAACAGGAACACAAGCCCTGCAAAGAAAAATATCCTTGTTGTTTTTGTTATGCATTTCAAACACATAGTGAGCATCGATAAGTACTAAACGAACGAACACATGAAGGAAAGGGAAAATAGAGGCTGGGAGATCAGTTGGGGCGGGGGCTGGGACCCCAGTGTTAATGGGGGCAGTAATAAAGGCTGAGTGACATGGAAGCATGGGAGTGAGAAGCAGATAGATTTTAACAGTTTGGGGAAATTAAATGCATGGAGTATCTTAAAAACACATAAAGTTTTCAAACTTGAAGTTGCATCAGATTCCCTTTGAGGGCTTGTTTAAACACAGATTCCAGGGCCCCATTGTGAGAGTGTCTGATTCTGAAGGTTCATGACCAAAGCCTCATTTGGATAATTATTTCTTTAAGCAATTTTCACCTATTTATCCTTCTACTTTCAGTTTAATAAGGTTTTTAGTAATTTTGGTCATTGTGGAAGTAAAGAAAAATGTGTTAGTATTCCCCTTGTGACAGTAAAACTTCACAGTTATAAAGACAATGATTAAATAACCCATTCCTCTGTCCTCTTTCAGTTTGTTTAAAACTCTCCTTGTTGTTTCTAATTATTTTCTCTCGGGCACTATTATCATTCTTTGTTTGTTTTTCCATTGAGAGTCTGTTAAGAACTGTTTCTTTACTCCTTGTTTTGAAATTTATCAAGCATCTCCATGTCCATATTAGAATACAAAATATTGAACATCAAATTCTTAAGTAAAATAGCAGTTATCACCAGATTTTAATTTCTCTGAAGCCTTATCTCCATGATACATCCTAGTATCCATGCCAGATCTTTCTTCAAAAGCAGTTCTGTAAATTTTTATACAGCTTATGGTCTCTTATGTCCTGTAGGATTTTTAAAAAGTCCTTTAAAAACATCAGAGATACATATTTTTCTTTCTGATCTTACAGCATTTCAAATTCATTAACTCCTAGTTTGATTTCTTGGGGTGGGGTGGAGATATAAAAGTAGCAACTAATATGATATAGTTAAGTTATGAGCATTTTGACTTATCAAATATGCAGATTTTTATCTTCTGAAACTTTCATTTCTGAACATTCTTAATATATTAAGCTAAACATTATTTTATAGAAATTGCCCACTCATTTAAAAAAAAAAAAACATTATCCATGTTATTTCTCAGTTGTACAGATCACCCAGACACCAGCAAAGGGCTGAGACTGATTCATTCATTCCTGGATCATTAGAAGGTAGCAAAATTCTTCAACATAATACTTGCACAATAAGTGTGCGTTCAAGATTGCCATCAACAGAGTTGACTATTATTTTTATTCAAGAAAACTCTTTTTTCTTGTGTTTGTTTTGTGGGTTTGCATGACAATATTATGTTTCTTCAAAACCAGGTGCCTTAGCCAGTTTTGTTTTGTTATAACAGAATAGTGTGAACGGGGTAATTTATAAAGAAAAGATATTTACTTAACTCATAGTTCTGGAGGCTGGAAAGTCCAGGATCATGAGTCTGACAAAAGTCTACTTGTTGGATCATCCCATGGCTATAGGTGGAAGAGCAACAGTGTACTCACAAGAAGGAAGGAGACTGAACTCATATTTTTATAAGGAACCCTCTTCTGTGATAACTAACCTGATTCCTTGACAATCAGCATTAATGCATTCATTCAAACTTTAACACCAGTTAAGAAAACGAACTGGGATGAAAACATTTTCAGTGGATTAAAAAATGCTTACCTTGTGTTTATTTTTATGGTCTGATTTTCACATAGTATGATAATCAGAGTAACATACTTTAAAATAATGACTTATAACTCATTATGTGTTAAAAGTAAAAGTAGCACTCCCTTAGTTTTATAAAATCATCACTCTTTGCTGTTTAATAAAGAGATGTATTTTTACCACTTCTTACCACACTTAATTCCCCCAACTTAAAATAGCCTGTTTAGCTGTATTATATCAACACCCACTCCACATACCTTTTTATAAAGTGAATATTATATAGGCACACACACATACATCTTCATTTTACAGTGACTTTTTTTACAGCTTCAAAAACGTGAGTCTTGAAGTCATCTAATCACTGTCCAAACCTAGTGTTTAAGTCTTACCTCTATTATTGTATTAATTGTCTGTTGCAAAATAATGTTGCATAAAAAAATCTCCCCCAAACTCAGTAGCTTAAGACAATGCATATTTGTTTAGTTTATGTATCTGCAGGTTGGAAATTTAGACTGGTCTCTACTGGGCCATTCATCTGATGTGATTCACCCACATGTTGAGCAGTGGGCTGATTTTAATGACATAGCGATTGGATTGTGTGTTTCTCCTCATCCAATAGGCTATCCCTGGCTAGTTCTCATGATGACTGGGCAGGGCAGAGAGAGGAGGAGGGAAGAGAGAGAGAGAGAGAGAGAACAATAGAGAGAGGGAGAGAGGAAGAACATAAATTTCTTTGAATCCTAGGCTCAACACAACACACTGTTGGTTCTGGTGCATTCTCTGGGCCAAAGAAAATTGCAAAGCTAGCCACAGTCAAGAAGTGAAGGACTAGATTCCACTTCCTGAAAGCAAAGTATTTTGGTACAGAGAGGGAAGTGAACTGGGGTCATTTATTCAATCTACTACAGCTATTCCTAAGCTGATTTTGAGCAGTTCCCTTCATTTCCCCCTCATCGACCCCAAATAAAGAAACTTTTTCACATTTTCCTTTTCTTATGGTGATTCTAGGGATGGTGTATTACTCTGGTGAAATAAAGATCCTCCTCACTTATAATCAAGACATGGGAGTGAACCAACATAAATAGTGTCATTGTGCTAACCTATGGTGATACTAGAAGCCACATTGCAGTGTTAGCACCAGATTTGTGGTGAAGAAGGTGACATAGTTGAAGTCTGCAGAGTGGCACGATGGCTTCCTCTGTATCACAGATATGCCTCAACATGTGAGATTTATTCAATAAGTATATGACGAATGAAGAAATGTACTTCTCTATGTGTTGTTATTTATAATTAAGTGTGTCTTTCACAATTAGGACATGAAAGGTCATATAACATAGACATACATACACCACACATGTTGGTATGCACCCCAAAACATCTCTGAGTTCACATAATAGCAGTCAACATGTACTACTTGTTACACAGCAGATCCTGTCCCAGTAGCTCCTTTCTGTTAGCCATTTAGGCTTTTGAAAACAGGCAGTAAGCCTTATGAACATCTGCATTTTGCAGGTGAGGTAATTCAGGTTCACAGAATTCTGTTCATTTGCCAAATGTTCTAAATGTCCTGCTCAGAGTCACACAGCTAATACAGAACAATGTCAAGATTTGCCCTCGGGCAAGACATTTTCAGGCTCTGACACCTAAATCACTGCTATACCACCGTGGCTTTAGTTAGAGCTTTCATCTGTGGTCTCCCTTGTAATGTTGGCTTCCATCCTTTAAACTAACTCTCAGGAAAACCAAACCATGACTTGCATATCACCCTGTGAACATTTTTCATCTAACCCTGACTTGTCCTGACACCCACCTAGTAGACTTCTAATAAGACTTCCCTTTGCTGATAATTTCCACATTGTCAAGGGATGCAAAATAGTTTCAATAAAAAGTTTTAATATTAGCCAATAAGAAAGTATAAAAGAAATAGAAAAAAAGCATAAAAGGAAGGAAGGAGAACAAAAGAAGAGAGAGAAAACTTTTTAAAAAAAGGGGGGATAATGGGGGACTGAGTTTGTAATTCAGTGGTAGAGTGTTTGCCTAGGATATACAAGGTCCTGGGTTCTATCAACAGTACTGCAAGAAGAGGAAGATGGAGAAGGAGCAAGAGAAGGAGAGGAGCAAGAGAAGGAGCAGGAGCAAGAGAAGGAGAAGGAGCAAGAGAAGGAGAAGAAAATGGATTGCAGTATTTTCTGTCAGTCCCAATGTTTGGTTCATCTATCCATCATCCTCTCTGTTAGCAAGTGAAATTGAAATGAGTGGTTTAGGTAATGAACCTAAACGACTGTAGTATTCATTACTAACCACTCTCAAAACTATTCTGCTTGATGGTTTTTATTTGGATGGATATATACAAGTTTCCTTTTCATAGCTAGATATAAACATATGTGAGAAAAATTCTGACTCAGAACAGATTTTAAACCAGGAGGCCCTTTTGCTTGCTCTGAATTGTTATTCATCACATCCCTTATTGTCATGTTCTAGGCCCTTCAAAACTTTGTTTTTTAGTGCTGTGTTTCCTCATAAACTTCCGTGTTCCACTGCCTATGTGTGAATAAAAAGTAACATTTTAAATAAGCATCTTTGCTGCCCTAGAGGTCAGGAGAGACTTTGAAGACACTGGAGGGTTGATCCATGTCCTGAGAGGGCAAGAGTTGTCTTTTGATAGCAAGCCAAAGAGGGCTAAATTTCCTTTAAATAGTTTATCAGTACTCTGTAGTTCTCAGGATCACTTATAAAAATGGAATTGGTATAAAAATCCTCAACAAAGGTAGACTGGCTTAGATAGTAATACATGGTCTCAAACTGTGTTGCAAGGTCACCAAAATGCTTCCAAATAAGAAAACATCCAAACTAAAGGCCACTACTGCATATCTGCTCCATCCTGAGTATGGTGTACAGAAGAGCTTCAGTCTCTGCCACACATATGCAATTTCCCTTTGATAGGCCTTCAGTGTCCAATCTGTGGTAAGATTCCTGTTAGAAGTACTGTGGCCTGCTGCCCAAGAGAGATTTCTCTGGCTTCTGAATGTTCTCAGTCATGTGCTTAGTGGACTGAAAGAGAGAGAATCAATGCCCATGGAAGCAGCCCTCCACCCATTACTGAAGGGATTGGGTAGATTTTATTTGGGCCGGATATAAGGCATTTTCTTCCCAGTTTTCTAAGAATTCCCCAACAGTATCAAGCTCCAAGACCAGGAACAATAATCCAATTATTAACCTACCCTATCTTGGCTTCCTACTTTTCACTGCCTTTCATCCCCTGTTAACATTTGGATGTGAGGTGTCCCACAAAAACTCACATGTTGAGACAATGTGAGAGGGTTCAGAGGGGAAATGATTGAGTTGTGACAGCCTTAACCCAATCAGTGACTTATCCCTTGATGGGATTAATTGAGTGATAACTGGGGGCAGGTGAGGTGTGGTTGGAAGAGATGGCATTTGGGGGGCTTGGCTTTGGAGTATATATTTGTATCTGCTAAGTGGAGATCTCTCTCTCTCTCTCTCTCTCTCTCTCCTTTCTGATTATCATGTGAACTGGTTCCCTTCTGCCACACTTTTCTGCCATGATGTCCTGCCTCACTTTGAGCCCCGAGTAATGGGGCTGTCTATGAACCAAACCTCGGAAACCATAAGCCCCTATGTAAACTTTTCCTCCTCTACAGTTTTTCTGATTGGGTCTTTTAGTCACAGCAGAGAAAAAGCTGACTGAAACACCCTCACTCAACTATTCTGGTTTCCTGGAGTTACTTTTCCTGGACGAATTAGTCATCTACCCCTTACCTCAGGGTGCTTCTGCCGGGACCCTACATTACTAAAGGTGTTCTTATTATTTTATCATATTTTCTTCCTGTACTTTTATCCCCCTCTGCCTTTCTCCATTTCTCTTTCCCCTGAATTCCAAGGTTATAATGCCCCATCCTACAAGGTCAAGTTCTCAGCACACCAACTAAGGAATAATTTCATAACATTAAAAAATCAATAAGTAGAATTCAACACTAGAATCATAAGGGAAAAAAATCTTATTAAACCCCAAGATAGAAAATGGCTATAAAAATAGAATAAAAAGATAGGAGATACTCTATGGAATTTCTGAAATTAGTATTTTAAGAGCTTTAAATCATCAGGCAGAAAGTAGAAAAGTACTTTATCCAGATCAACAGAAGGTATTTCTCAGAGACTAGAAGAATCTCACAATTTACATAATAAGTTTTGAATCGAAAATGACAGAAGAAGTATAAATTTGGAAAACTTTGTCGGAACTCTCCTTCACTTGGGATAGTGGGCAGCTGCCTTGGCCTGTCAGAAAAATAAGTAGCCGTCACTGACTGGACATGTGTTGCCTTGCGTGAGACTGTGCAGCATGTAAAGGTTTGACAGAACTGACATAAAAAATATACCTCAGGTTTTGTTAGCACTGAGAAGGACAGCTCCCGTTCATTAGAAAGAAGGTCTTCACAGAAATGGCCACTGGGGCAGATCTCCCTCTCTCAGGGAAAAAGATTTTCAGTAAAGTCCAGTTAACACATTGTTTCAGAAATACAACCCAACACAGGATGCCAATGTAAACTTTGTTGCCCACACATTTGCAAATTTGGCCACTGTTTTTCTGACATGTTTTATGTATGTCCTTTCTAAAATATAGTCACAGATTCTTTAAGCAATGCATAAGGTTTTCATTTATGAAGTACATAATGCTCTAGTTATCCATTGCTGTGTAATATACCAGCCTCACACTTAGTGGTTTGAAAATAAAAAAAAAAAAACAGTAATAGATATTGTTTGTTATTGTCTATTATGGTTCTCGGGGTCAACTTGGCCTAGTACAGCAGTAATCTCTTGAGGTCCCTCAGGAATCTGCGTGGGGAGTGTGCCTGAGGATAGAATTATCCCTTGTCCTCTCACATATCTATTGTCTTGACTGTAAAGACTCAAACATCTGGGGTCTGGGAGAGCTGGGACTCCTGAGGATCTACCTCCAGAGGTATGTACTCTCCTGTGTGATCTCTCCAGCAGGATGGATTTGGGACAGCTGGATTTCTCATTGGTGGTTCTAGGCTCCAAAGATTCAAGTCCAAAGAGGGAGAATTGGGCAATGACTGCCTTGCCCATTATGGTCTAGGCAAATCACTGAGGCAGCCCCTATTCAAGGAAAAGACATATGACTCCATGTCTTGATGGAAGGATTTTCAAGCACTTTTCACTTCTTTTCTGAAACTGTTACATTTAATAGTGATTCTCTTTCATCATTATGGGGTTTTAACTGTGTTTATAATCCCACTGCACTTACCCTAATACCATGCTCAGTCATTGCAGAAAAGCAAAATTCGGCTAACTTAATGCATCAAACTATAGTACAACAACACTTTTGCTAATTTTTATGTTCTAGCCAACTATCCTTTAAAATGTATTTATCTAGAGAAACAGTTAAGTGAGAGAACTGGAGATTGAGAGGTAAGAGGTTGACTTCTAAATAAGGAAAAACTATGCACTATTTTTTTTTAATTCAACTGGTATCTACAAAATGATAGCTATATGTCTAATATTGTGCTAAGCTACTGTGACAAAGGCAGCTAAGAACAGGAAGTTTTAAAATTAGGGGCACAACTCATTCCCATTTCAGGCTGTATAAAGGTATGTATGTGGTTGCACGTGTGTGTGTGAAATTTACTTACAAATATTACCTGCACACCATTATAGAAGTCACACTAATGAAATATAACAAAAATTCATGTCTTGAGTTTTGATATTCTGCAGAAGGGTCAGGCAACAGTACTCAACATTCTGCCAAATCCATAATCAATCCAAATCAATTTTTCAGCAACAGCTTTGTATATAGATAGTTCAAAAGGGGTTGATAGTGTTAGGCAATAATCACACGGGATAGTGTTTTACCATAAATTATGAGTTATGTATCATAAATATTGTGTGAATGTTTGTTGAGTGAATGAGATATTATGAAGCATCACTGGGAAAAATGTACAACCGTGAGGACTTCTCTCATATGGAGACTCCATGTGCAGGAATCTGGAGACTTCTGAACTATTTAAAGTAGAAGCATTAGAGTTGTAAAATGGGAACAAAAACATTAATTTTCCCTCAAATTATTTTATAAATGTGTAAGCTATGAAAAGAGGCATTTTCTCATTGGTCTTTTGTGTTATTTTGGTCTCATGAGTCTGTCTATAAACATCAACATCCCAACCTAATTAAAAAAAAATTACTTGAGCTGAAATCCTTACCACAGTTGCTGCTTCTGGGAAAACTTAAGCCAAGATACCATGACTGGGGTGCTGAACATTTGAAAGAATCATATCGAATAGCCACATGGAAAGAATCTCTAAATAATTTTCAAAGGAAGAAAAGATTTAGTTAAAGGTTTTGATAATATGGAGGTACCTCTGGGGGACTGGTTCCAGGAACCGTTCAAATAATAAAATCCATGAATGCTCAAATAGAATTGTAGTATTCACATAAACCTGTGCACATCATCCTGTATATTTTAAATGCTCTCTAGATCATGTATACTACTTAATACAATGCAAATGCTGTGTAAATAGTTGCTATAATGTTATTTTAAGGGAATAATAACATGAAAATATTCTGTTCAGTGTCAGTACAGATATAGTTATTGTAGGCTTAATTACATTTTCCATCTGTTGCTGGTTGAACCATAATAAGTATTAACATAATAAGGGTACAAATAGAATGTTGGGTACTTTTCTTGTGAAACTTTAATTGACGTTTTCTTCTTGCAATAATCATGGTATCCATTGTTAGAAATCACCCACTATTGATGATATTTGGAATAATGGAAGTTACGGGGTAACTCTGAAAAGAAGCTACATTTTGGAGATTCTTTGTAGCTAAGATAAAGAACATTCAAAAACCAGCATTTCAGATTTCAGGTTCCATATCTTCAAAGAGGAGACTACCTCTCAGAACTAAGATAGATGCATTTTAGACCCAAATATTTCAGAATCTTCCCTGGTGAGATCTAGAGAGAATTTTGTTGATTTGTGATCTCCTTAGCGTTTCATATTTTTATTGGAAATCAAAAACAAATTAAAGCAATACTTATTTGTGAAATTCATGTCATCTGTAAACTTGATCTATTATGTGTTCAGCCAACATTTTGTTAAAAAATGTCATCAGACAGCTATGGAGTCAGAGACTTGGCATTCATGTAGTGCTTACTGTTCTAGGTAGTGGACTGAGAAATTTATCATGTGTTAACTCATGCAATCCTCATAGAGATATGGTTCAGGAAGATAAAGTAACATGCCTAAGGCCACATATGTATGCTTTGGTGGACCCTGGACTTCAACCTTGTCTGTTTTTAGAGTCTACACTCTTGATCATATAAGTGAAGCTCCATCTTCACCTACTCTCATAGAGTTCTTAGAAAGGAGAGGTAGGAAAACTAATGATGACAGGATTAAATGTTTGGTAGAATGTTCAGGAAGTGCCAAAAAGCACAGAGATAAAAGGGCTTCACTTTACCTGGGGAATTTGAAAGCTCTGTAGAAGATACCCTTGACCTCAATTAGAAAGGGCATTGCGCTGTGGAAAAGTTGTTATTTCCAGGAAACAAAATATTTTAGAATATTTTGAAACTCTCTAAGAAACTAAAAATACTTCTACCCACTTTTCTCATCTAAGTGAAAGTAATTAGAAGTTTATTCTTTTTTAAAAGAGAATTGCCCTTTAGGATTGTCTAAGTAAATATTTTGCTCTCTGTTAAGTGTTCCTACTTGGAAGTGTAAATATCTGCTAGTGTGTTCACATGGGTCTTGATGACTACAGAAAGATTCCTATTCCTATTTTCTTCCAACTCTTTTTGCAAATTTTAATTCTCTGAGAAATTATGTAGTGATATATTGACTTCCAAAGATTATGCTTTTAATGTAAAGTTACCCAAGTGGTTTTAATTTAGTGTTGCTGCTAATTTTTTCTGACTTATCCGTGTTCACCCATGTCCTGAGCCTAAGATTCTGAAGTGGGAAGGCTCATGTTTCAGCCCAGCATTCATAGCGCAGCGGAATAACCCTTCAAGCCAAAGAGTCGGCAAGGTCCAATTGTGTTTGAACTTGTTAGGAATGATAGTTTGACTTTCCTTGCCTATGTTTTACCCAGTCTGACAAAAAATACATTTTTTTCCTCCTGTCTTGCAAACTTGTTTTTGAGGTAAGAGATCTGCATCTTCCAAAATTTTTCCTGGTGACCTATGAAATCTTTGAAGAAACAGAATGTGTTTCTCAAATTTTATGATCTGTCCAGGTAACCCTTAATATTATCTCCTTTCACTTTTTAAAAGAAAAAAAAAACATAAGAAGAAAGTCCTCTCTTTTTAGTCAGAGCCAAATTGCATCTTCATTTTAATTTTATTTCCATGACCTTCTAGAAATTACTCCAAAGTACACTTGCTTATTAAGACTGAAACACAGCTCTGAAAAGCTGATATTCACCATAATATGGGTCTGGCTGCTTTTATAGGATAAAAATGAAAGTGATTTAATCAATATGGAAGGCTTATTGCTTTTTCATGTTCAGGTCTAAACCAGTAGTCAGTTTAAGGTGACCCTTATCCATGTGATTGTCCGGTTATCCAGGTTTGATAGAGTATTCACAAGGCTGAACAGCAACATGTCATCATTCTACATGAGGAAAGGGAGGAGAAAGTGGAGGGAAACAGATTCCTTTTCAGGACAAGATTCAGAACTTTCATAAATCACTGAAGTTCATATACTATTGGCCAGGACCATGCTTAGCTCTGAGGGAGGGTGGGAAATGTCCACTGAGTTCAGTAGACATGAATTCAACCAATATTCAGGAGAAGAAAGAAAATGTGGCTAACTGAAGAATGAGCAGTGCCTGGCTAGAAGGCCTAGTCATCCTAGTTCAGTTCAGTAGATATTAAGGTCTTTCTAATTTTAGTTTACACCAAGTTTATATTCCAGTGTTTTAATTAACTTGTGGTTCACCGAAACCCCCCAGGGAATTTTCTGATGCTTTTCCGGTTGGTGATTTACTTCATATATTGAAAAATTATTTTATTTTCTGGTTGCCACCATATACAATTAACTATAATTTGGTATGTTTCCCTAATTGTAAATATGCATATGTGTAGGTTATATGTAATACACACACAAATATAGTGTTATATATTCATATGTTGTGAGATACACACACACACACATCCCTATACAGTACAACACATTCATACATGCATGCATGCACATACACATGCCTGAAAATATGACTGGTGTAATTTTTCTTACATTCTTCATTGGATCATTTTTTCTCTCCCTTTTCTTGCTGAACTCTTTTTACCCTAGCTTAAATTTGAATTCTGCTGCTTCTGCAGAGTGCTTAAAATGGAAAGAGGAGGCAGATGCAGGAATTGCTAGTGTCTGCAGCCAGCTTTTCTCATGACTAGTTTGGCTGTTCTTATCTTAATTTTTAAGCACATGACAGGTTTTAATTGTTGTTTTTTTTTTTCTGGTGGATTGTGTGATGGAAGCCCTAACCATTGCATTTTAATTTTAGTAACCCTGCATCATTTCCACTGGGGTGTTTCATTGGTGATTTCTTTATACATGGATGACTAGGACTAGCATATATTTTATGCACTATCTTACATAAGTCACATGAATTTTATAATTTAAATAATCATATGTGCATACAAGACAATAGCTTACTGCTACTCTGATATGCTACTTGGGGCATATCAAAGTTGATGCTGTTTTGAGTTTGCACATGCTCTGATACAGATGACCCAGAACAAGATATCTGAATTCTTTCTAATCTGAGGTTCCTAGAAGACTCTCTGGGATGAGATGTAGTTCAGAAAGGAGACATGCACCCTAAGAATAATATTGTGTTATGTCCAACTAATCAAAGACATAGTTAATTGAGGAACTAGGTGTGTGTAAGATACTGTACAGGGTACAGGATCAAGACAAGCTATTATTCTTGAACAGCCCAAATATCTTCAATTATCAATACCTGACACTGACAGTATCGTCCAGCATCCAATGGAAATGCAAGGTTCAAATGACTATCCTAACCCACTACTGTTTCTCAACACATTCATTTTGAATCCTGTAACTCTAATTCTGTATTCCTGTATTTATATCCAGTATTCTATAAAGGTAGAAGTTTGGTGAAATGGTTTTACACACATTCCTATGAATTAAAACAAATTTCAGCCTGTTTTAGAAAAGACTTCTGGCCGGGACATGGTGGTACACACTTGTAATTGCTAACGCAGAAGGATTGCCAAGTTCAAAACCAGTCTCCACAACTTAGTGAGAATATAAGCAACAGAGAGGCCTGTTTCAGAAAAAGGGACTGGGGATGTGGTTAAGCATCCCTGATTAAATTTCCAGTACTGGGGACTGGGAGTGCACTTCTAAACCCTTACTTGCTTTTCCACCAGATGTACTGGGAAATGATTAAAAATCTCTCAACTACATTCCTTAGGTCTTTGAGTTTGGGCAATAATTTGACCCTTTGGCCTGAAAGAAAGACTTTTTTTATCCACCACCTTTTCACCCCTGCATGCAGAACACTTAAACATTCCCTTCTTTTACCTGTCAGTAACTTTCACCAATCCTGGTTCATCTCTGAGGCTTCCATAGTTTTATCCCATGTACAATGATAATGCTATGGATGGCATGGTGCCTTCCTCTGGTAGTGGGACCCAAAGCCATGTTTTTGGTAAGGTTTTGCAGCATTGCTCTCATCAATTTTATGATTTGGACTGTGGTTTATTTTTAGAGTTTGCCTTAGAGTCTACCTAGGCAATATTCAAAGATATGGCCCAATAGGTTCTGAAATCAGAGTTGGGTCTCTTTCACTACAGCCTAGCAATTTCAAAAGGACCTTTGATTATGAAATTTATGAAATCTCCTAGAGAAAATGTATGTAAATTAAAATAAGCATGTCTTAAATATTTGTAGTGGAGCTACGTTTTTGATTTCCCTCTTTCATTCAATGCTGACATGTTTTACAATTGAAAATTTAAAAATGGGTAAGTAGCAAATAAGTCTTAAGAAATAATTTCTTCCTGGGATAAATATCACTAATGTAAAGATTCTTTCCCACTTATTCTCAGGAAGAAAAGTAGCATAAAACTATGGGGTCTTAAAATACATGGAGTGCCTTATGCAGTGTGGCTCATGCCTGTAATCCCAGCAATTCGGGATCTCAAGTTTGAGGCTAGCCTTGGCAAATTAGTGAGACCCTGTCTAAATTTTAAAAAAAAGAGGAAAAAATGAATGGAAGCTGTGACATTGGATCACTCATAATATCTACCACTTATTAATTGCTTACCACATGTTGGTCCTTGTTCTTGTTACTTTATAGTATATTAACTTAATCATTATAGAAAATATAGGCATCAGATACTATTTCATTTTCCTTTTTAGAGGGAATGCTGAAGCACAGAGAGGTTACGTAACATCTTCTAAGTCTCACAGCTGTAACTGGTAAAGCTGAGATTTGAACCCAGTTGGTCTGTTTCTAGAATCTCTATGCTTAACTATCACAACAAGGGCATGATTTTGTCAAGTGTTACAAGTCAATGCTCAAGAAACTGCATTTTATAGCCACAGAAGAGCAATGCCACATTTACACCTTTCCTTGGAAGGCTTTCAAATGTCACACTAGCTCACTACATTGACTTACACACCCTCCAGTCTGGCAGCACCAGCAATCACGTTCATACCCAGCCACCACTCTCAATTCCAGAAATCCGATGAACGTGTATCACGCTATGGAATGTCTGTGTTTCTGTAAAAGACAATAAAGATTCTGGTTTTCATCTTCTCTCCTTACCTTCCTTCTCATACTTTCTTCTTACCCTTCTTCTCTTGTCCTTCCCTCTTCCCTCCCTCCCTCCCTCCCTCCCTCTCTCCTCTCTCTCTCTCTCTCTCTCTCTCTCTCTCTCTCTCTCTCTCTCTCTCTTTTTCTGTCTTGTGGTTCTGGTGATCAAATCCAGGGCCTTGTGCATTCTAGGCAAGCACCTTACAACAGGGTTGCTCTAGGATTCCTACATTCTTGATTGCATTCAAAGGGTACTGCAAAGTCAGCAGAATGTACTGCCCAACTACTTTAGGACATTGACATATAACAGATTCTGAAAGACTGTGTCTGGACATCTTGATGACATTCCTCACTGGTTAATTTGGAAGTATGTCACTGGCACCCATGACAAGACCATCTGGTTCCTCTGCTGTTATAAAGGATGGATATAAAATAAAATGAACTGTGAAGTAGAGGGGTAGGAAGTATGATGTCATATTTTTTCAGAGCATAAAGTAGGTTTTCAGCGATGACTAGATATTTAATGTGCATTAGGCCCTTCTGGTATATATAAGATTGAACATGAAATACCACTTTTCTAGATAAAAAACTGGGGGAAAATAGAAATGGCATCCACACACACATGCGCATGTAAAGATATTCATGCTATCATTGATAAATGGTTAAACAAATAGATGTTAAAACAATAGATGAAGCTCAAAGTTATCCAGTGGAATTTTGCTTGAAATTCAGAGGATATTAAAATCTTACATACCTGAAATTAGGAGGTGGCTCTGAGAACCCATTCTCAGGATTCTCTTAGGAAAAGATGTTTTCCAGGCAGAGACTTGCTTTAGAAATATTATACCTGTCACCATATTCTCAAGACAAAAATTACACCTTGAAAGAATGAGACTCAACATGTGGGAATGTTTTTTATATTAAAATTGGAAGAATATTATCTAAGGCTGACATCTTGAGATATGTTTGGCTTTTTTTTTCTGTTTTGTTATGTTTTGTTTTCATATTACTCTGCTGAAAGTGAAGGCTGAAGCCTTTGGCAAGGTTTTGTAGCTTGGGGCATGGTTTTGCTGCAGTGATGTGAGTAGTTTTTCAAATGTCATTTTTTTGACAGAAGTTACCGAAGCGTGGTGTCTGAGTTCACCAAACCATTACATCTTTAGTTATTAGGCACCTGACAGAAATAGGGGCTTTGAGGTCTTTTGATCCTAAGTCGAAGTCTTTTTTGGAGTTAAGAGTTGTTGTTTTGTTGCATTAAAGAGATGAAAGTAAAGTGCTCAGAGAAAGTAGAAACTCACTTTACATTTTGGAGAACTATTTCTTAAAGAGGTTTTTGTGGCCTGGAAAACTGGGCACCTTACAGAAAAGACATTATGTGGTCTTTCTATGTTTGCCTCTTATGGCTGATTATCACTTTACTGTGCAGAATTTAAACATATAAAGCAACACATGTGAAAACAGTGCAGGTAAGATGCTTGGCCCAAGAATTAGTAAATGTGAGTTTTGGACTAATGTCTTCCATTTAGCCAAGGCCTTTCTGGATCTTTGTCTCATCATCTGTAAAACAAGGTTACTCAAGACCATGAACCGGAAGGTTCTGGGTTTCTGTTCTTGGCCCCAGCATTTATGGCCTCTAAACTGGCAGGAGAACACAAGGTATTTGACCTTGCTTCCATCTTTCATACTGTGCCCTGCTGCCCTTGGTATTTAAATGAACATGACTCTCCTGACTTTCTGTCAGTGGGGTTACACTCTGGGCTTCTTTCCAGCTGAGGGAAGGATTTATGCTGATTCATCCACACTTATTTTCCCAGATGTCACCTCTCCCAATTTCTACCATAGAATGGAGCAAATTTGCCAAAGTCAATGACAGAGTTTATTTGTTCTTTGTAATCTGGCTTAAGTGCAAAAACCTAAATGGACTTCAAAATAGATAGAACTTAAGTGTGATGTATATTAGCCAGAAAATTCTGTAAATGAATAGATTATGTGTTAGTTATTTCTTATCCCACAAAATCAATAACCAAAGTGTATTATTAGTCACCGTTCAGTGCTCTACACATATATCACTTAAACTTCATGACAACTCTGATGAAGTGTATGTGATTGTCTCCAAGTGAGAAAATGGTAGCAAATGAGAGACTGAATTACTTGAGTAAGTCATTCAACCATTCAGTGGCAAAGCCAATGTTTGATCCCAGTCAGACTCCAGCAACAGTGGTTATAACTGCCATGCTGTCTCTCTTCCTGCCTAATGGTACTTGCTGTCTCTTCTGAATATGCCCTGTCCACCTTCTGAGGTAGGAACGCTTAATTGGATAGAGTTCTGGATCCAGGAGGTCAACCCCAAGCCAGAGGAACTCTTCATATCCAAACTTTGTCAGGTATAAAACGGGAAAATAACCCAAGGATGATTGGTATTATATTTGCCTAACTTACGTGGTTTTTATTAGGCTGAAATATTTATGTAGCTGCTTTGAAAGTTGTAGAACTATGGCACAGATGGCTAGAAGATCAATAAAATACACTCTTCCATTGGATTATTACTGGTAAAAATCTTCTCAGTGAAGGTCTATCTAACCAGCTCTCTCCAGCAAAATGTGAGAAGTGATGTGTTACTTCTAAGTTGATGTGGTTACAGAGAGATCCACATTTTTTTTTTTACTCTTTTTATACTGCTAAAACAGAGTACTTGAAACTGGGTAATTTGTAAATAATTTATTTATAATATATAAATGTATTTCTTATACTTCTGAAGGCTGAGAAGTTCAAGATCAAGGGGCTGTCATCTGGTGAGGGCCTTCTGGCTGCATCATATCATGCTAAAAGGTGGAAAGCATCATATGGAAGAAAGAAGAGGAGAGGGAACTGAACTCGCTTTTATAACAAGCACACTCTTGAGATAACAAAAGTACTCCCATGATAACGACAGTGATCTGTTCATGAGGGTATAGATCTCTTATGACCTAATCACCTCTTAAAGATCCAACCTCAACACTGTTGCACTGGGGATTAAATTTCTAACGTTTGAACTTTGGGAAACATATTCAAACTGTAGCATTGTCGTTACCTCACCCCTGCCTGAATGGAGGGAATTCCATTCAAGTGTTGAAGATGGTAGAGCCAAAAGCACAGGAGTCTGAACTCCTAAATGATCAACTTTGACAAAGTCATCTGACCAGGAATACCCACATTGTATTATAACATGACTAAGGAATGTGCAATGAATTAAGATACAGAGTGAGGGGTTTCTCTGTTGTTAACAGCTAGTGTGACTTAACCTAACTATGACCTAACACACAATCCAAAGATGTTGTTGCTTTAATCTTGATCTAGAGTAAAGGAACTGAGGATTCTATTATTACTCATCTATTAAATTGCTGAGCAAATCAGTGAACTTAGCAATGCAAAATGCTACTGTTCAATAAGGAAAAAAAAATGATTTTATGGCCTCAGAGCAATGTTTCTCAAGTGGGGGCAATTTTGCCTCCCATCCATAGGAAGTGTTTGGCAATATCTGGAGACATTTGGTCACATCTGGGTTAAGGTGTTACTGGCATTTAGGGGGTAGAGAGCAGGTGTACTACTCAACATCCTACAATGCCTATGACTTCCTGTTACAGTTTGACCCAAAACATTGATAGTGTTGAGGTCTTGAAACCCTGCCCTAGAAACATGTTTAGAGCCACAGATGTGAACACCATTATAGTGTGCTTGTGCCATGTAGCTCTCTTCAAATGGTAGGAGCCGTCTGGCCCCTGCTCTGTATTGGGTACTATATTATTCAGGAGACATGCTCTTGACAGAAAAACTCTTGGTTCTTGGGTATCATATAGTCATGAGATGACCATTGAGTGGAGTAGAAAACATTGGCTTTAAAGTTAGGTCTTTCTGTTAATAGCTGTATGAATTAGTCAAGTTCATAAAGCTTTACTTCCTTCATTTCTAAAGAGAAATAAGGCTGCAACCTCATAGGTTTATAAGTGTTAAATAGAATTATTGATATACATAAAATGTTTAATATAATCTGTTGTATATAGCAGGTACCCAGGCAAATATTCTTTTCCTTCCCAGGAGAACAAAAATATGACAAGGTAACAAGATCTGAATCTGTACAGTACAATAAGTAAGAAAAAAAATGTGTGGAGTGGTATAATGTATAGTGGTATAATGGCCCATACATTTATATATTTTTGGTTTACTGGTTGAAGAAATAACTGGCTTCCACAAAAGCACAAACAACAATTAAGGTTAAGATTCAGTTCAAAAATCATACATTCCCAGTTTTAATTCCAGTTCTTTCTTGACAATGACTTGGTGAGCCCTCTTCCAGCAGCAACTCAGAAAAATATTATTCTGATTTAGGTCCAAGTTCTTCATTCTGTGGTCCCTCCAGTTCTGTGTGTTCTTTTGTTTCTCACATCTTTGACTAGGTTGTGTCCCACACCTACTTTCACTCCATGCTCTTCCATGCATGGCTGCTTATGTCCTTGTGTCAAGGTTGATATGCCGTGGAGGAACATTCTCAGATGCTCTTTGCAATAGTTGAAAGTTCAGAAACTGAATGTCATGACCTTCATCCACTTTACCATAGCTATTTTCATACATATGGTTGCTGTATCTATTACCGCAATGCAAAGACTTAATGAATGGTGATTTACCCATCAGTGCCTGTCCTATAAGTGTCTTTTTCTATTGCCCAGGTGTTCTTTTTGCTCCAGGGCTCTGATATGTACAGGTACTTGATGTTGACAGAAAATGTAGATTTTTATGAGTTTTTATAAATTTTTGGGGGTGGCACATCACATATTGGAAAAATATATTGTGTATGCAGATCTCGGCCTGCTGGAGGTGACCAGCTAGGATCCTATACTGCTCAGGCCTCATGTCAAAGGGTAAGTGTCTAGGTAGAGTTTCCTTAACGATACATGATATGCTGACTTGTTGGGCAACTCTGTTCTAGACTGCCTTGGCACTGAATCATAAAAAAATGCAAATTGAATAAAAAGTTGTACACTCTCTTTCTTACCCTTGACTTCCTAGAAAGTCCCCACTCAAGTCTTACCCTTTATTTTTATTTTCATGATTGTTAGATCAATTGTCACCTTACCTTTAAGAGAATGTTTCGTGCTGTGTAATTGTCTCTCTTGGCTACACTTGACATCTCTGCCTGTGCACGAGTACATCGTTTCTCCCTACATGCTTGTTCTCCTTCTACCTTGGGCACTGTCCAATGTCCCTTCATTGTTTTCAACCAAGCACACACGTTCTCTTTAACTTCAGGAATGAAGATTGAGTTTTGGGCAATTAATGCCATTACAGGGCAGAGACAGGGCTCTTCCTGGCATCTCCAATACATTTGGACCATTACAGAATAAATAAGTATTATAGTAATTTATGTGATTCAGGAACTAATTTCTTCTATTCTTCTATGATTTTTTTTTTTTCTGATAGTGGGGATTGAACCCAGAGGCTCTTTCTCACTGAATCATATCCTCAGCCCTTTGTATTTTTATTCTGGGACAGTATCATGCTAAGTTGCTAAAAATCTCATTAAGTTAACAAGGCTAGCTTTGAACTTGCTATCATCCCGTCTTAGCCTCCGGAGTTGCTGGGATTATAAGCATCTGTCATGGGACTTGGCTCTTCTGTGACTTTAAAAATGACATTTTAAAATGAATATGTTATTGGTCAAGAAGAAATCACTCCTGGAGAACAATTGATTGCTATATAATGCTGGTCAGGAAGAACTGGATTCTGGTGCTGCTTCTTGGAGCTGTTGATAGCATGGAGGGATTCAAAGGGTCAGGGGAGGGTGGCGAGGTGCAGGGACCAGTAGAAACAGCTGGAGCCTGGGACTGGAGAAAAGAAGTTCAAGGGGAGGTAGGAAGCTACTTTCAGCTTTCTAAGAAGGAATTAGTAAAACTGATGCTGAATTCTCCAGTCAACAAGAACTAAGTCTAAAGGGTAAAAATGGTAGCCACAGAAAGAAAGGCAAACAATACCTGTGAAAATTGGTTACTAGTGTAAACAGTCAAAGGTTATTCTTGCAGAAGTTTTTCTATGTAAATCTAAATCTATATATGCTCATATAAACATAAATATTTTATATCATGAATATATGTTTGTTTATAGTTTACATAAGGGGGATAATGGCTTACATGGTTAGTTTGGATTCCATGTATTAAAGACTCTCAAAGAACCAGGGATATTTAGAAGTGGAACAGACTACCTCAGTATTAGTGAAATTGCTATGAGTTCAAGTAATTAGAATACAACAGGCCAGCAAGTATTCAGATTTAATATTCATGCCTGTCTCCTGGGGATCTCGTTAAAATGCAGGTTCTGAATCAGAAGATCTTGGTGGGGTGTGGAATTCTGTATTTCTAACAAGATACCAGCTGTTGATAGTTCTAGGCCCATTCTGAGGAGCAAGGTTCTGATTGAACTTCACTAGCATCTGTGGGGATGCTTAGGATGAATGCCTTCCTGGGATCAGGGTGAAATACCTCTAAGTTTCCTTATAACATGAAGGTTTTCATTTGTCTGGAATAAATACACAGACACATACATATATATGTATACAAATGTATATGTGTATATATGTGCCTTATAATATTATATATAATTATATGTAATATATAATGTTGGATATATATAATGTTGATTCTATATGGCTACCTTCATATGTTGTCTTGTTTGTATTCATCAGTTTTCTTTTTCTGTTTTTTTAGTACAGCTTACAGCAATATGATAACTTTTACTATCAACATTTTATATTTTAACACTTAAAACTAATATTCTAATCCTTAACTTCCATTGGTTCCATATATCTTTATTTAGAGAAATATGTATGCATGTATTTTAGGATATTTTCTATGTGTCTAAGTTAGTTTCCATGGTAACATAAGGATTACATAGAAGCGTTGTCCCTGATGATTCTAATAGAGGGAACAAGAACAAAAATAATAGTCAGTAATAATGCTTAACAGCAATTAAGCACAGCTTACATGCTGGGCAATACTTTAGGTGCTTTATAGGCATGAAGGTATTTAATCTAATATACAAACCTAGGAAATAGGCACTATTAATATCTCACTTTATAGATAATGGAAGTGTGGCCCTTGTGATTCAGAAAGTATCAAGGGAAGGATTTCATCCATAAGAGGTGTGCTAATTTTTCATGGAGTTTGGACCTTTGTGAGGAGAGTGCAGATATTGTCCTATTCCTCTATAGGAATATATTCTGCATGTGGTGCCCTAATACTTCTTCATTAGTGGCACATGTGTGTTTTTGTTAATGCTTTCTTGCAGGAAACAAGCATTAAAGGGGTCTGGTACCTGTGTGATTGTTGAGTAGCAAGTGCAGCTGGAATGTGAATTCTCCTTCATTGCATCTTTGTGTGTCTCGTGATGCCTAGTGATGGATGGGACAGAGTCTAACTAGCAAAACTGAGACAAGGGTGATAAAAGTCATCAGTGAAGAGGTTTTCTTTACCCAGATACCAGAGCAAGGGCAGTTACATAAAATTATTATTTTGTATTCTAATGGTTCTTCTATGCAATATAACTTGTATACACTATATGCATAAATCTCAAGTATATCACATCTTGAATTTAGACACATGTGTATGCCTGTGTCACCATAGTGTACATTAACATAGACAACATTTTTATGCTCCAGAAAGCTTTTATCTTCCCTCCGTCAGTTCCTCTCCCTACTACCCCTGCACACACACAAAGTACCCAGGTACAGCTATTGCTCTGACACCAAGCTGAATTTTATGTACTTTTGCCCTTCAGATAAGTGGAATCAGCTGATATATTTTTGTGTGTCGGACACCTGGCTCTGCATAATTATCTGCAACTCAACACAGCAATCCAGAGATTTGTCCAGGCTGCTACACGTGGCATTTATTGTCATGTAGTATTTCCTTTAATGACTTTTCCATGACTTTTATGAGTTTATTCCTTCTGCAGTGGATGATGGTTTGGGTTGTGTCCAGTTTTGAGCTGTTATGGATAAAGTTTGTTCAGGTCTTTTTTTTTTTTGTGGGTGTGTGTTTTCATTTCTCTTGGGGGAATTAAGTACCTAGAAGAAGACTTGTTGAGCTATAGGGAGGTGTGTCTGTTTAACAGTATTAGAACCTTGTAGTTTTTTGAAGTGTTGTTTTACTTTATACTCCTACCAGGTGTTTGTGAGACACAGATGATTGTGATCACAGTGCTGGAATGTCACCTACCCTTCGAGTAGACAATTTCTGTGGTATTCCTCTCTCCCACAGGAAAGAGTGGGAGAGAGTAACAGGCTGGGGTTGATGGTGATGGAGTTACAGAGTCAGTGCACTGGAGAGGTAATGGGTCCCTCTCCAGCCAGTGGCAGAAGTTCATTTACTCCCAGAACTGCTCCTCAGCTGGCAATGCCTGCCAACCTTCCATTAAGCGTTACACCATGGCCACTGGCTGCGTTACAGAATTAATTCCGGGACTGGCTTTCAGCCCACCTGCACCTTGACCTCATCTCTGCTTGTTCTCTTTGCACACCCACACGGTATTCATCCAGCTTCACAAAAACTCCCTTCTTCTGTTTTTGGTAATTTGCTTGGTTGCGCCTCTTTTCACTGAAGCTTTGTGGTCATGAGTTCTCTCCCTAAATAGGTGCATAACTTTGGGCTAGTTACAGATCTCCAAGCTTCTGTTGCCTTGCCTGTAAAATGAGGAACAGAATGCTGTAAGTATTACAAAGTTAATGCAACGATAATACCTACAAAGACCTTGGCATAGGATCTGGCACATAGCGTGTGCTCAATAAAAGCTAACAGCTGTACTTTTTATAAATGGTTCAATCTCTACCCCACCCTGGTTCCTTTCACAGCTAATTCTATGTAAAAGCCCCTTCTGCAGATTAGTGACTTATAAAAGGACTGGATTTAAGTAGCTTGACCCTGTTTGCCTTTTGCCATGTGCTGAATATAGTATCCATCCCTTCTGGATGACATCATTTAAGGCCTTGTTTTGGAAGTGGAGACCAGGCCCTCACCAGGTACCAAATCTGTTGGCGCCTTACACTTGAATTTCCTAGCCTTCAAGATTGTGAGCAATAGATTTATGCTATTTATAAATTCAAAAAAAAATACCCTCCTGGGAATTGTGCTCACATTTTTTTTTTTTTTTTTTTTGCCCAGATTCCTCCCTTTCTAAGGCTCAGTCGCTAACTGCTTCATCTTGACTATGTCTTAGCAACAATCACCATTTCTAGTGCAGACTTTAAGTTCCTGCTACTTTGTTCTGGGACTCTTTGGATTTCCTTTTCCATACTTCCCAGGATTAATTAAGGATTATATGCTAAAAATAGATCATTATGCATTTTCAAGAGCTTTACTTTATTGTTAGATTGTTACTTTTAACACATGAAGGATATCTCCCCTTTCAAAACAAATTATCACTACATGCTGAGAGCCAGACAATATTATTCTACATTTTTGATATTCCAGTGGCCTCAGGAATTCCCAGGGGTGCCTTTCCTGTTCATCACAGAAAGGACTTTGTATACACTGGTGTTTTAGTCAGCTTTTTGGTCACTGTGACCAAAAGACCTGAAGGTAACCATCAGAGGAGGAAAAGTTTAATTGGCCCATGGTTTCAGAGGTCTCAGTCCATGATTGGCTGACTCCATAGACCTGGATCCAGGGTGAGGCAAAACATCATGGGCTAAGAGCATGGGGGAGGAAAGCAGCTTAGGTTGGGGCCACCAGGAAACAGAAAGAGCACTGCTCACTGGAGACAAAGTGTAAACCCCAAAGGCACAATCTCAATGACTTACCTCCTCAACCACATTCTACCTACCTACAGTTATCACCCCGTTAATCCACATCAGTGGATTAATATAGTGATTAGGTTAAGGCTCTCATAACCCAATCATTTCACCTCTGAACTTTCTTGCATTGTCTCACACGTGAGGTTTTTTTTTTTGGGGGGGGGGCACCTCATATTCAAACCATAACATCTGGGTAGTGAAAATTCATGGTTTTTGTCTTAAATTGTCTCATCTAAAAGTTGCTCCTTTACTTCCAAGATCTTCATCTTGCAGTTTTCAGCATGGTGCCCTTGCACTTGGCTGGCTCTTTATGCTCATTCCGGCTGCCTGTTGCTCTCTCATCAGGTTTAGACATTCTCAACCTGCATATGGACCTCCCTTCTTTTCCCTGCCTTCTCCCACATCAATATGACCATCCAAGAGCTTCTTGTTTGTATGCCTTTACTCACTTTACCCCTTTCCCTGGTTAGTAATTCAGTTTTAGCAACTTCAAGTCACTCTGTACTACTCATTCCCTGACTTTGCTCTTTCTTGTCCCCACAAAACTCTTTAAAAATGGTCTTCACTGAGATTCTCAACTTCCTCGTCCTCCACTCACCCTCAACAATCGCCCACTCACTCACTCACTCACCCTCCACAGTCTCTATCAGGGCTGCTGCCCCCACCTTCAGCTGAAAGTGGGGCCAGTGAATGTCTAATACCTGGTCATCTGTGTTCATCTCAGGTGAACCCTTTGCATCCCTGACAGACCTATCTCTTTCTTAGTACTTTTCTCCTAGGTTTTAAGGCATTGTACTTGCTGGGTGGGTTTTTTTTTTTTTTCTTTCTGTTTGAACTTTCTTCTCCTAGGTCTTCATAATGCTGCCCCTCCCTATGGATTTATCTTCCACGCAGAGGTCTTCCCAGTCCTGCACCATTCTACCCAAAACGGCTCTCTTTAGCACTTGGCCTCAATTTCTAAATATTTTTAATTATTAATATCACTATCCATGTCCAAGATTCTTATATACGTAAATATATGTGTATGTGTATATATGTATATATAAAAACATTTCATGGAGTAGTTTGTAACAAATTCCACATTTGATAATAATGAAAACTGGTATTTATTAAAGACCTACTATGTGCTAATTATTGCCATAAACTATTTTTATGCATTAACTCATTTTCATATTTATTGTAACACAATCAAGTAGGAACTATTATCTCCTTTTGACATATGTGGAAACTGAGATACAGAGTGGTTAAATAACTTGTCCTTGGTTTCAAGACCAAGCAGAGTGAGGATACTGAACTGCCCATTGTGATGCAGAGATTTGTGGTAGAAATCACCAAGGTAAAAACCACCAAATTAATATGCTTCCCCATGCATTACCAGAGCACAAAGAAAGATGTGGTGAGACAGAGCATCCTCAATGACACCAGCTGGAATGGAGTAACATTTTTGCTTCCTATGAAGCATTGAGAATGTGAAGGTATGGCTTTGTGATGGCTGAAGGAGTCTTACACCATACACTCATATCATTTTGCATTGAGTGTGGCTAGCAGAGCTTCAAATGATACAGAAATGCATTGTGAGCCTTGTCTAAATCTTAGAGTAAGAATGTAAATGTCTGAAAGTTGTAACTTACAGATAACAAGATATATTAATTTACTCTTTAAACAATCAGTAATCTGGATGAACTAGAATTAGTTCCTAATTAAAAGAAGGAAGATGAGCTGGCCCCTGTTTCCTTCCCTTGGACTCTCCGTTGTTGATGCCTCTATCTTTGCAAACTCCTGGCAGGAGAAAGCAGGTTTGAGTGCATTTTTGCAGCTGGAGACAGCAGGTGTTTCCCACCTGTGTGGTTCTGTCTTCTGGGCTGAACTTTGCCTTCCTTCCAGAGTCCCCAGCACACTCTCCCAGCTCATTAGCACTCTTGTCAACTGTTGGTCTGTTGCTGGCAAGCCTGAGTCAACCTGAGTGAAAGCCAGCTGCATAGAACCCTTGAAATTGCATCTAACCTGTTCTTAACACATCCTATATTTGCCTGTCTTAAGATATCCTCATCTCTTGTGTGACTTTGCCAAAAGGGAGACCAAAAACTCAGTGGATGTCATATGTAAATGATTTCATTTGTAGCGCACACACAAAAATGTTTATAATATTTTTTTTGGAAGGGGACAGTTAAGAAAGGCAGACATTTAATGCCAAAGGATGAAAAGTCTTTACTGTTCAACAAGAATAGACCCTGGGGACCCTCAAGTTCCAACAGAGCAGTAAATTCAGTCCATGTGGCTATGCAAAGGGTAATTTTATATCACTAGATTATAAATCAAATGTTGGAGGGAGGAGCTGTTCATTAATTGCCTAAAATGCCCCTTTAGTCTGTACTTTCTTCCCATTCCTACAGTTACTCCCTTTTTATGGGCCTTATAATCCATCCTTGAGTCATCTTTTTCAATCTCAATGTTCCTACCAAGCACCTGGAGCTCTGGAAAACCTAGATTCTAACTTGGTGAGTGGGGAATGGGGCCTGAGATTGCACATCTCTGACCAACTCCCAGGGGATGCCCAAGCTGCTGCCATCAGATCACACATTGCATCGCAGAACTCTAGGACAGCCCTTCTCAAACCACAGCTTGTACCCAAATTCCCTGGGGATTAGTTAAAGTACAGATTTCTAGACTGGTTGTGTACCACAGTGGTAAAGTACATGCTTCACATACCCAAGGCCCTGCATTCAATTCTCAGAATCCAAAACAAATCAAAAAACAACAAACGAACAAACAAAAGTCCTCACATATTTCTAGGTCTGATGACAAGAGATTCATATTCAGTAGATGTTAGAAGAGGCTCATTTGTCACAGGTTCCCAGGTGATGCTGCTGCTGCTGGTCTGGGATCCATTCTTTGAGATCCATCATGCTAGACATTTGTAGTAGCTTCCGACTTATTTCTGCCACCTCTACTTGTTTATGTTATTTATTTATATCACTGTCACCAGAATTATTCCTTGAAATTGTAAAAGTGATGATTTTCACAGGCTTTCTTGTTTATGAAACGGGTAATGTTTCTTGGTGCAGCATTGAATACATTTCTAGGCTCTTTGGCAGCTGTGTTAGTCAGCTTTTCGTCATGGTGACCAAAATACCTGACAAGAACAACTTAGAGGAGGAAAAGTTTATTTTGGCTCATGGTCCATGGTCAGCTGCGTCCACTGCTCTGGGCCCAGGGTGAGGCAGAACATGGTGTAAGGGAGGAATCTTGTTCTGTTCATGGCAGCCAGGAAGCAGAGAGGAGAAGGGGGAGGGGCAAAAGGGAAGAGGAAGCCCTCCAGTGACCTACCTCCTCTAGCCATGCCCCACCTGCCTATAGTTACTATCCAATTAGTTCATTCAAACCAGGATGGACTAATTGAGTTACAGCTCTCATAAACCAACCATTTCTCCTCTGAACGTTTCTGAACTATCAAATGCGATTAATGGGAGACACCTTATATACAAATCATAGCAGTGACCTGCCTCTATATCTACCTTAATGATAATTATGAGATATACTTCACATATCTGATTTATCAGTCCTTAAATGATTCCTTATTTCTTGGACTTATTCAGATTATAGGAGCATTTTTTTGAGAATGTGGAAACATAACCATACAATGATAGTCACAAAAGTTTTAGAAATCTGTAACTAATATTTAATACCAATTATAAAGTTGTCATGCTGTATATGAGGATCCTGCTATCAAGTCCCAAGTCCAGTGTCTTGAGAGCTTTCCAGTGTCACCCAGGAGAAGCTGCTCCATGATGCTGTGACCTAAGCTGCACTTTGCTCTGCCCTAGTTTTGTTGAGTCTCTTCTATGAGACTCCATGCTATTTTCTTGCAGGCTGCTAGATGCAAGGGTTATTTGTTGTTGCCAAAGTTTGTTTTGTTGTGGGGCTCTTGATCCTAATTCTTTTTCACTGAATCTGCAAATACTCCAAGTGCAGTCCATAAAGAGCCTTGACTTCTCTCCAGAATGCACTGCCAGATGCTTGCTTCCAGCTTTACTAACCAACCTGAGAGAGGGATTTTGTGGGTTTGTTTGGTCTTGCAGTTTGGAGCCAACTGAGCACCATGTCCCTAGTCCACCTTCTTTATTGCTTGCAAGTATAAAAAGGGAACATTTTATTCCACTCCCTTGGGTGGGAACAATCACTCTATTTATGGGGTCTTAGCTAAAATTAGATTTCTCTACTGCATGATTCTCTGGCTTTATCTATATACAACCATGTCTTTTATTATATTGCTATTTCATGTTTAGGTTCTTCTAGTCTTCTGGTGGTGTTTGAGCCTTTGTAGCCTCAGTCTTCCTTTCCAGGTTCACCTTCTAGCACTGTGGCACATGTACTCCAGCCATCCTCAGAGAAGTCAGAAACCCTTACATCTTGCCTCCTGCCTTCTTTCCTTTCTTCCTTCCTTCCCTCTTGCATTAGTCAGGGGGTTCCAGAGAAACAAAAATATACCCCACCACATACACATGTATTACAAGAGGGGATTTATTAGGTTGGCTTACATGATTAGACGCTGAATAGCTCCATAATGGCCACCTGCAGGCTGGAGGGAGACTGGGGAAACCAATAGCTGCTCAATATCAGAAGCTAGAAGTCTCAGAATAAGAGGAACCAAGAATTGAACTTGGAACTGTAGTCCAAGTTCAATGCAGAAGACCTGGAAGCCCCTGGAGAGTCACTGGTGCAAGTTTATTTGCAAAAGCTGAGGAATCTGGAGTCAGATGTCCACTGGCAATGTCAGCACCAAAACCTGCACTTGCTCGAGAAGAATGGATTGTGCATGTGTGTGCTTGCCTCCCACTTGCACTGTTCCAGCTGGGCCCCTGCCTATTGGATGGTGCCACCCCGTTCATAGCAGGTCATCATTTAGTTTTCTGACCTTATACGAATCATTTCTGGGAACACCTTCCCAAAACATCCAGAGGCATATTTTATCAACTTTCTATGTGTCTCTCAGTAACATTGAAAACCAAAATTAAGCATCACATCTCTTCTGCACTGTATCCTCTCCTGGTATGTGATCCTAACTAAGTTAAGCCCACACATGCAGGACTCTTCAGATCTTAAACTAAATCTTGTTAAGCCCAATGAAAATCAGGTGCTTTGTCCTCAAATACAGTTGACCTAACTCATTTCAGTTTTTCTTTGGTCTGGTTTCATAGGAATGTTGTGAGGGAGAGGGGAGGTATTTGCTGCAGGCAAATGTTGGAACATTTAGGACAGTTAAGGGAAGAAGGGACCTAAAGCCTGGTAAAAGTTGCACTTGGCATATTGAAAGGAATTTTTGCTCCTTTAATGATCTTTGTTTTCTTTTTGTAAGTTGATCTAAAGCAATTAAAAACAGAAAACTGTTCTACCCAAACTGACCATTATTTTTTACATACTTGGTACATTGTATACTCACCATATTTTGAGAGATTTTGAAAAGTGAAGAAACCTCAAAACTGCCAAAATCTGCTCTTCTTTCACTCATCAGAGTGCCTTAGTAGGACAAATGAAATAACTTGTCTGTGTTGTTCTGGGTCTTCTTCTGTATTGACATCCATGCATTTAAAGGATTTGAGATAGGTTGCAGTTGGAAACTTGGGTTTCTCTTATTATTTATTTCCCTTTGTGTTTTCACCCATCTATACCATTGACTGATACTATATATTGCCCAGGCACTGGGGTGTAGGTTAACATGGCTTTAGTATGTACAAGGCCCTATGTTCAATCCCTAGCACCAAATAAATAAAAAAATGGATATTATGGTCTTTATGTTTTAGAACTTTGATATTTTTAGAGAATTCTACTTAAATGACACCCAGCCTAAACGAGAGCCAAAAATCCATCAGCATGATATTTAAAAAGAGTTGATGGTTGGGCTGGGGGTATAGTTGGTAGAGTGCTTCTTGCATGTACAAGGCCCTAGCACCACATTAAAAAAAAAAAAATCTTCCCCTGGGGTGGACTCAGCAACACATTGAAGGCAATAAATGAAGAAAAAAAAATTAAAAAACAAAAAGAATACATAAGAACTAAAAAAAAAAAAAAGAGTCGATGGCTGATGAAACAACATATTGGAAGTCACAACCCCCTTCTTCGGAGCTATGAAATTGAAAGCCTGCAGTCAAGATGATGAGTTGCCTAACCAGACCCCTTTCTGGGTCAGTATAGTGTCTTCTCCATATTACAGGTGCTGTCCTCTAACTACTAGGTGTCAGTAGCATGCACCAGGGTAACAACCAAAATGTGCCAGACTTTGCCAAATGTCTAGGGCTGTGGAAGGAGAAAGGGAGGAAGGGAGAAATGGGTAGCAAGATCCACCACCTCTTCAGATCCACTGGTCTGTAGGGAACCTGTGAAAATCTTAAATCCCTAAGACTTACTCAAAAAGAGAGTAGAAATACTCTGCAAATTGAACATGACTTTCTTTTCCTATCACCAGTTTCCCTTTTCCCTATTTTTAGTCCCAAATTTTCATCCATGTATTCTGCAAGCATCTAAGATGGCAGAAGAGTGAAAGGAGTCATGGTTTGTACTTTGAAGAGTCCAATAAGGCTGGAAATGGTCCTGGCATAAATTAGGGAAGTCAAAGATATCCCTTGTTTATGTGAGATCCTGGCAAGATACAAAATGTTAATGCATGCTAGGCAGGTGCTATACTACTGAGACACAAAATTTAAAAAAAATTAAATAAAACTTATTGAATATAACATCATGACTTTATAATGATAGAAAGAGTAAGGATGTTTGAAATGTGACCCCCAGACCACAAGCCCAACTAAACTAATTTTATCCTTTTCCTCTGAACATATTGCTCCCTTCCATATTCTTCCCCTCAGTGGCATGGGGTGCCTGCCCATGCCACTCCATCCTTCATAGCTACACCTGATGGAAAGCCCACCCAGGATCAATATAATTAAGCAAAGCTGATTTCAAAGGCTTGAATCATTAATTGCTGTGATTCTGACATTTAAGAATGTTATGTTGACCTTGGTCTAGTTCAGTCACAAGAAGTCAATGAAGGAGAAGTGCACCACAGCAAGGCCCTTAACTTAATAAAGATTTAATTTATAGTGTTTCCTAACAGTCTCTTCTTTTGAGGTAGCATAGCCCCTTAGGTACCTTTTTTATTATCTGAACTATTAAATACACATCTTCTTTGTTTTGTATTTTGTTGTTTTTGTTCATCAAGGCAGTGACAAGTAAAATTCTGTCCACAGAACATTTTATGTACTTTAAAACAAATATTCACTTTTCAATGAGCCTTTAAATACACCCACTGACATTGAAGGTGAAAAATCTTATATTGTCTCAGAAGATCAAACAGCATTCAGCAGTGGGCCATGAAATCCCAAAGGCCACAGTTCTGTCCCTGGAAGACTGTCTCCATCCAAAAGACAGTTTCCTTTCTTTCCAGAAAAGAACCAAAGAGACAGGAATCACCTGACAGTGAACACAGAAAGTAAACACACAGCTCCGTGACATGGAGGACATGGAACCCCATGGAAAGCTGACTGGCTCAAGAGACAGAAGGATGTAGAATTCTGAGAGAAATGGGTATTGTTAAGCATTTGTGGGGTGGAAGAGAGACACCATAAACAAAGCCAAGTGCTAAATATAGCAACTATGGAAATAAGTAGCCCAGGCTCCCAGGATAGTCCCTATCTTTGATGCTAAGCAGCTAAGCAGCCCCAAACAGGTTCCTGTGTAAAGCTATAAACAGGAAAGGATTAAGAATATGCTGATTGAAAGAAACAAATGTGTTTTACCTCTGGATTTTGCTATTTATATAATAAAACACAAGAATGTCAGAGCAAGTATTTCGTATAATTAAAGTTCTCCAGTTTAGGGGCTGGGGAGTAGCTCAATGGCAGAGCTCTTGCCTAGCACCTGTGAAGCCCTGGGTTTGATCCGTAGCATCACATAAGAAATAAAATAAAGGCACGCTGTCCATCTACAACTACAGGAAAAAAAAAAGATTTTTAAAAGAATTTTTCTCCAGTTTATGGTGGGGGAAAAATGACATATGGATCATTGACTTGAAATGTCGATTTCACAATCTTTTGAGAAGGGATTTTTAAAAACAGTAGATGTTTTGTTGTAAAAATGCTAGTTCACTAGGACCAAAAATTGAATACTTAGGATCTGTATGTGTGATACTACAAAAAAACTAAAAACAGAAGTCAAAAAAGATTGAAAGAAATTGGGAGATATCTCACATTTATGGGTAGGAAAGTTTAATATAAAGATGTCAGTTCTTCCCAATTAAACTGTAGATTCAACAGAATACCAACCAAATCCCAGCAAAATTTGTTTTCAGTGTTCACATACTTGCTTTAAAATTTATGATAATTGATGATGCCAAAAAACGGAGAAGAGCCAACATAATGCCATAATGAAAGAACAAGTTGGAGGAACCACATTATCTGATTTTAAAACGTGGTATACAATTGAAGTAATTCAGAAAGTTTGGTGGTATTAGGAAAGGAACATACATGTAGATCAGAAGAGCAAAATAGAAAGCTCCAAACCAGACATCTGTAGGTACAGTTAACAGATTTGTTTCTACAAAGATTTAACAAAAATTCAATGCAGAAGGTGCAGTCTTTTCACACATAGTTCGGAGCAAATTGGTATCTATATGAGACATAGAGCTCATACCTTACACAAAATATTAACTCAAGTCATGATTAAAATGAGTCTTAGACATACATGTAAAATGCAAACCACTAAAACTTCTAATAAAAAATAATTTTTTTGTGTGTGATCTTGGATTCATAGATGAGTTTCTAAATACAACAACAAAAGTATGATCCATGAAAGAAAAAATTGATAAATTAGACTTCACTGAAATTAAAAGCTTGTGTTATACAAAATACATCATTAAAGGAATCATGGAAAAGACACAGACCAGGAGAAAGATATTAAAAAATCATTTTTCTCATAAATAATTGCATCCAGAATATACAAAGAACACTCAAAATCCAACAATAATAAAACAGCCAATTAATTAAAAACTTGGCAAAATGTCTGAGCAGATATCTCAAAAAGAAAATAAGCAGAATGAAAATACACATATGAAAAAAGTGTTCAATATCATTTGTCATCGGGAAATGCGAATTAACACCCCAGTGAAATATCACTACACCATCCAAATGAGAAAAAAAGGACAATACCAATGTCTGGCAAGAATACACAGCAATAGTATCTCATTTTCACTAGGGGAAATGCAAAATGGTATAATTATTTTCAAAGAGAGTTTGACCATTTCTTATAAAACTAAACATAATCTTGCCATGTGATCTCACAATTGTGTTCCTGGGTATTTATCCAATTATTTGAAAATTTATGTCCACATAAAATCTTGCAATTCAAGTATTTGCTTTAACCTTGCTTTAAAATTTATGATAATTGATGATGCAAAAAAACGGAGAAGAGCCAACATAATACCATAATGGAAGAACAAAGGAGGAGGAACCATATCATCTGATTTTAAAACTTGCTATACAATTGAATTAATTCAGAAAGTTTGGGGGATATTATTATTCATAATATCCCAAAACTATGAACAACCATAGTGTGTTTCAATAGGTGAATGGATAAACAGATTATGGTTTATATAGTGGAATGCTGTTGAGTGATAAAAAAGAATTAGCTCTCAAACCATGCAGATCCATGAATGAACCTCAAATGCATATTTCTAAGTGAAATAAGTCAGTCTGGAAAGGCTATATCTTATATGATTCCATTTGTATTACATTCTGAAAGAAGCAAAGCCACAGAAATGGTAGAGATCAGTTGTTACTAGGTAATAGGGATATGGGGGGAAATTGAAAAGGTGAAGCACAAGAGATACTTTCAAGATGCTGAACTATGCTGCATGACATTGAAATTGTAGACAACAAATACTCTACATTTATAAAAATCCATAGAACTTTGAAGCACCAATAATGAACCTTAGTGTATTCAGTTAAAGAAAATCTTTTAGGATGTCAAAGAAATTCCAAGATGAAATGCAGATTGTGTTCAAAGAATGAACTTTATCACAAATGTATGAAACAATTTTGCTGAAGGGAGTTGGGGAGAAAGTTACTGACTTAGGTAAATTGGAAATCTATGGAATCTATGAAACTAAAGCAAACAGAACTGGCTCTAGTGAATAAAGTTGTTTCCCATGGAGGCATGGGTTAACAATCTAATACCCCTGTACTTACATACTGGAATTGAATAATTAGGCAGTTGGTAGAAGTGCGATTTCTCCTTGCTGAAGTCGGGGGTGTTTTGAGCAAGGGAAGGAGGCTAAAATGATTCATGTGGTCATGGACTACAGTTGTAGACATCACTGTGAACTCATTTGTTTTAATACAGATGCAGATGGATAAATATAAAAATAGCTATAGGGGTATGTGAGTATAGGTTCAAATATAAAACAATTTCCACTGAGAGAACCTAGCAGCAATAACACATCAATGTCTATGAGCACACTTCCCTTGAACTAGGTTTCTAATACTACTCTTTAAGGAAAAAATGGCTGATTCTTAATTGAGGAAGGAATCTGTAGCATCTAACTGTGTCCGGAAATAAGTACTCAAAGAACACAACAATGAAGGCATGTCAAAGGGACAGGAAGCCAACTCCAAGAGCTCTCAATGGTGAAAACTGAAACAACTTAAGCAACAAATTGAATAATGTAATATTGGATTATAGCCCTAGGTAAAAAATAAGTATCCATAAGACCATAATATTGTTAATCAATGAACGAATAAACAAATAATTTGAAAGAAAAATAATTCCTTCATACAGAAGAGTTCAAAATAACTGATGTACCTAGTGCCTTTCAGCGTGGTGAAGTGTAACTGCCATCTGCTCAGGAGAGCTTTGCAAAGAACGACCTTTCAGAAAACAGACCCTGGAAAGTGGAGATATAAAGAGCAGCTCTACTGAGCAGAAGCTGGACAGTCACTACCTGAGCCAGGGGGTCAAGGGAGAATATCATCAGTATTAAGTCAGGCTGATAGTATGTGCCTTTGATAGGATGGGAATGGGATGCAAGTAGCACTTTGGGAGCTGGGGGTGTAGCTCAGGAGTAGAGTGCTTGCCTAGCAGGTGTAAGGCTGTGTTTTCATCCCTAGTGTCCAAAAAAAGTGGTGGCGGGGGGATAACAGTTTATATCTAGTTTCTCTTCCCAAACCCATAACCTCAGTCTAATCATGATAAAAACACCATCTCTCCAAAATACCTGACCAAGCCCTCGTCAAAGTTGTCAAGGCTATCAAAATCAGAGAAAAACCAAGCAATACTCACAATACAGAAAACCTAGCAAGATCTGAGAGCTAAATGTAATATGGCACCCTGGATGGGATCGTGGCCCAAAATAAAGGACAATAGGTCAATTTAAAGATATATGAATAAAGGACACACCTTAGTTAATATAAAGTATCAATGCTGGTTTATGAATTGTATCAAATATACCAATGTATGATGTTAACTTTGAGGTCAAGTGTGGGTGTGTAACATAAATTCTCTGTACAACTTCTGTGTAAATCTAAAATCATTCCAAATTGAAGCATTCTACCTATTTTTGAAAGGACCAAGGTTGAAAGTTGGATGGTGGTTGTCAAGGGCTAGGAGTAGAGAGCGGTTAATGGAAAGTTATTGTTTAATTCATGTAGAATTTTGGTTTGATAGGAAGGAAAAAAGTTCCTGAGATGGATGTAATGATGGGCACACAGTGGAGGGAATGTATTGAATGCCACTGATTTGTGTATTTGCAACTGATTAAAATGGCAAATTGTATGCTACATATATTTTATCACAATAAAAATACTCCAACCCCTCCTAAGACATAGAAAATTAGAGAAGAGAAACATCAGAAGGACTGGAAACAACATTTAAAAATAGAAAACAGAGAAAGCAGTAGGTCGGAAGGCAAGATGGATAAAATCCACAGGGGAAAATACTCCCATCACTAGATCATCAGGGGAAAAAAAAACACCTGCTATGGACCAACAAAATAGTGCCCAGGGAATACACTCCATATTCTTCACTTTTAGATTTTATACCACCCTTTCCCCCAAATCCAATGCAGAAGGCAAGGAAAACAAATTTAGTTAGTAAACTAAATTTGGTATCGAACAGAGAGACAGAACAAAAAGTGGAGTCCCTGATGTACTTTGGCCTCAGATATTGGCCCTCTGGGAAGGGGATGGAGAGAGTAACCAGATGTTGTATTTATGAACTGTCACTCAGGATCCAGGCATTGCACTATCTCTATTTTATACATTGTTGTAATCCTTACAGCAGTGTTAGATACCAGGACCATTATTTCTCACTTTAGAGGTGGCATTTGAGATCATCCTTTCCAATCACTGGCTAGCATTAATTAGTGACACTGAAAATTCCCATCCACATTAGGAATAGAGCTGAATTTTTCAGGGAGACCGTAACTAAGTGAACTTAGCTGATCCTATTTATGTTAGAGGATGCTTGCTATAAATCAAATGGTTTTCTGTCTACCAAGTCAGGAAAATGAGTTAGCAAGGCGTGTGGTCTCTGTCCTACAATGGAACTCTACATTGTTCAGCTCACTAGCTGTGGGATCTTGAGTTATTTTACATTGAGGGGACTTATTTTCACCCTCTAAACAATGGGGATAAAATTTATTCTTTGCTTATAACATCCCCCCTCGCCCCCCCCCCCGCATCCTTCCTTCCTTTCTTCTTCCTCTTTTTCTTTGTCATTCAGGATTAAACCCAGAGGTGCTTTACCACTGAGATACATCCCCACTCAACCCCTCACTTTTTTTTTTTTTTGTGAGATAGGGTTGAGCAAAGTTGCTGAGTGTTGAGTGTCTCACTAAGTTGCTAAGGCTGGTCTCAAACTTGTGATCACTCGCCTCCACCTCCCTTGTTTCTGAAATTACAGGCATGCAACAGCATCCCCAGCTGTTATTTTTCATGTTATTATGCCTATTATATTTTTAATAACCTGAAATAATAGTATTCGTTCCTTCAAAAAAAGGGTCATAAATTGGGTAGGGGTGTGCCTCAGTGGTACATTGCATATCTATGATGAATACATAAAGCCCTGGTTTTGATCCCAAGCACCAAAAAAGGGGGTGGGGGGACGAGTATCATATAAGCTCTGTATTAATTGAAGTATCCTAGGTTCTATAAAAAAAAATAAACTCCAGGATTTCAGTGGCTTAACACAATCAAAAGTATTTCTAATTAACTCAGGAGTCCAGTGTGGATGATTTTTATATAAAGTTGGCTTTCTTCTACTGATGATTCAGGTAGGTTCTGTTTAAACTAGTAGCTCCAATAACCCTCAGGGTCTCTTTGTCCTCTATATACAGGAGGAAGAGGAAAGAAGGCTAGAAAGGACTCTCTCTCTCTCTTTCATTCATGTTCCATTTGTGAGAACCATTCACATACCGTCCATAAATGCCAGGGCTGTCATGAAATATGGATCATGATAGGGAAATTATTTCCCTATAGTTCTCTATAGTATATACAGCAAAGTGCACGTTTGGGCAGAGAGTGGGTCACTTCCACTAAGCTCTGCACAGGCTTGCCAGTTGTGAACCATGAAAACCCACTCACCTGTTTGAGGACATCATAATAAGGCCTAATTCAATGGTTACCAAGTGTAATAATGACAGTTAATCCCTCAATTTTCTCTGACCTTTAAATGGTTTAATAATAATTCCATTGAAAAGTGATTTGAAATGACTTGGAAATGCTTAATATATGATTGAGATAACATTAAAAAAAATCGCTGGAGTTCCAGCATTAAGTGACCTTTAATGTAACAATGAGGCTCTTCACATTATATTTTTTCTTAACTTTCTTTCTTTATTTATTGGTATTAAAGATTGAGTCCAGTGATGCTTTATGATTGACCTACATACCCAGTTCCCCAGTTCTATTTATTTATTTATGTTTAGAGATAGGATCTCACTAAGTCACTGGAGGCTGGCCTCAAACTTGCAATACTCCTACTTCAGCCCCACAAGTCTCTGATATCACATGTGTACCCTACCATGACTGGTGTTTCTTCTTAAATTTAAAGTGAGATTTGCATGCCAGGTGTGGTGGTATATGTCTATAACCCCCAGCTACTCAGGCAGCTGACTCAGATTCCAGGACAGGTTGAGCAACTTAGATCCTTTCTCAAAATTAAAAAAAAAAAAAAAAAGAAAGAAAGAAAAGAAAAAAGAAAGAAAAGATAAAAAGGACTGGGAATGTAGCTCAGCGATAGATCTCTTGCTGAGTATGCCTAAGACCATGGGGTTGACAACCTGGACCACAAAAAATAAAAATGAAAAAGACTTGCAGAAGGGATATGATATACCATGAGACTCTCTTATATATGCAGTTTATTCTTTGTATTTACACTTTATCTTTCTCTTTCTCTCATTCTCTCTTGCTCTTCCTTAGGTTTATCAATTTTTAGTTACATATTTTGTTTAAAAATAACATCTGATCATTGTATTCATCAAGTATTTTACTTAAATAGGATGACATGCTTTTGTCCAAGTGTTTTCAAGAAAATATGAGTGTTTAAATGTAAGGGAATTACTAAGAACAAGAAACCTTGGTATAGCCACATGATATTTGTTACTAGTCTTCAAGAGTTGCTTCCAGAGGTTCTCAAACTTCAGAGTATAAAGACTTACTTGTAGGTTTGTTAGAACATAGATCATTGGGTTCCACGCACTGTAGTTTTGGATACAGGAAGTCTCAGATGGGGGCCAGCAATTTGTGTTTCCCATTTGCAGATGATGCCAATACTGCTGCTGTAGGGACTCTATTTTGAGAACCACCTATTTGTCCATCAATTCACACCCCAAAACTTTAAGAAGAATGTTATCAAATCTATGCAGTTTCTTTGAGGTTGAACTATTTGATGTGCCCCAGGTTTTTAATAAAGAAAAAAAAAAAAGCCAAAAGACATACAGTGCTTAAGACTCAGGTTAATTTAATTCCATAATCATAAGGCAGAAGAGTACCAATTTTGGTACATGGAGACTTCTGTACTTAATTTTGACTGACCCACATAAAGCAAATGTGATTCATCTGACTTGTGATTGAAAACCCAAATTACCCAGGTTGTGAAATACAAAAGGTTTTTTTTTTTGTTTTTTTTTTTTTTTTTTTTTGATGAGGCCTAAACAGAGACAAAAGTGCTAGGAGTGACTGGGTCAAAGGTGCACAGGGGAATAATTTGCCCAAATATTCAGGAAAAGAACAAGAAAATCACAGCAACTTTAAAGAAAAACAAGTAGAATATTTCCACTGAATAAGAGTCCAAAGTCTGAGCTAAATGGCTTTAAAGTTTTTCCCCTAGGCATTTACTTTTTTTTTTTTTTTTAAGTACAGGGGAAGTAATTCTGAGTAAGATTTATTTTTCAGATTTACTTTCATCTGAGTAAGAAGAAATATATTGTGCAGAAATGAAAAAGTGATTTGTCCTCTTGGGTATTCAAAGCTTATGTTAAGGATTCATGAGTTATTTATTTAGAAAAATTATACACCCAGGGACAATGAAGCTGGTTAATACATAGGGTGCATAAGATATTATGAAATTCAGTTTTTCAAAACCCTAGAGATAAATAATCTATTCATAACATTGTAAATTGTGAAATTAACAAATAAATGTCAAAGTGGGGTCCTGTTTAGAAAGTCTTAGGTGGCCTGGAATGAACATACGGGTCTTACTTCAAAAGGTGAACAAGGATATTAATCAGTAGTGGATTCTTTGAGGAGATGATCTGACTTGAAAAGACATCTCACACAGCAGGAAGGTAATATTTCAGCAGCTGAAGAAGCCAGTGACAAATTCTTACCACTGTCTTGCCCTCGGTGAAAAATTCTAATACAGTTAATATTTTTTTTCTCAACTATATTTACACAGAAGTGTTATTATAAAAATGATCATGTTTTGATTTAAAGGAAGGAGAGGGTGAGAAGAAATTCTTCTCTGCACCCTGCCATTGGCAATTTTAAGAGAATGATTGTACTGTCAATTGCTTCTTTCTTCACTGCCCAATTTAATATTTCAGAAAAGTCATTCAAGGGCTGTTTTTCCCCCCCCATAGTTGTCTTGTTGGCACCCTTTTATGGTGTCACTGTGCTCAGAGTGCTCATCTGCTTTGACAAGGTGAAGGTCATGCCTAAGCAGAGGCAGAGACCCAAGGTCAAGTGCACCTCCGAGCACCCTTAGAGTGAGGTTTCAGGGGTCCACCTTGCTGCCGCGGCCACCATCATCAGTCAACCCTTCTGTGAGATGTGGCGGTGGGCGGGGGGGGGGCAGCCCTGTAGACCCTCTCTGTTCCTTTCCCTGGCTTATGCTATGTTTTCCATTGTACCCTGACTCTATCTACCCATGCGTCCTGGTGGGCACCAATAACATAAGCCAACCATGCCCCAGAGTTCCTCCTCCCTCCTTTCATTCCTTCTTTCCTAAATTTCTTTCCAAAAGTGTTTTTGGTATGTGTAACAGGAAAATATAAAACATAATAGAAGAAAATGCCAACTTCAGCATTTTTCTTTAATATTTTTGCATCGCTCCAAGAACTCATTTCACGCCTGCACCTTTTTCTTCAGGGTGAAAGTGCATTCAGTGTCTTTCATCTCTGTCACTTGTAGGTACATTCCCTTTCTTTAAGTCTGTCTCTCCCTTTTTTTCTCTTTTCCAAGTTTCCATGCTGTCACTTTTGAAAGGTCCCATGCTCCCCAATTTGTTGAAATACATGGCACTGTGTTGCCACTTCCCAAACTTTTTAGTGAAGGAAGCCAATGTAAGAATTGCTCAGAGAATTTCTCCTGAAGGTCAAGTAAAGGATGTGTTGAGAAAAGACAGATGTCTTGTATTAGTTGTTCTTGTTTGTTGTGTTTGGTCTCACTGTTCTGAAGCAGTGAATGCAGAAACACTAGGCCTTATAAAAGATGTTTTACACAATATCATTTCCTTTCTCATTGTTATGGAGGGCAAATGGGAAGCGTTTAGGCAATGACTCTGCAGTTCCCTATTCATAAATTGAAGAATTTCAACAAAATTATTAACTTCCTCCTCATAAGGACAAATTCACTGTCTGCTTCCCAAATCTATTCCTGCCTGACTCTGATAAACCTAAATTTCTACACATTTTCTTTAAACACTTCTGTTTTTAATTAACTTAAAGAAAGGTCATAAAAATACCCGCCTTTTCACATTAGCTACTAGAGTATTCCTATAAAATTTTAAGCCTCAATTTCATCTCTGTCTTTTAAATCTATGCCATCTGAGTAATTCCAAGATTCCTGGTGGGCAACTTTTCTGTAACAATTGTTCCATTCTTGAATTTTATCCTCAGCAAATATTTAGCTTGATTTCTTAAGGATTATTAGGTCTTTTCTTTTTTACTCTTTTTAGAATCTTTCCCTCTCAAAAACAGTAATTCTTTTTTTTTTGTATTTTTAAGTACAAATAATACTTGTATATATTTATAGGATGCAATGTCAAATTATATGGGTGTGTGTATTGCATTGGCTATGAAATATTTATCCTTATATTGCATATTAATCATCTCTGTGGTCAGAACATTTAAAATCTATTTTTAAACATTTTTTAAATACACAGTGACTCTAATTTCACAGTCTTCCCTGTGTTGGCTTTCAAATCTTCCCTCGTCCCACTATGAATCTCTGAAGTGTTTGTGAAAATGCCTAGAAAAAAAAATGTTATTTATATAAAGATTTTTAAAAATCATCTTCATTCATTTTAAGTAATGTTTTGATAAAATGATGGAATGAATAATTTTTATTCCTCTTTGGAATATAATTAGATATGTTCCCTTTTGGACAGATTTCTTTTTCTTTTTCTCTTTCTTTCTTTTCTTTTTTTTTTAAGGAAGGGAAGCCAGAATAGGTGGTGTAAAATGAATTGTATCTTTACCAAGAAGAAAGTAAAACACAGTATGAAAATATTTATTTTAGCTTTGAATATGACCAAAAATTAAGTCTGAATTGGAAATTATGAAAACTGATTCTTTTTATAGCTTTTAATTCTTTTTTAGTAAGAAATATTCCTCCTTTAAAATCAGACATTTTTAGATTGTGATGTGACAACACTTTTGAGAAAACTGTTTGCACATTCGATTAGCTGGTATGTATCTACATATCTATTTCACAGGAAATGGTCAAAATATTTTAAAATCTGGGTAAAGATAATACAAGGTAAAACAGAGTACAGTGACTAAGAATTCACAGCCCTAAAGAATGCTTGTTTAATGGGTATAGTACTAAAAATCCTGAAACACACAGAAATACATGTAAAGCCAAAGAAAATCATCAATAGAACAATGGAGTTGATTTTTTAAAATAGTATGTGTGTGATTCAAAACAGTTTTAACATATTTTCTATGTTGATTGTTTACACAATAATAGATCATGTTTTTGGAACAGAACCAAGGCAAACTTTTATATATAAGGGATTTAAGCAAGGACCCCCAGGAGAGAAGAGTGAGCCTGCAGGAAGCAGAACAGCAGAGGGAAGATCCAGACAAGGGGAGACCTTCAGGTGAAGTTCCAGCCTCAGCCTCACCAGCTAAGAGCTCCACAACATAAGTTACACCTGGGAGTTTGTTCTGCCCCAAAGCAGGTTGCTGGGCTTCCCTGCTTTTGAACCTGTCAGTCAACAGCTATGAGCATTCTCAGGGGAGATAGCCTTCCAAGTACATGGTGTCTGCACAGCTGGGTGAAATGGCTACAGGATGCCAAAGGGAGTCAAGTTGTTAGGAGTAAAGCAAACAGGCTCTGAGAAATAATAACTAACCAATAAAGAGCCAAATAGTGATCCAGTGAGCATCAACTGAGCTTTCTATAGGCACTTCAAGCAAATTTCCTGGATAATTAAAAAATGACCCTAGATTTAATCTACCTTATATAAATCATTTATAGTTCATGGTATGAATAGCTGGCCTCATTTCTTGTACTTGAATTAGCGTTGAGGTTAATGAACGTTGAGTCAAAAAGAGAGTTTTTCTTCTGGTAAACTTACAGAAGCTCACGAGGACCTTGGGGTTGATTTATTGATCAACTCAGTGAATGTTCTGGTCAGGAAGATTCATTAAACATCTTACTCCCTATTAGACTCCCAGATCCATAATGCACAAATTAGCATTGGAAAAATCTCAACCGGATTCTCATCTTGCCAGAAAGGCAAAAGTGATCTTAAGAAGCAAGTCTTTGGAAAGAAAAGAAAAATTGCACATATTATCTACTTAAAATATCTTATTTTGGAAACTAGATTAACTCCCTGCACATTCAGAATGTCATATAAGATGAAAAGTTGATCTGAAGCTTGTGGTTGCTGGAACACAGAGAAAGCCTTAGGAACAGGAAAATTAGTTGTATATTTTGGAATAAATAACTTAAGAAGAAAAATGAGGCTATCTATACAAAGTGGCTACTAAGGTAAGGCGAGGATAAATGCCAATTATGTATGCTTTCAAAATTCAGAAATCACCCCATACCATGACTTAGTGAGTAAAGAAAAAAGAGATTACATTGGTTGCCAGCAAAGGGTTGATTTGGAACATCTGGAAATGGGCCAGGTTTGCTTAGAACTTCTCCTTGATTCTGCTTGGCCTCCAAGGGCCCAATTTGGAAATTGCTGCTTTAATTAGTATTGGTGCTTCAGATAAACATACTGGTCTAAAGAAGACCTTTCTTGAACGAGTTGATTAGTAGTTCTCTCGTTGTTCATAGAACTCTGATGTAGTTATTTTGTAAATGGATCTAGGTGGCCTGTACAACTATCCCCATATCTTATAACTCCTACTCCTGGTTAATGAATCTTCTTTGTAGGCAGCTTCATCTTTATTTACGATCTAGGGCAGAGGTTCTCAAAGTTCAGATTCCATCTGAATCACACTGAAGCTTATTAAAAAAAAAAAAAAAAAAAAAGCAGATGTGTGAGCCCTACCCCAAATGTTCTGAATCAATGGATCTAGGGTAGCAACAGAGGATTTGCATTTTTCTCATGTTTCAAGTGATGTTGATGTCATTGGCAAAGGGGCCGCACTTTGAGAACCACTGGAGAAATAAGGGAATTCAAGTCCTCAAAGCAGTAAAGTAGTATATCCAAATATTATATTAAGGTAGGACTTTGGGAATAGGAGCAGCTTGCTCTGCCAGATGAAAACACTTGACTGCCTGTTCAGCCATAGTGAAATAGGTATAGACCAGAGATAGTATCTTAGATGACTCAAAGGGACAATCTGGCTACAATTAAATCATCTGGACTTTTCAAGTGGAAACAGCTTTGTTTTCCTGATGAATCTATATCATTTCCATATTTCTTTTCAAAAGACCTTTTATGGAAATTAGATTCTTTGCTCACCCAAAATATTCATGAAGATGGTTTTCAGCACTTATGAAACTATTTGCAAAATGATGGATGCTATTTCTAGTTAATCTGATTAGTCTAAAATGAGGACTTTTGCTTAGCACAGACAGTAATAGAAAATTGTGAGAATGGATCTTATCATAGTTGAGATCATTTCAATGAAAACTCTAGTCCTTAAAAAACATGGTGTCATCTGTGCTCCAAAGTGTTAATCCCTCCATGACATGGTAGGTAATAAATTAGAATTAGTAAAATAAAATATACTGTTCACAAAGATCTAATATATTCCTGATTTTATCCAACTTTAGAATACATGTAGATATACCACAGCGATTATGGAGTTTTTTTTTTTCTCAGTTTTTTATAATGTCAACCAAAAAGGGTAAAAGTGAAATAATTACTATCATGTTAAATGTCACCTGGCTTACATTCATCATTTTGAAAAATTGCCAAAATATATTTTTTATTTTATTTTTCTAGTTTATTCATGTATTCTAATTTGTTATATGTGAGAGTAGAATGCGTTTCCATTCATAGTACACATATAGAGCACAATGTTTCTTGTCTCTGATTGTACACAAAGTAGAATCACACCATTCGTGTCTTCTCCTTTCCCTTTCCTCCCCTTTCCCTATCTAAAGTTCCTCCATTCCTCCAATGCTCCCCCACCCCCATTGTGGATCAGCATTCATTTACTGAAAATGCCATGATTTTATTCTTTTTTAATGCTGAATAATATTCCATTGTGTATATACGCCACATTTCTTTATCCATTCATCTACTGAAGGGCATCTAGGTTGGTTCTACAATTTAGCTATTATGAATCATGCTGCTATAAACATTGATGTGGCTGTGTCACTGTATTATTTTTTTTTTAACTCTTTGGGTATAAACCTAGGAATGGGATAGCTGAGTCAAATGGTGGTTCCATTTCAAGTTTTCCAAGGAATCTCTATACTGATTTTCCAACTTTCTTAATAAAACTCCCATAGCTCAGGAAATAAAATCAAGAATCCATAAATAAATGGATTCAAACTAAAATGCTGCTTCTTAGCAAAAGAAATAAATAGAGAGCCTACAGAATGGGAGCAAATTTTTACTACACGCACATCAGATACAGCACTAATCTCCAGGATATATAAAGAGAACTCTAAAATCTTAACCCCCAAAATAAACAAATAACTCAATCAATAAATGGGCCAATGAGCCAAAATATATTTTTTAATATAATGTGTTCCAGGATCTACGAAGCATGTATGGCAGTATTCCCTCTCAGAGTCATAGATACATCCCTTTAGCCTATAAATGGTCAGGTTTTATTAATTTTATGTCTTAATAAAGTTTTGGTAGTGAGGATATAGTTTATGTTTTGCTGCATTTAGCATATATGAGTATATAAAAATTCCTCAGGTTTCTAAAAAAAGAAATAAGGAGAAAATTTGGCCATTGAACAATGCGGGTCTAAATTATCCCACCTGCTAATTTACAAAGAACACACTTCGTAAATAAGTGCTGTTATATTTCACATTGCTTGTGCCGACATAGCCTCTGAAAAGTAGTGTTTCATTCTTCTTATTTATTATTTTATTTTTTGTCCATGAACAAAGACTGAAGTGGGTTTTCTTTTCCTTTTAATTGCTCAATACTCCTGGTGCATTATCAGTATTGAAAAATAATTTAAGAAAAAAATTAATTTGCAGATATATGGATTCTTTTTTTGACCTGTACCCCATCTCAGTGATCTTGGGCAATTGAAATATTTGCTCTGGGACTTGGCTTCTTCATTTGTGATCTGTTTCAGCTTTATAAGGCTTGGATTCTGTTATTGTAATTGTTTCTAGATGGTTGTATTCAATAATGGTGATGGCATTGCAATCAGTTGTGTGCTTGGTAGGTTCTCAAGATATGTAAATTCATCCACATTCCTTTTTTTAATTAAATGCATTAGAACTTAAAAATAATGGAAGTAGTGTATTAGTCAACTATTGCTTAAATACAAATTACTACAAACTTGGTAGCTTAAAACAGCAAACATTTATTATGCTACAGAGGGTCATAGTCTCATCTTCTTAGGGTTTCTTAAATTTGCAATGAAATTGTCTTTGGGATTGTGTGCTTACCTGGTGTTTTAGTTTATGAGAGATTTCAGATCCTTGCTGGAATTCACTTCCATGAATTCTAGGGCTGAGACTCTTATCACATACAGACCTTCTTTTTGTTGTTGTTGTTTTGCTTTGTTTTTGTTTTTGGTAGTGGGTAGTGACCCCAAGGGTGCTTTACTACTGAAAGACATCCCCAGTTTTTGTTTTGTTTTGTTTTTTAAATCTTGAGACAGGGTTGTCTAGGGCCTCACTGGGTTGCTGAGATTTTTTTTTTTAATTATTATTGGTCGTTCAAAACATTACACAGCTTTTGACATATCATATTTCATACATTTGATTCAAGTGGGTTATGAACTCCCATTTTTACCCCGTATACAGATTGCAGAATCACTGTGAACTTGTGATCCTTCTGCCTCAGCCTCAAAAGTTACTGAGATGATAGACATATACCACAGAAGACTCAGGCCTTCCTTTTCTTAAATAGTATACTATAAATCTATCAGATTAGCGTCTTTGCTGCTTCTAGGTCCTTTTCACAAAGACTTACTCAGGATGTGTCTCTCTTGGTTACCTGAAAAATCATTTCCCATTTGCCATATTACCTAACATAATCATAGGACCCATAGCCCATCACCTCTGCCATATGATGTTAGTTGGAAACAAGTTGCAGATCCTGTTTATGTTCAAAGGGAGAGGATTACACAGAGGTACAGATACATTAGGGCAGGAAGAATCTTGGCCATGTTACAATTCTGCCCAATACAGGTGTGTTTGTAGGTTTTCATCACTGTGACTAAAATACCTGACAATTTTTGAAGCTGGAAAAAGTTTATTTTGGGATCATGGTTTCAGAGGTTCAGTCCATGATTAGCCAACTGCATTGATCTGGGCCTGAGGTGAGACAGAACATCATGATGGGAAGGCATGGCAGAGAAATAGTAGCCAGGAAGCTGAGAGAGGGAGGATGTACTTCCTCCAGCCACACCCTACCTGCCTACAGATACCACCCAATACAATAGTCCTTTCAAGTTATTAACCCATCAAATTGGTTAATCCACTGAAGAGGTTACATTTCTCATCATCTAATCATTTCATTTCTAAAAATTATTACAGGAGCTTTTGGAGGATACCTTACATCTAAAATGTACCATCTTGCCCCTGAGCCCCAAAAGATCATATCCACCTCACAATGAAAGATGCATTTAGTTTATTTTTAAGATTTCCCATAGAATTAACAGTTCCAGCAATTCCCAAAAGTTTCTTCTGTGACTTAAGGCAAATTCTTTGTTGTGAACCCTTGTGAGACCAAAAGAAGGTTAAATCTACCCAATATACAATGATACAGAGTAAACTTTTCTATTCCAATGGGGAGAAACAGGCATAGAAAGAAGGAATAGGACCAAATTAAGACCAAAGCCCAGTTAGCTAAATATTAAGTTCTTTAGCTCCTGGCATCCTGTGCACATAGTGGCAAGAGTTGATCTTCAAAAGTCTTGTGAAGCCCCACCTCTTGCTGGTTGCAACCCACATGGTCACTCTCTTAGACTAGCTCTTTTCATAGCCAGTAGCTTTCCTTAGCAGAAATTCCACCTCACTGGCATCTTTAAATCGCAGAGCTCTCCTCTCCTTCTCAAGCCTTTATGTATTTCCTTCTCAGAGGCTTCCTGAAGGGATTCTGACCCTGGTACATTTTGCATGACCTCCCAAGACTTCCTTTGAAATCTTGTAGGGAGGTCTCCATAACCTCTTAACTCCAGCATCCTACTTTCCTGCAGAACCAGAACCACATGGATGATGCCAAAGTCTGCCACCAGCTTGAACAGGAGTTGGATCCCTTTGGAGCAGAGTTTCAGTGACCTCTGTACCTGGGGAGCTGAACATGATGAAACAAATCCTGGGGAACCAACTTTCTAGGCTCCCCTGAGTGAGCAGGGTATCCCCAAGTTCTCTTAAAATAATTTTTACTTGTACATTTCTAAGACTGCAAAGGGTATGCTCTTGCAAATTCCTGAGATGGCCTCAAGACACCTTTCCTATTTTCTCTATGCATAGTACTCAACAAATTCTCCTCCTCCTCCTCCTCCTCTTCCTTCTCAGGATTAAACCCAGGCAGCTTAACCACTGAGTCAAATCTTGAGATCTTTTTTTCCTTTTAATGTTTTGTTGAGAGACAGGATCTTGATGTGTTTCTTGGTACCTTGCTATGTTGAAGAGGCTGTCTTTGAACTTGTGATCCTCCTGCTAAACTTCTCTTTAATGACAATAATCTCTACAACTTCCTTGGTCTTCACTTTTCTTGCCAAACTGCAAAATTTTCAAATCTATTCTCTTCACCTTTTCTACTGATTATCACAGTAAAATTGGCTAAAAGTTGTCAGTAATATCCATGCCACTGCCTGAATGATGTGTTGCCTTGAAATTCCCTTCACCAGATTAATAAATTCAACCTCACACAATGTCTCAGGACATGGGGAAAATGCAGACAACTTCTTTGCCAGAATGTAACATGAATGTCAATAGTCAAATTTCTGATAGAGTCCTCATTCCTTTCTGAAACCTCATGAGCACAGTCTTTACTGTCCATATTCCTGTCAGCATTATGGTCTGAGCTACCACTGGAATCATCCATTACACTCTGTTCAAAACACTCTAAGGCATTTTAGCATGTATCTCTAAACATTTCCAAACTCTTCTCACAAAGATTTCTAAACCACGTGGTCTGGTTAATCACAGCACCAACATCACTTCTTTGTACCAGTTTCTGTGACAGTCATGTTTTTGTCACTTGACCAAAACACCTGACAAGAACAATTTAAAGGAGGGATGGAAGCATGGCATAAGAATCTTCTGGTTTACCTTCTACCTCCTGGACTGCTTCCTTTCTGAATCCTTACAGTTCATCCTTTTTCACTCCAGATATCTAAAAGGCCACTAAGTATTTATTAGCCATTTAACTTCATAACTACATCACATCTTCTTACCCCTGAGTTCTGTATTCTCAGATTCAGAAAACTGTAGATCAAAAATATTAGTAAGGAAAGGGACTGTTTCCATACTGAACAGGTACATTACTTTTTTCTTGCCATTATTCCATAGACAATACAATATAGCACCTGTTTACATAACATTTACATTATATTAAGTGTTTTAATGAAACTAGAGATGACTTGCAGTATGTGGAAGGTTGCATGCAAATACTGTGCCATTTACATAAGGGACTTGAGCATCCATAGGCTTTGTAATCCATAGGGTTCCTGGAACCAAACTCACAAGGATACTGAGGGAAACCTGTATATATTCTGATGTCAAAGTTTGATTGAAGATCTGGTCATGCCAACCTCCTGCTCAAAATACTACAACAACTTTGATTGCTTGTTGAATACATGCAAAAATCCTTAAATTGGCCATAATGCCCTATATGTCTAGATATCAGTCAGACTGTCTGCTCTAATATGCTGTTCTTTGTTATAGTATCCTGTTTCTTTTTTTCCCAGGGCCTTCAGAAGACTCTTTTCTCTTCCTGAGTACTTCTGCCCCTTTTACTGCTTCTTTCATGAATCAACTCTGTCATGACTTTCTCAGAGAGATCTCTTTGCCTAGGGCTACTGCTGCAGAACCTGGTACCCAACTCTAAGTACTCGCCCTTTTATAAATTGACACTTGCTGAAGCCATCTCCAAATTGCAATTTTTCTATTCTGTGAGTCCCCTTATTGGTTTCTTTTTACTCATCATTATATCCCCATTTCTTAACTTAGTGTCTGCTACATTATAGGTGCTCAGTAAAAATTCATTAAAAAAATAGAATAGTGAGGTTTTTCAAGTCCTTAAGTTTTCCACAAACCATATCTGGCCTTTAGATGTTATCTGAATCGTCAGTATAGTTGCCTTCTATTTCTCTAAGCCTCACTGTCTTTTCTGATCTCTGTTTTTTACCCAGTTGACTCATAAAATTTGTACCTGGCTGAGATACCTCTGTGAATTAAAAAATGCATTCAGAAATACTGCCTGGTTTTCCAATCCAGTTTCATCTTGGATATTGATCTTGACACTTGAAGAATGCACAAACTCTGGACCTTGGTGAATTTCTTATATTTGTAGGAAGCATGATGGCAAAATGAAGGAAGAAAGCAAAGAAAAATGACAAATACCCTCCACATTTTCTGCCATACTTGTCAGGTACTTACCAATGCCATCAGGATAATGAATTTTGAAACAGATCCAGAGATACATTTCAGACACAAGTAAAAAGGAAGATAATATACAAAAGCATTGGAAACCCCCACACCCTCTATATTCATTTTTTCTATTAAATTTAAGAGAATATGAGAATCTGATAAGTACAAGATGTGTTGGCCAACTTTATATGTCCTAGGTTGCTTGTAACAGTAGATATCTAGTTGATTTTCTGAGTAAAGGTGGAATTGACTGATGTTTTTTACATTATGTTCTTCCTAGAGCCAAAGGCAGCAAATACTGTCCTCAGTAGGGTGTCATTCTTTCTGTAAACCAGGACAGAATACACCCTCTGTGCTGGACTTCTTGTTAAGCATTATACCAATGGAGATGAAAAAGCAAGTTCATTTTGTCAAGAGAGTCACAAACAAGTCCAAAGACCCTATGTCAAGATACCGTACAGTACAACCCATAACACATGACCTATCTTGTGCTTTCTTTCCATGCCAAATGTTAGTCTAATTTTGTATTTAATTGAAAACATAGAAGTGAAATCAGTTTTCACTGGAAGGTGCTTCTCTTATTTAGGTTTCAAGTTTTTAAGAAATATCTTTCCAGTACTAGGTTTTCAAACACTTTTTATTTTGTTCATTTGTATTCGACATTTTTCTTCTAGATGCTTTATCTGCCAGCTTTTGCCATTTCCAGTAGGATCTTTTACTTTCACTTGGGATGGGAAATGTTGCAAGCATAAGGATTCGTGTGAATGCATTGTTCCCTGCGTGCTGAATGGAGATCTTAGTTTAATATCTCAGTTGATTAAGCAGCAGCTCAATAAGGAAGATGTTGCTGGCATCTGCATCTGTGTTTGACAGATAAGGATACCAGGCGAACACAAACATCTGCAGTAATTTGCTTAATATTGCATTGATGACAAGTGATAATGCCAAGCAAGAACTTAGATTTTTCTGCCTCCTAGCTTTAAGAAATTTGCATTATATTAACTTAAGCGTGTTTAAATAAAAGAGATCCAGATGTGTCACCTTTTTTTTGTTCTCTGCTCTGTTGTATTGATGACTGGTGCATCTCATTTCCATTGGTGTTACTTATGCTAAGACTTCGTCATAGGTTGTGGATAAAAGACAAAAAAAAAAAAAAAAAAAAACATGCATAGGGAACAAAGAAAACAGGAGACCAGGTAGAAGACAAGGCAGAGATTTTTTTTTTTTTTAAGAGCTATACTGCTTAGATTTTGTACCTCCTCAAAAACAGAATAAAGGAACAAAGCATTTAGTTTAAGTCCATCTGCTTCTTTTAAAATTAAAACCCCTTCATTAAAGGGCTCTAAAATAGGGTTTTTAACTTGTGCTTTGTACGGATATTTGGCAGTCAAAAATATATCAATGTATTCCACTTGTGGTAAATCGAGGTTGAACAACTTAATGAATACACCACATGTAGAGGTATACATAATCACACACACCCAACCATTAATATCTTCTGTGTGAAAAGCTCATGACTGTAATTGCTGCTGTGATTATATATTATGTGAACTTGAAGCACGTTATTATATTGGGTGACTAATGGAATTTGGTAACAATGCACAGAAATTTGTATTCTGGAAAGAGTTGAGTTTTAAATTGTATTCTTTCCTGAGTTTGCAGTGGATTTCATGGCTCATCTACCTCACAGTAAGTTTGAGGCTGATGGATTGAAATTTTTCTGCTGAATGGTAAACATCAGAGACCATTCAGTTTTTCCTTAGCTTGCAAGAATCAGTTTTCTCATCATTCATTCAAAATTTAAAAATAACACACAATCCTCAAAAACCTTTGATCACTGTTAATTTACTTTTATCCATTCTTACAAAGGGAGAAAGCACAATAGTCCAGTACATGCATTAGGGATCCTGGAAGTATGATTCCCAATTTTTGCAGGTGTCATTGTGAGCCTGAAATAAAGGGGTCTGTTACTGCATTTTTCCTTTACTCCTCCAAGCAAGTCACATGACTGTGTACTCAGATCCCTTTTTGGCTGTTGGATGGGCTTAGAGGTTAAAGAAAACCAATTTTCTCCTTCAACTTTTTAAAGACATTTTTAATGTTATGAATAATAGTACAAACGATAAGTAGTAGTTCCTGCCAACATAAAACAATTTCAATGATTGCTTGAATTTCTTAACACTTAAAGACTTGTAGAGAATAAAATTTAATACAAAGAAAAATTTTAAAATAGAAGTTGATGGCATTTTTCTTCAGTTAAATCCAGGCCTAGATTGTTCAAGATCAGGCACACTTTTACATGCAATAGATGTAATATTTTTGACAGTTCCATGTAGAAAGAAATGACAGTTACAGATTCTTCATGTAATGTATAAATACTGTATAGTGTTATCAATCATGTTAACCTAAAAGCCTTATAGCAACAGCCTATGTGTGTGTATTTATCAGTACTTCTCAAAGTGTGGTCCTTGGACAAACAGCATCAGCATTACTGGAAGTTTATTAGAGACAGAGATTCTCAAGTCTGCTGCACACTTACTGAACCAAAACTCTGATGAGAGGTATCCAGCTAATCTATGTTATAGCAACCTTCCAGAAGACTACGTTTTAAGAGCCACTACTTTGGAAGGTGTTATCATCCTCATTTAGTTGATTATACAATTGATGCTCAGCGTGAGAAAATGGTTGGCTGAAGACATGGCAGTTAATTTCAGGGCCCTTACTTATGCTTATGTTTCCTGTTTGTGTATCAGGTGATCCCCTGTTCTTAAGAAAGGAGCAAAATAGGCTTGGGAGGGGGCAGGAGGTTAACAAGGATGGTGGAATGTGATGGACATCGTTATCCAAAGTACATGTTCAAAGACACGAATTGGTGTGAACATACTTTATATACAATCAGAGATATGAAAAATTGTGCTCTATATGTGTAACAAGAATTGTAATGCATTCTGCTGTCATTTATTTTTAAAAAATCAATTAAAAAAAAGGAAAGGAGCAAAGTAGTAGTGAATTTTGCAAAGCTAGAAAACAGTAACTCTTAAATGAACTGAGAAAGGGATCATTTCACCATTTTATAATAATGAGAGTGGGTAGTTAAAACTATTAAGGAAAGAAAATTAACCTAGAAAAAGTTTCAGTGACACAAATAACATTGTTGTGGTCCTGTGCATTGAGTTCTTCATTTTCCTCTTAGGGGAGGAGAGAAAAAGATGTAGTTAAGCCTCAGAGGGGTGGCTGTTGCATGTTAATAGAAGGAAGAGATACTATTTTAATGATCACTTTCTCGCCGAATGAGTCCATGAAGAGTTTTTCCACCTGGGTCTTTCCCATGCCACATTACCCACATCGATGATGCCCTGCAGTGGTTTTCCAGTACATGCAATTTTACACACACGGGTGAGAGAAATTTCTTAGTCCTCTGGTGTCAGAATGAATCCCTAGGGTAGATGGCATTAACTACCCTTGGTGGCTTGGGAATGGAATGCTTCCTTGGAGCTGAAAGTAGAAAACAGTGTTCATTATCGGTAATATAAAAGTCTATCTAATGCTGCTTGCTACGATGTAGGTTCTTTGTGAACTCAATTTGGGCTTTGTGTATATTATCAAACAAGTAACACTTCAGTCTGTAGTTTGTTCAGCTGGGAGGAACTTCCTTGAATAGAACCAAACATAAATACCATTGCTTTATGATAAGCGGGACAGTCACATTAGGTCCACTAAATCTGAAGGTGATCCCTAGTGTACATCCCAAGTGGGCCGGGGTTTTCTGTACATAGCTCCTTGCTCTGTGCATTTGCACCTACCTTTTATTCTTTCTGAAAACACCTGTCACCCTCTCCCCCATGCAAATTTATAAGACTGACAAACTCCTGAAGGATCTTATCCTGTGGATTGGCTGAAAGGATGCCATAGCTTTCTATAGCCTATATCTATGCATTTTCAAAGATTTTATCTTTGCATTTTGTCACTTAATCCTTAGTACTGTAGCCTGACACATTGTTGACACGTAATTCATAATGCTTGAGTGACTTAAAGACTGCCATTTGCACTTAGATAAACCTCTTAGACCAACGTTTCCAAAATGCACTATCATTTTGTCCAAAATTGCAAGTCCCAGTGAGGAAGATAGAAATCCCATCACTGTTTTTCATTCCTCTCTGGACTTCTGTTCCATTCTACACCATATTGCCTTTCTCATCTCTCTTCATATTATGTATCTTCATCTTGTCTCCTAGATTTCCACTCAGTTCCACCTTTTAGATTAAACTGAATCAGGTCGGTTCCCTTTCTGTTTCCTCTCTTCCAGCATATGGATTGGTTGTTGTTGCTGTGGAGATGAAGAAACTTGAGCCAGATGCTCAACTTCCTCAAGGCTGATTTTCCCATCCTGTCTCCATAAAGAGCTTTATAATGCATTTGCCTAGGGGAAGCATGGAATTCCAGGTTGATACTGTTGTTATCTAACACTGATCAGGTCCCTTCAATATAGTGGATGAAATGGCCTTGGAGAAAACAGTAGCACTTTAGATCTATCTTGCAAGGTTCTTACCTGGTTTCCACCTATCATACCACAGGGCTTGGAAGGGCTTCCACAGGGCCATACACAGTGTGAAATGGGCTATGGAATCCTCTAAAATGGGGAAAAGAAGCCTTTCAAAATTGGGGTGAGCACGAGAAGAGACCCAATGTTTTACAGCTTCCTTTATTCCTCAGAAGTGTTCTGTTAGACTTGCTGTGTGGGTTGGCATTTCGGGGTAGGGACTCTACCTGTGATTTGACCCCTATTTCATTGCAGCCTTAGGAAAATTATCAGACCATTTTCACCAAACTTGTTTTGGAATTGGTGGTAGCTATTTGAAAAAGCTGCCTGGGAACACAGTGGGCAGGCACTTGGGGATCTTCTTGCAGTCTAGGAGAAGTCAGACATTCCTGTCCTGAGGGACCGTCAGTTAGCCACTGAAATATGACATAGGTTGGACATCTGGAATCTCTTTAAGACAAGTCTATTCATGGCACCCCAGTCCTGTCTGGCGAGTGGCAGAGTCCATTGTATAACTTTATTACATGTATGTCACAAACATCATGGATCAGTGTCCTTAGCTGAACTTTCAGGGTTTCCCACCCCCTGACATCATCTGCATGACTTCTCTTTGCATGTTCAATACTCCACCCAAATGGAATACTGAATGACCCCCATGTGAATCCCCTCCCACACCGCCACTGTGTCTGGGGTGTTGTTCTTCTTTACTCCTGTGTGCCTCTTGATCTTCTTCTCTCTACTCCCTTTCCCTTCAATGTTCTACAAGTGTCTGAAGACCATGAGCATCTCAAGATTCAGCCCAAGCCTCTAGTCCATTCTTGTTTGGGTTATTGTGAACCCTGCACCTGGGATGAGCTCTCTGCCTCTCCACTTCTCTTCTCCAAGCTTAATGACCCCTCCATGGAGTTTTCTTCCAGCCTCTAGGGGGCAGACTCTTTTTTCTCTGTTGACCTCCCACAGCAGTTAACGGAATTTGACTTTAAAGCACCCTCTCTTGTCTTACTCATCTACATTTATTTACCTCCCTACTTGATGGTGATCCAGGGAACCAATCACATCTTATGTATCTTATGCTGAGAGTAACTTCCATATTGGAGATGTTGAATAATGGAAAATGCACAAAAGAAAAATATAGGGTCATGAGGTTTATGTACAAAATGCTGGGGTTGCAGGAGGCAGATCCATATCTTTACCTTGGCTGGATGAGCTAGTAGTAATACCTGTGAGCTTCCATCCTCCTCCCTAATCCTCCATCCCTGCTGACATTTCCTTGTGTCTTTGCCTGTATTCTGTGACTCCCAGGATTATTTTCAACAGTGGAACAAAAAGGACTGACTCCTCATGATTTAGGAATGGCTTGGAGGATAAATTGGGGACTCAAACCATGCACTTTATGCTTTCCAGATGTGTTACAATATATGTTAAACTGAACAGTTAGCAGTTAGCCATCTTTTTGTTTCCATCCTATTTCAGCTGAGAAGTGATAAAAGAGGGGAAAATAGCCTAACTGCAGAGAAATGTTCAGGCAAGTCTCAAGACAATATTATTTTTTTAAAGGGATGTCAGTGACATAAAACAAAGAAAAAATATCTGTGTGGTTGCTTAACAATTTCATATTTTTGCCTTCCAGGAGACGGAGCTGTTAGATCTCAGCCTTGTCAAGGATGCCAGGTGTGGGAAGCATGCCAAAGCTCCCAAGGTAGGAAGTGGAGCATTGTTCATGTACCAGCTGCGGCCTTATTTATCTGTGTCATGATATCAATTAATTTCCCCAATTAAAAGTTTCTTTGTTGTAGCTATTGCAAGACACAACAGCCAGTGTGCCCTAAACACTTCCACTTTCATTAAAATATGAATGAACATATGGGCAGTGCAACCTTGGGGCTTGCTTCAAGCCCTGGACTTTATTTTTGTTTGAGGAAAAAATATAACAATGCCAAAGTTACAGGTTAAGCATTCGTAATAAGAAAATCTGAAATTGGAATAATAAATCTAAATATGAAAATCTGCAATCTCTGGAGCACTAATGCAGTCCATGCCATAAGTAGAAAATTCCACACCTGACCTCATGTGATAACGGATCACAGTCAAAATTTGGGTGCACTAAAAATATTGTATAAAATTACTTTCAGGTTGTGTGTAAGCTGTATTTGAAACATAGATGAATTTTGTGTTTAAATTTGGGTCTCATCCTCAAGGGTCCTTATTATGTATATGCAAATATTCAAAAATCTGAAAAAAAAATCTGAAACCCTGTGTTTCCCAATCATTTCAGACAATGGATACTTAACCTGTACTGGTTAATTCTAAGTGGTTAATGTGTGCCTGAAATAATTTTTAAAAATATCCTTGAAACTTATAACATTTAGATGTGATGAATGGAAATTCTACATAACTAGAACATTCTACAATTAAAATAATTCCACCCATGAGACCAAAAAGATGTAAATTCTTAATTCTGAAAATGTTACTGGAGAAGACCAGCATACTTTGGGATCAGTTGTGTGGGATGACATTTGTTTTGGCATGAAAAACTTGCTGAGAAATAATCAAGGAAGTGTTTTCAGTTCATTTATATTTGGAAGATTATTTTAAACTGTTGGATGAAGAAAATATATGTTTTTTTTTTAAACTTAGATTATTTGGTAAGGAATAGTAGCAGGATGTGTTGACTCAACATCAAAGTCAAAAACTATTCTTTATCATATTTAAAACTTAGTGCTTTTGAATACTTCATTTTTAGCAGAAAGAGTATTAGCAAAAATAGAAGTACAGTTTCCATTTAGGAGCCCAGAGCTTCTCTGTCTATTTGATATAAAGCTAGAGATTTCCATATGGTTGTGGCGGTGCAGACCTTTAATTCCAGCTATTGGAGGATTGCAAGTTCAAGGTCAGCGTGGGCAACTTAAACACTTTCTGATCCTGTCACTAAGTGAAATAAGCAAGGCTCAGAAAATCAAGCGTCAAATGTTTTCTGTCATATGTGGAAGCTAGAGTAAAATAAGGGGAAAAAATGTGGAGAGAATCACATGAAAATATTAGGGAGATCAGTGAAGCCGAGGACAGAGATTGAGAGGGAGGGAAGAATGACCTGAAAAGGGAGGGATTGTGGAATGAAATTGACCAAATTATGCCGTGTGTGTTTGTGTGTGTGTGTGTGTGTGTATAGATCATAGCAAATTCTTTTTATATGTGTGTATATATGTATATATGTGTGTATATGTGTATATATGTGTGTGTATACATATAAATATATGAATATATATATATATATATATATATATATATATACACATCTGTGTGTGTGTGTGTATACACACAGATAGATATATATGGAAGACCATAAAGTAGATGAAGGAGAAGGAGAACATGGAGAAGGAAGGAGAGGAAAGAGGAAGGGACTGAAATAGAGCAAATTATATTCCATGCATATATGAATATGTCAAAATGAAACCCACTATTATGTATAACTATAATGCACTTATAAAAAATGTTTTTTAAGGACTGGAATGTAGCTCTGTGGTAGAATGCTTGCCTAGCCTAGCATGTTCAAGGTCCTGGATTCAATCCCCAGCCCTGAAAAAAAAAAAATGATGACTTTCTTTTTGAGAATTTTCCTACAACTTTTGTCTTATCTCTTAAAAGTCAAAATTAGTTTCTTTAACATCCAGGATGACTGATTGCTTCAGATTTGCAGGGGGAAATAAAAAATTACTCCTGTGATGTCTCTCTTTAGAGATATAAAAATGCCTTAGAGCAAATGCAGAGATGAAGGTTTGGAGCTGAAAGGGTTAAAGTGGCTCAGTTTAAAATGTGAAAAATGAAAGTTGTAGAAAGAAAAATCAAAACTGTTTTCCTTCAGAAGGCTTCTAAAAGTATTTAGTGTGAAACTAGCTCATTATGTGCATCCATCTCCTAGTAATAGGGAATTTCAATACCTTTGATCTTTCAATTCTATCGAGTTTATCATAATTAATACTTTGTTGATGATTGAAAATTGTTCACAGTTTTTAGCATAGAAAGAATCTATACTTTTCCTCTTCTCCCAACAACATGTCAGCCAACTTTTATATAAGCCTGTTAGTTCCAACAACTACAGTGTATCAATAACAAAGCTCTGAAGTTGGTCTTCTAATGCAAGCTTATTAGCCTAACTTGAGATTTCAGTATCAACATTGGCTAAAGACAGTTGTCTGAAGAACATCAGAGCCTTCTTTGTCTCAGGCATCAGGAGTCAAAGTCAATTGTATTGGCACATGGAGAGTTCCATGCTGGAATCTGTCTCTCTTATTGCAGTTCACAGCTAGCTTATTAGTTAAGTGTTTCATTTATGGATGCAGTTTGATAAATGTCTATTGAATGTTGATAAATGAACAGAAGTAGCATCTGTGCTCTGATAATCTGATAAACCATTATTAGATCCTAAAATATTTCTCTCCATGATAGACTTTTAACACCCAGAATACCCTGGCTTTGGTGTTTCAGTTAACGCTTTCTTTGAGGGGGGAGGGGGAAGTGCTTCCTCTGTGCATTATACCTGCCTATGGCTTTCTTACTTTCCTCCTCCTTTCTGGTGTTTAAGAGCCTTACTCTAACATTTTCAGAGCCTGGTTCTGTTGAATATTACCCTTGTGGCTTTGCTGAGCATCAGACTTCTTCCTCATAGGACCAATGATGATGATAATAATAAGTTCTTTATATGATTGCTGTAAGGAACAAATGAAATAATTCATTAACAAATCTCTCGCACAGGAGTTCTCAAATTTAATTGCTCATGGAATCACCTGAGAAACTTTAAAAGCTTCTGTTGCCTGTTTCCCACTTCCAAAGTACCACATTAATCTAACTGATACAGATGGGGCATGGATATCAGGGTTTTAGAAAACAAATTTGCAGCAAAATTTGAGCATCCCTACTTAAATTATGGTAGTATTTAATAACCACTCACTAAAAACTCAGTACTAGCAACTATTGTTGATATGGTCATTGTTTTATTTGTTTCTTTTTCTGTGTTGGGGATGGAGCGCAGGGCCTCATACTTTCTAAGCAAGTGCTCTACCACTGAACTATCCCCTCTCAGCCCCACATCATTATTTTGTTATTATCATTAAAATTTTCAGGTTTGATTTGCAGTAAGTGGATTTTTGTTTCATTCACCCAAGTTAGAAAAGTTTATATTATGGGGCTGGAAGGGGCTATGTCCATTAATAGACAAGACAAAGACGATTATAAGAATATTAGTTTAAAACTCTTTAACTTGACAGCCAGACAGTGGTGCATAACCTCTGATCCCTCAACTCCTGGAGGCTGAGGTAGAAGAATCACAGATTCAAGATCCACCTGGGAACTTAGACCCTAAATCGAATAAAATATAAATTAAAAGGGCTGGGGCTATAACTTAGAGGGAGAATGCTCCTTGGTTTGATCCCCCCAGTACTGCAGAATAAATGAATAGAAATCTTTAAGTTGACAATTTGAATTCAAACTGGATAAATAACAACATAATTTATTTAAAATATTTGAAAAGTGTTGCAAATTTGAATGCAAGTGGTGGGTTCCAGGAAAGTCTCATTCAGCTCTTCAATTAATGTCACTAGGGACTAGGCACCTTTTTTTTTTTTTTTTTTCTCGAAAGTCTGGCTTCCAGTGTTCTGGAAGAGGCCCCTTTTTCATTCTCTGGTACCCCTTGGTGATTGCCCCCTGCAAATCGCCCTTGGTAGCTCCTGACTTGACAGCAGTTCCATGGAGTGTGGGCTAGAAGAGAGACTAGCTGTCTGAGAGCCTTCCAGAATGACTACAGTAGAACACCTTGTCAGAGAAGACATGGTGGAGGAGGACGGCTAAATAAGATACCATTAAGATAGTTGGAACAAAAGCAGCAGAACAGTGAAAAATTGAAAGTGTAAAGATATCAATATAGAGTGAGCAAATCTTGGAAACTTAGGACAAACAGGCAGTGTAACAGGAAGACAGATTGAGTGCAAGACTTTCTCCAGAAGCTTCCAAACCACAAAGGAAGGAAAAAAAAACATTTGTGGAACATGTATCAAAATACCCAGGCACCCTGCAAATATTTATCTATGTATTCATATTATTTTGTTTTTCACAGCATCTCATTACATAAAAATCCAACATCTCTTTGAAAATGAACTGTTTTCTATGCCTGCTGTGATTTGAAATAGCATTTATAGGAAATGGAAAAGGCTTCCACACGCTGCCTTGTTAATAAATTTAAATGTTGACTCTCGATACAATGCATAGCATTCCAAATCTGCTTTTCTATATGTAGCCTTCGTTCAAGTTGCTAGCTTTTAAATTTCTCACGGGAGAGACATTGGGAGATTAAAAAAAAAAAATCCAAATGTAAAAACCAGAGGAAACCAAATTTGAATCCTTTGAAATCTAAAATGTATTTATATTTTCATTCTTGGTGTCTTCTTCCAACCCTCCATGGTTTATGTAGTACATGTAAGGACAACGTGCTGAGGTTGATACATCTTGTCTGTGCTATACACTTGTGCTCCCTAGATTGTCATTTCAAAGGGATCTTCCTTTTTTAAAAGAGTGTTTATCACTGTGCCTTCTCATCTATTAGTAGTTCTTGACCCAACAGATCAATTTAGTAGCACATGTGTAGCATTCATAAAATGAAGCAGACCTGACTAGAATTAAAAAAAAAAAAACAAAACAAAAAAACAGAATCTTGTGCAGAGTAACTGGGTTTCTGAAATTTTGCTCATGGTCATGAATCCATATTCTGGATTACAATACAAAGCATATATATTTGTTTTACTGTGTGCCAAATGAGAAAGACTTCAAAGATGCAAATGAAAAGAGATGATTTCTTCATCTTCTGCATTCTTAGGATGTACTTTTCTGTAGGTGTACTGAAAAGTGGATGAACTAGGAAAATGGAGATGTAGGTGCAGATACCACCTCTGCCATTAATGAGCTCAAAGAAGTTGTATTTTCTGCCTGGTCCTTTATTTCGTCCTCTGTGAAATGGGAGTACAGGCTGCATGCCTGGTTTTCGGTGTATAATTCCTGTTAGCCTTTTGATTCCAAATTTTAAATCAGAAAGTAAATCAAGCCAAAACTCTTCCTCTTCTAAAAGTGATGTGGAACAAGTTGAAATGACCTAAAACTTCTTATCTTGGTCATGGCAAATCAGATGAACTAAAAAACAAAAACAAAGCAAATAAAATCAGGTCACAATCGAACCAAAGTAAGATGCTATGCACACAAAAAGGAAGAAAAACATGTCATACTTTGCACATAGCTTTTTGAATGCAATTCTAAGTACTTTCAGACTCCATAGGGAACAAGCTCACCGTTATGGATGATCCCCCAACTTTAGTGCATGAAAATCGCATGCAGCTGACATGTGCATACAGCAATAACCTTGAGAAATATTTCTACCATTTTACTTTATTTTCAAACTGTTTTTTGTTTGTTTGGGTGTTTTTTTTTTTGTATTCTGAGGACACAGATTCCCATACTTATTTGATGACCTTTTCATTCTGTGGGTGAAGGGCAGTTTATTTCAGATATGTAATATTAATTTCATTTTGACTCCTTGTAAGTATCTAGGTCCCAATTAAATTCTAGATGGTATATAGTATCATCAGAATCCCCAAAGGCAGATTAGAGTAAATTAAATTTTAAAAATTGATTCAGCTTTGCTTTCCTAATCCCTATATAAAAAGATATTAGTTCATTTTTTTTACTGGTTTGACCAAATTGTCATTGAGAGACAATTTGTGACAGGCGCTGTTCTAGGCACAGGGAAAGCAGCTCTTTGTGTGACTTTCTATTTAGGAATGATGGTACTGGTATATTGGTCCTTACAAATAAAAAGAAAAAAAGAAAAGAAAACCCTCATTTGTTTGCCAATTTTCCTAGGTAACTGTTTTTCACCTTGGTAGATTTCAAGTCACCAACCTGACATCACTGAATGGACAGGTGAAAAGCAATGTACATCGCAGCCTAAAGCCCTATATGAATAGGTCCAAGGGTGGGGAAAACAGGTAACAGATGAGACCTACTGAGAAAAGTAGGGCAGGATAGGAGACCATAGACCCGAAATGATGGCGAAGCTAGTTTTCTTCTTCTCTCTCTCTCTTTTTTAATGAGTCCCACAGGAATAAGTTATCTTGATACAATGCAGTCATGTGAGTAGGGACATGAATTTAGCAAGGGAGAGAACTAGGTTAATGACCACAGGAGGAGCACTCCAGGCAGGGAGCACAGCAAGAGCAGAGGCCCTGAGGTGGGAGCATGCAGAGCTTGTTTGAGGAATAAATAGCAAGGAGGTCAGTGCCATCAGGGGCGTCAGGGCTCATGCATTATGCTGATGACTGGGGTTTTCCTCTGATAGATTTGAGGGGCGTCTGAAAGCTCTGAGGAGGGGGTAACAAGGTTTGAGCTTCTGAAAAGCATTGCTGGTGGCTGTGTTCAATGCATACTATAGAGGACACAGGAAGAAGCTAGGGAAACCAACTAGCTGGCTATTGCAAACATCCTGGGTAGTGGGGATGGTGACTTGTAACCAACATGGTATCTACAGAGCTGGTGAAAAAAAAAAAAAAAAAGACCGAATCTGAATGTGTGCTGAAGATGGAGACGCAGGTCAGTGTGTTGGATGGGAAGTAAAAGAAAAAGAAAGGATTGAAGAATAACTGTTTGTGTTTTGACTTGGGAAATTAGGAGAATTGCGTTGCCATGTCCTAACACAGAAGAAGAACTGAACACACTTGAATTGAAAAAAAACGCAGGTTTTGGATAGGTAAGGTTTGAGATGCCTGTTATACTTCTAATTGATAATGTCAGTAAGAAATCAGATCTGAAATTCAGGGTAGTTGTTGGCCCTGTAGGTATAACTTTGAGTATTTTAAATTTGATATTTGGGTGAAATCTCCTAAGGAATGTGGGTTTAGAAGAAGGCAGTCTGAAGTCTGAACCCTGAAGCCTTCAAGAAATTTAGGCAGAACTAACAAGAGACTGAGAATGGTACATACCCTAAAGAATTGAAAGTAGAAACTCGGTTACTTTTATACTGATGTCAATCAATGGATGAATGGATATGCAATAGGTAGTATATGCTTCAAATGGAATATTATTCAGCCTTAAAAAGGAATAAGATGTTAACACATGTTGCAACATGAATAAACCTTGACAATATTACACTAAGTAAAATAATCCAGACCCAAAATTTATTCGCATGAGGTATCTAGAGTAGTCAAATGCACAGAGAAAGTAAAATTATAGTTGTCAGGCCCATGGGAGGGGAGGATGGGGGATTATGGTTTAATGGGTACAGAGTTTCTGTTTGAGAAGATGAAAAAATTCTAGATGTGGATGGTGACAGTGGTCATACTACAGTGTTTATTTACTTAATGCTACTGACCTTTACACTTAAAATTATAAATCTTCTGCTGTGTATAAAAAAGGAACAGCCAGTGAGGAGGGAAAAGATAGAACAGATCATATCCTTCATATCTAGAAATGTGTTTTGAGAAAAAGGGAGTCCTGGGATGAATTTGGGTCAAATGATTAATTTCATTCTATCCTTTTTCTTTTTTAACTTAACACGTTTTCACACTTTTATTTTATTGAACACACCCCTGTATGTACATATATTTACAGATATGAATATACACTATATATACACACATGCTTTAATTTTTTTTCCTATATCAGGAGCATTCCTTGCTAATATTCAGAGTAGTTCATTTATTTAAGGGTTGTCGAAACTCAAACAGCTCATCATAGAATCTGGATGCCAGCATATAAATCTCATAATGAGCTGTTATTTGGATGTTATACAACAGCGGTTTCAATGAATCATCTATGAGGACTGGAGTTGAAATGAGTACTTTATTTATTGTCCCCTTTTGTTGATTATAATCTATTTCCCTCACTTTGAACCGTTTACCATTGTATGAAACCGCAAACATAAAATTTGAGTTAGCTATTTTGAGGATTAGAAAAGAAAAAGAAAACTCTTTATACAACAAAATAAAACTTTCTTCCTTTTTCACTTAATCGCTGATGAGATCAACCTTTGGTCCTTATTCTTGACTCCAAATATTTCTTAATTTGCCTAACATGTTGCAATAGGTGTTTTTTTTTTCCTCCACCTTTGGTTGGTTTGTTTTTTGTCATTCTGACAAAATGTGTTTATTTACGTCTTTACCAAATGGAGAAAAATTGGTCAAAAAATTTACAGAACTCTGTGCCCCTGTGTGTGTTGGTGATTTTGATAGCTATTCAAATTTATCTTCAGATGTAAATTATATGGCATAGTTCCTTTTTTTATGTTCATTAAATTCCATAGATGTCAGTGGTTTCCTTGGAAACTAAAACCTTTATATAACTAGTCAGAGATTTGGTAGCAGAAATATCGGGATGCTGGGGGGTGGTGGTTAGGGAATGGTTCCCTTGGTTAGATATTTGCATTTAAAACTCTTCTGGATTTTTTCCTTTCCCCTTACCCTCATGGCTGTTCAATAGTGAACAGGAAAAGAATTGCAAAGCTACTGTTAAGGTATAGAATATCATTTGTAATGACTAAAAGCTTTTTACTTTTACAAAACAATCTCAGGTAGGCATAGTTTTTTTCGGGGATGTTGGTGTTATTTTTTATGTTTGAGAAGTGATTGGTATGTCTTTTATCAGCAGTTAAATGAAAGCATTTGGTCAATGCATACATCACTCAGTATAATAACACATATCCACCAGTAAAATACAATAAACTGAAAATGTGTGTGGTTGAGTCAGGATTCTGTGTTTTTTTTAATAATTGCAAGTAGCATTCTTGGTACCCTGCCCCTAAGAGGTCAAAAAGTTCTTGATGGTGGTATAGAGAGATAAAGGAAGACCTCAGTTCTACTAAGAACATTTTCATTGTGGCCAAACTGGACCCCTTGTTCAAAAGGAGATTAGTAACATTCGTTCACTAAACCCACATCTCTTCAGAATGCTGTAATTCATTTTATGATTGCATGTACCTCATGTAATTTTCCTCTAAATCTGATTGGTTTTACAAGCAATGGTGCAGAGTTACATTTTGGAAACATCTCTCAATTTCAATTTTTTTCAAGTGCAGAAATACGCCATCTTGTGGATATATCTGTTAGCAATTTTAAAATTCTGTATAGTGACCCTCTCTCTAAGCCACAGCTTTCAATCTTAGGTTCTAATATAGAGATAAGCAAAACATTGGGGGAGCTGTTAAAATCATGATATTCAGTCCACACCCAGATCAATTAAATTAAAATGTGTGGTGTGGGGCTTAGGCACCATGTTTTCTTTGTTAGTTCCTTTGAGTTTCTGGTGTTCAATGAGAACAATAACTCTAAGTAAAAAGAATATCAGCTAAAATAAAGGTTGCTCTTTTTTAAAATAGGAATTTTTATTTTTCAGAATGACACTGAGAATTTTTCTACAACATATGCTACTCGAAAGGACTACTAATCAGTCTAGTCTTTTTAAAACCTGGCCACTATACTTAATACAAAGAAGTGTGCATAATACTTACCTTAGTCTCTTCTGCCTGACATATAAAAACAAGTGCCACAGACTGGGTGGTGTAAATAAGACAGTTATTTTGTCACAACTTTGAAAGCAAGACGAGATCAAGGTGTCACCAGGGCTGTTTTCATTGGAGACCCTTCTTTCCCTGTATCTTCACATGGTCTTTCCTCTGGATCTAACTATGTCCTAATTTCCTATGCTGATAAAGAACAAATCATTTTGTATTAGGACCCACTCTAATTATCTCCCTTTACCTTAATTACTTCATTAAAGCCCTCAACACCATTACATTTTAAGTTCCTATGGTTACAACTTCAACCTATGAATTTTGAGGGGATTATAATTCAGTCCACAAAATTATTTCCTCATGATATTACAAAACCAAATTTATGATTTACTTCTTTCTAAGGAGTATACTATAAGATTATTTCACTCTTGATCTAATAAAGATAAGTGGATTTTTTTTCTTGATAGTCAATGATTGTCAAAATGGATAGAATTTTGTAGTCAGAATAATTTCAGAAATAGACATGGTTGCTTTTTTGAATTGGTTTTATTGCAGAATATGTTGTTTTCGTCTCTTTATCTCTCATATTTGTATATCCTGGAATGACCAATGTGTGTCTTTGTACATTGTAAGTGCCTAATGGAGAATAGTCATTACAGATGCAAACTCTTGTGTCAGACAATCAAGCCTCAAGGCCAGTCATAAACTGTATAACTCAGTGATTTATTCCATATCTCTGAGACTTAGTTTCCGTATCTGAAATATAGGAATAATCTCCATGTCTATCTCATGTTGTTGCTGAAATGACTCAATGATAAAGCGCATGAAAAGGACTAAACACAACTTTCACTACATTTTATGTGCTAAATATATTTTAGCTGTCATTATTAATAGATTTTACTAAACAGATAAAATGGGTAATTGATACTTATTGGATATTTCATAGTGGGCAAAAGGAAATTAAAGTTGCATAATTCACCTGCTTAATAGAATTTTTTGTTCTGCTATAGATTGATTCACAGTGTTAAATATATATTTTTGTAGCTTTAATGTTTAAGCCTACCTATGAGAATATTTTTATATTAACTATAGAGAAATGAACTTGGAGCATATTTATCTTTTCAGCTGAACACCTACCTCCAGAGAACCATTATAGCAATCCTATTTTATTAAGACTTACAGTTCTTATTTAGAAAACTGCCTAGATTTGCCAACACTTAAGTGGATTTTCCCAACAATCAAAATAATTTTAGAGCAATTCACTTTCAGTTAAGAACATGTTGGTATCTTTTTCTGCACTATGAAGCCATTGATACAAAATCCAAAGCACTGTTTTGAAATAGAATAACAAGGCTTGAGGTCAGAGAGACCCAGATTCAAACCTAAGTGCACATATGACCTGAGAGATCCCAGAAGGGCTTTTTTAGTTCCTCTGTGGATGCTAATACCTGTCTGGATAGCATGGTCTGACAAGTTGTATTTTGACTGGTAACAAGACACAGATCATTTTTTTTTTTACCATAGGATTTCACAGTTTGCTACTTCTCTTTCAACCTGTTTTAAGCTTATCTTTTGGTTTACCTAGCACCTTGTGATACTGATACATAATTATGCATATGCATTATTTGAACCGCCTCCATTATGAAGATCAGGTTCTAAAGCATTTTGGTAAGTAATTTGGCACATGATCTAACAGGGGGAAAGTACAGGGATGTAATCTGACACGTAATTTAACAGAGGAATGGGAGTAGGCCTTAGAAATACGAGACATTACATTTCCTTTTCAGCATCAGGACAGAGTAGAATGAATGCCATGTTAGTTTTCGTGGGCTGTGAGTGCTATAGTTTGAACATCTGTGCTTCCTCCAAGATTCATGTGCAAATTTATCCTTGAATGTAATAATATTAAGAGGTGGGTTCTTCAGCTGGTGATTATATCACAAGTGTTCCTCAGGTATGGGATTAAGACCCTCATAAAAGAAGTTTCACAAAGGGACCTCCTTCCCCGCCACCTTTGCTCATCCACCTTCCACTATGGGACATAGCATTCGAGGCACTTTAAGAGACACTGAAACCCTGGTGCCTTGTTCTTGAATTTCCTCTCCTCTAAAACTGTGAGAAATGAAATTGTAATGGCTTGCGAATTCCTCAAGTATTTTGTTACAGTGGCACAAATGGACAAAGACACTGGGTTTTAGCTTGAGATCTTCCATTGGTGGAATGATCTTGGAGGAATCTTCTCATCCCTTTTCTGATAATAATGAACAAGATGATCTGTAGACACTGAAGATGATATTTACAGACACATTGATTTATTATGAGACTTAAATGATGTATATGCCTCAAATAGCTTTGCCAAGAGTATTATGTGGTGGAGTAATATTCACCAGGCAACTTGGTAGCTTGGAAGAAACTTTAGGGTATGTACTAGTTTATTCTGAAAATTCTAAACTTTCTTACATTTACCATAAAAATATGAAATCCTACATCATAGCCTTTGCATGTGATAACTGGCACATAATACGTATTTTCATGGATGAAAGAATTCTTTCTATGTAGTTTTCCTTTCCTGAATGTGAACACAGCTAACAATCTTAGGTATCTAAACTGAAATTTCAAGTATTCAAAAAAATAGCATTGATATTACCTAAAATGTATCAATTAAGAGTCAAAAGAAAGTAGTGTGATAATTGCTCTTTGAAAAATATCTGGGGCTGGGAGTATAGCTCAGTTGGTAGAGTGCTTGCCTTGCATGCATGAAGCCCTGGGTTCAATCCCCAGCACCAAAAAAACCCCCCAAAAAACAAAAACCACTCCTGAAAGAAATCTGTAAATGGCAGAAATATACTTATCCAAAACTGGTGAAACTACTGTCCACTGAGATTTTGGCAAGACAGTATAGACTAACTAGTTAAGCAACAGTTAGTTCAACAGTGTTTAAACCGTGACATGAAATCATTAGGACGAATAGGTCAGAAAATTCTATTCCCCATACACCTACCCATTTTCTTGGTGTCTTTTAATATTTCCACACCCATATGCTGCTTTATATGTAAATTTGTGCCTGAGCATTTACCTATTTCAGATATGCCCCTGGGGAGTTGGAAGAAGAATTTGCTTGTCACCATCACCAGGAATAAGCCTGACTCTATGAACAGTCACTCCATTTATCTCAGGGTCAGAGAATACTTTTTAAAGACCATAACTCAGAAGTTCTCCAGGCAAATTCCTTGGAATACTAACAGGTTTTACAAAAGTGTTTGGGGCTGGAACTGTAACTTAGTGGTAGAGCACGTGCTTAGCATTTGAGAGACACTGAGTTCAAGCCTCCGGCACCCAAAATAAACAAATAAATAAAAAGTGTTTTCTGGTTGATAAGTGTGGGAAGTGTTGGATTTCTCTATTACAGGATTTCTCACTGCCTTTGATTCGTTAGACGTGGATTTTATGGCCTTTTTGTCACAAGTATATCACAGGATTAATATTCTCCTGAATTTGAATTCACATTAGTAAATGTTGTTATTGACAGTTATTGTGAAAGTAAGCATTTTGGAACACCAGGTTTTAGGAGGAATGTCTGTTCTCACAGTAGGGCAGACACCCAATGAAAGATGTTTAATGATCAAATTCTTAGGTGACCTAAACTAGAAAGTGTTTCTTGAATCTTTTGATAATACATTGTTGAATTTTTGTCTTGCATTATATCATGGACTGTTTTTAATATTGAACTTTAACAATTACCATTAGTACCATTTATCATTTTTCAAATTGAGATTTTGGTGCATGACAGAACACCATCAAAATTATTCACAGATTACCACAACACAAAAGTCTTCTTCATTTCCAAGGTACCTAGAATCTAGTTTGAAACTTTAGTGAGCCTACTGCCTGCTCTAACACTAAATGTGAGATTTCATGCCTGCTGACAATTTTTTCTGGAGATCTGTTTTCTGTGGATTTGCATATCATCACTTATATAAAAATGATGTCACTTGGCCTTCCCAGAATGATCTTAAGTCAACATAAAACTTGATTTGAGGTTACATTAAAAGGGAATAGAAATTATTGGGGTAAGAATAGTTTTTAAAATACATAGCTTCTACCTGTTTCTATGTGTATGCATATGTATGTGTGTGTCTGTCTGAGAAGTAGAGATTTTTGACTCTGTGATTTCATGTGAATTGATTTCAATGCTCTGAAAGTGAAGCTTTGATTCTATAACCTCATGTTGGTGGCATGGGACAGCCTTGCTTAAAGATGCTCCACCAGAATTACCCATGTAACCATGTCAAGTCATAGAATTTCTTCATGTCTTGATTTCCTCATTCATAAAATAAAGCAAATGGAGCTATTTCTAGGGTCATTATGAAGATTATAGGACATAATATATTTCATAGGTAGTAGCTTTGGTTGTGCTTAAAATCAGAGGTCATAGTATATATGTTCAACAGACTTGAAGTCCATTTCATTTTTTAACAATTTAGACTTTTCTATATGGTTATACTGTCTAAGTGTTTTCTTTATATATTTGCATTTTCCATCAACACTATGGAGGATTCTCACTTATTATCATTTTTTTCCTTTTAATCATTCATTTAACTACCTTTTATTTATTTATTGCCTTGGTATTAGGGATTGAACCTAGTACCACTGAGCTTCATCCTCAGCCCTTTTTATTTTTTATTTTGAAACAGGGTCTTGCCAAGTTGCTCAGGTTATCTTCAACCTTGCCATACTCCTACCTCAGACTTAGAGTCACTGGGGTTATAGATACACATCACTATACCTGGCATTAATAACATTGTTTTAAAAAGTTTTGTTCGTTACTCATGTTTCAAAAATACTAAGATAATGTTTAAATTTTTTTTTAATTTTTTATTGTTGGTTGTTCAAAACATTACATAGTTCTTGATATATCATATATCACACTTTGATTCAAGTGGGTTATGAACTCCCATTTTTACCCCATATACAGATTGCAGAATCACATCAGTTACACATCCATTGATTTACATATTGCCATACTAAATTTTTACATTAAACATTTCCTTACTAAATTATTTCGGGGTTTGTAATACCTTAGTTAAAAATTGTTGTGAAACACATGTTTTTATAAATGTTATTAAAAGTTACATTTCACTATTTTAGTTGAAATTTTAAAGCAGCTCATTTTGCATCTGATAGGAATTACATTGGCTTAATTCTTATAGAGTACCTTAGTATGCATTTAATAAGAGTTTTTAAAGTTTCATGAGTTGAAATACACACAAATATTCTGGGCAGTTAAACAACTATTGCCCTGATAATTTTTGCCATATCTTTACTTTGTGAAATGAGCCAATGAGAGAGAGTAATTTTGTGGGGCTCTTAAACATGCTTCTGAATTAATCATGCCCTTGCAATATTATCTGAATTGCTTAGAAGGCATTGTTTACACATTTTTCTTATACAAATATGAATACCAGATGGAAATCTAAATAAAATTAATTTAAGAAATATGTTATTATTTCTGTCCCTCACAGATATCAAATGATGTAGCATGGCTGAATAAAGAAAACTAAATTTTATGTTTATATAATTGTAAAAGTCAATAAATTTTTCAAATAAGTTCTCCATACATACTATGAAAAAGAATTGCTCTTAGAATATCAAAATAAAAATAGGTGATTGAGTGGGATAGTTCATAGAGTTAGTGGTTTATAGAACTTTTCAAAAGAATGTGAAAGAGTAAATTGTGCAAGTACTGACAAACTAGACTTGATATTTAATTTTATGGTTAACTGCTCAAAATTTCATAGTTTGAGTAGATAGTTCTTAAGTCAAATAAGGATATTGTAGAGCATTTGAAACACTGGAAGTGTGACGAGAGCCCTATTTTTCCATGTTTAAAAGAAAAAAAAAAAGTAAATTGTTAATCTCGTATGCACAGTATGGAAAGTCATAGTAGATCGAATCTCTGCTCCGTAAATATTTTTCCCCTGATACTTAACTGTGCCACAGTTAGGCCTAAATTCTTTCAAGTAAATTCTTAGAAATGTTCTAAGTATTTAGAAACTCATTAAGCGCTTTTAATCATATCCTTTAAACATTCTGCTTTTAATTTGCCAATATTCACGCTCAGTTCAAGATTTTAAATTGAGAAACTATGAAGTCGGAACAGAAAAACAATATATGGAGCTGAACCTCGTCTTGCTTTTTCTAAGCTGAGCTTGTTTCTCTGACAAGATATTAGACAGTAAGTCATGTATGGACCATATAGCTGCAGAGGAAGTAGGGGTGCAGAAAGTTCAGGAGTATTCTCTGACTCTTGTCTGTGACATTCTTGCCCCAGTTAATAAGGTGTGGTACTGCAGACTGAAGGGCAGAAATTCAAGGCTGGGGTGAATCTAAGCCAGTTAAAAATATTTTTTTAGTCCTAACAAAACATGTTTCTTTAGTAGCATTAGGTGGTATTAGTTGCATGCACAATTTTCACACATTATTAATCCTAGCACTACATTGGAACTCTACAATTCTGCATCCTTGGCACTAAATAAATTCTTCTGGCTGTATGACTTAGAAGAGAAAAGCTAATTATTTTCATGGCCAGTTCTGAATTTTGCCTTGGTGAAGATTCAGTCTATAAAAATGAGAACTTGTCCAAAGGATAGTTTAAAAACAGGAGGAAAGAATGACAGAACAGGATTCTGTCTTTAATTTCATCAACTTCTGAAGCTACTACAGAAAAATTCTTTTCAGAAAAAAAGTGTAGACTAAATAAATTGCCTAAGAGGTTGAATAATTCCAGATACAACAAGTTATGTGTTTATTTCCCAAAAGATCCAACTGTGTTCAACTGTGTATTTATAAATATGACATATTAAAGTTCTTTTATCTGACCTGACATAGGAAATTTGGCCATAGTTCTAACTATTATTCATATTTATCAGTTTTGTGGCTAAATAAAAATATGTTGATTCAAATTTGTATTTACTTTTCAGTATCCACTTATTATGGAGTGGTTTAAAAATCTCTGCTTTAGTTTTGCTACTATTAGTAACTCTAATAGTAATCTATCTTCATTCAGCATTCTTTGATGTGTTTTCTCTAAAACGTAATCCTAGCAATGGGATTATAGACCTAAATAGATCAAATTAAATTCATTGTCTTGAGACTCTAACTTATGACTTCTTTTTCCATGTGGGTAAATATATTATTACATTAATATATTTGCTTGTTTGTTATACTTTGTACAGAATAATTCTAGATAAAAATACAGGTGCTACTTGTAACAAATCAAGTAGAGAAAACTCGTTTCCTTGCAGTTCTCTTTATCTCTTAGCATGTTTCTCACTAAAAATATATGTTCCAAGGATATTAAAATTAATCAGCTATTCAGTTTGATTAAATCATTTAAAATTATATTCAGCTTTGGGGATTGCAATTATTTATTCTTTTTTAAAATTTGACATTCTGAAAATATAAAGTATTCCCATAGTTCAAGATTCAAAATTATATACATGAGAATACACAAGAATTCTCATTCCCATCCATGTCCTTTCCATTCGATTTCTACCTTCCTTCTGATGTTTCCCCATCATGTTTTTCTTTGCAAACCTAAGGAAGCACAGATACACAAATGCATACCAGCTATCTAGGCCATTCATCTCTGATAAAAATAAATCTTCTTTATTCTTTTGTAAACTGCATAGTATTCCATGGCATGTTTATACCCTTGGTCTTGCAATCACTCTCCTGTGGATGAGCATGTTAGGTGCTTCTAATGCCTTATTATGTGATGCATAAGGCTGTAAGTGAAAAAAAAAAATATGCCTCCCTTTACAAAGGCAGAGGTCCAGTTTCAGGATAAATTCCTAGGATTATTGAATTTGTTAATATTTCAGCTTCATGGAATTTTATTGGTGTCTTTTTCTTTTCTTTTTTATTTGTTTGTTTTTGCTGTTTTCTACTTCTCCCTGCAACATAGAAGAGGATCTTTATTCCCTCAACCCCAACTTCACCACAAAGTGTATTGTCAAGGTTTTTATGTTTGCAGATTTTGTGAGAAATGTTATGAGTATAGTTTTAACTTGCATTTCTTCTAATATACATGAAAGCAAACATTCCTTCTATTTGAGAGAGAGAGAGAGAGAGAATATGTGTCATCTGTCTTATTATGCCTGGCACCTGAAACAAAAGCATTTATTGCTCACAGTTCTGGTTGCCAGGAAGGCCAAGATGAAGGTACTAGAAGATCTGGTGTCTAGCAAAGGCCTGCTTCCTGGTTTGCCAATAGTGACCTTCTCTTTATATCTTCACATGGTAGAGAACAGAGACAGGGAGAGGGGCTCTCAGGTTTCCTGTTCTAAGGACATTAATCCCATTTGTGGATGATCTCATTCCCTCCCAATAGCCCCATCTCCAAATACCATCACATCCGAGATTAGAGGACAGCATATGAATTCTAGAATTTGGCCCATAGCTGAATATTTGTTCATGTATTTTGCATATTTTTCACTTGGGAGTTTTTTACCTTCCCATGATTATTTTAGAAATCTCTGTATATATTTGGAGAATCGACTCTCTCATAGATGTACAAAAGTGTTCTCTTGCTTTGTTTTTGCCTTTTGATTTTGCTTAGGGCATTTTTTGCCATGTAATATTTTGCTTTCATTTTTATGCGATCAATTTTTCAATATCTTCTTTTATTACTTTTGGATTTTTGAAGAGCAGTAAGTTTTTTCCATAGTTAATTTATAAAAAAAAATGTGCTCAGATTTTTTCTAGCATAGTTTCATCTTTTTACATTTATATCCTAGATCACCTTGATTTTTTCCTGTTGTTTACTATGAGGTATGCATACAATTTTGTTTTTCTAGTTTTGTTATTTTTGTTCCAATGCTATTTTTACATTCATTATTTAATATTGTTGAATTGCATACATGTACAAATAAGTAACAAGAAATCTCACCATATATACAATTATAATACATCATAAAAAACAACATGTAAAAAAATCTTGAAAAGAAAAATCCAATTGTGTCTTTTAAAATTTCCTTTTTTGTGTGTCCCAATATCATTTATTTAGAATTCTGTGTTTTGCATTCTTTTTGAAGGAGTTGAACTTATGTCCTGTGAATTGAAATACTACCTTTCTCATGTACGTGTTTCCATATGGACCTGGACCTATTTCTTGTTTATTTATGTGTTCTCACAGTTCAATCCATCTATGAACATTTACTATGTTAAATCAAGTGGATTTTTTTTCAGGAGGGACCCAAGAAATCAAATGTCACCATATTTTTTTAATCAATTATATTGACTAATACTGTTCCCTGGTTTGCAGCCTCCATAGAAAAATTGTTTTTCCCCATGGCAATTGTTATATGAGATTTTAAAATTATATATATGTTTAAATATTTATGGTTTGGATTATATAAATATTTATGGTTTGGATGTGAGGTTTCCCCTAAAAGCTCATGTGTGAGGTAATGTAAGAAGACATAGAGGAGAAATGATTGGATTATGAGGTAACCACAAACCTACAATATGTCATTTCTAGTTTGGAAATTTTAATTTCATTTTTTCAAATTTCTAGCAAATGAAAAACAAAATACTAATAAATACTAATTAAGGAAATGACATTATCTTATTCATTTAACTGCGAAGTCAAGGAAATCAAAATAAGTCAAGAAAACTTGAGGTTAGTCTGTTTTATAAATTAGACTTTCAGAAATCTATGTTACCATCAAGTTGTTCATTCTATAATTTCTGAGTACATTTTATGTAAAAATAACTCCTGTGCATTATTCATGTTGACAGACCCTTTAAATAGCCATAAAGCATGTGGGAGCAGAGTAATGCTGCATCTGCCCTGTGCTTTTTAAGTCTATCAATTTTATGAGATGGAAATCCTGCATAATTTCAGAACTTTTCTAATGTTCCCAACTGTGGTGGCATAGGGAAGTACCTTAGCCGCATTATGTGGGTGAAAATGTCATATGTCTTGATAGGGTTTTTATCCAAGGAAGGTGAGAACTGTCAGTTTCACTTCTTAACTGATAAAAATAAAATGTTACAAGTTGAATAAGTTTTACTTTAAATGAAAGTCAGGAGTAGCTACTGTGACTTGCCTGTTTGTGCCAGGGTTCTTCCTGACAGTGGTCACCAGGCACACGGCCACTGTGACATGTAGGACTTTGGGGGTCTGAAAATTAAAACTGATACCCTGAGTTTCCTTAGGGTATCAGTCTGGTTTTATGAATTTAAATAATTGTTTTAAAAAAAGAAACAATCCATCCATCTACTAAAAACTAAATTCTAGGTACTAAAAGTCATTAAAAAGTGTTTGCTTCCGCTGCAGCAACAATTCATTGCAGTTTCCTGTTTTCATTTCCCAGAAAGTCTATAAATGATATACCACCAAATGCTATTTTAACTTAGTAATATGTCTCAGAAATTATGTCGTATCAATTCACTTCTATCTACTTCATTCCTTTTTTCTGAAATGGTAAGGTACTCTTATTTTATAGTGGTGCCATAATTTACATATTGAGTCACTTCTTAAACATTTTGTGGTTTCCAGGTTTTTGGTGCTCCTAACAGTGCGTTAATGTACATTCATTAAATATATCTATTATTTTTCTTTTTGGTATTGGAGATTGGACCCATGGATACTTTACCACCAAAGTACATCCTCATCCCTTTGTATTTGTTTATGTATTTTTTAAATTTTGAGACAAATCTCACTAAGTTGCTTAGCACCTTGCTAAGTTTCTGACACTAGCCTCAAACTTATGATCCTCCTGTCTCAGCTTTCTGAGTTGCTGGGATTAGAGGTGTACCCTACCTTGCCAGGCCCAATAAATATATTTTTGACCAAAAATATGAATTTCCTATAAGTGAAATTGCTGGGTCAAATTGCACATTTTAAATTATGAAATATGTTGCCAATTGCTCAACAAAGAGGTTGTGTCAATTATATTTTCATCCACTGAGTTCAAGATCACCAGTTTTTTTCACACTTGCACCAATAACATGTTTTTGATTTTTGCAAATGTGATAGATGAAATATTGGTAGTTCTTTGTTATTTAAATTTGCATTTCTTCTATTATAATCTAGAAAGGAATCTTTCATCATGTGTTATCTGTATTTCTAACCATGTTCTTTACCCATTTTCCAATGGGTGGGTTGTTTGCTTACTATTTTTTAGACATTTTGATGCATTAAGAACTGTCATGTGTTACAAGCATAATGTTAAGCTTCTAATTTCAATTTTAATTTATTTAGTTTCTGCTTCCCAGAAATTGTATTTTTTAGTCAAATGTATTAATCCTATTCTTTTATGTTTTTAACTTGGAGTGCTGCATAGTAGATTTGCCTGTTTTAATATCATGAAGACCATTTAAAAAAAAATTTCTTCCAGGGGCCGGGGTTGTGGCTCAGTGGTAGAGTGCTTGCCTAGCATGTCTGAGGCACTGGGTTCGATCCTCAGCACCACATAAAAATAACTAAACAAAATAAAGGTCTATCAACAATTAAAAAAATTTTTTTCTTCTAGAGTTTTCACGTTTCCAGTGTTTATGGCTATATCTTTGAGCCTCTTTGATCTTATTTTATGATAGTCACAGAGAAGGAATCTTTATTAGAATAGGCTAAGGTAGTTCATCATAACAAACAGCCCTCAGATGTCAAACATCAAAATTGTATCACTTGCTCAGTCTACTGAAGTTCTGAAAATGTTCCAAGATGGCACCCTCAGCAATCTTCATTGTTTTCTATCTTGAGCTCTGCCATCTTAACATTGGTAATTGTATTTACTGTAGCAAGAGAAGTAACGGTAAAACCAAGAGGGGCTTGTCAATGCTTCGACCAGCGAGTGGTGCCTATTCCTTCTCCTTATATTGCATTGGCTGTGTCTAGTTACGTGGCCCTCCCAAGTTGCAAGGAGGTTGAGAAATATACACCCCATGTGCCCATGAAAGAAAGGAGAACCAATTATTAGTAATGTTTACCACAAAGTCAAGTGTGTTCTATGCTAGATGGCCACCAAGTTGTCCAATATTAATTATTGCATAAGCCATTTTTTAATGATTTGAAAAGCAATCTTAATTATATACTGAAAGCCTGTATAATGTTTCCATTCTGTACTGTGATATTATTGACCTTTTATTTAGTTTGAGGCTACTAATAAAGTATTTTAATTACCATAGTTTCATATTTCACAAATGTTTTTGGTAGGGATATTCCCTGCCAAAATTTTTAAAATGAATTTCAGAATAAATTTTACTGTTATAAAAACTGTGTTTAATTTTTATTGATATTATTTCATATGTTTAGAGTAATGTAGTAATAGTTTATGTCTGTAGCACACGGGATATTTTTACCATAATGTCTTTAATTTTTCTCTTTATATTCCTTATAGATAAATATCTCATAGATCTTTTGTAAAATATTCTTTTAGTTGTAGATGGACATGATACCTTTATTTTATTTATTTATATATTTATTTTTATGTGGTGCTGAGGCTCAAACCCTGTGTCTCACATATGCCAGGCAAGCATCCTACCACTGAACCACATCCCCAGGCCCCCTTAGATCATTCATAGTTAATTTTTCTTGAGTATTTTACCACTTTGATGCTGTTCTAAATACAGTTTTTATTTATATTTCTAGTGGTTTTAAAGTAAATAATGGAAAACTAATTTTTGGTATATCTTTGAGTACCCAGGTATTTCAGTGAATCTCTTTGTTGTATAGTTCTGTTGATCTTCTTTATTTTAATTAATATGCAGCCAAACCCTCTGTGGCAAAAGGTAATTTTGTCTCCTCATATTCAAATCTGATATCTATATTTTCTTTATCTTTGAACTTAAGTATAAATGTTTTGCTAATTTGGAAAAAATCTCATTCTTTTGTATTTAAGAAAAAAATTAATATTCCATATAATATTTTCTTAGATTTTAAATTCTTTGTGATTAGAACTACTTAATTTTGTAAAACTGTTGAACATCTCCCACTAGAAAATGACTGCTTTAGGTCTCAGATGACATAAAAATAGAAATAAAACTGAGCTCTGGCTTTTCTGGTTCTTGCACTTGAAACTGAAAGAAAATACAAAAATGTCTATAATGCAAAATTATGTGTAGTAAGTAATGTAAATGGAGTATAAAAAGAAGTATTCACTATAACAAATGTTGAATTTGCCTCAGGGGTTGGGAGTCGATTTGGCTGGAATGGAAGAGGTTGAACAAGGCCTCACAGAGAAGGTAGCATTTGGGTGAAATCTTGATATTCACAAACAAAACATCCTGTGGATTGCAGAAATGGCCATTGTAGACATTAGAGTAAAATCTAAACTAATTTTAGGAGCTTCATTTTATTCAACACCTAAAATGGATTATGTCCATGGACATGCAAAATGTTTTGGAGATTAATCTATTGCATGAGAATTGATTACTAGTAACTTATTCATGCATGTCTTATTTTGAAGTGTGAATGCCCATTCTATTGGAAACCAGGACAATTTTTTTCTGGTTCATTGAGGATCGGTTATATATAATTCACTTTGTTGTTTATAAGATATTCTAGGTTGAATTAAATCAGCTTTTTTGTATGGTTTTATTTTTGGTTCATAAGTATCTATGGACAAAAATTATCTATTTTATTTATTTATGTGGTACCAGCAATTGAACTTGGGCAGTCAACCACTGAGCCACATCCCCAGTCCTTTTGTTTTGTATTTTATTTACAGACAGCGTCTCACTGAGTTGTTTAGTGCCTCACTTTTGCTGAGGCTGGCTTTGAACTCACAATACTCCTGCCTCAGCCTTGCAAACAGCTGGCATTATAAGTGTACACCACTGCACCTGGCTTATTTTTTTAATTTTTTATTAAGTGAAAAATGTGACATTGATTTTGTTATAAAAAAAAAGAATAAAGTGAATTTTTCTTTCTAAACAATTTTTTTACTTAAGGAATAATGACAGCCAACTTTCATTAAGAGCAAAGGGTTTTATTATTTCATAGAATAAATACTTTGTGCTGAATTAATTGAGCTAAGTTTTCATTCACAGTTTTGGCCAAATATCTGCATATCTATAGTCAAAAAAATCAGTTTTCCTCAGTTTCCTTCTAGGTAGAAATCAGTATGTGAGATCACAAAATTCCCAGGTTCCCTTCAATATGAAACTTTTTAAACCAATTCCAATTTTGCCTTGCATGTCAAAAGGGTAGCATTTCTCTGTATTAAACACATCTCTTCTCCTTATACTAAGCCAGAAAATACAAGATTAAAAAGCATCTAGCAAGACAATAAAAGGGACAATTCTGAAGTTTAATATGCTTCTCTTCCTTCCTTTTCCTCTGGCTACCCACCTGAAAAACAGGAAATCATGCTTTTGGGGAAACTAATACTTGTGGTAAATATCAGTTTACTATTGAAGTGCTTCATTTTCTCAAAGTGACATGGGCTAGGAAAGCACTCTGGCACTCTTGGATACTGAATTTTAAAATATAAAGATCCTTTTAATAATCCTTTGGCAGAAATATTGGGTAGTACTTTTAAGAGATCAAATTTCAATTCTTTATAAGATATATTAGTATTGAATCCACAAAATGTAGTAAGAATATTTTGGAAACATAACCTTAACTTTTAAAAATGGCAGAATTATTTCTGATAAGGAATTTTTGGGGTCCAAATAATATATCTAACTATAATTCTTAAAGTTGTATGTGACCAGATTAGAAAAAATAAAAGCAGTATGCATGTCTCATTCCCTATTTCCTACCTGTCCCCTCAATTTATTCTGACATTTGAAGTTTTACTTACTTTTCTGCTTTTCTTCAAATGCTTCACACACCATTCCTTCAAAATTCATCCACCCTGGTCATATTTTCATGATGAAATCAAAAGAATCAGAGAAAGTGTGTAATGGCACAAGGCCTTTAGTGGTCTAGTCTCCAAATAGGACCCCATCAGTTAAACCATTCTTTAGGTCAAAGCAAGTGTCAAGATGAGCCTACATATAAGGGTAGGGAAAGAAACTCTTCCTTAATAGAAAGAAATGCAATGTCACATTTAAAAATGATTGGATACAGGGAAAGTGGAAAATTAGGGTCATTTTTTATAATCAGCCTACCTTACTTTCTTTATAATGGCTGGTGGCTTCACCAAAATTAAAACCATCTGAAACCTGGATAATCTGGTAGCCATAAAGTTTCCCTATATACATAATTGCAGTTGATTTGTACCAGATCATGGAGCCAGTCTTACAAAATAGCTATTAAATTATAAAAACTAAAAACAAAATGCACTATATTTAAATAATATTAAGCCCATCATTTCTAGATAATTTTTTATCTCTGTTCTTAAGGTTGTTTATAACTGTCTTATCTGAGTAGCTGGCAGTGCTGTATAATGATGTGCTGCTATATATCTCTGCCCCAATATGTGCTCAGTGATATTGGGGCTCTGAAAACAAATCTCAAAGTGTGGCATATTGGCATGCTAAGTATTTTCAAATGAAGGACATTGGAAGTCCTTAGAAAGCAAATTCTCTTTTTGGCTTTTCCTTGCTCTCTTTTCTCTATCTCTCCAGCTCTCACTAGGAAGACCACAGAAACTAAGAATTCATTTTTCACATGGTGGACTGTAGAAACTAGAACCCCTTCTTCCAAAGCCAGCCATAAAACCTAAAAAATCACTCTATTTTCCAGAGTAAAAGCTGGTCACAAAGAAATTATCAATCTACCTTATTTGATAGTAGATCATAAAACCATCATTCCAGATGAGGCCCTATCCTGCACCCAGGAGGAAAGAATGCCACACAGAAAGCCAAAAAGAATCTGAACAGGTGGACCTTTCTGATTTCCCCTTCAATCTGTTATCATTAGATCAAATCCTTTTGCCCCATGACTTTTCAGAACACTATCCATTCTAAGCATAAAAATAGACATTTCTCCCTGGGCTTGGGGGTCTTCAATTTGAAGGCTCCCATGTCGTGTAAAACTTGATAAAATACATTTGTTATGCTTTATTCTTGTTAATCTGTCTTTCATTATAGAGATGACAGCCGTGACCCTTATGATGGGGAAAAAAAGCATCACCCATTTCCACCTTCATGATGACATCATGCTAATAGCTTGCCATTAGCTGTAAAAATATTTATACCACTAAAATTAGCAAATGCTAATTGGGGTTCTTTTTGATAGCTACCTATAACTTTCACCCATATGTCACTGACTGTGTGTATCATGCAAGATTTAACGGCTTAAGCCAAGCAATTCCTGTACTTTCAATCCTGACTTCCAGATTAACCTTATTTACTTGTATATAATCTACTGCTTTGATTTAAGGGGGAAAAAAAAGCATGAATGGAGTAAAGAAACTAAATTGCCTAAACATACATTTTAAAAGCAGTAAGAACTATGATAGCAAAAGCTGTTTTCCTCTTTGTTTAGTAAATACCCTGCTTGGAATGAAACATAAATTTATACTGCTTTGTAGTGTCAATGCACAAATCTAACCTTAAGGGAAAACCGAGGGACAAGGAAGATCAATAGAAGCCACAGTCATTAAAATGTGGTTCATGCATTCAGAAGAAAATTGCCTTACACTAAATGTTTTCAGCACCATAACTTCAGGGTGAGTTTTGTCTTAGGAAGCAACAAAATTCAAGTGATGCACGCTGTTTTATTTCCTTGCTGGTGGAGACCATGACTTATTTATTTTTTCTGAGTCAGATAGGTTGACAATTGCCTTCCAGTATTCCAGTGCTACAAAAGGTCATTCTGGCTACCTAAGAGCTTGTCAAGGAGACAGCCCTTTCAGAAAGAAACCTCACTGTAGAACCAGTAGGAAATGGAGAAAATGCAAAAAGTTACAAAAAAGAAAGGCTACTCAAGTTTTGTTATTCAGTTTTACCATCTTCACAATGGATTCCCAGGAAAAGCAAGAATTGTCACAGTTCTGTGTGGCAGGTCAACTTGTCTGGGCTGTTACTTGTTTCTAAAATTCATTTATTAGTGGTGCTTTGATGAATAGATGAAATGTGGTTTTGCCAAATGAGAATTTAGGATGAATATTTAGGATATGATATTTCTAAGTGAGAAAAAATTAGACTGTTAACTAATTAAAGAATCAGCATTCTACTTCCCAAACTCTGACAGCTCTAAGCAAATTATTTTCTTAACTTACAGTGTAACTTCTGAAGCTTTGGAGTCCATAACCTCTGCATATTTTAATTGTTACATGTAACTTTGAGAGGGGTTTAGGGTGACTCATGTAATATTATAATGAGATATTAGTACGACTCATGTTTAGATAAAGATGAATAAACATAAAAAATATAGACATATGTGTATCTTCAGGTTAATGTACATATATGTATATTTCTAAGCTCTGTTCACTAATGGGACCTAGAAGCATCAACACCCAAGAAGCAAGAATCACACCCTGTGTGTAGAACTTGGTTTCTAAGACCAAGTTCTTGAAATTCAAAACTTCTGTAAGAAATAACTGATTTAAGAACTGTGGCACGGAATATATAAGGTGTGCCTAGACTGGGTTGTAGTTCTAGAAAATAAGCAAGTATTCAGAAGGCACAATTATGGATATATGTTGAAGGGGCACAGGAGTTCACATAGTGACTACCTTTCCAAGAATACAGAAAAGGGGGAAAGAGCAACTTCACAGTGAAGAAACCTGAAGTACACACTACCTCAGCCATGCAATCAATGTTAAAGTCATCAGTGATAAATCTGATTAAAGATAGGGCTTAATAGTATGTACACCTGACATGATGCTATGAGATGGCTGTTTACACTGTGGTTACCTACTGCCAAGCTGACAACTCAAGTCTAACCATGTAACAGACACCAGACAAGCCCAAACATAGGGATATTTTACAGAATACCTGAATAGAGCAGTTCTCCTCAAAACTGTCAGGCTTCAAAAACAAGAAAGATCTAAAAAACACATTGGAGAGGAACCTTCGGAAATGTGAATGCTTAATATAATCTGGCATCCTGGGTAGAATCCTGAAACAGAAAGAGGACATTGGTCAATGCTAAGGAAATACTAGTAAAGCATGGGATGTTTTTAAAGGAATAATATAAAGATTTTGGTTCATTGGTTGTGAAAAGTGTATCATACCAATTTAAGTGCATCACTAAATAAGAGAATGAGTCTTTATTAAGAAAGGGAAACCAGATGTGGAATAGAGGAGAATATTCTCCTGCAAGTTCCAACTGCAAGTTTTTGTACAGAGAGAAATAAATTTACAAACATCTAAAATAGTTGTTGTAATGCTATTCTCGATTTTAAGTTTATTTTTTTAAATATTGAAATGACAAACTATCCGTAGTGAATTCTCTTATATCAGATCTTAATATCTCTTATATCAGATAGTGGGTTATATTATGGTGTTTCATTTTACAATAAATGTTTGTGTAAATATGTCTTTTATAGTGTACAGTTGTAGGCAGTTGAAGGAAGCCCATGCTTAATACAGTGATTTTTAACTTTGGATAGCTTTACACCTTTAAGCACATTAGCATTTTTGTCTAAGTAGCTAAAATCACACTGTTAAAGAGTCAACAATGCTAGAGTCTATTTCTATCTGTGCCATTACACATATGTGACATCTGAAACAAATTACTTTATCTCACTTTTATCAACCTTTCTGCCCATCCTTGAACATGTTACTGCCAATTCAGGACACTGGAGAGCTATATATATATATATATATATATATATATATATATATATATATTCAAATTATTGTACATATTTGTAAATATGTACAATATAGCTGTACAAATTCTTCTTCTATTGCTAATAGTTTTGTCATTTCATTACTAATATTCATCTTTCCTGTTTTATTTTAATAAGGGCTCTGAAATACAATGTATAATTTACATAAAAATTGAATTTTTACAATTTTTGTATGTTGTTGAGCTTGGAAATTTTAATTTTTTTAGAAGACAATAGCATGTTGGTTAGCTTTTCACTTGTGTGTCCAAAATACTTGACAAGAATAATTTGAAGAAAGAAAATTTTATGTTGGTTCATGGTTTCAGAGATTCAATTCATGATGGACCATCTCCATTGCTCTAGGCCTGAGGTGAGGCAGGACATCATGGCATAAGGGTACATAAGAGGAAAGCTGCTCAGCTCATGGCAGCCAGGAAGCAGAGAGAGAGAAAGGAAGGAAAAAAAAAAGAGAAGATAAGCCTTTCCAGGACATGCCTCCTCTGACTGACTTTCTCCAATGAGGTTCTACCATTTTGCCATCTGAGAAGGGCAGGGCCCTAATGATCCAAGTTAGTTGGGACCACATGGCAAATGGTTGTGGGTGTATTCTCTCTGCACATTTTAATGAAATTCTACTTGTTATGGTTTGGATCTGGAATGTTCCCCATGTGTTCAGAAGTATGACCTGTGGGAAGTGATTAAATCATTAAATCCCAATATATTTGAAGTCTGAGCTCAGAGAGAGTCAATGCATATTGTGGGGCTTTATCTTGGTAGGGAAAGAACTTTTCTATGGTGGCATGTATGTGTCTGCCGTGACACTCCACAAGTATGGTCCTGACAGAATAAAAGAGCCTAAATGAAACTTGCTATGCTAAAAGAAGGGCTTATATCCCAGGACAAATGAAATTATATTAGCAATCAGAGAGGTCTTCAAACACACTGTTGAACCAAACTTGACTTCTGTGAGGACAGACAAGGACATTGTTCATATGAATCTTTTTTTATGTTTTTATTGCAGTATTATACAAAATAGCAGAGTTCATTTTGACATATTCCTAAATGCATATAATAAAAATTGTTCCATTTCAATTCCTGTGACTTCCCCTCCCCTGCCCCGTGATTCCCTTCCTTGACTTTACTGGTCTTACTTCTATTTATTTTATTGTTGTATTATAGTTATCTATAAAAGTAGATTTCATTATGATACATTCACACATTCACGTAGTATAATTTGGTTGATTTCATTCCACAGCTCTTCCCATTTTCAACCTTTCCTCCTTCCCCCTTAACCCCCTTCTTCTTTGCTCTTTTCCCTTCTATTTTCATAAATTCCCCCTTTTCCATTCTTTTTTTCCCCCCTCTAGCTTCAGCATATGAGAGAAAACATTCAACCCTTGACTTTCTGAGTCTGGCTTGTTTCATTTGGCATTATGTTCTCCAGTTCCATCCATTTACCAGCAAATGCCATAATTTCATTTTTCCTTTTTGACTGAGTAGAACTCTATTGTGTATATTTGCCACATTTTCTTTATCAATTCATCTGTTAATGGACATGTAGGCTGGTTCCATAATTCAGCTATAGTGAATTATACTGAGATAAATATTGGACTGATGATATGAATATAGAATGCTGATTTTAGCTCTTTTGAATAAGTATTAAGGAGTAGAATATCTGTGTCATGGTTGTTCCATCCCTAATCTTTTGAGGAATCTCCGTACTACTTTCATATAGATCTCATATATTATTGTGACTGGGGTGGACAGTAAACAAGTGAACAAATGAATACAATCACTAAGAGAATAGTATGAACTGTGAAGAAGAATTAAACTGTATTAGGAAAGAAGATGATGGGAGATGAAGCCCACTCCTTGAAGCAGATTTAATGCATGTGCCTTGGGGTGGTATTGATAATGAATTGTCAATAAGAAAAATGACCATGAATCCATTCCTCTGAGGGCTAAAAATATTAGAACTAATACAAATTGTAATTTTATGTAAAATCATAGTGTTCATTTTGGGTCTGGCTCTGTTCATTCAGCATTGTATTCTGAGATTCAATCATATTGTCATGCATTATTATAGATTATAGAATAATTACTCATTCTCTTTGCTGTGTGGAATATTCCTTTGTATGAATATACAACAACTTATTTATCTGCTATTTATGTATCCAATAGACAGCTGACAGTCACTTGCATAGTTTCCAGTTGGGGCTCTGTCAAGCAGTTTTGCTCTCACAACATCTTAGCAGATGCCTCCTGGTGAACACAGACACATAGGGGTGGAGTTACTGAGATGTGGGGAATGATTATTTGAATTAGGGACAAACATTTTGACAAAGTGTTTGCCCTAATTTGCACTTTCACTAAGTATTTAAGAAAGATCTTGTTTCCTACATCCTGGTCAAAATTTGGTTATGTTCCTTTTTTAAAAAAAAAAAATTATGTTTTTCAAGTATATGTGCTGTCGTAACACAAACTGTTTATGCTTTTATTGTTCTTTATTTAATTAAATATAAAAATGTTTAATTATTGTTGAATTTGATGTGTGTCTTATGTATGTCTTATAAATCTTATTTTATGAAACACATGCCCCATTGGTCCATGTAGTTTGCTTTTAATTTATTAGTTTGTTACTTTTAATTGTAGCGGATTTAATGATAATTTCTAGAAAGGTATGTCTATGTCCTAATTTCCAGAATCCTTGAATATTGTATTATTTAGAAAAAAGTTATTTGTGGTATAATTATTTAGATTGTAAAGTTCATCCTTGGATGATCCTGGCTGGACTTAAGTTCAATGACAAGAGTTTTTGGTGAGACAGACACAAGGGGAATTGGCGCAGAAAAGGAAGAGGTGACATGAAGATGGCTGTGCAGGTCAGAATGATGTAGCCAAAAGACAATCAAAGCTAGGAAGCACCAGAACCTGAGGTGATAAGTAATGGAACCCCTCTAGAACCTTCAGAGAAAGCACAACCCAACAGACACCTTAAATATGGCCTTCTGACCTCCAGAACTACAAAACTAAATTTCTGTTGTTTGAAGCCACTGATTAGGTGGCCATTTGTTATAGTACTCCCAGGAAACAAAGATTTTGAAATACACAATTTATCACATTATCCCAAACTACACCATCCAATAGCCGAATTTGAAATTGACTAGTCTGAATTAGATGTGAGTGTAAAATATACTTTGAATTTTGAAATCTTAGCATGAAAAAAATGCCAAATTTATCATTAGTAGCTTTGTATATTCATATTTTGGAAATATTGGGTTAAATAATCTGTAGTATTAGAGTTAATCTTACCTATGTCTTTTTTACCATTTTCAAAAATGTGGCTCCTAGACAGCCTACAACTGTACATATGGCTCACATTATAATTCTATTAGGTCATGCTGCTCTACAAACAACCCTAAAAACATTTAGAGTGAAAACAGTAACTGTTGTCAGCTCATCATAAATTTATCCTGTTAATCTTTATTCACCCAATAAAGAATAAAGACATTTATTGGGTTGCTGTTTTCAAATCCTATTATGCAGATTGTTTCGGGTACAAATTTGGAGGTCCTGTTTTCCACTTCTATATTTAAAATACCTGAACTTATACTGAAAAACCTTTTGACAAAAGAATACAAGGATTTGTTACCTGGCAAACCAGAGGTTTTTTTTTTTCTTTCTGACCTGGTCAAACAGACAATTTCCTCATTAATGAAACTGACATATTCAAATAAGAAAACTAAGAATCAATTTACCCAAGCAGTGCACGCTAATAAATACATTGTAAGATGTATTAGTTACTACTCCAATAAAGCTTAATAAAAAATCCCTCAAATTTAATAATTTATAATAAAATGCATTTACTTTCCTGTTCAGACATTACACTGTGCTATGCCACCTATGTTAGGTGAATTATGCTGTATGCTGGGTGAGTTGGGCTCCAAATTTCAAATTAGATTCAAACTTTCAACTCTGGTCTCCATAATATCCTTGAACTAGCACCTACCTGCAGCTGTTCTTCCCATAATAATGCCAAGAAACCAAAAAGATGTGTAAAACTCTCTCTGCCTGTTAAGGCCCTGGGTTAGATCTGGCATACTCCTACTTAAGCCACTTTTTTTTTTTTTGTACCAAGGATTGATTTCCAGGGGCACTTACCAGTGAACCACAACCCCAGTCCCAAACTCTTTGAAATATATACCTTATTTTGAGACAAGGTCTTATTAAGTTGCTGGGGCTGACTTGAACTTGTGATCTTCTTGCCCCCACCTTCCAAGCTGCTGGGTTCACAGGTATGCACCCACCCTGGCTCTCCTTCAGCCATATTCTATTGTACAAAATCAGTCACCTGGTCAAAGCCGGCGTCAGTGGGATGGTAAAGTACACACCACATACTTATCCCACAGGGGTGTTCCAGAGTAAGGGAGTGTAGGATTGAGGCTTAATTCCATTTACTACACAAGAAAACACTATTTTTGTTTCTCTTCTAATTGACATAGAAGGTCTACATTCATTAACTGTCTAATATGTCATCAAATTCTGCAGTAGAAGAAGTGGGAGGTCAGAGATGAGTAAATAGCAAGGCTCTGACTTATAAAGGTTATAATAGTCGAATAGAGAACACAGTCCTGTCATTTAACCTTCTTGTGCTTCCTCAATTGTTTGCAGAGATAATATTACTATGTGTTTTCTGTAGTTATCATGAAGATTCATGAGGTAACACATGTGAAGGGTGATGCATAAATATTATGGGGTTACAAAGATTATAACCATTGTATGTATCCAGATGTTCACCCAGCTGTATAGTTGGATTTCAATTTTTAAAAAATCAAAATGCAAATTTATACTTTAACCCAAACTGAAAACAATCTGTGTAATAAGATTTGGTCATATGCATATATATTTATATGTACTTTGCAAAAACAAACTAACATGAAAGAAATACCACATCAGTATTTCCTGTATATGATTTTTTTTGTTGGTATTGAGCTTTGGCAGTATTTTTATATTATTCAATTTTATGTTTTCTCAAATTTCTGCAGTGATCATCTCCTGAGACAAAAATCAATCATAATATATTTTAGAATGTAATTTACCCAGTGAATTAGATTAAATTGAGGAATTTCAGCTCTGATATATATATTTTTTTCATTTGTTAGAGACTTTGACCAGATTCTGTAGATGATTACATGGACATTAAAGTTTATTTTGTCTTAAAGCTACTGCCGTAGAATATTCTAGAAAAGGTTGATTTTTTATATATATATGTGTGAATTTGTCTTCTAATAATTGATTTAATTATTATTTTATTTTAATTTTACTTATGTTTAAATTCTGTAAATAGTAAAGTCATCCATTTTCTCCTTTTCTTCCCTTGCCTTGCCCTATTGTTGTTCAAATTTATCTATGATTACTTCATTTCCTCTCATTGAAAAAAGAGGGTGTGCTGCCATAACAAACCCTCATTACATGGAGGGTCTTCCAGGTTTATTTTAATTGTTAAAACTTGTAGTTAACAGCATGAACACCCAAAAGGGAACAGTCTGGATTTTTCTTTTTCAAATTATCAATGACAGTAAGTAAAAACATTTTACAAAACTGTAAAATGCTCTGTCTCCAGAAGCAGTTTTGGTAACTAATGTGCACAAGGTTTATCAAACATTCAAAATTGGCCAAGGGTTTAATTGGTTACTTTCTTGAAGTTTACTTAATCACCATTGCTACTTTTCAGAGACCCTTTCAAATACTCTAGCCAAACACAAAAGGACTAACATCAGAAGACTTCCATTACTTGTATTTAACAAGAATAAAGAATACCCAATAAGACTGCTCAATTCTAGATCCTTCTCTATTTGCAGTATCAGAAGGAATCTACTATATTTTAAACCTTCCATTTTTGAAACTATCCCTGACTGCAATTAGATTGAAAAACTCAAGCGCTGATACAGTTTCTGGTGTCTTCTTGTGGTTTGAGTCTGGAATGTCCCTCAAAGTCTCATTTGTAGTAGGCCTTGTTCCCAGTGCAGTACCATTCAGAGATGGGGCTTTGGGGAAGTGATTGGATCATGAGGGCTTTCACCTGAATAGTGGATCAATCCATTGATAGCTGAATGGACTCCTGGAAGGTGGGAGGAATGGTAGGTGGTGGGGTGTGGTTGGAATACTGGGGGATTCTTTGGAAGTTTATTTATTTTCCCTGGCTCTTCCCCTGTGAGCTCTCCCCCCCTGTGACTCATTCTGCTCTGCGCCACCATAAGGTGAGTAGCATTTCTCTACCATGCCCTTCTATAAATTTCTGCCTTGGGTCAGGACCAAGCAATGGACCCAGCCAACCATGGACTAAAACCTCTGAAACTATGAGCCAAAATTAAAAAAAAAAAAAAATCTTCCTTTAAGTTGTATTTCTCAGCTACTTCTCACAGTGACACAAAGCTAACCAACAAGAAACCAATGCCAGGAAACCAAGGGTTTCCTATTCTGTTTTTAGCCACCAATTGTAGTTTTTTAAATCGAATTATATTTAATTATAAGAGATATATTGCATTTGAACTTTGGGTGTATCTTTATTTTCAAGAGGATGGGTATCCTATTACTAGTTCAGATTTCCTGAGAGTCTAACAGATAAATAATCGAGATGGAAATAAGTATTATATTCCCAAGGTATTTTAAACTATTAGAAAGACAGATGACTATATGTGTTAATAAAAAATATCATTTTCATGGAAAGGTGGTTTGAAAGAGTACTATCAGGACTAAAAATATGTTTTTCATTAGAAGAGCCCGGATTTCTCAATCTTGATATTAAGTGGAATTTATATTTTTTAATTCAGTCAAAAAATCAAGAATGATTATTACTACAGCTAGTATACTAGGAAATAGTATTTAACCTGTATCAAATTTAGTGTAATTACCCTAAACCATCTATGAATGAATATTCATAATTTACTAAAAAAAAAATCCTAGAAACAAGAATTGATGTGAAAGGCACATTGTTTTGATAACCCATAGTGCTTCAGCCAGCTGTATTAGAAGAAATGTATCCCAAGATGCCTTATAGCCCTTCTCCTTTCCCATTTCAGAATCCTATATGAAAGTATAAGAAAAGAAGAAGAAAAATCTTCAATAAACATAGTGTGGATTGTTGGAAAAGTGTGAACAATGGGTAAAGCAGGATGGAAAAAAAAGTTTTTTAAATCAGAAATCAAAGAGAAGCAAATATTTGTCTGAGAACATTTCTATAATATTTAAAAACAATCCTATCGGACGAAAATTTCTACTTGCTATAGATGCTTAATCTGTGTTGTCCAGTATGGTAGCCACTAACCACATGTGGCTCTTGAGCACTGGAAATGTGACTAGTGTGACAGAGGACCTGAATTTCTGATTTTACATGAGGCTAGTTGCTGCCTTAGGGTCAGCATATGTTCACAGCTTTACCTCCTGAAGTGTGGTCTTACACCAGGAGCAACCTCGTCATCTGGGAGTTTATTAGTAATGTAGAATCTTGGCTCACACCCAGACCTGCTGCTGCAGAATATGCATTTTAACAAGATCTTTGGGCAAGTGGCATGCTCCTGGAAGTTGGGGAGGCATTTACCCTGTGGCAATTTTCACTTGCTAATTAATCACCCATTCAGAAACACTGAGAATTCTCTATTTTTATCATAGGATAGTGAACATTAGCAGTATACTAATTTTATCCACAGAAGAGTATTTGCTGCAACTGGAGTAAGTTGTAATAGTACTTGAACTGCTGACTTTAACTCTTTTCAAATGTGAAAAGAAAAACAAAAAACAAAACCCATTGCTTGATCTGCTGATTCCTTCCTTCATGAAACACATATGTCCTTACATGGTAGGTGTGCTTGATTTGTGAAGCATCTCCTGTTGAATTCAAGGAAGTGCTTTAATTCTCTGTGGCAAAGGGAAAGGGAAGGAAGTGAACAGATTTCTGGGTTCACCCTTGAGGCCAGTAGTTAAAAAATCATCATTACAAATTTTGAAAGCAAGGAAATGTCATAAAAGTTAGAACTGTGAAATTATGTTGCTAGAGTATTTTATTACCTTTGGTTCTTGTCCTTTATCATGTGTCTTAATTTGGAGTCCTCTGAAAGTCAACTCAGAGATAAGGACTTGTGTACAAGTAATATATTAAAGTCATCCCTGGAACCATGATGAGTTGTGGGAATGAAGGAGAGAAATTAGGAAGATCAATAAAGAGCACTTTGATGGATGAACCAATTATATGGGCTACTGGGTCTTAACTCCTTTAAGGGCCATATAACAGGCTAAAGTGGAAGACACTAGCATGTAAGGAAACTGTCTACTTAAGGTCAGGGTCAAGTGTCTTCCTGGATGATCAATATGGTAGGGGGGCAACAGCAGAATCTCCTCTACTGCAGTAGAAGGTGCTTTTGTAATGAGATACACCCTCTATGTAGGTTAGAAAGCTATCAAGTGCTTTTTGGAAGAGAAAAGAGAGAACCAGGACATCAAGAATTTGGTTGAGTTTTCCTATTGGTTTATTATTGGTGTTAAGTAAATTCCTCAGGGTAACAGGAGCACAATGGAGATATTGCACATTATAATCACAGAAGCTGTTCCCTGCTCTAATGCCAGCTTTGTACCCCTCCTCACTAATATCTATATCTTCATTTCATTTTTTTTTTCTGAAATTTGTTCTTACTTTCTTAGTTTCTTCCCTGTAGAGTCCACTAAGAATAATAACCTATAAGCTTAGAGTCTCCAAAATGCACAAGTGTGATATGTTTCTGATTCCATTTGTCTTATGTGTGTTTAGCCACATCTAATTGGAAGGTATAGTGAGTACTTGGGTGGCATTTTTAGAGTCACAGTCATGAGAACATACAGTCTAACAAGGGAGATTTTCTCTATTTTGTGTGTATTTTAGTTAGTTTTTTGTTCTTGTGACCAAAAGACCTGAAAGGAACATTTTTAGAGGAGGACAAGTATATTTGGGGGTTCACTGTTTCTGTGGTCTCAGTCCATAGACAAGCTGGCTTTATACCTCTGGGTGAGGCAGAACCTCATGGCAGAAGAGTGGGTAGAAGAAGGCAGCTGAGAACATGGCACCAGGAAGAAGAGAGTGAGAGAGCAGGAGAGAGAGAGAGAGAGAGAGAGAGAGAGAGAGAGAGAGAGAGAGCTCCTCACAGAAAAAATGCAGACACCAAAGGTACAACATTGACCCATCTTTTCCAGCCACACCCTATCTGCCTGCAGTTACCCTTTAATCTCTATCAAGGGATTAGCACACTGATTAGGTCAAGGCCCTCATAACTAAATCATTTCATCTCTAACCCTTGCTTTGTCTCACACACGAAGTTACCATAACAGTATGCATTTATTTATATTTTCTCAGACACAATTTTAAAACAACTTACATATATGCTTAATTCAGAGTCCTCTGGGTAGAGCAAAAATAAGAATAAGAATTTATTCATAGAAAGTCATTTAGATGCAAAAATGTGTTCAATTAGATTTAGTTATAGATGATAAAGTTGTCTTTCCTAGATAAAAAAAAATCCTGAAGTCTCTGCTAGAAAAATCTATGAGACTTGACCACACAAGCTAGGGAGAGTGTAAAGGTATGTTCACTAATCTTAAGCAACCTAGTGTCCCTTATGATGGCAAGGTATATTCCTTAAAAACAGGTCAAATGAATTTACAAGGGAGCACAGTCTGTAGAGGGCTTAGGACAGGTCCTGTGGCTATTCTGTAGGATGTGTGAGACAGAGCACAAGATTTAACATGGTTAGTAGTGAATTGCTCAGAGAGGGAAGCATTCAAGCCAAGTTTTGAAGCCTGAGGACTAAGTATACAGACTCTGTCAGGGGCATTTTGTAAACAAAGCTGAACATGAGCTTGTTGGGTTTAGGAAACTAGTTGGAGATAGCCTAATTAAAGGTTATTTAGCCAATAAGAGAGGATATGGTTGCAACTGCCAAGGAAGAACCTGAATGACACTAAACGTAGGACTCAAAAGAAATGTTCCTTGATGGTGTCTCTTACAGTGGAACAGATTGGAATATGTAGATAGAGAAATATGGATATACATATAGACACTGCTTAATGATGGGGGTATAGTCTGAGAAATGCATCATTAGGAAATTTCATCATAGAGTGTGAGCATCATAGAGTGCATTATATACCCCAAGATGGTACAAGTCAATCACTCTATGTGGCCTCTTGATATGATCAAGAGACATGGAAACAACACCTGTATGAGGTTGCTGCCAGTGGAACACAGGGTACTGTATATATTACAGTAAACTTTTTTTGGGAAATAATGATGAAGATTATACCAGAAACCAGAACCAGAACCCAGAAACAGTTGTGTAATATCATTGTTAAGTATTATGTGCTGGATAGTTGTATGTGCTATACTTTTACGTGACTGGAAGTGGAGTAGATTTTACACCAGCATCACCACAAACATGTAGGAAATGTGTTATGATATGATGTTGTAACAGCAAGTGTGTTACTGGGTGACAGGCATTTTTCTGCCCTGTTATAACAGGCATATATAAGAACTCCACCACTGAATGACTCTTCATTACACACCACACAACCATATGATTTTAGCCTTAGGACTCCATCATCCCCTGTGGTTCATTTACATTGTAGTTATGTTTAAAAATGGTGTCATTGATTTATTATTAATGAATTCTTGCATTTTTACTAAAAGTACATGTTTTCTATTTTAGAGGATCCTACCCTAGAGGTAAACAAATGGATACAATTCAAAACAAGAAGTCTTAATAAAAAATCCCATGAAATTATATACAGGCTAATTCTAATTAGATTTTCTAATTGACTTGCTATTTACTTCCCATTCTCTATTCTCCATGGAGTCCCATATACTTTGTAAGGAGACAGAATGTCTGAGCAGAAAATCTTAGGGGAGAAATATCCACTCTGTCAAATTCTAGAAGCCCATCTTCTATTTGTGAATAGTAATGCAGTCTAGTAGGATGTCCTTATGCAGACTGAGTGGGCCCATAGACCTGTCTCTAAGATAACCAGACCACTGTCAAGCACTAGGTACAGGGTGGTGCTGATCTGGGTTCACCTGGAGACTCAGGGTAGCTTCTGCAGTCTTCTAGTTCTGGCTAGAATTCTTCTTTCAGCTGGTTGACATTCAAGAACTAGCTTGTGGGAAGTTCCCTGGAGAATAATATCAGTATCCTCTGCAGGCCAACTGAATTGGTAAGGTTGAAGATAGTGACAGTCAGACTTAGGATCCAGCTTGTCCTTCTCTTCTCTTGCTTGGTGTCCAGTGTTCATTCTCATCTCATGGCCCTAACCTGTAGTCAGTTGAATCCCACCAGTAGATGCTAGAACAACAGTCCTCCATAGACTTCTTAGCTGGTTAAGCTCTCATAGTTTTGTAAGATGTAATGAACTCAGATTTCATGTCTCTGTGATTCCATGTTCCTCTGAGTGTCTCTGCTTTCCTGACCATGTGCCAGCTGCAGTAGAGCCTAATGCCTGGCCCAACCTTTAGGCTACCTCCAAACTAAATCACTAGATGTTGTGTATCCATACTTGAATATCTTTAGAATGTGCAAAAAAAAAAAAAAAAAAAAAAAAAAAAAATTCTGTATAGGCCTCAGAAGTGAATATATAATTGTCTCAGTCCATTTTGTGTTGCTGTAACAAAATTCCTGAAGGCAGGTGATTAATAAGAACACAAATTTTTTGGCTCATAGTTCCAGAGGCTGGACAGCATGAAGCCAGCATCTACTCAGCATTGGGTCAGAGTCTTCTTTCTGCATCCTAACCTGGTGAAGGGTATCACATGGTGAGACAGGGCAAACCTGTCCCAGCTTGGGTTTCCTTTTCTCTTCTTATAAAAGCACTAATGCCTTCATGAGGCTAATTCTGATTAGGTCCCAAAAGTCCTACCTTCAAATACCATTAACATCTGTATTGAGGTATTAAGTTTACATTACATAAAGTCTTAGGGAACACAGTCACACCAAAGCAACAATTGCATATGAATTCTTATTTTATTGAAATTTGCTGTGAATAATGGTATTTCTTCATCTAGGTACTAATGGAGTTCTTTTCAAATAATTTATTTAGTATGGATTTCTTCTATCTTGCTCTTTATTTTCAAAGGTGATCACTTGGGATTTAAAAATTCATGTTAAAATGAACAAAAATCAAGATATTTGCTTTTTTATAAGAGGACAACCACTGCGTTTAGCCTGTGAATTTCTTATCTAATTATACTCTAACTTTCATTCAATTACTGAGCACCCTAGAGGCCTGAATTGGCTCAGACACATTGATGACTTTGTTTACTGTCACCCAACCATCCTAGAGAGAGACTGGACCTTCTAGATGAAATGGTACCCTTCTCCAATCCCTCTGGAGTCCCATATCATTATCTATCTACACAGAGAAGGGCAACCACTGAGATTTCTTAGAGTCCCAAGGAATCATTTTTTAAGCTCACTCTATATGAAATACTGTTTGTATGCTTCACCAAAGCTCATTAATGTAATTTTCACATCATTATTGCATCTAATGATTATGTAAGCATCCCTGATCATGTGGAAAAATTAAAGATGTTAAATTATAATATCACTTGATCTTTTAAAAATCAAAGTTAGTCTGTCTTTGGTGTATAAGATGGAACTCTTTGAACTTCACACAGTGCTTAACAACTGTAATAATATTTTTATGTGACATGCATATTTATAAATGATCTTTTTTTTGAGTCTGCTTATGTTTTCAGGCATTTGTTTTTAGTCACAGGCCTACGACTTTGCTTGACTAATGAAAGATTTCCAAAAATGTTAGCAATACTTATGATTTTACATGGAGGCAACAGTAGAAAATGTATAGTTCACTTATAACTTAAATGTTTTTGTATTCAATCTACGTAAAAAGGTATCTATCTTAGTTGTTTTCAGGTTGTGATAGGGTTTCTGTTGTCCTTGAGTTGTAGGCCCCCCCATAGGTATAGGAGCAACAGTTTGTATTTGAAATTATTATAAAGGATTCACATGTTATAAATGTGCCTGTCAAAGTTCCATTATTAAGTAAGATCATAGTAGCAATTGTGATTAATAGAGCTGGTTTGGACAGTTCTAAGCATGCATCCAACAGAGAGCTGTTGTACACTTTTGTAAGAGAAAGTCTCATATTCCCTTACCTCTAAAATATGGTTCTTAATTCCTTCTGTAAAGATTGTAATGAAGCTGAAAGAAGCCACGTAGAGAAGGGAGATTCTGGGAGATCTGCAAGCTCTTTTCACTCTTCTAAACAACCCACCAAAATTTGCAGAGGACAGGGCTCAAATACACTAGGAACCACTGGGCTTATTCGGAATTATTTGAAATCATAAATATTAAATCTAAAAGTAACAAGAATCCACTGAATAGCTATAGAGACATTTTATTAATATTTTATTTTTCAATAAATACGATTTTGAAATCTTTCGGTGTGTTCAGCAGATTAGTCTATCTAAATAGCTCAGCCAGAATGCCATAACATGAAAAAATGCCTCACTTGAAAAATTCTGAGTGTGTCTGTGAGAGTAACAGAAAGATACAAATCAGAATGAGAAAATTTGCCATTGCTGCTCAGAATGTCTTATGCTTCCTGGAAATACCTAGTTTTAAAGTCTGTTTTTGTTTTCAATACCCTGATGGAATAGACCAGTTTGACAGTCTGGAAAGAACTTTAAAAACATAGCTGTCAGACAAATATCATGTCGCTAGCAAGAGACATAAAGAGGGAAATATGAAACTCGGAGAAATAAGACACTGGCATCAGCTTTTCTAGTTAGACTAGTGAGAAGAATAAACAGCCTTGTTATTATATAGAGAAAATGAATCAGAACCTTGTAATTATTTCCAAGGTTCATTGATGTAATGAATCTGCTTACAATGGTTTACATGTTACAAGGTTTTCTGCCCGCCCATGTCTACCTTTCTTAGGCAATACATTGCCAAAGTAGTGTACAAACTCGGCCTTCTCACTCTGAAATTTTGTGGAACCTGCCATTTTAGAAAAGCACAAACAAAAATAAGGAGTACACAGCCTAAGTTTTCAGTGATTGTTGTTGTAGTTGTGTGTGTGTGTGTGTTGCCAGGGTTCCAACCAGGGTTTTGTGCATGTTAAGAAAGTGCTACTGCTGAGACATACCCCAACCCCGATTTCCTTTTGCTTTAAAGATAATCAAACCATTTAGAGAGCTCCCTTGGGAATAACATTACTTCATTCTGGGAAAATACTTCCATGTTCCCTTTACTCTATTGGAGGAGCACCAGATCTGTCAAGTGCTCTGCAAAGAAGGGTTCCACCATCTAATAAATATGCAAAACCTCATCTACTATAAATACTCTTGAAGAGCTACTGATGAGGCTAGATCCCTCATAGTCCAATCACTTCCTTAAAGCCTCATTTATGAACATTGTTGCTTTGGGGTTCAAGCCATCATCACATGAGCCTTTGGGGACATTCCAGATCCAAACCATAACAATCCTGCATTAAAGAAATCATTTTAAGTTTAGCCAAGTGACTCCCCCAATTTTTCACTTTAAATCCTATTTGTGCTCCCAAATCTTTCTTTACTTGTACCGGAATTCATCCTTAGTAACTCCTCACTTGAAATTTGGTCCTTAGTTGAGCAAAATCAGCTTCTTCTGTGGCTTCTTAGAAATAATGGAGTATTGGGCCCAACCCCAAACCTATCAAATCAGAATCTGCATCTTAATAAGATATTCAGGTGATTCATATGCATTTCAAAGTTTGAGAATCATAGGTCTAATAATCATTCTGATTTACCACCTTCACTTCCATGAAGCTAAGAACCTGCTGAGGAAAAATCTCATGCAGAGCATTTAAACAATGTGGGAACAGCAGGCAAGTTGCACCTGCAAAGAGTGTCTGCATGCTCTGCCTCTCTAATTTCTGTGAAGCTGGAGATGTCTTTTGGAGGTTGGGATGAGTCTTTACAACCTGTTCCATTAGTCTAGTGCATTGTGAGTAATGATACTCTATGTTACAAATAGCAGACACACACGCAAATGAGCCTGTGTCTTTTCTCAAATGCAGTGTCAGCTGGCAGAGTTTATAAAGCCAGGTATTTAGCAGAAATCAGAGCATGACTGCCACTTCAAGAAGCTTTGCTTATACACAAAAAGGGCAGGTAAGTCCAGAATGGAAGGCTGCTGTGGAAAAATATGATTGGTGATATTTCCAAACATGATTATTGGTTTGCTCTGGCAGGTGAAATGTTTATGAGGAATCAAAATACTACTCATCATTCAAAAATGCCTGTAGAAATATCTCTATTGGGAGCAACTAAATCAGGTACAATTGACCTAGAAGTACTACATAGAGCCCTCTCCCCTTGGTATTAGATATGGTCTATGTCTTGATAGAAGTTACATAAACATTGCATTCACCAAACCCAATAAATTAACCACTTATGATCTGTATATCTCACTGTATATAAATTATACCTCATTATAAAAGGAAAGTATTTGTCTTGTGAAATTGGAGTACAGCTGATATTAGATGCAGCCATTTGGGCTACCAAGAAGACTTTAATGGAAACATGCATTTGTAAATGCCCTTCACTTAATATATGGACAGGTTTTGATTGGAGGATAGCCATTGCTTTATGTGACCTCATAGGCATCCCGGTCAGCAGTGCCAGCGCTCTGGAGAAGCCACATAGCATGGCATAGGGTATTGTAGCATGGGCTGCAGATAAACACTGTCTAGGTTCAAATCTGGCCATAGTTCTTGGGGATACAGAGCATGTGATTTGACCTTTATGTGGCATAGTTTTCTTATCTTTCAAATGTCAGTGATAAAATATACGTCCTTCACAGGATATTTTGAAGACTAAATTATCTAAAATGTGTAAAGACCTTCGAATAGTCCTGGCATATAAGAAAACACTCTATAAATGTTTATGAAGCAAATATAATTGCTTCAATAAACTAGCTACAACCACCACAATCATATTAGCCGTTTATTTCTTTAACAGGACTTATTACTATTTAAATGGTCCTGTTTTAATTTTTTTCTTTTCATGTGGTATTGTTAGTTTACTATCCATCTAATTCATGAGACCCAAAACATAAAGACTGATCTATCTTGTGCATCATTGCACTCCTGAGGTACTAGAAAAGTGCCTGATACACAATAGATGGATAATAACACATTGAACAGATGAATAAATGAATGGCATTTAAATAAAATCTCTTAAGAAAGCAGGTGTCATGATGTAATGTCACTTTATAAAATACTGATTAAATACTATCAGGTGCACTTAGCAATAGGTAAACATCTTTTGGAGCTAAAGTATCTGCTTTGATAGTATCACAGAAGTCTTTTGAATAATTGGAAGGAGCCAATAAGTGGACAACCCAAGTTATGAGTATTACAAGAAGAGGAAACTGCCATTGCAAAGCCCAGAGACTCAGATGATTGGACTGTGTCCCAGGATCTGAAGGTTTCCTATGTCAATATTTATATCATAAACTTTATACTTTTCAGAGTACTTAAAAACCCAGCTAAACATCCTTTATACCATCTAAGTATGCTATATTTTCCTTTTAGGATGGTAGATCAAGTAAGATTAAGTGTTTTATACTATGTTTGGGATGTAAGCCAAATTAACAACAGACAAAATTTGATCTTCAAATTTGGCAAATACTGTATTTCCATTAACCCCTGCACCTGGCTTCATACTTCATGAGGTTAAGACCTAATCATGCTCATTTATGCCTCTCTCAGAGCTTCCCAGACTACCTTGTATGGAAGATGCACAATAAATATAAAATCCAGCTAAATGGATTTAATTGGAGTGCACACAACTGATGCTCAGAGGATTTAAAGTAAGACTCTGACTCCTACAAGGACAGAGGGGTCATCCACTCAGTTTGGGATCAATCCTTGTATCTTGCAATTCCTTATTAACCTTGCTATACCTGCAAATTATACTTTATCTTCACAAGACACCACACTACACACACACACACACACACACACACACACACACACACCACAGTAATGTAACAAAGGATTTGCTTCAGGTACCATGAGTTATTATAAGATAAATTGCTTGGGGCAAGAGCTTACAACACTGCAAAATATGCTGTGGTGAAGATTCATATTTGATTCATAGGACAGGAATTCAAATGTTTATTTCTAAGGGGCTCAGATACCACAGATTTATATCTGAAAGCCAACACGGTATTTGTGTAACTACACACTGTTATTTTGTTGAGACTAACCGACTTTCTTTCATTTCCATTGCAAAGCACTGTTTTTGTATGGAGGGACTTATTTCAGCATTTGGTCAGCTTTTTAATGGAAAAAAAATCCTAGATACAAGTCCAAATGAGTGTTTTTATCTATTAGATAACTCCTATGACCTAAAGTTCTGAAACTTTTCTAATTTAAAATACATTAAACCTCTTGGCTTCCTTCTACATTTTCTAAGATCATTTTTAAGGAATCAGATGAGCAAGACTGTTCTGCATTACTGTTTAGCTAACTAGTGAGCAGATTTTTCACCTTAATTCAATGGTCCTCCCTTACGCTCAGAAGATCAATTCCACTGCCTTCACCTATGGATGTTACTGAACTCTCTGTATTTGTACTGAGATCTTTCACCTTTTCATTCAAAGGTACCCCCTTAAACTTTGTAAGGCATATAGCTTATAGCTTATAAGGCTGGCATATCTGAATAGCCAATATCACTACTTGGGTGTTTTGGGGTCATTATTAAGAAAAATAAGGTTAATTAAACACAAGCATTGCAATACTAGGTTACTCTGATAGCCCAGAAGGCTACCAGTGACTAACAAGAGGGTAACATATAGTAGTGTGTATAGTATGGATATATCGGACTGAAAGATGATTCATTTTCTGGATGGATGCATTGGGTCAATGTGAGATTTCATCATACAACTCAGTATGGCTTGCAATTTAAAAGGTAGGAATTAATTGTTTATAGAATTTCCGTTCAATATTTTTGGGCAGAGCTTAACTAAGAGTACCTGAAACTATAGAAAGTGAACCCTGGGGGTATGGGGGGATTATTGTACTTAACTGTGCTCAAAGATCCCTAATCAAGTCATCTATGACGGGACTTCTCACACTATACTTGCATCCAAATCTCCTGGAAAGCATTTTAAAAAGTCAATTGGATTCTGAAAGTCTATGTGAATCCTAAGATTCTGTGTCTCTAACAAGCCCCCAGGTGATGCCATAGACCATTTCGGCCAATTAATTAAAATAAATTCCATATTTTTTACCTCTAAAGTGGGTGATTATAAATCCCGTAGGCAATGAGGAGATTCTCAGCTATGATGTTCTAAGTGCAGAATAAATTATCATTACATACTGTCAGCAGACTACATGATCACTGACCACAAACAAGGGCTTTGATTTTTTTTTTTTTTTTGGTTTCTTTTGCAATGGAGTGCAATGTTATGTCCACACTGCGTGAAGTTTTATAGAGCGGGGGGCGGGGGGGGGGGGAAGCAACTTTGAGAAAATTTCTCCAAGAAAGCACTTCTTTGCTGTTTCTAAACTTCTTTCTCATTTTTCTGGTATCTTGCAGCAGGCAGTGGAGAAACCTGCTTAAGCTCACCCTTCTTTCACTTTGAGCTTTATGGTGACACTTTTCTGGCACCCATGTCAGCAGATTCTGCTTTTATGCCGAGTTGAAAGAAACATCGGAAGCACTGCTTCATTTCTGTCTGGAAGAGCCAGGGACATGATGAAATGTGATTTCTTTCCCTGAAATGTGGAAGGATGATTGGCAAGAAATGAAGCAGCTCAGTGATTGTTCTTCACTGAGGGCCAACTCCATGAGCAATGTGCTACTTTAGCTCCCAGTAGTTTCTGGACAAGACCTAAAATAAATCACAATTCTAAAGGAAGAAATGTTCTATTTCTTTCCAGTGGTATGTAAGAAAATAGAAAATCTGTTACAATTTGGTTTTTATTCTTGGAAAACCAAATGAGCGAACTAGTTTTGTTTCCACATATATATGCACGCACATGCACATGCGTAGACAATGGATTTGAATCTATGAGCAAAAGGGAATTTAAAATTAATTTTTTTTGCAGTCTGAGCAAAAAATAAAAGAGTTAGATCCAAGGATACAAAGTAGCAAATATGTAGGATGTTCAATTCTAGGGACTCACTGTATAACAGAACTACAATTAATAAAATCATTTTATTTGGGATTTTTGTTAAATTAGTCTTGTCACACACACATACACAAAATTAACTGTGTTAGATGATAGACATGCTACTTTAAGATAATAACCATTTTTCTGTTTATCTGTCTCCCTCTCTCTCTCTATATGTATATATGCATGTATATGCACATATATATATATATATATATATATATATATATATATATATATATAAAATACATAGCTATGTACACATATGTTTGTGTGTATATGTATGTATATATATATATATATATATATATTTACACATATATATCCCCAATAACATCTTGTCATGAACCCCAACTATACACAAAATTTATTTTAAAAATGTCATAGACTGAGATCTTCAGAACACAGGAAAAAAAAATGAATTGGGCGAGGGTAGGAAGGGCCAAAAAGTGAAAGAAGACTATTTATAAAAAAAAAAAAAGACTTTATGACAATGAAGATAACATACCAGATTTATAGCTTCAACTCATGAAAGATGTAGGTCCATTTTGCTCTCTCAGTCAGGATGTCTACAAAGAAACCTGGCTTCTGAGGATTTGAAGATTCAGATGTGATTCTCTAATCTTAAGTGGCCTTCCATCCAATTAAAGTAAAGGCTTCAGGACTGGGGAGATAGCTTGGTGGTAGAACATTCACCTAGGGTTCCCCAGGACTAGATTCATCTTCTACACCATTAAAAAAAAAAACAGAAATATTTAATTTAAAAAAAAAAAGAAAATCATAAGATAAGCTTAACTGGGAAGCTGGGACTGCACAGGGAGGTGACTGGTAAGGGAGAGATTTTAAAAGATTGCATTTGAGTAAAACTATGAAAGGAGGATTGAACCAGGATGAGTGGAAACAATCTAGGACATCCTCAGCAAAAAGCCCCTATAACTTGAGTTTCAAAGACTAAAAAACTTTTGAGGACCAATGTAGGGGTTTTGAAGCTATGTTTAAATAAAAGAAAATTGCACAGGACAAAAATGTGCTGTATCAATAAATGGGCAGAATTTTTCACCCTTTCCTTGTACTCTCCATCCCCAGAGAAACACCACTGAACTGCAAGGACATATCAAATATCACAAAAAAAAAGGAATTGTGACAGATAGAATGGAAAGCCTTAGTCATTTTCTGGTATTGAGGATGAAACCCTGGATCACTCTACCACTGAGCTACATTCCCAGGCCTTTTCATTTTTTTTTTTTTCTTTTGCAACATTGTCTCTCTCTAAATTGCCCAGGCTGGTCTTGTACTAATGATTCTCCTTCCCCAGCCTCCTGAGTCACTGGGATTAGAGGTGTGTGTTATTGTACCCAGCAGCCCTAGTCATTTAAAAGGGACTCCAATAGCCCCAGGAAGGAGATAGCTGTGGACCCAACTAGTCCAGTTTATCTCTGAGAAATGATGGAAAACAAAAGTGTGGTGAGAAATTTGGATCTTCTGTGGATTCCATCTAGAATTTTGCTTGGCAGCTGTCACAAGTGCTTCTCAGATACATGAGAATCCAGAGTGTAAAGAGTTTGATTTCTGGTCCTTGGCACTTAATATGGAACTTCTGGTGGATTAGTTAGGAGACTCAGGTTACATTCCTGAAAGAGAAAACCAAAATTACTCCCTGAACGTGTAAAGGAGATTTCCAGTATCTACTTTGTGGATCCCTTTACTAGCTTTTCTCTTATCCTCTTATGCCCCCAAGAACATGCTTCAGGTAGACACAACCTGGTCTCACCTTTCTGCCAGTCTTGGCAGTTAGGTATGTCACTGGGCCAATAAAGTGGCTGCCAGAAGTACAGTATTCTCCCCTTATCTGTGGTTTAGGTTAACTGATTAGTTGTGGTCCTAAACTATTAAATGGAAAATTCCAGAAATAAACAATTTGTAAGTGTTCAATTGAATGTCTTTCTGAAGAGTGTGATGAAATCTCACACTGTCCTGTTTTGCCAGCCTGGGACATGAATTCCTCTTAACCTAGTGTGTCCCCAACACATACACTACCTGCCCATTAGTCACTTAGTACCCATCTAGGTTATCAGCTCTGCTATTGTGGTATCATTGTACTTTGTTCAATAATTATCCTTATTTTATGTAATAGAGGCCCCAATGCACAGGAGTGGTGATGTTTTTAATTTGAATACTCAAAGAGAAGCCCTGAGTTGCTTCCTGTAAGAGAAAAGTGAAAGTTCTCATTTTAAGGAAAGAAAAAAATATATATGCTAAGGTTGCTAAGATCTAAAATAGGAATCAATCTATTCTTGAAATTGTGAAGAAGTAAAAAGAAATTCTTGGTAGTTTTGCTGTTGCACCTTGGACTGCAAAACTTCCAGCCATGGTGTGTGATTATATGTCATTTTATACACACACACACACACACACACATATGTATATATATACACATATATTTCATACATATAGTATGTATTTCAGAATCATACATATATTAATATATATAATTCTGAAATAATTATATACATAACAAACATATATATATAATTATATATTTCAGAATTATCTGAGGTTTCTGGTGTTCACTGAGGGTCTTGAAATATTCCTCATAGATGAGGAGGGACTATTGCACCAACTCATTTGATTTGGGTTTGTATAGTAAAAACCACTGAGTTGATTTCCTTTTCACATCTCTACCTATTTAAAAACTGAATGAAACAACTCATGGTAGAAAGACAGGAGAATTTCCCGATAGCCCCTTTGAGCAGGAACTCTTTTCGTTGCCATGGATGGCTAAGGGAATATAACAAGGTTGTTTTGGGTTAGGCTTCTCAGCGACCTATTTGTGGGTTAGGAATTCAATTTTGTGAATTGGGACCTCCAATTTGAGGGGAAAAAATAAAGAAATAGAATATAATAGAATCAAATACAGCACATAAAAATGTCAGGGTTTATTAAATGTAATAAGGTTAAATGCTGCTTTGTGAATTAATCTTTGTTCCAGTTACATATATAAAGGTATGTTTGAATGTATTGAATGACACATAAAATACATTTCTTTCTGAGTGACATGATCAGAAAAAATGTAAAACTAGAGATTAACATCAATATATTTCCCTTAGGAATATTTTATTTTTTGAGGGGGTGTCAGGAGTTCAACTCAGGTGTGCTTAACCAGTTAAGTTCAGTCACATCCCTACCCCACCTCCTTTTTTATTATTTTTCTTTAAATTTTGAGACAGGGTCTAACTAACTTGCTTGGAGCCTTGCTACATTGCTGAGGCTGATCTCAAACTTGAAATCCTCCTGCCTCAGCCTCCCAAGTTGCTGAAATTACAGGCAAGTGTCACCATGCTTGGAAAGAATAATTTCAAATACTTTTTTTTTTTAGTAAAAGGAAGGAAGAACACCGAATTATTTGAAGATCAACACTGTATAGGCATTTTAATCCTTGTAGCCTCCCACTGAGGCAGACCTTATGTTTTATTATGTTTTTGGATGAACCTTCAGTGGTTTCAAAAGGTGATTTGACTCTCAGGAGTTTTAAGAGATAAACTAACTGGAGGCTTCCTGTTGTTTGTAGATGTCAGAGCACCAGGATTTGTTTGCCATGGATCTGCCATAGTCATAGTGAGGGAGTATGTTGGTCAAGTTTCCACGGGAAGGTCAGTTTGGGAAAGCAGGAAACATCTATCATACTGTGTGATGAAGGCTGAGGGTCTGGACACTGAAGAGAACCAGGAGTTATTTTGGTTCTGGTGGATTGTGAGTCATAAGACAGACATTAAACTAGACAATAAGTCCACAGGAGAAATGGGAAAATGTGCCATGAATTTGAGTTATGTTTGTGAAACATTAGAGTTGAATCCAAGTTGCAAGAATGTCCACACAATTACAGAGGCTAGAGGTGATCAGCAAAACCCTAGAGGACAGGGAAGAGGCTGCAGGTGATGAAAAACAAGGATATGTTTAGAGTACAGGAGAACAGAAAAGAGGTTCTTCCCAGGCCAGTTTTAAGGTTGAGATATTTCAGGAAAACTGGGTACAAGGCACAGTTGGAGAGACCAGGCTGAGCTGGCGTTATTATTTGGATCTGGAAAGTCTCCCAAGGGCTCATGTATGGAAGGCTTGGTTCCCAATGCAGACATGTTCAAAGGTGGGACTTTTGGAAAGTAATTGGAGCATGAGAGCTCTGTTCTCATCAATGGATTAAACCACTGCTGGTTTCATAAGTGAATGGTCTATTTGGAGGTTATGGGAAAAGTAGGAAGTGGGGGCTTGTTTTAGGAAGCAGGTCATTGAGAGTGTGCAGTAGAGGGGTGTATCTTGTTCCCATCCTCATCCTCTTTCCCTCTCTCTCTGCTTTCTGGCCTTCATGAGGTGAACAGCCTCTTCCACCATACACTGTCAGCCATGATGTTCTGCCAGACTTCTGACCCAAAGCAATGGAGCCAGCTGGTCATGGACTGAAACCTCTGAAACTGGGAGCCAAAACAAGTCTTTCAGCCTTTAAGTTGTTTTTCTCAGGTATTGTGTCACAGGAACAAAAAGCAACTAACACAGCTGGTGAATCCGTCCACTACTAGTCTCAGCTTTGCCCTGCTTTGGAACAGGGTGGACACAACTCCTAGCTGAAAATGCAAATCTCAGTGGTGCATGTTTAATGAGTCTAGCTGGGAGGATGTGAGGACTCAGACTGGTTTTCATGCAAGAGCTTCCTTTCAAAAAATAAGGCAACAGAACTACAACAGTACTGATTACGAAGGAAATTTCTTACATGTATATTTTTTTTGCCTTTTCTCAAAAGAGAAGAACAAATAGAAATTAGAGAGAAAAACTATTTCCTTTTTATTGATTTGTTAGATAAAAAGAATTTTATGATTATTACATGTTATGCATTAATATATCATTATATTAATTATGTACAAGTATATATTAACAACATATTGCCATCTTCTTCAATTAATTCTAAGCTCCAAAGGAAAAGAGAACATTTGAAAAATTAGCTTTGGGTACTGTCCACAATGTTGAAGTTCTCTTAGTAAATTAACCAAACCTTTAAAATTAATACAAAGAGGCTGTTTTCACTGTTGCCTGCTGGACACAAGCCTTAATTATGGTAGTAATCTGAACAGCCAAGTTATTCTGAATTCCGAGCAGGGGATGATGTATATGATATTGGGTACTTGAATATTATACCTGATAATTCACCTGTGGGTTTCTGTATATGTAACTGTAAAATTCTCCAGATAATTTGGTATGTCAATACATTTTCTTTGAAGTCTGTGTTTTAACATGAAGGTCTTTGAACAGACTGTTAGCTGAAATTGAATTTAAAAATTTGAGTCATAAAGTTTTGATGCTGTAACAAAATATCTTAGACTGAAATAAACACAGAAATTTATTTCTTATGGTTCTGGAAGCTGTGAAGATCAGGGTGCTGGCAAGGTAGGTCTCATTCTTCTCTCAGCTCCTAGGTGACTTTTCTCATTAAGATACTAATCCTATCCTATCCTAGTTCTATCCTATGTGGACTCTGCCCTTATGACCTCATTTAATCTAAATTACCTCTTAATGAGGCTGTCTCCAAATATGGTCACACTGTGGGTTAGGGCTTCAACATATGATTTTTCTTTTTCTTTTCTTTTCTTTTTTTTTTTTTCAGACAGTGCTATATTCAGTCCCTAGCAGATTTTAAAATTTAGAACTGACTTTCGTTACTTTACTAAATAATTATATAGTGTGGTTCGTTGCAGGGTTTCTTTTCTTTCTTAATCCACCTTCTTTCAATTCCATGTTTGTTTCTTTTCTGAGAAATTATTCCTTCATGATCAAAGTGACAGACCCTTCGAAGTGGCATTTGAAGTTGCCAGTATCAGACCCTTTGATACATCCAGCCTATTTGCCAGCCCAACAAGGAGGAGCTATATCACTCATCCATCTAACTTCACAACTCTGAGTGCAGAAACCCAGTTGGCGTGGAAAACATTTCCTGTCCTGAGTTAAATTTAACACCAAACACACCACGCCTGGATGATTCTCCTGGTGGCGCTCACTTGGGGCAAGAAAACATGAACCCCACTGGCTTTGCTATTTGTAGGTTTCCTATCACACGTGGTAGTCATTCATCAGTCCTGGCTGGAACTGGTTTTTAATAGCAAACAAACTTGGCATCATGGGCGCAATCAGCTGAGGTTAACCAAAGTTCTAATTAGACCCAGAAAGGTTTGTTACACTAAGCTTTAGGGAGACAGTTGCAACCAGAAACAAATTCCTTGCAGCATCGGGTCCTTTCCTAGCTCCATGTTATGATCAAGAGGAAAACCTCCAACCCCAGAATCAGGGACATAATTGTCAACATCTGGGAATTTAACAATCCAATAATTGTAAAATAAAATTTGACTTTCTAATAACTCTAGGGAAAGAAAGGATTCTAGAAAAAAAATCTGAGAAATTGTTTTTAGAGTGACGAAGATTTTAAATTTGGATACAAAATGGTTATTTTGATTTGTTATGTTAAAGCTGCTTTTTCTTTCTGAAGATCTTCTGTGAAGAGGTGAACTATGAATGGCAGGGTGCAGGTCAGGCAGTGAAACTGTTGATGTCCTGTTCTGTGTGTGACTTTGGCAAGATTCTGTGCCTTAGTTTCTTCATCTACAAGTGGATGTGCAAAAAGCAGCTGCCTCGCAAAGAAGATGCAAGGACTGAATGAGAAAATGTCAAAAGAACATGAAAGGGGAGCTGGCACAGAGTAAATCATGGGAATGCCATCTTCATCACCACTGTCATATGATTGTGATCAATTGGCTTTATTCATCTGATAATGGGCGGAGCCATCTGACACTACACCACTGTGAATTGCCTACAAGAGTGGTGTAAATGAAGTCTGTTTATAAAGAGATGCTGGAAAATGTCTAATTTTATCAGTATGGCATCAAGAACAGTCATGGGTATCACCAGGGGATAAGCTCTTTATTTGGAAGAACGCCACACTTCTTTCTATTAAAAAACATGAATTAGTCAGCTTGTCATATTTTTGTTTTTTCCTTTATTATCAGAAGATTACAAGATGATTTTCAGTCACAATGACTATTAGTTTCTGTGACTAACTGCTTATTTCTTTTCCATTCTTAAGATTGGATTTTCTACTCTCGAGCTAAAAAAAAGCATAATAGGTATGATTGAGGGCACCAGGTTTTCAAATGAGACAGGAAGTTTGCTGACAATTGTTTAAGATGCATATTCATTCTAGTTGTGTCTGCACTTCCTCATGGATTTTAAACATTTTTGGAGACATTATCTCTGTTGTGTTATTTTTCATTTTTTTATTCATACAAAAGTTTACTGAGTGCCTCACACTAGACAGTAGGTTATCACAGTAAGTAAAACCTAGTCTCAGCCTCTAGAGGTGTAGCATATAGCAGAAGATACAATTTAAAAATTACAATAATAATATCTGCTATGTATGTAAGCACATAAGATCAGGAACATGGAAATTTCTTTCTGCTGTGTTCCCTGCTCTATCCCTTCTTATCTAGCGCCTGAAACAGATTAGCTGCTCAATTAATATCTATTCAATGAATTATTGCATCAGGCATTTCACATATACTAAAAATCTTAAATCTGTCAAGCATAGTGGTGCATGCCTATAATCCCAGCAACTCAGGAACCAGAGGCAGGACAATTGCAACTTCCAGGCCATCTCAGTGACTTAGTGAGGCCCTAAAAAGGGATGGGGATGTGGCTCAGTGGTAAAGTGGCCCTGGGTTCAATCCCCAATGCCTATATATATAATTTTAAATTTGGACACAATATGGCCATGTATATATGAAATCTTTATTGAGCAACTCCTATCTGTGTTCCAAACACTGTAGACCATTTCAACACCATCAACCAGAAAGAACTGCTAATGTTATGAAATATGTGAACATTGAGATCTAGTTGGTTATGTAATTTGCTTGTGGTTTCACAGTTAGGACGAGCCAAACAGAGGGCTGCCTAGCTCCAGAGCCATGCCCTTAACCAATCCCTCCATCTATAACACTGTCTTGCCCTAATACTGGTGGGTGATGGAATAGTTTCCCTACTTCATGGATAATGAAAGTGAGATTTTCGAAGGCAGGACCAGGTTAGTAAATGCCATGTTCAAACCAATACTCTCAGGACTCCGAACTGTGAACACTTTCAACTATACCACACTGTCCCTTGTGCATGCACTTGTGGACAATTATCCCATACACATATAAATACATGCTCTAACAAGAGCTTGTATGAATTGTGCAAATGTCATGTATGTTCATGTGTCCATGGCATAAAATACACCTGCAATGGAATATCTATTGAAATAAATTGAGCTTAATGGTGACCTTCCTACCGAGGATGGGATTGGGCATGACACAAAACACCCAGTGACTTGAGTTTGTCACTCTTCACTACACTATTTATTTCTTACTTAAATACATTGTAAGCATCAAGACAGTTTTTAGCCTTAATGTACAAATCTGTAGATGGGATTCTTAGGTGGCTCTCATGATCTCCACCCACTGGTGTTTGATCCTACCGTAATCCCTACTGTTTGGGTCTGGACAAAATCTAGGACTTGCTCTTCACCAATAGAAAATGACAAAGGTGAAGGAATTGTGTAGATGGATTCAAGTCTTAAGTCAGTTGATTTTGAATAAATCAAAATGGAGACGATTTTATCCTGGGTGGTTCTGACTCAGTGAGGTGAAAGCCTTTAAAAGGGGGACTGAGCCCATCTGAAGGTGACTGTTCTTGCAGAGATGATGAAGCTCCTGGCCCTGTTAGAGAAGTCACATGGCAAGGAAACATGGAATCTCTGGGAACTCAGGAAGCCAGCAAAAAACCAAGGCTCCAGTCAGAGTTTAAGAAATTGAATTCCGCCAACAACCTGAATGAGCTTGCTTGAAAGCAGATAATTCCTCCATCATGCCAGCAGATGTTAACACAACCTAGCTGACACCTTAATTACAGTCCTCTGAGACCCTGACAGATGTCTCAGCAAGGCTGTGCCCAGGCATTTGACCCATGAGAAGAGTGAGGTAATGTGTTGTTGTTGTAAGCCCTTAAAAAGCCCTCGAATTTGTGGCAATTTGTTGCATAGGCATTGAAATTGAATATGTGTACAGTTTTAAGCCTCCCTTGTTAGCCAAACTGGTTAGTTGCCATTCTGGTCCCTAGGGCTCCATTGATGACATTTAAACATTTATTTATTTTTTTCTCAAGCTAATATTCTATTTCTTATACTCAGATACATTGAAAAGTAATTTGTGACTAGTTGAAGCACTATTTGGAATATTATTATTGGGGTTGACTGAGTCCAGATGGGAAGATGAACTATAATGAGATTTCAAACCTCTCTAAGGAGAGATTGGAATGATATTTAGGTGATCCCTTGAAGAGACACACTAACATTCCTCTCTCCACACAGGGCATTTAATCATGTTTGCTACTTCTTTTGGAAATCCCATCATTAAGAATATTGACTATGATACGGATGTACATTTGTTAATTCTTTTGAGCAATGACTATTTTTTGGCTTCACTAAATGTAGAATTCTCACTTTGTGTTCAGAAAAACAAACAAGCAGATAAAGACTTCCCATCAATCATTTTACATTTTGATTACACAGTAAGAAATCTGTAATTTAAAAAATCTGTTGTCACATAAGAGCTCCCTTTTCTTGTTCTTCCTCCCTCTCTCGTTTCCCACTACTCTTTCATCATTTCTCGGGTTTGGGTATCTTTTATTTCCTCTCCATGTGCTGCCCCTGTCTGCTTTAGAGTTCTACCTTCTTGCTTCAAATTCAAGGAAGATACCTGTTTTCACATGTTCCAAAGAAAACAATAGTGGGCCTGTCTTGAACCAGCTCAGGGGCCAAGAGCAAAGTCCACATCTCAGAACTGTGTGCAGAGGAGTTGGTTTCAAACAGGGAGACATGGATGAAATTTATCCAATACTGAGAAACTTTCCTAAAAAGGAGTTTTACTGGGGGTTGAAGTCAGGAAACAAAACAGAATCATCCCTAAGTTAGACATACTTTGGCTAGAAGAGAGAACATTTTAAGCTATTATTTAAAATACCATCTTTTAGTACAGGAATAGATAACTGTATCAATGTTAGAGAAGAGATTAGAACATGTTCAGATAGGTATAACTCATTCTGAATGGTGGTATGAAATGCTATCTCATTATAGTGCTATTGTTTTAGAAATGTTTTTTATTATATGACAAAAATATATGAAGATAAATCTATTACTATACTAAGCAGTGCAGTTATTAAGTATTTCTCAAATAACCAGTCATCCATGAGGGTACAGTGACATTGTATTTATTATTTTTACCATCTATATTTTCCCTTTACTGCAGGGTCTGCTTCTACCTGTATTTTATATTTTCAGGAACATTTTTAGTCCAAGACGGCTATCAAAAATGTGCATGTGTTAGTGTTCTCAAGAGTTGCAAAGAAAAATATCCAATTCCGTGTTAAAATTCCACTTTTACTGGTGTTCTAGGATAAAATAGACATTATTATTGCTGTATATATACATACGCGACTGCATGACCAATGTGATTCTGCAACCTGTACACTCAGAAAAATGAGAAATTATACCCCATCTGATTCAAATGTATGATAGGTCAAGATCATTGTACTGTCATGTGTATCTAATTAAAACAAATTTTAAAAAATCCACTTTTACTGGGGTTCTAGGAACTTTCAAGATATGATCAAAGAAATATTAGGTAACATTAACAATTATATAGCTTGTCAGGTACTAGGGGAAATTTTTGTAAACTTAGTGGGCCACATACACATCACTACAGCCTAAGAAGATTTAACAAATAAAGAAAAAAGAAATTTCCAATAAATAGCACTGAGACTTCATTGCCATAAGGATTATACCATTATGAGGCATCCATTTCCTTAATCATTATAAAAATCACTACAATTTATATATTATATACTTTTATATAATTATTAATTTATATTTTATATAAAATTTTATTTTTATTTTGCAGGTTTTTTCTTGTATTTATACATAATTTCATAAAGATGTGTTTCTTTGGGGTTGTTAAACATGTAATGTATATATGACATTTCCAAGTGATAGGCACATGGTATTTTCTGGAAAGATATTGAGACAATGGATATCCATTTGGACTTAGGTAACATTGGCACCCTACCTCACACCACATAAGCAAATAAATTTGACATGGAATAAGTATATTAACATTGAGGTACATAAAAATCACTAAAATATACAAAAATACTTTTTTATAACTGTAGAATATAGGAGAAGTCTTTTCTAGAAATGATATAAAACCCTGAAACCATAAAGGAAAATATTGGGAGATGGCCACTGAGCCCTATTAAATTTCTGGTTTGCAAAAGACACAAGAGACAAAGGGAAGAATAAGTTGCAGGATGGAAGAGAACATTCAAAAGATATGTCAGAAAGCAGGTAAATATATGTGATCCCTAATGTAAAAAGTGGCTGACCTAAATCACTAAACAGCAACAATGTTCTCATGCATCTCTGAATGCCAGTCAGAGTTGTCTCCCAGCCAGGTGTCTAGGGTGCTTCAAAAATCAAATGACTTCAGTCCTTGACCAGTTGGTCCTGGCTCTGTTGGACGAGGGACCTCCCTATGGCTTATGGACAGCAATAATCTTGTCCAGCTCATTCTCTTCCTTCCTGACCCCAGTATGCTCTAATCATTAGTCCTCATTCTGGGCTTTAAGAAGAGTATCTCCTTGGAAACTGGCAACAGGCTGTCTCACCTGGCCCCAAGATGAAGGAATCCATCCACTCAGCTTTTCCATGGTGATCTGGAGCACACCTGACCTAGCAAGTGCCCTGCTGGCACTGCCTGTTTGTTCTATGGTTATTGACTTTACTGCAGAAAGGAAATTTGGAGGATAGAGTCAGGGCCATGCTCTCAAAAGGCTAGCCATTTATAATACCCCACACTCCACTTATAATACCCCACTCGACTGTAAGTATCTCATTAGAGCCTTCTACCTTGAAGTTTCCCTCAATCCACCTTTGTACACCCAGCACTTTACAGAGAGTGCACACTCAGTAAAAATTTGTCAAGAGTATGTGAATGATTGAACACTAGATGGAACACAGATTGCTCAATCCCTGCATCTTTTCCTTCCAAAGAGTTCAGGGTCAGTGGCTAAACCAGTTGTAGTAAAGATGCCAAGGTTTGAGGCATCTAGGGGGCATTAGCACACTGAAATATTTGTTAAGACTGAGAAGCAGGCTCTTTTTTCGGCTGTTTCAAACAGTACCTAAAAAAGCAACTCGTCTTTTTAGATGCTGTAAAGGATGACAGGGTGCATTTTTTCCTAAGACCAATAAAATAAGTAGCATAAACTGTTACTGCTTCTTAAGAAAAATGGAGGTAGAGAAATACTCAGACCCTTAACCAAGGAAGTTGGAATTTACCCAAAATATTTTTGAAGGGCTGTACAGCTCATAATATTCACACCACATCCTAAACAGGCATTTATCACCCTTTAAAGTTGTGTGATATTTAGATATTTAGATTTATGATATTTGGACAGATGATATTTGAATATGTGGATAGCAGATCTATAAATAAAACTTGGATCATTTCTAATATTATTCTTCTACTATATTTTCAAGGCTACCTTATATTTAATGTAATATTTTTCCTTTTTGACTAGTTCAATTCTTTTTCTTTTTTTACCCCAGGTGATTGGCCTATCCCTTGCCCTTTTAGGAAATTGTTATGACCTCTACTCTCTATTTTATTTTAACTAACAATATCTTAGAATTTGCAGGTTTGTTTCTAGAAACGTGTTTGATCTTGTTAAGTATATTAAAGTAAGTCATATGAAAGATTACACTGCTTTAAAAGAATGCTAAAGGAATAATGAAATATCTAAACAGAATTTTACAGAACTACTTTTATAAGAGCATTAAAATATAAACTGATCACATCAACATCAGGGTCATCATCATCAGTTGATCTCATCATGTCACCATGAAATGGGATGGTTTAAATTAGTTTTTTGGGGGGCAGAAATACCTGGTAGCTTGAAAGCCAGCAATTAATCAATAGTTTGAAAATATATCTCTAAGTCTAAAAACAAAATCATTTTAATGGTAGCCAGAATATCTTTCTCTCTCTCTCTCTCTCTCTCTCTCTCTCTCTCTCTCTCTCTCTCTCTTTCTCTCTCTCTCTCTCTCTCTCTCTCTCTCTCTCTCTCTCTCTCTCTCACATACACACACACACACACACACACACACACACACACAGGTAAATTCAAACATGTGCTAATCCTGTATCTAATATAGAAGGTATAAGTAATGTGAAATAACAATATATTCTTTTCATTGTTATGGTTTTATTCTTTAAAAACATTTGGACTTTATTTTTATTGTCTAAGAAAACTGTTTAACCATTATAGATGGATCATTGATGGTAGAAAGATCTATAAATAAAACTTGGATCATTTCTTATATTATTATTATAAGGCAACTCAGATCAAATAGATTCCCAGTGATTCAATATGGTGCCTGGATTTTCTACAGAAACAGATTGTTGAGTATTATTTCATCACATATTTTTAATACCTTTAAAAATACTGTCTATATGTCCAATAATTCCACCTCTTTAGATCACCTATAAAGAACAAATTCAAGAGACTTTAATGATGTCATTCAGTGCAGTGAAATTTTACAAAAGATATCATCACAAGAAATCCCTTATATAATTGCAAGCAAGTGGCCATATTTCTTGACAATTTGCCCATTATTTTTATCATATACAATTGAAGTTAAACTATTGTTTCGAACTGGTAACATTCCAGTTAAAGTAAATACCATCATTTACTCATTGGTATCAAGCATCTATGGTCAGTACTACAGAATTTGAGAATTTTACCTATATAGCTCAAATTCAATGGTAAAGCACTCACCCAGCATGTGTGTGGCCCTCTTCAATCCACAGCACTGAAAAGAGAGGGGGCGGGGAGGGAGAGAGAGGGAGAATTAGAGAGAACTATATGGTTGAAATATTTTTAAAAGTGACAGTTTACAAACATTACAGATCACAATAGGATACTTAACAAAGATGCTCATAATAAAGACCATACTTCCTGTATATGATATGAATTTCTGAAAGGTAGAGTGGTTTGCTACAGGAAAGAATTGCTTTGGAATATATCTTCCAGTCAAGATGTTTCATGACTATTAACTGGTTGCAAACTAATCTGATCACAAAATAAGTAATTTGATCAATGTAATTCCAATTCATGTCAATAAGAAATAATAAATACTCATTGTTTTGGAGGTTTGCAAGTGACTTAATATTTATCAAGGTAGAGATGGTTTTGTATGGACACCAGGACTGAATGAAATTACTGTTTGATTATGAATGAATGAGCAGTCACTGACCACAACAGAAATTATCTCTGATATTATTTACTCTTCCAACACAAAAATTCTTATGGGAAGACATGGTGAGAAGGCAGTCAGGATTGTCTCATGAATGTCTTTAGAGAGATGATATGTTAGTCAGCTTTCCATTGCTATGACAAAACACCTGAGAAAATTAACTTAACAAGAGGAAATATTTATTTTGACTCCTGGTTTCAGAGGTTTTACTTCATGGAAAGTTCGCCTGTTGCTTTCTGGCCTGTGGCAAGGCAGAATATCATGGTAGGGAGCACATGAGGGAGCAAAGCTGCTTGTGTTATGGCCGCTGGGAAGCAAAAAGAGAGAGGAAGGGGATGGTCTCCAATATCACCTTTATGGGCATACTCCAGTGACCTATCAATATTCCACTAGTCCCACCTCCTAAGGTTCCACCACCTCCTTGAAGTACTACAGGCTATCAACCAAGCCTTTAAAATATGGATCTTTGGGGAATAGTTAAGATCTGAATCATAATAGAGGATCATCAAGCATGTTTCCTCCAACTATGAACATATTTACTCTGAAAATTTCCTTTTTAATTAAAAATTTCCTTTTAAATATCAATAAAGGAATATTACTAAGCAACAACAAAGAGGCATTTTACCTTAAAATTGTTATATACTTAATATAAGAAAGGATTCTGTTAAGATAAATGAGTACAGAAAACAGGGAATAGGTTTCCAAGGAATATGTTTTATCCTAGTTGTGATTTCAGATAAACAAGAGAAGGCACACTGAATATAGTTTGATCTAGAGTACTTGTAGAAATAAAGTAATTTACTATATTCGGTTTATATTGAGGGCAAATAAGTACAAATATGGTTTAGAATTCTGTAATATTTTTCTTATTTTTGTTTAGAGAATTCTCTAGAAAAATCTATATAGGTTTTAAGTACCTGATTTTCACATCCTTGTTATCTTTTTTTCCAGAAATTCCTTACTATTAAAAAAAATTAAAGCCCAGTTCAATGAATATCTACACTAAAAATTTAGTGAAGCCCTCATATCCAATTTATTGTCTTTTGAAATTAATTCATGGAGACATTTCTTGACATAGATTATCACATTTTATAATACTGTCTATTTAAATCATTTTTTTTAGTTTAATGATAAAACCCAGGAGGTTAAATTACCTTGGTATTCCACAGAAAATAGTAAAACAGTCAAACATGAAAAACTGCCATGCTGGGAAAACACTAGTTATTTATAAAAGAGTTAAATGATAATAAATACTATTTATTCATTAAAAGTTCATCTTTATTCTCTTGGATACTACTACAACACAAAAAGACAATAATGCTGAGTTTTCTAGAGAGTAGGAAAAAAACCTGCATTTCACATTTTAATGATAAAAGTATCTTATGAGATCTACTGTAAATGACACCTGAGAGCATGTCTTGACCTTAGGCTTGATTTATTTTTGGTGTGTCATGGGGGTATTACCAGGGATTGAGCTCTGGGGCACCTGATCACTGAACCACATCCCCAACCCTATTTGTAATTTATTTAGAGACAGGATCTCACTGAGTTGCTTAGCGCCTCGCTAAATTTCTGAGGTTGGCTTTGAACTCGTGATCCTCCTGTCTCAGCCTCCAGAGCTTCTGGGATTACTGGCGAGCGCCACCCCGCCTGGCTATTTTTATCAAATATAACAATGAAAGAGGCCACTTCCTCCATCTTGACAGGATGAGGCCCCTGTTTTGTATAAGGTAAAGAAGAGAATGCTGTTCAAAATCCGTTTAAGAACAACTTAACCCATGTGGAAAGAAATTGGCAGGGAGACCTATTGACCAGTAGCCAATCTCAAGAAGAACTCTAGGCTTTTTATTTTTTCTATTTGTTGCCCCACAGCTCCTTCACTCCCACCCATTCCAGTCTTCACCATTTTCTTACCTGTTTTTTACCCTGGGAAAATGTCTCAGATGATCTGCATTTTTCAAGCTCCATGATCAGCTGACCTCAGTTTAGATTTAGCCAACAAAAGTAGCATCAGGTTACTGGAAGGCAAGCGGAGAGACCTTATCCCCTGTTCCCCTGCTTCTGCCTCACATATCTGGCAGTGGCTATCTCTCCAGATACAGCTCCCAACAGGTAATCCGTCTGTGGTCCCAGCTTTCACCAGTTACAGTAACTATTTCTTGTAACAGGTCCTCCTTCCAACCACTGCCCTACCCCTTTGGGTCCATGGGTCCTAACAGATCCCAGCAGTGGCTCATTCCTGGTCATATGATTTTCTTTTTGGTTCTTGTACAGACTGCCTACACTTCAGAGCTCTCCCTTTGTTAAAGTCTCTTCCCCCTAATTTACATGGTTCAAATCTGTTTGTCTTTGTTCAGTTTTATTTTGTTGTTGAGATCTTAACTGATACAGAATTTTTAAATCCCTGGTTTGGAAGCATTTAGGAAAAAACATTGTGAGCTTTAGGAGTCAACTGGCATCAAATGTATTGTCCAGCAAATCCACAGCTCTTTGTACGGGCATCCCTAATGACAATGTTTATGATGGTTATGTCTCAAGGTTATATCCTCCCTCTCCTTCTGACCCTTTATTTTTGTTATGAAATTCTAGGAAGCTATCAGGGAAGATTGTTTTGTAATTTTCTCTGATGCACAATTTGGAGACATAATTAATTCATTGAATAAGATCATCCAGGTTCAAAAAGGTCTCAGTGACTTGAAATTCTTAATGTACACAGTTTGAGTTTCTGAAGCTGAGCACAAATCCTAAGTTTGCAGGCATGTGATTTGCTTTAGTCATAAATCCAGTATAAGGCAATGTGGCAATTTGCCTTTTGGAAATATTAATAGCATTTTTGGCATAGTTAGAGAAAGTCAAAAGCCAACAACACCCTGCACCAGTCAGTCCATATCTGGAGATAATGTGTTCATTTGGAGCATGACCTTGAACAGGTAAATCATCAGGATTGCTGTGTGGCAAATGATTTCATGCTCAGGGTTTTAAGTGCTGGATTTTAATGGCCTGGGTTTGACCCTCATCTCTCTCCCTTATAAGCTCTGAAATGTTGGCAAGCAGAGTATGTTTTGCTCATTGACTCTGAATTGGGGATCCTGAGACTTGGGGATTACGCATTCAGAGAATATACATAAAGTGATGTCTGGCGCATTCCACATCTTCTACAACAATAGCTAGAATTATAGTTATTAGTATTAGGGTGTGATTAGTCCAGAAACCACAGTACCTGAGTAACAACAGTTCAGGGACCTGGGGACAATTTATCTTGTGGGAAAGAAGGTACAGTGAGGGTGGAGAGGCTTCTTTAGAACGTGAAAGATTGTATAATCCAAGGCGGAATTGCCCTAGGAAGTCAGAATGAAATGCTCGATGGAAGTTACAGGGAGATATAATTTGGCATGGTATCAGAAATAACTTTGCAATTTCCAGCACCGTCCAACAAGGAAGGAGGCTGATGAACAATGTCTTTTTTATCCATTCGTCAACAGAGGCTAGGTAGTCACTATGTGGAAGATGATTTTAGCAGGAAATCTTTGAATAAAGGCTGAAGAGGGGAGGGTAAGGATAGGGAGAAAGGTGACAATAAGACCTTTGATTTCCCCTCAGGCTGTGCGATTTGGGACTCTTGTGTGTGTGTTGGACAGAATATCAGGAAAGTGGTTACAACCTTTGTTTATATTCATGTTGCCCTCTTTTGAATCAGCCCTTGGCAATAGTCCTGAGTCATGATGTCCCAACTGGGTACTGATGATCCCATGTATATTTTATTGTTGAGATGGCTTTGCCTGCCAGAGACTGAGTGGTACACAATGGCTTCTGTATTGCCAACCTTGAAGACTTTAATATGCTGTGTTCTGGAATAAATCCCTTTGCAAATGTGTCTTTTCTTGACCAGAATGAAGCATGGATCGTTGGGAGGAAGGAACCTCACAGTTTTTGTGTTTTTCTCTTCACCCAACCAGGTATTTTTACCCTGATCAAGCAGGCTTTGGAAACCTTAAATGCACACCAGTGTTGTGCCTCTGGCAGTTTCTATCACTAGTGGTTGATAATTACAGCTTTTCAAAGATACATAGCATATGCCACGTTTTTAGTGGGAGCAGAGCCTTTGTGTGGCAAAGTGGCTGATACACTTCTAACTAAATCTGTAGATGTGTTATGTTTAGAAGGCAGCGGAAGAAGCCTGAGCTGGCAGAATAATTGCTGTGTTAGGGCGCCACCAAAGACAAATTGTGCACCCAAGATTGTGAAAACCCTGTCTTATAAAAACTTGTTTCAAAATCAGGGCTCCTACTGGGACAGAAATAACAATGCCTACCATTTTGGAGCACATTTGGAGAAAATGTCAATGTAGTATCTCAGGGAAAATTCATTTTTGAAAAATGAGAGTTCTTTCTAGTGAATATGACTTTTTGAAGGGATATTTTTAGTTTTTGAAACTGTGTTTTCCTCCTCCATCTGAGCTGTTTGTATGAGCAGCGATAACAAAAGAAATGAATACCAAACGAATCAGCTTCAATTGTTTAAGTCAACACAGATAGTTTCTAGGTTAAGAAAAGAAATTCCATCTGCTGAAAGGCATGGCACTGTCTATTGAATAGATGAACTTGGAGGTCGTTTCCAAGCTCGAGGTTCTATGGTTCTATAATCACAGAAACTATGAGGGAATGTGACAGTTCATAACTCATCCACTGGCTATGTCACATGCCAGCTGAACCAAGAAAGGAAAGAGAACATTATTCAAAGCAAATTCAGACTCACAGAAATTTTATATATATAATATATATATATGCATATTATATATATATTTATATAGATAGATATAGATGGGCATTGCTTATTTATCAATAAGAAAATGAAAACAATTTATGCTTACTGAATGCTTTTATTAGCCAGGTATTATATCGAGCATTGTGTATGTAATATGCATTTAACTGTTTCATGCATGAGGAAACTGAGCACTGTAGATATGTTCAGGAGTACCATGAAGCTGACACTAAGCAGATACCCTCTCAGCTCCATTATGTCTTGCTTCTTTACAGCAAACATAAGCAATTCATCACACCACATCTTTCCGGACCCCAGACTCCAGCACAACTAGCATTGACATTTTATTACATATTTTCAGGGCTTCACTTTCTTCAATTCTATGTGTGAAGAGAAACTGGAAGTCCATTTGGTAAGTAGGTGCCACTTAGAATGAAGAGGTTAACACAATCCAGAAACTAAGGAATGATAGGGGTGGTGTCTGGAAAACTCCCAGGCTGACTGTCCGCCAGAAAAGTTTCAAGGCTTATACTGTGTAGTTTCTCAAAGTGTCCCCAGCATGGGGGGAAGGAGACCTCCCACTCAAGAGTAATGATAAGGAGCTCATTCCTGCATGTTTTTTTTTTTGTATATTGCTTCCATCTCTATCTCTTCCCTGATCCTCATTTTTGCTCCTTAGGGTAACCTCCCACAGACATTTCTTGTATACAAGTCCTTGTCTAATGTGGTGGTTTGGTGAGGGAAGTCAAATTGAGACAGTCCCTAAGAATATGTGACTGCTATCTTTTTTACTGGCATAATCCCCCTAACTGATTACAATGTCTATCATACTAGGGGATTGACTATTAAAAAACTCAAGTTAATTTGTAAATATCTCTGTGGCATCAAATCTCTAACCACATGATGGAAGTTAATGGTAATATATTGAAATTTGCTTTTTTTAGAATTGAGTTACTCAATAAAATAAAAAAGAAATCATCACTACACAGTGACATGACCCTTTTGAAGTCATCAAAAAGCATAATGGTATTTAGAGAACATTTTCCTAGTCTTCCAGTCTACTCCTGGAAATGATCTGTTGTTAATTTGCCTTGTGGTCTTAGATGAGTCAGAGATTGAGATGTAATGATTGTGTTCACATTCCTTTTGAAAAAATCTCCCGTCACATCTCTTTCCATCTACTCCAAGACCTTGTATTTAACTTGAATAGGATTAAAATAAATATTTCAATTTAGACAAGGGTTTCACTGAATGCAGGGAACAAAATCATGATATATATTTTTAAATTTCTTCTTAATTTCCTAAATGAATAGAAAGATAAAGATATCCACCAGTTGGGACATTGTTAGGTGGTATTTTTCCTGCAAGAACAGTACAGTTCTGGAGTTACTGACAATTTCAAAAAGAATTCTGTTGGTGCACATTTTTTTGTCTTTTTTGTCTTGTTTGTCTCTGATTTCTTCAGTCTCTGTTCTTCAAACAACTGGGTGGCTTTTCCTAGTGCCTTGAACAGAATACTAGAGTTTATATGCCTTTTTTCTGTAGCCATGCAATGAAAGCAGAATCCCTTTTTAAGAACTCTGTGTTTAATGCAGCATCCACTACAAATTCCATGCTTTGTAGATTTTTATTTGCAGGACCCTACCATCCCTCATTCATAACATATGATAAACTCAATAATAAAAATAATAAAAATTGGTTCTACAAGCTCATGCTATCCTGGAAAATCATCCAAAATTTTGTGAAAGTGTTATGGATTTAGAATAGATATCAGCTAAACCTCATTTAGTTGCTAAGTTGTAGAGTGAGCTTGTACTCAAATGAAGACATTTGGTAAATTTGTATGCAGTCCCAAGGGGAGATATGTACCAAGTGGCAAAATAAGACAAGATTCTGCCATGTTCAAAACTCTAAAAGCAGTGGGACAAATGCTCAGTCTTTGCAGTAATATAGAAACTGTGCACTCACTTGTCATTAGTTAGAACATATTTTTCATTTTTGAACCACATAGTGTTCATTCATTGATGTCCTATTCAGCTATGCCATATATGACTTTGTCAAAAAGTGATTTGCCTATTAAAATTTCATTACTGTTATGATTTAAAAAATAATAATTTGTTCAGAGGGAAAAAATTGACAATTTGCATCTGTATAGAAATTGTAAATGGACTTATTGAATTTCAACTCCTCCTAAGAACTCGTTTCAGATTTCCTTCTCTAAATAGGCATTTTAAATTACCTCTTTTAAGGAATTTCTTCCGTCTTTCTCTCCCTCTCTCCCTCTCTCCCTCTTTTCCTCCCTTCCTTTCTTCCTATCTCCTTTCCTCTCTTCCTTTCTTCCCTTTTCTTCTCTTCTTTCCTTCATTTATCTAAAAATTCTTTAATGTAGGTGTTTGAGTGAATTATTCCAGTTATTCACTAAAAAGTCCCTGGAACCCAGCATGAGAATCATGTCTTATTTTTAAAATTGAAACCAAATATCATAAGAGGTATACTAAGAAAATTTGAAACAACTTTAATTATATTCTCTTAAATAGGTACTCTCCATGAAACAACCAGATTTCAGAGGATTCTCAATTTGTGAAGCATCATTCTGTGCTCCTTTAGAGCTCTCTGTCTAATGTCTCTGATAGGAAATAAGCAATTTTATTCTGGTAAGAAGAAATTACTTTTCCTCCTTTCTTTTCTCTCTTAATTTTTAATCCACCTTTTAGTACTTTTACTAAAACCAATGTTTAAAAGAAAAGTGTTCATAGTACCCCTGGGAATTTTTTAGTCACATGTAAACATATGGGAAAATGAGTTAAAAAGATGCAACATGGTCTACTGGAAGAACACTGAGACTTTTGGGATAAGATTAAGATTAATTTCTCAGCTCTACACTTATTTAGTGGCAGAAGAGGTCAAGGTCCTCCTTTGAAAAGTGAAGTTATGTTTCCAAATGATTGTTGTGCTTCTCCAAAGTGTTGCTGTGCTGGGATGTAAAATGAAGAACATATTGATTGGTGGTGACTTTGGAGAACATCCTAGAAGAGAGGGTAAGGTAAAGCAAGTGATGATTTGTGTGCATGAATCAGGCCAGATTTTACAGGGGGTTGGCTCTGTTAATAAAGCTCAGTGAACCCTGAAAGAGAAACATTTGTTTCTGTCCAGATAGACCATACAGAAAGAACCAAAGAGAAGAAATGATATTTGATTTGGGTTTTGTAAGATGAATAGGATTTTACCAGTGAATACATGAGAAGAAACACAGCTTGGTAGGAGAAGCATTAGTCAAACCATTGTAAGACATAGGGAGGACACACACACACACACACACACACACACAAATATATATATGTATGTGTATGTGTGTATATATATATATATATATATATATATATATATATATATATATATATAATCAAAAATGGAAAATATGTGGGCCTAATTGTGATCTATAATCAACATTTCATTTCCTTGTTTGCTTACTTATTTAATTGTTTGAGCATACCAGCTGTCACGGAGACCAGGATTCCAACTATGAGAATTCCTTCTCTATTGACTTCAAATCGACATGCAAATCAGCTCTCCTTGGACCATGCTAGACTGGCATCATTTTGAGTTCCACTCCTAACTGGGACGGAGTTATTCCATTTGTGTGCGGGATAGCAGCGTGTTGGGGCACAACACCCTTCCTAAGGTGTTCCTCTCCAGAGCCTCCCTTCAGCTCTAGTTCTTGGGCAGAAAACCCCTGGCCCTCAGATCCAATATGGCCCTCATTGAATCAGCACACTGTGCTGAGGCTTTCAATCAGACCTGAGAGCAACAACAGTAGCATTAGCTTTTATAGCCACTTCCCAGGACTGTTGAAAAGAATAGAGACGATACTAGATGGAACATGTGTTCATTTGGATTTAAACTCAGGTTCAGACTGAGAGAACCAAGTCAATTTATTGAGCTTTTCTGAGGCTCAATTTCCTCATCTGTATTATAGAGCTAATAAGACCTATTTGATAGAATTCCTGGAAATTTTATTAAACAAATGTGGATTGTACATTTGCTCCATGCAGGTTACTATTCTAGAGCTTGGAACATTACAATGTTGTCCCTGTATCCTGAGATTCAGAGAAGAGCAGGTAGGGATTGGGGGCTGGAAGAATAATAAAAGGGACAGGGAAATAATGTTATAGTATGACAAAGGACAGCCAACAGGGGCATCGTACCTGCATGAAATGAAGGAGTAAACAATGTATCTGGAAGAAGAGTATTTCAGGCAGAGGAAACAGCACATGGAAGCTCTGCTGTGGACTGAATTGCCCCTCCCCCCCCACACACACAAACTTTCATGTATAAACCCTAATGCCAATGTGACTATGTTTGGAAATAAGGCTTTTAAGGGAGTTAATTAAGTTTAAATAAGGTCATAAGTGTCCATTGTACTAGTGTCATAAAACAAAACAGGAAGAGACCCTAGAGCTCACTTGATCTCTGCATGCACACAGGAAAGCATGTGAGGACACATGGAGGAGGTGGCTATCTACAAGCCAGAAAGAGACATCTCACCAGAAATCATCCCTGGAGGCACCTTTTAGCCACCAGAACTGTTTGAGAAAATAAATTCTTGCTGTGGAGTCATGCAAACTATGGCATTTTGTTAAAGGAAGCCCAAACCAACCAATTACAAGCTCTGGGGATAAAATGACCTTGACACGTGGCTGCAGAAGAGTTAATGGTAGGAGAGAGTGCTGGGAAATTATGTGGAGAAGTAGCTAGTAAGGATCCAGAACACCTTAGCCTTGAGGAGGAGTGGAGATTTTATGCCAAAGGGGATGGGTGTTTTAGAGGATTCGCTTCAAGAAGTTTAACATATGGTGTATGGTTTCAAAAGATCAGAGAGACTGACAGGCAGAAAAATTGACTATGGAGCAGAAAACATGGCCTTGAAAGCAGTCAGGTAGATGAGGGCATGAGCCCTATTGAAATGGGGACAAGGGATGGAGAGAGATCTGGGAGATGGAGCTGACAGAATTTGGTGATGGATTGGCTATGAAGTGGGGAGAAACAAGTCAGGATGACTCACAGGTTATTGGACTGAGCCTCCAAGTGAATGATGGCAGTCCATGCTTGCGTCTGGAACAACGCTGCTCTGCAGACACCAGTGTGGCTCATTGTCTCCCCTCCTGCATGTCTTTACTCAAATGTCACCTTTGCATTCAAGCCTTCCCTGACCTGCCTACTTAAATGATGCTTTTGCTCCATTTTCCTTTCCTCTCTAGCATTTTTCCCCACGCAAAATATTCTATATTTTACTACCTATTTTATTTATTGGCTTCTAGAGTGTACACCTCATGAAATCATGTGGTTTTGTCTGTGTTGTTCTCTGCTCTTTGGCTCATCATGTCTAGAACACTGTCTAGCACATAAAAGATGATTAATAAATGTTTGATGAATACATAAATAAATGAATGGATGGTTGAAACAGGGACTAGGGCCTCAAGAAGTCTGTCAGGATGCCTACTGAACAGTCAAATGGAAATGGCTAGTAGATCATAGGGTGTATGTTTTTTAAAAAAAAAAAAACTAAGGCATATACTATGCGTAACATCTTGCCTTCATTAAGTAGCAGTCATTATTACTGCTACTATATTATTATTCTAAGCCTGCTGTGTCTGCCTTTTACTATATTTTAGGCTAAATCATCTGATACCTGAGATTCTAGTTCTATGTCTGTGCAGGTATGAGATTGGAGAGAAGTGGAAAGAGACTAAAGCCCAACTGTGTCCTTTCATAGCCATTTAGTCACCACTGTCACACAAAAGGTCCTTTATTCAGATTCCCTAGATGCTTCATGGGCTTCTATCTCTGAGCAGAATGTTAATTCCTATCTGAACTCAAAGACCGCAATCAAGCAAGGGCAATAATCAAAATGATGTATATAGCAAAATCAAAGATTTTTTATATCATGATCAAAATCATGTGGTTAATTATAGGAATATATGTTAAGGTTTATTGAATTACTTTGGTCTTTCTAGGATACATGATGTACAGAAAAGCAAAGATTGTTTTAAAAGTGGCCAAAAGGAAGCTTTTTTAAAATAAATATGTTTTTATATAACTTTGCATACTAATGCTTATGTTTTATATAGCAACATTTTGCTGAATGTCTCACTATGCCTGTCTTTTAGCAGATTAAGATTTTAAAAAATCTCTCAGTACTTGTTTTTATGTGGTATCTCAAGGAATGATCTGCCTTCCAAAATTTCTTTACAAGGGAGATGATGTTCACATGAGCAAAATAAGGTAATGCAATTTTGCTCCATAGTGTTAAATAGATTCCTGTCTTTGCTGCTATGAATTGTGAGCTAACAGTTTGGGATGTTTATTTTGTTTCTCATTGAAAAGTAAAACAATTGTCAGTTTATTTTGTGGCGCTGGTTTTGTTTTGTTTTTGTTTGGGACAATATTTTTTTGTTGTTCTTCTTAAATTATAGAGTACTAGTAAGAGAGTTGTTGGTCTTTTTATGAATATTTTCTGCTTTTCATAAACACAAAAGTTTCATAAGGAAAAGTACATAAATTTTAATGTAAAATAAAATAATTTGAATGTCAACAAATATAGACAAGGAAAAAGAATTATTTTACCTTTACTTAGTCTGTTCAGACTGTTATAACAAGATAACATAAACTGGGTAGTTTATAAACACAGAGATTTATTTCTCGTGGATTTGGAGCCTCAAAAGTCCAAGATCAAAGTGCTGGCCAATTTGGTGTCTGGAGAGAGCCAATTTCTTCATGCATAGCTGTTTTCTCACTATAACCTCACATGAAGGAAAGAACAAGGGATCTCTCTGAGGACTTTTTTATTTTTTAACATCAGGTCTTCTTGTGTTGTCCAGGTTGATCTTGAACTCCTCAGCTCAAGTGATCCTTCTCCCTAAGCCTCCTTAGTAACTGGGACTATAGACTCACACCAGCATGTCAGGCTTAGGGTCCTCTTTTATAATGTCACTGATGCCATTTATGAGGGCTCTTACCCTCTCAGAGCCTAATCTTCTCCAAAGTCTCACCTCCTAATAAAATTGCCTTGGGTTTTAGGATTTGAGCATAGGGATTTCAGGGGTGGGAACAAATATTCAATCCATGGCAACTGTCTTCACCTAAGCCACATTTTATCCAAAATCATCTTCCTTAAACTTCTACAGAAGTTGTTAGATTTTTTTTTTACCTACCACTCTTTTATGCAATAACATGGGTTTCCTTGTGCACATAATCTCTATTATCTAGCCTTCTCATGAAGTTGCTTTCCTTCAGCATCGTCAGAGGCCCCACGGAGAGAGAGTTCAAGAAGGGAACTCTCTATTATTGTGCGGTGTCACTGTCTACCTGAAGTGTGGCATGTGTAGTGGGAATAACATAAGCTTTGCACCTGTCATCCAGGCCTCCTGTTCCACCTGCACCACTTACCCACGGCTGTTATTTTGGTTAATGACTTCCTTACCTATTCTTGGTGAGCAATGCCACCTAGAAACCACCAGTAATTCCCAGCTTTTCTGCTGTCTTCCTCCCATACCACATCAGCCATGTGTCCTTAGCATCTTTCTCATCTCACTCATGTCATTTTTTTTTGTCCACTACCATCTTTCATCTGGCCCATAGCTATGGTGTCCTCAGAAGACTCACCTCCATCCGTGTTCCACTGGGTGCCAGTGTGAAATTCCAAAATTCCAAGTTTGATCCTCTCAGTCCCCATTCATTTTCCCACTATTGCGTATGACCACTAGAGAACTAACTTGTATGCTTTCAGGTCTGTTGATGAATGATCTTCCTGTCTTCCTTCTTCAGAGTCATCTCATCTTTATACTCCTAATACATGCCCACGTGTGTGCTTACACACACACACACACACACACACACACACACACTCTGCCTTCCAGCACACTCAGCCTCCTTCATGCACTGCTCCTGACATACTATCTGATACTTGAACTTCAGTGCTTCTGCTTCTTGTGGAATCTTTTCCAGCCTCTTACTGGATCATTTTGTAAAGTTGTTTCTAATCTGTGTTTGTGGAAATGTATGGCGATGACTCAAATAAGAACAAATAAGGCAAATAGAGAGGTTCAAACCTTTAGAGTGAAAAGGGATTGGCTTGAAGTGCACTCTGATGGGAGATTGTTGGTCTGAGGAAGCCTGACTGGAGCTGGCTAGAGGTGGGCTTCTGATGAGGTGGGTTTGGGAGGCAGATTTGGCCTTCTCTAGTTGGTCCGTAATTGGAAGGAGGAGGGAAAACAGGGAGGCTAGAAATCAGTGACTAAGCCATGACTGTCTGGGCTGATTGCAGAGATTGCGGTGGGAACTCAGTTGTCATACATTGTCTGGCCATTGTCCGTGTGCGTATTCAATCTCTCATGTCCAATCGATATTTGTTGAGTGAGTAAGTGAATATTTCATCTTAGTAATTGTTTATTCTATCCTCTTCCATCTTAATAACAAAATTGCTAATGCCCCAGCCTCTCCATCTCTCAACAAATTATGTTTCCCTTTCTTAATATACGAAAAAAGGTCTTCCACATAGGTCTAGATGTGATATCAAGAGAAAGATTTTTCTGCCCCAAGAAATTTCTTGAGCCTTTCCCCTTAATCACCCGCCTACATCACCGTTTTCAGAAGAAACAGGTTGGGGGTGTGCGTTCTTTTATTTACCCAGTCCATTTCTATTACATATCTAATTGGGTCTTCCTACCTTGTTTATAATGCCTTCCTAGGATAAAAGGTCTTTAGGGTTGTCATTCCATACATTTATGTAAGTTCTTCTTTTACAGGTAAAGAAACTGACCTTCAAACTTTTCCCTTTTAACATCAATAATAACACACCACCCAGTACAGAAAAGAAATCATTCCAATGAATGAAATAGTGTTTGTACAGGGTTTGACACTCCACAAAATATTCTAATAACATGGTGCCTACTCTTTGAAATGTTCAGATCCTATTTCAATAGAATTTTTAAAAGTCAATGTAAAATAAAATGTGAATTGCTTGTCACACTTGTACATGGAGGCACAGGGCTATATTGATGTCTTTAGACAACTTAAAAGCTAGATTCTGGCAAAGTTTCTGATGAGTAGGATTGGATTGGAAAGAGGAGGTGATGGTGGTATTTTTGCATATCCATCTTTGTAGAAAAACAGTGGGCTGCAACATGAAACCACAAAAACACTAATGTAGCTAAATTCACAGAAATCTTTCTCCTCATCTCTGAGGGAAAGTTTTGGCTAAGCAAGTTAATTTTGTCTTTCTGCATTTGCATAGTAATTGTATTGAATCTGAATATGCATTTGCATGAAAATCATTCTTTTTCTTTCAGCCCTATTCTTTGTAAAGGGATTAATATGGCTCATGACAAGTCATTAAATAATAAACTATTGATGTTGAATGCTTAATTATTATCTTATGTTTGGGTCTTTTATAACTTGATGCTTGAGTTGTTAGTCTGAAGTTTGTTGCTGCTGTCTTTATTGTTGTTCCCAGATAATAATCACTTGAATTTTATATTGTGGACTTGGTTTAGGGCACTACAAATGCTTTCCTATAGTGAAGTACTTCAAATATTATTAAAGAATTATAATTAAATATACTTGATATTGAAGAGAGATATAATGTCTAAACTAACAGTTTTGCTGTGACTATTGTGATGCTCACAAAAATATGTGATCATATAGATTATTTAATGGGATTATTCCAGGTAACTTCAAATGACCTCAGGTCACTGACATCATTGTATGCAGTAATCAGCCATAGAGGTCAGGATATTCTTCACTTGCCAAAGTATCCAGGGTCATTTCACAAATCATTGCTTTGAATGCCACAACAGCAGGGCTTCTAGAAATTAATTGCCTGGGGACGATGAAGTATCTTCACCTGTAGGATTTCCCAGAATTAGTGGAAGAGACGTAATCAAGTTACTGTGTAATATCTTCCACCAAAATGATGAATATCCACATAAGAACACTGAATATGTGCTTCTGTAATGCCAATTTAAGTGGTGATTTGTGGCTCAGAAATCGAAAGCTAATGTTTTATTTTCCTGAAACAGAAATATAGATGGAAGAAACTTATTCATGCAGATTTTAGAACATATTCCTCTTTGTTAATTGAAAACTGATAGAAATAATTCTACAAACTCTATACTGGAATGAGATGCTGATAGAAATATTAGCAAGATGAGATCTGTTTTCTTTAAATCTTTTTAAAAATATTTCCTAGTAATTTATTGTATTTTTCTGTATACATTGACATCTTCTACTCTCTCTCTAACAGGACTACAGGACTACTTTCCCAGCATTTACCTAAAGAGCTGGGAAGCCACCCTTTTACACAGGGCTTAGAATATTCCTTGTAGAATCATGACCATAGGCCTGCTGAGACTCAAGCATGTTGCCTTAAAGCATACTATTTCATGAACTCTTCTTGTAGACTGTGCTGCCTACTTAACCTTTGCTGAAAACCTATCCTCTTCCATTTATCAAAACATAAGATCAATGCATTATTCACCTAAATTACTCTTCAAATGTCTCTGTCCCAAAGAAGTTTTATTTTAATATCTACAATCTCTATGCAATGCCTGGAATATGGCCATCCATATATGATCTTCATTATTTTTATTACTGACTTCTTAGTATTTATTTTGAATGTAAAGTTCTCTCTATTCTTCTACTCATACCTTTAGATATGAGCTGTTCCCAAAAGTTCATGTATGAGACAATGCAAGAATTTTCAGACTCAGAGCTGGAATGACTAGATTATGAGAGGTACACCCTAATTAACTAGACAGTAATGATAGGCAAGTAGGGTGTTAGGGGAGGGGGTGGGTGGTGGGGGATGCCTTTGGGGTATTGTGCCTCAGGTGAGCAGAGCACTAGCATCTATCTATACCTTCCTGCCTGGTATGTTCTGAACTGCTTTCCTCTACCATTCCTTCCTGCCATGATGTTCTGCCTCATCTTCGGTTCAAAGCAATGGAGTCTATGGACTGAGACCTCTGAAACTGTGAGCCCCCCCAAAACTTTTTCTCCTCTACAGTTGTTCTTGTCAGGTCTTTTGGTCACAGCAAAACTGACTAAAACATCTGTCTACCAGCCCACACATTTTACTTGGTTGTCAAAGATTTAGGAAAGTTCTAGAAGCTTTTCTCTTATCACCCCATTTAAGATTTTAAGTAACATTAATCAGTGGAAACTCTTATTCTGAATAACTCCTGGATGAAAAGTGTGATGGTGAGCCTGCACTTTAAGTAGCATGGCTCAAGAGCAGGGATTTCTAATCATAGGTCTGTGGTGCTTGCTGGGCATGTTCCATATTTACACCATCTAAACCAGTGACCCCTTGCTAGGTGTGCCAACTGAATACTTGAAATGTGACCATTGCACCTGAGGAACTGAAATTTAGCTTTTCTTAGTTCAATTATTTTGTAATTAAATAGCTACCTGGCATATGATCTTCATTATTTTTAAAGACTTTGTTACAGTCTTTATGGCTTGTTGGTTGTTCCGAGTTTTGAGAAGGGGAATCTCCAGATTAAAGGATTATTCTTGCTTATTCTGAATTTCCAGAATCTTTCTTTCTTAATTGACCCAGAAAAAAATTTATACATTGTTTGGAGTAACATGTGATTTTGTATGCATGTAGACATTGTCTAGGAATGAGTGTAACTATCTACAAACATTTTAAATTTCTTTCTACTAAAAACATTCAAGTTTCTTTATCATAGCTAGTTTCAAGCATAATGTACTAACATTATCTCTAGCTATCCAGTTATGCAATAGAACACCAGGGTTTATTCCCCCTATATAACTATAACTTGGTACCCACTGATAAACTGTTTCCCAGACCTCTGTCCCCTCTGCTCTCCAAGTCTCTGGCAACCACTATTCTACTTTCAACTTCTGTAAGATCAAATTTTAGGGGGTGTATTTCTAGCATATTGCATAAGCTCAAACATGATATTTGTGCATTGTAAATGCCTTTCATATTGAGAGATTAAGTGTACAGTTAAGTGGGCAGATTCATAGAATTGTCTTATAATAAAAAGATTTGACTTTGAAGATACAAAACATGGAGGGTAAGTAATTCTTTCTTTACCAATTATAGGATTATTTCTAACAAGTCACTTAATCCCTTTAAGCATCAATTTTCTCATTTCAAAATAGCAATCATTACTGTGGTAATGTAATACTCACCTCAGATTTGGTATTTTTTTTTCACATGAAACATTTGGCACATGTTTTTTTCAGGTAGAATTTGCTCTATAAATGTAATTTTTGTGAATGCATCAGCATATAATCTCTCCCTCTTCTAAATAGTTACAGTTTTGTGGAACAATATATAGAAAAATGCTCTACATGGGCACAACTGAAATAAAATTGCATGGTTAAATATCACCCATTACTGTGTGCAGTTACGATGGTCCAGAAGAAGGACTTTAGAAAATTCATTTGATTTCACTACATTTTACTTTATTTTAATTTACATGGAAATAAACATAATATTTTTGGTCTGGGAGTTTAAATTGTTTGATTTAATTTTCTCATAAAAACTTGTCACAGATGAATCTGATTGAAATATTTTAAATTCAGCTCTTCTTGAAAGTTCCTCATTCCAGCCTTTCAGGTACACAATTTCTTCCTTTTATAATGCTAAAACAAAAATATTTTCTTGAGAAGATTTTTGTCTTTCATAGCCTTAAATATATATGCACACACGCACACACACAGGCACATACACTCACACACTCACACACACACACACACACACACACACTTTTTTTAAAAAAATATAAATCATTGACTTACTCATGCAAATAAGAAAAAAAATCACAACAGCTAACATTAGGAATTGTAAAAGCACAATTCTAAACACTTTAAATATATAAATTCATAGAGTTGTCATTGAGGCTGAATAAACCATAAGCTCTTTTGCTCTCTGCTATTACAGTGAGTTCTGAAAATATTGACAGTCCTCTAATTACTAGTAATGGCATGAAGCTGCCATCCAATGACCTTTACACAATCATGATTTATGTATGGGTTGAACTGGGAGCTTCACCATTTAAGAATGATTGATTAAGACAAATCTAGGCATTTTGAAAGAGAATAGATTGATTTTGTATTCCTTAAAGTGTCTACAGTTTATAATGGAGCAGCTATTTTTTTTTTATATTCTTAAACAAGCTCCATAGGCCTTACAATATTTTAAATGCTCTGTTTAACAATTGGTGTTCCAGCCAACCCAACTTTCTGTTTGCATTCATTGGTATTTTCTTCACAGAATTTTACCTTTCCTCAGGGTTACTTTTTAAGTCAATCATCTGATCTGGATAGACAGAAGGGGGGATAGGTTAACAATCACTCATAATTGAATTAGTTTTGTCTTAGTCTTGAGTCTCTATGGCCCAACTGTGGTTCAGGTTGAGACATACACTCTCCTGACCTGAGCTCCTTGCCTCTCTCTTGCCTCCTTCTAGAGTAAGACCTGGATGCAAAACACTTGAGTTTTCCTGATCACCTTGCAGGCATAAGAGACCAGGTAACCCAATAGGCAGAAAACAACCAAGGAGAATCTCCTCACATGAATAAAAAGGCTAAGAATTGTGAAAAGAACACCTTTCCACACTACCTCAACTTTGAGTAAATGAAGAATATTAAAATTTTACTTTGGTTTGTTCATTTATGTCTCATGCGCTCTGATTTCTAGGCACCTAATTGTGTTGATCTTTTCCCCCAGATTATGCTTATCTTCTCCGTAAAGTGGGATTTCTACCAATGAATGCATATCTCCAGGACAATCTGACTTGGCTCAGAACAGCATATTAACACATTTTTAATTGTGTATTGAAGTTAGGCTAAAATATCATGCACGTAAAGATACAAACAATAATAATAAAATGAGAAGGTATGTAACTACCACCAGCTTCTCGGACCTTAGAAACCCAATGTACATCTCTGTCATCCTTTCATTTCCTTCCCTGCCAAAATAATCATTGTTAGAATTCTGTTTACTTACCTATCCTTCTTTAATAGTTGGCCCACATACCAAATAGTTTAAAACATATATATTTAATTGTGCATATTTTTAGACATCTTAGCAATCATGTTGAATATAAACATAGAAAATATATGAATGTTATATGTTCCTATAAAACTTGTTTTTTTTCTTTCAATGTACTTTTTATTTTTAATTTTTTAATTTTTTATTTGTTTTAATTAGTTACACATGACAGTAGAATGCATTTATGCACTTTGATATATCATACATATAATTTCTCATTTTTCTGAGTGTACATGTTGCAGAATCATATTGGTCATGTAGTGACATACATACATACAGTAATAATGTCTGTTTCAGTCTACTATCTTTCCTATCCCCACATCCCCTCTTCCCCCCTTCCGTCACTTCCCTCTACCTAATCTAAGGTAACACTATTCTTCCTTAGTGCCCCCCACACCTTATTGTGAATTAGCATCCACATATTGAAAAAAACATTCAGCCTTTGGTTTTGTGGGATTGGCTTATTTCACTTAGCATGATGTTCTCTGACTCTAACCATTTACTGTCAAAGGCCATAATTTTACTCTTCTTTAAAGCAGAGTAATATTCCATCGAGTATATATATATACCACATTTTCTTTATCCATTCATCTATTAAGGGACACCTAGGTTGGTTCCATAGTCTAGCTATTGTGAATTGAGCTGTTATAAACATTGGTGTAGCTGTGTCACTATAGTATGCTGATTTTAAGTCCTTTGGGTATAAAGCAAGGAGCAAGATAGCTGGGTCAAATGGTGGTTCCATTCCCAGTTTTCTGAGGAATCTCCATACTGCTTTCCATAGCGGTTGCTCCAATTTGCAGTCCTGCCAGCAATGTATGAGTGTACCTTTTTCACTACATCCTTGCCAACATGTATTGTTGCTTGTATTCTGACAGAAGTGAAATGAAATCGTACTATTTTGATTTGCATTTCTCTAATTGCTAAAGATGTTGAACATTTTTCATATATTTGTTGAGCAATCATATTTCTCTTCTGTGAAGTGTCTGTTCAGTTCCTTAGCCCATTTATTTGTTTTTTTGGTGTTAAGTTTTTTGAGGTTTTTTTTTTATCATGTAGTAATGCTTCCTGAAATTTACTTATATTTATGTTGTTGGTTATAGTCATTCATTTTTCACTGCTATATATTAATTGCTTGATTACCACAGAAATTCTGACAAGAATATTAACTTTAATCAGAATCATTATGTTTCTTTTGAATGATAACATACGTTTAGCATTTTAGCTTCAGCAGTTGTCATCTATTTTAATTTTATCCTAAACTATATAAATCAGACATTTTTAATACTCTCATTGATTATTTAAATGCACTTGCATATTTACTAGTTTTTGTTTGTTTGTTTGTTTACCTCTTCCTTTTACATGTCAGACTTGATATTTGGGATTTTCCCTTCTATCTGGAATACATTTATAAGCATTCTTCAAATGAGGGTGTATTGTCAAACATTTTCTTATTTTGTTTGAATGAAAATGACCTTCTTTTATTTTTATTTTTTATTATTTTTTAATTAGTTGCTCATGACAATACAATGATCTTGACATATCATTCATTTGACTCAAATAGGGTATAATTTCTCATTTTTCCAAGTGTACAGGTTGCAGAATCACATTGGTTACACAGCCACGTATATACATACAGCAATACTAGTGTCTATTTTATTCTGCTGCCCTTCCTATCCCCCCTTTCTTTTATTTATTTATTTTTTATAAGAAGTGAGATTCATCAAGTTCTTGTTTCAGGTTGACACTTGTTCTCTCCTGGCACATTGGCAAGTGTCCCACAAACTGGTGTCCACTGGTACAGCTGACATGTCAATCCGATTTGTAGTTTCGTGAAGTTACCTTTTCCTCCAGTTATAGTATTTTCATGTTGTCTTTGGGGTTTTGTAATTTTGCTGTACAGGATGTCTTTAGTATGACTTTAATTTTAAGTATCCTCCTGTTTCGGTCAGCTTTTTCACCACTATAGTTTTAGAAGAGGAAAAGTTTATTTGGGGCTCATGGTTTCAGAGGGCTCAGTCTGTAGATGGACAACTCTATTGCTCTGTGTCCGAGATAAGGCAGAGCATCATGGCTGAAGAGGAAAGCAGTTCAGGACATGAAATCAGGAAGCAGAGAGAGCACTCTGCTCAACAAGGACAACATATATACCCCAAAGACACATCTTCAGGGACTCACCTCATCCAGTCACATCCTACCTGCCTGTAGTTACCACCCAGTTAATTCCTAGCAGGGATTAATGCACTGCTTAGGTCAAGACAGTCATAACCCAATCATTTCACCTCTAAGTTTTCTCTCATTGTCTCTCATCTGAGCTTTTTGTGGGCACTTCATATCTAAACCATAACACTTCCTCAAGATTAGTTGGCCATCTTACATCTGAGGGTGGAGAGAATTAGTTCTCAAGCATTTTTTGCCTTATTTCTTCATTGCTTCTCTCCTAGTCATTATTTTCCTCATTCTCAGTTGACCCATTTTTAGTTGAATTTTGCATTCTTTTCTAAATTTGAGTTGTAAAATTTGCATTGATTTTTATTGTAGCTTTGTTTGTTTGGGTCTTCTTTTGTTTTATCAGCTTGTTGATTAATAGTGGGTAGATCTCTGCTGGTTAAAAATGAGTCATTCCTGAAATAATAATAAAAAAAGGGAGGGCTGGGTTAGAGGGAGGGAGAGAGAAAGGGACAGAGAATCAAGTGGTGTGGAATACTTGCAAACATGATCATGATAACTAAATGTCACCAGTTATGAGTAAGTTAATATTTGGTTTGCTAGTTCCAAAGTTATGTACAACCCACATATTGGTTCCAATATAATATTTAATTCATAAATTCTATGTAGTATTTTTAATTGCTTTTTCTTCTTCATCTGACTTTCAAATTCCATAGAAAGCTCTGACAGAAGGGCAGGTATGAAAGTCAGATGATGAGGGAGCACCTGATAAGTGGCCTGTTACAAGGTCAGAATTAATAAGAGAGGGACCTGAAATTTTACTGAAAGAAAACTTAATATTAATTAAGCAGAAAGAGGAGGGGAAAACTAGGACAATTTGTGGTTCCTCTCAGCTAGCTGGCATGTTTAATTTTTATTAGTGTTCATAATTGACGCGCTGCTAGATGAATTGGATTTTGCAGGATTGATTTGTTATGTATTTTGAAAATCTTTAAATTGAACAAATGGGACTCCTTAAGGTGCAGGCTTTGGCCAGCCATCCTTTCAAGGGTGCGTTTTAGCTGGATAGGTTTCCCAATCTCCATCAAAGTTCAGGAACATCATTGGCATAGCTGATTTAATTCTAGAGGTCTTCTCATTTATGGAACATATTGAGGAAGCTGCCATCTTCTCACAAATTGTGGAAGAATGGCATTGTTTCTGGAAATAGGAATTTAGAGTTTAATTGTTACTGATTCGTTTCTGCCCTCTTCAGAACCAGAAAAATATAGCTTGTGTCAGTTAACATTGCTTTGAAGATACAAAAGATTTTTAAACTATTCCATGTTCAAGGTAATTTTAATCTCCTCCCCAGGGGTAATAATAATGTATCCATTAGGAAATTTAGATCTTAGTTTTTATTTTTAGAGAAGTGGCAGAACTTTCATTTCAATGAAATTAGGCATAGATAACTTGATTATACAGGCATTATGTTTGCAAACCTTTGCAAATCTATTCTGGGTTAAATTAAACCATTGACTCAAAATAATGGTCCTTTTCTTTCATTGTTATTTTATTTCATTTTACTTATCTTCTTTTATTGACTTTATTATTTATTTTAATTTTTGCTCATAATGTTAGCAATAGGATTCTGGTGGTCACATAGTTTATTGTCAGGTAGCCAAGTAGAAGTCATATGATACACAAACCAAGCTTCAATATAATAGTTAAGCCATCTCAATCAGTCAAAGCTGTGTGATAACACTTAGTCTGACCCAAGATATACCATCACTTTATAGAATGACTCTCTCTGGAATAAAAAAGATTCTCTTCATCATTGAGATCCCGTATGGATCACTCAAGTATTTTGGAGAATTGAAGGATCACAGATAAAAGTGCTAGATATAAATATATGATATAAGAGAGGGTCCAGGATGGGGATCATAGTCCTCTCTGCTAGTATATGTTGTAAAAAAAATAATCCTCAAATCTTAGTAATTTACACTGTAGAACTATGTTTTCTGTTTTACCTAATGTTCTTTCTGGTAGACTTTTCTCTTTTAAGCCATGCTTCACAGATCCAGGATTCTTCCCTTTAATGGGTTAGTTTTCTATAAATAGGGATTTCTAATTTCCTTGCAAAGCTGCATCAAGTTAGAAAGAGAGAGGATATGTATAATCACCAATATGAACACACACTTTACCTCTTTCCCGATGGCTAGATGTCAGTCGCATGTGGTTAGGTGTCACAAGGCACACTCAGACAAGTAGTACAATGTGTGCTTAAGGAAAACTAGATGGGGTTTTGTGATCCTGTGTATCTCTGACCTATATAGTTGCATATTTGCTTTTTCATATTTATCATGTTGATATCAATGTGAATAATGTAATGGAGTTAATCGCCTCTAAAGGAAAAAAATACACACGCACATATTGCATATTAATTTTACATTTAAATCTCAGTCTGATAATTAATATATCAACATGTTAGGTAATTTCCTTAATAAGATCTTTTCAAATTAGTTCAAAGATGTTTGGGGCATTACTGAAAGGCAAATTTTATTGAGCGAAGAATGTCTTCTCAATTTACAAAACAAATAACCAGCTCATATGTGTATCTCTCAAATCTCCTTTGCACATCAAATTGAGTAGCTTAGCATCATGTATAGCGAAAAAATGGATATTGACAGCCCAGCCTTGTTAGTTTTCATTTCAACAGGTCCCATTAGCATGAAGATCCAGCTGCCTGCTTCAGCTCTAGGACACTAATGGGAAGTAAATATCCATCCAAGTGCCTGGCCACTTTTCTAAAATAGAAAATGACATCATGTAATTGGTTTTGTCTGAAATGCTCAGTGGGCAAAAATGTGATTCAGATGAGTTAAGGCATGATGTCATTTTTCTCGAAGTGTATTCCGGGATTCTCGCAAAGTCTGGGAGATCAGCAGCCTCATTCTTGGAGGCAGTCTGAGTGCACCAACGTAGGGATGAACGTAGCTCTCATTTGTATGAGGTGGCTACTCTCTTTTCAAATGGAAACATATTGGGCTATTTTTAAAATCAAGAAATGATCAGAACAAACTCCAGATCATCACTGATGGCTCAAAGAAAACTTCAGATAATTAATGCCTGCTATGATTTTGCCTTGTCGTCAGTCTGTCACCTGGAATGTGTTGTAAATTAGGCAAGAACATCATCCAACTTTCAGCTCCTTCCAAAGCTCCAGTGGCAAAAAGAGGGGTGGAACTCTGAGACAGTCTTTTTAAATTTATTGTAAATAATCAGCAAATAGGAATATTATCTAATGCCAGATAGAGCTGAGTACCAGAAAGAAAGATACACAGGGGTAAAGAGCTAGAAAAGGATGAAGAAATGGAATGCCATGGAAAAGGGGGTGTGAGAATCAGACAGTTGAGCAAAAGCATGAATAGATTAAGACAGGAAATCCTGTGGATATTTGGCAGGAAAGTAATACAGGTACAGGGAACAGCAGAGACAAAGACCCTGGATCAGGCCGGGTGCTCACCTGTAATCCCAGTGGTTAGGGAGGCAAGAAGATCACCAGTTCTAAGCCAGCCTCAGCAATTTAGAGAGGCCCTGTGTAACTTAGTGAGACCTTGTCTCAAAATTAACAATCAAATCAGCTGAGTATGTGACTTAGTGGTTAAGCAACCTGGGGTTCTACCCCTGATCCCTGCCCCTTATCACCAAAGACAGACCCTGAATTAGGAGTGTACTGGTCAAATTTGAAGATCAACATTTGCACACTTGGTGGGAATATTAATTAGTAGTGCCTTTGTAGGAACACTATGGGGGTTCCTAAAAAGAGTTAAAAGTAGAACTAGTATATGATCCTGCAACCGAACTACTAGTTATTTATCCAAAGGAAATGAAATTAGTATATTGAAAAGACATGTGCATTCCCATGTTTATTGCAGCAGTATTCACAATAGCCAAAAAAAATGGAAACAACCTGTGTTCATCAACTGATGAATGGAAAAAGGAAAAGTGGTACATAAACATAATGGAATACTATTCAGCCATAAAAAGATGGAATCCTGCCATTTCTAGCAACATGGAAAGAACTGAGATCATTATGTCAGGTGAAATAAGGCAAGCACAGAAAGGCAAATATTTCACAACATAAGTGGAATCTAAAAAAGTTATTCTTATAGAAGTTAAGAGTGCAATGGTGGTTGCCAGAGGCTAGGAAGGGTATGTAGGGGAGAAAGAGGAAAGTTTGATTAATGGGTACTAAGTTATAGTTAGGGAAAAAAAGTTCTTCAGTGGCTGTATGAAAAAATAGCTCATTAATATCACTATTAATAAAAAATAAAAATCAGCAAACTTGAGTAAGAGGGAGAGTGGTAGAGAATATGATGAAGGTGGCAGGGCTGAGAACAAATTGTACAGGATACTACTATTGACCAGTATATTGTTCTGTCCATGCATCTGTAAAGCCGCCCTTCTTGGGGCTTTCCACCCATGCTTCAGCACCATGAAGGATGAGGCTTTGTAGGTTGTGGGTTCTGCATTGGTGCTGGGAACTCAGGTTTGCCATTTCTGGGCCTTGAACAATTGGCACCAGTTGAGAATGAAGAGGTCCATTGTCTGTAAAGAATTTTAATTTATAAGGGTAACCTTATAATAATCTCAGTTCTATCCAATTATAAGAATAACCAAGATGGACCTATTTTTTTTTATTATGACCAGGCTAAAATTCCAAACAATTTCAGTGATCAGTATTGTTCCCCAAAGGGCCAAACTACCTTCATATATACCCCACCATCATCATCCCTGCATGTCCTCTTGTTTTTGCCTGAAGTTCACCAGGCATAATTAAATATTATCTAATTCAAGCCACATCTTCTATACAGTTGCCAAAAACAATATCACATGCATACATAACTACACACATGCATATAGATATTTTTATACATTTAGCAAGGAATGATAAGTATATGAATTTTAAAATGGGATATTGCCTATTTGCAACCAAAGGTCTTACAGAGAACATATTAAATTATTAAGATAAAACGTGGCACAATTAATATTACTGAGTACCCATGATGAGCCTGGAAGATTTTTTTTCATGCAATCATTTTGTTGTTCAAAAACTATTTTGTGGGGTTTTCTCAGTGCTATGAAAGATATAATCAAAATCTAGAGATATTCTTACAAGAAACCACAATTTGACAAACTAAGAAAACCGAGGCAAGGAGAGGGTTAGCCTTTGCTCAAAGTCATGAAGCTAGCAACACACAGCTAGTCTCAAATGTGATTATTTCCCTTACACCTTGTCTTCTTTAAAAAGAAAATGTTTTTCAGATAATTGGAACATATAAAATAATCCAATCCACATGGCCTATTTAAATGGCTGTATTTCATCCAGGATATAATTAATATCTTGTGCAGAGCAAAAATTGTATGGAATACATAAAAACAGTTAATCAGATAATCTAATTTAAGGTAGAATGTGATAACAGGAGTAATTAATACAGAATGACTGGTAAACACCCTATGCATAATCTTTTCTCTAGAAATAAGTCTTCCTCCCACACTTGGCCATCATATTAATAATTCTGTGACTTTTAATTATGCACGTGGCTGCTCCTCCACACCTCCACGAGGACATTATCTAACACTGCATCATATACCACTACTTTTCATCTTACCAAAATGCAGATTCTGATTGATTCATGGTTCTAGGATGAGACCTGAGATTCTACAGATGCTGCAGGTCTGTGAGACAAACTTTGAGTTTAAGGCTATTACAGTCAATTCTGACACCAACCTAGGAGCTGTCATTTGGGCTCCATTCCTACTGTTTGTTACTTTTGCAAGAGTGTTTCCTGAGCCAAGGTCTTAGTCAGCTTTTGTGTCACTGTGACCAATATGCCTGATAAGTACAACTTAGAGGAGGAAAAACTTATTTCTGCTCACAGTTTCAGAGGTTCATTCCATGTTTGTCTGATTCCATATCTCTGGGCTCCAGATGAATATCATGGCCAAAGGGCATGGTGGAGAAAAGCTGCTCAGGGAATGGCAACCAGGAAGCAGAGAGAGACCTGCTCACCAGGGACAAAATATAAACCTCAAAGGCAAGCCCCCAGTCACCTACTTCCTCCAGCCACACACTCCCTGCACACAGTTTCCACCTAGTTAATTCATACTAGGGATGAACCCACCAATTAAGTTATGGCTTTCATAATCCAATCATTTTACCTCTGGTCATTCTTGCCTTATCTCACACATGAATATTGGGAGACACTTCATATCTAAACCATAACCACTGACTTTCTAGTACAGCAGTTGACAGGATTTCAAGAAGATATGGAGTGACTATAGAAGAGATAAAGTATGCACAATAAAAGTTTTAGAGAGTAGATTCTACAGCTCACTCTTCTAGAATCCACAGACCAATCATTCAGTCCTTGTTCAAGTGTATCAGCCTGAATCAGTACAGTTGATCTGATGAAGCATCACCTCATGGGGCAAAGCTGTTGTTCACCTTGAAGAATGGGTATGTTGTTCCTTGGGGGTAACCTCAGTTTCGCCTTGCTTAAAAAAAAAAAAAAAAGAAAGAAAAAAATCAAAAAAGGATCCAATATTCTTCTCCTTATATTATTCATTCTGGCTGGCTGCTAACATTAATTTTCTTGAGTGCTTTGGACAGAATATTAACACTTTCCCTTTTATCAAATGCTTCTGTGTGAAACTTTTGAAAACATGCAAGATAATTCCTTCATTAAAGCATGGATTCTCAAATTTTAGTGAAACCACAAATCACCTTAGAACATTATTAAAAACATAAATTTTGGCTCAATGAGTCTGGGAGTGGGAAATGAAAATCTGCATTTCTTAAAATATACTAGATGAGGTGGATGCAAAGAATTCCTGGCACAAACTTCATAGAGAAGACTTAAAATGTTTGCTCTTGTCTTGAACTACGATGGCTTTTTTTTTCTTTTTTGTATGTATGAGATGTCCAAAGTATAAAGTATTATATTTACATACCACACAAAGCCCAAAATGATGGAAAGAAAGAACCCACCCCGTAATATAGGCCAGTTATTAAAAAAAAAAAAATCTGCAATCGCATTATTTTCTTTCTGTGAAGGACTATTCAAATGCCAGCTGTGGGAAAGGATTCTTGTCAGAAAGTTGACTGGCCATTCCAACTTTTCTGAAATTAAGATCTACTTTAGATTACACAGAAGGTTCTAAAGAGAGCAGATGTTCAAGATCTACCCCAGACCAACTAAATCAGCATCTTTGGCCTAAGTCTAATGAGTAGATTAGACCAGATGTACCAGCAGCACCTGCAGTCTTTAGAGATACATAGAATCTCAGGCCATTCAATCTACTGAATCTGAATCTCCAGTTGATAAAGATCCCCAAGCAGTGTCAGCACATATTCGGTTTTGAGAGACCCTGTTAAGTGGGAGGCAAGTCTTGAAAACCAACAGAGCAACTTAATTATAAGATTTTGTCTCCTTTCCTGTCTACTAGTTTGGGGCTCTGCCTCATATTAGGATATTAAGATGAAGAGAAAGGTTAAGTGTATAGCCTAGTGATAAAGCCACTAACTACAATGGATAAGGCACAGGGTTTGAGCCCCACCATTGGAGGCAAACAGGGAGAGACAGACAGACAGACAGAAATATAATGGGTCCACCCCAAACCTGTTATTTTTATTAAACCTGCGTCTTCCAGGATGGTATAAAATAATTGGGAGAAAACATAGGAAATTTATTCAGTTCCATGTAAGTACTGCTTTCTTCCGTCTGTCTTTAGCTCCTCTTCATCATGAATTCTTCTCAACTTCTTCCCCCCAAATTCTTATTAGTTGCTTTCTGCTTTAAATCTGTTGAGTAAAAAGTTTGCCTAAAGGAAATTGAATCAATAATTCAACAGAGGAAAGATCACATGATAAGCAAGGGCGTTCCTATTGTTCCTTTGCAGTGATAGCAATTCATACCACTGGGCTAGAACTCAAGTGAAGGAAACAGAAACAAGGGTTAAGTGTTTAGTGAAGAACTACTTAATGCTTGACATCATGCTAAGGAATACAATAATGAATGTAAAGGGTTAGTTGCTGGGCATTTGTTGGAGATGCATGTATTAAATTTACAAACAATATAAACAACTAAGGTGTTACATTCTGAAATACAGAAAATAAGGGCTTAAATATGGAACAGGGTCTGAACAGTAATAAAGTAGTGAAGAGAGGGGTCGGTTTCAGTTGAAGCTTCACAATGAAACTTGAGTAGATTTAGGATGTTGGACATTCTATTTGGAGGCAATGGTTTGAAAATGAAAGAAAGAGAAGCCACAGAGATGACAGGAACAAATAAATGAACTCTTATTCTTCAGTCATAGTGCCAGTTTTCAGTTTGCATTCTTGAATGAACACAGAATTTTTACATATGTTTGGGAAACTGTAGAAAGGAAAACAGTTTTAAAAATAAGCATATTTTAAAAAAACTTTTTTTAGTTGGAGTTGGACACAATAGCTTTATTTTATTTATTTATTTTTATGTGGTGCTGAGGATCGAACCCAGTGCCTCAAACATGCTAGGCAAGCACTCTACCTCTGAGCCACAATCCCAGGCCCATAAAAATAAGCATTTTTAAAGTGTTATAATTTTCATATTTTTTTCTGGAAGATATGAAGTATAGGAAATGTTTCCTTGGAATTTTGCTAATTTCAAAATGTAAAGCATAACCTTTTATGAAATATTAATTAATGAAACAATATTCCCAGTTATTAATGACCTAAAACCTTGCGAATTTTAGCAGTGTTTTTTCCAGAAATTAAAAATAGTCAAAATTTCATGGATGTTATATATTGGTGTTCCATAAATTTCATTGTATTATACTTGTTAAAAAAAAAGAAAGGGAAAATAAAATTTTACTATATGGTTTGCAGAGCCAATTTTATACTGTGGCATTTGTGCATGATTCTTTAGCTAATTACTACTTGGAATTTCTGTTCCTATTAATTTTTCAATGTGGAAAGCTGAATTTACAACCCTAATCAAAATAAGCCTTTTCTATTTTTGAGTATTAATACTCCAAATAATATTCCAAAATAGACATGTATTTTATTTTGAAATAGTTTTTTTCTAAGAATATCTGCATAACATAAGAAGTTCATGTATTCAAAATATGATAGAATGACATGCCTGATAAATTTACATGTTTAATACCCTTAATTTTTATTATCAATCATACTTGTAGATTTAACCTTATCTGTTTTAGAATGCTAATTGATAACAAATTACACCATTGAATTTTAAATTTTATGTGAACATTTCTAGATTTATTATAGAAGGTGTAACCTAAAGATAAATGTAGGACATTGTCAGCAATAAAAGATAAGGCTGAAATATATTTCAGAAGATGCAGTGATTCTAAAACTTATAAGATCTTGTAAAACATTAGCTAACATGAAGTAATCCCCATGTTATGTAAGTTTGAATATTCCATATTCTGGAATCTACCACTATTAATGGACACTAGTAAGTTGTATGGGGAAAATAGTTGTATTCAATATCTCACAATTTTGTTGCTCTCCATCTTTGCCTTGGCAGAGTGTGGGTGAATGTAATAGACTTCTCCATGGATTTAGTGCTATGATATGCTTCAGACAGTCCAAAATGCTAGTGGATGCAGTATTATAGAAATGTCAATGTGCATGTGTCGCATGACTTGTTGTCTGATACTTCTCTGATCCACCCATGTGAAAAACATGCCCAGGTAATCCCTGATCCGAAATGAGAGACACACAGAAAAGTCTGGAACCCAATCTGTAGCTTGACATACATCAATGCAAGAAAGTGCCTGACATGTTTCTTTTCAAATCTTACTTCTGGTGTTTCTTAGTATAGGTATCCCCTGAGCTGAGCTTTAATGTGATGGTTTGCTAAAGGTTTTCTACATGGATGAATGAAGGTGGATAAATCAAGGAGGAATTGGCTAGACCTAAAGCCTTTTTCATCTCCGGAGTCTCCAGGTAGTGGTTCAGATATTCAAAAATGTAGCACTAAGAAATGGATTTATAGCCCGGCAGTGTCAAAGGCTTACCAAATGATTCCACAAGTATGACTTGGTGACAAGCCAGGCACCCAAACTGGGCAGAGGTTGAAATCATGGTATAATTAAGCTCATATCTACCACTATAAAATGAACAGGAAATCAAGTTTGGTTAACAACCAGAAGGCCAAGAAATAAAAACATTTTCATTTCACAAAAATGGAATGAAATGGAATGAAAGGGGAGGAAACAAACTTGAAGTGTTAGAAAAAAATATGTCATCAGGACCTGCATGGAGGTGGGAGGAGTAGGAAGGAGGTGTTCCAAAAGGCATCACTGAGAAAGGCATGTTTATCTTTGAAGAGGCATTCTCCAACATGCCTGTAATTTTTAGGTTGTTTTCTTAGTATAGACAGATTATAGTCTTTGGGTGTGGACTGGGTCACAAACTGGGAGGGTCCTGTAGTTGTTGATAGCTTCCACAGAAGTCTGTTTTTCCTATCAAGACCTCTAGATTTTAACTAGGTAATTCCCGGGAATCTGACAGTGGCTTGTTGAAGGCTCCTTCTGAAGAATCAAGTTGTATAGTTTGAGAACCACCATAAAGACTGGTTTAAAGATGACTTTAACAAAAATAGGAGGCATAAAACTACTTCTCAACTTAAGGAACTGAAACTGAAAATTTACTATTACATACAAAAATTAACATACTTTTAATTAACAAAATTATGGTTTATCTACCTTTAGTAATAAGTTTTCATAATATGTTATTACCAGACAGAAAACAAAACCATCAGATATTTGTTTTCAAAGTGCCTTAAAATATCTATATTCTGATGTAATTATTAATAGGCAAGACCAATGTTAAATAGTAAGAATTTGATAATTCCAACCATTCTGATTTTTTAAATTAATGACTTTTGATACATATATTTTACTTTAAAACACTTTTTCAGGAATATTAATATTCAATATCCATATATTATTTATTGAAGGTCATTAAGTGTGTTCTTTGTCCTGTAGTTATAAGGTAAAGCCCTAGAAATTCCTGTTGCTACTAGTTTGTGGTTGATTTGATTTTACCAAATTGAATGCTTAATAAACATTTCATGTCCGCTCTTCCTTGCTTATACATTTAATTTGGTTCATTTTAATTAATTTTCTCAAAACTAATTATAGGCTACCTTATATATAATAATTCTTCATTATAATTTTAAGGGGATTTTTTTCATATACTAGTTGTTTTTCTCCCACTAGATTGCATATGCCTTTTTAATTTTTCTCTATCCCCCATCTAAATAACAACACTGAACATCATGAAATAGGCACTGAACTAAGAAATTATTTGAATGATCTGAACTTTCAGGTAAAGAAAGGAACTGAAAGTCAATGCTTTCTGTGACTATGGATTAATTTTTTGTTTTGTTTTTTACTAGGTTGGAGTTAGAACCTACCTAAATATTCTGCTATGAAAAAAAATTTAATATCAGGATAACTTTCAGGCTTATAATAAAAAACATTTAATAGTGATTTGATGCAAATTTTCATGAACAGCCACAGCTTAAAGAATTATTTTAACTGTCATTTATTTATAGTTTAATAAAATCTGTGTTCCTCTATAGTTCAATTTGTTTGTGCTTGAAGAAATCATATTAAACTGTTGCTATAACCCCAGGATAAAATTTGTGTACTTTGTCCAGCTTCACAAATTGGCGTATCCATTAACTGACATCAATGAACAAAAAGGACATTTTTCAAAAATGTATTTGTAGAACATTCCATAATCTCCCCCTTATGGAATGTAATAATAGCAATATTTTCAAAATTACTTAACTGTCCAGCCAACATTGGATAGTCCCAATTATAGAGAGAAGTGTCCCACTATTTTTGAAAATGCCTCTCATAGTTCTCATTTTCATACAGAAAAATAAAAGGCAATTGAATTACAAAGGACACAGTTTTTTATATTGGAAAAATGTCTGTGGGTGTGTGTGTATGTGCATGTAAAATGTAGGCTACTTGGCAGGTGAGATTATGTATAATAGAGTTGTTTTTGCAAACTTATGTACAAAGCATAATCAGAAAGTTGGAGTATGAGTTTCAGTTAAAACAGTGCTGATCAATAGTAATCTAATGCTAACCACATAATTCTACCTGATAATACCATATTAATAAAACTTATTACTAAATGTGCTACAATTTACTTTTAATCAAAAATCATTTAAATTCTTCAGTATACAGTTTTAGTCTCCAGTCCCTCAAGTTTTAAGGTAGTTTTATAAATCTCCTGTTTTACTTTTTTTGAGGCCAACTTCAAAAGCTAAATTTTTATAATTTAAAATTTTTCTAACACTTTTTTTTCTGTGCTGGAGGCTGAACCCAGGGCCCCAAACATGCTAGGTACATGTTCTGAGATGCACCCCCAGCTAATTAAATTTTCTAAAATATATTGCAAAATGTGGTAGCCCTGAAAGCAAGTAATAGTTTCCTGTTAAAATCATGCAATTCTTCTGCCTATCTTGCTTCATTCTATAAGAGATCAAAGACAGCAGAGACAAAGCTTATTGTACATAGTAAAACAATGGTAGCATAAGAGCAGGAACCCCAAAATAGAAATGAATTAGGAAATCAAGATCAAAGAAAACAAGACACAAATGCACAGAACTAACATCTACACTGGTTCACACATTAGGGCCTTTACACATACCCTTCTCTATGCTTGGGCCACTTTCCCAGGTCTTTGGATAGCTCCCTCTTTGTTGTTGCATGTGTCACTTTTGAGATGTCATTTTTTCAAAGATGCTTTCATTGACCACCTTGTCTGAACTGGCTTTTAATTATCTTCAGTCACCTTAATCTGGTTTGTTTTCTTCAGAGCATTTGTCAAAAAGAGTTTCTCAATCACTCCATGTGTTGAAGCATTGCTATTTCTCTTCCCTGATTCAAACACCAGCTCCAGGAGAGCTTGTTCATGGTAGCATCCTCCAGGTTTGAATATAAGTTCCAGAGAACTCTTGTTAGTTTTAAGTGAATAGGTATTCTGATGAAGTCATTATGTGGCCCTAAGTTTTTTGGAAGTCAAAATGAGGAGAGAGGAATTACAAGGGAAAATGCTTTTACCAGTGTTTGCAGGAAAAACAACAACATCAATTGAAAACCTGAACAGAATTAGAATAGAGTTTTATCACAAGGAACTCCATTCAGCAGGTACAGAATGAAAGTAAATCTCATAGGGAAAATGTTGAAAGTATAGTACTTAGACCACTCTACCCCAGATTCACAGATTTGAGGTCTACAGAGATGTTACTAGAATCTTCCCTAGATCTTGAAGGAATGCACCGAGATGCACAAGGTACATAAGTATTTGGGAGAAGCATCCAGTTATCTACTGAACATAAATAAACTATCTCAAGACTTAAAACAGCCATTTTATTATTGTTATTGCCATGGTCATGGACAGAGCCCTGTGGCAAAACTAATCTCAGATTCATAATAGCTATTTCACACTGATTTGGGGACTGGGAAAGTTGGGGGTAGTCAAGCATTCTCTTGCAGTCTCTGACCTGTCTGAAGGTTGCCCCAATGACATTTCCAACATGGTGACTTCCATTAAGTTATCTTCCAGAAGTTCAAGGTGTTCAGGGATCCTGAAAGCAAAAGCTGTCAATCACCTAAGGCCTGGGTCCTGGGGCTAGATCAGCATCTTTTCACCTATATTATTGCATTGGTGAAGCACTCCAGAATTGAGGGAGACAGAAACCCTCTTCTCCATGGGAAATGAGTTAAGGAATCTGTGACCATTTTCAGCCTATCATAGTTGTAAAAAAAAAAAACAGAGAAGCCTTAGGAAAAGTTTGCATTAGCAACACTTTTTTTTCTAGCTCACAACATCGAAAGCAAGTTTTGAAAAGTTTTCTAATACAAAAGATTGACTCTATGCTATTAAAGCTGTGTAGGATGATTTGGAAGTACTTCTAAAATTATCCTTCTTCCAAGAGTTTGTTTCCAAGATTTTTTTTGGTAGATGTATATAAAATATGATTGGCAAGATAACCAGTCCTATGTTCATTGACTACTGATTTATTTTTATTTGAATTTGTAATAGAGAAAGTAAAATTTAAATGACAGTGTTTCAGTGTTAGAAAATAGAAATGTTGTTCAAGTAGATCTGTGAAGAGGTTTATATGGTTGTTAAAGTAAAAAGAAATATAGTGTTAGGAAGAAAAATATAAAAATTAAATTTTACTGAATGGAATGCAAATGTCAACATGCCTAATATTTATAAGTGTCAAGCGAAAAGGTAAACTGGGAGGAGTGAGAAAAATTAATTTCATTGTAGACACAAAAATCTCTGGAGCATTTTCTATGGAAAATAAAACTCCTGAAGCATTTCCAGGCCAAGGGTAATGCTATTGTTGCTAGCATTTGGTTTCTGTTCTACCTAGTTCTATAACTACACCTGAAACATACATTCTCAAGGTTTTTATAGGTTTGAATAATTATCTGTTGTAAATTTTCAAGATACTTTTAATGTAGCAAAACATTGTATTGGGGGTGTTTTCCCCTATGTCAGTACATTTTAGCTAATTGAAAACTAATCCACTTTCCTCACATATCTTATCAGATTGGTCATTAACAATGGATGATTTTGTTCTGAATTTTGTTTTTGATATTTTACTTCTTTCATTAAGAACATAATTTAGAGCATTCTTAAATTCCCAATTAACTGTCTGACTCATCATCTTTATACCTCTCCAGTCTTAAACTTTAGGTGACTTGGGTGGTGTATTATTTTGTTTTATGTTGAATAATAATAGTTTTGTAATTGGCAGCAGCTCACTGCTGGTTTTGAGATTGAAAGCCAGATAGGAAATATTGGAGTGGGTAAGACCAAAACAGTCATTGTTTCCACTGAAAATACAATTAGTTGTAAACTTTATAAGAAATTTCCATTTATATTCTGTTACTTATTTCTTAAAAGTGGCAGTTATAAGTGTTCTTTCCAATATCCGCCAGTTAAGTTAAAATGACACTGTGTTAGTTGGTAGTGGATATGGATAAGAGGACTTGTCTTGATTTAAGAAAAATGACAATTTCGCATTTGCAGTAAATGGATGGAACCAGAGACGATCATGCTAAGTGAAATAATCCAGTCCCAAAAAGTCAGAGATTGCATGTTTTCTTCAATATGCAAAATCCAAAAAAAGAGGGAGAAGGGGATAAAAAATAGAAGAAAGATCAGTGGAGTATGAGGGAATGAAGGAAATGGGGGTGGAAGGGTTAGGGAAAGACCAGGGAATGGATCTGAACTAATTTTCCTATGTAAATATATGAGTTTATCACAGTGCGTCTCACCATCATGTATATCTACAAGACACTAATTCAAAACAAAAACTATAAGTAAATAGCGAAAGAATTCATAGAATAGAAGAAAGGAAACGGGGGAGGGAGGTGGGGAGGGAAAGCAGAAGCACTTGAGAGTGAATAGAACAAATTATATCCTATTCTTATATAATTATGTAAAACTGAATTATAATGTTATGTATAACTAAAAACAACCAATACAAAAAAAGCACCCTTGCACACAGTAAGATGATCATAGTTGATATAATGTAATTGAATATTTTTAAAAAGCTAATAGAGAAGATTTTTAATATTTCCAACAGAAAAAATGATATATATCTGAGCTGATAGATTAATCTGATTAATTAATCAATTAATTAATTAACCTGATCTCATCATTATACATTGTATACATGTATTGAAATCCCACACTGTACCCTATAAATACATACTTTTACATGTAACAGTTATGGATGGATGGATGGATAGATAGATAGATAGATAGATAGAAATTTAACAAAAGAAAAGAGAGGCTGAAAATGTAGCTCAGCCTGCACCTGAAACATACATTCTCAAGGTTTTCATAGGTTTGAATAATCATCTATTGTAAATTTTCAAGATACTTTTAATGCAGCAAAACATTCTATTGGTTTCCCCTATGTCAGTGCATTTTAGCTAATTGAAAACTAATCCATTTTCCTCACATTTTTTATCAGATTGGTCATTAACAATGGGTGATTTTGTTCTGAATTTTGTAAAGTGTATGTTTAGTATGTACAAGGTTTTGTTTGATCCTCAGTACCATATTTAAAAAAGAAAAGAAACATCAGTGTGGACTGACACCGTGGAATAGATGCCAAATACAGTAATATCTTGATTATTCAAATGTAAGTTATTTCTGTTATCTGTAACAAATCCAGCTTTTCTAATGTGTTTCCCTATATTACTCAAACCTTTTATAGCTCCCGTTTACCTATCAATTACTGTATAATAAGCAAATAAGCTTATTTATCATTCACTTTAACAAAATAAACTTTAAAATGTTCTGATGGATGTACCTTTCTCTCCCAAGCCAATGGTAACTAACTGGGAGTACACTTAATTGACTGATCATCAAATCCAGAGCCATGAGTACTTGAAAGACAACTAGACTGTGTTTATTGTCGTCCTACCAAACACATTCTACCTGAAATATTAAAGGAAATCAAGACTTTAAGTCTTAATCTTTGTCAATACTAGCATATCTAGAATGATCTTTCTTTTTTATTTTTTAATTAATTAATTAATTAATTTTAATTAGGTGTATATGACAGCAGAATGCATTTTCATTACCCTAGGTACATGTACACATATGGTGCAATGCTACAACCAGAGAAATGAAGAGTTGTGCTGCAATTGTGTACAATAATCTTTCTTTTGATGAATAAAGGAAGTGAAGCCAGGCATGGTGGCACATGCCTGCAATCCCAGCAACTCAGGAGGCTGAGGCAGGAGGATTACAAGTTCAAAGCCAGACTCAGCAAAAGTGAGGCACTGAGCAACTCAGTGAGACCCTGTCTCTAAAACTACAAAATAGGACTGGGTATGTTGCTCAGTGGTTAAATGCCTCTGAGTTCAATCCCCGGTACCATAAATAAATAAATAAATAAATAAATAAATAAATAAATAAATAAATAAATAAAGTGAGACTTCTCCATAGAGATAAAGGTAGGTAGCCTGATGGTGTATATGTATGCTTTGTTTTTAGGTTCTGAATAGTTTTCTAGGAACATGGAAAATGTATTATGGAATTGAATAATATATCTCAATCTTCTTTGAACAAACCACTCTAATATACAAACACTCCATATAAGCCCAGTCTTTTTTGTTCATTATGGTATCCCCATAACCTAAACCAAGGCTACCCAGCACCAGTGGCAAAATCTGAGAATGAATATTCTAACTGATAATTTACCTACCACATGATAAAGTGTGATAAGCTGATCATTCTGTCTCAGTTCACTAAGAAAAATGAATTTTATGCAAAACAGATAACGCAGATTAAAATGCAAACTCTACCAATTGAGTTCCTCATATATCTTTGATTTTAACTCATTCAGATGTAAAAAATTGTCAAATGCCAGTTACTTTCCCCATCTTAAACTTCCAAGTTGGAAAACTTTTCAAAATTCAGAAATGACAAATTATCAGGCATGTATTAAACATGTTTTTCATTTTTTTCCTTTCAATTGCTTTTATCTCCAAAATATTCTTTTAAGAGTTCTGACATTTTGGCAGTAATGCAAGAGTTAGACTATATTTGTTTATTGACATTTTCCATCAGAGTGCCTTCTTCTCTAAGAAGTTTTGTATTTCTGCTGTGAATATATAAATATATCATTGAATCCTAATCAAGTCTTAATGCAGGTGACAAAAGTTGGTATTTCATGCAGCCTGAGCCCTTAAATCTCCATCATGGAAAAGAATGTTATTAGATATGGAACAGTCTATACTTTGATAAAAAGATGAATGTTTCAACTGCTTTATATGAAAAAAATTACTTCTACTATTTGGTGGATTACTCATATTATTGAATATTAGCCATATGTATTTGTATCAAAGTGTGTGTGCTTGTCTCTGTGTGTGAACTAAAAAGCTTATCCAGTTACAAAACAGAATCAGAAGATGAAATGCTTTTCTTGAGTTATTTTTTCTTTGTTCTTATTTTTTTTACACTTTCTTAAAATATCTCCATAAGACTTCTTGGAAGAGTTTCATAAACAAATTCTAGAATTTGCAAAATAGATGGTGAGTAGTATTTTTTTTTTCCATGAAGTACTGGTTTGGCCATACCTGATTGGCTTCCTAGAAGAATGGAGTGGATGTTCCCTAATAACACCTGTATCACCACTTCTGGAAATAACTCCAAATTTTCCTAAGTGGGGCTTCCTCCAGGAATTTGCTTTCCAAGTATCATCTGTGGTGATTCCCCAGGTTTAGAAGGTACTTTAGAAAGACTTTGTAATGCAGGATTAGCTATCCTCTACTTTCCCTGGAATGGTTGCAATTCTTCAACACCAGGATAGACATTAAGTCTTTCTTAATTGGCTTGGGTCGGACAGGGAGGGGATATGTGAAACTTCTAGATCTGATCTGTTCTGGTGCTCCTGAGATCTTCCGTAGTTACCTCAGGTCTGTTTAGAGGAAAGAGTTGCTTCATGAAAAGATCCCTGACAGTCCACTTCTGAAGACTCTGCCTGAGGAAAGCTGAAGAGTTTTGCTCCGCCCACATCCCTGTTTCTAGACTGGGGCAGATGAATAAAGGAAGTGAAGCCAGGCATGGTGGCTGCTAATGATTCACCTTTGAGATGTCAGAGAATATGTAACATTTCTCCTAATTTAGGAATATGCACACACACAGCTGTCTTGTCTCAAAATGGGATTTTTTGCTCCAGAGCTCTGCAGTGAGCAGCTTCATGTACATTTCAGATATTTGCCTGACTTTTTACCCTGTCCTGTCCTGCCTTCCTCCCGTCACAGGCATATCGTGAGATTCTGCCCTCAATAAATCACAGCCCTGCAAATTTCCATCTCCATGTCTGATTCTAAGAAACTTAAATATTATAAAACAAAATATGTGGAGATATCAGATCTCCGAATACAATGAAGACAACCTTTTAACTCAAAGGTTCATACTTAAAATGACCTGAAATGCTTAGGATAGTCTGTTTTATTACTAGTAGAATTTCCTGGAGGGAAACTTTAATGAGCCTAAGCAATGGTTACCATTTGCATTCCTAGACCCACTTACATCATTCTAAATTTAGTTATGGGCTAAGGGTGTAGCTCAGCAATAGAGTGCTTACTAGTATGCCCAAGGCCCTGGATTCATACCTAGCAGTTGGTGGGAGGGGACTTAATGCTCTATAAGCAACAAGTAGGCATTTTGAAAATGTTTTTGTTGTCTTATCATAACATAGTATCAAGATTTACTCTAGATTATTTAATGTAGTTTATTAAACTGCATTTTGTAGCTGTGTTTTTGCTAATAAACATAGTAAAACTTCAATTAGAGGCGTTTGTTGAATCTGTGTCAATTTGCCAGACTTAAATGACTTTGTCCTAACAGTACTGGCATGGAGATCAACATTTAATTGACAGGTTATATTGTGAAAAATGTAGCACGGCAAAGGTTCATAGACCTGTTTAATCTCAGCAGTGGCATGTTAAAAGACAAATGGAGATTAGGAAACATTTTCCTAAATAAAATACCTTATTTTATGTGGTACTGATAAGCAGAGTTTACAACATTAAGTAATTTATTCCTTCTACATTTATTGACTACCTTAAAAGTATGTGTAACTTTGCTAGGAATTTTCTGGGCACCCAAAATGGTAAAATAAAGGTCCTGCTCCCAAGAGGATACCACAGTTTATTGTGAGACGATGAATGAGGGATTGTGTTTGAGCCTAGACCAGTAAATGACCCCATGAATAAGCTTCTGTACATCAGTCTCATCTATAGCATGGCAGAATATAGATATATCTTTTGCAGTGAAATGAGCAACATGCTGAGGTTCCAGAGGAAAGTTCCCTGGAAGCTAAATATTATTTTTCTCATCAAAGGTGAGTATTACATAGCTAAAATATTTCAGCTGAATGACCTGGAGAAATAAACAATCTTATGAAATGAAATGCCTTCATATCTTTATATAACTGTTCATTTTGGAGAAAACATAACTTGGCTACATATCTTTTCTCCACTCCCATTCTCACTTCCTCCACTGAATTCTTGGAGTCTGAAAGATATCTTTGATTTAATAGATTTTTCAAAATGCTTACATTGTAGCAAGTTCTGGTTTGGGTTAAGTGGGAGATAAATCATAACTACCTCCAAAACTGAGTTAGGCCCAATCCCTGGAGGTAGCACAGGACTTGGCAGGGTACTCTGGCCAAGCTTTGCCGCTCTACAAGGTTGGCCAGAGTACAGATGCCATGCTGCTGAACCATAGTAGATGATTTTGTAAAGTTCTTACATTTTGAAGGTATTGGTTTGAAAAAGAGCTTTAAAACTTGACCATGTTCACCCTGGAAGCGTGTATATCTTAGTCTAATGGGGAGCTGTAGCCTTCATAAAATTTAAGATTCTCTAGGAAGTTCTGGGCCCCAATGGTTCTATTGGATTAGGTCTCTAACTCATTTAATTTAAGAACTTTTCCTCTGTGCTGGTATCCCAGGGAATCCTCGTTGTAATCCAATTATTTCTTGGTGCAAGACAGAAAAGAAATGCAGGTAGAATACAACATAAATATATCCTTAGCCAGAGAAGACTCTAGTACTGTGGGAAGTTTTATTATTGTCAAAACATTTGCTGCAGCTCCCACCAATCCTTCCATACAAAAACCCTCCCCTCAAAAAGATAATTTTCCATACCCCATTGCTGTGTGTCTTGCTTTGAACAATGAATTATAAAGGTAACAATGTAATCTATTTCTAAGAAAACCAGTTAAGAGTCAGTAAAGGGTTCTGCCATGTAATCTCCTAGGTCTTTCAGTCAGTCCAGAGTGAAGATCCAAAACTACCCAATGGATATTGTGTAATCAATAAATAAAGGTTTGTTGTTCATAAACGACAGGAATTTTGTGGTGTTGGTTACAGTGGCATTTGCCTGTTGATGGGAAAAATTTAATTCCAGTTTATGGATTATCATTTAACAACCTGCTATGAACTCTTGTGTAAATCCTCATGGGTAGACGTTATGTTTTCATTTTTTTAAATAATTTTTTAGCTGTTGATGGACCTTTTATTTATTCATTTACATGAAGTGCTGAGAATCAAACCCAGTGCCTCACACATACTAGGCAAGCACTCTACCACTGAGCCACAACCCCAGCCCCATGTTTCATTTCTTATAGATCAGTGTCAAGCAGTTGTTCAGCTGGATTATATGGTCGATATATGTTTAGCTTTTTAAGAAACTGCCAAAATGTTTTACAAAGTGGTTATATGATTTTGCATTCAAACCAGTAGTATATGAAATTTTCGGTGACTCTGATTCCTTGCCAAAATTTGTTATGCTTGGAATTTTTTAATTTTAGCCATTCTATTACGTGGGTACTAGAACATCAGTGTGGCTTTTATTTGCATTTCTCTAATGACTAATGATGGAAAGCATTTTTTCTCGTGCTTATTTGGCATCCAGATTCCTTCTGCAGCCAAGTGACTGTCCAAATTAGCCAACTTGGGGAGGAAAATTGGTTTCCTATTTTGAAATTCTGAAAGTTTTTTACTTGTATATATAGTCTGAATACAAATTATCTTTCAGATATATAATTTGCAAGTATTTTCTCTAAGTCTTATCTTTTCATTATTATCACAATGTTTTTCAAAGAACACAAATGTTTAATCTTATGAAGAATAGTTATCAATTTGTTCTTTTATGGGTTATAATTTTAGTGTTGTATATTTGTCTAACTCAAAGATTTTATCATCTTTTTTAATAATGTATTTTTTAGTTTATATAGTACACTTAAGATTATGATTAATGAGTTAGTGTTTGTATATGGTGTAAGGTATGGATTGGATTGGATTCTTTTTATTGTATTTTTTAATGGATATACAATTGTTCCTATATCATTTGCCAAAAGGACTGATTTTTCTTTGAACTGTCTCTTGCCCCATATTGAAAACCATTTGCCTATATAGGTGTGTCTCTTTTTGGACTTTTTCTTTTCTTTTCCATTGATAAATTTTGTCTTTTTTTGATGCCAATCCTGAACTGTCTTGATTACTATAACTTTATGGATATTTTTAAAATCAGGTTGTCTTGGTCTTGCACATTTATTTTCCTGTTTGAAGTTGTGTTGAATCTAGATTCTTTGCATGTCCACATGATTTTTAGAATTAATATAACAGTTTTTATGAAGAATTAGAGATTTTGCTTAATATTGCATTTAATGTTTAAGATTATCATGGAGAATAATTAATTCTTTTAAAAAAGGATTCATCCTACTCCTGAAAATGGTATATCCCTCTGTTTAAAATTTTTTAATTTTTTTAGCTTTCTTTTTGGTTTTTAAAGTAAAAATTGTTTATATCTTTTCTCAAACTCATCCCTAAATATTTCATATTTCATGCAATTGTTTCTTTTATTTCAATTCCTATGTGTTGTTTTTGTATATAGAAATGGAATTGAGTTTTGTGCATTGATTTTTAAATCCTACAATTTTGCTTCCTTGTATATTAGTTATAAGTTAAATCTTATAGATTTCATTGAACTGTCCACTAAATGATCATATTGTTCTTCCCTTCTAATCTAGCTGGCCAGAACTGCCAGGGCAACTTTGAATAATGGTGACATGATCAGACTCATCTGTCTTGTTTATGATCCAGAGGAAAGCATCCAGCTTTCATCATTTAGTATGATATAGCTGTAGGCTTTCTGCAGATGTCTTTTAACAGGCAGAGAAACTTTTACTTTTCATTTAGTTATTTTTAGGAAGGTATGTTAGATTTCCTAAAATGTTTTTTTTCCTGTATCTACTAAGATGCTCATATGATTTTCCTCCTTTGCTTTGCTTTTATGGTAAATTATGTCAATTAACTTTTCAGTGGTAAATTTTTTACCTTCCTGGAGTCAAGCCCTACCTTGACTATGCTGTTTTACTCTTTGTGATATTATTAGATTCTTTTCAGTAAAATTATTTCCAATTCAACACATATGTTAGAAGATATTTAGCTGTAGTTTTCCTTTTATCTTGATTTTCTGTGGTTTTGGTCAAGGGTTTCATAAAATGAAATGGGTATATTCCCACTTTTTCAATTTTCCAGGACAATTTGTGTAGACTTGCTACTATTTATTCCTTGAATGTTTGGTAGAATTCATCAGTGAAGCAATCTGAGCTTGAAGTTTCTTTGTGAGAAGATTTTAGCTACTAGTTTGAATTCTTCAATACATATAGTGTTGTCTGGGTTATCTACTCCCTCTTAGGTGATATTTTGGAGTTTATGTCTTTAAAGAAATGTGTCCATTTTTTAATGCCTCCTTTTGTATGGTTGTTCCCATTCATAATATTTCTTTTTCTATTTATTCTTCTAAGATTTTCTCTTTATCACAAATTTGAGCAATTTAATTATCATGTCCCTTACTATAATTTTCTTAGTATTTCTTGTACTTGGGATTAATTAAGCCCCTTATCTCCCCATAAAGAAGTCTCTGGAGAGGCAGAAGATTCTTTTCTGGGACCTTTCAGGCCTTTTATTCATTTGTAGTACTTGAGATTCAACCCCAGGGGAGTTGCTCTACCTGAACTAGACCCCCAGTCTCCTTTACTTTTTGTTTTGCGACAGGATCTTGGTACATTGCTGAGGCTGCTTCCAGGGTCCTGGAGAACACTCCATGGGACCTTGTACAGATATTGAGAATTCTTTCTCTCCAAAGCTGTCCCTTTTCCAGTACTTTCTGTACCTTATGCCTGAGTCTTTCCAGATTCAATACAGGGAATCCCTGGGTTCTTCCTGAGTTCCTCCTGCACTATGCAGTCTCTCAAGATAATAAATCGGGGTGTGCATAAGATTCACCTCAGTTGTTTAGTTTTGCCCAAGGATCACAATTCTTTGTTACCTGACATTCTGTATCATTAAAAAAATTTTTTAAATGTATTTTGGCTGTTTTGTTTTTGTTATTTCAGGTGACAGGGTAATTCTGTCCTCTTTCATGCAATGCTGACTGGAAGTGGGAATGACTAAGCTGATATAAAAAATCAATACATATTCTTTGTTCAAGGTGTTTAGGAATAAAAAAGTTGTCCTCAGATCAGGGTATTTGTATTGACTTCATCATTTACTAGCAAACCTGCTCATTTTTAATAAATGGTTACTTTGCCAATCATTTTTTCCCCAACTTGCTCCTCTAAAAAATAAAATCCAATTACCTACTTCCTGTTGACTTACCCAGAGTTCTACTATTAAGCTTTTGCATACAGCTCATCTGGATTGTAGAGAACTTATCTGGCTATATGTGTGAGTCATTCACTTTTATGTAATTTGCATTGCTAACTACATCTTCCAAATGGAATTCTGGTGACAAACTGTTCAAATAGGTCTTTTGTAAGTTTGCATCAAAGAAAGTTTTATGGAAGTATCTGGCATAATTAAATGTCTTTTCATGTGCATGTGTTTTTAAAATAACATGGTAGGAATGCTGAACAGTTTAAACAGGAAATATTTGTTGAGTCAGATTTCCTTCTGCAACTATAGTGCTGAGTAATTTACTAAGTTATAGCTTCAGTGTGATAAAGTGGGGGACAATGACTGTGCTCAAATATAATATAAACATAAGTAAGAAATGAAAAATATCTGTCTTAGAATATATAACATGATTAAACCCAAGCACAAAAATTCCCAGAGGTATATTTTTCTTATTGACTTAGTTTTGAACTTACAAAGTACATGTCTTTATTTCTATAATGCAAAAGTTATTATATATGTATATCAATATAATGACATTATATTTTTAAATGTTTATTTTAATATAATTAATTATATTTATTATTTATAATAATGTTTTTAATTAATGATACATTTATCAACATAGTATACATGCTCATTTTAGTATATGCTAATTTTTTCTGTTTCTTAAATTAATTTTAATTCCATACATGCATCAGAAATACATTCTCAATACAAAGAGTCCAAACAATTCAGATAAAATAAAATTTCCTTGTTGTCACTTTCCTATCTCCAATCTTTATCTCTTTCTGGAGGTAATCACTGAAATGCCTTCAGCATCAATATCCCTCACCTTTTGCACCTCATACCATCCAACTTCAGGGTATGAATGTTAATGGCCAGCTCTCTCCTTTTGCAAAAATCTGTCCCTACAGTATGATTTTCCATTTCAATCAATCTTACATGTCACTCATCTTTCCCTGACTTCTAAATTTCTGATCACCAAGGACACCCCATTTTGGTTTATCATTTGGAAAAGTGGCCAAAATGAACAAACTTATTTTTTTTAATTATTTCCATTAGTTTTCATTTAGAAAAAAGCAAATTTATCATTGGTTAAATCTCTTTTCTGGGTTATACAATTGATTTTATCAAATTCCAAGATGGTGATTATATATTGTTGGGTTTTAGGTAATGGTTTGATTTTATGACAGGTTCCAAAGGATAGATGAAAGACTCTGCTTTGTCTTATGTCTCTGGCAAATTTGTTGAATTTCCAGTTTTCAGAATCTGGCAAACATAAAGATGGTGATACTTTGAGTCTCATGAAGTTTTCAGTGTGTTATGTGCTTTAGCATGATTGACAGCTCTGTCTCAGGTAGCAGTCCTTCCTATGGCTTGTCAAAGTCTGTGTTTCTAAGTTAGAAGATTCTGAAAAGGAATCAAAACGTCAAATTTTGAATATTTGAAAAAATGAAAAATTATAAGAAAGCATTCTGGAACATTCTTTTTGTTCTGACTTTTGAAAGTTTTCCATTTTGTTCTTTAGATTTTTCTATAGAAGATCACATTTATTTTAGATTCAATTATTATGTTTTTAAGGAATACTAAGACAACAATTATCAGGAAATTAACCCAAAATGTCATAAGAATGTACTGTAGACAAGATAGGTCTGGTATTGTTGTTGTGGGGAAATGCAATGATCCATCACAATATTTTAAAGGCAGTGATAGATTTAAGTACTTGAGGATTGCAGAAACTAGCTTCCTCTTAAGTCAGAACATAAAAAGCTAGCTACCAAAGTGAATTAAATTCCTTAGCAACTAAAACAAGAGAGAAAACAGTCTTTTCTTGGTCTGTAATTCTGGGTATTCTTTGTAAATATATTAAAATTATCCCTCTGACAGATTTTGGTGTAAGTTTCTACTTTATTCCTTATTTGCTCAGAACGTTCTCTTCCCTTCAACATAATTAAGTCACTTATTCCTCCATCGTATTGTCCCCATCAACCAACTAGACGCATTTTGCCTACTGTGTGGTATCCCAATAACTGGATATAAGGAGTTAATACTAAAAAAGAGGATTTGTTCACGAGGTATTGATCATGAAGAGGTGGAAGTCCCAAATCTCAAATCCACTTCCTGGAGCCTCAAACTAAGGGTGTTTATGGGATAAAGAAACAGGTGGTGGGAGGCCTGGGAAAAAGTGATCAGAGGCAGGGGGAAGTGCTGTAATCAGAGTTTTCACTCATAATTTGACTTCATGGCACTTTCTAAAGTCCATAAAATGGCACATCAGAGTGCCCTGAGGGTGGGGTTTTCCAGCCCTCTGATACCTGTGAAGGCTGAGGAAGGGGTCCTTGGTTTCACTTGGTTGGAGATAGTAAAAAAGTGAACCTCCAAGTTCCTGAAAAACGACTTAGGCAACAGTTACCATGGTGACCTGTACTTCAGAGGTGTTAGGAAGAGCAAAGCTAACAGCAGTACATGGCTCAGCTTGTGACCTCTAAATAGAGATAAAAGCAAGTTACTAAAAGCAAGTAAAGACAGAGAGTTATTCACGCTTTCCCCTGGTTTCTTTTACCTGCCTCTCTCCCTTCTTTTTGTTTTCTCTTCCTTTCTCCAGCACCTCTGGTTTATACTCTAGCTCTACCACTGGATTGATTCTTTTGGAACTTGGTTGTGAACTTAATCTTTGACCTTCAGTTTCATGTTCTGCAAAATGCAGATGCAGGAGATACCCATTTCACAGGGTTCTTGGAGGATAACTGAGCCTCCTGTGTAAGAAGTCCAAATATCAGGTCTTTAGTGCTCAATACACATTTTATCCCCTTTCCTTCTACCTTTCTCTTCTCTGAGATTTCTTTCCTTCTCCTTTGAGATTTAGTTAAAAGTATCTTTTTTTAAAATTGTAATCATATGGAGATGAGGAAAAGAGGTAAATTATTAGCCGGAAAATAACAACAATGAATTTATAACATCAGTATTCATTTAGTGCTAAATATGGCTAGTCATGTTTTAAGATCATCACTTGCATAACTTCATTTAATCTCATCACAATTCCATGAAATATGTCCATTTTCACTTAGAGAAGCAAAGTCTTAGATTAAGGCAAGATCACAGGCACAGTCTGTATGTAACAAAAGTCATAATGCAGACCTCAAAATGTTGCCTTCAGTCCCTCAACTGACTCTAAGCTCCAATGCTTGGAACGAGACAAATAGCCAGTCAAGGTGGATTCTGCTCCCCTTGATTCCATTTTACCCAACTTTTTTACTTAATCATGTCACTTACCTGCATTGGCCTCAGTACTCAAACTCCTCCTGCCTCAAGTCATTTTGTATTGGCTATTCCGTGTCTCTGCAATTTTTTAATACTTTCCAATCTCAATAAAATGGTCACTTCCTCATAGTGTTTTCTGGGATCATCCTATTCAAAGTAACAGAGTTCTTTCCCCAAAGCCTCTGTAGTATTACTAGAGTTTGTTTTATTCATAATTCTTACAATAATATAATGTTATCTTGTATACTTATTAGGTTTTCTTCCTTTTTTTTCTTACTTACCTTGAAGGATACATACTATAATTAAGTGTGGACATTGCCTTTTAATTTTCAGTATTATCCTCTGTGCTTACTACTGTTCCCCCACATAAGAAATGTTCACTGTGACCTGAATGAGGTGAATGAGTAGTTTAAATTTTACACTCTGGTGAAGCTGTGTCCCAGACTATAACATTTAAAGAATACTTACTCTCTAAAACTGAGGGGTAACTCATTTGTATCTTCACCCTGAAATAATTAATAGTTAGAGATTTTCTCAGTTTTTTTTTTTTCTCTTTCTTATAGTTCTCTTAAAGGCTTGCTATTGAATGAGATCAACGGATCACTTTTTAAAATCATTTATGGAGGTAGATTTTCTCCCCAGGATCTTTTATCTTTTGTGTGCATGCCCATGCAGGCACACACATTGGGGATTGAAACCAGGGCCTCGTGCATGCTATTGTACTCCAGCCCTCTAATGCTATCTTCCACTGGTACAGAAATCACATCAGGGAAAGACTAGTATAAAGACCATAAGTCGTTATATGAATCAAGTTGACCTGTGTTCTGCACAAAATTCAGTCTTCTCACTAATGGTATCATGTAATGTCAAACCTTCATATTCCTAATGATACTTTAAAAATCAGCCTTCCTATTCTTTTTTTTTTTTTTTTGGGGGGGGGGGTGAGATGGCTACTGGGGAATGAATTCAAGGGCACTCAAGCACTGAGCCACATCCCCAGCCCTATTTTGTATTTTATTTAGAGACAGGGTGTCACTGAGTTCAGTGCCTCACCATTGTTGAGGTTGGCTTTGAACTTGTGATCCTCCTGTCTCAGCCTCCCTAGCTGCTGAGATTACAGGTGTAGCACAGAACACTTGGCTCCTGTTCATTTTTATAATGAAATTTAGGCATCAGATAATATCATTCATGGGTGGAAAAACTGAGTCAAAGAAGTATAGGACATACATGAAGACAAGTCAATATATATGGGGTCTCTGTAGGCTGACTCTTAACTATTTTGATGATAATAGCAGCTTATTTGACAAAATTTTAAAGGAGTATTAGGATTACAGTGAATATCATATGTAATATATGTGTAGTTAAGTAATCTGGTAAATAATCATGTATTACATCTATAATAAGCATAATTGATTTGAAATGAAGAGAAAAATATTACTAATTTTTTGTTTAGTCTCATATATTCTATGTAGGAAAAAACATTCAACTTTGGAAATAAAAAGCAAGTCTGCATCTTTATTTTGGGTATAACTGATGCCTATATATATCCATAGCACAATGTTTAAATTTTTAAAATTTATTAAATGCATTGTGGAACATTTAAAATACCCATCTGATATTTGTTATTGAACTTCAAAATGATATATGAGGATTTAGGTAAATACAGTCTGCCTAATATTAATTTTGGAAAGTAACTCAGAAGACAATATTTTGAAGACAATTCTGCCAACAATTATTAAATATGTTTTGAGAAGAAAATTGCTATCCAAATTACCCATCTCATCCTTGGCATTTTCTGAGAAACAAGACAAATATTTTTTAGTTTGTAAAGGCAGCTCACAACAGTTGCAAGTCAATTAATTATAAAAGATTTAACCATGCATTTGACCATAAAATGAATTGGTTGTGGTTGCTAGATTATAGTTTTAGATGATTTTATGTAGATCAAAGCATGTTTGACATACTGATGATTACAATGATTATCTGTGTGAATGACAAAAAAAATAGTAAGATTAAGAAAATATTTTTCTTGGAAAAGGTACAGAGTATGTTTTGAATAAACAAACAAAGCATGGAAAACTATTTGAATTCCTCATCCATTTTTAAGACCAGTTAATAAATTGAAGACATGCAAGTAGCTCATTATAGAAATCAAGCCTTATTTATTAAGAAGTGTTTATTTTTAATCACTGCATTCATTTGCTGGTCTAATGCATATTTTTCACAAGTACTTAAAATCCTCATCTCTTTTTGTAGATGATAATTACTTTCCAAATACCTTTTTGTTACTTGGTCATTGTTTATCTTTTAGAAAGATAATGATGCCAACAACAAAAATCTGTTCCTAGAGTCTATTAAATAGTCTATGAAATTTGTGTATATGTCATTTTATTTAACCTTCAGAATAATTCTATAAAATAAATTCATTTGTTTAATTCACAGATATTTATTTGGCACCTAATAGCTATGAAATTCTGTAGGAGTTTGGAACACAGTGACAAAGTAAAGCTGTCAAAAGTCCTTGTCTTCATAGAGATTACATTCTCAAGGAGAGGATGGTGCAATTAAGAAGTGCATCTGTTTGTCTGAAACAAACTCATGTTTCAGACAGTTGCCATTTGGGTTCAGGTCAGTGGGGCTGCTGTGCTGATGTAGATCAGCATAAACTGATCTCTGTTGGAGCAACTATGGGTGTACTGTCAACTTCCAGATCAGTTGGAGGCTGACTGAAGGTGTTCCCAACCAACAAAATTTCCTTCTGCTTCACCTGCAATTGAGCCCAGACTTTTTCACATGGCAGTTGTGGCAGAAGAAATGTTGGGAAGGCAGTCTTGTTGGCCTTTATTTCATTCTTTTGAGTGTATGCTGTATAAGTATTGAACAGATGATCCACTCATACCACTTGTCATGGTTGAAAAACAGAACTCATTCTGTTGCTGCAGTAATATTACAGAGGTGTTTGGAATCTACCCTCATGCCAGATGTATGTTTGTTGAATTTTGAACAGCTGTGTGGTTTCCATTCAAAAAATAACATTTTACAATAACCTCCCTATGAGTAACAACTAGTGTAGCCTATATACTTATGGGATATTTCAAACAAGAGTAAAAACAATATTCTGAGAAAAAAATACAAGTATTGCTTTTCCCATACGATTTTTCTTTGTTTTGTACCTTTTATGGAGGGATGTTTTCTCACATATTCACCTGGACTGTTGAATATCAAAGCAATATTAAATAGAGCACACCATTATGCAGTAGTTACTTTGAGGCAAATCACATAACTATAATTATTTTGTTAATAGGAAGGCTGAAACATACAAAGAATCAGTGCCAAATACTCTTGTATCAGATGTTCAGTGAAAAGCCAACAGATAGAAAATATATAAAAAATGATATTTGTTTTGTGTACTGTGGTCCATAACATTTAGGGAATTTTGGTTACAGAGTGTTCTCCTGAAAGAAGCAATGGCACAGAGTGCCTTCTGCATTGGAAGCAAAGGCCCAGGGCAGCAGGCAGCATGCAGCCCACCTTCATTGCACCTTTCCAGGAGGACTTTCTGAACCTGTCTCACCACGTGAGGACACCTCCCTAGAGGAGCCTTCTGTTGTCCTACAATAAACGGCTCCCACTCCTGCTGTATCAATGTACACAAGTTGCTCGTCGCCCCCCGGTTACTTTGCTGCAGCCGGACTGCGGCAATAATAGTTGTATAAAACCCCAATTCCATATAAATTCTTTTTGCTATTCTACTGATAATCCCTAGAGTGGGATAAATTTGCAAAAATTGTTTAATATTATTTTATTTCTGTCTCAAGCTTTCTCCTTTTGTTTTTTTCAAGTTATAAGAAACCTGTAAGCCTGGAACAGAGTTAATCCCCTTTTCTCCTCTATTCTGGTTTATCATCTCTTCATCAATCCTGGGCATGACTAAAGATCACATCATATGTGATCCTTCTACTGACCAGCTATATGTCCTGTAACATTTGAGTACCCAAGTTGACAATCAATGTGGAAGGTCAAATCAGTTATTATAGAAAATGACTGGAAAGTGAACCTCAGAAGCAGCAGAATATTAGGAAATGACTTTTGAAAACACTAATATAATCAAGTGCTTCCTCCAACACCTACAAAATACCTTAGCTCATTAGACTGAGATTTAGATCTCTCACCATGTCCTAAAGCTTTATAGACCTGTCATTTCTTGTATTCTTTAGGGACACTGCATATGATTTTTCCTTTCTCTGAAATTGCTGGCAGTATGCTTCTGTTCTGCTACAAGCAATTCAACATCATCTCCTCCTTGACGCTGTCTCTTTCTTCCAATTCTTTCTACTTTTATCTGAAGGGCCAGAAGACACCTTTTCTCTCTGCTAAGTGAGTGTAGGTGACCATGCTCCACAAAATCATACTAAAAAATATCAGCTTTTGTAATTTTTTTTTGTTCTGAACCCTATGTGGTCACATGTATAATTTTTGAATGAGTTTGGTGAGAACAGAGTGTTATTATATTTCATATTTCACAGATTTTCAATCAAGTTATATTGATTTATTTTCCCCTTTTCTTGGAAAATTCCAGTGATTTAGATTATTATCAAATACTTACAAATAACATTCTTTTAAAAAAGATATTTAAAATATGACAATATAGATAGTATGTTATCATGAAATAAAAGATGCACATTTGTATTTCTTGCATATGCATTTAAAAAAACTCAGGAAACATACATGACTATGCTAAATAAATAATGCATAGGAATTGAGGGTTAGGACCTGGGCTGATAGCATCAGGGTTAGGAGGGACACTTTTTATTGTAAAAGATTTTTACTTTTTGAATTTTAAATCATAGGAGTATATTTCTCATCTGTATGTTAAATATTTAAAATTATTTAAATAATAGTAAGCTTTTAATATACAATCCTGAGAGTCTAGGAAAGTTGAATATAAAAGTTTCATTCACTCAACTGATATCTAAATTACCTGACTCATGAGCTTGAGGTAGAGAAAAAAATGTGGCTGGTGTGGTCACGGTTTTTACTCTTTGTCCCTTAGTTCCTCTTCTGTTACTCAGCATGACACTTTTGATGTCTCTAAGGTTGAAGCAGAGACAGAGAGAAGAGTCCAGGGGCATAGAGATTTTACTTGAAAGGCATCCCTTTCATTCATTTTTGGCAGATGAGCTTGACAGTAGGAAATTGATTTTACAGTCCAGCTACAGTTGCATTGCGGATTGTGCCCTATATCACCTCCATCCTAAGACTCAGCAATGGAGCAATCCCATTGCCAAATTGCCATCTGCAGTAACAGAAGGAAAAAACAAGTGACAAATCCTACACTGATTCTTCAAATGTCTGCCCAGAAGTGACACAGGCCCCATTAGGTGACATATCCTTGGCCAAAACAAACCTCAAGGCTCCATGTGATTTCAGAGTGAGCAGAGAACTGCAATGGCCCCAACTAGCCAAAAGTACCAAAAATAATGATAGGGACTGGAGTGTAGCTCAGTGGTGATAACCTAACATATATGAGACAGTGGGTTTAATCCCCATCAGCACTGAAATAAGTTAAAAAAAAAAAGAGAGAGAGAAAAAAAAAGTAGCATTGATTCCTACCCCACCCCCCAAGAAATCTAAGGGTGGAATTCCTTTAATTTTTCAGTTAATTATAATTTGAGCCACAAGATATTTTGGTTGGTTACATGTGATATTCACTTATTAGAAAACAACAGATGAGGAGGATACCTCAACCCTCTGCTTCTTCTTTCTCCTTTCTCTTTGTTTTGTTTCTTCTTTTTTTCTGTCTTTCATGTTTTCCTCTGACCTTACCCTAAAAGCATTTTAATCTACAAATTACCAGAAAACCAAATCAAGCCAAAACAATGCACAAAAATACCTGCGTGCTTCTGAAATATTTGGTTGTTAAAAATTACTGAAATATAGGGGACCATGGATTTGTCTAGAATTACCAATCTAGTATGATAAATGGACATTGAGCTCTTTTGTCACTTTCCTCTCAAGAAGGAAGGGGTTGTATAGTTATTATGGTGATAATAACATGCCTTTTCCCAAGAAAGATTACACAATGAAGTGCCCTATACTCCCAACAGTGGTTCCACATGATGGTGTCTTTTCTTTCTTCCTCTCTATTTGAGCAGGAAGCCCCCTTGAGACTCATTGGTTGGCCCAGCCCCCTGTGACTATCAGGGAAACAGACTGGGATGTAGGGAATGCATAATGGATATTGGTTTTCATTACCCTGACATCTTGAATTAATCCCATTGGTGAATAAAGCAACAGTCAAGGTTTATGTCCTCTCATCAGGGGAAGAAATGAGTAGAAAGAATAGCAATGTACAACCTACTAGTCAGTTTGGTGTTTGTTTGAACTCAATAGCAACAACAACAAAAGCTTTGCGGTGACAAATTTCCCCTTACCATGCTATCAAGTGAAATGTTCCATAAACTATATCCTGTTTTGTTAGGTATACTGTAGACAATTTTCTTAAATTGTTAAGTTGCTCAGTGATATTAATTCTTCTTCAAGAGAACGTTGGAAATTTTAGCATTTAGAAGAGAGATGAGGGAGAATACAGTTGGCTCAGTGGAGGAGCAATCTCTTGGAGCAAGTAATTATGTCCCATCTGTTTGGAGAAATAAGTTGGCCTTTAAGAGAGTGAATGGAGTAACAATTTAATTAAAGGCAGGTTAGATTACATGCAAATTACTTGCTATTATTATTGGAGGGATCTGTCAAAATGGACAACTGGGAAAGCTCTGTTTTCCATGTTTCTTGAGGGAATAGGTCTTGGCATAGCTGGAGAATTTAACTTGATTTTTTGGACGTAAGTTTTAGTGCTGGTGTGTGGAATGAGATCATTACAGAGATCATTACATGTACTTCTGTTCTCTTTTCCTGTTCCTTTCTTACTCAGCTACTATTCATTTATAACTTGGTTTAACATAATACTTGAAACAACATAGTATTATCTGTTTTGAGGTTTCTTTCTTTGCTTTGCAAGAATCTTAGAAATAATCATTTGCTTAAAACAACAGACTTGATGAAAAAAAATATTTATTAGCACTTAGTCAGCAATTCTGTGTTGCTGTAGCTCAGTGTACTTGAACTCAACCCACCTGAACATCCTTGTCTGTGAATAGCCCCCAACCAATTTTGTCTATGTCATTGTAGATTTTTTTAAACTTTTTAATTTGTTTTAATTAGTCATACATGACAGTAGAATGCACATTGTAGGTTTTATAAGCAATTCAGTCATTCTCAATACAACTCATTCTTTCTTAATGTGGGTTTATCTGTATCAATCTGATCTTAGTCTAGATTAATATGGAAATTCTACATTTTAAGATGCCAAACCATTCACAAGGAATTATTCTATAAATATTGAACTTGAAAATTACATATTTTATTAAGTCAATTTACATCTCAAGAAAAATCAGAGCTTTAATGAAGCCACAATTGTTGATGTGTTTAAATGGACACCAGGTCCATTATAAATGAGTTTTCATGTGTTGCCTAGTTATTTATAGGGTGGATTTCCACAAAGGATAGACTTGAAGTAATGAATCCATCTAAATCACCACAACTGATCTAAAAATACTTTTGGTAAGCTCAGGTTGCTTATGAAAACAGTGACTTTTTTTTGGTACCAAGGATGGAACCCAGAAGTACTCTACCACTGAGCTACATCCACAGCTCTCTTTATTTTTTATTTTGAAATACAGTTTCTCTAAGTTGTTGAGGCTAGCCTTGAACTTGTGTTCCTCCTTCCTCAGCCTCTGAAGTTGCTGGGATTATAGGTGTTTTCCATCATACCTGTCAAGAGTGACTTTAATCCTCAATTTATCTGGTATAATCTCAGGTGACTGTTTTTCAGTTTATCCCTTGTCCCAGTTTTTTTTTTTTTAATAGGCTATGGAATTTTTATTTTTAAAGGTTAACCAGCTAATAATTTTTAATTATAATATGAATGTGTATATATATTTGCATACATACATTAACATGGCATGGGTTATATGCATATAACAATAACACAAAAGAGTATTTTCTCTATGATGCTTGGTTGTGGATATCTGTGGATAATGTAGGATTTTTTTATTTTAATATATTTGCTTTTTCTTCTGGATATGTGAATTTTGATTACATGAATAAAAAACTCATTTTCCATTAGATTAACAGGAAAATATCTTCTGAATGACTTCCATTAGATTAAGTTGAAGCTCACAGTTCTGGAGATGGGAAGTCTAAGATTGAGGTTCTGGCCAATTCATTTTTTAAAATGAGGCCTCTTTGGTTTTTCTTTCCATCCTCATATGGTAGAGACAGTGCAATTTTTATTTTTAAAAATAGTTTCAATAGTACCATTGTGTAGGTCTATTAATTTAATAATAGTAATTTTTAAGTCAAAAATCTTTTAATCTCACAAGTATCATAATTAGGACATAAATTACAGAGTCACATAGGACATGCTCAGTATAAATTTGATTTTAATAAATTGTGGTTGCTATATGGCTGTCAGAATCTGAGAGAGTAACAGAGAAGTAACAATTGGCAAAGATCAAAGTGAACAAAAAGTTATAAATCTTTTTGGATAGTGAAGGTTTTAAGGAGCATGTTTTCCCACGTGCCACACAGGAATGTGAGCAAAGATCAAACTCAGGATGGAGGAGGACTAACAAAGATCAGTATACTTTAACAGGACCAGATCTTACCAACTTAAAATGCAAGCCAAAGAGAGGGCTTCATGGACATTAGGTAGCAAATCTGGAATGCAAGGAACTGAAAACTTGCAACAGGGAGGTTGTATGCCAGAGCTACTTTGTGGGGGACAGACATGTGAGCATTTACGTATTTCTTATCAAGGAGGGAATGGAGAGACCAGTGACAGAAAGTTGAATAGAGAGGTTAATAGAGAAATTATACTATTTGAAAATGCATGTTTTAATTAGATGCATTCATAAATATAATACAAAAGGCATGGAGTAAGAAAAATATAGTATTATGAAATATCACGTATCAGATTTTTATGTCTCTATTTATAATGCCATGATTCTGCAGTTGATTTTTATCTGGGATTTTTGAGTTCTGCCTATTCAAAGTAAACTTGGCAGTTTCTAACATCCTCCCCACTAGCTGCTACTCTGGTTTCTATAATTTTAACAACAATTAATTTCAAAAAGAATAGGATTGTAATTATGCTGGATATCTATTCAAAGCTATAGTCTGTGGTGTACAAGTCAATTTTAAAGCTTTTGAATCAATTTAGAATAAAAGTATCCCATCAAAAAGAAGTAATTTAGTAAAATATACGATTAACAAATAAAAATCTCTTACATAATTTAGAGGTAGCAAATGATTGGATATTTGCACTCTAGCCCAGGTTGGAAATATCTTCATCTATCAGTGGGTTTACAATAGATTTATGGAAACTACTTTTATATATAAGCTAATTTTTAGAATATTACAAGTGAAATAATATTTGCATTTCAGTTCAAATAACAACCTGATTTGCAACATATACAGGCATATATGAAATAAAAGTTTGTTTTCCCAATACCTTGAAGTTCATACTACTTCATTATTTGAAAATTTAAATACAGACAAAACATCAAATGGTCACATCAAGTGTCAGACTTAAAGCGACTCAAGATTTGGTCCTCCTCTTTATCATCACTATAGTATCTTTGCTTATTTCTAATCTGCTCTTTGAACTCTGGTGTATGTAATATCCCAGAGTCAGAAAATAGGATCTTTGACTAAAGGAAGAAAATTGATATCAAACCTCTTACTTTTTCTGGAAGCAAATATGTGTTATTAAATATGTATATGTCATCTATATATCAGAAATAAACATTAAGTATGAGTTCTGCAAAAGACTGTGCTTTGGGTTAATTTAAAATAATTAACAAAAGAACTAGGGAAGTAGTTAAGTGGTAGAGCATTTGACTTGCATGCGTGGGGTCCCAGGTTCAATACTCAGCACTATCCCCCCACCAAAAACAATAACAAAATATGCTAATTTGAAGCACATACATGCTTTAATTCATATATATATATATATATATATATATATATATATATATATATATATATCTCCTTATGAATAATGAAAACACAACAATAACACCAGCAATTTTAAAAAAGTGAAACCAACAGAAGATTTTTGGAAGCATTTTATAACTGATATTAAAAGAATTTTCAGAGAAAGGCGATACTTTAAAAAACATATTTCATACATAATTTTTAAAAAAAGCTTTCAGATTATGTATTCCCTTATGAACTGCTCTCAAAGCTTACCAGTCTCCTATCTACCCCTAGTACACATCATTGCCTAAATCATCTTTTAAAATCATATTTTCTTTCTTTTATTATCAATATAAAACTATAATATATTGATCTTTAAAACATAACCTTTCTGAAATACTAGAATTCAACATTTATCCTTGACTGGTATACAATAAGACTTTGGGTCTTGGTGCTATATGATGCAGAGAGATCACCCAGGTCCCTTGCCTATGTCTGGCTGGAGAGCAGAAATAGTTCCTTGCTTCATGATGCTTTAAGACATTCCACATGAGAGAGCAACAGAAAAATCCTCTTAAGGCAACTGGGAAATGAAGTCATGATTTTCATCAGAATCAGGGAAGGTTATTGAACATATTATCCACATGCTTTGAAAACATGCAAATTCACATGAAAAATCATTCAATGAGATGCCATCAACCTGGGGTAAAAAGTGAAAGCAACCATGATTGCCATTTTGTTTGTATGATAAAAGTAAGCTAGTTATGGTTATTCATCAAAATATATTCTTCCTGATACTTATAAGTTACAATGAAGAGAAAGTAAAGAAAGAGTGAGAATATCAGTGGATGAATCCAAAACTGTTTTAGAATTTAGACTATGACATCCTCTAATAAAGATGCTGGCATAATAAAAAATGAGAGTTGGTTAAAAAAAAATAGTTAACACTGTTGACATGACAATAAATTAAGCTTCTTTCTGAAAACTTGGTAATAAAAACTTGGGAATAATTATCTATTTGGCCATTTATAGAAGACCATTATTATCAGCTTTTTTTTAGACTTTGCTTCCATTTTTTATTTCTCTCCAGAGCTACATTATGGAATGCTAGTTTACCACCAGTTCTGGCAATGATTGTATTTTATGACTCAACAGTGGAGGACTGCATAATGTCTTGATTGATTGACTGATTAATGCAGATTTTGTAGAAAACAGGGGATAAAGAGTCTGAAAAGATTTTCTGGAAATGGAAAGGAGTCATATTACTTATTGTGTGTAAGATTTAAAGGTTTTTATATTGATTGTTTTAGAGTGAATCAAGTGCTAAATATAATGAGAAACTTGTTTATTCCATCAACCAAATGGTTTCCGAACTGGTGATAGGATACCTCTACCATAAAAATTCTTCACTTGCCAAATCCTTTCTCTATGTGCATAACAAAACTAACAGCCCAAGTGTTTTGAGGGGAGGATAATACTGATCTCCTTCAAAAAGCAATTGCAAATTTCCTGTCCTTACAGAAGTGAATTGACTTTTAATTAGTATTCAAAAGAAGTAATTAATTTTCAATGGGCTATTTCTAAAGGAGAAGTTTTTTAACCATATTTCTCATAAATTTTTTCAGATAAGACCATCATTATTTTTAAGTTAAATTTTAACTTTAATTGATAAATAATAACTATATATTTTTATGTGTTGATGTGTGTATATATGTGGAATGATTACATATAGCTGTCATTTCGCATATCAACCACATTTTTTTTGCATTGAAAACAGTTTAAATCTGTGCTTTTAGCAATTTTGAAATATAGGACACATTATTATTAACTATGGTCACTATGCTGTATAATAGATCTCAAAAACATGGGTTCAATATCAGTTTCTTTGCCCATTTTCAAAACTGGCTATTTTCTTAGTATTAAGTTTTTTGAGATGTGTGGTATGGGTGGGGGGTATGGTTTGCAGATATTTTCTACCACTCTGTGGACTATCTTTAAAGCATAGAGATGCACAGTTTTCAGATTGACTCTTGGACAGCCTTTTTCTTTTGGCATTGCTGCAGATTGAACCCTGGGCCTCATGCATAATAGGCAAGAACCCTACCAGCTATATCTTAAAGAGAAGCAGGAAAAGGTTTTATATTCCCAAAACCCATATGATTGAAAAACTGCCAAACTGAAAATGAAACATGCATTGAACTTGGGACTAAATGATCTGTTCTTTGGGCATTGAAGCAATGATATTGTTTTAACTCAGAGACCTATAAATTTAGGTACACAATCATCACTTCTAGAATATTTTTGAATCCTTGAAGTAGTATGAGAATTCATGGGAAAACCTCAATCTACATAAATGTGCTTCAAATAATACAAAAATCAAATATCAAATATCAGATCGGATTGAAGCACAGGTGCTATATGTAAAATTCTTGGATCATTTAATACATTTTATGTATTTTTAAAATTAGCATTAAAAATTGTTTAGTTTCTTTTCTCTCTTTAAGGGAGGAATATAAACATACACCTCCCCAAGAGTTCTCCAAAATATTTTTATTTTATTGAAATATAACACATACACATAGTTACAGAGTATATTGTGATGCTTCTACACAGGTGGACAGTGTGGAATGAGCAAATTAGGCTAATTAACATGGCCTTTCCTTCATGTCCTTATCCAATATTTTGTGGTGAGAATATTTCAAATCCACTCTGTAGCAATTTTGAAGTATTCCACATATTACTATTAACTGTAGTTACTTTGCTGTGTGATAGTTCACCAGAACATTCCTGCTCTATAACTGAAACTCTACCCATTGGCCAACATTATCCCTTGCCTCTGTCACCCCATCTGCTAGCTCTGGTAATGAATATTCTTCTACGAATTTGAGTTTTTAGATTCCACATATAAGTGAGATCATACAATATTTGATAATATTCCTAACTTATTTTACTTGGAATAATTGCTTCATTTGCTAAATATTAAAATCAAAGTGTTCATCTATAAATCTTGACACTGGAGTACACCCTGTGTGAATCCATTTATATGAAGTTCAAGAGCAAGCAAAGCTAATCAAAGAAATCTTCAGTGATATTGGGCATATTCTTTTATATGGCTAAAGGTGATATAGAGATGTAAATGTGAAAACAATCATTAAGCAATATAGTCACTTTTAAAGCCCCCAATTATTCCTGTGTTATACAGAAAGGAACAATATATGTACTCTCATTCATTCACACACAGGAAAAGTAATCTGTGGGTTGGGGAGTAGTTCAGTGATATATAGTGTGTGTTTAGCCTGTGCAAGGCCCTGGGTTCAATCTCCAGCAACAACAACAAGTAATCTATCAAGTAACAATAGCACAGTAAACAGACACTATTTTCACCATCAGTTGCAATAAGGCAGATTACATTTTCTTACAATGTAAATTGTTGTGTTCATTTCAGCATCCACGTGTATTGGAAGAGCTTCGACAATTCAAAATGAAGACATATGCTATAAGAAAACAGAGTTACATCCCCACTAAACTATTATAAGAATTCGGTTCCCCTTTTGCCTAGTGGTTATCATGAAATATTTCCTGATATAAGATAGTTATCTCTAAAATTTAGCAACCAAAATATTTACAAAGGAAATGATAAAGGGCTGCCAGAACTCAAGAATAAAAGCATTTTAACCTTATCATTAAGAAGAAAAAAGGTTATCATAAATAAGAGTCCTCATCCCTAAACAACATTGTGTTCCATAGTCTAATGTTCATTCTGTGATCTTATTGTGTCATTCTTACCCTAACAAAGAAAATCATGACTAAAAGGTAAAACAATAGTTTCCCCCCTCCCAGGGTGGGGGTGGTGGTAACCGGGCATCAAACTCAGGGGCACTCAACCATTGAGCCACATCCCCAGCCCTATTTTTTGTATTTTATTTTAGAGACAGGGTCTTACTGAGTTCCTATCACCTAACTATTGTTGAGGCTGGCTTTGGACATGCAATCCTCCTGCCTCAGCCTCCCAAGCTGATAGGATTACAGGCATATGCCACCACTCCTGGCAATAATAGGTTTTTGTTTGCTTGTTAACTTGTTTTTTATTTTTTCAGTCATTGATGGACCTTTATTTTATTTATTTATATGTGATTCTGAGAATCAAACCCAGTGCCTCACATATGCTAGGCAAGCGCTTTGACACTGAGCAACAACCCCAGCCCAGGTTTTTGATAGTATGTTCACATACTATGTATGAGAAAATATTATTATATTGTTATTTTTGCTTCATATGTTAAGTAGTTCTCCCAAATGGATATCTAAGATCAATGCTTCTCAAACTTTAATATTCTTACAAGTTACTTGAAATCTTAAGATTAATCTTCTACAATCGATCAGGAGACTGAGATTCTGTTTTTTTTTTTTTTTTTTTTTTTAACAAGCCCAGGTCATGTTGATGCTTTTGGCCTGCGGACTACAATTTGAGCAACAAGCTCCTAGATTAAAAAGTATCTGTACTATGCATTGATTAGCATTTAAGTCAGAAAAAAAAGTCAGTGTTAAAAGTCAAGGCTCAAATATTATTCCATGGAAAGCAGTAGAATTTTCTATATATTTAATCCCAGATGAACAGCTGCATACTTTTAATAGCACTACCACTTATTTACTGTTTCTATTCTAAAGTGACTATAATAATAGCCCTTCAATTAGAGAGCTTTTTCAGTAATAGAATCAGCTTTTCTTATAGTGGTAGTTTTATTAAACTAATAACTGTTAGCATGAAGACACCATTACTGTAAATTATATTTATAATTATGGCACTAAATATACTCAGGCTGCATGCAATTATTAGAAATTTCTAACATAATCATTTACTTCTCCTGTAGCTCTCTTCCTATCACATAGACTCTGTGAACTTGTGTTAGTAGTGTATGCAAGCCTTTATAGGTAGCTATTTTCCTATATCCCATACAATTATTCAAAATGATGCATGGTCTGTCCAAAAACCAGTGTCACTAGCTGCAAGAATTGTTAATTAGAATTTCCTCCCCATTGTCTACTTCCCACAATCTGGGTTGGTTCCTTGTGTAATTTACTGTCTAGGTATACATTGGTTTTAAGGGAGGCACAGAATAAAGAAAAGTTCATATAAGAAATATACACATTAAATATTGATGCATAACTAACACCCTAAATTGCAGTGGCTTCAATTGTAAGCCATCAATTATCACTTCTGTTGGGTCATCAGGGGTGATTAGTTAAGATTTGACAGCTTGGCTGAGGTGGCTTTGCTCCACATGTATATCATGCAACTCCTCTAAGCCCATGCTCTCCCTTGGCAATGGCCTCTTTGAAGCCTCCACTGATCACTTCTGCAGCATTACATTGGCCAAAAAGGAATCATACATACAATCTCTACTCACCCTACTTATGGTAAAACCAAAGCAAGTCACATGGCCAATCTCAACATAAATGCAGCAGAGCAGTTTCACCTCCCATGCAAGTGAAAGGCAATCAGTGATCATTTCAGAATGACAATTGATTTTGCCAAAGACAGATCCTCTTTATGCATATAAATTCAAGTAATATCTAAAATCTGTGTTAGCTATTTTCACAACAAACTAAAATAGCCTCAGCTTTATTTAGCTAAATTAGAAGCATTGAATTGCTTGGTTTCTTTTAGAATCCTAGGGTTTTATAGAAAATGAGAAATTTTGATTCTAATAGTCACCCTAAAGTATTTTTCTCATTTTGATGCTGAATACTACTAGTCACACATAAGGGTTTAAGTTCCAAAATCTTGGTAACTAAAACCTTAGACAAGATGTTTATAGAGGAGTCATGATGACGTTGGGAAGGGCATCCACTCAACCACAAAAGCATTCGTCAAAGTTTTCCTCATAACTTTTGTTGTGGCTATGCAGAAAAATATAACATCCTTCCAGCTTTGTAGTTCTTAAAATATTAGCAGAAAAATGAATAATCTTTTCATTACAGGATAGTAGGTCCTATATATCAGTTGTGCCTGTTCTAACAGGGAATGAGTTCAACCATCTGACAGAAGAGGGCATGCTAATCTTGAAGGATGAGGGGTCAAAAAATTAAAAAAAAAAAAACCACTGGAATAGAAGGATTAGGCATTCTGAGTAGAGATGACACCATGCTGCATCCAGATGACACCATGCTGCATCCAGAAAGCCATAAGCAATGGCACAGAAATGTTGCTTATGTCTGGTACCTTCTGTCCAATATCCCATGACCAAAGATACTAGAGGTAAGCCTATAGCCTCATTGAGATGCAAGAAGAAGACAGAATTTACTGAAACTATGAAACTAAATCAGTATCTTTGAGGGGTATGCTTTATAGTTGTAATTGGAATCAATGTTGGGTTGAGAATAAAATAGTCATCAGTTAGAGCCACTCAAGCCTGACAACCACCTATGAGCAATGTTAGTCTGATTCACGATGGAAGAAAATGGAGCTACAGAGTCCAAGAATCCCAGTGTAATAGAAACAGTTCCATCAGCTCCATTAATAGACATGTTCTCTCCTCTCCTACCTGGGCACCAAATAGGCTGCATTTCCCAATATCCCTTGTAGTCAGAAGGTCACGTCCTGGTCAAGGGACGATGAACAGAAATGGTATAACCTATCTGTAGTCCCAGTCCAACCACTGATGGAATGAGGAAGATTCCAAAGCCAGGAGGAGAGCAGAAAGGAAAAATAGAAGGAGTTGAGGTCCCTGAATAACTTTGAGAAGAAGAAAACTGCTGGAAATGAGCTTTAATTGTGACAATTTGATCTGGGAGTTGTTTCTTAACATTATATTAATCTACACTGACCCATAAAAGCAGAAATTCTAAGTTCAATTGTCATTCTCTTTCTCCAAGCTTCAGAAATATTTCAGGGCTATGCATACGGGAATTTCTTATGCTTCTGAGCCTTTCAGAGATGTGGGATATAGAATAGGATTTCAGAGAGAAAACCCAAGTGGAGAGAAAATGGCAGGTGGAGACTGAGGGTCATAAGGTGGCATTTTCACTCTGCAAAGGAAACATTTAATGTACTCATGTGGTTCATATTCATAACCTTGCAGTTTCATCATTCATTGGCTTATTCACCTATTTGTTCATTCAGTACTTATTGGATGTTTACTGCAACATGCCGGCAATAGACCTGCTGAGGTTGCAAAGTGAGCAGAAGCAGACACACAAGGTCTTGCCTTCTGGTCAGCTCAGAGTTTGGAGAGTGAGATATTATAACTATGGTGAATACTGCAAAGGTGGAATAGAGAATGTGTTAGTGAAATTAGTATAGAGGGAGGAAAATATAGAGGGAGCTCTTCTGAGGAAGAGACTTGGAGCTCCGATCTGATAGAAGAGTAAAAGTAAACTAGATGATTTCTCCATTCTCTATAATTGCCTAGTGATTTATTTTCTAGGGTAGATACACTAGGAGCTAAATACAGAACTCTACAACTCCACCCCAGAAACAAATCAATCACCAAAATGACATGCCAATATTTGTCTTGCTTTCCCCCACCCAAATCCTCATATGAACATTAATTTTATATGCCTATACACTCACATAGCTGAATACCAAGATACTATTAGGACATCATTTAATAAATTCTGAAGAAAACTTAACTTTTACATTTCTATCTTTTAAATTTTTAATTAATCTTTGATCTGATACATTGTTGGAGATGCCTGAACCATAATGGGTAAAAATATGTGCTATTAGGTTGGAACCATTATTTGATGCATCTTCATTCTGATTTAGTCTATTTAACATAATCTCCTTTTTAAAGCATTAATGCTTCAGGGTCCATGTTTTAGTCAAGAAAGAATTGCATTTTCTCAAACCTGGCACTCACAGAAAAAAGCTATTTAGAAATCACACTTAAGTGTTAGTGATAAGAAAATTCCCTTTAGGGGCCATTAGCACTTTACCCGTGGAAAAACTGTTGGTAGTTCTCAACTTTTTAACTCTACAGAGGCAAAAACTGTTGAAAAGTCCTTGGTGAGACTAAGATTTGGTGAAGCAGAAGCAGTTTATTTTGAAATCCCATTTTAGGAATTTCAGAATATCTTATTGGTTAATTAAAGGTTAGCATTCTTATTACTGCCTTATGATTTATCAACAATTGGATAAATCATATAATTAACTTCTATCTGACTATTTTTCTCCCAATCTGACTATTTTTGTTTTTTTCTTTTCTTTCTTTTTTGGAAGTTTATGTAATTTTATTTAAACATACACACAAAAAATAAATGCACGCATGACCTGTCTATTCATTTTTTTCACTGCATAGCTGGGCATCAAGATTGGTGACTCTGATGGCCAGTGGGCTGCTCTTTCCACAATGGCTTTGCGGTTCTTGGAGGAAACATTGTGAGCAATCTCAACACAGTAAGATTTGTTCCAGCTTCTTGACATTGTGGACCAGGAAGTTCTGGAAGCCACTGGGCAGCATATGCTTTGTTTTCTTATTGCTCCCATAACCAGTGTTGGGCATCAAGATCTGGGCCTTGAATCTTCTCTGCACCCTGTTGTCAGTACCTCAGGTTTTATGCCAGTTGTGCTTAATTTTGACATATTGGTCTTACTGGTGCTGGATAAACTTCTTGGTCCTCTTTTTGTTGATTTTGGGCTTCATGAGAGGTCTGAGGGCAGCCGTGATGCCAAATACAGATGATGGCCACTTCCATAGGCAGTGCCAAAGAAGAAGAGCTGTTTTTGGTTTTGTTTTTTCTGTATTAACCTTTTTTGTAAGATTGGATCCATGATCCAAGCAAGAACCTACATATCTCTTCCTAATAATACTTTATTAAGTAACAATCTATCTTCAGTAAAATGCATAAATGTTAAGTGTGAAGACCTCTGACAAATATGTAAATTCATTCAACAACCATCCAGATGAAGGTATGAAATATTATTGTCCCAAGATGTTCAGTCCAGCCCTATTCCAGCTAAAGGCAATTACTATCTAATTTCTATGACTATACATAACTTCTTTCTCAAACTTGCTATCACTAGAATCATACAGTAGATAGTCTTTGATGTCTAGTTTCGTTTCATTTAAAATCCATGCATTTTAAATCATTTCTGGAGTACTAAAGATGTCCTAGGACTTCTGTAACTATTGCATGAATGTACAACTTCATCCATCTAAACAGGGGCAGGATTAAGGAATACTTGTTACCCTGAAAGTTTCTAATTACAACAAAGTATTGCTCTATACAGGTACTATGTAAAGTTAGCTACGGAATTCCTATGAAAACCAGCCTTAGGCAAATTAAAAATAGAAATAAAATTGCAGGCATGAAAGATATGTCTAACCTTATAAACAAGCTCATCATCTTAGCTACTTTTCAATTGTAAAAGGAAAAACCTAATTATAAATGATTCTCATCCATTTATTTAGGCTGCTCCCTGAAGGGCCAATTCTAGGTGATTCTTCATTAACCGTGTATCAGTTATTTGTCCTTGAATTTAAAAAATTCTTTTTTTCCATAATTTTTGTTAATCCAATAGGCCCTTCTCATTTGTACAAAATAGTAAGGTGTCAATTAATTTGTGGAATTTTGGATATTCATCTTAAGGCTTATGCAAAGGAAGAAAGAAAAAGTAAAAGCACTGAGGGTTCACTATGGCTTGATGGTCCAAGATACTTTCTTTTACATTAATAAATTATATCCTTTCAATGAATAGTGGTCCATAGAATCAAGTACATCCAGGGGAATACTATGCCAGTTCAAATGCATTGGTACTTAAGCATGAACCACAGTGAAAGTTTACTTCTATTATTTTACTACTAAAAGAGATCCATAAAGAGTGTGTGCTTTTACAGAACAGTCCATGTGAGTTTGTTGTATTTCTAATATGCCTTGTTCTGTTAACTTTAAAATTCATTGATTCTAAGTGGCCTCTCTGTTTATGTAGCAAATAATAATGGAGAAAGGCTCACAAATACTAGGGCATGCAGCATTCTAATTTCTGAGATGTTAAAATATGAAAGAATGTGTCTTAGAATGAAGGAAATTTGTTGCTTGTATGAAACTGGGAATCCTAGAAATCAGGAATATATCTGAGAATCAATCATTTGAAAGAAGAGAAGCAGCCAGGGCTCAGAATACTTAATATATTCAATCAAAGTCTTTTGCAACAAATTTAGGAAAATAAGATGCTCAAAGACTCAGCTGATCTGGACCAACACTGACAATCAAAAAGAAAGGGAAACCCATAAAATCCTCAAGGAAAGGTTGGCATTGTGTTTTCAGCCACACAGAAACCAGAGTCCAGGAGGCAAAATATGTTCTCTTTTTTCCCTAACACAGATATTCTTAATTGTAGCAGATGTGATTGGTGTCCTGCCTAGATCGCCAACTGCCATAGGTACTGGTATTAAGGTTCCAACCTGAAAATATCTCTAGGAGATTGTCCTTGAGAGATAGGAGTCACCTGTTCCCATATGGTAAGGAGAAACTTATATAAGCAGAGAATCTGATCTGGTGATATAGAACTCAAGCCCCTCACCCCCAACCCCACCGCCCCTCCTCAATGCTAGACATTGTGAGATACAAATTAGATTCCAGAATTCCTCTTGCAATCAAGTGGAGACTGCTGGTCAAGTGAGCCTACATCTTGATTTTCCTTCCTCCCTTACAGATTTCTCCTAAAAGCCCTAACTCAATAAATCTATCTGTAAGAATCCCCATCTCCAGCTTTTCTAGGGAGCCAAACATGAGACACCCATTCCATCAATGCTGCCATGCTCACCTTGCTGGCCTGCTGGTCTTCTCCCAGACTCCACCAGGTGGACAAAAACCCTTGCGTATGCACCACCAAAGTCCAAAGCCTGTTCTTATTACAGTGCTTTGTGTTCCATACTTTTTCCACTGGACACATGTGGACAAAGCAGAATGCAAGTCCTTTTCCTTGTAACCTAGAAGAGTCAAATTAAAGAAATTGCTTTTAAAATAATGAAACAATCTCCTGTATATGGAAAGCAGACACTGCCAAATTTTCAGTAGAAGTCTTTGAAAACAGTGACATTAAAATTCTTAACCACAATGAGTAAAATAAAAATAGATTTTTAAAAAAATGTGATTTAAACCACAAAAAAAGGTAAAAAAAAAAAGTCTACCTCTGTACAATATTCTAAACACAAGAATATAATTAAGATTGGAATATGAAATGAAGACTCATGTTTATTTGAGATTGATTGATTGATTGATTGATTGATGTTGATACAGGGAATTGAACCCAGGAGTGCTTTACACACTAAGATATAGCCCTAGTCTATTTTATTTTATTTTGAGACAGAGTCTCACTAAGTTTCTTGGACCTTTGCTCAGTTACTGAGGCTGGTCACTAACTTGTAATCCTCGTGCCTCCGCCTCCTGAGTTGCTGGGATTACAGGCGTACACCATCATGCCTGGTTTATACTCATTTATTGAGGCAAGAAAGTTAGGGGCTTCTGCTTATGTAATGAAGATTGCTCAAATCAAAGCCAATCATGCTGGCATTTTTAAACTGACTGAAATGCATAAGCCAAGCTATCACATGGAATGTTGGCTATAGAGCATGGTTTGTGGTCCTCAAAGGAATAAGCAGTTGAGGATGAAATCACTATAGAAGCCCTAACAGTTCAGAACTTTAAAAGAGCCATATCCTTGGACATAATGGGGAGGTCTGATTATCTCACTAGTGCTCATTCATATCTAAACTGTCTTCCATTCAGTGTTTATACAGAGTGCCTACTCTGTCCCAGGTACTAACAGAGGCACCAGGGATGGTGTGTGGAAGAGGAGAGAGAAGCCTCAAGAAGCTTGGGTTTCAGTGAGAATTCAAAAGAAAGATGAGCAAACCCATGGAACAAAAATTAGATTGAAGAGGAATTTTTGAAAATGATCCCAATCATAGGAAATGTGTATATGCACATTTGCAGGTGGGCATACACACACAGAAAGAAAGAAAAAGAGGGGCCACCCTAAAAGGGGATAGGGGGAGGAAAAGCACACAATCATGAACAAAGAGCATAGAATAATATGAAGGTTTGATTGAAAGTCTCAGGAAAATGTGAGTTGTAGCAAGTGGTAGGCCACAGAGATGATATCAATGGAATATCATTTGGGTGTTAAGCTTACCGTTTTAAATTCACTGAAAGAGGACAAATGGAATTTACTGGGAGTCTAGCACATCAACACCTTTTTATATTTAGAACAATATACAGTGGCTGGAAGGAGTTGCTTGTACTTGAGTGTTTGTAGTGCCACCTGGAACCTCAATGCCAGAGAGGTGCCCCTTGAGACAGGAAGCAACTAAGAACCACACCCCCAGTGGCCCACATGTGGAGCACACTTTAGATGGAATCAACAGGGCAGTATTGGTACTCAGGATTTCCCGATTATTAACTCAATAATAATTTAATTACCGAATTAATTTTAAAATGTCCAAAATCTTCCAACATGTTTTTCAATGTTTAGTGTCAAAGTTGAAAAATAAAAGTGACAGCAATAAAACAAAATTATAAGGGAAAAAACCCTCTATTCCTTTCAATGCCTTTCATATCCAAAAAAGCAAAACAGTATTGTATTCATATATATCAATCACAACTATAATATTCTATGATCTAATATTAGAGAGTACACTTAATGAAAGATATTTAGATATTTATATGGCTTCCAGCAATTCAGAAAATTCAGTAACTCCATTCTGTTCAGCAGTTATGACTCTTGTTTCCCCTCCTTAAATGCAAATCAAGATTAGACTAACACTTAAATGTGGTTTTGTCTTCTCAAGGTCATGTTTGGCCAAGAGTATCTGTCAGGGTTTCTCCCCCCACCCTCCTTTTCAAAGCAGGTACCTGTGATCTGATTAAATATTTATAAGTGTGGGTAAGTAGTTAAACAGAGCAGAAGTAGACCCTTAGCGACAAACTCCAGGGTCCACTAGATGATACAGGATGTTGGAATCTGAAAACTTTTCTTTGACCAGATTTAAAAGCCAGAGTTGGTTTGTTTGGTCTAAGTCAGTGTTGCTTTCTAAGATTTATTCATTGAGGTTCAGAAGTCATCTAAAAATACTCTGAGTAATTCATGGGTTCTCCCTTTTCTCTAGAGAGAGCTTCACTGTTTGTCCCCTGGGTTTGGAATACAGAAGAGGGAGACACTGACTGGGATGTTTTACTGCTGGGGTTAGGGACATCACAGCAGCTGCTTATTTATTTATTTATATGTATTCATTATAATGTATTTTATTTATTTATTTATTATATGTATTCATTAACATTTAGCACTTATAAACATTGTCTAGGTTGGCCTTTATTGGGGGTTGAAATGTCAAAAATATTTGTCTTTATGGTAATATTCAAGTTAATGTGATTTTGGTGTCAAGAAGGCCAAGTTCAGTTAGTAAGTCTCAATTGGGCTGCTTAGTTTCCCAGGCACCTTTGGGGACTTGTTAGGAACATGTAGAGAGGTATGAGCACAGGTTAAATGTCCAACTACTTGCTTTCAGAAGAAAAAAAGTTAAAATATTAAAAGCAATCATGATTGGCAGCCTATATCCCTTCAGTTGCTTTTCCAAAGCCTTCCAATATTCCAAATGAAGCAGTTGACAATGACATTTATGTAAAGGGAGAGAAAAAAAGTCATTTTTCAATCTCAGATTGAACGGAGGTGGATGGAGAGGAAAAGATGAATTCATTATAAAATACTATATACACACACAAATATATGAATATATATGTAAATGATAAAAGAAGTTAATTCCTGACCAATTATAGAAGAAGCTTAACCTTGGCAGAAATGCATTCTATTTAATTATAATTAGTACTAAGCATTTGTAAACATTTTCTAGGTTTGCCTTTATTGGAGATTGACGTCATAAATATTTGTCTTCATGGTAATATTCTAGTTAATTTGATTTTGGTGTTGATAAGGCTAAGTTCAGGTAATAGGTCTCAATTAGACAGCTTAGTTTCACACTAAAAAATTATAATGAAGGGACACAATTTACTCCAACTGTAATTGATTGACTCATGCCTTTGGGCACAGAGAGATCTTCAAAAACAGACCTCAGGGAGACCACGCCACATAGACACTAGGAAAATTGATTCCATTTTCACATGTCCCTCCCCAGCAATCAGGGGCATTGCTGTCAAATGGATAGTAGAACTTTAAAGGCAAACCACCTCTGTACTATCCATGAATAATTTCTAAATTAAAAGAGTTAAATTCAGAAAATTACATAAAAAATGAGCAAAAATGAACTTGTCATTTTACATGGGGGCTAGAGAAGAATGCAGAGTTTTCAGTGGATTACTGCCCCCTTTAAGCTGTTAGGATACTTTTCTGCTTCTCATAGGTTGACTATTTCCACTAACTTTTTTTCTGAAGTATCAGTATGTTTACTTGAAGCCTTGTGTTACTATTAATGGTCACCCTGAAAGAAAGCCAACATAGTAGTTACTTTGGAATGAGATAATAACCAGCATAAGGTATCTGAATGCTTCAGAGATACTGTAAATATTTTGTATTGAGATCTGGGTGGAGGTACCCTACTGTGTTACATTTGTAACCCTTTATTGACTTATGATTTATATACATACATTTCTACTTTTGTGGGGAATGTACTCAGGGTCACTCAACCACTGAGCCACATCCCCAGCCCTGTTTTGTATATTATTTAGAGAAAGGGTTTCACAGAGTTGCTTAGCACCTTGCCATTGCTGAGACTGACTTTGAACTTAAAATCCTCCAGTCTCAGGTTCCGGAGCTGCTGGGATTACAGGTGTGCACCACATTGTGGGCCAGTTCTACTTCTTTTATACTTCTTTTTTTTTTAAGTTTAGGAAAGAGGTTTATTAAAAACATTGGATTCCTATACTTATTCCCATAGACCTGAAATTTTATATGAGCACTGACTACCTATAGTATTCCTTTTCCTGATGATGTTTCTTTGATGCATGTTTTTATCAAATGTATCTAATTTGATGTTTCTTTGAAACAGTGTTACCATTTTCCTAGACCTTGTTTCTGCAGTATAAAATCTAGTGTCAACTTCCAATGTCTGAGATGACTTAATGTCTTCCTTCCATTTGGGATTTAAAAAAGAATTTAGATTAAACGGTTTCTATGCTTCTTCCAGCTGTGTTTGACAGTAAGTCCTGGCTTTTACTTACCTTTCCATCATCCTTTGCTGGGCAGCAGACATCCCAGTTGCCTTCCAGTAGAATAAAATGTCCAATGTAAGCACTGTCTTTACTCACAAGATACTTTTTGAATCCATGTGGTGTTTCCAGAATTGCCTGCTCCATTTATTACATTCTATACAACTTTGTATTTTAATGTCTTGGGGTATCGATTGCATTTTAATGAAAAAATGGCCCAGATTAGCAGTAATACAGCCAGCTGTGGGTTGCGATGTTAATATACACCTACTGTTTCAATTTGCTGGAAAAGCTGATAATGATGGAAGAGCACCGTTGATTCCGAAAACCATGCCTGGCAATTACATCTGTCATCAAGTCAGCTCTTGACCCTTCAGCTCTAGCAGCTTGCCTTCAGCGTTTATGAAAAAGAGAGAAAGGCAGGGCCAGTACAAGCATCTCCTGCTGCTTATATAGATTTTATCTGGTGATTGAACATTTGAAATCTGAAAGCACTAATATACAGGAGTAGTTAAAGCCTGGGCCATGGTGTCAAACCCAACAAGATGATGTTACCCATAGCAAGAGGATATGAGACAGGGCTGGATGATGTCAGATACACCAGCAAAGAGCATGATGTCAGACATATCTGGATACACATTCTGGTTCATCCATGCCAGTCTTGTGAGATTTGGCAAGGTAAATATGTAACTCTCAGTCTGAGATTTCTTATACCAGAAAAGGTATAATTATATCTGTCTTATTGTATTATTGAAGATAATAAATGAGACAATGTATGTAGACACACCTTAAGTCACACCTGGTGTGCTTCCTTGATGGTCATTGTTTCTTATATATGTGCTTCAGTTTATTTTCTTTCCGATCAAAAATTAAGATTGGCCAGGCACAGTGGCATACTTCTATAATCCTAGCGGCTCAGGAGGCTAAGGCAGGAGGATTAGAAATTCAAAGCCAGCCTCAACAAAAAGCAAGGTGCTTATTAACTCAGTGAGACCCTGTCTCTAAATAAAACACAAAATGGGGCTGGGGATGTGGCTCAGTGGCCAAGTGCCCCTGAGTTCAACCCCCAGTACCCCCCCCAAAAAAAGAAAAATTAAGATTGGACATGGAATAAAAGTTTTATTTTGTCTTTTAAAACTTACTCAAGAAAATATGTACGTAATTGTGCTTACATGAAACTTAAATACAAGTATAATCCTTGTACTGGTTCTCTTTGTGAGGCATGATAAAATATGAAATAGACTTGGGGTTTCTACATTTTGAAATTGTTCTTTTTTTGATCTGGGCCATAACTGTTGGATTTGGAATGAGTAAAACTTTATTGAGCTGTATATCTAAGATCTATGCACGTTATTGTAACTGTGTTATAACTCAACAAAAAAGACCTTAAAAATAGTAATATTTCTCAAATTTCATAAGGAGATATAAACTAGTACAGACTTCTGTGAAATTGAAAGTCATGATAATATTCAGTAATCCAACCCTTAGTTTCTCAATGAAATAGTCCAACAGCAGAAATATTCCAGTATCAGATAAAAATATTTGCGTGAGAGTGCTCATTGCAGCATTTCATATAAAAAGCAACATTGAAAACAATATAAATTAAATGTTGAATAATTACATAGTTGATAATGCATCAATTCCAGAATTATAATGCCACTAAAAATAACTATGCAGAATGGTTTGGCCATTTTAGAAGACTCCTTGGGGATGCTTTATAAAGCCAAATATACATTGGTCCTATGACCCAGCAATTCTGGCTTGGGATTTCTATCTCTATATATGAATTCCCACAAAGATTTGTACATCAGTGCTCACAGCAGCCTTATTCATAACAGCTAAAAACTGGAAGCAATTCAAATGTCTATCAGTAGGAGAGTGGATAAATAAACAGTGGCATATTCATATAATGTGATACTACTGAGCAATTACCACAACATGAATAACTCTCAAGATAACAAATGCAATGAAAGAAGCCAGACACAAAAGATTATGCATATTGTAAATGATCACATGAAGCATGCAGCTCCATTCATGTGAAATTCCAGAAGAGGCAAAATTAGTCTATGGTGATAAATACTAGAGGAGTAATTACCTTTGGTAGGAAAGGAAGAAATTGGTGATGGCAGTTGTCTTCACGTGGTTTGGCAGGATGTACAGCAACCATCTTGTGATATTGAGGATCTGCCCAATTAAACTAAAAATGTCAGTCTTAAAATTGTTGAATCAGTGAACCAATCCCTGGACCCACTACTTCTTTTCTTCTTATGTAAAAGAAGGTAAAGCAGTAAAGAAGGTATGTTCAACTTAACTATAGCTGATAACAGCATGTAAGAGATGATTCAGAGAAAGGCTATTTAGGAGTTACTAAGAAGAGCTCCAGGAATTCCAGAAGCCTCCTTTCCCTTCCACTTGCATTGTCAAAGTGATGGACCTGGAAGGGAGGCTAGCATTCATAGAAAATCACATTAAGCCCAAAGAGGTTATATGTCTAAATCAAGGATATGTGTGATCAAAATTAGATAATATACATTCAATTCCCTGTCTCATTTTATGAGAAATAAAAAAGGATAAAATATTTGTGATGATTCCCAGACAAATAGAAAAAGTTGTCTCTTTTTTAATGCTCAAAGGGCAGAAAGTATAGAATGAAAAGATTTGAGGAGAAGCTACTAAGAATAAGATGTTTGGACAGTGACAAGAGAGTGGTACATACCAGTGTCCTAATGATCTCACTGTGGGCGGGGAGGTGGTTTGCTCTGCCAGGCCCTTCAGTATCAGGTGTCAGTCATCTCTCAAAATCACATGCTTGATATTGTTACATTTTATTGAATTTTTAAATTTATTTACACTTGTGCTATATCAATAAGTGTCCATGATACATTTTGGATCAGGTTGTAATAGCTGGGTATCGTGACACATTCCTGTTGTCCCAGTTACTCATAAGGTAGAAGTGGGAGGATCTCTTTTAAACCCCTGACCAGCCTTGACAAAAAAATGAACCATGTTTAGAGAGAGAGAGAGAGAAAGAGAGAGAAATTTATATAAATCTGTATTAATTTCATGGTTGCATATAATTATGCCCATGTATTATTTTCCAAAAGAGTAAATCATGTACAAAATATTTTAATGAAATTGTTAATACTTGCATGGATCTACGTGAGGTAGACAATTTTAATTTTCTCCCAAGCTATTTCAGATGTGTTTTACTTCTCCCCCTCAAAGAAGGTATGAACAGCAACACTTCCCCCACAACCAACATATGCCCAAGGAACACTTGTAGGGAATTTAAATAGCTTTGTCACCTCTTGGGATATGTTTTTTTCAAATAAGGAAAAGTTTCATCTTTTAAGGAAATGCCAACCCTATGACATCCAACTAGTTATTGACAGAATTTGTGGTCACTTTCTTACTAGTATCTGAATGAATGAGAACTGGATGGCTATCTTGTTGGTTGTTAATGCTATTTTATTTATTTTATCAATGGTTAACATATGCATTTTATTGCAATCATAGAATTCAAGAGGAACAAATATACCAGTTTACCTCACACACTTCCTGTCCAATTGTCCTGTTCCCTTCCTTGGAAATAACAATTTTATGTGGTTCAACATGAAAATGTTATGAAATGCTAGATAGTGAGAAGCCGCTTCTTATCCATACCTTTCATCCAACCTGTTACTTCCCCTCAAACAATGCTCTTAATTTTGCATTCACTTTAAAATATATTATTTTGAACATATCCACATACTTAATTTAATATTCATTTTTTAAATTTTTTTAGATGTCAATGAACCTTTATTTGTATTTATTTATATGCAGTGCTAAGAATCAAACCCAGTGCCTCACACATGCTAGGCAAGTGCTCTACCACTGAGCCACTACCCAGCCCTAATTTCATATTCTTTATCCTGTTTTCATACCAGTGTTAGCATGCTGTACATTTATTTTCACAAACAATGTTTTCAAGGCCTTTGTATATCCCTTCATAAAGAACTTCAGGAATCTTTTGTTTGTATAGTTCCATTGAATTCCCACTGCATGGAAGAATCACATAGTGATAGTCCCTTAATGATAAGATTTGAAATGTTTCCACTATTTAACTATGATAAATAGTGCTGCAGTGACTGACCTTCTGTGTATATTATTATGCTTGTGTGGAGCTGTTTTTGCAGTATTCATAGGAAAGATGCTTGGGGAATTGTAGCAGATATTGTCAACTTACTCTCTGTAGAGCAAATCTATGGTAACAAAAGATGTTATCAGAATTCTCAATACTCCCTTTACACCCTTCCCAAAACTCATTTCACCACTGTTCCCCATCTCCAAAAGAAGTAAGCAAAATGCTGAAACCTCACTTATGATCTTCTTTCCTTATGATTCCCCTGAATATATATATCTATACCTCCAAACTGTGTATATATATATATATATATATATATATATATATATAGATAGATAGATAGATAGAATATATATATACATATATAACTGAATATATATACCTATACCACACACACACACACACACACACACACATATCTCCCTAAATAGCATATTATTTTTGAACACTTGGAAGTGGAAACATACTGTATAGATTCTTCTATAATTTACTTCTTCATCAGAGCATCATGTTTTGAGATCATCCATGCTGATGCTTAGAATGGTAGTGTTTTCATTTTCACATGCATGGTGTATTATTGTGAGAAGGCACTGCAATTCCTGGATCCATTCTAGTGATAGGCATTCTTGTGCTAATTATTTTTTTATATTTTCAATAATCTTGTTATGAACATTCTTGTCAATGTCCCCCCAATGCACCTCATTTCAAGAGTTCTGTAACTCCTGGAGTATAACTAAGAATAAAATTTTAGAGTTTTGTGCTATGGGTATTTTCAACCTAGTAATGTAATTATTAAGTGTTTTCTTAAGAAGTAGTACTACTTTATCTCCCCAGGAAAACAGATGATTGTTGTCAGTCCACATCCTTGCTAAGAAATAGAGGTGTCAAGTTTTTAATCAAGTGAATACAAATCATGTATGACTTATTTTTTTTTACTTATAATCTGGTTAAAATGTGCACTTGAGTGAGTCTAACAAAGTTGAGCATCTTTGCAGATGTTCATTCAGATCTTTACTTCTTTGCATCATCAATTCAAATGTCTGTCCTTTATTTGATTTTACTATTTAGCTTTTTATTCTTTCTTATTAACTCAAACAGTGTTCCTTATACTAAATTCTGGAACAAGGTGATTCCCAGTTGTATTTATATACCCTGAAATTAGATGCAACCTTCCCAATTTCAAGCCTATTTTACTTCCTAATATAAAGATTCAAGGCCATTTCTTTTTAAGTCTCATTTTAACTTTGTCTTACAAATGTTGGCACTTAGAATGTCTACTATAATTGATACTTAAATATATCCTGATTTCCATTATTTCCATAATTTTCTATTTTTTGACCCATGAATCACTTAATAATGTGTGATTTTGTATTTGTAAAATAATGGGGAATCTCTTGTCACTTTTTAATTATTAATTTAAATTCAACTGCAGTGTCATCAGAGACTATTCAGCATAATACCAGTACAGTTAATTTTAAATTCTGATTAGTTTTATTGCTAATATGGGGTCATATTTTACAAATGTTCACATGTTCAAATATAATATATATTCTCCACTAAATTAGAATAATAAATGGTATTTTTGATTCTTCTAAGCTTCACCATTGAACCCATCAATTAAAAAGAGTATGATTTGTCTATTACTAACATAATTACACCCAGTTTTTATATTCATAAATGGGGGTATGAAGTTTTATCCAACTGCTTTTCTAGATTCCAAGTTCTAGCAATAGCTTTTTCTTTGTTATGGCCATTTTACAACATACCCAATTATTATCTTGTTGTTTACTAGTATCTTTCTATCATATTCCATTGATCTGTCTTTTTATGCAACAACAGAAGTTTTGATTGGGTTATAACCAGTAATGAAAATGAAAACTGAATCCTGATATAACAATATACTGATAGACCCTAGTCAGAAAATTGAAGGAGATCCACAGAGAGATAATTTAGAAAAATGAATAGGGTTGTGGTCTTTTTGCGTAAAGGAGACATTGCATATAAGAAATGGAAATGTAAATCTCAACAGAGGGAAGTACACATTGTTAGCTATTATTTAAACCCATGTAAGCAAAGACTGTAATGCTTTGCTTTGTAAAAGACATCATATTAAGGAGATAAATGTCATATTAAATTATACTTGCAATGCTTACCCATGTCTCCAGAGAAAAGGGTGAATATAGTTAATTCACATGTTACACTGTTGTTACCATAGCCTAAACCAACTAGATTAAATAGATTTATTTTTTGACTAAAAGTAACAAGACTTAAGGATTGCAATTGGAGTGTGCATGTGTGTGTGTGTGTGTGTGTGTGTGTTTGTGTACATGTGCTTAACACACTATCTGCTAATAAATTAAGCCAACCTCCTATGTTAGTACACATAAGCTCTTCTCCATGATGTGTGGAGCTCCTATAAATTAAAGCTAATTTATAAAATTTCAGCAGTGCTTCCTCCACCCCTATACTTCCCATCCTATGCATTACAAAAATTAATTCTGGCCACCCCAGATGTAGCAAGGGAAGAGGTATAATACAAGTAATTTACTGAAATTTTATATTTTCCAATATACATATATGAAAAAATATATACATATACTTAAAATATTGTGATGATGTTGTATCAGAAACATATGTTTATATATAGTGAAGTTGTACATTTATGTAGTGATGATGTTCTGTATATAACTAAATATGTAAATATATATAATTGAAGATATTTTATATGAGAAGCAAAATCATGCCCACTCATCCAAGATTTTAGGAACTATTAATTATTTAAAACATAAATAATTTTGCTTTACATCTTTTGTTTTTATTTCTCTTGATAATATAAAAACTAGAAGAAGAAAATGGCATAATCAGCAATGTCAAAATAGTAGCAAGTTTAATACTGAAATCTGATCTCCTGAGCTCTGTTTAAGTTAATACCCAAAGCCCAAGTAATAGGTAAGTTAGGTATGAAAAGGGCTATTACCTTTTCTAGGACATTAATATTCTGTTTCCTATCTTGGTCTAAAATTAGAGTCTTATTTGCCAATGCAATATGTTTTATGAGCCAGTTCTATGTTGCCTGCATTTTGAGAGTATTTCTATTTAAATGAAACAAAATGAACATTTAAATGGTAAGCCCATTGAATTCTTCTGAGCTGTTGGAAATATCAAATACTTCAGCAAGAAAGCAGTTTTATCAGTTACTAAGTGCATAGGCACTGCATAATCTTGCCCATTAAAAGCCAGGTCAGGTACATGTTTGGTTGCTAGGCAGCTGCTGGGGAAGCAGTTCCTTCCAGACCTATGACTTATGCCACCTGCATTTCATGCCAACCTCTCCACACTTCCCAGGTTGTTACTGGAGAGGTTCTCATGTTCTTCTCTTTGTTTTTTTTTATTTCTCAGTCGTAAGCACTGCATTTGTTTGTCAGCTTTTATCAGGGACATTTCTGGAAGATAAAAAATGATAGACTTATATTAACTGGTTCTGAAGATTCACATTAAACAGACAGAGCAAAGACATAAAGCCATCTGTGGAATTTAAGACATAAAGCCCTTTGTGGAATTTAAGAGTGTGGATGAGAATATATTAGGATTACAGGGCAAGCCCTATTGTACCTCCATTTTCACAGAATTGGTTTAAAACACTTTCAAAGAGAATAAATGGGACAGCTGAGAGGGAGGGAGGAAAAGGAGGAAAATAGGGACCTGGGAAGGAAAAAAAAAAGAAAGCTGGCAGGCAAGAATAAAGAAAGAAAGAGAGGGAGGGATGATGGAATATGGAAAGAGGGAGAAAGAGGTGGATGGAAGGAGGGAATTCACTTTTTGTCATCTTTAAGAAACATTATAGATGGATGTGAACTCTTACTGGATATTCCTTATGTGATAGACATTTTATGAAATGTTTATTTACCTCTTCGGCTACCTGAACGATTTCCCCAGCAGGTATAAATCTTACCTGTCTGATGGTTTTTAACTTCAGCCCCTGACCCTGGAGTAGACTTGGAGTGAGGGGGAAGTCTGTAGGAGGGGCTTGCGGGGCTCTGAAGGGCAAAGCCTGCTGGATTCCCCCTCCCTGACCTTGGACATTATGGAACTGATATAAAACACCAGCAGGTAATGTTTTCACCCATCTGGGAAAGAGGGTCCATAGCTCTCTTTCCAAGAGAGGGCATGTTGACAACAGGCATCAGACAACAACAAAAAAAAAAAAAAAGAAAAAAAAAAAAAACATCTTACTTTATTCTACTGCAAACAAAAAAATTCCTGAGATCTTTGATTCTTTTTGGAAGGTAGAAAGGGGATGAATGAGGCTTTCAAGGAGATGACAAAAGGAACAGAGGACTCCAATTAATTGTCCATCCTGACAGGTTTAGATACAGGCTGGGAAGCCTGGTGTGTCTTCTTCCATATTCATGAACCACAAAAAAGCACAGGAAGCCTGCAGCTTTCTCACACTAGCAAGTGAAGTATGTCGAAACAGTTTTACTTCTTGCTTTCTTAATTCAAATTTAGACCTGCCCTGTGAAGGGCTGAACCATGCAGAAAAACAACAATCTAGAATGATATCTTTAAGTCTCTTCACCTGATCCGTTGAAATGGAGCAATTCTATTCTGAAATTAAATTTTTTAAATAATTTTTAAATTAAACAAAGAAGATAGAATGAATTAGAACTTTATTTCAGACTATTTTATATCAGGGTAGATTCTTAGAAAATAAAGTTCATTACCAAAATAGATTGTTTTAATTATAAGATTTTAAGTATATTATATAACTGAAATATACTCTATTGTTATAATTAAGTCTATTATTTTAATATAGTGAATATATCTGAGCCTACAGTTCATATGTGTTGCCCTACATTTCAGATGACTGCGGGCCTCTTGGGGAAGAAATTTAAGCAGAATATGTCAAAAGCCATGTCAGTGCTATTCCCTTTAACATAATAATTCCATTTCTAAAGGAAAAAAATTGAATAAGACCCTAGGCATACAAAATGTGTTTCAATCATAATGATAAAAAGGAAATAATTTGGCAACCAGGAAAGGGGACTGACTAGGCAGTTGCTCTCAGTGTGGGGAGCAATTTTGCACCACCCGCCCCACAATCAGGAGACAAATGGCAAAGTATCTTACAACAAAGAATTATCCAGCCCAAAATGTCAAGAATTCCAAGCTTCAAAAACTTCATTGGAGTTGTTAGCATATACTGATTCAACAAAAAATTGTGCAGTCTTTTTGTTTGTTTGGTTTTGATAGTGGGATTAAACCTAGGGGTGCTTAGCCACTGAGCAACATTCCGAGTCCTTTTTATTTTTTGTTTTAAGAAAGGATCTCTCAAAGTTGCTTAGGGCCTCTCTAGGTTGCTGAGGCTGGTTTTGAACTTGCAATCCTCCTGCCTCAGCTTCTCAAGCCTCTGGTATTAAAGACATGTGTCATGACACCCAGCTAAAATGTGTAGTCTTTAAAGCTCAATTTATAAAGGCTAGGTTTCAACATGGAAAATTATTTGATATACTTAAAAGAAAATAGCAGGATACAAAATTATATATAGATTCTATATATATAATTAGATTATATTGACCCTGAATTTAGTGAAAGTTAATTTGCAGTATCTCTCATTTACACAAGCCCCTTCCAAAGACTCTTCAGGTGTAGCCATTGTTCCCTATCTTTACAGATTTTGTATTTCATATGGGTTTGCTGGGCTCTGCTGGGTGGTTCTCATTTGGGACCTTTCACATGGCTGCAGTAAGATAAAGGTTGGAACTGAAGTCATTTAAGACTCACTGGGCCAGACATTATGAATGATCATCACTCACAAGTCTGGTGTCTCAGTGCTCCTGATAGGCCCCGCTGGATAGCAGCATAGCCTGAACACAACAGCTCAGCACTCCAGGAGGCAAGAAACAGAAAGTGCCAGTACACTTAGCAGCTAGATCCCAAACAGGAAGAGCATCCCTTTTGCTGTAGGCAATGATTTAATACAGTCCCAAGCCAGCCAAAATGAACCCCCTGGAGGAACAGAACCCTTCTCTACATGGAAGTGCTATGCATTTAGAGCCAAGGAAGGGCTTGTTGGTGGCTGTCTTTAAACATGGACTATGAAAGCAAGAGACATTTGAATTCCAGGACTACTATAAGATAGGTAAGGTCAGAGTTATAAAGCAGGAACCTTTCCTAGAAATTCAGATGTATTGAATCTGCCTCCTTCCAGAAGGACATGGTCATGTTACTGAAAGTCATAGGCCCATGGACAGCAAGTGTGTGGAATTCAAAAGGCCTCTTCCATAAGTCCAAGTTTCTTCAGGAAAGCACTCAGGATTGGGGATTAACCTCAACCAATACCAAACTTCCATTCCTATTTCTCACTAAGTGTAGATGGTCCATATTCTGAACCATCTTTGTCTTTAGCAATCCTAACCACATACATTTCTCTTTTCTCAAAGTAAGGTCCTTACCACTAGTAAATGACTTCCACAGCCCTTCACCATTTACCCCTCTACTAATCCATTCTGCACTTAAGGCTGGGTTATACTTTCATAGGAGAAAAACTTTGAAAGTTTTTGGGTCTTCAAAAAGGAAGATGGGAGAGCCTTACATAGGAATTCTTTCTTCTAAGTGTTTAGTGGTACAACAGGAGAAGGAATTTTGACTGGTGAATATCATAGATTATGTATGCAGAGTGATATTCTATGTGGGATTGAATGACATGCTTAAACTAATGATGTCAAGACATAGTCATGCCTATGGCATGCAGAACTTCTGGATAAAAAAAATGAATATTTCTGACAAGCAGCAGTAGGATATTAAAGGTCATGAGTAGCACTTTGCCAATTAGAATGCTCTAAAAATGGACTACCCTAAAATTCTCTAGTATAATTTTCTATTAAGAAGATCAGTGACACTTACCTTAAATTTCAAATATTTACTATTGAAAGTATTTTGTGCATTTTTAAAATAGGTAATTACTAGTATCTAGATTGCAATTTTAAAAATTACAAACTACTTTATATTGAAAAATGTGCCCCAAGATATTTACCCTTTCAGGATTGTGGAGTGCTTCATAGAGCAAATAAAAAAGCAAATGAAGCAGAACTCCCTAGAGGCCACTGAAATCAGGATTGAATTAATCCAGGTTGCTGACTAGTGTCCTCCTTGGCCAAATATCTAAATTCTTATTCTATTTCTAAATACAAGAGTGAATGACCAAGACTGTTATTTGCATTAGGGGATTAATAATCTGTGGATTTAGTTAATCTTACTTCTGATTGATTAGCAAATAGTCAAGATAATTAATAAGATATGCGCATGTGTTATAAAATAGATATTTGCAAATATCAGTTCAGAAGGACATTCTCAAAAAAAATCTACTCCATATGATGCCATTCCACTTATTGATTCTTGGTTTTATTTCTTGAGCTTTAGGAGTCTTATTGAGATAGTTGGTGCCAGTTGTTAATATATTGGAGTCTTGATCTTATGTTTTATTTAGCAGTTACAGTGGTTTTGGTCTAATTCCTACATCTTTGATCCACTTTGAGTGGAGTATTATTGTGTGTGTGTGTGTGTGTGTGTGTGTGTGTAAAATGGGCAAGAGAGATCTAGTCTCATTCTTCTACATTTGAATATCCAGTTCTCCCAGCCTTTGTTTAAAAGGCAATATTTTCTCCAACATATCTTTAAGGTACCTTTGAACAGGATCAGATGACTATGTCTGTGTGGATTGTTCTTCGTGTCTTACTCTATTCTACGTGTCTTCATGTCTGTTTTGATGCCAACACCATGCTATTTTTGTAACTATATCTCAGTACAATTTTGAGATCCGATATTGTGATACCTCCAGCATCACTCTTATTGTTCAGTTTTGCTTTGGCTACTCTGGATCTTTTATTCTTCCATATGAATTTTAGGACCATTTTTTCTAGTTGCATGAAGAATGTCTTTGATATTTTAATAGGTATTGCATTGAATTTGTAGCTCACTTTTGGTGATGTGGTCATTTTGACAATAATAATTCTGTCTATCTAAGGATAAGCGGGGTGGCTTCAAATTAAAAAGCTGCTATGCAAAAAAAAGGAAACAAGAGCTTGAAGAGAGATTCTACAGAATGGGAGGAAAAATCTTTACCAGCTACTCTTCTGATAGGTGATTAATATCCAGAATATATAAAGAACTAAAAAATATTAACACCAAATAAAACAAATAACCCAATCAATACATGGACAAATTATCTAAACAAGTATTTCTCAACAGAATAAACACAAATGGCCAGTAAATACATGAAAAAATGTTCAACATCCGTAGCAATTGGGGAAATACAAATCAAAACCACACCGAGATTGCACTGCACTCTAGAATGGAAATCCTCAAGAATGCAAATAACAATAAATTCTGGTGAAGATGTGGGAGAAAGGTAACTCATATGTTGTCAGTTTGACTGCAAAGTGGTATGACTACTTCAGAAAGTAGTATGCATATTCTTCAAGATTAAGAATGAAACTACCATATGACCCAGGTATCCCACTCCTTGGTATTTATCCAAGAGATCTAAAAGCAGCATACTCTAGTAATACATGCATACCAACATTTATAACAGCACAATTTACAATAGTCAAGCTATGTGACTAGCCTCGATGCCTGTCAATAATTAAATAGGTAAGAAAAATGTGATATATATATATAAAATAGAATTTTATTCATTCATAAAGAAGAATGAAATTATTTCATCTGGGGGTACATTTGAGAAACCAGACTTAGAAAGTCAAAAGTGGAATGTTTTCTCATAGGTGGAAGCTAGAGAGAAATAAGGAATTTTTTGAAAGGGGGCTGTCTATGAAAATAGGAGGGAGAACAATGGAGTAGAGAAAGGAGATAGAGAAGGGAGGAGGGATGGGAAAGGTGAGCAACTGTGTAATGAAACTGCCCAAATTATTCTATGTGCATGTGTGAATGGATCACAATGAATTCTACCTTTATGTATCATTATAATGCACCAATTAAAAACCAATAAAAGAAAGAATATCAATAGAGCAGAAGAAGGGAATCAGGGAAAAGAAGGAGGAGAGGGAAAGGAGAAGTACTAGAAGTTGAAGTGGAGCAAATTGTTATATGAATTTATGAATATGTCAAAGTGTGCCCCACTATTATGTATAACTATGATGCAACAATAGAAATGTTTAAAAATACACTCATTGGAAGCGTGCCAGTATTCCGTGAGACTTAGCCAGTATTTGTTTAGCATTATTTTATTTTCTTTATGCTAACTTTCTCTGACACATTACCCTTTATGTCAAAGATACCAATCTACCCTATTTCTTGATTATCAAGGTATTATGTTCCAATATTTGTGAATTGAGAATAAGATAATAAATTTCTTAACCATATTTTCTCTAAAATAAGTTATCAAATTCTTTGACCATACCCTTAATTCTCATTTTTAGTTCATTATAGCTAGAGAAGAAGTGGAATTTAGGATTAATATGAACTATTTCTCCATAGCAAATGGGGCCATTTGTAAGAGTGCTAGGACCTGATGTTGTGAAGATTCTAAAGTAAAGAAATGCTCTGGGGAAAATAAAATCATGGTGTTTGCAGGTAAATGGATGGCACTGGAGAAGATAATGCTAACTGAAGTTAGCCAATCCCCCCAAAAAAACAAATGCCAAATGTTTTCTCTGATATAAGGAGGCTGACTCATAGTAGGGTAGAGATGGGGAGTATGGGAGGAATAGATGAATTCTAGATAGGGCAGAGGTATGGGAGGGAAAGGGAGGGGGCAGGGATTAGCAAGGATGGTGGAATGTGATAGACATCATTATCCAAAGTACATGTATGAAGACACGAATTGGTGTCAACATGCTTTATATACAACCAAAGATAGTGAAACAGGTGGTATCACTATACCAAATCTTAAACTATACTACAGAGCAATAGTAACAAAAACAGCATGGTACTGGCACCAAAACAAGCTGGTGGACCAATGGTTCAGGATAGAGGACACAGAGACTAACCCGCAAAAATACAACTACCTTATATGAGACAAAGGTGCTAAAAGCATGCACTGGAGAAAGGGTAGCATCTTCAACAAATAGTGTTGGGGAAACTGGAAATCCATATGCAACAAAATGAAATTGAATCCCTATCTCTCACCATGCACAAAAGTTAACTCAAAATGGATCAAGGATCTAGGAATTAAACCAGAGACTCTGCATCTAATAGAAGAAAAAGTAGACCCTCATCTCCATCACGTGGGGCTAGGCCCCAATTTCCTTAATAAGACACCTATAGCACAAGAATTAAAACCAAGAATCAACAAATGGGATGAATTCAAACTAAAAAGTTTTTTCTCAGCAAGAGAAATAATATGTGAGGTGAATAGGGAGCCTACATCCTGGGAACAAATTTTTACCCCTCACACATCAGATAGATAGCTTTAATCTCTAGGGTATATAAAGAACTCAAAAAGCTAAACACTAAAAAAACAAATAGCCCAATCAACAAATGGGCCAAGGACCTGAACAGACACTTCTCAGAAGAGGATATACAATCAATTAACAAATATACAAAAAAATGCTCATCATCCCTAGCTATTAGAGAAATGCAAATTAAAACTACTCTAAGATACCATCTCACTCCAATAAGAATGGCAGCCATGATGAAGACAAACAACAATAAGTGCTGGTGAGGATGTGGGGAAAAAGGCTCACTCATACACTGCTGGTGGGACTGCAAATTGGTGCAGCCAATTTGGAAAGCAGTATGGACATTCCTTGGAAAGCTGGGAATGGAACCACCATTTGACCCAGCTATTCCTCTTCTCAGACTATACTCCAAAAGACCTAAAAACAGCATACTACAGGGACAGCCACATCAATGTTTATAACAGCACAATTCACAATAGCTAGACTGTGGAGCCAACCTAGATGCTCTTCAATGGATGAATGAATAAAAAAAAAATGTGGCATATATACACAATGGAATATTACTCAGCACTAAAAAATAATAAGATCAAGGCATTTGCAGGGAAATGGATGGCATTAGAGCAGATTATGCTAAGTGAAGTTAGCCAATCCCCAAAAAACAAATGCTGAATGTCTTCTCTGATATAAGGAGGGGACTCAAAATGGGGAAGAGAGGAAGAGCATGGGAAGAAGATTACCTCTACATAGGGAAGAGGGGTGGGGAGGGAAAGGGAGGGAGAAAGGGAATTGCATGATGGTGGAAGGAGACCCTCATTGTTATACAAAATACACATATGAAGATGTGAGGAAAAAAAAAAGAATAGCGCTACCTTAGATTAGGTAGAGAGAAGTGATGGGAGGGGGGGAGTTGGGGAGATAGGAAGGATAGTAGAATGAAACAGACATTATTATTACTGTGTGTATATATGTGAATGCATGACCAATGTAGTTCTGCAACCTGTATACTCAGAAAAATGAGATATTGTATTCCATGGGATTCAAATGTATGTCAAGGTCTTGTACTGTCATGTGTAACTAATTAAAACAAATAAAAAAAAGAAAAATTGTGCCATATATGTGTAATAAGAATTGTAATGCATTCCGTTGTCATTTATTTTTTTTGAAAAAATCAATAAAAAAAGAAATGCTCTGGGGAAAAGAATTTTGTTAAACTAATTGTCTCTGGTTCTGGACACAGTTCGAAAAAGCTTATGTAATACATTTTGCCAGTCTGCACATATTTATTCACACTCATTCACTCAAGGACTAGATCAGTCACCCAGTGGATACGTATTTAGGGACTGTTGTATTCATAATGTACAGAATTCAAAAGAATTTGTAAATTAAACTCTTTACCTTAGAGGATAGGGAATCACCCACTTGACATATTTGATGTTAGACTGCTGCATCCCACAGGACCTAAGATTATGTTTGGCACAAATGAGATAAAAGTCCCTACCCTCCCTTCCCTTCCCTTCTGCATCCCTTACTCTCTCCCCTTCTTTCTTTCTCTCCCCACTTTCTTCTTCTTTCCTTCTGTCTCTCCATCTATCTTCCATCCATCTGTTCAGTTTTTGTTTAAATGAGTGGCATTAATAAAGCCTAAAGGCAGTTGAAAGTAAATAGAAGTTAGAACGTAAAAAGCGTAGCTTACTGAGGTTTAAGCAAATGGCTTTCCACATCATAACAACCCACATGGGTTGGAAGTTCTATTTGTCAGTCTTGTTTCCCACAAAACCTCCAGCATTAGCTCGGTGGTTTGACAAAAGAAATTATCAAGTAATACGAATGCCATAATAAATGCTTCAGTTTACCATAAGAAAGGTGAATGTTTGAAGAGATAGATATGCTTCACCCTAATTTAAATATTATACAACATATAGGTATATCCAAACATCACATGGTGCTAAGCATCCTGGACGTGCATGTAATCCCAGTGACTTGGGAGTCTAAGGGAGGAGGATTTCAAGTTCAAAGCCAACCACAGATATTTAATGAGACCCTGTCTCAAAATAAAAAGGGGACTAGAGATGTAGTGCAATAGTTGAGCACCTCTGAGTTTATGCCCTGGTACCAGAAAAGAAAAGAAAAGAAAAAGAAACAGCACATGGACCCCATAAGTATATATGATTTTTCTGCTTTTTTGTAGCAGTTTCAAAAGTAAATTTAATGCTAGACCCAGTGGCACATACCTGTAATCTCAGTGGCTCAGGAAGCTGAGGCAAGAGGAACAAAAATTCAAAGCCAGCCTCAGGCAATTCAGCAAAGCCCTGGGTAACTTAGCAAGAGACTGTCTCAAAATAAAAAATAAAAATAGCTCGGGATGTGGCTCAGTGGTTAAGCACCACTGGGTTCAATCCCTAGTACCAAAAATACATATAAATAAATAAAAATAAGTAAATAAATGATTTAGTAGATTTTCTACACAATCATTGATGCTTTTAAGAATGTTATCAATTTTGCAAGCAAATGTTAATTAGACACATTATAGTCTACTCAAGAAACTAAGAAGGTTTGTAGCTCTTTATTTTTTATTTATTAGGAAAAATTCTTTTATATGAGTCCTCATTTAGCCTTGATGGCTGATGAATAAGCTATTACTTGATATTCTCTTGCTTTCCCAGTAACCACCTCATCCAGAAACCAGAAAGGGACTTCTCATTTTTCTAGCTTTATTGATGTGGTGAAGCTTCTAGCAAAACATCTTACCTCCCGTTGGTAACTCACTTGAAGTTCGCAGAGCCTCACAGGTGGATGAAACCTATCCCAGTTGTAAATCACAACATGGAACACTTCCTGCATATTTTAGAAGACAGAAAAGAAAATACCCTGTCAGCCAGCAATCAGAGGCACATTATATCTCAGAAGGTCTGCCCCTTAAACCTGTCACCCTGAATGAGCCCTTTCACACAAACCTTCCTACCAATTTATTTGGAACAGCCAGACAACTCCTCCCTCCCATCTTTTAAATTACCCCATGTCTTATATTTCCTTTAAAATGTTTCCAAACCACTGGAGCACACCTTTGCATGATTCCCACTGACGAAATGCAGGATTGAGGTTGTGTCAGATATAACTAATGATTAGAATTATTCCCACCTTTGCCTTGTTGACAGACAGCAAATAAAGGCAATGTTGTTATACCTACAATTGATCTATTGAAGTTAGGACTTGGTTTTGACTCATGAAAATATAACCTTTTTCCAGGGCTCTCTGAAGCCAATGATTTAGTGCCCCGATGTCCTATATTTGTTCAGTTTTTCCCCCTAAATCTCCCACTGCACACCAATGAGGCGTATTATTGTTATTGCAACATGTGGCTATGCCCAGGGTGTGTGTGTGGCATACACACAAAGGCACAGAAAGAAAGGCATACAGAATCCTCCATGAAAGCTGAGAAGGGTAAGACACCATAACTGTTTTTCAACTATCCTTCCTATTTTAAGTAGTGAAACTCTCACCCTGGTTAAGTGTCACTGGATTAAGCATAGATTATATAAGCAGCTGTATGAGTAGAAATCAAAAATTTAGGCTTCAGAGCCAAATCCAACTGGCTTGGTATTTGGGCTTGACCACATAGCAGCTGTATGACTGCTGGTAAGATGTTAGTTAACCTTTCCAAACATTGAGGAAGGCTTTGAATGGCATCTCAGCATATTTTGGCTTTCTTGGGCAGATAGAAGAGATCCTTTGAAGGTCTTGGGACAGAGGGGTAATATGGTGGAAGAAATGCTTCAAGATTCCATGCAAGGGGGACATGTCAATGGAATGGAATCTCTGAGCTGCCTTCTTCTCCTGGGCATGTACAAGAGCTGCATGTGGAGTCTCATAACCAGCCCTGTAAACCAGTCCTGAAGAATTGACTGAAAACCCAGTACACAAAGAAAGATGATGACTGATGGATGAGACAGGTTGACTGATGGATGAGAGTTCACTGGGGTGTATAATTTAATTTTCTTTTGAATAATTTATATTCCTTTTTGAGTGTGACCTGTACAAAATAACTTCCAACATGGGGTTGGAAGTTCTATAATTTTTATAATACATAACTTGCTTTGTATCTCAGTGAATGGTTTAACAATCAAGGAGTAATGAATCAATACTGACCTTGAAGCAATGTCTGGAATCTAGAAGCCACCAAATGTTCTGAGCTCTAACTTTCCATTCAAACTTCCATCCCTTTTGCATTTGCATAAGATTTTGAAATAGCAGAACAATTTGAGGAGATAAAGAGGAATGAGGTGGCTTTGGCTAGTTTGCAGAACACAGATGTGACTTCAATACCCAGCTGTGAATAATTTTCCTCCCAATCGAGGAAGAATTTTAATAGACTGAAACCAGGTCCTATGTGGATGCCCAGGATACTTTATCAACTTAGGTGCTCATTTACTTAACTCATATAATGGCCTCAGATGGATGTGCTTCCTCCTCTCCTGCCCCATGCTATGCTGTCTGAATAGCCAGATAAAGGGCCAAGATGTAAACAGTCTTTGGGCTCCCATGTTTCTAAGACCGGTTCTTCCATGGACATGAGTTGATCATGCAGCAATCTACTGGTGCCCTAGCTTCCCCTGTAGCCTTTGTCAAAACAGAAATGACAGAACTTCTTGAACCTCAGCAACTGAAATCCAAAAACAAAGGTCAGTGGCAAGATTGGAGTGGGCTGGTGAAACTGGCAAGTACTTTGGATCGTTTTAAGTAACTGTGCTGCCCCCATGTTCTTCACATTAACTGTCCCTTCTTGTCGAAAGTCTCATTGGATAGTCAACTCATTTAAGATCCTTTGTGGCTGGGAATATGGTCTGGGAGTTTACTTTCCTTTTTATAATTCCCAGCACACACTGAAATCCCATGTTAGGAGCTCTTATCAAGAAATTGTTGAGAGCAGGGTTAAAAACAGAGTGCACTTAAGAAAAAATAGAAAGAGCTTCAGTGACATTTGCACAATTGTTTGTCATTCTCATTTGGTTGGGAAAAAAATTGTTTTTCAGATTCTAGGGAGTTACTGTTTCTCATCCTCTTCATAGAATATTATGTTTTCAACCACAAAGGACCATAGCAGTGGTATTCAAGGTCCTTTGTGTAGATCAGGAAACTGATACCCAGAGAAGTTAACTGATTTACCCAGGTGGTGTCTTCAAAGTCAACTAGTTGGGAAAAAATTCTCTAGCAAGCCATGCTTGTGTGGCCTTCTATATAAAATCCATTCATAATATGTTCATTTTATAATCAAGTATTTACTGAGCCACTACTATGTGGGAGACATTGTGAATACAGTGGTAAATAGCCCAGATCAAGTCTCTGCCCTTAGTTCCTGGTAAGTACTCTAGTTGCTTATTAGTTAAAATAGACAGTATTATCTACCAATTGAGTAGAAATGCAGAATCTCAGGCCCCACCCCAAACCTATTGAATTAGAATAGCCTATTAATATCTCCTATGATATTGTAGGTATATTGGAGTAGAGAAGACATAGAGAAAATGAAGTTTAAGGGAGAAATAGGAAGGGTTAAAAGTAATGACTTAAGAAAGATACATGGAGACAGGGTACCCAGGCTCCATGGGCCATTTGAAGGACATGAGCTTTTTCTCTGAGTGGGAAGAGAAGTCCTGGAATGGTTTTATCTGACTTACATACAATATATATGGCACAGTTTTGACTCGGGTGGGATTATACAATGTGTACAGTTGTGTAGAACTCATCTAATGTTGTACTTAGAATGAGTTCATCCTAGTATATGCAAATGACCTAAGAAGTTAAAGAAAAAAGTCAAGCACATTGTAATCTGCATATCACTTCAATTACATAAATGGAAATAAAGCAAGCTCTTGGCAAGGTGGCACACAACCAGAGTCACATCTAGTCAGGTGGCTGGAGACAGAGGGTTGCTTGAGCCCAGGAGTTTGAGACAAGCCTGGGTGACATAATGAGACCCCATCTTAAAAAAAAAAGAAAAGAAAAGATGAGAGAATAGGAGTTGCAGAGTGTAATTCTTCCAAACTTCTGACCAGACTAGGGCAGAAGTGTGAATGTGGGCATGTGCACGCTGCAATAAGATCATTCCAAGACCCACAAAGCTTCAGAATTTGTAGAATAAGAGTGGAGAAGTAGAAGTTATACTGAAATGAAAAACATACTGGATCAGTAGTAGCTAGGAGACAGATATGATTCTCTCTCCATTTCTACTGTTACCTAGCTCTGTGACCTTAGACGAGTCACCTGTCCTTATTGGGATGGCAGTGTTCTTTTTCAAGTGGCAATTAGAGCCCGTATGTCCACATTCTTATGTAAGGGTCAAGTGATTTTTGAAAGCTGAGAAAATGTTTTGAAAATTAGAAGGTACTGTTATACCTATAAAGACTGCTAAAACTTCCTTCTCTAAGTTGCATTCCTACCAGTCAGGCCAAGAAGTTGGAGAGGGCTCTAATTACTGGATATTTCTAACACTGTCATAACACACACACACACACACACACACACACACACACACACACACACACACAAAGAATGTATCTCAGAGGTAAAGTGCCCCTGGGTTGAATCTCTCAACCCAGGGGCACTTTACCTCTGAGATACATCCCCAGCCCCCTTTTTTTTTCCTTTTTTTTTAGAAACAGTGTCTCACTAAGTTGCCCAGGGTCCTACTGAGTAACTGAGGCTGGCCTCCAACTTGCAATCCTTCTACCTCAGCCCCGCAAGCTGCTGGGATTAAAGGCATACACCACCATGCCCAGCTTGAAACTGTTTTGTAAAGGGAGAGTATCTGTGATAAAATTGAAAGAAACGAAATATATTTGATATATACTTTTGTATTCATTTGTTCAATAACATTGTCTTGAGCATCTGGAACTGATCAAGACATGGAAGGATATGCAAATATGAATAAAACCCAGTTTTCATGTCAATGAGGTGACAATCAAGAAGAAAGGCCATGTCAAAAATAATTTGAATGCAAATCCATATGTGGAAAATATTTTTTCAGAAAAATTTTAGGGCAATGGAATGGGAAGAAAGAGTTGAAAAATATTTGTGTCTTGGAAATTGTGAGGAAAGTAGTGTTGGAGGTGACTGTTAAGGAAAGTGTAGGAATCTGCTGAGAACAAGAAGGGCATCCCAGGTGGATTGAGCATATTGTGGTATAAAGAAAACACAAGACATTTCTTGAATGGTGTGCTGGCCAGTTTGGCTGAGGTAGAGCTTGTGTTTGAGCAGCAGTGTGAGGTGGGACATCAGACCGACAAAGTTGACTTGAGGACAACTCCGTGGAAGTCTTTTCATGCCAGCCTGTCTTGGCCGAAAATGGAAAACCACTGGAGGTTTCTGAGCAGGAGCATGGTCTGACTCAGAAATTCTATCAATGAAAGATGACTTTGGCAGCTCTGTGGGGTATGTAGTCATATTGGGAGAGTCAATATTGCATCAAAAAAAAAAAAAAAATTGGCTGTGCCAGGCACAGTGGTGCATGCCTGTAATTTCAGCAGTTTGGGAGGCTGAGTCAGGAGGATCGTCACAAGTTGAAGGCCAGCCTCAGCAATTTAGTGAGACACTAAGCAACTTGTTAAGACTCTGTCTCAAAAGAAAATAAATAAATAAATAAATAAATAAAAAGGGTTGGGGATGTGGTTTAGTGGTAAAGTGCTGGACATAAAACTCAGTTGGGTGTTGAAACAGAGAAAGTATCAACAATAACTCCAAGATTTCCAACCAAACTGAAAATTAATGGGTGAAAAATACTATATTTTCTTTTAAGAGTCACTGAGTTAGTGAGGCTAGTAGGGTAACTAATATTTTTTGTGTACATCCTCTGTACTATACAAGGTTACCTATATTATCCTATTTAATCTTCAAAACAGTGCTGTGAGGAGAGTAAGGCCATATTGATCTTAGCAAGGCTGAGGCTCAAGAGGTAAAGTAGCTTGTGTAAGGTAGCAGAGTCACTATTCAAAAAGAAATTGAAATACTGTATTCTTTGTATATTACCTTTGCAAAAAATCTACAACTGGAAGGGAGAAATTGAAATGGGAGAGTCAGGAAAAATCCACATAGTGGATTTTTAATGTCTAACTGATATTATCAAGAAAATAAATTTGTTTCTTTCTGTGACATATTATGGTACACAATAAAAATCTGCACAATATAATATAATAGTCTTGGAAACTCTAAAACATTGGGACAATTTCCTTTCCAGTGATCATTTCTGATGGACACAATGAATCCTTTCAATTAATGTTTCAGTAGAATTGTGCTGATATATGGTACATTCACAAATTAGATCCTAAGCTGTATTTTAGAAGTACAACTTGATTCATAATTTTCTTATATTTCTTACAATGCCACTCTGAGTCTGCATGGAAATGTAAACTATACCTTAACATCTGGGAGAGTAGTAATGTACCACAACCAGTGTTTCAAACATAATCACTCCCCTAAACAGACCTTTCTGCAAAAATAAGTTTATTCAGCACACAACTGATAGACCACAGATCTGCAGCTGAAATTATCAGTTGATGATATCATAATAAACACCATTACCATTGTTGTGTTCTGGCTGTTTCTCATTCAAGTTGTGTGTTTGAAATGGCTAGTAGTATTATCAGCTCTCCTAACCCAGAAAAAAAAAAATCACACTTCTATTTTCTGAATAACTTTCTTATGCCATAATAAATGAATTCTTTTGAATTCATCTGTGATCTTCTGAATACTATCTCCTAGCTGTGGCTTGGCTTTATCTCTACTCTGCTGTTTGCAGATAGCATTTTTTTTTGCTCTATGTTTCTAAACAGTTATAATTGCCCCCACCTATTCAGAAATCAAGGTTTTGCATTAATTAACGGTAACCTGTGAAATAACCCACTGATAAAACAAATGCATATGCATACATTTTCAGAAAAATAGTTTGAATTCTTTTCTGGAGAATCCAGAGTGGCAGACTGTCACTTCACAGACCTTTCTGATTTCCCCAAAATTGTAATAAAACCAGTTCATTGTTTCTCCAGGCTACTGAGCATCAAGCAATTTGTTTTCTGTGCTCATTCTGTCTGCTCCTGGCTTGCTCTCGTGTTTGTTGAAATCCTACAGCAGATTCCAGGATCTTTTATTTTTTTAAATAAACAATTACTACACCTTCCAATGTGGATATAATCAAAGGAGTGACCTAATTGTCCATCACAGATTTGGAACAGGCAGTTATTCTTCATAATGCCTCTAATTGAGGCTCAGGAAATCCATCTCACATGGGGACCCTTACCAAATGCATTATAAAAGAATTGTCTCCTTGGTCTAAACGGTGTCACCTCCAATGATTGAGTTTACAAGCTGGGAACATGGGAGTCACCCTTTATACCTTCTTCTTCCTTATGCCCATGTCCAACCAAGTCTATGTTCTGAGCCATTTACTTCTGTATGAATTCTGTCCTTTTATTTTCTTGAATTCATCAATTCTTCTCTTTTTCAACTGCCCCCCCTTCCTCTGCTATGACATTTCACAGTAGCCTCCTCACTGGTCTCACCCATACTCCCCTTCTTTTTTCTTTTCTTTACCTTACAATGAGTAGTATTTCCCAATTCACCAGTACATCAAGTGCACCCCAGGTTTAGCACCCTTTCATAGTTTTATTGTTTTAAGTGTAACACCCAAGTGACCTCCAAAGCTCTGCATGTTATACATGCCCCATATACTTCTCCAGATCATTTATTGATGTTCTCCTCTTATTTGGGAGGAAGAGGTACCCTCCGTCTAAACTTCTTCTCTTATGTCTTTTCTCTTGGTTATTTTCTTCTGCCTTCAGGTCTCAACTCAAGTGCTGATGCAGCATAGCCTTCCTGACCACCATACGCCCCTGCACCTGGGGTTTTCCTGGGTCTCTCCCTCCCTCCCTTTCTTCCTTCATTCCTTCCTTCCTTCTTCCTTCTTTACCTTTCACTTTCTTTCTCCCTTTCTCTTTCTCCCCTCCCCTCCCCTTTCTCCTCTCCTCTCCTCTCCTCTTCTCTTCTCTTCTCTTCTCTTCTCTTCTCTCTCTCTCTCTCTCTCTCTCTCTCTCTCTCTCTCTCTCTCACACACACACACACACATTAAAAGATATGCCCATCACCTTGTCAATTTGGGTGGTTTATCTGAAATTGACAAGTATAGTAGATAAAGAACAGACATGATGAAGTTGTATCTACTAAGATCTGAAGCTCATTTTACTTTTTGGCCACAGTATTTTCCACTGATTAGCAGGAATAATTGAGTGTAAATTTTTTAAAATATCAGTGACTATGTTTCACTACAAATCACTCATTAATTCCTGTTTGCTAAATTGTGGGGTTTTAATTTCGTATAACTGAGCATAGAAATTTCACCTTCATCTGGCTGTAACCAAAAGTATAACAAAGAAGAACATTCTACTAGGCATTGCAGGAAGAGATCTTCTCTAAGATTCCTTCCTACAGAACGATTAGAGAAATACAGACTGGTTTGGAGTAAATATTCTCAAGCTTGTATTCTGGTTTATGAGAAATTGTTTCTGCATCATTTCAGTTCATCAATACTTCTACCCCTTGACTTTGGCTAAAATATATACCAAGTTTTCCTTTGTCACAGCCATCTTTTCTTCTAAGTGCATGGAAGAGGAATATTATTTACAGAGTGGCCTTTACCATCCTGTGCACATCTGCTATCTTTAGCCCCTGTGTCCTTTGCCTAAGTACTAAACTCTCGTAGATTGTCCTTTGGAATGCTGGGAAGTGAGCAGTCCCATAGAAGTCCTCAAACAATGATCAGTGGGAGTTGATGCACACATGTCCACCTCCATCATGCCAAACTGACAAGCTACCCTGTCTCCAGAGTGCCTGGAAGGCTGAAACCTCAGTTGCCCACAGAGCTAGGTGCTTGACAATTTGCTTCCTCCCATCTCTTCCTTTCCCCTCCTCTACTTTTCCACTCTTCTATTTCCTGTGATCACCTACCATATAAATTGCTTCCTGTGAAATGCATTCCCTAACTCAGTCTCTGGGATCTTTTGCACAGATGTCCTTCTGATACATGGGAGAGTTTTAGGTAGGTGGATGGGTAGAAGAGACAAGAAAAGGAAGAGTAGAGAGAAGCATTTTGGGCTTCAGATTTCTCTGTAAAAGGGAATGACTTTGGGGAAAAGAGTCTGCTTCTGGGAGGAAACCCTGCCCAAGAGAGAAGGCTTTAGTGTTTGTGAAAGGGTGTCCTGGAAGTGATATTTGAGGCTTAAAGTCAGGTGTTTTAGACTGTAATATCTTACCAGTTATAAAATATTGAGTGATTTTATGCTGATTGGTGCAGAGCTTCTCCCCCAAAGCCCCAGAAGGCATGGCCAATTCGCTGGTCACCATTTTTTTCTTCCCATGATTCAGCAACCAAGGGTTAATACTTGCCAACAACACGGGGCTTTGAAGACACTCCTACAGTGTCTGTGGGCACCCTCTGACTGGAATAATCAGAGTGCCTGCTAGGAAAGTTGTTAAATACTTTTAATATTATTTATGGCTAATTTAGTAACCACTTGACCCAGATTTAAAATAGTGCTCTTCCTTTGATTATTATGCAAAGAAGACCTTTAATTTGCATTTTTTATCTCAGTCTCTGTGATCTTTTGCAAAGATGTCCTTCTGCTACCTGGGAGGTTTATAGGTAAGTGGGTGGGTAGTGGAGACAGGAGAATGAAGAATAGAGAGAACCTCCTCTCCTTGATGATGAACTTCTGGGCATTTCAATTTGAGCTGGCCCCATAGTTGAGCTTGTCCTGTATTGTAGCACCACTGTGTTCTTAACCAAAAGAATGCCTGCAAGGGCACCCTGCATTGGGCTTCCCTGATTGGTGCTTTTTGTTTTTTCTTGATTCAAAATGTTCTAGAGGAAAGAAATATAGAACCAAGAGTTACACACAGACACATTCCTTAATGGGTGTTTGAAGTTTCGGCCAGGGGTGTGTGGAAGCTTAGGTTCCGGGGCCGGTGCCAGCTACCAGGACCCACTACTTCACATTGCAACCTCTTGATATCAGACATTTCACATCCCATGCTCCCAACTTCCCATTCAAGTTTTGTAGCTGGAGAAGCTTTTTCATGCTGATTTCATGGTGATTCTGTGTTAATCACCTCAGGGAGTTATCAAGAATTCAGTAAAAGCTTGGATAACTGAACAAAGAACAGGTGTCCAAATAACAGCAATTCCTGGGCTGTACCCTTGATAGATTTGATGATGCCTAAAAACAGTCCGGTTAACATCCATAACTTCGTGACGAGTTATAACCTGGGTGTTGTTGCAAATGCCAATGTGTAGGCCACAGGTAAATCAGTTGTGAGAATCAGGGTGATTTTATGACCTGTATGTGTTTTATGGTTTTACGTGACACAGTAATCACAAAGTTCAAGAGGCACACTCTTACAAGTGTGAAACAGTCGATTTCAAGGTTACTTTTAGTTTCTGCTGTTGCAAGGCAGGATTAAGATACAGTTTCTCACTGTTCAGATTTGCTATTGAAGTTTTAGTGGAGTGTGGTGAGCCGTTCCTATAGACCGTGGCCGCCATTAGAAGATGGCGCCGGCTTCCACTGTGGCCTGTGATAAACAACTCCTAATATGGAGAATTGGCACGCAATCCCTTACCACCCTATGAGAGAGATCCACATGGCGGCTTAGGATTGGGCTGCTAGGATTGGGCTGCGGGAGGCTTTATTAGGCTGTGCTTGGGCGCTCGGCGGGGGGTCACTAGAAGATGATACTTGAATCAAGGCCTGAATAAACTGCTGAAAGAAGAATCCTGTGTCGTGTTTTTCCCTTGCCGGCGAGGGGTCGCGACAGTGGAGTGTCAAACTATTTGAGTTAGCAAGGGTCAGTAAATGATGTCATGGGTCTGAGTTACAAGGTGGAATCGTTTCTTAAAATACAGCAAGCATTTGGTGCCCAGAACTTTTAAGATCTACCAATTTCTCAGCTCTTGAAGTCTCTTTATCTTTAAAAAAACAAGATTCTTACTTCCTGTTTCTGACATTTGTACACACGTAGAGAAAAAGTTATCTTTAAAAACATAATGTTCCTATGGGTGACTTCTGATAGCATTTGGAGTTGGACCTTTTACAGGATCAAAAATCAAGTTTAAAAACTCAAGTAAGTGAATCCTAAAAAATATATATTTATATGTTATTGGAAGCTTTCAAAAAACTACTTTTTAACTACCAAAAGTTATGGAACCCTGTAATACTAAAATGGCTAAAACTTAAACACACACACACACACACACACACACACACACACAGAAGACCAAGTGTTGGCAAGATTGTAGAATAGCTGAAACTCATACAGGGGTGATATAAAATGGCATACATACTTTAGAAAGTTCTTTGGGAGTGTCTAAAACATTAAAATGTGTACATACCTATTGTATGGCCCAGTGATTCCATTCCTAGGTACTTATTCAAAAGTGATAAGATGTATATCCTTATAATGACTTATAAAAGAATATCCATAGTCACTTCATACATAGTAACCTCAAAGTGAAAGCAACCCAAATATCTACCAACTTGTAAACAAATAAACAAATTATGACATATTCATATAATACACCAAACTATCTACTTAGCTATAGACAGGAATGAATTGTTGATACATCCAACCTAATGGATGAGTCTCACAATCAGAATGTTTCTGAAGAAAACTGAAGAGACACAAATGAGAACATTCTCTACAATTCTACTCATTAATGTCAAGGACAGGCAAACACTCTTTAATGACAGAAGCCAGAACAGTAGTTGACTGTAGAGTGCAAGGGAACTGATTGGAAAACAGCACAAGGAGGGCTTTCTTGGCAGATGAAGTGTTTTATATCTTGGCCTGGGTGCTGTTTACATGGTCATATACAATTATCAAATTGCACTCATGGGTATGCTTAAGATTTGCATTGTCTGTATAAAAGTCATACCTCAATCAAGTGCTGTTAACATAAACAAAAGCTCTTTCCCAGCTTCTGAATTCCTGCTTGACAATATTAATATAATCAGTTGTTTTACTCCATTAGCTCAGAAGCTAAATTCAAATTTATTGTATGACAGGATCTTGTTCATGTGAAATCACTGGGGTATGTACACTTGTACTGAAGGAAATGTTCCAGACACTTGACACTTCCACCTTCAAGTGCCAAACCTTAAGAAAAAAGAAAAAAAAATTATCAAGGTTTGTGTGAAAAACAACACAAAAACAAAATTAAAAAATCCTTTATTTAGTAGAGTATCATAGTGGTGGTCTCTTCATATAAAATTGACCAAAAAAATTTTTTCACATATATTTAGTATTCTTTCAGGGTGGCTAGATAAATATTTTCTAAACAATGAGGTGTGTCATTCTTTAGAAAGATCTTCATCATGTGGAATATCCGACAATTCTCTTCACTTATGTCTTTCTCTAACTCTCTTGCTTAATAGTAACTTGGTGGTGGGAGGGGGTGGGTTGAGAAAATTGAAACACACAGCAGGAAGAACACATGGGTGTGATGGGAAGGTCAGATTTAAGAAAACTGAGGGGCATTCATAATAAGACCCATTAACTCTGAAGGAATTTGCAAATCCTGGGATTAACCTAGATGCTTTGCTTATTACTGGATAGATCTTTGACCATGTAGATACAAGGTGCCCAGGACATGGACAGACATTCATGCATGATTAAACTTCTCTTCATTTAAAAATCATTGCTGTGACCCAATATTTCTTTCATGCAATTTCTGAGGTCTAAAATGATTTTCAAAATTTCTTTCTGAAAATAATGTGCTTACTTTTATGGAATAGAGAAAATTGGCTCCATCTTTACCGATAAGAATTTTCTAGGTTGTCAGTGACTGAGTGGTTGGGGCAGACATGTAAATTATAGTCTGTTCTCCTCCAACTCAAACAATTTTCAGATGCTTTTGATGCAGCCCTGACAACCAAATAGCTCTTGTACCATTTATGATAAGAGCACACAACAGCATTCTACCCTGACATACACATTGGTCTCTACCTTATCATTAAAACTAATGTATCCACTGGCATTTTATTTGTCCTGTTTAAATGCCACATTTGATAAGAGTTAGAGCCAGAGATTCATAGAAAATAGATGGTGGTGCCTGACCCTTTCTGAAGGACATTTAAGACCAACCAAAAAGTACAAAGTGGGTTTAATCATTAAAACTTGAGCCCACCCCATGTTGACAGGTCTTACTCTGTGATGTGATGTTTTCCTCAGGCTTCCAGGTTGTATGAGGTGAGCTGAGTGGACCGGGGAAGGAGAGAGAGTATGTGCCTAGGTCATTTCAACTCTTTCACTACAAGGCTCAGATCATAGGTTTAGCATAATGGCCTTCTTTGCCATTTGAAATTGATTCAGTCCCATTAGGGATATAGGGTTTGGGGCCTGGGAGTGTACCTTAGTGTAGAGCACTTGCCTCCCATGGACAAAGCCCTAAGTTTGATCCCCAGCACCTCAGGAAACATTGAAGAAAAGGATATAGGGTTGTATGTCCTAGTAGGATGAGGGTTGGTTGCCAAGTCAGCCAAAATGGCAGAGGTGAAACCTCCAAGGGCACATTCCTCCGCCACAACACTGATAAAACAAGCAAAAACTGGTAAAACCAACCTATGTCAAAAGTCTGGAAAATAGTTAAAGATTTAAGATATCTAAGCAAATACTGAACTTCCCCCATTCCCCCAAAAAGTGATTTTAAAGTGGTAGTAGAGTTCTGTGATCTTTTAACCTACCATTGCCATACCCCGCTCCTCAGCATGGCATCAGACTTTAAGATGGCAGCCTATATTCCTACCATGGATACCTGGTTCTAGAAAGAGCAGACTAGACCTTATTACCAAGGAATTCTGATGGCTTGTTTTGACTTGTCTGGGAGTTCCCTAAAGGAATGACAAAAGTTACTTGCCTTTGTTATTCCTAACACAAATCTTTCAGGGAAGAAAGTAGCCATATAGAATACATTCCTAAAAAACACTGAGAGGCAAATGAATAAGATGCTGCCACCAACAGCAAAAGATGACAATTGGTATAAACATTAGACATGCCTAAATCCTGAAAGAAAAGTCTGGGGAGAGAATTTCTTTGGAGGATAGGGCTTTGAAAAATAACTTTTATAATTGGGAATCTAAAAAGTTATACATAATCCCAGGATAGGGCTCATGGTCTGAAAAGATTTTTGGAAGACTAAGTTTTACTTCCAGTTTAAGAATGTAGGCCTCCATGTTAGCAGGAAGTGAAGGCTAAGGCAGAATAGTAAATAACCAAGTTAAGCATTGAAAAAATACCCAGCACACATCCAGGCTACAAAGACCAGATGAGGGGGGTGTGTGTGTGTTTGTGTGTGGCTGTGTGTGTTTGCGCGCGTGCGCGCACGGACTCATGTGTTAGCTCCAAGTATTTAAAGAAATCTCTGTCAAACCACTAACTAAAACAGAGTTACCCCATACAGACCACAAAAACATACCATAAAAAATACAACCTTATAAAAATTGTCTAGAAAAAATAAATGAAGGACTGAACAGACATTTCCTCAAAGAAGATATCCACGTCGACAAAAAAACACATGAAACAATTCATATTACTAATTGTTAGGGAAGGGAAAATTAAAACCACTAAGACACTTCATACCCATTAAAATGGCTATTACTAAAATATATATATATATATATATATATATATATATATATATGTATATATATATGTATATATATATGTATATATATATATGTGTATATATATATATATATATATATGTGTATATATATATATATATATATATATATATATATATATATATACACACACACACACACACACACACACACACACATATACTAGGCTAGGTGTGGTGGTGCACATCTATAATCCTAGCTACTGAGGAGACTAAAGCAGGAGGATTACAAATTCAAGGACAGAATAGTCAACTTAGGGAGATCCTGTCTCAAAATAAAATTTATTAAAAGACTGGGAAACATCTTAGTAGTAGAGAGCTTGCCTAGTATTTATAAGGCCCTAGGATCAATACCCAGTACACAAGTAATAGTAATAATTAATAACAACAAAAACAATAATAATCACCATGAAAATAACACAGAACAATGTTGGTGAGGATGGGAAGTAAGTTGGAAACCTTTGCCTTTCTGGTGGGTAGGTGAAATGTTGCATCTGCCATGTAAAATAATATTGGGTTTTTTCAAATGTTTAAACAAAAATTATTTAGTAACACAGTAAGTCGACTCCGGAGTATATGATTAAAGTAAAAGACTCATATATTTTTACACCCATGTACATAGCAGCGTTTTTCACAATAATCATCAAAAAGCAGAAGTAACCCAAATGTCTATCAAAGGATGAATAGAAAAATAAAATGTGGTATGCACATACAATGGACTATTATTCAGCCTTAAAAAGGCAAGAAATTCTTACTTATGTTGCAACGTAGATGAACTTCTAAAATATACTGAGTTAGGTGAGCCAGAAACAAAAAGACAGATATTTTTGTGATTCCATTTATTGGAATTCATAGAGAGAAAGAAAATGGCAGTTTCCAGTTAGAGAGAATAGGGTTTAATGAGTACAGAGTTTCAGTTTTTAAGATGAAAATATTACATGTGGGGATGGTGGTAATTATTGTACAACACATCATAGAGACAATTAAAATGGTCAAAATAGTAATATTTCTGTTATTTATCTTTGACCACAATAAAAAAGAAAGTTTAAAAAAATGAGTAAACAACTTTAATTTCACAGCAGATAGAAAAAACAAACCCTGAGAGTGGGAAGAATCTGATTTCTATAGTTACCACATGATAAACTGCAAAATGTCTAGTTTTTACCAAAAAATAAAAAATTAAGAGGTGTGAAAATAAACCAGAAAATCTGACCCATTTGCAAGAAAGAAGAGAAAATAACAGAAACTCTCCTTGAGGAAGCACAGACATTGAAGGTAACAGCTGAAACTGTAAATCAACTCCTAAATATGCTCAAAGAGATAAAGGAAACCATAGACAAAAATGGAAGGGCACCAGGAAAATGATGTCCTTCTGGTAGATAGAGTTAAACTATGCCAGGGGAGAATGGGTGATTTAGCAGAGTATGGAAGAAATTATCAGGGTCCCATCTAGAGGACAGAGGATGGAAAAACGATCATAGGTAGATGACCTGAGAGTTGGCAAGGACTGATTCAGATACAGTACTGAATAACATGAGTAGAGAAGATTACTATAGTAGTACATGCTTGTAATCCCAGCTACTTGGGAGGCTGAGACAGGAGGTTGGCGGGTTCAGGGCCAGCTTGAGCAATTTAGAGAGATCCTGTCTCAAAATAAAATAAAAGTCTTCTGGATGTAGCACGGTGGTGGTAAAGTGCCTGTCTAGCATGTATAAGGACCTGAGTTTAAACCTCAGAACTTCAGGCACAAGTGCGCGCGCACACACACACACACACACACACACACAGAAAAAGGTAGGAAGGTACTACTACTCATTTATCTTTGACTTGGAGTTTATGTGCCTGCTTCACAATTTTGTTATGGTTAGTGAATATATCTTCAAGCTTAATGGAATGGAACTAGATAACTATTTTCTATCCTAAAATTTGCGATACTGAATTTAGAATATACCATAATTATGGTTTGTGTAAATAACATTTGTAACTGGAGCATGGGGTGTCATAAAAATCAGGACTTCTCTCCTGGTGCTAGGTTCTAAGGCAACTGGGAAGTGAGCAACCAGTTAAATCAGATGGATGCCATGTCCTAAGCATTGGAGGTTTGAAATTCATTTTGTGGAACATTTCAAACAGAATTCCAAGAATCCATTTCTAGTCTGTCTTGATATATCACAATGAAAGAATTGCTATGGATTAATTCTAAATAAAAGGTTTGGGTTTTTTTTGTTTGTTTGTTTTTTGTTTGTTTGTTTGTTTTTGTTTTTTTTTTTTTTTGTAATTAGCCCCCTCCTTGTTACCTTTCCTCATTTGTGTTGAACACATTTGTTTAGTTGCCTCAATTTGCAGAAGGATTAAATTTCATTAACAGATGTAATTAGAAAATGCAGTTTATAGACTAGAACTGCTTTATACCCTAACCTAATCAACATGCAGATGATCAATGTAATTGATTTTAAAGAAAGTTAAGCCGACATTAATAGTGCTTTTTTTTCCCCATAAAATTAACAACATTCACTGCAGTCAACAGGTATAGACATAGGTCTAGTTCCCTCCTTCCCCTCACCTAGAGGAAGAGCTAGGTCCATAATTCTCCCTGGAATTAGTGGGAATGAAGACCAGCCACATGTGCTTGCCTTTTTCCTTTTAGTAAGTCTTTCCTTGGATGAATAAAGATAGTAGAGAGGGAGAGATTTTGGTCAAGTTCCCTAATCTGCTTAGGCACACTCTAGAACTAAATATAGAAGGGCTGCCTGGGTGAGAAGCCGAAATTAAGACTCACTCCTGAACATATCTTACTCACATTTTGAACACTTTACAGCAGTAGTTCTCAGCCTGGGCCACACATTGGAATCACTTGGAGTGTCATAAACATTCTAATGGCCATGCCCCACTCTAGGATTCTGATACAAGTGGGCTGGGATGCAAACTGGCCCCTAAGAGTGTGCAAAGCTGCTCAGTGATCCTACTGTATGGCCATGACTGAAAGCTGTACAGTGAGTTAGAAGTATCTTACTTTGGGCCAGGTAATGCAAGGATGTACTTGGGGACTTAAGGAAAGAGGAGGGCAGCTGTTCTTCCCCAACGCAAGTTGTCTATTCCAGTAGTACCTGTGCAAAGCAATCATATTTGCTCTGGCAACATGCTAAAAATCAATGTTTGTATGAAACTAGGCTTCCTAACAGAATGGCTTGCAGTCTTTCAGCCAACCAATGCACTGACTCTCATATGGACTTAATGGACTTTTGTTCAATGAATGATATTTTTAATAAGCACAATTCCAATTTAAATGTAGCCAACTGAAATCTTAAATAGTGCAACACTGTGACTTCACATGGGGACAATCTTTTAACATGACTAATACCTGAAATGAAGTAATTGCTAAAATATTTCTAATCTCAAACTACTACCTTTGGATAAACCTTTGGTAAGACTTTAAGGGATGTACTATTTTTAGTAACTAGAGCAAATTCTAAAACAGTAAAAGCACATAATGGATGTCTGGCTTTTGAAGTAAGCAGCCTCCCATGTGTTATGAAGTACATGTGGCTGATCAATCTGTAGATCCTTAATATTATTTCTTCTGTCATTTGCATGAAATTGCACCTTCTTGGTGGTTTATTCAGTGTAACCTTGGAAACTTATAATGTGTAGACCTATAAGATGAGACTGAGAGCCAAATAGAAAAAGTATACTTATTATGCTAAATCAAAGATTAGGCAGGTATCCAATTTGTAAATCCAAGGACAAGAAGTCCTTGTTTGAAATTGTCAAACACTGCTTGCATTCATACAACAAACTAAAAAAGTTCACTTAAGAATTGGAAGCAAAAGATTGATTTTTTTAAAAAAATGATGTGGGGGGTTGTGTAGCTTTACCAATTGGGGAAAAAATAACAACAACAGAGAAATAAATCAATTAAGTGAAAAGTTCTCATTTGAAAAAGGTTAGTTCCCTGGATGATTGTCTCCCTACTCCCACCTCTCAATTTCCTGTTGTAGCGTTTCATTTCATTGTCTAAGCTTAAGAGGAAGTGAGAGGGTGAAGGCCAGCTGATGCAGTCCATAGAGCCTTCTCTCCTGAGCACCAAGCAAGGTGGAGAAGGCTGGAAAATAAAGAGAAAAAAATAACGGTATTTTAGCTCAACCAATAGCATGTTTTGTTGTTGTTGTTTTTTTTTTTAATTAGAGCTTTATAGTTATACATAGTAATTAAGTTCATCTGTACAAACTCATCCATGCCTGGAATTCCATTTCAGTCATGATCATCCCCTACTTTTCCCTCCTCTTTCCCCTCTCTTCCGCCTTCCACTCTCCCATTCTCCTTCCTCTACTGTACTAGACTGCCTTTTGTTGGACTACTTATTTGTATTTCATTATCAACCAATAAATAGCTTTTATTTCCTTTTCCCAGCCATATAACCAGCCAGAAGACTGAGTTTGGCTAATTTCTGTTCAGTAAGATATTAGCAAAAGTGGTAAGGTAGATTTTTTTCCAAGAAGCTATAGACATCTGGGACCTGTGCTTTCTCTTCCCTCCCTTACCCTTCTTGATATCTGTAATGCAGCAACAGAAATTGGAGCTCCAGCTGCCCTTTTGGACCATGAAGCAACCTTGCAGTTGGAAGTATTTGCTAAGAATGTGGGAGTAGAAATTTACAGGAAGCTTAAGACTCAAGTGATGGAAGCCACCACACCAGCCCTGGATTCCTACTCTGGACTTGTTTCCTATATTAGTCAGATTTTTTTGTCACAGTGACCAAAATAACTGACAAGAACAACTTAGAGAAGAAAAAGTTCCATAGTTTCAGAGATTTAGTCCATGGTAAGCTGACTCCACTACTCTGGCCAAGATGAGGAAGAACATCATGGTTAATGGGCATGGTCGAGAGAAGCTGCTCCACTCAAGGTGACCAAAAAGCAGAGAGGGCAAGGAGAAGGGGTCTCAGGGAAGATGAACCCTTCCAGAGTATACCCTCAGTAGCCTACCTCTTTCCAGTCATGCCCCACCAGTCTACAGTTGCCACTCAGTTAATCTTTTCAAATTATTATCCATCAAATGGATTAATCCACCTATTAGGCTACATCTCGGGTAATCTAATCATTTCACCAGCATTCCTGCATTGATACAAGAGCCTTGTGGAGGCACTTCATAACCAAACCATAACATTTTCTTGTGAAAGAAAATTAATCTTTATGTATTAAAAAGTCAGTAGTTAAAAAGTTTCATCTGATTATGTATTTGCAATCAATTATATAAAGTATGATCTATGTATTTTTAAATTATTACTTTTAACTTTTTTAATTTAGCCCTAAGCAGCCACCTATTTTGTAAGTTCACAGAATGTATCTAACTACTTACATTGGGCTACAATCTGCTTATGAGCTGTACCCAGTTGAGTTATAACTGTGCCATGTCAAGAAGGAATGCTGCCTAGTGTATCAAGTGAATGGATGGGTGAAACATCCTAAATTATGTTGGTTTTTAGCATGTGAACCAAGTGCACACCTTATCAAAAGGTTAATGATTTCTTCTAAACATGACAACCGATATTCTAACACCTTCAAAGTCAAAGAGAGCTGGGAAATAATGTGTGACTTATCCTCGGGAATGTGAAAGACAACATTTCTTAAAAAATGCATGAATATGAATGAGATGATGATCATTATTTGCATATGGCCAAATAAACATAACATTTGTGTTGGGCACCTTTTAAGCAGTTAGATTTTCCATGGAATCTATTTCAGCTTTGTTTTGCTTGCTTGGTAATCAGAGGACTGAATTTAATAAATAGACGTTATTGAATTTCCCTGGAATGTTCCTAGTGATATAACATAAATTTAGTGAACAATTGGTTATGATACATGGCCATTCATCTATAGGACCTATTGGTGAGGAAGGCAGTTTTAGATTTCTGGACCTCAACTACATAGCTGTAGCTATCTTGTGAATATGTCACTTAAAAAAAAAAACAACTAACTATATATTTATAAAATGCAATTCTTTCTGCTTATACTATGTTGACACCATCACATTGCTAGTGTCATTTTTAAACGGGGGGTTCCTCCCATCAGTGTGTATTTGACAACTTAGAACTGTAGGGTGGGAGAAGAAAAATAACAGAACCTGTAATTCTGGCTCCGGGTCAGTTAGCTGGACATCTTGATCAGATTACATCTAGTTTTTTTCTCCACTTGGGCCCTATTGACATTTTGAACCATTGTGTGATGTTGATGTGGGCACTGGTTCCAAAAATATTGGAAAGGAGAAGTACTTTCAAGCACCTGAAAAGCTATCTCCAGGGTAGCATCTTGATTTCTATGTTCCTGATTGTGAGCTCCAGGGCAGATGGGCCAACTTTGGGAGCAATGCAAAGTTTGGGAAAGATGTTGAAGTGAAAAGGGGAAGGATGTTAAAATGACATAGGTCATTCCAATATACATTTGTGGTGATTTGTTATCATTTCTTTTTATGTCGTGAACACTTTTTACTCAAATTACATTCACAGTTTGTAGCCTAAATTTTCCAGACATCTAAGTTTCCACTTCATTTTTCCCTTGTAGACAGACTGACACATGAGGACACAATGTTCAGAAATTTAGTGTTCTACAGCAACTTGAAGATCTTGGTATAAAATCTCTCTAAATTGTGATGGGAAGTCTTCCTTCCAAATTGCAAACATTTTGATTGACCATCATGATGCCCATAAAACTAACTTTACTGGCATACATCAGAAACTACTATGTGGTACTTTAAAGTGGGCTGGTAATAACCACTATTAGAAGGTGGTATGTTCCTAATCTGCTTAAAAGCAAGCAATGTCAAAATGTCTATTTGAAGTTGTTAAAAATTTTAAAGCCATTATTTAGAAGTTGTGACTTAGCAACCAAAGCTGTGTCTTTGAAGTAAATTTATACTTTAAAGGGAATTTATAATCAGTTGAGTTTTTGAGTCTCCTACCCTAGTGAAAAATCTGAAGTCAGAAGTCCTAAAATGCAATATTTTGAAAGGGCATGTTTGTGCACCTATGATATTGTTTTAGCAACAAACAATCTTTTAAAATAAGAAATTCTTGTTTTGTTATTAATTTTTAAAACTAGAGATTGGGTTGCTATAGTTTGGATCTGAAATATCCTCCAAGGGTCCATATGTTAAAAGTTCTGGTCATGACCCTGCCGCATTAGTGGGAGATGGTGGAACTTGCAAAGGTGGGGCCTAATGGAAAGAAGTTGGGTCACTGGAGATATGCCCTTGAAGAGGTACGACTCTTTTGCTTCCCAGATGCCATAATTTGAGCAGCCTCCTCTGTCCAATGCTCCTCACCATGATACACTGTGCTTCCACAGGCCAAAGGCAATATGGCCAAGCAACCATGAGCTAAAACCTCTGACCTAATATGCCAAAATGACCCTTTCCTCCTTATAAGATGATTTATCTCAAGTATTTATTATAGCAACTGAAAGCTGACTAACATCAGGTATGCTTGGAAAACAACATATTCATGCCATTTATGAAACACCATTTGAACTCCAAGTGAACTTCAAACACCTCAAGCCACATGTGTGCTGACTAGAGGATACCATGGTTTAGTTTGTGGAAATTTTTAAAATATGAGAAATTCCCATTACTCTTCACATTTTACCTCTGAGGATTTTCTAGCCAAGGTTCTATTTGAACCGAGGTCAAAAATCAGTTACTGTGTGGGCTTTTCTGAAGGGATAAATTTAATAAAAAGGCCTAGTTATTGTAGCATATGCTGATTTCCTTTCAAAAGATCTCCTTAAAGCATGATGATTAAAGCCTAAGGAGAAACAAATTTGTACTTTTTAAAGGTTTTAAGAAGTACCCTGTGGCAGGAGTGAGAAACCAAAAAAAAAAAAAAAAAAAAAACAAAGTTCTGAAGCCCCGTAATGAATAAATACTCTTTTTTAGCCTACAAGTCACAAAACATCAGTTATTTTTTCTTCTTTCTTGTTTAAAGACCAGTGGGCATTATATAAAATATTCTTGTTTATTCCCAGAGAAAAGTAAACTGCTTTATTTTGAAAAAAGTTTTTTTTAGTGTACAGTAGAGAAGATTTCAAATGTTCAGTATGTATTTTTAAAAGTCTAAGATCCCAACTTATAGTAACTCTCAGTGGATGAGTGTCTTCATTTGAATTCCCCAGAGGTAGTGTCTGAGAGGAGTTTGGAGTATGAAGAGTTTATTTGGGTGATGATTTCAATAGCACAAATTTGGGGTAAGGAAAACAGAGAGACAGGAAGGTAGCTGAGTTATGAGTTAATAAGCAAGTTACACTATGGGCAACTGGAACCTAATTCCATTGAAGTATTTTGAATACAGTATGGAGTGCATACCTTATTAGTGCTCCATATGAGTGGCAAGGGAGTTGAAATATTTATCCACCAACTCCTATTAGTCTTTAATACATGTATCCATCTGGTTTGTAAAGAAGAGCATTTCATTCAACCACGTTCTGTTTATTCCTTACTTGGCTGTACTGGATACCACCAAAAATATAGAGAGTTTCAATTCTTTGCATTGAAGTCATTGGTCTGAGTCCATGGGAACAATGAAACCCTGGGAAAATATTACCAAGATGCTGACTATGTCTTCTACAGTGAAAAACTGACTATAAAATCCAACTATATGGTCAACCAATAATTCCCCTAAATAGCAATAGTAAAATACATATGAGATTATCTAAACCCATAGCAGTCAGAGAAATGCAAATTAAAGCATAGCAAATTTATTATCAAGTTTTCATAAAAAATAAATTGCTATCAAATTTTTTATAAAATTGCAGTAAAGCATAACATGGGCAGGGTATTGATGGAATTAAATTAGAATCATTTTTAAAAGCAATTTGGCATTGTATTTCAATAGCTCACACAATTTACACTCACTTTGACCTGATGATTAGATTTCTATGAAATAAGAATATAATAAATGAAAGAAAACATGAGGAAAATGATAATCCTGGATAGCCAGAAAACAGGGGAATTGTTAAGTAAATTATGCTATATCAGCACTGTTTGTTTATGTAAGCAACAAGATTGTGGTTGTGAAAAACATATTAGCATGAAAATAAATGTTCATACTGTAACAATAAGTAGATAAAATGATGCACATGAATTCTAGTTACAACTGTCTCATTTTTTAACAATATTAAAAACTACTAAAAGAAAACACACCCCAGCACAGTGATTGAAATTTACTGATAGTGTCAATTACAATGTTTTACTTGCAAGTAGCAGAAAATCCAGCTCCTATTGGTTTAAACAATGAAACTCATTTCCTGTGTAACAGGAAAGACCAGCAGTAGTTTCCAGTTTGATCCATCCAGCAATTCAATGAGGTCTTAAGGGTCTTGTGTTTTCTTTCTCTACTCTTTCTTTGAAAGTCTGTTTCACTCTAAAGCAGGCTGTCCTCTTCCTTGTCATTTTGATGCTAACAGAACTAGAAAACCAGTTGCTGCCTTGATCACACTAAGGGTCAACAATGAGTGCTTCTGTCCCTCATCAGTGAACAAAATCCCAAAGTTAATTTTTATGAACTGGGCTCCATGTCCATTATTAAACCAAGAAATATTGTGTGGGGATAAAATTGGCTATAAACTGATGAAGACACCATTAGAGTCAATTCCATACTAAATCTGCTGCACAGAAAGAGAGACACAGAACAGGTACCAAGGAAGCGATGCCAGTATCTACTATAATACATGAATATATGTATATATGTGTTTTTGCATGTGTTTATATGTACAGATACATACATACACATACCTCATGAGAGGAAATGTACCCAAACTTACAAAGCTGATTTATTTTGTCATTTAAATTCTTCAGGCAGCAGAATACAACAGACACTAGTATGGCAGTATGTATAAACGTGGATGTATAACCAATGTGATCCTGCAATCTGTACATGTAGAAAAATGAGAATTCATACCCACCTCGAATCAAATGTATGAAATATGATATGTCAAGATCATTGTAATGTTTTGAGCAACCAATAAAAAAAATTCTTCAGTCACACAAACTTATAAAGTACCTATTATAGACACTATTCTAGGCAATTCAGACACAATATTAAATGAGACAGATCCCTTATCTGATGGAGCTGACATCCAGTGGAAAAAGGAAAACAATAAACACCCAAATGAATAAACACACACACACACACACACACACCAAAAAAAAAAAAAACTGATATGAAGGAACTAAAATCCAGACGCCAGTTAGAGGAATGGGATGTGTCTTGGCTTGGGGGAGTTTTTAGAGAGGTAATCTTTGAGGAAGAAACATTTCAGCTGGGAGCCTATGAAAAGAAGAGCCGCTCAGGCAAAAAAAAAAAAAAAAAAAAAAAGAAAGATTAGGGTACAGAGCACAAGAAAATAAAACCCATTAGGATGAAAGGGATAAAGGTACAGCAATGCTGAGATTTGGGAGAAATCACCAGAAATCCTGTAGGGCAGAGATATGGTGTATGAAAAAGAGAGTGGAATGAGAGGAGTTTGGAGTTATATGTAGATGCCAGATCCTGTAGAACTCTGGAAACTATGCTAAGAAACTGGGTTTTATACAAAGAGCAAAGGGTTTCATTGGAGGATAGTTTGTAGAGAAGGGAAGACGCCTGTTTATGTCTCTAAAATATTTCTTTAAATTCTGTTCATGAAATGCACTGTGGATCGACAACGGGGAATCCCGTCAAGAGGAGTAACAGATGGTGGCGAGTTAAAATAAGGAGTAATAGCTGCAGAGGAGGGGACAGATTGGGAATGGACTTTGTGGTGGTAATGTCTTATGTGGTATGGATGGAGAAAATACAGGAAGCTGTCAAAAAAAAAAAAAAAAGTAAAGACTAACTCTCACATTTTTTACTTGAGCAACTGCTAGAGTCACAGGCTGTGACTAAGATGAGAAAGACCAGGGAAGAAGATTTGGAAAAAAAAAAACAATACACAGACAAAGGAGAATTAAGAAATTGAAATTTGAGATGTTTGTTCGTCATTTATGCAGGCCCAGTTTCTTATTTTGTGTCCCAGTACGAAAATGAAAATGAGGGGTCCCTTTTCCAAGGGCAGAGAGGAAAAGTGACATAAAAGTTACTAAACTCTAAAGTTTGTTTCTTTGCTCTATGGTCTCTCTCTTCACTTGTCAAGGAGTTTTTAAAATTTACTATTTCACGTCACTCTAAGTAAAAAAAAAAATGAAATTTTATATCATCAGCATGTTCTTTTTTTACCGTTTATTCTTATAAATTGCAATTCTAAAGCAAATAGAAAAGCATTTAAGTTGTATGCTAAATCACCAAAGTACACAATTCCTATTTTATAGATTGTGCCTGCCTGTGTATTTTCTGCTTACCAAGATAGAAGAAATGCTGAAAAAAACTAACTGTATTTGTTTCCATTTTGCTTCTTGAGACATGCACATTTTATCAATACTTGCTACCTTCTGCTTCTTCTTAAGGCAGAACTGAAAAAAAAAAAAAGAAATCACTCATTGCCCCATCATTTCCATTTTTCCATGTCATCATTTTAGTGTTATGGTTGACTAGTATAGGAACATGACACACATAAGATTGGGCTTACTGAATGCTATAACCTTCTTTCTGCTTTTGAGGCAAGTTCTGAGTCTAATGGAAAATGTGGCTTTCAGAACTGCACGGTGTGGCCTTGAACTCTCAAGCCTTATGGATCCATGGAAATCTGTGCCCCTGAGCATTGCGAGATGCTGTATGTCACAAGCAGCCAGAAAAAGTGGGTGTGCATTTTGCACATACCTCCTCTGCTCCAGTGCTTTCTCCATTGACCCATCAGACGTCAGTGACAAAAACAGGTGTTCAAAGACAAATTGAGAATTTTAGAACAGTGACTCCAGAACATTAAACCAAACGTGAGTATGGGCCTCAGTGTGGCTGAACAAGTTTCACAGTTGTGAAGCTGACTCTGTATTCATGTGAAAATGTGTAGTAAATAGATATTGGAGTCTGGATTTCTAAGGAAAGTTCTCGCCCTAACCTGGAGATATAGACTTAGGAAATATTTGTACTTATGTATAAAATATTTTAGGCCACAGACAGGATGAGAGCACTTGACAGTTAGGAGATGGAGGAAGTGACTCCAAAAAAAGAGCCCTGAGCACTTGAGCAAAAATAACATGAGATGGACCAGCAAAGGTGTATCCAGAAGAAAAGGCCAGTTTCATAGAAGGAAAACTGGAATTCAAAATCCTAAAAACTATATGAAGACAATATTTAAAATAGAGGAGCTACAAGGCACCAGGTTCAATCCACATCACAGGCAGGACTGAAAAAAATTTCAAAAAATTTTAAAAATAATTAAATGTAATAGAGGGGCAAGGTCACTTTCATTGAAAGTTTCTGAGCAGTCAAGCAAGATAAGAACAGAATGTCCTCTTTCAATGCTGACAATGGAGATATGAAGGTCATTAGTGACTTGATGTTAACAGTCTCTCTAGAGAAGTAGGAACGGCATTTGCATGAATGTTCAGAAGTGAAAAAACCAGAAAGCACTATTGACAGCTTTTTCTAGAACTTTTGGTAGGAAAAACAGCAAAGAAATAGGGGCTGTCTTTGCAGAAGACTATGATATCCAAGAAGTGATATTGACAGCTATGTAGTAATTCACTTTAGTGCTCTGTAGAATGCTATTCTCTGAACCTATCATAAGCTTTATTTGTCTTTTCTAAATTTTTGGACACTAGGACTGTACCTAAAGATTTTTTTACATTTTTACGCCATACTTTTATGACTGTGCCTATATATGTTTATCTCTATTCTCCAAACTTGTTTGTCCATTGACCCTCCGAGCTGCAGGGACAAGACTGTTCACTTGTTCACTTGTTCTCATTCTAATTCATGTAGCCAAATGACCTTTCCAACCCCTCTGCAAAAATCTCAAGTTCTAAATGGCCTCACTTTGGGTTTCACTTTGATGTCTGCACATCAAGATTTACTTACTCTAAGCTCTCCAAGGCATAAGAGCTTTATTTTTTTCCTTCTTCTTTTTGTTTGTTGTTTTTCTCTGAACAGGACTCTGGAGTATCAATGGGTGATTATAGTGATAGTTTCCTTCATGGATTTCAGTCCAAGATCAAATGAAAACAAAACAAAGCTCCAAGAATTCCATGCCTCTTTAAGCCAGTTATTTCAGAGTAAATTGAACATTTACATTGTTGCAGTTGGTGGCTAATGGACGTCATTCCATGGGCAAAAGAGGAATAAGATAAATGTAGATCTCTTTAGAATTTCCTTTAAGACTTTATTTTTAAAAGTCTGATTCATGTTTGAAGCATATAATTAGATCTCAGAGGTTTCAGAAATCAGTTTATACAACAAAAGAATCAGAACCAGAGAACAATCTTTTTTTAAATGCTTAGGTTAAGAATATGGTTTATTAGGATCATATAAAATTTTAGAATTTCTTAAGAAAGAAAAACAAAACTAACAAGTTATTATTATTCCTATTCATAATCATTTTTTTCCACCAAAAAGCAGTTAATAGAGGAAGATAAACTTAGTTTGGGTTTTCCAGATGTTGGTTCCAAGTTAAGGCTTTAAATGAAAATAATTTATTTTGGGGAGTTCCCAGGAAATGGTGTCCAAGGTATGCAGAAGTGGGATAGGAAAGAGCTGTAGCCAGTGAAGAGTATGTTACAAATCAGTCACTATTGTGGGCAGCCAGAGTCAATCACACCAGAAACTGGGAGGCAGGATCAATATAAGCCTTAGAGTTTCCCTGCCTGAGGTTCAAGGGAGATTGGGTTTTTATCCAGCAGCTGTTTTAGTCATTGGTTGAGGTCTATTTCTGAGAGGCATCAAATGTGTGATGCTTCCAGTCTGCTAGGCACTGAGCAGGCTCTGCCAGCAGAAAAATCACCCCTGCCAAAAATATACAGAGGCTGTGGTTAGAAATCAAGTCCAAATGCAATAAAATAAAAGAATGACATGACCATAGAACCCAGAGAAGCTTGGGAGTGAGGGAAGAGAAGTCACCATAATAATTAAAACAAAGCTCCTCCAGGAATTTTATCTGATACTATTGCAAATGAGGACCACCCACAGCTCTTTCAGAAAATGTCATGAAGTGCAACCCATTGATTAGCTTATAAGGATGTGGAGGCACAGTGACATTTAGTGACTTGCTCAAGGACACACAAATGTAGTAGAGGAATTAAGCATCCTGACATATTAATATGTGAGTTTCATGAATATCAATAAAATGCATCTTTAAATATTTAGATGGAGAGGAATAAAATAGACATCTCAGACATTCAAGCAAATCATTTCAAAATTTTCCACAACCAGTCTCAGAAACAGACAAGGACATGAGGCTAAAGAGCATTAGATTCAAATGGTTTTCCCTTTGCTATGAAAGTTTACAGTTCCCATAAAATGTCTGGATAAACAGGGTCCATGTGACTCTCAAATTTTCTTCTTTGACTCCCACATAAATTTAGCAAAGGAGAGTCACAGAAAGTGGATAGAGCCTTCCTTTTGTTCTTCACATTAAGCCAGAATCAAGCAGTGACCCTTTCGGTAAATAAGTTTGATTCAGTAAGTAGGAAACCTATTGGCTGTTTCTCAGCTCATCCAAGAGTTCTAACCAAGGGTTTCTGATAGATCAGACTTGTTTGCATGGCAAGGTCGGATCAGAAATCAGTGTGGAATTCTAACCTGAAACAACCTGATTTGATTTCCCTTTGGCCCAACACCCTACAAGAGTCCATATCCACCTTATATCCAGGATTGTAACTATGATTCTTGTTTTCAGTATTGAGCATTCAAGTATATATTAGTCATAATTTGATCAATCAAATAAAGTAAGTATATAAAGTTCCTTTGTCAAGAAATTCAGCCTTCCAATATTTGTATATTATTAAAGTCATAAATACTAATGACTAAAGGATAACATACAGTAAAAAGTGATTATTGAGTTGTGTTTTAATTATTATGGTGACCCACTTCCCCCACTCTCAAGCTTCTCTTCATTCTATAGTCTTGTCATCCTTTTATTTTTATTGCATTTGGACTTGACTTCAGTAAAAAATGATGGCACTTTATGATCTTCACACATATTCACATATATTCAAATAAAGTGCTTTAAGCACTTTTTAAAATTGCTTAGAAAATACAATTTCTAAAAACCAAAAAGAAAACATGATCTTTAATTTTGTAAATTACTTCCCAGGTGACCAAATTAATAATTGAAGATGATCTTCTGATAATTGGTGAGCATTTCTGCCTAATTTTCAATAGAAGTAGTAGTTTAGCCTCTCCTCCTAAAGCACTTAACCTGATTTCTTATCTTAATAAAGAAAAGCTACTGAGGAGTTCAGAGACTGCTGTGCCATTAGAGGTATTCCTAAGAGCTCATCTTTGTTACTGATGAAATTTCTACAATCTGGAATGAACAAACTGTAAAACAATAAATAAGAGACGATGAAGAAGGAAGGAATGCTCTGTGACCAGATATTCCTAACTCTAAATACAGTTAAAGAATCCCTCTTCGATGTGTTTTAGCAAGAAGTTTAGAGATAACACTTCACACTGACTTACTTCTAGATGATACTTCCAGATAATAGTTTAAATTTATTACCTTCAGTTTTTAATATAAATACACATATATGTGTGTATGTACTTCTATTAAAAAGTACATATACACATGTGTATACACACATATATGCACATATATACATTGACACAATTGCTAAAAATGCAAGCTCGTATTAAATATATTTGTCAAATAGATATCTTATAAAGAAGCAGAATACAATTCTTCATTCATTTCTTCTTTCAAAAACAGGTTAACTTTCTTGCATCTCTTTCTATTAGTGTTTTTTAAGCCTTCATTTGTCTTTTGTAAAACTTTTTTCTAGCTGAAGTGAAGTTAATTGTGGGGTTGTTTTTCATGCTTTTTTCTTTTTGTTTTAATATTTTAAAGTGGTAGCTGTCAATTTAATGATGAACTACTCATAGTCCCTACCTCACCTAAATTCCTATAATCTTTCCAGGCCATGTGTGACGGTGAGTGAGATCTATACTTGATATAGGAACAGACTGCATGCATTGCAGGAATTACAGAAGTAATTGAAGAATTGACCTTAATTCTATAGTGACAGATTGGGCAAAGGAGGTAGGGAACCCCAACAGAGGAGCTGGAAGTTGAGAGAAAATGAGAGATTCATGATATATAATATTAATAAAATGCCGGCAATATAATCACGTATTTTTGAATGAAAGAGGTAAATGTGTTTCAGAATCTTGAAAATAACTTGTTAAGTCAAAAGACCATTTTAACATTTTTGATGACTTTTAACTTAAGCAATCTTAACTGGCAAAGAAAAAATAATACAAACTTTAAATAATCCCCCATGACGTGTGTCCTAGTTTAGTTTATAAGTACCTAAGGGGTCTTATGAGAACTGACATTTAAAAAATTTTGTTAATAAAGTTAAAATGCTAAAGGTAAATGCATGGGCAGTAAACCATGTGATTTCTCTTCTCTTAGCTAATTATCAATTACTTTTAGTTTTCTTCCCGCTGTTTTTCTTGTTTGATTTTGTTTTCAATGTTAAAATGCCAAGGAGCTCATTACTGTTTCCTGTGTTTGGTTGTGTTGTAAAACCCATGTGTGCTTTTATATATACCAGATTCTCATTATACCTGGATCTGTGCATGTGGGCTGTGGAGCCTTTGCCTTTGTGAACATATCTTTTAAAATTGCCTCAGTAACTAATAAATCTGACCCCTTCAGCCCAGAGGGATCTCTTCCATCTCTGTTCTAATAAAACTTACTAACAATTAACTCATAATCCTAACCTTTGTTAACCTCTGTAATTTATTTTTGGTGTACTCATTTCTTTGTCCTCACTCATTAATAGATTCGTAAGGGCAAGGACTGTGCAAACTTCTTGTGTGTATTTTATAGACACTAACCTAGCATTTGGCACATCTTATACCTGCTGTTAATAGTTTGTTGATAGGACAACTTCTTTTGGATGGCAATGAGATAGCCATTTATGCCCCATTCTTGTCTGTAGAGGAATTAAAGCAATATTTCAGTCTGAGAAGGTTGTAAATAATCAGATATGAATAGCCCTTAATCTGTTGTAGAACAGTGAGTGAAGGAAAATGACTGTTGACCCATAAAAATGACTTAACAAAAGATAACCTTTCTTAAATAAGAAGTGGAATACAAAGGATAAGTGTTGATTGGTTGAAAGAACCATGATGAGAAGTTTTAATGGAGAACACATGTAAGTTATTTGTAAGAGGAGTAATCATATTAAAGATAGGATGTTCTATGCAAATAGTTCCAACCAATGCTATTTAAAGGACTATCCAGAGTAAATGAGATTAAATTCTTCAGAGACAAAAGATTTTTCTCCCAGTTATTTCTCTGGACTTTTTAAACACTATACAGTTCCTCTTTGTCCATTGCCACCAGGGTCATTAAAAAATAAATCAACCATGATCTGGATTCCTGTGAAATCTTACTGCTTTATAGCAACTTCCATTATCACTTGAAGCAATGATACAAGCTCTTCTTTAAGCCTATCACAAAAAATCACAAGTGAGTAGATCAATAACAAGAGGAATATTCATATATAGACATGAAGACATTTGTTAGAATAGTCATATCTCTCTAGGAACCAGAAATACTGGTTTAATAACAATTATTTAATCAATGTGAGTCTAGATTCCAAAGCATTATGACAGAAGATAGAATATTAAATAGTGTTAATTAACATAAGTATTGGATAATATTAATCATATTTTATATTAATATTTAAAATTAAATAATATTAATTAATATTAATATCTTGATTGTTTTCAAAGTACCTCTTTTCCTTTACATGGAGTATTTACTTTTTTGGAAGATGCATCATATTATAGGCCCCAGTTCTTCATCACCACCATCTCCTTGTATCTATGCCCTTAGACATAGAACTTTATACTGCCTTCCTCACTAGCTCAGCAATGTGACTGACATTGCAAGTGAGATGTCGGCAAATGGGACATTCAGAAAGAAGAAAAAGTTCTGATGCATTGGACTTGCTCTTAGGACTGTCCTTGGATACTTTCATAAAAAGGATATGTCTGGGCTAGACATATCCTTTCCATGGGAAGAAACACATGGAGCAAAGCTGAGTGACCACAGTTGTCTCAGCCAAGTCCACCCTTTGACCGCCAAAACCAAGTCCACTTCACACATAAATGCTGTCTCAGTCAAGATCAGCAGAACCATGGAGGCAGCTTCGCAAGTGTAAACTAAACAACTCCTTATTATTTTAAGCCACTTTGTGTTAGAACAGTTTGTTGTATACATTAATGTAGCTATATCTGACTGATACACCTTGAGTTCTCAATGTTCAAATTTAATTGCTTCTCAGTCCCAAATACAGAAGCATATGGACAATAAATAGCAAGTTCTTAAATATATCCATGATCCCATTCTTAGGATTTCATATTTAATTTAATGTAATTTAAAATACAATGGATTTTTTTCTACAGAATGCTAAGAATGTTTTGGCCATGTTTTTTTGTTTGTTTGTTTGTTTTTTTTCATATTTGTTCCCACAATTATCTGGTGATCTGTAGTCTGTGATTGATTGGCTCATGCAGTGGTATCAAAAGTCAGCCCCTTACCTCTAAGTTCCATTCGCACCGTGGTACTACTCATACTCCAGAACTCTTCTTGCAATCAGGCCAAGATTGATTTCCAGCTGAAAACTACATCCTTGCTTAGCTTCTTCCCCTTGGTTATCTGTCTTCCCTTTCCCCCTTATATTTTCTGCTGAGAGCTTCTCTCAGTAAGTCACTGTATTAGGACCCTCATTGTAGGCTCTGCTTCTGTGCAACCTAATCTAACATAACAAGCCCAGAAAAATTTTTATAAAATGCACATATATTTCACTTTCTAAGTAAGTTGATGGCACTTTATGATCTTCATGCTTACATGGAGCAAAAAATATCCCTTTGATTCTTGTGCTTACTAGTATACCACTTTGAAATTTCCCCCATTTCTTTCTGCATACCTAGTAGAAACCTGGAAAATGCTTTCAAGAGGAGTTTTCAATTTTGCATTTTGAACTTTGGATCTGCCTTTATCTAAGTAAGTGAGAGAAGAAGAAACTAAATTCCAGTGTATTAGCATGGCATTTAAGGTGGAGAAATTGAGCAGCGGTAGGCAATCATGTGGAGCAGCCATTTATGACTGAATTATACCATTGTAGCTACTTAACATGCTGAACCATTCCTCTCTGTCTGGAAAAATCATAAAAAGGGACCCGTCAGCACTCTGAGTCACTACTAAGAAGCTTATGCATTCTCACACCTGCATTTAAATGAGTGTTTCCGGGGCAAAAATAAGGACCTTAGAGAAATGAAATGAAGTACTCTAGCAGAGAAAAACAATATTGGCTTCTGTGAGCATTTGTACATTAACTGCAGGAAGAACACATCTAGAATTAGTTTCATTATTAACAGCAATAGTTTTTTTTAACAACTTTTTACTTCTTATGTTCTTTTTTAAATGAGGAAAGATCACATAAGAAGGATTATAGTCAAGTAGCAAATTTTGATAATGCCCAAAATGTAAAGGAGCAGCAACTGATAATAGGTCATAGTGCTTTGCACCAAGTAGGAATTCTACAAATATGTCATGAATACAAATATCATGTCAGACATAGGATTTGGAACCAGAAATTGAAATATCTCACCTTTTGTTTCTTAAGTTTTATTTTTAATGAGGCATAACTTACTTATATACATCTTAGGTATATATCTTGATGAATTTACACAGACACACAGAAAGAGAGAATCACTAGCCATATTGAACTAGAGAATTTCTGGTATCTCAACAAGCCTCCTCAATGACCTCCCTACTACAGGGAACTACTACTCTACCTTTCTACCATAGATCTTTCTGAATTTATATGACTCTGTAAAAGAATGATTTCCCTGAATAGCAGTAGGAATCACTAACTACAGATTCCTTTGCCTCCTATTTCTAGCTTCTGGTCACCATGGCACCCTCTAAATCATTAGTCTTTTGTACTTATAATCTAAAGTACTCACCCCAACATTGCCCCTATTGAGTACTCTTGAGTTCTTTATGTGATCCTTGGAGATTCTGTTCACTTTCTGGGAGCAAAATGTTTCCAAGTCTTTCAGTACTGCCCTTGTAGGTATATATCCATGTCCATATGTATATTCTAGGATGTAGAGTATGTCTTTTCAGATATCTCTTACCTGCCAGAGAAAAGACTTTCTCTGTACATGTCCTGGAGCAAGTATCCCCACTCTGCTGTCTATGAACTAGGGCCTTGTGGCTGGTACACACTTTATTGCCATGGCCAGTTTATTGACCCTTAACTGCACAGTTCAGTTTGATCCATTCTTCTAAAACAGCTTCTTGCAAAATTGTTCAAGATGAGATAGGGTTAGGAAGAACTACAACCTCTTCTCCTTCTGTGATGCTCTATGCATGTTGTATTCCAATAATATTAAATGGTCTCTATTTCCTGGTATACCCCATTTATTGATTCATGTCTCTCTGCATTTAATTACATGATTACCTTTTTCTTAGAAATTTCAAATTTTAACCTTTCTTAACCAGGATGCTTTCCTTTTTATTCTCAGCTGGTTTCATTTTGCAGAATCCCAAGTTCAAACAAATCCTTTTTTTTCCCTTTGTTTTTCTTTATTTTTGATACTGAGGATTGAATCCAGTTCCTTGTTCATCCTAACATGTGCTATATGAACCATTGACCTATACCCCCAATTATAATGTGCTTCTTTAGTATTACTTCCATTATTTCATAAATTTGAGGTGATCCTTCACATGCCCAAATACTATTTATTTCTTAAGTTCATATATAGACACAATCTCCATGAAATCTTTTCACCTTCTCTCTAAGGAGCTTATTGCTTCCTCTCTGCCAAATTTGATGATTTGATAATATCTCTTGATAGTTTTCAGATTTTAATTTTATTCTGTTAGACTAAAAACCCCTGGAGAAAGAGAACTCTATTTTATCCAAAACTAGATTCTAGTCCACTTCAGGCCCCTTTTCTTACTCCATATTCAATAAATGCTTGCTGAAGGACTCTGTGCTGATTTCAGTGGATTAGTGAGCCTCTTTGATTAATCACATCCGTTAAAATGCATCAAAGACCTTTTGTTGTATTAGTTACATGATCTGACTTTTGGAAAGGAAATGCAACCTATAGAATTGACATGACCTTGATATCACAAAGGAAGTATCTCATTCTAAAATATCCTATTAGCATTTCATTTTCTTTGCTTAAAGTATATGGCTGGTTTATTCCTGTCATGGACCTAAGTAACTGACAACTTGGAGATTTCTGCATCTAATTCTTCTGGAACTTCTTTTTTTCTGCCTAAGCAGCCTCATTTTTCTGGATCACTTTGCCTACTTTAGACTTTGACTTTCTTTCCAGGGACATTTTTCACAAAGAAAAACAGATGTTTCCTAGTAAAGTTATCAGCACAATAAATAGGGAAAAACAAACTTGCATTTAAAAGTAGATACTGGGCCAGTGGCAGGTTCAGGCTTGCAAATTACCTTAATCTCTTACATTGATAGAGCCTTAACAGGCTGAATACTCACAGTAAAAATGACAACCTGCCATGAACTTTAGTGGTAACACACAAATAGGAAAAGCACTTAGAATATTAAGTTCACAAATTTGAAGGGTCTTCTTTTTCACATTTTGTGCAAAATTTGTTTTTATGTTAATTGGATTAAAAAGAATTTAAGATTCTCACCAATGTGCACCATACTCTGCAAATGCCCCCTCTGCTCCTTTGTCTTTGGGCCCATAACTTTCAATTCCATAACCCAGAGCTATTATGTTAGCTCAAAAGTCTGAGCTACGGAAATGGGGACCACATTTAAATACATTATGGAATCTTTGAGTTATAGGTTCCTAGATTCAGATAATATGTTTTAGTTTTACAGTATAGAGGATAAGCCTTGAGGATAAGTTATATAACAATGATATTTTTATTGAATTTACAGGCCTAAAAATATCTTTTAGAAGATGAAAGTATTTTTACTTATCAGAAGTGTTATTAAGTTTGTAAAATTGTGCCAAAATTTTAACATCAAAAATGATCTGCTTTCTTTGCTATTATATAAGACTAATGCCAGAGCTCTCAAATATAAAAGCCATATAAGAACTCAAAAAGAGACATGAAAGCTAAAGCTAAGTAGGATCTACTTAGCTTTGAGCAGTACCAACAGAGAATTCTCCTGAGGACTTACACTAAATGAGTTGGGTTATTATTCATTAGTAGGAATTAAAACAATTATCAGATTATATACAGCACCATTTATAATGTTGCCTGCCTAGAAAACCTCTTAGGAGAAGGCCTAGCAGTTTGATTCTTTGCTTTCTTATATAATAATAGCATACTGGCCCAAGTGAGGGGTATTCCTCAAGAATATAAACTAAACCATCCAAAAAAGGTCTTCATGGCATTCCAAAGTTAAAGGAAAACAGCCAAGAGAGCCTTTTGTCCTCAGTGAAGACCTTATGGCTTTTTGTCTTTCTTTTCCTATTTACTTTCTCTTTTTTTGGTACTAGGGATGATTGAACTCAAGGGCACTTGACCACATCCCCAGCTCATTTTGTATTTTACTTAGAGACAAGTTACTTGTGGCCTCACAGGGTTGCTAAGACTGGTTTTGAACTTGCAGTCCACCACCCCCCCTACACACACACACTGCTTCAGCCTCCCCAACTGCTGGGATTTACAGGTGTGCACCACCATGCCCTGCTTTTTTCCTACTTACTTTCTTCCTTTTATTTTTTCTTTCTTCTTCTTCTTCTTTGTTTTTTGTTTGTTTGTTTGTTTTGGAAAGCACCTGTACTCATTCCTTTAAAATTGTTTTGGAAAGACATATCACTGCTATATTCACCTAGCAGTTGTGTTCTTAAAACTCTCTTGCTTGAGATTATAAAATTCTCAAAGTACAGGTCAAGTATCCCTCACTCAAAATGCCTGGGCATAGAAGTGTTCTGTATTTCAGAGTTTAGGGATTTTGAAATATTTGAATATATTTTACCAGTTGACCATCCCTAATCCAAAAATTCAAAATCTAAAATGCTCCAAAATCTGAAACATGTTTGAGTATTGGTGCTCTCTCAAAAAGTTCTGCCAGATGTGGTGGCAAAGGCCTATAATCCTAGCAGCTCCAGAGGCTTGGACATGAGGATTTTGAGTTCAAAGCCAACCTAAGTAATGGTGAAGTGTTAAGCAACTCAAAGAGACCCTATCTCTAAAATAGGGCTGGGGACGTGGCTCAGTGGTTGAGTACCCCTGAGTTCAATCCCTGGCACTCAAAAAAAAATCCATATTTTGGGACATTTTGGATTTTATGTTTTCAGATTAGGGATGCTGACCTATAGTGGGTATTAATGCAGAAATTCTCATGCTGAGATTTGCAAATGTAGCATAATAAATAAGTCCCAAGAGACAAGTAGCATGGACAGTCCAGGGTACTAGTTCCAGTGTTTCCTAGCTGAATGGCCATAGTTATTAAACATTTCTGGATGTTTTCAGTTCACCATAAAATAGAATGATACATGAGGTGACTTCTTGGGCCACTTCCAATCTGAAAATGGAAGATTTCACAACCATCACCAAAATCAAAAATTTATGAAACCAAATGTGTACCAGATTATACCAGAGTATCATCTGTTGGAAATGTCTCCCCTCTGTGGTTAGGGTGCATAGCCATGACTCTCAGTTACTATAAAACATTGTTGACGGTTGTGTAAAATATTATTTAATACAGGTCTATTGAGTTAACTTCATGCAAGAACCCAACCGGAAATTCAAGTGTATTCAAAACATGGCTTCTGGCATCATACATGACCTGAAGGACTTCAGAGAAGGGAGGAGATGAAATAAATTATTTTGGGGAATAGTGGAAGAGTTAACAGTAGCAATGGTCTGTGTCTACACCAGATGATGGTTATAAATTGTCTTGATTTTGCAATATTCAAGTGAGTTACTATATGGCAACTACTTAATTTTTTTTTTTACTCAGTAACAATATAGTTGTTATTGTTACCATAATATTTGAAATGACCATAGAATGGCATACAATGAATTGTTTCTCAGTCACCCCTCTAATGTATATGATGTACTATACATAATACCTGTACCTGAAGGATGTATCATCTGGGGCAAAAATAGGTAAAAAAAAAAAAAAAAAATTGCTGAAAAACAAATGCTTATCAGGTGGGCCTTCTCATGTGACCTTTATGGTGCAGATATGTTTGCAAGTTCTCAAAAGATAATGTCTTATCAGGTGCCTCTGGGGGTGATCACAGTCAGCAACAGTTGGACACTCTGCATGGGAGAGCACTGAGTTTGAATTGTGCCATTAAAGTCTGTATTCTTTTAGCTTACCTTCTCAACTGGAATCAAACCTAAATGATTAAGATGAAAATTGAAGGTCTTAGATATTCTATGTTCTCTAGTATTGCAGGACAGACAAAACTATTTTGTTCTTGTTGATTTATGTTTGTTATTTACTTTTTTCCCCTCTTTGTTTGACTATATTAAATAAACCAATGGGTGTAGGTAGACTGTTCCCCAATGGTTTCTGTGTTTTAATTGTTTAAACTTCTGGATGTGTTGGGCAAAGGGGTATGAAGGTTGCAGATAGCATTAAGGATGCTAGTTACCTGTTTTAAAATAGGTTTGTTATTCTGCATGGATAGTTTAGATTTGGAATATCCCTCAATGGCCCATGTATTAAAGGCTTGTTTCCAAGGTTGATGCTACTGAGAGGTGTTAGAAAAGTTAAAAGGTGGGGTCTAGTGGAAGGTTTTAAGGCCACTGAAAATAATACCCAACATCGAAATTGTGAGGCCTAGGTCTTTTCTGTTTTTCACATCCTAGCCATGAAGTCAAGTTTGTGAAGCTATGCACTCCCCAGCATAATGTGCTGCCTTGCCACAGGCCCAAAAGCAATGGGATCAATTGACCATGGAATCAAACCTCTAAAACTGTGAACCAAACTGAACTTTTTCTCTTTCAAATTGATTGTCTCTGGTATTTTGTTATAGTAATGAAAAGTAATACACTGGATTACCCAGGTGGGTCCAGTGTAATCCCAAGGGCCTTTAAAAGTGGAAGAGGGATTGAGAAGAAAGACCAGAGAGATGTCAGGATGAGAAGGACTTAGCTCAATATCACAGGCTGTGAAGATGGAGGGACCCAAGGAATGCAGACAATCCCTAGATGCTGGAAAAAGCAAAGGAATGGATTTTCCACCAGGGCCTCCAAGAAGGAATGTACCCTGCTGGCACCCTAATCAGCACAGTAGCAGATGTCAGATGTTCTATCAGTCAGACTTAATAATAATAAAATAATGAATTTGTATTGTTTTAGGACATTAGGTTTGAGGTAATTTGTGACAGCAGAAATAGAAATAGTAACAAAAAATTACAAAAGAACAAATAAGGGACTGGGGATATAGCTCAATTGGTGGAATGCTTGCCTTGCATGCACAAGGCCCTGGGTTCAATCCCCAGCAACATACACACACACACACACACACACACACACACACAAAAAAAAAAAAAGCAAAGCAAAGGCTTATATCAATTAATTTGATTTTCTACTGTGCTAAATTTAATTGTTGAATAAATAATTAAATACCCACAAAAGGAGCTGAAAATAACCCAAATGATATTGCTTATATATTTTACATTGACATAATGAGTTGAAAATAAAACAGGAGTAATTCAAAAGATACTATTGCAGAATTTGTAGTAGGTGAGTTTTCCTGATTACTCTCTAGAAAGAAAAAGAAGGGAATTCTTCAAAGATTCCTCAGCTCAGACATCTCCAAGTCCTACCAGGCCCTTCTAGTATTCCTTGTTCAGGCTTTCCTTTCTCTACCTATTCTTTTTAATAATCATTTTAATTTGTGCCACAACGGGCTGAATTTTATTTCTTCTTCCCTGCCTAGATTCATATGTTGAAATCTTAACCCCCAAGGTGATGGCAATAAGAGGTAAAGCTTTGGGGAGGCAGTTGATGGAAGAGTACTCCTGAATGGGGTTAACACTTTCACAAAAGACAGCTGATCTCTAATTTGAAATTCTGAAGATAACCAGTTAAACATTATAGGTGAATCTGGGAGCTTAAGGTATACTCACTAAGAGGTGTTCGGCAGATTTAAAACAGAAATGGAGGCACCAGTATCAGTTAAGACCCAGTATCTATGTGGTCCAATTTGAACTGATGTTCCTCCAAGGAATATCACAGAGATCCCTTGCCCTTTCCACCATGGAAGGATGCTACAAGAAGACAACTATTCATCTATGGACAGAAAGTTAGACCTCATCAGACACTGAGTTTGCCTAAATTTTGAACTTCCCAGCCTCCAGAACTTGGAGAAATTAATTTGCTGCCTATAAGTGAACAGTGTAGGATATTTTGTTATAGGATCATAAATAGACTAAGACAGGAACCATCTCCTCCGTAAGATACTGAACTCCTCTGTCCTTAAGTCACACCAAGTATGAGAACAGTTTATTTGGGCCAAAATGAGGATGACCATCTGGAGAGAAAACACAAATTATATTGCCCAGAATAAGTCTTCTTGAAACACTATTGAACAGGTCTGGGTTTTTATAGATTAAACTAAATGAGCAAGAAGGAGGTTATAGCAAATCATTTATCACAATTGCATTTGACAAGAATAGCACAATATGCTTATTGGTTGTTGATCACTTACATTATACATTCCATGTAAGAGCTGTCATAAAGAGAAACAGGCTTTTACTTCATAGCATCAGAGAGTCTGCAGAAATCTGATGTGCTGGGTCAGAATGACCCAGGTGACTAGTCTCATGTTTCCTCCAGGGCTAAAGACTTCTATGAAGTCATTCTTGTGGCCTAGTAAATCCATTCTTCTTTCCCCTTTTTGGTCCAAATCTTTCTCTGGGAAGCCTTGATGATTGACAGGTGGTTCTCAAAGCTTAAGAGCAGTAGGTCCCATGTGGTTAGGAAAGCTCATTTTTAAGTAGTCATGGCTCACACAGGAGTGAAAGAGAAGGCTGCATTCAGGAGGATAGGGCTCAATCTTTGTTAGCAACACAGGGTCTCTTGATTGCCTGTGACCTCTGTCCTGCAAGTGTGGTAAATTCTTAAATCATGTCCAATCATTGGGCCACCATAATTATAGTTCTTCCTACAGTTCTGAACACTTAGATACAGAAAAGACAGTCAATTTATAAAAGACAAAAACTGAACAGGGAGTGATAATCAGCAAAAGAAAAACTTGAAATTCTGAAGATAACCAGTTAAATATTATAGGTGAATATGGAAGCTTAAAGTACACTCACTAAGAGGTGTTTGGCAGAGGTTTAAAACAGAGATGGAGTCACCAGTATCAACTAAGACCTGATATCAATTTGGTCCAATTTGAATTGATGTCCCTCCAAGGAATATAAAGGAGAGAAAAAGTAGCTTCCTTGTTTCCTCATGGTTGAAAGTTCCATCTGATTGTATCTGAAGGAATTTGAGACAATGGGTTTAAGTTGGAAACCCATAACTTTTCTCTCTCTCTCCCCTTAAACACTTCATGTGAATTTATTCTCGTTCTACCTGATGTTGGTGAGCAGTTTCACAAATAAATCAGTTTCTTCCTTAGAGTTCTGGAAATCCTTAGACCAATGGAATGATCTTGAGGTTATCAGAAATCTGTTTTGTCAGTTATTTCTATCCTTCTGATGAAACTACTTGAAGACACACTTTGTAGGATTATAATTGCTTGCAAAAAAGCTTCCGAAGAGGAATTAGAATAAGCCTTTTTAACTGTGAGAAATACTTAAAAATAGCCATGGGATTGATGACAGTTCAACAAAGACAATGATTATTTCTGTAGAATAAAATAATTTATTATCACATTTATAACTGACTAATAGTATATACTGGGACATATTAGATATCTAGAAATCTCATACAATTTTGGAACACATAATAAAACCACATTTATATTTATATAAATATAGATCTAATATATGTTTTGGGACTTAAAGTTAGTTTTAGATCAAAAAGACTTAATTTTGGAATTTGATTTGTGGAAGTTTTTTAACTTTCCACACTTTTTAAAAAACTTTTTTAAAAGACTAGATCTAGGATAATCTTGGTTATCTATTTAATTGAAGTGAAAATAAAAGAATATAAAGGCAAATAAAGAAAATTACAGAGTTTTTGTTTGTTGGGTATTGGGGATTGAACTCAGAGGCATTCAAGGACTATGCCACATCCCCAGCCCTATTTTGTATTTTATTTACAGACAGGGTTTCAGTGAGTTGCTTAGCATCTCACCATTGCTGAGACTGGCTTTGGGCTCACAATCCTCCCGCCTCAGCCTCCCAAGCCACTGGGATTACAGGTGTACGCCACCATACCCAGCAAAAGTTACAGAGTTTTAACAAAATTTTCACCCTCTCATGATTGAGAAGACTCAATTGTTTTAAGGAATCAGGGCCTAATGAGACACAACCCCAAGAATTTTGTTAGAACACAGTATCTTAATCTCCTAGGCCAGTTACCTAAGAAGTGGGGGCGGGAGGGGCACATTATTTCTTATTAAGAGCCCATCAATATTCTAAGAAAACCTCATTTTAACACTAGTTACTTTTGTACTGGTGTACTTTTAATATAAAATCTTAAACTATAAATCATCTTCTTTTAATTTTGGACAATTTGAATACACATAAAATTCCTTTCATAGGATTCATATTTTATAAACCTTCTATAACCTGCTTAGACATTTTAGAGCATGCTTAGATCTTTAGTTTTGCCTAATAGTGTTTTTTCTTCTCATTTTGCCCACATAAAATTCTTTCTCAAATAAAAAGTACTCTTTTTCTTTTAACTTGCTTTACCAAAAATACATCCTCATAACTAACTTTATAAAACACATCTTCTTTCCTGACATCTAGTGTTGTCAACATAAATTAACAATTCTGCTTTAAAGTAAAAAAGGAAATATTTTATTCTAAGCCAAATATAAGAGGTCATGTCCTGGGAATGTGAATTCAAGTTACGTTGAATGGTGTGTTCCAACACAGAAGAAGTTATGTGAACTTACATGGTCACAGAACAAAAGAAAGTCATAAATCAATACATTCACCAGTATATTGGTGAAGGCATCAGGTAGATGGGTTATAGCAAGGCAGGGAAATCTCTACGTTTCAAATATGGTCTTATAGCACTCAACTTTAAGGTTGGTGAAGCGTGAGAAGCCTAGAGAGTATTTCTATTTATCCCAAGAACATTAGGTCAGATGCAAAAGATGTTAGGTTAGAATGGCACAGGCTGCCTATAATCCCAGTGGCTCAGGAGACTGAGGCCAGAGGATTGGGAGTTCCAAGCCAGCCTCAGGTAAGGGAGGTTCTAAGCAATTCATTGAGACCCTGTCTCTAAAGAAAATACAAAATAGGGCTGATGATGTGGCTCAGTGGTCAAGTACCCTTAGTTCAATCCCTGGTACCGCCCCCCGCAAAAATGTTAGGCTATTAAAGAGCCTAAGAAAATCCAATGTAATATCACCTTTTAACCTGCAATATTCCTTCACAGTGTTTTATTCAAGATCACATAGCAGGATTTTTAATACAGATGCTGTTTCTTCAGAGAACTTCCGTTTATGGTGTTGTATCCCTTCTTATTTTTCCATTGAGTTACCATATATTAATCAGCAGTGATTGTGAACTGGCTCCCAGGAGATCAACATCAATTTATATTTTCTAGACATCATGGTTGTTTGTAACCCAAACCTAGAATATATTGTAAAAATATACTTGTTTTTTTAAATCGTATAAAACAAAATGTTAAAGTATTCAAGTTTTAAACTTGTACTTGATAATTGATGTTTTACTATTTTAACTTATTTAGAAGTGACCTAGGCATCTAATGAAAATTACTTTAGTGTAATATGACATTAAGATTTTCTCAAGTTACCTAACCTTTGAAAAGCATTTGAGTCTATTTTATTTAATTTATGAATGCTCATTTCTTTCTTTCTTTCTTTTTATATTTTGTTTTATTTATGGTTAGACACAATACCTTTATTTTATTTTTATGTGGTGCTGAGGATCGAACCCAATGCCCCATACCTGCTAGGCAAGCGCTCTACTGCTGAGCCACAACCCCAGCCCCTCATTTATTTCTAAATATATTTGATACCACATGAACAATATAAACACATGTATAAAAATATACATATAGGCATAACATAAATTCCTGTACACAAACATACATAAAAATAAAGACAGAAACAAAAATCTTAGAGCTTTTAGATTCTTCACTTGCTAGCTCTTAAGTCAGTTTTCTATTTTCCTTTTCCTTTAAATTATCAATCTTTTGATTACTTATTTTATGACCCCAAAATGTCACAGTAGCTAGGCAACCTTACATTTGAATTTTTAAGGATAAGATTCTTTGGTGAAACCAAGAGGGAAATTTACATTTTTAAAGAAACAGAACTTAGATCTACAGACCACTATTTTCTGAGACAAAAAAAACGGGCAAAAGTAAAGGCCCAACTAAACTAAAATGGCCAAGGGTGAGGTTTGTTATACAGATTTAAGTCTTTCTCTTAAAAGAGTTAGTGTGCACAGAGAGAGCCAAACTTAGAAATGGAAATTTCCTTTGTAAATGTGAATTTCTTTTATAAAGTTTTTTAAATCACAAATTAAAATGTCAGAAAATTGTACTTTGGAGATCTATGTGGTTAATAGAATTAAGTTCCTCTAAATATGTATATAAAATTACTGACTTTAGTCCTTTTAATGAATTGGGTAAAGAGAATTTTTTTTATGCCTCTAGGCCAGAGGGAATATTTAGGAAAGCTTCTTTAGAGTTTTCTAAAGCTTTACTTGTTTTAATTTAGTAGAAGTTTCAGTGGTTTTAGAAACAGAATCTTGTAGGAAAGAGACTTTAGAGTCTGTGCATCATAGAAGTCTAAACCTATCTGTTCTGATAGCTTTTGTTGTGGCAATTATTCTACATTTAAAAGCATTTCATCTTTTATCTGTTTGTTTGTTGGTACCAAGGATTGAACTCCGGGGTGCTCAACCACTGAATTGCATTTCCAACCCATTTTTAATTTTTAATTAATTAATTAACTAATTAATTTGTTTGTTTGTTTGTTTGTTTTTGAAACATGGTCTCCCTAAGTTGCTTAGGGCCTTGCTAAGTTGCTGAGGTTGACCTGGAAATTGTGATCCTCCTGTCTCAGCCTCCTGAGTTGCTGGGATTATAGGCATATACTACCACATTCAGCTGCATTTCATTTTTTGACAGAAGGAAATGTGTTGTAAGTTGTTAAGAAATTCCTAACAAGAAGTTATATTTGTGAAAATGGGACAAGCAGAAAGAAATGAGAGCCTAGAAGACACACTTGGAACATTATGTCCTAGGACTGTAAGCAGTCATATGGTGATTAGAAATCCTCACAATTAGAATATTTTCCAAGGAAAGAGATAATTTAAAGTGGCTCCATTCAGTTTCTATCAGAGCTATGATTTGTTATCCATTAACAGACATTTCAATTTCTTCTAAGGTGTTAGTAAGGGAAAAGAGGAATCTCTGCAAATTCTCAGGGAAACCCTATCCGAGTTAGATGGATTTTCTTGATGAGGTTTAAAAAGAAGGAAGGGTATGAGTGTTACCAGAATCCTATATCAAAGGTCCAACACTGGTGAAACCAACAAATCAGGTCTGGTCACCCAACCCAAAATCCAAATGGAAAAATAATGGTGAAAAGCAGGAAAGGGACTTTAATCAGTATAGTTATGGTGGGAAGACAAGGAGACCAATATTTCCAGCCCTGTACTGACATGAGCTGCCAGATAATGTAGAAGAACGTGACCACAAGTGTGCATGTTGGTGGAGCAACATTGGTCAAACTGTGGTCTGGTGGATCATCAGCTCAGAATTGGTTAGGCCAGGCCTGTCAGCAATAAGAAAGTTATGGTTGCATGGGGGACACTCTCACCTCATCACAAGATGTTTAGTGGTCAGACCTGTTGTTCCTGGAATCCAAGTTTCATGACTCAGAACAATGCAGACTTGAAAAATGGAGGCAGAGAAGCCTAATATTTTACATGTATTGTCCCATGTGAATAATTGGTTTTTAGCAAAAGCAATCTCTAAGTCCTCGTTACATAAGGAAGAAGCTTTGACATCTGTTCTAAGTCCCCAGAAGTGTCATAGTTCTCTGACGATGGATTGAACCCAGGCCTTGGAGGGAGAGGGCTGAATCCTGGTCACGCACTGTATCAGCAGCATTGGTGAGAGAAGGTGTAGAGGAAAAGGAAGCTTTAGAAGAGTTTTAGTTCAGAAACAGTCTTTTAATTTTTTATTTAATGTTTGAGAGGAAGGCAATATTTTTTTCTGAGATATATTTAGAAGCTTTTAAGTATCATTGAAAATGAGGCTCCCACTCTTTTCTTGGGTTTTAAAACTGCATTTTTCCAATTGAGCATGCAAATGTACCAATTTTAGAAATTCAAAAGATCCCTATTTTAGCCATTGGAGTTTAAGATTACCCTTAGATTAGACTATTTTCCTAGATACCAGCCAGATGAGGCTGCCTGTGAGATATATAAAACCAGGTGGAGTTTCATTGAAGGAAGGGCTCAAGCTTTGATGAGCAATTTTCAATAATTTAGAGTCCTTTGAGATGTGACCAAGCTGGGGCTATGTGTTAGATCTAATGTGCTGCTCGTGAACTTTATTCATCCAAGTATCTTACTTGAGTCAATTTTGTTCATTTACCCATCTCAGAAATTCAGTCGCCTTATAGTAGGTAGGGTACTTAAGGTGCTCAGTGACCATCTGTGGTTACATGGATCCCATCAGAACTGAATGTTCCTAAAATACTTTTTCTGGTGGAAGTCCCTCTGAGACAGCGACATGTCACATGTCATGGACTAAGATTTCCATTAAGGTTTTGGTTGTCTAAAGCACCTTTTGAGCTGAAAGAGTGTTTCTCCCTCTCTCAATTTTTTTTGCTTTGTTTTATTTTTCCTTCAGAGACAGTTTTATTCTCAAGTGTTTTCATTGAGGTTAGACGAAAGAAGATGAGTCACAATGGTAAATAGGAATCATGAAGTATTAGTAACTACCATTTACAGAGTGCTTTTAATAAATCAGCTGAAGAAAAATCCTTAGGACACTTAGCAGAAAGCAACCCTTCATCCTGCACTTACCTTCTGTAAGGAGGATTTAAAGCAATACTTGTTATGGACCAAAACAACCTGCCTTCATCCCAAACCTGAACCTTCTGCAAATGAAGGTGAAAGGCAGTACTCATTTTATAGAAACAGAACCCTACTTGCTTTAAAGAAATAGAACTCTATTCCTAATTTTCCTGATAAGGGTTAGAAGACAGCTCAAATAAAACCCAGACTCAACCAAAGATCTGGGAGACGTGGGATCCCAAGAGGACTCACACCTGATGTCTGGCTGAGCCCTGGAATCAGAGAACACACTAGATTCAGTTGCTGGTACTATGGGCTGAGTCTTGATAGACATGGAGGAAGCAAGGGAGGCACTTGAGGGTCCCGCTAGAATCTCCAGAAATGTCAACCTAAAAGAGACATTGAGGCATGCTGAGCATAAGAACAAAACTCCATTCAAACCAAAATGAGGATTGTCACCCAGGGGAAAAAAAAAAACGCAAAGTACAATTGCCCAGAATCAGCGCTCCCCAAATGATAAAGGGACTGGGTTTTTATAGATTTTTAAAATAATAAGGAAGTTAGTGCAATCCACTTGTTACAGTTGCATTGCTCAACAAGAGTAGCTCAGCACCCTGACTGGTCATTGGTCTTATACATTCTAGAGGAAAACTGCATTAAACAAAAAAACACCTTTATGGTTAGTTAGTTTGTTAGTTAGTTTGTTTGTTTGTTGCAGGGGTGGGTGAGTACTGTGTACTAAGCTCAGGTCCATGTGCATGCTAAGCAAGTGTTCTTTTGTTGACTCACATCCCCATCCCCGAGGAAAAGGCTTCTGCTATGTTATTATTTTTTTTTATCTTCAGATCATCAGAAACCTGCCATACAAGGTCAGAATGACAGGTGACAGCTCTCTCCTGCTTCAAGTTTTTTTTTTTTTTTTTTTTTTTTAGGCAATAGAATTTTGTGACTCCATTATTGTGACATTTTAAATCCTTCCTCATCTGAAAGTCAGGAACTGTCTTGTTTTCCTCATCCTACTTGAACATAAAATTCCAGAAAGGAGAGATTTGTGTTGACCCCTAATGCGACTCAAGCACCTAGGATTTTGCCCAGGGTTCCATTGTTTGTTGAGCAAATGAAGAAATGGTTTTCAAAGCATGTTCCTGTTTAGACCTTTCTCTCTATCCTAATGGGATAAGAGAAAGCTAAGTCTAAATGCAAAGCCATGGATGGAAATTCCAAGGACCCCACTCAGATGCCTCCTTGGAGCGATTCCTCAGCACCCTACAAATACAGTGGTCTCTCCTTTGTCCACCTATCATGAATTCTGACATCACTCCCGAGAAACTTATCTAATATGGGTTCTTTAGGCAGATATTTGTAGAAGGGTTTCTGTGCTAGAGGAAGAAATGTCTTTATCTAGATCATATTCCACTTTGCTGATTGGAGAGGAGATAGGCAGGATTATAATATCAGGAAAACATGAGAGTTCATGAAACCAGCTGTATTCATTCGCTCAGGCTTTCATAACAAAATGCAAAGCCCAGTGCCTTGAACAAAATAAATTAAGTTTCTCTTGGCTCTGGAGGCTAGAAGTCCAAAATCAAGATGCCAACAGTGTGGTGTCTTCTGAGTCCTCTCCTCGGGGTTTGCACCTGGCCACCTTCTTGCTGTGACCTCAAGTAGCCTCCTTCTGCTACACACCCCTCCCTGGTATTTCTTCCTCTTCCTATGAGAATGTCAGTCCTATGGGATTATGGCCCTGCTCTTATGACCTCATTTAATCTTAATTACCTCTTGAAAGGCTTTATCTTTAAATACAGTCACATTAGGGATTAGAGCTTCAACACATGAATTTGGAAGGAGAAACAATTCAGTTTGCAACACCAGCTATATACATAATAAAACACAAGTCCAGGTTCTATATACACATTTATTATTATTATTATTATTATTATTATTATTATTATTATTATTATTTTTAATGCTACAGAGTAGGCACTACAGCCACTGTCCTCAACCTTGGCTGTGCATTGGAGCCACATGGGCCACTTGTAAAAATCCCCAAGCAGAGACTGCACCCAGGCCAATCAATCAGAATCTCTGGGGATGGGGGCAGGGGAGGGGAAGGGGGATTGGGGGGTTGTCCAGGCAGGTAAATTTTCAAAGCTTCCTGAAGATTCCAGCATGCAAGCTAAGGTGGAGCCTAGCTCTCAATGATCCCAGGACCAGTTATTTCTGTCTGCCAAGTAAGAAGTTTTGCTCAGTCCCATCTGCACCTTCTGCCCCTCCTTCCCCATCCTTTCTTGCCCCACCCAGTCTTTCCCATGTATTCTTTCCATCCCAGTTCAATTTTAGCCCACTAAACAAAAACTGAAAATTTTTGGAGCCTTTCGTGTGATTCCAATAATAATAATGTGGCATTATTTCTACTTAAAACAAACTTTACTATTATTGGTGGGGCTTGCCCCCCCCCACTGCCAGAGGAGTTGCATTTTTTCTGAGGGACACTAATATTTTTACTAATATTGCAAAATTATTAAGGCATCTAAGAATGTATTAACTTATTTTATATAGGAGGGATTTTGATGAGTTTTCCATGACTTCATTATGATCTTTTGGAAAGGTTCCATTACTATGAGGAAACCAAGGTTTTCTACCTTAAGGGGCACCCCAGATATTCAAGCCCAGTCCCAGGTTATCTCAGAAAATCAGTTTGTATCCTCTATTTGGTGCTTTCCCAACTTGGCTGAAAATAAAACTCTATCGAACAATTTGTTGACCTGCTGAAAATTCTGAAATTGACCCTGAAATTAAATCCGGAATGGATTTGAGAATCTGTATTTTTAACCTTGGTATCTGGTGTTCCTGGGCATTTCTACCACATGACAATATGTTGCCTTAGTTGGGGGATCCTCAGATGTTCATGTGTGTAAAAGGGGATTTGTTAGATACAGAGTGGGTCCAGAATTGGCTTGAGATGCTGTGTCCTTACCTAGCTTATGGTGATTTGACATTGCTGGTCCACAGACTGCATTTTGAGAAGAAACTTGCTAAGTTTTCCAAGAACAAAGTTCAGAGAACACAGTTGATTCTCCATCTACTGTAGTGGACATTGATTTGTAGGAACCCCTTCATATGTCTTTGAGGAAACAAAAATATAGCACTTTCTAGACAGCAATATCAATATGAGCTCAGGGCTCTAAATGCATTTTATAAATAGCACCACAGATAAATTACCTCTTTAGAAAAACAGCACATCTTGTCTCCATCAGACATTAAGCACATATCTGATTTATTCTTAGATTAGAGAGTTCTTCTCCCAAATTAGGTGCTTAAAAAGGCATTGGATTCAGGAATAAATTAGTATATTAACCTTTAAGTTGCTTTAAAGGAAGGTCTTACATTTTATGCCTATTCTATCACCGAGATGGCTGTGAATTTTCATATGAGTAATTTATATAACATATACATCTCAGATAATGCCATTGATGGATTGATGGATTTGTAATTTGATGGCATTCTCTGGAGGTGGTGGCAACTCTAGGAGGTGGGGCCTGGTTGAAGGAAATAGGTCACTAGGACATACCCTGGAAGAGGACATCTTGTTCCTGACCCCTTTCTTTCTCTCTCTACTTACTGGTTTTCATGAACTAAGCAGCTTTACTCTGCCACATTGTTTGCCCATGATGTTCTGCCTCACCTCAGACCCCAAACAATGAAACTGGAAAACTATGAATTAAAACCTCTGAGACTGTGAGCCAAAATAAATTTTTTCCTTCTCTACATTGTTTTTCTCAGGTATGTTGTCATAGTGTCAAAGAGCTGATTAACATACCCAGTGACTGTGTATTCTTGCATGGCTGGTGGATAGTCAGGCCAGGGACTCACACAGGTGGTTCATTCCTCAACTAGAATGCCTTCGAGCAAGCTTTTTATGTGACTGAGTAAACTAAAGGGATGAATATTTGTGGGAAACCTTTTCAACATTGATGAAAAGCCAAATTTGAAAAATGTAAAATTCAGGTGGACCTGCTAGTATTAAACAGGTGTGGTCTCTCCTTCCTTTGAGACAAGGCTTATTCAGGAAGGCTAGTAGCTGTTTTCTTTCATAGTTCTGCCTATGAAACCCACTTTACTTGCTTCTACCTGCACCACCACCTCTACCACCATCAGAATTTCATCTCCTAGCTCTATATGATTTCCAGTTTTTAGGATACCCAGTGTTTACTTCATGTCACTTCACACATTTTATATGGGGCACCACCTTTTCTAGCCTCAGGTATGAATTCAAGTTCTATGATGAGGCTTGTTTGAAAAGCTCTTCATATGAGACAAAGCCTAATTTTCCAATACCCATAAGGTTGTGGTAAAGAGAATATTTGACACAAAGTTCTTTTTTTTTTTTTAATCAAACAAAGGCAGGGTTGACTCTTCATATTCCCGGAATAGAACCTCTTATGACAGACCTTAAACGGCCTTAATTTAAAGCAGGTGTATAAAATACAAAATGGTATTTAAAGAGGTGTAGAGATATTAATTAATATAGGCCTACTGAAATGCCAGGGATATCATCACTTCTGAAAATTGAATTAAGCCCTGAATGTCAATGCTAAATTAACATGAATAGACTTATCTATCCCTGTCCAAAAATATTTCATCCACAAACTGTGTAATACATGATGATTAACCAGAGGTTACAGATTCTAGCTGAAGCCCAATCAAATTCTTCAACATTCTAATAGAGGAGTATATTCAGGTCAAAGAATATTAACAGAAAAATTTCCATCACTTAAAGGGCAAGCAGAGCAAGTGTTTAACGAAGTGTTGAAAGTTTGCTTAATTGTTCTCTTCTTGATCTATTGTTCTTGATGAATTAGAAAACCTGTATGCTGCAAGTTATACTATAATTATGTCAAATATGCAGGCCCTTCTTTTAAAAAAGAGTTTAATTGCTGTGACTTATGAAAGTTAGAGAAACTGGAAGCATAATTAAAAGCTGATAACTTAGTTGAAAGAATGTTCATGTTCTTCTCTAGAAATAGAAATTTTCTAAATGCATGCTTGGAAGAGAGCTGGGGTTCCAAGGCAGGGTACAATGAGAGGTCCTCTGTAAGGGACCTAGGATTTGGGGTTATTTGGGGATTTTTCCTGAGCACAACTTGCCTTTGATATGTAAGACTCGATAATCATGAATTGCATTGTTCCTATGTCAGTACTATTTGCATTATATTAAGGGTCTCTGAAACTACAGAAAATTATAGATTTGTTGTCTATGAACAACAAGACATATTCTCCAGTTGTTTTTCTTCTCAAAAGCTTGTCTCCTAAGTGTACTCAGTATTTAAATGAATGTTCCATGATTTCTTCCTCCTCCTCTTCCTCTTCCTACTCCTCATCCTCCTTTCTCGCCTCACTCTGTATGGAATATGTCACTACAAAGACATTTCAGGAATCAAGTGCCTCTCTTTTGCATAAATCCCTCTAAATCTATGGTTAAGTCCAAAGCATAAGATTATCAAAGTAGTTCCCATCCGAATTTAGGTTATCATTTATACTTTCCCTGAAGTGAGATTCTGAGAAAAAAATTCAAACAAGTTTTGGGGTGATCTCACCTAGATTTTATTTAGCTTTACCAACTGACTCTGAATGGGCCACTGATCTTTTCACAAAGAGGCGGGGTCCTTAAACACAGAGGCAGTGCTTGTCAATTCAGCTGTGTTTGAATTCATAGACAAGTGGTTCTCAGCCTGTGATCCCTGGAAGCAGCAGCTTCCTTGAAATGCAATGGGAATATAACTCTCAGGCCTTACCTGTATTACTTAGCTTTCCAAGGATCTTAAAAAATACCTTAGGTAGATGGTGGAATGTGATAGACATCATTATCCAAAGTACATGTATGAAGACACGAATTGAGTGTCAACATACTTTATATACAGAGATATGAACAATTGTGGTATATAGGTGTAATAAGAATTGCAATACATTCCGCTGTCATTTTTTTAAAAATCAATTAAAAAAATACCTTAGATAATCAACTTGAAAAAGAAAACGTTTATTTTGTCAGATGGTTTCAGAGGTTTCAGTCCGTGGTCACTTGGTCCAATTACTTTGGACTAAGGGTGAAGCAGAACATCATGGTGGTAAGAGTGAGAGGTAGAGCAAATCTACTAACCTCATGACATCTGGGAAGGAGAAAAAAAAAGGTCCAGGGTCCCAATACCCCCCGTCCAGGGCATGCTCCCACTGACCTAACTTCCTTTCACTAGGCCCCACCTCCTAAAAATTTCATTGTCTCCCACTAATGCCATAGGCTGGGAGTCAAGCTTTTTTTTTTTTTTTTTCACTATTCTAAATTTATTTATTTTTTTATTGGTTGTTAAAAACATTACAAAGCTCTTGACATATCATATTTCATACATTAGAATCAAGTTGGTTATGAACTCCCAATTTTACCCCAAATACAGATTGCAGAATCACATAGGTTACACATCCACATTTTTACACAATGCCCTATTAGTAACTGTTGTATTCTGCTTTTAACCCACAGGCCTTTGGGGGACATTCAGTGTCCCAATGGGGGGACGTTCAATGTCCCAGCATAACCTACTGAATCAGTGCCTCTGGAAATGGGCCCAGCAATGGGTTTTAAGAAGCCCTACAAGTGATTCTGACACACATTTCAATCTGAGAACCAATTTTGTCTGTTCTTGTTTCAACCTGATACTAACCCAAAATTCCACTATTTGGAAGTGGGTAGCATTCATTTTTATGACCATTTGTGTTAGACATATAAATTTGAGTAATTTCAATGACTGGATGGGTATGGGGTTTTACTTTGAGGTGTAAAAATATTTTGGAAATAGATGGACACTTGGTTGCACAATATTGCGAGTTTAATAAATACACTGGATTCTTCACTTTAAAATATTTAGTTCAATGTATACATGAATTTCACCTCAAGTTCTAAAAAAATACAAGAGACATGAAATCACTTTAATACTCAAGTGATTTAGTTATACCTGTCTAAACAATAAACATCAAGATTAAAAATTTTTCCAGTTCTTAATCATTCTGTTTTGGGGGTGGGTGTGGTATTGGGGGAACTCAGGGGAACTCGACCATAGAGCCACATTCCCAGGTCCTATTTTATATTATTTTTTAATTTAGAGATAGGGTCTCACTGAGTTGCTTAATACTTCTCTTTTGCTGAATCTGGCTTTGAACTTGCGATCCTCCTGCCTCAGCCTCCCAAGCCACTGGGATTAAAGGCATGAGCCACTGTGCCCAGCAAGTTCTTAATCATTCTTATTTTAAATGTGTTTTTACTTTTTTGGCACATATGATGATATGCTATATTTTAATTATACAACTACCAAAAGTTTCCAAGTTTACATACAAAATAGAATACCTGTAACACTGTGACTTTAGTGCTAGTAATGTGACATTTTTCATTAGAATTTCTTGATGGGTCAAGCAATAGTTTTGTTTTTGTGTTTGTTTTTAATTTTTTTTAAATATTTTTTTAGTTGTCGATGGACACAAGATCTTTATTTATTTTTATGTGGTGCTGAGGATTGAACCCACTCCCTCACATGTGCGAGGCAGGTGCTCTACCACTGAGCTACAGCCCCAAACCAACAATAGTTTTTGACTGCAAACAAAACAGGACAAATTATTATTTATTTGTCTATCATTGCCAGGGTGATGATTAATATAGAAAGAGTAAAAACTGAGCTTTTAAAATGAACTCTGAGAAGCTGGGGGTGTAAAGCACTTGCCCAGCATGGGCCACAGGCCCTGGGTTCAGTCCCCTGAACCACAAAAGACAAACCTCAATAACAAAAGCATAATTAAGTCTGAAAGAAAATGCCTTCTACCATACCTTCCCTCATGCTGCCCAATTCAGAAGTCCATTTATATAAAATTCTATGAATAAAATTTTATTCCTTATGAAACTGATATAGAATACTATATTTTATAACATGATCTGAGGATGCCCACTGGAGTTGTGTTGCAGAAGGCCCTTGAGTATTGACCTGTCCAAATAGAGGATTTGTTAGTTTCTGAGGATATTTGTTGTCCATATCATTGGGAGACTTGAAAGTTAATTTACCAGGGGAAAGAAAAAGATTCTATGAAGTTTCCACTAAATGTGGAAAACATAAATCAATTAAAGCTTAAAAATAACCTTTTATTTTATTACATAACCTGGTAAGATACAGGATGAATTACAATGTAGAATATTGGAAAATGTTTTAAAATATGCAAAAGAAAATAATTCCCCTACCCACTTAGAACTGAGAAATAAAACGTGTTATATATTGTGAGTGTTTGTATACATGCGTGGACACAGAGCACACACGCAAGATAACACTCAACAACATAAGAGCACATTCCATTCTGAAACCTGTGTTCCTCTAACTACATTTTGATATTTCCCCTTTATGAAATGGACAGGAGAGGAGGTGTCCAGATGTAACATGGATATGGATGCAACAAGCTTGCTAGAGAATGGTACACGGGGACAGTGGTTGTTGGTGCTGAGGGCCAGCTGGGGAGTTAATGAGGTAGATTATTGGTATCTACCCGAAGGCATGTTATCCCCCCACAATTTTTTTAGAAAAAAAATACATTTATGAAAATTGATCCAAAATAAAGATTATTTTTAAAAATCAAAAATCAAAAAATACCTTAAAATGGTTTTCAACATCTTATTTTAAAGAAAAAGCTCAGAGCTCAGAAGGGTTTAGAAGAAATTGGTTAAGGATTGTTTTAAGGATTTCCCAGTATTCCAACTATTGGACTTGGTTCACTTAATCAATTGATTAATCCCCCACAATTGAATACACTGATTGCTTCCAATTTTTCATTAGGGCATATGACACCATAACTCACTTCCTTGCACCCATATTCTGTGCTTCTGCCGATGATGTTTTCCAACACAGTAATTTGTCTTCTCTCTATGTACACTAAAATCATCAACCTCTCTCTTTCTCTGTCATATTTTTCAGTGTATTGTATTCTTTTTAATTTTAGTATTAGTATCTATTTTATGTTGAATGTTTTCTCTCATAATATCATCATCCTGATCTAATGGTATATAAAAAAAATCTTCCTACAATTTAATTATCATGCTTTTCTAATTTTTTCAGATTTTTATTTAATTATAATTATGATCTTACTGAGATAGTAAAATATCTGAATTAATTTTTTCAAAATAGTTCAAAAATTATCTTATCATCATTTATTGAATAATGTATCTATCGCTTTCTCTACAGATTTGAAAAACAAATTTCTTATATCAGGTGTATAACTAGAGCAAATTTCTGAATATCTCTGTGACTTAGTTTCTTCCTCTGAAGTAAAATAATAAGCACCTATCCCAAAATGCTAATAGATGTAAAGTGTTTTAAAAGTGCCTGGTGCAGAATAAAAACTCAATTGATATGACATTATTACAAGCAGTATGATTGCTTCCATTTATAAATTTTTGCCCTACCCAGTCGTGGTGGTGCACACCTGTAATTCTAGCTACTGGGGAGGCTGAGGCAGGAAGATTGCAAGGCCAGACTCAGCAACTTAGCAAGGCCCTGTGACTCACAGCAAGACTGTCTCAAAATAAAAAATAAAATGGGCTGGAGATGTGGATCAGTGGTAAATACACCCCTAGGTTCAATCCTTATGTGTGTGTGTGTGTGTGTGTGTGTGTATGTTTAACATTGAAATAGCCTCTCAATTGGCTTCCCTTTATCCCGTTTTACATATGACAGACAAAGTGATCTTCCAAAAAGTATAAATCAAATTACTGATTTATATTTATATTTGTTCACTTGATCAATTGATTAATTCCCCATAATTGAATACACTGATTGCTTCCAATTTTTCATTAGGGCATATGACACCATGACTCATTTCCTTACTCCTCTATTTTGTGCCTCTGCTGATGATGTTTTCCAACACAGGAATTTGTCTTCTCTCTATGTACACTAACCTGCATTAAACCTAACAGCTTTCCACTATGTTTCAAACTCTGTTCTACAATAACCCATGAGATTTGGTCCAGAAATTTTCCCCCAGCCCCACCACCTCATCATAAATCAGTGACCCTATCTCCTGATTAGTTCCAGCCTCTCAGGACCTTATATTCCTGGACCAAGTCAATGCATTCCAACCTCATTGGCATAACGTGGAACATTCTTCCCCAAACTCTTGTGTGGCTTCTTCTTCTCTCATCTCTGCTTCGTCATTTGGGTCTCTCTCTAATGACCATCTAAAGCCGCTCCTACCCCCATTCCTCCTGTTGTTTAATTTTGTCTCATTTTATTTTCTTCTACAAGAAACATTATATGCCCTACAAACATATGCTTGGCATGTGTCTTGCCTTTATTAAATATGTGTTGAATTCATGAATGGGTAAATGAATGGATAAAAACAGGATGAAGAAAAATGGCTGAGTCTAATAGATTTAAAAATGAGAACTTTGAAAAATTAGATGTAAAATTGATCAGTGGTCCAGAGGAAGGGGATAGAGGGGAAGAGAGGAGGGAAGGGAAAGAAACAGCACTAGAAGCTGAAATGGAGCAAATTATATTCTATGCATATATGATTATGTAAAGTAAACTCCAATATTATGTATAACTATAATGCACTAAGACAAACATTTTTAAATGACTAAAAAAAGTATATGAGGCAATGCATATGATAAATGGCTTGATTTATCCATTCCACGTGTGTGTGTATGAGTGTGTGTGTGTAGAGAGAGAGAGAGAGAGAGAAAGAGAGAGAGAGAGAGAGAGAGAGACATAAAGTTGTACAGCATACATATATACAATTTTTTCATGTCATGTAGATAAAGAAATTATTTTTAAATGACTATAATATATGGGGGCACTGGGAATGTGCTGTATCATAACCTGTGTGTGACTACAGGATGTGTATAAATATAAAAATCCTCAAGCTATACATTTAAACTAAGGCACTCTGTGCTCTTTAATGTATATATGTTATACCTTAAAACTAAATCTGTAAACATATGTTTAAAATGCTATAGATGAGACAAAGTTGAAATCTTATGCCCAACTTAAAAGTTTCTGTTTTCACATAGTCTAGGATCCAATAGCACATGTAAATTTAAAATTTATTTTAGAATGAGCTTGGGGGTTATAAAGATTTTGCACTGTGTCATGTGTTTGGAAAACAAAATCATTCTCTTTATTCAAGGTAGTAAATGTACTTTAAAATGAGCTAGTAATCAAGTCTGGCTTAAAGGAAAAGGGTTGGCCCACAGAGCAAACTGTTTCAGCTCAAAAACACTTTGTCATGTGATCTTCCATTATAACCACATGACATTTGTTAAATATCGGAATAAAAAACATTTCCTGACGTTTAGATAATGATACTTAGATTTATAGGGTGGTTTCTTGTCTAAGACACTAATGCCTTTCATAAAAAGGTTTCACAAATGTATTTTATAAAAATACAAATAAGATTCAGTTGGCATAGCGACATGCACCATGTAGCAACTCAAATATTTTCTGAATAAATAACTGAATATGTGAGGGTAAAAAGTAAAAATAGTAGAAGTAATTATTTGAGGATCAAACAAAGCTTTATTTTAGTTACAGTTTCTGACATTTGTATGGATTCAATATTTATTTTAATATAATCAGAAGACTGCAATAATTATCAGTTGTTCAACAGTTATGACCTGTGTAGTTCAGTATCATTAGTTCTGAAAATGTTTTGATATGCATAATATGTAGACACCTTAGTCTTTTAAATGTTCCCCTAAAAATCTGGCCCATGCATACCTGGGACTTTTTTTAAGCCAAGAAGTTAAATGCTCTGCTCTTATTCCCTGCTAAAATAAGAAAAAACTTTATTGATTTGACGGTGTTATTTTTGTCCAACTTTTTTCTCTATTCAATTTCATTCATTTACACAGAAGGCAAAGAACAAAACAAAGTGTTGGCTACTGGGGCTTAGGCTACTGATTTTAGATAGAATTATGTGGTAACTATACATATCCCAAAGATGCTAGACCTGATTCAAACATTTTTTTAAAAATTTTACACATCAGAATGAGGTTAAAATTTGGAAACACCCCAGCGTTTGGATGAGATGGGAGCACTAAGGTAGGGCTAAAGAGAGTGGAGCATTGAACGTCGTTATACCTACCTAAATGTCTTTCTAAGTTGTGTATATTCAAAGTGGTGACTATGACAAATCTGTCGAGTCAGAATCTTCCCTTTTAATCATCCTCTTTTGCTTAAACTCATAACCTATCATCAAGCCTGGAAAACTTGATCACTTACCAAGGGGAAAACCAATTTGAGGTTTCCTTCAAACACACTGAATTCTATGGTTCACACATAAATTCAGGAACAAATTTTTTCCAAGCATTTGTGCATATGAGGGAGGTACACAAGTACCTTAGTGTGAATATCTGCTTTTGCACACCAGTTAATTAATTTTTTGAAAATATACAGTTCAGTTGTTTTTATTATATACAATCGTTTAGTGTAGTACTTATTCTCCCATTGCAATCATTAATCTTTCTGTCCTTTCTGTCTTAATAGATCTGACTATTCTAGAAAGTTCATTTAAATGCAATCATTTAATACAGGATCTTTAGTGATTGGCTTCTTTCACCACCCAAATGTTTTCAAGATTCATACACTTTGTAACATCCATGGGTACTTGGTAGTTTTTTATTGGTAAATAATCCATTACATAGATATGTTTATGTTTTGCTCATCTATTTACTAGTTAATGGATATATAGATTGTTTCAGCTTTGGGGCTGTTGTGGAAAATATTGCTATAAACTTTCACATTCAAGCTTTTTAATGAGAATGCATTTATTTCTCTTGGTATATATCCAGGAGAGGAAGTGCAGGGCCAGAAGGTAGCTATGTCTACCACCTTAAGGAACTGCAAACTGTTCTCCACACTACATATCATCAATAGCAGTGCATTTGATAAGTCTCTTATTAAGTAGAACATACAAATATTTTCTTCCATTCTGTTGGTTGTCATTTTTCCTGTCCTTTTCAATGCAATATTTTTTTTTGTTTTGAGTGGGGGGGCTTTTGTTTTTAGTTTTTGTATTGTGGATGAACCCAGGGACTCACATATGGTAGCAGATTCTCTACTATGGAGTCAGCCCTCCACCCCACTTTTTTCTTATTTCTGATAAAATCAAACTTAGCTTTTTTTGTTTGTTTTGTTGCTTGTACTCTTTATATGTAAGAAACCATTACGTAACTCAAGGTCTCAAAGATGTATATCTATATTTTCTTCTAAGATCTTTACAGTTTTAGCTCTTACATTTAGGTCTATGATACATTTTGAGTTTTTTGTATATTAGTGTGAATTAGTTCAACTACATTATAAAAATGATGAGAAGTTTTATTTTAAGTGTTTTAATGTTTTTTAAAAATTACCAATTTTAAGACTGAAATCAAATGTAAATTATAAGCATATTAGAAATGTGCTATATATTTTTTCACATTTTCTAGAAAAATCAACCTACAACCTACATTCCATGTTACTGAGAAAATGTGTTCTTAAATTTATTATTTTATTTTTATTTTTATAGAAGGTAAGGATGAAAAGGGGCAGTGAGATTGAGATTTCTCCCGCATACATGTATGTACCAACTTAGTGCAAATGTTAAATTTTATTTTTAAGCAAAAAGCTTTGTGATTGGAAGGTTTAACAAAACACATGTGCAGGAAACTAAAATAATGCCACTGGGCCCCATCTTCTTGAGTTCTTAGTTAGCAAATATAGGGAAATATTTTGGCTTTGATAAGATTAATCAGAACCATTAAAAATTCTTATAGAAGGTTAAAATTAAGTATATGTCAGTATCTTTAACAAAGGAATCACCAAGAAAAGTTTCCACTATTGATAGTCAGCTTTTTCTCACTATAAAAAATACCTGAGATAAATAATTTAAAAGAAGAGAAGATGGGTATTGGCTAACAGTTTCAAAGGTTCCAGCCTGCAATCAGTTGGCTCTGCTGTTTGTGGGCCTGTGGTGAGACAGAATATCATGGAGGCCTAAGAGTGTGGCAGAGGAGGCTGCCTGCCTCCGGGTATCCAGAAACCACAGAGAAAGCAGAAAGGGGCACTGTTCTCAAAAAGTCCCCTCAGGAGCACCCCCACCAGTGACCTAACTTCCTTCCACTAGGACTCACTCCTAAGGGTTCTGCCAGGTCCCAATCATACCAAGGATTTGTGACCAAGCCTTCAACAAATTATGAGCCTCTGAGGGACAGTCCAGATCCAAACTATGAGAACTACAGTCAGCTCAAACCTAGTCAGCTTGGTAGGTTATCATAAAATGTTAAACGCTTCTATTATGCCTTTAATAATTAAAAAAATAAATAAAATAAAAACTATGAGTTCCTTAATATCTAAAAGCATGACTTCACCTGATTTTAACTTCTTGAACCTCTAAAAAGACAAATACGTTAAGAGGTCTAGAATTACTAGGAGAGCTAGTAACATTGACTAGAAAAGACCTTATCGGTTAAATACAGTTCATGGAGTTTTATTGCCTGAATGTGCAGGAAATATTTAGTGACTCTTTGATCCACTCTCCTAGTGTTTCCAATGGTATTTTAAGAACATCATCTTAACACTATTCATGTACCCACAAACTTTTAAAAGATGTATTCACCTTAAGCTTTCTCCGCTGGAAAACCAGTCAGCTTTATGTCTTACTCTTTATAACTTCCTCACATACAGTCAGGTGGCCACCTTCTGTGTTTCAGAAGATCTTACCCCATTAGACTCACAGGCTTCACATATTTTGATCATCTGAATCTTCAGGGCAAAGGTGGTGCCATGTTCACAAACGTATCTCTACTACAAAGAATGACAGTAAAGATATAAAATTTGTCAAATGAATTTTAAAAAGGGACAAGACAAAGAATAGATGAAGGAAGTATGTTTATATCTGTAGAGTTCTTGGAATATGTATGTGTATAGGTGAATCAATTCCTGTAGTAAAAGTCACGTGAATATTCAGGGTTTACCTAAAAGTCAGTGACATAAAATTCCTGGAGGCCATTTTGAAGAAGAAAGCCCTCATCTTTGCCATTCATTGGATGGCAAGGTGCGGGGAAATGTGGAATATCAAGGACAGCTGTCTCCTGCCTCAACTCTCTCCTCTGTAAGCATTTCATGTCTCATTTTCTCATGTTCCTATATTCCTATTATCCTAAAATTCTCTTCTCATGACCCTAGTAGAAACCCATGAGTTCCACTCCCCCCACCAAAAAGCCCAGTTTTGCTCTGGAGCACACATCCCTGAAGTACCACATGGCTTGGGATGTGTAGGTGCATTGGGATATCATGGATCCACCAAAACCCACAGATCAGTGGTTCACTCCAGACCCTTCTGCCCATTGACTGGCTCAGCCTCATTTACCAGATTCATTAGATTCCCATCACCTCTTTAACCCTAGCAGCTTAAAGCCCCTTCCCCAGTAGAGCTTTTATTATTTAGAAAAAAAAAATGAAACTACTGACCTAACAAATGATACAGACATACTTCGTTATATGTGAAGGACATTTTCTAAGATGAATTGAAGAAAGACACCATCTATTAGTGATTTTCAGGAAGAATTTGGGGCTGTAACTGGAAAGCCACATTTAACCATTCCCCCAGACATGGCTCAGCTTCAATACAGGTAAAGCAGAGGAAGATCAGATGTGAGGTATGAAATGTGTGAGTCCAAGGACATTCTGCTTGCTTTTCTTTTAACCATAAAGAATTAGAGTTTGGATATTGTGGATATTAGCTTTTATGCATATAATGACAGTATTTCTCTAAAAGACAAAAGAATACACTGAAAGTCTCTTTAAGAAGTATTCAGTATTCTTTAATACTGTTGAATTTCTAATTTTCTCTATGTATTAAGGACCCTGTGCACAATTCAATTAGCCAAAATGGCAGTTGTATAACTTTATACCAGTGACCATAGATTAAGAGCTCACTTAAGTGACCTTTACTACAAAACTAATTCACTTATACACAATATCACATTGGTGATTTCTATTCAAGTGCTCAGACATTAGAGAACAGCAATTGCAGAGTCATTTCAAGATCTTCTGGAAGTGAGGAATTCAACAATGGACAACATCTAGGGACTTAAATTCAAGGACATTAGATGCACCAATTCAAAATACCTGAGAGTGATGTATAACCTCACCAGGAAAATCCAGAACATGGGCTAGTAGCTATCTCCCTTCTGGGCTGGCATATAATTTTCAGACAATATCCTAAAGTTCTTTTTTTAAAATCTAAAAAGAATAAATAAATAAAGTTTGGCATTTGTAAATCCTTATCTGTACACTGCAAAGAAATTATTAGTGCAAAGGAACAATTGATTCTTTGTTTTGAAAATCATTATTTCCTTTTTATATTTTTCTTATATTACAGAACAGTAATGTACTAAAAGTGCATGGTCTGTGTAAATATTTGCAAAATACATAAAAGGATTGAAAAAACAAATTCTATAAATAGAATGTTTTTGTAATGTCAAGATAAGGAACTCTACTCGTGAGAATAAATCAAAAATTATAATAAAATCAATAGAAGTGAATATCAAAAAAAATCAAATGTAAAAGGGAAACACATGATGACAAGACATATTTTCATATATAGTATCATTTGGATAAAAACATTTAAGTGTATGCCAGGCCATAAATCAATAAAAGCTGCTTAAATCATTAGGAATAGAGGAATACCCTACTAGAACAGTTCTGACTGCAAAAGCCATGAGAATGGCTGAGAAATAAACAAAAGTGTTTACTATCACTAGAAAATCTTAAAACACAAAGAAAAACTATAACAAGAATCAGATGCAGTGGCACACACCTGTAATCCCAGTATGTCAGGAGGCCAAGGCTGGAGGATCACAAGTTTGAAGCTAGCCTGGATAACTTAGTGAGACCTTGGCTTAGAATAAAAAATAAAATGTACTGGGGATATAGCTCAATGGTGAAGCCCCGCTGGATTCAATCCCAGTACTGGAAAAAAAAAAGAAAAGAAAACAATAACAGGATACAGTTTTTCTTTCAATGGACTGCTAAGGGTGAAAAATTTGGAAATAAACCATGGTAGTGACCTCATATGCTATTTATGGGGACATAAACTAGTTAACACTCTTCAGAGGACATCAGGCCATCTGTATCATAAGTGGCAATATCAATACCTTTCTTTTGACTTTTCAGTTTTTATTCTGTGGATTTATTCAAAATAGATTATCCATCAAAAATATTACTATGCGCACAAGGATGTTCAATGAAAATTGCTTGTGATAGTAAAATCTATACAATGATGAACTATGTAAGGAAATACTACAGAGTGAGTGTTTTGGCCAGATTGTATTGTTATATTGTTTGCATGTATGAATATTTAACAACAAATCCCATCAATATGTACAACTATAATTCATCAATAAGAAATGAGGAAAGTAAAATTATTTGCACACTTGTAGGCTGTGTAAAGAAATGGCTGGAACCTCACTATTCTTCAACAAAGTAGACTTAATCTAATTCAAACACATTTAAATTTAATTTAATCAAATTTAAAAATTTGTTGCCTAGTTTTATTAGCAATGTTTCAAGCATTCAATAGCCACATGTGGCTAGTGGCTATAATATTGAGGAAACAGATATATAACATTTTCCTCATCATCATAAGTTCCATTAGACAGCACTGTTCTGGAAAAATGTTCTTCATCATGTTCTCCATGGTTGCTTATGGCTGGCAGGATTCAAACTTCCGTTCATTCCATTACACTTTTCTAAATTGCTTGAACTTTTATAAAAGTATGCAATTGATTTGCAATCAGAAGCTTCTTTCATCTGATACAAAGTCACCCATGATCTCACGATGTAAGAAATCGCACTACTAATATTGTGTAGCATTTCCTTGTTCTCTATCTTCACAGGATCAATATCTTGGGTACCAGTTCTTAATGTTTTTACTATGACAGGTAATAGTTGAATGTTCTTACCATGCATGTTGTAATTTATCCTTTAAAATGCTTTATAAACGTCACTTTTACAAGCCATATGCAGTTCCCTCCTATATAATTAAATGATTTCTGTGACATATGCTGCCTTGAATATTCTACTAGAATATTTAAGAATTTTGCTAACCACTTGGACTTGAGAAAATCAAATTTATAAGAAGACAATGATTTATATTTCTTTTGTTATATGTAGAGGAACATCTAATATGTCACACTTTGAAGATGCATTGTTAGTTATAAATCACTATTCAAAACTGCCTACATAAAACACAATGGCCTTAGAAATCAATGATTTGATAAAGTGCCTTTATTATTAAAGTGTCCCTTTCCACTCTTGAGTGCAACAATGCATAGAAATCTTCAACATCTATTTTCTATGGAGACTTATCCAAAATGTGTCACTTCTCTAAGACTCTTTAGAAGCTATTTTTTCAGTAAAGGAAATCTATACTCCATTCACTTTTCCTGGGGTATATTTTGATAAACAAAAAATTACTTAAAAGTGAGAATAAAAAAATAATAATTGTGGGGTGAAAATACAATGACCTGAAATTGATGGAAGAGGAAAATGTGTAACAAATATATTTGTCATATTGCTCTACAGGTTGCTTTTGCATTGAGAATTCTATCCAGAATAAAACTGAAATCAGGGGCTTTGTTTTCTATAGCTACTTTCTGGTAGATACAACCTTTCCAGTGGGATTTATTTTCTGCAATAGGAATAGCCTTGCAAACCCAGCAGACTTAGCATATCAGAAAGAAAACTCATGACTATATCTAATCTCTCTTCAAGTATTTTTGTCTCTCTTGACTATAGCTTCATTTTCTCAATTGTGCAGTTCAGAAATTGGGATATTGCTGACATATCCATCTCTTCAACCCCAATGCCCAATCACATCAAGTCCAACTTATATTGCCTCTTACTTATCTCACCAGTTTGTCCAATTATACCACTATACCCCAGGCCCACACTACAAATCTCTCCCACCTGAAATGCTGCAGGTGCTTCCCCTCCAAACAGTCCCATATTTGAGCCAATAGCATCCTGACTTTCCCTAATGGCATCATAACTTTTCCTGGCTTGAACCATTCAATGGCTTATCTTGCTTAAGGGTTTAGAAAATGTCTTAATGAGAACAGCTGATACCTCCTTGAGTAATATGGCCCTCTGTCTGTCTCTTGCTTTTCCCCACCTGACCTCTTCTAGTAGTTTAGACTTTTTCACACTTGCTACTCTTCCTTCCTACCTCAGGACATTCACATATGCTTTTCCCCTGCTGGAAATGCTTCTAACTACCCTCCCTCATCTTATTAAGACTCTTTCAGATTTTCCAAATTTCAGTTCATCAAGTAGTTCTTTAGGGAAGCTCTCCCTGACATCATTAATTATATATATTAGAGGTCCCTACCATACTCTCTTGCTCTTTTTAATGAGACTCTTTGATTCTTTCGATGCCTATTTTCTTACCAGATTGTAAGCACCACCAAGGTGTATAGAATCCATTTTTGTTCACCAGTGCAACTCCATCAACTTCACAATGACAGGTAAACAGTAGAGGCTTAAACACTTATTCAGTATATGATTAAAGACTAGTAGTCAGATGCCTACAAAAACAAGAAAAGTGATGAATCTTCTGTAAAGGGGCCTTTGGGCACTGGTGCACAGGAGACTGTTCCCAGAGAAACAGATTCTTTCATCAGAAGAAAGTACAGTTATACTTTGGGAGTGCCCTAATTGTATTTCCCTTTAAGTTGGTCTCTATTGTATTTTAACATCATAGTCCAAGACCCACCCCTACTGGAAGAGAGCCCATGCAGTCCTGGGCTTTTCTTGGTTGGTAGACTTTTGATGGCATCTGCTATTTCCTCACTTGAAATTGATCTGTTTAAATTGTGTATATCATCCTGATTCAATTTGGGCAAATTATATGACTGTAGAAATTTGCTGATGCCTTTGATATTTTCAACTTTATTGCAGTACAGGTTTTCAAAATAATTTCGAATTATTGTCTGTATTTCTGCAGTGTCTGTTGTAATTATTTCCTTTTTCATCACGTATGTTAGTGATTTGAGTTTTCTGTTCGTTAGCATTGCTAAGGGTCTGTCAATTTTGTTTATTTTTTCAAAGAAACAACTTTTTGTTTTGTCAATTTTTTTTTTTCAATTGTAAGAAACAATTGAAAAGCACCAATTGAAACAAAAGAATTGTTTCAATTTCATTGATTTCAGCTCTGGTTTTAATTATTTCCCATCTTCTGCTGCTTTTGGTGTTGATTTGTTCTTCTTTTTCTAGGGCTTTGAGATGTAGTATTAAGTCATTTATTTGTTGACTCTTTCTTCTTTTAAGGAATGAACTCCATGCAATGAACTTTCGGAGCATGGGAGGAATAGACGAACTCTAGATAGGGCAGAGAGGGGTTGGAGGGGAAGGGAGGAGGCATGGGGTAATTAATGACTGTGGAATGTGATGATCATTACTATCCAAAGTACATGTATAAAGACATGAATTGGTGTGAATATTGTATATATACAACCAGAGATATGAAAAATTGTTCTCTATATAGGTAATAAGAATTGCAATGCATTCTGCTGTCATATATAATTTTTTTAAAAAAATTACAAAGAGAGAGAGAGAGAGAGAAAGAGAGATAGAGAGAGAGAGAACGCCCAGGAAGCTGGACTCTGCCCAGAAGGACCATACTTGGGGAGTACTCAGAGTAGGATTCTCTTACATATCTCAGAGAATGCCTGAGACAGAGAGATCTGTGACAGTCAGGCAATCCAATCATGAAGTAATCTTACCAGAAGAAAAAAGCCAGAGGAGGGCTAAAACGGGAAAATTGATGTCTATGGAGATTTGAGGTAATTCTGTTTAAATTGAGGTTGCTCCCTGCTTCCTAGTAGCACAGATTCTCTCTTTAGGTCAAACATAGATTCTCTCTTTAGGTCAAGTTTTAACTTACAGTTGCAACCAGTGATGTGCTCATGCCAGCCTGTTCATGATAGGTAATTAGTTGAATGTTTGCTAAATTCGTGAGTGAAGGTTGAACACAGACATTATAAACTAAATAACAGACACATTCAACCAAGTAAATGATATTAAAGACCCCTTAAAAATACTTAAACTCATCACTTCCTAATTATGTTATTAAATGTTATTATTATATATGATCTTGAGACTCATTGTATCTTTTATAGCTGTACAGTTAAATGTTATATGATAGTGTGCTACTAATCTCTTTTCAACTCCAAATTCAGTGGTGTCATGTGGATAACTTGAAATTGCTAATGGTGAGTCTATTCACCCCATAGACATCAGTAAATGCTAGAATTTAAGCTATAACGGCTTTTATATTGTTTGTTTACTTGACTTTGGGGTTTCAGTGTTTGGTTGTTTTTTTGCTCCTTGTTTGTTCGTTTCTTTGAAAGCCTGTTGTTAAACATTTACCAGTATCCCACAGGAGGCAACCTACTCGTGGCCCAATGCAATCCGTCATTTTGTGTACTTCACTGTTGAAATTACCTGGCAATACTATGAAATCGCTAGATTGAACCAATCTTCTAATCTTTTAACCTGTATTTAACAAAAAGGTGTTTAGTTGAAATCATTAAAAAGGTGGTGGTGAGAGAGTATGTGTTTTCTCCTGTTCCTACAACGTACACTGCTATTTCTCGAGTAAAAAACAATGTTTTTTGTTTTAGTCAGCTTTTTCGCTGCTGTGACTAAAGGGTCTGACCATAGAGGAGGAAGAGTTTATTTGAGGGCTCATGGTTTCAGAGGTCTTAGTCTATAGAAGGCCAGTTCCATTCCTTGGGGCTCAAGGTGAGGCTGAACATCTTAGCAGGGGAGGGTGGCAGAAAGAAGAGCTCACATCATGGTCACCAGGAGGCAGGGAGAAAGACTCCACTCACCAGATACAAATATATACCCAAAGACACACTCCAATTCCCTTCTCTTCTAGCCACACCCAACCATTCAGTTCATTTTTTCAGAATTAACTAATTGGGTTGAGACTCTTACAATCCAATCATTTCTCCTCTGAATCTTTTTGCATTGTCTCACATTCGAGCTTTTGGGGGACACCACATCTAAACTGTAAGTTTGCCATAAATGAATCATATAGCAAATTTGTGAGTAAATCAATTAGAGTCAAGAATTAGAATCATTTAATTCAATCTCTGACATTGGGATTGCTTGAATTCTCTTAATATGAAGCTGGGTAACATTACATTTCACCTAAATATATTTTATGTATTAAATGTCATCTTTTAATACATGCTGGACCCAGTGGCTCACACCTGTAATTCTAGCAACTTGGGAGGCTGAGGCAGAAAGATTGTAAGATCGTGTCCGGCCTCCACAAAATAGAAAAATAAAAAGGTCTGGGGGATGTAATTGAGTGATGAGTGCCCCTGGCTTCAATCCTCAATACCAAAATAAGAAAACAAAAAAGCGTATTTTTAGGAAGATGTAACAATACTTGACTTCTCAATTTCCAATGGATTTACAAAATCCCCTGGGAAAAAAATTTTGCTAGCAAAGAGAAAAGATGGCTGAAAAGAGGTGAATCCGGTTGGGGCTGTGGCTCAGAGGTAGAGGGTTGCCTACCATGCATGAGGCACTGGGTTCGATCCCCAGCACCATATACAAATAAAATAAAGATATTGAGTCCACCTATAACTAAAAAATAAATATTTTTTAAAAAGAGGTGAATGGAGGAAAAAAATCTTTAAAAAGAACAAATGAAATTTGAGAACAAAGGAAAAAACAATTGCCTAAAAATTTATCAGTACAGGTCAAAAATTAAAATGCAAAGACGTTACTAATAATATCCTAGCTATACTTAATACTTTGGGCAAAAATTTTGTAAAATTAAGAGAATTTTACACTTCTTAAATTCCCTTTTTTAAATTCCCTGTTTAGAATTGTGAAAGTAATTCTGGTGATTCTTTTATAGCACAGGCATCATTAACCTGCCTAATCTTACTGAATAGTCACAATCATATAACTCTCAAGATGCTCTTTTCTCATTGAAAGTTGAGGTCTTAAGGATGACCGCTTTGGTCTTTATGCATAAATGTTTTGATGGATTAATAGTAAGGAATTTTAGAAGACGGTTGCTTATTTCCGAAGAGAGTGCACACACAAAAGATATTTAAGACAGGACTTATTTAGATACTGCTAGTTGTTCCTTATGAAAGTAGAAATCAAACCTCCTCTTTGAATTGTAAAGACCTTTATATCCCTGACATTCTGATGGCATGATACATTATTGATATTTATATCTTATGGGATGTAGTTAACTCATATATATCTAGAGTTAGAAAACAGATGTAAATAAAAGAAACAAATATGAAAATCAAATATTTAATCAGAAAACAGATATAAATTGAAAATCAAATAATAGTTAATCTTAAATATTGTAGAACCTTCAGCAAACACATGCATCTCTATTTAGACATTTATAGATAAATTATCCATCACTTCAAACCCTTTCATTATTTGTATTGAATTGATGAGAAAATTTCCCTCCTTTTAACTTGCAAAAGCATTTATAATTTTGAAAGTAGCAGCTAACATTTATCTCAATGCAATATTTCATGGCATCTTTAAAATAAGAAATCATGGCAGTCTCCACAAAAATATATTAATGTTTCATGTGCATGAGGTACAATTACAGTTTGCAGGTTTAATTTTGATCACCACACTAATGCTTTAAGGCACGCTGGCATTGCTATTATCATCTACCCTGTGCAGAAAGTCAAAGCTCTGGGGCTGGGGATGTGGCTCAAGCGGTAGCGAGCTCACCTGGCATGTGCGGGGAGCTGGGTTCGATCCTCAGCACCACATAAAAATAAAATAAAGATGTTGTGTCCACCGAAAACTGAAAAATAAATATTAAAAAATTCTCTCTCTCTCTCTTAAAAAAAAAGTCAAAAGCTCAGATAGACTATGTTGCCTAAGTTTTAAAGCCAGTTATATGGAGGAACCAAAAACTGAATAGTTCTGGAAATGACTTCTCCTTTATCTCCCTTATCCTTAAACTCCCTTTCCCATGGTAGAGTGAATTAAAGGAAATATATAATGCAAATGCATATGTTTAAAATACATGTATTAATTGACAAATGTCAAAGTCATAAATACATATATGTGTATACATACATTTATATGTGTGTGTGTGTGTGTGTGTGTGTGTATATATATATATATATATATATATATATATATATATATATATATATATATAAATCTTCCAGTTCTTGTAAGAGATTAAATTATCCAATATATGTCCCTATGTTGTCTTTAATTTTCCAACTGTTGGTTTAGATTTTGACTATTCAGTGTGTTAGGTGCTGCTGTCAGCACTTAATGTATAATGATTCATTTATTTCCCATAAAGCTCTTATTAAGGAGGAACTAGGATTGTCCTTGTTTCACAGATGAGAAAACTGAGTCACAGAATTGTTAATGAAACTTTTCAAGGTCACATTGCTTTAAATGACAGAACCAAAACTCAAAGCCAGAAAAGCAGAATGCACTTCCCTCGACAAGCCTATAGATAGGCTTGTCATAGACACACACACAAACACACACACACACACACACACACACACACACACAGATTTCCCAACAAAGGGAATATTGTTTGTGTTGGTCATTATTAGGATCAGGCCTGCATTTTTGACGTTTGATTTTAAATTATGCTCTGAGTTTCTAGAAGCTCCCTTGGCAACATCTAATTGTAGTAAAGTACCATGGTAGGAAGCAGATGTTTTTACAAAATGGGGAGAAAAAAATCTCACGAGTCAGGAAGATAAAGCAAAATCATGAAAAGTATGTGTATATTCTTTTAACAAACACATATCATTATTCTTCTTCTAAAGCTTGGGCAGGTAGATATTTAAAATTACCTAGAAGTACTGGCCTCAGCTGAAAGCTGAAGCGGGCTCTAGTGTTTTGCCATCTATTGGTAATTTAAATGTGAAGGAACATATGACCCCTAATTTTGTTCTTTGCACATGCCATTCCCCCCAGGGCATGTGGGTTTTATGCATTCACTGCAGAGGTGCCTAGGAATTTTCCTGGCAGTCAGGTGGTTACATATATAAAGACTGCAGAAGAGGGTGGAGAGAGTTTAAAACATGAGTGACAAGCTATCAATACTTTAGAATTTTAAAGTTTGACAAACACTGACAACATAATGAGGGGAAAGCTAACCACTTTCTCCATTTACTTTTTTTAAAAAAAACTGCTATATACTTCATGCACTTTTACTTGCAGTAAGGATGATTGTACAAACGATAATTAAACTTGACCATTTAGCTTCCATTCTTTCCTAGGAAAGCAACTAGTGTCATCAGACCTTATTTCTTTCCTCTTTTAATTTAGCATATGGATTATTTTATGTTTTTAATGAACTGCCTAAAATACTACTTCAGGAGATGACTCAGATGGATGCTGATTTATTTTTTATTCTGCCAATTGAAACACTTGCCTATTTTTATATGGATCTCATTTAAGTATAGTTAAGAATCCATCTTTTTTTTTATCTCTGATTGTCTTACAGAGAGTTAATGAAAAGACTTTCATATAAATTGTGGATTAAAGTTGCATCCACAAAATGGTAATACAGATAGAGAATATTGTATTATAAGCTAAGAAAAAATAATCTGCTGGGCCCAGGGGCACATGCCTATAATCCCAGCTGCTGGGGAGGCTGAGGTAGGAAGATCACAACTATGAAGCCAGTCTTGGTAACTCAGCAAGATCCTGTATCAAAATTCAAATTTTTAAAAAGGGCTAAGGATGTCGTTCAGTTGTAGGACACCCCTATGTTCAATCCCCAGTAATGTACACATACACACACACACACATACGCGTACACACACAGATTTATCCTGACAAATTTTTAATATGCCTAATGTCCAAAAAAGGTACATTTCATGATATTTTATACAAATAAAATAGCTTTTTTTAAAGTCAAATTAAGGAGGGTGGATTCAAACTGGCATTTAACACTTATTGAACAATCATTCCTTAGCTAGTGTTTATTCTTTCCATCAATCTCTAATGTGTTAAGTTGTATATTATAATTACAGAAACGTGCAGCAATTGAGTCCTCCATTCTTAAGTGGAGAACCATCTATACTTTCTTTAGTTACATAGGAATGGCAAACACTAGTGAGTAAACTCAACTCTCTTTGCAAAGGGCATGAAGTAATTCAATCATGAATCCTGATTATTGAGAGAAAATGAATTTACTTAGTCTCTATTTTGTAACTCTTACGGGAATAGAGATTATCTAGGATTTAACTTTAAAAGTGGAGTTAAATTAGAACTGCCAGAATTCCTAGTTGGTCTGATTAATTTTAACTGTGGAGATACATGTAGTTTATTCTCTGCCAAAAGCAACCCTTGAATGACAGATAGGGAAAAAGTAGAAAATTCCAAGTTGGCTTCTCCTCTTACTTATTTCTGAGTTATATGCTTTGGTGTTCTTCAACTTGAAATGCATGTTTTTGCAGAGTTGTGGAGATAGCTCATTTACTTTTCTATTTTTATTTATTTGTTTTTAATGTCCACAGCATTTATATCAATTGTAGGGACAGAGAGATGCATTTTTAATATCCACAGCATTTATGTCAATTGTAGGGACAGAGAGATGCATTTTTAATATCCACAGCATTTATGTCAGTTGTAGGGACAGAGAGATGCATTTACTCCTGCTAATAACCTAGGTAGGTAACTCCTTCTCTGGGAGTTTATTGGCAGGTTCAATCATCAAAATTCATGCAGACATAAAAGCGCTTGATAGAATAGATTTTAGGACATGGTAGTTCACAGGAAAACTGTCTATAGGCCTTTGTTATTGTTGCTATTCTGATTTTGTTTGTGTTTGGAAGATGGCCACTTGTTTTTTTAGATCTGAGACTGCTCCAGAAATGATGAATTTTTAGACATCTGTATCCATTAAATTCTTTCCATCTGTAAGGTCCTCCAAATGTGCTTTTGCAGTTCATCATTCCAGATAATTCCCTTTGTGTATTCTCTGATGATCTGAAAATGGCTAAGAACAACTTTTGGCACTGGAAGAAATGAACATCATTTTCATTATACCCTTCACATGTCAATGATGCTCGAATAGGAACTGTGTTTGAAATTTGAAAAAGTATTAGTACAGGTAAAAAGAAAAATTAAATTGTTACTTAAAGAAGAATTCTGACCTAACCAAGTTTGTTCTTTATATAAATGAAATAGATGAAAAAAAGATATAATGTTAAACAATCAATGGTGGGAAAAATAGTTAAATATAGTTTTGAATCAGTGTACTCCATGAGGAAACACAGACTTGATGTTATATATTCTAAATCATTTACCTTGAATTATTTCATTGTATCCAGCGCTACATGATTTAAAAATATCTTTTCTCTTGAGAAGATTTTTCTCAAATCTCACTGTTCCTCTGACTCATGCTCAGTAATCCTTTTTAAATCTTTATGGTATACCTGAGCACAGTGGAGCAAGCCTATATATTCTAGCAACTCAGGAGACTGGGGCAGGAGGATCACAAGTTCGAGGTCAGCCTTAGCAATTTAGAGTGACCCTGTCTCAAAATACAAAATTAAAAGGCTGAGGATGTGGAATGTGGCTTAGTGGTAGAATGCCCCTGGGTTCAATCCCTGGTACTAAAACCAAAACAAAACAAAAATATGTGATATAATCATCCTAGAAGTACAGACTTATATACAATTGAATCCCCAACTTCCTACACCTCCGATTCAGTCATCAGCTTCATTTTACCAGCCTGCTTCATTACTTCTCAGTACTTTACTATAAACTTCTAATTTCATAAATACTGAGAGTGTTTTTAAATATACCTGTACAACCATTAGTGGGAAAACTGTACAAAGTTGCCACAAAGAGTTAATCATCTTTCTTATTAATTCTTGTTGTCTGTATCTAATATTGTTAGGAACAGTATGGATTTCAGCTCTTTTCCAGAATTCTTTTCTATTAAGGGCACTCCCTCCAGGTGATTTCTACTGGTTTTTAGTTCCTATATGATAATTCAAGTGAACCTGTAACCCTCACAATTTTTCCCCACAATGCTGAAAACTAGAACTCTTTAGGTAGTCAACTATTTGAGAACAAGTGTTTTTTTGTTAATGTTTTGATTTTTTTTTTCTTTTGGTGTGTTTGATGCTAGGAATTGAACCCAGGGCAGTGCACTTTCGAGGCAAAGCACTCTACCACTCAGCCCTCAGCCCTTTCTTGTTTTGAGACAGATCTCATTATGTTGATCAGGCTGGCCTTGAATTCACAAACATCCTGCCTCAGTCTCCCAAATAGCTGGATTACCAGCATGTATCACCAGGCCCTGCTAGCAAAAGTGTTTTGAATGGACATGAGAATTACTAAAGTAATAGTGACTTAATAGAAAATGCTTAGGACAAGAAAAGACAGAGGGTAATTCTCATGGCCCTCACTGAAAGGAAAAGGAGTTCAAAGTACAGAGCCTATTTATACCCAAATATTTCCCCATTAAATGTTACAGAAGTAGAGATATTGATGGACTCTGTAATCACTGACAAAACTTGTGATTTATAATTACAAGTTTCGATGGTTCCAGATAATTATTTTTCTCTTCCAAGTATACAAAAAGGAAAAAAAGAAAGAAAAATTCTAAGTGTCAATCAAGCATGTTTTCGCTCTAACCTTGCCTCAATGGTGTTCAAAAATTGCAGTGCAATTAATCATTTCACAAAACAGCTGGTATACTTGTTTAATTAGCCTTTGCAAAATGATTATTCTTCCTGAACATTCTCCTTTAATCTTTCATTAATGCTAGGGTGTTAAAAAAAAATTCCCTTCTTTGCTTTTACTGTTTATTCCATAAAACTTTTACTAAACACCTCTTCTTTTCTGGGTCATGAAAATTGATGCTTTTGGGTAGCTTTTGATCTTTCTGGGAGGCATAATTTACTTGATAAGCTCTCAACCTGTTAGTCCAGTTGAGATTTCAGTTATATTGGGCAAAGCTTTGAAATGGGGTTTTCTCACTTCATAACTTACCTGAAAATGTTCCTCTTTGTGCAGCCAAACAGAGGAAAAAAGTTTTATTAACTAAAGAGAGAATTAATGGCACCAAATAAAGTAACTCAGCTGGAAAGACTTTGTTTACTTTCTTGGTTTTTCAATTCCGCTATTTCTTTGTAAGGACGGTATATATAAAAAAAACCTCAAAAGGGAGGTCAGAATAACCAGTCTCAGTAATCAGGCCCTGTTGGCCCGCATTTAGCTAAATAAATAAGAATTCAAGTTTATTCCTTGTTCAGAAGCTGGCAGCAAATTTGCTAAGTGATTGATTTGATGCTAATTTTCTGCATGGACTGAGAAGTCCTTTAGGGCCTGTCCTGCGGGAGGAAAATAAATCCAGCCAAGTTGACTAAGCCCTATTTTAGGTTTTATTTTGAGTTCTGAAAGTTTGGAAACTTCCCTTTCCCAGAAAGGCTGTATCACCAAGGGATTCTCACTTATGATGTTCCAAAGAATGCAACTTGCTCTGAAAAGATGGCAGAAGTTCCCTGCATTCCAAATCCCAGAACATTCTGAGGATAGCATTTCAATTAACCTATTCATGGCAGGTGCTGTCATTTTCTACACTGTCATAGCCTATCTCTTGACATCTGTACTCAGTGTCGGATTCTAAGAGCCTTGGCTAACTTTCTGCCCCAGCCCTAGATGGCATTATGTTACGATCCTAAATACCTGAGATAAACAAATTATAAAAGAGAAAAGGCTTATTTGGGGTTACAGTTTGAGAAATTTCAGTCCATGATCAGGGAGACTTACTATTTTCAGTCCTCTGGCAAGAGGTGGGCAGCACATCATGGTAGGAGCATGTAGCATAGCAAACTATTCACCTCATGACCAGGAAGTGAAAAAAAAGACAGGAAGATGAGGAGCCAAGACCCCAATATCTCCTTCAAGGCAGGCCTCCAATGACCTAAGATCACCAAGTTCCACCTCTTAAAGTTCCTGCCATCTCCTAATAGTGCCAAGCTAGTAAATAAGTCTTTTAACACGTGAGCTTCTGGGGGACATTTAAGATCCAAACTATAGCAGGCATAATGATGACTTTTGATACCACAAGAACTACCTTCTTTGTCTCAATATGTCCATGAATCAAGGAATGAGGTAGACTTTTCTCATTTCAAAATTCAATTCATGGGATGATTGGAGGGAATAAAGGGATAATTATGACACATAAATATTTTGCTGAATGGCAGTATGACAGAAAGGACACTTTAGTGAAGGACCATAGGTCTTGAGCCAGAAATTCTCTTTCCACAAACAGTTGGGGCAAGTTGTTTCTAGGCCACTGGAGGTGGAGGCCTTCACTTCCAACCATTTTCAATTAAGAATAAAAGGCAACTTTGTTTTGAAGTCTTTCTGGCTTTAATTGTTTGAGGTTATGCTGTCATTTTGGAATCTCTAGTTATAAACTAATTTTTTTTCAACATTTATTACCAGGATCCAAAATTACGTGAACTTCTGGATGTGGGGAACATTGGGCGCTTGGAGCATCGGATGATAACAGTGGTGTACGGGCCAGACCTAGTTAATATCTCCCATTTGAATCTCGTGGCTTTCCAAGAAGAAGTAGCCAAGGTACAGTAGCTGGAAATCTCTGAAGCTCTCTTCTCAATGTTAATTCTTATGATATGGTACTAATACCTATGAAAGACTTTGAATGTTTGTCATACTTAACTTGTGCTGAAATTCCAAGTAAATATAAATCAGTCATCAAGTATAATTAAACACTGTCCAATAATTATATGTATTTTGAATTACGGGCTTTTTTTTCCACAAGGAGAAAATCACCTGATATAATTCCTTTGCAAAATAAAATAGTAGATAAAACCACATTCCATTTCACCTATCCCAAGTTATTATCGCAGATTCCTTCTTGTTTTATCTAACTCTACTTCCATTTCAACTCTCTCCTTGAGGGCAGGCAATTTTAATACCTTCTTAAATTCTTTGTCCCTGGACAACACATAGCCTACCACCATTTATATAGTATTAATTTAATTAAAATGTGAGAGAAGAAAAAAACACAAAATTTTAAATAACTGTATTTATTAGACTCTGGACTAGGAAGGTGAATTAGATACACCCTGTCCATTAAGAAATTGCTATTCTACTAAGATAAAGGGTCTTTCAGATAATATAGATATAACTGGAATATAAGTACAATACAGCAAACAAGAAGCTGGACCCAGGAGTGATACTTTCTCTAGGAATGCCCAAAGGCCTTTAAAATATATATGTGTACGTATACATATACATACATATATATGCATATAAGTACATGTATACGTACACACACATACATACAGTAATGAATGTATTTAAAGAGCTTTCTTTTTCCATGTTAATATTTTATGGAATGCTAGTTATGATCTTTGTCCTTCCTACAAATTCCTTCAAGGGTTAAGAAGATGAGTAGGAATATTTTGAAGTATGCATATCTTATACGTGCCCTTATAGGGTATCTCAGGTCACAGATCACAGCAGCAGGGTCACTCCAGTTCAGTGTGTATTGTTTGGGCAGTATGATCTATAATTTCCTAATCCTCAGTGTTCTGACAATTTTATGAGCTACACCGGATATACTAGCCTGACCTTTAATTCGTTAATTATTATTGGCAGGGGTTTATTTCCAATATTTACATTGACTTTAATTTTTACAGCAGAATGAATAAAATGCCATCCAGTTTTAATTCACTAAGGTATTTAGAAACTCTCTCCAAGTGTGTTCAAACCTAATCTGTTTTCTCTGACAAATGACCAAGTTACCCATTTACTTCTATTGCATAATTTACACTTGGAGACATTTCCATACAATAGAACTTTACGTGTGTGTCAGCATTGTGCTTGTCTTGCACTAGTTATTCTAGTGTCCCACTGTTACCTTTTTGAGTTTATATACTTCATTTCTCAGTGTATGGATGGGTCCTTAGACAAATGGATGAATATAAGCAAATGCTAAAAATTTGAAAAATATTTTTTAAATTGCTTTTTCCAAACACAATCATATTCCCATTCAAAAAAAAAATCACCAATTTATGAGATTCACTAAATCTCAAGTTAAAACATTCATTAAATGATAGTGACTTTCAGGGAGGTTTTTAATAACAACGAATATAGGTTTTTATATTGTATCTCAATCTGTATATCTTAAATTGCATTAAACCTTTCTACAGTTATATTTAAAATATATTTAATTTTCTCCTCTCTGTAGTTCCCGCCCACTAATTTTCTGTAAGGGGTTTTGATTTCTGAGACCTGTAATATTCCCCATCAGTACTGTTTCTATAAAGATTTTTCCAGCAGCTAGTTGAAGTTCTTGGTATAATTAATGAAGCCACAGAGCATGTTTTGCCTTCCCTGGCTGTAATATTTTTAGGGTATTTTTCTCCCACTGAAATTGCTAGGCCAGAAAGTTAAAATTTGTAAGCACCATGTTATTCTTGAAATTTATTTTTCATATTTCTAATTGTTAGTATGATCTCAGAAGATCATATCTTCTTTTTAATTTCTGGGGACAGTGTATATTGTGCCTAGTGCAGGGCCAGTATTAAAGTCTGTTTTATTGTATGGAAAGGCCAACAGAAGCCCCCTGTAACAGCTTAGATCTGGAATGTCCCTCGTAGGCTTATGTGTTGAAGGCTTGGTCCCTAATGCATTAATGCTCACAAATGGGGGCTTTGGGGAAGTGAATGCACCATGATTCATAGCTGAGTGTTCTACTGGGAGATGGTGGAAATTGTAGGGAGTAGAATCTAGTTAAAGGGATTGGATTCTTGGGGACATGCCCTTGGAGACTATATCTTGTCTCTAGCCCTTCCTCCTACCCCCTCTTTTTCTCTCTCTCTTTCCCTCTCCCTCTCCCTCTTTCTCCTTTCTAGCCACCATGAGGTGAGCTGCTTTGCCTAGACACAGCTTTTCACCATGATATTCTGCCTCATCTCAGCCTATAGCAATAGAGCCAGCTGATCATGGACCTCTGAAGCCATGAGCCAAAATAAATCTTTCCTCCCTTAAGTTATTGTTTTAATCAGCTTCTTCATTGCTGTGACTGGAAGAACTGACAAAAACATGAACAGTTTTAAGGAGGAAAAGATTATTTGGGGGCTCAGGATTTAGACATCTCATTTCATAGACACCAGCTTCATTACTTGGGGCTGATGGTAAAGTAGCACATCATGGTGGAAGAGGGTGGTGGAGGGAAGGGCTCAAGACATCACAGGAAGGAGAGAGAAAGAAGGGGGTGGGGAGAGACTCCACTCACCAGATAAAAAATATAAACCCCAAAAGCACATCACCAGGGACCCCCATCCTCCAATCACACCTTACCTGCCTTCTGTTCCCTCTCAGTTCATTCCTATCAGGGGATTAATTCACTGATTAGGTTAAGGCTCTCATAACTCAATCATTTCACCTCTAATCCTTCTTGCATTGTCTCACACATGAGCTTTTGGGGACACCTAATATCTAAACCAAAACAGTTATTTTCTCAGGTATTTTGTCACAGTAATGGAAAGCTAAAAAAAACCTAAACTCCTGTAAAAGTTGAACATCAGCAGAAGAGATTGTACACAAACAGATTTGTCTCATTTTTCATTCAGTCAACACACATTTGTTGGGTGGGTGCCTTGTCTGTTTCAGCCACAATTCCAAGGTTAGGGACACATCAGTGAAGAAAACTAATCCCTTTAGGGGCCTATATTCTTGAAGAAAAAAAACAGATAATTCATAATGAAGTTTTGAACATATCATATCTCAGATGGAGGACTGTGTGGAAGAATAGAGGAGAACAAGGAGTGTGTATATAGAAGAAAAGAATTACTTCTTTATGAAAATATGAGGAAAGTTGCTCAGTTGCCACAATATCATAGATTTCTGAGAATTCTCCTGCATCAATGAGAAATTTTTTTTAAGAGAGAGAGAGAGAAGAAAGAATTTTTTAATATTTATTTTTCAGTTTTCGGTGGATACAACATCTTTATTTTATGTGGTGCTGAGGATCGAACTCAGTGCCCCTTGCATGCCAGGCGAGCACATTACCGCTTGAGCCACATCCCCAGCCCATCAATGAGAAATTTAAACTAGAACTGAAACTTAAATTTTCCTGAAGATGTGATTCTAGATTCACATGCCATTTTGTTCTTTCCTGAACCACTTGAAATTGAATTTTTAATTTATACCTTAAGACAAGTGAATCCTTTAAGAGACAGATATGAAGGGGAAACGGTCTTTCATCGTCTTCTTCTGTAATTGAACTCTGAATGTAGTGTCCCTGGCAATTACACTTTTGTTACACAACATGATTTGCCAGCCCTTCTGTACCCTGACAATCAGGCTCATCTGCTTCCTCGGTGGAGGGTGGGGTGTCTCCCTTGAATGTAAGTGGTTTGTTTTCCATTCTCCCTGCCACCTTGATAACCCTGAGAACCGGTGGGTATGCTGTGCTTGTGACCACGTGCAACTCCCAGACACCTCCCTGGGGTGCTCTCCAGAACTGCAGGGGAGGTGGTGAATGCCCCCTAGAGTCCTTTCCTCTCCTGTCCTTGGTTGCCAATGGTCTCCACTTACCACTCTATGATTTATGGTAGGATTGGAGGAGGCAGCAGCAGAAGAAGGGAAAACAGGAGAAGAGTGGGTAAAATAAGCTCCATGATAACATGCTGCCTCATGTTCTCAGGGAAGAGAACAGAGGTGAAGCCTAGGCAAGGTGTTCTTGAGGGGACACAACATAGTTGCTAGACTACTTCGCTGTTGTCTCCATGACTAAGTTTTCCTTGAAAACCCCACAATTCTAGTCACTAGCTAGCCTCTTTCAGGGGGTGTCTCTGCTCACTATAGTTTACTTTCCTCGTGATTCCTGTTCATCCTGTTCCAGTGCAGACCCTGGACCTACAACTCCTACACCTTCAATTGGGCTATCTTAAGCATCAATTTATCATCGATTCTTGTCCTCTGATTTTTTCCAGTGGCTTAGACGAACATTTAGTCCTCCAAATTTTGGCCCAGTCTCCACTGAGATTCCTCGCCAACAAGGGGTGCTGATGTACTTCATCCCCATGCCACCACGCCCTATGTATCTGTCAGTTAACGCCTAGGACAGAATAAGGCACAGGGCTAGTCAGTAATTCTCAGAGGCTGTATGAGCTATCTTCAGGGTTGTTGGCATACATTCTTACAGGACCTCACGTGTTGGTAATAACTGCATTGCACAGAGGTAAGGCAGAAGGGATTTGGAGGAACTGTAGCAACCTCATTCTGCTCCTAACAACTGTTGTCTCAGACCAATATGTAGGAAACATAAGCATGGATAAGAATAGCCTGAGTGGCTTATTAAAAACTCTGTGTTAGGCTCAAGCTCCAGCAGGTCTGGGATGAAGCCTGAGCAATTGCATCTCTAACAAACAAGTTCCAAGATGGTGCCAATACTGCAGGTATTATATGACACTGTACCCTGAGGATCTCTTCCTTAGAGAAGTGTGGGCTCAGTGGTGCCAGGTCTTTGGGTTTTCCTCTAAAAGGAGATGAAGAATCCACATGAAATATTAAATATTAGCAAAAATTGTCTTTAGCACGTGAGCCAAGCAAAAAACAACTTGACATATGGGCTTCCATTTGGCAGCTTTTTGGTCTAGATACTTATTCAGAATGGAAAACATTGTCTTAAATGAAGTCTCAAAACCACGGAGCACAATGGAGAAAGCATGGAATGCTGTTTTGCAGAGTAGAATCAGCATCCCAAGCACATTCCTGCATGCTCTCACTTCCAAACCCCTCCTGGAGTCCTCTGGGTGCCTAAGATGCATGACCTCTCTGCATGACATTTTTTCATTTTTGAAGAAACAGTGGTCACTGTGGGAATTTTTCAAAAGTTTAATCACGGTCATTTATCTGTGTCTCTGACTGGCTCATATGCATAACCATATCATCTCCATGCCCTAGAGAGGGAAAGGAGACAGGACGCTCTAAAAGAAAACCTCTTAGATCCTCTAGTCTCCATTTTTATATTTGCAACTTAAAAATTAAAGAATAGAGAAGACAAATCGTGACTTAAGCAGGCCAAATATAAAAGTCAAGAAGAACACAAACTAACACAGTGTCCTACAAGCTCATCTTTCAGCCCCTTCATTAAACAACTGCAAACCAAGTCTTTGAGAGATTTGATGCTGGGGGAGACCAACATTGGCTCTGCTCTCACTGCATATCATAATTGCTGCAAATGAAATATCTCCTCCTGTAAGACCTCAGTTTTTGCTTTTAATATGAATCCTGAGGGGGACTCTAGGAAGGAACACAGTAAAGCGAAGAGAAAGAGTCTGTAAATCATAAATCTGAGCTGCACTCTTCTGACTAATGTATGTGAGCCTTCAAGCCCCTGGATAGTGTGGGCACATTATTCATCCATGAAACAGGGAGCTTGGATTTGTTTACTCGTGTGTTTATTTAACAAAACATTATCAAGCTCTCTACAAAATGCCAAGTTCTGTTCTAAATGCTGGGGTTAAAGCAGTGAATAAAACAGACAAGGTCCTTTCCCTTGTGGTGCATACGTTCTAGTGAGGGAGAGACAATAAATAAAACAAATAAGTGAGTCATGTGAAGTATCAGGAGGAAATCAGTGATGTCAACAAAAAATGAAGTGGTGGTGGGGATTTCTGGGGAAGGGACACTGAATAGGAAGGTCAATTCAGTTATCTCTGAAAAGGTGACACTTAGGCAAAGGCCTGAAGTGGGTAAGAGAGCAAGCCATGTGGATATATGGAGAGAGAATATTCCACATAGAGGGAACAGCAAGTGCAAAGGTCCTGAGGCAAGAATTGTCTGGTGTGTTTAGGAACCGCAAAGGAAAAGTGTGGCAGGAGCAGAGTGAGCAAGATTGAGAGAAAATAGTAGCAGTGGGGATTGAACAGGCAAGGGAAACTGATTTATATAGAGCAGTGTAGGCTTTGGAAGGACTTTGTTTTTTATTATGAGTGAGTCAGAAGCCACTAGAGGGTTTTGAACTGAGAACAGAGATGATCTGACTTAACATTTAATCAATAACGGAGTGCAAAGGGAGGAACAATTGTGAAAACAAGCAGATAATTTAGGAAATTATATATTTTAAGTGAGTGGCTACTGACTTCAACCAAGGTGGAACTGTGGAGATGAAAAGGAATTCAAATATATGTCTCTGCTGCTCTTTATATCAAAATAAAATATATAGACATGTATAGATATATACATGCATATATATGTGTGTGTGTGTGTATTTAAAGATAAAACTGACACCATCTTCTTATGTTCTACATGTTGCGTGGGAGAGAAAATTAAATCAAAGATATCATCAGAATTTTGGCCCAGACATCAGGAAAGATAGAAATATTACTTACTGACATGGAGAAATTTTAATCTACAATATCTAGTAAATTTTTACTTGGAGGTATGTAGCCCTTTTGGTCATGTTCAAACTCAGTTCAAACTCAGTTCAGTTCACTTTTGGCTATTATTGTATATTCAAGTGGAGACATTGAGTAGGCAGTTGATTATATGGGCCTGGAGTGGAGCACCAAATATAATATATAAGTCTGGGAATCATTGGTTATTTCATAGTATTAACAAGTCACAAATAAGTATCTGTTATGAAATAGTATTAATAAAATGGAGGAGATCAACGAGGAAGTGACCCTAGATGGAGAACATGTCCCAGGTTTGAGTCTTGAACACCCTGTCATGGAGGGATAAGCAAGAATCAGAAAAAGATAAGGTCGAAAGGAAGCAACCCAGCAAACCTTTGTCAGTTGAAGTCAGGTGAAGACAATATTTCAAGGAGAAGAGAGTGATCCTGCTGCTCCTAGTTGAGCTAAAATGAAGGCCCAAGGTTGGCAATTGGCTCTAATGATGCAAAGGCCTCTGCTAATCCTTCCTTATTAGAGCAACTTCAGAGGAGTGGTAGGGTCCAAGCCCTGAGTGGAATGGGTGCTGGCAACACTGCGGGAAATAAGAGATCAAAAGGCATTGCTGTTTTGAGAAGTTTTGATATAAAGAGCATCAGAGATGTGGGAAAGCGGCTGGAAGGGGAAGTGAGTCAAGAGGTGGTTTTTAAGGCTTGAGTGACAATAGCATGTTTATAGACTGGTGGGAAGGATCCCAGAGACGGAAACCAAATGCTGATCCAGAGAATTAGAAGCATTGGAGCCTGAGTAGGCAAGAGCAGTAGAATTTAGTACAGAGCTTAGTAAATTACAACCCAGGGGCCATTTTTAGTTTGCTACCTACTTTTTGTTTGTTTTTGGTATCAGAGATTGAATCCAGAGACACTTAACCACTGAGTCATACCCCCAGCCCTTTTTATATTTTATTTTGAGATCCTGCCTTGCTAAGTTGCTTAGGGCTTGCTGAATTGCTGAGGCTGGCTTTGTACTCACGATCCTCCTGTCTCAGCCTCCCAAGATGCTGAGATTACAGGTGTGCCCGACCACACCAAACCTACTACCTGTTTTTATAAATAAAGTTTTATTGGAACACAACAGTGTGTTCCAATAATGTCTGATCCTTATACGAAAAACAGTATTTCAATTCTATCCTGCATAAAGGGGCTGGGCTTGGCCATGAGAGGTGGGACTCTCATCTAGAAGAGGGTGAGTGAAGTACATTGATCAAAATGTTGACGAGTGGTGCATGTAGTGGAAAGAATTGTAGTTCTTTTCTGATTGCCTCGCTTTTCCAGGTGACAGAGGAGACTCTAGTTATTCAGAGAGTAAAGACTGTTTTATTTCTTAAGCCCTTTTCAGCACTAGTTAGAGCATTGCTTTAAAGATCTGACTGGCAAGGTGAACATGAAATATAAAACACAGATCATATACATCTAGTCACAAAAAAAATGACAAAATGATGTTATTTTGAGCCAGCTGATTCATCAGGTAAAATGCTCAATTGGCAAGTGCATCTGAAGATAAAATAGTTTTCTTCTACCTGTTCCATTCCAGTCTTTCTCCCATAATTCTGTTTATTCTCTGGAGGTGCTGCATGGAAACAGGTATCTAGGTGTGAGTCCTACCCCCCTGATGGCATGCAGTGTGAGCAGTATTGTGTAGGTTGCTGTGAGCCAGAAGCAGTAGTTCCAGGGATTGCCATATGCTGGCTCCTACCTCCAGGTCTCAGCAACCTGAATTGCAGGTGTTAGGAGATCATTCATTACCTAGAGAATCTCTGCAAGTCAAGAAATCTGTCCCATAATTTAGTACAGAAGAATACCAGTCTACAAAGTAAGGAAAGGTGATGTCTTCCCTGTTTTGCATTTAGAAAACCAAAATGGTTTTCAATATGTTTTTAATTTGGGTTCTGGTTCCTTTTCTGATCATCCATGATAAAAAACAAAAAATGAGTAGAAGTCTTTTTAGGAAGGCTGAAGCTGGTGTTCTAGGCAAGACTATGTGTTGTATGTGATGAGGCAGGAAACAGATGCCCCTGTGGCTGCTTCCCTCATACTCCAAAGCTCATCTCCTGATTCCACCTTTGCTCGCTGCCCAATGCTCTGTATCCGTGAGGTGGCCTGTCACCCTGAGAGACAGGATTTGAGATCCAGGCTCTGCTATTAATTCCTAAATATTTTGAAACTCTGATAGGCCACCTGGGCATGCACATTGTTCAACCACCTTTCATTCTGTCAAATTTCAGTCCAAATGTTGCTTCAGTCTAATGAGAAGCAGTGGATTGGACCAGTAAGGAGCCAATGGATTGAGATCAAGATGTCTAAAAACAGACATGCAGGGGGAATTTTGTGTTTACTTATCTACACACAGATCTGCAGACTCTATTGTTTTCAATCCTTACTTCTTTAATCACAAACTCTTTTACACATTTATAAATAGGAAAAAACAAATTCCTTTTTCTTGTGTAGCTATGCTAATGGGAAAAGAATCAGGTTTTTCTAATGAATCCTTGAAATACAACAAACAAAAAAGAGTGCACCGATCCAAACTGTATGTCCTGAAGGCTTTTTAAAAAAGAAACACACCCACATACCCAGCACCCAGATTGAAAAACTGTGCATCACCAGGACCCCAAAACATCTACCATATTAACCAAACCCTTATTTTGAGTTTTAACATTATAGAATTGTTTTACCTGTTTAAAAAATATCCGTAAATGGATCATACAACATAGTTTTTTGGTCTGATTTCTATTATTCAGTATTATATTTATGAGCTTAATGATATTATTCTCTATTTGTTGTGGTTTTGATGTTTTTTTTTTCCCTTTGCTAAACAGTATTCTGTAATAATTTATCTATCTATCTATTCTATAGTTGATGGACACTCAGGCAGTTTCCAGTTCAGAGCTATTACAAATAATGTAGTTACAAACATCTGCCTCTCTGCAGAGTATATACAGGGGAGAGTAATTGCTGGTCATAGATCTTCGTATGTTCTGCTTTGATAGAAACAGTGAATTTCCCAAGCTGGTTGAGCCAGTTGGGTTTTTAAATGTCATTTCATGCATGCAAAAAAGTCTTTAGCAGGGAATTTCTGTGTGTTACGTTATTATATTTTGAAGTAGCTGTCACAGAGTAAATGAGCTCTCCAAAAATAGTTTCTATACACTGAACATCAATCTTGACTGTCTGCAATTCTAGATTTTAGAGGGGACCTCTGTAACTGTGAGTATGTTAGAGAATCTAATTCAGTTCTTTGAGAGGTGTGGTGTGAGGTGTTCTGGATGTTTTCCTTAACTTCATCCACACCAGTTGCTTGCCTACCATCCAGATAACGTGCAAGCTCTGTGAGCTGCCTGACCAGATCTCACATCTCTTTTCTTATCCCTCTTCTTGCTGTCTTGTTCAGGCCCTGAACAGGCCTCACCTTTTGTCAGCCCCTCCCTGTTTTCCTAGAACCTTCTCTTTGCTTTCCAGCCCTGCCTGCCCATCTGTGTAAGAATATCAGTAGAATCTGCTCATGATTCACATTCTTTTCATTCTCTATTACCCACAGAATGAAGTGTGTACTTCATTCCTTCCTTTATCTGCGTAGTGAACAAATATTTTTTTGAAGGCCTACCAGGGGCCAGATACCTCACTGGGCACTTGGGATTCATTAGTGACCAACGCAAACATAGCACCCACCCTCTGGTTCTGTGCACTCACCTCCTACCTTTCTGCTCCAGCAGTTCTTAACTTCCTGTGATTGTCTGCTTTTATAATTAGATTTTCAATGTTCTGATAATCATTGTGTGTTTTATTCTAGAGCACCTTTCTCCAGTATGTACCCCAGGGAAATTTCTAGACCTCCTTGGGGACTTAGCCATATAGTTTACCATCTCCTCTTCTATCCCTGAATTCCAGGAATGGTACATTGTTCTCTTCTCTGTTCTTTCATGAACCCCAAGCATATTTTATTTATTTGGGTGCCAGGGATTGAACCCAAGGGTGCTTAAACACTGAGCAACATCTCAGGATATCCAGCCCTTTTATTTTTCATTTTGAGAGAGGGTCTTGCTAAGTTGATTAGAGCCTTGCTTATTTGCTGAGGCTGGGTTTGAACTTGCCATCTCCTGCCTCAGCCTCCTGAGCCACTGGGATTATAGGTGTGTGCCACCACAGCCAGCCCCAAGTATATTTTCTATTGTATTTATCACTCTATAATTACCTGTCAGTGTACCTCATAACCTATACTGAATTTGTGAACTGCTGAAAGTGAAAAATAATTGCTCAGTCATTTTTGTGACCCCAGTATCTAACTTAGTGTTGGCACGTAGTAGGTGTTCAATAAATTTCTTATGGAGAGGGGGAAGAAAGCAAAGGAGAAAGAGAAAGAGGGAGAAAGGAGTACAAGAAAAGAACAATGAGGGGCTTTTAACCTCTTGAAAAAACTGATAAAGCACTTAAAATTTTAGAGCTATAGTTCTTTGAACATCATGTACTCTAATCTCAATTTTTATAGAGTTGAATAAATTAAGGCCCCTTAGCTGATTGGCTGTTTCAGTCTTCTGAAGCATAATTGTCTCTCCATAACTTGCCAAGGTCCACGTAGAAGGATGCGGGTAGTACTCATTACAATGACTTTCATTCTCCCCATCATTCCCAAACTCAGCTTTGCTCCCACTTGGGGAGTGACTATAACTGCCGCCCTCCCTATGCATGAGCTAACTAACACATGCTTTCTTGAGAAAATTAAAAATAGCTCCTCTTTACCAAGTATGTTGACATGGGTCAGGCCAACAAAAGGAGAGACGTTGTCCCATGGAGGAATTTTGTTTTTAAGAAAAGTGCCTTGTTAATAATTTTCCTAATGATTATATAATAATATCCATTCATTCAAGAAATATTTAATAGCCTATTGTGTGCTGTTAACTGTGGGTGCTGGAGGTACAGAAATAACCAAAAACATTGAATGGGGGTAGACTGACAATAAAACAAACAAGGTAGTGTTCGTGGCAGGGAGAAATAAAGGACAGAAGGTGACAGGAGATGCTGGAGAAGGGAAGTGTGTTTCAAGGTTGAATGCCCTGGTCACACAGGACTACACTGAGACTATGCCTTTTGGGGAAAACCCTGAGGAGGAGGATGGAGTGAGTTCAGAAGGTATCTGGGGAGAGAACAGACCCTGAGGCACAAGAATCCAGCATGGTGGTGGGACTTCAAGGAAGCCAGTTTGGCTGAAAGGGAGCAAAGGGTAGGAGCAAGAGCAGTGAGAGAGAAGTTGGCAAGGGGTAATGGCTGGCCACACAGTCATACCTGGCCATTGTAAGAATTTGGCTTTTCTCTGAGTGACACAGGAAGCAAATTGTGTTGAGCAAGGGATTGCTCTGGTGTGCCTTATTTTAATAGGAAAGCCTTAGTGCAGAAGGAGAAAGAAACTAGGGGAGACTAGAGCAATTGGGGTAGGCGTGATAACAAGTGGTTGGCCACTGGGTCTGTTCTGAACCTAAACCAAAACATTTGCTGATGGATAGAATGCACGGCACGAGAGACAGAGGATCTGAGGATGCTGGCAGTTCATGTTGGAATTGCATTTATTGAGCTGGAGAGCCAGTGAAGGAGGGAAAGCCAGAAATTGGGTTTGGAACAGGAACTAAAAATAGGGTTAGCACCAATCAGCAGAATGAGCACAAGTGTGACCTCTTATCTCTCTCAAAATTCTATGAAAATGATGGGAAAAGAATACAATTGCCTAGTGACAAATATCCAGTGAGATGAGTCAATAAAAGATGACATATTTCAATAAGTTTGCAGAAGAAAATGGGGAAAGTGTCTGATGAAACAGAGAAAACCACAGTCTAAGATACTTAGAAAGCTGCAGCCAAGGAAGTCACAGACCTGCTCAGAAACTACTCAGGGAGCCCCAGACTGGAGCACTGCCAGCCTAGCGGGACACTGTGCAAGAACATGGGTGGGGAATGAAAAGTAGAGCCTTGGGGGCTGGGGTGGAGCAGAATAGTAAAGTACGCGTCTACCGTGAGCATGTCCTTGGTTCAATCCCTCATGCGTAAAAACGTGTACACACACACACACACACACACATACATACACAAAAACCAAAAGCAAGGGTAAATAACTAAAGGAATACAGACAAAATAACCTGAAGGAATGCAGACAAAACAGTCAGCTCGCTCCTTCTTCTCCTTTTGCAGAGTAATTTAAAACCATTTATGTCCTGGAACAAAAATCTGAGGATTTATATTTTAGGAAATTGAACAAACCATTTGAAAAGAATTATGGGGGCTGACATAGGAGTTACAGAACCAAAGTAAAGCCCCTCTAGTTCTAAGCACTGGATGCCACCTATGTACTCACCTAAAGGTCAAGACTACAAGCAGATTAATCCCACTCATATACTCAAAGCTCCCAGTCAGCCTTTTTTTTTTTTTTTTTTTTTTTTGGTGCTGGGGATAGATCGCAGGGCCTTGTGCATGCAAGGCAAGCACCCTGTCAAATGAACTATATCCCCAGCCCCTCTCAGTCAGCCCTTCTATTGCCCTCATTAAAATGTGAACCAATAAAAAAATCTACAAGCTTTATTTAAGGAAGGCTACACTATTGGATGAAAAGAGAAGCCAGATGAACCACAAAATAAGACACCAGGAAATTCCAGTACCAAGTGATTTCCCCCTGCCTGCAGTGGAAAGCATCTTCAGAAGTAATTGGCAATAAAAATTAGAGCGAGATGTTATTAAAAAAGTAAAAAGGTTAAAAAGAGCAAAAATGTTTTATGAGAAATCAAAAATAAGGTAATAGAATAAAAATTTAAATTCTACAGAACTTTTTTTTTTTAAAGGAGATGAGGGAAGTCTCCCAGAATGTGGAACCAAATAACAACAAACAAACCAAAAGTAAGAGAAAATATGATAACAGTGAGAGAGAAAAAATATGAGATAAAGACATAGTCAATCTAGAGAGTACAATAGAAAACAGAGAAGGTAATAAAGTAATAAAGACATAATACAAGGGACTGGGGATGTGGCTGAAGCAGTAACGTGCTTGCCTGGCGTGTGCAGGGTGCTGGGTTCGATCCTCAGCACCACATAAAAATAAAACAAAGATGTTGTGTCCACCAAAAACTGAAAAATAAATATTAAAAAGTTCTCTCTCTATTCTCTCTCTCTTAAAAAAAAGACATAATACAAGAAAATACCTGCGAATTAAAGAAAGGCATGTATCTTGAAATTAAATAACAAGTGTAAGAATCAAATAGGTTCAGGCAATGTGAGTGGGATACTGGAAGATGATGGATAAATGAAAAAAGGCTGAAGTTTCTACTCCCCCAGAGAAGGTAAAGTGAGGAATAAATGTACATTAAATGTATTATTCAAATGCAAACCTTGCTAACTCATGCAGGATTTTCAGTAATTGGAGAAGCAGCCAGAAACATCCATATTCACCTATTATCAATGATTCCTTTTAAAAATTATATGGTTCCTGGAACTGGAACTGTAGCAAATAAGATGATCTTAATATAGTAGATGTCCCCATATAAAATTACAATTGCATTTAGATTTTATTGTTTTGCTTTTAAACTTTCAAAATCAATTTTTATGCAAACAGTTAAGTCAATTTTGGATAGTGTTCAAGATTTAAAAAAAAAAACTTGATAGTTTAAAAATATATTTATGCTACCAAGAATTAGAGATCAGGATTCCCAGGAAAATGTCCTCCTCTCACAAACAGAAGAGCCAAGTGAACTGTCTGTAATTGGTGGAGCAAGAAATGATTTAAGTATGTTCCTTGTGTTTGCAGAGGTGACCAGTGGGGAGAGAGCACTGGCAATCATGGAGTTGCTAGTGATGGCAGGAGAAGGAGAAAAGGGAGATGGTGTGAGAGATTGAAACCCTCATCAATCAGAGCAGAATGTCAATAGTGAAACTCAAAAATCAGTCAATCAAGAAAAAGAATGGCGTGTGTATTTAGAAATATGGAAATAACCGCAGAAACTTAAGAATAGAAATGCTAAAATTTAATATCAAGAAACAGAACTAGGGTACAGAAGCAATCGTGGCTTTTCATTATAACTCCATCAAATGTCTTTCTTTGATTAAATAAATTTTTTTGGATTACTACCACTTAGTAAACATTCATTTCACCTGCCATGGGTCTACATGCATTATCTCAATTCTTATGACAAATCTGTGAAGTAAGTCCTATTATTACCAATGTTAAAGGTAAGTGAATATCAGACAGGTTAAAAAGAAACCTGTTTGAGATATTCTGCCAGTCAAGTAACATTTGGCCTTGAGTAACAAAAAACCAAATCCAAGAGTAGCTTAGAAAATTAAGAATCATTCATTTGTATGTTGTTTGATTTGGGGGGTTTTGGTCAGTTGCTATTGTTTTCCTCATGTCGCAGGAAGTCTGAGGGTAAGTAGTTTCTGGTGCTGATTCAATGGCTCAAGGATTATAAAACTGAGGACTCTGTGATTCTCAGGGACTCTTCCTCATGGGCTAAGATGGCCCTGCAGCCCCAGCCATCCTATATGTTTTCCCCAAAGTAAAGAGAGAGAAGCACCTATATCAAAAAGCCACATTTTCCCAGACCCCACCACCAACTTCTGCTTATGTGTGATAGGCCTTCTGGCACATGGCCACCTAAAGCTGAGGAAGTTGGAAAAGGCACTTTTCAGTTGAACATATTGGGGATCTACCTGGATACAGTTGTGTTTCTGTTTTAGAAGGAGAAAGTGGTGATTAGATAGTGCTTAGTAGTGGTTCCCATCTAGAAAGTGGTCGAGTGCTGTTGTGAGAGTCAGTAAAGCATATTTTTAAATAATCTAGAAGAAAAACCAACAATATGAGTCAGGAAGGACCATTAAATAATCTGATCTGCGTGTTTTAATTATAAATTAAAAGACAAGAAAGAAATTGTGTTTAAGATCCACTGTTCCATGACCTCAACTGGCAGTGAGCAGTGGCCCAAAGTGAAGCAATCAAGATCAAAGGCCAAGAAAAGGCTCATGGTAGAGAAGGGCCTAACATGATCAAGTTTCCTACGCAGAGCCAAATGCCTGTTCACTTGAAAGAGAAGAATCTAGCTTTGGCAAAAAGGTTTAAAATAAAGTTGGGATGTGCAATTAAGGTAATTTAGAACAAATTGATTTCCAAATGAGAAAATTATATTTTAGCAGAATTCCGTCATTATAGGTTAATGAAGAGCTACCTGTGCGTAGTTCACTAATCAATTTTCTAGGAATGCGGTTTTAATTTCCTAGACCAGATTTCATTTAGCAAATAAGCAGCACAACTTAACTCCCAAGAAACGGTGATTGCTTTCTCTCTCTTTTTTTTTTTTTTTCTGCCTGAAACATATCTTACTAAAGAAGTTGCTTGTTTTTTTCCTTTAATTTTTTTTCTTTTTTAAATTTGATCTCCTCAAAATTACTTTTTTAAATTTGATCTCCTCAAAATTACTTTTCAAAAAAATAAGCAGTCATATCAATTATAATTACAGTGCTTACATGCATTTATTGTGTGTAGTACGCAACACTGAGGCAGATACAAAGTAATAATTAACATTGAGACTTCTAAGACTAGAAGGCATTATAGTAAGTATTTTTATGAAAGTGACATGAGGCTGTTGGAGGCTGCCATTCCAAGAATATAACAGATTGACATGAAAGCCATAATAATGAAGCTGTGGGGTTTCAACATGTGAACGATAATTAACATTTTCCTAGTTGCACAAATGAGCAATGACTCAGGGAACTAACTGGAGGAAGAGGAGTAGGGCTCCCCAGCTGAGGCTACAAATATACTTGAAGACCACAATAAAAAAAAACTACAAACCTCTCATTGTGAAAACTTCAATCAAAACAAACATCTTTTCCTTTCACTTGGCTGAAAATATTGTTCTTCTGAAGGGTGCCTTAGTCCATTTTCTGTTGCCATAACAAAATAGCTGAGACTGGGTAATTTATAGAGGAAAGAAGTTTATGTAGCTTAAGATTTTCCAGAGACTGGAAGTCCAAGATTAGGCATTCACATCTGGCAAGGACCTTGTGCTGTAACATAAAATTGCAGAAATTTCAGGGCAAAAGCAGGGACATGCAGAAAAGACAAAACATGAAGGTGTCTTCTCTTTGTAACAACTCCCTCTCATAGTTTACTAATTCAGTCCCAGGAGAACAAAAACTGCCTGGATACCACAAGAATTAACCCAGTGTCCCAAGAGCAGCATGAATCCTTCCTAATGACCCTATCACCCCATTGGGGCTCCCTCTCCCAACATGATCAGAATAGCAATTAAATCTCAGTGAGTTTCAGAGGAATCAAGCCATATCCAAGCCATAGCAAGGGGCTTTAATTTTTATTTCTCAAAGTTAATTTTAATTTGATTTCACTGCATTATACTTTTTTCAATTTGGCTGAGAAATAAACTTTAAGAGGACTAGAGACGTATTAGACCTGGCACCTCTCAAAAGCAGCCCAAAATGTAGATCCTTATACACATATGTCCCCCATACTGCATTTTCAGATAGGTGAATGTTTCCTTAGAATATCAGGTCCCATTTAGCACAGTACTGCTTCACTTCTCTGGGGAAAGACTTTGACGACAATTCTTCAGATCCTAGCTCAAAACATGAAATAAAGCGCAATGCATGGCCTTGTAGCCAACACGGATGTCCTAAGCCATCACACTAAAGCTTCCATGCTGTATTCATTGGAAGACCCTTAGTCTCTTGTTCCAACCAGCACTGCTAGTTCTTATAACCTGCTCCAGCATCGTGCACATTACAATAGAAAACATGCAAAGCCAGCACCACCAACCCTGTAGCCAAGCACAGTGAATATGACTTACTTTTAAGACAGACACCTTGATTAATTTCAAAAGACAAAAATTATAAAACATGCAGTCAACTCAGAGTATGATTTATTGCCTATTTCATAAAAAGAATAAGACAGCACGAAGAGGTCCCACACACGTTATGGGACGACAGTCCTTTCCTTTGCCCTTTCTCACAGAACTCGATTATAAAGGGCACATGTGGTGCTTTCTGCACCCTTCCATCCTTCTGCTCACTGTTTTCCCCCCAGTTCCAATGATTTGTTTCTCATAGACACTGACGGGTGCTGGCCTGAGGGATTCCTAGAAGTAGATTCATCAGATCACTCCCAGGACTTTTTAGACCAGAAGGGAAGAAATTAACCAGTCTCTGGTGGCAGGAGACACTATTTGTGAAAACTCGCTGCACAGCTGGTGGCCATGGAGAAGACCTCAGCAGTAGGGAAAAGAATCATGTCCACTTGGAAGAGAGCCTCCGGATTCCTGTTCATCTTTATTATTAATACATTGTTCTGTTGCAATTTCTCCAATATCTCCTTCAACTACATTAAATAGCCCACTCCCCTTGATAAAATCTCCTATTTCCCATATTTATTTGAGTTGTTCTTTTGTCAACTGTAGCCTAAAGGTTTTGAATCAATGATCTGAAAACGACTACTCACTTTCCCTTGATATTTCATCATTTGAATAATGTGACATGCTAGTGTCCCCGTAGTGATGGTAGTGATGGTATTGAGTCCTCATGTGCTACTTGCTTGAGGTTTTTATTGATTTTGTTTGTTTGTAGTTATGTATAGTTTACAACCATTTTTCTTTAAGTAGGAGATGAGAATGAGAACAATTTGACGATAGAATCTTAAGATTTTCACTGCTACCTAATACAGAGAAACCGTGCCAGAAATTTTACCAAAATGTCAAGTGTTGTATATAGTATCATACATGCAGTAACTTCTCAGATGGTCTCTCTGATTTTAACAAAAGATTTTGCAGCTTGTATACCATATTTCACCATGAAAAGATTCTTCAGTGTGTCATTAAGACAAATGCTCAGCAGGATGAATTCTGATGTGTGCCTGTAAGTGAGAGGAATGAGCTCAGCCAGGCAGGGCAATTCTGAATGACCCACACAACAGTCCAACTTTCTCAAATCCCAGACTACTTCCCAGCCCACTTGTAAGCAGAGGTGATTGCAGCAGTAGGATTTTTCCAATAAATAGAATATAAATACAAAACATTAAAAATAGGTAAAATCTTTGTATGTATCACAAATATGAATACCTTATTTTAAGGTGATGATACAGCTCAGTGTCAGCAGGCTTGCCTATCATATATGAGGTTGTGGGTTTGATTCCCACTACCACAGAAAGTACATAAGTAAAAATAATTGTTTAAAAAAACCCTTTTTATTTTAAATTTTACATATTCCATAAAGCTTTTATAAATTAAATGGATGGAACACAGAGGATTCTTAAGACAATGAAACTATACTGCATGATATAATAATTGTGAATATGTATCATTATATATTTGTCTGAACTCAGAATATATATATAAAATGAACTCAATGTAAATTGTGGATTCTCAGTAATAAAGAGGTATCAATGTAGGATCATTAAATTAAATGTACCTCTCTGATGGGGGATATTGATCATGGGGGAGGCTATACTTGTGTAGGGACAGGGAATATATGGGAAATCTTTACCTTTCACTTAACTTCACTGTGAACCTAAAACTTCTTTTCAAAATAAATAAATAAACTCTTTTTAAAAATATAAGTACAGTAAATAGAGGCTTCCAAATCAGGCTTTTTGGAAATGCCTGCTTTTAGTTCATTACCATCTGTCATTCCTTTATGACAGTGACCACTAATGCCCAATTATATCTATCTATATACAGACATAGATATAGAAAATGCAGATTCCCATTAGAATCGTTTCATTTCCACAGAGATCTCTTTGAATGAATATATGTTTTTGAAAGTAGAGAATACATGCTGCTCATTTTTGTGACTCCAGCTGGTTAGGGTCAGGTCACAGCTATGGCCTTAGTATCTTGTGAACTGTGATGCCTCAGGACCATTGACAACATGCAGCCATTGTATGGTAATTAGCTTCCACCAACAGAACTGGTACTGAAACTGGCCTGTGTCTGAGCTCAAACCTCAACCAAACAAAAGCCCACTTTTAAAGACAATGAAAGGAAAAATGGGTTAAGACTATAAACAGGAAATTTATAGAAAAGAAAAAAAGTAGAACAACCCTCAAATTACAAAAGCTTGCTCAGGTGTGTTTGTAAATTGAAATGTCAATTAAGATAATGCAGGATCCCACAGTGCACCCATTAGATTTTCAAGGATTTTTCTGAATGTCAGATATAGGAAATGTGTTCGAAAAGGCAGGAAATAAAGCTAGCCTACACTGGCAAGACAGATGCAGAGTGTCCTCCTTACCACTTTGGTGAGCAAGTGAGGGCACCCAGGACTGATGAAAATATAGGTATTTTAAGAATTCTTCATGGTTACTTCTGATATTTCTTCAGTGTCTTCTGATATTTCTTCCAGAAGACACTGTCCTTGTCTGTAGACCTCTATCAGTCATAAGTTGAATTATCAAAGGGAGAAACTTCTATTCTTAGAACTGGAGAGGATATTGAACTATGACATGACTGGTATTTGGATCAAGGGCAAATATTATGAATGGTTGTTACTCTTTCAATTGGCTAAAGCAACTTTGAGTGGAATTGGTGGCCTACTCTACCAGAACTCCAGGACTAGACCTGTATTTTCAACCTGAGCTCACACCTCTTTATTTTATCATACTTCATTTCTGCTCTACTTTGTTTACTTCCTTATTATAAAGGAGTTGTAAAGTGTTCCAACTCAAGAAGAAAACCCAAGTTCAAATCTCAGTTACACCTAAAACTTGCTGTGTGACTTTATAACATTTATTGAATGTCTCTGTGCTTCAACTTTCTCAACTGTAAAATGGGATGGAAATAATACAGTCTATCTCATAGGGCAGTTTGTGAGGAATAAATAAGTTAATTATTTGCAAAATAGACCTGACCCATAGGAAATGCTAAATTGGTGTTGGAAATAGAACATAGTTAAGTAGATTTACTTATCTGATCCATCTTATTTAATTGTATATATCAGTTATATTCACATTTTCTAGACCAAGGTGATGACAAGCAAGGTATTTAGGACTTCAGGTTTGGCAGCCCAAGAAAGCAGTCATCTAATCCCAAACTGTGACTTTTATTAGTTATGAGAACATCAGTAAGCTTTAAGTGTTTTGAAATTTGAAGCCTCCTCTATAAAATAAGTAGGTTAACTATCTCCAACAAAAATATGTGAGAGTCAGTGAAGTTATTGAATGCAAAGAACCTCTCTCAGAATATAGTAAACATTCAAACAATAGCTATAAGAATAATTAAAAAAAAAGAATAATTGATAATCATGAAACATTTGCTAGTAGCATTAAGCAAACACATGTTCCACAAATGCCAGAGCTTAAGTAGCTTTAGAAATTTAAAAGTATGTTGCTTTGTGACATGTTAGGGAAACTCAGTATCTCTGATGGTGTCAAGACTGGAAGTAATAACAAGGGCACCTTGTGGGGAGAAAAAGTTGCAGAAATAAGCCAGGTGCTGTGGCACATACCTGTAATCTCAGTGACTCAGAAGGCTGAGGCAGGAAGATCACAAGTTCAAAGCTAGCCTCGGCAACTTAGCCAGGCCTAAGCAACTTAGCCAGACCCTGTCTCAAAATAAAAAAATAAAAATGCCTTGGAATGTGACCCAGTGGTTAAGCACCACTGGGTTCAATCCCTGGTATGAAATAAGGAAGGGAGGGAGGGAAGAAGAGAGGAGGGAATCTTGAAGACGTAATAACAAACATGAACATTTAAGTCCCAGCTAAGTCCATGAAAGTTGATGTCTAGAGCCATGTCCTCTAGTTAGGGTCTCTGTTGATCAAAGAACAGAAAATGTCTCTTAAGAAGCTTCAGGGTTTAAATAGCAGGAGCTATAACAAGGTAAGTGACAGTCAGGACTTGGTTTCTGAAAGTGGAGAAGCAAAAATCAAATCCTCTCAATTAAATAAAAAGCTACCGTTCCAGTGCCATACTAAGGCTCAGCACTGGGTTTATGAAAAAAACTGCCTCTGTAGGCTCTGTCTTTCCTGCAACAAAGCATATTTCATAATCTTATGGAAAGCCAAGATTGCTTTAAGCTGCTCTGGCCATATCTCTTTAGCCATGTAGTTCTTAATACAGCTGAAAGATCTATTTGCTTATGCAAAAACTAATAGTCAAAATAATTTCTTTATTTGCTGGAGAAGGGATTAAACAAAGACTAGAATAATGCTTCCTAAATCAGAACCTGGAATACCTTGCTGCTTAAAGTGCTGTCTGTGGCCCAGCACAATACTCAAACTTTATTTAGTATGCATAAAAAACATGAAGATTTACTGAAGAAAGTGCAAATTTTGAGTCAGCAGATGTGGTGTGGAGCTTCAAATCCTACATTTCTAACACGTTTTTAGTCAACGCTGCCAGTGCACCCTAAAATATTGCTACTCGTGTCATGGTCCAGCATAGATCTCACCTGGGACCTTCTAAGAAATGCAGAATCTGTGTCCCCTCTGTGGACCCACTAAATCAGCATCTGCATTTCAACAAGACTAGTGATGCATGTGCACTTGAAAAGTTGAGAAAAGCTTCTCTAGAATGTATGTGAACCAATTTTCCCAGGCTTGGATGCATTTCCCCTATTGCACAAGGTGGCTACTTTGAGTACTCAAGAATCCCAAAACACAAATTAGTATGCTTCAATACACTCTAGAAGTGCTCTGCCAACATTCCCTCCAATTCCTTTGTCATTTTCACACACACACAACACCTCAGTGGGTTTTCATTCCCAGGAGCTCATACCTGTGTCTATTGGCTCCTCCCTTTGGATGCTAGAATTCACTTTGTTTGATTGGGAGGAGAAGAGAAAGAAAGTACCTAGAAATATATCATCACCTTCAAGCACTTTCTAACTAAAATGAACAGGCACGGGGATTTCTAATCTTCAGCTTCCTTCTCCCTGATCAGAAAACTTAACTTTGAGGTGTGGTCTACATGTGGAGAAATTAAGCCAAGATTTCCCTCCATGAGACTGCACGATGTTTTACCCTCTGCCTCCTGCACCCACTGTCCTGCTCACTTCTCTGTGAATGCTGGCAGAAAACACTGCAATAAACCCAGTCTGCATAAATCCTTATCTCAGGTTCTGTTTCTAGAGAACTCAAACTAAGACACATGCTATTTTAGCTAAGTGCCATTTAGCCTAAGATCAGCATCCAGCCAAGAGTTTGGGTTGTTTCTAAAGTTTTTTTTTTGGCCGCTGTGATAATCTCTGATTCTATGATTCAACCTGGGTCTTGTGTAACACTTACAGGAAGCCATTGGACTCTAGGATTTTCACATGTGGGAGGTCACAATCGGAGAATGTTATGAAAATAAATTATGCTTTACTCTGAATGAGCTAACTGTGGTGGTGCAGCGAAGACAATGAGATGCTCTTCTTAGCTGGCTTTATTAAGGACCCACAGAAAGTTCTAAGGACCTAGAAGACCCAGCTCTTGTGATTAGTGTGGCATCCACGGCCACTGTGGAATTTTGAGTGTTGGAAATGGTGCCAGTACAAATAGAAATGGCATAGTTTAAAGCACAAAATCATTACAAAGGCTTTACTATGAAAAGAATGTATTTTGTTAAGAAGTTTTGTATTGATTACATGGTTAATACAGGTTAAGAATCCTTTGTCCAAAATTTGTGGGACCAGAAGTGCTCCTCATTTATGATTTCTACCAATTTTGGGATAGTTTCATATAGACAATGAGAAATCTTGGGGATGGGATCCATGTTTAAACACAAATTTTATTTGTTTCTTATGCATTTCGTAGTCTGAGGGTCATTTTATTCAATATTTTTAGTGCATCTGCATCTTGACTGCAACCTGGAACATGAGGTCAGGTGATCTTTTCCAATTGTGGTGTCATGGAGTTGTTTAGAAGTTTGGATTTTAGATTTTCACATCAGAGATGTACAACTTGTCTATCAGGGATTGAACCCAAGGATGCTTAACCACTGAGCCACATCCCCAGCTCTTTTTTTTTTTTTGAGACAGAGTTGCACTATGGTAAATATCTTAGTTAAATTATCTTTTTTCACAAGTTTATTTTTATTTTTAAAATACAGCTGCTAGAAATTCTCAATTACTTATGTTGCTTGTATTGTGTTTCTATTGGACTGGAAAGCTTTAAGCTTTTAACCGAAAAGCTCAGACTAAGTGAAATATTCCTGGCTTTTTAAAATTCTTTCACTCTACCAATTTCTGGTGTTGAAGTATATCTCAGTAGACATACAAAACTGTACATTGTCTTCAATTATAAATACTTTTATCAGTACATAATGTCACCATGAGCTGGAAATATATGAAGTTTGAGTCTTAGCCCAAAAAAATTTTACGACGGGAACATATTTTTAAAACTATATCAATAGTTATTACTCGTGTTTAAAATTATCTAATTTGAAGGAAATTAATTTTCAAGCTGTTAAAAGATTATCCTGATTATTTTCTGTGTGTACATCAGGTTTTATGTTGATAATTTTATTTTCCTCTCATAGCTATCTTGCATTGCCTTTTCTAAATCCTCTGGCAAAAATCTATTGAGTTCAAGGCCTCAACATTTCTTACCTGCACTACTGCAGCTTCTGGAGTTGTTCCTCTTTATTTCTTAGCCTTGAATTCATCTCAACATGGCTGTCAGATAATCTGTCTAAAGCACAGCCTAGTCCTGGCTCTCCTTACCTCCCATCCTGAAGAAAAAAGGAAAGAAAGAAAGAAAAAAAAAAACCCAGACCATTGGTGGTATCACATTTTTTTGCTCAATTATCTCTAAGCATCTGAACAGAGACATTAAATGTGCTTCATAATCTGCACCTAACTCTACTTGTTGCAAATCCTTCTCTCTTTTCTTCTGTATTAGACTACTTCCTTTCCAACTCTGTTTGCACAATGCTGGTTCTTTTCCCAGACAGTTTTCTCTGCTAAGAACTCTCTCTTCTCTTTCCCATCACTCTAGGTTTCTGTTCTTACAGTTCCATCAACAACAATAGCATATTACATGAAAATATATTCCCAGTGCTTTAAGTCAAAAAGTCAAAAAACAAATGTCTATTTAAAAAAAGACACTACACAAAAGACCAGCAAATCAGTAGTAGGAATAACACAGCTTGGTGACAAAGCTATTGAACTGAAAAACATTATTTCACAACGAACACAAAGAAGGACTGCAAGATTGGAAAAGAGGAGCAAAAGAATTATAAAACAAAATGTTTGGCAAAATGCCAGAGCATATCCTCACTTACCAATAATCAAATGTAAAAGGATTGTCTTCTATAATCAAAATATATATTTATGAAATATATTTATGAAACCAAGATCCAACAATATGCTGCCTCCAAGAGACACATTTGAGTTTTAAGGACACACGTAAACTAGGAATGAAGGTATTTCAAGCAAATACCGACCAAAACAGAGCAAGAGTGTCCATATATATAATTTTAAAAGAGACAAAGCATATCAATATTATATTATGATAAAGGGATCAGTTCAACAAGAAAATATAACAATTTTAATTTGATATAGTTGCACCCCAAATTGGAGTACCTAAATATATAAAGCAAATATTAATAGATCTGAAAAGTGAGATATATTGCAATGTACTAATCCTATGGAACATCAGTATATTATTTCATTGAGGAGAGACTTAAATCCACTATCATAATAGGAGGTGATCAGTTATCTCTCATGTCCTTTTCAGTTAGAGAAAAAAATAATTGGCCCAGGATATGTATTATATATTCTAAACTATCACAAAGAATGGAGATTCAGCATTGTTTTAGTAAATTTACTCTTCCATTTTCTTGGAAGACAAGTGAGATCACTAGTGAGTGGTGTGAGGTAGGGATTAAGATTAAAAGAGCAGTATGGAGATTCCTGGGAAAGCTGGGAATGGAACCACCATTTGACCCAGCTATTGCCCTTCTTGGACTATTCCCTGAAGACCTTAAAAGAGTGTACTACAGGGATACTGCCACATCGATGTTCATAGCAGCACAATTCACAATAGCTAGACTGTGGAACCAACCCAGATGCCCTTTAATAGATGAATGGATAAAAAAAAAATGTGGCATTTATACACAATGGAGTATTACTCTGCACTAAAAAATGACAAAATCATGGAATTTGCAGGGAAATGGATGGCATTAGAGCAGATTATGCTAAGTGAAGCTAGCCAATCTCTAAAAAACAAATGCCAAATGTCTTCTTTGATATAATGAGAGCAACTAAGAACAGAGTAGGGAGGAAGAGCAGGAGGAAAAGATTAACATTAAACAGAGACATGAGGTGGGAGGGAAAGGGAGAGAAAAGGGAAATTGCATGGAAATGGAAGGAGACCCTCATTGTTACACAAAATTACATATAAGAGGTTGTGAGGGGAATGGGAAAAAAACAAGAAGAGAAATGAATTACAGTAGATGGGGTAGAGAGAGAAGATGGGAGGGGAGGGGAGGGGAGGGGGGATAGTAGAGGATAGGAAAGGTAGCAGAATACAACAGTTACTAATATGGCATTATGTAAAAATGTGGATGTGTAACCGATGTAATTCTGCAATGTGTATTTGGGGTAAAAATGGGAGTTCATAACCAACTTGAATCTAATGTATGAAATATGATATGTCAAGAGCTTTGTAATGTTTTGAACAACCAATAAAAAAAGAGCAGTGAGAGATTAATATTTGGTACTATAACTATAACTAATTTAGAGAACTGTAGTCAAAATTTAAATATCCCTGGCATAGCTAATTAAGCACAGGTAGCCAAGTAGGAATATTATATTTGAAGTTTTGTTGAAAATCTACTTACCATATTTTAAACTTTTCTATCACTTTTTATCTATTTATACTTCAGGGAAAATAGTAAAAAAGCATTCAGTTATTGAAGGCAACACAGCAATTTTCTATCAATGGACATTTTAAGAAGCAGGGAAAAAAATCTTTGTTTATGTGTAAAGAACATTTCCTTAGGATAGTCACTCAGGGATTTGAATTTAATTACTTTTTTTTTTTTTTTTTTTTTTACCAGAAGCAGAAAAGGTCAGGGGCGGGGGCATCCTTGGGCATACAAATTGAATTAATGTATCTTCCTGGAAGCTGAGCTAAAGTCATGTCTTATAACTATGCAGTATTTAAGCTAATGCAAGTGTGATTTACATTTTTCAGGAATGGACAAATGAGGTTTTCAGTCTGGCAACAAACCTGTTGGCCCAAAACATGTCCAGGGACGCATTTCTGGAAAAAGCGTAAGTCACTCTAATTTTATTGCTAAGGGTGTTGCTTCTTCTGAGTCAGTTTCCTTTCTCCTTTGTGAGTCTTTTGTTTATGCTGCACTGGCTTCTCACATTGATAAACAAAAATTTCCCTTTGGGATTTGTTAGAGAACTGATACCTCCACTGTTCAGAATTGGAAGACTTCCAAGAAAGATCACTCTTTCCTCCGAGTTGCACATCCGCGTTACGCCTGGGCTGAGCTTGCCTGAATGTCAATGCCTTTGACACACAGTAAGGAGATACTTCCAAATCCTGGCAGCTGTGCTCAGAACTAGAAGTTATTAATTTCAGAGAGCCTCTGCTCTGCATCTGCCTGTGACCTCTATTATTAATCCAAGGAAGAGAATGAACAGCATATGTTCCTAGTTTCTCTAGAGCCATAGTCCTCTGATGGCTGCTACAGTAATCATCGTGCCTACTTAAATCAATAAATCGATGGCCCTTGTAGACAATCACAATAATTATTAGTGAGAAAAGAGGAAAAGAAAAGATGTAGAGGAAAGGATAGAAGGAAAAAAGAGAAGGAGAGAAAAATGAAGCAGATTAGTACATCAGTCTGGAATTGCAACAGCTTTTCTAAAAAAAAAAAAAATTGTCTGACCAAGGAAAGTAATGACACATGCCAGATGGGCAGTGAGGGGTTCCTGGTTGTGTTCCTTTGTGGCCATTCAGGAGGTTGGGAAACCTCTAAATGCAAACCACAAACAGAACCCTTAAGAGATGGTCCTGGGTTTTACTGAATAGCTTTGTCTCTTCTCTCTTGTTATGCAAGACATACCCACTATTTCAGGCCTCCTATTCCAGCCACATTTCCGTTTTGCTCTTCTGAGGATTCCTTTTACTTTTAGTCAGCACCCCACAGGTCTTGTATAAGTGGTTTTCCATGGGATCATCTCCCCTCCTGAATTTGTTCCCTTAAACATCCTTTTTACATGGCTCCACCTCCTCCCTTCCTTTCTGCCCCTTTCTTTTGCTCCGGTCTTTGTCCCATCTTTTCATCCAACAAACATTGTAGAACATCTATTCTTCCAGAAGTGTTAGTAGAAGTGTTAGTATGAATTAAGATGCTCTACTTGAAAAAGCATTTTTTAGCTGTTATCTGTTACAAATATCTTTTCTAATTAAGTGTTTCCTTATGTAGCTGCTTTGAACATTCTAGAATATGTCTCTTAGTGAGCATATTAACATTTCTGTGGCATATATACCTAGTGTAGGTGAGTACAGTTTTCTAAAGTAGCATTTCCCTTTTACATGTCCATAGCAATGGTTGAGAGTTCTGTTGCTCTCTCTCTACCTATGTGTCCCTAGCAGTTGAAGAGATAAACACAGTCATTATATTCATATAGTGGGATTCAGTACCAAAATGAGAATGAATAATCTACAACTATAAGCAAAAGTTGGTTGGATCTCAAAAATACAACACTGAGTGAAAGAAGCCAGACACAAAAAAAAATATGATTCCATTTTTGTAAGGTACAAAACAGGCAGCAATGATCTGTGTTGTTTAACAGCAGGATCACAATTCATTTTTGAATAGTTCCTTTTGGAAGGAGGTGTGAAAGGGGCTTTTAGGACCCACTAAAGTAACAGTATTCTACTTCTCAATCTGGATGTTAATTTGGAGACTTAAGCATTTTGTGAATTTCAACAAACTGCACATTGGCACAGGTTCTTTTCTTTGGGTTTTATCCTTCAATAATATTTTCATTTAAAAAATTGAAAACTTATTTTTCTGCTTTGTCAACAGCTATACTAAACTCAAGCTACAAGTCACTCCAGAAGGGCGCATTCCTCTTAAAAAGTAAGTCTCCTGAGTGTTTCCCATTGTTCGTTTTCTTTTTCTCAAAGATTTGAATCTGTGCCATGGCTCTGCTTTGTTTCTTCATCAGCCTAAGTGGGAGCTTGGCAGTGCGTGATAACTCTGTCCTCTTGCGTGTGTGCCTCATATCAGAGCAGCTGATTTCTCCATAGCATTTCCCTGGGGTACACTTTTCCTCTGGCGTCCCTTTTTAAAAACACCGAAGTGGGATGGGGAGGGAGTGAGAAGGAAGGGGACCTCATTGCTAAACCCAAAGAAACATCTGATACTCAGACCTATTCTGGGAGTACAAATTGGGTGACCTCGGTACCTCTCTCTACCAAGGTGGCTCTACCTTAAAGCAGGACTTGCAAACTCAGGAGATGGGCAAGGAACTTAAATAACAAAGCAGGGCAAGAAGAAGTAGAAAACTATCTGCAAATCAGTCTAGGGTACTGAGAATTTACCTGCGTCATGTACCTTATGGGATGGGTAACCTCCAGGAAGAGGATTTTTTAATGTTTCAATAGAACCCATAATCCAAATTATTATAGTAAATTGTTCAGCACTTACTTTCTGTTTTTTTAAAAATGAAATTAGTGACCTAAGAAAGTACATCTTTAGATCATATTAGTCAAAAGTCTTTCACTTGACTTATAAGCTATCAGTGAGATTCTGTTCATGAAAAATTTTGAAAAAAAAGTCTTAATAAAACAACATACACACTTAGGGCCATGGGTAGCAACGAGGTGACAAGTTTATTTTAATATTTAATATAAGATGCTATTTGATGCACTAGTTTTTTAATTGGATCATAAGTATTATCTCAGAACATTGACACTGTGTTAGACACTATGATTTTTTAAAAGCACACACAAAGATCTTTCTGAACACAGATGCAGATGTATGGAAGACTAGCTATCCTTTCATTCTTTAAAGGTGAATAATGAATAGGTTTGATTCAATGGGATATATTGAGTGGGCACCATCTGTAGGTCTGTGATCCCAGGGACTTTTAAACATCTCTCATTCATGTGTTTTCACTCCACAGCATATATCGCTTGTTTTCAGCAGACCGGAAACGAGTTGAAACTGCATTAGAGGCTTGTAGTCTTCCATCTTCAAGGGTGAGTGTGTTGCCTCATGGTGATAGCACAGAAAAATAGTTCTTAATGATTTATACTTAATACACATTGTCCCAACACTACCTGGACATATTTTTATAAAGTCTAAAACCCATAACTTATTTATATTTGCAGTGTATGAGACCACTATTGTATTCTTCATTCCCATAACCCCAATATTTCAATCTAGAATGACTCCTGTGGGGCTGGGGACATAGTTCAGTGGTGGAGTGCTTGTCCTGGGGTCCTGGGTTAAATTTCCAGTGGTGAATAATGAGGAAGAAGAGGTGGGGAGGAGAAGGAAGAAAGAAAAATGAAAACCTTAGACAGATACTTGCATTTTGTAGATAAAAAAATCATTAATGTATTCTGGGTGTAGTGGCACATTCCTCTTTATCCCAGTGACTAGAAAGGCAGAGGCTAGAGGAATACAAGTTCAAGGCCATCCTGGACAATTTAGCAAGACTTTTTCCCAAAATAAAAATATAAAATAAAAAAGGGCTGGAGATACAGCTTGGTGGTAGAGTGTTGCTGGGTTTAATCCTCAATACCACACACAGATACATATTTGTGTGTGTCTGTCTGTGTTTGTGTATGTGTAGTAATCTAATCATGTAATAATACAGAAAATAAATAAATAACAAAAAGAAAGGGTCAGCATTGTCAAGAAGACAATTTATAATGTCTATCTTTAAAAAAAAAACTATCTTTAAAATAAACCATTCCTTAATGTCTCTTGAGCTAGTAGCTAATGATAATGTGAGGTATTATGTTTAGGAATACATTTGAAATACTAATTTCACCTTATCCTTCTTAAATTCTTCATTTTAAGATTTATAAGTTGGAGATACATTTAGCATGGTAGTACATGTTTATGAATAAATGTATGTACTCTGCAAGGCTGTGTTCAAAACGTTTTTACCGAGAGTGACACAGATCAAAAGTTTGCAGATAACTCACTTTGCTCTTGGTTGGTAAAGAAGGTGAGAGGACAAAGGATGTAACTTGCTTTTCTTAAATGCCTGATATGTACATACCACTCTATATACATTAACCACCTAGAATAATGTCATATGCTTTCATTTTAATTAATTTCTACATAAGTGAATCTCAAATAAGTTGTTAGCATTGTTTCTAGGTGAACAGTCTATTGCAAAACTCTTTCTCATGTTATATTCAGTGCTTTCCCTTCTATTCTAAATTATTTTTATCCTAGTATCTAAGCAACAAAAAGCACTTATTTAAGGACAACACTGACTTTATAGAAACTCCGAGCCTCTTGAAACACTAGCAAGCACTGAATGAAATCTTAAAGCCACTCTTAAACTTATGATTAAATTATGAAAAAGCATTATTGATTTCTCTTTATTAAATTAATTGGCCGATTTTTGTTGTGAATATTTTTTTCAAAGTGAAGTTTATTAACGACTTTGGTAGGTTACAGGAAACACTGTCCACCACCACTTCTCCTCTACAGGTAGAAAAGGCTAACATTGCTGCCTGAACAGGGCAGAGTTGTGCAAAGGCTCCACAAAACATAGTTACTTTTGCTTTGATAAGCAAAGTAGAGTACTGAGTTTGCTTACCATTGCTCTTCTGATAGATGCTTTAGCGTAGGAAAGATATAGCAATGAAACTCCTCTCATTGACCCAACAAATATTTCTAGAGACTTTACTGTGTATCCACAGGTACTGAGAATGTGGTAGTGAGCAGAAATGAAGTTTAAGGTTTCAAGGACTATAAAATCAGCTGGGGAACTAGTTAAGGAATACATCAACAGGGGCTGGGGATATGGCTCAGTTGGTAGAGTGCTTGCCTCACATGCACAAGGCCCTGGGTTCGAACCAGCACTAGGAAAAATAAATAAATTGAGAGAAGTGTTATGAAAGAAAGAAAGGAAGGAAGAGAAAGAAAGAAGTGGTGCTATGGAGAATAAGGGAAGCTCACTTTAGAAAAAGAAAGCAGTGTGTGCTGAGGCTGGGAAGAAATTTCTGGATTTGAGAAACAGAAAAGACCACTTGTTCAGAAAAAAAAAAAAAGAGAGAGAGATAAAGTATGAAAGTTGGTTTCATAAAGACATGCAAAGAATGGTTAGCCTATCCCTTCTGGTTTTACCTTTCCTGGATAATGCCTTGTGAAATACAAGGATCAAAAATTTTAACTTGGTATTATACATCTGGCTAAGGGAAAGAAGGAATAGAAAAGCTGAATAGAAAAATCAAACCCATCAATCAATTCTCAGTAAATTTCAATTTTCTAAACAATTGGATTCTGACATTTCAGTCAATAAACATAAATTGAGTCTTTGCAATCCGCTCTGTCTATTATAGGTTCAAACTTTCCGACCAATATCAACCAGAGACATTTGAGGAGGTAAATGAGATTCAAATAGCAGGAATTACATTTAAATTGGAAAAAAAATTATCTTTAGCAAATTAAATGTAATGCCAATTCTCTGAAAACAAACTGAAGTTATTTGAAAAATATAATCAACCTCCATAGTAGTTTTGAAAGATTATTTTTCATAGTTAAGTATAATTTACTTGGAGAACTTGTAGAATCAGAATGCCTTTTAAAAAATCTAAACCGAAGATGGTTTCAAAGCCAGGAAATTAATGTTTCTGTGAACTGTCTATTGCACATCAAAGCTATATTTTTAAATCATTGCAGTAATTTCATATCTACGTGACTTTTATGTGGGAAAAATCCACTAATTAGCAAAAAGGTTCTGGATACATTAACAAGGGATATTTTAAACATTGCACACTATAAAAGGATTATATAAAAGGGTTAGCTAGTTTGGCATAAATGGGAAACAATTTCATAGCCAGACATCATTCAAACTAGATTTAATTGTGTTCTGTAAATAGACACATTACCCAGAAACACAGTGGATATCCTGTCGAGATTTTTTAAACATTATCTTTGTACACATTGTTAGGGATAATTAATGCACTTGAACTTGTATCCTGGCTGACATGATCCATTGGAATAACACATTCCTTTAGTGGGTAGTCCTTTGGAGATTATAGTTGTTAGCCTCACGTCACCCTAATTGTTAAAAAGTAGTACTGTGCCGAAAAAGAGAGACAAAGCAATAGCTGTCCTTCTATTAATAATCTAAACTTATTTTCCAGTGAGACCTCTGAAAACCTTCCCATTTTCAGAAAATGACCATTCTACCCACAAGCTGAGAACTGAAAATAATTTATTTGTACCAAATTCCCTTGGTTTTAGGCTTATTAACTTGAAAAGAGCTCAGTGACATTTGGAATTGTATTGTAGTCTTGCCATAACATGGGCCTATGGGGGTGCATTTTAATGAAGAACATAATGAAAAAGCCTGTGTATTTATTTTAAGTTGCAAAGTTTGCTGGGTATAGTGGTGCATGCCTGTAATCCCAGCAACTCAGGAGTCTGGGGTAGAATAATAAGTTCAAGGCCAGTCTGGGCAACTTAGTGAGACCCCATCTCAAAATAAAATTTTAAAAGGGGTTGGGGATATAGCTCATTGGTAGAACATCCCTAGGTTCAATTCCCAATCCTGGGGGTGGAAAAAAAAAGTTTATTGTAGTTGATGGACACACAAATATATTACAAAGGGAAATTCCTTGGGATTTCAAGACTATGATATGTTTTACTGAGTAATACTGTAAATAAAGCTTATAAAATAATTTCTCTGTATAACTGTAGTTCATTGCGTTTCTTCCTAAATCAGAAACTTAATTACTTTTGAGTTGTGATACTGAAAATCACTGATATCAAAATTTCATTTTAAAATCACATTACGTACTCAGTACATAATAAATTAAGAGTAATTTATTTGTAATTATTCTATGGACTCTGGCTAATTCAACTTTTTGATTTATAGTTTTAAAACAAAAATATTGAAAATATGTAGAATTTGTAATTTACTGGGAAGGAATCCACAGGACCACCAAGAAAATAATCTACATGTGGACACTATTTATTTGATTCTGCTTCAATAAATTAATACTTTTTAATCATCAAGTTGAGCAAAAGAAAAGTGAGATAAAGAAAATCAGCTACATTGAGAATTTTATCTTTTTTCATGTGATAAAATTCAACAGTGAAAATAATATTACATTTATTCATATTATCTCATTAATTTGTCCATTTAATAGAAAATCCTACTTCTCAGCTGGTAAATAAACAATGGTTAGATTTTAGGAAAGTATATTGTTCTATGAAATTTTGTGTCTGGACTCTTACGAAAATGATTTTCATTAAATCTGATGCTCAACAAGAAGTACCATACGCAAGCTCTCACTGCCAAAACTCACCATTCTCATAAATTATGTCCATTTATTTAGTAGGTGTTTAATGTGTACCTACTATGTGTTGCACACCAGAATTAGAGCAACTGACAGACATCACACAGGTCCTAACTTGTGCGCTTCAGCAGGTTAGCAGGGAAGAGGGAATGATATAGCCCAGAGCACTAAGTGTTGAAAAATAAGAGAAGCAAGTTATAATGGGAAAAGAAAAACCAGACCAAGTCAGTCAAGGGGGAGACAAGGCCTTCTAGAGAAAGAGCCTTCCAACTGAGCCTTCCAACTAAGCCAAGAAGGAAGAAAAAAATAGTAAGAAGAATACAATTATTGATATTCTTAGATAAAATGAATTTATATCTGTGCTGGATGAGTTTACACAGAGGTAGAGTGGACTCTATTTAGAAGGGAACATGCAGAAATGCACTTGGGGTTTATAAAATGCAATCAAGTTAGATGCCCTTGAGTTGGATGGCAGCACCATTGGGTGTTTTTTGTTTTTGTTTTATCAATTTATTTTAGATCTTTCTTTTCCCATTGTCTAACAACCCAAGAGTAGGGTAGACATGTCCAGACCATTTCTGTATATAGATATATGTGTGTCTAAATCAGAGAGGGTGTCATCGTCTAGTCAATGGGATTTTTTTTTTTTTTTTTTTTTTTTTTTTTTTTTTTTTTAGTAAATCAGACGAAATTTTGGGAACCTGCTTCCAGGTTGTCCTTGTTCCATTTTATGAATGGCAAAATACCAATCAAGCAATCCATGAAAATTTATTTCCCATTGTTCTAGGACTTGTGTTCATGATTTCAAAGTTTGTGTACAAGTAGCCTAAGCCTGCTGGTATAAAGCATCTGTCTATGCTTTATCCCTCTATGTGAAATGATTGATGTGTTGCTTGGTTTTCTCAAAATTCTATTTTGCAACATAAATGCATTTTCCTCTATAAATGGAAAAAAATATGGGGCTACTGTTCATTCCATAAATATGGGGCTACTCTTATACCCAGTGGTAAGCTAAGTTTTCTTACATTAGCAAGCGGTGTACAATTTCAGACCATAATTCAGACAGGATTTAAAAAAAAAATTCTTTTAAAGTAAATTTCAAAACATGAACATGATTAAGAGGAAGGGTGTTTTCTTTGGTTTAAGAGCCTGAAAATAAAAATAATCATATAAACATATACCTGAAATAGGGAAACTGCATGAAAAATGTCCTTCCTGTTAACAAAGACTTGAATACATGCTTCCGGTTTCCATGGCAGCCCAAATAAACAGAAAACAGAAGCCACAGAGGTAGCCTTTTATATCAGTGACTGGCTTCCAGGACAATAAGACAGGAGCAATCAGTGAAAAATAATGGCTGGTGCTGCCCTACTTAGGAAAACCATTTTACAACTTATCACATTATTTAAACCAGAGGGAACATTGTTATAAAAAAAAAAAAGACACACAAATTTATGTTTTCATTTGACAATGTCTTTATCTAGTAGTAACATCACCTTGAAAAAATATTCATTCAAAAACCTGATAAACATCATAACAGTGTGCATATACTTCATGCTGCTGTTCTGCACATTTAAAAAATGATTAACATGGTAAAATTTGTTATGTATATTTTAACAAAATTTAAAGAAACATATTCAAACCAAAAGAAAGAGGAGGAGGGAAAGGAGGAAAAGGGGGGAAGGGGAAGAAAAAAAAGAAGAGGAAGGAGAAAAGGAAGAGTAAGAGGAAAGAGAAAAGGAAGACGAAGGAGATGAAGAAGAAAACTAAAAAAGAAAAAAAGTGCTGCTAAACAGAATCTGTCCTTCCTATGTCTAACTTATCTTAGTAAATGTACTTAGGGAATTGTCTCAACATTTCTTTAGCAGAAGAAAAATCTTAAACTCTAAAAAAAAAAAAAACAGAAAATTAGGATTTTGACACCCCAAATCAGAGTCCAAGTGAGCTCTACATTTGGCCTCCTATATGTGCTCTGGATATTTATTTACCAGACCTCCTAGAAGAAAGGAAAAGAGAAGGAAGGAGACAGGGAGACAGGAAAGGAGGGAGGAAGAGAAGGAGGGGAGAGACAGAAAGAAGAAACAGGAGAGAGGACCATATGCTGACTCTGTCGTTCTATTTCTCAGAATGATTCCATACCTCAAGAGGACTTCACTCCAGATGTGTACAGAGTTTTCCTGAATAATCTTTGCCCTCGACCTGAAATTGATAACATCTTTTCAGAATTGTAAGAGGACATATTTTAATGTGCATTTTCTTCCAGCTTGCATTGATACTCAGGCTGTCAAGATGGGATTTTGAGTAGCACTAGAAGGAGGTGGAAGAGAATCTTACACCATGTCTATGCTCCTGAGTGATCTGTTGGGCATGATCCCATGTTCTTGGTCCTGAGGTGGAGCCACTGCTTTTAATGAGTGATTTATGATTTATGATTCATGTTAGTTTAGCATCTCATGTGGTTCTGTGGGGTTTAAAGATAGAACAGGGAAGTATCTTGGCTAAGTTGGAGATAGACTCCTGTACCAGAAAGATCTGTGACTGAGAACCACTTATTTGATCTGAACCATATCAGTGAAAGAAGAAGTTTGAATTACCAAGAACCCTCCCAGCTGGAATATTATTTGCTTTTATGTTACAAATTACAAATATATGCCTATCTTTTTTAAAGAAACTAAAAAAAAATTCAAGAAAAAAAATGCATAAACCAAAACGTCAAGGCATATGTGGGAAATTTGCAGTTTACCCTTCTTGACACACTAAAATCTACATAATGACAAAAAAAAAAAAAATCAATCCAAAATTGGTGAAAAAAGTAAGGAGAAAGATAGGCAAACAGTTCTGCTGAAAATAACATTGCATGTTGGATGTCTCTGTGATATTTATTGCCATTAAATGTTTATTGAATGTCAACAGCCCTGAACTTGTCATTGGGTTGTTGATTAAATTGTAATGGGCAATTCAAATCACATTATTTAGAAAAGTTATAGACACTTATGAAACCTTAACTTAATGAAATGAAAAACATACCCAAGTAGGTTGTTTATTTTTTAAAGTAACGAATGAGGTACAAATATAACTTTAAATGATTAAATGGGATTTGAGAGTTTGATGACTAAATCATAGTGTTAGTGTCATAAATTTAAAAATCCATACTTCTGTTTAATTTAAAGTGCCTTTGTACACAAACTATGCAGAGTTTTCCTAATGTGGATTTTTTTAGGGATTTGATAATTTTCAGGTATATTAGGATTTAGTGGTGTTGATTATAAAAGACAATTTATAACTCATAGGGATACAGAAATTATGGTGGAGTCACAGTATGTTTTTTGGGGCAAGCTAAGAATTTATATAGCTTTTCAAGTATGGAATGGTTTTGCTTCTCTGTAGATAAATTCATAGATAAGAGTTAATGGGGAAAATATTAAAACTGTTGGTTTTAATTGTTTTTAGTGGTGCCAAAAGCAAACCATACCTTACTGTTGATCAGATGATGGATTTTATCAACCTGAAGCAGCGAGATCCCCGGCTAAATGAAATACTTTACCCACCTCTGAAACAAGAACAAGTGCAAGTACTGATTGAGAAGTATGAGCCCAATAGCAGCCTTGCCAAGAAAGGTCAGTACACTTTGTTCCACACCACAAGGAAGCTCTTATTCCCTATTGTGAATGGGTGGCACTCTGGTAGTTAGGGACATCAAAGACTTCAGAGACTGTTTAGGTCAATTGCCCTATTTGTAAACCTCCTTGTCTTTCTGTCTGAAATCACTGGTTGTTTAAGCCAAAGTAGATTTTTATTTTTTAACTTTGGTGTGTGATTTATTTTAGGTTTATGTATGCATGTAATATATATTTTTATAATGTCTCATTATTTGTTTTGCTTCAGATTTATCCAGTGAGTGAGTGCATTTTTCTCATATAGGAAATTCACTAACTTAAAGTTGCCCTTTCTGTTCTCTTTCTAGTAAGTTCTGTGAAGTAGCCTAAATCTCCAAAACCAAAAAGAATATTCAGTCTACTAAACTCTTTTATTGCAATTTATATGATCTGACAAATTTTTCCACCCACTTTGGAAAATATTCTGAAATCTGATCTTTTATATTTAAAAAATTAGTGTTAGTAGAAAAACTAATCATTAGTCCAAAAAATTGATATAAAATAGGCAGCTCTAAGTTGCATAGAATTCATTTAGAAATTTACATTTTTAATTCAGGAGAAGTCAGTTGCCAAAATATGCAAAATATGATCACAAAAAATTAATTGCTGGAAGTTTTGAATTATATGTGGAACATTTTCCCCAAACAAGATCTTTGGTTGTTTCTCCACCATGAAGATTAAATCTCATCTGCCTTGAAGTTGCTTCACTTAGAAAATCAATACGTTATAACATGTTATTGCAAACTGCCTATTCCATAAGCAGGGACAGCAAAGTTCCAGTTATTGAAAAGGAATAAATTACATGCTAATATGTGGGCAATTTATAAAATAACAAAAATAGCTCTACCAAGCTTAAAAGTCACAAATAAGAATGGTAGTCATAAAAAGAGATTAAAAAGTTTTTTGGCTCATTGTACTTATTCTGCAATTGGTCCTCTGAATATAAAATACATGTATTTAGTATAAAATAAAATATTCTCTCTGCATGTTGTTAAAAGGGAATTTCTAGATAACATTTTTTTTCATTTTTGTTTGTGTTCTTGGTTGAATGCTTTGCTCTATTGTCTTCGTTTCTATCATGGCCATGGAGGTGAGGTCAGTCAAAGGAAGCAACTGACCCAACAGTGTGCCTTGGCAGGGCCAGGCCCGCCCCTCCACACCTGCCTCTTTCCCTAGTACCACTTCTATTTCTCCTCCTCATTACACAGGGAGCAACTTGCTGGATAAGCTTTTGCCTGTATAGCTTGGCATTATCCTTATGATGTCTGAGCTTCTCCAAAAATGACCAACACGATGTTATAACAAATCCAGTATGACTTGGGAAAACAGAAAGTGTTTTTTAAATCAATGAGGCCTCCTAAGCATCAACTGTACCATTTTGCCTCTTTTCACACCACACTGCTGATGGTCCATGCCCCAGCTGCTATGTGACACATCCATATGTCATTTTCTGATAACTTAGATGAACTAGAAGGTACAAAGGGAAAATCTGTGACTGGTTATTGTAGGACTCCATGATCCTAGAAGAATCAATGTTGACTCTAATGGAAATTAAGACTGTTTCCCAGCATTTGTATGATTATTTAGTGCCTTTTTATAAGTGCATGAGGTATGGATTTCACAATCAGAACAGGTGCATAAAATTCAGGTATATTTTTAAAACAAATATATTTCTCTTCCTATGACTTAATATGACACTGATGAATGCCGTGTAACACCTTTAATCACAATATAGAGAAGCAACAAAGAACTGTGGTGCCCCTCACAGTTTCAAAGTTGAGATCCACTGGTCTCCTGGTCTTGGTATTTAATTTCTCTGTGTCTTAATTACTTCATCTTCAGAACTGAAAGGATAAGAGTTCTCCATTGGCTTGTGATTTTGCATTAAATAATGTCTGCATGGTATTTAGAAAGAAGAGTGTGTGGCCCACATGTGGGATGTATAAGTGTTAACTCTTTCCTTGAGGTGTTGAGATGTAGTGTATTGGTTTATATTCCTCAGGTATTTTCACCTATTATTTTTTAAAGAGAACACAAGATGTCTGAGCCTTTCATTTCCCCACCACCTAGAAGATCAACCTGCTCATGATGCATTACTTAATGTAGACTTGTAGGTGTGATCCAGAAATTGACATATAAAGTATTTGTGCCCCAGTTTATGACTTGAGATTATCCCCTGGAGGTCCCTAAACAGAGGAATTTTCTTTGTGCCATCTCCACTGAAAGTCTTGTCTAGCTCATGGGAAGGACAGGGACTCTGGAGTTCATCCCTGGGATTTGGTTAGAGTGCCAACCACCCCAGAGACCTACAGAGACAATTCAGCAGCTCTGTCTGGCTGGATCTGTCATCCTTTCCCCTCCACAGTCCATGTGAAAGAAATCCATCTCTCCAGGTATCAACTAGTCAATTTACAAAAGACCTTAGTAAGGTTGCTTCGGCTCTAAGACGTGTAATTGTGATAACTGCCTTATTTAAGGATAAAGTGAGAAGATGTATGCTGACGTTTAGTTCAGCAATCAATAATCATTCCTTAGGTGGTATAAATTATGATTATCATCATTGAACGCAGGGCACATTAGTACAGGAGGAAGCACACAATCTGTGGTGTTCTGGTCCTGAAACTCAAAACTTACAAGCAAACCTCTATTCATTCATCATTCATAAATTTGGCATTCAGGAAATCATTAGTGACAGGTAAGAGGCAATGGACTGAGAGAGAGGCAAAGAGAAAGCTGGTGCTTTAGGTTTGCACTCTTTTAAAAACAACAAGATATGACTGTAAATAACTGTAACCTTTCAAGTTCTAATGTGCACATGAATCACCTGCAACCTTGTTAAAATGCTGATTCAGGATTCTGTGTTTCTAACAAGTTATTAGGTGATGCTGAGGCTGCAGGGCTAGAGATCACTTTGTGACATGGCTATGAGAGGAAGTGAAGCAAAAGGGAGGGTAGAGCAACATCTTCCTGGAGGGGATGGTCATGGAAGAGACAACATTCAGGCTGGACTCATTTCAACAGGCTTGAACTAGAAATTCCCTAGGAATAGAGGATATAGCATTCTATCATTCACTCAACAAACATTTCTTGAACACTTATATATTAAGCACCAACAAAATTTGAAACAGAAGCTTCAAGGTTTACAAGCTGTCTGAAGAGATCTGAGGACAGGCAACTCTATATGAACACTGAGCCAAGGGAGTTGTTATTTCTAAGTTTCCCATTAGCAACCTAGAAAAAAAAATATTTTCAATCCCAGTATTTCTTTCTTAACCCAAAACCTTAAGTAACAAAATTGTGTTGAACTTGAGCTATTTCATACCACGTGATTTTATTTGCCACTTTGGCGGTTTTTATATGAACAAAGAAGACTACAGAAGATTGTTTCATTGTGTTAACTATTATTTCATAGTCAAAAGATAACAATTTTTAAATTTATTTAGGGAATTAGGAAATCACTAGATTAGATTGCAATTCTTGAATAAGTAGAGTTTGAAGTATGAAGATGAAAATCAATTTTTGATTTGGTTTTTCCACTTATAACATTTGATGTTTGACTTTAAGATCTTTTCAGAACCTCCTTTATATGTCTCCTTTATAAGTAGGCTTCAACAAAGTACAACTTAATAAACTTTTGTTTGACTTTAATGAGTGGTATGGATCTTCAAGGAAATAGCTTTCATTTATTTTGAGACTTTAGAAAGCACATTAACAGGGGCTGGGTTGTGGCTCAGCGGTAGAGCACTCGCCTTGCACATGTGAGGCGCTGGGTTCAACCCTCAGCACCACATAAAAATAAATAAATAAAATAAAGGTATTGTGTCCAGCTACAACTAAAAACAGTTTTAAATAAAAAGCACATTAACATTTTGCACAGAGGCAAACCAAGTCTTTGAAGTCAGGTGACTTATATAAGATCTGATACCAACATGTTCTTCAAGAAACCAAGTTTTAAATTTTCAGTTAAGTGCTGAATACCTTTTGATCAATAAACATATAAGGGAATAAGCAGAGAAATTTAATATTTTATTATAATGTTTATCTTCTGCTTTAATTTTGACTAGTTCCTCAAATGTGCCCAAACATTAAATCAGTGGTGATCTTAGTGCTTATCCACAAACTTAGTCTTATTTTTCTGAGAAAGACACTCCATGCTGACTGTCTGTTAGAAAATGAGAGACATAAAACACATACATAAAATATGTAGTATAACATAAATAGATGTATGAATACCCACATGCATATATATATACTCTGATATCAAGAAATATATTTTAAAGCAGGTTTTAAATACACAAAGTTGATATATGTTAGTGTTTAATTTTAATATTCATTTTCTATCATTTTCAAATGAGAGCCTAAAATTTTAAAAAGTTTAATTTGACCTACAGCCTAAATGTCAGAGCTGACTACAGGCTAACAGACCAAATGTGCAGCACACCAAAGTGTGAATTGAAAATCCAGAAGAGACGATGGGCCTGCTCTAGTTAGCATGTTGGCCATGTTTCTATGCTAGAATTTCTGTTTTGGGAGATGTGTACATTGATTGTAAATAATCCAACTGCTTCTGTGCATTCTGAGCCAAATAGTCACATATTTGGTTTGCACAAAGAAAGAGTTTGAATCTTGTCTCAGAAGACACTGTTCTCAAGAGTGTCTGTTTTATTGCTTTATTTTTACAACATAAAATCACACAATGAGAAATGCTGGGCCCCCCAAGTTAGCAAATGTTTCTTCCCTGCCAAATCGTTTTTAGTGTTGACCTGAATCTGCTTGACGCAGAAACACATAACAATCTCTGCTTATCCAAACCAAAAGGTCATGAATTCCATTGTGTGAAGACTAATATTTCCTGAGCACAGTAAATTTCTTTAATCACTTAAATTCTTCAGAAAAATGAGAGTGAATAAAATTAACATGAAAAATAAAATAGTCAAATTGATGATATTTTGGTAACAATACAAACTTCAAGATTCAACTGATGTATCCATAAATGAAAACTAAGTTTTGCTTAAACCAATCACCTAACCAAAAGAAAACCATAGGATTTTTTCATGCTTTTATTCTTCTTTGGAGAACAGGTATGCATTAGTATTTATTAAATAACTGAATTAATATAGCAGATTATAATGCTAGCAGAGGATTCAGTTCCATGTCTCTTCCCCTTTTTATCATCCATTATTCCTCTTGAATTTTTATCAGAACTGTCTAAAAGAGTCCTCACTTTATTTCAATTAAATCATAAAATGCAGCTATATAATCCCCTTTAGTATTTATCAGAATTCACCAAGTTAATAGTTTGATAACTGAAATGAACTCAAATTCATAATGTTAAAGCAATTTGGTTTTAAGCAAAGCACACATAGGTCACATATAGCAAATGTTTTTCCTTTTGATAGACCTAAGCTAATAATGAAAGTATCAGAAGAAATAACTATCCTGTTTCAATAGAGTTTTATTTAAAATATGGATAGAGTTGAACTATATTATAGCATTATCATCAATACTAAGAAGTTGAGAGAGAGAGAAAAAGAGTTCTGGACTTGGAAAGCTTATAATAGTGTTAGGCAGGACTCCTTCATTTGAAAAAAAAAAAATGATTCTTAACTCAACCTGAAGCACAAAAAAGGAATTTACTGGCAGATCTAAGCAAAAAGTCAAGGTGTTGGCGGGGCAAGTGGCACACACTTGTAATCCCAGGGCTCAGGAGGCAGAGGCAGGAGAATCACAATTTCAAAGCCAGCCTCAGCAAAAGCAAGGTACGAAGCAACTCAGCAAGACCCCGTCTCTAAATAAAATACAAAATAGGGCTGGGGATGTGGCTCAGTGGTTGAGTGCCCCTGAGTTCAATCCCTGGTACTCCCCTCCCCCCAAAAACAACAACAACAAAAAAGTCAAGGTGTTAAAGACTTGTAGACTGAAAACAGTGGAAGAAAAACAATTACCCAAACTTCAAATGGGATATGGAAGAATGATCACAGGGCAGATAAAAACAGTAGATTCCACTAAAACTGAATCAGAAATCAAGACCTAATCATGATTCTTTACATTACCTTAGGCTGCCATTGTGTTTTTTTTTTTTTTTTTTGGGGGGGGGTCAGCCCCACCCATAGTTTTCTCATCTTTGGAATAATTGATTCCCTTCAAAGACTGCTGGACAAATTAAGCAAGATGTTTGTAGAAAGAAGACCTCCCACTAAACATAGATAGTTGACCTAAACTGATAAAAAGTGATCACTGGTATTTATTTACACCCAATTATTTTGAACATTTATGGGTCTGGAAATAAAATGTGGGGCTTTAGACAAAGGCATTCCCAAATCTGGCTGTCTCCCCCATCTTACCAGGCTTATTTAACTTAGCTCACCATTATGAATAAGTTAGGATTATTTAATGATGAAACCTGAAAAAAAAAATGCCATGTCATATTTGTCAAAATGTTCCTTTCTGACTTTGGTGCTCTTTTCTATATTTTTATTAAGATAGAATTATAGTTATGGATGTAAGGATTTACACTTAACTCTTACTTTCTTATCACTTAACTTTCCAAGTAGACTTTTTAAAATCATATTTTCCCAGTACCGTATCTCCATCAGGTCTTGCTTAGTAAAGAAATGCATTATACTTGAAAGTTAGCAATAAGTAGAAGTCAAAAAGCATGAATTGAAGAGGATTATTATAACAATCTCTATTGTGCATCCTTGAGGGATCAAACATGACAGAATTAAACAAAAAGTTTGCCACAGTGGCATGTTTAAGCCATTAAACCTCAGGCACGTGACTTTCCTTGCTTGAGCCAAAGGTTCTTCATCTATAAAATGGAGTGACACTAGCATTACAGCAGTTTTTCTACATCTCTGGGAGCTCAGCATTTCAACCCAGACACCAGCATCCTCCCCACTCTCCAGTCTTCTCCCAGCCTAACCACAGCCATCATGCAATTCCCTGGAACTTCATGGCCCCAAGAGTAGTCATGAAATAAATGCCTCATCTTCCTTACCCCTCATGTGACAGTTGTGATGCACATCATCTACTTTCTCGCAGAATCCCCCAGTGGTACTGAGCTTTATTTATCCATCCGCTGTATGCTGCTCAATGACCTTCCATTTATTAGTTGCCCTTCCTTCTCCTCTCACGTCTCTTCTCCTCTACTGTTGACTCTCATATTCAACTTTTGGAAGACCCCCAACTTGGACAAACAATGTTCTTAACAGAGTTGAAAGCAAAATATAAGTAAAGGAAGAGTTAGTGAGTTTCAAGAGAAAAAAATGGAAAAGAACTGTGCCCACAACTCATCAACTCCTTCTTTCCATATTATCAGATAATGATTTTAGTAGTTACCATTCATGAAGCCATGGTCATTGGCTTCACATCATGAGAGTTCATATTTACAAGGGACTTAGCCATTTGGCCCAAATTTTCAGATCATAGAAAAGGAGCTAAGGAAGTGATAAAGTGGTGACCCTGACTCATATTTTCTTTGTTCCATGGCAGCTACTAGATTCCCTCAGGGGAGCCTCCATCAGGTCTTGCTTAGTAAAGAAATGCATTGTACTTGAAAGTTAGCAATTAGCATCAATAGCAGTGGTTCTCAAACTTATCTTTGATGTAGCATCCTTTTATTAGTGTCCATTTCTTCTGATAACATCTTTCAAGAAAGGCCAATACATGGGGGAAACCTTTAAAAGCACTTTGACATGAGTCAAGAAGAGTCTGGAATACCACTGGTGATGACAGCCCCACCTGCCCTCCACCCCACCCATTGTCTGCAGTCACTTTGCCAAAACCCCAGGAGATGCAGGATGCTCAGTTTAAAAACCACTCATCTGGAAGAAGTATTGACTGGTTTAAAGATCTGCCTCAAATTCAAGTAGGCATCCATTTAAATATGTTTATATAGATTACCTGCATAGCAAGAGAGGAAATGAAAGAACTAAAACCAATGAACAAAGTTAACTCAAATGAGATAGATTTTTTCCCAAAAGACAAAGACAGATGAAAACTATATGACATATTTAATTCTTTTCATGCCTTAATTGACTACACTGAGGACATTGCCGAAAGCCACCAGTATTTTATTGATAGGGATTCCATTTAAATTCCATCTATTGACTTTCTAGCCTCTGTGGAAGGTCACAGAAGAATGGCATTGTTGTCAGTGAGCAAAATTTAAGCTCCTTTTAGCTTTCTGTTTCTTATGTTCTGTGAAGTATTCAAGATTGTCTACCAATGAAAAAACTAAAAATAAAACAACTCTTTTATCAAGGTAGCCACTATGGGTCCATTATTCATTGGTTGACTTGCAACTTCCTTTCTGGTATTCCTTTAATGCATTTCCTTTTCTCCCAGGAGGCAAGGGCTGGGCCCCAGGAATGCCAAAGGCCTGGCCCAGGAATCTGTGTTTTCTTCCTTTGGCTTTTTTTTTTTTTTTTTTTTTTTTTGGTGACCTCAACGTCTGCTCAGCAGCTCAGTTTAGCCAGAAAGTCACAGCCATGTCTAGTCACAGCTGAAATTCCTTTGTGCAGAAAATAACCAGACAGGAAAAATATAAATAGTAAAAGTCAAAGTCAAATGCCAATCCTGAGAAATAGGGAAGTGTGTGTGGTGGTCTGAGCCACTCCACGGTCTGCCACACTTCGTTAATGCCTCTCACTGTGTCAGATGAGACCCCCAGATACCTTGCCATTTCTTGTGTGAGCAACTGGGACAAAACAGAGAATGGTTATTTTTCCGCCTCAATGTAACCTCTCAGCATAACGTCCCATTGACAAGTATGGACTGTTCAATTATTTCTCTTCTCAGCTGGAGTCAGGTAGAACTCTGGCTCACTCCAAAGGAACAGTTTGTAAGTTGCCTTGTGCTGGGGGAAAGGTCACCAAGCTACAGGCACTTGACTCCCAACACTGCCATGCTCAGAGTCTTGTTTTGTTAAATAATCAATTTACAGGAAATAAATAAGGAAATGTGTTGAATGCAGAGAGAAACAAACCATGACCACAAGGAAACCAGATCAAATGAGGTGTGGACCATCAACTCTAACACTTAACTGAAAAGCTGGAAAATATGCCCCTGCAGGGAACACCGCCAGGAAGCTTAGAGTGACCAATGATTTCATTAGTACATTATGGAGATCCCAGGAGCTCTGTCTCAACTCTGAATCATTGCAGTCTCTAGGACTCTGATCATAAGAGCAAAGTTAACTCTAGGCTAGGAATAGCATTATGAAGAACTTTCATTGAGGATGACAAACAAAATCAATCTTGTTACCTAAGACTCTACCTGACACATAGAAAATGAGCCCAAAATGCTTCTTGGTAATGTTGCTATATGACTTTGTTGGCGTTCCCCCAGGAACTGACTCGGAGAGAATTCAAGAGCAATAAGTTTATTTGAGAGAAGATGCCAGGAAGCACTAGTAGGGAGTAGGAACAAGAATGCAGACAGTCAATAAAGATTGACTTATCAACCCAATTATCATCATGACTAAGCAGAGCTTAGTCCTGGGGTAATCACTATGTTTGTATGAAGAACACCCATCACTATGTTTGAGTATGCTCTTAAGAAGTGTTCATTCTCAGGCACTTCCAGTCTATTGGACACAAAGTTGGCCATTAGGCAAATAGATGCAAATGGGAGTCCAGCCAACCAGATCTCTTAGTGCACCAAGAAGGTCTGCTATAATTTCATTACCAGCAAAATGATGCTTACTATGGTCACATATAAAAAGGATTTGTCCATCCAGCTCTGAACTTTACCAAGAATCTCCAGCATGTCAAAGGAGAGATGCCCCCAAAGTACCTGAAACTCATAGTCATGGTTTGGATTTCAAGTGTCCCTCAAAGATTCATATACTGAAGCTTGGTTGCCAGCTTATAATGCTGTTGAGAGGTAGTTGCACATATAGGAGTGGAAGGAAGTTGGGTTACTCAGTGCCTGCCTTTGAAGGGGATATTAAGGACACTGGCCCTTCTCCTTTCTCTTTGCTTCCCAGTCACCATGAAGTAAATGAACCTCCTCCATCTTACACTCCCCACCATGATATACTGTGCCACCACAGGCCCAAAGGCCACAGGGCCAAGCAGCTATGGACTGAACCCTCTGAAAAAAGCCATGAATCAAAATAAACCTTTCCTCCTTAACTTGATTTTCCTCAAGTATTTGTCCTTAAATTGATTTCCTCAAGTCAAAGTCGCAGAGAGTTGACTAACATACTTATCATATTCTTTTCTTTACTCTAACACATACTTGATTTGATTGCTTGGACATTTCAATCTAGCAAACATGTATTTCCCACCTAACTTAAGAACTACTAGAGGGGATGGGATTGTGCCTCAGTGGTAGAGCACTTGCGTAGCATGGGTGAGGCACTGGGTTCGATCCTCTGCACCACATAATAAATAAATAATTTTTTTAAAAAAGAACTACTAGAAAGCTCACCAACATCAAAATAAAGTCAAGGAACATGTAATTCCAAGAAGAGATGACATTACAAATAATTATAATTCAAGACATAATATAAATAGAATAATTATAATTTAAGATACATATATTCATTTGTTCATATAGCAAATATTTACAGGGCGTTCTTTATGTGCTAGGGAGGTTTAGAGAGAAAGATAAGTTTAATTTTTCATTGAGGTTCTAGCAATTTTCAAGAAATTCTTCAATTTCTTAACCTGCTAGTGATCCCATATAAACCTCACAACAAATCTTCAAGTCCAGATTATTATCCACATTTTATGACAAAAAAAAAGTGATTCGATGGGCAGTCAAAAAATTTGACTGGCAGGAGCATATGCTTATTGGTGAGGGAATTAGTGAGAGGAAGTCTGGAAGGGTATCTGCATGTGACCTAAATGCAGCCTTGATGCTACTGTTGGATAATTCATTCATGTTATTTACTTAATATGCATTTTTTGAGCCTTGCTGCCTGTGCCAGCCCTTGAGCCAGGATGGTAAGGTGCCATTCTTAGCCTCACATGCTCTTAATATATTAGAACCTCCTGTCTCCTCAGAACGTGAGGAAAGATGTGCCGAAAGCTTCTGAAGAGCAAAGCAGTATTGCATGCTGTGCTTCAGGAATGCCACAGAGCAGAGGCCCAAAGGAAATATGGATTAGAGTCAGGTGGCATTTGAGACACCAAGAGATATCATGTTCTAAGAAGTTCATCAGAAAGCATGAATGAGCATATATTGTTGGCCTGCCTGTGTACTAAACACGGGGAGAGATGTAAACAAAGTGAAGGCCATGGCTCTTGCCCTTAGAAAGTCATTGTCCAGTTGGGCTAAGGAACATGACATTGTGGTTGAGGATTTAAAACATTTTTGTCTACTTTGCACTATGGTCAAGAACCATTATGGAAGATCTGCTTTTGTAAAGCAATGTCACGGGAAGCTAAGAAAATACAATGGAACTTTTTTCTAGCCTCTGAGAACCTCTAACTCTAAAGATAAATAGTACTTACACAGTTCTAGGCTCCAAATATGTTCTAAAGCTATGTTCACGAAAGAAGGATACTACTCTGAATCCTGTCTTTGTCCTTCATTAGCAACTTAAAAGGACTGTTGAAGCTTCTTTGGGTCAAATTTTGCTTCTATATCATGTTAAATAGCAAAATTTTGCAGCAGCGATAGCAAAGTTCATGTCCAAAAAACAGTAATTGAAAGAGAACATTTAATAGATTATTTCTGAAAGCGGGCAAATAGATTTTGGTGAGCCATGCTATATGAATGCCATCTGCACTTTGTTTCTGTGAACTGAGCTAGAAGAATTCACAAGGGTCATAGCACCAGGGATAGATGTAAGCCAAAAAGTGACTTCTCGATGCTGAACTTAGAAGTGATTTAAGGAGGTGCTAAGCCATTGGACCGGTAGTGTTCCAGTGTGCACTGGTGTCATTACACGAAGGGTGAAGATTGAAAGATGATGAATGGATTCTCAACCACCTAATCCTACTGACATCCAGACATATGGGTGCCAGAACCTGCCTAATTGGCATTTGGCTCAATACAATGAGGCTGGTGCCCATGCTAGCTGGCAGACACACTGTCCAGTTTGCCCATCTCTACTGTGTGATGATTCTATGTGTATTTATGGGCCATCTGTCTTCCAAGGCAGAATTTCTCTGTGCTGCAAAGTTTTGGAGATGTTATTTGCATTGTTTAGTTGTTTTTATTTTTTCAAGCTAACCTGATTTTTTTTTTTTTTTTTGCAAAAGTCACAAAACAATGTCACCTCTTCAGCTCAGCATTTCTCTTATTCTTATGTTGGCATAACAAGATTTTTTTTATTGTATTTTGTTTTTCTTCCTAAATGTTAAACTCAGGGGTTAGAAAAGAAAAATGCTAGAGGATGCCTTTAAATGACATGCAAAGATTAGAATGTAAATTAAGTCTGGAAAAGAATTTTGGACCTTGATAGACAAATTCAATTCAAAGAGCTAATCCTCACGGCTCTGCCAGATGGGTCATTTGTCTGCCTGCGCTCAGCTTCTTTTAACAGAAAGATTAAAGTAACACGTTTTAGAGAGATAAGCAAATCATGGGAGAAAGTCTTCCTTGGTCACATCCAGGGCTATTTTTAGGACTGATGCAGGGTGACCAGATTGAAGCCACTGCCAGCCAGGCAAAACACTCCCTCTTCCATCGCCCATGTTCCTTATCCAGGACAGTGCGGGGAGTTATGTGGATAAACATCATCAGTCACACCCACTGCCATCTGTCTTTTCATTGCTTCAGCGTGTGTTCCTGTTTAGCTTTCATACTAGTTGTCACCCAGACAAGGCGCTTACCTCTCTGAGCCTCCATTTACTCAAATGAAAATGGGAAGTAAAAAGTTCCTCTCTCATATGATTTCTGTGCCTTGCACAAGGTCAGTGCTTAGTAATGTAGTCTTATTATTATTGTAGTTGTTGTTATTGTTTTTTCACCTTCTATTACTAGACGAGTTGTGGTTTCTTTTTCATCACTGCAGCATAGTAAAGGCCTAGAACACAAAAAGTTGACTCCAGATCCTGCCCTCCTGAGGGATATGTGACTGAGCAAGCTACATCATTCAGATATCTTATCTATAAAATAGGCACAAAAATGGTAACCACTAATAGAGTTACGATGAAGACAAAATGAGTTAATTTTGTGTGCAGTTTAGTAGCAAATAAAGTCCTTTTTGACCATATACTGGAAATAGATCAAATGGATGCAACCTTTCAGAAGATGGCTCTCTTTTTCTTTCTTTCCAATCCTGTTTGCGCTTACACAATGTATGTATTTCCTTTCAAGTCCAAATGCATTATAAAAAAGAGAAGCGTCCTGTGTATAAACGTGGCCAACCATGTTCTCTTTCCTTGAAACTCCACAGGACTTTTTCCGTGACACTTCACTGCCACTTCTTCACATGTGCTCTTGGGACTGTCTCAGGAGCAGCTCCACGTCTGTGGTTCATGCTATGTTAAAATGCATACAGAGTGGGAAAAAGCCTGTCTGGGGAACTTTCCAGGCACTTTAGTATTGTGCCCTGGATTCTGCCATGGCTTATGCACTTTCTCTTTTTCCTGGGTCATGGAGTATAATAAAAAGGTGGTTCAGGAGTTTCAGTATAGATGAGGGACATCCACTTGTGTTACCTGGCCTATTGAAAATCATATTTATAAGCTTCTCATACTTTTTAATCTATGGACTTAAGAGGAAATTCTCCCAAAGTGAGAAAAGGAGGTTCAGAGAAATGTGAATTGATGGAGCAATAGTTTGCCGTGCGCAATATAACGAAGTACAGTCGACTCTTTTATCATTTAAGGAATGATCCTCCATACTCTGAGTTATCCTACTCCCCTTCTTCTGGCCTGTTTTGATGACTGTGGACTTTTTCTGGGACTTCTCCTAGACTTGAGGACAAGAAAGCTTTGATATTAGACGACTTTCAGGTCCAAGAAGAAATTGTACCCTTATTTCTCTCCTCTCTCCTCCCTCCACCATCCCTCCCTTTCCTGGGACGAAAGATAGAATGCTTTGATGTGGACTATTCTGGAGAAAAGTTAAAAGGGACTTTGGAAAGATGAAGGGGAAAATATCTCATCTGTTAAACACTCCTACCTATGACAGGATTAAACACACAGTTTATTTCAGTGCCTTAGAATTTAGTTTTCTAGACATTTCCTCACTTTTTTTTTTTTTTTAGATCTAATTGTATAACATCTCCAGCAGTGTTTTGCACTCCAATGGCAACATTACATGAGAGACTTTTAAAATAAAATTACAAATCAGGACACAGATTTCTTCTGATTGAGTGAACTCATGAGGGGTTCATCCCATGGCCCTGAGGGGAGTTGGACAAGGCATCAGCACTCAAATCATCAAAGGCCAGCTTGATTCAGTTGTCACCCCTTTAGAAACTCAGGTGTTGACAGCTCTTTCACACACTACCATGCCTGCTCCACACAAAGCATCCTTGTGAGGTTGGCAAGAGACACCAAGGAGTGTGAGTAACTTCTCACCTGATGAATACCTGTGAATTCAAGCTGCCTATGTAACTCTGATTCCATTCCACCTGGGAGAAACAGCAAGAAAAACCTGAATGCCAGATTATCCATACAGTGCCATCCATGGTGAGATATTAGTCACTGCATGCTTTTCATTAGAAAGATACAGGTACAAGAAAGCCAGGGAACCCCACCATAAGTTCCTAGCCAGGTAAAGCCAACCTTTGGTTTCTCCCAGGTAATTGAATTTTGCCTAAAAATGCTAGGAGCAATGACAACACTTTGAAATTTGGCTTCATAAATTTTATCAACAAAAACAGTTGCAATATGGAATAGTAGAAAGATCATGCAACTTCCGGATAAATATGGTGGACTGAACATATATATTCATTCAATTAGACTCTCTTAAATCCATATTAATACTGAATTATAAGAAAGATTTTTTAAGTGTAATCTAGCAAGAGTGTGGGATAAGGTAAAAGACAATTATAATTTTTGTAGCTGTCTGTATGTTTATAGCTATAACAGATTTGAAGAATTGATCATACTTTAAGTATATGACAAATGGAGAACCAATCCAAGTTACTCATAAAAATCTTAAGGTTTCAGGATTGATAATCCAGGTCCCTCTAGAAGTGGGATTAAAGAGAAGGACTAAAATAAGGGGAATGACAGCTATTTAAGAAATAGCTCCCTGAGAGATATAAATTATTTACTCTTTGGAGATAGGATAAAAGAAGAAATGAGGATGATCAAGGCCTAGAAGAAGGTAGGGTTCCCATTTTAAAAGTAAGGCCATCATAGCAATCTACATGTGGAGACTTCCAATCTCTTCCCTCATATAAATCTGGGATCCAGATTTATACTCTCCGGGTAAAAAAATGAGAATTTCTCTAAGGACTCTGATTGAGCCAAGAAGACCTAATGTTATGAACATTAGAGATTACTCCAAGAGACAAAGGCAGATCCCTTGACAGTGGTGTCTTATCAACTCTTATGCTTTTGAAGCCACCAAATGCACTCACAAGTCCAATCAGTTTTTTATCCTGTCACTTTTAAATATAAACAGATAATCAATAGTAACTAGGCATATGAGGAAAATTTATTTTTTAGAAATAGAAATAAATAAAAAAGTATTTAGAACATAGGGAAAATGTAGTGATAATTCTTTAAATATATAAATATCATTAATATCCTTAAGAAAATAACCAAATATGTTGCATCTGTGAAACAAAGAAGTGTCAGACCATAAACTGACTCATAGACATTAAAAAGAAGCAGAAACAAAATACTGACAGAACAGAAAATAATTTTTTAAAATCCCAGAGAACAGAGCAAACAAATGAAAAAAAAGAGAAAATGAATAAAAATTTAAAACTGGGCCAAATAATGTTCCAGAAAGAGAGAATACAGGAAATTAGTATATAAATAATTTATTTAAAATTTCCAAACAGAAGGTGAGTAGGTTTCAGACTAAAGTTTTTCAAAGGTGCCTAGCACAGGGGATATGGACAAAACTATAACAAAATAGATCAATATGAAATTGAGGCCAAGTTGCTGAAAATTTCCAGAGGTACTTATACAAAATAGAAGAAAGACCACATAACTATTTTTCAGATGATCAATCAGAAAAGGCTTCAGACTTCTTAACATTACACTGGATACTGGAAAATAATGGACCAAATTTCTGAAAGAAAAAACTTTTCAATCTAGAATATTATAGCCAACTAAACTAACAACTAAGGGTTCAAGTGTAATGCAGCCATTTTTAGACATGCATTGTTTGAAAATTTTAACCCTCATGAACCTTTTCAAGAAACAACTGACAAATGTACTCCAACTAAAATAAAATGGCAAACTATGAAAGAGGGAGACATGGTATGTGAAAAATAAAAGAGATTTAACAGAGAATATAATAAAGAAAATGGAAATTGATCCGTTTACAATGTAGCAAGTTAGAAAGCTCCAAGAAACACTTTTAGAAGAGACAGTAAATAAAAGAAGAGTTGTGTTTGAGTATATTCCAAAGAGGTCTAGATAACTGGAAGAAGTTTGGAGGTAGATTAGATATACATGCAAATAAATTTTGCAAATGACAAACAAGACACTTATTAACTTCAGGAAAAATTAAAAATTGTGCATGAAAAGAAAAATAATTGTTGGGTATTCTACAACTCACCTCTGAACAGATTTCATAGTCATGACAATATAAGCATATTTACATACTTACCTAACTATAACATAACTGTCTCAAAAGGATGTGAAGAATATATATTTGTGTGTTGTGAAAGTGGAGGTAAAGAAAGATCAATGCCCTCATCTTCTGTGGTGGAAAGTCAGAAACTAGTAATATCAGCATATTATTTTGAGATATAGAAGTAAAAAACAAAAACATTAGCTGACACTTTTTTATTACACACTGACTACTCCTTATCCTTTTTTTCCCCTTCAATTCATCAGATAAGAGGGATCAGGGCCCAAGAATAAGAGAGAACTAATCCAAAAAGCTCTTCTATACCATTCATTTGTTTTATTCTCTAGAGCTCTCTTTTCTGAAAACAAATTTTCCTCATTCCTAATTGTCCCTAAAAACCCATGGGATAGCTACTGGTTTAGAGAAAGCATTGGATTAGCCCATATCTCAGTAAATATTCAAGGACCCTTGTGTGCACTTGTAAGCATGAACTACATGCAGCCAACTCTCCCTGGACACAGTGCAGTGTAGTTAAAACATGATTTAAGTTCTCATAATGTCACAATATAATTTTGAGTTTGTGTCTTCCTGAATACTTTTAGGAGGGCATCAGCCAAGTCTCAACCATGATATGTTTCAAGGAAAGGAGAAAACCAGAAGGAGGGAGGATACCATAGATGGCCATGATAGCTTTGCAGAACTGCATAATATTTGAGAGTTTCTTAGCAGCAAAGGTCCTGCTGAAGAATGAGGAGACATAAGACTGCCAGGAACCATTATTTGGTCATACCACTTTCTCTGTATTTCTTTAAAGACAGTTTCTTCCCATATGAGTCAGATCTGTTTCCCTTTCGCAACACCAGTTTCCTTCTTCATTGAACACTGGGACTTCTTTTGAACAGCTTCATAGACCAGTATTTTGTTCCATTCCTTGAGGGATATATGTTTTTCATGCTTTGGCTTTAAGTGGTTCAGATAATATGTATGCTTATAAAGACATTTAGGTGACATTATATGAATGACATGTCCAGTTGAAAGCATACCGATCTTTAATAAGAACATATGAAAAGGGGTTTATTTTTAGCCACTGTCAGCTGACCTTACCCTCCTGAACTTCACTTTTCTTCTTCTTGATTTTCTTCCAGGAAATTGTAGCATTGTTTTTCACTGTGGTTTAATGTTACATAATCTCATTCTAATATGTGACATTTCATTTTGTTTTAATTCAACAAGTAATCATCCATAACATATTGGCCTGCTTGAATTCATAGAATTTTAGAGCTAGAGAACTATAGTCCATATAGTTTATTCATCTCTTAGTTAGGGAATTTCTTCCCGACCAGTTTTAGCTGGCAGGAGTAGAAGCTGAATTTCTTGTGCTGTTACTAATTTGTTTTCCTATCTCAGTTCTCAAGGTTTTTCATTCTTCTGAGCTCCTTAGTGGACAATAAGAAAATTGTAAGCAATTTTGCACATATAGTTCAAGATTAAAAAAAAAAAAAAAGATTGTTTCATTTAAGTCAATGGCAACAGCAATCTTCTAGCTGTAGGTTATACAGAATGCAGGGAAGTCCTCTGAGTCTGCTCTCTGTCCCCAAGCCTTTACTAATCAGAACTATATTTCAGACAACCTTATTATGCCAAAACATCTGAGTTTTTTCAATTGAGCTCCTAAATCCTTAGCCAACACCTCCAGATTACACACTGACTGCTCTTTATCCTTACTTTTACATTGGCTTTTCTTTATTTTGACTTACCTCTGCCTAGTCATTTCATGCACCAAAAATCTTGAGCATTTGTTCCTTTGTCAACAAGGCAAAGCTTTGGGGTTGAAAATTGGATGCCTGGTTACTGCCTACAATTGGCAGTCATATTGTATCTGAACTGCCCTCCAAACTCATTCATTGTTTTGATCCCAAATTAGATACTCCTTTCACTGGGCATTTTTAAATTATTTAATGTAATTATGAATAATCTTCAAAAACACTGACCCATCTAATTCTTGCTTTTTACTGATTCTAATCAATGTTAAACATAATGTTTAACATAAACATAAAACATAATATTTAGAATAAACATAATGAGCTATATATAGCTTAGTAGTATGTAGGAGGTCCTGAGTTTTATTCCTAGCAGAAAAAAAGGAAAGTTTATACATATTCATATATGTAATTAAAAATATATTTCTGTATATAGTTTATAATATTGAATAATAAATACATATATATGATTTCTAATAGTTTCCTTTGAAATGACTTTATCATCTTTTTGGTTTACTCACAAATTAATTAATAAACTTTGATGCTTTCTTTGTCCTGTGTTAAATCATACTTTGACCTAGACAATACTATCTTCATTTAAGGATGACATTTGTAGCTTGTACCCACTCACTTTGTTTTCTGTCTTGCACTATGACATTGTTCACAAGCACAGTCCAGAATCTTTTGTCTATATAACCACCCAGAAGTCACTAACAAGAATTGATACTGGCATTAAAATTCCAGTGTCATCTCTGCTCTGTTGGCATATAGTTTGTCTTACTTACTTTTAAAAGTTGCTGACCAGATTAAAAGATATTTAATTCCTGCAAAATAAAAGTTACAAACTGACACTCTTCGAGTCAAATCCAGCACCATGAAGATGGTCAGTTAGGTCACACTAACTTCTGCTGACATAGTTGGTGTGACTTTAGAAGGAAAGCACACTTGCCAGGGTTCCACTAAATTGGCAGCATAATTCCATATTCCCAGTATGCACATTCATCCTGCAGGCACATTACTTTTCTTTTCTATTCCTTGAAAACACTTGCATTTACTGCCTATCCTCTAAGGAAGAGCTGTACTTAGAGATTGAGTTATACAAAATTGCCATTTGCATAGGTTAGCAATACCCAATACTAGCACTTTCATATGATCTGACCATATTAGATGATAAAATCAAAGAAAATTATGCAGACCTTGGTGATCTTTCCATTTCAAAACAATTTATTTTCTATTTTAAATCACTACAATCATGCAAAAGAAGTGATTTAATCCTGTGTGTAAAGCATCATGGTAGACACCAAGGAATGACAAAGATATAAATACACATATGCCTTTGAGGGTGTCCACTATTGGTTTTCATGGGGTGACTGGTCTTGTTTTCTATTAGATTATGAGCTCTTTGAAGGCAGGGACTGAGTTTTATGTGCTCTGGTTTTTTTGTTTGTTTGTTTGTTTGTTGTTGTTGTTGTTTTTTGTATTTAGCACCTGGCAGGTGTTAATAACTCTTTGTTAAGTGAATAGAAGGTAAGGAGAGAGAAAAGAAGAAAGAGGGAAGGAGAGAGGAATGGAGCCTTTAGATTGAGCTGTACCAGACAAGCTGGACTTATCACAAAGAAAAGGAAGACAATGAAGAAATTACAGAGTTTTTAATAAAATTTTACCTTAATAAGTTTTATACTTCAAACCATTGATTGAAATAGCTTTGGCTCTAGGTTGACTTTGGTTTGTTTCCAAAAACCAAAATCAGTCCAAATAGATTTCTGCATTTCACCATAAATGCACGATAAACAGAAGTCATAAACAACAGTAATCAGGTGTCCTTTTTAATGGCAGCACGATCAGGGTGATAGATTTGTTAAGTGATGGTTATTTGGAATTATAAACTATGCCATCTATTAAAAATTGGTTACATGCAAATGAACCATTTCTAAAGCATTTTTCCTCTTATCAATATTGAAATTATCAAATTTTACATTTGAGTTCATTTCTAAGCAGTCCATGGTGCAAATAATTTTTCCTACTTAAAGTTTATTTAGAAAGGCATTTCTTTCATTAAGTAGCATCTTGCATCAAAAGAGCCAATACCTAAATTTCTTTCTTCTCTTTTTACTGATGTTTGAGTGATATTAAAGGTGATGTAACTCTAACATTTCCAGAATATGGAAAAAGTAACCATCAGTCACCTTGAAAAATTTATTAGACATGAATAAAATTTTACTATACCAATAAATTTGCCATATGGTAAATTGCATTAGCCCTGCCATTTATAGATAGCACACTCCTTGATGTGTAATTGATAAAAGATTCAACTTTCAGAAATTTAACAGAAAGAATTTTTTTATCTGTATTAAAAGCCTTAAAACATGCTTAATCACTGAATAAGCAATTCCATTTTCAGGAATTCATCCTACAGAAATAAAGTTAGGTTTAAAATTTAACTATCATTGGTGAGGATGTGGGGAAAAAGGCACACTCATACATTGCTGGTGGTACTGCAAATTGGTGCAGCCAATGTGAAAAGCAATATGGAGATTCCTTGGAAATCTGGGAATGGAATAACCATTTGACCCAGCTATCCCTGTCCTCAGTCTATACTCAAAGGACTTAAAAATAGCATACTACAGGGATACAGTCACATGGATGTTAATAGCAGCACAATTCACAATATTTAAACTGTGGAGCCAACCTAGATGTCCTTCAGTGGATGAATGGATTAAAAAATGTGGCATATATACACAATGGAATTTTACTCAGGATTAAAAAAGAACAATACCATGACATTTTCAGGTAAATGGATGGCATTGGAGAAGACAATGCTAAGTGAAGTCAGCCAATCCCAAAAAAACAAATACAGAATGTTTTCTCTGATATAAGGAGGCTGACTCATAGTGGGGTAGGGAGGGAGAGCATCGGATGAAGAGATGAATTCTAGATAGGGAAGACTGGTAGGAAGGAAAGGGAGGGGGCAGAGGATTAGCCAGGATGGTGGAATGTGATGGACATCATTATACAAAGCACATGTATGAAGACTTGAATAGGGTATCAACATACTTTAAATACAAACAGAAATGCAAAACTTGTGGTATATATGTGGATTAAGAATTGTAATGCAAAAAAAAATAGCATTACCTTAGATTAGGTAGAGAGAAGTGAAAGGAGGGGAAGGTAGGGGATGTGGGGATAAGAAAGATAGTAGAATGAAACAGACATTATTACTGTATGTATGTATGTGACTGTATGACCAATGTGATTCTACAATATGTATACTCATAAAAATGAGAAATTATAGTCCATCTATGTATGATACATCAAAGTATATAAGTTCATTCTACTGTCATGTAAAACTAATGAAGATAAATTTTAAAAAAAGATTTAACTATCAAAGAATTTAATGCAATATCATTTATACTAGTGAAAAAATTATAAACAACTATAATGATCAATGATAATAGACTATTGTTTAGTCTTCTCATAATTTTATATTTTATAAATATATACATTTATAAATAATTATATATAAATATTTATTTGTATTCATATATATAATATACATATTTTTATGTTTTATACTTTATAAAATATAATTGCATATTGTACATTTTAGATATTTTATCTGTATGGAATTTATTTTCACAAGAAAATATTCTTTATGGGTCACTTAAGAAAATAAGGGTGCTTAATTATATATGTACATAAATGTATAAAGTATCTATTATATATTAATATTATACAATAATGCATAAGTGTATACTAATATATTAACATCATATAATATATAATCATAATTATATACAGATATTATATAATAATATAATAGCATATAATACTACATGCTATATATAACATATGCAATATTATATACTATATAGCATATATTATAAATTATGTCAAAATATAATATATAATAAAGTCATTATATATCATATACTAATTATATATGTTATAGATGTGTGTAAATTGGGCATGTGTGTGTAAATTGCATACACCTATAATCCCATAGATCAGGAAGGCAGAGGCAGGAGGATTACAAGTTGGAGGCCAGCTTAATAATTAAGTAAGTGCTAAGAATGTAACTCAGTGGTAGAGAACCCCTGGGATTCCCTGCAAACACTGACAAATTATATGAGTGTAAATATGACTTCATCTTCATAGAAGAATTATATGCACACTTTTTTTAGAGGGGGATCATACTCGCCAAGGTTTTTACTTCTCTGAAGAAGGAGTTAGAGATGTTCAAAAAGTTTTAAGTTTCCTCTCTGCTTATTGCATTGTCTAGTTTTTCTTCAATGAGCTTTTAAATTAACACAAAACTTTTTCCAACAATTAAAAAAGAAATGCTACTGTCCAGTGGTTAGTGCTCATATCATTACTACCTGTAAATACACCAGTGTTCTGAGGCTTTGACTACTAAAGTTGAAAAACAAACTGTGGTGATACATCTAAATAGTTAAAGTGGGTCTCTGTATCTATAAAAATCTCCATGATACTTGAAATTTTTCATGATAGAATTATAAATTTTTAACAGAGGAAAGCATTTTCCAGAGTATGCATTTCAACTCTCATGTTATACACATGAAGTAATCAATATTTATAAAAATTAAGTGGCATGCTCCGGAACTTATGACTAATTTTTAGTAGGGTTAATATTAGAACCTGGTTTCTATGCAATTTTTTTTACTTAGTAAATTAATTGTCCACTTCATATGAAAAATAATCTCATTTTATTTGACTAAAAACGAAAATAGAAAGATGTGGATAGCAAAAAAAAAAAAAAATCTCCATGAGAAAGAACTGTCTCAGGTGTTTCACAACATCACATTGCACACCTTAACTATGTACAATTTTTTATCTGTCAGTTACATCTCAGTAAAAGCATTTTAAAAGCTGAAATAAAAGCATTACCTCAATATTTAGGAATAGTCACCTCCAAAAAGTTACAATGAAAGAAAAATATCTAAATCTGAGTTAAAGTATAAGTCATTATTTTCTCCATTTGAAGTAAAATTATTCAAAATATAAAATGTAAAGGCCTCCCCTTTTATGAGAGTTTGATTTTTTATTCTGAGGAAAAACTTAATTTGTGGTCATTTTTATTTTCTATTTCAGAGAAAAAGATTATCTGAAAACACTTTAACTTCATTTTAAATAATAAAATCCCTTGTGCATAGCTCTTTTTATAAAAGTAATGAATTCAAAATACAGAATTTTGAAAAATCACCAAAAATGCTATCACTCAGAGACAAGCCCTAATAACATTTTGGTGTCTTATTCATTAAGGTAATGCCTATTCTTATATGAAACTGTGGCTGCTGCCTTCTACCCTGGATGCCTCCAGAATTTTCTGGGGTGGTGAGTAATGAGAATAACATGATACCAGAAACCCTTGAAAACAATGCATTCACATCTCCTTCCATCTCCTTTCCTCCAGGACAGATATCAGTGGATGGATTTATGCGCTATCTGAGTGGAGAAGAAAATGGAGTCGTTTCACCTGAGAAACTGGATTTGAATGAAGACATGTCTCAGCCCCTGTCTCACTATTTCATTAATTCCTCGCACAACACCTACCTCACAGGTATGAATTGGCCATTTTTTGACTGTTACTATGGGCAGTCTCACCAAATTTCAGTAATCTCGAGTTTCTCTTGTTTCAAAGTATAGGAGAATTTTCTTCTGCTTCCTCAGAAATACCTCTGGGAACTCTGGGGTTCCACCACCAAAGTCTCCACCCTTAATAAGCAGCCATATCCCTGTTTGTGAAGCAATATCACCATTTCTCCAGGCCTAAGTTTTGAAGTCTTTTAAATGTACCCATACCTTTTAACTTCAGACCAATGGAATTTTGTATAATGGAATCAAATCTTATGTTCAAAGCCACTTACAATCCCACCTACCTCTGTGGGCTGTGTTCATCTACAGAAGAGTTCCATGACTCTTAATAACTTCTATTGAAGGCAAATTGATTTTGTTCAAGGTGAAACAGGGTGTTAAACAAAAACAAATTGATCTGTGAATAATAATTTATTCCTTATAGTAAAAATTATAATAAAGCAGGAAAAAACAATTACATGTTTCCTTTATTGATCATAAATTGAATTCTATCATGGTTTTGGGAAATCATTAACCCATTCAATCCCAAACTTTTAATTCTGTGAATATTTAAATAAAATCAACACAGGTACATTAAAATAGGTTGGAAATCATGATACAGAACTTACATACATCTAACTATGCTAATATTAGTTAATATTAATATTATTATAGCTATTATATTACAACATAATTATATTCCCTTATTATGTATTATATCATTATATTATATACTATGTTAAAATTTTTATAGCTATTCCACACCTGGGACAATGGTAAAAAATGGATTAAATAGAAAAATACTAAAATATATTTTACATACTTATATACACATAATTTAAACAAACATACACATATATGTTGTCTTATCATAGTTTAGAATTAACAATTTAATATAGATTTTAATTAGCAAAGAATAATCAAAATGCATTTCTTCTAAAATACTTTCTGTATAGCAGATCTCTAGTGGCAATCCTTAAAAAGTCTTTCTAGAAAACCTGAAGCTGGGAGAAAAATAAAAACACCTTTCTAAAACCACATCACATTCTTGCTTCAAACCATCCTCACATATATAAGATAGCCAGATCTAACACAACAGAACTGAAGTCTGGGTCTCATTTGCTATTTGTGTTTTGTAAATGCTCTCCTTGCCATGGGGGTGGTTTTGATGTGTTCTTGGCTCATTGTCCAGGGGTGTATGGTTTGTACTGCAGGGTAGACCACCAGTGAAAATGCCTATAAAGACAAGAGAGACCCAGGCACTGAATAGCCGTAAGGGTATCCATGAAAATTCCACAGGGTTTAGCAATCTGACAACTGAACAGTTCTTTTTAAAAAAAAATTCTTTAAAAGATTTATTCCTTCTGCCTTCAAATGCACACTTTGTTGGTATCAAATCTAGCATTGGCCCAATATCCCATAATGGGTGAAAAAGAACTTAGAAATTATTCTTAGAAAGCAATGTTGCCTCTCCACAGCCAGAATGGGCTATCTCAGAGTGATTGCCCATAATTTGAGACCATCTAGTAAGAATCATATGGTCTGAGTTCTGTAGACATTTGAACTAAACTAGACATTTGAACTGCAACGTACATATTTTTCATGAGAACTGAAAGGCTTTCAGACTACTTACACCCAATTTTGTTTCAACTGACATTCTCTAGAAAAGCTCTGCCACAAAACTAAATTCATGTTTGGCTCCTCCTAAACTCTATTCTGGTTACTTATTGCTGTATAACAAATCACTCCAAAGGGTGTCCAAAGTTTAGTATCATAAAACAAGCAATATTTTACTTTGATCCATATTCTGTGAATCAGGAATTCAGATAGTGAATAGAATACAGGAGACTGTATGTCTCTGATCCATTGTGTCCTAGTTTTTACCTCAGAAGTGACTGGGAGAAGAAGGGGTGACTCAATTAAAGAGCCTGCTGCTGGAATCATCTGGAGTCTTCTCCATCATATCTGGCCCCACAGCTAGAATGACCCAACAACTAGGCTCAGTTAGGACTAGAAACCCAATTTCCTACAAGAGGCCTCACCATGTAGCTTGGGCTTCTTTAGAGCATGGCAACCCAAGGGTAGGTAGGCTTCTTACATGGATGGCAACTCAGAGATGCAAGAACAAGTATCTCAGGTAACAAGGAAGCTTAACTGCCTTTGCACTTAACTCCTGAAGCACTATAATGTCACTCCTTTCTGTATTTGTCTAGAGTCACAATCCCACTTAGATTCAAAGGGTACATAAACCACAGCTCTCAATGGGAAAGTGACAAAGAATTTTCAGTGCTGCTTAAAACTACAACAGGTTCCATAATTTCAGGAGAGTAATGTCCACTTAAACACCCTTTGGATTCAGTTCTTTAGGCCTGCTACAAAAACTGCGGCTCCATTCACATCCAAGCTCATAAGCCTTTATGAGGGATTTTATTTTTCCTTCTTAAGGGTTCTTAATCTTATTTGGTGCCACTGACCTATTTGGCAGCCTATTGAAGCTTATAGACACTTCTCAGAATGTTAAAAACATAAAATAAAGTACCTGGGATTAAAGAGTAAATAAATTTCACTAAAATATTTTTAATAAATATTAAAAAACAATTTTGTGATAAAATAATATGTATCTTTTTAATTAACTATTTTAAATGAATATAAGCAATATTTTGTCATAACTTGCCGCAATTGGATACCATAGGAAAATATCTGTGATTTATACTGGTAAAACAGTCACATATCCTGCTAAAACTACTGTGACTTGTCACCTACATTCATAATTGAAGAGAATTTAAATTTTGTGGAGATGTTATAATTAAAAATGTAACCTTTTTTTTTTCTCATCCAAGTTCATGGAGGTCTGTGAAATGTCAAGTTAAGAAGCTTTATCTTTGACTTGAGAGAATCCAAAGTATGATTTTAAAAACTTCAGCATATAATAAAATCTTGCATTTATCATATACTTACTACAAGACTCAAAAAACACTTAAATATTTATCCAGCTGAACTTTGGATATGAGATTTTGTTTGCCCAAAACTCACAATGCTGAGTAATTTTTTAAAAGTCCTTTTAAGCCCAAAATGCCTGGGAATTGATGCCATGCAACTAAATTGATATATTTATATTCATTACTTTCTGTATCATATAATAGATGAGTCAGGAATATCAAAACAATTGAACAACAATACTGATTGGATATATATTCCATTGTTTTCAACTGCTTTTGGAATATATTAAACTATCCTCTTGAACATCATTATGGATTTAGGGTTTTCAGATTTTGTTTATGTGCATTCCATCACAGCCACTATTCTTTGAAGCTCAAATTATCTCAGCTTTGGCCACTGGGAACCCTTTTTTGCCTCTCAGTATGACCCATGGGTCTTTGAAAATTCTCTTGCTTCCTGGCCCATAAATGTTTTCAGAGTCACCTTCCTCCTGTCTGCTCCAGACATGGAATCATGTTTCTCCAGTGTATTCTGGATCCTTGTGGGGGAGAGCAAAAATAGTATAAGTGACAGCACTTTTGACCCTGCACTATGAAAGATTATTTCCAGATTATTTCTGTGAACAATCCAAGGAATTTGGATTGTTGTTATTTTGTTTTTGCTTTTTAGGGCATGGTTCAGAAAAATAGTTTCACTTCTATCTTCCAACTTCAATTCTTGCATTTTCTTTTGCAATCTTGATACCTAACAAATTATACAGTTACTCATTTGCTTTATTTATGATATAATAATAGTTCTAAGAAAATTATTCATTATTAATGCAAACAATAAATTATGGAATATAATTCAAATTTCCCATTTAGTTTTTATTTTCAAACTGCATTTCACCAAGCATTTTCAAATTAATTTTATAACAGTCACTAATATGCCCCATTTTTGTGTGACTTCAGAACCACAGAAGTGATGGAGAATTTAACTTCATTGTATTGGGTTATTTTAAATCTGAGGGTATTAGAATATTATGGATGACAATGCTCAGAAGATAGAGTTTTCCACTATTAGGAAAATGAAGGATTCAGGTTAGGTTTTAAAGAAAGAACTCAAGTAGTTGTTTCCAAATTTCTGTATCTGATTCATTCATTCTGTATATGATTGCTGATGAATTCTCCATCTAATTATTTAATTTCTAGTAGTATTAAAATGTACATATTTTCAAATATTCAATTTGTAAAACTATGTGAGCTCACTTAAATTCAATACTGATCTTAAATGAACTTGTTGTAGTTGCTTATCTTTCTCCCTTTTCTGAACTATGTATTATTATACCAAGGTTTTCATTAGATAGATTTGCATAGAATGAAATAAATTCTCACAATATTACCTTGTTCCAGTAGAAGCCAGGCTTTTGTTTTTCTGCGGGGGAATTAGAGAGAATTTCATATAAATAGAAAAAACCCATTAAAAATGTTAATATGGGCATTTCAATATAGAAAGCAGTATGGAGATTCCTTGGAAAACTGGGAATGGAACCACCTTTTGACCCAGCTATTCCACTCCTCCATCTATACCCAAAGGACTTAACAACAGCATACTACAAGGACACAGTCACATCAATGTTTATAGCAGCACAATTCACAATAGCTAAACTGTGGAACTAGCCTAGATGCCCTTCAGTATATGAATGGATAAAAAAAAATGTGATATATATACACAATGGAATATTACTCAGCAATAAAAGAGAATAAAATCATGGAATTTGCAGGTAAATGGATTGAGTTAGAGAATATAATGCTAAGTGAAGTTAGCCAATCCCAAAAAACAAATGCCAAATATTTTCTCTGATATAAGGAGGCTGATTCATAATAGGGTTGGGAGGAGGAGCATGGGAGGATTAGACAAACTCCAGATAGGGCAAAGAGGTGGGAGGGGAAGGGAGAGGGCATGAGGGTAAAAAAGATTGTGGAATGAGATGGACATCATTACCCTAAGTACATGAATGAAGACAAGAACGGTGTGAATGTACTTTGTATACAACCAGGGATATGAAAAATTGTGCTCTATCTGTGTAATACGAATTGTAACATGTTCTGCTGTCATATAAAACAAATTAGAATAAAAAAATTTTTTAAAATGTTAATACAGACTCTTAAGGTTTTGCCTGAAGTCCTCTTTTTTCTTATGGACCAAAATTTGCTTTTACTTCATAGAATCATTGTTTTAATTACAGATAAAACTAATATAGAAATTTGTTTCTCAGAGGCTTTTGGATAAATTTGGACATCTCTGCTATAAAAATTAAAAAACTCTCCAGACCCAACTAATAATGCTAAAAGTTATAACCAATAGAATCCCAATAGAATTTAGTTGAGTTTTAAAATCATTATCAAGGAAATAAGTACAATTTTATACTTCATGGACATTTCTAAAACAAGTGAAAACTCTATCTATAGAAATCTATTTCACATAAGAGGCTCTCCCTAGGAAAAAAAAAAAGGAAAGGTTTCCTATTCAAATAAGCTATGAAATGCCAAGTGCAAACACAAGTTAATACCTACTGTAGTGTGGATTAAATATAGGAAAAAAGACAGAGATTGACAGTGACTAAGGGGATCACCAACCCTGCATATCCCCTGTCACCACTCTTCTATTTATTTTATTGGAGCACTTTAAGAACTACAATTTCTGAGAAATTTCACTCTAAATCTAAATGAGAAGCATTTCAATATGCTTGCTGTTTTCTTTTGAGACTTCAAAGGGACTGTAAAAATTAAATGTACAGTATGAAAAACCAATCCATTTAGCAATGCATATTATTATGGCTATTTTTCTGCTCATTATTGCCCCTTGTTGAATATCAAGATGCCCAGAAGGAAAAATAAATCAGATCAATGAGAGAAATATGTCCACAGAAGGAGTTGGGTTTTAATTGCAATGGTCATTTTCAAGAGTTTTAGATGGTCTTGGCAGTATACCCAGAAATGATTATGTTTTAAATGATGATTTTTCCTTGAGGAATATACATTGATGAATCCAGAAAAAAAAGAATCCTCCCAGGACAGAACAATATGTAATCATTTCAACCCACACCTGAGCATCATTTCATACACCAAACTTTTCATGCTCCAAACTCTTTAGGAGACAATGGCTCCATATAAAGGCAAGACAAAGTGGTATAACCTCTGGGTAAATTAGCCTCCTTACTGAGCTTACAGAAAAAAAAAATTGATTTGAAGTTTTAGTTATCCTCAATAGTCTGATGAATTAAATTATCTGACTAAATGTCAAATAATTATGCAACTTCGCTCCTCAGTTATATGTTCTTGGTTGCAGAAAATATCTAACAATGATTCAGTCCTAGTTGTACCCTTGTCAATCACTCACTAGCTACCCATACTTGGAATGTCACTCATTCTCTTCCTACATATTTCTCCTTCATTATCCTTAGCATATATAACCTTTTATCGTTTATTTTGTATTTAAGTATACAGAGACCTAAGAAAATTAGGTGGTAGAATGGAAAGAAAATTAACTTAGGAAATAAACAGGCTGAGTTTAAATTTATCTTTAATTATGTACTTACCTCCTTGAGCCTTGGTTTCCATATTTATAAAATGAAGATAAATTAGAACAGCCAGGATCCTTGTGGCTGAAAGTAATAAGATATTATCACATAATGACTTAAAGATTAAGGAATTTATTACCTCACCCATAAGACTTCCAGAGGAGGAGTGGTTGATGGTTGGTTAAATCAAGAATTCATTAACGTCATTGAACACCAAGGTGCTTTCTTCTTTGTCCTCTTTTGGTTTCAAGATGACTGTATACCCTAAGTGTCACTTTCCTACGAACAAAGATCCACATGTGGCATAAGGAAAGTCCCAATCTTGTGTCCCTAAGATTAAGAAAAGTATCCCTGGAGGTTCTTAAACACCTCTCCTGCACCCCCACCTGGTATTCTTTCCTTGATGCCCTATTATATATTCTCCAGAATTATACCACAGAGCAAAAACCACTTTAGTCACTACCATGAGCCATGGAAGTTCCATAACCGCCTCAGAAGATTCTTGATTTACTCCATGAATGGGAGAGATAAATTTAGGATTTATCAGATTCTAAATAGGATAATCTATTAGTAAAAAAGGAAAAAGAAATAAGAGAAAGAAAGGATGACCAGAAGTGTACAATCAGGATGAGAGTTTGAATTGCTAAATAAAAACCTGCTGTTTTATTTTTACTTGCCTCCCTTCCTAGATGCTGAGGTAAGGACGATGTCTCATGTCATTTTTATTTTTTCATGTCATTTTTATATCCCAGAAACCTGTATTTTGCCTCCCACAGAAAATATGTTTGGGGATATATATATTTGTATGGGGACCATACCGTGATCAGTAAGATATATGCTTAACATTGTTTTCCCAAGAGTGGGAATGGATTTAGACCGTTCCCCACTTTCTCAACTAAGGCATCACCTAACAGTTGGATCTATGTTCAAGAAATTTTCACGTGTTCTCTGGGGCAGATACTATGGAAGGGAGAGTCTAGATCAAAATGATGCCTTTAGGATTGGTCAAGAGAAACAACACACTCTCATATTTTGAACTGCTTCCATAGGTGTAGCTGTGAGATTATATGATTGTCACAGAATGGAAAGCAAGGAGAAATAGTCCCCATCTCCCATTATTGAAGGAGACAATGTATATTGAAAAAGGCCACTGAGTGAACAAATATGTCACATTCTCAACTTTCTTACCCTGGAGGTTGAAAAGAAGACAGCAACTGTTGATAAACATGAATGTAGGCAATTATTCATTAGCCTTTGCAAGATAAGAAATTTCTCAGAAGGCTTTGTTAATACAGAAATTGTTATTTCCAATTTCCTGGTCTTTTCTCTCACTGGATGCCTCTGGTAATCTGAGACAAAGCTCTAGTGAATGTAACCAGCTACCAAAAATGAGTGCAGTCAAGTGAGAAGTCACAGAGCTGTGACTGGAGGCAGTAATAGGAATTAATCTGAGATGGAGCTTCAGCTCCAAGTTCAATCATGGATTTGGAATGTATTCCAGAGGGTGTTCACAGCCAGGCAGAGATGATGTCAAATGCAAGTTTCAGAAATACCAAGGATTGAATGACTCATGACACATCACAGTCCCAACCTCTTGGCAATCCCTGGCCCCAGAAGATACATTTATTGAATCGAGTCAAATGGAAATATAGTCAGTGGGTTGGGATGTAATAAAGAGAAACTAAGAATTTTAGGAAAGAAAAATAAAGCCAATTTTGAGTCTTTAGGCAGAAAAGAAATAATGGAGATTGTTAGCACTTATATTAAAAAAATCTCCTTAATGAAGTTAAACATACAGGGAACTTTATGTACATTTCAAGGAATAGGAAGATTCTGGGTAAATATGGGTCTTCCTAAAATAGGCTTTCTTTTGTAGACTTCCATTCCTAATAAAAATTATTAATTTTAAGAATGATCAAAAGGATTACCTAACTAACTGAATTAATTTTGGGCCAGTGAAGAGAACATAAGGACTAAAAATCCCAATAATCAAGATCAATCCTAGAGAATTGCTTGGCAATGTATGTTCAAAGTCCTTAAGAGGCAGAAAAATATTGAAAGAGTAATTCAATTTCTGAAAATTTTGCCTACAAAGAAGCAATGATCAAATATGCACACAAACAGAAATTTAAGAGTAGTTTAAAAAAAAAAAAAAAGAATGGTCAACAAGTTTATCTTTGAGGGATTCTGTTAGTTTTAGATGTTGGACAACACACACATACACACACACACGCACACACACACACACACACGCACACACACATGTACTAGGTTTTTTAGATGTTTTTTGCATCTCACAAACCCAACCCCACACTTTACCATGCCTTTCAAAATATTGACTGTTCGGCCATCAAAGTGTATATCAAATTTCTTCTGATTATTGTTTAAATGACAAAACCAAAAAAGAAAGAAATTTGCAAGCAAACCCAAATAATTGTTTCCAGAAACTCTTGACAGAACATTCTAGTATTATTTAGGTCTTTATCTACTTTGATATACCATTTACTGTAATTTAGCTTCCAAATCCATGACAACTTCCCTACCATTCAATGAAGGCTAAATAAAATAGACTCAGAAACTGCACAATGTGTAGCAGTATTGGATTACAAGGTTAGTAATAACCTTTTTCTGGACAGCATACATTCAAAAAACATCTGCTCTATTTTTTAATACCAGTGCAGTTTTTTGCAGGCACAAACATTTTTAAAGTGTTAACTTGGTAATTATTTAACTTCTTCACTTTCTTTTGTTAGGACAGCCCTCCCTGAAGTTTAGAAATAACATAATCTTTTCCCTTTTGGTTCCACTGTTCCCTTGCCCCTTGATGCAGAAAAGACATCTGTACATTTTTGCAATGACAATAAACTTCAAGACAATTGTAAATAGCAAATGGATTATCTAGCATTGGGGAACTTTCTAGGTTGTTTTGTCAGCATTTCTGTTTTGCAAATACACATTTAAAATGCCCTAATTGTTTTTTCTTAGAAGTGATTCTGAAACCTACTTCATCAGTCTTCAGCTCATTTACCAGGGCTCTATAGAACTCAAGAATGTCATCCTTTTGTTATGCTGATAGTTGAGTGTTGAGACATGCATATAAAACCAAAATTAACCAGTAGACTTAATCTTATTTTTTTTCTCTTATGAGTCTCCACAGAGCCAATATTGTCCATTTCAAAGTCATTTTGACAGTTTTTATCAACATGTCATGAGTCAACTGGCTAATAAAAAAAGAGATATGAAGGAATCTTATAGAGTATGAATTAAAAAAACAAACACTTTAATAGGGAAAACCAAAGACTTCAATTTGTTTGGTAATGTGTTGCCTCAAAAGTTATTTATTATTAATCTTTTAAAAACAATTTATAGTGGCATTAAGAAAACTGTTCATTTCTTTTTTAAAAATTTGATTTATTTATTCTAATTATGTATATATGACAGCAGAATGCATTTTGATTCATTGTACAAAATTGCAGCACAACTTTTCATTTCCCTGGTTGTATCCCATATAGCGGCGCACCATATGTGCAATTATACAGGTATCTAGGGTAATGATGTCCATCTCATTCCCCATCTTTCCTGCCCCCATGCCCCCTCCTGTCCCTTCCCCTCCCCTTTGCCCAATCACAGTTCTTCCATTTTTCCCATGCCCCACCCCAATTATGGATTAGCATCCACTTATCAGAGAGAACATTCCATCTTTGGAAGAAACCTTTGATTTCTTTTTGTTGTTGTTTGTTTTTTGTTTTTTTGCGCTTGCTTTTTCCTTTAATATCAACAGACTTGGGAAAGTTTTACAAATCAGGGTAAATTTTCAATCATTTAGGAGGTTTAAGACATATCATAGTTTTGTTAATGAAATGTTCAGGTTAAATAAAATTTAACAAGAAAATGATTTTTCCCCTTGTTAAAATGTTTTTTTTTTTTAATTTTTATTGTTGGCTGTTCAAAACATTACATAGTTCTTGACATATCATATTTCACACTTTGATTCAAGTGGGTTATGAACTCCCATTTTTACCCCGTATACAGATTGCAGAATCACATCGGTTACACATCCACTGTTTTACATACTGCCATACTAGTGTCTGTTGTATTCTGCTGCCTTTCCTATCCTCTACTATCCCCCCTCCCCTCCCCTCCCCTCCCATCTTCTCTCTCTACCCCATCTACTGTAATTCATTTCTCCCCCTTGTTTTTTTTTCCCTTTCCCCTCACTTCCTCTTGTATGTAATTTTGTATAACCATGAGGAAGAGCATGAGAAGAAGATTAACATTAAACAGGGACGAGAGGTGGGAGGGAAAGGGAGAGAGAAGGGATATTGCATGGAAACCTTTGATTTCTTAAGTGAAAAAGAAGAAGTTTGTTTTTCTGCCCTCTGTATTCCAGCCCATAGACCTCAGGTGCCTTGATTGTTACAATTCTCATAACTTCACATGGGTATTTCAGTTGTGTTCACAGAACCTCTTAACTCTGATGAAATTTAGCTATTTTTCCTTTTGTTCCTTTGTGCTATTGTTGTCATATCTACAAAATCCCTGCTGCATCCAATTCTGTGGATTCACCTCCACCTAGGAGTTTTATGGTTTTTAACTCTCACATTTTTGGAATTTGATCCATTTGATTTGTTGTTTATAGTAGAGATCCAGCTTCATTCTTTACATATGGCTGTCCAGTTATCCTGCCCAGGCCAATCATTGAAAAGACTATTCTTTTCTGCTTTCAGTTGTCTATCAATTCTTTTGAAAGCCAGGTGACCATATAATGGAGGTTTGTTTAGGACTCCCAATTTTTCTTTTTGATACCAGGGAACTCGACCACTGAGCCACATCCTCATCCCTATTTTGTATTTTATTTAGAGACAGGGTCTCACTGAGTTGCATAGGACCTTGCTGTTGCTGAGGCTGGCTTTGAACTCAAGATCTCCTGCCTCAGCCTCCCAAGGCACTGAGATTTCAGGCCTGCACCATTGCACTCTGCAGGACTCTCAATTCTATTCCATTATATCTATACTTATGACAGGACAGTTGCTTTCTACAGGTTTGTAGTCAATTTTTAAGTTGAGAAGTATGATTCTAACTTTGTTAAAAATTTTCAAAATTATTTGATTAACATGAAGTTTTGAATCAGCTTGTCAACTTCTGAAAAAAAAAAAAAAGATAAAAAGCAGAGTAGGAGACTAGGGATATAGCTCACTGGTAGCATGTGGATAGCCCTGGGTTCAATCCCTGACATGCACGAAAAGAAGAGAAAAGAAAATGCAGGTGGGATTTTGATAAGAAGTGAGTCTATAGATCAACTAAGGGAGCAGTGTCTTCTGTTCCATGAACAGAATTCTGCATCTTTTTATTTTCCAGCTTTAGAAATTTGGGCAATTGAACTACTTTGTGCTGTTTTATATTTTAAGTAAAATAATGAAGATTTATTTAAAGATTAAATATTTGGTACATTTAAGGTCCAAAGACCTGTTATTGATACATGATAAGCTCCTAAGAAGCATGTGTCCTTGTTATGATGCCCTCCTATCTGTACTCTCTCTATTCTCTCTTCACCCAACCCAGTGCTAGAGATCCTTGATTTGATTGTACTCAGCTCCCTGGTATGTTAAGGCAGAAGAGAGGCTGAGAACAACTGTTCCAGATTTTCTTTTTCTGTGTGATAGTGGGACTGAACTCAGGGCCTTGCACATGCACACATTAGGAAAGTGCTCTACCTCTAAACCACATCCCCACCCCCTTTTAATTTTTTTTCCCCCTTGAACAGTCTTGCTGAGTTGTCCAGATTGGCCTCCAACTTGTGATCCTCCTGCCACAACCTCCTGAGTTGCTAGGATGACAAGCATCTGCCACTCGCGCCCAGCTGCTACAGCTCCTAAACACTTTGTTTTCCAACTGTTAAGAGAGGCTTTCTAGGAAGCTAGGACTCACTATCTTGCTTGATTCATGAGATTTGGGGGTTTGTTTTGTTGGTGTGTTACAGCTGGCCAGCTGGCTGGAAACTCCTCTGTGGAGATGTATCGCCAAGTGCTTCTGTCTGGTTGTCGCTGTGTGGAGCTGGACTGCTGGAAGGGAAGGACTGCAGAAGAAGAACCCGTCATCACCCACGGATTCACCATGACAACAGAAATATCCTTCAAGGTAGAGTGGATGTGTGCTGTTAACAAAGAGAGCCGGGGAGACCTGACTCCTTTTGGAGAAAACTTCCTAAGGTAGAAAGTCCCAGTAGTCACAATAACATCGTCCATAGGCTATTAGTCATCTTTATAATATCACAGATTAAAATTAAGCAGTTTACACATGGTTAGTTGGCATCAGGTGAATGGATGCATGCTAGTCAAACTCTTAAGGAAACTTTTTTTTTTTTTTTGGTTTTGGGGATTGAAACCAGAGATCTACCACTGAGCTATATCACCAGCCATTTTGTTTTATTTTGTTTTTGAGACAAGATCCCACTAAATTGCTGAAGGCCTCAGTAGGTTACCAAGGCTGGCCTGGGGATTGTGATCTTCCTGTTTTAGCCTACCGGTTCTGGGATTATACGTATATGCCACCACGCCTGGTTCTGGTGAGAGTTTTATAATGAAAAAAAAAATCTTTTTTTATGGCCATATTTGGCATTAGTATTTCTTCATTACATTTTATTTTATTTATTTATTGGCACTGGGGATTGAACCCAGGGGCACTCATCATTGAGCCACATTCCCAGAACATTTTTCTTTTCTTTCTTTCCTTCTTCCTTTCTTTCTTTCTTTTCATTTTTTTTTTTTTTTTTTTTTTTTTTTTTTTTTTTTGAGACAGGGTCTGGCTAAATTGCTTAGGGCCTTGCTAAATTGCTGAGGCTGGCTTTGAACTTGTGATCCTCCTGCCTGAGCCTCCTGAGTTGCCGGGATTACAGGTGTGAGCCACTGTGCCCAGCTGGAGTTATATTTACTATTATGAAACATGTATAGCAAAGTATACATACAACTTATTTCTACAGTTTAATTAATGAATATAAAGTGTATAAACATGTAACTGCCATCTAATTCAGGTGTGTTATCATACTCCTGTAATCCCCGGGACTCAGGATGCTGAAGCAGAAGGATGACAGCTTTAAGACCAGCCTGGGAAACTTAAGACCTGTTTCAAAAAATAAATAAAAGCAGCTAGGGAGTCTGAGACAGGAGGATTCGGAGTTCAAAGCCAGCTTTAGCTAGGGAAAGGTGCTAAGCTAAGCAACTCAGTGAGGCCCTGTCTCTAAAAAAAAATACAAAATAGGGCTGGGAATGTGGCTCAGTGGTTGAGTGTCCCTGATTTCTATCCCTGGTACCATAAATAAATAAGTAAATGCACTAGAGATGAAGCTCTGTGGTAGAGTACCCATGGGTTTAATCCTCAATAATGGAAAAAATAAAAAAAAAGAAACAACCCCATGTACCTATTCTCATCGGCGTGGTCTCCCTACCCTCAGAAGTGACCACCCTCTTGAACAGTGCAATGATCACTATTTTGTGCATTTTAGAGCTAAGTAAGTTTAGGTGCTGCCCTAAACATTGTAGCTCCCACAGTTGTTTAGCATGGTGTGTAAATTAATTAATACAGTAGATGCATTATTTTGTGCCTGCTTTTTAAAAACTCATTGTTTAGAAGATTCATCAATATTATTGCATATATTTCTAGCTTGTTTGCTTTATTTATCAAGACACTATCAATTACTACTATTTAATTAAACAGTGATACAGATTGAGTATCTTCTATCCATATGCTTGGGAAAAGAACTGTTTCAGATTTTTTGGAGTTTTTTGAGCTTAAGAATATTTCCATAGACTTTGCCAGTTAAGCAAACATAACCTGACAACCTGAAATACAAAATGTCCCACAAATTTTGTGAACATTATGTTGGATTTCAAAAAGGTTTAAATCTTGGAGCACTTGGGTTTCAGATTTTTGGATTAGAGATGCTCAACCTGTATGAAAGTCCGTCCTGTAGCAGAGCTTTTGATATGTTGCTGTCTACCCATCAGGCCTCCAGGAACATGCCTCTAGTCAAAGTTGGGTTTATTTGCTCATGAAGGAGTAGAACACATATCATGGAGAACAGTAATGACTTAGTAAATGCTTGTTACAGAAAATTTACAAGACTTAGTTTTACATTAAATGATTTAGAAGAGGTTTCAAGTGCTGCTATGGATTGGATGCTGTCAGAAAGCCGAAATAAACCTATAATAAGGTCTTTTTTTTTTTTTATTGAACCCAGAGCTTCTTGCATGTTAGGCAAAGACTCTTTCACCGAGCTACATTATCAGCCCTTCATATTTTATTTTAATGCAGGATCTCATTAAGTTGCCCAGATTGCCCTCCAGTTTGTGATCCTTCTGCCTTAGCCTACTTAGTAACTGGAAATACAGGCATATGTCACCAACCTCCACTAAGATTGGAATCTTAAGAAATCCTCCCTGGGGTAAGGGTAAAAGCTGTTAATGTTAAGGAAGCTTCGGGCATTCTTATTAAACAGGAATGGGGTGTGTTTAGGCTTCTTGCTCTTTCCACCTTTGACTCCAACTACATTCACATGTGTTATCATTTTTTGACCCAAATTGGATTCTTTTTCTCTCTTGGAATCATGGAAACACTAAAGGAGACTGAGCATCCAGTGAGCAGGGCAGGAAGGTTCATTCCTGGCCAAAGAATAAGAGAAGTCAGGAGACAGGCTCACAGATCAGCTTTTCAACCTGTGGAGAGTGGAAAATCATGGATATAGGATAAAAGAAAAGAGAGGCTAATAAAGGGGAAGAATATTCATGTCTTTTCTGTGAATGGGTGGTAATTCAGGTGCCACCTCTTTTGCTCTTTTTACAGTTATTTCCAGTGTGATCATGGCAGTTGTCAGCTGTCCTGGCACTGGGGTGGAGGGGGGGTGAATTTCATGTACAGATTGGATAATACTGCGGTTAGAGGTCATTTGGAGGTCCCTCAGGCAGGCAGGCAACCTAGATCCAGCTGGTTTAGGCTAGCTCTCCTGGAGAGGAGCTTCCAGCTTCTGTATACAGAGATAAAATTAGGGTAGGGCAGAAGCTCATCTAAGTGATATAGGCAGCACACTGGATAACACTGTGGACACCTAATCCCAGCTAGCCAAGTTATATCCACATCTTCAAAGACCCATCCCCAGAAGATTGACCATTTGGGTAGGTAAATCTGGGCTCCTAGGAACCTAAGGAGGTATCTAGAAGGTAGATGTTCAGTCTTCAGGGAACATGTTTTTCTAGATGACTAAGGTTTCTCACTTTGGAAGGAAATTAGAAGATAAGGGCTAGAAGAAGGTTCTAGGTCCTAGGCCATTACCTGGCCTGCCTGGATTGTAGGACAAAATTGATATGGATCACCAACTCTTGCCCTAAGCAACTAGGGGAACAGAGCCCAAGTATGTGGGTAGCTAAAGTGGGGGTAGAGGGAAGTCCATTGCAAATGACTTCCATTGCAAAGTGAGAAAACTAAAGAGTCCAGAAAATTTGTGAATTAGGTGATAGCATCACTGAAATTTGTGACAAAACTTTGGATGAGGAAGATCATCAACTACTTGGTTAGCCTTTATTAAATGAAGTTGTCTCAGGAAAACGGGGGTTTATATTTATTTATTTAGAAAGAGGCTTGAGGAGTTGTTTCAGAATTATTGGGAAAAATAATCCCAAACCCATTTTTTAGCCCTGGGGTATTTGGGATGTGAGAAAATAATTTATCATCTAAGAGAACAGAAATAGAGAAGCCCAATGTTCACGGGACAGCTTTGCTTCAGTTTTGACAAATGCATTTTTCTGATCAAAGGTACTTTATTCAGTACAAAAAAAATGTGTTCAGAAATAATATCATTAGCACCTTAAAATATTTTGCTATCTGTGTCTAGGAAATTTGACTTCTTCTGCTTTGTTAAACATAGCCTGTAATACAGTGATTAGAGAAAATAGAGGCACCTTGCATTAATTTTATGACAAAGTTTCACAATGGGATTGACCTTAATTCTGATCAAAATCTTTAAAAGTTGTACCTGCTCCTGAAATCGACTACTCTGTAAATCTTCAGATTTTCTTAAATGGAAAAATCAATGGGTTTCTATTTTATTCCCATAGTCCTCCCCGCCACTCCAGACTCTGCCACTGCCCTTGGCCATTTATCTAAGATACCAGCCTAACTTGATTGGACTTCTTAAGAAAAAGTGGGGGCAGATGATGCTGGAGTAGAGCCAGTACCATTTGGGAGTCTCTGTCAATGGATGGGAATGGTTCTAAAAAGGAAGAAGCTCAATCTGATGGGGCTGAGGTATGTGTGGCCCTGCACATGGACCACTGCTAGGAAGACCAGCCCACCTGCCCTCAGTCTACCCCTGAGTCCTCGTGATGAGCTATTATATTTTCTTGAAAATCAGAAGACTTTAGTTGGACATGGTGGCACACTCCTGTAATCCCAGCCACTCGGGAGGCTGAGGCAAGAATCACAATTTTAAGGCCAGTCTCAGTAACCTAGTAAAGCCTTAATCAACTTAGACCCTATCTCAAAACAAAAAATTAAAAGGGCTGGGGATATGGCTCAGTGGTAGAGTGCGATGGGTTCAAGCCTCAGTACAAAAAAAAAAAAAAAAGAAGTCGTCATCTTCCAATTTCTTTGGGTTCCTTGAGTGAGAATAAACCCCAAGCACATTCTAAGGCATATTTATTTTATGTGGAGCATCTGCTTCCCGGCCTTTTCCATTAAGTTTGCTTGGAGTGACTCTTCTCAAGCACTTGACCAAACAAGTGATTCTTCAATCACACCTATAATCCCTAGTCGTGGACTCCCTGAATAGCCTTTCCTGGTGTCTGGAAGTCCTACTTCTCAACCATGTCTACACACTTGCAGACAAGTGTAGAGGCTTCAGGACTAAATCCAGTCCAGATCCCGCTTCCTCTGTCTGCTGGCTGGAATTATGGATGGAGAAGTGACCAGAGAAGAGCCAGATCATCTCTCCAGTGGTTAGTTTGTCCAGCCAACCCTCCTGCTCATGTGCGCTGGCAGGATAGTTAGTCCTGGCTGAGACGTGGGTGGGTGGTAGTAGGTGGGAATGGATGAGGGGAGTAAAATTGGCAGCTCATGTTCTGGATTAATATACAGCAAGGCATCTCTGCATCAGGACCAAGGGTAAGACAAGTGAAACACCAGTGAGGCAAACTTTAAGGAGACTCCTAACTCTCAGGTCCTGTTGGTGCAGAACAGTTACCTGGAGTGAGTACTAAATTAAATTTGGTACTTGGCACCTGGAGTGAGGGTCTCTTTAAATTTGGTACTTGAATAACTTCCTCTCCTTTCCTCACCCTCCTCCCAGTTCTGCTGTGCATGATTATCAGCATGCAATCCACTGTTCCAGAACCAAGTATATATAGTGGCTTGTAAGAAAGTATCAGAAGAGAAACAAGGAATAGTGTCCTACATAATCCATCTCCTACCCCCAAATTACCATAATTCTTACTACTTCCCCCCTCACTCACACAGCTCCAAGTGCCAGGCAGATCCTACCTCAAGCCTTTGCATGGGCTATTCCTGCTGCCTTGAATGCTATTCCCTGAAGTACCCTCATGGCTCCCCCCTTACCTCCTTGAACCTATATCAAATGCCACCTTCTCCTTGTGGCTAAGTATAACTCTATGTAATATTCCTATTAGCCATCATTCCCAAGCCCACCTTGATAAAATTTTTTTCAACCCTAGCTTTCCATTTTTTCCACGTAACACTCATCATCTTCTAACAACCTGCTTCTTTTAATTATTATATTCCTTGTTTGTTGCATCTCTTTCTACTAACATGGTGGGAGCACCACAAAGACAGGGGTCTTTGTTTCATGTCTTTATCTGTCCGAAGCACTTTGAACAGACCCTGGCATATAATCAGTGCTCAACAAATGTTCTGGATGAATTTTTCTATCCGAAAGCCAGTAGACAGAGTGTAGCAATGCTTTCACTTTTACTCTTTTTACCTCTGTGCATCACCTACATGAATTTCATCTTTCTCCATTTTTGCATGTGAAATTTTATGTACAACGTATTGGTAGGTAGTAAAAAGACTCTCCCAACTTTTGCTACCTGGGCTTTCCCTTACACTTGGGCCTGACCTTCACAGCCATCAAACCATATTCTATTCTATAGATACAGTGCGTATTGCAGCTGCAAAGTTCATCATTTTTATGCCATACAGCTTATCTCCTTTCAGTGTATATGATGCAGAACATTCCAGTGCAGTGTATCTGCCTACTGGCATTTGATGCCTATTTATTGTATGAGCCCAAATAAAAGGTTATGTTCAGTGAAAGGGGACGTGCTGTAATTCAGTCTCTTTGTGGAGGCCTTTTTATTCTGCAGTTTGGTTTATTTGTTACTTATCCCATATATCTGCCCCTTTGTCTCTATGCCTCATTGTCTTCTGATGGCCCTGATGTAGTAATTCACCCTTTGGTCGCATGCTTTCTGTTCCTACTCAATCTCCTTCCTCCATACACTGCACACCCCCTCCCTGCCCACTCCATCCCAGGCTGGTCCTTTTTCTTTCCTCAGGCAGCTCCCTTTTGAGCAGTAATTGTACAGAATGGAAAAACGGGTAATATGAAACAAATGCATGATAAACATGGATCAAATATGGGTAAATTGTTAAATCGAGCATTTCTGAAAATAAGGCTTCATTCCCTGAGAGAAATAATAATAATTTAGGATACAGTTTCATGGCTCCAGAAATGCACACATAAAATGGATATCCAAATACACCCTGCTGTTGTCTGTCAAGGATAAAGGCAATTTTCCCCACTGGAGGTTAGTAATGGAACCATATGGTTAATAGATTATTGAATCCAGTGTTAAAAGTATCTGAAAACTGGTTTTGTCTTGATAAGGAGCAATTGAGTAGGAAGGAACTTTGACATCCAATATCCTCTAATTATAGCATGTATGAAAGAAACTTAAAAACTACAACTAGTCAGGTGTGGTATCGCATCCCTATAATCCCACCAGTTTGGGAGGCAGGAGGATCACAAATGCAAAGCCAGCCTCAGTAACTTAGCGAGGCCCTAAGCAACTTAGCCAGACCCTGTCTCAAAATAAAATATAAAAAAGGGCTGGGGATATCACTCAGTGGTTAAGTGTCCCTGGGTTCAGTCCTTGTCCAAAAAAAAAAAAAAACAGAACTAGTTTTCTCATCCTGAATGATCATGTGCACCATGCACATTTCAAAGGATAACAGAACAAAAGTTCTCTGATAGAAACTTCTAGAGTTTTCAGTTGATTCCTACTAAAATTATTAGATAAAATTCAATAAATAGTTCCCCTCACCCATGGTTTAAAGGTTTGCAAGATCTTCTAGACTGGCAAGGTTATGACAGAGATGAGGAGCGACAGTTTGGAGAGAGGAGGAGAGTGGAAAGAGAGAAAGGCAAATATAGACGTCAAGGATGCTGCTCAGGAGCTGACTGATAGGGTTCCAGTACCAGCTTCTTCATTTACTGGCTATAAGGGCCTTGAAACCTTCCTCTTAAAAGGAACACTTCCACACTACTGGTGGGATTTTAAATTATGGAAATCAATAGGGAGGTTCCTCAAAAGACTAGGCATGGAACCACCATATGGCCCAGCTGTACCACTCCTCAGTATTTACCCTAGAATTAAATACATTTATAAGACAGTGATACATGCATACACCTATGTTTAAAGCAGCACAATTCACAATAGCCAAACTATGGAACCAGCCTAGGTGTTCATAAACAGATTAACTGATAAAGAAAATGGGGTATATATTCACAATAGAGTTTTATGCAGCCATAAGAAAAATTAAATTATGTGCTTTGCGGGAAAAGAGAGAGAACTTGAGACCATTCTGTTAAGCAAAATAAGCCAAATTCAGAAGATAGAGGGTCATATGTTTTCTCTCATATGTGAAAACTAGAGAGGAAAAAGGAAAGGAAAGTTGTGGGGGGATCTCATGAAAATTGAAAGGACATTCATAGAATAGAAAAAAGGAACTCTGGGAGGGAGGAGAGAAGGGAAAGGGAAAATACTGGGAAAGGATATTGGCCAAATATCAAGTGCATGTACAAATATGTAACAACAAAGCTCACTATTACATACAACTATAATATACCTGAAAGGGGGGGGGGGCGGATTTCCTCTTAGCAATCCAAACTTCCTTCCTTATCAGCAAAATGGAGATGATAATCAACATACCTTCTAGGGTCATTGTACATAAACATTCAACAACCCTTCTTCATGCACAGACATGGCATGGCATACCATAAATACCCTACAAATGTGAGCTACTGACATTATGATTGAAATGCAAAAAGTCAAACTTCAGCTTTTTTTCTATAAGTACAGTAGACCTGGTACTATATAGACCAGAATTTCCTATCAAGGCAGAGTGAGGGTGGGAGTTAAGTCCTGTGTCAGGCTGTCATGATGAAGGCTGTGGGTGTCCCCCATGCTCAACCCAGGGCATCCGCTTCAACTTGAGGAAGATGCCATAAACTCACACTCTATAGTAAATTAAACACAACCCAGGCTTTGGTTAGGAACCCAGTGGGAGCTGATCAAGGTGAGCCTGAAAACATTCCTGGGGTTTAATCTTACATTCTCTTCTCTGTGACCTTGGGCAAGTCAATTTATATTTCTGAACCTCAAATTTGTAAGCTGTACAATGGAAGGTAATGTTTTCCTTATGAAATGTTAGCAGCATGGAATTAAATACCTCTCTGGGACAAAGCAAATGCTCAGCCAATGACAGGTTTTGTTTTTACTAGAAAGTGAACAAGATGGAAGGATTAGGATACTTAGGGAGGAGACATTAGCAAGGCGAATTAACATTAGTTGATGTGATAATATTTACTAAACATGGCTAGCTCCTTCACCCTCTCTTGGGGCATCTTCACAACAGATCTGTGGAAAGACGTTTATCACTCTCCCTTTACAGATCATCAAGTCAATGCACAGAGGCATAAACTGGTTTTTCCCAAGGTCACACAGCTAGTAAGTCTAAGAGGTAGCAGTTTGTTTGAATCCACAAATCAATGAAATAAATAAATTTAAATCTTTAAAGTGTTGCTTTCTTTTTATAGCGCACTTATTTTGATGGACTCAACTATCATAAAAGTTAAATTGATTATGTATGAAAGGCGATCTGTGAATTCACTTCTAAGAAACAGTGAGAGTGACTCTTCTTGCTCCATGCAGGCAAATCCTTCTTAAAGGATATATGCAAATGAAGTACAGAATTAGAAAGCCTTATTTATACTCCAGAGCAAGGGAAGTAGCTTAATGGCATAGCTATAAAGAAAGCTATGTGTTGCATAGGGAAGGTAGAGAAGACAGTGGAAAAAATTTAAATGTGAAGAAAGTGAGTCAAAATTCTTACTTGAAATTCTGTAAAGACTAAGTGCTACTAAAAAACAATGCATGAGAGTGTGAAACTCTAATAGTATTAACAGTGATATAATTAAACAATAAATGAGATTGCACTTCAATGCTAGTTAAATAAGAAAAACATTTTGAAAATATAATGCCCCAAACTGGTGAATATGCATTTGCAATCTGGTCCTTCCTACATTTCCCTGGGCAATCTAAAATGAAAAGTCATCTGGAGATACATGGGAGACTCTAGAAATATCCACATTCTTTATTTCAGTAATTCTCCTTCATATAACCCATTCCTAGAAAATCATGCAAAATAGGAAGGAAAAATGAAGATGTTCTTTGAAGGATTCTTTGAATGACCACTCTTAAAACATACTCAGCCCACAGCTGAGGAATAGTTAAATTAACTAGGATACTTCTATTTGCTTAGAATTTTATATAAGTTTATGACAAATATATTTTTTAAAAAATATACATGGAAGAATGAAGTACTGATACCTGGTACAACACAAATGAATTTTGTCAGCCTGCTAAGGGAAAGACAGCAGACGAAAAAAAGCCAGATACTGCATGATTCCATTTATATGAAATATTTGGAATAGGCACATCCTTGGACACAGGAGTAAATTAGTGATTGCCTAGGACTAGGTGGGTGAGATGGGGCTGGGGAAGAAAAGTGACTGCTGGTGGGTACACAGCTCCTTTGAGGGGATGATAAAAGTTTCCTAAGGAAGATCAGGATGATGCTAGCACAACTCCAGGAATATACCAAAAACAATTTAACAGACCACTCTGAATGCTGAATTGAATCTCAATTAAGTCTTAACAATGTTTTTTTTTTTTAATGTAAATTATGTACTGTAAAAGTAAGTTGCACAAATACATGCAAAGCAGACTAGAAGTCAACATAACCAAATGCTAACAGTAGTTCAGTTGAGAAAGTGAACTTGTGAGTGAAAATTAGCCTTCTATTATCATTGAAAACTTTTTTCAGTGATTAGATTTCTTTCACTATGAAAAGTGTTAGATATACTTAATAAATAGTAAAATCATTCCCCTTTACAACTATGTCTTTCCTCCATCAAATCCAGTCTCCTTTTTTTTTTTTTTCTCCACCTTGAACAATCAAGAGTTAAATATGTTACAGGCTGGCTGACCTCACAGCCCCTTCTTGCCATTTGGTACAATTCTGTAAATGGAAAAGACAACCATATGGACTGAGTATTGCTCAGTGCCTGCCTAGCATGTGTGAGGTCCTGGATACCATCCCCAGCACTGGAAAACAAACAAACAAAATAACAACAAGCAATAAATAAATAAATAAATATCCACCATATTAATGGGTTTAACCACAAAGGGGAAAAAAATCTACACTTTAAAATTTCTGGCATATTGAATATACATCTGTTCTCATTTTTAGGAAGTGATAGAAGCAATCGCAGAGTGTGCATTTAAGACCTCACCTTTTCCAATTCTTCTATCATTTGAGAACCACGTGGATTCGTAAGTATTCAGAACTTTCAGTGAGGAGTCTTTTCCCCAAGTCTTTATTTAACAATCTGGTAATTGTTCATCAGATTTAAGATTGTTTGACATTATTTCTGGGCATGTTATTTCAGCATCTGTAGTCTCAGCAGCCTGGGAGGCTAAGGCAGGAGGATCACAAGTTCAAAGTCAGCCTTAGCAACTTATCAAGGCCCTAAGCAACTTAGCAAGACCCTGTCTCAAATAAAAAATAAAAAAGGGCTGGGGATGTGGCAATGTGTCAAAGTGGTTAAGCACTGTTGGATTTAATCCCTGTTTCCCCCCACAAAAAAAAAAAAAGATTGTTTTACATTAATGGTGTTCAATCATTTTATCATACTATATAATAAGTGGCATGTTTTCATTCATGTATGATAAAACTTATTCATTTAAATCTCATCAGCATTAAAACTTCATTGGACTTACGCCATAATATGATTTTTAATTAAGGACTTCTGTTTAAAAAAAAATAGAACATTTTCTTATTCAATACATATCTTCTTTATAGATCTGGAATGCAATGGGCCACTTTTAGAACCCTCCTTCATCAGCACCTTCTGTTGCATGCAGATTCATAGGCAGTTTTGCCACCTTAAAATGACCAGTTATCTACCTGCAGCTGGTGGAAGGAAAACTGCAAATTCTATTCTGCCACTTTGTAGTTATACAGAGCTCAGCCTGGCAAATGCTCCATCCTTCTTCTTCCTGTTGATTTTCCCATTTGTTAGTATTTGTAAACATTTTCCTACTTCAAAATAATCTGCACTTATTACTGAGCTACTCAAAGTAAAGGTCATTTTTACCTGACTCTTTATTTCCTTCCCTCCTTCCCTCTCTTCCTTCTTACCTTCCTTCCTTCTTCCTCCCTCCCTCCCTCCCTCCTTTCTTTCTTTCTTTCTTTCTTTCTTTCTGCTGGGAATTCCACTCAGGGTTTAATGAATGCTAGGCAAGTGTTCTGCTACTGGGATATACACCTAGTTTTTTATTAATTTTAGTTTGAGATGGACTCTTGCTAAGTTGCCCAGGCTAGCCTTGAACGTGACAGTCTTCCTTCCTCAGCCTCCTGAGTAGGTGGGTTTATGTGGGTTTTTAAGTGTACACCACCACATCTGGCCTATTTTATATTCATTTATCACAAAGTATTAGAGTAAGAGATATTTATATGTAAGATGTGCATATTAATTTATCATACAGTTATTCACTTTAAATGGCCTTACAAGAAAACACTGTTCTCTGGGATTGGGGTTTTAGCTCAGTGGAAGAGAATTTGCCTAGCATGCACAAGGCCTTGGGATTCATCCCCAGCACCAAAAAAATAAATAAATAAAAAGAGGTTATTTTCTATCTTGAAATTTTGGAACTTAAATTACCATGCATAGAACCAATTCAATTTCTGAAGAACACACAGTGGAGCCACCATTGCTCAAAAGACCATTTGTGAAGCCCTCCTGTTCGTCTCAAGGACTCATGCCAGATTTCTCAATCCAAAGCCAACAGGATCTATCTAATTGTGCTCACTGATTCTTTTTCTCCTTCTTTCAATCAAGAGTCTTTCCCAGGTCACTGATTTTCTTTGTCCATCTTATTTACAACATGGGCTTGCATTTGCTAATTCTGCAACAATTCACTGAACCTTAAAGAAGCAATTTGGTCATCATCAGATTTCTAAATAATTAAATGTGAACATTCATTAACATATACATATAGAGAAGCCTTATTCTGACATAACCAATCTTATAAGGGTCTGTTCTTCTATTGCCCTCAGTAAATCCACATTACATCCATTGGTCCTTAATTCTGCTTCATTATCAGACATTGTCCAATGAATGCTGTAATCATTTGGCACATAGTTCTTCTAATACTCCTGAGGGTCAGTTGAAGAAAATGGAATTTATTCTGTCCCATTGCTGTTTCTCAGGGGCACCTCTTTGGTGGCTGCATCTAATAGCTGCTTGGTGGTGACAGCTCTGACTTGCCTGTGACTTTGCTGGAGCTCTTCCTTGTCTCTGCCCATCCATTTGCTTTTTGGTTCCCACAACACTTTGCCACTTTTCTTTCAGGCACAGTAGTCACCAGACTGGTTGATGTGTGGAGATTGTGTGCACGTGCTTTGTTTTGTCTACTTTTGAGAAAAAGCATTCAGTGTGCTTATTTTCTTAAATATTTCTATTTAAACTAGACAAAATGAAAGTCTATGGTTCTATTCTGGAGTATCATACCTGCTACACTGCACTCTCCCTTAATTAGCCAAAGAAGTACCAGCAACTACCATGACCATAAATATAACAACAGGTAGCATTTATTGAATGGGTATTTTGTGCCCAGGAACCTTGCAATTATTTTATGTGCCTGAGCTCATGCAACCCTCAACATGAACCCAGGTGCTCTTCACAGTAAATATGATGATTATTGTTAGTATATGGATGAAGAAACTAAATCCCAAAGCTGTCCAAGATTATGCAGCTAAAATATGACAGAGGTGGAATTCAAATTCAGTTGGCCTGGGCTAGAGAACTACAGCATTTCCTGCACCTGCACAGAAGCATCATGAGCTTCCAAAACATGGAATTAAAACAACCAGAGCATCTGCAAGACAACTGTCTATAAATGTTCATGCTTTTGTGGCTTATGAACTCCAACCACAGAATTTTTTTTTTCTTTTTAGCACTGGGTATTAAACCCAGAGGTGCTTTACTAGTGAACTCCAGCCCCAGCCTGCTTTTTTAATTTTTTTGTTTTGAGACAGGTTCTCACTAAGTTGCGTAGGGCCTTGCTAAGTTCCGGAGGCTGGCCTTGAACTTGGGATTCTCCTGCCTCAGCACCCTCCCTCACGTTGCTGGGATTCTAACTGTGCATCACCATGTCTGGGCCACAGGGTGTGTTGTTTGTTTGTTTGTTTGTTTGCAATCTTATGCACTAATCATACAGAGATCCAAAACTGGGCGTGGAAACTCCCTACCTTGTGAACAAAAGCAAAGTCTGTGGCTGCATAATACTGTCCTTTCTGGGCAAATAAGTTTAGCTATTAAAAGTGTCATTAATAATTCAAATGTGACAAAAGAAAACAGGAAGACAGCCTTCCCAGGGTGCCAAGAGTGCTTCCCAAGCCATTAGAAAATCTAATGGCAATGAAATACAGAGAGACTGACTCCCATTGTGGGAAGATGTTTGCTACACATTTCCTCTGTCCTTCAGCTTCACATGAAAATCCTTTAGCCATAAATCTTTCCTGGGAGGGGTATCACATGGCCCAAGAAGGCTGATGGACATCCCCTCCCTGGGTAGAGCCCTATCCTTGACTTGTGGGTCAACTCACTTGGTTCTGGACCTGTGGCAGGTCTCATTCCTTAAGTCCCAGCACCGTTTCCTTCTCACTAAGCCTAAATGTTACCTCAGAATCCTTCTCCACCCAGTGACCCAGGAGCACACCCTCAAAACATTTGAAACCTATTTGCCATTTCTGGTGAACCATTTTATCCTCTGGTGCCAGATTCGGAGATCCTGTTCCTGCTGATTTGGCCCACAGCCCAAAACAAACTCGTACTAGGGGGAAAATGGAACAAATCCACAGCATTTTATGGTTTCTCTCTAAGTATTTGAAATCCTGTATCCATAGACAACAAAAGAGACTCTGCCACTAACTGCTGTCCACTTAGTCACCTGCTACCTCAGGCTTCCATAGAGAACTTTCTCAAATGCAGGTTCCTAAAGGGCTCTCCCACTCCCAAATTAGAATTTGTAGAGAAGACTTGAAAATCTTTACAAAAAAGTAAACAACAATAACAACAAAAAGCCCTAGTTGACCCTGATGGCCCACTTCATTTGTGAACTAGCACTTTTACAAAATGAATCCTGTATTGAATTCAAATGAAGCAATCTCTAGCCCTGGTTCAGCTACAGACAACTATGAGATTTTGGACAAGGTTCTTTATTTCCATGGACTACAGATTCCTTATCTATAGAGAAGGAGGTCAGTGTAGTTCAGTTTGGGGGATTTAACCCCATGAGTTGGTATGCATTCTTATCAGAAACTGACTCTTATGCCAGACTTAAAATTATCTATCTCTCTCTCTATGTTCACAGTGCTGGGGATTGAACTCAGGGACTCTAACACGGAGCTATATCCCAGTGCTTTTGAGACAGAGTCTCACTAAATTGCCTGCAGTGGCCTCAAACTTGTAATCTTCTTATATCAACCTCCTGAGTAGCTGGGATCATAGGTGTGCACCACTGCACCTGACTGGGTATTTTAATATCTTTAGAAATATCTGTTTCAACCTGAAGCTCAAAATGTATTTATGAATTTTTCTCTCTCACTTTATTTCTACAGTAGCTGATATTGATGCTCTAAAATTTTCAGGATTTTTTTTTCTAATTGCAATTTTAATGCCTTTTATTTCTGCAGTGCCTCCTGTAATTAAAGTAGGTTTGTTTTCCTCTCATTTTTTGTATTCGGTTTTCCCTGTACTCTGATTGAGTCAGGTGAGCATGTGTGTTTATTGAGAATATGAATAGCCTGATTACTAAGTAGCACAATTCATTTTTTTTTCTTGGACAACTACATTTTACTTTCTCCATCTTAGACACAGATCCTTGTTTTTCAAAGTATCTGCATCCAAGGGGAACTTCTTAGAAATGCAGCAATTCTGGCCCCATCCTGGGTTCTATTTCAGAATTTTACTTCAACTGGACCCCAAGTGATTTGGACAAAGTGCTAGAGGGAGGATCTAAATGTTGTATGTCCATAACCACCTGCATCAGAATTACCTGCAGGCTTGCTTCAAAGGCAGATTCCAGGACTTCACTGCCAACTCCATGAATCAGTGAACTGGGACTTGGCTCCATCACCTGCAGTGTTAATGACTCAGGTGTTTCTTTAGTTGAATAAGAATCATGGCTTCAGCACCATCCTTCTTGGAGACTACCTAACAGAGCACACCTGTTTAGGGACACCTGAATCACCTCCCTGAAATCCCTCTACTGGTAAGAATATGGTTTCCCAGAAATCCCCAAAGCAGGAGGATATCAGGGTAAAACTCTTCCTTTTTGTTCCTGGTCACTAATCAAAGAGAACTCAGAACTCCCACAATCTACCACTTAAGAAGAAATGTCACCTACTGCAGCACCTGGTGACTAATATTAATCTATCAGATTAATTTAAAGTTTGAACATGCATCAGAAGCATGAAGAGGACTTGTGAAAATGTGGAACCTTTACTTTTGACTCTGTATCTGCATTTTTAACAAGTGATGTTGATGCTGCTGTCCATGGACCACACTTGGTGTAGTAAAAGATCTATGATGTATAATAGGATCATTCTTTGACAGTTTCCTTAAGTGCAACCTGGTTGTTTGGACCCAGCACAGATGGACTTATTCTCAGCTGCAGCAGGGAGCTGGCTGACTTGGCGGAGGCCCTGTGTGAGTTATCACCGGGGCAAATAACATCCACCTGGGCCTACCCTTTCGAGATCAGCCGCTACTGCACCTGCTCCCAGCGGTCTCATCGACACAGTTTCTAAGAAGTTGTCCTTAAACCACCACCTCCAGAGCTTTTCAGGGTCACTTCTCTGATCAGCAGTGATTTCTTTCTGGCACTACTGAGGACTAGTGCCATCTACTCTGAGGACTGCGTCAGCCATACAGTAAAATCTCATAGAGACCAACAGAAGTCTGATGAGGAGTAAGAAGGCCTTTGTACATTTTCTGAATCTCTCCTCTGCTTCCCCCTGCAGTTTCAAGAAAGCAGTAACTTGGGAAGTTCATATTTAAACCCCAGATAACTCACCTGATCCCTAAAACACATGCTTGTTTTTTAAAAAAGAAAAAGAAAAAAAAACGGATATAATGAGAGCTTTCTCCTGTGGATTATTGCAATATTATTTCACTCCCCTCAGTGCTCCTTCCCAGAGGCGACAGTCCATGATCCAAGCTTCACATTCAGGAAACAGGGAATGAAAATGAGAGTCACATTCTGTAATTCATCTGAACTGTGGGAGAGCTGGCTTTTCATTACTGATGCTTATTCTCAGTACGATCCCTGTTCTTCTACAATGTATTTATCATTGCAGTGTGTAGCTATAACTATGGGAAATCAAGTTCTACGGCTTAGCTCAAAATCAGAGTCCATAAAACCCACCAGAATCAGATACCTTATAACGATATTTAACATTCCACAGAATGAAAAAACAAATATTTTTTTATTGCATTCAAAAAGGTCAAGGAAAGCAGGAGCTCCGAAGGCATAGGGCTGTTCCCTGCTATCAATGTGTTTACGAGGGCTGGAGGCACAGTGTGTCTAGTCTAGCTGGCAGGCACTGCCTTCCAGAAGTGGGATCATCTTACATGTGCCCTGCTCTTGCAGCATTTCAAAGGCATTTGCATCCATTACTTCATTTCATCTTCTCAGCATCCTTTGTCCCTTTCCAAGAGCAGTGGTGATCCTCCTCGTTTTATAGATCCAAAGCGGTTCAGGAGCCTGGAGCTCCAAGAAGCCACAGCTGCTCCAGCCTTTTCCCATCAGATCCCATTTGCAGGCAGCACTCTCAGGCTTACCCTCCCTTGCTTCCCTCTTATGCACATCAGAGATGCAGAGAAGGCACCTGTCCCCAAGATGCCTGCTGCTTTTCTCTTTCCTCTAGGACCCCCCTCCACATGTCTCCTGTCTGCTGCTTTCTCTGATAAATTTGAGATTCACTTTCCTTCGATGCCTCTCTGTGCCCCTCCCTCTCTTCCTCAGTTTTCTTTCCTCCCCTGCCTCCTCATAAACACTCCTTTGAAACTCTCTGTAGGTCTGATCAATTTCACCCAGGAATTCACATGGAGCTGTGGAAAAGTTCACTCTCCAAGTGCCTTGAATTAACATAGAACTGGGGAATGAAATAAGAGGGATGATGGAGTCTCTAACTCTGGAACCTTTAAGGCTCTTGTGACAGGCAGATGACCTGCTGTCCGCCCTGTCCCTGTCTATGCAGGTCAGCCTTTAAAATAGGCTCACCCAGCCCATACCTTTACTGTCCGTGGGGTGTGCATGTAGTATTTAAATTCACCTAAGGAAGGATGGGGATTTAAAATGATAAAACTTTATCCTGAACGGTGGGCTCAGGGAATCGCCACTTTTGGTAATTAATAACACAAAGTCGCCCTGTTCAGGCTCCTGTAAGAAGCTTCCCTGCTTGCTTTTTTTTCTTTCTTGTTCTCCCTTAGCCCAAAGCAGCAAGCCAAGATGGCGGAGTACTGCCGACTAATCTTTGGTGATGCCCTTCTCATGGAGCCACTGGAAAAATACCCAGTAAGCAGGTTTGGTGTTTGCCCTTGAAGATAGGCATGCATTCTACCATGGGGGTTGGAGGGAGACTTACTTCCTTTCCATATTGATAATGAACTCTCTAACCAGGAGGACGCTGGCGATGGGCCCAGGGAAGGTGGAAATGTGTCTGTCTCCTCCTCTTCCCACAGTGCTTTCCTTCCCTCACTGCCTGATGTGCCTCAATTAGGAGGGCAGAACCCCCAGCAGTTACAATCGGCCCACAGAGAAAGGCCAAGAGGACAGGGCTCTGCTTACCTCCCAGGGAGGCTTCTCACACCCCTTTGAGATAGCAAAATGGGACATTGGGAGTGGCACGATGACCTGTCTCATAGCTGCTGCCCACTCTTTCCATGTACCTTTGAGGCAGAACTCAGGTCTGCTGTTGCTGTGGTCCTATCCCTGTTTGGAGAAAGAAAGCAGCAGAAATAGCCTAAAGTAGCCTCTTCCCTTTTGGATCCTTGAACCCAGTCCCCAAATATCCTTAAGTGAGTTCATCTCAGTCCCCAGACTCATTCTAAACAAAGAATAGAGGACTAGCTTAGAGGAGTTCAATAGACTTTCTAAAAATAACCCATCCTGTGGCTTGCACACGTGCTCTCTGATATAATATCTAATAAACCTCTCATGGGAAATTGATTTTCCCATTAGATGTGCAAACTTGAAATTGTAGAATAAGATTTGCAAGGATGATAGCTAGAATCTCATGGCTGGAAGGAAATCTGAAACCACATAGTCAGCCTCCACTGATGCCGAGAAGATGTGTGGCTACCCTAGCTATTTCCAGGAGGAGAATTTGGCTGTTTAAAGCTGCATCTGAAAAATTGATTGCACAGTCTCGCTTGGAAGCTCTTGTCTGACTTTACCAAGTCTTCCTGCTAGAGGCATGGCTTCCCTTTGAAAATTCAGAACAGTGCCTTATCTGTCCTAAATCAAGATGGTTGGATTCATTTACTTCACCAGAAAACTCATGCAAGTTCAGGTTTAAGACTTAAATCTACCAATACATGGCTGAGATCTTATTTATGTATATTTTGTTGTGTGAAAAAGAAGAGTACAGCAATTTAAATATATCTTTAATGTAAAAAAAGAGCTATGAACCAGCACCCTACAGGACACACAATACAGTTTAATGAGTCACATCCAAGGTAGTAAAGAATAATCTAAATGCTCTGGGTATCCAGAACTGTGCTGGAATTTTGGAGAGGATATCTGAAAGAGAGGGGCAGTATTTTTAAAGATTTTGCTTTTCCTTTGTTAGCTGGAATCCGGAGTTCCTCTTCCCAGCCCTATGGATTTAATGTATAAAATCTTGGTGAAAAACAAGAAGAAGTCACACAAGTCATCAGAAGGAAGTGGCAAGAAGAAGCTCTCTGAACAAGTGTCCAACACATACAGTGATTCCTCTAGCGTGTTCGAGCCCTCATCTCCCGGAGCAGGTGAGTGGCCGTGGGCTCCTATGGTGTATGGTTTGAGAATTGCCACTCTGAAATTCATTTACAGGGAAGTTCAGCATTGCTCTGGGCACAGTATTAAACTGCACTGGTTTTCTGTTGCCTTTAGAAACTCGATGATTTAAATGCACACAAATATTTTATCCTTCTGTTCTCCAGATTCAAAAGTCTTGCAAGGATCTCACGGGCTTAAATCAAGGTGTCCACAGGGCTGTGCTCCTCTATGGAAGGTCTAGGGATGTCAGGAGCAGTCTCTACAGACTCAGTCTGAAGCATAGTTAGATTCAGCCAAATCTATTTTACTGATGCTCATCACACTTCAGACACACATCCTAATTCTAAGTCCTAAATGAGTCTACACCTAAGGGTTCCAGATGCTCACCTGTGATGTGTCTTAAGTTCAGAACTCTATCCAGGCTGGAGGAGTCTGGCGCAGGGGGGAGAACAGTGACAGAGGTCTCAGTCTGTCTATCTGAGTCCTGTTAGTCTTGCCATGCCCTCGAAGACTGGGCCTTTAAATCCTAGTTCAGTTGTGCTTGCAGCTGATAACTGGATGAGCTCTGGGGTCTACGCCCGGGTTTAGACTCTTACATCACTATCTTAAGTCTATCTAAGTTCTGCAGTTTATGTAAGTTTTGCAGTTTACATTACATCATGGACATGATGCTTACAGTCTTTATCTAACTAATTAATATACTCCACAGTCAATAATCCTATAACATTTTCTGGTACTCGTTATCAAAGGAAGAATTTGTTTCTTTGCTTTTCCACCTCCTAGCGGCCTCCCACATTTACTGACTCAAAGCCCCCTCCCCTAGCCTCAAAGAGAGCAATGTTCCATCTCCTCTGTAGTCACCGGTCCCTACGGCCACTGCTGGGAAGTGTCCTCTGCTTTTAAAGAGTCATGTCAATATGTCAGATCCACCCAGAAAATCCCAGGATAATCCCCCCATCCTTTCATTTAACTCATCTGCAAAGTCCCCTTTTTTTCTGCCAAGTTAGTGTATTAGCAGGATAAGGCATTCTTTGGGAGAACATTATTCCAGCTTCCACATTAGCCAGGTCATCTTTGTTGTGACCACATGATAAGCTTCTTAAGGGACACATTAACACAGGACTGTAGATGAGATACTGAGCAAAGACATTCTCAATGATGAGCCACTGAAGCCTCCTGATGTCTCAATCTTCCATGTCTTACAGAGGCTTTCTGAAAATGTGAAATGGCAAAATTGCTTACATTACCTATCAAAGCTACTAAGCCATGCCTATTATCATTCCTTTTCCTTTTAAATTTAGGTTGAAATGAATTTTTTTTTTTTTTTTTTTTTGTCGTCGATGAGGAAAGAATTGGAAGTGGTTGCTTGTTTCTTTGGGATGATTTGTCATTTAGTCTACTTTATTTTCCAAGTTCAATCAGTCTCAATCATCCTACAGTGCATTATAAAGACCTTCCAGGTTGGAGGGTGATGAATAGAGAAAACTTGAAACTTGCTTTAGAAAGTTCTTTAGCTAAAAGTTTAACATGCTGAGTGAGGCTCAGCAGTAGAGTCCTTGCTCAGCGTGTACAGAAGATCCTGGGCTCCGTCCCCAGAATGGCCCTACCCCCTTAAAAATAAAAAAGAAAGAAAGAAAGAGAGAAAGAAAGAAAAAAGAAACAAAGAAAGAAAGAAAAGTTTAACATTGGTACCATTACACTGAAAAATTATTTATTATATCTACAAAAGATGAACATACACATTACCACTTACCCCAGGCTCCAAGATTTCTAGATAAACACCTGACAGAAATGCATATTTATGTTTACCAAGAGGCATGTGCTAGAATTAGTTAACAGTAGCATGATAAAAAAAAAAAAAATAGCAAAACACTGAAAACCAACCAAATGCCCATCAACAAATTAATAAATCATACTGTAGCCACACAAAAGAATTGTATGCAGCCATGAGAATGATCTATGGCTATATATAAAATATGATGTTATAAACATATGTTGAGCAAAAAAAGTCAAAGACAAGATCATATTCACTATAGGATTCCATCTATGCAAAGGACAAACACAGGCAAAACTAATCTGGGCTGTTAGAAGCTAGGGTAATGGTAACCCTTGGAAAAAAAGTTGCTGGAAGTGAGCCCAGGCGGCCTCTGGAGGCTGGGTGGTATTTTCTTGGTCTGGATACTTGTTACTCAGACATCTTTATTTGGTGAAAATTCATTGCACTGCACACATACAGTATGGGCACTTTTCTATGTTCCTATCACACATTAATTAAGAGATTAGAAAACAATGTGAACATTAAAATATCAACTCCAGGGCAATCAAGGAGGAAAAAAAAGGTTGGTCAAGACTCTGACTTATCTTTTCTCATATTTTCCTGTCTTAATTGCCAATGCCTTGTATTGTTTAGATGAATATCCTTATCAGCCGACATGATATAATTCTTTGAAAGGGTTTTTGTTTTGGAGCTCTTGCATGTGTGTTTCAAACATTATTGCACAATTCTGATTTGTTTTACAAAAATAACCTTTATTCTCAATAAAAATGTTCTTTTTGAAGTTTTGAAATGATTGTCTTTAGAGGCTGCCTATTTCCTAAAATACCTTTGTCTCTTGAATGCTAGCAAGCAAGCTGTGTCTTCCTCTGCATGTGGGTGCTTAGTTTTTTTTTTTTTTTTTAAACCATCTGCATTTCCTACTACCAGTTCTCTCTCCTCCTCTTATTAACTAGATGCATTACACAAGTAACGATTTTTACAGGCCGTGAACATTATTGCTTAATACAGAGTAAGAGCAGCAATCTGTTAGTAATTCGGTAGATTTCCTAAGCTAGTCCCTGGTCTGTTGTGCAATCATTATTTATTTCAATGGAAATTTTTGGACATGTTAATAGGTAGGTAGGCCCCTGCATAAAAGACTACTGCTAATTTGCCATTTGGTTTGTAGATGTTCAGAGTATTGGGAACTCAAGTTACTTGAAAAACATGAAATAGATCTTATTTCAAGACTAATTTACTTATCACAGACTGTGTTAGCCAGAGCACTTTTAGGAGTCTGCCCTCTGCCAGGAAACTTGTCTTAGAGAACTAAGATCAATATAGTTTAATAAGATTCCTCTGAGGCCTCTCCAAAGACTTATCAGGGAACCCCATAAATACGTACAATTGCTATGTATCAATTTAAAACATAAATACAAGTAAATAAGTTTTAAAAACTTGTGAAGGAAAAACCAAGTCCTTTCTCTTATAGAAGAGAGAAACAAATTATTTCCCACAGAAACAAAAGAATGACCTGATTGGGTACTTGCAGTGACTGGTGTATTATTGTGTCCCATGAAACATTTTGTAAAAGATTCTGCCAAACATCTTTTCAGTTTGCTTGATTAAAAGAATCCCCTCTCTAATTAAAAAAAAAAAAGTAGTAATAAGAACAAGTTGGGGGCCAAACTTGAATATAAAAAAACATTTAAATGGTAATCTCCTAAAAGAACCTGTTTCTAATATAAAAGGATACATTTTCTTTGCAAAGTGTAATCAATTCACCTTATTAACACAATATTGGCGTCATAAAGTGGTTTTATAAGGCTTTAAGAATTAAGCCATAAATAACCCTTGTTGGTACCAGAAGTCTTTCCCTTTTACAGATATTTAATGAATACTTTCCTCACTGCTATCTTCAGTAATTGATTGAAATTCCTCAACTAAGGGAAAAATTTATGAGCTTTTTGGAGGTCACTGCTGTGGGCATTGTGGCATTTACATAGATTGAGTAGGGCCCGTAACTTTCAAAAGGCTGGAGTAGGAAAGGTACTTGGCAATGCAGGTTGCCCCATTATTGAGCTCATACTGCCATCTACTGACATAATTTTGCCATTGCATTCTGTGAGCTCTAAAAGAAGTAGTTGAATGGATTTAGAACTATACCTTCTTGACTTTTAACTTAGAAATATTTTTACACAAATGATATTACTGAGCATGACTGAATCCAGTAGATATAGAATAATGTCATGTTTCAAACAAGTATGCATATTTTACCTTGAAAAAGACTTTTAAATCTTCAGGGGGGCAAATACACTGACATGACCTTTTATATTAGCTAAATATGACATTGAATTAGGTCTGGATTTGACTTTCAATCAGAATGATTTTGTAGTGTTCACCAATTTTATCCTGCCCTTTGAAACAGAACGTCACCATTTTCTAAGATATATGCGTTTTTTCTATGAAAATACAGCTATTAGAGAAGCTTTGCAGACAAATTCTAGAGTGTGGTGGGTACTTTTTGGTTTTCATGTGTGCTACCGTCACCCCACAGTTCCTGCCCTGGTTCATAAATCCTTCTTTGCCATCTGTGAGGTCCCCTGCATCCTTGGAGAAGGTTGACACAAGGTCACTAAACCATGTACTGGTCAAACCTTCCATCAAAGGCTTAGAAAAGTAGAGACAAATAAAAAGGGGATAATTTATCTATATTAGGGTCATAGAGTCTAACATCCCTGAGAGAGAATGTATACCCCAAAATAGGAAACATGTGTTTAAGAAGGAAAACTGTATATGATGCCATATTTAAAAAAGAAAAAAATGTTGAGATTCAATTTTTATAGAGCTTGGAAATTTAAAGGGTATTTTATTCCCAAATAAAATTTAGAGAAAAAAATCTATATTCAAAATGTCAGGATAATTCTCTGTAACTAATAAAATTTAAATTCCTAAAATAATAATGATTAACAACAACAACAATAACAACAACAAAAATAAAAAGAAACCAAGAAGCCAATTTCCAAGGAAGCCCTCTAATCAATTTTTGTTAGTACATTTGTTGACAAGTGCTTTGAACTTGCGAATGTTGACGTCACGATCTGTTATTAAAATTTGACAGGGGAAGCTGAGACCGAAAGTGATGATGATGACGATGATGATGACTGTAAAAAATCTTCAATGGATGAGGTGGGTAAAGACTGGGTTCTCCAGAGTAGGGACGAAGAGCATAAGAAGAAGATTAACATTAAACAGGGATGAGAGGTGGGAGGGAAAGGGAGAGAGAAGGGAAATTGCATGGAAATGGAAGGAGACCCTCAGGGTTATACAAAATTACATACAAGAGGAAGTGAGGGGAAAGGGAAAAAAATACAAGGGGGAGAAATGAATGACAGTAGAGGGGGTAGAGAGAGAAGAGGGGAGGGGAGGGGAGGGGAGGGAGGATAGTAGAGGATAGGAAAGGCAGCAGAATACAACAGACACTAGTATGGCAATATGTAAATCAATGGATGTGTAACTGATGTGATTCTGCAATCTGTATACGGGGTAAAAATGGGAGTTCATAACCCACTTGAATCAAAGTGTGAAATATGATATATCAAGAACTATGTAATGTTTTGAACAACCAACAATAAAAATTAAAAAAAAAAAAAAAAAAGACTGGGTTCTCCCACTTGGCAGGCCAGGTGTAGGCTCCTGGATATATTTCATAGTCACCTTCTGCCATCTAGTGGCAGAAAGAATAAATGCATGACATCCAACAGCCGGCTTAAATTTTTGAGGTTACTAAATGTGTTGTCAAACTGTTCCAAGTCCAGAGAAGTTATGGGGCTTGGAGGAATATTCAGAAATGTAGCATTAATTTCATTGTGGTGATTTTGGAACCACTAGAGATATCTGTTGATATAAGCTTAAACATCCCAAGTAACATCATCAGCTCAGAAATATTAATTACATCGATCCTAGAGGCAATTCAGAGACAGATCAATTAGAATGTTAGAATTTTGTTATGACATAAGCTTTGGGAAAAAGGTCTGCAGTGAATCTTCTTTAAGATGTGTTAGAGGGTCTCTGTCTTAGTAGTTGCATCTTTAGAGTTTATTTAAAAATAAATAACAAGTAATTGTTCTTACTTGGTGTTCTTTCTCTTATAATAATTTCCATTAATAAAATCTAATATTTTTTTTGAGACAGATCTCACTATGTTGCCCAAGCTGTTCCCAAACTTGTGGGCTCTAATGTTCATCCCATGCATCACCACCCCCACCCCCAGCTTAGTCTAAATATCTGCTTTGTTATGTTACCCAACAAAATTTCAACTTAATTTTTGAGAGGAACTGTTACAATGCCCGGTAAAATATATCTGCCTGAAAATAATTTAAATTGTGTATTTATCTTTTTCAGTACTTCTGAATCATTTAAAAACTGTGCATTTGCAAATGAATATTGCCCAATGAACATTTAACCTAAATGTTTCAACTGACCTTTTCAAAAGAAGCCTTGTCTCTCTACATTTTATCTTCTAGAAATAGGAGAAAATATTAGATCAGTTAATAGAGGCCTGTCTTGTGCTAATATTCCAATACTGATTTTCTTCTTTATTAAAATCTATATCAAAGAATGGACAATAGCCAATAATAGCTAAAGTAACATGATATTTTACTGTGTGCCAAGCTCTGTTCTGAGCTCGTTAACATAAATTAACTTGTTAATAATTACAAAAATCCTATGTACAATAGGGACTGGTTTTATCCTATTTTACAAATAAGTAAACTGAGGTACAGAGCAGTTGAGTAACTTGTCCAAGATGGAATAGCTTCATACTAGTGTTCTTGGGATTTAAAATCAACCATCTGGTCTTAGATCCTAAGCTATTAATTCTACACCATGCTATATTCCTTATCTATTAGGCACTTGGGGAACTAAGAAGGAGGGAGTCAGAAAGATTAATGAAGGAAAGCAGAAGCTGTTGGCCCACCCCGACTCACTTCCACAAGAAAGTATTTTTCATATTATTATTAACAATTTTAGTTCATCTGGGAGTCACTTACATAACATTTTTCTTACTGTACAGTGAGTTCTTGATTTACTCACCTTAGATACCATCTTCTATCAAAGGTGTCCTTGCTTTTCAAACTTTAATGTGCATTCACATCACCTTGTTTACCTGCACACTGTGATTCCCAAGACCCTCAGAGGAGGCTGAGATCCCACATCCCTCTGGGGAGATGCTGTTGCCCAGACCACAAGCCATCCAGCACAACAGGGCCTCCCCTCCCTCAGGCTGAGCATCCCTCCCTCATCTGAAAATCCAAAACCTGAAATGCTCCAAAAATCCAAAACTCTTTGAATGCAGGCATGATTCCACATGTATGAATGCAAAGGTGGAAGCTTCCACCCCACGAGACTTTATTTCACATGGAAAATTATTTATAATATTGAACAGGACTAAAGATGTAGCTGAGTTATGGGAGCATGCAAGAGGCCCTGGGTTTGATCCCAGCACTAAAAAAAAAAAAGAAAAGAAAAAAAATTAGCGTTAGGGTATGTGTATCCAGTGCATGTGAAACATAAATGAATTCCACGTTTAGAAATGGGTCGCCTCCCCAAGATCTCTTATTAAATATATGCAGTATAGCAAAATCCCCCCAAATCCAAAACGCGTCTGGACCCAGGCATATTGGATCAGGACTGCTCATTCTCCCTTGCCTTTTCTTTCTTCTATAATGAATTTTGACTGGCAAGAATTATTTTCGAAAGAGGAGGGATGACTTAATGCTGGTTTGAGTCACCTGACCATTTTCCTGAGAAAATAACCCTTGATTATATAATGCCAACTCTGGAATTGTTGCTTATTTCTCATTCCTGCTTTTTCTTCCAGGGGACTGCTGGGAGTGAAGCCATGGCCACGGAGGAGATGTCTAACCTGGTGAACTATATCCAGCCAGTCAAGTTTGAGTCATTTGAAATTTCAAAAAGTAAGTTTTTCCTGGATTATAATCCTTCCTGTAGCATAAAATGAATATATTTTAAACACGAGGTCACTAGATCAACAATGATGCCTTAACAGAGATCATCTGGGCTGGTGAAGATGTGACTATAAGCATGAATTGAGTATCTTTCTACCTTTCCATATACCGAAAACTGTGTGTGTGTTCATGCACGTGTGTGATATATATATATATAATAGTGTTAGGGTTGGAACCTAGGGACCCAGACATGCTAGGTAAGCACTCTATCACTGAGCTACAGCTAGAGCCCTGTGCATTTATATATATATATATATATATTTAAAAAAACTATTATGATACAGTATTCTATAATGTTCCCCTGAATATTTAACAGGGTTACAGTCCATACTTGGTTCTCCAAAAGCTGCTAGTTCAACAGGCAGCTTAATTGAGAGTTTTACCTTTGATTTTGGTTTGCAACAACACAGTGGGATCCATCCATTGTATAGGAGACAGTTTTGAATAAACTAGCTACCCACTCCCTAGGAGGGAAGTAGGAAGGACTTGAACAACTCTGGTAACTCAAAATAGAACCCATTCACTCAGATTCCCTCTGTCCAGCACAGTCTATATATTTAAAAGAATATAGAACTAACTTCACATCACTTTGTGTTTTCTCTTCTTCCAACTACACATCTGTAGTGAATGCAAAGAAAAAAAGTCATCTTTTTTTTTTCTAACTAGATAGAAAGCCCTTTTATGAAAATGCTCCTCGTATTTGCATAAAGACTCCATAAATTTCAGAGAACTCTTGGGCCTTGCTAGCTGCTTATATGGAACTGAAATTTTGCTTGAACACTGTAGCCCCTTAGAAAGGGCCGCTGTATAGATGTGTCAAAATCCAAGAGTCTTTTAACAAATTTATATTTGTATAATTTTTGCCCTGAGAGTCTTACTGCCATCTGGTGTCTAGAGATCTACACCAAAGATTTTGACTTTAATACAGTCTATACAGAGACATTATAACATTTTCTGATGCCATATAATTACTGATATTTTTTACAAGTTGTTAAATTTGAAGCATCCTAGCTATATTTATATGACTGCAACTTTCATTGGCTGCAAAATGAATTTTCCTAATTCATTAGTTAGGACCTTCTAATAAGGAGCTAGTGTGACATGGAGCAGATGCATTGAATTCTTCAGAACCAGCTAATGACAGCATCAGATGAACAAGACTCGTGCTTTTCTCCTTGTGTTTCATATCACTTCGTCACCTTGAAAGAAAAAGAATGGCAAACATAATTTACAAAGTACTGGTCATGTTGACTTGATTTTATTTAATAGCCATCCTTCAGATAATTAGCCTTATGGAACTAGATTTTATGATGGACCAAAATAAGAGAAGCCAAGATTTTCCTATGGATAAATTGGAAAAGTCAGGGGGATGGATAAGGAAGGAGACTGAATGTGACTTTGGAAGAAGAAAGAGGTTTTATTTTAAGAAGGGGTGTCAGAGAGGGAAAAGTCATCAAAAGTCACTCAGCTTTAAAAGCTTTGAGCCATATCACCACTCTTGTCTGAGTCCCGTATATAACCGTTGATTTGAGTTGGGTAGACAGTGGAGAAATTGACTCTCAAGTCTTTCTGAACTGAGATAACTTAGTTTTATTCCTCTCCATCAAACTGGAGCCTTGAATTTCACCTTGAACCTGTTTTCATAACTCTCTCGTGTTCAAGGATATTGAGATCTTCAGCACATTCACCTCTCTGGTCTTTGTTACCTAATCTGACAATAAGGCCAAAAGACTAGAAAATCTCCAAGGATCTTTCTGCTTTGAAATACCATAATTCTGATGTCACATTAGTAGTTCCAAGGTCAAGAGCAGGTGATATTGTGGGTCAGAATGAGACAGTCAGTGCTAACAGGAACCTTTCAATGGTATATTTTGGTATATTTTGTCATCGTCAACAATGGCCCCAAGGAGCCAGTCTGAATGAATTTAGAGCAAACGGTCAGGGTCACTGCTCTTTTGACCAAACACTTTTCATTGCCACCCTATACTCATCTAAAACTCATTCATGCCCTTAAATTGTACAACCATAATTGTATACCTCACCTAGTTCATAAAGAGAAAAGAGGACTGGCAAGACTCAACTTTTATTACTGGCAAATAGTTCACTGAAAAACATTGAATATGAAAGTTAGGTTGAGAATTCATGGCCTTCCACGTCACTGAACATTTACCTACCTCTTTAAGGATATTGTAATTTATAACATTGAATTTTATTTCTAACCTCCTTTTTTGTTGTTGAACTCAGAAAGAAACAAGAGTTTTGAAATGTCTTCCTTTGTGGAAACCAAAGGACTCGAACAACTTACGAAGTCTCCGGTGGAATTTGTGGAGTATCCTTGATTTGACGAATGTCTGCGGAATTAACACCACTCTGAGGTCATACGCTGTTTGTTTCTTTGCTCAAAGATGCATAAAATGGCTTATTTCATAACTTGGGAGTGAAATGGTCTCAGGGCTCATATACAATGCTGAGCAGGGTACCCTGGAAGATGTAGCAGAGAACTGGCTTTGGAGTAAGAGAAGCCCAGTTTACAAGGTTGCCACACAAGGTTGTGTGGCAATTTGGTGAATCCTGCTTTTCTTCATCTCTAGACAGAAATAATCTTCTAGCTTTATGAGTTGCTATTTGGATTAGCCTTTTCTAAAATGTTTATTTTAAGACAGGATCTTGCTAAGTGTCCAAGGCTGGCCTTGAACTTGTGATGCCTTCCTAGTTGCTGGGATTGAAGGCATGCTCCACTGCACCCAGCATCATACAATTTTTATCATTATCCATGAACCAAAATAAAAACTGGATTTTTAATCATTTTTGCATAAAGTCAATGCTAACAACTATCTCCAAGAACTCAATTTCATGAAGCAATTCCTAGAATAAAAGTTACCTTTATAACTCATCAAAGAGGAGGGGAAAGAAATGTAGACTCCACAAGTAAGGTCACACTATAAAAATCACTACCATTAGTATTCACTATTGACTTTGAAATAGATCTTTCATTATAGGTTTTTATCCCATTTTATTCTCACAAACATCCTGTGATGTAGGAATTTTAAGTCTGCTTTAGAGATGAGGAAACTACAACACTGAAAAGTGAAATAGCTTTCCCACCCAAGATCACAGTGCTAGCAGGTCCCTAAATTAAGATTCCAGCCCATTTTGCCTGGCTCACAACTTTAGCTAACCTCCACCCCACTGGGTCATTGGAACTAGTCAGTTGTGTTTTCAAGATAGTGTATTGTTTAACAACTACACAGTTCTCAGCACGGAAACTGAACCACAATATTAAGCAAGGTCAGAAACCTCTGTGCTATATTTACCTCATTATCAATCATAAAGAGGACCTCACTCTTGGCAAACAGCATTCCCAGGGAAGGTTAAGAAAAGGAGCAGAGAGCATTTCAAAAATAGCTGTGCAGTTCGTATTATCTGCTTCTGCCAAACACAATACCATCTTCTCACATGACTTAACACAACACAGCTTCCTGCCGCGTCCTTAATCATTAAGATTATCCTTAACAACTTCCACGAAATCACATTGACTTTGGCTCAGACATTTTTGCCACCTCATTGGTTTTCACCCACCAGGCTCTGTAAAGGTGATGATGAGTTTGTAAAAGCACACTTGTTCTGTTCATTGAGAAAGCTTTCTGCACGGTTTACCCACTAACCCAGTGTGATCATCAGTGTTCATTTCATTTCCCCAATAGAGAAAGGCACATATTCGCCTCACAGTTCATACCATGGACTCATTGTGTTTTGTTGTTGTTCTTGTTGTTTTGTTTTTTTATTATTTTTAAAAAATATCTTTAGTATTTATTTATTTATTTTTATGTGGTGCTGATGATCAAACCCAGTGCCTCACCCCTGTGAGGCAAGGGCTCTAACCACTGAGCTACAACCCCAGCCCAACTCATTGTTTTCATTACTGTATTCACTACTTAACATGATGGTCCAGATATAACAAAATGCAGCTGAGCAGAATATATCCAAAAGGAACACGTGTGGACTCATCCAACTACATGCCCCAGCTCTTCTGGAATGCAGGCTGTCAGATGGTGGCCCTTAACTTCCAGACCGTGGGTAAGTAGCACAGCTCATTCTCATCCAAATGTTCTGTTTCAAAGTCACATTTCAAATATCCAAGAATACAAATATTAATAAAAGCTGGCAAGGATATGGAGAAAAGGAACACTTCTACACTGAGGGTGGGATTGTAAATTAGTAAAATCAGTATGGAGTTTCCTCCAAAATCTAGGAAGGAAACCACCATGTGACCCAGCTATACCACTCCTTGGCATTTATCCAAAAGAACTAAAGACACAGCACACCATAGGGATACATGCATATCCATGTGTATAGCTGCACAATTCACAATAGCCAAACTATGGAACCAGCCTATGTGTCCATTACCAGGATAAAGAAAATGTGATACACATACACCATGGAGGGTTACTCAGCCATAAAGAAGAATGAAATTATGACTTTTGCAGGAAAATGAATGGAACCAGAGAACATCTTATTGAATGAAATAAGCTAGACTCGGAAAGTCAAAGGTCATATGTTTTCTCTCATGTGGAAACTAGAGAGGAAACAGGAAAAAAAGAAAATATCTCATGAAAATACACGGAGACTTGTAGAGTAGAGGAAGATCAGGGGGAGGTACTAGAGCAGGAACTTGAACACATTATGTCATGCAGATGTATGAATGTATCAAAATAAATCCTACTATTATCTATAATTATAGTCCTTCAATAAAAATATCTAAAAAAAAAAGAATTACCCCACTGAATTGGAATTAAGCAATCAATGTGACCTTTTTTTTTAAAAAATTTGAATCCATTTTTTCACTTTATAGCTTTTCTATTAACAAATTTGTCTGCCTTCCCAGATGCAATAATTCATTTTTTATTATGTTAAAGGACATGGCTTACTACCTGGAAGTGACAATTTGTCATTGCTATTAATTTTTATTTCTTCTCTTGGTATTGCCAGTGGAATTACTTTTCTAAATGAATTTGGTTTAATTAAATCATGTTTCCTTCTGACCATTGAAAAGATTTCTATTAAAATCTAAAGTTATAAATTCATCTGAAGAAAACTGATATTTTTAATTTTATGTTTTCCTCTCACAAAAAGAATGTTTCACTCTTCATTTTTAAAAATCTTATATTAACACCCTCAGTAAAATTGCTAGCCCTCATTAGAGGTCTAGTTCCTTTAGATGAAATCTTTCTCCTTTTTTTAAAATTGCATTTTAACATATTATTCCTAGTTATTGATATTTGTATGCTTATTTTATATATATTTTATAAGTGATCATTTTCCTAAGCTTTTAAAATAGCCTATTTTGGGCAATAAATTTGTCTTCTCAGACGCACAAACACAGCAATTTAATCACATCTAATTTCCTCTACTCCTTATTGCTTTAGGCTGATCATTCTAGATAATATTAAATGATAACATTGGGAGTGGGCATCTTCTTCTTCATCCTGATACTTGGAGGACTTTTAATGTAGTTATGCTATCGAATATGATATGGGTTATGATTTTGTGACAAATAGTCTTTAAAATCCTAAAGAAGTATACACGTGTCCTAATTGACCAACAGTAGTTTAGGAATTTATGTTAAATACTAATGTATTTCTCTTGGCCAACAATTGATATGATCATATATTCATTAATATAAGCAATTCTTTTAATAGGTCTCCCAACATGTAATTATTCTTTTGTTCCTAAGATAAACTCTAATTGCTTCTTGTATTTTATTTATTAGACCATATGACTGGCCAATGTAATTCCTTAGGCTTTTGGAGTTAATTTTTTTTTTTTTCAAATATGATAGGCCTATTATTTCTCTCTCTCCCTCAGTACTTTGTCTGATTTTTGTATCATAATTATAGAAGTTTAATAAAATGAGAGATAAATTTTCACTTATTTTCCCTGCTTTAATAATGATTTGTTACACAGAGCTTTGAAATAATTCCATCATGCCCTCATTATTGTCCACATCTGTAGAAATGAATCATGACTCAGATAATACCAACCAGTGACAGCTTCCCAGATTCCTATGACTTTATTATTTTATGATATTTGTAGAACTAGGGGGTCTTATGCATGTTAGGCAAGTTCTCTACCACTGAGGTACAGTTCTGGCCTTCCAACTTTTTTGTTTTTGTTTTTTTCACCAGCAACTGCAGTAAGTGTGAATGTTTATTTGATGGTACTGATTGAATCTTAGGAAAACTTTGATCAGTGACCTTTATCTACTGGAAAAGAGTCGATGTATAATCAGATGTTGGTTATAAGTTAATAATAGAAATGAAAACTTTAAAAAGGAAATTTTTCCTATAAATTAAAAAACAAAGCATTATAACATCCCCTGTCAGTGAAGATATATATATATAATTCCAGCATCAAAAATTGGTCTTAGGGGAGTATAAATTAGTCTAAGCTCTCAGAAGGGCATTTTAGCAAAATTATCAGAAAAACTTTTCCAATGTGCACATCTTTTGTCCAGAAATTCTACTCCTAGAAAAATCATAAGTATTCAAAGATTTTACCACAGTGATGTTCATCAAAATATTATATGTAATGGTGAAAATTAGAAGAAATATAAACGTGCCCAAAATATCTACTCTAAGGAATTTATATAGCTATCACAATTAAAGGTACACTCATACATTGCTGGTGGGGCTGCAAATTGGTGCAGCCAATTTGGAGGGCAGTATAGAGATTCCTTGGAAAGCTGGGAATGGAACCACTATTTGACCCAGCTATTCTCCTTCTTGGACTATACCCAAAAGACCTAAAAAGAGCATACTACAGGGACACAGCTACATCAATGTTCATAGCAGCACAATTCACAATAGCTAGACTGTGGAACCAACCTAGATGCCCTTCAACAGATGAATGGATTAAAAAAAAAAATGTGGCATTTATACACAATGGAATATTATTAGTCAGCACTAAAAAATAACAAAATCATGGCATTTGCAGGGAAATGGATGGCATTAGAGCAGATTATGCTAAATTAGCCAATCCCTAAAAAACAAATGCTGAATGTCTTCTCTGATATAAGGGAGGTGACTCAAAACAAGAGTAGGGAGGAAGAGCATGAGAAGAAGATTACCACTAAACAGGGAAGAGAGGTGGGAGGGAATGGGAGGGAGAAGGGGAATTGCATGGAAGATGAAAGGAGACCCTCACCATTATACAAAATACATATATGTTGGTGTGAGGGGGAAGGAAAAAAAAGAGAGAGAGAAATGTGTCACAGTAGATGGGTAGAGAGAGGTGATGGAGGGCAGGGGAAGGGGGGATAGGGAGGGCAGCAGAATACAACAGACACTAGTATTGCTGTATGTATAAACATGGCTGTAAAACCAATGTGATCCTGCAATCTGTACATGTGGAAAAATGAGAATTCATACCCCATTTGAATCAAATGTATGATATGTCAAGATCATTGTATTGTCTCAAGCAACTAATAAAAAATAAAAATTAAAACAATTAAAGCAGAGAAATATTAAATGGAATTGACATGTTGTAATAAAAATACATTTAAAGTAGAAAAAAAAGATTATAAACCAATCTGTTGATAGTATTTTCTCTGGGTCTGGAGATTACAGCTGGATTTTTTTCCATACATTGTTATCCTCATTTTCACAATTAATAACTATTTCTTTGGTTAAAGAGAACAGTTACCAAAGTGTGCTATAATAAATCTTAGTTCCCTGTCTTACTTTCTCATTGCAAACATAAATACTTTCACAGTGAGTTTTGTATTTTTGATTATTTAGACCTGGCAATGCAAATCAACATGGGCATGTATGAATACAATGGGAAGAGTGGCTACAGGTTGAAGCCAGAGTTCATGAGGAGGCCGGACAAGCATTTTGATCCGTTTACGGAAGGCATCGTTGATGGGATAGTGGCCAACACTTTATCTGTAAAGGTATGGACACCCTTGTCCCTAACAAAGGTCTTAAATATTATCTATTTTGCATAAAGAAGTTGTTTAGTCATTAAATATTTAATATCTAGTAAATGCTCTACTTCCTTTCTATAGGTTTTTCCTTTTAAGTATCAAATTTTCATGAGAAATTTTCACAGGACACATGAATCTTATTAGGGTCCAATCAAATGAACTAGTGAGACCCACCATGGCCAATGCTCTTTTGATGTAAATATCCCATGAAATTTACATGAAAATTAGTGACCCAGATGGAAGAGTTCAGGTGTTTCCCTGCCCCCACTAGTTCTTACTAGTTCCTGAGCAAAATTAAAGGGGAAAAAATCCACTAAGTTATTAAATATTGAACACAAGCTTTCAGGTTAGCATGGGTTTTTAATTTCTACCATATCATGCAGGTCTTTTAAAATTCACACTAATAATCTTAAAGGGTTGCTTTATTATATATATATATATATATATATATATATATATATACACATATATGTGTGTATGTGTGTGTGTATATATATATATATATATATATATATATATATATATGATCCAAAAAATAATTCCAAAAGCACTTTCTTCAGTTTTTGAAATAAATGTTACAGAAGATATTTTTGAGCTGTCAGAAAATGTTTTTAATACTATGAAAGAGGAGTTTATTTTTATAAAGAAGTTTTTACATGAATTCTGTAAGTCGTTCATTATTAGACAAAAGCTAGAATTTTGTTTGCTCTTTTAAAGTATCATTTATTTTATGTTTTACTAAATAACTCTGGAACTAGGAGACTCTCATTGCACAAAATGCAATTTTCAGATTGGACTTGAACCAAGGCATTTGAAGACGATGTAAAAAGAGACCTTATCACATTACACTAATTTCTATCTAACCTAAGCAACCGATCCCCCTTTTCCTCCAAAACTTCTTTCATTTTATATCAAAGATTTAAAATAAAATTTTAGTGAAATATTTTGTCTTTTGAAGTTATTACAAACCCTCTTAAGCCAAGAGTGAAGTTGGCACAACTTGAGCTTCATGATTATATTTATTTTAGGAAATTGTTTTCAGCAGAGGATGTCAAATTCCCACCCCGTGTGATTAAGATAAACTCAGAAGCCTATCATGCTCATAAAATGCTATTTTTAGAATCCTTGTCAATGCTTGTTATAACTGAGTCAAACTAATGTTTTTGCCTGGTTTATAGAATCATCCTGTTTCATGTTTTCTTGCTTCTTTATTTTGTTTTGAGAATCCTACTGTGACAGAACAAGCAATTATAAAATAATGACACAGAGGCAGGAAAGTGAGTGTTAAAGAAGTAGTGGAGGCCCAGGCATTTGTAACCTACTGCTCCCGTCTCCAGAGGAGATATTGCTCTGGGACAGACCACAATGCAGTGGAGTCCTTCCTATCTTGAACAGTACAGCTCGACCTGCATGCAGCTCGTATCTGTCCCTCATACCTTTGTTTTGATCTTCAAGGTTCCAGAATGGATTTATAAACCCACCTATTTTGCTGACACGAACACTGTGTTTTAATGCCATTAATTTACTTTAGGCGTCTGCTTTGGTCAAACTGCATAAGCATCCAAACTCCTTGGTGCATCTGAATTCCCAGTGGGACTCACATCACTTGGAAGTTTCAAACTCAAAAAAGCCTGCTGAGTAGTTCTCATGTGGAACCTCAGGTTGAACAGAGAGATTATCCCTAGCAGATCCTGTGCACTTGAGCCAGAGAGAACATTCAGGGAGAATGGATGGTCCCAGAACAAGTTCAGAGAGCCTTCTGAATGACTTTCTCTCTCACTTGTTCAGAATCTCTGACCTCATCAGCACGTCGCCAACTTTGACTTTATGCAGCCTCTGATGACTATTCCCATTCCACCATTGTGTCTGACCTCTGACTCAGCCCTACTCTTGGAAATTCTGACCCCTTTCAAGGACTGAGCTCAGAAAGCTCTTGACTGGCAGGCAACTGTGTTCTAAACACAATCCAAATGTATCAGCTTTGCTCCATTATCTCTTGCCTCCTGCTGCTGTTCCTCTTTCTGGTATAGAGCAGACACATCTTCTTTGTCTCCATTAACCTTAATGATAGATCCCTCAGATTTGGACAACTCGGTTAGAAAAAGGGGCAGACTTGGGAGACATTTTATGAATATGTAACCTTAAAATCTCCTTTAACCCCACAATGTTGGTTAGTTCTTTAGTTAAGCAAAGAATGCCCGCAATTGTGCAGATGGCTAACTGGGTGAGGTCAGAGGTAATGATCAACTGCTCTTGATGGTTTATGGTAGATATTGCTTATTTATTCCTTCTACACTATTCTGTCTTAGGTTGACTCCTAAGCTTTTCCATGGTCATTATTCCTCCACCAGCTTCTTAAGAGAAATTCATATTGCTAATCTTGTTTCTGTTTCATTCTGCTTATAATTTAACATTCAGCAGCAGCATTTGTATCCCCTTTAAAATGCATCTTGTATCTTTGCTACTCATTTTTCAAGATGTATTTTTTGTTGTTTGTTGTCTAGATTATTTCAGGTCAGTTTCTTTCTGATAAGAAAGTTGGGACTTATGTTGAAGTGGATATGTTTGGTTTGCCTGTGGACACCAGGAGGAAGGCATTCAAGACCAAGACTTCCCAAGGGAATGCTGTAAATCCTGTCTGGGAAGAAGAGCCAATTGTGTTCAAAAAGGTGGGTCTCAGTGGTACACTCTGTAATCCCAGTGACTCAGGAGGCTGAAATGGGAGGATTGATAGTTGGAGGTCAATCTCAGCATTTTAGGGAGACACTGTCTCAAATTAAAAAGGGAAAAGGGCTGGGGATGTAGTAAAAGCACCCCTTGGTTTAATCCCCAGTACCAAAAAGTGAGGCGGGGGAGAGAGTCCTTGTATTCTTGACACAATACTGTGTTTTTGTTTTAAATTTTTTTTTTTTTAGTTGTAGTTGGACACATACCTTTATTTTATTTACTTATGTTTATGTGGTGCTGAGGATCGAACCCAGTGCCTCACATGTGCCAGGTGAGCACTGTACCACTGAGCCACAACTCCAGCCCACAACATTGTGTTTTTGATGTGTTTCTACTGAGGGAAAAAAATAATAATAAAAATAAACAATCACTTCTGGTTAATTTGACAATTCAGAAGTTTACAAAGCAATTGGATTTTGAAAACAGGAAACTAAATACATAATATCAAGACCATTAGCTGTATTCAAACAGAGAACTTTTCTCATTTCTCACATTAAAAATGTTCATGTGCAAAGAAAACAGCCTGGTTTGTACATATCCCTCGCTGGAAGGGAGGTGACAAAACACGAATGGATCCCAACTATTGTTAACTCATGTCCTTTCCTTCTGAAAATTTAACTTCTGGGACAAGAGTTTAACTTTTTATCTAAATGAGCTAAGTACAAACTTCAACTTGGCTTTGGAAAACCAGGACCTACTTCTTTCTTGGAATTTCAACCAGTTCTTGTCACCCAGTGTGCTTTTTTATTTTTTATTATTTTTTATTTATTTATTTTTATCCTCTCAGGTGGTTCTTCCTTCTCTGGCCTGTTTGAGGATAGCAGTTTATGAAGAAGGAGGGAAATTTATTGGCCACCGGATCTTGCCAGTACAAGCCATTCGGCCAGGTATGGATAATGCGGTGAGAAGCTCCTTACCAACTATAAAATAAAATCACCAATTTAAGCAACTATCTGGGGCTTTGTAATTTTGCTATATAAAAGGTCTATATGATCTTTTACTTAAATCTGGTAGTTTCTTGTCTTTGTGATCCAACTGTAATGTGTTCTTGTTACAATAATTATGTGTAATAAAATATCTGAAGCTTATATGTAAGTATTTATGTTCCTGGCTCATGAGTCTGAAGGTTAGCAGTATATATTTGTCTGTTTATCACTACTATAATGAAAATACCTGAGGTAAACTGCTTTATAAAGAAAAGGGTTTGTTTAGCTCACAAAACCAGGCATCCCATCATCCTATCAACGTTGCCTCTGGTGAGGACCTAATTTAATTCTGGGTGGCATCATAGCAGACATGTGCATTTGGGAGTGAGAGATCACCTTGCCAAATAGGAACCCAGAGAGCTGAGTAGAGCCAGACTTGCTCTTTTTATAAAAACCCTCTCTCAAGAACTAATTCAGGGTCCTAGAGAACTATCTTAATCTCTCCTTAGGCCACAACCCCAGTGACCCTTCCACTTATCTCCACCTCTTGTAGTTCCCACCACCTCTCACATCATCACACTGGAGACTAAGCTCCACAGATGAACTCAAGGAGAAAAATCACATCCAAACCATTGCACAAGGTTTAGCTGATCCAGCCTGGCCTCAGCAACATAGCTGTGCTTCAAGCCATTGATTGGGTTCTGGTGTGTTCCAAGTGTGCTCATTCTGGGGTGCAGGCTGAAGGGACAATGGCAACCAGAGTATGGACTTCTCTTGGAAGATCACCAGAATGCAAAAGGACAAGTCTCACTCCACATATGCATTTTGTACCTCTGCTTGGGCCACAGTGCTAACATCCCATTGACCACTGCATACCCTATACTGTGCCCCAATCAAGAAATCAAGTATAATTCTACTATAAGGAACAAATTTGGACCAATAGTTCAAACTGTGGCATGTATTTTTAAATTCTCTCTTTTGGGGGAGAATATGGTTAGAAAGGGAAAAAAATAGAATCAACAATGTTTTCCTATCTGATGAAGTAAATAAGACCTCATCACTCGAAGTTATATGAGAAAGAAGTGACCCATTTGTCATCCAAAGTCACCTAAAATAAACCCTTCCGTCACACAGATGTTCATAGCTGTAGCTAACATTGTGAAGACGATATGTGATACCCAGTGTTGTTGTCACCTTCCAGGCTATCACTACATCTGTCTGAGGAATGAAAGGAACCAGCCCCTAATGCTGCCAGCTGTCTTTGTCTACATAGAAGTGAAAGACTATGTGCCAGACACATATGCAGGTAAGCAACCTGACTCAAGGGCATGTCTCCATCTGGGGTCATTCATGTTTTTGTGGCTTAGTGGAAGAAGCACTGGACCAAACCAAGGCAGAAGATTGTGACCTCCGAATCCCTTCTGTTTTTGTCTGTATGTTTAGAGGTATGTTGCTCAGACTTTGTGATTACATTTTAATGCAGTTTATTTCCATTTAAATCTCAATGCCTCCGTTTGGAACGTGTTTACTCACTGGTAGTCTTATATTCATGGGCTCAGAAATTCTTGACTCATGCTACCCGGGGCGGGGGCTGCAGTTCTTTATCTAGGTCTGTGCAATGAATTTGGCTTCAGCTAGTTTTAGAACCCTGATCCTGGTGGGCACAGAGTTGACACCTATAATCCCACTGACTTGGGGGGATAAGGCAAGAGGACCACAAGTTCGAGGCCAGCCTCAGCAACTTTAGTGATGCCCTAAGCAACTTAATGAGACCCTGCCTCAAAATATTTTTTAAAAGGGTTTGGGGTGTAGTTCAGTGGTAAAGTATTCCTAGGTTCAATCCCCGATACCAAGAGGAAAAGAAAAGAATCCTGATCTTTTTCATGTATAGAGTCCTTAATATAGAGGATTAACTTGTGACAATGTCAAACAAAAATCACAAATTTAAATGCTTATAGTACCAAATATTCCATGAGGAAAAAAGACACTGGGAAATGGTGGAGACTATGGCAAACTTGGAACATAGCCCTCATCCAGAGATGGTCATAATAACTCCCTCCACCTAACTACTGCCATGCAAATAAGACCCATATTGCCAAATCTTTGGATTGTTCCAAGAGTGTGGAAAGTGGGCTCTTTCTATGAAATGTTTCTGTTTATGAGATACAATTTGGGCCAAATAAGACAAATGTTAGGAACACTATGGGACCGATGGATGTTTTAAAAAGAAACTAGAGAATGTGAAATTTTGTGGCATCCTGAGTTTGAACCTGTCCAATGTGGCTTTCAGAGCTGAACTCCTTTGAATTCTGTCTTCTTAAGGTTTCAGCAAAGTCCTGACTCTTGGCTGTTTCCAAAATGTTGCATTAATGGGTGCAAAGGTATATAGGTGGATGGAAGAGTGAAAGATGGATGCTAAATGGGCAGATGGATGAGTGGGTAGTTGGATGATGAGTGAATACATGGACAAAGTGTTGGATGGATGGGTGGTTAGATGGATGATAGGTAATCAATACCTCCAGAACCTACCATCTAAAACATTTCTTCCCTGTTTAGATGTGATCGAAGCTTTGTCAAACCCAATCCGATATGTGAATCTGATGGAGCAGAGAGCTAAGCAACTGGCTGCTTTGACACTGGAGGATGAAGAAGAAGTAAAGAAAGAGGTGAGAGGGTGTTGTAATCTTACTCAGGGTGTGAAGCATGATTTCCACACCAACTTTCTGACTTCACCTAAGTGATCTTATTCCAGGGAAATAAAAATGGCATATTGGAACACAGTTTCATGGATTTCTGCATCATGTCACAAAACATCCAGATGATAACTCAGCTTTTCATATTTCATCTTTTGTGGACACCACTAGCATCTTATCTTGTGATCATGTTAAACAGTACACATCTTGCTGTTTCAGGTGTTTCTGGATGAGTTCATACCAATTAAAGGTGATTAAGGCACAGGAAAGTGAAGATAATCAAGTCATTTGTATTTTCCTTTGTTTTAAATATAAAATGCAGGATGTTCAAAGGGCTTTTGTGATTTTGTACAATACACAAAGTATTGAATACAATGCCTGGAGTGTGGTTATGGACCCTAAAATGATTACTAACTATTATTATTACATGTACAGAGTTATGGGTTCCTGAAATAATTTATATAGTATTCTAAATTGGATGTCACAATGTAAAGAATAATCTTTTGTTTGGGGATGGAACCCGGGAACTCACACATTCTAGGTAAGTAAGAGCTCTACTACTGACCTAAATGCAGGGCCCTCTTTTATTTTGAGCCACTGTCACACTGAGTTGCCCAGGCTGGCCTCAAACTGTCTGTTCCTCCTGCCTCAGCTTCCCAAGTACCTGGGATTATGGGAGTAAGCCACCACATCCAACCTAAAGAATAATTACTAAAGGGTGAAGACATATTACAAATAAAGTCTAAAAAATATAGGGCTTAAATAGAGTGACAATTCTTTTGATTTTCAAAAAAGTGAAATATAATCTAATGATTATTGGGGATGACATCAATATTTAGAAAAATGATAGAAATTAGCTCTTCACATTTCCCTTGAATGTTCAGAGGAAATTTTCAAGAAAAAATAAAAAATAGACAGATAATAATGTAAGAAAAAAACTTTGGAAATTGCTTGGATAATTTGTTTGCCTATTAACAAATCCATTAGAGTTGGTAATGTTTATTAGATAACCTTTTACTTATTCCGAAAATAACTCAGGATTATGTAAAATTTCCAAAATAAAAACAAGACTCAAACATTCAGAGAGAGGAACTGTGAATATGGGTTGTAGACATAGGTCATCTTTTTATGTTCAATTTTACTTTTTTAAAAAATGGGATAATATTGATAATAAGTTCATATAATTTAGACTGTGTGTGTGTGTGTGTTACAAGGGATTGAACCCAGGAGTATTCAACCACTGAACCACATTCCCCATCCTTAGCCCTTTCAATTTTTTATTTTGAGATGGGATCTTACTAAATTGCCCAGACTGACCTCAAATTTGCAATCCTCCTGCCTCAGCCTCCTAAATTCTGGGATTACAGGCCTGTGCAACTGCATTCGGCATTAAATTTTCTTCTACAAAATGACTTTTAGTGGCTCAGTCTTTTGTCACATCATAATTTATTTATATAATCCCCAATTTTGGATATTTGAAATGTTTCACTGTTTTAAACAGATTTTCAAGGAACATATTAATACATTTTGAACCTGTGATTATTTCCTTTTACTTTCTATAGAGTTTTAGAAATTTTTGGTCTTGGGCATTGAGTTTATTAAACATGAGAGAAAATAAGATGAACTAAAAGGAAAGCAATTTAACCTAAAGGTAAAATGTTCCAGGTTCTTACCTCATATGTTTTGGTGCTAGAGATCATGGAATACTGGGCCTTGAACATGCTAACTGTGTGCTCTACCACTAAGTTATACCCTCAGCTCCAGGTTCTTCTTTATACTATGGGCATTATACTGCATAAGACCAACAGATACATCATCCTGTATGATCAAATTTAAAATTAGACTGGAAAATTTTATGAAGAATTTGTGGTATGCAGGAATAGGCTTATTTTATACCAACAGAAAAGTTTACCTAATAGTAGACAGGAATATGCAGGCTTCATAAGTTAATTTGCCCCTAATAACTGTGCTTAGTTTTTTTCAGAGAGAAAAATGAAACAATAAAAAGTACTTAGTCCCCCCTGCTTGGATTTAATGAGAGATTAGTTCAAGCAATTGCTGCTTGTATGGGGATTACTGAAGGAGGTTAATTTACTTGTTTGAAAGGGGATTCTGTTGGAGACCTATAAGGATCTCCTCTCCAAGCTGCTCCACTTATTGGTATACGCTGCCATAGGGCTTGACTACAAACAGCTCTCAGCTGCCAAAATCTGAGGGCTGGCCTGGGCTGACAGGTACCACCTTACCTGACATACCTAGCAGGTTCTTCCTTGGAGGGGGAGCACCCAGGCCCAAGGACTGGCCGACCTAGTGACTAACAGCTCAGGCCCCTTGCTTCCAGTGGCCAACTTCTGTGTTGCAGTCCATGTTCCACTGCTCCCAGGGAGATCTGCTGAGCTTGGCCTTGGAGGCCACATTTCAGCTGATCTTCTTCCCCTGTCTGCCCCGCCTGCCTCACTTCTCTATGGTTTTCCTCCTGAGAGCATTCTCTCAATAAATCATGTACTCAGGAATCCCTATGTCCAAAGTCTACATCCAGGGAATCCAACTGAGCTAAGTAGCCTGCTGTTTTATAATTAAATACATGAATGAATGCTTTTTTTTCTGAATTATTTTGCTTCAAAACTAGAATTTAAAGATTGGGCAATTCTTATATCTTTGATTCTGATATTTCTTCTGAGTAATAGTACTTTTCTTTCCCATGGCTTTTTAAAAAGATTACATAAGACAAGTCTACGAATGCATTTCTTGCTTTGCTCCTATGGTTACAAATATGAGATTAAATCTGCTCCCTGTAAATCCCCAGAAACCTCAAAACTCTTTCTCTTTTTTCCTCCTTTCCTTAATAGAATAAAAGACAATTGATTTAATTAAATACATTTGAAGTGAAGATTGTTTGCATAGGACTGGGGCTGGGGCTTGGTGGTCGATTGCTTGTCTCACATGTGTGGGGCACTGGGCTCGATCCTCAGCATCACATAAAAATAAATAAATAAAGATATTGTGTCCATAAATAAAATGTCTTTTTTAAAAAAAATAAATTAAGCTTTTTTAAAAAAAACACTTTTTGCATAGATACAAATAAATAATTAATAATATTCTTCTCTAATTAGAACAGGGATCTCTTTAATCAACTGGATGTTTATTTTATCTTCTAAAGAAATAGAAGTTTAAGCCAGGCACGGTGGCACACATCTGTAATCCCAGTGGCTTGGGAGGCTGAAGCGGGAGGATCTCGAGTTCAAAGCCAGCCTCAGCAACTTGACAATGCCCTAAGCCACATAGCAAGAGCCTGTCTCTAAATAAAATATAAAAAGGGCTGGGAATGTTGCTCAATGGTTAAGCACCTCCTGGGTTCAATCTCCCCAATACCCAAAAATAAATTTAAAAAGTGAGAGAGAGACAAATACAAGTTTGAAAGAAAGCATTCTCAAGTAAAATTATTTATATTTTCACTATCTAGAAGCAATATTTCTTATATTATCAACTACTACCTATATGTCAACTATTGTCTCCAAGGAGTTATTAATCATTTTAAAAGAATATTTGCAGACACCTGTACACTTCTGCTGCTATAATACAGCAATTAAGTTGGAAGTCATATATTAAAACATTTTGCTGATGGTTTTCTCAGACAGATCACTTATCTAATGATTGGGAAAAAATGTCACCCTTCGGGGAAAGCAATCCAGGGCCTTTGAGATTGCAGAGCTCTTCTCTCACATTGATGTCCTTTGAAATATATTTTTTTTGCAGGAAACAACACTTATCAAAAAGCTATTTAAGAAGAACAGAACACTTAACAGACATAAAATTACTATGTTTTTATAAACATAGTAAACAAGATAAAAGAAGTAGAGTTTTAGGTCAATATTGTTTTTGTATCTCCTTTATATAAAGTGACCAGAAGGGAGTTTTATAAAAGTATACAATCGGTTAAACTTAAAGAATATCCGGACTGTTTCAGTTTTACAAATAATTTTAGAGGTGTTCAATTGCATAGATTCCATATTGATATCATAGAGAATATTTGAATTGTTTTTTCCTAGAAATGTCTGAACCCAAACTGGCCTCACATTTGAAACTCAAAGTAAATAAATAAATAAAAAACATTTGCCTTCACCCTGTAATACTGGGGGGGGGGGGGGAGTCATTTCATGCTTTTGAACACCAGTGTAGCATCTTGTGCAATAATGTAAGTTTGCTTGAACGAGGCCACTGAAAATAAGTAAGGTTGTTTCCACTTGAGTAGATTTCAGTGCATTGCAAAATATTGGCAGACTTTAATAGTCTAATCAGTTATCTTCATAGAGTAATTTTCAAATAAATAGGTAGGAAAGTTCAGTTATTTTCCCAGTGTTCAAACAATAGGCATTTACTTATTATTATGTGGAAAGACACTGATCACATATCATATATACCTTAATGTTCAGTTACATAATATTTAGATTATATATAAAATCTGAATAATGGTTAGAAATCAAAGAATGATAGAGATTTAAGTTGCTGGATTTATTTGATCTTAAAATGATTTTTCAAGTAAATCATAATTCAAGGTGGAGGATTAATAAATTTGTACAATAAGAACTTCATTTGAATACTAACAAAGTCTTTATACCATTTATAAGTTATTCCTTTAAATTAAAATTTATGTAAAAATTTTTATAAACATAGTAAACAAGATAAAAGTCCCTCAGTTACCTGCAGATACTATTATTTTTGGCATATGCCCTTTAGAATGTTTTCTATTCACATATTTTTACAAACCTTTGATACTCAAATACTTTAATATAATCGCAGAAATGCCTAATGAAATATCAGTGACATTTTTAATTTTATGTCTTTTGTTTTGAGAGAGGTATAATCATGTTACCCAGGATGACATCCTGGGTCTTGTGATCCTCCTGCCTCTATCTCCCAAGTAGCTGGGATTACAGGCATGTACCCACCTCACCCAGCTTATTTTTTTAAATATATACATAAAGAGGAAAAGTAAACATTCAGTATATGGATTAGAAATTATTATATAACAACATTAATGTCAAAATGCAATATTTGAACATGAGTTGTAGCAAGTCAGATAAGTGAAGAAAAAATAAATATAAAAAGCATTCACTGAACCAGGTGCAGTGGTACACACCTGTAATCCCAGTGACTTTAGAGACTGAGGCAGGAATATTGCAAGTTCGAGGCCAGCCTCAGCAACTTAGTGAGGTCCTAAGCAACTTAGTGAGAACTGTCACAAAATAAAAAGTAACAAAGGACTGGAAATGTGGCTCACTGGTAAAATGCCTCTGGGTTCGATTCCTACTACAAAAAAAAAAAAAAAAAACATTTATAAAGCATTCTCTGAGTGCTTACCAAACACACTGACACATTAATGTATTAACTCAGTTGACTTATAAATATCTGTATGTCCTAATTACTACTCTTTTCATTTACCAGATGAGGAAACTTAGCAGCACTGAGACATTAAATTCCCTACCTAGTGCCACACAATTATTAAGGGAAAGGACTGAGATTGAAAACCAGGCAGTCTGACAGCACACTTATGTAACAAAAATCTATACCACATCCCATCACCTTACCTCCATAACAGAGTCGTAACTTTCTGGTAGCCTTTAGCAAGGACTGATTCTTCAGTACCAAGTTACACCAAGAGTTCATTTCCTCCGTGGAGAAATTGTGATCCACCACAGAGTACCTGCTCCAAGCCTCACTTGGCCATAAATTCTTATGTTCACAAGAGTTCCCTACATTATATGTGTGTGTGCATCATGCACATTCAGGTGTGTGCTCTTTGCATAATGTTGACGTTGAGAAGGGAAAATTATTTGGTAACTCTAAAATTTATTTTATTCTAAGAGATCTATTTTTGGTATTGTCAGTTTCTTGTGTTTCTATGAGTGAACTGAAATGTATCTAAATTTATCTAGAACCGTTTGCAAACATTTCTTAATTCATTATCTGGCACCAAGGGATTTGGTTATTTGAACAATGATAAGAATTTCACCAGTTCACAGGGCTTGACCGAATAAAGTCATGGGTATCTCTTAATTTCTCCAAGACAGATGCTTGACACTTTGTCCATAGTTTAAGAACTTGGCACTAAATTCAAGGATGAGGTTTACTGCTCATACTGGATTCTCTTTAAAATGAACCTCTGTCTTCTCCAATCTTCCTCATATAATGAGTTTGCAAAATATCAACAGTAATTTATAAAAGTCCTTGAACTTCAAGTCAAACAATAAAGTAAGAAGAGAAAGTTTACTTTTTTTAGGAAATGTCCTTTAAAAAATGACACACTCCCTTCATTTATATACTATACAACTTTGGCATTGACAAAGCCCTTATATTGGATGTCCTCGATAAAAATGGGCTTTACCTAGAACAAACATAGTAATCCCCATTTTAGAAGCGTCAATGACTTATCATAATGGTTAGAGTGCTGGCCTAGTATCATTGGCTTATAAATTGAACAACTAGGGTCTTTTTACATAAGATATAAAGATAATACCATACATTCACTTGAAATGAGTCAATGATTGATTAAATTCAACTGCTTTAAAAAATCTCCTTCAAAATAATTTTTAATTTTTTTATTTATATGACAGCAGAATGCATTACAATTCTTATTACATATATAGAGCACAAGTTTTCATATCTCTGGTTGTATACAAAGCATATTCACACCAATTTTTGTCTTCATACATGTACTTTGGATAATAATGTCCATCACATTCTACCATCATTTCTAACCCCATGCCCCCTCCCTTCCCCTCCCACCCCTCTGCCCTACCTAGAGTTCGTCTATTCCTCCCATGCTCCCCCTCCCTACCCCACTATGAATCAGCCTCCTTAAATCAGAGAAAACATTCGGCATCTGGTTTTTTTGGGATTAACTAACTTCACTTAGCATTATCTTCTCTAACTCCATCCATTTACCTGCAAATACCATGATTTTATTCTCTTTTATTGCTGAGTAATATTCCATTGTGTATATATGCTACATTTTTTTAATCCATTCATCTATTGAAGGGCATCTAGGTTGGTTCCACAGTTTAGCTACTGTGAATTGTGCTGCTATAAACATTGATGTGGCAGTGTCCTCCTTCATAATAATTTTTAAAAATTACAACAGGTTATTGAAAGATTTATCTTTCCAGGGATGAATCCAGAAACTTGAAAATTGTAATCCATGCTATACCAAATAGCATAGGATTATAAAGTCATGACTCTCAATAAATGATAAAGGTTTACACTCTGCTCCAGAGCAGAACTTCTCAGTTTTACTGTGCATACAGTTCACCTGGCCATCCTGTTACAGCAGGTTCATAATCAGTAGATCTGTCAGGGGTCACAAAAGTCTGCATTTCTAATCAGCTTTCAGATGATACTTATGCGGCTGGTTCATGGATCGTATTTTGAGTAGCAAGACTCTCAAACTTGGGCATGTATCAGAATCACCTGGATGGCTTCTTAAAACAGAGATTAATAGGTCCCATACCAGAGTTTCCGATTCAATAGTTCTGGAGTGGATACGAGAATCTACATTTCCAACAATTTGCAGTGTTGTGGTGCTGGCCCAGGCACCACACACTGAGAATCACTGCTATGGTGGCCCACTCCTGTCTCTTGCCAGTGCGCAACTCTCCCCGGATGTAACCCATGAATTCCATCCACTCTAAAGTGTCAAGTTAGTCACAGGAACCTTGGAAGAACTCCTGGAGAAACCCTCTTCCCTGATAATATTTTAGAAGTTGTTATGTGAGTGATTGACCATAGTCTTTGCAAAATTTATTAATTTTCAAGGTCCATTTCCACGTGTATTTAAAAAATTGTGACTAAAGGTATAATTTTTCACTCTATTCCCAAGTAGACCTTGTCAGATTGTAATGTGCACACAGATCCCCTGGAGAATTTTGTCACAGCATTGATTCAGGTTCCATGGATGAATGTCGAAGTTAGTTGGTCTACTTTCTCTTTAGAGAGAAAGATTTCTTTTAGAAGAGGAATCCATGATTTCTTTATAAGCTGAAAAGAATTTATTTCTTCTGATTCCACTGGAACTCGATCAACATTCACAAAAACTTTTCAGTTCACCCCCTGAGTCTATGGGTCCTGCCTCCATGGAGTCAATCAACTGCTGATTAAAAATATTTTAAAAGTTGCACTGTAAAGAACATGTATAGATTTTTTAGTTGTTATTCCCTAAATAATGCAGTAAAACAGCTATTTACATAGTATCTGCATTATATTAGGTCTTATGAGTAATCTAGAGATGATTCAATGTGTTATAGTGCAACTTTTATTGATACATTCCCCTTACCACATATAAATCCCTCTATCCATTTATCAGTTCATCTTACTTTTAATGCCTTTCAAAGTAGATGGCAAACCATCATGTACCTCACTCCTAAACATCGGAGAACACATATACCAGGACAATTTTTTTAAAAAAAGAATAAGCCTGTATTTCTTTGAAATGTAAGATGGATACATTATCTAAATTTATTCAGATAATAAAAATTTAAGGCACAAATTGTACATGTTTGGGAAAGATCTTTCTTGAGGGAAATTTTGAATCTAACAAAATCACAGCCACTGTATACATCTGTACTGATTAGGTTCTGCATCATGAAATATGAGTCTCATCCAAAATATTCTTAAAGAAAACTGATGATCTTTTCTCTTACCATCTGGTGACCAGATTAAGATACCATCATCTTAACTAGTTATATGAAAGGGGCTATACCTTTCAGATGACTCAGGCAAAGCCAGCGTCCTCAAATACCTCAAATTGCTGAGTCACACATCTGGTATTTGGAAGACACTTTACTTAACATGCTAACTACTCTATTAAATTCTCCAAATGCTCAATCTTGTCAGCTTGATCATCAGATCCAAATGGTCAGTACCCAGGATGGCAGTCTTTATAAATCAGCATTAAAAACCTTAAAAAAATGGCCTTTTCAGTTATCATTTTACTAGTTCACATATATTTTCAAGACACTTTTTTTCATTTTCAAACCAAGAATCTTTTTATAAAAATTTTTAATTTTAAAAAGCCAATTTTGCCTTGGTTTAAAGAAAAACATTGCAATAATTTTTCAATAATTTCATTTGGCCACCAGAGGGCAGGGGTTCCCTTCTGCTTTGGTTCACTTTGTGCTTTTTTCCCCACTAGCTAAAATGCAAGATTTAGTTAGGGAAACTGATATCCCATCTTCTGAACTTTATTTCCTGGTAATTTGTTTCTTTGGATCCTAAGAGTCTTTCAAATATTAATAAAACACATTTCTGGTTCTTTTGTTATCATAATTTCCACTACTATATGAAAGTATTTTGTGCTTATTTTATTTAAACTCACAAAAGTGAATATTTAGGAAAGCCTGGGAAATAAAGTCACAAGTGTTGATTTCTTCTGATTCTTTGAGTGGGACAAGGAATTTGACATTTACATCTCTGCTCACATACCCATATGTTGAGAATTATTCTACATTTCAATCATATCAAAAAGTTAAATTATAGTAATTATATTACTATAGGTGCTTTTTCATTTTGCAGATCTTACATTTAATCATTTTATTGACTTTAACTTTTTACATAAGAATGCCTTTTTAGTGCAACAAAGCAATCTTTTTGAGAATTATGTTCATGTTTATATGAAAATGAGTTAACATTTTACTAATTCACATATATTTTCAATTACGTTATTCCTGTGGTTCCTTATGTTGCTATTCTCATAGAATATAGAGTGAAGTACTAGTTTAAAGATTTAGGATTTAGATGACAGCACACATTCAAATACCAGTTCTCCTGACCTCTGGCAAATTACATAACTTTTAATTGTTTAGTAAAGACTTTTAATAATATCTCCAACTTCTTTACTTTATAATGGTGCTGAGACTGGGGCCCACCAACTGCCTGAGATAGGGCCAGTGCCCATAATAGTATCTAGCACAAGGTGATCTACCTCTGCTTTTATTACCAACTGCCATTAGGTAAATAATCAATTAAAATTTAAATACACAGCCCTTAGCAAAAAGCTTCAAATATTAGTCTGATATTTGTTATCATAGGTTTTCACTCAATAACATATAAAACTTGTCTCCAGAAAAACCATAAGAAGCCCTTTATAAGGTTCCAACTACACAAGGACCGACCCCCCCCAAAAAAAAAAATTCCTTAGCCCAGCATTTAATATCCATGCTCCTTACCTGCCTTCTTCCCTCCACCTTTGTGGCCAGGGGACGTTGGGAACTATGGTGAACTGCAGAAGGTTGCTTCCTGGCCCACTGCGTTTCCCGAGCACCCCTGTCACTTTAGGATAGCTAAGGACACATTGCTTGCCCTGACAGTCTCAGGATTCTAGGCAAATCCTGCCTAGAATCTTAACAGTGGGTATAGTTTGGCAGCTTCAGGACCTAATGTGGTCTGAAGATGTGCTTTCTCTGGCCTCTCGGTGATGGGAAATAGTGAGAGTTCATATACAAATCTAGTTTTCCAGTTTTTTGTTTTCTTTCTAAACCTGGGTAGCAATAGGCTGAATCTGAGTTAACAACTGCCACATTTGTAGGAGATCTCTTTCCAGCTTTGGGTGGTGCTGCATTAAATCTAGTCCACTTTGCTTATCAACTGCCTATTCAAAATATGTTGTGAATAGTGCCCCTGGGTCTGTGTGGTGCAGCCTATGCTGTCTGCAGGCATTATCAGGTGTGACTCTCAACTAAGCATTTCTTCAGATGTAGGGGCCACCTTCCTTCTTTGCTGGCAAAGTAACTAGTATTGTGAACATGGGCCCCACCTTCATGGGGTCCGGGGGCTAGGAAGCTTTGGCCCTACTGTATTCAAGCCAAGAGACAAAGGCTAGCCATTAACTTTGCTAACAACCCAGTAGTCAGTCTGATGCTCCCTTGGCTTCATCTGTGCAGCATAAATGCATTTCTTTTATGAATTTTGTGGTCAACCATCTATTCTTTTTCAGACTTCTCCAGGGCCATCCATAAACCCAGGCAGGTCAAGAACCTAAATGAGAAAGGAGGGAATAAATCCCATAAGGCAGAGAAACTTTTCAGTTCTAGCCCAGTGTGGGTGTAGAGGTCCAGTGTTGCCAAATATGATTGTTTAAGAGAAACAAGAAATCCATTTTCTAAAATTAAAACCTGCGCTGAAAAGTTTGGTAACATTGGGTGAGCCAATAAAAACACAGTCCACACCCTGCATTTGGACCAGGAGCCACGTGTTCACAATGTCTGCTGACCAAAGAATACACAGTCCTTCCATTCGGCATATGATTCTAGGAGAATTTTCCTGATGAGTGTTAACTAAATAAAGTGATCATGCTCAAAGTTACCAGTAGAAGCAGCCATTTTCAAAGGACAGAGCTCTCTACACAGGCTACCTACGTTACTTGTTTAGGCTCCAGGCTTCCTTCTAAATGTCCCTCCACAAGTACCAAGGCTCCCCTCTTCTACCTCAGTGCCACCAGCCCGAACACCCATGGTTTGTAGGCAGCGATTATTTGTTGACTTAAAGTAAGTTTTGCCATTATGAAAAGCTGTCTGGCACTCATGTTTTAAAGATGCTTTGGGGGATGGATTAAAAAAAAAACACTTGCAACAGTCAGCATCACTATTTTCATCTTTATCTTACCTTTGATGAAAGTGTTTCCATATGACAGTCTGTTATCTGTAATGACATACCAAAATGTCACAATGTTAGGCTTCCAATGCCTTCTGGAAAAATATATTTCCTAACATGTTTTGTAAATGGAGTACAAAGTAGAACATCAGAATAACCTCATTGTCGGTAAAACCTGCCACAAACTCAGAAGGATAGTCTAATGAAGAGCCACAGTGTTCACAGTATTGACAAGCATCACTTAATAGTGCGTAATGAGGAAGGCAATTATTTTATCAGAATTAGCATTTATTCAGCAATCATTTATTAAGTGGTTATGGTGTATAGCTGTTGGAGTGAGTGGAATGGAGATTTCATAAGCATTCATGCATTTATTAGTATCCATGGATGGTGTTGCATAAACATAAATGTTTTATTTACTGAGCACACACATATTTGCTCTGTACCAGGAAACATTCTAAAGACTTCATAAATATTAACCTATTTGCTCCCCTAAACAGCCTTGCATGATCAATAATATTATGATCCCCAATATTTGTATATCCTTTATCTATAGAAACAGAGACACTGAGAATAAGTGACTCACCCAGTATCATTTAATTCACTTCATCACTTAATCACCACTAGGAAGTGGCAGAGCCAGAATTCCAAGCCAGGCAGGTCTAGCTCCAAAATCTGTGCTCTTTTTATTTACCACATCAATTAGTTATTTACATAAAACAAAACAATCCCCGAATTGAGTGGCTTACTTTATGAACTACTTACTACTCTTCTTGAGCAGTTTGTTCAGAGGGGCACCTCTGCTGATCTGGACTAGTCTCAGCATATCTTACAGATTCTCTGATGTGAATTTCCGATGAATAAACTGTGGACAGCTGAGACTGGCTAGTCTAAGACATTTCAGCCAGAAGGGCTGAGATGCCCTACACAGCATCTCTCATCTCCATTGCTCTAATGGAGAGGGTCTGAGAAAGAGCAGAGGAAATCACATGTGTCTTTATGATCCTCTGCTTGTGTGGAGTTTGCTACTACTCTCTTGTGTGTTTTTGCTTTGCGATACTGGAGTTTGAACCTGGGGTGCTTTCCCACTGAGACCCATCCCTCGGGGTCTTGCTAAGTTGCTGAGGTTAGCCTTGAGCTACTGTCATGATTGATGAAAACAAACCACAGGGTCAGTTCTAGAGACAATGAGGAAGGACACTATGAAAGGGTCTGAATAACTGAGTCTTTAATTCCGTCAACCTGCCACGAATATGACTCCACACTATTCTACATTTGTTTTTCTTCCCAGTTAAAAATTAGATATTTTAGACTCCAAATGAGTTGTTGAGAACACTGTAACACCACGCCTTGTTGGTTTAGGAAGGTAATACAAGTATAATAGGAACAGTAGAAAATGAAAGGCTCTTTATGATTTTAGGCTGATCCTGGGGAAACACCAACAGAGACTCCAAGTGAAACCAGGACGACTCCCTCAGAAAATGGGGTGAATCACACTACATCCCTGGCACCCAAACCACCTTCCCAGGCTCTGCACAGCCAACCTGCTCCAGGTAAGCGATGTGAAAGCAGAGCTGCACCAGGTAATAAAGAGTGAAAAGCTTATGGTGCCACTGAAGGGGGCAGCGTGGTTCGGGTGGCTGTGTGATTTCAAGTGCAAAAAGCAGCACAGACCTGCGTGAAGAGTGGATGGGTGAATGCATGCATGCCAAGAGGACTCAAGGGCTCATGGGTTCCGCTGGCCACTTGAAACTCCCCCAGGTTTCCTGTGTCTTTATTAGTGGTGGCAATATGATCCGTCTGCTGGCAGGGTTTGTGAAGAGTTCTTCAAGCAACTTATAAGCAACTCTGCTTTAGAAACGCGTTCTCAGTCGTACTTTATTAAGTCTCTGCCAAGATCTCCTTTCCCTTACTCCAGCTTGCTTTTCAGTGCCCTTGAGTGTCTACCATGTACTGTGCACCCTGCTTAGTAGGGTGCATTATATTATCTCACCCTCACACCAAGCCCCTATGAAGAGATTCTATTATTGTCTCCGTTTTGCCGATGAATAAACTGCAATTTTTAGGTGATACAGTATCTCCTTAACCTGTGGAAACCTATGGCAAGACAGACACAGTTCCTAATAGTTTTTGTGGATACTCCAACCAAAGCTACGCTCATGTCACCTTTCTCAGAAAAATCCTTTGATTTCTCTGCAGCTCACTTGACCTTTAATCTTACACGGGTTTATGTAATCATCTCTCATTGTTATGTATGTCCTATTTCTGGTAATAGAAGGTGAGCTTCCTAGGATAAGCTTCATTTGGGTCCTTGCTTTGTATGTCACAGTGATGAAGGCTGGTGTGTGCCAGTATTTGACTTGTTAAACTTGATATTTTAAAATAATTTGATGAATAGAAAATGCTTTTTAATTGGCATAGAATACATGGCAGAAATTCTCCCTTTTCCCGAAAGTCACCATGTGGCAAGATCATGGTGCAACGTTCAAAAAACTGGGACATTAACACTGACACAATACTCTGAGATGAACTGTGGACCTCGTTTGAACTTTGGCTGCTTTCCACTAATGTCCTTTAGCTATCCCAGATTCTAACTCGGGATCCCACATTGTACTTATAAGTCTTCTTAGTCTCCTTTAATCTATGGCAAACCCTAGTGTTTCCCGGTTTTGATAGCCTTGATCATTTTGAAAAATTCTAATATTATTTTGTAAAATTCCCCCCATTTGAGTTGCCTAGATATATTCTCCTGAATAGACTGAGTCCTGAACTTTTAGGCAAGACCACCACAGAAGTTATGCTGTGTCCTTCTCTGTTCAGCATATCAGGGGTGTGATGTTAATATGTCCCATCTGCCACAATGTGGGAGCACTTGGTTCAGTTATTTTCTCCATGGAAAGTTAAGATTTCTGCTCTTTGATTGCCAAGGGAAGATTCTTTGAGACTATGCAAATATCCTGTTCATCCTTAAATTTTGGCAGCTGATCCATAAATGGATCTAACCTGCAAGTGCTCAGCTTTTGATTTTTAAAAGACCACTTGTCAACTTGTCATTCCTTATTTGCCCAAAAGGTGGCATTAGCACTCCCTAAATGGAATTTGTTGTTTTGATCCAGGTGGAGGGTTCTTTTCTCTCCCTATATGTGAATGAAGCAGCTATATAATTTCACATATAATTAGGTTTGTCTCAAAATTACAAAACAAAGACTTTTTGGAGTAATCTTGTTATAAATAATTTTCTACCATCATTTTTCATTCTTAGAAACTTAGAACCAAGGACTCAAAAACTTAGAATCAAGGACCAAACTTTTTGAAGGTTATTTACTTTGCCTTTGTATTGCAGGTTCTGTCAAGGCTCCTGCCAAAACAGAAGATCTTATTCACAGCGTCCTAACAGGTAAATACCACCCTTCCCCCACCCCAAGCTCCATGGAATTTTGTAGGTGAATATTAGACACTGTAAGTATTTAGAGAATCAATTTACATTTTTCTCTGAAAAATGAGATCACTAATATTTCTTCTTTTAAAAAAGATCTAATATTTCTTCTTTAAAAAAAAATATATATATATAGGCCACATTACATGATGTAATCAGAGAGAAATAACCATAGTTAGTAAATAGGACCTTACTGGCATAAAAGTAATATATATTTTTTACAAGATAGCTATTTCAGAATCAAAGAATAGATTCCTACTGGGTGTGGCCCTGTGAACAGTAATGCATTTCTTCCTAAAATGCCGAAAATTAACTGTGTTTTAGATATGCAGAATGTCACCCATTGGTGACCATAAAATGCATGGTGTTTAAGAACCGTGATACAGCTTAAAATCATTTTAAATTTGGTTAGTTTTACCTAAACTAGTGGTCCTAGAATCAATATAAGCTTTCTTCAATACAATTTTCAATAAGTTGTAGAGTCCTAAAAATATTTAAAATATTTGGTCCAATACACAACAGAAATGTACAAGCACGTTCACCCAAAAGAGCACCTGGGTAAGAGCCAAATGTCTACAACCAGAAGGATGTAAGATCCATGAATAAGTTGTAACATATTGACAATATAGAATAGAATACAGTCATGAGAAAGTCACACACACTGATGTGGATAACACTCCTAAGTATAATGCAGAAAACAAAAGATTGGCAAAATCCATTCATGCCATTAGAAACCCAGAATTGGGTTATACCTGGTAAGGGCAGGAACCACAAAGAAGGTGTCTGGAGTGCTGGCGATATTCTGATTTTTCACGTTGGTGATGGTATTTGAAGCATGTTAACTTTATGAAAATACACAGGGCTGTGTATTTAGGATTGATGTACTTTTCTGTAAGTATTCATATTTCACAAAAATACACAAAATATGCATGGAAAAATTACTTGAGGAGTACATTAGAAGCAAACAAAATATCTTAAAAGTCTTAGTTCCATAGAAAACAGTATCACATTGATGCTTAAAATAAGTATCCAGTGTTTTTCAAGAATACATTAATGTGCTGGGCCAGGTGGAGCACACCTGTAATCCCAGTGGCACGGGAGGCTAAGGCAGGAGGAGAGGAAATTCAATGCCAGCCTCAGCAACTTTGTGAGGCCATAAGCAACTTAGCAAGACCCTATTTCAAAATAAAAATTAAAAGGCTGGGGATGTGACTCAGTGGTTAAGCACCTCTGGATTCAAATTCCAGTTCCCCCAAAATTAAAAATATATAAATGCATAGACAAAATACAATGGTCTGTGGCAATGTATTAGCCTTATTATGTCTTGGTGACTCATTAAGAAGGAATGTTTGTGTCTATATAAATGGACATTACCTTTATACTTTAGAATGTGTCATAGGAATAGACTTCTATCTACATACTTTAAAAATATATTTTTTATTTGTTTTTATTTTTTTATTTTAGAGATCAAACCCAGAAATAGGCCATATCTCCAGCCCATTTTTCAATTTTTTTTTTTTTTTTTGTATTTTGAGGCAGGGTCTTTCTAAGTTGCTTAGCACCTCACTATAAGTTGCTAAGTCTGGCTTTGAACTCATGATCCTCCTGCCTCAGCCTTCCAAGTACTGGGATACAGGTACTCACCACTGTACCCAACTATAATACAGAATTTTATGTGAAAATTTTATCAAAAGTTGGAGCTCCTTTTTTAAACCATTCATAGCTGATATGCTGCGAATTATTTTTAAGGAAATGGGGTTGAATCTATTTCCCAAAATGCAGCAGTTCCTTGGGATTATAAATTCTTAATGTGATACCTTACCATGATGAGTCAGTTTGGACCTGAAGGAAACCATTAAATAAATGTACCTGGTTTTCTCCATGGCTTCTATCTCAAAAAAAAATTTTTTTTAATAAAAAATGTTAAGAGAATAGAAACATTTAAGGGAAGGAAGTGTATTTCAACTACTTAAAGATTTGAGCATTTAGGAACATAAATTATTGTTCTGATTTTAGTGTTTATCCACTCGGCATATCATTTTCTATTCAGTTCTGTTGTTATTCATGGCATATATTATTTCTGAATCTCTTGACATTTCTAAATATTTATGGTAACATTTTTTTTTTGTTCCCCAAAGCAAAAAGTTCAGATCAAAGGATGGAAATATGTAAACTTTGACTTAATCTAGGTCCAAGTCAATGATAATTCACTGAAGCTAAGACTCCATCAATTGAAAGACACCCATTGCTCATATATTGCTAAGAAAGAAGAATCCTGCAAAATTTTGGCAGCCCATTGACCATAAGTAGTATTTTTATTTCAGAAATGTGAACATATTTTTAAAATGCAGATTCTAGAATCTATGAAATATGTCAGCGAAGTACAGATTGTTTTAAGGTCAGGCTCTTTCCTAATAAATGTTTCCTCAACATTGAATATGATGCTATATAGGCTGGCACTAACCCTTGGGATGCCTGCCTGCAAACTAAATTAAAGGGTGCTCCCTTGAGACATCTTACTGCTGGATACTGTTGAGATACCTGTACAGATGTATGGTGTCTTTACTGTGAGTGGTCCCCCATAGAGATGGCACTACGGAATCTGCATAATTATTTACTGAGCCTCTATGGACACAATGTCAAAAACTGTTAAACACTTTCTGTGAATTCTTTCATTTCACTATAAAGTAGTACAAGTGTTTTAAATCCTTGAAGTGGCTGCCTTGGGTGTCCTGCCCAGATTTCCCACACATCTGGTATACCAGGTCCCAGCTGTGGGAGGGGTTGGCTGCAAACAGCTGCTAGCCTTCCCTGTCTTTGCCAAATTGCCCTCAGCCCAAAGGAAGACCCTGGTCCAGAAGATTATGCCTCTGCCCACTGACTATACAAAGATGTGAGAAACTGACCCTCTTGCTTAAGAGGAGACTGAGCCTGGGGGACAATTCACCCTCCTGAGCTTCCCTGGGATCAGGCAGAAGCTCAATAGCAGCTGAGACACATCCTTGTTCAGCTGCTGCCCCTGCCCTATGTGCCTGCTTCATCTCCCTCCCCTGCCTTTAGTCAGTCACATGAACCTGAATATTCCCTTGTGGGCTCAGCCTCTAAGGAATTCCAACTTAAAATAAAATAAAATACAAATGAAGAGAAGTTGGTAACCCAGCCATGAATTAGCAGGAGATAGAGACAGACTAAAACCTGGATCCATTTGGCATCTGACTTTACTCTTAAGCTTCAGTTGGCCAAGATCAGACAGCTGTCGCTCACAGAGCAGGTTGCTGCTCCTCTGTACCGTCAGTCCTTCCTGTCCCTTAGCTCTTATGCTCCTTGGTTGCAGAAGTGGAAGCACAGACGATTGAAGAGCTAAAGCAACAGAAATCATTCGTGAAACTTCAAAAGAAGCACTACAAAGAAATGAAAGACCTGGTGAAGAGACACCACAAGAAAACTACTGACCTGATCAAAGAACACACTACAAAATATAATGAGATTCAGAATGACTACTTGAGAAGGAGGGCAGCTCTGGAGAAGTCAGCCAAAAAGGACAGCAAGAAAAAGTGAGTTAAACGAGTATCTGTTTTACCACATGAAGAGTCAATTCCATGGCTTGCTGATGTTGTGTTTTTAATGCCATATTGTGTATTTATCCCACCACCAAAAAAGAAAAGCCACCAAGCACTTTCCATTCTCTATAACTCTTTTTTTTTTTTTTTTTTTGAGGGGGGACCAAGAATTGCCAGGGGCACTTAACCACTGAGCCATATCCCTGGCCCTTTTCATGTTTTTTACTTAGAGACAGAGTCTCACTAAGTTGCTTAGAGCCTTGCTAAATTGCTGAGGCTGGCTTTGAACACGTGATCTTCCTGCCTCAGCCTCCCAATCCGCAAACAGCTCCATTCTGTATGGTTTTTGAATCACTTTTGCTTGTGGAAAGAACTTACTGATTTTTTTATTTTATCATTCTCCCCCTCCAACGCCCCCTTCACCTCCAAGAGATGGGGCCTAGCTCTGTTGCTCAAGCTGTTTCTCAACTCCTGGACTCAATTGATCTTCCTGTCCCAGCCTCCCAAGCAGCTGGGACTATAGGTGCACAGTAGCAGGCTCAGCTGTGACTTTCTTTATTTAGCTGAATTCTTAGAATAGACATCAAGTTTTCCTTTAGTTCTTTCTGCTCATGGACCTAATCCCAGTTGACTGACTGCCTATATTACAGCTGCCAATCTGGCAGGTATAAAAAAAAAAAAATGGCCTTCTGTCCCTAGAACCTATTTGAAGAGGCAGCTTGTCTTAGAGAAAACAGAAGCCTCAATTCTTGCAGCCCTATCTCGCATAATGCCCTGCATTATGTTTGGGACCGGGGTCCCCACAGCCTCATGTACCCAGAGCTTGATGGGAGAAGCATTTCCTCACACAGGCATTCAGCTAATATTTATTTAATGCATATTATATCCTGGGGACTCAGTAATGAATATAACCTGCACAATTTTCACCCTCAAGTAGCTAATGAGGTAATATGGGAAATATAAGCAATTAACAACGAATACCCCAAATAATTTCAGACTGTGATGAATACTATCAAGAAAAGGATAATGTGATAGAGATTAGCTTGGGATAGGAGAGCTCTTCTGACATGTCAATCTGTAAAGAGGTGATACGTAAAGAATAAATCATAGCCAACTATGTAAGGGATGAGGGAGAATTATTCCATGCTGAGGGAACAGACAATGCAAAGGCCCTTTGACAGGGGAAAAAAATGGATTTGTTCCAAGAACTCTAAATTTGGCAAAGTAGGTGAGACAGAGTAAAAAATGGGTAGAGTGAAACAAGATGAGGTCTGGGAAATTGGAGAGAGAATCATACCACTGGGTTTCTCAGAGTTTGTATGAATAATCCAGAATTTATGTAAGTGCAATACAAATCCACTGGAAAAAAAATAAGTGGAATTGTTGTGTCTAACTAATATTCTCAAAAAATGATTCCAGCTGCTGAATGAAAGAGAGATCCTTAGCTGGCCTTCTCAGATAGATACAGTCACCAGGGATCTTCTTAGTCACAGGCTCTGATGTAGCAGGTCCAAGGTGGGTGATGCTGTTGCTGCTGGTTGATGGATAAAATTCAAAGTGAGGACTGGGTGTGGGAGCCAGGTGACCAGTAGGGAAACATTTTCATGAATCCAGCCAAGTGATGTCATATAATGGTTTGGTTTAGGATGATGTGGTAGACATGGAGAGAATAGATGGATAGCTGACTTTAAGAGGAGCCTAGGATATGGGGTCAGAAACTTGGAGGAAACCAATCCATGTGGAGAAGAAAACTCATGCGGTCACTCCAGGCTAAATCTATTCACGGACTTTTATCTAGACCAGACCGATATATTCACATGAGGTACATGAGAATCGCTCAGAGAGCTTGCTCAAAGACAGGCTTCTGAGCCTCAACACAGAGTGCTGTCACATGGGCCTTGGGTGGAGTCTGAGCTTCTGAATTTTCTAACAAGCTGCCAGGGTTTGTCAATGCGACTGGTCCAGACACTTGCCATTGATGGCCCTGGTCTAGCATCCTTCAAAGTCATTTAAAAAATAGAAGGGTGGCCTAAAGGGCTCGTTGTGTCCAGTCTCTATCTACCTTCCCATCCTTAATCCCCAGTGCCCCATACAAAACCCTGTAGCTCCTACTTAGATCCCACCATGATAAAAGAGGGAATTAGGATTCTCCTGCATAATGGACTTTCTAAAATTGCAAATCTCTGCCATGAAGGCTGCAAGCCCTACCTCTAAACTCCAACCAAGGTATGTGCCAGCTGTCAGAATCCCAATTTATGGATTATTGATTTCCATATGAATTTCAAAATATCATTTGCTCTTAGAATTCCACTTTGGGTTGTCATCATAGCTTACCCCAGACTTGGTGGACACTAGTATGACTGACCACACAGAGATTTCTCTTTTTACCTTTGGTAAGGGGCTGCTTCCAGTCCTAGACAAGCCCCTGTACTACGTGTCAAGGAAGATCCAGGCGTGTAGGCTCTATTGGGTTCCTACAACTGCCATGCGCCACTAACTCTGTTGGGTTCCTATGACTGCCATGCACCACTACCTTAAAATAAATATATTGCTTCACAGTTCTGGAGCCTAGAAATCCAAAATCAAGGTACCAGCAGGTACCTTTTCTGAAAGGCCTAGGGGAGGAGCTTTCCTTAACTCTTCTAGCTTTTGGTGGTTGTGAGAAATACCTGACATACCTTGGCTTATAGATTCTCTTTGCACAGGCGTGACTTAGGATAAGGTAATAATTTCCTTATTACCTTAATTTCCAAATAAGGTAATAAACTGAGCTTCTGGGAAGGACATGAAGTTAGAGGGGACACCATTCCACCTAGAACAAGTCCGGAGCATTTATACGCACTGTCCCATGTATTTCCCACAGCAGCACCATGAAGTAGATACAGCCATCACCCACCCTGGACAAGCAAGGACCTGAAGTTCAGTAAAATGGTGCCCCCACCAGTAGCACATGCAACACACAAGGCTGCAGTCAGAGTGCAGCCATAGCATGGTACCCACCCCGACCTTGCCAAGAGCCCACCTGTGTCTATGAAATAATAGATCTGGAACCTGCATCTCTGCAGGCATGTGACTGCTTCCTGGAAGTGTTTCTAGAGTCCTACAAAGGACTTGGAATCTTTATAACTGCCTTTCCTTCAGTGTCTTACATCATGAATGGATACATGAAATAAAAATACCCAAATAAACAAATTTATTTATCAACTATCCTGTAAGGTCCAAAGTTATTCTTCTAAGTTTAGATTCCTGGAATGTCTTTGAACATCCTATGCAGGCTTGTAGTATGAATTTATTGACAATGAATAATATTTTGGAAAGTGTAGCTCTCTAATCAATAAGGTTCATTTTTACATACAAATATTCAAAATTTAATAATTAGGGAAATGGAAATAAAAATGCATTACCTTAAATTTTATTTTTGTCCTTTTGGGATACAAATAATCTTCATCTTTCTGAGCGTTTATTGAACTAAATATCAAAAATATTTATAACACTAACAGAATATTGTGAAAGGCATTGTACTAAAATATTTGTAAACATTTACTCACACCATTTTAAAAGTAAAATGTTATTTGTGATATTAAAATATATAGTTTAGGAGATTTATCATTTCCAAAGGCAAACATATCTTTTCAATTTCAATGTATATTTGGTATTTTAATGAATTATACATCACAGAGGTGAAAAAATCTTTTAAATTATTTAAAATTATCTCTCCACTTCATTCTCTGTAATTACAGTGTACAAATTACTGTAATCAGATACCCTGAATTTCCATATATTGGCTAATGAATGAACACAATATGGTCAAAGATAATCCACTGATCTGCACAGCCCTACGAAATCATATGTGGAGTTAACTGTGCAGTTATTCAAAGCTTTCTGGGAAACATCGTCATTGACTTTCTCATTAAAGAGTCTCTCAGGGGCTTGACTTATAATAATCTCCCCTGAGAAATAAAGCTTTGTTCTTTAACTGAAAATGTGATAAATCAACCTGCAACTGCATGAGCATGTGAGCCAGGAATAAGGCAGGCAGCATTCCATCCTTCCTTTCCACCCTTGTTGAATCATCTTATTTTGATGCCAGGCCGGTGATAGAGGTAAGATGCATGTTTTAGATCCATATTGTGACATATGACGTAATGGGTGCCTCACTTGAAAGCACAATCAAAGTGCAATACTTGAGATTTAAAAAGTAACAAAATCATCTTTCTTTAGAGCTGGAACAGACTTAGAAGCCATCTAGGTGAAATTTATCACTTCTTCAAGGAGGAAGTTAAATGCTAAAGACATTAACATTTACCTGCAATTACAAAGCTGGTATAGGCAAAGTGTGGCCTAAGACATCTCCAAAATTTCTCCTTTAGTGATATGTGCATATATGTTTGCTTATTCACTTTTTTTATTTACTTTAAGTCACATTTTGTAAGCTTCCAATAGAGTATCAAAATAGCATCATAGGTGACATGTATGTAAAAATCCTACAAAAATAAAAAAAACAGTACACACTCCCATACACACATGAACAAACTGAACTTTCAAACTATTACCTAGATCTTTGCTGCTGTCCACATGTTGACTATTGAACTCTTGAAAATGGCTCACCTGGGCAAGGGGCACAGCTCAGTGGTAGAGCAGGTAGAGCTTATGCAAGGCCCTGGGTTCCATCCCCAGCAACAATAATTAAAATGTGGCTTGTCAATATTGAGATATTATGTAATAGAAAAATTCACACCACATTTCTAAGGGTATAATATCAAATAGATCCTTTAATTGTATGTTGAGTTTATAATATTTTAGATGTATTAGATTAAATAAAATATACTATATTTTATACTGTTTATTTATTTGTTAATTTGCTTACTTATTGATTTATTTTGGTGGTGCTAGGGCCTGATCCCAGGGCTTTGTGAATGCTAGATCAATGCTCTACCACTGAGCTACAGCACAACCCCTCACTTATTATTACTTTTTAAGGAGGTTACTAAAAGTTTTAAATTACATGGAAAAATATCATGTGTAGCTCACATTGTGTTTCCACTGGACAGTACAACCCATTTAATGTAATTTCTGTCCTTGAACACTGAATTAACCTCTTAGTCTCTGAGAAAAGGAAATAAGGATCAGATAGTTCTCCTCATCTGATTAAGGGAAACTTACTTATTCTTTCAAGAGAGACAAATGTTTCCCAGGACTAAATTACCATAGAATCTATTTCATGCATCTTATATAAGCAGCATTTGGGAATAATGCCTTCAACCCTGTTTTTACAGAAGATGCGGAAACATTGTTCACCTAGATGTGTTTATATACTATTCCTTCAAAAAACAACAACAACAAAAAAATCATCAAGTACATACTATTTAAAGATACATTAGAAGAAACAAAGCCACCAAGGTCTTGGTTATGTCTCTCTGCCATCTCCTTTATTTCGTGATAAAATCCTGAAAATACCTTGGAATAACAAATCGGCATCATGTCCATTAGATTATTTTCTTACTCAAATTATCCATTGTCTCAATTGAGCTTTCCATATAATGCGCAGAACAGTTCACTCAAAGATAATCTTTTTTCAGACATGGCGTGCGATGATACTGTGCTCTTGTGAAAGGCACAGGTATTGTCTGTCTGTGTCTCCCAGGGATGCTTGTCCACAGGCAGGTATACTGCAGCACCCCTATGCTGTGTCCTTGGGCAAACTGTCTCACTGAGATCCCGGGTCCTCACATAATTCTGGAGAGGATCATGCCTAAATAGCAAGCTGTTGTGAGTGCTCCTGGCACATGTTGAGTAGTCAGTAAATGAGAGTTGCCTCTGCTGTGGTTCTTGCAGCTGATTGAAGAAACACTTTTACGTTCTGGCTATACTGACTTCCAACTACACAAGATGATAAATGTAACTTATGCTCATGCCAAAATGGCAGCCATCTCAGAAAATTCAATGCTAGTATCCATGAGTTTGGGAGAGTGGTGGTACTCATTTAGCATTGCACATAAAAAAAGAAAATTTGGGGAGAGTTCTGAATCTTTTATTTGACTAAGTAAGATCTTATCACCAGCTTCCTGTGGTGCCAATGATGCTAAGCTAATTTAAAGAAAATTAGTAACGGAATTAGTAACAGCTGATTCTAAGAAACATTCTCTTCCTAATTCTATCTGATTGCTAGTAAAGAAGATGGAGGCAAAGTCCATGTGATGAATGTCATGGGTGGTTTGGTCTTCTTTCTGAGGGCTGCTCCATATAAACAAAAACAGCAAATCTCCTTTGTTTCTTGTTCCCAATACTCTGTCTCCCTTTCTATTGTTTTCTACAAGTGATAATACAAAGTACAAAATTATACGAAATCATGACATGAGTTAGGGAGAATTGTTTTAACCTATTTGCACATTAGTCCTAACCTTATAAAGATCTGTTTAACTCTTTAAGAACAGTGCAGAGAAAGTCCTCCTGCACAGAATAAGCACTCAGTATGAAGTGCTTATTCTATGAATATGATATATATATATATATCACTACATGCATCTCCTTTCCTTTGTAACTGAAGCACTTTGAGGAAAGTACCATTTGGGTAGTGATGTTGCTGCTGGTGATGAGAATCAATCAGTGCCAAGTTCAGTTTCCCTGGAATGTTGAAGATAGAACTCCTGAGAAATGCCAAGGCAAGCCTAGAAAGCAAGTTTTATTTAAAAGATAGAACAGAGGTAGACTTCTCTGCAGAGAAGGGGGCCTCAGAGCTGGGTGTTGAGGAAGTGGGGGTGTCCTGCCTCTTTTATACATGTTAGAATTCCTTTGTTCTCTTGGCCTCTCCTACCCATCCTGACTATGTGACTGGTAGCCAAAAGGTGGGCCAAAGATGGGAGAGAAGCCTTCCAGAGGTACCTCTCTATATCTGCCCAAAAGGTCAGGAAAGGAACCACCCAGGAGGTACTTCATTATACTCCTACAACTCCTTAGAGGGAACAACAATTCCTTGGAGACAGGTACCCTTGGCAACTGGTGGAAGAGAAGGGGGAAGGCTTTATAGATATTAGCATTTCATTTCCTCCTGAATTAGCCCCCATCTTTCTGACACAATCATTTATTACCTACACTGACTGTCATGTGCCCTGACCTCACTGATATCAATTAAGTTGATTCAGCCCCCCAAAGAACCATATTTTATAATGTGCCCTTGCTATTGAGAATCTTTAAGAAACAGAACTCAGAAGTTTTCTGGGAAGGTTATCTGCACAGGATGTCTGTACCTGCTCTCTATTTTCAATCCATAACACTCCATATGCAAAATATGGCACATCTTCAACCTTCCCTAAGAGAATTCACTCAACATAGTAAAAAGTTTTTAGAGAGAAAATGGAGCTGGGATGACATTGTACATGCCACATTAAAAACAAATAAGTAAACAAGAGGAAGGTCTCAAAAACCTTTACTAGACAGTGTTTTTCCCAAACAGGATTATCATTCTCACCACCCCTACAGTTAGGACTCTCAGCTTCCTGGCTTGGTTAGGACTCTTAGCTTCCTGGCTTCCTGAGCTTCCTTTTCTTTTTGGCCCCTGCCTCTTCCTGGAGCAACACAAATTTCATTTGTTTCTGTAATTTAAGATCTTCTGTTGCCAAACTTGTCTTTGAGGTCTCATCCTCTAGAACAAGTGGCTTATCAAAAAATTATTTCCAATATTATTGAATTCAACATTGGGCTTATCAAAATATTCATTTCCAAACACGATGGCTTCTCTAGGAGGAACTCTTGCAGACAGCCTTCCCTGCGCTTTATTACCACCTGTATGCTTTGTGAGCCAAGCTTTGTGTCTTTGCAGATCAGAGCCCAGCAGCCCTGACCATGGCTCATCGACAATTGAGCAAGATCTTGCTGCCCTGGATGCCGAAATGACCCAGAAGTTAATAGACCTGAAGGACAAACAACAGCAGCAGCTGCTTAATCTTCGGCAAGAACAATATTATAGTGAAAAATACCAGAAGCGAGAACATATTAAACTGGTAAGCCCAAGAAACATGATTTATGTTTGGGTGGCTGAAATCTCTTTCCTATAGAAAATGTTTTATGCTCTGGCATAATTCAAAGGGCACAAGGGCAGGTGCGAATGGTACCATCTTGGGAGACCATGGAGGCCACCCGTTGTCTACCATGCTAATATTTTCTACACTCCATGATTCTACCATCTTCACTAAGCTCTTCTCTATTCCCTCAATGTGGCTATGCTTTATTGTTTTTATTGACCCTAATTCATTTGGGGGATATGGGTTTTGGGGGTATCTTTGGAAATTGCACAGGAAAGTAAATAAATTCTTAGCCTTACTTAACAAAATTAAGAACATGCTGCAAGTAAATCTAACATTTTCTGTATCACTGAGCTTCTCAAGAAATGAAAAAAAAAAAATTACACAGCTCACTCTCCTACATTTTAAAGAGTCAACATCTAAAGGACCAAGGACTGATAGGAAATGTCATCTTTCCAATTTCTGGGACTCCCTATGGAGACAAACACCATCCCCTCCGTTAAAGATCAGTTTCACTTACCACCACCACCACCATTTTTTTTTTCATGGATTGTGACATTTTCTCCCTTGTTGAGGTCTTGACACATAGTAGGGACATAATTAATATTTAAAAACAGCTATATTAAATAAATTCAGCAATAAAGTAGTCTTGAAAACAAAGTGGATTCTCTTGCAGAAGTGCTAAGAGCCATAGCCCAGTAGGAATGATGCATGGCATTTTTGGTTGACGCCAGCAAGCCATTGAGATGATAATGATTATGTTAAGATGTGCATTCAATTGGAGATTAGACCCCTGCTGTCCGCCTTGGCTTGCTCCTTTGGAGCTCTCTCAGGACTCCCGGAGAGTTCCCATTGGTTGGGGAAGTTCAGTAGGAGGGAATTCCGGAGGACGGATTTCCTGTTGGTGTAGTGTGTCCCGGGAGAAGGCCTTGTGCGTGGCATTCGCGGGAGTTTTGGAAATAAAGTCTGTTCCTGCTTGAGTGGCTCGTGATTTTGTGCCCAGCCAGACTGCGGCAGGGAAGGTTGAAGATGTGCCATATTTTGCATATGGAGTGTTATGGATTGAAAATAGAGAGCAGGTACAGACATCCTGCGCAGATAACCTTCCCAGAAAGGGAAGTAGCCTCAAAAACAAATCAAATGAGTAATCTTAATAAAAATTAAAGCAGTGAATCCAGAGGAAATGTGTTGTAAGAGGTATTTCTATGATCTGTCCATTTCTTGCTGAGGGTCTGCACATATAGAATTCTGAGGCTGTTTCTGCTTATATGGTTGGAAATCTGCAGATGGTTTAGCCATTACTGTGTGAAAGGGGATCACTGTGAGTATTTGCACCTCCAATATGCAAAGAATTCATATGAATGGGTTATCAAAAGCCAGACTCCACTTGACCAGTTATTCTCAACATAAGTGTAAGTCAAGATAACCTGGAAAATTTGTTAATAGATACATTGTTAAGCCCTATCCAAATTTTAATTCAACAGGAGCCTTGTAGAGGTAGTGTTGATTATACTTCTGTTCCTAGGAACATGCTTTGAGAACCACTTCCTGGTACCCTAAAGGAGTATCAGAGCTTTGTTTTTAACAATCTTCACATAATTTTGATGGCTCACCTTGTTTTGAACTTCTAAAATAAGATGGAAGCAGTGAAAGAACAGTCTGGCTGAGCTTGGTTTGGGTGTGAGGAGGGGATTGCCTTGACAGACCTGAGAAAGGCAATACCAGTTTTAATGGGAGATAATGGCTTTGAGACCCAGCTATGATCATGGCCATGTGACTTTCTTCACTGAGTGACCCAGGCCTACTACTCTAGAATATAATGATTATAAGAATAAAAGTAGCAACTGTGCATTGGACCCTCACCATGGGGCCATAAACTAAGTCATTTATGGAAACTTAATCCTCATACCACTGGCCTTTGTTACTATTTTCAGCCCGTTTTGTGTTTTTTTAAAAAAAAATAGAGAAAATAGAAACATTTTTTTTACTTTTCCAGGGTTCCACAACTAGAAACTGGTATTTGGGGGATTTGATTTTTGGTCTTCTGATGCTGGAGCCCCTACTTTAGGACCATTATGTAGGTGCCTCTTATAATTCACTTTCCATGCCAAAGTCCCTAAACAAGAACAAAAACAAATAAGTGGGCAAAAATATACTGTATACTAGGTAGAAATAAGGGCTTAAAAGAAAAAAAAAAACTATCATAAATAGAGAAGTTGGAGTGGAGACTGGGGCAGGATGAAGAGTGGGTTTACAATTTTAAAGGAAATAAATAGGTGGGGAAGGACTTGCTGAGAAAGCAGCATGTGAGTCAGGAGGCAAAGGAATGACCCCTACAACACATGGAGGAAGATTTTTCTAGGCAGAAGATATGACACACATAGACTCTGGGATAAGAGTGGGCCAGATAGAGCAGGGTAGCTCTGTCTGAGAAAGATTATAAGGTGTCAAGTTAGAGTGATAGAACTTTTGGGGTGGGAGACACATCTTCTTGGTCTTTAGGCTTTTCTAAGGCCACTGTGTTTCACTTGGAGTGAGGTGGGAACTGTTGAAAGTTTTGAACAGTGAACTGACATGATCTAAAGTCACAGTGACCACTCTGGGTCTGTTTTGTCCTGGACATGGTGAGAACTGGTCCTCCAGGCAGGGGCAGTTCAAGCCAACCGTGGACCAAGAGGTTGAGAAGTGGCATTCACCAGCAGATGACTCAAGTTCACCAATAGAATGAATGTTACTTAGAAGTCTACAAAACCCAGCCACAATCACCTGGAGTTTCCCCAGGGACCCAACCCTTGAGCAAGACTCCATTTTCCAAGAAAAGAAACATGGCAATTTTTTTTTTCACAAAAAAAAGACAGTGGCAGAGTAAGAGAATATCCTAATATTCATAGGAGATTCCCAAAATAAGAATACTGAATATAGATTAAAAACAGAAGTCTAGATTTCCCAAGAAGGCCTATTGGGAGGAGTGAACGTGAGCTGCAGAAATGGGATGCAGAAATCACAGAAAAGAACTGAAAAATCCAACACTCTAGAAGCAATATCTAGATAAAAAGCAGCATATGTAATTCCAGTAATAAGGGTGTGAAAATCAACTCAGTAGGTTTTCTCCTGAAGGAGCAGGTTGGTTTAAAGGTCCAGACAAACTTATAAATGGGAAAACCTCACCCAAGAAGCAGAGGAGGTGGTATACATTTTAAAATTTTATCTGTTCATCTATTGAAGGGCATGTAGGTTGGCTCCACAGTTTAGCTATTGTGAACTGTGCTGCTATAAACATTGATGTGGCTGTGACCCTGTAGTATGCTGTTTTTTTAAGAGAGAGAGAGAGATTGAGAGAATTTTTTTAATATTTATTTTTAGTTTTTGGTGGACACAACATCTTTATTTTATTTTTAGGTGGTGCTGGGGATCAAACCCAGTGCCCCGCGCATGCCAGGCGAGAGCGCTACTGCTTGAGTCACATCCCCAGCCCCTAGTATGCTGTTTTTAAGTCCTTTGGGTATAGACTGAGGACAGGGATAACTGGGTCAAATGGTGCTTCTATTCCCAATTTTCCAAGAAATCTCCATACTGCTTTCCATATTGGCTGCACCAATTTGCAGTCACACCAGCAGTGTATGAGTGTAACTTTCCCCCCACATCCTTGCCAACACTTATTGTTGTTTGTATTCATAATAGCTGCCATTCTGACTGGAGTGAGGTGAAATCTTAGAATAGTTTTGATTTGCATTTTAGAATTCAGAAAAAAAAATAAGTACATTTCTATGTCAGCCTGGCCCTTTTGGAAAAATGTAAGCAATGTATTCAAAATGCTCATTTCTTCTACACTATGATTGTGGATTTGGGCTTCAGTGAATTCCCAATGCCTTTTGAACAAACAAGTACAGACCTTTATTAAGAAGTCAATGGCTGGAACACTTTGGATTTAGAACAACACAATGTTATTTCATGGCCACTTGGGGGCATCCACAGTTTATTCTACATGCCTTTAGCTGCTATATGTATACCAGATCTACCTATCAGCTTCACTTGTAATAACTAGAAATTATTCTGCCAGGGAATCTTTTTAACTGAAAGGTACCCAGAAGTTTCAGTTCTCTTTGGTGGTGGTTTTGAGTGATGAGCAGGTTTCTCAGGCTAAATCAGACCAATGGAAATGTAATTAAAAAGTGAGTAGGCCCCAGGTAAAAAGGAATATTTGAGTGATGAGAAAAATTAAGCAAGAGATATTTCATCTCCCAGAATTGCTTTGAGGATTAAATACTAATGTGCTTTGGCTAAGGATTATACATTTCAATGCTGGTACCACAGATCAAGAATCAATAAAAAAGCCATAGAATTAATAAATTACTTCACAGATGTTTACTGAACACTTCATATTTGTACAACACTCTGATAGATAGAAATAAAAATCAATTAAATGTAAGACGTGATTGCTGCACACATTCAGGGAGTATGTGTAACTAATAGTTCTAATAAATGAAAGCAAACATGTAGCAATAATTTTCCTAACTTTATAAACTGACAAACTCTATAAATTTACTAACTATGAATCAACATAATATCCTAGCATTATAAATTAATAAACCCTTCCTTCCTTTCTTTTTCTTTTCTTTCTTTCTTCTATTCCCCTCTCTCCCTCAGCACCCCTCTCTTTTTCTCTGTGCTGGGGATCATGCCTAAGGCCTTATGCATGCTAGACAATCACTGTACCACTGAGCTATACCACCACACCAGCTCCTCCATGTATTCTAATCCATTCTAATCCATCCATTTCTCCCTTACTTCCCCTTGACCTTGGTACCTCATAGTCTTATTACAGATCCTCTTGGCTGTCACACCAACAATCATTCCAAAACCCCAAACCAACATTAGTACCCACTAACCTGAGTTCCCCATTTCCCTGCCAATCCCAGTAGACTGAATACTATGTTTCAGACTGAAATCTCTGGGAAAATACTTATGGGCTATAAATTAAATGGCAACATCAAAATGTGATAGCAATGAGTAGGGCTCTAGAATCAAATGTCCTCATTTTAGGACAGTGTTCCCTTAAATGTTCTCATCTGCCCAGTGGAGAATGGAATAATTCTCACCTCTTTCAACTGTAAAGAAGAGAAATAACAAGCACAGAAAACATTGCTTTTCATGAACCCCTGCTATTTTGGTGCAATACATGAATTGGCTAATAAATTTATACATCACATATAAATGTGTATTATAGCTATTGACATCCTGCTGCAGCTTGAGGGAACTCATCATCTTCCTTTGATGATTCGTATCAGCTCCACATGTTGTTCCAGCTGTCTGGAAAATGCTCTTGCATTTCCTTCCTTTTGGGGTCACCCAGCTGAAGTATATATGCCAGGGGCAATTGCAATGCAGACGTAATCTCTATTGATAATGTAGTGTTATCTGTCTTCCTCTGATATTCTGGCTTTAACCTAGGGTAATTTTTCTTGAGAGATTAATGGTTATGCTTTCCTAAACAAACAAAAAAAAATGACAAATGAGTAAAAGATTTTAGTAGTGAAATAAGGAAAAAGCAATTGTTAAATGTGTTATTTGTGAATTTTCTGATCATTATCCTAATGGTGTTGGTGTTTCTCTCTCTCTCTCTCTCTACACACACACACACACACACACACACACACACACACACACACAATCCAAATCTATATACTGTCTATAGTCTGCTCCTTTTGCTTAAGCATTATGTCATGGGCAGTTTTTTTCTGTCGTGCTTTTTAATGTTGCTCAATGACTTTGCATTATTTCATTGTATGATTGTAGTTTAATTTATTTATTCAATTCCCTACCGATGTAATTTTGAGCTGTGTTTATTCTCTTTTATTATTGATGTTATTACACTAATGTTATAGAGAACATTATTCTAGAATTTCTGGAAAATTGGTCTCCAAAAAAGTTTTGTCAATGTACACTATCACAATGTCTGATATCTATATCCTTCTAGAGTTTTATCTTTAAAAACAAATTACTCCAGACAAAATGGCTGAAAATTGTATTTACCTTAAATTATATTGCTTTACTTATGAGGAAGGATGAGCATATTTCCATATGTGCACTGGCTTTTTGCATTTCTTTTTTCTACAAATGACCTGTTCACAAGCATTCCCTGTTTTACTAGTATGCCCATCTTTAACAGTTAGATTTTTGCATAGTGAGTACCCTAAAACTTATTGGATTAAAACAACTATTTATTTAGCTCATGATTCTGTGTGTCAGCAATTTGGGTTTGACACAACTGGATGGTTCATGCTGTCTTGGTTGGGCTTATGCCTGTTTCTTACATTCAGCTGCCAGTCACAGCAAGCCCTACTCCTGGGGTTTGGCTAATTATCAGTGCAGGTGATTGATCCACTGTCTCTCACCATCCAACAGGCTTGCTGCCTGGGCTTGTTCAAACAGAAGTTGGAAAAGATTCCAATTGAGAGCAAGTGGAAGTGTGCAAGGTCTTGTACAGATCTTATCACTTGTTTCTCATTCTGTTGACTGAAGCAAGTCATAAAACTTGCCTGGAGTTAGGGGCCAAGGAAATGTGCCCTATCTCTTGTAGAGAGCAGCTGTAAGTCACAATGTAAAGAATGCAGATACAGGGAGTAGTATAGAACTGGAACTATTTTGGTGGGGAAAAAATCTGTGTACAGCCCCTTATAGTTTGAATATCAGATTCAATAAAAATCATCCAAGGAAATTTAACAAAATAGAGTATAATCATCTTTCTTCATGATAGTATAATTTGCAAAGGATTTTGTGTGAGGACAAATAATTTTTATTTTCACCTACATAACTTTAACTATATTATTTCACCATTTTGAGTGTCTACATCACTATTTCTAAAATTTAAAAAAATTGGACAAGAATGCTTATAAAGTCTTTCTCCAATTGTAATGCAAGTTTCCCTTAAATTATAGAATATAGAGATGATCTAACTTGGATATATTAAAATAATAATTAGGGATTTTAGATTGAAACAACAGATTTTTCAACTTTGGTTTTTCTTTATTTTTGTGCACAATATATATTATCTTAATGTATTTTTTTTATGATGTTAATTGTTGACTAGAGAAGATTAAGGGGGAAAGGCAATAAATAGAACCAAATCCAAAAGCAAAGCAAAGAAGGACTGATTTGTGTCAACTTAAAAGAAACTTCAGGAACCAAAGAGATTCTGCTGTAAAGGAAAATTCCAAAATAAAATCCACAAGCCTGATTATTTATTTTGTGCCCTCTGGAATTATAGGAATCATTGCATTACATCTGGCAAGTGAGGGATGTTGAAATGACACATTTTGCATTAAGAAAAAAGATGATTGACACAGTATTTATCTTCATGGGCAGCTCTTCTGGACCTACTCTTCAAATAGACTGTTGAGAGCCCATGTTTTATGTCCCAGTTTAGTTATAAAAAAACAAACCAAGTCTTGTCTCCTCTAGTTAGATCCCCTTTTACAATTATTTGAAAGTATCCATTTGAACATTATTGCTACCTTCCTCCATCTAAGTGTTAAGTAATACTTGCTTAATTTATTCTAAATTAAGTGGCCTTAACCTCTTTTAGAATTATGAAGCCTTTTGCTAAAGTTTTAGTGGTTTGTCTGGCATCTTTTCTCCTCAGTTTTAATCAGATATGATCTCGTTTAATTAGTTCAGATGCAAACATTTTCTCATTTTTTTCTATTTTAATCAAATAATTGCATCATTTATGAATTCTGAGCTTTTCTTTTTTATTATTTTTTTTAAACTCAGGATCACTCAACCACTGAGCCACATCCCCAGCCTTATTTCCCTATTTTGCATTTTATTTAGAGACAGGGTCTCACTGGTTTGCTTAGCACCTCACCACTGCTGAGGCTGGCTTTGTACTCAGGATCCTCTTGTCTCAGCCTCCTGAGCTGCTAGGATTACAGGCGTGTGCCACCACACCTGGCCTGCACCTGGTTTTCAATAACTTTTGTAAACACCCTCATTAACATTTATAGTTACAAAGGGGATAATTCTGTGGTCTATTTTAAGTTCTTATTTAAAGTTAAATTTAAAACAAAATTTAATGAGATTTAGTCTCATAATGCTGCCCAGATTGATCTGGAACTCCTGGGCTCAAGTGATCCTGTTGGCCCAGGCTCCCATATAGCTGGAACTGTAAGAACACTCCACCTTGCCTGACTTGTATATGAGCCATTTTAAATGAAACTTTTTGTAGCATAAAAATAATATTTCATGAACATTTCATGGCCATAAATGCCTGGTTTTTAGTATTTTTTATAATATTTTAAGCCATAATTGAATTCTAAAATCATACTTATGTTCATTGTTTTATAACTTAACAAAGGAACTCTTAGAGATGATTTTGTCCTGATATTTTACTGAATAGGAAACAAGAATGAGAACATTGAGATGGTATAACCCAAGCAAAAACCTATGCTGATAAAACAATACATCTAAACTCTAGCTCCCTTTATCTAACTTCTTGATTTTTTTAAAACAAGTTTTAAAATATTTTGAGTCAAAGGAAAGATTTTTTCATTGACCCAGTTACATTTCCCAAAGAGCTAAAGAACTGGCATTTATATTGACATAATTTAAAAGTGAAAAAGAATTTAAAATGTTATGAGTTCATTGGATAAACTTATTTAACATTGAGTAGGAGTCTCAGTGAAATTTTCATTTTTGTTTCCCTACCCACTAGGATCATTTAAGCATTTAGATTCATGGCTAAAGGTGTAGCTCAGTGGTAGAGTGCTGCTTAGCTTGTAATGGTCCTGGGTTTGATTCCCCAGCACTCAGCAGGTTCGGGGGTGGGGCACTTAGGTTCAAATAAGAAACCACATAAATCCTTTTTTTTTTTTTTTTGCTTACTTCACTTAGCATTATATTCTCTAACTCCATTCATTTACCTGAAAATGCCATGATTTTATTCTCTTTTAATGCTGAGTGATGTTCCATTGTATATATATACCATATTTTCTTTATCCACTCATCTACTGAAACGCACCTGGGTTGGTTCCACAATTTAGCTATTGTGCATTGTGCTGCTATAAACATTGATATGACTGTGTCTCTGTAGTTTGTGTTTTTAAGTCCTTTGGGTATAAGCCAAGGAGCAGGATAGCTGGGTCAAATGGTGGAGAAACCACGTAAATTCTATTCAGCTAAGGAAAATAAAAAATGATAATTGGTAAGTATGAAAGAGTATCTCAGAGAATGATTAAGATGGTTGCCCTTTTTGACCAAGATATTCTCTTGAAAAAAAAGGGAGAATGGAGGAAACCATCTCCAGTGGGACATGGCCCTATGTCTGCTGATGGATCTCCATTATTCTGGCACATCATAGGTGCTCAGTAGATATGTATTGCATAAATGAATGAGTGTTTATCAATTTGAATAGCCAGAACACACACCCCAGAATAAGCATCCACCTCATTTATAAATCACCAGTAATGTGTTTGGTTTTTATATCATGACTTAGTTCAGCTGCATGGCAACTTAATTTTTTATAGAAAAAAAATTTATAGTGAAAACTCAGGAGTGGCAGCTCCGACCAGCATCAAAGAAGAGACATTCTTCGGATATTCATGGATGGGGAAGGAAGATGTATTGTGCCCAAAATGTGACTCTTCTATACTTGGCCTCTGCCCATTTTCCAAAATTATCCTTCTCAGAAGAGACTCCAAATACTCCAACTTCTGTCCACACATTTTTTTTTAATTCCTTTTGATTTAGCATCAGGGAATTATTCTCTTCCATGGAAACCATTTTCTCACCCTCAAATGACTAAACCAAGTGAAATTTAGCATGGAGTTGATAACAAGCATAAAATTTGATTCCCCAAGGCTTTTCTTTTGACTCCTTAAAAGATTTGGGACATTTATCTAGGAGAGTTGTCATGAGTAGTAAACAAATAAGCAAAGTAATTGAGATGTATCTGTTTCTTTGGAGCAGCAAAACAAAAATTATACCAAAAGTTAAAACTAAATGTTGTTTACAGAATTTCAGTTTACCGTGTACCCTCTTGGTTTATTTCCTAGAATTCTAAAATTAATCTTTGCTTCTTTTCTATCTATAATGACAGTTTAGTTTCAGTGAGGTTTGTGGCTAATAAATTATTGAGTAGTTTTTTTTTTTTTTTTTTGAACAGGCATTTCTTTTAAAAGTATGTCTACTAATAAATACATCAAAAGTCAGTGTGCTCTGCCCTTATGTTAGTTAAAAAGCCCTTCAATTGCTGTGTGAAAATCACTCTTCTGGGTTCTATCTTCATACGTTATGCAATATAAACTTTGGATTAAAACCCAGATATTCTTCATCTTATTTGATGATAAGTACAGAAATTTTTAATTTGTAAGAAGAGATTGACTATCCAAACCAAGGAAAGGGAAGGGATAGTGTGCCATTCTATAGAACTTTCTATAGCTCCTAAGCATTCTCTCCGCCCCCCACTTTTGCTTTTCTCTGCATAATATTTTTAGTTTTTTCCAAACCAGCAGATGAGCTTTCCCTTTATCAGCACACATGGGCACCAAACTGTTTTCTTCCTTTCTCCATTGATATGTAGGAAAGATCTTGGGCCATATGATTGGCCAAGCTTGCAGCCTTTGAGAAATTACCCAAGGTTTATTATTGCCTCCCCTGGACCCATAACCTTGGCCAAGAGATGGGAGTTAAAAGACATAGCAGCTTTCATGGGCATCATGCCAGACAGTCAGAAAGCAGAGGAAGTTCTTCCCAGAGAAGTAGTATTGGGTAGAGAAAACCACAAGTGAGTCCAGAAACCTCTCTTTATAGGGTAGGAAAGAGATCAATTATTGATGTACAAATATATTCTCATTGCCAGTTTAATATGAGTTTAACAACAATGGCATACTCTTAACAATGTCATAGTATTAATCATTCTGTCTCCTGGAACTTAAGGAGCCACAGTTTAAATGAAAATAGGAAATGCCGCTTGGCAGAATTACAACAAAAGCAATGATCTTTTACAAAAATAGCCGGGAAAGGCAGAGTGTCACAGGGAAGGGTCTGTAGAGAGGAAGAGTAGGAGAGACCCAGAAGTGCACACTAGACAGACTTTTGCATATTTGTCATATGAGCAGAGGTGTTGTCCTTTAAAAACATATTCTTTGAGATTCTAGGGAAACCCCATTTTCATTAGTCACAGGCAAAAGTCATATTTTTAAAAATACATCTAGCCAGGCGCAGTGGTGCGCACTTGTAATACCAGTGGCTCAGGAGGCTGAGGCAGGAGGATCCAGAGTTCAAAGCCAGCCTCAGCAAGAGGGAAGTGCTAAGCAACTCAGTGAGACCCTGTCTCTAAATATAAAGTCCAAAATAGGGCTGGGGATTGGGCTCAGTGGTTGAATCCCTCTGAGTTCAATCCCCGGTATCCTCCCCACCAAAAAAAAAAAAAAAAATACATCTAGATATTACATGAAGGCATTTGTTTCTCTGTGAACAAAACCTAGTTTGTAATACTTTTTAAGGAGTTATACCTCAGTGATAGAGTGAGTACTTGCCTAACATGTGTGCGGCACTTGGTTTGATTCTCAGCACCACATATAAATAAAATAAAATAAAGGTCCATTGACAACTAAAAAAAAAAAAAAGTTTCCAATAAGATAGTCCATTGTGGGTGTGTAAAGTTCCCTAGCTAACTCTGAGGTTGGAGTCAGTGTAGCTTCAAAGCTGAAGAGATTTTGTTCATAATTATTTCCTGAACCATTATTATTTGTAAGCGCCTATTTTGTGTAGAGCCTGAGAGTCAGAATAAATAAATAAAGGGATATCACAAGAGTGACATCCTCTTATAGAACAATAATGAAGTTTTTATTACAAAAGATAAGTGTCTGCAATTGATACTTATAGAAAAGCCAAATGAAAGAAAAAAAGGGGAAGAATCCCCAAGGGTAGGTTCAGAAAGGAAAGGACATGGAAGAAGGAGACCTGGGCTGGTGTCCACTCCCCAGTCAGAAGCAGTGATAGCAGCACAGCTCAAGACAACTTTTTCTCATCAAGAGAATGATCTATATCTGAGCTGTGTCATATTCACAAGGGAGTATCATTGAGGGGAAGGGGAAGGGAACATGAGATAAAGTATGAACATAGGTGTGTGTCTGGATAGTTCTGTGAACAAAATATAATCTACTTTATTGGATATGATGAATGTTAGTGTGGGAAAGGAAATTCAGAACTGGAGCGTGTCATATTTGAAGACAAAGAGCCAGTTATGTCTTTGGGACATCTAAAAAGAAGACTATCTGGGATGAAGAAGAGCTGAGGAGGGACTAAAGGAAGGAAGGAAATCCTTGGCATGTCCAGAAGGGAGTTAATAATGATCAGAACCAGAGTTCTGTTGCCACACAGCCATGAGATACAGGTGACAGGAGAAATGAGCAAATCTCTATTACCCACTCCGTGTGAAAGGCCCAAAGAGGGAGGTCAAAGGCAATGTACACTTTTGAGCTGAACAGTGATACTGTTAAAAATGAAAGAATATACTGTTTTGTCTTGTGTGAGACAAATTGTGAACTTGTATGTACAAATATTGAGGTAGGGATGGTGGGGAGGTATCATCAGGTAGAACTGGTCAACAGGCAGTTGGAGATCTTGAACTGAATTGAAGAGAGTTGAAAGGGGAGTAGTTGTGAGCTTGAGAATAAAGGAGTTTCTTGTGTGTGGTTGGCCACTAACATCATGACATTGAAGTCATGATTCCCAAACTTGGTACCAAGGCACTCTCAGGCACCACACTGAACTCACTGGGGCATATGGGTTTTTTTTTTGTTTTGTTTTGTTTTGGTACTAGGGATTGAACTTGGGGGGGGGGGGTGGGGGCTAGACCACTGAGCCACATCCCAAGCTCTACTTTTTATTGTTAAAGACAAGGTCTTGCTGAGTTGCTTAGCATCTCACTTTTGACTCATCATCCTCCTGCCTCAGTCTCCCAAGCTGCTGGGATTACAGGTCTGCCGCCACCAAGCCTGGCAGTTGTGGGATATTTTTTTAGGTCTGAGGTGTTGTTGGTGTTGTTGTTTGTTTTTGTTTTGGGGGGGGTTGTTTTTGATTTTTTCGTTTTTGGCTGGGAGAATGCTGGGGATTGAACTCAGGGCTTCATGCATGCTAGGCAAACATACTGCTGAACTAAAGCCCCAATACGTTTTTGAAGGAAACTAAACAACATATGTTGAACTCTATAAAAACTACTACTACTACTATGTTGCTCAGATCTAAGTATTTAATAAATGAAATTGGGTTTTTTTGATTCATTTTTGCCCAAGTGTGCCATGGAGAAATTATTGAGTTCCTAAGGGCTCTGTGAATCTGGAAAATTTAGGAACCTCTGGAGTAATAAAACTTAAGTCCTGACAACTGGCCAATAAGTTTAATAACAAAACAGTCTTTGAGATCTTAAAGCAAAATGAGGTGAATAGCAATGTTCGGAGCTGAATTGAGATAGTGAGGGAGCGTATACAGTCATAGAAATGGAAAAAACAGGTCAAGGACAAAACAAGTAAGTCCACATGGTGACACAGACCTGTGATCCCATCTACTTGGAACACTAAAGCAGAAGGATGGCAAGTTCCAGGATAGCCTGGGCCACTTAGCAAGATCCTGTCTCAAAGTAAAAAAGTAAAAAGGACTGGGATGTAGCCCAGTGGCAGAGTGCCTCTGGGTTCAGTCCCCAGTAACCCCTAACAGTTACATTAAAATATATATTATATATAATATATGCTATAGAGATATAGATATGAAAATACATAATAGTGTGTGTGTGTGTGTGTGTGTGTGTGTGTGTGTGTGTGATGTGTTCCATGTCTTGGAGGACAGAATGGTAGGAACATGTTTTTATGCAGAGGGAGTTTATCCAATGCAGACAGGAATTTTGGAATTTTGAGAGGGGAAAATTCAATGGCTGATGTGTCCTGTCACACATGAGAGAAGACAGCACAGAAAGTAAAGCTTGATCTTGGAAGGAAGAGTGAGGAAACCAAGTTAAGGACTCATGATGTGGTCATTGGGAATTGTATTTGTGTTTTTCCTTAAAGCTTTCACAACCACCCTATGAGAGAAGGATCATCCCTTTCTGGAGATGAGGAAGTTGAGTTCGGGGCAATGAGGTGCTGGCGATTGTGTGGGAGCTGACACCAAATCAAATAAAAGTCAAATTGGGTGGACAGGAAAGGTGTGAGAGCTCAAGTCTGGTATTTTGGTTGACTGGTTGTCAGTACTAAGAATGAGGGCAGTAGGTAGGAGGAAAACAGTAAATGTAAGCAGATGCTGGCATAAACAAGAAAACATTCTGGAGTCGGATACAATAATGGAGATGAAAACATGGAAAGAGAAGTGTGATTATCACAGAATTCAAATGAATTGCCAGAGATTTAACAGTGGCCTGTGTGATAAGGGAGAGTCAGTCCACTGAGATGCCCCAGAAGTCTGGCAAAGCATCCACCTCACCTGGGAAGATCTCAAGAATGCCGATTCTAAGGCACAACCCTGGAATCTGCACTTTCAGAAAGGTTCCAAGCAATTCTGATGTTGTATCCAAGGTGGGGTAGTTATGAATAACCTCTTGAAAATCAAGTCTGTAATATTTCATGATTGCTATGACAGTCACAATCAAGCAATGTCTTTCGAATGATCAAATATGCTTTCTGGTGGCCCAAGCCCCAGTAATATTTGTTTAGATTTAAGCCACTTAATAGACGAATGAATCGAATTTTCATTTACTTATTTAATTAATTGATTATTATTTATTTGTTTTTGCAGTGCTGAGGATCAAACTCAGAGCTTCACACGTGCTCAGCAAATGCTCTAGCTGTATGCTCTGCCCCTAGCCCCTTATGTTTGTTTTAAAGGAATGTGGGTACTATATTGTAATTCTTAAGAGAATTTCTTCCTTGACTTCTTTGATTCTCTTTGACAAAGACTTTCGAAAACAATTTTAAATACCATAATGAAAAGGCACTATAGAGTAGTGGTGAAGGCCAGGAGCCATGGAGCCTGTTTGGATTTGTACCCAGCTCTGACACTTACCAGCTATGTGGCTCTGAGCCCAGGACTTGACCTTCTGTGTCACTGTGTTCAATTCTCAAGTGAAGACATAGCACCAACTCATAGGGCAACTCTCAGATTAAATAAGTATATGCATGTAAAACTCTCCAAATTGTGCCTAACATATGTAGCACATATAAATTATCAGTGAAAATTTGCTGGATGAGGATTACAGTCAACTCTGTATCTTTGGGTTCCACATCTGCAGGTTCAAAAATATTTGAAAAGAACTCTTGTTTCTGCATTAAATGTATGCAAACATTTTTTAACATTATTCCCTAAAATATATTATAACTATTTATATATTTATAAGTAAATATATATGTTTATATATAAATAGAAAACAGAGCTCAGGAGGAACCTGGTCTTTGTCCATTTACATTGTGTTAGGTATTATAAGTGATGTAGAGATAATTAAAAATACAGGAGGATATGTGTAGGTTATATACCAATGCTACACCATTTAAAATAAAGGACTCCATGGAATTTGGTATCTTAAAGTGGTCCTGGGGTCAACCCTCCACTGCATATTACTATGTCACTATTATAATTACCACTTATATAAGACTAATCAAAAGGAGAATCTTCTCTTTGGGGAACAGCAACAGGGCCTTTCAAAGGAAACCCACACTCTCTTTTTGGTGCTTCAGTGAGAAGCCTTGAGTCCAGTGGCCATAGTCACTTGAGCAATCGCAAAAGCTTCCATAATGCAACAAAGAAAGAGAAGACATTAGTGTGCAAAATTATCTTCATGTAATTGATAAGCACTTACTAGGCATCTAGTTTTCCAGAATTATATAAAGTGCCAAGGACATGAAGAACAAATAATTGTGCCCTTGACTCTTGGTTTGATATGCAAATGGAAACAAAATAACTAAATAATTAACATTCATGCTGATGCAAAATTTAATGGAAGGACAGAAGAGAATTTCTGATGCTCCATTGTAACAGCTGCAAAGACACAAACATCAGCTTATAAGATGGATAACTCATGTCATCCTTGAACCAATTCAACAATGAATGAAAGCTGGAAACCAAGAATTATAATTGACTATTGATTATAACTTATATTTGCATCATGCTCATTTCTAAGTGTGATAGTATCTCCAAAAAATAAAGGCAGTGATAATCTCATTTAAAATCAAGAATGTAGATTCAGAAAATATGGACCCTATTCCCAAATCCCAGCTTCAGTAAGTCATAAGGTAGAGATAGGACCTAGTTCTACATGGTGAGCTCCACATTGTTTTCCCTGAGTCAAGCTGCTGTAACTTGCACAACAATCTAATGAATTCAGTTTAATTAAAAAAAAAATTTCACATTAAAGTCCATATGCCCAAATAATATGACAGTTTTAACTTCTTTCCTCTTTTAAAATGTTAGATATCTGGCAAATTTAACCATTATTAAGTATTCATCACAGATTTTCTAACCACAGATGCTATTATTTGGGGTGGAAAGTGTAGGGGAAGGAAGCTCTATTTATGATCATGTAAAACAACAAACTGGTATTTTCTTTCCCCAGCTCATTCAAAAGTTGACAGATGTTGCTGAAGAGTGTCAGAACAACCAATTAAAGAAGCTCAAAGAAATCTGTGAGAAGTAAGCCTTCATTCCCATGGCATGCTTATATACATTTATTAAACACAAGTTACCATTTGATTTGCCAAATCCCACCTCACCTTGTACTTCTATTTTGATTTCAGAGAGAAGAAAGAATTAAAGAAAAAAATGGATAAAAAGAGGCAGGAGAAGATAACAGAAGCTAAATCCAAAGACAAAAGCCAGATGGAAGAGTAAGTTTAAAAGATCCAGTTTCCCCTACAGTGGTCCACTTGACCTTTTGAATATAGCTCTGAGGCTTATTTTTAAAAGGAACCTGTTTTCCTTTTCTTTTTCTCTCTCCCACTCCCTTACCTGGGGACGGGGAACAAGATTCCCTTTAGTTATCTGTACTCCACAGATAGGAGATGTCTGTCAGAGGATCTAGGAAGTGCATATGTCCCAAATTAACAAGTAAATCCTAACACACCATCAGGAGTCCTGGTACCCTCTACCAGAGCACACCTGGAAAGTAGCCTTTGAAAAACTCCTTTAAAAGCCCTCTGATTGTCATGTTATGCTCGAATTCGGGACCCCCAAAAGACCACCAGAGACCCAAGATCGATGTAAGCAGCAAAGATGTGTTTATTGTGAGCTAGCTCGGTCCTCCGAGTGCACACACAGCAACTGGTGACGCTGAGAGGCCCGAGCCCAGGGTTTGCAGCAGTTTTATACAGTCTTTGGAGAAGGCAGGGACTTCACATACATCATAGCATGTCTTAGCAAATCATCACACACTGCGGGAAAATCATAAAACAACTCTAAAACATGATTAGCACATTCACTGGCGGAAACAAGTTGGGTAGGGGTGATTGGTCAGTACAAAAGGGGTATTCATTTGAACTGATTGGTTTAAGCCAAGAGGGGTGTACGTGCTGAACTACATGGTTTTCCAACATGTTATCAACCACCATAAACTACTGGGAGGGTCATCTGGCATCCCAGGTATTTCCCTGTCTCATGCTGATAGGTGGCTGCTAGGGGGTTGCTATGGATCCCCACCCAGCCTGACTGAGTCAGGGACACCTGGCACAGCAGATCTCTCCTGTTATTTGTAGATAAACAACTTTGCAGGGTGGGAATGTGCCTAGGAGTGCTCTGTGGGTTTTTCCAAGAACAAAGGTGATATCCCGTCCTTGGACAGGCTTTGCTCTGAGGTAGAGGCTGGTTTTTCAGGCAGAATCACAGCCCCAGGGACCAGAGTCCTCTGTGTTTCTCCTTTGCTAGCAAAGCAATAAAACAACTTTTTCCTTTTTCACAAAACCGTGTCCTCCTTATTAAATTGGTATTAGTTGTCATTGGGAACAAGGGCCGAGCTTTCAGTTATACTTGTACCTGGGAGTTATTTTGTTTTTCATCAGAGTAACAGATTCTTAACCAGGCAAGACCCTTCTGTGAAATTTCTCCTCAAATTAACCTTTCAAATGATCCCCTTTGTAAGGGATTTTGTTATGCTCGAATTCGGGACCCCCAAAAGACCACCAGAGACCAAGATCAATGTAAGCAACAAAGAGGTGTTTATTGCGAGCTAGCTCAGTCCTCTGCACACACACAGCAACTGATGACGCTGAGAGCCCCGAGCCTAGGGTTTGCAGCAGTTTTATACAGTCTTTGGAGAAGGCAGGGACTTCACATACATCATAGCATCTCTTAGCAAATCATCACACACTGCGGGAAAATCATAAAACAACTCTAAAACATGATTAGCACATTCACTGGCGGGAACAAGTTGGGTAGGGGTGATTGGTCAGTATAAGAGGGAGATTCGTTTGAACTCATTGGTTTAAGCCATGAGGGATGTACAAGCTGAACTACATGGTTTCCCAGTATGTTATCAACCACCATAAACTGTTGGGAGGATCATCTGGCATCCCAGGTATTTTCCAGGTCTCATGCTGATTGGTGGCTGCTAGGGGGTTGCTATGGGTCCCCACCTAGCCTGACTGAGTCAGGGACACCTGGCCCAGATCTCTCCTGTTATTTGTAGATAAACAACTCAGCAGGGTGGGTATGTGCCTAGGAGTGCTGTGTGGGTCTTTCCAAGGACCAGGGTCACGCCCGCTTCCTTGGACAGGCTTTGCTTTGAGGTTGAGGCTGGTTTTTCAATTTAACAGTGAATTATATCAAACAAAGGGTAGTTCAATAAAATATTGAGGCACACCCAAAGCCTTATAGATAGAAAGTAAAGAGCTTCAGGAAATGACCAAATGCCCACTGTCCAAAATGTCAGGCAACCTTCATTCAGAGCACTTCATGAAAACAGAGCTCATGCCTTAGGAGGAACCTGGCCTTTGTCCAGCAGCTGACAAATTATACCTTCCTCACAGTAGCAATAAGAATGTTAAAAGTTCATAAACTTTCATCTAAAAGTCTGAGGTTCCAGATGAGTTGGTGTAATGATCTATGCATCATTTGCCTCAGGGAGAAGACAGAGATGATCCGGTCCTACATCCAGGAGGTGGTGCAGTATATCAAAAGGGTATGTGGGTCATTACTCTCTATCCTTTGCAAACTGCATGTGAACATTTTTGTGAGCTCATTGAGAAGTTCTGGAAGTAAAAACCATGCCTTGTTGCATCTGTTTATCACCAGCACCCAGCAGAGCTAATTCAGGGAGCAGGCATTCCATAATCAATGTTTTTGCAAGTTTATTTCAAACCACTCTATGTATAAAAGAACTAATCTGAAAATTGGCAAGAATCATTTGCAAAGACAGGAGCCTAGATATGAAATATCCTTGGAAATTGGGGGGGGGGGCACAAAGGGCTTTTATAGGGAGAGAAAGACTTGATAGTGAATCAATGGGTGGGAAAGCTACTTCTAAGTGGGATATAAGTCATCTGGGACTTGTGTCTCCTTTTTTTTTTTTTTTTTTTTCCCTCTTTCCTCTCACAATGGAGCTTGGCCTCCTGGGGCTAGTTCCTATGTTCCCTTTAAAGGAGCATATTGCTTTTCTGCAAGCTAAACCTCCCAGCAAGTTATGGGCTTTGTGTTGTTGATGCCCAGAACTAAAGATTAGGGAAGGGGATTATACATTCTGTTATCTGAAGGTCACCAGATGTTTTGGGTTCTGTAAATCTAGATTATTCCGCAGTTAATATCTTCACCACTTAGCTGGGATTTTCTTTAGAATTTAGAATACAGGGCAAAAGGGAGGGCATGTAACTTTGTGGAGGTAAAAAGGAAGGGGCAGCTAAAGAAACTCCGGTACCCCCTCTGTTTATTTTCTTTGTTACTAGGGAATGAATCCAGTGCTCCTCTACCACTGAGCCACATCCCTGGTCCCTCTTATTTTTTTTTTTTTTGAGACAGTGTCTCCCTAAATTGCCCAGGCTGGCCATGAATTTGTGATTCTACTGCCTCAACATCCCAAGGAGCTGGGATTACCTGTGCACCAAGGCACTTGCCTAGGAGTCGCTGCTTTTACACAGGGGCAGTTCTTATTTTTAATTTTCAATTTTATGAATGAAAATGTTCAAACATTTTACAAAAATCTAAGTCTATTGTCCATCATCCCATCCCACCCTTTCCTTTGCCCCCCTTCAAAACTTGTCTGGTCTTCTGTAAATGAAAGGGCTATTCTTGACCAGAGAACCACATGACTAAATATGTGCCATAGATTTGAAAGCTTTCATTTTTTTTCTAAAAAATATATATATACATATATACAAAGTCAAAAGCATTTTTTTTTTTCTGAAAATGATTCCCCCCCCCTCTCTCTTTTTTTTTCTGGGTAATTTACTATAGTTAGAAGAGGCACAAGGTAAACGACAAGAAAAACTCTTGGAGAAACACAAGGAAATCCGCCAGCAGATACTGGACGAGAAGCCCAAGGTAAATAGAACTGAATAATAATTCACAATGATTTCATTTAATTTCCATTCCATAAGAATAAAGCCTTCCTGATTCAGGTAAGTATCTAACACCATTGCAGATCAGGTCTTACATGTGAAACTTTCATCTTTCTCCAAGACAGTAAGAATCTTTTCAAGGATATTCTGAAAGCATTTATCACCAACTGGTGAGCTTCTAAAAACCGCAAGTAAAGGGAACCACATCTGGGTATTTGGTTTCATGGTCTGAGATGTGGCTGCAGTACAGGAATTTTTAAAGTGCCTCTACCCGAGCTGGTTATGCATTTGAAGACTAACCAAGCCTGCTTCTCATTCTGCTCCAAGCATCTTGGGTAATGTTGCAATGTCAGATTCTGTCCAGCAGAGGATGCCCTGCACCCAGATCACTCCGGCTTTTACCCAATAAAACAGTCTCATAAACCAGAAAAAAACAAATCTTTTGTTTCCCCTACAGTAGCTGTTCATTGGGACTTCACTTTAAACTCATAGTATGACTGGGAGGAATATAGCTCAGTGGCAGAGTGAGTGCTTAGTGTGTGCAAGGCCATAGGCTTGATAAGCACCAGTAAAACAAAACAATTATATTATGCTCATTGCTTGTTAAAATGAATCACCTCATGAATATTCAATTGAACTGAATATCCATAAATCAAATACTTTCAGGTGAGCCAACAGCATCTGTTTTAGAATATTCCATCTATCTTGATTTGGTACCAAATAAATTTTTTGTGTATAAAAACAAGGACACTCTTCAGTTTAAAATGCAGAAAATAGTTAAAAATACTGCCATTCTACACAAGTGCTTTTTGAGCAAAGCTCAAGTGTTAGTTTTATACAGTTGTATATTTCATTCCCCAATTTACTTCAGAGGGATTTCTCATGGCTAATTCTAAATACATTGTCATATTTATTTATGCTATTCAATTTTCATTACTTAATATTTTTGGTTCTTAAAGTTTTTAGAAATACAGATCTTCAAGCAAAATTCATGATTATTTAGATATGTTGTTAATTCTTATGTTTCTCAAATTCGTATTTAATTTAGATATTCTTAGCCACCTTCTCAAACTGCTTGTCCATAAGTCAAATGGCATATATTTTTATCATAGTTTTATAAATTGCAATATAGTCATCTCCCCTCACCTGAGTTTCACTATTATTAATTTTAGATGCCAACAGTCAACAGTAATCTAAAAAATATTGCATGGGATATTCCAGAAATAAATAATTCATAAGTCTTAAATTACATGCCTTTCTGAGTGATGAAATCTGTCATCTGTCCCCCTTCAGCTGCCCCAAAAGAGAATCATCCCTTGCTCCAGTGTAGCCACATATGTATATGGTCTGACCATCAGTCCCTTAGCAGCCTCTCTTATTATGAGATTGACTGCCAAGGTAGCACAGGGTTTGTATGACCCATTTTTTAAAAGTTAATAATAGCCCCAAAGCTCAAGAGTAGTACTCCAAAGAGGCACCAGGGCATAAAACATGTAGGCAGCAAGTAACTCATATTTTGTGGTAATGCTCAGTTTGTCTAGGAAAAACCTTACTATATACAGGATTTGATACTATCTGTTGATTCAGGTACCTACTAAGGGTCTTGGATCACATTCCATGGATAAAAAGAACTACATTCAGGATTCCTCATTTTTACATGCTCAAATATTTTTAATAGAAGACCAGTTTTGACTAAAATTTAAGAAATACTTTAATAATCAGTCCCTAATGGATATATTCAGATACATACATTTTCAATCCATGCTGTCTGATTTTAAATGTGTCATTACTTCACTGATGTAGTATATTTGCATATAGTGGATATCTTACAAGTCAGTTTTTGTATTTTTAGAAAATCCTTCTTGGGAAATATCATTTTCACATAGTTTTATTTTGCTTTAGGGTATGTGTGTGTGTGCGTTCACATGTGTGCATGTGTTCCCATGCACATGGGCATGCCTGTGTGTATTTTGGTTCAACGATGTCAAATGTTTTACTTATAGATAAAATGCAATATAAACCTGTTAAAATTGCATAATACACTATAAATAACTTGTACAAAGATTTTCCTGTGACTGATCTAGGTCACCATGATTAAAACCAACAGGAGATGTCAAAGCACCTTTTAACCTTTTCCCTGCATATAAACAACCACTGTAGGAACTAACAACTTGGACCAGCTTATCAAAGTGTAATCAGTTGCACTTCTATAGAAGACCCAATTTAAACTGATTTAAACAGAAATAAACCTTGTAAGTCACATTACTGGAAGTTTAGAGGTGTCATAGTGCTGGGAATGGTTAATCTAGGGGCTCAACAACCTCATCAAGAAGCTAGGTATTATCAGTTACCATTGTTATATCTTTCCATCCTCAAACTATAAGGCATAGTCACGAAATGCCTGCTAAAGCCTATGTATTATAACCTTACATAAAAACATTTCAAGGCAGAACAGGGAATGTCTTCCTTTTGTAACCCTTTTTTAGGATGGAGGGAAACCTTCCGAAATTCCCCCAGTAGGTTTATCTTATTGGCTCTTAAAGTACCATGTTCGCATTCTTAAACTAATAGTAGGTAAGAGAGTGTAATTTTCGTGGTTGTCTTAGAGTGATTACAAAGGTGGGGGGAGGATCCAGCTTCTCCTCAATTCCAGGGTCACTAGATACCTGGACAAAATTGATGTTTTATCATTAGAGAGTAAATAGCACTTTAGTAGGTAATTAGCAGTGTGTGGGACAACCATATTTATAGCAGTTTTTAATTTCTTCTTTCTTGGCCCTGTAGAAATAGATCTGAAATAGTAATTAGTAGTTCTAAAGTCTTCACTTTTTTACTGCACATAGGTGCAATGATGAATTCCCCTTTGCTTTGCATCCATGAAGTTGCTCGATGACCATCTTATTGTAAATGGATTTTATGTTTTCCCTTGAAAATTATTGATTCCATGCAGACCAAAGTATTTATTGAAGGGTACTCTTTGGGCCTTACAACATATTTTGAGCTGGGTGTGGTGGCACACACCTATAATTCCAGTGACTCAGGAGGCCGAGGCAAGAGGTTTGCAAGTTTAAAGCCAGCCTCAGCAATTTAACGAGGCCCTAAGCAACTCAGTAAGGCCCTGTCTCAAAATAAATACAAAATGGTGGGGAGAAAGGAGAGGCTTGGGATGTGGCTCAGTGGTTAAGTGCCCCTGGGTTCATTCCCTGGTACCAAGAAAAAAAAAAAAAACTGCTTTGAAACCACGACCTGAATACTAAAATTAGAAATATTCTGGAACATAGCATGTGAAGGAAAATTCCAATAGCAATAACAAGGAGAAGTGTGTTAGTTCTCCATCACTATGACAAAAATATGTGAGATAATCCACTTAAAAAGAAGAGAGGTTTATTTTGGCTCACAGTTTCAGAGCTTACAGTCTGAACAGTCTTTTGCTTGGCCCTGTTGCTCTGGGTCTGTGGCAGCACAGTACCTCATGGAAGGAGTACGAGAGAGAGGAAGGCTGTTCATATAGTTCCCAGAAAGCAAAGAGAGAGGGGCAGGGTTTGGGGGATGCCTCCAGTGACCTAACTTCCTCCCAGTAAGCCCCACCTCTTAAAAGTTCCATCTCCTCTCCATAGTGCTTTATGCTGGGGCTCCACATCTTTAACACATGGGTCTTTGGGAAACAGATCAGATCCAAACTATAGTGAGGAGCAATACTAAGCAGTGGAGCAAAACAATTAGATCAAGCAGGGAACATCTGCAGAAAGACTAAAGCACAGGACAGCAAATGAAGGCTGATGAGTAGTCAAGTCAGCCAAGAGAACAGTCACCAATGCTCCTGTAAATGTAGGGCATGGACTAGAAGGAGAAGGGAATTGGCTTTGAAGTCATCCCTCTTCACATGCAGGATCAGAATGGCCATTGAAGCTTAACGTAGAAATGAGGGAAATCAACATGGGTGGAACAAAATAAAAAGGAACAGCTCAAGAAACTGAAATCCATCCATCGTTATCTATAAAACAGCTTCACTGAGGCAGTTGCACTCAGAAAGATGAGAAGACAAGGGATTTTGAAACATCTAGAAACGTACAAACAATTCCACTGCTGAGTTTTGGGTGAAGAATTTAAGCAGACATAATAGCAGGTGTTGTCAAAGACAACTGCAACCTTCTGATGAAGGGGAAGGCATGCAAACTGCCGTAAGTTAATAAGGACAATGAGTTCCTCCTCAAGTGCTTTACAGATGGGATAACATTTTCTAACTAGAAACTGACCATGGCTGATCATGGGCTACAGCAGAAATAAATACTATATGACATCATGTTTCTTTCATGGTAACACTGGATATAATAATCCATGTTCTCTTCGTCCCCTTAAGTAATGCTATCATGTGCTTGATGTTCCCAGTCCTGTCCATAAGAGGAAGGAGGCTCTTTCTACCTTATTTTGTTCTGATGATGGGACTATTTTGAGCTATTTTGAACCCTAGTCATATAAGCATAATTTTCTAAGCTGCTGGTAAATAACTCATTTTAATAGTAACAAACAAATATAAAAATTATTTTAACAAAAGAGTTTCGAAAAGCCAGTGGTTGAAAGTCAAAAGAGTCCGTTATTGGCAAGAAATTGTTCCTCTAGCTAGATTTATAGCAAGTTACCTATGAAGATTAATTGAAAGTATAACTCAACAATAAGTCCAATGACCTAGAAAGACCAAGTGGAGTTCTCATCATTTTTACCATTCTGCAACAGAACATTCCCAGGAGAACGTGCCTCATCAAAACCAGGCTTAAAATCCATTTCATTTACTCCCTGAGCTGGGCCAGCTTTTTAGTCCTGCTCACCTGTATTTGTTAGAGAATCAAGTAGAGAGATCCAATGTGAATGCTTATTTCAGGTTGTCCCACTTCATGACATGTGCAAAGCCCTTTTTACATATAAAGTCTCATTTAAAAAGAGATTTAGAACTCGGATTCGAGCCATGGCTGACGGCTGCCGGACGCCTCAGGCTCGGGCGCTTCTGCAGCAGTGCCTGCACGCACGACTACAAGTTCGCCCAGCTGAGGGGGACGCTGCGGCCCAGTGGGTGGAGGTTCAGAGAGGATTAGTGATCTATGTGTGCTTCTTCAAGGGAGCTGATAAAGAACTTCTTCCAAAAATGGTTAATACACTATTAAATGTGAAATTAAGTGAGACAGAAAATGGCAAGCACCTCTCTGTACTGGATCTACCTGGAGACATTCTTATCATCCCTCAAGCCACCCTTGGTGGTAGAGTAAAAGGAAGAAATATGCAGTATCACTCCAACTGTGGAAAAGAAGAAGGGTTAGAACTTTATTCCCTATTTGTATCTCTCTGTGAAAAAGAATTAGCTGCAAACAGTAAGTGCGCTGAAGCTGGGGTTGTAGTGGAACATGGCACTTATGGGAATAGGCAGGTATTAAAGCTGGATACCAATGGACCATACACACACCTAATTGAGTTTTGAGAAATTAAAAGTTAGTTCCTACAGCTATTTTGTGGTATAAAATGACCTGGACTATAATTAGATTTTTTGCCCCTTTGTCTCTTGAATATACTAATGTATAGCATTTTCAGATAAGAAAATCTTGGGTCCCGTAAATAATTGCAACATGCTAATCAGATGACCTTGTCAAGTCACCTAAACTCTAGAGCTCAGTCACTCTATCCTGTTTTCTACCATCCTTCCACTCAAGTATTTGAAAAATCCTTGTTTATTCACTTGATGATCATTAAAGAAGCCTTTTAAACCATACTTTAAAGATTATATACATTTTATTTTGTAATGAAGTAATGTGTACAATTAAGAAAAACACATTTCTTATACCCTCAAATTTATGTACTATGTACTAAAAGTAAAAGTCATTGTATGAAAGTTGAGGTGAAATCCAACACAAACCAATTATAACTTTGTCGATTTTGTTTCACTATTTCAGTTTTCTTTTTGTGTGTGTGTGGTGCTAGGGATCAAAGCCAGGGCCTTGCACATGCAGACCACATGTTGTGCCACTGAGCTATCTTCCCAGCTCAGTTTTCTATATTTTGAATGAAATAATATGTAACTTACTATTCCTTTTAATAATATCTATGAAAATGTAATGTAGAAATGTTATTGTACATTATATTACTTTCCAAGGACATCTAAATGCTTTAGATTATTTTAATAATCTTTAGTACCTCATAAATATGTACAATTGTTATGTGTCAATAAAAATTTTTTTAAGCAAAAAAAATATTTAGTTGATATAGGAATCAGGTATAAAACATTCATAGTTGTTTTTATTAAACATATTCACAACGAGAGATTAATGCTCTGTTTTTCAGTGTTCACCAAAACCATGTATGTCTCAGTTTCTATCTTTGGTTTAAATTACTGAGTTCATAAATTTTTTTAGGAATTTCCTTTCTTGTTGAATTAGATTGCTATACAAGGAAGAAAAAGGGAAGCTTTCTCAGGAAGTTGTTTTTAGTTGACTTGTATTGATTGGTTGTTTTTAATCAGTTTTGTATTGATTTAATGATTTGGAACCATTGTCAATTTTTCTGTTAGTAAATGTTAATATACTAAATATTTGTGCCCTCCCCCAAAATTTATATGTTAAACCACTAATCCCCACTGTGATAATATTTGGAGATGAGGCCTTTGGAAGGTAACTAGAGTTAAGATGAGGACTTGGGGGGTGGGACCCTCATGATGGGATTAGTGTCTTTAAAGAAACACCAGAGAACTACCTCTCTATACTCTCACCATGTGAAGATGTAGTAAAAGTTTCTCCAAGGAGATGTATATGTCTTTTAGATGACCACAAGACATATACAAAGCTAGGAAGAGAGCCCTCATCAGAACTGATCATGCTGTTACCTTGATCTTGAATTTCTAGCCTGTAGAGCTGTGAGAAAATAAAATTTTTATTGTTTAAAAAAAATAAAATAAAAAGAGATTTAATAAGTCCCTCCTTTTGCATGAAATTTTTGAGGGCATTACAGAAAATGGAGGTCAGACAATTTATACAACTGGTAAATGTTTGACACAGGATCAAGTTATATACTGCTATAGGTAAGTCCCACTGAAATTTATTAAGTTATAAACAATAGTGGGTGTTCTTAAAAGGGAATAATCAGCTGTTTTTCAGTAGAATTCTAAATTCTGGAGAAATGTTCAGCTGCATGTCTATAAGCAGTGAGAAATTTGATTCAGTCCCTAAGTGTATGAGTTCCTAGTTTGAATTAAGGTGTATCTTTTACGAAACTCATAACTGCAGAATTCTTAAGGTGGATAACAAAAAAAAAAAAAAAACACAGGCCAGTCTTCCACCTTAGTGACATAATTGGTCTCCTTGGGATTTCCATATCTGGGTTTGCCAAAGTGAATAGCAGAGGATTTAGGTGTCCAAAACTTGTTAGAAGCAACTCAAGGACCCTATTGCTAATGCACAGAAACCATGCCTCTTGTGTTCCTGTGCAGCTCTGAATTGATCCATTATACAAAAGACCTTCTGTTTTTTTCCTTGCACACTTCAGAGAGATTTATTTTAACATGTTGAAACATCATTCATCAGGAATTGCCTTGAATTGGCCGTGAATATTCTAATGTATATTGATCACTTTATATCTACTGACTCTCATTACAAGAAGAAGCATCTTTTGAGGTGACTTTTTAATGAACTGTCTCCCTAACCTCATAGAACAGTCGATAAATGTGTAATTTACTTTTTCTCTGACACTTAACTTGTCTTTCATGTTTCTTAGGACGACGCAGATTTTCTGTTTTAATTTAGCTCATCATTGAGAGAGGATTCCAGGAAGCTTCAGGGCATTTTAATTTATTCACAAAGAACATTTCATCATGTAGCTACTGGTTCTTCTTCTTCTTCTTTATTCCATCAGGGAAATATACACCAATTTTTCTCATTTCCCCTCTGACATCTTTGCAACAGGGCAAGTGACTCATCTTTACGTGAAGTTAAGTCTAGTCAGACCTACTGCTGGCCTCTGAGACAGAGTCCTAAATGTGGCCAATATTACCCCCAAGTGACTGGGGATGGGACCGTTAACTTAGGGATTTAATGTCAAGCCATTTTTCTTAAATGATTCAGTTGTGCCTTCTCTAATCTTTGGCTAGCTTGTGAGGGAAAATGTGAATTCTCTGGGCCACTATCTATCTCTGTTCTACACAAGATTTTTTTTTTTCTACTTTATCAATGAGGACTTGCCTTTTTAGAAAAAAAAAAAAAAAAAAAAAAAAAAAATATATATATATATATATATATATATATATATATATATTCATTATTTTCTTGAGTATAAAACTCAGACATATTTACTTTTATTCTGGTAATTACCAAGCTATTGAGACAGTTTTGACTCCATTTGTCCACTCTCAACTTATTTTTGAAATTTATTTTAATTCTATAGACGTTTAAACTCGTAAGATATGATTATTCTATTTTAGACATTAGTGTTCATTTAGATTTGCCTATGTGTTCATAACTTTCTTTGCTATACATTTTTCCTATGTCTCAGATTATTTGGGAACACTGACTCGTATTTTCTCTAGAAGTTCCTTTTATGTGATCCACAGTAAGAAACTCATTGGGGTTTATATTTTTGGTTTTTGCATTTTTCCCCCCAAGAATATCCTTATTTTTTTTTTTTAATGTGGATGAGAATACCCATTTCTTTTTATTCTGGGATGATACAGTCACTGATTATAGAATTTAATGTTGGCAATTATTTTTCTTATAGTTTGAAGGTAAAACTTTACTGTCCTCTAACCTCCACTAATTTTTAGTTAACTATTCATTTAGTTATTTTGATGATAATTTTTATTTTTCCCCCTTTGGCTGCATTTAGGAATCTATCTATCTATCTATGAAACATATGTTTACATTTTATACATATATATTTTTATAGCATACCTGAATATGTGTTTCAGGTGGCTAGATGGATAACATATCAGTTTTATAAAAACTCTGAGCTAACATGTCAATAAATAATGGCTTATGTCCAATTTTTCCCCTTCTCTGTTAGGGTTCTATGTGCATGCACATATATTTTTGCATATAAGATAAAATGGACCACCTTACTTTACTTTCTCTCTTAACCCTTCAGTATTTTCCATCTTTTTATCTCTTTGTGCTGCCCTGTGGATAAATTTTTTCTAACCCTTTTTCTGATGCACCTATTCTTTGCTTAAATTGCTGTTTTATTGACCCTCTGAGTTTTTAACTTTAGGTTTTGCATTTTATATTATTTCTAGAAGTTCTATTGGTCTATTTTCAAATCTACAAATCTGTATGTTATACTTGTTGCAGGGAAGATTCCCTGTGAGATCTCTCATTCCTGGTTTTGCTTAGGGTCCTTGTCCATCAGGAAAGATGAATTCAAAGTTTCCAGCTTTAGCAAAAACTCGTCAGGTCAAAATAGATTCCTTGCTTATTATAGGTCAGGGTTCACTGCTCCTTTCAGTTTGGTCCCAATCATTCTTTCAGTTTTTGTGGTTCTTAGGGTATTTCAAGGAGATAGTTTTACTATCAAATTGAGTTTTTTAAATTGCTTTCAGGGAAGGATGGTCCAAATACAACCTAATCGAATATTATAAGAAATAAGAAGCCCCCCCACCCCATGATGTTTCTAAATGTTTTAAGTTAGTTAACATCTGTATTACTTGGGATTCAACTATGGAATCATAATGAACAGGATACACTGTGTGTGCTACAGGGAGTTGTTGATTGCCTCATTCAACCCAGGGGACTGGCTTTATGCAGTCGTAATGATGTCTTTCCCTCTAATGCCGGACTCTGGTAGACAGGCAGTTTGAAAGCGAAGTTTAACAAGTAGTCTTGGTGACTTGGGTAATCTGCAGGAGCTGAAACTCTGTCACAGATTTGAACACACACACACACACACACCGACACACACACACACACACACACACCCCACACACACATTTGGCCCAGTAGTCAGAACAACTAAAGACCCAAGGGGAAGGGGAACTGACTGAAGGCCCAGCTGCTGCTTCTCAACCACCAGACAAATCAACAGAGCAGCAATATAGTGCCTGTGTGCTGTAAAAAGGCTGCTGCCTCTCTCAACAAGTCCTCCAAATCTCCATGAAACCCTTTGGAACTCAAAAGAAACGGAACTCTAGGAAATATATTTCAACTGAGCCACATTGGCACATTACAAAACTATTACCTTGTTATGTAAAAATTAGAAATTTTCTTATTTAAAAAATACATTGACTTTCTCTTGAAAAATTAGACTGCATGATTATAATAGAAAGAAGTAAACAAATTTCTAGAGCTGCAAAGAAAAACTCCCCCTTAGCCTGTATGGTACTCCCTTGTCTGCTTCCTGGATTTCTGTTGCCTGTTGGCCCCTAGAAGAAAACAGATTTGGAGATTAAGACAAAATTGCAGCCGGACATGGTGGCGCATGCGTGTAATCCCAGTGGCTCAGGAGGCTGAGACAAGAGGATCGTGAGTTCAAAGCCAGACTCAGTAAAGGTGAGACCCTAAGCAACTCAGTGAGACCCTGTCGCTAAATAAAATACAAACAGAGCTGGGGATGTGGCTCAGTGGTTGAGTGGCTCAGTACCTAAAAAAAAAATTGCAACTTAGAGTCACATGAATGCCATTGATTCCTCATCCCTTTCTTTACCACATCAGCCTTTTTTCCACCTCCTTCCCTGAGGATGAGACAGTGTGGGAGCATGGCAATAGATTGTATTGCATGGAAGGCAGAGGAACATGCCTCACCTGCACAAATTGAGGATTATGTGTTGGTGGGGTTCAGAGTTTCCCCAGCAAACACTGAATTTAACATCAGGGATAGGATGAGATCAGCCTCAAATATTATTTGGCTTTCATCTTCCCACATGCCATACATGAAAGAAGTCTACACAACCACTGATGGAAAACTTTGGGTTCTATTTCTACTTCTGCCTTCCCGTCAACATGTATGATGTTTATGAACTTTCCTACTACTTGATTTTTTTAAATTTTGAATATATCCCTAGTGTTTTTTTTTCTTTTATTGAAAATAGTCAAATGCACACACTTCAAACACTTTATAAAGCAAAAATTACAAAACTTTAATTGATGTCTGGAAATGATTACCTGATTTTACTATGGCCTTCAACATTTTAAGGGAAAGAATAGTCAAACTCCATCTAAGAGAAATATTTATCTGCAGAAAATCTGAAAAGAAAATATATTAGGTGCTTTGAAATATTTGATGAGGCAGAGTATAGAGGTCAAAGAACAGACTGTCATAAAAGGTCCAATGTGGGGCTCTTGGACTGAGAAAACATTGAAGGAAGCTTTGGTTCAAAATAGGAAAGCAGTTGCTAAGAGCTGTGCTCTTTTGCAGGTATTAAGCCTCAAGCCAAAATAGTCTAACCAACTGCTTAGAGTTCTGTTTGTAAATTTTAAACAAAAAACAACTGACACAAGTGTTCTCCGTTATTGTGATCATTAATCTTTGAATTTGACAAGAATTTGTAGCTGAAACCAAACCTCAAAAATGGGTTTTGCCCTAGGTAAACTTGCTTGTTTACGGGGAAATTTGTACTAAGCTACATCCCCAGTCCTGCTTCCTTTTTCTTTGCACCTTGTATATTACCTCTACCTCTCTAAAACAATGAAAAGTAACTCTTAGTTTGTGCTGATATAATTCTCAAATTTGTTATTGGGTCTTTGTTTTAAGTGGAACCAGGAGAACTGTAAGACTCGAAAATTATTGTAAAGCAGTTAAAACATCTATATAATTCTTGAGGTACCAACCATTGTGCAACCACCTTGGCTAATGGCCACCATCAATTGTCAGTGGATTTCAAAATGGTCTACTAACAGGTCTTCCTGCTGCCCTTTGTGTCCAGTCACAATCCATTCCCAGCATAACAGCCATAATAATTCTTGGAATCAGGTCACTCCTCTGTTCAAGATCCTACATGGCTTTTATGTCCCCAGAATAAAGGCTGAAAGATACAATGTGATCCAACTCCCCTTTGCTGCAGTCCATTTTTCTGTCTTCATTGATCTGTTCTTTGTTGAGGCCATATTGGGATTCTTGCTCAGCCCCAATGAGCCAGCCCAATCCCATCTTGGGCTGTTGTATGGACTGTTTCCTCATCTTCCAAGTCTCTTCTTGGGCAGCTCTCCCCTGTCTTGCAAGTCTTTCTCAAATCTGTCTTCTCAAAGAGACTTTCCACCATCACTCTGTATAATTGGGCAACCTTTCTGTGCCACTCTTCTATCATGGTCTTTCTGTTCTGCTCTACTTTCTGTTTTTCATAGCACGTATCACCTTCTCCCATTAGATTATACACTTCTTCCTTAATGTCATTCAATGTCAGTCATGCCCCATAAGAGTATAAGCTCCACAAGGGGAGGGACTTTGTCTGATTTCTTCACTGATGCTTCCTGATGCCCATGAGATCCAGACACCCCAAAATAATACTTGACAGATAGTTGATATTCAATGGAAATTTTTATTTTTGAAAATGTAAAAAGATTCATAAATTTTGCATGTCAATTCTTTCTCAGGGACCCTGCTCAGATCCCTCATTCTAATTTTAGTTTATGTGCTTTTGAAGGGAGGACCAATAAATATTCTTTGAATTTATGTAGAAAGTTAATAAGATAAACTTTACATTACAAAAGTAGAGCTCTTAAGGCTATGTTCACTGGACTTCATTGTTCCACTGAACCAAAGCCTTCAATAATTCTGCCTCATCTTTTCTTTGGTTTCTTGATGGCAGTGGGATTTTGTGGAGAATTTTTTTTAAAGTGGTAGTTGTAATCATATTTGATATCTAATCCCTGGAAAGGATGGGGAAGAACCAAGGAGAACTTCTGGTGCCATGCCACACTGGAGGTGTTGGGAGAGATAATGGAGTTGTTAGGCGTTACATCTTTAGCCCACAAGGCACACCAGGAGACCTCCCAGATAAATAATTTAAAACACCAGGTGACTTAGAAAGCAATTTCATTGCCAAAAAAAAATGACAGCCTCCCTTTTTTTCCACACAGGGGGAAGGTTCCTCCTCATTCTTGTCGGAAACTTGCCATGAGGATCCCTCTGTTTCCCCCAAGTTTACTTCCCCCAACCCTCCAGCTCTCAAGTGGTGACCACCGTCCTTCCTTCTAGCCAGGTAGGACTGGATGGGAGGGCTCGCTTTTGAGAGAACATGGTGTGTGGCCATCTGGTTTCCAAACAGCATGTACTTGCTCCTTACTCTTCATCCGCCCTTCTCTATGTCCCCATGTTTTTCTTGCTCCAGTGTGTGGCCACACCCATGATGGTTTCTGGTCCTTTCTTGCCTTCCTCTGGTATTTATTTCTTCATCATTGTGGTCTCTCTTCCTTATAGACCTTCCATTCTTCCATATTATCTTTGTGCTCTTTCCTCTTTTGATTTCTCAATTTGCAAAACTGGATTTCTTTTTAATCTTCATCTTTCTTGCACTCAGAATATTCTTCCTACTTTTGAAACCTTTTTTTCTTCCATTCCTGTTTCTCACTGCTCTGTTTCCCCAAAGTCCTATTATCTTAAATCTCAGATCAAATTAATTCTCAGGGAGTCTTTTCAAGACACTCCACTCGTCTCACCACACCACTCATTTTGAAAGTCTAACAAAATTTGTAATTTGCTTTATTCCCACGTGGTGTTAAGGGGGCAGCTCATGATTTTCTGATCCTGAAGAAACAAGAGGTCTTTGAAATTGCTCACCAATGTGGATGTTTGGGCCAGGAGCTATTGATTGGAGAAAATTGCAAGCTCAAAAGTTAGAAAGGGACTTTAACTTGCCAGTGAGTTGCATCGTAAAATCTATTCTTTTCCTTTCACTAATAAGGAAACTGGTCTACATCATTTCAAAGGGCATGTATTTCATGGAGAAAAGAAGTACCCTTGTGATTACAAATAAAGCAAACATCTATAGCACAGTAGGTTATGTTTGACAATATTTGATCGTATGTTGCAAAATAGCTAGTAGAAAGGATTGGACTATTCTCAACATGAAGAAGCCACACATGTTTAAGATGATGGATATGCCAGTTACTCTGATCAGATCTTAACAATATCTTATACCTTTATTGAAATATTACGCCATCTCTTATAAATATGTACAATTATCATGTGTTTGTGAACATTTGAAACATTTTAAAAAATTTAAATAGCGAGTTTCTATTCTTGTATGTAATGAAATAGAGTTCTATAGCAAGGCTTGGAGCATTTTCATCTTCAAGCATTTATTAATCTGTGAAGTAACACAGTTTAGAAACTGTAATATCAAAGAATTAAGGAAAACAACTTTTTTACTAAGAAAGGGATATACATTCCTTCACTTCGTCTACATCAAGGTTTGAAACTCAGTGTGTTGGAAGGGTGTGTGAGTTATTTGGGCATCTTGTTTAATTGCAGACGTCTTGGTTGGGGCCTGATGGTTTGCCTTTCTAACTAACTCCCAGGATATACTACATTTCCACAGACCACATTCTGACTGGTAGGATTCTAGTACATTTCTCTTTCCTGGCTTTTGCTAGCTTTAAACTGTCTTTGTGCTATTTATTTTCTTTGAAAAACATCTTTAACCTAATCACAAACTGGCCCTTTGATGTCTTTTTATTTTCTCCTGACTGTAACATAACAGAGAGGGAGAGAGAATGCCCCCTGAGAGCAAAGGCCCAGCCTGACCATGAATTCAGGCCATGTCCTCTTAACAGTGGCAATTTTGTTCATATGTGACCTTGTGATAAAGCTCACTTTGGAAGGTGGCACAGACAAGGGCCATGCAATATTGATTTCCAGTTTCTATGGGAGCCTCCAGGGAGAGAGACCTTGAAAATGCTTTTGCATTTGCATGTAGAGGATACCCTTCAAATCGTCAATGGTGAGCATCATTGGATTTTTGTTTTGGGGTTTCAAACCACAAGTAGAATATTGGATTTTCTCAGGGGATGCAAATGACAACGGACCTAAAAACATATGACTTGGGTTTTGCTTTTCAAAACAAATACATAGAGACATCAATGTTATATTTTTGTCCTTCTGCTCCCTCAGGCTTGTGATAGCCTAATCACAGCTTGTATTCCCTTCAGAATGTACACTGAGCTTCCTGTTTATCAAAAATATTTATTTTTAAAAAGATACAAATATTCCCAGAATATCTGTACTTTCATAAATTTTTAATCACATTGTTAGTTTTAGTCCCTTTAGTTTCCCACATATAAAATGTGGCATAAAAATAAATCGGTTTCACACTTTCTGTTAAAAAAAAATAGATCTCATTGCTAAGAGAGAATAGAAACCTAATTATGCTATTTTATATTTGTAAAAAGAACAAAATGTTCTTTTATAGCAGCATATGAAATATAGATTTTCTACTAATTTTAATGTTTCTGCAAACATTTTCTTTCTTGCTTACTTTTTCATTTGACATTTCCATTTATACACTAGCTGAAAAACACAGTCAATGAATTAAAAGTCCATAAAGTTATTACACATTTGCTTAAATAAACATATTTTTTCCCATGATAGAAGATTGAGCCTGAGAGTACATTTCTAAAATTGTGAGTGAAACTCTTCATTGATAAAATCATACTCCTTCTTATCACCCTGGAGATTACTAGGTGAAAATGAACAGGTGAATCACACTTTTAATCCTGGTACCTTCTATTTTGAATAGCTACAAATCATTGCAGAGTGAGATTTAAAACAAACAAAAAATAATGTTTGCTCACTTTCTGTACATATGAACCTTTAGATAAAGAAAAGTAGAGTGATCAATTTCTAAAAATAGCAATGACATATCATTGGAAAATTATAAACATATGCCAAGAATATCTTAAGTGCTTCTTTGTTCTAGATTATACCTATTTCAATAGCACAAAAGAATGGAAAACACAGTTCCTAAATGTTTTAAATTAATAAAATTCAGTTTAAGGTCATAGAAGGACATGAAACATTCTTTCTGATGAAAACAAGCAAAAATGAGCATTATCAGGAACCTTCAAAGCACATTACATGTATTATCTTCTTAGTCTCACTGTTATATATTTGACTATATGAACTTTACTAAGGTCTCCTGAGAAGTACCAAACCTTGCACACACCACAGGTATTGTGCCTTTAGGTTGTTTTTTGTTTTTTTTGTAAGCATCTGAAGGCATGGTTTTATGATCTCCATATCAGCATGTTTGACAGCACTTTCTTATTTTGATGCAGACGGGCAAGCAATATATTGTGTGTCATCTGTGCCTCAGTGTACCCATCTATAAAACAGAGATACGACCAGTCTCTTTGTTAAAGGAAGAAGGTCTTTTAGTGACTAGAAGGACAGATACCATCCATATATACCAAATCAGCCTCCACAAGATTATGACCAAATCCTGCCAGGGATTTAACCCCCAAGCCAGTCACAATATCAGGAGACCTTAAACATCACAGGCAACATATTTAAGTTGATGAGAAATCCCCTGTTTTTAACAAATGTCTTTGAGAACAGCTCCCAGTGATAGGTAACAAACAGATGTGAACATGAGATTAAAGGAATAATTCTAAAATCTGGGCTCAGGGTCTTGGGGTCATGCCCTCATGCTTTCTTTTTAAAAGCAATTTACCTACAGCTCTGCCAGGTTTAGGTAAAGAGGATATGTTGCATTCCACAGCAACCCACCTGTTATCTGCTGGAGAAATGCAGGCCCAAAATGCTTATAAGAAGAACATAAATTACCCTGAAGGGGGGACTTTTGTGGTTCTTACATAGGCCAGAGCCCAGAAGTCAGGGAGGTAAGGATAATCCTCCACCAGCCATGAAATCTATAAGAACAGGTTCCAATTAGAACTGGTCAGCATGGACCAAAATGACCTAGAGTTATCGTGTGCAGTGGGGACTTGTAAGTCTGATGTCATCCTGCAGTCCGTCAAAATCAATAGCTGGTCCTGGGAAGGACTCTCTGGATACTTTCCTCAACTCCTGATAAAACTGGAGGGCAGAAGGGTGCACCATCCTTCTAGTCTCTCAGAGGAACCACTCTCTTCCCTTCCTTGAGCGTGTCCCCTCTTCTCTTTTCCTATCCATTCTCATAAACTTATGCCGGCTACTTTGAGTGACATTTCTGAAATCTTTCGGTCGTGATCACAAGAATTGGTGAGAAAGGGTTGCTGTGATTGCTTCAGCTCCTCAGCAGGCTCTTGCCCTATCACACAGAGACTCAATTTTACCAAACAGACTTGTGAAAGCAGGACTCACTTTTGGGACATCCACCATTGACTGCTGTATCAGTGGGAGGGAGGGAGGCAACTTTTGCTGTGCCCATCACATCCAGGGGGAGGCAATGCCAAGCAGAGGGGTTGGGGGGGCACTCCATGGCCTGCACAGGTAGGTCAAGAGATTTTGATTCAACCTTTCTTGCACAGGGCTATTGAAGACTCACAGCTTGTTCTCAAAAGCAGCAAGAATGAAGAAGTGCACACTCACCCCTACCTACTCCCAAATTCAGCTTTTCTTTCTCCATCTTTTCTTTTTGCTCTCATGTGCCATTTATCTTATGGCTGTAGGTACTGAGTTCAAAACAGAGACTGACTGATTTTGCTTCCCTTGAGAACTTCTTGCTTTCCTCCTCCACCCTACCCTCCTAGTGAAATCATCTCTTCCCCCAGTCCCAGATCAACATCCTTGTTAATGAAGCCTCCTTCTGAATTGAACAAGAAAGGGGTTAGGGGACACGTGGCCCTTAAGGAGAGGCCTAATTTTATTTGTTCAGCCATTGTCTTTCATTTGGATTTCATTTATTCATTCAAGGCCTATTGACTAGACCCTCGTGTTTACCCCTGAGGATACAAGGACAGCTAAAGACACATCTTGAAAGAGAAATATCTCCTTGTCTTTCCATGTAAGTCTCAGTCACAGAGCACCAAGGGGCTTCTCCAGAGCATATGACAAATGACCTTGTTCTTTTTTTTTTTTTTTTTTTGTCTGGAGTTAGAGTAAAGGGAACTGCTTGGGGCTAAATTTTGAAAGATTTAAGCATGAAATAAGGAAGGTTTTCTGAGTCTGTAAGAATATTTACATATTTCAATACATCCCTGGGGTGGTGGTTGGTTTTTTTTTTTTTTTTTTTTTTTCTCTTTGAAGATCCTTAAACATGGAGACAAAGAGCCTGTCTACCAGCAGAAGGTTGTTTACAGGTGACCTTTTTAGGATCCCCTTTGAGTCTGTGAAGGATATGATTCATTAAAAGTCAGAAGTTTGACACTAAAATAATAGATAAGAGATCCAGAGAATTCAGGATGTGGGAAGACTCATTAAATAGATTTGCATAAATATCATGCTGAAAGATTTAAGGAGTCCATAGTTTAACTTATAGAACAAAGGAGCAGAGATGGCCTAGAAAAAAAATTGAAATCAATATTGTGCTTCTGAATTAACAGCTATAGATTGTTGTATTAACACCTGAGAGATGAATTCTATAGTTATATCTTAATATGTAAGTTGGTGTTCTCATTCTGGGGAAAATGACCATTGCTCATTTTAAGAGTTCTACTTGTGTGTACTTATTTCTGTGGCCTCTGGGAACTATGCACGTTTTAAGTAGCTACCATTGGTTGGATAGTGTTCATGGGTTTTTCTTTATTAATTCAAACAATAGTTATCAAATGCCTACTACAAAGAAGCATTAAACTAGGTGCTGAGAAAATAAAAAGATGCACCCTGACTCACTTCAAAGGGTCTATTATTTAATACTGTACAGAGTGGTAGAAAGAAATGGTCTGCAGTGTTGTACAATTTTCACAACCAATGTTCAATATGCAGTAGCCAACTAGCCACAAGTGTTTTTAAATTTTTATTTTATTTATTTATTTTTTCTTTTTATGGAACTGGGTATTGAACCCGGGACACTCTCCTGCTGAGCTACATCCATAGCCCTTTTTATTTTAATACAGGGTCTCTCTAGGTTTCCCAGGCTGGCATTGAACTTGTTATTCTTATGCCTCATCCTCCAGAGTTGCCTGGATTACAGGCCAGTGACACCCTGCCAGCCATAGGTTACTACCTGCCTGAAATGTGGTCAATGCAACCAAGGAACTGAGTTTTTAATTTAATTCTTGTTTAAATTTAAATGTGAAACAGCCACAGTCTTATGCTTCACCTTAACATCTAATGTGTAAACTACCATTTTGCCAAGGATTTGCAGTGGGATAGACACTATGATCATCATTATAATAGAGCTATTTACAGGGAGAAAGGACAGATGCACACTTAGGAAAACCGAAGAGGGCTTCACAGAGGTGGCAGCTTTTGAGCTGAGACCCACAGCCCTGAGTCAAAGTTCATCAGGCAGAGGAGTAGACAGAAAGGCATACCTCATGACATCATGAGAAAGTCCAAGATGCCAGTGTCAGGTGCATTGTTGTGGAACTTCATGTAATCTCATTGTTGCATGTTGTATGAATTGGCCCAGGCTTTCATAACAACATATCCCAGACTGAGTGGCTTCAACAGAAATTGATGTTCTGCCGGTTCTAGAGCCTAAAGGTCCAAAATCATGACTCCTGCAAGGCTGGGTTTCTAATGAGGCTTCTCTTCTAGGCCTGCAGATGGAAACTTAGCTGTGTCCTCAACTGACCTCTCTCCTGTATGCCATAAGAGAAAGAGAAGGAAAACCCTAATGTCTCTCTGTCTTCATCTCCAAATATAGTCACATGGGGGTCAGGTTGTCAACATGAATTCAAGGGGACCAGTTTAACTCACAACACACATCATTCAATAAACAAATATCTTTCATCTAGGTTGATTTCCTTAGAAAAGGAAATATATGCCTCATACCCAGCTCATACAAATTAAATAGAAAACTATGATCTATTTGTCATCATGTCATGATTTTGATGGCTGCTTTTGATTTACATATTAATTAACAACATAGAGTTCTAGAATATTAACAAGTATTTTTAAAACCCTACCTGAACCAATATATCCACCTCACAAATCTCAAATGTCCTTAATTATGATCTAAGCAAATATTCATTTTCTTTTATTCTTGGAAGACAAACCAGTGATGAGCCAGGGCGTCCTGTCTTAGCTCACAAGAGTCCACTTTTAAATTTTGCTGGATTTCATGAGCCAGTTGTTAAACATAGCCAATATTAAAAATCTGAATTAATATACAAGTAAACAAATTAAATTAAAAGCAAAGGTAACGAATACTCAAAAGTCATTATGTACAATTTCATAGCTTCTATTATCGTCTGTGCTTTTGAGGTACCTTATATCTCTGCTACCTGCATGATGACTCTGTCTGAGCACCTTTCCCCAACTCCTGGCTCAAAGCCATCGCTTTGTAGTTAGATGTTAGCTATGGTGCAAGTATTTATACTGTGAAAAAAAGCAAACTCTACAAATGGGGCTCCCCCCCCCCCCCCGCCCTTTCCTAAGAAAACCATGTGTTAAACATTTGCCTGCACACTCCTGGCACAAAAGTTCCTGTTTTCTGGCAGGGGTTTTCTCAGAACTTAGAGAATTCCTGTGGAGACTTGCTATTGTTGAAAACATTGTTTTCCATGGTCTTAAGTCTGTTTTCTGTAGTTGATAACACATTGCCACACACTGGGTAAGTTATAAAGAGAAGAGGTTTATTTTGTCTCATAGATCTGGTCCAGGTTGAGACATCCAACAGTGGCCTGCCTTCCTTTCTATCTTCCTTCCTTCCTCTCTATCTCTATCTCTGTCTCTTTATTTCATGCATGCTGGGGATTAACCCAGCTCCTCACACACTAAGCAAGTATTGAGCTACATCCCTGGACCTTTTAAACTTTTTTTAAAATATTTGAGACAGCTTCTCCCTAAGTTGCTCAAGTTGGCCTCAGCCTCCCAAGTAACTGGAATTATAAGCTGCCCCCATGCCTGGCTAGAAAACCCATTCTCAAGAAAACTTATCCCACTAATCCATTGATTCCATAAATGGACTAATCCTTTCATGAGGTATGTCCTTAATCAGTTCCTAAACATTCCACCATGCCCAACTTCATAATATCTCATAATAGAGATTAAACGAGTTTCTGAGGGGACAAACCAGAGCACTATCGTGTAAAAACCAAACAAAACTTTCTGCTGAAATAGATGACCTTTTAAAGACTTTTTACTGTTTCTTACACCAGAGAGAGGTATAAAGTGGTACTGTCTGGATGGCCTATGAACTCTCAGGACCCATTATAAAATATTTTTGGAAACACAAAAAAGTCCCCTAAAACACAAACCTCATAGCATGAACAACATTTTTCGGACCCACTGAGCAATGTCATCCACCTGAAAATTGCCTCAACTTAACAGAGTAGCCCTCCCACTATTAGTACTGGCTCACTGCTGAGGCGAAGGTAACACTTGGACCTTTCCTCCCTCTGAAGGTTTTTAGTAGCAACAAGTACAATAGAATATATTCTGGGATAAACAGTAGTTTTTAGATTAAATTTCATTTTTGTAGGAACCTTTTTTTTTCCAGTATTTCCCTTTTATACTATCTCCAAACAAGAAGTTGCTCAGGCTTTAAAACTGAAATGCCATTTGGCAGAATTTATAGGCAGACTTTTCCTAAAACTATAATTAACTCACACTTGTAGGCTGTAATATTTGAAGCTGAGGAAGTTTCAGCAACTTGTCCGGAGGCATATGGAATTATGATTGACAGCACTCGATTTCCTGCCTTGGTCCTTCTCTTCAAAAGTATGCCATTGTACATGTGTTTTTTGATTAAGGACCTATTCATTTATGATTTATTTTATCATCATAACATTTTATGAGGCTGTTAAGAGGATAATTATAAAAGAAAGAATTCAAGCAGAAAAGGTTAAGTAATTTAAAGTTTCCACCCTTTCTCCAAGTATAAGTTCTGTGCACAAAACATTGAGAAAATTGGATCTATATGGAATTTAAGCATAAGAATGGATAAAATCCTTGTCACATGTAGAGAAAAGGGAAGGAATCTCAGGACATAGTTCTAGATAACTCTCAACTGCCAAAGATCCAGGAAAGGCGAAAGGGGCAACATGACAAGTAAAGGGGAAAGGTGACAGACTATCAGGGGAGCCCAGAGGAAAAACAATGCAAAAAAAAAAAGAGAGAGAGAGAGAGAAACATCCATAGTGTCTAAAGCTACTGTGTTAGGTAGTTTTCTGTGACTATAACAAAATACCTGAGATTGATCTATTAATAAGGGATTGAGGTTTATTTAATTCACAGGTCAGAAGGCTGGGAAGTCCAAGAATGTGGTGCCAGCATCTGCTCTGCTCCTGGTGAAGGCCTTCTTGCTACAGCATAACATGGCAAGACAGAGCCAGCTTCCCTGACAGAGCTTACTTTTATAAAGCCATTTGTGTGACAATTCATTAATCCATTAGTCTAATAATGGACCCATCCATTCAAGAAGACAGAGCTCTAATGACCCAGTCACTGCTCATATGTTCCCCTCTCCACACTGTGCATTGAGGAACAGACTTCCAACACATGAAATATGGGGGCACATTCAAACTACAACAGTCACTGGGTGGTACAAAGAGGTGTTCTTTGGCATTAGTGAAGATGACATCACTAGTGGCCTTGGTATTAATGAGGGGTCAGTGGACTGGTGGGGGTGGGAACCAGGTAAGGGTAGAATAAATAGGAGGCAGAGAAAGGGAGGTGGCTTATCCAACACACCCTATAAGTTTAGACTTGAAGGGAAGCAGAGTTCTACAAGAGTGATGGAAAAAATATAGAAAATTAAAGGGAAATGTAGTGGAGAAGAGACTAATGAGCATTTCTAATTTATAATTCAGTCTAGTTTATTATGTGGCACTAGATAAAATGATTACCAAGAAAGAAAGAAGAGGGGTAATGATAGTGAACCCACCCTTGGGTAGGTTGGTAGGGATGCTTTTCCTTCTGACAAATTACTATTTAATAAAAGAACAAAAATCCGGATGAGTGTGAGGCATAAATTATCAAGAACAATAAGGATAAAGGTTCCTGTTGACACTATTTGAATGTTAGCTTGTTTGCTTTTGCTATTTAGTACATTAATGATAATCTACTCAGCATTACACGCCTTACATCATGATTATCACAAATGATATCAAAGGCCACAGGTTGCTACATGAAGAGTCTACAGACCTAACGACTGCTGCACTTGCCTTTCGGTAATTAGAATTTACTCTGCCTCGTGCAGCAGGGAAATTATTTTGCACATAATAAGCTCCTATATTTTTCTTTACACCTTAAGCAGTAGGATTTTTATTCCCAAGGATGAGTCACAGCTCTAGGAAAGGATGGGAATCCCTAAGGGAGAAGATCCTCATTTACAGAATAGAAATCTGGAAAATCAGATTGCAGGCAAGAGAGGAGGGGATTTCTCCAAATTCCTGTAGCTTCTCTTAACACAGAAGTCAGGCCTGACCAGATGGAGTTGTACTATAAACCCAAAGGTGATAGAACTCAGGCTCAATCTTAGAGAAAGAGGAAAGCTACCCCCTTCTGACCATGGGATTGTTGGAAGAAAGGGAGAGAACAGAACAGGAGGTGAGATTTTGTATGTAGTTATCTGACTTCTACTCTCTAGACTAAAATCTGGGAAAGAATGAACAGGGCTCACAACTCCCCACATCCTGTGTGTCTTGGGAGGGCAGGAAAGTCCCTGTGAGCACCAGGGATAGGAAAGGATGAGCTGAGGGGCAGGTGGGAGTCTAGGAAGACCAGCAGGCACCCTTTAGTGATGACTGGAATCAGCTGGCCCTGACCATGGATTCAAGTAGTGAGTGACCTCTACCAGGCTCTGCCTGAGCATCTGTCACCCTAAAATAATCACCAGTCATTTGTCCATGGAGAATTCCAGATCAGCCACTTCACAGCAGAGACCTGTGAGGATAGAGAGGGAAGCTGTGTCCATCCAGTCCTGCTGTCCCTCCTATTTGAAGACATGCTGAGTTCCATAATGGGTTTAAGTTCCATGTTGAGAAGCCATGGGAAGGAAGGACCACTATGACTGCACTTAACCCAGAGAGACTGATTTGTGCAAGAAACTTTAAAAGCAATATTGCGGGGAGTGGAATTTTGAAGCAACTAAAATTGTCTATTTCCTTGAATAGTCCGAAAGGCTAGGGCTGCTTCCCTTCCTGTCATTCTAAGTGTGGCTCCCACGCCTTCAGGGATGGGTAGCTGGGAAAGCATTTCCGCTGTGACTTCAATTACAGCCATTTCCCGGGGCAGGCAGTGCAGAGGCTGTGGTAGGCAGTGCCAGCTACTCAGAGTCAATTGAAAGGGAATTGGTTGCCTGGGAGTTTTCTAACCTGATTTCAGGTTTCCTGGACACTGTGTCCTCTCACGACCCAACACCTGCTGTGACAGATAGATGTTTGTAATGAGGTGAATAACAAGCAGCATCATGAACTTCAGGTCCCAAGGGAACAAAAAAGGCACAATGGCTCAGGTGAAGCCAGCCTTGTTCTTATAATTTTTTCTACCAAATTTGCATTCTCACATACAGCTTTGACCATATTTTTAGACAAAGGCTTTAAATGTATACTTTTTAGAAGAAACATTTGCTGTTTCATTGTTGAAAGGCTTGATCCTGCTGACAGACTGTCACAAACCTGGTTTTATCTTGCAGTGCTGGGGATCCACCCAGGGCATCCTGCATGCTAGTCAACAGGTCTTCTACTGAGTCACACCCCAGCCTAGATTTTTTTCTTTTTTCTTTTTTTGCTTTTTAATGACTGTTTGATGCCAAAAATCTCAGAATATCCTAATATTATCAATTCTAAAGGAGAATATTGCACCTTACACACACACACACACATTTATATTAATAAAGGAGGCAGAGGAAATGTTAAACAGTGATAGATGTGTTAAAATTAATAAATAAAATATTCATACTAGACAAATTAAACTGGCTCTTAGCTACTTTTTCTGGTAATATTTCATTAGATTTCATACCCAGAGGTATTAATAGGCAAACACATGCCTTTTCAAAGGTCCAGTGTCAGCAAACTTTCTGTGGTTTGTACATTTTTTGTTTGCCTTGATCTGACTGCTAGAACTGTGGCTGAGCTGGAAGTTGTAGACATGTTTTTCTCTTTTTCTTTAAACTTTGTGCCGAAATATATTGTTGGATGTGTCAGTCAGAACTTGATCATTTACATTTGTATAGTTCCTCAATAGATTTAAGTCTTCCTGGCAAAAGTGAAATATGACAAAAGCTATTAGGTGAGATTTTGCAAAAGCCCAAGATGAAGAATAGAATGTATGGTGTCTGTCAACTGCATCACACTTTAGTCCTTGATCAGAATTATGATGTTTTTAGAACATTTTCTATCGATTAAAGCTGATGGAGCTGGAAAACCTAGAGACTGCCATTCTAAGAACTATTTCCACATCTAGATTCCCAACCTTAGTATTATAGTACTCACTCAGTCATAAAAATAATACAATAGAAAATAAGTCTTCTCCTCTTACTTACAATTAGAGGGCAGTTGATTTAAAAGTGTTCATTCATCCATACCAAAACCTGTGGATGCTCAAGTCCCTTATATAAATTGCCATAGAGTTGTCATAGAACCTATTCTGCATATTCTAAATCATTTCCAAACTGATTACAGTGGCACATACCTGTAATCCCAGCTACTTGGGAGGATAGCTACTTCATGGCCTGCCTGCACAATTTAGCAAAATCTTGTCTCAAAATAAATTTTAAAAATTAAAAAGAAAAGGTTTAGGGAGGGCTGGGGTTGTAGCTCAGTGGTAAAGCGCTTGCCTCAATTCTCAGCACCACATATAAATAAATGCATAAAATAAGGTCTACCAACAATTAAACAAATAAAAATAAAAGGCCTAGGGATGTGGTTCAGTGGTGAAGTGCTCGCCTAGTTTGTGCAAGATTCTAGGTTTAATCCCTGTACCACAAAAATTAACTAATTAATCATCTCTAGATTAATTATAATTCCTAATGCAATGTAAATTTGATGTAAATATTAGTTATACTGTATTGTTTAGGGATGAGTGGCAAGGAAAAATCTGCACATGTTTGGTATAGATGCAGTTTTTCCCCCAAATATGTTCCATGCACAATTGATTGAATCCATAGATATGGAAGGTGTGTGTGTGTGTATGTGTGTGTGTGTGTGTGTGTAAACATTTAAGAGGCAGGTTTCCACATTGCTTGCATAAAAATCTCTAGAGAAATCCGTGTTGTTACTTGGAAGCTTTTGTAATAAAAGTCTATTGTAAAATACAGGGTTGGGAGGATGGGTACTACTGAATATCCGTGCTGTCTTTGAATTGTGTATACCACATGCATTACCTAGCTCTGCAGTTTGTTAACCCAGGATTATGAAACCAACAAGGAGATTGCCAAATGAGCACATCCCACTGGGTCTTTTCTGCACAGCTCTCTCCACACTAGCTCTCCAGGTACAATGCCCACTATTTAAAACTCAGTCACTTTGATTTCAAAGCACGAGCTTCCTTTCCCTACTGTGCAGGTGTCTGGATAATTTCTGCTCTATTACTTTATTTTTTCCAGTTTTCTTTCCTCTGTGTTCCTTCCTTTATTCATCTTTCAGCTGCTATGAATTTATACACCATTAAAAAGGGTGAGGGAAGCATATGAATTGAAAAACTGATTGTGCAACCCTGAGGGCTTTGTTTTGATTACCTTCACTGTCCAGGAGTGGCATTTTCCCAGATTTATCTTGCCTTCCTTAATAGAGGATTTTTCCACTGGACCTCTGGTAACATCAGGTGTCCAGACTACAGTGCCATGCTCCACTATTTTCATTATTCACACAGAAATGTGTTGATGGGTCATGGGCAAGCTAAATGTAAAATCATTTCAAGGTGGGATAAAAGAGCTATTGCTAACACTGGCAAACCGGATAGTTTTTTTTTTTTTTTTTTAAAGAAAATTACATAGACAAAAGAACTGCAAAGAGTTTGACATAAATTAGGCTGACAACTTCATTTAGCAGATGTGAAAAGAGGCTGAGAGAAATCCACTTACCAATGATGGTAGGATCAGACCCGAGTCCAGTATCCAAGCTGCCTTGCTTGGGCCTCTTAACCTCAGTTCCAGGCACATTCTTCATCCAACCATGTTCCATGTTCTTGGATCCAGAAATATTTGACTATTCAACAAGCATCACTTCTTTGTTAGGTAGAGTGGTGCATACCTGTAATCCCAGTAACTCAGGAGGCTGGGATTTCAAGTTCAAAGCTAGCATCAGGAACTTAGCAAAGCCCTAGGCAACTTAGTGAGATCTTGTCTCAAAGTAAAAAATTGAGAAAAGGACTGGAGATGTAAATCAGTGTTGAAACACCTCTGGCTTCAGTACCCTCACCTCCCCGCTAAAAGGTATCTGCTTCTCATTAAACAATTGTAAGCTGTCATAATAATCCAGGTAGGTACTAGATATAATTTAATTTTGAAAGTCAATACTTTTCCCCTATAATAGCAGTAATATCTATGTATTATCTACATCTATGCTTTTTAAAAAATTATGTGTATTATAAAATGACAGAAACTGTAAAATGTAGAACACGTATTTATATAACCTAAGTATAGCTATTCTTAAGAAGTTTTGTGTATTTCTCTGAAAGAGATTTAAAGAAGTGATATTTAATGATCCTCATAAAATTATAGTGAATAAAAATAAAAGTTAAAGAATTCCAAAGAGCAAACAACATATATGGGAGATTAATAAATAATTAGATGATAGAAAGCAAATGATTTGGTTGTATACATACTTTGCATACAACCAGAGATATGAAAAATTTGTGCTCTGTATGTGTAATATGAATTGTAATGCATTCCACTGTCATATATAAATAAAAAAATAATTAAAAAAATAAAAAAAAAGAAAGCAAATGAATGGGAGGTAACTGATTTTTTAGGGAAAAGAATAAAAAGAGTACATCTGAGTACCATGATTATAGGACTCCTAAATGAGAATGGAGCCTGGATGAGAAAACTGAAGCAAGAAAATTATCAATCAAAAAGGATAAGAAATGTTTCACAACTGTGGGACATTAATTATCAGACTCAAGATCCAAGCAGAGTGCTTAGCAACCAGAAAGAAAAGACTCACAGGAGAGTACCAAACAGGAATTTTTGGAATCTCAAAAACAAAGAAAAAATTTTAAACATTATCAGGAAGAAAACTATAAGTCACAAATTGAGAGCAAGAATGGAATCATCCATTTTCTCTGCAGAAAATCTGGAATTGTGAAAAGTGAAGCAATGCCTTCAGAATTCTAACATGACTTAACGGAAAATTCTATAGATAATTAAGCCAAAGTGTAAGACAAAAATACGTTCAGATATGTAAAATACCAGCCCACCTATATATTTTTCTAAGATTCGAAACAAACTCTATGTTTCTCCATACGTGCATCTATACAAATATGAATATGAATAAATTAAGAAGTTCTGGACATTTACTTCCATCCCTCTACCAAGATTAACCTGGGTGACAAGGCTGGAGTTAAGGAGGTAACTAAAGGGTGTTTTACAGCTATCTGCCTAATGGTTCTGTGTGTTTCAAAATAATGAATTTATGTCTTATCTGAGTGATCAGAAATAATTTTAATGTAGGGATTTATTACTGGTGAAAGTTATTGTTAAATGAGATCGTTTTAAATTCTAAAGTTTTACCATTCATCTGGATCCACTTCTTTCAAGTACCCTCTTTCTATTTCAAGCCTAGAAAAGAAAAGAAAAACCTCCAGTTCAGGCTAAAAGGGCCCATTATGGTTCCTTGATACCATCACATTTCTGCTAATGAGCATTTCAAACTTGATTGGTTTTTAGTGGCATTACAGTGATTCTGAAGCAATCCTAAAGTCACCTGCTTCTCTCCACCATGTAAAATCCCACATCTGTTGCTGATATGATTTATGATATGAAAACTTCAGGAGAGCAAAATTGAAGAGACGTTAGTTTTCAATAAAACTCTAGATGCCTCTGAAAAATATGTTATGAGGCATGAAAGGGTGGGGGAGAAGTGCAGAAAGGACAGGATCCAACTGGAGAAAGCACTCAGGGAGGTGGGCAGAGCAGGAGAGCTCTTCACCTACCCTGCTGACATTGAGCTCCTTGTTTTGTTGTTATTTTTCTTTTCATGGTGGGTGGGCAATGGAAGAAAGGGAAGGAAGTCAGCATGATGAGTCTAATAAAAGATGTATTACCTAAAAGCCAGGGCCCCCAGGGGCCACAGAGACTCAAAGTATGCATGAGTAAAAAATAAATTATAATCTTATTATTATAGGAAAGAAAGTTGTTGGATCAGAACTTAGTATAGAATAGAGGAAGAAAATTTTAAAAAGTCTTCTTTGAAGGGCCAGTCCTCATGGGAGAATAAAACCTGAATCCACACCTAATAGATACAAGATCTAGCATAAATCTGTCTCAACCTGGAAATCCTCTGGATTCCTGGCATAATTAACTGATTTCCTTATAAAGGAACCAATCTTAAAACCCTGCTTTAAACTATTACTGCACTTAAATTTCCAAAAAAAAATTTCAGTTCACCAAAGCAATTACAATACATGCAAAGAAAGGCAGCAGAATGAGCTCTACAAAATTGAGATTTTGAAACCATGAGAAACAGTGAAGCAAGTACATTCAACATTGATATTATGAGGGCTGGGGTTGTGGCTCAGTGGTAGAGCATTTGCCTAACATGTGTGAGGAACTTGGTTTGATTCTTAGACCACATAAAAATAATATATAAAATAAAGTTATTGTGTTCATCTATAACTAATTAAAAAAAGATTGACAACCTGAGTAAAGAACAAACTGACTAAAAAAGGGAAGAATCATTTTGGAAAACAAAAATTGATTTTCTGTAAGTATAAGATATTTAAAATGCGATAGTAACAACAACAGAGTGACAGTAAATTTTAAGAGAGCTGTATCATTCTACAGAATATTACTGTGTAAAAAAGATGGGAAAAATGGTGGAGAGAATAGGGACATGAAAGATAGATGGACTGTAGGTGAGAGAGAATAAGAATAAAATTTTGAGGAGCGAGGTACTGGAAATTGAACCCAAGGGCACTTAACCACTGAGCCGCATCCCGAACCCTTTTCATTGTTTTATTTTGAGGTCAGGGTTTCACTAAGTTGCTGAGGCTGGCTTTGAACTCACAATCATCCTGCCTAAGCCTCCCAAGCTGCTGGATATAGGCATGTGCCCCCCAACGAACTAGAACAGAAGAATTTTTGAAGAGGTTATTATGTTTGAGAATTAATGAAAGAGGCCAATTCATAGATTTGAAGAATCCCTAGCAAGATACATTTTAAAGAATTCCATATTCAGATAGATCATATTGAAATTTCAAAAACCAAAATGTCATTTGAGAATGAAAGTTTTAAGGATGTTTTATGTTTTAAATCAAATAGAAATAAGGTATAACATAATACCTTATCATTCAAAAGGAGATCATTAGTATTAAAGTATAAATATAAAAGTGCAGAGATATGGATTAACCCTAGAATATGAAAAATACTAAAATGTCTAATGCCACTAAAAGAATAAAAAGAGTATGTAACAGCTGGTCACGTGGCACACGCCTGTTATCCCTTTTTTGGCTCAAGAGGCTGAGGCAGGAGGGTCATGAGTTCAAAGCCAACTTCAGCAAAAAGCGAGGTGCTAAGCAACTCAATGAGACCCTGTCTCTAAATAAAATACATAACAGGTCTGGGGATGTGGTTCAGTGGTTCAATTCCTGGTATCTACCCCCCCAAAAGAGTATGTAACTATACAAATTGCCAAGGGAAATATGAGATTAAAAAATAATACAAAATAAAGAAAAAGGGGGAAATAAGCATAAGAAGAAAAATAAAACAGAAAGCATAAAATGAGATGGTAAAAATGAATCCATTAGTATTAGTAAGTGCAACATATGCAAAAATGTTCCATTTGCAAATATAAAAGATTGTCAGTTTATACTTTTTTGAATTTACCAATTAGCAGCTTAAAAAGGAAAGGTTTGGAGTTGAAAGGTTTAGAAAGTTGTACATAAAAAGGAAAACTATATCAGGCAAATAACCAACCAAAAGAAGCCTGCTTTAGCTCTGCTTATATCAAACAAGATGGATTTTAAGGCAAAATTAAAGAAGGCTGCTAACATAATAAAATATTCAGTTCTCTAAGGGGATATAACAACTTTAATCTTACAGTAATGTACTCATGGCATACAAAGCAAAAATATTAACAATACTGGTTCTGCCTCTATAAAGTAAAAAATATTCAACATATTTCTTTCAGTGATTGATGTATAAAGCAGACCAGAAAACAATATCATATAGAAGATTTGAATGAGAGAAAAACATAGAAATTTTACTATTGTCTGTATGTATGAATCTCAAAAAAAATAAGAGCAAATTCAAGGAATCCCTCAAAATTAAGACATTTCCTTTACACAAAGATATCTACTATTATCCTTCCCTATTCAATGCATTATAAAAGAAAGAAAAATCTTAAATTTATAAGATGCAGCCAGCTGATTCCAAAATGTATATGAAGAAGCGAGGGCCCAATAATTACTGAGACAGTCAGTCCCGAAAGATTATAAATTCTGATAGATTGTAAAGATTTATACACATCAAAAATCAATATGAACATATAATACTAAAGATATTGGTGATATATTGGCAAATTGAATTTTGCCACAAATAAATGGTTCATAAACAAATGCACACAGTTGTGAAAAGTTGATTTTGGACAGTTGACACTGCATGTCAGCAGAGAAGTGGCTTTTTCAATAAATGGTGCCAAGAATAGAATTATCAATATGAAAAAAAAATTGAAGTGGATCCCTACCTCATACAATATGTGAAATTTCACACTGAGGTGGTTTCAAGACTTAAATGTGAAATATAAAACTGTAAATATTTAGATGATAATGTAGAATAGTTTTTTTGTGCATTGGGGAAAGGGAAAAAGTTCTTCACCAATACAAAAAAGAACAAAATTTAACAGATTGATAATTCAATCTAAATTAAAGTTAAGATGTTCTCTTCATCAAAAGATGTTTTGAAGGGAGCTGGGGTTGTGGCTCAGTGGCAGAGCACTTGCCTCGCACATGTAAGGCTCTGGATTCAATCCTAAGCACCACATAAAAATAAATAAATATAATAAAGATACTGTATTGATGTATAACCAAAAAATATTAAAAAAAATACTTTGAAGGAAGCAAAAAGACAAATAATTGCTACACATCAACCCTACCCCAAATTTGTATCATATCGTGTTATGTCATGTAACATGATAATAATATATTCATACTAGTATTAGTACCTATAAAATTTCTATAAATTTAGAAGAGAGCCAGACACAGTGGAGCATTCCTATAATCCCAGCAACTCAGGAGGCTGAGGCAGGAGGATCACAAGTTCAAAGCCAGCTCAGCAATTTAACAAGACCCTAAGCAACTTAGCAAGACACTGTCTCAAAAAAAAAAAAAGAAAAGAAAGAAAAGGGATAGGGATGTGACTCAATGGAAAGCATCCCTGAGTTCAATCCCCAGTAAACACTCCTCCGTCCCCCCAGTAAAATAAGAAAAAGGAAAAGATAGTAAAACTAAGTAGCAACTCATAGACACATCTAACGTGGAGAAGCACAAAGTCAATAACATAAATGGATCCAGGATCATTAGTAATCAAAGAAGTGAAAATTTAAACTACAGTGTTTAAGTTGTTTGCACCTTCAGACTATAAAGTCTAATGATATCAAGGAATCTGCAAGGAATGGTGCGGCTGGGTCAATTGTAAACTGCTGATGGGGGAGTAACTCGTACAAACACTCTAGAAAAACAACTTGAGATTAGCTAGTGAAGTTGAAGAGCTGTTGCCAGAAATTCATTACCAAAGTAGAAGCTTCCTATAAAAAAAAATTTTTATATATATGCATCAGGACAGTTGTACAACAGTGCTCGTAGCAACACTCTTTTAACTAGAAAGACATTGAAAATAACCCATATATACTTCAAAAATAGAGTGAAGCAATGTGAACATATGCCTACAGAAGTACATTACACAGCAACTAAATAAATATGACTTATAGCTAAACATGGCAGCTTGGATGTTTCAAAAACATATTTAGTCAAAAAAAAGAAAGAAACAAACAAACAAGTGGCAAGAAAATACATACAATATGAATTCAATTCTGTTAGCTTAAATATATGCAAAAAGCATCAATATATTGTTTAGGAATACAAGCATAGTAAAACTAACATTTTAAAATTTGGGAATGATAAACCAAAAAAATTAAGACTGCTTTTACCTATGAAGAGTCAGAGGAGGAGACAGAATTTTTTAAACTGGTTGGTGGGTATCTATTGCTTCTGTTTTGTTTTCTTTTTTGATTGATGCATTGTAATTATACATAATAGCAGGATTAATTGTGCTGTATTTGTATATGCACATAGCATAATTTGATTAGTCTCATTCTTCAGTAATTCCCCTTTCCTACCCTTCTTCCCTCCCCCGATTCCTTTGCTCTACTGATCTCAAATCTATTATTATTATTATTATTATTATTATTATTTTCAATCAGTGCATTTTAATTATTTATAAAAGCAGGATTCATTGTGGTATATTCATACATGGACATGGAATAACTTGGTAGGTTTCATTCCCCAGTACTTCCTCAGACACTCCTCTTCTCCCTCCCTCTCAATCCACTTCTTCTACTCTCTTGTTTCAGGATTCTTATATATAATGAATATTTTACTTTCTTTTTATCTACTCAATATTTTTAGAGGAAAAAGAAAGTAGCCATGATGTATTGTGCATTGTAAATATGATTTATACAGGTAGAATATTTTCATATGTTAGCGTCTTAAGCATTTTTTTTGTGTGTGTTAAAATGATTTGCTCTAATTACCTATGGAAAGTACAAAAGAAAATCATTCACATTAAGCGATTACTTTGCTTAAACCCTCTGCGGGCTTCTCAGAGGTGTAGAGCAAATATCTACCTTCTCAGCAGGTATCTGCATGGTGGGGCCCTGCGCCCCTCTCTTACCACAGTCATGGGTTCCTTGTCTGACCTCCACAGAGGTCACATCTCTCTGTTCTTGCACCAAGCACCTAATCTATAGTAGATATACTCAATTAATTTTATGGGATCTTAATATAGTTTGCCTAAATATTTGGCCTATAATAGAAAGGTAGCAAAATGTCAGTGATATTTTGTTCCTTGGGTACCCAAATGTGCACTCCTGCTTCTCAGAGGCTTTGGCAGCACCTCACTGGATTGGCAGATACCCACCACATACCTTGCCCTCCAGCCTTGAGGAATGGGCTTACCATCTTTACCTCCTGGCTCGCTGGAACTGTGCATCCAGCAGTCAGACTGTCCATGCCATGTAATAACCAACAAACAAAATTGCATTTTAAAAAAAAAAGACAACTCAGAAGCCCGATACTTTCATTTAATACTAAACCACAGATTGTTAGGCCTGTAAGTAGGTCACACATTGTGTTGAGTGATCCAGCTCTGGCCTTTGCCATCTGGCTACATGAATCAGTGTCAGATAGATAAAAATAAATCTCTAGGAAGGAGGCCTTGGGGAAAAGTGTTGATAGACCAAGCACAGACCCTAAGACAGTACCTGCTCCCAGAATAACATCTTCAAAGTCAATTCAAAGACATTACAGCACAGGTTTAAATGCTGGTTCTATCGTTTCTCTGTTATTTCCACTGGAGACTAGAATCTGAATAGCCCCTGGCTTTGCTGGTAATTTGAATTTTATTGCCTGCCCAGAAATCCTGGGTGAGGAAAAGTGGGTGATGGAAACTATAAGTAGCCTTGAGAGAAAAACCACAACAGGACAATGCAAAGAAAATCCAGCTGGCTACTGGTTTGTCATATTGCCACCAGGATTTGTTTTCAACCTGGATTTCAAAAATTTAGCGAAACAATAAGGATTGGGTTTCATAATTATAATTATAAATACTATTTATTTCAATGATAACTTTGTTCTTGAGTTGAAGGAACACAGATAACAATAATTGCTTGCAGAGCAGAAAGATTTAAAAAATCCATAAAGAACAAACAGATAATATGAGATAAAGGGGAAATAAAAATGAGAGTAGGCAAGTATCTTGGAGGCAGTTATCTTGGCGTACACCACTCATAACACACACCCCACAACACCCTGTATGTTAGTTGGTCATAGAAGAGAAACATCCTTGGAGGAGCTTGCGCTTGCAAGTCAAGTTGGCATTGTGCCCCTTCTCATCCCAGATGCCACCATATCGTCATTCACACATTCTGCAGATCCTTGTGGCACTCATTTATCCATTCACACTTTCCTTGAATATATTAATGTGCCAGAGACCATGCCAGGTTTGGAGAAGCCATGGTTTACAAAAGTAGACACGGTTCCTGTTCTAGCAGAGCTGACAGAGAAGTGAGAAAAGTAGGCAGTAAACAAATGATCACATCAAGGAATGTGTAGCTACAACCTCAGACAAAGTCCTCTGAGGGAAAGAGACAGAGTGCCAGGAAGAACTCATTCCAGAAACACAGCCGGTCTGAGTTGGTTGGGTACAGGGGACTGGAGATGAGGCAGGACAGGGGATGTTCGAGGTGAGAGCTGAAGGCTGAATACGGATGAACGAGGTGAATGATGTAGGATCTGGTGGGGTGAGTGAGAGTGAGCAAATTGAGGGAAATTCTTCCAGATACAAAAAATAGTTACCTGTGGGGCTGGGGTTGTGGCTCAGTGGTAGAGGGGTCGCCTAGCATGCTTGAGGCACCACATAAAAATAAAGATATTGTGTCCACCTAAAACTGAAAAACAAATATTTAAAAAAAAAGAAAGAAAGAATATGGTACCTGTGATGATTTGTGTTTGGAGTATCCAGGATATGTTAAAGCCTATAGTAGATACAACATAGAGAGAAAGGGAAAAAGTATAAAATGGGGCTGGAAAGATAGACAGAAATGAAGCCCATACAGCCATGGATGTTGCACTAACAATTTGGGGTTTTACTGTGACAAGAGCCTGGATGGAGGTAATGGTGTGATCACATTTAGGTTTTGAAGATTCCTACTGATTGATGTGGAATCAAATTCCTGGTAGAACAGGCAAAAATTAGTTAAAGCTATTAAATTCATGTGGGCAATAGTCATTAGCAGTATGACATGGCTTGTGACAATGGAGGTGGAAAGATAAGAATCATGTGAGGCAGGAGCTGGAGTTGGGTTGGCTGTAAGGTATAAAGAAAGGAAGGAATCAAGGAGTTACCTGGATGTATGGTTTGTACAACTTAGTGGGTATTAACTCCCATCACTGAGCTACAGAACTGCAGAAGACGGTCAAGCTAGGAATGGTGGGAGGAAGTCATGAGAGGGATGGTTGGACATAGTGTGACTGAGTTTTCTTCGAGGCATCTAAGATTTTAAAAAGTCACAAAGCCAGGTATTTGGTAAAGGACTGTGGTCGCAGCTACTTGAGAGTCTGAGACAAGAGAATTGTTTGAATTCAGGAGTTTGAGGCCAGCCTAGGCAACAGAGAATCCATTAAAAAAAAAAAAAGTCACATAGGTGGTATGATATACCAGTTTGAAGTCGAGAGAAATCTTTGCTGGAAATAAAAGATTGTCAATCATTCATATAAAATGAAAGGACATTATAAAGGGATGGATGTGAATGAAGTTTTCAAGGAAAAGAATATAGTAAGAGAAAGAAAGCCTCAGATGGAGTTTTGATGGGCTTTCACGAAGCAGCTTGGCTTGAGTCATTCTGAACAGAGCACTAAGATCATAAGGGCAAGTCTTTATGTTTCTCACCATTAACTTGAACTTTTTCCTCATTGTTTTGTTTTGTTTTACCCCAGACAAACTGTCACACATCTCTCATTCTATAATTTCCTCAGTTAACCTTCAGTTGTCCCTGCCAGGAAAGACAGAAATTTCACTCTGAAAGGGTTTAAATCAAGATGAAAAATATAATTGGGTCAGTTTTTAATGAGTAAGACTTTATAGATATGCCAAATATACTTGTTCCAAAATTATTTAAATGTTAGTGATTTCATGTTTTTGTGTTTTACTGGTCAGCTTCTTCAGCCTTTACCTGTGAGCTCAGTTTGAGGTGCTTTGCATAGATGCACTGACATTTGATTTGAGATGACCTGGGGTTGTAAACTGTCATTTAGTTGGAAATGATCACTTTGCATATTTCAGAAAGTGACATCTCCTGGGTCACTTTTGCATGCTCATTACTGCAAACTGTCTAAGGAGATACAGATATTTATTTTATAATTAAAAATTGAGGAGAGCTGTAGAAAAGCTAACATTATACAACAGTTTTCATATTCCAATGTTACGTTTTTATAGATGTTGAATAGGATTAAAATAATTTGTATTAACTGACAGGTATGTCTCCACTCCCCCAATTATTTGTTCATTGAACTTGATAGTGATGGAGTGCAAAGAGCTGCATTGTGTTTGTGATTATGTGTAGTTGTGTGTGCAGGTGTGGATAATATGGATATTTGCATGCTTGCATGCCTTTCTGTGTTGGCAATATAATACTTAATACAAGGACATTGACTGTGGTATCTCAAGAGGGAGCACCAACTGTATAATTTGAGCTGCAAAGGGAAAAAAATTATTTTTTGTTCTTGTTAATGTAAGCACAATTTAAGAATGCTTTTACTATTATTATTTAATGTGAAAGATTTTGGAGCTGTACTGTCAAGTGAGGTTATCACTAGCCATGCATGACTATTCACCTTTAAGTTAGCTAAATTTAAATCTACTAAAGTTCAGTTTCTCAATCCCACTAGCCACATCTCATGCGATCAATTGTCCAATGTAGCTAGTGACTGTGGTATTGGACCATACCAGTGGACAAGTTTTCTGCGATTACAGAAAGTTCTATTGAATAGTGCTTAACTAAAACAGAGATAAATCCAGGTTGCTGCTTGTTTTTGCACAGCCTGTGAGCTGGTATTAATATTTTTAAATGATTGATCAAAAAATCAAAAGAAGGGGTGGGGTCATAGCCCAGTGGTAGAGCACTCGCTTAGCACATGCAAGGTGCTAGGTTCAATCCTCAGGACCACATATAAATAAAATAAAGGCATTGTGTCCATCTACAACTAAAAATGTTTTTTAAAAATCAAAAGAAGATAAATATTTCAGAGCACATGAAATCCTTGAAATCAATTAAATATCATTTAAAATTTGGAATCCAAATTTTAGTTTCTTTTAATGAAATTTTACTAAACATAGGCCATTGCTTTATGTATTGTCTATGTTTTCATGATACAACAGCCAAACTGAATAGTTGTGACAGAAGTATAGTCTGTCTGGTCAAAAATATTTACTCTCTGGCTTATTACAGAAAAGGTTGCCAACCCTTGAGGTAAAGGAAGAAAAGTAGCAGTGTCACCAGTCATGTTAGTAGAGCATATGCTGCATAGTTTTGGAAAATGAAATCAATAAGGCAAATGCAAAGTGTATCCAGAGCTCTCAGCCTGATTTGATTGATATAGGACACCCTGCATTTCAGGATTTGGTGGTAGACCAGGATGAAGTCCCTGGAAACACTGGTGATATCCTTTACCATGTATCCAAAGGGCCTCACTGAAACCTTGGCTTTCTCGCTGTCCTTTTGTAATTCTTTTGAGATACTCTCAAAAGCTCACTTCTCTTTATAATCCACGATCTTCCCCATTGTCAAAAGACAAATTAAGTTCTCTCAAGGTTTGACTATATGAAACAAGAAAATTCACTTACCCTCTTGACAGCCATGCCAATTATCTTTTTAACTTTCTCTTAGGCAAATGGCTGAGACAATGAAAAATTATTTTTCAATGGGACTTGAGCCAACCCAGCATCAATCTGCTCTCATTACTACCATCTCTTCCCATCTCTTGAGAATGACCTCAGTAATAACATGTCATCTCTTATTGGGTCAGGCTTAACTACATGCAAGAGCTTCATTCATTAAGTCATATTTTCCTATCAGAAATGCCACAAAACTATTGATGATTTCTGCAGGGCTAGGAATGATGCCATGACAGAGCACCCTAGTGAGACTAGTGAACCCGCTTAATAATATTTATGGATAAGGTTGTTCAAGGAGTGGAGGGGGAACAATCATTCCCCCTACTTATTCTTCCCTGATGTATTTATAAGTAGGTATTTTGGAAAAGTCAAAATGCCTATCTTTTTTTTTTTCTATATTGCTTCCCACTTTATCAACACCTGGGGAATTCCTAGATCCAGTTGAGTTTGAGTTTAAGAAAGTGAATCATTCTTCACTTGCAGATCTCCCTTCTTGGCCCTCATGAATCCTAGTTAATGACACAAATGCAGAAGTATTTGTTTTAGTGTGTGTAATTTCCTTTGAAATGCTTACGAAAATTAAATGAGACAGACATATGCTATCATATTAATGCATATCAGCATTAATGGTAGAATCTATCTGGTGAGTATACTGGTGTCTTCTGTAAAATTCTTTCCAATATTATACATTTGTTTGAAGATTTTTATAAGAAAATGTTGGAGGAAAAAAAATTCTCCAGAATTTTTGTACAGACCTCTTAATTGTTCATCAGTAGCCTTAAGCATAACTGACTTCAAAGGAGTAAATCATCAGGAAAAATGTTTGGCTCAAGCGATTGCTGTCCAATCCCTTGAGTGTGGCTCTAAGTTCAGGAACAAATGCAAATCCCCACTCAGTTGTGGGTGCCCACTGACTTCACCCTGGCTCTTCCACCCCATGAGCACTCAAAGGTAATTCATATTAGCACCGAAGTGCAACACAAAGAACAAGAGCACTTAGACATTCAGTCTTTAAAACAATTTTGAGCCTGATGCTTACACACCTACTTTAGTTTGTGCTGTTTTTCTGTACATTCTTGGCTAAACATGTTTTCAGGAGTGTTCTGTAGGTTGCTTTGAGGACTTCTGGCTGGCTCAGTACAGAATGCTCTGCTGATGCACTCTTGGAAGGAATCCATGGACTGACACTTCTGCTGCCAAAGGGAGTCAAAAGTCAGCCATGTTGACATTTAGATTTCTTAGTGACATGTGTCTGCTTATTCAATTCAATTTAATACAAAAAGAAATAGGGAGGGTAGAGCAAACTCTCTGGCAATGTACAGACCATTCAATTTAAAAGAAATAAGAACAGGTTCTCATTAAACATTGCTTGTGTTTAATTCACGGCACTTAAAAATGCATTATGGGAGGGCGGGACAGAGCTTCCAATCACTCCTGCAAGGTAGGCGGGCCTGCGACCCACCGGCAGAAGAGGAGCAGTCGCCTGCTGAGAGGCTGAGCCGCCCCCTCCCCCTGCGCCAGCATAGTAGAGGGAACTGGGACCAAACACAGAGCAGGCCCAGCGGCCTGCTGAGGGGCAGAGCCGCCCCCCACCCCCCTCGCCTGCCAGGTAGGGGAAGGGTGACCACCGACAGAAAAGGCCCAGTGGCCCAGGGCGGGACAGAGCTTCCAATCACTCCTGCAAGGTAGGCGGGCCTGCGACCCACCGGCAGAAGAGGAGCAGTCGCCTGCTGAGAGGCTGAGCCGCCCCCTCCCCCTGCGCTGGCATAGTAGACGGAACTGGGACCAATCACAGAGCAGGCCCAGTGGCCTGCTGAGGGGCAGAGCCGCCCCCCACCCCCCTCGCCTGCCAGGTAGGGGAAGGGTGACCACCGACAGAAAAGGCCCAGTGGCCCGCGGCGGGACAGAGCTTCCAATCACTCCTGCAAGGTAGGCGGGCCTGCGACCCACTGGCAGAAGAGGAGCAGCCGCCTGCTGAGAGGCTGAGCCGCCCCCTCCCCCTGCGCCGGCATAGTAGAGGGAACTGGGACCAAACACAGAGTGGGCCCAGCGGCCTGCTGAGGGGCAGAGCCGCCCCCCACCCCCCTCGCCTGCCAGGTAGGGGAAGGGTGACCACAGACAGAAAAGGCCCAGTGGCCCGCGGCGGGACAGAGCTTCCAATCACTCCTGCAAGGTAGGCGGGCCTGCGACCCACCGGCAGAAGAGGAGCAGCCGCCTGCTGAGAGGCTGAGCTGCCCCCTCCCCCTGCGCTGGCATAGTAGAGGGAACTGGGACCAAACACAGAGCAGGCCCAGCGGCCTGCTGAGGGGCAGAGCCGCCCCCCACCCCCCTCGCCTGCCAGGTAGGGGAAGGGTGACCACCGACAGAAAAGGCCCAGTGGCCCGCGGCGGGACAGAACTTCCAATCACTCCTGCAAGGTAGGCGGGCCTGTGACCCACCGGCAGAAGAGGAGCAGCGGCCTGCTGAGAGGCAGAGCCGCCCCCTCCCCCCCGCGCCTGCAAGGTAGTCGGAACTGAGACCACCATCAGAACAGGTCAGACCTGCAACTGAGAGACAGAACAGGCCCAGTGGCCTGAGGAAGGGTAGAGCCGCGCCCCCCCCCACGCCTGCAAAGTAGGCGGACCTGCGACCCACTGGCAGTACAGCCCCAGAGGCCTGCAGAGGGGCAGTGCCGCTGCCTGCGCCTGCAAAGTAGGCAGAACGGCGACCACCGACAGAACAAGCCTAGCGGCCCGCAGAGGGACAGAGCCGCCGCCCGCGCCTGCAAGGACGGCGGACCTGCTACCGACTGGCAGAGCAGGCCCAGCGGCCTGCCGGCGTGGTAGGCACATTGCCCCAATTGGCGGAGGGGCAGAGCCGCCGCCCGTGCCTGCGAGGGAGACTTTGCAACTATACAAGACCAATATAAATATATAGGGGGAAAATTCAATAGCACAACAGTTTCACCAAGAAGAAAGGAACGCGAACAGTATGAAGAGACAAGGAAAGAAAGGACCACAAGCATTGCAGGTCAACTCAACTTTAGAAGAGGTAATAGCTGCAGCTGATGGAATGTCAGATAAAGAATTCAGGATATACATGCTTCAGATGATCTGGAGTCTCAAGGAAGACATCAGACAGCAAAATCAGACAATGAAAGATCACTTCAACAATGAATTACATAAACAAATCCAAGAAGCAAAAGATCAACTATACAGGGAAATAGAGGTTATAAAAAACAAACAAACAGAAATCCTAGAAATGCAGGAAGCAATAAGCCAACTTAAAAACTCAATTGAGAATACTACCAGCAGAGTAGAACACTTAGAAGACAGAACATCAGACAATGAAGATAAAGTATTTCAACTTGAAAAGAACATAGACAGCTCAGCAAGACTGTTAAGAAACCATGAGCAGAACATCCAAGAAATATGGGATAACATCAAGAGACCAAATTTAAGAGTCATTGGGATACAGGAAGGAACAGAGTTTCAATCCAAAGGAATGAGCAATCTATTCAATGAAATAATTCGAGAAAACTTCCCAGACTTGAAGAATGAGACAGAACCCCAAATCCTAGAAGCCTACAGGACGCCGAATGTGCAAAATCATAAGAGACCCACACCTAGACACATTATAATGAAGATGCCCAACATACAGAACAAGGAGAGAATTTTAAAAGCTACAAGAGAAAGGAAGCAGATCACATTTAGGGGTAAGCCAATCAGGATAACAGCTGATCTTTCAACACAGACTCTGAAAGCTAGAAGATCCTGGAATAACATATTTCAAACACTGAAAGAAAATGGGTTCCAACCAAGAATTGTGTTTCCAGCGAAATTAAGCTTCAGGATGGAAGATGAAATTAAAACCTTCCACGATAAACAAAAGTTAAAAGAATTTGCAGCTAGAAAACCATCTCTTCAAAACATCCTTGGCAAAACATTACAGGAAGAGGAAATGGAAAATAACAATGAAAACCAACAGTGGGAGGTAGGACACTAAAGGGGGGAAAATAATCAAAGTGGAAAACAAACCATATTTAGTAACATAAATAAACAAATATGGCTGGAAGAACAACCCATATCTCAATAATAACCCTAAATGTTAATGGCTTAAACTCACCAATCAAGAGACACAGGCTAGTAGAATGGATCACAAAACAAGACCCAACAATATGCTGCCTACAGGAGACGCATTTGATAGGAAAAGACATACATAGGCTGAAGGTGAAAGGTTGGGAAAAATCATATCACTCATATGGACTTCGGAAACAAGCAGGAGTATCCATACTCATATCAAATAAAATAGATTTTAAGCCAAAGTTAATCAAAAGGGATAAAGAGGGACACTACATACTGCTCAAGGGAACCATACACCAACAAGACATAACAATCATAAATATATATGCCCCAAACAATGGTGCAGCTATGTTCATCAAACAAACTCTTCTCAAGTTCAAGAGTCTAATAGACCACCATACAATAATCATGGGAGACTTCAACACACCTCTCTCACCACTGGACAGATCTTCCAAACAAAAGTTGAATAAGGAAACCATAGAACTCAATAACACAATTAATAACCTAGACTTAATTGACATATATAGAATATACCACCCAACATCAAACAGTTACACTTTTTTCTCAGCAGCACATGGATCCTTCTCAAAAATAGATCATATATTATGTCACAGGGAAACTCTTAGACAATACAAAGGAGTAGAGATAATACCATGCATCCTATCTGATCATAATGGAATGGAACTGAAAATCAACGATAAAAGAAGGAAGGAAAAAGAATATATCACTTGGAGAATGAACAATAGGTTACTGAATGATCAATGGGTTATAGAAGACATCAAGGAGGAAATTAAAAAATTCTTAGAGATTAATGAAAACACAGACACAACATATCGGAATCTATGGGACACATTGAAAGCAGTTCTAAGAGGAAAATTCATTGCTTGGAGTTCATTCCTTAAAAAAAGAAAAAACCAACAAATAAATGATCTCATACTTCATCTCAAAATCCTAGAAAAAGAAGAGCAAAACAACAGCAAAAGAAGTAGAAGGCAAGAAATAATTAAAATCAGAGCTGAAATCAATGAAATCGAAACAAAAGAAACAATTGAAAAAATTGACAAAACTAAAAGTTGGTTCTTTGAAAAAATAAACAAAATCGACAGACCCTTAGCCATGCTAGCGAAGAGAAGAAGAGAGAGAACTCAAATCACTAACATACGGGATGAAAGAGGCAATATCACAACAGACACTTCAGAAATACAGAAGATAATCAAAAATTACTTTGAATCCTTATACTCCAATAAATTAGAAGATAGTGAAGGCATAGATAAATTTCTTAAGTCATATGATCTGCCCAGATTGAGTCAGGAGGATATAGACAACCTAAACAGACCAATATCAATTGAGGAAATAGAAGAAACCATCAAAGGACTACCAACTAAGAAAAGCCCAGGACCGGATGGGTATACAGCAGAGTTTTACAAAACCTTTAAAGAGGAACTAATACCAATACTTTTCAAGCTACTTCGGGAAATAGAAAAAGAGGGAGAACTTCCAAATTCATTCTACGAGGCCAACATCACCCTGATACCTAAACCAGACAAAGACACTTCAAAGAAAGAAAACTACAGACCAATATCTCTAATGAACCTAGATGCAAAAATCCTCAATAAAATTCTGGCCACTCGGATACAAAGGCACATCAAAAAAATTGTGCACCATGATCAAGTAGGATTCATCCCTGGGATGCAAGGCTGGTTCAATATAAGGAAATCAATAAATGTTATTCACCACATCAATAGACTTAAAAATAAGAACCATATGATCATCTCGATAGATGCGGAAAAAGCATTCGACAAAGTACAGCATCCCTTTATGTTCAAAACTCTAGAAAAACTAGGGATAACAGGAACATACCTCAATATTGTAAAAGCAATCTATGCTAAGCCTCAGGCTAGCATCATTCTGAATGGAGAAAAATTGAAGGCATTCCCTCTAAAATCTGGAACAAGACAGGGATGCCCTCTCTCACCACTTCTGTTCAACATAGTTCTCGAAACACTGGCCAGAGCAATTAGACAGACGAAAGAAATTAAAGGCATCAAAATAGGAAAAGAAGAACTTAAATTATCACTATTTGCAGATGACATGATTCTATACCTAGCAGACCCAAAAGGGTCTACAAAGAAACTATTAGAGCTAATAAATGAATTCAGCAAAGTGGCAGGATATAAAATCAACACGCATAAATCAAAGGCATTCCTGTATATCAGCGACAAATCCTCTGAAATGGAAATGAGGACAACCACTCCATTCACAATATCTTCAAAAAAAATAAAATACTTGGGAATCAACCTAACAAAAGAGGTGAAAGACTTATACAATGAAAACTACAGAACCCTAAAGAGAGAAATAGAAGAAGATCTTAGAAGATGGAAAAATATACCCTGTTCATGGATAGGCAGAACTAACATCATCAAAATGGCGATATTACCAAAAGTTCTCTATAGGTTTAATGCAATGCCAATCAAAATCCCAACGGCATTTCTTGTAGAAATAGAGAAAGCAATCATGAAATTCATATGGAAAAATAAAAGACCCAGAATAGCAAAAACAATGCTAAGCAGGAAGTGTGAATCAGGCGGTATAGCGATACCAGACTTCAAACTATATTACAGAGCAATAGTAACAAAAACAGCATGGTACTGGTACCAAAACAGGCGGGTGGACCAATGGTACAGAATAGAGGACACAGAAACCAATCCACAAAACTACAACTATCTTATATTTGATAAAGGGTCTAAAAGCATGCAATGGAGGAAGGATAGCATCTTCAACAAATGGTGCTGGGAAAACTGGAAATCCATATGCAACAAAATGAAACTGAATCCCTTTCTCTCGCCATGCACAAAAGTTAATTCAAAATGGATCAAGGAGCTTGATATCAAATCAGAGACGCGCCGTCTGATAGAAGAAAAAGTTGGCTACGATCTACAGTCGGTGGGGTCGGGCTCCAAATTCCTCAATAGGACACCCATAGCACAAAAGTTAATAACTAGAATCAACAAATGGGACTTACTCAAACTAAAAAGTTTTTTCTCAGCAAAAGATACAATAAGAGAGGTAAATAGAGAGCCTACATCCTGGGAACAAATCTTTACTCCTCACACTTCAGATAGAGCCCTAATATCCAGAGTATACAAAGAGCTCAAAAAATTAGACAATAAGAGAACAAACAACCCAATCAACAAATGGGCCAAGGACCTGAACAGACACTTCTCAGAGGAGGACATACAGTCAATCAACAAGTACATGAAAAAATGCTCACCATCTCTAGCAGTCAGAGAAATGCAAATCAAAACCACCCTAAGATACCATCTCACTCCAGTTAGATTGGCAGCCATTATGAAGTCAAACAACAACAAGTGCTGGCGAGGATGTGGGGAAAAGGGTACACTTGTACATTGCTGGTGGGACTGCAAATTGGTGCAGCCAATTTGGAAAGCAGTATGGAGATTTCTTGGAAAGCTGGGAATGGAGCCACCATTTGACCCAGCTATTCCCCTTCTCGGTCTATTCCCTAAAGACCTAAAAAGAGCATGCTACAGGGACACTGCTACATCGATGTTCATAGCAGCACAATTCACAATAGCTAGACTGTGGAACCAACCTAGATGCCCTTCAATGGATGAATGGATAAAAAAAATGTGGCATTTATACACAATGGAGTATTACTCTGCATTAAAAAATGACAAAATCATAGAATTTACAGGGAAATGGATGGCATTAGAGCAGATTATGCTAAGTGAAGCTAGCCAATCCCTAAAAAACAAATGCCAAATGTCTTCTTTGATATAAGGAGAGTAGCTAAGAACAGAGTAGGGTCGAAGAGCATGAGAAGAAGATTAACATTAAACAGGGATGAGAGGTGGGAGGGAAAGGGAGAGAGAAGGGAAAATGCATGGAAATGGAAGGAGACCCTCAGAGGTATACAAAAGTACATACAAGAGGAAGTGAGGGGAAGGGGAAAAATAATACAAGGGGGACAAACGAATGTCAGTAAAGGGGGCAGAGAGAGAAGAGGGGAGGGGAGGGGAGGGGAGGGGAGGGGAGGGGGGATAGTAGAGGATAGGAAAGACAGCAGAATACAACAGACACTAGTATGGCAATATGTAAATCAATGGATGTGTAACTGATGTGATTCTGCAATCTGTATATGGGGTAAAAATGGGAGCTCATAACCCACTTGAATCAAATTGTGAAATATGATATATCAAGAACTATGTAATGTTTTGAACAGCCAACAATAAAAAATAAAAAAAAAAAAATTACATATAAGAGGTTGTGAGGGGAAATGGGGGGAAAAAAACAAAAAAAAAAAAACAAAAAAAAAATGCATTATGGAAGGAATTTTGAATTTTTCTTGAGAGTCCTAAAGCACACAATGATAACTTTGAATATGCTATTTTTTTTCTCTCCACAAGGAGTATTCAGTACGAATTACATGGTTCTGTCAGAACATTTCATGAAGTTAACCTGTCTTTGATAATTGCATTAACATTTATACGTATATTATACATATATTGTACATATGCAACATGTACAATATGTGAGATATATATATATATGATTTTGTGTCTCTTTTTAAAATGCTTATCCTAACAGTTACCTTTATTTATAACTCCTTGGCCAAAAAATAGCCCACTAACAATAAAACAAAGTCTTAGCATCACTGTGCGCATCCTCCAAATTAGGCTAAACTTTGTGGATGTTTTTTTCAATTTAAAGTCCCAAAAGAACCTACTGAATGAGTCTTCATGTATTAGTCATAATAAAACTTATCCAAAGATTGGCATCAGTGTCTTAGTTTGTCTTCTGTTGTAATATGCCTCTCTTCCTGAAAGCTAAGCCCCAACATAAAAGTTTAATTGGTCATTTATTTTTTGATAATTAATTTTTTAAAATAAATTTCATCATTAATTTTTTTTCTCAGTTAAATCTAATTTTCAGGGAGTTTTAAAAGACAGTTATCAGGCTATTGAAATCACCCAATGGGTGTCACTTGACATTGGTTTATAACCTTTTAATAGACATTTTATTGATCTAACAATGGTCAGGACTGAGACTTGTGTGGTTCTACTTCTGACAGTCAAAAAGAAACTATTGCTGACTGTAATAACATTTAGAGGTCTTAAAATTTCAGTAGAACAGTAGTTTATACTTACTCAGTGAAATAGAGAGTTATATAGGATATTTAAATAAATTGTGGAACATTTGATCCCTGAAAATTACCCACTATAATCCTTGAAATCAATTAAATATCATTTAAAAGTTTCAGGCCTCCTGAATGTCAGAGGGAAGTGAAAATACAGTCATGGCTGTAGAGATTAGCACCAGGGAAAACTGACAGAAATTCTGAACTTGCATCTCTTGTTATGTCCTTGTGCTGCATCCTTGCTTGAAAGGTGATCTTGATGGGCTCTGATGTTTTAAAAACATGAGTGCAAAGTGCAACACAGTTTCTTTCCATGGATTAGAGCACATGAGGACTCTTGAGCAGATTATAAGAATCCCTATCATAAGACTGAGAGAAACAAGAGGAAAGAATTTGAATCAAAAGCCTGACCTGCAGATGACTCCCTTGTCTAAAGTAAATGTTAAATCTTGTTTTCAGCACATGGCTTCCTAAGAAAAGTTCTTTACTATAATAAGTAATTGCACAAAACTTTACCAGATGGATGAATCTGAGTCCTTAGGGAACCCTAAGGAGATTTAGTTATCTTGAGGACAAAGGCCTATAGTCCTTCAAAGCACCCCATGTAGGCAGTCAGAAAATGCTGTCAAGGATTGTCACTGGGGTGCCATAACAAACCCTAGTATTTATCTTGCTATAATGGGTTGGGTAAAGATCCCACAAGAGATGTCTCCAAATCCTAATTTCTGGAGCCTGTGAGTATTGTTTTATATGGAACAAGAGTCTTCAAAGATGTGACAAAGGTAAGAATCTTGCAATGAAGAGATCATTGCAAATTATCCAGTTGGCCCTTAAATCTATTGACATGTGTCCGTAGAAGAGTAGGGCAGTTAGAGATTGGACACAGACACAAGAAGAGGAGATAGTCACCACAGGGGCAGAGGTTAGAGTGGTACAGGGCCTAGTTAAGAATGGTGGCAGCTACTAAAAGCTGGTAGAAGAAATTAACTGAATTCTCCTGAGGGAACATGGATCTCATGACACTTTAGTTTCTGACTTCCTGACTCCAGAATTATGAGAGAATAAATTTCTTTTATTTCAGACCATCCAAGTTTTAGTAAGTTTTTATAGAAACTACAAGAAACTAATACTCTATTGATTCTATTCTTTCCTGTTATGGTTTGGATATATAGTGTCCCCCTAAGACTCGTGTGTACAAGAATTTGTCCCTCAAGCATCAATGTTCAAAAGTAGGGATTTGGGGAAGTGATCAAATCATGAGGGCTCTTACCTCATCAATGGATTAATCCATCCAGGGATTCATAGCTGGGGCATTAGCAAGAGGTGGTAGAAACTATAGGAGGTAGAACATTTGTTGGAGGGAGTGGGACTATATCTTGTCCTTGACACCTTCCCCTCACTCTCTCATTGCTTTCTGATCATCATGAAATACACAGCTCTGTTCCACCATACCCTCTTCACCATGATGCTCTGCCTCACCATAGGCCCATAGCAAAGGAACTAGACATCCATGGACTGAAAAATCTGAAACTATGAGCCAAAATAAATCTTTTCTTCTTTAGGCTGTTTTTTCTGGTATTTTGTCACAGTGATGAAAAGCTGACAAACATCTTTCCATATATTGGAATTCTCTAATATCTGCATTTCCTAGTGAGATATCTGAAAGTTATTTTCCCCTTACATGTTCTTTCATATTCTTCTGGGATATTCTCTATGGCAGTTAATCCAGACCATGACAACTGCATTTCCTGTGGGTTATAGGCGTGATATCTGCAAAGCTCAGAATAAACATCTGATCCAGAGCAACTATTGAGCTAGTAAGGGCTTTCTTCTCAAGTTCATTCATTCAACAAATATATTGAACATCAAGTGCAAGCCCCTAGAACCTCCTGTATCTAGGAGAATAATAAACTAAAAGTAATAGCACATTCTTGCTAGATGGCAAAAATTAATGTCACCATCAAGAACATGAATGATGAAGAGGCATTCAGCACCTTTCAGCTTGCCTATCTGGCCTATGCAAAAAACAGATAGACTTGGAAAGTAACAGTAGATTATTTAAATTTAACCAGAGAGTGATTACAATTGCAGCTGTTGTACTAGACATGGTTTTATTATTTGAGCAAATTAACACATACCCTGGTTCCCACAGCTAATGATCTGGCAAATGACTTTTTCTGCATTCATAAAGCCTAGCAGAAGAAATGTTCTTTCATATGGCAAGATTAACAAGACACCTGCATTGTCTTTCCTCAGTAATATATTAACTTTCCAGTCCTATGTCAAATTCAGTTCACAGGGACCTATATCCCATTTTCTTAGTACAAAATGTCACTCCCGTCCATTATTGTGATATTGTGTTAATTGAACCTAGTGATAGGTGGCAACTATCCTAGACTTATTGGTAAGATTTGAATATCAGAGGGGAGGAAATAAATCTGACAAAAGTTCTGGGGGCTTCTATCTCACTATAATCTCCAGACTCTGGTAGTGTGGAAAATATTGGGAAATTTTTTTCAAGATAAAAATATGTTATTGCATCTGGCCCCTCCTACAATAAAAAATGGAGAGATACAATGTATAGTGGCCCTTTTTGGATCTTGGAAACAACACATTCTTCATTTGGATGTGTGACTGTAGCCCATTTACTGTGACCCAAAAAATTGCTGATTTTGAGCAGGTCCCAGAAGGAGAGAAACAGGTCCAGGCTGCTCTGCCAATTGGGTCATGTGATCAACAGATCTAGTGGTGTCTAGGTTTAATATTATGTGTCATGTTCCCATAAGTCTGGAAAATAGATATTTCTACCGCCATCACACATACACACATCCTGCAAATGAAGAAGCATCTCAATGCAATTCAACAACTGTTCACACAACACACAGGTAAAACTAGGAATCAAACATACTTAGACAAATTTTAAAACTTACCTTCTTTTAATTTTCCTCTTAGATATATAAGTTTTTTTGGACTTCTAAAGAAAAACTACTTGAGTTCTAGACTCAAAATATTCATGGCCAATTTATGTATTATTGGTTTTTTGTTTGTTTTTTAATGTGTTTTCCTCATAGAACTTCTGGGAATTCTTCTCTAGTAATTACTATACTGCCAAATGATTTCATGCATTTCAGGGCCCCTAAGTACTTCACAGATTAAATGGAAGCAACATTAAGGAGTCTCCTTTTAGACAAGTCCAATCTTCAGGCACAACCCTGTGCTCATTCACCCAGTCCTAACACCAAAAGCTGAAAGGTCACAGGTGCTACTTTCAGTTGCATGGGAATCATTCTCAGATGATAGAACCAAATGAAATGAAGAAAGGAGATAGGGGTGAGGTCCTATGACCTTGACCACAGATAGACACTCAAAGGTAGGAACTGTGGCTCTGAGGATTCTCTACTGGCCAAAGATGTTCTTGAGTTGGGTGGACAAAGATGAGTTGGATCTTGCCAGAGGCCTGGGAAAGGCAGAAAGTCCACAGGAGGATTGGCTTGAATAAACCAAGAATAAAGCGTGGCCACTTTTAAAGTTCCAAGCTCTAGTAATTCCACAAAAACAATAGCTAGTTAGTATGTGCATTTATTTTGGGAAACAGTAACATCACAAATCCTATAAGAATAAATTCAATCCAGAACCCTCCATCAATTTCATTTTCATTTTTAATGTGGTAGACTCCTTCAGATTGACTTTCATCAAGAATAATGTAACCTGAGCCACCTTCGTGTAGTAAGCGACTGTCCTCTCATTCTCAATCTGAAATCTGCTTGTATTTTATATGCAGTCATAGCATCCCACAATTATAAGTTTAAAAATTAATAAAACAGGGGCTGGGGCTGTAGTTCAGTGGTAGAGCACTTGCCTTGCATGTGTAAGGCACTGGGATCAATCCTCAGCACTGCGTAAAAATAAATAAAGATATTGTGTCCATCTACAACTAAAAAAAATATTTTAAAAAGATTAATAAAATACATCTTGATAGCATTTGCTATGATTGCAAATTGTAAACAGAAGTAGTCTGGTGTTATCTCATGAGGCAGTTTTTTTAAAATGTGTAGTTTATGATTATTAAGTCATATTATGGAGCCATTTGAAAAATAATATACATTGTCACTGTTACCTTTATTACCTTTAGCCACGACTACATTTTAAAGAATGGAGCACTTTGTCATGACAGTTATAAATACAAAATAATACCAAATGCTGAATGTTTTCTCTGATATAAGGAGGCTGATTCATAGTGGGGTTGGGAGGGAGAGCATAGGAGAATTAGACGGAACTCTAGATAGGGCAATGGGGTGGGAGGGAGGGGGCATGGGGGTAAAAAGGATGGTGGAATGAGATGGACATCATTACCCTAAGTACATGTATGAAGACACAAATGGCATGAGTCTACTTTGTGTACAACTAGAGATATAAAAAATTATGCTCTATATGTGTAATATGAATTGTAATGCAATCTGCTGTCATATAACAAATTAGAATAATTTTTTAAAATAATAAATACAAAATATTTTTCTCTCTGTGGGACTCACATGGATAATTTATCTGTCTTTTTCCTTCTAAAACAGAGCTTTATTAAAAGGAAATTAGGACAATCATAGTAATAAAAATTAACAGTTTTCTTAATTCTGTGTTCAGTTGAATTCCAAGTTTTCTCTGCCTCCCTGCCTTTAATTTTCAGCAAGACAGAGCTTTTTGCTGACAAAGGACTCTAGCAAGCCTGCTGGTTAAGTATGTGCATGCAACTGTTTCCAGGTAATGAGTAAATGTAAATAAACATTGACATGTTCAACTTCTATCATGGTTAGTATGACATTCCTTGCAATTTTGAAAGCATCTTGGCTTATTTGGCCACTGTTGCAAACTGTAATAAAATTAATATAAAAGGAAAAAATTATGACATTGGTGTAAAATAGAAGGATATTTGACCACTGCAAATGCCATGCTGTACAATATTTGGGAAGCTTCTGTGGTAAGGGGCTTCAGGTGAAGCTCAGAAGTAGACCCTGTGCTTAACCTGTGCAAAGTCCTAGGTTCCATCTCCAGCACACAAAAAATTTAAACACTAAAATATTAAAGCCTAGGGAGAGAGGTCATGGCCAGTTTATTTAAGCACAGGGACAAGCAAATAACCAGTAAGAATGCAGACATAGTGCATGATATTATTTTTAATATTTGATCAATTTGGTGGGTTTTGTCAACTTTATATCAAATAGTTATTAATTTCTTGTTAATGACTTTGTTTTGAGTATAGTCTTCTGACACTCAGAAATGTGTGGTTTTTTAAAAATATTTTTAGTTGTAGATGGACACAATGCCTTTATTTAATTTATTTATATTTAAGTGGTGCTGTGGATTGAATCCAGTGCCTTCTGCATGGTAGGCAAGTGCTCTACCACTGAGCCACAACCCCAGCCCATAAAAGTGGTTTTTGAACCATGTAAAATACTTCATGCAATGCAAAATCTTCTACTGAAATGTTTTATATCATTGCATTTTGAAGTACAAGATTATGAGCTCCAGTTCATAACAGGTTTTTATTCATGGAATTGACAGTGAAATTATTTGAGAGTAACACAAGACAAAATATGAGAGGGAGTATGTATTGTGAATATTATTTCTTAATTGAGGTTAACTTACATATTAAGTTTTAAAAACTTCATGAAACATGCAAAAGTCTACTGAGATGAAGCTATGAATTTTTGAACTTGGATAATGAGCATATTTCACCCATATGTGTTTTTACCAATTTGTGAATAAATCATGACCTTCTAGTATCATCTAGACAGAAGTTTTGAGCATTTTCTCCACTACGAATATACAAAGCATCTGTAAGGCCGTATTCAAAGATAGGATCTCCTGGCTTTAGAAAATTTCATTTTCTGAAAATGAAATGTCTGCCTTGGCAACACATTGGCCATTTCTTTCCTGCTAGAACAAAATTAAATATTAAGCCAGTGGTTTTGGGCAATGCTATCCAAACTTTTCAATTTCATGCCCCTAAAAATTGAATGCTTATCCTCCTGTCCGAAGTTTATTTATTAATACTTTTTAGATATTATTACACCAACATGTATATTCATCACAAATGAATTATAATACATTAAAACATTTTTAATTATAATTAAGTATAATTTTAAAATGATATAGATGCACATAATGTTTGGTTTTATTTGCTAATAACATAAAAAAACTCTGTGCTCAAAGTGAGAACACATGAGTATGAATAGACTTCATAATTCTTAAAAGTGCATTTTTTTTTTTGCTGTGGTTACTGTATCATTACACTCCTTTTATTTAACTTATTCCACCAATTGCAAAGATTTGACTTCATGATTAATATTTTTAAGTGCCATGGCTTTGAACTTTCATTAACATCATATACAGTCAAATCAAGGGTCATTATTAGCTATAGAGGAAATAAATCTATATTTCAAATATTCTTAATCAAAGTTTTAATTAATTTTTAAAACTGATTTTCCTGTGATGTCTGTTTTTATCTGAGAATGTAGGCAAGGTGGAAATGTCGACTACCATTTTCCCTTAGTTTGCCACTTGCATTACTGCTAATATGGTCCATCTCCATTTCCTTGCAGTGAGGATTTGTTTGCTTAAAATAGATAAGATATCCTATAAATCCACCTAAACTAGGCACAGTTAAACTGAATAGTTGCAGCAAAATGAAAGTCATTGTATAAGCAGCAGTACCATGGTGTACCCCTTCAGAGATGGGGGACCTATGTCTTTGCTCAGAAGGCCTTTTGCACCATATGGTACTTGTTACCATCAGACAAACTAAGATGGCACCAGAGTGAAAATTTGAAGTAGGTATTAGTGAAGCTTCTTATGAGTAGAAGTTCCAGTATTCTCATCCCATGTGCCACTGAACCACCTCTCTAGCTATGCTTTGAGCCTACATATACCAATTTGGAGACCCCAAGTTTAAGGCACTAAATTACTTCTTCTCAAGAAAACAGAGCATGGGTGACCAGAAAGTTCTATATTTTGAAGGCAGTAAAGGTTTGGCAAAACCTCCATATTATAAGCATTGTCTCAATGAATTTTCTTTACATTGATTGAAGGCATAATTATTGAGTACAACCATATTTGTTGTTGTTATGTTTCCCTACTAAATTGAGCCTTTCCTTTTTATTTATTTATTTATCTATTTTATTAATATTTATTTATATTTATTTATTTATTAATATTTATTTATTTGTCTTTTTTTTGGCTTCACTGGGGATTGAACCCAGGGACTCATGTATGCAAAGCAATCCCTTTATGAGATATAATTCCTTTATCTTCTTGACCTAAAGTAATTCTAATACAGTAATCACTATTCATGCAAGCTTGTTTAAATTTAAATTAATTAAAGGTAGATTTTAAAACTCAGGCCCTCCTTTCTATTACACATATTACAGGAGGTCCCTAGCCATATGTGGCTACCCCTTGGGATAGCACAGAGAACATTTTATTCATCACAGAAAGTTCTACTAGACAGCACTGCCTTAAGACAATTTACTCCATCAGATAGTAAGATGACTACACTAGATATTTCTTAGCTAATGATTGCATGAAGAATTAAACAAATCTACAGTCATGGATAGAGACTTTTATATACCCCTATTAGTTACTAACAGAGGCAGTAAGAGGTATAAATAAATAAATAAATAAGAAAAGAAACAAAGAAGGAAATAAAATCAATAAGAACACAGAGAATTTGAATAACACAATTAGCCAACATGACTCACACATTTAATACACCACATTCAACAACTATACAACACATATTCTAGTACACATCAAAAATGTATCAACATAGACTAGGTGTTAAGACTTAAAACAAGTCTGAAAACTTTAAATTATGGAAATCACGTCAGCATGTTCTAAAATCTCCAAATATTTGGAAGATAAAAGACAGACTTCTAAATAAACCTTGTGTCAAAAAAGAAATGAAGATTGAAGCGAAACTGTAGTTTGAACTGGGCAATAATGAAAACATAACATACCAAAATATTAATTGATGCTTTTACAGTGTTTGTAGAAAAGTGCATATCTCTAAATGCATATATTTTTAAAAAGGAAAGGATAAAAGCCCATGGTCTAAGCTTGCATCTCAAGAAGCCAGAAAGAAAACCACAGATTAAACCCAGAAAAACAGACAAAGGAAAATACTGAAAATGAAAGAAATCAGCAAAATGGAAAAAAAAAAAAGACAATCTACAATGCTAAAAGTTTGATTTATGCATTTTAAAAGATGATTAAAATTGATCACCCCATTCCCCACAAGACTGATTTCCCTGTAATGAACTTCATTGTCCACAGGAAAGAAGTTTACTGCCATGTTTAGTGATGCACACCTGTAATCCCAGATACTTGGGAGACTGGGGTAGGAGAGTTCAAGGCCAGCTTCAGCAGTTTAGTGAGACCCTGTCTCCAAATAAAAGTTAAAAAATGGGTAGAGTGGTATAGCGAGAGAGTGCTTGTCCAGCAAACTTGAAGCCCTGGGTTCCATCCCCAGTACCACCCAATGCACATTTGAAAGAAGTTTACTTTGAAACTCTAATTTGCTAAACTTCTGTCCAAGCCAATTCTCTTTGTATGATACCAGAATTTTTAAAGTCTATTTTTCATCAGCTTAATTGAATTACAATGATAAGAGGATAATTAGGTGACAGAAGTGTTAAGGGAAGGAAGAATATTGAAGGAAAGGAAAGTTGTGAACACGTGGAACTCAGGGGATGTGACATTTAAAATTAGTCTGAGGTCCTCAATGGATAGTGTGTGAAGGAAAAAACATTATAATCGTAATTTTTTAAAAATGAAAAACCTTCCCTTTTATTTGCCTTTCAGAAAAGTAGGAAGATGTGACCATGAGGTCATTTTCGCATAATGGGAACTAATCAGTAGCTACAGTTATGTGCCAAGTCTCCTTAGGGGGAAGCAGGTACTATGTGATTCCATCATCAAGGAACTGAGCAAAACTGGTATCACACAAAGGAATCACTCCTATAATTTAGATTTTATTAGCTCTAGACTGATAAAACCTCCTACTCAGTGATTCTTAAACTTCAGTGTGCAAGCAGATCATCTGGGAGTCATGTCAAAATGCACCAGGTCTGGGTGGGCTTTATATCAATTCCACTGCTCTACTTTGACTTTATCACGAGCTCTCTGGAGATGCTGCTGCTGGTCTATGGACCTCACTTTGAATAGAAGGATTCTAACTCAAGGGCTCAAACTAACAGGCCAAACACCAAGTCCTATCAGCAACTGTTTCACCAGGTTTGTATCCTATTGATAAGAGTGTGGAATTAGTTACTAACATTTACAAGGTGTGAAACTTGACATAAGAATCTGAAACTTCTCCTGAAAACTGGGATGATCTCGCCAGACATACATAGCATGTCTGATCCATACATGGAGCAGTGGGTGGCAACAGAGTAGAAGCTGTCAGCATTAGAAAGTGCATGATTTATCCTCTGGCCTAAGCCCCATCTCCATTCCACAGTCACCTCCATTCCATCATCACTTGCTGATGATCCCTTTTACTTGACTTCTTCATCTCCTTCCACCAAGGCTGTCAACCTTAGCCAAATACCAGAACTGAAGAGCTTTAAGAAATATGCATGCCTAGATCCCACCTCAAAGATTCTGATGTACTCAGTTTAGGGAGAAGCCTAAAGTTCTCCGGGTGGATTTTTACATATTATGAAGGTGGAAGACTTCTGCTCCAATCAATTGGGTGACCATTCTTGCAAGATTCCCAGCCTCCATCCCCAGAGATTCTGAGTCAGAAGATCAGGAATTTCTGATAGAGTAATCCTCCTGCTCCATGGCTGGTTTAGAGGTGGGGCTTTAGTAATGATTAGAGCATGAGGGGTCTCACCACTTGTAATTATGGCCAATTGACTACAGATAATTTTTTTTTTTTTTGCTATAAATTGAGGGTTCTCTCACTGCCTCCTCAGATCTGATAGTTTGCTAGAATGGCTCACAGAAGTCAGAAGGCAATTTACCAGTTTATTGTGAAGGCTACAAATGATCAACCAAATGAAGAGGTACCTAAGGTGTCTGTTTGGTGCTGCTATAACAAAATACCTGAGACTGGTTAATTTATAAAGAATATAAATTTAGGGGCTAGACTTGTAGCTGAGTGGTAGAGCACTTACCTAGCATGTCTGAGGCACTGGGTTCAATTCTCAGCACAGCATATAAATATATAAAATAAAGGTCCATCAACAACTAAAATAATAATAAAAAAAGAATAGAAATTTATTTTCTCACAGTTCTGGTGGCCAGGAAGCCCCAAATGAATGCACTGGCAAATCTGGTTGTCCGGTGAGGGATACATCACCCAGAGGGGAAGAGAGCTGTGTCTTCACATGGTGGAAGGCAGAGGGCATAAGAGTGAAATCTGCATGCATCAACTTTTCTAGGAGTTTTAATCTCATTCATGAAGGAGGAACTCCCATGGGCTAATCACTTCTTGAATACCCTACCTTTTAATGCTATCCCAATGGTCCCATTTTTGAACTGCCATTGGAATTCTGCAGGAGACACAATGAAATCATAGCCTAGGGCAAATTCAGGAGGAGTCCCAGATGCAGAAACTTCTGTCCTTGGTGAATCAGGGTGTACCTCCTTCTGGACACATGGATACACCAACCTGGAAGCTCTCCAAACTTCACTATTTAAGGGTTTTTATAATTCATTCTTTAGTCCTTCCACCAGGTCAGTGGATAGAGCCAAAAGTTTCAGCCCTACTTCCTTCTCTTTCTGGTGAGCAGCCCCATCCTGAGTATATCAAGGGGCCCTACCATGATCATCATATTATCACAAATTCAGATGTGATTGAAAGAGACTCATTATGAATAACAAATGGCATTCCTATCACTATGGAAATTCTAAGGGTTTTAGAAGCACCATGCCAGAAACTCAGGACAAAAAAAAAATGATGTATTTCTTATTATAACACACCTGGGTATACCAGCATAAAAGAGGCCATATCTCCAAATGAGCAGGAGTGATAGTCTTGTGGTCTAGACTACTCGCCCGATGTGGAGGGTGGTGAACGAAGGAGGGTCAGAGGGAGCCATGAGAGCCCAAGGAATGGACCCTTCTTGTCCATCCTCTTGGAGGTGTGTCATGGGTCCTGAGAGTCTCATTTAACCACTGCCTTCCAGTATTTCTGATACAGACCATCCAAAGGATACACTTGGAAAGACATACTCTGCAAGAAAATCAGAGCAGAGAACAGCCTTCCCCCCCTCTTTTCTCTCTTCTGCCTAACAATTCTCAGTACTTGTCAGAACCTGGCAGCAACATAGAATGATAAACCAGGAATCTGTCTTGCTTTCCCAGATGGATCATGTTTTAGGGGCTTGGAAGCCAAACACTTAAGTCTGCAAATGGTTTATCCCAGGAGAGAATGGCTGCAGGCACTGAGAAAATGGGAGAGGGATTTAGGCTGGCCATACTCTCTGCTTCTTGGAGGGTCTTTCTATTAGAATGCCATTGTCATCTTAGAAATATAGAAAGAAGCCAAACACTCAAGTAGACATTGCCTGTAACTGGGTGTTGCACCCCAAAGTATCAGGATTTTTACAATAATGAGAGATTACATTGATTCTTACTTCCTGCCCTAGTACTGAGCTATCTCCTCTCATCTCCCACAGTTTCTTTAAGGCCAACTTTGCCATCCTCATTTTATGTGAGCAAACTGAGATACAGAGACTGGTCACTGACCCATGCTCATGCAGCTATTCACTGCCAGAATTAAGACAGGAACAGGCGGCCTGGCCCTAAAACTCATATTCTCTAAACCACTACCTTTGACCGCTTCTTTAAAGCATAAATGTAAGTGTGCCATAGATTTTAGTTTAGACCTGAATGATTCCTAGCAGATATTTTCCTTGACAAAAGGAAATGACACTGTGAATATTAATGTTTGTCATGGCCAGAGCAGACCCCATTTAGCTTCAGGGCAAACCAAGATGCTAAAAAATACCTGTAGGTATATTTTCTACTTATGCTTACAGAGCCAGGAAATGTGGGTTCAGATCCAGAATACATTTATATACATACCCATAGCTCATGAATTACGGATGTACAGAAATTCGATTCCGCTTCTTTGGTCAGTAAAAGATAAAAGACTAAACTTCCCAGGGAAGCTGATTGGTGATTCTCATCTTCAACATCTGAAGAGAGAGAAATACAAATACCCTGCTGCTGTGGTTTAAATGTTTGTGTTCCTTCAAAATTCGTGAGATACTATTAAGAGGTGAGATGATTAAGGCTTGAGGGAGGCTGCTTGTTCCTCTATGCCCTTCCACCATGGTGGACCTAGAAAGATGGCGCCATCTTGGATGCAGAGAGACAGCCACAACCAGACATTGAATCTGCTGGCATCTTCATCTTGGATTTCCCAGCCTCCAGAACTGTGTAGAATAAATATCTATTATTTTTGAACTGTCCACTCTAAGGTTATAGCAGTAGGAACAGACTAAGACATCAGACTATTCCAGGAACCTATTCCAAAAAAAAAAAAAAAAGTTCTTAAGCCAGGGGTTAAATTGCAAATTGGTCACCTGGCTGAGATAACCAGCAAAGACAATTGGACTTACACATTGTTATAGTGTTTTTTTCTTATTGCTTATTTATTTATTTGAGAACTGACTGCCAACTTTAAAAATCAGATTTATTGTTGAAATTTGTTTCCTTGATTTTTTGTTCCCAAAGGCTATAAGATGGGGCCATACTAAGTCCATATGCCAGTGGACTTGCAGCAATTAACTGAACCTGAGGAATGAGTCTCCCCTTTAGATAGGCTTCTGTGCTACATTTAGCCACAGTCACCATTACTCATGGTTGCCTTATAGCCACATACCACCATTGGCAACTCTGTTTTTTACCTGTTGTTTACCTGACATTTACCTCTGTTCCTTCTATGTACATGTGCATTTAATAACTGCTCACCTCCTATTTTTCAACATCCTTTGTAATTTATGATATGTGTATTTGCTTATAAACCTTGCTTCAACCAGCCACACTATCCTAGGAGATAGTCATTACTATAGGATCTGTAGTAGGCTGCAAAATAAGACTGAGTGGCCACCTAACCTTCACTCTCTAAGTCTTTATTCTAAATGGCAATGGGTTGTTTTTTATATGCAAACTCCAACATATTGCCTGCATCCAAAGTGCCTGAGACTTTGCATAGATAAGGATTCCAAAGCTACCTAGGCTCACTGGAATGACTGGTTGGTGATTTCACTGGAAATACTGCCATGATTGATTGATGCTATCTGCCATCTGCTATAGTCACCAAAATTTCTGCTGTCCATCAGAAATCATCAGTCCTGAGCGGCCATCTTCATTTTCTTTGTTTTCTATTTTGTGCTTCCTCTCTACCTCCTAATTATTCTGTCATTTCAGCCACATTTGGGGTTATAAAGTGTCATTTCTAAAGTGTAGCTACTGACATTAGTGAGTACTTTCTTGTTAGTTCTCCCAAAATAGAGGTCAATCATTCTTTGAACTCCTATTGATGGCCTTGAGAAACTGCCCCATTATAAAGTATTCCTCTTGATCAACAATAAAGCAATCCTCTAGGACAGAGCCAAGGAAACTCAATTCTTTGTAACCCAGTGTGAATCTAACATTGGCCTTGAGGCTCTCCCCTGGAAGTATGAACAGGTACTTGGCCTTTGTTTATTTACCTTATTACTGTTATTCTGGACAGACATCAGGACTCTGTCCCAAGAAGTGGTGTAGATATTTTTATATGCCAAACTCCAACTGGCCATATCTTATTGTTCTCAGGATGGACAAGTGGTCCTGGGAGACTCATGCTGCTTATCACCTCCTTTATCCAAAGAAGCCACATCAACAGAGGGTCAGTAACACAGAGCAAGCAGTGCATGTGTGTACACTTTTTCTGGGATTGATTGACTTAAGAGTAAGAATGGTCACCTTTCCATCCGAAGATTGGAAAGTGCTAGAGGTCACAACAAATCTCCATATATATTGTTTTATCTCTGATTTTCTCTTCTTTCTGTAATATTTATTGTTTTCTTACAATATTCACCATCTATTTTTTTCTCCCCAATGCTACATATTATAGACAATGGGAACACAGTACAATAGAATAATCATATCCAACCAACCCTTGGATAACCTAGGTGTCATGGAAGTGAGCTCTGATTTTATCACTAACCCTGTATGGTGGCCAGAAGTTATACTGTGTCATTCTACAGTGGGACAGTCCACATGGCCAATGGGAAGATGAAGGGAAAGTGAGCATCACCCAGCTGATGAGTAGAAACACCCACAATGACAACTTTCAGTAAGATGACAGGAAATCACATAGGCACATTAATGTTTCTGAAAGTGGCTTATCCAGAAAAACAAACAAACAAGCATTTATCCAGGCAAATAAACCCAGTAGTCTACTCATGAGAATTAGTTATACATAAAATAAAGTAGATTCTTTTCTGTTTTCAGGCAATAGCCTGGGGGAAAAATAAATGCCCAAGTCATGATTGCACAGTATGAAATTTTTTTTTTACAAAATTTATGAAATTACCACTTATATCTAGATACAGAAATTATCAGCGCCCTCAGAACCTTCTCTCTTGTTCCGTTCTAATCAGTACTACCTCCATCTTGAAGTATTCTGACTTCAGTCAACAGGGTGATTCATTTTTCTGGCTTGGAAACTTATATTAATGGAGTTGTACAATCTGTAGCCTTTTGCATCTGGTTTCATTTCCTGTCAAATATAGTTATATTTGGGGTTTTTCAATGCTGGAGAGTATTTGAATCTATCACAGTGTATTTATCTATTCTACTATTGATGGACAGCTAGGTTATTTCCAGAGTTTGACTGTTATCATAAGCAGAGCTGATAGGAACACTCATACTAGGGAGGAAAATGCAGGAGCTAAGGGTAGCTGCTTCTAAATTGGAACTTCAATGCAAGCAAGGGAAAGAAAACATTTCCCCAAAAAAGATCCTCCTACTTCTGTGTGAATCTGCTAAATGATGACACCCTAGAATGGGATGCTTTCTGCCCCTTCAACAGTCTCCCAGGCTGAGACATTTTACATGACTGTGTGGGCAACTGGGCATAGCGTGATCCTAAGAGGAAAATGCTTCTTCCAACCTCTAAACACAGTGTCAAGAGCTTGACACATTTCTATTATGTCAACTCATTATTTCACCACTAGAGGGCAAGAGCGACTCCACAATGCTTAGCTCTGTCAGATCTGTGGTCAATATGATTAATCATGGTGAGGGAGAAACAAGAAGCTGGGGGTGGGGAGGGGGGGAAGGAAGAGCATACAGAGCAAAACCAACACCCATAAACTTTAACTTTTCTGGGTAAGGAGGGTGTGAAGATGTCTCGCACTTTCTGACACTCTTTCCATCTTTCCTTTCTCTTTGCGGTTTTATTAAAATTGATTTCACAGTCCTCACTACCACTGAGCAGGGTTGGGACTAGGTCAGACAGAGCCATCTCACAGGCCATTTTTTCCAGCACAGCGTAAAGAAGCTTGCAAATCCCCAAAGCCCCAGGGGCTCTGAGCAAGCAACATGGAGTTCCGCGACTTCTTGCTAACAAGTAATATTTCTTCCGATAAAATCATGGTGTTTACTGAAATCAAGGCACCAATGCCAGCTGTGACACCTCTTCTCTCTCTCCCCCTCTCCCTCTGGACAGCCCCTCCCTCTTCCCACAAACTTAACCAGGATCACAGAGCGGAGATGTGTTGTTTTTTTTGCAGGGGGAGGAGGAGAAGGAAATTAATTATGAAGCTGAGTTGTCTTTAAACTATTTATAATAAATTTCTACTAGAGAAGGACAATTGGCTGACAATCTTCTTCTTCTGCCTCGGTATGACCAAATACAGTAAGAATTCAAAATGAAAACTGAAAAGCCAGGAAGAAGAACCTACAGCGGGAGCAGTGTGTTTTCCCATCTCATGCTGGAGAATGACAAACTTGGGAAGGAGCCTCCTGAGTATTTCCTGTCCTCGTTATCTCCTTTTGCTGCTCTTAAGGGCTAAGAAGCCTTCACTGTTAGCCAAGACTCCTTCGTGCTTCAGCTTAATTTTCCTTGCGTAATTTTAAATACAGATCGTGTCTACAGTGCAGCAATTAATGGATAGCCTAAAGACTTATTATTTCAAACTAATTGATATGTAGGAAAAGTTTAAATAACATAACAGGGAATAGGGGAAATTTTAAACGATGTGTGCACAGTGAATTTAGAATTTCTCTCTGTTGTGGAAGGTAGCAAAAACATCTGATTAATAAGGGGATGTGACTGAAATCTAAAATTCGTCGGTGAATCTTTTCCCTTTTGACACTCATGAGCATATGGTTGCGAGGAAGATGCAGAGGATTCAGAAATGGGGCCAAAGAAAGAGGGATCAGGTTCTCCACCACCCACAGCCAGACAGTTTCGGGGGTGTCTCATCAGAGAAATGAGGGCCCTTGCAAGTATATTTTGAGCTGTGCTCTTAGGTAAGAAATAAGAAATAGGAAAATTATGCCAGTATTTCCACGGTAACTCTTCAGCCAAATCCTCTTCTTGATGTCAGCTTGAGAGGGAAGTCTACAAAGGCCAAGTCTACCCAACTACAACACAACCTTTTCCAAATCCTGAGCACTTCCCAGCCCAGGAGTCCCTCTGAGTCCTAGGAAATATGCTTCAATTCATCACATGACTGAAAATTCAATTTCCCCAATCCCCATTCTAGCACATTCAATAGAAAAAGTTGTGAAAGCTTACCTGAAGAGTGCATATTCTTACAGTGGAAGAAAAGGATATTTTAAGAAACAACTTATGATATTAAACTCTGATAATAGAATTTTAAACTTTAGAACACAGCAGTTTTGTAAGGAAACAATTTACCCAAAGAATAAACCATAGGGGAAAAATTACCTTTAAAACATATTTTTTTCATACATGATTCATGTCAAAAGAATTTCTGAATGACTTCCAGCCAAGTCACTTAAACTTCTTTGTCTTTATTATTTTCATATATGAAATCTGCCTCATGGACTGGTTATTTTTCAGAATCTTTCAATTCTAATTTCCTATTTTCTTGGATAGTCATACATGTGTTTTAAAACGTGGAAAAATAAGACTCATTAACTGGAAACACATTTGTCTCTTAGTCAGTACAAGACCATGTTTGTGTTTACCCATGAACTAATTGTACAATGCAAAATCTAGAATAATGGTTTACCTCTCTATGCTGCTCTCTACTCACCTTCTCCAAACTAATCATGAATATGAATCTTGTATGTGTAATTCTTATACTTTTTTGTTTACAAGATATAGATATGCATGTACATCATATACATGTGTATTGTTGTTATAACTTTTTGTTTTAGCTGTTTTTCACTGAACAAATGACATCAAATGAAGTTAAAAGTATCATACTTAAGTGTGATAATGCATGTAAAATTATCATACTGAAGTATCATACTATAATTATAATTTTCATGAACCTACATTTTCATTTAAAAGTGTACTGCTAAACTCAACAAAAATGTGCACATACATTCACTAAAGACACATACTAGAATGTTCACAGCTGTACTGTTTATAATAAATAGCTCCAAATTGAACCTAACCCCATATCCATCAGTTGTTATAAGAATAAACAAATAAACTGTAACCCATCCACACAACTAAATCCTGTATATCAATGAGAGTGAAAAAAAATCCGCATCACTCAGCAAAATGAGTGATTTTCACAAATGAAATACTAAGAGAAAGGATCCAGACACAAAAAGTATACAAAATTATTATTCTATTCATATGAAGTAGGTGGCTATGTTGTGTGGAGGATGGGTGCCTAGTGATTAAAACTTATGTCTTGGCTATGGTGTTGATCAACTTTCTGTTATTGTAACAAATACCTGAGGTAATCAAGGTAATGCTTGCTCTGGGCCATACTTTTGGGAGTTTAAGCCCATGACCTATTGACCTTATGGCTTTGGGCCCTTGTTGGCCCAGTACCTCATGGCAGAAACTTATGTATTCTAGAGTCCTAATTACATTCTCTTTCTTTATTTGGGTGCTGGCAAAATGGATGCATTTACTTTGTAGAAAAAAAATTATAAATCCATAAATTTATTGTGTCAGCTATTGTGGTATAACAAATACCACCTCAAAACTCAGTGGCTTACAACAAGAAGTATTCATTATTATTTACAGGTTGGTAATGTGGTAAGTTTATATTAGTAGTTTGAAGAAGGTCAATTCACGTTATCCTTTGTCCCGTCAATGGGCATTTTAGTGTGATTTCCACTTTATTGCTGTTATGAAGAGATAGGCTATGAACATTCCCACATGTATCCTAGTATCTATACTCTGTGTGAGATTTCTTGATTTTTATACTGAAGTGCAGAATTGCTGTGCCATGAGGAATTTGAAGGTTCCATTTTGCAAGATGATGCTCAATTTTCTTTTAAATTAACTGTTGCACTTGACACTTCCTTCAACTGTGTGTGGGAGACTCTCCTGATCTAGACATTGCCTACATAACAGTTGATACTGAAGTCAGATTTTCTACTGGTTCCCACTAAGAAGGGTATAAAATGGCATCTTATTGTGGTCTTGATTTGACTTTTCCTATCAATGAAGACAATGATCATGTCTTCTTTTCTGTGTATTGTCATTATGTTTTGGGCCACATATGTTTTTTCTTAAGTAAAATGCTTGTTTGTATCTTTACTAATTTTTTTTTAATTGGGTGGTCTTGTCTTCTTGCTTCTTAGCAATTCTTTATATATCTCTATACTATTCCTCTCTCAAATGTGTTTGTGGTGAACATCTTTGTTCAGTTTAAAACTTGCTTCTCACTCTATTGAAGATATTTTTTGAATAACAGATTTCTTAATTTTAACTATTAACTTATGTTTAAACTTTCATTGTTAGCTTTATTTGAAGCTTGTTTAAGCAATCCTTGATGATCTCATCATCTGAAATATATTTATATCACTTTCTAAATGATGTAAATATATCTCAAATTTTTAATGTAACTAGAGATTATCTTATGCAAAATATATGGTGGGGAACTGATTTCATATAAAATTATAAGTTAATCTTCTTTTTAAGCATTATCTATTAAATAATTTGTGTTTTTCACACTGAGCTTCCATGTCACCATGGTCACAGATCAAAGTTCCACCAATGCATGGGCCAGTTTCTAGGCTTGTTGTTCTAATCCATTGGTTAATTTGTCTGTCTTTGTACCCATACCAATCTCTTGAATATTATAACTCTGTAATGCAACTGTATGTGGTAAATTGTCATGTCTTGGCTATGGTGTTGATCAACTTTCTGTTATTGTAACAAATGCCTGAGGTAATCAAGTTAATGCTTGCTCTGGGCCATACTTTTGGGAGTTTAAGCCCATGACCTATTGACCTATGGCTTTGGGCCCTTGCTAGTGTACATCATGGCAGGAATGCCTAGCAGAGCATTAATCTAGCATTAATCTCATGGCAGCTATGTAAGAAAGAAGAGAAAAAGGAAAGGGCAGGGTCCAATTATGATGTCAGACTTTCAAGGGTATTTGCTTAATGACCTAAGACCTCCCACTAGACTGCACCTTTTAAACTTTCCAACATCTTCCCAATAGTACCAAACTGGGAACCAAGACTTTAACACATGAGCCTTTGGGAGATGCTCAAGGTCCAAACCGTCACATCCAAGAGGCTCTTTATTCTTCCATAAAAATTTTTAATTTTTTTTTTAATTTCCAGATAAGAAGAGTTTTAAGCTCTAAATACCAGGCTTGCCTTAAATTCCTTTTTAAATAACCTTAAGCTATCACTTTCATTCTTTTCCATTTTGACCTGTATTTTGAACCCTTTTGTAAACTCAGCTTCCCCATCCCTGTAATTTCATTTCTGAAACACAGAGAGAGAGAGAGAGAGAGAGAGAGAGAGAGAGAGAGAGAGACGATACAAGCAGTTATGCTGGTACTATTCCTGTGTTCATTATAAAATATCTAGGTATGGACCTGTCCTCCATTTTGTCTAGGTATCATGGATTCAGGGAATCTAATCATTCTGACAAGCCACAAGAATAATTCCAAAGAACATTTATTTGGGGCACTAGGTTCTGATGTTGTGTAATGTTTAAATTAGAGTGAAGGACAGGGATGGGATGGTCTAAGCTAGAATAATGTAAGAGTCATTCCAATGTATAGGTATAAGTTTGTGGAAGTCCAGGTGAGATCCCCTGGGGAGGATCTTTTCCAAGACTTAAAGTGTCTTCAGTTTGGTGTCCAGAGATCCCATGATTCATCATGACAAATTCCATTTGATGTGCTCAGAGGGCTGTTGCTTGAACCTTCATAGAATTTCCTTTCACAGTTTAGAGTCCTAAAGTGGGACCAAGGGTGAGAATATTTCAACAATGTAAACAGCTCATATGTCTTCCTTGCTAATTTGCTTACAGTTGACCAGATCAGTTGAACGTACTCCAGTGAGCAAGACTGGTAGTGTAAGTGGAACCTAGTAGCTCCTCTTTGTCCTGCTGATGTGCTTCATGTTTGCATGCATAAGGTAATGTCTGAGATCATCAGCTGAGCAGGACAACAAGTTAAATTAATTCCACCTCAGAAATCCTGATGATGATAAGCTGGTTGTGGTGATGTACACCTGTCACCTCAGAGATTCGGGAGACTGAGGCAGGAAGATCACAAGTTTGAGACCAACCTTTAGCAACCTATTGAGACCTTGTCTCAAAATAAAAATTGAAAAGGGCGGGGGATATAACTCAGGGGTGTAGTATCCCTGGGTTCAATCCCTAGTACTAAACAACAAAAATAAAAAGAACTCCTCATAATGCTACTTGTTTTCTGTTCCCTATTCCTTAAAGTTTCTGCTTTGGAAGTAGGGACTGATTCCTAGTGGATTCATTATCTTGTAAGGCCAGCACTTAGAAACAGTGAGCTGGTTCTTGACTAGATCACTAGCTTTAATTTATCTCCATGAAGTATCAAATCCAGAACATTCTTATAAATAACATTTGCTGGCCAATTGAAAATAGTACAGCCTAAGGTTTTTCAGTTTAAGTCTTCCTATTCAAATTAAGAAAATTCATAACAATTATCTTTCAACTCATGCATCCAAAATTTACATAGAGATCTTGTTAAAATGCAAGTTCTATTCAGCATTGCTGGGTAGGGCTGAGGTGCTAATGCTGGCCCCAGGACCACATGGGGAATAGGAAGGCTTTACAAAGCTCTCCTCTGGTGCACAGCTGAATTAAAAGATGCCCTCCTTCTAAACATAGCATTCTGGCTCTCTTTCAAAATGTCTTGATTTTTTTATTTTATCTCAGTGTCTCAGTGTTTTGTTTTGTTTTGTTTTTTTTTTTTAATTTAGAAAAGCTTGTTTGTTGTTGTTTATATCTCTTAGCCAATTTAAAAATCTCTTTATAATGCTGGGTGGTTGTTAAGGTATTTCTTGTTGAAGTTTTTTTCCCAATGTAAACTCTAGGTTAGAGCTTATTAGAAGTATCTAATTACCTTCAAAGGTGACAGGTAATTGAACTGAATAAGCACAACTAGAATGTGGTGGGTCCCGAAAAATACAGTGGGAACGGAGGGGTAGGGGGGATAGGAAGGGCAGCAGAATAGAATAGACATTATGATTGCTGTATGTATATAGGTGACTCTATGACCAGTGTGATTCTGCAATCTGTACAATCAGAAAAATGAGAAATTATACCCCAATGATTCAAATGTATGAATTGCCAAGATCATTGTAATGTCATGTGTAGCTAATAAAAAAAATTAAAAAAAAAAAAATATATATATATATATATAAATGCAAAAAAATATCATTGTCTCACTCTCCCCACCATGAAATTATATCGATTTGTTTTCATTCTTCTTTTACTATGTAGGTAAACTTCCACTAACTTTCCATTCTAGTGAGTCACTGAAGGAATACAAATAGTTTGGGCTTCTTGCTAAAGCCTGTTAAGAGAGAAGATTATTATACATAATTGGAAACTGTGAAGCCAGAAGAACTGAGTCTGTATCCTGACTTCATCATTTACCAGCTGTGTTGTTTAAACCATAAGATGCTAATAGTATTTACTGGCAGAGAATAATGTGAGAATTCAAACAAGTAATCCAGGCAGATAATCTATGCCAATCGTTAACTTAGTGCCCAGCATATTGTAAATGCTCAATAAATATTCATAGTAGTAGTGGTGGTCATTTGATAACTATTACATGATACCTCCTAAAGGCCTACTGGAAGAGAATGTTTGTTCTTGAAACACTGATAAATAGTTCCTTTTCAAGTGTTATAACAGTAGGCTTTCACTTTGTGGATAAAATAAGAGGAAAGTCTCACCAGTGATTTATAGTTCCAGGAATTATAATTTTTACTGTGTTCATCACTGATTTGACGTTTTATTTTGTATTGATGAGCTCATTTTTTCATTTTATTTTGGCTCAGCAATTAATATTTTAAGTGTCTAATCTTTAAGCAACAGCAGTTTTATATTATTTAGGATTCCCTCCACCAAATACCACTGAGCCATTCATTTACATTAGTAGGTATTCAATAAATATTCATTAATCATTTCAATGATTAATTGAAATAATCCGTACAACACCACAGGGACTCAACTGGTTGAATCAGGAGAGGGATCTTGAGGCCTAGTCATCTTTGAGAAATTAGTCTATTATCAGTGAATTTGTTTCTGGAATATGATGTCCCTGATGTCTGAAGAGGAGTCACATGAAAAAATTGATATACTGATGGAACAATCATTCATGACTTAATTCACACAAATGTCATTCCAATCCATTTTTTAACTTTCAATTCATTGTTTTGACCCTAAGACAGACACAAGTTTCTCATAAAAATTGGTATCATTGTTATGTCCATGTTTGATAATACAGATAAGTATTGCAATTTTATTTTGTTGCATGTTTTCCAAAGAACTTTGCTATGGTTTGCTAAATGCATGTTTTAAGGATATAAAAGAATAAGATGAATAGAAATTTATGGGCTACTAACAGAGAGTGAAAACCAAATCAACATTTCTCCTTCTGATTATATTTTAATTCAAAAGGCTATATTTTAAATCAAGTTATAAAGCTTGATTAGTGGCATTTTTACTTAAAAAATGTTGATTTTATTTGAACTGATTGACATTTTGGTTGGCATTAGGAAATACAAACATATTCGTGTAAAGCAAACAAGTTTAACTTACATCTGCACTGTGGACATATGATCAAGAAACAGAAAGTACTGGTAATGAAACCTACACTTACAATGTTTGTTTGGGACAGAAATAAAGGCTTGATTCATCAATTGGTAAAGTGGGTCATTGTCTTTGAGACAAAAGTGTGGTTAAAAGGCAGGGTAAAAAGGAAAAATGCCAATGAATTTTTGATTTGTTGGAAAAATATTAAAAATACACATTATGACAACTGGACATATTAAATATTTAGTTTAATGCTAAAAACTTTTCCTTTAGCTGGTCACACTGTGCACACCTTTAGTCCCAGCAACTCAGGAAGTTGAGACAGGAGGATTACAAGTTCCAGGCCAGCCACAATAACTTAGCAGGATCCTGTCTCGAAATTTAAAAAAAATTAAATGGCTGAGTATGTAGTTTAGTGGTAAAATGCTCCTAGGTTCGATTTCCAGTAACACACACACACACACACACACACACACACACACACACACCCCAGGGGGGAAAAAAGGAAGAAAAAAGAAAACCTTTTCCATTAAAATACATTGTATCTCTAGTATAATTATTTGAATATTATTTTAGTGTAAAACTATTTTCTTAAAGATACTCTTATATACCTGCTATTGAATACAGTGTAATAACATATTTCTTCATGTAGAACACATTGGTTTTCTTTTGCTGAGATAAAGTACTTTTGAATATACTCACATGTCATGCATGATTTATTTATTTAAATGCTCAGCATAATTTTTCTTGACAGGCTTTTCTTACACTTGAAATGTTATGTAACAAAAACACCAGGACCAACTGGCATTGTAGTTTATTGGGCTATTCCACATATTGCTAGATGAAGAGGAAAATGGGTGAGCATTATCACTATGCTGGGCATATTTCAGCCGCAGTCTGTCTTTTCTCCTATATGTCAATTTCTCTTCCCACAAAAAAGAAAGTTCACAGCAGCTTAGACTTTAGTTGCGCTATATGTGATCACTGAGGTTAAGGTCTGTGTGTACAGTACAGGCCAAAATACCCAAATTCAAATTTACTTGGATTGCTGCTTGAATTTAATCTCTTCAAGCCCAGTTAGATCTGTGTAAATTCAGAAACTATTTTTTTCAAACTAAATATAATCACTGAACAATTTATGAAAAGTTCTCCTTTCAAGTAGTTCATAAGTAAGTCAAAGGATACCAAGATACATCAGGGACCAGGGCACATGGATCCAAAATTGATAGGAAAATCCTGCAATTTTCCCCCAAGAGGTGCCAGTCAATAAATGCAAACTAAATACTTAATGTCTTTATTTGGGTTTCCCCAGCAACAGACCCTGAGATAAGGATTGGAGTACACGTAGTGTTTCTGAGCAGAGATCCCATAAAACCAGTAGGGAAATAGAGAGGTACAAGAAAGGGAGGGCGAACAAAGGAAGGGGTGGTTCTTACTGAGCAAATTATAGCTGTGGGTGACTGGTGATCAGTCCCCTCGGAGACTGTGTAGAATATGCACCGTAGAAAATTCCTCACAAAGGGCAAGGTGGTCCTGAGATACACACACACACACACACACACACACACACCAACTGCTGGGTGGCACCTTTAGCCAGTTATATGATCCACTGAAGAAAGCAGACAGTTTGGAATTGTGACAATCTGTGTTACAGCGGTTAGGCCAAAGGGTCATAAGTTGAGTGTTGAGACTCAAAGCTATAGTGAGCTTCAGAATTGAGTGAGAAAACCCCCCAAATTCTGTTACCAACTCAATCATTTAAATTTCAGGAGCAGTAAAGCCAATATCTTGTATCTCATAACAACCAAGTATGTTTGGGTAGAGGAAATAATTTCCAAATTCAGCACTGCTCTCTTTTTTTTGGCAAAACTTAATCATTAAATATGTGAATGATTCTCAGTTCATGTAAATGACAATCACCTGTAAGTCTTTGTCAAGGTCTAAATCAGTGGCTCTCCAACTTTGGGATGATCCAAATTAACTAGAGAGTTTTTAAATCAACAAATCAGTTTATTTACAGTTGAAGTTCAATCTATAAAGGAAAGACTGAACATATTTCTATGCAACAAATATGACTAACATAGACTAGGGGGTCAGGGATGCTTCTATGAAAAGGTGATGTTTGAGATGAAGGAAAGGAAGGAATTAAATAGATGTAGAGAAAGGTTTTAAATTCCTTCCCCGTTTGAAGCTCAGTGTGTGGCACAGAAGAGGTGCTCAATAAATACTTGCTGAGTGAATCAGGAAAGGTGGGGAAAATACCTAAGAAAAACTCATTGTAGACCTTGTCTTAGAGGATGACTAACTGAGCTATGCATAAAGTGTGAATTTAAAGCCTCAGTTTCCAGAATGTGCCAGAGGGTATGATGATCAGTCTTTGTCCAAATCAATAAGGACAATTGCTGTGGGCAGGTGTACAAGTATCAGTATCTCAGGAAGCTGAGCAAAAGATTGTTTTTTACTTCAAATCAAACACAAAGGAGAAAATTAATGGAAAGCTAAGTGTAAAAGCTGATTAATACAAATTATAAATCTTATGATATGAACTTCAGAGAATACTAAAGCTAAAGTTTTCCATTTGTCACACAAATAACTGGGTCCCAACCCTGAGAGATTCTGGTTTAGTAAGTTTAGGGTGGTTCTGGGAAGTTGCATTTTTACTAAGAAGACAGGTGACACTGAAGTTCTTTTTCTGGGAACCTCACTCTGTAAAACATCACACACTGGGTTTGCCCTGCCCTGATGATTTCTATGTTTTTCCATTACTGTATTACCAAAAGAAATAATAGTTACCGTCTTTGGGTAAATAAACTGCCAAGGCCTTAAAAATCAAATATTAAGACATATATTTTCAATCTACTTCTGACTGACAGAGTTTAGCAAAGGCACCTTTTCCACCTCTGAAGAAGCCAGAATACTCCATGCTAGAATCTTCTCTCCACAGTTAAAAAGTCTATCATTTTTATAATTAACATGTTAATAGATGGTGATTCACAGTAAGGACTCATACATTAGAATTAGCTTGGTAAAATTTGTGAGTGATATTTTATTAGCACTATGGAAACTTATGCATATAATGACTTTAAATTATTGGTAGGTCACTAATTGCTGCTGGAACATGGAATATTTTCAACTTTTTAGGGAACTTTATTCTACGAGGCATACAATTAGACAAAATATACAGTGTATTAAAAAAAATTCTTGCTATTTCTCCCATAGCCATTTTAGAATGTAATTGAATATGCTACATAAAGGAGGAAGCCATATGGTAGGTGATGGATGAAGTTAAGTGTCTGTCGTCTGGGCAGATGTGCTGAAGATCTGCCATTTATTGATGTCCAGCACTTTGGGTCCTGTGATGCCAAGGAGGGGAGATGGCACCCTCTTTTGTTCTACTTGTACATTGTACATAAATTTATCGTGGTACTTATCTCAGCATATCCCTTTACTGTTTTACTGCTTACTTTCTTCCACCAGTCTGGGCACTCTTTAAAACCGGGAATGCGTCTCACTCATCTCTCTGTACCTACCATGTGTTACAATGCCAGATGCATGGGAGCATGGCTAGCAAACTCTGGATGAATGAATGAATAAAACAATGAATGTGTCAGGGGTTAAAAGCAAAGAAAAAGTGAGTAAATATAAGTAGAGAATAAATTATGAATCAGTGGTACCTGTCATCCTGTTTAATAGTCCAAGAATTAGGGTATATTCTATGATTGGAGGTTAGGATGGCTTTCCAGGTGACACAGTCAACCAAGAACCTGACAGCTTTGGTAGAATCTAGTAGATTTTCATATCACGGTAAGAAAAGATGAAGCTTTCCTTAAACCATTTATTCCGGCATTAATATGGATACCTATGATTCATCAGAAAGACCTTTAATCCCTTAAGTTTTTGAAGCTGCCCCAGGATTATACATGCCAGGATATAGTTGTCTGATAAGAAGGTAGAAGCAAGAAGTAATATTTAGTTTACTAGCTCTGCCTTGTCAACCAGGCAGAAGAAAAAGAAATGTTTTAAAACTGATTTGCAGTAGTACTGAATTGAAGCCACCCATTTTTATTCTTACAAAAGGAATTTCATATAGTCATACAATATAGGGCTATATATTTTTTAATCCATGATGGAAGAAAAAGGATTTTTAGTTCATTTCTATAATTTCCTTGTAGAAGAACTAAGAGAGATTTGATAAAGTAATAATGCCCCTGAGTTTCATAACACTTGCTCTTTCTTTCTTATAGCCAAAAAGTAGCTGTAAGTACTCAAGATTTATAGTTAGGATTATTCTCTAATTCTACTTTATGTTTAGAATACCAAAAAGCTTCCAACAATTTTAAGAGGCCATCATGATGGTGTAAAAATTGGTTAATAATCATGAATCAGAGAAACACTCAGTATCTAGATGAGATTCATCATTTCCCTAACCACAAAATAAATCATCCAACATGAATTATATATGTGAGACTGCATTAGTTAGCATACCAATAATTTCTATGACAAATAGCACATCACAATGTTAGTGGCTTCATATAGGAAATTTTTTCCTCTCATATAACAACCCAACATGGATGTTCCTGGTTGGTCGATAGCTTATTTCCACATGATGATTCAGAGAAACCAGTTTTCTTTCATAATGTGGCACTATCATTCCCGAAGGCCTTGCTGGAAAAGGGATTGAGACAGTAGAGAGTCTCCCCTGTGCTTTTAAAGCACCCTGTCCTAATATTTCATTGGCATGAACCTATCAGCCACCACTGGATATAAACATAGTGAATAGGGCTTGTAAACATTGTCCCTGACTAGGAAGCAGCCAGCCGGGTAAAGCAGAATGGTGGAATGGTGACTGTTCATTTTGAAGATAATTAGCTATTTTTTGTAATGTAGAACAAGATAATGAAATTTGAATCTGCTAAATGTAGAATTACCCTAAATTTATGCCCTTCTTCATGTAAGACCCGAAAGGAAAAGTCAGCAACATAACCTATTTATAATCCATATAACCTCTGTAGACCTCTTGAAGAAATGGATCCATCAACAGAAGTATCTGAGTAGAAAACTTAGAAAAGACTATCTCTGACAAAACACCTTGCAATTTGGTTTTTTGGATTTCCTATTCTAAACCTGGTGTGTTTAGCATAATTACATCAATATTCTTATCTGATAAATGAGGAATTGGGAAAAGGGGGAGATGTCTCAAATTCTTCAGCCATATGCTATTTTTTTCTAGAATAGGATCAAAGGCTTATCCAGGGACAAGGAAAAGTATATTGCCTCTTCTCAGAGACAGTTACCTTGACAAAGGCTAGGGACATCACAACAAGTGGTTTTGTCTCCACTGATAGCAAAAAAAAAAAAAAGAAGAAGAAGAAGAAGGAGAAGAAGGAGAAGAAGGAGTCCTGTCCCTGCATGGAGAGGCCTCAGAAGACTTGGACTTCAAGTCCAAAGAAAAGTGCATGAATATATTATTCAGATACTGCATAAGTTGCACATTGACCTTCATGATGTTGTATAATTTTTTAATTTAGATGCCAACACTGACAAATCAGAAGATTTAACACAAAATCCATATTTTTTACTTCTTTTGAAAAAATCAGATGTGACCCTTGGGCGTACAATGCTATGTGACAGTAATGTAGTTGGCAAGATTGGGTGGCTGCTATTTGTAACCAAGTCACATTTTCTGCCTTTACAACAGTTCCCACTCAGCCCCTGTCACTCATATATCTTCCTACCTGGCTCTGTTTCAGTTTGCTGAGAAATCTCATCAGTTTTCAACTTCATCTTGAGTGGAAAATTCAGGCCCCCTGACAATCAGGCTTCTCAAAACACGTATGAGACCAGGAAACAAATGTCTAATTTCCCTTCAGAGCGAGTTGTAAATATCCAACCTAAAACCACAGTAATTTAAGCAGGAGCCATAAACATATGTTTAGAAGGAGTGGTTACATAATTAGGACATACTCCCTAAGCATCAAAATCAATTATCCTGATAAAACCCTAGGACAGCTTACCACTCTTGAAATATACATTTATAAAAGGAAAAAGAAAAACCAAAACTAATTTTAGGTGATCAGGAGAAGGGTGTTCTCCAGGGACTGAGCAGAGTTCATTCTAGGACATTTGACAAAGCCAAGTCTCTTGTTTTTTTTTTTTTTTTTTTAAATGCAATGCACAGGCTTTGAGTCAAGAGAGTGGTTGTAACTAGGGCTCAAATTGGTAGGTCTTAAAAGAAATGTAGCTAGGGCTCAAATTGGTAGGTCTTAAAAGGAATTAACATCCAATTTATGCACAAAAGAGGAGAATCTGATCTATACTGAGACCCACATGAGGGCAGGACCTCCATGTGCAAAAGCCTTTGAGACTCATGGAGGCTCTTTCACTGGGACTCCAACTTCTCTGAGTTGGTTGCATGCACCATCTGTGCTATTGACATTTGCATCTACTGTGACTCAGTATAAGAATTTATAATGCAAGTTCAATGCTTCCCTGTTGGTAGCATCCCACTTGATTGAAAAGAAATACATCCTGCATCTAAAAATAATTAGCCTTTGGACTGTCTTTTATTTCAATTGACTTGAGGCTTCTTATTGATTGTTTTAGGGTGTATGTGGTTACGAGAATGGGATTCATCTGGTGCTGTCTTAGTTTCTCTCTAGTGGGCATAAATCATCCTTTGCTGTCATGCCCTGTCTCCTAATAGTTTGGGTGATTAAGAATCCACAAACAAGTGACTTGCAGACTCAAGAGAACCTTTTCTTTGACTCTTGGTATATGTTTAAATTTCTGAATATGAATGCTTTAAATAAGAAATATCCTGCTACTTCTCTTTGGCCTTAATAAATCTGATTCACAGATTTATATTGTTTCTTGAGCTCCGTAGAAACTTGGGTTCAGAGATTTTGAAGTTAGTGTGCATGTATTAAGTTGGCTACTATATGGAGAGTCCTAAGGATAGTAGCTGTCTGTAATTATTACTGTCTTTATATTAACACCTTTATTTCTATAGTTCTATATTTTCAGATTTACTAGTAATGTGGACTAGATTGGTTACAGACTAAGAGATTTTTTTTTCTCTTTTAAAATGTGATTTTCCCTATTCTGGTTTTCCTTTCGTTTGTCCTTTCTTATACTATTTGACTCTTGACAGAAATAGTCTAATTAAATTAGACTACAGTTAATGGCAAACAGAAAAACAGCCAGCTGACCAAATAAACATGCCCTGAACTGAAGAATTACATAGGGGAAGTGGAAAGCCAGTATCTTCCCAGCAAGAAAAATACAAATAGAAAATCCCAGTGAAGGTTTAGAAATAGACTAGGCTAATTGCAACTGATTGAGAGTATTTTTTTTTTTCACAAAATCGTACTTTACTATTAAGAGGACAGCATATCAATGAGACCTGGTGCCACAGGATCTCTCTTCAACGTCACTTTTCAATAAGAGATACTTCCCTTAGCGGGGCATGATGCCATATGCCTGTCATCCCAGCAACTGGGGAGGCTGAGGCAGGAGAATCACAAGTTTGAGGCCAGCCTCAGCAACTTAGTGAGGGCCTAAGCAACTTAGTAAAAACCCTGTATCAAAATAAAAAAAAAAATAAGAAGAGGACTGAGGATGTAGTTCAGTATCCTTGAATTTGAGCTCCAGTACCAAAAGAAATAAAAGAAAAAGAAAAAAAAAAACACTTTCTAAATATTTTATGAAAGCAACTTTGAAGTCATAGACATGCAAGGAAAATAGGTTTGAATTATTTGTTATTCTTCCCTTAACACACATAATATCAAGTTACTGAGATCTTCACGATTCTTATTTTTACATAGTAAGGAGTCAGCGTGGAGTGGTAGAGATAAAATCCTGGATTAGGAGGCAAGAGTTTGGGTTCAGATCTTGATTCTCCTTAAAACACTTGAGTGGTAGTCTTTCATTACCTCATTTCACAAATGATGGGATTTGTTGAACAATTTGTTGGCTGTTTACTCATTCGAGATTATAAAATAAATCTCTTAATCCTTGGACCAGAGCACAGGTCTTCAAATACTTAAGCAAGCTTTTTGCACTGTAAGTGCAGTAGTAACTTTCTGTTTGACAAAGTATCTCCTAACCACTACCTGGATTATTAATGATTTTAAAGAAATCAAAATTCTTCTTCTAAGTTACAATCATTTTTTTATTCCCAGCTATCATAGACCCCAGTTGAGTTTTCCCACTGATACCACCTAAATCAAAATAGAAAGCTCCAAGATCTCTATAAAGGGAAATTACTCTGGCACTGACACAAAAAATATCAAGGACTAGAACGACACAGTAGCTGAGATGAAGTATCTTGCTGAGTAGCATAATTATTGCCTTAAATTGTGGTTTAATTTGCTTTTAGATGCTGAATGGCTAGAGTATGTATACAAAGCAACAAAGGTCTTGCTCCTAGAACATGATCAACAATAAATTCTATATCCAGGCTATAGAACTTAATGCACACTTTTAACAGATATAATGGGAGTCATGGGGACATACTATTTAGTGCTGCACAAAAGACACAAAACTTCCCTGGCATGCAAGTTTGTGTGTATGTGGGGATTAGCTGCTCTTGACTGAGTGCCGCTGGGCTTAGCTGGGCTTGTTTATGTATCCATGATTGTCTATAGGTCACATAGGTGCCTCTGTGAATCTTATCTATGCTTTCCTACATCTCTGGGCATTAGCTAGATCTAAATCATCTAGGATGATTTTTGGCTATATGGCTGAGATGATTGGGGTGATTCCACTTGGTTCCATGTGGTTCATCTTCTATCACACTATTCCCAGTATATTTCCATGACCTGCAGAGGAAATAGAGTGAAAGTGAAACGGGGGCTTTTATAAGTCTCTGTTTGAGTCTTCTCTGTTAACATTCCTTTGGCCACAGTCAAGTCACATGACTATTTCGTATTCAAAGGATAGAGAAACAGACTCTGCATCTTAGGAAAAGGAACTCAAAAGTCATAAGCAAAGGCTGTGGATCTAGGGAAAAGTGAAATATTTGAGTCATTTAATCTAGTTCATCTACAAAGAAGAGAATTGACTAGATTCTAGTGTTGCTATGAGTGAGCCATATCCTTAGAAAACCACTAACTACTCTGGACCACAGCTTCATACTAAGTCAAAGGAAAGAGTTTGACTATATAATTGCAAAAAAGCCCTTTCTAGGACTTCAAAGTCCTAGAAGATATGACTATATAATTGCTAACATTCCTTTCCAAGGTTTCTGCAGCAATTTCTAGATACATGTGAGATAATTACAAAAGAAATTTTGAAATATATGTAGAGATTCAGAAGTATAAAGTATGGGCTGTTAGGAAATTTTAACAATTCAAGAGGGATATATTAGGGAAGAGACAGAAAGGAAGAAATAGTGACGGAGCTAGGTGAAAAGTCACAGAAATTTGTGTTCTCTGTGATTTTACAAGCAAGTTTCCTCTATGACAGTTTCATGAGAGAATAGGATGTACTGAGGAATTTACACTTCATAGCTATGTCAGAATGCATTTGGCTTTTGACTTAAAATTTAAAATGCAAATGCATGTTAGCAGCTGCACTTGGTAAATCATACGATCTCTAGCTTCTGTCTTTCCTCTTTTATTAATTCAGTGTTTGGATCTATTTAACATTTTGTCTACCTTGTTCTGGGCTCCCCCATCTTTCCTTTCCTGCACACTTTGAAACCCTCATGATGCCCTTTACCCAGCAGCCTCCAATAATCACTCTGAAACCCAATCTGAATATTGCAAACTCCAGAGATCTAGAGTGATGACATCTACAGAAAAGAATCTTTGAATACATCATTCATATCCTGAAATATCGGTGAAGAAGGAAAAGGAAGTACAAAAGGAGAAAACTGCTGGAAGATCTTGGTCTGGAGCGGCAGTATCAAAGTATGGTCCTGAGACCAGTGACCTCTGTGTCTCCTGGGAGCTTGTTAGAAATGCAGAGTTTTATGCCTCATCTCAGATTTGTTGAATCAGAATCTGCATTTTGACAAAATCTCTGGGTGCTTTGGATGTACAATAACTTTTGAGAAAAGCTCATTGAAAGCTTGCCCATCCTGTCATTTGTAACAAACAGCCATCCTTTACAGAAGTCTTCTCAACCACAAGGTATGGGTTCTCCACTGTAATCTATGGCTAATAGCAGATGAAAGAAACATAGTAGTGATTTGATTTTTATATATTAGCACAGAGTCAAAAATTGAGTTCCACATTCTCAAGTCACTTTTACATACTTAAATTATACACCTTTAGATGCACCAAGGAAAAGGGGAATTATAGCTAGAGTAGTGTCTCCTCAGTGAATGTCTTTGGTTATATGTCCCATATAAAAGGGGAAATGTTGAGAGGTTCTGCCTCTGGAAAAGATAATACCAAGTATACAGGCAGATTGAACAAGGCCCAACTTTTTAAATCCAGTCTCCTCCATAAAGTATTTCCCATATCAATCTAAGGTTATAAGCTAGGCTTCATTTTCAGTGTCTGTAGCTTATGTTGTTCTGTAACATCCATTAAGCCCAGTATCTTATTTTCTCCAAATACATTTCTTGTCCCTATAGGACCAAATACAGGCCTTACACCAATGAATAAAATATTATTTATTGGTAAATGCATCAATATCAACAACAATCCAGAACATAGTCCAAAATGAGAGATCTAACAAGTACCATCATTGTATGGCATTGACCAAATAATGACTCAAATTATGTAAGTAGAAAGGACAAGGACCACTTAGTAGACAGGGTTTCAGATGTGTTAGGATGTAATTCATTTTTCCCTCTTTTTTTTTTTTTAGCAGTATGATTACACAGTATTGATTTATAAGCAATCATAATATGTAGAAAATTATGCATGATCTCATTTAAACCTTTTAACAATGGCCTGGGGAAATTTGGCATATTAATTCCCCTTTTATATGAGAAAATTGGAATTCTAAGAGATTAAATAAACTGCTTAAGGTTGTACTTCATAAAATGCAAACATTCTATGCCAAAGCGAAGAAAGAGTCTTATTTATCCCACAATGAATGATCCACTTTGTGTATATCTATGACAACAGGTTAATTTGTGGTTACTTTCTTAACCCTTTGCAATGGACCCTATTGTTAGTTGGTATTTGTTCACAAGGTGAAACTTAATTTTCATATCATTTTCAAGCAAATATAGTTATTTGGGAAAATCTTCCAAGAGTATAAGCGTGCACCACACTTCGACACCTGCAAAAAAGTAACTGGAATTCATAGTCACTGTGACTTGATTGTATGATTCCACATTGGCATGAACCATCCAAGTTATTTCTTTTAGGTGTGGAGTACTTCCAACTTTGACCTAGAAATACACTGATCACCTCTTTACTCCCTTTCTTTACATTTCAGTTGCCAATAGCAACTTGGAAGTACAAGGCTGAACAAAAGCTGCCTTTTACATGAGTAGTTTGTAATTTTGAACTTGAGTCATGGTCAGTGGTAATTATTTATTTATAAGGGTTATACCTGCCTCAGGTCATAAGGGAATCCAAACTGTTTGAATATGCCGTGCCTCTGCTGAGAATCTATGAATTTTGTCAATTTTTGAACAGTTTTTGCTTTAACTTACTGGCATTGTGTGCTCAATTCACAGAGCTAATGTACCTTGTAAACTGGACTCTCTCTGGTGTTGCTTTGGGCTTCTTATTCCCTTGGCAGATTGTTTTTCCTTTTCATTCTTTTTTTTTAACTTCACTTTTTTTTAATTGGAGCATTATAGTTGTACATATTGATGTAATTTGTTGTTACATATTCACACATGCACACAATATAACAATATAATTTGGCCAATATCACTCCCTAGCCCTTTGCCCCTCCCTCCCTGCCTCCCCTGGCAAACATTTTTATCCAAAGGGCTCCAAGAATTATTAGCTTCCTTGCCCTATCCCCATGTTTATAGAAAGAGTTTTCCTAACTCCTATTTCAAGGATGAAGACACACAGATTTATGAAGGAACTTCAATTTTGGTGCTATGACAACCAACCTTTGAGGCCTTCTCTTCCATACCCTTAGAACATTAAATCTCTAGCCCTGCAAGATGGAGAATCCATTCTGCAACCTCAGGAGCCCCATAGCTTTAAGTTCCTTTGTTATTTTCATGATTTAGTAATTTCCTTTTCTTATATTCAAACTCAGCTATAAATTTAAATAACTGTGTTCTATTTTATTCAGATTTCCCTGCAATGGGAATAGAAAATCAGCCATATTGACCCAAAGTCCCATCTCAATGTATTCTAAGGAAGCTTGGAGGAAAACAAATAAGCAAGAACTGGATTGGTTAGGATTTATAATACAATCCAATTTTCCCAAATGGCACACAATCCTCGGTAACTTGACTGACCTCTCTCTGTACTTTTCATATGACCCTGTTATTTCTATTCTTGGATAAGGTAAAAATTTATGAGATTATTCTAAAAATAAGAAGAGGGCTTACAAGGTTGCTCAGGCTAATTTTGAAACCACACAATCTATGGATATATTTGGTAAATGTTTTTCCCATTGTTTTAAATATACTCTCATCATCTCACTGATGACATTGAAGTTAAAATACTATTTTGCTGACAATAATTCTTCACAAAATTGTCCTGGACACGGTGTCCCACATTAAGAATTCTGCATTTTTGTGTGTGTGTCATAAAAAATATATTAGATTTTTGTTTCATTTTAGAATGCTACTTTATGCTAAAAATAAAAGACACATTACCATAAAAATAAGAAGTAGAAAAAATAAAAATATACATAATCCCCACAGAATTTATATTGTACTGTTTCCTTTCAAAGTAGTTCTAAATTCTTAAAAAGTATTCTCACAACTATAATCACAGTATACATCCAACTGTGGGCATCCTTTTTACATTAATCATGATGTTATGATAATTACATTACATACTATATTATAATTATTTCTCCCTGTTTTCAAAGCCATTTATTAGACTACATTTATTTGGTTAAATCATTTTATAAAACTGGAAACCTTATTTGTTTTACAGATATGCTTCTGCTTATTTTTTGGTTTTGATGTTTTACGTTATCTTTATCAATAAATGTCAAAATAGTTTGAGCAAGATTATTAAAGTAATGTATTATCATGTCTATCTTCCAAAGGCCAGGAGATAGTGTTTGCAAGGGTTAAAATACTGTGAGGAATTGAACTTTAAATACATACAGCAGATGCTCCCAGAGAGGAAGAAAAAAGATGAAATAATCTAAAATGTCTAGTGAGAAAACAGAAACAAATGACCCCATATGTATATCAAAGATCAACATAATCATACAAAAATATAATTGTTATTTCAAGTGAATTTTGGCAAAATAATATTGTACATACTTGGTAGGATATGTTCTGGAAATAAAATGAACTTGAAAAACACCTTAAGCTTCACATGGTTCTTTTATTGATGGGTCCCTGTGTTGAAACTATTTCTGTATATGTTAACTTAAGCATATGAGTAAACATGCTAATGCTGTTAGGGAGCAAAATTTTCAATGAAAGTAAAAGATATACAAGTACAAAAGCAAGAGAGTTAAGAAAAAATATAATATTACATTTAAGTTTGAAATACTAGTATGTAATGAGAACTTTTCAAAGCATATTTCCAACAGTCTACTGAGATGCGCTGGGAGCAATGATCACTGTTAGGATCCAGGGCTTGGTTTATTAATGACTTCTTCATAAGGAACCAAGCTCCATGGAAAAGCAGATGATTTCAGGACTGGAGCAAAGGAAATATAGGAGTGTCTAGGATATTGTATTGTATCAAACAAGCAAGGAAACCAACTAGGGGCTTTCAAAAGGACCTGGGAGCTACCTGAATGGGCTCCCATTGATCCAACTCAAGACAATTTGAACATCCAAAAGAATCATGGCTGCTACTGATTTAAAACCAAGGAATAAATTAAAAAATTATTGTCTCTCATTATTTTCAAGAAAGAGAAGGAAAAGAACACTCATTTGTCATTTTTTGAAATGATTATTTTCTTAACTCCTTCCTTAGAAAAATGTGTAATTACAGGAAAGGAAGTAAAATTTACCCAATCTTTTAAGAGATAATTTAATTTCATCTGCATAAATGAAGGAAAGCTCTTCTTTGCAGAAGAATGCCAGTTATATATGAAATAATTAGAAAATTAACATTTATGCCCAGTGAGATAGCCAAGAATCCTGAGTTCCATTTGAGGGTATGAAGGAAATTTTACATGGATCCAGAGTTTGACCCCATAGAATAACTGCCAATTGTAAAGGCAAAACCATGTCTCAATCAAAATCAAAACATTGTATTTATCACTTTATCTAAATGATCAAACAGCATCTCTGAAACTCTACACCCACCAACACTTTGTAATATGAGATGTAAAATAATGTCTATTGAATATTCTTGCCAGAACAAATGTTTAACCTCCATCTAATCAAGCTTATAGCCTTAACTTCTAATTTACAGGAAATAAAAGTTTCAAGGAGCAACAGCACAAACAAATAATCAGAAAAATTCAGAATAAGGGTGCTATATTATAAGAAAATTGACAAACCTTTTACTAAAATCCAAGTCATAAGAAACCTAAAGCAGTAAGTATTTCATGGGTTCACATGGGAAAAATTAGACTGACATAATAACTAAATGTAATACACTAATTTTGGGTTTTGATCTAAAAAGATGAGCTGGAAGAGATTTGGAAGGGATAATTTGGAAGGGAAATTTTGAACAAGAGTGAGTCTTAGATAATATTAAGTAACTATTATGAATTCTCTTTAAGTGATATGATATTTTCATGTCATAAAATATCTTTATTTTAACATGTGTGCTACAGTATTTGTGGGTGAAATGTCATGAGGTCTAAAACATTTCAAAAGATGTAACAAAAAATATAGCGATAGATAGTAAGTGAAAATTATTTTCAAGTGTTGTTTTGGGTTTTTTATTGTTATGTTTGATTTTGTTTTGTTTTTCCTAGAGAAATTCTGAATTAAGTATCCTAGTACCTCCAACCTTATGTCTTGGTACCTTTATTTTCCATAAACTAGATTCCCAAAAGTGAAGTTTCTAGATCAAAAGCTATGTATATTTTTCTTCATATAAATAATATGAGATTATTGTTCAATGTTTGCAAATATCTTTGGAGAGTCTGGGGTTGTCACTCAGTGGTGATGCACTTACTTGCTTGGTATGATCAAGGCCTGGGTTTGATCCTAAGTACTGCACAATAAATAAATAAATAAATGCAGAGAAAACATCTTTGGGTTCAAAGTGTAATTTCAGTTGATAATCAACAATAAATACATGAGTTGATTTTACATGAAGATTTGAATTTCTGACTTGTAAAACAAGACTCTGACAAGTATCAGCTAGAACTGGGTATTTTGATACCTGTGTCAGATAGGGTGTGTCTTCTCTAGGACCCCTGACTCTACCACTCCTTCTCTGTTATGCCTTCTGTTTCTCTCACTTTCACGACTTTCCTGATCCTAGCAAACACAAATTGCAACACTTGGGCTGGAAAAGCTCTAGACTATTGATAGATAGGGCTTTTTTAGAATGGAGACAGATATTGCTCTGCATAATTTTCATATTTTCTCAAAATGAACAATTATTTCATTTACAAGAAGCAAAAAAAAGATCAAGACTTCTAACTTCGCATCCAATAGTAAATACAGTTTTGAAATTAACTTAATAACTGAATGTCTTTTTAAAAAGAGTGTTTCAAATAAACTATGAAGCAGTGACCTAGTTTAGAATACAATGAAATCTATTACTGCCTCATGATAAAAGGAAAAGTCTGATAAAGTTATAATTTAGCCACAATTGAGTCAATGATTTAAATTGTTAAAGATCATTATTATAATTAAATTACCAAAATTAAGTCTTTAGTAGAATTTAATTACTAAAAATATTTAAAAGTGATAATTTGGTATTTTTTCCCATGTTTTAGTGTTCTTTTTTTAATGTTTTAAAAAGAAACAACAGCACTTATCAAGCACCATGGGGTCATGTTCACCAACGACCGTTAACCTAGAAAAATTGCCTGCTCTGTCAAATAAATATGTCAATGTTTAAAAGTTCCCTGGTCCAAACTCAATGGAAGTAGTTATCTACTGTGTTCTGAAAACAGAGTCCTTTACAGTTCTCCATTTCCCTGCCTGCCTTGGAAATGAAACTAATTGCATGTAAGGCTGAACTGAAATTGAAGCAAATTGATAAGACTGGAATGGTAGTAAATGGAAGCTGTCAAACCAGACTGAGACCTCACTCATGCTAAAGAGGGAGACATTGTCAAAGTCCCCCTTCCTTCCAAATTGTTGGGACAGGGGAGAGAACTGGTAATTATGTTCTTGTCTTTGAGCCTCCAGTGATTTGCTTGCAGGACACAGAGGGTGGGACTGTGTTCATGGTGCTTTTGTTGCATCAGAGCTGTGGGCATCCTAGTGCATCCTTGGGCCATAGATCAGCACAATATATTCATAAATACTCTGCATTTTATATTTGAAGAGAATAATTTGCTTTCAACACTCAGGCTAAGCCATTCTTATCAGACACTTTTTTAAAATAATATTTAGTTGTAGATGGACACAATACCTTTATTTTATTTATTTATTTATTTATTTATTTATATGTGGTGCTGAGGATCAAACCCAGGGCCTCACACGTGCAAGGCAAGCGCTCTACCACTGAGCCACAACCCTTAACAGTCATTGGAGAACATGACCCCATGGTGCTTGATAAGTGCTCTTTCTTTTTAAAACATTAAAGAAAGAACACTAAAACATGGGGAAAAAAATACCAAAGTATCACTTTTAAATATTTTTAGTCATTAAATTCTAATAAAGACTTAATTTTGATAATTTAATTATAATAATAATCTTTAACAATTTAAATCATTGACTCAATTGTGAATAAATTATAACTTTATCAGACTTTCAATGTGGTGAAAAAAATAATTTGAACATGATCCAGTGTCTAGAGCTGCCACATGGCAATCAAGTGCCCCTTAGTTTTAAGCAATGAGAGTGTAGAGATGTGGCAAGCCAGCCATGGGCTGTGTGTGTTTGAACTATGAGCATTGAGTGCAAAGGGTGCACTGAACGGGTGTTACCCCTCTGTTTGGTCAGCAACATAAGCGTCTTTTCCCTCACTCTGCCTATGATCCCCACACAGCACATGAGATGGGCATGGCCTTCCTAAATGTCAGTCAACCTGCCGACAACAAGACACACGGGGTTAGACTCAACCCTCTAAAACCAGACCCCTTGCCTCATTTGAATGGCTTCTCCCCAATAAAAGGGTTCAGCACATGCTCCTTGCACTCTTTCTTGCCTTCCTTGCCCTCCTTGTGGGATCAGTGGCTGAGGAGCGGTCACTGAACCCAAAGGAAAGGTACTTTCTGTGTCTGTGTCTTTATTTAGTTTCCAAATTCACTTGGAGTGACCCTGATCAGTTTAGTCGTGTGATGCAACAATCCAGTATCTATTATTTGCGATTCTTGGGGCCTGTTGTCTTTCAGAATTCAGAGATTTTCTGATTTTTAGAGAGATAACATGATGCTTGTACCACGAGCACCAAGCTCCAGAGAAGCCTCCAAACTAATTAATTTGTTTGCAATTAAGTGCATCGATATCATCAAGGTGGCTCATGCCTATAATCCCAGCAATTTGGGAGGCCAAGGCAGGAAGATTGCAAGTTTAAGGCCAGCTTCAGCAACTTATGGAGACCCTGTCCCAAAATGAAAATGACCAGGGATGTAGCTCAGTGGTAAATCAACCTAGGTTGAAGTCCTCATAACAGAAAGAAGGGAGGGAAGAATGAAGGGGACAGATGGATGAGCATGAATAGTACATGAAGGAAAATAAATAATGCCAATGATTTTGCCACAAATTTATCAGAAATGACTGGATTTCAGAAATTTGAGCATTTTAGAATTACAGAGATTATTTAATAGACTAAAAATCAGACTTAGCAAAATTTCTCTGGAATAGAAGAAGCAAGAGTGAAAGGAGTTGAATTAGAGGATATTGTTCAGCAACTGACACTGTCCAAAGGGAAGTCCAGACCTAGAGGGGCAGATGTCCTGAAGACTGTCTTCACTCTGGACATTCCAGAGGTCAGGGCAAGTCCCAGAGACTAAACTGAAAGCTGACAGTGGAAGATATACAGCCAGGATCAAGACAAAAAGTATAATTGGGGTCCTCAAGTAGAACTCAGACAGGGAGATAATCAGAGTAGCCTAAATAGATTACCTGCATCAGCCATTACCCAGAGCTGCCAAGAAATTCATGGCCTCAGGCTCCACCCAACGCCTCCTGAATCAGAATCAAGGCCAAGATCCCACAGGTACACCTTTAAGGTGCACTCAGATCATGTTGCAGGGAGATCATCTTGCATGTTGTTGTTGAGAGGCATGGAGAGAAATTACTTAAAGATACTAAGGACACCTCTTAAGAAAAGTTGCCTCAAGACTAATGAGGGGAGAAAAACCATGTGGTTTCACATGTTCTGAGATTAAGCTCCCTGCATATCATTCAGCCCACAGAGCAAATTGTGTTTCAAATTTGGGGTTTTCATTTGGGTTCAGACAGCAGAACTTCCCAGTAGCCATCCTTGCCCCACTTCTCCTCAGGAGCACCAGCTTTACAACTATTTTACGAGGAGGACTGGCATGCAAATCTGTGTGTGCCGAAAGATTTCCCTGACATTCAAAAGTCTGAGAATTCTCCAGGGCATAAAATAAATAAGTTCAAAAGCAAAAACTAAAATGAGAAGGGAATCACAATAATAAATGGAAAAAATATCCAAATAAAAGTAAATGTTGGTTACAGGAGTGGGTTCACTTTGTAAAATGCATCGTTTCTTTTCCTTTCATTTTTTTATTTGTGTGTGTGTGTGTGTGTGTGAGAGAGAGAGAGAGAGAGAGAGAGAGAGAGAGAGAGATATGCTGGGGAATCAAACCCAGGTTTCCATGCATGCTAAGCTACAGATCCTCAGACTTTTCCTTTTAAAAGAACCCATGGGGCAAGTGACAGAGTGTATGCTTAGCCTGTGTGAAGCCCTAGGTTTAATCTCTAGCACTCAAAAAGTAAATTAATAAAACAAAACAAAACAAAAGCATCTAGCAATGCCTTCTCAGCCTCTGGCTGAAGCAGCAGCCTATGAAAGCCCCTCTGTCACTCTGTCTACCCCAGTTGCTTCTGAGCTCCCCAGCTCAATTCATGGTTGACTTTGATTGTCTCAGCTATCAATGGCTTTCAACCTCTAAGTGTAATAACTTTAGATCATTGTTTATGACTTCTATAAAGTTTTTTCAAACATGCATATGTGTGTGTTTATAGATGTACTTATTTATCCTAGTCCAAATTTTTTAGCCCCATCAAACTTGACTTTCAGCTACAGACAAATGGTATGTCCAGATAAACTCTGTTTTTAATCATCTCTATAAGTGACCAGTGAATGACATTTTAAATTAATTTATTCTTCTCCCTATCCTTCATATATCTCTTTCAAAGAGTTTCTACGTGGGTGGGCATAGAAATCTAAATGATCTTAAATCGTTCTCCTCTCTTGATGTCTCCTAGCTACAGATGGAGTTGGAGCAAGAATACCAAGACAAGTTCAAAAGATTGCCCCTGGAGATTTTGGAATTTGTGCAGGAAGCCATGAAAGGGAAGATCAGTGAAGACAGCAATCACAGTTCTGCCCCTCCCTCCTTGGCCTCTGACCCTGGAAAAGTGAACCACAAGCCTCCCTCCAGTGAGGAGGTGGAAGGAGAGAACCCAGGAAAAGAGTTTGATACTCCTCTGTGATTGCTCCTGCTAGGCCACTCAAGCTCCATTGAACTCTCTCTTCTAAAGATCACTGCCCAGGACCATCTTCCTGAGAAGCATCCCTTAGCCTAAATTCAACACCAAATGGAGAGTTCCAGAAGGATCCATACAGAGGTTTCATGGCCAGGCTCCAGGTGTCATGCAGAAAATACTGCAGTGAAGAATGCATGTATGTGGGATTTTGTTTTCTTTCTAATAGTAAATTCAAAGCAGGCAACTCCCAGGCTCTATGGAACATTAAATGACAGAAAGTATCTTCTTTGAAGAAACTTCGAGCTCCTGTTTTTATTTGAAACTCCAGTGTAAAGTATTTCAAAGTAATAGAAATAGATTGAGAAATGCATAGCACTATTTAACACTATTGATCATCTGACTTTGAGCATTTTTTTTCCTAGCTGCCCCTCAACTCAATGTCTTCAAGTTCATATGCATTTAAATGGTTTCATCCTTTGCTTTGCAAGCACGGGTGGCTTGCAGTTTGCTAATTTATTTATCGTAAAGGCATCAGTATCTGTTGCTGACATGGCTTTATTAGATACCATAGTGATTCAAATAAGCTGGTTTTCTTTTTTGCAAAACAAAATCACTTGATTGTATCCTTACCCAGTGAAGCCATCCCAAGACTTAGCAATATGGATTGTACATTTGGCTGCATGAGCAAGTTGGCTGCACATTTTCAGGCAGTGTGTTATCTGAATTGACTATTTGCACTCGAAGTCTGGATATTCATTGGCTGTTGGCCTGAAATGAATGATCAAATAGCTACAACAGGTCTATTCTGTTAAACAAAAAGAGTTGAGCTGATATGTGTTAAGCAGAAATTCAACTAGAATAAACAGGTTCCAGTGGTTATTTTGCTGTCCGATATTTTTTATGGTTCATTTATTTTTAATAGAGAGAGGAAGATTAACTATTTATCAAAAGAATACACAGACCCGTGTATAATTATATATATATGTATATATTTATATACATATATATATATATTCCATGTTTTTGTGTATGCACTCAGCCACACATGTATGTGTTGAGTATAGATGTGTCTTTATTAATTGGCAATAACCCAAATCTCTTCCACAAGACTTAAAACCAATTTCAGGGATAAATGGTTAGAGAAGAAAAGGGTCAAACATTTAGATTGCATGGATATTAAATTATATGGGCATGCTAAGAAACAATTGATGGAGTTGTTGGTGTAAATTGAGGAAGATTTAGAACTTAAGAATTTGGTAAATATTTTGCAGGATCAAAAATTGAATTTAAGTATCAGATTTTCAGCTTATTTTAATGGTCAGAATATACAAAAGTGTATTGGACACTTATTTGGAAATTTATTTGTATCTTCCATAATGTTTAATTGATTTCAATCTTATTCTAACATAAAAACTTTTCATTATGTATTTAGTATGTACATTTAATTCACTTAACTGTGTCTTTTAAGTTCCTATTTTAAGTGGCATTAGAGAAACAAATTATATCATGGTAAAACTGATCAAAGCCATTATTGAAAGAAAGAGTAATTATATTTCAAAATATAATTTAGAGAGTGATACAAAGAAATTGCAGATAAAGCCCAGAAGCAAAACATTCACAGCTTTCTTTATTTTAAAATAAACCTCTCTGGTTGTGGCTTAGAAAAACATTTTACAATGCAAAAACCAGTTGTGTCCTGAAAGTTGTGTTTCAAAATTTTAATATTTTTATGGAAATTATTTTATTTAACTTTAAGCAATAACTAGGGATCATAATTAAGTTTTAATCAAAATGAAGGCTTACTTCAGATATGAGGAAAGACCGTTTGATTAAGAAAACACATCTAGTGAGACACGAGGGGGAACATCACATCCCCTTTGGAGACGATTGTATTTTGATCTGAAGGATTTAGAGTGTTAATTAGATACTTAATAAAACTTAACTTTCACTGAAAGAAAAATCTTTCGTAAATCATTCTACCTTTGCACTTTGAAAGGAAGGCATAAAGAGGCAAGGATGGTCAAAATTGAATGCTGCTTTTTTATAAATAAAATTATAGACTGTCTAAAATTGCAGAAGAATGAACCGATAATAGCTTTCATAACCAAACACAATGGTAATCATTGCAGGATACTGTGTCACATTTTAGTCCAGAGATAGGCTAAGGTTGAATAACCTTGACTTACACAAAACTGTTTTGGTAGCTGGATTTCATTATCTTAGTGATTCTAGTCATTTTACAATACGTTTGTATTTGGCCATTAACTGTAATCACATTTTTATATCTGTACAATGACACTTTTTGCAGTTGTGGGTAGTGTGTAACACTGTGTGTCTTGCATCATTGAAACTACTACAGTGATATTATCATTTAATAATATTAATATTACTTGAAAATAGACAAAAAAAAGATAAAGAAAAGGGTCTATATGATGTGCAGTTTTTGTGCCTTTATGTATTTGCCTTGTTCTTTGTTGAATGTGTGAAACTCTGTACTGTGGTTTTTCCTATAATAGAAAGTAGAGTCGTGTATTAAATTAGATTGTGTCCCTGACACTTTTACACTACTGAGAATGGTGTGGTTTTGGCCGTGTAAACCAATTTTCAAAGTTCTAATGACATGCCATGTGTTTTGGTTTTTAACATTTCAACATTTCAATACCACCATACATTGAATCGATGCTCCTCTAATAGATAAGCAATCATTAAATAATTCTCAAAGAAAGGGCCACTGCTTGCATTCCTTTGAATTTAATGTAGCGCTTGTGCATTGTATTAATATTGTTCGTGACAGACTGGACTTTGTGACTTTTGCCTTTTAAGAAGGAAAAAAAAAAGAGATAGGACAAAGTATTTGAAGCTCTTAAAATGTACATATTTTGGTTCTTCTATCTTCAATTATTTAAAATGCATAATTCACATTTTTGTAATAATTCTATGCAATTTTGTGGCATGATGTTTCTTCCACTTGTAATTTTATGTGCTTTCATCACAAATCCAAAGGAAACAATAAAAATTTCTTAACACAACCCAGCTGTTATTTCTTGGGGTCAGAGCCAGCCTTCTTTACACAGGGAGAATAGTGGGAGCAGACATCTTGCCAATCTTTAGGGCTATAATGCCCACCCTGATGGAACACAGAAGGGCCTGTACAGGCAATCAGGATCCTGCAGTGCATATGCCAGGGGCATAGCTGTCACTAGTGCTATCCACCATGCTCCACCCAGGAATGGTATTGCCCTGGCCACCATTTTCATGATGGAGATCCTCCCCTCCTTCCTTCTTATCTTTCTCTCTCCCTTTCTCCCTAAGGAAGGCAAAACAAAGTTTGATATTTTTTTTTGACAAATAGTGGCAAGTAAAAAACTGTCAGAGAGCACTTGATGTAAGTTTTCTTATGAAACAGTCTGCAACTTTGATAGGAAAAGAAATGCACATGTGAGTTCAAGGTCAAGGTCCCAGAGGCTTCCCCAAATGCAGTGTAGTGTGTCTGTTATGTATTGCTGTAATACAAATGACTCCAAAATGCATGGCTCCAAACAATAAGAATGATCTTTTATAACTGTTGACTTACTGGAGTGAGGAATTCAGACAGAGCAGAACAGGGATAGCCAGTACAGAATAGCTTAGATTCTGCTCCACAGAATCTAAGACCTTAGACCTAAGAATCTTAGACCCTCAGCTGGAAGATTAGAAGGCTTGGGGTTAGAATCCACTCACACAACTGGTGGCTGATGGTGCTTCCCCTAGAGACTAGCTGGGGCTCTTGGCCGGACCACTTATATGTGCCCTCTCTGCGTGACCTGGGATTTCATAATATGGTAGCTCGGTTTGAAGGGTGAGCCTTCTGAGACCTCCAGAAAGGAATTCTCAGCATTTTTATAACCAAGCCTTCAAGTTTCATGCATCATGAATGCCAGACTTTCTTCATTGAGTTGACACTGCCCCTTCTCAGATTCAAGGTGAGGGAACAAACACAGACCTCATGACACCTCAGGCTAGTGTTGGTCACTAAAGAGAAGCCAGACAGCTGGAACAAATATGAAGTCATGGCCAACTCTGGCAAATACAATGTATGTACCACATGCAATAGTTGCCAAACTGAATTTGTGTCCCCCTTAAATGTGCTCTGCTTCCTTTTTTTCTACATCAGTAGGAACCATTTTAATCCAGTTTATCCCTCACCTCTTTCCAATAGACCATCAGGTCAAATCAATTCTGACCGTGTGATAACGCTCAGATTCACTGGTTTTCTATCCCCTGTCCTAGTATTTCAGTCAGGCTACCATCCCCTCCCACCTTCCAACATTATCCTAAGAATTTGTAAACCATGTAAACCTCTGCCCATACAACAGCTAGACTGGTAACACAAAAGCAAAATTTAATGGTATTAAAAGTCATCTGTCCTAAGGATAAAGTTCAACCCTTAAATAAATGTTTGAGATCATACAGCAGTTGGTTCCTACATAGCTGTCTAGCTTGATGTCTTAGCATGCCTCACACATCACACCACAGCCTTAGAGACCACCTCACCCATCACACACAAAGTTTCTCTTGGTTCCCTCTTATCCCTGGCTGACTCCTATTATTCTTTCCATTTATGGTGTAAATGTCACTTGCTGGGAGCCATTAGCCAAGTAGGTATGACAATTTCCTTGCCAGCGTACCCCATGTTGCTGACATGTTGCAGCGACATTGAATGTAGGTGACCTTGCTCAAGGACCAAGGCAGATTAGGGTGTTCCCGGTTTTAAGATAATCGTGTTTAGGGCGTTCCCAGTTTAGGTTCCAGGTTTAAGGTTTAAGATTATTCCTCCTGGGAATAGGGCGTATCCTGCTGCCTGAGTTCCCCTTGAGTTCTCACGGGATTCAGACAGTATATTTTGGAGATAGAAGCCCAGTGGAGGTGGATTTGGGCAGAGAACGTGGATTTCCCCAGAACGTGATTGTAGACGGCTGGTGTGAGTTCGGGAATAAAGAGTTGCTGTTTGAATCTACAAGCTGTGTGGTGGCTCGTGATTGTGTGCCCAGCCAGACTGCGGCATTTGTGCCCAGCCAGACTGCGGCAGTCACTTCTTCTGGGAAGCCTCCTTTGCCCCTTCTTTGAAGCCCCTTCTCTGAGCTCCCATTGCCTTCTCTATCAGTTATCTATAGCTGCATCTATAGCTGCATCACGAACATCAAGAAACTGTAATGTTAAAAAAAAAAAAAAAAAAAAAACACCTCATGCTATTTAAGGTGGATCTGTGAGGGCAGGTGGCTCTGCTGACCTGAGCTGGTTTTGGCTGACCACTGCTGGCCTTGTCTATGTATCTGTTGTAATCTGGAAGTTGACAGGTGACTGATCCTGGCTGGAGTCTTTCACATGTTCAAGGGTCTTTACTGGAACAACTGGCCTTCCATGGCTCTGCTTCATGTGATTTTGGATCTTCAGAGACAAGATCCAGAGAACACACAAACATGGTCAAGTCTTCAGAATCACACACCATTACTTCCACCACATTTTTCATGAAAGTAAGCCAACAGGAAATCCCAGATAAAGAACGAAAGGAGACAACAATGTTATGGGAGGAAAATGTGGAGAGTAGTTACTCATGGTGGTCATTAGGCCACCAATTCACCAAATACCCTGAACTTTCTTCTACACAGAGTATTTGCCAACTCCAATATAATGTCCTCTTAAATACATCTTCCACTTTGATGTTAGATGTCATGTCTCATTCACAGCTGAATCCCCACACTCACTATAATGTAATCACTTGATGATTGAGCCACATCCCCAGCCCGAATATTACAATTTTTATTAATAAGTTCATTTACCCATCTAGCTATTAGTGTTTAAGAAAGAGAAAATGAACACTTGGTAAGTAAATAATATATGTCATCAGCTCAAAGTTGCAGTATTATTTAGGCACTCCCTATGTCAGCAGGACGAGTGCGGCCAACCACACAGAATCCACACTTGGTCATCGACCAAGTATGGCACTGACACCAAAATACAAAACAGCTGTGACTGATGACAGGAAGTCAATCACAAAATTGTAGGTTGTGAGACACTGGTGGAGAAAGCAAGGTACACCTTAGATCCCAGAGGGGCCAACCAGCCTCTTTGTCCCACAAGAGAAAACTCAGGAGACATTGTTGTCCCTGCCATTCATGTACTATCATTTCTTTGAGCACTCTGGATATTTATTCTTCTACTAAAACCTTTCCTGAACTATAATTCACATAACATGAAATTCCTTTTGGTGGTATTTAGTGAAGTCACAGAGTTTCTCACCAATGGTCACTCTGTAATTTCAGAACATTTTTAGAACCCCAAAGGAAAACCCCATAACCCATGAGTAGTCACTTCCCATTGCCTTGCCTCTTACATCTCCTCTCTCCCCATCCCTTATAAACCATTAATCTGATTTCTGTCTTTGTGGATTTGTCTATTCTGGATATTTCCTACAATTAGATTTTTATTAGAAGTGGCCATTTGTTTCTGGCTTCTTTCACTTAGGATAAGGTTATCAAGGTTCCTTCACGTCATAGCATGTATCAGTACTTGATTCTTTTTAACACTTGAATAATATTTTTACATGGGATTTTTATTCATTCACACTTGATGGGCATTTGGGTTGCTCCCACCTTTTGAATAGGGCCGCTGTAAATGTTTGTATACAAGTCTTTGGGTGGAAATATGTTTTTAGTTCTGTTGCATGTATACCTAGAAGTAGAATTGCTGGGTTATATGGGAACATCTATATTTACTTATTTGAGGAATTACAAATTGGTCTTCCACAGTAGTGTGCCACTTTAAATTCACATCAATATATGAAGCTTCCAATTTCTCCCTATCCTTGCTCATGCTTTTTGCTTTTGTCTTTTTTGATTATTGATAGCCTAGTGGATGTGAAGTTGTATCTCAATTTGATTTTGATTTGCGCTTTCCTAATAGCATTGTATATCTTGATCATATGTCTACCTTCTTGGAGAAATATCTGTTTGTGTCATTTATCCATTTTTAGTTGAATAGAAGTTTATTTGAAATCTGGTTCCCCTTTCTTGATTTGTGGCCTTGGTCTCATAAATGAGCCTAAGGAAGGCTCTCTCCATTATCATTCTTCCTTGGGCTACTGAATAACTGTTCATTTTTCAGGAACTGATTTCGTTTATTTTCTATGTGAATCCAGGAAGTCATTTGTCTACTCATTTTACTAAATTTTGAATGTTTATTTTCCCAGATTTTGCACTTTCTCCAAAAAACTGGGTGTAAAATGACTGATAAATGTGGGTTGAATTCACTGGGATCCTGTGAGGCTCTAGTGGATAGAAATTTATTGTGCACAAGTGAAAATTTTAATGTTGCAATGAAAATATTGGCCACTTGACCTTTAAAAAGCAAACTTCATAACATGTTTTCCAACTTATGCTGTCAAGAAATTTAGCATATCAATAAGAAATGTACCAATAACAAAGAAAAAGGTTCTTGCTAATTAAACTATGATTCCTTGTCAAACATAAAGTCACACTCATCCTAATTTCAGAAAGGTTAAAATCAAAAGTGTATCTTTGAATCAATGAAAGAACATAACTTATTTTTTTTTATTATTTTCAAGAGCACCCTGGTTTATAAGAACCTAAGGTTGTACAGTCATTTATTTAACCAATAAAAAGCCCAATTTCCAGGCAGCTTTGTATTCAAAGTAACAATAGCCCAAAAGAAGAAAAATAGCTCAAGAGATACATATGTACTGAAAGCTCTATAAAAGGGACAGATAAGATTTGTTTCATCACAAAATCTCTTAAAACTGCTTTTCCATTTCTTTCTCTCTCCAGATGTGATTGTCACAGATAAAAGATTTTCTGCCAAAATCTCTCTTGAACTCCTCATCTTCATCTTTGATTTATTCTATTTTCTTCAACTGTTTTCAACTTTTGAAGCACTGTTTTACCCTCTTCTGCATGAGCATTCTTTTTGAGGAAGGGTACCAGAAATTGAACCCAGGGACATTTAACCACTTTTTAATTTTTTATCTTGAGACAGGGTCTCACTAAGTTGCTTAGGGCCTTGATAACTTGCTAAGGCTGGCTTTGAACTTGCATCCTCCTGCCTCAGCCTCCTAAACAGCTGTGATTACTGATGTGCACCACCACACCAGCTCAAACTTCTGTTTCTTAGAAAATAAAATAAATCCGGTTGCTTAAAGAGATTCCACAAGGCACCCTTGAAAAGACTTGTGGAACTGCTTTAGTCAGCTTTTTCACTGCTGTGACTAAAGGACCTGATCAACACAACTGTAAAGGAGGAAGAGCTTATTTCAGGGCTCGTGGTGTCAGAAGTCTCAATCCATAGACAGCAGACTCCATTTCTCAGGGCTCCAGTTGAGACAGGAACAGCATGGCAGAAGAGTGTGGCAGGGGGAGGCGGCTTAAGTGGTGATCAGGAAGCAGAGAGTCTCCTCACCAAATACAAATATATATGCAAAGCCACACCCCAATTCCCACCTTCTCCAGCCACACCCTACCACTTCAGTTACCACTCAGTTAATTCCTATCAGGGGATTAAATCACTGATTGGGTTAAGACTTGTACAATCCAATCACTTCTCCTCTGAACCTTCTTACACTGTCTCACATGTAAGCTTTTTTGGGGACACCTCATGTCCATACCATAACAGGAATATTCTTCACAATTAACCCACCAAGATGAAAAGAAACTGTCACATTTATCCATCAATACACATTGCCCATTGGTTGAGAGTCTCCTCTGGGGCACTAGCTCCCTAGAACTTTTCATCTCTTCCATCAGATGACCAAATTCCCATGGCCAGAGAGCACCTTCAGGTGGAGAAGCAAAGGACTTTGTATTTGTGGATACAAAATTTCTCAGGTGACTTCTAGAGCAGGCTGAGGGCTCCATGCTAACACCCAACACATAAAGAGAAACCCCAATCCAGGTAAATGGATTCTTTAAAACCACCTGTGAAGAGGGGATGATAAATCTTTCAAATCTCCAGCTACCCTTTGCCCAATTATGAGACTTAAAAGTGAATAGAATTGCAGTTTGATCCATTCTTAAGGGGATGGACCCAGGCAAGATGACTGTGACAGCCCTACAATTGGGCATGGGAACATTTGGCCATGGAATTCTGGACTGCCATGCCAGTCTAAAAAGGTATGTGAACTAATAGATTGGTGTGTGCCCCAGATCTAGCAGATGCTTTTCTGTGAAGGTGGCATGGTCAGAAAAAGCTAGAGTAAGACCCTCATAGCATGGTATCCAAGGCAAGCACTCCATTAGTCCAGATTCTGAGCAGTACTCCTAACACAAGAAACTGATAATTTTTAAAATATCAGATAAAGGAGTATTCTCCCTCTCACAAATATTTTCTTCATTCTATCTTCCATTTATTCAAAAAGTTATACCTTTCTGTGTTCCATGTCTCAGGGAATTGGAGCCTCAAGGTGGAGTTCTAGAAGGCTGTAAAACTTTTCCTAGGCTTTGTCATTCAAAAGCCTGTACACTCAGGAGAACAGAAAGCATTCTGGTTATGGGCAAAATGTGAGAAATCAGGAGACAAAGAAGTCTCTTCCTGATCCAAGTGAAATAAAAGATGTAAGGGATGTATTAAGAGTATAAGTATTAAAATTTCCCAAGAGAAGAGTTTTGCGTCTTTGTGCTAAGTATCAAGCAAATAGCAAGACCCTTCAGGCAACCTGAACAAATGGCACTGAGCCTCAAGAATTCCGATATCCTATTATGGCATGGAAACAGCAATAGTCTAGACCTCCAAAGGATGAAGTAGCTGAAGCAGAGTGAGCTGTTGGATATAAATGGATAAGAGGACAGTAACAAGCCAGGACACTGGATGTCTTTGTGAAGTCCTGCATAGAAAGATGACATTAAGAACAAAGGAACCTCTCTCTGTCACATATGGGAACTATGTAAGCCTCCTGAAACTGAGGTGCAACTGAAGAACTTAACTGATATGGGTTTTTGCTTAGTTTTGTTGTTGTTGTTGTTTCTTTGTTTTCAGTAGATAGGTGTTTAAAAAGTGAATTGCTTTATGTAAAAATAATGGACATCTTACCCCAAACATTTGAATTCATGAAGATGATTGTGCATACCTGAAAGGTCCAAATATATACAAAATGTCTTTTATGACCTGAGGTCTACATACTTCTATGATATGTGAGGTAGAAAGTTGTTCCACTTATTAATCATATTGGGAAAAAGCTCTCTAAGAAATTTCCATGTTGTCCACTGATCCCCTCTCACTGCATGAAACACTAGTGATAATGTGTCACTTAATCCAAAATTTGCCCTTCTCTCTTCTGAGACAAGGAAATACCTGAATTTTCACTTGAATACACATGATGCCCATTCTATTCCAATAGCTCATGTTAGTTGATGGATTATTCTATCTTATCATGTGCTTGTACTCTAATTCTGGAAAAATAGGACCATGGTCCACATTGTTTATTTTATTATGATCTGTCTAAATCCTGCACAATCCTAGAGAATAACAATTAACCACATGTTAAATTAGCTATTTCAACTGTCCGTGCCCTTCCAACATCTTCTTTGCTCTTCCCAAATTCCTTCCTGTCCCATTCAACACATTGACCTTATAATGGACTCTAAGGAAACTATCATTTTTGGCTAACTTCCTAGTTCACAATTCCTCTGACTTATTTTCCATACATGGATTCTATTTTCAGCTGCATATAATCTGCTGTCAAATCAGTCTATGGAATTGTTTGTTTATTTTTTATTCTGGCCACTGCATTTTTAAATTTGTATTTCTCTTCTTTTTTCTTGTTTTATGCCTATTGATTTCACAGGTTGGTTTTTGCCAGTTTTTGGTCATATGGTTTTATTTTTATGTGTGCCTTTTTTTTTACTGTATAATACTTATTTTCCTTAAATAATTATTTGTGAGTTTCTCTGAGATCTAGGACAGAAGTGCTTTCTAACAGAGTTAACTGGCATTTGTTTCTACATGATACCTAAAGGAGTGTCCAATCCAAGTCCCTTTTTAAAAAAAAATAATAATAATTTTTAGTTGTAAACACCTTTATTTATTTATTTATTTTTACCTGGTGCTGAGGGTTGAACCCAGGGCCTTGTACGTGCTAGGCCAGTGCTCTACGGCTGAGCCACAACTCCAGCCCCCAACCCAAGTCCTTTTAATGTTTGTTTTTGTTTTATTTTGTTTTTCTAATGTGTTTGAACCATTAAAGTATGTGATGGACCATTTTAAGGATGAAAAACTTTTGTGAGACCAGTTTGTAGATATGATCTTTTTGTGAAAATTTCTACTCACCAGATGAGAATCAAGGCAACTTTCTTTGAAGAATCTATAATAAAGATAGTGTTTTGATTACTCATTGGTTTTCCTTATTTTGAACCCTTTCAGGCACCAGCTTAATAAGGGAAGGCCTCTTGTTACACTGATTTAAATGGACTCAGACTTTTCTTGTCTCAGAGTGCTGGGGTCAGAACCCTGGGCCTTGTATATGCTAAGCAACATACACACACACACACACACACACATACATACATACATATACATATATATATATATTTTTTTTTTTTTTTTTGAGACAGTGTCACACTAAGTTGCTGATCAAACTCATAATATTCCTGCTTCAGCCTCTCAAACTAGCTGGCATTATAAATATGTGCCACCAGGTTAAACTTTCATTTTTACCTGTCTTATGAAACCATCAATATTGAAATCCAAATTTGACCTGATAGATAAATAATCTCAGAATGAATTGCCATTAGTACTCTGCTTACCACCCTTCCAGCTTTCCATTAGATTTTGGCCTGGTAATTACTTGCTATCTTGTTGTCTCTTCATTTTTTTTTTTTTAAGAAACGTTTTTGTTTTCTATTTTATCTAACATTTTATCTCTCAGAAGAGTTGCTCGGTTTCTATTTTGAAATTTTAACTATTTCCCTAAAGAACACCTTTTATGCCACCCAGATGTGATCCTAAAACTAGATAACATGAAAATTTTACTGTCAATCTCCTGGGGAAAGTAGCCGATCAATATCTAAGCATGAAGTGGTTCATGTATTGTTTGGGAATATTCTGTAGCCTCATTCACATCTCAGCCTAAATACCAATTAGACAGGAAAATATCACAAAAAGATGTCCAAAACTTCATTTATAAAGACCTTCAAGTTGTCAAATATATATATATGATATCCTTGGAAGTTAAATTTAGCACTTAGAGCTCCAATTTCTCTCTGAAATATGTAAAAACTCATCTAGCCTGACAGTTCCCTGTTGGCTGTACCTCTGAGAAGTCAATTATTCTCACCAAAGCCAATTTTAATTTGTGCACCCTACATTGCTCCTGGATTTCTATGTGATTTTTAAATAGAAGGTATAATATCAAATTTAAGGACTAACTTATGGTTTTCTGGACAGCGAGACAAAAACCTGACCCTGAATCACCAAATTATCTTAGGAAACACATGTATGGATTACAAGATATTTTTGACTAGAAAATAAGCACAAGATCAAGTATTATCCATTATTTTATCTCCAGGGCTTAGAGTAGCACTGGGACAGGCACACTGTATGACAATCAAGAAAGGTTGAATAAATTAATTAACCTGTGGTAGATTGATTGCAAAAAATGGCACTAATTCTTCACAGCCTCCCTGTGTTTTTATACTTTGACTTGATAGATCCTGCCACCAAGAAATGCTGATTCTACCCTTGAATTTGGGTTGGCCTTCAGATGGATTCTGGCTCATAGAATGAGAGTACTCCATTATTCCAGTCCCCAGATTACTCCTCTCTCTTTTGGAACCTTATAATCAACGTGAGGACAGTCCTTTGCTGGGGGTGAGAAACCTTATGAAGGAGAATTGACCTCATTTTCCTAGCTGATGCACCAGATATGTAATGGAACACAACCAAGAATACCTAAGGCATTTGGAAAACCAGCAGCTCACCATGGATACATAAGTAAGCCTAGCTTAAGTAGCCGGCCAAACAATAGAACTACTCAATACAGAAATGTAAGAGTACAAATAAATGTTTTATTCTCTCGAGCCGGTAAGTTTTGGGATCACTTGTTATATGGCAGTAACTGATTGGTGGAAAAATTTCGTTACAATTCTTCCTGAGGGATTTTTAGAGAAAAAGACTCCCTGTTGGAAATCAGAAGTCCTCAATTTTAGTTTATTCTCTCTCCTGAGCTTGCTTATCTTGTATAAAATACTTCATTGTGCTTTAAAAGATCTGAGGTTCCTTTAAGTTCTAATATAATATATAGAATCTCTCCAAATGCTTTATTTTACCATCCCTCCTAATAAATAGAGACAAAAAGCTGTCTGTTTGATTATTTATTTATTTATTTATTGGAAGGTTGAGCATTTCCTGATTTTCCAAGAAATCTGTTTGTACATCAAGTATTGGAAATTCTAGAAAGTTGAACTGATGTGTTCTTACTCTTAAGCCATCACTAAAATATGATTTTAGAGTAAATCCTTATTGAGAGTTTTGTGTGATTTTTGTTTTCTTTTGTTTTGCCACTTTATTCTAAGAGTAGAATTCAAACAAACAAAATGTATTAAAATAAACTTCCTTTTTAATCAAGGATTCCTGGGTACTCTACTCCATCAACATCCAAAAGAGGAACACAAAACAGAGATTTAATAATGCAATCAAAGCACCACTTTTAAAAAGTACCACTTCAATATTCATCGGGTTTTTTGCCAGTTGGTTCTATTATTGGAGTAGAGATCACTATACCTCAGTAGTTCTCAATTCTGCAAAGTATAATGGATTCACATATTTGAAGGTATTTAACACACATTTGGGGTTTATATGGGGAATTCCATGTGATAGTGATGATTGTTTTGAGAGTGGGGGACAGTGATTTTTAATATATGGGATTTGAGACCTCTTTGAGGATGTGATGAAAACTAGGAACACATGATTTAGAAAATCACACATCCATACACATTCACATAGTGAGTTTTTTTTTTTTTTTTCATACCTTTGCCTTGTCAACAACTTGCAAACACTGTTCAGATTACTGGGGATTTTTCTACCTTGTTAATCTGTGCATCCACAGACACTAAAAATTCTTTTTTTTTTTAAAGAGAGAGAGACAGAATTTTTTTTTTTAATATTTTTTTTTTAATATTTATTTTTTTTTTTTTTAGTTTTCGGCAGACACAACATCTTTGTTTGTATGTGGTGCTAAGGATCGAACCCAGGCCGCACGCACACCAGGCGAGCGCGCTACTGCTTGAGCCACATCCCCAGCCCCAGACACTAAAAATTCACTTTCCATAGTTTCAACTCAGGCACAAACACATGGCTTAGGATTAAACCATTTAAGTGTGTATGTGTGAGACATCGACTTGGAAGAAAGTGACATTCAGAGGCGGGCACTGTCCAGATCCACTCTGACCAGATGGAGGTAGATACAGTGAGATTTCAGAGATGGCTGAGGGCAGAGGTTCTGGTACATTGTGCTTCTCAGCAGCTGGGTGAGGTGCCATGTCTGGTCAGGAGCATCAGGGTCTTCTCTGAACAGTATGCAGTATAATTTTGGAGTTGCTTCTAATTGTGTAGCTCCCAAGCCTGAGTCTCAGAGTGCTTTAGAGATGCTGTGAGTTACCCAGTGTCCTTCAATTACTATTTAAGCTCTGTAACAAAGAACTCTTGACAGATACCTAAAAAATAGACTTTTCATATTATTCCAAGATTTCATGAGAATTTCTATAGACCATACATGACTTATTTCTCTTAGAATACACAGGTACTATCACATTATAGATGGAGAGGTAAAATGTAATAAAAAATGGAGTCACTTAGAGCCTCTTGGGACTGAAGAATTAATGCTAAGCTGGGTATGCAGTCTTGGCTTGGCAGCTAACTACTTTGTCTGAATAGGATTGTCACCTATTAAATAGGTGTCATTTCCAAGTGTAAATCAAACAAGACAGCAGACAACAGCCTCTGCCTTATATCCTGGGACACCCCAAGCCATGTAAAAGAAGTCCCTCTTCCCAGAGATCACATGTTGTGAGCAAGCCTAGATCACATGAAGGAGCCACGTGAAATGCTCCAGTTCAGCCACACCGAAAACCTATATCAAGTGCCAGACACTGCCCAGGATAAGAGGTATCAACTAGGATTGTCCTGGGCCAAAATAATGCATGCTCATCCTTTTCAGTATCCACTCTAAGCTAAGCACTTGGGCTCCTTTTTACTTTTGTGGGTTTCCTTCAAATGAGTTGTGAGTCATTGAGCTAGTAAATGTTATGAACCTCATTGCTCCAAGGATAAGGCAAGTAATCATGAGACAACTGAATATGTGTAAAAGAATGTGGCAGGGACAGTAGCAAATGGAAAAGCACGTACTCAGTCCAGAGGGAACCAATACTTAGCTCCCATATTTATGATCAGAGATAAATACAGGCTTAGCATTTCCTGATAGTTTTTTTTTTCAAAATAAGTTAAAAATATGAAAATTTCAAGTTCCATTCAAAACTTTTAAGACTGTTTTATAAAAATAGTCTCTTTGGATGAGAGAATTTCAATTAGCTCTCAGGCCCAAATCAATTAATGCAAATAACTTGCATTATGAAAATGCCTTCCTTGTGTACCTGCTAATCCTGGCTCTCTGATAGACTCACTTTGGGTTAAGCTGTCATATTCTTTATAGGGAATCCCAATGTATTACCAGACACTCTGCTCTTGCATCAGAATTTCAGATTGAAGTTAATTAAAGGTCTCTTTCTATACTTTGTCTGAAAGAGTTTAAAATTATCATGTTTATTTACATAGATATCCACTAGGTGTGGAAAAAAGAAAAACATACAAATCATTAACTCCAGGTATTAGTCACTTGCTGTTGTAATAATGCTATGTAACAAACATCCAAGTAACATAACAATAAGCATTAGTAATGTCACAATCACAGGTCTGGAAATTGACAAATCTAGGCTGGGCTCAGCTAAGTGGCTTTCCTTTAGGCTGTGGGGTAGCTAAATGAGGAATTGAATTCAATTCTTCTCCCCTTGTATTTTTACTGAAACTTGGGGAGAAGAAGTTGCATCTACCCAACAGCAGTTCCTTGTAGGGCACATCTCAAGAGTGTAAGGAGCAAGCCTAACTTCTCAGAGTTCAATTAAGGCTTCTGCTCACCTTATATCTGCTAACAGTTCATTGGCTAAAGCAAGTCTCATGGCCAAACCCAAACTCAAAAAGACCAGGAAGTCAATTCCACCCATGATGTTAAGGAGAACAAATTGAATATTTATTGAAATTAATCCCAACTCTCATACCCAGCTGTCTTTTTTTTTAAGCTGTGTTTTTTTTCTAAATAATCCCCTACACAAACTCTCTCCCAGGCCTCACTGACTCCCTGTGGAGCTGCCGGGTTCTGGGACCTTACCACAAGTGGATTTTGGCCTGCTGTGAAGGAGACACGTGGTGAGTGGCAGCAGATGCTGAAGACTTGGAACTCTCAGGACAAGTGCTCTAAATTAGGAACAAAGCATTCCATGGGCTACGTCAAAACTTTAAAAATAAGCATTTGCTCCATACACAGCTAATGACCTTGCTGAAGACATTCAAAATGCCTCATTTAAGATGTTTAAGTAATTACTCAGGAGCAGTGACCATGAGGTTTTTCCATCCCATCTGTGCCCTGCCTCTGAGGCCTCTCTTTCCCCTGGTTGTCTTGGGTCCCTGTTCCCATGCAAACCGCTCTGCATGGAACACAATCCTTGGGCCAGTTCTGCAGTTGTGACAAGTGCAGTTGTACTTCCCAGACACATGAACAGATGGCAACTTAATGTAAAAAGTCTGTAAGTAAATGGTGCCTTTGAGTGACTTCTTTGCTTTATTTTCTCTGCTCTTTTAATGATTTCTAAGGAGAGAGAAAACAACCATTGTCACAGTGAGTATTTCTTTAAGGTTGAGTCAAAGCACAAAAGAGAACAAAGGACATCCTCTTGTGCCTTCCTACCACAAACTCTTATAAATTGTCCTTTTTTGAAAGAATCATGTGTCAAGGTAATCCTGTTGCCATTTCAAGCTTAAGTGGGGACAAACTCCACATATTACCTAATATTTTCTAGTAGATCCAAGAAAAACCTCTATGGAAAATGTGGAAAATAAGATATCAGTCAGAACTGGACTGACAGATCGGAATGGACCCAAAGATTCTTTGATTCTTTATTAACTGTGTAATTCACACATAATTGAACTGGGTAATGTCCATTCTTGGTACCTGGCCATATTCCAAAAAAATACAAGTCTCTCATCAAACAGAAAAACAAAAATAAATTAATTGAAATCTTCCAGGAAGACTCAAAGAAATGTCAAAAATAGGGACACTCATTTATTTGTTTGTTTTGTATAATGTGACAGACCTCTCATCCCTAACTTCTCAAAGTTCTCTAGACCATGGAAGCTGTTAACAAAATTGATTCCTTCCAATGTTTTTTTTTTTTTAATTGGTTTCTCCAAATTTATTTTTAAATGGGACATAAACAGATAAACAGGTTGTACCCTGGAAGGTACAGGATCAGTGACTGTTACACATCAGCAGAATGTGTGCCCTGGGTAAACTTGCTTCGGTTTTCACATATCAGAAGGGCATTGGCTTGTACATCAGGCGTAGAGTCACCCTGGCCAGGAATTGTATCCAAAGCTATGCTCAGTGGTTCAAAAACAGAACTGAGGCTAAAGACTTTAGTTCAAATCTCAGTCCCATGACTAGTTAGCTGTTTGAACTTGGACAAGTTACTTTGTTTTTATGAACCTATTTCCTATGATACAAGGATAAAATTCACTACTTCAAAGTGTTATTGCACAGAGTAAATGATGTAATGGAAAATATGGACACAAGTGGCGTACTCCATGAGTTTATTCCAATTCTGAAAAACAGTCAGGGTTGGAAAGGGCTTTGGTTACCTAGATAGGTGATTTTTTTTCAAATTAATTTTCTCATTTATATCCTATCCCTTAAAAATATATTAAGGCTTCCTGACTGTTGTGGACTAAATGTGTATCCCTGCTCCCAAATTCATAAGTGGATACTTTACTCCCCAGTGTGATGGTATTTGGAAGAAAGGCCTTACGGGGAGGTACATAGTCATGAGAGTATTGCCCTCATGATCAGACGAGGGCCCTTGCAAGAGGAGACACCAGAGAGATCATCACTCAGCCTTGCAAGAATACAAGAAGGTGGTCGTCTTTAAATCAGGAAGAGGGTCCTCACCAGAAACCAAGTCTGCTCTCATCTAGATCTTGGACTTCCAGCCTGCAGAGCTGTGAGAAATAAATGCTTGTTGTTTAACCCATCAGCCTATGGCGTGTGTGTGTGTGTGTGTGTGTGTGTGTGTGTGTGTGTGTATTTTTTAATCACAGCCTGAACGATTAAGATACAGTGACCTCATGCAGAGAGACTCAGCTGTGTCTTTGGGAAATGGTTATAATTTCTGCAGACAAGACACTGAGCATTGTAGATGTCCTTTCCATGTCTGGCAAGGCCAATTATCTTAAAAGATGACATAATATGAATTGGACTGCCCTGGATCACCTGCTTCCAGGAAAAAGGGCAAATCCCCAGGAACCAGGTACCTGCTCTTGGGGACACATCTTTCACCCCGACTCCCATTCATAGATTTACCATGTTGGTAGGTTTTATAAACTTAATTGAGCCTACTTTCACTGACTATCTAAACAGTTTCTGAAATGTCTGGTCCCCTAAGAGAATTTGCCAAGCTATCTAGAGCTCAAATTAGACCATCACTTATTGAACTTGGTGTCAGATCTAAAACATCTTGAGGACTGCTGCATTGGGCTTGCATGGTCTGTGGCACCCATCGGGGGAGCAGTGGAGGATGAAATTAAGACCCGAGTTATGACACCAGACTACAGCTCCATAGAAGAGATGTCTTCTTTATAACTCAACTGCTGGAGGAAATATTTTGTTGGACTGTATTGTGTAATTTTAAAACTGTATTGTGCAATTTTAAAAAGATGCCAGCAGCTTTTATGGGGAGTTTGATAAATCTTCCAGTTATTGATCTGAGAAAATTGGAGAGCTTTGAAAATTGATAACTATTAGAACTTTTTAGAACAAGATCTATACTTGGTTGACTTTAAGGCTTTTCATAGACACTATTGCCTACCCAGGAGAAAAAAAATTAGTTATTGTTCACAATGCCAATTTACACATAGTGAAAAGAACCTCTGAAAAAGAGAAATATGTGCTATTTTTAAAACAATAAAGTTCATTTTTACAGGAAATTCAATCTGGCAGGTTGTCAATATTTTTTTTTGTTTTATTCACTGAAAGTTATTAAAGAGTTCTGATTTCTTCTCACTATTAGACTTTCCCCTTTATTAAGACAGCAGCCATAATGTATTGAAGTCATATGGTCACCAGGGCAGGAACTGTTTCTCATTTTGGATTTGCATTATTGACCGTTTGTAATGTGTTTGTAAACTGAAATGTCTTCTCATGCCTAATAATAAATAAAGTCTCTTCTCTTAATTTGAAAAGGGAATTCAGTGAAGCTATCTGTTATCAAACTTGCCACATGTTGCTTAGAAACATACTATAGTGATATATGCATACCCATGTTTATAGCAGCACAATTCATAATAGCCAAATTATGGACTCAGCCTAGATGCCCATCAGTGGATGAATGGATAAATAAAATGTGGTGTATATACACCATAGAATTTTACTCAGCTGTAAAGAAGAATGGAATTATGTCATTTTCAGGAAAATGGATGGAACTTGATAGCATTATTATTATTATTATTATTATTATTATTTTGCAGAAGTACCGGGGATTGAACTCAAGGGCACTCGACCACTGAGCCACATCCTTAGCCCTATTTTTTTTTTTTATTGTGGGTTGTTCAAAACATTACAAATTTCTTGACATATCATATTCCACACTTTGATTCAAGTGGGTTATGACCTCCCACCTTCACCCCATACACAGATTGCAGAATCACATCAGTTACACATCCATTGATTTACAAATTGCCATACTAGCGTCTGTTGTGCTCCACTGCCTTTCCCATCCTCCACCCTCCCCCCTCCCCACCTCTCCCCTCCCCTCCCCTCCTCTCTCTCTACCTCCTCCACTGTATAACCCTGAGGGTCTCCTTCCATTACCATGCAATTATCCTTCTCTCTCCCTTTCCCTCCCACCTCTCATCCCTGTTAAATGTTAATCTTCTTCTCCTGTTCTTCCTCCCTATACTGTTCTTAGTTACTCTCCTTATATCAAAGAAGACATTTGGCATTTGTTTTTTAGGGATTGGCTAGCTTCACTTAGCATAATCTGCTATAATGCCATCCATTTCCCTGTAAATTCTATGATTTTGTCATTTTTTAATGCAGAGTAATACTCCATTGTGTATAAATGCCACATTTTTTTTATCCATTCGTCTATTGAAGGGCATCTAGGTTGGTTCCAGTCTTGCTATTGTGAACTGTGCTGCTGCGAACATCGATGTAGCAGTGTCCCTGTAGCATGCTTTTTTTAGGTCTTTAGGGAATAGACCAAGAAGGGGAATAGCTGGGTCAAATGGTGGCTCCATTCCCAGCTTTCCAAGAAATCTCCATACTGCTTTCCAAATTGGCTGCACCAATCTGCAGTCCCACCAGCAATGTACAAGTGTACCCTTTTCCCCACATCCTCGCCAGCACTTGTTGTTGTTTGACTTCCTAATGGCTGCCAATCTTACTGGAGTGAGATGGTATCTTAGGTTTTGATTTGCATTTCTCTGACAGCTAGAGATGTTGAGCATTTTTTCATGTACTTGTTGATTGACTGTATGTCCTCCTCTGAGAAGTGTCTGTTCAGGTCCTTGGCCCATTTGTTGATTGGGTTGTTTGTTTTCTTATTGTCTAATTTTTTGAGTTCTTTGTATACTCTGGATATTAGGGCTCTATCTGAAGTGTGAGGAGTAAAGATTTGTTCCCAGGGTGTAGGCTCCCTATTTACCTCTCTTATTGTTTCTTTTGCTGAGAAAAAACTTTTTAGTTTGAGTAAGTCCCATTTGTTGATTCTAGTTATTAACTTTTGTGCTATGGGTGTCCTATTGAGGAATTTGGAGCCCGACCCCACCGACTGTAGATCGTAGCCAACTTTTTCTTCTATCAGACGGCGTGTCTCTGATTTGATATCAAGCTCCTTGATCCATTTTGAATTCACTTTTGTGCATGGCGAGAGAAAGGGATTCAGTTTCATTTTGTTGCATATGGATTTCCAGTTTTCCCAGCACCATTTGTTGAAGATGCTATCCTTCCTCCATTGCATGCTTTTAGCCCCTTTATCAAATATAAGATAGTTGTAGTTTTGTGGATTGGTTTCTGTGTCCTCTATTCTGTACCATTGGTCCACCCGCCTGTTTTGGTACCAGTACCATGCTGTTTTTGTTACTATTGCTCTGTAGTATAGTTTGAAGTCTGGTATCGCTATACCGCCTGATTCACATTTCCTGCTTAGCATTGTTTTTGCTATTCTGGGTCTTTTATTTTTCCATATGAATTTCATGATTGCTTTCTCTATTTCTACAAGAAATGCCGTTGGGATTTTGATTGGCATTGCATTAAACCTATAGAGAACTTTTGGTAATATCGCCATTTTGATGATGTTAGTTCTGCCTATCCATGAACAGGGTATATTTTTCCATCTTCTAAGATCTTCTTCTATTTCTCTCTTTAGGGTTCTGTAGTTTTCATTGTATAAGTCTTTCACCTCTTTTGTTAGGTTGATTCCCAAGTATTTTATTTTTTTTGAAGATATTTTGAATGGAGTGGTTGTCCTCATTTCCATTTCAGAGGATTTGTCGCTGATATACAGGAATGCCTTTGATTTATGCGTGTTGATTTTATATCCTGCCACTTTGCTGAATTCATTTATTAGCTCTAATAGTTTCTTTGTAGAGCCTTTTGGGTCTGCTAGGTATAGAATCATATCATCTGCAAATAGTGATAATTTAAGTTCTTCTTTTCCTATTTTTATGCCTTTAATTTCTTTCGTCTGTCTAATTGCTCTGGCCAGTGTTTCGAGAACTATGTTGAACAGAAGTGGAGAGAGAGGGCATCCCTGTCTAGTTCCAGATTTTAGAGGGAATGCCTTCAGTTTTTCTCCATTCAGAATGATGCTAGCCTGAGGCTTAGCATAGATTGCTTTTACAATATTGAGGTATGTTCCTGTTATCCCTAGTTTTTCTAGAGTTTTGAACATAAAGGGATGCTGTACTTTGTCAAATGCTTTTTCCGCATCTATCGAGATGATCATATGGTTCTTATTTTTAAGTCTATTGATGTGGTGAATAACATTTATTGATTTCCGTATATTGAACCAGCCTTGCATCCCAGGGATGAATCCTACTTGATCATGGTGTACAATTTTTTTGATATGTTTTTGTATCCGATTCGCCAGAATTTTATTGAGGATTTTTGCATCTAGGTTCATTAGAGATATTGGTCTGTAGTTTTCTTTCTTTGAAGTGTCTTTGTCTGGTTTAGGTATCAGGGTGATGTTGGCCTCATAGAATGAATTTGGAAGTTCTCCCTCCTTTTCTATTTCCTGAAGTAGCTTGAAAAGTATTGGTATTAGTTCTTCTTTAAAGGTTTTGTAAAATTCTGCTGTATACCCATCTGGACCTGGGCTTTTCTTAGTTGGTAGTCTTTTTATGGTTTCTTCTATTTCCTCAATTGATATTGGTCTGTTTAGGTTTTCTATATCCTCCTGACTCAATCTGGGCAGATCATATGACTTAAGAAATTTATCTATGCCTTCACTATCTTCTAATTTGTTGGAGTATAAGGATTCAAAATAGTTTTTGATTATCTTCTGTATTTCTGAAGTGTCTGTTGTGATATTGCCTTTTTCATCCCGTATGCTAGTAATTTGAGTTCCCTCTCTTCTTCTCTTCGCTAGCATGGCTAAGGGTCTGTCGATTTTGTTTATTTTTTCAAAGAACCAACTTTTAGTTTTGTCAATTTTTTCAATTGTTTCGATTTCATTAATTTCAGCTCTGATTTTAATTATTTCTTGCCTTCTACTTCTTTTGCTGTTGTTTTGCTCTTCTTTTTCAAGGATTTTGAGATGAAGTATGAGATCATTTATTTGTTGGTTTTTTCTTTTTTTAAGGAATGAACTCCAAGCAATGAATTTTCCTCTTAGAACTGCTTTCAATGTGTCCCATAGATTCCGATATGTTGTGTCTGTGTTTTCATTTATCTCTAAGAATTTTTTAATTTCCTTCTTGATGTCTTCTATAACCCATTGATCATTCAGTAACCTATTGTTCATTCTCCAAGTGATGTATGCTTTTTCCTTCCTTCTTTTATCGTTGACTTTCAGTTTCATTCCATTATGATCAGATAAGATGCATGGTATTATCTCTACTCCTTTATATTGTCTAAGAGTTGCCCTGTGACATAATATATGATCCATTTTTGAGAAGGATCCATGTGCTGCTGAGAAAAAAGTGTAACTGCTTGATGTTGGGTGGTATATTCTATATATGTCAATTAGGTCTAGGTTATTAATAGTGTTATTGAGTTCTATAGTTTCCTTATTCAACTTTTGTTTGGAAGATCTGTCCAGTGGCGAGAGAGGTGTGTTGAAGTCTCCCATGATTATGGTATGGTGGTCTATTAGACTCTTGAACTTGAGAAGAGTTTGTTTGACGAACATAGCTGCACCATTGTTTGGGGCATAAATATTTATGATTGTTATGTCTTGTTGGTGTATGGTTCCCTTAAGCAGTATGTAGTGTCCCTCTTTATCTCTTTTGATTAACTTTGGCTTGAAATCTATTTTATTTGATATGAGTATGGACACTCCTGCTTGTTTCCGAAGTCCATATGAGTGATATGATTTTTCCCAACCTTTCACCTTCAGCCTATGTATGTCTTTTCCTATCAAATGCGTCTCCTGTAGGCAGCATATTGTTGGGTCTTGTTTTGTGATCCATTCTACTAGCCTGTGTCTCTTAATTGGTGAGTTTAAGCCATTAACATTTAGGGTTATTATTGAGATATGGGTTGTTCTTCCAGCCATATTTGTTTATTTCTGTTACTAAACATGGTTTGTTTTCCTCTTTGATTATTCCCCCCCCTTTACTGTCCTACCTCCCACTGTTGGTTTTCATTGTTATTTTCCATTTCCTCTTCCTGTAATGCTTTGGCGAGGATGTTTTGAAGAGATGGTTTTCTAGCTGCGAATTCTTTAACCTTTTGTTTATCGTGGAAGGTTTTAATTTCATCCTCCATCCTGAAGCTTAATTTCGCTGGATACACAATTCTTGGTTGGAACCCATTTTCTTTCAGTGTTTGAAATATGTTATTCCAGGATCTTCTAGCTTTCAGAGTCTCTGTTGAAAGATCAGCTGTTATCCTGATTGGCTTACCCCTAAATGTAATCTGCTTCCTTTCTCTTGTAGCTTTTAAAATTCTCTCCTTATTCTGTATGTTGGGCATCTTCATTATAATGTGTCTAGGTGTGGATCTCTTATGATTTTGCACATTCGGCGTCCTGTAGGCTTCTAGGATTTGGGATTCTGTCTCATTCTTCAAGTCTGGGAAGTTTTCTTGTATTATTTCATTGAATAGACTTCTCATTCCTTTGGTTTGGAGCTCTGTACCTTCCTGTATCCCAATGACTCTTAAGTTTGGTCTCTTAATGTTATCCCATATTTCTTGGATGTTCTGCTCATGGTTTCTTAACAGTCTTGCTGAGCTGTCTATGTTCTTTTCCAGTTGAAATACTTTGTCTTCATTGTCTGATGTTCTATCTTCTAAGTGTTCTACTCTGCTGGTAGTATTCTCCATTGAGTTTTTAAGTTGGTTTATTGCTTCCTGCATTTCTAGGATTTCTGTTTGTTTGTTTTTGATAACCTCTATCTCCCTGTATAGTTGATCCTTTGCTTCCTGGATTTGTTTGCGTAATTCGTTGTCGAAGTGATCTTTCATTGTCTGATTTTGCTGTTTAATGTCTTCCTTGATACTCCAGATCATCTGAAGCATGTATATCCTGAATTCTTTATCTGACATTCCATCTGCTGCAGCTGTTACCTCTTCTAAAGTTGCGTTGACCTGCATTGCTTGTGGTCCTTTCTTTCCTTGTCTTTTCATACTGCTTGCGTATCTTTCCTGCAGGTGCGGGCGGCGGCTCTGCTCTCTCCTTATTCCAATTGGGGTGTCGTGGCTACCACGCCGGCAGGTCACTGGGCCTGTTCTGGGAGCTGGCGGTGGCTCTGTTCTGCCCCTACTCCAATTGGGGTGATGAGTGTACCACGCCGGCAGGCTCCTGGGCCTGATCCGCCGGTCTGTTGTAGGTCTGCCTACCTTGGAGGCGCGGGCGGCGCCTGCCCTGCCCCTCGTACCCCGCCTGCGGACCCCTGGGCCTGATCTGCAGGTTGATCACTGGTCTGCTCACCCTGCGGGCACGGGTGGCGGTTCCGCTCCGCCCCCACACCAATTGGGGTCACGTGACCACCACACCGGCAGGGCCTGATCCGGGCGTGGGAGAAGGATCTGCTCTGCCCCTACTCCAGTTGGGGTGACGTGTGTACCACACTGGCAGGCCACTGGGCCTGACCCGCCAGGCTGTCACAGGTCTGTTTACCTTGCACACTCTTTCGTCACAGCGCGTACGCGGCTCTGCCCTGCCCCTCCTACCACGCCCATGTACCACTGGGTCGCGGGTCTGCCCACCTTGCAGTTGCGGGTGGCGGCTCCGCTCCGCCCCCTCTCCAATTGGGGTCACGCAGTCACCACGCTGGCGAGCCGCTGGGCCTGCTCCGGGCGCTGGCGGCGGCCCGGCTCCTTCCCTCTGGCTCGATGACAAATTGAGGAGACTCGGGTGACTGTGCCTCACCCCCCCTACCAGGAGACCAACTGCTTATGTCACCACTGGTATTGATGAAGTTCCCTCCTCCACCGCTTTCTGCAGACATCAGATCTCTGCCATGTTGGTATCCTATGCGAATGGCAGCATTTCTTTCCCCTTGCCGGGCAACCAAAGCACCGGGTTAGTCCTGACCGGCCCTCAGCAGGACCCGGACCGAGAAGCAGTTTCCGCAGGCTCCTAGCCCCGGGCCAGGGAAGTTCCGGGAGCCGGAACTCGGCCGCTCCGTGCTCGGTGTAAGCTCCTATAAATGTAAGCTCCAAGAAGCAGTCCCCGCGGGCTCAGTTCCGGGAGCCGTAATTCGGCTGCTTAGTGCTTGTTGTATGCCCTGGTAGGAGCAGGGTCCAAGAAGCAGCCTCCTCAGGCTCAGCAGCCCTGGGCCAGGGCGGTTCCGGGAGCCGGAACTCGGCCGCCCCGCGCTCGGTATTCACTCCGATAAGATCAGGTTCTAAGAAGCACCCAGGCGCTGAGCCCTAGCAATCTGTCTGCAAGCCGCAGGCGAATTGCAGCCTGAAATTACCTGTTCTATGGCTGAATGAGCTGCGGTCAGTCGAAAACAGGGGTGGTGACGTCAGTTTACCAACATGGTGGCTGCTGGCCTCCTCTGTGGTCTGACCGGTGTGGAGAACCGAGATGGACCGCTTCCTTCCCCCGTCTCGAACCCAGAATTCAGCCCTGAGTACGGTGCTTGCGCGGCTGGCAGAAACTGCAGCGCTGTAACCCTGCGTCTCTATCCCAGCGCACGCTGCAGATTCTAGCCGCGGGGCGATTTGCTGAATAAGCAGTGTTACCCTCCGTGCGACAAACCTCTCGCGTTTGAGTCCCCGTAGCTGATCCTCGTGCGATGGAAATCCTTCCTCCAGGTTCCGGAGCACCCCACTATTGCTGGAAATTCCTAACAAGATATCCTTTAGCCGTCCTGACTTGTCATACTCCCACACAGTGAAGCAGCACACGGGGGCAATGCACTCCCCTCGCCGCCATCTTCAAAAAAAAGCCTTAGCCCTATTTTGTAGTTTATTAGAGACAGAGTTCTCATTGAGTTGTGTGTACCACTTTGCCCGGCTGATAGCATTATGGTAAGTGATAAAAGAAAACTCAGAAGGTTGAGAATTATATTGTATCCTCTCATATGTGAAAGTTAGAGAGGAAAAGGAAAAGAAGAGTAGGGGGATCTCATGAAAATTGAAGCAGATCAGTAGAATAGAGGAAAAGCAGAGGGAGAAAAAAAAGGAAAATACTTGGGAATTATATTGGTCAAATGGTACTGTTATGTGCATTTACAATCCTGCCAATTGTATAATTTTAGTGTACCAATAAAAATACAGAAAAAATAAATTACTCAGAAAAAGAAATATATTTTTGTTTCTTGTGTTAGATTCTGAATCCCCATACACTATGCCAGTGTAAGGACATTATCTTATTTCTTTTCCAATACCTCGTGATACAATAGGCATTCAATGAATACTGTTAATTTAATGAATGAGTCAACAAGAGTTGAGTCCCTACTTCTGTGCCTTTATTTTCAAACTGCAATGTGAAAGTTATTCTTCATTAGTGTAACAGGAAAGTTTTCTCAAATTTGGATTCTTATATAATATAATAAGGTACAGTATATTTAATAAACTATATAATACATATATATGCCACAATACAGGGTTATTATGTTATTATATAATAATAAGAAAGAACACATTCTTGCTAGATAAAAATGTATGTATATTTTGTATGTATTTTACTCTCTGTATATTATGTATTTAATCACAAATTTACACATGCAAAAAGACATTCTGATGCTTTACCAGAATCCATAATAAATAAATATCCTTGTTTAGCCACTGTTAGAATTAGGAAGGAAACAAAATTTGTCACCACTTCTTATTGATGAATCAGAAGTTTCCAAGTATCATTTCTCTTATTCAGATAAATGTAACCTGGTAAATACACACTTTCTGATGCAATAGAGACATTTTTCTAGACCATTTCTTCTCCAAGTATGTTCCATGAACATCACCTTGGGGCTTATTAGAAAGTGTAGAATGTTGTACCTACCCCAGACCTACCAAATCAGAATCTGCTTTGTAACAAGATTCTGGATTATAAAACAGGTTAAACCAAGTTCACAGGCCTCAGGGATGAACTGCTGAACTATACCTGGAGAGGTAACCAATGCCTATGCAAGGAAGTCCACACCAGCCCTTCTAAGCCCTTTCTCCTTGGATTCATAATAGGTGGGAGGTCAGCTATTCCTAACCCACACCATACTCTCAGAACTGTTGACTGGGGCAAAGTAAGTACTTTGAATAGAATGAATTAAAAAAAAATTGACCTTCATGAATTTGTGCAACTATTACATCCTCACCTTTGTTTTGCACGCCTTGTTAGCCTGGGTTCTCCTTCCTAGAATGAAGAAACTATTTAGTTTACACTCAACCTTGCACAGGGTACTATGCACATGTAGATTTTAGTGTTTTCTAGAGATGATGAAGATAATGCTAATGACTGTGATGGTAATGATATGCTGAGAGCACTTCAAATGCCTCTGCCTAATCATTCTCACTAATCTGCTCAGAATTCTAAGTAACCAGTGATTTTCTAAGCAGGATCTACGGAGCCCTAGATCTTAGGAACAACGCAGAGGCAGGACCCAGGCTCTGAGTGGCATGGCAGACAGAAAGGAAATGAGGTTATGATCCAGAAGACAGGCGACATAAACCTGAGCTTGTTTTGATCTGCTTCCATGGAAGACTAAACAAACATTACTTTCTAACATTAAATTTCTTTGAACATAAGAGTCTCCTATTTAAAGACGCTAGATTGCTAATGTAGTCCTACAATTAGAGACACGGAATACTTAGTATTAAGATATTGGGGAAAGGAAACATTTAAGAGAATGATAAGCTTTTGGCTTGAAGCATATTTTGAAGTCCATAGAGGAATACAGAATCTGGATATTTCAGATTCAGGCCTTGTTTTAACAATACCATAAGATGTTATCATGACAGAAATATCAATACTGGTAATATTTAAAAATTAAAGGCCTGAATTCTTTGAAAGAACCAGGAACACACAATCAAATATATCATAAGAGAGTATCTTTGTATAAATATATTCTAGGCAGGGTGATTTAAAAAATAAATCCTTGGAATGTGCTTCAGTCAGTTTCATCTGGAAGATAGGGATGTGTCAGATGCTCTCTAATAACCTGGTCCATTACGGCAATTTTACAATTCTGAGTTACATTTTTATTTCTGAGGTAGAAAGTCGTTTTGTTTCAGAATTACAAAGCTGACAAGTTAAATTGCATTAAAAACAAATCTAAATTTCCAATGTTCCCATTGTTCATTCTTTTTGCCCTTACTTATGATCTTGTCAATCCTTAGAAACAAACTGAAATAAAAAGAAACAGGAATTAGATTCACTTTTGAAGTATTCCTAAGAGACTGTGTGTGGCAGATTATATTTTTCAAAGATGGTCAGCAAATTTCTTTCTGTATGCTCTTCTTCTCCATCTTCTTTGCATTACGAGGGCCTGGTGCATGCCATATGAGCACTGTATCACTGAACTACTTTTCCAGACCTATTTTTAAAAATTTTATTTTGAGATGGGGTCCCACTATATTGCTCAGGCTGGCCTTGGACTCAAGATCTTCCTGTCTCAGCCGCCAGATTAGCTGAGATTTTTCAAGACCAAGACAGAAAGAACAGCATTCATTTCTGTCCTGTTTTCTGGGGACATTTGCTCTTGGAACCTGGCTGCCATGGTATGAGAAAGTCCACACTATACAATGTTACAGCTGACAACAAACCCATGTGAGCTCCTGAACAGCAGCCAGCATCTACCATCATATACATGCCTGCAGAAGACTTCTCTCCAGTTCAGCCATAGCCTGACTGCAAACTATACAGGAGGAAAAATATCATTTCTTTCTAAGCATTATAGGTTCATTGACTGAGTCACTGTAATGAAAGACAGACTGAACAGAGAAAATGACATAAAATCATTTAATGTAAGATTTACATGATACTGAAGTCTTTATTAGGAAAAAAAAACAGAGGAAGTAGATAAACTTGAGTGCATTTATAATAGGTTTGGTGAAGAATGCAAAGTCCTGGTGAAATATGATAGACTAGAAAGAAGAGTCTGAGCTAAGGATAATAAACTGGGGCAAATTTCACAGGACTTATTTGTTCAGATTTATCTTTGTATCCCCTCTCTTGGAGATAAGATGTTCCTTTCCTCCAGGTCATAAGATCCTAGGAGAGGTACAATGAGACCTCATGAGATTCCGTTCACAGAAGAAGGATGGAGGAAGTTCAGAGTTGCATGCCTGCATGTAGTTTCTCAAATTTTTTCAGAATTAAAAATATTCCATATGAAAAGTCACAACATGTTGAGGTAGCAGATTCTGACCTCCCTTAAATCCTTTGAAATCTTTCCATCCTGAGCCCAATTGACCCTCAGAACCATGAAACATAATAAAAAAATGCTTATGGTGATTTTAAGTCACTAATTTTGTGGTGATTTATTATATAGGCAACAGATAAAATATTCAGCATCCTGTGATAATAAGGCAGAATACCTGTGATCCTGAGAGGTCAACTAAATGTTCTGCCCTGAACAATTAATTCTTCATTAGAAGTGGATGTTATTAATTTTAGGCCATTATAGTAATAGCCTTCAGTTCCTAAGAGGGCTATTGGACTTAGTTGGTAAACTACACACATTATTTGACCCTCAAAACTAGCTCCTTTTTTTCCCCCAATTTTTCTATTGCTATTAGTAACTCCAATTTTCCAGGCACATTGGGTTCATCTCTGACTAATTTCTCCAATTTATCATATCTTACCATTTAATTTCAAGGTATTCAGATACTCTATATTTGCAATATCTTTTGAATTACCACAATGTTTCTCCAATTTTCAGCTTCTTAGCCTCCTTTCTGCATATCCCTACTCCAATACTCTACTAAAAACAAAAATAAAAACAAACAAAAAAATAGCCTTCTCAAAAATTACATTTTCATTTCATTCTATTGCATCAAAATCTTCCCAAAAATATTCCCATCACTTAAACTAGAGTGGCAACTAATGCTAATAGGAGCTAATCAGTTTGTTTCAATGAGTAAGTTAGGTCAGGTATAAGACAATAGAGAGTAGTGGACATTGTGAAAAATTAGATTATGAGATTCTCATTCAAGACAAGTAGATCCACCCAGGTCACAATTGTTGTTGTACAAAAATGTGGGCCTAGAACTTCTAAACTGTATGATTTATTTTTTTTCAAAGGAAGATTTTGTTCTCCATCTCTATGGAAATTACTGGTTTTCAATGTTGGCCTCTGAGTCAGATTATTTTTGCTGTGTAATAAACTATTTCAAAACTAAGTAGCTTAAAGCAACAATCCTTTGCTTTGTTGATGATTCTGCAGATCAACAATTCGGGCTGAATAGTTTTTCAGATCTTAGCTCACTGTTAGATCTGTGGTCTTCCATGAAGTTGGACTGAGATGAGGGGCAGATGCTCTAGGAGTTGGCTTTGATGGCTCATTTTCGCTCCACATTTCTCTCATTCTACAGCAGGTCAGCCTGGATTTTTCAAGTAGTGGAGGTGGGGTTCCAAAAGGACATGGAGGCTGAGTGCAGTGGCACATGCCTATAATCCCAGCGACTACAAAGTTAAGGCAGAATGATCACAAGTTTGAGGCCAGCCTGGGCAATTTAGCTAAGCCCTGTCTCAAAAATAAATTTTAAAAAGGGCTATGGATGTAGCTCAGTGATAGAATGTCCCTGGGTTCAACCCCCAGTACAGCAAAACAAATAACATGGAGAAATGCTAGACCTTTTGAAGCCTAAGCTTGAAACTGGCACACCATTATTTCCTTTGCATTGGATTGTGCAAAATAAATCACAGGGCTAGCTCTGATTGAAGGAGTGTGGAAACTGACAACATCTATTGATGGGAGAAAGTAAAAAATTACATTGTGGAAAGAATGCATATAGTAAGGAAAATGGATTAGGAGCATTATGCCATAATGACTTTTTTTTTTTAATTTAAAAATGTTTGTGGTAAAAAATGCTTTGGGTCAAAATTATATATCTCCATTTGACACTTGTACTTTCCTCTTCTGCTCACTCAAAGAGCTTTACTTTCTTAGTATTCCTCCCCTCTCCTTTTGTTATTTATTAATCCATCAGCTCCATGCACAATTCCATGCAGATCTTGCATTTGTCTGGCTCATTTCCATATCTGAACATGATCATGGGTGATTTTGATCACCCATCAGGAATGGCTTTTGTTACCTCTTCTGAACTTCATGTTCTCCTTTTCTCAAAAGTATCCTTAAATTTCTACAGTTCCATGAAGTACTTTTAAGCAAATATACTTTTAAGCAAACCATACTTAACTTTGCAATGCTCATTACATTAGCATTTCTTTTTTACACTTTACACTTTGATTGACACTATTTCATACAGTTCTCTAACGTTTTCATTTGTGAATGCTTTCCGTTTTCACCAAAATTTAAGTTTCTGGGGGTAAAGAAACATTATGCAATTTTCTTGTATAGTATTCACAAGTCAGGTTGTGAATTGTCAGTTAACTATTGTTACATAACAAACAATCCCACAACAATGACTTAACAATAAACATATATTTAGCTCACAGTTCTGTGGGCTGGCAATTTAGGCTAGACTTAGCTGGATGATTCTTTTGTCTTGGCTAGGCTCCCTTACATGAGTTGGCTTACTGATCTTACTAAACTCTTTCATAGGACTTTAGCTGGGATGAGGGAAAAGACTTTTCTACCCTCTCTCTATATGATGTTTCCTTCGTCAGTGAGCTTGCCTGGGCTTGCTCACATTGCAACTGGGAAGAGTGGCAGAAGAAGGGGTGAAAGCTCACAAGGTTTCTGAGTCCAGGTTCAGAACTGGCACACTGCTACTTCTTTGAATTCTGTTGATTAAAGAAAATCATAAGCCACCCAAATTTAAGGAGTAAGGATACAGACACTATCTTAAGAGTAGGAGCTATAATGTCACGTTGCAAAGGGGCTTGGATATAGACAGGAGAATAGTTGCAGGCTTTTTTTTTTTTTTTTTTTTTTACAAATAATCTACCAAACAACACTGGCCTGGCTCCTAAGAATTCTTCAAGGAACCTCATATGTTTATCTTTCTCCTTTCAAGGAATTGCTTCTTCCTTAATTTAAGCTATTGCATTAGTATAGGATTTGTATCTTCTTCAAAATAATGGGGTACAGATTGGGCTCCTGTTCTAAATGCATCAATGCCAGTAATTTATCTACCATTTTTCTTCCTAATTCCTCCAACAATAATAACCTCAAAGTCTGATTCACAGATGGGTACACAACACAAGCTATTCTAATAAGAATATTCTGTAGGGTGCTCATCATTTGAACTGATCATAAAGTGCTACTTCCTTCCTTCTTCATTCTTAGATTAAGAGCCCAGCTCTGCCATAGCCCATGGGCTCAGTCATGTGAAGAAGTCTACCTAGAGTAGGAAACAATTAAGCTAAAATTCAGAGGAAAGAGATAAAAGACAGAGGAATCCAGACTGCGTTCAGGTTCCTGCTTTGGCTTCCTTCCTACCCCTTAGTTTATACCTTAGTTGTAAATCTCTCTGTTTTGCCTTATGCCAGTTCCAATTGACGTTCTATTGTTTGTAAGTGAGGGTTCCAACAAATACATTAAGAATATCCTTTAGAATTCAGCACAGTGCTAGATCTGCAATGGGTTATTTAATAAATGCATTGTTAAATTCAAATAAAAAATACCATAATGCAATACTATATAGCCCCCCCCCAAAAAGACTAAATTTTAAAAAGACAAATAATACCAAAGATGTAGGGCAACTGGGACTCTCTTGCCATGCTAGTGATGATAAAAAATAACAAAATCATTTCAGAAACTTTTTCGCAGTATCTAGTAAAGCTGAATATGCATGAATGCCCTAAGATCCAGCAATTTCAACTTTAGGCATATACACATTAGAAATAGAAATATATGTTCAATAAAAAACATATATAAGGAAAGTATTTGAAGCAGCTCCACTATAGACACTACCTATTTTTTATCAACAAGATAGATAAATTATAGTATACTCATGTGATGAAATATTACACAGTTGTCCCTCTGTATCTACAGGTTCAACCTCCATGAACTGAAAAATTTTGAAAAAAAGAAATTGAACTTCTGCTGATTATATACAGACTTTTTCTTGCCATTTTCCCCTAAACAATAAAGGATAACAACTATTTACACAGCATTTGCATTGTACTTGTTATTGTAAGTAACCTGGAAATGATTTAAACTATATGGGAGAACATGTGTATGCTGTATGCAAATAGTAACCTGTTTGTATAAAGGCTCTGAGCATGGATGGATTTTGTATCATCAGGAAGTCCTGGAACAAATCTCCCATGGGATACAAAGGACAACTGTACAGCATCCAGACTGAAGACACTAAAGTTGATATAACAAAAACAGATAAATCTCACAAACATAATGTTGACCAAAAGAAGTCAAATACAAAGGAGGACCTACTGTATGATTTTATTTGCAAAGGAAAAGGAGGGGTGAAACTAATTTTCACTGCTAGAAATCAGGGTAGCCATTATCTTTTGTTGGGGAGTTGTTATTAAAAGGTACACTAGTGTAGAGGCAGGGGTCATCTGCACTGGCCTCAAGGTCAAGTGAGCTTGTGATTTGTGCAGCTTTACTAATGTAGGCTTAATACTACTAAGACAGTTATTTAAAGAAATTGAGGCAGAAATGGTCTTGTGGTTCTTTGGACACCTGCATGCTGGCCAGGTGTGTCCTCTCTGCAATGCTGTGCCTGATGCATCCTTTCTGGGTAGAGAAGGGGAGAGGAGGTGACAACTGTAAGAAGCACAGTTATTCCCATAAAGGAGCAAAGCCATCAAGAGAAAACACTTCTGTGACAAGGGGAAAACATGTTCCCCGACTTTCTCCATCTGTCACACCATATGCAGTAGCATTTATCAACACCCAATTTGCTGTATGCAGTTAAGGACATTTCTTTCATGTAGGAGAATAACGTGTCCTAATTAGATCTTAAGATTAAAGTTTTTTGCATCTTTCTGCTCTGTGAGTCAAGACATTATCATCTCACGCAGCCTTAACAGAACAGAAATGAATCGAAACTTATAAAAAAAAAAAACACCAGGATTTCTACACACAAAATCTTAAATTCCAACAATCCCATCAAAGTCCACCATCTTCTACTTTGATTTTTATCTTCCAATGTTTGTTCATTTCTAGTTCATTTATTTCTTGATTCCACAGGACATTCTGCTTTGTATAAGCACCCATTAAGTGAGGTTATTCCCCTAAACCATCCACAGGGATCTATCAGTTCCAATTAGTCCAATCATTAACTTTTATTTCTCTGCTCATTTGATCTTCAATCACTTTTTCCCAGAAAAAGAAAAAAAAAAAACCCTCACCCCTACCATTCCAACTGTTTTAATCTTGGTAGTTAGTTTATGGAGAGCTCATGGTTAAAAGAAAAATTAGATATTTTATTAATATAAATTGATGCTGTCCAATCAATGCCATGAGTTCTTCCTGGGCTAGAAAATCTCTTTCAAGTCCATAGTCAGTCTCCCTCCAATTCCCTCAAGAGCAATTCCAAATTTCTACCTAGTTTCTCATTTCAGCAACCTCCTAGCATTTCCTGCTTTCATAAGAAAATTCATCTGGTGAGATCTCCCATGCTTCATGGATATGCAACCTGTCTAATCATACAAGACCCCACACTTGTCCCAACTTGATTTAATGCTCCTCCACTGTCACTCCCTTAAAATTCGGAATAATTGTGACCAACAGGGCCCTGCAAATCACATAGCTGGGGCTGCCTCTTGCCAGTGAGAAAATACGACTCATACTCTTCTTGCCTTCCTGCCCCAAGACTGAGGTCTTTCCTACCCACAGTGAATTCTTTTTTCCTAGTTTTAAAACTACAGAATAGTCTGTACTTTCCATACTACAAGATTTACTAATTTAAAATGTACACTCCAGTATTTTTTAATATAGTATATTCACAAAATAATGCATCCATCATCACTCCTGATAGTCTTTTCTCTCTCTCCTTTTGTTCCTAGAGAAGCATCTTAGCTCTCTCCACTATCTCATCTCCCATTTACTTTCCAACCTTCTCCAGATTGATTTCTGCTTCCATCAGGCCAAAGAAAATGCTCCTGCTAATTGATGGGAGAATCTTTTGTTACCTAACTGAGGAGGTCTTCTGGCTTTGCCTTTCTTCAAAACTCTCTACTTAGTTATTGCTTATTCTCACTGGGTCCTTTGTCCAACTGAACGATCACATATACATTAAAGATTCCAAGTCTGTTTCTAGACCTGCCTTGTTTCCTGGGTTTCAGACCCATATGCAAATGCCTATTGAATATCTCTCTACCAGGATATCCACAGCTCCTAAACCCTCTTAAACATGTATATAATTAAACCTACATTTATTTTCAGGATCTATTTAAGTGAATAAAATCTTTATCTTCTAAACTATTTGACATAGAAACTGGGACTTACCAGAAGTTTCAAAATGTCTTCTTACCCATACACAAGTAAATCCATTTTCCTTTCTCCATCAACATATCCCAATAATCATTATGTTTCCACTCTTTCCTTTCCTACCCCACATCACTATTGATAAAGATCTCTGTCCTACCTTACTCCAATCAATCCATCCAACAGTGCTTGCAGAATGAGCTTGCTGAAGCTAATGTCTTAGCTCTTGTGCTAAACTCAGCTTTGAGGATAAAGCTCAAGGTACCTCTGGGACTTTTATCTTCCACTGTTCTAATCAGAACATGCCATGTAGTTTCACAGATCCATCTTTAAATGTGTATTTTTTTTCCTACCAGAATTACTTGCATTCATCAAATTCATCTCTCAAAATCAATGATGTTCTGTATCCCTGTAGAAGATTTTCCCAAGAGATTATTCTTCCAAAAAGCCTTCCTTGATGATTTGATGCAATTTAGATTCTCCTTTGTACACTCAACATGCACATCTCTCCAATTGCATGCTGAGCAACAATTATTAATTTATTGCCTTTATTACCTACTTGAGTGTAAGTTCTTGGTCAATCGTGGTATTATAGAGCAAGGGCCAACCTCAGAGATGATGCAGCTTCTGTGACACTCAGTTACCAGTTTTCATGATCTTGCTAGAAATATTTCAGACAAGTCACTCAGAGTATCAGGTATGAGTTTATCAGAAAGGACAGGAAAAGGATAAAGGGGATACTCTCAAGGGAGAGAAAGGTTCCTCTCAGTGAGTAGAAGAATGTCTTGCTCCTTCTGCCTTCTAGAGTTATTGGAGGTCACAGGGAAGTGTCCACAGAATTCTGCCCAGGATTTCACAACTTGACTTTTGACTGACAGTAAGATCAAATCAGACTTCCAAGTCCTGCAAATGGTAAAGATCCACGGCAACTCTGGGTCACCATGGCCTGTTCTGTCTCGTTCTAATTCTAACATTTTGCTGATTTCTGGAAGCTGGTCTGTGTAAAGGCCACAAAAGCTCTTCCTCTCCAGACATACAACTTTCAGGGTAACTTGCATTCTTCTTACCAAAGAGAAGAGCTCACATTTTTCCTGAAGATAATGGGTTGTCTGCTGATGGATATGACATTTCCTATTGACTTAATCAAGGCAGGGCTGCAGGTAAATTGTTTTTTAAAAGAGAGCATGTGGGGGTCAATAAGGTAGGCCCAGTTTATTGAATTACCCCCTTAAACTTACGTTCCTATTGTTCACATCTGTCTGTTGTCTATCAATACCATTTTGCCTTCGTTATTAGTGCCTAGTAATGTGAATAGTTGGTGCTTAGTTGATTTTCAGTAAGTGAAATAATAAATCACTTTTAGAATTCCATTCTATGGTTCTTATTTTAGTTGATTCTTAAACATCTTATATGAGAAGCAGCAATATATATTCCATGGATTGGAGACCATATAGAAAAAGAATAGAATCCTATAAACTTAACTGGTTTGTGATCCTTGACCCCTTGAAGAATCTGATTAAATCTAAAAATCTATTTCTAAAGAAGTGCCTATGCAAATTCAGGAGATTAGATACAATTTGGGCAAGTTCCTAAAATTTATTCATAGGCTTTGCTTGAGATACTAAACCTGGATTCTGCTTTCTCCTGTGCAGTTCTGAGCAGACACAACTCCCCAGAGGAAACTCCTTCTTACTACTGGAATTGAAATAAACAGACTAGCTGGAGGGCATGAGGACTTATTAAATGTATTAACATATCAAAAAGAAGGATGTGCAAAGAAGAAGGAAGTAGTTTAGTCCAGGGGAAACACACACAAAAATAACTTTTTAAGGATATAACTTAGCACCTCCCACCTTACAGCACCAGATCACAATAGTAGTGGACACTGGGATTGTAGTCCACAGGATGAATATCCCATCATCAGGACAGGAACTTCCCCTGTGGGAGACAGAGGCATCAGCCTCTTCCAGACTTGAACCATTAGTTCTTATCCCCCTTAATTATTTATTTACATGACAGATTTTTATTCAGTACCTACTATGTCATCTAGTGTGCTAAGGTTGGTAAAATAAGTGTGAAGATGGTAGACGTGAACTCACTCTCCTGGAGTTGGCCTAGTGTTTATCTTCAGATTCTGATGCTGTATAAGACTTTATCAGAGATATGGACTATTAGAGATCACAATTTAGTCTCCCCCCACCTCAGTACTGGAGATTGAACCCAAGGGTACTCTACTACTAAGCTACATCTGGGATTACAGGTATGTGCCACTGTGCCTGGCTATTTTTTTTCTCTTTAATGAAAGGTTTTTCTAGTTGTCTGAGTATAGACTGCACACATACACCATAAATCATATTTCCCTCTTTCTGGAAAAAAAAAGTATCATGTAAGCGATACCCTTAATTATATAAATGGAAGTCTATTGGCACAATTTTCATAGGAAAGGAAAAAAAAGTTTAAGTGTGTTTCAAAAGTTTGTTTTTAATTTGTATTTTAAAGCTTCTGGATGCCCTGTGGTTAGAGATAATGGGAGGCACTCATTTGGATCCTAAGGAGTGACTGGTCCTGGCCCAGGGTGAAGTTAGCTGTCAGCTGGGAGGGGGACAGGTCCTAAAAGAACCAAACATTGCCTTGAAGTTAAGCAACAGGGATTTAGGTGCTATCACTTCACTCTTGATTCCAAATTATAAATGATTTTACCAGCAAGAATGGGCTAGCCTTCCTGGAGAAAGTCACACACACCTTACTAACCAACCTTGTTCCTAAGCCACTCTCCTCTTTAAGCAGCATTGATCTATCCTGGCTTATAAGGCAGGAAGTACTGTGATTCAGTTGTCTGAGTACAGACTGCTCACATACACCATAAATCAGATTTCGCTCTTTCTGGAAAAAAAAAGTATCATGTAAGCGATACCCTTAATTATACAAATGGAAGTCTATTGGCTCACCCTGGTGAGCTGGGGTCAACTTGGATGAGAGCCCCTGCATGGAGCTCCCTCTAGTGAGAGGCAGAACACTATTAGCCTTGCTTCCAGTGGGGAAACAGATTGGAATTATGAAACCCTTACCCTGAACCACATTCTTTCCCCTGTAAAGATTAAACAAGGACAACTTCTACTGCCATAGCAAGAATGCCATAGCAGGAATGATCCCTCTACCATAGTCTTGGGTATGACAGAGGGTGAAGGAGGGAGATAGTTATTTCCCTAAGATTCAGCTACAAGCACAAAAGGAACCCTTTGCTAATATTGGAGAGAGTACTGGGACCTTGGAGGAGGAGAGATCTGGCCATTGTCCTACCTGCTATTACTGGCATTCGGAAACTATTTCTAAAAATAGTGAATATTTCAGTTTTGCAGGCCATATGGTCACTGCCCCAGTTACTCAACTGTGCATTTGTAGCAGGAAAGCAGCCAGAGACAACACGTACAGGAATGAATAGGCATTCTTGGATTTGGTCCATTGGATGTTGGTCGCCCTTTTCTGGTTGAGCATTGCATTCTGGGGAACTGCTGGCAGGTTGCACAAGATGTGTTTCATGCATAGTTACACACTCCATCCTTACAATCCCTTAACTTCCAACTTCTGCTCTGGGAGAAAGGTAAAATGAGTAAATACTCATTCATAATGCTTAGAATTATGTCTCTTAAATGAACAAGTCTGTCTCAAGAAGCTCATCACTGGGGGATTGGATCCATTCTCACGTGGTTTTGAGCTTCAGAGTCCAAGGTCATTTTAATATATCCAAAGTTATGAATGTCTAACATTTGAAGTTATGGTGGAATGGCCTTATTTTAGTTATATACCATATAAATAGATTTGATTTGATGATGCACCACATGTAAGATGATCCCATGAGATTATACCATCTAGTGGCATTGAGGTCATTTCAGTTGTGTAAGTATACTCTATGATGTGCACACAAACATGAAGTTGCCCATGAAGGATTCTTATAATTATCCCATTGTTAAGCAAAGCATGACAATATTTGTCCGCCAACAGTATAGTATTGTCAGAATATTTGTTTGCCTTCTTGTGGAGGTAGAGCTTCAAGTATAGAATGTGGAGACAGAGAAGATATCAGGACTCATACCATATGGTGCCAAATCTCATTCAAGTCTCTAGTTTGGGAACTATTTATCTCCTATCTTTAGTTGTCACCTTCTACCAGGGATTATAGTACATTTCTGGTACCTCACAGAGAATCATGAGGCTCTAGTAAAGGCAAGGAGGGAAATGCACTGCAAAAATGGAGAATTTGGAATCTGATATCGAATTTTTTAGTATGCACTACAGTCTCAGACTTCTCACCTTTAAAATAAAGATGGAGTGTTCCTCATAGAGTTACTGTAAGGGTTAAATAAGGAAAGCCATGTGAAGGCCTTGCGTGGCTTCAGGTATGTTCTAAACACAAGTTCAGCATCCCTAATTTGAAAATCCAAGATGTTCTGAAATCAAAAGCTTTGTGAACACTTAACATGACACCACAAGTAGAAAGCTCTACCCATGAAATTTTGTTTCATGCACAAAATTATTTAAAAGATTGTATAAAATTTCCTCCAGCTTATGTGCATAAGGTATATATGAAACAAATGAATTTCATGTTTCAACTTGGATCCCCCAAGATATCTCATGTATATGCAAGTACGCCCAAATCAGAAGATATCCAAAATCTCAAAACACTTTTGCTCCAAGCATTTCAAATAAGAAACAGTAAACATGTATTCAATAAATGCTAGCCAAAGTTAGCACCAATGCCTCTGCCCTTTCTGTTGTTTTGGAGAGTTCTTTGCCTCACTGTAATTTAGCAGTCATAAAAGTTCTGGGGTGCAGGCCAGCCTGCGCTCAATCTGAACCACAACTAGTTTGATCACCAATAGCCCTCTGTATTGGTCCATTTTTCATTATTATAATAAAATATCAGAGAATCAAAAATACAAAGAAAAGATGTTTATATAGTTCACTGTTCTGAAGGTTCAAGGGCATAGCACCAGCACAGCCTGTGCTTCAATGAGGACCTCATGGTGGATGGCACAGACCTGGAAGGAGGGCACAGGAGAGATGACATTGCCAGACAGGAAGCCAAAAATACTGGGGAAAGACCAGGCTCATTTTTTATAATAACCTTCTCATAAGAACTCAGGGATCCCATGAGAACTACCTCAACCCCTTCAAGGACGAACCCCAGCAATCTGGGGACCTCAGACTTGGCCTTAACTCATGGTCTCACCACCTCAACACCATCACACTGAGGCCCAAGTCTACAAAACAGGAACTCCTGGGGATACACTACATCAGAAGCACCTTTGTCACAAGGAACCAGGTTACTTCTAATGAAGCATCCACAGCCCATCAGAGCATTCACTGCTTAGAAAGGCAGCATAATGTCTTTTGTACCACTATCTTCAAGATCTAAATTAGATGACAGAATCTTAGTGTTAATTGTTTCATTTATTCATCTGGCCTTGCGGGAAAGAAACATTTTATTATTTACTATTACCTCTTGTTTGCAAGGAACAAAACAGGTAGGGAGAAATAAATTCATTATTTTTAAAAATAAAGAACTGAGCCATGTGTGGTGGTACATATCTATAATCTTAACTACTTGGGAGGCGGAGGCAAGAGTATTGCAAGTACAAACCAGCCTAGGCAATTTATCAAAATTAAAAAAAATGTAAAGGTGTAAGATAATGGTAGAGCACTCACCTAGTGTGTGTGAGCCCTAGGTTCAATCTGCACTATTAAAGGGGGGGAAAAAAGAAAAAGAAAATGCCATTTCCCATTTCCAGTTTACCTTTAATTTTCTCTTCAATAGTTAGTTGAGTGTCTCCTCTTCCTTCATTCCTTCATCCATTCAGCAACATTTAACTAATTTTCTACATTGGGCTGATCAATTCATAGCAGTGAAAAGAACTTAGATTCCAGTGTGTTTAAGAGATAATAGAGAAGTAAAAATGTAAACGTGTACTATTCAGATGGTGATAATTGCTATGGAGCTAAAGGAAGCAGAATAAAAAAGCTCAAAATGCTGGGAATGGAGGAAGGCTTGTTATTTTATATAAGATGGCAGAGGAAGGCAGGAACTTCCAAGACCCAAGGGAAATGCAAGAGCAAACCAAGAAGATATGGGTAGGAAATTTGAAAATATTACAGTACATGGTCTGTAAACCCTGAAATACCAAGTAAGCTGGTGTGGCAAAATAGAGCAAGCCAGGGCAGAAGAGACCTGAGGTAATATAGACCATACTCTGAGAATACTGTTACAGGAAGGTTGGTAGTTACCAAATTAAAATCTGGAGCCAGAATAATTAGGCATATGTCTGGCCTCCAGTTCCTAAAACTTTCAGCTTGGGCAAACAATTTATCTGCCTGAGTCTTGCTTTCTTTATTGGTACGATGGGGATCATTGCACGAATTTCATGATTTTGAAATATGAATCACTTAGAAAAATGCCTGGCACATAGTAAACACATAATGAATATTTTTATTGCTATCATTATTATCATTATTTCCTTTTGATCAGATGAAGTTTGCCCTCCCCTAAATCCTTTGGTTTGTAGCTTATTTGCCCTAAAAGAGGTGAGTAAATTTGACTGGAGTCAAGAATAATTCCAGAGGGTAAGTTATCTAGACATGATCCATGTTTTTGAAAGTTCAAGGTCATTAGAGATTCTCTGACAATCTAGAATGAGACTGATCACCCTCTATCAAAGAAGAGGAAAGAAACCAAATTCCTCAAGAATCCCACCTGAAAGGTAACTAATATTTAAAAGTTATCAATAGACAGGTAGGCTCCAGATCAATTACTGACAAAGCCTGGAGTCCTTCCAAACCCAGACTCCATAGCACAATGGTGACATTTTCAAACAAAGTAAGTAAATAACCTATATTTTTCACATTGCAGTCAATCCCCAACAGTAGGTGATGATATTGATTTAGTAGCTCACAGTTAGCATGAAAAACAGGAGAAATCAATTTTTAAATATGATAGAGTACTGCCTATAGTGCATGCATGCTTTAGTAAGGTTAAGTATTGTTTCATGAAATTTTTATTTGTATGTGTATCCTGTATCATGTTGTAAATGTGTTTCTCCTGAAGGTCTTGATCAAAAAAGAATTAAAATCATTTCCTAGAAATACCAAAAAACATAACTTTTGTCAACTTCTAATTTGATGCCCAGGGGCAGGCTTTCAATGATTCAAAACTGCATTCTACAAGCAGTGGGCAGATGTTCTTGGAGCTGTTTAAAGCTTATGTTCAGCAACAATGCCATGTGATATAAACCAAAGGCTTAAGACTGATCGGGGTTTCTGAAAGGTCCCCTCTCTGTCTGGTTATGGGAAATAGACCTGACTCCTTTGAATGGAGCTAGTGACCAATCTGCGCTGAAAATCTGGAGAGTCTGGGAAGGAGAGAAACCTCAAGAGGCTTCTTGCTCAGAGGAACTATGGCAAAGGTGATATAATATCTAGACGCTTAGCTATTTCAAAAGGTTATGTTAGCTACAAAATGTTGAAGACTTATGTAGGGGGAAACCAGTTTCTTCCAAATTGTGCCAGGGAATATCTTTGTTTTAATAAAAGTCCCCACAGAGTTTAAGCAGACAAATGGCAGCAAGAAGTGTCCACTTAAAGAAGTGAGAAAGGTCATAGATAGAAAGAATTACAGTTTAGGAATAGTTTCTGTAGTGTTATACACATGTGACTCCAGCTTTTATTAATTACCTTAAATTCTCTGCTATTTTTATTTACTTATTTTTTAGTTGTAGCTGGACACAATACATTTATTTTATTTGTGTATTTTTATGTGGTGCTGAGGATTGAACCTAGTGCTTCACAGCTGCTAGGCAAGCACTCCACCACTGAGCTACAACCACAGCCCATATTTTCTGTTCTTAATTCTGTTTCAGGATGAAGAGTATTATATTCATTTTTGGCTTTGCACTGACAGGTCCAAAGAAGGAATTTTTTGTATCAGCAAAGAAAAATTTCCCCCTTTTCTAATACACCACAGGTATAAGTACCAACATGGTTGTGATGGCTTAGGGCATTATTCCAAAATAGCTCTTATGAAATGTGATAATCAATGGAATAAGTAGGGAAAGCATTCCATCAATGAGCAGTACAGAAACTGCAGGGAGAAAAAGAATGGAGGATGATTTGTTGGTATAGATTCAAATCCTAATCATGTGTAAGTATGGATTCAGTCTTATCTCTAATAGGTTTCCTAAATAGTCATAAATCTTGTGAATCCAGAAAAAAAAAGAATCTTTCATATATTGATCCTGATGATTTCAAAATGCGCTCAACTTTTTTGGAATTTCTCCCATCAAAAGATGAGTTCTACGTCTCTCCACTTGAATGTAGGCCAACCTTGCTTGCACTTGCTTGTAATCCACAGAATATAGTAGAAGTCATGCTGGGGAACTGCAAGGCTAGGTCAGAAAAGGCCATGCAACTTCTGTTGGTTTGCTTTGGATATTTGTTCTGGGGAAGCCAGTTATCATGTCAGGAATCCAACTAGCACCATGACAGAAAGGCCATGTGAAAGTGTCCCCACCAAGAACTTAGAAAAGCACCTGGATAACAAGCATTCTCTGTCTGCTTTATGAGCCCATTTTAGATGTCCAGCCCAATCCAGCCATCAGGTAATTGCAGCCCAGCCCAAATTTGACTTCAACCATGTGAAAGACCATAAGAGACCCCTTCCCAGATTTCTTACCCATAAAATTCCAAGCAGAAATGAAATGGTTATTTTGAACTGGTATATTTTAATGACAATTTGTTACAGGATTATTGAGACAATACAGTTACTATGATTAATGAGTTAAAAGTAACAGGAACAATCATTTGCATTGCAGACTATAGCTCTGTGTGTGTGGGCAAAACCATTCCTCCTTTATCCTCAGGGTGTGGCCCATAGAAACTGCCAAGTGAATCAATAAGCAAACAAGGCCCCACATGAAATTTGAAAAACATTTTATCATCATTGAAATTTAAAACAATTTATTCTTTTTTTAATATTTATTTTTTTAGTTTTTGGCGGACACAACATCTTTGTTTGTATGTGGTGCTGAGTATCGAACTCGAGCCACACGCATGCCAGGCAAGCGCGCTACCGCTTGAGCCACATCCCCAGCCCCAACAATTTGTTCTTGGTTATAAAAATCACATAAATAAATAAAATTTTACCAAGATTCCTTGAATTGCTTCAGGTGATAATGTTTTCCAGTTAAAGTTAAGAACAAGTGCCCCAAATTAGGGCTTTTTCTAATTAGAGACCTCAGCATAAGAATACCGGTCTTAGTCCATTGCTGTAAACCGGTCTTAGTCCATTGCTGTAACAGAATGCCTGAGGCAGGGTGTTTTGTAAAGTAAAGAGGTTTATTAGATTCATGATTCTGGCAGCTGAGGAATGTCCAAATAGCATGGTGGCAGTGCCCTAGAAAAGTACCCCTTGCTATAGCATAACATAGTAGAGAAATGGAAACAGAGCTGGCTACATGAAGAAGAGGTCAAATGTGTGGGGATGACAGGGCTTTACAGCAATTTGTTCTTACAAAAACTATCTCACTTTAGGAGACCAGAATTGCATCCTTCTGAAGATAGTGACCTGTGACCAAATTACTAGCACTGGGCTCCACTTCTTAAAGATTCCCCCACCTCAACACTGCCACACTGGGACCAACCTTCTGACACATGAACCTTTGAAGGACACACTCAAACTATATCCAAACCATAGCAAAGATTAAACTGTGGCTGCATTTTTTTTTCAATAAGAACTTTGCTTACTTTGAAAATCCACAGATCAGAGTCAAGTTTATGATTCTGCCTTCAGCTGTAATCATTTGTTTATTTGGATAACATATCCTTTGTTTCAGATTCAAGGGTCCCAACATCAATGTGTAACTCCTCACAGCTCACATCCGGGTATACACACACACATACACACAGAATTACAATTTAAATCAACCCTTACAGAGACTCCTCAGGCAGCTGCAAAATGATTGTCAATTACAAGGTCAGGGGCTATTTAAAAAGAGCAAAGAGTGATGTTTCTACATGCAAGAGATATACTATTGCCACCATAACAAAGAACATGGTCCCAAAGTAATTAGCAATAAAGATAAAAAGGGAAGCCTGGTAGTTTTAGGATCTGACACTAAGCTCATCCCAGGAACTAAATTCATTTAGGCACCTGTAAATAGACCTTGTCCCCACCCAAAACTTTGAACAAGACATAGAAATAGTTCATTTAGAATGAGAGCAAATACAGCCAGGGAAGTGGAGGTGGGAAGGACCGCATCTATTAGGGGTCCTCATGCTAAATCCTGATAGGGCACCTTTGAAACTGTTTCCAAAGACACATCTCTTTGGTAGGAAGGAGATCTCTGCTCCAAGCTGAGCCCATCAGATTACCCCTCCATCTCTTCATCCTTCGTTCTCCACTCAATTTCTCCAGAACTTCCTACTTCTGCTGTTCCTTCAACCTCCTGACTGGTTGGAGTAGCAGAAAATTGGAAGTGGAAGTGGAGCTCCCCCACCCCACCCGACATCTCCTGCAATAACTTTCAAAATATCCAGCCATCAGGGCGGCAAATACACCAAGCAGTCAGGCACAGAGAGTGAACCCCTCTTTCTTCCGGGGAACCAGTCTTGTGGAACCCTTCTCACTTGGCTGGGGGAAGGGTACACATTCTCTTCCCCATATCTCCTGGGAGGAAGTAACTTTCCACTGGGAAATTCTGCCCCAACATGTTCCAGTAACTCTTTATATAGGCTGGTTGGGGGAGCAGTATTAGGAAGATAGTTAGAGAAGAAAACCATCTGGGATGTGTCTGGAAGTTCTTTGGTTTCTCTGGAGCATTCATCTCCATGGCCCAATATTCAAATATGACCAAAAACATTCTGCACCCAATTCTCTAGCCTATGCAACAATTAGTCAGTATTTTGGTCTCATCGTCAACTCCCCTTTTAGACTGTGACTTCCTTAAGGGCAGACACCTGTCTTACCATCTAACATATCTTAAGGACTAGATACATATTACAGTGAAGAGAACCAATTAAAGACTGGAATTTCATTTACACCCAAACCTTTCCTGCCAACTTCCATTTTAGCAGAGCTTTCCTGATGCAGGTTCTAGGAAGAATTAATTGATTAGATATTCCTGAACTTGTTAAAAAGCTGACTTGAGAGAAACCTATCTAGGAAAACAATTAGCTGACAGTATCGCCTAGGTAGAAGCAAAGAGGGCAGCTTCACCTGATCTTTGTCAATGTGCAGATGGTTGGAAGAAAAGAAGTTTTGACTTCTGAGCTTGTAAGAAGAAGATAATTTCCTGATATAAAGAAATGTTCTTGCTATTGTGGAACAATATGAAGAACAGCCTCAGAGTGAGAAGAGATGAGTCTATCTGCCTCTATGGACTTGGGTTTCAGTGCCCTCCCCCAAAAAGCAACTACATACTTTATCCTCTCAGCTTAGAATGGATAGGTGTAGTTCAGGAAAGTACCACGCAACTGAGGTCCTGGTAGACACAGGCTCAGAAAGGGTTTAGGTATCCCCTTTAAATAGTCATAGAGGTGCCAGCTGGTACATGTTTCTGGAAAAATTTTGACAATGATCAACAAGAGCCTGTTATGGTTTAGATATGAGGTATCTCTCAAAGACTCAAGTGTGAGACAATGCAAGAATTATCAGAGGTGAAATGATTAAGTTATGGGAGTTGTAACCTAATTGGTGGATAACCCACTGATATGGATTAACTGAGTTGTGACTGTAGACAGGTAGGGTGTGGATAGAGGAAGTAGGGTTTATATTTTGTCCTTGGTGAGGGGACCTCGCTCTGCTTCCTGGATGCCATGTCCTGGGCTGCTTTTCTCAGCCATGCATTTTTGCCATGATGTTCTGCCTCCGGCCCAGAGCTATGGAGTCAGCTGACCATGAACAGAACTTCTGAAACCATGAGCCAAAATAAACCTTTCCTCCTCTATGTTGTTCTTGTCAGGTATTTTGGTCACAGCAACAAAAAGCTAACTAAAGCAGAGTCTAAAAACATACTTTAGGCCCCATAATGCCACTTCTTGGAATTGTTCTTGAAGAAGTGATTAGGAAGGGCACAGCTTCATGCTCATGTCAGTGTGTTAAATGCTTGTGAGAGTGTATTAAGTCAGTGTATGAATCAGTACAGTGAGGTATTATGGAGTTATTAGGAGTCAAATTATAGTCAATAAAACATGGAAGTGTTCACAGTATACTAAGTGAAAAGAGGCAGTGTGAAGTGATACTGTGGTATCATCGCTTGTCTAGAGAAAGCTAGAAAAAACCAGAAATGTTAACAATGTGATCTCTGGGGAGCAGAGAGGTTATTATGGTGGGCTTTCCCATACTTTTCTATTTTCCATATTTTTCTTTCAGTAACTGTGTACTACTTTTGCAGTCAAAAGAAAATTTAAAAATTAGTATTTTAAAAAGCAAGAAATAAGGTGCTGGGCTTATGGTTCAGTGGTAGAGTGCTTGCTAGTATGTTTGAGGCACTGTGTTTGATTTTCAGCATTACATTAAATGAATGAATAAAATAAAGGTCCATCAACATCTAAAAAAATGAAAAAACAAAACAAAAACAAGAGTTGGGGTTGTAACCCAGCACCACCTAAAAACAAATAAATAAAATAAAGGTATTAAAAAGGAAGAAAGAAAGAAGACCCAGATGAGGAATTGACATTTCACTTATGGCAGAGGACAGAAAGTCTAAAGGAGAATTGGCTCAGAAGGTGGATAGACGGTTTTTCAAAAGGGATAGAATGATTACTTTGTTTTGATGATTGAAAAGCACCATTCTTAGGCTTGTAATCAGATTGAATAACATTCTAATAATGTATATTGTGTGTTTGTGTATTCAGAGGATTATGGGGAAAGAAAGATGATGAACTGACTGGCATTTAACCTGGCAATCCTATTGATGGTGAGGTTCTAGGCTGATCTTTGGTTGCCTTCAGCTGTGTTTATCAGCCCATATTTATGGATATATTACAGTGGTGAAGAGCTTGGGCTCTAAGATTTCAAATTGCATCTCTTTTATCCACCACCTCTGTGATCCTGGAAAATTCTTTAATCTCTGTCAGCTGATACCCTAACAATAACAATACCATAACCCATCACTTGAAATGATTGTTTTGAGGGAGTGAATTAATACATGAAAAGCACCAAGAACATCATACAACACATAACCAAAGCCCAATCAAAGTTAGTTATGACCATGACCATGATAGTTATCAGAAATAAACTCCTGTGGCATTTTGAAGTGGAAAACAGCAGCCTGGAAATCAGAAATCTCCACTATGAGGACAGACTGCACACACACACACACACACACACACACACACACACTCACATGTTTTATAGGAATGTCACTTGGATCAAGCACTTAACTTTTCAGAAACCCCTTCATAAAGCTGGGAATAATGATATCTATCTCTCTTTATTGCCAGCACCATTGTGGGGTTAAATGCATACAATTATTGAATGTCCTGACTAACATAAGTGGGATGGAGATTTTTCCATTATGTGGATGGAAGGTTGTCAAGACTCTCCTCTGCACAGAATTATAGCTGGAATGGTTAGGATGATAATAGGTTATAAGAGACTTTTTTTAGAATAATAGTTTTAAATCCTGTCACCTGTACAGTGGAAGCATTATCTCATTTGTAAGACTTTGTTGTGGACAAAGGATACTCAGCACTTCATCCTTTTTCTAACCATGACAAATCAAAAATACAACTAAGTGTTCAACAGAAATTCTTGGTTAAATAGATTTCTGTCCATATGTGTGATTGAGTATGTTATTAGGATTAAAATAGGAACATGAAAAAAAAAATCTGTGCTTAAGTTTCAACGAGAAAGACATATGACTAAAGTCCTGCTTCAGGAAAAGGGATTTGGGGGATTGGCTATAAATTACTATTCACCAACATCACAGTTGTAAAGAAAACCAAGTTTGTGTAAGGAAAACGTTCATAATAAAACCCAAAGCAGGTAGCAGGCAAATATCATTTTTCGAAATATGACCAGGGAAATTTATTCACCTGAGGGGTGAAAAAATCTCATAGTTGTATTACTCCAAGGACTAAGAATAATGCAGATGGGCCCAATGGTAATTTCTGAGGAAAATCTGTCTTATGAGGTATGATATGTTTTATTTCAAATATTCTGTGTGAAAACAAACCAGAACCCAGAGCAAAAGTCCCTTCTTGCCTTTCTCATCAAGCCACAAATTCACCTACCCCCATTTTTGTCTTCAGAGCCAACATGGTGAGAAAGATTAGAAAATGAAAAAGATCCATAGAACCCTTATGGTGTGCCCACTATCCTCAGGGACGTTGCCTCTTGTGTGGTACAAGAGGAAACTTGATGACTATTGTACATCATTGGGACAAAGGGAATTTTTACTTGCTCCCCAACTACAGAAATGCTTAATCCATATTTGGAGGAAAAGAGAGGGATTTTCCTTTCCATAGGCGAAAGGGAGAGTGAAATATACATTGGTAATATACTTGTGTTAGTCAGCTTTTCATCACTGTGACCAAAATACTCAACAAGATCAACCTAGAGGAGAAAATGTTTATTTTGGGCACAGTTTCAGAGGTCTCAGTGCTTGATCAGTGAGCCCCATTGCCAGGGGCCCAAGATGAAGCAGAGCATCGTGGCTGAGGGCATAGCAAAGGAAAGTCGCTCAGTTCATGTTAGCCAGAGGGAGGGGAAGAGGCCACAGGGAAGATGAACACTTCTAGGGCATGCTCCCAGTGACCCACTTCCTCCAGTCACATCCCATCTGCCTACAGTGACCATCTAGATAGTCCATTTAAACTTGGACGGATTGATAAGATCACAGTTCTCACAATCTAATCTTTTTACTTCTGACTATTTCGGCTTTAGCACAATAACTTTTGGAGGATACCTCCTATTCAAACCATAGCATTCCAGTCCTGACCACCAAAAGCTCATGTTCATCTCACAATACAAATGCACTTAGTCCAGCTCCAAGAGTCCCCATAATCTTAACAGTTCCTGCAATGCTGAAAAGTCTAAGTCTAAAGTCTCATTTGAGACTCCAGGCAAATGCTTGGCTGTGAGTCACTATAATACTCAAAAGCAAGTTATATATAATGCATACATAACAGCACAGAGAAACTTCCTATTTTTAAAGGGAGAAATAGGGTCATAGAGAGAAGTGATGGGATTAAAACAAGATCAAAATTTAGCTGGGTAAAGAAGTCCTCCTTTAGCTCTATACCTGGAATCTAGGATACATGGTGGAGAGAGGTGTTCTCCAAAGGGCTTGACTAGTCCTGACCCTATAGCCTTGCTGGTTGTAGCACACAAGGCCTCTCTCTTAGCCTGGTTCCATCTTCAGCCATCAGTTTTCCTCAGAAGATAGTCCACTTTACTGGTATCTTTTAATTCCTGGAGTCTCCATTCCAGCTTTGATTTCAGCTTCACATATTGCCTTCTCATAGGCAGCTTGCAGGAATTCTGACCCTGCTACCATTTACCTGATTTATGAGACCTTCCTTTGCAATATCAGTGAAAGCCTCCATGATCTCCTAACTCAGGCATCCACATTCCTGAAGAACCAGCACCACATGTGCAACACCAAGGTCTGCCACCAGCTTGAATAGTAACTGCATCTCCTGGGATCATGGCTGCAGAAGCCTCTGAGTTCATGGGTGGCTGAGCATGATGAAACAACTCTCTAGGCCCCCTGTGTGATTGTGGTGCATTCATCGTCTTTTTTTAAAAGGATTTTTTTTTTAATATCCTTGGTCCTGAGATGGGTATAGTCTTGTTGATTAATGAGATGCCCTCAAGGCTTCTTTCCTATAGTCTCTGTGCAACATACTTAACTTGTCTTTACTGGTGGTAATCTCTTCACCAACCACACTTTTCATGGCCCAATTTCACATGCACTTTTCTGGCCAAATTGCAAGTTATTAAAATCTTTCCTTTCTGCTTATTTCTCCAGATTTTCAGTTACCCTGGATAAATACTGCTAGCAATACCCAATGCACCACTCCTGAATTGTATGCTGCCTTAAAATTTCCCCTGCCAGATCAATTAGTTCATCATCTTTAAATTCAGCCTCACAGAAAGTCTCAGAACTTGGATAAAATGTAGACAATTTCTTTACCAGAATGTAAAATGAATGGTCTCTAATCGAACATCCAATAGAGTACTTGTTTCCCTCTGAAACTTGATGAACACAATCTTTACTGTCAAAATTCTTATCAGCATTCTGTTCTTCTGAGTTCCCACCAGAATCACCCATTAAGTAATGCCTACAGTGTTCTAAGGCTTCTCTAGTCTCTATGTCCAAAACTTTCCAAATCTCTCCTATGATCCAGTTCCAAAGACTTCCGAACCACATGGTCAGGTGGTCATAGCAATGAACCCACTTCTCAGTATTAATTTCCTTGTTAGTCAGCATTTCATTGCCATGACAAAAACATCTCACAAGATCAACTTGAAGGAGAAAAAGTTTATTTTGGGATCACAGCTTCAAAGGTCTCGGAGTCCATTGCTCTGGGCCAAGGTGAGGTGGAGCATCAAGATGAAGAGTACAATAGAGGAAAGCTTCCCTTAGTAGCTGGGAAGGAGAGAGAGAAAGAGAAGAGGAGCGAACAGGAAAGATGAACCCTTCCACACTATATCCAAAGTGACCTACCTCCTCTAGCCATGCCCTACCTGCCCACAGTTACCTCCCAGTTAGTCCATTCAAACTAGGATGGACTAATTAAGCTATAGTTCTCATAATCTAATCATTTAACCTCTGAATACTCCTGCATTAACATAAGAGGTTTGGCGGGACTCTTTATATCCAAACCATAACAGTACTATTATTATGGAAGATTAAGTGTATTAATGGCCCAATTATTTTCCACGTCTATACCCCTTGTCCTGTGACATTGCAATTCTTCCAACTAAAAACACAGAGTCAATTCCCCTGCCCCCTAAATCTAGACTATGCTTCTTTACTCAGAAGAATGCAATAGAGTGATGGTGTGGTTCTTCTACATATTGGCTTGACAGAATTTTTGTGATTCCGTTTGTTTTCTTGTGCCCTGTTGTCACCATGACAACATTCTGGGGCTGACCAACCCAACAGAAAGAGACATATATGGAATAGAGATGAGTCACCGTGTCATCCCAGCCATGGTCAGCCCAAATCAGCTGAAAATCAGTCTAACCCCAAATACACGAAGAAGTGCAGCCAAGATCAGCATAGCTGCCTCGCTGGGCCCCAGATAAAAAGGCAATTCTGGCATTCATTTGCATACATGACTATATCATCAGTCTCGAAGGTAAATCATCCCACAAATACTTATGAAATGATAACTCTGTATCAAGTCCTGTTATGAGTCCTTGGAATCCATTAATGATAAACAGATCTGGATGCAGGAATATATCTGGCATGTTGGAGAAACAGCCTACACCTTAGACAAAGGGAAAGATTGGGGTATAAATAAACCTTCTTTGCCAGAAATTTGAAAGAAGAGTATCCTATCTTAAAATTTCTCCCTATATGCTTTCCTTTGGGATTAGGTTTAGAGAATAGTGCTTGAAAAAGATTTAGGATTGGGCTGGAACTATTGCTCAGCGGTAGAGTACTTGCCTAGCATGCATGAGGCACTGGGTTTAATCCTCAGCACCACATAAAGATGAACAAATAAAACAAAGGCATTCTGTTCATCTACAACTACAAAAAAATTTAAAAAAGAAAGATTTAGGATCAACAGAGCAGAGTGCCTCAATGCATCCATTCAGAGGATTCATTTTTTTTTTTTTTTGGAAAGAAAAATTTCCAAGCCTGAAAAATAACATAACAAAATCACTAGAATTAAAGAATGTGACCTCTGCACCAGAGAGACCTGTGTCCACAGATCAATCAATAACATCCCTGCCCGGCTACCCATAATTTCAGAAATTTATTCCAGAACACTTGCAAAAATTCTAGGAAGGGAACACCTTAAAGACACCAATTAAATTATACTTCTGTACTAGAGGGATGGCGCTTCAAAATGCAGATTATTTTAAGGGAGAGGAAATAAAATTATATTTTTATAACCTCATTCTGAAGTCTTAGAATCATGCACTTTAATTAAAACCCAACAGTATCTTCTGTTCCTGTAATTGCTTCTTATACGATAAAGTGTAACGATCCGATCCACAATTTCTGTAGAGGAGGTAGCAAGCTTCCCACCAAAATGTGTGCTCTCTATTTCATGACACGGTGCCTAGCTAAAAAGCAGGTACCCAGTAAAAGTTATATTTTTCAGAAACTCTTACATCTAGCAGAGTCATGTGATTCATTTACACCAACAGACAACGAGAAGTGTGCTTTTCTGTGAGAAGTGTCTTCTGTAATTTCTGCACTCATTGCCACCTAAATTTCAGAAGACTCTGAGGTTCTGATAAGGCAAAAACAAAAAACAAAAAAAGGGAGAACATTGAGATCCTGAGTATTTCCTAAAAAGTCCATCTTCTGACCAGATATGCTAGCATTCTACTCTTCTGTGAGTGAAAAATAAATGTTCCTTTGCAATGAACCACTGGTATTTGGAAGTTTGTTACCCCAGTTAATGTTATCTCAAATGATACAAAATTACCTATACAAAGCACAAGATGACCCAAGCAAGAAATGATATCTTGGTTTTAAAATACTAACTCCTGAAAGAATTAATTTGACTATGGCAAAGTATAAAATTCATGCTTGATTAACCAGAGGTCCTGGGATATAATTATCCCCAAAATAGCTCTGCATAAAGGTGTGTGTCTAAATAAAGAATCTTCAGATCAACATAAAAGCCCCATATTTTAAAAAAGGGCAGGGGTGGTCATCCAGTCATTTGGGGATCTGAGATATATAGCCAGCTATCACAGACTGTTCTTGTCCCAAACTCTTGCCAATGCCAGAAGCCCCCTCTTTGTTTATTGTAGTCATTCATCAATGTTGTTGGAAAATGTTAATATCCTTCCTTTTTTACAAGAAGGTGTGAATTGCATGAAACCTATTTCCTAATAGGAGTCTAATTTCACTTGATATTCTCACATAAGGACAATTGCCTCGTGGCATGCCTTGTGAAGCAAACATGAGCTTGTCCTTCACAAGTCCACAAAAACTGCAAACTGCAATTGGGAAATTTGATTTGGTGGTTCCTTGCCACAAACCTACCCTCAATGAAACCATCCATGTTTTTAGAGCTGGATCCCAATGGATTCTGAGGCTCAAAAGACTTTAGTCAATCATGCAACTCATTAACATGGTAGAGGTTCAAAACAACACAGAATTTTTTGACCATTAAAAAATTCTTCTTTGAAGTGGCCAGAGATTCCTCACACTGAGAAATGAAAAACAGGCTCACAGAGAGCACAGTTCAACCTAAGGCTACCACAGTGCATGGTAAAGGTTTTCAATGGAACTGATTCCAACTAGAGCTTCAAATGCCTCATCAGGCCATATGAGCTATTATAAACCAATTAAGACTATCTATAGAAGAATGGGTAAAAGGTGTGGGGTATTGGTATAATGGAATACTACATTGTGATGAAAATGCACAAACTTGAGTTACATCTGACCACATACATGAATTTCACAAACATAACGGTGATCAATGAAAAGTTCTTGCACAGGTCAAATCGCTAGACATCATGACATGAGTCCTAGTTGTTCATCAGGCTCAGGCAGGAGAATATCTTGAGTCCAGGAGTTCAAGACTAGCTTGGGCAACCTAGTAAGACCCCATCTTTTACAAAAAGAAAATCTTGAAGAAACGTTGAACAATCGACTGTGTTAGAAGTCAGAATGATGGTTACCTTTGAACCTGGGTAGAGTCTAGAAGAAGGTGTGAAGGGGGATCCTGGAGAACTGGTAATGTTGTATTTTCAGACTTGGGCTCTGATTCCCCAAGTGTGTTTGGCTTGTAAAAAAATAAAATAAAATCATCAAACTCTTCATCAATGCTTGGTATACATGTGTTAAAGCTCAGTAAAATGTTTACTTGAAAATCCATCAAAATATTTAAAAGGACCCCTGGGAAGACCCCTCAAAGTCCAGCAATTCTGGGTAAGGAATTAGGTCTCAAATGCTTTGAGAAAAATTCCATCTTGGGTTTTGTTATATGTTGCCAATTGAAGTGAATCAGGATGAAACAGTTCTACAAAAGTAGAGTTTGAACAGATGTGTGTACGGTTGGACTCTTCTTCCTCTTCCTACCTCACCTTCTGGGTTTTATTTTGAGCAAATGTACACATTTTAAAGTAGTAACACAGGTTCAGATGTGATCTGTGCTCCATAGATAATATATCAAAGTTGTGTAGTGTGAAATGTATATTTGATCTTAGTCCCCGTTTCAAAGCATACAGTTCTGAAACCATCAGAACCTCTGGAGTGATGTCTTCTTTATGATAGTGAAATGATGGCTGGTTGGGGACACCTATGTAGTTTCAGGATAGGGGCATGTCACAGGAAAGACCAAGGCAGATTTTAAGAGCTAGGACTTTCAATCCTACCCCCAACCTCCAGAGAGGGGAGAGGAACTAAAGGTTGGGTTGATCACCAATGATCAATTATTTAATCAATCATGCCAATGTAATGAAGCCTCCATAAAAACCCAAAAGGGACTGGGCTCACATAGCCAAACAGGTAAGGTTCCTGGAGCCAGGAGCATGCAGAGAGGGCATGGAAGCTCTGAGCCTCTTCCCACAAAACTTTCCCTGTGCATCTCTTCCTGTTCATCTGTATCCTTTATTATAGCTTTTATCAACAGCCACAAATGTAAGTGAAGTGTTTCTCTGAGTTCTCTGAGCTTCTCTAGCTTTAATTAAACCCAAGGAAGCAGTGGTGGGAACTCTGATTTATAGCCAGCCCATCAGAAGTATGGTGACAAACTGCTACTTGCAATTTTCATCTGGAGTCAGGGACAATCTTGAGACTGAGCCCTCAAACTTTGGGGTCTGACATCCTGTCCAGGTAGAGTATCATAATAGAATTGAATTAGAGGACACCCAACTGGTATCCAATGGAGCTGATTGATTGCTAGTGGGGAGAAATCCCTACACATTTTGGTGACCAGAAGTGAAGTATTCTGTGTTGAAGTGACTGCATGAGAGTGGAAGTTAGGGAACACTTTGGCTTTTTCATATTATCATTGAAGAAGTAAAGTAGACCTTGCCTGAGCATGTTAAGCAGTCATGACTATTAAATGCTCCACAGAACAAATACTGTGCTTTAAAGGTTATCTCTGACATCTCAATAGGAATGAGAAGCAAGAACTGCTCAGACCTCAACTCATTTCTTCCATTATGCTTCTCATTTGATTCAGTTGTAATGACACAAATAAGTCACAGTCTGTATGTATACACCTAACTAAAGCTGTATTCTCTACCAATACCAGCATTTCCACCACCACCATGGAATAGTTCGAATATTATTAACTGGCCATCATGCTGGGCACCGTGGTACATTCCTTTAATCCCCATGACTTGAGATCCTGGGGCAGGAGGATTGTAAGTTTAAGTTCAAAATCCACCTCAGCAATTTAGTGAGACCCTAAGGAACATAGAGAAGCCCTATGTCAACATAAAAAAGGGCTGGGGATGTAGTTCAGTGTTTAAGCACCATGGGTTCAATTCCTAGTACCCCAAAACAACACACACACACAAACACAAAACTGTTATAACGTTAGTTCTCACTAACATTGCTTGTATTATCACTACACAATAAATTGTGCCCCACACACCAAATTAGCATCTTTAACTATTTTTCTCTTGGCTGTATGGTTCAAGAATTGACTAGTAGCTCACCTGGCCAGTTATCTCTTGGGATTGCTCAAGCAGTTGTTCAATCAGTTGTTGAATGGGCTGCAAGCATATGAAGGTTCCCTGGGGCTGGACATCCAAGATGTTTCATTCAGGTGGCTGGAAGCAGGTGCAGGAGGCTGTCAGATGGGCTCAGCTGGGGCTGAAGTGCGTACATGTGATTCCCCAACATATTGGTCCCAGGGTAGTCGGTCTTCTTACATGGTGCCTACCTTCTCCCTTCCCCCAAGTAAGTGTTCCTTAACTGTCTTTACACAGCTTCAAACAGCCCTGCTTCTGTTGCATTCTGCAAGCAAGTTAGAAGTCCATCCAAATTCCATCAGAAGGGATTAGATCTTACCTGTTAAGGGAGGAATATCAATCATTTTTTTAAAACTGACACATGTGACCAGTGCAATAACCAAATTTAATCTAATTGATTGCTCTGTATAACTTACGTTCTGTGGGGTCATCACTCAGAATCTCATATGTGGTCATGAAAATGCATATCAACTCATCAAATTACTCCCACTGAATTTACTATCAAAGAAGACACAAGATGCTTTCATTTAATGAAAACTGATTTTTCTAGACCTTGTTCCTCTAATTCTGTGCCAGAGGCCTTATTATCCACCCTTTCCCCATGCTTCTATTTGAAATAAGTAAAATCTAGAAGTGCTCACACTTACCTACCTGTTAAATTGCAGGGCCAAAAGCTGAATTTACAGAAAATCTGACTCTAAGTCCAATATTTAACAATTTGAGATGATACATCGTGTACAACCAGAGAAATGAAAAAATCATGCTGAATTTATCTATAATGAATCGAAATGCATTCTGCTGTCATATATATCTAATTAAAATAAATAAATATTTTTTAAAAAAAAATACAATCATATCTCTGTGAGTTTAGAGTTTAAACAAGTCTCAGTCATTCCAGAGACATATTCTACACCAGCTACTGAGATGCTTTGGAGATGAGTATATCTTACAGCCTGTCACTGTGTCATGGAATATCCTACCCTCTTGGGCACTGCTTTAGCTTCAACAGATTACAGACCCAACATACCCATGGTTTCTGCATCAGCAGATTCTACCAACTTTGGATTGAGAATGTTCAGGAAAAAAACTTGTATCTGAACTGAAGAGGAACAAACCTTTTCTTGTCATTATTTCCTAAACAGTATAATGTAATGTAGCATTTACATTGTATCAGGAATTATAAGTAATCTAGAGATGACTTAAAGTGTAAGTGTGGAAGTTATATGCAAGAACTAAGCCATTTTATCTAAGGACTTGAGTGTCCAGGATTAGAGTATCTGCAGGGAGTCCTGGAACCAATCCTGAGACTTGGCTGTATCTCCTGCTTCTCCCATCAAGGAAAAAGGAATAAACGATTTTTTAGAACTGCAACAGAACCATGTACCCAAGAGGAAAAGACATTTTATTCTGGGTGCAGAATAACTTTATCAATTGCCTGGCTGAAAGAACTGAGGATTAATAAGGATTAGAATGGCAAGCAAAATGAAGCTAGATGGAGTTTCTAAGGGCTCAAGGGACCAGACTAGAATTCAATATGATCCCGGGCAAATTAAAAAGACAGCTTGTTAGAAATGAGATAAAATGCAGTGGGAACAAATGTAGGATGGCTCATCTCAGTGAAAACCCACAGAGCTGCAAAGGTGGGCAAAACCGACTTGGCACAACCTTAATTAACACAGCCCCCAGGGCCAATGAGCATCATGAGATGGGTGAGAATGGAGAATACTGATTTGGGGGATAGGAGCTCATGGGCAAGACTAGAAGATATTAGCTTAATACACAGGGAATTTCTCTGACCTCACTTTCAAACTAGATCAATTCCCCTTTGCAATTCATACTCAAAGCTGCTTTTTTCAATGGTCTTTATCACTTCAGAGTTCCTGTGTGATGATGTGATGATTAACAGTGTCTTCCCACTAGATGGCCAGTTTCAGGACAGCAGAACCTGGATTTGTTACCATCACACTTGCAGAGCCTGCCACATGCCTAACATATAGCCTGTGTCTTCTCAATATTTTTAGGGAATAAGTTAATATTGGGTTGAAAATATTATATATCAGAGATTGGCAAACTCTATAGCCCGCTGGGCGGAAAAATTGGCCTAAACCTGTTTTTGCATGGCCTATGAATTAAAATGGTTTTACATTTTTAAATGTTTGAAAAATAATTAAAACAAAAATATAACATTTTAAAAATCCAAGTGTTAGTGTCCATAAAGAAAGTTTCATTGGAACACAGCCCTGTTGTTTATCTAGTATCTATCTGCTTCTTACTAAAATAACACTGTGCAATGTCAGGTGCAATGGAGACTGTGTGATTCAAAGTCTAAAATATTTACTGTATGTCCATTTTACCATAAAAGTTTGCTGACCCCTGATGTAGACAATCTGGCTTCTGTCATCTTTGGAGGTCTCACCAACCAACTAATGGGGGATATATTTTAAAAATTCTGACTGAAACATAATGTTTAAATTTATTTTTGTGGCCCCCACATTGAAACATTGAAATAGCTGCTTTCTGTTTTCTAATGAGATAAAGGCTATAAAGTAGAGAAACCACTTGTGTCTCCAAAATGGAGACAGTGTGTTATTGAATAAATACATCAATATTAAGATGCGAATCATGCAGACTGGGGATTGGCAGGACTGTGAGGTTTGGGTTCATATGGAGCTATATTCAAATCCATGTTCTGCCATCCAGATGTAAAATTTTAGTCAAAACAATATTCTCAGCTTCAACTAACCTTTCTGTAAAATGGGAATAAAATTATATTCTTTGTAGAATCCCATTGAATTTAGATAGACAACTTTTCACTGTGTTTGTTCACTGAAAAATTGTTTTCTCTGAGAATCACTCCCTCAATGCCACAGGCATTCTATAAAGCCCCATTCTATCTTCTCTCCTTGGTCATAATTAATTGGATGAAGCATAAACTACTGATACATAAAATCTGTCCTAGGCCAAGTAGATTTTTGCCCCTGAAATATTATTGAACATGAAACATAGAAACTATCATTAGTCCGTTTGAGTCAATTTGACTGACATAACTTGATTGGACCACAGCAAGAGTAGAAAAAAGCTATCATGCAGATGGAGCAGAATAAAGGCATAGCAAGATATTTTTGCAAAGAGAATGAAAGTAGTCTCTCCCGTTGGGATGGGAGACTTCCTCTAACTGTTCCAGTTCATGAGTACAAGGTTGTAAGCACTGCTCATGGAGACAAGCCCACCTTCCTCTTCAAGTTGCCTGCGCATTTCAGACCCTCAGATGTCTACCTCCTTTTACAGACAAGCTACTGTATTTATTCCACTATTTCTTCTGCGCATTTTCTGCAGAGCCTTCTAGTTGGAATCCTCTAGCATCAGAGGAATAAGAATGAGAAAGAGAAAAACTACACACAGAGATGGGTGATTCCATTACATGAAACCAGAATTGGGGGATTTTAGCATCAAGTCTGGAGCAAGTCTCAGGTATGACGTGGCTAATAATATATAGTTAAAGAGTGAATTTCAGATCCAGATTGACACAGCAACTCCATGAACTCAGAAGTCTTGAGTTCTTCCTGCAGCTGTGCAAATGCAGGATATGTGCAGGGACTTATGGGAGAACAGCAGGGAAGGGACCAGAGATTTTCCCTGATATGGATCTGTCAGGGAAACACCTGGCAGCTTGAAGAAATTCCTAATGCTAACAGCTTTTAACTTTCTAACTCCATACCCTTGGGTGCAACCTGGCTACCTTTTTGTCCTTGGTTCAGGGAGATATTCATGCACAATCCCTTCTTTTAGAATCAGCAGGAATGAACTTCAGTGTCTTCTCACTGACTCAATCTTTCTCCTTGACTGAAACAATATGAAAAGTCTTAGCATGTAATTATTGAACAATGTAATGGTTGCTTTTATGTTAAAAAGTATTACTAATTAGCATTATGCTATGGAAGCCAATAACCATAGCTTTTGTAGATGCCTGCTATATTATATAGGCATGTAGTGGCATGATGTCTGCCATTTGTTTCAGAACAGTTCCACCATAAAACTTTATTCTAATATGTTGACATTTTAATAGAATATAACTAAGTACTCTTGAGTAAGTAGATTCAAGCAGCTTATGAAAACCTCAACCTCCCAAAGGGCACAATGTTATGATACTAAGAAATGGCAATCCTTCTATATCTTCCTGGGTGGGGCCAAATCACATTACAGATTTCTTCTTTGTCCAGCACATCATGCCAATGACAATGAGTTACTTGGTGCTCCCTGTTTTCATAGTTCAAATGAAGACAAAGCTTCTGTTTTTCCATAGCCTGTAAATCCCCTGCCTGGCTTCGTTCCACAAATATGACCCATCACCTGAGTCCTGGGTTCATGGAGTTCAATTGCTTAATAAGTTAGGGTTTACCAAGTTTGAATAATGAAATAAAGACTAATGTGGCCTGGCCTGAGTCAGATGCTTCATTTTGCATCACAGATTTGAGGCCAAGAAAGGGAAACATAGGGTGGAAGAGGAAGAAAGTAAAGGCTCCAGCAAGCTGAACATGGACCTCAGGAAGGTCTGAGTCTCCAATGTTCTTTGCTCTAGAGGCAGCAAGAAGAGGAGCTGCTCATTCATCTGAGGGAAAGAGGCCGCTCATGGTTAGCAGAAAGGGTGTATAGGGGACAGGACAAGACACTTGATGCCTTCTAGAACCCAAAATTTTATCATCTTATGGCTGTGGCCTGAAACTCCAAACTCCTGCCCACTTGGACTGCAGATCTGAGAAGATGAACTTGTATAATTGAAGACAAGGTGATTCCTGCAGGCAAATCAATAGCACTGGATTACGGATGACCATCCTAGAACAAGGATCAAGGCAGTACCTAGCACTAGGCTGCCCCATGGGGGCTGCTCCTCAAATTCATTCATTTATTAGGAAAAAAGAATGACAAGTCAGTGCCTCCCATTTGTGCTAGGAAACTCATCCTGAATGAAATAGACAAAAGGTCCTTAGCCTCTTCAAACATAGAGCCCATTGGAAGGACTGGGAGTCATGCAGATAAATGTGCAATTGCTAAATGTGATCATCAGAAAAACACTGATACAGAGGTGCTCTGAGAGTCTTTAAGTGTTTTATGCCCAGAAGGACTCCATAGCAGGATAGCATGACAACTATGAGTCCAGGCACCAGAAAGAGAGTCCCTGAGTTCAAATCCCATTTCTACAACTCCCTACCTGGGAGTGTCCCAAGGCCAATCACTTAATCTTTCTGTTTCTCTGCAAAATAATGATGATGACTAAGTACACGTGAGGTCCTGTCTCAGTGGAGAATAGCATTCTATCCTTACTCTCTGATGGCTTTGCTCTCTGGTTCCCTTGCCTTCTGACTTCTTATTAAATTTGACCAGTGAGAATAATATCCAGGGAACTGGAAGAGCATAGTTTGGCCATTGCCAAGTTCTCTGTTTGGTAGCCCTCTCCTAGAATTCTTATTAACTTTGAAAGCCACCCCTCCAGGCCAGTGTCTAGTAAAAAGGAAAAATTCTTTGCTTTTGTTAGCACAGCCATATCCCCTCTTGGATTCCTATAATAGTCGCTCACAAAGTATCCTGCAGTCATCCTTTTGAGTGTTCCAATGGGGCTCTGCCCAGCCTCCTTGAAAATAATGTGTGGCTCTTGATAAACATTTGATTAACAACAGCTAATATTCCCAAGCAGGATATGGCTTTGGATTTCAAAGAAAGTGTCTATGACCCCCACAGTGAAATCATGGAGAGAAGTTAGCCTAACTTCTCCCAAACTCTTTTGAAACACACCAAAAGAGGACAAGAAAATTAAGACCCAGCAAAACACGAACATAAAGTGGCCAATCACATATGGACATATAATACTTTTGACCACTAAGCAGCCTTTGCTTTGTGTACAGAGGTCATGATGCCATTATAAGAAATAAAATTTCTATAGTCCCTTTGACAATGATGAGAAAGGGGAGATTTTCCAGCGAAAGAACCTCAGCCAAATTTGAGACTGTTATTTACCCACTTAAGACAGAAACTATCCTCTCTGAACTCCCTGTGATCTAATCCTTTAAGCCTTCTGTTGGCACTGGAAACAATGTTAAGCTTTGGGATCAGGCCCTTTGGTTTTTATAATCCATGGGAATTTGAAAATGATAAATTTGTGGAGAGTCTGAAAGTTCCTAACATGTAATTGGAGCCCAAGGGGGAAATAATTAGGATAGAGTCATGTAACTCCATCAACTCTTCTGGAAGCCTCTGAATTATATAATTCCCTTGCTGTAGCTTTCCTCCTCTGCATGCCCCATTTTGCCATGGAACAGAAAAAAAATTAAAATTAAAAAATGCAGAGGCAATGAAAGAAAGTGGAAATAATAAAATAGACATTATTATTGCTGTGGGTATGTACGTGACTGCATGACCAATGTGATTCTGCAACCTGTACACTCAGAAAAATGAGAAATTATATCTCTTCTGATTCAAATGTATGATATGTCAAGATCATTGTACTGTCATGTGTAACTAATTAAAACAAATTTAAAAAATAAAAAATAAAAGATCTATCCAGTGTGACAATTTGTTTGCGTTTGCTATGAGAAGTCTGCGTGATAACACGAACGAGAGGTAGGACCAAGCATTCAACTTGACTTAGACTTTCCTGGCCGTCCCCACCCTTGGCCATTCTTGCCAAGGATAACAACAAACAGCACATCTGGTCTATTCTTATTACTAATATTTGTGGGATCAGGATAGTCCTAATTTATGGTGGCATTGCCTTTACTATTGAAAATAAGAGAAGAACACGAAGTTTCTTTCATTTCATCTGTGTCACTATAAATAGAGCATCTATTAAGACTTTTGTGGGATTGTTAGAGAAATGGTTGTAAAAGGTTTTAGCAAAAACTCAATTTATTTCTTTGGTTGTCAGAAGTATCAACACAAATCTGCCATCCTACTTAATGTCAAAGAGACCCTATGAAGAAGTGGATGGACAAATTCATGGGCTCTGCTAAGGGGCTGGTGGTGGGGAATATTGCCTTCCCCAAGGAAAAATTTTGGGCATCAATTCCCATAAAATCTCATATGTTTATAGCACCTCAGGATAAGTTTCATGCAGAGTGCGGACTTATTTTGCAGAGCAGTTTGTTTTCTAACTGGAGAGAGAGAGCCGTGGGAGGCCTCAGGGCCCCTTGGGATGGGAGCTGGAAGCAGAATCCATTCCAGAGCCCAAAAAGAACTTTGCATTCTGCATATGGCGCATTCTGAATAATTTAGCAAATTATTCTTAAATTAAAAAACAGAGCCAAGACCGTGACATATGAGTGGCTCTTAAGAACACCTCATTTAGGCAATGTCTGTGTAGTCTGACAGAAATGCTTCGAGTGCAGCTTTCCTTCCAACCAGTTGGCAGCAGATATCCCTGTTTGTGGTCTCACTGGGAGACAACCAGTTTGCCTCCTGCTGATCATGCCACTGTGCAGACAGACTTTATCAACAGGCTTGATTGAACATTCCGATTGGAGAGTTTCCTGGAAAGTTCCTGGACAGTACATGTGGATACAACACTGTGTAGATCAAAACATTTGTCTGTACACAGGCAGAAACTACTGGGCTTAGAAAGAATAATTATTGCCATGAGTAGGTTCTTGAAATAATGCAACATAGCTGTAGGATATAGCACTTAAGTTTGCTTAAAGTGGCACTCCTTGGCCAACATCTGCTCAGTAACGGTTCTTTGGATCTGCATCTTCAAGTGTCTTTCACTACATCTTACCCCTTGGGTTCCATTTTGGCTTGACCTGAGCTAGTAAATATTTTCCAGGGTTAACTCTGCATTCTCAGCTTCCCTCACCTAGGCCTGTTCCCCATGGCCCTTTCTCTGACACTTGGTCCACCCCAGCAGTGGCATTTCAAAAAACCTCTGTAATTTCATTCTGGCCTAGATCTATCCTACTTTTCTCTTCACCTGGGAGTCAAGAAAGTGTTTCAAAGTCTTTCTGAGCTTTACGGATGGAGAAAAGGCAGTTTTAAAAAGAATACACCATAGGGAGAAATGCAACTCAGAATAACTTCTGTTTCTTCACTGTACTGTTTGATTATGTCAAACCAATCAACCCAAAAATTAGTGGTTTAAAATGGCAACCACTTAAATCGCTCTCAATTTATGAATCAGCAATTGGGCTTGGTTCAGCTGGGTGGTTTTTCTGTCCCTGCTGAGTTGGTTAAGCCATCTACAGACTGGTTCTGATCAGCTGGCAAGTCCCATCTAAGGAGGACTGGCTGGTCTAAGATGATCTCACTCATATATCTCATGGTTGACCCACAGCTGGGGTGATGGGGACAAAAGAATCACGTGCTTCTCCTCTTCTAGTGGGATAATCTGCACCTGTTAATATGGCAGCTTAAAAACTTCTGGGAGAGAAGCATGACAATTTGGTAGAAGGCTTACAGAAAGGGTACATTACTCCCACTGCATTCAATAGGCTGCAAATCACAAGTCAGGGGGGTTGACCTCTTTACAGGAGTTGGATAGAGGCAGAAGTGAAAGCTTGAGGTCATCTTTGCATGCCTCAGAGAAGAGATAGATGGACTAGAGAACAGAAGAGATTTGCCTAAATGAATTCTTTTTCCTGATGGCACAAGTCTTATACTATGCCTTTTGTTGTCTTCAAGGGAAGTTCAGAGAAATCAGGGGTCTTAATATAATTCCATCTGCATAAATCAGCTTTCTGTACCATCTTCCCAGGACATCTAGTTTCCTGGGTGTATCAGTCAGAGATCTGTTGTTACCCCATTTTCTGCAAAGCATAGCTAATTGCACCCAGCCTGACCCAAAGTGGCCCATCAGTTGGCATTTCAGTAGCCTATGTGGTCCAGCCTGAGAGTATAGATCAAAGAAATTTATTTCTTAGGAATTTAAATTTGTAAACAGAGGGACAAAGGCAGGGTGCAGCAAAGTAGTCACTGGTTCTAATCAGCTGGCAAGTCCCATCTATGGGTGGCTGGTAGTAGGGCCCACTTCATTAGCTAAATTTACATTATGTACTGTATTTACTCTGTCCTTCTAGTATTTATAGAAGATTGAATATTCAAGAAATGCAGTCAAAATTGCCTTCTTGCAATCCTCTAACAAGATAGTCTAGATAACTCTCTGCCCTTCTCTGTTTTCTGGTCTACATTATCTTTTTCCAAGGGAAATATTTTGTGTGCAGATTTGGAGAAATATTAAAATATATAGGATGCTCTTTGTTTCAAAATTATGTTATGGTAGTATGACAGATGCTGAAAGCAATAAAACTGAGGGAGACAAAGATAAAAATTCTGAAGACTTAATTGTAAAATAACATAAATTTGGCCCCAAATCGAGAAAAGAGAATTCTGTCCAGGCACAGAAGATGCTCCCAGTCATAATTCTTACTATCTCAATCTGCCATTTTTTTTTTTTTTTTTTGGCTCCTGCAGAGCAACAGAGAGGTAGAATAGGGCAAGTGGCTGTAATATTCCCACTTTGTATTACGACATTTCAATTCTTCCTTTTCCTTCAGGGCCTGTGATATACCATGTAGGCAGTAAAATATAAAGCCTTAGTGAACATTTTCCTGTAGTGTTCTACTTTATTTGGGCTGTTATAACAAACTACCATAGACTGGGTGACTTATAAGCAATAGAAACATATTTTTTACAGTTTGGGAGGCTGGGAAGGCCAAAGTCATATCACTGACAGATTGAATGTCACATGAGGAGATTCTATTTCCCAGGTTATAGATGCTATTTTTGTGTGTGTTTGTGTGTGTGTGTGATAATCTCATGTTGCAGAAAGAGCGTATGGTCTCTTTCATAAGGACACTGTCCCATTTATGAGGGTTATGTCCTTGTGACTAATAAATTCTCAACTAATACTATCAACTTAGGGGTGGGTTTCATCATATGAATTTACACAGGACATATACAGTGTAATGCACCTTTTTATATACATTCTGGACTTAGTTAAATTGCTTACTAACACTGCTATGCTGAATGCCTGACCTGATGGCCCCTCAGCCTATTGCTGCTTCATCTGCTGCTGTGTGGGGACTGTTCCTGATCACTCCCCATCTGAGTCATACGCGTCTCTTTTTTTGACTGCTTGAGGGCTCTCTCTGGAGCCTTAGAAATTTGTTCAGCTTACCTGCAAATGCAGCCAGGAAATTAGGGATTTAATACTCCCAGGAGCAGCTCTCAACCAAGGAGAAGGAACAGGAGTTGGTAGATAAAGACCTCAGCTTCTTTATTTCTCTAAGAACAAATCTGAAGTGTGTTCTATGCAACACTATAGACAGTAAGATGATCTCAGTTGTCCACAATGGAAACCTGCTCATTGACACACTCTTCATTAGCTTCTTTTCTTTCTTTGACTCAGTCCCTAAATCCCACACTGATATTTTCCTAGAATCCCTTCCCAAATAAACTTCTTGCACCTAAGACTTGTTCTCAGGGTCTCTCTCCCTTTGGGATAACCTTTAAAAAGCCTCTTAGGATTAGGTGGAACAAAGTCCATTAACTTTGTTCTAAGACAATGCACCAAGCACAAATTGAAATTAGAAGAGAATAAACATTTTGAGTCACCTGGAAAAAAACAAATAGAAGAGATCAGGAGAGAAATCAGAACACAACCTATACAAGATTGTATGATTTTTTTACCCCAAATTTCTAAAAGGATTCACTTCCTCAAAATACTTTACTTTCATCTATTAAAACATTTCATAATACTAGATAAGATACTTTGTCATCTGCCAGAAGATTGTCATAATAAATATTAAAATGTGTAATATCTAAGAGGTTAAAGCTAATTTTAAGCCCTGAACTTTTCACAACCACATGTGATAATCCTGACTTCACATTTGGTTTTAATTTCAATTCTTGTTCCCCCAAGCATCATCTAGGCCATACTTCCTGCCCTTGGATTCTGGTAAAAATCTTCACTGGATTCTTTCTGCCTTTAATCAGCCCTTGAGTAAGTCTCTAACCTTTAACACAGCTGAAAAGGTTCTAAGTCACCTTTGTATATGGACAGGGCAGAATTCTAGGGACCAGTGGTGGAATCAGTTGTTAGCTCTAAAATTTATTACATATTGATGAACTCCAGAGAAGAAATCAGTTCAAGGTTAGATTGATGTTAATTCTACCAACTAATAATGTAGCAAAAGATTACCAATGTTGAGTAAAGTTTTAAGCATGTATTTCTCTATTTGAAAAAACTATGTTTTGTTAGCTAGGATCAGTGGCACATGCCTCTAATCCCAGCTAATTGGGATGCTCAGGAAGGAGGATTGCAAGTTTGAGGCCAGCCTGAGAAACTTAGCAAGAGGCTGTCTCAAAAAAAAAAAAAAATTGAAAAAGACGAAGGGATGGGGGCACTAGGGATGTAGTTTAAGTAAAGTGCTTCTGATTTCAATCCCCAGTATGCCACGCGCACACATACACAAATTAGGTGTATGTGTGTGTGTATGTTAGTCATGTTTCTCTGGTGATAATGCTCCATAATAAACAATTCCAGGAAATCTAAGTGGCTTAAAACATTTATCATTCCATCTGAAGTATAAGAGATGAAGGCAAATCATGGAAAAGCATTTAAAATCTCTATGTTAATTAGTTTAATTTTATCATCCACAATGTTTGTGTGTGTGTGTTGAAATACTCATGTCATATTATATCCCATAAATGATATAATTTTTGTTGGTTAGTATTAAAAATAGGAAAAATTATATTCTTTGCATATGAACAAAAATAAAAATACAAGAATATCTTTGATTATAAGTTGGTTATTATCAGATCTACCCACAATCCAATGGATAAAGAACAGCCCTGGACTGAGTCTGAGAACAGACATATCAGTACCTAGCAGAGTAGGAGACACTGGGCAGACAAATAGCAATGGGCGTGCATATATAATTCTGTTACTCAGAGGGAGTGAAGGATTGAAAATCTGTGACTCTATGGATACCTGTAGACATACACCAAAGTAGACAGAATGTCATAATAAACCCCAATGTGCCCATCAGGAGGCTGCAACTATCAACTCTTTGCTAATCTTGCTTCACTCTTTCTGGCTCCCACATTATTCTGAAGCAAATCCTGCATTTTCTGAGTGTCACTTAATGGAAGAAAATAAATTTATACTTTTTCAGGAGATGGAAGATTCTTTAGACCTCAAAGAGTTTACCAAATAATAAAAAAGGATGTACTCGTGATGTCAACATGATGTGAGATAAAGCACAAGGCCGTATTTGACAACAATGAGAAACATCAATTCCAAGATGCTGCACATGGGCGTTTCATACTGAATATTAATGAATTTTATATTTAACTGCCTAGACTAGCCAGGATAATGAATACCGCCAAGAAATAAAAGTAACGCCAACTCTTTATCTAGTTCATTAATCTTAGTGGCTTAGGAAGAGGAAGAAGAGAAAAAGAAAAGGTGCATAACAGAATTTTAAGATGCATCCCAATGTTACTTTATCTGTGGCCTAGCATTGTACTGCTTTGGACCAAAGCCTCACTTGTTCAAGACATTTCTCTTTCATCTATGGAAACATAAATAAATAAACAATTATGCAAATAAACCTGTAATGACATACAAGATTAAAAAATTACAAAAATGAGAAATATGTCAGCATGTGGTTAATGAAAGGAATCTTCAGATCGATTTGTTCTAATATCATCTTTTTAACCCATACTTTAAAGAACATCTTGATTTCTGAAGTGACATACATTGTTAAAGTTATGGTCACTGTATTAAGTCACTAGAGCTGCCATAACAAAATACCCCAGCAAAGAAATTTACTTTCTCACACTTTGGAGACTAAACACTGAACCCAAGGTGTGGGCGGGTTTGCTTTCTCTGGAGGCCTCTGTCCTTAGCTTGCAGATGGCCACTTCCTCTGTGTGTCCTCACATGGCCTTTTATCTGCAGACATGCATGCCTGGTGTCTCAGCCTCTTCTTATAAGAACACAAGTTATATTGGATTAGGGCCTTACTCTCGTGACCTTATATAACCTTAATTACATTTAGAATTACATTGGGGCTGAGAGTCCCAACATATAAAATTGAAGGACACAATTCAGTCTTGCCGATTACGTCAGTCATGAAGTATTATTGCAATCACTTACACTTAATACCACCACTGATATTTATTACCTAATAGCATAACAAGTAATAATTAATGGGCAATAAACTTGCCCTTGCTATGTGACAGGATCTCTTCTACACAGAAGACATACACTATTTATCTATTAAAATATTCATATTAATCTCTTTAAAACTGGAAACAGTCCTATTATGTAGGTACTACAATTCCCCACATTTTACAGATGAGCACACTGAGGCACAGAAAGACTAAAGAAGTACAGGTAGGATAGTGGGTTGAATAAAGAATTCCCAGTTAAATTTGAATTTCAGATCAACAAAGAGTGATTTTTTGGTATATGCAGGTTCCAAATATTGCATCAGACATGCTTACAGTAAAAAAAAATGTAGGAGTCAATCTGAAATTAAAATGTAACTGAGCATCCTGTATGTTTACTAGCTAAATCTTAGAACTCTAGTTAGAGACAAGGTATATTTCCTATCATACCAGAGAAGTGAATTTTAAATTGCTTAATAGATTGTGCAGTTTTCAAGAGATATATTAGGGGGCTATTGAGAGGGCAAAGGAGATGATGAACAGTTTCCCCCTGTTGAATACAGCAATTCCTTTATCATCTCTGTTATACACTGAGATTTCCTACAAATACTCTCTTGAGAAAAAATAAATATGCTTCCTTGACTTTAAAAAATATACGTTTACAAAATCACTATTTTTCGAGTAGAACTAACATAATTTCTAGAGGTTTTCTTTGATTTTGGGGGGGGGATTTCCTACCAATTTTACCTTTTATCTTCTCCAAACTTGACATTCTCTAATGTTCTGTCTCCCTTATGAATCCCCTGAGACTGCCTGCTTGCCTGGAGAATCCTTTTTGAACTCTTTTGCAGTTTCTTGGGGAGGACCTCATGCATCTTAGGCAGCTGCTATACCACTGAGCCACATCCCCTTCCTGGCTTGTAGAGCCCTAAAAGAAAGGTTTTCAATCTATGGCCAATGGCCTACCAGCTGCTGCAGTTTTTACAAATTAGATTGCATTGGAACATGTCATCATCCATTCATTTACATTTTAGCTACAACTGCTTATACATTACAAAGTCCAAATTAGGTAGTTGCAAGAGACCATATGTTCCAGAAAGCCAAAAATGTTTACTAAATTATTTATCAAAAAATCCTGCCAACTCCTAATGTCTAAGAATCTCCTTCTGAGGGCTGCCAGGGTAGCTGAGAAACATGTTGTCACCAAGTTCCTTATGAGTTTGGAAAAGGCAAGATTAACTGGGCAGATTGATTTTCTGTGATAACTTTTAATTATTTTGTGTCACTTGGAAAAATTGTCTCATAAAATAGCAAAGCTATCAGACAAACTGTTTCTATTGAGGATTTGGTCACATGGATTGTTGCTGGTAATGATCTGTAATTCTGCAGAGATGAAGCTCTTACTAGGACAAAGTCTATCAATATTTTTTGATCTGTTTATGACTCTTTTCAAAAGTGAAACTTGAAGCAGAAATCTAATCATTTTTCCCCCCAATTTCAGATTACTCTCCAAATCAGTATTCTAGAAAATTACAAAAACCTACCATGTTAGAATTTCAGAAAAGGCATTTAAGGCCATGGGATACTTGTAATAATGCACAAGGGTTTAGGCTGATTATCTAAGATTAGCACTGAACGTTTTAATAGAGCTGCCATGCCTTTGAAGTTACATCTCCATGACACCTTGGTCGTCCTTCATGGAAAGTTGTCCATAAACACATTATCCACTTCTTGACCCTAGAGAACCAGTTCCTCTTTGCTGCTTCATTTCATATTTTAAGCTGTTATTTTCTGTAACTCCCCAGATTCTTCCTGAACGATCAATAGCCATAATTATTTCAGGGCCATGAAGAACTCAGGAGGAATAAAACCATTTGGAAAAATGTTTCTCTCTGAAAGCTGATCTCTGCATACTTAATAGTGTGGAAATCAGACTGTCAATCTAGCCAGGATATTGCTCAGTAATCTTGTATTTGTCTTGCCTTTTACTTTTTTATACTTTCTTATGATATGAACTACTGTGATTTTTTTTTTAAAGTAGAGCTTCCAAACAAATTAAGAAAATATTTTAGAGAAAGAATGTTATGACATGATTTCACATAAAGAATCCCATGAGAAGACAGACACACAGTCTATATTCATTGAAACATCAACTTTCACACTGTTATCATGGTTCAGATTTCCTTTCTATGGAAGCCTTGAAAAGAACCACATCAATAGTAGGTTTCAAAAACATATTTATTATAAGGGAGCAGTCAAGACTTTACAGCATATATGATGTCCATTTATGATAAACATATTAGAGAAACAACCTTCCTAGAAACTGCCCATCTCTTCGGTCCAAACATAGATCAGTATTTTAGAGACTTTTTGAATGTGTGAAAATGTTTTGTACCAGTGATGTCCTTGGGAAGGCCAGTGTGCGTTATGATATTTGGTTGATGTTTCCTCTAGTACCCTCAAAAGTGTTGAGCATTTGCCGATTCATTTGGGATTGTGATGATCTAGAGATGCCTCCTTAGCATGAGGCCAACAAATCTGTGTCCAGGGCTGGAAGAATTATTCTCCCAAGAGCCACAGTAAGATGCAAATGAATTTTCCAGTAAATGTTGGAAAAAAAGTCACCCCAGCAAATTAAGTGGCCAAGTGTTTTCAATTTAGAATGAATCTTCACTTTCTTCCAACAACAGACTTGAAAAAACCTAGTCAAGTCAATAAGACAGAGGAAAAAGTTTGGAAGTTGTCCTAAGATGTGCACCCGGGGCTACTGTATAATACAGTACAATACTGTACAATACAGTGGAACTGAGCCAAGGCCCTAACATGAGCTGCTATGTGCTCATATATTTTTTTAATTTTACATACTATTTCAGGAGTTCACTAACCCTCTGAAATTTATCCAGAAATCCCCTGATTATGGGTTTTTCATTTGAATAATAGTGTTGTTATAAATTTTTGTGCTAAAGTTTTTATCTTGGAGGGATTTTTAAAATTTTGTTTCCTTGTTTTGTTCTTTGTGAAAGACTAATTTCATTCATTCATTAAAATGCTGACTATGATTTTTGTGTAGCAAGGACTAGGAACACCCTTATGTGGTAGATTGAACATATTAGTGGTCTCAGTACTACACTCTCCTCTCTGTTCATGCAAGTTGTTGTATAACTTTCTAGTGCCCAATTGCTCTTACTTCTGTGACTGGCCAATGTGATTTCCTTCAGCCAATGGATATTAGCAACCAAGCCATAGTCAGAGACATGTAAAATGTCATCTCATCAGGGCTTATTTTTACTCTTGCATCCCTCTTACTATGTTGCAAGGAAGACCACGCTAGTCCAGAAGTAAGCATCATCCCAACTGACAACCTGCCAATGCCAAATACAGGAGCCCATCCAAGATCAGAAGGACTGTACCACCAAACATAGCCTAAATTGTTAACCAAAAAAAAAAAAAATGCATGACAAATGAATGCTATTTGTTAGTGACATGAAGGTGGGGTTTTGTTACATAGCTTTATCATGTCAGTGGATAAGTGACACACATAGTGAATATGACTGATAAGATGTCAGTTCTCCCAGCTTACATTCTAGTGAGGGACAAGATAATGGAATGAATATACAAAGAAATAAATGAACTAGAAAAAAAAATTTAGCTAGATGTAAGTGATACTGGAGAATTGTGGAGAAAAGTGGGGGGGAGTGGTAGAATTGGGGCCTACACAGTGACTTGACTTTGCTATGGAGGTTACATTTAGCTTAAGATCTGAATGAAGAGAGTCAGTTAGGCAAAGACTAGGGAAAAGAACGATTCAGTCAAAAGGACTAACAAGAAAGAATGGACTTAGAGAGAAAGCCATCAGGCTTTGAGTATAGGAAGTGAGAGGAAAGGGAGTCCAAGATCAGATCAGATAGGGAGAGGGGCCAAATTACAGGAGGTACTGGAAGCCAAATAAGGAGATATAAGCACCCATCAGAGAAGGCCTTTGTGTTCTTTGGTCTCAGGCCTATGTCAGACACAGAGAAGTTGCTAGGAAAAAAAGAAAAAAACCCTCATTCCTGGCTTTTGTTGAAAGAAGGGAAAGGGACTCAGATAAGGTACCCGGGTGGAATTAGGGGTCGTCGGGGAAATGGAAAGAGGATTCCCCTAGATAGGGCAGGAAATGGAGATCTGAAGGCCCATTCCCCGAGGAACAAAGGCAGAGCCTTCAGGAGGGCTTGGATCTCCAGTAGGCAGCTGCAAGGACACCTCACCAATCTCTAGGCACTGCAGACCTGGCCTCAGCAGTGTTGCCTTGTTTAGCAGTTGCAGGGAGACCCAGGAGTCTCAATTTTCAAACCCTGCTCAGGATCAGACAAAGGGCATAATCGGGAAGGGGAGAACAGAGGGGAGTCACCGGATGTTTCTGAGCTGGAGCTCTCCCCTCCTCTCCACCCAGATGGGCCTCAACCTCATATTGGGGCTGGGGATGAGAGCTTAGTACTGACTTGGCAGAATGTCCAGAAGACCACTGCTTACATCTCCTTATGGGGTCTCAAGATAATTTGGTTAAAATTATATATATATATGCCTTCTGAATATCCAGTGAAAAAAGCATGACACTTAACTGAAGTTCAAGAACGAGGAAAACTGATCTATGGTGGTCATCAGAACAGTGGTTTCCTCTGAGAGTCTGAGCGGAAAGAAAGTGCATAAAGGGGACTTGAGGGAACTTTCTGGGGTAACAGCAATGTTCTCTTGATTGACCTGATGTTTATACCACCCAACTGTGCACTGCAGATCCATCCATTCCACTACATGTAAATTAAGCCTCCATGAAGTACGGAGTTGGTAGCTTCCATGACATTTCAAGAAGAGAAAAAGGAAGAAATGAAGGAAGGAAGGGATGAAAAGGAACAAAAAGGGTTAACTTATCCCAGGCTGGTTTTGCTGATTCATACCACTGCATATTTTCCACCCATTTGATTTAAAAAAAAAAATGAGCTTCTAGTTTGTGACCAAATACCTAGTCTATTCCAGGTGGCCAGAGAGAAAAATATAGAAGCCAACAGATAAACACAGTATACCTACCCAGTATACCCACCAGTATTTGTTCTGCCCAGGGATGAGGGAGTTGAGCTTTTGGGAAAGGTTTAAAGAGGAGGTAAAGGGCACATGGGGTGGAAGAACATGGATTCACTGAGATCCATCTTCACCTGGGCTTGTCTTGTCTTTCTCCTTGGGAGTTTGACCACAACATATCAGGCATAAAGCCCAGGACTTCCTGCCACAGTCTCTTGTCACAGATGCTTGTCACTACAGCTGATGTAACCACAAAGCCTGGGAAACAATTTTCAGGACGATGGCCTTCATGGTCAAGGGCCAGCTGGTCATTTTGTCGATTTCTGCAGATCCTGGGCACCGGTTATTGACTTTCCCAGTTGTCACTGGCTTTTTGAAGCAGAGGGAGAAGGAAACCCCTCTCAGACACACTGTTTCCTTCAGGAAATGAGGGACCAAAAGGCTTCCCTGAGGAGACTTGGGAAAATGACATTTCCTCAGGCCTAAGGAACATCATGAGGTGACTTTCCAAAACACAAAACACTCAGTTAAACTGGCTGGATTGTTTATCACTTCAGCTCTCTTTAGGGAAAAAACAAATGTCCCTCTGAATCTCAATATCAATAGCATCCTTGGGACTACTGTAAACATTGACAGACATTTGTTGGGAGAACATAAAACAATACCACCACTTAACCATGGTAACACACTCAACCTTCCATACAGCCATTCTTCTACCTACATCCTTACAGGTTGAATAACTATCAACTCTGACTTGCTATGATTTCACTCTTAGAGAAAGAACTCAGGAACCATCAATTCCTATGTGTTTAAATGGGAGCTTCCCAAGAGCTCTAAGTGTTCGTCAGCACTGTCAATCAACATTGCTGTGAATGTGGAACTTGCTATGATTAAAAAACAAAAAGCCTACTTTCATATTTATCACATAGAGAAGGTTTTTAGCACAATAAAAATATGCCAGGCATAATGGCACACACCTGTAATCCCAGCCAGGTGGGAGGCTTGAGGCATCTTAGTGTGACTTTGTCTCGAAATAAAAAAAAATACAAAGGGCTGAGGATGGAGCTCAGAGGTAGAGGGCTTGCCTAGCATATGTGAGGCCCTGGGTTCAAACCCCAGTGCAGAAAACTAAAAATAAAATATTTGCATTGGAAGTAAATTTAATTTTAAATTCTTGGGACATATTTCAGAACTCCCTGAAGGAGGCCTGCTAAAATTATTCCAGGTTATACTCACATAACACACACAAAAAATAGTTATAGCTATGCATTCTCAGTCTAGTGAAAGTGGAAAATGTACAAAAAACAAAACAACAAAAAAAAAAACAGGGTTAAAAAGGGAGAAAAGGGTGGCAAAGAAAAGAAAATCTGTTTTCTTCCTAGTAATTTTGACTTAAGAGTCCTGATTTTTTTTAAAACTGAGCATTTTAAACTCCATGTGCACAACATTCATTCTTTATGTAACATCACAGTAAATTGTGCTTCACTTAACTCTAGATAACGACTGTCATTGTACAATATAATTGTTACTCATCTATGTATTCAGTTAACACTGTACAGATTTTATACTTCTTTCCCTTTGATTTTTTTTAAACTAACTACGAATCTTTTCCTTTTTTGTCTTTATTTTATTTCTTTATTTATTTCAGGGGTTACCGGAAATTAGACTCAGGAGCAATTCACCACTGAGCCACATTGTCAGCCCTATTTTGTATTTTATTTAGAGACAAGGTCTCACAGCCTTGCTTAGTGCCTTGCTTTTGCTGAGGCTGGCTTTGAACTTCCGATCTTCCTGCCTTAGCCTCCTGAGCTGCTGGAATTACAGGTGTGCACCACCACGCCCACCTTGACTTTATTTTAACATAAAACTACAAACACATATATTAATAATTACCAAATATGATTAATTTATGACTAATTAAACCATATATATATATATATATATATATATATATATATATATATATATTAGTTTTAAGTGGACACAATATCTTCATTTTATTTTTACATGGTGCTGAGGACTGAACCCAGTACCTCAAGCGTCTTAGGCGAGCGCTCTACCACTTAAGCCACAACCCCAGCCCTAATTAAACCATTTCTAAAAGCAGACTATTTTTCCCACTCCCAGGTTATTTAAGGTGATTACAAAAGAATTATAATCTTCATGTCTAAAGTGCGCTTGACACTTAAGGAGGTTTCCCTGCCCGGTGACCACAGGGACTGCGCTGTTAGCTGCTGGTTCACCCCCTTCCTTACTGTGGACTCTTGCCAAGGCAGCTGCAACTCTCTGGCAGCTGTTTAATCAACGAGAACGATAAGGCCAGGGCTGCCCTTTTGTCATTTCCTTGGGACTCTGTGTTCAGGAAAAAGCACCCTGGATTGATGGGTGTGTGCAGGTTAGGACCACAATGAAAATCAAAAGTGGGAAGGAAGGGAGCCATGGCAGGAACTTCACCTGCATGAAGTCACAATTTACCAAGGCATTGGGTGGGAATCCCCCAGAATTCCTTTGGGAATTCTGTTTTCATGAGTAGAAAGCAGAAACTGTCCACAGTGTTCATGTCCAGCAAGAGTTTAAAAAAGACAATGAGGGGCTGGGGTTGTGGCTCAACAGTAAAGCACTCTCCTAGCACCGGTGAGGCACTGTTGAGCACTCGCGTAGCACCAGAGAGGCACTGGGTTCATCCTCAACACCACATAAAAATAAAGAAATAAAAATAAAGGCATTAGGCTGAGGCTGGGGCTGGGGCTCAGCGGTAGAGTGCTCGCCTCACACATGCGAAACCCTGGGTTCCATCCTCAGCACCACATAAAAATAAATGAGATAAAGGTATTGTGTCCAACTACAGCTAAAAAATAAATATTTAAAAAAAATAAAGGCATTGTGTCTACCTACAACTAAAAGAAATATATATTAAAAAAAAAAGAAAAAGAAAATGAGATCTGGCTTGTAGCTCAGTGATAGAGCACTTTCCTAGCATGTGCAAGGTTTGGGAGTCAATTCCCAGGCGTGAACAAACAGAAGAAAAGGAAAGGGAAAGAGAAGACACCAATATGTAGGCATGACTCTCTTAATTACAACTTGGTGAATGATGGGCTACTGATACCAATGTGATCCCAGAAGATTATTTTGCTTAGTAATGATGCAGCCATCTTAATTCATGTAAGTATACCCAATGATGTTTGCACAAGAATAAAGTCAACTAACACACTTCTCAGAGTGTACCTTATGGTTAAGCAGCACATGAACACTTATGAAGAGATCAACAGACAGGATGTAATCTATAAGTGAGAGATCAGCATAAGAGAATATCAAAGTTCCATTCTATCATGGAGGCTGTGATGAACATGGTTTTTGCCCACCCAGGTCTCCTTTCCAGGCTGCTGTGAGGATTTACTGTGAACAGGAAAGTCCCCCTTCTCCAGAGAGATTGCCCAAGGATGAACAGGGATCAACTTGCCCAGATGTGCTACCTCCTCTGCAGGCAGCTCATTGTTAATGACTTACTGACATGGAGACATGGTGGCCCTCTGGTCTCAAGGGAAACAACTTGGTGATATGATCCATGCTTTAGAGCTCTCCCTGATTCACACAGGTGGACTTTAGTAAGGCCACATCCTTGCTCAGCTCCCAGCTCCAGCCTCCTCCCCCTATCCCTTCTCCCAGGAGTTCCCTCAAAAATCACACACAACCAAATTCTTGCCTCAGGCTCTGCTTCTAGGTACCAACCTAAAACAGTCACTAAATCCAGAAATGTTTTTATGGAGGTAATCTAAATTCCTTCTGCTTTAGGAGAAGACTTCATGTGAATCTCTATTCCATTCTGTGGTATCAAGTATTAAGAATTCAAAGAAAGTTATTCTGTACCAATCACATTTTGCACCTTTGTGTTTACCCTAATAACGAGAGTCTGAAGTGGTCATCCATTTCCTTGTTGAATCACTAACTTCCTGAGTCACTTTACATCTGCTCTAGTGTGTGCATGAGATGATGGAGGATGGGGACTTTGTCCAACAGCTTCCCATTGGTATAAAATATCTGAGATAGTCAGTTTAAAATGAGGAAAAGTTTATTTTGGTCACAGTTTTCAAGGTTTCAGTCTATGATCGGTTGGTTCTGCTGCTTTGAGACCGATGGTGAGGCAGAACATCATGGTGAAGAGCACATTGTATAGTGAGTTGCTCACCTCTTGGTGACTAGTACACAAAGAAAGAAGGGGGAGGGGCTGGGGTCCCAATAGTTTCTTGAGTGCATGCCCCCAGTGCCCTAACTTTCTACCACTAGGCCCTACCTCTTATAGATCCTACCACTTCCCAGGAGCACTGCAGGGTGGTGACCAAGCCTTTAACGTATGACTTTAGGAGGCACTCATCCAAAACCTAGCAGGAACCATCGAAGGAATAAAAATATACTGCATCTTCCTGAAGCATCAATTTATTCAAAAATTTATTTCAAAAATCAAATAAGTTGATATTAAGGTTAAAATTGAATAATTTGAGATTAAGGCGAACATCAATATACCATGGAATTGAATACAAAACTCACACGAATTTCTAAGAAGAAACAAGAGTCTCTAAAGAAACCGTGGGCTTTCCATGAAGTAATTTTGGCTCTTCCCAGAAAAAACCCTGGACAGTATACAAAAAGTTTTAAGACATGTTCTTTCCAAATCCTGGCAGTAAGAGAACTGCAAGGGTGGGAGACATAAGCCCACATTTTGAAGACAAAATAGTAAGAGGTTCTAAGGGATTGCTTCCTAAAACTGAGCTTCTGAAATTCTCCCTGTGTCCTGATTTAGCAGGGCTGGGGTAGGTTCTAGGTGTCTGCATTTATGATATGCTACCAAGTAAGACTCAAGTTGTTAGAACCAGATTGGCTCTGAATTGCAAGGCTGTGGTGTTCAGTCTTATACCTGGGTTTCCACTGGGTTTCAAAATATGGATTTTTCCAGACTGTATTGTGGGACTAGGAAGGGGAGAGGGTTTACACCTTGCTCCAGAGCATCTGTGCTTTTGGCATCCAGGTGAGTCACTTGTGGGGTTACTGGCACCAGCCCTGCCCTCACTAGGCACAGTTCAGCTACAATGATGTCCTCACTTTGGACCATGGGACTAGGACATTTATAGACAAAGACCTCACTGAGCAAACACAGGGGTCACTACATGATAGTCCCCTGTGAGCAGAACTGAAGTTCAACTGGGATCCTGCAAGAATACTATCCAGTTCTTAATGTCTTATCATATTTCCTTACCTGGTGATAAACAACCATTGTCTTGACCCCCTGAGAGTATCCCTTCATGGCCTCAGGTGCCCAGGTCCCTCTGATCCAGCAATAAAGAGCCTATGCCAGACCATCAGCATATGGCTAATATACATGAAGGTTGCTAAGTAGTTTGACTATTAATCCTGCCTGTAAGAAAGGGAGAGAAGGACAAACCACAGGGTAAGACATTCTAAAAAAAAAAAAAAATTCAGATAAGATAAAATTAACCATTTTAAAGTAGACAATTCAGTGGCATTTAGTTTTTCACAATGCTACATAATCATCACCTCTAAGTCCAAGATATATTTATAATCCAAAGGAAGACCCCACAGAATGGTCTATCTGCCCCTGAACTCACCCCCTGGCAACCATTGATCTGCTTTGTTTCTCTATTGATTTGCCTTTTTTGCACAATTCGTATAAATGGAATCATGGCCTTTTGTGTCTGTCTTCTTTTGTTTAACATAATGTTTTCCAAGTTCACATCCATCATAGCAAGTACCAGTTGTTCATTTTTTTTATGGATGAATAACCATTCCATTGTATGGATATGCCACATTAATTTATTCATTCATTACTCAAGTGGCATTTGGGTTGTTTCTTCCTTGGGGCTGTTATTGGGTAATACATTCTTGGAAACCCCCCTGGGACTAATTTCTGATTCACAGGAAGAAGGAGAGTTCTGTCACTTGGTCAAGTCAATCTTGTTTTTTTTTGTTGTTGTTGTTGTTTGTTTGTTTTTTGTTGTTGTTGTTTTTGTTTGTTTTTAGATATGGGCTGGACTAACTTTTCATGAATTAGTCCAATTCACTCAATGCTCAGCAAATGAAAACTTTATACCACCAGAAATCTCAATTCAATAATCTATGGGTGATGAAACATTTTTAAAAGAGGAGTCCCCATGTATTTGAAAAATGGCAGAGTTAATGAAATAAGAAGCCTGCATCCCAGTGGATCTTGCTTGGCCCTGGGTGGGGTCTCTCTGCTATCCATCACACTTAATTGTACTTATTACAAGTTAGACCTCATGGCTGCCTACCTAAATTGGGGTTCCCTTACATTAAACCCTATGATAAGAACTTGGTGTCACGAGCAGCTTCTCAGCCTTGTCTGGTTACCAGGAGTTCCCTTCCGGATATCTGCACTGGACCCCGGACCGCGACGTACGCGAACACCAAGCACGAACTCGATTGCCTTTTGAAATGCTGGTTTATTCGCACACCACACAAAACAATACACGAGGTGGCTGGCACACAACTGCACGATCTTACTCTCAGGCGACGAGAGTTAGTTGTGAGCAATTACATGGAGTTTCCCCCGCGCTTATATACTTTACAAGTTGTTCATACCTAACTTATCTAACATAAGCATACTGCCTGACTACTTTATCATCCTATGACCACAACTTAGAAGGTTACATCATCCACACTCAAAAAGGTTACATCATCCACTTATCTAACATAGACACACTCTCTGGTCATCTTGTGACCAGCACTAAAAAGTCACTGAGTTACTGCAAAGTCCAAACAAGTCCAAACAAGTTTCTCTGCTGATCCATGCTGACCCTTCATTCCTGATGTTTTACTCCTGTCACTTGGGTACAAGTAGTTTCTTTTGGAGACAATCTCTACAAGCAGAAGTGAGGGAATGAGGAGTGAGACAAGGACTGAAGAAAAGGTGACAGTGCATGAATGAGCATATTAACACCTGAAGCTGAATTCTCCTGGGAACACACAGCAGAACAAATCCCCCACAGACCTAGGAAAATAAGCTAAGAATGCACTAAATTCTCTTCTTCATCAACTGCTGTTGATTCCTGGTCTCATTAAATCCCGTTTAGTCCAGGCTGAGCCACCCTTCACTAACCAAGGAAACACTCTGGCCAACAGAGTACCAGGTGATTGAGATAGAAAACTACCAATAAGTACAGAAACTACCCCCGAAAACTGCAAAGGACCACAAGCAGGGCACCAGCGGTGTGTGCTGCAATGCTAACCTGAGTGGGGTAGGGGGGACAAATGAGCCCAGAGCTAGGGTCTGAGGGAGGAGACAATGACATCATTCCATGGCAGGCTGAACTTGGCCATCAGAGAAGGGAGAAGCTGGGCCCCCTGCTGGGCCTTACAGGGAGAGGAGGCAGGCAGAGGAAGCTACCTGATGTAAAGCCACCAAGACAATTTTTTCGTTCACTCATCACCCAACCATCCTAAGAAACAAGCCACAAAAATAAACACTTTCCTAGCAAACAAAGGTGTTAATTCCATGAAGTAGCCTAAGAAGAATTACTTGCTCTCAACACAGAGGCATCTCTGTGAGGTGGGGTGGGGTGGACTGGAAAGGAAAGGAAGTCCCCATTTCCTGACCCTGGGGTATCCTGAGGAGCAGAGGCCTTATCAGAAACGTGGAAGGAAATTTGATACCCAGGATAAGGAGCTTGGGTTGGACTTTGGCCTCTTGTTTTTGTTACTTTAAGTCCTCTTAACAGGCTTCAGGAAATTTTCCCTACTATTCACATTCCTTCCTCTCAGTACCACCAAAAATTCACATAAATTCAGTTCCTTAAGTCCACAATAATTAATAGTTATTAAAAAAAAAAACAACTAAATCTCCTCTCGTTTATTAAGGGTGTCATCGGCAGGGCTCCTGCATTTTGAGTTTATGTACTTGGACCCAAGGAGCAGTTTGGGGAAGCTGTGAACCCCTCTTCACAATGACATTGTACTTGCTTTTAACAGTTGCACTGAGATATAAATTCCATGTCATAAAGTTGGTTACAGTGCCTAACTCAAGGGTTTTTAGCATATTTGAGGACTTGTATAACAATCAACAGAATGCAATTTAAGAACATTTTCTTCACCCCAAAAAGAAACCCAGTACCACTTAGAAGTCATTGTTTAATGGCCCTTTTTTCCAGCTCCTAGCAATTGCTAATCTATTTCTGTCTAAACAGACTGCCTATTCTGGAAGTTTCATAAATGGAAGGGTGCAATGTATATTCCTTTGTAACAGGCTTCTTTCATTTAATATATTTTTGGGTTTATCCTTGCTATAGCATGTATCAGAACTTTATTTAGGATTATGGTTTATAGGCATAAAATAAAAGATAGAAGCTTTCAAAAGAAAAAGACATGAAAATATGTTGCGATATTTTTAAACACAAATTCCTGATTTGTACATTATTAAATCTTAAAATGACAACGTGTAGTGGTGAGTGTAATAAGTATTGTAATTCCTAAGTAGGGAAGAATGTAAACACTATTTTGAGAGCTAAGCCATAACTCTCATGGAATAAGAAAATATCTAAGCTGTTTACTGGTGACAAAGTCACTGATTCTGCAAACACCTGCTCTGGTTTGGTGCCTACTTTTAAAATCAAGAGATATGTTATAATTTAGTTAAACATTACTAAAAGGAAGAATTTCTTTTTTGCATACCTTATATAAGTGCTCCCTGAATTCTACTCATAGACTTGTTGGGGCTCTGTGAAGGCCATGCAAACAACCTGTGTGAAGAGATGTAGTTGAATGTCACATTCTGCCCAGTTTGAAACCTGCCTTTGCCATTTTATCACTGTGAAACCTCAGGCAAGTTATCCAAGTTTTCTGTGCTTTATTCCTCATGTGCAAAACAGAGTTAATAAAATTTGAGGGCAGTTTAGTTAGTGTAAAATTCTCAGAATGATATATGATCCACAGTAAGTGCTCAATAAACATCTATTATTATTGGAGTTTCTACATTGGAGGCTGACTTTTGTCCTAGTGAAGCCAGATTTAAAATTAGGTAGTCAGTGTAGTTAGGTAAATCGGGTCTAATATCGAGTGAAATCTAAAATGGAGGCCATGTTGAGAATGAATTTCCGGAAAAGTTGAGCAACTCTTGGAATGTTAATGAAGCCCAGGAAACAGCCCCCAACAGATTTGGAGATAGCCCATCCCAAAGAAATGTTAATGAAGCCCAGGAAACAGCCCCCAACAGATTTGGAGATAGCCCATCCCAAAGAAATGTTAATGAACAGCAAACTTGACTCTGAAGTGCCCAGATTACTTCTTTGGCCCACCTGTGTCCCAACCCTTCCCACCTACATTCCATCACCAAAAACTATAAAAAGGGGAACACATTCGCCCTTCAACGGGTTCCACCTCTTCGGTCCCCTTCTTCCTTCGGGAGAAGTCTTTTCTGCTGTCCTTTAATAAACTTCTAATTTTCCATTCTGACCTTGCCTCGGCGTGCTTCTCTGGTGTTATTCTTCAACATTGGGGAAGCAAGGACTCGTCACCGGTCAACAGCGGTAACACTAGAAGCTCAAATATATTTATAGGGTGAGATGTATAAGAAGAAAAACTCCAGGTAATGCCTTACAAAATATGGTGTGTCCACCTCTCTGAGCTGTGGTGGCTTTCAGAGTGGGTACTATTTGAACAGGGTCTCAAAGGATGAGAAAGCATTAAAGCAGAAAAGAATAGGAAAGGAATTCCCAGCAATACATGTCAAAGACATGAGAACACTTATTTGTTCTCATTCCTTCCAGTCTATGTTTTTAAAATTCTTATATACTATCACAAACAGGGATTCCATTGAGGTGGGTGTACTGCGTGCCCCAACATTAAGGGTGACCTGTATAGAACTACAGATCTATAATCTATGATCCATGCTTTGTTTCTTCCCATCAGAAGCCATTATTTCAGTGGTCTTTTTTTTTTAAGAGAGAGAATTTTTAACATTTATTTTTTAGTTTTCGGCGAATACAACATCTTTGTTTGTATGTGGTGCTGAGGATCGAACCCGGGCCGCGTGCATGCCAGGCGAGCGCGCTACCGCTTGAGCCACATCCCCAGCCCTCAGTGGTCATTTTTAAAATAATTGTAACCCTTAAACTGAAATCCTTGGGACAGGTGTGGTGGTACATGCCCATAGTCCCAGCTACTTGGGAGACTGAGGCAGGAAGATTGTAAATTTGAAGCAGCCTAAGCACCTTGGTGAGACCTGTCTCAAAGTAAAAATTAAAATGGGCTGGGATGTACTTCACTGGTAAAGCACCCTGGTTTAATTCCCAATACCACAAATACTAATGATGATGATGATGATGATGATGATAATAATAAAATATTTGGTCCCATATGTTGACATATCAGGTTGGGTTCATGACTGCATTCCCAGTATTCAGTACAGTGATATACCCAGAAGATGTTCAATAAATGCTTCTGGGAAATGACAGAAAAGATGTAGGAGCTCCCGTCCTTGTCTGCTTAGATGTTAGTGAGGGACTGATTTCTGGAACATATTTGAGAAAATTAGAGCCCACGGTGACAAGATAATGGAAGCCTCTTGGCCTGGAAGTGAGAGAGTCACTAATGGCTGAACCATTTCCAACTCTGCTGAAGTGAAACCACTCATTAGGTGAACAAATATGCCCTCCGTTCTTCAGCTCTGTGCTCCCACTTTTAAAACCTCCCTTGCCTGTGGAAGGGGCCGAGATACTACCATCAGCTGGTTGATGGGGTTAGCATGTAGGTGACCACCATCACTCTGTAGGGCCTGTGGAGGACCCCCACCTGTTCACCCTGAAAATTTTGCTATAAAACACATATTTACCTGCCTGAAAGATTATTTTGGCCATCAGAGCTATTTGACTTGACAAATGGGAATGAACAAGATTTGGGGTTTAGAAAGTGAAATGTCTAAGTTTTGTTTCCCAAGAATCAGAGCCTGAGACATGGATTCGGATGCCTGCAATGTATTGAGGGTATGCTAAAGAGAAGGGAATGAGGGCTCCATGCAGGGTAGAGGAGAGAGCCGAGCAAGGACGTGGACCAATCTGAATCTGGATCTCAGCTGGATCCTACAGGAGCTCCAGAGTAGGAAGCTCATTGTGCACATGGTCCACTTAATGCCACCCTGTGCAGTGAGTCACTGGCTGCAGGCATGCGGTGGAAGTGGAGTGAGGTAGGAGGGATAACGTTACCACACTAGTTCCGGAGCAGTGTTCTAGAGAAGAGGTAGCTGTGGGTCTTCACTAGAAACTGTCAAAACTGCTGGGAGAGGGTGCGCGGCCTGGGGATGAAGATACAGGCTCACAGCATTAGGAATGGAGACCCAACTTTGCTGGAGTAAACCTGTCAGTTAGATGGGCTAATATGACAGTTCATTCTCATTCCTAATTTTTATTCTTCTTCATATATCATGCAGCTACATAGGCATAGATATGGTGTATGATCCCAGCGGTGGGCTCATATGTGTCAATTAGAGATCTTTGGTTACGAACAATAGAAACTAGTTCTTTATGACTACTAAAAGAGTAATTCATTTGAATAATATGAGAAAGCTTACAGAATAGTCTGGGTTCTATAAATTCAGATTGCAAAATAGGACCAAAAAAAAAAAAAAAGCAGTATTAGGTATCCAAGCAGTAAAATCTACTCAATTGACTACATGTGAGGTGTTGTTATTATAAGTCTTCTGTTTTGGGTTTTTGTTGTTGTTGTTGTTTTTAATGCACTAGAGTTCCACTTTTCACCACATCTATTGAATCTATTCTCTGAGCCACACAGGTTCTGAGAGTATGTTTTGGGACCTTATATTAGTCAGTCTTTATTATGATGAGGCTGTATAACAAGCATTCCCCAAAATCTCAGTAACCTTCAAAAGCAAATCTTTACTTCTTATTCATGGGTTTGTAGTTTTCCAGACTAAGAGTAAAATATTTATATATGTTCCACTTGTCTTTTCTTTAAGGCTAACAGAATACAGATTGCTAGACAAACATTTCTTAACACAGAGAACAGCAGTGCAAGGTCATCTTGATCATGAGGCCTCATCTTGAACATGAAGCATGCTCTGCTTCTATTTCATTGACCAAGCAAATCACAGAAGTGGTAAAGTATACTTACCCATAGAAAAGCTAAGAGAGAGATGGGTATTTGATAAACAATAATGCAAGATAGACTCCTCAGGGCTAACCGAGAGATCAGGCCTCGGGCTCCCACATTTCAATCACACCAGTGTTACTTTGATCTGTTTTCCATCTTGGGCTTGAGTAATGTTTTATTTGAAAGAAGTATTCCATGGCTGTTTAAAGAATCTGAAAACCACTGAGTCCAAGTCTCTTATTTACCAGTGAAGAAAATAGGGTCAGAGGGTAAATACCTCACTGATCAGTGCCTGTGCCAAGACTGAAGGTAGGGTATTTGAAGTCAAGAAGATCTGGATTTTTAATCTCAGCTTGGACACCCTGGACATGTTCAGCTATTCTCTATCATGACAGGCAAGAGTCTGCCCAGTGTCCTAAAGGCTAAGGCCCTCCAGGTACTGAACATGCTGGATGAAATACATAACTAGACCCTCCAACTGGCATGAGCTGTACTTGGCCTGGGAAAAGTACCCTGTACTACCCATGCATATGGGATGAGATGCAGAAGTGCACTGTTCCTGGTGTTATGTTCCTATTAAAATATTGCTAAACAGTGGGGGTTCCGTCCTTTCCCTTCTTTTTCCTTTTCTTTGGCAAGGTCCTATGCACGACTTGGCTATGTAGCTGCCTTCCCTAGTGCGGCACAGGGTTTTTTTTTTTTTTTTTTTTTTTTGAGGTTCAGTGTCACTCTTTTTGTATTTATTTCATCCCACACCTACTTCTCACACCTCTTCCCCACTCCACAACACAATAATCACCCTACCTTCATAGCAGTAGGGCCCTTGTACATGGTTATAAATTAATGTCTTTTATTTTTTTTTCCCCATGACTTAGGCAGCTTTTTGGAGAAGAGATGGCTTCAGGAATTTTAGTTCCCAGAAATTTTAAATATCTAAAACTAAAGAATAAAGTCCTGTGCTATCTGCAAAGAAAGGCTCACTTGCAGAACCTGGCCCAGCTCAAGTGCCAAGTGTTCAAAAACAAAGAAGCCCTGTGAGTCAGTCAAAATCACTAGGGTCATTGGCTCTGATTTCAAATATGCAGCATAAACAAACTCCAGTCCAAGCAGGAACTGGTTCCACTGTCCTCTCCTTGTAAGCTTTCTAAAGACAAGTTAACAATGTTTGAATGCTGTAGGACTTTCCTTCTAGTGGGTTTCCTTTCATTGTATGCTCCAGATGGTCAATGGATCTTAGGATCCTACACTGACATGCCCATTTTAAAACTCTGACTTCATTTGTTTAGCACTTTTATGGTGTCACATGTACACATTGTAGGAAGAAAGGTGTGGCTATTACATTGTTCTGTAGTAAATCCAGCTGTGTTTCTCCCATACTGCAAAACACGGTGACTTCTGGTTACACACAGGTTGACAATAAAAGCAGTAGGAATCTATATACACACATCCTCCTCCACCCACTACTCATGATAAGTGACCAAAGCTATCCCCCACCCTGAAATTCAACAACCTGGTGGTTAAATTTCGTACTTTGGGGCACAATTAAAAAAATTCATGTCAACTACTCTGGTTCTTAAGAATTTGTGAGCTGAGATACATTTTGCTTTTTTGTTTGTTTTAATTAGTTACACATGACAGTACAATGATCTTGACATATCATACATTTGAATCAGAGGGGATATAATTTTACTTTTCTACACACAAATCTCTTCCCATGTCTGGTTTCCTAAGACCAGGAAAGTCGATATGAAATACCTAATTATAAAAGAGCTCTTCTCACCCTACACATTTTTACTATGTAAATAAGAGAGCACTGAAATCACTATTGGGTCTTCTTACCCACGCAGCCTGTCTGTCCACTATAAGCATGGGATCTGCTCAGAAAGCCAGTTCACAACAGCCATAAATGGAACAAAACAGTGGCACCATCCAGAAGTGTCTTGTGGCTGAACAAAATTGCTATTTCTAAGTAGTGAAGAAAAAAAGCTTAATCGATGACAGTGAATTTCAAATACCTCAGCCATCAGGAAAGATGATGCACAGAGATACTCACAACTTAATCCTGAACAGCTAAAATGGCAGAAAATGGAGAGACCTGGATAATGGCCCATCTGCCCTAGCAGATTAAAGAGCAGAGAGCCAATCCTGCATGAAAATCATCTTAGAAGAGGGTTTCACCTCCAAACTTTGCCTTCAAATTCCAACCCAGATATTGCTTTTTTAATTTTTTTTTTTTTTTTTTACGCAAGAAGACATTTTTGTCCTTCCCCCTCTGGTTAAGTCTCATCATTTCCTCCTATGATGAACCTAGGAACTTTGCATAAACTTCCATTATAGCACTAATCACACCATATTGTCATTTTTTTTCCACTTTTACATCAGTATCTTCTAACAAGATCTAATACCCTCAAAGATCAAGATAATTTCAACCTCCCAAAGAATTTGCACCATGCCTGCTCCTTGTATAAAACTGTAGGGTGTTCAAGCAATTTCTATCACCTGGAATCACTAGACTATTTTTTTCCCCTCTGCAATAGCAGATTCCCTCTCAATTAGCAATTGTAACCTCCTCAGAAGATTTACAATCAAGAAAGCGTGGAAAGAATTCATCAGTAGCTGATTCTGTAGAACTGAGGTACTAGTTTCTGAGGTCCCTGCTTTTGCTTATCTTAGTCTAATCCCATACTCTCCCGACCCCATCTGCTGGCCACAGATGAAGGAGTGGACTCCTGGTACTGTGGATCCCATATGTCCCACCTCTCCATGGCCATAACACATGGACCATTTATCCAGAAGATCAGGAGATTTGGATTACATGATTTAGGATTTTAAATAAAGAAGCCCAGAAGTTGAAAATCCCTATCTGAAGTTATGTAGCCTCAAAAATGGAACAGCCATTTGTTTTTTTATGGCCACATAGAATTAAAAAATGATTATAGATATAAGAAGGACAATGGAGCAAATACAGAGGAGGGGGGGGGGAACAGGAAATCATTTGCTTCATGTGTCTCCAGAGAAAGACCCAAACAGAAAGACAGACATATAGAGAAAGGACTGCCAATGGTTTTCTTTTTCTCAGTGTTGTCCCAAGGGAAGCCTGCTATTCTATCTTTGAATTCCATGACCCACCCCACTAGCATACGTTTAATATTTATTTCTGCTAAGCTTGTGTGGGTTTTAGTTTCTCATCTAAAGTACATTATTTCTAACTAAGGCACTGCGTAAAACATAATTCAATCTTGACCATATATACTCACTCTAGGTAGATGTCCATAAATTGGGAGTAGATTATTTATGTTTAGGACAGCAAAAAGTCTCCCTGAAGGACTCACCCATGAATAGAACCCTAAAAACTAAAGATTGCTTATTTTGCATGCTGCTTTTTATAATGTAAAGGTTGCTGATATTTTTAGTCAAACTAATCTGGGTTCTAAGCCCAGCTCTGTTCACTTAATGACTGAGCCAATTTCAAGAAATTATGTAACCTGGCCCTGCCTTATGTTTTTTTTTGTTTGTTTGTTTTGTTTTGTTTTTTTAAATTTACTTCTACCATGGAAATTTTCAAACATACCCAAATGTAGAGATAAAAGTATAATGAAAACCAAGGTACATGTCCCCTGGCCTCAATGCTTATCAACACAACCTCAATCTAATAACCATGAAACATCAGGCAAACCCAAGGAAAAGGACTACCTACAAAATGACTAATGAGCACTCTTCAAACATGTCAAGAGCACAAAAGATAGGGAAGATGGAGAGACAGTCACAGACCAGAGCAGACTAGGAAAACATGATAATACAATATGGGAAAAGACAACTGACCTTAGCAGGACAAAAAGCCTGGAATAAGAACAAAACTCAGGGTCAGTTAATGTGTTATATCATGGTTAATTTCCTGGTATCCATCATTGTACTCTGGCGACATGAGATGTTACATTAGGGAAAAATAGGCAGTGTGAATTGAAGTCTACTCTGCTTCAACAAAAGAAAAAAAAAAGAACCTTTTTTTTTATAATTCCAAAATGCATTCAAAATTTCCAAATAACACAGTTTTAAAATGATATTTACTAACATTCTTCCATTTTTGTTTTATCTACTCCCTCCCTGCTCCCTCTGCCCTGCTCCTTTTTTGTGCATGTATATTCAAGCAAACCAAGACAGGATATAATGACAACATTTGGCCTTTGACCAATACGGACTGTTTCATAATATATTTGAAATAATACAACCACACCTAAAAAAATAGCAAAAATTCCTTAACACCCGATACCTAGTCCATTTCGCCCCACATCTCAAAAATGTCTACTAAAGTTCTTTTTGTTTTGTTTTGTTTAGTCAAATCAGTTTTCCAACAAGATCCCAATACTGCACTGTTTCTACATCTCTTAAGTCACTTCATCTGTGATAGTTCCTGCCCCTCCTCCTTTACCATGTTATTTATTTTTTAAGAAATCACATCATTCTCCCCACAATAACTACATTTTACTTCGAATGGTTGTGAGTTAGAGGTTCAGTTTTTATTATATAAAAGAGGGACCATAGCAATCACTTAAGAGAGATTTTGTCAGGTTTAACTTAAGAAAGAAAGAAAGAAAACAAAAACAAAACAAATGTGGGAAAAGACAACTGACCTTAGCAGGACAAAAAGCAAAAAACAAAACAAACAAACAAAAAAAGCCCAGAGTTTAATAAATGTTCTTCTCCAGCCCCTCTGCAGCACTTGCTCCCCTCATCCTTTCTAAAGGTTATAATTTGTTTGATTTTGAATAGCCACCAATTATGTAACATGAAGCCATTATTTGACTTAGTTTCAGGACTAATAGATTAGTTTTCACAAATGACCCAATCCTAGAACAAGACAATAAAAAACTCTATCCTACATCTAAAAGTTAGCTGGGCCTGGGGACACACGCTTTTGAATCTCAAAACTCAAGAGGATAACAAATTCGAGGCCAGCCTCAGAAACTTTGTGATACCCTTTCTCAACAACAAAACAAAGACCAGGATGTTGCTCAGTTCCCCTAGATTCAATCCCCAGTACTAAGTAAATAAATTAAATCAAAGTGACCATGTGACCCTGAACTCTAAGTATGGTCCATGGACCAACAGCAGGGCACTCTCTGGAAGCTTATTAGAGATGCAGAATCTCAAGCCTCCCCCTGCACTGTGGAATTATAATATGCTTTTAACTGGATCCCCAAAATATTTGTATGCACATTACAGATTAGAAGCATGCCTTAAAGAACACAAAGAGATTATTATTTCTTGGTGCAGAAATTAACAGTTCCTTTTCTTTATTCTAAATTTAGAGAAGGTTCTGGTCTCCCTTCAAATTATGGCAGCCTGAGAAGGTCTTGTCGTCTTATCCTCCACTCCTGCCTCTGAATTCTAAAAAGAGCTGGTGACTATACTTCTGTGAGTAGAGGACAGCAGGAAATGGCCCATTTATTTCCTTTTTTCCTTTTTTTCTCCCATGATTTCTCAAAAGAAAATTGAGAAAGAGATGGGTAAGTGAATTATAAATTCTAACATTTCTCAGATACGCGAGGAAAAAATCCTTAAAAGTTGTCATTTTGCCAATAGGTTTTGTTCACATCAGAGCTTCCTATCCCACTTTAGAATGGAGATGACCTTGCTTTAGTTTGAAGAGATGTCTCTAAATGGGACATATTAGAGGACTTTGGATGGTTTTCATTGAGCATGGGGGCATGCTGACCCCACAATGAGTGATCTCCCAGGGAAGGAGTGAAGAGTTTCAATCATATTGAGCTGATCAGTATGCACACATTTTTAGTTTTAGAGAAATTTGGTTTTGTCTTAATATGGAGTCATTCTTACTGTCATGAGGAACTTTTTATTATTATCTCAGACTCCAGGGTAAAGCTGATATCTGAACTTAAGCCAGACCAAATGAATGACTCTTGGTATTACAACTTAAAACAAAGAAAGGAATAATTGCTCAAGTAGTAAAGGAACATATCTGTATTTAAACACAAGTCCACACATCATATGTTTTTACCCTTAATTTCTTTATGTATTTCTAACATATAAGGATTTTTTAAATTAACCAAAATAATAGTTTTATATACAAAAACAATTCACAATGGTCCTTAATAGCATTAATAGCAGCTCGTTTTCATTCTCCCCATTGTCTCAAGTTTTATTTTTGTTATTTTTAACACTTGATTCATGAATCAAGATTCAAGGTCCTTAGGTTGCACTCGGCTCTTGAGTTTCTTTTGATATAATAGTCCCCATTCATCTTTTTCATGTTGCTTATATTTGTCCTATAGGATTTCCTGAATTCTAGATAATGCTGATATTTTCCTTGTGATGCCTTGTATTATATTTCTCTATCTTTTTGTTTCTTATAAATGGTTAGACAGATTTTATGTGGTTCTAAGTTAAGATAAGGCAATGCAATGTTAGTACCTAGGGGCTTTGTACCCCTACCCCCTCAATAAAATTCAGAAGTTGCAATCCTAACACCTTAGTGTCTGTAACTGTAATCTCAGCTGCTCTGAGGTTGAGGCAGAAGGACTACAGGTTCAAGTCAGCCTCAGCAACTTCGCAATGCCCTAAGCAACCTATTGAGACCCTGTCTTGAAATTAGAAAAAAAAAATAGAAAAGGGCTGGGGATGAAACTCCGTGGGCAAGCACCCCTAGGTTCAATCCCTGCTTTAAAAAAGAGAGAGAGAGAGAGAGAGAGAGAGAGAGAGAGAGAGAGAGAGAGACAGGAGAGTTCTTTACCCTCTTTCCATCAAGGGAAGATACAATAAGTAATCAGTAGTCTCAACCCTGAAGAGTACATGCTCACAGAACCCCCACAAGGCTGGCACCCTGATCTCATGTATCCAAGCTCCAGAACAGTGAGAAATAAATGTCTGTGATTTATGAGACACCCCTTCTATGGCCCTATGTCATACCAATCCCAACAGACTAAGAGGGCATGGGGGGGGGGGGCAAAGTAAAAGGGAGTGAGCATGGCTTTGAAGCCCTACATGAGCTAAGTTCATGTTTGGCAAAATTGAGCCTGCCCCTTGAAGTCTCTCATGCCACTGTTTCTCACACTGTGTTTCTATTTCTCATAGCAAATAATAGGTATGCATGAGATTACCATGAAGATTAGATATTTACAAAGCACAGAACCAGCATACAGGTGGTACTAAATAAAAGCTTATTTGTCCTTTTCTCTCTTATCCTCGTACATCTCCACAGTCTGCTGAGATGACAACTGCACAGCCAGTTTCCTCTCCAGCTACAAATTTCCATGACCTCTGACACTTGTCACATTGCACATAGTAGAAATAAGAAGAGATCATATTATAATTTCATGAATCACATGGTTCATTGCAATACAAAGAGAATTTTTCTTAAGTTCATAACACTTAAAAGGGAAGATAATGATGGGAACAAACTTCACAGGGAATATATTTGATCAACAAAGTACATTAGCCTCATAATGAGTTCCAAAATATATTAAAGTCCATTGAGCAGTTAGGATGGAAGCAAGCCTCTGTGGAAAGTAAGTCTCATTAAAGATTGAGGTGTTGTCTTTACACAAGTGGTTCATGGGAGATCCACAATAACACATACAGCCCTTCATGTTAGAGGGCAGTACCAGTTTTTCAGGTGAGACTTCAAAGTTCCAAGGCCGACAGGGTGCTGTGTCACAACCTGAGCTCTCGGGGTTCAGAAAAGTGGTGGACACTGTACAACCTGTCACACCATATGCTCCTGGACATGTCAGAAGCAGCTGACAGAATCCTGCTACACTCTCAAATTGTTGACTTCTTGAGTTCACATGTATTTTGAAATTCTGTAGTTGAGGTCACTAACTCACATATTGGGGGTCTGATGAAGTTTGACTGAGCATTCCTGAGGGCAGTGAGAGTTGACTCCAAGTTCTCACATATGGGGTCTGATAAGATGTCACACTCTCAAAGGGAGGGGGGGAATGTACTCCAAACAAAAATGTCATGTGGCAAACTGCTCTGAGAGTTTGGCATTGTTTCAAAGCTACATAGCAGTTTATTATCAGAGACTGGGTCAGTTAAATTGGCATGGAACAGAATCCATTATTTATTTGAGCTCTCTTTCTGGTATAAGGAATTTAAAATAATTTTTAAGTTTTCTTTTTTTTTTTTTTTCATTCAGCAAATATTCATTTGTCCCTGACTATGCAAAGATGCCTTCTCTGGGTAATATCAAGATCATAGCTGACCCAGGCAGCTCACAGTGTGGGTGGGGGAAATGAACATACATTTGAAGAAGCTACACTAGAAGTCTGAGAGAGGCACTTTTTAGGGCCTAGAAGGGCCATATCAGAAAAAAAGATGGCATCAGTCTTTGACTTGTGTTTAAGAAACTCTTCTGTCAGCAGGGAGTTGGGGCTGGTCTGGCTGTTCTCTGTCTCTTACTGTTTGCTTTCTGCCCTCCTGTGACTAAAAGCAATCAGAATATGATCTATTGAAGAGAAGTCAACAAATAGACATAGACTGGAAGCAAAGCATGTTGTGTTTGTGTCTTCAGCCAAGAGCAGGCAACAGGACTCTACCTCCAAGGCTAGCCTCATAGGGAGACTCCACTGGAAAAGTTGAGAAGGAACAGTTGGGATGAGGGGAAATGAATCATATCTTGGAGAGCTAATAAAAATGAAAAGTCAGGAATAAAAAGTAAAAGAAAGGAAGAAATCCATCTCTAAAAGTTAAAAGCAGGCAGAGTACAGAAGTATGTTTCCTTTTACACAACCAGCACGGTCTAAGCTGCACAAAGAGAGTCAATATAATAAAATCTAGCTACATCAAGAGAGAAACAAAAGGCCTTGATGAGCAGTTCCTTACCTCAAGGTCTTACCCTCAGTTTTCTTTGTGGATTATTGCTCTTGATGCTGTATGATATACAGATTCCTGCACACACCCATAAGCACATAGAGTTACAGTCACCCACAAACATATGTGTGTATACACACACACACTAGAGTTACTTATAATTGCATTATATATTATAATACTAATAGTGTGGAATGTAAAGTATTAAATAAACTAGAGCCATATGACTATAATATGTAAATACTTTATAATAGGTATCACCAAATAAACTGAGGCTCTAATTTTTTTTAATTCTTAAGTATTTTCTCAGTTCTTCAATCCTCTCAAGCACAGTATTCCCAGATTATTAGAGATGCCTTGAGATAGATATATGCACACAGAGGCATCATAATAGGATTCTATTAATGACTTTCCTTGAATGTGAAAAGAAAAAACAAAATTTTAAAGTGCCATGAAATAACAGGACAATAATCATAGTGACAAATGATAGATCTTAAAACAGCCACCCTCCATCCTTCCACATGAGCACACCAAAGAACCCATCCAAAAGCACATTTCTTTAAGGCATTAAGGAGACAATATGAACACGGTGAAAATATCAAAAGCTTTAAAGAAAAAAAAGGAAGTCTTGATTCTAAAGTCCATTCTAATGCCTAATACATTTTGATACATCCTTTGAGAAGATATAACTAGATAAGGGTTAATTGTTATCAGAATGCAATAACTATATTTAACCAAGATTCCCCTGTGACAATGATCTAGGACATAAAGAGCATGCTTCCATCCACTGAGATTTACAACATTTCCCTTAACCCATGGGTTAGTGCCCAAGTGGCTAAAACAAAAATCAGTTCACTCACATTATTGCATATCCAGAAAATTATCCAACATAATTACCATAACCATTATCAGCAAGAAATGAGGAAGCACATGTGCACTTGGCACACTCAAAGCATGATTATTGAACCTAAGCATGAATTGGAGTATTTGGAAGTCTTCAGAGTGGCACCCTACATCCCCAAATCTTCTGTATAAAGAGGAAAAAAACATATTTTAAGTAAAGGGCAGATTGTAAATGTTTCCAATTTTGTGAGCCATATAGTCTTGGTCAATCATGAATCCTCACATCTATTATTTTATGATGAGAAAAACCATAAAAATATGGAACTAGATGAATTTGACCATATTCCCACAATATTTTATTTACAAAGCAGGGGGCTAGATGGATTTGGCCCACAAACCATAGTTTGCTAACTACAGTCCTATGTAACTTCTAGATTTCTCCTGCTTAACTTAAATGAAATTTCTTCTTTAATATGTACTTTAAAACAAGAAAAATAATAGCAAGAAAAGGCAAAACTCAATAATATGAGCTTAGTTGGCTTGGAATAAGTGAATGCCTTGTTGTTTATATTACTTTATTTGTGAGGATTATAAAAACATGATTTCAAGTGGACTCTAGTCTCTAGAAGTTAGCCACATGTTGAAATTGGAATAGAATGTAACATCCATTATTCATTATGCCTTTTTGTGGGAGCTTTTCTATCCCGAACATTTGCATTCCATTTACAATTTTGGATTTATAACACAAATAGATTTTCTTTTGAGTTGATGGAACCAAAGTCCATGTTTTCACCGTATCCATTTGACTGTATCTGTGCACAAGATGACAATTTTTCTTGGATGTTTATTTCTGAGATAAAAGCCACCTGCATGATAGATTTGGCTCTAATATCAGGCTGACAAAATTTATGAACACAGATTTCAGTTTTTTTCCTTTAATTGTGATGGGGAACAAATCTCACAAGGCTGGGAACCACCAATATGTGCAATGATGACACAGGATCTAAAATAAAAGAGTTTCCTTGCTTTGAGTTTCATTCTTGTTTTAAAAACCCAGTAAGGGAGATCTAATTCTGAGTTAATCAGGTGAGACCAACACATGCTGGGACTAAGTGGTATTTAGTGTAGAATAGTGTTTCTCAACTGTTTTGCCCTCCAGGGGACATTTAGCCATATCTGCCAGACATTGCCTAGAGACATTTTAACTGTCACAGTAATGGGAGAACTACTGGCATCTAGTGTTGCAGAGGCCAGGGATGCTGCTAAACACCCAGCAATGCACAGCACAGCCCCCACAGTAGAGAATGATCTTACTTCAATGCTGCTAGTGATAAGGTGGAGAAATCCTGTCTAGAGCCACTCTTAGACTTGGTATACCTGGGACCCTATCCTGGGTCCCAAACTTCAAGGGGCCTATTCTAACCTCCCTCCAATTCTATGGCTCTCCCTAGAGCAAGTCATCTGTAGGCCAAAAGGACATTCTACCTAGAAGCCACATTTATTCTTGAATCTCTTGGACACCATGGTCCCTGAGACACCTGAACAGAACCTGTGTGGGCCTCTTTCTGAATCTGTCCTCTCTAGGGAAGGTTTCTTGGTAGCATATGTACCTCTATGCCAACTAGTGGCATGCTAGCTGGTTGGGGGGCACAAGTATACAAAGTCCCTCTTGGTGACAGAGGGAGCTTAGTCAAAGCTGCATCTGTTGTCATGTCCCAATCATGCCATTGTTTGAAGTGGACTTAATAAATTTACCTTGGAGAGGGCCCATACCACCATCTTGCAGTCCCATAGCTTTTGACAGGTTTTGTGCCTTATGACCTATACTATCTTCAAGTCCCAAATTCCCAAGCACTCCCATGCTGATGTGTGTGTCTGTATGTATTTGATGGGAAAGGACAAGGTGAACAGGGAATGTCTGCCCAAATAATGAACTGGATTAATAGCAGCCTAGATTTGAGCAATTCAGGGTCACAGCAATCCCAAGATACCCAAAAACTATGAGGGATTTTCACAGGATCCTGGACCCAACACATCTAGCTCTAGGATTCTTCTAAGAGAATTCTGGAGATCCTGTTATCGGCCTAAGTTCCAGGGTAAAAATTTGTATAAAAGAATTCTAAATACTTAGCATCAATAGGCTATAGACCCAGTTCCCAAGGCCAAGGTCCCATTTTGGCTCCATTCTACATATCAATAAAGAGTCAAAATTTTCTATCCTTATGATAGATGGGCAGTGGGCCACTATTTATTACTTTCTAGTTTATATTCAGACATACACTGGCCAGATATAAACTGGATAGTCCACAGGCACATCTAGCCCAAAGCCATGGAAGTGTTCCTAAAACAGGACGGAGTCCTATTTACATGCAAGAAGGGAAATTACTATCACAAGTAAATTACCTGTTGGATATTATGACCCCTGGGCTAACTCATCTTGTCTATATTTTCATATATAATATGTGCATAAGGGGGTTGCAATAAGAATATTTTAAAAATAAACCTTATACCTATCTACTGAATCTACTTTAAAGATAGATATCTTACTTGAATAACAAGATATTAAATATACTTGTATGTAGACACATGTCTTATATTCGATGTATTTTGTATCCTAAAACAACATTTTCAGTAATGGATGCCTTTTGAGAACATCCAGAACTCATTTAAATTACAATGTGTCATCAAATGTTCATTTTCATTATTTTAAAATAGTCTCTGAGATGGACAAGAAATTCATTCGGTAGGAAAATCATCACTGATCTGCATGAGTAAACCTTAAAACTACAATTTAAATTGTGTCCTGTCCCAGGCTGTGAACACCTGTGATCCTGCAAGATATTAGTCATGGCCTGTAGTGTAGACCAGTATCTTTGATGCACCTGCTACCCATCAGCAACATCTGGTCAGGATGCTGTTGACACACAGGAGTCTCAAACTTGAACATGCATAAGAATTAACTTAAAGACTTGTTAAAACACAGATTGCTGAGCTCCCACCACCAAACATTTTTATTCCTCAAGTATGGAATGGGACAGGAGGATTTCTAACAGGTTCTTGGACAACGCTGAATCTGCTTGTCTGCAACCAACAGAGAAATAACAGTTTTAACAGGGATGCTTTCCGCCATGAGCCAGATAATAAAATTTTAGCTCTTAGTAATAGTGCTGCAATGAACAGAGGAGTGCTAAATTCTCTTCAAGATCCTGATTTCAATTCTTTTGGAATATTTATTAAGAGGTAAGATTACTGGATCTTATGGTGGCTCTATATTTAATTTTAAGATTTTGAAGAATCTCTGTATAGTGGCAGCACCACTACACGTTGCTAGCAACAATGTGCAAGGGTCCCAATTTCTCCACGTTCTCACAAAACTTGTTGTCTTTTGTGATGATTTTTAAAAATATAATAGCCATCGTGACAGGTGTGACGTGATATCTCATTGTTGTTTTGAGTCATTGCAGCACAAGTCACCATAGCAAGATGTGGAAACAACAAAAGTGTCCATCAGGAGCTGAACAGATAAAGAAAATTTGGTGCCTACAGATGATGGGATGCTATTCAGTCTTTATAAATTAGGACATTCTACAATACATGACAATGTGGATGAATCTTGAAGACATGATGCTAAGTGAAATAAGTAACTTACAGAAAGCCAAATATACTGAATGCTTACATTTATGAAAAGCCTCTAAAATAGTCAAATTCATCTAATTAAAAAGGAAATGGCAATTGCCAGGTGGGACAAGAGGCAATATGGGAGTTACTAATCAATGGCTAGGAAAGTTCAGTCGAGCAAGATGAATAAATTCTAAAGATCTGCTATACAACTCTGTGCCTAGCACCAACGAAAATGTATTGTACACTGAGAAATGTATTAAGAGGGTGGACCTCAAGTTAAATATTTTTACCACAATAAAGAAGATGAATATATTGTAGAGATCTACTGTACGGCATTGTGCCCAAAGGTAACATTATTGCATAATGCACTTAAAAATCTGTTTAGAGGCTAGATCTCTTGTTAAGTGTTCTGACACCAATAAAACAATCTAAGTTTGAAAAAAAATTAAGATAAATATTTTGGGACCAGATGGTCTCCGTAGCCCAGCTCAACACTGCCTTTGTATCCTGAAAGCAGCCACAGATGCTACACACAAAAAAAATGTGTATATCAGGGTTATACTGAACATTTACTTTCAAAAAATAAAAATTAAAAAGAAGGGAGGTGAGGACAGGATGTGGCCAATGGATGATATTTTCTCAACGCATGACGTATGGGATAAAGTGTCCTTCGGTGGGATCTTAATTGCATTTTAATTGCATTTTCAGAAACTCTAGCTTCAGGACTCACCAGGTGGTACCCATCAGCCCTATTTCTTTCACCAGTATATATGCACACCCTGGCTGTTAATGTCACTGTACTATCAGGTAGCAGGTAAGAAGGAGAGGAAAGGTCAATGAGAAAAGCAAAAGTATCTCTTAAATCTTTAGACCTTCTCCCAACTCTTGTTCCTACTCTTAATTTAGAAACCCCACATCTTTTCCAGGAGAGAAGTCTTTTGGGTTTTACCGCATTGCACATATTCCTAAAGCTTCAGTTTTCAAACATTATAGAAAAGCTTAATCTGAAATATATGCTGCTGCTCTAACAGGAAGAAGAATGACTCCAAAAATAAAACAAAAAGAACATTTAATAGAAAGCAAAGGGAAGCTGTGGAGTTTCTGTTATTGATGTTGTCTTTGTGATATATCCGAAACCCTTCCATGTTTCTGAGTTTCATCTCTGATCTCTCAAGAAAAAAAGGCAAGTTCAGTTCTTTTCCTTCAAACAGACAAGCCAAAAATATTTTGTGGATAGCATGTTTTATTTTAGTTCACTCAAAGGACCTAAATCCACTGGATAAGAAGTCGTGTTTCAGTTTCTCCAGTTTGATTACAATTAAAAAGGGAAGGATGGGAATGAGGTAATCAAATGAATTACCCATTTATGTGACCACAGAGTCACTTGCATGAGTGCACTTCCCCATAAGCAAGTGTCACACATTGAGACATGTTACATTTGTTGTAAATGGTTTTCTTATTTCCACTTACATAAAAAAAGAAAAACAATGATAATCCTATCTTCCTATTAGAAAAAACCAACACAACAGTAGCAGAAAGGGTCAAAAAGATTAACAAGAATACCTGGAGCTATTTCCAGCTCCCTAATTTTCCTTTCATGATACTAGGTCAGGTTAAATTATGCATTCTACAAACATGTTATATAGCATCTTCCTGTAGTTTCAGACCACATTGAATAATAATGCTCCTGAGTAAGGTCTATGAACACTTTTTTCCTTCCCTCTTTTGATCCAGAATGTTGCACAAACTATTGAGAGGTTTCCATTTATCTGACTCTGACAGACACTTTGATTATTCCGTTTCTGATATTAGTATCAGTAACTGTAACAAATACCGAGGTACTCAACAGAGATACATAATCACTATAGTTTTGCAACCAAGCAGAAGCTTTCTGAAATTAGATGTGATTATAATGCACTTATTATAGTATCATTAAGATAGTACAATGACTGAATATAGAAATATTTTAAACGTCCACATATCACCCGTGTCTGAAGAATTATAGGGGAACACTTTGGAGCTCAATATTATTCAAAGTCAGGTATATTCATACCTGATTCTTTCTAATCACATTATAGAAGAATTGCACCCAGCATAGAACAAATAAAGAAATTACACACCTCAAGGCTTATAGAATAAATATAATTTACCTATTGTCCTCAATGGCAGCAATTCCTGGTTCTGGGTCCATTAACCTGTAGGAGTCCAGAGACTAAACACCTCTGACAGCTCTTTGTCTTGCTTATCCATCTTAGATTCATGGTTCTTTCATTTTGTTCTGAAAATCAAAATCCTTTAGGGGAAACCCGTCTGTAGGTTGTTACTCAATGATATTACAACAGTTGAGCTTTGGTCCAATAGGAACATACTCCATGGTAAAGCTCAGGGAGCCAGACTGCTATATATAAATGTAGCTCACTTTCTGTGCTTTAGATATTGGAACATTTTTTTAATAAGTAATATCCTTTTTCTTCATTATAATTGGGATTTTAGTTCTAAGGGGAAATCACATAAAAAGTAGGTTAATATATATGTGTGAGTGTGTGTTGTGTGTGTATAAAATCGTTCATGCAAATTATATAGAATCACCAATATTATCCTCTTATTAAATAATCAAATATTTTTATTTGAAATTTTTAAAAAATAATCTTCTTAATACAATTTGAATTCTATATATTACCATAAGTTTTATTTTCAAGTGTATGTCTTCCTAGGATAGATCTATTGAGGTATTTGATCTGCTAAAATGTTAGAATCTGTATGGTCTGCACTTTATAGTAAATAATTGATTTTTAACCTTAATTTTGTGGCACCAAAGGATTGACCCCAATTATGCCAGAAAGTGTCTCAAAGCCCTAAGTTAGTTTATTTTGTCCTAATTGAACTGCATATATGTGTGTGTGTGTGCGTGTGTGTATACACACGCACACACACACACATATACAAATACACATGCACACACACACACAGCACAGAGTACATTGAAGGCAATGGGATGAGGGTGTTGTGCAAAATTCATGTCACAGTCTGAGACAATCTAAATAAATTATGGTAATGTCTACATATTTGAAGTATACCCATTCTTAGATCAACTACTTTTAAAGTTCTTTTAATTGTCAGCAGATTAACAAACAATTTTCCTATACTCTTCAAAACTGTAAATATCATGAAAGGAAAAATGGGGTTAATGAAAGTTTCCAAATTAAAGAATACTAAACAGATTTTTTAAATGCCTATTGAAGACATAAGGAAAATTAACAAAATTTTAAAATACATACATACATAATACTCTACTTAATTAATGTTAAATTTCCTGATTTTGATTGTTGTACTTGGTTATAAAAGAAAATGTACACTTGACTATGGAGATGTATGTAGAAATATTTAGGGAAAAAGTGTAACAGTGACTTACTCTCAAATAGTTCAGCAAATATACAATCAGTCCTCAGTTTCCACTGGGTATTGGTTCTAGGGCCTTGGGATACCACCATCCATGGATGTTCAAGTCTCTTATATAAAATGGCAGAGCATTTGAGTATAACCTATATGCATTGTCCCATATGCTTTAAATCATCTCTAGATTACTTTTAGTGCCTAATATAATACACTTTACATAGCATTTACATATTCCCTATGTACTCTTAGGGAATAATGACAAAAAAAGTACAGAATTTTTTTTCTGAATATTTTCAATCCACGGTGGGTTAATCTATAAATGCAGAACCCAAGGATACAGAGAGCTGAGCTATGGAACTTCTCTCTCTCTCTCTCTCTCTCTCTCTCTCTCTCTCTCTCACACACACACACACACACACACACACAAAGAGAGGCATAGAAAGAAACAGGGACAGAGACAGAGAGAGGAAGCAAATGTGACAAAATGTCAACCACTAGTGAATCTACATGAAGTATGCATGAGAGCTCATTGTACTCTTCCTTGAACATTTGAATTTTTTCAAAATAACAATAGTTTTTCAAATGTCAGCACAACTGATAGTTAATTTTGATGATAGAACAATGATGTTTTCACATGTTTGTGTTTCATTTTAATCCATTCTTTCCTCCATCATGATTATAATAAATGTGATTCATCTTTCCAGTGGATAAGATAAACTCTCAAAAGACAGTCAGTAATGTGAAATTGGTGCCTATGTCTTGAGGTTGTGCACAGAAACTCAGAGACTAACAACAGAACTTCCACCTAGAAATTATTTATTACTACTTGTCAAGACCACAGATGGTCCTTTGTGAATGTTATGAGGACATGGAAGATTTTTGTAATCATAGTTGCTCAATCCCCAGTTGAGATCAGGAAAGGACACAAACAAATTTAATATGGGAGTAGGGAGGATGTTGCCTTCACTCCACTTCAGCTACCAGGAAAGCAACAGAAAAGAATAAGCTATAGCCTTTAGGGAATACTATTAGACTAGGAAAGGGGGAGATAATTTCCGTGGAAATTTCCCAAAGAAAAAGCAAGAGTATTACCAGCTTCCCCTCCCCATTGGTTGAGTGTCACCATCTTGACAGAGGACTGAGAGGCTCCCTGAGTCTTCAGGTGAAGCTCCAGGGAAGAGAGCTGACAAACAGAAAACTAGCTTTGGCCACAGAGCTGTCAACCCCAGGGCTGAGATCACACAACTATCCACAGCAGTTCAAGCTGAAATCAGAGATGAGCCAAGAAACTGTGAGTTCAGGAAGCAAAATTGTCTTCTACAGGCCACTTTCAAGAGGGGACTTAGCCAATATTTCATTTCTTCCACTCTCCTCATTTGCTTCTCTTCAAAAAAGGACTACTGATTCATTCAGTTGGGGAAATAGTGGTTTTGATTTGGGCTTTGTTTATCTAGTGGGCTAAGTCACTATGTCTTCAAAGCAGATATGCCATCTCTGTGGTTTTTGTTTATTTGTTTGTTTTTCCATTAACCATCTAAGCTCAGGCACAGCTGGCTCACTAATCTACTCTTTCACTCTGCAACTTAAGTAAGACAGGTGCCTTGCTTTCTGTTTCTATGACAGGGACACTTGACAAAGTCTGCCTCAAGAGACCTTCCATACTCTCTTTCTCTCTCTCCTCTCTCTCTCTTCCTCCTTCTCCTCTCCTCCTTCTTCTACTTCTTCTTCTTTTTCTTCTAAAGTGGTAAGGTTAACCAGCTGGATCCATACCATGGACAAATACGACTTCAATTCAGGGATAGGGAGGAGAATCTACAATCTTTAATTTAATGGGTTGACAAAGAACAAAGCAGGATGAGAGTTCACTGGAATAAGATCTATGAAAAAAAAAAAAGCAGATGTTTATATTAATGAATGTGGAATAGGAAATAAATTCGTTTTGTTTTTTCTCCCAAAGAAAACTTACATAAAACAAGAGGTTATTTGTTCATGTTTTATCTGGCTGATTTGAAGATCCAACACCTAGACTTTTCTAAAGTGAAAAAGATAATAGCTAAGTGAGAAATATAAAAGATGGATTAATAAGTAGATTAGACACCATTGGGGAAACAGAAATGAAAAAAACTATCTAACTGTAACTCATAGGGCTGAGGGTACAGCTTAGTGGTAAAATAGCTTGTCTAGCAAATGTGAGGTCCTGAGTTTGATCCCAATCACCACCCACAAAACAAAATGAATAAGACAAAATGAAACTAGAACAACAAACTAAGTGTACAGTAAAGCAAAAAGGTGAAAATTATAAAGGAGAAGTTAAGAGCTGCAAATGGTAGAATGAAAACGGGCAGCACACATCTACTCAGTTTTAAGAGAAAATCAAGTGAATTGGGAGTGGCAATATTTGAGAGATAATGCCTATCATTTTCTAGATTGGTTAGATTTCATAAAATGCAAAAAATATTAGCAGCATAAACAAGAGAAATATGGACCTAGATATATTTCAGTAAGAAAATCTCTTAAATGCAGCCAGGAGAAAACAAAATACATTATCTTCAAAGTAATAAAACAATGAAATAGAGAAATAAGGGTTTTTCTTTCCTTTTTTTTTGGGGGGGGTGTTGAGGCTCAAACCCAGGTCCTTGTGCATGATAGGAAAACACTCTAACACTGAGCTACACCCCTAGCCCTGAGAGGAACAAGTTTGATGTTTTTTTCAAAGAAAAAATATTGGTCAACCTAAAGGTCTATACTCACTAAAAATATCTTAACAGAACAATGGTGAAATAGACACATTTTTCAGACAAACAAAAACAAAAAGTTCAAACCTGGTAATGTTTCCTATTGCTGTTTTTATTGTTGTTATACTTTAAGATATATATATATATATATATATATATATATATCTCCTAAAGGACCTTCTATAGAATGCATTTAGGAAAAAAATCATGTGATTCTAGAAAGAGAGATCTGAGATGCAAGAAAGAACTATGAGTGAGGAAATGGATTAAACATGCAAAAAGTCAAATATTCTCAGTGAAAAGAAATAAAATTCAAGATAGATCCACGATCCTGGAAAACAAAGTTTATATCTCAGATGAATGATCAAATTTAAAGTATTTAAAAATTATCGTATTTTTCAGAATCAGGAAAATATTTCAATATTCATTTTGTAGTATTCAATTAAATAGGAATGTTAAAACTTCTAGGGTATTTGCCAAGATAAAAGGAAATTCTTTTAGAAGATAGACTATGAGAGAAAAAAATCATAATGAGATGAAAAAAATGTAAAACAAAGTAAGAAAAAAAAACAAAAATTGAAAATAAATCAAATAGAAAGTAAAAACAAATATGGCAGAAATAAATCAAAATACTATGTCAATAATCACAATAAGGGCTGGGGATGTGGCTCAAGCGGTAGCACGCTTGCCTGGCATGCGTGAAGCCCAGGTTCGATCCTCAGCACCACATACAAACAAAGATGTTGTGTCCGCCGAAAACTAAAAAGTAAATGTTAAAAAAAATTTTCTCTCTCTCTCTAAAAAAAAAATAATAATCACAATAAACATAAATGTACTAAATCTTCAGATTATTACCTAGATATTTTGGGGTTTTTTATTGATTTTATTTTTTTTAAATACATGACAGTGGAATGCATTACAATTCTTATTACACATATAGAGCACAATTTTTCATATCTTTGTATATAAAGTATGTTCATGTCTTTATACATGTACTTTTTTGCATTACACTTCTTATTACACATATATACTACAATTTTTCATATCTCTGTTTGTATATAAAGTATATTGACACCCAATTCGAGTCTTCATACATGTACTTTGGATAATAATGTCCATCACATTCCAGCATCCTTGCTAATCCCCTGCCCCTCCCCTCCCCTCCCACCCCTCTTCCCTATCTATATTTTCAATGTAAATATATTTTAACATATCACCATATTTTTAAGTCAAATATTCACATTGGTTCCATCTGAATTCGGTTTTGGACAATGAGAATAAATATGGAATCAGCAATATTAGAAAAAAATATGTGCTTAAGATCTTGTAAGTTATTCAAGCTATTTATTTTTTTCTTTTAAGAAATTGACTGAATTTTGAACTAGAAAACTTATCAAAACAATTTTCTCAGTCTTAATGATTGTTCCATGCAATGAGACTTTTATGTCATTCCAAATGTTCAATTGACACTAAGTCAATTGGCTCCAGATAATCATGTCCCTGTCACTCCTGTTGGTTTCTTTATTCATCCAAGATCCCCCTACAAGTGCTCACCCTCCCTTTATTCCACATAAACAGTCACTTACCTGGTATGTGTAGTAAGCTACATTAGTATTGTTTTACTCAATTTCTGGGTCACTCACATTTTATTGGACTGACAATTTCTTAACGAAAATACCACAAGTAGGTTTTCTGGCCCTGTCAGAGCAGAAGTTAAGGAAGCAGTAGTCAAGAGTCCACTTCCCCACACCTTGCATTCACCCCTGAGACCATATTGGCATCTAGATGCACCTTCTGATGTATGTGATACAGTGTGATCAGGAAGAAAACAATGTAAATTCTGTCTAGGGTGAAACTTCACACTGAGAAATATGCAAATATTTGAGACTTTCACAGGGAATTAGGAGATGATGGGGGCAGGGGGTGACAGTGCTGCAGGATTGAACCTAAACTTGGCGAAACCTGACCTTGCTGGGAGATGCTGTACTTGATGACTTAGTCTTTAATCCTTGTGGTCTAAAGGTACTTGGGAATGAGCTGATGTTATTTTGTCCCAGTTACTACACCCAGCAAACAGTTTCCAGCAAAGGTGTGCCGGGAGGTGCGGCCAAAGGCAGGATGAAGGAGTAAAAATGCCTAGTGGTAGGGAAAAGTAGACTTCTCCTTGCTGGTGGAAACCTCTCCTTACGGGGGATCTGAGTAGCAGTTGATTATTCTGTTAGAGACTGGAGAATTCCAGAAGTCTGTATCTCAGATGAGGAAGGAGCACACCTTGGTTCTCTTGTCTCTGACACTATCTTCATGGCTTTCCATCCCTTTGCCTTTAAAGAAATGTTTCAGCTTCTAACTAAGCTTCTTGGCAACTTTCCATAAGTCACACCACCATTCCATCATGACACACATCAGAAAAAATATTCTGAGAGGAAAGTTTTCTTAATTGAAGAAGAGTCTGAGATCAGAGCCTTTACCCAATGGGTCATGAGTACAAAAAATGGCATCGGGTCTGAGTTAGGTGGTGATGGTGTGGACTCTGTGAACAGGAAATAGGGGAAACCAGTAGTCTCTCTGTGCTTATTTCTTCATCTATAAAATGGAGATAGAAATCTCTAGCTACTAGATTAAACACACTGACTCAATATGAAGCATGAAAGCCATAAGAATATCATTCTCATGTTCCCCAATTATTATAGAAATAATCATTATTATTGTTACATAAATGTGGACTTGAACTGGAGACCCTTGGCCATTCCTATATACATATGGAAGGAGGGCTATATGACAAAGCCCAAAAAGAATCATATTAATTGAGTGCCAAACATGTCTACTATTCTCAAAAGAGAAATTTAGAGGAAGAAAATGTTTCCTGACTGGTAAGAGAAGGAATATTGGAGACTCAGGGGCACATGAAATGAGGTAAACCAGAATCACCAAGGAGAAGAAATGACTGGAGATCAAGGACAGATCAGCATCACTGCAATGGCCCACGCTGACCGTTGGTCATGCTGGGTTTGGAGTTGAAGTGTTGAGCTCTGGCAAAGTTGGAAATGTCACCATTAGCAGAAAAATGAAGTATCAGGCAATAGCAAATATGTCACATAAAACCATCCTTCTTTACTTTGGAAATTCCCCAAGAGAATGAGATGCCTGTCTAATAAACTACTGAAGTCCTTTTCCCTAGAAGGTGCAAATGCTCAGATGAAGGGTGTTAAATTAGATACCTGATTATATAAAAGAATAGAAAATAATTTTCTGGCCAGTACTGATGAGAACTCCTTACAATTACAATAATCAGGATATACTAAAGTGTCTAGCTCCTTCTGATCAGGGCAAGAGCTGCAAATAATGTACTTATAAAGTATCTGCTCTTCTCTAAGAAAGAGCAAGTGATTTGTCTTTATTCTTACTAGTTCCCGATTGGCAGAAAGTCAAACTCATAGATGCCCCAGGGACTCATCTGGGATCTTTTTGTATGTTCTGATTGATGTTGTTAACTGAATGCATGAGTTCACTGTCACAGCTCTGACTTCTTTGTTGGGTACTAAAGACTTCAGGCTTCTTTGCTGCAGCTATGCCAAATCCTCTTCTGTTCTGATCATTTAATAGGAATCCGGGAGGAAGGCAAGGAACTGAATTGTCAGCTAAGTAGAAATCCTGTAGAGGTACTTTCATGGTCTTAAGCAACTGGTCCCAGCAAAGGACTTTTCCCTGTGGTGGGGATTACTTGCTCTCAATCTAAGTGTATTTAAATGCCTGAGGGTTAAAGATTTTTCAGAAGTAATGCAAAAGTCCCTTTAGCTCTCAGTGATAACCACAGGCCTTCTTCAGTGCAAAGACACTGGGTTGTATTTAGGTAACATCTCTCTGAGTAATTTCTCAAACCTTCCAGTTAACAGGAGCAGACCTACCTAAGAAATTGTTTAAAATGCACATTTTCCAGCCCCACTACAGACCAACTCAATGGAAATCTCCAGGGATGGAGTCCAACAATATGTTTTAACCCTAGTCCTCCAGGAGACTCTGATGCATACTAAAGTTTGAGGAAACCTGGTCTATGAAGACCACCCAGACTTGATTATTTGAATTGGTCTGCAGGATCATTTCTGGCTGGATACAAAGAAGTCCTGAACTCTTGAAAAATTTACCAACTCTGAGGTAAATCCTGTCTATAAACTGGTGGACCAGAATTGGAGGAAATTATGGGTCATTAGTATAAATATGTACACACACACACACACACACACGCTGATACCAAGTCCCACTTCTAGAAATTATGATATAATTGGTTTGTAGAGCTGCCTAAGCATCAGGTATCATTCCCAACTCTGATATTAACAGGCAACTGTGGTTGACTGATTGCCCCAAATGACCATGAATTACATTTTTCCCAATATCCATGCCTCTTCCAATGTGGTTTTGTCATTCCTCCTATTAAGTGGAGACTGTTACGCATCAGGGAAATAGCTCAATAGTAAAATGTCTACTTACCAGGTCCAAGGCCTTAAGTTCTATCCCCAGCATCTCTCTCTCTCTCTCTCTCTCTCTCTCTCTCTCACACACACACACACACACACACACACACACACACACACACACAAAGTCTGTTTCTCTATTCACAGACAATGTTACCCATGCAACTTGCTTTGACCAATGGGACGGTAACATAAGCAGAGACTTAGAAAGTGCTCATACTTTGACGTTTGCTCATTTGTTGCTTTTGGAACCTGAGAAATTCTGTGTGAACCAGCTTGGAGGACGACAGTCCATGTGGAAGAGACCTCAGTTGATCTCTCTATAACAACCAACATCATAAAAAATGCATCCAGTTCCAACCCACACACTTGCTGACCACAAACGTATGAGCAAGACCAATCAAAATGAGGCAAAAATGAATCAAGAACTGACCTGCTGTATAATGAACTAAGTAAAGGGTGGTTGTTTTAAAACACTCAATTTAGGAGGTTTGTTAAGCAATCGTGAGCAGGTGGAAGTTAATGCTTACTGTCAATGGAATAGTGAAGGAATCCTCTGAAGGGATCATTATCAAGCCTAGAGACAATTCCAGGTACCCTTCAAATTAGTGTCTTAGCTCAGCTCACCAGGTCACTCCACATTTCCACTTTCTCAGGCAGAAGGTCCAGTTACCAATAGCTTCCAGGATTTGCTCAGCCATCACAAAACAAGACCTAGACCAAGAACATATAAAGTTCAGAAAACTTCGAAGAAGGCATAACACAGATTTGAGTCCAAATTATGTTTTCAAAGGAGACTATTAAATAGGATATCTATTGTTAAGTATCAGAGATCAAGTTTGTTTTCTGGGTTACCCCAGGCAGGCATTAAGAAAATCTTAAGAGATTCATATAGTAAATCATCCCCCAAAATTCTCAGTATGTATAAGGAAATATATTTCTTGATAAAAAGGAAAATAGGGAATAATGATTTAACAGGATTTCTTGTCCACAATGTCTGAAAGTTGCAATGTCCTTCTGACACTCAGCATAAAAGAAGTAGGAGGGTACTTCAGTATAATGTTAGAGCTGGAGGTGGGGGGTAGGTGTGATTTGATTCACATCTGGTCATTGGTCGACTCTCCAACTTCATTTGCTTTACTCCTCTCCCCACTTTTAAGTCCTGTCTTGTTATCATTTCTAGAGGGTCCTCTAGTTCCCATATCCCTAGACTTATTTAACTTCTTATTTTCAGGTTTTATTTTGAATTTATCTTTTCAGGGAAATGCATGTGAAACTATGCTAATGGCCCATTTTCTATTTCTATACTTCCCATCTTTACCTTTATCATGATAATTTTTACCTAGATTAATATAACTCTAGACTCTGGGTAGCTTCAAAACATAAGCAATGCCCTATTATGGAATGTAATGAATTAAGAAAGCATTTTGACTACAAGGGACAATAACTTGACCAGTAGAGTCTCCAAAAATAAAGGCTTATTCCCTGCCTTCTCAAAATAACAGGAATTTGGAGGTAGACAGTTGATGGCTTTGATTCATATAAATTGGAAATAGAAATTTCAGCTCTTTCTATCTTTTGGCTTTAACCTATTTAACTCTTGATGGATCTTATTTCATTACTATTATTATCATTATTGTTACTATATTAACCTCACAGGTAGAAGGTGCCTGTTATACTTCCAGGTATCATACTTAACAATCAAGTCAGAGAAAGAAGAAGAGGAAATACCAGCCGGGCTTAGACTTTCTTTACATGAAATCAAAAGTTATTATAGAAGTTGCATAGCAGAAGTCTATTTAAGTTTCATAATTTAGAGATGCAAGGTAGAAACAAAGCAGATTACCTCTTATATGTGCTACATGTCTATACGTTGAATACCTGTGTAAGGAATTGTATTGCAGGTCAAAGAAGGTAATATTTCTCCCTTTAAGAGTCCTTGACCCTTAGGTCATAAATACAACATGATACAGGTATTTACCTAGATCATCAAATCTGACTAAATATAGCAATCCTAATAAAGTTCATGGTTTCATACATTTAACATTTTATGGGACAGGGGGTCAGACATGTAGGCAGGAGAAAGATTAGAATCCAGCCATTCTATGGTCTAATTTTACCTAAACTATAAGAATTTTTCTTTTAAAACAAACTCATGTGGGGATTCAAAGAAATTAATGTTAGCCTCTTTTTTTTGTTTGTTTGTTTTGTTTTTTGTTGTTTGTTTGTTTTTTTGGTTTTGGGTTTTTTTTTTTGGTGGTGGTGGTGGTGGTTTGTTTTGGTTTTTGAAAGACAGATGTAGGCATTAATCAGATAAAGATGAAAATACAACTTTTATGACTAAAAAAATTCTAGGCTTAAGAAAGTGCTTGATATCTGCACTCTACAATGGCTTTTCTGACTGGAGCTTACTTAAGTTATTGGTACTTGGGGAAATACCAGCCTCTTCCAGGGAAGCTTACATAATAGAAACAATGAGAATGAATGCTCTCTGCCAGCAAGCTGGGCATTCAGGGCAGGAATTAAGTGACGCATGCTCAACTTTTTCTTCTGAATTCTTCTATTTGTTGAATCTTTACTCTTTTCCCAGAGAGAAATGGGTAGGGAGTTAGAGACATCAGGGGAAGGAGGTCCCCTATCACCATCAGAAGGGCACAATATGAAAAAGCTTCCTAGGGCTGAGGAGAGTGGCTCTATGGTAAAACGTGTGCTAAGGATGTGTGAAGCCCTTTGTTGCATCCCCAGCACTGGGGAAAAAATAAATAAAAGCTTTTAAAAAAATAAAAATGCTTACTTACCTCCTTGTCTAGGTACATGGATCAGATGTTTTCTTATTTTCTTAGCACCTGCTGCTAAACTAGACAGGTGTAAGGGGCTTATAGCTTTGGGGACTCCATGGCAACAAGGATAGTGAACACTGTAGCAGATGGAATATATTTATCCAGAGAGAGTGTTGGCGAGTGGCACCTTACAAAGAGTAAATAATTAATGATGGTTGTGATGATGAAAATGCTAGTAACAACCCTGGAAATTACCCCAGAAATGGAGACATATGAGTTTTATTTTGAGTGAAAAAAAATTGAAAATAGAAACCAGAAACATTAAAGAATATAATTTAAAAGAAAAATAAAGAAAGAGGATATGATGAAAGTATTATAGGCTATAGAAATGTAGAGCCGCTGCTGAGAATGGCATCTCTCAACCTTTTAAGTGGCCCTGGGCATTTGGGTGGATTAGAGGGACTAAAGAAATTTTTCTAGTTGAAATTAATATTTGGAGATGAGAGGCAAGACAGGGGAACACAGAGGGAAGCAAAGTTAGGGAGGAATCCAGTAAGTGAGAGTATGGAAGAGAAAGAGTGATAGGAATAGAAAGATAGTGGCATGATCCATAAGTCTGAACTTAACTTATACCAACTAGCACCTGGAATAGTTTGGGAAAACCAGCACAGTAGCTAAAATTTTTATAGAGCTTTTTGTTCAGACAAACATTTGGTCATAGTTATCAATTTCCAACCCAAATCCCTGTTTCCTGTTACCTTCTTACTTCCTTTTAGGAATTACAATCCTTGGTTTACAATCCTTGGTTGTTACTGAGAAGTCATTAAAACACAACTTCCCACCCATTTATTCCCAGCAGCCTCAATCACATACTGCATGAACAAGTTACTCTCTGTTTCCATTTCCTCTGAACTACAAGCAGTAACACCTACTTTAGGGGATTTTGTAAGAATTAAGGAGATTAGCAAAGCTGAAGGTACTCATGAGTTCTTGCTCTTTCTTGTTGTCTTGTTCTCTTCCTTTACTTTCTTCCTTCCATCCATTTCTCTTCTACCCCACCCACAGCCCCTTTTTCTGCCCCCTGTGTCTGACCTTTTTATTTCTCCCAATCATTCTCCCCTCTTCTCTCCTGCCTCCGCCTCAAGGATTCACACTTCAGGAACCTCTGAGCTCAGCTTCCTCTCCTTGGAAAGGACAGGGTTTCCTCCCAGATTAGAATCAGTCCCCTCCTCCAACCCCAGCTTCTAGTGTTCAACCACTGTGATGCATGGAGAAAGAGGGTCTCTCAAGATACCTGAGAATAGGGGGTTTATAATCAATGAAAATTTATTTCTTACATTATTTATAGTCTGGTAAGTCCAAATACAGAATCTGGTAAGGACCTGTTTATAAATAGAAGTTTCTCACTGTCCTTACATGAAGCAAGGGGCAGGAGAGCTCTCTGGGGCTTCTTTTTATGGGCACTAATCCTGTTCATGACTGCAGAGCCAAACCCCTCCTACCATTCAACCTCTTAATACCATCACCTTGGGCGTTGGGATTTTCAGCCTACAGACTTCCATTCAGACCACAGAAAGGGGCTCCCTTCTCTGGACTGGGGGCTTCTAGAATTGGTCCCATGTCTGTGTTAGTCAACCCTCTGTTACTATAGCAAATACCCGAGATAATCACTTCACATTTTTGGCTTATGGTCTCAGAGTTTCCATTGCTTTTAGGCCTGTGACAGGGCAGCACATCATGGCAGAAGCATATGGCAGAGCAAAACCTTTCACCTCATAACTAGGAAACAAAGAAGAGAAAGAGGAAGAGATTGGAATCTCATCTTTCCCTTAGATGGTGTACCCCAATGACATAAAGACGTTCTACTAGGTCTCACCTCTAAAAGTTCTCACTGATCCCAACTGCACCATTCTGTACCTACGCCTATAACACATGAGGCTTTGGAAGACATTTAAGATCCAGGTGATAGCAACAGTCATGGGCAAAATATCCATCCATCACAAAATCTGAATGTCCCAAATGAGTTAAAGAACAAAACATGATCTGAAAAGCATCTGCATTTGAGAATATAAAAACAGCCTGCAGCTGCACCTACTTACCTACACTATTAAGGAAAGTTATTTTAATTACTTTACTCTTTCTCCTTTTAGCTGAAATTATTTGAATCGGCCAATACCAAAATATAAATGGAAAAGCATCTGGAGCTTTTGTGTTTTAAGTGGTGATTTTCTTGAACAATCCTGCACTTGGTGTCAGATGAATTGTTTCATTTATTTCTTGATGGTGCTGCTCTTTATGTAAAGTTAATGGTGTGAAGTACATTAAAGAAAAACAACTTGGATTTCTGTTAACAGTTTCTAAAACAATCCACAATATTGCTCTAACCGTTAATGAGATTCCCTTTAATTTTTTATTTTAATGGGTTATCTATTCTCTCTATGTGGTATTTTTCTGGGTAATTGATTAAGCTATTTTCATTCCACTTTATGGCTATGAGATCTATGCTCATTCATGTCATTTGGGGACCATTTTTGGCTTTGTCATTTTCCCCCCCTTATCTTTTTTAGATGCAGATGTGTGCTCTCTTTAAAGAGCAAAATTAAAAGTAAAGTTTTCCCCAAGTATGAGGTGCTAAGATATCTTCCCTAAACTCCATCTGACTGGCCTTGAAACCACAAGCTGATTCTGATGTCCTCAGGGGCTGGAGTCCTTGATATGTAGGTCTGCAACCCCATCGTACAACTTTGCATAGAGAACTAAGAAAATGAAAAATGATTCTCCTGACAACTGGGCCATGATGTTCCTCTCTGAGGATAAACAATGCTCACAACATAAAAACAGGACAGAGACAAAGGCACTAGGCACTCATACCAAGTGGTTAACTGGGGCTGTCTTCTGACTAATGAGTGGGGGCTGAGTCTTTACCAATCTTATGTTTAGCCCTGCTTTAACCTTCCAGCCTCCTCAAGAAAAATTATTTAGATACTCCAGCTTCCAGACAACTAATCCAGAACTACTGGCTAGTGTTTTCTTAGACTATCAGTTATGCAGTAGATATGAGCTGTCCCCCAAAAGCTCATGTGTGAGACAATGCAAGAATGTTTAGAAGTAAATGGATTAGATTATGAGAGGTGTGATCTAATCAATGGATTGATCCATTGTTATGGATTAACTGAGTGGTAACACTAGGTAGGTAGGGTGTGGTTAGAGGAATTAGGTCACTGGAAGCACGACTTTGGGGTTTATATTTTGTCCCTGGTGAGTATAGCCCTCTCTTTTTCCTGGTTTCCATGCCCTGAGATGCTTTCCTTCACCATGCCCTACTGCCTTGTTGTTTTGCCTCACTGCAAGTCCAGAGCTATGGAGTTGGCCACCCATGAACTGAATCTCTGAAACCATGAGCTAAAACAAAACTTTGCCTCCTCTAAGTTGTTCTTGTCAGGTATTTTGATGACAGTGATGAAAAACTGAATAAAACATCCTCTCTCCCATCATTTGTTATGGTTTGAATGTTTGTATCCCTCAAAATTCCTATGTTGAATCCTAATCACCAAGGTGATAGAATTAGGAGGTGGAGCCTTTGGGAGGTGATTAGATCATGAGATTAGATCATGTGTGTTAGGGTCTGTAAACAAGTCAAGATGGCGCCTGGCATTTTGCCAGAGGGAGTGGTTTGTGAAGTAATGCCAGCGAGCCATTAAGTGTGGAGATTCCTTATTGGTTGACTGCTGTATCTAGTTTATGTTAATTAAGATAAGCTGTGTGGAATGTATATATACCCCTCCTGTCCTACAATAAACGGTTCCCACTCCTGCTGTATCAATCTACACAAGTTTCTTATCCCCCCCCCCCCCCCCCCCCCGTTATTTTGCTGCAAATTTTTTCCTGATAATCCTTCTTCTTCTGAACTTTCTTTTTCTTTCTGACTAGAGTTCCTGGGCTTTTATCAATACATGCCCTAACTGCTCTTGGTTCCATTGGGGTATCTTCACATGTGGTTATAAAAGAGGCCCAAGGAAACTCACTTTCTCTTCCACCATGTGAGGACACAGTCAGAAGGCCCCAGCAACAAGGACCAGCCCTCCTGAGAAGCTGAATCTGCTGGCACCTTGATCTATCTCTAAAACTGTGAGCAATACATTTCTACTGTTCATAAGGCACCCACTGCATGACATTTTATTATAGCTGCCCAAACAGACATCATCCAAGATAAACCCAAATCCTATACTCCCTTACGGAAAGTCCCAGCCGATCCTCAGAGGGTTGTTCTCCTTTGCTGCAGCAAACTAAATAAATCTCATTTTGTTTGGCTCAAAGTATGTTCCTGTTGGTCAGCGAACTTTAACAACACGTTCTTTAAAAGTATTTGATTAATGAATTTTCTTTAAAAAAAAAATCAGCTAACTTAGTTTCTGAGATTCTTCCTTTTCAATCTCTCTCTAAATTAATTGCTATGGGAGCATTCTCCTGTGATCTTCCTTCTGGCCCGACACCTCTGCTTCCTTCTTTGTTCTTTTTTCTAGCTCTTCTCATTAAGAGTTAGTGTTTCTTAAGCCTGAATTCATTTCTCTTTTCTAAGTCACCAGTTTTTTATTTCTACAATGGATATGGATATAAGTGATTATATGGAATGAGTTAGAAATTGCTGGTTTCTCCCAATATTCATTCTTTCTATCTTTTATCAAAACTAAAATTTTTAATATTGAAAAAGTTAAACAAACACTAAAATTAGAAGTTAATACAACTCCCTGCTGAACTTCTCATCTAACATCAACTCATGGCAAATATGGTTTCACTTACAGCCCTCATCTCAAACTTGACATTTTATCTCAAAGCTAATCCTAAAGATATTAACATTATTTTATTAATAAATACATCAGTATATACTTTAAGGAATTTTCTCCAATGTATCACACTTTAAAATAATAATATTTAAAAAGCTATCATTTTGTTATTGTTTCTGAAAATAATCCATGTTTAATTAAGTGTAATACATTTATAATGGCATTTGAAAAACTAGATCATTATATCAATTTGTATTTAGTGTTTATCAGAGCCAGTGGCACATAATAGTTAGTCAATAATTTGTAAGAATCTGGAACTCTTATCAAGAGCTATCAGGTATGAGTCTAAACATTCTATGAATTTTAATTTAATTCATCCTCACTTTGGCCCTGTTGGGGAGGTATTATCACCCACACTTTATAGAGGAGGGATTTGAAGCATTAAATGGTTACATAATTATCAAATTTATTCATTTAGAAAGGAATAGAATAGAGAATAGATCCCACATGTTTGTCAAATAGATAAAAAATATGAAAGGATGAATAATTTAATACAGAGAAATTATTCTGTATTTTGTGAGTCTCTGGTAATCCTCTTATCTGGAGTGACTTATAAAACCTACTCTTTCACAATACCAAAGAGATATGTGGAAAAACCCATTGAACCCCAAAATATGTATTCTATCTTCTACTATCAGAGATTTCACCATTAGAACCCAATTTTCCGTCTTGAAGTTTTGCTCTCCTAAGTCACCAATACACTTTGGAAGATAAATATGGTGACTCAATATCATGTGTTCTTTAGTTTGAATAAGAAAAGCTAGGATGGGCAAAGTTGGTGTAGGAATGATCTTGTCTATGGTGGTCTTCCAAGTTAAGTGGAAAAGTGGAAGGACCTAAATATAATGACAAGTCACAATAAACACTAACCTCCTCTATGTCTGGATTCTTTTAGAAATTTTGTTGCTGAATATTTATTGGCTTTTATGTTTGCATTTTTTATATTATTTTCCTCATACCTTTATGTTCAATCTGTCAGTATTGAGTTTCCTTGAACTAAGCTGACCCCTAAATTTGTATGTATTTTAAGAATTTGGAATATTTAGGTGTATTCATATTCATATGGAAGAAAAATTTCAAATTCTTCCCTGATTAAACACTGTGTTAGTATATGACAACTATTAATTGATAATATAGTAACTGAATCAATACTATATGATTTTGAAATTTAATGTAATTTTACATATAAAAATGAAAAATTTTACCTGACTCCTCAATTTACCTAGGCAGTCTTTCCCTAAATTCAGATGGAGGGAAATAAATTGCCTATATGTGTTATATATATATATATATATATATATATATATATATATATAGAGAGAGAGAGAGAGAGAGAGAGAGAGAGAGAGAGAGAGAGAGAGTCCCTCCTTTAAGTTGTTCTTGTCAGGTATTTGTTCTACAGCTATCTGTTACCCTTTTTTAAAAAAATACACTTGACTGTGGAGTTGGAATAGACTTGCCAGAACTGGAACTGGAAGGTGAAAACACAGAAATCCACTGTGCCCATAAACTTAATAAGAACGGAGGAAATCTCACAACAAGAGAATTTATGAGATCAGACCAGGCCTGGCTGCCCACCAGGAACTTTTCATCCTTTTGCCTGATTGATAAATTACACTAGCATTTTCAGGGGTCATTTGCTATAGAAAAGCAAATTAACCCTGTAATTTTTTAATTATACCTCTGAGGCTTCATGAAGACACATCCAGTCTGGTTATGTTTTGGTCCTGAAACTCTGGCTTCCTGAGTGTTCCCTGATTTTGCTAACTTCAATTGCTATTTGATTTGGAAGGGAGTTCCATTATTTTTACAGACAGAATTGCAGCATTTAATGGTGGGAAGCTAGGAAAGGTAAAGGTTTTAACAGCCTCTTATTTTTCTCATAATTTTATGTTCCATCTGTCAGTATTGAGTTTCCTTGAACTAAGCTGACCCCTAAACGTGTATGTATTTTAAGAATTTGGAATATTTGACTGTATTCATATTCATATGGAAGAAAAACTTCAACTTATTCCTTGATTAAACACTTCGTTACTATATGACAACTATTAATTGATAATATAGTATCTGAATCAACACTATATGATTTTGAAATTTAATGTAATTTTACATATGAAAATGCAAAAATATTACCTGACTCCTCAATATGCCTTCATTCATTTATTCATTACATAAATACTCATTGTACACCAGATATATCCCAGACACTCTATTAGAGGACAGCAATGAATCAGTGGGCAAAAGAGGCCCTATTGCAACTCCAAAATCCAGTGCATTTCTTAAAAAAGGGTAACAGGCAGTTGTAGAAATATCCCGTGTGTGTACAGAGTACAATGCAGTGGTACCATGTAACTGAAACCAAGCTTAATGGATGTTACCCATTTTCTCTTTCTCTCTCCTCTGTTTTTCTCTGTCTTCCTCTCTGTGTCTCTCCTTTCCCCCTTCTCTCCTGTCCCTCTTTTCCTTCTTGCATTCTAATATTCTCTCCCCCACCCTTCATATCTTTCCTCTGTTTGGCCAGATATGCTTGCTCAATGTGTTAGCTTTTCATCACTGTGATCTAAATACCTGACCAGAACAACTCAAAGAAGGGAAAATCTATTTGCCTCATGGTTTCAGAGGTTTAGTTCAGGGTGGGTCAACTCCATTGCTCTGGGTCCACAGTAAGGCAGAGCATATTTGTGGAAGGGCATGGCAGAGGGAAGCTGCCCCATTCATAGCACCCCCAAAAGCAGAGACAGGGAAAGTGGAAGGGGCCACAGGGAAGATGCACCCTTCCAGGGCATACCCTCAGTGACCCACCTCCTCCAGCCACAGCCCACTTGCCTGCAGTTATGACCCTGTTAGTCTCTTCAGACTAGGAAGGACTAATTAGAATTCAGTAATTTTACTTCTGAACATTCCTGCATTAGCACAGGAGCTTATGGGGGACATCTCATATCTAAATCATAGCACTTAGTATAACTACCTACTGACTCATACGAATATTCTCCCATCTTGGCAACTCCAGAAAAAAAAAAAACAAAAACAACTTTTTTTCCTCCTCTGTGTGTACATGCATCCCAGGAAGGATTCTGATAGGCTTTCCTATAATCATATGCCTGTTTCTTGGACCTATTACTGTTGCCAGTGCAATGAGATACTAGTTTTTGGCCTGGCCTGAGCAATATTACTTTCCCTATGAGGGTAGGTTATAATATGATTGTGAATTCTAAAGAACCACGTGGAGTGGAATGGAACATTCTTTACAAATTTCATCATGCCCTTTATTCTCTTTCTGAGCACTTATCACTATTTGCAAAAATATTATTACACCTTGGTTATCTTCTAAATGTCAGTTCCTCTAGACAGTAATGCCCATGAGAATAGGGGAAAATGCAGGAAATGCTCTGGTTCTGATATGTCCATCCATAAGTTTATATTGACATTCTGCCTGTCTCCTATGTGTATACCCTTGTATCCCTAGTGTCTCTTACACAAGAGGTATTTAATACATTTCTGTTGAGTGAATGAATAATGGTACTATTGACTCACTCTCCTCTCTTGAATGATCCTGCTTTTTATTCTTAAATTTCCTGTTTTAATTCTGCTGGATGCTTCATATATATATATATATATATATATATATATATATATATATATTTGTATTCTGGTCTAGAATTGAATAGATAAGAGAATGAGAATGTATCATGGGTTCAGGCAGATGTGAATTTAAATCTGAGTTCTACCTGAGAGATTGCTTCCTCTCTGGCACCATGATGATAGTTTCTATTTAAAGGAGGTAGTGTATGCAAAGTGCTTATGTTCATGCCTGTGGTGGTTTTAAAACATGTCTGCAAATCCTTTGTCAGTCTTCCTGTCACAAGATGGAGTCTAATTCCCCTTTCCTTGAAATGGGGCTCACCTCAGCAACTCCCTTTTGATGAAGAGAATGCAACATAGAAGTTACACTGAATGGCTTTCAAGGATCTCCCAGATCATGTGCCTTTGGAGCTATAAAGCACCAGGTAAGAAATCTAGCTACCTGAATTGCCCTTTGGGAGAGATGAAATAGATATAGAGCCCCAGCTGCTCCAACCCACAGATGCCAGTATCTTCTTAGCCCAGGTCCAGGGATGAGGGTGAAGCTTGCAAGATGCCCCTGCTCTGTCCTTAGCCCGACCACCCAGCTACTCCTGTGCTGCAACTGAATGAGAGCCTGTAGCTGAAAACCGCCCAGATGAGCCCATGCCACCTCTAGAAGAAGAAATGGTAGTGATAATAAATGGTTTTGTGACATTGAAGTTGAGTTATTAATTCCCCCAGTTTGGAAGTGTCTTTCTTTTTTTTTTAAAAAAAAAAGAAAGACATGCATGACAGCAGAATGCACTTTGACACATTTTACACAAATGGAGCACAACTTTTCATTCCTCTGGTTGTACATGGTGCAGAGTCCACATGAGGAGTGTAGTCATACATGTACATAGGGTAATAATGTCCATCTCATTCCACTGATCTTCCCCCCCTTTCCCTTACTCCCCTCTGCCCAATCCAAAGTTCCTTCATTCTTCCCTACCCTGCCCCCATTATGGATTAGCATCTGCTTATCAGAGAAAACATTCAGCCTTTGGCTTTGGGGGGTTTAGCTTATTTCGCTTAGCATGATATTCTCCAGCTCCATCCATTTACCTGCAAATGTCATCATTTTATTCTTCTTTATGACTCAGTAATATTCTATTGTGTATATATACTACTTTTTTTTATCTATTCATCTGTCGAAAGGAATCTAGGTTGGTTGCATAGTTTAAGTATTATGATTTAGCTGCTATAAACATCGATGTTGCTGCATCACTGTAGTATGCTGATTTTAAGTCCTTTGGGTATAAGCCAAGGAGTGGGATAGCTGTGTTAAATGGTGTCATCCTAGTTTTCTGAGGAATCTCTATACTGCCTTCCATAGTGATTGCACCAATTTGCAGTCCCACCAGCAATGTGTGAGTGTACCTTTTTCCCCACATCTTTGCCATCACTTATTGTTGCTTGTATTCTTGATATTGCCATTCTGACTGGAGTAAGATGAAATCTTAAAGTAGTTTTGATTTGCATTTCTCTAATCACTAGAGATGATGAACATTTTTTCATATGTTTATTGTTTGATTGTATTTCTTCTTCTGTGAAGTGTCTGTTCAGTTCCTTAATCCATTTATTGATTGGGTTATTTGGGGTTTTTTTTGGTGTTAGGTTTTTTTTTGAGTTTTTATATCCTGGAGATTAGTGTCCTATCTAAGGTGCATGTGGTAAACATTTTTCCCATTCTATAGGCTCTCTCTTCATGTTATTGATTGTTTCCGTTAACAAGATGAACCTTTTTAGTTTGAATTCATCCCATTTATTGATTCTTGATTTTACTTCTTGCGCATTGGGAATCTTGTCAAAGAAGACAGGTCCTAAGCTGACATGATGAAGATTTGGACCTACTTTTTCTTCTGTTAGGCACAGAGTCTCTGTTCTAGAGTCTAAGTCTTTGATCCACTTTGAGTTGATTTTATGCAGGGTGAGAGAGAGAGGTCTAATTTCATTTCCCTACATATGGATTTCCAGTTTTCCTAGCACCATTTGTCTAAGAGGCTATCTTTTCTCCAATGTATTCATGGTGACTTTGTCTTGTATGAGATAACCATATTTATGTGGGTTTGTCTCTCTCTCTGTGTCTTCTATTCTGTACCATTGGTCTACATGTCTATTTTTGTGCTAATACTATGCCGTTTTTATTACTATTGGTCTGTGTAGTATAATTTAACATCTGGTATTGTGATGCCTCCTGCTTCACTATTCTTGCTAAGGATTGCTTTGGCGTTTCTGGGTCTCTTTATTTTTCCAAAGAATTCCATGATTGTTTTTTATATTTCTGTAAAGAATGTCATTGGGATTTTAATATGAACTGCATTAAATCTGGTAGTATGGCCATTTTGACAATGTTAATTCTGCCTACCCAAGAACATGGTAGATCTTTCCATCTTCTAAGATCTTCTTCAATTTTCTTCTTTAGAGTTCTGTAGTTTTCATTGTAGAGATCTTTCAGCTCTTTTGTTAGATTTAATCCCAAGAATTGTATTTAATTTTTTGAAGCTGTTGTGAATGGGTAGTTTTCCTAATTTCTCTTACAGTGGATTAATCACTGATGTATAGAAATGCATTTGATTTATGAGTATTGATTTTATATTCTGGATACTTTGCTGAACTAATTAATTAGTTCTAGAATTTTTTCTATGTAGAGCAATTTATAGATAATCAGAATATTGGCTAGTAGAGTAAATAGTCAATAAATGAAAAAAATTAAGTATTAACCTTAAAACAACAAACCATTTTCTTATAGAGTATGTTTGATATACAATGAATGAGGCAAATTATATTAGGATTACTTTCCTTTGGAATAATCCTTACATTTTAAATAAACTATAATTGATTTAAATCTATAACTTACTACTGGCTACCAGCATTGGAGTCAGACCTCTTGGTTTCAAAATGACCGTTATTTCCTAAGTATAATATCTTGGACAATTTACTTCTCTGTAATATTCAGTTTTGTCATACAAGAATAGTTTTAAAAATGCTTTTGTGATAAGCCTAAAAATGAAATAGCTCACATAACCATACCCTACAGCTTAGAAATAATGTCTGATAAAGTAGCTTTTATTACACTTGATATCTGCATCCAAGAAAATGTAAGCCACTATGTCAAATGGCCAGGACTTCCCAACTGTGAGACAGGTGCATGAAGGAATGATTGAATTATTGCACAGAACCTGATAGAGAGACAACAACATACAAACAAAATGTATGCTTAATAAAACAGGCTGTAGATGCCATTTGAAGATGCCTAAATTATCCTAAGATAATAATTAGCATTTTATAGCATGTTTTCATTATTCATTTTATTGCATAATATTATTGTTGCTAAACTGGAGATCTCATTGTGTCACATTCTTCTGGCATTGAATTGTCATCCCGCACTCTGTATGCTCTTTGAGAATTACATTAAAACTTATATTTTCCTGGGACAAAATCTATGCCTATGGTGAAATTCTTTCATTTAAATTGGTGAACTCAGAGCAATAGAAAGTTAAGTTTAGGATTCTGTCCTGCAAGCATAGATCATAAAGCCCTATCTACTCAAGTGATGCTAAAGAATTTAAGTGGCCCTCAGTTATGTTTTGTCCACAAGTTTTTCTATATACTCATGGTCCAAGGGAGGAGCACAGACATATTAATGGTGTATTCACTGAAGTTCATTCAACATTTTAACCCTGCAGCTATACACAGATCATTGGTAAGCTTATATAGCTTTATTTCTCTATGTGGAATAGACTTTTAAGTGATTTTTATATATTCAAGGTTAGCTTCTTATTTTAGGGTAGAAGATTGTACAGACAAAAATAATACTGCTATTGAAAACCAACAAAGTAGATGAACAAAAGAGGTTTCTTAACCAAAGAAAGCCCCAGAAAATTCCTTCCCCTTCTCTCCCTCTGAGTCTTCTCCTTTGACCCCGTTTTCATGCTTTCTTGTTTCTTAGTATGTCCAATGGGAACAATGGCTTCTCTGCACTGAATGGTAAATCTTGATATGTTGGGAAGTAAAGCCTTAGAAAGGTGACTGTTTCTGCAATCATTTCTGCACACAGAAATATGTCATGTTCCTTAGTAATGAGAACCATCTTTCGTTTGTTAAAGGATATAGAAGGATGGCTGTTTTACAGTTACCTGCATCAGGGGACAGTTATTTGTCAATGAGAAATATTTTATTTTAAAAAAAATCTTTATTTTGTTTATTTATTTTTATGTGGTGCTGAGGATTGAACTCAGGGCCTCACATGAGTGAGGCAAGCGCTCTGCCACTGAGCCCCAGCCCCAGCCCCCAGAGCAATATTTTAAAAAGTGAGTACCATCAAAGATCACATGCAACACCATTGAGGTCTCTACGTTTTTAAGTTTAGAAATATATAGGAAAATTTTAAAGATGAAGCTTTTTGGCAACTGTACCATCTCAGGTCTCCTTACAGGAACATCAAGCCAAAATGTACTAAGAAATATCTTTCCCATGAATGATATGCACTGAATAGACACCACTTGTGTGCCTTCTTTATAATAATAACAGGCCTCTTTCTCACAATACAAGACTCAGAGGACACATATATTTGGTTTGAGGATTTGGCACATGGAATACTCTCTTTTGTCAGAGGTTACAATGCTCTGGCCTGAGAAAATAACAGTGGAAGCTGAAACAAATTTGCATCTCAAATTGTGTCAAAACATGAGATTCTTTCCTGTGCAAAGAGGATGGCAAGGGAGGGGTTAGAGTTTATGGTTAAGAAAATTAAGGAAAAATACTTATGGAAGATAAATATGACTGTAATCACAAATTTGAGTTAGAGTCTATATTTTTTTTTGTGGCAAATCAGCCCAAAATTCTTTGCTCAATTCAAAATAGAAATTATGAAGCTGCAAATAGAACAAAGTAAACAAGGCTTTATCAGGGCTTATGCTTGTGCAAAAGGGACAGTGAGTTCTGTAAATGTCTGAAGGGCCATGGGTGATGCTCTTATAGTCCTGTCATCCCCTTGCATATGTGCTCTTGATGGAAGTGGCACAGGTGTTGTTGAGAGTTGCTCTCAGCACCAACGTCTGCACTCAACCCAGTGATCTGCTCATGTGAGTTGGGTCTGTCTGCATTTGCCTGGCAGAAAAGAGGGTAGAGGACTTACTTTGGGCACCCCACTATGGTCATGTAATGTTCAAATTTGGCTGTCCTGGGCATGCATGTTACCCAGGAAGAGTCCTTGGCAGGAAAACAAGGGAACTTTGTGGTCAGGATACGAAGATTTTTGGATTCTGCTTGGCTGTGGGCAGAATGGATGGGGTGATTTGTGGTCTCAGGAGATAGGAAAGTGGATGTGGACTGAATGTGCTCAGCCTTTTTCTTAGTCTCACATTTTCACATCTCAATTGATCAAAAATAAGACAGTTAAGAAAAAATGTGTGTATTTACAGAATTGGTTTGCAAAACAGCCTCAATTATCTTATTAATTATTAGATTGTTTGTAAATAATAAAATAATAACAGTAAAAGCAAAAATTGTATGCAGCACAACACCACTTATATAAACCTTGTATTTTACATTATGAAAGGAACATCTATCATGTCTCTATGTAACCCCATACAAAAAGCACAATTTGCTTACTCCTGAAAGGTTATATAACAACCACTAGACAACAACAACAAAATTCCAGTAATGTGTTTTTCATTTGTTTCAGTTATGTAAGTGGGTGTTCTATTTTGCAATAAAGACCACCATTGATGGTAAAACTGCAGAGAACATTTTGTGAATTTTTAAAGAATGCTTTTTGAAGTGTTAGCAAAGACCATCAAATGCAACCTGTTATCTTTTTTTTTGCCATTGCAAGGAGATATGTACCAAGGAGAGCTAAAACACATGCAGATTTTACTAGTCATCAGAGATGGAAGCATTCTCTATACCAAGTTTTTGTTGTCGTGACACTTAAGTAGATAAAAGAGCTGTGTTTAACAAGAATAGAAGTCTGGACTAAGCATGGCAGGGTAGGTGTTCCATCATCCTGGAAAAAAGTCCTCCTTGAATTAACATACCAGCTTAAAATAATGTTATTACCTTTCACACACAGAGTTAAAGCAGATACTTTCACTTCCTGAAGCGACACAGCTATCATCTACTTTTTTCCTTTAATTCCTCAATAATTTAAACATAAAGTAGTATAAACAGTGCAGCCACTGACTAATGCTCATATAATTATACATCTTAATGTACCAATTGTATGGCTCTATTCTAATGGACATTTTGAACATTTTGAACACACCTATCTCCATACTGGCAGAGTATCATGGTGTGTGGTTTTGTGTCAGTATACATAATTCACCAAAAGCAAATAAAAGTGTAAGAAAGTAAAATGAAATCATCTTCAGTTACTAGTCAGGGTGTCCTATAGGCTAAATTTTATGATAGTTTGCACAAACATTATAATTGTGGTTTTATATTTTAAAGAAATTTTTGAATCTACTTAAAAATCAATTGTATGTAAAAAGAGACTGAATATGGTTTGGGTCAAAAGCATAAAGGTGTGAAGGGAACATGGAAAACCACAATTTACATTACAGAAGTATGGTCAGGACAAAATAGAAAAAGAGTTTTTTGAACAAAGGTAGAGCTATGATATGTAACACTAAAAGGTACCCTGAAATGTTAAGGAGACCATTTTCATTTTCTACCAAGATTCCTATCTCAAAATAAAGCCCCAGGTACATGATTACTGGTAGACAAGGCCCTGCTACAGTAGAACTTTATATCTATGTCTTCAGGATAATAGACATGGCATTATTCATGATTTGACTAAACGTAATAATGCCTCCTTTATTTAGCACCCCCCAGATAAATTAAACCTTTAGATAATGGAACCCCATGATCTTTTTTATTTCCAGTTTTTAAAAAAGTTTGTTCTAATTAATTATACATGACAGTAGAATGCATTTGGACACATCATACATAAATGGAGTATAACTTCTCATTCATCTGGCCAATCATTTTAAACTACACTTTTTTTTTCTTTTTTAAACTTGTTTATTACCACGTTAGAGATGAACAGCTCCACATTGCTTGGAGTACAAAAACCAAACTCCTTGACTAGCCAGCAATGATCCTCATCACATTTCTATCATCTTCTCTACCTTACTTTAAATCCATTCCCTGGTCATGCAACGAAGTATTTCATGACTGTATCTTCACAAGACTGGCCCCTCTTTACTGAAATCTGCATCTGTTCACTCCCTTTTATCAAGCCAACATGATCCTATGATCTCTCAAGCTGTTCAAAAACTCTGTCCTTTTTGCCCTTTCCTGGTTCCTGATTTTGTTTGTTTGTTTTGTTCTGTTTTTTTGTTGTTGTTGTTGTTGTTTTGTTTTTTTTGGTGGTGGGAGGTACTGGGGATTGAACTCAGGGACTCAGGGACACTCAACCATTGAGCCACATCCCCAGCCCTATTCTGTATTTTATTTAGAGACAGGGTCTCACCGAGTTGCTCAGCGCCTCCCGGTTGCTGAGGCTGGCTTTGAACTGGAGATCCTCCTGCTCCAGCCTCCTAAGCCACTGGGATTACAGGTATGCCTCACTGCACCTGGCTTGCCCTTTCCTTTTTTATCAGTTTCTCTCTGCTTCCTCTGGGACAGTGGAAGCAAAATCTGAGCATGCATCCTAATCCCCTATGACAGCTGGTTGAGAGCCACAGATGGCTGGACCATACCCCCAAAGTTTCTGATTCAGGAGGTCGGAGTAAACCAAAGCTCTCCTTTCCCAACAAAGTCTCCAGCATAGGCTGCCGGTCTCAGAATTATCCATTGAAAACTCCAGGAAATCACTTTCCTTCTTTTACTTGTTCTTTCAAATTTCCCCAAGACTTTAAAGCCAGATGACTAACATCACTAAGAAAAGCTCTGAGGAGATTTTCTATAAGATGTACGTTGGTTTATGAACTTTGTAACATCTATTTTGGTTCCTTGGAGATCTTCTGTATACGTCATGAGTGAGTTCTGTCAAAGAATAAATAAGCTCTAGATGATTGAGCTCTTATTCTGCCTTGAGTTATAGTTTTGTGAATTTCAGTTGTCACTGTCAAATTTTTGCAATTATCACAACCATGCAAAGCTTGCCGAAAAGACATCTTTGAGTCAGTGTTCTCAAATATTCATAAGCATAAGACTCTACTGGGGAAACTTACTAAAAATGCAGACTCTGACCCAGCTGATCTGGTTTGGGACCCAAGATTCTGCATCTCTAACAATCTTCCAGGTGCTGCTAATGCTGCTGATCCGTGGATCACAGATCACACTGGAAGAAAAAAAGGTTAGGGCACTATATTTGGAGAACTCTTCCCAGATTAGTTATTGAATTGATTTTTAAAATAAGGCATCATGAAGAAACTTATCAGAAACAAAAAAAAAATGAAACCTTTGTAGGTTAAAAAGTCTTTTTTGAAATCCTTGCAATTGCAGTATATATTGCAAACCCAGGTTGCAGTCATCATTAGATGGCTTTTATCCACATATTCAACCTCATAGCAATCTGGCATTCAGGTGAATGCCAAACACCAGCAAGCATGTCTTTGAGGGATGACAGACAGTTGCAATGATCTTCTGCAGGATCACTACACATTGCATTTGTACACATCATGGGAATCTGTTTGACAGGAACAAAAATATGTCATGTGTTTCTCATTCTTGTATCAGGAGACTATTCACTTGGGTTCCCTGACAGCTGAGCCTGAACCAGAGCTATGCATACATATAATGATCAGAAGACCTATAAGAGAGAGGGAAGCAGAATAGAAAAGGGGAAGATCCCAGCAAGGATGTAGTCTCAAGAAAGGTAACCTTAATCTCAGGTGCCTTAACCTCATTGAGGGTGGAGAACTAGGGATTTGGAATTGCATTGCAGGTTTATCTAATCCTTGGGGGAAAGGCAGCAGGCTTTTGTGCACTCTTATTTGTCATTGGCTACTTGTCAATGGATCAGTTAATCAGAGGCCCGGAGACTGCCATCCACCAACGGCAATGCTTTATAATGGGGTGTAGCTTATAGCTATAAGCCACTAGCAGTGGCTCTAACTGCAGCTGAGGGACAAGTGTACAGGACAGTAAAGAAGCCTAAGCAGAAAATCAACATTGCCCACTGGAAGTAGGAAGAGGTATGTCAGTGGACACAGAGGGCTTAAAATATGGACCCCACTTTGGGGGTTGCTAAGCAAGCCTGACTCCATACAAAGCATACAGAGATGTGAAAGTCAGAGGCAAGATAGTTATAGAGAGCCACTATGAGAAAAGCCAACAGCTACCCTGGGTACCTGCTGATGGCAGAAGAAATATGAGCACCTGCAGGCCCCAGAAGCAAATCCCTAAAGGAGGCCTCAGCTAGGAACTTACTGGGGAAAGCAGGGAGACATCCTGGGTAGTTGATTGGCCTAACAATGCAGTCCTTGTTCTGCAAATCCTTCAAGAGAAAGCTTGGCAGGCCTGCAGCCAATTCTATGGGGTTTCCCTTCCCTGTTACCTTTCTGCAGGCTTCTTCTCCAAATCTGTGCTCTCCCAGGAAATCAAAGAGGCCTTCTGTCCTATCAGATAGCAAACATCTCATTTTGTTGGCATCCATCCAAGAAGGAGCCAATGCCAGACGGCTAGACTTTTGCAAACCAAAGATTCTAAACCCGGAAAATCCTTTCCAAGGTTAGAGAGAACAAAAGAATAAGAAACTTCCAGTTATTTGTTTTTTAAAATACATTTCAAAGTTAATGGTGTTTATTTTCTATATCATTTCTTTCTGTTTTGAAACAAACTTATTTAAAATAAAGACAAAATTATTTTTAAATGTTCTCACTAATAGCTGATATTTTGTTCCCCAGATATACATTATGAACATCTTTTTTTGTGTGCTAAAATTGTGTAATATTTTCAAGTTGTGGAAGATAAGTACCTTGGGGGAAAAAAACACAATATATTCTCTCTATTCATCACTTTGAAATCAAATTTTTTTTTTAAAAAAAAGCATAACTGTATTAGCAAGGAATGAAAGACATTGTCTAGACAGCTTCCTTCAGGCAGAATAAACAGTGGTCAGCATAGCTGGGTGCTTTGTCTTTTGGGAAATGGACAGTCTTAGAGAGCTGAGGGTTCTGGTAGGAAAGGAGTTGTGTAAGGAGATTCTCCACAACCTCACAGAGCAGGAGAGCAAGTTCCAAAGCAACATGCTTTCCTTGGTTCCTACAAGGTGAGCAGCCAGCACATTCTGCAGTCATGATGGACAGGTTTAGATAGCACATCCATTCTTCACTCTAGATTTAGACATAGATGCCAAATGGAACTCTTGGTCTGCTCCCCAACTTTGCTTCTTTCACAGTTCCACCACCTTAGTGAATGGTCACACCATTCTTGTAGCAGCCCAAGCCAAAATCATCTCTGTCATCTTTGCCTCTTCTCATTTTCTCTTAGTCCTTGGGCATTCTATTAGTTAACGATACTGGTATTGCCTTTGAAGTCAGAACTTGACCATTCAATTTACACCACCTGCTATAGTTTGAATGCTTGTCCCCCAGGATTTATGTGTTAGAAGCTTAATCACCAAAGTCACGTGTTAATGGCATTTAAAATGGCACCATTGGGAGGTGATCGTACCTGAAACTCTGCCCTCATGTATGATTTAATCCTTTAGTGGATTGACAGGTTATCCAAACAGCAACTTTTTTATAAAAGCAGGTGTCTCTGGAATGCTTGCTCTATCTTTCTCTCCATGGTACTTCTACCATGTTCTGATCCAGGAAGAAGTCCCTCACTAGAAGCTGAGTAGTTGCCGACATCTCGATATATCTGCTCGCAGAACTGTAAGTTAAATAAGCCTTTATTCCGTATACATTACCTAGCCTGTGGGTATTCAGCTATAGTAACCCAAAATGGACTAAGGGGTTGGGGGTGTGGCTCAGTGGTAGATCACTTACCCACTTACTTGAGGTCCTCCATTGGTTCTACAGCAACACAAAAAATAAAATTAGAAGAGAAAAGAAGATACTGAAGTTCTATCTACTTCTTTAAGACAAATCAAAACATAAAACAAGTAAACAAAACAAAATAAAACAAAACAAAACAAAAAATCTCCCTCTTCCATATGGTGTGAATAGATTCAATTATAATGACAGAAAGAAAGGATATATCTAGTAGACATTTGTCTCTTTTTTACTGTTGTTGTTTGAACTCTTTTCCTACTAGGGAGTTATTTCCTGCTGTATGAGGCTTAGTGAAATGCAGAGCTTAACTACTAATTTTACAAGCTGAAAAAACACAGATGGATATTTTCCATTATTTTACCTGGTAGATGGGAGGTGGGTTTGTGTGCAGCCTTGGCTAATTCAGTGTTCCTACACAGCAGCTTTAGAGATGAAAGGAAATATAGCCACCACTTATATATGTCTCCTCTGGCTGCTACTGTGGTATATTGGAATTGTCCTTCATCTCAGACTCTTATTTTCTGTATGCTTTAAAATCCCACTGTCTATTCTTCCTACCATTTTTTGTGTGAGCTACTTACTATTCCTATTTTTTTTCTCATCTCAAATCATCCAGAGTTTGTTTCTGCTGCTTGCAACTAAAAATCCTGCCTGGTGCAATGCAATGATTAAATTAAATTTTATTTGATTTTGTAAGGGAGAAATAAATCTTTTCCCCTATCCACATTTAGAGAATGTAGTTGGCACCTCCAAATGACACTGACAAAAGTTATATTAACAAGAGAAAAAGAAAAAGAAGGTTATTAATGTGTATTGCACATACATGGGAAACACTCAGAAGACTGAAAGGAGTTTCAGAATTGGGCTTATATCATATCTTAGCAGAAGAACAACAATAGGTTTATAGAGAAGTGACAAGATAAAGTAAAAGGACTTTGAGCTTCTGAGGGTGGCAAACTGTGGGAAGGTATACTTAAGGGGAAATTAATGGTAATGAGGGTTAGTTTTGCAAGGTTTGTTGTGTATATTCCTCTGATAACATCTCTGGTCTGGTAAGGGTCTTGAGTTGTCTCTGGTAATTAACTTTAGGAGGGGCACACCTTTACAAACTTAGGTCTTGTCTTGAGACAAACAGGGGAAGGCAAATAATTTTTTCCTTTATTTTCCTTTTCTCAGTTGCCTTCAGCTCCACATAATCCTCGTGCCAACGTGACATATTTTAAGGTGGCCTCTTCTACTACCCTTAAATCTTAAATGCATATTTCCCAGTGTTTTATTTATATTAAACCTTGAACACTCTGGCTTCTGAGGAAAATATAGCTTATAGCCCAAAATCAGCAGTAGAAATCAGACTGCTCATTCCCTTGAGCTTCTTATTTGTTTCAAGGAATTAGCTGACTCAATAAATTGTGTACTTCAACAATTAAGTAGAGCAAAATAGAAACATTTCCAGATTTCATAGATCACCCAAAATTTGAATAGCCCTTCAAGAAAATTCTTAAAAAGCTATGTTTTATAATACTGTGATATTTCAGGAATACTGACAAAAAATATTTCTTTGTGACTTGCATAAAGTTAGGCACCAATAACTGTGTCTAGTCATTCTCCTCCACTCAGGAAATTTGTCCAAAAAGAGAAAGCAGTAAGCTATGTCAAGCTAATGAGAGTGTTTTTCAAGTTTGAGAAAGTCAACAGAGTAATTTGTTCATTAGTACTAAGCAAAAAAAAAATATAGCCTTATATATGAATTTACCATTTTTAATTTCTATTCCCCAAATGATTAGGCATTTAATTTTTTTCTAAAACGAAAGAGTCTGTATCAACCACCTTGACCCAATTGATATTTATAGACCATCTTATCCAATAACTGCAAAATACATTCTTTTCAAGTGCAAGAAGTAGTTTTACAAAGATAAGCCAAATGTTAGGGAAGTGGGAGCAGGAAGAAAAAAAAACCTCTCAGTAAATTTCAAGTGGATGAAATTCTACAAAATATATTCTCTACCCATGATGGAATTAGATTAATAATGTATCCTTAAAATTCAAATATTTAGAAATTGAAGAACTTGTATGTAACCCATGATTCAAGGAGGAATCAGAGAATAATAAAACATTTCTAAACGATCAAAATAGGGTCTGATAAAATTTATGTGAAGAAATCTTCTAATATCATATCCTAAGATGATGACAACTAAAATTAAAATACACTAAAGGTTTGTATAGCAATTTACAGTTTGCATATATTCTCACATTGTATCATCATCACTGAAGATGCTAATATAAATGGGTGTCATTATATACCAACAGAAATACATTGACCATCTTCACATTTTTTTAAGAGAGAGAGAATTTTTTAATATTTATTTTTCAGTTTTCAGTGGATACAACATCTTTATTTTTTTATTTTTATGTGGTGCTGAGGATGGAACCTGGCGCCCCGCGCATGCCAGGCGAGCGCATTACCGCTTGAGCCTCATGCCCAGCCCCCATCTATACATTTTTTTTAAAAAATATTTATTTATTTATTTTAGTTTTTTTCGGCAGACACAACATCTTTGTTTGTATGTGGTGCTGAGGATCGAACCTGGGCCGCACGCATGCCAGGCGGGCGTGCTACCGCTTGAGCCACATCCCCAGCCCCCCATCTATACATTTTTGAGGAATGGTAAAGAGGCCTGTCAGGCTGCTGGTCAACCCCATGTGAGGATGATCTTGTCTGCCTCCTATCTTGGCTTCCAGTCTTGCCATATAATCTCCCCAATTACTCTCCACCATTTCTGCACCTTAGCCCAATCTGTGGCTTCTCCTGCAATGCATAATAATAATATTCAAGGGCATTTAAGCATAAACTCTATGTGTCTATTGGCTAGTCTAAGTCAAGATTAGATACGATTTACCCTCCACTTCTCAGTCAATGGACCAACACACACTCAGGCTTTCTCAGTCCAAGTGCAGTGATTCATCATGATAGGGAAACTTGGTATTTGGACACATTTGATACTGAGAACTTAATGCCACTTAAAGTAATGACTAAAATTTCATAGGAAATAGTGAAAAATTTGTGTGATAATAAAATAAATCTAAGAAATAAAAGGAAAAAATCACTCAACTGTTTATTTTAGTGTGCATGTATGTAATCTAAAATAATATGTGTGATGTTAAAGTTTTGCATTTTTTTGTTGTTATACCAGATGTGAATAAATAAAATGTTTACTTTTATGTATATTTAGTATATGTGACATTTTGTAAGCATGAATAACACCCTTCAAATCGCATTTGACTTCTGTAGCATGATCAGAAAAAAGGCAAATTAAAAATAAAATTGAGGGATTCACCAAATTTCCCAATGGCTTCTCTTAATTTTTGATATTTCGATGATTTGCCTTTAAAGTATGTAGTTGGTCAAAATCCTGATCAAAATTCCTTATCATTTTGAGAAGTGGGAGTGTGATTCAAAAAGTTTATCAATATCATGTTTATTAACAACATAAAATATAGCACCTACTGCAAAATTTATAATTTTCTTTGGCACTTGTTTATAATATATTCACATCACATGACTGAATGCCATCTATCAGAAGACTGAGAATAGAAGATGATATTAAGTAAAAGAAATGTGTGACTCAGAATTAATTTTATATATGGTCATGGTGATCTCCGTAACTGTAGAGAGGCAAGTCATTAATATTCAGAAAACAAGACTCTCTCCCCACTCCTTACTCAATTTCCTCAAAAAGAAACTTTCAAAACAGAAGATGTGTTTTAATTAAATATAATATTAAATGAGCGTTCTCTCAGAAGTTATACATGGGAATGTCCTATGACTAAGACAGCAGATATTCACCAATATCCATGTTCTCCTTTTTTTTTCCTTGAGCACACAGCTTCACTACCCTCCCCAGACCTCTTGCTAGTAGGTGAAGACATACAGGAAGTTCTCACAATTAAATGTGAACAGAGTGATGGGGATCCCCTCTGGCTAAGGGAATGAAGAGCCAGCTGATGAACACTGTCCATGTTGCCTGACTTCCCTGCCTGCCAGCCAGATGCAAAGAAGTCAGTAGAGGACTCTGAGCCCTAAGGGAATGATGCTTCTCTATCTTAAAAAATAAATCTCCATTGGGTGGGTCAAAGCACTTAGTCTTTAGAAATTTTGTGTTATAGCAATTTAGTGTATTTTCGAATAGTATCCTGGATGAATACACAGAAGTAGAGTGTCTATATAGGACTACTATTAAATGGATTAAATTTGTCTCAGAACATGGCAAACTTTGGACAGTTACAGAGATTCCATTGAACAAGAACGTCTTGAGTATTTACCCTATGCTGAATCAGTGCACTGAACAGTGCAGGAACTGTCTAGAGGGGAGAAGCTAGAAGTGAAAAAGATAGTTACTGAATTCCCCTTTTCACCCACTGTCACCTCTTCCCTGGATCACTGCTATTTCCACTCGCTGCTCTTCCTGCAACCACGCTGATCTAATTCCATGCTCTAGGGAACAGCACAATGGTTTTTTTGAAAGTTCTGATCTGATTGTGTAATACTCAGTTGAAAATCTTTCAGGGTGCTCCCCAACTCTAACCCCAGCTTTGCTTTTGAGATAAAGTGAAATCCTTATCCCAGTTTTCAAGGGCCTTCCTTCATAATTTGGCTTTGCTCTCCCCTCCAGCAGCATTTCTTTGACCCTTCTAGTCGTTTCACTCTACTCCAGTTGTACCAGCCACCTATGTATAGTTTCTGTGCACAGGGAACCTCTATGCCTTAGCACCTCCTGTTTAGCCTGTCTGCATTCTTTCCTCACTCACTACCCCCCTTGTCATAGTCCACTTTCTGTTGATAAAAATGAATATCACAGACTGGGAAATTTATAAAAAAAAAAAAATGCAGGTTTATTTAGCTCACAGTTCTGGAAGCTAGGAAGTCCAAGAGCCTTGGCCTCTTATTTGGGCCTTCTTACTGCCTTGGTACGCGGTAGAGGTGTCACATTATGAGATAGAGCAAGTGTGCTAGTTCAGATCTCTCTTCTTTCTCTTATAAAGCCACTAATGCCATCATGGGGCCCCACCTCATGATCTTATCTAATCCTAATTACTCCCCAAAGGTCTCACCTCCAAATACCACATATATATGAATTTGGATGTTTAGTTTCCAACATATGAACTTCTGTGGGAGTTCTTTTAGAGGTCCAGCTTATTACATGTCTGCTCCCTATGTTCCATTACCTATTGTATCTCAGACATCCTCTAATAGCACCTCACCATATTATCAGTCTACATAGTTATGCTTATCTACTACCATTTTATGAATTCCTTTAACATGGTTGTTTGACCTTTACAACCCTACCTATATTACAATAGCACATGCTCAATAAATACTTGTTAATACTTTTGAGATTGAGATACTATTATGGATTATCCAGGTGAGCATTAAATGCCATCATGAGTATCTTTGTAAGAGGGAGGCAGAAGGAGAGTCCCTTACATAGACAAGGCAGGAAGAAGACAGAACACAGAGAGATTTGAAGACATTGGTCTTTAAGATTAAAATGATCTTTTCACAAATAACTCAAAGCTCTACCCGATCACTACTTCCAGTTCAATTCCAAGATCACAAGCGATGGCACATACCACTCCATCCAGAGTGGATAGTCATAGTCCAATGACCTATGATCTAAAAAGATATATTATCCAAACCCTATGACCAAAGGTACCCTACCACACAACACAGAGTGATCCAGCAATAACCAAACCTCCCATTTGTGAAAAGGAATGCTGAGAAACACATAGCAATTATGAAATCCTGCTAAACACACACAATACTCTCCCTGCTTGAGTACCCTGAGGGTGGGAACTTCCCGAATAGACCTTGAGTCTACTCTCTGGGGAAAACGCCCTTGTCCATTTCCCCCATATACCCATCCCTGTCCTTAAGGAACCTCTCTTTTGTTCATAAACGTCCACAGCCAAATCTAGGGAGCATGGAAGAGATTATACCTTTCTTGGGGGACTACGAAGCTTTTCTTGCCAGATTCTATCTGCAAATCTCAGACCTCAGAAAGGTGTATTGTTATGGGATGCTTTTATCCCTGCAGTACATATTTATTATATTTGTTGAGCTTATACTCTGTGTAAGAACAAGCCACTGGGTACAGTGGTTTAAGAACACAAAGTCCCTCTTCTTCTCATGTATCTTACATTCTAGTGAAGGAGATAGACTGGAGGTTGTTTTAAAGTTCAAATAACCCAAACTACTTCAGTCGTGGCTCACAGTTCCTTTGGCAGTACAAATGCTTCAAAACTGTAGTATGCTCACATCATTACATAGTTCTGATCCTAAACATAGTTCTTAAATCTGTTTTTTGTTAGTTTGTGTCCTAGTCCCAATGTCTCTTTTCTTTTTGTTTCTTTCTCTTTCTTTAAGTAACAGCAGCTACTTTGAGGAGACAGCTACATGTGAGACAATAAGCTGAGGAGAGAAGAAGGCAAAGCTGTTTATTTGACCTTTTGCTCTGCTTGAATTGTTCTGTTCAAACATGAAGATTTCCTGTAATTTTGTCAATTAAAACCCTTCTAGTTTTGTCTATTACTAGGTGATTATCCAACCTGGTACTAGGGATTCTTTTGATTTTCTGTGATATTTGCTTTAAAACCATCCCTTTCTTCTTTCAGCCTGCTGTGACTTTCTGTTATCTTGCCGAAAGCCATCTGTGGTTGCCAACACACAAGTAAGCTGACTTTTATAGCCACTTTGCTTTGAACAGTGGTCCCCAGAATCTGGTCCCCACACCAGCCTGCATTTACATCACCAGAAAAGCTATCAGAAATGCAAATTCTCAGTTCCTACCAAATCAAAATCTGTGGTGATGCTCAGGAATCTGTTATTCCACAAGTAGTCCAGGTGAGTCTGATGCATACTGATGCTGAGAATCATTGTCCCAGAGCTCTAGGGACAAGTGCATCATGGGAGCATATCTGGTTGGAGGGAGTACATATTGGTAGGTATAATAACACAAAATCATACAGGGAAAGTGAAGCAACAAACTCTTAAGTTAAGAGGATTATTTTCAGACATTGAGAAAGTCAATGTGGTTTTTATCCTGACCAAAATTTTTAAAGAATTAAGCCTTGTTGAAGATTACCATATTCTTCTGTGAATATTGTGCATGCAGCTGGCATTGACTCTTTAACTTTAAATGATGTCATTACATTGTTACCCTGTCTGCAGTCCTCCTTTTCCCCTTGGGAATCAGTTCTTCTTCTACTCTATATGGTCCCAGGGGTACCATCCTTCATGGAGTGCCATACATTTGGTTACAAGAAAAGGTATATGACTCAAGCCCAGGTGTAACTGGTTATCTATCCCTCAGATATTAACAGTAATGGGCAAAGACATATGACTCAAGCACAGTCAGAAGCCAATCAGAGTTGATGACTAAGTGACACTTGGCACCAAAGGCCACAGATATCTGTACACCTGTCCACAAAGTTAGTTAGGCTGTTCATATTCCCCATATTCCATAATTGGGGCAGGAAATGCTGTCAGTCATAACATACAGGCCCCATATTCAGGCACAATTTATTTTATGACCATGTAAGAGCCAAGATGGAAGGTTTTGGATAGGAGGCAGTCTTTCACAGACAACCAGGGACCTAGGCTCCTTCCTTCTAGCACCTTCATCTTCAAAGTCTTCAACTTGGTCCCCCGCATCTGTCCATTACATAGGGAAAAAGAGAACATGTGAGTGATTCCAATTCCATTTCCCAAAATGCAGTCATATGGCTTCATCAAAATGCAAGGGAAGCTGGGAAAGGAGGTACAGATATGTACTGGGAGACAAAGGAAAATTATATTTGTCAACCTATAGCAGTCTGTGTCAGGTACCCTATTCATAGTGATTTGTCCGTATGGTGGACTGTGACCTAAGGCAGAGTTCTTTCTTGGGGTTTACCTATGCTGAAGTACTGAGTAATTGCTGTCAAATTCTAAAGTCATTAGCTAGCATACACCTAAAGTTGCTTGCCCAACAACGCTTCTGTCTACAGCATCACAGAGTTAAAAAAAAAAAAAAAAAAAAAAAGAACACACAGAACAAGTATTAAGGTACTAAATGAGTCTTGTCCACTTTATTTTGGGTCTTGCATCAATGAACTTGCAGATTAGTTCCAAATTCATTCCTTCTAGTGACCTGAGCCAATACTTTTCTTTTATTTCAAGCAAATTCAAGTTGGGTCCTAACACAGACAACCTTGGTCAAATGCTTGACTTCCTCCCTGACATACATAGTTGATCATTAAGTCCTAGAAATTCTGTATCTCTGCTAGATTGAAAAGAGAGAGAAGCAATGTTTTGTTTTTGTTTTTTGATGTCTTGTTTTTTAACATGAAACAAGTAAATGTTTCTCATTCTCTGTTTTTTTTTGTAACTGTGTAGTTTAAAAATGCATTCATTTGTAGTATAGCTAAATAAACATAATGTGAAAACATAAGAAACTCATTTTTAAAAATCAGCATCTAGTGTGCCCCTTAGTCTTACAAAACTTATTCTGCTCTGGATAATTGTGGTGCCTCAGCCAGAGACCAAGCTGATATGCCCACAGTCCACAGACATACTTACCCTTCTCTGCAAAATTTCCCTTGTCAATTTACCACCAGTCACCTTGCCTGGAATAGCCTGGGAAGCTGTGCCATCTCTTAGAAAAAATAATTTCCAGTCAGTGACTGATGAGGTATCTAAAAACAAATAAAACAAAAAACTTTTTCCTTGCTTTAAGGAAATGGAACCATTCATCCTCAGCAGTAGGATCAGGCTAAGTCCAGATTTAAGGTGAAACTAACCTGTTTACCTTTTTCCTGGTGCTCACATGCTGAAAGTTTCTCTTGAGAACATGTTTCTGCTTCTAGGCAATATAGTCAAATGCATCATCTTTACCCCTTCACATTTCTTACTCATCTCTTGCTTTTTTTTTTTTTAAGCAGTCAGACGTTTTTATTGTTAAAAATCTATTATTTCTTGCTGGGCATGGTGGCATGTGCCTATAATCCCAGAGGCTTGAGATGCTGAGGCAGGAGGATCACAAGTTCTAAGCCAGCCTCAGAAATTTAACAAGGCCCTAAGCAACTTGGTGAGAACCTGTCTCAAAATAAAAAGGATTGGGGATGCAGCTCAGTGGTTAAACACCCTTGAGTTCAACCCCGGTATGCACCTCCGCAAAAAAAAAAAAAAAATCTATTAATTCTTAGAAGAGTAATTTGAAATATACAAAAAATAAAAACTACATAAAAGACAACACTGTTGATAATTGTGTGTTTATGAAAGAAAATTATTTAGCACTTAGGTTCTTTGTTATACTCTCAAGCTATTTTACATTAATAATATATGTTAAGTGCTATGCTATTCTTTGAGTTGTCCTAAGAAGGAATTTTTCTAAGACTGTAGCTGATTGCTTTACCTAGTAGAGACCCAGAAGAATAACTGTGCATCTTGTAAGTTAATAATTTTGCTTAATTAATTATAATAGCAGATAGCTTGGTTTTTTTCTTTTTCCTAATTATGGCCTTTTTCTTTTAAATTGGTTCTTTTTGGTTATACATGACAGTAGAATCCATCTTGACATAATTATACAAGCATGGAATATATTTTGTTCTAAGTCAGACCACAGTTCCTCTCCTTCCTCTTCCCTTCCCTCTCCCCACCCCTTGCTCCCTTCCCCCCTACTGGGATAACCATAGTCATCTCTTGCTTTTGATTTCTACTGAAACTAACCTCATCCTTCTACCTCTCAAAGTATCTAACTCTAGTCTTTTCTGTACATCATAGTCAGTTTTAGTGTATTACAACCCTACTAAAAATGCTTTTGAAGAACTTGGCTTGATTTATAAAGCCTTTCTGGATTCTCACTCGCATCTCCCAGCCAAACCAGGCTTATAAAGCATTTTTCTTTGACCTGACCCTTTTATTATTCTGCAACTATTGTAGCTAAGTGTTTGCATGTATGTCTTACTTCAGAGAGCATGTGTATCTTTTATCCATGTGTTCCTCAATTTTTTTTTTTTTTAATTTTCCCCTTAAGATACATACCAATAGTATACAATGCCTTATCTGTAGCCTTAGAGACCTTTGAATCCCCTGGTTTTTAGCAGGGCTGGCATAAGAGCCTGGAGCAAAGCAGAAGGATCAAGCAGATTAATCCACCCCAGCTGTTATGGAGATTTTAGGGACAAAGAGAACAGGGAGAGGGATAAACTAGAAGGAATCCCTGATTTGCATGACCCCAAAGTATGCTCCTGGGCAGAGAATGCCTTGATTATATAGGAAGATGGGATCCATGTGTTCTTCCAGGTTAATCAGATGGCAGGAATATGGGGACTGTAGGTTGGGCAGCTGGTGTACTAACTGTGTGATCACAATATACTCAGTTCTGATCAGAATTAGGGTCTAATTTTTTTATTAGTTGCTCGAGACAATACAATGATCTTGACATATCATACATTTGATTCAAATAGGGTATGAATTCTCATTTTTCCATGTGTACAGATTGCAGGATCACATTGGTTATATATCCATGTGTATACATACAGCAATCCTAGTGTCAGTTGGGTCTAGATGAAAAGCATCATGGTCTCAAGGCAAGTGAGACCAGTTGGGGGCAGCAAGAACTGTTATGTTTCCCTGTCTTCTTTCCCCATGAATTTTCAAGGAACAATACAAGGTAGGAGACAAAAAGGATGTCATTCTGGATTTGAACTTTAAAAAATAAGATTATATCATTATAGTATGCAACTGTAACTTCTATCTGGACTTCCCTGTGCCCCATCAACCGGGAATAAGAGACAAATGGAAGACAGTCCTTTCAAATATTCCCAGTTGTGGTCAATATTTTGGATACTTGACTGGGCAATTTGGTGTCACATTTTAAAACTCTACCTTTACCTGAAAGTTGAATATTTCTTGCCAGCTGTGTCTTTGATTGTAAAATATATTGTAGCATTATTTATTGTACATTTACAGGAAAAGAAATGTAGCCAGTGAGACTTTAAAACATCACTGGTGGTTAGATGCATTCAAGAGATTCAAATGGGGAAGATAGTATATGTCTTACAACCAACATAATTCTGGAACAGTTACATAATACTGGCTTTGGAAGGTAATTTTGTTTCAAGGGTTAAGATTTGGCTCTGCCATTTACTGGTATGATCTTAGGAAATCCTTTCAACTTCTAGAATAAAATCTAAGTTTTGAGACTAAAAGCAATCTTTAAAAAATACGGGGTCATTGAACATATTTCATGAGTAGATATAAGCATAATACTCAGTGTGGTGGCGGACACAAAGAGAGTCAAAAAGATGTTTTAAGTGACTATTAAGCCTTCTCTTTCTTCCTCATTAACAGAACCCCAATTTTATTTATCTGCTTTACAGAACCCTGACTGTTAGGAAGATCAGAATTTTCCAAAGCCCAATTGGATGAATCATAATCTCTTCTAAGTCAATATGCATGATATACCTTTGTCAAGTGATTGTTTTAGGCATAAATATATAATGTAATTCTGGGCAATGGAATGTGAGGATAATAGTTCTGTGGGGGCTTTAACAATGGGTTGTATGATAGGGATAGTTTGGAGACTGCCATCTGCACAAAGCCTGAAATCGCTGCAGCTGTTTTGATATCATGATGTATACAATATCAGCACACTGAGGATGACACGATGCAAGGAAGCAGTTGGATCTTTGGAGGATAATAATAAATCACTGGGAATTAAACATGGAATCCCCTCCCTGTAGACCTTTTGCACAATGAGTAATTAATAGCATCATTAAAACAAATTTTGTTCAATTTTATATAATTTATAGTAACAAATGGCCCTTAATGTTCAGCAACTATGATCTCTTATAGCCATTTTGCTGCTATTGTTACTTGATTCCTTGATGTCTCTATTTCTAGGTGTCCTAATCTACCAAGTGAGGAATAAAAAGACATTTACGTCCGACATGTCAATAGGATGGATGTGATAATGTATATAGAGTACTTAGATGATTGGTTGGCCCAAAGAAAGCATCCAACAAAGCTTGACTTCTCTTCCTCTTCTTTCTTGTATTATTTTATCTTTATATTATCACTACATAGGCCAATGTTGTAGATTGCATTATTTTTTCACAATTATACTTGTGAAATTATAATGCACCATGTTTCACTATAACAATGGTATAATATTCTGCATCCTATGGACTTCAGACTTGGCCACATATCTGTCTTCAGTCCATGGAATGTGAAAAGATATAATTTATACCATGTCTGCCAAATATTTTGAATGTACTTATAGGAATGGGAGCCTGGACCAATAAGAGCTGAAAGTGAAACCCTGAGAAGGACAGTCAGAAGAGTGAGCACTGAGGTCACACACTAAACAACAGAGAACCAAGTGGAAGTCTCTCTTGGAAAACAGGCAAAGGAGAGAGCAAATTTATAAATTCCTAATGTCCTAGATGTCCCAATTTCAATGGCGATTCCTTGCCTGGTTCCTAACTGAATCTCTGAAATTCAGCTTCAGAATCTCTTATTCTGAGCAGGGCATGATAGTGCACATGTGTAATCCCAGTGACTCAAGATGCTAAGGCAGGAGAATTGCAAATTTAAGCCAGCCTCAGTAACTAAGTGAGACCCTATCTCAAATTAAAAAAAAAAAGTGTATATATATATATATATATATATATATATATATATATATATATAACCACAGAATGCATTACAATTCTTTTTGTACATATAAAGCATAATTTTTCATATCTCTGGTTGTATACAAAGTATATTCACACCAATTCGTGTCTTCATACATGTACTTTGAATAATAATGACCATCTCATTCCACCATCATTTCTAACCCCATGCCCCCTCCCTTCCCCTCCAACCCCTCTGTTCTATCTAGAGTTTGTCTATTCCTTCCCATGCTCCCTCTCCCTGTCCTACTATGTATCAGCCTCCTTATATCAGAGAAAAAATTCAACATTTGGTTTTTTGGGATTGGCTAATTTCACTTAGCATTATTTTCTCTAACTCCATCCATTTACCTGCAAATGCCATGATTTTATTCTCTTTTATTTTATTTTATTTTAAAAATTAAAAATAGGCTGGGGATGTGGCTTAGTAGTTGAATGTCCCTGGTTTCGATAGTGCCAATAAATAAATAAATAAATAATCTCTTATCCTGATCTTCTGACAAACTGAGCCTGCCTTAAACCTCCACCTCCTCATGGAACCCATGCTCCTTGACATTTTTTGTCTTTGTCTGGATGTCTGCAAATTGCCTGTCATCACAGTCCCTGCACCCTTATCTACCAGAAGTCCCATCAGCTTCCCCTTGCAGGGCCCTTCCTATGCTGACCTCTGTAGAGCTGCACCATTGACTTCCAGCTCACTGAGGAGCATCCACAATATTCTTCCCTGTCCTCACTTCCTGGCTGCTCCCTCACAGACCTTCCTGTGTTCCACAGCCTAAGATCTGACACAGATATAGGTTTGAGAAGTGCCTTTGGCCTCCTTGAGTGACCTTCTCTACTTAACTTCCTGATCCTTAAAATTATACTTTTATAGATGTGGTCCTTTGCTTCACATTAAAGTGTAAATTCCCCATGGGAGAGACCCTATTAAGGCTTGCAGGGAATTACTAATTTACATCTTAATGTGAATGAGGTTATTGGATTCCCTGCCCCCCTTTAAAGCAATCTTTGATAGGGTAAGAAAAAGACAAAGAATGATCACCAGATGGTGATGTAAGAGGGTCAAAAAGATGACTGTGTTTTCATAGGAAAAGAGACAAGAGGGGAAACTTCAGTGCACAGTTTGCATGGGGCATTCAGTGTGGGAATGGTTCCAGAAGCTTCCTTTAGCCTTGGAAAGATTTTTGTTTTGCTTTGTTTTGTTTGAAATTTAACTCTTACTGAGTTACTTCTGTGATTCAGTGATATAAAGCATTTTGAAAGCAAAAGGATTAATTTTGTCTTGGTAATTTTCTGATGCTACAACAGAATACCACAGATTGGGTAAATTATAAATAATAGGACTTCATTTGGCTTATGGTTCTGCAGGCTGGGAAGTCCAAGATCGAGGGGCTGCATCTGGTGATGGAAGAAGATATCACATAGAGGGAAAGAGAAACAGAAAGAGGGCTTAACATACCCCTTCTATGAGGAATCCACTACTATAATAGTGGCATCAATCCATTCATGAGTGCAGAACCCTTATAACCTAATTAACCTCTTAGAGGTCCCATCTCTCAACACTGTTAAAATGGCAATTAAATTACAAAATGAACTTTTGAAGGGACATTCAAACCATAGCAAATAGTAAATGTGGATGCACCCTTACAATGAAAATCAGTCAACATGTGGAAGACATTATCATCTAAGATGATGGATGTAAATGAATTTCATCCCAAAACTGGCTATGGTGTTGACGCTAAAACAACTCAAAAGAGTGGATTTCCCAAAGGAGTCTGATCTCTCTGCTATGATAATATGGTGCATGTCTTATTTGCTTATTCTATTTTGAGGGCTGGTCCTAAGTTTACGTTTTCAGAAACTTAATTTTGCTGGTGCACCCAGGAGATCAGCTTCAAGGACTGACTCATAGCTCTCAAACTCACAAAAGGGTGATGAGAAAGAAATCTTTCTAGTGTGCATAACATTTTTGAGACTATCAATCCACCTGCTTTGTAGAGTTGGGCTCATTGGGAAGTCAAAGCAACAGCAAGATGGCAGCCTGCTGGAAATGAATGGAGTGGAAAGGCTCATTCATGCTCAAAACTGCCACTGAGTTCCTAGGTGCCAGGAACCGTGCCAAGCACTTTTTTATCTCATTTGCAAAACAAGCCACAAGCAATTGCTTTTGTTATTCCCCTGTTACAGAAAGAGTGAGATTCCAAGGATTTAAGTTTTACTCTAAATCATAGGGTTAGAAAGTGTTTAAGCTGAATTCAAACTCAAGGAAGTGAGTCTGTAAAACTAAACTAAGTGTTCTTGCAATGTGGAGGAAATGGAGGTGGATAGGAATGTGGGAGGATGGGCAAGATGTGAGTGGGAATAGGGAAGGGAAAACACTCTGTACCTGTCCTGGAAGAATAAATATAAGGGGGGTTTAGGTTTAACCTCAGTTTGAATCTGAGGGCTGGGTTTACTGTACAAAAATTGCTAGGTTAAGAAATGCCACCCAGACACCCATACCCTGACTGTCCCATTTTATATACTTGAAACAAATTTGGAAAGAGGACAATTTGGGGCTCTTTAGAGAATTAACACTAGTCCCTATAGAGTTGAGATTTTTATCAAATCAAAAATTATATTTATTTGGAAAATCTTAAAGTAAACTGTATTTTTAAAATTATAAAAGTAAAATTTTAATTTGACATAATCTTAAAAGAAGTAAAAGGAAATAATCAATTGAAAGATCAAGGCTGGGGATATAGTGCTAACATGCATGAGGCCCCAGGCTCAATAACCAGCACTGTGAAAAATTAAACTTAAAAACATAGTTTAAGGGTTGAATTATCATTGAATTATTTTGTGTCTTAAGATATTTTAGATATTTGAAGAGTGGGGAAATACTTCAGAGGCAAAAAAAAGAAAGAAAGAAAAAATTCTAGTATGGCCTGTGTCAATCATATGAAAGAAGAGGGGATCTAAATATAGTAGACAACATTCCCTCTATTATATTTACTGATATGACATATCAGTTCTGTATGAATAGGGGAATTAAATTCATCAAATTTTTCAAACAGGGCAAAATGTCCAATAAGAACTTGTTGGCACATTTTAGACTGATTATGAGTAATTCAGCAATAATTTCTTTAAAAAATGACTGAGATATGTACAAATAACAAGGTAATTTTTTTGTTCTTTTTAGACATATATGAAAGTAGAGCGTATTTTGACATACACTGATTAGGGTCCCATTTTTGTGATTATATGTGATGTGGAGTTTCACTGGTGATGTGTTCATATACAAACATAGGAAAGCAATGTCTGATTCATTCTATTGTCTTTCCTATTCCTATCCCTGCTTTCCTTCATTCCCCTTTGTCTAATCCAATGAACTTCTATCGTTCCTTCCCTGTTCCCTTATTGCGTGTTAGCAATGACCTATTACATTTGGCATTTGGTTTGGGGGAATTGGCTTATTTCACATAGCATGATAGTCTACAGTTCCATCCACTTATTGGAAAATACAATAACTTTATTGTTCTTTATAGCTGAGTAATATTTCATTGTGTGTATAGACCACATTTTCTTTATCCATTCATCTGTTGAAGGGCACTATTGGTTTCATAGCTTTGCTATTGTGAATTAAGCTACTATAAACATTGATGTGGCTGCATCACTGTAGTATGCTGATTTTAAGTCCTTTGGTATAATCCAAAGAGTGGGATAGCTGGGTCTAATGATGGTTTCCATTCCTAGATTTCTGAGGCATCTCCATACTGCTTTCATAGCAGTTGTGTCAATTTGCAGTTCCACCAGCAATGTATGAGTGTACCTTTTTCTGCACATCCTTGCCAACATATATTGTTGCTTGTATTCTTAATAATTGCCATTCTGACTGGAGTAAGATGAAATCTCAGTGTAGTTTTAATTTGCATTTATCTAATTGCTAGAGATGTTGAACATTTTTTCATATATTTGTTGACCAATCATATTTCTTCTTCTGTGAAGTTTTTGTTCAGATGCCTTGCCCAATTATTGATTGGGTTATTTGGGTTTTTGTTGTTGTTGTTTGTTTGTTTGTTTGTGGGTTTTTTTGGTATTAAGCTTTTTGAGTTTTTTATATATCCTGGAGATTAATGCTCTATCTGAGGTGGAGGTGGCAAAGATTTTCTACCATTCTGTAGGCTTCCTATTCATGTTCTTGATGTTTTCCTTTACTGTGAAGAAGTTTTTCAGTTTGATACCATCCCATTTATTGATTCTTGATTTTACTTCTTATTTTTTAGGAGTATATTGAGAAATTTGTTTCTTAAGCCAATATGATGGCCATTTGGGCCTACTTTTTCTTCTAATAAGCCTGGTTTAATGCCTATGTCCTTGATCCACTTTGGGTTGAGTTTTGTGCAGGGTGAAAGATGGGGGGTTAATTTCATTTTGCTACATATGGATTTCCAGTTTTCCTGGTACTATTTGTCCAAGAGGCTATTTTTTTCTCCAATGTGTTCATGGTATCTTTGTCTTGTACAAGATAACTATTTTTATGTGGGTTTGTCCCTGTGTTTTCTATTCTGTTCCATTGGTCTTCATATCAGTTTTGGTCCCAATATCATGCCATTTTTGTTATTATAGGTCTGTAGCATAGTTTAAAGTTTGGTATTGTGATACCTCCTGCTTCACTCTTCTTGCTAGGATTGCTTTGGCTACTCTTGGTCTCTTATTTTTCCAAATGAATTTCATGATTGCCTTTTCCATTTCTATGAAGAATGTCATTGGGATTTTAATAGGAATTGCATTAAATCTGTACAAAACTTTTGGTCGTATGGCCATTTTGACACTGTTAATTCTGCCAATCCAAGAGCATGAGAGATCTTTCCATCTTCTAAGTTCTTCAATTTCTGTCTTTAGTGTTCTATAGTTTTAATTGTAGAGGTCTTTCACCTCATTTGTTAGATTGATTCCCAGGCATTTTATTTCTTTTGAGGCTATTATGAATGGAAAGTTTTCTTAATTTCTCTTACAGCTGATTCATCATTGATATATAGGAATACAATTGATTCATGGGTGTTAAATTTATATCCTGCTACTTTGCTGGATTTGTTTATGAGTTCTAGAAGCTTTCTGATGGAGTTTTTGAGTCTTCTAAATATAGAATCATGTTATTAGCAAATAAGGATAGTTTGAGCTCTTCTTTTCCTATTTGTATCCCTTTAATTTCTTTCTTTTGTCTAATTGCTCTGATTAGGGTTTTAAGAACTATTTGAATAGACATGGTAAAAGAGGGCATTCTTGTCTTGTTCCAGTTTTTAGAGGGAATGCTTTCAATTTTTTTTTTTTTTTTTTTAGAATGATGTTGGCCGTGGTTTTAGCATATACAGCTTTTACAATGTTGAGGTATGTCCCACTATCCCTAGTTTTTCAAGTTTTTTTAAAATTTTTATTTATTGATGGACCTTTTCTTTTATTTATTCATATGCAGTGCTGAGAATTGAACCCAGTGCCTCACACATGCTAGGCAATCTCTCTACCATTGAGCTACAACCCCAACATTTTTCTGGTGTTTTGAGCATGAATGGATGCTGAATTTTGTCAAATGTTTTTTCTGCATCTATTGAGATAATTATGTGTCTTTATGTCTATTGATATGATAGATTTCATTTATTGATTTCCACACATTGAACCAATCTCCACAAGATAATCTTAAGTCCAATGTAATTTAAGACAAATGAGGAAATCTAAGTGACAAGCAATGGAAGTTTCATTAATAAATGTATGTTTCTATGCTCATAATATGATCATACTGCTGTAATTAAACCTATTTTTTAGCGAAATTTCAGGAACAATATTTAGAAATGAAAGTTTATTATTTAAATATGTATAGATACACATAAAAGAGTGTGTTGAGAGTTTACATCTTTTACAACAGAAATGTCCTTGTCATTTAATGCTTTCACTTGCCTTAATATTTTCAATGAGTTATTTTATATTTTATTTTGTCACTAGAGACTGAAATCAGGGGTGCTTTACCACTGAGCCTCATCTTTAACCCTTTTTGTATTATTTTTTTGAGACAGGTCTTGCTAAGTTGCTTGGGGGTCTCACTAAGTTATTGAGGCTGGTCTTAAAACTTGTGATCCTCATGCTTCAGCCTCCAGGATTGCTAAAATGATAGGTGTGTACCATCATTTCTCACACAATGTGCTTTTTTTAATTGTGAATACAATAAAGCTCTAGAATGATATAGACCAAAAGAACTTCCTGAAATAATGAAACATTCTCTGCATATGCTGTACAATATGGTTGCCATTGTCAACATTTGGCTACTGATAGCTTAAAGCATGGCTAGTGTGACTAATTAGTTATTTGTGGCTACTGAAAAGTAACTATTGGCCAGCATAGTTCTAGACAACAAAAATATGCCTGATTAGAGAAAGCCAAACATGGAGAGAGACTTTTTGGATAGCAAGGCCTTTATCATATGATCTCTATAAATCTTCGATATAATTGTTACTATTTTTCAGATGGGAAGACTGATGTTCAGCGAAAATAAGTGTTCTGCCCAAGGTTTTATAGCTGGAATGTGAATCTAGGTGAGAGACACCAAAATCTTAATATTTTCTGAGAATATGGGCTGGTGTATAATGCATATAACCATGTTTCTATTGTTTGACATTTATGTTGACTTCAGTTTTTTTATTTTTATTTTTCAGGACTCACTATTCATTGAGATGAACATTTTAAAATATAAGCCATTGTCTGCACAACTAAAGACATATGTTAAAGAGGTTATATGAATAACCTTATAGTGAAAGAATATATAAATATTGCAAATGATTTTCAGGAGTATTTACACTCTCAATTGGGTTAGAGAATATCTACTATATCTACTTAATTGTGGTCATTTAAGGATTTCTTAGCTGATTCAAAGACTTGAAAGATACTTGCTTTAAAATTTATACTTATTTAATTACCACAATTGAGACTGAAACTTTTTCCATATATTTCTTTTGCAAGTTGTCTGCTCCTGTCCTGTTATAAGACCATAATATCCCTACTGTCCAAAGGTCTCCAGGTTATATATTTTCAGAAGTTGCAACCATTGAAAAGGTGTATTAAAGAAAATTGAGCCTTATAGGTTTTTTTTTTTCCTTTTTAAATTCAAAGGCATAAAAAAGTATCCCTTGAGTAGCTTCAAAAGTAGCTTCCCAAATGCCCAAATCTGCCCAACTGGGAGATTCTTTATTATATTTGTATGTGTGTGTGTGTGCTGCTTGGAAATTAACCCAGGGCTCCCCACATGCTAAGCACATGCTCTAACACTGAGTCACATTCCCATCCCCTAGGAGAATCTTAAAAAGCTTGTGGGTATACAAAATGAAAACTAAATAATAACAATATAAAGAATAAAGACTCACCATGATCAGCGATTCCCTTATAAAATGATTAAAGATTAACTATGCCAGTATATTTAAGTTTTTATTTATATCTCTATCTTCTTGGCAGGTTAATTCATGGGGAGGAAAATTTATTAGCTTAAAAGATGCTGACCTTGGATATGAGAGAAGACATCTATAAAATATAAATATAATTTGATAGCCAAAAAATCAAATTTTATAACATTTCAGGATCCTTTCACTGTGTAGACTGATTTCATTCTATGGATTAAAATTCAATGATGATGATAATAGGGGTTAACTTCACACTGGGGTTAATAGCTAATTAGTGAATCTCAAGTGATAATTATCCATAAAATGAAAAGCAGTGAGAAACTGGGAAAATCAGCCCTTCTTCCTGGTTTCTTATTTCCCACTAGCAACAAATGATAGTTCCTGTTGTTTGGTGTGTATATTTTTTAAGGGACTCAAAGGGAAACCTAAATAAAAATGAATATTTTGACTAGCTACATAAAGTTGAAAATGCACAATGGTACTGAGGAAATGCAATAAAATCTAGAAGATGTGCTTCTCAATCATCTCAGCATGAAGTAATATGTTGGGTCACACAGGCTACCACCTTGCTCAGGCTAAGATTCCTTAAGTGAGAGAGAGTATATTTTATAACTAATTAAAAGGTTGATACTTGGCATTACCTCATCTGATTTATTCTCGAGGAAACTTTTACTGCATTGGAGCCCTGGAGATTCACAAGGAAATCAGGTGAATAGAAAAATAAACCGTGTTACATCAGGCAATGGGATATTATTCAGTGCCAAAAAGAAAGAATATATTATGCCATGAAAAGACATGAAGAAATTTTAAATGCACAGCACTAAGTGAAAAGGACAATCTCAAAAGTCTGCCCAATGCATGATTCTAACTACATAACATTCTGGAAAAGGCAAAACTATGGAGAAAGTAAAAAGATCAGTGATTGTTTGCCAGGTGTTTAGATATAAAGGGACACAGATGGAGCACAGGAGATTTTTCCTGTAGCTAAAATAGGCTATATTAAATTGAAGTGGTAGGTACATATCAAAACATTTGTCCAGACCCATATAATGTACAACATCAAGAGTGAGTTCTAATTGTAAAATATGGATGTTGGATGATCATGAAGTGTCAGGTTCCTTCTTTACAACAAATGTACCAGTTTGTTGGGGAATATTGGTAATGAGGGGGGCTATGCATATATGGGGACAAGGGGTGGGTGAAAAAGCTGTATTTTCTTTTCAACTTTGCAATGAACCTAAAACTTTTCTAAAAATATAGTCAGAAAATATCTACTTATAAAGAATATGTCTAATATATACTTATAAAGAATATATATTTTATAGTGAGATATATTTATAAATATATGTATGTGTGTATGTATATATATATATATATATATATATATATATATATATACACATTCTTTCTAGTCACTATTTCCAATTTTCTAGGCCAATTTTCTCTTCCTGCTCTCTTTTGTGCATTGCTGGGGATGGAACCCAGGGCCTTGCACATATTAGGCAAGTGCTCTACCCCTGAGCAACATCACCAGTCCACTCCTCCTGCCCTTACTGGCATCCTGGATAGATTCTAAAACTTGGCACTTTCCGATTAGTCAGAATAGGCTAAGTTACACTAACGTAACAAATTAATCTTAAAATATCAGTGGCTTAGCACATCAAAGGTGCATGTTTCACTCACACAAAGTCTCTTGAGGGACTGGTGACTCTGCGGGGCAGCAGGTGTCCAAGTGATGACTCACCAATCCATCTGCTTCCACATTACAGATCCCTCATCTCAACATATGGTTCCCAATGGGGCAGAGATCTGCACTTTGACAACTGAATCTCAGGCTTGGAATTCTCTTCATTTCAAATGTTGAAGATTTATTTATCATGCGTTTCTTTGCCCTAGTTTTTAATTTTTCAAAATATTGCATTAAAACATTCATCATCCAGATTCCTGAGTTTTGGGGTGGCCCCATAAATTCTGTGCCTGAGGCAAATGCCTTCTTGTCTCTCCCTAGTCCTGGCTATGCTTGGATGGAAACACTCCTTGATCAGCAACCTGTCCATGGGATCTGTGGCCATGAGCTCTGTCCTCTGGAGCTTCTTCCTATTCCACCATCCTTTCAGCCATATTTGAAAAAGATATTTAGGAAAAAAAAAAATCCTTAGGTTGTGTCATATCTGAAAGAGTTCCAGGTGTATGCTTTGCTTGGCGATACATTTCTCTCTAAAACTTAGCAGGTTTGAATCAATTTATTTTCAATTATTTCCATGTGACCATATGACCAATGACAATGATTGGGGTCCTCCTAGGAGGGCAAAACATGTTATTCTACATAAATAAAATGCACTAATTTGGGCTGGGATTGTGGCTCAGAGGTAGAGCGCTTGCCTAGCAGGGACGGGACCCGGGTTCCATCCTCAGCACCACATAAAAATAAAGGCATTGTGTTGTGTCCATCTATACCTAAAAAATAAATATTAAAAAATGCACTAATTAAAAAAAACTCTTCCTTAGTTATGATTCTTAAGCCCTATTTCACTTGGGTGATTCAGGTGGCACATCCCATTTTCAGTTTCATGGTGCCAACCCATAGAGTAAGTGCTTCCAAAAGAAGGTAGCCCACTTACTTATCTTTGCCTTGAGTCATTTTATCCAAATAAAAAGTTTTACTGTCCCTACCCTTAGTCTCCCTTTGCCTTGGAGTCTTTTAACCAACTAAAAGATTATGTGAGTATTTTGTTGCAGAGAGCCTTATTATTTTTAACCTCCTCCCTTTTGGAGGAAACTGGAAGCAGAGAGCTTTTTTAAACCTACAAGTATCTGAATTTATAGAAACTTTCTATTTCTTCTCATATCTACTTTCAAAATGCCAATAGTTTTCTGAGTTTATGTCTTTCTTTTAACACCTTTGCCAAATGCAGCCAATAGCAATCTGCTTCTAAGGTTCTATTTTCTCACCTCCTCCTCTGGAAATACAAATCCATTAGACTTTTATGCATTCCGTGGTTGGTACACTAATGACTTGGAAAATGCCTATACCCTAAACTCTAAAAACTGTAAATATGTTATTATACATGGCAAAAGGGAATCAAGGTTGCAGATGGAATAAGATTGTTGCTAGCTAACTTTTATGATGTTTCACCATAGATAAAATTTTATCCATCGTTCCTGGCTCATGACTTTCTCCACAAATCAGGCCATAGAAATTAGAATTTTTCTTCCCCAAGGCAAGTCATAAAAACTCTAATCTTTTCATGCCTTTCTGTTTTGGAGCCGGACATTCTCTAACCTGTCCTTGTCTGATAGTAGATCAGAAGTCCCTCTTCATTTCAGAGGGGTCTTGTTCCATCCCCTGGAGGAAGGAATGCTGCACAGAGAGGTCAAGAAGAATCTGAACAGACAGGCATTTCTGGGTTTTCCCACTCAGTCTATTAGCATTAGATCATATCCATTTTGTTCAATCTCATTTCAACCTGGTTGTCCATTCAGTGAAGTCTCCATAAAATCTCAAAAGGACAGAAAACTTCCACATAGCTGAATATTCAAAGAAGGCATGAAAGATATAGGCCCTTTCCCCCAAACCTCACCCTATACATCTTTTCATTTGCATCCTTTGTAATATCCTTTACAGTTTACCCATAAACATAAATAAGTGTCTCCCTGAGTTCTGTGGTCCACTGGAAGAAATGAATTGAACCCGAGGACAAGGTTGCAAGAACCCCAGTTTATAGCCCTTGGATTAAAAGCATGGGTAAAATAAACAGGGCTTATAGTTGGCATCTAAAATGTGAGGAGGAGCAGTCTTGGGAATCAAGCCCTCTGCTTGTGAGATCTGACACTCTCTTATGTAGATGGTATCAGAGCTGAATGGGGTGAGAAGACACCCACCTGGAGTCTACTGAAGAATTGCTTGCTTGCTGGTGAGGAAAAAATCCCCACAAGTTTTGAGCTCATAGAAATGTGCTGATTGTAGTGTTCACTTTCTGTTTTTTCCTGATATACAAACTTATAATGGAGAGAAATGATTCAGTATTCTCTAGGTGGACCTTATCTTATCACATGAGTCCCATGAGTGAAAGAGGGAGACAGAAGAATTAGTCAGATTCAACATGAAAAGACCTAGCTTGGTGGAGGAAAGGTATAACAAGCCAAGGAATGTGGTGACCTCCAGAAGTTGGGAACAGCCCTCAGTCAACAGCCAGCAAGGACATGTAAACCTCAGACCTACAACTGCAAGGAACTGGATTCTGCTAACAACTCAATGGAGCCAAGAAGTGCATCCTGCCCTGGAAACTGCAGAAAGAAATGCAGCCTGCTGACACCTTGATTGTATTGAGAATTGAGACTCCTATAGAACTTTTGCACTATAGAACTTTAAAGTAATATATTTGCACTGTTTGGGGCCTATTTGTGTTATCTCATTAAGGCAGTTATAGAAATCTAATGCATGTCCTAACTTATCTCTGACAACAGTTCTAACAAATATTTGGCTCCCTGTGTACACTGTGTCTACAGACTCTGACACATTTGCCCACTACCTAACTGATAAACTTCTGCCAAGTATTTTAGGTTTCTGTTTTGGTGGCCCCCTCCTTCCAGTATCAATTTCTATATTAATAAGAGTAGTTTCAATTGTCCTGTGATTTCAAATTAACCAAGAATCACAGTGTCATGACCAAGGTTATTTTCTTTCTCATGCCAAGTCTGCTTTGGGTCCAGCAAAACTCTAGGACATCTCCCTTCCAAAAGGTGACTCAGAGAACCATACTGTTTACATGTTGTGACTCTGTTTAATCTAATATATATCATTCAGGGGGTCACAGCAAAGAAAGAAAACAAATGGTGGGTCTCCAAGGACTTTTACTCTTAGCTCAAAAACAACATTTGCTCATAGTCCATTGACCAGAATTAATATACAGCTTTACTCAATTCCAAGAGGGATGAGAAATGTAGTCTATTTGTGTGTGCCCAGAAGGGAAGAATTAGATATTTGTTGTCACTAGTAATGTCTTTCTACACTTTGTTATTTTAAAAGAATTCAAATCAGCCCTGTAGCTCATGCCTGTAATCCCAGCAAGTTGGGAGACTTGGACAGAAGGATTGCAAGTTTAAAGACTGCCTTATCAATTTAGTGAGATCTTCAGCAACTTGTGAGAAACTTTCTAAAAAAAAAAAAAAAAAAAGGTGGGGGGTAGTCCTGCTGCATTTAGCTCAGTAATAAAGCTTCTGAGTTCAATTCTCAATACAAAAAAAGAAAAGAAAAGAAAAACAAATTTTTTTCAATTTAAAACTCCAATTTCAATCCTTATTTAGAGGTTTTCCTACCACCTAATTTAACTTAGAAAGTTGGAGGGAAAGAATGAGATTGTTTTCTTTCCCACCTTCTGGATTCCAAATCTTTTGTTTTAATAGAATATTGAGGAATAGGAGAAATGAAAATAGATATGGCTGTCTACTAGTGATGGGATGTGCCCCAGTCTGTCCAGGACAGGAATGCTGCTGATCACCTGTTTGAGGTGATCTTCATTAGGATGGTGGTAAGCTGTTTTTAGAAGGATATTCAGCATTTTCTGCCCATGCCCCACTTAGCATCCCTTGGTGAGCAGCAACAAAGTCTGCCTTTGCTCTAGTTCATTGTGTGGGTTGAATATTGCAATCCTTGAAGTAGACATTTGGTTTGCTTTCTTTTCTGTCTTTGCGCTTCTTCATGCATGGCCATTGCTGAAGCCTCTTATGTGCCTTTGTGTTGGTCAGTTTTATGTCCCTGTGACCAAAATACCTGATGTGATGAATTTAAAGGAGGAACAGTTTATTTCAAAGATTCAGTCCATGATTGGCCAGCTCCACCTCTCTGGGTCCAACGTAAGGTGGAACATCATGGCCTAAAGGCATAGAGGACGAAAGCAGCTCACCTTCCACAGGGAAGATGTACCCTTCCAGGCCACAGCCTCAGTGACCCACCTCCTCCAACCCTGCCCCATTTGTCTATGGTTACCACCCAGTTAGTCCATCCAAACTAGAATGGACTAATTAGATTACGGCTCTCACAATCTAGTCACTTCCCTTCTGAGCATTCCTGCATTAACACAGGAGCTTTTGGGGAACACCTCACATGCAAACTATAACACCCCTCTAAGAGTCTCATAGAAATGGAATATGGTAAAGATTGCTGCCATCTTCTTGCCAGAATACCTCTACCACAGTCCCTTCCTATATGGGTCTTCTTTACCATCTCACCAGCCCAAGATCTTGTCATCAGTACCTATCTCCAGGTGAGAAGCAGGTATTATATTTAATTTCTACCTAGCCGCCATTACTCTGGGGCTACATCTCATGCCCTTCCAAGAACTTTCTCCTCAAGCTCCAGTTATCTATAATTCCACAAAGTAGCCCAGCATGTTTTGTAGCCCAGCTGTCTCCCAACTAGATGCCCAAAGAGATGACAATCTTCCTCTCTAATGGGTAAACCCAAATTTTTAGGAGTGATTTACTCCAAGCATCTTTCTTTCTTTGACATGGCATAAGACAAAGCCACTCTCCTTTCTCTAATGAACAGTAAGTGGAAAGTCATAGTTCTCCTTGCTAATTCAGCAATGAGGATGCTAAGTTTTCTTGCTCTGATCTCTCTAGGAAAACAAAATGAATATAATCAATAAAACACAACAGTGCAATAAATGCTATATAAAGTCATTCCTTTATAGTACTACATTATGGAAGTTCAGGGGAAGAAATACTTAATGAGAACTAGAAATAGTAGGAAAAGACTCCTGAGTTAGCATTCATTGCATTCCCCTCCCCCTCCTCTTTCTTTTCCTCTTCTTCTTCCTCTTCCTCCTCCTTTTTGAACTGAGTTTTAAAATTTTTAATTAGTTTTAATTAGTTACACATGACAGTAGAATGTATTTATGCACTTTGATATATCATTCATAAAAGGGTTATAATTTCTCATTTTTCTGATTGTACATGTTATAGAATCACCTTGGTCATGAAGTCTAATATGTACACAAGGTAATGATGTCTGTTTCATTCTACTAACCTTCCTATCCCCATATCCCTTCCTCTTCCTTCACTCCCCTCTATCTAATCTAAAATAACTCTATTCTTCCCTATGTCCCACCCCTTTATTGTGAATTAGCATCCACATGTCAGTGAAAACATTTGGCCTCTGGTTTTGGGGGATTGGCTTATTTTGCTTAGCATGATATTATCCATCTCCATCCATTTACCAACAAATGCCATAATTTCATTCTTATTTAAAGCTAGGTAATAGTCCATCAAACATACACACCACATTTTCTTTATCCATTCATCTATTAAAGGGCACCTTAATTGGTTCCATAGTTGAACTATTGTGAATTGAGCTGTTATAACATTGACATGGCAGCATCACTGTAGTATGTTGATTTTAAGTCCTTTGGGAGTAAATCAAGGAGTGGGATGGCAGGGTCAAATGGTGGTTCCATTCCTAGTTTTCTGAGGAATTTTCATACTGCTCCAGAGTGGTTGTACCAATTTGCAGACCCACCACCAATGGATGAATGTACATTTTTCCCCACATCCTCAACAATATTTATTGTTGCCTGTGTTCTTGATGATTGCCATTCTGATTGGAGTGAGATGAAATCTTAGAGTAATTTTTATTTGCATTTCTCTTATTGCTAGAGATGTTGCATAATTTTTCATATATTTGTTGATTGTATATCTTCTTCTGTGAAATGTCTGTTGAGTTCCTTAGCCATTTATTGATTGGGTTATTTGTGGGTTTTTGGTGTTAAGTTTTTTGAGTTCTTTATATATCTTAGAGATCAATACTTTATCTGAGGTGCATGTGGTAAAGATTTTCTCCCAATCTTCAGGCTTTCTCTTTCCATTATTGATTGTTTCTTTTTCTGAGAAGAAGCTTTTTAGTTTGAATCCATCCCATTTATTGATTCTTCATTTTACTTTTTGTGTTTTAGGGGTCTTGTTAAGGAAGTCAGATCCTAGGCCAACATGGTAAAGATTTGGACCTACTTTTTATTATAGTAGGCACAGGGTCTCAGTTCTAGTGCCTAAGTCTTTGATCTATTTTGAGTTAACTTAGGAGCATTTAACCATTGAGCTTCATCCCTAGTCCTTTTTATTTTTCATCTTGAGACAGGGGCTCCGTATATCCCTTATGGTCTAAGTTGCTGAGGTTGGTCTCAAACTTGCAATCTTCCTGCCTCAGTCTCCCAGGTTGCTGAGATGACAGGTGTGTGTCACTATGCCTGTCGCACATTCATTGAATTCTTATAGTTGCCAGGTAGTGTGCAAAGAACTTATGATTTTTAATTGTATGTGCCAATTTGGCTGAGCCAAGGGATGCCCAGATATTTGGCCAAATATTATTGTGGTTATGTCTGGAAGGGTGTTTCCGAATGAAATTAATATAGAAATTGGTTGACTGAGTGAAGCAGATTTCCCATATAATTTTGCTGGACTTCATCCAATCCACAGAAGACCTGCATAGAATGAAAAGGGGAGTAAGAGGAAGCTCATTCTGCTTGACTGCTGAGCTAGACATTGGTTTTTCAGAACTTTAATTAAAACATTGGCTTTCTTGGGTCTCCAGCCCACCAAATTTCAGACCTGAAGTCACACCATCAGCTTTCCTGGTTCTCAGGTCCTCTGAACTGGACTGAAAATGCACAGTAGTTTTCTTTAATATCCAGCTTGCTGCTGCAGATCTTGGAACTTCTCAGCCTCCATGATCATGTGAGCCATTTCCTTATTCTCCCCCCACCCGCCTCTCTCTGTCTCATTCTTTGATTATACTTCTCTGAAGAACCCTGAGTAATACAGCACTTTATATCATATAATCCTCAAATTAAAAATTTAAAAATTAAAAAAAAATAAAAATAAAAATAATCCTCAAATTAGCTCAATGAATAAGATGATTTGATTATCTCTCTCTCTCTCTCTCTCTCTTTTTTTAAATGAGTAAACCAAGGTTCAGTTCAACAAATAGACAGAGACTCAGGTAAGCTTATTTCTTGAATCACTTGGCCTGTGGGTTCTCGGCTCTCTGAAAGAAGAAAGACTGGGAGAATGTGAAAGTGAGGGGGGATGGGAGAGGACATTCCCTTTATAGACTTAATAAGATGGGAGTGGGTATAAAACTTCTGTGGGTCAAGAATTCCAGGATAATGTCCTGCCTAAGATTTCTATGGCATTTGCAATGGTGTCTTCTGGGGGTGTGTATAGGGGAGGGGTTGTAAGTGGAAAAGAGACACTTTTCAATCCTCTGTGGTATACTTACAAGAAGAAAAAAAATTAGTTCAGCAACATTATAAATAAACAAAGATTCTTTGAGGATGAAATCTTGGTGAGGCATGTTCTGTATGGTTTCCATAGAGCTCGACATTGGTCTGGGCCTATAATTAAAGGACCAATGTTATTCCTAATCTTAACAAAATTGTGGAGAAACTAAAGTGAAAGAAGCCAACTTGATGGTCTTTACCTAAATTCACCAACACCGTACCTGAAAAACTCCATTGTACTAGTGAGTGAGTCCCTCATCCATGCCTACATTTAATTCTACTTAATTCATTTCTGATTCTATTTACTTTTATTTTTCTAAATTTAGACCAAAAGGCTGAGTCAACCTAGGTTTAATGGCCATAATCAGTTGGGCCTGGCTCATTGAAATAGTACTGCTGTGCCCTCATGAGAATGACATTAAAGTAGCAAAAGAAAAATGTGCTCAAAACTATTAACTAGATGAAACCAGATGAAAAACTTCACTGCCCTATAAAAAATAGTGAGGAGTGTTTGGGTACAACATCTGGTCATGGAAATGTTACCATGGGGGTCTGTGACCACAAGTTCATGTATTATGACCTAAAGAATTTCAAGCAAGTTACACACAGTAGTAGGAAGTAGAGAAAGAAGAAGAGAAAAGGGGACACTTTCAAGGGAGAAATGGAGAAGATGGCTTCTCTCAGAAAGGGGATGAGTCATGTGCCACTCATTCCCTCCCTCAAGTTTTATTGGGGATCCTGGGGAAATTTCCAGAGAGTCCCATGCAGGTCCACCTCCTGACTTTGGACTGAGAGCAGGATTGCATCAGACTTTCAAGTTCCCTCTACACATGATCTTACTCCATGGAGGGGAAATTTTACTATTATAATGACATGCTAAAGATCCAAAGGCAACTCTGGGTCACCTTGGTTCTAATTGGAACTTGCTCTTCTGGAGTTTATGATTGGTGGGCTTTGCTTTTAATTACCTTGTTTCCCTGAGTCCTGGCATCTGGTCTGTGTAAAGGTCACAGAAATCCCCACATCAGGATACTTATAAGCTTTTCTTATGTGGAGAGAGGAGTCTTTGGGTCTGCATTTCTCCTACAGATAACAGGTAGTTAGCTGAGGAACATAGCACATTCTATTGACTTAAGCCAGGACAGAGCCTGAGTAGCTTTAAGTAAATTGCTTTTTAAAAGAAACCATGTGGAAGTCAGCACAGTAGGCCAGTATACATAATTATCCTCTTAACCCCATGTTCCCAGTGCTCTTGTCTGCCTGCCACCTATCAAGGAGCAGAGAGCAATGGATGCTGTCTAACCAGTTGCCATTTCCAGAGATCTAGAACTGCATTTTGGGGCTGAGAGCAATAGAATGACTTGAAAGGAGCATCACAGAAACTATTGACATTTTGAATAGTGTTTGAAACAAGGAAAACAGTCTCAAAGAGATGCTTTTCCTTGAGATCTTCAATGTGCTACCTGGTAATTCCCAGAATTATTATTCATTCTCTTTTTTCAAATAATGAGTATATTCATTTCTTCAAGGTGTTAGAGAGTTAATCCAAGTAATAACTAGTAGTTTCTCTCTTTAAATACATCTTACAACTAGTTTCTAGATGTTTTAGTTTGCATAGTTTCTGAATTATGTCACCTGTGTATACTTCTTGCACAGCCTCTGTTATCAGGTTTTTTTGGTTTTCATCTTATTTCCCAGGATAAATTCAGATTTCAAAACATACTTTTAGAAATGCCTCTTTTCATCATCATAAATTTGAAATATTTTCTCATTTATCCTCAAGGTTTAGTGTATATAACTTTTTTACTTTGATCTATGTACCCTTCTGTCTACTATATGGCATATTTTGACCTATATATTATATCCATATTTAAACTATAAGTACTATATTTATTTATATTGAATTATATATATGTTCATATATGTTTCATCTCTTATGCTATTTATTATATTGGCAGCCAGTATCTCTAGGAAATACTTAATAGACATACATTTCATATAATGTTTTAAATTATATATATTTAGACATAGAAGTGTAACTCAGTGCTATAGTACTTGCCTCCTATGCACAAGGCTGTGGATTTCATCCCAATACTATAAAACTATAGTCAGTGTATAAACAGAATATATATTTATTTATTCTTCCTAAAACCAGGATTAATCAAGGCATCATTCTATTCATAAGAGCCATAATATCATTTCATTCTCACATTGTAAGGTGTGAGATTTTCACTTACCTCACTAACAGACCATATACTTGAACACTAAGAAAATTCAGGGCCCTTGGTAATATGGAATAGAATATTACTGTTGCAGTAAAGAATTAAATTTGTGTAAGAACAAGAGCTTACTTTTACCTTCATCTCATTATCCTTCTGGATATAGCAAATAATGTCCCAGACCATGCCCACTGTAATCTCCAGAATCTAAAAATATGTTTCCTGACATGGCAAGAAGGACTTTGCAGATGTGATGAAAGAATCTGAGATACTGGGGATCATCCTGGATTACCTAAGGGGCCCAATACGATCATGTTTCCTTAAAAGTGGAAGAAGAGGAAGAAAAGCATGTCAGAGCCATGCTGTGTGAGCAGTACTTGACCTGCAACCAGCATTACTGACTTTGAGAGCTAAGAAGGTCATGAACCAAGAAACATGGGCTGCTTCTATCAGTGGAAACCTCCCTAGATTGTCCAAAAGGTGATATTAGTGATCTACCCTACCAGCATCTATAGTCTAGGTAGAGAGACTCATTGTTCTGTTGTTTTTTCAATCTTTTAATCTATAAAATTATGGATAATGAAAATGTTGATTTAAGCCACCAAGTTTATAAATTATTGTTAAAGCAGCAATAGAAAACTAATACAATTTTCTCCTTTCTTTTTCTTTAAGCAAGTATTTATTAAGTGCATTCCATGCTTGATCTTGAAAATTAAATGAAATATGAGCTAGAAGATGGAAATTGTTACTGTTCTTTTTCTGTTTTAAATTTTCCTAGTGAAGAAACGTGTCCCTTTCCCTCTTACAAGTCGCCCTAAACCAAAAGAGAACAAGTGGAAGAAATGTGATTCCACAATCCTTGAATGTATTAGTAAGGATTGTAAATGTCAACGAAGATCAAAAGGTGATCCAGGAATATTCTGAGAAGACACCCCATTGCAGTAAATCTAACACCAAGACAGTAAAGTACAGTTCTCCAAAGAGTATGGCCTACTTTTGAGAACTTTTTAAATTTTTTTTTTCTGAAGTGGGATTATAATTTACTTATGATTTTTACTTTGGCCAGCAGGAAGGAGGATTGTCATGGGTAGTGAGAGGTTCCCTACACAGTTTGTTACACAGAGTTAAGACTGATGATGATTCACACAGGCATGCTATATTTGTAGGAAGCGGGGGTCTCAGTGTAGCAGCCTGGAGGAGAGAGACTTCACTTTGGGCATAGCCCCAAAGCTGCCTTTCCAAGAACTGGAAAGAGAAAAATGCAAACATATTCCACAAACGTCTCAGAGAAGATGTCATCAGACAGAACCAGGGGACAAGTTAGCCTAGGTAAGGTAGGGAGAAAAAGGAAGAATAAATAATATCACAAAGAATGAAGGCCATAATAAGTACAAAGAGAGAAGGATCTTTCTCAAGTGACACAGGGGCAGGCAAGAGAACTAAAAGTGAAGAAATAAAATGTAAAGAACAAAGAGTTAAGAAAGATTACAAAGAAAGTGACTAACAACTGCAATCTAATGCTCATATAATTCATCTCTGAAATAGAAAGCTGCAGTAATAGAACATAAAACATTTAAAAATAAAATCTGAGAAAATATTAGTGTCATAATAACTTCAAATATAAACCATGAAAAGGCATGCTGTCTCTCACCATTAAATATAATCATCAATGTAAAAAAATATTCCAGTAAAACTATGTTAGCCCAAAGACAAAGGAAGAATGTTTTGTTAATCTTGACTAAAAAAAAATTAATTGTATTTAAAGGGAAAACCATGAGGCCAGACTAAGACTTCCTCCTCACAGCCACACTTCATTTTAGAAGCAACGCTCATAATGTCCTCAAGGAAAGAAAAGATAAAACAATCATTCTGTGTAAAGCCAAGCAAATATCTAAGTGTAAAGTGAGCAGACAGACATCTTGACCTAAACTCTTCAAGGAATATGTATCTCATAATCTTTCTAAAAAGTAATTATTATAAACCAAATGTCAGCAAATCAAGATAAAAATGGAGAAAATGGAACAAATGGGTTATCAGTGAAACCATTTAATGGTAATAATAAGACTAATTTAAATGCCAATCAAACTCAGAAAATGTAGGAATTATAGGAGCAATACTTAGAAAAGGAGGAAGAGAATGGTGGAAAGATATATAACTTTTAGAGCCAGATATGAAAGATAGTATCATAAACTAGATAAGGACAGTAATACAAGTAAAGAGACATTTAAAGTTAAAAAAGATAAATACCAAAAAAAAAAAAACACCCCAAAACCCAAAAAACAAAAACAATGTTGTGAGCAACTAAAGTTTTGGATGTTGAAGGAGGAAAAGGAATAAGAAGGAAATGGAAATATATTACTTTATTCCTTATGGTAAGGAGTGGTTGTAGCCAGGGGTGATGGCACTCACCCATAATTCCAGCAACTGGAGAAGCTGGAGAAGGAGGATCCTAAATTCAATGTCAACCTGGGCAACTTAGTGATACCTTGTCTCAGAATAAAATAAAAAGGACTGGAGATGTAGCTCAGTGGTAGATGGCCCCTGGGTTCAGTTCCCCAGTGCAACACACACACACACACACACACACACTGAAAGAAGTGTTTTTTTAATCCTAAATATAGATATTATGATATATCCAAATGACAGAGAGAGTGGTACATGCCTACAGTCCCAGCTACTTCAGAGGCTGAGGTGCAATGATCGTTTGAGTCCATGAGTTTGAGACCAGCAATATAAATTGACCCTGTCTTTAAAAAAATGCAGAGGGAGGGCACATTTATGTAGTGAGAAAAAGTATTACAAAAATTGTGACTGCTCTATAGTTCTACATGCATAGATAAAATTTCTAAAATGCACTAAATTTTAAAACAATAGTGTATAAGAAATAAAAGAAAATATATGTATATGAATTTGTATACACCACTGAAATGAACCTATAGGCAAGCTAAATAAGGCCTAGGAATATGATTTTTAAAACCTTTTTTGGTACTTGAAAGCTTGAGGGGAGGCAAGCCTCACTGTATACCCTCTTCGTGACTTTCAACTTGTAACTTGTGCATGCGTGTCTTACTTTAAAATACATACTGTTGTGTCTTTTGCAAGGAGAAAATGAGTTTGCATCTTGATTTTGCCCTGCAGAATTTTACACTCCTTTGAGGTGACACAGATACACAGATAATTCTAAAACAGTGAGGCAGGTGCTATATGATACAAATGTACCCCATGCTCTGGATAAACATAAGAGCCTTAATTTCTCCTGAAAGGGTTAGAGAAGCTGAGTTTTGAATGGAAAGAATGATTTAAGAGATATTTATAAAACAGTGTCAATCAATACTACTTAATGACTGACTGGAGGTGTAATGTGAGGCCCTGGAAGAAGTTTAAAAATGACTCACTGGCTCTTCTTCCAGCCACTCAGTGTATTCCAAGGCCATTCATTTTTAGTTCAGCAAATGTTTATTACTGCCTCACTATATTCCATGCACATTGTCCAGCCCTGTGAATTAGAAGTCAGATAAACAATGGTTCCTGACTGCAAGGAAAGTGAAGTCTAATGATATGGCTTGGTAGATTATAATGATGACCTCAATTACTCATTTCTGTATTCATATCTTGTATAAATGAATGTGTCCATTTTGTCCCTCTCCCATCATGGGAAATGTGTGTATATATACATATATTATATATACATACTTAATAAATAAATATGTATTTATATGTATTTTTTTTTCTTTTTAATTTTTTATTGTTGGCTGTTCAAAACATTACATAGTTCTTGATATATCATATTTCACAATTTGATTCAAGTGGGTTATGAGCTCCCATTTTTACCCCATATACAGATTGCAGAATCACATCAGTTACACATCCATTGATTTACATATTGCCATACTAGTGTCTGTTGTATTCTGCTGCCTTTCCTATCCTCTACTATCACCCCTCCCCTCCCCTCCCCTCCCCTCTTCTCTCTCTGCCCCCTCTACTGACATTCGTTTGTCCCCCTTGTATTATTTTTCCCCTTCCCCTCACTTCCTCTTGTATGTACTTTTGTATAACTCTGAGGGTCTCCTTCCGTTTCCATGCTTTTTCCCTTCTCTCTCCCTTTCCCTCCCACCTCTCATCCCTGTTTAATGTTAATCTTCTTCTCATGCTCTTCGACCCTACTCTGTTCTTAGTTACTCTCCTTATATCAAAGAAGACATTTGGCATTTGTTTTTTAGGGATTGGCTAGCTTCACTTAGCATAATCTTATATGTATTATTTATATAACTTAAATTATATATATAAAATTTTAAATTTCACTATTTTTCCTTTGCCCGTGCTTAAATGCTATATTCAACCCAGTGACTTGTTTTGGGCAGATGGGACACAAGGAGAGACATAAATTGGGCTTCTGCATTGGCACTTGCTCTCTCGAATATTTCCTTCATTGCCATGAGGCTGAAATGAAAGAAAGTCCTGTATGAACTAGTCAAAATGGACACATTCATTTTTGTTTGCATCAACATTATTTTGAAAAGAGGGAAAAGCATAAACATCCATGGATCCTTTGCCATTAATTGTCTGCAAATCTGCTACAGTGAGTAAAATGTTATACATATGAAAGAAGAATGATGGCTGCATCTCCTCCCCGGAGTCTCATGTAGGTCATGAATTTCCATAAATTAGAAAAAGGTACCCCTTCTTTGAAGCTGATTCAATTCAGGGTTTGGCAAAGGGCTTGACCAGGGACCATCTCAGGCAGCTGGGTGTCCTTGGGCAGTAGACAACCTAACCACATATGTAGTCCTGCCTTAATCTCAGGTAGGACTTTATTTAGCGTCAGAACTTCATATGGTGCTAGAAACTCAGTCATCTCATTGGTTAAGTGCTAGAGCAATTAACAGCTCAGTTCATAAAGCCGGGAAAGGGAAATTTTTTTTTTTTTTTTTAGAAGACAACTCTAGAATATGAGAAAAATGATTTTCTCTTTTTTGGATCATGAGCTGAAATACAGGTTTTGTAGAATTCTGTCCATATTCAATTACTTTAACTTCTTTGTTTTGGGTTTTGTTAAACCGATGATACTTTATGATTTCTGAAAAGGAAGGTGGAGTCCTAGCATGACATCATCTGGAAAGGCAACCCAAGCAAGTCACTAGGCCTCTCTGGGACTTAAAATGTCCATCAAGTAGTTGAAATGATTGGATTACAGGATCCTCTAAGTCATTATTAGGTGGGAAGCTGTAAAAATTTTTAAGTATTATTACTATTGTCATTAGGCAGTACTAGGGATTAAAACCAGGTCCTTGCACGTGCTAGGCTAGTGCTCTCCACTGAGTTACATTCCCAGCCTTTTTCATTTTTGTTTTGAGATAAGGTCTTACTAAGTTGCCCAGGCAGGCCTTGAACTTGTGATCCTCCTGCTTCAGCCTCCCAAATAGATGGGATAACAAGCTTGCATCATTATGCTTAGTTAAAATTTATTATTTTTATCTTGGTCAGTGAGAATCAAAAGGGCAAAACTGACTAAAAAAGGAAGGTCAAAAAATTATTTTTGTGTGGGTGAAAATTCTGGGCTTCCTGAGACATAGAGAATAATAAATTTAACTGAATTGTGGTTTTGTTGTGATTCCAACCACATGGAGTCAGTGAAGGAAAGAAAAGAACATTGAGTCTTGCGGAGTGTGCAATTGATATTTATATTGTAAGTTAATGTATTTTTCTAATCTTATTGCAGCATAACAGAAATGGTAGGAGCGAATCACTGTATTTATAAAACTGATTTGTTCACATTTAAAAAATGGAGAGAAATACAAAATCATGCAATTAGGCCAACAGTTGAGTAGCCTCATTAAAGAAGTGTATATATTCTCCATATGCTCTCATTTCATTTTATGTAATCTTGTCATAAACATCAGGTAAGTAGGAACAGTGCACTTGTCTATAAATCACATCCCATAGGTTAAATTCTGACATCCACTCTTCAGGTTTCTCATTTAGACCTAATAGCACATATCCCTCACATTTCAAGGGAATACTCACAAACATTTTGGCGTTAGAAAAATAATTTAATCGTCTGCTGACTTATTTTAGAAAATTCCTTCATATTTTATTCAGAAATATGTCATCATTTTATTTTTGCTATCTGCATAAAACACTTAGGAATTCATTTTACCATGACACAGAATAGCCTTTATTCTCACAGAATAATCCATTAACAGAAGTATTAAGTACTTAGCATACTATGTTATGCTAGTAAGAGGAAAAGCCAAATAAATAGCATTCTAGGATGAGGACAGCTTTTTATGGACCTTTCAGTACTCTTAAAAAAAAATCCTCACTTTTTTTTGGCCATCATAATAAATTGAATTAATTAATTTTATCATATGTATATGATAATATACTAGATGACAAAAAAGAAAGATATCACTCATGAAAGCTGAAATAGGGATGAATCTCATGGACAAAATGAAGATCAAAAAAAAAAAAAACCAGACATAAAAGAGTATATATATTCTGCATGATTCTACTTACGCAAAGTTCTAAAACAGGTAAAGCAATTCGATGGGGTTAGGATGGTGTTAACCTCTGATGTGGTGGTGGCGACAGGGCTGGATATCCAGAAGGGGAGTGCGTTATTCAGCTTCCCATTGCTTTGACAAAATACCTGAGAAAATCAACTTAGAGGAGGAGAAATTTATTTTGGCACATGGTTTCAGAGGCATTAGTCCATGGTCAGTTGTTGCCTCTTTTGGTATGGGCCTCTGGTGAGACACAGCTTTATGGCAGTGATGGTGGAACAGAGCTGCTCACCTTGTGGAGACTGGAAAGCAGAGAGAGAAAGAGTAAAGAAGAGATTAAGGACAAGATACCACCCCAGTGACCTACTTCTTCCAACAGTTTCTAAAACCTGCAATAGTCCATTCATTTAGGAACCCATCAATGGATTCATTGATTGATGGGGTCAGCGCCCTCAGGGTCCAATCACTTCCCCTAAACCTCAGAACATTGTTGCAATGGAAACTCAGCCTTCCACACATGAACTTTTGTGGGAGATTCCAGATCTAAACTATGATAGGTAGTGATTGGGAAAGAGCCTAAAATAACCCTCTGTGTTGCTGACAATGTATTACATCTTGATGCAGTTGTTGATCACATCAGCATTTATAAAAGTGAAAATTCCCTGATTTCCCATTTAACATGGTCATTCTTCCAGGTACAGATGTTATACAGACACAAGAACACTCACTACCCTACTGTCATCCTCATTGTCCGTCATCATCATTGTAGTATATTTGAATCTCTACAGTCTAATCAAATACTAAGCATGGCTCACACACAGAAAATTCTACTCTTAAGCAAGAACTTTGGAATAGAGTAAAACTATCTTGTCTCTTTTACTTTTTTTCCTATTCTCTCTACATTTAATTTAATTTAATAGTCACACAATTAATTTAATAATAAAGTTGAGTGTTTTTTTCCCTCATCTATGTTTAAATTGTAAATTAATTCAATCTTTGGGCAATTTTCCTTATTTTCATTGTCTTTGGTTCTCAGTGCCTCCAATGAGTTGTTTTAGTTCCCTATCACACAAGTGATGAAGACACAAGGTTAGGGACGGGTATTCCCTGGGGCCGAGACAACTCCTGTCAGACTTGTCTGTGAGCTGTCTCATTTTTCAAAGATATATGTCTCTAATTAAGGCAGACTGGACAAATGGGCCAGTGGTGACCTCTTCATTTCCAAAGGACAGGATGTTAAGAGCTAGGTGGAAGCTGTGATTAATGGGTCACTTTAAATCCGAACAAGAGATATACTGTCCTTTCTCTAAAAAGGATATCATGTGCGGCATATTACAGCAGTACATACATACCCAGGTTTAGAGCAGCACAATTTGCAACTGTCAAGCTATGGAACCAGTCTAGGTATCTGTCAATCTATGAATGGGTAAAGAAAATAATATATATATATATATATATATATATATATATATATATATATATATATATATATATACACATACACACACACACACAATGGAGTTTTATTCAGCCATAAAGAAGAATGAAATTATTTCATTTGCAGGAAAATGGATGGAATTTGAGAACATTTTTGTGGAGTGAAATAAGCCAAGCATAAAATCAAGGATCATATGTTTCTTCATATGTGGAATGGTAGAAAGAAAAAAGGAAAAGAAAGTTCTGGGTGTGTGTGAGACGGAGGCTGGGGGTGGAGTTTCTGAAAATGGTAGAGAAAAGGCATCAGGGGAGGGAGGCGAGAAAGAGAAAGAGAAAGAACGGGAAAATGCTGGGGAAAGATATTGAGCAAAATGTACTGTTACATTGTGTGCATGTACAAATATGTAACAACAAATTGCACCATTTTGTACAATAAAAAATGGGAAAATGAATAGGATATACTGTTGTCTTCTGCTAACATGGTCAAGACTATTCACCTAGAGGCCCTTGTCATTGCTATCCACGACCTTTTATATTCTGCGTCAGTAAGAAGTAAGACTTTATAAAAACCTTAGTAAGGAACTGGTCACACATTGATGGTTGCTCCAGCCTTTCCTGTGGTGAATGTTAATTTAAATAACAAGATGTTTACAGGGAATTGATAACTAGCATGTGCGGCTGAGCACAGAGAGGAGTTCATGGATCTATATTGGAGAGCCAGCCTTCATAATTGGGTTCAGGGTTCCTCTTATAGCAGAAACCATTCATTCCATTTCCCCTGACTCCCTCCCTGCCAAACCTTTAGCCTGGCCACTGTATTTTTAGTGGACACTGGGACAGGTGGGTGGGCTTAACTTTTTTGTAGATGCTCTACTTAGTAGGGTGACTTGCCCGGCATGTGAGCCCCAACATTGAGATGCTATAGAGTTCAGGCAAAAAGAATCAGAATCTTGGGGTGGAGTTCCAGAAGTTTCCTGCAGGGGGCCTCCCTTATGTTTTCTGTGGCAGAGAGATGGAACGGATAGCAATGCTGGACTCCTGGCCACAGCAAACCTACAGCGCACTACAAGACCACAGGTCAAGGGTAGAGACATTCATCCCTTTTCGTCTTCCTTTCTGCCCAACGTGTTAAAGAAACTAGGTCATGAAGGCCAAGTGCAGGGATGGGAATCTGGGAGAGTGGGGGTAGGAAACTATTTAATGGTGAGATCCTATGCCACTCCCCTCCTCACTTCAAGGACAAAGGACTCAACTGGGCCAACAAAGAATACAGGGAGAAGACTGAATTTAATTTGATTTAACCTAGTCTAAATTCTAATACTTAAGACTTATCAAATGTGCCCTAGTAGGAACCACTGCTATATTCTTAGAATATACTACCTCTTGCTGGACTCAGTGGCCCACGACAATAATCCTAGCTATTTGGGAGGCTGAGGCAGGAGGATATCAAGTTTGAGGCCAGCCTGGCCAATTTAGTTATAGCTTGTCTCAAAATTAAAAAAAAAAAAAAAAAGGAAAGGGCTGAGGACTCCTAACTCAATCCTAACTTAGCAGAGGCTCCTAACTCAATCCCCATGACTGAAAAATAAAATAAAATAAAATGAATATACCTTATCTTTCTACTCTTGCTCCTACAGGCAATCTCAGTGGAATTTCCTCTAAACCATCAAGCAGGTCATTATCACAACCTGGCTTAACATCTTCCAGTGATTTTCACAACACACTTAGACTAAAGCCCAAAGTCGTCTCCATGTTCTTACAGGATTGGGTCCCTGCCTGTCTTTGTGACTCCAATTCTGCTCACTTCATGCCTCTATTTTTTGGATATGCCAAGCACATTGTCATCTGAGGACTTTTGCTATTTGCTCCTCTGGAAATGCTGCTTCCCAGATATTTTCATTTAGGTTCTATTCAAGTGTTGCATACTTGGAGAGGCCATCTCTGATCCCTATAAAAAGTCCACTTCAGGGAGCATTTTCCTTTTCCTTATACACTACTCAATGTGCATGTTTTTAGAATTCCATTGTCTATCTCATCTGATAGCATCCAAACTTCACTAGGGCTATGCTTTGGTCTTTTGTTTACTTTAGTATCCTGGGCAAAGAATAGTGATGGCACATAAAGGGTTTCAGAAATATTTGTTGAGGGCATGACTAAAACGTCATTAAGGGGAAGGAAAAGGGAGCTTTAAATGAAATTAAATTGAATTTAGGATTTAGAAAAAACCCCCACTGTTTACATTCTGCTGAGATTCATTAATAAACTGAATATTAGATTGAAGACTTACTAATAACAAAATATCAGTTACCTGGGAGGCTGAAGCAGGAAGATTGCAAGTTTAAGGTCAGCCTGGGCAAGTTAATGAGACCCTGCCTCAAAAGAAAAAATAAAAAGGGCTGAGGATATCACTCAGTAGTAGAGTGTCCCTGAGTTCAATCCCCAGTAATAGAAAAAGAAAAAACAAAACAAAAAGGACCATTGTATCTTACATCTGCTCCCATCAAAAGTGAAGTTGATTTCTCCATGCTTTGAATCTGTGAACATGGATAATAAACTCTGTTTGGCCAATAACATGTATGGGCATAAAAATGCTTTTTTGGGCTTACTCTTTCTTGCTACTGGGAAATAGAAACTCACTGTATGGAGAAGCTTCTAAGAAACCAACCTGTCATCTTATACATCTTATGAGGCTCCAGGCGACACATCTGCAGCAACATGAATGGGCCTAAGAGAAGCAGCAAAACTGCTCTGCTTATATCAGCCAACTGCTGATTCACAGAATTGTGAAACAATTAATACTTGTTTTAAGTCACAAAGTTTTGGCGCGTTTGTTACACTGCAAGACTTACTGATATAGTATGTTTGGGTGCACTATGTATTAAGTTAAGTTCCCCTGTTTGAAACTGTCACACTCATGGATGACAGACAGCTACTTGCTTATTTGCTATGGATGCTACTTGGGGGATACCAGAACATACAAAGGAAGCTCTGTAGAATGGGTCTGAATCTAGCTATACTACTCATAGACCACATGACCCTGGGCCAAATTGCTTAGCATTTCTGAACCTCCATTTTCTCATATAGAGAGAACAAGTCTCAAATACTGCCCTAACTTCTTTCTACTCAGTCTGATCCAAAGACCAACAATGAGAACATGATATAGCAGCATAGGGAATCTCAGGTTCTTCTCTAGATCTGAATGTAAATTGAATAAAAACCTGCAGTTTAAGAAGATAATCAGGCAATTTATGTATCTATTATTTTTTGTGTTACCACCTTGGCTTCGGCCAAAATCAACACATCTTGAAGACCCCTGAACAGCCAGTCAAGAACCAGCTTTATCTTGCGATCTATTTTTCCTTTCCAGGCTTGTAGGGAAACTTGATCTAGGATATTTTTCTTGGCTTCCTCACAGGCAGACAGGCTCAGCTGTCTGAGGAGCTTTTTTTCAAGGCTCAGCTAAAATTACAGCTTAGTAGTTTATCTGTGGAGTGGTCAGTGGGCCCTCAGCCCCCTCCTACTTAAGGGTGTCCAGTTGGTTAATTTTTGATGGTCATGTCCCTCTATTAGTACTGCCTGGAAATGGCCAGACTGTACCAGGGGAATAAGTCTTTTGCATTTCTAACTGCGACTTTGGACTACTGTTTGCACATACGTTGCCCCTCTATTTCTTAAGCTACCCGCGCAGTCAGGCCCTTTCTATCCTCCTGGCCAGACGGACCTGCTCCGGAGGTTGAGCATGCCCAGTGCAGCTGTAAGCGTGGTGGCCCCAGTCCCCAATGCGCAGGTGCCACGTCTCCGGGTTTTGGTGGCCGCCGGCCGGGAACAGGAGGAGGCAGAGTAGCCCGGGGGAGGAGGGAACCCTCTGGGAGTCCTGGAGCTGATCGTAGCTAGGGTCCACACAAAGGCTGAAGCTAGGTCCTACACCGTTAGGGCCTGAGTGTGAGTGTAACTTGAAGGCATCTGGGAGTTGTCATAGGGGAAGCTTGGGCCGGGAACTGGCTGGAGCAGAGCCCCAGCATCCCAGGGACCAAAGTCAGGGACGGGGAGTGGGGGTTGCATGTTTGAGGTTGCACTTGGGGGAAGACTTTTTGGAACCACTTTCAGTCTCAGTAGATCGGTGTAAGCTACGAGAAATAAAGAGAACATAGTAGTACTTGTTTTAGAATATTGTTTTACGGATTAAATGAATAAAAAGCATTTAGAACAGTGTCTGACAGAGTGTAAGCACTTTATGTGTTTATTAAACAAAATTTAAACAAATAAGCACTGTCCCCATCTTGGCCCACGGCTCTGGGGCACCAGTTTTCACCAGTACTGTCACCCTCGGCTTTTAGCTTCCACCCCGGCCCCACGGCCCACTGCCCAGTTAAGTATCCCATCCGAGAAGGGTAATCCCCACTCTCGGTTCTGCGCCCGGCGACACACAGTGCGCAAACGGACCCCCAGGCACCCGGCACGTGCAGAGGGGAGCTGCTGGGGAGACCCCCGAGAAACGCCCAGAGGGGCGGCCTCGTCGGACGCCCCACCCACCTTCTTCCAGTACCACCTTCCACCCACTTTGGCTGCCGACCCCGGCCCTCAAGGCTGCGCCCCGGGCCCGCTCGGCGCCCCCTCCCCGCCTCGCGGGCTCGCGGCAGCCAGGCGGCCAGCCCGGCCCCTGCCCACCCCCAGCCCAGCCCGGGCGCGCCGCACTGGGCATGCTCCGTAGCCTGGGCAGGTTGGGGCTGCGAGGCGACAGCTCGGGCTCCGGAGCCGGGAGGCGAAAACCGGGAGGGAGACTCGGGGGTTGGGGAGGAAGGAATCGCGGGCCATTGAGGGGCGGCGGGGCCCGGGGCCGGCGACTCGCAGAGCCCGGCGGACGGCGCAGCGGGCGGGCGCTGCCCCGTGGGCTCGCCCGGGAGGGACAACCGAGACCCCCCGCCCTCCGCCGAGGTAAGGACCGGGAGGCGGGGAGGCGGGGAGGCCAGGGAGGTGGGGGGGCGGAGGCAGCGGGAGGGCGGGACTGAGGCGCCCGGGAGGGGGCTTGGCGGCAGCTCTTTATGGCGGGGAGGGGGTTGGTGGCACCGGGAGCAGTAAGTGAGCTGCACCGCAAACAAGATCTCACACACACGCGCGCACACACACGCGCGCACACACTGAGTCTCCAGGCGGCGGCTGTGGCCGCATCCCCAGCAGCAGTTCCAGGCAAAGTGACAGGTAGGAGAAGGCATTTCGGGTCCCGCCCGAGGATGCTCCCGCCCGCCCCAGCCCGCGGGGCTTGTTTGCTTTCTGCGGGTGCGTCCCGGACGCGCGCGCGCGCACCCAGATGCCCTGCTGGGTACCCAGTGCAAGTGCGGGGTGCTAAGTGCCCTGAGCGCGCGGGAGGCAGGGGACCCCGCCACCAACCCCCTTCCCCTGAAGTCATCACCTACTGGGTTTCCTCAGACTCTCCAGACATTCGCCCGCTTTTGGGCTACAAATAGCTCGGCTCGACGTGTATATGATTATTTTGGTTGGAAATAGTTGGCACCGTGCAACGCATGTAAATGTGTATGCGTGTGGATCTTCTTAACCTCTTCTGGGGAAATGAGAGAAATGATTGACCGTTTGCACTTAAAACTGCACTGACAGGCTCAGCACTCCTTGGGGGCACTGTCTGGGCCTCCTAAAACCGTATCAAGGAAGGAGACAAAAGATTGCCTTAATTTCAGAATTTTAAAGTTGCTTTTTCTTTAACCAATTAGACCCTGCCTATATAGTACAATACTTCGCAGTGTAGACTTTGTAGACTGCCGAACTGAAGTATGAAGATAAGGAATCTCCAATTTCCAAATGTGTCTAAGTGTAACTTCATCTAGAATCATAAAACTACCATTGTTTTAGAAAGAAAGGCGAATCTCTGTTCCATTTCCATAAATATCCACGTATTTGAGAGAAAACTCTTAGCATTTCTCCCCTTAACTCCTGTAAAGATTCTAGCTGTTCTGAAGCATAGTGTTTGAGATTTAACTCGGGGTAAAGTATTCATGGTAGGTTGTCATGTTTTTGAAACCATAAATGCCATACATGCTGATCTATGAATTTAAGGTATGGCTGTTTGAAGATAGCAGTTTAACAATTTTGTTTGGCTTGTAATCATATCTCTAAACATAGGCAGTCATATAATGTACCAAAATTGAAACTGAATTTCCCTTTTAAAGAGAAATAAGGTTCATAAAATAAACATAACCAGGAAAATCAACTGGTGACTTTACCTGGGTCTTCTCCAAGGAGGTGAAGAAAATGTCCCAAGAACTGTGCTCTTCAGAATAGGAAAACTGTGTATATGTGTAAAATTTTAACTTTTATCTTTTTAGTGTTTTCAAGAAGGTTAGTTTAAAAAGGTGTGGTTGAGCTGAGAACTTAATATTTTGTATTCGTCACACTTCAGTGGCCTAACTTAGAGAATTATAATGTAAGATAAAAAATCTAGCTCAGCAGGAGTGTGTGGTGTAATCCCTGACTGTGTTATGTAATCTAGAATGCTGTTTTTTTCATAGAACAAATCTTGCATATTTTTCAGCTGGTGTATTGATCTATTATGTCATCTTCCTTTTGAACTACAGAAGTTTAATAAATGAGTCCTGTCTTTGGAGAACACCTGTTTTTAGAAAAAAAAAATCACATTTAAATGGTGTAGCATTTTTATGAACCCGGGAATCTTGCTGCTAGAATTAGTAACCTTCGAATGTAACATAGCATAGCTAAGGATACCATGTATTAGATAACTGATTACACTTCCCTCCAACTATATTATTACTCAGCCATCAGAACTTAGTTTTGATTTAGCTTTGATGATACCACCAGCTCTGAATTAATCCCTGTGGAAATGCTGTTCTACAAGTAACTGTCAAAACAGGATTTCAAAGATTTCCATTTGATCACTGGGTGCACATTTACATCTGTTGGAATAATTCTACCTTTATTTTACAAATGCACACCCACGCAGTCGAGCTTTGTTCTAAAATACTCTTTTGGAAGTTTTATATTTGTGTGCCTGAAAAATGTGAGTGATGTTAAACTCCTTACATGCCCTGGAATCCTGAGGCAGTGTTTTTGCCTCATGAGATAGTGAAATCGAGACTTTAAAAAAGTATTACCAAAAAGCTTTTGCAGAAATGGATTTTTAAAATCTGAAATATCTCCTCCCCAGCAGAGACCAGTTGGTGCCTGAATCACTGCAGTTTTGTCTTTTTCAAGAATATATCTAGCTGCCTTTAGATTAATATATATTGCTGATTTTGGCAACATGGGCCAGTTATACTTGGCAATCCCAATGAGAGGGGTATTTTCCTAGGATAGTCCTAAATTCTTTTTAAGTTTGATTTATTAAGAATTGAAATGATGACTGAGTGCTTGCCTTGTGTTCATCCCTACCCCATCCTCTAAGTGAAATTGAGGTGAAATTGAACTTCCAGGGACTGTGCTGTTTTCCTGGAACCCCTCACATTGACATGCTAATTTGTGAAAGGCTTTGAAATAGGAAAGGTAGCTTCTGGGTTCAGTGTCTGTATTCCCAGTTTTTCTGATGTAACTGGCAAACTCAGATTAATTAGAATTAATGAACAATTTTTGCAGATTAGTTTTTAAAACGTTAGTAATTAGCTACCACATTTGGTTTCTTTTTTGTTTTAGAATCATATTTTGAGAATAAATTTTATTTTTATTTTTTGGATCTGTGCACTTAGGTAATATAGTCCTGGAAAGGAAAGCACGTGTATTTCTTATGTTTTCCACAAATGTCTTTAGTAGCAAACTCAAATATTTTTGGGTGAGTATAAATATTCTTTGAAGTTTATAGTTATTTTCAAGCAGTTTGAGCCTAAATGTCATTTGTGACCACCTCTAGAGTAAGGGTGAAACAGTATGTTTACCAACACTGATGACCCAGGATTTTAATGAATGATGACAATGGGTCCCCTGTAAAATTAAGAACTTTTGTGTTTGATGTGCAGAATCAGGTCAAGGACTAATGGAGATGCTTTAATGATCACAGTTGGTAATTTTGTGTCCAGATTGAAGTTCCCCAAATTGAGACTTTTCAGTTTATATTAGTGTTTGTCAAAAACCCACCTTTTTTTTCTGAGAGGTAAATGTTGCTTCTAACGCTGATGGGCAGTTGCAGTGGCTCTCTGTTGGGGTTCAAATGTCAAATAGATTTGGGTTAATTCTCAGCACTGACTATTCCACATTTTCCTATTTCCCTGTCATACTCAGGAAATAGAACAATCTTACTTCTTTCTTTTCCTTAGTATTTGTTTTCTGTTTAATAGTTTTCTTTTGATAAACCTCACTGTTTAAAGTAGAATTACTTCCTCAAGTTAGAATACTATTTACCTTGTTATGCCTTAGAATGAAATAAAGGTTTTGCATGTTCAGGGGTTGTGATTCTTTCGCCCCACCAAATATAACAATGGATTCACTTTACTTGCAGTGAAGGTAGAACCCGGTAATGATGCATTACTGAACAGATGGAAACGAGATGTTTGCATTGTCCTTGCTAGAATTAAGCCGCTTAAAAAAAAAAAATATATCATCCCAGAATGACTTTTATTTGAAAGACCAATTTTATGTGATTGCAAAACCATCTCCAAACCATAGTTTCTAAAAATCTGGTTGGACGTTTCTTTGGATGCTTCTCCTCTGCGAAATTATAGCCCAAGTTCCTAGAGCAGGTGAAAGTAAGAATGGCCTGCCTTTCAGATCACAGTGAGGAGATCATTATGTTCTGCAGAATAAATGACCAGCTGAGTTTTCTATTTTCCCTGTATGAACTCTATCAACTTTCTTTTCCTTTTTCTTTATGGAATCAAAAAAAATTGAAAGGGCCATAAAGCAGAAGGTTTTTCTTAGAAGACCTCTCTCCTCTACTTCATATAAACTTTCAATGAGACTGTCACACACCATGTGACCACAAGATAGTGTTGTTATCTTCTCCCCTTGACTGGGAGTCTCTTTCACAGCTGTTTTCCCATGATCCTTTGGAAAATTCCACCTCCAGCTACTGAAACACCCCTGGGTCAGGCAAATCCTTGCTTTAAGACACATTGCCCTTCTGAAGCACTCTTTTCCTCCCGAACAATTAAAGGATGTTTTTGGCTCCTTGACATGAATGAATCTAAGTAGCCATTTCCTGAGAAACAGGAAGAAAAAAAGGTAACTTGAGGTAATTAATTATAAGCAGCCCATTCAGAGAGGAGCGATCACAGACCCATCTTATATTTGATATCTTTTATTTCCTTGAATAGGAGGAATTCCTCACTTCAGATCTACCCATCCCATCAAGTTCTGAGGATGTAACTTGGTGGGTCTATCAATGTAGCTGGCAAATCTGTGTTTGTCTTTACTTTCAGGTGACACTTAGGAGAGCCATTGCTAGACCTTGGCATTTAAGGAGTTGAATAGAATCACCTATATTACTATGTGAGTCCGTTTTAATATGTATTATTCTGATAAGTATATTTCAATATGATTAGTCTCTGCTGTACTTTTTAAGTATTTAATCTTACTCATTTAAAATATGATGCTAAAAAAAGCCTAAACAATTCACTAGGTTATAAAGGGGTCCATGACCCACACAAGGTGAAGAACATCTGCTCTAGAAATGCTCACTCTAAGAAGCAGCTGGTGGATGGATGCAGTGGGGATTGCAGTGTGAGTTTGCTTTCAGCAATGTAAAGTTGCTGAGACCTTCAGGCACTGGAATCAAGTTGACTGAGATCAAATCCTTACAATGTCCTGTACTAGCTATGTGGCCCCAATCATCCATCTACTCTGAGCTTCAGTTGTCCTATATGTAAAAGCAGGAGAATAATCCTATAGGGTTCTTCACAGTACTGTGTCATGAATGATTTGGGTAACGTGTGACTGACACTCTACAATTGCTAATGCCCTTCTGCTATCAGTGCTGGTAGTGTTATAGTTGGTCTTTCTTACTTGCCTCCATAAAGGCAAATAGTATTGATTTATCCATACAGATCAGTCAGTGGAAATTTCTTTAAAACTTAGAAGGAATAATTGCATGGCCACCTTGCAAATACATAATGTTCTTATCCCCCAACCGGACCACCATGAAGTGCCAGATCTTCCTTTGGACATGCCTGACTCTGTGACTACATTTGAATAGAGGGATATAGCATTAACTCAATTCTAAGAGCTTCACATCTTTGTGACTGTGGGATTTTGTAATGCAACTCAGTGAGCCAGATGCTATCCCCAGGGCATCTGTGTCTCTCAGCTAGGCTTTTAAAAAAGACCATATTAAGCCATTTAGTTCTGGAAGAAGAGAAACATTCACTAGAAGAATTTGGGGATCACTGAAGTTTAGGGGAGTTGTCATGACTCCTGTTTTCCCACGGGACTTGAGTGGGAGCACTCAAATTCACTACTTTGCATAGTAATAACATCAGTGAAACAAAATAGTAGAACATTTGTTGAACACTTAAAAAATATGCTACTATGTTTAATCCTTCTAACAGCTTTTTAGGTGAGTATTGAAGAATGTGCATTTGGGGAAACTGAGGCTTGCAGAGGTGAAGTTCATCATCCTGGGGAGTTAGAGATGGGATTGAATCCCAGGTAGGTGGACTCTAGAACTCCCAGCTTTCAGCCACTGTATTGTGTTACCTGCCAACAAGGGTGGTACAGGCTGCAGAAAGGTACAATAGAAAGTTTTGTGACAATTATTGCAAGTGACTGTGCTGAGATGTGACAGATAAGCTTCTGGCAGCCCTGCTGCCAAGATGGAATTGACATAGAAATTTGAGGGCAATCCTCTTCTCATCCCAGGCGCTTGTTTCTGCACTTGCCTGGGCCAGATATCTGAGGAAGGGAGGTTACTAAATACTAGTCTCGGGGAGCCAAAAAAAAAAAAAAATATATATATATATAGTATCCTCTTTTCTGGAGGAGTTTCTTATGGTTTCAGTGAGACCACTGTGGACTGGTGCCTTTAAGGGCCAGGCAAGTATCATCCCCAAGGGCACCTGACCAGGTAAGATGTCAGAGACCTCAGGGAGGCATGGGGCTTGTGTCCATTCAAGCCCTTCCTAGGGAGCAGCTGTTGACCAGATCTGCCAGATTTCTACCAGGTGGGCCCATCCAGTGCATATGCGTTTTCAAGAGAAGCATGAAATGCAGATTTATTTGGAGTGTGAAATCTCATTTTAAAATGTTTGGAAATAATTAAAATAGAAACAAACCTGTCAACCCAGGGTGTGGCCAAACCACGCATATTTCTGGAATGAATTCTTCCCAGTTGTGCCTTTTGTCAAAATTTGAGCCTTTTGTCAAATCTAAGTGCTTGGAAAATGTCAGTGGCTTTGTTTTGCCCCTCCTCCCCTTTTTGGTAAATTTTCTGTTAAATTTCTTACAAAGGTTGTTATAGTCATTTATTTTGAGTATACCTAGAGTTCAGATTCTGAATTTCTGCCTAATTTTCTCTTCCCCATTTTTCTACAATGTGAGCAAATACACAAAGTCAAGATGCAGGATGTGGTTTTCTCTTGTATTTCAAGAATGCCTAAGTGTAGAGAAATGGGTGACTTCATTTCTGGGGACACAGAGGTTCTCTTCCACGTGTCACAGATTTGAACTCTAAACCAGTCACAGGTTGTCTCTCCTGCCATTTGGTTGTTGCTATATTTGTCACTTAACATATAGAAAGTAGATCCGTTTCTGCAGGTTAGTATTTCAAGGTGCAGTTCTCAGAGCCCTTGTTTTCTTTTTTGCTCTTAAACGGGAAGTCATGCTGGATGAAATCAATGTACAGTCCTCTTGAGATGGGTTTCTCTCTTATCTACTGATGTACAATGATGGACAATCACACAGTCCTCTCTGGAATGTCTTTCAAGTTTTTGTTTTAAGTGGTTTAAAAAATGATATAAGCGATACACTAATATGTTCTAGTTGAAATGGCAATGCAGAAGCAAAATGTAATCTTTCCCATCTACAGCCATCCCCAGATATAACAACAATAGTTTAGAATGTCTCTTTTCCTTGGTTTTCTATGCATTTACACATGTAAGTAAATATACCTGTCCTTTTTTAATTAGACAAGCTGTATCATATTATATAAGTTGTTCTGAGACTTACTTTTATCCACTTAACTGCATATCATGGAGATATTAACATACTGGTATAATAGTTATCTCATTCTTTCTAACATTGCATAAAATATGGGAATATGTATATACCATTCTTATTTAACCATTTTAAAATTTTCAGTATTGCACACTGAAAGATTGAAGATCTTTTTCATAGGTGTTCATGCACACATGTGTAAATTTCTTGTAATTAAATTCCAAGAAATAAACCATTTTGTCAAAAGGGTATGCACATTTTAAATTTTGAGAAAGCAACTGCCAAATTGCCTTTTTAAAAGGTCCCCGTGAAATTTCTGTCTCCTAGTACCTCAAATTATGCAGCTGAACATCTCTAACCGAAGTATGCTCCACATTGTTACATCAATTTACTAATTCAGTTAGACTTCAGTTATATACAGTATACCAGGAAATGACTTTAGAAATAGACCATGTTCTTAAAATTCCTTGACAATACAATACTTAATCTAAAAGAATTTACCAGTTAAGGGACTAATATAAAAGTATAATAAAGAGATATATTGTAGAATCTGAGAGTTGAAAGTCTGTTTTCTGATCAGCTTGGGTAGCTGTGAAACTCTATACTTCTCTTAGTAGGGACATGTCTTTAATACTCTTGAATATGTAGCCATAGAAGTGCAGTCCTTCGCAGCCAACACAGAACAGAGGTTGATATTGAGCTGGCCAATTACGTTAATTTCATTGCTAAAAGTCCTGTCTAGTTGTGTTTGTAGCTCTAGATTTCCTAATAAAATCAGGTTTCAGTATCCATGCAATTTGTGGGTTCGGACAACTGAAGACTGAAAGTGTTCAAGTATAAAAGTGTTTTTACTGAACATATGTATACTTTTTTTCTTCTTATAAATTCTTCCCTAAACAATGCAGTATAACAACTATTTACATTGCATTTGCATTATGTTGGTTATTATAATTAATCTGGAAATGATTTAAACTATGCAGGAAGATGTGCATAGGTTACATAAAATACTACACTACTTTATCTAAATGAGTTGGGTATTTGTGGATTTTGATATCTGTTGGGGGTCTTGGAACCAAACCCCCGTGGATGCTGAGGAACAACTGTGTTTAATTATTGAAGAATCCCTTTTTATAGTTTCCTTAGAGAATTAGAAGATTAGAGATAATGCTATCTTATTGCGTTTCCTTTAATAGATACCTGAAATTAATTTTCATGATTTTTAGAAATGATTCATAGACAAAGGAATATGCAAATTTAAAGCTATCCTGTATTTTCATTTAGAGAGATATTTGGAAAAATGCAGAAAATCTAGGTCACCAATTTTGAATTTTTTCCAGAAGTGACAACTTTAATAACCACAATTCTTATCAATAATATAAAGTTAGTTATTGGCTACTTTTCAGAATTTTATGACATCAACTACAAGAATTTGATTCACCTGAAAGTATCACAATAGCAGGAATAATAAGTCTTGATGTGGATAAATGGCAGAAAAACCAAATCTTGTTTCTGTTTTCCAAAGACGGATTTTGTTCTTTCATCTGTTTTTCCAGATATCCATTTTTAAGACAAATTCTGGTTAGTTTGGCAATGACATTCAGATTCTGGTTGTGTGCCTTCTGCATGTTTATTTTTACAGCACACTGTGAATTGTAGAAATATGGTAGGATTCAGTCACATTTCCTTGGCATTGAAACTTTGCATAGTCAAGAAAGTCTGTGATAAATTTTGCTCATGAAAATGTTAAAGTGTTTCACAGTTTACAGACAATTGCTTTGATAATGTCTGTGAAAGCCCAAAGGAGGGCACCACCTGGTCACTCTTTAAACCTGTGTCCTTCAGGGCCCTGCTAAGGAATAATGGCACATATAAACCAAGTCCATAAAGGACTGCTTAAAAAAGAGACTCTTAAGAAGGTGTGGGCAGGTGTAGGGTCACAATCAGGACGAATACTAAAGAAGGATCTGGCAATGATAAGCAGCTATTACTTCTCCAAGGGAAGGGGCAAGAAGGACCATTGACAAGAGCTGTGTCCTTTTTTCGGGGGTCATAGTTAATCTGTAGATCCTTTCAGGGAGAGAGCAGGGGAATATGTATATCTATGTCACTTTCCTCCTGACTACCAAACTCTGGTAGGTACTTTCTACTAGTTGAACTCAAAGAAGCCTGAAGGGTGAGTGTGGAAGAGATTGACCAATGGATCTGCGGGGGGGGTGGGGGGGGGTGGGGGACAGATGGCAGACCCCACTCACTTGCCCTTCCAGAATAGAGGTGTGCATGGGTGAGAGTTCAGACCAGGATGGATAGCTTGTAGTCTGGTTTTGAGGACAAAAGAAAATAAAACTGCAGTTACAATGATTAAATTGAAAAAAGAAAACTGGGCATGTTCCACAGTGCCACATGGCTGGTATAAGTAGGATTTGCAGTTGGCCTTATAAGTGACATTCTTGGGAATTGCATAGGATGGGAAACTTTTTGTATTTATTTGATGAAATGGAAAAATGTAGGCTTAGAGATAGAAGAGATTCATAAAGTCTGTCAACATGGAGTTGGATACCTAAGATATAATTCCTTTGCTTTTAATATTTTATGAAAATATTTTATCTGAAATGTCAGGTACCTAGGGAAAGAGACTAGGAGGAAATTAAGGTTATTAACAGTAATTTTCCTTCAAAGAAGTCAATTTAACTAAATCATTAGCATCACTGAGTTGAAATGAACCAGCTGTATTTTCCATTTGTTTGGCAGGTCAGTAAGACTCTGACTTGGTCTTATCTATTCTCTCGTTTTCTTGGTCCTGTTGTTGGAGAAGGTGAAGGCTGTTCTGTTTGGGATACGTGCTTGTTAAGCAGTGACACTTGATTAGAATCATAAAATTATGCTGGAAAGAGTTCATCTTTTCTTACATCCAAATTTTATGGTGTAAGAAACTAAAGCACTATTAGCAGCTGCTGCTATGCAAGTTCCAGAGTTGGCGACTCTGGGGATGTCACATCACTATTCTAACCTGAAGGAATTGCATCAGATTAATTCATTCTTGCTGTTATTATTGTAGATCTCCAAAGTCCCTAATTCCTAAAAGAGCTTTCTTGCCCTTGCATGCAAAGTTATTTTCATATATTAGGGCAGAGCTTCATGAGAGCTTCTTCCACTATTCAGCCCTTGAAATGGTGTTCCCTGTAAACATCTACATAGCTCTTGATTCTGCTCATTCTAGACTTTTTCTATGAGAAAACTCATTCATTTCCACCTATTTGAGGGAGACTCCTCCATCTCTGACCTCTTTTCTGAGCTTCAGATAATATTCCTTAGTCTGCTACAGATTTTGACCCTGAAATCTTATGGGTGCTCCAATTCAGGGTGGCTAAAACAGGAATCCTTGACTTCACTACCCGTGTATGTCCAGGGATCCTAATCTTTGTAAAACAAGTCACCCATCTGTGGAGTCTACCCCATTACAATGTCTCATTTCTGTCTGCTCTTCTCTATTCCTGTTGCTACTGCCTGTTCATATCATTATTTGATGCCTTGATTGTTCTGTGAATGGTTCAGTCTGCCTCCCTGTCTCTCCGTCATTCATTCCATCATGTATTCCATTGGTTATTAAATGAACATCAGGAACTCTTAACAATGGTGGAGTTGGAGCTCTTTTCCTTGGGTTAACAGTTTCCTGGAGGAAACTGACATGTAAATAGCAACTTTACAAGTTGACATCTTTGCCTCTTGACTCCATTCCCCACAGTCAGCTAAAGTAATTTGTGCAAAATCAATCTTATAGCATTACCTCTGAAATATTCAACAGCACCTTATGGCTTTTAGAAAGAATTTGTTTCCCTAATTTGCCAAATGCAAATCCATGGCCTGAACCTTACAATGATTGGAAGTCTCAACTCCTTTATTAGCATTGCCTGTACTAAGCTTTATTAAAATTCAAGAACAACAAGGCTATGGCCACTGTTTCTTTGCTGACTTTGTACTCAATCCCATTCTTTAACTGAATCCTGTAGGCCTTTAAGAGCCTGCACAATTGCCATCTTCTCTGCAGAGCAGTCCTTGGTCAGCCACAATCCTGGTGCATGCCCCACTTTGTTCTTCTTGTTGAATGAACTGCAAGTCCTAGCTACAACAGGACCCTCTTGGGGAGTGGGAATATCTGGTGCATATTAGAGACCAAGTTAATGTCTCTTAGATGAATGAAAAAGTAAATGCTGTTATTGCTTATTCTGCAGGATGGGTAAATTAGAAAAGCAATGAGTGAGTAAGCAACAGAGATGTCATATTTAATAAAATGAAGCCATCTATAGACTCATTACAGAGGCAAAAATTTTCCGTGATTATTTATACTGGTGGCTGAAAAAGTGGCAGAACGATCAATTTGGAGAGGTGATCAGTCATTTGAAAACTCTATATTCCTTATTTCTGCTAACAGAAATCTCGATGTAGTAATATATTAATATACTACATCCAGAGAAGACATTTCCCTGAAGATAGTTTATCATTTATTCCTGTGGGCACATATTCACATTGTTTTTTTTTTCTATTTTGTAAGTTCAATTTTAATCAAGTTATGCTTATTTTTCTTACAGTGTGTAATAGCTTTGACTCAGAAAAATTTCTTTACTTCAAACTTGGCTGGATATTTAGGGGAGAAAAGAGTTTGTTTAGTCAGATTATTTTATTAAGTGGGACTCTTGATAATCTAAAATGCTTTGTGTTTATTTTTCTGGTAGCATTTTATTTTCAAAATGACCTGCAAACATACCAGTGCCAAATAGAGAAAACTATTAATGAATTGAGGGAGACTTTTTGCTGAATATTGGTTTTGAAAGAGCATCTTTCATAGTTTCAGAATGAGAAGGGAGCTTTTTATTTCTAATGGTTTGAATCTTGTGCAAAATGTGGCTTTAACAGTCGATCTCAGGCCCCCCTCCCCAGGCCTGCAGTGTCAATAATGTTTAAGAGGTTCCTTCATTACAAAGTGGAATTTTTTTTTTTTGTTTACTAAATTTATTTTAGCTTTTGTGTTTAAAAAATGCTGGCTGAGTATATTAATTATTAAATATATCATTGTTCAAGTTTCAATGGAGACAGCATTTAGGAGGATTCTAGTTTGGTTACTGCAGCTGCTCTGAAAATACTTCACAATAACATTTAGAAACACAGAGAATATTTCTTTTTTTATTTAGAGCCTTTTTAGACCTGTGAGGCCCTCTGAGAATCATAAGCCTGGCCTCATTCTGTCCATTTTTCATTCTCTTTGAAAGAATTTCAAAGTCACCGGTTAAAGTTCTTTTCCATCTGTCAGAAGTAACATACAGGGGATTTTTCATGCAGATACCAAAGAAAAAGGAAGAAATTCAAATGCTCAGATGATTTGAGTACTAATATCTATCCTCAAAGTTAGGACTCTGAGTGCCAGACTCTTCTGAACTGTTCAGTTGCATATTAATTTTTATTTTCTAAGTATGAATTTTATAAACATTGCAGACCACCAGGTCTTCCACAAAGATTGATAATCAGGAGGAATCCATTCCTTGATTCAAAGCAGGAGATGTCTTTTGAAAACCTTCTGGAAATGTTCCACTTTTTACTGAACTGAGGTGCTCCCAGCTTTGTTGGAGAGGTGAGAGCATTCATTATCTGTAAGGCATGCCTCATTTCTCAACAGGGTTCCCGGACTAGAATATTTCCAGAGAAATTCCTGCCCAAGAGGTGAGAGCAGCATTTTTCACTGCAGAAGGGACAGGATGGTAGGTACGCAGGACCTCCTGAACCACTGTGTCCTGCCTTCACACAAGGTGTGAGACCTCAGAATGCAAGTTTCAGACACATACCAGCACAAGTGACAGCTGGAGACGGCAGATGTCCCAGCCCCACTGTGGAATGGGAGACATGAAAAGCCGTGCTATGAAGTAATGGAGGCAGGAAGTTTTCTGATACTTTTTGAATATCTTTAAGGTAAATGTGTGATATTTTAGAAGGTTGAGATTTTCCAGGACCCAGCCCACCATCCATTGAGCTTCAGGCTTAGACAGCAAATACAGCCCATTTTTATTTTCTTAGCAATTCTCCAGATTAGACATGATTATCATCATTTGATATTAAGAAAACTGGTGATTAAAGCATTTTTTTCAAGGTCACATGGTTTATCAGTGAGTGGGTACAGATAAAACAAGGTTGACCTGAATTTACTCAGCTTCTTCTATATGGCTGTATGCGTACAGATGGAAGGCCATATGAGGACACCATGAGAAGGTGGCAGTCTTTGAAGCCAAGGAGAGAGGTCAAAGTAGAAACCAAGTCTGCTACACCTTCATCTGAAACTTCTAGCCTCCAAATCTGTGATTAAAATAAATTTTTTGTTGTATAAGCCACCTACTCTGTGGTATTTTGTTATGGCAGCCACCAAAAACTCATACAGTGGGGCTTTTTTTTTTTTTTTTTAAACATGCATTTGAAAGCAGTTCCATTAAAACAGTAACCAAAACAAATATTTTATAGTAGAAAATAATATAAATGATTTATTAGTTCTACATTTTTTAATGAATTTATAAATGCCGTCCCCATCGCACTCATGGTCTTATGCTCTGTTTACCTATTTAATATTCAGTGTCTCACCCAGGCACCCACACACACCCACACACACTAATTCACACATACACTCTGGGCTCCCTTGGGCTAAGCATGCCTATTTCAGTTTCTTGATCAGTGTAGCATATTATTTAACACAAAGTATGCACTTTATATTTGCCTATTGAATAAATTATTTCAAGGAATGTACCTGGCAATTTAGGAAAGCAGAATAAGACCAATAATAAATCATAAGTAAGAACATGTATTTTTATCATTTTATAATATTTTATAATATTAATTTTGGTATTTGAACCTGCATTCCTAATTTTGAAAGGTGATCTTTGTCTCAAGTTGGCTTAGTTGACACAGTACTTGCTTTCATTGAACTTTCGTAAGAGTTAATTTGTTCATAAGCAGAGATTGCATAAATCATGTGTTTCTTTTATTTCTTTGATTTATTTTTTTTCTATGTGAGTTTCATGTTCTTTAAGGAGTCTTAGAATGGAAACATTTCATGTTACATGAAATTAAATCTTGTTCTATAATTATGAACTTGAATCCTTGCTTAATTTATAATTCGATAAACAATATGTACTTGTTGGATTTCTCAGCTATCTACATAGGTACTGGAATGGTTTTCTAAAACAAAATAACAATGGTTCTGGCTCATCTTTCTTAACATCTTAACATTAATTCAGGAAATATTTTCATTTGTTTTCAATTAGCTGGTGCTTTCCTGTTGTATTTTTTTTTTTTTTTTTTTGGTCTGGAGAATAAATTATCATAAGAGTTTTCATTAAAACACAATATAGTTTTGTTTAATTTGGTCCCTACTGGGGCAAACCCCAACAGCACAATCGATATGCTATGAGTGAGTTGTTCTATTTATTAATTTCTATATAAACTAATGATTTAGGAATATTTTGTGGACTTGAGGTTATAAAATAGGGAACAGACCTTCTAAATACTATATTCAGTATGTTCTTGAATATGAAGATGAGATACAAAGACATCTTAAATACAAATCATCACATTGATACACTTTAAATAAAAAAGGAATATTTTTTCTCTTTCATAACATTATGGTTTGAGTGGACTTTTTAAAATTTATGGTGCTATTTTGTTACCTAAATCATGCAGCTATTTGTGTAGGTATTATATGCTTTGTTTTAAACACTCTATCTAAAATCTGACGTTTCTACAACAAGGAATGAGGTAATAAGAAGTCTAGTTATTCTTTATGTATGTGAACAAAATTTCAGTGATTCATGTCAGGTGGTATGGTCATTTGAATTTTATTTGAATGAATTAATTATGAGCCTAGTGGCATTTTCAAATAGCCATAGTTTTTTTTTTTAAATCAGTTTTAAGATCAGGTTTGTACAGTAGCTAGCACACAGTAGGCTCTTAAATATGTCCTAAAATTAATATGTAAGATGAGGACACTGGCCACATGCTGTTCTTCTACTTCTCTTCCTTATTTCATGTTTTTTTATGTCCTATTTTGGATTTGTATGCATTCTGCTGTTTCTAAAATTGGTACCTAAGCAATGCATTTTTTAACATTAATTATCAAGTTTTGTCTTACTCTTAAATTTCTTATGGTTATGTAAGGCAGCATAAATGGGCATTATCTACCTTGCTAACACCTACTTTCCTGGGTTGAAAATATATTGATCTTGTCTTTAACCTTGACATTTAGGATAATTGACTAGATTCTGAAAAGATAAAGCCTGATGGGATTGTACGTGTTTATTGCTATAACAGTCTCAATTACATAATAAAAATACTCCAGAAACTTATTAAGATCCTTAAACATTTTATACAAGGACTGGCTTCAGATATCACAGACTTACCCTTGGGAAATAGTTCACTGGCTGAAGAGATTTACAACATGCTGAAAGTCGGGCAGATAGTCTTGAAGATGCAATTCTGGTTATTGTAACCACAAAACAGAGGAATGACTGTTTTTCCCTTTGAATAAAATAAAGTTGTGTTTAAACTTTTTTATTTTTTTTTTTGAGGGATGTTTTAAAATGTGCTTATTGCATGACTCAGTTTGGCATATAAGAAGAAATGGGAATTAAATTATCATTGAAATTCCCCTGCTGCCACATTGCCCACATGATATTTCCACCCTATGAAGAGTGAGGCAAAGCAATCAGGACAACAAAATTCCATCATCTGAAACTCATTTATCCTGGATGAAAAAAGTTGTATTTTATAAAGAAGAGCTCATTTAGGAAAAAAAAATACTCTTTTAAAGTTCTTCTCAAGTACAGCATCAGTGCATTGGGAAAGAAACCAGTATTTTTGAGGTGTCTTGTAAAGTTCTGAACTCCATCAGGCACTCTCTTTCATGAGAAAGTTTACCAAAATGGATACTGTTTTGAGGGGTCCTAGCTTTGCCACTGAAAAGCTGAGTGACCTCGGGCTACGTGTTGATTTCCTTCTCTCTCTCTCTTTTTTTTTTTAAAACATCTGTCCTGTGAGCTACATAGCAGTTTCCTCATTCTATAGATAAGGAAACTGAAGCTTATTTAAGTCATTCATTCAAGGCCACATAACTAGCATGCTGCAGAGCTTATGGGGAGTTGGCCTCATCCCCTCTTTCCCATTCCCATGGGTTTCTTCTCCAAGACTTTTCTTGCCTAGATCCTGAGTTCATGATTTTGACCAAACAAAATGGTCACTTTCATGTTTTATGAGCTCAGATAAGGACCTTTGGGATATAAAAAAAAGGCTGTGTATGGAGAATGGAGGGAAGTGACTTGTAGCTGGCCACTGGCTTAGCAAGTCCTGTCTCTGTACCTTAGTTTCCTTACCTCTTAAGTGAAGGACTTAGGCTTGTGAAACTCTTACAGATTTTCCTTTTTATCACTGTAAAGTGTGTTCTTTTGTCTCTGGTAATACTCTCAGCTGAAGTCTATTTTGTCTTATTAGTAATAGAGCCAATTCCACTTTCTCCGGCTTATTGTTCCTGTTGTATAACTTTCCCATTCTTCTGAAACCCTGTTAGTGTGCTTTTTAAATATGTGTCTCTGTGAAGAGAGCATATAGTTGAGTTTTGCTGTTTTTGTAAGATGCACTTTGCTGTTTTGTTTGTGATTAAATGGAGTGTTTAGCCCTCTTACATTTAAAGTCATTGGGTATTTCTGGAGTTGAAGTTTATTTAGGTGTGTTAAATTTGCACTTTGATTTTTAAAAATATCTTCTCACTTTTCTTTCAGACTTAATGAAAAATATCTTATACAGGTTGAATACTCAGCATAGCTGGTTTGTTGAGTGGGTTACACTTAGTAAAATACAAGTATGAATTAGCTTTATTCTTCTCCCTCCTATATTTTGGTTAATATTTTTTGACAGATCCCAAAGCTTTTGAGTCATTTTAATGTATTGCAACTACCTAATTTTCAAATATTAGAAAAACGTAGGGGTTTGTAGATCAAAGCATCCATTCTCCCATCCAGTTCATGGCTTCTTGCCTTCTCAGACTTTGGGCCTGCCCCCCAGCTTTGTACTGTCCTCTCTGTAGAAGGGTCTACCCACTGTTTTTGGCTCCTCCCAAGTTGACAGTGGGCACAAGCACTTAGCTGGTGCTCTTCCTTTATGGCTATTACTTACCCTCCCCCACACCCCCATGTACATCCTGATGGATCTTTGGAGGTCCCCCTCCCTCCCTCTCTCTCTTTCTTTCTTTCTTGTCCATTGGTATTATGACATTATTTGATGTGGGCAGTGCCATCCCTGAGTGACAGCTCTTGTCTGCTCATGGTACATCACTGCGTCCTTCATACCCCTGTTCAGGCAGCCCACTTTGGTGGAGACCTTACAGGACCACTCCTAGGATATTCACTTGGTCCACAGGAAAACTCACATCTTGGTCCACAGGAAAACTCACATCTTAGCACCATCAGACTTTGAAGCCCAGCCTGTTTCTATTTTCCCAGAGGCTACATTGTCTTATTCTGTTAATGCAGGTGGCATCAGCCAGACATGGGGGCTCCAAGCTCACAAATGTCTCACAGGCTCTGAATTTCTGCTCTGAGATGAACATTCAGCCATAAACGGACTGTCAGCCTCCCTCATTGCATGTAGTCCCCATTTATGAGGGTTGTCTTGAGTACTTGGCTTGCAATGTAGAGAGGGTAGGAAAGGGGACCATTGGATTTCTTTGAAGAGTCATCTTCTGCAGTGCATGTTCTTCTCTTACATAGATTCTGGGTGTGACTTCTGGATTGGTTTGGCCAAGGTTAGCAAGTCATGTGGGTATATGAAAGTAATGTTTTCATCCATTTATCTGGAGTATTGAGAATTTAGCTGAAAATCTGAAACAGTTGGGGAGAGTTCCTGTTCTACTTCTCTTTAAGAGAATTTAGAGATTGTTATCTCAAAGCAAGATGTACAGGTTTGTGTTAAATCTTCAGCTACACTTACAGTTTGTGAAGCGCCACAGTCTATAATCTTCTCCCTTCATAGTAAAAAGAATACTAGGTATCAAATCAATGCTTAATGAACAAACTGTGGTGATTTCTGGATATCAGTGTCTGGGGAAGGTAAGGATGACCAATAATAATAAAATAAATGAAGTTTATCATCTGCAGCATTCTTTACTAATTTGGTTAAATAACTGGTCACTGAAGTGGAAGAAAAATAATTCAAAACTATTGTTAGCTCAGGCAAACTAGTTAGTCAGGTTGGTCAAAGTAGATAAAACCTGAAACTGGATTGACAGGCATCTCTGCTGGAAATTTCTGAACAGTGCATATAATAAATAATTTATATATTTTGTATATTTTATGTGACTGTATATGAATATATATGGGGCTATAATTATGCATGTCTATATGCTTATATAATGAATATGTATATGTACTTCTATATATACACATATATACATAAATACAAATTTTTATAGTCCCAATATAGCTGTCAGAGAGATGACATATATAATAAAATATATATAACAAGTACAGTTTAATAGTTGGCAAAGGATAAGTAGCATAGGTAAAGGAAAATAGTTTGGATGCAAAGCAGACATTCTTACTCTTTGAAGCAGGCATAGATGAATGTAAAGTGTTATGTTTTAGCTCGTTAGTTAGCTTATTATTATTATAAAATAATCTCAAAACATTTAATATGATTTTGTGCCACAATCTGGTACTATATGATGACAATGTGATAGGGAGTCATTTTAAGTTTATAAATTTAATTTTTGCTAGAATTAATAGTTAATAATACGTTTAAAATATATTAACATGCATCATTGTGTTTTTTGTGAATAAAAAGGAGATTACATATTAGTAGTATCTAAGATTTTAGAAATAACTTTGGGGGCTTATAAAAGTATTATATAATCATTCTAAAAATATTGGAGAATAACTGAAAAACACAAACAAGGCAAAAGTACCCTTAATCTAATTGTAATAGATAATCGTCTGTGAGCCAGAATAAGAAACAGCAAATTGCTTTTCGTTTATTGATACATTTTTTTTCCATGAGTGGTAAAAAATGTTGGTGTTTTCATGGCGGAACTTCCTTTGATCTATATTTAATAAACTCACTTTTTTTCTTTTAGAAACTAATAAGACTTCCTTTAATGTCTAGACGTGCATGTAGGAAGCTGTACCAAGATTGTGTCCAATATAATCAAAAAAACTGCTAAATGTAACTCCTTAAACTTTATTTGTAGTCTAGATTTTTGTATAATTTTTTGAGCCTTAGTCAGTTGTTAAGAGTTAACTTCATGATGCACCTAAAGAAATAAGGGAAGTTATCTGGTGCGTAAGAAAGAGTTATTTTAACACTTAAACCTGTTTTTCATTCTATCCCTGGAATTGGTTGTGGCAGTTAATTTAACGTGAACCTCAATATTTCATTTTGTAAATGGGGCAGTATCTTTGTGATGGTGGGGTCAACTGCAAAGGGGACTGTAAATGCTTTTGGCCTATTTTTCAGGTTATCCTTTAAGCAAGGTAAGCATTCATAAAGAAGTCCTAATTTGCTAGTAAGCTTGGCGTTTTTAATCAGAGATTTTAAAAGATGACGTTAAATGCAGAGTTTCCTGTATTATCAGATATTGCCTTTATGAAAGTAACTGCCTTCTCTTTCTTTAGTTGTGAAGCCTGTCTTTTAAAATCATTGGCCTTTGGTGAAGATTAAACACGTTGAAAAATAATTTATAGAAGAAAATTCACGAGTGCTGTAGTGTTACTTAATTGAAAATAATGTGTGTATGTGTAACACACTTCAAGTTTTTATTTATTAAATGGTATTTGATAGCTATTGTGATAGAAATTATGATTTGCAAAATACTGTGGGTTTCTGCAGAATTGCTGGATAGTTTAACTTGAAATGGCAGAGTAAAGAAGCTCATTTTGGGCTAATACTTTCTCATCTATGCACGTACATCATAGACGGTGCACATATTGTGTGAAAATAATTACCAAATGTTTCGGGGGTGGTGAGTCTGCTTCTCTTCCCCGAGAATTGATGAAAGTTGTTAAATTAGGTTTCTCTGGAGTCATAACAGTTTATTTCACTAAGATGTTTACTGGATAAATATTTTCACTAAGGTTTTCATCAACTTCAGAGAGGTATTATTTATTCAATGAAAAGTGTTAGGAATCTATTGCAATATGTGTTCAATTTCTTTTCTTTCTCCAGGAGATTTCTGTCCTCCGCACTTTGGTTAAAATGAGTACTCATCTGGATAAAATAAATACATATTTTAAAGTGCTTCAATTGATTTGATGTATGCATAGAATTAGTGGATTTTATTTGTGATCCCACTCAGGGACTAGTGGCTCCAGTGTCTTGGTGCTACATGTTGTCTAAACATGACAGAATTGCAGTGTTTGTATGTACCATACATGGAGAAGAGGCTGTATTAGTCAGTTTTTCATCACTGTGACAAAATACATGAGATGAGGAATCTCCATACTGCTTTCTGGAGATTCCCTTGGAATGAAACACCATTTGACCCAGCTATCCCACTTCTCCTTCTGTACCCATAGAAATTAAAATCAGCATACTATGTTAACGCAGCCACATGTTTATAGCAGCTCAATTCACAATAGCTAAACTGTGGAAACAACCTAGATACCCTTCAATTGATGAATGGATAAAGAAACTATAGTATATATACAGAATGGACTATTACACAACATTAAAAGAGAATAAAATTATGGCATTTGCAGGTAAATGGATGGAGTTGGAGAATATCATGCTAAGTGAAGTAACCCAATCCAAAAAAACTAAAGGCCGAATGTTCTCTCTGATAAGTGAATGCTGATCCTTAATAGTGGGTGACATGGGAAAAATGGAGGAAATGTTGATGGGGCGAAGGGGAAGAAGGGTGCAGAGGGGAATGGGGGCAGGAAAGATGGTGGAATGAGATGGACATCATTACCCTAGGTACATGTATGACTGCACATATGGTGTGACGCTACATCATGTACAACCAGAGAAATTAAAAGATATGCTACAGTTGTGTACAATGAATCAAAATTCATTTGGCTGTCATATATACCTAATAAAAATAAATAAATTATTATTATTTTTACAAAAAGAAATACATTAAAAAAACAACAACACCTGAGATAATCAATAAAAAGTGGAAAGGTTTGTTTTGGCAGGTATTTTCATGTTCAGCCATGTTCATTTTGGACCTGTGGTGAGGCAGCATTTTATGGTGGGAGTTCAGGGCAAGGAACACTGTTCTTATAGCCAGAAGAGTGATAGAAAGTGAGAGAGTGATAGAAAGAGATCAAGTGAGCTTGGGGGGCGGGGAGAGATAGGTAGGTAGGTAGATAGATAGATAGATAGATAGATAGATATGAGTGTGTGTATGTGTGAGAAAAGAGAATGCACATGTTGGAAACCAAGCCTTCAACACCTGGACTTCTGTGGGATATTTAAGATTCAAACTATAGCAAGGGCTACCTGCTTTCTGCGAGATATATTGAAGCCATAGACTGAGGTTTGTTTTCATTATTTCTAGGTCATACAGTACACAGTGGCTTTTTAAAAAACATGCCTTAGGGATGTAGAACCTTTGTAATGCCTTATAGCTGTAAAGAAAAATCACCGATTGGGCATGAAGCTAAAAGGGAACTTTGACCTGAGTGTGCTTTTAAGGCCATACCCATAAGTTTCTTGTGAATGTTCTTTTAGTTACTGTCTTCATGCAGTTTATAAGTAATATTTTAATGAAGACCAAAGTGAGGTAGTAACGTGATACAGCAAAAAAGCAACAGCTGACCTTCCTGGGTTTGAATATCAGGACTGTCTTTTACTAGAAGTGTGACCTTATGTGATCTCCTTTGGTCCCTTTGAATTTGTCCTCGTCTACAGGGGAGACACTAGGGACTGACTGGAGATCTGTGAAGAATAAATGGAATACTGAGTGTAAAGTGCCAAACACATTGCCTCATTTATAATAGCTGCTTCTTAAGTGTAGTTCTCTTCTTTCTGTAGGCATTTAACGATTACATGTGTCATGCTGGTTCAGTTGAACTACTCATGCAGCTCATTATTATATTTCTGGAAATGATGCTCACAGTGTTTTTTTTTTTTTAAAGGATTGCATACTTTTCTTGAAGACTCTTGGAACCAACTAATGTATAGGTTGTTTTGCTCATTCACATTTTTTTTCCAGCATTTTTCAATACCTCTGTGCCAGCTTTGTGAACTCTAGAAGTTTATGTTGTATTAAGACAGATCAACAGATAAGAGAAAAATTATGGTGGTATTTTAAGTTCCACAGAAGTTACATCTCTTAGGACCCGTAGAAGCAGAGTAGCAGCATTTGAATCAGGGTATTTCTTAAACTCTCAAAGGGTGTTTATTTCTGTTGTGGTTTTTGTTTCTTGGTGATGTTTAATTTCTGATGTTATCTAGCTATGACTGTAAATATTTACTTTTCTTTATACTCACACACACAGAGGTTTTTATATATATACAAATTTTGAAGACTATTTTAAATCAGAAGATTCTCCATTTCTTTGGTCACTGGAAAAGGATTGAGGTTTTTGGGGTCATTATTCACTCCTGCATCCTTAGTATGAGAGGGTAGGAATCCACAGTGGGGTGTGGCGTAACCTGGAGGATGATATGACCTGTTGTTCTTGAGGGGTTTCTAGTAGCTGTTCTCCTTGAAACTCCTTGGTCCTTTAGTGTGAGACCTGCTCTTCTGACAGGTGGAAACTGTGGAAGAGGTCAGGGGTGATGATATAATGGTGTTATGAGTTGTATGGAGCGTCACAGTTAAAATAGAAGCCACTTCTGAGAATACAGAAAAGGTTAGGTAAATCATTCCTGATATTTGTTAGAATTTTTTTTTTTTTTTTTTACTGTAAATGATAGAAAACAGCAAACTAAACTCATAGACATTTGTCACACCTAACACGAAATGTGGTTCTGTCATACCTAACATGAAATGTGGGCTTCGAACTTTAAGATTGGGGTGGATATAGCATTTCAGCAATGCCATCAGAGAACCAGATCAATTAATCCTTCCTCCTTCCCTCCCTTCTTCTTTCCTTTCTTCCTTCCTTCCATCCTTCCTCTTACTGCATGGCTTTGGTCCTCATGGTTTTGAGATGGCTCTGAATCTCCAAGGGAAAAGGGAAAGGGACTCATTCATATCAGGAGAACACCCTTTCCCAAAACCCTCTTTCACATCTCATTGGTCAAAACTGTCTCATATGGCTACATCGACTGCAAAGGGGGTCTAGAAAACATCATTTTAGCTTGGTTATTACCTCCCAGAAGATCAAGGTTATGAAGATTAGATAAATAGTCATGATGTCATACCTGGAAATTTTATTTTTGTCACCTCTAGTGGATTTACTCTGAGATTTTATAATTTGGTGAATATTACTTGCTACTTCATTTATTTATTTATTTGACAGATATTTATTAAATGTATAAGGCCTTGTAATACATCACTTCCACCTTTAACTAGATCTTAAACTATGGCTGCATGAATGAAAATTATCCAAGTATGGATGTGAACTAATAGAAGTGTCTCTTAGCTCATGTAGTAAATCTATGGAACTGTGACTTCCAAATTGAAAACAACTGATTTTTGTTTAGCTAACCTCTGCCATGAAACTCGTTTGTAATTATTACCCACACCCTCCCTTCTCTGACCCTGGATCCTTTCATAGATAAGGTTGGAAGCCTGCCTGATAAAGCCAAGTTACTCTGATTTTCCCATAATACTCCCTTTTCCAGCTTTTATATGCTTACCCACATTTCCGTTTCAGAATTTGGCATTGTTTCTTTATTGGAAAGGAGACAGATTACTTTAGGCCAACAAGTCTTTGAAAAAGAAAACAGAAAAACTACAACTAACTCTTTTCTTAATCATCATATCCCATGTGAGGATTCAATGCTAGGTCTTGAGCATGCTCTGTTCAGAGGGAAACCTAGGTTTGTTCTTGTACCTGGTTCATCTTTGAGGCAGGCTTGGCACAGCTGTATGCACAGTCTTTTCCCAAAGCATGATATAAATCCTGCCTTTTATTATGTCCAGGGTCAGGTTTCCCACACTGGTGTCTGGCAAGGTCAGTAAGTCAAATTCTAAGGCCATGAGGATGATTTTACTTGGTGTGTGACTTTCCCCTGCTTGTTGTGAAAGATGAGATCTAGTCTCATGTGACCCCTTCTTGCCTCTTGCAAATTTTAGGCAGAATGAGTGGTGTAGTCCATGGGGTGCCCATCGTTTGGTTATTTCTCAGTTCACTTGTGTAGCATGAGCAAGTTGCAGATATGGTGGCTTTATGTTTGTGATGTCAAAGCTTGCATCGATAAAGGATCTTTTTAATTTTTAAATCGTTTCTGCTCTGATCTCTTGTTTACAAAGATTTCTATTCACGAAATAGATAACATTGATAATACTTATAAATCATCCATTTTTCCACTTATATTAATCAAAGGCGTATAATTAATTATCAGCAATTTCTCACAAATATGAGATAACCAGTGTTTCTATGTTGATATCATTTAATTCAAATCAGAGATGCTCTAAACAATAAAAAAGAAGCTTTATGACAAGTAAACATATGCTTGTTTATTTTGCTTTTGAAATATTGGAATAAAGCTTCAAAACCATTGTTGTAATGTTCATAAAACCATAACAATTAGCTGTTAATTTTTCCTAATGTGATATTTGAATTTTAAATTTTTTGCTTGGAGTACTCCCTAGTTTGTTCCATTTTTTTGAAAGGTGTTTGAAAACAATTGTGGTATTTATGATCTGGGCTTTCTATATTTTCACCCAGAGTCTTTATTGGATGGTCATTTTTAAAACTTTTTATTATGGAAAAATTTAAATATACATAAAAGTGGAGTGAATATTACAATGAAATTTCATGTATCTATTATTAAACAACAACAAATTCATGGCCACTTTTGTTTCACCTATTATTCCTCACTAGTAGCCATCCCATCTGGACGGTTTAGAAGCAAATCCTAGATATCATATTATTTTCTGTTGAGCCATTTTGAACTAGAGGTCTATAAGTGGCCCCAACTCAGTTGTTTCAATACCTTAACATATGATTTAGCTTAGCGGGCTCGCAGTAACCTATATTTCCATGTTGATCATCCATCTATGTTGCCTTTCCTTTGTTAGCAGAGGCTACCTGAAACTGTAATTTCAGAGAATAGAATAGATGAGCTGTTACCCTAACTATGTTATATTATATTGGCATTGAGCCGACCAAAGTAATGTTGACTGGCATCCAAAGTGGTGAAAAGCAGGAGAGCAAAGACCCAGATGCTGGCTTCAGAACAATACAATGTGCAGAATTGGTGTTGTTTTGAAGGACAGAGGTTCTGGACCTACCTATGACCAAGACGTTCAGATGTCCAACTTGTCTGTATGAACTTGGAAATGAGTACAAAATTCATACTCCTTTCAGTCAGATGTTGTGGGAATTTCTTATGTAAAGTTTAAAAAGGATTTTTATTGTTTGAAAAACAGGTTGCAACTGAAGCAAGCATAAGCTCATATAGGAGTCCTTATCTGATTGAATATGGGGGAAGTTCCTCTGGAGTGTGGTCTCCTGGGATTGATGCTCTGGGAGTCATTTCCAGTCCTTTGGAGCTTTTGGGGAGGGTGTCAGAATCTCAGATATTGTATTTGACTCCATACATCATTGCTCCCCTGGGAAATTAAATTGCATATGAAACCTAAGTGTCAGGTTCAGGGTCAGAGTTATAGTATTAGATGACTAACTTATGTTAAACTAAATCATTTACTTCCTAATTTGGATTTGAATGTTTAAAGATAATACATTAAAATAATCTACACCAACAAGTAATTTTGAACAAAAAAGTCATGATAAGTGTTGGTAACAGGAAATTTGTACATAGTTCATTACAAATGTGAAATAAAATCAGATGTGTCCTATTTTGATTTAGTTTCCTTTATGTTTATTTCTTGATCCAGAAGTCTTAAATAAGAAAAATGGAGCCCATAAATATGGCTCACTGGCTTAGATAATAAAAACTTCAGCAGAAGGAGGTAGCAGCTTATAGTTCTCTTACCTTCTGATCTACACAGCAGTACAGTTGCTTTGTCTCATCTTCCCACAGAAAAGTAGAAACAGAGAATTTTATACATTTGCTTCTTCATTTAAATTGAACAAAATGTTTGAACATATGTCACTGGGGTAGATTTGAAGTAAATGCTTTAATTCTAATTTTGGAAGAATTTCCATTTATTTTTTGCCTGTTTTCCATTTGATTTTGTATGTTTATCCATTTGATTTTTAGAAATCAAATCATTAAAGCCAAAGTCTTTAAAGTGTTTCATTTAGATAGGAATGGAGCAATATTTTAAGTCTAATTTAAAGGTTTTCCATTGTTTTAACATTGTAAATGAAGCCACAATGAGATTAGAATAGGTCTTAAAAATGAACCTTTGCTTCCTCTTGTAACTAGTGGATAGTCTTTCTTTTATTTTTTTTTCCCTACAGGAAAAGATGGTTTCTCTGTGATATGGGATCCTGAAATGTGATCTTTCTTGAAAAGGTAGGCAAAAAGCTTTTAAAAATTAACCTATGACTTTAAAGCAAATATATTATCTTGACTAAATTATACCAAGAACATTTAGTTGAGAAGCAATTTATATGCTCTTAACATGTGTCATTATGGATTGAATTAAAAACTCGGGTTTTTAAATTCAGAATTTGAATTTGCCAGGCTTTGAAAAGGCTGTTTAGGACAGTTTTGAGAGAGTAGTGGATACCTACAGTGCTTGGGATATGAAATGAATGAGCACCTTACAGTAGGTGCAATTTTTTATTGGAAAGATTCATTTCATCCCATCTTGATGAAATGTTTCTCTATTCAGTGGGTGACATCTTCCTAGGAAGCCCAGAATTTGGAAGTATAAAATGGTCTTTGGCCAGTAAAAATCATCATCTTTCCTATTTTTTTTCCTATGGGATTTCTTTTGCAGAGCATGGGTTGTACTTTTCTTGTTACTTTATCAAGGTTGTGGGTATGACAAGGTTGTGGGTATACCTGGGTGTATTGTTTTTTTTTGTAATCTGTCTGTAGCATCTCCAAGAGGTTTCTAAATGTCATAGGTTTAGCTCCTATTAGCCTTGCTGTTGCATTTGTTTTTATTGATACTCTGTAGTGTGGATGACATCTGCCAGCTGCCCTGTCTGTAAGGTGCATTTGCAAGTACCCTTGGAGTACCCATGGAGATGGAGAGCCCTAGACACAAGACTTGGGTATGTCCTGTGAGACTCTCACCCCAAATCATAGGACCTCTCAGAGTTTGGGGATTTTCAAAATCATAGTGGCAATGACTGAGCTTGCATCATTATCTTTTAACGTTAGTCTGTAATTTTCTCTTAGGTTATAAGATTTTAGCTGTTAGATCTTTCTGGGAAGAGATGTTGTGATGTGGAATCGTGCCTCCCACATTTATTTATAATAAACATTTGCAATGCTGGTGGGGTCTTTTCTTATTTTTCTCTCCTGTTCACTAAAGTGACCTCTCACCTCCAACTTTGAGTTGCTGGTGCAGGTCAAGGCCATCTAAACCCTGGGCATGGCTCACTTCCCTCTGACAGGTCCAGGTCCTCAAGTAGTTGCTCATATTTTATTTATAAATTGACCCACCCAAATCTAGGTATCAAAAAGTGAAAGACAAACTAGACCATTGGAGATCTAGTGTGCAGAATGCTCATGCACTCCAATCTCTGAATTGGAAAAAGAGGGGTTGAAGCTGAGTTGAAACATTTAGCCTGTATAGAAAAGATAAATTGAAAGACTAGAGTAAACTCAGCATTTGGGTAGAAACACTATAAGAGTATGTTACAAGATTATATTGGTAGAGACACCAAAAGGGAAGATTATCTCTAATTTGCTTCAAAATGGGATTTCAAAAGTCTGCTACATGAAGATCCCTTACAGTGAAATAACTAAAAAATGTTATCAGTAAAGGTTTGCTTTTTTCCTCAAATTATTTCTTCAGATTTTGGTTTCACAGATGACACACAGAGAAGTATGAATTAATCACAAACAGAGAGTAAAATGATGATCAGAAATAAGCTGATAAGCATGATATAAACATTGAGTTCATTTATTTCTCATTTTACCCAAGTCAGCTGCTGTTCCTTCTTGTATCCATTAATACCTAAACTTTTCTACCTTTGGAAGGGATATTAGGATTGGCTTCTGTGCTGGTCTCGACTGTAGGCAGCACTGTGAGTCTAGTAAGTCAGTCCCATTCAGATAGTGGAGAACTAGAGGCCTGTATTTACCATTAGGCAGTTTAACTGCATTCACTATGAGTCCCACTTTAGCTAGATGGGGTGAGGTCACAACTTGCCCCCTTCAGACCCTTAGGAATTCTGACATGAGGTTTAGAAACATAGTTACAGTGTCTTGCTTAGGAATCATCCCTATTTATAGCATTTGACAGACAGACATCTGGACTTCTGGGCCCAGCACTCTCTCTTAATTTCCTTTTAGCCAAGACAGCTAACAATAACCACAGTATATTTTGCTTTTTCCTTACTAGCTTGACTTTCCTTAGTATCAAATTGACCAGTTCTCCAGGAGTTAGATCCATTTCTCAATTCCATGGGTACATTTTCCCTCTGGTAACCCATCACAGCACAACTGTTGATCCATGCTAAGGGGAATCTTATGGCCACCCAGGAATCAAAGGTTCCTCATTCCCTACTCTTTCATTCTTTCTCTTCCCAAACCACATGTTTCAATTTCAGCAAATCCCACTTCAGTGACACCAAATGTGTTTGTCAGGGAAAATAAAGTATAGGTGATTGAGTTACCGGGGGCAATGGAGGAACATTCTTCTAAAACAATTTTATAAACAGTCCAGTTCTTATACACTGGATTGGTTAGATGTAGGCTTCAAACAAGTAGCCATAAGTGGTCATTTAAACTTAACTTGAATTTCCTGGACTGGGAGTGTAGCTTAGTGGTAGAGCACTTGTTTAGCATTTACAAAGTCCTGGGTTCATCTATAGCACTGCAAAAAAAAAAAAAAATCTTGAATTTGGGGGGATCCATCATTGTGGGTAGCTGACTGGGTGAGAATGCTCTGTTCCCCTTTACTTTCCAAACAGAAATGCACACTTTTGTATTTTTCCTAACCTCTACTAGTGGGTGGGAGCACTAATGGGACCTCACGGTTGCTAAACTGGGATGGTGATGTGATGATTCAGAGAGGCAGATGGTGATTTAAAATTCTGTCCCTTGCTGGCACAGGCTCAGTCAGCATGGAGGTGTCAGAGCCAGTGGTGGTGACCTGAGCCAACAGTGTAGTAGATGTCACAGTCAACTGTTAAGAACCAGAGGAAAGGTCTAAGAAAACAGCTCTCCTTGTGTGTGTAAGGAGCCCAGTCTTGCTTTCCTTATTCCCACCCACATGCCCTTCTACATAATTTTAAAGCACATTAAGAGAAACCCCACGTCAGTGATTCCTTAAATCGATTCTTGCACAAGTAAGATAGCCTGATCTTCTTTTATGGGAAGGAATATTTTTTTTAATGAAAAAGTGCATCTAACAGAAGTTCAGACAACCTACTCTGGTTTTGGTAGAGAGTCTTTCTTTTCCTTTGACTGAAGTAGTGTTTACACTTCTGTTTATACTCTCAGAGTATATACTCAGAAAATCTCAGATTGACACTCTCAGAATCTCATCAAAACTGTTGTCTGTGAACAATTGCTGTATTTCCGATTCCTACCAGCTAGGTTGATCTGCCTGTTTTATTTGTTTTCTAGAACAAATAGACTCACACATGGTTTTACGTTGTGTTTTGAGTTCTCATGCATATTGTCTGTTCTTCCTGTGTACTGATTCCTCACTTTGGTGCACACAGCAGCTGTGTGACCGTCTGTGAGGAAGTGCCACAGCTTCCTCCATGGAATGCCACAGGTGGTGTGTCAGGGGATTCTTCTCTTCCCAAGTGTTATTTTGGCATGGGTAGGCTGCCCATCTTTGAGGTGGAATCTCTTATGATTTGTTTCTTCACATTCCATGTTAGTGTTTGGAAGTGGGACCATCACCCCAGGGACAGATTGCCAGCTGTCCCATCATAGATTGTGCTCAGCCTTCTATAGAAATAAGTTATTATTTTGCATAGCTATCCAACTGCAGAGACTGGCAAAGCAGCCTCCAGTTGTATCTAGGTGAGTCACTTGGTTTCTTTGCATCAGTGGGATGTGGGCAGAATAATGTGTGTTAAATCCAGGACAAGGCTTCTAAATACTCCTACTTCCTTTTTTTTCTCAGGTTGGATGCAGTCATAGTCGCTTCCTTGTTTTTTCTCATGCTCACTTCTGCTGGAGGTATATGTATTTGCTTCTCGTTTGGCAAAAAAACAATGCACTCTGAGGCTGTAGTGATGAAGGGAAACAGGACCAAGGGGACTCATCACCTTGTCATCTTCACCAACTTAGAACAACACACTGTCTCTGAATAGAAACTTTTTGTGGGTGTGTGATGTTGGAGGTATAACTTAGGGACTTGCACATGGTAGGCAAGCATCATAACATGGAGCCACACCCCTACTCCCTGAGCAGATGATCTTTAAGGGTCATACGTATAGTCTTTCTCAGTAACAACTCTATACAATGGAAGGTGGAGTACAAATTATATGAGCAAGACAAAGAGACAAACTCTTGCATTCACTTTTCATATATTTTCAGACCTGTTTGTTACAGAAACTGACATTACATGTAGACCCTTTCATTTAGCCATGTTAATTATAACACTTTTTCTTAGTTACTCGATGACATTTTTCCATTTTTTAATTGCCCATGATCTGGAACCTTCTTGCAATGATCGGTAACATGGCTTGCATATTCTCTGCCTCAGTTCTTTTCATCCTAAAATTGCCTCATGTTTTCACCGTGCCTCCTTTTCCTAAAGCATATCTCAGTATATTCCATAATGCATTGTTTTTTTTTCTTTTTTTTTTTTTACCAAACAAGAAGCAAGTTAATCTTGCATTTAGAAATGAACCATTTATTAGTTGACTCTAATCCTTCTGTAGCATACCCTGTGCTTCAGCTCTACTTTGGGCTCCTTTGGTCATATTTTTCTCTCTTTTCCTCTCTTTTTAGACTATTAGATACTGCATAGGAGTTTATAGACCTCACAGTATCTATCAAACACTATTTTATATATATAAATAAATAAATACATATATGTATATATTTATACATACATACTTTTTATGCTGTACTAGATTATTGGAGGGCATCCATATTTTAATATAATATTAACCTTTGCTGATATCTTGGGATACATGTAACAGGTGCTTGAATGAAGATATGAATAGAATTAACAGAATATGTTTAGATTCATCTGGAAAGACATTAGAAGCATTATGGTTGTTGAATAAGGTTGTGGTTCATGCAAACAAATAAGTAAAAATTGATTAATGATTTAGCCACTAATATAAAGCTAGAAAATATTCTTATGAAGAGGTTTCACTTAAAATAACAGCACAATACAACAGTACAAAACATAGCAGTAATTTACCTAGAAATATATAGGAACAAAATAAGGGAAACTATAGAACTTAATTATAGGTGATAAAATAAATTTTAAATCAAGGGAGAGAGATCCCTCATTCTTGAACAGTCAGATTCAGTACAGTAATACAAAGACATCAGTTTTATTCTGATAGTATTTTTACCATCTTGTGGTGGAGAGATCTCTAAGTAGCTTAATACAACTCTTAATCAATGCTGGGTAATTTAACAAAGTGATTTGGAACTTGATTCGAAGAATGAACTTATCAACTTTCCCAGAATTATGGGAAATATTTATCAGGGCCACTGTTATATAAGATAATTATAATTGAATGGTGGTATTTATACAGGTTACATAAATGTAATCTATTTTTAGGCATGCATGTATGCTAATTTAGTATGTAATAAGGTTGATATTTCAGATGGGTGGGAAACAGATGAATTATTCAAAAAAATGTGTCAGGACTCCCATTTTTACCCCAAATACAGATTGCAGAATCACATCGGTTACACATCCACATTTTTACATAATGCCATATTAGTAACTGTTGTATTCTACTACCTTTCCATGGGAGTTCATAACCCACTTGAATCTAATGTATGAAATATGATATGTCAAGAGCTTTGTAATGTTTTGAACAACCAATAAAAAAAAAATGTGTCAGGACACCTGTCTAGTCATCTGGAAAAATAAAACAAGATTTGTACCATGCCACTCATGTAAAAATAACTCTAGGGGTCAAAGTTGTAAGTATAATAATATAAACTATTAATATGAGTGAAAATATACATGCATAGATACTTTTATAATCTTGTGGTATTGGAGGGAAAGCATCTCCAAGGAGAAACCGTGAAGGAAAGGGAAAAGAAATGTGACTACATACAATATTTTAATCTTTATTTTCATTAAAAAAATTTGGTATAGAGGGAAACCATTTCAACCTGTTTGAGAGATACATAGTCTTCTAGGAAAATATTTGTAACCTGTATGATCAAACAAAGATGATCAACTTAGACATTCCAAAGATTCAAAGAGCTTTTAAAATAAACCATTACAATATTATTCATGAGATGAACATCTTAATGGAGTTGTGGGAAAACAAACAGGCAATTCATAAGATAATGAACATGGGGTGAGCCACATATGAGAAGATGGTCAAACCTGAGAGGCAATTTAAAGTGCAAATTAAACCAATAAGGATATGTCCTTGCTTAGTAATTGACACCATATATTTAATAAAAATAAATAAATAAAAGATTCTGCACCTAGTAATTGTTGGTGTGGGTAAGCAAATAATAGCATTTTTTTTTTCTAACTGTGGTGAAGGGTCACTTATCCTGGTCTAATTTTGGTGTATATGTTTTTAAAAATATTGTAAAAGTAGACCAGAAAAAGAAAAGGAGAAATATACACAATTATATATATATATATATATATATATATATATATATATATATATATATAAATGTATTTATATGTATATGTACATTCACAAACATATAAAATGTTTATCAGATATTAAAATTACCCTGACATATTGCCATAAATATTTCTCAGTGTTATCTTAATTTCTGCACCTTTCTTATTATGGACCAGTAATGAACAATTTGCAATCTGCTTTATTCTGTGGAGCACTCTTTGAGTAGCACTGCTCTATGTGCTCATAGGAGCAGACGTTGGTACAGAATTTCTGAAGGGAAGATCGGCAGTCTATAAAATTTTAAATGTGCAAACACTTATTTTTCTAGGAACTTACTGTAGGATTATATTCAGGTATTTGTAGAGATTTCTTTATAGCACTTTTGAAGATAGTGAAAAAGATGGAACTCAAATTTATCTTATGGTAAGGTAATGATTATGTAGTTTTGTATGTTAGAGTCAGTCTGTGGAGTATTATGTAGTCACTACAAATAGTAAATGCATATTTTAAAATTATATACAATTTCAAAGATACACAAAAGTAGAAATAGGGTAAAGAATCCTTGCACAAAATTAGACCAACTTCAACTATTATCCACTCATGGCCAATTTTGTCCCTGTGCCATTGTGTGTTTATTTGTGTGGAAAATATGATCAGGATCTTTTGTAAGTAGAAGAAGAACAAGTTATAGAGGAGCATTTATTTACTCATCCAATAATTGTGGACTGTCCTCCAGCCTCTTTGTTTTAGTAACTGAGCTTCAGAAGTGAAAAAAAAAAAAATCAGCTTGATGTGACGTTCTAGTTTGGATGAGAGAACACTAAAACAGTCAAAATTATAGTATGTATTTACTGATAATTATTTCAGAGAAAAAAGGGACTGGGGGACTAGGGCATGTTATAGTTTTAGAAAGGATGGACAGGGAAGGCTTCTATGAGAAGGTGGCCTTTGATTCAGGTTCTGAGTGGCTAAGGTCATCTGGGTGAGACCACCCAGGCTCTCGGGGGTCAGGAAAGGCAAATGCGAATACCCCAAGCAGAAGTAAAGCATGAAGAAGAATAAGGAAGCTCGTGTGACTGCATCAAGCCAGGGGTAGAGCCTTGGGAGATGGGGCAGAAGTGGGGGTCAGATAATAGCGGGCCTTGTGGACCTCTGCGAAGACTTGAGCTCCTAATCTGAGTGAAGTGGGGAACCACTGCAGTAGTTAAGCCCAATAGTATATGATGTTGCTTATAATCGAGAAGACTCACTGGCTGCTAAGTTCAGAGTAGATGCTAAGGGGCCAAGTCTAGATGTAAGAGAGTTAGATGGGAGGTTGTCATGACGGCCAGAGAAGCCATGGTGCTGTGGATTTCTACACAACTGTGAGGGCTGAAAGTGATTTGAAGGGGTTGGAGATTCAGTCTGTTTTGTAGATAGAACCCATAGGATTTACCGTGAATTCCAGGTAAGGTATGAGAAGGGTGGGGAGAGGGAGTCCAGTGTTTAGGGAGTTGCTGTTTATTAAAACATGGAGGATTGCATTACAACAGGTTTGGATGGGAAAGCTCAGGAGTTGGTTTTGGATCTCTAAGATTTAAGACTCTCATTAAATGTCTGAGTAACAAGAGATGTAACTGGTAGTTGATTGGATCTGAGTCTGGAATTCAGAGAGAGGTCTGAGCTGAAGATAGGCCAATGTTGGAGTATGAGTTTGGGTGGGTTCAGTAGGAAAGTGATCAGGGGGAGGAAAGAGGGTCAGGGAGAAATACTGGGGAATGATATTGGCCAAATTATATTGTTTTACTGTGTGTATGTAAAAATCCGTAACAACATATCCCACCATTATGTAAAACTATAATACACCCATAAAATATGGACAAAAAAATAAAACTAGGGGGAAAAAAGTGTGAATGCAGATAGGAAGCTAAGGGGACTGATCACTACTTTCAAGACACTTCCTCTTAGAGGCAAGGAGATTGGGAAGAACCAATAAGGGATGAGAGGATAGGAGAGACCTAAAGAATCAGGAAGAAAACCAAGGGTGAATAGTGTCTTGAAGCCAGTTGACAGTGTTTCAAGGAGGGAGGAGTAATGAGGGGGCTGTCAAAGAGGGTGAGACTTGACTGAACTGAGGGCTGGTTTAAAAGTTGGACCAACACGACACGTCAACTTGAATTTCTTGTTGTGTGAGCTGGGAAGCATGGAGCTGATGGTGATGTTGATGATGATGATGGAACTAATTACTGTTATTTTAAGAAATCCAGAAGAACAGCATCTTCTTATTTTCTTGTCAGGAATAACAAATACATAACCTACCATTAAAATTGGATATAACAGCCAAAAACAAAAGAAAGAAAACCCAAAAATTAATGAAAGGAATTCCCCCTCCCCCATATCCTATGAGATAGTTTAATTTAATTATCAAGCTGGTTGGTGCTGATGCAGCTGCCTGAACTTGGAACCTTTGTGGGGCAAAAGCCCATTGAGAAACTAAAGTCTTTTGCAGAATGGAGACAGAAGAGGAGAGGGAGAGGGAGAGAAAGATAGGGAGTAGAGAAGGGCGGGGAGGAAGAGGGAGGTGAGGAGGAGGAGGGAGGAGGGAGGAGAAAAAAGAAAATAAAGGGTTGCTTGAAGTAGCTGTTTAGGAAAAGCCAGGTGTCCGATAAATTTTATTGAGTCCGGAAATGTAAGAAGCCAAAAACAAAAACAAAACAAAGATGGTTGTTTGGAACAGTAGCTTTGTCCTGAACAGACTAGGAAATGTGTATGTTCTTAGTAGATAAATTATTTCCCTGATACTTAAAACAAAACAAAAGAAAAAAACCAAAAAAAAAAAAAAAATACAAACCTCATCCCCTTCAGAGCAAAGTTTGAGATCATGTTTGAAGGTCTAAATCCATAAATGTTGATAAAATCTTGGTATTGTAAGAGTGCAGGTATGCTAGAATTTCTTCATTGCTGGTAGACAATTCATGTGGGGTCAGGGTGGTCTTAATGCACACATTTAGAAAATAAAATGACTTGTTTTATAGCTTCTTGATTTAAAAAACTGTACCCCACCCCCCAACATCCTCACAATACCCATATTCTAGTGTTTATCAAATTAGGAAGGCTGGGCTCAGATAGAATAACAGGAGGGTTTTTTTCCTGGCATCAATCAAGAGTTATTTGGAAAACAGGCAGAACAAGTTGAAGTGCGCGCCTCATACAGTGAAGGGAAAGATTCGGGTGCCAGGCACAGATGGAGTAAGTTCATTCTCACATAAATATTATCTCTTTGTTCCTGCCAAGGCTGAGATGCAGTCATTGTCTTAATTAACTCAGGGAGTTTTCAGTTATGGATCCAAAATCTTAGTCTTCTGGAAATTGTCATCTGGCTTTGTGTTCTCCCTAAGTACCAGTGTGACCTTGAATGGATGAACCACTTAACCAATTTAGGCCTTCTTATTGGGAATGACGGGTGCAGAGGGCAGGTTTAACTCTTTGGTGTGGGCCTTATGTTCTCTGAATCTGGTATTCAAGTTTGTGGAAAAATTTCAACAGAGACCGTGACTAGGTTTTCTATGATTAATACATAGACATTTTACTGAATAGCATCCAACTTTTGTAGCATTTTAATTCTTTTTTAAAATTTTTTTAAATTGTACTCTGACACAATGCCTTTATTTATTTATTTATTTTTATGTGGTGCTGAGGATCGAACCCAGCGCTTTGCACATGCTAGGCAAGCACTCCACCGCTGAGCCACAGCCCCAACCCAGCATTTTAATTCTTAAGACATTTTGGAACTCTGCAGAGCAAAGAATGCACTGGTCAAGGCTAAAATATAGCCTTTCAATTATCTTGTTGAAGTTGTAGTGTTCTGAAGGAAAACACATGCAATAAAAATACATTTGAAATATGCAAAAATATACTTTTGTTTGGAAAAAAAAGCACTGGCACTAATTAGCATTTATTTCAACAAAGCTGAAAAAATTTAAAACATAAAATTCAAACATATTTTAAATGATATAGATGGTACAGTCTCAGATTCATGGAAATGTCTCAAAAGCTATAATTTCTCCTCTGTTTATGCTATCTTTCATGAGGAAAATAAAGAGACTAAACATTGTTTGGATTATCTCTACACATTTTAAATTTCTCCCAAAGGCTGCCATGTAATGGTTGGCATCTGAGAGAATAAAGTGGAAATTAGTGAGGCTGAGTTTGTCCTTCATCTTTTGCCAGAGCTGGCCTCCTTGCCTCCTTTTCTTGCACAGAACACGAGAAATCTGAGAACAGTATTTAACTAGAGTACAATTTTTATTTTTATAGCTTGTTTTTCATAGCTGGTCTACAGATTGCCAGGTCTTTCTACTTTTCTTCAACTTAATGAGTTGGCATTCAAACGACCAAATGTACTTTTCAACAATGAATGGTTTGAAATAAAGTTGCACAGTGTGACATTTTTGTGATCCTAAAACATTACAGCTGCCCGCCCCCCAACTCCCAAATGGTGAAAGTAATATGTGTTCCTTACAGAAAATTTGGAAAAATTAATGTAATCTGAAATCTATAACTCATAGATTGCCACTTTTGATGTCCGACTGTGTTTCTGTCTGGTCTTTCACCAATCCCTGTGTCTACCTGTGTTCATTAAGCAAGGACTCAAGTTAGGATGCTAATAGGTGTTTGGGGAGGAAAAAGGCAATCAAGCAAGCTGTACACGTCCGCAGAGTGCCAGATTGATTGATGTTAGTCTTAGCTTTGTCAAAGACATCTTCCTAAGGGCCCAACCTCCTCAAAGTGCTGTGTAACTCCCCTCTACCTGTGAAGGTGTTTGGGCCCAGCAGGGGAAGGACTGGGTACAGAACCTCTTTGGCCATGCCCCTGTGAACATTATGCAGGGGTGTTCTGTTAGAGGGCAATGTGGGTTTCATTAGTTTTTTGTGTGTTTGTTTTACATAATTGAGATCCCCTGCATTTTTTAACCTCTTTTATCTGCCTAATATATTATGAATATTTTCCACTTTCAAACACAATTTTCAAAAACATTGCTTTCCCTCATTGTTATTTTTGAAAATATTCCACTTATAAAAGTTCCACTTAAAAGCCAGGGCATACCCCAGGTGACAGATCATTTCAGCTCTTGGGGGGTCATCATGAAAAGGTTCTAAAGGTATAAAATGTTCATACCCATTTGATTTCCATCTCCCACCCACCCTTCAGCAAACCTTTAATTTTGGACAGCTGCTGTCCTTTCAAAGATTGTGGATTCATAGTTCCCAAAGCAACTGCTAACTTATTTGGGAAGTCCTGATAAAAATAGATTTTTAAAATGTAAATGGGTAATTTTCTTTTATTGGTGGGCAATTCATTTGAGAATATTTTATGTGAGAATAGTCTGTTTAGGTCAGGCATAGTATCACAATGCCTGTAATCCCAGCAACTCAGGAGGTTGAGGCTTGAGTAGTGCACGTTCAAGGCCAGCCTCAGCAATTTATCAAGGCCTTAGCAACTTAGGGAGACTGTCTCAAAAAGAAAACAAAAGGGGTCATTGAGGATGTGGCTCAGTGGTATAGCACCTCTGGGTTCAAGCCCCAGAACCATTAAAACAAAACAAAATGAAAAACACAAAAATCTGGTCTGTTTGAGAAGAATAGTGTACCTCACTAATTCTCATGGAAATTAGGGATTTTCTCCTATTAAGAATGAATTCCCAGCCTGGGGTTGTGGCTCAGTGGTAGAGTGCTTGCCACACATGTGAGGCACTGGGTTCGATACTCAGCACTACGTAAAATAAATAAATAAAATAAAGTTATTGTGTCCATCTACATCTAAAAATATTTAAAAAAGAATTTCCTTAATTTAGAATGGTATATTGCCTTCTCAAAGTGTTTTTCCACCATAAACTAGATAAAAATGTGTATTTTATGTTTCTTGAATCTGTCAGTAAAAAGTATTATACCACCTTTTCTTCAATATTTTAAATATTTTAAAATATTTTTCTACAATTAAAGGTGAACACATATTTCCCTTGCATTTAGACTGAATTAAAAGTAGGTCTTGCTGGGCATGGTGGCGCATGCCTGCAATCCCAGGGTCTCTGGGGGCTGAGACAGGAGGAGAGAGAGTTCAAAGCCAGCCTCAGCAACAGCGAGGTGCCAAGTGACTCAGTGAGACCCTGTCTCTAAATAAAATACAAAATAGGGCTGGAGGTGTGGCTTAGTGATTGAGTGCCTTGAGTTCAATCCCTAGTACCCACCTTCCCCACGCCCCCCAAAAATGTAGATCCTTGTTTTGGATGTTCTTTGTACCTATTTGTTATTTCTATTATCACACACACACACACACACACACACACACACAAACACACACACACAATCCTCCCACTTGAACATCTCACAATTGTGACGCATTTTATTTTTTCCTTGAAAGTATTAAGAATCTGAGAAAGATGTCCTTTTTAAATGTGTTTGTCTTTTTGAACAAGAGTCTAGATAAGTTTGGGAGACTTGTTGAAATAAACACCTTATGCTTTAAGGTTTTTTCAGCCTGATTGTTAACTCTCACTTCTCCAGGGAGAGGCAATACACCTTTTAAATATTACAAAACACTTTACAGAGTTCTTTCCTTCGTAAACAACGTAGCTGGGCCAAGCCTGGAGCACATTCGTAGACTGTTCCCCAATAAAATTTCTGAGCAAGTGTATTGCTTTAAAGATGAGCTCAAAAGCATAATGTGTACTTTTGGCCTGGGGATTCCTTATAGAGAGTATGCAGATTTCCCCAGGGAAAAATGAATTCGCATGCAAAAGCTCTCACTATAATTATAACAATTTCCTTCTCCTTTTTTTCTTTTTTAAATTCAGCTTCTCAATGTGTTAAGTAGTCTTTTTTTTTCTTCCTTTTTTACCAAGGCAGTCCTTGCTGAAGGATTTGACTGCTGAAATACCTCATGCCAAGCACCCTAAAGCAGTGACAATGAGACATTATAAGATCAGAATTGCAGTGGGTAGAGGGGGCAGGGAAAGTGGTCTGTGTGCCATGATATCAATTCATGCAAGCATGCAAGGTGCCGTCCGACAGCTTGTACTTAGAAGAAAAAAATTAATGGGCTCATTAAAGGAAAAGCAAAGTTTGGTAAGCAAGTTTTCCTTTTTTCTGAGGGCTGTGCTTACATGGTTTAAATTGTAATAAAAATTAAAATGCTTGAAATGTTTCAGAGTCGGAACTCTCTGCTGTTTTAGCTCTTGGGCACCTCCCGGAATGCTTCCTCAGATAGCAACACAAAACACTGGCAGCCCCCCAAGAGAACATTCTTTGAGTACCTCACTGGCAATGGTGAAAGGGAACTTATGTTCTGATTGTGCAAAGTGCAGACACACATATTCTAAGTGTACATTCTAAGGTCACTTGTTGTTTCCATGTCAAATGTTAACATTTTAGAATTTTTTTCCCCAGCTATCATAGGAACATAAAACAAACAAACAAACAACAACAACAAAACCCCGAAGTGAGCTTTTTATCTTGGTCAGAAAATTCAGAGCATTGATGCATGGGAGAAAAATCACATATTATTAGAGATACTTTAATTACTTTTATGGATTATTGGCTAATTATCAGAATTGTTAAAATGCTCAGTTTTGTTTTTAATAATACAAATTGCTAAGTAATCTAATACATCAAATTGCCAAAATAATACGGAACACAATTAAACTTCCATCTGATTCTGGACAGTTTTCAGTGTCTCCAGGTCATGATCAGTACTGCATTAATGTGGCATTCTCATCCTTTGGTGTCCCTTTTAACAGAATGCCAAACACAGTGTGTCAGGCATTGTGCTGTGTGCATCAGGCTTGAAAGGGAGGTGTCTGAGTCAAGTTCACAATGAAGCTTTTGCCCAAGATGTGATGTATAATTCAGGGGGACTTACTCCCAAGGAGGCACAGATTTCTGTGGAGATAATTTGGGATTGATGGAGGACCCTGTGCTAGGCACAGAGAAGAGAGGAAGATAATGATGACATTTTCCACAGGACAGTGGCCTGATTTGTGTAGTGTTTGAAGGAGAAGTCAGGTAGAGGCTTACAAATGAATATTTAGTAAGTCAGAAGGGGTAATGATTGCCTGCATTAAGACGAAGTGCTAAATACTGACCTTGAATCATATCCCAATCCCCAGCCTCCCCCCTTTCTCCTTCTGTTTGCTGTTCAATAAGGAAATGAGTGAAGATTCTAATGCAGGATTAACCAGAGGACGAAGAATACTGAGTTCTGTTTGTGCATCCACGGGAGGAGCCACTGAGAGCCGTGGACAGTTGTCATCACTCCCCCGACACCTGTTTCTGAGCTGTGTTCTGGAACCATTTCATGGTACCCCAAAGAGAAGGAACACAGCTTCCTAACCTGCCCGAGTACTGACATTTCTTCCTGTCCAGGCATGCCACTGTAAAGGGACACATCTCAGTCTGGTGGCCTTGGCCAATCTTGTGTTCAGGGGTCTGGGCAAAGTTCTGTTGCCTGGAAGTGTACGGTGACAACAGACTTTGGTGGCTTGTGTTTGGCTGGGATTCCACCTTGATGCCTGTGAATGTCCCAGGATAATGGGCGACAATGTCCCCTCCCTGACTGTCCTGCCGAGGTATTAGTTCTTCAGCTAGCATCCTTGTGGATCTTGTTTTACTTGAGCAAAGGCAAAAGGTTTTATTTTATATGCTTTTCCCCTTCAGTAACTTCCTTAATTTAAGAAGTGACTCTATTCTGAGGGTTAGTTCTTATACCAAAAAACAGCTAGTCTATAGACTATTTAGAAATGTCCGTACATCTTATTTTCTTCATTCTGTAAATCCTCAAACAATATATCTCAACCAAAAGAGTCCTGATGGTTCTCATAGAAATTCAGGTGAGGTGTGAAGACATTTTTTATTCAGGTAAATGAGATGTTATGTTCTTACTTTAGAATAAAAATGCCTCCACACTATAGTGCTCCGTGAATAACAGGATATATTAAAAACTTCATATAGTATAATTGAAATTTAAATTCATTGTCATGAATGTGAACTTATTCCTTTAACTGGAATTATTGACAGGTTTGACTTTCCATCCTGCTGAATACTTGTTGACAACAAACTGCTATTTAGTATAAATAAGTTTATTCTAAATTACATATTTTAAGTATCATTGTGAGCTCTGAATTTGGACTTTTTTCAGATGTTCTTTATCAAATATTTAACATCACTTTTAATGTAATAGGAGTTTTTTAAAAAAATAATTTTATTTTTTTATTTTAGTTTTACATGACAGTAGAATGTATTTTGGTAAATTATATATACATAGAGTAAAACTTCTTCTACTTAGGATCCCACTCTTGTGGTTGTATGTGATGTGGAGTTACCCTGGTCATGTATTCAAATACAAGGCTAGGAAAGCTATATCTGATTAATTCTACTGTCTTTCCTATTTCCCTCCCCTATCCCCTTCCTTTCTCTTTGTCTGATCCAACTGATTTCTATTGTTCCCCTCCCCAACCTCCCTTGTTTGGGGTTAGCATCCACAAATCAGAGAGAACATTCGGGCTTTGGTTTTTGGGGATTGACTTATTTCACTTAGCATGATAGTTTCCAGTTCCATCCATTTACCAGTAAATGACATGATTTGATTATTTTTTTATGGCTGAGTAATAGTCTATTGTGTATATATACACCACATTTTCTTTATTCATTCATCCATTGAAGGACACCTAGATTGTTTCCATAGCTTGACTTTTGTGAGTTGAGTTGCTTTAAGCATTGATGTGGCTGCATCGCTGTAGTATGCTGTTTTAAAATTCTTTGGGTATAGAACGAGGAGTTGGATAAGTGGGTTAAATGGTGGTTCCATTCGAAGTTTTCTAAGGAATCTCCATACTGCCTTCCATAGTGGTTGCACCAATTTGTAGTCCCACCAACAATTTATGAGAGTACCTTTTTCCCCACACCCTTGCCAACATTTATTGTTACTTGTATTCTTTATAATTGCCATTCTGACTGCATGAGATGGAATCTCAGTGTAGTTTTTATTGACATTTCTGTAATTGCTAACAATGTTGGAACATTTTTTTTCATTTATTTCTGACCATTCATATTTCTTCTGTAAAGTGTTTGTTCAGTTCCTTTGCCCATTTATTGATTGGGGTATTTATTTTTCTGGTGTTAGTTTTTTGAGTTCTTTGTATATCCTGGAAATCAATGCCTTATCTGAGGTACTTGTGCTAAAGATTTTTTCCCATTCTGCTCTGTTCACATACTTGATTGTTTCCTTTGCTGTGAAGAAGCTTTTCAGTTTGAATCCATCCCATTTATTGATTCTTGATTTCACTTTTACTTTAGGAGTCTTATTGAGGAAGTCAGTTCCTAAGCTGACACGTTGGAGAGTTGGGCCTGCTTTTTCTTCTAGTAAGGCAGGGTCTCTGGTCTAATGCTTACGTTCTTGAATCACTGAGAGTTGAGTTTTGTGTAGGATGAGAGACTGGGGTTCAATTTCATTCTATTACTTATGGGATTTCCAGTTTTCCCAGCACCATTTATTGAAGACACTACCTTTTCTCCAATGTATGTTAATGGCACCTCTCTCTAGGATGAGATAACTGTATTTATGTGGGTGTGTCTCTGTGTTTTCTATTCTGTTCCATTGGTCTTCATGTCTGTTTTGGTACCAGTACCATGCTGTTTTTATTACTATAGCTCTGTAGTATAATTTAAGGGTTTGGTACTGTGATGTATCCTGCTTCATTTTTTGTGCTAAGGATTGCTTTGGCTATTCTGGGCCTCTTATTTTTCCAAATGAATTTATGATTGCTTTTACTATTTCTGTGAAGAACATCATTGGAATCTTAATAGGAATTACATTAAGTCTGTATAGAGCTTTTGGTAGTATGGCCATTTCGATAATGTTAATGCTGCCTATCCAGGAACATGGGAGATCTTTCCATTTTCTGAGGTCTTCAATTTCTTTCTTTAGTGTTCTGTAGTTTTCATTATAGAGGTCTTTCATATCTTTTGTTACATTGACTGAGCTTTTCTGTGTTGTTAGGCTTCTGATGGCATCTTCAGTTTCATTGCTTGAAATTGATTTGTTTAAATTTTCTATGTCCCTTTCATTTAATTTGGGTAGATCATATATCTCTAGAAATTTGTTGATGTCTTCATGATTTCCAATTTTATTAGAGTATAGATTTTCAAAGTAGCTACTGTTTATTGCCTGTATTTCCGTGGTGTCCATGGTGATAGTTCCTTTTTCATCACAAATTTCAGTAATTTGAGTTTTCTCTTTCTTTTTCTTTGTTAGCTTGGCAAAGAGTTTAATCAATTTTGTTTATTTTTTTAAAAAAAACAATTTTTTGTTTTGTTTATGTTTTTGAAATTTTTTTGTTTCAATTTCATTAGTTTTGGCTCTGATTTTTGTTTTTTCCTGTCTTCTACTGCTTTTGGTGCTGGTTTGTTCTTTTGCTAGGGATTTGAGATGTAAAGTTAGGTTATTTATTTGGTGCTTTTCTGTTCTTTTAATGAATGAGCTCAATGCAAATAATTTTCATCTTAGAACTGCCTTCATAGTGTCCCAGAGCTTTTGATGTGTAGTTTTGCTATTCTCATGTACCTCTAAGTATTTTTTTTAAATTTCATTCCTGATTTCTTCAGTTACCCACTGGTCATTCAATAATGTATTATTTAGTCTCCAGGAGTTAAAGTAGCTTCTATTTTTAAAATTTTATCTTTAATTTCTAATTTCATTCCATTAGGTTCCGGTAGAATGCAAGGTATTATCTCTATTTCTTTTTTTATTTTTGTATTTGCTAAGAGTTGCTTTGTGGACCAAGATGTGGTCTATTTTAGAAAAGGATCCATGTGCTGCTGAGAACAAGGTGTATATTCATTTGTTGATGGATGGAATGATCTATATACGTCTGTTAAGTCTAAATTATTAATTGTGTAATAGGAGTTTTTAAGAGGAAAAATAGTCATCCATAATTTTATTACTCCAAATAATAGCCACATAATTTTATGTATTTCCAATGGTCATACAAACCATACATATTTATAGCTAACAATTTGAATCTATACACAATTTGCTATCATTCTTCACTCGTGTTTATTAAATCAGCATTTCTGATGTTGTCTCCCAGCTGTATATGTATCCATATTTGAACATATGACTTTAAATCTTTTATGAATGAAAGTTTAAAGTTGTGGATATATTAGTGCTTAATTCAGTTCCCCTCACTCCAGTCTTTTTCTCTTTCCTCAAAAGGAACTCCTCAGACTTCAATTCCTTGTTTCTCTTCATGGTTTTATATTTTTGCCTCATGTGTGTGTCTATTATACACGTGTATATGTTTGAAATGTGTAAATGCATATATATGTATACACAGTGTGTATATACACACAATATTGTTGTTTATTCTAAAGTCTTACATATTTGAGGTCATTGATATGTTCAGTTCTATTCTATCGGTCAAGATGAGGATGAGGCCCAAATGGACCTAGAGCATGTAACTGGTATTTGTTAGAGTAAATTTTTTGAAAACTTTTGCTCTTCAAATGAATTTTTAAAAAAATAGCACGTCAACTTCTGTGAAAAAGATCCCAATGGAAATTCTACTTGAATTATGGAGTTTGTTGATAAGAATGAAGGAAGTGGACATCTTCAACATATTGAGTTGACATATATATATATACTGACTGACTTGTGATTTAGATTGTCTTTAATGTCCATGAAGAAAATATTTATTTTCTTCTATAACTTCTTGCATGCTTTTTTACTCAGCTTATTTTTGCATGTCTTCAAGTTTTTGTTGTGAATATGTTCTTTTTTTTAAAACTACATTTTCTAATTGGTTTCATTTGGTGCATTTGAAAATTCTGATTTCTTGTTTTTGAATTTCCCATTTACTGTAAACTGATCTCTTGCATTAGTTGCAGCAATTTGTCTACAATTTCTTTTGTATTTCCTTTATAGAGAATTTTGTTATCTTCAGGCACTGGGTTTTCATACTTCTAACTTAATGGCCACATAGTATTGTATTCATCATTTAGTTGCTGTTGAATACATGGAAAATTCTTAAATATAATTTTACTACACACTTTCATACACATTATTTTTTCATCATTCCGATTATTAGTATATATCTTTGCAATCTCTAAGGGTGTGAATCTGTTTTTATAGGTCAGAATATGTGTTGACAAATTGCTTTGCAGAAAGTGTTGAATCCTTTCACGTTGCCACCAAGTCACATCAGCTTAACCACACTGATTCTGAATTATGGTACACTTGCCTGAAACATTAAGGGAGTCTCATGTCTGATTTCCTGTGTCCATTATTTTTCTTGTTTAATCAGTCTCCACACAGTGGCCAGAGTGACTGTCAAACATTTAAATTGGATCATGTGATTCTCCTGTTGAAAATCTCTCAGTGGATTTGCTATTTTTATTTACATAATTTTTTAGTTGTAGAGGGACACACAATATCTTTGTTTATTAATTCATTTTTTATGTGGTACTGAGGATCGAACAAGTGCCTTACACGTGTTAGACAAGCACTCTGCCACTGAGCTACACCCCTGCCCCTCAGTGAATTTCCTATTGATGCAGTGTTTATCCTAAACTTTCCACCAGGATTTCTGTATTCTGACCCTTATCTGCCTTCTACTCTCTCCTTTTGTTTCCTGTGCCTCAGCCACACTGACCTTCTTGCTGTTGTTCAAGCTCACTGACTCCATTCCTACCTCAGGGCCTTTGAACTGCAATTCCCATTGCTGAAGACAGGCTCAGATTCCTGTGTAATTATCTCTCCTTATCATTCATCTCTCCTACTCTGTTGCTCCTTTCTAGAGGAGACTTTCATGGCTACTTGTGTTTCCAATCACTCTCTTTTTACCGTGCTTTATTTTCTTTATATAATTTTTTATTATCTGGAATTATATAGTACGTCTATACTGATTTCTTTGTTTGTCATTGGTTTTCTAGTTGAATGTCAAGGTCCTTGAAAAAAAAATGAAATTTTTCAAATGTTATGATTATGATTATGATTATTATGTTTTAGTAGCATATTAAGATAAAAAGGAGAAATTAATATGAATAATATTTTTAAGCCTAGTGTATCTAAATTCTTATTTCCAGTTGAGTGTTGTGGTGTGCATATTGTAATCCTGCTACTTAGGAGGTTAAGGCATGAAGATCACAGGTTCAAGGCCAGCCTGGGCAATTTAGTGTGATGCTGACTCAAAATAAAAAATAAAAGGGGTCAGGGATGTAACTCAGCAGTAGATATTTTGACTAGTATGTGTGGGGTATGAGGCTCTGGGTTCAATTCCAACTGCTGCAAACACACACACACAAATACACACACACACCAAACAACAACAAAAACTCATAAAAAATGTATTTATAAAATATTTTAACCCCATATTTTTCAGATTAAGTCTTCAAAATACCTTGTATAATTTATGTGTTTTAACACATCTGCATTTATTTAGATGAGCCACATTTCAGATGCTCAGTAGCCACATGTAAGTGGTGGCTGCCATGTGGGACAGTGGAGGGTTGTAGCAATGCCAGAAACATTGGAAGATATCAATAGCTTCTTGCTGAATGGATGAATCATTGAACAGATGAATTTGCTTTAGCATGGATAGATGCTCCTCAACTTATAATGGGGTTACCTACTGGGAAAAATCCATCCTAAGTTGAAAATATCACGCATTGAAAATGCCTTCAATTCACCTGACCTACCCAACATCGTAGCTTAGCAACACAGTGTGCTTTGGAGTGTTGGTTGTTTCCCCTTGTGATTGCAGGGCTGACTGGGAGCTGCGTCTCGCTGATTGTCCAGCCTTGGAAAGCAATACAGCATGTCTCTAGCTTGGGAACGGGGAAAAATTTCAACACTTCAAGTGCACGTTCTACTAAATGCACCATCAGAAAGGCAGACCATTGTATATCAGCGACCATGTGTAGATGTAATGAAAGACTGATCAAATTAGAATAAGACCAAGATTCCGAAAGGGGTGACTTATTATTAGGGAAATATCAGGCATTAGCACATTTCCTGTACTGAAACACTGTAGTGGTGCCTGAATGATTTCTGTGAAGTGTCATTTTTATTAAAACCCTCATATGGGGGCTGGGGCTTGTAGCTCAGCGGTAGCGCACTTGTCTGGCATGTGTGAGGCAATGGGTTCGCTTCTCAGCACGGCGTATAAATAAATAAAGGTCTATCAACAACTAAAAAAATATTTAAAACAACTCTATATGTATTTTATTAAGGTTCTCATCATAGGCACTGAGAACATGAGAAAAATCAGACAAAGTTACTATGATATCTAAAGTCTGGGGAGCTGGTAAGGAGCCAGGAGCCTTACTACATGGTGGGTTGTCTTATTGAAATAGCTGTGTGTATCAAGACTAAATTTTCCCCAGTTTAAATTTTTAAATGTTTTCTTCTGTAGTTGTAGATGGATAGCATGCCTTTATTGTATTTGTTTATTTTTATGCAGTGCTAAGGATTGAACCCAGTGCCTCACAAGTGCTAAGCAAGTGCTCTGCCACTGAACTACATCCCCAGCCCTTAAATTTTATTAATATTTTAACACTTATAAAATTCAGGCTAATGGTTGTAGGTGCTATTTTGGACCATACAGTTAGTTTATCAAACACATTTTATGGGCACATGGATGATGCTCAGGTGCTAAAGGGAACACATATTTGCCCTAGTATCCTTTTTATACATATCTGTAGGTTAGATTTTTAACTCACCTGAACTATTCTTGAAGCATGGGTTTTTAAAAAACTCCAGCTATATTTTAGGTAGATTCTAAATGATATCCAGTATGGTTTTTCCTGCGTTTTCAACTTATAATTGGCAAGTTCCCATAGGAAAAAATCATTATTGGTGCTATAAAAGCACTTCTTATCTGTCACATTTGGGAAATGAAAGTTTTGTAAAGGTCAAAAGAAAGTGTGCCCCCAATTATGATGATGACTTGTATACGCAAATAGTTTTAATAGCTTGGAACCTATCTTAGCCTCCCTTACAGTGTAAAAAAGAAAAGGAAAAGGGGAAAGAAAAAACACACCCTAGTCATTCCATAGCAATTTCACTTAATAGTTTTAAGAGGGATGAAAAGAAGCCCAGTTAAAAATGATTTGATTGACATCTATCTATGTACAGTCTTTGTGATTTGGAACTATTTAAATTACATAAGCCTGCAAGTTTATTAGTTCACCTTTATTAATTTGTCAAGGTTAATGTCTGCATAATGAGATGATGATAATTAGGGATTCTTTGGCAACCATCTGCTAGTGTTTACTCAGTGTAGTAAGTTTTATAACTCATCTTGTAATGTCTCCTAAGGAGATTTTATTGCCACCAAACCAATCCTGAAAACACAGACTACGTTGCTGCCCTAGGTGATGTAAGAATTCTCCTTCTTAATCTTTCAGCCCATGACAGCCTATTAGAGAGATCAGATGATGGACCTCTCAGAAGCCCAGAGTATGTTTGCAGACACCGTTGGGAGTGGGATGATGCCAGCCGGCCGGACTCATGACCTGGCAGTTCCCTCTTGCAGCAATCTGCTCTGGCAGACAGTCTGCCGCTGGCATCTGTGCTAATTATTCTGCCCTAGCAGCAGAGCTGTGGGCGCTGCTCTGAGAAGGATGCCCTGCTTGTTCTCCTTATTCTCATCTGCATGACAGAAGGGAGCTAGCTGGCTGAGCACAGAGCTTTCCTGAGTACCTACTGTGTGCAGCAACCTCTGTTATTGATGGATGGTGCAGACAGCCACGTCAAATTACAAGACAGGTTTGGGAGGCTGCAAGTGTCTGTCATCTGATTCCTATCCCATCTGGCCTCCCCTGACATACTTCTCTCCTAGAGTTCTCCTTTCTTCCTTTGTCTCAGCAATTCCTTGCTATCGCCCCTCCTCTCCCTCTTCAATAGCAAGTGATTACCAGTTCTTCTCCATTCCAGTTCCCAAATCTCACCCCTCTCTCCCCTGGGCTCTCTTTTCAGGGATATTACTTCTCACCTGTATAGGTATATTTGCTTACCGATTGGTTTCTCAATGTTCTCCTGACTTCCCTTGCCCCAAGCTCACCTCCATTTACTGTTTACTTGTTTTTTAGGGGCCTCAGTCTGATGAGAGTCTCCCTCTGAAGTCTTCCATGGTTTTTCATTGCTGGATGAATGAAATAAAAAATCTTTAACTGGGAAGTCAGGAGGCTGCTCCTCCCTGCTGTGAGGCCTCTAGCTTCCTCTATCCTCTTCTACCTTCTCCAAGACAGATGATCTCTAAACAAAGGAGCCTGCTCCATTACTGCTTTTCACTTACACCCATGTGCTCCACCTTCCTGCCTTTTGCCCCACGTGCTCAGAACAGTTCTTGCCCTTGCTCCATGCTATCTCCTTGACAGCTCACAGGGAACCCTCACCTGGAGGATCTGCCTGTCTGGACATCTGCTGGATCTTTAGACCTCTATGGAAGTTTGCAGAGCTTTTCCCTTTGAAGGGATTTGTCTAAGCATCATTGGAGATTCTGCCCATCACTTTCTCAAAGGCAACTGGGCATCAGCCCACTTTCTTGGACTCTTGGTATTCTTCTGGACATGGTCAAATGCCTCTTGAACTTCTGTAGACCTGGATGGAGCATTTTGAAGTCTTTTTTTTTTTTTTTTGTCTTGTTTTGTTCAGTAACTACCACCTGCATAGATGGGAATCTCATCCTTTCACTTCTTGTTTCTCCACAGGGCCCTGGACTCCTCTGAGGTGTTGCTCCACCTGTTCCCTATTTTTTTTTTGCCCTGATTTCTCACCATTTCTGTGAACTGCTTTCTCCTCCTGAGCTGTGTGTTCTCTTCCCTTTAACTTCACTGGTAACCATTAGGAAAACATACTCCCCAGGCCTAGACCAGCTTGTCTGGTCTAAATGTGGGGCGTGGTGTGTTTATAATTTCCTAGCATACGTAGGCCAGTTGTTGAACACACTGTTATATGTGCAGCTAGAATGTTCTGCAGTCCTTTAGGGAGAGTTGTTTTGTTTTCTTTTTTTTTTAACTTTATTTTTACTTATTTTAATGTGGTGCTGAGGATCAAACCCAGGGCTTCACATGTGCTAGGCGCACGCTCTACGTGCTGAGCCACAACCCCAGCCCGAGTTGTTTTGTTTTCTTAAGAAGCAAAGATGAGTCCTCAGGAGAAGCAGCACTTCAACACAGGTGTTTATGTGTTGGTACCGGGGATTGAACCCAGGGGCACTTAACTGATGAGCAATATCCTAAGACCTTTTTATTTTATTTTTTTATTTTGAGACAGTGTCTTACTAGATTGCTTACAGTCTTGCTAAATTGCTGAGTCTGGCTTTGAACTTGCAATCCTGCCTCAGTCTCCGGAGTTGCTGGGATTACAGGTGTGTGCCACCCTGATCAGCTAATGCAGAATTTTGAATGAAATGCCACCAGTATGCTGTAACCAATATGTGTAAAGGACACCCATATTAGAAATGCAGTGTTTGTAATTATGTAAGTTATTTCAATGTTTCCATATTTAATGTTTATTTCTGACACCAAATTCATGTCTTTTAGGTTTAAAATGTGAGAGTATTAGGTGCGAAATATTATGGTTTTCAATTTTAATTATTATCTGGAGTGTTCCTCTCAATTTGTTTCCTCTAGGATATATGAATAAAAATGTTATTAATTGAAATATCTCCTTTTTGTCAGTGTTTGCACTGGAAAATAAAACTAAATAAAAGTGTGTTCTTTTATTTCCCTGATTGTGAATAGAATAAAACTTTGATAAGTTAATTTTCAATGATAATTATTGTTCTTCGCCAGTAGGAGGAGAGAGAAAGGAACATTATTGTATTTAATCTGTTCTTTTGGTTATAAAAATGGTGTTTATTGAAGATAACTTTGATAATTCAGAAAAACATAAAAATGAAGATTGTTGTTTCACCATCCATGACAAACAAATCACTATAATAATGTTAAATACATAACATCTGTTTTCATTTTTTAGTAAAGTTGGGATAACATTGAACATGCAAATTTTATTGTTTTTCAAAAGAATAACAATAAATTGTGATTATTTCCTTTATAATTCTATTTATGTAATGTAGTTAAACATGGTTTTAATGGTTGGATACTTTAAAAACATGTAGGTCTATAACTTATTTTAGGATCCTTTCAGGTGTTCAGGTGTTTTTCATTCTGCTACTTAAAAATTAATTACTACTTGTCTTCACTATGTGGTTCCTTAAAAATTGTCATGTAGTATAACTTACAAGAAAACATGTTAATTAGATGTATACACAATTTAAATATGTGGTGTTTCAGACATTAGACATGAGATTAATTTGATGCAGGCATTTAAAAATCAAATTCATATAAGGAAAGGACCAGTTTTACTTGCCTTCATCTTGGCCCAAGTTTGGGGACTAAAAGCATTCACAGACCATTAGCTCTAACACTTGACTCTTGAGACCACTTGTTGTAATGAGCTGTCAATTATTGTGCATCTAAGTGTAGTTAAAGGGACCATTGGGCTTGCAGTTTAAAAATCAACATTTATAAATGTGTAGGAATTGAATTATAAATGTAGTGGTTCAATGAAGAGCTATAGTATCCTGCCCCTTCTGGATGGAGTGTCTGTCTGGTCTCTGAAAGATTTTAGTGCCCATTAAAAAATAAGAAATAATAAAAATGGTGTAAACTTAAGTGTATAACTACATAATTTTTTATGTTTGGACATTTTTTTTTTAACCAAGAATATTTTTTGGGGGGGAATATTTTTTACCAAGAATTATGGTTTTTTGTTGTTGTTGTTCAACATATCAATTGAAAGTAATATACTGAATGTTTGAGGGAGAAGGATAGAAAAGTAGAGATATTCAAATGGGTCTTGGATTTATATGTAAGTCAGTAAAGCTATAATGTATCAAAAATGCATGTTCTTCATTACCATTTATCACGAGTTTCTGAACAATATGCCTCTTCAATATTCATGTATATTTAAAATACTATTGCTTCTCATTATGTCATAACCAAGTAATGTTTTACATTTTTTCATGGTATAGATGGCCTTTGCTTTGAATGTGTCCCTGCTAAATGATCACTCTAAGAAACTCTTGGAATTTTTTTTCCTTTGTTTTCTTTTTCTTCTTCTTTTTATTTTTTTTTTAGTATTTCAACAGTACAATTTTGCCTTGTTCTGAAAGTTCAATGTGGTACATGAAGAACTCCCTTAAATTGTATTTCTTTCTTTCATTTTTTTAAACATAAAAGTAATGCATACTTGCCAGGCACACCTATAATCCCAGGGTCTCTAGAGACTGAGGCAAGAGAATTATAAGTTGGAGCCCAGCTTCAGCAATTTAGCGAGGCCTGAAGCAACTTAGGGAGAACCCTGTTTCAAAACAGAAAAATAAAAAGAGCTGGAATGTAGCTCAGTGGTAAAGCATCTCTGGATTCAGTGCCCAGTACCAATAAATAAATAAATAAATAAATTTATACCTGCTTGCTAGAAGGAAAAAATGTGGATGTACACAAAGTAAATATTTTATTCAATTTCACCCTGTCTTCAATTTCTCATTCTTCTCTAGAGAGTCATTAATAAGAGTGTGGCCAGTATTTCTCCAGATCTTTCATCCAAACTTTTACAAAGATAACACATGCTGATATACCAATGATAGATTTTCTTATATAAATAACCTCATTTCTTTCAAATAGTATATATAACACAGTATAACTCAGGAATCTACAAATCTGTGTCGAATGAAATGTCACATTGTATGTAGCTGTCATGAGTAGGAGTCAGCAAACTTTTTCTATAAAAAGCTGGAAGATGGAAAATAAATATTTTGTGTTTTGTGGGCTATATTGCTTCTATTGAGATTATTCAATGCTTCAGTCTCAAGTAGCCATAAACTATACCTAAAAGAATCAGTGTGGCTGAGTTCCAACAAATCTGTTGGTGAATAACAAAATTTGAATTTCATATAATGATCATGTTTCATGAAATATTATTCTTCTTTGGATTTTTCTCCCTAACCATTTAAATGTGTAAAAAAGCCCCAATCTTAGTTCATAAACTCTGCAAAAGCAGACAGCAGGCCTGATTTGGCTCTTGGGCTACATGGTTTGTCAACCTCTGGCCTAGAGTATTTAAAAAATTAGTCATTTACAAAATTAAATCATTACTTTTAAAAGGTAAGTAGCACCATGGGATTGGTGAATTAAGCTAAATAAAGAAAACCTTCTAATAATGAAGTAGTCATTAGACACCTTACCTACAGAGAGTGAAAGGAATCATTTAAGAAGCACAGGAAGAGAAGATTAATAAAAGGCAGAGAGTTAGTTGATATGAGGTGAAGGACAGGAGGCTCACAGTGAGTCTGAGTGTTGTGACCAGTTCACCCACTCCCTTGGTACTCCCCTGGGGAGAAATACTCCCAATCCTTTCTCACATTGTGCTTCCTGCAGAGAGAGACCTCTGTCTTCTCATATGAACTTGGCTTTTGCAGTGTTAGTTGGCAAGGGTCATCTTTGTAATCAATGATGATTTTGCACGTCTTCTGAATTGGATTTTTAAAAGTTTGTTAATTCTAATGTTTTTATATTAGTTATAAGAACATAAATGGAGATAGAGAAGATGGCCCAGGAAATAGTTTACATTTTAAGACTCCCCTGAGTTGATGCCTTATAGGGTTAATGCCGCCCCAGTCCCCCTTTCAAGGGATGCTCTCTGAGCACCTCCTGTGCTCTTGAATGGATCCTTTGCCAGGTTTATCTTTCCATAGCAATTCTGCTTTCAGACCAGTGAGAACACTGTGATCCAGTTTCGCTGCCTTCTGGAGCAATTGCTCTTATAATATAATAAAAATAAAACAACAGGGCACATATTGGGGTACCTGTGAAATTGCTATTTTCTACTGCAGTTGCAAAATGCAGCATGCAATTCAAAAATGAAAATTTACTTCTCCTGAGAGAAAGGACAGTTTATTAAGGATTATGCTCTTTGATTTTATGCCTCATATGTGACTTAATGAAAGTGTGAGTGGTAAGAAGCAAAAATGGATTTGTTGAGTTTTTTTTTTTAATCTTAAACCACTTGTCCCGTGTTTCATTTTATTCATGTAAGGTGGAGAGTAAAATAATGTTTTATTTTCTTCCACTGTATAAATTGGCAGTTTGGGGAATGAGAAATTTTATTAGATAATCAAATCTAACTATATATATTATGCATATGTATAATATGAACATATATAAATATATAAATGTATATAAAATATATTAAATATGTACATATTTACCAAATGTGTTTATTTGCACATATATATAAATAAATGTTCATATGTATACATGTATTTATTTATACAAACACACAGAGATGCACACATATGAAAAGAGGTTATAGCTTTTACTCTTTTAAGAAGTTTGTGGTACATAATTAGGAAACTCTAGACCAGCATAAGAATACACTGGACGGGCCAGTGTATTTTCACTGGCCCGTCCTAGCTAATGTTGTAATTTGGGAAATGCCTTCCATGTTTTGCATGATCCATGCTCTTTGTTGCTTGACCAGGTCATGCCTCTTGACTTCTATGTAGCAGAACCAGTGTGAGGCACTGGGGACACAGTTGTGAATCCCCTCCTTTCCTGAAGTGGACTTTGTTCTGGGAAGAATAGATAGTAGTCCACAGGTTGCCGTGTGTCTGGGGGCAGGGAGTATTGAGAAGAAAATTAAAAGGAAAGGGAAAGAGAGGGACTGAAGTGTGTGTGTGTGTGTGTGTGTGTGTGTGTGTGTGCGCGTAAAGATAGTAATGGCCTATCACTGTCCTCACTTTTGTGTACCTTATACTTTTACATTAAAAAATACAGTGCAAACATTTCCCATGGTATTAGACATACTTCTAACAAGCATTATTCAGAAAGGATTACTCTCCGTATGATAAGATTTATTTAACTAGTAATCCAGTATTGTAAACTACTTTTTCTCTTTTTTTAAAATACTTTTTTAGTTGTTGATGGACCTTTATTTTTGATTTTGCTTATATACGGTGCTGAGAATTGAACCCAATGTCTCACACATGCTAGGCAAGCACTCTACCACTGAGCCACAACCCCAGCCCCTACTTTTTCTCTTTTAAAAAAATAATCCTGTGATAACCAGAGCTGTGGAGAATACCATTCACAGAAGATGCCCACTTTTGTATACCCTGAGGATAAATTCCTAGGAGCAGAATCATTGGATCAAAGAATAATCATGTTAAAGTTCTGGGTGTGTGTTCCTTGGTTTAAAAATATGTGGCTATTCTGTAACTCAACTAGTTTTCCTTCCCTCAGCCCCCTCTCCTCTTCTGTCCATATTTTCAAAGTTTCAAATCTAAGCAAAAGTAGGATTTGAGAAAATTCTCCATGTTTCAGGGACTCTCCTGTGGCCACAGCCTGCTTGAGTGGTGAGTCTTACTCTTTGTTTCTGAAGTCAGATGCTTGGGGCAGGGGAGAGAGCTAAGGCGCTTGTAATTGCATCACTGCACAAACTAACAAAGCCCTGTTGTTGCTCACAAACTTGGTATGAAATGAAGAAAAAAGACACCGAGCACAACAAACCAGCAGCCTTGGAAATGCAGGAGGGTCGGAGCAAGTTTCAACTTGTCATTCATTTGCGCTTTCTTTCTTTCTTTTTTTTTTTTTACATCTCAAAAGTCTGAGAATATTGAGTTGCATTACAAAAGAGGCATTTAGTCTTTGGAGAAAACCATTTTATTCTTTTTAGCTTGCTTTTTGATACATGTTTCAATGCCAGCAAATCAAGTCAAATTTATTATTTTAGATGAAAATATTCTACTTTTCTATCACCTTCCATCGATTTTCTTTCAGGTGACATTATCTGTAATATTAATATGCATTAACAATGTAGACACAAATAGCATCTCCTGTGTTCTGGACACTGTATTTCTTCACTTTAAAGCTAGACAGGGAAGTCTCACCTGGGGAGGTGCTGTCTGATTAGGAAACATGAAAGAGTCGTCATGAAAATCTGTTGAGTGTTCCACACAGTATGAACTGCAAGTTCAGTGGCCCTGAGGTTGGAATGAGGTGGGCAAGTTTGAGCAACAGCTAGAAGGCCAGTGTGGATGACACTTAGTGGGAACAAATGGAGAAGGTTAAAGTTTTAACACCAAGGCACTAGAGGTTTAGTAGCTCTAATCCTTTATAGAAATCATAGCCAAAACTAGAAGGGCCCTGTGAATGCAGCACTTCTCAAACTCAGATAGGAACACACAAATCACCTGGGAATCTTGTTAAAATGCAGGTTCTGAGTCAGCAGGTCCAGGATGGGGCCTGGGACCGTGCTACTCAAACAGGCTCCAGGGGATGTCAGTGCTAATGGTCTGTGGGCCATATTTTCAGTAGCAGGATGTTTAAACAGCAGCATGGGCTCAAAGCCTGCTGCTGAGCCGTGGGTGCAGAGTGCTGGTGGTCCAGCTCTGTCAGCTACGCGACCTGCCAGCTGGCAGCTGAGGTGGCGGCACCTCTGCTTTCCAGGGATGTCCATTTGCTGTTAGTTCTCCATACTGCACATCCTGAGAGCCCCTGCCAGGAGATTAGAGTATACTTACATTTTCTTTTTTAATATGTGTTCTAAGTTTTTACTGGTGATCATGTATTAGTCTTCTAATCAGAAAAAAAAATGAACAAATCAATTTTTTACAAAAGTAGAATAGACCCCTCTCTGTTGATGGGCCTCTCTTTTGTCTCACCTGATCTTTCAGAAGATCTCTGAGGTAGCTCTTTGAGTGGGTTATTAGACACTCAAGGTGCAGGTCCCTTTTTTATTACAGTAAGAGACACATGATATTTTTCATCTTAGCTCTTTTTGAGTGAATAGATCAGTGTCATTAAGTACATGAAGTAATGTAAATGAAGTACATTCACATTACCACCATCCATTTGCAGAATTTTCTCATTTGCAAAACTAAAGCTGGGTCCCTGTTGAACAATAACTCCTCATTCCCCTCTGTGGTCCCTATAAACCACCCCATTCTGTTTTCTTTCATTATGAAATTGATAGCTCTAAGCCCTTTATGGAAGTAGAAATAATGCAGTGTGTGTCATTTTGTGATTGGCTTATTTCACTTAGCATAGTGTCCTCAAGGCTCATCCATGTCACTGCATGTGTCAGAATTTCGTTCCTTTTTGATGCTGAAACACATTCCATGTTGTTTATCCATTCCTCTATTGATGGATGCTTGAGCTGCTTCAATCTTTTAGCTCTGTGAACGTGGATACGTGAATAATGCTGTTATGAATGTGGATGTGCAAATATCGCTATATTCTTGCTTTGAGACTTAAAAGTTTTATTTTTATTTTTTGGTGCCAGGGTTGAGAGACATTTAACCATTGAGCCACATCCCCAGCCCTTTTTCGTAATTTATTGAGAAACAGGGTTTTACTGAGTTGCTTAGGGCCTCTCTAAGTTTCTGAGGTTGGCTTTGAACTTACGATCCTCCTGCCTCAGCCTCCAGAGCTGTTGGGATTACAGGCATGCGCCGCTCGCACCTGGCTGAGACTTAACATTTTTATACTCCATTTTCAACTGCCTGTATGTTTTGCATGATTCATGCTCTTTGTTGATCCTGATCTGTTTCTCTGGTCATCTGCTCCACCCACATGTGGGCTGAGAAGTCAACATTCCTCTCCCAACTTGAGGTAGAGGTTGGTGTGTACCACCCCAGCTCCCTTGCCTGTGGAGTAAGATAACTAGAAGAGTGTGTTCTCCCCGTTTCCCAGGGTTCTCCATTGGGACTAGCCTCCAGTTCCCATGGTGGGAACTTGCTTGATAGCCTGCCCTGTGTTGACCTCCTTCTCTGGCTCATTTCCCCATTCTCCTACTAGCATTTCTTGGAATCACCTCATAAATGTATTTCTTGTTCTCAACCTTGACTTAGGTTATACTTCATGGGGAAAACAAACAAGCAAGCAAACAAACAAAAACAACAAAGAATCGAGAAGGTGCCCTGTGAATATCTGTTTGTGCTTAGTTGTGTTCTGTTGTTGGAGAGCAACAGGGAGATTAGGATATTTTTGGTGGACTCCTTTGGTTGGTGCACCTGACTCTCCACCCCATTCAGCCAGGTGTCCAAGAAGACAGCTAAGCCTGTTCGCATCAGCATTTAACCCTTATAACATTTTTATCCATAAAAGGTATATTTTTAAATTCCCCTTTTGCCTCTCTACCATGTCAACAACACATTCTACTTTAGTTACCGTACATGGAGCTAGATCCCAAAGAAAGAAGCAAAAACAGTTCTACAGACAAGTAGGCTTCTTGTTGGTTAAGATAGTAATTTTCTATATATAGATTCTTGTTTCTGGCTTTGCTACCATATGTAGCCTCTGGGGCTCCTCTTGGTTGTATCTAGTTTGTTGTTCTTGGCTCATTTTGACAATTCTCTGTGTATTGTATTTTTAATATAAAAGTATGTCTTCGGCAGCGAGCTTGGAAACAGATTAAGTTTCTTGTACCCGAGTTGCTTCTGAAAATGAAAATGGACTGCGGCCAGCAATGTATGTCAGAGCTCTGCGTCAGTGTCTTTGAGGGAGTCTGGCTTTTAGGGAGGTGTGAATTTTCATTGGTCTCTGGGATTTTGTAGTGCCTAGTTAGAACACTTAGCAGCCAATTCTCTTTAAGGTGGACAGTTACTGTCAAACCACAAAGAGTTGGACCCTAGACTTGTGATATCAGAGGGAAAATGTGTATGTCTCTGAAGACTGCAGCTAAGGACCACCTTCCCCAAACCGGAAAGCGATCTTGAGCCAAATCTGTGCATCGTGCAGTAGTTTCATGCATGCTTTAGAATGTCTGCTTACATCTTCCTCTCTCAAGTGTAAAAGGTAAATTACTTTAATTGATGTGTCCTCTAGCTGGTTTAGAGTAAATGAATAACTTTCAATCTAGAAAGCCATTTTGTCTACCAGAAAAGATAGTCATATCTCTGCAAGGGTTTTCCCCTCAAAGTCATTGAAAGAGCACATAGCAGATGTTTTTTGTGTTTGGATTGTTTTCCCAGGAAACGTATGGATGATGTTTACTTGTGATGGTTCAGTTCCCTACGTTAGAAACCAGTTTATCTAATCTTCCATGTTGGAGGTTGGAAATCTTTGTTGATTTTGAACAAAGCCAACTATCTGGGGAAATTTTTCTTTCACCATTTTTTTCTCAGGAGAGAGAGATCAGATAAGCAAGAAATGAATATGGAAACCCTAACAAAGCAAACATTGTTGTTGTTTCTCTGAACTAACAGAGAACATCGTATTCAATGTGCCCATCAGAATGTAGGTGGGCTAATGTAGAATGGGAAAATGAAGCCAACTCTTCTTTGGAAAATGAACCTCTGAGGGTTTCCTGGGAGGGCAGCTCGTCCTCTCTAAGCTTTCCTTCAACTGTGTGCCTCCTGGCTGGCACACAGCAGTGTGAAATTACATGAAATTAGAGGACACTTAGGGTGATATTAGTAGCATGTCTTGACTTTCTTTTATTGTTTAAAGAGCAAGAACAGATTTCTACTCAGGCCTGATCTGCTTTACTGGAGACTTGTGAGCATGAACAGTTCTTTCTGTCTTGCCGTTAATCTTTCTGTTCATCTATTGACTGATCAGTTGATTTACCAATGGATTGACTAATAGATCTGTCAATCTCCCTGCCCCTCCCCTTCTCTTCCTTTTCCTGCCCTCCCTTTCTTTTCCTACCTCCTTTCCTTCCCTTCCTTCTTTCCTTTTTTCCCCTTTCTTCCCTACTTTTGAACTAAAATCTAAACTGAAGCTGGAGTCGGGCATCTTCTTGAAAGTTAGCATTAGAGCTCTGAATTCTAATCTTACCATGGGTCTTCATAATAAAATATCACCCAATCTCTGTGACCTGTAACCTCTTCACCTGTTTAGACAAAGATTGAGGTCAGTGCCTTTCAGTTCAGTCAGCAATTATGGGCATAAGCTTTGGATCATAGTTTAGATTCCAGCTCTGCTGGTTCCTGTGTATGTGACACTGGGCAGCTTGTTTAACCTCATTGTGCCTCTACATCCTGATCCCTGATATTAGGTTTGTGCCCACTGACTGTTGGATGAATGAGGTAGTACATATAAATTGCTTAGAACAGTTCTTGGTACATACTAAATGCATAATAAACATTAACTTTAATAGTATGGTGTGTTAGTCAGCTTTGTGTTCTTGTGACCAAAAAATTCAACAATTACAGCATAGAAGAGGGAATATTTGTTTTGGCTCATGGCTCAGAGGTTCAGTCCATGGTCTGCTGAGTCCATTGCTCTAGACCCATGGTGAGGCCGAACATCATGGTGGAAGAGTGTGGTGGAGGAGTGCTGCTCTGTTCATGGCAGCCAGGAATCAGAGAGACAGCAGGGGGAAGGGACCACAGGGAAGATGCACACTTCCAGGGTATGCCCCCAGTGACCCACTTCCTCCACCAAAGCCACACCTGTCTCGAGTTACCACCCATTCAAACTGGAATGAGAATGGACCAATCAGTTTACACCTCTCACAATCTAATCCTTTTATCACTGAATATTCCTGTACTAAACAGGAGCTTTTGGGGAACACTTCATGTCCCAGCCATAACATATTGTCTCATCAATATAGATATATTAATGTAGACATCCTTTTTTCTAATCCTATCTTCTTTCCTTGCCCCTGTTCACAAAGCTCACAGTCTAGTATTGAGACAAGCATAATTGCTTTGTAAAAATAGAGGAAGGTGACATGTACCAGTGTATGAAAGGAAGAGAAGGTATTTGCCAAGGAGAGAAGTCAGGAGGGCCATGGTAAATAGGGAAACTATATTAGGAGTCAGGGAATAGTGTGGCTTGCTCCGAACTGAGTTTGCTTCTAAGTGGTGGTAAGCTGGGAATATAGCAATTAATTTGTTGTGGCTTGTGTTTAGGATGCTTGTAGGGTGATGGAGAGAAATGGTGATTATACACCTCGGGTTTGTACAGTTTGCACCAGCACGCCTGAGTTTCTACCAAAGCTCCTGGCTCTCCACCATGGTGATTCCTTTCCATGTGTAGAGCAAGGCAGTTATAAGGATAGGATGGACTCATTTATTCATTGAAAAATCTTCATCATTTTTATTCTCAGGGATATGAACTTCTTTTCTTTATATTGATATTATTTAATCTCAGGGCTCATGTATCTGTTGCCAAGCTTTGGGGATGAGGTACCTCAGCTATTGTTCTTAAATTTAATAGTGAAACTGCTTTGTATGACACGTAGAACTCCATGTTAATTATTATGAGGCTTCAGGCTTGGAGCTCCTCCTAACTTACGGTGGGACCTCAACAACCTGCTTTCCTTTTCCAAGTCATGTTTTTTTGTGGGATGAAAGACTTGGTGTAGGTGTTTATGGAAGTCTGATGAAGTTTCTATGGGCCCCTTCTCTAAATAAATTTTCAAACGTACAAAATGAAATACACAGTACTACAAAGGAATTCATGGTATTGAAATATACATACAAAAATAATCAATGAATTTGTGCCAGGAAAATATATGTATCTCTTATTACCATGTGAAATGAGGCATTCACAATGCTTGTAACTTTGAATTATTGGCAAAGACAGTGTTATCTTGCAATATCTGCAACAATCCTTGTGTGATATAAGAATACCAGAAGTTGCCTTGGAAGATTAAAGTCAAAGGTGCTGCAAATACAACTGTAGTTGGAGATGCTAAACTGGAGGAGATGCTAAACTTCATTTAGAGGTTATTGAAAACAACACAAGTTTATTGAACCTTTGATTTCTATGGACCTCTTTGGTCACCTGTGGAACTGAGGTTATTAAAATTTGTACTAGGTAATTTCTACGATATTTTTTCCTTTGCTAAATTTATGGCTATCAAATTAGCAAATACTGGAATTCCTATATAATTGATAAAGCCCATGTCATTGACAATGAGAAAAACCAAGATGTTCATAGAATAACAGAGATAATTCCATCTAAGGTTTTTTAACCCATGTATTTTTTCCATAAGGCATATCATAAACGAGCTTTGATGATCATCTATCTTAGGGTTCATTTTAAACAAAATGAAATAAATAAAAAACACATATTACTTGGAATAGCTTGGTGCTAAGCAGACAGCAAGAAGGACATGTTCTATAGTATAGGAGCTGAAACACTATGCCAGAGTGGAGCCTGGTTCAACCTCAGCTGGGGTCATGTGCGTCTGGCAGTGATTTTTGTGCTTCTCTGTGCATGTCCACCAAAGATTGCAAAAGTGCTGTGAGAATTGATTTTTCAATTATAAATTAATTTTAACAAGTAGGTGAATTTGCAAATATGAAAATCATGAATAATAAGAATTGACCATATATTCTAATATTTCTCTCTGAACTTGAGGTCTAATATTGCCGTTCTTCCCATAAGAAGACCTTCATAGTTTAGTTATTAAACTACTCTAAGTCTCTGTTTTTTTAAATTCACAAAATAAATATGTTAGAATAGATTAGTAGCAGTAGACTTAAATAAAAATCACAGAAGTAATTTTTATTTATATGAAATCTCAAGGGATAATGCAGTAATGACCTTTCCACCTTCCCTATACCTCCTGCCTCTGCAAATTTTGCCAAGAATGAACAGAAAACAATTGTGCTAGATTTCCAAGGCCACTTTCCTTTGCCCAATTAGGTAATAGTCTATTTGTCTGACAATTATTTATTGGGTAAGGCACAATTCTAGATGCTATTAATGCACCTCATTCACCAAATTAATTTATTGAGGCTGTTTTTAAAAATAGACTACACTTTATTTGTAATTCTTAGGGAAAAAAAGTCATATGCTATTTCCGATTCTTTTGAACTCTCTTTGACTATCAATTGACCCAAATTTGATGTTGTTTGGAATATATCAGATTCACTTAGGAGGTCAGTCCAGGCTTGGTTCACCTTGATCTGGGCATCCTTCATCTATGAGATTGGAACCAGGAAGGACCTGCTCATTTGTTACTGATTTGTTACTACTCATTTGTTATTGATGGTAGGTCACTTGGAAAGCAGTGTACCACCCACAGGATAAACCCATTAACAGGACATCCAGTATTTGTTTGGTCATCTTTGTTACTCTCTAGGTTTTTCTGCTGTTCTCTCCTAGAAGGTTGTCATAATTGAGATGCTTTCCCCTCTGGAGGATACATTTCACATTCCACAGGTGCAAAAATAGAAAACCATCATCATATGCATTAAGATACTCCTGAAGTGGACTGCTAGAGTTTAGTTGAACTAAAGCAAATTATAATTTTACATATGATAATTGACATCATTTTTCATGGACTTCAATGTGAAAAAAATAAAAGCAAAACTCAAGATTATACTTAGCTCTTCAAAATAGATTCATTCATCTGGGAATTAACAGTAGATTCGGATCACTTTGTTTTAATCCATCCAGTGAGTATATTTTAGTTATGAAATCTTATTTATCAAAGTACTAATGTTTTATGGGTAAATCTTTCATCACTGGTAACTCTATTCCTGAGGGAAAAATATTTTTCCCTGAAATGCCATTTTCATTAGGCAATGATGAGTTTAATTTTTTTATTTTGTACTTCTATACAAAAGTTGGCCTAGGGAAAACCCACTACTAAACTGTGGGGCAACTTCAGTTTTAACTTGTGTTGTTTCATTATCTGCAGTCACTGATTTTTAATAAGTCTGTTGATGCCTAGTTCAAAAGGTGGGGTCAAAGAATCTGGTCGACAAGGAAACCCTGTTCCAACTGTGCTAGACATTTGACCCCAGTGAACTCTGCTTCCCAGAACTGATGCTCTTGTACATTCTTCTCATTGACTCCAGGCTTAGCTATGTCACTTGAGTTAGACAATGGGACATTAGCAAACATGATGTAAGAAGAGGTTTAAGAGCACTTGGGCTTTTCTTGTTGTACTGCTTCCTTTTGGAAGTCAGCTTTGATACTGTGTAAGAGCTTAGACTAAGCCTGTTAATTGATCCTCCATATGGAGGGAGACCCTGAAGCCTGACAGGCCATCTTGGATGTTCCAGCCTCAATCAAGCTCCCAGCTGAATGTAGACAACTGACTGACCTCAGCTACACCACGTGGATCAGAACTGCCCAGATGAGCCTAGCAAGTGAGTTTTGAGAAATATTAAATCATTATTGACTTAAGTCATGTAGTTATATCATGGTCAGTTACACAGCAAAAAAAAGAATTGAAACCATGCCCTATTTCAAGAGGTCTGTGCAAACCAGCTGTGGTGGAGCACCCTGGTAATCTCAGCTACTCAGCAATCTGAAGTAGGAGGATCACAAGTTCAAGGCCAGCTTGGGCAATGTAGTAAGACTGTTTCTCAAAATGCAAAATGAAAAGGGCTGGGGTTGGGGGAGGCAGGGATGTAGCTCAGTGGTAGAGAGATCTTGGTCAATCCGCAGTACTGGGGCCAGGGAGGAAGAAATCAGTGCAAAAAGCTATGTTCTGCAAAGACCTCGTGCATGTTTTGGTTCATAGAAAATTGCTTTCATAATGCTATAATACCAGAAAAACACAGTGAGCAAGGGCGCAACATGTATGTGTGCTGGGAGGCTGTTAAATCGTGGTATCATTGCTTTTACCTTTGCAACTGAATGCCATGTGTGCAACATCTTTATTTTCACAAAGGATACACCTGAAGAAGGTACCATTAAAAGTAATTGCTCTTTTATTCCTTCTGATTGTGAAAGATACTGAAAAGTGTTAAAAAAAAGAGACCCAGAATCTTACCACCAAGAGGCTAACTTTGGGACATTTTCACATTATAAAGACAGTTAATTTAAAAAACAACACACTCACAAACTTTTCTTGATGCTTCTTTGAAAGCCTCAAGTATACAGTAGTTAATTTGATCCATTTGAGAGCACACATGCTGAGATCCTTATAAATCTGATTATAAGCATGGACACAGCTATATAGTTACTTGTATTGGATGTACAGTTTGTGATGCCCCATTCATTCCATTTCCTTCTCCATACTTCTATCATATCACTCATCCTAAAATACAAAGCTGGCTTAGTTTCTGCCTATGTAGTAGCTCCATACTGCCTCTGGCATAGTGGTTCTCGACCAGGGCATCTGGCAACATCTGGAGCTGTTATTAACTGTGCATGGGGGTATTCTTGTTCTTTACTGTACTAGCTATAAAAAGGGTGCTACTTACTGCTTTCTAGGAGTAGAGTCTAGGATGCTGTTAAGCATCCTGCAATGCACAGGACAACCCCCACCATGGTAAGGAATCATCCAGCACAAGCTGTTTGTATTGCCACTGTTGAGAGACCTTGCTGTAGGGCAAGGCTCAGTCTTCTACCTGTTGTTGCCCTTTCTGATCTCACATCTCTGACCGCTCATGCATCTTCCTTCAGCAGTGCCAAGCAGCTTCCTGTTTTCATATCTTCTTGCCTTTGTGGGTCTTTGCTTATGTTGTTCCCACAGTCTAGAATATTGGAATACCCTTTCTCTGGTGGTAATCATTCCTCGTGATAGATTTATGACTCTGTTTTGTGCGTACTTCCGCTTCTCTGATTACACTGAGTTGCATGATTACTTTTTAAAATCTATTGTCCCTACAAACTTGTAAGTATAAGGTTGCTAGGACCAACTTACATGGCTAGTAAATGTTTAAGTGAATGGGTGAATGTTTGAGTGAGAACACAACTGGAAAATAGGTTGAAGTTGCAAGGGTTCATGGCAGTGTGTGGCCCACCTTCCATCAATTTTCTTTCTAGTGGGTGAATTATTCCTGCAAAGACTCTGTGGACAACAATTGTCCCTGCTGTACATGGTTTTGAGGGGTCAGAGAACCAGAGGATGAAGATGTGAGATCAGAAATGGCGACAACAGGTAGGAAACTAACCCTTGCCTCACAGTGAGGTCTCTCAATAGTGCCAATGCAGACAGGTTGTGCTGGACGATTCCTTGCTGTGGCTGGGGGTGTCCTGTGCATTGCAGTATGTTTAACAGTATCTTAGACTCTACTCCTAGAAAATAGTTCTGATGTAATTGTACTTCATGGTGATTCTGCCTCTGAATCCTACTTCTAGTGCCTGATCCTTACCTAGATGGCTTTGTGCATAGCTCCTGGCACACCCTGACACCCTTAGCATTTCTTCCACAGGTACTCTATGGAGCATACATTATGCTCCAGGGCTTGTCTTGGCAATAGGGACATAGAGATGGGCCAGACCAGACATAGTGCCTGCCCTTATGTAGAAATACTGTCATACTTGGTCCTCCTTCAGTTATTCCTGATTCAGTCCAGCTTCTCATCCACACATATGATCCACTGTCACCCCTTGCCTTTCTGTCATTGGTATCATTGATTTCTAAGTGCCTGGATGGCAGTGATAGCCCATGGACCTCTTTTTATCCCTTTATTAGGTATCAAGATCAACTTATGGGGTGGTGGTAGGAGGCTGGAGGGAACAGAGAGACAGCTTCAGATACACAAGCGGTGGGGAGACAGCTTCATGCCCCAGATGGCTACTTGTAAGGACTGGGGAGGGCAGGATTTTTAGATGAGTGAAGGAGTGGTTCAAGACACTACCTTTTGCCCTAAACCATATTACCATTAATTTAACCTAATATAGATCTATTGTTTTCCATCTTGTTTGTACATCAGTCTCGCCTAAGCCTCTTCTTAAAAATATTGTTGTTGGAATTTAACCCCGAAGATGTTATAATGGGTATAGTGTATGTCCTGGGCAGTGGAATTTTTTAAAGTTTCTCAGATCAATCTATCGTGTACCCAACTTTGAGAACCATTGATATAATTTAAAGTTAATCATGGTAATGTTTCCAAAGTGATATAATACTTATTGAGAATTTTGTAATTTTAATGTACATAATAAATTAGCAGTTGTAATGTTCAAATTTATAATTTAAATATGATAATTTAAAATCTAACTTTTTGGTAAATAATATTGTATAGCCTTCTTCTTTCCCTTATCCTCTCCCATGACCCTGAAACTTAGAAAAAAATATCACAGAGAAGCAGCTGACCAGTCTTCATATTGGAGGAAGTTGGAAGGAAACCATTTTTTTTAGATAATGTGCCCATGAAGAGACTAAATTAGAATATTTTTTTCTTGGTTCCCATTTGCTTCTGTTTCCAAAACCTACGACCTTAAGAAATGAGTTGAAAGAACCCGCAGGGTCCCAAATATTCCTTCAAAGAGGCTCCTCATTATTTTTCAGAGTTTTCATTTTATTACAGATGATGCATTTGTTACGAATGTGCCAGTTAAGAAGAATGTGAAAGAATTTCTGAATCCCTTCTAATCATCTTCCCCATTCTAGGTCCTCCAGGTCCTGCCCACATGTGTTTGGATTCCCTTTTATGTTTCCAAATATTGGTGAGAAGCGGTCTTGCCCACCTGTCAGACTGGTCATGTTGATGACTGGTGATTGGGAATGAATTTGCTATTATTTCAAATATGAGAGCTACAAATGGGAGTCTCATCCTTTCCATGGTACTGCATGACCAGCACTGAATTTATTTTTTGTTTGTTTTATTGTGCTTTGTTTTAAAGAATGTCCAGGACCCAGTGACTTTTGCCTGTGAGTGGGTAAGCACTGCTATTGAATGGCTGATTTTGGCAGAAGGCTATATTTTCCAACACCAAATTATAACCATCTTAACTTAACAGAATTTTAGATTACTGTATTCTGTTTCATTTCAGGAGGGAATATTAGAAGCAATTGTCAGGATAATATGGATAGTGTGAAGTTCACATTTCTTCACAATAAATGCATATATATAAAAAATCATATATTTTTAAAAGAACAACTAAGGATCAGTTTTTTTTTTTTTTAACGTGGTCCATCCACATTGTGGACTGTTTTTTAAAAAATTTTTTTTTAGAACTTTATCTGTCTATTTATTTATTTATTTAATGTGATGCTGAGGATCAACCCATGCTAGGCAAGCATTCTACCACTGAGCTACAACCCCAGCCCCTCATTGTTTATGGAATGTCCCAGGTTCACCCTTCTTGGATGTGCCATTCTGAGTAGAAGAGATGGGAGGGAGGAATTATTTGCCTAAGGAGACATTTGAAGTTACAGCAGAACCAGAACCATAGAACAAGACAGGCTTTGTCTCTTAAGGGCATTAATTTACAAGAAATATTTAGTCTTGGATGTTTTTTCCAGTCTTTGTTATTTTTATAGTTATACTCTATAATAGATTAAGAAGCCTGCCAGTAGATGCTCATATGAAATTCATGAATGTGAAGATAATTGCTTATATTTGTGCTGCCAAATCTTGGAAATTTGGTTAGAAATCATATGTAATTGCCATTTGGTTGAGAGCTTAAACTCTTAATTTCTTAAAGTTATTTATTTATTTTCTTTATTGTGATATAATAGTACTTTTTGACTTTTTCTGTATTACCTAAGTTTTTTTAAGCTATTCTGAAGGATGAAGTTTAATGTCACTTCTAGTACTGGCCCACATGATTTATGCCCCTTTAGTAAATTTTTAATAAACTTTAAAGCTGGAAAGAAACTTGGAGATCCTCTTATGGCAATTCACTTGACAGATGAGAAAGTTGAGCCCCAGGGAGCTGGGCATCTTTGCTGGATTCACAGAGATGGTCTGAAGCCAAGTTGGCCACTAGAAGTCAAATATTTGACTCCACACTGAGTTCATTTTAACTTTGGTGGAGAATAAAAACTGCAGATATTGTCTTAGGTTGGTTTCTCCCATAGCTGGTTTGACAAGGTTTAGCATATAAGTAGCTTACCACCACCACTTGAGGTGGTGGTCCCAGGAAACACCAGCACCAGACTTGAGGAAATGAGGAAAGAAAGCAAAGGCAGCCATGCCTTCTACAGTGGGTGACTGAGGCGTCTGTGTGCTGGGCACCTTTTTGGAGGCTGCAGGACCACATTTCAGTGTTATTCCACTGGGGAGGCGAGGAGTGGGGCTATTGGTTTGGCACCTCCTGGGTCAGTGTTTTAGGACTTCTCCTGATAACCTCTCTCTCAACACTTGTTTTAGTCAGCTTTTGCTTCACTGCGACCAAAAGATTTGACAAGAACAATTAGAGACGCAAAAGTTTATTTTGGCTTACAGTTCCAGAGGTTCAGTGAACGGTTGGCCGAGTCTATAGCTCCGGGCCCAAGGAGATGTAGACCATCATGAGAAAGGCGTGGCAGAGGAAGACAGCTGAGAACACAATGGCCAGGAAGCAGAGCTCTGCTCACCAGGGACAAAACTCAAACCCCAAAGGTATACCCCCAGCAATCTATTTCCTCCAATCCCATCCTACCTGTCTAATCACCACCCAGTTAATCCATCTCAGTGGATTAATCCACTGATTAGATTGCATTTCATAATCTATAGTCATTTCACCTCTGAACATTCTTGCATTGCTTTGTACATGGGCTTTTGAGGGTTACTCCATATCTAAACCATAATTGGAAAGCCCACTGTCAAGAGTCTTGATTCCTAGATTGAGACCTTTCCAGTGAACTTGGGACCTGAGTCAATAGGAATGTGGAGGGATGGGGTAGATCACTGGCAACTTCTGCAGGCTGTCACTCACTCAGACAAAAGGAAAAAGGTTGTCAACGGAGCTGCTACACTGGATGCTCTTCTGATAGGACAGACACCTTGTCTGTATGCTTCGTGCTCTCATATAGGAAAAATGGGACTGAGAAATAAATATTGAATTTGAAGCTATTGATGTAGTAAATTATCTGTTTGACACTCCAAAGTGTCCACTTTCTCCAGCCTGTTCTTTCCAAGGCTGAGGGCAGATTGCTGCATTGGGGGCTTCCTGACCTTCTGGCTTCTGGAAGGCAGTGGCAAGTTCTAGAGGAGACTGGAAGGAAGGGAGTCATGAGGTGAAGGCGTTGATTCCACAAGATTTCTTCTTGCCAGAATGCTGTTGTCTGTCTCTGTCCTTCTCCTGGAAGCTATTGAGACTATCAGGAGGCCCTTTGCTATAGCTACAGCTGCCTTTTCTGGATTACTATGGCTCTGTCCTCTTGCCACTACAGACTTAGGACACTTCACATTCCCTGGTTGGTTTCCCTATGTCCTACCACACCTGGTAAATAGCACTTAACAAACTCCTTTAGTTGTCTTACTCAAGCATCCCATCTGTTTCCTGCTGGGACCTCAACTGAGGTACCATCTTGGAGGCATTTGCTCTCTAGACAGAATTAGATGAAGTGAAACAGCTAGAGATGTTATGAAGATATAAGATAATGAAGCATAAGATGTACTTGAGCCCTAAGGACACTCAGCATGTAGGATGCATTAACAGAAGAAGATATCTTTGGAGGAGTACCTTAGGAGGTAATTGGTAACATGGTTTCTTTTCTGCTCTGTGGGTAGGCCTGTTTGAGTAGTGGATTGAAAATCAGAAACTCTGCCTTATTATGATCATGCACGGTTAATTACGATGTATTTAAGTCTATAAGGTGAAATAGTATATAATTCAGAGAAACAGAAGGGTACAGTTGGGTCTCTCTGTCTGGAAATTTTAGAGATTTGTCTCATGTAAGTATTTTAGATAACTAAGTATTTTCCTCTTAATTTCTTCTATTTCTCATCCATCCAGTGGGTTATAATTCAGTTTTTGAGATTTTATTTTTAGACAACTGTTATGAAAGGCATTTCAGGCTGCTTAGAAAAAGACACTGTAGCAACAGAAAACACTCATTCTGTAGAAATTTACCATGAACTTAAGAATGAATAGTGTTTGATCATTGCTTTCAAGGAAATCACAATGCAGTCAAGAAAATAGAATTTCACATGTATAATAACATATACCAAGTATAACAATAAATGTTTCATATTATTTTATATATAGTGTTATATGTCTCTAAATGAAGGTATAGTTAAATCAAGAAAAGGCAGAGAGGTTAGTGAGCAACAGAAAATGCTTCATAGAGCAAGTGACATTGAGTTGGTTCTTGAAGGATGATAATGAGCTTATCCGGGAGATAAAGAAAGATGGAAGAAAAGAAGGTGTGGAGTTTCCTGTTGGTTTGAGAGTTAGTGAAGCATATGATTTGGCCAAAGTTCTGGTGGCCTTTGGAGGAGTGCCTGGACTTAAGTCCAAGGATAAAATGGTAATCCGATCCTTAATAATCACTGTTACTTTAAATAATACAGATTGCACACCCTCTGAAAATATTAAAGAAATCTAAGCAAACGAAAAACAATGTTTTTAAGAATCTTTAGACATTTAATGGGAAACATTACTAGACTTCAGATAGCAAATGTTCTGCACATGGAGCATGTATGTTTTTAATTCACCAACGTCTCAAAGTAGGGAGATAGACCCATTGGCATCTGCAATTAGTATGCACCTTTGCTCAGATTATTTCAAACTTATCAGTATACAGTTACCTTGTATCATTATAGAATGCCTAAAATATGGACATACAAAATGTTTTATGATGGTATGACTTTGCAATTACTAATTATTATGTTAATATCCCCATGTCACAATTACCCATCTAGCAGAACCTATCTGATACTCTTACCATAAGAAATACTTGTGCCTTATTTCTTCTAATTATGCTAGTCTCTAAAGCTTTAGGGATCAGTAATCTTGGTGTTCTCAGGTGGTCTAATTGGCAGGCTGTCTTATTGATGCCACTGCTGTGGACAGAATGAATTCATGATTGCTGCTTACTCAGTAGGACTCTGATAAATAAGAATTCCTCTGTGGAGGAATCAGCAAAAATGGTGATTAGACTAAATGAATATAATAATCCAAGATTTGTGAACAGAAACCCTTAAACTGGTCATGATACAGGCTGTTTTAATGTCAAGAAACTTGAAGTTTCATGAGTTATAGGGACAAGAACAAAGTCCAGTCAATGGAGCTGAAGTACAAAAGCCCAGAATGAGGCTTATCCTCCCTCTATGAAGGGAGTCTCTTTCTCTCTATATATTTATCTTCTTGTTCTCCTACTTGCTACACTGCTCCTCTATATTAGCTATCTCTTGCTTCCTGACAGACCACTCCAAATCTTATTGACTTGAAACTACCACCACCATTTAGCATCCTTAACAATGCTTTGAACTGACTAGGCTCAGCTGGGCAGTTCTCATGCATGTAACTCCCTACATTTGACCATAAGTAAAAGCCAGCCAACTTTGAGAAGAGGGGAAATAGATTTTACTTCTCAACAGCAAGAGCTACACGCAATTTACAACCACTATTTTATTATTATTATCATTATTATTATTTGCACATGGCCTAACATATCCTTCAGCCCCTACTATTCATGGAAACTTTTAGTTAAGTGTCAATCATCAATTGCCTATATCTTCTGTGTCTTCTAATTCAAATTCTTTCAAGACATACTTGTGTTGGTACTGGCTGTGCAGTCATCTGGACTAGAGAGGGCCAAGTCTTATGCTGCTAAGGGTTTTCTTTAAGGGATTAAAATGGAACATTCTGTCTCATAGAAGCATGATTAGTATTGGCAATGGGGGATGAGTGGAGAACGTTAGTATCCTGAACAGGAACTCTTAGTGCCTGCCCATTCCACTAAGTTTGAGGTAACTTTCTTTCATTGGTCAAGAAAGCTCTGTCTGACTTATCTTCTGCCTTACAACTTTTTCTTGAGCCATTTTCTCCTATATTCTCCAGCTTCTTCATTTTTTCTTTACCGTTCCTCCAATGTGTCTCTCCCCTCTGTACTCTGTGTCCGTCCATGTCACTGAGATGAGAAGATTCTCTTCTCTCTCCTCACCTCTGTCTGTCACATAACTTCTAACTTACTTTCCAAATATCAACTTAAATATCACTTCTTGAGGGGGATCATGAAACCTTCTGGATTAAATCTCATCTCCTGTTCCATCTCCATTTCCTTCATCACACTAATCTCACTTTGTAACTTTACCTCTGTGTGACTACTTGGTTGCTGTTTACCTTCCACTATAGGCTCTAAAAGGCCCAGGAATGCTGCTGTCATCCCCTGAGCGGTAGTGGCTGTGCTTAGTTTGTGTTTGACACATATTTATTATTTATACCAATGAAAAATTGGAGGCAGTTGCCTTGAAAAAGAGGATTAAGGGGAAGAAGTTAAGAGTAGCCTTGTTTTGAGGGATATCAGGACATAGTTTCATAGGGACTCCTTCCATTTGATGGTGATTTCTTGCGAGTTAGTGAAGTCCTATCATGAAGAACATAAGGATGGAGCCTGCGTGGTGTTTTTTGAAATGTAGCAGGAATTCCTTCTCCGAGATGAACCATAAATTCCTGGTTAAAAGCCAGGATTTTTGCTTCCATCATCCTGTGGCCCCTGATCTATACATAGAGATCTCAGTGATAGCCCAACTTTGTGATTGTTGGGCTAGAACTGCTCATTCCATTCCCATTTACTCTCCCATGAAACCAGTAACATGTTTGACTGAAAGCCAAAGATTGGCTAGATTATATTTTGGGATATGATGTGCCTGCTGAGCATAATCTCCGTGAGATCATCTTTGTTCTTCTGTGGCATGTTATTTATCTAAAAGAAAAGTTAGTGGAAAAATCAAAATGGCAGAAGGGACACAGAAAGTTGGAGTAGGAAATAAGATTTTTGTTTTGTTCAAATATTTTGTAGTTTGAATTCTAGGATTTTTCAATCCCCATTTTTAATGATTGGGATAAAAGATAAAGGCAAACATATCGGTTCATTTAATACAGTAAAATAATTTCATAACTTTACTGAAAGCCTTGGTCTTTGTTGAGGACCAAGCCTTTAATTCATGGACCTTTGAGGGGATGTTCAAGATCCAAACTATAGCAGATTTTTAAGTAGGAAAGTAATGAATAATTGTAAATTTGCTACTAATTTAATATTTCAATTCATTTATTTAGTTAATTTATTTTACTGAAATAATTTAAATATGTATTGAATTATGTGTGTGTGTGTGTGTGTCCATGGAGGATATAAAAACGAATAGCAGTTGGTATATGATCTTGAAGTTTATATGTACTCAGCAAATCTAGTGTGCACCTCTGATATGAGTTTCTACGGAAAGATTCTAATCAAGAGGATTTGAAGAGGGATGGAGTAGTTGTGGTGTTTGTATACTGGGGTCATAATTTGAGCTGAGTCTCCATGGATGAGTAGACTTAGAAAAAGTTGAGCCCAAAAGAGAGAGGAGAAAGCATTCCAGGCTCTGGGAACCTTGTGTGAAAGTTAAGGTATAAGAGTGAGCAAGAGCACCCTTTCACATTCCAGAGGCAGTGAAGACACATGGTTGGGGATGGGAGGTTACAGGGTGGAGAGCTATGGTAAGCTGCTGGGGGAGACCCTGGGAGGCCAGGGCACAGGGGTTGAATGCTTGCAAGCAGGGAACAACACTTCCTAAAGCCTGTGATTTGGGGAATTATTTCCTCTGCAGTTAGCTAAGTAGTTGTTGACGAGACAGAGGCTAGAGTCAGTGAGATTGTAGTAATAGGAGCTAAGAAGAAAGTGCATAGAATAGAGTTCATAGAAAGAACAGATGAATTTACATGTCTGGATTCACAGAAGGAAAGTGAGAAAGTGGAGAAAGAGAACTTAAACCTCAAAAAATTGGAGAACTAATTTCCATGATCACCAATACCAAGGTTAGAAATAGATGGTCACACTAAGGATGAGCGGACCAAAGGGCCAAAATATCTTAGAAACAGTGGCAGGTCACTGATTTGGTTGAAAGACTAGACATATAAATTGGTGGATCATCCATCAGTATTGAGCTAATAGCAAACAGATATTTGGAGTTTTACGGAACATTTGTATTACTCAGCTAATTTCTGTCACTGTGACAAAATAACCAAGATAATCAACATAAAACAGGAAATGGTTTGTTTCAGCTCACAGTTTCAGAGCCTAGTGTTCAGTTCATGGTTGTTTGGTTCTATTGAAAGGCAGGACATCACGATGGGGAGTGTGTGGCTGAAGAAGCTGCTAATCTCATGGTAGCTGGAAAGCAAAGAAAGAAACAGGAAGGGGACAGCGTTCCAATATTCCTTCTAAAGGCACACTCCCAATAACCCAACATTGCCCTCACTGTGTTCCACCTCTTAAAGGTTCTACCACTTCTCAGTAGGGCCAAACTGAGGACCAAATCTTCAATACATGGTACTTTGGAGGTTGTTCAAGTTCCAAACTATTGCAGAAGTCTTTTTTTTTTTTTTTTAATATTCTTTTTCTTTGTTTGTAATGTACATAGTGATTCTCTTTCCTCTCCTGGTCTTCCTTTTTCTCATCTATTTATGTATTTTTTTTTATTTGTGTATAACAGCATTTTAAATAGGCATTCTGATTTTTTTTACTTCCCTATCTTCAAATATTGACATCCAGTTCATCAGTAACTGCTATTTATTCTGCATTCAAACATAAACATATCCCCAAGTTAGCATTTGGATTACCCTTGTCTTGACCTCTGTTGTTACCACCATTTCCCTTTGCCTGGATTCTGCTATAGCCTTCTAACTGGTCTCCCTTGCTACATCCTCACCCTCTGGCAGTCTGCTCTCAACACAGCAGCCCAAGCGATTCTCCTAAAATAAGTCAGATAATGTCACTTTCCTCCAAGTTTACAGTGGTTTTCCACCTCTTTCAGAACAGGAGCCAAAGCCCTTCCCAGGGCCTTCAGGGTCTGGCACGATCCCTTCCTTGCTATCTTACTGACTTCATCTGTTACTACCGTCTCTCTTGTTCACTCCATGTTGGCCACCCTTGCCAACTGCTGTTTCTCGCATGCCAGACATACCTCCTCCCAGAGCCTTTGCGTGTTCTTTCTTTGACTGGAAAGCTTTCTTCCCCAAATCTGTAAGACCTGTCTCCTCACTTCCTTAAAATCTTTGCCAGAATGGTTTTTCTTTTACCTTTCTGTTTTAACATTTCCATCTCTTAGGCTGGTATTGCTGTCCCCCCGCCCTTTTTTTTTTTCCTTCATAGCCTTTCCTATCTTCTAATATTCATATTTAGAAAAAATATATGTGTCTTCAGTCTCTTCCTACAGGAATGAAGTTCTGTGAAAACAGAGATTTGTGTTTATACCGTGCACTCTGGCATTCAATGCCTAGAACAGGGCCAGGTACTCAGTAAACATTTGTTGAATGGGTGGAACAAATTCTGTTAGAAGCTTCTTCTTCAGTGGAATCATGACTTCCTTGAGATCAGCTCTCTTTGTATTCAGGCATAGTCATAAGTGAATAGAAACTCAAGTATAAAATCATAACCTTTTGAATTATCTAATTCCAGAGAATTTCATTACTTTAACATAGAACATTTAAAAAATGATGGAGAGGAGGTTTGGAAGAAGAAGAGTTTTGATTCATTTAGTCAAGTCTCCTCTTTGGGCTTCAGAATCCTTGTAGCAGTTTGGCAGTTCTTTCATTATTACTAAGATTATAAATTGGATGCTATTTGAAAATTTGGCCTTTAAACTTGCAGCTGATGTTTTAGGAGATTATACAGTACAGGGTACAGAAATTGCTGGGCGGCCTGCAACTATTCATGGCCAATTAAGGAACAGCATTGGCAAGAAGTGCAGGGTGGATGTGGTTGTGCTTTGTGTGAATCCTGTGGCTGCGGTTCACATTTCAGGGATTAGCCGGCTGGATTTCCTTCTGCAAAAAAGAATCTTGATTTGGTTACCTGGTGGGAGCTTTTTATAAATGAAGAGAATAAACAACCCTGGGGGATTTAACTTTGTAAGGGAGTTAAAGAGAGAAAGGGAAGAACCAAGTTAAGAAATTAGTCTTTATTTGGGAGCATTGACTAGAGAGGTCCCTCTGAAGTTTGCTTTTGGTTTTATTTGGTATCACTTTCATTTCTTCCCAGGGGATGCAGCTGTCTTTTGAAAGAATGCATGCAGAAAAACAGGCTGGAGGAGGCAGAAATGAATTTTTCAAAGTTTAAAAAGTTCTCAAAGGACAGAACCGCCCAGAGAAGCTGGGCTTTGCCACAACTTGAAGGCTGCTACCTAGGAGAACTACTGTGTCTCCTGCAGTTACCACTGATGTGTGTGTTGGGGGCACAACTAATGACCAGGGTCTTCTATTTTTATGTGGAGCTTTTAAAAGGATTTTAGACAGGAGCGAAAGAAGACACAAAGGCATCTGAAAAAAATTACCTTTTGAATTACCTAGCTCTAGATATTCTATTTTTCCTAAATTTCAGGGTTAAAACAATCCATAGAGAATTGTTTTGGAGTTTTCTGGCTTATGAAAATACTGTACAGCCCTTGTTTTCAGATACAGGGGTCAAAAGAAAGTTCACATTAAATTAAATCCGAGAGAACAAGGCTCCACACATACACAGCCAAAAGTTCATCCATGTGACATTTCCTAAGGCTACTGCATGGTGTCACTGAAAGGATGTTTTAATCAATGACAACTGTTTTCCCAGCTCGGCCTAAAAGCGCTTGAGGTATATTGGGTATTGAGTCTGGGGTCAAAAGGCACAAGAAGAAACATCAGAGATGAAGGCTTTGTCAGTTTTAAAAACGTCTCCGCTCTGTTTGCACTCATTTCTGTCCTCTTTAAAGAAAATAACTTTATGTCCAAGGTGAAAGTTGATGAGAACAAAAGTATTTCTTCCGTGAGTTGTGTAATCAGAACAAGAAATCTGGACCACTGGGTGCTAGGGAAAGTCCTTCTCGGCATCTCCCCTGCTCCAGAGAAGCCACTTCCATTACATTTAGCACAATTCTTGGAGCAAATCCTCCACCTTCAGAAATGACTTACAATGTTTATCTCCCCGAACTAAAACAGCCATCTTCAGCAACTATATTTTGTTTTATTCTTATCTGGAAAAGAAAGACACTAATATGTCCTACTTTTTCTTTCTTTCTTTCTTTTTCTGGTTGTCTTTTATATTTTTGACAAGTGCCCATACTTTAAAAAATGTGTGTCTCCATCTATTCTTAGTTTATATACTCAATTTTATCCAGCTGATAAAACTGTGAAGGTTCTTTTTTTCTTCTTTTCCCTGCTGCCTCATGCTTAGAATTATCTTTTTCCCCCCTATTTTAAGTTGGGCGGGGAGAAGGTAAGGAGAGATTGTACAGCAAAAATAAGTCATTTTGTATTCAGTGGCTCATCTTATTTGCTCATTTCTACTACCACCTATCCATTTATTCTTCTGGCTGTGTACCACTCATCCAGTACTCACCAATCATCTTCTGTGAGCCACCTAAAGTGGGATAAGTAAGGATCTCTCCTATTAGAATCTGGACCAAATGCTAGGAATTTATAGTGGGAAAATGTTCATATCACATAAATTTTATCATGGGATGGTCTTATATCCTGTTCCTGGGGGTTTCCGGGAAAGCTTCCAGAAAGATGTACAGTCTCAACCAATACATGAAGAATGAATGAAGTTAGCTGGACAAAACCTGTGTGTTTGGACTTCAGTGTGGCTAAGAGTGAGGAGTTTTCAGAAGAAACTTCATGCTCAGCAGGTTGCATATTATGTGATTGTGGTATTTCTGAAGTTCTTGCAAATTTAGAACACCTGCAATTCAAGAACTATCCTGTCAAAAGATGGTGGGTATTTATTTCCATTTACCAGCTAAAAGGGTGCCACCTTGTGGCCACTTTGCAAACAGTTTAGAGTTCCCTGCTCAGCCAGCATCAAAAGTAGAGTTCTTGAAGAATTTTAGTATGTTGGGGGCATTTTATTGATTCAGTGTGAGAACATACTAATGATTTTATATGATATTATTTAAAAGCTTCATAATTGAGGTTCCCACAGAATATGACCAAAGTGGAGAGTTTCACAGCCCATTAGATAGAATTAAAAGTAGTTCAAGATGCATAATATGTACACATAGGAGTAGGAGTTGGGTAGACAGAAGATGAAATGGATAAGGAGAGTGGCCAGATCATCAGAGGCTCATTAATCATGTTAAAAGACAAAGTCAGGAAAAATAAAATTGTAAACAGTTGATTTGAGCAAAAAAAAAAAAAAAAAAAAAAAGACAGAAATTAGGCTACGTGTCGTTTTTATATATTATTTTGGGACACTCATCCTTTGTTTCTAATTAGACTCTGGCTATAAACAAACTATATAAGTTTTTGTGATGTCAGAATGTTTTAAGGTGTTTTGTTTGTTTATAAAATAGTCCACTAACTTTATCTTGGAAGACAAAATAAAATACATGGCTAACTAGCAAGAAGGTTGGATAGAGCTTCAACCCAGACTTGGGGTATGAGACTGGGGGAGAATTTGGTTAGGGAGTCAAGTTTGGGGGTCTGTGGTAAAATAAGAGATGGGAAACATGGCTTAGACAAAGTGATTGCTTTATTGTGGGATTATCTAGAACCTTAAAAGTAGCAATGTGTGTTAAGATTGCAGGATGTCCTAAACCTTTTTGGCACTAAGGAATCTTTGTTCTGGAAATAGTCACTCTGGTTGAGGACTGGCAGTCCAGGGAGTGTGTATCTGTTACCTATTGCCACAATAATGCTGCAAAACAAGTAACCACAAATTTCAGTGGAATACAATAATAAAAATATATTTACCTTAGAAGTTAGAGTGATTCAGCTGATTTTAATCTGGGCTCGGCTGATTTCACCTGATCTCTATGTCTGTTTGTCTGTGGTTTGGGCAGGCAGCTCTGCTGATCTTGGGTGGGTTTGTCTACATGTCTAGGAGCTCAGTTGGCTCTTGGTTGATCTAGGATGGCTGTAGCTAGGAAAACTGAGATGATTCATCTCTGCTATATGTGTCTCTCATCCTCAAGCAAGCTGGACCTAGCATGTTCTCTTGGGTGTGGCAGAGGGGCAAGAATGGATGCAAACTCAGTTATGTAAGCATGTTTAAAGCCCTTGCTTCCATCACATATGCTAATATCCTGTGGACCAAAGGCAGCTGTGACTAATGACAAGGTAGGAGGGCATTCCAAGATTACATGGCAGAAAGTATGGATATGGGGAAGGAGAAAAATTGGGCTCTTTCTACAGTCAGACTTCCTACAACCCGATGCAGGAATTGCTGGGTAAGATGACAGTCAACTGGAAAAAGAAAGAGGTCAGACTTTTCTCTATGCCATGACCAGAAACTGAATTTTAATTCTGGTAAGCAGCCTCACAGTTAGGTGTTGGGGCCATGTTAAGGAAGGGGGCGTTCATCTGGTTCTGCAAAGGGATTGTGTTATCTTTCTGTGGAATCATTCCATTCTGGCATGAAAGGATTGTGGACTTCATCGAGTTCTAGTTGCGTCATGTCAGAAATGAGAAAACAGGGGCCCAGAGAAGATAATTGACCTGCTCCAAACAGCTAGCTAGAAACAAAGCAGGGTCTCACAGCCAGGTCCTCTCTCAAGCCATTTGGGCCTCAAAGAAGCTTTGTCAGAGGGTGGAAAAGACTGAAATAAATTTGTAATCTTTATGTATGACCAAATCCTATTCCTCCGGCAGGGACTGTGGTATAAGTGACTTTTAAAATAGAGGAATACTGGAGAGTAGTCATGTCTTGCAAGATGTCTTTGGGAGGACAAAGGGCAAGGATAGTTCAGCACTGAGTGGTTGCTGAGCAAGTTGCTGGAGCTCTATGGTAATATGTTGTTTGTTTTCAGAGATTTTTCTCTCCTCCACCCCTTCCTCCAAAGAATTTCTGCTGAATCAACAGAGGACTTCTGAGCAGAGAGGAAAGAATTTGTATTGTATCTTCTGTCTTGTCAAATAGCAGATAAAATTGTGAAGGCAAATCTAGTCTTCTAAAATAGCAGGTACATTAATTTAGCTGTCAATGACAGGGAACAATTTGTGCTAAATAAGTAAAATGTTGATAATGAAATGCTACTCATTTAAGCACTATCAAATAAACTAGCTATTTTTATGATGGAAATACTTTTAAAGCACCACAATTATTTTCTTGATTGACTAAACAGAGTAACTGAAACATCTCAACCACACCTTCTTAGATATCAGGTTTTGAACTGGGCAGTAATATAGTACCATGCCTTATAAAGAGGCATCCTTCCTGTTATGTTTGCTTAGGTTTCCTGGCTACATGCCATTGAATTGTTTTAGACATACCTGCTTTTGAAAAATTCTATTTTATTCTCAGACTGTTTCTCTATGCTTCTTCATTATCAGTTATCAGCTCTATTTGGTGGCTGCTATAATATAGATTTGTTCTCAGATATATTCTTTGGCTGGGTCCAATGGCACACAGTTGTAATTCCTCCTCCAAGGCAGGAGGATGACAAGTTGGAGGGCAGCCTCAATAACTTAGTGAGACCCTATCTCAAAATGAAAAAGGGCTGGGGATGTAGCTCAGAGATGAAGCACATCAATTAAAAAAAAAAAAAAAAGTTCTACATATCACAAGGAACTACATTTCCCACGCTCCCTGGTGCTTGGGATTCCAGGTAGGTTTGGCCAATGGACCACTGGAGGTAAACTACTAAAGGTCAAGGTGTCTTTTTCCAGCTTTCTGCCTTCTTTGTTGACTCTAGAAATAGCTGTGTCTCTTCCAAGGCTTCTGCCCTCATCTATGCAGTAGCCGGTGCTGTCGTCCTAGTCCCTCAGTTGTCCCCAGCCTCTGGGTTCCATTAATACCACATTCTTCCATCAGTCTTCCTGTTAGGCAGGCTAGCAGCTCTCTACAGCTGCCAGCCCTCTTGTCTGCCTCGCTGTTCCCTCTGTGGTGTCTGAACCATTCTGTCACACCTGTAACCAGTGCTTTAGTTTGGAAGACGAGAGTAGTAGACTTTGATGACAGTTTATTGAGGTTGCCTTTTCTTGTGACTCTTTCTCTTACTTCTGATTTGCTTCTTGCAGTCTATTGTGAGGACACCATCCAGGCTACCTAGCTTTATTTTGGTCATAAAGATGGAAATGCCATGAAGCTGCAGAGCAGAGTGATTTAGAGCGCCGTCTCTGTGTCAGAATATTGGGTTTGGGTCCTAGCCACAATACTCAATGGTTGTATGACTCTGATTTGGAGAAATATTCTTTTCTTTGCTATTTTTTTATTGGTGCATTATGCTTGTACCTAATGATGGGATTTGTTCATGCATACAATATGGCGATAGTTTGGCCCAAGTAATTCCCTACTATTTTCCTTACCCCCCCTTCCCTGGTCCCTTTCCTTTATTCTTCTGACACCCTTTCCATTTTCATGTGATTTCCCCCACACAACAAGTTTTTTAACCTCTCTGAGACTTTATTTTATAATTTTGAGACATGGTCTTGCTAAGTTGCCCAGGCTGGCTTTGAACTTGCATCAACCTCCCAAGTAACTGGGATTACAGGCTTGCCCCACCATGCCTGATTTAAGATGTGCTTTTATTGCCTAAATAGTGAAAGTAATTACAGTAACTAGGCTGTCTCAATTTGGGTTTCCTGGGAAGCCAACTCCAAATTGGAGATTAGTATACAGAGGTTTATTCTGGAGTAACCTTGAGATCAACACCTGTGGAAGGGGAAGGTCATAATTGGGACTGGGCAGAGGAAGAAGCTGAGTTGAGATGCAGAGAGGCAGTCTTCACAGAAGCCATAACTGCCAGGAGCTCTGAGGCAGGTTGGGCCTTTATTCCCTCATGCTGACCTTGGGAGGTGCTTGACTTTGTTGGGGAACAGCTTGCTCAGGCTGAGGGCAGTTTCCTGGGGAGGGCTGACAGCTGCAGGCATTCAGCCTGCATTGCTCACAAGAGCCGGGGAATCCTTCCTTCAGTCCTGAAGTGGGTTCTGAGGATCACATCATGTTGGCCACAATACATCTCCAGGTGCGTAGCGTGAAAGATTAATAGCCCATCTGTGAGAACTGTGTCACTACCAAGTGCCTTGGTAAATGCTCAACAGCTTTAGTTATTATTCATGAATGCATTAAATATACAAATTCCAGTAAATGGACTTGATGATGTCTAGTTTAGTTATTTTGAGAGTTTTACTGACTTCCTCTCCATAACCCTGTCCCAGAGAGTTGAGAAAAAGCAGAATAAATGACAAGTGGATAAATGGGATTCTATGATTTCTCCACATAGACTATGAGGCACATTTGTACTTTTATCTTGCTGTTAAAGGAGTGTCTTACTCATAGGTTCTTAGATTTTTATTCTCTAAGGTAGTCCAGGTACTTAGCATCAAATTTGACACAAATTAGTACAGCTCTCATTTTTTTTTTGAACTTTTATTATGTAACCGTGGTGCTCAACATGCAGGGTCTCATCAGGATGTACGCTGAAGGTCCTCAGATTCCCTTTTAATGAGATCTGAGGTCAGTCAGGTAAAAGGACCTGCCCCAGGTCACCCAGTGAAGAAGTGACAGAGAAGTTCTCCCACCCACCGGGGCTGCCAGTTTCACTGTGAGCCTGTGCATTTAGCTACACATTTGAACGATGTAAACGGCAGTAGGGGAAACCTTCTCCTCTGAAAATAACTCTAGCAAAGTGTAGGTGTTGTTTTGGTAGAAACAGTTCAGCTGTTGCCATAAAAATCTTCCCCCAAATGGCTTTGTGAGAGCAAAGCTGTGCAGGCTCCGCTTGTGTTTATGGTGGGAGCCTTATGGCTCAGCCACAACACAAATGATTTGTTTCCCTGGCCTTGTTGGCAAAGTGATTTAATTTCTCGATTTCCTTGAAGAAGGAAATCTAAACACACACATTTCTTTTTGCAATTTTATATTTAAAGAGGAACTGCGAGGAAAAGTCAAAATGGGAAGCCCAGGTATATTTTCATTCAGTGGGTGACACAGGGAAGGGGGAGAGGTGCAGGGGTGGAATTCACTGGGTATTTTTCTTTTCCTTAAGTTTAGCTCTCTGCTCTTCAACAGGAATATTATAATCGTCTGAAGCTTCACAGGTAAGATTGATGTTTGAGTAAGTCAGTGTTTAGCTATTTCTTTATGTCTAAATAAAATAATATCTCATTTTCTACAGGAAAAGGATTTTTGTTTTCCAAATTGATAGTCACTGGAAGCCCAGGGAGCTACAAGGTTAGAAATTGATTCCTCAGAGTGTCTTCTGAGAATTCCTATTTCTTTGATATTAGAGCTACTTTTGGCTGTTCGTAACAGAAAAAAATGTAAAACAATAAGTGATTTCAACAAGATGGAAGTTCACAGTAAAGAAATTCAGCGTGAGGCTCTCCATGATTTCACAGTGTGAGCAGAGTTTATCTCTCTGTTCCAGGACCCCAATCATGTGGCTTCCATTTTCCATTAGTCATCTGGGCCAGTTGAGTTTAGGCCATCATGTCCACAGTCCAGATGTGAAGTGGAAGAAAGTGAGTCAGTCAGCTCTTTCCATTTCTGCATTTTTTTCCTGGAAGTTCCAGTTAATACTTCCAGTTTTAATGTATTAACTAGTATGTGATCACATGCTCATACCTAGGAGTATTAGTTAAGCATACTACTTGGATAAAATCATTTTACTGTTGATGAAGAAGGGAGTGGATATTGAGTGATAATTGACATGTCTGCTGCATTTGGGATTGTAATACTTATGCTGTTACCATTAAAAGGCAAATTTTGTTGGTGTGTATTCAGTACACTGATGTGCAGGATGAGCATGCAGAGATTCAATCTGGCCTCCTTCAAGGGAGGAAATAGTATTCTGAGAAGCAAACTCAGTTTACATCATTCAACTGATAGTGATATGCTTTGCACTGTGCCAGATCTTAGGCAGAGTCTAGGAGCCAGAGCAGCATTTCCCACATTTAAGTTTCCCCTTTTACTTCCCCTCCTCATTTTAAGGCTGTTAGCATTTCAAAGAAGTAGCATCTTAGGAGACTAGTTTGGGCTGCTTATCCATAGGGACTGGGAGTATAACTGTTTATAATGGTTATCTATTGTTGTACAAAGACCACAGACTTTCTTTATTGATCACAATTTCATGGGTTGACTGGGTGGTTCTATTGGCCTTGGCTGGGGCACTCTGACCACATATGTGGTCAACTGTGGTTTGGGAGGTGGCTCTCCTGATTTTGGTTGGGTATGCTTATTTGCTTGGGTGTAGCTGGGTGCTAGATGGTTTAGAATGATATCATTTGGGGACCTAGAGTTTTTCTCCATGTGATTTTTCATCCATGTGCAGGCTAGCCCCGTCTTGAGTCTAGGAGCATGATTGTATGTTGTGAGGGAAAGAGAAGAAATGCTTGAGGTCTTTTGATGCCAAAGCTCAGAATTAATATAGCCTAACTTCTGTTGGGGAGTCTAGTTGGGGATACAGACTTGTAAGTCTAAGAAATACAATATTGACAATAAGTTATGAATAAGAAGAGAGTATTTTATCAACCAATGTCAAATATCATAAATGAAGACCCTCTGTTCATTATTCCATCTCCCTTATCTTTTATGTGTTAAATTATTTGGGATATATATCTATATCTATCCCAAATAATATATAATATATATTATTATCTGTTTTTTTGAGGGATTACTGGGCTCTGGGCATTTTGAAGGTTACATTTGCAATCTATATATATATATATATATATATATATATATATATATATTATATATATATATATATATTATATATATATTATATATCTATATATAGTGCAATATTGGTATAAGTTTATCAACATGTTTAACACTTAAAGTAGTGAGTAGGAAAGACCTCTTTCTGTCCATTTGCACTGCTTCTTCGGTCAGCTACCATACATACTTCTGTTCTTACTCTCCAGTTTGTTTCAGGTAGTGCAGAAATAGTGCTATATCTTGGTTGATAAGCTCCTTAATGTTAGGCACATGTTAGTTGATAAGCTCCTTAATGTTAGGCACATGTCAAAAGATACAGTGTACCCATCCAGAAAATGGGCACATAGCCATACTTAGCTCAGTGTATTCAAGAGTCACATAGAGGACGTGTATGGCCTTTACTCAGAATACTGAACATTGGTATGGCATTATCCATGTGCTGGCTACTGTTCTGTACAACTCTATGAGCTAGTTGTTACAACAGTTCCATTCTTAGATGATGGAACTGAGACACAGAGAGCTTAAGTGATGCACAGATGTCACACAAATCTAAGGTTTGCACTCAGACCATCTTGTACTGCAGTTCTGTCTCACACCCATACTGAAGAACCATCTCTGTAGGGGGTAAGTCTGTGTCCTTTAAACCATGAGAAAAGTAAAGATTTAGCTTTGACAGAATTGAGAGGGGTGGGGAAAATGGCTTAGATTTTAGAAATTAACTTTAGACTCTTTGCATATAGCCTGCTGTGGCAATTTACAGAACTGTTTCTTGCAGGTACGTTTGACATTCAAAAGCAATCAGATCGTATTATCTGTTCTTTGAGGGATTACTGGGCTCTGGGCATCTTGAAGGTTACATTTGCAATCAGCATTAATTTCATTGTTAACCATTTTCCTTCATGTTAGGTTTCAGGATTTTTTCTGTTTCTTTTCTTTCTTTTTTTACTTTTCTCCTCTTCTTCCTCCCCCTCCTCCCCCTCCTCCTCCTTCTCTTCCTCCTCCTCCTCCTCTTCTTTCTCCTCCTCCTCCTCCTCCTCCTCCTCCTCCTCTTCTTCTTGGTCATTGTGGGCTTTAGTGGAGATGCTAATTAATGGAACTAGCTGGGTCAAGTTGATTGTTCAGAACTCATTTTAGCCCACGGAGGGTGGACATGGAACTTGGCTGAACCTCATGGGTCCTTGGTACGGGTCACCTCACCATGTTGCTCTTATGTTCTTTCCTATTTTAGTCAAAAAATTCCCATTAAATGGAATGAAATGATGAAGGCATACATTAATATGGAGTGACTTCCCTGTGCATTTCGATTCCTTCAAGATGGTCAAATTAGACTACATGAACAACTAGAGTGGGATTAAAGATGTACTTTTACCCAGTTGAGATGGTTTGATGGAATCAGGTCAGAGTCAACTTTGCTATTGGAAGATTCTTTTGTTTTTCTGTGCTGAGTCCATAACCCACCTAATATGACCTTGCAGTTTGTCAGTATTAGTGGCTCCTGTACTTTGGGAATCACTTGTCTAAAATATGAAGATGTTGTGCTCTACTCAGAAAATAGGGGAAAGTGAAGCAGAGGGATATTGAAATGAATTCAGATCTGTATTCTTCAGCCATTCAAGTAAAGGTATTGTCTGAATTATGAACCTTAAAGTCACTCATTATCTGCTCCCTTGAAGTCCCTTTTAGTTTGATTTGTGGGGGGAACTATGGGTAATTTTTATTAAAGCTTTTATCTAAGAAGATGTGGTTACCCCTGAATTTTAAACTGGACTACTTAGAATGTGGCCATACCTCCATACTCACTTGATCGTTGACACATGCCTGCTGGATGAAAGGTTCAAACACCTTAATGCTTTCAAGCACAAGTCAGAGATCACTGGGAATAGTGTCCCTCTCTTTGTTACCAAGAAGACATGATATTTGTGATTAACATAGGATAATTTTATATTTGGTTATGGTACAAAAAGTAGAACGTGCCTTTTTATCTCCCAGCTTAAAACAAATGATGAGATTTATCATGTTTTCATGTGATAAGGGATCTTCTTAATTCCCAGGCCTCTGTAGGAGCAATTGGTGGATGTAATTAAGACTCATCAATGTGAACAATAAATTAATCTGCATCAGGAGGTTCTGCTGATTATCTGATCACATAATTTTCTGGTACTTTGATTATGTTTTTCTGATGCCTTTAACACCATATGACTTCAATTCATATGATTCATATGAATTCATATGCAGATGATTCTATTAGCAATGGCTCCTCTGTACCTGGAGAGCTCAGCTTGACTAAAAAGTTTTCTCAGTCTCAAAATGGTGAACAAAAGTGCCTTCATCTTGCTCACAGGATTGTGGTTAAATATTAAGCATTAGTATTATACATGATAGCTGGAAATGGGTAGAAGATATTAAGTGTGGCTTTCCATGGCTGGAAAATCATCACAGCTGTTTTCTGTTCAGTGTCCTGGAGAACTTCAGAAAGTTTCTGGCAGACGTTATGCCTGCTGAACTGCTCACAGTTACGAAGAAAAGGTGGGCATGTTGTGGGAAGAAAAGTGTTTTTACATACTATAGTTTCCGCAGGCTCTGTCTTCAAGGAGCTACTGCTTCATTTTTAGCCTGGATGCATGGTAGCTGGATCCACCACGTTCTCAGTGGCATAATAGAGACCACTGTTTGCAGATATTGTCTGGCAGTGCCATGGTGCATTTCACTGGGTGAATAGGGAATTGTGGCCCAGGGTAGATCTCTCTCACAGAATTGGGGTGGCTTATTTAGATACACCCTGTAGTTATTGTACTCTGCCCTGGGCTAGATTTTAGAAAACAGATCTAGCTGGAAGTATGTCCTGGCTTTGGAAATAAGATTAGAGATGGTAAGGATGGTTATATCATCAAGAGCGTGGACCACATCTGTTTACCTTGTTAGTGTACACCTGGTACCTAGCACACCACTGGTGCCTGGTGGTAGGCACTCATGTTGATGGTAATTACATATTGGAAAATATTGGGCAACTGATATTTTTGGCATTTCACACACACACACACACACACACATTGTATATATGTGTATGCATGTAAATATAAAACACACATACACATATATTTTTTAGCAACCACAACAAACTTGTGTGTGTGTGTGTGCCCGTGTGCTCATGTGCATGTGATGCTTGTGTATATTTTAAAGCTTCCTTTAAACATTGAATCCATTTTAGTTCTTGAAACTAAGAAAGAACCCAGAGTGTTATCTTGGTATCAATGCTGGGTTTCCTATAACAATTTCCCTGGTTGAACAAGATAATGACAGGCTCCTTTGGAAAGAGACGAAGATGGCGTTGACATCTGCACCTTCCCCTTTTGTATCTGGGTAAGAAGAGAGAGGCTGCAAAGATTTAGAAAAGAGAAGCCATGTGAAGAATAGTTTTCTTCCATATTTTAGGCCTGGAGGATTAGAACATACTGGGAAATAAGGTTCTTTCTCGTGGGAAATCACTAATGCTAGAAGCTTGAAATACCGTGAAAAGGACTCTTAGGTCTTTAGACAGTTTGTTAGAGAGGAGAAGGGCCTTAGAATTGAGTGACAGCACAAAGCAAGCCAAGGTTACATTAACAAGTAGTTTCAATAGTGACATCCAAGTCAGAAAATCAGCTGACATCCTCTGAGAACCAATCCACTATGTGTCAGACTGTGGCAGACATAAATATTGTTTTTGAGTTATCTTAAATCTTTAGATACATACATTATACCCAATTTACAAATAAGGAAACTGAAATTTATAAGGTTTGTAATTAACCCAAAGCCATGTAAACAACTAGCATATCATGGGGCTTGGGTTTGGACCCAGGCACATTTGATTTTGAAAACCCAGAATCTTTTCATAGATTAAGCAGTTCCTTGCCCTTCTTACGGTTGTATTCTATAGTGAGCAGTTATCTTGAACAGTGCATAGTTTTACCATTTTTAAAGAAAGCCTTCATACTTTCCAGGGAAGGTAATAGCGGAATGCGGACTTGTTGTTTCAAAGTTTGGTTAGTATGTTTGGGTGTGCATGAGTGTGGAAAGATTCAGGGGGTTCTTGGGCCAGAAGCATCCACATCACTTGGGAGCTTGTTAGAAATTCAGAATCTCAGGCCCTACAGCAAGCCTGAATCATGGTCTGCATTTGTAACTATGTCCCCAGGTTATTTTGGGGAAAGTTAAAGATTGAGAAGCTTTGGTCTAAACTGCTTTGATTGCAAGATACCACCAGCGAACTTGTTGAGTGATTGATGTACAGTGCAAAAGCAGTAATACTAGATACTGACGATAAGTATTATTCAACTTTATTGAGTACTTATAGGCACCAAATCATGCAGTAGTTCTTTAACATATTTTTAAAATATTTTCAGTAACCCTGAGAAATGGGTATTTTTGTTTTTATTTTAAAGACAAGAAAACTGAACTAAAATGGTTAAGTAATTTGTCCCAAAGCAAATGGGTCTGATGCCAACCCAGGTGTGTCTAATTCCAGCCTGAAGCTCTTAACTATCACCTTGTGTGGTTGGCTATGTTTGAAGCAGGGAGCTGTTGGTAACCAAGGTGTACTGATGGGAAGATTTGAATTGTGGCACAAAGCATTGCCAGTTTTCGAATTGTGTTCTGTGATATAAAGTTTTTTGACTAAAAGACAAAAATTAAGTTGTAAAGTTTATTGACTCCAAATGAAGAGACAAAAATGAAGCTATATCTTGTGAGTAATACCTGACATTGTTTATATTGAACTTTATGTAATTTGTTTTCTCAGAATACAATGAAACATTTAGATAAAAGAACTTCGGATTTTATTGTTCTGTGACTTCTGTTCTATCTTTATAACTGCCCTTTCCCCTTTTTACTGATAGTTATTAATAAAACACAATTCAGTGATAAAAATATGGATAGGATACATTAATGCTGATAATCAATAATGCAATAAAAAATGGTCAGGGTAGCCTACCTGAAGAGTTAGAGGAACAATGGAAACATTGGTCATTGATGGGCATATTAATTTATGACATTTAATTTTATTTTTATTTCTTTGGTATGTTCTTTGTTTTGTCAAATACACACACACACACACACACACACACACTATTCATGAGGTGGATGGTCTAGGCAGACCAAGTTGGCAGTGTTTATTAGACTGTCGTTACCGTGCTTTAAAATAGTGTTCTCTACTAATTTGTCCTTTGTTCCCTGGAACAATGAGCTGACTTTATACTGAGTATAATAGATTGTCAGCTTTAAAATTGACCTTTTGCACAGATCGGGGACGCTATTAAATTATTGTTTTGGTCTTTAACCCATAGACATTTGGGAGCTTGGGAAGCAAAAACTTTGCTGATTTTTATGTGTTTTTAGAATTTGGAGAAGAGAAAAGAGAAGAGCAGGAGGCAGAGATCTGAAAAAAGTTTTCTTGTTTGCCATTTCATAGTAAATGAATATTCTGATAGTCTCTTAAATTCCCTGGAAATGAATAAAAAATATAATAGATACACTTTAAGAAGATGCTGTAGAATATATTAAAGGAAATTGGGAAGGGTGGTGTTTATTCTGGAAACACAGCTTCATTTACATTCACTGGTCCTGTAGGATTTAACTACAGTAATACCAGTATATATTGTGGAGATGCAGTGTATGAAGCCATCTGTAACAACTAATTTTTTTAATAAGGTTTTTATTGTTTTGAATGAAACAAAAATTATATCCTAACTTTACACATGGCTCTGGAAATTTTTTTTTCCTTCAAATTCACAGACCTTTCCATCTAGTGATTTGATGATAAATGTTTGATAGCTGGGGGTGGGGTTGGGGATAGAAGAGGAGGAGAAGCCCAGTTTGTATGGTTTGCCAATTTCTGTGGTATAAATGTTCCCACTACAGCCAGTTTTAAGCTACCAGTTTGACCTGAATGAGCCTGGAGATGGGAGGGGTGCACAGAATTGTCTTTTCTTGACCCTGCAAGCTGACTGAGCACCCTGCTGATTTTAGTACCAAGAGATTAGAAGGAGAGTGGGGTTGGAAAGAGAGGGTGGAGAGAAAGAAAACACTAAAGAATGTAGAAGTGCTGAGCAGCAGAACAAACAGGGAGGGGGGAATTTCTGTTAAAGGACTTTGAGAAAAGGTACCTACTCTCTAGCCTGAAACAGCTGAGATGAAAACAAATAAATAAATAAAAACTAAAAATGGGCCAAAATCACTAATATAAGAGATGATTAGCCTCTGAAGAATATCTGCCCAATGTGGTGATATTTGGAGCAGATCTGGGGAAAATCAGAATATGTCTATTTTCAAGTCCCAGCAGGTGGAAGTTTTGTGGGCTAAGAACAGGTAGAGAGACCTTATTTGGAACAGAGAGGTCCATGGCCCAAGTGGGTTCCTAGTGAAGCAGAGTTTTTTCCTAATTTGATGTTTTGTTTCCTAGATTATGCAATAACCTCCCTGTTTTCTTTTGTCTTTCTACAATTTTGGTTTATATTGTATCTTTACAAATTATTACAAATGTGAATACTAACCTTTATCTATATACTAGTTAACTTTAGAGAGTATCTATTGACTTCAAGATATAAAGAAATTAAAAGTCAGATATTTGTATTTTCGTTTTCTTTAATCTCTTGGTTATGCTACTTGTTTTTCATATTAGCAAGATTTATAACATTTTCCCTATATTCTGTAATAACGTAAACATTAGGATTCCAGTTCATTTTTAAATAAATTAGGTTGCCAAAACCAGAACAAAAAAACATATCAAACCAGGAAGCATCACAAAATGAAAGAAATCAAGAAGAACCACCTGGTTATTAAAAATCATACTGTAAGTGAGGTAAACTCATTTATTAGAAAGGAACTCTATCTTGAATAAGCCACCTAAAACAAAGCAATTATGGGCAAATGTAAACCAAAATTCTGCAGAGGTTGTAATTAATATGAAAGATAGAAGAAGTTTTCACTTTAAATTTTATTCCTCTGTGGTCTGAACTTTTTCAATAAACTTGTGTCACTTTCACAGTGAATTTTTAAGACATCCCAGGCTATATCTGCTTGTTCTAATGAGACACAGCTGCATCTTCATAGTAAACAGTGATTCTGTTTTGCTCCCAGATTTTTGCCACATGGAAACCCTCAGTAACTAGTGACTGAACGGACATCTACTCAGGATATTATATAATTATGATGTGTGTCTGACATATGCCCCAAGCTTTGGAGTGTGTATTTTTCTCTCTTGATTCTGATGTACCCTTTAAGGGAAGTGATTTTACTGCTATTTCACAGGTGACGAGACGGAAGTTCTGGGAAATTAAACTGCTGGCTCAATATCACATCATCCTATGTATTCTAGATTGATAGTAGTCTCTTCAATAGAATGTTATTTATGATAATCTGTTTACCCATTAGACTCCATATTGATGAATTAAAGACATACTTTTTAGGTATATTAAATGTTTTCTTATATAAAATATTAGAAGAGGATAACTTAGGATGTTTTATTTATTGTTGCTTTAAAATTAAATTTTTTTTTTTTTAAATTTTAAAGGGCCCTGATGTGCTAAGCATGTGCTATACCACTTAGCTACACTCTGGGCCCCTTTTCAAAGATTTCAGACTTTAAATAAGAAAAAAGGGTTTGGAAAAATAACTTGGGTGGACTGGTTTGTTTTTGAGAAGTTGGATCGATGAATAGGGGTGCAGAGTTGACTTAATAGTCTTGGCAGAGCATCTGTGAACCAGTCTCTTTTTGTGTTTCTATTCTGAAAATTCACTTCTTTATTTAGTGAGAACAATAGACTGTTTGGGGATTGCTGAGGATGTATGAGGACTGCAGGATTCTAGGATTAAATATAATTGGAAGTGTTTGAGGTGGAAGTCAGATTTTAAGCATGATTTGCTGGAGGTACCATAAGTTACTTTCTTTAAACTCTCAAGTCTACCTGTGCAAAAGTGGTTGAAATGTGTAATTATGGATACAAATATTATTGTGTTTGCATGGTGTTTCTAATACTTATTTCTGGCCTAGCCAGAAATATTTTAGCTTAGATGCCAACTATGTAGGATGCATTGGCTCAGTTTCATTTCTGAGGTTTGACATTCAGGTTTTGAGAGCGAATAGGCGACTATAGTACAGCCGTATGCCCACTATAGCAGAGGTTCAAATCAGAATGTCCAGCTCCTTGAGGGTGGTCACTGTGCTGCCCCTCATATTTTCTGCACAATGTAAGGAATGTAGTAGACATCCATTGAATACCTGTACAGTTTTCTTCTGTTACACATATTTCCATTTGAAAAAAAAAACTTTATAATATTGACAAATCTCATAATTGGTCATATTATTTATTTCAGAGATATTAGTCAAAGTTTGGATAGCTGGAGAGCCTACTATTTCAATAACTTTTCTAAGTGCTTTGAAAACTCGTAACAATGTCAGGTTGGTGAATTAAAAGTTAGCAAAAAAAAAAAATGAGAAGGGTGTGATGGCACATATGCGATCGCAGAGAACATGGGAGGCTGAAGGAAGAGAATTCCAAGTTTGAGACTAGCCTGGGCAATTTAGCGAGATCTTGTTTCAAAATAAAATAAAATACTCAGAGAAGTTGTACAGGATAGTGTCGAATGCCTGTTTATATTAGTGTAGTTTGTTTGTCTTGAAATTTGAGCTAAGAACCTTGTTTTTTAGAACATTCTATATTCTCTGGAACATACTGGGAAATATTGAAATTTTTATTTTAATGTTAGGGCTTTTAGATGGGTGTATCTGGGACTTTTGTGTAAATGTGTGTGTGTGTGCACGCTGTGTGCATGTGTGGGTGCGTGCGTTAATTTGATGTAGAATTAAAATCCTCTGAAGTATGTTTATAGGACAGAAGTCTTGACATTTTACAATCCATGCAGGGGAGATAATCTCCAGACCTCCCTCTAAACATTAGTTCTTATTTTTCTTTATATCTGTGCTACCAGTCTAAAACATTATGTTTCCTTTCTTGAACTCTGAGAGTATTCTAAAAGAGGAAAATAGACAAAAGATTGGCAGCCAGATTGAAGAGGCTGAAGCAAATTCTCAACAGCTTATAACCAAGTTATTACATTTCCTGAATGACAGATCATCTGTTGTGCTTTCCTTCATGTTTAGATTTTGAATTTTTTTGTAGCCTTCAGTATAGACAAATGAAAGATGTTTTGAGGAAGAGTTCAGATACATATTTCAAATTTTGTTCTTCCTATGCTAAATACTCAACCTCTGATCCAGGGGCACTTCTTGTGTTTGGAGCCTCTTACTCATTCCCAGGCAGTGTTACTCAGCAATATGCCTGTAAAAAGCATTTGCTATATTTGTTGTTCTGCTTAGAATAGTTGACAGAGTCTCTCTCGGCCATTCTGTCTGGATATTTTGTTGTGGCCGTGGGCTCTGTTTGCCCAGCCTCTCACTTTGTATCCGAGGGGTGGGTCTTTGTGGGAGAGGATCAGTGTTGCCTTGGCTGCCTGCCTGCCTGAGGGAGCTTGTTCAGCCTCTCTTGCCCCCTCCTCCCCTTCTGAAGGAGTGAGCTTATCCAAGAATTGTGCTTGTCCCTGAAGTTCTCCATCTGCCTCAGCTATGCTCTCAGAATCCTGCTTCTGACCGGGTGAAGTTTAAATCCTACTCACTCCTGTTCAGGTAAGAAAACTGACTGAAAACAGCATTGCAAATACAAGTTGATATTTACCTAGGGGAGCAGTTTTGGTAAGTTTATGGGTTTTTATAACTTGGTCAGTTTTGTTTTTGTGGTTCCTGAAAGTAATAAGCAGGTGTAGGTACAAAGAGACAACGGTACAAAATATTTCTCTTTTCAATTACTTGGACCACCCACACTTCGATGGAAATTGTTCTACTGATGGTTGATTTTTTTTTCCCCTTTTGGATTTTCTAAGAGAGAAATCCACTACAACTGCCAAAAAAGCATATAAGACACTATAATTTTGTGGTAATATTGGCATTAATTAGATATAGATTTATTTTAATGACTCTTATTTTAAAAATTTCCCAAACCTAATTGTAACTCAAATAGATTTTTCAGTGAGGTACTTATATAGATATGATGCTTGGCTAAGAGTAGTTTTTGTGTGTCAATTATTTAGCACTTTTTGTGTTTTAAAAAGTTAACCATGTGTGGAGGCAGGGGGCATATGGGAAATCTCTGTACCTCGTGCATAATTTTGCTGTGCATATAAAATTGCTCTTAAACATAAGGTCTATTAAAAAATCAAACCATCTCTTCATAATGCATTCTGTCACTATTTTTATAACGCAATAAAGAATAGATAATATTAAATATTTTTCTGTCATGCATGAATTTTCACAAAAAAACTGATTAGTTTTTTTCATAATTACTAATGAAAATATGGTACCAGCTTCAATATTTTATTTTAATTGTTCCCCCTTTTTTCTGGTTCAACTATATTAGGATAGGCAAAATGATTTTTTAAAAAAATTCCCTTTCCTAAATGAGACATGAGAGTGAAAATATATTTTGTATTTTTTTTTGTCTTGGAAATGTATTTATTATTTGTCTTGGAGAGTTAATTCTCATTATATAAAATTCCTTCCTAAAATAATAGAGTAGAAATTAATAACTTAGAAAGTTGGTTATGTTTGATAATCATGTTTCTAAAAACTGTTTTTCAGATTAAATTGCACATATTCACAAAGAAGTTATGCAGAACTGTGAAACTTGCAGTTCATTCAAAATTAGTGGCTTCAAATACTGTGAGAAAAATATTTCATATTTGCATACTTTGTTTTTTTTTTTAACTAGGAATATCTTAGTATCCATAAAAACATATGTCATAATGAAAGAAAAGTTAACACCTTTAGTTTTGTGTGAATCATGACTAGCCTCGGCTATTTGAGCATAAAAAGTCTTCATTGTAATGACTGGTGTAAATAAACCACGATCACTGAAATAAACTTATTTTAGAAAGATTTATACATTAATAAAATGCAACATTCTGTGGCTATTTTTAAGAGTGACTAATGAAATTTCACAGCTGTCTCTTATAGCTGAAATGGGGACAGTGGCCTGAGAACTCCTTTGATAATTACCTGTTGGACATAACATTTTATACTCTTTTTATATTCAAATGCAGTTACATGCAAAGTAATCCATTCTTCACAGATAGAGGCAGATGTGTTGCAACATAGGAAACCTTCCAAAAGTTTGAAAACAGGATCAACTATGTTTTGTATTTATAGATTTTTCCAGTGACTTCAGGCTAAGGTCTCTGACACAAGTGGAGATTGGGACTGGACAAGCAATTGTCAGGGAAGGTCCTTTCAGGAGACAAAGTGGACAGGCTTAACATTGCTTACCTCCTTACCTGTACCTGTCCCCTCTGTCTGAAGACAAAGTTGCTATAGAGAAGACTTACGATTGAGATTTGGTCTACAGACTGGCAGATTGCACGACCAATTCTCACACTTAAATGTGCATGGGAGTCTTTCATGCTTTTGTTACCTGTGTAACTAACAGATGTGAGTGAGGTCTGGGATGTTGTAATTCTAACAGGCTCTCAGGTGCTGCCAAAACTACTGATTCTGAGACCATACTTTAACTATTGGGAACCGCCCTGTTGAATACCAAATAGTGGCTCACACTGTTATTTTTTATTTATTTATTTATTTATTTTAATTTTTTTTATTGTTGGTTGTTCAAAACATTACATAGTTCTTGATATATCATATTTCACACTTTGATTCAAGTGGGTTATGAACTCCCATTTTTACCCCGTATACAGATTGCAGAATCACATCAGTTACACATCCATTGATTTACATATTGCCATACTAGTGTCTGTTGTATTCTGCTGCCTTTCCTATCCTCTACTATCCCCCTCCCCTCCCCTCCCCTCCCCTCTTCTCTCTCTACCCCCTCTACTGTCATTCATTTCTCCCCCTTGTATTATTTTTCCCTTTCCCCTCACTTCCTCTTGTATGTAATTTTGTATAACCCTGAGGGTCTCCTTCCATTTCCATGCAATTTCCCTTCTCTCTCCCTTTCCCTCCCACCTCTCATCCCAGTTTAATGTTAATCTTCTTCTCATGCTCTTCATCCCTACTGTGTTCTTAGTTACTCTCCTTATATCAAAGAAGACATTTGGCATTTGTTTTTTAGGGATTGGCTAGCTTCACTTAGCATAATCTGCTCTAATGCCATCCATTTCCCTGCAAATTCTATGATTTTGCCATTTTTTAATGCAGAGTAATACTCCATTGTGTATAAATGCCACATTTTTTTTATCCATTTGTCTATTGAAGGGCATCTAGGTTGGTTCCACAGTCTTGCATCGATGTTCATAGCAGCACAATTCACACTGTTATTTTTAAAACATTGGACTTTGTCTAGTCCATACAAGGAAATCAGTATGAATCACTGGCCGGGATTTTGATGGATGTGAATTGAGATGATGTCAACACTGGCCCCTTTGTGTGTGATATACCTGATGAGGTACGACCTGCTGCTTTCTCTGGAAGGAATGCCACTTCTGATGAGCTTCCTTCGCCCTCTACACCAGGACTTGTTATTGTTGGCACCCTCCCTCTGGCTCCTCAGCACAAGCCTCCTTTGACATCCTGATGGCCTCCAAGGGCTCATGCACTTCCCCCATCTCCCTTCACATCCCACCCATCAGGAACCTCTTATGTATATCAGATTTGATTTGTGTTCTGCACTTGAGTCTTTATGGCTTCTTCTGCCCGACGTGTCTTGCAGATGCCCCACTTCACCTCGCTGCAAATTTAAATATAGAAACTTTACCTGTAGGGAGCTACTTCTATCTTCCCACTTAACATACCATTTTCCAATGTAATCAACTGGTTTTGGACAGTTACGTTTTATACAAACTGAGTCTCAGCTTGTTGAATTTGGGCCTTGAGTTGTCAACTTAAATATCCTGCCAAGCCCCTCAATAGCTGTGAACTATGGAAGAGAAGACAGTGGACAGTGCGGGGGATGTGTGATGTGACACTCCAGATTCTTCAGTAATTCTTTTCTCATATTTTCTTCCCCAGCATTGTGTATGAAAATTTCAAACATGTGGTAATTTGAGAGAGTTTTACAGTGAACAATAGCATATTCACCACCTAAATTCCAACATTAACACTTAAATTTCCTTTATCGCCTACCTGCCCTTCTCTTTTATTCATCTCTACCACTTTACTTTTGATGCACTTAAAAATAAACTGCACACAAATTAGTTGCATGCCTGTACTACCAGCTCTGCCCAAGGGAGAGACAGGAATCTGCAAGTTCAAGGCCAGCCTGGGCAACTTAGCAAGACCCTGTCTCGAAATCAAAAATGAAAAGGGTTGGGGTGTAGCTCAATGGTAGAGTGTTCCTGGGTTCAATCCCTGGTACCACAAAATAAATAAGTAAATAAGTAAAAAATAAATAACAAACTGGCATCAGATTACATTCAGCATACTTTTTATTAACTAAAGTTCAGTCTTTGTTGACAGTTTTTACCATGACCTTTACCTACAGCGAAATGCACACAATCCTTATTTGTACATAAGTGTAACTTCTCAAATGGATGTATCATGTAAATCAGCCCCCAGCAAGGTTAAGAATATTACTTGTGAAAGTGCCCTCCTGTCCTTTCCCAACCCTTAGGTTCTTGTCTGAATATCTGCAAAGCAGGATTTATTTATCACAGTGATTTGTGATCAGTGTATTTGTTTAGAATTGGTGCTTTGAGTGAAGGAAAAAGAAGGGGTTGTTGGATTTGATCTGTTCATGCTTCTACAACACACATGTGTTATTTTTTATGTTCAAAAAAATTGATGCCCTAATCAATTTCATTCATGCAAGTTGCTTTCATACTCAGGAATACATGTGTGTACAATATTCTAACAAATTAATATTTAGTTTTGACTAATTTATAGTTTTCTTAGCTCTTGACAAAATTAAAATTTTAACAACAGTAGCTTAGAATATCTGGTTTTGACTTGGTACAGGTAGTTGCCAGTGACTCTATTGGCTCTTGTAATATTGTAAAAGATGTCCAATAAGATAATATAGAGAGAGATGCAGAGACCTGGAGGAAACCATGTTCTCTTAGGAAGTTTTTTCAACCAACATACTTTGTTTTTCTGAATATAGAGAAAAAGCACTTAGGCAGCTGTCCTTTTCCTGTGAAGAGTGTAATAAAGGATGTAATACCTCTTAATTTAACCTGAAACATAAATTGGTTCAGAATGCTTTTGAAAAACAGAGCTCTTTTCCTTTGAGGAGATATTGGAGAATGAATTGATCACATTACATTTTTATGTATATGTGAATGGTGAACCCACCATCTGCATAAATAATATGTACCAATTTTTTAAAAGTTACAAAGAAAGCTCTGTTCCTGTGGCAATCCTCCCCACTTCCTCCTGCCCAGTACTAAAGATTGAATTCAGGGTTGCTTTACCACAGAGCTTCAGCCCAGCCACCATTTTTTTTTCCTTTCTAGTTTTTTTTTTTTTTTTTTTTTTTTTTTTGAGAGAGAGAGATTATCGCTATAAGTTGCCCAGGTTGACTTCTAACTTGTGATCTTTCTGCCGCAGCATCTGGATTTTCTGGGATTACAGGTGTGCATCCACCATGCCAGGGTTCCTGTGGCAATTTTAATTGATGACATTCCACGTTTGTGGGCAGTGGTTTCTATCAGCTTTGACTTCAAGCACTTCATAGATAATTTGTTGCACCCTGAGGTGGAAACACAGAACTGTGTAAAACCTCGAGTATCCAGACAGCAGCATGCTGAAAGTGCCAGTTTCTCAAACGACATGTAGTTAGATGCTAAAAATGCCCCACAATTTCTTTGATTCCAAAAAAGCAGTTTTTGAATATCTGCCACGAAACTAGCATAGCAGAAAGGGTAGAATCAAAATAAATGTTATACTACCACATATAGTTGTCCAGGGACCATAAAGTGCTCAAATTAAGTTCTGTAGAAGTGTCATAAAACTCCCTATTTCCTGGGTTACTTCTTTTTGTGAGTCACTTTAATGGAATAGGAGTCTCATCTGAAAACCCGCACAGCTCCTTCAACTGTTACTGACACAGACATATTTTCATTTCTTACTGAGTACTAATTTATAAGCATTGCTGAATACAGCAATATTTAGTGAGAAAACCCATGACAGAGACAGAAATTACATGGTAGGTGCTCAATCATTGACAATCTTCCTTGGAATACTACCTGTAAATGTATAGGGATTTTCAAAGGTAAAACATTTCCTACAAAATTTATATATATTTTTTTCATTTAGAAATACAAGGAAACATACCTTCAGTTTAGAAAAGCGGTGTGTGGTCCTTAGAACCAAAGGGAACAAATATTCAACTATTACCTATTTAAAAATTCCTTTAAAATCAGAGGCTGACATTTTGTTAGAGGTAATATGCAGTTAACTACCTGTGGGCCACATGCACAAAAAAAGAATCGCTACATGCATATTTTCTCTATCCTTGTTTTCCAAGCCACCTAATTTATTGTTGCTTTTCCCTAAGAAAAAAGGACAGAACAATTTTTACCAATAGTTGCTGAAGTCAGTGATGACAAAAATAACTCAGAGCACTATGCTTTAAGAAAAATAATTCTGGGTGATAAATCTAAGCTTTTACTGGATTACAATATTAGTGAGACTCCTGATTATTTAAGTACTTCATCTGGTGATATCATTAGAGGTATATATTTGCATTCATTTATACAGTCATGTATTTTGTTACATGAAGTAGAGAATTATGGGAAATGGTGACTGTTTCCCTTTTCACTGGATTTCAAGCCCCAATGTAATAGAAGGACAGCAATTTTCTGTCCTATCATGTGAAGTGCTTGCTTTGGTTATAAATGAATCATGTAACCAAGAGCTGCTATTTATGATTTGATCGTGTTTTCAGCCTCAACTGAAAATTTAAGATTCCAGGACAGAAGTTACCACAACAATTCTCCGTTGAATGGAGTATATTACCCCCTTTTCTATATACTTCATACCTGTCTTTGGAAGTTCAGTATAAAAACTAACCTACTAAAGCTTTCTAGATGGCTCTAAGTCAAATTCCTGTAGATTGCTCCAGTTATGTACTATATTGATTTATATACATTTGGGTCTCATTCTAAAGTGTAGCTGAAGACTATTAATTACTCTCTAATTATTTTATATATCACTCTTCTTGTGTCTTCTCAATGTGTAAGAGAACTGTTGAACACTTCCTTCACATTTCCTAAACTTTACTTACTTAGTGTGCTTTGGAAAGCCTTCATTCAATAAGGAGTATTGACTGATAGCCTTAATATGCCACTTGTCTCAGCAAATGTGATAAGCCTCATTTTCTAATTCTTCTATCAACTTGCCTTAAGAAAAGGATTAAAAGAGAATTATGTGAAGACAAAAAAATCTGGAGTTTGCTCTTTCTTTTTGTCTTCATCTTTAAAAGTTATTTCCATGTGTCTGGCCATATTTCAGTAATAGTCTTAACATTTAGCACTTTAATAATTCCTTTCATCTGCAAAGAGCCAAATGTTTTTCTAAAGTAATTGTACTTTCCAGAATGATTCTATAAAGCAGATTGGCCTCACTGATGATCTAGAGTCTGAGAAAAATCTAACACTTAAAGTTCAGCTTGCAGATGATTTGGAAACAGATAATGGGCCACACTTTGCCTGCAGTGCATCCTGGCCAGGAATATGGGACCTCTGTCAACAGCTGAGCTCTTGGCTTCAGCAAGCTTTGATGTGGTTAATGGTCTGGGGTGGGGTAATTTCATTGATTTATCTATTTTTTGTCCCCTAGTACAGATGAATCACATGGTTGAACCTACCCAATAAAGAAAATTAAAAGTAACAGAGAATGTTGGGGTCCTACTTTTTTCCTCCTATGCAATGTTATTAATTGCCAACTTTATGCAAACAGATCTGCCTCATCTCCTAACAAACTGGAAGGTCTGGCAAAATTTATAATAGTGATATCCAATTAGAGGGAGCACAATAGTCTCTTCATCTGTAAACTTCCTAATCATTAAGCTGTCTCTTCCCTCTGTGTCCCTGACTGTTCTTTTAATCTCTTCAAATCCTAACTCTTTTGCCCTGAGGAATTTTTGCTTCATTTGTGATTTATGATTTTCTTCCTTGTTTTTTTCCCAGATTTTAATGTGAATGTGATTTCTTTTTTTTTTTTTTTTTTGTTCTCTCAATGATTTCTTTCCCTAAAGAGTCCCTTATCTTTGTCTTTGTCATCTGACAATAGAAAACAAGGTACATTTTGAACTTCTGACTCAGTCATTTGTCAACAGAAAATAGTATAATACTCACTTTTGCTGATAGGAGAGTGGCAAAGTTAATGTCAGAAATACAGAAACCACTAAATAACCTCCAAATTAAGATAAACTTATCTATACACAAAGATATTATGGAACAACTTGTCCATTTCTGAGAACCATTAAATTCTCTCTTGACATTTTTGCTGTTATTAGTCCTGAGTGCTTTGATAGTGAAATGAATTAACTAGAATTCTTTGTATTTAATTCTTGGGGTGGCCATTCTATATCCAGGGTATTGGTCCAGAAGACCAAGGTATACAATGCTAATGCTTTCTCCAGACCAGTAGCATCAGCATAGCCTATGAACTTGCAAGAAATGCAAATTATCGCATCCCACCCCAGACCTACTGTATCAGAAGCCCTGAGGATAAGGGACCAGAAAGCCAAGTTCTAACAAGCTCCCCAGGAAATTCCAATTAGGAACCCTTGATGTATTGTATTCTCATGTGAAGAGACTGAAGAGAAGAACTCCCTCTTCTAGGTCTCATGCTCAGATCAGTTAAGCATTCACTCGCCCCAAGGCTCCTGGGATGTCACATCACATAAACCATGTTATCCAGATCTTTTCAATTCCAATAAACACTTCTCTCGAAGAGTCTTAATTTCAACAAACTATCCAAAATCACCTCATTTCACCTTGAAATGAGTAATCTGTGGCTTGGCATCAGGAAGAAATAGTCTTTCTTGGTTAAATAGTTTCACTTATAGGGCCCCAAACCCAAGCTGTGCCAAACTAAATACCAGTTTATTCCCATCTCAGACAGACCCATGTCCCTAAAATGATGATAACTTAAACAAGTGTTAATGTATCAACTCACTGAAACCTTAAAATGAATCAACAGCTTATTCCACATGAAAGAAAGAACTCTGCTTCCTTTTCCCAACTGAATCAAAGTAAATGTCATGTCTACTACATTAGCCTATATTTATAGCAAATCGGATTATCCTTAACACTAACTCCTAATATGGTGAAAAATCCACTAGGCCACTTAAAAACGTAAATGTTATTGAACTATAATTTATATGCAGTATGTATCCATATCAGTGTTCACTGTGCCTTTCAGGAACACATGTGCATGCTGTTGTCATTACTGCTACAATCACAGTGATGAACCTTTCCGACACCCCAGAAAGCTCGTTCCAGACCCTTTGCCATCCACCCCTCCCAATCTGTTGGCTCTGGGCAATCACTAGTCTGCTTTCTGTTACTATAGATTTTTTTTTCTTTTTCTGGGATTTCACACAAATCTTTTTGCCTGGCTTTCTTCCTTCAGCATATGTTTTTGAGTTTCCTCTGTGCTATCATGTGTTTCAGTATTTTTTTAAAATAAACCTGATGAGTAATATTCACTTGTATGCATATACTATAAAGTGTATATTTCCAATTTCAGACTATAAAGAGTAAGGTTCCTATGAACATTTGTGTATTTGCCTTTATGTGGATGTATTTTTATTTCTGTTGGGTAAACATATGAGATTGAAATAACTGGATCATATGGTATGTGCATGTTCAGATACATAAGAAACTGCCAAATGGGATTACAGAATGGTTGAACCATTTTGCATTCCCTCCAGCAATCACTGAGTGCATCCTCTGGGCCACTGGTATATGTTGTGATGTCAGACAAATAGCAAGAATCTTAATTTTATGCATATATAATGCAAATATATTTATAGCATGCATACTTGTAAGTATATAGCCACATGTATACATATACATATATGGATATATATACCTATATATATCTACACTTAGAGAAGAAGACAAATGTGGATATATTTCAATATAGCATATGAGGAAGCACTGATTTTTCTAGTAAAACACAATAAACCCCTAAATTAATCTAAACAACGCGTTTTTTCTTCGTCTTTGTTTACTTTAATCTTTTTCTGGCTATTACTAATAGTCAAGTAGCAAACTTCAAAGAAAAAGAATAGAAACTGTGTTATGAGGAAATTGTTATTAAATTTTCCCCCGGCAGAGAAAAGATAACACTCTATCTTTTGGGTCTGTGACCTCTGTTATCACACCATGAAAAGTTTAAGAGGGCAACAGGTATAAACAGATTAAACTGAGGTAGAAGGATCATATGGGGAGCACAGAAATGGATTGGTGCGCAGAGATGGAAGAGGGGTTTTCAAGGCATGGTCAGCACCCAGAAATCAAATATTGAATCCAATGAAGTTCCTGGAACCAGTAGATGTAGCCTCATGGAGACAGCAAGGCTGGGCTTTCTATGTATGACAATGTGACACCAAGCAGAATGTGAAACCTCCAATAGAAGTAAAAGCAGCATGCTGTAGGAGAAGAGAGTGACTAATTTTATCCCTGGGGTGGGGAGTGGAAAATTGGAAGAAAGCTTCTAGAAAAAGCAGCTGGCGGGGGACAGGAGAGCAGAGTAATAAAAACATCTATCTGTATGAAATGCTGGTATTGTTGAACAGTGCTTCTGGGGATTGGGAACAGAATATATGGCTAGATGGTTTGTTTTACAGATTTTTATCCTAAAGGTATAATGACTGGTTTACCTGCTGCTGCTAATTTATGTCATATAGCAAGCAAAGTCCCTGGGACCGGACTGAGCCAGGGGCAAGGTGCTGGTATAAATTTCAGTGACTCATCTCTTGAGTTTAAAAATAGCAGAAGGCTGGGGTCAAAGTAGTAGTCATGGGAGGAAGTCTTTTTGACACATGTTCTCCTTGAAAGCAAACTTAGCACCAGTATACATAATTCATTTTCTCAAGCCGGAGTGGGGACTGTGGTACAGAGGGATAAGGGTGGGAAGTGGGAAGTGAGCTTGCATCACATCATGAAGGACATTATATTATAAGCAGAGAGACTGTGATTTTGTACTACAGGGCTTTGGGCGTACCCTTGGTCATTATCAAAGGTATTCTAGTGGGGTATGTGGACGGGCTCAGAGGCTCTTAACAAATTAACTTTCTAGATTTCAGCTTTTATGTGTAATTGAGAATGTATCTGCCCTTTCTTTTACAGAAGGAAGGTGTTTCTTGCGTCTCTCCAAAATCTTAATATAGTTAATTGCCCTATGGCATAAAAAGCTTATAACAAAATTGCATATATATTTGGATCATCAGTTGATAATAATTAAAAATAATTTTGATGTTGTATCACGGTCTATGGACATGAAACTTAAAAGAGGCACAGAGGTTAGGAGTCAGTGATATTTAGCTACCAACTAGATGTAGGGGAATAAGTAGAATAAATTCAGGAATGCCTCCAGTGTTTCTGACTTGGTCACTAGATGGAGATGGAGCCTTTTACCAAGGTGAGGGTCAAAAGTATGATTGTGGTAGGCAGAATAATGAGCTCCTTAAAGATTCCAAATCTTAATCCCTAGAATTTGCAAGAGTTATCCAACATGGAAAAAAGGACCTTGGAAATGTGATTTTTGACAGATGACCTTGAGATGGAGAGTTTATCCTGAATCATTTGGGTGGAATTTTTCTGGATTGGAGTATCCCTTATCATATTTCTTTAATAAAGAAGTGGCTAAAGAAGCATAACTGATTGTTGTCAAGTTGAGAAAGAGAAAGCACGCACAAGAGAGCGAGGGTGAGCTGGGATGTCAAAAGGAACAGCAGGAGGGATCCAAAGCATGAAAGAGCCTTGGGAAATTGACTCACCACTGCTGGCTTTGAAGATGATGGAAGGGGGCCATGAACCAAGGAACATGAGTGGCCTCTAGAAGCCGACACTATCAAGGAGACAGATGACTCCCTAGAGCCTCCAGAAAGGAAGGAAATCCTCCTGACACCTTGAGTTTAGCCTAGTGAGACCCGAGTTGGACTTCTGACCTGTAGTATTGTAGGAGAACGAATTCATGTTGTTTTTAGCCATTAGTTTGTGGATTTTGTACAGTAGCACTAGAAAACTAACATAGAAGGTGGGTTTGTCCAGATTTTTTTTCTCTTAAAGTGCTTTAAATTAAACCCAGAGCCTTGTGCATGCATTTTAGCAACACATTCTCTACCACTGGGCTACATCCCCACTGCCAGATTTGCCTAGCTTTTTCAAACAGAAGAGAGACAAATTTGGTGGGATACTTGATATTGTTAGATGTGCTAAAGGTTAGCGTTCTAGCCTTCTTGGGGATGTTAGTCTCTGAGTACATGCTTGCTTTATTGGAAGACAGAATGCTGTTATGAAGGAGCATTCTATTTTAGGCTTACTTGTTTTCAATTCTTTATACTTTATTCTCATCCTCAAAACCTGAGATTGGAATAGATGATCTTAGGTTCCCTTCAGCTTGAAACTTCTGAAAACATTTGCCGTAGATAAAATAAAACATTCTACTACCTAATTCAGTCACTTCTCTAATGAGTAAAATAAGGAGAAATATGTGGAAGGATTATTGGTAAACATTCACTGTAAAACACAAGCATGTGGTATGTTTCAAGTACCTCCTTTAGAAATGTAGCATCCTTAATATTAGCCATAAATCAACATGTGCCCAGGAATTTCCATCTTGAAACATTTCACTCTGCATTGAATTAAGTGGAATAGAAGGTTCTGAAGAGAAGCCGGTATTTTCCAACAATCTTGTGTCCTTAAATATTCATCATCATCATCATAAAAAAAAAAAACTTCCTCTGTCTTGGTATCACTATGGGTATTAAATAGAATGATCTGTACAGTTGTCAAAGCCTTTCTTCATAAGCACTAGCAACTCTTTGTTCAGAGATGTAAGTCTCACAGGTAGACTCAGCCCTTTGATGGAGAATTTTTCCATTATGAAGCTGATGCTACTGTTTGAGTCCCGCACATTGGGCATTTGTTAGGTAATGATTGTGTGTGATTGCTGCACAGAAGAATGCACACTGAAGTCAGTTCTGTAGGACTACTTCTTGCCCAATTTAGCATAAATAAGGTTCCAACTGAAAATCTCCTTCTGCACAGGGGGAAAAGTATAATTTATAAAGTGCTGTTATCTTTAACACAAAGGTGGGCACTCTTGCTAATCTGAGGGGTAGAGTGCAATCAGAGCTGACACATGGACCATGCAGGTCATTTCAGAGTTGTCATCTCATTTCCTGGTGGGGAGGACGGGTTCATGCCATTTCTCACCTATTTGAGCACTCCTGGTACAAATTCTGGAGATAAAAGTTTACATGTCTCCTAAGAATTATCTCATTAAAAGAGAGTTTGGAATGTGATTTCCTGTGGATCAGCTGTTGCTGTAATACCCTGGAAAATTTTTTTTCTAACAAAATTAAGCACTTGGACACTAATTGATCAAATGCCCTTGAATTTGTTATGCAGATATGGTCTTGCCAAATGCTATGGTGAGACTTGTGGAGATAATAAGTGTGAGTTAGGCACTTGCACTGCAGGGCCCATATGTTGTCTGATTGTCTTGCTGGAAAAGTTCTTTGAAAATTATGACCTTGATCATGCTTTAAATAGCTGACCAGAGTGTTGCAGAGAGTTGCTGTTTGTGAATGGCCATCAAATGTCTTTGGCCGCACCTATCATGTGCAGCTCTCTTGCACTAACATTCTGCACCATACATTAGTCTTTTCAAGAGATGCTGGTGCTAATCCAATTAATTTCTGCAAACAGACTGCAGATGTCATGGGATGTCTGCCATTAGAGACTTGGGGTGCCAACCATCATTTTCCCTTTGCCCTGTTAAGCACCAGTCAAGGCGTATCTTATAGTAAGTCTTGAGAATGCCGGACAATCAAAGAAGTGGTTCCTGGAGGACTATTTGGTTGAGTGATTTTCCCCTAAACCGCCTGAGTCTCTCTGTCTTATCATTTTGAGCTGCTGTAACCAAATACTGCATACCTGAATGCTTGATAGCCTAAACCACACACGTGTTTCTCACAGTTCCAGAGGCTCATGGTGCCTTGCTGAGCCTGGTGAGGGTTCTCTTCCTGGTGTGTTGAGAGCCATCTTCCTGTTTTGTCCTCACCTGGCACTGGGGTGATAGGTGAGAATGATGAAGTAAGAAGTGTGTGTTCATCTCCCTCTCCTTATTTCCATCATAATGCTCCACCCTCTTGAGCTAATCTAGCCCTCATTATCTCCCAAAAGTCCAGCCTGCAAATACTGTCACACTGGGGATTGGGAAGTTGACATGTATGTTGAGGGGACCCAAATATTCAATTGTAGCAGTATTACTAGGATAACAAAATGTGAAAAATAATAACAATTCTATAAGAGTTTCTTAGAATAATACTAACAACGTAGTATTCCCCAAAGTTTGCACATTCATCTTCCCTGATTGCTTCCCTCCCCCCTTCCTTCCTTTTCCTCTTCTCCCATCCCCTCTCTTCCCTTCCCTTTCTAAAGGAATTAGATCAGTATTAGGGGGATTTGAGAATTAATTTCAGATCTGGTTCTAACTCTTAAAATGATTTTAAGGAAAGGAAGAGTAGAATAAGAACAAGATTTTAAGAAGGGTGACAAAACAGTAGTGGGGGTGTTTTTGTCTTTTTTCTTCTTTATTTATAGCATCTTATTTATACCCCATAGAAAATGTTCAAAAACTAAATTTTATATAAATGACTTGATCATGAGAGTAGGGTTTTTTTTTCCACTTTTTTATTTGTTCTTTGTAGATACACATGACACCAGACTATATTTTGACATATTATACATATATGGAGTATAACCTATTCTAATTAGGATCCCATTCTTGTGGTTATACATGATATGGCATTTCACAGGTCACGTATTCATTTATGAATATAGGAAAGTTATGTTTGATTCATTCATCATTATTATAGCAATAAAAATCTCCTTGTTGAAGGGTTGGTTATTGTTTGTCTTTAAAAAGTCCTTCATCTCTGGGCTTTGTGCTCCTAGCTAGCTGCCAGCTCTTGCTTTACCCACTTGAAGTGTATAATGGGTTCAGAGTTCTTTTTCATCCTTAGGAAATCAATCTCCTGCATCTGGGACTCTGATATTAAAACAAACTTTTAAAGTTGGTTGGGCTGGAAGCCACCCATTATACTAGAACAAAGTGCCTGAGGAAGACATATTATTTCCTTTGGACTGTAAGTGAAGGTTTGTAAGAATTTGCCCAGTCATCCCTAGGTTGACCCAAGTCTCAAAAACCTGGGCATCCATGGGTTGTTGAAGAAGATACATGTGTGATATTTATTGGGTGCAGAGCTGGGCAGGTTGCTGGTTTCTAAAGTGACTAGAGCTCCTAATGGAAGTAGAGATGGAAATTCTTCCTTGTAACCATGGGTAAAAGAGAAGTATGATCTCCTAGATGCTTAAAATTAAGTATTAGAGCAGTATTAAAAGGACTATCAAGCTAAAGAGGTCTATTCAGAATGATGGTCTGGTTTAATTTATTATTATTTTTAACTTCTCTTGTTTGTAATTGCAATTAGAAAGTGCTGTGCAGTGTTGTAAGTGGTTCTTTAATGGTTTTTGGAAATAACTTCTATAGATGTTAAAAGTAGGCAAATTGAATTAGAGAAAATGGAAAACATTTTCTTATTTATGTGTGTTATTCAAGAGCATTTTCATTTCAAATTGGATGTTCTGATACATAAGGGTAAATCTTAGGTTGAACTACATGAAATTACTATTTTTCTTAGTCAAAACAATTGAATACTAACAATTTTGTAGCTTTTTGTCATTTATATGGCTATACCCTTGATCATGCTAATTAGAGACTAATGGATTTATCCATGAAGCTATTTAAAAAACAAGTCTGTATTAAATACATTTGTAAACTGAAGAATCTGCTTCTACACGCACTGTCTTCCTTCTTAACATTTTTGAAAATTCAGATTTTCCATTATTGAGTTCCTTTTAAGAAAATTAAAATTAATTAAAAAATAATCTAAAGTTCTGAATGTATCAGAATATGGGAAGTTTCAAAGAAGCAATGGAGTTGAAGGCAGAAGGCATTCTATTCTAGAGGACATTGACTCTTAAGACCCAGCATCCTCTGTACAATCTTTGGTCAAAGATGGTCTTACTGTTATTGTGGTGATGGAAAGAAATGGATAAGGGATCAATACCCTCTATGTTCTTTTGTGTCCTCTTGCATTTGAGTAGATTGCTTTATTTGGCTCAGATTGAGCTGAAGGTATACATGTTTTCTTCATCTTAGAAAGCATTTCCTTCGTATGTAGGGGGAAAGTTCTCACCATGGTAGACTCCATGTCCTGATGTCATTGAAAGTGCTATATTTGGGAAGCCATCTAAGGTTTCTTTATTCCTAAAAATGAATCAGATCAATAACATTGTTGTGATCATGGGTTTCATGTTGTGTTTTGAAGTTTAAATTTGTATCGCAAAAATTTGAGGGTCCTGATTCAGCATCCTGCCTCAGAAACAAAGCAAAACACCCTGAATTTTTTTATGATTAGAAGGCAGTATTTTTATGCAACTCATTGACCTTTAAAGAAATAGAACATTAGCACTATCCACCAATTTATAAGCTGTGTCAGGTGATTTTTATCTATCTTTTGTCACACACACACACACACACACACACACACACACAATTCTAAGCCCTGTCTTTGTTAGTAAAAACAGTACCTTGACAGTTGCACCTGTTAATTTATGTAATGTTTGCCCTACTTCAAAACATTCTTTTTCCTACAAACAGATCACACCTGGGTGAAACTTGCCAACCACGAATACTTGACTTCTTTGCCAACAAACTCCTTGGGATGGAATCCCCTATGAAATAACAAGTGCTGAATAGAAACCTAGTGTTTGAGTGTCAACATTTCTCAAAACAATTTATTTTGGTATTTATACTGAAATATAACAAAGGTATATTATTCAGTCTTGTTCTTAGAATCACCTTTGACTCCTGTCTCTCTCCTACACTCATACATGGTATGTTGGCAAATCCTGTCTGCTGTGCCTTCAGAACGTACCCATCATCTCTGTTGCTGCCACACTGGATTGTGCCATTTTCTCCTTCACCTGAAATAAGGTCTCTTTTCTTCCTGTCATCTATCTGTACTCAGCACCTCAACTAACCGGCTTAACGTAAGTCAGACCCTGTACCTACCTCCCTGCCCAGAACCCTTCTTTTACTTCCAGTGAAAGCCAAAACCCTTTTCTCTGTTGTCCTACCCTATTCTCTTTGAAGGTCTGACCTCAACTGGGGCTCACTCTGCTTCCTTCCTGTCACACTGGTCTCCTTCCTGTCTTTGGAACCCACAGGCACACTGTCCTCTCTGGGTCTCTGCCTTGCTGATTTCCTCTCCCAGGAATGTCTGTTCTTCCTGCACCTGTCAGCATGGCTAATCCCTCACCTTCTTACGTCTTTGCTTAATTTTAAACCCCACCTTCTTATAACCCCCTTGGCCCTGTCCTCTATTTAATTTATTTTTCCCATAGCAGTCATCACCTTTCAAATTACTATATAATTTAATTATTTATGGTGTTTAACTTTCATTCTTTTTCCTCAGTCTCTAGAAGGTAGGCATGATGGTGCAGACAGTTTTGTTTTGTTGACGGGGTTGTCCCAAGCTCCCAGCATGTAACTGCTACATAGTAGGATTTCGATAAATATTTATTGAATAAATTAAATGTTTATGCAGGGTAATGGAAAGACCTTTATTTACTCTTGACCATAATCGGATTGAACAAACCCTTAAAAATAAGATTGAACAAATCTGAAAGCCATTTTTAAGATATTGATTCCAAGCTTCACATTTTACATATCTGCTCATAGAATCAAAAGAGTGTTTCTTCCCCCCCCCCCTTTTTTTTAATAGTATTTGTCATAACCCATTCTGGTTGTTTTCTGTTAATGACAGATTAGCCGCTGCCAACCTATTCCAGAAATTTCCATCTGATTTTTAAAGGTTTATGATTGGGGTGAGGCTCTTTTCAGGAAAGGGCCACCCAACATCTGTGGGAAAATAATGGTATGCTGTTAGTTCCATTTCTCTGAAGCCAGCTGATAAACCAAATAAAAACGTTGACCATTGTAATTTTATAGAGTGGCTTGAATAGTCCCTGAGGTCATTACACCCACTGGACTCACTTTTCTGGCCTCCCTGTCTGATCGTTTTTTGTGCCATAAGGGTGTGGGAAAACCCAGGAGTTTGCCCTGTGCCAGGTGAGCCACTGCCTGTCTCCTAGTTCCCATGGGGCGCTGCAGACCCTCTCTGCCCACAGGGCCCTCTCTCTCTTGTCTAGGTTCCCTGAACCACTAGTTAGAATTTTGTAGTCATCTTGCACTTCTCTTCCCAGCCTGATTTTCTAAATCACTTCTTTTCCTTTCAGTTATGCTGCTTCCTGGGAAGGTGTAGGGAAATCTGGAGAAATAAACCCATTACTGCTGCTTCTGAGCTTTGTGTTTAGCCTCTACCTGTCCTTTCAAATCTGATCTGAGCCAGTTGCCTTGGGCACTGTTTACTGGTCACTCAGGATGTTTTTACTCAGGATGTTTTGCCATTTCCCTCCACTGACCTTTGTTTCAGCCAAATCAGAAGACTTGCCCCTTCCAAAGCTCAGCTGTGTACATCTCCTATGTTTCCTCTTTAGGAAGCATCAGCGCTATCTCCTGCTCCAAAATTTTATCACCCTTCTGCTGAGTACTCCAGTTCTTCTTTCTGTGTTCCTCTTTTAAGCACCAAAACCCATCTGTCTTCTGTTTTCAGCATGTGCTTTGGATCAGGTCAACAGCACAACTATCCTAATTTTCCATGCCAGATTGTATACGCACCAAGGGCAAGAATTAGATTTTTTTTTAATGTTATTTATTGTAAGATGTTGCTGTATATGTGTTAGTCAGCTGTTTGTGGCTGTGACCAAAATACTCAACAAGAATAACTTAGAGGAGGAAAAGTTTGTTTTGGACCATGGTCTCGGAGGTTCTGTCCATGGTCGGCCAGTTTCATGGCTCTCGGAGATGAGGCAGAGCATTGTGATGAAAGGGTGTAGTAGAGGAGCACTGGAAGCCAAGAGAGCAGGGGAAGGGGCCACAGGGAAGGTGAACCCTTCCAGGGCATGCCCCCAGTGACTCACCCGCTCTAGCCATAGCCCACCCGCCTACAGTTAGCACTCAGTTACTAGGATAGACTGATTAAGTTACAGTTCTCATAATTTAATCATTTTACCTCAGACTAATCCTGCATTACCAGAGCAGCTTTTGAGGGATGTCTCCTATTTAAATCATAACAGTATGGGTTCAGTAAGTATTTCACAGACTCATGGAGAGAATCTGCAAATAAAGCGATCACATAGCCCAGAGTTTTAGAGTGGTCCTGATTTTTAAGCTATTCTGTCCCTTTCTCATTTGAAAATTATAGTTGTATTTTTCCAGTCATACACAGTGAGTTTTAGTTTGTAAAAGTAAGGTCGCCATGGGCAAATGTCACGCACCACTTTAACCCTTCACACTGCTGCATTTTGATGGAGAGATGTTCAAGAGAGGGTGGTCCAGGTTCTTCTCACTACCTTCCTGCGTTTTTCACAGGGGCACTAGGATTCCATTTGGCATCATTCTTATCTCTCTCTCTGTTTTGATACAAAACAGGATATAAATATGGGGCTGGTAGTAAACTTAAATATAGACTCTTTCAACTTAAGGAAAGTTCTTTGTCACACTCTTCAGGTGCAGGTAGAAGATAATCTTTATACATTTCTTTATTTATTTCAGTAAATATGGATCGAGTGTGTCCTACATGCCAGGTGTGTAATATAAGTAAATCAGAAAAAAGTCCTCACCTTCATGGATCTTACATTCTGAGAGGTGGAGGCCGATGAAAAGCAAATGGCATGAAGAGTGTGCCAGATGGTGATGATTGTGATGGAGGAACTTTAATCAGGGGAAGGGGGACAGAGACTGTGGAGGCAGGAGCAAGGGGAGTTGTAACTTAAAATAAGGTGATTGGCAGAGGCCTGAAGGTGGAGAAAAATGATCCTGGTGGATATCTGCAGGAAGAACTTTCTAGTCAGAGGGAACAATGGCACTGTGTGGGAGTGGCTTGTCATTGTGAGGAGCAGCAAGGACACCATTCTACAACCTGGAGAGGATTAGGGAGTAGGAGTTGATGAGCTCAGAGAGGCAGAAGGAGGCTCAGACACTTCAGTCTATTGGCCCCAGCACTATTAACATTCTGGGCTGGGTAATTCTTCACCGTGTGTGGCTGTCCCATGTGTAGTAGGATGGTTAGCAGCATCCCTGGACTCTCCTCATCCTGTGTCAGTAGGCTAATGTCTTTATCCCTTTCTGTTGTCGTGACAGCATACCACACACTGGTCAATTTATGAAGAACATAAATTAATTTCTTGTAGTTGAGGAGATCAGGGAGTCCGAGATCAAGGAACCAGCAGCTTCAGTGTCTGGTGAAGGCTCTCTGCTTCAAAGACAGCACTTTGTTGCTATGTTTTCTTGTGTCAGAAGGTAGAAGGGCAAAAGGGATTGCATTCATCCGTTTTCTGTTGCTTGTAACATAATATCTCAGACTGGATGAGTTATAAAGAAAAGGGTTTGCTTTGGCTTATGGTGTAGAGGTTCAAGGTTGAAGGTTCATGCCTGGTGATGACCTTCTAGCTGGCAGAGTCCCAAGTTGGTGCAGGTCATCACATGTTGAGAAAAAGAGGGACACGTCTGTTTGTGTAGGAGGAGGGTTTGTCTCCCTCTTTTTGTAAAGCCACCAGCATTCAATCTTGGGGCTCCATCCTGATAGCTAATAAGCCTAATAATCAATTACCAAAGGGCTGACTCCAAATACCATGGTCAAATAAATTTTCCTCACTTTTACTATCACACAATGGGGATTAAATTTCAACACATGGAGCCTTGGGGGACACACACCACCCATATCCAAACCATAGCACAGATATGAAGGGCAAAGGAGACTAGTTCTCCCTCGTCCTTTTATAAAGCAATAATCCTGTCCAAGGGGGCTGATCCCCCATGGCCTAATCACCTACCAGAGGCCTTATTTCTCAATACTTCTTTGTTGGGCATTAAGTTTCCACATGAACTTTGGAGGAAACATAAACATTTAAACCATGGCACACCCTTACCTCCTGACCCCAGCTGTGACAACTGAAAATCACCAAATGTCTTCTGAGGTGCAAAAGAACACCAGGTTAAGAACTGCCAACTTAGATCAAAGTAATGACTTTGTTACTTGGAGTGGTTTTTCCATTTTACCAAGAGCCCTCTGGCTGCAGTGATGAGAATAAACTGACACTGAAGGGGAACAAAGGCAGGATCAAGGAAGAATATTTGGAAAATTCCAGATCAGAGGTGAGAGTGCCTACAAACAGACTTGGGGTGTGCTGGCATTGGTGAGGAGTGATCAGGTATGGGATAGTTTGGATGGTAACTATCAGGATTTGATGGTAGGCTCTATGCTGATATACCTGGTATAAAAGGAGCCAAAAAGGTTGTGAGGACATGGGCCTGCGCAGGGAGTGCCAGGAGACATTGAGTTTGATTTGATATGCTGTGTTTGAGAAATTTTACTCTTCTGAATTCTACCTCCCAATAACCCTGAGACATGGTATTTTCTTCTTTTACAGCAAAAGTCATTGAAGCTCATGGAGGTTAGGTAATTTCCAAAAGGCACACAACCTATAAAGAACAGAACTAGGATTTTAATTCAGAAATGTCCAACTACTCAATCCCTCCTCCTTGGTCTAGTTCAAAGTGATTTTGTATGGTTCTGGAAGCCCTCAACAGGAGAGAATAGTGTAGTACTCCCTTTAGGAGTTAATTCCGTAGGGTGATTTTTCATGAAATGCAATCAATTCTGCCAAATACTGACATTTCAAATGGAGATAGTAGTTTCTTTTGAATTTTAGAGCAGGATTGAAAATAAGCATAAACCTTAAGGAAGGATCCTGTAGAGTTAAATATCACCTAGAATATCAGTGCTGTGGTTTGAATGTATTTATCTGTCCAAAGCACATATATTAGAATTTAAAGCCCAATGAGATAATATAAAGAGGTGAGGCCATTAGGAAGTGATTAAGACATAAGGGCCCCAAGAATAGTGTCTTTATAATAGGGCTGGAGAGAATGAGCAAGCCCCATTTTTACCCCTCTGCCTATGAGAATGCAGTGTTCAGGCATCATTAGGTACAGAGACTGAGCCCTCACCAAACAGCAGATCTTCTGGCACCCTGATCTTGAATTTGTTAGCTTCCATAACTATAAAAAAAATTATTATTGATAAATTGTCTGGTCTGGATATTTTGTTACAGCAGCACAAACAGACTGAGACACTAAGACAACTGGACTAAGACTACACACACTTATGTTCAGTTGGGTTTTAGGTGAGTTCTATATGGCTGTTTTCACTTTACCAGTTACCTGGCAAATCAGTGGTTCTGTAGCCAGCTGTGTTTGGAAATACATCCTGAGTCACTCTGTAGGGTCATCTACAATACCCAACAGCCAACTGCTTCTCCTTCTCTTCCACAAATGGATTTTGCATCTCCTTGGTACAGGTAGTGCTAAACTGTTTTCCCCTCTCCCACATCCATCTCTGCTGTGTTCAATGCCTTGTGCAGGCATCATTTCAATTTATGCTTCCTCAAATATACACACTCGTGGAGCTTAGGTATGGCACTAGGAGGCCATTAGTTCCTCTCCCATTTTTCAGCCAAGGCTTCTGACTTTTAGCTGTTCCTTCACCAGACCCAGGCCTGAGTGATTAGCCTGAATGGGTTTTCTTGAAATAGATACCGAGACTTGTTGTATCCCTGTGGCATCCGAAAGCACTTTATCTGTATCTTTCAGTTACATAAAAGTATGTTTGAACTGTGGGTCTCGATAAGGTAATTGTGGCCGTGGAGGTGTTAACAGAGTGAACCATGGAGGAGGAAGGCAGTGGGGAGCGAGGCGCCGTGATTGTTTCTGTGCGCATTGGGGAGTTCTGAAAGTGATGTGAGCTAAATGTCTTTGAAGAGCTGCCCACAGACCTCTTTGCTCTTATGCATTGAATAATCTCATGAGGGCTTAACCTAAAATAAAACACAACACTGCACAACACATAACACTCAACAGTGTTGAGAAGAATCAGTGCCAATGGAGGTGTCTTAGAGGTTTCTGACAGTTAATTCTTGAAGGGTTTTTGCTGAGGTCAGCCTCATGGGCTTGAGTCCTGTGTGACCTGGACACAGAAGGTCTCCGTGTTTGATTAAATGCTGTGCTCTCACCGTCTTGAAATTCTTAACAAGTGACCCTGTTTTCCTTTGGTCTTGTTCCCTTGCAGATTAGCTGGTCCTGATAGTAAGAGCTGACCCCAGTTCTAGACTTCAGAGTGTCTAGGAGAAGCCTCAGAGGTGTGAAGAAGGTTTTGTATCTGGAGGGAATTTAGAAGCAACTTTTAATGATATGCTACAGTTTAGGGTTAGAAAGAGTCTGTCCCTTGACTTTAAAAGAGGAACATACTTCTAGATGAAACATCCACTCTTGGGTGTCAGCAGAGGGATAACTCTTGTAATTAGCACTCTTGCTCAAAATGAGGCTATATAGATCTCAGGCCCTCCTCAGATTCTCTGTTCTAACAGAAGGGAAATAAGTTTTTTGGGTGAGACAAAAGTGCTTTTGATCAGCAGTATTGCCAAGATGAAAGTTAACTCTGAGTATTCCTTTATTCTTTCAGCAAATATTTCTTGGTCACCTACTGTGTGCTGGGCACTGTGTCAGGAGCTGGAATGGGCAGTATTTAATTTGTGTCCTATGTGAAGCAGACCCCAAGACAAAGATTTGAGTGCAAGAGGTTTCGTGAAAAAGGAATGCCAGGAAATACTTAGAGGAGAATAGAGAAATAAGACGAAGAAATGAAGGAAGCAAATGATAGTGCATTTCATAGAGATAACCACTGTGTGCAACTGTACCCAGTCCCACCAGGGACCTCTGGGAGACAGAATAGAATATACACCAGAATTTTCCTATAGAAGGATAGGAGGTTGATTCTTTATCCATGACTCCAGTCTTTTTTGGTTGAGGGCTGCTCCAGGGGCATTTTCAGCCTACCTTCTGTGCAAGAAAACACAAGTCTTGGACTAAAGAATGGTCTTTGGCAAAGAATCATAAGCAACTACACTAGAAAGATGTGGGTGAGTATGCATTTGGATTGAAAAGTGACAAAAGTTGAGGATGCTATTTTGGATAGTTTGGTAGGAGAGGCCTTTCTTTAGAAGTGACACTTGAGCTTAGACCTGTGTCATTTCTTTTTTCTTTTCTTCTCTCAAGAATGGGAGGCAGAGCCAGGCCTAGTGGCACACACCTATATTCCCAGCTGTTTAGGAGACTGAGACAGGAAGATTACAAGTTCATGGCCAGCCTGGACAATTTAGTGAGACCTTATCTCAACATGAAAACTATGAAGGGAAAATCATATGCACAATTGACAAAAGATGGAAATACATTGTGATCTTTGAAAGTGATGTTCATACTCTTGAAAACATTGTAACTTTGAAATAGTATTTGATGTTTGGTTGCTGATGTTTTTCATATAGTCTTTTGAAGACTATGACGTATTTACATTTATATTCTAGGTTTTCTCAGTCATGGACCTTTAGCAATCAGAGTATTAAAATTTCGAAGCAAAGTCATTATCTTCTTCAAAGATTGGAAAAGGTGTACTTAAGCCTGAATTTTTGTTTTTAAGTGGAAGCTATCTATCTGTTACACTTTTTTTTTTTCTTTTTCCTTCATTGCTGGGGATTGAACCTCCGAATTAATGCATTCAAGTGTTGCTTATGATAAAAAGAATAAAAATAACCCACTTGGTCTAATGAATATATAGACACTATTATTAAAATATTTTTATGTTATAAATGTTCTTTCTGTCAAAAAACTGTTAAAGGATTAACTCAGGAAATTTGAGGTACTTTTTTACTATAAAACATAATTTTAGAAAGCTATAAAATCTACCTGTTTTCTAAGTTCCTCATATCAATTCAAATTGACACAGTTATTTAATAAAACTATCTTTCATAGGTCATTCTAATAGAGTGTGCAGTCATCAGAAAAAAATATATGTCAGACTTATTAATTATGAGAAGAATGTTGGTTTGTTTGCTTGCTTGTTGGTCTCTTAGTTTTTGTCCATTGTTTATGTGCTTATTTGCAAAGTCTTTTAGTAGTAGTATCTGTGTGCTATGAGCAAGGGGCTTACAGAGTGTAAACTTTATTTCACTAAATGAGAGATGGCAGGATTGTAAGACCCCATTCAGAGAGTTGGTTTTTCCCTGAAAACTACTTTAGTCCAGTTTACACTAGAAAAATGGAATTAAAAACCCATTCGTTCCTAGCATAGCAGAACTGAAGTGAAAAGCTGAAGTTTGTATCAACTGCCCAGTTATTTACAGATTCACCCATCAGATTTTTTTCTTGCATTGAGGCTCATTAAACACTGGATGCGAATCACCTGGAGAGTATGTTAAATTCATATTCAGCATTTCTAATTATCAAGCTTTGAGATGATACTGATGCTACTTGCTGGTCCCTGGGCACCTTTTGAGGAACAAAGTATCTAGGATGGTTAATTTTATGAATCAATTTACCTGAGCTAAGTGATGCCCATATTGCTGGTAAAACATTGTTTTGGGTATGTCTGTGAGGGCATTTCTGTAAGATATTAAAGTTTGAATTGATATTTTCAATATGAGCATTCCCCCAGAAGGTTCATGTTTTAGGCAATTCAGGAATGTTCAGAGGTGAACAGGTTAGATTATGAGAGTTCTGATGTCATTATTGGATTAATCCGTTTGATGGATTAATCATTTAAATGGCATTGGAGGGTAACTATAGGTAGGTTGGGCATGGTTAGAGGAAACATGGCCTTTGACTATATCTTGTCCCTGGCTTCTCTCACTCTCTTTGCTGTCTGGCTGCCATGAGTTAACAAGCTTTCCTTTTCCATGCACTTCCATCATGATATTCTGCCTCACTTCAGACCCAGAGCAATGGAATCAGCAGACAATGAACTGAACCTCTGAAACCATGAGACCCACATAAACTTTTCTTCTTCTAAGTTATTTTCTCAGGTATTTTGGTCACAGCAGTGAAAAGCTGTTTGTCACAACTGGGTTCCATTGCCTTCACCAATGGTGGAGGACCTAAAAAGAACAAAAGGATAGAGAAAGGATGGATTTACTCTCTACTTGAGCTGAGACTTCATTTTCTGCGCATTGATTTTGATATTTGTGGCTCTTGGGCTTTCTGATTCAAGCTGGGATTTAGGCCATCCCTGCCCCTGGTTCTCAGTCCTTTGACTCCGATAGAATCGTATCACTGATTTTCCTGGTTCTGGTTTGCAGCCAGCAGATTGTGGGACCTCCTGACTTCCATAAAAGTGTGAGCCAGTTCTTATAATAAATCTCCTCTTGTCTACATCTCTGTGTATCCTATTGGTTCTGTTTCTTGGGTGAATACTAATGCAGTTGCCAACAACTTACTTCAGAGTCCGTGTTCTTGATGGTAGGTACAAAACTATCTTGGGGGGAGGGATTGACTGCTTTGGAGGAAAAAAGAAATTTTGTAGGTAAAATTAGCCTGGAAATATTTCTGTTGTGAATAACCATTTCATACTGACCTGACTGTTAGGAGATTGCTATTTTCTCAAAACTAGGTGAAATGGAGAATTACCAGGAAGGAAGAAGTTCTTGGCATTTCTGTTCTGGTTTGGGGACTTCTAAACTGTCCCTTCTCTAATCAATAGTTATTCAAGGAAGATTTCATCAAAGCTTGGAGGCTCCTGAAGACTGAATTTCCAATCCAGTTGTAGTAGAGGGCATTGTTCATGATTTCAAATACAAACTGCTGAGCCTTGCTCAGGAGTGCAAAAAGCAGAGGTTATAGTTTAAGCAGTAAGGGTCTCTTGATTTTCAAGGAGGGACTGGTAGAGGTTATGGAAGAATTTCAGGTAGTAATTACAGAGGCAGACAGAGCCCTCTTCTCCTTAGCAACAGACTATGTGAGGGGAACAGAAGCCTGGAATAGCAAAGGTCCCTACAGAGAAATCTGTGTGTAGGCAGAGTCAAAAAGCAATCGAAACTAAGTTTGCACTAATGACTTTGGGGACCAGAGTGCCCTGTGAATGGAATGGGAGAACCAGTATTATCAGGGGTGACCTCTAATTTGCAGTTAAAGTGACTGTTGGCTGGGTAAATGACACACCTGGGTGGGAGGATTGTGTCATGTGGGTGGTTCTCAGTGAATTTCTTTATCTTGGACTTTGGAATGGAGAAAAGTTTTTCCTGTGCTCCTTGCAAGCTCCATAGTGACAGATGGTTGTTGCTTTCTTGTTGGTTTCTGTTTCCACAGGAGGAAAGGAGGGATTGACATTCAGAATTCAGCTGGCAAAAATGTTGGCATTTAAGTGAACAATTGGAATAAAAGGACATTGGCTATTGTATTCAATGAAGGCAAAGAAGCATTGTGAAGGTCTTGCCACTTAGGACTAGCCAGAACTGCTCAAGTGACCTTGGGCAGATTATTGACCTTTGCCAGCCCCAGTCCTGCCCAATGTAATGAAGGCAGAAATACATACAGTTGGTAGGTTTGATGTATGTTCAAAGTAATACCTAGCAGAATATTCAGTATGTAAGTTCTCAGTAAGTGGAGGAATTATTTTTGAAATATATCTTGCAGTATAGTTCATGATTAAATTTCAACATGAGAGCTAGAGTTCTGCATTGAATTTAAACTTGAATTTCATCAGCTGTGTATAACAACAAAGCACAGGCATTGTAGGAAATACAAGATATTAAAAAAGCAAAATGCACAGGTAGTAAGAAATATGGTACATTAATAGATTCCAGAAATGTGACAAAATAAATATTTGCAGAGCCCTTGGCACATTGAGGTGAGGGGTGATTTACCTAGGATAATAATCAGAGGACAGTTAAGTTTTGGGTCTTCGCAGATGGCTACAATTCTCTTATTCTAATCATCTCATAACAGATGTTACTCTTGCCAATTCACAATCAGTGACTACCTGTTCATCAAGTACAGAGTCTCTATAGAACCTGTGGTTGGAATTGTGATGTCAAGTGTTGAAGTCACTTGCTGCCACAAGTTCATGTGGCACTCGACCCATGACCAGTCCAAGTTGAGATGTGTCTGTGTGAGTGTAAAATACATACCAGATTCAAAGACTTAGCCTGAAAATAAAATTGTATCTCATTACTAATTTTTTATATGGAATGCTTGTTGAAATCCTGTCTAGATATAATTAGGTTGGTGAAAATATATTAAGGATTGATTTTACCTGTTTTTACTTTTTCTAATGTGAAAACAGGGAATTTAAAGTTATATACATGGCTCACCTTTAATCTCTATTAGACAACACTAGTCTAGACCACTCTGGGACACCTAAGGGAGTTTCCTGAAGAGGTTTAAATCATCAAACTCCCCTTTTACCAAACTGAAATAGTCCATAACTTTGTACTGGCTTAGGGGAGCTTCCTAATATGATATCTGTTGTCCTTTCTCAGCAGAAGGACCCTGCATGAGCAAGCTAACAACTGAATTTCTGGGCAACACATTAGGTCTGTCCAGGTTTAGTCTCAGAGTCATAATCTATGATGCAGTTTTAACATCATTTATACTCAGCTTTCTCTTAACTTTGTTCTAAATCAGTACCTGTCAACTATTATCTAAAAAGCAATGTTTTATCTAAGGAGTGTCCATCTCTAAAACACATTACCCTCTCTTGAAACAAACATAATAAAAGAACATTGAAACAAAAAAAGTATTGCGCAGAGCACTTTTGGTCAACATTTATCTTGCTGTAAAAATAAAAGAAGGAAGGTGTGCATCAATAAAATAGTATCACAATTACTGGCTCCTTTCCTTTGTGCAATACAGGGAATCAACAAAATAAATTTATTCTTTACAAGTTGTCAGGGAGTTATTGAAAGGAAACTTCAGTTCTATTTCTGCAGCAGAACTAATGTGAAAGGCAAGTGGTAAATTAAATAAGGTCAAGATAATTTAGCCAGCTTCTTTGGTCTCCTGAATGATCACTTGTAAGATGCAAATAAATGAAGGGCTTCTATTAAATACAGTTATGGTTTTCAAGTTGGAATGAATACTGTGTGACTGAGCCGTCATATTAATGGGATATTTTCATCAGTCATTTGTCTTTAGATTATCTCAGTTTTAGAGAAGAGAATGATTAACTTTGCACCAGTGTGTCAATAAATTGAAGTAGAATAACAGGCTATGAATACTTCCATCAGCATTTCCCTGTGTTCTCAAATTTAGATTTAACAATCATTTATTTTCCTTGAAGGCTATCTATGAAAACAGTAGTGGGTTTTTTTGAACCATATTTAACCTTTGATGAATCTTCTTAGTTGAGAGGGGCATCATGGGAGCTGTGGTTTTATGGGAGAGCTTTAGGATTTCATAGTTGCTTAGGAATGGGTGGTCTGTACTCTTATCTGCTATTGGGGGCAGGAAGACAGGACCAGTGGGACTCAATTAATAAACAGTGTTGCTTAATATTAAAATACTTTATGTTTCTACAGTTAAGTCACCTTGACAAGCGCCCTCCTCCCCGCCCCATCATAACTAGGGAAATATCTTGGGCCTGCCTTGGAAAAGAAGGATGTAAAAATGGAGGGTGTTTATCATCTTCCTACTCTAGCCCACCCCAACAGTAGTGGAAGGTTTTATTTATTCATTCGTTTTAATCACTGTAAGGTATAGGACCATTGTGTACAGTAACTTTGAGAATAGACTTATAGGACAGTATGTTAAGTACTTGGCTCAAAAACAGCTTTTTCAGTTGATTCCCATGTATGGTGGAATCCTGAGGACTGTATTACCAGATCTTGGATCTCAGATGGTGTGGACACAGAGATCTAGAGGGAAGTAGTCCCAATGCCTTTAACAATTCCAATCTCTTTGGTCCTTCAAAGTTATCTTGGGTTTCTTTAAAGTCATCATTCAATGCTTAAAACATGAGGTTATCTTCATAAGAAATGGGTTTGACCTTGACAGTGTCCTTCACTTTCTGAGAGAAATGGAACAGAAATTCGTATTCTGAACTCCAGGTCTTCCAGATTTTTATTACTTCAGACAATTGATACAGTATATGAAACTTTTGAACTTGTAATTTACTCATTTTGATTCTTATCTCTTCCTGTATGATGTTTCATACTCTTTTACTGCATTAATCTTCACTTATTTACATTTAAATCAGCCTGTTTAATCTGTTGTTAATCTGTTCCTCTGGATGATTTCTATCAAACTCAGCCTACAATAGTTGATGGGGAATATATTACATAAAAATCATTAAGGGCAGGAGAGAGAAAATGATACTGATTCTGATCTGTCTTCAGAAGTTCTCAACTGCTCTCCCTTGGTGATGGGAGCAAATGTCCCAAGAGTTAGTTATTGAAATAGCAGTCTCTGTTTTCTATCTTCAATCTTGACTCTCAAAAAATTGGATGCCAGGTAGTCAGTGTAGCCATTGTGTTTCAACTTCTTAAAGGTCTTTGTCGAAGTAATCCATTGCTTTTCAGACTCAGTGACTGTTATTTCTTTAACCTTTTCTTAGGCTGATTTTCAATTTTGAAGTCCTTTCTTTTTTCTTCTACTCTCAGTGCCATCCAGGAGCCAGTCCTGTTGCCTCTGTGTTCAAAACATTTACAGAATCCTCCAACAGCTTTTCACTGTGTGAACTGTGACCAGCTTAGACCAAGCCGCTGTCATCACTCATCTGGACTCCTGTAGTACCTTTTTAATTGGTTTCTCTGCTTTGTTCTTGCCACGTTACAATCAGTTCCCAAACAGCAAAGAATTCCTTTAAAATTTAGGTCAGACCATCCACGGTACTGTTGAAAACACTCTAATTGCTTTCCATTTATTTAACTGAAAGATCCAATAGATATCTTTGCCTGATCTGGCTTCCTTTCACCTTTCTGATCTTGTCTTCTGGTTCCCTCTTTGCTTTCTCTGCTGTGTTGCATCTATACTGGTCCCTTCAGTTTTGCAAAACACGTATTTCCCTCAGGGCCTTTTTACCTGCTGATCTCTCTTCCTGGAATCTTCTTCCTTTGGATTTTCTTAAGGCTTACTCCCTCACTTCTCTCAGGTCTTTGTTCATATGCTCATATGTCACTTCACTAGTGATACCCTTCCTGAGACTGCTATCTAAAGTAGTAGCCCCTGCCCTTCCCCAAAACTTGCTAAAAATGCAATAAATATTTGTTGGATAAGTGAAATAGCTATTTTTCATGGAAAGACATTTAATTTCCTGTTTCATCTATGGGAATAGATAAGTAATGCATAAAATGATCCCCAGCAGTAGAAAACAGGTGAATGTTACAACAAAGTGGTAAGAACCAGACATGGTAAAAATTCTAAACTATGTATTTGGTTTCCTCATAATAGAAATAGAATCAATACGTTGTTGGAAATTAGAGGTCTTACTTGGAACAGCTAATATTGGTCATCATATTTATATTAGTAGAATAGGGCTGATACTATTTTGGGACTTGCTTTTATAAAATATTAGATGATTCTCCCTTTGTGACAAAATTTAAATGATCAATGTGCTTGCAAACTGCCTTTTATCATAAATGTACTTTTCTGTGCAGTGCTTGTGTATGTGTGTGTGTATAAAATCCATGCGTTATCAATAATTTGCTTTTTAAATCCAATAAAAGTTATATGGTATTGGAGGTATTTTATAGTATTAAAAAGAACTGTTGATTGATTTATTATTGTTGTTTATAGGCACTGGGTACACACACACACAAACACACACACACACACACACACACACACATACTTGTAGAAGGAATGTTTCTTCTAGAACCAGATCTTCTTTGTGCTGTAACAGTGGCTTTACTAAACTGTGCTTGTTGCCTTGTCTCCAGAAGTGACATAATAATATATTACTGATTTGAAGGTAGGAATATATAGGATTCTGAATCTGACATATCTCAGATTCATAATTCATAATGAGACATCACATATCTGTTAGTATGACTAATAAGAAGGAACAAAACATACAGTACCAAGAGGGTAAGGTTGCAGCACAATGGGTATTCTCATACACTGCTGTTGGTGATAAACAATGGCCCAGTTGTATTAAAAGACAGTTTGGTGTTTTCTCATAGTGTTAAACACACACCTAACATATAAATCAGAAGTGTCATTTTGGGGCATTTACTTAAAGGAAATAGGAACATGGGAACTTGATGTTTATTCCAAAATCTGTGCATTAGTATTATAGTAGTTTTTTTTTTTTTAATAATCACCAGAAAGTGGGAACAACTCTGATATCTTTCAACTAGGAAGTGAGAAAGCAAAACAAATTGTGGTACATTTATCCAATGAAATACTACTCTGCAATGAAAAGGAATGAACTATTGATGCATTTGTCAGTGCAGATGAATCACAGACTGCATATTACTAAGGGAAAGAGGCTGGAGTTAGACTTGAAAAACTTTGTCAATAATGCTGACAAAGACTAACAATTCCATATAGGAAGGGCAATATTATAGGAACAGAAAATAGATCAGTGTTTGTGACCTGTTGGAATGAGGGTGATCACAAATGACAATATGAGAGAGTTTGGGGGCAGTGGAGCTGTTTTCTGTCTTCATTGGTGGTTTTAGAACTGTGTGCATTTGTCAATACTCAGAATAACACCAAAAAGAGTGAATATTGTATATAAATTAAGAATAATAAAAATAAAGACTTAATTTTGTTGATCATTGAAACTAGTTATGCTTCTGAATCCAGGCACTGATGAGGCTGGAAATACCCTAAGTGAGTGAACCCACCTATGTCTTAGTTTGCCATTTTGTTTTGCAACTGGTATGGTTTCCTACAAAGAATTTTTCTGCTTTTTACTACTTGCACTGTGAACTTTGAAATCAGAAATAGCAGTGACAGAAAGTCTTCCCATTTCCCCCTCGAATGTTTCTATGTTGGAGAGAACTTCCCAGCTGACTAACCTAGCTCGGTGACAGTGACACTGACAAAGACTGGGGGCTCATCTTGTATATTTGAATCGTAGACAAGTTAGGTGCTTAAGTTTCTTCATAATACCAAGTATAAATGAATAGGAGCAGGCTGTCATCTGTACAAATCACCCCAGGCTTTAAATCACCACAGACTATGCATTTTCTATATGGTACCTGTCTTTCAATATGTTACCTGTCTTAGGGCTCTATCAACATCTGTGTTCTGGGCCATGAAGAGTTTGTAGAGTTTAGTTCCATCAGTAGAATCCTAGTTATCACCATACCTTCTTATTTTCCTGTGTGTGGGGATCCTTTTGGCTGGCTCATAATGTATGTCTAATAGATTAGATGGTTGACCAGTTGTCTGTGGAAGGAAAAAAAAAAAAAAGACATAAATATCAATTCCAACTTAAATAATTCATTGTAAGACCTTTAGGCATTGGAAGATGTTGCAAACTGAACCATACTCATTTTCTATTCTTCCTTGCTGACTGAAACATACATTTTATATTTGTAAAGAATAAGAATATATAAAGGTTCTCAAGGTCATGATTCTCTACTGCAACTAGGCTTGTTTCTATTTTTCTAGATAATTTGGGATCCTCTGCCTTAGATGTTTAAGTGAACTTCTCCTCTATACTTGTTTTATGAGTGCTATAAACCTAGATTGATCATGAAAGCAGCCTCCTACCAGCAGAGTAGAAGTGAATCAAAACTGATTCAAATAAAATATTTTTCCTCTCTAAGGTTATTTTAGAGCAAAAGCTCTTGAGTTTCCCATGTTACTATTCTTAGCTTAATTTGCACAGATAATTTCCCTATATGCATAGTCATTTGAGTGCAGAAATAAAAGAGTGGGAGAGGACTGTAATTGAACACCCACTCTGGGACGCAGGAATGCGATGTGCACTTCTTGTGCATGATTCCATTTAACTTCACAACAATGAGTGAGGTAGGTAATTTTGCTGCCTTGCAAACAAGGAAACTAGGTCCAGGAGAGGTTAATTAACTTGTATTCTCAAAGATAGGTCTCTCTCTTTCTAAACCCTCTCTTTATACTCCTCAGGGCTCCATTTGGGAATAGCATTTTCTCATCTCGTTCTCACTTGCAATAGAGAATGCAGATTGCACTGGTCTTTTGAGATTGAGCCATGAGCTTCTTCTAAGACCTGGTTGCTCCCTGTTTTACTTTTCAGAGTCCCAAGAGATTTGGCCTAATTTGATATATTTTCAAGGCTGTCATCACATACTCGATCACTTGTTTTTTTATCCCCTGTGACTACCTGTAGAGGGAAGTTCAGTCTCATAGTTCCACGATCCTGTACAGCAAACCCACAAAGCTTTCTTATTTTAATAATTCTACCTCTGATCATCATAGGGAAATAGGAAAACAAAGAGAGAATAAAATCACAAAGTTCAAAAATTAAAATCTTAGTCATTGAGCTTAGTTTTTATAGTATAATTCTTGAAACTCTATTAATTCTTATTTCTTCAAAGATACTAGGAGACACTTTCATAAAGATTTGTCACTATTTTTTTTGGTGTGTGTATTATTGTTACTGTAGCATCAAGCAGATTCAGGGTGTTACTTCTGGTGAAGTTCTTTAAGTCAGATTTCATTTTCTGGTACCACCCAATTTCTTAAGTCTTTGAAGAATTTGTCATGTTAGAGATAATGTGCCACTGTAGGGCTTGAGGAATGATGTTAACTTAAAGATTTTTGCCTAATATCGGGAGCTAAGTCACATGTGGCCACTGAACACTTGAAATATGACTAATTTGAAATGAGATATGCTGTATAAATACACACTGGACTCAGGAAACTTCGAATGAAAAAAATAAAATCTCAATTTTTATATAAATTACATATATACAGATGTATGAAAACACTTTAGGAGTATATTCTTTTTCTTTTTTCTTTGCATTATGATTAAATATAATAATGGAATTCATTGTGATATAATCTTCACATGCACATAACTTGATTGATCTTATTTCCTAGTACCTCCTCTTTCCCCTCCCTCCTTCCTCTGCTGTACTGGTCTCCCTTCTATTTTCATGAAGTCCCTTAAATTTTTTTTTCCTCTCTCTAGCTTTCACATATGAGAAAAAAACCACATGACTCTTAACCTTCTGAGTCCGGCTTATTTCATTTAACACGTTCCCCAGTTCCACCCATCTTCCTACAAATGACATAATTTCATTCTTCTTTATGGCTGAGTAAAACATTTTGTATATATACTGCATTTTATTTATTTGTTCATCTGTTGACAAACACCTAGGCTAGTTTCATAATTTGGCTATTTTGCATTGAACTATGTAGACATGGGTAACCATGCATCATTACAGTATTCTGACTTCACTTCTTTTGGATAAATACTGAGGAGTAGTATAGCTGAGTCATGGGGTAGTTCCATTTCTAATATTTTTAGAACCTCCAATTGATTGCCATATTGTTATACTAAGTTATAATCCCAACAGCAGTGTGTAAACGGTCCTTTCCCCCTGAATCCTTCCAAACTTTTTTAAAAAATTATTTATATTCTTGATGATTTCCATTCTTACTGGAGTGAAATAAAATCTCAGTGTAGTTTTGACTTGTATTTCCCTGATCGCTGAAGATGTTGAGAATTTTTAAAATATATTTGTTAGCCATTTTAACTTCTTCTTTTGATAAATATCTTTTTTAGTTTATTGACCCATTTATTGGTTGGGTTATTATTTTGGGTGTCAAATTTTTATAGTTTTTGTATAATCTGTATATCAATCCTCTGTCAGAGTAGCTAAGAAAGATTTTCTCCAATTTTTATTTTTTAAATAAATAAGAAGTTTTAAAAATTCTTCATTCTTTAAACAAAGTATATTCATTAAACTGAATTCACCACTTTTAACTTTTTTTTTTGGAGGGAGCTGATTTTACAAATAGTGGACAGGCACACCGTCCCAGAACTATATTCCAGCCCCGACCTTTTCTGCCCTCTTCAACTTTTGACTTGAGGTTATGGTAGATTCATGTGCAGTTGCAAAATATAATACACAGAGATCTCATATATCCTCTAGGAGTTTCCCCAACTGGTAATATCGTAAAAAGTATACAACAACACCACCATGAATTTTCTTTGTATATAATTCACTTGCTTTATTCAGATTTTTATCAGTTTTGCTTGCTCTTGGGTATGTGTGAATATTTTATTAAGAAAACCTGTGTATTTCTGTCCATAAAAGAAACTTTTCATAAGATTAGATAGCAAGAAGGGATGTCTTGCAAACACTGCCTTGCCAGTGGTATTCAGTGTGCTGGTTTGACACTAATTAGATGGTTCATATTTATCTGATATTTTCCCCTTTGGAGCTTCAGAAACTTTTTTTTTTTCTTTCCCAACTTAAGCTTCAAAAAGAAACCAGCTCAGTTAGCTTATGGAGACAAGAAGCAGGACACAGGGACACTTCAGAATAGATTAGAACTGAGTTAAAGGAAAATACCATTTTCAATTAAAATTGCCTGGGGAAATTAGGTAGGCAGAGAATAATTACGTGGGCTGGCATGCATCCAGGTTTCTGAAACGAAGACCCTACTTGAATGTTCTGAGAAATCACTATTGGCAACCACAAGTAGCCCAGGACTTTGAGGCTTATGTGTCATCACAAGCACATTGGAATATTCTGGCTTCAGTGTATGACTATTTTAAGTCAAATTATGTAGCATGAGATGTTCGAACAGATAAAACCTTGTAAAAACTAAGATCCAAAACAAGCAATACCACAGAGCATCAGATTAGGGAGAGATTTCTCTGACAAAATGAATTTACATTTCTGTGATCTCTGCTACGGGACCAACAGGACAGTGGAGCTGAGATTGAGTCATAGGTGAAAACTAGCAGGCCTGATTAAAGTCTAGTTCTGGTTCTCTCACCTCCTTACACAAAGGACCCTGGCATACTAACAGTCCTCGGTTAGCTTCTTACAAGTACCAGGAAAGATCTCTGAGTAAATGTCATCTGACATGTGAACTTGTCCAACCTAGTTGTGGAAATGAGTCATTGAGAGCAAATCTGCCTTAAATGCAAATGTCAAGATTTCATATTGTACTCCCTGCCCTTACTCCACCTCCAGTGACTCACTAGTACAATAGCCATGCATGGGTGTCTCAGAGAACTGTGCTGCTGGGGCTAGTGACACCTGGTGCCATGTTGTCTTTGCTGTGACTGGGTGCAGTTGATAGAAATAATGTGGGGTTATTGAACAAAGGGTCTTTCCTTTCTTGTTACCTAGAGGAGGGCCCTGTTTTTCTCTACAACAGAAGAGGGATCCAGTGGCATTCCTCTTGGCTTTGAGTGTTAGCTTTTGCTGTGTTTTCCTCATATTCTTGTCAGTTTTGAAATGGAGCATAAAAACTGGGCACAGTTGTACACACCTGTAATCCAGCTGCTCGAGAGCCTGAGGCAGGAGAATGGTAAGTTTGAGGCCAGCCTGGGCAACTTGGTGAGACTCTATCTCAAAATAAAATTTAAATGGCTGGGGATGCCGCTAAGTAGTAGAGCACCCTTTGGGTCAATCTCAGAAAATAAGTAAATAAAAAAAAAAGAGGAGCATAATGGAAAAAGGTTTGGATGAAGCAAAAATGAGAAAGATATCAATTAAAAATTTCCTTTCTCCTCTTCCAAAAGAAGATACAGGGGGCAAAGGAGAGTCAGTTTATTTTTTTCTTTTTAGAGTAATCTAGGCTTGCTTGAACAAAGCTGCTGGTGATATCTAGGGTATTTTTGCATGGATTACAGAAATGTACCCCTTTGAAGGATTGCAGACCCCACTTTCCCCTTGGCCATGCAACATGATCTGTTTGAGTCCAACACTAGGTCCCTGGCCACCACTTGTGCCATGTGATAGATGCAGAAATGGCCCTTATTTTATAATATGGAAACACAAGTGGGTTCATCTACTATTATAGAGAACATTTTCTGGAGCCAGTTTGTGAGGGTTTGACTTCATCCTCCTCTGTTACTTGGCTCGTGATTCTGGACATGTGATATAGCCACTTTGTGCCTCAGTCTCATCTGTAAAATGTTTGTTGAGACATAATGAGTTAATATACATACAACAACAGTGAGAGGAGTACCTGGATGTAGTGATTTGTCACTAATTGGTAGTTACTGTTGTTACTTATTTTGCTGCTTCTGAGCCCATGAAACAGTTCTGCTCTCTTAGCAAGTGTTTTTGAAGAGATTTCTTAAAGCTTCTCCAACAAAAAAGAAAAAAAAAAACAAGAAAAAAAAATCAGTGTCTTATGTTTTAGTTGACTTTTGCAACACTGTGACCAAAATGCCTGACAAGAACAACTTAAAGGAGGAAAAGCTTATTGGTGGCTCATAGTTTTAGAGACCTCACTCCATAAACAGCTGACTCATTGCTCTGGGCCCAAGATTAGGCAGCCCATCATGGTGCAAAGGGCCCAGCCAAGGAAAACTACTCAGCTCATGGAGGAGTCAGGAAGCAGGGAGCGGAAGGGAGGGAAGGAGAAAGGAAGGGTCTGCATGGCAGATGCACCCTTGTAGGGCAACACCCCCAAAGACCCACCTCCTCCTACCACACCCACCTGCCTACAGTTACCACTCAGTGAACCCATTCAAACTGGGATGGAATGATTAGGTTGCAGCTCTCAAAATTCGATCATTTTATCTCCGAACATTCCAGCATTAACACAGGAGCTTTACGGAGAAACTTCATATCCAAACCATAACACCATGTGCTGGGGGATGTATTAAGCATACTTTTAATTATCTTCATACTTTTACTTTCAATATTAGTGTGACTGTGTATATGTTGGCTACTCCAAGTAACTTCCAAATAACCAAGTTAGTTGAGTGAAAAAACAGTTAAATTAGTTGGTACCATGTGGAAAGTATAATCTAATTGGATTTTTTTTTACACTGTCTTAACAAACATTAAACACACACACACATTTTTTTTTTCAATTCTGTGCCTATTTTTGTTTCTTTTTTTAAAAAGTCATTTCTAGGCATCTAGTTTCATATAGCTGAAGGTAAAGGAAAAGTATTTTGTGTAGATTTTGAATTTGGTAGAGTATATGCATTCCAGCAGGATACGGAATCTCAAGGGCATGAACTATTCTAGAGATGAATGGTTAACCATATCTTCTTTGGTTTTAACTCTCATGTAGGCTCTCTGCTGGCCACTTATATCCTTTCTGATCCCACTGTGGTACATGGATAACACAGGCACGTGAGCAGTTAGGTAGAGTAGGCAGAATTCTAAGATGGCCTCCAAGGCTTCTGGCCCTGGTGTACTCACCCTGTATAATCCAGAGGACTGTGACCCTGTCACTCCTGGGATCAGATTATCTTACATGGCATACTGGAGTTCATTTATTTATTTTTTGGAGTGCTGGAGATCAAACCCAGGGCCTTATGCATGCTAGGTAAGCGCTCTTCCACTGAGCTACGTCCCTAACCCAACAGTTGATTTTAGAAAAAGAGCTTAGCCGGACACAGTGATGTGCACACCTACAATTCCAGTGGCTCAGGAGGCTGAGGCGAGAGGATTACGAGTTCAAAGCCAGCCTCAGCAAAAGCAAGTCGCTAAGCAACTCAGGGAGATCTTGTCTCTAAATAAAATACAAAATAGGGCTGGGGATGTGGCTCAGTGGTTGAGTGCCCCTGAGTTCAATCCATAGTACTCCCCCACCACCACCATTAAAAAGCCAGCTTGTCTTGCATGGACCCCAAAAGGAACTGAGAGAAGACATCAAAAGAGAGATTCCTTGCAAGGGAGAGATTCTCCATGATGGCATTGAGAGTGGTGGAGGCTGCATGACAAAGAGTGGCTGCCAGATGACAGCCATCAAGGAAATACTTAGTTGTATAACCACAAGGAAGTGCAATTGGCCAACAACCTGCTGGGTTGAGAAGTGAATTATTCCTCAGAGCTGTCCGAAAGGGATGAAGCTTAGCTGACAACTAGATAAGGTTTCAGCTTTGTGAGATGCGGAAACAGAGAACCCAATGAAAGTGTTGGGACTTCAGACCTGCAGAACGAGAAGCAATTCGATGTGTGTTATTTTCAGTCACTGTGTTTGTGACCGTTGTTATGCAGCCATAGAAAACAAATACATGAAAGAAACCTGGCACAAGAATGCAGTTTGATAATTGCAAAGCCATTACCATTATTTCAAGAAAATAATGTCCACGGAATAGCTCATAATGAGTTCCTCTGAAGAGCTCCCAGTTTTACATTTTAGAGCTGTTAGCCACCATGAATGACAGACACAGGAGCTGTAACTTTTCAGTGCAGAGTTTAGAACGTTCTCTCACACTGGCAGTTTTAGACTTAGGAATGGGCAAATAAATGGCTCAATTGCTCTCTTGGTGACATTCACTGGGTAATGGCAAAAGAAAAGCATGTCAAGTAGGAATATGGAAACCCCTTTCTGCCTTGTTTTTTTTTCTGGTCCCACTTCTTTTTTTTTTAAATTTTTTATTGTTGGTTGTTCAAAACATTACATAGTTCTTGATATATCATATTTCACACTTTGATTCAAGTGGGTTATGAACTCCCATTTTTACCCCGTATACAGATTGCAGAATCACATCAGTTACACATCCATTGATTTACATATTGCCATACTAGTGTCTGTTGTATTCTGCTGCCTTTCCTATCCTCTACTATCCCCCCTCCCTTTCTGCCTTGTTGATAGACGTTGCTGACGGGGTCCTTTCACTTAGGGATCACTAACCCAAGGGTGACCAAGAGGTGGCCATAGTTGAAGGAACTGGCTGAGTAGAATTACCCAAGAGAGTGTGGGCTGGCTTTCTGTGACTGCTTCTTGGCTGTGACATTCTGGTTCACAGTGCTGCAAAACCATCCGGATTTCCAAGAGAAGCCAAGATTCCAGGTATTTGCGTGAATTCTCCCATTTTAAAATGTTAACAACAAGCCAACTTTTAAAATTCACCATAGGGTCACGTGAACATATATGTGACCAGCTCAGGTCAGGGCCAGCCTCAGGGTTAGTGAGCCGTTTGGAAGGCAGAGAGAAATGACGGGTGTGAGCTTTATGAGTTCCCGGAGTTGTGTCTGTTTTCTTCACTGCCATATTCCTGAAGCCAAGAACAGAGTCTGGCATACAGTGGGTGCTCAATAAATATTTGTAGAATGAATCGGAAGAGGCATAAACCTATGATCTCACCATGTGTGAAAATATCAAAAGTGATTGCCTTGGTGAAACTGGTTTCTAAGATTTGATTCCTTTTTTTCTTTTTCTTCAGCACTGAGGATTGAATCCAAGTGTGCCCTACCCCTGAGCTACATCCACAGTGCCTTTTTTTTTTTTTTTGGAGACAGGCACTCACTAAATTGCCCAGGCTGGCCTCCAACTTGCAATCCTCCTGCCTCAGCCTTCCGAGTCACTGGAATGACAGGCATGTGCTACCAGGCTCAGGGTGGATTTGAATAATTTTAGTATTGAGATAGCATACTGTTTGTGCCAATGTGCTGTCCTTTTGTCCAACCATTTCCTTTTCTTTTAACCTTCAGTTTCATTTGAGGGCTTTGTTGGCAGTCTTTAACTATGAAGGAGAAGGAAGCAGGATCCCTGCTGGGTGGGTGATCTAGGTGCCCTGCACTCTCAAATATTTGTAGGGTTTTTTTTTTTTTTGCCTCCACTGAAATAAAACCTTTACCTTTGTCCAGAATTCCCTGTTGCTTTGAAATAAGTCTATGTCTTGCACCCTCTGGCATCAGCAGCAGCGCTTTGCGATGAGGTACAGTGCTTTCCTATGGCTGGGAAGCCGTTTCCTGCATGGGCTCTTTGATAAGGGTAAAACCCAGTTGGCATCCTGTGGAGAATCACAATAGTAAGCTTCACCAAAAAAGTAAATATTTACCATGTACTGTGTTTTCTTGAAGCATGAGAATTAAATGTTTTGTCATTTTGGAAAAAAAAAAAAGCAGATTAATATTCACTGGCTGATTCACTGAAATGCAACTTTTCTGTTTTAACTGCTTTAATGAAATAGAATATACACAATGTAAAACTCACCCATTAAAAATGTTTAGTTCAGTAGTTTTTAGTATATTCCCAGCATTGTGCAACCATCACTGTAATCTAATCTTAGAATGTTTCTATCACTCCGGAAGAGAATTTCCATTGTTCATGTACCACATCTATCCTAGAGAGCCCTAATCTGTTTCTATGTTTGTGGATTTGCCTGTTCAGAACATTTCAAACACACGAGTCATACAATATATGATCCTTGTGACTGGCTTCTTTCACGTAGCATATTATTTTTTGACATTTATCCACTTTGTATCTGTATTGAATTTTATATGGCCAAATAATATTCCATTGTATATACTACCTTTTATTGATCCATGTATCACTTGATGGACATTGGGGTTGCTTCCACTTTGGCTATTATGGATAATGCTCTTTTGAAAAAAAAATTCATACAATTTTTGCATGGATATGTGTTTTCACTTCTCTTGGGTAAATTCCAAGGAGTGGATTTGCTGGGTTATATGGCAACTGAATATTTAACTATTTGAGTAACTGCTATTTGAGACTGGTGAAATGGCTGCATCATTTTTCATTCCCACCAGTAATGTATGAGGGATCTGATATCTCCAAATTCTTATCAAGACTTGTTATTATCTTTTTATTATAGTTTTTCTAGTAATTATGAAGTAGTATCTAGTTGTGGTTTTAGTATATCTCCCTGAGGATTGAATGTCATTCCGTGTGTGTGCGTGCGTGTGTGTGTGTGTGTTTTGAGAATTGTCTATTAAGGTCATTTGCCCATTTTATATATAATTTGGGTTATCTTTTTGTTGTCAAGTTGTAGGACTTTCAGATTCTGGATGAAAGACTTTTTATCACATAAATGATTTGCAAAAATTGTTTCTGTTCTGTGGATTGTCTTTTCATTTTGTTATGATATTTTTTCTCCTTTTCTTTTTGTTGGTTCATTTTAGTTATACATAACATTTTGACATAATTATAAAAGCATGGGATGTAATTTACTCTAATTTAGTCCCCAGTACTTCCCCTTTCTTTCCCTTCCTCCCTCTCCCTGTTCCTGTCCCTCTATCCACTGGTCATTGTGCTGTTTACTTATAGTTTTTCTTTCCGTTGATGCTATTCTTTATACAAAAGCTTTTAAAGAGGGCTAATTCATGTACTTTTTTTTTTCATTGTGTTGCTGTGCTTTTGGTATCATAGATAAGAAACCATTGCGTAATCCAAGGTTAAAAACACTTACTCCAATATTATGTTTACTTTCAGAGTTTTACACAGTATTCTGCCCTTATCAGTAGGGAATAAATATATTGCAAGACTTTTTTTGTGGATGCCTGAAATTGCAGATAATACCAAACCCTATATAAAAATATTTTTTCTTCGACATACACATCTGTGATAAAATTTAGGTTAGGCATAGGAAGAGATTAATAACAATGACATTAAAATAGAACAATTATAACAATACAGTGTAATAAAATGTACATGACTATGGTCTCTCACCAGATATTGTATTTTATATTGTATTTTAGTTGCCCTTCTTGTCATTGAGTGTGGGTAACTGAAACCACAGAAGGTAAAACAGGATGGGAGAGGGGTTCTGCCATTTGACATCTGTGATCCATTTTGAGCTAAATTTTCTCTATGGTGTGAGGTAGGAATCTACTTTCAACCTTTTGTTTGTGGTTGTCCAGGTATTCCAGCACCATTTGTGGAGTAGATTATCTTTCCTCATTGAACGGTCTTGGTACCCTTTTTGGATATATAACAGCTTTTATTTCTCTAACATCTGTACAATACTGGGATTTGGGTATTTTGTTTAACTATTAGATTTCCTTCTATTTTATGCAAAAATATCTTCTTTTGAAAGAGTGAAACACAGAGAGTCACACACAAACACACCCAGACATACTTGCCCCCTCATCTAACCTCGTCTACCTAGTCCCCCCTTTACTAAAGACCCCACACACTCAGAATAGTAATATTTGAATGGAAAAGTTGGTAGGTCGGGCTCTTCATTCACATGTGACTACAACACAAGGTCATTTACAGGAGTTTGCCCATGATATGCCAGTAGCAAATGAGTCCATGACAAGTTACTCATTCTGCTTGACTTCTCTGTGAGGTATTAGAACACTGGTTTTCTCAAATGCTGCAGTATCCTAAGTATGCACAGAGTTAGAAAGATTTATAGAACAGTGTGACAGTTTAATGCTGGATGGTCCCTAGGGAATTAGAGAAAGAAAGGAAAAATATGTGTTCACTTTTTAAGTCTGGTTACAAAAAGACTTGGGCAGTTAGAGGTTTCTCAAAATGAGGAGCAAAGTTTGGCAGGGTCATTAATTAGTAAGCTTTCTTGGAACTCAGCCTGTTTCATAGTCCCAAGATGCCTGAGAGAGTTATGTAATTTAACTTCCCAGCTCTAGGTGAGTCACTTAGTTATTCATCCACTCAACATGGATTTACTGAGCGCCTACTAAGTATAGGCAGTATGCGAGGTGCTGGGTATGTACATGATGGTTTTCAATACACACAGAATCCCTGTTCTCATGGCATGTACAATCTTGCTCATATATAATTACAAATACAAATATAAATATAAAGGCAGGCACAGTGGCATACACCTGTAATCCCAGCTACTTCGGAGGCAGAGGCAGAAGATTGCAAGTTCAAGGCTTTCCTGGGTGATTTAACAAGACCATGTCTCAAATAAAACGTAACATAGAGAAATATGATTAATCCCAGGGGGGGAGGCATATCACAGGGGCAAAGACTCAACATGGATCAGGGTGCCTGGGTTTCAGTGCCAGCTGTGATTTTTGAATATCCCCTGTTCTTCTCAGGTTTCTCTTCTATAAAATAGTAATAATCAGAGCACATGTATTTTATGGTTTTTTTTTTTGTAGGCTATTATGAAGATGTAATTTGTGCTTAGAGTCTGGAACATAATAAACATTTATAAAATTAATAAAGTCTGTTTACATAATGCTGTATATTTATTTGTTAATTCATTTTTCTCTTTTTAAAATGGAATGTTTCTTTCCATAGAAGGCTTGGAGTGTATTGGATTTTTCTGTGGTTTCAATTATGAAAGCTTCATGTTCAAATATTACATAACACTTAAATATTAAAAGGCTCAGCCGGGCACCATGGTCTGCTCCTATAATCCTAGAGGCTTGGGAGGCTGAGGCAGGAAGATCACAAGTTCAAGACCAGGTACTTAGTGAGGCCATAAGCAATCTAATGGGACCCTGTTTCCAAATAACAAATAAAAGGGGAGGGGATATAACTCAGTGATAAAATGTCCCTGGGATCAATCTCAGTAACAACAACAACAAAAAAGTAAACAAACAAACAAAAACCAAAGGCTCCCTTTCCACTTCAATACCTGCTCCCCAGAAGCAGCCACCATATTCTTGTTTCTTGTCACTCCTCCAGATACGCTTTGTGCGTATGTCAATGTTTATGTCTGTGTGTTCACATAGAGGTGGTGAGGTTTGTATTAATACAATTCAGTCCTAGTACATGTATTGCTACACTACTTTGGTTATTTACAAACTGATGGTATGACCGGAGAATTAGTTTCATGACCATTCATTTAGATTCAGATTTGCTTCTTTCTTTTACTGGAAATAGTCTCATAGTCTTATTTTGTGTGGATGTACCATCCTTCCTGGGACTGGGGCCCTGATGTGGACATTTCCATACATAGATGCGGACACTTTACAAGTTCCAAATTCAAACCTTTACAGACAGCATTTTCCCGGGTCTTGATTGCCAGTTTTTAAAGCCGGTACTTTCTTCCCACATGCAGTGGGGCTCTCTATCCCTTTGATGTACTTATGATACCTGGACCTTTTTTTTTTTTTCCACTGAATCTTGGAAAGATCTTGAAATCAAAATTGGAGCCAAACTAGAAATCTAGTGTCAACTCCAGAATGGAAGTAAACCACTGATTAGCAAAGAAGTACAGAAACACACATAGAAAACAATGTCTCATTCTCTGGAAAGATGCAATTCCGTTGCCAATCTTTGCTGTTCAGCACTATGCTTCTTGGAACGCTTTTTTTTTTTCCAGTTACAGTTCATCTGAGGACATTTGAAAGATTCTTCCAATTACAGTGCACTTTACTATTAATCAGGAAAGACAATTATATTTTCTTCAAGAAGATTCTAGATAGCTTTGTTGTTCAATTGTTACTTAATTATTTCACTAAAATAAGAGGTTGGGTAGGAAATCAGCACCCTAGGATGTATGAACACTGTGATCAGGGTAAAGCAGTAAATGATTCTGATTTAATGACCATGTCTTTGTTGACTAAAACTAATGTCAGTAAATTTTTTTTTTAATTTAATTTTTTTTTTTCATGTGGTGCTCAGGATCGAACCCAGTGCCTCACACATGCTGGGCAAGCGCTCTACCACTGAGCTACAACCCCAGCCCGTCAGTAATTTTTTAATGTGTCTCTCTGATGAGTTTTAAGAAATATATTGTAGACTTTGAATCTGAAGTGCAAAGACTATTTCTCTTCATGCGATTTCAGAAAACCCTTGACATTGATTTTTCTCAACGTCTGTGCCTGTTTGCTTTACAGGGCACTGTGTGGTGAGTCTGATCAAGTGGACATCATTTGCTCTCTTCCCAGACCTCTCTGGTGAGTACTCTGCACCTAGTGGTGAAGATTTATTGGTGGTGGAGTTCTAGAACTTTCTGTCTGGAAAAGGAATCTCTTCTTCCACACTGTTGCCCCATCTGGAGCCTCTTGAAACTTGTTCACGATGTTTTCCTTGATGTGGTGGGGTGTTCAGCAGAATCTCTTAGGATTTTCTAGGTTTCAGTTCATTCATTCCATGCTGACTTGAGGACTACAGCTTTTGTTAGATATTCTACTTGGTGTCTGTGGTAGTGTTGCCTGTTCCTAGTAAGCAAGAGGTGCATTTGAGGTTTTCATTCTCCACAGTTCTTTCTGAGGGAAAACATATATGACTCTTTGGTCCTATGCGGGTTTTACTGTGAAGGTTTCCACCACCATGAAAACTCACAGTCAAGCTCATTGTCAGCTAAAATCCTTCACCTGGGGACAACTACCTGCAGGGATAATGTCCGTAAATTCTTCCAATGGTCCCCAAATGTTCTATTTCACAAACCTTTCATAAAATGCCCAAATGGGAACTGGAAATATCTTTATATTGTCAATTTGTTTTATTTACTGGAACTTGCCAATGCTTTATGCTAGAACCAGATTCCTAATCAACACAAGAGTATTTTTTTTTCTGACCTCATAATCATCTTGCTGTTTTTTAATTGCAGCAATATGTTTTTTTTTTTTTTTTTTTAAAAGTATCCCTTATCCCTTCTTTCTTGGAGGGATAAGAAGTCATTTTATAGTGATCATGCAAATCAGCAACTTTGCTGTTCTCCCTATAGGAGAGGTCAGTGTCCCAGGCTTTCTACATCAGTGAGTTTGTCTTCAGTGTGCTGTGTGTCACATCAGACACCCCATTACCTTCTGCCAGTGCCTGTGGCTGACTTCCTTCCGGCCTTTCTGTGAGGGGAGGGAGGGAGTCACATAACCTGACACTTCTTCCAAGGGATCAGTGCTTAACGATGACATGAGAATACCAAGAAAGTAGATTTATTATCAAATGTTCCTCCCTATTTTTAGTAGAGTGCACTATATTTTACTATTCTCTAAGGATGACTCATAAGCCTTGTCTTTGTAGGCAAAGCAGAGTTGAGGGGTGCTGAGAATTTTAGTGACCTTAAATCAGTATAGACGTATCATCTACTTTTTACTCCTTTTTTGGGCTGTTCCCTTTCCTTGTAGTTGTTGTATCCTGAAATAAGTCCGTTTTTCATCAGCTGCATTATGAATGGTTCCTATGAAGAATTATGTGTTTAATGAATATAAATACTTGATTCAAGCAGAAGGAAAGGGAGGAGGAGGAGGAAGAACAACAACAACTCCACAACTTAGAAGTGTTTTTATTATTATTATTATTAAATATTTTAAGTTGAAAGTAAAAATTACTTTACATTAAGTACATTTGATTTTACAAAAACTTTGGATGGTATCAGGTTCTAGGTCAACAGATGTTGGGTGTTTGTGTCAGTCTTGCCCTCCTCCCCCAAAGAGAATAAATACATCCTTGTATTTCCTTCCATCCTCTCCTAAATATCAGAAAATTTAGTCTCTACTCAAGCACCATTCAAATGTTGGATATTTTATTAGTTTAAAAAATATTGAACTGAAATCTGTTAATTTTAAAAATGTCTTCCCATACTTAAATCTGGAAACATCTAGACCCTAGAACCTGAATTTCTCTGGGTCTGCCTTATTTCCCTATGATTCCAACAGTAAGCAACGCTGACTAATATGGTAGTCCTAATTCTAATTTTTTCTTTTCTTTCTTTCTTTTCTTGCCTTTTAAATCCACTGTAGGGATTCAGAATATATTTTTAACTCCTGTAGTGGTGTATTTTTTTCTTGCTTATTTGTGTCACATTAAACTTAGCTTATTATCAGCATTAATTAATAAACTACTAAAATTTTTAAAAAATTAGATAAAGAACAAAGTAACTATTCTTGGATGAATTATCTGTATCCTTGCATTGCTGGCTTCAGACTAACTTTTGCTGATGATGAGGAATTTATTAGTCTAATCAAACCAAAGACTGCTTTCAAGTTTGATGAAAAGAAAGAAAGCAACCTGATAACTTCTTTCATGTAGGATTTGAGTTTGAAAGTCATGCTATTCTTTTGAAAAACTTACTTAATACGTGTTTGGGGTGTAGCGATCCTCTGTGAATGCTTTTATAATTGTTCTTATTAAGTATTGATTATATACAGAGTTTTAACATAAGCATTAGGTATACAGCTCACCAAAACTTGTTGACTTCACTTTCTTTTTATCTGTACTTCAGAGCTTTACACACTTTCCTGGCCTGTCTACTCTCATGCCTGGAGAGACAGATACGTTGTACTATCAGTTACTATCGTTTTTCTAGATTTGAGACCTAGAGGTCTTAAAGTTGCTGCAGTAGTCTTTAGGAACCATGGTTTATTAAGCCATGGATATTGCAGTTACTTTCAAACTCTATAGTGTCACTGATGTTTCTTCTTTACCCCTGGCACAACAAGAGCAACCACAGATATCTATGGCTTCTCATTTTCTTAGAGCACATTCTTACATGCTGGTAGTCTGGAGCTGAGCTCTCCAGAAGCAGACCTGAGATGAGGCACAAGTACTTTATTAAGTCAGGGCTCCCAGGGGAACTAGTAAATGGGGGAAGGGAAGAAGCCAAGTAGGGGAATGATTTCAGCAAAATTCCTTCCTTACCCTGATCCCTGGGGCAGTCTGCAGCATGGTTGCTCCAGAGAGTGTGTTCATGGCATTGAGACCCGGCTTTCCTATTTCCCCCTCAGTCATTGCTGTGGGCAGGGAGGAGAGGGCCCATAAACTTCCCAACATTTCTGCTCTCCAAACAGAAAGCAGCTCCAGGGTTGAAAGGAGTTCTTCTTAAGAAGTTTTGAGAGCCATCTTTTGGAAGCCAAGCCTACAAAAGCTGGGAGATGGGTACCAGGTTGATCAGTTAAAAGGGATCCAGTGGGTGTGTGGGGCAGGACACTGAGAGGGTCTGGTGCACAGAACAACACACCATCTCACTTGCTTCCTCCCTCCTGAGCCACATTCTGCATCCCTTTGGCCATTTCTTGGTGTGAATTAAGAAACTGTGTAAAATTCATTTTCTTCCCTTGAGGACGTAGTAAGCTACTGCTATAAAAAATCTAAGTCCTAAAATAATTGCAGTGTGGAGAGAAAGCTAGGTAATTTTCAGCAAGTAGAATTTGTGCATATATTAAGTTAGAAAAATAAAATCTAGAATTTCAAAACCTTCCTTAAATGAATGCCATCATGAATAATATTCTCAGTGTCCTGTAAGAAGAAATAAGGATATTCTGTAGTGGATAGTTATTCTTGCTAGAAGTATTTCCAAGCATACATGTTAAATTTATTATTTTTTGGCTCTCATGTCTTTTAACCATCTTCTACTTCTTAGGGGACAATTCCTATCCAAATCATAACAGACCCTGACTCTAGGTACACAATGAGCATTCAGCTCACTTTCTTTCTAGTGACCTCACAACCTTCAATGAGAAATGGTTGAAATGCCAGCTATGTAAGAGTTTGGTGAAGTGGGCTCCATTCGGCAAACTTATTTACTGTGGAATGCATTAAAAAAAAGAAGAAGAAGAACTGATGGATAAAGGACTAGCTATTGAAGAAAGGTAGTAGAATAAAATATTAATTGTAGCTGGACATGGTGGCACACACTTGTAATTCTAGGGGCTCAGGAGACTGAGGCAGGAGGACCATGAGTTCAGAGCCAGCCTCAGCAAAAGTGAGGCACTAAGCAACTCAGTGAGACCCTGTCTCTAAATACAATACAGAATAGGGCTGTGGATGTGACTCAGTGGTTGAGTGACCCTGAGTTCAGTCCCCGGTATGCTACCCCCTCCCCCCAAATGAATAAAATATTGATTGTTAGAATCTAGGTAGAAGGGATATGGTCATACCCATCCACTGAATGCTTGTATATACAGAAACACAGAAACATCAACAACAACACAACACAAAACAAAACAAAACCAAAAAACCCAGAAACAACAACAACAGAACTTATTTATTTTAAAATAAAATGTTAGAGAAAAGAAGCATTAACTAACAATGATAGCAGGATTATGTGAGGTTTGAAAACAAAATGTCAGCTTTCTATTCTGGAAAATGCTTAAGGCTTGTCCTGTTTTTCAGTTCAACTTTTCAAAGGTTGTATTAGCATTATTATTTGTTCCAGCTTCAGTTTCCCCCCAAGGTTTGGAGAAACTGGAAAAGGTCTGACAGTCTCGTATAGAATATTGTCTCAGATTTTAGCTGTTGCTTTTGTATTTTATAGTTTCCTGGATTAAGGTCTTCATGTATTGCTTGGGGATGTGATCATAGTGAAGTCCTTATAATTTTATTTCCCAGGGGCTGGTGGTGACAGTAAGGACTTATTCTGAAGACAGGAGTTCTTGTCCTCTCACCCACTCTGTATACTCCCATCTTAAATTGAATATCCTGAATCTTTTCCAGACCTGAAATAGGGGCTCCCCCACCAAAACACTCCCCCAAATTGGAATTGATTCTTTTGTTCGTTGTATTTCTATAAAAGAGAGGGGGGAAAATGAGCAAATTCAATTCAGCTTTGTAATACTTTTTGAGGTTCTGGGAGATACATCTATAAAATATTGATAAAACCATTGGAAATTGTTGCATTTGAAAAGCTTTTAACTGATTTTCTTAAAGAGAGAAACAGGCATCTCGTATTGTCCTCCGGCAGGAAAATGCAGTTTGCTGAGGACTGAGGACTAAAATACACTTTCCCAGGAGGGGAACCAGCCAGTGACCTTGGGCTGCAACCACCTGGCAAATCAGCTGCTTCATTCCTTTCCATATTTCTTGGCCTGTGGGGGGAATCAAGTGTCACCAAAGCAGGAAGAGAGCAGTTGGAGGAAGACTCCAGCAGCTCTTTTGGTGACAGTGCTGACATGATCTCTTGACCTTTCCCATATGACTGGAAGACTTAGGATTTTATAACCAGGATTCAGGTAGCTTATCATGAAAAAAAATAAGCTGTAAGAAATTGATATGATTGTAGTGTCTTTATACCCCATGAATAATGATACAGTGGTCTAGAATTTGGAGAATTCCAAATGCAGTAATTCTGCATTGGGGATATTGGGTTCTTATTGAACCTACAAAAACAAAAAATAGAATTCTACCCAGCTTTCCTTAAGAAATTACAAGTTTGTTGAAAAACTGATGATTTAAATTTGTCACCTGGCTATCCATTATAGTGTGGAAGATGTTAACTCTGAAGACTGGGACCTTGGTTTCTCCATCTTTAAAATGAGCACAATATCACCTAATTCATTGGGATTTGTAAGTTTGGGCAAGGAGATGGCGCATAGAGGAACTATCTCATTGCAAATACTCAGTAACCTCATTCCAGTGTTTCTTCTGTTTTCTTTCATGTGCATGTTGATATACAGCAGAGCTGTCTCATGATGCTCAGAATTTCTCCTTAACTTGTCTTTCTCTTTCTTTGCAGCCTTCTGCTCCCCCCCCCACACACCTTTACAAATGTAAAAAGAATAAAGGGCCTGCAAGGGACTAGCAGGGACTTGAGAAGCTCAAGGATCCACACTGTTCTCACTTTGGGGCCCTTCTCTGACCTAATGATGCCCTCTGAGACTTTACAGAGTAACATTTTTGGAGATTCTAGGTTGCCTAGACCTGCTCCTTTTCTGTAGGGAAGACCATCTCTATCTCCAAACGACTTGCTTCTCATGCATTCCCACTCCTTCTTCCCACCAGCATTAGTGCCTTGCCTAGTGCTCATTTCTGCCACCCACCCCACCCTCGGGGTCTTCAGTCTTACTAGAAAACCTGGGTTACTTTGCCTTGTCTCTTCTTCTTCCCCCTGCTGTCTCTCTTAATGGAAGTGAATTCAGTTTAAATTAACCATTTGAAACTGAACAATTTAGTGCCATTTAGTACACTATAATCTTATTCAACTACCTATCTAGTTCCAAAATATTTTTATCACCCATCTTCCCCTGCAAAAACCATACCCAGTAAGCAACTGATCTCCATTTTTCCTTTCCCTAGCCCCTGACAACTACCAATTTGCTTTGTATCTATATGGATCTACCTATTTTAAGTATTTTATAGAGTCATTTAAAATGTGACCTTCAGTCCGTAACTTCTTTGATGAGGAATAATGTTTTAGAAGCTCTCTCATGTGATAGCATGTGCCACTATATTGTTCCTTTGGATAGCTGAATAACAACGTCATTCATGTATATATATGACATACGTATGTATATGTGTATTTGTTTATCTGTTGGCAGACATTCAGCTATTTCCATTGTTTGGCTACTGTGAGTAGTACTGGAATGAATGTGTGTATACATGTATTTGTTTGAGTCCTAGTCTTCAACTCTTTGTATCTTCCTAGGAATGGACTTCCTGGCTTATATGGTAATTCTATATTTAGCTCTTTGAAGGGTTACAGAACTCTTTTCCATAGTGGCTTCACCATTTTTGATGCCTACGAGCAACCATGAAAGTTCCAATTTCTCTGTATCCTTTCCAACACTCATTTTTCCTTTGCTGTGGTTGTTTTTATTATAGCCTTCCTAGTGAGTGTAAAATTATACATCATTGTGGTTTTGATTTATATTCTTAATGACTAATGATATTTGTGTGTTTTCACTTCCTTGCTGGCTATGTGTACATCTTCCTTGGAGAAATGTTCTATTCACATCCTTTGCCTGTTGGTAGGGGGAAGCGGTACTAGAGATTGAACCCAGGGTTGTCTACCACTGAGCTACCTCCCCACTACTTTTTATTTTTTATTTCAAGACAAGTTCTCACTAAATTTCTGAGGCTGACCTCAAACTTGAGATCTTTCTGCCTTAGCCTCACAAGTAGCTGAGGTTATAGGTATGTGTCACTGTGCCCTGCCCTTTGCATTTTTACAAGTCAATTGTTTGCCTTTTTGTTGTTGAATTAGTTATAGGTGTTTTTATATATACTAGATACTTGGTCCTTATCAGTTATGACTTGTAGATATTTTATCTTGCTTTGTTGGTTGAATTTTTACTTTCTGGAAAATGTCTTTCAATGCATAAAATTTTTAATTTTGATGAAGTATTTTTTTTTACTTGTCTCTTCAATAATTGTCCAATTTAAGATCTATTTATATTTCATTGGTGTATTTAAGAATCCAGGGATATAAAGATTTACCCTAAGATTTATCCCATGTTTTCTCCTAAGACTTGTATGTTTGTAGTTCTCAAATTTAGGTCATCAGTCTGTTTTGCCTATGCTATGAGGTAGAGGTCCAAATTCATTTATTTGCCTGTGGATATCCAGTTGCCCCAAGACCATTTGTTGGAAGGACTCTTTTTTCCTTATTGAATGACCTTAGTACCCTTTTCAATAACCCATTGGCCAGAGAGAGAGATGTGTGGGTTTATTTTTTGACTATCAATTCTCTTCCATTGTTCTACATGTCTATTTGTTGATTACTGTGTTTTTGTGGTAAGTTTTGAATTCAGAAAATGTGAGTCCCCCAGCTTCCTTTTTTTACTATTATTTTACTTATTCACGGGTCCTGAACCTTCTCTTTTTTTTATTGTTTTGTACTTTAGTGATTTTTTATTGTGACATTACACTTTGGGAGAAGGCAGCAACCCCAGTTTATAGACATATGCCCTGTGGGATTATTTTACACATACTAGAATCCAGAAGCCCCTCTTTCTTCCTGTCAATCCATAGACACCTTAATGCAAACTACATCAGTGGTATTCAAAGCAAAGACAATGCACAGACAGTGGGGTTAAGCTGCTTATTAGAATCCCAGGCGGCCCTGTTCCAGGGGCCTTTTAAAAAAGATCAAATGTGCAACCTTCATATTTGCAAAGATAACTAGACATCATACTGATTGGTGCACATGTTCAACTTTATTAGTTGTCATCTTCAGTTGCATAAATCATTTTTTAAAACCCTCTTATGTAAAAGAAAGTTGTGATGTAGACATCAAAATCAGTAACATATCAGAAGAGTGGGGAGACAGAGTAAGGTGATTTTGCTGGCATTATTTGCTGAGATGAGTCACATTTGTTTCCAGTGTATTTGACCTCTAGTCCATTCCTTTGAGAGTTGCGGGAACCGTGTGGGATTTTCCTTTTGGAAAGAACTCTTAGCTGTGAATCCTCAGCAGCTACTCTTTAAGCATTTCCAGATGGTCCTCAAAGTCCTCATCTAGTGGATTGCTCCTACTGACTAGAAGAAAACTGTTTTAACCCCTGCATGTCTTGACAATGAGAAGATGTGATAAACACATAGGTTCTTTGGCTGACCTTCCTGAAAATATGGTTAGAGACAGGCATATGCATGTGTATGTGTGTGCATATGTGTCAGCCACTCGTGAGCCTAGAACACTGAGTGGAAAACTCAGCTGTGCAGGGAAAGCTGATTAGATGAACTAAACTGAATATCAAGAAATGGGCTAAGGCAAAAGACCCAGGGCCATCTACAATGATGTGGAATGTTCCCTGCTGGCTGGTACAGGTCTTCCTGAAGCTCAGATGTTTCTTTGTGTGCAGGTAAGAGAGGTGCTTTCCTCTGCAGGGGCCTAGGTTGGGAGGAGAGTTCTGGAGAAGACGGGGTAGAGCTCCTGAGTCCTTCCTACACTGAAAAGACTTGGCAGGGCTATCTGGAAGTGCAGCCCACCCTGGATCCCCCTCCAAGAACTGCTGAGAGAAATGAAGGGAGCAGATCTCTGAGGGACAACAGATGTCACTGGCCTGACTTAGGTACCAGCTGGAGCAGACCTCTAAAGTCAGAATAGCTTGGTTTTCAAGTCTTTGCTGGAGCATGTGATATCATTGTGAAGATAAAATTTCCATCTGCCGCAAATAACTACATAAAACCGAGTGCTGAAAACATAGTAAATGCTCAATCGATAGAAACCTTTTATTGTTATTGTTAAATATACTAAAGGGGTGATTCCTAAAGTTGCTCCATATGGCAGTCTTTTTCTAGTATTTCCAGGGAAAGTATAGACTACAACCTCCTGTCTCCTGCTTCCAGTGAATTCCTTACAGGAAACAAGTCCTTCGAAGGACTAGCAACAGTAAAATCTCATTTAAACACATACAAAAATAAACTCCCTTTCTTGAACATGTGCTTCCCTGAAAGTGATGAGATTTTCTTTTCTTTTCTTTTTTTTTTTTTTACTTTGATACATTTAATACACTTTAAGATATTTCAACAGCAAAGGGGGAAGTTTATGTGATTAAAAATTTTTGATGAATATTTGGCTTAAAATACATATCTCAATTTGGGAATAAAGAGTGACCATCAGGGCAGAAGGTTGGGAATTTAGTACACATTTTTTTCCCCCACAAGCAGTGAAAATTGGTTGGGGCTCCCATAGTAAAATAGCACAGACTGGGTGGCTCATATCCTCAGTTTGGAAGGCGGTACACCCACAGTCAGAGTATTGGCAGGGGTGGTTTCTCTGGAGGCCTTTCTCCTTGGCTTTTAGATGGCTGCTTTCTTACTGGGTCTTCACATGGTCTTCCCCCTGTGTAGATACATCCCTGATGCTTCTTATGTGTCTAGATGTCATCTGCTTAAAAGGACATCAAACAGATGGGATTATTTCTACCCTCGCAGCCTATTCTAACTGAATCACCTCTTTCAAGATTCTGTCTTTAAATATATGTGCTTTTAAGAGACTAGGGGTTAAGGCATCAACAGTTGAATTGCAAGTAGAGACAATAAAATTCAGTGCCCAACTGGTAGCATAGGGTAAAGAAAGACAGAAAAAGATAGAAGAGCCAGAAAAGTGAGTCATGAGGATAAGGAAAATTTGTAGAGGGTAATCTGTGGACTGATAATGGGAAGAAATTACTTTCCTAATTGATCAGTGTATGAGTTAGGGTTTGCTGCATAATAAACTACCCCCAACAACAACAAAAAAAAGAGCTCATAGTTTGATGGGTTGGCCATTTGGACTGGCCTTTGCTGTGAAGTTGTTTTGACTTCCATTGGGCTCACTTATGTGATTCTGGTTAGCTTTGAGTTTGTTGAGGCCTGGCTGGTCTAGGATTGCCTTTGTTGGGCTGGTTCATTTCTCCTGCATGTGGCTCTTGCCTTCTGGCAGGGTCGGAAGACTCCTTCCCATAACAGTGACAAAGTACTGAGAGCAACAGTGCCAAAGCACATACCAGTATTTCTGCCACATTCTCCTGAAGTGAGTCATAGGCCAGCCCAGGTTTAAGAAGTGGGGAAATAGACCTTTTCAGGTAAATAAAAAAGCAAAGTTTGGGGGCCTATTATATTTTATGATCATAACAGATTTTGTCTATACTCATAAATCAGAAAGTAATGATCTAGAAAGGAATTACGAGTGCATTTATATATGGATGGTCACTCTTTATTCCAAAATTGGGATATGTAGTTTAAGCCAAACATTTCTTACACCCCTGGATGTCTTATTTTTCTGCAAGACTTGGTGTCTCCAGCTCACTGGGAGACAGCCTAGTCGGAGGAGATCTGAGTGAGAGCTGTTTTTTTCTTTTATCCTTAGACTGTAGCTCCTGTGGTTTACGTGGCCTGGTGGAAACCTCCAGCCCTTAACTCTTGGAGTTGAGCCTCCTGAAACTCTGACAGAAGAATGGGGTCTCTTGGGGCTTGTGTCCAGAGAGTAGATTTAGAAAATTCAACTGTAACACTTTATATGAGAGAACATGGTGCATATAAACCTTCTTAGAGAGCTTTACCTCCTGCTCACCAGATTTGCTAATCTATACTACCCACTGGGGCTCTGTTTAGGGAGCCCTCCCTCTTATTAATTAAATGCTTCATATGAAATTGTTGTTTATAACAGCTCTTCTTTTGTCCTGTTGTAGACTCAATTTCCATGGAACAGAGAACAACCTATCTGCATCTTGTAGGGCAGAGAAAGTACACTGGTGTATAAAAACCAAAAATTCCAATATGAAAATTATTTTCCTGGGAAAGCAAAATTAAATCTATTTTTTAGTACATACATAAACCTATAAAAACCATTTGGCAGATTCTTACATATATATATATATATATATATATATATATATATATATATATATATATATATATTTACTGAAGGATTCCTGTAATTTCTCTCCTAGTTTTTTTCCTCCAAGAGAATAAAAATATACTCCTACTCAAATACTTGTACATGAATATTCTTAGAAGCTTTAGTTATCATGGCAAAAACTAAGAAAATATATCCACTGAAAGATGATGGACACATTAAGATACATGTCTGCAATGGGATGCAGCTTTGCAATAAAAAAGCAGCAGGTTACTGACACAATGTGGAAAAACCTCAAAAACATGACCTGTGTAACTCTATATCATGTATAGCCAGAAAAATGAGAAGTTATACTCCATTTATGTATGATGTGTCAAAATGCAATCTACTGTCATGTGTAACTAATTAGAACAAATTAAAAAATTCTGCTGAATGAAAGAGACCCCCCCATAAAAGCATAAATGCACTTTCTACTTACAGAATATTCTAGAATAGTCTAATTTAATTTTCAGCTACAGAGCACAACAGTGGCTACTTACATTTTGTGTGTGTGTGTGTGTGTGTGTGTGTGTATGTGTATGGTTTGGGAGGAAGGTGAGGGGCCTGAAATAGCTTTTGGACTGATGGACAAGACTATGATGTCTATAATATCTTGATTTTCCTGCTAGTTACTTGGGTGCATTTTATTGTACAAAATATAAACCTCAGTGAATGGCAATTTGGGAGGAATGACTCATGTTTCTCAAAATATATTAGGGCAAGGTAAAATTTTTGTGATCATCAAAGGTAGAATTAAACTTAAAAACTTGAGTAAAGGTTAAAGCTTTCTAGAAGCTATGTTAGAGCTGGAGATCACCAATTTGTCTCTCAACTGTCCAATGTTAGAAACCATGGGGAAGAATCAGCAGGAAAACCAACGCAGGAACAGTGGTGCATGCCTGTAATCCCAGCTACTCCAGAGGCTAAGGCAGGAGGATCTTAAGTTTGAGACCAGTCTCAACAATTGAGCAAAACCCTGTCTCAAAGTTAAATTAAATAAAAGGCCTAGGAATGTAGCTCATTGAGGGTGCCCCTCAGTTGAATCCCTAGTAACACTCCAAAAAAAAAAAAAAGTTAAGAAAACCATTTAGTCTCATCATATTGTAGACCTGGCTCATGGAACTAAGGCAGCATCTTTTTCATTAAAGGTAAATTTGGGCAATTCATTAACAGAAATGTGGAAACTTTTAACCTACGTAGCTGAATTCAGATACAGCTGGGTAAAGTTAGTATCAGCATATTAAAATGAGTTAAGACTGGGCTTATTGTTTCTAGATCATAATGGTCACCAAATATTATTCTTTGATGAAAACCAGAGTGTTAAAAGTTGGCAAATGTTTTATGTATTCCTTGTGAATTCTGAAGGGGACAAAAGTGAATAAGAACAAGAGAAAAATATTTCCTTCAAATGATTTGGAACTATCCACTTTAGTCAGGTAGAACTTACTGCTAAAATCCTGTTTTAGCCTGTTCATTCTTTGATTGTTTAAAAGATAAAGCTGAGAGAAAAAAATATTTTGTCATATGTTTATTTGGGTTCAATGCTGGATGTAACTTAATAAGAACAACTTCTTTTCTTTAAGCATCAAAGAGCTTATTAATTCCCAGATGTCAGCTATGCCTGCAGAGTGCTAGAGACAGTGATTAGACTGTCAAAGACTGGTGACGCTAAAATGGAAAGCAGATTTTGTTTTACTCTTAGCCAAATTGTAGTCTATTTGGAATGATGAAACTGTATCTCATTTTAGTGTTATTTTGATAAGCCAGAAATGAGTTTCAGATTTCAACTTTATAATGTTTTATTATTAAATATGATGCTGATCTAAGCAAATTTTTCTCTTTTCATTATTGTTTTCTAAATGGTCACTTTTTGTATTTTATATCTATTGGTTATTCATTGAATTAAAAAGATAGTTATTATTAAGTATCTACAATGTACCAAGCAAGGTTCTTAGCATTTGGAAGAGAACAGTAAGCAAGACACATTTTGGTTCTTATAGAGGAATATTTTTCTAATAGGAGGAGATAGATAATAAAAAAGTAAACAAATGTAAAAGCAAGATACTTTGATGTAGCAATATGCATTAAGAAAATAACTTGGGTCAATATGATTGTGGCTGACAATTGCAGTGTAGGTGATCCATTTGGAGTTGGAGTCAAGCATGATTGTGTTACAAATGTGACATTGAAGCTGACACCCAGATGATGCAAAACAAAGGAATATTAAGAACTAGGGCCAGAACTTTCTATACAGAGAGAATAGCAAGAGCAAAGGTCCTGGGATAGAAATGAACTTAGTGTGTTCAAAAAACAACGCCCAGTGAGAACCTTATGGGGAGTACAAGGCAGATGAAGTCAAAGAAGTAGGTAGCAGCGAGTTCCCTTTAGACCTAGGTAAGGAGCAGTGTTTATTGTTGCTATTTGTTGTTTTTGTAAAGAGGAATGAGAATTTTTGATCGACATGATCTGATTTACATTTTAGTGAATTATTCTCTCAGTGGAAAATGAATTAGGAGTGTGCACCTGCAGATAAGAGTGGAAGCAGAAAAGCCAGTTAGGAGGCTTTTGTTAGCTGTTTTGGGGAGAAAAGGAAAAAAAAAAAACATTTAGATTTGAACACTGGAGGTGGTGTTGGAGAGAAAACAGGCAGATTTCAGAACTATTTTGAAAGCTGCACTAGCAGCAGATGAATTGGACCCAGCAAGTGAGGGAAAAAGAGGCATTGAAGGTAACTCGTAGGGTGCCAGATTGAATTTGGGGGGAGGAATTTAAGGAAATGGGAAAACCTAGAGGAAAAATATGCATTTAAAAAAAATCAAGTGATTTGCCCTAAACTCTAAAGTTTAATATGTTTATTAAGTATTCAAGTGGAAATGTCAAATCAGCAGTTGGATATATGAGTCTGGAACAGTTGGATACATAAGAGCTAGGAATGGAGACTTAAGTAATGGAAATAGAAATGGTATTTAAAGCGTTGGGGCCATATGTGATCACCCAGGAATAAAAAAGTACGTAGAGATGGGTCATTTGAACACACAGAGGTTAAGCAAACCAGAAAGAAGTTAGGATGGAGGATAAGTGGTGTAATGCCAGATTCATGGGACCCCAATAGACCTCCAGGAGCCGAATCTGATGCAATCACACAAGAGTCTTTATTGCAAGCTCAAGCCTGGACTCACAACCGTTTCTGACGCAGTGGTCCAGGGAGTGAGTCCCGGTCCTTTGTTCAGTGAGATTTTTTAGGTTTTTGGGGGATACTCTATGCATCATAACATCACACAGCAAATCATTCCATACCGCTGGAAAATCAAACAACAACTCTTAACATTGATTAGCACATTCACTGGCCGGAACAAGTTGGGTAGGGGTGATTGGTTAGTACAAGAGGGGGATTCCTTTGAACTGATTAGTTTAAGCCATGAGGGGTGTACGTGCTAAACTACATGGTTTCCCAATATGTCATCAACCACCATAAACTACTGGGGAGGGGGGGGTCATCTGGCATCCCCAGTATTTTCCCTGTCTCATGATGATTGGGGGTTGATATGGGTCTTCACCGAGCCTAACTGAGTCAGGGACACCTGGCACTGATGATCTCTCCTGTTATTTGCAGATAAACAACTCAGCAGGGTGGGTATGTGCCTAGAAAGGCTCTGTGGGTTTTTTCAAGGACAAGAGTCACGCCCCCTTCCTTAGGACAGGCCTTGAGGTAGAAGCTGCTGTTATTTATTTATTTTCAAAAATGGAGTCACATCAGTTTTTCAGTGGCTGGTGAGGTCAGAAGACTCTAGCAGAGTCTGGAATCACTGTCACCATGTAAGAGAATGTTCAAGGAGAGAGTGGTTCATTGCATCATACACTGTGAAGTTGGTTGATGGGGACCAAAAGATGACCACAGAATTTCACAATATGGCGGTCACTGAGGCCCTTAGCAAGAGGGAAGAATTCTGGTTGGAGTGATTGAAGGGAAAGGAAAGGTGAGGAACTCACCTGTATATGTTGATGTTTTCAAGGGGAAGCCTTAGGGGCAATATTATCATTGAACAGAGCATAAGGAGACTCTAGAGGTATGAAGCAACCATGAGAAAGAGTCGTTTTAGAGTGGTGTCAACCTACCAAAGAAAAGTTATTGGACAAGGTTTGAGGTTTGTGGTTGAGTTTAGAATGAAGACTGATCAGTTTGGCTGTGAGTTTTTCTCCAGCCTAGTTCAGCACCGTGACCACAGTTGCTCAGTTGACAGAGAATTAGGTGTGACCATGTTTGGGGAATTAGCAAAATAAGGGAAAGAGAATGAGACAAAGGAGGACAGAGCACTTGTAAAGTATGTTGGGCAGTGGAGCTGAGGGTGGGTAAGAAAGGAAGGAGACTTCAGGGCTGTAATGGGTAAAGAGACTGGTAGAGTCCAGAGTGTAGGTCTCAGTGAGATTGATAATGGTTGGACTTGGAGATCTAATACAGGTGAAGCATCCTCAATATGAGAACCCCAGATCTGAAATACTCTAAAATCTGAAACTTTTTGAATACCACAACTTGGAAATTCCATACCTGACCTCATGTGATGATAGGTTGACTTTAAAACATAGGCTTAGTAGAACTATTGTATAAAATCACCTTCAGGCTATGTGTATGAGGTGTACATAAAACATACATGAATTTCATGTTTAGTCTTGGGTTCCATCCCCAAGATATTTTATTATGTATATGCAAATATTCCAAATTGCAAGAAAAAAAAGTCCATATTCTGAAATACTTCTGGTCCAAGCGTTTTGGACAAGGGATAATTAATCTGTAATAGGTCAAATAATGATGGATGGGCAGGGTATTTGAAACCTGCATGTGTTTGAAAGGGAGTGTAGCTGCTGCTGCTGTGAACACCAGGCTAACACACACATGTAGGCCTGGGGGACAAAGCTGCATGGAGAGAGAAACCATCAGAGGTTGAAAAGTCAAGGGTCAGAACCTCACCTTTATTTTCTGCTAGGCTATATATCTTAAAATGTTTTGATCCACAATATTCCAGAAAAATATATTATCGTATCTAGGATCCCTTTGATGGTAGGTAATATAAACTGACAATTTCTGTAACCAAACTTCTCTCTGTAGCAGAGAACCTGGTTTCCATTAACCAATAATCTATCCATCTTGTAGTCTAGGAATCCAGAAAGACTGTTCTCTTTCCCAATCTTGCTTTCAAAAATCCCTGGGAAGACAGTGAGTGGCTGATCATTGATTTCAAGGCCTACAGCAGAATCAGGGACCAGACAGCTTGGCTGGCAAAGTCCCTAGATATAGAGGTGTTTGGGGGCAGCTAAATCCATAAATGCCTATTACACATTCTGGCTGGTTCACTTCATGACATGAGTAAGAAAGGCTCAGATGAGACCCACTTCATGAACAGACTCTAGTTGGAGAAGAATGAATACAATTTAGACTCCTAATCATTGTTTTTGGCATCTTTTGTGAGTGGCCTGGATCTTGTTATTAACTTACCTTTCCCACTGAGGTCACCAGGGAACTTAGCAGGCTGCAATTGTGTTGATCTATTCCAGGCCAAATATCTCTGTTGCCTAGGTGCCTGGGCTTATCTGTTATTTGTTTGTGTATAAAATCTTTTTATTGAAGTGTAATTAACATACATTTACAAAGCGCACAAATCAGAAGTGAATAGCTCCTTGAATTTTCAGGAAGTGAATGCACCAGGTAACCGGATAATAAAACAGGATCATTCTCTTGACCTCTTCAGTCACTGTCCCTTCCCTTAGCATAACCTCTATCTGGACTTTTTATATCTTAAATTAATTTTGTCTCAACCTTGATGTTTGCACAGGAGAATTCGGTATGGTGAGCAGGAGTTTTGGCAAATGGCCTATAGGTCTCTACTTCCTCTGAGCCTGAAATTCTTGCTGCTGTTCTCCTTTCCCTCCCAGAGCAAGGAAGAATAACCCTCCAGCATAAACAACTACATTATGCTCAAAGGCTGCCAGTAATTATATAATGATATAAATTGACAGGACACAGGGTCTCCTATCCAGGCTTTTCCTTTGGTGTTTTGTTTTTGTTTGTTTGATTTTTTTTTCAAATATGAATCTCAGGAACATTTATAATAAGAGTCCTGCAGGGAGCAGCCTACTTAGAGGAGGGTTAATTGCAGAAGGTGATGTTTAATCTTTCATTTGTGTATCCATAATAGAGATGGCCCTTCTGATAAAGGTAACACATCTGACTTAAGTGCTCTTCTGTCCTCTGTTGCAGAGCAGGGCTGGGAGATGTCAGGCGCTGAGTCTGGGTTTTCCTGGACTCATTTTGAATTGATGGGAGAGGCACTTATTCCAGACAGGCAGGAGCATTCTAGGGGAGTTTCTATGGAAACTAACAATGTCAGATGAGATCAACGGCTGAATTCTGTTTCCTCCAAAGGCGGCTTAGGTTATATGATTTGGGATAAAAAGTTGGCCTGCAAGAAACAAAAGAATTTCTTTCCCGGGAATGGACCACTGAAATATGTTTTATTTACCCAACAGCACACAGATTGCTGCTGTTATATATTGGTCCAGTATGTCACCATGACACCTCTGTGATGGTTTTTATTTTAGTAACTTCTATAAAGAATGCCTTAATGACACATTTACTATGTCCCCAAAATATAGGTTGTAGGATAATGGGACACTCTCCCCTGAGTCTTAAGAGAGAATGAATGAAAATAGACTAGATGAAAGAATTGTAAAAGATAAGCCTTTCTGAATTATAGACTTTATTTCTCAGTTTTCTCCACTCTGTATTATATATTGGGATATAATTTACACATAAGAAAGATGTGCCGATGCTTGTTCAAAATTTTGCATCTGTGTACATATTCATATGACCGATTCTCAGATCAAGAGGCGTATGAGTGTACGTTAAAATGATCATGTGCATGTCAAACGTACTCTTGTATATTCAAGCTTCTATTGACCTCTTGTGGTTAAGGAAATACATACCTGCATACATATGTATATGTGTGTGTATTTCATATATATATATATAAACAACTTACAAAAACATTTGGAGCAGTTAGGTTCCTAAGCAGAGTTCAATTAAATGAAGAGGGCTTGTGTGTGTGTGTCTTGGCAATGTGGTGTGGAATCCCTGAATCAGATCAGCTGCTTCAGCTATCCATGCATCCATTTACTCACCAAGTACTTATTCAACTCTTATTATTTATGAAGTGTTGTACCAGATATTATCATTTGCAATCATGGATCAGAGTTGGAACATGCCAGCCTAGAGTTTCTAGACAATGCAAATACTCAATTCAAAATCAGCATAGAGTGTTCTGAAGTCTGTAAGGGAGGTGAAGACAATGAGAGGGCCAAGCATCTGTTGGATGCTTGTTGATCTTGTGCATCTTGATGCATCTTGATCTGTGCTGGATGTTGAAGAAGAAGGGTTTGGGCCGAGGAGATGATGGGAGACAGAAAAGGACCATTAGGATGCAGGAAAAAATAAGGAAGTTCTTTGGGTTTCAACACAAAGAGAAGTTAGGGGAGAAAGAGTGGGTGACCAAGATCAAAAGTAAGAATGACCCAGAATGTGATGAAAGAGTTTAGACTTATTCTAGTAGGAATGCTGCTCAGGGCATCACCTGGGAGCTTCATAGAGATGGCCTAGCTGACCTGCTGCCTCAGCATCTCTGGGATGAGGCTCAGCAGTCTGATTTCACATGCCCTCCAAGTGGTTCTTAATGCATGCTCAAGTATGAGAAGCACCATCTCAGACCACAGCTCTTGAGAAGACAAACCATCAATATTGCCAAAGTTTGCCCAACACAAGAGGAATTCTAAGTGTTAACAGAAATTTTGCACAGAAATGAATGCTGAACTAAACACAGACCTGTGTCCTTACCATAAGATTCCCAACACCCCAGATATTCTGATGTAGATTATGAAATCCCCGCCCCCCCCCCCCCCACACACACACACTATAAAGAGAGCCACAGTATTCATGATTTTCCAAATTGTTTTTCCATAGAGTCCATTCTTTTCATTTGTCTCTTAGTATTTTTTTTCTTGGTGGGGGGTACCTGGGATTGAACTCAGCAGCACTCAACCACTGAGCCACATCCCCAGCTCTATTTTGTATTTTATTTAGATCCAGGGTCTCACTGAATTGCTTAGTGCCTTGCTTTTGCTGAGGCCGGCTTTGAACTCTGGATCCTTCTGCCTCAGCTCCCCGGGACCCCTGGGATTACAGGCTTGCACCACCATACCTGGGGTCTCTTTTAGTGTTTTTAATAAGGACTAATGGAGGAATTAGTCTTTCTTGGGACACTCTTGGGGACATGTTAAGGTGGGCAGTGGTAAGCTAAGGAATGCTTTTCATCAGAGAAATGGAGTAGCCTGCTGCGAACAATGCTCTGTGAATAACTTTGAAAATTAGTTTTTTTGTGAGTCTCAAAGTAGAAGCTTCTTTCCGGATTTGGAAAGAAGGAAATAATGAGTTTAGCAATAGACACTAGTAGAATGTCTTTCTGAAGTATTCCAGGTGAGATCTTGGAGCAACTGGATTAGAATTGTGGCTTGGAGAAATAGGAAGGTAGGATATTGCAGGAAGAACTTGGCGGCTGTGGATACATTGCTATTTTGGCATTCTATTCCTAGGAGTTCTGCTGTTGCTTCGGCAAACAGCTCATGGCCCTGGAGATGGTTTCTGAAAGTAAAAGTGGTCCTTTGTTGATTTTTACTTAAAGAAATCATCTGAGGTTACTGCCTGGTTGGTGGCTGCAGGCTGTTGCTGGGTGTATGCTGTGGAGAAAGGGGTGGAGTTGACATCTAGAGGGGACACCTCATCCCTGTGAGGTGTGCGCCTGTGTCCTTGTCCTTGGACCAGAGCAGGAGCACTGGGGAATAGCATGTCCTTTGATTTCTAAATCTGATCTTACCCTCGGAGTCCTTTGTGCAGATGGCAATGTCACCAAGCAATGTGTCATCTTTAGGCAGCTGCTGCCTTGACTGATATCACAATACCTGTCATTGTGATTTTCCAGGGCACAAAAGGAAAGTGGAAATTGTTAGAAGTTCCTCATTACTGAGGCTTTTTTTTGTGTAGTCTTTCATGTTTTAAATGATGGTACTCACAGGTAGTCAGAGTATATTTGAAGGGCTTTCTTTTATAGGTCTTAAAAAAGTGTCCTCCTGTGCCTCTGGATAGCCAACTTGGTCATCTCTGTTGAAATATTATTCAGTAAGGAAAATGTAACATTTTCACTTTTTAATAAGTGTGACATATGCACATGTTTTTAAAAACATGTGGAGAGGATTAAAATGGGTCAATTCTGCACCCCCCCAAATTCGTGGAGACAATTACTATGTAAAGACTATTTCTGTTTTTATATCTGTGGTCATTTCAGTAACTTAAATTGTAATTAATCAATTGATCAATTTTTACATTGGCTATTTACCTATTAACGAATAAATATTTAATTAATATAAACTTTAAACTTGATTTTTGATACATGACTATAGTTTTTCTGTGAGGGGCCGATTTTAGTTTAAATAGCATTCTTAAACTTCTGCTTCTTGTTCTTCAACCTTTGAAATTTCATCTTGACTTTCCACCAAGTCAGATGGTGTGTTGGGTCCACTGTCCTTCCCTGGAACTTTCTTCTTTTCACTCCCACTTCCTGTAACAGCCATCTTATCTTCACATTGTCAAGTGTTCTCACATTGCCTTTATTTCCCTCTTTCATGTCTTAATGTTATGGTATCTTTCTTTGCTATTATGATGGATTCACTAAAGACTAGAATTTAATGCATTACATAATGTGGAGGAGAAAAAGGTTCAAAATTCCTGGTTGATGCTTCTTCACAGATTAAGAGAATAGTGGAGCAAATCTAACCAAATTACATGGGAGAGGGGGGCTTCAAAATTGAAGACCCAAAGACCCAGGAAAAGCTATTGTTATGGACAGTTGCACACAGACATAGGACTGGAGAATGAGGAGTCTGATTGAATGATCATAAACTGGGAGTAACTGAGTAGCGCCTCTTTGCTCTGATTCTTCTTGGGGTCTGGGTGCAGGGCAGGACTCCTCAGTGTTGAAGGTCTTGTGAAATTTGGAACACATAGGTCAGAGACTTTTTAAGACCACGCTTCTGGGGAGAAGAGTATGAGAAGGCCAGAGAGTGACGTCCAAGGTGCTGTGTTTTGGGATAGCATGTTCTCAAGCCTGACAGTAATATTAGTGTTAAGTACATCTCCTGATTTCCTTAACCAGTCTGTCTCCCTTTGTTCCTCTTCTTCCTGGTTGGCCTTTTCATCCTGCAACCCCAGTATGTTGTAAATAACATCACCACCTCAAGCCTTCTAGCATTTGATTTTTCTTAACCATTATTAAGTCTTTTGTGATGTGTCTCTGCTGGATTTCTCCTTCTGTCCCCTGGGCCAGCCAGCTACCAGCCATGCCTACCCATGGTGACCTTCTCCTGTCATATTCTGGTCTGCAGTTTTCTCTGCCTTGATCTCTGTGTGACACACTCATCCTGGCTTATTTGTCTCTGTCTTCTATTCTTGTTTGCCATTGCCCCTTTCTCTGGTCTTAAGATGATCTGTCGGTTCTCTTCTTTATTCTCCACTTTCATTTCATTGGGGTCCTGGGGACTATAAAAGAAAGCAGAGGAGGAGAGAGGGGAGATAAAAATGAGTTCAGTTCAACAACCCTGGCCAGTTAGGTCTCCCTTTGCTGTCTACTCTGCTACATGTTGGACTCTTACATCTTTCTTCCTGGTTGACCAAATTGTTGGATTCACAGAAATATTATCCTTTGAATTAGTGACAATTCTTCCTCCATTTCCCTTAAGATTGTGGAATAAAAGGTAATACTGTGGAAAAAAAAAATTCGGCTTTGTGTTCTTTGAAATATAAGCAAATCTGGAAGTAAATGAAAAATTAAGTAGGAAAAACTTTGTGGAAGGTTTGGGTGTACTGTTTAATTACAATGGAAGCCTTGAATTCAGGCTTCCCTGATTTCTTTAATCCCAGCAATGATTTTTATGCCTGCAGTAAACACTTGTCACTTCTCTCCCCTCCTGACTGTTGATCTTGGCCATTTACATACCTCCTTTCCACTGTGAAAGAAACTGGAAATTGGTGAACCAGCCTGTCAATCACTTTTTTATATCCAGGATGGCAAAACAGTAACACCCCCGCCCACACACAAACATATACTCAAAATTTTATGAGCAAAACCACTGAGCCAAAAGTAAAATAGGAACTGAGAAATTGGCCAAGCATGAAAGAAACGGAAATGAAAGAACTGTAATTAGTGTTGACTAACACAGAATATGATGGCTCAAGTCAGGATAGCTGTTGGATGAATCAGCCAATACATTTAAAGCCTATGCCTGGAGTAGCCAATGAAATGGGAGGTTTTAAGCCAAGGGCATAGCCGGGGGTGCCAAAATGAAGATAGCTGTTTTCCTAGAGAGCAGGTTTTGGTAGGAGTGAGGCTTGTGGAAGCCTTCACAAAGTTAATAAGATGATGGAGGTAGCTGAGGTATGAGCAGAATGTCAGAACTGAATCAGTTATCACTGTCCATAGTAATGCTACATAGGCATGCCTCCAAAACCTTGGTTTATAACACTAAATATTTATTTTGGGGCACAAATTTATGAGTCATCTGTGTATTTTTACTGGATTGGGCAAAATTCCTATGACCTTTGAGATCAGAGAGTGGGGTCAATTTGACATGGCCATCATGGATTGGGATGACGCTCAGCTGTTCTCCAGGTGATCTCTCAGGCTTTATCAGGTTAGTCTGGTCTAGTTCATGGCATCTGAGCAAGGCTCCAAGAGAAGAGGCAGGAAAGACCTCTTCCTCATTTCAGCGATCAAAACAAGTCCAGAAGCCAATCCCAGAACCAGAATGAGAAAAGACTTCAAGGTTACAGGACCAAGGGCAGGATATAAGGAGATAATTAATAGAAAGCGTAAAAGCAATCTGCCACAGTTTCTTGTACCCAATATTGTGCCTGGGGGAATTGGGCAGTTATATAGTCAGACTTGTGGGTCTGGGAGACTCACCAGGGCTCATAGGCTAGAGAAAATTCAGAGAATAAAATAGCAATAATCATGAGATAAGTTTTAAAGAAGGGGTGGAAGCCCTTTCAGACTATTCTTTAAGAATAAGCTGCAAGTTCTCTCAGGGGCAAATGAAACACAATCTTCTGCAAGGTAATAATTTATGTGAATTTTAAAGAGGACCATTCCATCTGCAGGAATCTGATCCAATACGAACAATGACCGACCTTGTAAGTTTAGGAATTTTCCAATTTACAGGTAGGTTGAGATAAGGGGACTTGAATGCTCAATGGGCAGAAATGAGACCCTTGTCCCCATGTTTGCCCGTGTCCATGTCGTGACCTCGTGTTGTAGCCCCTCCTGGCAGTTTAACTGTGGTTTTACAACTTGTAGGAGATTTTTCCACATGCTCTACCAGTCTCAGGGAATTGGAGTAGTGGTTCTCAAAGTGTGGTCTCCACAGGAGCAGCCTCTACATCAACTAGCAACCTTTTAGAAATACAAATTCCCAAGCACACCCCAGACACACAGAATGAGAAACTCTAGGAGTAAAACCCAAGAATCTGTGTTTTAACAGCTTTCTGGGTCATTCTGCTGCTTGAGTGGTTTTTGAGATAGTTGAATTGAAATTACGTGTAATTTTGACAGGTTTATAAGGAAAGACTGGCAAGAGAGGTTTAGCAAATAAAAAAATTCAAGGCATCCAGTTATATTTGACTATAAGATCAAATTTTGCACTGGTGTACAAAATTTTCAATATATGTCCAATGTAATATTTGAGATATACTTAACACTAAAACATTGTTTCTTGTTAATCTGAAAATCAAATTCAACTGGATATGGTGTATTTTATCTAATGACTTTAGAAAGAGTTCTAGAAAAATTGCAGATTCCAAGTATGGTCAAAATCGTTATCAGGATAGAAATTCTAGAAAGAAAGGTTAAAAACTGACTTGCTCTGAGAAGAGAGCACTGGTGGGATTAATAGGTTGGAGGGTTTTATTTAAAGGGAAGCTGCTGAGTTATCCTTCATGGCTACTCAAATAAACCTAGAAGAAATTTTGCTTAGGACAAGGCAAGACTTCCTGCCAATAAATGACTTCAGTGGGGGTTCTGAGTGATTTTGTGATTCTCTATGGTAGTCCATGCATTTGGAAATTTTATGTGATTGTTATGTAGCCAGTCCTCCAACTGGCTTTTTTGAAGGAGCAGTTTAGAGAGGCATTTGCCCACAGGAGGTTAGAGAAGATGATTTCTCAAGGCCCTTTGTGACTTCTCTAAGATTATATGAATTTGCAACTTTTGTGTTCTTGTGGGTTTTTTTCTTTTTATAAGTTCATAGTCTTTTGATTTTATTTTCCTTCCCAAAGCCAACCTTCCAGATAAATTTAAAAAGTGACTTTGTGATTCAAAAAAAAAAAAAAAAAATCTGCACTTAAAGAACATATTTAAACTTTTTTGCAAAACAACAAAAAGTCTACCTGAACACTCCAGATTTTATTAATCATCAAATAAACTCAGCAGAATTCTGAATAGACTGACTAAACTGTTGTTCTACCAAGAGCTTAGGATTTATATGATCTCTAATAATACAAGATAACAATTAATGAAGACTGTGTTCCTGGCATGTTCTTATATTTCCCATGGAAAAATTCACTTAAGCTTCACAGCAACCTATGCAATAACTCATAATAGTTCCCATTTTACAGATAAGAAAGTTGAGGCACCAATTAGCTTAAGGTCACATAGCTAGGAAGTGGCATGGCTGGAATGTGAATCAATGTGTTCCAGTGCTAAAGCATTCTCTTAAGAAACCTTCTAAAAGCCAACCTTCCAGTTTAACTAAAAAAATAAAATCAAAAAAGACCTGAATCTATGTACTCTGAGCTTTCAGAGGTTGTTATAACCAAAAGCCAGTATTCAATAGCAGTTCATCATCATGCATGGGAGAAGCATTTGTCCTTTGTGAGCAATAACGTCCTGTCCTTTTCTGTGACCCCTAATCTTGAGGTGTTGTCTTCATATCACAGGAATCTTATTCTGTGGTATTACTGCATCTTAATCATGAACCATTTCTCTTTCTCTACTCAGATGAACTTTCCCACATCTTCAAGAAACACCACCCCCAAGAGAATTGGGCTTCATTTCCCATTGCACATTGAATTCAATTAAAATGCTATAAGAGAATGCCGTATAATGTCACAGAGAATATAATGACATTTCCAAAATATTTTTGAGAAACTTGAACTCTAAATCAATTTAGTTCTGCTAGTAAGGGCAAAGATTTAGTCATGGAAAATTTTTAATCTGACTGTGAATTTTTAACCAAAACCATGGATCCGATTGAGATCAGTTACTTTCAGAAATTTATAGTTTGAAGATGAAAAATCAGGTAATTTTTCTTAAAATTGGTAGGTTAAACAAGGTGATTCTGACTAGATTCAATGCACAATATTTGTCAACACTTGATTGAATCATCAGATGATAAATCCCAAGCTCTTGCTAGAACAACAGTTTCATAGGTCTATTCAGAATTCTACTGAGTTTATTTGATGATTTAGAAAATAAGGAGTGTTCGGTGGACTTTTTGTTATTTTGTTAAAAGCTTTAAATATGTTCTTTAAGTGAAGTTTCCTTTTGAATTTGCAAAATGATATGCACTCAATTTTGTAGTACTTGCATTTTGACAGTAAGTGGTAATGGGTGCTATTTTCCCTTCTATAAAGAAAATGCACTGTGTTGCCTACATCAGTGGCATTGAACACGAAGCATTTATTATTCTTCATGAGTTTCTAGGTGCACTGAGAGTTCAGAGGAAGTGGGCCAGACTTGATTGATCCATCTGGCTCCCTCCTATGTCTGTGTCACCGGATGCATTGCTGGTGGCTGCCTGATCAAAGACAGCCTCTTCCTTCGTACTTCTGGGAGTTGGCCAGTTGTGGGGTGAGGATGGGAAGACTGACCCACAACATCTCATCATCCAAAGGCTCATCTACACAGGCCTGTTCACATGGTGGAGGCAGGATTTGAAGAGACACAGATTCTGGAAATAGGCACATTCTCTTTGGACAGAGGGTAGGAATGCGTATGAGATCACTTCTATTGCATTCTGTTGGCCAATGCTTGTCTCAAGATCAGTCCAGGTTAGGGGACAGGAAGAAATAGATGTCCCTTCTGGATTGGGGGATCACAGAATCCTGTGATAAGAAGTGGTGTGGTAGGTCAAAAAATATATATAAATAAATAATGTTACTGAAATCTACCTCAAACCCCTGGAGCTTATTCATGAATGTTACTTATGTGGCAAAGCATGAACTTGAGTTAAGGATTTTAGAGTTAATAGCTTTTTCTGAATTATTCATATGGAACCTAAGTGCAATCACATGTGTCCATATGAGAGAGAAGCAGAAGGAGTCTGAGGGAGACCCACAGAAGACAAGAAGGTGATGTGAAGATGAAAACATAGACTGATGAGACCACAAGAAGAGGTCTCATGCCTCCTCTGAATGAAGGTAGCTGCAGGAGATGGAATCTTCCCCAGAGCCTGTGAAGGCAATGTAGCCATGTCAGTACCTTGATTAAGGACTTGTGGGCCCATAACTGAGAATAAATTTCTATTGAGTTTAAGCCATGTGGTTTGTGATGATTTGTTTTGGCATTCTGGGGCAACTAATACAGGTGTGGTTACAGGGAGGGGTAAAGAATTGAAGACATTTCTCAGTAATCCACATTTGAATCTAGTAGTTCTATATAATGATTTTTCACTTAATATAAAAAACATTTTTACATATTATTACAAAGCTGTTGAAAATAGCATTTTAAATAACTGCATAATACCCAACACATATTTAATTAATGTAGCTAAACATTTCCGTGTCAGGGACAGTTCTTTCAATTTTTCTAATGAAGCCATGTGCGTGAGACACCATAGCTTTGTATCCTGGATCGTTGGTCAGTTTCTCTCTTGCCACCTTTCTCCATCAGGCCTATGGTGTTTTTTGGTTGAAATCATTACTCTATCTGTGTGCATATATGTATACATACATATATATGTATACATATGTACACATACACATACACTCAAAGTTTGTGCATGTGTATGTTTGTACTGTAATTAAAACTCATGTAAAATTGTGTTCATTTGGAACTCTGGCAGTTTTTTTTTATGTAGTTGACCTTTTTACTTTTCTATCTTATATCTTCTAAGCCACCTAAGTCCTCTTGGCTGTGAACCACGTTGGTTTGATTGAAACTAATATGGAATTTGTAAATGTTCTAATATACCAGGTTAATTTAAATAGTCTCTTGATATAGGATAAGGAAATAATTTGTAAGATTAGGATTAAATGTGGTAATCACTTGAAGTTTACAGAGCAGTATATGATTTTTTTGATTATTAATTTTGGCATCTTTTATCAGAGTGTACAAGGATCTGGCTGCTTTTTAAGTGGAATTAACTTAGGAAAAATTACATAAAGTGTTTTTATTATTTTTTGTGCTTTGTTTTATTGAATGGAAACCTTTACCTGGTAATCCTTCGACACTGAGACTTATCCCTTTATTTTGAATTCAGTGAGTGTCACAGGCATGTCTCCAATGCCTTACAGCCCATCTTCAAGGCTGGTTCCTTCAACAAGCTTTCTCTGACGTCCTGTATTGTTTTCCTATTGCTTCAATAGACACCTATCACAAAGTGAGTGGCTTAAAACACCAAACTTTATTATCATACAAATACAGATATTCAAAGTCCAAGACGGGTCTCACTGGGTCGAAATCAAAGGGTCCATGGGCTGTGCTCCTTTCTAAAGTCTTCAGAGGAGGGTCTGTCCTTTCCTTCTTTTTCCTTCCTCAGAGGCTGCCTGCATTCTAAGTCCTGTGGCCCCATTCTGTCTTCAAAACCATCAAATCTTTCTTACAGTGTCAGCTCTCTGTTTCTTACTCTTCTGTCTCCTTCTTCCTCATTTACAGACCTTTGTGGTTATACCAAGTTGGGCTGGATAATCCTGGGTAATCTCTTTATAGGTCAGCTGATTCTCAGCCATAATGCCACCTCTAACCTCTGCTCCCCTTGGCTATGTAACATGACATATTCACTAGTTCTGGGCACTAGGAAGTGTGCATCTTTAATGTCTTCTGCATGCCCTAAACCACAAAAGTTCCATGTGCCTTTCAGAAGATTTTAGTGAAACACTGTCTCAACTTACTATTATTCAAAGGTATGTTTTCTTTCCCTTTTAGATTTTAAACTATGGAAGATGAAGCTTAGTGGTCGAGTGCTTGCCTGGCATGCACAAAACCCTGGGTTCAATTCCCAGCACCTAAACAAATTCACTATGCAAAAGACACTACCAAAGACTTGGGAGGCTCAGTCAGTAGGATCACAGTTTTGAGGCCAGCCTGGCCACTTAGCCTTTCCTTGTCTCAAAATAAAAAGGGCTCAGTGGTTAAGTACCCCTGAGTAGTGTTGGAAGGGCAAATTCCCTCTCTCTGTTTGACCCAGGATATCCATCTTCTCCTGTCTTTGACATCAGTGATCTTCATTCTCAGGTCTTTGAACCTGAACTGGGACTTATACACTGCTGTCTTATACACTGCTTCTTGTATGGGTAGGGACCACCCCAGTTTTCCTAAGCCCCGGTTTGCAGACAGACAGACACACACACACACACACACGCACGCACGCATGCACGCATGCGTGCGCGCGCGCGTGTGTGTATGTGTATATGTGCATATATATAATATATATATATAATTCAACTGAATAGCCACACAATTATTATTTTGATGCATAACCAACATACAAAAAATCATCAGTAAGATATTTTATAGTCTTTATTCCATATATTAAGTCTGCATTTGATGCTGATGGCACATCTCACATCAGATGCTGTTTATCAGATATATTTGATTTTTATTTAGGTCCCATAAAAGTGACAGTTGAGAAGGTATCCCCATATGTAAATTGTCTCATATATAATTAAATTAAAAGTTTACTGATATATTCATAACACTGATATATTCATCAGTATTAGCTTTAAGGGAGGAAGGTCTCTGTAATGGTTAATTTTATGTGACCTCTTGATTGCGCTAAGTGTTGCCCAATTAGCTGGTAAACATTATTTCTGGGTGTGTTTATGAGACTGCTTCCAGAAAAAATTAGACTGAATGAAGCAGTTCACTCTTACTAACATTTAGTCCTTTGAGAGTCTAAATAGAATAAAATAGTGTTGGAAGGGCAAATTCCTTCTTTCTCTTTGTCCCAGGATACCATCTTCTCCTGTCTTTGACATCAGTGCTGCTCATTCTCAGGCCTTTGAACCTGAACTGGGACTTATACTCTCCTAGTTCTCAGGCCTTCTTGTTTGCATAGGGAACACCCCAGTTTTCCTGAGCCCCAGTTTGTAGATAGCAGATTGTGGGACTTCTAGACTTCCATAATAGTGTAAGCCAATATTTCTCTGTATCTCACTGTATATTTATCCCATCAGTTTTTTTCCCCTTTGTAAAACCTTGGATAATATAGCAATTGTTTGAGAACCACTGGTCTAGACCAATCCTGATGCATCTGCTCAAATCAGACACATGGTAACCTGAGCAATGCTGTAATACAGGCTCCTGGGTGATCAATCAACAGTGGTTTCCATACTTATTTCCCTCCGACCTGTGGACATTCCCTGTAGAGCAGGGGATCTGGCTGACATCTGCTATACTTGCTGGAGTCACGCATTTGTGTACTTTTCCCACTCACTCTCTGGCTAACTTTACTTCCCTGACAGTCTTCCCATTGCTCACCTTTCCTCAGTCTCCCAAGGTAGCTGAGAGGTTAGGGCTCTGGCTCTTGCAGAGAAGACCCAATCTGGAAGGCCATCAAGGACTGCCAGTTTCTTCCAGGACTCGTCCACTCTAGCCCCAGTGAAAATGCCTCTGTCTTTTCTGTTGCCTTGTTATTTATGGAATCTGCACCATGTTCTGTAGACAGTGGCCTTTTTTTTTTTTAGTGCTCTCCTTTCAGAGGGCATTTTTCACATTTCCAGAATTGATTTCCTTTAGGCGCTCATGATTCTGCTGTTGTTTTCCTCATTATGCTGTTCTTCCTCCTTGATAATATGTTCAAATGGGGTAGACAGGAAGTTTGTCCATTTAAAGCAGCTCAACTCCATGAAACAAAAGTTAAATGTGGTGTTATGACCACCTCTGGGTGTAATGTCGGCTGTTGATGTACACTTCTCTGGACCCCTGAACACTGAGAATGTATTCACACTTCAAAACATAGACTTGCACATTTAGACACCTCTGTTGCAAAGTAGACTGGCTGAGTTTCACTCCTGGGAGGGAACTTTAGAAGGACATGTTTGAAAAAAATAATTACTACTCTACTAGGAATCTTCAACCAAGATACTCTGTTCAGTGCAAACAAATCCATGTTAGAACAGAGGTGTGTTCATGTCCTTTGAACTCAAGAACAAAGGGACTGACCAATGGCCTTGTAGAAATCTAACCTGTTTTCTTGGTAGAGAAGCTTCTGTACAAAATGCATTGCTATCATGAATAACTGCCCTTGAATCTACTAAAAGAACTTCTCTAAAATGTAGGCTGTATAATAAGTGAAATAGTCACATACTTGTTGGTATTTATTTGAAGAGAACTACATTTTAAGACAAACCCTATTAACTTCTGGAAATCTTTATTAAAGTATAAATGTTTTTTTTTTTAAATTATATTCTAAAAGAAGGAACAACCATTTGAAGAAATTTAGGAGTCAGCCGACAAAATAGGTTCTTTGGCTTTCATTTGAAAATTCTGTCAGTCTTTTAACTGTATGGATCCTGTGATTTAAATGAAAAAGGATTCCTTAGAAAATAGAAGTTTCAAAATTCAAAGTTGTGATGTAGGGCTTAAAATATTGTTTTACTAAAATATCTATCAAATTTGCATACTACTTATGTTGTAATAAAAAGCCAATACAGTAAATTCTCCATGAAATTTTTGAAAGTTTGGCACAAATTGTCCATAGTCTATTAAAAAGATGCTCCAAGAAATATGGTCCATATGCCTCAAGTTATATGAAGGACTCCAAAAGAATGGAAGTATACTCTAGTATGAGAGTTAAGACATACCATGAGGAAACAAACACCTTACATTTTGTAAGACCAGTAAAATTTTGACTCTTCTGCAATCAAATACTTTATCTAATAAAAAGAAAATCATCTTAATATACATAAGTCTACTAAAATATGTATTCCTGCATGTGTAATGAAGTCTGTCTAATTTACATAATAATATACATGACTTGTGAGTGTACTATACCATGCTCTGGTCACAGAACTTTGGCAGATGCTCTCACCATCTCTGTGGCCCCAGGCAGATACTTCAGTCATGTTTGACAGATGTGAAAACAGAGACTAAGGGAAGAGCTGTATATACAAAGTCAGCAGAATGGAAGAATTGGAAATTGGTCTTCTTACTCCTGAGCAGGTGTGCTTTTCACTGCAATATGCTTCCTTATTTCTGAGGGCTGTCAGTCAACAGGGTCCAAAGCATGCTGGGCTTTCAGACCTCAAGGAACTGTAAGCAGATTGAATCTTCTGTGGTAGACAGACTAGTCTAAAAACTCCTCTTCTCTCCTATTACAGATTCTCTGTTTCTTTGTCCACGATTCTAAAGGCAGTAAAACTTTGACAACTGGGGATGTGATTATGGCTCAGTGGTAGAGCATATGTGAGGCACTGGGTTTGATCTTCAGTATCACATAAAAACCAATAAAATGCAAGTATTATGTCCATCTACAATGAAAAAACTTTTTTTTAAAGCAACTTTGTGATAACTTATATTTTTCACAACTTTGTCATAAATGTGGGGGCAAAATCATGCCTGAACTAACAGACTATATATAGTGTCTGTGTATCCCACTTAGTGTAAATAGACAGGGGTTTCTCCCCATAAATACTTACATACTTGAAAATCAGTAATGTTTTTCTGTTAATGACTGGTTGATAAATATTTGGGGCTCTGTGGACCATACTTTCTCTGTCACAGTTGCTCATCTCTGCCATTGTAGCATGAAAACAATCATAGACAACATAAATAATGATGTGGCTGTGTTCCAGTACAATTTTATTTGCAAAAATAGATAATAGACTGGACTTGGCCCATGGCCCAGTTTGTTGTCAACCCCTCGACCAAGGGGTAATGTCAAAATCTGTTGGGTCATTGAATAATGATGTATGATAGATAGGTAGGTAGGTAGGTAGGTAGATAGATAAATGCCACATTAACTTCCTAAATTCCAAAATATGACAGCTGTCAAGGGATTTGGGTAAGGGATCATGGACTTGGTTCTAAGATTAAAAACACAAAACAGTTTTGTAAAGGAGAAATTCATCCCTATTATGGTCAAGCACCAAAGTCTTTATATAAAAATGACTGGAGGGGCAACTAAGGTTCAGATATTGCTAATGTTATCATCAGGAGTGAGTTCTGTGAACCACAAAATATTTAAATGCACAGATTCTCTTTATTTATCCACAACTGAAAGGTAGGTAATCCAGCGCTACTTCAAGAGCAAGGCAATTCTCTCAGAGATTCAGCGTCTGACCATATTTATTCTCCAGTATCCTTGGTTGATAAGCCTTCATTCTGATACTTATTGCCTCCTGGTTGCAAGATGGGTGCAGTGTTTCCAGGGTCACATACACACTCCCAGCCTAAAGAAAAAGAAGGAAGCATAGAGAAGTATATCTTAGAGATTTGAAACTTAACTCCCACATCTTTGCATGTTTTATGTTGGATTAATTAGGGTCACAAGGTTTCCCTTCGTTGTAAGGAAGACTTAAGAAGGTTTGTTTTTTGCTTTTTTTTTTTTTTTGGTTGATATCATTTTCATCACCCTCTAAAATCAAGAGAAAGGATATTGGGTGGGCAAGTCACACATCGGCTGTCCAGGCATCTGTTTTTGTTTTGGTGACTTTTATATATCATTACAGATATTAATATTGTATCATCTTCTCCCCTGGGCAATATATCCTTTTAAGTATCCTCAGCATTAGCAGCTTGTTTTCCATCTGAGTCAGAAAATTAAATAACATTATTCACATTTTTATGTAAATGTTGTATAATATGCATGTATAATCACTTGAGAATCCTCTTCTTCAGAAATATGCTTTCCTGAGGAAATTTTAGTTTTGGAGGACTCTGTTGAGATGTGGACCTTAGGATGTCCGTTGGCAAAGCTTGAAGCAAAAGCACGGTTAAGATAAATGGAAGGCAACCAGCACATTAAACTTGAGAGCAAGTCTCTTCTGATGGAGGATGACTGTACCTTCCAGCCAGATTTTGTGATTGTAGAGTACTTTAAAAAAAATGGTTACTCAGTAACTTTCTTAAAATATGAATCCTGATACAAGTTTGGCAGAAAAGCAATTTAATAGGCACATAGAGACCATTTTAGTTCTTACTGTGTATCTTGGGATTCTTCTCTTCCCCCAGCCCCCTACAGTATTCTTTTTCTGGAAACAGGACACTTAACTTGTTCTTTGGCATAGACTACCATAATAAGGAAAGATGACGATACTTCCATAATTATAATTGTGTTTCTGCTTTAGTAAGATGTGCTAAAAGTGTATAAATGGGAAGAGTATGAAAATCAAACGTATCCATTTATTGTTGAGACTTGAAATGTATGTGAAATTTTATTCAACTAAATTCTGCAATACTGAGTTAATTCTAATATTTCAATATAGTCATTATGAATGAGTATAACTATGACTCTTTATAAGTCAGATAAATCCTGACCCTGAAATAATGCATACTAAACCCTTATCTGTCATATTCTTAAGAATTTTAGTAAGAAAATTTGATTGTTATTCCAAAAGGCACATGGATTAGAGATATCATGATTAAACTATTTCTGAGGTGACCAGCAATTGAATGACCCTTGTTTGGATGAGTAGAAATGAAGAAGCCATGTATGTTCTTATTTGGATCTGTGTATCTCTTTGGCTTCTAGATCATGCAGTTATATGATAGAACCATCTGGAGTCAACAGGTATTGGAAAAAAGTAGGCAGGTAAAAGAGAAGACCCAACTTGAGCAAACTTGCCAACTGAGATGGAAGAAATAGAAGTAAATCAAGAGATCAGCTTTTAAAATTTTATCATCAGGAAGGTCAGGTTGATTCGTAAAGACAGAAATAATTCAAGATCAAGAAAGACTTCCTGACTGATGAGAATAAATAAATAAATTAAGGAAAAAAAAGAGTTCCTGGAGAATAAAGTATGACTGCTAACTTAAAAGAACAAAAAAAGAAGGCCCAAAAGTATAATGCTTGAAATAAAAGGTTAGGAAATTTCCAGAAAACAACAAAAAGAACCCCAAGAATTGGAAAATATGAATGAATAGTAGAGACATCAGGGTGGTCCTGCATCTTCCAAATGAGGGTCTGGAAGGAGAAACTGAAAAAGAAGTAGAAGAAATAAAGGTATGCACTGCACACCAACTTTTACAATTCTTTTAATCACCAGACCCTGAAAATGCAGAATAGGATGAGTAAGAAGAAGAATAGTAATGGTTTAGGTCTAAGGGTGCAGCCCTTGCCAGGCAGGTGAGAGGCCCTGGTTCAGCCCCTGGTATAGGGGCAGGATATCAGTATAAGTACATGTGAGTGGACAAGTAACTAAATGGATGGTATTGTAGAGTACCAAAGAATACCAAGGAAAAGAAAAGGAGAGGATTCTGATAAGTTTCCAGAAAACAGGAGTAAGGTGAGGCCTTACTCCTAATTTCTAGAAAATAAGAGAACACCTTTCATTCTCTGGAGGGAAAATAATTTTTAACCTGCAATTCTGTTCCCAGCAAAACTATTCATTTAGTGGTAAATGATGATAAAAGCACCTTCAGGCAAATGAGAATTAAAACATTTGATCACCTTTTGACCATTCCTACAAGAATCAGTGCAGTGGAAAACTCAGCAAAACAGTAAAGGGAAATAAGGATTACAAGAAAGCTAAGCCAAGGCATACCATTTAGAAAAGAAAATAATTCCAAGACAAAGTTATTCAGCAATTTTTTCTGAAGCTATAAAAATTAAAAATAGGATTTTTAGAGAACTTTAAAATACTAAAAGCAAATGAAGTTCTGTATGAGAAAGGGTGATATGAGGGAATGTTCTCAATGATCTGCTATAGTTCTAATACTGAAATGAGGCCTTTCTGGTCTCGGTTTTCCTCAGTGTTCTTTGAGCAGCACAAATTTAGGGACAGCCTTTGGCCTTCTCCCAGCATCCCAACTTTAATACTTGCTTCTGCAGAGCATTCTTATATAATTTTCATATTGTAAATGTTATTTTCCAAAGGGGGGAAAATCTAGGTGTAAAAAAAACAGTTATGGTGCAGAACATGGTATAAATAATACAACTTAGACCATGTCAAAGCAATGGTTTTCTAGAGAAAGGTTGAGAGGTAAAATGGGAAAGAGAAGTAAAGTGCAGGGCCCCTGATTCCTCACTGCACAGACATGGAGGACACAAAAGATGGTCTCAATTTGGTGGGTGAAGAAAAGAGAGGTTTAAAAAACAAAAAGCTTTTGAAGCTCTAAAAGTCTACAGAATGGGAGGCAGTGGAGTGAGCATATAGTCAAAAGATGATTTGTAAATTGAAACCTCAGGTAGGAGGTTGAGCGTATTTTCAGGAGCCCCATTTTCTAACACAGTAGTTACTAGCCACCTGTGGGCTTTGAACCACTGAAGTGTGAATATGCAAATATCCAAATTGAGATGTGCTCTAAGTGTGAAATATATAAACCAGATTTCAAAGATGGTGTGAAAAAAGAATGAAAAATATCTCAAGAATTTTTATACTGATTACATATTATACTGATATTTTTGATTTATTTGATTAAAATATATTATAAACTATTCGTTGTAACCTTTTTCTTTTGTCCTTGTCTTTTTTCCTTTTTCTTGCTGGAGATTGGTTGGACCCGGGTTCTCATGTACACTAAACATGTCCTGTGCTACTGAGTTATACCTCAAGCCCATATGGTTTTTAAATTGACTACCAGAAAGTCATCTTGTGCTTCTGTTGAAAAATTCTTTATCTAGAGAAATTGGGGTACATTGGAAGTTGAAAATCAGAAAAATATTTGTTCATTTATACCATTGTGGAGGTATACTGGGATATAATGGAAAGAGGCTTTTTGTTTTTAACTTTTACATTTTTTAGAAAATTATTTGTATTGATATTCTAAAGGTCCAAAAGAATATTTGCAAAATATATGAGAAGCATGGGAAATAATAATAGACGACCTTAATCACCACTCAGTTTAAGGAAAAAAGAAAATGCTATTGACTTTGAATCCATTTCCCCTTTCTGTAACAGACTACTAGGTTTTTATAATTTTAATAATAATTAAAATTTTTTTAAAAACCTGTGTGTGTGTGTGTGTGTGTGTGTGTCTGTATGTGGTGCTGGGGGCTGAATCCAGGGGTTCTCTACCAATGAGTTGCATTCCAGCTCTTTTTATTTTTTATTTTGAGGAAGAGTTTCCTGAAGCTAGTCTGGAACTTGCAATCCTCTTATCTCAACCTTCTGAGTCACTGGGATTACAAGTGTGCACTACTGTACCTGGCAAAAACAACACTTTTTAAAAGGAAATTTCTAAGAAGTTGACATTTTATACAGTTGTATTGATGCTGTTTGTTTGGATAATGAGGTAGTATTAAATTTTAGAATGTGAGTGCCATTTAATTTAACCTTTCTCTTTGAAAAAATGTGAACTGGTTTTCTGGAAACCAGAAATTCCAAAGAAGGATGTACAGCTTAATGTTATCTTAATTTTTTAAAAGGCATATATGTTTATGTATCTTTATACATATACCTGTATATGCTGATGATACCAGTATTGAGAATCAGGATCAGGCCCTATTTCTCTGGTGTTGATTAAACACTGGAAAAAAGCTGAGGCAAGCCTAAAAATGTTTTATTTAAATGATAGCACAGGGAGATAAAGAGAGATTTCTCTGTAAAGGAGGGGTCCAAAGCTGGTGCATGGAGCTGGGTCGGGGGAGGTGGTGTCCTGCTCCTTTTCTAGATTTCTGATTTCCTTTCTTCTCATGCCCCCTCTGCCTCTTATCTTGCCTTTGTGACCAAAAGGTGGAATAACCATGTGTGGGAAAGGAGCCCTCCAGGGGTACCCAGGGGGTACTCAATAACAACTCCTTGCTGGAAGCAGGTAACCTTGAAAACAAATAGGTTGGAAGAGGGGGAAGTGCTCTGGAGGTATTAGGATTTTATTTCATTTTGAATCAGCCCTCATCTTTCTGACCCAGTCATTCATTCACTACCTACAGGAACTGTGCTTTTTCTCCCAGTCTTACTGATATTCCCACATACATTTGTGTGACACAGGAATGTGTGTAGCTAAAGATATACAATAACAGGTCATAGTGCTGATCTCTCAGAAGTCTTAGAAGGGCACGGGGGTGGGGGAAATGCATATTCCTTTATAAATTTTTGTGGAAAGATGATCATGTAATTATAATTTTGATTACTTAGTTTTGAGCCTTTTCTGTACTTTCCAAATAAGAAGGAAGTATAATTGATGTTGAGATATGTTCTAACTGTCCGTACTTTCTTAGAACAGAGCACATTGCCTTAGAAGGTAGGAGGCAATGCTTTCTTTATTTTTAGAAGTAAAAAAGAGGATAAGCTGCAGAAAAAGTATGCATGTCATCCTTTTTCTCCTTCTCCACCCCAAATATATTTGTCTAAGAGAAAAGTATCAGCACTTTGAAACCAACCCTAAAATCCATTGCTTACCCTGTCCTTTTAGTCTAAGGCACTTCTAAAGAATCCAGTTGTCATACTCCTGAGCACTTCATTTCCTATACATGGTTAACAAACCATGTGAACAGATCACATTAATACAATGAACTTATTCCAACAGGACAATCAGAGCAGAGAGGATTCAGGAATCAGTGTTTATTTTTGCAATGTGGACCACGTATCTATTTGGGTAATGTTCACTTCACTATATGCAAATGGATTGAGAAGATTCTAGAAAACTCAATGTTACAAATAAGAAATTAAATACTTCCTGTAATTCTGTCATCTAAATATAATTACTACTAATATTTTATATATTTCTATTATTTTAGACATATGTATGTGTGTATATATGTGAGTGTATATGTGTATCTATTTTTATGAACTGTTTTTCCAAAAAAGCATTTTGTTGTGAATTCTTTTTCATGACTTTGAATATTTTCTGTAAGATAGTTACAGTGACTCTGAAACATTGTTTTGAAGAAATCAATTAAAATATTCTGTTTAAATTGGGAGTGAATATATTGCGTTTTTATTGTGGTTGAGATTGAACATATTTATTCCTCTATAACTGATTCTGTAAGTAAAATGATAATGAAATGTTTACCTTGTTATAATCAATAGCTGTTTCCCTAGCTATTAATATTAGGTGAATGGAAGTCTTCCCTGTGGACATGGAAACATAATGAAGGCCTCATCACTAATGAGAACAATCTGGTTCTGTACTTTGGTGCCTACCAATATGTGAAAATACAGTGATTTTGCTAATGCAGAATGACATGGAACTGTAACCCTGTATCTTAGGACAAAAATGAACCTGTATTCTGGCCTTATCTCAAGGAGGCAGAAGGTTGCAGTTTCTTTTTTTGCTGTGTTGTTTACCTGTATGTAATGACTCATTTGGCATAAATTAGCATTATCTAGGTGAATTTCACCTGTGTCAATTCCCACACTTGTCATAAAAGGTGGGTTGCGGTAGTTGTTTTGGAAAGAGAGGATTGAGATGTGTGTCTTTGATGGACAAGAGGATGAATGGGGGGAGGGAAGGATCCACATGGGGGGAATCCAGGAGCTGGTACCATTGGAGGACAGCTGCTAAATTGTGTTAAAACAGGGAGGATCTGATACATTTGAAGGATCATAATAAGAAAGAGTGTGATAAAGCAAGATGGGTAAATGAAAGAAGTGATCAAATGGGTAAGTGAGCTAACAGAGCACAAAATGTATAAAAATCATAGCTCCTGCTCTGCACAGCCATGGGTTAACCACTTCTCTCCCATAAGGCAGGATGGAGCTGCTAGCATAGAGAGGAGTGACAGGAGACAAGGAGGGGTTTCTTTCTACTTGGCATATAGGGGAGAATAAGAATGAAGAAAGCAGGTTAAATAAATAGAGCCTCCTTATCAGAGGAGTTTGGAGAGTTGACACCCTCCAGCATTCCTTGAGGAAATGAAGGCTTCTTTTAAATTGATGTGCAGAAAGCCACAGTTTTTCACAGGAAGTCCCGGGAAGCTGTGGAGCACTGTTGGATGGTCACGACCGATTAGATGGAAGAAAGTTAGGAACTAACCAGAGGAGGGCTTTTGAGATGACTTCTTCCACCGGTGCCTGGCTCTTTTCCTCTGGCAGGCAATTGTCTTATTTAGGCTTTGGCTGAGTGCTTTCCCCTGCCCTCACCAACCTCCCTTTTGAAGCCATTTCTACTGCAAATTCAGAGTGCAGAATGAGACTGGATAGAGCTGCCTGTGCTTGAGAGCAAACCCCTTTCTGAGTCTGGTGTGGGATCCTTAATGCATCCTATGTTGTGTTGGCACAGAGGATGATAAAAGAGAAAAAGCAATAATGCTGTTAATGTTGCCAAAATGCCAAAATACTTGGAAGCTCACCTTTAATTGGACAGTCCCTGCATTACTTTGTCTTACTTTTGAATTGAATCCCGGTGGGATCTCCATTTTCACATCCAGCTGTGCAAGATTTAGTCTTCAGGAAGTCCTCTTTTTATAAAGCTTAAGCTTCGAGCTAAATCAACAACTTTTGATTATTGAGAAATACTATACTAGCTAATCTGTTTAGAATACACACTCCATCAGGAATTGCACCGGATTAAACATCCTTGACAGCATTTCAGAAATTGACACCATTAATATTTTGGACTTTGGAGTCTGAAAAGATAAATTTCTGACCCTACTTTGCAGAAATTCTGTCTTCTTGCAATTTCTCTTGTTTACTCCCTAAAGAGCCTTGGGAACTAAATGTGTCACTATAACCTGCCATTACTATTAAATCAATCTGCTCATTTTTCAGGAAAGTAACTGTAAAATTCATACAAAATATTTTCTTCTAAAAATCTTTTACTTCGTAACAATCAGAAGTGACCAGATAGGAATAACAAATATTTTAAATTCTGTAGGCAAGTAAGTATCCTACCTCATTGAGACCTTTCTGACATGAAGTAAAAATGTTAATCAGTGCTTATTTTGTTGAAATAGAAATAACTGGATCAAGTTGCAAATGTTGAATCCAACTACTGTAATGCACTTGGTATTCTGTGTAACCAAATTTCTGTATTCATTAAGACAAAACACCATTTTGTCTGGATATGTAATATCTTTTTATTAAATAGAAATTTGGAAGTATTTTGAAATTTTGGAAGTACTGTTTCTCAGTAATGACTGTATATTGGAATTATCTGGGGAACTTTAAAAACTATAGATGCCTAAGGCTCAGCTCCAAAGCTTTCAATGTAATTGAAAATGTAATTGTGGGGACACTGGAATTTTAAAACCCTTTGCCTTTCCCCAGGATTCTAATGTGTATTAAAGGTTGAGAACAATCATCTTGTTGGCCTAACTGGATATGGCTAGGTATTCTTGTCAAAAGGCTGATTTTCAGCCGGGCACAGTGGTGCATGCCTGTAATCCCAGTGGCTTGGGAGGCTGATGAGGTAGGAGGATTTTGAGTTCAAAGCCAGCTTCAGCAAAAGCAAGATACTAAGCAACTTGGTGAGACCATGTCTCTAAGTAAAATACAAAATAGGGCTGGGGATGTTGCTTAGTGGTTGAGTGCCCCTGAATTCAATCCCCAGTACCAAAAAAAAAAAGGCCTTGCTAAATAAAATATCATCTGTTGGCCATCACCACCATCATCCTCACTTGTGAATTTGTGAGAATTGCAGAATCTCTGTCCTTGCCCAAGCCTGCTGACTCACTCTATATTCTTTTGTTTAACAAGAACTCTTGGTAATTCTTTTGCAGGTTAAAGTCTGAGAAGCCTGTTCCAGGTAAATATGTCAAAACCATAATGTCAGCCTTCTCTTTCATAATGTGTAACTCTAGGCACTGTGTTTTATAAACGCGACACATATGTGGCCAAATCCAGAATTTTTTTTCCTTGCAAGTTTGCTATGTACTTATATCAAATTAATTATCAGTTCCTGTTGTCTTTAAAAAAATATATTTCATAAGAGGCTTTTAAATCTTTTTCCCATTCTTCCTTAAAGAAAATTGCTTAATATGTTTATTTATTTATTTACTTATTATCATAGCTATCATCTCACCTTCTAAATCAGCAGTAAGGAAGCGCTAACCCTGAGCAATCATCACCTCAGGGAAAGCGTAGGCAGCCTGAGATCTAACACACAGACAAGACAAATTTCTTATAAAGTAGATGGGAATGGATTGCAGCATGCTGTGTGAATATTCTCATGTGGCAGCTTTAAAAATATCCCTTTTAATCACCTTATCCTGTAGTTGCCTTGTCACTTCTCCTAGGTACCAGGAATTTTCAGGCTTCTCCAAAAAAAATAAAAAATAAAAAAAATTTCAGGCTTCTTCAAATTTATTGGCTCCAAAATGTGAGCAAAAGAACTATAACAATAAAATGACTCATTATTTTATTAAACATATGCTAAATATGATATTTCATCCACATTTTGTTAATTATGACTTTGTATCATCTTGTATCTTAAATCATCTGGTGCCTTATATATGATCCACATTTGCTCTGGGTGCCATTCAGTGTGTTGAATATGATTTGGAGTGATGCCCCCCGAAAGAATTCCTAAAGTCATGAAGATGTAAAAACACTGACCAGCATTGCTAAGTTCTTTATTTTCTTCTGATTACTCCATGCCTACTTATTCTATTTATACATAAATCAGTAGGGTTTTTAAAATAATAAATAAAGAATAATAAGAATGTGCCATAAAAGGGCAATCTTTAGTCAGTTTTCAAGGTGTTACTCTCTTTAGAAAACTAGATCTTAGTTGGGTGCAATGGCACACATCTGTAATACTAGTGACTCAGTAGGCTGAGGCAGGAGGATTCTAAGTTTAAAGCCAGCCTGTGCAACTTAGTAAGGCCCTAAGCAACTTAGCAAGACCTTTTCTCAAAATAAAAAATAAAAAAAGGGCTGGGGATGTGGGTTCAGTGGTAAAGCTCTCCTGGGTTCAATTCTCTGTACTTAAATAAATAAATAAATAAATGAAACTAGTTCTTGACCTTTGGGGAAGTTATAACTCACCTGAAAATTCTCATGAAAGTAAAAAAGACCCTGGTTAGACATATGAAGATATACACAAACATTTAGCAATGAAGGCAGCTAATCTTTCCAAAATTTGCTGAGATCATCAGCAAATCAGTCTCTTTTCATAACAAAAACAAAACCAAGAAACGTAGTTAACCAGTGTCTTGACTTCAGGAGTTTTGAACAAGAACACAGGGTACTTTTGGTTCACATTGCTGAGATAGAGCTCATGCAGAGCTGGGGCCAGGTTCATCAGTCGGATGGTCTTTCTCTCTCTCTGCCATGCTTTCTGCTATGCTTGGCTTCACGTGTGTGTCAGTCACTGACATGTCCTGGCTGATGTCTTACAATACTAAACCTGACAGAAGAAAGCCTCTACTTGCCAGGTATCGCCAATAAATTTTCAGAATTGAGGTTGGTAATCCTGGTGAGTCAGACCTAGGTGTTGTGTCCATTCCTGAACTGAGAGCATTCCATCCCTCTCTGTGAGAGGTTGTGGTCCAGGGCACAAGCTTCCCTTCTGGAGTATCACAGGAACCTCAGGAGCAGAGAGCAGGAGAAGGAAGAAATTCTTATCCAAAGAATTGGGCACTCTTATCCAAAGGACATGGAATGGTGTTAAGGACCAAAGACTACCAACCTTTGTTGCTTTGAGCTTTAGAAGTAAATGAACGTAGCCCAGGCCAATTTTTATTTTTCCCTTTTACAAATTACATGCAAGTCTTATTCATTTTTTCCTTTTCCCAAATTACATGCAAGTCTTATTCATTCCTTTAAGTACACCAGGCACATATTTTGCAAAGCATTTTCAACTATGCATGTGTGACCCTGTCCTCACTGAAGAATGTCTCCTTTTACCCTATCATCATAGACCTTGTCCAGGATGCTCTGCTTTTCTAAGCATTTGAGCAAGGTGGGGAAACATACTGAATTTGCTCACATATCTTCCCTAGAGGTGCTACGATACAGTCAGTTCAGTCCCTAGGCATCCAAAAATGAGGCTTATTCCTAATACTTCAGGCTACGTTTGCCAAGCCTCATGGGAAGTTTCTCTTTAAACAAGTCTGCAGCACTTATTTTAGGTTTAACTAATCTAGTTAATTGTTAACAGGAAGGGAAAGATACATTTAAGATCCACAAATATTGAACAACAGACAATCTGTGAAGAACATGCTGACAGGTCTCAGTGGGCAACGGGTTTTATATTCTGTCATTTGTCAGTGGTGGGAGTGACCTAGATTTTGACCTCCCACAGATAAGGATAGAATGATCTTGTTTCAGGAATGGACAGAATGTCAAGATTTTGACCAATTGGGATTAACACACTAAATTCTGAGATTTTTATTGAGATGCCTAGGAAATAGTCCTTCATGTGGTTCTTTTGATATATGAGCCTGGAGCTCTCAACCATAAGAGATAATTGGTTAAACTGATATACATTATTATTATTTCAAAACGGTGAGCAAGGAGTGAAGGGCACTGAAAAATGCAAAAAAACTGAAGGTAGTTTCACTTTAGCCACGGATTAATGAATTTCTGCTGTTACGTAAATTAAGTAGAACAAATTAAAAAATTAAAAAAAAAAAACAAAAAAAAGAACACTGTACTGAAATTTTAAAAAATGATAAAAATAATTGAACTTTTCTGGAACTTCTTTGGGGATTATGATCTGGGGTATTTTATAATTAAGCTGGCTTTTATATCAACATAGACGATGGCATGGAAATGAAGCCAATCTAGGTGTTTCAAGCAGAAAGAATTTAATACAGGGGTTGGAGTGCTTTCAGAATGGCCTGAAAAGCTAAAGAATGAGAAATGGTGTAGCCATCTCTGGACTATTCAGGTCAAGGGCACACCACTGTTGCCACTACTGCTGCACCTTCCTCTAAAGGCTGTATGTTTTGAACCTTGGTTGCCCAGAACAGTAGCATCAGGAAGATGGCTACTGCCCTTTACGTATTTAAGTGCTTCTAATTGGTGGAACCCAGATGGCAAAGTCTTAGAAATTTGATGTTTGGCTTTCTGGCTTCCCTAACCAGGAAAGGTTGTAAAGGGATGTATAAAGGCAATCCATAATAAGATTTGCTACAGTTTTTTAAAAATGAGTTTTGCTGAGATTTTATTATTGAAGGCTCTTTTTTTTTTTTTTTTATTCAAGAAAAACCACCTGTCTAGGAAAAATGGTGAAATGAGATGGACATCATTACCCTGGGTACATGTATGACTGCACATACCATGTGACTCTACATCATGTACAACCAGAGAAATGAAAAGTTGTACTCCATTTGTGTACAATGAGTCAAAGTGCATTCTGCTGTCGTAAATATCTAATTAGAATAAATAAATAAACAAATAAATTAATCAATAAATAAACCACCTCTATAACAGCTTAAAAGGATGTTAACATTAAAACTTTCTAAACAATGAGTTGCATATTTTCCTTTTTAAAACATATTTTAAGTTTACAAACTATAAAATTCTTATATAACTTATGTGAGTTTTGGCAAATACATTGTGTTGCGCAGCCACTGGCATATTTAACATACAGAATAGTTCTCACATTCAAAAAATTTCTGTCTGCTTCCTGTTTGTATTCAAGTTTTTTTTTTTTTTTTTCTCTACCATCTTGGGCTTTTCCAGGCTGTCTTATAAAGGGAATTACATGGTATGTATAGAATCTGACACTAGTGGATGTATTTGAGTTTCATCTACGTTGTGATGTGTATAGATAATCCAGTTTTTCTTTTTATTGCTGAGCAGTTTTCTGCTGTATGTACCATTAATGACTTGCATTTTCAGAGTGTCATGCATTTTCTGCCATTCAAAACCTCTGTATATTTTTAAAATAACGAGGATATTATGGCCAGGCATAGGGGCTCACCCATGTAATCCCAGCAGCTTGAGAGACTGAGGTGGGAGGATCACCAGTTCAAAGCCAGCCTCAGCAATTTAGTGAAGCCCTAAGCAACTTAGCAAGACCCTGTTTTTAAGTAGAATACAAAAAGGACTGGGGATGTGGCTCAGTGATTAAGTGCCCCTGGATTCAATCCCTTGTACCAAACAAAACAAAACAAAACAAAACCCAAACCAAAAAAACCCTCTAATTTTTCTTCTACTGATAATTTAAAAGAGCAAAAATAAAGAAACTAAGAGTCTTCCCCTTACTGTATGACTTCAAACTAATATTCTTTACCGATGACTAATAAGATTTTGTAGTCTAATTGTGACTTATGAATAGGAGAAGGCTCATTATACAAATCTCAAGAAAGGGAACTCTTTCCAATCTAATATTTAGACTGAGCATGCTGCCTAGAAAATAACAAGTTCCCATTTATACTTTATCAATGAGTTTTCCAAAAGATAGAAGTACTTTTTAAATGAATTATTTGCTGATTGGCTCCAGCCTAGAACTGAAAGGCCAGAGAAGGCTACTCAAGTTTTTAGTTTAAGAAATGGAATCATTTTTTTTTTTGCCCTATTCACAGAGATCCTTTTCTCTAGATGAATTTCAGAACATTTTGATGATTCATCATATATTGGTTTATCAATTACAATAAGAGAAAGAAGCACCATTAGCCAACAGCTATGAAAGAGAGAAAAAGTCACATCATCCAGTCTCAGGCTTCTAAAGGCCTTATTGAGAAGAATGTGATTATCCAGCTTTGAATTCATCCAGCCCTTGAGGACTTGTCCTCCATCCCTTTTCTGTAGGGCTCTGTGGTGGTGCATTATTTCAAGTTTCTTTGTTGTTCTCTATAGATCTTATGTGAAAGCTATATTTTCTGACAAAGCAATATTTTCTCAAGCTCAGCTGAACCATCAGGAGTAAAGAATCCAAGAAGTTGGCTTGTATTTACTCAACCCCTGCATCCTGAGTATTACATTATTATCTCACAGCCTGATCAGGTAGTTAGTATTATTAACAAAGAGTTAACTGTGAAGCCAGCTGGTGGTGAGAGAAATTTAGTCCCTATCCCAAGATTCACACATTTCATTGAAGAAGAACTTTTGCACCTAGGATACCTGGTAACAAATCTGTGCTTATATAAGCCGCTAAGTTTTAGCATTTTCTCTACATTTAAGCTTGATGGCATTCAGGAGACACTGACTCTGTCAGTGCAATGTTGTGTGCATATATTATTAGGTCCATCCATAATTAAGGGATTCCATAATTAAGACAATACCTGCTTATCTAGATTACTTACTTACATACATTGTTCCTGAACAATGGGAAGCATGGATAAATAATACCTCTTGTGTAAAATGTTTTGTGGACCAATGGTGTTGTCAATCAAAATATTGAGCATCTTGCAAGAAGGAATGCCAAAATGGCAAACACAGTGGGATGGTGATGATGATGATGATGATGATGATGATGATGATGATTATAAGTAGTAGTAGTAATAGTAGTAGTAGTAGTAGTAGTAGTAGTAGTAGTAGTATTTTATGGTAGTGGGGATTAAATCCAGGGCTTTGGACATAGTAGGCAAGCACTTTACCACTGAGCAACATCACCAGCCTTGTTTTGAAATTTTTCTTAAATTACATTTTATTTTAAAACATGGTCTCACTAAGTTGCCCAGGATGGCCTCAAAATTGCAATCCTCCTTCTTTAGCTTCCTGAATAACTGGGATTACAGGCTTGTGCCAATTCACCTAGCTCACAGTGGAATTCTTTACAACATATGTGCCTGGAGTCAGAAGTCACATCTTATGTTCAGGCTAACTAAATTAGTTGAGACTTTGTAGAGTATGGATTTATTAGATGTTGGAGGCACATCATTTGACCTGATGTATACAAACCTTAACACAGAACTTTTTTGCAATAGGGTTCTGTCATTCAGAAGTAACTTGATGAAATTAAGTCAGATTAAAGCCTTGTACCTAAAACACTACACATGTTTTAGTAGAGATAAAATATGCTGTGCTAATGAGGATGCTAACTGGCAGTCAGAAATCTAAGCTGCCGCATTACTAATGATTGACAAGCTGTCATAATTTTTATGGTAGCTGCAGGTCTCTAACTTGGACTATTAAGGGTCTGTCGCTCTCTGCCAATCTCTTCCCTTACTCCACCCACCCCCCCACACACATATTAAATACTGAATCTAGTACTTTCTATGCATGTTTCATCATGTCAGATCTTAAACTTGTTTGGTATTTTTGGGCAAAGCAAAGAGGCTGTGTTAATCAGCTTTGTTTTACTGTGACCAAAATACCTGAAAGAACAACTTAGAGATGGAAAAATATACTTTGGCTGAAGGTTTCTGAGATCTCAGTCCATAGTCAGCCAACTTCATTGCTCTGAGCCTAAGATGAAGCAGAGCATCATGGTGCAAGGGCTTGCTGGAGGAAAGCTACTCAGCCCTTGTTAGCCAGGAAGCAGAAAGAGAGGAAGGAGCCAGAGAGGAAATAAACCCTTCCAGGGCATGCTCCCACTGACCTACTTCCTACAACTAGGGTCTTCTTCCCAGTCATGCATTCACAGTCCTCATGATCCAACCATTGTTGAAAGCCCCACTTCTGAACCTTGTGGTCTTGGGGGTCATGCTTTCAACGTGTGGACTTTTAGGGGATGTTCCAGATCTAAACCATCCCAGAAGCTGTGAGAGCTGTGCCCTCAGGCCCAGCTCTCAAATCTTCTTTGAGGGCTTTCTGCTTCTGAGGGTCAGTAGGTATGAGAGATTTCATAAGGAGCATACTATTAAAACACAAAGATGGTCTTAGCCAACGTCAGGCAAGTTCAGCTCATTCTGTGGCCTGATGAAAAGACCCTCATAGTTTGTTCACTTTGGTAGTGAACTTGACTTACCTCTGACTTTCTGGTTATGGGAATTAGTTTTCTCTTTTCAGTTTTCCTTTTTTAGTACCTAGCACAGTGTTAGATATACAGCAGGTTTCTTCTATATTTTGTTTATAGAAAAGACTTCAAAGTCACATGGAAGAACATATACCCAAGGAATTGATAAAAAGCTGAAAATTCAAGAAGATAAAAATGGTTTTGTTTTAATCCTCAACATGTGCTTATTAAAAAAAAAGTATTGAATTTTGACGTAGATCAAGTTTCATGAAGGAGGAAGAGTGATATACCTGCTTTTGCAAAGCATGCAATCTAGGGCAAAAAGCCTACAGACTAAATATAGAATGGCAGCACTACCACTTTTATTATTGCTTGTGCCTTACATTTACCGAACAATACTTAGACAATAGACCCTCATCTCAGCTATTTCAGTATCAACTCCTTTAATCCATAAAACAAGCCGCATTAATTAGGCACTAGGATCATTCCTATTTATTTTTACAAATAAAGAAACTGAGGCACAGAGAGGTTACATAAATTGCTGAAGATCCCCAACTATAAAAGTTGGGCCTGGCATATGGCTCCAGGCAGGAAAGCCCATATTCACTTGTACTGGAGTCTACTGATTAGATGGTGGGAGAAGCATGGGATTCCAGATGAGCCCCACTGCAACCCCAAGCTGTGAGTTAGAGAAGGCTTCTGAGAGTCAGTAACATCTGTGTCAAGTCATGAGTGACAGATAAGAATTACCCAAATGAAGAAAGTGAAAGAAGAGTGTGTAGGAATGTTCTATTTGGATGTAACTCATACATTGGAATAGTCCTTGTGGTTGGACTGTGTGTGCTTGGGGTGGGATGAGGGCATGAAGCTCCAGACAGATTATGCGTGTCTTTGTGGAGCTGTGTCCCTGAATGTGGATTTTTATCCTGTGGATAATGGTGAGCCAGAAAGGGCTTTAATCACTTGCTATGTTAAAACCTACATTTTTAGGTAAGTTTGGTAGAGGTTAGAGGAAGAGGTCAAGGGAAGACTCTAGGTTGAAAGCTTAACTTAACTGCTTTTGCAGCAGCCCAGAAAAGGGGGAATGCAGCCTCAACCTAAGGTAGGATGAGAAAAGAGCAAATTCCAGAGAGATGAGTGGGAGTAGAATCAGCAGGACTTCATCATCAACTGGATGGACAGGAAAAAGAGAAAGAAGGAGGATTCACATTTAGAATATTTAAAAAATAAAATTTGAATTTCATGGTTTTTGTTCCACATCAACATGTTATTATTCTTACAGTTCATTTTTTTTTCTGTAGAAAAGAAAGGACAAGACAAATGTTAGAAGAATTGGTATACCTATTTTCTATGGATTCTTGGTCCATTTGACTTTCTTTTATACTGATGTGGTTTCTTGAGATCGTGACTTGTGGTGGCATATTCTTCAGTAAACTTTTTATACATGAAGGCTTTTAAGAATAATACTGTTGGTCTCTCTATTTTGCTATGAGAAAAAAGAATTAAATGAAAAAGCAGGATAAAAATAATTATTCTACTCCTCTCTACTATAAAGACCATGCTCCTGAATTATTAAGCCAGAATGTGACTTCTACCTCCTAAATAATCCCAGGCTGATCCTATTCTATGTATACCTTTAAATGCATACTTGGAATTGCATGGATGTGTGAACCCTTATATATGGTTGGTAACAGCAAAGCTATTCTCACTGGTTTGGGGCAATACCTTCTCATAATGAGAAAATTCCAACCTTAGATCTAGTGAAATATGAAGAAAAACTTTCAGTCTTATGAAAGCTGCCTTTTATTTCTAATGTGTGAAACCTGGGCCACAGAAGCTGAGCTTTTTTTAAGGGTTCCTCTCCTTGCTGGTAGATTTTATCAGTGGCTCAAAAGAGCAAATAAATGTCATGTAAATAACCCCATTATCTGATGGCCTTGCCTTTTCTATACAACTCAGGTTTTCAAATGACAAAAATGCTTGACTTACTTAAAAGTCTGTAATAATTGTTTTGATCCATTTCCTTTCTTCCCTTTTAAAATTTGTAATATTCGTTGATTTAAGTGTAAGGAAGATATAATCATATTTGAGAAGCTTGAAAAAATTTCTCTGATTTGGAACTATTTGAATGCAATGAATATAAGGAAATACTGATTTCTACAACCACACCAACAGTGATAACAGTGATTTATAGTTTCTCTCTCTCTCTCTCTCTCTTGTTGTTGCTGCTGTATTAGAGATCAAAGCCAGGGTTGTTCTACTACTGAACTAACTATACACCCTAGCACTTTTAATTTTAAATTTTGAAACAGGCTCTGTCTGAGTTGTGACGACTGTCCTCAAACTTTCAATTCTTCTGCCTCAGCCTCCCAAGTACATGGGATTACAGGTGGTGTATTATTAAATCAGACCCTGTTCACCTCAAAGCAATAGAATAGAAGAAGTGCTTTCTTTGTCCAGGTAAGATGGTAACCACTTAGCATCTATTATCTCATGACCTTCCAGAGAAGCAGCATGATTTTTTTTTTTTTCTACAGATGAAGAAAGTGAGATGGGGAACTTTATCTAAGTGCACTTGTTCAGTGCTATGCCAGGGAAGGATGGAGGTGAATTTGGATGTGGCTATTTTGATTTCAGAGTTTGTGCTTTTAATCAGTACACTGTAGTTTAGGATGCATGTGAAGGTATTTTCAGGAGAGAACACAGTAGGGAGGTAGGGAAGGTGGTAAAGGAAGGGAAAGGGATCAGAAAAGTTTGGCATGTGTGGGAAAACTGTTGAACAAGCACAGCTACAAATATATAATGGCTCAAATATGGTCCAAGTTTTTTCTTTCTTGTCTAACACAGAGGCTATGGGGGCCTCCTCGTGTTCTCAGATGTTACTGAATCCAGATTGATGAGAACTCTGTCGTCTGTAACATGTAGTTTCCAGGGCTGAGCTCTAGAGACAGGGAGTAAATCCTAGAGGAAAGAGCATGTGTGGGAGGACTTAGGGGCCAAACATGAATTGACACAGGTCACAGCCATGCACATGTAGCAGGCCGGAACTCTGGTGTGGGCTTCAGAAGAGGACAAAGTGTATTTTGCAGAACTGTCAAGAACAATAGGTCACATGTCCCTGTACAGGAGGTTCAAGTCTCTGTGTACATGTTTAGATTTTTTATTCTCCTGTAAGAGAAGGATTCTTGTCTCATATTACAAATAAAAGTGGTTGACTCCAGCCTGGTTCTGGTTCTTTTCTTGACCTTGCTCTTTCTTCTCTTCAGTTATATAGTAAAGTCTGAGAATCCCTGGATCAGCTTCCTGGAAACCAATTTCTCAAACTGATTGGGCTGCATATAGATCACCTTCCTTCTGTGCACGAGAAGGAAGAGATTCACAGTATGTTAACCACACGAGGTTATGACCATGTGTGTAAAACTTCAGCCTTTGTGAAGAGTAAACATATTCGACCTAAAAAGTTCTACATAGCAACAAAACACTGAACAACTGCTCAGCCCTTTTTTTTTTTTGAAAAGCATGAGCAGTTTCCATAGATAAGACAAATAGTCCTGAGTGAAACAAGAGAACTTTGCCATTTGGAATTGTGGACAATGACTTGATGTTCTAAAAAGAATAGCTTCTTTTCTTTCCCTGAGAACCTAAGCCTCAGCCCCTGCAGTTTCCCATCTGCGGTACAGCAAAAGCAGAATAAAGACATGCTATCAAGCCATCTGACCTCCGATTCCAAATTCCCAGCTGTGGACCAGTTACTAGCTTCTCAGCTCTTAACCTTGCACCCTAGTCATAGAAGGGCATCTGCTGATTGGAGTCCTGATAGTTATGTGTCGGGGAGGGTCTCTCTTCTGGTGTGGCCAGAATCCTTGTGAGTCTCATGGTGATAATTGGCTCTGGCATAGCATTCACTAGAAAGGAGGAGGGGGGGTGTAATTATCAAAGCACCCCAAACACTACAACAGATGATGTGGACAGTCCCAGAGGAATGGAGCTGGAAGCTCAGGGGACACAGGGTCACTGTTGTCTTAAAACAGTAGCACTGTTTTATGAAAGTTTTGCTCTCTCAATCATTTTTCTTTGTGTTTGTGATTTCCTTAAAATGAACAGATTGTGGATTTTACCTCGGCTCCAGGAGATGACCCTGTGCAGCCACAGCATGCCTATTGCCTTAGGCAACTCTAGGCTAGTTTTATTCAATTACATCTCACAAGCCACTCTGGGTGGATGTTTCCATCTTGCCTTCTCGGGCAAGCAGTGTTTCATTGCAAGGAATCACCGAATTACAGCTGTGTTCATCAAGCCATAGAGGGTGGGGGCGGGGGAGATGGCTTGTGAATGGCCAAGACACTTATTAGTGACCTACTGTAAACTTAAATGCTCTGTAAATCACGGAAGGGATTTGTTTATGCTGGTGTATTTCATTATAGTCAAAACGAACAAGAGCTGGTATTGATATTCTGTTGGCAGGATTTCCAGGCAGGATTTGATTTATAAGGACAGCAATGCTTATAAGAGTGTACATTGCTCAGACAGGACTTCCTGAAGCTAGTTTTTCAAGTACTTGTACTCACAAGATGTACAAAGCATGGCTTTATTTCTCAAGTTCCTAAATTACATGTTAAGTGAAGCTTCAAACAAAGATTTTATCTTGTTTGTTCACACATTGCAGCTTTTCATGACCCTCTTTACTCATTGCTGGCCACTGTATTCAACCCTCTGCATGCATTTATCTAATTTCAACCTAACAAAGACTCACCAGGTAGATGGCATTACCTCTGCTTTGCAGCTCAAGGGAACGGCATAGAATCTCATAGCTAGCAGATAAGAGATCTGGGGTTCCACTGTTGTCTAATGCAGTAATTGAGTAATCACTGTGTGAACCAGATGGCAGTTGACATGCAAAATGAGTGTAGTCCTTATGTGCCCGGTGCTGGTTACCACAGGATATCTCACTCACACAGTGCCCGGAAAAGCAAGATGGCTGATAACTTTATGAAACTGGGTAAAATTTGGGGTCACTTATTTGGTTCCAGAAGAGGAAAATTAAGTCTTAAATAATTCCCTTGCTAACTTATTCTTTGATCAGTATTCTTGGTAAGTGTATATGGAGTGCTTCCTATGTACAAGGTATTGTGCAGGGTAAAAAATGAATTCATTCATTTCTCCTTGCATCTGAGTATTATTACAGGCGTGGACATGAACTTGAACTAATTATAGTACTAGATGGAAATGTTTCTTGCCTTGCAAAGGTTCATATAAAGTGCCGTGGGATGTAAGGAAAGAGAGAGTTAGAAATTTCCAAGGGGGAAGTGACATTGGAGCCAAACTTCAAAGAATAGATAGGTTGTAGGATGGGGAGATTGGGTGGAGAGGGGAATTCACTTTAGGCAGATAGAACAATAGGGAAAATAGAGAAGAGTGACTATCAAGAAAATCAACTAAAATATGAGATATAAAAGTGTTTCAGAGGTATCATCAATTGATTGTTTAAGAAACTTGCAAGCAGTTCATCATTTTGATCACCTCTTACGAAAATTGGAGTTTTTGAATTCTAAATCAGATATCATTTTAAAAGATCACACATGAGTCAAAACAGCACACTGTACCTCATAAATATGGACAAATATTATGAGTCAATCAAAAAAAATGTTAAATTTGAATTCAACAAGTACATAAAAGTATAAAAAAAAAAATTGGCAGGAAACCTTCACACAAAAGAAACCCGTGGCTAACATTTACATATTTTCCCTTCATATCTCTGCATTTTTTTTGTGCATCCTTTTGAATAGCTGGAAATATGTATTACATTTGAACTTTTCATTTAAAATAATACTACCAGCATCCATCTGGGTTTTGGAAACCTCTTTGAAACCATCCATTTAATGGCCCTGAACTGTTTCATCTTGAGGCCTTGTCTAGTTGACTTTACCTCGCCCTGTGGTGGAAGGGTTTAGTTTGCTGTTGCTGCAAACACACTGCCTGTTGGTCAACTAACCCCTTTTGTACTTGGCAGATGGTGAAGTCAAGGCATTTATAACAAAGCTGAGATGAGGACTGATTTGTTCAGTTTCTGGGAGCCAGAAGGAGCCAAGAAACTTGTGTGCACAAGAAGAGGCTGCCTGCCTAAAAGAGGGGACCATGGGGTTTCTGGGGGTGAAGATTAAGTAGTGACTTAGGTCATGTCCCCTGAGAATTCCATCCTAGTGGGCAGATGACCTTCTGGCCCCTAGGAAGGAGACTCATTGCATTTCAAAGCCTTCTGGTACTCATCCCATTTCCTGGGGAAGTCTGGGTCTTCATGTTGGATTTCCAAGTGGAAGAGAGGAGGCAGGAAGACCTATCAAAGGGCAAAGATTGGCTGCTCTCTGCTTGACCCGAGAGATGGAATAGGCAGGGGAGGTGGGGAGGGGAGGAAGGAAAGGAAGGGAGAAGGAATGGAGGGAGGGGGGAGTCTCTGTCCAGATATCAGTGGGTTTCTCATCCCCTCTTAGTTGGTGCCTGCAACCAGGAAGGGATTCCCTCTAGGAGGAAAGATGATAGGAAAAGTTAAACCTGTACATGAATTTGTAACAATGAAATCTACTATTTGTATAATTATAATATACCAATAAAAATTAAAAGTATATATATTATTAAAAAAGAAAGAAAGAAAAAGTCACGTGTGCTTTGCTTGGATTTTTAGTGTTGCCAAGCATCCATCCCTTCTTGTTATTTGTTCATTGTATTGTGTTCCTGACCTGCTTTTCATGGGTTCCTCTGTCTAGTCTCTGGTCTACTCCTTTCCTTTGTGAAATTTCACTCTTAGAAAAGAAAATTCAATTTCAGGAAAACACAGGTCCTCCCTGAGCATGCTGCTGTGAATTCAGCTGTAAATCTGTCATAAGCCCTAGCAGAAGGTGGTGCTTCAGCAGTGTGGTTGCCTAGGCTGAACATGTGTTCGCAATAACAGCGCCTGAAGGCATGCTTGTATTATGGTTCAGCAAAGGAAGGAGACAGGAAGGAGACTTGTAGCTTAGGGCAAAGAAACATCTGTTCTGTGGGACCCAAAAAAAGTTGTACCACATTTTGCATAATAGATGCTGTTTTGAAAGTTTCTGCAGTATTAATTTCCCATATTAAATCTTGTTTCCGACTTTAAGAACTTCACTCTTTAAAAGAAATGCTGCATTTCATTTTCAAGAGAAAGCAAAATTTCCTAACCGTTAAGTGGCCTCACTCTGGAATGAAGCTGCCCTTGTTTAAATGTTGGTTTCACCATTTAGTAGCTTTGTGACTTTGGACAAGTGACTTAATTGCTTGGGGACTTAGTTTCCCAATCTGCAAAAACAACTCTCTACTTAGCACCTATCACAATGCATCTTTATACCGATTAGATGGGAGAGAACATTTTAGAATACAGTATTGGAAGTCAAGGCTTAAAAATGTTCCTATTAATAATCTGTGAATTAGCAAGTCATATTATGCATGTAAAAAATAAAATTTCAGAACAGTATTTTTCTTGCTATGATCCAAGTCTCTAAGGCAAGGCACATTAGCATACTCAAAATAATTCATTATTTATTGGGTAAAAATGAAAGAATAAAAGCATTTCAGAATAGGAGAGTTTAAAGTTATTCACCTAAACTGTGAAACTAAATGGATATAGAAATACAACTGAATTCTAAAATGTTTTAGGTTTAGCACATAATATTTTATTAATTTCTTCCAAAAGTGTAGGTACCTATACTTAGAACAATAGTCTGTATTTAGTCTGAAATGTGGAGGTGGATTGTTGTGCAAAGTTAAATTGGGACGAGTTGAATTTTAGGTTTCTTGAAAAAATGTCTATGGTTAAATGACCGATGTTTTCCCTTTTTTTTTTTTTTTTTTGTTTGATTGGAGAAAAAACAGCATCGAAGTATTAAGCACAACAAAATGTCAAGACATGTTACATAACTGCAATATTTATCTAGATATCAATTTACTAATAATACCAGACACCCAAGTAAAAACAAAGAGTAAAACATCCAGAAGTGAAAAATCCAGATAAATACTGTGAAAGGCTATTATACATTCCTGCTATAAAATGCTATTATAAAATCCAGATGCCCTCACTCAGAGCCTTAGTCATTCTTGTGCATCACATAATCTCTGCCTTACTCATTCTTCTGAAGGGATTAGAAGTCATAAATAACATCAGTTTGGGAGAAAGCAAGACCTGACATCAAATGGGATCTAGAGTAAAATGTGGACACCCCTCTTTGTTATCACATGTCACGTTGACATTGTTCCCATCTTCAGTCAATTACTCCTTTCTCTAAGATTATCTAGTCATTTATTAAAGTACCTGTCACTGTGCTAGGCACAGGGTTTGGAGAAGCAAGTAGGAGAGATTCAAAGACAAACACAATATAAATCTTTGTCAAGTTGCTCACAGTAAAGTTGAACATTTTTGTGTTCATAATAATTAGTATCATCCAAAGACATGATGTTAACAGTTTTATGTACTTGCTTGAAAAAAAATCATAGATAGCTGACTTTAATTTTATTATATTTCCATACTCCCACCCGGGATTGGTTAGCTCCCCATTTTCTTTTCTTCCCCTGAATTTCCTTTCTTCTTCCTTGAATTTCATTAATATTGTTTAATAATATCATTCTTAGAATGTGGTCAAAATACCTGCTTACCCACCATGCAGAGAACTCTCATCCTATTCTTTCTTCACGGGTCACATCAGTTAGCTTTTGCAGTATAGCAAACCACCACCATGATTTTGTATATATTTTTTAAAATCACATTTTACTCCTCACATTCTGTGTATTGAATGAGTGATTTTCCTGGGTTGAGATGGCTCAGCAAGGGCTGGATGATCTAGGTTGGCCTCACTCACATAGCTGGGGCCTCATGCAGGATGGCTGGGTTGATTGAGGCTTATCATGTGGTCTGATATCTTCTAATAGGTTCTCCCAGAGCTTTTCAATATGGTAGTAATCTCCGTGTTCCAAGTAGAAGCAAACAAGAAAAGCTCCAATGTTTGAGTTGCTTTTCATGCCTCAGATCATCATGAAAGCCATGTGTCTAAACCCTAAATCTATGGGGAAGTAGTTTCCATATCTGTTGGTGATGAGAGAAGCTGAAGAGTCACATTGCAAAGGAGCATGACTCAACCATGGGAAGACCTTTGTGGCTGTTTTGGCGATGGTCTGCTGTGCCTGGAGAAAGGGCAATAAGTGTTTCATCCTAGAAGGAAAACACATCATCCATTGACTAGTACAAGTCACATAGTACCCGTGGTAGCATAGGATGGCAAGTGAAGCCTTGTCTGCAATTAGGTGTTGAATTTGTCTCAAATGACAAAGCAATACACTTATTTCCCCTTAACAAAACTCATTCAAGTCTTTGGGAGTTAGCTATATTCAGACACCATGAATTTCCATCTTGAATCCATATATGATTGGACATTGGTCTTTCCATAGGTGTGGATTTGGGGAAGATAGAGGATTGTATGAAGAGGTTTAAATTGTCAGAAGCAGCATGATGTTTTGCCTCCTACCCCTGATTACATACAGCCCTCCTACTCTCAAAGATGTTGCATTCCACTTAAAAAGTATATTTATACTTTAAGGACAAGTTCGATGATTTTCTCCAGGAGGCTTCCTTGCCCTTATTTCCCTTGTGTAAAGGTCATCTCCACATTCCTGTAAAACTATTAGATTGCTGGTGTTGGATTACATGCGACCTCTTCTGCTTTACTGGATTTTAGTTCCTAGGGGAATGTTTTAGTTAGCTTTTAGGTGGTATGACCCCAAAATACCCAACAAGAATAACATAGAGAAGTAAAAGTTTATTTGGACCTCACAGTTTCAGAGGTCTCAGTGCCTAGATGACCAACTCCATTGCTCTAGGCCGGAGGTGAGGTAGCATATGATGGAAGGGAAGTGTGGTGGGATGTTGCTTCTCTCATGGCAACAAGGAAGCAGAGAGAGGGGGAAAGAGGCCACAGGGAAATGCACCCTTCCAGGGTACGCCCTCAATGACCTACCTCCTCTAGCCACAGCCCACCTGCCTGAAGTTACCATCCAGTCAGTCCATTCAAACTAGGATGGACAGATTAGTCCTCAGCTCTCCTAATCCAATAAAGTCACTTTGGAATATTCCTGCATTAATAGGAGCTTTGGGGGGACATCTCATATCCAGACCATAACGGGGGAGGCACAGTAAAGTCATTTATAAACAATCCCTTGACAAAGAAGAAAGTGGCTATATTTAGCCCTAATGTCCTAGGTTTGTCCTTTGTATTGTGTCCTTTAGCATACTATTTGATTGTGTTCTTTCCCTGGGATACCCATACTTTGGGCTACCATGGAGTATGGATTGTTCTGTTAATTCTTTCATTGTAGAAAGGTCCAGAAGCAGGAGGCATTCATTCAATCCAACAAGTGTATATTAAGCACCAACCATGTATCACGCAAGTTTATGTAACAAAGACATAGTGGAAAACAAAATATACCCATCTGCTATTCTGGTGGAGGGTCTAGAAAACAAACATAAAATATATTTAAAAAAACTTGATGTCAGATGATGCTTTGTGTTAAATACAAAAATAGAGCAAGGGAGGATAAGAGAGAGAATGATGGTGGTGGGTTGTTGTTTTGTAATGTGGTTTCAAGAAGGGCCTCACATAGAGACATTTAAACCATGATCTGAAATCAGTGAGTGAGCCATGTAGATATGTAGCAGGGAAACAATCTAAACTTTGAGAATGCTAAGTAAAGAGGCCCTGAGGCAGAATTATGAATGGCCTGTTTGGGGTACAGGAGAAAGTCCACATGGGTAGAGTGGGGCAGGAATAGGAAAGGGATAGGAGATGAAGGGACATAGAGCTAGATGATGTGAGACCTTGTAGTCCAGTGCATGGACTTGCTTGTATCCCAAGGGAAACAGAGAGTCACATAAGTTAAAGGACAAAACAGTACAAAAAATTATATGGATTTGGGGAGAGAGGGAGGAGAGGAGAAATATGTATTATCCTTTGATCATCTTTCTCTCTTTCCTCCAACACTGGATGGGTTTCCCACCTTCTTCCCTGCTTACTCCCAGGACTGACTCTGTGTTAGAAAATCATCAATAGCTATGAAAATATATACAATGGTATTCTGATATGTATAGAAATGCCTTTTTGCACAGGAAATAGAAAACTGGATCAACACAAATAGCTCTTGTTGTCTTGCCATTTCATCAGATATCATCTTTTTAAAAAATCTGTCCCCAATTTATGTATTGCATTTATCATAACTTAAGTTCTTAGAAAAAGATTAGTTTTTAGATCAGGGCTAGGTAGCTTTGTTTAAATTGTTTTGGTAAAAACCGATCCAATTATATGTTATAAATAAAAAGGAATAAGCAGTTATTTAAATTACAATGGCCTAAATACCTAAATATATGGGGCAATGAACAGAGGAAAGTATTGACTCTCAGTAGGAGAGAAACCTACAGAAAGATGTTTTCTTGTTCTCCAATTCATTTCCCATGAAAAAAGACATCAAGAACAAGAAGCTTTCTGGGTAACTTGGTAGGAATTATTTATTATTTTCCTACAAAGCTATTTAACTATTTTTACTTTTTATCATATTGGTAGGAATGATTTTTAAAAATGATTACAAAAATAATTTGTCAAAATAAATATAAGCAACTTAGAAATTTTTAGTGTTTTTAAAAATTATGTTATAATGAGTTCATTATGGTATTATTTGAACTAGACCAAAGCAGACTATTTATGAAGGCATTTGTTTATTTTGAAGATAATTTGGTGATAGCTGCCTTACTCATTTCATGTGACTAATATTGGGGGATGGTGTGCATTGTTGAATCAAAGGAAAAATTCAGTTGTTAATTTTGAGAGCTCCAGCCATCAATAAATAAAGGGGGGTGGAACTGATTCTCATCTTACTTGGCGTAGTATATTTCTCCTTACTATAGTTTATAGGCAATCTGGAAACTCATTAAGGGTGTCTTTTTTTGTAATAAATTGATACATTTGGGTACATGCTTGTTTATTTTTTACCTTAGAAAAAAATCATTGGTGCATTGTAATTATACATACTAGGGGAAATTCATTGACATGCTTATAGTCCTGATTTCTGAGGTTCCTCTTTGTCAGTAAAATAGTTAAATACAGTAAAGTAGCTATTAAAATAAATACAGAAGACATTTATCTCCTCATGCAACCCACTAAGCAGTTCTGATCAAAAGCTTACAAATACTATAATCAACAAATGGATTTAGTTTTGGATCCTGGAAGAGCTTTATTCCATCCATTTCAAAGACCAGGAAGCTGTAGACTCCCTGGAGCTAATGAGTGAGCAGATGAGTTCTCTGATGGCCTCACCAAGGCCAAACCCAAGCCCAGACCTTACTTGCAAAGATTAGAATGCTCTGCAGCTGCTAAAATAGCACCACCTCTATTGTGAAACAAAAAAAAATTTCATAAGTGTGTAGAGACCTATATTATTCTGTGAACATTACTAGGTCCATCATGTCTTCTACTTTGAGAAGCTTCTTCAGAGCGACATATAAATGTGTCTGTTTTCAGATAGGGAAACTCCTTGAATATTATTTGTGGGATTCTCTTTGGGTTTCACTATAATTGGTTGAATCAGATCTTGAGAGTAGTTCTTCCCACTTTGAGTGCACATTGGCCACTAAGCCACATCCATATGCTTCATGGAATTTTAAGATTTCTTGTGTAATTGTGTGCGTTGATGCATTTTTGAAATTAGCCTGGGGTTTAGGGTTTGTTTTTCAACTTATATGTGATTGTTTTGGTTATACATGCTTATAGTTGTGTATTTTACCAATAATCAATAGGCTTAAAATATAATTGGCACATTTGGGGTCTGGCTTCACTCAGAAGTCTTTACACCTTCTTCATAAAAATTTTGTGGAAAAAAGTGAGTCCTTATTTAGCATATCAGGAAATTGTTAGGGGTATGGTTAAGGATTTAAGTCTGGAAGGCGCCAATTAGGAAATGCCTTTGGCTTTTGGGTTTGCATCCTTAATATCCATTTCTTCAGACCTTAAGCCTTTGTGTTTTGTTGTCTAAGAATAATTGAGGATCAGATTTTTATTCAGTGAGCCCCAAAGAGGAAACACCAGTTCTGTGGCCAGTCACTTAAGCTTTGAGACATGACTTACTACTTTGCAGAGAATTAAGTATGCATTTCAAGGTACGACATACAACTATTTTAAAGCATAACAAAACACAAAGACTTTGTCATGAGTGATGCTTTCAGGGACAGGATTCCAGTGAACAGTTAAAATCTGTAAAGAATTAAATAGGGAAAGAGGGCCTGAGGTGGAGCCGGAATGAATTTTCAAGAACATCTCTGTATAGACTTTCCATCCTCTAGAACTGTGCGTCATCTAACCAGGAAGGCTCCCAGACATCTTCCTCGACGCCTGGCTATGGGCCAAGCAATTTCTTCGGTTCCTAGTCAAAGAATGACCTCTGTGTTGAGTGGGGCACGGCTGGGATGATGAGGTTGTGGATGCTCAACACTGTGAAGCTCTGAAACTTCAGGTAGTGCCTTTTTTTCACTAGAAACCTTCATAATTTTCCAGTATATTTGTTGACAATGAATATTTTATTTTGAAAAAATCCATGGTGGTCATTTTACACTTTGCCAAAAACGCTTCTGCTATCTGATTATAGCAGATCAACTTTACATCTTTCCTGAAATATAGGACTTACATAACTTGAGGATAGTAGACTCAGTAAGCTCAAGGACCTACACACCAGTCATTTTTCTATTAGCACTTGAATTAGAATTTATCTTAAGAGAACTGGGGATGCACCTCAGTGGTAGAGCACTTACTTGGCATGCATGAGGTTCTGGGTTCAATCCCTGGTACTGCCACATAAGAAAAAAGAAAAGAATTTATCTCAAGAATATTAGTTTACTTTAATACACGCAAAGTCCTTAACCATGGTTCTGTCTGATTCCTTTGTGAAATGAAAGTGCCAATACAGAATGGACTGTTTTGATAAGCTGCCTCACAATTTTAGGGTATATTTAAAATTCATCTCTAAGAACTCATATGCAATGATGCTGTTTTCCTGGTTTTATTTTTATGAGCCACAGTATTATCTCCCACTGCTTATCTGATTTGAAAATGGTTGTAATATTTGGAGAAAGTTAATATTGAGTCATGCCAAAACCTTAATAAACTTAGTCCTGAACTAATATCTCAGCCTCGTGGGGGGAATTTCTGTATGCTAAGATAAATTTTAATATTATAGAAATGCAATAGTGACCTTTCCATAAAACCTTAATAAAATTACTTTGTGATATAAACTGCTGAAGAGATGGGAGCTTCTTGAACGAGAGTATGGGTGATTTATCTGCATTTCATGGTTTATCTTATATCTCATTTCTTCAGATCTCTTGTGTTTTTCTTTCCCTTAAGCCAAACAACAGTAATTTCCATATTTTTAAGGGAGAGAACAGGCAGAATTTTCGAAGACGTATTTTCCCTTTACACCAGTTCATTTAACTGCTGCTGGTATGGCTGCTGTCTTGGTAATTCTAACAGCCTCCGTATCATTGAAAAGAAGTTAACAAGATAGAAAATTTCACAGTGAGTTTCAGGTATTTAATTTGAAAACACCATTTTGCATTGGAGTGAAAGGGACACAGAGCAGCCGTGCAACAGCAAAGCTGTGGATAATGGTTTAAGACGAGTAGACTCAGGATGTAGTACCCAGGGTAGAAAATAGGATGATGGCCGTTTGGCAGACAAAGTGCAACTTCCCAAAATTAAAATGTTGGCTCATATCCTGAAGTCCAAACTCTTTGTTTCCCAGACACTGGCATCCAAAAATGACCCAAATCTGAATCTCCCAGCTTTGACTTCATAATATTTTTTTGTCCATTCTAGTTAAAGCTGTGGAAAAAAGGGTGAAAAAAAATAGTCGTAGGAAGTGTAGTCAGTGTGAATCATGGTTTTCTCAACTGCCTTTTGATCTCCTTGATGGCTTGACTTTCCAGAGCCTGCTTCAAATTCACAGGTCAAAAAGAGAATGGCTGTTTTAGGAGTAGAATTGGAAAGGCATTCCCCCAACAGTCAATCATTGTGAATCTAACAATTTACCACTTGAACTGAAATCAATATTCTTACACAGAATAAACATCAAAGTACATTATTCTGCATCTTTACAGTGAGGGGATTTTTATTTCATTTCATTTTATTTTTATTTTTTATTTTTAGTTTTTTTGTAATAATGGGGATTGAGCCCAGGGGCAGTTTACCACTGAGCAACATCCCAGTCCTTTTAAATTCTGAGACAGGGTCTCTCCAAATTGGCCTGGAACTTGCGATCTTGCATTGAGGGAATGTTTTGACTTTGATTCCATGGAATTTGGAAAGAGGCTGACATGTGCTAATCCAGCTTTATATTTTGAAACGACATTAGAGGGGCATTTAATTCCATCTCTCACTCAGCACAAAAATCCCTTGATACCTCCAAGATTACTTCCTCTTCCATGTGGATTATTTTCAAATACATGAAGTCATCTCTTGCCCTAACCTATGATCCAGATGGGGATGGGATAGGTTTTGGACAAGCAGTTCAAGGAAATGGTTCTTTCTCAACTTCACCAGTGGATCTATGGGACTCTGCCTAACAGGCCTAAGGTTTCTTGGCCACTGTTCTCACCCCCTGGCAGGGAGAGCATACATTGGCTTAGAAATCCATGGAATCTTCTTTTATCAATGGTTGTTTAAATGATGTAATTTTTATATTTTTTAACAGGCTTCTTTTGTGTTGGTATGTTTATGAAAGAGTGTGGCACAGAAATACTCTAAACAATAGTAGGATATAAATTTGCTAAGGTTATTATGTCCCTGATCCATGCACCCACATGACTGCATTAAGGTTTAAACAACTACCTCTTCACCATGAGCTCATTAAGGTTGGAATTCACCAAAATTTAGATGTTTGTCACATTAAAAAGGAGCATTTCCTTTTTCTTTTAATTGCTTTAACAGCAACAACAAAACAAAACAAACAAACAAAAAAAACCTCTCTGTGTTAATCCTCTGTTACTATAACAATTACCCAAGCTAGTAAATTTATAAAGAGAAAAGTGTATTTTGGTGCTCACAGTTTTGGAGGTTTCAATCCATTATCCACTGGCCCATTGCTTTGAGCCTGTAGTGACACAGACATCATGGTGGAAATGTGTGATGGAACAAAACTGCTCACCTCATGGCCAGAAGTGAAAAAGAGAAAAAGAAGGGGACTGAGGTCCTCATATCCCCTTCAAGGACACATCCCCAAGGACCTGAAGACCTCCCATGAGGCCCCACCTCTTAAAGGTTCCATAACCCCAATAGCACATGGGCAGGAAACCAAGCCTTCAACACACTAGGTTTTGGGGGATGTTCAAGAGAGATCCAGACTATTGCAACCATCATGAAGATCTTAGTGTCACTCAGTTGATGGATTTTTAAAATTTGATCCATTCTTGCAAGTATTGCTTTTGTAGCAGTGAGCTCAGCTTAGGGCATATGTGGACATCTGAAGTCCTAGAAAGAGCATCAATAGAGGCTGCTGAAAATAAGGGAAGTTCTGGAAAGGAGATGAGGCTAGTATAATACCACAGGATTGCCATGGAAGGGAGAACATAAGAGCAAAAAAATACAAATAAAGTCTAAAGTCAGTAGGTAGAAGAGTAGCCCAGAGTGGAAGAGGATTCATAGCTGAAGGTGAGAGTTAAGTTCTAGAGAGGGTAAGAAAGGTGAAACTCATGATATGGATAGAGTTTGGAGACCAGATACTCACAAAAGAATTTTACTAGCATATTTGATGTAGATTCCATATTTTAGGCCATTTATAGAAATTTAGTAGCTAAGAAATGGTGATAACAAGCATTTTTTTTCTTTTTAAAAGAAATTTGGCCACAGGAAGGTATAATATAGGTGGCAAAAATAGCAGCATTTCATCCTAAGTCTCCTCTTTAAAACTTTAGGACATAGTAATTAATTTGATGCCATTGGAAGTTTTGTCCACAAATTCTGATTTGGGTTTTTCATGTAATGGCCAGAGTTAAATACTACTTTGTTTCCCATTTTACCTCAGGGGTTGTTTTAAAATAGGGCAAAATAAAAATAAAAATAGGTTTAATGGTTTAATTATACTTGCAATTTTATCAGTATTAAACATAGGTAGTTACATTAATTTGATCACTACAGATAGTTCCCAAATAGCATATTAAGACAATTAATTTAATGGAGCAAGTGGCTGGATCTTAATTTTTTTCTTCTTTTTTCTCTTTTCTTTATTTTCTCTCTCTCTCTTCCTCTCCCTCCCTCCTTCCTCTTTTTTATGTAGTTTCAGGGATCAAACCCAGGTCCTCACATATAATAAGCAAGCTCTCTACCACTGAGCTATGTCCCCCAGCCCTGGAGATACATACACACACACAAACACATAATTATTTTTAACAAAAACAATTTTCCTTTATTAGATTTAGAACACTCTGAAAATAAAGCAAAGACTTTTAAACAGTGATTTTTTTTTTAATGTGAACCAATATTTTAAAAGGGCATTAAAGGAAAATGAATTCACTTTTCTTTTGGATAATATAAAGTATTTTCTGTTTGTGGAGCTGAGGATAATGTCTGTCTTCAGGTAATTTTGAGGAACGAAACTGGAAGTCGAGAATCATATGGACTTTTCCTTTACTGAGGCAAATCTTAGTTTTGGCTTAATTTCCTCTGATTAAAGTAATTTAAATACAGATCCAGAAAAAGAAGATTTTTTTTCTCATTTTGGCTGCAAGCTTTATGTTTAGGATGTTTTATGAATTTAGGGAACTTTGGTCGTGTCAGTGAAGGTATGGATTCACGTCCTCAGGTTTAAGTTCTTGTTCTCGAAGATTTGAGGGACTCTAAGCTTTACCACATTTTGCTAGTTGGGTGAGAATTTCTAACTTTAAGAGAATATGTAAAAATGACTTGGTGAAATTTTCCATTGCATTGATGTTGGATGCCCTTATAGAAAGAGCTTTGGGAAGGCAGTGGGTCAATGCCGCCTGCATGAGCATTTAGAACTGGTGCTCATTCCTCCTAACTGCAAGACAGCCTGGTTCTCTTGCCCAATAATAATGTCATCCTCCTGGTCTTCAGGTCAGCCTGTTGACATCTTTCTAGAGTCTTTGAAACTTGCCTGCAGTCTTGTAGCATTTTGGAATCTGCCAGGTCAATCTTTTTCCCTGAAGAAACAAAATAATTGATTGCACACTCAAGGACCTAAGCAATTTTCAGTAACATTGCTTATTAATACTGACACTTGGTGGGAGAGGGCAAGAACTTGTCTAACAAGGGTCAGGGAATTTAGTTAAAGAAGCTGAGTTTTTGCTCTCCATTTCCCAACCTGGCTTGAATTAGAAGTTAGAGACATTTGCTAAAATAATATACAATGTGAACTCTTGGGAATATCTTCACTTCCAGCTCTTTGACCTCTGGTATCCTTCCCATTGTCTCTAGACTTTGTTAGAGTGAGGAATGTTATTCAGTTTCTGTATAAGCCATGGAAGCAAACACACTTTAAAATAATCCAGGGAAAGCACACATTTTATGAAAGGGACGATTATGTAAAGGCTGTTGACCTTACAAGGATTTTGCAAGTGTTTGACAGCCTGGAAGTGTGCTTTGATACTGAGGAGTTGTTCTAGAAGTGCCACCATGTCATTACTCTGTTAGTTGCTTGTCAATAGGCAATAGAAGTGCATTATTTTCTGTTTTATTTGAACCCATCTGAATGTGGCTTTCATTTTAGTAAATAAAATATGTTTCAGGAAGTACATGCATGGTTTTAAATAACATCTACATTTATAGATGATAACCTATTAACATTACCATTATGGCCCAAATCATGTTTAATCAAATGAATAGAGCTTGGAGGAATCAGAGAAAAATGAATGGGTCATCCTTTGTATTTCACTGACTCGGAAGCAGAGGCTCAGGAAGGTTAAGGGGCTTCCTCAAAGTTACACAATTAGCTGGGACAGGGCTGGGACTAGAATCCAAGTCATCTATCTCAGATTGGCCCTCTGTCTCCATTCCAGAAGACTGAACAGGTCAGATTAATTTAATATTAATGGTGGACACAATGTAATGTATAATTAAGGTCAGGCCCATTTTTTTAAGGTATAGCTAAATTATGTATAGAACTGTAAAATTTATATCTGTCTAATTCACTTTTCTAACGCAGATTAGAAGATTTATCTGGAGTTGTGTGAACATGGGTCCTGGTGTCTAAAGTGAAGGGAATGGACTCAGTTTCCATCTCTGCTGATCTATCAAGCAAAGCCAAAGACAGGCCTGATACTACCCCTAACTTTTAAGTACACTCTACTACAGTGATGGAGCCATTCCCTTTAGCCTTCTTGAGGATTTTTTGTGAACTGTTTGTCTGAACCTAGAAACAAAATTAATATAAGGCTGGTTAACAAGAGAAAAATCATAGTGTTTTCTTCTTTGCTTTCTTTCTCACTCTCACCCTGGTGCTGAGGATTGAAGCCAGGGGTGCTCTACACCAAGCTACATCTCCAGCTCTTTTTATTTTATTTTTTTTTTAATTTTGAGATAATCTCACTAAATTACCCAGGCTGGACTTTAACTGTGATCCTCCTGTCTCAACCTCCTTTGTTGCAGGGATTGCAGGTGTACACCATTGTGTCTGGCAAGTTTTAATAATTTTTCCATCTTCACAGAAATTTCCATAAGAGAGTGAAATTGGAAAGAAATGACCTACTTTTTAAACAAAGGGCAATAAACTTTTGAAGAAATGATGAGACAAATAGATCTCTGAACTAGAATAGTAAATTGTATGGATGTCACTAATAGACACCAGGAAGGGTATAAAAGAGAGTGTGAGATAAGGGTTACTCCAATGTGTTTATTTATTCAGGCTCACTACAGCCCCCAGTTGCCTATCTCTGGTGATCCGGGCTATTTTCCAGTCTTGTTATGAAGAGGAACCCCTTCCTAAAAGAATCTTCATGGTTTTTTGCATGTCAGAAAAGACAGGCCAAATAGCTCTTTCCAAAGTTCTAGATCCTTTAGTGATTTTGGCTTAAAATAATTCATTCTATTTTGAGATGGCACATCCTTAACTCTTACTTACATAAACCAAGTTGCACAATTTCCCACCAAACCTGAGCCAGGTGTGGTAATGCATGCCTGTAACCCCAGTGACTTTAGGCTGAGTTCAAGTCCAGCTTCAGCAACTTAGTGAGGTCCTAAGCAACTTAGCAAGACACTATCTCAAAATAAAAAATAAAAGTGGCTGGGGATGTGGCTCAGTGGTGACTATTAAAGTGTCCCTGTATTCAATCCCCAGTACCAAAGAGGGAGAGGGAGAGGAAGAGGGAGAGGGAGAGGGAGAGGGAGAGGGAGAGGGAGAGAAAAGAAGGGAAGAGGGGGGAAGAAAAGGGAAGGGAAAGGAAGGAGAGAGGGGAGGGGAAGGAAGGTCAGATCTGGAGTGAGGAAAATTAAAAAGATAACACTTTTTCCATGAAGTAACTGGTGAATTAAAGGATTTTGCATTCTTTCCTTTCACACTGATTGAATTTTTATGCATTAAAAAAAAAGAGAGAGGAATATGTCAAAAGGGGTGGTACATGCCTGTAATCCCAGTGACTCAGGAGTCTGAGGCAGGAGAATTACAAGTTTGAGGCTAGCCTTAATAACTTAGCAAGACCCTGTCACAAAATAAAAAATAAACAGGGCTGGGGATGTAGCTCAGTGGTTAAGCACCCCGGGGTTCAATCCCTGGTAACAAAAATAAAAATAAAACAGGAAAAAAGTTTTGGGATTTTTTTTTTAAAAAAGAATTTGCATAGATTAAATAAAGAAATCATTCTCCCCCAACCTTAAATTCTGTATACTTTTTTCTCACCTCCTCTATTATCTGAGTTCCATCTTCATCCCGTGTTTAAACTTTTGAGGACTTCAGTAGAAACATGTTGAAAAGAGAGAACTATCTTTGTGTGAGGTTAGATTTCTTCGACCAAAAGTTATCTTCAGGCTATGGAGTAGTAGTACTCTGATATATATGAACATACAAAGGCTGTTGGTTTCTGATACCTTCTAATTCAAAAACCCAAGGAGAGATATTTTATTTTCTCCATATATGGTCTGGACTCCGTTCCATTATGCATGTCTTGTACTTTAATCCTCATCTTATGACTCCTGTATAATAATAGCAATGACCTATTTATAAAATAGCTTGGAGAATGTTTAACTACAGGAATCTTGATTAAATTTAATAGCTCATTGTGTGTGTATGTTTATTTCAGTAAGAAAATTGTTATTAAAATAAAGGATCCTTTGAGTCCTTGAATTTGTGCCTGCTCCTGTCTAAGCGCTTTCCTTATTTTTGTGAAGTCATGTCTTGCAGTCCTCAGACTGACTCCACATCACGCCTGAGGCAACCTTCAGAAAGATTATCCAAGCAAAGAAAAAATAAAAATCTTTCCTTTGAAATAGTCTGTTAATTAAGGCAAAATTGGGCCTCTAAAGAGAGATTTCTCTCTTGACATGTAGGATGTGTGGTGGTGATGTTTTGCCTAATAATTTTGGCAGAGCCAGTCCAAGGGCAAATGAAGGGCAAAGTAAAATATGGAGGTCTGGGCCCAAGAGAAAGAAGAGAAACTTAACAGCAGGCTAGGGGTCACCTTTTAAAAGTCAGTCTCTAGAGATGTCAACTACGTACCCCATAAGGACTTGTGCAGGGTACAGCCCCACCCTGAAGAACTCAGATGCCAATCTGAGCAGTTCCCACTGGCAGTCAGAGTCACGGACTGAGTTATGAGGCATAGAGGGGTGGGAATGGGAGGTGCAGCTTAGAAGTGGTTCATAGGCCCAATCAGACTGCAGAGCCAAGTAAAGAATGGAAACTCACTCTGCAGACTGGGTTCCAGCCAAACCGCTGGGTTTTCTCTTTTGGAAACAGGACTGGGAATAGCGTTTGAGATTCTGGAGGGGAGAGCAAGTGCCCGCAAAAACGGTGCTGAAATGTGCATTTGGATAACACGAGGAGCATTTGTTCTGCTGTGCCTCACTTTGTTTTGGGGGTTGGTTGGGAACTCCTCCCAAATGAAATATTCTCTCATTTATCCTTTCATTCATTTAGTGCTTAAGGACCACCCACTACTAGGACACTAATAGCGAATGAGATTCTGTTCTCTACAGAGTTCACTGTTCAGTGGAGATAGGGATCAACAAATATCTGTTTACAATGCAGGGAGAGATCTACAGAGGGAAGTTCAGGGTTTCTACGTAAAAATACAGAAGTGGTACCTAACTCAGTGTCTCTAAATGGATAACTAGTAAATAACCAAGTAAGGAAAGAGATTGTGGAATGAGGGACGAGGAATGTATAAATGGCTCAGTATTTGGGTCAATGAATTTGTCTGGAAAGTCCAGAGAGAAGCACGGGGAGAAGTGGCGATGGATGACACTGCTTTTCCAAGTGGCCAGGACATGATTCTCCTAGAACTCTTTGATTTCAACATATTCTTTCTTTTCTTCTTTGCTAATTGCAGCTCCTTAAACTTGAGGGAGTTTTGCAGGTTGAATCTTCACTTGGTGTTTTCCCTGATGTTTGCAGTATGTGCATCTTACTTTGAGAATCACTAATTTAAGGCAAGCCTGTGAGGCCTAATTCTCTGTTTTTCTCCTAGGCTCCTGTTGTGCATTTTCACCTTGATCATACAGAACCTTCCACCTATAGCTTGAACCATGTTCTAGTGAACAAGAAACTAAAGCTGAGGGAGAGGTTAACCCACACCTCCATTCTTGTGGTTCCCATTATCATGTACTCCGGCTTTCCAAGAACAAAGGCTTCTCTGGCCAGGAGCCCTGGGTTAAGAACACCTTGAAACAAGAGCCCAAAGAGACTTCCATTTGTGTTCTCTCTCTAAAACTGTAGCTAATCTTTGCATGTTGCTTTTAGTTTTCTGTTTCTCCCAGAGCTGGTCAGAACACCCCTACCAACCACAAACCTTTGATGAGTAAGGAAAGATATTACTGTTTATTCCTTGCAATATGTTTCTAGGTATTCACTATATTCAATTTAAGCTGGTTCTCTAAGTACCCCAGATATTGAAGCATGTTTTAGACACGGTTTGCAAAATCCTGGTAAAATGAAGCCTGTGGTATCACCATAAATATCACCTAATAAATTTACATAAGTGATTTTTATAAATATTTTTATTCCTATATTTTTATTTTTTTTTTAATTTTTTTTTAAAGAGAGAGAGAGAACTTTTTAATATTTATTCTTTAGTTTTCGGCGGACACAACATCTTTGTTTGTATGTGGTCTGAGGATCGAACCCGGGCCGCACACGTGCCAGGCCAGCATGCTACCGCTTGAGCCACATCCCCAGCCCCTATTCCTATGTTTTTTAAAATTGTTATATTTAGCCAAGCGCAGTGGTTGATGTCTATAATCCCAGGGACTTGGGAGGTTGAAGCAGGAAGATTTCAAGTTGGAGGCCAGCTTGAGCAATTTAGCATGTCTCAAAATATAAAATAAAAAGGGTCGGGATGGAGCTCTGTGATAGAGCACACCTGGGTTCAATCCCTAGTATTACACACACAAAATTAATTATTACATTTAGAGAAAGTTACACTTACCTTGCATCATGATTAGCACTGAAATGGGGAGACCAGCAGTGGATGTGTTTACTTTCTGCCTTCATGTGATTTATATTTTCATAATAAACTCCAGGAAATTATTTTGAATCAGGTGGGGATTTCTAATAGATTAATTATGGCTAAAGCTATTGATTTCTTATAATCTAGAATTGATGAAAAAATGCAAGGGAAGGTGGTTCCTAGCCACTCAAGAAGCTGAGGGAGGAGGCTGGCAAGTTTGAGGCCAGTCTCCACAATGTAACAAGACTCTGTCTAAAATTAAATAGAGGTGGGCACAGCGGTGCACTCCTGTAATCTCAGCAATTTAGGATCACAGTTCTAGGCCAGCCTGAACAGCTTAGTGAGACTATGTCTCAAAAAGAAAAAAAAAAAAGTGCTGAGAATGCACCTCAGTGGTAAAGGGCCCCTGGGTTCAATTCCCAGTATAAAACACACACACACACACACAACTTCAGACTTATTGAGAAACTAATTCTAGCACCACCATAATCAGTCTTACTTCCAAATATAATAATAGCAGAGGTCTTGGAGTTAACAAATAATTTTAATCAGAGTTACCAGGAAACTCTATACTAAGTAGTGAATAAGAATCAGTCACAACTGGTATGTATGTACACTCAGGTTTTAAATTCTGAAAGGATAAGAACATTTTATAGCTTTATTAGTCTCTTCCTACCCTTTTCTCTTGCTTGGAACTCTGGTGGACAACATAGATATTGTTTAAAAACTGATATTTATGAACAGGAGTTTTTTGTTGTTGTGTTTTTGGGTTGTTTTTTTTTTTCAATATCATGCTGCTTTTACTTTAGAAAACATTTTTCCCCCTGAAAAAGAAACACTGTAATTTTCTATATTTTAGAATATAAAAAAGTATTAAAATAAAAATCATCTAAAATTCCATTGTCAAAAGTGATACTGTTTGTATTTTGTTAGCCTTTCTCTTCTGTAAGAAAAAAAAAAAGTGTTGCTAAATGGTTGCTTATATAAACTATACACACACACACACACACACACACACATATAAAACAAGTAACCATTTGGATCATACTTGCTTTTGTATTTGCTTAACACATATTGAGAGTAGTTTTATTTGCTTGAGAAAAGCTGTGAATATTTTTAGAAACTCCTCTAAATTTGCTGTTGTTAAGCAAATAACTATTCCTTTATATCATTATTTTCAGTAAGCATAAGAATACTTAGATGGCAAAGTGTATTTAACTGATTGCTTATTTATGCTTATGTAAGGCCCATATTTTACTACCATAAAAAGCACAACAGTATCATTGTTCATAGATTTTGTGGGCATTTACTTAAGCTAAATCCTGCTGGTACAATTACTAAGTCAGGATATGGGCTTTTCAAGGCTATATAAATGAATTGCAGAATTCTTTTTCACCAGAGTAGACTAGAGTGCTCTCCTTCCCCAACTCCCAGCAGCATTACCTACAATCATTTTCTGTGCTCCCTATTTGCTTTTTGAAAAGCTTATTGAATGACTTGAAGAAAATGGAGGCATTTTTAGGAAATAGGGAAAATGATCATTAATGGTGCAATATATCAGTGTCAAATAAGATTTTTACTTGAGGTAAAGCCATTTGTTTAAAAGCTCTGGATGACCTGATAATGGACTGTTGATCTGTTTTTAGAAAGACAAGGATATCCTCTTCAAAGATGGAAGAGCAAGATATTGAAATGTGTTTGATAGAGCCAACTAATTTACTTTCAGTCAGTGGAAATTTTATCCCAACTTTCTGTGTTCTTGAAAACAATCTTGGTTATTCTCATCATGGGGTCATTTGAGGTCATGGGTTATTTGGTTTAATGGGATGTGCATGGTTAGATGGGGAAGGGATTATTTCATTATGGAACTTCTTTGTGGGTAGGTTAAAAGTTACACTTAATAAAATTCATAACTTGGCATGGTTAATTTTTATTCAATTGAAAGCTATATGTTAGTGGAAGCAAATGCTTTTTCAAATGAATTCATTAGTTCACAAATAGAAATAAAAAAAAAATGGAGACTGTCTTGGTTGACTTGGGGGAAGCTTCAGGGTTTATTTAATATTTATATTTATTGCTAAGAGGCAGAGTTGTTAAAAAAGATTTGGAACTCGGGGAAGTATATACTTCAGAAATAATATCTTTACAGTTCAATGGGGTTTCAGACTAGAAGGGCAGAGTGTTGAGAAGTCATTTCTAGATTCCATTTAATTCTGGACTTTTGTTTCCATCTTCTTTTGATTCCACTGAATGGATATATGTGAAATGACCATTCCTTTCAAATTGGAGCCACTTCTATTACATTCCAGATTGTTTTGGCAATTTTCTAGACCTTATAGGAAAGATGTCCAGCTTCAGTTGGCTGCATGTACATGATATGCTTCCTGGGGCTGCTAAAAAAAAAATCACCACAAACTAGTAGTTGAAAACAGCACCATTTTATTTTGGAGGCCAGCAGGTTGAAATCTACATGCCTCAGAACCATGTTCTCTTCAGACTCTGGCCTCCTCTACTTTCTGGTGGTCTCAACATTCCTGACATGTGACATTTAAGTCACTTTCTATTTCGTCCTTTTCTGTTACTGTCTAATCTTCTTGTGATGGCAGTTAGGCTCTTGTGATGGCAGTTAGGACCCACTTGGAAGATGCAGGATAATGTCTCCATACAAGATCATTATCACATCTGCAAGGGTTTTTTTTTTTTTTTTAGTCCTATAAGGTAACATTCACTGCAATTTACTGCAGTTCAGGGTGTGAGCATCTTTGAGGGAGTCATTTATACAGCCTATCATATCCATGTACCTCAAATACGCCTGCTTTCATGTACTGACTTCTGTTCATTCTGAACCACAAAATTAAGCATTGTCCAGGGAGGGCAGCTGGGGAGGGGGGGCAATTGTTGACTGAAATTTGATGCAGATTGGCCTAGGAGGTTGTGTATTGGGGGGACAGGGCATGTTGACTCTATTAGTTGACCCAGCACATCTGGGATAGGTGGTTTAGTAAATCTTAAGGACCTTTTTATAGATCTAGCAACACTTTAAAAAGGTTTTTATTAGTACATCAGTTATTCATAATAGCGGGGTTTATTATGTTATAATCATACATGCAGGAAATATCAGTGCTTCCTTTCCCTCCTGCCCTCCTTCTCTCTACTCCCTTTTGCTATCCTACTACTCTTCCTTCTATTTATTTATTTTTATTGGTGTTTTGCAGATATACATAAAGGTGGAATTTTCTGTGTTATGTTCATATATGTGCATAGCATAATTTTGTCAGTTTCATTCCTCAGTTCCTCCCCTTTCCAGGGCTTCTCCCTCACCCTCTCTCCCCTTCCTGTACTCCTTTGATCCTTCCTCTTTTTTGTGGGATCTGCCCCCCCTCTTTTTTCCCTTAGTTGGTTCTAGCTTCTACATATGAGAGGGAACACTCGACCTTTGACTTCTTGTGTCTGGCTTATTTCACTTAGCATGATGTTCTCCAGTCCCATCCATTTACCAGCAAATGCCATAATTTCATTCTTCTTAATGGCTGAGTAAATGTGGTATATATACATACACACTGGATTTTTATTCAGTCATTATATATATTTTTAAATCATCTTAGAGGTCTAGTGACACAGCAGGTATAAAGATGCAGGGTCAAGTAGCACAAAAACCTGAATGGCTGTGTCACAGGAATACAGGGAGCTGAAACTCCAAACCTCGGCTCTTTTGTTCCAGTGATAGAAAAGTTAAAGTCAGACACCAGAAGCCATGCCAGAGAACTTCATTATAAGTGAAAGTAAAGATAAAGTGAAATAAAAGAAAAGTAAAAAAGTAAAAGCAAAGCAAAGCTTAAACAGAGAGGACGAGAGAGAGAGAGAGAGAGAATGGTCCATCTCTAAGCAGAGAACAAAGGAGACAAAGCTGTCTCCAAATTTATTACTGTTTGATATTTATCAAGAGACCTGGGGACCACTTCTGCACTCTTTGCCAATCAGGTGTATTCAGCTTCAACTTCACGTTGGACGGTGGAGTTTTTGACCTTAGTTGGTTCTCTGGAACTGTCATGGTGGCCAACCTGTTTAGGGGAGCTTCATCTACAAGTCAATCCCATGTTAATGTGGGCATTGGGGTCCATAGCTGGTCAGAAGGTACCTTAGTGCACCTGCTCTACTAAAGGACTCTTCCTTCCCAGACAAATGGAGACACTTACAGCCAGAATTCCTAACTTCACATCAACCTCAGTAGACCCTGTCAAGAGTAGTCCCATTAATCCTTTTTTCTTGACGTGTTTGTGTTTTATAAATAGCTCCCTTGTTTTTGTTTGTTTTCTACAGATTAACTGCTGTCATTTGATTTCTTAAGATAGTTTGAAGAAGGATCCTAAAGTAATTTAAAGAATGCTTTATGACCTTACTATGCATTTCACTGTTCATTGCTGGCTACTACCTAACAGCTGCCCCTCCTTGGTTGACTTCTGTTGAACTGGTGGGAGACCATCTTCGTGGGTGTTATGCTTTGTGTTTATGCTGCTTATATATCTGATCGCTCAACAGCCCACCTTGGCTCCTTTGTGCTCCTTCTACTAACTCTTTGAGTGCCTCATCATCTTTTATAGAAGGAGCTCTATGTCATTTATTATGAAATAAGGCCACATAGGACTCCCATGCTCTTTGGTTCCCATTCTACCAAGCTCTCTGCTGCCCAGAGTTTTTCCTGTGTAGTCAGTGCAATAACTAACCCCTTCAGTTGCATAAAAATCTAGAAACAATGAGACTATTTAAAAGCCCTTTGGCTCCCTTCCAGTAACTGCTCATGGTGTTTACACTGGAAAAGATGCCCGGCTATCTATCAATTCTTTGACTTTGTAAATCCACCTTGACTTCCTGGGTTCCTCCAGAAGGCTGCTCCCTTCCTCTGTATGGTGAGGTGGTACCCTTGAAGTGGGTGAGGAGGTAATGAAATACCCTGTGAGTGAATCTGTACAGGGCAAGCTAGAGGATTAAAGAAGAGGAACTTTTGGCAGGGCCTAGTGAAAGCATTTTGTAATTAGCTGTGGGTGGGGATTTTTGATAATTGAAAAAAGGATATAGTTATGTAGAGTGGTCAGCCCGCTGTCTGTCTCCCTGCATACCTTTAAAAGGAAGTATCTGTCTCTTTAACTTTATGTGAAGTCTGTTGAACTTCATTTGTGCCCATTTTTAAATCAGTGACCTGGATTAAACTGTTGTAAACTGTAATTGGCTGGGTCAGGCATTTTCTAATCTGTTGGTCATAGTTGTACCACCTATTTAAAACAAGCCAGAGACTGCCTCTAATGCCAAACTCAGGGAAGCATTTCAGAGATATCACAGAAAAAAGCTTTCCCTTCCCCAGTTTCAAATTGGGGGGAAAAAGAGGGGTTACTTTAATATCATTTTTCCAAAATACCTCTTACCTTGTTTTGAACCCAAAACTCTGGGGCAGGGGGCGGGAGGAGTATTCAAGTATTCCCAACTTCACTGCAGATCTCCTTTAGAGATCAGCGTCTAAATCCGTCACCCTCCAAGTCCTAAATCCTTCCATCAGCCTCTGCACCTGCTAGAGTCCTTCACATAATAAGACCCTTTTGATGAAATTGGTACCCAAAAGGGAGATGAATATTTTAGTAGCAAGAATAGCAGTGATGTCTGAAAAGCATCATGTACTGGGCACTTAGGTTGGTCCTGGGAGAACCAGAGCTAGACCAGTGAACAATGATGCACGTGGATAAAAGCTTTCTTTTTATCTCTGATATGAGCTTTTTATATCAGATGCCTCTTTTTGCTATTCCTTTGAAAATGAAACCAAAGAGAAAAATTTAAAGGGATGGTTGTCAAGAACGAGAACATCACAGAACACATAAAGGTCAGCAGAGGAGGGATGTTTTGCCATCGTGTTCTGTAGTCTGCCAAATAACGAGGCCATCCTTGTTGATTTATTTTATTTTGGTGCTTCGAATTAAACCCAGTGCCTCACATGTGGAACATATGTTCAACCACTGAGCTAAAACTCGGCCCTCACCATCTTGTATTTTTTTTTAATAATATATATTAAAAATAAATATATGTGTATATAAAATATATATATATGTACTAAAAAATACATATATATTTTGGTACTAGAAGTTGAACCCAAGGACACTTTACCACTGAGATATCCTTGTCCCTTGCATTTTTAAATTTTATTTTATTTTTTTCTTTCTTATCATGCTTAGGGCCTCCCTAAATGGCTGAGGCTGGCCTTGAACTGGTGATCCTCCTAGGATTACAGGCATGCACCACTGAGGAGCCTGGCATCATCTTGTTTTCTAATCTGTCTTTTATGCTAACTTTTAGCTGTCCTGTAATTGTTTATTGAGGGTCCATTTTTTTCTCTGAAGATCTGTTTTACAGCATGTAATGTATAAAATGATAATTTCTCTCCAGGGTAAAAGCCTGGAAGAAAAGTTGGAGTCAGATAAAGAGAAGAGAAAACAAAAGAATGATAATTTATGGACTTATTCTGCATATTTAGAGAAAAGCCATTTCAGATACGTAAATGCAAGGTGGTGAACATTGGATGGCCACTTGTGTTTTAACATCATACACTAATGAGATATTCTTTTTTCATTTTTAGGTCTTGAATATCATCATGGCCAAACCTTATGAATTTAACTGGCAGAAGGAAGTCCCTTCCTTTTTGCAAGAAGGAGCAGTTTTTGACAGATATGAAGAGGTAAAGAAGAGCTATTAATCTTTTCACTGAAAACATTCTAATAATTATTTAAGCTTAATTACGGTATTGAGCAAATATTCTTTGACAGAAGTAAGAACCTCTTGGAGATTCATAAGTTGGAATAGTTAGAGGGAAGTTATGAGGTATAATATTAATGATACTCTAATTTATGATGCTCATCCTGTGCCACATATAATCACGACAGTCCTGTAATTTATCATCAAGTGCTCACCAAGTGCAAGACTACCTTCTAAGCACTTTGTGTGTGTTATTTGCTTAATTTCTCAACAACAACCTTCCAAGGTTGATACTGTTATTCTGGTTTTATGGATGGGTTTCATGGAGTAAGGGTTTTGCTTAAGCTTTTGGCGGCCTTTCCATATAAACCTTTCCATTTGTTAAAATGTAGCAGTGCTGGGACTTTGTGCTAGCCATTTACTTTGTTCATTTCATTGCACAGACCTTTGTGACCAAGGCTTTGCGTGCCCCTGCTTCTGTCATTTTTTATTTGTGCCCTTGCAAGGTGGCAGTGGCTCCAGGCTTCCTCCAGAGCTTGGGCTTTGACCAACAATCTGTTTAGCAGGGCAAGAGAGGTGAGGTGAAGCCTCTTTGCCTTGTAAATCTGTTGTCCTTGAGTCTGAGAGGACCAGAGGAGGGGTATGTCATGGAATTTATGTTGCCTTTAAGGTAAAGTAAAAGATAAGACTTCCTAAAACCATTTAGAGTCAGAGTTCTTTCCTTTTAAAATCAATACAATGGCTGTGCTTGGTGGTGCACGCCTGAAATCTCAGCAGTTAGAGGGGTTAAAGCAGGAGGATCACAAGTTTGAAGCCAGCCTGGGCAAATAAGCAAAACCCTGTCCCAAAATGAAAAATAAAATAAAAACAACTGGGGATGTAGTTCAGTGGTCGATAGAGCCTTCTGGGTTCAGTCTATAAATATAGTGTGGAAAAAAGGAAGGAAGGGAGGGAGGGAGGAAGGAAGGAAGGAAGGAAGGAAGGGAGGGAGGGAGGGAGGGAGGGAAAGAAGAAAAAGAAAAATATCAGTGAGATGTTTATGTGGCCTGATTAGCCAGCTGTCCCTGAGGTTGATTGTCAGATGCAGAAAGTAATTTTCTGTGAGGGGTTCTAACATGACTGAGGACTGTTGACTTGCTTTTCCCAGCATGTATCATAGAAGATGTATATCTAGTTGCTTTTATTTTTATATTTTTTTAATAGTGGACATTGAACCCAGGGACTCACATATGCTAAACAAGCACTCTACCACTGAGGCTCCTCCCCAGCCCCTTTAATTTTTTTATTTTGAGACAGAATCTTGCTAAGTTGCCCAAGCTGGCCCCAAATTTACAATCCTCCCGCCTCAGCCTTGAAGCATCTGGGTTTACAAATGTGAGCCACCACACCTGGCTTGATAGCTGCTTTTTAAGTAAACAAATTTGAGCATGCAAAAGGTGAGCAAGATGTCTTCACTATCCTTGTATTGAAATAAAATATTAAAGAGACACCTATTCATGTATCTGAAACGTTGCCACCAACAGGAAATAAAAGCTAACTTCATTTTGCTATAAGAAGGAAGAAAATAATATGCTTCTACCTAGTCATCTTGTTCCTCATCTGTTTAAAAAGCTTTCATGACTTTCCACTCTAGGATAAAGAAAACTCCGCAATAAACTCAAGGCCTTGCATAATTTGCCTTCTATGTAATTAGTACAGAATTGTTTACCTCCAGTTTCATACACGTCCTCTCCATTAACCTTAGCAAACCACTTATAATTCCCTCATAAACTTTTCTATTACATACTTATGTATGCTACTCTCTCTAGTCCTGAGATGTTCTTTTCTTTTTCTATTTGTTCTATTTGTAACTTGTTACTGGAAAACTCCTTCTCATCCTTTAGAACCCAGATGAGAAATCTTCACTTCTGGATATATTCCTTGAGTCATCCAGCAAGAGATATCACATTTGTCCTACCACTAACCTACCTCAACACATATTTCACCTCCTTTGCATTTTATTTAATATTTCTGTCTCTCCTACTATACTCTATCTTGCTTGAAGTCAAGGACAGTATTTTACTTATCTTTCAGTAATTTATCTGTAAGTTGCTGAATGTCTGTAACTGTAAAACATTGACAATGTCTAGTGTCAAAAAGGGTTTTGCACACAATTCATTCTAAGCTTGTCTGGTTTTTGTTTTTTGTTAGTTCTTTCCCTTCCTTTCTTCCTTCTTTCCATCCTCCCTGTCTTCATGACTCACTCTCTCTTTTCTTGTTTTTTTCTGGGAATGGAACCCAGGGCTTTGCACATGCTAAGCAAACATTCTACCACTGAACTGTACCCCTGACTATTCATTTTCAGATAACTGAAATGGGAGAGACTTCTTAATAATCCTTGACAATCCCATGTGTGGATCTGATCATCAACATATTCAAAATATCAGAGTATACTGCATGAAATATTTTTAAATAAAAATGATCATGATCAATCATTATATATAGTTCACACATAATTCAAAATAAATTATTTCCATTGGCTACTTATATTCACTATATACAACTTGGCAAGGAAGGTCAAAAACTAATTGAGAAGCATGTTCAAGTCTTTATCCCAGGTAAACTGTATCTAGGTTAGGTATCACTGTCACCAAGATGACAGCGTATGGAAAAAAAATATATATATATATATATTTTCCCACCCATTGCTAGGCAATAGCTGAGACCTTAAAACAAAATACAGATTAATGAGGGAAAAAAGCATACACACTTATTTAATGTTTTGTATGACATGGGCGCCTTCAGAAATGAAGATTCAGGGGATCAGGGAAACCTGGGTATACTTTTGCTTAGTCTGGTTGGATAGACATACAGAAGAATGACTGGACAAAGGGGATGTGATCAAATAATAAACTGGGAGGAACTTAACAGCTGCAGGATGTTTGTTCAGATTCTTCTCTGTGTCCCCAGGCTCTCAAAGAACATCCCCCTGCATGTGAGGAGGATCCCTCTGGGTCAGCTTGGTTTTTGTGGTTTGCTTCAGGGTAGAGGGTGGTGAGGGAAAGGCCAGAGTGACCTTCCTGCTTCTACTGTTGTTGTCTCAAATGCCAAAGTGCCATATTTTGGGATAACATCTCCTGAACCCCATCAATGGCCATATTTCTTTAGTATGAGCTGGTGTGCGACGATCTGTTCCACAATCTGTTCAGTGACCTAAAAGATTTGCAGTTTCCTAAGACAATTTTCCAGGCTTTTGAAATCTACAAGATAGTTTTGAAAATACTGCATAGCATCTAATAATTCAGAGATCATTTGGAAAACATTAAATAAAAACACTGGCTGGGTGTCTCTCCTAGTTTAATGTGTCCAAACAGAGAAAAATTACTTTTCTTTGTAAATCAAGTGAAATATGATTTGATGAACTTTGGTTCAACATTTGAATCCTTTTTTATTTCTTGTGATTCTTTTTTTTGGGGGGGGGTATTATTTGGCCTTTTGGTTTGAAATGTTATAGAAAGAGATACATTCATAAAGTTAAACTTATTTTTTTCCGTACGCTGTCATCTTGGTGATAGTGATACCCAACCTAGGCACAGTTGATATTTAGAATATGCTGGTTAGCTGTGCTTCCAAAGGCATTTGCTCTTCTTGCAGGTTCCTCGGAAAACAGGTAAAGTTAGGAGGAAGGAAACCTGGAACAAGTATTAAATGTCATGTAGCTAAGCTATCAACTTTATGGAGTGAGGTTCACCAGGATTTCAAGTAAATAAGTATTAATTTTATAAACGTATTTCTTTCTATAGCATTTCAAACCAAAAGGTCAAATAATATTTCAAGCTGGTTGATGGCCAGCTTTTGTTATTTCCCAATCTTAAGACATGAAATTCATTGAAGCCAGAGCCATTCAAATATTCAGTTGTAAAAACGTAACCACAAAAGGTGTTTCTATAGTTTGTGCATAAATAGTACTAAGAGATGACAGGTGATAGCCTGGGGAAAGAACAGGAATTAGAGAAAACAAAACCCAAGCATCCTGAGTGTCAGAGCAAAGGGACTGTCTTCTGAAGGGGCATAAGTGCAAAGCACCTATCATGTGGGTACTATATGGTAATAACTAATGTTATCATTTCACTGGACCTATCAGATGAACATTTAATTATACCCCTCATATTTGTTTTAAGAATGCAAGGAATTATTTTATGCTGTGAGTGAGCACTCACCAGATCAGGAAAAACAAGTGTTTAATGGTTACTGTTTACATATTTATTTGTTAATTAACATTATTTATTTATTTATTTGAGTGGTAGTACTGGAGATTGAACCGCAGGGCACTCAACCACTGAGCTATATCCCTGGTCCTTTTTATCTTATGAGACAGATTCTTGCTAAGTTGCCTAGGCTGGCCTCAAACCTTGAATTCCTCCTGTCTGTAGTCACTGGGATTACAGGGATGCCTCACTGTGCTGGATACTTTTCTTTCTTTCTTCTTCTTCTTCTTCTTTTTTTTTTTTACATGTATTGCATTCAAGCATTATTTTGTTCTTTCTGTATTACTGAGGAATTCTTTTGAGGCAGACTGTACATATACAACATTTCAGACATTACATATACAACAGTTTGTGTTGCATGCCACTACCAAACCTGTTTTCCCCTAATCCTGCTGGAATTACAGGTTGTGTAAAGGCAAAACTATTTTTTTGTGTGTGTGTGTGATCTAGTGATTGAATCCAGGGCCCTACACATGCTAGGCAACCACTCTGCTTTCTAAGTTACTTTCATTATTAGACTCTGTTTTAGGCAGCTTTTTCATCAGTGTGACCAAAAGACCTGATAAGAACAATTTAAAGGGGGAAATTTTATTTTGACTCACAGTTTCAGAGGTTCAGTCCATGGTTGGTTCACCCCCATAGCTCTGGGCCCAAGGTGAGGCAGAACATCATGGGGAATGGCGTGGATGGGGAAAGAAGGTCAAAGGGCCAAGATGCAGAGAAAAAGAGCTGTGCTTACCAGGGACAAAGTACAAACCTGAAAGGCACACCCCCAGTGACCTGCTTCCTCCAGCCATACCTCAACAGCCCACAGTTACCACGTAAGTTAATCCATATCAGAGGATTAATCCCCTGATTAGGTTACAGCCCTCAGAATCTGATCATTTCCCCTCCAAATATTCTTGCCTTGTCTCACACAGGAGTTTTGGCAGACTTCTCATATCTAAACCGTAATAGTTTCCCTCTTAAGCCAAGGAAAAATATTCTAGTCCCTTCGCAATTCTGAGCCCTTTGGGCTCCTTGAACCTGAGACTCTTGTTCCATATTCTCCTGAGCTCTTCCCTCTTGTATCAGTTTACAGGGTAATATGTATACTCAGACAAAATTTAAAAAGAGCTTTATCCTTAAGAAAAAGGCTCCTGTCCTAGGCCAGCATTTTCCTGGCAGAACATTCTTCAGTGTCTGACCTGATCTGAACCTGTGCTGCCCATGACAGCAGCCACTACCCAGGCTTGGCTATTTACCCCTTGAAACCTGGCTAGTGGAACCAAGGAACTGAGCTTCATATGATTTCATTTTAATTAAATTTCAATTTACATAGCTATAGGCCTGGATGAGGTAGATAATCACCACAAACTATAACCAGGTTTAAAACTACCATCCTCCTTTCCCAAAGCAAAGAGGTCATTATCAGATCACTTCCTTGCAATCTATAGTTTTCCCCAGCCATTTCTTCTTAGTGGGAGCCAGAACAGAGATTAAGTGTTTTATTGAAGATTTACCTCTATCACCAGTCCCCTTCTCATATCACAAGTCCCAGCTCAGGCTACCTTTTCTTCTCACTCATGGGACTTAATTTGTATCTAAAGTGAGCTGACAAGTCCTTTTCCAATGTCAAGTACAAAAATTACAATAAATCTTAATTAGCTTTATTTATTTATTTATTTGCAGTATTGGGGATTGAACCAAGGGCACTTTATCCACTGAGCTTTTTCCCCAGACCTTTATATATGTATTTTTTATTTTGAGACAGGGTCTCACTAGGTTGCTGAGGCTGGCCTCGAACTTGAGATCCTCCTGCCTTAGCCTCCCGAGTTGCTGAGACCAGTTTTACTTTTGACTCTAGAAGCGGGTAACACGCCATTCCACAAAATAGAATAAGGGTTCCAAGGAGCCCAGCAGATGAAGTTGTTTTTATACACAGAAATTGGATGAAGAAAACCAGAAACAAAGAATGGAAGATGAATCAGTCATTTAAAAGTTACTTTCCTTGTAAAGCCACTAGAGGAAGAGAGAAAAGTAATGGAAAAATAACTGATTGGGTAATTTCAGATCCCTTTTATTGACTTTCCTCTTTTATTCTCATTTTTAATTTTTAAGAATCACTGAATAACACACATAGAGTAAATTTTACCAAGTTTAAATATGAAGCATGATTTTCCCATATTTTTATTGGTGCATTATAGATATATATAGTGGGATTTTTGTTACATATTCCTACATGTACACTATATGGCAATATAATTTGGTCAGTATCATTCCCCAGTATTTTTCCTTTCCTTCTCCTTCTCTCTCCCTCTGGTCAGCATCCCTGTTTTATATAAGGATCAAAACAAAGGGAATTTCATTACCTTTCCAATTGAAAATGACCTCTCTGAGAGACTTGCCTATTATCTCTCTCTCTTGACTTCATGGAGGGTCAGGTAATAACCTAGTTTTCATTTAGTGATGTGAACCATTAGTGTGAGTGATTTCATTTTGTTTCTAGTCTGGAAAGTGCAGACGTTCAGTCCTTGATGTTTCTGGAACACGGGTGAAGCCTTCCTTATACATTAGCCTCCCACCTCTGCCCCACAAGCTCCTGCCTTTCACACCCACAGATGTGGAGGAAATTGGTGCTTACAGCTGCTGCTGTGTAACCTGAAACAATTTTTATAATTGCCAGACAGAGGATCAAAGTACAAGAGCCTAAAGAAATCCTGGCCCAGAGTGGAGCAGGCTAACTTTGGCCTCAGTACAAGGCAGTCCTGATATCAAATTGGTGCTAGAAGTGGTGGTGCATGCCTGTGATCTCAGCAGTTGGGGAAGCTGAGGCAGGAGGATTGCAAATTCAAGGCCAGCCTCAGCAACTGATAGAAAATTGTGGGACACCTTGAGGAACTTGGTAAAAACCTCTAGCAGCTTACACCCCATAGGTTGTGCATCAGTGAAGCAAAGCCTTTGCCAAATATAATTCTCAAAAGACTAAAAACACAACCCTTGAAGAAAGTGTTTTGATTTAAAGGTTTATTTAACTCCTTAGTGAGGACACCAGCAGGAGGTAGAGTCAGTTGTAGGAGGACTTGAGGAAGACAAGTTTTATATAGTCAGGAAAGGAAAGCTGAAATAAGCTTTGTCAATTACATACAAAACTCGTTAATGCCCAAGAGGGCCATAAAACTATGACCTATTATGTGGTTGTCTTTTTCTACTAGACGCAAATCATCTGCCTCTCCATGGAACCAAAACCAAATAACATCAACGACAAAGAAACATTTTCAAATTAACTGTTAAGTTCAAAGGATGTGGGCACTAACTATGATTAGCAAGTCAAAGGTGCATTTTTCTATAGATGTAATTTGTTCTTGGGTGAGTTTCTTAAAACAGTGCTCCCAAGTATAACTGAAAAAAAATACATAGTAATCTTGTTATTGTATTTCCAAGTTTGGGTAATTTAATTTGTAACCAAGGTTAGAATATTGAGCTTAAAGAGTAAGAATAGAATTGTACCACTTTACTTTTATTTACACAAAAGGATACTTATGGGGCTGGGGATGTTGCTCCCTGGTACAGCACTAGCCTGGCATGCACCAGGCCCTGGATTCTAATCCCGGCACTGGAAAATAAAATAAGGAAAGAAAAAGAATATAAAGATACAGAGAAAAATAAGCATGGTATTTGCAGGGAAAAGGATGGAGTTGGAGAATATTATGCTAAGTGAAGAAAGCCAATCCCCCAAACCAAAGGCCAAATGTTTTCTCTGATATGAGGATGCTGATCCATATGGGGATGGGTGGGGCATGGGAGAAATGAAGGAACTTTAGATAGGGCAAAGGGGATGGAGGGGAAGGGAGGGGGCACAGGGGTAGGAAAAATGGTGGAATGAGATGGACATCATTACCCTAAGCACATGTATGAAGACTTGAATGGTGTGACTCTACTTTCTGTACAACCAGAGAGATAAAAAATTGTGCTTTATATGTGTAATATGACTTAAAGTCTATGCTGTCACATATAACAAATTGGAATAAATAAATAATTTTTAAAAAACATGCATACAGAGCTATCATCATGATAATGTTAGTTACTATTTCAACTTGTAGAATCAACCTAAAAGTAGACAAAACATTTAATTATTGTTAAAACAAAACAAAACAAAAAAACCCTAACTTTACATTTAAAGTGAGGGTCCAGACAAATGTTGGAATGTAGAAGAGGCTGGAAAAATGCAGGAAAAACCAGAGGGTCTATATGTTCTGTGGGAGATAAGGTTAAGTGCAGGTTTCTCAGTCTGAAACTCCAGGCATGTAGCATGTGGCCCTGACACCCTCCACTTCCACCCCTTCTCTCTTCTCCACAACCATGTTGTGATGAGGAAGGTGGTGGAATGTGTGTCTTATAAGAGAGGAAGGGGCAGCAGGCTGAGGAGACTAACCCAGGGAACTTCAGAGAGGAGGTCTCTTTTGGACTGAGTCTTGACTGACAAGTTGAATAACCATTCAAAACACAGCTAAGATGAAGGCCAGGCCAAAGGTTGTGCAGGGGTCTCCATGGTGACCAGACATTACACTAGGGGAAGTGACCTGTCCAGCTGGGGCAGAGAGTAAGTAAGTAAGCTTGTACTGTAGATGGCTTTACTTTCCAGCCCAGTGCTTTGGCACTGAATCCTGAAAGCTATAAGGGAACCTTTTGCTAGGTTTTCTGCAGGGAAGGGGTAAGGCCGCGATAACGAATACAAACAGGGCATGATGGATTCCTTGTGTCATTAGTCTGGGAGTGTAGAAGTAGGGTCGAAGGTGGGATTAAAGTGACACCAAAATTTTTCATTTTGTTTTAAATGTCCAGTTCTAGTCTGAACTAAGGTTTGAAAAGATGGCAAGACAGCCAATAATGGAACTAATTATTCACCTGTGGACAAGGGACAGTAATAGGTCAAATACATAGAGAAGTAAAGGAGTTTTTAAATATGGGAATGAATTAAAGGATCTCTCTCTCTCTCTCTCTCTCTCTCTCTCTCTCTCTCTCTCTCTCTCTCTCTCTCTCTTTCTCTCTCGTCCTGGGAATTGAATCCTGGGCCAAGTGCTCTACCACTGAAGTGTATTCTCAGCCCAAGGTTGGAATCTCTGGCCCAGGAAGCTGAGTGCTACAAGACAAAGATAATGCAGGATAAGGGGTACCTTCATGGAAGCACTTATGTTGTTTTTAAACCTTAAAATGGGAAAAAGCTAAAACCGAAAATGATAGGACCATTGTGTCTTCTGTAACACCTGAGAAATGTTTGCCTATAATAGATTTCACAGCAGTATGAGTTAAAAATAAGTTCAGCAGAAAGCGAATTGGTTGACCCAGTAAACCATCTAAGAGGATGGGCAAATGGGTGCCTCTTTCCCCTCCATCCTCAAGTCCCAAGGTGACTCTTGGTATCCCCATGGGATTGAAGAATGGGGTCCTCATGGTCTTCTTCACTCAACCTCACAAGCCTGAGGCCCTGGGTTTGATCCTCAGCACCACATTAAAAAGAAAGAAAGGAAGGAAAGAAGGAAGGTTGGGAGGGAGGGAGGGAGGAAGGAAATATATATATGAATGAAGAGGGGTTTATGCCAAACAGTTATTTTAGATTTTTATAGCAAGATTTTATGGTGAGTTACCCTAATTCTTATCGTAGGAATATGAGATCAACTCAAGACTGAGGTTTGGGCCCCAGTCAGTTTCCTAAATCTCAGCACCCCTGCCCCGTGTCTGCATATTAGTATCACCTGGGGAGCTTTTACAAATACTGATATCTGCTTTCTCCTGAGATATTATCTAATTGCTCTGGTTTGGAGCTGAGGCATTATTTTTTTAAAAAATCTGTATAGGCAATCTTAATATGAGTTAAGGTTGAGAACTGTTGGATTAAAGGATTATCTGTTAGAAAATGGTTTATGCTAATCTAAGAGTAAGTTATTGATCACTCCTAGGTGGGAAATGATACTGAGGATTTATCTGGTTGAATTGAAAGTCTGTTCATGGCCCCCTACAGTGGTGCACCCCTGTAAACCTAAGGACTCAAGAGGCTGAGGCAGGAGGATCTCAAGTTGGAGCCCAGCCTGGGCAACTTAGTAAAACTCACATGCCTCAAAATAACAAATACAAGGAACAGGGACGTAGTTCAGTGTTAGGACATTTGCTACATGTGGGAGGCCCTGGTTGGATCCCCAGCACTACCAAAAAAAGTCTGTTTATGCAGAAAGGTTTGAACAAATAAATAAATAAAAATATTCACAGAATATTATAATTAGGGGTACCAATGCATTTTTAAATATTTATGTCTGTATATCACACATGATATTGCACATGAATTATTTTGTTAAAGTTATTATGCTACCACAAACTATAATTACAGCTTAGCAATGTTAAATAATATTGAGTTCAATGGACCCTTAAGTGACTCAGATATGCACTTTGTTTTATCAAAGGCAGCATTATTTACATCCGTTTATAATTATAAGGTACTGAAAGAACAAAATGCAGTTTTCTAGGTAAAATTTAGAGTAGGTTAGAAAATATAGAAGGGTTTTGTTGTTGTTGTTGAATGCATTGTCCATTACAGCTAAGATGAGACATATTCACTTAACCGGTAGTGCCAGCTGCTGTTCAACATGGCCAAGATAAACAAGATATCAGTGACCAAGACCAAGTCTCAGTCCTTGAGGATTTTACAGTCCCATGGCAGGAGATGGGCAGTAAATCCATGAACATAGCGATGAGCCAACAAATTCCTAATGATGTTCAATATAATGACACAGGAGTGAGCAGAGAGGCAGACACTGAAGAGTAGGGGAGGGGCAGTGGTGTGGGTTAGGTGGTCAGGGAAGCCTTTATTCTAGAGGCAACACTTAATGTGACTGTGAATGGGAAGGAGGAACCAAACTGGCCAAGAACTAAGGGAAAAGCATCCTAAGACATGGAACCAATAGGTACAACACACTGAGGCAAGAAGAAATTGATATGTTCAAAGAGCAGGACTGAGGTCTGGAGTGGGCATCACGAGCAGGGCCATCATCAAAAGAGACGTGGGCAGAAGTTTCTATGCTCTAGAGCACAGTTCCCTTTCTCCCCAAACCCCACCTCCTTCCATACTTTGTAATGGGGATTGAACCCTGGCACACTTTACCACTGAGCTACATTCCCCAGTTCCTTTTATTTTATTTTTTTATTTTAAGACAGAGTCCCCTTAAATGGCCCAGGCTGCCTTGCAACTTGCAACCTCCTGCCTCAGCCTCCAAAATTGCTGGGATTTTAGGTGTGCTCCATCATGCCCAGCTTCAAAGCAGAGTTCTCAACATGAGGTCCTCAAACTGGCATCATCAGCACCACCTAGAATTGTAATAGAAATGCAAAGTCTTAGACCCATACCACAGCCCTACAGAATCAGAAGCTCCAGGGATGGGCCAGCCACATAGGTTTTAACAAGCCCTTCAAAGAAGTTCAATGTGCACTCAAGTATGAGAACAAATGGGGTAGAACCAGGCCTAAGAGCTTGAATTTTATTCTGAATGCTATCTACAGAAGGCCAATTTCAACAGGGATTGAATCGTCTGATATACATTTTGGAGACAGTTATACTGGTAACTGTATGGAGAATGATTTGTAAGGGTGGAAGGTATTAGCTTTCAGTCACTGTAACAAAGTATCTGAAGTAATTAACTTATAAGGAGAAAAGTTTTACTTTGGTTCACTGTTTTGGATATTGCAGTCCAAAATCAGGTGGACCCATCACTTTTGGGCCTCTGATGGGGCTGTCAGATGGCAATGATGTGGAGCATATAGCAGAGCAAAGCCCTTCTCCTAGAGGTTGGGAAGCCAAAAAAGAGAGAGCAGGACAGTTCCAGAGTCCTACAGGCCCCTTTGAGGACATACTCCTAATGATGGAAGGGTCTACTACTAAGGCTCTCCTCCAGGAGTCGCCACCATCTCCCACTAGTGCCACCCTAGGGACCAAACCTTTAATCCATGGGCCTTTCAGGGTCATTCAAGGTCCAAACCTTAACAGGGAGCGAACACCAGGACTGGAAGGAAGGCGAACTGGAGTCTTTGTCCTTCCACTTGCTGGCTGGGTCTCTGCAGGCAGTTTATTTGTGAGCTGGGATCTTGCTGTGTTGCCTAGGCCAGACTCAAACTCATGGGTTTGATTGACCCTCCATCTTCAGTCTCCCGAGCAGTTGGAGCTGCAGGTGTACACTGCCACACCCAGCCCCCAAAATATATCTTTTTTTTTTTTTTTTTTTAACAGAGCTGGGTATTGAACCCAGGGCCTTGCCCATGCGAGACAAGCCCTCGACATCCCTACCCCTCACAAGCCATTTTCTTAACATTTCTGAACTAGAAAACAGGTGCTGTGAAGGCAGGTGGGTCAGGAGAGCGTCTTTTTGTTTTTTAACCTATCAATTTTGGTTTTGTACCCACCTGCCTTCTGTTACCCTTCATCCACATTTCTCATCATCACAGCCGTGTGGCTTCTTCCTCATGTGATAAGAAAGCTATGGCCAGGCACCAGGCATTATATCAGTTGGCCTGAAGGAGCAAGAGCTGACGTCAGCCAGGCTTTTATAAAAACACGGAGGCCCATTCCTTCCTCCACATCAGTCCTTGAAATAACAGTGCTGATAATGTTATCTGGGTTCTCATACCCCGAAGCTGAGAGCTCATTGTCATCCAAGCATGAGACCTTTAAGGAAAGGTTTTGTGGTTTAGAAAGTTCCGGAAAGTAAGCAGACTTGAAGACAATAGCCTTTGGTTTAGTCATGACCCTGACATTTACCAGTATGACCTTGAACCAGTCCGTTCACCTGTCTGAGCATCAGTCTCACCTCATATGGGAACAATGCCAAAGGGTCCTTTGAGAAGAGTGAGTCACCCTACATGTGGAGGCCTCTTCGAAGCGAAGAATCCATCATGGCTGACACCATATCTGTTTTGTGTTCCAGGTGCTCTCCCTGAGTAAATAAAATATTCCACCTGTAAGTTGGGAACACTGTTAGAAACTGTAAAGAGCTTTTGGTAGTCAGCTCTGAGCACTAAGCCTTCTAATAATCATGCTAGTATTTCTGGTACTAAGTGGCTTTTGGCCTCTCCCCACTTTGATTCTCTGCCTTCATTCAGATGAGGTGTTAGTCATTTAACAGAAGTGCACCATCCTGGGTTTTTGCCACACAGGTTCCCGATACCCTTGTGCTCCTGTGTGGGTGAGGTTAGAAGAGCAGTTTAAAATCACAAAGTTTACAGACCCCCGCCCCCCAATCCCTATTCCTCATAGTGCATGAGCTAAAGAATGAAGAGCCACTTTTGGTGACAAGGAAGGGCTGCCTTGACTGGAGCAATGAGAACGTGCAAGTTGAGTGACAGGTGTGGCAACAAGTGATAAGTCACACAGATGGATGTCCTGTAATTCAAAGGGAGAAATCTTAACGTATTGGAATGAGCAGAGATGGTTCCCTATGGAGGGATTAGCAGACCTCGGTCTTGACTGGCTGTATGGTGGAGTTACAGGGAGGCAAAGGGCAACAGTGAGCCTGGGGATGGCCCACCGGGAGCCATAATCTCAAATCAGAACGGAGCCATAAAGATGGAAGTTAATGGAAGGAATGAGCATATGCTAAGAATGAAAAGAGACAAGGGTTTACACAGACTCAGTTGTTAGAAGGGACATCAGTAGAATAGAACTGAGGGACCAAAGGGGAGAGAGGAAGGGAGGGAAAGGGGAAGAACTGGAGAATGAAGTTGACTAGATTGTGCTGCGTGCAGATATGAATACATATCACAATGCACTTCAATTTTTATGTAACTATAATGCACCAATTAAAAAAAAATACACAGCTAGGTGGCATGCCTGTAATTCCTATGGCTCGGGAGGCTTATTGTGAGTTCAAAGCCAGCCTCAAGAACTGCGAGGTGCCAAGCAACTCACTGAGACCCTGTCTCTAAATATTAAAGTACAAAATAGGGCTGTAAATGTGACTCAGTGGTTGATGCCCTTGATGAGTTCAATCCCTAGTACCAAACAAGTAAGTAAATAAATAAAAGACCAATAGATTACAGAAAGGGAATCAGGGGAGGGAGGAGGAGAGAGAAAGAGGAAGTACTTCAGATTAAAATGAAGCAAACTGTTATATGCATTTATGAATATATGTCAAAATGCACCCCACTTTTAATGTGTAACTGAAATGCACAAATTTAATAAAAGAAAAAAAAGGCTCCATGATTGTCAATAATTGCATCAACTTCTGCTACTTAATAAGCCACTCCAAAGCTTATGACTTCAGACAGCAACATTTATGTGGTCCATGATCCTGAGTGTCAGCTTCTGGGCTGGGCTCACTTGGACACACTTGAGGGTTTTCTGGGTCACCTGTCAACTGTCTCACCTCCACAGCACCTACCCAATTTCTCATGGGGCTCGTTCTTTCTTGGGTGCAGCCTATTTCCAGCACATTCTGTAGGTCACAGCAAGTCACAAAGCAATCCAGACTCAAGCAGTGGGGAAGCACATTCTGCTGCTTGATGGGAAATGGGAAGTCCCATTGCAAGATGTGTGGATGCAGGGAGGTGGCAGGATCACGGCCGTGTTTGCGAGTAGCCTCAGTTCTGTTATGTGCTCCTATGCAATAGGTCAAGTGAAAAAGCACAGAGCAGGTTCAACACAGTTATTCTAGAAAGCACCACATATTGCATATTTTGGGTTTTGCCTACCTGGCAGTCACAACTACCACCCTTTGTCATTAGAGCACAAAGGCGCCTTGGAACATAAGCAATATGTAAGTAAATGAATGGACTCTGTTCCAGTAAAATTGGAGATTCAGAAACAGGTGGCGGACTGGATTGGACCGGCAGGCAGTAGTTCCTTTCATCTGGCTCAGAGGACAAATGATGCTACACAGAAAGGGATAACAAATTAGTTATGATGATGACTGAATAATTTCAGTTTCAATTAATTATTTCTAGTGCTTGTATTATTTGTTCTTATATTTTTGATTTCGTCACCCTCCATTTCTTTTCCTTTACTCAAAGGATTGTTACACGGGCTTTTGCTGCATTAACAGAGTGTTTTTGTGTTTGGTTTCTTTGCTCTTGCTTTTCTCTTTCTTTCCTCTCTGTGGTGTTACCTTGGGTTTGCTTTTCTTCCTTTCTTCACCAAGGTGGAAGGTAATTCTATATCTCGGAAGAGCAGAAGCATCTGACCCATGAAATAGTGTCTGAGTCAGTCTCATGGAAAACTCTTAATACTGAGATCCTCACTTCAAGGGCACGAGAAGGACAGCTTGTTTGTGGGAAGACACGAGACGCATCCATTAAGAAACTAATGAAGGAAATCCAGGGTGGCATTAGATGTACAAGGAGCTTGTGCAAACAAAACAAAGCAGGAAGAAAGTGTGTAAACAATAAGTCAACATAATTAAAATAGAAGAACTAACTGAGCAGCTACTTATACCTGTCAACTATAACTGCTGTATAAAGAATTGGGTTAATACTCAGTGGTAAAATTAGAGTGATAGATTCCCCACGGCTTCTTTTCAGCCTACAATGTAGATAAGAAAATGCTTGATATTTGTTGCTTCAAACCATACCTCTGGGTTGTGGGTGAACAGGGTTGTGTCGACCAGCATGTCCTTCTAATTAGGATTGATGAGTGGGGGCTGCCTTGTGGATCTCTAGGCCAACAGTGGAGAGGCCCAGGGATTACTCTGGCTTCATTCTCTTTCCATGGTTTTTGGTTTTTTGGTGTTTTTTTTTTTTTAATTCTGCTTTTGATGTATGTGGTCTAGCCACTGTTTATGGAAAGTACATTCAAGCATGAACACGTGAAGAGTCAGATGAAATATGCAGCATATTTCAAAGTGAGGAATTCTGGAAACCAATCTCGAGGCATAAAATTGCATTTCTTTAAATCTATGCCACTGCATGTGAGTTGCTGTTGTTTCTAAAAATTATGAGGAATTATTTTTATTCATGTTAGTTTTTTCGGAGTTATTTTTTAGAAAGGTTGCTGTATTAGTCAGGATCCTCTAGACAGAACCAACAGGATTCCTACAAGAAGAGATTTATTGTGAATGATTCCTCATATTACTATGGATGCAGAGAAGTCCCAAGATCTTCTGTCTGTCTGCTCAGGGCCCAAAAAGTCAGGGCTATAGTTCCAGTCCACAGCTGTGTGTGCCAGTCTGAGCCTGAGGGCCTGGAGAACCAGAGCCCAAGTGTCTAAGAGCTAGAAAAGATGGCCATTGCCAAAAGTTATGTTTTACCAATTCTCAGGGCATCCCTTACTGCAGTAGAGTTGATACATAAATTAAGTATTACAAGTGCTTTTTAAAAAGTCCTTACACTATAAATATCTATTACTATGATCACTCAGTAGGTGTCAGACTTATGTTTGACAAATGGTATACAATTTTTTTTTTTTTTGGTACTGGGGATTGAAACCAGGAGGACTTTTCCACCAAGCTCCACCCCCATCCCTTTTGTTTTATTATTTATTTTGAAACAGGATTTGCTAAATTACTGAGTCTGGCCTCTTATTTGCAATCCTCTTGCCTTAGCCTCGCAAATCACTGGGATTGTAGTTGTGCAACATTGTGTCCCTCGGCTAGCATTAAGTTACCAAAGCCTTATAGTAACCGCATTGTTCGGTAGACTTTTTTAAACCATCATTTTACAGTCTACAATACTGGGACTAAAAATGGCTCAACAACTTGCTGGAGGTTCCATAAGCCTGTCACAGGCTGGGCAGAACAGTTCCATACCAGCCAGGGGGACACTAGTTCTCTAAGTACAGCCCCAGACCAGTCACATCAGCAGTACCTGAGAACTTCTCAGAAATGCAAATTATCAGAACCTATATGATCAGTAACTCTGGGGCTACAGTCCAGCAATTTGTGTATAAGAGTATTCCCAGGGATTCTGACCATGCATCTCAAATTTAAGAACCATTAGGCAGAGGTCAAGGTAAGGATTATTTGACTTCTTAACTTAGAAGGAAAAAAAATGAATTCCTTTGAAAGTTCTCTACAACTAGTCTCCCTCAAACAGGCAATGCTGATAAAGAGAGGAGAAACTCTTGGATAGAAGAGACTTCTTTTTCTAGAGTGGATGTATTCGATTCTGTTGGGCCCTTTGTATACCAGGCTCATTGCACCCTCAGGTGTCGTGAGAATTACATGAGATTATTTTCCAGAGTTTCAGAAGAGTAAATTGAAGTTCAGGTCACTTAAGGAATTGTCAGCTAATCAACACAGAGCAAATAGTGGAGTTGGTTTCCAGAACAGAGAACATCCATGCATCACAGAAGGCCTGCAGCAGAGAATGTTTCTGAAGCTATGTATGAATGTGAAAAATTCATAACTGAAAACAGTGTTTCTTGCCGGGTGTGGTGGAGTAAGCCTATAATCCCAGTGGCTCAGGAGGCTGAGGCAGGAGGATTGTGAGTTCAAAGCCAGCCTCAGCAAAAGTGAGACCCTATCTCTAAATAAAATACAGAAAAGGGCTGGGGATGTGGCTCAGTGGACAAGTGCCCCTGAACTAAATTCCTGGTACCCCCAAAATAAAATAAAATAAAAACAATGTTTCTAAAGTTCAATCTTGGAAGCTAGAACCAAGAATCTGTTTAACTCACCATTTGCTTTAACTGTTCTAGACCATAATGTTGACACTACTAAGTTTTTAACACAATCCTTTTAGGGAAATGAGAATGGAAAGAATTTACTTTTTTATAGAATTGTCCCTAAGTGCCCTTAAAGAGCACTAGTACCTCTCCCTGATGATCAATAAAAATCAGCCTATACAGTTAGAAAAGAATTAACCAGGACGTTTTTAGTCTCTAATTGTTTTGAGGGATAAAAAGGTAGGTAAAAATGTACTTTATGAAAAGAACATGGTATTTCCTTTCAGTTGCTAGAAATAGAGTTAAGATGTCCTCAGCTGGAAAGCCCATGTTTTTTAATGCTTAACATTAGTTTTAATAAAGTATTAAGAAGGACCTGTCCAGGCATGGTGGCTCACACTTGTAATGCCAGCTACTCAGGAGGCTGAGGTGGGAGGATTGCTGAGGTGGGAGGATTTTCCTAAGTTTCCTCAGAAACTTAGGAAAACCCTGTGTCAAAATAAAAATGAAAGGACTGGGGATGTAAATCAATGGTACAGTGTCCTCAAGTCAGGGTTCAATCCCAATATTGGAAAAAAAAATCACGCTTTTTAAAACTACTTTCTCTGAAAGCCATAAATAATTAGTACATGTTCTGAAATAGTGCTTTGTCAAATATTCATTGAAATGAGTGGGCAGAGCTGGTATGGATCCTCAGGTATCTAGCCTGACAGCTATGTAGGCGCTTCCTTGCCCTTCTTCTTGGGTATTCTCCTTCCAAGTGCCTAAAAGGGCAAATGATCCTTCTAACTTTAGGAGGATGCAAAAAAACAGCCTCCTAGTTTTTGAATGTTCAGCCAAGCCAAGTTGCCAGGATGTTGTTTGCAAATAGAGAAAGGCTTTTGTACTATGTGGTATTTAGGGTAAAATCTTTGCCAGCCTTCTTTCCAAAAGCTTAAAATACACCAGATTTGGTGAAGGGCATGGGTTTTGAATTAAACAAAAGTAGGTTCAGTTACGGCTTTGCTACTTAGAGACAGGACCTTTCTTGTTTGGAAAGTGGGAGTTTATAATACTTACCTTGCATTGCCATTATAAGGAATAAATAAGATGGATGGTTTTTAGAATTTAAGTCAGTTTTCTGTCTTCTGGTTTAAACTTTTAATAGATTTCCACTTAATTGCAAGTAAATTATTATAACCTTTTGGTGACCTCAAGATCTACCACTTTGTTGTTCCATCCAAGTTCCCTAAACCTAGCAGATACAGTGTGACCACAAGACCTTTGCACTTGCTGTTCTCTCTCTGGACTGTGAAGTCTCATGTGTGTGCTCTCTCCCTCACATATCTTCAGTCATTATGGTTCACTTACTCACTTCATTCAGATTCTGCTCAAATATTACTTCCTCCAAGAGATCTTGATCACTCTTCTCATCTGCACACACAGGCTCCTCACTCTTTGGGATATTTTTTTTTTATCTTATTCACATTTGTTACTTCCCGATATTTATTTATTTGTTGTTCATTGCAAAAATATCCCTAGAATTATTAGTCCTGAGGGCAGAGAGTCCTGAGAGCAAAGACTTTGTTTTTATTTATTGCTGTATCTCCAAATGGAATTCATTCTTTTTATCACTCAGTACATATTAAATAAGCACCTACTATGATCTGCTAATTCTTTAGCTGCATATCTGAGAGTCAACTTTGTTGCTACTTAAATGTTTCCTAGTTTTCTGTTACTTTTAATTTTTTTCTTAATGTATTCTTTGGTACTGGGGATTGAACACAGGGATGCTTTACCATTGAGCTATGCCCCAGACTTTTATTTTTATTTTCATGTTTTATTTTGAGATACGGTCTCTCTAAGTTACTTAGGGTGGAGATACATTGCTGAGGCTGGCCCCAAAACTTCTGCCTAACCTTCCGGATTTGCTGGGAATACAGTTAAGCGCCCTGCCCTAGGCCTGTTTCTTGGTTTTTTAAAGACTTTTAAGGATCCCAAAATGGGTACTGAGGATGTTGTTGAGAGATCTGGAAAAAAGATAAGCAAAAGAGAATCCATGGTGACTTGGGAGCCAAGTTCGCTTCATCTCCCCTTCCAGGGGAACCTGCGGACCTTCGCAGACTCAGCTTCTGGCGGCAGCATCTCCAGGATCCCTTTGCCCTTCAGGGTTCTTGCCGGCTCCGGACAACTGAGCGCACCACAGATCCTAGAGCTGGGCCCTTTTCCCCCAGATGAAGCTCCTGGGGTGGCCTTCTGTGCCCAGCAAGTGCCTGCCTCCATCTGGGGCAGCTGATGTTGGTGCTCTACTGTATATAGTCTGAGATTCTGGGATCCTTCATCACCAGTGCCATAGCTTTGAGGCTTACATATCCCAGATGACACATACAAAGGGGTGACCTTAGCATGCAGTTTTCCTGAAGGAAAACGTTTTCCAAAGCTTCCCTGTTTAAATGGGAAGTGCACACATGCAAAGGGAAGTTCCCTGAAAATCACGTGAGATTCCTTTCAGGGACTCTATTCAGCATCCTCACACCTTCTATACCCTGTTCTTCTTAGATCTTCCACTTTAGATGTAAGAGGTAAGTCTTCTATTTTACTGTTGTTTTTTTTTTTAATGAGTATAATTCACTACTCTGAAATAACTTGAGTTTTCATTAGAAATGCTTTACAGGAAATAAAAAATCAGCCTCTCATGTTTTGAGCTCATCTCTTAGAGTTTCTTTGTGGGTGGTGGGAGACATATGTGTTTTTAATATCTATTGAAAATATTTATTGTAAATCCTGTTTGTTTGTCCCCTTAGCTCTGAGGAAACTGGTCCTCTTTAATTTGTCTTCTTTTAGTTGCTAAGGAAACCATTTTGACTAAGGTGACAGTTTTCCTGACCAAGAAAGTTAGAGTGACTACCCACCCTCCTGGGAGACATATTTTGTTGACTTTCTTCTTCCTTCTGCAACCAGGAGTAGTTGTTGAATATTTTTAGGAATCCTTTCTTCCGTGTTCTCTGGCCAGAATCAGGGACTGCACTTCAGTGTCCTGGGACAGCATGTGAGCATCCAGACTCTACCTGAGAATCCCACATCAGAGATGCCGTAGGGAGAGAGAAGGACAAAGACAGACAGACACAGAGAGTTTGGCATCTTGCTGGGCATGGTGGTTCCCATCTGTAATCCCAGCTGTTTGGGAGGCTGAGGCAAAAGGATTACAAGTTGGAAAGGCCAGCCTCAGCGAGGCCCTAAACAACTCAGGGAGATCTTGTCTCAAAATAAAAAGTAAAAAGGGCTGGGGATGTGGCTTAGTAATAAAGTGCCCCTGGGTTCAATCCCCAGTACCAAAAAAGAAAAAAAAAAAAAAAGAGTGGACAAAGAGTTTGGCATTTCAAACTGGCTGATATTATAAATTAATACCAAAGAGTAGATATCTTTTTCCTGTAGCAAAGGAGAAAAAAATGGAAATTCATAACTATGGCTGACCACAACATAAGTAGTAAAATGCAGTTTGGCCCATTTGAGGGGCTGACCCAAAGCCTTCCTTTTTTCCCCAAATTATAGATGAACTGATGGAATTCTCAAGCCAAAGATGATGTTGAAACTTTATGTCTCTGTCTGTTCAGGCTGCTATAACAAAATGCCATGCACTAGATAGCTCTGAACAACAAAGGTTCTTCTCACAGTTCTGGAAGCTGGAAAATCCACATTTGAGGGTACTGGGGAGGATCCCTTCTAAGTACTAGATGGCACCTTCCTGTTTTTCCTCAGGTGGTGAAAAGCACCCAGGGGGTCTCGCTGGGGACTCTTTTAAAAGGGTACTGTTCCCATCCACCTCCCAAAGGCTCTCATCTCCTAATAATACCATCTTAGAGGTTAGGATTTCGGTATTTTAATTTGAGGGGACACAGACATTCAGGCCATAGCATCTTCTTAAGCATCAGCAGGCCAACTTTCAGGTTCTTTTTTAAAATAGAAAATGAAACTCAGGAAAGCTGGCCTGCCTTCCTCTTGTTGCTTTTTAATTACCTCCATCGACTCCTGCAAGCCAGGTCACTTATAAAGTTGAGGATGTTCTTCATTTCTGAGGTGAGGATAAAATGAAAGGAGAGGATTAAATCTCTCCACTTGACACTACAATAAGTGTCCTGTGTATCTCACAGTCCTTGTTGAAGTGAGCACTTAAAAATGCCTGTGGGTGTTCATGGAGGGAGAGACTTGCATTTCTAAATTTCTATGAGGCTTAGAACAAGAGTTAGATAGTGGTCTCTCACCTTTAAAACTTGCTGAATAGCTGACCTCACTGCCCTCTCCCCACCTGAGCGTGAATTGCCTCCTCAGGGTGGTACTAGGCTGGGGCTGCTCACCAGGAATTCTCTCCCCTGGTCACTGTACCCCATTGGAACCACTCCCTAACAATCTCCTCTCCATTATCAGCCTCCAAGTGGGTGTGATTTAAATGTGTACTTCAGTACAGATCTGTGGTTCCAGCTATCTGATATACCTCGATGTCCTCATCTGTAAAATGAGAATAACAACAGTACCTCCTTCAGAAGAATGTTGGAAGATAAGGATTTAACATCCTGAGAGTGCTTGGAGCATCACCTGGAACTTAGTAAGCACTGTGTGTGTTGCCTAGTAATAGCAGTAACAGTGCTAGGTACCACAGGTCTTTGAGTCACCTATCAGGAGACTAGAACTATGTCTCCCTGTTGGTTCTGGTGGAGCATCAGTTGCTGGTAGAAGGAGGAACGTCTGTATTAGCAACTTGACCTGTGGGAGCATCTGTCCAAAGAATCAAAGGCCAAAGAGAAAAATGCAAAAACTAAACATTCTCTTATTTTTTTTAAAGAGAGAAAATTTTTTAATATTTATTTATTTATTTTTTAGTTTTCGGTGGACATATCTTTGTTTGTATGTGGTGCTGAGGATCTAACCCGGGCCGCACGCATGCCAGGCGAGCGCACTACCGCTTGAGCCACATCCCAGCCCCAAAACATTCTCTTATGATGCCTGACAAATTTCTTTACAAAATAATGTCACATAACCAGGGTCTGTGATGGGGGCAGCCAGGGCCACTGTCCTCCTACCCCTCGTTTGGAATGTGAGCTGAGAAGCCCAAGGTCAGTCATCTCATGAGATCCATGAACTAGCTTCACAAAAGGAAAGAATATTCCAGATCCTTCCAAGGCAAGACCATCCTCATGAGGGTAAAGACAATAAGGACCCCTGCCTGTTTATTTCAGGAGTCTGTTCTGAAGGCAGAATGTCTCGCTGGAGTCTTTCCTTTAACTTGGAGAAACAAAAATTTCTGATTCTATCCAAAGAAGGAAGTATTTGTGCAGAATCATAAAGGATCTGGTGCATACAGAGCTTAGGGGATTCCTCTGGAATAAAGAGTGGGAAGAAATAGGCCATGTGGCATCTCTAGGACCCTGGACATTTGAGATCTGATAGAAAAGACCATCTCTTGGTTAATTCTAAATCACACTCCATCTCTATTCCCAGACTAAAGGCCATACCCAGAATCCTTCCCTGTTTATGAGATGTCTTTGGAGGATAGTGTGATTTAAATTGGAGGACAATCCCTGTGGCCTCTTCCTAACTCAGACTTCTCTTGTTTCCCTCCAACCTTAACAGTCTCTTTTGTCTTTTCCCAGTCAGTTCTTTTTGTTGTCGTTGTTTGTACCAGGGATTGAACCCAGGGGCTGAGCCATATCCCCAGCCCCTTTTATTTTGAACCTGGGTCTCGCCAAGTTGCATAGGATGTCACTAAATTGCTGAGGCTGGCCTCCAACTTGAGATCCTCCTTCCTCAGCCTCCGAGTCATTGGGATTACAAGCGTGGGCCACTGTGTCCAGCTCTCCTCCCAGGTCTTACCAAACCAGGAAACATGGAAGGTGAGCCCAGCCCCATGTGCACACAGAGGTTCAGTCTACCTAGGCAGTGTTCATTTCATGACCATCTCACGTCTGTTGGTGACAGGTGAAGGGGGCAGAAGAAAATGTCATGGGCTTCAGAGTTGGAGAAATCAGATCAAAACCCAGTTAGGCGGGCTGGGGATGTGGCTCAAGCGGTAGCGCACTCGCCTGGCATGCGTGCGGCCCAGGTTCGATCCTCAGCACCATATACAAACAAAGATGTTGTGTCCACTGAAAAACTAAAAAAAAAAAAAAAAATATATATATATATATATATATATATATATATATATATATATATATAAATTCTCTCTCTCTCTCTCTTTAAAAACAAAACAAAACAAAAAAAAACCCAGTTAGGCGTGCACCAACTATGACTTTGAAGACTGACTCTCCTTCAAATGTTTTATCCACTTCCCTCTAAAGCTGCATTGTCTAATAAGGCAACTACTAACCATATGTAGCTATTGAAATAAAAATTAATTAAAGTTAAAAATGCTGCCCCTGTATTGTGCAATCCATGTAACAAGTGCCTCAGAGGCCCATGTGACTCAAGGTAAACATGCTCGGCAGTGCCCATCTGATACGTACCCTTTATCACAGAAAATCTGTTGGGACAGTGAGATCTAGTCTAAATCCTTACAGAATGCTCTTGAGTTCTGGGTGAGATGGTATTTGTGGAATGCCTAGTAGGACAGCCCTAAATTCAATGGTAACTGTTTTCTTCGAATTGCGATCATTCATGGATTGGATATTTTCCTTGTCTCACGTATTTAGACCTTCTCAACTTTAATTCTTTGAGCATTCCTTAAGGTTAGTATCAGTTATCCCAATATTCAGATTGGAAGAGTGAAATTCATCAAGGTTAATCAGCATGATTGCTGAGCTTCTCCCACAGGTGCTGGTGAGGAGTCAAGCATTCAGGAACCATTAGCTACAGGGCTGGGCCCCCGACTCATTTAGGAGCCTCACCTCCTGAGAAGGTGCTCTTTCTCGGAAAGCACAAGATTTATGATGGAGTGTAAAAAGCCTCCCTCCATTTCCTTCCTGTGTCCTAAACTACCTGTGTCATCCCCACACGCAGAAGACTAGCCCCTAAACAATCAAGGTTTAACCAGAGTGTAGGTAAAGCTTTGATTGGCAGTCCAAAATAGCTCTCCCTGGCTGGCAATAAGACTTGACTGTATCCTATTCACTGATGCAAACATCATTTCTAAATATATAGACATTTGCAATTAACTTGGATAATGATGGTGAGAGAGAGGTCAAGAGATAAAAGGTGAGACATAATCAGAGGTCACAATTAAAATAAAATCAAGGACCTATTATCAGTATCTCCCACATGAATACCTTTCCTCCTCTTCCATCAGAGCATTCAGCCTGTTTAGTTCTCTGCCATTTCCTTATAAGAAGAAAGGGGACTTCACTTTATTTAACAGAATAAGTTTTAAAATGCAAAGACAAAATAGTTTCAATCTAAATCAATTTGAAGGGAAGGGAATGGGAAAGACAGGAGAATGAATCGGACATAACTTTCCTATGAATAAACAACCAGTGTAACTCCACATCATGTACAACCACAAGAATGGGAAGTTCTACTCCATGTGTAATATGTCAAAATGCATTCTGCTGTCATGGATACCTAAAAAGAACAAATAAAAAATTTTAAAAAATAAATCAATTTGAAAGTAACTTGAATCTTTGAGAGGAAGGCTGTAATGTTGAGTGATGTACAAACAGTGTGGACCAGGAAAATATACTTAAAATAAACCCATAAAAAACTTAAATACGCACTTCTTCCTTGATGAGATGGGGAGGTGCCTGTTGGCCTGTAGGGGCACACCTCCTCAGATCCCTGGACCAGCCAGCGTCTGACAATAGTAATTCCAGCCAAAGTGATGCTTCTGGTCTTTCTCAAACAAAATACCACCACTTGCTCAGTATTTTCGAAAGGAGTTCCTGGCCCTTTCTAGTCCTCGTCCTATGGCTCGAAGAAAGAGTTGAACTGGGTAAAGTAATAAGCCCTTGAGCTCTGAGGGTGACTGTGAGGAATTTTAACTGAACCTTATGAGAACTGAAACTTTAGGGTCTCTGGTAGAAGTCCTATTATCGTTTATTTCCTTACCAGAAAGTTCTGTTACCATTTGTTAACTGAAAAACAGAGTTGCAGAGGAGAAGGAGCCTAGCTTCCTTTGAAGAGATCTCCCAATCTGGAAGAGATGTTCCTGAGGATGAGATTTAGGATATTACTGCTTTAGTCAGTTCAGGAAACCACCTCCCATGTTCTCTGGTCAGGATGTGTCTATATCAAGTTTAAAACTGTTGTTAGGGAAAAAGAATAGATATCTGTGCTTTTACTAACCTTAGGGTCAGGTTCCATTCATTTGTGGAAAGAAACATATATAGGTTGGTTTCTGGTCCCATTCAAGTGGTTGACATACCTCCTTCAGATTTGCTCTCTGATTTTTCATGGTCAATTTGAACATGTTTGGGCTGGAAACCTTTCAGCTACAGTGGATGAGCTTATTGTGGGATTTCCTGCATCCCTGTCTTTAATGTCAGTTGGGGCTTCTTGGTGAGGTTTCCCTGGAGAATTTTTGTTCTGGCCATTGTTGTCCCTAATCACTGATAAGTTTTTATCTTATAAACTAGATAGACAACTAGTGAATATCCTTCAGTCTTTTGTTGAATGATTTAGTAGGAAAGAAAAAAATAACAACAACTGATGTGTGTTGGGTGATAAAAAAAAAAAAAACCCAAAGTCCTTATGTAAGAAGAAGACTGAACTCGGAGCAGAAATGGGGGAGTTGACTTCTGATACAAGAAACATACTTCATTAGGAGGGAAGAAGGGGAGGTTTCCAAATGATGGCTTCTCCTTACTCAGTGAAGCACTGTAATTGGTGAAGAGTGATCAAGTTTCAAAAATAAGCAGTGGACTAGTCCTCTCAGAATGAGGAAACTATTTCTGTGTTTTAATTTTGTCATACTGGGGATCAGACCAGGGTCTCCTGCATGCTGGGTAAGCGCTCTACCACTGAGTTGCATCCCCAGCCCCAAGAATGGTGAAATCTATTTTTAAAAAAAATCTATAAGATTGAAAGTGACTGTTGATTATCTGAGATTTATAGTCTTGAATTTAACTAAAACCAGACAAATTCGTTTTGTGATTTTCTTCATCAAGTTTAATGGTACAACATGGCTAGGGTGGACTTGGTTTCAGAGTTGAAAGCATCTATGAAGGAGTGATTTAATACTGGGCCATGGAAATTAGCTGGACAAAGATGGAAGTAAAGGAGAAGGAATCAGGTGGATCGTGAGAGATTGACAGGGAGAATGAACAAGAGGTTGTAAGAGAAGTAAACACAGGAGACGGAGAGCACTAGAACTAGGGGATGAGACATATGAGCAGTGGTCCAAGAGTGGGATGCTTCGAATTGACATTTCCAGGTGATAATGGTGATGAGCTCTGAATAACTTAGAGGATGTCTATGGCCATACCACCCTGAATGCACCCGATCTCGTCTGGATAACTTAGAGGAAGAGAAAGAAAAAAATTCATTGTGCTTGTGGAGGAAATGGAAGTCCAGCTCCAAAATAAGTGAGGAAACCTTTCTTTATGGCATCTATGCTATGGATCATCTCAAATCCTTACCTGGAATTAAGTGATAGGGGCCACATGAATAATATCACCAGTGGATTCGTTGTGGGTCTACTCTCTAAGGGCCATATTAGAAAATGAACCCTGCCCACCCAAATTCCTTGTTACTCTGAGGATATTGCTTGGGAAGTATTTTAAAATGTACTAATGTTCATGTCTTGATTAGTAACAGATAGGACTCCCATGACCTTCTAGGTGGAGACATTTTTCTACAGTATGCAAGATCCTTCCCATGACCTAGCTCTTAGTTATATGTCCCATCTTATCTCCTGCCACTTGCCTCACTACTCCATACTCCCCAGAAGTTCCTCTCGAGCATCAGTTCAAGACTGTGTACCTTTACAAATGCTGTTCTCTGTCTGGCATGAAGTCCCATCTAAAAGTATGAACATCTAGGTTAAATCCCTTGAAAAATGCCACTTTGTACCAGGTGCAGTGTGGCACACCTGTAATCCCAGAGGCTCAGGAGACTGAGGCAGGAGGATTGCGATTTCAAAACCAGACTCAGCAAAAGTGAGGCACTAAGCAACTCAGTGAGACCCTGTTTCTAAATAAAATACAAAGGAGGGAGCCGCCCCCTCCCCCTGCGCCGGCATAGTAGAGGGAACTGGGACCAAACACAGAGCAGGCCTAGCGGCCTGCTGAGGGGCAGAGCCGCCCCCCACCCCCCTCGCCTGCCAGGTAGGGGAAGGGTGACCACCGACAGAAAAGGCCGAGTGGCCCGCGGCGGGACAGAGCTTCCAATCACTCCTGCAAGGTAGGCGGGCCTGCGACCCACCGGCAGAAGAGGAGCAGCCTCCTGCTGAGAGGCTGAGCCGCCCCCTCCCCCTGCGCCGGCATAGTAGAGGGAACTGGGACCAAACACAGAGCAGGCCCAGCGGCCTGCTGAGGGGCAGAGCCGCCCCCCACCCCCCTCGCCTGCCAGGTTGGGGAAGGGTGACCACCGACAGAAAAGGCCCAGTGGCCCGCGGCGGGACAGAGCTTCCAATCACTCCTGCAAGGTAGGCGGGCCTGCGACCCACCGGCAGAAGAGGAGCAGCCGCCTGCTGAGAGGCTGAGCCGCCCCCTCCCCCTGCGCCGGCATAGTAGAGGGAACTGGGACCAAACACAGAGCAGGCCCAGCGGCCTGCTGAGGGGCAGAGCCGCCCCCCACCCCCCTCGCCTGCCAGGTAGGGGAAGGGTGACCACCGACAGAAAAGGCCCAGTGGCCCGCGGCGGGACAGAGCTTCCAATCACTCCTGCAAGGTAGGCGGGCCTGCGACCCACCGGCAGAAGAGGAGCAGCCGCCTGCTGAGAGGCTGAGCCGCCCCCTCCCCCTGCGCCGGCATAGTAGAGGGAACTGGGACCAAACACAGAGCAGGCCCAGCGGCCTGCTGAGGGGCAGAGCCGCCCCCCACCCCCCTCGCCTGCCAGGTAGGGGAAGGGTGACCACCGACAGAAAAGGCCCAGTGGCCCGCGGCGGGACAGAGCTTCCAATCACTCCTGCAAGGTAGGCGGGCCTGCGACCCACCGGCAGAAGAGGAGCAGTTGCCTGCTGAGAGGCTGAGCCGCCCCCTCCCCCTGCGCCGGCATAGTAGAGGGAACTGGGACCAAACACAGAGCAGGCCCAGCGGCCTGCTGAGGGGCAGAGCCGCCCCCCACCCCCCTCGCCTGCCAGGTAGGGGAAGGGTGACCACCGACAGAAAAGGCCCAGTGGCCCGCGGCGGGACAGAGCTTCTAATCACTCCTGCAAGGTAGGCGGGCCTGCGACCCACCGGCAGAAGAGGAGCAGCCGCCTGCTGAGAGGCTGAGCCGCCCCCTCCCCCTGCGCCGGCATAGTAGAGGGAACTGGGACCAAACACAGAGCAGGCCCAGCGGCCTGCTGAGGGGCAGAGCCACCCCCCAACCCCCTCGCCTGCCAGGTAGGGGAAGGGTGACCACCGACAGAAAAGGCCCAGTGGCCCGCGGCGGGACAGAGCTTCCAATCACTCCTGCAAGGTAGGCGGGCCTGCGACCCACCGGCAAAAGAGGAGCAGCGGCCTGCTGAGAGGTAGAGCCGCCCCCTCCCCCCCGCGCCTGCAAGGTAGTCGGAACTGAGACCACCATCAGAACAGGTCAGACCTGCAACCGAGAGACAGAACAGGCCCAGTGGCCTGAGGAAGGGTAGAGCCGCCCCCCCCCCCCCAACGCCTGCAAAGTAGGCGGACCTGCGACCCACTGGCAGTACAGCCCCAGAGGCCTGCAGAGGGGCAGTGCCGCTGCCTGCGCCTGCAAAGTAGGCAGAACTGCGACCACCGACAGAACAAGCCTAGCGGCCCGCAGAGGGACAGAGCCGCCGCCCGCGCCTGCAAGGACGGCGGACCTGCTACCGACTGGCAGAGCAGGCCCAGCGGCCTGCCGGCGTGGTAGGCACATTGCCCCAATTGGCGGAGGGGCAGAGCCGCCGCCCGCGCCTGCGAGGGAGACTTTGCAACTATACAAGACCAATATAAATATATAGGGGGAAAATTCAATAGCACAGCAGTTTCACCAAGAAGAAAGGAAAGCGAACAGTATGAAGAGACAAGGAAAGAAAGGACCACAAGCATTGCAGGTCAACTCAACTTTAGAAGAGGTAATAGCTGCAGCTGATGGAATGTCAGATAAAGAATTCAGGATATACATGCTTCAGATGATCTGGAGTCTCAAGGAAGACATCAGACAGCAAAATCAGACAATGAAAGATCACTTCAACAATGAATTACATAAACAAATCCAAGAAGCAAAAGATCAACTATACAGGGAAATAGAGGTTATAAAAAACAAACAAACAGAAATCCTAGAAATGCAGGAAGCAATAAGCCAACTTAAAAACTCAATTGAGAATACTACCAGCAGAGTAGAACACTTAGAAGACAGAACATCAGACAATGAAGATAAAGTATTTCAACTTGAAAAGAACATAGAGAGCTCAGCAAGACTGTTAAGAAACCATGAGCAGAACATCCAAGAAATATGGGATAACATCAAGAGACCAAATTTAAGAGTCATTGGGATACAGGAAGGAACAGAGTTTCAAACCAAAGGAATGAGCAATCTATTCAATGAAATAATTCGAGAAAACTTCCCAGACTTGAAGAATGAGACAGAACCCCAAATCCTAGAAGCCTACAGGACGCCGAATGTGCAAAATCATAAGAGACCCACACCTAGACACATTATAATGAAGATGCCCAACATACAGAATAAGGAGAGAATTTTAAAAGCTACAAGAGAAAGGAAGCAGATCACATTTAGGGGTAAGCCAATCAGGATAACAGCTGATCTTTCAACACAGACTCTGAAAGCTAGAAGATCCTGGAATAACATATTTCAAACACTGAAAGAAAATGGGTTCCAACCAAGAATTGTGTTTCCAGCGAAATTAAGCTTCAGGATGGAAGATGAAATTAAAACCTTCCACGATAAACAAAAGTTAAAAGAATTTGCATCTAGAAAACCATCTCTTCAAAACATCCTTGGCAAAACATTACAGGAAGAGGAAATGGAAAATAACAATGAAAACCAACAGTGGGAGGTAGGACACTAAAGGGGGGAAAATAATCAAAGTGGAAAACAAACCATGTTTAGTAACATAAATAAACAAATATGGCTGGAAGAACAACCCATATCTCAATAATAACCCTAAATGTTAATGGCTTAAACTCACCAATCAAGAGACACAGGCTAGTAGAATGGATCACAAAACAAGACCCAACAATATGCTGCCTACAGGAGACGCATTTGATAGGAAAAGACATACATAGGCTGAAGGTGAAAGGTTGGGAAAAATCATATCACTCATATGGACTTCGGAAACAAGCAGGAGTATCCATACTCATATCAAATAAAATAGATTTTAAGCCCAAGTTAATCAAAAGGGATAAAGAGGGACACTACATACTGCTCAAGGGAACCATACACCAACAAGACATAACAATCATAAATATATATGCCCCAAACAATGGTGCAGCTATGTTCATCAAACAAACTCTTCTCAAGTTCAAGAGTCTAATAGACCACCATACAATAATCATGGGAGACTTCAACACACCTCTATCACCACTGGACAGATCTTCCAAACAAAAGTTGAATAAGGAAACTATAGAACTCAATAACACAATTAATAACCTAGACTTAATTGACATATATAGAATATACCACCCAACATCAAGCAGTTACACTTTTTTCTCAGCAGCACATGGATCCTTCTCAAAAATAGATCATATATTATGTCACAGGGAAACTCTTAGACAATACAAAGGAGTAGAGATAATACCATGCATCCTATCTGATCATAATGGAATGGAACTGAAAATCAACGATAAAAGAAGGAAGGAAAAAGAATATATCACTTGGAGAATGAACAATAGGTTACTGAATGATCAATGGGTTATAGAAGACATCAAGGAGGAAATTAAAAAATTCTTAGAGATTAATGAAAACACAGACACAACATATCGGAATCTATGGGACACATTGAAAGCAGTTCTAAGAGGAAAATTCATTGCTTGGAGTTCATTCCTTAAAAAAAGAAAAAACCAACAAATAAATGATCTCATACTTCATCTCAAAATCCTAGAAAAAGAAGAGCAAAACAACAGCAAAAGAAGTAGAAGGCAAGAAATAATTAAAATCAGAGCTGAAATCAATGAAATCGAAACAAAAGAAACAATTGAAAAAATTGACAAAACTAAAAGTTGGTTCTTTGAAAAAATAAACAAAATCGACAGACCCTTAGCGATGCTAGCGAAGAGAAGAAGAGAGAGAACTCAAATCACTAACATACGGGATGAAAGAGGCAATATCACAACAGACACTTCAGAAATACAGAAGATAATCAAAAATTATTTTGAATCCTTATACTCCAATAAATTAGAAGATAGTGAAGGCATAGATAAATTTCTTAAGTCATATGATCTGCCCAGATTGAGTCAGGAGGATATAGACAACCTAAACAGACCAATATCAATTGAGGAAATAGAAGAAACCATCAAAAGACTACCAACTAAGAAAAGCCCAGGACCGTATGGGTATACAGCAGAGTTTTACAAAACCTTTAAAGAGGAACTAATACCAATACTTTTCAAGCTACTTCGGGAAATAGAAAAAGAGGGAGAACTTCCAAATTCATTCTACGAGGCCAACATCACCCTGATACCTAAACCAGACAAAGACACTTCAAAGAAAGAAAACTACAGACCAATATCTCTAATGAACCTAGATGCAAAAATCCTCAATAAAATTCTGGCCACTCGGATACAAAAACATATCAAAAAAATTGTGCACCATGATCAAGTAGGATTCATCCCTGGGATGCAAGGCTGGTTCAATATAAGGAAATCAATAAATGTTATTCACCACATCAATAGACTTAAAAATAAGAACCATATGATCATCTCGATAGATGCGGAAAAAGCATTCGACAAAGTACAGCATCCCTTTATGTTCAAAACTCTAGAAAAACTAGGGATAACAGGAACATACCTCAATATTGTAAAAGCAATCTATGCTAAGCCTCAGGCTAGCATCATTCTGAATGGAGAAAAATTGAAGGCATTCCCTCTAAAATCTGGAACAAGACAGGGATGCCCTCTCTCACCACTTCTGTTCAACATAGTTCTCGAAACACTGGCCAGAGCAATTAGACAGATGAAAGAAATTAAAGGCATCAAAATAGGAAAAGAAGAACTTAAATTATCACTATTTGCAGATGTCATGATTCTATACCTAGCAGACCCAAAAGGGTCTACAAAGAAACTATTAGAGCTAATAAATGAATTCAGCAAAGTGGCAGGATATAAAATCAACACGCATAAATCAAAGGCATTCCTGTATATCAGCGACAAATCCTCTGAAATGGAAATGAGGACAACCACTCCATTCACAATATCTTCAAAAAAAATAAAATACTTGGGAATCAACCTAACAAAAGAGGTGAAAGACTTATACAATGAAAACTACAGAACCCTAAAGAGAGAAATAGAAGAAGATCTGAGAAGATGGAAAAATATACCCTGTTCATGGATAGGCAGAACTAACATCATCAAAATGGCGATATTACCAAAAGTTCTCTATAGGTTTAATGCAATGCCAATCAAAATCCCAACGGCATTTCTTGTAGAAATAGAGAAAGCAATCATGAAATTCATATGGAAAAATAAAAGACCCAGAATAGCAAAAACAATGCTAAGCAGGAAGTGTGAATCAGGCGGTATAGCGATACCAGACTTCAAACTATATTACAGAGCAATAGTAACAAAAACAGCATGGTACTGGTACCAAAACAGGCGGGTGGACCAATGGTACAGAATAGAGGACACAGAAACCAATCCACAAAACTTCAGCTATCTTATATTTGATAAAGGGTCTAAAAGCATGCAATGGAGGAAGGATAGCATCTTCAACAAATGGTGCTGGGAAAACTGGAAATCCATATGCAACAAAATGAAACTGAATCCCTTTCTCTCGCCATGCACAAAAGTTAATTCAAAATGGATCAAGGAGCTTGATATCAAATCAGAGACGCGCCGTCTGATAGAAGAAAAAGTTGGCTACGATCTACAGTCGGTGGGGTCGGGCTCCAAATTCCTCAATAGGACACCCATAGCACAAAAGTTAATAACTAGAATCAACAAATGGGACTTACTCAAACTAAAAAGTTTTTTCTCAGCAAAAGATACAATAAGAGAGGTAAATAGAGAGCCTACATCCTGGGAACAAATCTTTACTCCTCACACTTCAGATAAAGCCCTAATATCCAGAGTATACAAAGAGCTCAAAAAATTAGACAATAAGAGAACAAACAACCCAATCAACAAATGGGCCAAGGACCTGAACAGACACTTCTCAGAGGAGGACATACAGTCAATCAACAAGTACATGAAAAAATGCTCACCATCTCTAGCAGTCAGAGAAATGCAAATCAAAACCACCCTAAGATACCATCTCACTCCAGTTAGATTGGCAGCCATTATGAAGTCAAACAACAACAAGTGCTGGCGAGGATGTGGGGAAAAGGGTACACTTGTACATTGCTGGTGGGACTGCAAATTGGTGCAGCCAATTTGGAAAGCAGTATGGAGATTTCTTGGAAAGCTGGGAATGGAGCCACCATTTGACCCAGCTATTCCCCTTCTCGGTCTATTCCCTAAAGACCTAAAAAGAGCATGCTACAGGGACACTGCTACATCGATGTTCATAGCAGCACAATTCACAATAGCTAGACTGTGGAACCAACCTAGATGCCCTTCAATGGATGAATGGATAAAAAAAATGTGGCATTTATACACAATGGAGTATTACTCTGCATTAAAAAATGACAAAATCATAGAATTTACAGGGAAATGGATGGCATTAGAGCAGATTATGCTAAGTGAAGCTAGCCAATCCCTAAAAATCAAATGTCAAATGTCTTCTTTGATATAAGGAGAGTAACTAAGAACAGAGTAGGGTCAAAGAGCATGAGAAGAAGATTAACATTAAACAGGGATGAGAGGTGGGAGGGAAAGGGAGAGAGAAGGGAAAATGCATGGAAATGGAAGGAGACCCTCAGAGTTATACAAAAGTACATACAAGAGGAAGTGAGGGGAAGGGGAAAAATAATACAAGGGGGACAAACGAATGTCAGTAGAGGGGGCAGAGAGAGAAGAGGGGAGGGGTGGGGAGGGGAGGGGGGATAGTATAGGATAGGAAAGACAGCAGAATACAACAGACACTAGTATGGCAATATGTAAATCAATGGATGTGTAACTGATGTGATTCTGCAATCTGTATATGGGGTAAAAATGGGAGCTCATAACCCACTTGAATCAAATTGTGAAATATGATATATCAAGAACTATGTAATGTTTTGAACAGCCAACAATAAAAAATTAAAAAAAAAAAAATACAAAGGAGGGCTGGGGATGTGGCTTAGTGGTTGAGTGCCCCTGAGTTCAATCCCCTGTACCCAAAAAGAAAAACAAAATGCCATTTGGAGGGGTAAAAAATTTGTCTCACATTGGCAATTCCATATTGTTAGTAATTTGCTACAACAGTTGCAGTTTCAAACCATACATTATTGCTAACAGCTGCCACTTGATGAGAGGTAACTCTGTGCTGTGTTCTTGACATTCCCTGTGTCTTAATTCCCACAACAAACCAAAAAGTTACATGTAAATGCTTCCATTTATTAGACAAGGCTTCTGAGACTTAGAAAGGCTTTTCTAGTAGAAGCCAATTAAAAAAAAAAAAAAAAAAAAAAAACTGGTGGAACTGAGTACTGACTCCAAAAGCAGAAGTCATGCAATGAATGCCCTTGTCTTTATCAAATTTACTGCTGTATCTGCAATATCCAATACATACGTGAAAGGGAGATGAACTACAGCTGGTAATTCTTCATCTGCCAGTCAACTATCCTATCAATTCCAAGATTAGCTCTGTTCAGAGCCCCCAGGTCTCTAAATTCTACCACCCCATGGTGGCCGAGTATCTCCACGTTGCATTTGCCTTGGTGAATATTCCCATTTCCCTGGAATTGAGAAAAACAAATTTTAATGGGTGAAACTAAGATTCTTCGATGCCCCTAAAATCTTAATCCTATAATTGTTACATACCTGTTTTAAGTCATTGCCTTGATCCATATTTGCCAGACAGGTTTCTAATTGCTGATGTGGCATTGAGAGGGGAAAACAAGTTCTTTAGATCCTGAAAGGAACATAGGCTTGTGGAAGCAAGTGGGCCAAGTTGTGGTGTAGTGCAAACAGGGGGCAAAGGCCATCTTGGTTCATTTGCTAAACACTCTTTTTCTTTCATGGACATAGAATTTTCCTGGCATTACAGTGGTGCTCTCTTGCTCAAGCCTGGGAATCTGTTGGCAAGTACAGTGCAGTGCAGTTGCTCTGATGTCCTAGGTTTGGCTGATATTCTTTCTTGATTAAATTTTTATTCTGTCGTATTTCACTGAGTTTCTGATGTCAGAGTCCACGTCAGAGGTTCTCAAACTTGAGTGCACATTAGAATCACCTGGAGGACTTGTTATAACACAGATCCATCACTATGACTGAGGTTTGACATCATGTGAGATACAGGCAACAATTTCTCTTGCACAGAGGGAGACCAGGGGCTGAATGTGATTGTCCTCCTTCTGACCAAAAGCTCCTCTTCCAAGACCTTAGGAAAACTTCCTTCTGTAGGGACCTTCAGGACATGAGTGTCATTTATTTTCAAGCCTGCTCTAGAAAGGAAGATGCTCTATTAAATTGATCAGCCTTACAATATAAAACAAACAAAAAAGAATGCAAGGAATTTACAAAATGAAACATAATAAGATAAGAAATATGATTATTAGAATCAGGATGCAAGAGGGTGATTTCTCATTTTCCTTTGTTTAGAGGCTCAAAGATATTTGCATTTTTATTAGATTCAAAATGGTGTGAGTCATGAAAATCAACACATTTCTCTCTAACAGGAATCATTCGTCTTTGAACCCAACTGCCTCTTCAAAGTGGATGAATTTGGCTTCTTTCTGACTTGGAAAAGTGAAGGCAAGGTATGGCACCAAAACAGCAAGTGTTTCTTTCTGCTTTCTGACTCAAGCCACTTCATTTCTCAACAGGTAGAACAAGTGCCTCTTGAGGGCATAGACCCCGGCACCTGATCATTCATTTCAGCTTTTTAAAAACATGCTTACATGTGCCAGGTATTGGAGATACAGTGGGGATCAAGGACATTATCCTAATCCTCACATATTCTAGTGTAAGAATAGTCCGGAATTTAAAAAATAAGAGTTACAAGTGAGTGAGTGCTGTGAAAGAGAAGCTTAGCTAGTTATAGAATCTTACAACTAGTGATCTGATTTAATCTTGGGAGTTCAGAAAATTTCCCAGACCAAAAAAAAAAAAAAAAAGTTCAAGCTGAAATCTAAAGTGGCTTCTTGCAAACACTAAAAGGGTGCTCATCTCCAGTGTACACACATAATGAACATTTAAGCCAAATGTAAGAAAAGGAGAATTGGAGTTACATAAACGTTTTATTCCCACTTAATATTTTGTGTGCCAATATATTTAATGATATTATAGAATTTACTAGCCACATTATGTGTATAAAGGGAATGGCATTTTATAAACATATTATGAATAATTTTCTTATGTTGTATTTGTATAAATAGTTGCAATATAAAGTTTGGGGGCTTGGGATGTAGCTCAGTGGTAGAGCACTTGCCTATTTTGCATGAGGCTCTTAGTTCAATCCCTTGCAAAAAAGAAAGAAGAAAGAAAGAAAGAAGGAAGGAAGGAACGAACGAACGAACGAACGAACGAAGGAAGGAAGGAAGGCTGGCTAACGATTACTTCTGATCATTAGCAACAATCATCATTGTTTTCACCTTATTCTGATCAGCAGTGACTTTGTTGTCAAAAATGTTGGCTGAGTAGCTTGTACCATTGGTCAGGCAAAATTGAAGCACACTGCCGGCTTGTATTCTCTCTCTTCAGGAAGGACAAGTGCTGGAATGTTCCCTCATCAACAGTATTCGGCTGGGAGCCATACCAAAGGTACCTGTGATTGGTGTTTGTCATTCTACTAATAGATTTGCATAGCTTATCAATGTTCTCCAGGTCCTGTTTAACTTGTTACTGCCCCAAAGTCACCAGCTGGGAGTGAAGAATGGACACAGTTTAGAAATCTTCCTATCTATAACTGTTGGGTGATTTGGATTTCATTGTCTTTAATTATATAGATTGATGTGGTTAACCCTTGAAAATTAAGACTTTTGCATGATACAGCAGCAAAGAAACAGTTCTCTTAACTCAGAAATTAACTGTTATAAACTCCTCCCCCTTTTTTAGAAAGCAGTGATTCCCTTTTCATCTGAAGTTGATGTGCAAGTTTAAATGGCTCTGGTAGTTCTGTGTTTGTGCACCTGTGCACACAGACATTGGCTCATCTAGAAGTCTGTCTCTGAGACTCTGAGAGGGAAATAAATAAATAAATAAACAAATAGCACATAAATCACTCTTCTTCACAGTGATTGATTTTTTTGAATAAGAAGCGATTTGTATAGTGGTGCTTGCGATTTAAAAGATGTTTCTTCTTAGAACATTCTAGCACAGTATTTATTCCCCATTCCATAATAGCTCTGCAGGTTGTGAGTCATTCAAAACAAAGTTACATTCTTTACTTTGTTTTTATTTTTTTTTAAATCTGTCTTCTTTTATGTTAGTTAAATTTTCTGTGTGACCATATGTTGGCATTTCCTCCTGAGTTCTTTCAGAGAACAAAGGCCCTGTTTTATTTAAGAATGAGGGTAAACGTTCACAGCTTTCATGCCAATTGAGGATGCCATGGCTTGTAGAAATGAAAATATTCACTCTGGATCCAGGCTACTTGAAAGATTTAGTCTCATTTGGGGGAATAACCTGTGTTAGCTGGCTGTGGCAATGGCATATCGGTTCATGGGTCATGTACGTGACTGTTCTCTAGTGAGAGCCCCCTTGTCAACTTGTGAACAAAAGTGAACCCCAGTCACAGCCTTCTCTATCTCAGAGGAAAAAAAAAAGCTAAACAAAACCCCTCACATCTACTTTTCTAAACCAAAAAATTTATAACATCTCTCTTATTAAAGGATTTCAAATAATATGTAGTGTTAGAAATTTTACCTCTACAGGTTAAGAATAATCCTAGGTAACCAGGTATGTTAGTTAAATGGGAAAAAGCAACCACAACATTTGCCCTTCTGGATATTTTTACCTCTAATATATTTTATTTGGGGCAAGTTTTCTACAATATTTCCAACAGATTTTTTTTTCCTATTTGTATACCTCTTTGCAGGATCCCAAAATCCTGGCTGCTCTGGAAGCTGTTGGAAAATCAGAAAATGATCTGGAAGGGCGGATAGTTTGCGTGTGCAGTGGCACAGATCTTGTGAACATTAGTTTCACGTACATGGTGGCTGAAAACCCAGAAGTAACGAAGGTAGACTCAAATAGCTTCCCAATATGTGTGTATGTTATGTGTATGACCTTTTATGTATAGTATAATTGTAATATGTATTTCAAATTGTGTTATCACTTAAATTTCTAAAAATTTTCATTGATTTGCTGGCATGTTCACGTAGAAAACCAGCAAACACAATACCCTCTTAACATGCCACTTATATAGGCCAATAACCCAAATACCTACCATAATGTGTTGCAGGAAAAACTAGCCCAGGACTTTTCAAACTTGAATGTTGCACAATTTGAGATCTGGGAACTGATTAAAATGCAAATTTTGATTCAATAGGTCTGAGGAAGGGACAAGAATCTCCTTTTCTGACAAGCTCCATGTGATATGGATGCTACTGGTATGAGGCCAGTTTGAATACAATGGGTCTAATCTGTACTGTCCAGTAGAAATACAATGTGAGCTACATGTATAATGTGAAGTTTTTCTGTAGCCACATTTAAAAAATAAAAAGAGGGCTAGGGGTGTAGCTCAGTGGTGGAGCATGTGCTTTGCATATACAAGTTCCTCAGTTCAATTCCCAGCACTAAAAAATTAAAAATTTAAAAGATAACAAGTAAGGGCTTGGGGTGTGGCTCCATAATAGAGTGCTTGCCTAGCATGTGGGAAGCCCTTGGTTCAATTTTCAGCACTGCAGGAGGGGAAAGCAGATTGAGACAGACACAGGTGAAATTAATTTCAATAGAGTATTTTATTTAACCTAGCATACCCAAAATAGTGTCATTTTAACATGCTATCAATATAAAATTTATTAGTGACACATTTTACATTCTTTTCTTTATGCTAAGTCTTTGAAATCTGTTGTGTATTTTCAATTCAGACCTGTACATTTCAAGTGCTCAATAGCTATATATGGCTAGTGGCTGCCATATTGGATAGTGCAAAGCTAGATGGTTAAGAAATGCAAACTCCTGAAACCAGGTGTTGGGGGGCAAGAGACTGATGTGGTTGGATCTCTTGAGCCCAGGCATTTGGGACCCCCATTTGAGATGGGGACCTCAGAAAACAATATAAGAAAATAAACCCAAGCCTCCCTCCTCAGTATTGTTAAAGGATGGAGTTAAGATGCATATTTTAATATGTACATGACATACCATTGCTATGGTGAGCTACTCTCAAAGAGACTTTGGCCCAAGAAATAGAATGCTTCAAATTTAAATCTTGTTTCTGCAGATCACTTCTTTTTAGGAAGATTTTATATCTGAACAGAGTGCCCATTGTCTCTCTGAATGAGGAGAAGACTGAGCCTTAACTTTTCCCTTGCAGAGACCTGCATTTGGGAGAAAGGGAAACATTTTCTTTTCCCATTGATCTTACAAACAGAAACTAAGTGTAGGGTTTAATGAAAAGAGCATCATCAGAAATACTGAATTTTAGAGACAGAAGGAAATGGTCAGGAAAGATCAGCTGAGGAAACAGGTTAATAATATAACCATGGACTTGTAGCAGAATTAAGCTTTTCTGAGTCCTAGATCATAAGGTCTATTTTATTCAGTTGCAAAATATGGTTCTCTTTCCAGCATCATTGACCTCACCTGGTCCCTCATTACACACCAGAGTTTCAGGCCTACCCAGATGCATTGATCCAGAACCTTTTCTTTTAATAAGACCTTCCAGATGATTCATGTGGGGTAGGGTTGGAGAAGCTTCTGGCCTTGTGACTTTGGAGACAGCAATGGGTGCTTAGAGTCACATAAGAGCTTTTGTTTCTGTCCTTCTAGTGGTTGCTTTGTTGGTTTTGTGCCATTGTTCCATGTCACCTTGCTGTGAGAGAACAGATTTTGCAGTGCCTACAGGTTTTTATGAATCTGCTCAGATCAACCCCCATTTGGAATGGGTTCTTTAGCCTTGTCCTAAACAGCATTCCTGCTTCTCATAGTTCAAGCCTACCTATTTGCAAACAAAGATCTTTTTAGTTGCTCTTTGCTGTAGTAACATTGAATCCCAGAAAACCAAGCAGGCTACCCACCAAGAGAGACTTGCCAAATAGGTACAGGTATTTGGCCATCTGAATTTCTGGAAAAAAAAACAAAAAACAAAAAAACAGTACTGTAAATTACTTGTGTTTCCTGGCTTTCATCAACTTTTATTGTCAATTTATGTTAAAAGAATCGGTATGACAGTCTGGACCCTAGAATCTGGAATTTGGGACCAGATTGCAGGGGTGCAGATCCTTGTTTTTCCACTTCTCAGCTGTGTGGCATAGACACACACTTACCTCTGTGCCATGTTTTCTTCTGCAAAATGAAAATTATACAAAAATATCTGCTTTTAGGATTCTTGTGAGGCATATGTGAATTTACATAGAAAGTGCTCAATGTACAGCCTTTCTCATTGAAAGCCCCCAATATGTTAACTGTTCTGATCACAGGATGTTGAAGGAGGAAATGGAACTTACCACCTCGTTTTTCAGATGAGGAAAATGAAGTCAGATAAGTAAAGGAACTCTACAACCACACAGCATTCAGACCAGAGTCAAGCCTGATGCAGGCCTTCTGATTCCCTACCTGATGCTCCTATCCACCTTCTACCTGAGCAATCACAGTTCTAGGAAGATGGCCCAAATCAGTAAATGCCATGAAGTTTTTGCTTTCTGTAATTTGATAGCTGTCAATCTTGGCCCATTGGTTCAGAATATGTTCTGAAACATATTCTCATTAGTAAGTTTTATACATGTCTGTATGTTTGAGGGGCAGGGTGGGAGGTATATACATCAAGATGAGATTTATTTCATTTTTTTTCTTTTTTCCTAGTAGCATTTCAATTGAAATGTAAGAGCAGCTAGACACATAAGTAAGGATAAAAAAAAATTCTGTATGTAATTTTCAATTCAAACTCAGCAATGTTTAAGCCTGCTTTTATTAAAGAAAATAAGTATTTAAGCCTTCCAGAACTATCATTTGGAAATTTATATTTCATTAATGGCATAATATATAAATATAAATCCCATTTTCCAAACTGAACAATCCATAATTATTAAATCAGGTCTTTTTGTTTGATTAATACTTGAAAAGATATTAAGCACTAATTTTTCCCTAAATACATAGAATGTAATACTTTTCTAAATTTCACTAAATATTTTCACTAAGTATATTACATGCATATGCCTCTTATATACTTAAACTCATCTCTAGATTACTTATAATAATACATAGGAAAAATAAATAATAATACAATGCAAATGTTATATAAATAGTTGTTATAGGTATTGTTTAGGGAATACTGATGAGGAAAATGTCAATACATGTTCAGGACAGACACAATGCTTTCTCATGAATATTTTGGATCTGTGATTGTTTGAGCCATGAATACACAGATACAGAACCCAGGGATACAGAGGGTCAACTATATATTCATGTAAATAAAATGTAAATCCATGCAAATAAAATCATCATCTCCAAAGAGAGAAAAAATACATGTATATGGATAATGTTGTCCAATTTCTGATTTTGAAGCCTAAAATAACTATGTTAATCCAGACCACAATGTTTCTTACCTCCAGTATTGACATTTTCCTCATCACACTTTATCCATAATCCTCTGTATGTGTTACTGTCCCTAAAAGAACACACAGGTGTTGAAATGAGATGAGTTACATGAAATACACACAGCTATAAATACCTCCCGGCTAAATGAGAGCAGAATTCATAAATTCCATCAAGTCAATGAGCAGTGTTGATATCTTCCAACATACCTCACAGGGTGTTAGACTCGGTTAGTGGTACAGTTCAATTAAGTACATTTATAAGAGCCTAGAATCATAGGGTCATGGAAAAGGTGCTCTTGGTCCATATGTTAGGAAGCTGTTTTTCTGGTTAATTTATCACAAAAGTCAGTTTGTGCAAGTAATCACTTTTTAAATTAATATATCTATACTTTAACACTCTTTAAAAATTCTTTGTTAGTTGTAGTTGGACACAATACCTTTATTTTACTTATTTATTTTTATGTGGTGCTGAGGATCAAACCCAGTACCTTGCACGTGCTAGGTGAGTGCTCTACAGCTTTGCCACAACCCCAGCCCCATACCTTAATACTTTTAAACACATAAATGTGATTTAATTATTAGGCAACCGTTTAATGTTAGGGCTGAAGACTTTGTATTAAGTTTAGGTGTGCTAATTGTAGTTCATGGTTCTTTTTTTTTTTTTGTCTATGCTCATCCTGAATGCCTTGTCTCAGATACCAAGTTTGTTTGCTTTGTTTTGTTTTAAGTGGAACTGAGACTTTAAGAACACTTGTGGAGCAAAGTGCAACCGAGGGCAAAATCCCACCGTACGTGACTTCTTTCCCTAACCTTTCAGTTGGGGTATCCATTGTCTTGTCCCCACAGGGTTTGAGAACACTTTTTTAAGCAACTTTCCTTTAAAGAAAACTTTCCAAAATATGCAACTAGAGAAACAACAATCCTCTTCCTTTCCGATAGAATATTTCACTGGTTTATGTCCTTTTTTTATAACAACTGACATAAACAGGTTTGACGACAAACATAAATCACTTGTGGCAAGCAGGCAAGATGAAGGCAAAGGGCACAGCATATGGGCCAGCAGCTTCCTAGCTATGAGAGTTGTTGGGCACTCCCAGGGTTTTGGTGTATTTTGCTTGTCTTTAGAACATCTGATGAGTCTTGGTCTGACCAGGTTAAGAGAATTTCTAGTGTAGCATTTGCTTATGAGTATTTATCGTATCAGATTCTTGAGTCTATTCTTAATTATTGGGTTTCTTATATTTATAATCATTCTAAAGATTTCACCTCACCAAACATTTGATCCAGGCAATGGGGCCAACTTTGATCTCGATGTACACTCTGTGGAGATCTAGAAACTCCCTGCCGGGTATGGTGTAATCCCAGTGACTCAGAAGGCTGAGGCAGGAGGATCACAAGTCCAAGGCTAGCCTCAACAACTTATCAAGGGAGACCTTTTCTCAAAATAAAAAATAAAAAAGGCTGGGGATGCAGAGCACCCCTGGGTTCAATGCCCAATACCCCCCTCCCCCCCCCAAAAAAAAAAAGAGAGAGAGACAGCAAGAGAGACAGAAAAACTTCTGACTTTGAACAAGGCATTCCTCCTTTTTCTTCCGTTTCTTAAAAAGGGTCTCAGATATTTTTTTTTCCTTCTTATTTCAAGTGGGAATTTTAAGAGCCAGTATAATTCTAGATGAAATCTGAGTTTCTCAAGGTTGAGGTTTCAAGTCAAGATAAAATAGTTCCTAGACAGATGACTGAGGATCTGACTGCTTTGTTGAGCCAAAGGTAAAGGCATTATAAAAGACATCTTTGTAGCCCAGCTTTTATTTTCTTCAGCTGCTCTCTCGGCTTACAGTAAATAGGCTTGCCTTTCCACTACACTTATTCAGAGATTTCTGTATTGCTTTCTCCTCTAAGTGGAGAAAGCCAAACTTCTACCAAGCCAAACCTTTCACCCTTCTCGCCTATGCCTCTCCTGGTCATCTGCATCTCAACAGCTCTATCTTCTCAATTGCTGAGGCCATCAGCACCTTTCTCTCCAGTCCTACATCAGTCCCTTAGCAACCATGCTCACCTGGCTTTTGCGGTATATCCAGCTCCTTCTCCCCAGCACCACCACAGCATCATGGGTGGTCAGCCCAAAGTCACCTCTCCCTGTTCTGCCCCAAGAGGTTTCTAAATGGTGCATTGGACTTGCCCCTTGTAATTGATTCTCAAAATAGCAAATGAGGGTCCTTAAACTGTAATTCACATCCCTTTACTACTAGAACCCACCAAGGCCTCCGACTTTTCTGCCTCACCTCCCTCCCTTTTTCTGCCTCCACCACCTTCTTTTCTTCTTTGTGGGAAACTCGCCCACTGGAGGGCAGTTTCCTTCCAGCCTCAAGGTGCTTGCTGTTCTCTCTGCCTGGCACACACCCTTCCCCCAATTATAGGCAGAGCTTTCTCACTGACAGGCCTCAGGTCTCTTGGATAGAGACCTCAGCAGGAGCTTCCCCATCTTCCCCCTCTCCATAACTCCTTCTTCTTCATGTACCACTGTTTACCTACCCTGTATTCATGAATTCATTTACTCTCCTCCTGTGTCCACAGGACGGCAGTTATTCTGTTTAAGGCTGTCTCTCCACCATCTACAACAGTCAGTGCCCGACATTTAATAAGTGATCAATAAAGACTTGCTTTTTGAGATATTTATGTCCACTAACTCAATAAATTCTAACCCAGGTGATAAGTATGTATGGTAGTTCTCCCTTATTTGAGAGAATATCTCCTAAAATCGGCAGTGGATACCTGAAACCACAGATAGTACCGAACCTAATATATATTATTTTTTCCCATACATAGTTTAATTTGTAAATTAGCACAGTAAGAGATTAACAACAACTATAATAAAATGTAACAATTATAAGAGTATACTGTAATAAAACAGCCAGCATCAGTACACTTGTGCTTGGAGGCCATTATTAAGTAAAATAAGGGTTACTTGAACATAAGCACCATAGTACTGTGCAGCTGATCTCATAACTGAGATGGTTGCTGTGCAACTAACTGGAGGGTGGCATATATGATATGGATACACTGCACAAAGGGATGATTCACATGCTGCCTGGGATGGAGTGGGACAGATTAAGATTTCTCAAAGTGAAATGAGATTTCATTGCACTATAGAGTGCAATTTAAAAACTTATGAATTGTTATTTCTGGAATTTTCCATCTGATATTTTCAGACTATGGGTTACTTAAACTGTAAAAAATGAAATTTTTGACAAAAGGGGACTTACTGTATCATCACACACCTGGATTTTATGCAGATCAGCGTAGGAAAAGCTAGGAAAATAATTTTTTTACAAGAAAACAGAGAAAATCCCACTCAATGATGTTCTAAAGGAAACAAAAAAGATCTGGGATTCCAGGATGTTATTTTTAGTCATTCTTCAGGATGTAACCAGATTGTTGCTGCTAAGAATCTATGGCAAGACTGGAGGATTTGACCCTGATGTCTTGGCCTCTTTCCAATTTGGATCATTATATCCTGCTTACCTAAATCCTTCCTGTCATTCCAGTTATAAAATTTAACTTTCATTTCCTCCCCTGAAAAACCCTCTGTTAAAAAGAATTGCTAACAAATTGCTGCCATATTTACCTCAAACCCAGTGTGCCTTTGGATAATTGGTGTGTCCTCTGTCATGTAGCTTAAAACACTTAAGAATGAAGAAGTCACATGAAGAAGGCACTTCCCCATATTTTCTAAAGTATTTTAAACTCTTTTTCCCCACTTTAATTCTCCTTGCCCATCATTTTACCATCAACTATGCAAATAATTTAATACCAAGCATTATAATACCTTTATTTAATTAGAAAAGCAACTCTGATTTCTCTTAGGTATTGTTCTCTCCCAGAATGCAGTTCACCAAGGATCTCAGTCTCCAGGGAGTTGAAGGGAGCTCAGATATCTTTCACTCAGTTACAGCTGGCACTGAATGCAATCTGAAATCACAGACACTGTACTGTGCACAAGATGGAAATGCAACCCTCATTTAAGATTTCCACAAATAAGTCTGTTATTTTTTACCAAGTCGCATTTTCCTTTGATTGCAAAAATAAGCTGCTATTATGAGGTTCAAAATGCAAAGATTGGGACTGAGTTTAGACAATTTCCAGACTGCTCATTATACTTTATGCAGGTTGTAAATATTTGGCGAACTCCATAAATTATGCTTTGTGACTGTCACCAAATAAGTGCATGAATAACTACCATAGGAATTAAATTATAAAAATATTGTGTGTTATTTTTGTATACAAAATTGATGACATCAGGTAATTTATGGCAGGTGATAAAATACTATTTTAACAAATTGAGTGAAAGTCAGAATCACTTTGCTGAACTTGAATTATGTTGAATGGAAGAAAGGCTTACTGCAAGAGTTCCTGAAAAAGGGATTTATTCTTTGTTTTGTTGGTGGGAAAAAAACATTAAGCTCTCTGCCTTATTCCTCCTACTGGCTCTGCTAACATCCTGCAACCCTTCTAGTTGTTCTGCTGATGTTCAAACATAGATCTACCCCAAAGAGTCAGACCTCAGACTTCAACCTCACCAGGGGACTTCTTAGAAATGCAGGTTATCAAGCCCCACTCCAGCCTAATCATTCTGAAACTCTGGGGATGGTTGTGATGCATGGTAGATGAAGTTTGAGATCCATTGGTTCATGATACCAGTAGGTTCAAAATGCAGACATTGGGACTGAGTTTGGACAATTTCCAGACAGTTCATTACACTTTATGCAGATTGTGAATATTTAGCAAACTCCACAAAGTATGCTTTGTGAACCAAATAAATACAAAAATCACTGATTGCATTCAGTGCCAGCTGTAACTTAATGAAAGACTAGAATCACCAGTTTTGAACCCAAACATGTTCTTATCAAACTAAACATAGCATACAGGAAGACCTAAAAAGCTATCTGTTCCACCAGTCTAGCCAATGATGAGAGTTCACTAAGGAAGAACAACAAAAATCACATTGAAGTGAGCCAGTTTCTGTGATTCTAGAAGCATTTCTTTCTTTCTTTCTTTTTTTTTTTGTAATCAAAGCATCCCATGTTAAAATGCCCTCCACCCTGTCCTTGGCAGAGAAGTAGATCAAAATGCCATTATAGCTTTTTACCATTGAACCACGCTCCCAGGCCCTAAAATACTACTACTTTTTTTTCTTTCTGTATTTCTTTTTCCTTTTTTGTATCGGGGATAGAACCCAGGGGTGCTTCCATTGAGCCACATCTCAACCCATTTTATTTTTAATTTTGAGACAGGGTCTCTGTAAATTGCTTAGCACCTTGCTTAAGTGCTGAGGCTGGCTTTGAAATCACACTCTTCTTATGGGATCACAAGCATGCTCCACCAAACCTGGTTTAAAGTGCTCTTTCTTGAAATGCACTTTTTATTGTATGATATATATGGTTCTCAGACCATATAGCTCCAGAAGTACCTGATCTCAGGCCCAGATCTCAGATCTCAGGCCCAACCCCAGACCTACTAAATCAAAAACTCTCTAACTGGCCTTTCAAGTGATTCTCTTTTTTAATCTTTTTTTGATATATTATAATTATGCATAATAGTGGAATTTACTGTGACATATTTATACAGGCACATAACAATTTGATCAATTTCATTCTTCAGGATTTCTCCTTTTCTTCCCCTCCTCCCTCTCCCTGATCCCTTTCTCTACTGATTTCCCTTATTTTATTTTTAATTAGTGCATTATAATTATACATAACGGTAGAATTTTTTGTAGTGTATTCATATGTGGGCGTAACATGATTTGGGTGGTTTTGTTTTCCAGTACCTCTCCTTGACCTTCACCTTCTCCCTCCCACTGGATCTCCTTTCTCTACTCTGTTGGTCTCCCTTCTATTTTTGTGAGATCCCCTTTTTATTCCTTTTTTTCTCTCTTAATTTCTGCATATGAGAGAAAACATATGACGTTTAACTTTCTGGGTCTGGCTTATTTCACCCAGCATATTTTTCTCCATTCCACCTATTTATGAGCAAATGACATAATTTCATTCCTCTTTATGGCTGAGTAAAACTCCATTGTGTGTGTTTACCACATTTTCTTCATCTGTTCATCTGTTGATGATCACCTAGGCTGGATCCATATCTTGGCTATTGTGACTTATGCTCCTATAAACATTGATATGAATGTATCCCTGTAGTATCCCAGTCTTACTTCTTCTGGATAAGTACTGAGAAGTGGAATAGCTGGGTCCTATGGTAGTTCCATCCCTAGTCTTGAGAAATCTCCATACTGCTTTACAAAGTGGTTGCATTACTTTAGAGTCTCACCAACAGTGTATAATTGTTCATTTTCCCCATATTCTTGTCAGCAATTATTGCTATTTGTATAATTTAAGTGTATTTATTTATTTATGTATTGTTTGTGTTCTTGATAATTGCCATTCTAAGGGGAGTAAAATGAAATCTAAGTGTAGTTTTGATTTTCATTTCCCTTATTGCTAAGGATATTGAACTTTTTAAAAAATATATTTGTTGGTCCTTTGTATTTTTTTTCTTTTGAGAAATGTCTGTTTAGTTCATTTACCCATTTATCTATTGGTTGATTTGTATTTGGGGTGCTAAGTCTTTTGAATTTTTTATGTATTCTGGATAGTAATCCCTTCCAGGTGATTCTGATGCACAGTCTGATAGGAAAACCACTGCCATGGGGGAAAACTACAGAGTGTTTCTGTCCAGTTTTTCTTGTGGAAGCCTGGAGGAACTTGCTGGTTTGCTGCCCAAGTTCACCTGAGTTGTGCCTGCTGCTTGCTTAATGAACCATATTATAAATCTTAACTTCCTGTCCATCATCCAAACCCCAGTACATTCATTGATTAAAGTCTCTTAATTATATTGCCTCACAGCTTTTTGAGGCTCAAGTATGGAATGTGTTCTTGTGTGTTTGTGTGTGTGTGTTAGTTATTTCTTTTCATGTTTTGAAGATTGAATGTTGTCATTTTCTTGTTTATTTTGTTTCCCATTGAAAACAAATCAATGAACAGCATAAAGAAGTTTCTTGAGGACAAAGCAGTGAATCAGAGCAAATGTGTGGATACATATTCTTAAGCCTTAAATGTCCCATCCTATTTAAGTGCTTTCTTCTTGCCAAATAAAGACAATATGATTTATTGTTGTTTTATGACTGAGTTGAATTTAGATTGCTCATGTCCTGTCTCCCATCTGCACAGTTAGGACATGAGCTAAGTTTCAGAAGCAGAGAAATGTTGGACCCACAGTAGTGTGTCCAGTGAGAAGACTAGAGTAAACTTTCTTTTTTAAATTGAGAAATTGAAAACTTTGGCTAAGACTGGCCTACTTTGAATGCCCATGCGAAGTTGCTTGTGGAATCTATCCAGAAGATTCTGTGGAAGTATTAGAAAGTCATGACCTGAGTTGGAGGAGGCTATCACACAAGGTTTACATTCTAAGAGGACTACTCTATAGTAGTCTATAACTCTATAACATGGCTGTGGGCCCTGCTACTTGACATGTGGTTGGGAATCATAGCGTCATATCACCCAGGAGCCCAACCCAGACCTGCTGAATCAGAATCTGTATTTGGAACAAGATAACTAGGTACTTCCTATACATGCCAAGATTTGAGAGGTATTGAAATAGAATACAAGAAAGTCAGTTGTTCTTGGATTTTACCAGTTGTACCATGAGGAAGGAGCTGAAAGACATTGGAATGTGGAATCTGGAGAGTTTATTCTTAGGTAAAGTTAGAGGACAGATGTCATAATGGACCCACAGTGGTGGTCCAGCTTCCCAACACCTGGTTATAATTGATCCTCAAGGATTATAATTTCTCCAAGAGGGGCCATCTCTTAATTCTCTAATCAAATGATAAATGAAGTGAAACAAAGACAGTTGCTGAATTAATCAGTTTTATAGGATGCATAAAAAAACAGAAAAATTAAAATAAGCAAAAGTAATATGTGAAATATAGGCAACAACAAGTACAAGAAAGTCATTGGTGAACAGAGTACCACTAATGAACTCAACATCAACTTCCACAGAAGAAGTTGTCCAAATGGCCCAGGAGATGAGTCCTTTCACAGTGACAGTGAAGCAGGTCCAAATTGCCATCAAGCCATCAGCATTGAAGTGAGGGATTGCTCACTCAGGCAGGGCCTCTGGTGTGTGATGCCAATTCAGAGTAAATCCTTGAAGAGTGGATGCCATGAGATGTGTCTCCAATGGCAGTGGTATTTATAGTCATAGAAATTGTTTTATCTTAGCTTCCAGGTATCAATTTTGAAAGGAAAAGTCCCAGACACCAGTGATCTCATTTGCATGTCTGCTCACAGTTGTCACTATGGCTATCAATCAACCAGTTGTCAAGGGGACTATCGGCCAGCCATGAGGCTCAGTTCCAGCTTGTGTTATAAGAGAAAACTCAGATTGGATTTAATGCTTCATAGTCACATTAATCATAGTTAAATATCCATTTACTTAGATGTGCAGGAATCATAAAATGGCAAATACACATCACAATAATAAGCTAAAGTATAGAACAGATTTCTCAGTCTGATTAACTATGGATATGATATAGTTAATCAGAAATTGCAAGCCTGGTTACTTTGGGGCAGAGAAAGAAAGGGACAGTGAATTTGTTCAAAATATGTTCTCTGAGGAATCTGTCATGTAAACTGCTATGGATCACACAGCATGATGAGATCACACTGTGTCCCTGAACGTGTGTGCAGGACTGTCATTATCCCTGTGTTCTGTACCTGCAGCCTATGACATTCTGAAAATGGCTCTTTGTTTTCTTTTAGAATTCCTTGATTGTTATTTATTTATTTATTGCACTGAAATTACTTTTTTGGGGTAGTGGGGTTGGGGTTACTGGAAATTGAACCCAGGGATGCTTTACACTGAGCTACATGCCCAGTCCTTTTTACTTTTTATTTTGAGGCATGATATCAAGGTGGCCTCTAAACTTGTGATCCTCCTGTCTCAGCCTCCTGAGTCAGTAGGATTACAGCCTTGCACCCATGCCTGGCATGCTGAAATTACTTAAATGTAAAGCTTCTTTTTAGATCCACATTTAGGAGCATGGACACTGGAGATAGTGGAGGTTTTGCAGTTGTTTTCAAGGAGTTGGTCATTTGTATTAGTGAACTTTCCTTAGTGTAGTGAGAATAGCATAGCAAGATGGAAGCCTTGAGCTTGGATTTAGCTCCCTGAATGTCTTAACTACAAGTACAACCAGCATAATGGTAAAGTCATTTTAGCCATTTGCACAACAGTGCAGTTTAACTGGTGTTGTGTGAATTCAAAAATAGTATTTCTCCTGTTAGACCATGTGCATGCTTTACATTCTATACAGAAAGTACAGAAGAGTAAGAAGAAGCCAAGAAAAATCCCTTAAAATCCATTCCCCCAGCTCCTATGTCCTTTATTTTGTAATCACAGTGACATTCTCATCATGTAAAATTAAACATTTTAAAATGAACAGTTCATTGCCATTTGGAATATCAGTGTTGTGCAGTCACCACCTCTCTCTAGTTCCTAAATATTTTCATCATCTCAAAAGGAAACCCTATGTCCATTAAGCAGTTCTTCCCCATTTTCCTGCCCCACAACTCTGGCAACCACAATAATGTGTCTTTTACACACACTTTTTTTTTACTCCCAGTTGGTCTCATGCAGTTTATAGAGTTCAATATACTGCATTTTGTCATTGAAAAATGTCATCAAGCGCATTTTCTTGTTCTTTAATACTTTGTCTTGGGCTTTAATGTCATTGTAAATCCCCACAACTTTGAGGTTTATCTTCTTGGTGTTCTCTTATTTCTCTGGAAACCTATTGGCCTCCTGGCACCTCTGTTTGCTCCGATCTTCATTGGGGAGGGGTGCTTTTCATTGCTGAACCCTGTCTCACCATTGTCTTTCTTGAAGTTCACAGTTCCATAAGAAGAGAGACTAGACCCAGCCAAGAGCAGCTTATTCTTCCCTAATTGCTAGTATTCTCAATTGACTCCACCAAGGAGATGCAGAATGAGTGACTCTAATTTCACCAGAAACATAATGTGAAATTTGGTTTTCACCTTTTGGCCCCTGGGAGAGACAAATGTTACTAGCTTTAATGCTCCTTCATTTTCCACACAGCTTCAAGTTTTTACTGCTAACAAAAACTGCCACTAGCAACATAACATATGTATAACATGGGCCTACATGTGTTTGCATGATTTCTAATCTTTGGGACACAATTAAAAAGTGGAAAGCAGGAAGGGTGATAAGGTACCTCACTTTAGATGAGACTCGGTTGCCTTCAAGCTCTATGGCCTGGAACAAATAATTCACTACTCATCAGGGGTTTGCAAGTGCAGCCAGTGAGTAAAGAATAGCACTTACATTTTTCAAGTGTTGTTAAAACAAATAAATATCAAACTAACAAATATGAAAAACATATAACAGAGAACCATTGTGTTTGCCCTAAGTTTGAAAAATATTATTTGGTGTTTTACAGAAAATGTTTACTGACTCCTAATAGTAATATAAGTTGAGCATCCTTAACTCAAAAGTCTAATACCCAAAATATTCCAGAATTATAACTTTTTTAACACAGACATGAGGCCAGATAGTGGAAAAGTACACACCCACCCACATGTTGCAGGTCACAGACAAAACAGAGTCAAAGCAGGTACAATGAAAATATTGTATAAAATTACCTTTGGACTATGTGAATAAAGTCTATGTAAAACACAAATGAATTTTTCATTTAACTTGGGCCCTATCCCCAAGATATCTCATTATTTATATGCAAATGTTGAAGAAATCTCAAACTGTTCCAGTCCCAAGTATTTAGGATAAAGGATACTCAAACCGTAATGATAAGAGCAACAGTGTTATGATCTTTTAGTTTGCATTTTGTGTCAGACAATGTTCAAAGTGCCTTCATGTATTATTTAATTCTTGCAACCAAACTCTATGGGATGAGTGTTATGATTATCCTCATTTTAAAGAGGAAAAAATAGGCCCAGAGAGGCTGAGTAAGTTGTCCAAGGTCACATAAGTAGTGTTTTGAACCCTGCAGGTGGCTCTACTCCAGATCTGAGTTCTGCTATTGCCCTGTGCTGCAGTTCCTAAGTTGGCTCATTTTTCCTACCTGTATAAAGACTGGGGTGGGAAAAACCCCTTCTGCCTATAGCACAGTATGATTATTATATACTGCTATGTCAGTGTTTTAATGTGGCTATCTTTGGGAGATGTCATGGAAAAGCACCTTTCAAATTGGTAGGTCACAAAAGATTTCTCTAAAAATTCCACATTAAAAGGGAAGTTGCCTGGTCTATAGAAAGTCTTGTCTAGACAGATTTCTTTACTGTAGCACAATAGAGCTATTATTATTTTCATGTGAATCTCAGCAAGGAGAGGAGCCCTTCAGTTATTTCCCAGAACGTTTTTTTTTTTTTTTTTTTTTCTTATTAAAGGGACATCAATTAAAATCCTTCAGAATCAGTGCTATATAGAAAAAGTTAGCAAATGATGTCATAGAAGCATTATTCAGCCCCACATTTTTCCAGAAGTATCAAAATAATGATGTCATTTTGCCATTCATTTATTCATCTTGACCATAAATATTCAATCTATTGACCCTATTTGTCTGAAATCAGCCCCTGGCCCTGACCACCTTATTTGATGTGTATGATATGGATCTTTCTTAAAAGAGAAAGTTAGATAATGAAATTCAAGCCTACTGATTTGGATTCTTTGTTATACCTCTTATGTTGAAAGTCCTGATGATTTGGTTTGCTTGAATTAAACAGGTTGATGCTACCTAAAGTTAAACATATTTGGGCTTGGTAGTGCATGCCGTTAATCCTAGTGAATCAGGTGGCTAAGGCAGGTGGGTCACAAATTTAAGGCCAGCCCTGGACAATTTAGAGAGACCTTGTCTCAAAATGAAAAATAAAAAGAACTGGGGATGTAGCTCATTGGTAGAATGCCAATTGGTTCAATCCAAAATACTAAAAAAAAAAAGAGAGAGAGAGAGAGAGAGAGAGTCTCCTTCGTTGATACTATTCATCCCAGAGATTCAGCTGGTGCCATTGGCTGCAAGTTGAAATACTGTAATTCTGTTTACTGTGGCATGACTTAATTTTCCAACATGGACAGTTGTTACATGTCGGTAAGAACATGACCTTGGGGGTTGTAGATACAAGCCATTAACCAAAGAAATAATTTTATGAACACCTTTCAATTCACCAACTCTTTACTCATTCCTTCCCACCAGGGTTTTACGAATTTGATGGCATTAAGACAATTTTTTTTTAATGCTCTCAAAGAACTGATGGTTTCTGACTGGCATGGGATGCTTTTGGTTTTCTCAAAAGTTTTAAATTCTGCAATTATTTTAGAGCTCTCCATATGGATGCAAATAAATATTACATAAAATAAACTAAATGATGCATTTTCTTTTTCAATGATTTCTGGGGTTTGTAGGAACATAGTGCTTTGTGAACTTTGAGGCGCTAAAGAATTTCAGGCTGGTCGTGGTGGCACACGCCTATAATCCCAGTGGCCCAGGAAACTGAGGCAGGAGGATCCTCAAGTTCAAATCCAGCCTCAGCAACTTAGCAAGGCCCTGAGAGACTTAGTAAGATGCTGTTTCAAACTAAACTATAAAAAAACAGTTTGGAGATGTGGTGCCATGGTTAAGCATCTCTTGGTTCAATCCCTGGTACCAGAAAAAAAAAAAAAAATTCTTAAGTTGTTTGTCTAAAGACTACAAGCACAAACAAGGCATGGATGAATATACATTTTCCTCCTCCTGTGTTGTTGTATGCATAGCAATCTGATTTTGGAAGTTGATACTTCCAAAATTGTAGGGGATAAGATTCTATAAAGTCAATAAGATATTTTGACAGGGTTTTATAGAATCAGGTTAGGCAGTGCAAAAATTGTCACTTAGGAATGCTAAGGAACAGAAATCCATTTGGCATGGGAATTTGACACTTTTGTTTCTGAGTCATTACCAAGAACAGCACATTGCCCTCTCCTTTCCAGTGACTATTTAGAGGTCCTTTTTGACCTAACTATCCAGTGTTGTCAAGATACCCAGTCAGGCCCACAGTGTGTTTTGACTATCTATGAGTGACTGAAATAATTGTGACTAGGAATGTATAAATATTTTCCAGGCCTATCCGATTCTATCTTTCAAACACAGCCACCCTTACTCACAGCTGGCAGCTCATTTCCTGTCCAAATATTCATTTACTATGCTAGGAAAGTGACTTACGAATCAGATGGCACTTAATATAGTCCTCTGTTAACTTTCAACTTCACCCTGTGGGTGGAGAACAGCAGATGAAAAGTTTTTATTACCTGGAAGACATTCAGACTGTCAAGAAGGTGACCCCAGTTGCTCTCTCTTTTCCTCATCACTTCTCCACGTTTTGGAATTTGAAATTTTTATGAGAATTATTATTGACTTTCCAGGAGCTTTGGTGATTACTGTTAGGTTGTCTCTCCATGGATTTTGGCAAAACTCCTTTTGCTCTCTGGCTCCCAATTTTGGAAGTAGTTTGCTGTTGGTTGTTATCTTAGGCTCCCAAATGTCACCTCCATCCTGGGTTTATCAACTGGACGTGTCTAGGATGGCAACTTAGCTCCATCATCTCACAGTAAATTCTTTGAAAATTCTGCTACTTTGCCCTCGTCCTTCTATTTGCAGTTGTTTAGGGTGAATTTCAGGTTTCTTTGCCTGATGTGTTCTTACTGTATTCACTGTCATATTCTGCCTATGTGCTCCTTGTCCCCTGGACATGAGAAGTTTCCAACACGTGTCTTGTGAAACCCACATTTAGTACCTGCTCTTGTCTGTGTGGTAGAGTCAGGAGAAAGTAATTGATGTGAAAGACAAATTATTGTATTCTTTCTTCTTAGTGTGGTTTAGAAGTTAGTCTGGGATATACAGACTTTGATAGTCAGCTCCCATTTAATTTCTAGGTGGATTTAGCATCCTAGATGAATATGTTGAAAGGATAAGATGTCAAAGTTATTTTTCATCTTGTGTCTGTATCACCAGTCTTACCACCCTCTGCCTCTATTTCTAGGTTTTATCATTTCTGGGCCTCAGTCCTGGACCAAATGCTATGGGGACACACGACTTTTAGAACATTGCCCTTCAGCCTCTGTTTTCTCCTCTTCCTGTGCTGGCTTCAGCCTTAGTTCTCAGTTAATGATTGGACATTTAATGCCCCGAGTCATCTTATGCTTATGTCCCCCCAACCTGGGAAATGAATCATTGGTTTCTGTATCCAGTGGTGTAACAAATGTTCTCCCAAGAAACCCACACAGAGACCAGGTCTCTATCTTGATTTTGTGCATACTTCTTTTAAGTTGAAAGAGCTATTTAACAGGCATCCATCTATGTGCTGCCTGATGGGGTCCTCTCTTCTTGATCAATGGTCCTCAAATGCAAGTTCATATTAGAATTCTCTACAGTGTTTAAAAAATAGATTGATGGTCCAAGCATGCTGTGGTTGATAATCGGAATCTGTGTGGGTGAACCCAAGCTTCTAAAATGTTTTCTAATTTCTTCATTGTTTCTAATGTAAGGTGTTCTTGGAACTGCTAATCTAGTCCCTAAGTGCTAGCCACAGTTCCCCTTTAACGATGTACCAACCGGAAATCTCTTCCCTTAGCCTGCCCTTAAATAAAACACTGACAATTTCATGCCAATGAATGCCTTCTTGTAGTTGAAATGAAATGGTTTCACTCACCATGCTTTTATAGATCCATAAGAGAAAACACATTGGCATTCCATCTTCGGTCTCTATGTTAGAATCTGAGCCACTGGCTAAATTTTATGGCTGTCTATAGCTCAAGTGCCTTCTTAAAACTAAGTTCCTATTTTAATATGGAGGTGCAGTTACTTCCCTGAATAGTATTCACTTGGAATTTGCAAAGTGTTCTGATTTTACATCTTAAGCACTTCATAAAGAATCTTAGAAAAGATTAAGGCTCTATGGCAATCGTTATCTGAAAAGCTTCATAGTTTGTACCAAGTGCAAGCAAATTGGTCTTGTTTCCCTTCTTCAGTGCAGAGGAGTCTAAAGCTGTATTTCCAGTAATATAAATTTCTGACATATTATTTGAGATAAAAATTAAATGATGGCACCATTAGTCATCTGGAGAACAGCCAGTCAAAATATATCCTGACTTTTTCTTATTTCCAATTATTTTATAATAAATAAATAAACCCAAAGAAAACCCCTGAATAGATCAACATTTGTGTGTTGCAGGTACAAAGAAGCAACCATATTTTTAAAAATTTCAGATGGCCCCATCCATTCGTATTCTGACAGCTTACAAGGAAGGTAAAAACCATGACCTTTCCAAAAACAAGAAATAGGAATTTCATTCACCTAAACATTTAGGTCAGAATTTCCATCCTCGTGAACACAGACTTGTTCAGGCTAAATGGAGTGGGATAAAAGAATAAGAGATAATTAGAAGCTGTGGGCTCTTTCCAGGGACATTACTAGAAGATCAGATAGCCTACCTGAAGTCAGTCTAGGAAACATCACGTCCCTTAAGAAACTGTCACAGGGTGATGTGCATGTCCTCCCAAATTCATGTATTGAATGTACATACCCTGATCTCTAAGGTATGGAATTAAGGGGTAAAGCCTTTGAGAAGAGATGAGGTCACGAAAGTGGAGCCCTTAATTTTTAAAAAAGATTCAAGAGAGAACCGTGTCCTCTTTCTACCATGTGGGGACACAATTAGAAGTCATCAACTATGAACCAAAAAGTGGGTGTTCACTACATACTTAATTTGATGGTTTCTTGATCTTGGTACTTTCCAGCCTATTGAACTCTGAGAAATAAATTTCTGTTGCTTTTAAGACACCCAGTATATGATAATTTGCTACAGCCACACGAATAGACTAAGGACGGAAATCAAATCCTGACCTGACCAGCTGGACAATGGAAGGAGAACTACAAGTTGAAAAGAGCTATTCTTCTCCACCTGTGCATCTCAAACTAATGCACCCACAGATGGCCTGGGAATCTGGTTAAAAATGCAGATTGTGATCCTGTGGGTCTGGGATGAGAACTGAGACACTGCGTTCCTAACAAGCTCCCAGGAAATGTGGATTCTCTTGGCTTAGGAACTATCTCTTTGAGTGATATGGGTTTAGAACAGTGTTTTGTTTTGTTTCGTTTCACTCCTTAAACACTGAACACATATAAATGCATGTTTACTCACCAATTCTTTGACATCTGTTCGAGACCTTTTCTTTATGTATAGATCTGTTTCATTTCATATCTTGGTTCTTTCATTAATCATAATTATCTTGTAGTTGGGGTTTCTTTATATATACATAAATTTATTTATTTTAATTAGGTAGATATGACAGCAGAATGCAATTTGATTCATTGTATACAATTGCAGAACAACTTTTCATTTCTCTGGCTGTACACGATGTAGCGTCACACCATGTGTTCAGTCATACAGGTACCATGTTTCCTAGTACCAATCTGGAAAGCAGTATGGAGATTCCTTAGAAAACTTGGACTGGAACCACCATTGAACCCAGCAATCCAACTTCTTGGTCTATACCCAAAGGACTTAAAATCAGCATACTACTGTGACACAGCCACATCAATGTTTATAGCAGCTCAATTCACAATAGCTAAACTGTGGAGCCAACCTAGATGCCTTTCAGTAGATGAATGAATAGAGAAACTTTGGTATATATGCACAATAAAATATTACTCAGCATTAAAAGAGAATAAAATTATGGCTTTTTCAGGTAAATGATTAGAGTTGGAGAATATCATGCTAAGCTAAGTAAGCCAATCTCAAAAAACCAAAGGCTGCATGTTCTCTCTGATAAGTGGATGCTGATCCATAATGGGGGGATGGCAGGGAGACGGGAAAAATAGAGGAACGGTGATGAGGCAAAAAGGAGGGAGGAGTGGGAAGAAGGCATGGAGGCAGGAAAAATAGAACAGTGCTTTTTAACTGTGAGTTTGCAAAACAATCACCCGGAAGTCTCATTTAAAAAAAAAAAAAACAGATTTGTAGAATTGGAATTATAGATCAATTGTAAAGCACTTGCCTAGTATATGTGAGAGGCCCAGGGTTCATTCCCCAGCAACACAAACACACACACACACACACACACACACACACACACACAAACACACACACAAAATAGATTCCTGGGCCCTATCCCTAGAGTCTTATTCAGTAAGTCTGTCTTGATCATTTGCATTTTAACAACTTCCAGGGGACTTGGTTGCTGGATACTTTAAATATTAAGTTTCTAGTTAACTTCTGAGCAGAGGCAGTTGAGATGTGTTCACTGTTCTCACCAGTAGCCTTATCTTTAAGAACAGAACCCCCCCCCCAAAAAAAAAAAAAAAAATTAAGGAGGAGGATGCTAAGTCATCCCTTGGGAGAAAAATCACATGGTCAACTTAGTAGGTGCCATGGGGTCTCTGTTCTTGTTTGCATTGATAATATGCTTTTGGACTAAACTAAAAGAAATGCTGCTGGAACAAAAGCTACAGATAAAGTTGAGATGAAGGGGCAAGAATTCTGCCTGAAGTGGAGCTGACTGCATAATCATGGGACTGGTTATCAAAGGAACTAGTCCTCTAAGGACAGAAAACCTATTTGTGCATAGAAAAAGGTTAGAAAGGAAATAAAGCAAATTGTTGGTGGCTCTCTCTTCATATGCATCATGAGATTTGGGGTGAATTGTATTTTTTGCTATATCTGTCTCTCTTTTACATTTTCCTACAAAGAGGACTTAAATGTTTTCATTACCAGGAAGGAAAAAACATATTTTTTTTTCTTAGTGTAATTTCATATTATTTTGGTCTAGTTCTGTTAGGTTGGTATTTCTTTACATTCTTCTCATGGGAAAGGCCTTCTTTCTGCCTGTGACAGTTCTAGTGTTCTGATGGCCCTAGAGATAGCTGAAGGCAAGGCCCAGACATTTGCCTGCAATCTGGATGCTGGCCGCATGAGGAAAGTAAGGTTGATAAGGTTGAGGAATCTTAGAGCAGAGGTCTGAAGTTCCCAGGAATTAGAAGCATCCCCCATTTCTCCCCCTCCCCACAAATGACCCCATACAAGGTATCTTGAAGGATCTTCCCTGCCCCTGCTTCAAAGGGTTGAAATAAGCTTTAAGTGAATGTAGAAAAAGTTAAAAAGGTTAAAAATGAGAGAACAAGAGGCATAGTTCAGTGGTACAGTGCATGGTTAGCATTCTCTAGACCTCTGTCCCATCCCCAAGCACCAAAGAATGCTAAAAAATAAAATAGAAAATAAGAGAAGACTGCTGGGAAAGTGGGGAAGCCACAGCCATGTGGACATCAGATCTGATTCCCTGCCATGATCTGGTTCCCCAATGCCTGAACTACAAGTGTCTATTGAGGATGGCTGGACCAGAAGGAAGGCACCCAGTGTGGCAGAAATCATCTCGTAGGCCTGACTTCACGGAACCAATGCTGGTGTGTGTGTGTGGGGTGGGGGGTGGGGGGCGAGGGGGGAGTAAAAGAAGCATCCTAATTGATTGTCATGCCAGCTTATTTTCAGCAATTCCAAAAACATATCTAAGTTGCCATATTTTGCTTTTGTGAATCTGGAAAAGGTCAAAGTTGATAGGTATATAGTTCACACCTGGCAAAACTTTCCACCAAAACTAGGACTCTACTGACATCTGCTGGCATATCATCTACTTTATGTTTAAAAAGAACAAAATAAGACAAAGAAGCTTTCACTTTTTTTTTTTTTTTTCCCTACAGTCCTTTGACCATAGCTAAGTGGGTTTGACCTGAATAATCATAGAAAGAAAAGTCTGAAGGGACCTTTTCCATGTCATAGAGGAAGAGGTGTGGACAGGTCATTGAGTGAATATATGCCCTATAGGAAGGGCCTGCAAGCTGCAGAGTTCTTACTGCCCTCTGCTGTAAGCCAGCTTCTCTGTGACCTGAAGCAAGGCCCTCAGCCTTTCTTTCATCATAGGGAGAACTAAGCAATACTTCTCTCATTATCCTTTAGGGCCTCTGAGGATTCTGGTGGCATTTGCTACTAACTAAAGCCTGGGCCCTGACATTGGATGGAAGTAATGACTTTAAAGGCCATTCTTAGTTACATTTTCATTCAGATAAACAAGATTCTTTACCAGTATTGTGTTTTCAAAAGATGAAAGCTATTTAAGCCTCCACAAAGCCCACCATCTCTGGAATTTATCCCTAAAAACAACAACATTTAAAAGATCAGGGAGGAGGGGGAAAACAGGCACTCTTCTCTCTGAATTGTCCACATTTTGGCCCTAGGAAACTATGAACCTCATTCTGTTTTGGAACATGTCATAAGCCTTCAGGTTGAGAAAACACTTCCCAGTTAATGCCAACCAAATTATTTGTGCTTTTTCTGTCTGGTCTTGGGAAACTGTGTGGGCCTGTGGTTTGTTAGACCAATAACAGGATATTTGATAATCTCCAGGGAGTTACAGTCCACATTTAGCCTGACAGAGGAAGAGAGGTCTGATGATGAAAAATAAGGGAGGCGTTTCTTTCACGCTACTATTTTATTTCTTCCTCCTCCCTCAGAATTCTGACCTCACCTTCAGGTTTGCTGAGGCTTCTGATGCTATTCATGGTTCTCAGGAAACTGGACTTTGCTAGTTGTAAAAGGAGATTTACGTCTTCAAGCTCCCAACTCTTCCCCCAGAAAGCTGTTAGGAATGACTGGAGCACAAAAGAAGCAGGAAAAACCCTGTGAGCTTCATACCCATCAGGATGGCTGCATTCAAAAACCAAAGAAAATAGCAAGTGAGCATATACGGAAAAAAACCAGAACCCTTGTGCATTGTTGGTAGGAATGTGAGATGGTACAACTTCCATGGAAAAACAGTTTGGTGGTTCCTCAAAAAATAAACACAAAATCACCATATGATCCAACAATTCCACTTCTCAACCGTTACCCCAAAGAATTGAAAGCAGGGCTAGAGATACTCATGTACCAGTATTCATAGCAGCGTTAACCATAAGAGCCAGAGTAGAAGTAACCTACGTGTCCATTGATAGACAAATAAATAAGCAAAATATGAAATATACCGCAATGGAATATTTTTCATCCACAAAAATGCAGAAAATTCTAAATATACTAAAGCATAGAGCGAGGTTGAGGACAATATTCAGAGTGAAACAAGCCAAAAGAACACATCCTTTATAATTTCACTTATTTGAGATATCCAGAGTAGTTGAAATTATAGAGACAGAAAGTAGAATGGTGGCAGGGGCTGGGGGTGGGGTGGTGCTCATCTGTAATCCCATCACCCAGGAGACTGAGTTCAAGGTCAGTCTAGGCAATTTAGTGAGACCCTATCTTAAAATTTAAAAAAAGAAAGAGAGAGAGAAAGAGGGAAGGAAGGAAGGAAGAAAAGAAAGAAAAGAAGGAAGGAAGGGAAGGAGGAATGGGATGTAACTCAGTGATAGAGCACCTCTGGGTTCAGTACCCAGTAACACACACATACACACACACACACACATAAACACATACACACATAGAATGGTGGTCAACAAGGACTTGGGGAACACGGGGATGGGAAATTACTGTTAAAAGGGTAATGTTGCATTTTTTCATGATGAAAACCATTGTGGCCATATATCGTGTTGGTGGCAGCACAATATGCTGAATGGAATTAATGCCACCGAACTATTCACTTGAAACGATTAGGCTTTATATTGTATATATTTTAACACAATTAAAATTAACAGAAGCTAAATAGCAAAACCAAATATACACTCATAGTTCAGTCATCACCTGTGGCCCTTGCAAGGATTAAATCGCTTGACCATGATAAACCTGGTTGTACTGTGCTGGACTGTCCAACAGAAACATCTGTGATGATGGAAATGTTCCTATTTGTACTCTCCAGTATGATAGTCATCAGTCCCACGTTAGCTTTTGAGCATCTGAAATATGACTAGTGCAACTGAGATGCTGAATTTTATATCTATTTCATTTAAATTCAAAGAGACATATGTGAACGTTGCAGGTAGTATTTCCATCTATATGGCTGTCTCTTCCAAAATACATTTCCTTTATTAGCACTGACCAGTAAACCTAAGCACTCAGACTATAAGTCTAAGAAGGTGAAGGTAAGGAAGCTGCTTAGGTGTGAGCCATGGTTCTATTTGACCCACAATACCAATTTGTTGCAGTGCATTTTATTGAGGGTGTGATGCTCTGACAGCATTCGTTGGCATCAGTTACTGGATCCAAAAACAGTTTGCCTTAGTTCATGGAATAGCTTTTTCTAGTAAAATGCCCTTTTAGAGAGCTAGATTCCTTCTCTGCCAGGCTCAATCTTCCTTCACCTTCCCTTGTAAATCCATGGAGTGATGGTATGAACCACAACTGAGGTCCAAGTCCTTATACAGAAATTGTCTGAGCACATCACTCACTGCTTGGTTCGGGTACCCAGGCAATCAAAGCTTTTTTGGAAAACATGGACAGGTAAAATACATAACAAACAGAGATTAAAAGAATCATACAATGGAAGGACCCCTATGAATTCATGCTCTAAAACAGGAATAGGGAGATAGGTCATCATGTATTATATAATATTGCTTAGGAAGATCTGAGATTGCCAGCAACAAAAAGAGGGCCTATATTTAAAGAGACTGCAAATAGAAAGTTTAAAAACTCAACCAGTGGGCAGCATTCCTTTGTGGCAACCCTGTATTTTATGGGACTATAGATGCCACATTTATCTTCATGCAAATAAAAAGTATCCTTTTATTAAAGGATAAAACTGAGTGTACAAAATGTAGATAGCTATGTGGCAGGAAGGGGATAAATGAAACGTTTTTGTTTTTATTACACAAAATGAACATAGGCTGTCTGATTTTTTAAAATGAATAAATAAATAAAACACCTTATTTTGCTGCAACATATTTGCTCACCAAGAGACATTTTTTTTTCTTTCTTTCAGCAATGGGTAGAAGGCCTGAGATCAATCATACACAACTTCAGGGCCAACAACGTCAGTCCAATGACCTGCCTCAAGAAACAGTGAGTTTTGTTTGCATCATCCTTTGTTCTTGGAAATTATCAAGCAGTGGTCACCTTAGGAGATGAAGCCTAAGTATCTTGTCAGGCCAATTCCTGCCTGCCTTCCCCCTCCACTTTCCTGACCTTGGACCATGAGCTGACCAACACAAATCTACACTCTTCATACAATCTAGCACAGCACTCATCATGAACCTTTAGCCCCAAGCCTAGGGGAAACATGTGGTTGATTGCCAAAAGCTACAAGAACTTCAGCCACTCTGTAGCCTATGATTTTTATATCTTCAGTTTCCTGATAGGTAGTTCTGCATGCCTGGGGCCCATAACTGGGTACCAGAGTAGCTCAACCTCCACTTCAGAAACAAATGAGGAGCATGGCAGAGAGAAACATGTGCAGAAACAGCCTTGGCTATGGTGAAAAAAGAAGGCCCTGGCCCCTGGTCTAATGCCTGCCGTTGAGCCACAATCAAGGATCCACACATCCTTGTGAATTTCTTTCTAAAATTCAGTCAAGGATTCAGTCAAGGATTCAGTCAAGGATCCTGAGGTCTTACCCCAGCTCATTTCATCTAAAATCCAGAGGAGTATTGCAGTGGTAGATTTTAACCCTACTCAAACTAGTCTTTCAAGGTGACATGAAAATTCTCCAAGAAGAAATCCTAGCCAAAGTCCAATGTTAGCCTTTTTGAAAAGCAGTGGATCCATAAGGGTATGAGGTTGCCTGCATGTATAGAACTATCGGTAGAGTCTGTGAGGTGCCAAAAGGAATCACATGGAGAAATTGTGGGGATGCGTTCCCCATCTCTCAAAACTAGGCTGTGGCATCAACAGTGTGATTCAGTGACTCATCGTTCCTGTTTGGTAGTGGGCAAACAGGCCAGTCCTAAGGCATTCTCAGTCTTCACTTCATGGTTATACCACAGATATGGATCTGGGCTATGGACCCCAGCTTTGCCACTTCAGGCAATTTCTCAGCTTCATTTTTCCCATCTGGGAATTAAAATTACTATGAAGGTAAAATTGGAAAGCACCTAGCCCAGTACCTGGCTTCCAGTCACTCCTCATGCAATACTAGTTACTTGAATGTTATAGTATCCCTCCAACTTTCTCTCCATCATCATAGTGGAGGGAACTTATATAGTTTTGTAAATTCCTATTTGCTGTTTAGCAGCCTTTTTTTTTTCCTTACAGTGACTCTGGCATATTTTTTCTTTTCCCTTTCTTTTCTTTTCTTTCTTTTTTTTTTTTTTCTTAAAGAGAAGCTTAATGGAAATTTCAGTGTTGTGACTTTGGTTACTGATAGTCTCAAAGGATCAAAGACTTCGGAAGGCTCATTGATACTTAGTGACACAAATATTCATATCCGGACACCAAATCTTCCAGCATCCTGTCCAGACACCTTTGTGGAGCTGGTGTTGACCCATCCACCAGCAGCTCAGACCTGTCCACTTCTCCAGAGATTACCCTCTGCTAAGTGGAAGCCTCCATGCCCAGGAGATGATGCTCCTGTCTCCCTCTAAGGGGAAGCCTAAAGCCAATAGCAGGCTGAAACAGGGAACGAAAGGCCATCCCTGTGCCACCAAGGCTGGTGCATGTCACAGAAGATGAGGCTAAAGCTCCATCTAAGACTACAGCTTTGCTTAACCATCTTCCCTGCCCAATCTTCCTTCCTCACTCTCTTTTCCTGAAAATATCTTCTAAAGAATTGGTCACTTGTTTTTCCAAGAAACTTGACCAAAACCAGAAACTTTACTAAGTCCTGATGTTCTGTGGATGCTTAGGATATTATTAACTGGAAACAGTGAGAATGGAAGTCATTAGCTAAGAACCATCCTAGTTCTACAATATAAACAGATGTTTTAGGTCCTCATGTAGCCCATGAGCATAGGGAGAACACAGAGTTACCCAACATTATGATGACCTTCTCTGACCATTGAAGGTTAAGGAAGGCGGAGCTTTGATCTATGTTATGATACTGGGATCCTGGAGTGATGGATCCTCATGGGTCCTCAGGACAATGCTGGCTGGTATCACTGTTCATTTGCATTTTCTGTCACATTGGTATATTAGTAAAGTACAAGAATTAAGGATGAGGTCAATCACAAATAAGTACTGGCAGTATGTTTTGCTCAGTTTAAGCATCCAATTTTATGGTTCATCTAGGTTTACCGGATAAAACATTGGTTCCTCAGTTAATTGAATTTTAGATAAGTAACAGATAATGTTTTACTATGTTTTCCAAGTATTATACAGGACATACTTACACAAAAAATGTTATGCTACCTGTCTGAAATTCAAATTTAACTGAAGGTTCTATGTTTTTATCTACCAAATCTGATAGTCCCGAATTCATCTCATACTACATAATTATCTGAGATTTTTAGGACAGATGTTTTTGTTGGAATACATTTTGTTTTAAAGTTCTTCATTGGATTGAAGCTGTTCCTTCTAATAAACAGTATTGCTGTTGTTGTTTTCCAGCTGGATGAAATTGGCATTTATGACCAACACAACTGGTAAAATTCCAGTTAGGAGGTAAGTCAGTTATTCTTGGCCATGCTCCATGATACCAAACCAAAGACAGAGCTCTCTGAAAGTATTGTGTGTTAATTGCCTTTAAGATATTTCTGGAAGCTTAGTTTGAATCCTTTTGTCACATGCCATGTTCAGACTGTAGAAATCATGTGTGAAAGTAAAGTTGCATTTTTCCTCAGAACAGGGAGCATGGATACTGATAAAGAACATCTGAAAATGTAGTGTTTTTTTTTTTAAATCTTCAGATAGTGGGTTTTAGGATTAAAATTTCTTTTACCTACTTACCTGAGCAAACCATCAGTTAAGTGAAGAAATTTATTCCGTGTATCTACTACGGAGAGAGTGTATGGACGGTCTTGGAAGCATGCTGCCTCTGGACATTCTCATTTTGGGCTTTGCTGCTCAGGGCTGCTGTCTTAGTTCAGGCTGCTATAACAGGGTGTCACAGACAGGATGGCTAACGAACAACAGAAGTTTATTCCTCATAGTTTTGGAGGTTGGAAGTCTAAGACCAGGGTGCCAGCCTGACCCAATCCTGGTAAGGGCCTTTTTCGAGGCTGAAGACTATGTCCCCTGGCTGTGCCTTCACATTGTGGAAAGAGGGGTAGAGAGCTCTCTGAAGTCCCTGGTGTCAGGGCACTAATCCCATTCATGAGGGCTCCACCCTCAGGGTCTAATCACCTCCCAAAAGCCTCTACTCTGGATACCATCATACTGGTATTAAGATCAGGTTAAGATTTGAAACCACATACACCAAAGAGCTGCCATATCCTCTCCAACCCCACCCAGGTTAACAATGATAAAGAAAGACACGTTTAGGTAGAATCATAAAGGAAGAGGACATGAGCCAGACACATCCTCTTTCATAGTTTTGTGCTGAGTTATTTCTCCCTCTGAGAATTCCCCATGCATTCCTTTTTTCCAGGATTTCGAGTTTGTTAATAGTGTATATACTTGAAAGTTTCTATGATGATAATGATGGGAAATTTTTTTTTTTTTTTTGTACTGGAGATTGAACCCAGGAGTGTTTAACTGCTGAGCTATATGCCCCAGCCCAATTTATTTTTTATTTTGATACAGGGTCTTGCTAAGTTACTGAGGCTAGCTTTCAGCTTGCAATCCTCCTGCCTCAACTTCCCCAGCTGCAGGGATTACAAGCCTGTGCCACCACACCTGGCAGTGGATCATTTTGCTTGGTGTTTGTATAAGCATTCATAAAAATTTCAGAAGCTAGGCTGGGCGCCAGAGTATCAGCTGTCCACACAACGCCAGAAGGGTATTTGGATTCATGATCCTAACCCCACCACCTGAATCAAACACAGGCTCCCCAGAACCAACCCATGCTTCCAAGATTCCCCAGGCTCAAGTTCATGTTGAGGTCTTCTCTGTACATCCATTTGACAAAGAAGCAAAGTAACAAATAGCAACAAATTCCACCAGCAGTTCTGGGTCTTAGAACTGATTCATCTTTCATGGACAAGGCAAACAGGTCAACAAGTACATAGCATTTGAGTGGATACTGGTCAGCAGTGACATTTCTATCTTTTCTTTTTCTCCCTTCCTGCCCAGGTGCTTTGTTCTGCTCAGAAGTGTCCATTCTGCATCCCTGCACAAGTGTCTACATACCCCCTGACATTATTCTTGTCACAGTGAACAGAATGGTCCTATAAGTCATCATTTTTCTGAATTCCATAGATTATAGGAATCGTGAACTTAAGTATCAATGTGACACTACTGAAATATTTATGAGCAAATAGGAAACAGAAATCACGAAGAAGCCTGGGCAGTGTGGCTCACAGACCTCATGCAATTGTTGTAGTCTTTACAAATATATATATATATATATATATATATATATATATATATATATATATATATATATATATCTGTATTATACACACACACACACACACACACACACACACATGATCTATGGATCTCTGGGTTTTTTTAATAACTTAGTGACAAGTCAATTTTAGAATTTTTTTTAAAACAGGCTTGCTAGCACCTTTGACTGATAGTTGTTGACAAAGATGCTCTACACCAACCCTTATTTTATTTAAAAATGTTTTGTTCCATTGAGCTATAGCAGGACAATTATTTTAATGTATCCCTATATCCTAAAGCTATTGCTATATAGAGATTGCAGGTTTATTTAAAGTCAATATTGAAGTAATAAGCCCAAACTTTAGGGAGCCCAGATAGCAGTGTGATGAACAGAAATGTCAGTTGAATCTGTTTGCCATACCTTTCTATCCTGTCTTTTCTTTCAAGACAAGATTCAGGAAATGGACAAAGTAGAAGCACATAGATTGTGATCAAAGCTCTTGTAACTAGCACTTGTGATTTCATTTGTATGAATGCTTCCAATCAAGCCATAGTTATAGCTAAGCTTAGAAGCCTCTTCTGATTTCATTGAGTTTATCCAGTATGTTCACATACAAAACTGTTACCACCTTTATGGTAGGAATAGCCTAGATATTTTGCATCTTCTTTTACTTTCTTCAACATGGACTCTGTAGTGTTTGCTAGTACTAACAAGTGTTTGACACAAGACATCTGTGACCTGGGGGCAGTTTGTTAGAGCTGAGGGAGAATTGATACCAAGCCAACCAAGAGCGGATAACTCTCCTGGTAGATGAGCTGCCAAGGGTTTGGTGGAAATTGTTCTTAATGTCTTAATGGATATGAAGCATAAACACTTTAAAAATGTCATTTCATCACTATCATTTTGCAGTTTTAAAAATGGAAACTATTAGTGTAGTGTACATCATGTTCATCTGTTAAAAGGGATCTGGCTTCATTGCTATTACATAGCTTGAGAATAGCCCCTGTTCTTCATCATTAAACCAAAAATTTAATATCTGGGAAATTGTAGGAATGACAAATGAAGGAAGTCTACTCCTTGCCTTCCCCTTCGCTCTTCTTTTTATGTACGTATTCTTACACAGTCTGCCCTTCTGATTTCATTCTCCCACTTGGACTAGCACTTCGAAAATAGCTCTGTTCCTATCTCCCATCCCTTGAAAACTGCAGTGTGGTTCTGTGCCTAGAGAGTTGAGTGATGGGAAGCCAAATGATGATTGTGGGTGATGGCTAGCAGAGGTCCTTAGGGAGGCAACTGTGGAAAAGTAGCCAAGAATCTCAGGTGTGTGGTCATAGCGGCCCAGTCCTGCATTACCCATCGATGCCTTGGGTTGATTCTGCAGGGCAGTGTCCCATTCTTTCACTGCAAGAATCTTCTGTAACTGTGTCAGAAGATGGTGTTAAACTCCTGGATTCATTGCAGAACTTGTGTAGGAGCCCTTAAGTTTCTAGGATTGTTGCTCTTGTAGCTACTTGCAAGGTTCCCTGGACTATGGAATTTAACCAGAACTCTACTAAGACTGGACACAACTCAAGAGTGTTTGATTTTTTTACATTGCTTTTGAGGAAGGGAATGGTTTATTTTGATTTAACAATATCTCATTGAGTGCCTGTTAGCTATGAAGCACTAAACTGAACTCTTTGGGCATGAGGCTATAAGTATAATATATAGAGAGCTGAATAAGTCAAAGTCCCCTTGTAAACACTGTAGTTTATACATATACTGCATTCCCATGAAATACACCTACAATGTCTAAAATGTCCCCAGCCTGGGTTAAGTTGTGTTTCTCTTAGGAACCCTGTTAAAGGGCATCTTTTGAAAAACCCAAAGAATTCACTTTCAGTCCATAACCCCTGGTCCCCGGTGTGAATGGGGACTCAAGAACTATTCAGAAGGTTAGGGATGCTGCTCAGTGGTGGAGTGCTTGCCTAGCATGTGAGGCCCTGGGTCTGATCCCTAACACTGTCAACAAAATAAAAAAGAATGATTCATAAAAGTTTATATAATAAAAGAAATAGACACCACTGCTGGAAAATGATCTGTTTAAATCCCTGCTCCCATTTTCTATCCTGGGTTTGTTTTCTTGTAGAATAAAGGTGAGCAAATCAGTGGTAGGATTGCCCACCCCAAGTCCTCTCATGAGAAGGTGGACCTGAAAACTGTCCCTCCCCCTTCTTCTCCTGCTTCCTTTCTCTCCAACACTATTTCTGTGTCCTCTTTCTTTGCACCCAGCCAAGCACTTGTGAAAAAATTCTACTCCCATACATAGACTCTTCCCTTCCCATAGCACAGGTTCTCTTTCACAATCAAGGCTCAGACTCCAAATTAAATGCATCCATGACCATGTTGATCAGTTTTCATTATGTTATATCAGGCTTGTCTAAACCTAACAGAGACTTGAGTTAGCTAGGTCTTCCTGAGATCGCTATGCAAAGATTTTCCACCTAATTACAGGCACCCGAACCTGCTGTGGGTCTGTAGGTCTTATATTAACTTAACATATTTTTAAAAAGAAAAAGAAAGAAAGAAAAGATAGACACTCTAAATACCACTTTTACCCTGAATTTAAAAGACTAGATAAATCACATCTCACCCCAGTTCGATGTATATGAATTGCATAAACTTTCCAGACGTGAGAAAATTGGAGCATAGCACCCACTGTGCTAGAAATCTGTTGAAAGTTTGTTAATATCACACACCTGTGTTCCACCATGTCTGCAGATTCATAGGCCTCCTTCCACTGAAATACAATTGACTCAAGCACTCTTAAAAATGTTTTTCTTGAAGTATTCTTGGACTTCATATGAAACAATAAGGCTTTGAATGAACATGTAATAATAATTCATTCACCTAAAGCTATTTCCTTCCAGTTTTGGGGAGTTGTACTCTGCAGTTGAAGTGGTGCTTTCTCCCACTCATGGAGAGTAACTGGCTCTTAGTGCTTACATGTAGAACCTACCTTCCACTTAACATGAATGGTGGAATGTATGAAAAGGTTGTGTATGAGATGCTGTTCAAAACCCTCTGCTGCTCTGAAGACATTTTACAAAGCTAAGCTTCACAGGTGAAAGTAGGCTCCATCTTCAAGTCAAAGATGGCCATCTGCAGTTAGAGTTTAAGTAATCTTGGAAATATTTAAACAGGATCACTAGGGACTTCCAACCAGGGAGTGAATGAAGGTTCCTTTGGTGGCTGAGGCTCAACTTAGAACCAAGTGTGGGGCTTCAGACTACCAAATCCTTCCCTTGATGGCTTTCATTCTCAGCATCGCCTGTGTATTTATAATGAGAACTCTTTCCTTTTCTTACTAACACCAGGAAATGCACTCTATTATAGTGTTATGCATTTGTTTAGCTTGTATGGTCATTATACTAGTTACAAAGCTATTCAGTAATGGCAGGATTCTGTTGAAACACTAGATAAATACCCACCCACCCCCACCCCAGCAACCTATCACTTTCATAATAAAGTCTCTAATCCTTGAAGCAGTTAATATTGCCAAGTGGCTCAAGAATGCTGAGCATGAAATAAAAAATCAAAATATGCCTGATGAGGTGTTTCTACCATAGAAAGTGTGAAAAGAACAGAACAACAGCAATCCTAGGCTGGACTGAGTTCTGAGCGGCTGTCCTTTCCCTAACGTGCAAATGTTGTCAACATGAGGTTTGATTCTAGAGCTACTTTCCCATCTGCCACATTCCTTTTGCCTCAGAAAATAATTTCTTAGGATCAAAATGAGTCATGTTTTCTCCAACAGTGTGTAGCCTCCTGGTCCTCCTCATGTTCACAAGCACCTAAGGGGACCACTTGTCTTAGAATCAAGTGCCATCCTTAGCAGAATCAGCTTTGGTGACTAGAGGAAGACCTGGTGTAGGGAATGAAAAGCACCCACAAATGAAAAGTAGTTTTAATATGCTTTTCTTTTTCCCACGGTCCCACCATCCCTAGAATTACTTGTATTTTTTGCATCAGAGAAAGCATGAATGAATGAATAATAACTTGAATTTTTCTTTCGTTCTCTCCTGCTTTAGTATCACTAGAACCTTTGCATCCGGGAAAACAGAGAAGGTGATCTTTCAAGCACTCAAGGAGTTAGGTCTTCCCAGTGGAAAGGTACTCGTTAACTTCACATGTTTTAAAATCATTTTGTTATTTGTGCTCTCACATGGGGTAGGCTAGATTATTTACATTAAACTGGCCTCAGTAAGATTCAGAAACATAGAGTACCATTAATTTTCCCTTCACCTCTTTTCCTCTCTCGAAGCAATTTTTTTTTTTTTTTGGTGCCAGGGATTGAACCCAGGGCCTTGTGCTTGCAAGGCAAGCACTCTACCAACTGAGTTATAGCCCCAGCTCATTTTGCCAAGCATTTTAATGAAAGCTTTGAGAATTCAACTAGTTTGTTTCAGAGTAAATTTTGTCAGCTGAATTTTGTCAGCCTTATTAAGATAAGGAAATGAAAGCCAGGCTGTTTCTTACACAGTTTATGGAGCTTATTTTAGAGAATTCCAGCCATACTGGTGTCAACTAGGTACAGCATCAGCTTGAATAATTAACTAATCAATTCAGTTCTTCAAGGTGACCTTGCAATACTTTAGGAAGCATTCCTCCTCAAACCAACCATTTGTGGTTGTGGCTCTTCTGATTGAAGATAATTGAAATTAATTTATGGACTGAAAGAAAGCTCTAAGCCGGTGACCACTTTAACGAGTTCTATTTGAAATGTACATTTCAGTGTGACAAGTAATACCTTGAATGGTCCACCTAAGCCCCTTTCTGTGGAACTTCTGAAGATTCACAAAACTAGCATAATTAAATACTAGGCTTGATTCATTCAGTATCTTTTAAGCAGGCATCTACTTTCTTCCTCAAGGAGAGAGAGAAAAATTTTCTATTTGTTCTATGGGTGTTTCTGAGAGAAACCCTGCTATAGCCAGATGTTCCCACAAACTGTGGTTTCCTAGTCACTAGAAGTGCTCACTTTCACATGCTCTGATCTAGCAGGGTGATTAGAAAGTTGGCCTCTTGGCTTCTGGGATGCTAAGTGGTACACTTGACTTCATGACGTTGTAGATGCCTACCCTCAAAAAAGAAAAAAGTTCCTTGATTTGTGACTTTTTTTTTTTTTTACTCTTTACAGAATGATGAAATTGAACCTGCTGCCTTTACTTATGAAAAGTTCTATGAACTGACACAAAAGATTTGTCCTCGGACAGATATAGAAGATCTTTTTAAAAAAATGTAAGTTCCAATTATGAGAAAGTGATGTGTAAATATCTTTGTTCTTTTAGATTTTTAAAACATTATTTGCCATAATACGTTAATATAGGATGTTGGTAGTGCTAGGAATATTCTAGTTGGGGTTATATTTTCACCCCTTAGTTTATCAGTATATAAATTTAGCCTGAGATTTTAAGAAACTTTACATAAATTAATTTCAGCACCTGGAACTTCCCCCCCTCCCCCCCGCATTGGCTTTACTAACTACCTACAATTTTAACCTGCTCCTTTAGGTATTAACCCATTATGTGAACTAACTAGATTCAATTTGGAATGTTAATATGTTTTTGAAAAGTTCATTCATTCCAATTATTTCAAATGGATGACTTACATGTTGTTTTGAAATAACACCTTCTGGTAATGCTAAAGAATTGCAGACATCTTCTGTGACGTAGTGGGAGTGTTTTCTTTCCTTTGTCATTGTTGGGTTTTTCCCCCTTACAAACAGTCTGGCCATTTTAAGAATTTGCCACTATGACAGGGTTAGACAATAAGTTTAGAATGATCACCAACAAATGTCAACATGTAAATCGTGCCTACTGTAGCAATCGTATACAAAAACTTACTTTTTCTAATAAATTTCTTTTCAGCAATGGAGACAAAACTGATTATTTAACGGTAGACCAATTAGTGAGCTTTCTAAATGAAGTAAGCTTTTTCATACATTAACTCCATAAAGTCTGTGTGCAGTTGGCTTGCATCCCCAGTGTCCTCATTGCATGCCCGAGTCCTCTGCCCTTCTTTGCTTTGCTTCTGACCTGCTGATCTTTCCATGATGGCTCTACCAGGTGCAAAAATCAGCTCCTACCTGTGTGTACATGTGCTTCTTCTACATTGGCTTTGCACCCTGCTTCTCATTGGTTTCCCGCTGTGACATGAAGCTCTGCTTTTGTGTGTATGTGTGTGTTTTTTAATATATTTATTTAATTAAATGTGTCTATGTGTATTGCAAGATGATATTTAAGATAATTTTTTTTTCTCCTGTTGATTCCATTAAATAGAAAGATAATGGATTGAGTTACTGTAGATGGATTCTCCATTGCTAACTTTTTGTCATACCCTTTGCATGGATTGGAGAGCTTTATTTTTGTCTTTTAATGGATTGCATGTAAGAAAAGTATGTAGTTTCTGATAGAATATTTTGACAACAAGCAAAACACTTGAGTTCCTGGGTGAAAATAATCTATTGAGTATTAGGCCAATTGAATTGCAGGTTCAATTTTTGCTTTTTATTTTTATAACAAGCTCAGAGTTAATTTTAGAACATGATTCACTTAACCACCAAAACTGGTTGATGAAATTTACGTAAGCACAAGAGAAAAACATTTTAGGACAAGTAAAGGTCACAACTTTTATTACAACTGAAATGAACTTTTTTTTTCTTTACATGTACAAAAAACATTTTTAGCAAAATCCATCAAAGCTCTTAGGAAAAAAAAAAATCCCTTTTTTCCCCAATTCATGAAAAATAAGAAGAATTTGAGTGAAGGATAAACAGCGTATTTTTGTTCCAAAATAACTTAAGTTAACCATCATGTTCTATAAAGAAACATCATTAGAAAGGGTAGGAATGGGCCTGGGAGGTAGAGGTTAGTGGTAGGGCTTGTGCTTCAGAAGGCCCTATGTTCAATCCTCCGCATAAAAAGAAAACAAAAGAAGGAGGAGAAGAAGGGCTAGGAATGTAGCTCAGAAGCAGAGTTTGCCTCTCATGTTTGAGACCTAGCATTCAATCCCCAGTACCGCAAAAAAAGAAGAGGAAAAAATGGTTATCATGCTAGACAGAAGGTATTGCCTTAAGAAAAGACAACAGTCAGTGATTTGCTACTTTGTAGAAACAAATCACATTTTTGCCAGAGGTCCTCTCTTTTCATTCTTTGTGAAGGTTCACTGGCTTCCTATTCATAGGGTCACACTTTAGAAACTATGTATCAATCAGAGTCTAGATGTACTGAGACAAAAAAGAGAAGGGAGGGACTCCACCTGCCTGCACAGAGGCCTCCACTTTGAAGTCATACTGTCCGTACAATACAATATTTATTTTACTTGAAAATGTTTCAGGTTTTTCCACTCCACTAGTCTCTAGTCATGTGAAAATTATGTTTGAAATCTTTACCCAGATACTATCCACATTCTTATGCCACAGTCGCTTTAGAAATTAAATTGCCTGCCTTTGCTTTATTTCCTGGGCCCCTCCCCTCTCCCTCTTCCTCCTTTTGTGTTTTTTGTTTCATTGTTTTATTTTCCTCAGCTTCCTCATGCACTCTGGTTAATTGATCACCTTGAATTTGGTACCATGGGCAGGAATGAGCTTCCTACTAACAAGGGAAGACGGTAGAGAGGAGAAAATCTACTGTGTCGTCAACTTGTGGCTTCCTACAATAAGGCTTCTTATGTGCTGTGACATGGGATGGAGCCAGCAACCAGCCATCAATTAAACGGGGAAACTTCATACCACATTTTGTGTTCAAATTCAGAAATAGCCCTGAGAATAGGTGCAGCCTTCCTTGGCTCATGCCTGAAACATTTCCTTTTATGGGTTGTTTTTTATCAGTCTACCCAATAGTCACTCTTTAAATCCCTATACAGTTTTTAAAATTTTATTTGAACATTTCATTTAAATTTTATGGTTAAATTTTTATTGAAAATTTTATTTTAAAAATGTTTAAATTTGTATTAAATGTTTTTAAGTCTTTATTCAATATACATCTATATCAGATCCCCCGTATTTTCTTTGCCTTGGCATCCATTTTCTATACTAATAGTCAAGCTTTTCTCTCTCACCATGACAGTAGACAATGATATTCTTTCAGTTTTTATGTTTCTTTCTATTTGGCTTCACCTTGACATTAAGGTGGTGGCTTGAGTTTTTGAGTGGGACTGGATGGAATCAGTGTGATTCTAGATTTCTTCAGGTGATAGAAACTATAAGCCAGTCTACTGTATCTCTTCAGTTTCAGTCCTAGTGAACACAGCAGGAAGGACTAGACAAAAATATGAGTCTCCTTGAAGAAGTTGTCAAACCTAGAGAACATTCTGCCAACACCTCACGCTCACTTTCTTGAGTCTACCCTTGTCCCTTCAATCTCTCCAAAAAGAAAAATAAAATAAAAACTTATCTTTAAATCAAGACTTAACTATAATGTGGAAGAGAACTATAGTTGCTAACTATGAACATAACTGTGCTGTGTCTCCTTTCAAAACCCATGCCAAAAGGGGACACAATGAGCTCCCTCAAGAAAGGATCTGGCCTTGGAATATAAGGGACTCTGATCCAAAGGTTACATCTTAACATTTGGAAAATGCCTTAGCCATATAATCTCAACAGGCAGTGTTCACCATTGCAGCTGGAAGCCTTGGATCTTGCAACAAGGCAGGGAAAACTCAGAAACACTGGGAAGTCCAAGGCCTTCGCCTCTGTGAATGCAGTTGTCAATGGTCTACATGGATATCCAAAACAGTTAACTGAAGAACTCTTTGAATTTATAAGAGAGTTCATCAAGGTAACCATTACAACCAATCTGGAAAGCAAAAACCCATAGATACACATGGCCATCAATGGTAACCAACTGGAACAGATTATAGGAAAAGAAATCCCCTTTATGATATGCTGGCTCCCACACCTTCTTATTCTTTCTGTGGAATTTTCTGTTCAATATACTCATGTGTACCTAAAGGAGGTGGGAAGGAGAGAATAAATGATTGGTCATTTATTACCTTGGTCTCTGTAGGGTCTATGCCACCCCCTCTCTATCCATGCCATTAACAGTCACTAGCCTGTCAGGGGTGGCTTCACATCTGCCTCCTCACCTGCTTCTCAGTATCTCCTTGGTCTTTGCTCCAAAAAGTGTGATCTGTGGACCAGCAGCACTGGTATGGCTCAGGGAGCTTGTTACAAATGCAGCATCTTCAACCCCACTCAGACCTGCTAAGTCAGAGTTAGTCCTCTTCACATTAAAGTTTGTGCAGCACTATTTAGTAGATTACTGGAGTCTTCCTTGGAATGCTTAGTGTAAGTGGGAAGAAAATGGGAATGGTACACATATTCTGATAAAGAATTTAGTCATGGCAATTCGTCAATCACATCTAAAATTTTGCCACAGTATGTCAATAGGTCCCACCCAATGGACAGGGGAAACTTTCTTTGCCAAACTTATGAAAATAACAAACTGGAGTCTAGGAATGCTAGTGGAGGCACTTCATGGAAGTTGGCACATGGTCTGATCTACTGTCAACACAGTTGCTTGTGGGTGGCAGAATTAAAGTCTCTCTCTGGGCTTCAGTTAGTTTCAACTCCTTTTCCCTGTTCCTTATGAGAAACTAAATTGATTTCAGTATTGCCATCATTTTCCTATTTGAATTCTTACACAGATGGCAACAACTAAGAGCCTGCATAATTGAGGGATGCATAAAGGGTAGGAAAGAAAGATAAAAAAAGAAGAGAGTAAAAAGGTGGTACATGGCCACCTTGACCAGGAGTTGGCTTTATTTTCTTTTACTGGTTACTTTCCCCTGCCATACACTGTCATATGATCACGCTTATAAATTCAAAGAGTTCTTCGGGCTAAACATGATTTTTTTTTTTTTTTTTTTTTTGCAGTTGGAAATATATGAGCAAGAGCTCACCATCTATTTCCTTTCACAATATCTTTATTCTTTAATGCACAGGCAAAGAGAGAAAAGAGAGAGGTATTTTGGCTTTATGAGTAAACTTGACTTGCCACTTATTCCTTTCTCTTTGTTATATCTTGTTTGAATATTACTTTTATTAACGTCCATCTTCTCCAATGCTACCTGTATTGAAGTAGCTGATGCCTTTTCTTAAGAAGGACAGAGTAATGGGGACCTGTCCATTATCTCCTCATTTTCTTGGGCACAATTTTATGACCTATTTTTGGAAGCTATTTAGACTCCCATTCTACAAAACACTGGATACTATGAGGTGAATATTCTGGGTACATTGTTTACCTGACTGAAAACTGATGGTCCCTCAGAGCTGGGAAGAATCTGCCTCATGGTGCTGTGTCTAAGTGGAACTCTTCTGCAACCTCATTACTCTTAGTGTACCTGGACATCATTTTCTCCTCATTGCATTTTTGCATAAAAGTTGTAGTTTTGTGACTCTTAACTGTAAACCTTATCATTTGTTCCCTGCCTCTGGATTATCCAGAATTTTTTTTTTCAATGTGAAAATTTTAGGGAAACCAAAGAGTATGTTATCTGGCAGAATAGATGCAAAGACAAATGCAGTTCCATCTTGTCTTCACTGCTTGCTGATTTGCACTGGGAATATAATTTTTAGAATAGTGGGTTATGAGACATACATTGTAAGACTCAGTTTTCCTGTCTATTGCTTCTGATAGAGGTTGAATGACTATCATGTACTTTGACACATTTTTTTAAATATCTTTTTTAAAGAGAGAGACAGAGAATTTTTAAATTTTTTTAATATTTATTTTTTAGTTTTCAGCGGACACAACATCTTTATTGTATGTGGTGCTGAGGATCGAACCCAGCGCTGCGCGCATGCCAGGCGAGCACGCTACGCTTGAGCCACATCCCAAGCCCCCTCCTCTGACACATTTTAATGGGGTTTACCTGGAAGTCATTTTTGTAGATTTTAGGTGCCTTTTTTTTTGCATGCATATACAAATGTGCTAAGATGCATACCATTACAGGTTAGAGCTTCTTAAACTTGGGTGCATCAGAATCACTGAAAAGCTTATTAAAACGTGAATTCCTGTGTTCTGCCCAAGAGAATCAGATTCAGTAGATCCAGCCATAGAGGACTGAGAATCTGCATTTCTAACAAGTTTCCCAGGTGTTGGAGACATTGCTGCCACCATACTTTGAGTAGCAGTTTTAGAATACACACATCTCTCTCTATAAAAATACATTAAAATGTCTGAATTCCGTCTCCTCCTTTCCTCGATTTTCTCTCTTCCCTCTCCATAGCTGAGTATCACTTCTTTCTGTCACTTTTTTAATTCATATGGATTTGCCCCATCATTTCCATCAGTCCAGAATACTTATCAATGAGCATATCTCGAAGTCAAAATATTTCATTTTACTATGGAAGAGAAATACAGTGGCCAACTATATGTTAACTGCTCTGTGATCTAATAAAGGATCTTCCATGATACTGTTTATGGGAGGAGGGATGTGCCTACAAAGAAGGTTATTTTGTTTGCTTTTAAAATAGTGCATTCTCACATGGGTGCAGGTGGTCATTTCCTTGAACAGGGAGCTCTACTGCATGATGGTCTCATTTTCTAAACAAGGTGCAGCATGCCTTCACTTGCCTGGCACTCCACGGCCCACCTCACAATATCTTTTTCTGTGCTCATACCATCACTTTTGTTCTTTGTGTTTTCAAGAACCATTATGAATATAACAGTGTCTGCTTTGGCATTTGCATGATTATGAGCTGTTAAGACCTGTAATTTCTCAGATTACAACAGAAGCATGCTTCATTGGGATAAATTGCCAAAATATATCAATTCCTTATAATTTAACACTCTTCACTCAATGGTGGGAGGTGGGAAAATGAGAAAGGCTAAGACCACCTATGCTTTAGGAAATGATATCAAGTGTTCCATTGGCCAAAGACATTCATTCTCAATATAGACTTCCACTCAAATGATCATCCCCAAGCAAATGGGGACGGGAAATCCATATGAACTTTTTTTAACAATTGCTTTCTAAATACCTTTCCAATAATGTCTTTCAAAGTCTGTGCATATATTTGGGTAAAGAATTGTTGCTAAGGTTCTTTTTGTTGACAAGATCTTGCTCACATCTGCTTATCAGTTATTATTCCATGAAAGTTTGCTTTATTTATTTATTCATTTATTCATTCATTCATTCATTCATTTGAGAAATGGCCAAGAACACAATGCAAACCTTTCATCCACAGTAAGGAAGTTTAATGGATCCACTGCCTACACACACACACACACACACACACACACACACACATTGTAGCTAGGTCAAGTAGTAAGGACGTGTCACTATACCTGTGAAATTAGGATGACTTCACTTCAGGAAGCAGCTCCAGAAGCATCTTAAGTGCCCATTTTAAAAAGATGATGTCATACATTTTCTGCCCAATTTTCTCAGGGAAATGGAGTTAAATTTTATAGTGAGACTGGGCATGGTAATATGCACCTGTGATCCTAGCAACTTGAGAGGCTGAGACAGGAGGATCACAAGTTTGTGGTTAACCTGTGAAATTCAGGGAGATCCTGTCTCAAAATCATAATTTTAAAAAAAATGTAAAGGCTGGAAGCATAGCTCAATAGGTGAATGTTCCTGGGTTCAATCTTAACTACCAATAAATAAATAAATAAATAAATAAATAAATAAATAAATAAATGTTCGTAGCAAACAAGTTGCTTCTGAACTACTTATTTAAATGCAATTTCATATGGTTTATAGCTTATCAATATTCCTTATTCTAACTTTTATCATGACAATTGATTTATTTTGAAAAAATATGAACTCGAGAAAATGAAGTTTTCAGGGTGCCCAAAAAGTCTCTTAATGACATAGAAAGATGTAATGAAAATGAAATGATATTTGCCTGTCTAACATTAGGGGGCTTTTTGGAATTGTTTTGGTTTTGGTTTTGCTTTGTCACTTAAGCTAATATATGATCTCTTGATTTATTGGAACTATTTTTTATTTTTTTATTTATTTTTGCTTCTTTTTAAAACTAGTTTTAACATTAATTTTTTAATATTATCAAATATTTTGATCTCACTTTTTATAGACAGCTGTGCCCGAAAAATATGATATGGGAAATAAAAGACAATACAGTGGACACACACACTATATTATAAGCCTTCAACTTTTGAAGGGGGAAAAAACCCCATATTTCCTCTCCTTCCTGTTCAGTGAGAGGAACCAACAAAGTACTCCCAAATTTGGACTTTTTGAAATATATTTTAGGAGGAAAGACAGAAAGGCAGTGAAGTCTGATCTTTGTCATTATAAACATGATAGTCTAGCTATATCTTGTTTTAGAAATTATATACTTAGATATGTGAAATGCCTCCAGGGTGAGAAATGTCAACCTAAATGGAGTTATTTTCTCATCATAGCATCAACGAGATCCTCGACTGAATGAAATTTTATTCCCATTTTATGATGTTAAAAGGGCAATGCAGATCATTGAGATGTATGAGCCTGATGAAGATTTGAAGAAAAAAGGTAATAAAAAATGTTAAAAAGGCCTTTTTTTTTCCTTTTGAAACAAGAAAACATGCAACTTTTAAAGCTCTTGGATTTTTAATTTAAGGTATCTATTAATGCTTTGGAGCTCCATAAAGCCACATGCCACATATTAGTAACTGATTTCTTTTTTCTGCTCTTAAGTTAGTGTAAATTACCTTTCTTCCAAATTAGTCCTTGCAGCCTAAGATATACCATTAAATTTATTGTGCTATTAAACATAGTATTTTTTTTCCCAACATACTTTTGTATACTACTAGATTTTTTTGAATATTGCTTAAAATGTAAGAATGCCAAATACGGTCCCTATTTGCAGTCTGTGAAAATAATCTCTGTCATGTAAAGTTTTCACCTCCTTTTCCTCTTTTTTGTTTTGCCAAGCCAATTAAATTTGACACATGATTTGATGTGCCCTCTCACCCCTCATTTGACTTCTGGAATGGAAGATAAAAACAAATGACATGAAATTAAATAGTCAGGAATTACTTTAGCAAATTGTTTGCATTTCTGGACCTTTGCCCCTTTCAATGAAACTTTGGAAACAATGTGTTGTCTAAATATTTGTCAAAGGAAAGGCATGGAGAAGAATTTGAAGGTCAGTGCCATAGCAGTGGGAAGCACCTGCTGAGGGCTGGAGGGATGGTGTAGTCATAACTGGACGCTGCTGGCCTCATGTCTCAGTGGACACTGAAAGGAGATCCAGGTTTAGGTTCTATCTGTCCCACGTGGTTATAAATTTCAGGGCTTCAGCTTCCTCCTCTTTAGAATGGTTTCTCTTTTATTTTTATTTACTTATGTATGTATGTATGTATGTATGTATGTGTTCATGGACTTGGTACTGAAGATTGAGCCCAGAGGTGCCTTACCACTGACCTACATCCCCTATTCTTTTTATTTTATTATTATTATTTTTTTTAATTTTAAGACAGGGTCAGCTAAATTGCTGAAGATCTCACTAAATTGCTGAGTTTAGCTTTGAATTTACAATCCTCCTCCCTTATTCTCTCAAACTGCAGAGATTACAGGCCTGCACCACCATGCTCAGTTAAAATGTGTTCCTTCTTTTTTGTATCTATTGCATGTGAATGTGACTGAACAGTTTATTTGTTCTCAGAACATATATAGGACCTGTTTATAGATATGTCTAGCCCACCATACCGGAGTTTTTCCTTGAATGTAGTCATACACTTACGCTTTTTTCTAGGGTCACAAATGCCTATTTTTATCAAGAGTACTTCATTATTTACCTCTACCAATATTCTGATTATCATAATTTTTCCACATTATATGTAATTAAAGCAGAGGGAGGATCAGTAGTAGAAGTGATGAGGTTCATGTCACTTCCCTGTTACTGTGTAACCTCGAGTAAGGGAATTGCATCCTGGGCCCTAGTTTCCCTGCTTGTAAGATGGTGGGTGGGGTTCACATAGTCATTAACTACTTTTTCTCTTCATTACTGTTATTTTTTGCTTTTATTGTAGTTTTTTTTTTTTGGGGGGGGGGTTCTTGGGTTTGAACCCAGGACTTCACACATACTAAACATGGGCTGTACCACTGAGCTATTCCTGCAGCCCCTACTGTTATTTTTTTAAAATTTATAGAGGGCTAACTGCATACCAAGCACTGTGCTAAATGCTGGGAATTCAAAACTACATGAGAAATGACTCCTGCTTTGTAGGCAGTTTTGATCTGTTCAAAGGGTAAGCCAAGTGATTCAACGATTCCTCGGCAAATGTTATGATAGATGGGTATCTTTGGTTACTTCTAAAGTCCTTCCAAGTTATTACCATTCACACATCAAAAAAGTGTACCGAATCTTTTGTAAGTTTTCCAAAGTCTGGATGTCAGAGTGACAGAGCTCAGTGCTCTGACTTCTGCTCCCTGGGTACTCACTCCTTGAGTGAGCTCATGCAGGCCAGTGGCTTGAAATTTCTTTCATCTGCATCTGATTTCCAAATTAAACCCTCCAGTCCCAACTGCTAACAAACTACAGACCTGCCACAGAACTGTCCATTTGGATGCTGAGTAGGCATTTCCAATGTGTTCTACAACATGCTTTGATTCTCCCCATCTCCAGATCTGTTCCTTTCCCTGCCCATAAAATAATCCCATTGTTCACTCAGCTTTTCAAGTCAAAGCCCTGGGCATCATCCTGAACTTGTTTAATTCTTTCACATCACATCTGATCCAGCAGCAAAACTACAAGATCCCAACCTCAACATAAATCACCTGTCATGGTCTCCACCCTACCAGGCTATTCAAGCCCACATCCTTCCTCTCCAGGCAACCAGTTGACTTCTAACTGGTCGTCCTTTTTACTCAGCACCATGCTCTACACAGCAGCCAGAGTAAACCTCTTGAAATCAAATCCAATGATATTCCACTTTTCAAAATATCTGAAAGCTTTCCAACATACCTAGGATAAAATCCAAAGTACTTAGGACTGAAGTCCAGCTCACATAGACTTTCACTACTTCTCCCAACTCATTTCCAGCCACTTTTCTCCTGGGTCACTCACTCTATCTTGCTGTCATTGAGTGAACTTGGCATACACACTCCTATATCAAGGTCTTTGCACTTGATGATCCTTCTACCTGGAAAGGGGCTTCCCACCCCATATGTGCATGGGGCTTGTTCACCATGCATGTGAGGTACCTCCACAGAGGGGCTTCACTGGCCACATATCGAGCACAGCATGCTGCCATTTCTTCATCATCTTTATTCCTGCTTTCTTTGTCCTTCTAGAACTTTTATGACATATTTATTTGTTCACTTGTTTATTTATCTCACTCATAATGTGTGGGTTTCATAAAACAGGACTTGTCTGCGTTTTTCTATCACTGCATATCCCAATGCTTCAAAAACTACCTGCTCTTAGAATGAATAAATGTACTCAAGGAGAGAGGTATACAAACTTTTATTGCATACTTTCAGGTATGATTAAAACTGACCTAAATATGCATCAACAGAATAATGGGAAAAAAAGGTATAAGTTATACATTCAATATGGACTACTGTACATGAAAAATAAATGAACATATGTCAGCTGGATAAGTCCTAAGAAAACATATAGGAAAAATAGCAACTTTCAAATGCTTCAAAAAGACTAGGATAGCTCTTTTATAAATTCAAAGGCATTTGAAATGATCTATTGTTCCAAAAAAGGCATATGTGAATAAATGCATAAGTGAAACTGAAAAACTGTGAGGAATGTTAAACACAAAAGCTAGAGGGAAGTGGTTATCTATATACAAGCAGAAAGATAAAATTAGCTGGAACTGATGTGGGGCACTAGGGCACTTCAGTGCCATTTGTAATTATGTATTCATTTTTTAAATGTAAAGCAATGAAACAAAATGTTAATATGTGACAAATCTGTGGTGTAGGTCTATGTCAGTTTATTATGCTATCTGTAGTTTCCTTGAACTGGAAATCAGTTCATAACTTGCAAATGCTTAAATTAAAAAAAGCAAAGAGCCTAGGCTGTCAGTAGTTGATAGGTAGAAGATGCTTAAATATAATGCCCTTTTCCTGCAACTACCATTAGCTCCCAGCCCTGTGTCAAAATAAAAAAGTGCAATTGAAATGAACAAGGGCTCTTGGGGCCACATTTCAATGACCCCTGCATATTTTTCTCACCAGCCTCACCCCCTACCTTTTTAAATAAAATAGAAAAATAAAATTGTTTAAATTTGGAGGACACCATATCCAGGAAAAAATCCCTTTTCCAATTCAGTGGGAAAAGTACTGACTTATAATTAATATTATTTCCATTTTTTAAAGAACGCCTCTTATATATATTCTCAATTGGTTCTGGAAAGAAATGGGACCAGTATTTTTTCTCCACTTGGCAGAAGAGGAAGCTGAGAGCCAGGGAGTGACAGAAATAGAGCTAGAGAAAGTCCCCTGACCTCTTGTAACCATCGCTTATAGCACTGTGTTTTTTAATCGGAGGAACATGTACTTCCATTATCTTGGATATAAAAAAATTCCACCTCTTTGTTGAATGCCTGTGTTATTTATAATTTGCCATTCTATGACTTTGTTCAAGTTCTGTAAGATGAAGTTTCTTAGGAAGGTAATATGAAGAAGTTTTTACTCTTGCTGTACAAGCCAACTTGCCTTCCCTGGATAAATGAGATGCACATCTTCAGAGCTACAGGTGCTATTAAGATATTCTTTTTCCCCTAGGACTCATATCAAGTGATGGGTTTTGCAGATATCTGATGTCAGATGAAAATGCCCCAGTCTTCCTAGATCGTTTAGAGCTTTACCAGGAAATGGACCATCCTCTGGCTCACTACTTCATCAGTTCTTCCCATAACACCTATCTCACTGGCCGACAGTTTGGTGGGAAGTCTTCGGTAGAAATGTACAGACAAGTTCTCCTGGCTGGTTGCAGGTCAGAAACTCAGAGATGGCCATTTGGGACATATGGGGTAGGGGGGTTATACAGTGCTCCTCAATGTATAGTTGTCCCCCCTTATTCACAGGGGTATATTCCAATACCTCCAATAGATGCTTGAAATCATGTATAGTATCTAACTCTATATACTATTTCTCGCTATATATACATACATATGATAAAGTTTTACTTATAAATGAAGTAAAATAAGAGATTAATGACAATAACAATAATAAAATAGAACAATTATTAAAAATGTACTGTAATAAAATTGGCCACATTCCTTGTGCTTTTGAGGCTTTACTGAGTACAATAAGCCTTACTTGAGCACAGTGGGATAATCTGACAGATAACTAAGAAGGCTATTAAGTGGTTACTGGGGGGGTAGTGTATACCTTGTGGATACACTGGGCCATGGAATGATTCACATTGGAGGTTGGACATTGGGGTAGCAAGAAATTTAGTTGTGCTACTCAGAATGCTGTACAATTAAAATCTTATGAAATGTTTATTTCTGGTATTTTCCAATTAATATTTCCTGACCACTGCTGATCATGGATAAATAAACTGGGAGTAAGGGAGGACTACCATAGTTTATTTTTTTCTGAAATAAGAAGTTGTAATCAGAGTGAAAACAACATTTGTCGTTCTGTTTAATGGATTATGATGGCCATTTAACCTTGAGAAAGAAAGAACAACATTACTTTCAGAAAGGTCTAGCCTTGTTTATAACACAAAAGATACTATTTTACACTAAATAGGCCCCCAAAAAATGACAAAAAAAAACCCCTCACACTTTTTAGAAGTCATGGTTTTTACTAGTTATAGGTACTTGCAAATTTAATGTTAAAGGCTCAGAAATTTCATTCTCTAAGAAGAGATTACTAAAAATATTTTTTACAATTGTAGTCAAATATTTGAGATTTTAAAATGGCCAGAATGTTGAAAGTGAAAAATAAAAAAAGAAGGTGCACTATGACTTTTTTCTTGGTTACCAATTAAGCAAAACTTTATTTTTTTTAACACACAATTTTTGTATGTGGAAATACTTTTAAAAGAAATCAACCACATCCCTACTTCTATTCACATACTTCCTCTGAATACTTGAGTTTTTTGTTTTGTTTTGTTTGTGGTGCTAGGGATCAAACCCAGAACACCTTGTGCATGTGAGGCAAGTACTCTACCAACTGAGCTACATCCCCAGCCTGAATACTTGAGTATTAATCACTAAAAAAAAAAAGAAAAAGAAAGAAAAGAAATTCTTACATAGTGAACATAACATGATCCCACTTAATACAATTAAAAATAATTTAATGTCAACTGGGCATGGTGGCACATGCCTGTGATTCCAGTGGCTCAGGAGGCTGAGGCAGGAGGATTGCAAATTCAAAGCCAACCTCAGCAACTTAGTGGATCCTAATTAAGCAAATCATGGAGAACCTGTATCAAAATAAAATATAAAAACAGTTGTGAGTGTAGCTCAGTGGTAAAGCACCCCTGGGTCCAAACCCCAGTACCAAAATAATAATAATAATAATAATAATAATAATAATAATAATAATAATAATAATAATAAAATAATTTATTGTTATCTAAATCCAGCCTACATTCAAATTCCCCCAGTTATCCTCTCATTGTTCCTTATTGAATTCATACAGAACTGTACTACTTGTCTCCTCTTAAGTCTCTTAATCTGACTCAGCCCTTTTTGATGATACCAAACTGATGAGAAGAATAATGTGTTTTAGGCTGTATATGTCATGAAATAGCCCTGTTGCAAAATTCATCTGATTTCCTGCTCTCTAAGGAAACAACTTATTTTGATGCCTCTCTTTGAGTTTGTATACACACTCTTCTATTGTAAGAATTCCGTGTTGTCATTTTTGCTGTGTTCCTAGGTGTGTTGAACTTGACTGTTGGGATGGAAAAGGTGAAGATCAAGAACCAATAATAACTCATGGAAAAGCAATGTGTACAGATATACTTTTTAAGGTATGTTTTAAAATTACACAGCCATAAATTCTTTCAAACTGTTATGTAGGCAATAGGGAGGTGGAAAATAATATTTTCATTTTCTCAAGCATTGTGCCTTCATATTTCTTTCTTCCAGGTTTGAGGGGAGATGCACGACAAATGTTATCTCCACTTAATGTCTTCTTGTATGATTTTTCCTGCTTTCAAATGGCAACGATTGCATAATGAGGTTTCTCCAGCAGTCTCCTAGTTTACTTACCTAAAAGCTTCAGAGTCTTATCTACTTATTTGTTTGCTTAATTTGCATTTTCTTGAAGGACTTAAAGGCAGCATAAAAAATAAATATAGGAAAAAAGTAGATTATAGACAGACAGGACCTGTAAGAATAAAAGAACGAGGTTAGAGTTTATAGATGCTTGTCAAGAAATCTTATAATCTTGCACAAACACATGATTTACAGGATCCATAAATGAAAAGCACAATTATTATCAGAACTGACATCAATGAAAAATTTTCTATCATTATGAATGGGCATCTCAGTAATGGTGATGTCCGTGTGTGATTTGAAGAGTGGTTTCTTAGAGCTGCTCAATATGCCACTGGTAGCCTGACAAAAGATAAGTCAAAGAAATTCTGTGATTGGCCAATAAGTCAGATCCACCTGTTTTCTTTTGACGTAGCACAGGATGGGTATTGCAATACCTGGAACAATTGATTTCTCAATTCCACATGTGAAAAATCACCAGAGATGTTTTAAGAAACCCAGACACCTAGGTCCTATACCTGTAACACACCACAAATATCATTTCTCTTAGCCACAATATTGATAGGTTTTGATGAGTAGTTGCTCAAGATTATGCTTCCTGGGAAGAGCCAAGAAATATGCAAGTGGGAAGCTGTGAATTTGCACAGCCAGCCAAATTGATAGGGAAGGCTATGAACTCTCCTTAGAGAATTAAGGACCCTAATAAGGAAGCATAGGTGAAAAACAGGCCATTCCCTCTCAGCTTGGACTGAGCAAAGGAGGACCCCAGAGTAGCACCAGAGTTTTCCTTAAAACATAATTCTTGGTCAAGTGGATAATTAAGGACATGAACTTTAACCTGGGAAGAAATTTTAAGCAAGAATAACTAAATGGCCAGGTGCAATGCTGCACATCTATAATCTTAGTGGCTTTAAAATCTGATGCATGAGGATGACAAGTTCAAAGCCATCCTTAGCAATTTATTGAGGCCCTAAGCAATTTAGTGAGACTTGGTCTCAAAATAAAAAAATTTAAAAAGGGCTGGGGGTGTTGCTCAATGGTTAAGCACCCTTGGGCTCAAAAAAAAAAAAAAAAGAATAATTAAATGACCAACTCAACCATAAGGATGCTTACATAAAATATTGTAAGCTTACCTGACCTTGAGGATTATCCTTTCAAATGGACTTCCCTGGATAACTATGGTAAAATATTTTCCTGATTTCATTGAGTGAAGTGCTTGCCCTGTGGTTAGCCACCAATTATTAAATAAATGCTTTTACACCTGTTTTTCTAAAGCAAAGTAGAGACTTGGGCTCACTATCTTATAAGGCCTCTCCATTTTCACAGAGATAGTGGGAGGGGGATACATTCGACTCATTCAAGTGCAAGGGAGATCCTGAGCACACCCTGTTTTACCTGGCATGGTGCTTGACCACAGAGAATCCCTCCCCTGAAACTCCTCCCCATATCAACCAGGCCAATATGAAACAACGAATATTGCAAATGTTACATCTATATTGAATTAATGAAATGTAGCCCAAGACTGATCCCCAAACACAGAGGAGTCAATAGAATTTTCTAGCAATCCGAAAGGTAATACCAACACATTTCTCCAGAGGTGGAAGGAGTTAAAGAGGGATCTCTTGGAAAAATCCCTGTGCCGAAGCTTAGCTTCTCCTCAGAGAGAATGTTGAATACTGAGCCCCTGGGGGGCTTGGAAGATCATCAGGTAAGTAACAAGGAGATCACTTAAATAAAATGTCTTGTAAGTTGACAGTACCATCATTCTGGAGGTATAAAAGATAGCTTTGGGTAAACAAATGTCATTAACCATTAACTGCATACTTGGTCAATCGTACTATTAGAGGTATCAAGGTGGATGGGTTCTCCAGGTCTGAGTGGCTGCAATTGACTTTCAGCAAGAAAGTCTCAATTAATGAACTGAATAGTTTGAGGTGCCTTGAATTTTTCTGCTCTTTTATCTCATTAACCACTTTTTATTTTTAAAGGATGTAATTCAAGCCATCAAGGAAACTGCATTTGTCACATCCGAATATCCTGTAATTCTCTCCTTTGAAAATCACTGCAGGTATATTGATTCATTTTACTCCAAGACACAAAAGATGTTGTTTCCTAACTCCTACTCCTCATCCTCACCTTAGCAGTATATCTTTTTTAAAAACTGCGTAGTTTGTTTTTGAATTGCTAAGTGCCAACTGATCTTCCAGTAAGTATGGAGAATCTTATGCAAACCCCATCTCTCCAAAAAAGTCATCTTCACCTGGTTTAGAAAACCCTTGCTCTAAACAAAAGGTCAAAGATTGGACACCTTGCTTCAAGTTTCATTGAGTTGGAAGATTTGAATATAACTTAACAAACATTGTTGCATTCTTACCAGTTTTAGTGTGGGGGTGACTTTATTTTTAATCGAATCAGTTAAAGTTTGGTATTTGAAAGTATCTCATTCACATTGTAAGGATAATCATGCATTTTGCAGATGAGATTCTTTAATTGCCTAGAATGGTGTTTTCTTAAACTTGGAAGGTTAATGGATGTTTGAATTTACAAATGCCACTTCTTTCTCTCCAGCAAATATCAACAGTACAAGATGTCCAAATATTGTGAAGATCTATTTGGGGATCTCCTGTTGAAACAAGCACTTGAATCACATCCAGTATGTATTTTTAGAAAACCATATTTCTAGCATGAATGAATTTGTTTTGAAATTCATTTTTGAAGGGTCAAGTAGCACTGAAGGACTGATGCTAAAGATCTTCATATTTATTTAAATTCTTCAGTACAAAAAGCGTTTTTATCATGCTTCGAAAGGATGAATTTAATTTGGAAGAGCTTGGGGTCTCATGGTTTAAATTTCAGCACCCAGGCCAAGAGTCTAGATTCTGTACTTATTCTCAACATTAGTTAGATGTTAGAATTATCTCGGGGAACTGTGAAAAACACCCATGACAGGGCTGCACCCACAGATTGATTTAATGGACCCAGAGTCTGCCACCAGCATAGTGCTTTTTAAAAGTCCTCCAGGTGAATAAATGTTTGCCTGCTATTCAGAAGCCATGGGAGCCTCTTGTTATGGAAAATGCTCTAGATTGATGTCACAGTATCCTGAAGTGCAAGTTCCCAACTCCAAAACAAAGTCTTGGTTAAACTGATATGTACGTTTGAAAAATATTTATCCTAATTAGTAATACATGACAGTAGAATGTACTTTGACACATCATACATCAGTGGGATATAATTTCTCATTCTTTTGGTTGTACATGATGGAGACTCCCACTGGTAATGTAGTCATGTATGTACATAGGGTAATAATATGGACATTTTGGAACTTCAGTCTACACCTGCTAGTTTCTTTAAAACATAAAGAATATTAATCTGTGGTCCATAAATGAGCTTCCTGAGGCCTTTGATTCCATTCTAACTGCATGTGAGTTTTAAATATGTGATCATTCCAGAGGGTTCTTTATATTTTTAAAAGGAACTATAACCTCTAAGAGGTTAAGACTCACTGCCCCAAGAGGTTGTGGGTAGCAAGACAGTTAATGAAATTAAAGTACAAAACTCTCTATGATGGTGGGATATTTGACATGCCTACTGGGAAGCCAGCTCCAGGGGGCCCACACATGGTACCATGAGGTGGCAGAAGAGGAACATGACAGTAACAGAAGAGAAGGGTGCTTTGTGTTATATGTAAATAATTTGGGTGGTTTTATGAGATTTGGGGGGTTTTGTTTGTTTGTTTTGTTTTCTGGAAGTGTGTCTGAGAGAACTGAAAAGATATGGAGACAAGGGTATTTGTGTCCTTTGCTTCCTCCATCTGATTCTGTTCAGCCTATTGAAGCAGGTGCCTGCCCATGGCCTCAAAGCACTTCCTGTTTCTCTGCCCACGGGCGTGACTCAATCTGCCAGCACCCACAACTCCATGCCTGTGTCCTCTGCTCCCTAGAGCCTGCTCTGTCCATACATAAAAGACCGGCCAGAAGTGTCAGAGAATTAACACTCCCACTTCATGCTCTATCACTCCCGAGGTGGGCTGATTCTGAGCACCTGTCCTCTGTCTCCCAGGGCTCTCTGGCAGGATCCAGCTCCAGTTTCCCACACTGATAACTTGCTTGATAACGCACCTTTCATTGGCTGCCTGTCTTCTTTTCTCTCTTTCCCACTCTGTTGGAGTCTTTTGGGGCCATCTCCCAAATAAACTATTGGTGCATCAGTCTTTGTTTCAGAGGCTGATTCTAAGGAAATCCAACTGAAGCAACATCCTTGATTTAATTGATTATTATTTTGCACTGGGGATTGATAGTAGAAGTGCATTGCTGAGCTACATCCCCAGAACTTCTTATTTTTCTAACTTTTTTTTTTTTGAGATAGGGTCTTGCTAAGTGGCTTAGGCTAGCTTCAAACTTGTGATCTTTCTTCCTCAGCCTCCTGTGTAGATGGGATTACAGGTGTACACCACCAAACATGAATATTTTATTATTTTTTAACCTTAACCCTCCACTTATTTTTCTGATTAGGGTAAAGTGCTTATTTTTGTGAAAAGACCACTATACTCTTAATGATGTTCACATGCATGAATGTGGTTATGGAAATCATAGGTAGTATACATGGGAATAAGACCAACTGTCTGAACTGAAGGGTTTTTAGTCTAGAGGGCTGGGGTTTGGGTGGAAACAGGACACAAAAGTAAACACACAGCTGAGAAAGAAGACAGACAGTTATGCATTGAAATATTTGTTGGAGAAGTCCTGGTGCAAGAGAGACCCCTGGGGAATGGACCAGTTCCACTTGGCTGCCTGTAGGAAGCAGCATTTCAGCCAAGGGTCTCACTTAAGGCAAGACAGACAGAAAATACGGTGTCTTGCTTGTCATCTGTGGGATATAAATGAGTTTGGGAAATGACTAGACACTTGGAAGTAAAGATGGACAGATAAGGGTATTGATTAGTGGGTACAGAACAGATGTCTATATGTGGGACAGTTCCATGAAAATAATAACCTAAGGGGACACACTATTTCCAGACTTAAATGAAAGTAAATAAAGTCACAGTAGAGTTCAGATTCCAATAATTAGGACCATTCCCTTCTTGATTCCCTTGTTGAACCCACAAAACATAATCCCATGTATTGAGTCGGAACAGCTACTAAACAGACAGACATGCTGAACAGTCCAGCTCTTGGGAGCTCTATCTAGGGAACCTCTCATCTGGGAGAGCCAATTCCAGCCCCAGTGTGACCCCTTGTACTTTATCAGAGACCCAAAGGGTGCAAGGCCTGAAGTGGAGGAGAACCCTCATCTGCAACACCACCCAGGCCGGACTCCAGCTCTACTGAGGAAGTTGGAGGAGCTCTGCACATCTCTGCAGACTGAGGATTCCAAGTTTGCAGCATTATTCTAAGGCCAAGTTGGATGGGGTGGGCCAATTTGGTTGTCAACATGTGAAAAGGTGCTGACTGCCATCTAGTGGATGTTGGGTTGTATGACTCCAGGCCCCCCATGCTCCAAAGCTGAAGTAGAAAAACACAACCATTGCTAATTTCAGCTCTTTCTGTGTCTCTCTAGCTTGAACCAGGAAGACCGTTGCCATCCCCCAATGACCTCAAAAGAAAAATACTCATCAAAAATAAGCGACTAAAACCTGAAGTTGAAAAGAGTAAGTCAAATACACGCACAAATAGAAGCATGTGTTTGGATAGTACAGCTGTCTAACATGAAATTCATTGTAAAACCATCAAATTTTGGGGGAAGAGGTGTAATGATGATGTTAAGTATACTTTCTGTAGCAAAATTACCACAGTTCCATTTGATTTCAGTTTGTACATAGACTCATTCATACAGTAGAAAAAGTACATTCATACAAGGATATGCCAGAATTTGCAAGTGTCCTGAGGAAAAAAAGTGAGAAGCAGAAGAAAAATTTTGTATTACAATGCATCTTGTTATGCTTTCTTTAAGAAAAGTTGTACTTTCCCCACTGATGTACAAGACAAGACTATTTCCCAGTAGTATCCTTAATGCTGACTATTGGCCATTTTTTATATGCTCCCAATTATTTGAAGAAAAATACCTGAATAGTTCATTTGTATCTTTTGATAACTAGTTCCTTTGTACATTATAATTTGTGATTTGTCCATGCATATTTTCCCATTTTTTAAAAAAGTAATTTCATTTGTCTAGCTTACTTACTTACAAGAATTTTTTTTACTTAGGATAATAACCCCAGTTATATTAGTTGCAAATATCTTTTATCCTAAAGTTTTGTTCTCTCTACTGTGCATATCTCTTTTCTATCACTTCACCATCATTGTTTGTAAAACTTGGTCTGTGCCAGATTCTCAAAATTAATGGGTGTTTGTTTTCTGGGTTTAAATCCTGAATCCTCCTTTCAAATGTAGAAACCAGAATTTTGGACAGTTCACCATATTCTAGTGGCAGCCCTTCTTCATGTGTATACAGTGTGGTTGATGCACAATTCTTACAAAAAAATAAGACCAGCAGGAATGGGGAAGACAGTGACCACTGCTAAACCTTAGGGCATGGTCAAGAGGTGCCTAAACAACATATTTCTTTTCCTTCATCTCCATATCTGACATAAAGCCCAAGTTTTGTAAGTGATCTAACATCTGTCACCATCTCCTTGTTTCTTCATAATAACAGAACAGCTTGAAGCTTTGAAAAGCATGATGGAAGCTGGGGAATCTGCAGCTCCAGCTAGCATCTTAGAGGATGACAATGAAGAGGAAATAGAAAGTGGTGAGTTGCTATTTCAAGTGATATATTACAATACTTTGTAACGTAGGTAAAACATGTGTTTCATTGGGTCCTTTATAGTGGTTACATTATAGTTTTAATACTCAGGTGTGTATTTACAGATCAGCCTTCATCTTTCATTATTTTTGATCCTTTTTTTTTTCCAAATATTATTACTTCTAACTTACCTGGGCATTGGAAACTGGCTTAGTCATCTCCCTCCCTGTGTGTGTCCAGCTGTTCAGCAGAAATTCACAGCCAGAGATAATGGTGGTAATAGCCTGGGAATGTAGAATGAAAGAACTTCAGGTAAATCATTGGCTTGTGTTTAGAAAGTGAACGAGAAACTAAGAGACAACATTTAAAATTTCAAGTTCAGGCTGGGGTGTCGCTCAGCAGTAGAGCACCTGCTTAGCTTGTGAGAGGCCCTGGGTTCTATACCCAGTACCAAAATAACATAAACAAACAAAATCCAAGTTTAAATGCCTTCAAATAATCCACTGCTCAGAATTATCTATATAAGTAGATAATTTTACCAAAGGCGTCTTAGCCACAAATATTTGATTATTCTTAATTGTTTATTTTGTTTTTGCCATATATCCACAACCATAATGTTTCGTTTAAAATTGGGATTGGCAGTACAAGGTGGCTTACACTTATAATTTCAGTTACTCAGGAGGCTAAGGGAGGAGGTTTGCAAGTTCAAGGCCAGACTCAGCAAATTTGTGAAACTAAATAATTTAGAAATACAATAATTCAGAAATTCCCATTGAAAAGTTTACTAAATAGAAACTAAAATTCCTAAAGGGAAAGTCTTCACTTATTATCTTAACACTTAAAATATGATTTTAGGAAAGTTGGTAAAAAAAAAATGTTAAAAACAGTAAGCTGTGAGAATTAACTTATCTTATTCATGACCCCTTAATAAAGACTCCTGACTGTAGAACCAATGTCATACTTCCGTTATGTTTATGTTGTGGCAGGGAGGATTTGGGAGGCCAAAGATATCTGATTATCCAATTTATGCCTTCAGTAGCTATTTATCTATTACTGTGTAATAATCCACCCCAGACTTGGAGGCTTAAAACAACACTTTATAATTATCTCTTATGGTTTTGTGGGTCACCTGGGCTTGTGTTGCTGGTTCTCCCTTGGGCTTCTCATGCAGTTACTGGCAGATGACATATGGGGCTGGCATCATCTGAAAGTTTGGTTGCACTGGTTATCCAAGGTGACTCTCTCACATGGCTGGCAGCAAATGCTGGCTCTTGGCTGGGAACATAACTGGATTCAGTGAGAAGAGCGCACACTCGGGACCTCTGGGATTTGGGCTTCTCACAGCACAGTGGCTAAGTGCCTATTTAGAGTATACAAGAGCCTGTATCCCAAGCGGTAAGAAGTAGGAGCTGCTGAATTCTTTAACAGTTATGCTTAGAATCGGTGCAGCCTCACTTCCTCTCCGTGCTATTATTCATCAAAGAAGTCTTAGCACTGCCCAAATTCAAGAAGGCAGGTGAGTAACAAGTTCTCATTGTGGAAGAACACATTAAGGGTAGCTCGCTCTTGATGTAGCTGTTTTGGGAAAATACAGTAGTCAATTGTATTATATTCTGTTATATCATATATCTATTATATTATTTTGCATATAAAAATATGTAATATATATAAATATATAATATATAGTATAATATAAATTTTATAAATAAAATATAATAAATAAATAAACCTAAACTACATTTAAGGACAAAGTATCATAAATATATGTATGTATTTTAACAGATCAGCAAAATACTGCTAAAATGCAAAAAAAAAAAAAGGTAAATATTAAGCAAAATCAGTTCCATGATTTAGGTTAAAATTTTAAAGATGGGAACTGAAGACATGTAAGACATTGCCAATACTGTAATCTAGTAAAACAAACTGCAGAAATAATGGAATAAATGAAGAAGAAATATAGATTAATAATAATAGCTACTAGCATTGTAATACCAACTGGGCACCAGGCAGCCTTCATTACTGCTTTATATAACCTTCGTCATCCAGCCCAATGAAATAAGTATGATGCTCCTTTTTTTTTTTTTTTTTTTTTTTTTTTGGTACCACGGATTGAAACCAGGGGCAATTACCCACTGAGCCACATCTCCAGCCCTTTTTTGCATTTTATTTAGAGACAGGCCCTCACTAAGTTGCTGAGGCTGGCTTTGAACTCACGATCCTCCTGCCTCAACCTCCTGAGCTGCTAGGATTATAGGCATGCTCCACCATGCCTGGCCACTTACCATTCTGAAAGACACTTTCTTCCTTCTTGGCACATATGCTAATGATTCTTCAAGGCACACAGCTTCTAGTAACTACCATCTTATTCCAAAATTGAGATTCTAATTTTATTTTGTATATAAATAACCCCATGGCATAGTACAGCAGTAAAATAAATACCTGAAAAGATATAATAATCCACTGAATTTCCTTTTATGGGCACAGAGGCCCCTTCTGACCTAGTGATGTATACAATTCTTAGATTTCCTCAACTACTTGGCCTCAGTTCTGGTCAACCAGTTGGCTGCAATTGCCTTGGTGTCAACAAAGATCCAACTATATATAGGTTACTAGAGCCTCTAATTTAGATACGTTGGCATAGAGGGCAGAAGGAAATCAGCATGGTTCAAGAGGGCAGTCCTGCCTAGAGGTTGTGGAAAATAGAAAAGACTCTTAGTGAAAGAACTGCCTAACCATTAGACTAAGTTTAGACTCAGAAGAGCCTCTGACTCCTGGCCCTAGGAGACAAGCAGTGGGTAATACCAAAATCACATATGTTGTGGTGTGTTTGTGTGCTCATGCACCTTCAGAAATGATACTGTGCATTTGTGTACTCCTTAAAAGTAGTAATTATTAAATGTCTACCACTTGTATGGGACTCACTCCTTGTCTTCAGGTACTTATATCTGGCTGAGCTGGTTAGATGAAACACACAGATTGAGTATTCTTTATACAAAGCACTTGAGAATTGAAGTGTTTCAGTTTGGGGAGTTTTTTCAGATTTTGAAATATTCACATAGACTTTTTTACCAGCTGAATACCCCTAATTAAAATAAAATGAAGATTCAAATTGCTTTGAAATCTGAAAAAAAATGTCATCATCATGATGCTCAAAAAGTTTTGGATTTTTCAGCGTGTCAGATTTCAGATTTTCAGTTCACAATTTGCAGAGTATATAGGTCATGAAAATCTTTTGTCATGTTCTTCCCAAGATTTCAGGCAAGGTCTGACTGCTTTCCAGTAATTTGGGTTCATGAATTTTTCTTTTGTTTTTCACACAGCTGACCAAGAGGAGGAAGCTCACCCTGAGTTCAAATTTGGAAGTGAACTTTCTGCTGATGACTTGGGTCATAAGGAAGCTGTTGCAAATAGTGTCAAGAAGGTCAGAGTCTTCATGGCCCTTTTCTTTCACAATGTGGAGCTGTTATGAAATTTTGGAAATGTTTCAACTACAAGAGGATAAAGTAGCCTATCATTCCTTTTAATTGCACAAGATAGAATTTTCTGCTGGGTGACCCAGATTTCACACATACACAATATTAAGTTAAAAAGGACATTTAAATTACTTATCAGCCATGCCCAGTATTAACCACAATTTATTTAGCCAGTTTCCTTTAAACACTATCATTTATTATGTCATTTAAATATTTTTGTTTTTTGTAATATTGTAGGTGGGTAGAGAGACACCCACAGTGTCCCAGGGACAATGGTCACCTGTTAGAATCATCAGAAAATAACCCTTGAATATTCTTCCATCAGAGAACCACTAATTAATATTCCCCTCCTAATGTAGAGTAAGCATAAAAATATTTCCAACCACTTATTCAATAAAAAAAATTTATTAAGTACCAATTATATTTTAGACACAGTCTAGGCTATCACGATCTAAAAGGGTCAAAACACATTTACTTTCTACCCTTTGGTAGCTTGTGGTCTCCTACAGTTTAGAGACATAGATGCAAATAGACTGTGAACAGATAAATAATTATGCAGTTCGATTTTTCATAAGTGCTACTGTGAAAATAAAAACAAGTGCTAACTTGGAGACTAATGAGAATAACAAGGTGGCAGGAATAAGAAACCCGGAACCCAAAGGAGAAGGAGGAATTTATCATACACAGAAAGAAGAATAACTTTCCACATAGAGGGAACACTACAATAGCAAGCACAAAGATGGATTGAAGGAGCAGCAGAGTGGAGCAAGATGAGATGAGGTGGATAGCCAGCAACTAGATGATGCAGGACTTCAGAGGCTACCATGAGAAATTCAAATTCAAAGTGAAATATGAAGCCATTGAAAAAGCAGGAGGCATTGTAGCCAGATATGAGTTTTAGAAGATCGTGCTTCTCACCATATTGAGACTAGTTTAGAAGGAAACAAGAGTGGAAGCAAGAAAAATAGTCAGGACAGAAAGAGCCCCTAATGGTGAAACTGGACAGTAGAAAGAGGACAGAATGGTTTCAAGATGTATTAAGGAACCAAAACGATACAAATCACTGATGGATTGAGTGTTGTGAGTGAGGGAGAAAGAAGAAGGTGACCTTCTGGAGTACTTTTCTGAGGAACAAGGTAGACTGGAGGAGGGAAGACTGGAAAAGAACGAATTCAGGAGTTCCCAACGGGATGGGTGATCTCAGATGCCTGTGAGATAGATACTCAAGGAAAGGTGTCAGGCATTGACATTTATCTCTCAGGTTCATTTCCCAACTGTCTCTCCTTGGGTAAGTTACTTAACCTCTCTGTGTCTTCATTTCCTCATCTGCAAAGTGAAGATCATAATCCTTTTGTTGTTGTTGTTGGATTATTATGAAGAAGGGCCTGGCATATGGTAGCACCTATGAAAGTGTAGTTGCTGCTACCCTCTTATTTTCATCTTTGTTCTCATTATCATCATCACTAGCATCATCATAAGCTAAATCCAGAAGAGAGGTTGAGCTGGGAGTTCAACAGGTCATATTTGATCCATGGAAATAACTGAGATGATCCATGGGGTGAGTGGAAAAGAAGGCCCAAGTAGAACACTAGTTTAAAAAGGGTTCACAAGAGAGGAGCTAGGAAAGAACAAGATAGGGCCCATGAAAACTAGGAGAGCACTGTTAACCCAGTGGTTAACTGTGGAATTCTGTAGAGTTTCTGAGTAACAAGTCTGAAGAGTGTCCATTGGATTGGTAGCATGGAGGTCACTGGTGAAGTGTCAATGGAGTGCTGGCGGGGAAGGGTACTGGAACATAGAAGGGATAGCAACTGTGCTTTTGAGAAGTTTTGCTGTGAATGGGAGCAGGAAATGGGCTGGTAGCTAAAGGTAACCTAAGGAGTCAAGGGAGTGTTATTTGTAGGGTGAAGAAATCTGGAGCTTTCTTGCACGCAGCCAAGGATGGTACATCAGAGAGGGAGAGATTAATCTTCCAGGAGAATAAGGGAGAATGCCTGGGAATTCCTTGAGAAGACAAGCACTGACAGGATGATGGTGATATGAAAGTGTGATCTTGATGGGAGCAAAGATATTTTCTCTGTGGCTACAATGGACAAAGATGTAGGTGGACGGATTTGGTGGCAGGAAGAGGAGACTGTAATGATGAACAAAGTCAAAGAAGCATTGCCATTGGACTCTCCCTTTTCTGATCTATGAAGTACATTGAGAATGCTGTATATCTACTAAGGCTCAAAGAGTATTATTGTACCACATGAAGTCATCAATGCTCTCTTAGTCAGTTTGTGCTGTCATAACCAAAGCATCAAAGACTGGATGACTTAAACAACAGAAATTTATTTATTTCTCAAAGTTTTGGAGACTACAAAGTTCAAGATTCAAGTGTGTTGGCCAGTCAGTTCTTGGTGAGAGCCCAGTTTATGTCTACACATAGTGAGACAGAATGAGAAAGCACGCTCTCTCTCATCTCTTCTTCTAAGGGCACTAATCTAATCATGAGGCTCCCTGCTTATGATCAGAATACCTCCCAGAGTCTCCATCTCCAAATACAGGCGCTCCTTGACTTACAAAGTGATTTTGATAAACTCATTGTGAGGTTAAAATCTCATAGGCTGAAAATGCATTTAATACACCTCACCTATGGAACATCATAGCTTAGCAGCATGGTACACTGTATATTGCTGGTTGTTTACCCCTGGGATCATGTGACTGAGTAGGAGCTCTGGTTTACTGCTGCCACCCAGCTTCCCAGAAGAGCATCATACCAAGAATTCAATCAAAACTGAAGCACATTTTTGCACCATCATACAGTCAAAAAATCACTTTTGCGCCGTCGTACACTCAAAAAATCCTGAGTTGAACCATCAGTAAGTTGGGGACCATCTATACTATCACATTGGGAATTATGGTTCCACCACATAATGTTAGAGATGTTAGAGACACAAACATTGAATCTATAGCAAATACAGAGACATGAATGCTGAGCTACTGAAGAGTGACCACTCATGCTGCCATTTATATGTCAGAGGACGTAGCCACATTGATTATTTTCATTTCCCAAGCCCCATGACTAAATCACTAATGAACTTATTACAATAAAGCATCTAAATGAGTGAAAACCATCAACAAAGGAAGGAGATAGCGTTAAGAATACAGCTCTTTTGAAATATAAAACCATGAGGTCATCACATCTGCGCAATACCTTTTTTTCTTTCTTTTGGTCCATGGCTTTCCACTAATTTCCCATCTTAACAAATACATAGAATCATAAGTTCATATATATTTATTTAAATATTTACACAAATATAACTAATAAATTTGTAATTTTGCCCTTTAGGGAAGTAAACAAATCATTTTCTTTCTCTAATTTAGACTTCAGATGACCTTGAACATGAAAACAACAAAAAGGTAACAAAATAATTCTCTTGAGCATTTTGCCTTCATTAGGAGACACGCACATGTGGCCCTCTAATATTGAACATTTTCTACTAAGGACTGTTGTTGTTACTCTGTCCACTGTCCCCCCATCCGTGGAATACCAAGCTGAGCATCTATAGGTATAATGCATCTAATATAAGAATTTTCAAAGAAATAATTAATTACAATAATAAAATGATTAAAATTCTGATAAAAATCACTAAACTAGGTAAGATAATTATCCTAAAAAATAGGCGTTTAATGCAGTAAGATATTTCCTTAGTTGGAATTAGAAATTTCAGTCCTTGAAGGGGGTGCATAATCATCAGCATGTTGAATATGAAAATAGAAATGATCTAATAGGTCATCAGATTCATATTGTAGAACAGCAGAAAAGTGATCTGAGCTCTCACAGCATCCATGTCATGGAAGATCCTTAGGTAGTTTCCACTGCACACCTTCTGGAGGTTTTTTTTGATGTTAGTAGACATTAGCTTATTGTAAGGAAGGTAAAGTAACATTGTCATTTTCTTTTATCCTCTTCAAAGTTCATCATGATGTTTTAAGTGTCTTGTTAAGTGTGTTTGGTCTATTATACAGTAGTAAGACTGAAGACCATCTCAGGCAGAAATTTGCCTTCTATGTTGACTCTGACCTTTGGGAGCTGCAGACTGCTTTGCTATCTACAGGGTCCTATCTTATTTACAGTGAGACCCTACCTTCTCATTGTTTAAACAATTAATTTGAAAGAAGTATGGGTAAATCAAATCACAAATCTCCCAAAATGATTATGGGACAGAGTAAAATTTTATAAGGCAGTGGAGTCAACGGTTCAGAGTGGCTGTTTGGTAATTAACATTAATTTGCTAAATTAACTTAATCCACAAGGCCTTGGTCTTCTCATGTGGTCATTCGTAGGACTATAATCCTCCTGACAAATAACAATATTAATGAGGATGTGCATGCTGGTGCCTAGCACATAGCACAGGAATTGTTTGTAATCATTAAACACACAAGAAGAAATAGATGTGGGCCTCTGCCCTTTTATGGAGGTTTAGGGACTGCAAATAAAAAAATCTATAAAAACAAAATTAAGTTGCATTATTTGATTATTTATCTTAGTCTATTATCGGTGAAATCAGTTTGATGATTTAGAATGTTCAGATTGTTGTCATCAATAAGATAAGCAAATAGTCTGACTGGTTTTTCACTCATGGGTTACATCGTGTGATTAAGCATCCTCCTAGATTCAATCTGTGCAGAAAGTTGAGCTTTTCAAAGTTGTTAACAAAATGTTGACCACTTAAACGTACTTTCTGTTGTTGTTGTTTTTAATTTTTTTATTTAAGAGACCTGGCCTCACTATGTTTCCCAGGCTGGCCTTGGACTCCTAGACTCAAGTGATCCTCCTACCTCAGCCTCCTGAGTAGTGGGGCAACAGGCATTATTTCTGTTGGTTTTGATAGTTATGTTCAGATTTCTCAAGGAATAAATAAAATAATTTGCTTTCTTCCCCTCCAAAGTCATATAATTTCAATGTGTCCTGTGTCACTTTATTAGAGTATTTTAAAAATACATCCTTTAAAAATAAATAAACCACCATGTATGTGGCTGAAATTGTAGAACAGTGCTACTATACAGTGTGGTCCTCAGACCTTCCCCTTGCCAGCACCTTATTTTAAAATTTTTAATAATTTGAAATTATAAAATCGTAAACCCCTGTGCCTCACCCAGACTCACTACAGCAGAAATTCCAAGGATGGAGGTCAGGAATCTGTTTCAACAAGTGCTCCAGGTGATTCTGAAACACACTAAAATTTAAGATTCACTGTTTTTGACTTTGTACCTCAGCTTAGGAAAATATGAATGATAATATTGCTGTACATACCTCACAGCATTTCTGTAAGACTCCAGTATCTTTTCTTGGATGTTTTAAAGTCCCTTGAAAATCTAATAACAACCCAAACACATAAAATAACTTAATATTTTCTGATTATCTCCTTTTGCATCATCTGGACTATCATAGAGATTAAGTTTTAAAATCATCTTTTAACATAATTGAGGTACAAACATTCTTTTGCTTCTGAATTTGTGTGTAAATTAGCTTTTTAATGTCTTTTTAAAAACTGTTTATCAATGCATTATAATTACAGATTATACTGGGATTCGTTGCTACATATTCCTACATTCACACAATATAATTTAATTTGATCAATTTCATTCCCCAGGACCTTCCCTTTTCCTTGCAAGTTATCTTTAGTAAGGAAATTTGCAGCCTGTATCTGGGAGTCCCTCTGAAGCCATCAGCTAATCTGTTTTCTTCATTGTGTTTGCAGGGCCTGGTTACTGTAGAGGATGAGCAGGCATGGATGGCATCTTATAAATATGTAGGTGCTACCACTAATATCCATCCCTATTTGTCCACCATGATCAATTATGCACAGCCAGTGAAGTTTCAAGGTTTCCATGTGGCTGAAGGTAACATCAAAGCCTTTTTTATCTGTTTATCTTTATTTTTTTTAATATCAATGAGTTCCAACCTAACTTGTGCTGTTTTCCTCTTTTGGGGTGGGCATCTCTCTTACTTTTGTTTCACAGGCTGGATAGCCACAATCCTAGGCATGCCTTGGGGTTGCATTGCCATTCTCTACATCAGCCACATGGTGGCTCTGAGAGACTATGGACTTGTTAGCCTCTAGTATTCCGTATGCTTTCACAAGACAGCTTTATTTTTTTTTTCTTTAAAATAAATAAATAAATAAAACATGAGTTTATCTTTGATTGACAGAAAATATTTGTACATATTTATGAGATACCATGTAAATTTTTTATTTATATGCACTTAGGGTAGTGGTTACCAGTGTTTAGAGAGAATAGATGTGGGGGAGCCGAGGGAGGTTTATCAATGGGCTAAAATATTATAAGTTCTAGTGTTCTCTGGCACAAGACGTGTTTAGTCAAAAGTTGGTTTCCAAAAGCATAAGAACGAATTTAAAATTTTTATTATCTTTTGTGGGCAGCAGAAGGCATCATGACCTTCAAAAATACATATTTCAGCAATTGGGGTACACATACTTTGTTTAGTGACTCCAAATAGATTTCAGGACACTTATTTTTCTTAAGTAAGCTATCTCCATTCATAGGATATTAATGAATCTAAAAGCAATTGACATGATCATGGCCACTAAAGCCTGGGGACTCTGGATGTAGCTATATTTATTGCCTGTCTTTCTGGGAGGGTTTGATGGCAGGGTTGCTGAGTGCATCTTTGCTTTTCTCTTACAGAACGCAACATTCATTATAACATGTCTTCTTTTAATGAATCAGTTGGCCTTGGCTACTTGAAGACACACGCGATTGAATTCGTGAAGTATCCTTGGGTGTTGAGTGGAATGGGCAGTTGCACATTTGGTTGGGCAACAGTCTCTGAAATAAATCAATGGCTAATATATAATTTTGATTGTAGAGGTAATAAAATAATATGTGTGAAAGAGCATGGCAGCTGTGACAATCTGCCCAAATGAAAATTGCCCTCCAAGTCTGCAGAGTGAACTGTGGTCTCTTTCTCTCCCAAGCATCACTGGTAAATGGGAACTTTGTTCTGGGTTGCCTGTAGGTTGGTCATTATTGGCCTGCACCTCTGTTGTTCCAGCTCTATGTTGTTTATTTACCTCAGCTGTGGTACTCTTTTTTTTCTGTTTTCCTTAATAAGTTACACAGTTACAACAAACGGCAAATGAGTCGCATTTACCCCAAGGGAGGCAGAGTCGATTCCAGTAATTACATGCCTCAGATATTCTGGAACGCTGGATGCCAGATGGTTTCACTGAACTATCAAACCCCAGGTAGGAGCTGATACCCAGTGACCCCCAAATTCCACGAGAACACTTTGACAGGGTGGTGTTGGGAGTTGCCATCGGTTAGCTGTGGGCATGTTTTCAGGGAAGCGAACATATGGCAAAACAGTGTTTTCCTGGATTTATATAATGGTGAGAAATTCAAATCCCCAAATAGAACAAGAAGACAGTGAAAGACAATGTTTTGATTTATACTGAAATTCTTTTCATAATTGCCATGATTACTCTGCTATATAGTATCCTCTATTCCTAAATATTTCTAATATTTCTTACTTTTGGATCAGACTTGTTATCTTTGTTTCCAGAGGCAGAAGAATTGAGTGAGAAGAATTTAAGTATTTTGGTACAGTAACTAAATCTCATTTCTCCTTTGGAAAGTTCCCTTGGCTACCGCAAATATTCAACAAATTTCAAGGACACAGTGTCACCTCACCATATAAGTACAGAATATTACATAGTAAAACTCCCCTTAAATGATATGTAAGGAGTTATATATTTTTAGAAGATCTAATCTATAAATTGGTCTTCCAAAGTATAATCAAATATGGGCTACATGTGTATAATATGCTGATCCTTTTATCCTGGGATTAGAGGAATACTTTTTAAAAAAAGTTTTCAAAGTTTGTGTAAAGAGCCTATGATCACAACATTAAGATGAGAGATAACAAAAGAGAATACATAGAAATATGTCACAAAACCCACTTAACTTTATGTGGGTAATTCTTAGCATGGCTTTACAATTGTTAAAACAAAACACATATGTAAAATAGGGAATAGTAATTCCACTGAAATGCTGAAATGTTAAACAAAAATATGAAGTTGGAATTGGAAGGGAGTACTGGAGATAGAACCGAGGGGGCGCTGTACCACTGAGCTATAATCCCAGAGCATTTTATTTTTTATTTTGAGACAAGGTCTTGCTCAGAATGGTCTCCAAGTTGCAATCCTCCCACCTCAGACTCTTCAGTTGCTAGGATTAAGGTATGCACCACTGTGTGCAACTGAAGTTAGAATTCTACAAAGATTTAAAAATACGTTTTTTTCTTCTTCTTCAGTCCTTTGCTATAGGAGGATACCTTCCAAGTTTCCCATTTTGGGGAGCTTTTTCTTATCTAGTGTACTGACCCTATTTGAGAATCCCTGTCTTCCTCATTCCTTATTATCTGGACTAACTAGAAGGTCCTTTGACTTTCATCCCTCTGGCTTGAGCCTGAGCTGACTGACTATATTTCCCTCCTCTTGGGGGAGCCTCCTTCATGATCAAAAATTCCCCCTAAGGGATTCCTCATTGTGCATGTAACCCCACAGTCCTTGCTAGATGAGATTGTTACCAGGTACCAGTGTAATCCTGAGTGTTTTTGTCAGGACAAAGCAAAATGACACTGCTGATTTACCTACTTAAGGAAGGGTCAGGTTATGTTCTGCATTGTCAGTGAGTCCATAATAAGGATTACATGGTCCTAAAGCATTTACTCACTAGGCCAGCTTGTATTTTATTCTTTAATATTAGGTTGTATGACAATATTTGGAAGAAGAAAAATCCAACCACTAACCATTTTTTTTTTTTCCTCATGAGAAAAAAAGAAAGCAAACGTTATCTACCTGCAAAAGAAAAATCCTGAGCCTTGCCCTGACAGAGTAGGCCCCACTAGAAGAATATTCCTTAAGTCTAATGCTGTGAGAAAGCCATCAATTTCATGTTATTCTTACTTGGCTTGTGTTGTATCTTAACTCAAGTTTTAGATATTTTTGTTTTGTTTTGTTGTTGTTTGGATTGAATCTGTGGGGTGCTTAACCACTGAGCCACATCCCCATCCCTTTTTATTTTGTATTTTAAGAGGCAAGGTCTCGCTAAGTTGTTGAAGCTGGCTTTGAACTTGTGATCCTTCTGCCTCAACCTCCCCAGCCTAGGATTACAGGCACATGTCACATGCATAGTTTTGTATTCATGCTGACCGTACTGGGTATCTCCAGCCTTGCCTTCCTCTGGGTGATAAGACTCATAGGTACTTCTAATGACAGCAGGTTAAATATCTCTAGTCTCAATATTATGTATTGATTCCATTTCTAAAAGGAATTCTGGGATTATCTTTATGAAAAACATACTTTATGCTTAATTCACATTAAACACAAGGTCATTTGAAAAACATGGAAAAGAATTATGTGCCTTAATCATAACCTGTGTTACCTCTGGAACAGTCTGATTTCCATTGTTTAAAATCATCCTGTTAGGGTCTTGTTTATCCAGGGAGATGAGATGCTAAATTATTTTTGTCTCTCGACAGATTTAGCCATGCAATTGAATCAGGGGAAATTTGAGTATAATGGATCGTGCGGGTGAGTAATGTGATTTAAGATGTTGTCACCTAGTTTCAGGACTCCCTACTACCACTTTAATGAATCCATGTCATTTTTAATTAGGGGCTGGTGAATGTAAGCTGATTTGAGGTATGGGATAGAAGTAAATGAAACCCCTAGATGGATTATATTTGCAAATATACATTCTTCATCTACCCCATTTTACTATGCAGGATTTTTTTATCTACAAGTTTTCAGAATCATATATACTCCAGAGCTTAATTACCTCACTATAAATTCAATAACAGAGGTTTTTTATATCTGAGGCAAGTAATGACCCATGCTCATTTGAACAATAACCAGAGACATGAGCATTAAATATGTGTACTTTTACTGATGACAAATACAGAAATGAAGTTAATTCCATGTATAATGAAATCATAGGTGTCAGGTTGAATTTATTTCAATTGAGGATAAACCTTTGTCCTCTCTTGATTCTTTTGCATGTCTTGTAAGTAGTGGTTATTAAATATTAGTGCTATGAATTTTGTTCCAGTTTACTTAAAAAGCAGTCTTTTAAAAATTTGTGAGCCAGGAAGTAAAATAGAAAATAGTAATTCCACTGAAATGCTGAAATGTTAAACAAAAATATGAAATTAGAATTTTTAGAGAAGTACTGGGGATGGGACCCAGGGGTGCTGTACCATTGATCTATAGTCCCAGACCATTTTATTTTTTTTTGTTTTGAAACAAGGTCTCACTTAGACTGGTCTCAAGTTGCAGTCCTCCTACTTCAGACTTCTGAGTTGCTAGAATTGAGGCATGCGCCATTGTGTGCAGCTGAAGTTAGAATTCTACAAAGATTTAAAAGCTTTGTGGCCATTTTTTCCTTGCATCTGTCCTTGAACATTACTATAAATAAATAATATCAGATCACAGCCCAAAGGCCTCAGGGTTAATTCTGTGGAGTCCTGTCCCACTCCATAATGAGACTGTCAGACAATTAGTTTTTGACAGTGGCTCACCCTGTGAAATATCTTAATTTTCATTATTGAAAATAACCAGTCAAGATGCAAATTTTCAGCAGTGGTTGGGTAGGAAATGGCTCTTCAGAGTACACATGCCATACCTCTGCCTACCTGACAGATGGTTCTTTGCCAGTATGCCCATGTGCTCAAATGATAGCCCTGTCATCTGAAACAGTCACCACATACATTCCCAAGGGTGCATTACATTTTCCTCTGCTGTGTGCTTTAAAAAACATAAAAACTATAGTTAGGAAGAAAAGAGCCAAATGCATATTAACACATGGACATCGTAAGACTCTGGCTTAAACTGGATTCTATAAGGATGGAGAAGGAGACTCAGATTGGCCAAGTCAGAAAGGACTCATTTTCTTTGAACACAGCATGTCCTCTGTGGCAGGTGTTATTTTCTGATGTTCTTCATCATTATCTAAAAGGGCAAAAGCATCCTCCTCCATCCTCAGGACCCTCTACCTAAAAACCTACATCTTAAATTATAGATGAGGAAATAGAAGGATTCAGTGTTTCAAAAGCCATTTTTAAATTTTTTTTGGTTTCTAAAGTCTATGAGTACAATAAGCTTCCTCTGTGTTTTCTACCAGGTACCTGCTCAAACCAGATTTCATGAGGCGGCCTGACAGAACATTTGATCCCTTCTCTGAAACCCCTGTGGATGGGGTTATTGCAGCCACATGCTCAGTGCAGGTAACACCCCTACTCATCAGATTGTGTAAATGTATATGCAAATGGTCCTGGACAGAAAGCACTGGTAAAATATTTAATGTCAAGTTGCCAGATCCTTATGTCACTTATGTCAAAATCCGCTCCCCTCCTTGTGTCTTTTCCATAGAAGACACATTTTTTTTTAACTAGTAAAATTATGAACTACTTTGGGTAAAATAAACTATCAAAAAATAACTACAACATGATGAAATTTTCTATAAAATTCTAGAAAATGTGAGCTATGGTGATAGAAAGTAAATCATTGATTGCCTCTGGACACAGTGGAAGGAGAGAAGGATTATAACAGAGCTCTAAAATACTTGGAGGTGATGGAAGTGCTTGATACCTTAATCTCAATGTTAGTTTCACAGATATGCTTACTTGTCAAAACTGATATGATCATACAATTTCAATATGTGCAATTTATGATAGTCCAGTTGTACCTCAAAAAAACCCTTTCAAAAGTATTAGCTACTAAATAATATGGAGGGGAAACTAATAAAGGGCTATAGTCATTTGCTAAGTAAATGAAAAAAAAAGTTATAATTTTGCACTGGTCATAGACAACCAATGTCAACATCAGTCAAGAGGTTGAGAAAAATAGGCCAATCCTGGTATTGTTTTCCTTTCATTTCTATGTGTGTGTCTCTCTCTCCCTCTCCCTCTCCTTCTCTCCCTCTTTCTCTCTCCCTCTCTCTTTCCCTCTCCCTTTCTCTCTTCCTCTTCCTCTCCCTTTCTCTCTTTTCTGGAGCATACCAGGGATTGAACCCAGGGGTGCATAATCACTGAGCCATATACCTAGTCCTCTTTTTAATTTTATTTTGAGAAAAGGTCTAAATTGCTGAGGGCCTTGCTTAATTACTGAGGTTGGCTTCCAATTTGTGATCCTTCTGCCTCAGCTTCCCAAGTCACTAGGATTACAGATGCATACCACCATGCCCAGCTTATGTCTCTCTTCAAGACTTTTGAAAGAATTCAGTAATGGCATGATAGAATTTCAGAGCTGTGAAGAGATCTTAGGGCATGCCTGAATCCATCACTTCTTGATTCTTAGGCATGGATACTAAGTGAGACAAAGGTGCTCTGGAAACTAATTATTTGTATTATATGATCCATGTATACTTTCTTCATTCTTTTTCTAGGCAGTTTTAGAAGTCATGACCTTTGCCAATAACTGTTTTTTTTTTAATTTTTATATTTGGTATTTGGTCAATAATGTTTTGATTTACTGAAGAATGTATACGTGTCCATTGTTCATTGAAATTCCCCCTTAAAAACACAATTTTTTATTTCCTGGAGATTCTTTGCTACTGATATTTGCACTGAGTTCACTTCTTTCTCTTTCATGTCTGTGTTGCTGAAGGTCATATCAGGGCAGTTCTTATCAGATAAGAAGATTGGCACATACGTTGAAGTGGACATGTATGGGCTGCCCACCGACACCATACGAAAGGAATTCCGAACTCGTATGGTTATGAACAACGGGCTCAATCCAGTTTACAATGAAGAATCATTTGTGTTTCGGAAGGTAGGACATTGTCAATGTGTCAAAGCCACACTGATAACATAGGAGCCACATTTCAGTGCACAGAACCTACTTGATAGAGGGACATCTTGTTTTAACCCGCCATCTTGTTTTCATCCTTTCTTCCAATGCGTAACTTCTATGGTAACTTCTGTATCTATGTCCAGTGATTATTGTTGTTTTTGTTTGGTCTGTTCCAAATTGCCTTTCCTCCTTAGAGGTGGCCACCTCCTATGTGGCAATGCTCAAGCTCGAGGTTTACAGTCTGCTGAGAATGTGAATTAACTTGTGGACACCATGGTACTTTGAGAAGTTCTTCCCTCCCCTGAAGTAGGTGGTGACTCACACTGTTCATTTAGCTGAGAGGTCAGGTTAAGATGCTACACTCAAAACTGAGACCAATAAATGCCATTACATGGGTCACTTTATATAATCATGTCCCTTCAGAAAGTGTGGAACCTGTCACTACTCACAGATTTTATGCTTCATATGTGAGTTTTCAGTGTTTTGCTTTTTTCTCTCGGTCCTGTATGCTGGATCATAAGAACAATCACAGCCTTCCTTCCGATATTCAGAATTTTTTTAATATTTATTTTTTAGTTGTAGTTGGACACAATACTTTTATTGTATTTATCTTTATGTGGTGCTGAGGATCAAAACCAGGACCCTGCATATAATAGGTGAGCTCTCTACTGCTAAGCCATAAACCCAGCCCTGATGTTCAGATTTTAATCTCTTAATCATTCTCCCCTTTTGATTTCCTTGTCAACTGAAGATGCTTTGAAAAAAAAAAACACATGCATTGGAAGTACTGCCAAAAAGGTCTGTTTTTCTCTCTCTTACTTGTTCTGATATTCTGACCAAAATGATTTCTCAATTCTTTCAGCATAGGCATTCCAGGTGGTTCTGCTCCATGTATATGTCACGGAACACAGACAAGCAGCTGCTTGTCTTGAAAGGTTAGGGATTATCCATTTTAGAGTACAGTAACTGGCTTATATAAGCCAAATTAAGGGAGATCTCTGTGGATTTGATAAATCAGGCCATTTTGAAATTTGGGTTCCCCAAACACCATTATCCTTGCACTCCCATCAGCATTCTTGTGATGTGGGGTGAATGAGCTGTGGTTTCCCCCTTTTTCTTCCCTGGTCTTTGCAATTAGTTACAGCTGGATATGTTGCGGGTATGAAATTGTGTTCTTTGGCATAAGTAATTATCCCCTTACACATTTGTAGAAATTCAGAAAGTTTTCTCGAGTACTCTTTTTTATGAATAGGGAAATATCAACTTAGTTTTAATATGTCATATTTTTGACCCAGAAACAAAATGCCAATTCTGGATCCCTTTCTGTTCTTGAGAAGCTAAATTGCCTCTCACAGATATCAAGTGCTTTGTCTCCTTTCTCATTCTTGTTCCTTTTGTTGTTTGCATCATTATCACAAGGCAGAAGTGTCTTAAGCCTAAACCTCCCAATCACATAAGGAAAAAGAGTGAGGACAGTTGGTTGAACTTTTAACTAGACTCACCTCTTCATCTTCGTGGAGTTGGAATTAAATTATATTGTCCAGATGTAAATAGGCTAGCTACCCATTGCCTAGCCTAGACACAGCATTCAGATCAGCCAAGATGTCCTGGTTGCTCTCAAGAAGCTAATCAAAAGGCATTCCTAATTAAATACATCGGATTTTCTTTTGTCCTGTTGTTATTTTGTATCTTAATAGAGATTCTGCCATCTGAATTCAGATTTTATGTCCATTTATTCAGTTTAGGGATGACAGATGTCTTAAGATCAGCATATCTTTATATTTCTTGGACTATTAATGTTTTTAGCTGCTTCTTCCTCTATTTAAATATACAAAAAATGTGAAAGAAACAAGGATAATTCAAATGAATACATGGATTGTCTTTTACAAATGAAACATTTCAAAGGCACTTTACACATTCTTAAAAACAGGTGTGCTAAATGTCAGAGCAGCCCAGGTCATGAGACAGTTTATAGGATTAGAAGGCAGGAGCTGCCATGATTAGTCCCCACTCTGTCACTGACAATCTCTGAGGTTAATAAAAGTCACTGATTCTCAAAGTCTTCTTTGTATCACCCATGACACGAGGAGGAATGGGGAAAGATGACATGCATTTGAGTCATAATCTTTAATATTCATTCCAACCAACACTTTTGATGACTTCCAGAAAACCTGTTCCAATTACCTTTCTTAGTACGTTGGTCTTGTGGCTTACAGAGAACACCTTAGAAATGCTAATGAATCATCAATTCACTTTCACCATAAAGGTATATTTACAAGCAGTGTGGATTTGGTCCAGATTCTTAGAGTTGTGGTTCTTGGGAGCTGTGTTACAAAAACCAATGAGAAGTCTTGTTCTTTGTTTGCAGGTGATCCTGCCAGACCTGGCTGTCTTAAGAATAGCAGTATATGATGACAACAACAAGCTGATTGGCCAGAGGATCCTTCCGCTGGATGGCCTCCAAGCAGGCTATCGACACATTTCCCTTCGGAATGAGGGAAACAAACCATTATCACTGCCAACAATTTTCTGCAATATTGTTCTTAAAACATATGTGCCTGATGGGTTTGGAGGTAAGATAAGCAGGTGGTTATAGTATGATACAGATGTGGTACTAAATTATAGAATTGTAAAATATTCAGCCTATCCTGAAAAAAGGAATAACAATGATGTCCTTCCTGCCTATGCTGCAAACCCTGGTCATATTGAAGAAAGTAAGGATAAATGGCAACCTCATATTTCACAATAGGAAAATGAAAGGGCAAGGATAGACTATCTATAATGTCTTTTCTTATTTTAAAATGTTATGCTGCCCAGCAAAGTGGCTCATGTGTGTAATCCCTGCAGCTTGGGAGGCTGAGGCAGGAGGATTGCCATTTGAAAGCCAGCCTCAGCAAAAGCAAAGCACTAAGCAACTTGGTGAGACCCTGTCTCTAAATATATACAAATTAGGATTGGGGATGTGGCTCAGTGGTCAAGTACCCCTGAGTTCAATCCCAGGTACCAAAGTAATAATAATAACAATAAAATGTTATGCTTTTATAATATTTATTAATTTCTATAATTTTTATGAAGGTTTTATTTGTACTACCAAAGTGAGAGGAAAAAAGATATGAAACACTGTCTTATCAATTGGTATCACTCAACAATCTTACATTGAACTTGGTTAACAACGTACCTCAATTTTCTTCCAAATTCACAAGGCAATAATTTCTTAAAATTCCCAGTCATCCAACCCACATTGGCATTTCTAAGGTAATCTGTGAGAAGAACCCAAACTGTATCATATGATAGGATTTTGACTACACCCAAATATGTTAACTCTCCCTAGCCTCTAATAAACTAGGGACATAAAATTAAAAAGGGCATGATATTCTCAGAGTCATCATACAGAAGGAAATAGCCCAGCAGAGTGACCACATCACCTTAGCCAAGGTCTCAAATCCTAACTGTCCACTGATGGCTAGTGGTCTTGAGAACAAGATGGAACCACTCAAACATCTCGTTTTGTCACCTGCAAAGATAATACAACTACATCAAGTTCAAAAAGTAAATTAAGCTATGAAGGTTTTGTCAGTTTCAAAATCCATAGTACATATTCCTTCTTTCTTCCACTTTGTTTTTTTTTTTTACCAAAATTAAGTAAACTATAAGCAACATGATATAGCAGCCGACAAAAGAACCCATAAAAGTGGAGGGGCAAGGGTGCTGTGGGGTTGGATAAGTGGAACAGAACAGGAGACCAGAAGCCTGGACTGTGTTTGGGAGTTGTGTCCCCACCTGTGGTAAACCCCCAAATCCTGCCTGTGTTGCAACACAACAGTGGCCTGGAGGCATCAACTGATGCTTTAAATGATCTTCCACATATTTGAGCGTAGGAAACAGAGAATGTGTGATAAATACCTAATGTACTTTAGAAGTAGTTTTATACATCCATATGGTGGAAAATTTTAAAATTTCGCCCCTGTGTGGGTTAAATTTCAGATGAAACTATAATTCCTTTCTGGGAAAGGAGCCATTTGATTAGGAAAGAGGGAAATAAAATTTGTTGAGCTCCTATATTGTGCCAGGCAATTCAAAGAGAGTCCAAAAATGTGAAATTGTCCTGAATGGATGTGGGCATATGTAGATCTACGCTGAAGAAATATCTGTATTTATAATGCAACTTATGGCCAGTGTTGGCATTTAAGTATTGACCCAAATTAATCTCTTGAATAATAGTCCAACAAGTATTCTTCCCTACCATGTCCGTGTGACTGATTCTATTCTATTTTAGAAGTATTTGAAATTTTCATGCCATGTTACAGTTGATGGGATTCTGCAGTTGATGTCTTAACCTCTGATTTGACTTTCAAAGACAGTTGATTCAGAATTCACTGGACCTTTCTTTTATTTGTGAAGAAACTGAGGGCAAATATTACAAGGTTTAAAGGCCTTATTTGAAGATAACCAGAAAAGAATGTGGGAACCACCTTTCTCCAAATTCTTGATCATCTTCATGCCCTCTGAACGTACAGATGTGTTCATTTTCTTCTGCTTAGCCACCTCCCACATCCAGACCTACATAATAAACCAGTGGGCTAGGATATCTATGGAGTCCATGTTCCTAGAATATTTGATGTTCTCTGTTGATTCTGTAGGAACAAATTCAAAGTGAGACTGTATCATCACACACCAGCATTTTCTAGAGGAAAGAAATAGGTGTTGATATGCAGGATCACATTTTTATTTAACTAAAGAAAGATAATGTGTATTCATTACTTCATTCTCCAAATACATACAATAAGTTTATTCCATAAAAGTAAGGCAGCTAAAATATTTATCAGAAATTAATTCCGATGACCCAAAAAGAGAATAACAGTTCCCCATCAATCCTCTGCCCAGGGTGAACTCCTATTTACTTTTATCACATTTATTTTTACATTTTATAATAAAAAACTTGCATCTTAACTGTGCATCCTCATTTGCCCCCAACTCCCGCTTTTTTTCACTTAAAGGAGAATGTCCCATGTCTTGAAATATTTTTTTTACATTTTTATCAGCTGCATAGGATTCCATTTTATTATTCTAGTTTAGTCTCTAAAAAACAATGAAGTCATTTCCACTTTTGTCTCTTAGAAACAATATTGATAAGCAACTCAGTGAGATCCTGTCTGTAAATAAAATACAAAATAGGGCTGGGGATGTGGCTCAGTAGTTGAGTGCCCCTGAGTTCAATCCTTGGTACTAAAAAAAAAAAAAAGAAAGAAAGAAAAAGAAAGATTATTGAACCTTAGAACCCTAAATATAAGGTTTTAGAAATATTTGTCATCATTTCCTGAAGATGAATTCTTTGAAATGGATTTATCACACCAAGGAGTACATGAGTATTTAAAGCTTCAGGTACAGGTTGCTGAATAGCAAGTGTATGATAAAAATTTTTCCAACATTTACCTATTTAAAGAATACATTGGTATTTCATTGATGTATTCACTGAAATAGTTTGTAACTGTTTTATAACTATTTTTTCTTCTTTAAGATATTTGTATAGTAGTTATTGTTTAGTATCTACTATACAAATAACAAAGAAGAAATGTAAAGCTGAAAAAGTGGTATACACTTACCCTGAAGAATTTTCCACCTGTGTGCACACACATATATATATATGGTTTATTCATATGCATAAATGTGACACACTGTATGGTAAATGTTGAAAGAGTAGTAGAGCCAAAGGGCATTGAGAACATTGAACTACAGAGTGATTAGCTGGAGTGGGCTGAGGGAGACTTCAGTAGTGGGACATTGAGAGATGACCCATCCTTAATCTGAAAATCTGACATCCAAAATGTTTTGAAATCCAAAACGTTTTGTCTTGGCAATTTTCTTTTAAGTTTTTTGGTTCTTTTCAGTTATACATGACTGTAGAATCCATTTTGATATCATTATGCAAGCATGGAATATATCTTATTCTGCTTAGTACCCCATTCTTGTGGATGTGCATGATGGTGGAATTCACTGTGATGTTTCCATATATCTACATAGGACAATTATGTCAGATTTATTCCACTGTCTTTCCTTCTCCTATCCCCCCTTCCATTCCCTATTGTATAATCTACTGAACTTCTGTTCTCCCTGCCTCCTTATTTGGATTAGCTTCCATATATCACAGAAAATATTCAATCTTCAGTTTGGGGGGGGGGACTGGCTATTTCACTTAGCATGATGGTCTCCAGATCCATCCATTTACTGGCAAATGTCACAGTCATTCTTTATGGTTGAGTCATACACCATTGTGTATATGTATGTGTGTGTGTGTGTGTGTGTGTGTATATATATATATATATATATATATATATATATATATATATATATCTCACATTTTCAATATCCACTCTTCTGTTGAAGGATACTTGGTTGGTTACATAGTTTAGCTATTGTGAATTGAGCTGCTATAAACATTGATGTGACTGCATCACTGTAGTATGCTGATGTTAAGTCCTTTGGATGTATACCAAGGAGTGGGATAACTGGGTCAAATGGTGGTTCTATTCCTTTTTTTGAGGAATCCCCATACTAATTTCCAGAGTGGTTGCATTCCTACCAGCAGTGTATGGTAGGACTTTTCCCTTTTACCCACACCCTTGCCAGCATTTATTGTTGCTTGTATTCTTAATAGTTGTCATTCTGACAGGAGTGAAATGGAAGTCTGTGTAGTTTCAATTTGCATTTTTCTAATTGCTAGAGATGTTGAACATTTTTTCATGTTTGTTGACTATTCATATTTCTTCTTCTGTGAAGTATCTCTTCAGTTCCAGACACTTATTTTTTTTTTGGGGGGAGGGTGTTAAGTTTTTTGAGTTCTTTATGTATACCAGAAATTAATGCTCTATCTAAGGTACAGGTGGCAAAGATTTTCTTCTATTCTGTAGGTTCTTTTTTCATACCTCCCACATTTTTGGAGAGGCAGAATTAATATTGTCAAAATGGCCATACTACCAAACGTGCTATACAGATTCAATGCAATTCCCATCAAAGTTCCAGTGGTGGTCTTCATATAAATAAATGGAAAAGGCAGTCATAAAAATTTATTTGCAAAAAATAAGAAACCCAGAAATAGCCAAAAACAATCCTTAGAAAGAAAAGTGAAACAGGAGGCATCACAATACCAGACCTTAATTATTCCACAGAGCTAGTAACAAAAACAGCATGGTATTGGCGCCAGAACAGGCATGAAGACCAATGGAATAGAATAGAAGACACAGAAAAAAACTCACACTAATACAGTTATCTCATACTAGACAAAGGCACCAGAAACATACATTGAAGAAAAGATAGCCTCTTCAACAAATGGTGCTGGGAAAACTTGAAGTCCACGTGTAACAAAATGAAATTAAACCCCTATTTCTCACCCTGCACAAAACTCAACTCAATGTGGATCAAGGACCTAAGTATTAGACCAGAAACCCTGCACATACTAGAAAAATTGTAGGCCCCACACTAACATATCCTCTTAGGAACCGAATTTCTTAACCAGACTCCTAAAGTGCAAGAAGTAAAATAAATAATCAATAAATGGGATGGCATCAAAAAGCTTTTCTTTTTTTTTCACATCATTTTGATGATGAAAAAGTTTTGGATTTCAGTGATTTGAGTTTGGCCTAGTAATGCTCACAGTGATGGCTCTACCACTTTATCTCTGTCCAGCTGTTTAGATTGGATCAGTATTTAATCCTACAAATTGTCTGCACACTGCTTGTTCTCACTGTCATCAATTCTGGTTTCTAAAAAAATTCTTAATTTTTGCTAGTAGTAGTAGTAAAAATGGTATCTTATCATTTCAACTCGCTTAATTATGAGTCAGAATGAACATATTTTTATATATTTCTTGGTCACTTGTATCCCTTTCCTACAAGTTCACCTTTAGTACCCGTTTTCTTTTTAGTTGTTGTATTTAATTAGGTTGTTCTTAGTTTCCCTTAATTATTTAAATCAAAATTTAATCAACTCATAACATCTCTCTCCTTCACCCCTTTCTGTCCCCCACTCTCATAATTCTCCAAGGTAGTCTCAGATACAATTTTAATGTCTAGATAAAGTTTTATGAATATAATAGTTGATGATTCAAAGACTATTCTTCTTGGCTGATAGGAGGCTATTTCACGAAGGTCACATAGCTGTTTCCTAAGAACTGCTGACTATTGGCCATCTGACCTCACAGAATTAAGCATAATGCTTTATATCTTAGTGCTCTTATTGGATAACATTGGTCCCCACTTCACAAAACGAGGATCAAATGAGCTCTTGGAACAATACTGACCATAGCAGTCCCTCCATTAATTTTCTTTTCCTTTTTGTGTATTTTTAACAAGGTAAAGAAAAATCCATTGGTTCTATTTTCTTCACTCACCATAACTTACCCTTTAGTTTGTATGAAATGCCACAGTCAATAAATGTGTCATGGTCATCCTAAGAAAAATCTCTTAATCCTGTGCCGACTAAGAAGTTTCAGAATTCTAATGCATTGGAAGCAATGTCAGATGGTGGCATCATTTTACAGAAACAAGAAAAACGTTCCTAAGGACTTTCCAAGTTTAGACAAGCGTGTACAGGAGTTCCTGGTCACTTATTTTTTTGGAGTTCTATTCCATGAGGTCACTGTACGGTGATGGATTCCTACAGATGAGGAACTTTGCTGCTTTTGTAATTGTTCCTAATTAATTCTGACCTCCTGCATCTGAAACTCTGTAGAGACTTTGAACTCTGGCTGACCCAGCTACCTCTCAACATGAGATAGCTCCAGAGCCCCTTTTCTTCATCTGCTCCTCTTTCACTCTCATGAGTTATCTGTTTTCCTTCCTTGCCCCCTAGAAAACAGAGGCAATCAAATCTCTCCTCATTACTACTGTAAAATAACTCCCAAAACACACAAAAATATAACAGAACCAATACGAATCTTAGTTCATTTTCTATTGCTATAACAGAACAACTGAGACTGGGTACTTTATAAAGAAAAGAGGCTTAATTCAAAGTTCTGGAGGCTAGAAGTCCAAGAAAGGGCAGCAACATTTGCTTGGCTTCTGATGAGGTCTTTGTGTTTTTCCATGCATGATGGAAAAAGCAGAAGGGCCAAAAGAGCTTACAAAGAAATGAGGGGACAATTGGGACTGGACACTTTTACAATCACATGCTTTCAAGATAACCCGCTCTTACAGAAACTACATTAATCCCTTCGTGAGCATGGAGCCTCCATGATCTAAACACCTCTTACAGGCCCCTACCACTTCTCAGTATCATCACATTGACAATTAAATTTCAATGTGAGTTTTGATAGGGACAGACCACATTCAGAGCATATAGCACATGGCTAACTTGAACGTCAGAACTTTCGTTGAGAATTCTGTTTCTCAGCAGTCCGGATGCGAACTGTAATGATTCTCTTAGTCAGCAACTAAATTTTGGCATAATAAAGAAAATGGTAATATTTAGGAAACAGATGACTCGGAATGAGTGAAAAAGCTTTGTCTTAATTCTTTCAATATTATTTTGCTACTGAACATGAAAAAAAAAAATGAGTCCTATCTTTTACTCCCACATTCGCATACAAAATAGAAATTCTAGGTTGGGTGCTAAGGGCCATTCTGCCTTTGTCAAAGTCAGTGGGACTAAGAGCATGGGGGTTGTCTCTGTTGCTTTGTCTGTGGGTGCACACGCAGCTGACAAGGGAATTTACTCATCATGCAGCTTTGTCACCATTAGCCATTGCTGTTGGGGACAGGAAACAGTTGCAGGGCCAGTGACAATTAAATGAGTGTCAGAATTTCTGTTTTCCCACTCACTGTTGATTTGAATGGGTTTTATCATTTTCTGTCCTTTTGTTATTACTAAACAGTTCCAGAATATATGGAGCCTCCGCTTTATATTTAAATGACATGCTGAGCTGTTTCCTGGCCCTCTCCAGATTATGTTCCTGAAGCAGTGCTCATCATTACTTCTTATAGCTGTAGATTTTGTCTCCTCTTCTGCAGATTGGCTATTTTACATAAAGCAGGATGAAGTGACCATTTGTTTATTTGCCTGCTTCCCCCTTTCCGCCTCCCCTATGATTAAAGATACATCCCGGAGGTAGGCGGCATGTTTCTCCTTCACTCTGCCCACAACCTCACGCGGTTGTTTTCCAACCCTTTCCAAAGATAGATGGCTGTTTCTTACACCAGATATTTCCAGAGAAGGAGCATCCTCAATTAAAGTGCCATTCCTGATGCAGGGATCTCAGGACTTCTTGATGCAAGTTAAAGTTGCTGGACTTTGTCTTCTCCTTAGTGAATGCCAAAATGTCATAATGTCATATTCTTTCTATTCAATATGTACTGAAAACTCAATTTGCAGGCTCATAGTATTATCTTTTATTTCTTTGGAGCAAGAGCTTAAACCCAGGACCTCACACATGTAATATATTTTTTATGGCCTTTTCTCAGCTACTAAAAATAGAACTCCAAAAAGATCTGGGCATGGGAACACACACCTATAATCCCAACAACTTGGAAGGCTGAGACAGGAGGATAGCAAGTTCAAGGCCAGCCTGGGCAACTTAGTGAGCTCCTTTCTCAAAAGATAAAATAAAGAGGGATGGGACTGTAGCTCAGTGGTAGAGTGCCCCTGAGCTCAATCCACATTATCACAAAAAAAAGAAAGAAAAAAGAAAAAGAAAAAGAATTCCAAGAATAGATCTGGAGGGGAAGGAAGCAGGATAGATTCTGCTGATATACATTGGAGAGGCTGGAAATGTAGCTCAGTAGTAGTGCACTTGCCTAGAAGGTCAAGACCCTGGCTTCAATCCCCAACACTGCAAACAAACAAACAAAAAGGTTCACTGGAAATTTGTATATTAAGCAATTGATAAAGGCTCCTTAATACAGTATCCTGAGATGTCTTATGAATGTTACAAGAAGAGAAAGCATAAGTATTTCCCAGTCATATTTGACCAATGGATACTATTGCCCTGAGCACCTATTAAAAAAATCTATTATTGTAGGAAATGTAAAATGAAAGATCTATTATTGTGACAAACGGCTAATCATTTGGTGAAAGGTAAGAGGGTTATGAGATTTGTTGTGAGATTTGTTGATCTTTATTAACATCACCTCACAGCCATTAGGAAAATGTTTCTTTTCTGCCACTATCTCTTGATTACAGAAATAATAGAGTGGAGATTCTGAGGGACCCTTGGCGAGAAACAGACTCATAGGAATGACAAGGGGGAGTCTTGGTGCTCAGTACCAAGCACCCAAATTCCTTGAAAAACAATGGTTAAGCAAACACATTAAAAAACCTTACTTCTTCCAAAAAGAGAGTATCTGGAAGTCTATATTAGTGGATTGCTATCTTCTCTTTAATGCTTAGGGACACCTAAATTGATGCTTTCAATTCTATGTGGAGTTGAAGAATGAAGAATGGGAGAGAGGGAGGGAAAAGGAAGCACAGTATATATGGAGTCTTCACCAACAGAGAGAAGCTTTTGGAAATGACAGAAATAGATGGTACTTTTTTAAAAATACAGAAAAGCAAAGCTTCAGTTAAACCTAGAAGAAAAAAGCACATGAGATAAAGCAAATTGGTTTCTTTTTATTTTTTTATTTTTTTTTTTTTAATTTTTTTTTTTTTTTAAATTTATTTATATATGACAGCAGAGTGCATTACAATTCTTATTACACACATAGACCACAATTTTTCATATCTCTGGTTGTATACAAAATATATTCACACCAATTTATTGCTTTATAATGATCATCACATTTCACCATCATTTCTAACCCCATGCCCCCTCCCTTCATCTGTAACCCCTCTGCCCTGTCTAGAGTTTGTCTATTCCTCTTATGTTCCTGTTCCCTTTCCCACTATGAATCAGCCTCCTTATACCAAAGAAAACATTCAGCATTTAGTTTTTTGGGATTGGCTAACTTCACTTAGCATTATCTACTCTAACTCCCTCCATTTACCTGCAAATGCCATGATTTCTTTTTAAAAGCAAGTCTATTTTAAGAGAGTAACTTGAGAGAGCTCATACCTGAGAAATACCCTCTATTGTTCTAAACAGACATTTGAAGAAAGACATGACTTGCATTATCCTGGTGCCTCTATTATATTATTGAATAGCTAAAATTTTTATTTTTTTTATTTATTTTTTTTTTATTGTTGGCTGTTCAAAACATTACATAGTTCTTGATATATCATATTTCACAATTTGATTCAAGTGGGTTATGAGCTCCCATTTTTACCCCATATACAGATTGCAGAATCACATCAGTTACACATCCATTGATTTACATATTGCCATACTAGTGTCTGTTGTATTCTGCTGTCTTTCCTATAGGCAGGTTCCAGAGCCCCTGCTGTGGCCTCGAAGGGTCGAGAATATTTTAGCTTACCTTGTGGGTTCTCTGCAGAGTCAGGAGTTTATGTGTGCAGCTCTGTACCTGTTAGGTGTACAGTGTGGCTAGGCTAGACATATTCACCTGCTAACAAATACTGATCAGCATTTAAAATGCTGATCAGCATTTAAAATCAGTTCCTGCCACTGCCCTGAGGGGCCCTTTCCTAAATGGGATATACGCACCCACACTGGCCTCACCCCCAACCAACTGAACAGAGCCCAGTAAAATGTCATATTGGCACCAAAGAAAAAGACTATGTTTGCTTGCATATGCAAAATGTTGACTAAGAATATGCCAGATTTATTTAGGCATTTCTTCAAATCATTTTTCTGTGCTAAGGCAAGGAAAAATAAATAAATAGTATTTGCAAATAGAATTATCCAAGTATATAGGTATTTGACATTTGAGGTAATACTTCTGATTTCCTAGTGACACATTATTTCAAATTTGACTATTAAAAATTAATTTCCTTTTTTGGTGTGTGGCACTCTGTCATCTATCAGTTATCTATATAGCTATTTATCTTTCTATCTATCTGTCTCAATATCTGGCCTCTGCCCAGAGGACAAAGTGAGTTAAAATGCAGAAATTATAGAAAAGAGGCTAATGCCTGGTTTCCCTAGTGCTGAACACTTTTATGAAAAATTTGATTGGAACTTTCCTGATTATTCAGTTGTTTCCCTTCTGCATAGATCTATAATTCTAACTGCAGAATAAGTACCTGCCACTGCATGACAAAATTAGATATTCTAAAAGTATCTTAATTTGTTATTTGAAATTTCCCAGGAATAAAACAACTGTTTCCAATAACCTAGTAACTTTAGCCTTATCTTTGACCTTTAGTCCTTTTGTAATCACCTTTTTTTTTGTTCCATGAAAGTTAATTTAAACAAGTTTTTATTAAAAAATAAATAAATAAATAAAGAGCCGATTATATGACTTTAAGGAAACTATGTAAAACATGAACTCAGGTGCAAAAGTCATAGCAAAATATGCAAAAACTACAGTAGTTTGTGAAGATGGAAGGATTATGGATTGTTTGATTATTCAGTGCCTTGCTTTAACTGGTTTTAAATGACTAAAGCATTATCTGTTATTCCTAATGGTAGGACTTCCAGTTATCCCTCAAAAATGTCATTAACTCTCTTCAGGCCTTCAAATTGTATATGCAATCATTAAAGACAAGCAAGTATATATTTCCTAACAAGCCATCCCTGTGGATCACCTACTGAAATGTGCTATTGGAATTGAACACAAGGCAAAATGTCCCTGATGTGTCAGAGTAGGCAAAGGCCTAGACTGGAGGAAACCTTCTCATCCAGAGAAAGATAAGATAGTTAAGTGGACAAAGTTAAATCTCACTTTGCCCTTTGACAGTGTGGTTGAAAAGACAAAGAGGCATATGTGAGTCAGACACAGTTGAAAAGTCTGGCTTGGTCAAAATGCATCCCCATGTGCTGTATGTGATTCATAAGGCCCATCCCATGGCATGCGGATGACTTGAGGAAACTCATGTGCTGCTCCTAACACATCATTTCATGGTAGATGACTAGTGACCACAGAGCATAGGGATTCAGTGTAGGAAGGAGCTGAGTCAGCATCAGAGGAGCTCTCATAGCTTCATATGTCCTCATTATGAAATGCAACTGAAGAGAGATGACAGTACCGTGAACAGTATTGTTGGGTGCAAAGTATTACCATGAGGGACAGCAGTTGGCTGTGAAGGGAAAGAGCCATATTTTATAGAGATGCAGAGATCAAGATGAGCCTACTGGATAAATTTACCATCCCAAGAGGAACAACCAGGCTTTATGTCCCTCCATGTGATGCATATGAATTCACAGCACCTTCTATCAAGTATTCTTGCAAAAGGAGAATGTCAAGCCTTAGAGCTGGAGAAAAATGGAGATAAGTGCAGAATAAGGGACATTTTTATAGGGCACCTGATATGTCTTGGATACAAGCAATATAAAAATCAAATAGAAGAGATTAACTTCAGAGATACAGTATGTCAGTGACATAGAGTGGACTTTGTATCTTGATTCAAACAAATCTACTCTAATTGGGGAAGATATTAAGGTGGACTATGTATTATATCATAGTAAGAAATTACTGCCAAATTTGTTAGATATGATATTATTATTCGTTATGGTCAGCCTTTTCATCACCATGACCAAAAGACCTGACAAGAACAATTTCAAAGCAGGAAAATTTTATTTGGGTCATGGTTTCAGAGGTTTCAGTTCATAGTCAGTTGACTCCATTGTTCTGGATCCCAGATGAGGCAGAACATCATGGCGGAAGGGTGTGGAGGAGGAAAATAGCTCAGGACATAGCAACCGGGAAGGGAAAGAAAGAAATCTACTCAACAGGAACAAAATATAACCCCGAAAGACTCCCCCTCCAGTGACCTGCACCTCCAACTACACACTACCTGCCTATAGACTTAAAATAGATAAATTACTAAATATTAATTCTCAAAAATAATTAACTGTGATTCTTTCCCTGAGTAAGGTTTAAGAATTAATTTGTCCACATCCATTAAAAAGGGGCAAAATGTTCTCAGGGGCCACATGTGATAACCAAAATCAGACCTCATCATATACTACTAGTAGAAAATAATTTGATTCAGCATCTGGGGAGGGCAATTTGGCAAAAACAACCCCAGTACCAATACACTTCCTTAGCTACCATTCTAGCTTCTAGGAATTATCCTTTGAACACATACAAAGCTATTGCTATGAAGTGTTCATCGACATTCACCACAACAGTATTTTAATAGCAAATAACTGAAAGGACCCCAATTGTTTACCAATAGGAAACTGGTTAAAGAGATTACCACTATCCAGGAAAAGGAATATTAATCAGCTCTTACAACTAACATAAAAGATCCAAATTGCCAACGTGGAAGTATTTTTAAGATATGTGAAATTTTAAAAACTGGTACAGAAAACTATGAAACCATTTGGAGTCTTAAAAAAAATCTAGAAGCATACAGGCAATGAATAACAATATTTACCTTTGAGGTAAAGGATTGGCAGGAAAGAAGGTTGAATTTTTTACTTTATACACTTAAACATTTACCATGGGCTTATTTAAATTTGTATTTAAAAAAGGAAAGGAAAACATTTAAACAGAATTATATGTCCCATGTGCTGAGAAAATTCATCTTAAAAATGTAATTAGGAAGGTGATTCTGTTAGGGAAAAATGTATAAACCAAAGCCATTTTTAAAATTTGTAAATTACAAAGTATTTTAGAAAGAGCAATTATTCCTTCTATAGTGTTGGTAAATTATGCAAAATTATATGAAACTCTGAAAGTACTTGGAACTCATCAAACAATGTTATATAAAAGATGAAATTTTACTGTTTTTTAAAATATTGTTTAATTACACATGGACACAATGTCTTTATTTTGTTTATTTATTTTTATGTGGTGCTGAGGATTGAAACCAGTGCCCCACATGTGTGAGGCAAGCGCTCTGCAACTGAGCCACAACCCTAGCCCCAAAATTTTACTGTTTTTCAAGTGCAAGTCCTAGCTGAGAAAACACTGGAGAAATATTTCAGTTTATCTACCATGGAAACTAAACATTAGCCTTCTGAATCTTAAAATAGGATAGTGTTAGTGGCACCTACCATATTTCTACATTCATCATCTCATTGATCTCACATTAACTTTGCAGGACAGGTGGTATCTACCCCAATCTTCACATGGGGAAACTGACGCTAGGGGTATAAATTAACTTGCTCAAAGTCACACAAAGTAAATGAAAAGTCAAGAACCCATGGCAGCTCATTTGGTTCGCCCTGCCCTCCTCCATCTTCATTATTTGGGGAACAACAAAGAGGGTAGAGGAAGTCATTTGGTCTGTGACTCTTGCCTTTCTTTATTTCTTGTTTTTTTTTTTGTTTGTTTGTTTGTTTTTTTGCAACTAGCTGTGCTTTTTTACCCATTATTTCATCCTAGGAGAAGACTCTTAATGGAAAGCTTCACAAGTGTCCAGGATTATGGAGAATTTATTAGCTGTATTTTCTTGGTGTTTTCAGTAAGACAGAGAATTGACAGCTCTTGCGTCTTCTTTTTCAGATATTGTGGATGCTTTATCAGATCCAAAGAAATTTCTCTCAATTACAGAAAAGAGAGCAGATCAAATGAGAGCTATGGGCATTGAAACTGTAAGTAGACATGGTTGATTAGATATAGTAAGGTGGGGAGTTTGGTCACCAAACTGTGATTACAAAAGCAAGACAAAGTAATAAATTATTGAAGAAGATTTAAAGGGGGTTTTAAAACTGAGCTTATTGATTTCCTAATAGTTTCAAGGGTCTACAACAATACAGGCTATTGAGTAAAATGTGGCCACCATCAGAAAAAGCCACTTCTATGATAGTAGCTTAGCACATGTGAGGACCCCTGCCCCATTAGAAATGAATTGGAAAACATCTGTGATGATATTAGAGCAATTTACAATATAAAATGCTTTTGAAGAACTAACTAACCCAATTCAGTGAATGAATGAAGACAGCATTTGTCTTCACTTTTAACCTTTTAACTTTTAACTTTAACCCTTGTATCAATGCCTCCCATTCCAATTCATGCTTTGTTGATTCTTTTATTTGTAAATGTTTTATTTACCAAACTCCTCCATTTGGAGTAGAAGCAACCCTCTCTCCAGGAGCTGGAAAGGTGTTCCATTATCTTTCCTTGTCTCCATCCTTTGGCTAATGCCTAAGGAATCCACATCTTCTCTACTCCTCCCAGGCAAAGACCCTTTCAGAGAGTAAAACCCCAGGGCAGGGAAACAGGAGATGCTGAGGCTAGATGGAATCCACTAAAACAATGTGTAAGATATTAAATCTTGGGTGACATTCATTTGGGTCAGTCTGAATGTTTTTGTTCCAGAGTGACATAGCTGATGTGCCCAGCGACACTTCCAAGAACGACAAGAAAGGAAAGGCCAACCCAGCCAAAGCCAATGTGACCCCTCAGAGTAGCTCCGAGCTCAGACCCACCACCACAGCCGCCCTGGGCCCCGGCGTGGAAGCCAAGAAAGGTGCAGTAGAGTTGTGGGGCTCCTTACCTCTTCTGGCAATTGGAGCTGCTATTAAAATTGTCTTTCATAAGGGGATTTAGAATCACTAATTTTGCCAGTTTTCACTTGATCTTAAAACTGCAAAGGAGCACATTTTCTTATGGATTGGACAAAGCACTTAATTTCCCTGTTTAATAGGGGGTGAAAATTGGGCACAGTGGTGCACACCTGTAATCCCAGTGCCTCTGGAGGCTGAGACAGAAGGATCAAGAGTTCAAAACCAGCCTTAGCAAAAGCAAGGCACTTTCATTCTAATTGGCTAGACTTCTATTCTGATTCAATGGTGCTCATCCTACACTGATAATTAAACGTTTTAAATATCCTCCTTGACCTTGAATCATTTAGGACAGTCACTCTCCTTACAGCAATAAGAATTTTTATTTTACCTTATGGATTCTTACTGTCAGTTTTGTTTATTCATTTATGCATGAATTCAGTGTCCTCAATATAAGGAAATCAAGTTTTTCTTACACTTATGTACACACAGTGCTGCAGTTAAAGGTAAGAAGTGACAGACTTTTCCAATCCAAAGCAATGTAGCAATTTAGTGGGAAACTGTGCATTGAGCTTTGGGAAACAAATTAGAAAATGAGAAGGCACAAAGTATCTCAGTTTTGCCCTGGTCCTCCAGCTGTTTGTCTGTTCTTTCTTGAAAAGAACATGGAGCAATGTAATGACACAGGCTTTGGGCATTGCATACTGGCCCTGGTCATTATGAACATTAGCCACTCAGTCAGAGATGGACAGTGGAAAATGAGGGAGCTGTGTTAAAGTTCTTGTCTCACACCTACCAATACATAAAGACATTAGAAATTATAGGGTGTTAGGTGGCCTGAGAAAGAGTGTGACCAACTTAAGACAGCCGTGATTCTTGTTCCAGAGGGAACATGCTTGTGTTTAGAGCTGCTTTACCTTGGTTCCCAAGAAGGCTGCATTTGAAGGAGCCAAGCAGCTGTCACTCTGCTCTAGTCTTCCCCATGGATGCTCTGACAAGAAGGGTCTCCCTATTGTTCATCTGGGCAGCTTACTCAAGACACCTGCAAGTGGGGAGGAGGGTAAGGTCCCAGTTGAGCTGGACCTTAAAACATAGATCTGATTCAAATGGAAAGTTTTAGAAGGATGGAGAAGCCCAGAGAAGGCAGCCTGGGCAGGAACGAGATGGAAAGCAATACAGTGCAGGGAAAGAGGGCACAGGCAATGCTAATAGGTCATGGCAAGCTTTCTTCCTGGTCTGGAAAGGTTTCTTGGATCACCCCAATAAGGAGATGGGGCACAGCAATGAATGAAGAATTTTAAGAAGATTAGTACTGTCTTGGCAGAAGAATTAATTGAAAGGGCAAGATGCTAAGATTCATTAAGAATCATGCTCTGTCACAGCATATACCATGTTATATTTATAGAGTGTTAACAACCAGAGAAAAAGGTTTACAGGTGAGACCCACCTCATCATCAGTGTGTTTCTGGGACCATGTCTAAGAAGGGTTAAGCAGCCTTTCTTCTTAGAAAGGAGGTGGCTAATGAAAGAATGACAGTGGAAAAGGAGGGCCTGGATAGAGCTAGGAGTAGTCAGAAGGAGAAAAAGAAAGGGAAGGAAGAATAGGAAGGAAAAATGGGTAAAAAGAAAGAGAAGGAAGAATAGGAAGGAAGAATAGCTTGAATATGAGCCTTAGGGAGGGAAAGGGTCAGTGAAAACTCAGAGACTTCAAGGCGAGGTCCCAGAGCCGGATAGTAAGCAAAGTAGAGTTGTTAAGAGGAGGAACTGTTTTTGAGAGTCATTGAGAAGAGGAAAATAATTCTGATTCTGAACATCTGTAAGTTCAAGCTGTTGCTGATACATCTGGGAAGAAACGTGATAGTAAATCTGTGGTAGATTAAGAGGAGGAAGGAGGGACAGATCAAGTGGAGGGGTGATAAGAATAGTTAGGCAGAATAAATAGAAAATAGAAAGAAAAAAGATAAATTTAAAAGAAGAAATAGTTCTCAGTGCTTTATGTAAATATACATAAAGCTGAAATTTTAAAAAAACAATGAATAGAAGGAAGATATAGAGAATAGAGGAAAGGGAAGTGGAGAAAAGAGGAGTGGGGGGAAAGAGGAAATACTGGGGACTGAGGTGGAGCAAATTACACTGCATGCTTGTATGATTACGTCTAAATGAACCCCAATGTTATGTATAACTAAAGGCAGTAATAAAAAAATAATACAAAAACAGAAGAATTCGTTTTGAGAAGAAATTATGGACAGGACTCAGGAACTTATAATAAAATAAATTACTATGGAGCCAGAGACACTTGGATGATGAGGGTGGGAACCTGGCTTTAAAAAAAAAACCTTGATATGGCATAAGACATGGAATGCCAGCTCTGGTGGACCACTGGTGTTGTCAGTAGGAACTGAGGAAGAGAAACAGAAGAAAAAAACAAAAGAGAGGTGCTGGTGAAACAAGGCCCTGAGAAAAATCCCATGTGCCAAGGGCATGGTGTACAGCCGAGTGGATTCCTCTCCTCTCCAAAGGTGCGAGGCGCTGGCTGGGAGGTTCTCAGAGTGCTTCTCCTGGATTTGCAGTGACTGCACCCATGCTGCTTCAAAACCTTTTCCATTTTAAAGACAAAGAATTAGAAAGAAATTACTCAGTTCCTAGTTAATTTTCAAATTAGGGATTGAGAGAAAACAGGTGATTTTAGAGGAACTATGTTGATAAGAATGAAACTTTATATAGTGGAAATTCAATTAGCCAGAATCTTTGGAGCCTGAAATGTGCTACTTGACCTACTTTCCTACCAGAGAATCCTGTAATTGCCCACCATCCAAGACAGAGACTTGAAGCCACTTGTGGCTTTTTAATGTATTTAATTTCATTTAAGCTTGAGAATTAAACCTTGAGTTTCTTATTCACACTTGCAATATTTTAGGTGCTCAGGAGCCACACATGTAGGTGGTGGCTCTCTATTGGACACCTCGCACATAGGTGTCCATTGTCATCAAAAATTTCTACCCATGGCTGGGGTTGTAGTTCAGTGGTGGAACACTTGACTCGCACATGTGAGACACTGATCCTCAGTACCACATAAAAATAAGTAAAGTAAAGGTATTGTGTCCATCTACAACTAAAAAAAAAAAAAAGAAAAAATTATAAAAGTTTTACTGATCACACTGCTCTAGGCAAATAGATAGAACTGAGTATATACAGTTTCCTTATCTGTAAAATGTGTGTTTCTTTGTTCTAATTAGATCATATATAGGAACCAAAACTTTTACAAGATATTTGTGTCTTTCTGAAACAGTGTACAAATGTTATTGAGGGAGGTGTAAGTTTTTGCAGGTTCCTACTTCTCAATATTTAGAAAAAAGAAAATCTAGTCATCTGGGTCAAGATCATATAGTAGTTGGTAGATCTCTGAAGGATCTTATATGCCTCCCAAATCCTGCATATTCCTTTTATAGGCTACAGAACTGAGACTCAAGGGTAAAGAGCTATTAGCTGTGCCAGGATTCAGTTCCCTGCCCTACACCACCTTTTCACTTACTCTCTGCCAAAAAGCAGGAAGGTGGCTTGTGATATCAGACACAAGACATCAGAGAGGGACCCCGCAAACCCTTCACACTCCTCTCCTAAAATGTTATAGATGCCAACCCTGATTTCTCTCTATCAAGACTCTGTCTCTGCAGCCTTCCCACCCTCATACTGGATGTGCAAATCTTAAAATGAGCCAAGCTGGAGAAATACTGGCCTGGGACTTGATGCTGGATGTTTCTTGAATGTATCCTACCCTGGCCTTTGGGATTCTAATGAAAATCAATTACAGTGCAGAGGACACATTCATTTTGTTGGCCCCAAATGAAAATCTGTGAACAGAAACCACTAAGGATTCATATTCTTCTGCAATGGTGGTTGCCATAACAACACCTGGGCTAGCTTTACTCAGATAGTTGGCTGACTTATTGCATTACTGGGGGTTCTAATGGCAGCATCCTGTTATACAATAATTTTCATTATGTCCTGTATGTTGCTTCACTCTATAGTTACTAACGTACAAAGATGAAATTTGTTAAAAGAATGATACTGAAAAAAAAAAAAACATTTTGTTCTTTGATGATGATTAAGTTTGGGAATAGCGTTGGGAGTTAGTTGACTGATGTTATATGTCTTGAAATGCAGAAGATTAAAGTAACTGTAATAGATGACATTGTACCTGATCAGATCCCTCTTTGGAGTTGCTTAGCGCATCCACCAGCTGCTAAGAATGTTGACTTTAGTTGCTTCTTTTCCAGAAATTTGCCCAAACCATGGGAGTTCTCTTACCTGAAAGGTTTTATAAAACCTCTGAAGCTCTCAGCTGACTCATCTGAAGTCACAAAAGCCCACCTTCCTTTCATCCTGGTAGAGTGACTCTCAAGAGTGCCATTTATACATAGGATCAGGCTGAGAGTGCATTTCTGCTAGAAGTACACCCTGTTTCTTCCTGTGCCCTATCCTCCCTCTTTCTCTCTCCCTTTTGGATTTCTCCTGAGAGTCTACCATCAGTATGTCATGTGCACAGAAATCTTGTTTGTGAGAAGGAGACTTCTCAGGCTCTTCTTGTAGGGAGCCTAAGACACTAATCATTTCAATGGTCTATTTAAATGCTGTATCATAGGAATTTAAGGTGTTCATATCCATAACGTTACATGTAATTCTGCTTCAAAGTCATTAGATAAGTTTTCAAATCTGTAAATTTCAGATGAACTGTTATCCTTTCTGATTTTTAATATGCACAGTAACTTTTAATGACTTTTTTTAGGCATTGAACTTATCCCTCAAGTGAGGATAGAAGATTTAAAGCAGATGAAGGTAATTGGACCATTTTGCAGACACTCTTGTATTATGCATGTTGGTAAAACCAAAATATTTTTGTTTCTCTCCAGTTGCAATCATTCTGACTACAAAACATACACACGCACACACAACTTATTTTGGATTCTCTTTCCCCCCCCCCACAGGCTTACTTGAAGCATTTAAAGAAACAACAGAAAGAGCTAAATTCTTTAAAGAAGAAACATGCAAAGGTACAATGTCTTTTGTGTGCATGTGCGTGTTTAATTTCATTGGCTTTCTTTTTGTGTTTCACTTTGATGAAAACCTATAGCTTCTATTTTGTGTTATGTATGGAACAGTTATTCATAGACAAAAGCACTACTTAGGAGCTCATCCTAGCTAACCAGAACAGCAGTATCTTCATTTTAACTGATCTGCAATGGAATTGCAATATAGAATCCATTAGGATTCCATTGTCACTGCTTTGTAGCCTGCATTTTTAACAATTATTTAAAAAATGTAATGAAGCTTCACCCATTTCAAAATTCTTCCACTAATAATATAACTTTTAAAATCTTGGGAGAACAGTTATATAAAACATTTGGTGACAGCCTGTCGATGACTAGCTCACACGATGGCTGTAGGTTATCTTAATTCCCTGGGTCTGATAGTTCAGCACACACTGTGTGGAGGAAGAAGCTAGTAAGCTCTGTACTTCCTACCTCAACACCTGGAGAGGGAACACTTCTCATTTCCCCAACTCAGGGTTATGTAAGCCCTGCTCAGGAGCCTACTTCTGAAACATATTTATTTTTCCTTTTAACCCATAAGAAATCTTTTTGGCAATGATTGGGAGAAATTGTAAGGGTTGGTTGCAAGTTTAAGAGAACATCTGTAGGTGGGCCCAAGAATTCTCCAGGTGTTGAAAAATATCCCAGCTCACAAACAAGATCCTTTTTTCCATTCTTCCCTCACAAAGAAGGGAGAAAAAATGCAGTATCATTTTCCTTTCTAAACTGTGTAACACGTGCTGCTGCGGCTTCTGCTGGGAGGACAGTGTATGCCCTTTTCTGTGAAGGGCAATAAGAGCAAAAGAAACATCATTTTTTTAATCTTTTTTTTTGTTTGGATATACATGACAGTAGGGTGTATTTTGACATATTATACATACATGTGGTGCAACCCATTACAATTTCGATCCCATTCTTGTGGTTGAACATGATGTGGAGTTACACTGATCATGTATTCATATGTGAGCATGGAAAAGTTATATCAGATTCATTCCCATCCCCTCTCCCCTCATTCCCCTTTGTCTAATCAAAAGAATTTCTATACATCCCCTCTCTACCCTCCATTGTTATGGGTTAATATTCACCTATCAGAGAGAACATGTCCATCTTTGGTTTGGGAGGACTGGCTTATTTCAATTAACATGATATTCGCCAGTTCCATCCATTTACTGGTAAATGCCATAATTTCATTTTTCTTTATAGCTGAGTAATATTCTATTGTGTATATATACCACTTTTTCTTTATCCATTTATCTGATGAAGGGCACCTAAGTTGGTTCTGTAGCTTACCTTTTGTGAATTGAGCTGCTATTAACATTGGTGTGGCTGTGTCACTGTAGTATGCTGATTTTAAGTCATTTGGGTATATACCGAGGAGTGGGATAGCTGGGTCAAATGGTGGTTCCATTCCAAGTTTTCTAAGGAATTTCCATACTGCCTTCCAGAGTGGTTGCACCAATTTGCAGTCCCACCAGCAATATATGAGTGAACCTTTTTCCCTACATCCTCATCAACAGTTATTGTTACTTTTATTCTTGATAATTGCCATTCTGACTGGAGTGAGATAGAATCTCAGAGTGGTTTTAATTTGCCTTTCTCTAATTGCTAGAGATTTTGAATATTTTTTCATATTTTTTTAAATTTATTTGTTTATTTATTTTAATAAACTATATAAGACAGCAGAATGCATTTTGATTCGTTGTACACAATTGCAGCACAACTGTTCATTTCTCTGGTTATACATGATGTAGCATTGTTCAGTCATACATGTACCTAGGGTAATGATGTCCATCCATCTCATTCCACTATCTTTCCTGCCCCCATACCCCTTCTCCTTACCTCCCCTCCCTCCCCCCTTTGCCCAATCAAATTTCCTCCATTTTTTTTTCCATGCCCCCTCACATTATGGATCAGCATCCACTTGTCAGAAAGAACATTTGGCCTTTTTGACCATTCATATTTCTTCTGTGACATGCCTGTTCAGTCAGTTCCTTTGATGATTATTGATTGAGTTATTTGGGGTTTTGGATGTTAAGGTTTTGAGTTCTTTGTATATCCTGAAGATTAAAGCATTAAAGATTTTCTGCCATTTCTCTAGGCTCTCTCTTCACATTCTTGATTGTTTCCTTTGCTGTGAAGAAACTTTTTAGTTTGAATCCATCCCATTTATTGATTCTTGATTTTAATTCTTGTTCTTTAGGAGTTTTATTGAGGAAGTCTATTCCTGAGCCGATATGATGGAGAGTTGGACCTACTTTTTCTTCTAGTAGACACAAGGTTTCTGGTCTAATGCATAAGTCCTTTATCCACTTTGGATGGATTTTTGTGCAGAGTGAGATATAGGGGTTCATTTTTTACTTTGAAATGACTTCTGAGTCACTTTAAAATAACCTTGCAATTCCATTCTTTATACTTACAAAGAATTCCATTCTTTATACTTATCCCAAGCTTCACCCCAAGGCATGCCTTGTAGTCCTGGGCTTGAACAGTATACTGCTGAATCACTCTAGATATTAAGATGCAAAATATATGGCCTGAAAGCCCATCACTTCTTTGAGAATTTTTTCTCATTTGAAGTTAGGCCTAATCATGGCCTATTAATGTTCCCTATTAGTGAATCAATGGTTCAGCAAATTTGCTGACACAGAGGTCACTTCAAATACCTGAGTTCCTAAATTCATGAGCAATTCCATTCAGTGGATTTCCTCTCCTTGCCCATTTGGGAAATACTGAATATGTTTTTTTAAGTGTGGGGCTCTTAGAGACAGAGATGTTTAAAGTAAGGATTTCAATTTTGTGGCATATTTGCAATAAATAGAGTATGGAAAAGCAATAGAGAGAGAAGAAAGGAAATAAGAGAGAATGCAAGTGAAAAGATTTTAATAATTAGGAATGAAGTTGATGCCCAAGTGCCACAGCATTATGTAACAGATTTCCCTTGCATTTAAGGTGGATTTCTGTCATTGAGAATGCATCTCAGTGACCTTTGGCATATTTAGGTAGGTAAATTTTTTTGGCTTCATTTAATATTTCCTTGAAGCATGGCCAGGAAATATACTGTGACTGATAATAATAACAACAGTTACAACAGCTACAATTTTTCCATGTTTTCCAGATGCCAAACTAGTACATTATGTGCATTGTCTCAATCAATGAGCCTTCGTTTGCACTTTAGGAAATTAAGGACTAGTGAGTTTGAGCAATTTAACTAATGTTTTAGAGTTAAGGAGCAAGAGAGCTGGTAATTGAACCCAAATCGTCTAAGTCTAGAACTCATACTCTTTATTTCCTTTTTATTTTTTTTTGGTACTGGAGATTGAACCCAGGGACACTTAATCACTGAAGTACATTCTTAGTTCTTTTTATTTATTTATTTTTTTATTTTGAGATAGTGTCTTGCTAAGTTGCTTAAGACCTCACCAAATTTCTGTGAACTTGGAATCCTCCTACCTCACCTCCTGAGTCACTAGGTATATATGCACCTCTATGCCTGACTTTATTGCATTATTCTGTGTAGGATATTGGATGCTTCACAGAATGAACAAGTCCACTCTCACTGGGTCAAATGCAGTGACAACACATGGGATATTAAGGAAATTCCCTATTTACTTGGACAGTGTTGATGTACTAGTTATCTTGATGGTTACTGAGGAAGAATGTGCCTCAGTTCTTTTTGAGTTGACCTACATCATACATACAGTCACCTATTGATTCTCTTGTCTTAACTTTGAGTCAAACTGAGTCCCAACTGACTCAGGTCATTTCACAGGCTTATCTGTTTAATCACATAACTGCAAAGATGGGAAACTTTTTTCCTGAGAGACCATTTATAAGTAACAGTGGGTCTTTCCTTCCACCTCAAATGCCTTGGGCTTCATTCCATTCATTTCCTTCTCCCAGATTAGGAGGAAAATATTAATCTCATTCATCAGCCAGTAGGTCCCAAATGACTAGATGGTTCTAAGCTGCCCTCATTTGCAGGAAATAATCTGCAGCTTATTCAAGTCCCCTTATTATAACAGGAAATACAAGATTTTAAATGTCCCCAAATACTGCTGTCTGAATTTATGTGGACTTTCATAACACTTTTACTGTGCACTTTTGGGGAGGAAGCTTTAGCTCTGTTACTTACAGAGCCAAAGTGCCACGATGGTAGAACTTATTTGCTCCTTTTTAGAATGCTTTTCAGAAGCATTTCTGAACAAGTAAATGCATTTCACCTGTCTTTCATATCCTTTTACACTTCAGAAGTCAAAGGCATAAGTGTGATTATAAACTTATGAATGAATTTTGTCTCCCACTTTAAATATACCAGGGATCCAGTTTTTTATCCAGCTTGTGTTGGCAGTATAATTTATGAAATCTGAACTCTAGAGTCTTTTATATAAACTATTATGACTAATAAAGCTAATATTTATTTAATGCCACTTTTGTGTCACATATTTTATATACATTCTTAAAACCTCACAATATTTCTGAAACCTAAAATAATACTCTCCAAATTTTAGACATGAATGAAATGAAATTCAGAGAAGGGAAGTCTCTTACCCAGAACAATATAACTAGTTAAATGCTGATTAAAACCTGTTTGCATAATTCTTAACATCATATCTTTACCACTTATCACATTGTCTATTTTTATTTTTTAAAAAAAGGATTTGGTCTCTTTTGGTTGTCTAAGGGCTTTGTAAATCATTATTGTCTGATAATTGAACCTTCTTGTCTATAGATATTCTGTATTTTTTTCAGTCCATATTATTTTCTTAAGATTTTCCACTGTTTCATCTAAGCCAACTTCTAAGATGAAGAATATATATATTTACTTGTCTATATATACTGAGGCCTACTTGCTAATATGCTTGTCTTGCACACACAAAAAATGAAAAACTAGTGAAGGACAATGTGAAGATGCAGCAAATCTGTTACCATTGGGACATGCTGGTACCGAATCTCCTTTTGACCTGTTTAACCTAACATGCATTTTTCTGTCAGCATTTTTTAAATGGTAATACTAGCTAATACATATTGATGTCTATATAAGCACTTACTCTCAGGTATCCTTGTAACAATTATATAAAGGGGAACTATAACTATATTAACTTGTATCAGTTAGCTTTTGCTGGGTAACAAACCATGCTGAAACACAGTGACAACAACCATTACAATATTGCTTGCAATATTATGGGCCAGTGGTTTGGGCTGGCTTCAGCTGGATGACCCCTCTGGTCTTAGCTGGATTCATTATGTGTCTGCTGTCACTGTCAACATGACAGGTAATGGGCAGACAGTCAGCTGGCTAATTTAGGAAGGCTTCTGCTAAACCATTTCCTCTCTGTGGTCCAAGCTTGTTCACATGGCAAAGGTCCCAAGAGACCAAGAAGAACAGGCAAGTTTTCTTGATGCCTCAGCTCAGACTGGCACACCATCCTCCTTGGCTAAAGCAAGTCATACATCTGGCCTACATATAAAGGATGAGAACTCTACCTCTTGACAGGTGGCAAAGTCATAATGTAAAGCAGGGTATATTAAGAGAAGAAAATAGTTATGACTGTTTTTGCAGATAGTCAACCATGACTCCTTGGGAGGACGAGCAAGGGTCATTTTCATTAAGAGAAGGGCATGCTTTTCAACTTTTTAAGGTGATCCGATCCTTAGAGCAAAAGGATGGACAGAGGAGATCGTTTATGCTTAATGGAAGCACACCTTGACTAAATCACCTAATTTTTAAAATGGTGAAGAAAGGATTTAAACCAAATTCAGTCTGACTGGAGAACCCAAGCTCTTAGCCACTATGCTTAATGCTTTTGAATTCTTCCACATTAATTTCTCTTTCCACACATCATCTTCTTGATGGCCTTAGCTACAGATTTTTAAGAGCAGTCAAGAGACTTTGGGCACAAATATCTCAGCTTCTTTTGGAACTAGTTTTGCAACATCTGATTGTTGGGCCAAGAGCCAAAGTCCTCACAAAAATGCAAAACCTTATGTCCAACAGAGACCTAATTATCATCTTCAAGGTGAGATCTGAGGATGCATTTTTGAATACTCTTCTCTCCTGTGTACACTGTTATTTTGAAAACTGCCTGTGGGAACCCTGTTTAGCACTCTTTACTATCCTTCAGCCTCTAATTGCAAACTCCACTGATGGCCTGCAGGATGCAGACCATATCTTCTTAAGGAAATATAGCCTTCTTTACCCTGTTGTCAAGCAATGGTGAGAATAAATTCTCCCAGTCTTTCTGTAAAAGTCTACAACTCATTCATAATAGTTTTGAGGCTACCTAAGTGGAGCTAAGGATCACCACCCCAAAACCCTGGTTATGAAATTACCTACTGAGCAAAGATGAAAGCCCAGGCAGCACTCTCCTAAGAGCTGTGCCCATGGTTCAGCCTTGGCACTTTGGAGCTAAGAGCATGGACCAGTATTGACACCATCTTCAGTGACTATAGGGAGATCTCTTCTCTTTCACATGTCAATATAGGTAAATTCCACTCCTGGGGCTGGTAGCTCAGTGGCAGAGCACTTTGCCTAGCACGTGTGAGGCCTGGGTTGGATCCTCAGCAGCACCACATAAAATTAAACAAATAAATAAAAATTAATGAATAAATAAATATTCTGGCCATCTACCAAAAAAAAATTTAAATAACAATAATTCCACTTCTTTTCAGGCCTAAAGGGAAATAGACCATCCATGAACTAAATCTCAAGTGATTTAAGAATCCAATAGGGTGTTTATTTCCAAACTTGAAGGTTAACTACAGGATGAAGATAGAATAGTGGAGCAAACATGAGACTACCATTTGCAAATGAAAGCGGCCTGTGATCTCTTGATAGAATACTGAGAAGGCAGGAATAATGACCATTAGAGTCCCAAATGACATAAAGATGTTCATTAAAAACTCTATGTTTTGAAAAAAGGTAATGGTCAATTGCTTTTGATCCTCTGAATACAGCTGGTAATCTAACTCCTACTTGTCTCTCACTTTCTAGAACAATCTATTCAATTTGAACCAGAAACTAGGATAATGGTTTTCATGTGTCCAATAGATGAGACATGCATAAAGCAGAACTAAGCAACAGTGATTCCACCTGAACCCATGACTCCTTGGGGTCCTGGGCAAGGGTCATTTTCATTAAGAGAAGGGCATGCTTTTCAACTTTTTAAGATGATCTGATCCTTAGAGCAAAAGAATTAAAACCCAAAGCTAGGTGAATATCTGCGATAACATGTTAGGGGAAAAAAACTGCAATTCAAAGGCTACAGGAGCCAGGCAGGAATTAACTAAAGGAAGTTGACCAGGTCTAAACTCAAGAAAGGTAAGATATGCTCATCCATGTTCAAGAACATGTGAGACTCATCTCCTACAATTGGTGTCTCAGAGTATATGGGCCAATTGGGTTTTCTAACAAAGAATCGTAAAATCTTATACATCAATTTCCTGCTCTTTTAATATTGGCCTCTAATTCAGTGTCTTCTTGAAACACTATGTAGGTCACAAACACACACACACACAAAAAAAAAAAAACAACAAAACAAAAAACCTAAAAATGATACCTGCAGGCTGGATGCAACCCTTGGGCTACCAGTATCAACTTTAAATGAGTCAAATAAAATACCCAAGAAACCTACTAAAATCTGCCATTCCTATAAAGCTTCTGGTGGAAAAATTTGATTTTTGCTATGTAAGACTGCTCTTGAACTCCTTAACTGCAATTCATGCTAAGACCTCAAGAACTGTTAGGAAACTGAAAGGGACAAAGGCACAGAAGCCACCCACAGTCAGCCTGTTGGTTATCTCCAAGTTGCATGCTGAATTACCATGAGTTAACTCAGATTTTTAGTGCCATCCATGGTGTGATAATTCACCTCCATAGTGACATGGGTCACAGGGATGAATGGCAGCAGTAAATTTCTTAAAAGATGAATTTTCTTTTCTTAACTTGAATGAGAAACATATACAAATTTTGCCAAAAGTTATACATATTTCTCCTCCACGTATATCTCAATTAAAATTAATTTTGGTATTCTCGACCTGAATGAATGAAAAACAATTATGATTCTTTGATAATGTCTTACATTTCATTAAGGTACAAAAGACTAAAATAAATGATAGAATATTTTTGAGCTAAAATGGGCTTAGAGAACATTTTCTTGCTCCTTGAACATATAGAGTGGGAAGTTGAGGCTTGACTCAGAGTCAAATGGCAATTAATAATTAGGATCCCTCTTTCTTGATAAAAAAAGTGTTGTCTAGGGACCAAATCATCCTGAAACACTTCAGTAATCCCTGCCTACCACATAAGAGTAGAGTTTTGAGTCCAGAGAGAAACACAGAGGTAATTTTTTAGGACCAGTTTTCTTTTTAACTTCTGTTAACCATAATTACTTTAATTCAATATTATTCTAATTTTTAAAATTATTTATACATACATTAGCTAAACTTAATTTTTTAGACTTACAAAATTAATCATACTAATCAACCATAATGACTTCCAAATCTTAGAGGACTAGTAATGGAACATTTTAATAAGAGTTTTGCCCTCCACCCAGCCCAAGACCCTGTGAGAGTAGTTAAATATTTTCAAGAACATATCAGTGGGCTAAGCTTGCAGGGAAAATTGTTTTTATTAAATTAATCTGATTCCCAAGTCACTCTCAGTATATCATCATGGGTATTGAGTAGTATAAATAGATTTATATGTCATTGTATTTTGAGTAGGGTATAATAGGCATTTGAAATATGATTTATATTAGATTTACTTAGAACCCTAACAACCCTATAAAGTGTGTATCACTATCCCAATTATGAAGGTGAACAGACTTGTTCCACAACTTGAGACTGAGAAATCTATATTCTTAACCCACTTAATGCCAGTTTGTAGAAGCTCTCACTGAAGTGTGTTTATAACACAAAGGTGTACACATTGCCAATATAGCAATATTAAGGGTTGTCCCAAGTACAAATTAAACAAGATAGTATTGCATATAACAATCTGACCCTAAATCCACAGAAAGATAACATCACTTTTGTGCCCATTAAGTTCCTTTTCTTGGAACCTTCCAGCCAGCACCAACCTCCTCCCCTTCCCCTCCCAGAGACTAGCCTTGTGCAACAATGCATTTACGTATAAATGAATTATAGATCCAGTCCTGTGTTAATTCACTAAGAAAGCTGGGGGATTAAAGTTTCATTAAAGTTAAAAATCCCTTTCCCCTTTTTATGTCATGAATCTTTAAAATAGACATCCATGCATTCAGGTTGCTTAAATTCATGCCTAACTTAGGAAGAAAATTAATTTGTTTTTAAATTGTCATTGAATTTTTAAAAAGGCAAAAGGAAATATGACTCTAGTAGTAGTTCTACAAACTTAACAACACCTGTCCATTCCAGTCAAAAGTATCACCCCACTTCTTAAGAGCCAGACTAATCTATTTCATCAAATATCATTTAGAGGTGGGGGTCACTGGTGGTGCTGGTTTTTTCTGAGCTGCAAAAGAAATCTGATTTCATATAAGTCACTGGCTGTAGTTACTGCCTTTCTCATTGTCCAGGAGAAAATAAGGTTTGTAGAGAAGTAGTTTCTATTTTCAAAGCATTGCTGCTTTAATTCCATGATTAAATGAAGCGGATCGGAAAACATTTTAAACATATATAAAACTGAAGGCTAGAACTACTGAATGCTCTCATCATCCTCATGAGTATATTTGAAAAGAAAGTCAGTGAAAAGACCTAGTGATGTCAATTCAGATTCAGCCGATGGGGACAACCTGGGGTGGAACAATGCTATTCCAGGTGTTTAGAATCCATTTCACATAATTTCTTCTCTTTTGCAAAATATATATATATGTGTGTGTATGTGTGTATATGTGTATATATATATATATATATATATATATATATATATGTGTGTGTGTGTGTGTGTATGTGTGTATATGTATATATATATATATATATATATATATATATATATATATATACATGTATGTGTATATATATATATATATATATATAGTGGTTGCACTTTAGGGTTTGAAGACTGGCGTGTAGAAGGTACAATTAGAGCAGTCTCCAGGATACCAGGAGATGAATAGGTAGGAATCATATGAAAACATGAAGCAAATACTTTGAAATGTTTGGCACTGCCCGCCCTAAAGCAGGGTTGCTTTTTGAGGTCAGTGTGTTCATTAGACAGGTTGGGGCTTCCTAGCTGGGGATGCCCTGGAACAGAAAATTTGCATTGGATGAGACTGAAAGTCTATGTAGTTCTCAGACTCAGTTACTTTTTCTTTGACTTTCCAAAGACCCTGCAAAAGCTAGTGAAATGATGCCAGCCCAATGGTATTAAGTACCAGCCATGATAAAATTCCAACTCATAACAGCAAATTCTTCTTGTTCCAGGAGCACAGTACCATGCAGAAGTTACATTGCACGCAAGTTGACAAAATTGTGGCTCAGTACGACAAAGAGAAGTCCACTCATGAGAAAATCCTGGAGAAGGCAATGAAGAAGAAGGGGTAATGCTGCTTATTTTCTTCTGGAGACTTTTTCACTTTTTATATTTTACCTTTTCCCAGAGTACAGCTGCTTGTTTATGCCAAGGAAGAACTTAGTGTTGGCTCAGTTTTTGTCATTAAAAAGAGCTCCTGAAAAATGAGACTCACTCATTTTTTACACCCTAGCATCCAAACAGGGCAAGGCATCGGTCCATTTAACCTTGGTTTAGGAACCTTTCTCAACAGAGGCCCTGAAACCTACTCATTCATTGTAATTAGATCTAATACAAAAAAGAAATCTTAGCCAAAAGTAATGGAAAAGAAAATACTTTTCTATTCTGAGAATTGGTTTCACTTTTTATTTTAGGAATAATGTTAAACTTACAGAAAAGTTGCAAAAATACAGAATTATCCCCTTCTGTGCATTCCACTTCCTGTTATTTCAGTTCCTATGGTCAACCGCAGTCCAAAAATATTAAATGAAATATTCTAGAAATAAGCCTTAAATCTAATTAACTTTCATTACAGTATATAGTTCTAATTGTTCTATTTTAATTTTAGTTACTGTTGCTGACACTTTACTGTACCTAATTTATAACTTAAATTTTATCATAGGCATGTAGGTATAGAAAACATAATACAGTTGAGTTTGGTACTATCTGTAGTTCCAGGCATTCACTAGGGGTCTTGGAACTTGTTCCCTGTGGATAAGGGAGGACCACTGTAGTACAGAGAAATCCTATATGCCCATAAGGCAGCTTCCCCAAAAGTTCACATCTCATATAACCACAGTACAATGATCAGAGCATGAAATTCACATTGGAATAATACCACTCGTGAAACTCTATTGCTCTTTCAGGTTTCTCCAGATTTCCCAATAATTCTGTTTTTCTTTTCTGGGATCCACTCTAGAATTGCACATTGCATTTACTTTCTTCTCAGTCTCCTCCAGTCTATGAGAGTCTCTCCCTTTCAATTTGCAAGAGTTCTGCTCAGTTATTTTGTAGAATGTCTCTCCTTTTGGATTTGATGTTTTCTCATGATTGGAGGGAGGGCATGCATCTTTGGCCAGCACACCCAGAAGCGATGCTGCTTCCTTGCCAGCTCTTGATGTCAGGGGTATGTGATGATCTATCTCATTGACAGTGATGTTGATCTGGATCACTTGGTTGAAAGTGGTCTCTGATAGATTTCTACACTGCAACATGCACTGCTTTTCCCTTTACCATTAATCTGCATCTTCAGGAAGATACTGTGAGACTAACACACATTCTATTTCTCTGATGAATTATTTGAGAGGTAACTTTATATTGATTACAGCTTTATTTTCCAGAAAAATACAAATTAGACATAACTACAGAGCATTAGCATTATGCACAGTGTGCCTTTTGTTTTTGCTGTTGTTTTCACTGTGTATCACCGCAGAAGAACCAGGGCTTTGAAAACATTTTGACACGTATTTAAGTGAGTCAGGCACAGCTCATGCCTTATGTGACCATATTGGTGGTGAATATGATACATTTTGAGAAGCTGTGACTGTTTAGACTTTTGGCTACATTAGCAGCCTTTATTTGACATATTTATTTATTTATCTATTGGTAATCTGTTTTCTTTTTTTCACATGAAATTTTTAACCAAAATGTGCAAGGGAGATAGACAGATCCAAATGATATGTTTTAAGAAGGAAATTTTGGAGAACTTTAAGGTCCTCTCCAAGAATAAGCATTTTAATTCACAAGTCAACTTTTCCCAGTAATGCCTTATGTATATTTTTAATGACTATCTTGGAATTTTTTTAAACCAGAATCTTTATTTAGGAGATATTAGACTGGAGCATCATATCTTGTCTTTGTTAAAAAGTATTTGACAGCTTTCTAAATCAACAACACTGCCTCTAGGAAAACAAAGATGTATCTTTACCTTGTTATTGTTCTTACTCCCAAAGGTTAAATGGAGTCAAAGTGACATTTCATAGTTTTTCCTCCTAGGACTCTTAGTGCCCTAGTCAGCCTAGTGAGTAGTCTTGGAGATCTCTCAACAAATGGATCTTGTAGACAAGATTAAAAAGGGCTTGGAATGTGTTTCAATGGTTAAGCATCCCTAGGTTCAATACCTAGGTCAAAAGAAACAAAAAATTAACTTCAAAAATTAGACATCAGATACTCTCTTCTGGAGAGCCATATTCTAAGCAGAGTTCCCGAGTGTTACTGACCATGGTATCAAGGTTGTCAAGATTATTGACTATAAACAAGTTGGGAAGACATCCAGGAATGGGGAAACTGGTTATGAAGTCGTTGGAAATTTCTTAAGCAGAATTCATTTCTGAAGCAACTTAAACCATCTGTTCGACATAGGATTTTTCAACTTTATGATGGTATGAAAACAAGATGGCTGACTAGAAACCCTATTTTTTGTTGTTTTAATTTGCTACACATGAAAGTACAATGATCTTGACATATCATACATTTGAATCAAATGGGGTATAATTTCTCATTATTCTGAGTGTACAGGTTGCAGAATCACGTAGGTCATACAGTCACGTATATACATACAGCAATACTAGTGTCTGTTTTATTCTGCTGTCCTTCCTATCCCCCCTTCTCTCCCCTCCCCTCCCATCACTTCTCTCTACCCAATCTAATGTGACACAATTCTTTTTTCCCCCCTCACATCATTATACATGTAATCTGTATAACAATGAGGGTCTCCTTCCTTTTTCCATGCATTTCCCCTTCTCCCTTCTTTCCCTCCCACCTCTCTTCCCTATTTAGTGGTAATCTTCTTCTCATGCTCTTCCTCCCTATCCCATTTTGAGTCACCCCCCCTTATATCAGAGAAGACATTTCAGCATTGGTTTTTTTAGGGATTGGCTAACTTCACTTAGTATAATCTGCTCTAATGCCATCCATTTCCCTGCAAATGCCATGATCTTGTTATTTTTTAGTGATGAGTAATATTCCATTGTGTATAAATGCCACATTTTTTTTATCCACTCATCCATTGAAGGGCATCTAGGTTGGTTCCACAGTCTAGCTATTGTGAATTGTGCTGCTATAAACATTAATGTGGCTGTGTCCCTTGTAGTATGCTCGTTTTAGGTCTTTTGGGTATAGTCCAAGAAGGAGAATAGCTGGGTCAAATGGTGGTTCCACTCCCAGCTTAGAAATCCTACTTTGAATTTTAAATTTCAATCATTGCCTGGGCTAGCAGCTTGCCATGCTGGGCAGCAGCCACCAGACAGACACACCATCACAAGGGGAAATATTTGACTCCACAGTGAACTGTGCTAAGCCAGGATGCTTGAGAGATTAGATGAATGAGATGCATTTTCGACTTACGATGAATCTAGCAGATGTGACCCCATAATAAGTCAAGACTCACTTGTAAAAGGTTTCCTTACTTTGCCTCCTCAGTGAAGGGAATGATTGAAATGGGGCGGGGAGGATCTAAAAGTGCTCAGCAGCCGTTGCCTAATGATATGATAACTATGTCTCTCCTGTGTTTTCTACTCAACATCTTTAAGGTAGCAGGGAAAAGATGAATGGGAAAGAACAGGAAGGATGAGATGAAGTTGAGGAAATTCAAAACTACAGAAATTATTTTATGTAGCCAGAAAATAAATGAGATGATGCAATATGTGAAAAAAAGTGCAATCCTGGTTTTTAATATTATAGGAGTGCTTAGAATATGTCCCAACCTAAGACCATTGAATACCATGTATCATTGCACTTAATGTGAAAGATGTTGTCTAGAAAAAGGCAGGACAGCGTTTCAGTAATACCCAAGCTCACTGAATAACAGACTAGAAAAGAAACATACTGGGTGCCAACCCCAAAGAAGGAACGGATTTGATGAAAGATGTTGCATTTTTAGAGTAATGCATCTTTCAGAGGAATGCTCAATTAATAATATAATGAAACATTCTGACTTGGGTTGTAATAAACGAGAACATAATTGCTGAAAACAGAAGCTCAGGACTTGTTCTTGTTTTAGCATCAATATGGAAAGGAAAACATCATCATTGAAATATGCAGTAATGGTTGCTGGGCAATTGCCTAGTATCTATTTCTTACAATCGAATAAGAAGCAGAAATTACCCTGTGATGCCAAGAAAGGCTATTTTCTTCCTCATTGGCATATATAAAAGACAAAAATCTGGCTTTACAACCAAAATGTAAGAATTAAAATTTCACTTCCAGGATAAAGACCTATTTTCCAGTTTTTATCCCAAATAATATTTTATTGAACAAATGAAAAAGAGCTTTAAGAAAAATAGGAACCAAAATGGAAACTCTGACAACAGACCCTTAACAATGAAATAATTGCTAGGTCTGGAGCATCTCTTTGTGTAGCAGTTGAATTGAGTAATCATGGTACAGATAATATTTTGTAAGGTGTGAATCTATTACTAGAAAAACTGATGCCGCCCAATGAGCCATAGCATTCCAATTTTGATGAATATATTGTCTTCATCAGAAAGCTTTGTTCCAAAGGCCCAAGGGAATTTGGAGAGATCTAATTTGTGGCATGTATTTGCAATTTTCCATTTTCAGGGGAAGTAATTGTCTTGAAATGAAAAAAGAAACAGAAATTAAAATTCAGACCCTGACATCAGATCACAAATCAAAGGTAAGGAAATGCCCATTTTTATACAGAAGATACTTGGTAGTTTTTTAAGTAGGGTACCTGATACCAATCAGAAATAATAGTAGCCTGCATCTGGTCTGAGAAGAAATGAGATCCAGAGATGGCATTTGCTGCAGATTTATTGGTTTTGAGAAGAACCACTTCATGGAACATGTTTTTGTCTTATCTATGGAAATACGCTAACAAGATTTATTTTCCCTCATTCTTAGTCCTCATGTGAAATCATACATAGAGAGACCAGAAGGAAATACTCTATAAAATACAGAAGGTAGAAGTAACAGAAAATGTATGAAAGAAAACCATCCAAATTGGATGTTGAGTACCTGTTCGATACTTATTCCATCCTGCTGTAGAAATTTGGATTGAGAAAAACAGAGAGTCAGTGTACTAAGAGATGAACATAATTCCTTATATTTCCCCCAAGATAGGAAAAAATAAATTGAAAGACCTTACTTAAGGTTATGGGTATTTGGAGACCTAAATCCTAAGACTCAATGTAGAGCAGAAACAGTTCTTCCAGCAATATTAAATTTACAAAAAAAAAAAAAATTTATGAGTCTGATAGTACTCATGTGCAGGCCTCACCTCTGGTGATTGGCTGGCTGCTGGCTGTCTTTTGCTTCTTGACCTCTCAGCTTCCATCAGACTAGCACAGATTGCCACAGGGTGCCCAAGAAATATAAGCACTGCCCAAGCCTCTGCTTGTTCATGTTGGCTCTTATCTCATTGGCTGGAGGAAGTCAGAAAGTCAGCCAAATTCAAGGATGTGGAGAAATAGATTCTAGCTGTTGACAAGAGGAACATTAGTACCACATTGCAAAGAGGAGAGGACATCTACCCACACATGTATTAGGGAGGATGCAGTAAGTCATGATCCAGAAATAATTATGCCACAGCTCTCTGTTCAGACCTGTTACATGATGAAAACAAAGCAGGTAAAGCATGGAGAGAATGCTGGTGAAACTGATAAAGGAGCCCCAGGACCAGACACACCAGAGCATGGGCAAGTTAGGCAGTGAAATAATAGGTCCCAGTTAAATATTTACAACCAAAGTGCTTGATTTATGTTAATAGGCAATGACTTCCCAATTCCCCTTGATTAGTACTTTTATTTTTATTTATTTGTTTACTCATTCTTTTGTAGTTATAGGGGTGAGAGGGATCTGCCGTGCATGAGTAATATTTTGCTTTCAATTTGTACCTGATCTATGAGCATTCTAGATTACCGCATCTCCTTTCCACCAAATAGGTCAAAGAGATTGTAGCACAGCACACAAAGGAGTGGTCAGAAATGATCAACACCCACAGTGCTGAGGAGCAAGAAATACGGGACCTGCACCTTAACCAGCAGTGTGAACTACTGAGAAAGCTACTAATCAATGCTCACGAGCAGCAAACCCAGCAGCTGAAACTGTCCCATGACAGGTAGGAGAGTTAGCCATTTCCAGAGTAAACTGCTAGTTTTTAAAAGAGGTTGGTTGGTTGTAGGTGCTCGTGTGTGCACACGTGTGTGCACATGTGCGTGTGCATGTACACTTGACATACAATGTTAACCTTTTATGTACATTCTTATCATACAGTTGGTGTGAACAAGGTGAACTATAAGAAATGGCTTCTGCCATCAGAGAGCTTACAATTATTGGCAAGATGTTACATTCACATGAAAAGTTAAATGAAATTGCAAGTAGTGTATGATACATACTACAAAATGTCACACACACTAAGGGCATCCAGCCCAAAGGTGCTCTACATGCTCTGAGTGATCCCGAAGGCTTTACAGAAGTAGGGCTGGAATTGGCCTTTGAAAAATGATACAGAAGAAGAAAAAACACTGAGGGAGAAAAGACCAACCAGTGGAGCTCCCAGAGTTATTCTCATCACTCGGTTACTAACTTGGGAGCAAACCTCCTCTCCTCTTCTTCACATTATTAGGACTTCTGTGAATGTTAGGAAGACAGGCCTGGTCAAAATACAGCCTATATACAGCCTATATATATATATATATATATATATATATATATATATATATATATATATATATATCTTCCTTTGCCTCTCCCTACTTCAACAAAGTAAATATTGTATCTGAACTATCGCCCAGGTTGAGCTGGACTTTCCCCTGGAAAGAAGTGTTTGTGTCAGTAACATCTGTTCACCCCAGCTTGCCTACAGCTCGCTCGCTTCCTTTTGGAGCTTGCTGTATGCCACAGTTGGGACATGTTGATGTCCACAAAGAATAAAAAATACAAGCATTATACAATAAACAACATGCTTTTAAAAATGTCAACTGCATAAATTCTTGAGTTTCATACCCAAGTTCCTAGCCCTATTTTACAATGATAGAAACTTCCACAGAGAATTCTCTCTCTCTCTCTCTCTCTTTTTTTTTTTCCTTCCCAGTGGTGGTGCAGGGGTTTGAACCCAGGGCCTTGTGCATGCTAGGCAAGCACTCTACCAGCTGAGCTATATATCCCCAGCCCCAGAAACTTCCATAGAATATAAAGTCTTTTTGCCATAGTTTCTGATTCTCATTTGAGACAACTAGGTAAAGTACAACATGCTGTATCTCCTCTGAGATAATGTCATATACCTCTTGCAGTTGAAAATATTCTATTTGGTGCACAGGATTAGAAGTCATCTTTCTCTTTTCCTTAGTAATTATGTTCTTGATTCAATATGCAAAAAATATCTGTTTCTCATTCTGCCATTGACTGTTGCTACAATGCCAGATTTTAGAGGTTTACCTTTATTTAAAGATACTGCACAGCATAAATCACCTTTCTTGTTTCTTTTTCTTTTTTGAAATGATTTCTTCATTTAATTTTGTTTTTGTTGTATTGTTTTGTTTGTTTTGAGATAATGTCTCACTAAGTTTCCAAGGCTATTTTAGAACTGTGATCCTCATGCCTCTGTCTCCTAAGTAGCTGATATTATACCACCATGCCTGGTGGCCATAAGGCATTTTTCTAATCATTTGTACTTGAATTTTAAAAAAAAAAAAAAAAAAGGCTGGATACGGTGGTGCACTCCTATAATTCTAGTGGCTCAGGAGGCTGACACAGGAGAATTGTGTGCTCAGCAACTTAGCAGACCTTGACTCAAAATAAAAAGTAAAAAGGGCTGGGGATATGGCTCAGTGACTGAGCACCCCTAGGTTCAATCCCCAGTACCAAAAAAAAAAAAAAATGCTCCAAACAGTAGGCATCATCTGAAAAAAAATAATAAGTAAACTGGTTCTCATATTACTTAGGAAGTCATTTGAAACCATGAACAAAGTACTAATTTACCTTAAAAAATAAATCCACAACATCTTTCAAAGCAACATCAGTGTTTGAAGTTTTTTTCTAAAGTGCCTGGTGGTCGAGTTTCATTTTTACTGTTAAAACTATTGTTCTTGTTTACGTAAACACTTGTCAGCAACATTTGGTCATCAATGAGTTTTTGTTAAATGAATGAATGAATGACTAAAGAGATAAAGAAATGGTCAATTTACTAACAAGTTATGGAAAACTTTGAGAGCATTTTCCTTGGACCCAGAGTCTCTCTGCTTATTCCTGCTGCTGTGGCTCTAAGGTAGCTGACTGAAGAACTCTCAGAGTTGTCCATTGTTTTTGATGTGGAGCAAATCACTGTACTTAGGTTAGCAGATTCCTTGGATGTCCGATGCCAAGCATGGTTTTAAATTTTCCATAGATTCCAGAAAAAAAGTCTGTGTACCCAAATTCATTTTCTTATTCTAAATTCTATATCCTTACTGTACATACAGATAACCTAAATACAGGAATGCTCATTAGGCCCACCTGCACACACTCATGCACCCAGTGATCAGTCACTGTAAAAAAAGGTGCTTTTTCTGTGCCAACGTAAAAACATTGATTCCATTTCATTCCCACAGACTGTCAGCAAAGGCACTTCTTTGTGAGGATTAGAGCACTCTTTCTCTCTTCCAGCCCATCTGGTCTCAAATAATGTTGGGCTAAGCTACAAATGCTTGCATTTATGGACAAAGATGTCTCATCTTTACAGGCCACCACTGTCACTTCACCACTAGGTGGCCCACTGCCCCTCAGGGATCCACAAGAGTTGGGATTTCTTCCCTCCTTTTTTTTTTTTAGCAGCAATGAGAACATTTTTATTTCAATTTCACCCCCCTGCTCATCTATCCTGATACATAATTATTATCGTGTGTTATTATTAAATACTGCACATGGCTGTAACTTCAGGACACATAGCACACACACACACACACACACACACACACACACGCACGTGCCCATGCACAAACTAAACATCTTGATTACCCATATATTTTGCTTGCATAGCAACAAACACCATCTATTTTAACGTGCAATGTTAAACATTCTTGGTTTTGAAAATTGTTCTGAGCTTCAGTTATTTTCTTTTTAAAATAGAAATTATTTTTTTTTAATTTTTTATTGTTGGCTGTTCAAAACATTACATAGTTCTTGATACATCATATTTCACAATTTGATTCAAGTGGGTTATGAGCTCCCATTTTTACCCCATATACAGATTGCAGAATCACATCAGTTACACATCCATTGATTTACATATTGCCATACTAGTGTCTGTTGTATTCTGCTGCCTTTCCTATCCTCTACTATCCCCCCTCCCCTCCCCTCCCCTCCCCTCTTCTCTCTCTGCCCCCTCTACTGACATTCGTTTGTCCCCCTTGTATTATTTTTACCCTTCCCCTCACTTCCTCTTGTATGTACTTTTGTATAACTCTGAGGGTCTCCTTCCATTTCCATGCATTTTCCCTTCTCTCTCCCTTTCCCTCCCACCTCTCATCCCTGTTTAATGTTAATCTTCTTCTCATGCTCTTCGACCCTACTCTGTTCTTAGTTACTCTCCTTATATCAAAGAAGACATTTGGCATTTGTTTTTTAGGGATTGGCTAGCTTCACTTAGCATAATCTGCTCTAATGCCATCCATTTCCCTGTAAATTCTATGATTTTGTCATTTTTTAATGCAGAGTAATACTCCATTGTGTATAAATGCCACATTTTTTTTATCCATTCATCCATTGAAGGGCATCTAGGTTGGTTCCACAGTCTAGCTATTGTGAATTGTGCTGCTATGAACATCGATGTAGCAGTGTCCCTGTAGCATGCTCTTTTTAGGTCTTTAGGGAATAGACCGAGAAGGGGAATAGCTGGGTCAAATGGTGGCTCCATTCCCAGCTTTCCAAGAAATCTCCATACTGCTTTCCAAATTGGCTGCACCAATTTGCAGTCCCACCAGCAATGTACAAGTGTACCCTTTTCCCCACATCCTCGCCAGCACTTGTTGTTGTTTGACTTCATAATGGCTGCCAATCTAACTGGAGTGAGATGGTATCTTAGGGTGGTTTTGATTTGCATTTCTCTGACTGCTAGAGATGGTGAGCATTTTTTCATGTACTTGTTGATTGATTGTATGTCCTCCTCTGAGAAGTGTCTGTTCAGGTCCTTGGCCCATTTGTTGATTGGGTTGTTTGTTCTCTTATTGTCTAATTTTTTGAGTTCTTTGTATACTCTGGATATTAGGGCTCTATCTGAAGTGTGAGGAGTAAAGATTTGTTCCCAGGATGTAGGCTCTCTATTTACCTCTCTTATTGTATCTTTTGCTGAGAAAAAACTTTTTAGTTTGAGTAAGTCCCATTTGTTGATTCTAGTTATTAACTTTTGTGCTATGGGTGTCCTATTGAGGAATTTGGAGCCCGACCCCACAGTATGTAGATCGTAGCCAACTTTTTCTTCTATCAGACGGCGTGTCTCTGATTTGATATCAAGCTCCTTGATCCATTTTGAATTAACTTTTGTGCATGGCGAGAGAAAGGGATTCAGTTTCATTTTGTTGCATATGGATTTCCAGTTTTCCCAGCACCATTTGTTGAAGATGCTATCCTTCCTCCATTGCATGCTTTTAGCCCCTTTATCAAATATAAGGTAGTTGTAGTTTTGTGGATTGGTTTCTGTGTCCTCTATTCTGTACCATTGGTCCACCCGCCTGTTTTGGTACCAGTACCATGCTGTTTTTGTTACTATTGCTCTGTAGTATAGTTTGAAGTCTGGTATCGCTATACCGCCTGATTCACACTTCCTGCTTAGCATTGTTTTTGCTATTCTGGGTCTTTTATTTTTCCATATGAATTTCATGATTGCTTTCTCTATTTCTACAAGAAATGCTGTTGGGATTTTGATTGGCATTGCATTAAACCTATAGAGAACTTTTGGTAATATCGCCATTTTGATGATGTTAGTTCTGCCTATCCATGAACAGGGTATATTTTTCCATCTTCTAAGATCTTCTTCTATTTCTCTCTTTAGGGTTCTGTAGTTTTCATTGTATAAGTCTTTCACCTCTTTTGTTACATTGATTCCCAAGTATTTTATTTTTTTTGAAGATATTGTGAATGGAGTGGTTGTCCTCATTTCCATTTCAGAGGATTTGTCGCTGATATACAGGAATGCCTTTGATTTATGCGTGTTGATTTTATATCCTGCCACTTTGCTGAATTCATTTATTAGCTCTAATAGTTTCTTTGTAGACCCTTTTGGGTCTGCTAGGTATAGAATCATGTCATCTGCAAATAGTGATAATTTAAGTTCTTCTTTTCCTATTTTGATGCCTTTAATTTCTTTCGTCTGTCTAATTGCTCTGGCCAGTGTTTCGAGAACTATGTTGAACAGAAGTGGTGAGAGAGGGCATCCCTGTCTTGTTCCAGATTTTAGAGGGAATGCCTTCAATTTTTCTCCATTCAGAATGATGCTAGCCTGAGGCTTAGCATAGATTGCTTTTACAATATTGAGGTATGTTCCTGTTATCCCTAGTTTTTCTAGAGTTTTGAACATAAAGGGATGCTGTACTTTGTCGAATGCTTTTTCCGCATCTATCGAGATGATCATATGGTTCTTATTTTTAAGTCTATTGATGTGGTGAATAACATTTATTGATTTCCGTATATTGAACCAGCCTTGCATCCCAGGGATGAATCCTACTTGATCATGGTGCACAATTTTTTTGATATGTTTTTGTATCCGAGTCGCCAGAATTTTATTGAGGATTTTTGCATCTAGGTTCATTAGAGATATTGGTCTGTAGTTTTCTTTCTTTGAAGTGTCTTTGTCTGGTTTAGGTATCAGGGTGATGTTGGCCTCGTAGAATGAATTTGGAAGTTCTCCCTCTTTTTCTATTTCCCGAAGTAGCTTGAAAAGAATTGGTATTAGTTCCTCTTTAAAGGTTTTGTAAAACTCTGCTGTATACCCATCCGGTCCTGGGTTTTTCTTAGTTGGTAGTCTTTTGATGGTTTCTTCTATTTCCTCAATTGATATTGGTCTGTTTAGGTTGTCTATATCCTCCAGACTCAATCTGGGCAGATCATATGACTTAAGAAATTTATCTATGCCTTCACTATCTTCTAATTTCTTGGAGTATAAGGATTCAAAATAATTTTTGATTATCTTCTGTATTTCTGAAGTGTCTGTTGTGATATTGCCTTTTTCATCCCGTATGCTAGTAATTTGAGTTCTCTCTCTTCTTCTCTTCGCTAGCATGGCTAAGGGTCTGTCGATTTTGTTTATTTTTTCAAAGAACCAACTTTTAGTTTTGTCAATTTTTTCAATTGTTTCTTTTGTTTCGATTTCATGAATTTCAGCTCTGATTTTAATTATTTCTTGCCTTCTACTTCTTTTGCTGTTGTTTTGCTCTTCTTTTTCTAGGATTTTGAGATGAAGTATGAGATCATTTATTTGTTGGTTTTTTCTTTTTTTAAGGAATGAACTCCAAGCAATGAATTTTCCTCTTAGAACTGCTTTCAATGTGTCCCATAGATTCCGATATGTTGTGTCTGTGTTTTCATTAATCTCTAAGAATTTTTTAATTTCCTCCTTGATGTCTTCTATAACCCATTGATCATTCAGTAACCTATTGTTCATTCTCCAAGTGATGTATTCTTTTTCCTTCCTTCTTTTATCGTTGATTTTCAGTTCCATTCCATTATGATCAGATAGGATGCATGGTATTATCTCTACTCCTTTATATTGTCTAAGAGTTGCCCTGTGACATAATATATGATCTATTTTTGAGAAGGATCCATGTCCTGCTGAGAAAAAAGTGTAACTGCTTGATGTTGGGTGGTATATTCTATATATGTCAATTAAGGCTAGGTTATTAATTGTGTTATTGAGTTCTATAGTTTCCTTGTTCAACTTTTGCTTGGAAGATCTGTCCAGTGGTGATAGAGGTGTGTTGAAGTCTCCCATTATTATTGTATGGTGGTCTATTAGACTCTTGAACTTGAGAAGAGTTTGTTTGATGAACATAGCTGCACCATTGTTTGGGGCATATATATTTATGATTGTTATGTCTTGTTGGTGTATGGTTCCCTTGAGCAGTATGTAGTGTCCCTCTTTATCCCTTTTGATTAACTTTGGCTTGAAATCTATTTTATTTGATATGAGTATGGATACTCCTGCTTGTTTCTGAAGTCCATATGAGTGATATGATTTTTCCCAACCTTTCACCTTCAGCCTATGTATGTCTTTTCCTATCAAATGTGTCTCCTGTAGGCGGCATATTGTTGGGTCTTGTTTTGTGATCCATTCTACTAGCCTGTGTCTCTTGATTGGTGAGTTTAAGCCATTAACATTTAGGGTTATTATTGAGATATGGATTGTTCTTCCAGCCATATTTGTTTATTTATGTTACTAAACATGGTTTGTTTTCCTCTTTGATTATTTTCCCCCCTTTACTGTCCTACCTCCCACTGTTGGTTTTCATTGTTATTTTCCATTTCCTCTTCCTGTAATGTTTTGCCAAGGATGTTTTGAAGAGATGGTTTTCTAGCTGCAAATTCTTTTAACTTTTGTTTATCGTGGAAGGTTTTAATTTCATCTTCCATCCTGAAGCTTAATTTCGCTGGAAACACAATTCTTGGTTGGAACCCATTTTCTTTCAGTGTTTGAAATATGTTATTCCAGGATCTTCTAGCTTTCAGAGTCTGTGTTGAAAGATCAGCTGTTATCCTGATTGGCTTACCCCTAAATGTGATCTGCTTCCTTTCTCTTGTAGCTTTTAAAATTCTCTCCTTATTCTGTATGTTGGGCATCTTCATTATAATGTATCTAGGTGTGGGTCTCTTATGATTTTGCACATTCGGCGTCCTGTAGGCTTCTAGGATTTGGGTTTCTGTCTCATTCTTCAAGTCTGGGAAGTTTTCTCGTATTATTTCATTGAATAGATTGCTCATTCCTTTGGTTTGAAACTCTGTCCCTTCCTGTATCCCAATGACTCTTAAATTTGGTCTCTTGATGTTATCCCATATTTCTTGGATGTTCTGCTCATGGTTTCTTAACAGTCTTGCTGAGCTCTCTATGTTCTTTTCAAGTTGAAATACTTTATCTTCATTGTCTGATGTTCTATCTTCTAAGTGTTCTACTCTGCTGGTAGTATTCTCAATTGAGTTTTTAAGTTGGTTTATTGCTTCCTGCATTTCTAGGATTTCTGTTTGTTTGTTTTTTATAACCTCTATCTCCCTGTATAGTTGATCTTTTGCTTCTTGGATTTGTTTATGTAATTCATTGTTGAAGTGATCTTTCATTGTCTGATTTTGCTGTCTGATGTCTTCCTTGAGACTCCAGATCATCTGAAGCATGTATATCCTGAATTCTTTATCTGACATTCCATCTGCTGCAGCTATTACCTCTTCTAACGTTTAGTTGACCTGCATTGCTTGTGGTCTTTTCTTTCCTTGTCTCTTCATACTGTTCGCGTTCCTTTCTACTTGGTGAAACTGTTGTGCTATTGAATTTTCCCCCTATATATTTATATTGGTCTTGTATAGTTGCAATGTCTCCCTCGCAGGCGCGGGCGGCCGCTCTGCCCCTCCTCCAATTGGGGCAATGTGCCTACCACGCCGGCAGGCCGCTGGGCCTGCTCTGCCGGTCGGTAGCAGGTCCGCCGACCTTGCAGGCGCGGGCGGCGGCTCTGTTCCTCTGCGGGCCGCTAGGCTTGTTCTGTCGGTGGTCGCAGTTCTGCCTACTTTGCAGGCGCAGGCAGCGGCACTGCCCCTCTGCAGGCCTCTGGGGCTGTACTGCCAGTGGGTCGCAGGTCCGCCTACCTTGCAGGCGCGGGGGGGGGGCGGCTCTACCCTTCCTCAGGCCACTGGGCCTGTTCTGTCTCTCGGTTGCAGGTCTGGCCTGTTCTGATGGTCGTCACAGTTCCGTCTACCTTGCAGGCGCGGGGGGGAGGGGTCGGCTCTGTCTCTCAGCAGGCCGCTGCTCCTCTTCTGCCGATGGGTCGCAGGCCCGCCTACCTTGCAGGAGTGATTGGAAGCTCTGCCCCTCCGCGGGCCACTGGGCCTTTTCTGTCGGTGGTCACAGTTCCGCCTACCTGGCAGGCGCGGGGGTTGGGGGGCGGCTCTGCCCCTCAGCAGGCCGCTGGGCCTGTTCTGTGGGTGGTCACAGTTCCCTCTACCTTGCCGACGCAGGGGGAGGGGGCGGCTCTGACTCTCAGCAGGCCACTGCTCCTCTTCTGCCGGTGGGTCGCAGGCCCGCCTACCTTGCAGGAGTGATTGGAAGTTCTGTCCCGCCGCGGGCCACTGGGCCTTTTCTGTCGGTGGTCACAGTTCCACCTACCTGGCAGGCGCGGGGGGTGGGGGGCGGCTCTGCCCCTCAGCAGGCCGCTGGGCCTGCTCTGTGTGTGGTCACAGTTCCCTCTACCTTGTCAGTGCAGGGGGAGGGGGCGGCTCTGCCTCTCAGCAGGCCACTGCTCCTCTTCTGCCGGTGGGTCGCAGGCCCGCCTACCTTGCAGGAGTGATTTGAAGCTCTGTCCCGCCGCAGGCCACTGGGCCTTTTCTGTCGGTGGTCACAGTTCCCCTACCTGGCAGGCGCGGGGGGTGGGGGGCGGCTCTGTCTTCCCTCCTTTTCCAAAATACAAAAACGACTTGATAAGATCAATAATGAGAAGAATAAGTGGGCCTTGTTCTGTTATCACATATACAATTTGTTCTTTGTTAACTTTTATATTTTTTAAATTATGGTTAAACATATATAACACAAAATGTAACATTGTAGCCATTTTTAAGCAGGAGGCATCAAGTACATTGACATTGTCGTGTACCTGTCATGGCCACCCATTTCCAGAACTTTTTCATCTTCTTCAAAGGAAACTGTACACATTTAACATGAACTTTCCATCCATTTCCCCCTCTGTTTTTCGTACAACAGGGAAAGCAAGGAAATGAGAGCCCACCAGGCCAAGATTTCTATGGAAAACAGCAAAGCCATCAGCCAAGACAAATCTATCAAGAATAAAGCAGAACGGGAAAGGTAAGTCTGAGCACGCTCACTGGAGAAATAGATCCTGACTTGAAGACACAGTCGCAGCAACATTTGTGTGTGTGGACACACAGATTCATCTGAAATAGAAAATGCTAGTGTGTTCTGGCTAGGAGTTCAACTATTATAGCTACTATTGAGATTTATTATTATTGCTGTAGAACAGTATTCTGCAATTTTCTGATTGTTTACTACGACCAGTAAAATAAGTGTACTTTCAAAATATGTGTGCTCATTTATACACAAAATTTTATAAAATTTGATATAATAATATACTCCAAAACATCCTTCCCGTGTTTCATTGGGTCAGCTTTCTGGTTTGCTCGTATGTTAGGTGGGTTTTCTGGAAAGAGAGATAAAGGCAGGAATCCAGGGGTCTTCAGCAGTGGGAAATTGGGAAAGCACTATGGAGCCAGGGCAGGCCTCAGTAAGGCTGTAGTCCCAGCCAGAGTCCCCTGGTAGCCTGACCCAAAGCTCCATATTATACCTTGCACCCAGATGTGTCTCCCTTTGAGGAAAGGCTATATGTTTTTCATATTCCATATTGATCAGTCACAGGCTGCCTGGGCAAGGTTGTGTGTCTTTTAATGAAGGTGCCAGGTGGAAGCCCTTTAACTAAAGCTGGTAAAGAGGCATCTGAGGGGCATCAATCATCATGTTACCCAAGAGAGGGAGTTAACAGCACCTGGTAAGCAGTGATCACAGATAACACCTTCACCTCTTCTGCTCACCACCCACCTCTGAGTATGCTAATCAAGAGGCTGGCTTAGTGCTTAAGGACAGCAGGCTTCCTTGTCCTAGAGGAAGATACAAAACCAGAGGTGATCTTCTGGCAGTAGTCCATGTGCCATCAAAAGATTATTTTATGCCCTGCAAAGTACAGAACACAGTGACGATTTGCTCTTGGGGATAAAACAGAAACATGAGCGAGGATTTCAGGTCATTCATCACCCTGTGAGCCATAGGCTGAGCAGTTAGAGGATTGGAAACTACAAAGTAGATCCTCCTCATGTCCCTCCCCTGATGCCTGGCCTTTTGTGGATGCTCACTGGACACCTGATGTTTCCTTCTTGTTTTGAACACATCAGGACTGCTGTCCTACTACTTGGTACCACTGATTTTTAAAACACATTTCAATTATTGAATGATGCTAAATCATTCAATTATCAAACTATGATAAAATATAAAGCTTAGTGCCATCTAGCACATTTCTTGTGCTGAAATTTTGTTACAATAAATACTAATTAGAAATAATGGACCCAGGGGCTGGGGTTGTGACTCAGTGGTAGAGCGCTTGCCTAGCAGGTGCTAGGCCCTGGGTTGGATCCTCAGCACCACATAAAAATAAAATAAAGGTATTATGTACAACTACAACTAAGAAATAAATATTTAAAAAAAGAAAGAAAGAAATAATGGACCCAAAATGGGATAGAAAATTCCACAGTAATTTTGACCTGAAAATGAATTTTATTTCCCACACTTCTCTCTCGATGTGGAATAGTAAATAAGAAGGCTCTAGGGAGGTTATCAATCATTTGTACCACTGCTTATATGCAGCATGATGTCATGGTATCTTTCTGGTTCTTGATTATTAAAAGGTGCCAGTCTCTGGATGTTATTCTCAAATAAGAAACTTGTTGTAAGTATCTTAGATGAATGAAAATGGCACAATCATCCTCAGCTCAAAAACATAAAATATCTTAGCCATGATTTAAAAAAATCACACATCATAAATTTGAATTGTTTTAGACTGTCCAAAGTGAAATAAATAGTTCAACATGATAAAATTTACTAATTTCTATATAGTTCTTTATCTTTTATTTTTTTTCAAATATGTTCTAAAGTGGATGTTAGTTCAACAGGTCAAATGATCTTCAATTCTGAGTCACAGCTAACTTAATTAGCAAGTTTTAAAAAATATTTCCTGTATTTTGACTTATATTTATTCTTATAATTTTGTATGCAGTGATAATTGGTTCCCCAAATCAAAAAATTGCTAGATTTAAAAAATAATAATAATTTCTGTATGACAAATGGTTAATCACCTTCCAAACACACATACCATATGTTTGTTTGAGTATGTTTCCATTTTACCATGTTGCTGAGAAATAAAATTAAAACTTTATCATAGCGCTAAGAAAGACATAGGGACAGAAAAACTATTCTATTCCTGATTCAAAAACATTTCGACAAAAATTGCACAGCATTTATAACTGAATTGGTAAAGCAAGCACTATGTATTGATAGGTTCAAGGTGGCTAAGGTGATATTTAGGTAAAAAGTAGAGCTGGATGCATGTATTTTTAAAGGTGTGAAAATCAATGAGCTAAACTGTTAAAGAAGGTGTAAAGGTCAAGAAACAGAGTAAATCCAAAGATCTCAAATGGGACAAAATAACAAATAAAAAAGCAGAAAGTACTGAAATAGAACAAAAAGCAATGGAGAGCATCCACAAAAACAAAAGCTTGCATAAATTTTCAGCAAGACAAATCAAGATGAAAAAGAGAAAACACAATTTGGTGATACTGGGAAGGAAAGGAGAAAATAACTGCAGAGACAATAAATATTTTTAAAAATCAAGGCTACTATAGACAATGAACTTAAAAACAGGTGGAGTGGAGAAGAACCTAGAAAAAATGCAAATATTCACAACTGACTGAAAATGGGGAAAACTTGAACAGACTTATAACTGTTACCAAAGTTCCACAAGTTGTAGGTCAATTGTGTCATGAAAAACACTCCACTCACCAGTAATCAGGGAGATGACAATTAAAACAATAGCATAGCCAGGCACAGTGATGCACACCTGTAATTCCAGTGGCTCCAGAGGCTAAAGCAGGAGGATCTCAAATTCAAAGCCAGCCTCAGCAACAGTGAGCACTAAGCAACTCAGTGAGAACCTGTCTCTAAATAAAATACAAAATAAGGCTCGGGGTGATAGAGTGTCCCTGAGTTCATTCCCGGGTACCCCTCCCCAAAAAATTGATTTGCTATATCCTAGCACCTGGCAACTCTAGGTGTGTGTGTGTGTGTGTGTGTGTGTGTGTGTGTGTGTATATATATATATACACACACACACACATATATATATATATGAATGAAACCGCTAACTTTATTTATTTATTCAACTAACATTTCTTGTGCCAAGTATTGCAGGGCCCTATGTATCAGGTCATTGTGGCATTGTTTGAAAATAACTTATTTTTGTTAATAAACAAAAATGGAAAATGGAAATATTGTAGTTTGTTCATTAATGGAAAAATCCATACAGTAGATGAAACCATGGAGTAGTTTGAAACAGATGTTATCTCCAAAATTTGAGACTAAGTGATAAATTATGGAAAGAAACTCAAAATATGTTACTGTTTGGGTAAATTTTGAAAACATACAAAGTAATATCAACAACACTAGCATACCTGGGAGATGGCTAGAAATGTGGAATTGGAAGCTCACCTGAAATCCACTGAATCAGACATTTTTGGGGGCAGTCTCAGAAAAATGTTTTTGATTCTACCTCCAGGTAAGCTGTATACATGGGAAAGTTTGAGAAGGACTTATATATTTTGCACATAGACACATCCATTTGTAGTTAAAAATATTAAAATACAATATTTTAAGTCAGTTGTGAACAAATTCAGAACAGTGATTCACACCTCTGGGAAGAGAGGAAGGAGGGAAATAAAATCAGGATGAGTACAAAAGAAGCTTTTATTAAATCTGTAATACTTCCTTTAAAATATGAGATCATGGTAGAACACGAATATTGGTTAACCTGAGAGGTATGTACACAGATAGTTTTTATGTTTTCCTCTGTATGTTGTATGTTTGAAAATGCTGCAATAAAAATTAGGAAAAAGCAGCAATCCTACTCAGATAATTAAGTAGAGTGTAACTGGTTCTTCCTTGTATAAGCTTTGTTCCCAATAGTCATGCCAACTGTTATTTGTATATTATTTTTAGGCGAGTCAGAGAATTAAACAGCAGCAACACTAAAAAATTTCTAGAAGAAAGAAAGAGAGTAAGTACTTTATAATTTTCTTGGCACTTTTCCTTGAATAAAAACTGTAGACAATAACTTGGGCTTAGATATCAGCCTTCTAACTAATGTGCTTAATTTGATTTTTTCCATACATTGAACATTACAGCTTCTCTGTTCCATGAAAGCTAATCTCTTTTTAAAATCTTTAGGGTAATTATTTGACAGCATTTTATATAGACTACGAAGGCAAGTTTCAGTCATATATAAGTACTCTATTATTTTTTAAAGTTCTAGCAGGAAAGATCTTCTCAGTAAGAGTTATGGGCTTAAACTCTCACAGTATTCAGACTATGTTTCTTTCTTTTTTTGAATTATGATCTTCCTCACTTAAATTATGAACTTAAAAGTCATCCCTCATCCATAAGTTTAGAGATTGTGACCCGAAGTTTATCAAAATTTTTCTTTTCTTTTGCAGCTTGCAATGAAGCAATCCAAAGAAATGGATCAATTGAAAAAAGTCCAACTTGAACACCTAGAATTTCTAGAGAAGCAGAATGAGCAGGTATTTTACCTAAAATACATAAAACTATGTTGGCAGTCAACCAATTTCAGTATGCAAATGTCATGGCCCACAGGGACCCTTCTGCTAAAGCCACTGGCCTGCAGAGGGTAATGGGAAGGTGCCTAGAGGATTCTGCTGGATATTTAACCTATTTTATCAGTTTCATCCAAAAAATACAGAAAGTACATTTTTTCGAGTATCTGTGGGAAAAAGAAGAAGAATGAAAAGTCATAATTTGAACATGTTATAGGGATTCTGAGAATGACATTACTAAAAGAGTGTGAATGAGAAAGCAGGACAAAAATTACTTCTCAGGTTTCATTTAGAGATTTACAATTTGCAGCCTCCAGACAAGTGAAATTATATTTAAAAGCCAATTTAAAATTTTTTCTATTTTCAATGTCAGTCCAAAAGTGAAGTTATAAATCCTTCCTAGGATTTAAATCCATGCCTCCAACAAATCTACAAACCACCCATTGTGAGTGGACACCATACTCTTGCTTCTTCTTCCCAGCAAAGCAAAACACTAAATATCAAATAAATAAAGAGTTATCCAAACTCCAGCCATTTAGTTAACAGGATGAGGATAGATGTATTTTCACATTCCAAAGTACAGGTGGGATTCATCCCAAATGGTCTGTAGTCCATCAGCCTTCTACAGCACCATTTCAACTTGATGGAAATTCCTCTAGCTTAAAAGGCAACATGACCCTCAGGAAGGGTTTAAATTTCAGACTCTGAGTTCAAATTTCACTATTCAGGTGAAGTTGGCTTGGAAGTTATTCTTTCTAGAAATTTACTCCCATTTAGAAGCTACATGTACAGAAGTTTCGATGAAATGTGTACTTGAACCACATTGTCCTTCTCTATTTCCTCTTATCTATAAAGCATAATTAAATATATATATATAAATTAAATATATATATATATATATATATATATATATATATATATATATATTCACATTCTCAAAGTAAATGGCTTTCATTGAAAAACACTTAAGTAGGAATTAAATTACAAAGTACCTTTAAGAAAGTAAAACCCATGAAATCTTTTTTTTTTTTTTTTTAATTGCATCTGGGCAACCAATCTGATTTCTGGTTTCAGACTCTATTTTTTGGTTGACAAAAGTTTTATTCATCGACATAGTTCTGAATTGTTTCACATTTCCCTTTCTGCTAAGTGCTTCTATTCATGAATAGTTCACCAGTCCCCAAAGGAGACCATCAGTTTTTATTGTCCCGTAAGTTCAATTCAGTTGACCAGCACATGGCTGTGTCACATTCTGGTATGATTTAGGTAACCTGTGTTTTTGCTCTTACATTTTTCCCAGAAAGTATTCCTGGGGAAGTAGAAATGTGAATAAGGGAAAATCATTATCTCTAATGCTTTAGAACCCTCTTGAGTAATTCAGGAGTAGGTGGGGATAGGATGCCCTGGAGAAAGTTTAAAAAAAAAATCCTTCTTAGGACAAGGGCACAATGAAAGGTAAGGCATAGTTATGCTTTAACTATCTAAATTAAGAAACTACTTAGAAATTATTGTGTTGCTTAGCAACGTATTTGACTAAAGAATGTAAATGTGCTAAAAATTGCTCATCACTACAATAGTGGTGTAGCTCAGAGCTAGAATATATAGTTTTCTAATGTTAGTTTCAGAGTCAGAGTAAATAATTTTTAAAAAATCACTTTGAACGTCTATACTGATACATGATCGATTCAAATCACATTAGAGTTCTTGCATTAAAATACTGAATTAGTAATTGTTGTATGTTAAGAGGATGCTGGCTTTTTGTTCCTAAAATTCATAAAATGCCTTTCAGTGTGTCATAAATTATGTCTACCACCCACAATGGACATTTTGAGTCACAAAAGCTTAGGAAAGCACAGAACATAAAAAACTTTGAGACCTGATGAAGATTTCATGAGATTTAAGGGTGAAAAAAAATTCAAGATACCATACTGATCCTTCAGGCAAATATAGAATTTGAACTTGGATTTCTTTGTTGTTTGGCTTTACAAATATGGACTGTCCTATAAGTAGTCGAATCCCAGATCTTTCTAGCACTTTTTTTATTTGTTTAATTTAGGGGTCCGCTAAGCTGTCAGTTCACAGTTATTTTTCATGGCGCGACACTGTCATAGCCCATAGCCATATGTGGGAAAGAGGCCATGAGTCCCTTTCTCCCCTCATAAAAGTCAGGTTCTGCAACCATATAGTAGAACTTGTTCATAACCAATTTTGTTTCTAGACCAAAGAAATTAATTTAAACATTTAAATATTTCCTTCTTGTGGTTACTTACTGCTTTTCAGTGACCTGGTTCCAAAATATCCTCCCAGCCATCCCCCAGACCAATCTCACAATAAAGCAACTTGAGAATTAAGACCCATGTCGAGGGCATTGGGAGAAGCAATACAATCAGTCCTATGTTTAGGTTCTGATTTTGGATCCTACTTTCATATGTTCATTGTAAGCCACTATATGGCTTTGCCTGATTCATCAGCCAGTTGTTCACTTAAAACTCCACAGGCCAGGAAGGTTTTTCCTGCTCAGGTTTTTCCATAGTCCTCCTAGCTACACGATATATCATCTGTCTTGACATGTGCCATTTTGAACATTAACGACTCCATTATTGTCACAGTTGAGTCTTAAAAATTGATTTTTGTCATCAATCCTATTGTTTAATAAAGCAAGATAAAGGGTTTCGCTTAAGATTGGGTTCTCTGTTCACAGCCACAGAAGAGACATGCAGTCTGGGCAAATAGGCATTGGATGTTTGATTTTGATTTGTTCTTTTTTTTTTTTTTTTTTTTTCTTTTCTGTTGAGATCAACTTGGGGCAAGTTTGTCACTGATGGGTGTATACATGTTTTATTCTTAGGTTTTTCCTTTTCTGTATATGGTTTTTGCTTTCATTTCTCAAATTCACTTCAATATTCATTTATTTTCTTTGTTTTGTATGTATGACTCAATTTTGACATTACTATTTTTGTACAAACAGCTTTTGAAATCCTGTCATGCAGTGTCCCAAACGCAAGGTAGGACTGAAACTCTGATGAGCAAACCATTGCTTTCCTTCTCAATTACAGTATTCTTGATGCAACCTCCATTTATGATTCATATCTGGTCGTAACTAATATCATAAGGGTTTGGACTTAAAGCACTTGACTATTTCATGCTTGGATTTATGATATAATATTTCATCTGAAATACTAAAAAAATCTTTAGAGAATTATTTCTGATGGCATTTTAGCCAGCATTTCCAATTGCAGATCTGGGAAACAGGTCATGATAATAAAGACAACCCAGATATTAAGAACAATTTTATATATATATATATATATATATATATATATATATATATATATATAATATTATATATATAAATATATATATTTACACTTGTTATATGGACCCACCATGGCTAAGACTGGGTCACAGAGTCATATTGATTACCATTGTTAATGTGACTACAATTAATATTTAATGTGCCCCACTGAAAATTGGCTGTTGTTTTTAATGACAGAAAGTTATGGTCTATGTGCAGAAAAGTTCCATAATGTATTTTGTTATACTCTGCTAAGTCCAGTCTGCCAAGGACCCTAGTCACACCTGGTAAAGTGACCTTATCACTTATTGTTTGAGCCAGAAATAAGACATGTTCAAGAAAGGGAGAGCTGTTCATAATAGCCAGGCATGTGCTAGAATTGTCCCAGGCAAATGGAAATGAATGGTCACCCTGCTCACACAAGAACGTAGCTTTCAAAATTATCTTTTAATGTCATACATTTCTTCTTAAGCTATGTTCAATATTGCCTTTAAATGCTAAAGGGGGAGAAGCATAGGGAATCTTTTTACTACTATTAACCAAACATCAAATTATTTAATTTCCAGTGCTGATAATGTTTCACTGTCATCTCTTATGAATACTGTTTGTGTCATGGTTTCATGTTTGTATATTTTTCTCCATTTCTTCATTTTTCTATTAGAGTATTACTATTATCAGTGATAAAAAAAAATATCTGGGTGGAGAGAATCATTCATCCCAAATGTAAACAGATAAATGTAATTCTTTGGTGTTATTATATTCATTCTCAACAAAATGAAATTGAAATCTGTAACATGAAAGAAATAATAAGAAAATCACTATGTGGTCTGTGGGTTGAACTAATTTTTTTCACAGAATTTTATTTGAGAGATTATGAGAGTTCTAGTATGATCTAGAGTTGACTGAACCTGCCCTGTGATTTTTCAATTTAGTTGGAAATACCAAACAGACATGAATAGTAGCACCAGAGCATTCAGAATCTTCCTCTGATTTATACCTTTATATTTCCATGTTTCCATTCTTACATGCCCTTAATTTCAAAGTGTCACTGACAAAGAAAGGGGTGCTTTCTCATCCCTCCAAAAAGCATCGAGACCATCAGTTGGAAAGTAAAAGTTGAAATGAACTTTTTTTATTTTCCCTATGTTGCCCAACAATGATTAGTCACCAGATCCTTCCTCCATTAGATCCCTTTTCACCTCTCAAATCAGCTGATTGTCTTACTGACAGTCTTAATTCATGAGATGGAATTCATCACTGTTCTCTTACTTCCTGGCCATCCATAAAGAATGAATTACCCCAGAGAAGTAAAAGCTCCCAGGGATACAGTATGGACAATAGGACTCCTGGACCCCTACATATTCCTATAATGTTCTATTTACATGACACTCTAGCCAAACCAATAAAATATGCTCTTCTCTGATTTTCACCATCAATCAGATTCTCAGAGAATATTTTTTAATAAAATTTTAGGCTATTTGGGGAATAAATTGCACATACGCAACACTCATTCTAAAAATGGTCTACACACAGTCAAAAGACTTTGTCAAACTATAGAAACTAAAGGGAACATTTTGATGTGAAATAGTCTAGATATCAAGTGACTGACTCAGACTTCTTTCCAGTGTTTTTCCTGGGGATCTTGTTAAAATGCAGATTTGGATTCAGTAGGTCTTCTGATCTACCAACACTTCTGAGATTCTGCATTTCTGAGAAGGTCCCAGGGAACGAACGTAGATGCTGCTGGTCCACGGACCACACATTGAGTAGCAAGGATATAGCGACAGCATCACATTTAGGGGAGAAGGGAAGCCAGAGTTGTTAAAAATGCCTTTGGGAGAGGATTTCACATTGTAAGGCCATGTTTCTGGTGTTATAGGCGAAGGAGATGCAGCAGATGGTGAAATTGGAAGCCGAGATGGACCGCAGACCAGCAACAGTAGTGTGAAACTCCAAAATGCAAACTGAAGCAGCAAAACCACAAATCATCAGAAGATTGCACCCAACTTCAGAACACAAACTCCATGGACAAAAGCTATTTTCTTTATGTATAGACAAGATGTTACCTGAAACCACACACACACACACAAAAAAAAAAAACCTTGGAATGACACATACTTCTATTTATCAGTTTGAGTATTGAATTTTCTTGGCTGAACCAAAAGTAGCTGCAAATCCACAGAAATCTATTCCAGTAAGGCAGAGTTTAACCATTGATAAAACAACTTAAACATGTTTGCTATAAGATATCATCACAAGTAAATGAGCTTGGTGTTAACAACTCTGCTTCGTGATGCATTAGAACATGTTTGAGCTGCAATTTAAAAAAAAAAAAAAAACAGTGCATTAGCAATTTCATAGCAAGTGCATGCACTATAAGAAAAGCAAAAACTCTGTCTACAAATTCATGAGCAGAAGTGGTGGTCTGCTAAACAAATAATTTTGCAGAATTTTTCTATATCTAAGTTACCTCATCAGTAAGTGCCATGTCTTTACCATGCCGTCAGAAGCTAATTTCCTGTAAAAGTTGTGAAAGTTATTAGAACAATAGAGAAATATAACCGAAGAGTAGACCTGTGCCAAAACTCATCAGTGCTCAGAGGGAAACTCTGTTAGGATCATTTAAGAAAGTTTACATCTGACCCTGCTTTATAGGAATTGCTTCTTCAGATTCCAGATATTAGAATTCACTATTATACCATAAAGATTGTGAAGTGGTTATTGGCAAACGTTTGTATATGTGATCATGTATAAAGTATTTATACTCCTTAATTCACACTGTTATAGAGCAAAATCATCTAAATATTGCCACATGACAAGATTAGTACAGGAATACTAGAATATGTTTTGCATGATACACAAGCACCAGTTAAGACTAACTTGTTCAGACACAGTTAACCTAATGCCAAATAAATACTGGTTAAATACATGTATGGCACAGAATATAATTTGACTATCAAGACTTTTAGCATAATGAAAAAGTCTATATATATGTGTATATGAATTATGTGGGCATTCTTGATACTTCAAGTTCTAGTTTGAAAAAAAACATAACTAATTTAATTTTACACAAAAATATTTATGCAGATTTTCAGAATTTCATATCAGGAAATACCTTTTTATGTCTGTTAAATATTCAAACAATTTGCTACAGTGTTAATTTGCATGGTCCAAGCCTGCTGTAGTTGCAATGCAGAGAGTGCATGAAGAAGTACAGGGCTGGGAAACCTGCGAAGGCACCAAGCCTCAGAAGGGTGCACGGAGACCTGGCATCCTTGAACTAATGAGATCGCTGATTCTAGGACACAAAACGCCAACGGAATTGTATATGCTTGTACAGATTGATCCTGTGTGTTCCTCTGAACAAACCAGAGAAAATGATGATATCATCAATACTGAAATTCAACTTCCAACTTCTCTAATAAAAAATGAAAACACATTTAACGCTCGTCAGAGTATTTGCTCCCATGATGCTTGCTCGTAAGCTTTTTGTCTTCCATAAATGATCACTTCATTTTTTTCAAAAGGGGCTTCTTTCATGCTCCTAACATGTTGTGCAATCAAAATGACACAAAATTCTACAAATACACACTCTACTTGATTTCCAAATGTAATGGACTTTTTTTTTCTTTTTCTCATATTTATGATTTTAACTGCCTTCTTTTACAGAAGAGAAATTTTATATTTTTCGGTTTCTAGTTTCCTTATCTATAAATCAAGGGACTCAAATTACATATCTTTCAGCACTAATACCCCATGAAAAGTTGTGGTTAATAGAATGTTACCACATTTGGATTGTCAGTTTTCAAGGATTCTGCATGGCTTCTCTTTAATTCTAATGGTCTCTTCCAAGAGCACAACTAAGTTCATCCTTCTGTAACCCAGCACCAAATTCATCAATCCCCTCTCTTGTCTCTAATTTTATTAATTTATTTATTTAGGTACTGGAAATTGAACCCAGGGGTACCTTACCATAGAGGTATCTCTACCCCTTTTCTATATATTTTTTTTAATTTTGAGACAAGGCCTCGCTAAATTGATGAGGCTGGCTCAAACTTGCAGTCCTCTTGCCTCAGCCTCCCAAGTCACAGGGATTACAGGTGTGCCCCACCATGTCCAACAGGTTTCAGCTTTTGAGAGGTACTGCTAGTTTGCCCACTGTTTTAATAATTTCTTCTGTTTTTTTTCTATCCTATGCCACCATAAATTTTTATTTTTCTGTTATATCTTAAACCAGTTTTCTTTTATCTATCATAATATACAAAATATACTTATATAAATGTGATATACTTATATATCATAAAATCTAAGACTACTTTCATTATTTGAGACATCTTACTCCTTCAAAGGACTCATTGTAGTAGGATTAAAATATACACAGCTCAAATCTATAATAAAAGATGTGGTTTACTTGCCATTATAAATTCACATGGCACCCAAATCCTCCATTCTTACTCATTGTGAAAAAAAAAAAATCTTGCCAATTAAAGTAACACAGTCTTTTCATCTTAAAACACACACATACACACACACACACACACACACACACCTTTATTTCAGGGATATGTTTAATTGCTTTGTATCAAATCTCCTTTTTAGATATTCCTCCACATTTAAGAGGTCTAACTCTTGTCATATGGCATCTGGCTATAAAGGGAAGTTCAAGTGTCCTCCTGGCGTTTGGGAGGGGTATTTGGTCTCCCCATTATTGGACCAGTCCTAGTTGCCCTCAAATATAGCCCTGTAAAATGGGCCTTTTAAAGCAGTTAAAGATCAAGGTTCTTTCTAAGCTGAGTCCTCATTATGGGCTCAATTTATTCTAGCATTCTTCTGGAAATGCAAAACTCCTGGATCTTATTAGGCTGTGGGGAACTAGAGGCGCTAGATCAGATCCATTATCCATCAAGACACCTCCTTTGATCATTTGTCAGTTACTAGTGCCACGTTGTTACAATACCATGCTGACTTAAAAATCCAGGAGTATCAAGGCTTTCTAGAAATTTACCTGAAGAAGAAAGTCTGCTTATATTAGACCCAAAGCTTTCTGGGAATATATTTTGTCTTGCTTCTCCCATACCCAGGACTTTTGTTCCCATTTGGAAGCCAAGGTGCTTGATTCCCAATTCCTCCCTTTGTTCTTCATTTCAGCACAAAAGATATTCATTCCTTATTAATTTAAATGCCTATACAGTATTCTACTCTCCTTCTCAATCTTCTCTAGGTAGATTGTTCTCCTTTTGGATGAACAAAAGGCTTCATGGAAAAGAAGCCAGCTTGCCAAGTTAGGGAAACACAGAAGGAAGTATACATTATAATATCTAAGGCACCACTGATTATAACATGTGCCATTATTTTATATGCCTTTGCAACGAAAACATATTGTCATTTAAACTATTGACACACCAATCATTTTAAGACATATTTCATTTCATAAATGATAAAACATCTGCATCTGAGAATCTATGAAATATGTAGTATTTCAAAAATATATAACCACTTCAAACCCCTAACTTTATGGGGAGGAGGCTACTATTTTCCCATCTATTATTGTTTCTTTATAATTGTACATAATGGTGGGACTCGATACATATTCCTACATAAATACAACATAATAATATAATTTTGCCATATTGTTCCCCAATATTTCCCTTTTTTCCCCTTCTTCCTTTAAGAGGGAAAAATTTTTAAAGAAAATGTGCAACAGAGTCTTTTTACCATAAGACTTTAAGGAACAGTTCTGCAACTGGACTTGAGATTTAGCAATGAGCTTCCCACAAATCAATTCAAAAAGGTAATCTGTCTTTCATCATGGATAGAAATCTTTCTATACATTTTCTCTTAGCTGTTTCCAACAAGCTCTCCATTTATAGTATCTGCACATAATTTTTAAATCTATAAGATTAGCCTTGATCATCTTCTCTAAGCTTTGTTTCTTCCTCTCAGATTGTCAAGAGTTAAATAAACAGCCCATGTGCACATTGTACAAATTAATAGAAAAAAATACAGATCCTCTCCCCATCTGTCCTCTTCAATTATTTTAATATTCCATAGCCAGTGCTAAACCTTGGGGCACTCTTGTTCTGCTCCATCTCATTTGCTCCCATACCCAATCTGTTGGTAAAGTCTATGAATTCTACCCTTCCTGTCTTGGAAACTTCCCTTTCTTCTCCCTTACAACTTTTCTCATTCCTTAACATTTAGAATTTTAAGCTTCCTATTCAATTTCTTTTTCCTTCAAATCCCTTCTACACACAGATTAATCTCCCCAAATGACAACTCTAATCTTATTACTGTTCTGATGGTAAATATGGAATTCCTATCCACTCCCTGAAGAATAATGTTAGAATTACTGAAAACAGTATTCAGTTTCTAGCCCCAACCTGCCATTCACAAAGCTAATCTGAATTTATCTTATTCTCTGTTCATAAACACATAGCACACATTTTTTTCTAGCTACATTCTATAATAATATTCCATCAATCCTTTAAAAGTAACTTCCAGGGCAGGATATAGCTCAGGGGTTAGAGCACTTGCCTAGCATGTGCAAGGCCCTGGGTTCTATCCCTAGCTCTGAAAATAATAAATAAATAAGCAAGCCACCTCCACAAAGCCATAAATGTCTCTTATTCTCCCAAGCAAGAAATAACCTATTATTATATTATTATTATAAATAACCTATGATGCATCTATTTATACTTTTCAAAGTATAGTATTTGAGTATGAGATCTTTTTCAGCATTCTAGATAAATTCTCTCTTCGGGCTTTTTCCATTTGTTTTTCAAAGAACAACCAGTTGATAACCATCAAAGGACTGCTTAAATTATTTTCTGTGAGGTAAAATTTAGAATTTGTGATGGTGTAGCCTCTTAGGCAGGAAGTAGTTTGGAAAACCTGAATGAAAGTCTAAAATAAGCTTCTTGTAATGTGTCTTCTCAATTCCAAGAAAACAATTTTTCTTCACTCCATTATTATCCTTTTAAAATAGTCTTAACTATCACTAAGGACACTGGGCACAAACAGCTGAAAATCATCAACATTAAGCGTGATCCTTAACAACAGAGAGGGAACACCCACCGTGTTTAGGATGTCTTAGGGATGCCTCATTTCAAACACTAAATAACTCCTCATTCTTCATCACTCTGGTAGTCTCTCGTAGGTCTACACTTTTTTAACCTTTCCTTGATGCTTGATGTTTAACAAAATCCCAAGCACACAGCTTAATAATTGCATCTTTAATGTCATAATAAAGCTGAGATGATACCTCTAGGATGAATATTTATGAACCATCTTCTTTAATAATATTTCATGTAAAGCTTTCTGCTCCATAGGTTAGAATAATGAAAAAATAACAGAAGAGGGAGCAAGGAAATGGTTTAAAATACCATCATTGCTTTTACATTAAAATAATAAATAGGTACTTATCTCAATAAATGATACAAGCTCTTCCACTCTTCTCCTCTCTGGAAGTGACTTTCTTGGAAATGCAGAGTGAGGGACAGTCCCTGATTTGATTCATCCTGGAATATTTTGAATCTCTAGCATAACATGATAAAAATTTGGAAAAAAATTTTCAAAGCAGGCAAATTTAAAACTAGATACATAATTATTTACATTATGACCCAAAGCTTTGAGTAAATTAGAATATACCAAAAACAAAAGGGACAATTTGACTATCAGTCTTATCTGAACTTTGATATCACATAATGTGAATGAAGAAATATTATACCAAATATTATATCAGAATGCTCACTGATAACCCTTTTCAACAATGTGTTTTAGTGATCTCAAGATTCACACATAACTTTTTACACTTATATTTTGCTTTTCCTTAAGAAAAAAACTTGGTATTTTTATTAAGTTCTGGTGTTCTTAAGAGCATATTTATCTCTGGAAGCTGGAGCTCTTTACTACCTTAACTAGCAGTATATGAATGGATATATCAGACGTGTCTTCTGCATTGAATTTGCTTCATTTAGTCATTCATTAAATACTTATTAGGAGCTCACTATTGGCCTCTCTACTTCAACTTGCTTTTGACTGGTAATTCACTGTTTTAAAAAAATATCTGCAATTGTAGCATTACATCATGCCCATCATATAGATGGATTATATCAATGTCCCATGTTTTCTTGCCTTCCTGTTCCAAAATTTCTGATGTCGCCTTGCTGCACTGACTCTGAACTTGACCATATAATTTACTTTGGCCAATGGGAAAACAGCAAACTGGACACAGAGAAACATTTTTGTTTCTTCCCTTTGGATCTTTGCTGCCACAGCCATAAGAAAAGTGAAGACTGGCCTGCTGGCAGATACAGGAGATCTGTGGAGAGTTGAGTCATCTCATCCATCTTACCAGCAGTCAGCTGATGCATGAGCACAGAGCTGAGACCAGCCAATTCTTTCCTAGACTAGAAACCATTCAGCCAGTCTATAAAATCATGACATAATAGAAGTATGTTGATTTGTACCTCTGAGTTGCAGGATTTTTGTTTGTTATTCAGCAATAACTAACTAATAAAACTAAGCCCTGAGAATATGAAGATGATAAAATACCCTTCTCTCAGAGTCCCAAAGACTACACTTAAAAAACAGCCACTGAAATTACTGATATAAGTTGGACATGATTTTTGTCTCCCATTGAGTGTGGCTAGATTACAAAGCCTCATATTCAGTGCCTCTTGCATCTAATCATGCCCAGGTCTGTTTCCTTTCATAACCTTCTGAGAGTCTGTTGTCTTTTTCCTCTAATATGAACTGCTGATACTTCCAACTAACTTTGTCATTTGATAAACACCTCCAACTTCAATTTCTCAACCTCCCTCACCATTTGGGTTTTTTTTCCCATATTTTGTTTTTAAACCTTCTTTCTCCTTCCTTTGGGCTCCTGGGTCAATCAAATTACATGTAAACAGTTGTGGCTGATAATATTAATTAATTGGTTTGGGAAATTTTTCTTTTCTGTTGAGGACTGAATCCAGAACTTCATGCATGCTCAGCATGCACTCTCCCTTGTAGCTACATGCACAGCCTGTATTTATTTGAGTCATGGGTCCCAAACTAATATTGCCCCCAAAATGAAGGCATTCAGATAAATGGGAAATTACTGACTTTGTCCAATTGCATAAAGCACAGAACATAGGCTTTGTTTTAATTGCCTGGTGATGAAAATAGGTGGTGTTGAGAAGTTATACTGATTTTTAAACATTTTAAAATATAGAGCATATAATCTGATTCAAATGTATCAAGGTCAAGATCATTATACTGTCATGTGTAACTAATTAAAACAAATTTTAAAAATTTAAAAAATATAGCGGCATATATTAGGTAGTAGTAGGACAAACATTCAATAATGATACCAAATAATATATGCTGAAATAAAATTTAGCAAGTATATTTTTGAGGCTGGCAAATCTATTAAGCTAAATGTCTACTTGTTAAGTCCCAGAAATTCCACTTCAAAAAAGAAAGAAGTGCATGTGTTCATTTCATTCGTAACCATAAACTCAAAAGTGCACCAAAAGAGGAGTGGATCAATACAATAAAATATTACCTACAACAATGAGACATGCAAAAGTGGTTACCTTTTGATTCCAAGCATTGTAAAGACCAAGAACAGGAAATGATGGACTGAGGATTAGAGCTCAGTAGTAGACCTATTTTCTATCATGTGCCAGGCCCTGGGTTCAATCCCTAGCACTGCATAAAAGGAAAGGGAAGGAGAGGCAAAGCAGGGCAAGGCTAATCCTGGAGGAGGTCAAAATAGAGGTAACCTCCCACAGAAACTTCTGAGACAATGGAAATGGTCTATAGAAATAGCTCTCGCTGTGTGTACCAAGGACCCCTTGGTAGAAATTATGTTCCCAAGAGCCTAAGAGAGGATGTCTGAGATCCTCCTGTTTCCAAATCTATCTCCATGGGAGACCAGGTTTTCTTCATTTACTTCAATGAAAATAGTATAATAGCAGACTAAAAAAGATAAAGATATCAGAACTCAGATGACTTCTATGGGACATTAGAGAGACTTGCAAAGATGTAAAACCAAGCCCTCATCTTGACAATTTTTAGAAAAAAAAATATAAATAAATATATATATATATATATGTGTGTGTGTGTGTGTGTGTGAGTGAGTGTGTGTGTGTACTGGGGATTGAATTCAGGGGCACTTGACCACTGAGCCACATCCCCAGCCCTATTTTCTATTTGGTATATTATTTTAGACACAGGGTATCACAGAGTTGCTTAGTGCCTCACTTTTGTTGAGGCTAGCTTTGAACTTGCAATCCTCCTATCTCAGCCTCCCGAGCTGTAATATAGTATTTTTAAATAAAATATACTAGTTTAGTTATACACTAGTTACATGTTAACATGTGATGGGCTTACTATTGTTATTTTTAGTGCACTGATATAAATATTTGGAAACTTTTTCAATTTCTTTTTTAAACTTACTAATATTTATAGATATAATCCATATCAGCTAAAGTACCAACTTCCTTAAAAGTGAAAGAGTGTGAAGGTATCCTGAAACCAAAGATTTTGAGAACTGAATTGGGTGGAGGTTACACAGGTGTTTCCACAGGCAGACTCTGATCAAGGAATAAACTTGAGATTCATATTATTGATTGCATGTATATATCATGATTAAAACCATGTCTTAAAATACATAAGAAAATAGATATATGCTCATAATACAAGGTAAATTGGCAAAAATTATAATTTAGTATACAAAAATACATGTACACATTCAGAAGTCGGTAGGCATTATGCAAAAATAGCAGAGCTTTCCTCTGAAGCCTGTTGCTAAGTGGGAAACAGCTAGGAACCATAATTATATAGAAGAATTTGGGGAACAAAATTAAATCATCAGGCTTTGCTCCTCTGTAGAGAGCTACTCCACCCCTCTCTTAGAAGGAAAGAACGAGAAAGCCTGTGGTAAGGGGGGTAGTCAGAGGGTTTGATGCAGAATATATTCTATTTTTTCCTCCTTTCCAACCTTTTCCATGCCGACTCTTCAAGCTAGCAACAGAAAGTGATTAGAACCAATAAAGAGAAACTAAGAGACTCTGACAAGGGATAGGAAATATCACACCCAGGGAAAAGAGCAGAAAGATCCATTTAGAAAAGATGGCAGCTGTCAGACTAAAAGAGAAACTGGAAGGTAAATTAATTGGATGTAAACAGTCCCAGGAGGATTCTGCAGTAACATGAAGTAACAGTGAAAAGTGGAAATGGGTAAAACTACAATCGGCTCAGGTAGATGGAACTTTGCATTTGGGGAGACCCGGGTGACGAGGAGCCCTCTGACTTGTTATCACACTTACCAGGGTAAAAATCCTAAGCTGTTTGTTAGCTTCGGACGTTAAGTTCACTGAATTTGAACCTTCTATCACTATAATGGGCATGATGCCTCATAGGGCTGCTGTGAGATTTGAAATGGGCTTTTGAATACAAAGACCATACCGTTCCAGGCATATCCTAAGTGTTTGATGAGTGGTATTTTAAAGATCACTCATGACTGCACTTAATAGCTTTGTGACTAAGAATTGCTCTCCACAGTAATACATTTTCTATAGAAACCCTTTTAGGAATTTTAATATATCACTTCATTATTCTGGCATGGTCTATGAAGATGATTTAAAATTTTTGAAAGATGCATTAGGTTGATAGGTTATTAATGATTAGTCAAAAATGTTCATTTCAATAAGATGTTTAATGTTCATTCGATATCATTGGAGAAATGAACTGCACTTTTCTCAAAACATCGAGCTTTAAAAGAAGACATCATATTTTATTTACCCATTGATCAAACATTTGACTTGTATCCCAGTGAATAATGCTGCCATGACATTCATGTACAAGTTTTTGGGTGGACATGTATTTTTGTTTCTCTTGGGTATATAGGAACAGTTACGCTGGGTCATATGGTAACTCTGTGAAATTCTTTGAGGAATTGAAAGACTGTTCCCCAAAGTAGCTTCATCATTTTGCATTCCCACCAACAGTGAATGAGAATTCTAATTTCTCTGTATCTGTCTTTTGTTATTATAGCAGGCAGAGAGAGAGAGAGAGAGAGAGAGAGAGTTGTGTGTGGGTGTCTCATTGTGGGTTTTGACTTGCATCCCCCTGATGATTACTGATATTAAATCATCTTTTCTTGTGCTTATTGGCAATTAGTATACCTTTGGGGGAAAGTTTTGCCTCTTTACCACTGAGCTACATTCCCAGCCCTTTTTATTTATTTTTTTATTTTATTTTTATTTTTTTGAGACAGGGTCTAAGAAGGTTGCTGAGGCTGGACTCAAACTTGTGCTCCTCCTGCCTCATCCTCCTGAGTTCCTGGATTACAGGCATGTCTTTTTATTATTGAGTCATAGGAGATCTTATACATATTAGATAGTAGTCCTTTCTCAGACACATGCTTTGCAAGCGTTTTTCCCATTCTATGGGTTGTCTTTTCACTTTCTTGATGATGTACATTGAAGATCAAGTTTTAATTTTGTTGCGGTCCAATAAGTATGACTGTTTTCCTTTTGTCCTTGTGCTTTTGGTATTATATCTAAGAAGCCATTGCTTAACCCAAGGTCACTAAAATTTGTACTTGTTTTTTTCTAAGTTAAAATTTGAACTCCTACATTTAGATCTTTGATTAATTTTGAGTTTTTTGCATGTAATATTAAGATTCAATTCCATTCTTTTGTATACGAATAGTTGTCCCACCACCAATGTTGAAAAGACTATTTCCCCCATTGAATTGTCTTGGGACTTTTATCAAATATCAATAGATTGTAAATGTGGAGGTAAACTCACTTTCAAACTCCCAAAGTGCTCACTGGACATTGCTCAATATTATAGGTAATTTTCACCTAGCTAAATCTCTCTCCCTCCCTCTCTCTTTCTGTGTGTGTGTGTGTGTGTGTGTCTCTGTCTGTCTCTGTATCTCTCTCTTTCTGTGTGTGTGTGTGTGTGTATAAATAAGTAGGACTCATTCAAGGAAGAATAAAAGAGAAACAACTTCTGCAGAGTGAAAGGGGACCCCATAGGGGTTCCCCCATTGTCCCTTCTACATGCTCATCCATTCTCAGTAGCGTTTGACACAGTCAACCATTGCCTCATTTTTTAAATACTCTCCTTTCTTTGTCTTTCTGAAGGCACACTATTGAAGGCATATTCCAGCCCCACCTCTCCAAGGACACTCCTCTTTTTCCTTTCATGGGAGAAGGTAGATCTCAGACCTCTCCCCTCCAGGAAGTTCTCATTCCACACACTTTTCCTAATTCCACCCTTCTCAGAACCGGAGGCAGAACTTATGACCCAGATCACATCTATTAGCAATCAGTTCTCCAAGTATCTTTTAATCTTAACCTTTGCAAGTTTCATCACCCCATTTAGATGGTAAATTCTTACTGTATTTGTCTTCTAGTGCTGCATGACAAATGACCACAGATTTATCACAAACTCATTCATTATCTCACAGTTCTGTAGGTCAGAATTTTAGGCACAGCATGGCTGGATTCTCTGCTTGGGATCTATAAGACTGAAATGATGCTGTCTATAGGGCAGGAGTACAGCTTTGTTCCTAGAAGCTGGCCACATGGTCTTCTATCATAACTCATTCAAACAGCTCTTCTTCACATCAGAGCTGTTTGATTTTTCAAGGTCAGCAGCAGAATTGTTTTACTACTTCTTTCACGAAATGTCCAGTTTATTTTAAGTATTTACCTGATTAGGTTTGGCCTGTCCAAGATAACCTTCTTTTTGTTTAACTCAAAAATTCCCTTAGCTCCATTACATAATATTACCTAATCATGGAAATAAAATCCATCATTTTCACAGCCTTGCTTACACCCAATGGAAGGGAATTATACAAGAGCACATGTAAAAGGGACAGGAATACTGGAGCCATTTTAAATTTTTGCTCACACATATGCACACATGATGCTGCCATGGCTTCCAAATGTTAAAGTTAAGTCCAACTTGTTTACAGTTTTTATCAAACTTTTTCATTTAATCTCCATATAACAGACAAGTCAAGAACATTATCACCATTATACAGATGTTGAATCCAAGGTCAAACAACAACATGGCAAGAGATAAAAGATAAATATCCCATTAATTCTGTAGTCTCCAAATCTATTTTCTGTACAAAACCACCACACTGTGACAGAGATCATCATATCTTATACCTAAAAGCCATGATCACAATGCCTGACATTTTGCAATTACAATTAATACAGAGCATTGCTAAAGACACAATGTCATTTAATTGTCATGGCAACCTATTAGTGTGGGTTTTATCATTTCTTCTTCAAATAAGGGAATGATTGAGTGAGTCCCACAGCACAGCACTTAGCACAGTGAAGAACAAATAATAAGCTCACTGCTTTTGGTGCTATCATGAATTAATTTTATGTATACTACCACATCAGGAAATGCAAAGGGATATTATCCATGCCCTTGGAGGATTTATTTGTTGATAGTACATCAGAACTTGATAAATCCCATGTGTTCCCAACATTAATTAGGTTTGGTTTAAATAATACCAATCAAAAAGGAGCATAGCAGGATAATAAAATCTAAACAGGACTTTGCTTTTGAAATAAGCTATGGCCCATTGGCCAAATCCAGTCTGTCACCTACTTATGTATGGTCTATGAACTAAGACTGTTTTTTGTATTTCTACTTGGTTGGGAAAAATTAAATATATTTTGTGGCTCATGAAAAATTAGATGGAATTCATATTTCAGAGTCCATAAATAAACTTTTGTTGAAATGCAGCCACACTCATCCACTTATGTGTGACCTCTGGTTGCTGTCGTAACAGCAGGGTTAAATAGTTACGACAGAAACTCTAAGATCTGTAAAGTCTAAAATATTTACTATCTTGTCCTATATGAAGAAAGCCTGCCAACTCTTGGTCTAGCCCACATAAAGAGGAGGAATAAAAAAATAAATGGATGGAGGTTAAGTAGTACAGTGGCGAGATCCCAGGTCTCTAGCTTTTGGAGAAACGAAGCAAAAAAAAGGGTCCTTGAAGCCCTAAAGGCCATAGGCTTTCTGAAATCCAGGGCCCACACAGTGGCCGAATCTCAAATAGGAAGGCATTCTGACTCCTTGTAAGGGTTGTTTCCTTCTTTTACAAGCCTTTAAAGAAGGAAGGAAGCTCCCAAGAGAGAAGGCTGCCTTGGACTTGAAGTTCATGTACATCTTGACTTGGACTAATGGGCAGAACTGAGATGTGTATGTCTCCCTCACTCCCCAGTGTTTCACAAGCCCTAGTGCTATTGTATAGTTCTGAAGAAGAAGACAATTGGACAATGCTGGGAAATGATCCCAGGTAACATGGTGAGGAGCTGGAGGTTGGAATGAAAAAATGAAGGTATAATTATGGAGCATGTTTGTTATTGCTGAGGGCTACATCCCAATAGGGTCTCTGTGAGGGATAGTGTATCACACACCTCAGAATTGTCCTACCAGTGTTGAAAGCACAAGGTAGTTATCCCCCAACTCCCTCTGAACATTTGATGAGGCTTATTCTTTTTTTTTTTAAATTTTTTATTGTTGGCTGTTCAAAACATTACATAGTTCTTGATATATCATATTTCACACTTTGATTCAAGTGGGTTATGAGCTCCCATTTTTACCCCATATTTGATGAGGCTTATTCTTGAGGGTAGTAAATCCTACCACTTCTAACCTACTCCTGGTGGGCCAAGCAAGCTCCTGGGGCCAGAAAAAGCCCTCAGGAAGAGAGTGCAAGTGCTTGGGACGGGGAAACCACAGGCATGACCAGGATAGTACACTAAAGCTACATGTGTCTGAGGCAGCGAGAAGGTCTGCTGCATGGGCTTCCCTTTAACTTTGGAAAGTTAGTGGCATTGGGAGAAGACATTCAGATTAGACTTATTTTGCTTTAAAAAATAAATAAATGATACTTCTCGTTTCCAGAATGTGTCAAATGTCTAGGTACATGTCCTAGATGGCAGGCTCCTCCATCTCAGGCAAAAAGATAAATCTTAAAGTTTTCATAATGAATAATTCAAGCAGGGGAAAAAATAGCACTATTCATTAATAACATTCTCTTTCACTGCCCATCCTCTGATAGGGAGATTATTGGCAAGAAATGTACACCACAACAGCAACAAAAGTCCTGAATAAGCAACAAAAAGTTACTCTTGAGTGATCAAAATTGATGGCCAAAATCAGCCAGAGCTAATTAGCCCTGGAGCCTTATTTCCCATTGTAAAGATTTTACCAAATAGGACAGAAAATATGAAAGATGCACAGATGCTATCATATATGCCATATTTTACTAAGAACAAAACCTCTAGTGACTGAGTTATGGGTTCTGGTTAATTTTGTTTTATGATTTAAAAAAAAAAAACTGATGACAGTATTTCCTGTTGAAATGGAATCCGGCCAGCCTTCCAGATTTCAAAGGGTTTATAATGGAAGAAACAACACATAAGTGGGTCATGAACAATCTTGTCCATTAGTCATCCAAGTCCACTAGATACTCATGCTAGGTGCCAAGAAATCTATGAGACTCTGTCTCAAAAGCAATGTGCTTTTCTAAATTTACTTCTCAATGTGAAAATCTAATATTTAGGTTCACTAATATTTTGTATTTTTTAATGAGAAAGGGGGCTCTGTTCAAAAGAGCAAAGCAAAACAGCACAACCCTACCTTGAGGTATTAAGAAGCATCTCGAGTAAATAGACTCACCAATTTATACACTCATCAGTATCCTACTTATTGATCTTCAAATACTCACAGCTACCATTAACTATCTAAAAAGTATTTCAAACTTAACTTGCTGAAAATAGAATTCCTGGGGTTTTGCCCATGATTTTATATTTTAGATATGAATGGTATTACCATCTTCCCAACCTCAGGTTAAAATTCTAAGAATAATCTCTGATTACTTGCTTTCTTTTACCTCCTTAGTGTAATAAGTAAGTAACCACTATTGGCTTTTCCTCTAAAATAGTTTCTGGATTAGAACCTCTTTGTAACATTCCTGTGATAACTGCTGACTGTAGCCACTGTTTTCTCCCACTTTGACTATTATAATAGTCTCTTGGTTGCTTTTTTATCCACTCTTGAGCCCCTATAACACTTTCTTACACACCAAATGATGTTACTTGTCTACTTAAAACCCTGTAATGCTCTGCATTAAAAATAAAAGCTAGAGAGCCTACAGCAAATCTTTACCAAAAGCACATCAGATAGAGCATTAATCTCTAGGATATATAAAGCACTCAAAAACTTTAACACCAAAAAAACAAATAACCCAATCTATAAATGGGCCAAGGAACTGAACAGACACTTATTAGAAGAGGATATACATTCAATCAGCAAACATGAAAAAAATGTTCAACTTCTCTAGCAATTCAAGAAATGCAAATCAAAACTACTCTAAGATTTCATCTCACTCCAGTCAGAATGGCAGCTATCAAGAATACAAACAACAATAAATGTTGGTGAGGATGTGGCGGGGGGGAGGCACACTCATACATTGCTGGTGGGACTGCAAATTGGTGCAGCCAATCTAGAAAGCAGTATGAAGATTCCTTGGAAAACTTGGAATGGAACCACCACTTGACCCAATTATCCTACTCCTCAGTTTTTACTCAAAGAACTTAAAATAGCATACTATAGGGACACAGCCACATCAATGTTTATAGCAGCTCAATTCACAATAGCTAAATTATGGAACCATCCTAGATGCCCTTTAGTAGATGAATGGATAGGAACACTTTGGTATGTATACACAATGGAACATTACCCAGCATTAAAAGAGAATAAAATCATGGCATTTTCAGGTAAATGGATGGAGTTGGAGAATATAATGCTAAGTGAAGCAAGCCAATCCCAAAAAAACAAAGCTGAATGTTTTCTTTGATAAAGGATGCTGACTCATAACTGCGATTGGGGAGATGGAGAGCATGGGAGGCATGGAGGAACTTTAGATAGGGCAAAAGGGAGGGAGGGGAAGGGAGAGGGCAAGGGGGTAGGAATGATGGTGGAATGAGTTAGACATCACTACCCTAAGTACATGTATAAGACATGAATTGTGTGAAAATACTCTGCGTACAATCAGTGTCTTGAAAAATTGTGATCTATATGAGTAATATGAAATGAATTGCATTCTGCCATCATGTATAACAAATTAGAATAAATAAAAATAAAAGCTAGACTTTTTTCCTGAGCTTTTTACATGATCTGGCTCTTAATATTTCAGTTATCTATTGTTACCAACTATCTCAAAACCTAGGGTTGGAAACAGTGACATTTATGGTTTCTATGCTCTGGGTTGACTGGACTCAGCTGGCCAGCTCTTCTGCTCCATTTGATGTGGGTTGGAGTCACTTGTATGACTGCATTTGGTGGTAGAATTGCATCTGCTTGGGTACCCAGCTGGGGCTAGAATGTCTAACATGGCTTTACTACATGTTTGGTGCCTCAGACAAGATGACTGCCTGTGTCACTCCTTCTCCACATAGCCTCTTAATATTTAATGGTCAAGTTCAAGCTTCTTTGATTAGAAGCTGAATCTCAAGAAGACAGTAAAGGAAGCTGCTAAGAGCCTTAAAGCCAAGGCCAAACACAAAGCATCATATCCACTATATTGTGTGGGTCTATTCTGCTGGGCAAAGCAAGTCACAAGATAAACCCAGTCTCAAGAGGAGAGAAAACAGATCTGTCTCTTGATAGAAGAGGAATATTAAAGTACAGGAAAGGGAGGAATTTGGACCAACCATCTTTATAATAACTTTCTATAACCTACCTATTCCTCCAATCTACTCTGATATCACTCTGCCCTTAAATCACCCTTCCTGTGCCACACTGGACATCTTTGCCATTCTAGAAAATGCTGAGATAGAGACTGCTAGCATTTCCCCCCAATATCCTGCTCATCTTCTTCCAGAACAGACCTTCTGAATTTCAGGTAGGCTCATGAATTCCCAGAATAAATTTCCCAGGCTTCCTTGAAACCAGGTTTGGCCTTGTAATGAAATTCTGAGCAATGGCATCTCAAGAGAAGGGTTCAGTGGAAACATCAGTAAACCTTCCTTAAAAGTCCCAAGTTGTCTCTCCACTGACCCGTTTCTTATATGCCGTGTGTTCCTGTGTGCTACTTGAACCACAGGGGTAATGGAGGGTGAACGCTTTGCCACGATGAGGAAGCCTGAGTCTCTGAAAACATGGGGCTACCTATTTTCCCTGGAACAATGATCCCTGAGTGTTTATTTGAGAGAAGTATTCTGCCAGTTTGTTTAAGCCAGTTATTTTGATATTTTCATCTTTCACAGACAAATTAAATCTTTACTGATTAACATTTTCAGCCCTGGGAAAAGGAAAAGCAAAAGACTTGAGACAGGAGGACACACAGAATGTGGACAGAAAGGGATTCGAGGGATTTTAGAGCAGGCAGCTGTGAACACATTGGTTAGAGTCTTATAAGCTTGGCTTTCCCATCTGAATGAAATGGGAAACCATTGCAAAGTGTTGAGGAGAGAGTGACAAGGTCTTACATGCACTGTGGAATTAGTCTTGGTTCTGGGAGGATAGGCTTGAGGGGAAGGGCAAAGGCAGGAGTAGGAAGGTGTTTTTGTTGTTGTTTGTTTGTTTGTTTTTAATCTAGATAATGGAAACATAGAACAGAGAGAGCAATAGAGATGGTAAGAGGTGGTTAGGCCATGGATCTAGTTTGAAAGGAGAGATGGACTGGATGTGGGATGAAGGAATTGGAGAAGTCAGTGATGATCTAGAAGCTTTGGGTCTGAGCAACTGGAGTTTCCACTGATTGGAGCAAAAAAGATTGAGAAGGAGCAGAAGTATCATTGGGTGGGTATAAATAGGAAAGGGAATTATGAGAGTCATATTGGGGATACAGTATAAATTCTTCACAGAAATAGAACCAATAGAATGTGTATGTGTGTGTGTGAGTGTGTGTGTGTGTGTGTGTGTGAGAGAGAGAGAGAGAGAGAGAAATTTATCTTAAAGATTTGGCTCATGCAATTATGGAGGCTGGAAAACCCCAATTTTGCAAGCCAGGAGGCTAGAGACTAAAGAAAAAGCTGGTTTTGCATCTTGAGCTGGAAAACAGGGTAGAGATAGAATCCCTTCTTCCTCAGGAGAGCAGTCTTTCCTGTTGAGGGTTTCCAATTATTAGATAGGCCCACTCATATAAGAAAGGGCAATTGCTTTATACAAAGTCTGCTGTTAGTCATACCAAGAAATACCTTCAAGGCAACATCTAATCTGATATTTGACCAAATTTCTGAGAACCAAAGTCTACCCAAGTTGATGAAAAAATTAACCATCATGGATATGTTAAGTTCTAAATGTTCTAGTGGAGAAATTGGGTAGGCAGTTGGATATACTTGAAGCAAACATTTGGGGTCATGAACATATAGAGCTCATTTAAAGAACAAGACTGAATGAGATAACCAAATGAGTGAATGGAGGAGGCAGAGTCACTCTCGTCCCCCCAATTTTCTGGGTCTCAACTGTTGTGTGACCTGACCTATTACATATTTTCTCTTATTGAGCTTATTAGACTTGAGCCTTAATCCAGGTCTGGAGCATTCTAGACATTGATAAATTTGTTTTGGTTCTTACTGAAACACTGAAATATAAAATATGATCCTAAACATGTGAAAACTAAACCCAGGCTTGGGATATAGATCAGTGATAGAGTGTGTGCTTAGCAGGCTAAAGGCCCTGGATTCAGTTCCCAGCAAAAGAGAGAGAGAACGAGAAAGAAATTGAACCCCAACTCTGAACCAAATTCCTTAAACCCCCATATAAATTCTATAACCTAACCCCTCATTATGGACACACCTGGGTATAGCATCGCTTACCTTGCTTTCTATTACAAACAAGGTGCAGCCTTCTCTGTATATAAGTTCCCCTAATAATTTATTAAAAATAATATCTCTGGAATTTAGTGCATCTTTCTTTGGAATCTCTACCTGCCTCATCTCAGAACATTTTGTGACAATCCCTTGTGGGAACTCTCTTGTATTGATTTCAGAGCAACTCTAGCTGCACATTCTGCCTGGATGGAACAATAGAAAGAGAAGTGAGTGATATGAGGATTGGACACACATAACTGTAAGAGTTATGCAGGTGAGGAAGAACCACCCAGCACAACTGGGAAGAAGCCAGAGATCCATGAGAAACACCAGAGTTCGATGTTCCATGATGAAGAAATTATCAACTCAGCCAAAAATTCTACCCATAGGTCAAGAAAGACCTGAGAATTTATCATTGAATTTGGCAACTTGGAAACCATGAATCAATTCAGGTTCGACTAGAGAAACAGAACCAGTAAGAGATGCTTATTAAGAAATTTACTGCAAGAAATTAGTTTATGCAGTTATGAGGGATAGGTAGGTAAGTCCAAATTCCATATGACAGGACATCACAAATGGACTAGAGCTCATGGGCACAGGCTGCAACTTTTGTCCACAGGCAATTTTTTTTTTCTTCCTCAGACTATCCTCAGCTCTGCTCTTAAGATCTTCAAGTGATTAGATGAGACACAAGAGATAATTTAAAATATCTTCCCCTGAACATCATGTTGAGCAACGTAAGATCAGGAAAGAATATAGAGATAGTAAGTATAGGTGATTATTGCAAAGAGCCTATCTCTTTGCATAGCAGAGAAATGGAGCAATGATTGGAAGGACTTGGTCCATAGGATTAAGTGGCTGAGGTAGGATGTAAGATCTGTCCTTGAGGAACTGGTGACCATGGTGTTAGAAGATCATCTCTATGGATACTGAAACCATCAACAGGAAAAGGAGATGAGTCAGTAGCTAACATATTCAGGAGAATGAGGCATGTCCCACTGTTGAAAGATGAGTAACACAACATGGTTATACAAGAAAGAGTAGTGGAGTTGCAGCCTAATAACATCAAATTGAAAGCTGAGGCTTTAGAAAGAAGGAAGAGGAGAATAGTATTAGAAAAAGTAACAAAGAGAATGCACACCCACCTTCAGCCTGAGCAGGAGGATTTTTAGAGTAAGTGATGGAGTCATGGTATATTAGTCAGCTTTATGTCACTGGGACAAAAAGATCTCAAAAGAACAACCTAGAAGAGAAAAAGTTTATTTTGGCTCATAGTTTCAGTCCATACTGATTCCATAACCTTGGATCTGAGGTAAAGCAGAACATTATGACAGGGGGTATGGCAAAGGAAAACTGCTGAGGATATGACAACCAGGAAACAGAGAGAGGTCTGTTCATCAGGGACAAAATATAAACCTCAAAGTCACACCCCATTGACCTACTTCCTCCAGCCACACCCTATCTGTAAACAGTTATTGCCCAGCTAAGCCATATCATAATAAAATCATGTCACCTCTGAACAATCTTACATTGTATCATGCATGAGCTTTGGAGGGATGTTGTAGATTGATTATGAGGTGTCCCCAAAAAACTCACATGTGAGACAATGTAGGATTGTTCAGAGGTGCAGTGATTAAAATGAGAGAGTTGTAACCTAATCAGTAGATTAATTCACTGATACAGAATAAATGAATGGTAACTAAAACCATGTAGGGTGTGGCTAGAGGAGATTGTCACTGAGGAGATGCTTTTGGTGAATGAATTTCTGTTCTTTCTCTGCTTCCTGATTGTCATGTCATGTGCTGCTTTCCTCCTCCACATCCTCCCACCCAGTTGTTCTGCCTCACCTCAGACTCAGAGCAATGAAGTCAGCTATCTATGGACTGAGACCTCTGAAACCATGAGTGCCAAATAAACGTTTCCTCCTCTAAAATTGCTCTTGTCAATCTTTTGTTCACAATAGGGGGAAAAACAAAAAGCTGACTAAAACAGGAGACGCTGCCTATCTAAAACATAATACAAAAATAATTTTGTATATTTAGAACATAATACAAGTAATAATTAAAAGTAAATATAAAAAAAAACATGGGGATATTGAGAGAGCTGTGCAGCAAGCAATGACCTCACAGGGAATCCAACTCTGAATTGGAACCACTAGGTTAGTGAAATTTTCAGAGAAGATATTAAACACTTAGGAAATTCTGCTTATTTCTGATCATGAGGTTCAGAAGGGAAACATGTGGGAGATGATATCACAAATTCCCAGAGTTTTATAAAGAGGAGCTAAGAGCCTGGGTTCCTTGTGGTCCTAACATAGATAGGGATAAAGGAATCTGAGAATAAGCAGCATAGTTTCCAGGTCTGGTGGGGAGGCTGAGTGTTGAGGAGTGGTAGGTAAGGACAGGGAGAGTCTTGCTAGTGGCACAGTGGCTTCTGGACTGTATCTTCACTTTTATCGATGGGGACCTAAATCCAAAATTAGGAGAGCTGCATCCCAGCACTTGTCCCTCTAGGCCTCAGTTTTTCTTATAACAATAATTGAAATGGAGAAATTCTTCTCTACAGCTCCTTCCACCTATACCACCCTGTAATTTTAAATTAGGTTTTAAATAGTCCTGCAACTTTTTTGATTCTAAGAACATTCACTTTTTGCATCTTCATGGCCTTAGTCAAAGCACTTATTAATCTTTCTTGGCCTCTTCCCATCAAAAAGACTAAAAGTAATAAGTACACTGCAAATTGTTTATTCCCTATTCCTCTAAAGAGTAAGGGGGCAACCTTCAACACATGAAAAGGTGCTTACATTTCTCTGAAAATAGAAAGCTATAGAAAACTTCTATATTAGTTGAGGGATAAAATAGAAAAAAATCATATTATTATATTGTTTGCATGTATGAAAATCTAACTATGAATTTCATTACAATATCTAATTATTACAATATCTAGTTATAATGTATCAATAATTTTTAAAAAAATAACCTCTACATCTATCCCACTGTACATTAAGGAAATTAAAAGTCCCTGGCTACCATCTTCCCTCAATCGTCTCTGTGCTTCATCAGAGCTATGCACAAAGGCTGTCCATGTAATAGAGTATGACTTAAAATAACTGAGCCCCTCTCTAGTTATACAGCCTCCTCTCCATAAACCAGCCATTCTTAAACTGTCGTCCCTGGACCTGTAGCATCAGATCACCTGGGAGCCCAAGAGGAATATACATTCTCTTATAGCATCACCTAGGACTTACTAGAAATACATGGTATCTTGAAGTTTCACAGAGGAGCCTATTAGAAACGTATATTCTCTTGTTGTAGTCTAGCCCTACTGAATCAGAATCTGATTGGTCTCTTGGTCTGTTTTCACAAGTCTTCCAGGTGATTCTGGTGATCAAGGTTGAGAATCACTGTTTTAGACACATTGTAGATACAACACACATTCTGATCTCATGGAAAAAAATCCAGTTCTCTTAATTTTTCATACTCTTTTATATCCCTGGGTTCTCATGCAGTTCCTTCTGCTGCTTGAAAATCCTGCTGATAGTGTCTGCCACCCACATGCTTCTAGACCAGCGTGGTCACCATCTCCTGGGGATAATCCTCCTCAGCCAGATTGAGGGACACATGCCCTCCTCTGTTTCCAAAAAAAAAAAAAAAAAATTCCGCCATCAGGTATTTCATCATTTATTTTATTGCCTCATAACTGTTTACTTGACCTCTGTTCTCCTTCCCAAAGACATGGATTTTCTCTTATTTAGCAAAATTTTTAAACTCTATTATTATGTTTCAAAGCACTGGAAAATTCAACTTTAAAAAATGATTCATTTTTTTTAACCAAAAAGGGTCAGACAATAAGCAATGTAAATAAATGTATTTCTTTGTTTCTATGCCACAATTGATTTTTTTCAAAACACTCTGAATGAGTCTTAATAGATGGCATGTCATAGCTTAGCTAATAGTATGTTTTGCTTTCTTTAAAAGCACAAAAAGTAACTGTGTCTTATAATAATATGACACATGAGATTTGATGAAATACAATCTTCCTGAAAAGCAATATCTTATTAGGAAAAAAAAAACACTTGAAAGAGGAATGGGAATTGTAGCTGTGGGGAGAGATGAATAATCTGAAACAGGACATTCAAAGAAGGTCTCCCTGGGAAGGTGACATTTGAAAACAGACTTGAGGGAGGGGAATGATGAAACCATGGAGCTCTGGAGTGGAGTTTCCAAGTTGAAGAAGCAATGAGATCAAAGGTCTAAGGGCAAGGAAAATGATCTATTTTCTTGGTCTATTTAGAAGAGTATTTACCATGGTATCTGATAAATATACATAAGTGTTTGTTTAATAGACTTTATCTCATCCACTGATAATAGGGTGAGACTTCCAGAACATGTTGGTTGAAAACTATTTTAACCTCATGCACATACCTGCATTAGTGACTCCTGGAAATAACAAAGAATTGTGATAGACAAGTGTAAATTCAGAAAACATTATTTTGCATCTCTGGCATTATAGACCTTATGATAGGTGCTGGAGATACAGAGATGTATTAAATGCAGTCTTTGGACTCAAGGAGTTCTTAACTAGCAGGAAAAACAGTAAAAATAACCACAACATAATAACATAAAGGTATATTCACAGATGCATGAAATGTATTGTGGTAGCCACATAAAAAGGAACAATATCTATGTTCATTTAGACTCCTGCAAAGGCCTAAATCTCATTCTCTTGGAGGAAAGTAATAGACAGCTTTTAAGCAATTGGGTTGAAGTATTTGGCTGTGAGAAGTACATGTACCATGTTGTTTTCAGATCTTGACCTTTGGTAAAATCTCCAATTGCCAAAGTTCTTCAGACTAGGGGTCATACACAGGACACTCATAAGAAATGGGCTGCCCAAAATGGGCTGCTGCCCTCAAGGTTACATATTTTGCTACTAGTGTTATTCTTTAATTAATGGTGTGATCAAGGAATGTAGCTCCATGGTAGAGTACTTGCCTAACATGGGTGAAGCCCTGGGTTTGATCCCCAGCACTGAAAAAAGAAAAAAAAATCAAAGGGATGGAATGCTAGGATAAGATGCCCACCAAATGTAAATTACCACTCTGATCCTGATGTAGAATAAAAGAGGCAAAAAGTGACTCCTGGAAATAACAAAGGATTGTGATAGACAAGTGTAAATCCAGAAAACATTATTTTGCATCTCTAGTATTACAGACACCCCAGATATTTTCAAGAAGTAGATTTATTGGCTACAGAGTCCAGAGGGACTATTGCTTAAAATTTCTCTGAACTCCAAGTCTGGAAATTCTTGGAAATTTATACCCCAGAGTGGAGGGTGTTAGATGTTTACATGACAAGTGTTTTTTTGTCCCATGTTTTAGATTAGACAGAGGTTTTGTCAGTTTTAGCACAAAAGCAGAAGTAACACCATCAAGTCATCATGATTAGCCAAACGTAGCTTTTGCAAGAAAGAGCAAATTGGTCTTCACAAAAAAATAGGAAGTCCTATCCCACATTGAGTTTTTCTTCAGAAATTTTTGCTGATATTCTGTTAATAACCATGATTAGGTCTCTGGAGAAGCTTAATTAAGATTCTTTGATGGGTGGTGGGGGGGTTGCCACTACAGCCCAGCTGATGGTACTTACAAACCCATAAGATGGAATTCCTGTCATCTTTTAAAAGTAGGGAAGGAGTACAGATTTATAGCTGGCTTCGAGTGAGCTGAGTCAAGGAGTAACAGTCCCATAGCATTGGTTTCCTCCCCTTTCTCCCTCTCCCCCCTGTTACTAGAAAGTCTGTTTCCTCCTAGTAAAAACATTTCTGGCAACTCCAGACCTTATATCCTCTTAGGCAACTTCTGAGAAGAACAAGAATACCTTTCCCACAAGCCCTGGGAAATACTTCATCTTCCATCCTCAGGTCAGGTATGAACCCCTGAATCAGGAATCATTGGCAGATTTAACACTGCCAGAGTTCCATGAAATAAAAGTTGACAAAGTTTCCTCTAAGGCAGAGGTGGTTTCATCCAAGGAAGTTGTAGCAGATGTCTGTACTGAAGGAGAAACAAAACAAGAGATGCTTACTGAACATTCAAAATGTGAATCTAATTGATCATCATATCAGTCTGTAATGGCCTCCTGCCTCCTAATTCCAATGACTCACATGAACCCACCATTTTTGTCTCTTCTTCATTTTCAGCATACCTCTTGCTTCCTATGGAGAAACACAACACATGCTGTGAACTAAATCTTGCCCCCCACCATTCATACATTGAAACTGTAAACCAAAAGAAGATGGTGTTTGGAGATGGGGTGTTAGAGAGATAATTAGACTTAGAAGATGTCATGAGGGTGGGGCCCTCATGGTGGGATTAGCACCCTTGTAAGAAGAGACCCCAGAGCTTGCTTTTTGATATGTGAGGACATATCTACAAAAAAGGTGTGGCTAACCCAGAAAATCAGGAACCCAAACATGTTGGCACCCTCATCTCATATTTCCATCCTCCAGAACTTTGAGAAACAAATTTCTATTGTTTACACCACCCAATGTAAGATATTTTGTTGGGGCAGCTCAGACAGACTAATACATTAGAGCAAGGCAAAACTATTTGCACATTCTGGTTTGTGTGTATTTCTGGACAGTTTCCATGGTAACAATGAAATTTAGTTCTACTTTTCTTTCTAGTTGAATGAATTTTCAGACCTGTACTAATACCAAAGCCACCAGACACTTGTGGCTCTTAAGTACTTAAAAGTGCCTGTTCCATATTAGAAATATCAGGTTTATAAGACTTAATACAAAAATGAAATGCAAAATATCTCAGCACTGTTTATTATTTATTAGATGTTGAAATATTAATATTTGTATAAATTAGCTTAATTAAATATTACAGTTGAGCACAATGGCACACATTTATAATCCTGGTGACCTGGGAGGCTGAGACAGGAGGGTTGCAAGTTGGAGGCCAGTCACAGCATTTACTGAGGCCCTCAGCAACTTAGCAAGATCCTGTCTTAAAAATGAAAAAAGCTAAAGTTGTAGCTCAGTGGTAAAGTGCCCCTGGGTTCAATTCCTAGTATGTGTGTGTGTGTGTGTGTGTGTATTCAATCTTGGGTTTTGTGTATTACATATATTTAATTAATCTTGTTTATTTGGGCGGGGGGACTGGAGATTGAACCCAGGGTTGCTTTACCATTGAGGGCCACATCCCCAGTCCTTTTCATTTTTTCAAATTTTGAGACAGGGTCTCACTAAGTTGCTTAGGGCCTCACTAATTTGCTGAGGCTGCCCTTGAACTCATGATCCTCCTGCCTCAGCCTTCCGAGTTGCAGGGATTATAGGGTGTGCACCTTGCCTAGCTTTTCATATAGATATAGACATATAGATAGATATAGATAGATATTTTTTTGAAAGTGTGGCTACCAGAATATTTAAAATTGCATGTCATTTGTTGCAGTATCTCTGTCAGACAGTACTGCTGTTCCCATTTCTGAGATTCTTTGAGTTGAGCATTCACTTGGGACTGTGTTTCTCAAAATGTGATCCCCTCTGGCATAAGTGTCAGCATAATCTGGGAACTTGTTAGGTGTGCAAATATTCAGCCCCAAACCATATCTTTGGGTGGTACCCTCACATGTGGCCCTCCTGGTAAAACTCACAGCTAAGGGTACACTTCACCCTAATTCTTCTAAAACTGATAAGCTAGGAATGAAATTCCTGAAGGTGACAAAAAAACAATCTTTGCAAAGGATAAGGTTTACCAAGTTGCTAAGTGATTTAAAGATTGATTTTATGCTAAAATGCTCTAAATTGGATGTTAATATTGAAGCAAAACCAAGCTGTGGTGTTCTGAAAGAGTGCTGTTTTGGGGGTATGAAATGAGATAAATAGTAGTCCGAGCCCTCTGCCATTTTCGTTAACAATGAGAGTACCTTAGTCCATGTTGTGTTGTTATGACCAAATACCTGAAGCTGTGTGACTTATAAAGAAGAGAGGTTTATTTATGTCACAATTCTGGTAGTCCAAGAGCGTAGCACCAGCATCTCTGTTTGACCTCTGGAGAGGAGCTCTAATTGAAAAAACAGAAAGGTCAAGCATGTGTCCAGGCAAGAGCACACGTGCAAGAGAGATCAAGCAAAGATGGCAGGCTCTCTTTTTAATAACCCACTCTCACATAAACGTCATCAATCCTTCATGAGCACCTCTGTAATGTCAAATGCCTCTTAAAGGTCCTTCCACCTCTTAACAATGGGCACCAAGCCTCAACATGAAATGAGGTGGGGAAAACCATATTCAAACCATAGTAGATATTCTGAGGAATTTGGCCTTTTAAACTCATATTTATTAAATTCGATTCTAAATCTTCACAGTACTCTTTATGGTAGGCACTATTATCAACTTCATTTTATAGGTTGGAAACTGAGATGCAATAAGGCTAATAAGCTGGCCCAAAGTCATACTTGCTGGAGTCAGAATGAATCGGGTCATAGAGTCCAGGGGCCTTTACATGTGGTTTTGCATAGGGCCTGTGCTTCAGCCCAGCTAATCCCAACTCATTTGCCAAGTGAGTGTTTCTATACTAGTAGAGATGGTGACATCAAAATTATGGAGGTGGGGGAGGAGGTCATTTAAAAACAAAACTGCCTGGGCTTTGCCAATCATAGGTTAAAATTTTCATTGGCTTGATGTGTGTCTAGGAGTGCATAACAGCTCAGGAACTGCAAAGCAAATCCCATTTGATACATGATGAAGAGGAGGCTGAGAAACAGGGCTGAACAGCTGGCAATAGCCAAACCCAGACTTTAAAAATTAGACTAACCTAAATTCTGCACTGGTTCTCTGGATATCTTTTTATCATACAGGTTCTGAGGTAGTCAGGCTACATTGAACCTGAGACCTTACCATCTCCAAGTGATGGTGATGCCGTTGGTCCAAGAAACAATACTTCTGTTCATTGAGCAGTACAATGTTCCAGGCCCTGAACCATAAGGGCTTTCCTGGTCCTCTAGAGAGCTGCAGCTTTCCTAGCTATACCAGCCTGGGAAGACATATTGTGCCAAGGTATGGGCCCAGATTGGGGATTCCTTGAGAATGCAGGCCTGATGCCCCTAGTGCCCTTCAAGATCCAGTTTAGAGTAAAAGCATTGTACCAGAGTAGGAGTTAGTTTCTGAGACCTGGAAGAGAATTCCAGGAAGCTGAAAAGAAGTTATGATCTAGAACCCAGAAACAGGAACACCTAGTGACCTGACCCCTCTTCTGGTGTCCTCTCACTTAAATTCAGCCCCTGGCTCCCCTTTCCTGTTGCCCCTTTGGACTCCAGCCTGAGCCAGGGGCAAGGAATTGAGAAAGGATGGAACAGTTTTGTCCTCCCCAAGAGCACAGGGATTTCTTGGTCTTGCTGGAGGATTAGACAGAGGGGATTGAAGAGTTCCAGTGTAGATTTTTCCATGTAGCCTTTCCCAGCCTTTCTCCACTGCTGCCGGGACTGTAACACAAGGCCTGCTCTCATCATCCAACCTTGCTATTGTAGTGACTGGGAGGAGGTTCCGCCTCCCGCCGGGATTCCGCCTAAAGTGCAGGAAGCCCGGTTCCCATCTTTGGAGAGATGAGGGTTTAAGATCCGCCCAGAATGCGGAGGGTAGGGGGTAGTTTCTCTCTCTCTCTCTCTCTCTCTCTCTCTCTCTCTCTCTCTCTCTCTCTCTCTCTTTAATGGCTTTCAAGTCTCCTTGCAGATCTTTCTTGGCATTCCAAGGGTGAATTCCGTTCTTTCTCAATCTCCCACGGGAAAGAATGTCTGATAGCGTGGTGCCGGGGTACGCCTAAGCCCAAAGTGCAAAGGAGGAAAGGCACTGGGCCACCACCCTGCTCAACTCTGCGGTCCTTCGCGACAGCGTATGAGGATCTTCCTGTTCCCCAAACAGAGAATTGAGGAAGGGATAACTTCTAATTAGGAACGGATCTCAGATTTTTCTTTATCATATGCCACTCCCCCCAACCAAAACCCAGCGCCGAGTGCTGGTTTCCTGCACTCACCCAAACCCGCCCGCCAGGCCAACCCAGGTTCTGGCCCATCAAGTCAGGAAATGAGACCATCCATCAGCGCCGAGTTCCTGGGAGCCCCAGCTGGTCCGGAGTGCGTTCCCGGAGGCGTGCCCCATCTGTGTGCCTCCTCAAAGTCACTGGAGAATAACAGCGCAGCAGTAGCTGCTGAGAGTCGGGTCCGCCAGGTCACGCACTTGGCTGGCGCTCGCGGCTTTCGCTGGCTTTGCTCGTCTGGGCTCCAAGGGCCATTTGCCTTGGATTGAGACTCCTGTGGCGATGGGTTGCTACCGGTCTCTACAGACCGGGCTGCTTCCTTGGAGGTCTTGGGTGGGGAGACCTTGGAGGATTAGAAAATCCTAGGGAGGAAATAGACTAGGAGACTGCGCAGGCAGGTGCCCACCCGGGGTTGCTGGACAGGGGAAGCATTTGGCAGAGCTGGGGATGGAGGAGGTCATAAGTCTAGGAGTCTCCTAGGCTGGACACCCTGCCAAATTTGCTTTTGAAAAAGAAAGAAAAGGCCCAAATGGTCGCCACGGAGGGCAAATGAAGATATAAATGTGGTGTTTGCGTACCTTTATTTTAAACTATAGTTGTTTTTATTTTGAAGGAAACATCGGGAGTACTCCAGGGTGTTTTGCAGGTGTGGGTCCTATAGAGTTTTTATCTGACCCATTCACTGGAGGAGAAGGGAGAAGCCCGGACGTGCCACCCTCAGGTCGCTCTGGCAGCAAGATGGGGCTGAGCATCAGGGGGCTCTCCAGCAGCCCTGTGCACCTGGGCTCCCCAGAAGTCTTTAGAATGGAGACTGCTGAAATGTAAGGTAGGCTCCTGGTTTGTTTTGGAAGATGCCCATTAAGGAGGAAACCCGGATTTTTCTTGCAATTGTGACCTACAACGGAAAATACCCTATGCGCTCATTCCCACTCCCAGGTTCCGAAGGGAGAAGGGATGAAGTAGAACAAAACCCTAACCTCAAAGTTCAGAGCCTCCTGCAGTCCAGGGCTCCCGAGAGGGTGGAGATAGGAGGCAGTACTTTCAATATCTCTTTGCTCCACCTGGTGATTACTAAGTGCAGCCATTAGGGAGGGAGCCTAGGGAAGGGGCACTAATGAATAATTAATCCACCTTCTCACCTTTTAGTTCCATGCCCTGAAACTGCTGGGCTTAGAAGAGGATCTTGCTCCCAGGTCTGTGCCCTAGACTGTCAGCTCACCCTTGTAGCCTGATCCACCCGTCTCTGCTTCACTTTCTCTAAGCAGGAGCCATTTCCCATTTGGAAAACCTCACAAGGTCCCACAGTTATCCAAGGAACAAGCAGCCTCCAGGATCACCGAGAGAGCCCCACCTCCCCCCGCCCTGGACCGGGAGTTCAGCATCCTCCTCTTCTTATCCGAAGCTGGAATGTTGAATTTCCCTGAGGTGAGGATACTGAGCTGGCCCTTTATGGGGGAGAAAAAAATTTAAAGGAGAGAAGGGAACCTCTGTAACCCAATTTCCCCCCTCCCCTCTTCAATACCCCTCTTAATACTACTCCGCCCGGTCTCCTGTTTCCCTGCTTTTTGCCTAGGGCAGAGGAGGGACCCCAGAGATGGAAACCGAAGAGCTGCAAGGTCTCACTGCCCATTTTCCTAGCAACACCGCGGAGTTTTTCAAGTCTTTGGGGGTATAAGAGCTCTAGAGAAGGTCGTAGAGGAGCCAATACACTCTCGGGCAGAAACTTTCTTCCTCTTTTGTCCTTTCTTCCTTTTCTAGACAAAACTCCCTTATTTCACCACACAAAAAGCTCCTGTAGCCTTGGCGAGAAAAGGTTCCTGTCGCCTTGGCAGGGACTTGCTCAACTCAGGTACCCTCCGGATTGATATCCCTACGTTGTCTATGGAGCAATTGTGGACCTCACCTTTGCAACCTGAGCAGGGACTTGCTTGCCCGGACGCGAGAGCTCAGGTTGCAGGCAGTTGGATGAGGAGCAATAGCTTGCATCTCTCCTCGGGTGGGCTGAAGCTGTTGGGACTGGAGTTCACAGTGAGTGTGCGGGGGCTTAAACTCCCAGCCCAAGAATCCCAAACTCTGAGCAACCAGGCCCATCTAGCTCCGCAATTCCAAGGTAACACCTCAGGGGCACAGTCCATGTGTCCAGACGGACGCACACTTCTTAAATGTTCAGATATTACATTTTAATAATGGAAACAAGAGGAAGTGAGGGGAAAGGGAAAAATAATACAAGGGGGGAGAAATGAATGACAGTAGAGGGGGTAGAGAGAGAAGAGGGGAGGGGAGGGGAGGGGAGGGGGGATAGTAGAGGATAGGAAAGGCAGCAGAACACAACAGACACTAGTATGGCAATATGTAAATCAATGGATGTGTAACTGATGTAATTCTGCAATCTGTATATGGGGTAAAAATGGGAGTTCATAACCCACTTGAATCAAAGTGTGAAATATGATATATCAAGAAATTTGTAATGTTTTGAACAACCAACAATAAAAAATTAAAAAATAATAATAATAATGGAATTCCCCTCAGGAATTGCTGGGTTCACTTCCCTGCTAAAGTCACTCAAAGATGTGGGATATTCTGTCCAGGCACGATGGAGGGTGTGCCCTTAGGAATGGAATGTGGAAGAAGAGAGGAGTTATCCTTCCCAGATGTTGCTACTGGAGTTATAAAGTCACATCTAACACATCACTTTTAGACTCTCATTCCTGTTAACTTTCCAAGACACTGTTTTCTTTTGACTTTCTTTGTTACTAGAGCAACTTGCATTTTTTTTTTTCAGAAAAGTCATCATGGAGAGGTCCCAAATTTATAACACTGGGCATCTGGGGCACTCCAGGACTTCACATGCTGCCTTTGCAAAACTTCCAAGGGAGCATAACAGGCCCTCAGCAACACACTTAGCCTCCCTCCCCAAAGCCTTTTTTAATTTTCCATAGTATTCAAAACATCTTGAGGTAGTATGCAAATAACTTCAGATATACCAAAGAGTAACTAAAGTTACCCCTGTGACTCATTATAAAATAAATGGTAGGGACCTGAATTATGTCAGAATTCAAGTAAGGAAACTACTTTAAATGAGCCTCACTTTTTTATGATGCAGGCCCCTAATGTAAAATTATTTCTTGGTAAGACAACTTCTTAGAGGATAAAACCACCCAACAACAACAAAACACTTCATAGGACTCTTGTTTAAACTCTACTGAACAGTCCCCTGACCCAATTGATATTTCTTCTCTGCTAAGAAGAAGAGTAAATTGTGCTTCATGGCCTAAAATCTTACATGTAGTATCAAATAGCAACCGAATGCCTATGTGAGAAACTCTAAACTGACCAAACAGTTACTTAATTAAAGACTGATTCAAAAGACAAAAAAAAAAAAAAAAAAAAAAGATTTCTATTCTATTCTAGGATTTGGCAATGTATGCACAAAATACTCTTGTGTGTACTTACTTTTCAGTTCCTATCCCCAAATGGTTTCTATCCTAGAAAGGATTTAAATGTTATTCAAAGACAATGATGAAATAGCTCTCCATTGACAAGTAAGCTGAAAGCAAGAAAATGTTTTAGTGAGTAGTAATTCTGGCTTAACAATGCTGTATATGTGGTTCAGGTTCTCTCTCTCTCTCTCACCCTCCCTCTCTTTCTCTCCCCCCCTCCATGTATGTGGGGGTGGCATTGGTGGGAGTGGGGACAGCAGAAGCAGAGGCTATTTTTACACTTGACTATAAGAGGGACAGAAACCTAAACAATCAAATTTCAGCTTAACAAAGCCTTGCCTTTTCCTATTGAAGCTCATATGTATACTTTTCTAATTAGTTTTGTTTCCTTATTTTCATAATTTTGCTTTTTGATTCTACAAATGCAAATCAATTGTATAAAGAAATGCACTTAACTTGAAAATTTTAATTTTGTTTAGAGAAAGTTTTGCATAGGCCTGTCTTTTGCATATGCCTTCTATGGTTGAATGAATGACCAGAGAGAAAAAAACCACATAGAGATAATCAGTATATAAAGCATTGTGAATTTTGGAGCCTAATTTCTTCTTCATATCAAATTGATAATCATTGAAAGATGAAGAGTTACATCTTTGCATCAACTCCATTATTCCACAGATATTTCATCTGCATTGCCATTCCTTGTCTTACTCACAGGTCAAATTATCCACTTCCTTCAAGACCCACCTTCTTTCAGAGGACTTCTTTGTCAATTTCAACCTCTCTTAGGATGGCTGTTTTGCCTTTTCCTTTGAACAGCTTATGTACCCACTGTGGCAAGCTGCACTGCATCTTCATGTGTGTTCTTATTTTTTCCCATCTAAATTGGGAGTTCCTTGATGCGGGGACTTTTCTTTTACTTATATAAAATAGCAAGCATCCAATATCATGAGTTTCATGGAGGCTAATTTAATATGTAAATGCATGGTTGAAGAGGATTCTTTCAGGACCTAGAAGATTTAGAGAGGTTCCTAAACCCAGTGTGTTGGATCTGGTCACACTTATGTTTATCTTTTGTTTTAACTACCAACAGCACTAATGAAAATTGACAGGCCCCACCCACACAAGAGTACATGTATATATCAATTTGTACTGGTTTCTCATAGTTGAGAAATGAGAAATGGATCAAATCCTGGGGAGCTTTGTTAATATCTAAAGTACAGTTTATCGGTAAAGTTTTCTTTTTCACCACCTCTGGTTTTATGATAAGGAACGGAGTATATACATTTTTCAAAATTATTAAAAAGTCTTATTAATGTAGGTTAAAGTTGTAAGTTTAATGATCTAGTTCCTATTGCAAGTAAGAATGACTACTGATAAAATGAGTAAATTATTGAGCATCTGGAAGTATAAGCAGTGTTTAAGATTGAACACCAAAAAAATGGTATTGAATTAATTATGTTTTGAAGATGATCTTCCCCAGAAGAAAAGTTTAAAGTCATTTTTTTTCTTTTCTTTTATTTAAAAATATCTTCTGAGTATTCCATTTGTATCGGGTATGAAAAGAAATAGAGGAAAAATATTTAAAAGGAAACATCATCTGGTTTATAAATCAATTACAATTTGCTACAATATGTTAAGATTGATGAACAATGGTGCTTCCCATCTAATCTTTTTTTTTAAATAAACTTTTAGGTGGTCACAATACTTTTATTTTTATATGGTGCTGAGGATCGAACCTTGTGCCTCACGCTGGGCAAGCACTCTACTACTGAACCACAGCCCCATCTTTTATTATTAAAGCAGAGAGCCATGAATTAATCCTGTTAGTCTTTTAACAGGTTATGAAGTGAGATGTCTGCAACAATGTATCACAAAAGAAACTATCACAATCTTTTTACAATTCTCTCTCTCTCTCTCCATTGTACAATGGTATTTATTTATCTTTTGGTGTCTAAAGCACTAAGCATAATGCAAGTAGTAGATATTCAGTTTAATGCTAGTAGATTATATTAACCTGTATTTTGTTTTGAATGCTTTTATATTCATTGGTTCATTTTACTTAACCAGCCATCCCTTAGCTATGATCCCAATATTTTAGACTGAAAAACTACAATCTGTACATGATCATGCAAATAATAAATAGTGAATTCTAAACTGAAATCCACCTATTTTTTTTCTCATTAAAGTTGTAGAAAGAGAGGGAAGGAGGGAGGGAGAGAAAGGGAGAGACAGGGAGAGAAGGGGGGAGATAGAGAAGAGAATGAGAAAAATGCTATATTATATGTTATTGCTTTATAATTTTACATAAATGCTTTATAATAATTTCTAACATGACAAAATGTAAGGTGTTGTAAAATTACAACTTTCCACTGACAATTGTCTTTATATAAATCACAATTTTGCCTCAATTCTTTTATATATAATTATTTATGTAAAGTTCTTGAGAAATATGTGGCTGAAATACCACAATGTAGTATAAGTAAAGATGTAAAATATAGTATTGATTTAAATAATATGTCATAAGTTGAATCACTAGTGATCTAATTTTTGATGCAAGGCTGTGTTTGAAAGCAAAAAAAAAAATTATATGGATGCTTTGAAGTAAATTCCATGTCAAAATATTATTATACTTTAATGAGAACCCTATAAATTTCAGGAATATAAATTGTTGATAGAGATTTTAGGTTTTAGTTTGTTATTTGGTCATTGAATAAAGATTTTTTTAATGAAAGTCAAAATCTAAGTATTATATAAGGAGAGAGGAAGATGATCCTTACAAAGTTACAACATGTGATTCTTCTATTTTAATTCTAACTGACCATGTGATGTTTGGAAGGTCATTTAATTTCTCTGAGCCTCGGTTTAGGGGTAGGTATAACAACAATAATTCTATATCTTCCTTTCTCTACTCTCTAAAATTGTGAGGAAGATCTAATTAAATAATACATGTAAAATGCTTTGCATTTTGCCCTTTAACATGACATTGTTTATTTTATAGCATATTACTGAGTGAGCAAGACTATTCATATACTGAAATATTCACTAAGAAAAGAAATATTTGACATCACCACAATTAATGAGGACAACACGAGGACACCTAAAAAGGGTGTATTCTTATTTATAGAGCAGGAACAGGAAAAAATGAGCAAACTACCAAAAAATGTAAATATAGGAATTATCCCAGTAATATTTGTTTTTCTTCCACTAGAGGCTTTAGAATAATATCAGTGTGTATTTTTTCTTACATAACTATGTGACATTACTTACAGCATAATTCTAAAATTCCTGTCCTAAAAGACCCTAGATAACCTCATAAAATTTACATCTCTCTTGGCAGAATAATCACAATATAATCAGTGAGGGTATGTGACCCCAAAGTTCAGAGTCCACATGCACTCAGAAAGTATAACAGGACAATAAGTCCAAAAGGAGACATCAGACTGCATTGTCTGATGGCCCCATTTAAGGAGACATCAATTTAACTTTAAACCTATGAGCTCCATTGAGAGCAGGGAAGAGAAGGAGATGTTTCTAAATGTATGAAACTGTTGCCATAGCATTTTCCTTCTCATTCTTTTCTACCCTTCCTCCTCTAAAGCAGGCGCAATTTGTGCTCTACCGTTTTCTTTCAGGAGCCAGGAGCATTTTCAGAATTTAGGACTCCAGTGATATGATATTTATACTACATATTACTTGTACCTGGTCGGGAGGTTAATAAGTCCAAGGGTGCCATTAAGTTTCCCAGGAGAAACTCATCGTTGCGGACACAATTGCAGAATAAAGAAAAAAACTCAGGGAGAATTTTAGCCCCCCTAAATCTCATTGGACCTCTGCACAAGCCAAGTCACAACCACTCCTGCAACACAACCGGATTCCTTTCAGCACTCGCAGCCATGGACAGCTCCCTCGCCATGCGTTGCTGCTCTCTGCAGTGATCTGACTTCCCCAGCGAGCAGCGGCCGGTGCGGCACCCGACCCCGGTCTTAGCCAGCGCGTAGGGAACACGCGCTCCCTCCCGCCTCCCTCTCAGTCCCCCGCCCTTCGCTCACTCCGGCCCACTCCAGCAGCGACTTTGAGGGATTCCCTCTCAGGCGCCCACTGCAGCAGCACATCTGGCCTCTTCCGCAGCAACTGCAAGCATGGATCTCAGAGGAAGAGCCTTTCTCAGCGTCCATAGACTTCGAATTCTTCTGATGCTGTTCCGTGAGTACCGTTTTTTGGCGATTGGGTGGGCAGGATGCACTCTCTGCAGAGAATAGAAATGGTATACTAAAGCCAGTATTTAAGATTAAAAATATGGTCCTTATGTTTTGAGGGTTTTTTAATTTTTTTTTTCTTTTGGGAGAAAGGGGAAGGATTTCCCCGCTGGTGGGAGGGAGCTCCCTTGGGAACCACACACCTGTGTAGCATATGCCAGACCGAGCGCTAGACAGGCTGGCTTAGTGGGGTCACAGGATTGGCAAGAAAGGTTTGGCTTCAAACCCCCAGGATGTAGAGAAAAGCCAGTTTCATTGCAAATAAGTAAGAATATTTAAATGTTTAAATTTTATCCCCATTTTAAATCAAAAGCAACGGAACTGAGTTTGTTAGCGCTGGGCTAGAGAAATGGCTTGAAGAGCACACAGCTGCTAGCAGGGAACTTTGTCACTCCAAAGCCCGCAGATCGCGGTCTCTGCACTCTAGTGACCCATACGCACGGAATTCAGGAGCACTAAACTGATGAGATCCTTTTGTTTGTTCCGCAGATACAATGGCTCAAATCATGGCAGAGCAAGAAGTGGAAAATCTCTCAGGCCTTTCTACTAACCCTGAAAAAGACATATTTGTTGTGCGGGAAAATGGGACGACGTGTCTCATGGCAGAATTTGCAGCCAAATTTATTGTACCTTATGATGTGTGGGCCAGCAATTATGTCGATGTAAGGAACCCTTTTCCCCCCAGCTTGATCCTAGGGCTCCAGGGCCGAAGGGCACCCTCCCCTTATGGCCCTGCGAAGACCTGGGTCGCCCGCCTTTCCCCCAACCCCATAACCCTGCAGGCTGCTCCAGAATGCTGCATGGGGGTTCCGGCTTGTACACCTTCTGCTCGCCCTGCCTGCTTTGAAAATAAATCCCCTTTTCTCTGCTTCCCCACTGGCGGGGGCTGCACGTAGAAAATCTAACCGCATGTTCCTGGACATGGGAGCGCGCGCGCGCGCAAAGGAGTGCCCAAATGTGCAACCCAGAGTTTGGATGCGCCGCCCTTAACAGCCCCACTGGGGCCTGCACCACTGAGTGGGCGCGGGGCGTCTATGTTCCCAGCTGATCACAGAACAGGCTGACATCTCGTTGACCCGGGGAGCTGAGGTGAATGGCCGCTGTGGCAGCAGTGAGTCGGAGCTGCAGGTGTTCTGGGTGGACCGTGCATATGCTCTCAAAATGCTGTTTTTAAAGGTAACTCCCACAGGGGCGCGCCTAGAGGCTGTGGGTGTGGGCCATAGCAGACCCAGAAGCCCTTGGAGCGGTTGACACGTGCCTCCCACTTTTGACAGGAAAGCCACAACACGTCCAAGGGTCCAGAAGCGACGTGGAGGCTGAGCAAGGTGCAATTTGTCTATGACTCCGCGGAGAAGACTCACTTTAAAGACGCAGTCAGCGGTGAGTGGAGTCTGGCGGGGCTGGGGAGGAAGGCTGGGAAAGTGCAGACAGCCCTGGGAGCCAAGGCGCTGATGAGAAGTTCCTCAGGGTTTGGGAAACCAGTCTGGGCTATGCACTGCTAGGCCAAGTCCAGCCTTGGCCTGCTTGCTCTGCAGGGTGGAGGAGACATGAAGGCCTGAGTCCTCTAGGAATTCCTGTGTCACTCAGGGCCTGATTTTGTCCTCTGACTGCTTCATACCCGCCTCATCATTTAGTTTCAGAAGAAACATGGAGAAGGACGCCAAAGCTTTATTTTTATTTTCTTCTGCACCATTTTTTCACCCTAAAAATGCGACTATCCTTTTTGGTCAGGATTGGATGGCTTTCAGTATCATTCTGCGCATGGCAGCAAGGCTCGCACAGTGTCTTCTGTCATCAACTGCAGCCACTTTGGAGCTTGTTCTATACCCCAGGCCTTAATTTATAAGCTTTTTCCTGACCATTCTTTCATTTTGGCGATTAAACTACTGGCTTTACTAGGCCGTTTCTATTCTCTACAAAGAGTGCATCCTGCCCACCCAATCGCGGAAATATATACCAGTAATACTGCATCAAGAGAAACATCTATTTACTAAATAACAATGTATCTATCTGCAATCACTATCAAAAAGCATATATAAGTTTTTTTTTAAGAGAGAGAGAGAATGAATCTTTTTTGTAGATGGACACAACACAATGCCTTTATTTTTTTTTTATGTGATGCTGAAAATTGAACCCAGGTCCGCCCATGCTAGGTGAGCGCTCTACCGTTGAGCCATAATCCCAGCCCAACATATTTACGTTTTTAAAAATTATTTTCTTCATAATGAGGCCTTCAATCACCCAGTCACCTGAGCTGCAAAATAATTTTTATTGAAATCAAATGAATACATGTGTCATCTGTCCTTTCCCTCCCCTTTTAATAACTGTAGTTTAAGGAACATTTTTTCTTTTCATCAAAATTTATCTTCATGCATTCCCCACAATGTTTGAAAGAAAAAAGAAATGAAAAAAAAATCAAACCTAGGCCAGAAAAGGAGAAAAAGTGTGGTGGATGTTCATAGGTATATATGTGTTTGAGTAGAGGACATTCACCAGGGCACCAGCAATCCAACATGCTTTATTGAAGAAAATGTTTTATTCTTTGCTGAGCCATTGGAAAAACCAAGTGACTGTTTTTTTCTATGCCTTTGGGATCCCTATTGATAGGCTCTATGTAATGAAAAGGGTTAAGGTTTAAATGTCACTCTCCTTTTCCAAAAAGAAATTGCAAGTCAGTGTTTAAGGAACCCTAGCTCACAGAAAATGAGTGTTTTTGTCCATTATAACTTACTGCCTTTGAGAAGCCCCAGAAGAGGATAGGAGGGACGGGCTGTGGGTCTGAGCTGAGAGGAAAGAGCCAACCCAGTTAGATGCGCTGAGTTAGGAGCAATGACGGCACTGCCACCGAGAAGACCCTAACCATTGCTTTGGACATTTGCTGCAGCTGGGAAGCACACAGCCAATTCGCATCACCTTTCTGCCTTGGTCACCCCAGCTGGGAAGTCCTACGAGTGTCAAGCTCAGCAGACCATTTCTCTTGCCTCCAGTGATCCACAGAAAACTGTTACCATGATCCTATCAGCTGTCCATATCCAGCCCTTTGACATCATCTCGGATTTTGTCTTCAGTGAAGGTAAATTGGGAAGTGGAGGCATAAGGAAGGAGGACGGGATGGCTGATGGGGAGGGATTGATGGGGAGATTGCTGCCAGGGTCCCAGGATGGTACCATTTGGATTTTTATCCAGGCTCAAGTGATACTGCTTCCCTTCATAACAATTGAAATCTAAAAAGGCAGTAAGATGAATACATCAATTTTCCTCAGTGGCTCTTTCTTTCTCGTCTCCTTTCTTCTTTACCTCATTTCTTCCTTCTCTCTCTCCCACCCCATTCCCTTGCACCCTCGTATAAAAAAAGTGGTTAAAGATAATGTGCTATTCTGTGCATTTCTCGTGGAGAGTTTCTGTTTGCTTTGTATGTATGCCTTCCTTTGGTTGGGGATTCCACATGAATACAACCATGAAAATGTTTAGGATATTAAGGAATTGCCCCCCTCCTTGTGTCACCCACCACCATTTCCTAAGGAATCCAGCTTTCATAAAATACAGTGCCTACTCAGTCTATACTGAATACAATGCGCCTACCACCATCTTGTGATTACTCAAAAGGCATTGGAAAATTCTCCAGTTAAATGGTCATTGAGAGAAAGGCCTGGTTTTTATTTATCTTTGTGTTATTGGCGCATAACACAGTTCCTGACCCATTGCAGATGTTCAGTGAACTTTGGTTCTAAATTGATATTTTGAAGCTGTGGATTCAACTAATAGAGGCTTCCAAATGCCTGTATGCAGGGCAAATCAGAATGTCATATATTTAGTAAAGCAGAGTCACACATACCTGTTCTCAAGGAAGGATAAGTTGTAGCATTTTAATGTATTTCCTAGAGAAATACACCAAAGCTGCAAGACCTTAACAGCTTTAAAAAGTTTGCTTTATTATGGAAATATTTATAAAATGTAAAAGTCAGTGTCTTTCTTAAACTGAAAATGTTAAATGTAATTAAATGTAATTGAATGTAATTTGAGTTTTTATTTTTGAGGTCTAGAAATTAATTATAAAAATACTAGGCTATGTAGAATCAGTCTTCAGGGTTCCCACTACAAATGCCTTTGAGTTTATGTTGTACTTTCAATAGTTTTTAGTGACTTTTTGGCTTTTGCTGGCCATCTGTTTTAGATAGTTCTTTATTTCTTGACACTACTTGTATTATAAATATTACTTGTATTAGTCCCTTACCACAACTTACCCTTTCTGGATTATTTCTAAGTGGTTGCCTATAGTTGTTATAGAATGAAAAATCAAATCTCATGGATGTTTAAAATTACACAAAAGAAAGAAAAAATAAGTACAGAATAATGACCAGAGCTACTTTGCTAAACATTAGTAAAATCCATTACATGGAGTGAAAAAAAAATTTTTTTTAATCCATATCAAGGTCGTCCATTGGGAAGACAGCATGGTAAACATACACAGAGTTAGTAAGCATGTGTAATTTCCAACTGTAAATCTAGTAAGCATAAGCAAAATACACTTTGTCTCACCCAGGATTTTCTAGCTATTAATTGGTATACACTGTCCTGTGTGGTGCCCTAAGGCTTAGCCTCCACACTCCTGGGCAGAGGCGGACCTCATTCACAATCACTCACTGGATCATATGCCTTTGCGTGGAAGGGATTCTTTGTTCAGGCTCCTCTTGTCTGTGTCTCTTAACACCTGCTCCCCACTGTGTCTTGTAAAAGATCATAATATTCCAGTCATTGGGAATGGATGTGATTGCTCTTGGTGTGCATTTTCAGGTTGCAGAAGTCCAGGGGGCTTTTAGTGTGTTGCAGATGCCGGCGGGTGGGTACGAATGGAACATGCTTGCTTGAGGGGCCAGTATCTGATCATATATATGCACATTCAGTAAAGGTTGTGTAGGTACGTGTGTGTGTGTGTGTGTGTGTGTGTGTACATGCTTGTTTAGATGTGGCTATGGTCCAGTACAGCATCAGGGTTTCTTGTGAAGAGCCTATTCCCTGCCTGAGTAGGTAATACCCGGCAGTCTTTAGAGCTGATTACTAAATAGTCTCTATGAGACAAAGCAAAAACAGGCTCAGCAAAATTGATTGACAAGCAGAGGCTGAAAGGAGTCAAAAGGTGGGTTGATGTCTTTATCACATTAGACTCTTTAGTGTATTGTGCTTGGCTACTGCATTAATCCCCAAATGAAAGTCTCTTAGCCCAGCACACAGCTAATTTCAGTGTGCACACTAACATTGAATTGCAGTGTGTACAACTTTGTAATGTTGTTAAGATGCAATGTCTGGTTCAGTGGATCTGGGGCAGGGCAACATGCTCCATTGCTAGCCAGGTTCCATGTCATTCTCCTGGTCCACAGAATGTTTAGAGAGTGTTTGAAGGACTAGTGAAGGAAATGTGCAACAAGATTTCTTAGGTGGATTATTGAACAGGGTTGTGAGACTGGAAATCCTCATAGTATGAGACTGTCTATTGGGAGTCTCATGGCAGAAGGGACGCCATCCTGAAGGAAGAGAGGTAGGTGAACTCCCAAGAGCAGAGGGTTTATGTGTTTAGGTAATGTTGCTTAATATCACAAGATTGGGAAGAGTGGGGATTGGGCCAGAGAGCTTCTGGGAGGCAGCAGTAGCTTGGGGACTTATACCTATAGGCCCTATCTTATGAATAGGTAACAGCTGCTGAGTGAGATTTCAAGGGTTAGACAAAGCAGGCAGGTTCTAAACATTTGCTTGTTTGAGCTGTTTGAAAAATAACTGCATGGGAAAAATTTTAAGTTTGGCACCAGCAGGCTTTTGAGCTGATGGGTCTCCTCTTGCAGTGAAGAAATAAACAACCAATATACAGAAGCCACCTTTGACTCATTTGTATACCAAACACAGTTTGTAGAGCAACTGTCACCCGGCAGTTCCAGGCACCTTGTTTCTCAGTTGGGGTTAATTAACTTGCCCTCTGCAATTAATTTATCGTGTGTCCCTTTGAGGGACCTGGGAAATTTATGGTTGGGATGGGATGGGGGATTCCTTCCTGGGGGGAAAAGAAACAGCCTGAGTATTTTAATAGCTTGAATTAAAGGAAACTTTTATATATAATGTCAGAATAAACATAGCAGAACGTGAAGGTTGCCTCTGTTCTTAAAAAGATTCAGGTGTAAAAGGAATTTAAAACATATCACAAATAAGGTGGATCCTTTTTAATCCTCAGAGGAAAACAAACAAACAAACCTGGTTGAAAGATCCTGAGTTTTCCACTTACAAGGGAGCCACTGAAGCCCAGAGATTTGGTTGCTGGATAAAAGCTGCATTCCTGGACCTCTAGCCTCTCAAGGCTTCAGCTGCTCCTGCTAAGAAACTATAATAATCATGTCAGTGCAAGAGGCACCTTTAATGAGCTGATTGGGGCCCTGAATTCATGCAGTATTTTTTTTTATGGCAGTACTAGGGATCAAACCCAAGACCTCGTGTGTGCTAGGCAACCACTCTACTACTAATCTACATCCCCAGCCCTTATGAGCTCTTTATTATTGTTCCTAACAGCATGAGTGGGAAATGGCATCTGTGGGTGATTGCATTTTAGTGAAAATGAATATGCCTTACTTTTCTGTATGTATACCCCGACATAGACCCTGGGAGAATAACCTTTGGCAAGCTTCCTTGCCTATCACAAACACATAGAAAGCTTGACTATCCAGAGCATTATGTAAACCTGTGATTTACCTGAAACTTTCAAAGCAAGAAATGTGCTACCCTGCACAGTTGCTCTTCAGGGTTCCAGAGTAAGCAGCCAATGGGGGACAATCTGGTCATTAACACTGCTGAGAACTGTGTGGAGGGATTCAACTTGGAGCCTTGGCAAAAGGCCATGTGCCTAGGCAGTCACAGAAGTCCGTGTTCCAGGAACTGTCCTCTGGAGACAGTATAGGATATTTCTTAGGATTGCTGCCCTAAGGGGGTGGGATTTACTCACCAACTGCCATTCATCAGGGAAGGCTGCTTTGGAAATGTTAATTCTCTGGTTCTTCTGACCCACCTTGCAGTTAAATCCCAGTGGAATGTGTGGATAGGTGAATGCCAAGGACACAGTCTGCTACACTTAAGTATGGGGATATCTGACCTTTCCCTGCCCTGGTGGCGCTCTCAGTCCACTAAGAAAGGGTATATACAGTGCATGCCATGTTCCTGTCATATGTGGCATCAAACAATAATTGTTTTTATTATTACCATGTCCAATGTTTACATCATGATGAGAGTAACTGACACTCATTTTAGTAGCTTCTCAGCATGTAAAATACCTTTTTTTCTGAGAGTGCTGAGCTAGCCCAGAAATAATATTGGAAAGAGGGTCAAGCCCCCCACCTCCAGCTGTCTTGTCAAACAACAGAGGATGTACAATCAGCATAAGTCTGCCCTCTTGTTCCCACAGTGTTAGGAGAGCTCTGGCAAGCAGAGAGCTTGGCCCTTTGATCATTCCAACAACATTCATTTGGGGTACAATGAAGAGCTCTTACAGTTTGTCTCAGGGAATCATTACAATTTCAAAACACTGATTATTAAACAAAACACAATAAAACAAAACATCCAGCAAACAAAGCCTTACATACATCATGATTTTGGTGGGTGCACTGGGTTTATGGTTGAAGGAACCTAAGTTGGCAGTTGGCAGCTGGCAGCAGATGTGCCCTTTGCTGTCTTATCTGTCTTCATCTGTTCTCTCAATGACAGGGCTGTCACCTTTCCCAGTCATAGCCCATTTATTTACACAGACTCCTGTTTTGTGTACTACAGAGCTGAGTGAGGCATAAAAGACCTCAAGTTTATAACAGAGTGGACAAGAAGTCAGAGATCTCAGAGCATCCAATGTGGATGTGATCTGAGCAGAGCCAAGAGATGCTCTTCTCCCTGGCAAAGATGTGGGTCTTTTCTTGTTATAATCAGTAGGTTGTATAATCAGTTTATTGCACAGGATTCTAACACAGGAATCTATCGTGTTTGTGGATAGACTTCAGGTAGTCTATAAATTTCAGAGGAAAAATTTTAAGTCTTTATTTTTACTAACTTAGTATTTAGCATACTAGTATAACTAGTATTTAACATTTCCTTTGGTTATAAATGAAGGTAATAAGTAAAAGTACTATTAACAGTGCCTGTGATTCACTCACCAATAGGAATCAGTTATTTTTATCTCATATGAGTTATTTTAACTCATATTAGTTTGTGTAGATCTTGCAAAGTAACATTTATTATTTTCACTGCCTTGTCTTCATGTGTATCAATAAATATGTACTTGCTGCATCTCAAATTATTTATAAAATTGATAGCTTACCTTCAGTTTTCTTTGTAAACTTCTGTATTTTCACTTTTTGCACTCTCAAACATTCTAAGTAGGCATCCAGAGTTTCATCATACCTGGGCTTTAGTGGATCATTAGCATCATATTTTTATTTATATATGACAATGAAATGCATTACAATTCTTATTACATATCTAGAGCACAATTTTTCATATCTCTAGTTGTATACAAAGTATATTCACACCAATCCGTGTCTTCACACCTGTACTGTGGATAATAATACAGTATGAATTTCTATGTGTTCATCAGCTTTCTGTTACTGTGGCAAAATACCTGAGATATTGAATTTAAGAAAGGAAAGGTTTATTTTGGCTCCCAGTTTCAGAGATTTCAGTCCATGGCTGCTTGACCCTGTTGCTTTGGACCTATGGCAGCACAGTACTTAATGACTGGAGCACATAGCATAGGATGTCTGTTCACTCTGTGGTGGCTAGGAAGCAAAGAGGGAGAGATAGGAAGGGCCCTCAATGACCGAACTTCCTTTCAGTAGGCTCGCTAAGGGTTCTGCCGCATTTCCATAGTGCCATGGGCTGGGAACCATGACTTCAACACTTGGCCTTGGGGGACAGTCAAAATCCGATGTACAAAGGAAGGATAACTGTCTATAAGACTTTTGTTCTAGTTAGGTATGTGTACTTTTTTGGTTCAATTAAAATATTGTTTTTCCTATGGGTCATAAGCAGAGTTTGAAAACACTGGCATAAGCCTGTAGGAATGCTTGTCTTGCTCTTGTAGGTTCATATATGAAATTTGTCCAAATTCTTGTGGGTGAGTTGAGGCTATTTTAGACTTTAGGGAAGGCAATACAGTGTACAATCCACATGTGGCGTAAGACCACAGAGGAGTCAAGGCAGCCCCTGTAAGCAAACATATTAATGTATCTGTTTTCTGCAGGAAAAAATATGCTAAGTAGGAGGAATGAGAATTACAAACAGCTTCACATGAGTTAAAGTCAGAGTTTGCTGCCAAATGAGTGTTACAAAGTACTTCTGGTGGAAAGCTTTGTGGGTTTTGGAATGGTAGAACGTAATTGTGGATTAGGAATTTCCTTTTATTTGACCACTTAATTGATGAGGGTTGATAAGAATAGGAATTCGATATTCTTCTTGATAATTATTGACACTCTGTTATTTTCTGATTATTTTTGACATCTCCATAGTTTAATACCCTCTCATATACACCTCTTTCCTGTGGTGTTGATTTAGGTATTTTTTTTCCTAAAGTAACCAAAAACTATTTTTAAAGAAATGAATCATAATAGTCTTTTAGTCTCTCTCTCTCTCGGTCACTTGACAAAATAAACCATCTTTTCTCTTCCATCTTTCTTAAAGGATATGGCATGAGATGTTATTTTTTAACCAAGTTATTATCCATTTAGAGATATTGCTTTTGTTACTAAATCTCCAGAATTTCAGACTTAAAATGAGTACATATAAGACTTACATGTGTAAAAAATTCTATCTTTATAGATAACAGTGATAGAAAGTCTACTCTGCCTGGCCTTCTGTGTTATTACATCTAATGCTGAACCCTCTAAAATAATCTTATCCCTATTATATTGGAACCTGAGGTTTAGGTAGGTTAAGTGACTTGCCCAAGCTTACTTAGCAGGCAAGTGGAATATCTGAGATTTGAGCTCACTTTCCTCAATCTCCCTAACAGTGTTCCACTGCATATGCTCCCTCTCACTATGAGAGTCTGGACCCAGGGGACCACTAAAAGTTCATCTATATCTATATTTATAACTTTCTCTCTCTCTCTCTCTCTCTCATTTGGATATTAAACCCAGGGCCTTAAGCATATTAAGCATTCACTCTGCCGTGAACTGTACCCAAAGCTCCTACATCTATATTCCTATAGTTATTTCTGTCTACATATTTGTTTATTTACTGGTTTATATGTGGTATAAAAAGAGAGAAAATATGACTTTATAATTTGGTCAATGGAACTTGGAGGCCCATCCTCATATTCTTCCCAGTTCATTCAAACTTCTCTTTTTGACCAAGCTCTCCTTGACTGTCTGTCCACCTCTATTTTGAGCACTTATAGTTGTGGCCATACTGTCTTGGAGAATGTAGTATGGCCTTGATGTCCAATGGTTTAGTGACATAAACTCTTGTTTCCTGATTCAACTCTCCTTCTTGTGTCACGTTCCTGGGAGGTTGTGTGTTATATCTGAGAACCTTGGTTAGTTGGTTTCCTGGGTAATTATCAACCAAGTAAAAAGAAATGAGTTAAAAATCAGGGTCCAACAGGTGGGTCCACCCAGGAAACTGATCTGTGTGAGGGAAAATAAGAAGGGAAGAGGCAGAGGATGGGGCCAGAAGGCAGTGTTGCAAAGATGCCTGGGGCCTCCTTGAAAAGCAGACTGGTGTGAAACAGAGATCAGAGGCAATGTGGTATCATAGGGAAAGGTCTCTGCCATCATGGAGTTCTAGGTCCACCACTGCCCCTGGTGCTCTGGGAACTATCAGCAAGTCTCTTCCCTAGGAGGACTGGTATCTGGGACTACAAGCTGATCCTCAAAGAATTGGAATTCTTTAGAGTTGAATAAAGTTGTAAAACAACAACAACAACACAATCTTCTAAAATTTATTTCCAGCATTCTCCTTTTAATAAGAGGAAAGGATCCACTTAGTGCTAACAGGTTCTTCACACTTCTCTAACATTTGCCAAACTATTTTTTTCTTTTAACACTATTTTAAGAAAAAAAAATTAGTTAGGATACATACTTAGTATGAAATTTTTTTTATTTAGGTGTAGTTGACACACTATAAACTAGACACACTTACCTGCATGGTTTGGTAAATATTTGACCTGTGAATACACCTATGAAACTATTACCACAATCAAGGAAATCAATCTATCAGCAATTCTGAAAGTTTCCTCATACAGCTTTGCAATAAATATCCAGCTCAATGGATTTTCAGAACCTGAATGTACCTCTGTGACCAGCATACAGATCAGGCTACTTCCTGCTCCTCCTTAGGATTTGGAATTCAGCAGTCTTTTAATACTAGTAGTTGGGGTTTGCTAAGCACTGCCCTAATTATGTTGCTAAACTGTTTGAGTTCAGATGGGGCTTTGTTTATGCCTGAGCACATTATTCATCCTCAGTTATCTTATGTATAAAATGGGCATAATAACTTTATTCACCTCAGATAATTGTCAAGGGGATTATGCGAGCTGACATTTGTTCCTACAACTGAATGTTAATTTAGGAACTAGGAATATGAAGTATATAGCTTTTTAAAAGCTGTGTATTTGGATGATATTTTCCATGAATTCTTCTTATTCCTCAGGCTCAGGTCTCATCTCCCTTCTCTCTGCTGATTTCATATATGGGAGATGAGGGAGTGAGTTCCCAAAGAGCAGGAGGATCCTGGCATTCAGTAGGAACTCAATAGATGTTTACTGGGTCATCTTGACTTGAAAACTCTCTGAAAAGATTTCTAAAGCCTGTTTTCTATAGCTGTGGATCATAGAAATTTGGGGAAAGGCTGCCTGTTATCATCAAGGATCAAATAAGCCAGAGGAAATATGTTCTGTTTTCTAGGATGCAGTTCTGGTCAGCCCTGCAAACTATTTAGCCATCAGAAATTCTTCCAAGGACAAAAATAAATAATAATTTATCTCTAAAATGGGAAGCTGGGTGTGGTGGCACAAGGTTGTAATCATAGGGGCTTGGGAGGCTGAGGCAGAAGGATCATAAGTTTGAAGATAGCCTCAGCAATGTAGTGTGACCTTGTCTCAAAATATTAAGGGTGCTGAGGATATTGGTCATTGGTTAAGTGCTCCTGGGTTCAATCCCTGGTACTAGATAAATAAATAAACAATATATAAAATAAAATAAAATGGGAGACAGGAGGCTATTAAGCTATCCTGAATGTTAGCTACTCATATGCTCTCCTGTACCCAGGAAGCTTGTACTCTTGGAGTGAGAGTGCAGCTTTGTGAGGGATGTACTAAAGTGAGGGAGGAAGGGGACACCAGCTTAGCCATCTGGGTCAGCCAGATGAGTCCTGGTGATCAGTGGGGTGACAAATGTTGTTGCAAGATCACCCTTACATCCTCTATCCTGAAGCTGAAGAGGATACAAATGAATCCACCCCAGAGCATGGCTGACATTTACTTTCTTGATCTAGGTGCTAGTTATAAGGATATTCCTTTGTTGAATATTCATCAAGCTCTACATTACACTAAAAAAATTGTAGTCTAATTCACATGTTATGATGCACCCATTTTAAAGTGCCTATACATTTTTATAAATGTAATACTTAAAATGTAAATTTTTAAAAGGTGTATATAGCTCAACACATTTGAACTATACTTGCAATCATGTAAACATTACCTATATCAAGATAGAGAACATTTTCATCTCAATTGAAAGTTCTCTTGTGTTCCTTTTCCTGAACATGAGCAACTTTCTGATTTCTGTGACCTTAGACTTTGTTTTACCTGTTCTTAAACTTCATATAAATTGGATCTTACCATATGGACTTTATTGTGTCTGACAATTTTTACTTGACATAATGTTTCTGAGATTTATCTGTGTTGTTATAAACAGCAATATTTCTTTTTGTTTGTTTGCTTTTTTTTTTTTTTTTGCTACTGAAGATTGAACCCAGGAGCAATCCACTAGTGAGCTACATTCCCAGTCATTTTTTTATTTTGAGACAGAATCATACTAAGTTACCCGGGCTGGCCTTGACCTTGTGATCTTTCTGCCTCAGCCTGAGTAGCTGAGTATAGTAATATGGGCCACTGTACCTGGCTCACTCCTTTTTATTGTTGACTAATACCCCATTGTATGAATCTACTGTAATTTATTCAACTTTTAAGGATATTTTTGTTGTTTCCAGTGTTTTACCTTGTCAATAAAGCATCTATGAACATTTATGTTGAAGTTTTTTGTGTCCAAATATTTTCATTTTTTTTCTTGGGTAAATACTTAGCAAGAGAATGCTATGATATAAGGTAGGTATATATTTGTCCTTATTAGAAATTATTGAACCATTTTGCAGAGCAGTTATACCATTTTACACCAAGGCTGTTGAGTTCCATTTGTTCCATATTATTTTAAACACTTGTTATTTTTAAGATTTTTGTAAGTTGTATATTTGTATGCAATTTTTTATGGTATATGTGTACGGGCATACTTGAGTTAAAATGTTAAAAGAACATTAATAAAAATAACAGCTATTTAATATAATTGAAAAAAGTTGAAAATTTAACTGAACTCTGGGTGTTTTGTAGGTGAATGCCAGCAATCTGATAACTGAATGTTGCCCTATTTAAGTGATGCATTTTTATTTTACATTGGGGAGAAATATTAAGTGGCTGAGCCTTGGGATTCACTGAGGAAGTATTATTTCTGTAAGGAATTTTCCCAATGGTTCTTTAAAAGATCTTTTCATCTTTATTTTTGACTTAGTTTTTCATAATACACTGACCAGAGCTCACTCCTTTTTTTCTTTCCCATTTCAGAACATAAATGTCCAGTGGATGAACGAGAGCAGTTGGAAGAAACCTTGCCCCTGATTTTGGGGCTTATCTTGGGCCTTGTCATAGTGGTAACACTCGTGATTTACCACATCCACCACAAAATGACTGCCAACCAGGTGCAGATCCCCAGGGATCGATCTGAGTACAAGCACATGGGTTAGGGGTCATTAGGCAGGCAGCCCCCAAGTCCTATCCCCCAACTGGATCAGGTAGAAAAACAAAAACACTTTCCACCTTGCTCATGGGATACACCAACATAGCTACAATCCAACAGGCCTGGGTATTCGAGGCTTGCTTGGCCTGTGTCCATGCTTAAATCCAGAGATTGGGGAGTTCTTTGGATTCATGGGCTAAATTGCAATTTTTCTCTCCATGCTGGGGAGCCAAACAGAAGGGGGTCAGCCAGCTTTTATACTTATGATGACTTGCTTTTGACTCTCCAAGAAGCAAGAAACACCACTTGGAGAGCTATCTGGCCCTGAAGTTTAGGGATTGAAAACAAGCTTCCTTTGGGAGGAAACCTCTTTAGGTTCAGGGAAGAGGGGGTGCTTTGCTCCCTTGGCTTACTACACAGTTTAAATGCACACAAAATACATACAACCTCATGCTCCCTGCAGCAAGACCCCTGAAAGTGATCCATGCTTCTGGCTGGCATTCTGCATGTCTAGTGATTGTCTTGGGAATGTTTCACTGCTACCTGCACCCAGTGACTCTGCAGCACAAGAAACTGTTAATGTAACTATGCAGTTATTTGGAATATATAATGTGTCAGGTCCAAGTAAGGTGACCTGAAGAATCAATCCATGTGAGTTTGTTTTTGAAAATGAATTAAAACACACTACTCTCTGGCCTTTGGCTGCTTTCTTGAAACAAGAAAAAGAAAACACACACACACACACACACACAAATGGTTTCTTTGGTATCAAGAGGGGAAAGGGGGAAGGATGAAGATGGATATCATTTTTCCTTTTTTTTTTTGCAAGAGGAAAAGCAAAGAAGAGCAAGAATAAAAAGAAGGGTGTCTTAGCTTTCCATTACTGTGATAAATATCTGAGATAAAAACATTATAAGGTGGAAAAGTTTATTTGGGCTCATGGTTTCAGAGATTTTAGTCAGTGGTTGCCTCACCCTGTTGCTCTGTGCATATAGTGGCACAGTACCTCCTGGTGGGTGGGAGTGTGGAGGAGGTCTCTTTATCTCATGGCAGTTAGGAAGCAAAGAGAGGGAGACAGGATAAAGGCCAGGGTCCAATATCCCCTTTAAAGATACATCCCAATGACCTAACTTCCTTTCTCTGGACCCTACCTCCTCTGCAGGTTCCATTACCTCCCAATAGTGTCATGAGCTGGGGACCAAGCCTTGGGGGGATATTTAAGGTCCAATACAACAGGGAAGAAATTAGCTTTGCTAAGTAAAAGAATATGGGTTTATTTTAGCAAATATAAGTAGTTTCAATAATGAAATCTCTTTTATGATGAGCATAGTATTGCTTCTGATGTGTCTTGGTCTTAAATATGGCATTTCTGTTTGTATTAAAAATCTGGACTGGATGAAAACAACAAAGAACAAATTTTAAGAATTTAAAAGTCAATAGTTGGAAATTAATGAGTTGTATCTACATATCTATTTTACTTGCTTACTTCAAGTGTAAGAATAAAGGCTTCAACTATTTTAGAATATTTTTATACAATTAGAAATGTTTCTGATAGTTATCATCCATGTGAATTAATTCATGAAACCTCTTAATATTGATGTAGGTTTCATTTCTGGCTCGGTTTATCTTTCCTTGCTTGAGTTGTTTGTTGCCATCCCTTTGAGGCTTGTTCCACACAGAGTACACAAATTTTTCCTTGATTTCATGGCCCTTTGCACATGCCTCTATTATAGAAAGTGCTTATAATACATCATGATCTGTCCTCTCCTAAAGATTCTGAGCTCTAGAAAAGTCTAAGACTATATTTCCATGATTATTATATATCTGTTGAGCATTAGCCCATTGCCTAGCACATATTAAATGCTCAATAAATATTTGCTAAATAGTGTCTCAGTAGATCCTTGTAGGAGCCCTGTAAAGTAGATGTTCTAGATATTTTTCTTCTTCACAGTTTGTAGAACTCAGGTGTTTGGAGTTTTAGTAATAGACCCAAGATCACATAAGTTAATTTGTTGAGCTGAATTTGAAGCCTGAATTTTATGAACAAAGCCATTTTCTATCTAGGATGAAACATTTTTTTTCTACCTCTCCCTTTTTAAACTTTAGCAAGATATTTTTATTTTTAAATTAGACTTTTAAATTGACTTTAACCTCTATTGTTTTTTGTTGTTTTTATCTAAATCTAATGTTTACAAGTCAAACAATGAATATAGGAAACATTTTTTAAAAAAGTCTGGACTGGACACATCAATCTAAGTTTTATTTGCAGTAAAATGTAATTTGTTCACACTTCAGACAACAGAAATGCATATAGTTTAAATTGTATTCACTTTCTAAATAATCATTTTTTTTAACCAACAAATTGAGGTCAGAGGAATCCTTTTCTTTGGTTCTAGGGTCAAAATCTCCTCCTCCCTATCAAATCTCCACCCAGCGAGAGGCAGCTTATGAATTCATTTCCTTGAGTTTTTAGCTGCTGAAAACTGGGAAAACTAAAAGTTCACTATCATGGCACATCTTGCTAGACATCAGCCAGTTGTTGTCTTTTTATTCAATTGTTTGCTCCTCCATCAATCTTGATCTTCTTTACCTGATCCCTCTTTGGTGTCTGCCTGGTACTAGTGAGAGGAAAATCTATAAATTCTCATAAAAGTTGCACAATGGAATTCCCCAAGGGGTGTCTGATTCCATCCTTTTATTAATCTGAGACCTTCTCATTGCCATATTCCATATTTCATAAGCACTTCCATTTCATCATCACACATGTTTTTTTAAAAATTATATTCTTTATTTATAACCATCCAAGGATTTGTGGAGATGCAGAAGTCACTATTCTTTTCAGTAACTCCTTCTCAGACTTATTCTAAGAAGGTTCTCCCCCACCTTTTTTTTTTAGTTTTAATTAGTTATACATGACAGTAGAATGCATGGTAACACATCATACATAAATGGAATATAATTTCTCATTTTTATAATTGAACATGATGTAGAATCCCACTGATTGTGTAGTCATATATGTACATAGAGTAATAGTGTCTGATTCATTCTACTATTCTTCCTACCACCATATCCCCTCCCCTCCCTTCACTCCTCTTTATCTAAAGTAAGGCTATTCTTCCCTAACACCCCACCCTTATTGTGAATTAGCATTCACATATCAGAGAAAATATTTAGCCTTTGTTTTGGGGGGGGGATTGGCTTATTTCTCTTAGCATAATATTCTGCAGCTTCATCCATTTACTGGCAAATGCCATAATTTCATTCTTTTTTAAGGCTGAGTAATATTTGATTGTGTATATATACCACATTTTTCTTTATCCATTCATCTGTTGAAGGGCACCTAGGTTGCTTCCATAATTTAGCTATTGTGAGTTGAGCCGCTATAAACATTGATGAGGCTGTGTCACTGTAATATGCTGATTTTAAGTCCTTTGGATATAGATTGAGATGTGGGATAGCTGGGTTAAATGGTGTTTCCATTCCAAGTTTTCTAAGGAATATCATACTGCTTTCCAGATTGGTTGCACCAATTTACAGTCCCACCAGCAATGTATGAGTGTACCTTTTCCTCCAAGTCCTTGCCAACATTTATTGTTGCTTGTATTCATGATAATTGCCATTCTGACTGGAGTGAGAAGAAATCTTAGAATAGTTTTGATTTGCCTTTTTCTAGTTGCTAATTGCTTTTCTCAAATTGAATTTTTTCACATTTATTGATTGATTGTATTTCTTCTTCTGTGAAGTGTCTGTTCTGTTCCTCAGCTCATTTATTGATAGGGTTATTTTTTTAGTATTAAGTTTTTTGAGTTCTTGATAAATCTTGGAGATTAATGCTCTATCTGAAGTACATGTGGTAAAAGGGAATTTTCCCTTTCCATACTATTGAAAATTCTCTTGTGTTTTTCCAACTTGTGTCACAAAATATATGCTTATTATTAGTTTTGGTATTGTCATATTCTACAAACACTGAATTTGAACACTCAGTATCAATTTTGAACATGTATTCAGTGCAGATTTGGTGCCAAATGTACACTAGTAAATGTGACAACTTAGAGTCCCTGGATGGGGGGACTGACAAACACATAAGGATGTCACTCTAAGAAAGAAGAGTTTGAGTCTTTTCAAAATGGTGACATGTATCCACATCCCTGAGCCTATGGTCTTTGGAATCCAAATTTTTTAATTCTCAAAACTTAGAGGGATTTTGTTTTACCTATAAAATGAGTATGCATGAAAAGCCATTTTGCTACTTACTGCTATTGTTATCCTCATCATTATTATTTACCATGTTATTTTATTTAGCTGTTTTTAGATTAAATCTTCAACTCAGCCCAATTTCTTTGAGCCTAACCTTATTTCTTCATTATGAGTGGAACAATATAAAGTTGAGCCCTAGAATACAGAGTAGGAGTAGTGACTTATCACCATTTCTTTCTTTCTTTTTTTTCCTTTTTGTTTTTGTTTACATGTTGTGGCTACTCCTGCAGGAGAAATAGGCAGAGATGGTGGCTTATACATCTATGTCTTTCTCTTCCCATGCTCAAAGATGGGAAAGGAAATAAACAGATGAGCCACAGATGCTCAGTTACCTATTAACTGTTACTTTCTTTTTTACTAGGATTTTAAATACAAGTGCTCTGGACACATGAGGATACTGGGTATGGTTGCTGGGTCTGCCTACCTGAATAATCCATGGCAGATGAACTATAAGCAGATTTCTTTTTGGGAGAGTAACTTTAAATTCTGAATATGTTTTTTTGCAGAGTCCCCCTATTCCTAGGAAACAGCCCTCATGAAACTGCCTCAAAGGTCAGGGGACAGTTGCTTCTCTCCTGGAACCTGAGAAAGTTCTCCAAACTGTAACTACATTTTTTTTTTTTTTGCCAATTGTCCAATCTTTCCATTAATGAAAACTTGGCAAAGCTGCATGGGTATGGGAGACACCAGACACATGTGAATGGAGAAGTGGAAGGAAAGATTGTTTGTATGGACTGTTTGTATGGTCATCTCTGGTTGGAGCAGTATGCTTTCTGCATGAGGGTGTTTTTACAGGGTGTTAGTCCAAATTGACATTGGACAAAACAGTTTTCCTGCTGTAAAGCCAGCTTTTTCCTCACTGCCAACACCTAGTGACCCAGGCAAACAACTTTTGAGTATCTTAGCATGTGGTTTGATGCTGACTCCCCTGAGTTGTCTGACCCCTGAAAATGTCATTTCTAAGGTGTCTAGACTAAGAATCTGTATGGTGAGATCCTAAAACTTGCATCTTTACTATATACTCAGTTAATTTTGATGTAGAAATAGAAAAACTTCTGATTAAAAAACTTTTAGCATATATGCACATTATCCAAATTATTGTGTTTCTGTGTTTATTTTTTCATTTGAAAATAGAATTTACTCCCATCTCCTTGTAAAGTTATGTGAGGATTCATGAAAGTACACTTCAGTTCCTAGCACAATGCCTGGCACCCTGGAGATACTCCACAAAAGATGTTATTAATGACATTTTTTCCAGCACAATTCTTAACATGATTATTCCAGTTTTGCTTGCCATGGAAGATGAAAAGGGACTACTGCAGGGGTTTTTAATTTAGCCTCTACAGTTCTCTGTGTCCATTTACTGAATTCATAATATTTCTATGCAAGGATTTCTCCCACCACAAGTCCAGTAAACCACTCAGGGGGTTGTCAATTTGGAAATGAGGAGAACTATCAGTCTATAAACTTGGATAGGAAAAAATTATTCCTTTAGTGTTTACTAATTTTAAACAGAAGGTATAATTTTATTTAATCATGTACATAGGTACTACACCACTATACGACCTGTGAATTTGTCATCAACAAAATCACTACATTACACTTTTTGGTGATATCTCAAAAAATCATTTATAATCACTGCATTGAAGTTATGATATTAGTTTCATTATAAGATCAGGATATTTAATGCATTATAACCACAAAATGAAAGTTTTTATTGTAATTATTAATGCATATTGATTAGACACATTAATGGTTTTCACTGTCACATTCCATACATGCATATATTGTGCTTTGATTATATCCACCCGCCCTACTATGCTATCTTGCCATCTTCTGTTCCTTGCTTCTTCTGGTTTCCTTCCCCTACCCTAACAGTCTCTTTTCATGCTTTTTTTAAAAAAATTACTTTCCGTATATGAAAGAAAACATAATACTTGTCTGTGTATGGCTTATTTTGCTTAGCATGATGTTCTCTAGTTACATCCATTTTTTTTTTCTGCAAATGATGGGATTCCATTCTTTATGCCTTAACACTTCACAGTAGACATTTACCTCATTTTCTGAATCCATTCATCTGTTGATAGGCACCTAAGCTGATTTTGTGAAGAATGCTGCAACAAACGTAGGAGTGAAGGTATCTTCTTTGAATGTGTACTTCATTTCCTTTAGATATGTATCCAGAGGTGGTATAGCTGATCCTATGGCAGCTCTGTTTTTAGTGTTTTGAGGAAACTTCATATTGTTTTCCATAGTGGCTGTACTAATTTACAATCCCACCAACAGTGCATAGGGTTTCCTTTATTTTCATGTCCTCATCAGCATTGAATTGTTTGATAACCACACTTTAATTGGTTTTCTTTGTAAACCAATGCATTTGAACATACCTGTCTGAGAAAGTGCCTAAATTTTTAGATAACCAAGAGGGCCTAGGTGCTAAGAGCCCCAGGGTTAATGGCCACTGTAGATGTCATTTAAAGTGACTGAACCTGTGGAGTTGTCTGCCAGAGAAGGATTCACAAAGGCCCATGTGATAAATCAGATCATAAGTATTTATTGTCACTGATCACGTACCTTCTATGCCCAGTTGCAGGTCCTGGGGACACATCAATAGACAAAATAGGTAAAAATCCCTTTGTTGAACTGAAGTGTGTGTACGTGTGTGTGTGTGTGTGTGTGTGTGTGTGTGTGTGATGTAGGTATTATGATTAATGTGTGGTCGTTTCCTAATTCTTTGGGCCTTGATTATCTTGGTTAAGGTGGGTCACATAAAATAATGATGTCCTTTCTAGTTTTAAGTTTTCAAAAATGCTGACAACATTAGACATAATTATTGAAGCATTTGTCTCAGGATCAAAACCTTCAGGATAAGGAGTGCATTTAAAATAGCATATTCTGATCCGGAAATCAACCATAGACTTTCCCCAAGTTCTTTTTTGTCCTCAATGAAATCTACTTATGTAGGAGATGTAGTTAGAGTCCCATCTCTGTTCCCTTACCCTTTCTGGAGGTCATTAGCTGACATTCCAATAACTTCCCCAAGTCTTTGGTGCAGAGAACTGTACCCATGTGCATGTCAAGATGAAAGTTCTGGGAGTTGCTATCCCAGGAGCAATTCTCAACCAATAAGAGTTAGGACATGGTGGACAAATACCTCCCTCATTCTCATCACCAGAAAGTCAGTTCTGAAGTGTCTCCCAGAAGGTTTGCAACTGCATTGAGCCCAGTGCCCGCCGTGAGGACCTCTTCATCTAACTGCACTTCTTTTTCTTTTTACTGCTCCTGGTTGTTTCCTCTCTACACTCTACTATGTGAATGAAGATTCTCAGGATAATCTCCCCCAAAAAGAATATCTATTTAAGTGTTTGTTCTGGGCTCTTATTTTGTTATATCCCACACCAACATAACATAAACTCAAAATGTAAATATAAAATGCACACATTTGAAGACTCAAACTGAATGCCTTTCCTGCACTCTGCGGATTTGTACTAATACCATGTCACTTTTACAAAATTCTTTTTGCTTGTACATTTTGTATCTGCTTCAAATCAAATCAATCTTCTCTTTCCCCAGATTCTCAATACCATTTCCTTGATGACACAGTGCTGTTCTTTTGGATCAGTTTGACCCAGGAGTTGTTAACTTCATAGAATGATTTTTATTTTTTCAGTAATTGATACTGAGTGTGTTCTTCCCATTGGATAATACGGACACAACCACAATTCTGCTTGATTCCATGTATGTAATCCAATTTTTAGAAAATCAATCTTATTAAAACAAATAACACCTCTCCTTTGCTCAGACTGCAGCTGTACCAGGGAGAGGTAGCAGCATGGGGACGGGAGGATACACGGTATGCTCTTCTACTCCCTCTTTCTGTCTTCTAAACTCTCTCCCAAATCATGGGGTATCACGCTAACATATGGCCCAATTCTATGGGAACCAGCAAGGAAGGGAGGTTCTTATAGACTAGCTGACCGTTCTTGGCTGCCTTGAGATGCTGTTGGAGGAAATAGAGATGCCTAATTCTTTTTTTTTTTTTTTTTTGTGAAAGAGCACACTTTATTCCGAAGCAGAGAGCAGCACAGTGACCAACAGAAGGTGCCCAATGGGCATCCTATATGTCGTACTCCAGAAGATACACAGGATGTTTTGCTAATAAAAATCAACAGGAACATGGATTCTTCTGGGCAACTTCCCCAAACTCAACCCTCTCAGGGGTCAAGAAAACGCCTGAAGGCAACTATGGTTCACTAGAGATAGAGGCCCTCAGCGGTGCCTTCTTGTTTTTTATAAAGAACATTTTCTTTAGATTTTTTGAAGTCTTCATTTGTTACTTTCATTCTACGTTCTCTCAAGGCCATCAGACCAGCTTCTGTACAGATTGCTTTGATGTCAGCACCAGAGAGGTTGTCCTTTGCCATAATTAAATCGTCCAGGGTTATCCGGCTTGTGTGAATCTAAAAGATGTGCTTCTTAGTCTTTTCATCAGGCAGGGGGAACTCAATCTTCCTGTGGATGCGACCTGGTCTGATAAGTGCTGGATCCAGAGTTTCTATTCGGTTTGTGGCCATGATAACTTTCACGTCTCCCAGTTGGATGGATTTGATTCAAGAGGAGACGTGAGATGCCTGATTCTAATTTTGCTATTTAGACTGGTCTTGGTATAGATGATATATGTGGCTCTTATAAGTTTCATCTCACTCTGACCCCTGCACCCTGCAGAAAAGCAACTCTCTCTATGCTACATGCCCCTAATACACTCTGTGAGTTGGACATCTCATTACTTAACTAAATGGTTTGACATATTCTCTGCTTCTTCTCCATGCTCCATCAAACATAACCTAGAGAACTAGGTGTGTTCTTCTATCTGAGCAAAGGATGAAGAGACTGTCCAAGGAGGTGGCCTCCATCTTCCTCTTCCTTGGCCCAAATCACACTATGTCCTTTCTCATCTCCCTCTCAGGTGACTCCCTGAGGGTTTTCATCTTCCAAAATTTCCAGATGAGAGATGGACTTTTTATATACAAGCATACCTGGGATTAGTTAATGTCTCCTTTTGCACACAGAGGAGGGGACCATTGTTCTCTTCCAGGCCAAGAGAGCTTTCACTCCCTTTTCTAATCTAAGTCTTTTCTGCCTTTTTTTGTTGATAAAAGCTTAGAGATAGTTTAGCATCTTTGGGACTGGGAAATGGAATGGGAGTCCTTAACCCTGAATCTCCCTTTCCTTAAACTAAGTCTTCCATATTTGAATAATTTTTTTTTCTCAATGGTGTTATCCTATATCACAGTTTGACACTCTTTGTAACCTCTGCGGATGGGGAGACTTGTCTTTAGTTCCTGTACAGTAACTTTTTTTTTTAATGCCTTGTTAAAACCCTATTGACAGATTTCTTTTTAAAAATTATTTTTTATATGTGGTGCTGAGAATTGAACCCAATGCTTCACACATGCCAGACAATCACTCTACCACTGAACCACAATCCCAGGTCCTGTCACGTGTAACTTTAAACCAACTCCTTTACGTTCCCCACAATCACAAATAAACCATCCTTGGTTATTCAATAAGGCCAAAAACACAATGGGGAAAAGGCAAACATTTATTTTCATTTGCAAGTGCAGTTTCTGCCACAGATCCTTTTAAGCTACAGTAACTTTTGGTAAACTCAATGAACACTTTAAAAAATAGCCAATAATAAGAAAGTTACATGAAAAAATTTCCATTACATTGTCAAAAATGTCTGAATCCAAAATCCACTGTTTTCTGCAGTTTTTTTTTTAAATGTTTGTTCTGGTTAAAAAAGGATTTCTTTTTCTTTTCTATCTTATTCTACATAGTCCTGCTTAAATTAAGACAAACTATTTCATTAACTTTTAGGACTGCCATTGTCTGTATTTAGGTTTTTATTCTTACATATTTATATTAATATTTTAATATTTTACATAAAACATCAATTTGCTATTTTATGAAACAAAAAAATTTAAAGATCCTATTGATGGTGAGGCATTTCCAGTTTGGGGGAAAACTGAAAATCTAAACCATAGAAGGTCATTTTTATGCCTCCCCTCCCTTTTAACTATAATAAATAATTAGCAACCTATTAATATTACAAAAAGTCCTTAATTATGCTTAGAGTAACCAGAGTATTTTTGCAAATTTAAATTTATATCTGTTACAGTATATGAAGTCATTAAGAAAAGCCTCTGGTTTTCCAGTTTGGTAACAAATGGCTTTTGTCTGATGCATAATTAATAGAAACTAATGATGACTATGTAGCTCTTCCAGAGTTTTAAAGGCAAATCTATATTGGCCTACAGTTAACATGCAAATTCATCCAACAAGCAACACAAAATGTATTGTAGTAGTCATTCATTTTTATCAACATTCAAGAAGACCTAGACAGCAGCACAAATTCTCCTATGTCAGAAACACTTCATAACATGGTTAAAACTGAAGTCAGATCATACCTGGTAAAATACCCCCTTTCTAATTCATCCTCTAGCATCAGTTCAGACTTCCAGCACAATACATGAACAATAGAGATTAATACTGTGGTACAAAGGTAAATACAGACAAGAGTTTGGTGTGCTAGCATACAGAGTTTTAAAACAGTGATCAATGAAACCAAACATCTTGCCTTGTTCACGCTCATCTCCCTTTATGAGCCTGAAATTCCCACGGTCTCACTGAAACATTCAATTGTGGGGGAAATGAGTCCAATGATCCTAGCATTGAAATTGCTCCCTGGAAGGGAAATTTGGCCACAAGGGGATGGCATTCCCATTTGAGGGTATGCCACTAAGGGAAACATCCTGATGTGCAAGAAATGGTTTGCTTCTAAAAGCCTTGAAGGAAAATGTGATTTTTTCAAAATATTTAGCTTTATCCCAAGGAATAGTTTGGTAGTTTAATGTGGCTCAAACTTTATTTCATCATTTTTTGGTTGGATAAATGAAATGTGTACACCATCAACCATCACTCTTAACTCTTCTTCCATCACATAAGACACTTGTTAAGATAAGAAAGATATTCTACTAAAGCTGACGGTGATTGAGAGTCATTCAGTATTCAAAGTTCCTAAAGAATCGTTGGTTCTCTGAAAGGGATAAAAAAGTAGGAAAGGCTTTGTTCAAACTCCTGCTAGTAAACAAGTATTACTTCAACTGATACAATGGCTACGTGACATCAAAGTACTATAAATTATCAAAACTATTGTACAGAAAAATTACAAATTCATTGCAAAATACATTACACTGCTACCATTAAGAAAAAAGTGCTTTTTGTTTTCCTTTCTTTCTTTTTTTTTAATTTATTTTTCTTTTTTTTGCCAGAAAAGTATTCTTTCAATATAGAAAATCCTATGCGGTACCCTGCATGTGGCTAGGATATAACATAACGGAGTTTGTACTGAGTCCTTCTGATTTGCTGGATGAAGGGCTGAAAAATATAATAATGACTTATTAAAGCCATACTCCAAATGACCATGCCAGCTGTCAGTGGAGAGATGCCTATTTAAGACACAAGAAGATGCCCTGGTCTGTCGAACCCTGCCGGTCATCGCACTGTCCCACCAATCAGCTGGTCTAGAATGCACAGGCCTTTTGTATGATCTGTGGTTTTTCTTATGTTCTCCTGAATTATTCTCACATCCTTGCTTAGTTTTTGTCACCTACGTGAATCCTCTGCTCAGTGATGCCCTTAGTGATGCCGATATTGTCTCATGAGGGGAACGATGCAAGATGGTGGACCTGCCAATTTTAAGAAAGGATGTCCAAGGAGTTCCTGGGCTGTGGCTCTTAGAGCGGGTTCCCTCACCAACATGAGGTCTAGGAATCCCCGGAGCATTGAAGAGACCTGTGAAAACATACAGATAGCATCCTGAGAACTAACACAGACATTGACCCCAGTCCTCAAAATCATTTCCCAGTCCTGGCAACGGCTTCAAATTCTAGAAACTAGTTGCATTAGGATGAAAGACAGGTGAAAGAAAAGAAGGCATTGTCTTTATTAACACATGATGTTTTTATTTAAGTTTGAAATAATAAGGGTACAATTAAGAATAAAATCTTATTTACCAAATAAAATAGTACTGGTAATAATAGGGACAACAGCAACAACTGCATGATTACTATGTACAAGTGCTGGTCACACAGGCAATGAAGTACAGTATAAACATGGAATAGTCTTATTTTTCTAGCAACTACGATCATTTGGGCTCTGTGGACACCCCTCTCTTGAAGGGAAAGAAGTCTCGATTACTATGTACTTTTTCATATATATATATTAACTACATTCAAGTGCATACACACCAAGTGAATGGTCCAATAGATTTTAACATATCTTTACATCTATTTTCTCCCGTCAAGGTTTCTAGAAGGCTACCTTGGGCCCCCTTCCTGCCAATATTCATTCCTAGCAAAAGCTAACTATCCTATAGACTTCTAGTAGTATAAATTAGTTTTGTCTGCTTTTATACTTTATAGAAATTGAGTTAGGCACCATGGACCCTTCTCTGTCTGGCTTCATTCATTCAACATTGTGTATGTGAGATTCATTCCCGATGTGTGTGACCAAAATTTCATCCTTTTCATTGCTGTGTGGTACTCATTGCCCAATTATACCACACCTTGTGTATCCATTTGGGAAATAATCTTGGGAGTTTCCAGCTTTTGACCTTTAGGATTAAAGACACCTCTCATAGATGGCTTTGAAGAACACTGGCACTCATTTCTATTGGGTGTAAGACTATTTTCTTATAATACAGCTTTTGTTACTTCTCATTATTTAAACTTAGTCCAACCCAGTAAACAATTTAATTTCCTATTCAGCTCAAGTAGTTCCATTTTTATTCATTTTTATTTTTATTTTGCAGGTTCACACAACCTATATGAATCTAATGCTCTTTCCTGAGGTTCAGGTGAGAGGAAAGAGGAGACTCTAACATTACAAAGTATTCTCCCCAGCCCAGCTCGATAGTGCATACCTGTAATCCCAGTGGCTTGGGAGGCTGAGACATGAGGATTGTGTGTTCAAAGCCAGCCTCAACATGTTAGTGATGCCCTGAGCAGTGAAACCCTGCCTCAAAATAAAAACTAAAAAAAAAAAGCGAGGGGTATGGATCAGTGGTTAAGTGCCCCCGCTTTCAATCCCTCTCTGGTACCAACAAACAAACAAAAACAACCCCCCAAACCAAACCAAATAACAAAACAACAATAAGGACAAAAACCCCAAGGTATTCTCCCCTATAAGACAGCCTCACATTCTCTCTTATTACTAAGCAGATGGGAGGGAGGTGTGGCTGGGTCAGTGTTTACAGAAGGGTCCTGGGGACATATCCCTTTCTCAGCAAGCCCTGCAGGGAGCTGACCTCTTTGCTATGTGGTAGCTCTTGGACTTCTCATAATTTTTCCTGAGATTGGCCTAGATCCACATGTTTTGGGAACTAGGAAAGGCCCTGCTGGGTCTCTTACATGTATTACACTAATATGCCCTTCATCACTGCATGACCCAGTCCCTGCACACCTCTCTGACATGTTCTACCCTTGTCCCTGGCTCACTTTGACATACTCATATAAACCTTATTCTTTCTTAGCTTTTTAGGTCCTTGTACTTGATGTCCCTCTGCCTGGAACATTGGTCTCCCATACCACTGCAAGATTTTTGCTTTCTTTCATTTTTTTTTTTTTTTTTTTTTTTGGTACCAGGGATTGAACTCAAGAGCACTTAACCACTGAGCCACATCCCCAGCAAGATTTTTGCCTTCTTTCCATTTGAGTTCCAGATCCTTGTTTACCAATCCTTGTCAGAAACAAGGGCTTCCCTGACTCTTTTACCTAAACCAGTTCTCAATCCCCTCTCCTGTGCATACCATTATATCACAGTGCTTTGTTTTCTTCATAGAAATTATTTTGTTCATCCATTTGCTTATAGTTTATTATCTCCTCCTCCAACTAGAATGTAAGTTATGTAAGAGATAGGAAATCTGGGGTCTTTCACCCCAACATTACCAGTATTGAATGGAGCACTTGATTCACTCTTCCAATCAGCCCCTTGAAACATGAAATGATCCCACAACATTTTACATATGAACTCTGGCCAGAAAGGCTGAATCACAAAGCCCAATGAATGAACAGAAGAGCAGAGATTCGAATCTGAGTGACTAATTTCAGAGGCTATATGCTCTTACACCAGAATCTACCTGCCCACTGAGTGTGGCATGCCAGTCTTTGAAGCCACAGAGACGCTGAAAGATCCGATATCTACTTTGGACCTAGCAATACACACTACTCACCTTGTGCTGGTCCTTCACTCTTGGAGGTAAACTGTCCCGGATCCTACGCATTGCCTGCAGAGGAGGCTCATTGAAGTAGGGGGGCTCACCATCAATCATCTCTATCACCATGATCCCAAGAGACCAGATGTCCACCTGTTGGGCACAACACACTGGTTATGACAGGTAAGGGGAACACTCTGAAATGCTGGATGTGTCCATGGAACCCAATAGATTCTTACTTATTCATAACTTAATATGGTATTTGTAACTTCTCAAAATTTGCAACTCAGATTTATCAGCTGACTTGTTAGATTACTGAGGTCCTTGATTCTCTTTTTGCTTTTAAAAAGTGTCAGTGAAGTTCACACCAATAAGTAATAAATGAATAACTTAACATTCTGAAGTTCAGTACTTCAATTTTTACTCTATTAAATTCTGTAATTAACTGCCTTTCAGAGCAGATTCAAAAATCCAAATTTTTATGCTATGAAAATAGAAAATAAAGTTGCATTTAAAAATCATAAGAAAAGTTTTTGACATTTTCATAACAAACTGCATGGAGCTACTGCATACTATGCAAAACACACACCAATTTTTTTAAATAATTTGGTTTTTAAAAATAGTTCTTTTCCTACCTACTTTGGGATTTCCCCCTTATGCTTTATTGTTTTGAAGCAGCATGCACAAAACCCTGCTTTATATAAACCATCTCTAGGGAGTAGAGAGAGAAAAAAAGGAAGGGATGCTGAGAAATTCTTTCTGAGTGAAGAATGGGAAGGGAGGACAAGGAGAAGCTATAAGGGTGCTATGAATTCCCAGATCCAGGTACTTCCCTGTTACAGGTTCATTACTCTGCTTATCTGTATGCTGCATTACTATTATACCTCTTGGCAGTGACTTTTGCTGAGAATTTATCTCTTGGAACGACAATGAGACAAACGAGTTGAATGTTCCTCTGAGGTCAAGCTAAGAAGGGAAAGAGCAGATTCGGCCTTAACTTATGCCTGCATTCTTCATGTACTGGTTCATGCCACTTTTTCCCAGGCTTCTCCTCTCTCAGAATCACCAGCTGCACCATAACACGTGGACACTCTATACTCAGCTGGAACTGGCTGCTTGGGCTCCATGTGGATGTAGCCTTGTGTGCCTCAGAGCTCCTACTCATGTTATTCCCTCCCTAGAAGGCCTTTCTTTCACTCCCTGTGGCAGCTCACTTTCACCTATTCAAGTCCTATCCCTTCATAGATTATTGTTTGCTTTCCAGAAAAAATATAAATTAGGATGTAGTTTTGAATGTTATGATAGTCACATGATCTTTTTCTATTAGAGGTCATTATGGCTCAATCAAATATTACCTCTACTTGTGCCATTTTCTCTGATCCTCTTGCCTTTCTATGAAATATGCCTGCTAATTTTAGCATCTCTAGAACCTATTTAAGAGTGAGACTCCCATCCCAACTCCCATATACATTGTAGGATTGCAATAAAAGCCCCTGGATAAATATTATGGTAATATTCCAAGTAGTGGCCAATGTTACTTCAGCCTACTCTGTCCTAAGTCAGTGAGTGGGAATCAACTGTGGTGTCAAAAGTCATTGCTCCAATTGTCTGTGGTCACCAAATGTCAGAACACAGCATCACTGCCACTTTTGAAAAAATGCCTGTTTTGCCCTTACCTCTGTCCCATAGGGTAGCCTGGAAATAACTTCAGGTGCCATCCAGTAAGGGGTGCCCACCAGGGATTTCCTCTTTGGCACCTCTTTGGAAACTTGAGCACAGAAACCAAAGTCAGATAGCTTTATCTGAAAAGAAAAGGAAAACCATAAATGAACACTTTGAAAATACTGTCTGCTAGGCATACAACAAAATAAATATATTTACTTAGAAATAAAGACATAAAGAGCATCAAATTCAAATTCAATAACCAGCCTCAGAAACATCAGAGAAGAGGTCACAAGACCCTTTTACTGGAAAGGCACAAATCCATTTTAATGGAAAAACTTTTTACAGGTCTACCAGAGTTGACTTCCAAAGGCTTGAACTCTAGCTGCTTTTATCTTTTCATAAAATTACAAAACAACAAAAAACTCTCACAAATTAAATGTATAATCTATTCATTAAATCTCAAACCCATAACTTGAATATAACAGATGATGCTTTAGTGTAAGTAAATTGCTATTTGTGAGGGGAATTTTGTACACATTGCTGTAGCATAGACTCTTGAACACATTGAGAATTCTATGTACCATGTGATGATTTAAACAGCCACCCTCTTTTTTAGTGTGTCTGAGGTAGCGGAAGATATTCATTTATCTAGGATGCCAAGATATCACTTAAAGTGTTGGTTCCCCTTCCCTTTTTGTTTTGCTCCTTTGTCCCGGGGCACAGCTGAAGTTAACAATGTAAACATCTCAGAGTGGAAATGCAGGTATAGAAACCGGATGTCAGCACATGGTTGACAGTTCCTTAAGGTGGAGGTCAAGCTAAGAAGGGAAAGAGCAGATACTAAGGACTCAGATATGGTCAAAAAGAAAACGAACTTTGAAAATTCTTGCACAAAGCTCCTGTCCTTTTAAGAACATAATGCACTGTTAGACACCGGTTGGCTTGTGTATTCTAAATGATCGGGATTTAGTTTATTTCTGGGAGGCACACTTCCTGGTCAGGATGACCTGCTCTGAACTTCAGGTGGCCTTACCAACCAGAACATCAGTGGGCCGCTTAGTTGTTAGTGGTGATAGAATCCAAAAGGAAATAGTACACTGGGCATTGTTTAGCAGTGGTGCAGAATTAATATTTGAAGTTAAAATTCTCTATAGATCCAAGATACAGTCTCTAAGGTATGAGTTCTGTCTTGATATTCTATAACTTTCTGAATCTCCTTTCTCAATCTTCCTTTTTAAATTTTCTTTTTCTTTTTTTGTCTCTACTTCTGCCATCTATACCTTAGACTTTGATGTTCCTCTGGGTTCTGCTTTCAACCCTCACTTTTTTTTTTCCTTTTTGCCTATTCTTGCTGCATATTCTCTTTCTTCCTATACTTGTTTCCTCTCCATTTAAAATCTGTATTTTGGGTTGGGGTATATCTCAGTGGTACTGTGCTTAGTTAGCATGCATAAGATCCTATATTTGATCCCTAGCATCACACACACACACACAAAAAAATCTCAAACAACAACAACAAAACATCAAACTGTGTCACCAACTAGTATATGTCTCCACATTGGATGACCTCATTCAAACTTGCTATTCTTTGCCTCGTGATGCTGCAGCCATCTTAGTTTGCACAAGCATACTTTACAATGTTTTCACAATGAGCAAACTGGCTGTGACCACATGTCTCAGAATGTACATTTGTCATTATATGAGGTGCAACTATATTCAATTAAGGCGAGGTCAGGGTGGATTAGTGTAGGTGCCAAATCCAATGACTGGTGTCCTTATAAGAAAAAGGACATACAGACACATAGGGAAGAGCATAGGAAGATGGAGGCCATGATTAGAGTGATAATCCTCTAAGCCAAGGAATACCAAGGATTACCAAAAACATCCAGAAAGTAGGAGAGAGGAATATAATAGATTGTCTCTCAAAGCTTTCAGAAGGAACAAAATCTGTCAACACCTTGATTTTGGGTCTTCTGTTCTCCTGTACTGTGTGAGACTAAATTAAATTCAGAGAGAATAAAACTCCACTCAGTTTGGGGGCTTTGTTACTGTAGTCCCAGTACACTCTCAAAATGTATGCCTAGTACACTCTAGCTAAACCTCACTGAGCTGCTACTACATGTGAGGTACCGCTGTAAGCACTTTTCATGTATATCTCATTTAACGGCTCACAAGAAACTAATGTGCTGGGAAATATTATTATCCCCATTTTATAGATAAGTAAGCCAAATTATAAATATATATTTATATTATAATTAATGGGAGAGCTAGGATTCAGATGTTCAATCACTACCCTGTACTGAAGAGCAAAATTATAGGTCAAAAGAAGGCAGTTAGAAATGTGGTAGATGTTGAAGATGGATTGCTGACAGGGTATCTGAAGAGATGAGAGGGATGGTATGCAGGGTCTTGCTACTCAAATCAGCAGCAGTACCAGTAGCAGCAACAACATGACCTGGGAGCTTATTAGACTTGCAGAATCTTAAGTCCCACCCCAGAGTCTCCATTTTAACAAGATCCTCAGCTATTGGTTCTCACATTGTAGCTTATAACAGACCACAGTTCACGTAGGAAAAAGAAGAACAAGGAGCATCCCTTGGTCAGGTGAGGAGTAAGGGGCACTTGTTTTCACAGGGTCTCATGTTTTCATTTCAGCATCATGACAGAAGCCTTCCTGAATATACTGACAATCCACCAGACTGCCTTTCAAGATGCTCCTTAACCTGCTGTCTTTTATGTAGCCAACCTTATTCCTCATTGCTCTCATATGTACTGCCACCAGTCCTAAGCATCAAGGGGGTTCCTAGAATGGGGGATTTCCAATGCTAAAACCTGAAAAGTTCCGTGCAAATTGGAAAGAGTTGGTCTGTTTCCAAATATGAGTTTTTGTTCATATTTCTTCCTACATATTCAATTCTCAAGTATACTCCAGGGGATGAAGAACATCTCATTTCCTCTGTGATTTTTCTCTGAAACCCATATTGATCAGTCCCTTCTTCACATTCAAGAGAATTCTGAACACACTCAGTCTTGAACAGTTTTCTACTGCTGGTTATGTCACTCCAGCTAGCAATGATATTCCTCAGGCTAACAGCTCAGCTTTTTTGATTGTAGAGCCTTCCTGTGTTCCTTAAGAGCTGGGCAAACAATAGATGCTCAAAAAGCACATGCCACCAGATTGATTTTATGTTGACATATGTATACATGATAGTAGATCACATGATAGAAGACACATTGGGGCTCTTTCTGAAATCATCATTGACATATTGAAGACACCTCTTTCTAGGATCAAAGTTAGAATACAGATGAAATACATATAAATGTTTGGGAATTTTTTTTCCTCTTTATTTTCTGTTCCGGATCTTTTCACTAATCAGTCACTAACAGTGGCTTGGAGTAGGGGACAACTGGATTATTCCTGGTGGAATTAGGGAAAAAGATGCTTTAGGGGAGAGATGATTTTCTCACTTGCTTTGGAAAATCAAGAATCAACTGCACAGGACTCAGATAATGGAATCTCCCCTGTTGTGTGAAGAAGAAAACCCTGTGGCAATGGCAATTAGTCCAGAATCCTTGCTGCCCTGTTATAAAAGAAGTCTATTATGCACAGAAGTAAAATTCATGCAGTCTGTTCTTTTTAGCCTGGGATTACTTACAGAAGGGGAAAGAGAAAACCAATGTTGATTATATTAGGCCCCATACTCCTTACTGTACACCAATTCCCAGTACACCCAAGTGGATGGCCGTGGGCTTCAGGATTACCTGTAGCATATGTACCTACACTAACAGGCAAGAGGAGAATGCCAATATATGTCTGAGTTCAGAGGTAATCAAAACATTTAATAATTGATCTAGATCAATCAGAATCTAGATATAAAGTCAAGCAGTGTCCTAGAGTTACTCTAGATAGGTCTACCATTTTTTAATGTAACTCTAAGTGACACTCTAAGAACTTGAAAGAGTGGCTCGTAACTAACCAGAATGAAAATACTGCAATATTTCAATAAACCAACTGAGCCGCAGGCTTGGCCATGCCCAACTTGGCCTCCATGGAGACAGCACAATTGTGTGAGTGGAAGTGGTCTTGAGGCAGCACTTCTGGCTTCCATGGCTTGTGTGTGATGCCCAAAAGTCTATAAGCCCCTCCAGATCTCAGTGAGAGAAGGAGAATGTGCCTGGCACAAGGCTATGTTTGATATACGGACTTGAACAAAAGGACAGCTTTCACCACTTGAGGCAAAGGCAGGAGGCATCTCCTGGACAGCCCAACCATGGAAGGACAAGCTGATCTTTATTCCAGGTATCAGGAGAGTCCAGGCACACCAATGCAAGGACGAGAGAGGACCTGAAGATGAGTCCTATCCCCTTCACCCTGAGGTTCCACATACCATACTTTTCCCTCTTCTCCAAGAAGCCACCATGGGGAAAAGAGTGGGTGTGGGAGGTGAGAAGAGGGAGTTGGTGGTAGCTAAATCCGAAAGACTTTGAGTTTTTAAAAGTATCAGCTGAGACTTAAAGTAATGCATTTAAACTTTGACAGATAATGCTTGAATTTTTTTTCAAGCAACCTGATTTAAAATAGAGAATTCTAGAAGGAATCTATCCAGTAGAGATCTGAGAAGAAGTTGAGTCAGTTTTAGGAAACTCTCAGGTCTCTATCTGTGTGTGGGTCAGGGCTGGTTATTTCTAAAGCTAAACTGTGGGTGTACAGCCGCTCTACACAGACAGAAGAGCAAGAACAGTCACGCTGATAAATTCCATTTGCCTATACATTTAAGAAAACTGAATGATTAAGGAGGTGAATGTATGAGCATTTGAGTATTGATAGTTTTTAATTTCAGTATTCCTGGTGTGGGTTTCTCCTTGCTGACATGAACAAACTCAATCCCCTCAAAATATGGCATACTAATAATTATCTTCCTGACAAAGTGTAAGATAAGTAATTGAAACTAGACACTTGGGACTTAGGCCGGTTCTTCTATTGTAGGAGTATAAGCACTTTTGTATAAGTTTTTACTCATCCAAGTACATAAAAGAGACAATTTTCTAAAAGAGCATAATTGCACACAACATTTGTCCAAATAAATCTGCAAGTAGATAATGAGATCTCAAGTAATGAGTATAATAAAGCACTGGAGGCAGATCTTAAAAGCAAATCACACAGACTCTAAGCTGAGCCTTATTTTAGATGGAATTGTATAACTCCGCTGCTTCGGAAACCACTCTTGTCTAACTCATGCAGTCAGGCTAAGGAAACTGCAGCTACTATACCACCTCCACTCCCACCCCAGAGGAAGAGGAGGTAGCTGGTTACACAAGAACCAGACAAGGAAGTGGAATTTAGAACTCAGACAAAGCTGCTATTTAAACCTGAGATCCCATCCACGTCTAATGTGCCCTAGCTAGGAAGCACAGACCCCCACAAAAGGATGGAGAAGAGGGGCCCCTGGCAAAATGAAGTCTATCCACAAGATACCCTCGGGATTGAAAATAGAAAGTAAAAAACCCTTGCTCTATTAATTGCACACCCACTAAAGAATTCTGTGTTTGCTCCAGGTTTGGGACTGAGGCCATAGATGATTGCTTTGGGGCCTAATCCCTGGGTGCTTTCAATAAGGCATTTAACTCGTGTAGTCTCAGCATAATGTGAGAACTTGTTGGAGATGAAAATTTGATGGGACCACCCAGACTGAGTGATTTAGCATCCCTGGGGTTGGGGAATCCATGTCTTGCCAAGCTCTCCATTGGGTTCTGATGTCACTTATGTTTGAGAATTTCTACTTCAAGGAGAGCAATGACCCAGGGACAAAGGAACTGAGAGTGGGAATTAAAGGTGCCATCAGGATAATGGTGCCTCCAACTCTGCTTAAGGTCCACTTCATCAGCTGCTAACTCAAAGAGGGGAGGAAGAACCTCGGAGAGAACCTCAGAATAGGATAGAGACCTTAGCCCTCCCTCTGCCACTTGGCAGAGCACACGGAGTAGTAGTAGCTTGCCGGAGGCTGGACAGAAGTGTTAAAAGAAAAGCAAAACCTGTGCTATCCACATTAGGCAAAGTTCTCTTATCAAGCAGCAGAAAGGGACTATGGATGGAAACCAGGATGTTATCTCAGAGACTGTCAGAGCAGAATGAATTTTAGCAAGTTATTTCACACGCCTGAGTCTCTGTTTAAGAACATCCCTGGGGAAACAATCTCCAGGTCATCCTGTATTGTAAAATTCTAGTTATTTGAGAGACAACAAAACTAAAATGATGGAGGGAAGAAAGCTAATAATATAAAATCAATTAAATGGGGCTAGGTGGAGACAATAGAATACTATTGGGCTCATACCTCTAGGGAAAAGATGATTCCAGCTGATTGTCATAGTAAAGAAGAGGAGGAACAATAATAATGCCCATGTTGTCGGTCTGTGGACTTTTATCTAATTCTTTATCCCTGCTTCAAATTCTGTGGGAGGCAGGGCACAAACATATCACTGTTTCCAAGCACCATGTTTATAATACCCCAGAAGCACATCCCTAGGCAAGAACTCAGTGCAAGTCATTTATTTGGAAGATGTAAGAAATACTAGCAGTGATATGGCCAAGTATGATAAGGAAGGGAATTATTTAGAGATTATTTACCAGGCTAGTTATGGGCAATTAGAGCTCAATCTTGCTGAAGAAGTCTGGGGGACTGTGCAGAACAAGTGACTCTCAGTTATTCTACCAAATGAGAGAGCTGGGGTATTTACATACCAACACCCAGCACGTGTTCTGGGACTGCTCTGCTGCTTACCAGAAATCAATGACTAATCAGATATTATATATGTCATAGGTAATTAGGAAATGGTTTTCTTTTAATTGATATAAAGGAAGTTTTCTTCCAGGCTTTTAAGAAGCCAGAAATAATTTGTTCTTTTCAGTCTGAGCAAGTTCCTGTCATTTTCTGTTGATTTTGCAATCATGGCTTCACAGAAGTTGCCAAAAAAATGTGCATCTAGACCTTCATACTATCAGCCTCTTATCAAGGTACAGCATAATATCAACACAAAGAATTGATGTGGAGACAACCCACAGAGCTTATTCAGATTTTATCAGGTCTATATGAACCTATCTGTGTGTTATGTGTGTGTATACTCTGACATTTTAACACATGTTGCCTTGCATAGCCACCACCACAAACAAGATATTACAAACCATCACCATAAGACTCCCTAGGATATCCCTTCATAACTGCACATCCCCTGTTCCTAGCCCCAGGCAACCATTTATCTGCTGTGGATATCTATAATTATTTCACATATATTATATACTCAGAACCATGCAACATGTATCCTTTTGAGATTGGATTTTGTTTTTTTACTCAGCATAATTTCCTGGAAATTCATTCACTTTCTGTATGTGTCAATTGTTTGTTCTTCTTTTAATTGTTGAATAGTACTCCATGGTATGACCACACCATACTTTATTTAACCATTCACCCTCTGAAAGACATTTGGGGAGTTTTCAGTTTGAGGTTGTTATGAAAAAAACTTCTATGAATATTTGTACATAAGTTTCTATGTGCAAATAAGCTTTATTATATTTGTACATATGTTTCTATGTGAAAATAAGCTTCATTTCTCTGCACAAGAGTGTAGTTACTGGTTATAGGGTAAGTCAGTTTTAGTTTTCTTAAATATTTTACTAGTGACTCATAGTTATACATAACACTGGGGTTCATTTTGGCATATTCATACATGCACGGAATATAAATTACTCCATCACAATCCCCAGTTTTGAAAGGAACTGCAAACTGTTTTCCAGAGTGGTTGTACCACTCTCTTTTCCAGAGTGGTTGTACCAACAACGTATGAATGAGCAGTGTTATCACTGTTTTTCATTTTAGCCATACTTATAGGTATGTAGTGATATCTCATTGTAATTTTAATTTGCATTTCTCTAATGATGTTCAATATCTCCCAACAGGAAGAGAATCCAGTACTTCTTGTGTGGCAGACAGTATTTTTTAAAAGAGCAAACAATAGTATAACCCATTTCATGAGCTTTTCTTATACCGTGACTTTAATTTTCTTCCCACTGAGGAGGATTCCATCCTTTCTTCCTCACTGAATCTGGAAGGACTTGTGATTATGGTGGAAGTGACACTATTTTATACTGTGATTATGTTACAAAAATGCCCTGTACTTCCACCTTGTTTTCTTGGAATCCACTCATGGAACCCAACTACCATTCCATGAGGAAGCCCAAGTGTCACAGAGAGACCACATTGTTGTTGTTCTGGCTAATAGTTCCCAACTGACCTTGTAATCACCAGCTACCACTACCTATCTTATATGTAAGTGGGGAAGACTTCTAGAAGACCCCAGTCCAGGCATCATCTAACCAGAGGTCAGAGCAGCACTGCCTTGCTGAGCCCAGCCAACCCTCAGAGCTGTTGAGACACAGCTCAAAAGCTCATTGACCTATGACCTTGAGGTGCTTTGTTATAATAGCAATAAAATAAAATAACTAAAATAGTCCTCTCAATATGCTCTAAGAGTTCAGTATTTTAGTATTCAGTGCTCTCAGATTTTTTTTTTTTTGCAGACTATTCACACTCAGCTCTCTTTATGTAAAAAAAAAAATAGTTTCCTTGTTTTGTAGAAAACTGAAGAAGCCCATTAGAATCAATATGGTATAAAGTTCTGAAATGTGAATGAAAAACCTTTGGGTTACACAGCCAAGAGGCACAGATCCACCAAACATGCAATTTGTTCTCTCTGCTTGGGAGACTCCTACCTCTGACAGCTAAAAGATCCAATTCCTCCTAAACCTCTTCTGGGATGTCACTGCATCAGAGGGGCCTTCTCTGACTGGCCTTTATAATAGAGCTCCAGGCTCCTTATGCTCCATAATCCTTACTCTGCTTAAATCAATTACAGAAAATTTAGCACTTTGCACTTCTTGTCTGGTGGTAATTTTTTTAAAAAAAATATATTTGTTTATTACCACATTTCCAACCCCTAAATAAGCTTAATGAAAGAAGTGATTTTGCTTTGTTCATCCCTAGCACATAGTAGACATTCAGCAAATATTTATGAAATGACATGCATAAAAAGCCACCAAGACTTTAAGGACTTCCAATGTTCCTGGCCCCGTGAGCTCTTTGCTGGGTACACAGCAGTACAGGAGATTTTGAGACAAAGGTTCTTCCCTTGAGAATAACAACTGAAAGATTTAATTATCTTGCACATTGAGAGGAGGGAAGATCTTTAAGTGAGCTAACGAAACAAGGAATTATTATCTTAGTTTGCTGTCTGATTTTGACATCAGATAGGTACTTCCAACAAGGAGGCCTGCAACATCAATCTCCAGGCAAAGAAGGGTTGTCTTGAAATCTCCATGCTTTCTTTTTTCTTTCTGGTAGTACAAGTGGACCACTTATACTGATTCATGGGCCAGTTCCATGTTTTGCAAACTGAATTTGAGATTGTGGGGCCTAGGTGCTTTCTGAATCGGGCCAAGGAAGAATTCTTGCTCTTTTCCTATACTTCTGTTTTAGGAAGATTATGCAAAAATGGACGCTGACTCTTCCCTTCCCTTTGGGCTATATCCCTTTCTAGTAAGACTTTGTATTTTGTCTTATCAAGACATGGAATCTATTTCCCCACCTTTTGAATCTAGGCTTGGCTGTGTGGTGTGACTTACTTTTGCATACATTATGTAAGCACAGGGTTTGAAAGAGCTTGTGGATCTGCAACAGGGCTTACTTGTCTTGCTATACTTGGGGACCTTGCTACCAGCAACATATGAATTACAGGTCTACTCTACTGGGAGACAAACAATACTTGGTTGGGGCCAGGTGACCTTCCTGTGTCTTCTGAAAACCAGCCAATTGCCAGGCAAGTGAGTGAGACCATCAACTGCAGTCTGGTCACAAGTTCATTAGCTTGTGCCACATGGAGCAGAGACCAGTTGTTCCACTGGTATCAGCCCAGAATGATGAGCCATAGATTTGTGAGTAAATAAATGGTTCTTGCTTTAAGCCATTAAGTATTGTGAGGTTTGTTACATAGCAAAACCTTACAGATGCTCCTTGTAGTCCTGCTTTTAAAAATTTCAGCCTGAATAATGCAAAAAGTAGGACCACAAACTGCCCATTAAATATAATCCCAAGTTTGCAAATTATGTATACATGGAAAGACAGAAAAATATTAAGTAGGATTGAGTGATCTTTATTTTGTCATCTATTCTGAACTTACTAACTTCTCTACAAAAAAAAAAAAATATTTTAAAAACAAAGTAAGAAAAGCCAAAGTGCTTGGGAAGTTTCCTCCTGTTGTTCTCTGATCATCTCTGGGCAATTCTGATGTGACGTGAACATTCTCCTTAGGGCCAAGATTACTGGATTATAAAAGATAGGTACATCAAAAGGATGACTGGCTCTTTGTCCCAGAGCTATTAACTCTAGTGGGAGTATCAGGGAATTTAAATAAAATCTATGCTTCAGAACTATCCTATCTAACTAATCCTTCCTTGGAACAGCAGTTCATTATTTCCTTAATTGTTGTATGCTCTGTACCATGTGTAGCTGCTGAGATTAAACAGAATCCTCTGGGTATGCTGCAGTGATGAGAAATGCAGAAGTTGGGCATGGAAATATTCTGGTGTGATGAGTATTTTCTGTTTGTCCTTTCAGACACATTCTCCTCCTTTCTCTGAGCCTTAGGAGGCCAATCTGCACTGACTGTAGTGATGGCTCCTGACTGGGTTGAGCCAGTGGGGAGCATCAGTAGATGACAGAAACAAGGGGCAGAGGGAGGTTGGGGTAGTTATCCTCAGCTCACATGCTACAGGTTTACCATGGACTGGATTTCACCAAAACTCAGAGTTCCTGCCAGACAGACCTGAATACTATAACCTATTTCCAGATTCCAGCAAACAGTTCCCTGCCTCAGTTTTTCAGGCATGAGGTAGAATGGTAGTCTATTGTTGAGTATTGCACTCATGTTTGTGCCCTATTCCTTAAGAATTTTCTATGTCTGCTTGAACTTTTATAAAATATTATTAAGTAACCTCTCTGCAAATTATCCTTTTGGAGCTTGTCATCTGTTTCTTGCAGGGCTTCTGAGAGACCCTGTAGACATGGATATTTGCAGGAAGGGGAGAAACACAGCCCTAGAAAAGTCAGCTCCTCTCCTCCAACAAAAGGAGAAATGTGACAGAAAATGAAATTTTCAAAGCTTTCATTAGTTCCTATACTTCATTGTAAAGGAGGCAAATTACCCATTCCAATTCAGGTCACAGGTAATTCAGAGGAACAGGTTGACACAGAGGATGGGAAGGCAATTTCCTTTTTGTAAGTCTTCTGGAAAGTGTTGTGGGTGACTGGTGACTAAGAAAAAATTAGAATTATGAAAAAGTGTTCTTAAGAGAATAATGTGCATGACAGATGAAGTGATGAAGGAGGAACCCAACGTGAAAATCTTACCCGGCCATCACTTGTCAGGAGGATGGAGTCACTCTTTATATCCCTGTGAATCACTCCTTGGTTGTGCAGGTAGGAGAGAGCTCTCAGCACTGACAGACAGACAGTAGCTATCTGTTCTTCATTCATTCTAGAAAGGAAATAACAGTTCAGGAACAAGAGAGGTACAAGGGCATCTTTCAAATTCTCAGGAGAGGTTACTTTTTTGTGTTCTGGAGAATTAGTCCATGTACTGCAGCCCATATCTGGAAAATCTGCAGACAAACAAAAGGAAGGTTCTGGCTTGATTGCCAGAACACAGGTTTGGTGTCAAAAATTAAAGATGTCCAGCATAAATCAAAAGAATGAGACCTCAGTTTTTCAGCTCTGGGGTCATTAGTACAAATTTACTTCCATGGATTCTTACAAAAAATTTCTTAGGCATTAACAAAACTGCAAGACTGGTTTAAACCAGAATTGAAGAATTTCTTTCTCTTAGGAGGCTTGCTTTCTAACATTAAACTTTGATCTTCTACCCGCCCTTTCCTTCCTTAGGTTCATGGGGTGGTATTATGGCATGACAACTCAGTATTTCAACTCTAGTTGGTAATGAGCACTTTTGTTGTTTGTCCCTTTGCAGATTGCTGATTTTTAAATCAATGGCAGGGTTATAGTTATAGCTCAGTGGTAAAGTGCATGCTTAGCACCAGCAAGGTTCAATTCCAACACACCAAAAAAGCAAAAAAAACCCCATAATAATAATAATTGGGTATTAATAACCTTCTTAGGGTAGGTAGAATGTTAATTTAATGAATGGACTACACATGCAAGATATAACAATGAGAAATCTGGGAAACATAGGAGAAAAGGAAGTTGTGTTCCTTGATTCCAAAGAGTTTACAATTTATGAAGAGTTGAGAAGACAGTCATTGAGACCTTACCTTGGAGGAGAATATTAAGCACCTTGAATTATCTGCCTGGATAATAAAGAAATGTACCTGGTATGAGTAACGATGTCTGTCAAGGCACCACCTTCTAGAAACTCCATGACCACCCAGAGCTCATCTCCAACCAGGTAGCTGTTGTACATGTCCACCACATTTTCATGGTGGTAATCCCGCATTATCACAACCTGGATGAATGAGAAAGATAATTTTTGACTTGTTTTGGTGGAATTTGGCTGGCTGTTCTCTAGTGGCTGAAAAGGTAGATTAGAAAGTGGAAGAATATGTACAACAAATATACATAAAAGGCTTCTTTAATATAACAAGAGCTGTGTGTACAAAGTAATATGATGTGCCCTATAAACTTACTGTACAATTTATTCATATCTATCAAATTAACAGAGATAACATGATAGTATCTGGTAATGCTAGTGAAGGTGAAATAGGTCTACTGGTGAGGATACCAATTGGTATGAACTTTCTGGAAATACTATATGTCATTTCCCTAAAATATGATATATCATTAGATCTGTTAATTCCACTTCTATGAATCTAAAGAAATTATCAGTTATGAGGCCAAAAACATGTGTTAACAATATTCACTACAAAATTATAAAAGTCTCAAATTAGAAACAATAAAATCAGAAACTGGAAGTAAATTTGACACATATATGTGACAAAAAAATTATTGGCCATGAAAATGATGTTTTGACATGTAGAAAAGAAAACATGTTAATATATATCTTATTTTAATTTTTATTAATATCAACTTAATGTTAATAGTAATTGAAATTTGAATGTTACTAAACTATAAAGGGGCAGGGAGGGGAAGAGTAGAAGTTCAGTGGATTCAACAAAGGGAAATGAAGAGAATATGGATAAGAATAGAAAAGACAATGAAATGAATCTGACATGACTTTCCTATGTACATATATGAATACACCACAATGAATCTCAATGTGGTATGCCTTGGCAAGACTGGGGTCCTAATTAGAATAAAATATTCCATGCTTGTATAAACATATCAAAATAGATTCTATTATTATTTATAAATAAAAAATAAAAAAAGAAAGTTACCAAAGTACACATATAGAATTATCCTAAAGAAAAGAGTTATATAAGTAGAAAAAATATTTAAAAAAGCACTAACATCTTAATGTAGGCATTGCTTGCTTGTGGAATTGTGTGGGACACTTTCTTATGCTTTCCATACCTTCTGCAGGAAGAAATCATAATTTTTTATAGTTAAGAAAAAAAAAATTTTAAAGTTCCTAAAGAATGACAGGCCATTGATTAAACCTCAGTTTACTGACTTACAAAAATAGGTTATAAAGGGTATAAATAGTATCACAACAATATAACATGTATACAGTTGTCCCTCTGCTTCCCTGAGATTTTCATCTGTGGATTCAATCAATAGTGAATAGAAAATGATTTTTTAAAAAATGCATCAGTGGGGCTGGGGATGTGGCTCGAGCGGTAGCGCGATTGCCTGGCATGCGTTCGGCCTGGGTTCCATCCTCAGCACCACATACAAAGATGTTGTGTCCGCCAAAAACTAAAAAATAAATATTAAAAAAATTCTCTCTCTCTCACTCTCTCACTCTCAAAAAAAAATGCATCAGTACTGAACATGTACAGACTGTTCCCTTTACTTTTATTATCTAAACAATGTAATATAAAAGCTACTTACATAGCATTTACATTACATTGGGTTTTAGAGATGCTTTAAGGTATACAGGAGGATATGCATAGACTATATGCAAATACTATATACTGTTTTATGTAAAGGACTTGAGAATTCACAGATTTTGTGTCTGAGGGGATCCTGGAACCAATTTCCTACAGATGTGAAGGTTGATCTATGAACAGCTGTAGACAGTGGAGAAAGGAATGCAAATCACAGGTCTGTGGTCAACTTCCTGCATAACCTTGGGAGGGTCACTTAATCTGAGCCCAAGTTTCCTTGTTGCTGAAATAGTGAGAACACTTTCTGACTCATGAGGTTGTGAGGTCCAACTAAATTAATGCTTAGCACAGTGACTGACATGCATGAAGTACTTTATAAAAGTGACAGCCAAACACACATAGAAAAAGACAAGTAGAAAAGATTATGTGGGTGCCTTTCTAATGTCCTCAAATGTACACGTGCTGTTTTTGAAATGGGATATAAATGTTACACTGGAGAGAAAGGATGATCCAAACACACCATTTACCTCATTAAAAAGCAATTCTCGCCTCTGTTGCTTTCGAAGATCCATTTTTTTCACCGCCACTTGCTTTCCCGTGTGTTTCTCGCTTGCGATGCACACGATGCCTGTTGACCCTTCTCCGATTTTGATAAAGTTATCCAAGTATTCTCTTGGGTCTCCCGGGCTGACTACCAGCTGCAGAGCAGCCCTGAACTGTTCATGGGACACCCTGGAGGGCTGCTGGTCTGAGGCGGAGCCCCAGCTGGGTGGGGGGTAGGTGCTGGATGAAATGCTGAGAGAGCTCAGGTAAGAGGCTGTGGAGATGTACTGAGAACTGGTCTGCAGGGAAGGGTGGTGGTACAGGGTGGCTTTGTGGTACCCAGAAGGGTACTGGTGGCTGCTTGAGGAATAGCCTGCTTTGCTTTGACTTTGAGGTAGTTTAGCGGGACCCCTGGGGTAGGTGTCAGACCCTGACAGTGGAGGACTGAGGACCATCTGTGCTCGATCATAATCCACCTGGAAAGACAGACATGGATGGAAAAGATTCACATGCTGGATCCAAATGGGAATGGTCAGCTGGTAGAATGAAGGTCAACAATAGGTGATGAAAAGATATAATTGGGGCACCAACAGTACTGGTTACACTAAGAAAGAGTCTTCTCCCATCAGTGTACAACACAGGGGGAGTTTTAATTCATGTGTAATTTTCCCAGGTGTATTTGTGGCTTAACAGTATTTTCTTGTTCAGTATTTTGAGCAAGAATTTCAGGGGTAGGAGGCCTTTTCCATGCTTTTGAACTCACAGACTTAAAAATGTTATGTACTATCCATACATAACATAGTACATCTATCTGTACAAGGGAGAACATGACTCTTGGTACTAAGCAGCTTTTGCTTTGGTGTAGACCATAAGGAAAATGAATGTAACCGTATTGCCAAGTAAGTACAAATATAACTGAAAGCAACCAAAATTTGCAGGTGTATGCATGAAATCTGTATATTTGGCCAGCTCCCAAAGGGATGGCAGCAAAGAACATTCCACTCTGATTTTGAAGAGTGGGTGGAGGGAATTTAGCAAAGAATGGGAAGGGAAGTCCAAGTAAGGGGACCATTCTTATAGGATTGTAGGTGTAGGTCCCAAAAATCACTTCTTTGGAAAGGATCAGGAAAGAGCCCTGTTCATCACTGGAATTGTACACAAACCACATCATACCATGTTCACCTTCTTGTCCAGGCCAGAAAGTGCTAATGGATCAATGTATCCTTTTTTTTTTTTTTTTAATAAGACCCTATGACAACACAGTACTAGTTACATAGGTGGTACTCAAAAATGATTAGCTGATTTTGACCTCAGCCTCCTTCTTAACACAGCACCCCAAGAAATTCCTGTCTCTTTGTTGTGATATGCATAGAATGACATTAACTTGCCCCTGTATTCCTGCCATCTACTGTAAGGATCTATATCTACTCTAAGATGGTAGTTATAAGATGGTCATAGCTATTTGAAGTCAATAAGAATAGCTATTTGAAGTCAATAAGAATAAAATAAAAAATTGAGTTCCTCAGTCATACTAACTATATTTTCAGTATAAAATAACCATCACATCAGATATCATTCCCATAGATCATGACCTCCACTGAAGTAATGACTACTGGACAGCACTGTTCTAGGTAAAATGATTGTCCCCACTTAGTGAATTTATCCACTTATTCAACATACTAATATTTGAGCAACTGCTGTATGCTAGGCACCCTTTCAAATGCTGGAGAAGTGTTAACCAAATATCCAAATAGATGATCTTTCTGCCATCCTGGAATTTATATTCTAGAACAAGAGACAAATAACAAATAAGGAAGTCAATAAATATATAGTATGTAGTTCATTCTTAAGTGACATGAAGAAATTTATAATAAAACAGACTAAGAGGGTTGAGAGTAATGGGGTACCATCTTGGATAGTATGGTCATGGAGGGCCTCTGTGAAGGGGTACCTTTGAGCATAAATTTGGATGATGTGAAGGAACCACCACCATTGTTGTCTGGATTTGGGATGGTCCAGGCAGAGAAAAGCACATAGGGGATTCTAGGCAGATCCAGACTTGGAACCTTTGAGGGACAGCAAGAAGTCTCCAGTAGAGTGGAGGGAGGGAGATTCAGAAAGAGAGCAGAGCTAGAGGGAAGATTATGGAGGCCTTGGCAAGGATGTTGGCTTTGGCTCTGAATGAATTAGGAGCCAATGGAGGTTACCAAACCGAGAGGAGTAACATTGTCTGGCTCTCTCCGGCTGATGAAGGAGAATATATTTTGTAATGTAAATTAACTGCTGTAATCCATGAGGGCTGAAATTAGGATGGTTACTGTATATGGGGTAAGATATGGTGGGAACAAGGATAGGGCTTGAAAGTAGAGTTGCAAAGATTTGATGATGGGTTGGAGGAGAAGTTGAAAGAGAAGAATCAAGATGACTCACAGGATTCTGGCTTGAAAAACAGGCCACTTAATGAGATGAGGACCCAGGGGCAGGAATAGGCTTGTGGGTATAGTAGCAATGAGCCTTCAAGTTGACTCCTGATGTTCCCTGACTCCCAATATTTACACTCTGTATGGTCTTCTTCCACATAGTATCTAGATGATCTGAGTGATCAAAGAATATGGGAAAAGTCATGATAAGTACTTCTCCTCCTCCTCCTCCTTCTTCTTCTTTTGGCTAAGTCAAAACAAGCTTGTAGTGTTTTTTCTGTCACTCAGATCCCTTGCTCTGGCTTTTTGCAACTGCCATGTCATTATGACACTCAAGAATGCTATGGAGAGGTCCATGTGGTGAGAAAAGGAGGCCTCCTGCTAAGAGTTAGCTACAAACGTAATTCTTAAGCCAACAGCCATGTGAGCCATCTTAAAAATGGATCCTCCAGTCACAGTCCAGCCAACAGATGACTGTAACCTCATGAGAGATGCTAAGACAGAACTGACCAACTAAGCCCTCCAAAATTCCCAACCAACAGAGACTAATGTTTGTTATTTTAAGTTTGGGGAGTAATTTGTTAATCATCATTTTTTTCTCTTTTTCCCAGGAGATAGCTCGTGTTAGAGCAATTGATAACTAATTTCATGGGAGACCTGGCCCAAGAAGTTGTGTGAGATGATAAGTGTCTATTGTTGTTTCAGGCCATTAAATCTTGGAATGATTTGTTATACAATAATAGATACCTAATACATGGGAGAAAATCAAGAGTTCTGCTATGGCTGGCTTAAGTTTGAGAGAGATATTAAACATCCACATAGAGATGTCAGTTAGGTGACTTAGATATGCCAAAGACAAGGGAAGAGTTGAGGAATCTGTGAATCATCAGGGTTTGATTGGTATTAAAGCCATGATGCTGAATGTATAGGAGAAGGTCAATGCATTCCACCATCTCAGAACCAGAGGGTGCACAAGCATCTCGAAAAAAGGAACAAAGAAGGAGAGGCCAGTGATGTAGAAAGAAAACCAAGGAAGTAGCGTGTTCTAGAGGCCAAGCAGGAGGTATTTAAAGAATTTAAGGAGTAATGAAGCATATGAAATGCCTCTGAGAAGTAGGATGAGATCCATTACTCAGTGGATCCATCAAGATGGTAGAAGTAGGTAGATGTCTCAAGCTCCCACTCCATCACATTGCAGAAAAGAAGAGCTATTCCATCAAATTAGGGCACAAGGACTGTATCCAATGTGTTTTACCATTCTCAGTTCTTTTTTTTATATGAGTTTCTTGTTTATATTACATTTTCTTGATGCAGGGAAATTGTATTTCAAAAATAGTGTCTACCAATTTTAGTATATTTCACATTTTATCCAAACAACATGCCTGTTTCCTCCTCTTTTTTAGTAATAATTCTGCAGTTGACCTTTTTTTTTCTTCTGTACTGTTCATTGGCTTTAGATGATAGGGCTGCCCTGGTAAACATGTTACAGTGCAACCCTTCTGGCTTTAAGAGACGACACTCCACTCAAGTGAACTCACCCATTCAGTTAACTTCAAAACCCACCAGCAGGTAACCAGGGCATCGCAGGTACAAGGTCCATTAAGCCGGGACCCTGTCCTGGATGCAGAAGACTTTCATGTAAGGATGAGTCCTGACCTGATGGCTTTAGTTAAATCACCTAGCCTCTCTAAGCCTCAGTTCCCTAATCTTTAAAATTGAATAATAATAATAATAATAATAATAATAATAGGAACTCCACAGGGTTGAATACACAATGGTTTCAAACAGTGGCTGGCCAATACATTTGAGGCAGTGTTATTGTTATAAAGTACATTGCATAATAGTAAAATAAAAAGTGATTTAATAAAAAGTGATATTAATTAAATTAGTAAGCATTTATTGAAGATTATAATGTAAGGTGCCATATATATATATTCCTGTAAATGAATTCTCAAAATAATCAGACATGGTGTCTTTCATTGTAATATATTGGCTTTAAAATATATTGAAAAATATATTACAATGAAAATATTCTATTACAAAACAGGCTGATTTTTTTCTAAGGCTATGTATTTGTGTTACACAAGGAAAATTCTTCCATGTGTCTATATGTACACACAATGGTGGGGAGAGATTAATGTCAATGTAAGTTAAACAATTGGATCTTCCTTTAAATTGGTCTTTGGATTTACAAAATCTAGGCTAGTCAGCAAGGCCAGGGTGTGCAGAGAAGCAAAGTCTTTGATTTTTATTTTTGAAAGTGTGTCATGGGAACCTTTCCATGCTATCATCTCCCTGGGTCTTTCCTGGAGGATTTGTTTTTGCACTTTAAACAAAATTGCATTCATTCACCACAAGCATGTATAACTGATCTCCGAAGACACATTATACACAGGAAAGCTGTGTCCCATAGGAATTGGAAACACTGCTGCACACTGCATTAGGTCTCTTTTCTCCCTTATCGCCTGTCAGCAGTATGACTGGGGTCTAGAAGAGGGCTCCTGCCTGCGTGAGGGGGACAATTTCCAGTTACAGAAGGAAGGCAGCAGTCAGAGTTCTTTGCTGGGAGCTAAACATCTTTGAAATTAGTTCTTTTAGACAAAAAGGTACAATTATCTTTTATGGCTGCTGGTAAGAGTGCAGACTTTTCAAAAAGCAGTAAAGGACAACCCCTACCCACAAGAGAGAATTTTCAGAACTAAACTCAAGTACTCAAAGAAGAATGAACTGTTTGCTTCCGAAAATGGAACATGTGATCTTTCCCCAGGGCTTTCATCTATTCAAGGGGAGAAGAGAGGACAAATAAGCTGAAGGAGAAGTACATGAGTGATCCTGGTTGTCTCCACCATGTTGCTGAACCATGACCTTCAGTTGGTTCTGAACCCAACTCTGGATTCCATGATGGTACACTTCACTGGCCCACACATTTGAGACCAGCCTCGTTATTTTACACTCTGAGAATCAACTAATGAGCACTTTATTACATTTTGTGGATGGTAAAACTGATGCTCACGGAGATGAAATTCTCCCCAAATCAATCCAAGGCAAATGGCCCCATGCTCCCAATAGGATTATGCAACCAGATTCTTCTACTTAGTCCAGTCCTTTGTTGCCATGTTCCATTGGTCAGGACACTGGTACTATTTGCCTGTTTTCTTGCCTGCCTTGGCTTTTCTACCATTACTTTCCACCCCCCTTATCTATATAATCAAGGCTGGAACACTTTTTTCCTCACCAAATGCACAGGCATTTTACTGAGGTCAAAGTGTGGCTTCTTTGATTAAGCAACTGCTTTATTAGAAGCTATTCTTACTGGACTGATAAATATGAATGTTAATAATGATATTTGTTATTAACGCCAGGAACTATTTAAGGCACTCTATTTATTACTGCATTTAAACCACAAGTTATAAAATAAGCCCCATAATTATTCCATTTTACCAATAATGTGACTGAGGCATAGTAGGTTGAAATACGTCATGCAAAGGACCCAAGGCTACTAAGAAGTTAGAATGAGGGTTCCGGTCCAGAATCATTTTAGCACTTGAATTCTTCAGGAATTCACAGAGACAGGTTACAGTGACAAGATGGGGAGTGGGGCACAGTCAAGACAGAGGTGGAAAGACTGCAGTGACAACTACAGAGATAAAGCCTGGTCACGGTGTTTCACTGGGGGTCCAGATGTCTGAGCAGCCTGGAGGAAAATGTAAGAATTGGACCAGAAAATGATGAATGATAATGCCTACGGGAGGTGAATGGAAGAAAAATAACTGAAAAAAAAATCTTGGCTGAGAGAATTAAGCTTAAACACACACACACACACACACACACACACACACACAAATAGCCATCACAGCAAAATAAGTAGATCACCTATGTACATAATTGGTTCAGCTTCAGTTTTGCTTTGGTCAGAGAAGAACTTGGTGTTTGTTTATATCAGCGCTCAAGCTGTTCTTCTTTATGTTCTTTTCAGCAAGAAAGCTGAAGCTTTTTCCTGTGATAAGTTCTCCTCGCCTTAAACATTTAGAATTATTTGATTTTCCTACTATGAATTGTCTTTACTCTTGACGATAGCCTATATTTGACAATAGGTAAAACATAAATGATGAACTTATCTATACATACAGTTTTGCACACATGTGCTCATGCATGTTAAGAAAAGTGTGCAAAGGAGTGAACCTTGAATTGCATGGTCTTTTCTACAATCTTATTTGCTAATATATTCCAGAAGAAAAAGGAGTAGGCACACAGTTTATATGAGCAGGACTATCTATTGTATCATGAAAGAAATGTGGGATCCAATCATTTAGTAAAATTGCAGTGCAATAGAATTGGACCTGAGGTTAGTGAATCCAATGTTCCATGTCATTTCCAAAAGATTTATGTATGTCATTTACCCTGGAAGACCTTATTGCACAAGCTGGGAGCTGCTGAACAGGAGAGAAAAGAAGCTATGGAGGAGAGAAAACAATAGATACCACAAAGACTTTCTTTCCATTCCATTAGAGAAAACAATCTTGGATTTTTGAAACAAATAACTCCTTACGAATGAGGCCATAGTTTGCATACCTTAAGGGGGAATTTCCATATGGCATGGTGAAATCAGAGAAGAGTAGATGGATTGTTTTGCAGAGTATCACCCAGGCTGCCAAACTCCTGAGCTGCAGTATGAAACTACTAATGGTCATTGAAAATCTGCCACATTTTGAGAAGGAATTCGCTCTACAGGAATCTTTAAAAATACTGACAGAATGATTAAGTATTTGTGATTTCCTTCCTTTTTTGAAGTGGTTAAGAACATATACTTGGTTTTTAATTTCCTGATACCATTTTTAGCATATCATATAATTAATTCTTACAGAAACATGCTTTTTCATGTCTCTATTCAAAATCAAAAAAGGCCAGGAGGTGGGGGGGAAAGGCTGTATTATATAGGAATAAATAATATCCAGTTAACAATCCAGCTCGACTACCCTTTCACACACAGGGCAGCATCCCAAAGATAGGGTCAGACACAGGCTTGTGAATTATCAAAATTATAAATAATTATAGCAATGAATTCATTTAATCAATCAATTTCAGCAGAGGTATGCTGGGGTAGGCAGGGCATAAAGCTCCACACAGCTATCAATTGCTCCGATTACAGCTGGCTGTCAGCCAGAATTCCCCTGATCCATGTTAGTTAAATGCACATTAATCTGAATTTGGCAGTGTAATCAAGGACCTAACTGAACTGTGAAATTGAATTCTGCAGTAGAACATCATTTGAGCATTTTGTGCCAAGACTGGAGGAAGAAAAAAAGCCTTGGTGAGGGAAGGTGGGAGAAAGAAAAGGAAGAAAAACAATTCTGCTGCAGCATCTATCTGTCACAGCAACCTTGGGCACTGAGGACAGGGAGGACATGGCTGGATCGTGCTGGACTGGGGTGTGGGTGTTAATGGGGACTGTGAAGTGCTCTGTAAAAGGTGGAGAGTTACAGGGGATGGGAGGCAGATGCTTTCAGTGCTTAAATGGATCTCTAATACACCTTTTGGGAGCACAAGGAAACAAAGAGACTGCTCATCCCCTTTTAAAAACAGAACAAAATACAACCACAGATCAAGTGCTGCTTGCTTGCTCTACATAAATCAAATTCACAATCAAAGAGAATCATAGTACTCTATTATCTGACCAGGGTAAGAACATCTCAAATTCTCCTGACTTGACTCAAGGAAGAATGTTAATAGAACCAGCCTTGGCTTTGGGGAAGGGAAAATGATGGCTTATAAGAATTCTGGGGAGAATCATTAACTTGCTTTTTCTACAGGAACATTTCAGAGACTGGTAATTAGGGCAAGGCGATTCATGAAGTCTGGTTGTGCCTTACAGTTCCAATATTCCCCACACTGGACAAGAAACACCACTGATAGGGAGCTATTTCCCACTTTCCCTCATGTGGGGTAGACCAGCTGGCCTGTGGCTGATGGATTCTTCTATCTCCATCCTTGGATTTCCACCCTCTGCTGTTCTGATCTAGGTGGTTAAACCTAACTGCTCCAGTCTGTCTTTCAAATTGCAGGGTGTTAAGGAACTATTTTATCTCCAATTGCATTCTAAAGAAACAGTTGCTGCTACTCCTGCTTGAGGCAAAACTTCAACTAGTACCCAGCCATGGTTGATCTCTTCTGAGATATTTATTTTCATTTACAAAATGGAGCAGCCTATTCCATAGTGAATATTTCGTTCACCCTGGTGGGATGATAACGGGGCATAGGACACAGTTTCAGCTGATGTTTAATTTCGAAAAAAGAGGCAAGCACACATGACCACTGTCAATGAGTAATAGTAATAAATAGGCCCTGGTGGCACCTGTAAAATCAAGGTGTCTCCCTAAGGTGCTAATGCAGGGGGCTTGCAATGTAGGTTAAGTTCTAGATGGTTACACACTTGCAGGATTTCCACACTGCATGTAGGACAAAACTATTTGCCATTGTTGATGGTTTTGCCAGGAATCTCTCTCAACCATTCTATCAGATTCCCATCTAGGCATGTAGAAGCATATACCTTCTGACATGAAGTTTGAAGAGCCATGTACTTCTTTGCCTTACAAAATACATGGTGAATGCATGCTGAAATGCATGTTCAGACAAGCATTTCATGACCTCTGCAAATTGGCAAAGCCAGCATCCACAAAGACTAAATCCATAATCAGCAGGCTCAAGCACACAGGCATTTCAGGCTCTTCTTCTACCTCTCAATTGGCATATCCAATTAATCCCCCATAGTTGCTGCTCCAAACCTCAAGAATGCATCCTCTATTCAAGAGCAGTGCCACAGAGCAGATTGTTCTGACCTGGGATCCCTCATAGCCTGCAGCAATGCTGAGGAACTCTGTGCCTGTGGGGATTGGCTCCTTGCCTCAGCATATTGTTCAAATGTGTCAGAGCCTTCTAGAGAACAGGGATAGACAATACCAGCTCAGAATCATTTTGTTTTTAATTTGGTAATGGGAAAACCCACACAAAATGACCAAAATACAATTAACTTTGAACTCCATGAGACTTCACAGGAAAATGCATCCATTCATATGCTAAAGTCTCTATCAGAAGGGACAGATGTTAGAGTTGTCACACTGAATCACCACTTTGAATGCTTTATGAACCTTAATGAACACCCTTTAGGAGCATATACTACAGAAAATAAACCTAAAGGCAATAATACCTATTGTTACATTAAATGATTTGGTTCGTCTTTTTCTCTTCCTTTCTTTCTCAGACTTTTTAGTGCAGCCACCAGGATTTATTAGCAGTGTCATTTCATAAGGTATTAGGGCCCTAACCGGTCTCAGAAAGGTGTTCTACTGGGATCCTCAGTAGAAAAGGAGCTGATAGTTTTGTTCCTGGGCATGATGCATGCCATAAAGAACAGTGAATCATTAAGCTACTGATGCAGGAAGACTCAGCACACCGAGTTTAGTGATTTTTCCTTCCAGAGAAAGCAAAGTGATTACTATGCAGTGGAAAACCATTGCATAGGTGACCCCAGAAGAAAGGTCTAGGGAATCCTGACAGACTTTTATTTACATCCATCATTCTTAACTCCTTAGACCCCTTAATGTGCCATCTGTCTGTGACACCCTGGAATATAGCATTGGTTACCCTTGTTGTCCTAAGCAGAGGAGGTGATAGGGTGAAATAGAGTGGTTTTTTTTTTTTTTTTTTTTTTAGATATATAATTAGACGGTTTTCACTTAGCCTCTGGCTCCCTTGAAAGGCCTGAGAATTTCACTTCCATTCTACAAAATGAGGCAAACATTGGTGGCACCGGGGTCCCCAAGCCAGCTCAGTTGCCAAGGTTTTGCATGTCCTTGAGGAAGTCACTAAGCTACTCTGGACTTCTGTGACCCACATGTCTAAAATGAGGACAGTCATAACTATAGGTTGTGCAGAGGGGCCATGCAAGTGGTCAGACAGAATTTGTTCTCATATTTTAAGAATATATAAAAGATTATACAGAGAGAAAATGTCTATGGCCAGCATATGTGTATATGGTGACATGTTTTCCATCCAAAAGTATTCCTGGGAATAAGTGTTAATACTGAGCGCCTGCCATGTTAACTCTTCTATGTTTATTAATCTTTTTAAATTCTTACCCCAAGTTCAAAGCTTTAAATCATTCTACAGATGAAGAAACTGAGGCACAGACAAAACCACACAGTAAGTACTCCAAGGGCTCAACTTTGCAGTTTATTTACAAAACCTAAACTCTTCTCCTAAGCACTTGATCAATGGTAGCTACAGAGTGGAGGTTCTCAACCAAAGTGATTTTATATTCCTCTACCTATGAGGCATTGGGAGTTTGTGGAAATATTTTGGTGGTTACAAGAGGGAGGGAGGCAGGGTGCTTTTGGCATCTATGGATAGAGGCCAAGGATGCTGTTGAATACCCTATGATGAATAAATAGGACATCCCCTCATAACAAATAATCAGTAGGTCCCAAATGTCAATAGTGTCAAGTTTAGAAACCCTACTATTAAGTGGAACAAGATGGTGCAATTGGATTGTTGTATTAATAGCTAACTTAATTGTCAATGCAGCTTCATTATTTCAGGTATTAAAAAGAGTTGTAAGAAGGTAGGTTAAAGCCTCGCACTCCCAGAAGCTGCCTCTTGCCAAGGAGGTTGGATCCTGTGTCTAGTGAAGGGGCTAAATCCAGAGTTGGATCCCAGCTTTGCTGTGAGAGGACTGGCCAGGCAGTTACTGAGTCTCTCAAAACCCTTTTCCTCATCTGTACAACAGAGGCAAGAGTTCTTACCTGATGGGGCTGTGAGGCTCCATAAGATAATGTGTTTAACTGGCAAATGCCTAATGAACTGGTAGAATTGTTAATATGCTGGGGCTTCTCAGTGGTTACAGTCAGAGCAAGAAATGGATGTGCTAGGTCAGCACCAACACACAAGCCAGCAGCTGCCTGATCCCTGGAGAACATCGGATGAGCCACATCAAATACACAGTGGCAATATGTCTAGCCAGCTCTCCTCTCTCTAAGGCAGATGTATTTGCATGGGAGTGTGGAAAGCATTCTCTCTCTATATCTGGCAGTTTTTATAGCTCTGTGGTGTAAATGGTACTTTATGGTTTTAGTTTGACTTTTCCATACCTCAAAGTTTTGTCTGCTCAGCCCTAGTGAAAAACATTTAAAAGTGGAGAGTAGAGGTTCATATCATTAGATTTCATGACACTCTTGATTCCTGTCATGCTAACAGGAAAATCAGGTAGGAGACAACATTGGAGGAGTTTTTACATGAGTTAACATTACTATTTTTTATTTTCTTTAAGCAAAAATACAAAACTAGTGTCAAACACACAAACACACACACACACACACATACACACACACACACACACACCCTCCTCATTTTTGCTCCATCTGGAAATCTCCATGAGTTTTATGTTTTCTCTCACTATTGGAGATGTAAACATTATTCGCCCTCCTCTAGAAATTGCTATGGGGCAAAGCCAAAAGATATGAGTCGTGATTGCTATTTCTTCCCTCAGCTGGAAATTCAAATGCAATTGGTAGATTTCTAAGAGTACAGTTCTAAAGACATAGGCACTTAAGTCTTTTTAGAGAGATGTTGTATTTTTAATCAAGCAAATGTTTTAATTATCAACATGCTTCCTGCCATCACTCTCCCATAAAACCTGGTCATGAATTTCTCACAGGTTTTCTATAGAAATACAGAGGAGTGGACTGCTCCTTAGAAGCTCTGATTGTAAGGGCTGAGAAGCCCTTGGTTGATATTCCCATGGGTGAATATGCTGATATAATTTTCCTGAGACACAATAGTTTATGCATTATTTCTGGGGTTGTTGGCAGGCCAGATTTCAGGGCAGGTCTGCTTTGACTTATATTTGGAAATCTGCAGGAAGAGGGAGTCTTCAAGGAATGATGAAGATTACTCCTTCTTTCTCTCCTTCCTTCCTCTTCTTCTTCTTAGCCAAAGAGGAAGGCTACTTTGTACTTAAATGGATTTTACTGGCAAATTCAGTTAAATCCCCAAAATAACCTATGCCCATTTAGCGAGTAGGTGCTAGTTTGGAAGAAACACCAGACTTGAATTCTCGCCTTTGTTTAGCAGACAGCTAATTATGAAATTAAGCATGTTGTGTGACTCTTTGAACCTCAGTTTCCTCTTCTGGCAAACAAGTGGGCAGGGATTGCTGGTATTGAGCTAAATTCTAAAAAGCTCGAGGGATTAGACTAATGGGAAAAATGAATAAAATAGGCTGGGCAGAGCATTTTCTAAACTGGGGATCCTATGTCCCCTCTAAGGGGGTGAACTTTATGCCCAGATGATTCTACTCTAATTCTGTGTGAAAATGTGGGCACAGGGACGCCAGACCACTCCCCACCCACTATTTTTTTTCCAACAGAAGTTTGAAGCTCCAAAAATTGAGACTTCTAAGTAAAATATCTTGAATTTCCAATTCTCATGTTGGAAATGAATATTTGGTGAGCCAAACATGTCATTTGGACTAAATATGGCTCCAGGGTTGAAAAGCTGCCAACTCTGAGCAACATTTTTTCTATGACTATGACCAATAAGAGCTCTCTAACGTGTGTTCAACCATACTACATACACACAAAATTCTATTCTTTACTCCTAGATAAAATAACCATCAACATTCAATGCCTGCAGATATAACTCAAGTCAGCTACTGAACATGCTTAATTTGCTTATTTAATTCTAGAACTGTTTCCTCTGACATGGGGACTCATAGAGTGATATGAATAGGAAAACAGAGTAAACTACCTCATGTATCATGATACATGCATAGGACTCCACATGAGAGTTGTTTAATTAGACCTTTTCCCAGTAATCTACCTCCCAAGATTGATGGGAAGTGAAGGCATTTATGATACCTTGACCATGGGCATTCAAATACATTAACATGATGAGGAGAAAAACACTGTGGTTCTTTGCATTTTAGCTGGAGGCGTATATTTGAGTTCTTCCTTTCTCATAATTTATTTTTAATTTTATATCTTGGGAAATAAAATAGTAGCTTTTCTTTTCTTTCTTTCTTTCTTTTTTCTAAAATATAGCTTAAGTCACTTCCAGAATGTCCCTAAATGGCTTCTCTTCAACATCTTGGAGAAGGTTTATGAGAAATAATAAGCAAAAGAAAAATATTAGCTATCTGTAGTCAACAAAGCAGACACATGTAGGCAAGTTTGCTGTTATGGTTTGGATATGTGGTGTCCCCCCCACCCCCAACACTCCTGTGCTAATGCAGGAGGTAAAATGATTATATTACTAGAATCTAAACCTAACCAGAGACTTAATGCACTTGATCAGTTAATAATTTGAAGCATTACTGTACTGGGTGGTAACTGTAGGCAGGCAGGGACCAGCTAGAGGAGGTGAGTCACTGGGGACATGGGGACATAGCCTTGGGTATTATATCTTATCCCTCTGGCTTTCTCTCTCTCTCTCTCTCTCTCTCTCTCTCTCTCTCTCCTGGCTATCAGACATGAGCAGTTTTCCTCGGTCATGACCTTCTGCCATGATACTCTGTATCACCAAAGGCTCTGAACAATGGAGTTCGACAACCATGAACTAAGATCTCTGAAACTGTGCGCTCAAATAAATTTTTCCTCCTCTAAGTCATTCTTGTCAGGTGTTTTTATCACAGAGCTGAAAATCTAACTAACCCACTTTCCTTCCAGAGTTTATTATGCTATCCATCAAACTGTTGAGCAGAATACCTTTGGTACAGATGTGGATGCTGTCCATTCTAGAAGTCATGTCCATCTCAACTGGCTTGAGACCTGTGTAATTCACAATCTACCACCAAACGCTGCATTTTAATTTTTGTTGTACAAATGAGACAGAAAGACATTTCTAAGTTCCCATGGGAAAATCAGCTCCTTGCAAACTCTCTAAGGTATTTCCAAAAGGCTTATATCCTCATGGCAAAGTCCATGCTGTGAATAAAGATTTAGTAACTTCCCCAACAGTGTTTCTCCAACTTTGGTAAATCATGGACCAGTCTAATTTCAAAGCAAATTTCCACTAGTCAACATTTAAAACATTTTTTAAAGACAAGCGAAGAATTACAAACAAAAATTTTTAAAAAAGTATAACAAAATAGCCCATCAATTAACTACTATTCTATTACCCCTCAAATTTCATGGAAAAAGTGTTACATCAGCACTAAGATTGTGTTAAGGACATACTCTTAAAATATAGATCTGTACCCCAAGTTGGAAAAAATTAGCTTTATAAAAACTCACCACATTTTCCTGATTTTTGCTTCTTATTGGCCAGGAACATGAAGACTTTGGGAGAATGTGGTAACCACTATATTAATCCCTCTGGTGGCCTCAAATTGTTAACTCCTTAATGGAGAACTTAATAAAACATGATCACAAAGTATTTAACATCAAGATATCAGAAAATCTTTCAACTAGATAAGATTGTCTTTGCCTTTTAATCTGAAACCTCATAGGAAGATCTGAAATGACAGATTTTGAATTTAATGAAAGAAGGACCTTGTCTGAAAGCCTCTGCACTTGGGTGGAAATAAGGTGGGATTTGGATGTGGATTTTTATGGAACAGACAAGCAAACTCTTTTGAATCTGACTATATAGGCAGCCAGTTCTAGTACCCTCTTTGTGGACACTGAGAGAAAAGAGGCAGCACACTTTACCTTTGGAATGCACATTGTGGGCTCCGACAAGCGAGGGTAGGTGTAGGAGCTGTAGGAGTGTCCCTGGGGATGGGTTTTAAATGCACTTGCTCCGAATGGCATCATGGGTTCCTGCAACCCTGAGCCTGACCTGGACCTCTGCCGCAGGGCCGGCTGAGGGCTCCTCTGATTCAGGTACGAGGACTTTGGCCTCCTCTCATAGTCGTCCAGGCTGGGTCCCCAGTCACTTTCGCTGTACACCAGACTCTCCTTGGAGCACCCGCTGGTCCCTGCAGTTCTGGAAGGCGTGAACTGGAATGGGTAATCCAGCGGGGAGCTACTGGAGGCCCGCTGGTAGTCCCACTTGAAGTCACTATAGTCACTTGGTTTGCTCAGTGAGTCCAAGTGTGCGTGATAATCGGCGGGAAATCTGGCAACGTCACTTTTCAAAGGCTTCACCTCGGAATAGTAGGCCTCCCCATGTTTCATCTTCATTACGTGCCCGTTTTGCTTGACCGCGTGGTGGCTGCCTTTAGAGTAGGGGTCCACCTCGTCTCCGTAGAGACTCTTTTCCCTGTACTTCTCCGTGGCGTAGTCTGCAGTGGTGTCGGACTCGCTGGAATACTGTGAGAAGGTGATGAAGCCATTTTCTTCCGAGTGGCCTTGACCGTGGCTGGCGGCTCCTTGGTCCGGGGTGGGTGGGCTTTCTTTCCTCAGGGAGTTGGAGCGAGTCACAGAGATGTGGTCGAAATCCTCCAGCAGGCCGTTGATGGAGCTTTCCTTGCAGGGTTTGTTTCCTCTAACGATTGTCTGGGAACAATAAAGGGAATACTGTTTAGAGAAGACATTTCATGGTTAAAATATTGCTGGAAGAATTCTACCCTCACTCCGTCCACTTTAAACCACAGAAGAAAACATATGCCAGGAACATTTTAATTTAAAAGAAGAAGAAGAGGAGAAGGAGGAGGATGAGGGAGGGAGGAGGAGGAGGAGGAGGAAGGAGGAAGAAAAGGAGGGGGAGAAAGAGAAAGGAAAGAAAAGAAAAATGGTAAAGAAGAAAGCAGATGTCAGGAACAGTTGAGAGAGAGAAAGAGAACAAAAAATTGTTGATTTCACTAGCAAATAAAAACAATCGCAGCTTGCAAATGTATCCTTACTTATTTAAGCAGAGATATTAATTAAACATCAAAATTCTACTTAGAAGACCATCTAGGCTATCACTTTCTTATTTACCAGCTTTATCCTTGCCCCCGTTTTTGCACCTAAATAAGAAACCTAGCCATCTAATAAACTTATGATATTAAATTTTAGTTTCATAATGATTAGTTATGAAAAGCATGTTTGTCATTGTTTTACATTCATTATTCAGATGACTTGCAAAACTATTAAGCTTGAGTATTAACTAGAAATGGGTGCTCTTTTTTGCATATTTATGGAAGACATAATTGATGCTATGAGACTTTATTGAACAGAAAGCCACTTTCTGAAACTGTAACTAGGGAACAGCATGGAGGTTATTGTGTAGTTCAATTTGTAATCAAATGTGATATCCTTATTAAATAGGTAACTGTGATGCCTGTCGTGTATACGCTTCCATACATCATCAATGTTGAATTTTGGATGGCTTGGTAATGATGCAGTTGTACCTCGGTCTTAGTGACAGATTGTTCCCTTTAATAAACCTAAATAACACCAGATTATGAGGAACAGACAGAAACAGCAAATCGCTTACAGAGCCAGTCAACTGCGCCTTGACAATGACAAAGTTTGCAGCAAAATATGATGGGGGTGGATAAAAGAACAAAGAACAGAATGTTGTGACTTCCAGGATCTCAAGAGAAAAATACTTTGAGTGTAGCAAAGAGTTTAAAATCACCTCAATACAATAGGAAACTTCAAACTGGGAGAAAAAGACTAAGTTGGCCTGAAGCTTATGCTTTATAGATCAGAGTTTATCAGACTATTAGTGGTGAAAGAAAAGATTTTGTCTTTCTTCATAATGATTGGTTATAAAAAGGATAACTCTGGATGTCATTTACCTGTCATGTCTTCTGAGTCTTCTCTGGTCTGTGACAATTTCTAAGACTTTCCTTGGCAGTTCTAAGGAGTACTAATTGAGGACCAGTATTTTGCAGAATGTCCCTCAGTTGGATTTGTCTGATGGTTTTTTCATGGCTAAACTGGGGTTATGGGTTTGGGGGAAGGAGGCAGCAGAGTTGCATTTTCAGCACATCATATACAGGGTGAAAACCATCAACATGGTTTTCTACTGATGGTGTTAACCCTGGTCACTGGTTTGCCAGGTGTTTGCCAGGTCTATGCATCGTCATTTATACCTCACGCTTCCCCATTATAAGCAAGACACAGGTGCAGGCCAAACTCAAGGAATGGGTAGTGAAACTCTAATACCTTCTTGGGGGAGTAGATATTTGGCATCTTTCTGTACAGGAGATTTGTTTATGGTCCCCTATTTTTTTTGTTCAATCATTTATTTATATCAGTACAGATAGACCCATGGATATTTATTAAATACTTTGGGCTACTAATCCCATATTATTTGCTTTGTCGCTCAAAAGTTTCCAGCTTCCATCATTGGGGGCTCTTTCAGGTTGGCTGCTGTATCCCTATGTAAATCCCTTTTCCGTTTATGTTCTGAGCACTTCCTTACTTTCCATCACGACAAAATGCTCTTGGTTCATCTTTCCCCTGCCTCTGCCTCCAAATCAATCATTTCTTCAAGGAGCTATGGTGCTTTTCTTGGAAAATGATCTTAGAAATGAAGATGGGGATTCTGGGTGTACTCATTAATAGCTGGGTGTCACTGCTTCTAGCCCCTCCCAGTGAAGAGAGCAAGAGGACATGTGCTTGTATACTAACCCATATATAGATACACATTTAGAATTCTATCTAGATATCTATATTAGGCTAAATATAAATTTATATTGATATCTCTGAATCTAATCCACCAGGTTTTATTTTATCTTTCCCCCTTACTTATTTGTAACCTGCCTCACTAACAATGAAAATGGGGATCCTACCATCTGCCATTCATTTACTTACTCTATTCTCAGGATAATCGTGCAGCAGTTTTAGTATTATTAACCCACTCTAACAAGGGAAACATCTTTGCTAACTAGAGTTCAGGGTTTATGTCAAGATCATCTTGACTTCAACCTTAAAATTTCCATTCAAACAGTATTTCAAGATGGCTTAGGTGAGTATATGCCTTCTGTGCACTCTTCAGTGTAATAGTGGGTTCATTCAGATTTCTGTGAAATATTAGAAGAGTCACTGTTTTCTGTGTAAAAATCAATCTGTGGCCTCACTGGGGAGTCTGCTGTTTCTGTTCACTTGTCAACATAGAGCTGGTGAAGTGTGTTCAGTTCATCAGTAAATTTATAGCAGTAAATTCAATAAATGGAATTTTCTGTTTGTTAATGTTGAAGAAATATTAATATTACTATGAGCTAAATGCAGTTTAAAAGAAAAGATAAAGACTGCCTATTGAATAAGAATTGTTCTTTTAAAAATGTATTTATTATAATTGTTTTGAATCTTAGCTGTATAACGATTATGAGCTTTGTGATATTAGGCAAGTTAGCTAAACTTTTTTTTCCCCACATTTTTTATTGGAGCATTATAGTTGCATATATTGGTGGGATTTATTGTTACATATATATATATACATGCACACAATTTAACAATATAATTTGGCTAATAACACTCCCTAGCATTTCTCCCCTCCCTCTTCATCTCCCACCACTTGGTCCCTTTACTGATTTCCCTTTGACTTTTAGATCCACCCCCAACTTTCTTTTCCTTTATCCTCTCTAGCTTCCACACATGAGAAAAATTTGCCATGTTGATCTCTAGTTCCATCCATTTTCCCACAAATGCCATCATTTTATTTTTCATTATGGCTGAATAAAACTCCATTGTGTATATATACCACATTTTTATTTATCCATTCATCCATTGATGAACACCTAGGCTGGTTTCATAGTTTGGCTATTGTGAATTATACTGCTGTAAACATGGATTTGCATGTATCACTGTAGTAAAATATCTTTAATTCTTCATGATAAATATGGAGAAGTAGCATTGCTGGGCGATTTCTATGGTGTTTGTACTAATTCACAGAATTAAAATGATCATACATACCAAAAGCAATATACAGATTCAATGCATTGGTATTTTGACACCATCAAAATACCAATGACATTCTTTACAGAACTTGAAAAAACAGTCCTAAAATTCATTTGGAGGAATAAAATACCCAGAATAGCTAAAGCGATTTTAAGCCAAAAAAAAAAAAAAAAAAAAAAAATCAATGCTGGAGGTGTCATAATACTTGACTTCAAATTATACTACAGAGTTATAGTAACAAAAACTCTATGGTAATGGCATAAAAGCAGACACACAGACCAAATATACACAACAGAAGATCCATAGAAAAACCCATATAGATAGATAGTTATCTGATCCTTGACAAAGGTGTCAAAAACACACATTGGAAAAAAAGACAGCCTTTTAAATAAAATGGTGCTGGGAAAACTGGCTATCCATATGTAAAATAATGAAACTAGACCCTTATCTCTCATCCTGCACAAAAATCAACTCAAAATGGATCAAAGACTTTGGAATTAGATTAGAAAATATGGAACTTCTAGAAACTAAGGTCAATCCTCCAACTTTTGGCACAGTCAATGACTTTCTTAATAGGACCCCTAAAGCTCAGGAAATAATACCAAGAGTTAATAAATGGGACAGCATCAAATTAGAAAGCTTCTATATAGCAAAGGAAACAATAAAGAATGTGAAAAGAGAACACCCAGGAGAAAATCTTTGCTAGCTACTTTTCTGACAGAGGATTAATATATAGAATATATAAAGAGCTCAAAAAACTTTACACCCCAAAACCAAATAACCCAATTAATTAATGGGCAAATGGACTAAAACCAGACACTTCTCAAAAGAAGAAATAAAAAAATGAACAGCAATACATGAAATATGTTCAACATCATTAGCAATTAGGGAAATTAAAATCAAAACTACATGGATATTTCATCTCACACCAGTCAGAATGACAGTCATTAAGAATACATATAACTGCTGGGTGCAGTGGCACGTAGCTGTAATCCTAGTCCTTCAGAAGGCTGAGGCAGGAGAATCATAAGTTCAAAGCTAGCCTTAGTAAAAGCAAGGTGCTAAGCAACACAGTGAGACCCTAACTCTAAATAAAATACAAAATAGGGCTGGGGGTGTGGCTCAGTGGTTGAGTACCCCTGAGTTCAAACCCCAGTACCCCGCAGCCCCCCCCCAAAAGAGCACAAATAATAAATATTGGAGAGAATATAGATAAAAAGCAACATTTTAATCTAACCTTTTAAAACACAGTAATTAAAACTTATTTATTTATTGTGGTGCAGGGATTGAACATACTAGGCAATTGTTCTACCACTGAGTTATCCCCCTAACCCTCAAACCATAGTTTCTTAATCCTTAAAATGGCAAGAACAAATCCTTATCTCATAGTGTTAACATGATAATCTAATTAGATAATATGTCCTGGCATATAGAAAGTACCAATAAATAGCAGTTAGTTATTTAAATATATTTTTCAGTAATAGATGCTTAAATTAAGTTGATGATTTTGGGAAAATGGAAGCTACAAATAGTAAAAAGAAATCTCAGATTTATAAATTATAAATCTAAGTAGAAGACTTTAAAAATGACTATTTGTAATTTTAGATACCAAAAAACATAAGATTTGATTGGGTTATTTATTTATTTTTGGTGCTTAGCTTTTTTAGTTCTTTATATACCCTAGAGATTGGTGTTCTATCTGATGTGTGAGAGGTAAAAATTTGTTCCCAAGATATAGGCTCTCTATTCATCTCACAGATTGCTTCTTTTGCTGCAAAGAAACTTTTTAGTTTGAGTCCATCCCATTTATTGCTTATTGGTTTTAATTTTTGCATTATAGGAGTCTTATTAAGGAAGTTGGGCCCTAATCCCACATGATGGAGATTAGGGCCTACTTTTTCTTCTATTAGACGCAGAGTCTCTGGTTTAATTCCTAGGTCCTTGATCCACTTTGAGTTGAGTTTTCTGCATGGCGGAGATAGGGGTTTAATTTAATTTTGTTGCACATGGATTTCCAGTTTTCCCAGCACCATTTGTTTAAGAGGCTCTCTTTTCTCTAATGCATGTTTTTGGCGCCTTTGTCTAATATAAGATAATTGTAATTTTGTGGGTTAGTCTCTGTGTCCTCTAGTCTATACCATTGGTCTATCAGTTTGTTTTGGTGCCAAATACCATGCTGTTTTTGTTACTATTGCTCTGTAGTATAGTTTAAGGTCTTATTCTCAGAAGAGGATATGCAATCAATAAACAAAAATATGAAAAAATGTTCATTATCTGTAGCAATTAGAGAAATGCAAATCAAAACTACTCTAAGATATCATCTCACTCCAGTCAGAATGGCAGCTATTATGAAGACAAACAACAATAAGTGTTGGCGAGAATGTGGGGGGAAAGGTACACTCATACATTGCTGGTGGGACTGCAAATTGATGCAACAAATATGGAAAGCAGTATGGAGATTCCTTGGAAATCTGGAAATGGAACCACCATTTGACCCAGCTATCCCTCTCCACGTTCTATACCCAAAGGATTTTAAAACAGCATACTACAGGGACACAGCCACATCAATGTTTATAGCAGCACGATTCACAATAGCTAAACTGTGGAACCAACCTAGATGCCCTTCAGTAGAGGAATGGATAAAAAAAAAAAAAGTGGCATATATACACAATGGAATTTTACTCAGAAATAAAAGAGAATAAAATCATGGCATTTGCAGGTAAATGGATGGAGCTGGAGAAGATAATGCTAAGTGAAGTTAGCCAATCCCCAAAAAACAAATGCCAAATGTTTTCTCTGATATAAGGAGGCTGACTCATAGTGGGGTAGGGAGGGGAAGCATGGGAGGAATAGAGGAACTCTAGATAGGGCAGAAGGGTGGGAGGGGAGGGGAGGGAGGGCAGAAGGGTGGGAGGGGAGGGGAGGGAGGGCAGAAGGGTGGGAGGGGAGGGGAGGGAGCAGGGGGTTAGCAAGGATGGTGGAATATGATGGGCCTCATTATCTAAAATACATGTATGAAGACATGAATTAGTGTGAACATACTTTGCATACAACCAGAGATATGAAAAATTGGGATCTATATGTGTAATAAGAAATGTAATACATTTCACTATCATGTATTTAAAAAATAAAATCAATTAAAAAATTTAAAAAAAGAAGATTTTATCTCAAATTAATTACAATTGCTATTAAAATAAATACTCCTCATTAGAACTAAAAAAAACCCTGAATACTTTCAAAGCATTAAGAACTCTATTAATATTTCTTAAAAACATAATGTATCATCAGAAATTTAATAAAATTAAGACTTTCAAGATTTAAATTGAAAGATAGGCATGGAAAAGAAAGAGTATTGGAAGTACACCTAAATATTGACAGGGGTCACCTGGGGAGATCAAGAGTAATTCATATTTTAGACTAGTGTTTTTAAAATTTAATGTGCACACAAATCACCCAAGGGTACTGTTAAAGGGAGATTCTGATTCCCGAGGCCTGAGAAGAGGCCCAACATGCTAAGAAGCTCTCAGGTGCTGCACCTGCTGGTCTGTGGCTCAGACTGTGGATATAATGGAATTAGTACATTTTTTCCAGATTTTCTGCCGTCAGGGTTACTTTTATAGTAAAAATATTATGGAAATATGCCTTTCAGTATAACAGGAGCCAGCACTACACACACACACACACACACACACACACACGTATATAAATATGTATTTAATAATATATACAATATAGTAGTAAATGTGTTATAGATATCATGTTTTATATATACACATATAAAGTTTAGTATACATATACATATTGTGTTAAAATTACTTGATGCTATCATCGGTATTGGGAGCTACACTGTTCAATATTTTCCTGTTTCCTATGGAGGTAAAATACTTTAATGATTAACCAAGATCTATGACCTTCATAGATTTCACCACTAAGCACCTTTGCTTCTTTAGCATCATGAGCTTACTTGGAAGCTATAATGCTTAGATTACTTGATGAGTAAAATTGGTATACTAGAAAAGTAAAAGTTGGTTGCAGACACTAGAAGAAGAAATTTGAATATATATGTAAGAAAAACAAAATAAAAACAAAGAAAACCCAAGAAAAGTAAAGCATACTCTAATCAAGCCACTCCATTTCTTGGATCTCATTTTTAGCATTTGAAAATGTTAGTGGATTGTGTAAATGTATTTCTTTTCAAGGAAGCACATGCTTTTTCCTGTTTCAGTGAAAACCATTAACTCATTCCTAATGAACAGAGACTCACAAAATCTAAATATTTAGTAAAACAAATTGTTGAGAAGCCTAAAAACATAAAATGAAAAAAAATATCCTGACCTTATTTGATCAGGAAAGCCAGTTAAACCATAACAGAAGCAATATTTGTTTTGCTGACTCTTGTTTCACTTATGGAATCAAAACTGGTAAAGCAATAATGAGGAAATGCAAACATATACAATTTTCCAACACTGTTTAACTAGGCTTTGGACTGGGAAAACTGCTGCCTAATACTGTCAGTACCTGATGTTTATGAAAGCAAGATTGTGCAGTTTTAGGGAAATCAATAATACAATCACGGCAAAAATATCTGTGAATTTTATGCCGTGGAACCTACAGGCATTAAAATCAATGCAACCCAATCTATTTGAAGTCGTGGCTCTCATTGTCTTTCCATTGTACTCTGGACCAGCTCCGCATCTGTTCTGGCTCCTGGTGACAGCAGCCATATTTCACAGTGCTCCTTCCACAGGCTGGCGGCTGGTGATAAGCTATAATGGATCTGTCCAAGAGAACAGCTGTCTCCCCTTGTTCCTAGAGAAGAGATGAAAAAGTGCCTCTCCTCTCATAGACTGTATTGACCTTGACTATAATGAAGTGTGTAATTAACAGCTTTGCCCTAATAAGACCTCACATTTCTTTTTCAAAAACAATTTCTTCTCTGTACCTGAAGAATGAGTTTCATTTTGTCTTTCTGGGTAAATACTTCTCGGGAGGCCAATAAGCCAAATATTCCTATGACTCAAGAATAAACCAACACTCTCCAAGCAAATATCTACTTTGAAACTGTCTACCTAAGTCCTTACTCTGTAGGGAACCAGTTCCTTTTTTTTTATTCAAGCATATGGCTGGAAACAGCTGGGTGTATGATCACGATAAAAACTGGCATATCTGAGATACATGGATCCTTATGGGAAAAATGCTGAATCTTGTTTGTGTTTTATAATATTACAATACCTCATGTCTATTTTCTTTCATATATGTATAATCCACGTGATTAAGAGGATTACATCATTCATTAAAAGACTCTTCATGTAAACAGGGATGAGAGGTGGGAGGGAAAGGGAGAGAGAAGGGAAATTGCATGGAAATGGAAGGAGACCCTCATGGTTATACAAAATTACATACAAGAGGAAGTGAGGGGAAAGGGAAAAAAACAAGGGGGAGAAATGAATTACAGTAGATGGGGTAGAGAGAGAAGAGGGGAGGGGAGGGGGGGAGGGGGAATAGTAGAGGATAGGAAAGGCAGCAGAATACAACAGACACTAATATGGCAATCTGTAAATCAGTGGATGTGTAACTGATGTGATTCTGCAATCTGTATATGGGGTAAAAATGGGAGTTCATAACCCACTTGAATCAAAGTGTGAAATATGATATGTCAAGAACTATGTAATGGTTTGAACAAGCAACAATAAAAATTTTAAAAAAAGACTCTTCATGGTTAGAAACCTTTGCCAGTACCTGCAGTCTGAGATATTTTGCCCAAATTGTCTTATTCTTCAGGGATATGTGATACTCTACTATTCACCCAATTTTTCCTGCCCCTAATGTTGATCCAAAAATCATATAACTATAACTATATATAAATATAAATATATATATGAGATATGGTTAGTAAATATGTGTGTGTGTGCTCCACTTCATTATACAAGGTATTGCTGTGAAGCTCTTCCCCGTCCCCCAGAGACCACATTCATGTAGGTCCATAGGACCAATTCTCACCCATAGAATATGAGCAGGATGTGACAGGTTTCCTTTCCAGGTAAAAGTTACAAAACAAACAACACCCCCTTTCCTCTCTATCTTCCTGTCTGCCAGATGGATGGAGAAAGTCTAGCAAGATACTCTTAGTTGCTAAGGGATGACAGAGCCATGAAATAGCTTTTGTGTTCCACGGTCTAGTTGCTAGGCCATGACAGAGCATGGATGAACCATGTGCAAAGCCCATCTCTGGTCAGGAAAGCTACATTTGATATGGAATGAGAGATTAACTCTTACAGGTTGAGTATCCCTCATTACAAAGTGTTCAGGATGAGAAGTGTTTCAGATTTCAGAGTTTCTCAGATTTTGAAATATTTGCCTAGACTGCTGGTTGAACAGCTCTAATCCAAAAATCTGAAAACCAAATGCTCTGAAATCTGAAACTGTCTGAATGTCAGAGTTCAAAAAGTTTAGGATTCCAGATCATTTTGAATCTGTAGACTAACAATGCTTAATCTGTATTTTGTTCAGCTTAAGGGTCAGTGCTATTGTCTGGATTTCAAATGTCCCTCGAAAGCTCATGTTGAAGGTTGGTTCTCAGCGGATGATGCTCTTGAGAGATAATGGGAACTTTAGGAGGTCAGGGGCCAGGTGGGAAGACACCAGGCCACTGGAGGTTTAGTCTTAAAGGGGATTTTGGAACCCCATTCCCTTCCTCTTTTTGTTTCTTATCTGCTATGAGGTAAATAGCTTTGCTTTACCATGTGCTTGCTACCATGGTGTTCTGCTTCACCAAAAGCCCCCAAAAGACAATGGACCCAAGCAACCATGAGCTGAAACCTCTGAAACTGTGAGCCAAAGTAAGCCTTTCCTCCTTTTAAGTTGATTTTTCTCAGGTATTTGGTCACAGCGCTAGAAGGATGACTAACCCAGTATGTGATAGCACTTGGAGTTGTCTTAACTAATAGATCATGAGTATAATCACTATAGTGATTCCAGAAATAAAAAGCAGTCCTGGAATAAGAAGTGAACAGGAAGCAAAGACAGACTTTATCTTATTCCTATCAGATAGGCTAGGACATCCACACCAGCTCCAGGGATGACAAGGGGAGGAATTTGAATTATGATCCAGACAGTCACTGATGATATCCTGATAGAAGAAATGGCATTGAACCTCAAAACCTGAGACAAATACAGAACTTGGAATAGAGCTGTTATCTCAGCTTATTTTCAGTTGTCAGTGAGTATAACCATGGACAAACAAATATTTTATTTTTCACTATTTTAGGATGAGATGTAAATATACACACGTTAGTAAAGAAGGATTCATTAGAGTGTACCCCCCTGGGGGCCAATCCTATATGATATGATCAATCTCTGTGATAGATTCCTTGAAAAATATGGACACAAGTGTTCCCTTCCCTTTGCAATGTGACTGTGTAGTTCTCTGCCATAGGGGGTGGCGGGGCTTGTGTCTCCTACCTTTGAGTCTGGACAGTCATGTGGCTTGCTATGCAAATGAAGGTAGCAGAAGTAACATTCTACTGATACTGAGTCTAGGTATTAAGAAAACTTGCAGCAGCAGAATTCTCTCCCCTTCTCTTCCCAGGTTGAACAAGCTTGGGCTAGCCAGTTGAAGTGTCGGAGGTGAGCTATACTGAGGCCATACTAGACCAGTCATTCATTCAAATGCTCTTTTCCTCCATGCTGACTAGAGCAGGGTGCTGCAGAAGCAAGGAAGTATAAAAGCTAGTGTCTGGTCCCATTTAGACTAGGGCAGATTAAACCATATTGCCAGAAGAGCAAGCCTCATGTACCTGTGGAAAGGGAAAGTACTTCTTACTATGATGGACAGTGGGGTCTCTTGATTTGTGAGAACTCAACAGAACTTGTGTTATTCTATGTCTAACTGTCTTAGTCCATGAAGAATGAGTCAGCATAGAGGACAAATGAGGGCATGGCCTGAGCTTCTTTCTCTGTGAGTTGTTCTCTCTTTCTCTTTCTCTCTCTCATTTTATGGCTCAAGTTATTTGAAATTTGTACAGACTCATGGTTATTATTTTGGTTCTATTTATATAGACTATACATAATAGGTCAAAAATGAACATTTTGGTAACTGTGCAAACTTTCCAACAGTAACTTAGAAATTCTTTTTTTTGTTGGTTGTTCAAAACATTACAAAGCTCTTGACATATCATATTTCATACATTAGATTCAAGTGGGTTATGAACTCCCATTTTTACCCCAAATACAGATTGCAGAATCACATCACTTACACATCCACATTTTTACATAATGCCATATTAGTGACTGTTGTATTCTGCTACCTTTCCTATCCTCAACTATCCCCCTTCCCCTCCCCTCCCATCTTCTCTCTCTACCCCATCTACTGTAATTCATTTCTCAGTTGAGCCGTTTGGTGTCAGTCTGTTTCATCAAATTTAGGTTACTCATAAGGAAGGCATCTGTTCCTTTCTCCTCCTCCTCCTCTTCAATTTTTTTTTTGGCAAATCCTAAGTGTATTTTATTTTCAGTTTTCAAAATACATTGTTATTAATCATAGTCAGCATGTGGTACAATAGGCTTCTCAAAATTATTCTTCCTACCTCATTGAAATTTTTTATGCTTTGACCAACATCTCCTCAACCCCTCACTGATCCACAATCCTTGGTAACCACCATTTTACTTTCTGGCTTCTATGAGTCTTTTTTAGGTTTCACGTATAGGTGAGATCATGTGCCTAGCTTATTTCACTTAACATGATGTTTTTGGGCTCTTTGATATTGCCGTGAATGACAGGATTTCCTTCATTTGTTAAGGTTGAAGAGTAAGCATATATCACATTTTCTTTATCCATTCATTGGCTGATAGACACTGATGTTGACTCTGATTTTTGGTTATTGTGAATGCTGTTGTGATGGGCATGGGAGTACAGGTGTCTCTTGGACACATTGATTTCATTTCCTTTGGTTCAATTGCTGGGTCATATGGTAATTCTATTTTTAATTTTTTGAGGATCTATCTCTTCCTATTCAGAGACATTGATACTTTCATCTTTTAATTATTTAAACTCTGAGAAGTCTTACTATATCGAGAACTTTGAAATGTGGTTACAAGGAAATGTAAAATACGTGGTTTGCATTTGTGGTCTGCATTTTACTTCTATTGGACAACATTGATTTAGATTGGAGATTGCAAGCTATGGTCCATGGACCAAATATGGTATTGCTTATTTTTGTAAATAATATTTTATTGGAACCCAGTCATGCCCACTTGTTTTCATACAGTGAATGGCTGCTAATGCACCACAGTGGCAGAATTGAGTAATTGCGACAGAGACCATATGGTCCACAAAGCATAATCTATTTCCTGTTGAGCCCTTTAATCAAAAAATTTGCTAAACTCTGATCCAGAGTATCACAGGCTATATAGTATTTGATTCATGGGCTGCCCCCAAAAGAAATTCACATAAGCTGGATATGCTTTCTCAGTGTGATGGGAACACATGGTACCAAAGAACCATTTGGTTCATCATTTATTTATTTTTTTATGTTTTTACAGAGAGAGAGAGAGAGAGAATATTCCAATATTTATTTATTTTTTTTTTTTTAGTTTTCAGTGGACACAACATCTTTGTTTGTATGTGGTGCTGAGGATCGAACCCAGGCCGCACGCATGCCAGGGAGCGTGCCACCCCCTGAACCACATCTCCAGCCCCCATTTGGTTCATTTATAATCTGTGGTTCTGCAGCAGAGGAGGGTACAAATCACAGGTCTGCCTCTCCTGAAGCAATTCAGTTTTGGGCCAAGCCAACTGATAAGAATGAGAACCCCAACTCTACTCCCAAAGCATTTTCAAGCAACAGCAGTCAAGAAGCAAGTTTGTTGCATTCTGGCTGGGTTTAGGATAGCTAGGCCTTAGGCCACAGACATGATGAACATAAACAAGAATTTAGCAGGTTTCCTTTCCTCACATAGGATTTGAGCTTTGAAGAATTTATTCTTCTGAGCTCATATGAATAAAATGACTGACACCAATCCTTGAATTGGTTTTAAAGAGCTTCCAGACACTAACAGGAATTAGATACTTACTATGGGCTAGGATGATGAGAAATGTTTTTCTTGCATTTAATCTTCACAACAGAACTCTGAGGTATATAACATTATTGCTACTTTGTACAAAGGATGAAATTGAGGCTCAGAGAGGCCAAGTTATTTTCTAATGTCATTCAGCTGACAGGTGGAGGATTCAAATGCAAGGTTCACTCTAGCCTATTAAAATACTGCCTCTCAATATACTATACAATGCACAGCAGGCCTTATGAGCACCCATAGTGGGTAGACATATATATCAGTAAAAGATGGCAAAGATAAGCTCTACCCCTCCTGGGATTCAGTGAAAGGAATGTAAGAAGTGTATGCCATGGGAAGGGAGTAGCATATGTTTCCAAAAGCAATACATTTTAAAGAATTTTGAAATTCTGAGTTGGGTTTAAATTTTAAATTCTGTTTAACACTTAGAACTTTCTGGGAATTGGAGAAAAACCAGTTGTCTGACTTGGAAATAATTAGCCTTTATAGAAATTTTAAAATTTTGTTTGTAACAAAAGAGAAATCTTGTTAGACGGTCTTTGCTCAAGATTTTGGCGCTCAAAACCATTTATTTAACAAAATGGGTGGTCTACACATCATTTAAAAATCCCCAAATCAACTGATAAAATGACGTTTGAATTATTGCTAATATGTAATACTAAAGATCAAAATTATTTGCTTTCTTTTACAGACTCTATAAAGAAGCAGAAGGCATATTTAGTTTAATTTAGTCAACAAAATTTTACCATTGAGTGTCCCAAACTTAAATTTCTGTCGTTTTTCACTTCCAACCTGACATTTTAAGCCACCTTTAGAAAAGTGAAAATTATCTCTTGAAGGCATAATAAATGTGAAGAAACTTGTTAATCTGGAAATAAAGCTGCTAGGTAGTTCGATAACATTTTAAAGTACAAAGCTGGTACTGTTATTATGTAGTTCACATTTTGGAAATTGATTTGTCTTAGATGCCAAGAAAAAGGTATGCTCCATGGAAAAAAGAAAGGAGAAAATCTGGGTTCAAAATATTCTAAACATTTCAGAAATGTGAAACTTTTATGCCTATTAAATTCTGAGGTCAACTTTACCAAACATTCCTAGCCGTTAGTCATGTATTTCTCTTTAGTGATCAAGTCAGAATAATAGTTTCCCCCAAGGAAAGGAACCCAAGGGAGCTTTCTCAATCTTGACAGTGTTCTCTATCTTGATCAGGGTTGTGGTCACATGAATGCATAACTAGGTAAAAATTCTACAACCTGGACATCCATGATTTGTGTCTTTTATGACTTGCAAATCGTTTCTTTGCTGAAATACATTGGAATGGCATCAAGCCTATAGTTGCTTGATGTTCCCAGCAAATATGCAGAACGCTGAGGGCAGTTCCTAAAATATAGGACTATGGATCCATCCAAGAATGGGTGTTTTCCAGGCATTGTCATAGATGGGTGACAGCAGGTAGGTAGCAAAGAACACTAACAATGAGGATGAACCAGGGATTTTAAGTTGGAAGGCAATTATTAAATGAGGGGGCTGATGGGTAAGGATCATGGAGCTTGGTCAACCGCTAAAGATCAAAGATAGAAAGAAAGGAGTGGTGAGATAGGTGGGCGGCTGAATCCAAGAGGACAAAAATCCTGTTAGTAAAACCCAACCAAATATATGAAAATGCATCTTGAAAATTCTATTCTTAACAAATGCCAAAGAAGTGGTGTGACTGATGCTAGTAAGAGTTTTTGCAGGGCTGGGGTTGTGGCTCAGTGGTAGAGCACTCACCTAGCACATGTGAGGCCCTGGCTTTGATCCTCAGCACCACATAAAAATAAATAAATAAAATAAAGGTATTGTGTCCAATTACAACTAAAAAATGAATATTTAAAGAAAGAGTTTCTGCAGCTCCCTTTTACTTTCAGTCTTTACCATGTCCACAAGCTTCTCGATCTGCAAACCTGGCTCACCCAGAGAAACTTCCAAATCTATAGGGATTTTCCTTATATATGGCAGAAGCGCTAACTACAACATTTCTTTGATTTATATAAGTACATAAATACATGGTTCTTTTTCTTTCTTTCTTTCTTGTTTTGCAAAAAAAAAAAAAAAAACAAAAAAACAAAAAACAACCAAAAACAAAACAAGAGTCATTTATCCCAAGGAGATCTATTTATCTGAGATATAGGTATGTTAACATTTAAAGATCATGTCTCTTTGAAAGCCAATAAAAGTTTCACAAATACACTTTGAGGTTTCAGAATAACAGTCCTGAGGAAATGCTGAGGCAGTGAGAGATTTTGCTTCATCCAGCAGCTTCAGTGGCAGCAGCTCTCAGTCATAGCTGCACAGGAGCATTACCTGGGGAGTTTACATACATTCCTCTCCTCAGACCAATTTGGAACCATATTGCTAATGTCTCTCTCCCTGCTGATCAAAGTGAGGCCCCCAGACCAGCAGCATCCAATCTTGATAGAAATGCAGTCTCAGTCCCATCTGGATCTGCTGAATCAACCTGCCTTTCCACCCAATCTGCAGGTAACCCATTTGTACAATGCAGTCTGAGAAGCACTGTAGATCCTTTGCCTTTGATTCATTCCTGTGGTTTCTTTTTCACAACTCAAAACTATTTCAGTTTAGCAGAGATTTTGAAAATTGGTCAGTTCCCACTGTGGTGCACATGTACACACACACATACACCACACACCTGATTTCATATATATACACTGAGAGAATTGATCAATATATCACATTCAAACACACATAAATCTTTATATATATATATATATATATATATATATATATATATATAGAGAGAGAGAGAGAGAGAGAGAGAGAGAGAGAGAGAGAGAGAATATATATATATATATATGAGAGAGAGAGATGTTGTTATCAAAGGAAAATATATTTCCTAGCCTTTCAATCCAGATTAGTACAGATTAATAGGGTAATTGCTGTGTTTTATAGTAAAAGAAACAATAATCCAAAATGGAAAAAGGATTGACTCACAAACCCAAAGGTACCTCTGGAGTACTGTGCTCCTAGCACATGTTCTGTCACTTAATGATATAGCCTATTTATCCTATTATGATGGTGTTCAGACATCCCAGAGGGCAAGTTTAAGTTTAGAATGCAGGAGTCTGCAAAAAGTTTACTGCATATTCCTATTCATTCCCTCCAGGATATTAACAGAACCAAAAGAACCCTTGAACCAACATGAAGAGAGCATCTACTCCTCTCTTTCTAAGCTACCTTGCCAAGTTGAAAGAGAAGGCAAGTCTACAAGTCCCCTTCCTGAAGCGATATCTTAGCTAGCTGGAACCTAGGCAACCAACATATGCCAGAAGAGACTCAAACAACGTTATATTTCCTTTTCCCAAAAATGTATTTTATCAATAGTTATTTTTAATATCATGACTGCAGACTTAACAAAAAGATACAATCAGAAACACATCAAATCTAGTGCTGCTTTTGCCTTAGGAATGATCTTGAAGACAGAGTTCATTGGGCTATTCAGAGATCTTATCTATCAAAAACATATATATTTACAGATGAGGGTTAGAAAGTTTTTTTCCTGAAGATAAGACTCTTCTTTCCTAATGATAAAAATCCTGCAACCATTCAACTGGACTCTTGAAAGGCTTGAACATTTTCAGATTTATAGCTTAGCTGTCATGATCATGAGTGAGGCCTGCCTGAATATTTGTATTCCTTCTCCTTGTCATTTCTCCTGTTCATGATTTATATCATTCTTGGTCCTCACTCTTTAATTGTATTGATAATTTGTCATGCCTTTATTATGTGGGATTTTTATCAGACATGAATGTCAATCCTTTTGGGGAACAAAGTATCCTCTCAATTACCAATTTCAGTGTTTAATTTCCATCCCTTAAGTATTCCACTGAAATTATCCCCAGCTTTAAAAATCCCTTCGTCCCACTTTTTACCCAGGACACTGGAGGAAGGTTACCAATAAGAGTTTTCAACACTTGAAGTTGCAGGGTCCTAAAGAACAGATCAAGTTCATTTGACAGCTGAGTCACTATCATGGAGTGATAGCACTGTGTTGTGAATGTGGTAATCTGGACTCTAGTCTGGGTTCTGTTACCAGCAACTGTGCAGTCTGTCAGATCGCTTTATCTTACTAGGTGAATGTTTCTTGTCTTTACTGAGAGGATTTTTGTGTTTGTCAGTTAGTTGCATTTACTCATTAAGGAAACACAAGCCCATTGCGTGAAGGGAAAACCTAATAAGAAGCTGTCAGTATCTTTAGTACCTTAGAAACTAACTATAGAGATACAGTATCTTTGGGAAGTTCCAAAAGTACTTACGCTCAAACTGTACTCAAGAGCAAATTAATAAGGATCTCTGTGGTACAGCCTAAGTAATGGTAGTTTCAAACCTCTCCAGGGCGAATTCAATGAGCAGTCAAGGTAGAAAACAAGAATCTAACACAATGCACATTAAACTCAACTATGTCTAGAAATTCCCTGGGTATCTTATTACACACAGGTTCCAGGTGAGCAGATCTGGTGTGGGGCAAGAGATTCTGAACTTCTTATAAGCTCTTAGGTAAGGCTGGTGCTCATGATCTGCAGAGCACATTTAGAATTACAAGGTCCTAAAGAATAGATCAAGTTTGCTTGATAGCTGAGTTGCTATCATGTTGTAATAAGAGAATTGGATTGTGAATTTGGCAATCTGGATTCTAGTCCTTCTAGTCCAAGTTCTGTCACTAGCAACTATGTATACTGTGTCAAGTCACTTTACATTTGTTAGGTTGATGCTCCTTAGCTGTACTGAGAGGGTTTATGTGTTAGTCAGATTCTCATTGCTGTAACAAAATACCCAAGAAAATCAACTTAGAGGAAGAAAGATTTATTTTGGCTCATGGTTTCAGTTCCATGGTAAGCTGGCTCCATTACTATGTCCTGCCATGAGGCACAGCAAGATGGTAGAGATAGCATGGTGAAACAGAGCTGCTCATTTTATAAATACTGGAAAGGAAAGAGAAAGGGTGAGGTGGGGGGAGGCTGGGGACAAGCTTCTTTCAGGGCTTTGTCCCCAATAACCTACAACTAGGTTTTACCTCCTACAATTTCTGTTACTTCCAATAATGCTATCAGATATGAACACATTAATGAATATTTCACTGATGAAGTCAGAGCCCTTAGGACTCAGTCATTTCTCATAAGCCATATCTGAATATTGTTGATTTGGAGACCAAGTCTTCAATACATGAGCCTTTGGAGGATAGTTCATATCCAAACCAAGTTTGCCTGGCTCCCCTTCCAGCATATACATTCTGTTGCTTTGAAGGCTCTCTCCATGTTTTAGCTAATCCACATAGTATGGATCCTTCAGAGTGCTAAGTCTGCAAAGAAACTGGTTTGATTGAAAAACAGTCTGATAGGTGCTGTACTACTGGGAGAGAAAATTATGTGCACTGACTGGAGTCAGTGTATACTCTCTTATACTTCAAAATTCTAGAACAAACACTGCCCCTTGTAAACAACTTCTAGATTAGCTAATGTGAGACCATACTGCCACAAACCATTTGGTATCCTGATACTTTTTCAACAAAGTGTGGTGGGTTACTGCAAAAATGGTCCCAATTTTCCTTTGCTGATAATTTATTTTGGCTCACAGTTTCAGAGATTAAGTCCATAGTTGGTTGACTCTTTCCCTCTGGGCCTTAGATTATGTGGAACATCATGACAGAAGGGCATGCCATAGAACTGCTCAGTTCATGATAGTCAGGATATCAGAGAGTTGAGTGAAAACAGTCATGGATAATATACTCCAAAAGGGCGTGTCCTCAGTGACCTTCATCCTCTAGTCATGCCTTATTTGCCTACAGTTACCACCTATTAATCCATTTAAATTATTAACCCATCAAACAGATTAATTCACTGATTAGATTACAGCTCTTGTAATCTTCATTCCATCTCTAAACATTTCTGCATTGCCTCACACATGAGCTTTCAAAAACACCTCATGTCCAAACTATAACACATGTCATTTTCAATGTGACTCCATGACTCCTCCCTTCAGAAGATGGAGTCTGTTTCCTTTCCTCTTGACTCTGGGTTTGGTCACATGACTGTTTCTAGCCAATAGAACATAGCAGAAGTGACTTCCTGCCCAATCAAGGCTAAGCTTCTAGGGGCTGTACAGCTTTGAACCCTCCCTGGTTGCCATGTGAACAAAGCTGGACTAACCTAGTAAAAAATGAGAGGCATGTGGAAAATGGACAAATTATAGCAGCTGAAGCCATCCTTGACCAGCCAGCCTCATGGAGCGGATTCAGCAATTGACAGATGAGTGAGTCCAGATGGGTCTAGAGGAACTGCCAGCTAAGCACAGGCCAAACTGCCAACTTGCAGAATTTTGAGGAATTATAAATGCCTCTTGTTTAAAACTCTTTTTTATTATGGGAAAATACACATAACACGAAATTTCTCATTTTAACTATTTTTAAGAAGGCAATTCAGTGGCATTAAGCACCTCTGTAATGTTGTACCAATACTACCTATTTCTAGAACTTTTAATTGCCCCATACAAAAACTCTGTATCCACTAAATAATAACTCTCCCTTCGATCCCTGGGTCATATAGTAAGTCTATGATTCAGCTTTTCAGGAACCTCTAAATTCTTTCCACAGCAGCTGCTGCATTTGACATTCCTACTAGCAATCCTTGTGGATAATAATTTCTTTGCATCAACTGTTAAACGTTATAATAGACATCCTAACGAGTGTAAAATGACATTGTGCTTTGATTTTTATTTCCCTGGTGACTAGTTATTGTTCAGCACCTTTTCCTGTACTTGTTGGCCCTCTGCATACCTTCTTTGGAGAAACGTCTGTCCAAGTTCTTCACCCATATTTGAATTGGGTTGTTTGTTTTTGTTACTGCTGAGTTTGGGGGGTTCTTTTTGTATTCTGGATATTTTGCCCTTTATATATGATTTATAAATATTTTCTCCCATATTTTGTCTCATGTTTTTGCTGTCTTGATAGTATTCCTAAAGTCCAATTTATCAATATTTTTCTTGTGCCTATGCTTTTGTTTACATATCCAAGAAATCATTGCAAATCCAATATCATAAAAGTTATTTCCTATTTTTCCTTTAAGAGATTTATAGTTGTAGCTCTTATGTTCAGGTTTTTGATCCACCTTGAGTTACATTTATCTATATGGTATAAGGTAAGGGTCCAGTTTCATTCTTCTACATGTGAATATCCAATTTTCCCAGCACTATTTCGGCTATAAGATTTTTTCCCAGTGAATAGTCTTGGCACCCTTGTGAGTTTATTTTGGGAAGTATTCTGTTCTATTGGTCTTGATACCATACTATTTTGGTTTTCATTGTAGTTTTGAGATCAGGAAGCTTGTGTCTTCCAACTTTGTTCTTTTTTTCCAGGAATGTTGTGGCTCTTTGGGGTCCCTTAAGATTCCATGTGACTTTTAGGATTCTTTCTCTTTTTGTGGTGCTGGGGATTAAACCCAGGGCCTTGTACATGCTAAGCAAGCACTCGACTATTGAGCCACGTACTCAGCCAAGGATTGTTTTTTCTCTTTTTGCAAGGATGCCATTAATATTTTGATAGGAATTGGATTGAATCTGTAGGTCATTTTTGAGAGTACCATCATCTTTATAATATTAAGTATTCCTCTGTATAAAAATAGGATGTCTTTCCATTCATTCACACTTTCTCCAATTTTTCAGCAGTGTTGTAGTTTTGAGTTTGTTCTTGGCTCTTTAGTTTTAGAGCACTTTGGTACGCAGAATTACTTATGATAATAGATGACTGATCCATTATTGATATTAGTCCAGGCTACCGACTCTAAACCTCCTGATTTCTCCCCTGAGCAGAAAGCTTCCTTTTTCATTAACCTTTCTCATTTTCAAAACAAGTTGTCAAGGAAAATGATAGTCCTCTGTCCTCCTGTTTCCCTGTGGCGTCACATTCACTGGAATGACACTTTTGTTCTCTCTTGTCTCCATTGCTCACTTGTCTACATGTGACAGGGATCATGGTTTATCTAATGGAAAGTAGGAAGAAGGATCAAGGGACATGCATAGCTTGAGGGACCTCCTTTTGATTTTTGAGCTTCCCTGTCTACAGCCTGTGTACTCTACTCCCAAGTGGAAAGGACCGAGAACTTTTCTTTCAGAAGCCAGGAGTTCCTCTCTGATCCAACACTGGAAGATGATGAGTGTGGCTGGGTCAATAATAGCTTGGCACAATGCTCATGTTTAAGCAGCAGGGTGAGATGGAGGTGCGTATTGCATGAGGACTCATTATTAAATGTGGCCTCACAATAATAAAACTGATACTTGGATTTCTATCTTTCTTTCTTGCAGTCTAAATACAAGGGAGAGCCTGCAAAGATATTCACATTGCCTTAAACCCATGCATAAGGGTCATAACTTAAATCAGTTCTGGAAGTGAGAGAAAACCAAGCAGGAATTCCATGAATTGGGGGAGGGAAATGCTACTGGTGGGATGGAGTAGAGAAGAGGTTTGAAGACAAAAAAAGGCCCAAAACAAAAAGGGTGGGATCTTTAACAAGAACATTACTCTTTATTTATCCCTATGTGCTACCATCTACTCTCTTGCTTTTGGATCTATACAACAGTTATAAGAAATATATATCATTGATATGCCTCATTTTACTAATGAGAAAAGTTACAATGATTCTCCAATATTCCACAACTCTTTAGTGGTTGGAAACTGAAATGTCTTGTAAATTCTTTACCCCCTCCTTGTAATGACTGTGCACCCCACCCTTTGCAGTTGACATTACAGTATCTCCCAGTAGAGCAGATGTGCCTGTTGACTGTGAGGTTGGCGATGGTCTTGTTTCGGCCCTTGGAATATTTGTGGACTGACAAAAATGGAGGCTGTTATATGTACTGCTTGGCTTCTTGAGTTCCTGCCATATTCCCTGAAGAGAACCTATCTGGTAGTTGCTGGCCCATGAATAGTACTAAGAGTCATTTTGAACAGATATGAACTCGACATAAAACCTGAAGCCAAATCCAGTTGTTCTAAAACTTAAAGCAGAATAACCCTACCAACTGAAGACCCATAAGCAGAAGAAAGAAAATTTTGATGTTAGAAGTTTTTAAAATCTGGGGGTTTGTTTACTATGCAGCATGTTTCGCAACCACAGTTGATGTGTACAGTGATGGAGTCATTATTAAATTCCAGGAATGTCTGATTGTGTGCCTTTGCTCCTGACTTCCCTAACACACAATCTGGGGAATAGTACTGCCTATGGCTAGCACAGTGTGGAATGAAGCTCCCCCGTGTCTGCATGTGCCTCCTATAGATGCTCACCTGTCATGTGTTTGTCATTTTTATGGATAGACCCTCAGGCTGATTTGTCAGTCAGTTTCTGAGAATCTACAGTTTTGTTTCTTTTTTCTTTCCTTTCTTTATTTTTTTTCAGTTCATTCTATTCTTACCATTTTGTACTATATAGAATTTTCCCATTTTCATGGGAAAATCCTATAATAGCTAGTAAAACGTGAGGTGTACTTGCAATATTTGACAGTAGAGATTCAGAACTGTTCCAAATCAGTAAAATATGACTATAGCATCTAAGCAAAAATGTAGAAAGGAGCCTCTTTATCAACCCGAGTTTTGTTTCTTTTCAGTCAATAATTAGAACTGAATCCAAATGACCAACAAATACATGAAAAAAAAATGTTCAACATCATTATCACTTAGGGAAATGCAAATCAAAGCTACATTAAGATTTCGTCTCACACCATTCATAATGACAGTCATCAAGAATACAAATAATAATAAATGCTGGAGAGAATGTAGAGAAAAAAGAACACTTTTACATTGTTGGTGGGGCTATAAGTTAGTGTGACCACTATGGAAATCAGTATGGAGGTTCCTCAAAAGACAGGCATGAACCGCCATATGACCCAGCTATACCACTTCTTGGTATTTATCCTGAAGAATTAAAGTCATCATACTACAATGATACATGCATATCCATATTTGTAGCAGCATAATTTACAGTGGCCAAACTATGGAACCAGTGTCTATCAATGGATGAATGGATAAAGAAATCTGTGGTATATATACACAATGGAGTTTTATTCAGCCATAAAGAAAAATGAAATTATGGCATTTTCAGGAAAATGGATGGAACTAGAGATCATCATGTTAAGAGAAATAAGTCAAACTTAAGAATATTGAGTTTCTCTCATATATGGAAGCTAGCGAGGATAAAGGGAAAGAAAGGTGAGGTTGAATCTCATAAAAAATCCAAGGGAGGGCTGGGGGTGTGGCTCAAGCGGTAGCACGCTCGCCTGGCGTGCGTGCTGCCCGGGTTTGATCCTCAGCACCACATACAAGCAAAGATGTTGTATCCACTGAGAACTAAAAAATAAATATTAAAAAAAAAATCCAAGGGATATCAGTAGAGGAAAGGGACCAAGGGGTGGGAGGCAAGCAATGTGGGTGAAGTGTTAGGCAGTGATATTGGCCAAATTATATTGTTATATGGTGTGCATGTATGAATATTTTACAACAAATCCCATCAATATGTACAACTATAACGGGCTGATAAAAAAATGTGGAAAAAAAAACCCAAAGAACTTAATCCAGGAAATAACTCATATTGCCTGAATGTATGTGAAATGTATGTTTGTATGTCTGCTTTTGCAGACAGAAATCTATTTATTCAATCTATTCTTTAACCAGAACACAACAAAACAAAAATCATATCTTTCTGACTCATGCACTTTATTTCCTATTTATCTAAGTCACAGATGGTTGAAACAGAGGTGGCTTTGGTGGGAAAGTCAAGTTGATTCATTTTTCCTCATTTTGTCTTGGCACAGAACCCAGGAAGCTGGGAGGGACCATTTTCAACACAGAAGCATTGCACTGCATAGAAAGTTGGCAAGTAGAATGGACTGCAGAGGAAAAATCACAGATGCTTCCTGAGAAGAAAATGGCTGATCTCCTATAAACTACCTGTCAATCACACTTGGCTTTTCTGGGTAGGTGGTGCTCTCAAAGAGCAAGGTAACTACTTTTTTTTCCTTTCCTTGGAAGTGTTTCTTCATGAGAAAGGGCATGTTAACAGCTGCAAGATTTAGCTGGTTGGAAGGAGGTAATCATCCATTTTCTTGATCTCTATCAATGATTCCTGTTTTCTTTCTCATACTTCAGTGAATCCCTTCTACTTATCCCACCTCATTCCCTGCAGACTTCAACTTCTGCCCTACTTAAATCAGAGAATTAGCATCTCTTGGCATCTGACGATTTTATCCCAATTCACACACAACTTCTGCCCTAGAGGAAAATTCAGGAGTATCTTTTCAATCCTATTCTTGACCAGCTAATACCACCCTGTACTTATTAATCATCCCAAACTGTATAGATTAATACTCTATGACTGGGCCTACTTGGCTATAGACAGCTTCTAGATTCAAGCTATTTCTCTAGATTTATGTATAACATAGTGTTTACAATGTGCTACACATACTGTGTGATGTGCACATCATCAGTATGTAATCTTCAAGATAACCCTAGAAAGCCTGTGCTATTATTATTCCCATGTTACTGATTTATAAGTTGAGGCATAAGCCAGTAAGTAGGAAAGCTGTGTTTTTAAACCCAGGGCATCTGGCTACAGAATCAATGTCTTAACTAGTATTTACAAATTTCTAACATTAAAAAAAATGTCTTACCACCTGAGAGTTGTGTTAAGACCTTTACATGCATTTTCAAATTTAATCCACTTAACAGCGCTGTAAGACCAGATGAATTATAATCATGATATAATATAAGGAAACTGAGGTATGGCCAGAGTTAAGCTACTATGTCAAGGCCACAAAGTTAGCTTAGGTGGAGGAAACAGATTTTGAAGCCATGTCTCTCTAGATTCAAAATGTTTGTTCTTAAGTAGTCATTAATTCCCATTTAAAATAGCTGCATCCTCTAATGGATCCACCTTCGTTGTGAGTCCCTCCAACCTGATGTTCTCTGTTCCTTGTCAGCCACACACCAAACATCACCTTTATCCTCCCTCCATGAACACTCACATAAAGAGATGAGAAAAAGATGCCTGCTGTCGAGATATGGTTTTTCTTCTTCAGAGGAGCCATGTAATGCTAAAGGCCAGGCATTTCCGCCCTGTGGCAGGGATTAAAGACCTAAGGCTTGTGCAGCTACTTGTTGAGCTGCTATCTGGAACTCTACCCTATTCTCAAGCACTAGGTATTCCTATAGAAGGAGGTGGAGAGAGAACAGCTGTCCTAATTTGAGCTTTTCTGAAAGCAAACCCTAAGGATGTTGTTTAGTGCAGCTCTGAGACTCCAAAAAGCCATATGACAGAAATGAGTACAACAGAAATGAGACAATTCTTGTATACTTTGATGAGCTAGTTTCCTCTGTGGACAAGGGGACCTCTGTTCTGCTATAGAACTTCTGAGGAGCCATTTAGATTGTATGTCAGATTTGTCCCTTTAAGGGATGGGGAAATGGAAGTATTTATCCAACACTGTCCTTTATCCTTCCTGCATTGGTTAAAGATTATCTGGTGGGGACTGTGGGAGTATTAAATTCCTGGCATTACTGGTTAGGCCTGTAATGTCAAAGAGGGGCGTTAGAGCAGATGGGACTCTCTCAATGTACATGGGACCAGTCCGCCAAAGCTGTAACTAAACTCAGGTGGGCCAAGGTCATGTGAAGCAGGGCATCCATGTGACTCCAAAGTGGGCTTTGCACTCAGATGTAGATGTAAATATCTGCTGTGCCACCTGTTAATTATAAGGCCTTATGCAGATTGCAGAAGCCTCCCTATATCATATTCCTTGAATGCAAAACAGAGATGATAATATATTACTAGGTTTATTGAAGGGAGGATCAAGTGAGATAGGGTAGAGTTAATACCTGGGGTAGTACCCAGGTACACAGTGGAAAATTATTATTGGTTTCCCCATTGGGTCAAACATGAACCTACTAATGCCAGTCTCCTTGCTCAATGTTCTGGATGCTTAGTAGGTGTTTGTTGAAAGAATGGAGGAATAAAAGTTTCAAAATCTGGAAGGTGGCCTGGGAGGACAATAACTACCATAGTAGATAGTGTCATGAATTAGGATGAATCTCATAATAATAGGTGAGGCACAAAAAATCAGATGCTCTATGATTCCATTGAAATAGAGTTCAAAAATTGTCAAAATCTATGTGGATAGTGGTTACTCTTGGGAGTGAGTGAGAATGCAAGGCACATGAGAAGGGAAAAGGAATGGAAGAGAGGGGGGGTTTATAATATTGTGATTCTTCTATATTGTTTCCCTCATAAAAATATGCTGGGCCGCACTTTTACGACTTGTACACTTTTCTGTGTGTATGCTAAATGTTGACCAAAGCCTTTTCAAAAAGTGGAGGTAAGGGAACACGGGCCTTGTTTTAAAAGGATTCCTAAGGACTATATACCCATGGAATGAGAAATATAGACATCAAAAATTAATTTCCCTCTATGTGCATCTTGAATGAAAAAGATATTTAAATGTCATTTTAGAAAATTAACAAAATTTGATTAAAAAATCTTTTGCTGATTGATGTTTTAAAAGAAGACCCATTTTTCATATTCTCCAATTACTTCTCCATCCCATATTTGCAAAGAGAAACCTTACAGGGGAGAAGCCTGGCAGACACCACTAACACTGATCATAGTGAGTGCCACTGGCCATGGGACACATGGAATCCAAGTGTCACCTGGCCAGATGCAATGGAAAGACCCAGCATTAGTTTTTTTCAAAGTCCTGCTAAATGTGCATCACATGAACCCAATTGTGAGGAAACATCAAAGCCAGATGGAGGGTCATTCTACAAAACATTTAGCCTGTATCCTTTGGAAGTGCCACCATCAGTACAGACATAAAAGAGGATAGAGGGACTGTTCCAGACTCATCAAGTATAAAAAGATATGATAACTAAATTCAACAGGTGATTTTTCAATTAGATCTTCATCATTGGGATGACTGGTGACCATTATTAGGGCCTGAGAAATATGTGACAGAAAAGTTTTAGATCTCAGTGTTAATGTCCTAATGTTGGTGGTGGCATGTGGCCACGTAGCTGTTGTTCTTTATTGGTAGTGTCTTAGTCCATTTGGGCTGCTTTAACAGAATACCTTAGAGTGGGTTGGCTTATAAGACAGCAGATTTTTTTCCCCTCATAGTCTTGGTGGTCAGAAAGTCCAAAATCACAGTGTTAGTAGATTCGGTGACTGGTTCATAGACTCATTATTACCTCTCATGGAGAAAAGCATGAGAGAGCTCTCTGGGGCCTCTTTTATTTATAATGGCAGAGCCCTAATGACCCAATCACCACATTAGGGGTTAAGGTTTCAACATTAGCATTTAGGGGAGACACAAACATTTAGTCTACAAGAGACAGGAAACATACACTATGGTTTTTGGAGGTGATGAAGCATTCAGCTGGCAACCTAATCTCAACAGATTCAGGAAAAATTGTTCTTTACATGGTGCTTACAACTTTGAGATCATTTGAAATAAAAATGAAAATAATAAATAATAATTTCATGAATACTTTAGCCAAAGGATCCTAGATCTGAAAGGACAGCCATTTAGATCAAGAATATAAGGTAGAAATGCTCATTTCTGGAGTGAATTTAAACTGGCCAACAATCCTCCATTTTCTCTATGTGGGATGAGTTTTTCAGACGCTCCTGATCCTAAGTAATGCCTTTTAATTTGGCTTTCAATCTTGTTTTTAAAATCTGAGGGAAAATATTTTAAATACCAAATACTTTGCACAAACTGATGGATATTCTAAAAAGAGAAATATGGGTGTAAGGTACACACATTCTCAAATTCGAAGCAAGATTAATAGGGGATTTCTAAAATGAATTAATAGATAGGAAGCTGCTGAAACACTATTTGAATCATTTAGATTCAATTTGCTTTGCTGGACAGGTCACTTCCACTATGTTCTATTATCAGTGTTAGATTGGCCCTGACAACCCTAATAAATTAAACTGTCCAGCTGCAGCTCCTTTATCTGATGCTAGTGGTAATGGAAACAAGGATGAAAGAGAAAGGAACTCTAGTCATGAAAGACAGTCAGTGAGACAAAGAGTAAAGCAAATAACCTGCAGATTTGGTGAATTTATGATGCTTCCCCACCAAATCATATCTACTGTCAGCAAAGTATAGACTCCACTCCAGGTGGCAGGGCCCAGGAGGAGGGAGGGATTGCCTTGGCAGTCAGGCACTGGAGCTTTATGTAACAGGATACTGGCAACAATACGTTGGGGTGGAGAGGGGATTATGCTGTAGATGGACTCTCAACTAATAAAGAGGGGCTTGCCTTTGCTTCCTATTCATGGGTCAGTGGCTCTAATTTGCAAACTCACTCATTAGCCTTCAGGTTCAATCTGAACCATGTGAATGCATCAGATGGAGTCTTCTGAAGTCAGAATTCCATTCATGCTGCCATGAGCAACTGAGCTACTGCCACTGCTTTCCAGATTGCTGAGAATCAAGGACACTGGATTTTAACCCTGTACAAGGGCCCATGTACCCAACCTGAGGGCAAAGGAGACACAGATGCACACCATTCCTTTCCTTCTTCAAGGCTGGAGTGTGGTGAGGGTCAGAGGGGGCAAATGAGCTCATGAGAAGGATGGTCTTGAAGCTCTGATGACAACCTCAGCCCCCAGGGGTTCAAAGCCATCAAATTCAGGGGCAGCAGGAATTTTTAATTTTTTTTTTGCATCTGGCCACTGGGGACACTCTCCTGAAAGATTTTACACTAAGCAAAACAAAACATTACAAAAAGACCAATTTTGGTTAATTTTCCTTTCTAGGAATTTTAAAACCATATTAGTTTGGTGGATTTTTAACATGGTATATTTTCCTTTTTAAAATTTAAAAATGGATCCTTGCAAATTATCACAAATGGAGAAAGAAACTGACAGGACAGATGGATAGCTAACACTTTGAAATCCATTCTGCAGAAGGTTTGTAATCAGAAAATGACAGTGAAGGAAGTAAAATGCCAAATGCTCATTTTCTCTTGAGGTAACCATGTGTGATAGGGTCTTTCCTTTTTATTCTTTTATAATTAGCACAGCTATTGTTTAATAAGGACTAGACTGCAGATTTCAAAGACTCACATCTGCCCCCTGGTGTGAAGATAGATAAAAGCAACTACAAGTGCTTAGATAAATGTTGAAATCACACTGCTATACACAAAACGTTACGTAGATAGTGGGTTAATATTCATAGTGTATTCAGAATTGGACTAGTCATTATGGAGGACTTCAAATAAAAAATTAGCCTAAACATTTTCTGGGTAACCAGACTGCTGTTAAATACCTCCTGTTAGCCAGGCATGGTGTTGCCCATCTGCAATCCCAGTGGCTCTGGAGGCTGAGGCAGGAGGACTGCGAGTTCAAAGCCAGCCTCAATGATTTAGCAAGGGCCTAAGCAACTTAGAGAGACCTTGTCTCTAAACAAAATACAAAGAAGAGCTGGGGCTGTGCCTCAGTGGTTGAGTGCCCCTGGGTTCAATCTCCAGTATAAACAAACAAACACCCACCTCCGTTTTATGCTGACATGAGATAGAGTTTGAATGTGGCTTCACACATTGGTCCTGAACCATTAGTTATCACTGCTGTATTTCTCTGAACTTCTCCAGAAAAATATTGGGCATGAGGTGTAGCTGTTGCTCCCTTCCCTGACTGTAGGGTAACCTTGCATGGAACAGTATGTTTGCAGCCTTCTTACTTAAAATCAGAGGTTTTAAAATGCTTAACTGAATAGCACACAGGAAGTGTGCCTACTATTTGAGTTATAAATAGGCAAATATAAGATGCTGACATCTTTACAAAGTCATAAGGCATTTCTTTTTGGTCTTTGTAGCAGACCCTCCTGATCATCTTCTTGAACTTACTTGGATTTCTTTTAACTTTTTTGGCATGTCCCTCTCCCCCTCCTCCCCTGGATTCTGTGAGTTTTATTTCTAACAATGTGTACCTGTAACAGAGCTACAATTTGAATGTATGTAGCCCTTCAAAATTCAAATGTTGGAACTTAAACCCCAAGATGATAATATCAAGAGGTGGGGCCTTTAGGAAGTGACCTTATAAAGTGATCTTAATAAAAGGGCTGGAGGGAACTAATAGGCCTTTTACCCTTTCTTTCTCTTCCTCCATGTCAGGACAGTATTCAAGGCACCATCTCAGTAGCAGAGACTGAACCCTCCCCAAACACTGAACCTGTCAGCACCTTGATCATGGACTTCCTAGCCTCTAGAACTGTGGGAAATAAATTTCTATTGTTTATAAATTACCCAGTATCAGATATTTTGTTATAGCAGCAGGAATGCACTAAGATACTTATCTTTAAAGGACCATCCTTAGACTACTGGAATGACCTTGCCCTATATAGGCAAAGACCAGTAATGCCTATGAGTTTTTGTTTCATCCCCTCTTGGGGCATGGCCCCTCAGCCAATGACAGCTGATTATATGATTATAGGTGAAGGGGTTTGGAGTTTGCCATTCCAAAATACTCTACTCTGTCATGCGAATTATTTTGATGTGAAGGCAACTCAGAAAACTCAGACACAGATTGAATTATTCCCCCTCACTATCTGCCTGAAAGCAGAACTTATCCCGTGAAGGTGCCCCCTATTCCAACCAGAAAGGGAGTAATGACCTCATCACCAGAGAAGAGACAGTTTCTAGGAGTCTACACAAACCTTATTAACCAGCTCTATCTTCCATTAGTTTCCCCATGCATTTACCTCCATACAATTTGCCACCCTAAAAATCTAAACCTCTTTTCCTTTATCTAATTACTTCTTTACAAAATGATTGATTTTTAACAGATGCTAGATAAGCCCAAGTTTTAATCACCCGGTTATGGTTTACATCTGCAATGTCACCTAAAGGCACATGTGTTGAAGGCTTGGTCCCCAGTGTAGCAGTATTCAGAGTCAGGGGTCTAGGAAGGTGACTGGATTATGAAAGCTCTGACCTCATTAATGGATCGATCCATTGATGGGTTCATAGCTGATGGCATCACTGGGAGGTGGCACAAAACCATAGGAGGTCAGGCCTTGTTGGAATAAGTAGGTAACTGGGGGTGTTCCCAGGAGAGGTCTATTTTGTCTCTGACCTCTCTTTCTTTCTCTGTATTTCTGCTTCCCATCTGCCATGAGGTGCCGCAGTCTGGCTGGGCACAAAATCACGAGCCACTCAAGAAGGAACAAAATTTATTTTTTGAAACTGCCGCCAATGTCCGGTACGTGTCCGGGAAGATTTTTTCCACCCACGCGGCCTCCTCCCGGACCGCCTAGAGAGCTCCTCCCCCGGAACTCCCTCCTACTGTACTTCCCCAACCAATGGGAACTCTCCAGGAGTCCCGTAGCCGGCCTAGGTGAACAGCAGGAGTCCAATATCCATATGAATGCAAATCTTAACATAATCATATCATCTCAATGGCTAGCTGGCGTCACCTTTCAACCAAAAATGCCATGCATCATATACTTGGCTCTTAGCATCTCCCCCCTTCTGTTTAAGTAACAAGCAATCTGGCTAGGGACCGTGCCTGTTAGGTTTGTCCAATTCAACATATGGTTCTTACCCGTCATCGGAAAACTGACTTTTAGGCGTCAGCCTCCTGTCTTAGGTTGATACCACTGCAATTGGATCATACCCGTCACTGACTACCGGTCCAGCATATAGCCATACTTGTGGATAGGCCTATGTACCAGTGGGGGGGTGAGGTTCTTTGCCTCACCTCTGTTGGCCCCCAAAATTAGACCATCACTAGTAGAAGGGAGGAGGATACAGAAATGTCATGACACCAAGTCAATTAACGGCTCCTAGGAAAAATTGCATCACTGGTGACACATCAGCAAAGATACACTAGCACTACCATAATTCGCTGCATCAACAAATAGATCACAAAGCATACAAGTGATACATAGTCCAGGCAAGTTCTGTAAGCAGTTCAAAGCAGAGGAATCTATCAATATGTCCATATCCTCCCAAAATAAATCGACTCATTGATTGAGCATTACTTGTTGAGTTATAAATCATTGATGTATCAGTTTACACGGTTTGTTGTGATAACTCTCGAAGAAGTTGTAGTTTGGTTTTATCTTTGTCTTCACCGGCACTGGGATGAAAATAGGAATTTTGACAATGATGCTAAAAAAAATATGTAACATTAACAGGTACTAAGAAAACAATATTTAGAACAATTTACATTATCCTGAACAGAATTATTAAATATAATGAAAAGGAAAGGTGAAAGTAAACAAACAGATCTGTTAACCTTCTATTTGTTCATATATTAAAACAATCCTCAACAGCTGTTTACCCAAATTAAATTAAACTATTAAAATCACGTGAATAATAAAAAAAAATTTTTTGGATCCATGTGCATGAGCGCTCCTCATATGTGATATATGGACATACGCACATACAGACATACAACACAAAACAGAAGTGTGCACACGTAACATATAACACATAAGACAATAGTAAAGGCCTTGTAGCTTTACCTAGGTGAAATCTCCATTGCAATGTTCAAAAACTCCACAGTCAAAAAATAAAACTGATCAGAAAAAACATTAACCTAGGTCTGTATGAGCTCAAAAATAAAATAGAACTTTATGATGTATGATGTATGATGCAATAATAAAATAGATATTGAAAAAAGCATCCTGGTTAATCACTGTCACAGATGTAAGAATAGCCAAGCTGGAGATCTGGATATCAGCTGTTATGGATTTGAGTCAAATCATCTTCCTTTTGGTTTGTAGAAATTGTTTTAGTTAGTCTCTCTGGAATCCAAATCGGCTGCTGTTCTTCCTGTGGAAAAACACAAACAGAGCCCCGACTCCAGACTATCACTGGGTCAGGACCTTTCCATTGTCCTGTTAGAATATCTTTCCAAAGTACCTTGGGCTTATGTACATTTTTTGGATACAAATGTCTTTCTGCAGCACTAAGCCCTGATGAATCCAAATTTTAAAAGTTTAGAGTAAAAAGGGTTATTTTAAGTTTATCTTTGGGGGATATATACCCCTTTCCAATTCCCTCCTTTTGTTTTAATAAGTACATTTTAATAGTTTGATGAGCTCTTTCAACTATGCCTTGTCCTTGTGGATTGTATGGAATTCCTGTTATGTGAGTAATGCCAAATGATGAGCAAAATTGTTTAAAAGAGGTGGACGCATAACCAGGACCATTATCGGTTTTTAACTGTTTTGGAACGCCCACAGTGGCAAAATTTTGTAAGCAATGAGCTATAACATCTTTAGTTTTTTCTCCGGCATGAAGGGAGCCCATCAGAAATCCGGAAGAAGTATCAACTGTAACATGTAAATATTTTAATTTTCCAAATTCTGGCAAGTGTGTGACGTCCATCTGCCAAATATGGTTAGGTATCAGTCCTCTAGGATTGACTCCAAGATTAACTTGTGGTAAAAAGGTCACACAATTTTGACATTGTTTTATTATATGTCGGGCTTGTTCTTTAGTTATTTTAAAACGCTTTTGTAAAGTATTAGCATTGACATGGAACCTTTTATGAAAATTTATAGCTTCTTCTATTGTGGAGAAAATATGTATGTCATGTGTAGATTTATCTGCTAACTCATTGCCCAAACTAAGGGCTCCAGGCAATCCTGTATGTGCCCTGATATGTCCTATAAAGAATGGATCTTTTCTGTCCCAGATTAGACTTTGTATAGTGGAAAACAAAGAGAAAACAGTAGAAGAAGGGGAAATCCTACCAGCATCTTCAAGGGATACTATAGCATTAACTACATACTGACTATCAGAAAATAAATTAAATACAGAATCTTTAAACATCATAAAAGCTTGTAATACTGCATTAAGCTCTACCTTTTGAGCTGATTGTTTGGGTACTAAAAATGTAAAAGTTTGATCAGGGGTAACTACTGCTGCTGTACCATTATTTGACCCATCAGTGAATATATTTGGAGCATTCATGATAGGGGTTTTTTTTGTCATCTTTGGAAAAACTACAGGATGTTTAGACCAAAAAGACAACAAAGGATTAGACGGTAAGTGATTATGAAATGAAACATTAGATTTACACATGATTATTGCCCAAGTATTTAACTCATTAGCTAACTCATCAATTTGATCTATAGTATATGGAGTAATAATTTTATTGGGAGAAATCCCAAACACTCCCTTGGCTGCTTTTATTCCTTTGAGTATTAATTGTCCTAGAGCCTCAGGATACCTAGTAAGAATAGTGTTAGGAGAATAAGATAAATGTATCCACAATAATGGACCTTCTTGCCAGAATACTCCTGTAGGAATATTTTTTGTTGGCAGTACAATAAATAATAAAGGCAAACTTATATCAATTCTATCCAAATGCATATTTTCCATATATGTTTCAATGATTTTTAATGCCTTTCTTGCTTCAGGCATCAACATGTGGGGTGAATTTGGATCTGATGGACCTTTTAGAATATCAAATAAAGGTCCCAACTCTCCTGTTGGTATGCCTAGATAAGGCCTTATCCAATTTATGTCTCCTAATAACTTTTGAAAGTCGTTAAGTGATTTGAGTTGATCTACTCGTATTTGAATTTGGGGTGGACGGACCATGGTTGAGGATAATAAAACCCCTAAATAATTAATTGGAAGATTTAATTGTACTTTATCTATTGCTATCTCTAGATTATAATTTTTTAATAAATTTGTAAGTGTGGCATAACATTCTAGCAATGTGTTTTTATCTTTATGTGCCAATAACACATCATCCATATAGTGAAATATTTGTAGTTCAGGATTTTGATTTCTAAGTGGCTGGATTGCTTTGTTAACATAAATTTGACACATAGTTGGACTATTAGCCATCCCTTGAGGGAGTACTTTCCATTCATATCTCTGATCAGGACCTTCATGATTTAGTGCAGGGATAGTAAATGCAAAATGTGGACTATCCTCGGGATGAATTGGAATTGAAAAAAAAACAATCTTTAATATCTATAGCTAAAACATACCAGGTTTTTGGTAAAGCAGACAATTGGGGAATCCCTGATTGAGCAGGTCCCATAATAACCATCTCATTATTAATGGCTCTTAAATCTTGTAATAATCTCCATTTACCAGATTTCTTTTTAATGACAAAAATGGGAGTATTATGGGGAGATACGGAAGGTTGTATATGTCCCTCCGCTAATTGTTGTTTGACCAGGTCATGGGCTATTTGTATCTTTTCTTTACTCAGGGGCCACTGAGGAACCCACACTGGTCTTTCTGATTTCCAAGTAATTTTGATTGTCTCAGTGGCCCTTTCTGAAAACCCAATCCATGTCTATTTGTTTCTTGATCTATTTGAATTGGTGCTGTCATACCTTGTTCTTGTTCTCTTAATCTTTCTTCTTTCCTAAAGCCTTGTCTAGCCCTAGTAGTGGGCGCATTAGGATTGATGTTATTTGTTAATGTCAAACCTAATTGATCTAGGACATCTCGTCCCCATAAATTTATAGGAAGATGATCCAATACATAGGGCTGTATAGTTCCTTCACATCCTTCAGGATCCTTCCAATCTAATACCATTGCACTTCTATGGGGATTAGTTGCCACTCCTAGGCCTCGAAGCGTTTGAGTGGCTTGTTGTAATGGCCAATGTTTCGGCCATTCTTGATGAGATATGATGCTAAGGTCTGCACCTGTATCAAGTAGCCCATTAAAGTCATGTCCTTGAATATTTAGTTTTAGCATTGGGCGAGAATCTAGATTTAAAGACAGCATAGCCCAATCTACACCTGTGGAGCCTAATCCCCCGGAACCTCTTTCTACAGTACGACTGGAAAAATTATCATGTAGGCTGGGTATTATTAATAACTGTGCTATTCTATCTCCTGGTGAAATTACTGATATACCTCTTGGAGAACTAGCTATAATTTTTATTTCACCTTCATAATCGGGATCAATTACCCCAGGACTTATCATAAGTCCTTTTAGTGTTGAAGAACTGCGTCCCAATAATAAGCCTACTGTTCCTTGGGGAAGAGGTCCTTTTACTCCTGTGGGAATGATTTGAACTCCCATCTCTGGAGTTAGTACTGCTCTGGCAGAGGCGCAGATGTCCAACCCTGTGCTCCCTCTAGTTTGTCTGATGAGGGATTTAATGGATAATGCGTCCTGGGCACTACCTTGATGGTGTTGCTGGGTTCCTCCACTGCCCCGTATATTTGTGGTTTTGGGCCCCGGAGCATTGGGCCCTCCAGTCCGTTTTTTGGCAATGGAGCCTGATGTCTTTCTCCACGATATCGTGGGTAAACACTTGGTCCTTGTCTGTTTTTTCATAACGGAATACCCTCTATGGTGGTTTGAGAACGGCATTCATTAGCCCAATGTTTCCCTCTATGGCATCGTGGGCAAATACCCGGTATTCTATTCCTTTGATACCTAGCCTTGTTAAACCCTCCTCCTATGGGGCAACTCCTTTTAAAATGTCCTGTTTGATCACAATTATAGCATGTTTTTGGCCTGGCATCTAAAGCCTGTTGTACTGCTGCTAAGACTTGCCCTTGTTCATTAATGTCTCTACATAATTTAATATATGTGTTTAAATCTTCATGTTTCCATGGTCTGATGACCTCTCTGCAGCAACGATTTGCTTGGTCATAAGCCAGTTGTTTTATAAATGGCATTGCCTGTTCTGTATCTCCAAATACTCTAGATGCTGTCTGAATAAGCCTATCTACAAATTCAGCGTAAGGTTCATTAGCTCCTTGTATTACCTTAGATAATTGTCCTTGTAAATCTCCATGCCCCTGTAAAGTTTTCCATGCCTTAATTGCATCTACAGCAATTTGTGCATATACACCAGGATCATATTCAATTTGTTGCCGTTGACCCTCATAAGGTCCTTTTCCTAATAACATATCTAGATTTCTTTGAGGGTAACCGGCTGCTGCATTTCGCCTAGCTGTCTCCATGCAAAATTCCTCATTGGCAACCTTCCATAACAAATATTGTCCTCCATTTAGCACAGATCGACACATGTTAGCCCAATCTGCTGGCGTCATGTCTAAGTTGGTAATGGATTCGACCATGCTCACAGTGAAGGGTGCTTGTGGCCCGTAGGTTGTTACAGCCTCCTTTAATTGCTTCACTGTTTTGAAATCTAAAGCACGGTGAATTCGTTGCCCTCCTGCCTGCTCAAGTACAGGGCATGCTAATCTTTGGGGTCCTGCCTCAGGATTCCGTCCATCAACTACGGGAGTTGAGGGCCGCTCAGCTGTAGATGGAGCTGTTGGTTGAATTACGCCCTCTGGTGATAGAACGGAGTTAGTAGCAGCCTCCTGTTGTAATTCCCCGCCTGATGGTTGTTTTTCCTCTAAGCTTTCTTTCTTCAAATCTTCCTCTGTCTGACTAGTTTGAGAGACCTTCTCTTTCGCTTGACCTAACATGTTTTCTACCATAGTCTGGACCTCTAACAATTTACTTAACAGTCTTTCGGTTTGTTTTTTACTAGTTTCTAATCTACTATAAAGGTAACGCAACCCAATAAGATAGCATAAAACAAAACCGAAACAGAATGAAACAAAAACCAAACAAAGAATAGTTGTATCAATTTTCTCTTTCTCAGGGCCGAACAACTTCAAACCTTGAGCCAACCATTTTTCCCAGTTTGCCTGAGAAAATTCTAGGGATAGGCAGCTTGAAACAAAAACAAGATAAATCAAAACGAGAACACATTGTTTTTTGAAATGGTCACCCATTTTGTTGCCTTCCCTCAGGGGCGAGCAATTTTACTCACCTCCAAGCTTCAGGCGTTCCCCGTGCGGGCCGCCAGTTGCTGCAGTCTGGCTGGGCACAAAATCAGGAGCCACTCAAGCAGGAACAAAGTTTATTTTTTGAAACTGCCGCCAATGTCCGGTACGCGCATGGGAAGATTTTTTCCACCCACGCGGCCTCCTCCCGGACCGCCAAGAGAGCTCCTCCCCCGGAACTCCCTCCTACTGTACTTCCCCAACCAATGGGAACTCTCCAGGAGTCCCGTAGCCAGCCTAGGTGAACAGCAGGAGTCCAATATCCATATGAATGCAAATCTTAACATAATCATATCATCTCAATGGCTAGCTAGCATCACCTTTCAACCAAAAATGCCATGCATCATATACTTGGCTCTTAGCAATGAGGTGGGCATCTCTGCTCTACCATGCCTTTCTGCAGTCATGTTCTGCCTAACCTTAGACTCAAACCCATGGAGCCAGCTGATCATTGGCTGAAACTATATGCCCAAATAAGTCTTTCCTCCCCAAAGTATTTTTCTCAGTATTTTGTCTCAGTGATGAAAAGTTGACTAACATATGTCTTGAAGTTACTCCTCACTGATATCTCCCATGTGTATGCAAGTTGTGTCAATAAACTTGTGTTTTTCTCTTATTTGCCTGCCTTTTACCATTCTAATCTGTAGGTCCTCAGCTGCGGGACGTACGAGAACAGAAGAAAAAGTTCTTTCTCTCTTGCATGGGAATGGGACAGCCCAACTCTTTGCCTCAAAAGCAGGAAGAAACTCAAAGGACAGTTTATACTTCAGAGTTCCCCATAAATCAGGCTGAGGCTAAGGATTTACCTGAAATTTTCCTACTGTTTGGCTTTTCCCATTTCCTGCCTGTTTCCATCATGCCCTTACTTTTTTTTTTTTTTTTTCTGGGAGTGTTTCATTCAAATGATTTGTTGTCTTAAGGTCTCCTCAGGGAGCCTGTGTTCCTCTTTAAATTCTTTAAACAAGTATAAAGTTATTCTGTCACCCTCACACTCCTCAGGCACAGGGTATGTGATTCACTATGGAAAATGCTCCAGGATTAAACATGGAAGCAGAATAAACATCCAAATCCAAAGTGTTCACTGAGGCCCATCCTCTGGGGCTTCCCTGTCCTCAGCTTCTATATTGGGTTCCTTACCCTCACTGCTCCTCTTAGCATGCTGAATACCTTTCCTCTTCTCTGTCTGGAAGGCACTATTTTCCTAGACATCCCAGACGTGCCCTATTGCTCCAACTCACATCTCTGCTGAAATGTCATTTTATCTTCCTGACCACCATATTACCCTCCCTGTTTTAGTCAGTTTTGTATTGCTGTGACCAAAAGACCTGACAAGAACAACTTAGAGGGCAAAAAGTGGACATTTGGCTCCTGATTTCGGAGGTTCAGTCTATGGTCAGCCGACTCCAGAGCTCTGGGCCTAAGGAGAGGAAGAACCTCATGGCAGAAGGGCAGAGGGGAGGAAAGCAGCCCAAGCCATAGCAACCAAGCAGAGGGAACTCAGCTCACCAGGTACAAAATATAAACCCCCAAGGCACACCCCCACAGACCTATTTCCTTCAGCCACACTCTTTCTGTTTATGGTTACCATTGTAAATCCATTCAGGTGGATTAATCCATTGATTAGGTTCCAGCTTTCATAATTAAATCACTTCACTGTGAACATCTCGTATTGTCTTACACGTGAGTTTTATCTTACACAGATCCAAACCATAACACTCTGTCACTGTTTTGCTGCTTTCTCTTCTTCAGTTTTTCCCTTGGCACATATTACTACATGATATTTATTAGCTTTTACTGCATGTATTCCTCATATAAAGATGAACACCACAAAAGCAATTTTTGCGTATTAGTACATCCCTATTACCCAAAATAGGGGTCAGCAATAACAAAAAAATCTGTAAATGTCTGAAGAATTTCAGAGACCATAGCAGATTTACTGAAAGATTGAGATCGAATCACAGAACTATAAAATTCATCCCCTGCTCCACAATTTATTACCACATTACCAAAGACCTATTTGACATAGTTCCTTTTATCCAGTACATCAGGTACAGCTATTAAGAAAAAAAATTACAAGGCATGCTCTAAGGTAAAAAGCAGAGTTTAATGATACAGAGCAAATGTCAAACCGGATATAGGAGGAATATTGGAATTATCAGAACAGGAGTTTGAAACAACTCTGATTAACAGGCCTAAGGTTCCAATGGATCAAGCAGACATCATGCAAACACAAACGTGCAATATGAGCAGATGCATGGACATTATGAGAATGAATAGGAAGAAACAATAGGGATAAGTAAAAACACTAACAGAAATGAAGAATACCTTTGATGAGGTTGGTAGTAGGGTGGACACAGATAAGGAAAGAATTTCTGAGCTTGAGGATATCTCACTAGAACCATGCAAAACTGAAAAAGAGATGAAAGATGGAAAAAAAAGTGGAAGACAACATCCAAGTTTTGTGAGATGACTTATATGTAACAGAAATACCAAAAGGAGAAAAAGGAGAAAGGAAATAGAAGGAATATTTGAAGCAATAATGACTGAGAATTTATCCAAATGAATGACTAAATTATCACAACACCAAATAGGATAAACACCAAAAAGTTACACCCAGTCATATCATTTTCAAAACATGCCCCCCTCCCCTCTACCCCCCAAAAGAAATGGAAAGGAAAAAATACTGAAAGAAGCTGGGGATGTGTGGGGGAGCAGCCTGCACTAGAAGAGTGAATAAATACATATGACTTTTCAGAAAGAGAAAGTGAATAAATGAAGTGAAATATTTAAAGCTTTGAGAGAAAAACAAAAGGGAAATTAAACAGACAAGACAATAAAACAAGCTCCATTCGCCGAAATTTCTAGACCATAGGAAATTATCCTTCAAAAGTAAAGGAGACTTAAAGAGCTTGTCAGACAAGCAAAGATTAAGGGGGGCAGGGGGGCTTGTGGCCAGTAGATGGACCTCACAAGAAATGCTAAAAGAAGTTCTTCAGAGAGGAGAAGATGTGCTATAGGTCAGAAAATCAGACTTACGTAATGGAAGGATCAGTATTAGAGAAGGAGTAAGGTAAAGTAAATGAAAAACTTAATTTTTTTCTTCTTAATCTAATAGATAAATTTGTCTATAATAATAATAGTAACAATATATTAAGTACATATATGATATATGTGTATGTATAAGTGAAATGAATGACAACAATGATACAGAGAATGGGAAGAAAGAATTCAAATTATATTCTTATTATAAGGTAATTGTATTACTCGTGAAATAGTACAGGGTTATTTAAAAGTGGACTTGTTGTTATGTATATTGCAAACTTTTATAATGTTAAGAAACAAGTATAAAAATAGAATTATATAAATGCTCACATAAAACATTTTTGAGAACAGTTTTTGAAAAAGTATAACTGATATGTTAAGAAAGAAGAGAAAATAAAATTATATAAATGTTCACTTAAAACTACAAAATCCAGATAAAGAGTAGAGGACAAAAATAGGAACAAAAAGTAAGGGCAAAGAATAGAAAATAGAAACAAATGCTGAATGGATAAAGCAGACATCATATCTCTGATATAAGGTGACTGACTCATAGTGGGGTAGGGAGGGGGAGCATGGGAGGAACAGACAAACTCTAGATAGGACAGAGGGATGGGAGGGGAAGGGAGGGAGCAGAGAGTTAGCAAGGAGGGTGGAATGTGATGGGCATCATTATCCAAAATGCATGTATAAAGACCAAAATTGGTGTGAACATACTTTATATACAACCAGAGATATGAAAATTGTGATCTATACGTGTAATAAGAAATGTAATGCATTCCACTGTCATTTAATTTTAAAAATCATTAAAAACTATAGAAAAAGTTTCATATATATGAATTTTATTGTATCAATAATTACTTTGAATATCAGTTGTCAAGAATAGAGAGGATAGAGATTATAAAAGATAGAGATGGGTCAAAAAAATCAGACCCCAAAATATGTTGTTTAAAAGAACTCATGTTAAATGTAAAGACTCATCAATTAAAAGTGAATAGATAAAGATATACCATGCTAACATTAATCAAAATAAAGCAGAAGTTATTGTAATGACTTCTAACAGGGAATTTACCAGGGATAAAGAGGGAATTCTATAATGATAGAAGGTCAACACTCAAAAACGATCTAATAATCCTTAACATATATATACTTAAAACAGCATCAAAACACATAAACAAGAAACTGATGGAACTGCAAGGAGAAAAAACAGATGAATTTACCATTACAGTTGATCCTTCAACATCTTCCATCACAAATGGACAGATCCAGCAGGTAGAAATCAGTAAGGACACAGCCAAGCTCAGTAACACCATTAATCACTGAATATGATTCACATCTATGGAACATTTTGTCCATAGAAGAATGCACTTTCTTCTCAAGCTCACATGGAATAGTCACCAAAATAGATCACATTCTGGGCCATAAAACACTCCTTAATAAATTTTTAAAAACACAAATCATACAGTGTCTCCTTTCAGACCACAATGGAACTAAATTTGAGATCAATAACAGAAAGACAACTAAAAAATCCCCAGATACATAAGTATTAAACAACATAGTCCTAAATAACACATAGGACCAAAAAAAGGAATATCAAGAAAAAATCTCAAGATAAACACAGGGTGGATCTAGCATTGAAAACAGAATATGCCACTCAGTACCCATGGGTTTTGGGCTGGTCACCTCTCTGTACTTCTAGTTCACCAACAGGAATAGAGGAGCTATAATATTTAATCCAGGGAGAAATTGTGGGCTAACAAATGTGAAGTAATGTATTAGTCCTAGCACATAGTCCACCCTTGATAAATATTGGTTCCTTTTTTCTACCCACCCACCCACTTCTGTCAGGTAAAAATGTAACTGAGTTTTTAAAACTGGCTGCAGTGACTTTGACATACCTCCTACCAGAGGTGGTATCTACCTTTCCTCACCTTGGCATGGAATGGGCTTGTGATTGCCTAATAACCAGAAGAATGGGGAAGAAGCAGCACTATTTGAGTTCTTAAGGCTAGATGAGGAAAGGTCATGCAGCTGCCACCTGGTTCTCTCAGGATGAGCACCCTGTAAGAAATTACCATGTTGGGGAGACCTTATATGGCTGCTCTGGTAAACAGCACAGCTGACCCCAGCCAAGGGTTGGTCTCAACCACAACCATGTGAGTGAGCATCTTGGACATCCATGCTCTTATGTCCTCTGATGACTACAGCCCCACCTAACATTTGACTGCAGTGAAGCAGTTGTGTCCTATAGCCTCCCCTCCAATATTATAGCTCCCCTGTTCCAGTAGAGAGAAGCAGCACATTAGGAAGGAGAACAGCATTCTCTTTAACTAAAATACTTGTTCTCCATAGTGGTTCTTCTCAGATTATAATATGCACATATATCACCTGGGCCTCTTGTTAAGATGTCATTTCTGATTCAGCAGGTCTGAATCAGCCTAGACTCTGCATCAGACAAGCTCCTGGATGATTTTGGAAGCAGCTGATCTGTGGACTAAACTAGGAGAAATGAGGCTATAGGACACAACAGGGTCATGCACTGGGGTGCAGGGCCCAGACAAGGTCCTGTGACCCAAGAAAAGTCTGATGCCTTCCTTAGGGGCATGATAACCTTAGTACTTCTGTGCTCATTGGTAACTGAAGGAGAGAAGTCCAGGGGTGGGTGGTGGTGGAATGTAGCTGAATTCCTTGGCAGTCTGTCACATTGCCAGTAGGAATGGGAAGGAGTCCAAAAATTGCCATTTTCTTGTGAAAAAGTCTTTTCTCATATTCTTTCACTTTGGTCTTTCTGGAGTCATATAAAAATGTAGATAAATGTAGAGAGCTGGACTACTGCAACTGTGTGTGATTCAGACACAAGACGGCTGAGAGTCATAACTGAGTCTAGAAAACATCAAATCATAAATCAAAAGGAAGATCAAACCAATTACTTTGAGTCAGGATGATGTCTATCTCAAAACAGGACTGGCTTCCCTAACCAAAATGTGAATTCTATTGCTTTGTTAAGTGGAAACGCTGTCAAGCTGAACCTTTACTAGGTCCATATCTGATGTAGCAACATAAAATGTTAAAGGTGCTGCCTGCTGCTGTATCCAAAGCTGATTCTAAGTGAGAGGCTGTACAAAACGTTCAGGGACACTAGGTGGTGCCATTGCACATTTGTTGACAGCCAGACTTCTGAAAGATAAAGCTAGAATCAGCAGAAACAGATTTGTCTAGCGGGTCTCAAAGTCACTGAATCAGAGAGGTTTGGCCCAGACAACAAATGGGCCAAGGACCTGAACAGACACTTCTCAGAGGAGGACATACAGTCAATCAACAAGTACATGAAAAAATGCTCACCATCTCTAGCTGTCAGAGAAATGCAAATCAAAACCACCCTAAGATACCATCTCACTCCAGTAAGATTGGAAGCCATTATGAAGTCAAACAACAACAAGTTCTGGCGAGGATGTGGGGAAAAGGGTACACTTGTACACTGCTGGTGGGACTGCAAATTGGTGCAGCCAATTTGGAAAGCAGTGTGGAGATTTCTTGGAAAGCTGGGAATGGAGCCACCATTTGACCCAGCTATTCCCCTTCTTGGTCTATTCCCTAAAGACCTAAAAAGAGCATGCTACAGGGACACTGCTACATTGATGTTCATAGCAGCACAGTTCACAATAGCAAGACTGTGGAACCAACCTAGATGCCCTTCAATAGACGAATGGATAAAAAAAATGTGGCATTTATACACAATGGAGTATTACTCTGCATTAAAAAATGACAAAATCATAGAATTTGCAGGGAAATGGATGGCATTAGAACAGATTATGCTAAGTGAAGCTAGCCAATCCCTAAAAAACAAATGCCAAATGTCTTCTTTGATATAAGGAGAGTAACTAAGAACAGAGTAGGGACGAAGAGCATGAGAAGAAGATTAACATTTAACAGGGATGAGAGGTGGGAGGGAAAGGGAGAGAGAAGGGAAATTGCATGGAAATGGAAGGAGACCCTCAGGGTTATACAGTGGAGGGGGTAGAGAGAGAGGAGGGGAGGGGAGGGGAGAGGTGGGGAGGGGGGATGGTGGAGGATGGGAAAGGCAGGGGAGCACAACAGACACTAGTATGGCAATATATAAATCAATGGATGTGTAACTGATGTGATTCTGCAATCTGTGTATGGGGTGAAGGTGGGAGTTCATAACCCACTTGAATCAAAGTGTGGAATATGATATGTCAAGAAATTTGTAATGTTTTGAACAACCAACAATAAAAAATAAAAATAAAATAAAATAAAAAAAGATAATTCATACTTTAACTACTTTTATACTAGTTTGTCAATGTTAACTTTAGAAACAGTGAACACAGTTACTCTGAATTGGAAAATGAAGAAACTGATTATAAAACATTTTTTTCTTTTTCTTTTAAGAGAGAGAGAGAGAGAGAGAGAATTTTTAAAAATATTTTTCAGTTTTCGGTGGACACAACATCTTTATTTTATTTTTATGTGGTGCTGAGGATCGAACCCAGTGCCCCGGGCATGCCAGGCGAGCGCATTACCGCTTGAGCCACATCCACAGCCCAAAACATTTTTTTTTACTTGATTTGCAAGACAAGATAAGAACTCAAGTGGAGATGAACCCCAACTTCTGTCTGAATGGATGGTTTTCTACCAAATTATGGAAAACAAAACAGTGAAAATTTTCAATATTTCATTGTTGAAACATCAAGGATATCTTTAAATCTAAATTATGTCATGAATTTGAAAACACAATGAAAGAAAAGATTGAACATATAAAAAGAAATTACTTTTAATTAAGCTAATACTAATACATGAAAAAGTCTACATATCATGTATACTTAATAAGAGATTACTTGTAATGTGGCGCCAATCCTGGTAGAGGGCAGCAAAGGATAAGGAACACACAATGTGGCCATTGTGTATAGAGGCAATAGGAAGAGATTAACGCAGTGACAGATGAAGCTGGGGATGACACAATGAATATACCTAGATCAGATGAATAGATGCCTAAAATAGGTCTAAACTTATTTTATGTACATCAGTGAAAAATCATGAGGTAACTCCCACGTGTTATGCACAAACTTCAGGACATAATTTTGCCTATTAAATTATAGTCACATTGAAGACAAAAACAAACAAGCAGAAAACGAATCCCTCCCCCACAAACCCCAACAAAAACAAACAACAACAATAAAAAAATACAGCTCTGCTCCATGTGGCAACAATATTTTCTATGTTAAGATCCCTGCCCCGTGATATTGCTGACAACTATTAAGGACTGGAACTTATTTTAATTCAGTCATTAAATATTTATTGAGCACCTGCTGGGTAACAGGCATAGTTTTATAAATAGAGCATACAAGTCAATTAAAGAAAAGCTTAGCTGAATGTATATATTCATAACATAGCATATGTTTCAGGAGTGTAGGTTTTGAGAGGAGGTAAGGAATGTAGAGAGTAGTTCCTTCCAGATTCTATTTTTTTATTGTTTTAGTTTTACAGGTAGATCAGGAAAAAAAAATACATATATATTATACATACATATAATAAATAAAATATACATGTACATAAATATATATGCACATATTTTTTGAAGAAAAAGCATGACTATATTTTAGAAAACTTAGAGGTCATCTGGCAACATGAAGTTGAAAAACAACTCCCTTCATTCCTCACTTCTGCTTGAAGGAGACATAACTGACAAACCTTGGATAAACTTCTTATACCCCCATCTACTCTGCCCTACTCTCACCTGTCATAGATGAACAAACTCATTCAACATCAAATCCCTAACTTCTGATCTCCATTCCTTCCTGGCTTCTTCTGCCCTGTTTTCAGGTCCCTTTTATGTGAGCTGCTGGGCCAATACGGAGACAATCCTAATTAGGGTCCCCTGTACTCTTTGAGGCAGTTCTTCCACAGCAGGAGGATGCATATCTGTTTCCTAGTTCTGTTTTCGTGAGAGTGCACCACTGGGATCTCTCTCTCTACTTAACTCTAGTTTTTTTTCCCCCAGGGAATTCCAGAGAATACTGAGTTCCCCATTCAGTGTTTGAATAAAGCCATCGTGTGCTTCCTTCCCTTGAGTCTTTGATAGAACAACACCAGCATTTTCAAGTGGTGGTCAGACCACATGACTTGATGGACATGTAGGCAGTAAGGCATTTGCAAGGCTTGGGTTGCTGAGGACATCTCAACAGACAGAGTTGGTGGGATTGTCTCTGCTGCTCTGGGAAGGAGTCTGTGCTCTAGCTGTGTATGGGTGGAAACAGAGGTAGATCTGAGAAAGAGCAACACAAGGACCTGAGAAAGTAGATGTTATGATTTAGATCTAGAATATCTCCTAAAGTTCATGTATTGAAGGCTTGTTCCCCAATGCATCAATGTTCACAGATGAGGCTTATAGTGAATGGTTAAGCTGTGATCTTATTAGTGGGTTAGTGGATTAATCCATTTGATGGATTAATAATGTGAATGGATGACTGGGAGATGGTGGAAACTCTAGGCAGATGGGGTATCATTGGAGGGAATCAGTTGTTGAGGATGTGATCTTGGGGACTACATCTTTCCTCTGTCCTCCCCAATTTGTGCCCCATGGCTGCCATGACCTAGGTGGCTTTCCTCTGCCATGCCCTTCTGCCATGATGTTCTGTCTCACCTCAGGACCAAATTAATGGAGTCAGTGAGCTATAGATTGAAACATCTGAATCTCTGAGCCTAAATAAGTCTTTCCTCCTTTAAGTTGTTCATGCCATATTTTGGTTAAATTGATGAAAGATGAGAGATGGACTAACACACTTTGACTGTTTATTCCTCACCTTGCAGTTTCAGAGCACAATTAGCTAGTAGTACCTGCAGTTCCAAATCCTATGATCCTTGTGGTTTTGTCAGGGATTTGGTTTTACAAACAATGAGCCTTAAACAGGAAACTAATTTTTAACCCATCAGTTAGACTTCAGATTTTCAAATTAATCAATAAAAATAAAGCCAAGAAATTTACAAATTGACTTTGTCACTATGGTCTTCCTGGCTCTGGAGAGCTATTATGGAACTAAAAAGATATGCAGAGTCCCTTGTCTTGAGCCTGGGAGAGTATAGACATAGTCTAGAAAAAGAGGGGCTTCCTCCATGTGTCTCAATGGGTGATGGCAAGTCTGCCTACATTACATCATTACTCCACATCTATAAACTTGGTTTTAGAGGCTACTAGTTCTCAGAAACAGAAAAACACCAGACCTGGGAATTAATGTATGGGTTGGGGCAGAAATATTCTGAGGAATGCATCATTAGGAGAAAGTCATTGTACAAACATCATAGAGTGTAATTGTAGACACCTAGATGATATAGCCAACTACACATCTGGTCTAGATGGAATATACTGCCATGTATGTGGTCTGTTGTTGATGGAAATATCATTATTCAGTGCATGCTATAAATATTTCATCCCAAGAAAAGGAGTCTGGCATACACAGAAAAGAGAACAATGGCTCAAAAAACAAATGGAACTCATTCCCAGCAAAATAGTGGTACTCGGAGACAAAGATGACAACTTCAATGTAACAGGTAGCCAGATATCTCTACTGACTCACACATGGCACAAAAAAAGCATAGACCTGGGTAGTTCAGCGAATGGACTGAAGGAAGGTTGGAAGGCAGGCTGAAATGTGACAGTGAGCCTACAAAGTGGAAGGAATGTCTCAAAAATCGTATACAAAGAGATGAAAATCACAAGGGGTAAAAAGATAATAGGAGTGCCAAAAGAAAAAAAAAAAAAGAAAAGGAACAGATGGAGGACATAATTAAACAAATAATGGATAATAATTTCCTTGAGCTAAAGATCTGAGTATGCAGTTTAAAAATGTCCCAGCAGTTTAGGGCAGAAGTAATTTGAAAGGAAAAAAAGAAAACTACATTTACACATATACTGGAAAATTCCTTAATTCCAAGAAGAGAAACTCTTATATACTTCCAGGAAAAGGAGAAGAATTAAAATTATAATGGACTTATTACCTTAAAACTTGAAGCTCTAATGAAGTGGAGTCCTACAGTGGATGCTGTTGGTGCCTGGCCGATTCTTTTATGTGGGGCTGAGTGTTGGCCGTTAATAGCTTACACCATTGTCTTGGTACATTTTCTGTTGTTATAACTAAATACCACAGATTGGGAAATTTATAAAGAATAAAGGTTTGTTTATCCATGGTCCTATAGGCTGAGAGTTTCAAGGTCAAGGAGATGCATCTGCCCAGGTCCTTCTTGCTGGATCCTGAGGGTACAGGGTATCATGTGGGAAGAGACAAGAGCCAAAGTGATTTTTATAACAGACCAATTTTGAGATAACTCATTAAACTATGAATGGATGAACCCTCATGACCTCTTCACTCTCAAAATTTCAACCTTGTCCCACACCTCTAAATTCCAGACAATGGGAACTAAATTCTAACATGAGTTTTGGTGGGGATATTCTAACCACAGCAGCGTCTACTTCTTGGGAAACTTTCACAATTATCTGGAAAAGACTCTCTGTCCCAACCAGGCTTGGGAAATTCTGTTCTTCTCTGGGTGGTCTCAATGAATGATTGATCAGTAAGAATAAAAGGTCAGACCTACTACCTCAACATGAGGGAACCCTGTGTGGTTCACACACCAGAGTGCCCAGAGGAATCAGCCGAAGGCAAGACTCCATCTAAAACTGGAACTTTTCCCAGAGCCTTCTCTGCCTTATTTTGTTTCTCTCACTCTGTCATGGTGTCCCCCAAGAGCTCTCCTTTAATAAACCATACTCTCAAGAATCCTTGAATCAGGCTCTGTGCACAGGGAACTCAACCTGAGAAAAAAGGACTAAGAGGCCTATACTCCACCAAAGTACAGGTTGAATATCCTTCATCTGAAATGTTGGGGACAAGAAGTGTTTCCAATTTTGGAGTTTTTCAGATTTTGGAATATCTGCATAGATGCTATCAGTTGAATATCACTAATTAAAAAATCTGAAATCTTAAATCTGCAACATTTTGTGTGCCAACATACACTGAAAAAAAATTGAAATTTGGAACTTTTCAGATTTTTTTATTAGGAATGCTTAATATGTTTAATTCCCTTATCAGTGAAACCAAATGCATGTAAGAATTAAGCCAACAAAACATCTATAAACCCATATTAGAGAAAATACTGAATGAAAAGGTCACCCTTTTCAATATGGTGACCACTAGCCACATGTGACTAATAAATTTAAATTTAAATTCATGATTATGAAATATGATAAAAATTCAGTTTCTCAGTCATCCTCACCACATTTCCAGAGCCCCACATCTCTATTAAATAGTCTAGTGACCACCATACTGGATAGCACAGATATGGAACATTTCTGTTACTGCAGAAAACTCTATTGGAGAACACTGATCTAGAAAATTCATCATGGGATGAACATGAGGAAAAGAGGACACACTGCTGTTTCTTTCTATGTTTCTTTCACTCTAGAATTAATCTTGATTGGATAATAAGTGAGACTGTCTAGGAATGATGCATAGTAAGATTTCTGAATGAGGCCTCTTGAAACAGAATGCAGAGGAAATTACAAGTTCAGTGACAGAAATGTAAAATTATTTAATCAAAATTTAGAAGTTGGAAGGTGTCAGAAAAATAAACGCATTTCTAGTTCTCTTGATTGCAGAGTGGAGAAGGGTAAAAAGGGATGTATGAACGTTTTCTAATTGTCTCCTCTTATTGAGGTGAGAGGAGAGAAGCAGAGCATTGTGCAGGGATTCAGTGTATACTATTTGAGGAATTAGTTGGGAGTTTGATTACAAAATAGAGCAGAGAAAGGCCAGGCATGGTGGTTTGCATATCTATAATCCCAGGGGCTCAGAAGCCTGAGGTAGGGAGATTGTGAGTTGAAAGCCAGCCTCAGCAAAAGCAAGGAGCTAAGCAACTTAGTGAGACACTGTCTCTAAAAAAAATATAAAAAATAGGGCTGGGATGTGACTTAGTGGTTGAGTGCCCCTGAGTTCAATCCCCGATACCAAAAAAAAAAAAAAAAAAAAAAAAGGGTGGGAGGTGGGGAGTGGGGGGAAGAATCTATCAATGGGATGGAGAAATGGAAAAGTAGAAACTTTAACTTAACCATGGAATGGAATGATAAGCAATATGACCAAATCAGCAAGAAAGTAAGAAAAAGAAGTAGAAAATCGTGTACAGCAAATTAAGCATTAAGTAACACAGAAGAAAAAAAATCAAGTAGCTGAGTCATGATACTAAATATAAATGTACTGAAGTATCCCAAAATACCACAGATTGAAGACAAAATGACATAAAACCTACTCTATGCTGTTTATAAGAAAATGTTTACAGATATATATGCAAAGAAAAAAAAAGAAGCATTATATAAAGACAGATAAAGACAAACAAAAAGAAATTAGGTTTGGAAATATAAATATTAGACAAGAGGGCATGTAAAGTTAAATGCACTAAATGAAGTCTTATTAATGCAAGAAGGAGGTTTTGTGACACAGCAGGAAAGTTGATAAGGACTCGAGTAGGCAATTCACAGAATGAGTGGTCTAAGTATAAGAAGAGATGCTCAGACACATGAGTAATGAGAGAGGAACTAAAACTACAGGAGACCCTCTTTGGAACTTCAGATATTAAAAGGTTCATAGTTCTAAGGCATGGTGAAAATGTAAGATGTGTAACCTTGTGCTTTGCTGCTGAGGTGTACCCTAGAATCAACATTTGGAGAGCCATCTGGCAGCACTTACTAAATTTAATGGTGCATATGTCTTATGACCCAACAATTTCATTTTAGGGTGACAGAATATCTTGTAGGCATGAAACTTTTAACCCTACACTCATCTGAGGTCCAACATTAGAGAATAAGATGTTATAAGGAAAATATATAAAAAAATCACAATTCTACAGGAGAACTTAAATATATCCCTCTTATGATTTGGCAGCAATAGCTTTTGCTCTACAAATAAGGCACAGGAGAATTGTGTTAGGAAATTTAACTTTGATCTGATCCTATAAAAATTTTGGCTTCTGCTAGTTATTGATCTCCATCACTGACATACTCAATCTCACAATTTAGCAACACCAACACCATGTCTAGTCCTTGACAAGTGTTAAAAAATGCTGAACAAATGAAAGGTAGATTATCTAACAAGGACATTGATGTAGTGAATAAGTTATAAAACAGTAGAACTTGAATGGTTGGAAGGTATGTATGGAAATATCTTTCATGCAATTTTTGAGGATTGGGTATGAATGTTATAGAGATAAAAGCAAGAGAATTATCTGTTTTCTTGAAATTCAGGTTTATGATTTCTCCTCATAGCCTTGTCTTATAACATGCTACTAACGCCACTATACCTTCAGAAACTATTTGCCATCTTAAACATATTTTTATTCATGGAAAGGCCCTGACTCTAGGGTCTCCTGAGCTGTGTGGAAGTGTGTGTGTTCCAGTTCTGTTGTTTGATAGCTATTACAGGCAAGTCCCTTTATTCTGAATCTCAGATCACTAATCTGTAAAACAATGATAATGATACTTCCTCTCACATAACAGGGCTCAAATGAGGTAATATACATTCAAGTGTATCACTACTAGTAACCCCAGTCCCACAGTATTATGGTTTGGATATGAGGTAACCCCCCAAAAAATCATGTGTGAGACACTGTAAGAATGTTCATGGGTAAAATGATTAGGTTATGAGAATAGTAACATCATACATTGATATAGATTAACTGGGCATAAAACAGACGTAGGCCTTTTATATGGCCGTGGTTTGAAAGTGTCATCTCAAAAGTATGTGTTGGAAATTTTATCCCCAGTGGAGCAGGGTGAGGTGGGTGCTTTATAAAGTGACCAGGCCATGAGAGCTCTGTCTTCACAAATAAATCAACACTGTTATTGTAATTTTTACAGCAATGAGGTCCTAATAAAAGAATGAGCTGACCTCCTTCTTCCTTGCTCCCTGCCTCTTTTTATTTCTCTCTCTCCCCTTCCTTTCTCATGTCTACACAGGCACTTCCTAGCCCTTCTGCCTTCCATCATGGGATAATGTAGAAAGAAGGCCCTAGCCAGTTGTAGGCCCCTTGACTTTAGACTTTACAGACACCAGAACAATAAGAAATGGATCTTGTTTCTTTTTAAATTAGTCTCAGGTATTCTGTTACAGTGGTACAAAATAGACTAAGACATACATCTACAGCTAATCTTTCATAAAGGTGACACTTTCAAACCACAGCCATATAAAATAATAATAATAATAATAATAATAATAATAATAATAATTATTATTATTATTATTACTACTACTGCCCACCATCATGTCCACCACCCACTATCACCACCAGCTCCATAGCACCCATGCCACCATTTTACAATCACCGCCTAAACTACCACCACTACAACCATTACCTTATATTTGTAAAGAATTTTTATTTGAAATTATTTCTCTTTTTTTTTTTTCGCTATACTCCCTCCCCCTCCTTTTTCCACTTTTCTCCTCACTCAACTTGATCGATATAACAATCTTACAAGGCAGGTAGATCTAGTTTAAAGCCAGGGAGTGATAATCCAGCAAAGATCTATCCTTAACTGAAGAGCTAATTCCAAATGAGAACTGCTGTGTATAACATTGGCCAAGGAGAATGAACAATGTTTGTAGCACCAACATTGTCCTTGCTGAGCCATGCTCACCAGTGGGGTAGGAGGTAGTGTTGAACCCAGGGTTTGGGTGTGAAATTATCAGAGATTAGCTATTTTTCAATTTCACAATTATTTTTGTCTTCACTTTCCCTCCTCTGGCCTCCTGAGTTTAATTTCTCTCCAATTGTTTCTAATTTACAAAGCCTTGTCAATTTCTTGGCTTTATTTTTATTGATTAATTTGAAAATCTGAAGTATAACTGACGGGTTAAAAATAGTTTCCTGCTTAAGGCTCATTGTTTGTAAAACCAAATCCCTGACAAAATCACAAGGATTATAGGATTTGGAACTGCAGGTACTACTAGCTAATTGTGCTCTGAAACTACAAGGTGAGGAATAAACAGGTCAAATTACACATTTAAAAATTCTACCTTTGCAGCTCAGGAGGCTGAGGCAGGAGGATCTTGAGTTCAAAGCCAGCCTCAGCAAAAGTGAGGTGCTAAGCAACTCAGTGAGACCCTGTCTCTAATAAAATACAAAATAGGTTACAGATGTAGCTCAGGGGTCAAGTGGCCCTGAGTTCAATCCCCAGTACCAAAAATAAAATAAAATAAAAAATCTACCTTTGCATATAAGAAAAAAAAGTTTTCCTTCCTTTTAAAGACAATGAACTTATCAATAAAAATAAACTGGCAATCAACATAAATCTCCAACAATGTAAGGTTTTTAAAATCACAGGTCATCTATAAAACTTAATGTGGTCACTAAAAATATTGTTGCAAACATTTAGATTCATGATTCCCAAACTAGATGTCAAGGTACTCGGGAGACTGCCACAAAATCACAAGGGTTTGGAAGGACACTTTAAAAATCTGAAGAACACAACAATATTTAACCTGTCAGCCACCTTATAAATAACTAGTTCAAGCCAGTTCAACTTTAGAAATTAGATTATGTTAATGCCTTCTCTCCATTGCCCGCCACTTAGTGTTTTATTATGAAACATTTGAATGGTACAGACTACAATATAGCAAATAGACAGTAATTCAGACATGCCTTTTGATGACATCATCAAGTGCAAAACTATACATACCACAGTTGCCATGATACAAATAAGCAAGTTCCTTATGAAAATCAATATGTAGCAAAAATGAGACTGATATCCAAACTGGTTCACAGTTGAAGAAGGTGTGCAGTGCCAAACAGCCTTGTACATTTCCTCAGTGTTTGCAGAATAAAATAAAAGTATTTAAAAGTTTTAACTTACATGAATTATTTGTTTTTATAACATACTTATTAAGTTGTCCAACTACTTAATAAATGAAATGGCTGTTTTTTTCCTGCTGGGGGCGCTGTGACAAAATTACTGAATAAAAACATCTGCTGACCATACCTCAGGGTTTCATTGCTGGAGAAGGCTTATCACAATCCACTACTCTCCACATAAGTAGAATCTGGCTCTAGGAAGTAGACATTTTGAAAAAACAAAAACAAACAAACAAAAACCTGTTTCTCCATTTATCTCTCTTTGTGATTTTTTTGATTCTGTTTTTGTTTTTAAGTACCTGTTTCACACCACTACAGCTTTCAGGAAGTGAACCTGGCTTTGAGTTTCTAGCCACTGCCCTCTGCATGTCTTGTCTGCAGATGAGGAGGAGAGGTGGGGTCCTTGGATGTCACAGATGCCGCTGCAAGGAGAGTCATTTCTCTGGTTCCTGCTTCACAGTGGGAGTAATAGCCTGCAGTATCCTGCAGGTCTGAAGTGACAGATATCCTTGGAAACCTGCCCTTAGGAAATTCACACTAGAAAACCCCTGAGTGAAAGAGAACTAGGTGTTTTGTTGTTAAAACTGAAAAACTCCCAAGAACTCACATTTTGTATAACAGAGAATCACCTACAAAATTATTCTTACCAGTACTGTAAAAAATTATGTGTGTGTGAGTTTATGTGTGTGTGTTTATATATACATATATGTATATATATACATGTGTGTGTGTTTATATATACATATATGTATATATATACATATATGTGTGTGTATATATATATATATATATACACACACTATTGAGACAAAATAAACTAAAAATAGTGTTCTTTAAAAAGGGACTACTCATCATACTTAGTATGTGATAATTGGGTTTGTCTCATTAAAAAAAAAACATTAATTACTAATGTTTTCCATGTATTAAACTGTTCAATGTTTACATAATGTTATGAACTAGTGCAATCATACCCACTTGTATGGAAAAGGAAACAAAGCACCCAGAGATAAACTTAAATAGGATCATATATCTGGAAATGTGGAATAGGCAGAATCAAGATTTTTGCGTTTGTTTCACATAGTCTGACTCTGGAGTCAGATACTGTCACTGCCTCTTTATAAAATTATTTTCTTATACAGGGGTGTTGTTATGGTTTGGATGTAAGGTGTTTCCCAAAATCTGATGTATGAGACAATACAGGAAGGTTCAGAGGAGAAATTATTGGGCTGTAAGAGTCTTACTCCAATCAGCGAATTAATCCCCTGAGGTGGGAATTAGGGTTCGTCTTTGGTGTATTTGTTTTGTATCTCTAGAGTGGAGTCCCTCTGTTTCTGGATCATCATGATGTGAGCTGCTTCCCTCTGCCACCCTCTCCTGACAGGATGTTCAGCCTCACCTCAAGCCCTGAGGAATGAAACTGCTTTTCTATGGACTAAGACCTCTGAAACCAATTATCCTCTACAGTTGTGCTGGTCGGGTCCTTTAGTCACAGCAGCAAAAAAAGCTAAATAAAACAGGTATCCTTTCATTAGGTAAGAATATAAAACTCTATTATTTTTTAAAATCCCAGATTATACCTTCTGGAAATTTCCTAGAAGGTATAAACATTCTGTTCTTGAAACCTTCATATATTTATAGCTTCATTATAATATTTATTATATTTTCATTTGTCTTTATGAAGTTTATCTCCCTCACTAGGTTGTGCACTTTATAGGGATAGAACCAAATATTGTTTTCCTCCAGAGCTTTGTTGCCTAGCACATGGTAGGTCCACAAAAATATCTGGAAAGAAAATTAAAGCTGATATTGTATTGATAACAGTTGACATCTTTGCATGCCTTTGACACCTCTGCCCACCCCAGAGGTCCACTGCAGACATTTCCTATCTATACTCCAATTTCCTGGAGTCTCTCTACTTAAAGGTGCTCTCTGTTTGTTTGGCCAAATGTGGAGTTTCCAGGGAATTAATTCCTGGGAGCAATCTGCAATCAGAGAGGGATTAGAGTTGGTAGATAGGGGTCTCCACTCCTTTGTTCCTTGTTGAGACAATCCTGAGGTCTTGGAGCTTCCCCTCTGGGACTGACTCCAGTTCCCCACAGAAGTTACCTGGTCATTAACAACTCCTTTTATGTTCTCTCCTGACTACTCAGTTGCAGTATTCATTCCTTCAGAGCTGCAAGGAAGTGAATTCTACCAACAAGCTGAATGAACTTGGAAGTTAATTCTTCCTCAGCTGAGTCTCTGGATGGGAAGGTAGTGGGGAGTCAGCCTTTTGAGCTGTGAGTGGAGGACCCAGTTATGCAGTGCCAGGATCCTGATCCACAGAAACTGACGGTGGTAACAAATATGTGTTCTTGCAAGCTGTTAAGTTTTATGATGATTTGTTATATTGTAATAGAAAAGTCATATAGAGTTTGGTGCTTGAAAGTGGGGAACTAATGTAACAAATGTCTAAAAAAATGCATATTAGTTTTTTGTTTGCCTTAATAAAATACCACAAACCAGGTGTTTAAAAACTGGAGACTCATTTCTCATAGTTCTAGAGGCCAACGGTTTGAGATCAATGTGTTAGCAGGGTTGATTTTTTTTTCTGAGGTCTCTCTTCTTGCTTACAGATGGTCACTGTATTAGTCAAATTTTTCATCACTGTCACCAAAAGACCTGACAAGAACAATGTAGCGGGAGGGGAAATTTGGGATTCATGAAGTCTCAGTTCATAGACAGCCAACTCCATTACTCTGAGCCCAGGGTGAACCAGAACATCATGGTGGAAATGTAGAGAAAAGGAAAGCAGTCAGGACGTGGCAATCAGGAAGCAGTGAAAGTGTCCCACTAGGGACAAAATGTAAACCTCCAAGACAGACCACCAGTGACCTACTTCCTCCAGCCACACCCTACCTGCTTAGAGTTATCCATAGTTAATCCCTATCAATGGGTTAATGCACTGTTTAGGTTAAGGCTCTTGTAGGTAGCCTAATCATTTAACCTCTGAACTTTCTTGCATTGACTCACACATGATATTTTGGGGGATATCGCATGTGCAAACCACAGCAGTCACCTTCTCACTCTGTTTTTACATGACCTTTTCTTTTTGTGTGCAATATGGTTTTTCTTCTTCCTTTTATAAAAATACTGATTTCATCAGATTAGGGGCCCTTCTCTTATGACCACATTCAACTTTATTTACCTCTTTAAAGTCCTTACCTCTAAATATAGTCACATTGGGTTACAGGGTCCCAACGTATGAATTTTGGGAAGGACACAGTTCAATCCACAACAATCCATAAGGAGTTCTGTAACCAAATAGTGGGTGAAGGCTAGAGAAATTTTGAGGAGCAGAGCAGAGAAAGCCTAAATTGCCATAACAGTCTCTTCATAGTAATTTAGACTCTGAGAATGCTGATGGTGAGGGCTCAAAAGCAAGTGAGGAACATGTTTCTGGAAAGTGAAGGCAGAGAAATTTTTGTTATGTAAATCTCTGTGAAATTGTTCTCTGCAGTTATGTAGAAAGCAGAACTTGCAAATGATAAACGCACTATGTAGTTAAAGAGATTTCCAAGAAAAGGACTGGAGGAACTGACTAGTTTCTTTCTGCTAGGCCAGACATAAATTGAAGGAATGGTTTTTCTTAAAAAAACAAAAATCAGAATGTGATGATGTAACAATTCAGATGGTCTCTACATGGCAAAGATGCAAAAACGAAGATGTGTTAGTCAGCTTGTGTTGCTGTGACCAAATATTCAACAAGAAAAACTTAGAGGAGGATGTTTATCTGGGACCCACAGATTAAGAGTTCTCAATTCTTAAAAGACTGAGTCCATTACTCTGGGCCCAACACGAAGCAGCCCATCATGGCAGAAGAACATAGTAGAGGAGTACTGCTCCATTGATAGCCCCTAGGAAGCAGAGAGAGTAAATGGGAAGGAGCTGAAGGGAGATGATTCCTTCCAAGGTATGTTCCCATTGATGCACCTCCTCCAGCCATGCCCCATCTGCCTACTACTACCTCCTGTCAGTTCATTCATAGGAGATGGACTAATTAGGTTACAGCTCTCACAATCCAGTCATTTCACCTATGACCATTCCTGCAACAACACAGGAGCTTTTGGGAGACATCTCATATCCAAACCATAACAAAACAGATGCACTCTTTGGAAAGCATGCTCTAAAGAGAAAGCTGAATGTGTGAGTGTAAAACTGTGTTAAAAACTCAGGAGTGAAAGGACAGAATAGGTTGTTACACAATGAGCGCTTTCAAAGTGATTATGAGTGTGCTCCATGAGTCTTCAGGAGGGTCAAACCAGAGAACCTCAGAAAGCCTAGGGCATTGTCCCTCAGCTATCTCAACAGAAAGTCAAGGAACAGGGGCATTTATCTTCAAAACACGGCTTTTGTTTAACTGTTGTGAGCTACAGTGAAATGCACAAAGTTCTTTTTTTTTTATTGTTGGTTGTTCAAAACATTACATAGTTCTTGATATATCATCTTTCACACTTTGCTTCAAGTGGGTTATGAACTCCCATTTTTACCCCGTATACAGATTGCAGAATCACATCAATTACACATCCATTGATTTACATATTGCCATACTAGTGACTGTCGTGTTCTGCTACCTTTCCTATCCTCTAAGAAGTTGTTTCAATAAGCACATTGTCAATTGGCCTGAAAGGGACAGGAAGATATGAAACCAGGGAGACAGACTTTCTGATAACCATGCCCAATTCTACTGATAGTAAAAAGAAGGCCCATAAAACTTCTTCAATTGCAAACACATGCTACCTTTCATGCAAAAGGAGGACAGCACTGCGTAAGAAACCAAAGGGTGGAGCTAGAGATATATTCCCATTTCTTTTAATTTAAACTAGGAACTTTCAATATCTGCCAGGCTGGATTCAGAATAGACATGAACCAGTGATTCCTTTTTATCTTCAGTCACACTGTTTTACCTGCAGCTCTCATTCTGAACCAGAATTTTTATCCCTGTTATTGTAGGTCTATCCTACCTTTATATGTTGAGGAGGCTGGGGGAGAAAATTTGTCTCCAGTTTCAATGGTCCATAGATGGACAAGAATTTTACCCTGAAGCTGTACTTAACAGATTACATATTAGTATTCATAGGTCCTAACCCTGATTTAAGTGATGGGAATTTACACTTTGGGTTGCTGCTGTAGTGGAATGAGATTTGGGGACTTTTCGGCTGGGGTGAATGCATTTTGCATATGGCAGGCATATTGGAGACTACAGAGAACAACACCTAGAGTGATCCTGTCAATAACAATTTCCTACCTTCTGGTTCACATGCTTTGTGTAATCCTCTCTCCATGCATATGGCAGGACCTGTTGCTTGCTTTTCACCAACAGAGTATGGCAAGGTGACAGGTCTGTCACTTCTAGAATCGTGTTATTCAGCAAAGGTGAATGCAATACCATGGACACCATTCGTATAATGTTCCTTGGGGAGCAACGAGGCCAGTGGAGAAAGAATGATGGGATATTACTTCTGTAGTTATGTAATGATATATAAACTCCAAGCAGACTAGCTCTCCTGCACCTGATGGCCTCTTAGATGTTTTACAGCAGCAAAGAAAAAAAATCCTGCCAACAACTTAAATGAGGTTGGAAGTAGATTCTTCCTCAGTTGAACCTCCAGATGGGGATGAAGCCCAGCTGTCTCCCTGACTGCAGCCTTGCAAGACACATTAAGCAGAGGACCTCGTTAAGCCATTCCTAGACTCTGAATTTATAGAAACTGTGATAATGAGGATGCTCTTTTAAGCCATTGGGTTTGTGGTAATTTGTCCTATCAATGGAAGACTCATGCAAAGATTCTCAATAGGTGATGATTGATTAATTACAGCAAACTCTTAGACCAGCACTATGTTGGGCACACACTTTCTTATTAGTCTTTTAGCCTTATAAGTAACAGTAGCAACAACCAACCAATTGGACAGTGATGTCCTGCTTGGAAATTAGTGAAATGATAGATTTATCATTAGTAGAGCATTGACAGTATAGTGCTTCCACTTAAAATTCTGTAATGACATGATTAAAAACTAGCACTTGACAGTTTCACCAAAGCAGCCCAGAGTTGCCATCTTAGTGTCCCAATTTCTATAAGATGCTAAATGAGAGATAAAATTAAATCTTTTAAGTTCCAAGCATAAGTGGGAGTCACAGAGAACCGCAGGCATTTTTCCTTTTGATTTGGAAGGGTTATTTTCAGTTAGGTCACCACTCTGAGGAAAGCCCAGCTGGGGCAAATAGGGTGTTCCTGAGTCTATCCTCTTACTTTACACAGAATTTTCCAGTTATCAAAGCATAGCCATTCTCATCATTCAGTGAGTTCAGCTGTCAGGAGTTCAGAGCAGGCCACTCGATAGGAAACCAGCAGGGGCCTGGGGAGCTGCCTGTGAACTGGGGGTTCACTGTTTGACCTCAAATATGATTAGCTCAGGGAGCAGCGAGGCCATTGAGGGGGGAGAGAGTGAGTAGCATGCATTTGAAAGTTTACTCATTTGCTTCTTAGCAAATGCTTTCATTGACATTTTCTGTTGAAATATTCTGCCTAATTCACTTGAGAACACTGTGTGTGGATTACATGCATAATGAAAGACCCTGCAAAGGGCCCTGAGTATTCTACAAGTTGAAAATAAAGTCATATGGCAGTAATGATAGGAATTACTGCCAGGAAGGTATTTAAAATGATATCCTTATCAGATTCTCAAGTGAGTGGAGGCTGAAGGGCTAAATCTACACTTTCAAAGGGGCTGAATCAAAGACATCCTTTACCCATAGGAACCTAATGTTAATTTGCTCTATGACCTTGGGGTAAAAATGGCACATACCTGAGTCCCAATTGTATCATCTGTTAGATGAAAAGACAAGACTAAGCAGGAAGGAACCATGATTTTTTCTATGATTTAGCATCATTTATATATGAAACACATTTTAATGCCCAAATTACACCCATAACATCAAGAATCAGAGTGATGTGATGATTATAGCCATGAGTCAGATACTTTTGAGGTTTGAACACTGGCTTTTCCAGTTTTGGCTGTTGGATCTTCAACAACTTTTTAAATCCTGCAAAACCTTGTTCTCCTCACCCAAAAGATAGTTAATACACCTACTTGAAAAGAATAATATGAAAAAAAAAAGAATAATATGAGCCAGGCACAGTGCAGCATGCCTGTAATCCCAGTAGTTTTGGAGGCTGAGGCAGGAGGATTACAAAATCATGCCGGCCTCAGCAATTTATTAAGTCCCTAAGCAACTTAATGGGCCCTCTCTCTAAATAAAACATAATATGGATTGGGGATGTGGCTCGGTGATTAAGTGTCCCTGAGTTCAATGCTCCATACCAAAAAAAAAAAAAAACCTCAAAAAGATAACAGTTCTAAATGAGACAGTATCAGTCAGTTGTCCAATAATGCTGCATAAGAAATATCCTCACACACAGTGTCATATAATGACACTGTGTGTGAGGCTGTCCTCTAGGTTGAAAAGATATAGAAAGTCTGGGGTGCCATGAACTATTCTGTAATCACTGAGCTTTCCAAGGTATATTCTTCTTATGTCGACGGCAAAAGAACATAGGGAAATTTCATCGATCCATTTCATGCTTTTATTTATACCATGTAATTGGTCATACAAGTTACTTGGCTAAGCCCAGATGAAAGGGGTAGGGAACTACTCAACCCTTCATGAGGCTGTGGCAAAAGAAATAATGAATTGAGTTTAATTCAGTCTACTGGAGATGGTATATGTGCAGCATCTGTGGAACATACCATCTGATATACAAGGACATTATTAGTCATTGACATCTCTGTATTATTATTATTATCATCATCATTTGCCAAAACCTTCTTAAGGACAATCAATGTTTCTTGTGCTGCTCTAGGCAGACTAGAAAATTTCTCTTGCTCAAGGATGCCACCCCAATCACACATCTGATGTTGCCAAATAACATTTTCTCCTTGGAATTATGATTATCTGTTCTCTATGGCCTTCCTACCAAAAGCAGATGCTTTGCAGTGGGGACACACAAAGTAATCTTTGGGCCTTTAGAGAAGAAAGACACAAGAGGAAGAAAGAAAGAGTGTTGGGCAACCAAACACAGCTGAGTCTGACCCGAGAAGTGGGTTAAACTTAGAAATTGAGTGAAGTTGAACAAATCAGTTAATTATGCTGAGTCAAATTTTCTTCACCCACACAATTGGGTTAAAACTCTTCATCAGTTGTTACATGAATGCCACAAATAATCAATAAAGCAATCATTTTGTGCTCTGCAAAACACTAATATTTGGTTACTGTATTTTTGCTTTTGGTCAGGCCTGTGTCCCAGGAAATTTCAACAAAAACTTCAGGTCAGTATAGATCTGATGCCCATTTGGCCCTAATACCAGCTTCTGTCCTGGGAGTAGAGCTGGGGTCAAATGGTCAAGTTAAGGTGATCATGGGACCCCTGACATGCTCTGTCTCTGGGTGGGGGGGCTGCTCTATCAGGGTCACTACAGGAATGCTGGAGAAAACATTTTGAACTGTGAGAGAAGGCATTGAGATATAGACCTAGTCATAAGTAACCTCCAAATAACCTATCAATAATAATTATTTTAAAATCGTATAATCCATTTATGTTTATCAAGATCTTGATGGTGACAGGGCAATGCTAACGAAGAGTAATGGAAAATATTCATTCATAGGATCTGAGTGGTTCAATTTTAATGGGGATACTGGGAGTTCTCTCTCAAATGCTAGGATGACAGAGTATGCAAGTCCAGTTATTCTCTACTGGTCACACTGAGGACAAGAATCACCTGTTTGTGATCACAGGTTCCAGGTTTGGGGAAGAAGCATAGTAACACCTTGCCTTTTTCCTAATGGAAGAAGGGGTGGGCACTTTCAGCAATAACTTCCTTGGGGTGATACTTATTCCCTGGAAACATCAGCCTTTGCTTTATGGAGTAAAGAAGAGGCCATCTGAGTTTAACTTTGCTCAAACTTTGAAAGGAAATGTTAATGTGCTTTAAGTAAAAATACTGAAAAGCACCGAAGTAAAAGAAGATGGTATTTATAAGAGGTAGATGTCAAATTTTACTTCTTTTAAAGGTGTGGGTATTAGAAAGAGAGAGAAAGAGAGATATATATGTAAGGGTGAGATGATTTTGACAGGGTGCACATCAAATACAATATTAACTTCACTGATATAATGGAAAATTACTTTTCTAGAGTATATAGGCTCGGTGGGATCATAGAAATAGAAGATATATAATAAACCTGTCTTTGATTTTGGTTTTCTTCTTTTGTTCAGAAACAAGTTTATATTACCCAACTCTCTTGAATTTAGGCAAGTGAGAGATGTTTTTCTTTGCAGTTGTTGTATATTGAGATAGTTGGAAAGGCATTCTGAAATTGAAGGGGGGGGTGGATTTCAGCAGCAAAAGGCACTGAGAAAATTGGAAAGTCCAAGCATGCTGTCCTCACTGGTTTTGCAGGTGTAGGAATATAGAGATGACTTTAACAAAAGATTTATAGTCCATCTCCCAGGGAGAGCCTTGGTTTTGATCACCTCCACACAGACACTGCTACAATTCTTTTGAAGCAATATTTTTAACAGGAGGTCTTAAAATATAGGCAACATGCCCAATGGATTTCACTTTATATTACATTCTGCTTTCCTGTGAGATTAACTTCTTTATAACAAACACTCAATTTCATCTCTAAGAAGGTTTGTGCTTTTCTTAAATATCTTCTAAGCAATCATCATTAGAAGGATGTCCTATATCCCAACTCTCCACAACTATTTAAAAAATAAGCACCTAAAACCTATAGGATTATATATCAGATCAATAGGGTTGGTTTCCACTTTAAATTGGAGCTGACCTTTAAATGAATCAATTTATTTCATAATAGAACAATTTCTTGGTGTGAGACCCATGTTCTTCATCTATGGAGGCTCAACAAATAGCAAATTCCTGATGTGGCTTCTAAAACCCCAACACCCAAGCCCTGCTAGTCCACCTGATTGCATTTCCCACTCCCCTCCCAGACACACTCTGCTCCGAGCCCTGCAAGTGAGCTCTTTTTTGCACTAGTTCTTCCTCCTGCCTCTGAATATCCCCTTCAGATCTTCTTCCAGCCTCCGCAGGGGTGCCCTGAAGTTCAGCTAAGCAGGCTCATAGAAATGGAAAGAAGAGATCTGGCTGGGTGAACAACAGGGCATCAAATCTTATGTTGTAAGAAACAATGCTTCTATGCTCAACTTTATATGTTGGTAGAAATAGAAGGGAGTAAAAATATATTGACTTAAGAGGATAGGAAGATCACAGGGTATCCAACCTATGAGCTTGAAACAGAGGCTAGTGGAAAAGATGAGGAAGAAAATAAAAGACAGGAGGCACCCAGCCCAACTGTATGGCAATGTGAGGCTTTTGTGGCATAGACCACAGATCAGGCATTGGAGCTAGAAAAGAGACAACAGGTCAGCCCTTGCCTTCAGGATTGCTGGAGTTTCATTACGCTAAGAGAATACCAAACATGTGCTGCACAGTTTGAATCCCTTGAGGACAACCCTCAGAGGAAGAAGGGCACTAAAATAGCCGCTCTAGATTAAATTACCACCAGTGAAGAAGAGCATATCAGTGATGTGAAAATGAGAAGGAACCTTGGGTGAATCTGTTACCTTGGGACAAAGGGAAATTATGCTAGAAAATAAGTAGTTGCATTGCATTTTAGGAAAGCAGATTTCAAAATATGCTGAAGGGAGAATTCCATGGTGTTTGTGTGGGGGAATACTAAGAAAGATGATAATTCTAAAAACTTTTATTCTGAAAGTAAAATTGTGAATCATAAAAGGAAGAAAGGTAGAGAACTACCATTAAGGTGGACCCATTCTTTGATGAGATTTCAACAAAAGCTCTGGAAAACAGAATGGGCTGGTAAGACATGAAGATCCACCTCTCTCAATTGTACCTGTTTTGTTCAATTTGGTGGTTTTGAATGCAATGGTTGGGACAGAAGAATAAAAAAGGAAGAGGCAGACACTCACTCAGTCAGAGCCAGATTTGCTCTGGTATTCTCTGTGACTTTTCAAACTTGACAAGTTGTTAGAAAAACTTTGAAGGTTAAATTAGAAAAGACGTAGTAAGTAAGGACTGTCAACATTAAGTGACTTAAATAGTTGGCTTAGAGAAATTATATTCTATGACAACTAAAGGGCTGGCTATCATATTCAACAGTCTTCCAGAAAAGACTAGAAAAATACCAGCAAACTGGATAAGACAAATGCTTCCATTAAAAAAACAAACAAAAATACCAGCAAACTGGATAAGACAAATGCTTCCATTAAAAAAACAAACAAACAAAAAAAGTAAGGAAAATAAGTTGCAGAAGTTATAAATAATCAAATTTGATGTAAGCTCCAAGATGGTGGTTCTAAAACTTTTGGGTTTAAGAACTTTTACAAATTATTGGGGACCTGAAAAGCTTTGTTTTATGTTACAATTATCAATATTTACTGTGTTTTATACACATCCTATACCTTCTGAAAAATTCCACCGTACACTCAGAGGAAAATGGGTGTGAAAAATACAAATGATTTCTTAGTATTATTATGAAAATAGTTTTATCTTACAGACTCTCTGAAAGAGTCTGAGGGATCCCCAGGGTTTCAGATCACATGAATAACCATTGGAAAAAACTTACCATGGGCCCCAGGAGAAATTAACACAGATCTTTACAAATATTATCTTTAATAGAAAATATTTGATGATGTCCTTTAGTAAAGAAGTAGATACATTATAAAAAAAACTATAAATTTTAAATAAACTTTTTCTACTTATCAATACGAATTCATCTCAAAATAACGTTAGGTAGAAAAACCAGTTAGAGAATAATATATACAGTATGATATCATTAAATACAATTTAGATGTATCAAATAGTACCACTTAGTATTTTTTCTATAATCATAATTGAAAATTAAAAACAAATCTGAAGGAAATATTTTAAAGTTACTGTTTGTTCATGTTAGATAGAAGTTATGAAGACTTTTAAATATTATCCTCTGTGTTTCTTTTTTAGCATTTTTCCAAATTATTTCTATACTGTAACAAAGGGAAAGTGTGATCATCATGTTCTCACTTCAATTCACCTACAACAATGGTCCTTAGAAACTGTTCCCCATCTATGAGCCACATCAGCAGCATCTGAGCACTTGTTAGAAATGCAAGTCCTTGGGCCTAACCCAGACCTACTGCATCAGAATCTCTAGGGTTCAGCAAAAATATGTGGATTACAACAAGCCCCCCCCCCCCATGAAATTATGATGAAGGACGAAGTTTGGTACACATCAGGCAAAAACAAACTAATGTGAGCATTTAGCCTGTCCTTTATATAACACATTTAATTCAGTAGGAATTTTGGTAATATTGATGATCATTTTCTTGTGGTAAATGTAAAAAGGAGTTTCTCAAAGATATTTGCCATTTTTTTTTTTTTTGATTAGTCTGGGGATTGAACCCAGAGCTTCACACACTCCAAGTACGTTCTCTATCACTGAACTACATCCCCAGTCCCTTGCCAAATATTTAAAAAGGATCCTCCTCCTTTGGGTATTCAGGTTATATCAGTTAGTCTTCATGTCTTTGGCTTGGGCACAGAAACTTCAACTTTTGACAGAGGTCCCAGCTAACCTGTGGCTTCTGGTTAAATTTTTGCCATTTGGGAAATCTTGGTCAGTGCGAATTCATGGATTACACTTTTTGGGGATACATTTTTTTTTTTTGTAACTACTTAAGTCAAAGTTCTCATATTCTGGTCACAAGACCAGCAGCACCACTACTGCTGGAAAATTGTTAGAAATGCAAATTCTTGAACCTCGTTTCTGGATCACTCTCTGTTTTATCAAGTCCTCTGGGTGATTCTGATCCACTGTATATTTTGAGAAACAATGACATAAATAAACCTACATCGGAGAGGTGTGCCTTTGTAAGCAACAGGTACAACAGATAACTTTTCCATTTTCCTTTCTCCTCTTTAGAAGGACAATTTGACCAAACTAGGACTATTGGTTCTACTTAACTTAAAAAATTTAGTCAAAGTGGTTTTAGGCCTGCAAAATTTTTATGCTTAGTATTCAGTCCTTTTTGTCAGTTCTGTCATAACCTCTTATTTCAACTACTTCTAACAGTTGACTTCTAAGATATATTTTTACATGGTTTATATGCCATTCTTAAGTAATTTGGAAGATTTTTCCAGAGACAGCATTTCTAAAGAGTGGCATCAACCAAATGGCATGGCATACTTTGGCACCTTAAACCTTTTTAATTGTACCTATTTTTAGGGGCTGGCAGAGAAAATGGGATTCTCTTTAACCAGTAATGTTGTCCACCATCAGCCAGTAAGGCTAACTGTACTGATTTTCAGAGAGGATTAGGTTCACTCTAAAGGAATTTAGTGAGAATATGAGACACAGAATTTTTTGGATGCTTGCCCATTAAATACATTTGACTAGATTCACTCTTTCTGGGGGAGAGTCAACCTAGCTAGATATTATTTTGTCATTCCTTCTCTGTTTTTATTTTACTTACTGGTTTTCTTCTTTTTTTAAAATTTTTTATTGTTGGTTGTTCAAAACATTATAAATTTCTTGACATATCATATTCCATATTTGAATCATATTTGATTCAAGTGGGTTATGAACTCCCACCTTCACCCCATACACAGATTGCAGAATCACATAAGTTACACATCCATTGATTTACATATTGCCATACTAGTGTCTGTTGTGCTCCGCTGCCTTTCCCATCCTCCACCATCCCCCCTCCCCACCTCTCCCCTCCCCTCCCCTCCTCTCTGTCTACCCCCTCCACTGTATAACCCTGAGGGTCTCCTTCCATTTCCATGCAATTTCCCTTCTCTCTCCCTTTCCCTCCCACCTCTCATCCCTGTTAAATGTTAATCTTCTTCTCCTGCTCTTCGTCCCTACTCTGATCTTAGTTACTCTCCTTATATCAAAGAAGACATTTGGCATTTGTTTTTTAGGGATTGGCTAGCTTCACTTAGCATAATCTGCTCTAATGCCATCCATTTCCCTGCAAATTCTATGATTTTGTCATTTTTTAATGCAGAGTAATACTCCATTGTGTATAAATGCCACATTTTTTTTATCCATTCGTCTATTGAAGGGCATCTAGGTTGGTTCCACAGTCTTGCTATTGTGAATTGTGCTGCTATGAACATCGATGTAGCAGTGTCCCTGTAGCATGCTCTTTTTAGGTCTTTAGGGAATAGACCAAGAAGGGGAATAGCTGGGTCAAATGGTGGCTCCATTCCCAGCTTTCCAAGAAATCTCCATACTGCTTTCCAAATTGGCTGCACCAATCTGCAGTCCCACCAGCAATGTACAAGTGTACCCTTTTCCCCACATCCTCGCCAGCACTTGTTGTTGTTTGACTTCATAATGGCTTCCAATCTTACTGGAGTGAGATGGTATCTTAGGGTGGTTTTGATTTGCATTTCTCTGACAGCTAGAGATGGTGAGCATTTTTTCATGTACTTGTTGATTGACTGTATGTCCTCCTCTGAGAAGTGTCTGTTCAGGTCCTTGGCCCATTTGTTGATTGGGTTGTTTGTTCTCTTATTGTCTAATTTTTTGAGTTCTTTGTATACTCTGGATATTAGGGCTCTATCTGAAGTGTGAGGAGTAAAGATTTGTTCCCAGGGTGTAGGCTCCCTATTTACCTCTCTTATTGTTTCTTTTGCTGAGAAAAAACTTTTTAGTTTGAGTAAGTCCCATTTGTTGATTCTAGTTATTAACTTTTGTGCTATGGGTGTCCTATTGAGGAATTTGGAGCCCGACCCCACCGAATGTAGATCGTAGCCAACTTTTTCTTCTATCAGACGGCGTGTCTCTGATTTGATATCAAGCTCCTTGATCCATTTTGAATTCACTTTTGTGCATGGCGAGAGAAAGGGATTCAGTTTCATTTTGTTGCATATGGATTTCCAGTTTTCCCAGCACCATTTGTTGAAGATGCTATCCTTCCTCCATTGCATGCTTTTAGCCCCTTTATCAAATATAAGATAGTTGTAGTTTTGTGGATTGGTTTCTGTGTCCTCTATTCTGTACCATTGGTCCACCCGCCTGTTTTGGTACCAGTACCATGCTGTTTTTGTTACTATTGCTCTGTAGTATAGTTTGAAGTCTGGTATCGCTATACCGCCTGATTCACACTTCCTGCTTAGCATTGTTTTTGCTATTCTGGGTCTTTTATTTTTCCATATGAATTTCATGATTGCTTTCTCTATTTCTACAAGAAATGCCGTTGGGATTTTGATTGGCATTGCATTAAACCTATAGAGAACTTTTGGTAATATCGCCATTTTGATGATGTTAGTTCTGCCTATCCATGAACAGGGTATATTTTTCCATCTTCTAAGATCTTCTTCTATTTCTCTCTTTAGGGTTCTGTAGTTTTCATTGTATAAGTCTTTCACCTCTTTTGTTACGTTGATTCCCAAGTATTTTATTTTTTTTGAAGATATTGTGAATGGAGTGGTTGTCCTCATTTCCATTTCAGAGGATTTGTCGCTGATATACAGGAATGCCTTTGATTTATGCGTGTTGATTTTATATCCTGCCACTTTGCTGAATTCATTTATTAGCTCTAATAGTTTCTTTGTAGAGCCTTTTGGGTCTGCTAGGTATAGAATCATATCATCTGCAAATAGTGATAATTTAAGTTCTTCTTTTCCTATTTTTATGCCTTTAATTTCTTTCATCTGTCTAATTGCTCTGGCCAGTGTTTCGAGAACTATGTTGAACAGAAGTGGAGAGAGAGGGCATCCCTGTCTTGTTCCAGATTGTGGAATGCCTTCAGTTTTTCTCCATTAAGAATGATGCTAGCCTGAGGCTTAGCATAGATTGCTTTTACAATATTGAGGTATGTTCCTGTTATCCCTAGTTTTTCTAGAGTTTTGAACATAAAGGGATGCTGTACTTTGTCGAATGCTTTTTCTGCATCTATCGAGATGATCATATGGTTCTTATTTTTAAGTCTATTGATGTGGTGAATAACATTTATTGATTTCCGTATATTGAACCAGCCTTGCATCCCAGGGATGAATCCTACTTGATCATGGTGCACAATTTTTTTGATATGTTTTTGTATCCGATTCGCCAGAATTTTATTGAGGATTTTTGAATCTAGGTTCATTAGAGATATTGGTCTGTAGTTTTCTTTCTTTGAAGTGTCTTTGTCTGGTTTAGGTATCAGGGTGATGTTGGCCTCATAGAATGAATTTGGAAGTTCTCCCTCTTTTTCTATTTCCTGAAGTAGCTTGAAAAGTATTGGTATTAGTTCTTCTTTAAAGGTTTTGTAAAATTCTGCTGTATACCCATCCGGACCTGGGCTTTTCTTAGTTGGTAGTCTTTTTATGGTTTCTTCTATTTCCTCAATTGATATTGGTCTGTGTAGGTTGTCTATATCCTCCTGACTCAATCTGGGCAGATCATATGACTTAAGAAATTTATCTATGCCTTCACTATCTTCTAATTTATTGGAGTATAAGGATTCAAAATAGTTTTTGATTATCTTCTGTATTTCTGAAGTGTCTGTTGTGATATTGCCTTTTTCATCCCGTATGCTAGTAATTTGAGTTCTCTCTCTTCTTCTCTTCGCTAGCATCGCTAAGGGTCTGTCGATTTTGTTTATTTTTTCAAAGAACCAACTTTTAGTTTTGTCAATTTTTTCAATTGTTTCTTTTGTTTCTATTTCATTAATTTCAGCTCTGATTTTAATTATTTCTTGCCTTCTACTTCTTTTGCTGTTGTTTTGCTCTTCTTTTTCAAGGATTTTGAGATGAAATATGAGATCATTTATTTGTTGGTTTTTTCTTTTTTTAAGGAATGAACTCCAAGCAATGAATTTTCCTCTTAGAACTGCTTTCAATGTGTCCCATAGATTCCGATATGTTGTGTCTGTGTTTTCATTAATCTCTAAGAATTTTTTAATTTCCTCCTTGATGTCTTCTATAACCCATTGATCATTCAGTAACCTATTGTTCATTCTCCAAGTGATGTATGCTTTTTCCTTCCTTCTTTTATCATTGATTTTCAGTTTCATTCCATTATGATCAGATAAGATGCATGGTATTATCTCTACTCCTTTATATTGTCTAAGAGTTGCCCTGTGACATAATCTATGATCTATTTTTGAGAAGGATCCATGTGCGGCTGAGAAAAAAGTATAATTGCTTGATGTTGAGTGGTATACTCTATATATGTCAATTAAGTCTAGGTTATTAATTGTGTTATTGAGTTCTATAGTTTCCTTATTCAACTTTTGTTTGGAAGATCTGTCCAGTGGCGAGAGAGGTGTGTTGAAGTCTCCCATGATTATGGTATGGTGGTCTATTAGACTCTTGAACTTGAGAAGAGTTTGTTTGACGAACATAGCTGCACCATTGTTTGGGGCATAAATATTTATGATTGTTATGTCTTGTTGGTGTATGGTTCCCTTAAGCAGTATGTAGTGTCCCTCTTTATCCCTTTTGATTAACTTTGGCTTGAAATCTATTTTATTTGATATGAGTATGGACACTCCTGCTTGTTTCCGAAGTCCATATGAGTGATATGATTTTTCCCAACCTTTCACCTTCAGCCTATGTATGTCTTTTCCTATCAAATGCGTCTCCTGTAGGTAGCATATTGTTGGGTCTTGTTTTGTGATCCATTCTACTAGCCTGTGTCTCTTAATTGGTGAGTTTAAGCCATTAACATTTAGGGTTATTATTGAGATATGGGTTGTTCTTCCAGCCATATTTGTTTATTTCTGTTACTAAACATGGTTTGTTTTCCTCTTTGATTATTTTCCCCCCCTTTACTGTCCTACTTCCCACTGTTGGTTTTCATTGTTATTTTCCATTTCCTCTTCCTGTAATGTTTTGGCGAGGATGTTTTGAAGAGATGGTTTTCTAGCTGCGAATTCTTTAAACTTTTGTTTATCGTGGAAGGTATTAATTTCATCCTCCATCCTGAAGCTTAATTTCGCTGGATACACAATTCTTGGTTGGAACCCATTTTCTTTCAGTGTTTGAAATATGTTATTCCAGGATCTTCTAGCTTTCAGAGTCTGTGTTGAAAGATCAGCTGTTATCCTGATTGGCTTACCCCTAAATGTAATCTGCTTCCTTTCTCTTGTAGCTTTTAAAATTCTCTCCTTATTCTGTATGTTGGGCATCTTCATTATAATGTGTCTAGGTGTGGATCTCTTATGATTTTGCACATTTGGCGTCCTGTAGGCTTCTAGGATTTGGGATTCTGTCTCATTCTTCAAGTCTGGGAAGTTTTCTCGTATTATTTCATTGAATAGACTTCTCATTCCTTTGGTTTGGAGCTCTGTACCTTCCTGTATCCCAATGACTCTTAAGTTTGGTCTCTTAATGTTATCCCATATTTCTTGGATGTTCTGCTCATGGTTTCTTAACAGTCTTGCTGAGCTGTCTATGTTCTTTTCCAGTTGAAATACTTTGTCTTCATTGTCTGATGTTCTATCTTCTAAGTGTTCTACTCTGCTGGTAGTATTCTCCATTGAGTTTTTAAGTTGGTTTATTGCTTCCTGCATTTCTAGGATTTCTGTTTGTTTGTTTTTTATAACCTCTATCTCCCTGTATAGTTGATCCTTTGCTTCCTGGATTTGTTTGTGTAATTCATTGTCGAAGTTATCTTTCATTGTCTGATTTTGCTGTCTAATGTCTTCCTTGATACTCCAGATCATCTGAAGCATGTATATCCTGAATTCTTTATCTGACATTCCATCTGCTGCAGCTGTTACCTCTTCTAAAGTTGCGTTGACCTGCATTGCTTGTGGTCCTTTCTTTCCTTGTCTTTTCATACTGCTTGTGTATCTTTCCTGCAGGTGCGGGCGGCGGCTCTGCTCTCTCCTTATTCCAATTGGGGTGTCGTGGCTACCACGCCGGCAGGTCACTGGGCCTGTTCTGGGCGCTGGCGGCGGCTCTGTTCTGCCCCTACTCCAATTGGAGTGATGAGTGTACCACGCCGGCAGGCCACCGGGCCTGATCCGCCGGTCGGTTGCAGGTTTGCCTACCCTGCAGGCACGGGCGGCGGCTCTACTCTGCCCCTACTCCAAATGGGGTGATGTGTCTGTCGTACCGGCAGGCCACTGGGCCTGTCCTGCTGGTCAGTCGTAGATCTGCCCACCTTTCGGGCACGGGTGGCGGCTCTGCTCTGCCCCTACTCCAATTAGGGTGTCGTGACTACCCCGCCTGCAGGTCGCTGGGCCTGTTCCTGGCACGGGCGGCGACTCTGCTCTGCCCCTACTCCAATTAGGGTGGTGTGTGTACCACGCCGGCAGGCTCCTGGGCCTGATCCGCCGGTCTGTCACAGGTCTGCCTACCTTGGAGGCGCGGGCGGCGGATCTGCCCTGCCCCTCCTACCACGCCTGCGGACCCCTGGGCCTGATCTGCAGGTTGGTCACAGGTCTGCTCAACCTGCGGGCACGGGTGGCGGTTCCGCTCCGCCCCCACTCCAATTGGGGTCACGTGGCCACCACACCGGCAGGGCCTGATCCGGGCATGGGAGAAGGATCTGCTCTGCCCCTACTCCAGTTGGGGTGACGTGTGTACCACACTGGCAGGCCACTGGGCCTGACCCGCCAGTCTGTCACAGGTCTGTTTACCTTGCAAGCGTGGGCGGCGGCTCTGCCCTGTCCCTCCTACCACGCCCATGTACCACTGGGTCGCGGGTCTGCCCACATTGCGGGTGCGGGTGGCGGCTCCGTTCCGCCCCCTCTCCAATTGGGGTCACGCGGTCACCACGCTGGCGAGCCACTGGGCCTGCTCCGGGCGCTGGCGGCGGCCCGGCTCCTCCCCTCTGGCTCGACGACAAATTGAGGAGACTCGGGTGTCTATGCCTCACCCCCCCTACCAGGAGACCAACTGTTTCTGTCGCCGCTGGTATTGATGAAGTTCTCTCCTCCGCCGCTTTCTGATGACATCAGATCTCTGCCATGTTGGTATTCTATGCGAATGGCAGCATTTCGTTCCCCTTGCCGGGCAACCAAAGCTACGGGTGAGTCCTGACCGGCCCTCAGCAGGACCCGGACTGAGAAGCAGTTTCCGTGGGCTCCTAGCCCTGGGCCAGGGCAGTTCCGGGAGCCGGAACTCGGCCGCTCTGTGCTCGGTGTAAGCTCCGATAAGAGTAGGCTCCAAGAAGCAGTCCCCGAGGTCTCAGTTCCGGGAGCCGGAATTCGGCCGCTTAGTGCTCGGTGTATGCTCTGATAGGAGCAGGGTCCAAGAAGCAGCCTCCGCAGGCTCCCCAGCCCTGGGCCAGGGCGGTTCCGGGAGCCGGACCTCGGCCGCCCCGCGCTCCGTGTTCGCTCCGATATGATCAGGTTCTAAGAAGCCCCCAGGCACTGAACCCTAGCAATCTGTCTGCAAGCCGCAGGCGAATGGCAGCCTGAAATTACCTGTTCTATGGCTGAATGAGCTGCGGTCAGTCGAAAACAGGTATGGTGATGTCAGCTTTCCAACATGGTGGCTGCTGGCCTCCTCTGTGGTCTGACCGGTGTGGAGAACCGAGATGGACCGCTTCCTTCCCCCGTCTCGAAACCAGAATTCAGCCCTGAGTAGGGTGCTTGCACGGCTGGCAGAAACTGCAGCGCTGTATCCCTGCGTCGCTATCTCCTCGTTTCCCAGCGCGCTACAGACTCTAGCCGCAGGGCGATTTGCTGAATAAGCAGTGTTACCCTCCGTGCGACAAACCTCTCGCGTTTGAGTCCCCGTAGCCGATCCTCGTGCGATGGAAATCCTTCCTCCAGGTTCCGGAGCACCCCACTATTGCTGGAAATTCCTAACAAGATATCCTTTAGCCGTCCTGACTTGTCATACTCCCACACAGTGAAGCAGCACACGGGGGCAATGCACTCCCCTCGCCGCCATCTTCCAAAGTCTACTTACTGGTTTTCTTTGTGGTAAAATTATGCCTGAGGTTCCATTTGCAGAAATCCAGGGCTTTTTCTATAGTCAAGGTGTATTTTCCAGTCATAACCAGTTAAATATTGAAATGACTGTAGCAAATATTCCCATTTCATACACTGAAACTTCACACATTTGCATCGGGGCTAGAAAGGCCATTAAAACGAATAAGAGAATCACAGTATCACAGGACCCTGGAGTGCTATAATAGAGAAATATTGCTCCAAATTCCATTGAGACTGTAAATTCTATCCAAATTCCAGTGGGAGAATGCTAAATTCTACCAGAGAGCAAAGGATAATGAGCAAAGCCATGAAAAAAGTTATCTACAGTGTTTTCCTATTCCCATTGAGCATGGTGGGTTACCACTGAGATGGAAGCCTGCTTCTCCACTGCCAGACAAGACCAGCTAACACCAAGGGCAAGTAGAAAATCATGATGAAATAGGTGAAACTTGGTGCTTGCTCAGTAATAAACATACTTTTAACAAGACAGCACATTCCTGGATTTTCAGCTAGGATACTTCTCTATGAGCCTGCCTCCTTTCTAGAATGTTCCTTATCCAGTGATATTGATAATAGTATTCGAGGGTAAGGAAATAAGACTTAGTTTCACTTTGAATTTCCCTTTCATCATGATGATCAAGAGGAGAGGACTTCTCTAGACATACTCTCCATTCCATTTTCTAGGTTATATAAAAACTTTGGATGTTAAGAAATACAAATCAAAACTTCTCTAAGATTTCATCTCACTCCAATCAGAATGGCAGTTATCAAGAATACCAACAACAGTAAGTGTTGGTGAGGATGTGGGGAAAAAGGCACACTCATACAATGCTGGTGGGACTGCAAATCAGTGCAGTCAATATGGAAAGCAGTATGGAGATTCCTTGGAAATCTGGGAATAGACCATTTGACCCAGCTATCCCACTCCTCCGTTCATACCCAAAGGATTTAAAAACAGCATACTACAGGGACACAGCCACATCAATGTTTATGCCGGCACAATTCATAATAGCTAAATTGTGGAACCAAGCCAGATACCCTTCAGTAGATAATGGGTAGGGAAACTTTGGTATATATACACAATGGAATATTACTCAGCATTAAAAGAGAATAAAATCATGGCATTTGCAGGTAAATGGATGGAGTTGGAGAATATAATGCTAAATGAAGTAAGCCAATCCCCCCAAACCAAAGGCTGAATGTTTTCTTTGATATAAGGATGCTGACTCATAATGGCGATGGAAAGGGAGCATGGGAGGAATGGAGGAACTTTAGATAGGGCAAGGGGAGGGAGGAGAAGGGAGAAGCCAAAAGGGTAGGTAGGAATGATGGTGGAATGAGATAAATATCATTACCCTAAGTACATGTATGAAGGCACAAATGGTGTGAAAATACTTTGTGTAATCAGTGACTTGAAAAATTGTACTCTATATGTGTGATATGAAATGAATTGCATTCTGCCCTCATGTATAACAAATTAGAATAAATAAATAATTTAAAAACCTAAAACTTTATAATACCAACCTTTCAGATATGATCCGTCCTGTTATTTGGTTGTTAGAGAGAAGTTTTAGCCTTCTTTTAGGGAGAAAATCATGTTCAATTACAGAATATTTTCTAGTGTTAATTAGTAGAGTTGGTTAATTTTTCAGTTTCTTTTAAGTATCAACTTATACCTGTTGGAAATTTATTTTCTCAGATATTCACCTTTTTTGTGCTTAAGATTATAATAGCTTCTCCAAAAACTTTAAAAATCCTATCACAAAATTAAACTCATAGAATGCAGATAAACTCATAGAATGACCTTGTAAATGAGACTCACATACCCATAGCAGAATAGAATTACCAAGACCAGGCATAATAATGGAAGCATAATTCTCATTTGGATAGCTCAGGTGATAGAAACATTTCCTATAATTTATCAAAAGTGTTCCTTCTTCTGTCCTTGTTGAGGAAAATCTGAATTGTGGTTTTTTTTCTGGATTAGAAAACATGAATGATATATTAGATAATATGCTGATAGACTTCAATGATATTTAATTCCTACAGACAGCTTCTGATCAACTGCCTAATAGTCTACGGAATTCTTAGCATTCAAAAGCACAGAAGGAAGCAGCAATCCCTGAATTTTCTTTGTAGCAATTTGACATACCTGAAATGTATGGGTCTGCATTCTGTTTTAATGCAATTATTGTTCCTTGCCCCAAATCTACTAGCTATTTAAGGTAAATTATATCCTATCCTATGACTCAATGTTTTTAGCTATTGTTTGAAATAGCTTTCTCTTGGTTAATAAAGATAGATGTGAAGATATATATGTATTCTTGTATGAAGATCTATGCTTGTGTATATATTTGCTTATATAAAATATACATGTGCACATATGAATGTGTACGTATATTTATAAATATATATCTTTTAAATCTTAAAATTTAAATCATATTAAATTTATTGTTAAAATGTTTAAATATTTTGAGAGCAAATGGAAGACAACTAAAGTTAGTCTAATGTAATATTTGATTGGAGGCTATTCCCAAAATTAATCAGAGGGGGTGAATAATGTTCTTCACCATAGACTTAAAACTACCATTTAAAGAGGAAATGAAAATTTCCTTTTTTTTAGTGATTGAATTTTATATTCTGATTTTTAATATAACGCACATCTGAAAGCTAAGTTTCCTTTCTTTGTGCTCCAATATATCATAAATGGTGACTATTTCAACCCCTGAAGAATAATTGTGGCTAATTTGTGGGTGTTTAAAAAATGTGTGGCTTAGGTATTTTATAACATTCCTGTGAGGACAGTTCAGTGTATCAAATAAGAGCATGCTTAAGCCAACCTAGAGACAGATCCTTGCCATACCTTCATGGGAGCCAGCTGTATGGGTGTAATGCAGGAAGGGTCCACCATGGGCTTCGGCCTGTTGGCTGTGTCTGCTAACAGGCTATGCCACTGCTGGGGAAGGCCAGTAAATTTCTGCTCTTGTGGATCAAACCCTGTATGAACCCTGTGTTCAAAGTTGGATGGGCCAGATATTTCAATCTTTTTCTTTTTCTTCCCAAACATGATGCAACAACCTGGGAAATACAAAGAGAATACAGGCAGCTGTTTATATTTTGCCAACAAAAGACCTGAAAGAGTTACTTTTACTTCATCCACAATTACATTTTTTTCAGTCATACCTCTAGATACCAGCTGCAAAAGATAAAAGTTAGGGATTGTCAGGGTCTACGGATTCATTTCATTCAATTTTTTTGTTCTCTCCTCAGACTCTCCATATATAGTTCCCTGCACCACTGACTTTGGATTTGGCCTGTAACCTGCTTTGAACAACAGACTACTGATCAAAGAATCAATAAACCAGTTTGGGTGCTGGTGTGTTTCTCACTTTCCCCCATGTGTTCCAGCCACTTAAGATGATGCTCTGCAGCAGATGATGCTTCTTCAGCCTCAGCCTTAGAAGAAGAGATGTATGAAGTGGACACAAACCAAATTCAGAGTGAAGACCAGGCAAGCCTAAATGATCCACTGTTCAGCCACAGCTGACTCCCAGGTGAGAAATGCATGTCTGTAAGTCAGCCACTAAAATTTTAGACTTGCTTGTTCTCAAGGTATTATCAAAATACCTTGTTCAGCAAAAGCTGAACAGTATGCCAGGAGAAGCATCTCAAAGTTTGGTATGCACCTAAAATCCAAAAACAGAATATATATAGGTGAAAAATGGCTAATAATAACATTTACCATATAGTTATTGTTAGAGAACTGAACAGGTAAGCATTTGTCAAACACTTAGAAAACACCTGGAACAAAGTATGTGCCACAAGAACTAATTATATACCTCTGGGAAATACACAAGAAATTTGACTGTCATTGTAGAGAAGAGAATTCAGGGCATAAGCCAGGGAGGAAGATTCACTTTTCGTTGCATATTGTATTTAGAATTTTGTACAATGTATTTTATTTAAAACAATACAGTTTATCTATGTAAAATATATCCAGTGACTAGAATATCTCTAGAAAATAAGTAAAAGGGGTATGTTAGGCTTTGTGGTATTGAGAAAATGTAAGAGAACTCGGGTTTGAATGGTGGGTTGGTCACCTATCAGCTGTGATTTTGAGTAGTGGCTTTTCCCTCTCTGAATCTACTGTCTGTGAGTAGGATAATCATGATCCTGTTGGGAATCCTCTACACAGTGTTGTGGACTTTATAAAAGATGATGTTTTGGCTTAAGAGTTGCTTTGCTGCTGAAGCCTTACCTCAGCTCTTAAATTGGAATACGTGCGTTATACATTCTCACTGTTCTATATACATATTCTTCATGGCATTCATCCAACTGTGAATAATGAAATGTGACAGTGTGTTCAGCGTCTGTTTTCTCTCTTAGTATGTAGGGTCCTAGAAAGGAAGCTGTCTACTTATTCATTACTGTTTGCTAATGTCTGCCCTATTGAAGGGCTCCAGAAATATTGGATGACCGACCCAAATCACCCAGTATGTTTATGCAGTATCCATGTATCCAAACATACAGTATCCCTGTATGTTTATGCATGTATCCAAACATAAAAATATTGGATGACAGACCCAAATCACCCAATATGTTTATGCAGTATTAGAGGTTCATGCACATTAACATCTCCCTTCATTTCCTCTTTCTCAATATTCTACCTTCCTTTGTTCTCCATTATGGTGTCAATTTCTTTTTATCATTTGCTGTTGTTTTTCAGGCAGTGTTTTCCTTCTGCCTTCCAGTTTTATCTATCCTCTGCCTGGATAAATATTTTCTTACCAGTGATCACAGACCATTCATAGCCTTGAATTCCCCGACTCTGTAGAAACCCATCCCATTCATCCTGGTTGCTACTTCAGACTAATTTGGGAAACTAATGAAGATGATATGAGCTCAAAATACTCTGATGTATTTTCTCTCTTGAAAAACTTAAGTTTAAAAAAGATTAAGTACTGTATACCAAGAAAACTTATAAACATAGCTTAGATGATCTTAACATCTAGGTACAATTAGGCCAAGGTATAAAGAACTACAAAAACCCAGGGGAGGAAAAGATCCACAATTGAAGAAAAGATCCACAAAGTCCATGCTCTTGAATAGGCCTCTCTCACACTGACTCTGGGAAATACAATTTGCTGTAGCCAATGGGACAAAAGGAAATGTGAATGGGTAGGCACATTAAGGTTTGCCCTCTTGCTGCTCTTGGAGTTTGTAGCCCACATGAGGATAAGAGCAGGCTTTCCTGCTAAAATAAAGATGCCATGGTTCCTAGCTATTTGTCATCCCAGCCACAACCGGCCAAGCCCCAGAAGCCTAGTTGTCCAGTTGACCTGCAACTATTCACATGAGCAAGTCCCTGTCAAAACCAGCAGCAAAACTACCAAACTGAGCTGGACACACAGGTACCAATTTCCAGAATCAGGACATAAATAAATGCTTGTTGCTTTAAACCATTATGCTTTGGAATACATTGTTGTTTAGAAAAAAGCTAAGGCAAACATCTGACTATCATCTCATACCTTGCAGCTCCAGATGCTCATCATTTTTCTTTTTCAATTTTAGCTGCTCTGAAATTTCAAGTATGTCCAATCTGGGCAACTATATTAGCTATCACATAATTGCCTTAACTCAAAGGAGTCTTGATTCTGATACTACTCTCTGGTTGGTTGAAGGCCTGCAATGTTTTCAGTGACAGAAAATTGTACCTAATTAGAGACTCTACATGACATCCCTTGGTTTTATTTAGTGAACATAAAATATACTCTCAAATATAATTTAGCTATTTGTTGCTAAGTCTACTTGACATTTTAGTTATGATCATTTTGAAAAGAAAAATAGGAATTATTTCAGAAAAAATCATTTGAAAAATGTTCTGTATGTGTTCCTATCTGGACAAGCACTGAAAATGCTATACCAAAGATTTTTAGAACCAGAACAGAAATGTCTTGCTATTCCCTTCCTTGTTGTGAATTTCCCAGTGGTTGCTGTGCCATTCAAGCAAGACTATAAGAAGGCAACTATCAAAGAACTAACATTTCCCTGCTTTTAAATGAGAGAATTGTAGAGAGGAATTTTACAGAAAAGGAAATGGATGCTCAGAGTCCAGATGAGAGAATGGCAGAACTGAACCTCAAAACCTCAAAGCATATGCTTTTAATTATGGAGCAGTGTTATCACTGCACTGTACTTACCTTCTCTGCCAGAGACACCATCCTGCCTTTCCTATGGAATCTTGTGGGAGAGAATGATGGGTGTTAATAAAGCTAACTATGAGATTTTGGGTCTTTTGTAAAAGACCCCTTTTAGGACATTACAAATTGCATTGCTGAGCTGGTAAGACTAGAGATCATGCTAAGTGAAATAAGCCAATTCTACAAAAACCAAAGGCTGAATGTTCTCTCTGATATGTGTATGCTAACTCACAATGGTGGGGGGGGGGGGGCAGAATAAGTACTTTGGATTAGACAAAAGGGAATGAAGGGAAGGGAGGGGGAATGGGAACAGGAAAGAATGAATCGGACATTATTATCCTATGTGCATATATGAATACACAACCAATGTAATTCTACACTATGTACAACCAGAAGAATGGGTAGTTATACTCCATGTATGTATAATATATCCAAATACATTTTACACTCATGTATAACTAAAAAGAACAAACAAATAAAAGTATTTAAAATTAAAAAAAAAAAAAAAACATTACAGGGAGCTGGACAACTCCTCACAGAGAATAAAAGAAGATCCTTGTGATTTAACATCCATGCTTATAATCCAGAAAATCATAACACCATTAGCTTATTTCTTCCTTAAACCAATGATCCAAAATACAGAGAAATACTCCAGACTTCTCTCCAACTCCGTATTTTTGCAGTTTCATCTCCAAACTCAAATCTTGGTTTTTCCTACTTGCTCTACCTGTTCTTTTACATATATATTAAGAGATACCACAACCTATCAAGTTGCTGAATCCAATTTTGGGAGTCCACTTTGATTTTTCCACCTCACTCATCCTGCACATCCAATAATCACCAATTCCTATTCATTCCGCCCAATGTTTACTACATCTGCACATCTCATGGCGGTCCCACTGAATTAGCTTCTTTCTGCTGCTGTAACAAATTACCATAAATTTAGCAGATTAGACTAACTTATCTCATAGTTATGGAGGTCAAGTGTCTGAAATGAGTCTCACTGGGTGGCAATCAGGTGTTTGCAGGTTGTGTCCCTTTCTGGAGGACCTAGGGGTAAATCCACATCTTTGCCTTTTTCAACTTCCAGTGGTCACTTGTGGCCCTTGGCTCTTAGAATCTGACTGCGAATTCAAAGCCAGCAACATTGCACCTGTCTGCCTCTTTTTCCATCTCATGCGTTTTCCTGTGTCTCTTCTCTTCTGCTTTTAAGGATACTTGTGATTGTATAGGGCTTAACTGGATTATCTCCCAATTTTATTGACAACTTTTTAGCAATGGCAGTTTCATCTGCAGCCTCAGTTCCCCTTTGCAATTCATGTGACACATCCACAGCTACCAGGATTAGGATATGGACATACATGGGGACATGATTTTGCCTACTGCACACACTACTGTCACTAGACTATCTGTGCCACCATCATTTCTCCCCCAACTACTACAAACTCATCTGAGTTACTAAACTTGTCCCCTTCCAAAGGGTTCTCCACCAATCTTCCTAAAATGTAAACCTGTGTCATACTGTTTCTCCTAACCCTTTTCTATGATTTCCCATTGACCTAACCACAAAACTGAAATCCTTATCTGAGCTCCCAAGGCTTTCTGAGGTCCAGTTGTTGATACATTTCTAAATGTGTTGCCTAAATCCCTTCTCATTATTATCATAACTTACTAACCTTCTTTACCTTAAAGCCACACCCTATTCCCTCTACCTTCTACCTCCCTCTTTCCCAGTCTCCCCACCTCATCTCAGCTCTGCCCCTATGTCTCCAATCTGGTCTCAGATTAAGTGTCACTTCAGGAAGGCTACCTGTGAATCTCAGCAGACCTTTCTTCTTCTGTTGCACTACAGCCCTTGTATAACTATTGTGCTACAGAAAAAGAGATTACTTCAAATCCTACAGAAGTAATGTATGAGGTAATGCCAGTTGTGGACAGTTAACAGAAGCATACAATACAGAACAGTTAAACAATACAGAAAAAAAATAACATCAACTGCTATGCTGTTTCCATCACAAAATCCCAAGACTGGAGTTTTTTTATGTTTATTTTTCCTGCCTTCACACACCTTGAATTTTCATACATGAATATGATCACCTTATAGACACTGTGTGGGATTTGTTTTTTGTGTCATTTAACTATTTTGCCTGTTATGTTTAAACAAACAAACAACAACAACAAACCAAGAAAGCAAATATTAGTTAGATTATCATATCAGTCAGTACACATGGTATCATCTTGCTTTTGAAAAATAATCTCTATAACATTTCATAAGATGGAATGTACTATAATTCATCTACTGATTCCTTAATTGAATAACATTTAAATTTATTTCTTTTTAACTCTTAAAAACACACTCCAGCAAGACTCCCAGGGCACATGTCATTCTGTAGAAATATAGGCAATAGCCTGGATTGTCAGATATGGAAATACTAGGTAAAAAGGATATCTTAAGAAAGTCCCAGGGAGTATACAGCTTTCAGGACAATTTTGTTCTCATATTTCTGGAGGCTAGAAGTCTATATTGAGGTATAAGCTGGGTAGGTTTTATCTAAGACTTCTTGCCTTGTTTTGTAGATGCCATGTTCTCCCTGTGTCTTCACAGTGACTACCCTTGGTATGGGATAATGTTCCAGTTCCTTTTCTAGTAAGGACACCATCCATATTAGGGGCCACAATAATAACTTCATTTTAACTGAAATATACTTTTTAGTCTCCATGTCCCCAAAAACCCTCAATTCTGAGTTCTTGATGTTTAGGATTTTAACATAGGAATTTGGGAAGAGATTTTACACACACACACACACACACGCACACACATACACACACATTAATTCTGGCAAGGCGATGTTCAGAAAACCTAGGTCATTTATCTTTTCTTCCAATATTGTTGAAAAGCAAACTTGGTCTTCCCTGGCAATTCATTAGCCCCTTAAATTGATGTCCACCTTATCTGTGTCTGGCAAAGGGCAGGTGATCAATAAATATGTGTGGAATAAATATTTATTGGGACAAAATATTTCTTTGGTAAAGCCAATTCGTGGCTTAACCAGATTGACTTATAAATAAATTATTTTTGATTCACAAGTCATACTCATCTACATATTAATGGGGTTGAAGGTGATGTTTTATTGCATATATACACTGTGAAATGTAAAACTTAGGCTAATTAGAATGTCTATCACATTGTTTATCAATTTTACAATGAGGCATTTGAATTTCACTCAGTTAATTCAAAATTTAGAGTATATACCATTATTGACTACAGTCATCCTATTATCATCCTATCTCCAACCCTATTCCTCTGGTCTCTCTGAAACTTTATATTTTTTGATGCTTTAACATGGTGAGATAAGCAGCATGGGACAGTCATGGGTCTGAATCCCTGAAACAAGCTCTATTTCTCAGAAACCCAATTGAATATATGGTTCATCTGGTGCAGATTGAGAGACAGGCAACCTGAGCCTTAAACCTTTTAATTTTATTCATGTATTTATTTTATGGTCTGAGGATTGAAGCCACTGGTGCTCTACTACAGAGCTATACCCCTAACCCTTTTTATCTATGTTTTTCAATTTTCAGGCAGGATCTTGCTACATTGCCCAGGCTGACCTTCAACTTGCAGTCCTGCTGCCTCAGCCTTCTGAGTGGCTGGGATTACAAGCATGTGCCAACATGCTGGCCCCTCACCTCTTTTCATTACTCCTTCAAAGGTGTTTATTAAGTACTTACTACGTACAAAGCTCTGTAGGCAAAGCAGTGATGGGTGTGAGTCCTTATGGAGTAAAGGGGACAGAGACAAGCACAGTGAATCCTGGAGTCAGGTTTCAGTGTTCAAGTCCTAGCTGTGCCACTCACAGGTGCAATTGATCTAATGTCTTCATGGCTTGGTGTCACATCCATGAAGGGAAGATAATAAGTAGCATCTATGTCAAAGGCTTATTGTAATATTGGATGAACTAATGTTTGTGAGTACACAAAGCACTGCCTGGCACAGAATAAGCATTCAGTAATGTCAGATATTGTTATTAGAAAAGGAAAAATAAAATATTAAAGAGATAAATCTCCTTATATTATCTTTGCAACCTCCTGTGAATCTACAATTCAAAAAAAAATGTATCGGCATGTGCATATGTACTTTTTCCTTAAATTATACCCGCCAGGGTTACTTATATGATGTTGAAACAAGGAATCTGGCATTGGTACAATGTGTGCATATAGGTCTGTGACATACATCACATGTATATATTTGTGTAACCACCAGCACAATCAAGAAGCAGAACTGCTCCATCACTGTGAAGATTTCCCTCATGCTATCTCTTTATAGTCAGATCTGCTCCTTTTACTACACCATCCCCAACGCTTATAACCAATAACCTTTTTTCTTTCTCTACTAAATTTTAATTTTGAGATTGTTATATGTGTACATCGTAAGGCCTTTTGAGATTGGTTGTTTTCTTCCAATTAGCATAATCCCCTTAAGATCCACTCTGTGATTGCATGTATCAATAGTTTATTCCTTTTTATTGCTAAATAATATTTCATGTTTTTATATTCATTTTATTTATTTTATTCAAATATTTCATTATTTTATTGCTAAATAATATTTCTTTGGTTAAAAAACATTACTTCGGTTGTTTCTAGTTCTTGGCAGTTACAAATAAAACTGACGGGAACAATGCTGTAGAGGTTTTTTGTGGTTGTATTTACTACTGATTTTTAAATACTGGTTGAAATTATATAATTAAGGTTAAAGTAAAATATGTAATGAAAATTAATTTCAAGGCTGGGTGCAGTGGCTCACCCCTGTAATCCCAGCAGCTGGGAAGACTGAGGCAGGGAGATCATACATTCAAAGCTAGCCTCAACAAGATAGGGAAGTCCTAAACAACTTGGGGACACCCTGTATCAAAAACTAAAAAGGGCTTGGATGTGGCTCCTTGGTTAAGAGCCCATGGATTCAATCCTGCTACGAAAGAGGGAAAAAAAGATAAAATTAATTTCATCTCTTTCCCATTTATTTATGTTTTATGAGTAGCATTTATTCTTAATTTCTTCACATTAGTTATACATGACAGTATAGTTTTACATATATATACAGATATGGAGTCCATCTTATTCCTACTAGGATACCAGTTTTTGTTGTATATGATATGGATATTCACTGCAATGTATTTATATATGTACATAGAGAAGTTAAAAATCACTGGAGTATTTAGAGTTCAACATGTACTTTCCATTGATGTGGGATAACACTGTGATAGACTCATTTTGAGGAGAGTAACTGTGTGCCTACTTGTGGTATGCATATCATGGAAAGATGATGTATATTCAGCTATTATGGACACGATGGATCAGGTGTGGCAATATGTGAGACAGAGAAACCCGAGGAAACAGAAATCAGATTTAAGGTCAAAGGACTTGCCTTTTGCAAGAAACTGAAGCATCTTGATTGGTTCAGTGTCTCAATTATGGTCCTTGAGCTGTCCAGCAACAGAGGTGATGTCTCTTCTGGGAGCGCTATGTGTGAAAGTGTCAGTTAAGACTGCCCAGTTGCTATGAGGACACCCTGTTCCAGAGGAGGTTCTATAACAGCCATGGAATGAGCTGGTGTTCAAATGCCAACTGCCCAGTGGTAGGGAACTATGGGATTAGGTTGATAATTATAATTGCACTGCTCATTTCTGACACCTTGGTGGTGTTTGCTTTGAAGAAACTTTCTCACAATAAATCATTTTGATGATTCAACCTATATAATAAACTTGCTGAGCTTGTTATGGGTCACTATTTTCCTACCAGGGTTAGTGATCCACCAAGCCCCAGCTTTTTCTCTGTTTGTGAGTGTGTTTGTCTTTGCTTCATGCCCTTATATCCCCTCATCCAGAACTTGAATTAACTGCTGTACAGGTCATGACATGATAGTGTTTCACTGGACAATGGAGTGCTCCACAATCTTTAAACATTGACTAGATAGCTAGATTCCCCAGATTTATTTTGTATTCAACTCCACTGAAACTATTGTCTAAATATTTCCATTTACCATCTCAAAGTCATTATTAGGAAAACTTACATAGAAAATATTTTCACAGTAAGTCTTTAAGTGGAGTAGACTTTCCCAAACAGATATTGGCTGATATTTTCATCTTGGCAATAACACTGCTCTTTGCTTAAAACTCACTGGAAATTTTGAATAGATTAGTGTATAAGTTAGCCTACATTACATGACTAGTCACCCTAACACTCAGTGACTTCAAACGCCAACCATTTACTTGGCCATGATACTATGGGCTGACAATTTGTGTTGGGCTCAGGTGGGTGTTCCTTCTGGTCTTGCCTGTGCTCCCTCCTGTGTTCTGCAGTCAGCTGTGGGTTGGCTAGATTGACTAGTCTAGGATGGTCACATGGTTTCTCATCTCTCAGCAGGGTAGCATGGGATTATTGTCATGGTTGTATTAGGGTTCTGAGAGAGAAAAGAATTGCCTTTTAAAATCTAGGCTTGGAAAAGCCACCCAGGATTGGTTTTGCTAGATTCTATAAACAAAGCAATTCCTAAGTTCATTTCAGAGTCAAAGGTGAAGGGAGGATCTGTGAAGTCACATGGCACATATTGTGGCTAACTGTTTCAGTGGGTTTCAGAGGTCTGTCTCTATAGCTTTGGGTGCCAGTGGAGGCAGAACATAGTGGCAGAAGAACATAGTGAAGGAAAGCTGCTCAGTTCCTGGTATCCAGAAAACAGATAGAAGGAGTAAGCAGCCAGAGACTAGATATAGTCCCCCAAGTTATGACTCCAGTGTCCTACTTTTTCCTGTCACACCAACCTGCCTAAAGTTATTAACCAGTAGGTCCATTCAACTTACAAAACCATCAAATGGATTAATCCACTGACAAGGTAACAATGATAATCATTGGCTAAAAATCTCCATCTCTGAAACCTACTGTGTTAGGGATCATGTTTTCAAACCATGAGTTTTTAGGGGAACATTCTAGATACAATGACTGTATATTAGGGGCTCCCAGAACCACTCCTAGTCTTGTTGATTTGCTAAGAGGACTCAGACTTAGCACACAGTCATATGCATGGCTGATATTTATCACTGTGAAAGGATAAAAAATACAAAATAATCAATGGAAGAGGTGTATGGAGCCAATCCTGGAGAAAACCAGGCACACGCTTTTAGGGGTCCTTTCCCAGTTAATGCACATAGGATGTGATTGACCTCGGTAACACTGGACTGTGCCAATGCATGTGAAATGCTGTCTACCAGGGAAGCAACAGAGACTCAATGCCTGAGGATTTGACTCACTTCTAGTCACATAGAAATCTTCTGCTTATTCTACACCAAAGTTTCACACTGTAGATAGAAACCAGAGGTTCTGCAGAACCCATAATGTTTGTATAAACAGTTCAAGCACAGTAAGTCATTCTTAGCAGGCATAGTGGGAACTTCATCAAATCCAATTTCCCAAATTCCTACCAAGGGTGCTGCGGTAAACCTTTTCTGTTTAGGTGTTATCATCTAATTTTGCAGAAAGTGAAATGGGTGCTCAGAGTCCAGAGGAGTGACTGGCAGAATTGAAGTCTCAGAACCTCAAAGCACATGCCTTTAGTCATAGGGCAATGTATCACTGCACTGTACTTATCTTCTCTGCCAGACACACCATCCTTTCCTTCCTATGCAATCTTGTGGGAATTAATGATGGGTGCTAATAAAGTCAACTCTGCGAATCTAGGTCTCTCATGAAAGACCCCTTTTAAGACATTACAAATTGTGTCACTGAGCTGGTAAGGCAAAGGGACCGCTTTATGCTGCAGGGAGGCTGGACAACCCCTCACAAAGAATAAAAGTAGATCCTGTGATTTAACATCCATGGAGCCAATTATGGCATATGTCATCATGCTTCTGAAATCCAGAAGACTGATGTGCAGCAAAATTGGGTAGACATATTTCACTGGAGAAAACTTGCCATAGGTTTAAAATTAGGCCTTTCATTATGAAACACACATGTGAATATTTGCTTGCTAACCTGTCTATACATTAACTAAGTGTGTTCCAGGAAACATCAGTTCTTTGAAAGGTAAATCTGAGGAGCATGTGGTAAGAAACTGATTCTTCAGTCCCCAACTAAGACTGCTAAGCAAAGGGTTCCCTTTTGGGAGTTTGCATGGTTTTGTAATTTTAACACATAGCTAAGAAGATAGCAGAAAAACCCTAGAATCCTTGTTTCTGAAAGATGCTTTCAAAACTAGGAGCAACCATGGCTCTTATGGACTGTTTTGGTCATATTTCTCTATCATCAAAAGAGTGTTCGGTAAAAGTCTTGGAAAGAGACAGAGGAAATCCATATCCTAAGACGTCAACACCCTGCTTCTACACTGACAAATTCATGGTTATCTCAGTCCTCAACCAGTCTTCAATGACAGTCCAGCAACTTGGCCCTATTTTCTAGCAGTTTGTCTTACCTTAAGCACATGGCCAAATTATATGTATATTGTCATATCAATTTTAGATACCTCTATCCTTTTATTTTAAGCTTTGGTAGATCAGAATCTAGTTTATTACCAAAATAATTACCACGACTATTTTTCAAGTTTTTTCTTTTTTAATTTTTGCTTCTTTTTGTTCATATCAACAAAACATCCTTATGTTTTGTGATTTTTCTATTGCCATACTACCACCCCCTTCCCTCACCCCAGGTTCTGTGCTCTGTGAGTTGGTGAAGGATTTCTGTGGCTCTATCAATTACACTTTCCCTACTTTTAGTTTCTCCTTGAATTTGGCAAGTAGGAGGTACTGGGAAGATGGAAAAAGAGGCTGGGTATTTATTCCTCTGGTTTTCTCAATGTTTGGCCCAAATTTCAATACCTACAGCTTCTATAGGGGTAACCTCTTCTCCTGTTCTTACTGGGCTGCAGGTCCCTGAAAGACTAGGTGTGGTAGGTTTTCATGCTGTTTCTAGTATATGAGTGCTTCTTCATGCCTTATGGATTCTCAGGACCTTGTTCTCGGGTTCTGGGGCAACCCACCTAGGAGTATGCATTGTTTTCTGATAGGGCAATGAATGGTATGGTGGCATGTTTATGGGGCTTATGTTCTCCACAGGATTCATCTGAATGCCATAGAGACCAGACTTGTCCTCCTGAACCCACTACCTATCTGTTAGCCATTGGGAGGCCTCCCCCACTTCTTGTGTTTACTCTCTCAGGACCTGTTTCAAAGAATATTCATTTCTTTTTTGTTGCCATGCTTTTCCCCTTGGGCATAAAGCTTGATTTTTTAAAAAAAAATCAAGATGGGAATTCTGTGAAATAATTTTATTTATGAAATTATCCCAGAGAGTAAAGATAAAATGATTTTACTAAATAATTTCATTGATTCTTAGGCAGACCAATTTCACATTTAATATGACACTGTGAATGAAATCGTGAGCCCAGACTGTGTGAATCTGACACCAAGTTCTATTACACCTACCAATTCTGCAATTTTATGCAAATTGTTATGCCTCTGTTTTGCCTTGGTATACTCATTTTAAAAAGGGGAATAGCATTCATAACCTTCCTCAGTGGGTTGCTGTGAAAAATCAATGAAAACAGATGAGAAAAGAGGCTTCAGTCTACCCTTGGATCAAGGCAAGGGCTCAAGTTTCACTACACTTTGTACTGTGAACTGGAATTGGTTTATTGGTTAATGGAATAGGAAGCAATCACAGAGAGTTTGTAGGAACCCTACCCTAAGCCAGGTCCAGTTAGTGGCTGAAGTCTAACCAACACATCAGGCAGCTGGTCAGAAGGAGAGCAGCATTTGCTCAACCCTTATTTCAAATGAAGCAGGTTTTGTCAATTTAACCTTTATCAACTCAATCATTTGTGGCATTACTGTTGGTCCCTACCACAGCAGTATTTTCAGACATGGCATGGATGGTGGTGATGGTTGCAAAACAACATGCGTACAAGGAACTGTATACTTGAAAGTGATTAAAATGGTAAATGTTATGAATACTTCATAGTAATAATAATAGATGATGTTGTGGATATGCCCCAGGAGCTTTGCCTATCTAGGAGGAAGTGGTTAGCCTAGAGGGGCTGTGTCGAAGATTGAGTGGGTCAGGGACAAGATAGACAGAGTTGGAGGCTATTTATGAGACAATTTTTTGGGTTATATTCCCCCTCAACATCTCAAACATTGTTGATATAATAAAGTTGATCTCAAATGTTTTGCTGATAACTAATTAGGATATGCTTTCAAGTCCTACAGCAGAAGTGAGGCGTTAACAGAATGATTAAGGTTCTTAGCCATAGAGACAGCAGGGGATATACAAAGAAGACCATAGGATTAAAGAATGTTGCCTGTAATGTACACCTTAGCAGTCAGTCTTCTCCCATTGACTGTCTCATAAAGAGATTTTTTTTTCCTTTTCTTAACCTCAAATTCATCTTGAAGAACTTGGCAAATGTACTAATGGATATTTAAGTACTTCAGAAATACCTACCTGTGTCTAGATAATGTAGGTTTAATAACTGACCTCTCATAGGTAGAAGAAAAACAACTGTTTCAGAAATTGTATTGCAGAGGGGATGGGGCTAACCACACATCCTCCTGTAGAGATGCCACTGTATAGATATGCATTCATCATAACCCCAGAATTAGGAACAAAAACTGCACCAGGCTTTCAGATATGCTGCTTTTAGGGAAAATATAATATGAATCACATATTTGGGATTCTGTGGAAAATATTAAAAATTAGGAATTAGTTCACAATATAATAAAAAATAAAGTTATTTTCTAGGAAAATGTCTTATTGGGTGTGAAAGATGCTCTAAATGACATGGTTCCCCCTTTGTGGTACTACATACATGCTACAGTCACTGTGGGTCGGCTGGATATTTCCCACTTCAGAAAAACTGCATATTGACTCAGTAAAAAAATTACTCTCATACTTGCACTCCACTGTCATTACATAGACATCCAAGATCCATGTGCTCTGTGCTCTGCACCTACTTTCTGACTCAAGTCCTAATGCAGCCTCTACCTAACCTCTCAAGGGCTGTTGTTCTCTGTCTTCTTTTGTGGAGATGACTTGCTTCCAATCTCCTTTCTTTGGTTGTAAACTCAGCCTTTCCCCAGATTGTTTCTTATTTGTCCTTCTCTATTTGTAAATATCTCAGACCCTTTGCTCTGATCAAGATATTTGGTTCTTACTTATCTGCTGGTTCCTTCTTATCTAAGCTGATTCTGTGCTGGCTCTGTGATGTGCCCACAGGTAGATTTAGCACATCCCTGCACTATACTCCACACACTCTAGACTCTCCACGTTGCAAGACCTTTCTCATCTAACACAACTTCGCACCTCATTCTTCTCATTTTTCTGCCATTCAACACCCAAGACTGACAAAAGGCATGCTTTGAAGATGACATATTTAAATTCTGATAATTTTTACATTGAGAGAGAAAAAAGACGACATTGAAAAAAGGAAATCATGAAATTTTTAGAGTAGTATAAACATAGTAGACACTTAAAAATACCTTTGAAGAAATGTGTTATGTTACAATCAAAAGCTTCTATAGAACCACATTTTATAAGAATAGTATGTAATCTAGAAAATCATAATAGTATTAGCTTATTTCTTCCTTACACCAAAGATCCAAAATATGGAGAAATAGTTCAGACTTTCCTCCTAAATTCTGGATTTTTGCAGTTTGATCTCAAAACTCAAATCATATTCTTCCCACTTCTTCTACACGTTCCTTTTACCCATATCCCAAACCTCACAACACAACTTATCAAGTTGCTGAATCCAGTTCTGGGGGTCCACTTTGATTTTTCCACCTCACTCATCCTGCAGATATAATAATCACCAATTCCTATTCATTCTGCCAATGTCTACTACATCTGCACATCTCATGGCAGCCCACTGCATTAGCTTCTTTCTGCCGCTGTAACAAATTACCATAAACTTAGCAGATTAGACTAATTTATCTCATAGTTCTGGAGGTCAAGTGTCTGAAATGAGTCTCACTGGGTGGCAGTCAAGGTGTTTGCAGGTTGTGTCCCTTTCTGGAGGACCTAGGGGTAAATCCACATCTTTGCCTTTTTCAGCTTCCAGTGGTCACTTGTGGTCCTTGGCTCTTAGAATCTGACTGTGAATTCAAAGCCAGCAACATTGCACCTGTCTGCCTGTTTTTCCATCGCATGCGTTTTCTTGTGTCTCTTCTCTTCTGCTTTTAAGGATGCTTGTGATTATATAGGGCTTAACTGGATTATCTCCCAATTTTATTGACAACTTATTAGCAATGGCAGTTTCATCTGCAACCTCTGTTCCCTTTGCAATTCGTGTAACACATCCACAGCTACCAGGATTAGGACATGGACATTCGTGGGGACATGATTCTGCCTACTGCGCACACCACTGTCACTAGACTATCTGTGCCACCATCATTCCTCCCCCAACTACTACAAACTCATCTAGCTTTCTAAACATTTCCCCTTCCAAGCAGTTCTCCACCAATCTTCCTAAAATGTAAATCTGTGTCATACTGTTTCTCCTAACCCTTTTCTATGATTTCCCGTTGACCTAACGACAAAACTGAAATCCTTATCTGAGCTCCCAAGGCTTTCTGAGGTCTACTCCTTGGTACATTTATAACTGCCTAAGTGCCTTCTCCTCATTATTATCATAACTTACTAACTTTCTTTACCTTAAAGCTACCCTTATAGTTCCTCTCATTTCTGCCTCCCTCTTTCCCAGTCCCTCGCCCCATCTCAGCTCTCAATCTAAGTCTTCATTCTGGTCTCAGATTAATTGTCACTTCTTCTGGAAGGCAACCTGTGAATCTCAGCAGACCCTTCTTCTTAAGTTCCACTCTAGCTCCTTATAGAAATATGGTGCTACAAAAAAAGAGATTACTTCAAATTCTACAGACGTAATGCATGACATAATGCCAGTTGTGGACAGTTGAAACAATACAGTGTCATACAGAAGAAAAGCTAAATGTCTACTGCTATATTATTCTCATCACAAAATCCCCAGTCTAGACTTTTTTTCTGTTTATTTTTCCTGCTTGCCCACAACCTAAATATTCATATATGAATATGATCACATTATGGACATTGTGTGGTATTTGGTTTATGTGTCATTTAACCTATTTTGCCTGTTATGTTTAAATGAACAACAACAAAGAAAAAATACCAAGAAAGCAAATATTGGCTAACGTATCATATCAGTATACATGGTATCAGTTCTTGCTTTTTAAAAAATTCTCCGTATCATTTTATGAAATAGAATGTATAAACAATACATCTACAGATTCCTTTATTGATTAACATTTAAGTTTTTTTAACTCTTACAAATAACACTCCAGCAAGATTCCCAGGGCACATATCATTCTGTACAATATAAGTAGTAGCCTGGACTGTTAGATATGGAAATACTAGTTAATCAAGGCATCTTAAGAAAATGCCATGAACTATGTGGCTTAAACAGGACAATTTTTTTTTCTGGAGGCTAGAAGTCTGGGATTGAGGTGTAAGCTGGGTTGGTGTTTTCTAAGGCCTCTCTCCTTGTTTTATAGATGTCATGTTCTTCCTGTGTCTTCATAGTGACTACCCTTGGTATGGGATGGAGTTCCAGTTCCTGTTCTTGGAAGACATCAGTCATACTGGATTGGGGCCCACATTAATGGCCTCATTTTAATGAAATAGCCTTTGTAGTCTCCATGCCCCTAATATAACCTCTCATTATGAGTTCTTGGTGGTTAGAATTTTAACACAGGAATATTAAATACAGAAACACACATACAGGCAAGCTGATTTTCAGAAAACCTAGATCATTTATCTTTCATAGCAACATTGTTGAAAAGCAAACTTGGTCTTCTCTGGCAATTCATTAGTCCCTTAAATAGATGTCCACTTTATCTGTGTCTGGCAAAGGGCAGGTGATCAATAAATATGTGTGGAATAAATATTTATTGGGACAAAATATTTCTTTGATAAAGCCAATCTGTGGCTTAACCAGATTGACATTATAAACAAATTATTATTGATTCACAAGTCATACTTATCTATATTTTAATGGGGTAGAGTGTGTATACAGTGTGGCATGTAAAAGTTAAGCTAATTAGTGTTATCTATTGCTTTATTTACCTATAATTTTTATAGTGACGCATTTGAAATTCACTCAGTTATTTCAAAATTTAGAGTACACCATTATTGACTACAGTCACCCTATTATCCAACAGATGTCTAACCCTATTCCTGTGGTCTCTCTGAAACTTTATACCTTTGCAGCTTTAACATGGTGAGATAAGCAGCATGGAACAGTCATGGGTCTGAATTCATGCAACAAGCTCTGATTCTCAGAAGTAGATGAATATAGGCAGATTGACAGACAGGCAACCTGAGCCTTAAACCTTTTAATTTTATTTATGTATTTATTTTATGGTCTGGGGATTGAAGCCACTGGTGCTCTGCTACTGAGCTACACCCCTAACCCTTTTTATCTATGTTTTTCAGTTTGGAGGCAGGGTCTTGCTACACTGCCCAGGCTGGCCTTCAACTTGCAATCCTGCTGCCTCAGCTTTCGGAGTGGTTGGGATTATAAGCATGTGCCAACATGCTGGCCCCTCACCTGTCTTCATTACTCCTTCAAAAGTGTTTATTAAGTACTTACTATGTGCAAAGCTCTGTAGGCAAAGCAGTGATGGGTGAGTCCTTATGGAGTAAAGGGGACAGAGACAAGCACAGTGAATCCTGGAGTCAGGTTTCAGGGTTCAAGTCCTAGCTGTGCCACTCACAGGGGCAAATGACTTAATGTCTTCATGTCATGGTGTCTCATCCATAAAGAGAAGCTAATAACTAGCATCTGTGTTAAAGATTAAAAAACTAGTACTTATAAAGTATATAAAACACTGCTTGGCAGAGAATAAGAATTCAATAATATCAGATATTGATATTAGAAAAGAAAAATAAAATATTACAGAAATAACTCTCCTTATACTATCTTTGCAACCTCCTGTGAATCTACAATTCAAAGAAAAAATGTATGGGTATGTGCAGTTGTACTTTTCCCTCACAGTGTATCTGCCACATTTACTTATATGACTTCAAAAGAAGGAATCTGGCATGTATGATATGTGCATATAGGTCTGTGACACTCATCACATGTATAGATTAGTGTAACCACCAGCACAATCAAGAAGCAGAACTGCTCCATCACTGTGACGATTTCCCCCATGCTCTTTACAGTAGATCTGCTCCATTCACTCCACCATCCCCAAACCTCATAACCAGTAAACTCTTTTCTCTCTCTACTAACTTTTGAGATTATAATATGTATACAGTGTATGGGCCTTTCAGATTATTTCCTTCCAATTAGCAAAATATCCTTAAGATTCACCCTGTGGTTACATGTATCAATAGTTTATTCTTTTTTATTGCTAAGTAATATTTTGTGGCACAACTGTTTTTAACCATTTGCCTACTTTTGTTGTTTCTAGTTCTGGGCAATTACAAATTACACTGACATGAATAATGCTTTAGAGATTTTTCTGTGGTGGTAGGTATTACTAATTTTTAAATACTGATTATGTATTGAAATTATACAATTATGAATAAAATAAAATATGTAATTAAAATTAATTGCAAGCCTGGGTACATGTGGCACACCCCTGTAATCCCACTCGCTACAGAGGCTGAGGCAGGAGGATCACAATTTCAAAGCCAACCTCAACAATTTAGGGAAGTCCTTAGCACCTTAGGGACACCCTATCTTAAAAAATAAAAAAGGGGCCTGGGATGTAGCTCCTTGGTGAGAAGCCCCTGGATTCAATTGCTGGTAAGAAAGAAGTGGGGGAATAAAATTAATTTCATCTCTTTCCCATTTTATTTATTTACGTTTTATGAGTATGTTTTATTCTTTACTTGTTCCCTTTAGTTATACATGACAGTATACTTTGCCATATTTATACAAACGCGGAGTCCATCTTATTCCCATTAGCATCCCGGTCTTGGTTGTACATGATGTGGATATTCACTGCAATAAATTTATATATGTACTTAGGGAAGTTACAACCACTAGAGTATTTAGAGTTCAATGTGTACTTTACCCTTATATGGGATAACACTGTGATAGACTCAATTTGATGAGAATAACACTGTGCTTACTTGTGGCATAGATATCATGGAAAGATGATATATACTCAGCTACTATGAACAAGAAGGTGCAGATGTGACAAAGTGTGAGACAGAGAATTCTAGAAAAGGAAAAAAAAAGATTAAGGATCAAGGACTTGCCTTGTTTAAGTAACTTAAGCATCTTCATCTTGTGTGACTGAAGCGGTGTCTGAATTATGGTCCTTGAGCTGTCCAGCAACAGAGGCGATACCTCTTCTGGAAGCGCTGTGTGTGAAGACTGCCCAGTTACTATGATGACACCCTGTTCCCAAGGAGGTTCTATGACAGCCATGGAATGATCAGGACCTGACCTAGAATTCAAATGCCAACTTCCCAGTGGTAGGGATTTGTGGGCATAGGCTGATAATAATAACTGGGCTGTTAGTATCTGACCTTGGTTCTGTTTCCTTTGAAGAAACACTCTCACAATAAACCCTTTTGATTATTAAATATATAATAATCATGCTGAGCTTTTGGGGGGTCACTATCTCCCTAAAAGCCCCAGCTTTTTCTCTATTTGTGCGTCTGTTTGTCTTTTCTTCATGCCCCTATCTCCCCTTATCCAGTACCTGAATTGATTGAAGTACAGATTGCAGCATAATAGTGCTTCAGTGGAGAATGTAGTGGTCTACAATCTTCAGACCACTGTCTAGATAGCTAGATTCTCCAGTTTTATATTGTATTCAGCTTCACAGAAACTTTGTCCAAACATTTCCATCTATCCTCTCAATGTCATGATGAGGAAAACTTATTATTGAAAATATAATCTTTAAGTGGAGTAGACTTTCACAAATAGATATTGACCTATATTTTCATCTTGGTAATAACACTGCTCTTTGTTTGCTTAAACTCACTGGAAATTTTGAATAGATTAGTGCATATGTTTTCCTATATTACATGACTAGTCACCCTAAAACTTAGTGATTTCAAATGATAGCTATTTATTTGGAGTGATACTATAGACTGACAATTTGTGTTGGGCTCAGATAGGTGTTCCTTCTGGTCTTGCCTGTGCTCCCTCCTGTGTTCTGCAGTCAGCTGTGGGTTGGCTAGAGACTGACTAGTCTAGGATGGTCACATGGATTCTCATCTCTCAGCAGGGTAGCATGGTACTATTGTCATGGTTGTGTTAGGGTTCTGAGAAAGAAAAGAAGAATTGTCTTTTAAAACCTAGGCTTGGAAAAGCCACCCAGGATTGGTTCTGCTAGATTCTATAACCAAAGCTAGTCCTAAGTTCATTTAAGAGTTAAAAGTTTGAAAAATAAGTCAATCTCTTCAAGGAAGGATCTGTGAAGTAACATGGCACATAGTGGGGCTAACTGTTTCAGTGGGTTTCAGAGGTCTCAATCCATGGTTGGCTTTCTCTATTGTTCTTGGCTCAAGTTGAGGCAGAACATAATGGCAGAAGAACATGGTGGAGGTAAGCAGCTCAGCTTCTGATAGCCAGTACATGGAGAGGTGGAGGAAGGGGGCATAGACTAGATATAGTCCCCAAATACACATCTCCAGTGTCCTACTTTCTCCTGTTACACCAACCTGCCTAGAGTTATTAACCAGTAAGTCCACTTAAATTATTAACTCAAAAAATGGATTAATCCAATGACAAGGTAACAATGCTAATGAGTACCTAAAAATATCTACCTTTGAACTTCCCATATTGGGGATCATGCTTTCGAAACATTAGTTTTTTTGGAAACATTCCTGATACAATAACCCTATGGTAGGGATTCCCAAGACCATTTCTAATTTTGTTCGTATGCTGAGAGGACTCAGACTTAACATGCAGTCATGTGTGGCTGTGATTTATCACAGTGAAAGGAAAAAAATCAGCAGGGAAGAGGTGTACAGGGTCAAGTCCAAAGGGAACCAAGTACAATGTTTCAGGAGTCCTCTTCCAGTGGACTATAGGATGTGACTTATCTCTTTTACAGTGGACTGTGACTATGCATGTGAAATGCTGTCTACTAGGAATGCAACAGAGATTCAATGCCTGAGGATTTGACTCGCTTCTAGTCACATAGATATCTTCTGCTTAATCTCCACCAAAGTTTCACCCTCCAGATGGAAACCAGGTTTCTTCAAAAACCATACTGTTTGCATAAAGAGTTCAAGCACAGTGATCCATTCTTAGCAGTGGGAACCTCCCAAATCCAAGTTTCCAAATTCCAACCAAGGGTGCTACTAGTAAGTCATTTCTGTATAGGTGGTATCGTCTAATTTTACAGAAAAGGAAATGGATGCTCAGAGTTCACATGAGAGGCTGGCAGAACTGGAGCCTCAAAATCTCAAAGCACATGCTTTTAATTATGGGGCAATATATCACTGCACTCTGCTTACCTTCTCTGCCAGAGACATGGTCCTGCCCTTCCTAGGGAATCTTGTGGGAATAAACAATGGACTGCCTGTTATGTTTAATGGGTGCTAATAAAGCTAACTATGAGATTCTGTCTCTCGTGAAAGACCCATTTTAAGACATTACAAATTGTGTTACTGAGCTTGTGTGGCTAGTGAACCACTTATACTGCAGGGAGGCTGGACAACCCCTCACAGAGTATAAAAAAGATCCTGTGATTTAGCATCCACGAAGCCAAGTGCATGGCATATGTATCCTGCTTCTGAGATCCTGAAGACTGATGTGCAGCACAATTAGGTAGACATATTTCACTATACAAAACTCATCATAGGTTTAAAATTAGGCCTTTCAAGAATTAATGTCAAGATTTTCCTCAGCATTTTTTTTTCATTATTATACACACATGTGAATATTTGCTTGCTAATCTGACTATATACATTAACCAAATATATTTCTGGAAACACCAGTTATTTAAAAGGTAAATTTGAGAGGCATGTGGTAGGGAACTGAATCATCAGCCAAGACTTGAGATTGCTAAGCAATGGATTCCCTTGTGAGACTTCTCAAGGTCTTTGTTATTCCAATGTGTAGGTGAGGAAGAAGATAGTAGACAAACCCCAGAATCCTTGTTTCTGAAAGATGCTTTCAAAACTTGAGAAACCATGGTTTTGATGGATTGTTTTGGTCACATTTCTCTCTCTAAAAAAAAGGGTGTTGTAAAAGTCTTGGAAAGAGACAGGAGGAAATCCATATCCTAAGACATCAACACCCTGTTTTTATACTGACAACTTCATGGCTCTCTCAGTTCTCAACCTATCTTCAAGGACAGCTCAGCTCTTGGCCCTATTTTAGCAGTTTGTCTTACCTTAAGCACATGGCCAAATTATATGTATATTGTCATATCAATTTTAGATACCTCTATCCTTTTCTTCTAAGCTATACTAGATAAGAATCTAGTTTATTAACAAGTATCACCCCTATTTTTCCAGAATAAATATTTTTTTGCTTGTTTTTGCTCATCTCAACAAACCATCCTCAGCTTCTGTTCTCTGTGCCCTGATGAATGACTTCTGTGGCTCTGTCATTACAGCTTCCCCACTATTGTTTTCTACTCAAGTTTTCAAACTTGAGTTTGGCAGGTAGGAGGCACTGGGAAGGAGGAGAAAGAGGCTGGGTATTTATTCCTCTGGTTTTCTCAAAGCCTTGCCCAAATCTCAATCCCTACAGTTTCTGTTGGGGTGACACCTATTCTCCTGTTCTCACTTGGCTCCAGGACCCATCAGAGCTATGTGTGAGGAAGTTTTCCAGCTGTTTCTAGAATATGAGTGCTTCTGCATGCCTTACAGTATTTCAGTAACTTGTTCTCAGTTTATGGGCAATTCACTTTGGAGTATGTATTCTGTTTTCTGCTAGGGCAGTGAATGGTATGGTGGCATGTTTATGGGGCTTATGTTCTCCACAGGATTCATCTGAATGCCATAGAGACCAGACTTGTCCTCCTGAACCCACTACCTATCTGTTAGCCATTGGGAGGCCTCCCCCACTTCTTGTGTTTACTCTGTCTGGACCCTGTTTTAAAGTATATTCATTTCTTTTTGTTGCCATTCTTTTTCCCTTGGGCATAAAGCTTTATTTTTTTCAAAAAAGCAAGAAGGGAATTCTGTGAATCAATTTTATTTGTGAAATTATCGTGAAGAGTAAGGATAAAATGATTTTATTAAATAATTTCATTGGTTCTTAGGCAGACCAATTTCACATTTAATATGACACCATGGATGAAATCGTGACCTCAGACTTTTTGAATTTGACACCAAGCTCTATTACACCTACCAATTCTGTAATTTTATGCAAATTGTTATGCCTCTGTTGTACCTTGGTATACTCATTTTAAAAATGGGAACAGCATTCATAACCTTCCTCAGTGGGTTGTTGTGAGAAGTCAATGAAAACAGATGAGAAAAGAGGCTTCAGATTACCCTTGGATCAAGGCAAGGGCTCAACTTTCACTACACTTTGTACTGTGAACTGGAATTGGTTTACTGGTTAATGGAATAGGAAGCACTCAGAAAGAATTTGTAGGAACCCTACCCTAAGCCAGGTCCAGTTAGTGGCTGAAGTCTAATCAACACATCAGGCAGCTGGTCAGAAGGAGAGCAGCATTTGCTCAACCCTATTTCAAATGAAGCAGGCTTTGGCAATTTAACCTTCATCAACTCAATTATTTGTGGCACTACTGTTGGTCCCTCCCACAGCAGTATTTTCAGACAAATGGCATGGATGGTAGTGATAGTTGCACAAAGACATGCATACAAGGAACTATATACTTGAAAGTGATTAAAATGGTAAATGTTATGAATACTTCATAGTAATAATAATAGATGATGTTGTGGATATGCCCCAGGAGCTTTGCCTGTATAGGAGGAAATGGTGAGACCAGAGGGGCTGTGTCAAAGATTGAGTGGGTCAGGGACAAGATGGGCAGAGCTGGAGTATATTTATGAGACATTTTTCTTGTTACTATTCTCCCCCAACATCTCAAAGTGTTGATGTAATAAAGTTGATCTCAAACGTTTTGCTGATAACTAATTAGGATATGCTTTCAAGTCCTACAGCAGAAGTGAGGCGTTAACAGAATGATTAAGGTTCTTAGCCATAGAGACAGCAGGGGATATACAAAGAAGACCATAGGATTAAAGAATGTTTCCTGTAACCTACACCTTAGGAGTCAGTCTTCTCCCATTGACTGTCTCATAAAGAGATTTTTTTTCTTTTCTTAGCCTCAAATTCATCTCGAAGAACCACACATCTTCCTGTAGAGATGTCACTGTATAGATATGCATTTATCATAACCTCAGAATCAGGAACAAAAACTGCACAGACTTTCAGCTATGCTGCTTTTAGGGAAAATGTAACATGAATTACATACATATTTGTGATTTAGTGGAAAATACAAGGATATAAAAATTTGGAACAGGTTCATAATATAATAAAAAATAAAGTTGTTTTCTAGAAAAAAAATTATTAGGTATGAATGATGCTGTAAATGACATGGTTTCCCCTTTGTAGGACTATATTCATGGGACAATCACTGTGGGTCTGCTGAGTACTTCCCACTTCAGAAAAACTGCATATTGACTCAGCAAAAAAAAAAAAAAAAAAAAAAAAAAATTACTCTCGTACTTGCACTTCATTACCATTACACAGACAGCCATGATCCATCTGTTGTGTTCTCTACACCTACTTTCTGACCCAAGTCCTAACCCAGCCTATACCTATCCTCCCAACTGCTGGTGTTACTTTTCTTCTTTTCTGTAGCTGACTTGATCCAATCTCCATCCTTTGGCTGTGAACTTAGCTTTTCTCCAACCTTGTTTCTTTTTTACCCTCCCCTGCATTATGAATTTTAGACCCTTTGCTCTGAACAAGAGATTTGGTTCTTTCTTATCTGCTAGTTTCTTCTCATCTAAGCTCTTTAATTCTGTGCTGATTCTGTGATGTGCCCACAGGTGGATTTAGCACATCCCTGCACCACATTCCTCACTCTCTAGACTCTCCACATTGCAAGACCTTTCTCATCTAACACAAGTTCTCACACTGACTACACCTCATTCTTCTCATTTTTCTGTGATTCAACTCCTAGCCTGAAAAAAGACATGCTTTGAAGATGCCATATTTAAATTCTGAAGTTTTACACTTTCCAGAATGGGAACATTGAAAGAGAAAAAAGAAAATAGTGAAAAAAGTAAATCATGTATTCTAGAGTAGTATCAATATAGTAGACAGCTATGAAATACCTTCAGAGAAATGTGTTAAATGCTACAATCAAAAGGTGTCCTACAAGAATAGCATATAACCTAAAACCTCATAATAGTATTAGCTTATTTCTTCCTTACACTTCCTTCTCTGAAATAAGGAGAAACAGTCCAGACTTTCCTATTTATCTCTAGATTTTTGCAGTTTCATCTCAAAATTCAAATTATGGTCTTCCCAATTGTTCTACATATTCCTTTTATGCATATCTCAAACCACATACTGCAATCTGTCAAGTTGCTGAATCCATTTTGGGCGTCAACTTTGATTTTTCCATCCCACTCATCCTGCAAATACTAAATAATGAATTCCTATTCATTCTGCCCAATGTCTACTATATCTGCACATCTCATGGCAGCCCCACTGCATTAGCTTCTTTCTGCTGCTGTAACAAATTACCATAAATTTAGCAGATTACACTAACTTATAGTTATGGAGGTCAAGTATCTTTTTCCATCGCATGCGTTTTCCTATGTCTCTTCTCTTCTAATTTTAAGGATGCTTGTGATTGTATAGGGCTTAACTGGATTACCTCCCAATTTTATTGACAACTTATTAGCAATGGCAGTTTTATCTGCAGCCTCAGTTCCTCTTTGCAATTCATGTGACACATCCACAGCAACCAGGATTAGGACATGGACATACATGGGGACATGATTTTGCCTACTGCACACACCACTGTCACTATACTATCTGTGCCACCATCATTTCTCCCCCAACTACTACAAACTCATCTGAGTTACTAAACTTGTCCCCTTCCAAAGGGTTCTCCACCAATCTTCCTAAAATGTAAACCTGTGTCACACTGTTTCTCCTAACCCTATTCTATGATTTCCCATTGACCTAACGAAAAAACTGAAATCCTTATCTGAGCTCCCAAGGCTTTCTGAGGTCCACTGGTTGGTACATTTCTAAATGTATTGCCTAAATCCCTTCTTCCCATTATTATAATAACTAACTAACCTTCTTTACCTTAAAGCCACCTCCATGATTCCTCTCACTTCTGCCTCCCTCTGGCCCGGTCCCCCCACCCCATCTCAGCTCTCACCCTATGTTTCCATTCTGGTCTCAGATTAAGTGTCACTTCTTCTGGAAGGCAACCTGTGAATCTCAGCAGACCCTTCTTCTTAGGTTCCACTAGAGCTCTTCATATAACTATGGTGCTACAGAAAAAGAGATTATTTCAAATTCTACAGAAGTAATGCATGACATAATGCCAGTTGTGGACAGTTAAACAATACAAAGGCATACAGAAAAAGAGCTAAACATCCATTGCTATGTGATTCCCATCACAAAATCCTAAGCCTGGACTTTTTTTCTGTTTATTTTTTCTTCCTGCACACAACCTGAGTTTTCATACATGAGTTTTCATATATTGACCACGTTATGGACACTTTGGGGGGTTTCCTTTAGGTGTCATCTAACCTATTTTGCCTGTTATGTTAAAATGAACAACAACAACAAAAAATCAAGAAGCAAATATTGGCTATATATAATATCAGCACACTATTATCAATACTTGCTTTTTAAAAAATCTCTGTAGAGTTAATAACTAGAATCAACAAATGGGACTTACTCAAACTAAAAAGTTTTTTCTCAGCAAAAGAAACAATAAGAGAGGTAAATAGGGAGCCTACATCCTGGGAACAAATCTTTACTCCTCACACTTCAGATAGAGCCCTAATATCCAGAGTATACAAAGAACTCAAAAAATTAAACAATAAGAAAACGAATAACCCAATCAACAAATGGGCCAAGGATCTGAACAGACACTTCTCAGAGGAGGACATACAATTAATCAATAAGTACATGAAAAAATGCTCACCATCTCCAGCAGTCAGAGAAATGCAAATCAAAACCACCCTAAGATACCATCTCACTCCAGTAAGATTGGCAGCCATTATGAAGTCAAACAACAACAAGTGCTGGCGAGGATGTGGGGAAAAGGGTACACTTGTACATTGCTGGTGGGACTGCAAATTGGTGCAGCCAATTTGGAAAGCAGTATGGAGATTTCTTGGAAAGCTGGGAATGGAACCACCATTTGACCCAGCTATTCCCCTTCTTGGTCTATTCCCTAAAGACCTAAAAAGAGCATGCTACAGGGACACTGCTACATCGATGTTCATAGCAGCACAATTCACAATAGCAAGACTGTGGAACCAACCTAGATGCCCTTCAATAGACGAATGGATAAAAAAAAATGTGGCAGTTATACACAATGGAGTATTACTCTGCATTAAAAAATGACAAAATCATAGAATTTGCAGGGAAATGGATGGCATTAGAACAGATTATGCTAAGTGAAGCTAGCCAATCCCTAAAAAACAAATGCCAAATGTCTTCTTTGATATAAGGAGTGTAACTAAGAACAGAGTTGGGAGGAAGAGCATGATAATAAGATTAACACTAAACAGGGGTGAGAGGTGGGAGGGAAAAGGAAAGAGAAGGGAAATTGCATGGAAATGGAAGGAGACCCTCATGGTTATACAAAATTACATACAAGAGGAAGTGAGGGGAAAGGGGGGAAAAAAACAAGGGGGAGAAATGAATTACAGTAGATAGGGTAGAGAGAGAAGATGGGAGGGGAGGGGATGGGGGATAGTAGAGGATAGGAAAGGCAGCAGAATACAACAGACACTAGTATAGCAATATGTAAAACAGTGGATGTGTAACCGATGTGATGCTGCAATCTGTATCTGGGGTAAAAATGGGAGTTCATAACCCACTTGAATCAAAGTGTGAAATATGATATATCAAGAACTATGTAATGTTTTGAACAACCAACAATAAAAATTAAAGAAAAAAATAAAAAATAAAAAATCTCTGTAGCATTTCATAAATCAAATATATTATAATTTACCTACTGATTCCTTTATTCATTGACATTAAAAAACATTTTTTGAACTCTTATGAACAACACTCCAATGAGTCTCCTAGGCCACATAAAGTTCTGTAAAAATACAAGCAGTAGTCTGGACTGTCAGATATGGAAATTGTAGGTAATAGGGACATCTTAAGAAAGTATATCATATATATATGATAAAAGGAGATATATATATTGGCAAACTGATTTTCAGAAAACCTTGATCATTTATCTTTCCTATTCACATTGTTGGAAAGCAAACTTGGTCTTCCCTGACAATTCATGAGTCCCTTAAATAGATACCTACCTTATCTGTGTTTGGCAAAGGGCAGGTGATCAATAAATATGTGTGGGTAACATATTTATTGGGACAAAATATTTTCTTGATAAAGCCAATTTGTGGTTTAACCAGATTGATTTTATAAACAAATTGTTTTTGATTCACAAGTCATACTTATCTATATATTAATGGGGTATAAGGTGTATACAGTGTGGCACATAAAACTCAGGCTAATTAGTATATCTACTGCTTTGTTTAACTATCATTTTTATAGCGAGGCATTTGTAACTCACTCAGTCATTTCAACATTTATAGTACACTATTTTGACTACAAATACTTATCCAACAGATTTCCAACCCTATTCCTCTGGGCTCTCTGAAACTTTATACCTTTTGCAGCTTTAACATAGTGAGATAAGCAGCATGGAACAGTCATGGTCTGAATTCGTGCAACAAGCTCTGTTTCTCAGAAGCAGATAAACATATGGTTCATCTGGGGCAGACTGAGAGACAGGCAACCTGAGCCTTAAACCTTTTAATTTTATTCATGTATTTATTTTATGGTCTGGGGATTGAAGCCACTGGTGCTCTACTACAGAGCTATACCCCTAACCCTTTATATCTATGTTTTTCAATTATGAGGCAGGGTCTTGCTACGTTGCCCAGGCTGGCCTTCAATTTGCAGTCCTGCTGCCTCAGCTTTTGGAGTGGCTGGGATTACAAGCATGTGCCAACATGCTGGCCCCTCACCTCTTTTCATTACTCCTTCAAAAGTGTTTGTTAAGTACTTACTATATACAAAGCTCTGTAAGCAAAGCAGTGATGGGTGAGTCCTTATGGAGTAAAGGGGACAGAGACAAGCACAGTGAATCCTGGAGTCAGGTTTCAGTGTTCAAGTCCTAGCTGTGCCACTCACAGGGGCAAATGACTTAATGTCTTCATGTCATGGTGTCTCATCCATAAAAGAAAGAGAGTAACTAGCATCTATGTCAAAAGCTCATTGTAATATTCAATGTTTATACATAAAACACTGCCTGGCACTGAATAAGCATTCAGTAATTTCAGATACTGTTATTAGAAAAGAATAAACAAGATATTACAGAGATAACTCTCCTTATACTAACTTAGCAACCTCCTGTGAATCTACAATTCAAAGAAAAAATATATGGGTATGTGCAGTTGTATTTTTCCCTCACAGTGTATCTGCCACATTTACTTACATGACTTCAAAAGAAGGAATCTGGCATGTATGATGTGTGCATATAGGTCTGTGACACTCATCACATGTATAGATTAGTGTAACCACCAGCACAATCAAGAAGCAGAACTGCTCCATCACTGTGACGATTTCCCCCATGCTCTTTACAGTCAGATCTGCTCCATTCACTCCACCATCTCCAAACCTCATAACCAGTAAACTCTTTTCTCTCTCTACTAAATTTTGATTTTGAGATTGTTATATGTGTATAGTGTATGCACATTTCAGATTGGTTTTTTCCTTCAAATTAGCATAATCTCCTTAAGATCAAGCCCGTGGTTGCATGTATTGATAGTTTATTCCTTTTTATTGTTAAGTAATATAGCATTGGAATTGGTTTTTTTTAGCCATTCACTTATTAAGGATTACTTGGATTGTTTCTAGTTCTTGACAATTACAAATAATGCTAACATGAATAATGCTGTAGAAGTTTTATAATTTTTAATAGGTTTTACTAATTTTTAAATACTGATTATATATTGAAATTGTACAGTTATGGATAAAGTAAAATATGTAACTAAAATTAACTGCAAGGCTGGGTGCATGTGGCACACTCCTGTAATCCCATTGGCTAGGGAGGGTGAGGCAGGAGGATCACAATTTCAAAGCCAGCCTCAATAATTTAGGGAAATCCTTAGAACCTTAGGGACACCCTATCTTAAAATAAAAAATAAAAAAGGGGCCTGGGATGTAGCTCTTGCTGGTATGAAATTCAATCGCTGGTATGAAAGAGAAGAAAAATTAATTTCATCTCTTTCCCATTTTATTTATGTTTTATGAGTAAGTTCTATTCTTTATTTGTTCTCTTTAATTATACATGACAGTAGAGTAAATTTTGCTATATTTACACAAACATGGAGTCCATCTTAGTCCCATTAGCATCCAGTCTTGGTTGTACATGATGTGGATATTCACTGCAATGTATTTATATATGTAATTAGGGAAGTTACAACCACTAGAGTATTCAGAGTTCAATGTGTACTTTACACTTATATGGGATAACACTGATAGACTCAGTTTAAGGACAATAACTGTGTGCTTACTTGTGGTATAGATACCATGGAAAGATAATATATACTCAGCTACTATGAACAAGAAGGTGCAGGTGTGACAAAGTATGAGACAGAGAATTCTAGAAAAGGAAAAAAAAAGGGTTAAGGATCAAGGACTTGCCTTGTGTAAGAAACTTAAGCATCTTGATCTTGTGTGGCTGAAGTGGTGTCTCAATTATGGTCCTTGATCTGTCCAGCAACAGAGGCAGCGCCTCTTCTGGGAGTGCTCTGTGTGAAGGTGCCAGTTAAGACTGCCCAGTTGCTATGATGACACCCTGTTTCCAAGGAGGTTCTATAACAGCCATGGAATGATCAGCCTTTGACCTAGAATTCAAATGCCAACTGCCCAGTGGTAGGGATTTTTGGGCACAGGGTGATAATAATAACTGGGCTGCTAGTATCTGACCTTCATTCTGTTTGCTTTAAAGGAACATTCTCACAATAAATCCTTTTCATGATTAAACCTATATAATAAACATGCTGATCTTGTTCTGGGTCACTATGTCCTTACCATGGATTAGTGATCCACTACCCCCCATCTTGTTTTCTATTTATATGTCTGTTTGCCTTTTCTTCATCCCCTCATCAAACTTCATCTGGTATGTGAATTAAGGGCTTTATAGGTCACCACACAATTTTGATTGGATGGAGAATGGAGTGCTCTGCAGTCTTTAAACACTGTCTAGATAGCTAGATTCTCCAGTTTTATATTCATCTCCACTGAAACCATTTTCCAAATAATTCCATCTACCCTCTCAAAGTAATGATTAGGAAAACTTAATATAGAAAATATATTCACAGTAAGTCTTTAAGTGTAGTAGACTTTCCCAGATATTGGCTGATATTTTCATCTTGACAATAATACTGCTCTGTGTTTGCTTAAAATTAACTGGAAATTTTGAGTATATTAGTGTATAAATTAGCCTACATTACATGACTAATCACCCTAACACTCAGTTACTTCATATGATGATCATTTATTTGGTCAGGATACTATGGGCTGACAATTGTGCTGGGCTCAGGTGGGTGATTCTTCTGGTTTTGCCTGTGCTCCCTCCTGTGTTCTGCAATCAGCTGTGGGTGTCTAGAGACTGTCTACTCTAGGATGGCCACATGAATTCTCATCTCTCAGCAGAGTAGCATGGTATTATTATCATAGAGGTTTTGGTGTTCTGAGAGAGAGCAGAAGAATTGCTTTTTAAAACCTAGGCTTGGGAAAGCCACCCAGAATTGATTCTGCTGGATTTTATAACCAAAGCATGTCTTAAGTTCATTCCATAGTCAAAATATTGAAAAATAAATCAATCTCTTTAAAGAAGAATATGCAAAGTCATATGGCACATAGTGTAGCCAACTGTTTCAGAGGGGTTCAGAGGTCTCAATCCATGGTTGGCTGTCTCTATTGCTCTTGGCTCGAGTTGAGGCAGAACATAATGATAGAAGAACATGGTAGAGGAAAGCTGTTCAGCTCCTGGTAGCCAGAAAACACAGTGAGGGAGGAAGAGGACAGAGGCTAGATGTAGATTCCAAAGACATGCCTCCATTGTCTTACTTTCTCCTCTCACAATAACCTGCCTACAGTTATTAGCCAGTAGGTACATTTAAATCATTAACCCATCAAATGGATCAATCCACTGACAAGGTAACAATGCCAATGAAAGCCTAAAAATCTCTACCTCTGGACCTTACTGCATTAGTGATCATGCTTTCAAAACATAAGTCTTTTGGGGAACATTCTAGATCTAAACCATAATACTCAGTATCAAGTAAAAAGTTTTCCAAAATCCCATATTGAATATAAAATATTTTACATATTTTTGCAAACAAAACTATGGGATACATTAGATATGTTACCACCTAAATTCCTAAACATCCTATGTGATTGAAAATAGGATTGTATGTGTGCGCATGCATGAGCAGCTAGCATTTAAAATTAGATCTTATATGATTCATAACTGAAAACATTCTCACACTTGCCAGCATTAGAGATTGTTTAGTTTCCTTTATCTGTAAGAAGATAAAAATTGATGCATAGGAATTTCACATGAGCAAAAGAAACTTATGTAGCCCTAATTTTGCTTTTTTTTTTTCTTTTAAGATTGCTCAAATGGGCATACACATACTTGCCCAATTTTGCTGTTTTTCATCTGAGGGTCATACACTTGCATCACCTCCTGGTGAGAATGTAGGTATCACATGGGTAAAGGTAATCTTACTTATTTTCAAAAATAAATTATCATTGTTACAAATTGTTTGAAAACAAAGTGGAATATTTGCATGATGTTACGGAAAGAATAAGTTGGCAAGCTGCATACTTCTAATGTCTCTGTGTATTTTTTTTTAAAAATAGAGTATTGGGTATAAGGAATTTATTGCTGTTGAAGAATACTGCTTACAATAAGAAGGAATTCTGAAGCTATGTGTAAAGAATGGAACCTTCTTAGTATAAAGTTGTAGTACAATTCTATGCAAAGAATCAGTTATTTTGTTTGCTTTCTGTTTTAAACCATTAGAATTTACAATTGGATATTGCTTTATCTATAAACAATTCAACATTTGGAACCAACAATAACCACAGTCTGGATGATGTGTCAGCTTTAAAATCCAAATTTCCATGCATAGAAATCCCTACTGTAGAATATAATTCTCACCTTCTGGTTTTCCTCTTCATATATAGTTTTCTATTACAATGTGTTATGCCAAAATGGAAGGGTAAGAATGGGGTTGGTTTGTGCAGCTCAACTTGGATAAGCTGGGAATCCCCAAATTGCAGGAAAACAACAAAATTTACCTTGCACTGTAACTTGCTTCCAAGCCTGAAGCTACTCATTTCTGCTGTAAGACCTTTCTGGATTTTCATCTCAAGTCTGACACTTGAAGCTGTCAACCCCAGAAGACCTGAGTATAATGCTGGCAACAGGAGCATTAAAGTCTCTCAGATTTATACAATGAAATAGAGGCACTGCAAGCAAATTATGCAGCAAGTTGGTTGGGTGCAAATGAGATGTGATTCGCATTGCAATAATGCAATAAATTTAGATTCCTTTGTTTCTCCATTCTTTCTTCCCTCCATCCTCCCACCATGTTTTCTTCAAAATTTTTTTTTTAATGAACATCTCAATGTCAAGCAGGGTACCGAAGACTCAATGGGCAAGGGAACAAAGATACTTGTTACCCTCATTGGAGCACTTATTCCAATCAGGAAAGACAAATAATAAACAAATAAAGGACAAATTACTTAGTGTGTTAGAATGTGACAGGTCTGAAAAGAAAGGAAATAATAAGAAAGGGAATAGTAAATGCTGGGGCGGGGGATTAGACTAGAATTTTTAACTCATGAGGCTAGAAAAGGTATCCCTAAGCAGGTGATAAATGGGCAAATATGTGAATGCAATAAGGATGCAAATCATGAGAATATCTGAGCAAAGAGTTCCCTAAGAGATAAGAACAAAGAAAAGGTCTGGAGATGTACATATGCCTGGTGGTTCAAGAAATGATAAGAAGCTAGTGCAGTTGGAGAAGAGTGAACCCAGGGACAAAGGGGCATGTTGACAGAATGGGAAGTCAGATCACCAAAGGCACAGGTTCTTCAGGTGTGGCCCCCAGACCAATATCATCACCATCATTGGGGAACTGGATAAAAATCCACATTCCCTCTAGCCCCCACTGACCTACTGAATGAACAACTCCAGGGCACAGTACCCAGCAATCTGTGTTGGATGAAGCCCTTCTGATGATTCTTTTGCACACTAAGGTTGAGAAGATAAGGCCAGGCCAGTAGTGCTGGTGCAAGCCTGTAATTCCAGTGGCTTGGGGGGCTGAGGCACGAAGATCATAAATTCCTAGCCAGCCTCAGCAGCTTAGTGAGGCCCTAAACAACTTAGTGAGACCCTGTCTCTAAAAGAAACATAAAATGGGCTGGGGATGTGGCTCAGTGGTTAAGTACTTATGGGTCCAATCCTTAGTACCCACCCTCCAAAAAAAAAAAAAAAAAAAAAAGATGATACCATGATTTCAGGAATCATCAGCCATGGCAGGACTTTAGTTTTTTCTTTAATTGTAAGGGGGGTGATTTGAGTGTTTAATGACTTGATTTGAAATAATTATCTGGATTTTGACTTGATTGATTGTATGTTTTCTAGGTGTGCTAATTTCCTACACCACAAAGTTAGCACAACTTGGAAATGGTCATTGAGGTTCAGCCTCCTTAGTGTGGCTTTCTGGGACTCTCTTCAGCCTCTTTGAGTTCCTTTCTGGACAGTGGCTGGCCCTGGGAGACAGGATGCCCTTCTGCTACCAACACTGAAGTGGAAACTTGTGTTTATCTGTATGTCTCTCTTATTATGATTCTTGAATAATATCACAGGAATTTTTCTATAGCTGATGTTTTACAGTTTAGCATACAACAGTACCCCCTTATCTTCAAAGATTATGTCCCAAGACCCCCAGTGAATGCCTGAAATTGTAGATAGTATAGAACCCTATAATTTCATGTCCTTTTCATTTTAAGCAAGCACTTATCATGCAAAGTGGCTGTAATTTGTGCAGTTTGAGATATGACAGAAAAACTAACATGAATTTATTTTACTTTCTTCACAATTTTCATGCATAGAAGATTTGTTATTCCCATGGATCTTAGCATAAAACTTTTCTTCCCTTTCCTTATTAAATAGAGAACTTTCCTCTTTTAAAGGGAAGTACTTCATAGCTTTTATTTGTCATCTGAATTACTGCTATCAGTGGTCTTGCACTTTGGGGTAATTTATTAAGTAAAGATTACTTGAACATAAGTATTGCAATACTGTGATAGTCAATCTGATAACTGAGATGGTTGCTTAGTGACTAATGGGTGGGTAGTATATACAGAATGGATACATTGGACAAAAGGATAATTTATATCCCAGGTGGGGTAAAACAGAATAGGATTTGACTTTTATCAAACTACTCAAAATAGCATGCAATTTAAAACTTATGAATTATTTCTTGAATTTTCCTTTTAATATTTTTAGACTGTGGTTAACATAGATAACTGAAACTATAAATGAGGAGACACTACTGTAATTTTGTGCCTTCCTGAGAGGAAACTGAGCAAAATATTGTTGGTGTCATACATTGAGCCTTGGGCATCAATAGCAGCTGTATTGCTAATTGTAATCACCCCTTACTCATCTTTTGCCATGCTTAGTGTGATTATGGAAATGCTGGTGTGAAATGAGGATGTTTTTGAGAAGAATGCCTAAAATGTTAACAGCAGCAACAAAAACAGCTTCACAAAGCATCTCAATTTCACAAGCTATCCTTTCTGTAGTGTGGAACTTGACTGAGATAGGGGGTGCCTAGCCTGGAACTACATTCCCATGTCCCTTTTCATCTAGGCATTGCCATTGACTCCTCCTGGCCCGCAGAATGTGTCCAGAAGTGAAATTGGTCAGTTTCAGATCAGTTACTTATTGGCTGGATGCAGAGAAAGGTGAAACATAAGGGACGGGGTGGTGAATATTAATGTAGAAGGAGCCTGGATCCCTGAATTACTACATGGAAGAGACTTACATGCTGACCAGGAGCACTTGCACTGGGCTTCATGAGAGCAAAAAATAAAATTCTATTTTGTGAAGCTAATGAAATTCTAAGGGTTAGTTTTTAAAAATAAGACATTATGCTGTTAGCAAATAGCATTTGCCTTATGGGGAGAGGACAAAGTTGAGTATCAGATTAAAATCACTTGTCTAAGGTCACTCAACTAACTGGTGGCAGATATAGGACTACTGCCAAACTCCACTGGCTTTAATATATGCTTTTTACCTTATGTTTAGTGAGCCAAGAAACAAAACACAAATATGAGTTAGCAACAATGGTGGTTATTAACCACTATGCAAAGTTTTAGTAGCAACACTCTTAAGGAAGACTGTCAATGAAGCTGTTAATAGAATTACTATGTATAGAAGATGGACTTTATTGTGATGTATCATAGCAGATAGAGTTCTTTTCCTTTAAACACATAAATTAATACAGGCAAAACTATTGCAATAGTGAGGTCCACAGTGGTTTGGGGCCATGGTTTGCTTTTACCAAACCTTGATTATAGTCTAGAGATTTTAAGTTCCTTTGAAGAAATCTCACTATAGGGCTGGCAGCTTGTTGGACTGGTAAGATAACCTTAAGAAAGAAATACTGCCAGAATAATAACTTCTAATTTCTGCATCTTAAAGCTGTGTCTGAAATGTACTTAATGTGAAGTTTCTAGTGAGGGTTATTTAAATACATTGTCATTTCCCTCTCTTTGTTATGTGTAATAATAACTCTTTGAAATTCAAATCTTTGAAAAAAATGCCCCAATGCATTTTCCTCTCCAACTTATTACTACTGTTTAATTTGGGTATGTTGGAGAATGGTGAGATTTTTGAATCTTTTAAATTGGAAAGAGGCTTATTGTTCCTACTTTCTATAACGCCAGGATTATGAAATATGTAAACTCAGCAAAGACTGCCTTTCCCTTTGAAAATGTAAGGCAGGGCTACACTTTGGAGCTCATATCCAGCAGGCTTTTTTCCTAAGCTCTCAAGTAAAGATGTGGAACTTACATTACTACTGAGAGGGTCAACTTTAAAAGATATTCCCTCAGTAGGAGAAGATGGGAGTTTTGGGAATGAAAAGAACATTCAAAGATACCGATTAACACTTCTACTTTTCTGCATATAATTGGCTTTCATTGCCTACTTGTTTAAGAATTCCAAACTGAAATTACCCATATACCTATCAGCAGTAAAATGAATTGTGGTATGTTCTTTTTTATTTATTTTTAATTTTTTATTTGTTTTAATTTGTTATACGTGACAGTAGAATGCATTTATGTACTTTGATATATCATACATAGAAGGGATATAATTTCTCATTTTTCTGAGTGTACATGTTGCAGAATCATATTGGTCATATAGTCACATATATACCTAAAGTAATAAATGTCTGTTTCATCCTACTATCTTTCCTATCCCCACATCTCCTCCTCTCCCCTCCCATCACTTCCCTCTACCTAATCTAAGGTAACACTATTCTTCCCTAGTGCTAAGCGAAATAAGCCAGTCCAACAAAACCAAAGGCTGAATGTTTTCTCTAATATGTAGTGTATTCTTATAATGGAATAAATCATAGAAATGGGAACAAACTATACAGAAATGTTTAATGAATTTCACCAATACAATGTTGACTGAAAAAAAGCCAAAATTATGTGCATAATTTATCTTATGATAGGAGAATTTACAAGGTCCCAGCATAAAATGGAGAGAATCCCATACATCATGTCACAATGACTGACTTAAAAGAATCCTCTTTGGAGCTTGATTTTCTCACCTGAGCAAGGCTTGGAAGTGATCCTAAACAGACTTACTCAGTTTTAAGCCAAAGTGAAAAAAACTTAATATTTCCTCTTATTTCTCCAAACAGTTCGGCAGTTTGATAGCTTCTTCTGAACCATGAGCAAAGTTATCACAAGAAATAATTCAACCTCCAGTGGTTTCCTACATAAAGCAGACCTCAGACAATTCCATTCAGCTAAAAAATTCTATAATTCCTTGTGATGATCATTACTATCCAAAGTACATGTATGAAGACAAGAACTGGTGTGAACATATTATATATACAACCAAAGATGTGAAAAATTGTGCTTTATATATGTAATAAGAATTGTAATGCATTCTGCTGTCATATATAAATAAAAAAAGAAAAAAATTGACAATTCTTTTTTTTTTTTTTTTAGCTCTGGGGATTGGGACTTTGAGAATGAAAGAAATCTATATTAACACTGCTGTTGTTTTTAATTATTTCACCCATATTCTTCCATAATGACCATCCTATATGGTTGTCAGTATCAAAGAAAATAATCATGCATGGATGGTAGTTATTATTTTAAAAAATGGTCATAGCCTCCAGCTTATGTGATGTATCATAAAAACATTCAAAGTCATTCAAAAAATATTCATTGAGACACGTCTCTGACCCATGAATGTCAAATTATTTTATTAAAAAGAGTCTCTCAAAACTGAGCATGGTATGCATAGCACAATTTTGGGTGTCAGAGAATAGTCACCCCACTGTGTATCAATTATTTAAATTTGAGTAATTTCAAAAAAGAGAAATAAATATTTGAGTAATCTGATAAGGCAACAAATGTGGCAGAAAATTAACTATCTCCTCTTCTTCATGTCCCTCAAATCTTTTCTTCCTAGCCACCTGAATGCCTGACTAGGAACTATAATTCCAAGATTTCTTTGCCACTAACCTTGACCATATGATTAAATTCTTACCATTGAGATATGTGGAAATTATTTGTGAACTTCTGGGTCATCTTCTTAAAGACATATAGATGCTTGCCCTGAACTTGGTCCCATTTTTTCTTCCTACTTCTTAGAAACGATGACAATTCAAAGAACCCTGGAGCGCCCATCTTAAAGAGGCCAGAGCCTCTCAGTTCAACTGATCCCTGGGTTATTTTTGTGGAGCAGAGCACTTGGCTCAGGCCTTAGGCTATTATGAAAGAGAAACAAACTTCCATACTATTTGATGAATTGTCTATTTTAAGATGATTCGCTGCAATATTTTATCCTTTATCTTTACTAACCCACTAAGGAAAGCTTATGTTTACTTTTAAATGAACTGAAAGAGAAGAAGAGTTCCATAACTAGTTCTTAGAAAATCCTGAATGACAAAGAATCCAACATAACTTTAAAAAGAGATCTTTCTGTACATGTGCTTGTTTAGAGGGAATAACTCAAGTCATATAATTGAAAGCAGCCATCTGGGGTACTGAAGGAAGTGTGATACAGCAACCTACCACCAACAGGAAGCTTCCTACAGCAAGAGAAGTCCAGTGAGAACCATGAAGGGAACGGGAATTTTGAAAAAAATTCCTTCAGCAAAAGTAAAAGCAAACTAACAACAACATAGAACAAAAGTGAAACCAAGGAGGACATAGTACATTTTCACTTATGGATTATGTTGCCTGATCAATGATACACACTTTTCTTGTTTTCCAAGAGGCCTGCTTACTCCTGTCTCACAAACATTATGACAGACTGTAAAGTTTCCTTTGTTTGAATCTCTAAGTTTTGAGGTAGTTTGTTAACAGCAGTAGATCATTGGAACATAGCATTTTCTGATTTAAATCCCATCATGTATATGCAAATTCCCACACGTTTATACATTCTCACATGATCATCCATATAAAAATGATGAATTGTTGAATCATTGAATATATTAAAAATATTTCCTGCTTAACATATTTAGTAGCATCTCAAGTCACTTAATCATAGTTTGTTAGTAGTAAGAACCTTTGCTTTTGAAGATACATATATCTGATACATTAATCTTGAAATTTCTCAGATAATCACCTGAGTGATTATCTAAGATCTACTTATCTAAGATAAGATCTACTCAGAAAAAGAGGAAAGAAATGCCTTCAGAACTGCTTTTCATGGAATTTCTACCCTTTACAAAGAATAATCAAATATTGGGGACCTCCAAGAATCTAAAATACTTACGTTTTTCATACAACCTTAGAAAATAGTTACATGCACACCCAAATTCAGTGGAAGCAGAACAAAACATCTATCTTTGTTCTTTTCAAGGGAAATATTGGACCATACGTTTCCTTACTTTTCCCTTTGTGATCTATTTATTGCACAGTGGATATAAAGCAGTCAATTTCTACCTGAATTTACATCCTTCATGCCCAGAAAAAAATCATGTCACATTAACATACAAAGAGGATGACAACTGGCCTCCAGCAGATTGCTGCATTCCTGCTGGAAAGGGAAGGGGTCAGTCCCTCTTTCTCCCTTGCCCTTTCTTGTGGCTAACAAAATCGGCCAGGATTGAGTTGGGAGGTAATGGATGGACCAGCCAAAACGTCCAAATGTACATGTCATGTCATTAGCATTGTGCTACAGCCAATCAACCAATGCATCTTTCAGAAACTGTCTTTCCTGTTTCTGGACACCAAGGTGCCATTTACTTGACTGATGTAATAACCTCTCTCTTACCAGGAAAATGTATTCGGACACTTTCAATTTTGCTAATTTGATCTTGGGAGGCTGCATCTACTAAGACAGTTACCTAAATAAAAAGGGTCTATGTATTCATATACTGGCCTCTGCTAGAGAAGGCAAGGTGGAGGCCTATGTCCACCTGCTCTGACACTTTCAACAGCCAGTCAGTGCCCAACATCCATGGTGTATTCTAGATTTCCTTTACAAAAACAAAACAAAACTTTTTTCCCCTCTGTTTTGGGTACTGGGGATTGAACCCAGGGGTGCTGTACCACTGAGTTGCTTCCCCAGCCTTTTTTATTTTTAATTTTGAAACAGGGTCTTGTTGTGTTGCTGAGGATCTCGCTAAATTGCTGATCACTAAATTGCTGAGGCTGGCCTTGAACTTAAAATCCTCAAGCCTCAGTACCCTCAGCTGCTGGGATTCCAGGTGTATGCCACTGCACCTGGCAAGATTCCTTTTCTTTAAATCCACTGCATCATGAGATATTTTACTGTATTATGGAATACAAAATCTGATCTTGTGTGAATTGTTGAATTAGAGAAAATTTCTACAATTAAAGGCATTTGCCATGAGAATGACTGTAATTTTAATTGTACCTGCTGTAATCCAATACATGAATGCATCTTTCAAATCACAGAAAATATTCAAATAGAAGGCAACATTATGTTTTCTAGATAAAAGTGATTTGGTTTTTATTTTACATTTAAATAAGTGTATTTAGGATGGTTTCTCTTGGCACTGATAATGATTGTATTTACTCACAGGTTTTAATTTCTTATATATTTATCTACACAAATAACATTGTTAAATACATAAGCATCCTTCTAGATACACCTGAAAGAAACTGAATTTTCTTAGTTTTCCTTCCATTTTCCTGTGGTTATGTTATTTTTAGGTGGTTCACATATGCCTTTTCTTTTTTACTCTGGTATAATTAAAGTCTTCCTCTACTCTCCTGAGACTAGATTTTCCTCTTAGTCTTGGGATAAAACCTGAATAAATCTCTCCCAGTAGCTTGCTTCTTTCTTTCTTTCTTTTTTTTTTAAGTTTTGTCAAAATATCATGTATTTTTCCTCAAAAAAAAAAAAAAAAAGGGAGAAGAGCTTTAGGTATCATCATCTAAGCAACATCCAAGTTGAGACCATCTCTTTCTTGGTTTGGGTACTGAGATTTGGTCACATTGCTCTTTCCAGTTGTGCTTTATGATTTACCCTGTAGGAAACCCAGGTGAGCCTGAGTACTCATGAAGGTAGCCCTGACTTTAAAATGGGCGCCGCTCCTGTCATAGAATACCTGATCCTTTCATGAAAATCAGCTACATCCTAAAAGAAGCTAGATTAGAAAGAGCTTTGATCCGAGTCTTTGAGTGTGGAGTTAATTGAAGGAACAAACAAATGAAAGAAAAAAGGAGATAATGAGAGGGAGAGAGAGAGGCACTGAATTTTCCTACAGAAGGCATGCTGGCAATGTTATGACTTACAGACTAAATCAGCTTTTGAAAGCAGCCGAGGAGTGAGCTCAATTTTTAAAATTACTTCCATGGAAAATTTTACTCTAAACCATACTTCATCAACAATCATTGGGAAAGCAACCCACTTAAACATTTTTTTTTTTTTTTTGGCTGAGGGGACGGTTACTGAGGATTGAACTTGGGGCGCTTGACCACTGAGGCACATCTCCAGCTCTATTTTTTATTTTATTTAGAGATAGAGTCTCACTGAGTTGCTTAGTGCCTCCCTACATTGCTGAGGCTGACTTTGAACTTGCGATCTTCCTGCCTCCATCTCCCAAGTCACTGGGATTACAGGTGTACGCCACCATACCTGGCCTACACACAATTCTTAATGAGAGCCCCATAGACATCAACATTTATGGCCATTTTATGTAATAAATATAAAACCCTGCCACATAATAGATACTCAGGAAATTTTAAAAAGCAAAAAGTTAGAAATGGGTCTCTGCTTAACCCCAAACTTAAAATGGTGAATTTTCCTTCCTTTTATTTGGCCCTCATATCCAGGTAGGAGAAATAAGTATAAACAGATGGCTTTTCAAAAGTAGTCTACATTTGGTAACTCATGAGCAGAAAGAGATTCATCTACAAAGGACACAGCAAATGCAGTTGCTGCATTAGATGGGAAAGGTATATAGGAAGACCTGTGAAGTCCCCTCTAACTCCTGAGTATAAAGACTAATGTCTGCCTCCACTGTCCTCTACTTGCTCACCTCTGTGCTAAAACATTTCCAATATAAAAGGAAGAATCACTTGGTCAAAAGAAATCTTAACACAGAGGGACACATACAGAATGATTTTGGTGTGTTTGACTTCTTATTGCTTTTAAAATAACTACAAAATATCAGTTGTCCTTCCTGTTATAACAGATGGAAAGAACCTGGCACTGCATCCTTAATGTAGTTTCCAGGAAAGGACTCAAACCATGCTTATTATCATATTTATTGGAAAAAAATGAAAAAGAACTCAAAAGGGATGAATCTCTCAAATCTCTTCCCTTAGGTAAAAGCAATCATTTTTAAAACAGGACGGTTCCATAGCATGTTCTTCAATAATATATATGCTAAATGTGTGTCAATAGAACAGCTACTGAAGAACTGAATTTTATTATATTTAATTTTAACTAATTTTGATAAATTTATAAGTACCGTGCTCTCACTGATTACATGAATGGAGCTCCAACTTTATTAAATGTAAATAGCCACATGTGGCTATTGCATTATGGTAGATCTCTAAAATCTTGGATTTCATATGGTATCCAAGGAAACATAAGCAGTATAGATGATTCCCCTATCATTCAGCTGATTGGTTTATTTAATGACAGTTTATCTGCCTCCTTAACATTTCCACATATCTGTTCTTACAAAAATCAAGTTGAAAATTTCTAGTTTCATCAGTATGCTGAATTACAGATTTTTTAAGTACTAAATGAAAATTTTAATTTTATGGAATATATAAATTATGACTATCCTTTTTTTTCTGAATTACAGTTTTTATGGGATATTTATTACCCACAGACCGCTCCTGGGAAGTTTGCCTCTATTCACTGTCCTACTGAGTAAGAAACTAATTGCTGTATATTTTGTGATTTCTTCCATCAGCCTCTAGAAGCTCGGGAGTACAGTCTCTTCATAAACTGGCCTTTTAGGAACTTGAAATCTGGTGAAGAAAACTAAACTGGGATAACCAGGGACATGGTATTAGAATCAGAAAACAGGGAGATTCTGCTAGATAGCATGCAAATGGGACCAAAGTAATACATCATGATTTGTCGTGTTATAGAAGGATCTGGGCAGCATAAAGACTCATGTAAACTGGAATTAAGAGGCAAGAGAAGTTCCCAAGGAAACTAGAAAGTCCAGCAGCAGAAACAAAATGAGACTGGCCCAGCCTTATTGGAGGAACTGAATAATTGCCTCAGCTCCAGGCAAATGACACTTAGTTCAAAATCTGCTTCAACTATGGTCACTGATTATTTTTTTTTACATGTTAAGACCTATAGTTACAACAATGAATCCTCATATCTTTTCTCCTGAGCTAAGAAATTCTGTATTTACTAAATACATAGATTTAATAAATGCATATGGAATTGAACCCTCTGCTGACTCTGCCACCAGAAAAAAACTTGAGATGCCATTGGTTCTAGCGTTATTGAACCCGGGGATCAATCCAAGAAGAAGAACAAGATAGATGCTTCCTTACACATACATGTCCCTTTGATGGTCTTCCCTCCCTAGTTCTTGTAGGAGAGTAATCTTTGGCATTGAAATCTTAATTGAGTCTGTCACACTCATGCATCACTTAACAATGGGGATACCTTCTATGAAAGGCACTGCCAATCGTGGAGCGCACTTGCGTAGACCTAGATGTCCAGTCTATCACCTGACATGACTTCTTGATGCAACCAAGAGACAAGGTAAACATGGATGTGTGAGGCTGTGGCTGGTATAACACAGCATATTGTTTCACAGTAAACTTTTAAAAATAAGTAGCAGTACACTTTAAAATGTATAGAACAGTAAATAAAAACACAAGTAACACAGTCTTTTATTAACATTACCAAGTCTTCTGTATAGTACACAATTGCATTGCTATCTTTTCATAGGAGTGGCAGTGTAGTAGGCTTGTTTCTACTAACATCATCACAAACACAGAAGTAATGCATTGTGCTAAGACATTATAACAGCTAGGATGCCACCAGATGATGGAAAAATTTCAACTCATTATAATCTTATGGAATCACTCTTGTCTTCGTGGCTCACTGTTGTTAGTTACATGTGACTATGTGAATATGAGGAAAGTCATGTGGCACAGGCTGGGACACCCTGGTCTGGCAGATGAGAAAAACCAAAACTGGCATGATTTTTGTTTTCTAAGTTCTGTTACCAGAAGCAGAGCCTGAGGCAAGTATTAGGATGCTCAGGACTCATTTAAGGAGTATCCTCAGGGAAGCAGGAGTAGGAGCTGAGTAAGGGTGTGGTCTTAGCTGGCTTCTCTCCTCAGCCCAATTTCATGCGGAAGGTCTGGGGCATTAGCTGCCTCCCAGGTAAGGGGTCAATGACTTGTGCTACTGGGTCAGGAATTGGCTGTGAGTGCAGCATCTTGGGTAGAGATGCTTCTCTTAGCCAAGAATAATGCTCTGGAGAAATGGCCAGCTGTAGGCTGCTAGTAGCCAGAATTCTTGGCAATAGGGGATGGCACACAGGCCCAGGAAGGGGATCTGGGGATATAGGTGGGACACTGACAGCATCTGTTTCACAGTTCTTTCTAAATAGGAACTGTGATTCCCAGGAGACAACGATATATTCAAAAATTGTATTGAATTGAATAAAGAGGCTTCCTCAGACTGAGAACGTTAAGGATATGGAGATCCTGGGAACTTTCTGAATAGCTGGAATACCTGTGTTAAACAATGAAACATAATGGGTAGAATTCAAAGCCATCCAGCTGCATGCTGGACAGAAGCATGGAGGCGATCCTTCTCTCTAATGCAAGGACAGCTGAATGGGGGACAATACTTGGCAATGACAGAGGCTTTAAGTTCAAATCAAAAGAATAATTAGGAACATTAGGGTTTAGCACCAAGGTATAGCGCATAGTCAGTACTCTTAAATATTTGTTCAACATGTGAATATAAGACTGAATAAATGAGTGGATAAAACTTTCAATAGATCAATAATAATTGTTTCCAATTTTCCTTTCTTCCCCATTCTGTTTACATTTTTAGTTCACATTTTAAAATTAAAATTTACCAGAGGAAATCATGTTTTTAAAAAAGAAAAGCAAACTGTACAACTATGCAAAATATTTATGAATAATAAATAAAATAGTCATCTGATAACCATGTCTCATTTTTTGGGGTATTAGGGATTCAACCCAGGAGCACTTTTAACATCAAGCTATATCCCCAGCTCTTTTAATTTTTTTTTTTTTTAATTTTGAGATAGGGTCTGAGTAAGTTGCTGAGACTGGCCTCAAAACTTGTGATCCTCCTGCCTCAGCCTCCTGAGTCACTTGGATTACTGGTATGCGCCATTGTGCCAGGACTGTCTTGCTTGTTTTGTTAGTCACAGACTATTTGGTGACACCTTGTTGTCAATGAACAATGCTTAATTTCAAATTCTATAATAATTCCATGCAGCATGGCTATAATTGCAGGTTAGAGTGAGGTAAGACAGTGAAACAAAAAACTACTTTAAGCAGTATATAAATTATTGAAATTGGATTAATCCACATATTTCATGTGAATAGTAAAATATTACATTTGATAATTTAAAAAATCATAATTTGTCATTTTATGAAGAACCCAATAAACTATGATTGCTTTTCTACCGAAAGAAAAATAGAAGAATGTTCAATAGGGATATGAATTCCTGAGAACTGTATGAACATTACTGATGTAATTTTTTTTAACAAACAAAGAAAAGGGAATGGTTTCAATTTCAACCTTGCTAGAGAACATGGTTGGGAAGAAGAGAGAAGAGATCTTTTTCTGAATTCTTAAATCTTTTCTCAATATGAAAATTATTTTAGCAGCAAAAACTAAACTCTTTAGGAGACTATTGTAAAGGTAGATGAGTACATACACTTACATAAAAGACACACAAATAGATGAAATACTTCTTTGATAGGAAATCAACCTGATTGGTGATACCTCAATTCCTAGAGAAGGAAAAAAGGAACCATGTCAATTAATTCTCACTTGTGTTCAGTTTTTATATATTTGAATATATTTAAATTTATATAGATTATATATGTATCTACTTCAGGTGATGAATTTTATGTATTAATGCATATCTTATCTTCTGACAAGAAAATCAGCAGTGTGTCCACATGGATATTGGTTAGTGTTACAGGTACATTTACATTTTGCCACTGAAGAATATCTAAGGACAGGAGAAAAGGCATATATCTTCCTGAGAGCCTTGTCCCTGGAAGAATATCAAAATGGCATCCTTGTGGGGAGGGAGAAGGAATGTCTTTTTAAAAACTTAAAGCAGTAAGAATATTCCCTGGGCTGGGGATATAGCTCAGTTGGTAAAGTGCTTGCCTTATATACCCAGAGCCCTGGGTTCAATACTCAGTACCACGAAAGAAAAAAAAAGAAGAAGAATACTCCCTTTCATTTCATAATATATTTTGCTTTAATATGAAACTCAAATTCACATCCACACTGGAACTGCATCCTACATATCAAATGTAATTTGGCACTCTAATAAGATGCTTCACATTCTACCTGGTTTCTGCACTCCAGATCCAGCTTAGCACTCTGGACTTGCTGGAAGGAGTGGAAGAGTCAAAGTGGAGAGACTCTGGCTGGTAGAGCCTCAGGGTCCATTCCTGGTCTTCCTTTTTTTCAGTTTAAATGTTAGGTTGGACCCACACCCCATGCTCTAGCTGGCATGGGAACTCTGTGTTTGAAAAAAACTTATGATTCTAAAATAATGTCTATCAGGACTGTCCATCTTGCTCTAGTTTAAATCTGAAATGTGCCCCTAGGGCTGTGTATTGAAGGCTTGGTTCTCAACCTGTGGAGCTATTGAGATGTGGGAGAACTTCTAGGAAATGGGATCTAGTTGGAGGAAGTTAGGTCATTGGGGGCATGATCTCACTTTATTAGTGGGGACCAATCTCTCTCTCTGCTTTCAGCTACCATAAAGTAAACATTCCTCTTCCGCTATGGGTTCCCTACTATGATGCACTGTGCTGCTACAGGCACAAAGTGATGAAGCCAAGCAAACATAGACTGAGGAATCTAAAACAGTGAGCCACTAATTAGAATAAATTATACTGTATGTATGTATAATATGTCAAAATACACTCATGTATGTATAAAATGAAAAAAAAAGACAAAATAAATCTTTCCTTCTCAGAAGTTGACAATCTCAGTTATTTTGTCATAGCAACAGTAAGCTAACACATCTCCCTTGAAAACATTTCCTAGCTCCCACTTGTTTAGATAAAAGTCTTTTTTTTTTTTTTTTTTTAGTTGTAGATGGACACAACACCTTTATTTTATTTACTCTTATGTGGCGGTGAAAATCAAGCCCAGTGCCTCCCACGTGCTAGGTAAGCACTCTACAACCCAAGCCCCTAGATAAAAGTCTTTTGCATATCAATCAATTTCTTCTATGTGGGTTCTTTTCTTAAAAAAAAAAAAAAACTGTTTTAGTTGTTGATAGAACTTTATTTTTATTTATTTATATATGGTGCTGAGAACCAAACCAAGTACTTCACACATGCTAGGCAAGCGCTCTACCATTGAGCCACCACCCTAGCACCCCCCGCCATGGGTTCTTAATGCAATCCAGAAGGGCTGTAGATCTGATAAGAAAAAAACAAATTTATATTTTTAAACCAATAACACAAACTTATTATTTCCTTAAACTATGCAGGTAGGCAAAAGACCATAATAGTAGTAGTAACACCTATGACTCTTTCACTCATGGAAATCACAATTATTTCCACCTCGGGGGACAACATGGCAGCTTTCTTAAAATACTGTTTACAGTCACTACTAGTTGACATTATGGTGGAGATCAGGCTCACTACTAGGTCATGTTATTTAATGTGTTTATAAAGTGTGTTCATATGTTATTAGATCAAAAATTTTGCAATGTTCCCACTTTAATTAAATCTGACAAATTATTCTCAGAAAGGCCCATGAGCTTCGTCAAACTGCCCCACCCCATTAAACAAACAAAGGTTAAGGCACTGTTCCAGCCTTAGTTTCTACTGATTCTCTTTACATACTCTATGCTTCTGCTATAACCAGATGATTATTCTTTGGTTGTTCATGACCTGATATCTTGATCTCAACTCCTCTCTTGGGATTGTATCTCTGTGAAAAAAAATGTGCCCATTGAGAATGGTTTGGGAAGAGCAAGACTGAAAATTCCTTAGCTGATATTCCCAGGCCGACTTTGAACAGATCTTCCTTGTGTTTTTAAGATTGTTGGTACATTCCTTACCTTTAGTCTTTAACATATTCTATTCTTGAGTCTGTGTCTGTATCTACCATTATACTTTATGTCTCTTGATGATAAACACTGTTGTTTTCATCTCCCAGCTCCTGCCATAGTAATTGTCTCATTGCAGACACTCAAAGGATGCATAAGAAATCAAGGGATAGCATTTTCCTGGGGACAATAGATTAATAAGCATTCTAAAATAGTGAACATAACATTAGAGAAACCCAGTAATGTTGTAGTACCTATTTGCTTTCAACAAAAATTTGAGTACAGTACTCTTATTTGACCACATTGCTATTCTCCTTAAAATTAAATTATAGATTGAATTCAGATAAATCCCCAAACACAAAGCATATTTTCATGTTATAAACAAGGCTGGCTCTAGGCAAACTGTGATGGACACAAGCTTGTCTCTGGAACCTGACATCCTTTCTCATTAGCTTTGCCTTTCCTCCATTAAAGCTCCATGTGCATCTCACAGTAGGTTCTCAGGGCTCTTTTGACATCTTCCCTGCAGTCTGTGTTCCAGGCCTGCCCTCCTAGAAGTTCAGACTTGTCTCTATTCTCTCTCTTTAAAAGTCAGCCTGCATGATCTGTTCTGGCAGCCCTGCCATGGGAGATCTAACCATGAGTATCAGATCAAGCCTCACTCATAGATCACACAATGGCTACTGAGTACCAGGTGAACACTTTATACGTGCCATGGTCCAAAATGCAGAGATAAAAACATAGCCTCTGCCCTCTAAGAGTTCACAGGAGATGGGTAATTATAATATAGTAAGGTAAGGTCATGTCAAGGGGTACAGATGGGGCACTGTCTTAGTTTGGGTTCTCAGAAGCAAACCCTTATTATACAAGAGCTTGTGTGCACAACTTTTATTTGAGATAACTCAGGAAGTGGAAAAAGCAAGGAAGTGAAATGTCAAGGAAAAAATCAGACAATATACAGTATGTTTTCAAGCTGGTTATCACTGGGAGCCCAGATGAGGATAGTTGAGAGATGATCTCAATTGAAAGGCAAGGAAGTAAGTATCTATGTAGCAATTCTCATGGTTCATTGGCTGGGAACTTTACCTCGTACAATAACTCTCTGGCATTTCTAGTCTTGAGTGTGTATGGTCCTAGCAAGTTCCTATGGTCCGAAAAAGTCCTCAAGCCAGATCCCCTGGAGCTTGCAGAGAGGAGCTACAGGCAGCTAAAGGAACAATGAATATGAAAGGGTACCACAGGGTCTACTCCAGACAAGAGCAGGGATGTTGCCAGGAAACATTTTCCAGAGGACAGATTGTGTGAGAGATGTCTTTAAAGATACAGACCTCTGACCTGGTGTACAATCAGCACCAGGAACAATGTCACATCCACTTCAAAAGAATGTGTATTCTGCAACTTTAAGGTACAGTGTTTTACATGTGTTGTTTCATTCAAGTTTGCACATTATTGTGCCAAATCTTCTCTTACTCTACTTGGTTTATTTGTCTTATCGACTACCAAGAGTTGTGAATTTGTGTATTTTCCTTTTGGTTCTATCCATTTTTTGGCTAATATATATTGAGACTATATTATTCAATAAATGGATATTAATAATTGTTAATATCTTTATAGTGAAAGGATTCTTTAACTGTAAAAAGTATATTTTTATCTAACAATAGTTATTGGCTTTATAAACTTACTTTGGTTTTATATGAATATAGCTCAATCCAATTTATATCTGTTCTTGGCATGGTCTTTTTAGTTAGTAGTATTCTTTCAACTTCTCTGTATCATTATTCCTCAGGTAGGTCTCTTGTAAGCAACATGTGCTTCTTATTTCTTTTTCATTCAATAGTCTTATAAATTTAGCTTTCAACTTAAGTGTTTAGTCCCTTTGTATCTAATGTACTTGGCTTAAAATAAACTATTTTTAAAAATTCCCTAGAGTTAAGGATGTAGTTCAATAGTACATCACTTGCCTAGCATGCACAAAGCCCTGGATTTAATCTTCAGCATTGTTACAAAACATCCCCACTTGTCCTATGTTTCTTTTTCCCTGTTTCCTGACTTTTTGAGTCAGTCAGGTATTATTTTTATTATTATTATTTTTACCACTGTTTCCCAACAATAATCTCTTTTAGCTAGTAAATTATATATTACTTTGTTCTTTGAATGGTTTCCCTAGAGATAACAACATGGATCCTTACCTCTTTGGAGTCTTGGGTATGATAATAATTGTACTACTTCTTGTAAGAAGAACTATAGCATGCACTATACTACTTGCTTTATTCCATATGTTATATGTATAAATTTAAGCCTTTTAAGGAATTATTTTATAGTCAATATTCACCCACATTTATTCTTTCTTTTGAAATTCATATATGTATTTCTCTTTTCTTTCTACTTAAAATTTTCCTTTAACTGCATGTAAGCAGGTGAGAAGTAGTCTCAGTTTTTGTTAGCCTGTAAACACCTTCATTCTTCCTTAATTTTTGAAGGGTTCATCTTATCAGGTTTCCTTCCAGATCTATAAAAATATTATTCTACTCTCTGAAACGTTGGGGGTACAAACCCTTCCACTTAATACATTAAAAAAAGCTTGAAAATTTTGTTTTGAAATTACATTCCCAGGTATCAGAAAGCTACTAAGGCAGTCATAACTTGATAGGAGGTACATTTGGAGAGAAGAGAAGTACATGAAGTGAATCTGATATTCTGAGCTTTGTTTTTTTCCTCAAAGAATTTACTCAAAGAAGGACTACAGGTGCAAAAATTACCAACCCAAGTCACAAGTGGCCACAAGTCTGAAACACTGAACTGAGATTTCAGTGTTCTAGAGAATGAAACTCTTAAGTATTCAGATTACAGATATTTTACAGACCCAAGATCTGGAGAAATTGTAAACATTTGCAGTTATCCAATATATTGGAAACATTCATACATATCCCCACACAGTTTCGTTGTAGGCCAAAGGAGGCAAGAGGTGGCTGCCATCTTGTGCACAGTTTCTCATCTATTCGAACAAGAATATTCTATATATGGAATGATTCATGAATCAAGAAAGCATTTCTAATAGTGTTCAAGCTCTAGGAGGTAGCTTTATGGATATTGTGAAGGAAGCTGCAAGGTTAGCATTTACCTTAACTCTGTTCTAGGCTTCAGGGTGCTAGGGTTTAAAACTTTATTCTTAAGTAATTACAATCTTAGAACATTAGGGTACTAAGAGCTTGAAACTCTTCCCTTTGAGGACTGAAGTAATTCTATATTATTCACTAGAAAGTTCCAGGAGATTCTACAAACCTACCTGTTCAAATATTCTCATACTCTCTCAAACTTTTATTTAACTGAAAATATTTCATGATGCTATTTAGGCTCCTGTCTTAGTTTTTTCCCTCAGAAAAAAAAATGAAAAAATATGTTCTCAGTGAATAAATATGCTTTTACATAGAATGAGACTCAAAACCATTTCTTGGAAATGAAGTTCCAAGACATTAACTCATTTGTGTTGAAGATTATTTGTATTTCTCAGAAATTGAAGATGCCTGTTTGCAGCTGCAATGTAGTTTTTCTTCATCCTGGACAAGAGGAAGAGAAATGGTAACCCCATATGAGACTGTGAAAACTAGGAGATATACCATCTGTCTCTTTTACTTTCTTCTCTTCTTACACATGATCATTCTGAGATATGAATATATGACTACTACACTACTACTGGTTCTCTTTTTTTTTTCCTGGGTACATAGCTAGACTATATTTCCTAGCCTTCATTGTGGGTAGGTGTGATTCTGTGATTGAGTTCAGACCAATGATATATGGGTGGTAGTTGATTGACGTCACTTCCAGGCATGGCTAACAAAATGCCCCTGACTGATACTTAGCTCTCTTTTTTCTTGTATTCCAGTTGAATGGAGAGTTCTCTGAGAATCAGAAGAGACTGGAACCTGAAAACAGAAGAATCCCAGGTCTCTGACAGCAGGCACAAATCTGCCAACCAGCACCTCTCCCACTTGACTGTGAAGTGAAGAAGAATTATACCTTTAGCATGCTAAGCCCCTGAGACTCTGAATTGTGATTATAGAAGTTACCCAGTTATTATGATAGAGAAAGTGGAACTAGGTTGTCAAGAGAACATTGGCTTTCTGAAATTAGACTGAACTCAGGTTATGGTTCTGCCATTTATAATAGTTGTTTGGTTCTGGAAAACTCTCCAAGGATTCTGGTTCCTGAGTTTATGGAAGGTTGCTGTGTTATCATCTTTTGGTCACTGTGACCAAAATATCCAACAAAAACAACTTAAAGGAAGCAAGTTTTAGCTCAGGGTTTCAGAGGTCTAGCCCATGGTGGGTTGACTCCATTGCTCTGGGTCCAAGGTGAGGGAGAATGTAATGGCAGAAGGGTGTAGTGTAGGAGTACTTCTCTCTTCATGGTGTCTGGGAAGCAAAGAGAGGAAGGGGAAGGGACCACAGGGAAGATGGACCCTTCCGGGGAGTTTCCCTTGTGACCCACTTCTAGCCATGCTGGACCTGCTTACAGTTACATCTAGTTAGTCCATTCAAACTAGGATGGACTTATGAGGTTACAGTACTCATAATCATTTCAATTCTGAACATTCCTGCATTAACACAGGGAGCTTTGGGGCAAGGACTCATATCTAAACTGTAATAGGCATTGAGCTGAAATTCACGCATTGGACTATGGTATGAAGAAATAAACACCTCATGTGTTAAATCATTGAGAAATTTTTAAAAATTAACTCATATATAGAAACTGTACATAATAAAGGAATAATATAGCAAGATGAAAAGGTATATAATCCTGTTATTGGTAACTACATGGATAGAACGAGAAATCATTATATTAAGTGAAATAAATCAAGCACAGAAAGACAAGTACGGCATGATTTTACTCACATGTACTCTATAGGAAGCTGATCTCATATAAGTTTAGAGTGGAATGGAGGATATCAGGGACTGGGGAGATTGGTAGGGAGGGCTGGATGGGGAAAAATTCATCAATGGGACTATGTTGCTATAAGTAGAAGCAGCTTTGTTGTGGTGTTGCACAGTAACATGATTATAGGTGATAATTATGTACTATATATCTCAAAAAGCTAAAAAAAGAATATTGGATGCTGAGAATTTTGAAGATATTTGTTATAGTGATGTGCCTACTTTTATTCTATCAGATTTTCAGGGACAAAAGCATTCAAGAAAGGATAGAGTTCAAGGTTTAGAAATGTATAGAAGAATGGTATTAATAATCTACCAGTTTTCTTTATATTTGGTAAAGCCTTTTTTTACCAACATGGGCACACTGGTTTGCTAATATAGCAGTGTTGACTTTTTTCCTCCTCCCAAGAATATCTGCACTGCATCCCGAATGACCTCTGTTGCTTTCTATAAATGCATTTCTTTTCATATTCCTCAAAAAACTAATGACCAAATTGATGAAACTCATTCTCACTGAATTTTTCTTCAATTCTAGCATTATTAGTGTTTTTAAGCCTCTTAATAGATGTATCTCTCCTGCTCTTTTTCCAGGAATTCCAATAAATAGACGAAAGATTTGCTTATGACTAATAGTTGGCTGGAAAGCAGACCTGATAGCAACTGGGTATCTTTGGAGTGGAGGAAGGTGGGCAGGGGGAGTGCTGCCATGGCATATGCCTGTCACTTTCAGAGAAACTGCTGTACAGAAAATATAACCTGTGTTCTCCCTTCCTTCTTCTGAACCTTCAGCCAGCTCCAACCTGACATTTAAATCTCTGTCCTTGAGTATGGTTTGTCTTACTATCTCTAATCCTGTGCTTTCCTTGTGTTTCCATAGCACTGGTCTCAATGCTTCTGACAAATATCTTTCAGCACAATGAGAATCTTTTATGTATTTTCTAGGGGGATAAACTTTACATTGTTCAGATTTATCTGACAGTGATGTTATGAATTGAATTATGTTCTCCAAAAATTTATATGTTGAAACCTTAACTCCTACTGTCTCAGAATGTGACCTTACTTGGAGATAAGGTTGCTCCAGCTATAATTAATTAAGATGAGGTCATTAGGGTGAGTCTTCATTAAGTAAGATTGGTGTCCTTACATAAAGGAAAAAATTGGGGCAAAGACATACAGATACACAGGGAGAAACTCACATGATAATTAAGGCAGAGATCTACAAGTGCAGTCATGCCAAAGATTGCCTGCAAACCACTAGAAGCTAAGAAAAAGACATGTAATGAATTTTCCCTCACAACTTTTAATAGGAACCAAAGGATCTTAGACTTCTAGCTTCAGAGCTTTGATTGTTTAAGCCACTAAGTCTGTGGCACTTTCTTTCTTTTTTTAATTTTTATTTAAATTTTTTTTTGTAGTTGTAGATTAATAGAATGCCTTTATTTTATTTGTATATTTATTGATGTGGTGCTTCGGACCAAACCCAGTACTATATACACAACAGGCAAGTGCTCTGCCACTGAACTACAATCCCAGCCCCTTGTGGTACTTTCTGGATGCAGAGGGTAGGAGCCCAGACAGCATGATGGTAGCCCCAGGAAACTAATAGTACAAGGTCAGGAGGTATTAGTCCGCTTTTCATTGTTGTGACTAAACTACCTGACAAAAACAACTTAAAAGAGGAAAAGTTTATTTTGGCTCATGGTTTCAGAGGTTCAGTCTATGGTTGGCTGACTACAATGTTCTGGGCCTAAGTTGAGGCAGAAGATAGTGGTGGGAGTATGTGGTGGAGGAGAGCTGCTCACCTCATGATAGCCAGAAAGCAGAGAGAGAGAAGGAAAATCCAGAGGATGGCATATAATCCCCAAGAGCACACCCTGGTGATCTACCTCCTCCAGTTGTGCCCCACCTGCCTATAGTTACCACCCAGTAAATCCTTTCAAATTATTAACCCATCAAATGGATTAATTCACTGATTAGGTTACAGCTCTTATAATCTGATCATTGCACCTCCTGATTTAACATAGGAGCTTTTGAGGGACACCTCATATCCAAACCATAATATGTATGTAATTGGGTTTTTTGTTGATATCAAGAGATGGGGTGATCAGAGCACAGTGTTTTGTACACTGAAAGTGCTCATTTAATGTCAGCGGTTGCTACTGTTTCCCCTATTGCTGCTACTACTAATGTACTAAACATGTCATCCACGTTCTGAAGGGCAGCCCCACTCTGCCTGCATTATTTCCATCCCTGGCCTTGAAGTATTTGATAACCAATCTATTATGTTGTAGCCTGTCTTCTTGATTAGCAAAGTGTTGCTATTCACAACGAGAAATATCAATTGACTCTTCAGACTGCTTATCTTTGAGCTAAATGAGTCCTGAATTTTTTTTTTCTAATGGGTCTTAATGCTATAACATTGTAATCATCTCTGTAGTAGTGAGGAAAGGCTCTTCAGATTCCTCAGTAATAGAATCTAGACTGAAACATGGTATCAGCAGGAGCCAGCACTCTAATGTGATAAACAGGAAAACCATACGGAATATTTATTCCGTGTGCTTTGGCAAATCCAATATCTGCCTTTCTCTGTGCCCTGGACTTGATGTAAACTTCCTTGGTGTTTGTGCCCCTCTTAGGTTTAGCTATTAGGGGGCATTGGCAGATGATGTGAGGGCAGGGAAATGACAGGTCAGCATAGTTTCCTTCTCTCTCCCTTTTTGCTTTGGCGCTTATCTCTAGAAATGGCTACCATCCCTCCATGATGACAATTCCTGAAAAAGCATTTGTACATCTGGTCCTCTTAGGTCTGGGGATGGTAAAGCCTTCCCACTTTGCAAGGCCCTGGGGACCTTACTACCTTTCATTTGCTTCCTTAACTTTGTCCATTCCTCCATTGTATCCCTTGCACTGAACCATGGGGGATAGATTCTCTTTCTTATCTCTACCCTGATTGATATATTCTTGAAGTTTGAAGTAGTCCCTGATGCAGATCTGGAAGCAATGATTGAATACAAGATCTTTCTTGGGGAAGTACAGGGACAGGAACAGCAGATGTAGAAGGGAAGACAGGCCATTACGTTTGAGCTTGTAAGCAAGTTTCTGTAGTTTCTGACAAGGCTCAATTCTGCTAAGGAACCTTGAGGATAGGTACAAAATAATTGCCTCAGAATTTTCTTATCCAAGGGCAAAGGAGCTATCCTTTCTGAGAAATCAGTTGACAGAGAGGCATTCTGAGGGGCGGGAGGTGTTAAGACTTCCAGCCTATCTTGTCCCCAGGCTATACATCTGTGTTCAAAATAAAAGAGTCTCTAGCCCAGGCTGCACATATCAGTGTCTGGGAGCAAATGGGAAGGCTGGGTGCAGAGGGTAGGAGCCCAGATATCATCTCCTGCATATGTCATGTCTACATAGTTTTCCTGTTAGATACAGGATCACGATTCTCATCTGGATATTATTGAATGACACTTTTCCTCTAGTTAATCATTTTCTATTTTCTACCTCACATGTAGGTATTTCTTCTCCCCAAATATGGTCTCTTGTGCTTAAAAGAAAAAAATACCCCCCAAAAACTGGAATTTATTCTGACTCCAATTTTACCATGTCATTTTGAGTTCTGATTTCCTTCATTACATGCTAGATTATAATCATACACTCTGGGTAAACATGGGTGAGGGTTTCATATTTTTCAAAAGCCTGGGGCTTAACATATAAATCTACAGTGGCTAGTTTCAAATGTTGCAAACTGTAGCTCCAGATTTGGCCAAACAGATTTTGGGAGGCACTAAGTTTGGTTAAGTTATCCATGAAATTAACATTCATCCTGTGTCCACCTATGTGTCCAGGACTGAGGGTGGTATTTGTCCCCATGAATAGCCAGAGAAGCAAACAAATAATTATATTGAAGCACAATGAGTGTTTGGATGGAGAAAAATTCAGAGAAGTCAGTTGCATATGTGTCTGAGAGGGTGGGGGGAGAGAAAATACATTCCAGAATTGAGGTCTGAGTCAAGGAAGGTTCTGAGAAAATATTGGGGCAGGTAGAGTATGGATTGGGAATTCTGAGGATGGAGACTTAGACAGAGATGTTTCAAATATTTAAACAGACAGCAAGGTAAGAGAGAGGCCAGGGCTTTTGGGGAAGATAGAAGTAATCAAAAAAGTGGCTGGAACATAGTCATGGCAGAAACCAAGAACAGGCATGGGATGAAGATGCAAAATTAGGCAAAGGACAGACTCTGCTTTCTTATTACTTTTAAATTAGACTGCTTCTGAGTTCTCCATGAGGGGCCAAAGGGAAATGTCTTACTGGAAACAAATTCTGCTTTTCTCTTTGTGTACTCTGTGTCATTTAGAAGATGACACAGTGTTCCCTTAAAATTTGAGCAGCTTCTCCAAAGGGGCTTTGAGACTATTCCAAGGCCTTTAGGAACAGAAGGAGGATGCCTGAGTGTCCACTTTCTTGGTAGCTAACCATGATGCAGGCAATACCTGAGGATTCTGCTGTCAGCTTGTCTGTCTTGGGAAGGCACAGGGTTCTCCTGCTTAAGGCTGATACAACCTCATCTGCTCAGTGTGGGCTCTTTCTCTCTTATTCTCCAGTCAAAGCCAGTGCAGGCAGAATCAGAGAAACATGGGCAATTCCAACCTTGGATCTCTATGCCTATTTCCCCATGAGGAAAATATAAAAACTACCCAGGATTGTTGCTAAATGTACAATTGATGAAAACCATTTAGGACAATGCCTGGTGAAAATGAGTGTTATATGAGTTTTATGTTGTTTTTCTAGTTAGTATTTATCTAGTCCTACTCAGTAATGATTAGCAGATTATCAAGCAATGATACTTTTAATTGGGTATAAGGTTCAGTCATATCTAGAGTCTTATCACTGTGGGCACAGTGACATTAATGTAAATTCAGTCACATCCTTATAAATATATGTTCTGAATCATTAGAAAATAGTTCCCTCAGACTAGCAACTTCATTTGTATTAAAGAAGTGGTATTCCAAGCCCTCCCCAAAGAAACATCAGCCCTGATTGCCTTTGTTTCTTATAATTAAAGTCTATAGTTGAATATTTCTCTACTCAGGTACTGCTTCCTTTGTTTTCCGAGTCAGAAGGTGTCACAGATCTGCAAGCACCCTCCTCTTTGCAGAAGCCGTGGGAGGTTCTGTCTGCCACATCCCAGTCCTTAAACTCTACTTCAGAAAGATGGTGCAGGATAAATCTACCAGTCTTTGGCTTCCTTTCATTCTGTACCCAGCCTAATTATCTACTCAGCCAAATACCAATTACCTGCATTCAGCATTACAGTGAAGTTCAATAGCAGATGGACACTCAATTGATTTCACTCTTAATTATTTCTCCTCCTTTACCCTTCTTCTGGCTTTGTGTCTATATCCAGCAGTCTAATTCTCTCTTGGGTTCCCTAGCCTCCCTTGAAAATTCACCTAACCAATAATTATTTGTTTCCCTAGCCTTCAAGCTTCAAGCATTTAACGATTTGGAACCCAACAATGCAACTTCTGATAAGTAAACAACATCTTGCAAATTGGCTTGAAGAAAGCTATTTTGGTAACTTGAACTAGATAAATGGATTATTCAGATTCTAAATCTTTATCCCCCAAATGGCTTTTTTGATCCTTTATATCCCATAATTGCTACTTCGGGGTTTGAAGTATCTTGGAATTCAGAGAAAGAAGAACAGTTTAACAATCAAATTTCTCTTGAGCATCTTTGTGAATTCATATGAAAATATGAATTCATGTGAAAATATGAACCCTTACATGTGCATATTTACAGTCATGTATAGAGATAACTGGAACATATTTGAGTTTCTTGGCCATCCTACTGCTAATATGATTGTTAGAAACTATTATATAGAATAGAAACTATTGCATACATATGCCTTCACTTGAAAACCAATTCTTTTTTAGGGATAACAAGATGCTTTCTCTAGATAGTTGAAAAAGCACACATTAATCTACCCTCCATAATGTTTCCGTTGTTCAATGGTTCAGTCAAAGGTACCACATAATAGGACTTCACTCACATAGATAAGATGATAGAACAATTGTCAGGAGCTCTGACCTAGCCAGATAGAAAAGGAGACCCTAGTCATGAGAGGAAGAACCAAAATGACAGACAGAGTTATGTGAAATCAGGCTACTGGAGGCACAACATATCTAACACTCCCAACCGGAGGTTTGTGGTAGCTGTTGGTACCCAGTGCTCTGGACTGTTAATTCCCAAAGAAAATTACCTTCTGATGTCATGGTCTATCATGTCATTTTTGAAAGGGAAATGTGTTATCTTGGATCAGGTCCTCCCAAGAAGTAGACTCTAAGATTATAATGTGAGTGCAAGTAGTTTACCTGTGAGGTAGTCCCAGGGAGCTGGGAACTGAGGAAATAATTCAGAGAAAGGAAAATTGCCAATCCCACGTAATGAATTTACTACTTACTACTGTGGGAACCTGGCCTCAATCCTGCTGGGGACATGTAGAAATCTGGGTAAATATGCCTCAGAGGTGTCTACCACAGCTATCTCTCCTTGGAGCTAGGATGCTGCAGTGTATGTCTATCAACTCTTGTCTAATTCTGGCCAAGAGATGCTCCTAGACGTACTCCTTAGACCTCTGTCCAATACATAGGCTGAGCATCCAGAGAAAGCCAAGGCGATGTGGGCAGGACAGCAACAATCTTTATATGTCTTGCAGCTTCCTACTACTTTCCTAGAAGCAGATTCTCAGACGTGCCTAAGAAGAAATACACTTGCAGATGTTTCAAATTGGGTATCCCTGGGTAACCAATATAAAACTCAAGAGAATGACACAGTAAGTTAGATACTATCTATCTGTTCCCAAAGAAGGAATACCTGGTTACTGAGGACACACAAGATGGTGGTGGCAGAGGGTGAGGAAGGGAAAAGTTAGTGTAAAGAAGAAATGCTCTTCTAAGTTAAAAGTCATTCAAAAGGCCAAAGGCATCTGTCATCAAAATCATAGAGGGTGAAAGAAAAAGGCCTATGATGATTTTTTTCCCACCACCATCCACTCTGTGCCATGGCTGGTTAAATATTCTGACATGGTAGGATTTAAATGGGAAACAATCTTATTTTTCTGCAGCTACTCCAAATTATCTCTTTTGCATAAATTTCCTTGCCTTGCTCTGGACAATTTGTGAAGAAATCAAAGATTTATGGTCAGTTTCAGTTATAAGAATCACCTTACATTAGTGATTAATATTCACAAATTAAGTCACAGTTCTTATTCTATTAGCTATATGGAAAAGAAAAAAATATTACAAGCGTAGGTCAATAACAAGTCCTCTTATATTATTTATATCCTAAGAATATTAATCATGACTTTATCACAGAACAATACTTATTTCCTCTCAAGAGTACCCCATATTCTGTCTGTAACTTAATATATTCTTATTTTTACAAATACTTTTATTTGACTTTTGATTTAAAAACAAGATTTTGTTTCCAAAAGATTTGTTGATCGCAAGTCTTAATTGTGTGCTTTGTCTTGAAATGGGGCTGCTGTTCCCTCCTTCTAAGAGCCTGTAAGATTGCTAAACCTACCATATAATGCAGCATTGTGTTTAAATCCATGTCAATACCATGGGTCAATATTGCAACATATTTCTACCTTATTCTATGTATTTTGCAATTTGAGTGAATTAATACCAGGCAAATGAAGATGATGAGTTTTTTGGTTCCATGGATGACAATTAAGTTATTTATGATGTCAAAATATAATTAATAATTTGTGAAAATAATTGATATTCCTTTTTCAGAAAAGGGATGAAAGTCATACTCCATGTACATCTAAAATTATTCTTGATAATCCAAGAGTGGGATAAGATCCTCCTTTAAGGTAATGCTCTGAAACATGATACAGCCAGGAGAAACTGGTTTGACTCTTTATTCTCTAAATGGGAGAAATCAATAAGACACAAGAATTTAATTAATTACAGTGTAAATTTCTCTCCTTCTTCTTAACTTCCTTCTCTCTCTCTCTCTCTCTCTCTCGTATCCCTCTATTTTCCTCTTTACCTCTCTCCCTTTCTCTGTCTCTGATTCCATATGAAGTTCCCCTCCCATAATGTGTAATCTTAATATTGCCAAAGAACAGTAATTACAGTCATTGCTAACTCAAACAGGCATATGACACATTAAATTAGTGGAAACTCGTCAGCAATGTAGCAAAGTAGTCTTGCATAGATATTATACAGTACTACATTATAATCATATACTTATATACTAAGAACAAAAATGCACTTTAGCAAATGAGTTTGAGTCATATAATAAAGCTCATTAGTACTTTATAAAGCCAGGTATTAAGACTAGCTTCTTACCAGTGAAGGAAAAAATAATGCATTCATGAAGACTTTAGAAAGAGTTGTGGTGATCAAATTCTATAAATTCTATATATTCTAAAATAAAGCCTTTATCCAGCTTTTCATTTTTTCTAATATAAATAACTAGATGTCAATTACATAAATTTATGATTATCATAAATTTTTGGAATTATATGGTATTATTAAAATCCTAGTCTATAGCACAAGTCTATCATCAAAGTCTTTAAGATTTTTTGCTTATTTGTTTGTTATTTTTTTTAAGGACAGGTTGAATCACATAAGGTTTCCATTAATTGAATATAGACAAATGTACTATTTAATCTATAAAATTACATAATTCAGTGATTATACTTTTGATTTTCAATATGCATTTAATGAGAAGATAAATAAATTGGACAGACAGGTTCAAAAATCTTACTATATCAAACAATTTCAAGTCAATTGCAACCTATATTTTAAATCATGAGATAACAGCTGCATGTTTGTGTGTGTACTACTTTTTGGCAGGTTCATGGGGTATTTGACTTTGTATTTCCTCTTGTTTATCAAACATTTATTGAGGTAAGATATGCATACAGCAAAGGGTACCGCTTTATGAATCTGCACAAAGAGATCTTGTTCCTGAAACCACAGTGCATGCAGATCAAGGAGAAAAGTACTAGAAGCCTCCCTCACCCTGCTCCTGCATCACAGGAGTTCCACCAAAGACAAACCTTCATCCTGATTTCTTCCACCAGAGGACAGTCTGCTTGATTTTGAACTTGTATGAATACAATCATAGGGAGTGTTATTTTTAGCATCTTTGATTTAACATTTTATGTCTGTGAGACTTCTTCATGTTGCTGTATGCCATATTCTTTCTCACTGCTGTCTAGTATTCATGCCATGACTGTACCATACTTTATAAATTTACGCCATTGCTGATGGGCACTTGAGTTGTTTCCAGTTTGGGGTTATTAAAAACAGTGCTGCCTTGAATTTTCTAGTATATGTCTTTTGGTGAATGCATGAATAATGCATTACTATTGAAGAATCATTGGGTCATGGATATGGATATATTTAGCTATATTATAGAATTCCAGTTGGACTTCCAAAATTATTACACAGTTTACACTCCTACTAGCAGCTTATGAGTTGTTCCACATCCTCAGTCTTATTTGCTATTGTCAATCCAGTTCATTATAGTCATTCTTTTGGGAGTGTGCTGTTGGCATCTCATCATGGTTTTATTTTTCATTTTCCAAACCATTGAGTTTGAGCATCTTTCACATGGATTGTCCATTTGGTTTTAAATATTATCTGTTCAACACCTTTGCATATTTTCCTCTTGAGTTCTATTCCTTTTTTTAACATTTGATGGAGGGTTTTTTTTTTTATAATTTCTGGATAAAAGTCACTTCTTGAATATATACATTGAAATATTTTCAGTTTATGGTCCTCTTTTTCATGCACTGTGATGAATTTAATGAACATGTTAATTTAGTTCAACTTAGGTATCTTTTCCATTATGTTTATTAACTTTCTATGTTTTGATTTAAAAGTCTTTGCTTCTGCCAAAGTCATAAATATATTCCCCTATGTTAGATTTATTATCCCTCTGTAATTGATTAATGCATATTGCAACTGAGTCCAAATGATTTGAGGCACTGGCCTTTAATTGTGTTTACATCTAAAGGAGAACCTTTCTTAGCAACTCCAAGAAACAAAGAAAACTCAGGAGAAACTAAACAAACACTAAGGTGTGCAGATAGTCAAGCATATATTGAAGGAATCTTTCAATAAATATAATCTTATTAACTGTCATTTGAAAACCTGAATAAAAAAGTTGTTGCTAAGAAACACTTTACTTATTTATAAAGAAAGCACATCTTCTGGCTGGGGTTGTGGCTAAGAGGTCAAGAGCTTGCATAGCATATGTGAGGTACTGGGTTCGATCCTCAGTACCACATAAAATAAAAAATAAAGATATTATGTTGTCCATCTATAATTAAAAAATAAATATTTTAAAAAAGAAAACATATCTCTTAAATTGAAAAATAATTTTAAATTCTAAAAAGCATAATCCTCCCATAATAATAATAAAGATATTTATTATATGCTCCCCCCCCCCCAAAAAAAAAAGCACACATCCCTCAGCATAAATATTTGGAAAAGCTCCATGGACCAGTATTATCCAGTGGACATTTATTGTGAGATACACATGATAATTTTAAATTTCCTACTAGTCACATTAAACTAAGGTAAAAATTCATATTTTAAAAAATATATTTTATTTAATATGAAAGATTCAGAATATTTTCATTTTGACATGTGATATCAGCCATATTTCAAGAGCTCCATAGCTACATGCAGCTAGTGGCTACCTTATTGGGCAACTTGGTCATAGTTAACAGGACATGCAGAGACCTGCTTCATATGTATTAGGACTGATATATCTATAGGTCAATGAATACTATGTTCATATTATAAAAACATAATATATAGGATAACACAGTGGTTCTCAACATGTAGCCTCTGGACTCTCAGCACAAATATAAACTTGAATTATTAGAAATGCAAAATGTTTTCAGAATCAGAATCTATACGGGAGGGCCTAGCAATCTGTTTCTGTGGTTTTATGTGTGCTTTGATTTGAGAACTCTGAGAGTAAACAGCCATATTTTTGTTTAATACAATGCCATTAACTCTGTATTACAGCATTGTAAATATACTGTCTTGTCCAAAGCAGAGGCATTTGGGTGGGGGGTAACCTTATAATCAGGTTATCATTTCACATATTCCAAATGAGACCTCTCATGACATGACAAATTGTCTACCACTCTCTGAAACAGATGTGTAGGAGAAAGTTTTCTGCATTCTGATGATTTCCAATTGCTACAGGAATGCATCTATTAAATTTGCAGGACCAAAGACTTGGGCCCATACAGTAATAATCAGAGCAAGACAATTCTATTATAGAAAAGAGAGATAACTACTTTACTCTTATTAGCTCTGGATGCATAAAGTGAATACATAAAGAGGTGCTTGAAGAACTTTTATATTTTTTGTGGTACTAGGATTGACCCCAGGGTCTCATGTATGCTAGTCATTGAGTTATACCCCCAACTCCTTTTAAAAAAAATATCTATTTTTCTGATTTGGGGTAAGTGATCTTGAAAGACTAAATATTACTAAATATTACTTCAGAGGCAGGGAATCTTTCCCATGTTGTTCATTGTACTATCCCCAGTTCATAGTGTAATCCCAGGCACCTAGTGGGATCTCAATAAACATTTGTTGAATGAATGAATGGATGGTTTACAAACTTCCCCATGTTCCAAATTCTGGCTCAGGAAGATCAGTTAGCTAAGTTTCTGAAGGTTCCTTATTATTCTAACACAAAATAAGCTGGATCATCCTGATTTCTGCTTTCACAAAGCATTCCCCTTCCCCAAAGACTTCTTGCCATCTAAAAGTTCATTTGGAGAAGATGCAGACTTTAAGTGAAATTCTCCCTATTAGAATGTAATCCCATAAGGGCAACAGTACTTAATAAATATTGGTTCACTGCTTTATATAACAGATGCTCAATAAATGTTTTTTGAAAAAACAGATTTTACTCTTTAAAAATACCTTCTTGAAGCCTTCAACCATAGTACAAGTTTGCTTATTTTTTTTTTAAATCTTCCTTATATCCAGCTTAGTGTTGACAACATATGAGGAGTAATTATAATTTGTCTTAAAAGGAAAGAATTCAGACAATGCATTTTGGCCCAAGATAATCCAAGTTGAGACAATAACAGATGTTATACCAAGATATTTCCAACCTGATATAATAAAAGATTGACCATAAAGCGTCTCCAAGTTCATGATAATAGGCCATGATGTTCAAACTGCCTGACCATTGTGTTGAATTTGACACATGCAATGCCCTTTTCTAGCTACTATCTTTATTTCTTGGGTTTTGTAAAAGAAAGAAAAATAATCAGACAGAATGGCAAGTGGTTTGATCAGTATCAGACTCCTGAACACAATACTGAGAAATCTTTCTAAGAAAGGAAAGAATGGCATCATATCTCAGCCATACCTGCTTTTATGTTGTTTATACTTTTAAAGCCTTTTCACATATGATTTCCTTTGATGTTTACAACACTTAAGTAGATCACTGTGGTAGAGACTGATATTTCTAGCAAAAACAACTCTAAGAACTTCCCCACTGGGCAACTACAAGGAGTAGAGGCTGGACTATAACTCAGTACTTTATAACTGTACCTCTCTTTTTTTTCCACAAGAAGATGCATGCTCAGAGTTACCCTTCCTAATAACATCAACTTGCATTTCCAATTAAGAACAAACATTAGTAAGAATCAAAGAGTACTTCATCCAATGAATGTTTAATAGACTTTCTAAGCCATAGGGGTATAATGATAACTCACCCCAATTTTATGCTTTCTTCAGACACTTTTACTTTCTTTCATACCAAACTTATGGAATAGGCAGAATAGGCGATTTCACTTTGCTATACTCAGAGCTCAAAGAGGTTAAGAAGGGAGATCAAGGCTTCACTGCTATCTGTAAGTGATGCAGCTAAAATGACTGAGGTAGTGTTGGCGAGGATGTGGGGGAAAAGGTACACTCATACATTGCTGGTGTGACTGCAAATTGGTGCAGCCAACATGGAAAGCAGTATGGAGATTCCTTGCAAATCTTGGAATGGAACCACCATTTGACCCAGCTATCCCTCTCCTCGGTCTATACCCAAAGGACTTAAAAACAGCATGCTACAGGAACACAGCCACATGAATGTTTATAGCAGCACAATTCACAATAGCTAAACTGTGGAGCCAACCTAGATGTCCTTCAGTGGATGAATGGATAAAAAAAAATGTGGCATATATACACAATGGAATTTTACTCAGCATTAAAAAAGAACAAAATCATGGCATTTGCAGGTAAATGGATGGCATTGGAGAAGATAATGCTAAGTGAAGTTAGCCAATCCCTAAAAAACAAATGCCAAATGTTTTCTTTCATATAAGGGGGGTGACTCATAGTGGGGTCGGGAGGGAGAGTATGGGAGGATTAGATTAATTCTAGATAGGGAAGGGAGGTGGGAGGGAAAGGGAGGGGCAGGGGATTAGCAAGGATGGTGGAATGTGATGGTCAACATTATACAAAATACACGTATGAAGACTTGAATTGGGTGTCAACATACCTTATATACAAACAGAGATATGAAAAATTGCAGTAAATATGTGTATTAAGAATTGTAATGCAAACCCCCCCCCAAAAAAAACAAAGTACATGTATGATGCATAAATTGGTGTGAACATACTTTATATACAGAGATACGAAAAATTGTGCTCTATATGTGTAATAAGAATTGTAATGCATCCCATTGTTGTCGTGTTTTTAAAAAATAATAAAATCAATAAAAAATAAAACAAATGCACCTCACAAAAAAATAAATAAATAAAATGAGGTCACCAATTCCAGTTACCTTTGGTTTTGCCAATGAAAACTCCATGGAATGAAATACCAAATTTCCTATGAAGCTTATTGTACTGAGATTTAACTTGACTTTTACAAAATAAACATAATTTGGGATTGACACAAAAACCATTTGCAATTCTTCCTATATTTCTTATATTATAAATAAATAATTTATATGTTTTATAAAGATTCTGGGTTGTTACCTTTTTTTTTTCTTTTTGGTACTAGGGATTCAACTTAGGGGTGCTTTACCACTAAGCTACATATCCAGCCCATTTTTTTTTAATTTTGTGACAGATAGAGTCTCACTAATTTGCTGATGACCTCACTTAGTTACTGAGGTGTCCTTGAACCTGCAATCCTCCCACCTGAGCATCCAAGTTGCTGGGATTATTACTGGCATGTGCCACCATATCTGGATGTTAACCATATTATGTGTTCTGAGTAGTAAGGTTTGAATATTGTAGAGATAAAATTGTAACTTTGAATCAGGAATACATCCTCTAGGAATGCTGGTGAGAGCGTCAGCTGAGACCTGTGACCATGTACCATCTTGCTCTGTAGCCCCTGGGCTTCAACCACATCTTGGGTGTCTGCAGTTTATGCCAGTATCATTGCAATAAGCAGTTGCTACTTACATATGTGTTTGTTCGACACAGTCTTGACTGTATCATCAGAAGCCCTTACTGGCCCATGGGGCTCAGCATATACTTTCCCTTCTTCAATAACTCCTTTGATTTCTACTGCAGGATCTCCTTGACTCACTTTCTGCCCTAGAGAGCAGATGCCAAATAAAATAAGCTGGGAGTTCTTTCAGGTACTTCCCAATTGCTTCCTGTCAAGGCTCCATGTACCTGTCTCCAGGGCATGAGAAACAATCTGGATGAAAACAAACTTCTAATAGAGAAACAGCCTTGGCTGCATATTTTCTTCCCCTAAGTCTATTCCTTTTGAAAATTTAAAGGAATATTAAGCTTGTGAAAGAAGAAAGCTTACTGTGCTGTGTACTTTTTAAAAATATGTACAGAGTCTAGGGTGCTGTGAGGGAGATAATGGATGTGTGTATACTGAATTGACGCACTACAAAGTAACACTCCTTCAAGGTTGACAGGTTTTACACAACACTCTGAAATCCTGTGTTGGTTTGATGGCTAGAAGGACTCGTTTTATATCAGAAGAAAACCTGGGGGACTTGGGAAAACATTGAATGCTGTATCACTTGAAGAATCAGAATGCCTTCATCTCTGTGTACCTGCCTTTGTGAGGGAGACATCTCAGGTGGTGACAGATAAGAAGACACTCAGGTCTTCACACTGGAAGCAAACAGGAACACTTGAAAATCTCCTACAAATGACTAAGTGGTCATCCCTGAGCTTCAAAACCAGAAACTAATTTTTCTCTCTCTTTCTTTCTCTCTCTCCCTCTCTTTCTCTTTCTTTAAGTACCAGGCATTGAACCCCGGGGAGCTTTACCACTAAGCCACATCCCCAGCCTCTTTTATTTTGAGATAAGGCCTTTCTAAATTACTGAGGCCGGCTTTCAGCTTCCCGAACCACTGGGAGTACAGGTATGTGCTGCCATGGCCAGCCCAAACTAGATTTTTTTTTTTTTTGCTTAATTCCCACCAGCAAAAATTGATTTTGACTGTTTTGGGTTTCCATATAAATGGAACTTATTTATGTATGTGAGGTGTGTTTTCATTCAACATAATATCCATGAGATCTATTCGTGTTATTGTATTTCTAATAGTGTATTTATTTATTTTTAAATTCTTTTTTCTATTGGTTGTTCAAAACATTACATAGCTCTTGACATATCATATTTCATACTTTAGATTCAAGTGGGTTAAGAACTCCCATTTTTACCCCGTATACAGATTGCAGAATCACATTGGTTACACATCCACATTTTTACTAGTGTATTTATTATTAACAGTATTCCATTAAATGAGTAAGCCAAGATTTGCGGTTTTTCTGTTGTTGGCCTTCTGGCTTGTATTGAGTTTGGGATTACTATGACTAGATCCATTATGCACTAACTTTGCTTGAACATACACTTTGGGGGACTATATTAAATATAGGTATGTGTGTAGCTTTAGTTGGCACATATCTACCAGGATTTAAGTTTTACTAGGGGGGCAAATCCCAAGAAAATCAAAAGCAAACATAAAAGGCAGAACACTTGTTTTCCCTGACATAAAATAATCAAACTACCTTGGAGATAGGATTTGCCTTTTGAAATGCATCCATCTGAAGCTACATATTATTGAAATTTGAACTTTTATGCAGGCTATATTCAGCTTACATTTATATTCAGCTATAAATGTTTTATTTCTCTACAAAATCAAGTTTTCTGTTGTTTGTATATTTTTTGTTTGTAATAGCCCAACATTTAAAAATTAGAAAATTTCAAGTCAGAAAGCAGCAGCTTTCAAACTACTCTAAAAACTGGAATGCCTGGTAGATCTGGGTGCATGTTCCAATTAGTAATGACAGATTTGAGTTAAATTGGAAGCACTGCAATGGCAAAGGCACACATTCCTCTGTTTGCAAAGTCCTCATCCCTTTCTACTGTTTCTTACACTCTCTGGTCTCTGTAGGCATGAGAATCCTGTTCTACTCTCTGACTTGTCAATCAAATTCATTTACATTTTTCTCATTAAGAGTATAGGGACTGGGCGATTCCAAAGTGATTGTTTTGGACAGTTAAAATTTTAATTTCCTCCATATCAAACTTTAAAATGTGTGGAAATCATTCTAAAAAGAACTATATACAAACTTGTTTCTAATGACTGAAATTAGAGGAACAGCTCAGTATGTAGTGAATATGTGTGTTAGGTAAGAGAGAATGTATGGAGAGGGGAGCCAACATAACTTGCTTCTTCTGCCTAGAGCAACTTCAGTCAGTATGTGCACCCACAGGCTAGTCTTCTGATCAACATCTGCTAATTACATGAGCAAGATATTTGACAGGGGATGAGAAAAACAGCCTCTCTGATCCATTCAATTAAAGACTTCATGGACTAAACCCAATTCCATTAGGATTAGTGCACTGGTCAGTTGCTAATTGCTCTTAGTTATTTTCATGCTGACAAAAATGTTAGTAGGGTGCCAAAGTTATTTCATTTTGGGTAGTATGCAATCTAGATAATCTGAAGGACCATTATGCTAATATTCAAATATTTCTTGGATACATTTTAAAAGTGATGAATTGCTAGGCTCACTACTTAGTAAATGAAATGTTGGAGCTCTTCCATCCCACTCTTTTTCATAAAAGTAAATGACAGAGAAATGAAACTAGTAACCTATATAGGGACTAAACTAATGAAAAAAGCAAGCTGGCCCTGAGGGTGCATGGAATCGCAATCTGGAGACCAAGCATTATGCCCTTTTGCAAGGCAAGGTCGGGCAGCTAAATCCAAGGGTCAGACCCTGGAGTGGAATCCTGGAAGAGGGTCAGAGTAGTCCCCAACACCTAGGGGGAGCAAAGCAACACCATGTGCAGGTATTCACCCCCAATACGGGTCCAGAGGATTGTCACATATTAATGTCAATGATCAAATATTATCTGTAATATAAGGAGAAACACCACTAAAAGCAAATGTTGATAATATATAACAAACTGGTTTTCTGCACCCTTTGTACTTCATATATTAGAATTAGTAGACAAATAAAAAATAACTGTGTGAAATGTAAATACAAAATGAAATAAAGATGGGAATAAGCTCACTGTCATGATCCCTTTGCCATCTGCAAACCAACTTAAATATGGAAACATGGAAAGGGACCATGATATCCCCCTGTAGTTATAACTCTTGATCCTCTACCCCATTATTTAAATTGTGTGATATCTCAGTCAGCTGCTCAATTATTTTGTCTGAAACATTTCCAGGACCTCTTAGCCACTGTCAGATACTATGGCTTAAAGCACCCTGACTGCTGCTTTGATGTTGCTTTGCATTACAACAGATACTCCCATCTTGCCTTTAATGGTAAATGTGGACTTAGCTTCTGTTATTCCTGGTCTTATCATCCCAGGGTTCTAGGGAAGCTACAAAGTGGTTTCTTCAAACATCAACCCTAACCTATAGATAATAATTTTTACAACTTTCTAAAAATACCTTATTGGCTTTGTGAAAGGAATACCTTCTGGATTCTCTTAGGAATAGAGTGAAGTGGTAGGTTTGCAGATTGTACCTAAAATCATTTTAACATGCATTCTAAGATCCCTTCTCCCAGAGCCATCTGATCCTTTATCAAGCAAGGCAGTCAAAGAAGTTGAGGAATTTCTCCTTTTGCTGTAGACCATATTAGCATACAGGTTTTTGAAACCTGCCAAAATATTATCAGGACCAGTTTCAAAAGGCTGACTATTGAATTTATGAATGTCTCTATATCAATGAATACTCCCTAATCCACCATTATTACACCCCCCACCACCACCACTGTAATATCCTTAATATCCATTCTCAAGTTGGTTTCCTTGGTTTGGAAGGAACAATTAATTTAGGGGGCAGGCTATTTATTTCTGGAGAGAGACTGATACTTCTCTGCTGAATCAATGCTCTAATTATCATCTTGGAGGAAATGGGGAATGACAGAGATTTATAGAGAGCAAGGATCATAAGTCACCTGCTTTAGCTAAAATGCTTCCATAACCACTGGCCAAAAGGAGGCTATTCTTCTCCATCAAGGGAAGACTGCTACTGTCTTTCAGCATGGATTAGGTGATCAAGGTCCTAAGCTTCATTTGACTAAGTGAACTCATTTTTGTCTCAATAGCCTGATCATAGCCTTGAACTTGAAATAGTTGTCCTTACAAATCTATGATTCCAGTCTCCTTTATAGCTCTGCCAAACTTACAGTCAGATCTCAGGTCTGAATTTCATTACAGTCTGTGAAGACTAGAGATAAGTCTCCTTCACATTTGCCATAGATGTCCTCTGACTATTAGAACATGCCATAAATTGGCAATTAACCCAATAGCCTAACTTTTTTTTTTTGTAGGTCAAAAGTAGTCACCCTACTCCACCCGCCACACCATTGTAATCTCTCTAATAATCACTGTGTTGCAGCTATTAGATCTCCTAATATGTGACCTTCCCCTAAGCCTTATCCCAATTTACCACAGGTGAAAGCTTAAAGGTATCCCATATCACATTGAAGAAGCATTTTGATACTGTTCCATACCAGGATGTATTTCATCTCCACTTACCACTAAAAATGTGATCCCTATTGCTTTCATGCATATCAGTAATCCAATTCCAAAATCCTATCCACAGGGTGTCTTTTCTACACTATTTGTTTTTGCTCAGTTTCCTCAGGAAACCCTGAGAAAAACATTCAGTGCTAATACTTTAATCAGGAAATGCAATTCTAAGGCAGGAGAGAGAAAAGGAAGAAATGGGGCAGGGAAGAGTGGGAAACAAGAAAAGGTGATGCATTACCACTCTGGCCACTGTACTTTGGTGAACCAGGAATATATGCAACCAAGTTTCCAGAAAATGCTTCTTCAACGTGATATGGGATACCTTTAAACATACTGTTTAGAGAAATACACCTTGGAACACCCCATCAGAGAGAGGAACAGAAAGGGAATTTATCTGTCTTGTCCCCTCCTCTTTCCTGTAGGAACAGTGTGCTACGATCTAGGTCAGTTGTTCTCAACCAGGTATAATTTTGTCCCCAAGGAAGACATTTGGCTAGAGATATTTTTTATGTTTAGAAGAATTTTTTTAAAAAATGGCACAACTGGCAGCAGTGCTATCACAGCTAGTAGGTAAAGACCAAGTATGTTGCTAAACACACGAAAATGCGCATGGTGGTATTCCATCACAAGATAACATTCCATCCAAAAATGTCATTAGTGCTATTGTTGTAAGTTGAAGTGATGATAAAACCAAGAGAATCTGAAGAGATGTATTGAATAAAACAACCTAACAGAAAGAAGATGAAAGAGAAGGCATTTCACAGATGGGAAAACACAAATGGAGAACAAAACATGAAAAGATACTAAACCTCATGAGTAACCAGGGAAATCAAATTACGGTAAAATTCCATTTCACACTCAATTGATTGGCAAAAATTAAGATATCGAGAACACCAAGCACAGAAAGAACCATGTTCAAAGGGAATACTCAGGGAGTATTACAAAGGGAGTGTAAATTGCTAGCACCTTTGTGCAAAAGAGTTTAGCATTATGCTGTAAAGTGGAATGTATGTATATTTTATGTAACCACTCATACCATTTTTCTTGAGATTGTACTGGTTCTTGCACTGAAAATCTTGTGTCCTGGGAAACCGTTAGTCCTAGTCAAACCGGGATGATTGATCACCTCTATCTTATATCCTACTAGCAATCTATTCCTGTGTATATTGCCCTGAAAAACTATTTCATAGAAACCAGGAGATAGATAAAAAATGATCATAGTATAATTGTTCACAACAGAGAATAGAAATGACAAGAGTGTCAATCTACTAGAGAATAGATAAGTAAACTGTGATAAATTTATACAATATAATATTTAACTGTGAAAATGAATTACAGCTAGATGCAATGACATGGATAAAATTTAGAAACATAAATATTGAAGTAAATGAACAAATCCCCTCTAGTCTATACAAGTAGGGCTCATTATTATAAAGCTTAGAAGGAAACAAATACTAATAATACATTATATAGGAGGGTTTTCATGTTTGATCCAACTTCTTTTACAGGGAACCAAAGACATAAATTCAGAATAGTATTTGCCACTCTAGGAGAGGTGAAGAGATTGAATGGGGTGGTGCCCTGTTCCCCAAAGAAAAAAATTAATCAATTAATCCATTATTTGATTCCTAGAGAGTGTTTCTTAGATATTGAATCTTTGTTTTGACAGTGTATTTTAGCTTTGACAATGTACTTATTTTCCTTTGGCAATGTTATTATGTTATTTTATCTCTCTTTTTAAAAATAATATTTACCTCACTTTTTAGACATTAGGAGTAAAAAATTACCCATATATTTGGGAATAAAGAATGAATGAAATACAATCCCTAATCCAGTAAGGATGGTATTTTGGCTTGGTTTCTCCATTCATGAGTCTTGACAGCATTTATTTCCATACTTATGTTCCCATTGCTGTTACCCAGAAGCCTGAGATGCTAATATCAATCTGTTAAGCCTCACACTAAAATTTCCTGCACCTGGTAACTGGAAAGCACCACTTTTTTTTTTTTTTTAAATTGAACACAAGATTGCTTTACCACTGAACTATATCCACAGTCCTTTCATTTTTTTATTTTGATACAAGGTCTTGCTAAGTCGCTGAGGCTGGCCTTGAACTTGTGATCCTCCTGCCTCAGACTTCTGAGTTTCTCAGATCACAGGTATGCACCAGTGTGCCCAGCCAAGAACACCACTTTTAAAACACAGGCCCGGAGGGGCAATGAAAGTAGCTTGAGAAAATTGTAGAATAAGGCTGCTGTTTAATTTACTCAGTCTTTCAAGAATTGCAACTTTTCATTTTACACCCATACACCAATTGACAAATGTGAATACATATAGACCCTAATGCCAAAGAGCTTCACAGAGACCTGCCCTGGAAACTCTGTCCAATGATCATCTACAGCCTTATTGTTGGACTGAGAGCCAAAATCATCATTAGCTTTTTTATAAAAAAGCCTATTATGCTTAGCATGCTTGTGAATGGTGCAGCACAGAAGTTTCTGTATGTCTGCATCATTACAAAATTCTTTCATTCAGATCACTCTCAACCTCGCTTCTTTCTCCAAGTACTTATCAAAATATTTTCCTCCCTTCCTTTTTGAAATAAATATGCTAAGACTTCTTTCATGAGATTATCCTGTAAATGTGCTGGTCATATTGCTACATCAATCTGTCCATCCAGCCATCTGTTCATTTTTAACCAAACTATGCTCCTGTTCCCATTTGCTGTTCACTTTTTCTTAAGCATAATATTCTGTCTCCAAATTAACTTTGATTTTCCTAAGTTCTGTACATTTACATATTTCTGGCCTTTCCCCTGGCTGTCTCTCATGATGCTTCCCTCCTCTTTCTTTCTTGCTGCTAGGCATATTCATTCCCAAATCACCTGCTAGATTTATGGGACTTGATCTTTGTTTTTGTATGCATATTATCCTTCTTGCTTTAAATTTCTTTTCTACCTTATTCGACTAGGAAATGCTGACTCACTTTGTAAGCATTTATTCATATATTTTCTTCTTGATAGATTGTTTGTAATTCAGCTCTTCCTTTATCAATGCCCTTTTGCAGTGGGACTTTGAAACTCCTTTCACCAAGAGATGGAGTCTATTTCCAAATCCCTTAAATCAAGCTGGCCCATGATTTGCTTTGACCTATGTGATGCAGCATAGTGGCTGCTCTGAGCCCTGGCCCCAAGAACCCTTTCACTCATTCTCTTTGATGCATGATTGGCATTATTCTGCTGCCACTGAATAAGCCCTGGCTGACCTGCTGGGGAATTAAGTTGGCCCAGCTACATCCAGTCAATCATCAGATATGTGAGCAAAGCCATCTTAGATGATCCATCCCACAGTTGACTGGCAGCTGATTGCCAATGGAGAAGCAAAATGATGGAAGATCGGCAAAGCCCAGCCAATTGGCAGAATTCCCTAACTCACTCATAGACTCATGATCAATAATGCATGCCTGTTGTTTTGAGCTACTGAGTTATGGGGTTATTTGTTATGCATCAACAAGTGATGTACTCTTTTCTTTTTCATTTTCAATAGCTGCAACATACTTTCATTGGTGCCCTGGAACACTATATTTCCTTGTCTTTCTCCATAAACATTCAAGCTCCTTGAGAAAATGGGTATTTTTTGTGCAGCCCCATATTTAAATAATATCTGCAACTTTTCAATAAATGAGTATCAGAAACACATCAGTGACTAATTAAGGATTGCAATGTCACTCAAGAGATGGTTTTGGAAGCAGATAAGCTAGAGTTTGACTTCCAACTCTATTTCCTCATGTGCTACTTCAGAGAATTTGGTTAACCTTGCTGAGTCTCATTTGCTCATTTATAAACTGAAGACTAGAATAATGTAAATGCTGCAGGATTGTAGTGATAAGGTATAGAGTTCTCCTCCCCTTTCTCTACCTTGCATGCAGTAAACATGCAACAAATAAGAATTAAATATTAAAATATACGTAAAGCATTTTGTATAACACCTGGGTTATAATTCCTCAAATAGATGATAGCTCTATCGATATTATGATAATCATCCTGATTGTTGTCTCAGAAGCTGCAGGTCCTCCACCCAAATCCCCTTGGCATTCATCTCTTTGTGTATGATGACCTAATGGTGGTTTTCAATAGAAAATATCCTGGGACTTTTCACCTGAGGGCTTTCTCTGGCTGGTGGAGTTCTCTTGGTCCACATGGATGGTAGGCCATACACTTCCCCCAGTGCAGCATCCCTCAGCAAGGCAGATGGGAGAGGTTCACTAACTACCCTAATTCCCTTCCCCTTGGTTAGCTAACTGTTCTGTATTGTATCCTGTAATTACCTAATGAGATTGTGCTCCTCTTGGTCATAGTAGTGAGAAGACACATTTTTCTTTCCCCTATCTCACATGTACTTTTCTACAAAGTTATGTTGACATCACCTTTCAAATAAACACTAGAATCCAATTTTTTTCTTTTGTCTCACCAGAAGCTTCTGGGGTAACCAAACCAAGTTATCTTTACTCTTCCTGGCTTATTTTATCCTTATTGCTTCAGACTCTAATCATTTTTCCTAGGAATTTTGATATCCTTTTAATGATCTATAATTAAAGAGTTGTATCCAGTCTAGTAGATAACAAGACTTATTGAAGAATGCATATATCACCTTTAAGTCATCTCTGAGTTTCTCATTATGGCCCAATTCTTTGTGTGTATTATGATAACTTGCAGTTGATCTTGATCTTGATCTTGGGTAGCTCTGTGCTTATTTTGATGGATGCTCTGTATTGGCACAGGTGAAATGTACTAGATAGTGATTTATAACATGTTGTTAAAAAATCCAAAGTCCCCCTGAGCTTGTTTATTCTGCTTATTGAAACTGTACTGATTGATTTTTTTTTTTTTTTTTTTGGTAACTGTGTATTACTCCATTTAGCCTGCTTTTAGTTACTTGAACTGTAGGGTACATAACACTTCTCAGTAAGCTTGAGTCTTGGCTTCCCAAAGACCAAAGTATCACTGATATATCTTGATGGTTCAGGATCAGAAGAAGAAGTGCATCTTTTGGGATGGAGAAAGGACCCTGAGCCTAGCCTGGAAATCTCAAATTTCTCTGATATTGGCCTGTGTTTGATATTTCCTACTGTATCCCATCTATTACAGCTTTACATACGTATACCTTGTGGAATTGCATGAGTCTTCAATTATCCAACACTATTTAATTGCTTCACTGAGGTTATTTCCTATTAATTAAGATCTTCTGAGAGGGATCTGGGGTGGAGAAAGGAAGGATTCCTATAACATCTAATTTGAGAACCATTTCAAATAGTTATGAGAGTTGGAAAGCAGTACTCTGTACTTTGTTCAGATCTTAAAATATGATTCAGTTAGGTTATCATGAATAACTCTTCTGAACACAGACCTCCATGCTCCAACAATGGCTGATGGCTTCTTGCACAATTGGACCCCTATATTCCTTATCCTCCCACCTCCCTTGTGAGCTTTGCATAGGGGTACATACTCCAGGACATGAAACATTAATTGTTGACTATGTTAGTTTCTCTGGAAAATTTTGCTTAAATTTATTTGTTCTTCTCCTTCTAAGATACCAATTTTAAGTTGTATTTAGCTTTTACTTCAATGTACCATCAAGGAATATAAAAAAATAGGTATAAAAGTTTTAGTCTTGAAGTCATGCTTGACTGATCTAAGCATCTAGTCCTTAAAAATTCATATGCTTCTTATCTAGAAGGGCACCTTTCAGACAGGATATCTCTCAGTGGTTTGAGAAACAATATTCTCCCAAATTCAGGAGCCATGTAAGAAGCAGGAGAGGAGCCTCAAATATTTCTGGAGGGCTCAAGCATCTGAATGTTACAAGATAACCCACCTGAAATGTGAAATTTCAGGGCAGAATTTTATTTGCTTTCACAATTTAATGTCAACACATTCTAAGTTTCAGAAACAGGTCACAGACATATACACCATAAAGAATTTGTTCAATAAATAACTGTTTATTGTATATTAAAAAGGGCCAGTATAGTCTACACAAGGAAATAAGAATTATATGTGGAGATTCATTAAGAGCACTGGTGGTCATCTATGCTCTGGAATATATCCGAAATATATTTTAAATTCATCCATCTTCAAAGACATTTTCCTAAGCCAACACACCAGAATCTCTTACCTGGGTGAATGTACCCTGTTTCCCACTACTGAAAACCCAATGCCTATTAGTTAGCTATAGTAAAGCAGAATGCCCTTTTAAAAATATACAGCTTGAATGGCCCTTATCCAAAAATTATTGAGACCAGAAGTATTTCAGATTTCAGATTTGGGTGTTTTTTGTTTGTTTGTTATTGTTGTTGTTCTGTTTTTTGCAGATTTTGGACTTTGCAAAGACTTCACTGGTTGAGAAAACCAAACCTGAAAATCCCAAACTCAAAATGCTTCAAGTTGGTGTTCAAAAACTTTGGGATTTTGAATCATTTCAGACTTTTAGTTTTTGGATTAAGATAATTGCCCCATGTAAATTCTTCTACTACTCTGCTAATATGTCTCTTCTGTGACTTCTGTCTTCATTGAAATAAAATGAAGACAATTTTCCACATCTAAAAGACTCTCCACATTCATCTCCTACACCATGCTTCTCCAAATCCCTTCTCTTCAAGCCATAGAGGCTGACTTTCTAAGCCTTGACAGTATCCACCTGGATCCCACTTGGTGGTATACGAATAATGCTATCTTCAAACACTCACTCAGGTGGCTCTTATCCATCATTCAGTCCTTATCTTAAATTCTCTGGGGAGGTTCTCTGACACCCAAACTAAAGTAGCCCCTTATCACCCTTTATCTCATTAGCCTGTTTATCATGTTCATAAATATAATCAATGCCTGCCAGTTTCCTTTCCATATGTTTACATAAATACCTCTTCCCCTAAAAGGCAATTCATTCAAAGCTACATCTTTGCATTTTTTAGCTCACTACCATATTCTAAGTCAATACAACAGTCTGCAGCATGCAGAAGTGGACCATGGAATATTTATTGAATAAATAACCTCACTAGTTTGCCTTTTTTAGTATTGTATAATTTAAAATAAAAATTAAAAGGCCAAAACCACAATGCAACTTATTCCCCACCTTTTGTACGATGGCTGTAGATGGATTAGAGACTACAGAGGTGTGCAGCTATTTCTGTTCTGTGACTTTTCGTTGGAATTCTTCAGTCTTCATTTTTCTTCTGTGTTCATTTTGGCAAGAGGCAGAAGCATTTCACCACAGTGTATTTCTGTGAAAACATGGTACCAACATGACTCAGAAACCCACCAACATTATGTTCTATTTAAAAATAAATAAATACCTTAAAATATTTCTTAAAAATAAATATATCCTTTACTATCTCCTACACATGTATATCCTTTTTTACTGTTTATATATATTTTTAGGCATGCAATTATAAATCTACATATTATTACCTGGATACCCCCAGGTAGTGTTAGACTCCTCTTAGCACCTTGCCTACATCTGTACTACTGCACTTTCTCTACTCTATGCAATAATTACATTATGAATCCATCTTTACAATAGATGGGGACAGGAATTGTAGTTTTGGTCCCTTAATCTCTGGATTTATATTGGCAATATAACTAATTTTCATTATGTGAAGTACTTATGTTCTATAAAGTCATCACAAACACTGCATTAGCAGATACTGAACAACTGCCCCCCAAGGAAACATAGGGTACATAGTTTTCTGCAAATCTCTTGCCTCAAACTTTTGTCAATCAATTAATGCATAACCTTGTTTTATTTGAATTTCTGCTGAAAATGCTTTATTTACTATGTATTGTTGATTCTTCACCACCGAATTAACATCCAACAGCCTTGTTAACTCATGCCTGGATACAGTTTATCTAATGTGCATTTCTCCATAGGGCACATGATAGCCTTCTAAGCCTAAAATCACCAAATTAGGATTTCAGTAATGGCTTGACACAAAATACAAAATCTTGAAAAATATTGAAAGGTGAATTTGTAAATACTAATAATGAGGATCAACTATATACACACTGGCTCAAAGCTTAATGTAGATCTTACAAGTTCTTAACCTTGCTTATGGTTCATCACAATACTGACAAATGAGCAAACCATAAATACTATATACATAGGGCAGGGAAGTATTAAATACAGACTTCGTATTTTTCATGAAAGTTTTAGAAAGTAAAAGCAGTTATTCTTTCCTATCCTGTTGATAGGATAGTTCCAGAGCCCAGGAGCTAAAATAAATAAAAAGAAAACTAATTAGATGCATCTTAACTTGTACTTTATTAGTACCATTATACACCAATTGTATTTTTTATACAACTGATCATTTTTAAATTTCATTTTCTAAAATTAGTATTACTTAAAATTTTCTATTTGCACTGAAAGTAACTAGATCCATCAAAAAAAAATCAGACACCATAACTTTATTTCAATATGTGCCAGATCACCACTAAAACTCTCCTCTCAAATTTCTCCTTAAACCTGTCACTAAGAAAACTTTATCTGATAAAGCCATATCTCCATTTCTGAGTTAAAAAGAGCAATCTGAGTGTTCAGTAGGTTGTGTTCTGAAAACTCTAAACTTGTGATTAATGTACATTTTAATAGGATGCGCTGATGCCAATTAAAATTAATATTTGCATTTACAACCTTCAAAAGGCAGGGGTTGGGCCCGGGGTTGTGGCTCAGTGGTAGAGTGCTTGCCTCACATGTGTGAGGCACTGGGTTTGATTTTCAGCACTGCATATAAATAAATGAATAAAATAAAGGTCCACCAACAATTAAAAAAGATACTGAACAACTGCCCAAAGGGTTTGGCTTTGGTATCAACAGACTGGCTCCACCTTGTATTAACTATGCTATCAGAGATGATGCATTAGTTCCTGGGATTATTGATTCATCTGAAAAAATAGAGACAAGTGCCATTTTGTAGAACATAGAGTGATCTTTAGGGTAATATGAAATTGGCCTATGTAGAGTTACTAACTGGCCAATAGTGAATACTAAAGTAGGTTAGCTCATGCTGTATGACAAATCAACCCAGACATTTTTAAAATTCTTTTTTAAAAAAATTTAATCTGTTTTAATTAATTATACATGACAGTAGAATGCATTTATGCACTTTGATATATCATACACAGATGGGATATAATTTCTCACTTTTCTGAGTGTACATGTTGCAAAATCATATTGGTCATGTAGTCACATATATACCTACAGTAATAATGTCTGTTTCATTCTACTATCTTTCCTATCCCTAATACCCCTCCTTTTCCCTCCCATCACACTTCCTTCTACCTAATCTAAGGAAATGCTATTCTTCCTAGTACCCCCTGCCTTATCGTGAATTAGCATCCACATATTAGAGAAAACATGTTTTAGTCATTGAATTTAGCATTTGTTGCCAAAGAGCAGTAACCTGCCACTTGAGAATAATATTTTGGGGGGGGGAATGTCCTAGATCATTCATAATTTGACTTATGTGTAGAAGCCTCTCTATGATTTTGATATGTGTGTATCATTTAGATAGAGATGCACCCACCACTAAGACATAACTGAATTTCACATAAGTTCCATTCTGTGCATTTTATTTTCATAGATTCTCTTCAATATTTGGTGTGTAGACCATCATTTATGGTATTAAAAAAATATAATACTGCATTAAAAATGGAACCTGACTCTGAAATATGAATACATTGTTGAGCTCACTGGTGAATTACTACAAACTTTAGAATTCTACTTTGTGTACAGCAGAACAAAGATTTGTCATCAACAATACTATTCCAAACAGTCATAGTCCCTGCATGTTTTTTTGCTCAGATATGATAATTACTATATTTTTAAGTCATTATTCAGCCCTTATGGGGACACATTTTAAGGTGGTTCAGAGGCACCATGACATAGATGGGTGCTATCAGCCCTGCCATATGATAAGATTGGTGGAATTATTCCCCCTTTCATCCACTTCCTGCGGTGCTCAGAGATGCAAATTTGTGAACTATAGGTTTGAGATGTAGTCTGTGCCATTATATGAGAAAAACAGGGCTTTAATCTTCCTTTTCTCAGAAAGGGGACTTGATCTTGGCCTCATTAATATTGAGTTCTGGTCAAGTGAACTCCAATGTGTTATGAAGTCATGAAAGATGCTAAATTCCATCAGGTCAAAGTTTTCTAATAACTCAGAGGCATTGGGTGGTACAAAAAGAAAAAGAACTGATTGTACAGAGAAAGCTAACACCTTTGTAAACTTATTTTTTATAAGGATAAAACATTTCCAAAAAAAATTAATATGGATGATCATACTTGAAAAGATGTCTTCACCAACTGTGCCATTTTCCAAGAGATTTTTCTCTGTGTCTACCCTAGAGCATGGATCCTTTTTGACTTTCTGCTAGCTGCTACACTCATCTAGTAGGTGAGCTCCAAATACACAAAAGGGTTCCATTCCCAGGTTTGACAGTGTAAAAACCAAACAGAAAACAAGCTGGCAGAGACAGTTTAATATAAACCTTCTTAGAAGATTTGAAAACAACATCACATTTGTTTCCCGCTACTCATGTGCCCCCCTGTGATCTTTGTCTCTATATACAATAAAATATTTATAACCAGAGCTTCCCATCCTTTCCCCTTTCCTTGCTGTTAGAATAAGGCACATTTCTTCCATGGAAGAAAGCAACATAAACACAACACTAAAATGTTGAATAAATAACTCTGGGGGAATTGAAACCCTAATCCACTCAAAAATGGATTTTCTTTCATTCAAAGCAAGATAACTGTGACATATGGGACCGGATTTTTGCAGTAATTATTCAGGCACTTGTCAAATACGGTGAATCCTCTCCAGGGAACTTCTCAGCTCCCTCAGAACTATATGCTGTTTTTGGATTTCCTCAAATACAGATTGAGCACTATTTTCTTTTTCTATTCAGGTAATAGAGTTCGGTTTCCAAAAACATTTTGTACCTTTTCCTAGAGGAAAAGTCTGGCCTCCGTTTATGAGAATTTCCCCTGAGACAATGGAGTGATGGTACTTTTCGGGCTGTGGATTATAATATTCTCATGTAAACGATCTTTTCATCTGACAGAGCAGTTTGTAATGTGTTAGCTTTTATTTTCAGAGTAACTACTCTTTATACTGAAAAACAAAGTGAGCAATTAAGTCTGGATATGCTGGTTTTCTGGTCCAATAGAAAAAGCATTTAAGGTTGTGATTTGCTAAATGCACCAGGTATCTATAAATAGTTGATGTATACATTTAATTGACTAAGTTATTCTGAATCTAGACTTCCTCAACTTAATCTCAAGGCAAAGACAGAATATGCCCATGCAATTTTCAGAGGATTAAATGAGATTAGGTATGTGTACAATGATCAGAAATTTTATACACCATGAGGTCTATAGAAATTATTTTTAATTGTGAAGTGTTTGAGTTATTCAGAAATTAACTTGAATTTAATCTGATACAGAAAACACAGAAAGACAACTGCTGAAAAATCCCATGACAAAGTCAAACCTGAAGACAGTGTCTCTGGATTCTATAACCTCCATTTTCACAGACATGCACTTGTCCCAGCTGATCCTGCTGGGCTTATATATTTCCTGTGACACAGGACAAAATAGAATCACAGTGGTAAAAGAGGTGAAAAAAGAGAGAATATGCATGGAGAAAAAGGGGCTGGCCTGGAGTCCATTTTCACAATCACTTCCTCTCTCTAAAATAGGGTTTCTTAACTGAGGGTTTTAACTGCCAATCCTGGGGCTTATTTAGATGCAACTCAAATCTTCTTTGAATTTGGAGGGAAGAGAAAATTACATCTTTATGTTCATTAGGGTTTAACAGGCAACAAACCCCAGTAATATTAGAAGGACCTGTCACCAAAAAAGCATGACTTTTCATATTACATTAATAGTTGCTGCAGACGTGTTGAAATGCCATTCAAGCTCTGAATGTACACCAGTCACTAGATCTGCCATCAGATCTTGCACTAGGAAACCAAGAAATATTTATGTTACCATGTCATAAAATTATTTCATTTGATATTTTTATAACTGTTTTCAATTTAATTGGTTTCCTTCATAACTAGAGGCATTTTATCTTATACATTTTAAAACATCACATTGTAGCTGTGGTCAGACAGTAATTCCACTTCTAAGTATTTACTTGAAAGAACTGAAAATAGGTACACAAATAAATACTTAAACATGAGTGTTCACAGAGGCACTATTGCTAACAGCCAAACCGTGGAAACAAGACAAATATCCATTAATGGATGAATGGATAAATAAAATGTGGCATATTAATATAATAAAACATTTTTAGCCAAGAAAAGGAATGGAGTACTTATACATGCTACAATGTGGATAAACCTCAAAAACATTATGTTAAGTGTAGTCAGGTACAAGAAATCACAAATTGTGTGATTCCACTTAAATGTAATATCCAAAGTGGGTAAAAATATAGCAACAGAAAGCAGATTGTTGGTTAACAAGGACCTGGGGCACAGCAGAATGAGGAATAACCACTCCACAGGTATAAGTTTTCATTTTGGAGGGAAGGATGTGTTTTGGAATTAGCTATAGTTAGTGGTTGCACAACCTTATAAATGCATTAAATGTTACTGAATTATTTACTTTAAAATAGTTTATTGCATGTCACGTGAAGTTCATTTCAATTAACTAACCAAGAAACCTTATGTTAAAATCTGTTTCCTATCTTCCTGAGACTGCAAAGAAGTCCATGTTTTGGCAAAGATAATCCCCCACCCATCATGACAGGGTTTCCTCTTACCTTGATCCAGTCACCTGGATTAGACATTAGACTAAGCCAGTCACCTGGGTTAGACATTATTCAACAGCTATCCAGATTTGTCTAGAACACCATAGTACCCATGAGGCTGAAGTTAATAGGGAGAAAATATTTAGCCCATGAGCACAAAGCTTGCTGTCAGAACATGCATACTTTTCTATATTTCTAGTGTACCTATAGAGATGGTCTAGAAAGTATAGCATTGATGAGACACTGCTAAAGATGGTATTTAGCTAACAAAGCACACTAAGTATTATAAATTAACAGAAGCAAAGTTTTAGTAATCTCTGCTATCGATTCTTCTACCTACCATGGAGTCTTCTTGGGAATATCATCATTTTAGGTATAATTTTTATAGGACTTTATTCTACTTTTTTAGGTTATTGTTTTCTTGTTCAAATATATGTTATAGTATTTAGTAGTAGCATGCAATGAAGAAAAAATGATCAGGAATGAAAGTGACAGGTAATTATTAAAGAAAGAGGTCAAGAATACAAGTAAGGATGGAGTGTGGCTCAGTGGCAGAGGGCTTGCCTAAAAGCCTTACACAAAGCCCTGGGTTTGATCCACAGCATAAAAAAAGAAAAAGAAAAAGAAAAAAAGTGAGAGAGAGAGGAGAGATGAGAAGAGAGAAGGGGGTAGAGAGAAAGAGGAAGGGGAGAAAGAGATAAAAGACAGAAAGGAAAAGAAAAGAAAGGTAAAGAGAGAGAAGATACCCAAGAGGTTTGGGGAGAAACCTAACCTAAAGAAAGTAAGTACATGGGCATGTTAACCAGCATGGTTGACAATAATCCAGGCTGCAGAGGTAAATGTACAAATGTCCTGAAGCCTGTGTACCTTTAGTAGAATCAGTGAGAAAAGAGGAATATTAAAAAATGAGGTAGAGTAAGTTGCTAGTGACCAGATTCTGGAAGGACTGATAGGCAAATTCTAAAGATTCAGGATTTTATTTTAAGTCTGATGAGGATGCATTTGGAGAGCTTTGAACATAAGGCACATGATCTAATTTGTATATTGAAAGTATTCCTTGGGGTGCTGGCAACTCTCAGGAGGGCTATGTAGAAAGCAGGGATATTGGTTACAAGGCTGGTTAGGTTGTATAGGTGAAGCCAGATGGCAGCTTACATATGGTGGAAGTGGGGACAATGAGAAGTGGTCCAATTGTAGGTATCCTCTGAAAATACAGATGACTCATTGAAGGGTGGGTTGTGAGGTGGGAGAGAAGGCATTTGGATCTATATAGTGGGTGGATATTAGTGCTAAGTACTGAGCTGGGAGGCAGCTAGAGTAGAGAGTTCAATATACTGATTGGGAAAACCCAGGTTTCCAATTGGACACTGTGAGATTACAAAAACAAACAAACAAACAAAATCCCAATTCTCCATCTGCCAATGCATGTGTGCTTTTTACCCTGTAACTGTAGGTTGCTTCCTCTGATTAGAGGGTCAGCCATCTGGTTTGATTTGGCCAATGGGACATTACCAATTGCCCTGTGTTTTCAAGCGCTTAAACATTTTGTATGGTTCCTGTACATCTCGTGTCATCATGAAAACATGGCCAGGCTAACAGATACAGAATGTGAGTCATTAGAACAGAAACTGTGTGGCTCTGGTTACCCCAACCAAAGCCATCATGGGTCAGGGAAGAGTAATTTGATGTGAAGGTGCAAACCCAGTGAAATCAGCAGAGGCATATTGATAACCCACCACATTTAACCTAAGATACATGAGCAAGCCCAGCCTCGGTCAGCTAAACCTGGAAGAGTTGTAAGCTAAATAAATGTGTGGCTGCTTGTTGTGCATTTTGACGGCAATAGAAACCTAGTACACAATGTTCCCTCTTTACCCAAATAAGAAAAATGCAGTGACATTTCACGTAGGCCAATCCTAAAGGCTGTTGGTGACAGAACACAGCTTTCAACCTCTGGTTGCTTACATGTTACAAATAAAATGAAGTAGTAGACTAGTAACAGAAACTGAATCATAAATCAATGAATGAATCACAAAATCCAGGTTTCCCTAATTGCATAGGCTCATTCCATGAAAGGCCGACATAAAAAAAAATTATCATTTTAGGAGGTTTATTCAAGTTTTTGGTATTGAAGTATGATATTTTCAAGGATTATTATCAAATTTGTACAACTTTTCTTAAGTGTAAGACTTTAGGGCATTGCAGGTTTTCTTTGAATTTCCATCACTCAGCTACTCATTTGCAATTCATGAACTTGTTGACCCATTTATACACAACTGGTTTTATTGTGAGAAGGGGTACTGGGGATTGACCTTGGGGCACTTGACCATTGAGCCACATCCCCAGCCCTATTTGGTATTTTATTTAGAGACAGGGTCTCACTGAGTTGCTTAGCACCTCACTAAGTTGCTGAAGCTGGCTTTGAACTTGCGATCCTTCTGCCTCAGCTTCCTGAGCTGCTGGGATTACAAGTGTAAACCACCATACCCAGCCTGGCATCTTGATTTCAAACTTCTTAGCCTTCAGAACTGTGAGACATAAATTTCTGTTTATAAATTGTAGTCTCAGATATTTTTATTATAGGATAACACACAGATTTAAGAACTAGGTATGCCTTTACTACTGGAGTGCCGTTGATTTTAGGTTTTCTCAGTGGACAGTGTCAGGAAATATTCATATACATTATTTGTTCTTTGTAGATATTCATGGCAGTAGAGTGCATTTTGACATATTAAACACATGGAGTATAATTTACTATTCTTGTGGTTTTACATGATGTGGAGTTACACTAGTGGTGTATTCAGGTATGAACATAGGAAAGTTATATATGATTCATTTTGCTGTCTTTCCTACTCTCATCCCCCTTCCATTCCCTTCATTCCCTTTTGTCTAATCCAAAGTAATTCTCTCCACCACCACCACTACCCCCTGTTTATTGTGTCTTAGAGAGAACATTTGGCCTTTGAGTTTCACTTAGCATGATAATATCCAGTTCCATCCATTTACTGGCAAATACCATAATTTCATTGTTCTTTATGGCTGAGTAATATTCCATTGTGTATATATCATATATATTACTCTTATATACACATAGATTTTATTTGTATATGACCTAAATCTAATAACAAGCCACCAGACTAGTCTAAATTGGGGGACACTTTACACAAAATGATGTTGAAAGTACAAAGTTCATGAAGAAGAATAACGAACAATTATCTTGGATTGCAGGAGACATGACAATACGTGCAATTTATGATCTTAGATCCTAAACAGAAAAAGAATAATTATGGGGAAACTGATGAACTCAGAGTCAAGCACTGAGATATGTATATGCTATATATCTCAAAATAATTAGAAATTGATAGCAGGAGATAGCAAACTACATCCCCTGGTCATATCTTTGTTTTTTCATTAATAACCAGCTTTTGTTCAGCTTTATTGGGACACAAACACCCTTATTTGTTTATATACTGGCCATAACTGCCTTTTCATTACAAAATGAGCATAGTTAATTATCAGTAACAGAAACCTAAATTTCTAGTTCCTTTTTGGATATTTATAGAAAAAGCTTGCTAACTTTTATAGTATCATGCCATTTTTAAATTCCCATTTTGATAATTGTAATATGGTTACATAAAATGTGAACATTATGGATGAAGAGTATATGAAAATTCATACTATTATTATTCTCTGTAGGTCTAAAACAATGTCAAAATAAAAATTAAAAATATTTGAATTATTCTTGATAACTACCATTCTGACTGGAGTGAGATGAAGCCTTAGAGTAGTTTTGATTTGCATTTCTTTAATTACTAGAGATGTTGAACATTTTTTTTCATATATTGATTGATTGATTGGATATCTTCTTCCTAAGAAGTGTCTGTTACACTCCTTAACCCATTTAGTAATTGGGTTGTTTGGTTTTTTTTTGGTTTTAAGTTTTTGAGTTCTTTATGGTCTCTATCTGATGTGCATGTGGCTGAATGCTAACATCTAAAGTATAGGCAATTTCACCTTATAATAGACCATCTGGCTGCTCATTCAACTGCCCACCTGATACGGAGAGAAGCAGGCACAAATCTTTCTCAACAATCTCATCCCAAACTGCAGATTTGTGAAAAAAGTTGCAAAAAGATTTGTAACTAGATGCTGTCTAGAGTCATCAACTCTTAGGGTTGTTTTTATGGAACAATAGACAACCAGAACAGACATATGGAAAAATGTCTTGAAGAAAGGAGATAGGGTCCAGAAAAAGGGCTATTGTTGGATTGTATTTTTTTTTTTTTTTTTTTTGGAGATTTCAAATGTCTGGAGTTCCACGGAAGAATCAGAATTATAAATGAAAAATTCAAAACTATTGACATAGAGATGATACATAAATCCTTAGGGCTGGATGTGTTCATCAAAAAAGAGCCTATCGGTAAGGAAGAAAATAATGCCATTGATTCTAATATAAAATTATTAATTCATCAAAAAAATAATAAAGTATAGGCAATTTCACATGAACTTTCTGTATTTGTGGTTTCTTTTCAAAAGTCAGGATGTCTAGTAATAGTAGCCAATAATTGGAACAAAATGAAAGTTGGCACCTTTGAGCAATACATCTGATGATACTAGTTCTTGACTCAACATCAAATTCCACAGCATTAGAACTCATATTTTGTTTGGGCACAGAATATCCCAGATAAAAGCTCATATTTCCCAGTCTATCTTATAGGTAGGAATGGCCAATGGGATGTAAATACAAGGGGTGTTGTAAGATTTTACGAAAAGCTTACTAGAATGAGATGGGAAGTTATCACGTCATGAGGTCTATTTGTTCTTCCTCCCTTCTATTACTTCTTGTACAAAAAATAAATGTGTTGGCTAGAGTTTCCACAGTCATTTTGGACAATGAGTTGAGAAAGGAACCCATGCATCTATCCCCATTTCAGGTAGAGCTCAAAGTTAGAAGTAGCTTGTGGTAGACATTTTTGTGTCATCATTTTCCCTGTGTTCTTGTATTCATGCCTTGCACAACATCCTAATCAAGAGGTAAACCCTGTTTCTCAACCCCTTTAATCTAGACTAACATTGTGATTTGATTTGGCCAAGAGAATTCAGCAGAAGAGATGGAGAATAAATTCTGAGCCTAGACTTCAGTAGATCAATGTTTCTACTCCGTCTCTTGGAAACTTCACTGTCATGTGAAATAGTCTATGCCAGAGAATAATGAGAGACTATGTGGGGTGGTACCCATTTGTCCTAACTGAGGACATCTGAAAACACCCATAGTTCCAGTAGTCAGGACCCCAAATATATGAGAGAATGCAGTCAATATCAAAAGAACTATTTACTCAACAAAACACAAGGCCAGAAAATTCTCCCAGTTGACCTATAGACTCATGAGCAATAGTAAACCCCTTTTACCTTATGATGTTGCATTGGGTAGTGGACTTCTATGGTAGTAGTCTGATATGCAGTGATAGTGGACTGGTAAAGAACCTGTATCTCTCATAACCTGAAATTTCTTGCCAAAGTCATTTTTTATAAGAGAGATTTATTGATAATCTGTCTTCTTTGTCAGCAAAAAGATATCTCAAGAGATACATGATACGTATGTATTGTCTACTTTTCCACAATTTCTACTCATCCACATTTTGTATTTATGTCACCTGCTTTGCTCCTACAGCACTGGACTGTGTGACTTCTGCTCTACAGTCACATTTTGTGGAAAAGGGGAAGTTTCACTTTGTATTTTAAGGCTTGTTTAAACTTGATTTTTTTTTTTTAAGAGACCACATTAGAGGAAAAATCATACGTTTTGCAAACTCAGATACCATACCTAAACATCTGAGCTGGAGGCCAGTAGCTCAGGACAGCAGTGGAAATACATGTGGGGAGCCACAGAAATAACTGAAATGGTTTTCTTAGAGCATTTTCTGCTTATTAAGTTCATGCCTGCCTCTCTATATTGCCAAGTGCTTCTGGAAGTTCAGTGAAATCTCTTTGGAGATGAATCATTTCTCTTAGTAAAGAACAGTGTAAATCTAGTTTCAAACAAAGAGAAATCAAAATCCAGACTACCATTTCAAAATCCAGACTACCATTTCCTTTAACATACATATAAAGGCTGTATTTCAAGAAAATTAGAAGTTTCCAAAAAATGCTAAATTGCATTCTTCTAAAAATAACCCTGAAATGCATATGTAAAATAGTTGTAGTTCTGTATGTAACATATATAACTATATATAATTGTATATACTATATACAATACATATAACATGTATAACTACTATATATAGTTGTATGTATAAAACCATATGTAATATGTAACAATATACAGTAGTGCTAATTTAAAATAATAAATCTAATGAGTTTTAAAATATATATGTGCCAGACTATAAATTAAAATATATAAGAGCAATTAAAGGTTTAGATCTTTAATAAAAAGTGGTATGGCTTGATTTAATCCTTCCATATTCACTATTTTTTAAACAAAATGGCAGCTTTTATCAATAAAACTACCATGACAAAAGAATATTTGCACTTATTAGTGGTATTGTACTGGTGTATTTTCAGAAAACAAAACTTTAATAGGGACGCTTCTCTTATGGAGACATCTTTTATTACAATGCTTTTATTAGTGTGTTATAGTTATACGTGATAGGCAGGTTCACTTTGGCATAATCATACATGCATGGAATTTATTTGCTCCATTTCAGTCCCTAGTGCCTACTCTTTCCTACCCTTCCTCCCACCCCATTCCCCTTCATCTATTGGTCTTCCTTCTATTTATTTCTCTCATACGTGGAAGTGAGAGTAAAGTAAGGGGGAAAGGTAGGGTCTGTCAGATCTCATAAGAATAGAGGGAAGATCAGTGGAATAGAAGATGATTGAGGAGGAAAGGGATGGGAAAGGGGGGGACAGAAATAAGTTTGACAAAATTACACCATGTATAAGTATACCAAAATGAATTCCACATCTATAACCATAAAATATCAATTAAAAATGAAAATAAATAGATGGGAAATTTCCACTTTTTAACAATACTTTAGTGGCACAAGAAACTTAAGAATTTCAAGCCCATGCTTTGAATTTGGATATTTATCATTTCATTCTGCATCACAAACCTTCAACAAAAAGAAAAAATATGTGCATGTAAGTGCTGAAGATGTTTTGTAAAAAGTAAAACTCTTGACAAGAGTCTAGAGAAGATGTGATGATGTAAGTGGGTTCTGACATGCCATGCTGAATCCCATAGGCTGATGCACAAACGCACACACTGAATTGCAGAACCAGCTACCACTGTTAGCCCAAGCAGTAATTTTATGTTTCATCAGCTCTTTGTTGCTGATCTCAAAATCTCATCAGCTGCCTTGCTGTGCTAACCTTTTGTATATTAAATTATATTATGTTATATCTATTATTACCTGTTCTTCAATGAAAAATGACTGGGATTTGTGTACATTAATGCTCAATAGGAAATGCTATTCAAAAACAAAACCGAAAGGTCAGAAGAGGGAAAATTCCTGCACTGCTATATATAACAACTTAGAGAGGTCCAGTGGATGCTGACATGTGTTAGAAAGCTTGGGTAGACACTACTTTACCAAAGCTTTCTGTTTTATGTAAGCACTAGGGGCTTCATTAGCCAACAATTTTTGGCAAAACATATTTCCTAGGTGAAGAAACAAGCTCTAAAATAGCCCTGTCTAATAAACATATAACATGAATGACAAATGTGAATCACAAAGTTTTAAATTTTCAATAGCTGCGTTAAAAGGGAGAAAATTAATTTTAATAATATGCTTTAGTCAATCCAATAAAACTAAAATATAATTTCAACAATATTGATGACATACTTTCATTCCTTTTTTTCAGAACAGGTCTTTGAAATCTAGTGTATGTTCAATGCTTACAGAATATCTCTCTTTGGAGTTGCCATATTTTAAGTTTTCAACAGCCACAGGTGGTTACGGGCTTCCACATTGGGCACTGTAAGTCTAGAATAACTCTGTGACTTATTGTATTGACTTGAAGATCTTAGGAATGATGGTAATAAGAGATAAAAAGAATGGATTTCAAATTGTAACAGTTTAATAAATTTTCCAAGAAAAATTTGATAAAAATTATAGAGTAATGCAAAATCTGATGCCAACCAGTTGGGTTTTTCATTTAGCTTTTAAATAAGTCTGTTTTGTAATAGATACTTTGAAGTGTAGAATATATTACTCGAAACTGGCTCATTTGTAACTCAAATATTTTACATAGAGGAATGTTTGTAGCCATAATGGAATACCAGAATAAATCCATTAAGTTATAAATATTCCAAATAAAAAACACATTTATTTATATTATGTAAAATGGATAATAAAATATATTTTATGAAGTCTAAAGTGAATATGAAATGTTAAAAAATTAGTAGCACAATTTTATAATAATCTTCCAATGCCATTATTAAGTCTTTAGAATGGAATTCATTTACATTAAAGATTGACATACAAGGATTTTCTCCAGGGTCAAATGAACTCATTAAAATGATCTATAGATGCATTACATCAAATAGAATGTATGGAGGTCATATTGCATTTTAATAAGCTATAAAACCTCTAGATAAAAATTATAGCTGTGCAGAAAATGCAAAATATGTATTTCTTCTGTAAGTTTTTCTATGTAACATAAAAAATTTAAACAGGTTATGTACTCTAACATCAATAAAACATTGTAAGCATTTAGGCAGCCAAATAACTGATAACTCAGTAATGCTTGTTTGGAGTGTTTCTTAGAGTAGATTTGTATTTGCACTCCAAATACAAATTTCAAAATAAATAATTTGTACCAAATGTAAATGGACAAAGTAATACATCTAAAACTGATTATAAAGTGTTGGTGTGTTCACTGTAGACAAATTGGAAAAACCTGAAAGCACAAAGTAAAATAAAATAAATAAAATCACTCAGAATCCCAGTACTGAAGATACTGTGGCCATTCTAGTCTACATCCTTCTAAGATAAAATTAGCATGATTACCACTGCTAGGACTTTGTGATATAATAAACTCATATGGGTTCTCTTGGAGATCTAGTCCTCTAATAGATCTAGTAATTCCACTTGGAACACATGTGCCCACACACTTCCCCTCTCCTACACAGGGTTGTAGAGAGTTCAAGGACACTCCAATCTGGTGCTGGTCTGTCATGTCTTCTCTCCAGTCCTTTATCCCCTCTTACCCTATCCCCCTCAATCACACCTCCAACACCCACTCCCATATAATATTGAAAGACGTCCATATGCATGTGATTTCTTCCACTTAGCTCAATGGTTTGTAACTCTCTCTTATTTAAGGTGGAGGCTGAGGCATGAGGATCATAGATTCAAAGCCAGGCTTATCACTTAGCAACTTAGTGAGACCCTGTCTCAAAATAAAAAGTAAAAAGGGCTGGGGATATGGCTCAGTGGTTAAGCACCCTGGGTTCACATCCTGGTATCAAAAAAAAAAAAAAAATGATGTGGAACTTTCATAGAGATATCAGTGGCCATCTTTGCTTATTTACAACCCCAGATCAGTAGAATAATCTGGAAGCAATGTCAGCATCTATCTCTTATTAATACTGTTGGTACTGGTTGATAAACACACTTTTTGGTTGCATTTTACTGTACTCTAATTTGTGCCTCGAAGAACCTGCTTTCTCAGAAATAGATTCAACAATGAATATTTACCAAGAGCTTCAAAAGGGCAGATACTGGGCTAGGAACTGAAGAGTGAATCGTGCATGACTCAGACATGGTCTTTAGGCCTCACACAGGTAACAGTTTAGTAGGGAAGATAAGTTGCAATTAATTAAATAAATGAGTATAAAATTACACACAGAAAAGTCATCAAGAAAACATAGCAATCCTAAATGTTTATATTGTCTGAAATTAAAGCTTCAAAATACATAAAAGCAGAAGCTAACAGAACTTCAGGGATAAAATAGACACATACACAATTATTATTGGGATTCAGTGCTATCTCAATAGTTTAATAAGTAGACAGAAAATAGTACTAATTTCAGTACTAATCAATAATAAATAAAAGACAACTCAAAAAATGAGCCAACATTTAAAAAAAAAATCATGAACGGATACCTCATGAATATAGAACTGACAAGTACACAGGTAAAAATATGTTCAATATCATTAGTCATTAGAAAATTTTAAAGTGAAAACAATGTGGCACCACTATGCTCTTACTAACATTGCTATAATTAAGAAGGTTAACCACCCTAAGTATTCATAAGGATGTGGAGGGGCTCGAACTCTTGCACCTTCTTGGTGGGAATGCAAAGGCTATAAGACCTTTGGAAAACAGCATGGCAGCTTTTAAAAATATTACATAAATGCCCACTGTATGATCAGGCCATTCCATGACCTGGTATTTACTCAAGAGAAATGAAAGCCTATGTTCATTCTTGACAACCATATTCAAAGCAGCTTTATTTGCAACAGCCAACATCCAGAAACAACCCAAATGTCCATTAACAGGTGCATGTATAAAGAACCTGGGTATATCCAAATATAGAATATTGTGTCACAATAAAATGGAAGGAATTAGAGACATGCTACAACATATATGAAGGTCAGAATAATTATTCTGAGTGAAAGAAGCCAGACCAAAAAAGAAGAAGGAGAGAGAGAGAAAGAGAGAGAGAGAGAGAACACATACTATATAATTTCATTTATTTATAGCTGTAGGAAACACAACCCTAACATGGTGACAGAAATAGGATCAGTGGTTGTGTAGGGACAGAGATGCAGATATATCGTAAGAGACGTGGGAGGAAAAAATTCAAAAGGCCACAAGAAAAATTTGGGGAGGGAGGGGTTTCATAGTTGTACATATTTGTAATCATGTATCAATTATACACTTTAAATATGGACTGTTATAATTTGAAAAAGCTTTGTTTTTTAAGAGTAAAGTTCAGTTCAGGGGTTGCACTAGCTGCAGCTCAAGTACTTGATAATGACATGGGGCTAATGGCTACTATATATGGTCATTGCAAATATGAAACGTTTCCATCACTGCCAAAAGTTCTTTTGGACAGCACTGTTCTAACTCCTCTGCCATATTTAATAAGTGAGTGATAAATTTAAAATGCATACAGGGATTACTCTTCCTCTTGCAAATGCCTCAGGTACTTTATCCATTCTTTGTAATCCTCTGTAATGTATGCAAAGTCTCTCAAATAGCATGCTACAGCACACTGAAAAGTTTTTTTTTTCCTACAGTCAAATCACTACAAGTCCTTTCTTTTCTTTAAAAAAAAAAAATCACAGTTTATGACTATTTTTAAGAGCTCAATGACTTCTCCCCTTGGCTAGAACAATATAAAGACTAAATATTCCAGGTTTATGAAATCATCTCCATATTTAATCTCTTCTGTGATAAAAAGATAAAAGGAAACTTGCATGCTTCATGCTTGCAAAATACATTACTAAGCTGCAACATCATACTAGAACTTCTAATATCATCCTTTGTATTTTATGTTAGTTGAGTTTTAAATTTCCAAAAACTCAGAAATAAGTAAACTCAATTATCTGCCCAAGAGGAAGTGTTTTTTTAAACTCATCCCACATGTTCTTTTGATTTTTAAAGCAGTCTTAGCCAAGAACTAAATGACATCAGTTTCTAACATGAACCTGTACCTCTTCCTCTACTCCAACTTAATTATAAGGGGTCTGATTAATGATACTTCTGATTGAGACTGAATAATCAATCCTTTATGAATAATCAAGAATCTTTCAAGCATAATCTGAGAGAACCTGACAAGTTTCCCTTTTATCTTTATATCACAGGAGAGATTAAATGTAGAGATAACTTTACAAACCTGGAATATTTAGTTTTATATGGTTTTAGACAAGGAGAGGCATCAATGACTACTTGGAAAATTATTTTAAATCGTGATTTTTAAGGAAAGAAAATAAAAGACTTGAAGTGATTTTACTGCAGAAAGGGACCAACTGACAGAAGGGAAGGATTCTTTGTCCATAGAAGAATCTTAATATTATAAGAAAATGTTCAAAATAGAAGCATACCTTATCGCCATGACTCAACCTGGAATCGGTGAAGACAGAAATGAGGGTCAAAAGGCCTCGCTGACCTTGGATAGCTACCATGAAGACACAGGGCCAAGCCAGCTGAAGTACGGACAGCTTTTGCTTTTGTCTACCTTTTGCTCACTTCAGTATCTCATGCCAACCAGAAGCTCAATTTGGCAGTTGTCCACATTTTTATTTGTAAAGAGAAAATAAATATTAAGAACCCTGGTACAAAACAATTTCCAAACATGGGGTCTATAGGGAAAAGAAATTAAAAGTGTACTTTGGTGGTAAAAATGTTGGAGCCACCACTGGACTTTATCAGCAAACACCTCAATTAAGCACTAATACCTTGGCAGGGATTAGGTGACTGTTGGTGGAGAACAAGGCCTCAGCACAACTGAAGGATTAGAAGAGGGCTGGCAGCAACCTGGGGGCTCTAAATACCAAGGGATTACTTGTGGAGGAGGGGGGGCAGGGCACATGGAAGACAAATTGAGATTCTTTTAAAAAATGACATGGAAGGCTTTTATTTCAGGAGTGGGAAAAGAGGCCTACCTCTATCCTTTTTTTATTTCAAACCTGCTAGGTAACTCTGATAGATTTAGAAATACCTCCATCATTCACCTCTCCCAAAACCATGTGACTTTGTAGTCACCCCCCCAAAGGTGAAGTACATTTCCCTACCCTACGTGACTTGCTTTGGCCTATGGACTGGATAATAGCTGCCTTCTCCAAGGCTACAACTTAAAAGACGTTTTGTACCTTTGCTCTACTGCTCTCACCAGAGAACATGATGACCTGGCTATCCTGCTGAAGGATGAGAGAGAAATGTTGCAGATTAGAATTATCCCAGTCTTCCCAGTTGAGGCCAATAGTCCAAAGTACAGATAAATGAGTGAATCAAGATAAGCCACGATCATAGGAGTTAATAATCAAGATCCACAGCTTTATGACAACAAGGTTTTGTGATTGTTATGGAGCATTGTTGTGGGAGTAGATAACTGATAACATTACTCACACTTTGAAATGCTCAAAAATAAAAGGGTTTAGATAGATGAGCTCTTAGCCTCAGCCTTCTGCAAAAGCCTTTCAAAAAATACAAAGAATGGGAAAATAAACAAGGAGAGATACGAATTACAGTGGATGGGGTAGAGAGAGAAGATGGGAGGGGAGGGAGGGGGGATGGTAGAGGATAGGATAGGTAGCAGAATGCAACAGTCACTAGTATGGCAATATGTAAAAACGTGGGTGTGTAACTGATGTGATTCTGCAATCTGTATTTGGGGTAAAATTGGGAGTTCATAACCAACTTGAATCTAATGTATGAAATATGATATGTCAAGAGCTTTATAATGTTTTTAACAACCAATAAAAAAAAAAAATTAAAAAAAAAAAATACAAAGTCTTGAGATGATCAATCAAAATCTTTTCCCTGCCACTTTGGATATATCTCTCACAGTCTACTACCCAACCCTACCCACCAATTGACCTCTAGTTACCCTCATTTATGCAAGATCCTTTGATGGACAATCATCGTCTACAAATTTTGTGTAATTTATCTTTCAAATTTTCTGCAAAGTTGAAAGATGGGAATGATAAAATTAGGGCTCCATAATATCCAATAAGATGGCAAACTTGTTTTTATAAAGAAAAGAGGAAGAAAGGAAGCAAGGAAAGAAAGAAGAGACTGTGTTAAGGTTTGAATCTTAAAAAGTTCCCCAAAGGCCCATATGCTGAAGTCTTCGTTGTGATCCTGGGGTGCTACTGGGAAGTGGTGAAACCTATAGGCATGAAGCTTAGTGGTAGGAAGTTAGGTCATTATGGCTGTACCTTTAAGGGGATATTAGGGCCCAGGGCCCTCCCTTTCTTTGCTTCCTAGCTGCCATGAGCTAAACTGCTTTAATCCACCATGCACTTTGCACCACGATATTTTGCCTTACCACAAGCACACAGCAACAGGGTCAACCAACCATGGACTAAAACCTCCAAAACTGTGAATCAAAATAAGTCTTTTCTCTTTTTAAGTTGCTTAACTCAGGTATTTTGTCACAGTGATTGAAAGTTGACTAACACAGAATAACAATACAATACCGTAAGCAACTCTACACACTCCTTTAGGTCACCTTTCAGCCTAACACTTTTTCTTACCTCAACCAACCTCATTCAACCTCATCCACACAGTCCCTGAAGGAATTTGAATATGTCTGTCATCATTAGACATAAAACTTTCCGATTAAGCTCCTTGGAGGAATGGACTCTAGCCTACATATATTCTGTTGATTAAGAATGATGTGATTTGGGGCAAGTCGCTTGACCTCTCAGCCTCAATTTTCTCAACTATACATTGAAGATTAATACCTGCCTAGACTGCTTCAGAGAGAGATTCTGAGGAGAAAAGTGAGAGTATCTATAAATTGCTTTACATTCCCTAAGGTGCTTTAAAAATTGTTAGACGTTCTCATGAGGACAGTTGCTGAGGGCAAAGGCTTTTGTTATAGGAGTGATATGGCAACTGGTTAAGACTTGGGGGTCTCTTGAGACCTTGTGTGGAATCTTTTATATACCCACTTCTATAAGCAATACTAAGTAGGTTCCCAATGTCCAGCAGGGAAGAAAATCCTCCTTCTTGCCTTCCTAAAAGAATTGACTTTGAAAAAATATCAGATTGATGTTGGAAGTAGTTACTCTGGGCTTCTGCCTTTTTGAGATCACTTTAAATCCTACCCTGGAAAGATATAAAGGGAGGTTGGAAAGCAGCGGTGGTCCCAGCACCAGCATATCTTCTTAATGGACAGGGCATGGAAAACTGAGAACGGCGCAATGTGTTCTCCAACCCTCACCACCCAAGGGCATTCAGATGCCACACAGAGTTGACCTTCTTAGAAAAGAGTCTAATAAGGATTTCCCCCCAACCACCCACATGTTACTGTGAATCTGTTCACAGCAAGGAAACTAATAGACAGATGGCACTGTAAATATCAGGTGCCAAGTGTACCCTGTTTCTTTCATGCAAAAGCCAAACAAAAAGTGAAAGAGAATCATCTGACTTTTATTATTGTCTCCATAACAAACTAAAGCAGTTTTGACCACAAATAAAAACATGAGTCTCATTATCCTACCCAAGTCAATCTCTTTCTCATTCATCAGATGGAAATGGGTTTTAATTGTTTTAATCTTGTGCACTAAATGCATCTAAATATCCTATAAATAAATTACACACACTGGTGATCATTTTCTTAGCCAAAGTCCCTAAGGCATCTTCAGAATTAGCAAATATACCAAGTTTTATTCAAACAGCAGACATTCCCCAAACACTTGCTGTTATACTAGTCTCCTTTTATTTCTGCTATTTGCCTCAGACTTCTTTTGTAGAAAACACACACACACACACACACACACACACACACACCTACACACATACTCGTCTCAGAATGGACCTACTATCTAATGTGGTTTTCAAGATATATTTGCATATCTGGTCTCCAAAGGGCAAGGCTTCAGAAGTTCTACCAATAACTGGGCAGAGTCACAAATGAATATTCTCCATATTGGTCTAAAACATAATTCATATGTGGGGAGAAAAAAAGGAATTAACAGTGGGTCTGGAACTTGGAATATCCCCAAAGAAGTGATGTTCACCTTGACAAGAACAAACCTCTTGGTAAACTATGCTGGGATTTATTAGAAGGAAGATGGCCTAGAAACTTCTAAGGTCTAAGCAGGTATTTCTGGCCTGCCTCCATTGCTTCACGCAATTAACCTGGAGTTTATGGATTTATCTGATACAACCTGCCAGTAAATAAACTTTACATAGGGCTCTCTGCCTGTGTGATTAAGAAAATATAAAAACTGAGAAGCTCTAAATCTGAATTGCTTTATTTGAACTAACTTGTATCATACTGGTAGGTAATGCTCACCAGTTACCCTAAACCAAGAAACACCCAGAGCAGAGAAACTGAGTTTTATGAAGCTGCATAAGAGTTTCAAGGACCATCCAAAGGCACATTTTGTGATGCCAAGATTGTGCTTACATTTTGCGCATATTCTTTGTTACTTAGTGGTTACTCCTGATATTGTATAAGGTGGAACAAAGATGTGCTGGACATAATATCAATTTCTCAAGACTAAGTAAAATTTTAAAGGGAAATGTCATAATTCCTTGAAGTCTGTGGCGGGCTGAAAAATGGCCCTTCAAACGATTTCTATGTCCTAATTCCAGGACTCTGTGAATGCTACCTTATATGACAAACACTCTGCAACTGTGAATAAGTTAGGGATCTTGAGATGGATTGATGAGACCCTAAATGTCGCATGTATCCTAAAGATAGACATATAGAGAATGCCTGTGCTAGATGGGGTGAGAGAATGACACAGCAGAGAAGACATGAAGAGAGATGTTTGAAGATGCTGTTCTTGAAGACTTAATGATGTGGCCATGAGCCAAGGAATACTGACAGTCACCAGAAGCTGGAACAGAACTCCTAAAATCTCCTGGAGCCTCTCCTATTGACCTTGCTGACACCTTAATTTCAGCCCACTGATAACAGTTGCAGACTTCCAGCTTCCAAACTGTGACAACAGACTTGTACTGCTCAAAGTCACCAAGTTTGTGGTAATTGGTTGCAGTAGTCATTGTAAATTAATCCAAGGCCTAAAGATGCCCTGAAACATTAGTTCATTAAATGGAAATAAAAACCCAAGAAAGCAATATGACTTTTTCTGGAAAAAAAATAATTTATATCTAATAGTTCCTTACTCTGGCTCTTGATAGAAGAGCTAGTTCCTTTAAGCTTGTTAAAAGCTAGTTCCTTTAAGCTTGTTAAAAGTAAGAACTTTTTGCATTACACTGGTATCCCCATCTCAAATGTGTAATGAGTAGGTAAATAACTAAAATATTAATAAGTGAACAGTATGGAAAAGAACATGTCAGCACTGGGTTACCTAGTGGATAGACAGGTGGATTACAGATTGAATAGAATATTGGCAGAACATTATGATTACTCTCTGATGAAAGGCAACATCACATTGAAACTTTATATTTGTATGTTCAGTGGGACTACCATCTTGAAAGACGGGCCACACTGGTTCAAGGTCATCCACACTGCAACTTCAGCCTGCCTCATTTTGCCTTTGGTATACTGGTTGGCACACCCACACTGCTTAGATTGGGCTCTTATTTGGTTTCCACATCACTCTCAATTTCAAGCAGAGCTTTCCATACTACTGAGATTTGGTTCCTGTTCTGAGCAAATTCAGCTCATTTTGCTATGCTGAGAGGTCTCTTGGGGAATGAGCTATTATGGTATGAGCTGATGAAAAAGTTTTACTAGTAGGTGAACAGGAGGGTAGAAAAAAGGACAGTAGACAAGCACCTTGCCCTTTCCAAGTCTAATTTTCAGAGTATGTTCTACATGTGATTTGAAATGAAGTCATCACCAGTCAAAAGTAATGAGCACATACATTACAAAGCCAACCATAAGTAATACTAATTATCTAACATTTGGGCTTACTCATTCTTTTTCTTCTTTCAATTTCAGCAATTAATTGAAAGCTGTCAGTACTAAGTTATTTCTTATTAAATTGCCATCATTTAGTCAAAGGCTTAAAATGGTGCATTTATCTTTTGTATGTCATTTTTCACTCTGAGTGACAATACATCAAAAAGCAATTTTCACTTTTAATGTGTAGAGTGCACTTGACACATCACATTGTTAGAAGATGGACTGCAACATGGATGACTCAGTTTCTTTGTGAGATGAGGAATCCCACAGGAAGGCAACAATTCTCTACAAGGTGTTCAACTGAGCAAACAACAGATGGTCAATTTATGTCTATAATTCATTTTGGATAATGGCTTACAAAGTGATCCAGTAATTTATTGGTGAAGTCATACAACATACCAGGTATACTACTTTCTTTTTCCTTTTTATTCATTGATTTTAGACTTCTGCCCTAATGCCTCTTTAATGGTCATGTGTCCATATGGATCTCTTGTTGAAATGTGGGTTCTGGCTGGAAGCCCTGGGGTCTGCATTTTAACAAGTTTGTGAAAATAGCATTGCTGGTATTTCATGGACTACTTTATAAATCATAAGACCTAAATTAATGAAGAACAGAAAAATGAGTCACCTTTGCTAAAATCCTCAAAATATGAAAAGAACATTAAGAGGGAAAAAGGACAAGGAGGAGGAACATGAGGAAATAATCAATGAAGAACAAAAAGAAGAGAGGAATTGTGAGTCTAGGTTAATTAAATATGCCATTTTCTCACTAGTTGCTTTCCCAGCTTTTCCTGGTTGCCTTGAAATCAGTGATAAAGAAAGGGTCTGCATTGAACAGAAGCAAGTTTTTCAAATCGCTCAGGACAAGCCCAACATTAATACAGGTTGAATATCCTTTTTTAAAAATGCTGGGGCCAGAAGTATTTCAGATTTTAGAGTTTTTTGGATTTGTAACATTTGCATAAACCGTACCAGCTGAGTATCCTTAATACAAAAATCTGCACTGTGAAATGCTCTAAACTTTGGGCATCATGTTGGCACTCTTAAATGTGACTAATGTGACTGAGGAACTTATTTTTAACTTTTATTAATTTAAATAATCACAGTGGTCTGGGGTTGCTATGTTGGACAGCATAGGCCCAGAACATTTCCAGCATCTCAAAGTTTCTCTCTTGCCCTCTCCCTGCCAATATTCTCCAAAGATTACTCTTCTTCTAGCCTCTATCACCACAGGTTAGTTCTGTCTCTAATTTTTTTATTCTGATACTAGAGATTGAACCTAGGGGCACTTAATCACTGAGCCACATCCCCAGTCCTTTTTATTTTTTGAGACAGGGGTCTTCCTATGTTGCTTAGGGTCTTGCTAAGTTGCTAAGGCTGGCTTTGAACCATGATCCTCCTGCCTCAGTCTCTCGAGCTGCTTGGATTACAGGCGTGTACCACTGGGCCCAGCTCCAAATTCATTTTGATCAAAACATAAGAGAGTTTTACCTTTTTGCACTGGTAATTTATTTGAATGAACAATGAGAGAACAATTAGGAAACAACCCCATACATATGCACATGAAATTCAATGTCTTCTTTTAGTGTTATTATTGGTTATCATTATCATCATTATTTTTGTCTATAAATTTCTAAATTCTCCCTTAGAGAGGGGTAAATAATATTATAAAAATCCATTGGAGCCACCACCTCATACACATATAAAAACTTGAGTTAAAATACAATTTTCAACTTATCCAGTATTCATTTAAAATATTGGGTCGACAGAGCTTTCTAATGGACTATAATTCTTAATTAAAACACCATGTCTGATATTTGAATACACACACTTGCTTTAGTCTTTTCCCTTTTGTGAGGCTGAAAATCTTGAAGACTTGGATTATCTTATGCATATTTGTAAATCTGACACAATCCAAAAAAAAAGTGCATAGTATAGAGCACCCGTCCAAGGTTAATTTATAGGAAGAAGAGTGTTTGAGAGTAAGTAGTAATGAGCAGTGAAATGTGAACCAATAACATAGCAGGCTCACAGGGTTCCTTCAAATTGCCTTTAATGAACAATTGAGTAACTTGTAGAACAACAGTTAGACTAATCCTGAGAATAGACAGGTGGAAACAAATGGAGCTAATTAAGAAATGCATCACGAAAGAAAGATCAATGGAGCTAATACTTGACAGAGTCTACTGAGGTCATTGTAAAGTCAGGATTTATGGCCATAGGTTTCTCAATGTATTTCAGAAGGGAAATTTCATTAATTGAGCAGGCACACTAAAGTTTGTCAGGTCATTGACCCTAGCATCCACATTAACATAGAATTGACTTGTGGATGAAGCACCTAGGAGTAGGATGGTCACCACGACAGTTCTGGAAAGGACCAACTAGGGTCAAAAACTCCCTATCCAAGATGAAGTGATGAGGGCCACAGACAAGTCAAGATGGTGCCTGGCACTTTGCCAAGAGGAGTGGTTTGAGAAGTACCGCCAGCGAGCCATTAAGATGATGGAGATTCCTTAATGACTGACTGCTGTGTCTAGATTATGTCAATTAAGTTAAGCTGTGTATAATTAAGATGATGAGGATTCCTTAATGACTGACTGCTGTATCTAGTTTATGTTAATTAAGTTAAGCTGTAATTAGTTAAGTATATATACCTCTGCTGTCCTGCAATAAAGTGGCTCCCGCTGTATCAACCTTCACAAGTTGCTTGTCACCCCCCACCCCCCACCCCCGCCCCATTACTTTGCCCAGCCAGACTGCAGCAATGAAGGAGGAGTTGAACATCTGGTTGGTAAAGAGTGCAGAATGTGGAACCCCATTCTCCTGCTAAGAATCAAATAGTAATAAACTTCCTTTCTCGTTCTCTGCTCAGAGACAACCCACTCTCTCTCGTGACTGCTCTCTGCTTGAGTCTTATTACTCTTTTATTTTCACTCATAATAACATTCTCTTCTCTGCCTTCTTCCTCTTCTTTCTCTCCTCTCTCTGCTCTCTTCCTCACTGCCCTCCTCCTCTCCTCTCTCTGCTCTCTGCCTCTCCTTTTCTTCCCCTTTGGGCAGCCCCCCGAATAAAATCTCTTGGTTGAAAAAAAAAAAAAAACATTCTCTTGCTTGACTTGTTGTGTCTGATTTTAAATTTTCCTTCATAAGGAAATGAGGCTTGCTATCTGGAGCTTCAGCTCCCCACTCTCCTGTGACAAGAGAGCAATAAATGAGGGTCCTAAAATGTGTACTAACTTAAATGTTTGTTTTGAAATGAATGTGAGGTCATATTTTGGATGAAATCAAATTTTCTTATTTTTAAGGTATTCATTATCCACATCTACTTTGATTATTCACTGCTCAAACTAATACACAAACATTTTTATGATAAGTGACAATTTCCTTCACCAAGAAAATCTTACGAAAGAGAAACCATGAGGTAGATAAAGCTGTGTGCTGAATGATTTATATGCTGGCACAAGGCTCATATCTCCTTGCTGACCATCTTTGTGTTTCTGTGAAAAAAAAAAATCCTGACAAGAGCAACTTAGAAAAGTTTATTTGGGGTTCATGATTCTAGAGTTGTCAGTTAGTGGACCACCATCTCCACTGCTCTGGACCCAAGGTGAGGCAGCCCATCCTGGGGAGAAAGGCCCAGAGGAAACTGCTCAGCTCATGGCGGGGTCAGAAGGAAAAGTGTGGGGAGGGGCCACAGGGAAGATGCCTCCTTCCAGGGCATGCCCCCAGTGACCCACCTCCTCCAACTACACCCAACTGTCTACAGTTACCACCCAGTTAGCCCATTCAAACTATGATGGACTGATTAGGTTACAGCTCTCACAATCCAATCATTTTACCTCTGAATCTTCCTGCATCAACAGGAGCTTTTGGGGCACACCTTATATTCAAACCATAACATGATTGATATCAGTTTACAGGTGCACAATGCTGTGGGCCATATTCTGAGTAACCCTGCTTTGACTATAAACTCTGAAGTGTTCTATTTCCCACAAAGAAATTATGTAATGTGATTCATTCCAACTCCCTAGTTTTTATACACAGAGAAGCATGATATGAATTAAAGAGGTTCTAATTTTTAAATCATGTTTTTTAAAAAAAATATTAAAACAGGACTTAGGAAATTAATGTAACAGAACTTTCAACTCTTTCTAAATAAACTTCTCAATATTTGGGTGGTACTGGGCAGCAATTATCTAAGGCACTATATATTGTATGAAACAAAACTCACTCTTTGTATGGTACTCATAAAATAAGTGGCTTTTTTTGGAGTTAGTCATATTTCTTATATGTGTAAGCAAAAAAAAAGTGACCTTGCTTTTTTGAAGATTAAAAGAATTTACTGAAAGGATAATAGGCAGCTCACAGTGTTGTTAGGAAGCCTGAAGAACCAGGGAGAATTAAAGGAGGGAAAATAGAAGATGGATTATGTCTAGAAACTCACCCCAACCTGTCCAGAAGGACACAGGCATGCTGTCCTAGACAATCACAGTCTGGACAGCCATCACCATCAGCACTGGTCACAATTCCTACCGGCCCCATGGCCCCAGCTGCCACCACTACTAGCAGCAGTTAAACAGATTCTCTCCTGCTCCACTTCTCTTCATCATAAGGTTTATCTGATTTCTTCAGCTCAGGCCATGTGCATGTTCCCTAGCTGCAAAGGCGACTGGGAAACTTGAGTGTGTGGCTTTTTTGGCTCTTATAAGCTTCAAAAGCCAGGAGTTCTGCCAGCTCTAAAAGGGAATTCAGATATTTGGCAGCTCCCCAAAATTACAAATGTGCAATGTAATGTGTTTGCAAACTATTCATGCTATGAGATGCTATAAATAATTTCTAACATATAGATACAAAACATTACTGATGTATAGAGGACCTGTAAGTTAAAAGGTCCTCTAGCATCTTCAAAATGCCAATTTCTCTCGTTCAAAACGTAGTTCTAACGACTGAAAGCATTTCAGCATAAACACATTTAGCTGTTATCCATCTAGGGAGAAGCCTTGCAATATTCGTCTTCCTCTTCCATTTCTCCCTTTTGAAACGAATGTCCCAAGGCCATCACCTAATTAACAATCACAGAGCTTCCTACAATACAACTGCCTTCACAACAGCAGGTTTCTTCATTAGCTTGCTCTGCTCTCCTCATCTCTTACGATTAACAGCTGATAAAAGGAAATCAAAACCACCTGATACCCATTTTTCATTACAGAGAGATTTCATTTCTCTCCGAAGCATGAGTAAAATTCAATTTTAGTGAGCTCTCTTTGTCATTTGTAAAATAAGGCTCTGAACAGTGAGGGACTTATCAGGTGAAGACCCCCTTCTGAAAACATTTACTTACATTGCATCAATTTAGCAAAGTACTACTACATTTCTTGTAGTAGTCATCACTATACATACAACATCGCATGGACACTTTTAATTCCTTGGACCATTCCAACTTACTTTCCACAACAAACAATCATTTGTCATGATCAAGACTTTTGTTGTGTATCTGTGTATATTACCAAGAAAACATGGAAATAAAAAACACATTTTAAGCAGAAAGTTTACAAAGTTTCCTCTATTTTGTTCTTAGTCCAAGATTCACTAGGGAATCTGCCCTGGAAGACATGAGCAAACATTTATTAAGTGACTACTATGTGCAATGATGCACACAGATACTGTCTGACTTTATGAGGTTTACATCTGGTGGAAGAGATAGACAATAAACATGTAAATTAACAAACTGATTGGGATTTTGAGGATGGTACACAAAGTATATGACTTAAAGTAATTGGCTAAGGAAGGATCTTCCAGGACATCTGGTTGTATGAGAAAAAAGGGAAAGAGAGGGAGAGGGTTCAGAAATGTACAATTCCCTAGAACATCACAGACTGGATATGTTCCAGAACTTCAAAGGATGCTGGTAAGGCAGGGGCTGTGCAAGAGTCAAATCACTGTGGGACAAAAGGAGTACAGATTTATTCTGAAAGCAAGAGGCAGGAATTCATTTACAGTTTTTTTAAAGATCACTGTTATGGTTTAGATATGAGATGTCCTCAAAAAACTCATGTGTGAGACAATGCAAGAAGGTTTGGAGGTAAAATGATTGGGTTATGAGAAGTTTAACCCAATCAGTGAATTAATCCACTGATGGGGATTAACTAGATGGTAACTGGAAGCAGATAGGGTGTGGCTGGAGGAAGTGGGTTATTGAGGACAAGACATTAGAGTATACATTTTGTCCTTGTTGAGCAGAGCTCACGCTTGCCCTCTGCTGCCCTGTGCCCTGTGATTTCTTGAGCCATTTCTCTTGACCACACCACCACACTCTTCTGCCATGATGTTCTGTCTCACCTGGAGCCTGAAGGAAAGAAGGCAGAATAAATCTGTGGACTAAGAACTCTGAAACCAAATAAACTTTTCCTCCTCTAATTTTTCTTGTCAGGTCCTTTGGTCACAGCAGTGAAAAAGCTGACTAAAACAATCAGCATGCCTGCTACGTGAAGAGTGGATTAGGGAAGGCCAAGAGTGGAAGTCACATAAAAATGGCAGATTGGATTAGTACTGATGAGAGGAAATGAATCTTTAAAAATTTTAATGGTAGAATAGGGAAGAATTACTGAATGATTCAGTATGAGGACTAAGCATGTGAAAGATAGTAAAAATGACCACAATTTCTATTCCTCCCTGTATTAAAGTCCTCTAGAATATGACCTTGAAACTTCTCCCATCAAGGGTTGGAGTCCTTCTCACCTCTAGAATCTGGGCTTGGAAATTGACTTGCTTTGGTCAACTGAATAAGGCTGAAACCACCAGTTCTGAAGCTGTATTAAGGGAGACCCTGAAGTTTTGGTGTGTATCTGTGTATATTACCAAGAAAACATGGACAATTTTCAGGGAGAACCTGAAGTTTAGATTCTCACTTTGAACCCTGACTCCATGTGAGAACAAGCTCAGACTAGCCTTCTGAACTTGAGACTGTGGGAAAAGAGCCTCTGATCATCCCAGCCATCCCAGCAGAGAGCATCCTGGACCAGACAACCCTAAACTCCTCTGACCATACCCATTGGGAGTCAACCAGCACACAGCAAACCAATAAGGAAGATCAGTCTCCATCCATAGTCTTCCAACCAACCTGTAGATAAGTGCGTTAAATAAATGCTTGTGGTTTTAAATTGCTAAATTGTTATGTTATATAGCAACAACCTATACATGGGAAAGAAAAGAATAAAGTATGTTTGCATTATTTAATTTATAAAAAATGCAATATCTTGCATGGAGTTTGCATTTTTAAAATTCTGTGGACAGCCCTAGGGAAAATAATATTTATTATAACCAGAGAAAGGCCATATTACTTGAATATATATGGAAATGTATCATTTAAGGTGGGTCTACATTAAAATCTATGGCATGCCATTAACTATATGATAAATTTCCATTCTTTAAGTTTCACATTCACTAATAACCTCAAGTAAGAATTCTAGAGTTCGCATACTATTGAATTTCACAAAGGAGGGTTTTTTCCTTTTTTCTTTTTTTAATTTTAGGGGTCAAATAACATGTAATTATCCACTTCTTATTTTTACCAAGGATATTTTAAACACACACACACACACACACACACACACACACACACACACACATACACACATACTCTCTCTCATATTTACCTGTCTCTCCTAATTCTATCATTTCTTGCAAGGTTGTACTCCATAAAGAGAAATTTCAATTAAATAATAGTGGGCATTTTGCTCAAGCCTTTTAAAACATAGTCTCAGATAGGTGTAAACTATTGGAGAAGAAAGAACACTGGAGAAAGACTAAGAGAGAAGCACTTGGGCTATCATGTGCCCTTCACCAGGTCACTGTATTCTGATGAGTTTACTCATCTACAAAAAGAATCAAGGTGTCAGTGCACATGGTAACCCTTGACACAGCATACTCTATACGGAAAGAACCCTGTGTTTTTTAGGTTCTCTCCACAATGCTTATGTTCTTGGCACTATGCTGGGCACCTTGCACAGAGACAAGAAAATAGATATGTTCACGGTCTTTTACCTTTTCCATGTATCAATAATTTCTATGGGTGACAACATGAATCCACAAAGGTAAATTCCAAAGTTGATTTAATTTAATCTGAGTCTCAGTCTTAGTTTAAGTTCGCCATAGATTCAAGTAAATGGATAAAAAGAGATGTAGAAAAAGTTTAGATTTTTACCAATTTTCCCAGCTGGTGGGGGAGTGGGCATCTAGAAGTCACATCCTCTCTGGGTATCTTCTTTGTAAGACTCAAGCTCTAACCAGACATGTTTGAGTCACATGCTCAACAATGCTTTCTTTAATGTCTTTGCATTTCATGCGAACAACTGTCACATCACTGATTTTGGACTAAAGCCTTTTTTATTTTAATACCTCATTTGGGTATGTGTTCAGAGGATAAAAAGGGAATACGTGCTATCTTGTTACCTAAGTGATCTGGACTACCATAAAAAAACAAAATTTTAAATCTGCAGTGGACATAACCAACAGCAAAAATCAAAGAGGAGGAAGCAGGGATTACAGAATCAGTGTTGAGGCTCAAGAGAACTTCAGGTCACCGACATCAGAGAAGAATTTGCCATTTGAGAGCACTGAGTTTTCTATTAAAATGGGAGTTTTTCCAGCAAGTAGCAGTACTTCCTCATTTTAATTATTTATTTATGAATTCTAGGGAGTATTGGGTAGGAAAGCCCCTCCCATGGTGGGAGCCATAACTCTCCCCTGTCAATCACCCTTTCTCCATCCTGGGTTCCAATCAATCTGAGCCTGACTTGGAAGTGGCTGCTATATTCCTGTTTAGAGCTCTTCTAATGGAATTTGATATTCATTCTCAGAGATGGTTTTCTTGCTAAAGGGATATGTGCTCTTCACCTTCAACCTGATAGTTCTGAGACTGATTTCTGGGTGCCTCAGTTTTCTTTGTAGTAGTGAATGGGGATGTCTATGTGGACAGAGCAGGGAAAGATCTGACCCATGAGTGTATCATAGAAACAATAGCAAGTGGAATGTGAATTGTTAACAATATTTAAGAAAGTAGTCCGATAAAGATCCTGGAGCCAGACTGAAAAATATCTGAACATTTGTCATATCCCAATCAAGTTACTTAATGATTTTGCCTCAATTTCCCTATATGTGATATGAAAATGAAAATATATCTCTTACCGGAAATGTAAATAGGGAAAAGTAAATGACATAAAATAAATATATCAAATGACCAAATCCCCACAAATAAAGGTAAACAGTAGGAGTGTTTGAAGGTCTCATGTAACAACAACACACACACACACAAATATGTGGGTTCAGGATTAATTAATTTAACAGTACATTATAAGGGTTACAAGTCAGCTTTTCTGAAATTTCTTTGGCTTTCTCCCTGTTATCACAAAACTGTTGCCATAGCTTTAACATCATGTTCAGACATGACATCATTTAAAGCAGGAAGGAAAGATGTAGCAGTTTCCCTTTATCCATGTCTGTCTTTTTTTAAATAAGGGAGGCAAATATTTCCCAGAATATTCACTTCCTGGAAGACTTCTTCTTGGACCCAAGATCAGAATTGGGGCATGTGCCTATCTACTATGTGCAAAGGGTGCTGGAAAAGCCAATATCTGGCATTTTTAGCTTCTCTAATATTAGCAGGATTCTGCTAACAAAGAGGAAGTTTGGGAGAAAGGCCGATGGGGAAGCAATCAACAATTTCTGCTATAATATATGGTGTAACTAAAATAATTTCTGGAAAATACTGACATTTAAGAAAAATTCATTAAATGTGAATTCCCTCTGTTATAATTTTGTCAGACTTTACTCCATATGCATTAAGTATTTGCCATTGATACTTGGTAGTCTCCAATTCTCATCAGTAAGAGTCTCCCATTTGAAAATCACCAATCTCCTCAGTTTAGTGGGGGTGGTGGTAGGAGAGGGTACTTGCCTTCTACTACTGTAGCACAATGAGCCTAATCTGTCCTCAAACTTTTCTGCTACAACCAGATGTGTGCATGTGTCTTCAGCAGGATATAGTATTACTTTATTTCGGACTCAGAATTTTGAGTGAATGATGCAATGTAGTAGATAAGCAAAAAGGAGGCAGCAACAGGGGACACCTGGCTGCTGATTTCCCCATTTCTACTATGTAACTATGTAACAGTTGGCCTGGCCCTTGATGTCATGCCAGCCTCTCTTAAATGTTTGTTAGATTATCTTTATTAGGGCAATGCATCTACTGGTGCATCAGCTGGTGCAAGTATTGGCTGCTAACATCTTATAGCTACCCTTGTCACCAAAGAACTGCCCTCATCAGATGGGAGTCCCCTTGCCAAGAGACGCATAGAGGCACTGATTTGTTTGTTCCAGCTGAGACTCACTCACAAGAATTTGTTATATGCATTTCTTTCCAACTCAATATGCAGAAATTTTATAATAGCAGCTTGAAATAGACCACAACAGGAGTATTTACACCATGAAAATTGGCAGATGCTAAAAATCTGGTTCCTCCACTCTTTCTCACCCCCTCACTCTCCCTAGAGTATACCTCTTTCTGGGAGGTTATGCTCCACCCAGGGACAATCCATAATCCAATGACTGACTGGTAGAGAAGCACAGGAAGGCTAGACTGTGCTTCAAGGTAGATCAATTCTCTGAGGTCATTTAAGTTCCAGAGTTCCCCCAAGGATGTAAGCTTAGGCAAGACTTTACATAAACCCTTTTTATTTTGGACTTCTCTTGCCTGTTTGGTCTCCCTCACTCCTTGAAAGCTTTCTCAGGACAGCATTCTCCCAATAAACCATTTCCACAGAAATCCCCACCTGATGCTCTAAGGTACTCCTAGAGTGCCCTTCGATACTACCTGTGTTATGGTTGAGATATTAGGTGTCCCCAAAAGCTCATGAGTGAGACAATACAAGAAGGTTTAGAAGTGAAATGATTGGGTTATGAAAGCCTTAACACAATCAGTGAATTGATCCTAATACTGATTAACGGGGTGGTAACTAAAAGCAGGTAGGGTGTGACTGGAGGAGGTTGGTCATTGGGGGCATGCCTTTGGGTATATAGTTTGTATCTGGAGAGTGGACTCTATCCCTCCCTCTCCCTGCCCACCTGCCTTCTCTTCTTCCTGGTCTTCATGTCTTGAGCTGCTTCCCTCTATCACATTCTCTGCCATGATGTTCTGCCTCAGGCCCAGGAGGAATAAAGGGATGTGGCCTGAGACCTCTGAAACCATGAGCCCCCAAATAAACCTTTCCTCCCCTGATTGTTCTTGTCAGATCTTTTAGTCACAGCAGCAAAAAAGCTGACTAAAACACACCTGTTTACAAAGCATGGTATTCAAGACTCCTATCAGTTCTTAGTCCTACGTCTCTCCAGTAAGTTTCTTTTTTCTTAAAATAGTCAGCCTCAGTTTCCATTTTGTTAGCAGCCAAAAGAAAATTAAGATGTAGAGAAGGGACCTCAGCCATCTTTTTCTATTGAGAAATGGCTTTAAAAGTCAGAAGAAGCAATATATCGCAGAGAATTAAATCTTGAAAAATAAATGATTTCAAGCATTGCATCAACTGACCCAAACTGATGTGTTCAAAAAGTGTTTAAAAAGTAAATGTAATATTTTCAATAATGGTTACAGTAGCAGGATTCCAACAGCCAAATGAAACACCCACATCCATTAAAACCAATTACTGAGTAATAAAACACTCCTCTGATTATACTCAGCCAGTTAAATAATAGTGGAAGAATTTTCCCAGCATAACACCTAACTCCAAGTAATATTCTGCATATGCAATTGGCTGCAGTAACAAGTGCCATTGCTTCAAGTTAACTTCTTTTTTTTAGTGTCTCAAGCCTCAAAAGTCAATTGTGCTTTGAAAACATCAAGTGTTTAAATTATTAAATGCCTTCACATTCTGCCCCAGTGAATAAAACAGCCTTAATTAATAGAGAGATCACAGCCTTTTTCACATTAGCAACTTAAATAAATACTTCATAGGGTTCAATGGAGATATGGAAATGTGGTCTTTGGCCTGCCTGCTAGCAGCTACTTTTCAAAGGTCTATAAAATTTACACCAGAAAGATGGCACAAACAGTGACTCAGCCATGCATCTGACAGCCTATGGAGAGGATGTTAATATTGCCTATAAATTAAGCATCCAGGGATGCAGAACAGGCAACATAAACAACACTACTAACCAGACAATGCAATTCATTGTACAGTGTAGCTAACTAACTAAGCTCCTAAAAAAAATCCTGTGTAAATTAGTTCAAAGGAAAAAACTGAATCAATGCTCTCCCTAATTAAAGGAACTCTGAGGTGAAAAGTTCTCAAGAGTGAGAAATCCTCTTATAAAGCCAATAACCATTATCCAACTTACTTATTTTTACATATGGCATTTTATTAAAAGTAATATAAAACCTAGTAATTTTCTGCACAAACCACTTGCCAAGAAGCTGTTCCTCGTGGCACATACATATTTGCATGACTTGCTGTCTATCATGTGCCTTAACCTCCAAAATTCATTGGCCTTCCCCACTGAAATTTAAGCACCATGAAGACAGGCCTGTCTCTTTACTAAGGGGCCACAGGGCCTATGACAGTGCCATAAAAATTTAAACCTAATTTAAATTAATAAAACCCCAAACTCATTAACAGTAACAGCAGAAATGCATTTATGGTGGACTGAAAAAGTTCATATTCTACCTGTCAGTATTCAAAATTATTGTGGAAAATAAGCATTGCACAGCATTTCCCATGCTTTATAGAAAATAGTTACCCCAACACAGATATATTCCCTTACAATGGTACTATCCCTATGGTTGGCCACCAGCCCATCACCACTGAACACTTGAAAAGTGGATAGTTTGAATTGAGGTAGGAGATGTGCTCTAAAATAACCACCAAATTTCAAAGATTTGGGGCAAACTAGTAACATGTCTCCTTAATAATTTTCATATCATCTACAAGTTGAAATATTTCAAATGTACTAAGTTAAAAGTATATTGTTAAAATTAACTTCTTCAGTTAACCCTAACCCTAACCCTACACCTAACCCTAACCTGCTTAGAGAACCTTGATCCTAAGAACCCCAATTTTTACTTCTTAATTTGTTTTTATTTCTTAATTTGTCTCCTGGAAAATTTGAAATTACATATGTGGTTCCTGTTAATGGCTTACTTAAACTTTTTTTGAACATCACTGGACTAAGAAATATTCTGTTTTTCTACATAGTGAAAGTTCTTTATTGAGAACATCTTATAACTTTCTCTCTGGAGGGATGTAGAAACACTTAGCCCTTGCACAGGGCAATCAATAGCATCAAACAGTTCAAGATCCTGGAAGTAGCCATTAGCCAATGGCATATGGAAAACTATCAACATGACCATCTTTCTTATATTTTTCTCTGGGAGGATCTGGGGCTATGTTCTACAAGGCCTCCTTGAGTTCCTCAATAGGACTGAGCAACAAATTCCCATAAAGATAACTCACTTGAAAATATACTCTTCCTTGAATTATTCTCACTTCTCCCTGAGTATTTCCAGGGATTGCTTCCCCAGGAAACTATATTTATATTAGAATCACCTCTCCAGCTCTACTTCTGGGAGAAGCCAAATCAAGACAATAAAAACAACAACAAAATAACCTACCACATATATTCCCCACCTTTTAACCTAAGATTTTTTTATTTCAACTCTTCATAAACCCAACAACTTTTAAAGATGAAGAGAAATTATATCTTTATGACTTTTCAGGCCTACTGTTCTATTTTATATCAGATAGGTTAAAAATAAAATACATGAATACAAAAAGAAGGCATAAAACATAAATGTCATTAAATCGAATATAGGGTTCCCCAGCCCCTAGCTCTTTTATTGGATTCCACTCAACCTGGTCTTCAACAAAGTTTTATAGCTCATTTTTGCTTTTTTGATTATTCTGACTTTTTGAAGAAACACACAAGAGATTCTGAGATTCAAGGTGGTTTTGTCACACTTCCATGTGGAGTTGAATCCTTGGGCCAGGATTCATCATTTTCTCCCTCATAAAATGCCCTGAATTCAGGAACTATGTAAATTCATGAATACACTAATGAAGCAAACTTTCCACATTTGAGGTCTTCCTAAGCATTTTTATCCACAGTTTTATTGACCTCCTTCATACCAGTCTATTTTTAAACTTTTACTTGAATTCCTTTTCTCTTCTCTCCAAATATCATTGTGGTAATAATAGAATCAATTCCCGAGATAAAACTACCTACTCCTTATTATCTTGGAGTATGTAATCCATCATCACAGTGTTTTAGACTCCAAGCCTCAGGGTGATAAAAACAATCAAACGTTGATTCAGGTAGAGCTAAAGGTAAATATGGATGTTTTTGCTCTTGGTATATAAATAACAGAATCTTCACAGAAGTTTGCTTCAGAGGTTATACTGTCCCTGGAAGCTATTTCATAGCCCTTTTTTTATTGCAAGTTCCCCCCACTCCCCAGCCCATTTTTCCACAAAAGCAAATGTATCCAATAATTCTCTAAGCAATGAAGAACTGTGTGCATGCATGCCATTTGCTCTTCTGGCAGCCTTAGTTGGAAATAAGGGTGTTGCTAACTCATTGACCTAAAATTCTAAACTACAGGCATCCTTTATAGCCTTATGCATTGTGATGAACTCATCATACTATTAATAAAAAACCTAGAATACATAACTTGATAGCTCTGCAACACAAGTGGTCAGTATATCAGCATAGAAGGAGGTAAGGACAAACATGAATACCATAGATCTTTCTCCCTCCCCTCATGCCAGGTTTGTGCAAAAACGGATTCCTCTTTCCTCTCAATGTCCACCATGCGCTAGCTCTATCCTTACCTTCTTCAATCTCAGTAGTGTGCCTGGAAGGGAGTACTTTGAGGAATGGTTTCCTGAAGGCTGATTATAAGGATATTGACAGCTAGTTATGTGCCTCTTGACCCAGCCTCACTTATGTGACATCTCATTAGTAACTGGAGACTGACCATGGTATTTTGTTATGGTTTTGATATCAGGCATCCCTGAGAGCTCATGAGCAAGACAATGTTCAGAGGTGAAATGATTAGATTAACAGAGTTGTGACCTAATTAATGGATTGATTCATTTAGTGAGTTAGTAATTTGAATGGATTTATGGGTGGTAACTGCAGACAGGGAGGGCATGGCTGGAGGAAGTGGGTCACTGGGGACACGCCCTTGAGGAATTATATTACCCTCAGAGTGCAAGCCTTCTCTGTTTCCTGGGTGCCACAGCAGAGCAGCTTTCCCATGTCACACCTTTCTGTCCTGATGTTCTGCCTTACCTTGGGCCCAGAGCAATGGAGTTGGGGGACCATGGGCTGAACCTCTGAAACCATGAGACAAAATAAACATTTTCTCCTCTCAGTTGTTCTTTTTTGGTATACTGATCATAGCAACACAAAGCTAACACATATTTATATCTTGAAAATCAGCCAATACTAAAATTGAGGGCTTCCTCTCTGCATCCCAAGAATAGATTTTTAAACATTTACCACTGAATGTGGGGAACTAAAATGAATGTGGGGAACTAAAATGAAAACAGCAGCTTATTGAAACAAAGTAAATTCTCACCATGAAAAAGGAAAGCTCTCTCTTAATAAGGGCAAGAAATGCCTCCATGAGGTCTGGAGGCTCTTTTCTCCATGAGTTGTCTACTTCGTCTTTGCCTGAGACCTGGTCTAAAGGAAGGAGAGGCTATAAAGCTTTTACCAACATAGAAACAAGTCTGGGGACTTAGGTCTCAGGGGTGACTTAGTTCTAGTTCTGCTTTTCAATGGCAGCAAACCCAGGTGCAACACTAATGCAATCTCTGCTTAGCTGCTATGGACTCTTAAAGAGCAAGCGACCAACACTTAATATGGGAACCAATCTAAAGGAGGAAGATTTCACTTAATGGTGTGTCATCAGATAACAAGGACAATCAGAGAGAAATAAAGACTATGGGAGTTAGGCATGATGCTGCAGAATCTAGTTCTACCTTTTTATTTTACTATCTCTTTTCATTGCTAAAGATCTGAAAACAGTAGCATGTTTTAAGGAAATTACTTTGTAGCTTTTGTGAAAACCTATTTCTTATCACATCCTATAGAGAGTGCTCTTCCATTTGCATTTGAGGAAACAACTTTTATTTGGCAGATTAAACAGATGATCATGATCCTTTGAGAATGTTCAGCTTAATTTCTGATGGTTGCTTCACATCTACCAGAAATTTAAGTTTGCTAAATTTCACTGAATTAAGGAGAGAGTGGTTAAAACTCAGACTCCTAGGCCCCACCCCCAGGAGTCTGCATCAGTAGGTGGGAACTATGCATTGGTACCTCTGTCAAGCTCCCAGGTGAAGGTGATGCTACTGGTATGTGAATGAGGGCCTTACCTGGAGTTGCCATGCTCTGTTCAATGCAACACCTTGAATAGTTACAATAGTAAATGATTCCCAAGCTACAAAATCCAGAAAGGAGGAACTCCTGGTTTCATGCGTGGATCTTCTGTTAACCTACAAATAGTGCTCTTAGAATGCTTATCCAAGCACAGCTGGGAATGGCTCTCTGTGAGCAGGAAGAGAATATTGCCTGGTGACTGGAATATTGGTCATGGGGAGAGAAATTTTTAAGACTCAAGAAAACTCTTTTAAGCTCTATATCTAAGGTGACATTCAGGATATAACATGCACCAATTTCTTCATTGTCTCTTCAACATCCAACTATGAACCATTTAGTCTAACAAAACCTTTTTGGGTAAAGTACGCAGCTTCACGTTGAGATAAGCTGCTACCCTCCTGGGAGGTGTGCCCCTCCCCCATTTTTCCAGGGTTTGTATTGAAAAGTATTTAAATATTTATATTTAAATCAAACAGTTTAGATGTCCTTTCCAATGGGGTTTTATTGAGTATCTGTAGCAGCCAGAGTGTTAGAGTTGCATGGGACATATTTACTGCAAAGTATGTCTTTCAATAAATGAAGTGTGATGGGGGGTGGGGGAGGTGCTGTGAACATGCAACACAGAGAGAAGCTTAAAAAGTTCATCCCAAACTTTTAGAGTTATGATGATATAATGAAAATATCTTAAGTTTTTATCGTTCATTTCTATATGCTATTCACTACATGTTCCAGCATTGAGGGTTGGATGACAATCCTTTATGGTCACCACCCAAAAAAAGGGCTCCTTTTTTTCAATTCTGAGCAAAACTATCCCATACAGATCTGCTATTCTCCCATTTAGATACAAACTAATAAAAGGTAGGCTAAGTGTCAACGTTGCTCCTACAAATCCCTCAATCTGCTTCTGACAGAATGGCCAGAAAGGATTCCACAAATTCCCAACACAGAATTTCAAGTTTTGGAGGGCTTAAAGAAAATGCCTATTTATCTGAATTCAGCTTCTTTTGAAGTTCATCATCTGTGTCAATTCGTCTGACATTGAAACTCTTCCCACAGAATTACAGCACCTGTTCTAAAAAGACAGCTCATTCATTTTGCACTGCAGATTATGCTGAGTAGTTTTCCTTACAGCATAAGCATATAAAGTATCACTGGTGATACTCCAAAATTAGAGAGGATTTTCTCCCCAATGTGGGGTACTATCACAGGCTTATCTACACTGACAGATGTTATAAAGGGGGGAAATTATCTTTAACTTACCTTTTCCTTATGCCACTGTTTTCCACAGAAAAGTAAATGCCACTTCTAGGCAGGGTGCCATATTAACTGATTGCCCAATGCAAACACACTTAAGATTGTCTCTGCTTCTCGTGGGCTTTTTCTCTTACTCCAGTTATCTTAGGAGTAGGCAGTGCTTGTTACAAACTCTTTCTCTCAAAAATATCCGTATATTAAAAATTATAAAATATGGGAGAAATCAAAGAAGGCACAGATCAATGGAAATATATTATATATTTATGAATTGGAGGACTTAATATTATTCAAATGCCCATTCTACCCCCAAACAATCTATAGTTTCAAAACAACATAAAAATACCCAACAGGTATATGAAGAAATGCTGAGTATTGGTACTCATTAGAGAAATACAAATTAAAAAAAAAAAACATAATGAGAAGCCAGACATGGTGGCCTATGCCTAAATTTCAGCTACTTGGGAGATAGAGGCAGGAGAATTATTTGGGACTAGAAGTTTAAGACCAATATATACAATATAAGACCCTCATCTCAAAAAAAAAAGTTGAAAAGGTATTAGTTGAAAAGGTTGTGGAGATTAAGGAACACTGTACAATGTTGGTTGAAATGTATCTTGATACAGCCATTACAACAATATGGGAGTTGCTCAAAAATTGAAAAATAAATCCCACTTCTAGGTTGCCGCAGTCTGGCTGGGCACAAATGCCGCAGTCTGGCTGGGCACAAATGCCGCAGTCTGGCTGGGCACACAATCACGAGCCACCACACAGCTTGTAGATTCAAACAGCAACTCTCTATTCCCGAACTCACACCAGCCGTCTACAATCACGTTCTGGGGAAATCCACGTTCTCTGCTCAAATCCACATCCACTGGGCTTCTGTCTCCCAAAAATACTGTCTGAATCCCTTGAGAACTCAAGGGGAACTCAGGCAGCAGGATACGCCCTATTCCCAGCAGGAATAATCTTAAACCTTAAACCTGGAACCTAAACCGGGAACGCCCTAATCCGCCTTGGTCCTTGAGCAAGGTCACCTACATTCAATGTCACTGCAACATGGGGTACGCTGGCAAGGAAATTGTCATACCTACTTGGCTAATGGCTCCCAGCACTAGGTATTTGTCAAAAGAAATTTAAACTAGGATCCAAAGATCCCATGTTCACTATAGCATTATGCACAATTAGCAAGACATGGAAACAAGCTAAATGCTTGTTGATGCAGGAGTGGATAAAAGAAATGCAGTCTAGATAAATACAATGGAATATTATTCAGCTTTGAGAGGGAATTCTGCTGTTGGCAATTACATGGAGGATATTATGGTAAGTGAAATGAGCCAGACACAAAATAATAAATACTCACTTATATTAGATCTCACTTATATTTGGAATAAAAAATCAACTATCTCATAGAAGCAAAGATTAGAATGGTGGTTGCCAGGGTTGGGAGGAGGGGAACATAGAAGGGTGATGATTAAGAGATATAAATTTCAGTTTTACAAAATAAATAGGTTTTGGAACATTATGGAACATAGCACCTATTGCCAATAATACTGAATTGTATACATAAAATTTGCTAAGAGGTTAGATCTTAGTTAAGTATTCCTTCTACACATACACACACACACACACACACACACACACACAAACACACACATACACGATTTATAATAAAAGAGGTAGGATGTTAGGAACCTTTGAGAGGTGATACATATTATGGCCTTGATGGTGTGGTGGTTCAGACATATATATTTACCCTCCAAGTCATTGATTTGTGTACGTTCAATAACTAGATATTTTTACACATAAATCATACATCAAAAAGTGGTTTAAAAAGAAAAAAAAATCTAGCTGGGCTAAGTGATGCGTGCCTATAAATCCCAGTGGTTCTGCAGGCTGATACAGGAAGATTGCAAGTCTGAATCCAGCCCTAGAAATGTAGCAAGATGCTGTCTCAAAATAAAAAAAAAAAAAGAGTAAAAAGAACTGGGGATGTAACTAAGTGGTAAAGTACCCTGGGTTCAATCCCTAGTGCCAAAAAGAAAAACACATACACACGCACGTGCACACACACACACACACACACACAGAAACAAAAGCAAAAACAAAACAAAACAAAAAAACTATCCTGACATAGACAATTATCAAAACTAAACCACTAAGCTGTTAAATGGAAAAGAAATTAAAAAGCCTTCCTTTTGAAACTCAATTATTATTTGATTATTAGACAAATACAGATTTACACAATAAAATGAAATCAGTTCCAAGAAGACTGCTATTTTTCTGAAATATTATAGAGTGAATTGCAAAACTGCAGAATAAATGGAACAAATATCATTTTCCATTTTTTTATTTTGAAACATTTTAAAGGTTGCAAAAGTAGAGTTCATACCTTTATAACTGTCACCTAAATTTTGTAAAGATTAACATTTTTCCATATTTGCTTTCTATTTCCCTCTCCTTGGGTAAACATGTTTACATGTATATACAATCACACAATCACTTATCCACATACACATATACATAGATGTATGTACTTATTTCCTGAATTACTTGAAATGACTTGTAGATACAATATTTCACTAATAAGTATTCAGGATATTTCTCATGAAACAAAGCCATTCTCTCACATAACCATAACATACTAATCACATTTGGGATATTAATGCTCCTACAATATTACTGAATATGTAGTCCATAGTAAAAATCTCTGCATTGTCCCAATAATGTCCTTGGTAGTTTCATTTTCCAGCAGTTGATCTGGAATCACACACTGTAATTAGTCACCATGATTCTTGATGTCCTTTCATCTAGGTCACTATGTTGTCATGACATTGACATTTTAAGAGTACAGTTCAATTCTTTTCAGGAATGGCTCTCAATTTGCATTTGGCTGATTGTTTTCTCAGGCTATGTGTTCAGAAATGCTTTTGGCAGAACCACTGCGAAGATGACATTAGATCCCTTTCTCAGGCTGCATGGTTTCAGTTTGTCCCATAATTAATTGCCAAAACAGGCAATATTAAATTTGATCTATTGGAAAATGTCCTGCCTGCCAAATCCCTGAATTTTAATGGTGTATTTTCCCCTTTGGAAGTTCATAAATAATCTGCATGAAACTTTTAAGACCTTGTGAATATTCTCTTGTCCAACGAGTCTTAGCCCAGTGGTTTCAGCATCCATTGATGACTCCTGCCCAAATCAATTATTACCATGGCAACTGTAAAATAAGCAGCATACCTAAGGCATTGGATATACTGGAGAAAGAGTGCAATATAAAAGTCCACTAAGTAATATATAGAAAATATTCTTGATTAGGATTGATCTTGTTATTGATTAAAGAGTTTCCTCCATTTTCTGAGATACATTTCTAGTGTATAACTTTATGAGTAGAGCTGTCAGTTATTTTCTTACAGAAAAAAAGATATATGCAAGGTAGAAATATAGAGAAATGAGTTCAAATGAACCTTTAACAATAACATGGCTCTCAATGAATGGTGGCTATGGCAAAGATAATTATATTACAACAATTACACGCATGTGTTCCCCACATTTATCAGTAATCCTTGCAGTTGGGAAGTACCAGGTAACTAGTTCTAGCCAATGCTATGTGAGTGGCATTGACAAACCACTTCTGTGCCAAAGCTCTTGCGTATCCACGTATGACCTTTGCCTTTCTCCTTTGCTTCAGCAGTGACCACCAAGACTGAGAATTGAAATTATAGGCTATGACATGGATGCTGCCTGGGTTGATAAAATCATTCCATCTACAAAAGCTGCACAGGAGAGTTCCTTAACCTACAATAGGACTTGATATGTGTGAAATAAACTCCTCTGTGTGAACTGCTGTAATTTGAGGTTGCTTATTACCACAGTATAACTCTAATCTGTCTTGTCCCTCAAAGCCAGTTTTCATTTTCACTAATAATCTAAATTTTATAAGAACATTCTTGGGGTTAGAGTGGTAGTTTATTAATTTTTCCATGGTTTATAACTCAATAATTCATGGAGAAACACTGATTACCAGCTAATCAATCCCCCTATCCTTCCCTAACCCCTGATTTTCTCTAACAGAGCCAAACTTCAACCATAAAAGATAAAAGTGCTATTTTCAGTGGTATGCTAAATCTGGCTTACACAAGTTCATGAGAGCTGTTTAAGCAAGCTGGTTGATGTGACATTGGTAGCTTAATTGGCTATAGTGGGAGCATTTACACCAATGAAACTGGCAAATGCTACAGATAGTCCTCCCTCCTTCCCCAAACTTTATCCATCCCAACCCATACCCCACCTCCCACAGAGAACTGGTTGTGGAACATTTAGCAGCAGGTTCTTGGCTACCTTCTCTCCGAGGTTCTGCTGCAAACACAAGATGGACAAGTGGCCCAATACTGACCAGTAATACCTGAGAGGAAATTGGATTCAGGTCTTCAAAAGAGAGTTCTCTCTCTTAAAACTGTCAGTATACCCAGAAGAAATATTATCATGAATAATAAGGAATATCAGAAAGCAACACAAGACTGTATATAATGTGGTTCTATTTAAAGTTGAAAACAGTTGAAAGTCATCTATGATGTTAGAAATTAAAAATAATGTGACCAATTACATTTGAATAAGGAAGTCATTGAAAAGGGGTATATGGGAGAATTCTTGGGTACTATGTTCTGCTTCTTGATCAGGATGTGTTCCATTTATGAAATTACATCAAGCTATGTATACTAAAGATGAGTGTAGCACTTTTATTCATCAATTTTCTTTTTAAAAAGAGTCTTTGAAAGAGAGATATGAGAAGACATTGACACTGATTTTCCCTCCTACATTAAAATATAGTTGTATGGGACCCAGATGCCCAAGCCACAGCAGCCTCCTTCTCCTGTGCCAATATAGACCTAAGGATATAAATCAATACTCTGAGGGTAGCAGAACTGGATCTTTGATGACCAGGTTAAACCACTGTTTTACACCTTGGAAACTTTTCAGGGTCTTTTGCTTTAAAAATTAGTATAATTTTCATAAGGCCAAAGTTCTACAGTTATGTCATTGAAATTAATTCATTCTCATTGTGAATGGAGGCAATCTCTGCTTCTATATGAAGAAATGCTTTGAAGGCAGGTTGCCAAGTAGAATGAATAACCTATTTAGGTGAATAATTTTCAATACTTCCTCAAATAATCAACAAATTTATCTTCGTCATTTGATTTATTAAATCAGGTCCCCTAAGGTATACTCAATCGTCTGCTCAAAATCACCTCCTCAGTGATTTCTTCACCCCAGCACACATCTCCCTCTTTGATCTTCCTCAGAACACCTAGTTCTGAAATTACATTGTTTGCCTATTTTTCTTCTAGAACTTAGCCTCTGTAAGAACTGAGAGCTTTACCATCTTGTTTAATAAGGCCTCCCTGGCATCCCAAACTGGGCCTGGTAGTATGCAATCAATAAGTGCTTTTAAAATAAGTGAATAAAATAGGAGTGCACATTGGCAGGCAATATTTATGGTCCTACTAACTACCTGTGAGATAGTTTATTGTCCCTCTGTTGCTTTCCTCTGCTTCCTGCTGCAACACATAGGAGGATGCTACTCAGTGGTTTGGAGATTTGTACTTTCTTATGTGTACTTGGGATTCAAGGGGCTTTTGGTTCTGCTACCTAATTGTACTCTTTTTATAAGAGGATTTTTGAATGTCCAAAAACTATGCCTTCCTAACTGCTAAGACCTTTTTAGATCCTGTCTAACTGCATATTTAAATATTTCCAAAATAACACAATGACAACTACCTCTTTTTAAACAGTGAATGAGAAAACAGAAATATAGCTTATTAAACCTGAGCTTTTGGCTAATCAGAAGTACTGCATAACAAATCTTGTGTGATTCATATTTGTCAGCGATATGAAAATGCAGACATATGGGGCATGACTTGACCTACAGCATTAACAAATTGACATTGAAGCAGGACACGTTTCCAAGTGTGTGGAGAGGAAGCTGTCTTGTCTCCTAATCAGTACAGTGAATGCTATCTGCAAAATCTGCCAGTGGAAGAAAACATGCCATTGAAATATATGGCAGAAATTTTAATAGTTCCTCTACAACCCTGCCAGTCTGCATAACTACACAGGTGTCCCTGTGACATGCTCTCCCCTTTAGCCATCACTACTAAAAATACTACATTGCTAAAATTGCTACAGGGAGAAGACTCTGACTTTGACATAATTTACCAGATTTGGCTATAGCGTCTCCCTCTCTCTTTTTCACTTTCCATGATGCTCCGAACTCTTCCCCTCAAAATTGAATATGACAATTGCATACTAAAGAGATTTAAAAGAACAAATGGTCTCCAAACTTTCCTTCAAGCCAGTTAGACAGACTTAAAGCACCTCTAGCTCAGCTCTGGGCTAGAGAGCACATCTGAGGTGTAGAGTAAATTGAAATACTTCAACAAAGGCGACAAAATGGAATGGCTTCACCTTTTCTCAAAATATTTGGCTGCTTTTCCTCTTCTCTTAATCTGTTTTAAACCACCAACTAGCCATTCCCTATTCGATATGACTTCTGGCATTGAAATGAAGTATTATAGAGGAAGCAGCTCTTTAAAACTGAATATGGCAAGAAGAAATCATTAAGCACTAGTGGAAGAATATAGAACTAGGAGACTGAGGGATGATGTGATCTTGCAGAACCACATAAATAATTTTTGAGGAGTATTCCTCTAAAGAGGAGTAGAAAAATGGAGTGATCATTGGAGAAGCCTACATTCAAGTGAATTATTTTTTAGATGGAAAAAAATCAGAAAATATGATGATAGAAAAAGCTAAAACTGATGATGCAGGAGAGAGGAAAGCATTGCTAGAGCCATGTCCTTGGAGATATGTGTGGAAGGAAGCCACACATGTGGAGAGGAAGCCACACATGTGGCTTGGCAGGGGGGGTGGCAGGAGAGGCAGTTCACTGTGAGAGAAAGGAATGAAGGCAGAGAACATCAGATGTGAGACCAGTCACGTGATGGTGATGGCATGGCAATGTCCCATTCCAATGGCTTCTGTTTTCTTTTCTATTAGTGCATTATAGTTGTATACAATAATAGGGTTCATTTTGACATACCAATAAATGCATATTACATAATGTGATCCCAATACCTTCCTTCTTCTTTTCTTTCCCCCTCATTCTCTTTCTGTACTTTGTTGGTCTTCCTTCTATTTTTTTAATTGCTTTTTTTTAAGCTGGAGCATTACAGTATACATATAAATGGTATTCATTGTGATATATTCATCCATGCACATAGCATAATTTGGTCAATTTTATTCTGCACTTCTTCTCCTTTCCCAGCTCTCTTCGCTCTTCCTCGGTCCCCTTTCTCTACTCCACTCCTCTCCCTTCTATTTTCTTAATGAACAAGAAGCAAGAAAATCAGCTGAGACTAGGAATGAGAGACAAGGGAAGGTATAACATGGTTACCTTAAGACAACAGCCGAATGAGTGGACTCAGGAAACATAATCGACTACTCAACAACTCAAGGGACTTGTGAGTGGTGTGTGATTAGGAGGCGTGTTCTCTCCATCTGTGTTTAGCCAGACAAATATAGACAGGTGTGGGTGAGGCTGGAACACAATCAGGGTTAGACTTTTGCCAAGTGAATACAGAGGAAAGACAAAGGAGCAACATGTGCACTGTGGATGCAAAAGCAATTATTGTAATGGAGATAAGAATTGAAGTAGAACAGGTAGAGGATGAGGACAGGGAGGGGGTGAGAGGTAGTGAAAAGGTGGTAGGATCCCTGGACTTCAGTTCATGGTGGGGCTGAAGAATTGTTGAAACTGGGGTACTAAAAGGAATAAGGGCCCCTCAAGAAGTTATTCTCCATCCATACAAGGCTCTGAAATTTATACAAATGGACAATAAAAGTGCTCAAGGACAGATAAACAGCAAGAGATGGTCTCCTTATTGTCAAGGCTGCTATGGGAACAAACAACTCACACTGGAAGACAAAACTATCAGGGGAAGACAAAACCATCTAGTAAGAAAAAGATTAGAAAAATACAAAGGAGAGTCTCCAGGAAAAAAATATATATGAGGATGTGGATAAGAGAAAGTGAGGTATCACAGAAAGAAAAATATCCTGAAACAAGAATTCTTACGGCAGCCACAGCAATGACATGATCATGATTCTGATTCTGATTCACGACAGATGCAAGCAATTAAAATGATTGCTATTGTTAGGAAGCTTCTCAATTTTTCTAGTCAATCCCATTTTACAGATGAGTAACTAAGAAACAGGTGGAAGGATTTGGTGAAAAGCCACTCAGCTATAACAAGGTATCTTGACTCACTTTTATATGGGGAGCATTATTGTTTTTATGTTGGTTGAACCATATGAATTGACATTTTGTAAGTCAAAAATGGTTGAACATTGCCAAGTTCATGTTGCTCAATCTAATGTATTCCAGTTTTATTTCCATTATAGCAGAGTTTTAAGAAAAAGCAGACACTGATGCTGTTTTAGGATAAACTATATTGCTTACTTGTTCATCAATAACTATAAATTTTATCAAGAAAATATTTGCCAAAGCTATGTTAACAATAAGTTTCCTAAAACTGAAGCTAAATTTAACATCTAATAAGGAAATGATAGAGAAACCAAAGATAACAGATAAGAGTAGCCACCTAGAGCTGTGACCAAGAGATTAGTGGTAACCCTCAAAACTAAATTAAGGTGACCTAGGAAAGGAATAAGTGGATTGTGACTATAACTATAATGATATGGATAAGGAATTACACAGTTTAGTAGAAGAATGATCAGCAAGGTATCTATAAAAACAAAAAAACATGGGGTCAAATCCAAGAAAGAGTTTTGTGGGAATCTCCAACCCATCCTGATGGAGAAATATCCCTGTGCCCCTCCCCCCACTTAAGATAGATGCCATTGGTCTACAGAGCACAATAGCACCTTCCAGGAAGCTCATGTCACCACCTTTCTTAAAGCCCTTTTGTCTTTGTGAAGAAAATCTGGCTTCTCATTTGGATATGGCCAAAAAAAGAGAGGCTGCCCTTGTCAGAATACACATATTTGGAATTTTAGTGGTTTTATTTCTCCTCGAGTTCTAACGCATCAGCTCCATTCCTTTTCATCTGATAGTGTATATATTTGGTGAATGTGGTTAATGTGAATTCATGTTTGAAAACTAATGAAGTATATGTGACCTATCCCCTGGGTCTGCCAGCAGAGTTTTCTCACATGCTAAGATATTCCTGTTTCTCTTGGCTCAAGCATCAGAGGGAGATGCTCAGCCTATCAGCAGGGCAGGCTGGATGTGCTAGAAGTTAACACTCCAAAAGCAACTTTAACCAAAGAAGAATAGGTATTGATAGAAAAATATCCCAACTTCCTTACTCCTCAGTGGGAAAACTCTATACCATCTCCCTGATGCTTTTTTTCAAAGGGTCTTCTTTTGAGGAAATGCAAACAAAGATAAGTCACATGATGAAAAATAAAGTTCCTCACCCTTCAAAATCAAACCTGAGTTATGGTGATTCAATAATGTACAGAAGGTCACCCAACAGGCTCTATCTGGAAGAAGAGCTGGCTTTGCCTAAAGAAGTATCACATTCTCCAAAGCCTACCCAAGTGTACCATATCATACTTGAAGAATAATACAGACATGGCTTTTGCTTGCATTGGTTCTATAAACTATTATACATGAGCAATATACCATCCTTGTGAGTTTGGTAAATTATATCTTATTGTCTTCTCCCACTTGTTTGGAATTTGCACTTTTATAACTAGATTCATAAATGCAAAAGAAAAGTCCAAAGTCAATTGCATATTGACTTCATGTGGTTAGGACAGATATAAAAAAGGAACAGAAAAAGAAAAGAAAGATGATAAAAGCATATGGAAAGTGGGAGCAGAGTGGTAAAGCCAAGTTAGCAGATACCAGAAGAGCTGTTAGTGAATCAGACCACAGAGCTGGAGCCCTGAGGTACCTGTGAAAGTTTCACACACTTTATTATTTAATTCTCACATAACACTACAAGGTTACTACTGTCCCATTTTTAAGGCCAAGAAAACAAGATTTAAGTTTCCATCTAATGTCAGCAGTAGGATTGGAATTGTGCCCAGACAACCCAAGTCCATGCTCTGCAACATTCTGCTCTGTGCCTTCTTTCTCTGTACTGAACAGAGCAATGGAACACTAGGAAGTGTTCTATATTATTTGATAATGGGGGAGGGGGGACTAGTCTGAGGAAGTGATGGAAGATCCACAAAGCAAAGCAGGATACAGGCTCAGACCTGCTTACTGTGGCAAATGTTAAGGTCATAGCAAGGTGGGAATGTGCCAAACTGGACATGCCCAGCAGGAGACCAGAGCTGGAATGGATCCCATCATTGGTGTAACATCTCATCCATGGAAACACTCCCTACTGGAACAGCTTGTGGGAAAGGAGGAATGGGGATGGTGACACATTTCTTTTGTGAAAGAGCAGAAGTTATCACTGAAGGGAGTATATGTGTAACCATAGAAGTGGAAACTGAAGATATCACGTCACACATACTAGAATGCCTAAGCATGAGAAGACAATCGATATCAAATGTTGCAGAGGATGTAGAATAACCGGAAATCTCATACATGGCTTGTGGGAGTACAACATGGTTTATCAAACTTTTTAATCTAGTAGTTAATTTCTCAGTATTTACCCAAAAGAAACAAAAATAAGCACAATTGTTCACAGAGGCTTTATTCTTAATAACCAAAAATTGTGTACACATTGAATGTCCCTTATCTAAAATATCTGAGACGGGAAGTACTTCAGATTTTGGAATATTTACATACACATAATTAGAGTTCTTAGGAATGGAAACCAAATGTAAGTAAAAAATTCATTAATTTTTCATATATACCTTATAAATATTGCCTGAAAATAACTTTAGATAATATTTTTAGTGCACCTGTGTTTTGGATATAACCTGCCCATCACATGAAGTAAGGAATAGAATTTTCAACTTGTGATATCTTTGCTTAAATGTTTTGGATTGGGGGAATGTCAGCTTTTGGATTTTTGGATTAGTCATGCTCAACCTGTATAACTCAAATATTTTTTGTCCACCCATTTGAATAGATACATCAGTGATATAGTCCTGCACTGGGGTACTACTTATCAAAGAAAAAAGGAACTGCTGATATCATACAATGATGAATCTCAGAGGCACAATAATGAGCACAGCAGTGTACACTTTCTAGAGCAGGCTGAACTAATTAATGGTGACAGAAGTCAGATCATTGGTTGCCTTTGGGGTGATGGCATGTGACTGGAAGGAGACACAGAAACATTTTAGGGTGATATAAATGTCCCATCTTGATTGGGGTGTGGTGGTTATACATATGTATACATTTGTGCAAACTCAGACAACTATAAAATTTAAATTTGTGCCTTTCACTTAATGTAAATTACATCTAATTTTCTTTAAGGGGAAAAAAAACTACATCAGTAGACTCATAATCCCATCAGGTTTTAGAACAGCTGGGTAAATTCTTTGTTGCAGTTTTTGATTTAAATAAAGTTGGTGAGAAGTACCATTTTATGGAAAGCATCTAAGTAGCCTCACCTTTTCTTTGTTAAAAAAAATCCCCAAATTTATCCTCTTATCCTTTCCTATGAGAATAAATGAATTTTCTACAGATGAATCCTTTGATTTTCCTTCCAGCACAGAGTACTGTCACATACATTTATTTTAGACAGAATATTGAGTCTGAGTTGCAGTTTTACCTCCTACACTAAAGAATTCTCTTTCCATCTGGCACTATTTGTTAATTTTTCCCTACATGCACATATCAGAATTATCCTAGGGGACCTACTAGGTAGAGATTATGCATTTACATTAAAGTTCTTTCAAAATATAAATTGATTTTTCGTCAACAAGTGAATATAAGTAACTCATTATGAGAAGAATTCAATTTAAAATTTTGACATCACATAAAAAAAGCAACAGCGATAGTGGATGTTGTTGGCAAAAATGGAAAGAAGGAAAAATCAGACAAACTGAAATTGAAATGTATAGCTTTCACCAAACACTTGAAATGCATTATCTATGCAATCTTAATTTAATTCTTTTCCAATCCTGTGAGGTAAGTTTAACACAGCACAGGTGACAGAGGAGGAAACTGAGGCTCATAAAAATTGATATGCCCAAAGTTTAAAACTAAGAAAAGATAGAGCCAGAATCTCATCTCAGGTCTAGATAATTCTATAGCCTATATGTTTTCAGGATAAGAGTAAGAGAGTAAGAGACATTCACCCATTTACTCCTTCAATAAATGTTTATCAAACTGCCTACTGTGCAAGCCCCGATGATGTAAGTATGAGTAGTGACCCATTCCCTGTACTGTTGGAATTCATATTCTATTGGAGATTGTCATGTTTTAAATTATGCCCACAAATTATTTGATACTTCTCTTTTCAATAAGCAGAATTTAATTACCCCAACCTCTAGATGCAGACTAGATTGATTTGGTGGTAACAATAGAATGAGGCAAGAAATGGTGTGTCACTTTCAGAATCAGGTCACTACGATGTGGTTTTCTCTTTGCTTATCCTCTTGGATCACTTGCTCTAGAGGAAATCAGTCACCATGCTGTGAGAACACTCAAGCAGCCTTATGGAAAGGCCCATGAGGCATGGAAATGAGACCACTTGCCAACTGCTATATGAATGAGCTTGAAAGTAGACTTGCCTCCCAAGCCCCAGTCAGATCTTCAGATGAGACCACAGCATGGTCAATTCTCTGATCACAACTTCACAAGAGAAGTTGAACTGGAGACACCCAGTTAAGTTTCTCCTGAATTCCTGAGCCACAGAAACTATGAGATAAGAAACACTTGTTGTTTGAAGGCAACAAAATTAGAAGCAATTTACTTCACAGTAATTAAACAGACAAAGATACATTCCTTATAAGTTAATCATGCAAGATGTGCCAGTAAGAAAATGAAGCAGTGAAGAAAATGGAAAGGTGCCACTATTATTTCAGGTATGACAGCAGGGAAGGCATCTCTGAAGGCTTAACATTTCAATTGAGACATAAAGGATGAGGAAAGAGAAATGTTCACTTGATTTAGCAGCATTAAAGTAGCTGGTTTCCTTGATAAGATCAAATACAATACAGTGGTAGACATCAAAGTGCAATTAGAATAAAATAAAGATTAAATTGATAGAAACAAGGAGAATCATTACATGCATAAACTGTCCTAAAATCTTACATAAAAAGAACAAAAGCGGTGGAGAAGATAGTATAGGCTATGATAGGGGCATAGATGATGATGGTCGTGTGGTTACTTTGTTAAAAGGAGAGATATGAGTTTATGCATGTATGAGGATGGGAAATCCTACAAAGAGGAGAGAACCAATAAGGAGAGGATGTACAGTCAAGGGACACAATGAGCAATCCATTAGGAATAGTTGCTGCATCTTGACAAGAAGAAATGGAGCAGGCTGAGCACTAGGGTTAAGATTATGTGAAGCTCTTTGGATATGATGACGGAATTCCTGGCTAGTACTTTTTATTAGTAGGGTAAAATTCCCTTCATAAATGCATTTTAATTTTTATTTATGCAACTATCGATTAAAATATTAGCCAAAAAAATCCTTTTTGGTTTTATTTTTATTTTTAATTGACTGATTCTGGGTTTTGATTCTCCCATGCTCATGTGTATAACTTCCCATGACTATGAGTACATTTGATGATGTTATCTTCAATATTTTTTTAGTTTTTATTACATTTGGTTCCTTAATCTGAGTTTCATTTAGACTGGGGTATGGATAATCATTCTATGTGAAATTGCACTATTCGATCACTTAACTTTTCCATGCTAATAGGAAATAATATAACCCATGCTAAATTCTAAAACAAACATGAGTCTATTTCTGAGCTATCAACTCTTTCCAGTGATATACTGATCTTTCCCTGCATCTAAACTATAGTCTTCCTATTGTGAAATATAAAGTATACATAGAAAATGAAACTCAATACACACATATAGTTTAATAGTTATAAAGTGAGCTCTCAGGTAACCATTTGGGTTGAGACAGAGAACATTACAATCACCTCTTAACATTTGAAAGTCCTTTCCCACTCACAAGCTCTTTCCCTTCCCTATATGTAAACATCGTCCTGGCCTTTGTTATTTAAATATTTTAAATATTAGAAATATTTCTATATTTGAGTTAAAATATGTAACTATACATATAGGGAATGTGATATAACAAATTAACCAAATAGTTAAATATTAACAAAATAGTTAAATTTGTATTTTATTCTTAAAATTATAAGAAAATTTTGATAGCATGCTAGGCTAGCCTTTTTCATTACTATTATTTTTCTTAGCATCTTCTTTCCCAGATTCATTCTGTCACCATATTTAATAGTTTAAGCCCACATAAACATAGTTATCTCATACTATACAAAGGCACCAAAAACATACATTGGAGAAAAGATAGCCTCTTCAACAAATGGTGCTGGGAAAACTAGAAATCCATATGCAGCAAAAAGAAATTAAATCCCTACCTCTCACCATACACAAAACTAAATTCAAAGTGGATCAAGGACCTAGGAGTTAGACAGACCCTTCGCCTAATAGAAGAAGAAATTGGCCCAAATACTTATTACATCAGCTTAGGACTGGACTTCCTTAACAAGACTCCTAAAGTGGAAGAAATAAAAACAAGAATCAATAAATAAGATGGACTCAAACTAAAAAGCTTCTTCTCAGCAAAGAAACAATCAACAACATGATGAGAGAGCCTACAGAATGGGAGAAAATCTTTACCACATGCACATCAGATACAGCACTAATCTCCAGGATATATATAGAACTCAAAAAACTAAACAAACACACACACACAAAAAAAAAAAAAAAAAACAAATAATCAATAAATGGGCTAAGGAACTGAACATACACTTCACAGAAAAAGATATTCAATCGATCAACAAATATATGAAAAACATGTCCAACATCTCTAGCAATTAGAGAAATGCAAATCAAAACAACTCTAAGGTATTGTCTCACTCCAGTCAGAATGGCAATTATCAAGAATACCAGCAACAATAAGTTGGCGAGGATGTGGGGGAAAAGGTACAATCATACATTGGTGGTGGTACTACAAATTGGTGCAACCACTCTGGAAAGCAGTATGGAAATTCCTTAGAAAACTTGGAATGAAACCACCATTTGCCCAGCTATCCCACTTCTGGGTCCATACCCAAAAGACTTAAGATGAGCATATTACAGTGACACATCCACATCAATATTTATAGCAGCCCAATTCACAATAGCTAAACTGTGGAACCAACCTAGATGCCCTTCAATAGATGAATGGATAAAGAAACCATGGTATATATACACAAGGATTATTAATTAGACTTAAAGAAAAAGAGATTATGGTATTTGAAGGTAAATGGGTGGAGATGGAGAATATCATGCTAAGCAAAATAAGCCAAAAACACAAAGGCCAAATGTTTTTTCTGCTAAGCGGATGCTGATCCATAATGGGGGGGGGGCAAGGAAAGAATGGAGGAACTTTGGATTGGGCAGAGGGGAGTGAGGGGAGGGGATGGGGTATGGGAGTAGGAAAGACGGTGGTCTGAGACAGATATTATTACCCCATGTACATGTATGATTGCATAAATGGTGAGACTCTGCATTGTGTACAACCAGAGAAATGCAAATTAGTGCTCCATTTGTGTACAATGAGTTGAAGTGCATTCTGTTGTCACGTATAGTTAATTAGAAAAAAATAACAAAAAATAAAATCATATTAGCATTTTAGTTGGTTAAAATTAAATTAAAATAATTAAAATTAATAGATTATAATTTTCTTGTCAGTCCTAAGAACTTGGTTAGAGCTCATTGTCCACCTCAACATAGTTCCTTTTAATTATATTTACATGATTTTAATATCAAATTTGATATTATATTAGAAACTCTTTTAAGACTTTTTTATTATTAAAGCTAAAAAAACTTAATAGCATGGTAAGTAGTAAAGTATCTACTAAAAGTCCTTGTTCTCAATTAGCAGCAAAGGACAAATGTATCAATGTATCTACCTCTTTCCCCCAAATATTTATATATACTTTTTGCTTATACCTCAAAGAACATGCATGAATTATGAAGAATCAAGCATATATAGTAATAGTTTACACCCAATATCCATTCCAGTATGTATATTCATGGTAAATTCAGATTTCAATAACTAAACCAGACTTCTAACTTTCAGTAGCAGCATTCCTGAGAGTATCTCCATGGAATTACTGATATCACCAGGTACATCTTCTGCATGCTCTGGAGACTAGTTTTTTCCTTTCTGTAACCCATTGTTTCATCTAGTCCAAATACCCTTGAAGACTGCTACTCTAAGTCCTATAAACATTGGCTGATACCTACCTCAAAGCATCCGAATGCTAAAGTACCCAAGATGACTTTTCCAGATTTGTGGAGAAAAGGTAACTCTTTGTGAATTGTTATTAGCGTGGGGCAAAATAATCATGGTAAAAATGCATATTAAATGACTTTTCTCAAACCTTTTTCACCTCTAGTTTATTTTCCATAAATATTAAATCAGAAAAGGAAGACAAAAGATAAAAATAAAAAGTCCTGTGACACAATAGGGCACAATTTAGAAAGTTAGGCCAATATTTACCAAAGAATAATGGTTTATTTTATGCTTGAGCTTTGATATTCAAAGCCATTCATTCATTCTTAAGTTAACTACATTTCCAGTTTGAATCAAAACAGGATTTTCTCAATCAAAAGTGAAATGTTACCTAGGTCAAGAGGATGCTTAGATGTTCAGATTATGCTCATTTTCAGTTAAATCAGATTGAGTGTACACCATCAATACAGCTCCACTCATTTAGAAATGTGCTTGTGTACTGAGACAAATCCATATTTTAAAAATTAGAAAGATTTCTTTATTTGGGTAAAAAGTCCATAACTATACATTAAATCATTTTCTTTCTACACCCCACTATTTCACTAGTACAAATACCTGCTCAAAAACTGCTAAACTAGACCCTACAAATATTGACTATTGCCTTCTTTGGAACAATCTTTTCATATGCCATAACCATCTGATATCAAACAGACAGAGATTTAACTTCCTTTGACAGTGTTCTACTTATAAGTCATGAACTTTAATCATACAGTAAGTTATTATTTATCCTTTCATACATCATTAAAACTCTAATCTGCTAGCTCCTTTACTTACCTAGGAATGGGGATGCTGATATTGATGATAATCATGACCATGATGATTTTTCCTGTATTGACAAAGGTCTTAGACTTGTATCTCTCTTTTATTCCATGATATAAACAGTACCTAAGATGACACCCTCAAAAATAAAGAAAAAATAGAAAATATATGGTATTGTTCAAATGGACAGCCGCCACTGATTCTTACAAACAGCATTTGATCCATGAAACACCTTCCTTTCAAAATATGTTAGCTTAGTTGTCTATATTTCTAAGCAGATTCTACTACTATATCAATTCTGGAGTTTAGGAACAGAATTGCCTGTGAGAAAGGAATGCATCGACATTCATGAATTTACCACTGACAAAATGGACCATTGATCTAAAATAAGGTGAGGAGAAATGGAAGTAGAAATTTTAGAAACACTTATGTGGGTCAGGGTCTACATGTGACAGCGCAGCCAGAGAAGGCTATTGTGAGAGCAGGGAGTTAACAGGATGTTGCCTGAGTTGTCTGGAGCCTGGGAGACCAGGTCAGTTATAGCAGACATCACACGTTCTACTTGCTAAAGTCAGATGCTGAAGTGACATAGTATCCAGACCAGACCTCTTTCTCTGCATGAAGGCTCTTCTAATAGCCTCAGTTGATCAATGTCCTAATTGACAACTCAAACTCAACAGGTATCAACCAGACACCCCATCTTTCCTTCCAAACTAGGTTTTCCACCCAGAGCTGTCTCCCTGAAGGGAACTCCATTCTTTTTAGTCTCTGGTGCCAGTGACTCTGGCACTATTCCTGACCATTTTCTTTTCCCAATACCTAGTCCCTCAGAGAAGCCTGTTGTCTCCATCTTTATAAAATATCCAGATTCCAGCTACTACTCACTCGTTCCACTGTCACCGCCTGTCCTGAGTCACCACCCTCTCTCCCCTGCCTTGGTGTAAAAGTCTCAGAACAGGCCACCTTAGTTTATCTACTTGTCCATGCGCTCTATTCTCATCAGAGCAATCAGAATTTTTTTTTTAATGATAAATAAAATCATGTCAAGTTTCTGTTTGGAACCCTATTTTGACCCCACATGTCCCTCAGCATAAAATTCTGTCTTTAAAAGACCTTGAGAGCCTTCTATGAGTCTCCCCTTACCACTCTCTGACATCATCTTCTGCAGTCTCCCCTGGGTCCAGCCATAGTCCTTCCTGCTGTGGTCCTTAGGTGCCTTTTCATCATCTTTTCTCTCTTCCAGAAACATTTTTCCCCAGCAACATGTTCCCTGACTCAGGTCCTTCTAATATTTCTCAAAACTCATTTCCTTAATGATGATGCTCACCATGAGCATCCTATTTCACACTGCAACCCTCCTTCCCCCCACTCTCCTCCAACACAGCCCACCAACAACTCTTACCTGTCCTCACTTATATAGACCTTATCAACTTTCAAAATAATAAACATCATTGGATCTAAGACATCACAACTGTGAGTCATGCCATTGTCCTGCTATGATATACCAAACTATGATATACCATCAACTGTATGATAGGTTTTTTTTTTTAATTTTTATTGTTGGTTGTTCAAAACATTACATAGTTCTTGATATATCATATTTCACACTTTGATTCAAGTGGGTTATGAACTCCCATTTTTACCCCATATACAGATTGCAGAATCACATAAGTTACACATCCATTGATTTACATATTGCCATACTAGTGTCTGTTGTATTCTGCTGCCTTTCCTATCCTCTACTATCCCCCCTCCCTTCCCCTCCCCTCCCCTCTTCTCTCTCTACCCCCTCTACTGTCATTCATTTCTCCCCCTTGTATTATTTTTCCCTTTCCCCTCACTTCCTCTTGTATGTAATTTTGTATAACCCTGAGGGTCTCCTTCCATTTCCATGCAAATTCCCTTCTCTCTCCCTTTCCCTCCCACCTCTCAGCCCTGTTTAATGTTAATCTTCTTCTCATGCTCTTCGTCCCTACTCTGTTCTTAGTCATTCTCCTTATATCAAAGAGGACATTTGGCATTTGTTTTTTAGGGATTGGCTAGCTTCACTTAGCATAATCTGCTCTAATGCCATCCATTTCCCTGCAAATTCTATGATTTTGTCATTTTTTAATGCAGAGTAATACTCCATTGTGTATAAATGCCACATTTTTTTTTATCCATTCGTCTATTGAAGGGCATCTAGGTTGGTTCCACAGTCTTGCTATTGTGAATTGTGCTGCTATGAACATCGATGTAGCAGTGTCCCTGTAGCATGCTCTTTTTAGGTCTTTAGGGAATAGACCGAGAAGGGGAATAGCTGGGTCAAATGGTGGTTCCATTCCCAGCTTTCCAAGAAATCTCCATACTGCTTTCCAAATTGGCTGCACCAATTTGCAGTCCCACCAGCAATGTACAAGTGTCCCCTTTTCCCCACATCCTCACCAGCACTTGTTGTTTGACTTCATAATGGCTGCCAATCTTACTGGAGTGAGATGGTATCTTAGGGTGGTTTTGATTTGCATTTCTCTGACTGCTAGAGATGGTGAGCATACCAGACTTCAAACTATACTACAGAGCAATAGTAACAAAAACAGCATGGTACTGGTACCAAAACAGGCAGGTGGACCAATGGTACGGAATAGAGGACACAGAAACCAATCCACAAAACTACAACTATCTTATATTTGATAAAGGGGCTAAAAGCATGCAATGGAGGAAGGATAGCATCTTCAACAAATGGTGCTGGGAAAACTGGAAATCCATATGCAACAAAATGAAACTGAATCCCTTTCTCTTGCCATGCACAAAAGTTAACTCAAAATGGATCAAGGAGCTTGATATCAAATCAGAGACACGCCGTCTGATAGAGGAAAAAGTTGGCTACGATCTACATACTGTGGGGTCGGGCTCCAAATTCCTCAATAGGACACCCATAGCACAAGAGTTAATAACTAGAATCAACAAATGGGACTTACTCAAACTAAAAAGTTTTTTCTCAGCAAAAGAAACAATAAGAGAGGTAAATAGGGAGCCTACACCCTGGGAACAAATCTTTACTCCTCACACTTCAGATAGAGCCCTAATATCCAGAGTATACAAAGAACTAAAAAAAATAGACAATAAGATAACAAATAACCCAATCAACAAATGGGCCAAGGACCTGAACAGACACTTCACAGAGGAGGACATACAATCAATCATCAAGTACATGAAAAAATGTATGATAGATTTTGATGTCAGGGATGTTGAAATCTGAAAGTAGGTGTATCTTAGAACCAGTGCCATGGGGTGTCAGGCAAGGCTCACTTGGGAGTATCTTCCTGACCTTTTAGAGTTACAAAAGGATAACAGGAGGGAAGACATAGGAATTCCAACTCCTGACTCTTACTCTCATTCATTCATCAAATATGCCATTCCTGGGAGATGTATTTTGCACCAGACAGTGTAGATAAAATGGTAGAGAAGAAACAAATCCTGCTCTCAAGAGAAACTGTCATTCTAGTAAGAAGTCTGACAGAGAGTCAGAAATTGAATTACAAGTGTGTTAACTGCTGCAAGGACTACATGGTCCCAAAGGAGGTCCCAAAATCACCATTATCAAATGCTTTTAAAACTGAAGAGAGAGTAGCCGCACTTGTCTACTTTTTTCTTCTTCTTTTATTCCAAACTGTGAAAAGGAGAAAAATCATAGTAATGACATAAGAGGCACCAAATACTATGTCCAACTAAAGGATCACCTCTATGCCATTGTTTGTCTTCTCACTGCAGACAGCAAAGTCTGAATTTAGGTACCAGGTTCTTCTTCCATTTATGCCTCTAAGCACTGTGTCTTGTTCTGAGCAAGGGTCCAGGGAACTCTTGAGAACTTCTGAATTTTAGCACCTTTGATTCTATTGCCTAAATAATTCTCAAAAAGCTTATCTCTGGTCTTGAGAAATGATTTTGCTTTCTACTACTAGGATGTTATAGAACACTGTGTCAAAAATATATAGTGATATTTATCTCATGGTTTAAAACATATGACATCCTAAGTCAATTCTAAATACATTAACTCTAGTATTCCATTTATAGTTTGCAATACAAGCTATCACTTTCTGAAAGAAAGAAGATTTTGAAACAGGGTCTGTCTCATTTAGTGTAATGTGCTCAAAGATCCTGAAGTCCAAACCAGCTTCATCTCCCTGTCTAATAAAATCAATTATGCTAAGAATACACCAAGTATAAAAATTCTTTGAGCTATACCAACATTTTTGATTCCTATCATTCAATGCATGAAAAAAATAATTTCTGACATATGACCTTGGCAAGAAATATGACACATCAATAAACTACAATCTACAGTGAGACCAAAATGAAGCCCCTTAGAATAATAAGAAAAGTAAATAGCAGATGTTAGTGTGCTCTAAATAATCCACAGTGATATAACCAACAATGGGAATCTCAGGAGGGACAAAAAGTATGGATAATGTTGTTTTTACTGGTTTGTATTTTAATTAAAATGGCTCCTCTTGATACATGTGTTGTACTTCCATAATGAAAAGACTTCTTTGTTTTTTACTTTGCACTGCTGTTGCTGAGATATAGGACTGAAGATGGGAGTGTGCCTCCAAAGATGAGAATTGGGTAGAAAATAAGTGCAGTTTTAAATACATGTTGAAAATATCTCCTACACAGAGACAGAGAGAACCAGGTGGAAATTCATCTTTGAAGTCAGGGAGAGGTTGGAGGTATAGGTTTGGTGATACTTATTCTAGAGATTCCAGGAATCACAGTAATACTTATGGAACTGAATGTGATTATAACAAGAGAGAGTAAACCCATTCAGATATGGAGAGAAAATACCCTCAAATAAAGGGGAAAATGAGGAAAAACTGAGGGGAGGAAGTGGAGAAGGAAAAAGGGAGTGATGGAGAATCTCAAGAAGTCAGGGAGATGAGGATACCAATTACTCATGGGCTATTTTTCACTTCAGTCAGAACTTTTCCGCTAGTGAGTTTGCAGGCTGAGGGAAGAAAATGAGAAAAAGCCTTGTGCTAAGCAAATCAGGACAGAAGATATGCAAGAACACCTCAAGATATTTGGAGGAAAAGGGGTAGACTACAGTTGCTTGCAGGGAAAAAAATGGAGGAGACACTTTGCAGCATTTGTTAGTTTAGGACAAGACATCAAGAAAGAAATACTATGAATATACAATAAAATACAGGGCTCAGTTGGGAGAGAAATTTCCTAAATCAGATGGGAGTTTAGGAGAATGAAGACCCAAAGGATTTTTTGCTATAGTTTTAGTCTTTTGTAACTAATATTATATGGGTTGATACAAATAAGCCTGTATAAAATTAAACTAGGAAAAAATGTTTCTTATTATTACTTTTATTTTTTTATAGTACTTGTAAAATATTATTATCTTTTTTTTTAATTTTTTTATTCTTGGTTGTTCAAAACATTACATAGTTCTTGATATATCATATTTCACACTTTGATTCAAGTGGGTTATGAACTCCCATTTTTACCCCGTATACAAATTGCAGAATCACATCAGTTACACATCCATTGATTTACATATTGCCATACTAGTGTCTGTTGTATTTTGCTGCCTTTCCTATCCTCTACTATCCCCCTTATTATTACTTTTAAATCAATGATAGGTACAGTGTATACACTAATGCCACATTTGTGGCCAGTGCTACCATTGACTATGCACATGTAACTAAACTATATTTAACAAAATGTGAAGTCTACCAAAGCCAAAGATACTTGTGTGTCTTACATAATTGTTACATTATGATTACACATAATAGTGGGATTCATTGTGACTTATTTTTACATGCACATAACATAATTTGATGAATTTCATTCCCCAGTAACTTCCTTTTTCCTTCCTTCCTTCTTCACTCTGATCCTCTTTATCAACTGTACTGGTCTCCCTTGTATTTTCATAAGGTTCCTTTTTCACTGTTTTTCTCTCCAGTTTCCACATATGAGAGAAAACATAAAGTCCAAAAGTTTTACAGGATGTTTAATACTATTCATATATGATCCTAGCTGGGTGTGGTGGTGCACGCCTATAATCCCAGCTACTCGGGAGACTAAGGCTGGAGGATTATGAGTTTGAGGTCAAGCTGGATGACAAGGAGAACACACCTGAAATAAACAAACTCTCTCTCTCTCTCTCATATATATATATATATATATATATATATATATATATATACACACATATATATATATATATATACACATATATATGCCTCACACACATACATAAATACATATAAACATATGTAAATATATATGAATGCTTATTATATATATATATGTATATATACATACATGCACATACACACACAGTGTATGCATGTACTTGATACCTTATGATGGGAGGGAGGGAAGAAGAAAAGTCAACTTGCAAAAGACTGCATTCTCTGTGAATGGAAGGCAGAATCATATGTAAAATGCAAGGGCAGAATCAAAGATATGGACCCACACCCTCACTTGGGTTTTCATAGTTTCCCTTATCTAAACTCTTTTCTCTTTATGTGAAAATAGAGGACTAGATTGGTGAAACGTGTGTCCAATTGAACCAAATGTGTGTCAAATTGAAGCAATTTAGCTCCATATGAAGTCATTTTCTTTATTTTAATATAGTGCCTCCCTGCCATTCATTTTGGGGAAGCTTCATATTATTAGAATTACTCAACTTTTATTGATTTTTTTTAACTTTCAAAACACACATATCAAGTTAAGCCTTTATCCAAATATCATAGGCTTTAGCTATTTTTCAGTTTATGTCTTAGAATTATCACGAGTCAAATGACATTAAATAGATTTAACAAAGGATGTATAAATTATATCATTACACAAATTGAATCCATTTTTGTGCTCAAAATTGGCAAAATAACAACTATATTTTATTATATGAATTGTTTGAATTATCACTAGGCCTTAGTGTGCTATTCACATTTGATGTGCAAAATCATAACCAAATGCATACAGAATTAAGAAGTTTGACATTGAGCAAAGAATTTTAATGTTATAGTTTCAAAATGGTTAAGATAAAATGTACTAACTTGATTAAAAGAGTCACAGCATCTGTGTTGTCAACTTTTCAAGTTTATCAAAATCTTTTCCAGTCTCTCCATATCCTTCTGCATGTATCTCCTTGGAAAATTAGTAAGCTTCCAAATGAAGATGAAGTACACTCTCCAGATATGGAAATGGTGAAAATGCTTCACTTTATAGAGAATTGCCCAATGACAAGGATGACATACAATTATTATCTTAAGAAAGAAAATAGTTCTAAAGAAAATAGTTCAAGTAGTTGGAGAGAAAAGTGTTTGAATTTGTTAAAAAGAAGAAGAAAAAAAAACTTCTGCCAGTAACTTTGAAAAAGACGGTAATCTGCAAAACTTTGGTTAGTTTGACTAGGAGCTGTCACTTGCAAAAATATATACAATAAACATCTAAAGAACAGTTTGATAAAGCTGTGTGTCTGTGGATGATGGTGTCAAAATTACCAGCAGATAACTTTTGCGGAAGACTCAAAGTCAGAAGTTCAATGTCCTAGGATAGACTGATCCACATCTCCTTGACCTGCCATGCCATCTATCAGTGAGACACCAAACAGGTAAGAAGCACTGATTCAATGGGCTTCATCCTTCCCATGTGTCCATCTCCATTCTTAGTGCATAAACCATTGTTCTGATGCTAGTCATGACATAGTTGAAGAATTTCAGACCTGATTCTAGGAATCCTGGCCCTATTCCCACCATAAGAAGAAAGCAAAAGATAAAAGGATTAGGGGGTACTACTGCTCATTGAGTCTGTCTCTCCAAGATGTGAAATCAACCAAGGTATCCATCAATGGATGAGTGGATTAAAAAAAGTGGTATATATAAACAATGAAATTATTATTCATCCATAAGAATTAATGAAATTCTGTCACTTAAAACAATGTATATGAAACTACAGAACAAAATATCAAGAGAAATAAGCCAGGCATAGAAAGGAAAATTCTGCATGTTCTTACTCATGTGTAGAAGCTTAACAAATCAGTCTCATAGAAGAGAGTGGACTAGTGGTCACTACAGACTGGGAAGGGAGGGAAGAGTAGGGACAGAGAGAATAGATAACAGGGACCAAGATACAGTTAGGTAAGAGCAATTAATTTTGATAGTCTATAGCAGAGGAAAGTAACTACAGTCTATGACAATTGATAATATATTACAAGATACCTAAAATAACCTGAAGTTTCACAGCATACAGAGATTATAAGTGTTTGAGGAGATAGAAACACTAATTGCCCTTTTTAGATCATTACACATTGGACACATATACCGAATTATTGTAGTGTATCCCATAAATAGGTATACATAATTTGTGCTAATTTAAAAAATAAGACAAATCTTTTTAAAAGGCTTTTCATGAAGCCTGTTCAACAACTTCATACTGCAATGCCTGGCTGGCAGGGAAACTAGGAAATTGAGTGCTTGAATTTTCTAACTTTCATGGAATGGGAGGCAGAGAGAAGTGAGTTGAGAAGGATTTTAGCATACCCCATTCACAGTGTTTTCCACACTGGGACAGGTGAAGGGCTCTGCACATTTACATAATGTTGAGGACTTGTCTGATGCACACATCCCACGTCCATTCTAACTCCAGCTTCACCTCATCTGCTGACTTGCTTCCCTGGTCTGGTAGAGTACTTTCCCCTTTCTTCCAACACTATCCACTTTCTAAGAAAAAATTTCTTAAACATTTAGTACAGCACACTGAAATGAACAGTGATATTCATTTTAGTAAACTAAGCACACCTAAGAAACAGAATGTTAGCAAAACCACAAAGGCTCATTGTGTTGATATTATACCTTTATTTAAATATACCCTAATCTACACACTTGTAATTGGTAACATAGACAAGAAGACTCAGTGAATTATTTTAAGGATAATGATTGATGACTAAAATCAGAAGATCTGGATTTTCAAAATATAGAATGTAGTTCAACTGCTTTTTTTGGTTTTATATGACCCATGGTATTGGCCACTTGAAAAGCATCACAAAGGAGTGTCCTGTTGGGATTCTATTATGCTGCTAGTAAGATACCTAGCAGCAGGCCTTAGTAACTCAAAATGAATTTAAGTTGCAGGGCACTGAGGATTTTGAATAGATTTTAAGTAGGATGCTACATATTTGCGAGGGCTATATTTAAGTATTGCAGGAGCTCTCATCATGCAGCTGCTGAAGATGGCAAGAAATAATTATTCCACCTTAACCTTATATTTAAGTCAACAAAAAGGAGCACTGTCAGAGTAACTGTGATGGTTTAGCTTAGTAGCAGTAATTTGCCTAAAAGTAAAACAGTGGATTCACAAACACTTTCACTAAGAACATGAAGTGAAACTTTGTACAGACAGGAAAAGTAAGGCATAGACAGAGAAAAGTTCTTGCCTTGTTTCATAAAGGTAGTAATTTCATATTATCTCTTTCATCTCTTCAAATTCTCCTTCTCCTTCTATCTACTCCAGCCCCAACAGAATTCTTAAAATATATATAGAGAGGGGGGAGGTCGGGAGAAGATAGACATAATACCTTTATTTTGTTTTAGATTTTTTGTTTGTTTGTTTGTTTTTATGGTGCTGGGGATTGAACCCAGTGCCTCACACATGCTAGGCAAACGCTCTACCACAGTCCCCCAAGAGGATTCTCGCTGTCCTCAGAAAAGCAATCATGATTCTGCTTCTGGGCCTTTGCACTTACTGGGCCCTTGGCTAAAAATGCTTTTCCTCTAGATTTTCACATGGCTATCTTCTCTTGCTTTCTTCAAACCTATGGTTTTAATTATATTTAAATACTGTCTCATTCTTCCCTAGCCATTCATTACTCTTACTTCTAATTTTAAATTTGTGAGAGTAGGAGAGCTAAAGTATAGGGGGGTCCTTTGAGTCAATTACTTACTTAAACTCTCTAGACCTCTGTTTTCTTCATATATAAAATAAAAAATCTGACACCTGCATTGCATAGTTATGGAAAGGATTTTGCATATGGGTATGCATGTGTGGATCTGTACATCTACAGCTGTGTGGTGGTAAATGTTTTAACAACTAAGTTTTGAAAAAAAAACAAGAAAATTTCTTATGTTGATAAATGAAAATTTGTAATGACTAACAGCAACACACTCTTAACATAATATTTCTCCTATGCAATATTCCATACCTCTGAAATAGAGGTACATAACCATAAGAGCATAGATAATAGTAAAGTATCGTAAAATAATGAGGCAGTGGTGGATTTTAAGTGCTTATTGCTTTGCTTTATGAAACTTATTTAGTTGTATGTTTACATAATTCAATTTTAATAATGTGTGTGGGCGGATGTGTGTGGGCGGATGTGTGTGTGTGTGCACACAGATACAACTAAATAAGTCAAAAGCAGTGCTATTTAGGGAAAAAGAAAGATCAGAATATTTGTTGTGTTTTCTCTAAACATAGGTAAATTAATGGCAGCATAGACTTTGTTGATTGTGACCTTAACTGGTGGTAGCTAACAGCAGGTTTTAGCATAGGATTATAGCAACAGCTTCAATGCTAATGCACAGAAAATCATATAAACTAAAAATTATGAAGGATTCATAACCAAGGAATTACAGAAATGTGTCTCCCATAAAAAGAGAAAGGCCCAACACTGATGAGTGTCTTGTCACAATTGATACCTGGTCTCTTCACTAACACCTCACCTTGAGAGATTTCCAAAAACCTTGTCAGGGCACATCCTGAAGTCATTACAGACCCAGACAAGCTTTAAATTGGGTTCAAAGTGACCTCCTTCTACATTACCACCCTATTCCTAAACTGTCAACCCCATTCAACTGACTGCATTAAAATCCCAGAGGGGAAATCTCAAAACAGAGATGAAAAATCCTATAGTATTAGTTAGCTTCAATTTGAGAACTAAAAAGGGGTTAAATGTTTCATCTATAAAAATTGTTTCCTCTGGTAGGTGCAGAGCAAAGACAAATCTGATTATCACCTTGCAAAAAAAAAAAAAGGTCATCATGTGCAGTGTCTTGTCTTTTCATATTCCATGTTCAAATCCAAGCCTAGGACTCCACTGCCTCCCCTAGAAGGCCTTCAGAGAGTTCTGAGCTGAGCTGTTCTAGAAGCTCTCAGGCAGAACAAATCAATTATTTGTGGAAGTCTGTACTAGCTGCCATGCAATCAAGTATTTGTTACTCCATCTGAGCATTTCTGTAAGATCTTTCTTCCTTTATGGGACCCTATATACGACAGAAGTTATGCCTAATTCACAACTCTTAGTCCATTCAGACGTCATCTTTACTTCATCTTGCTGCCAAGGCTGCATTTCTTGGAAACAGATGGCTATCAAACTGCTCTTCCTTTCAAAATATACACAACAGATGCCCTCACAATTCAAAGTGAAGTACTAGGCTCTTAAAGATGGGGGAGTTTATACTTTAAGTTTTAAAACTCTCTGAACTCTCAATTCTTCCAATGAAAAAATGTTTCCATTAAGCCATTCTTATTCTTCTTTGGCTTTTGCAGGACTGGGTTTGATAAATATTTTGAAATTTTTTGATAAATATTTTGGAATATTTTGGAATTTCTCACTGCACACAGTACATGTTATAATTATTTATGATAAGGATAACTTAATAAATGAACCACCAATTTGTGAAGAAAATATTTCTGATACCTTTTCAACCATGGGAAAGAGATAAAGATGTGCTGAGTATTTGAAAGATCCATTGCAAGCATGATCTTTCATTAAAGGAAAACAAAAGCAGAGCATGACAGCATCTGATACCATTGTAGGTTATAGAGGAAGCTTGGTAATTGAGATGATTGGAATCCCTGATTTTGGCCCCTGGGTTAAAAACACATTTTGTGTCAAAGGTCATAATAGTTCTATAACAGAGCTATGACTCAAGTGCTCTTCAGAAGTACTGTTTATAAGAATCATATGCCCCAGCCCATGAACAATATAAGCAATTGATTTTACATGAGAATATAACCAAGAATCACCAGGAAGCTTCTAAGTGGGATGGTAACTTATGGCAGGCACATCTTTGAACACATCTCCAATTTAATTTTCAAGATACTTAAGTGAAGGCAATCCTTTTGAGACTACTTAATAACAGACTTCAAAGGAACAAGCTCAAAGGAAAATATTTGAATAGAAAGCTGGGGAATATATTACCATTTCAGAGATGACTGACACTCCATTTATATTTTACTATGTGTTATAGTAGTAATCCCCAGCAACAGAAAGCATGACTATGTGAAAAACTCATAGGTTACAGGAAATATAATTAACCTCAGATCATGCTGAAGTTGGCACCCACAGTCCTTCTAGGAATCAAGCAAAGTATGACTCAATCAAGTTGCTGGCAGAAAACTAACAGGCAGGAAACTTAGGTGACACCTGCCTAGATGTAAGATGGCTCAACTGCATCAACAGAGTGTTCTTAAAACTTAGGGGGCCACTATGATTTAAATATAGGTAGTGTTCGGCAAAGGTTCATATGTTAAAGGTTTGGTCCCCAGGATGGCAGTACTGGAAGATGCTGTGGACCTTTAAGAGGCATGTCTTATGTCTTTGGAGGTGTGTCCTCAAAGAGGACTGAGTCCCTAGCCTTTCTGCTTTCTTTGCTTCCTGGCTTATATTGTGACCACTCACTCCTACACACTCTCCTGTCACAATGAACTGTCCTTGCCAGAGGCTTAGACAAAAGGGGTTGCCCCTCTTGAACTTGATTCTCCAGAACCAGGAGCCACAACAAACCTCTCTTTACTTAATACTGTACGTGTGTCAAGTATTTTGTTACAGTGATGCAAAGCTGACTAATAAGGAACAAAATATGTCTTCAATAACTGTGAAAGTGCCTCATCAATTTCTCAGCATGAGACTGTGCTCATTTTGTCCCAGATGGGCAGAAGAGTTTATAAATCACATCCATAGGGGTCACTTTCTTTAACTCTTCATTCTTTAATTAGATTTATTCAACAGTCATTTCACTTCCTGAGGCTATAAACTATATTCTTCTCATTGGTGATAAATGTTTTTAAAACATTTATGTGTTTACAAGTTTGTTTTACAAAGTTAAAACTTTGCAAAACCAATATGTTTATGCTGTTACAAAATAACCCATGGGGCAGGTTACCTACCCATAGATTACCTATACGTTAGTCAGTTAAGGTGGCAAGAGAGCTAACTCAGAAGTGTTCTAGAATTATAAGTCTCAGAGGAAGGAGAAAACGGGAGAGTTGATGGAGGTAGCAAGAGATTAGATGTAAATCATAGAATCTATTTATATAAGTATCGAAGACACAGAACAAGAAGAAAGAATAAAAAGAGAAATGTGGATTAACAGACTGGTAATCTTAAAGGAGAAATGTTGCTCATTGGGGAAAAAAAGCAGGTGAGTTAGGAAATGAACTTTGATTAGCAAGTAGGGTGTATATGACTGTGATATTGAAGGTGGTGGTATTTGTGTTCATGACAGGGTCCAAGAGGGGACCTTGGGAGGCTGCACTTTAGAATCAAGTGCACAAAAAAGGATACTAGAAATAAGAATATCAAGGAAATAAGAAAACAGAGGGCAGAGGGACCTGGGGGCAGACATAGGCACATTGTTCTTCTCTGTGTTTAGAAAGTTGTTCATGATATTTGCAGAAAGTCACTATTACATTTTCCCTTAAGGCATTAGTTCCCAAATCTGAAAGCTGTCTTTCTTTGTTCCTCCAAGTATCACACTTCAATAAAAAAATCACAACGACAGTAAATAAGATTGCCTGCATGGCTTATCTTCTCCTGCTGTTCCCTTTCCTACCTTACAATTTAATACGTTTTTTCCCTTAGAATCACATTCTCCTTCCCCCCCACACACACACACACAACACACTCAGCTTCCACTACCCAGAGCACTTTGCCCTTCTGGATCTAATACGTGGCTTCCATAAATACATTCAAGTGTGCCTTACAAATATTACCTCATTAACAAGAACCCTGAATCTCCCTTGGGTACTCATTTTCCAAGATGAGCATGTCACTAGGCTATGTTCAAAAGATCAGTCTCTAGGCAAAGAAAAGCAAGATTGAGTGTCATGTTTCCTGCTGGGAACAGTTGCATATTTATAAACTTTCTAAGCTGTAAGTACTAAACATATATTTATAAATGTATCTATGCCAAAGCTATTTATGCAATTAATGATTTTTTTCTCATTAAATTGAAAAGTATTCACCTGGCCAAGAAAATTGTTCAGAAAATAATTGAGTATTTTCTACACCAGTATTCAAATGCCTTTAAAAATAACTTGTGTCATTTCAAAATTAATCATGTTTTGTATTAAAAAATTGAAAATGAGAAATTACAATGAAATCCAACCATAATCTCACCATAATCTCATTGCCAGAGACAACCCTCATAAGATTTACCCTCTTTTTTTGATACCCAATCATGGAGAATAAATGGACCTGTCTTCAGCAGTATCCCATACATAACAGATGAGGGAAAAAAATTATGAAATGAATGACTGTAGTATTCAAATTGTTTGTAATCATTTAAAAAGGGCTTTATGTTTTTTATTTTTTATTCTAGTTTGTTATATATGACAGTAGAATGCATTACAATTCATATTACACATATAGAGCACAATTTTTCATATCTCTGGTTGTACACAAAATAGAGTCACACCGTTCATGTCTTCACACATGTACTTAGGGTAATGATGTCCATCTCATTCCACCTCCCTTTCTACCCCCATGCCCCCTCCCTTTCCCTCCCACCCCTCTGCCCTATCTAGAGTTCCTCTAATCCTCCCATGCTCCCCTCCCAACCCCACTATGAATCAGCATCCTTGTATCAGAGAAAATATTCGTAAAATGACTTTATTTTTGAAGTGGGGTATAATAGAAGGAACATATGAAAATTACAAAAATTCTAAAATTTAATGCTTCAAAAAGGGGTAAAGTAAAAGAAATTGCTCTTATTATGTACTGTCATTTCTTGAAAGAAACAGAAATCCCAGAAACTAGGAGAAAGAGGCAGTGGGAGAAGGAGAGAGAGACTGACTTTAGAACAAATGATATTATCCTATATTTTGTTTAGAAATGTAGCTTTCCACTTAATATTTCTTAAACACTTTTCCATGTCAATGTTTACATTTCTTTCTTTACAAAGGCTTTTGGGTAGTGTCCTATAACTTAGTCATGAAATTGATGAACCTTTACAATAATAGCCAGATTTTGTGCTGTTGAAAAGCAATGCTCTAATAAATATTATTCTGTCTTCTAATAAATGCTTACTGAGCAATGAGCCAGACTCTAGGGATATAGATGTCAACAAAACAGCTAAGATGAATAACCTCTGAGGATTAAGACATTAACAAAACAGCTAAATTCTCTGATCTCAGAATTCATGAACTACTAGATCTACTAGAGACTGATAATCAAGGAAACAAATGAACATATCATTTAAAATTTAAATTTATACTCTGAGGGAGAAGAAGAAAGGGAAAACCAGAAGAAATGACATATCGAATGGGTCCCTATGAAGATGTAGCCAGTAAGTTGGGCTCTCAAGGATGAAAATGATCCAGGTAGCAAAGGGAAGGGGGATATGAGACTGAGGAGAACAGCCAATGCAATGTCCCCAATGGGGGACTGTTTCCAGGGAACCAAAGGACAATGAGTGTGGCTACTACATAGAGGGGACAACCAAGGCTTGTCTGCAGAAGTAGAAGATGGGTAGATCTTACAGGAGGCTAAATGAAACATTCAAATTTTATTCCAAGAGTGGTGAGAAACTACTCAAGTGTGATAACTGGGAGAGTGACATGAACTGCTTTGAAAGATCATTGTCACTGTGGTGGGGAACCTGACTGGAGAGAGACAAGCAGGGGGCCTTGTTGTGGGTTGTTATAGGATACAGGAATAGGCTACGGCATGGCTTTGTCTAGAGAGGGGCACTGGAAATGAAAGGGTGTAGAAGATTAAAAATAAAGTCAAAATTGGTGGTAGATTAGATGAGAAAAAAAGGTGTCAAAGGGCTCCTTCTGGACTCTGAGCAAGTAGGTGATGCTTTACCCCCCCCCCCCCCGCAAAATGGCAGGTGGTAGATGGGATGAAAGGACTAGAGGGTAACTTGTTCAAATATCACCCAGAGGAAGACTAAAACCTCCGTTAGACTGTGAAGTTAGGAGATCACAGGGAAATCCATCTCAGTGGCATTTTTGGAGGCAAAACCAGATTGGAATGGATTAACCACTTACTGGTAAGTAGAATGAATTGCATGAAAACAATTCTTAGGAGAAGATAGGCTTGGAAATGTTGCAGAAAATGTAGAGTAACTCTGGGAATGGTAGGGTCAAACATGGTTCATAGATGTTGCTACATGTATAACTTTAAGTTGGGAAGTCTCAGCACACATTTCTGTATTAAGGGGAATAATTCAACATAGTGGGGATAATAACCAATCACACTAAATTTGGAGAAGTTTAGACAGTATGGGATTCAAAGTAGGGTTGGTTTTCAGCTTCCTTCATGGAAGAGGAAGGAAAAGGAGAAAACAGGATTCAGACACCATCTGGATTATGGGTTTGTGATGTCAGCAGTCTTTCCTCTGTTGGTTTCTCTTTTCTCAAGAAAGCATAAGGCAAATCCTCATCCTAAAGTGTATACATGGATGTGCACCTGAAAAGAAGAGGTAACCTGAAGAGGGTGAAAGGCAAGATGCAAAATTCTTTATAGATAATAGAAAGGAAGCTTCCTAAAATTTTAGGTAGTATTTTATTTGCATTTGAAGTTGGGGCTCATACATTTTTTGCAGTGGCATCAACTTGCCAGATGTGACTCTTATCAGTATTATTCATGAATTTATTTCACATTTATTCAGCACAGTGGTTCTCCAAGTCTGGTCTCCAGGCTAGCACCATCAGCTTCATCTAATAACTTACTAGAAATGCAAATTCTTGGGCCTTACCCCAAATCAACTTATATTCGAATGCTCTAATGTAGGGCCCAGCAATCTGTTTTAATATACCCTCCAAATGATTCCAGTGCATTTGAAAGTTTGAGAACCATGAATCAAGGGAGAGCTTTCTTTTGGTAAATAAATGCAAAGGAAGGAGAGAAAAGGAAAAGAGAATGTATTGGCATGATCATGGTTATGAAGACCAATGGAATATTAGAGAAGCAGTGAAGACATCCTTTATAGATATCTTGATCCTTTTAGAAAGATACATTTTGAAAGAATATTCCTTTTTTAAAATTTGCCCTGCCTTCCACCTTTCACATCTCCTCACTTCTGAATCTGAGAAAAATATTCTTGAATGAAATTTTAATTTGTAACTCATCTTGCACAGGGAGCCTTCAAAAAAATTTACATATCCGTGCAAAGAAAAAATGTCCACTATACTCACTGCATGCTTGCCCAGTATATTTTTTTCAATGTCCATTTAACAGATGAAAGTAGTATCTTTTGATCATTTTTTTATTGTCGTTTGTTTCCTTATCTTTTTATTGTGATTATGTCCCTAAAATAAAACGCATACAAGCAGGATGGGTAATTCATTATGACATATGGGGAAAGGAGCAGAGCAGTTTTAATTTGAACATGTAACAAGTCCACAGTTTGATTACAGGTCCATAAATAAGAATGTGTGTCCCATTCATTGTCCATGATATTCCCATTCATTTCTGTCCTGGGAAGATACCTATGGATCTCCTGTTTAGTTCTGGACATCACATTTTAAAAGTGTGACCATAATGATGAAGTACCTTTCCACATAATGATAAAGTGACTTTTTTAAGGTCACTGACCATGAGTGAGGGAATGTTTTGGGACTATTTGACATAAAACAGAGTCTTATGTAGAGGGAAGAGCACATAGGAATAAGAGACTAGCATGACACCTATAAATATCTGAATAGCTGACAAATGGCAGTGTAGACTTCATGATCATAAATTCTTTACATAAAAATTCAAGGGTAGAGTTTATAAGGAAACAACTTTTATTATAATTGATAAGGATACCCTAATAAAATAGAACTATTTTATCTAGTCCTCTAGGGCTTTCTGGCTGAGGTTGAATGGCATCAGCTCTGGGCCAAACGGCAATCTGTACCATCTCTGTGAAAGCCATAATGCTCTGAGGGCTTCAAGCTGCATTTTCACAGAGATAACTCACATTATCCATTTCTTTCATTTAAATTTCTAACATGACCTGTTTTTCCAACCAAATGAGTGGAATGTAGCTCTAAGCATAGAGTTAAAGGTCACTTTTGTTTTTTAAACTTCTAGTTTATTATCCAACCACTATCTAAAAACTTATATTCACATTCACAACTATTGTGAAGCTTAACATGTTTTTGAACATCATGCCTGCAGGATGATAAGAAGAATGTGCTCAGAGACTCTTCTCCAGTGTATATTCTTGTGGTAGGACTAGTTTTGACACAATGACAAATATAACCGGCAAGTAAGAAATGAATGTGTAGCACCAGACCTAGTGTTTGAATTTATTATAACATAGTTCACTGTGGTTCTTTCACTAGATTTACTTCCAGCTTCTCCATGGCTGATGAAATGACTGATTGCAGACTAACAATCTTTGCTATCTCCACAATCTACTTTCCAAGAAGTAAATCTAAGTCTTAAATGTCAACCTACTGAAACTGCTCTTCTCCTAAAGATATGATACCAACCTCATGCACATGACTAACTCTCTCACCTATAAACCTCCTTCCAGGAAGAAATCTGAAATTCTATGACATGCTCCCAACTCAAGATGGACAGAGGCTATTGGGAAAGAAAAGATACATTGCAGAAGCTTACTCAAGAAGGAAATAAACACAGTGACATTTCCAGAAAATTCAAAGACTGCAGGAGAGAGAGTCTGAAAAGTCTTCTAGTATAAGGAGATAAAAGGGGAATATCTAATTATCCAATTCACTCTTGCAAACATTCATTTTCATATTAAGATACAGGATCAGTAAAGAGAAATGAACATTGACCAAGGCTTTCTAACTCAATATCACTGTTGTCTGTATAGGAAAACAAAACATGACAATCTTATATAAAACCCCTGTCAAGAAGGCTTGGTCATGACTAAGAATAATTCAATGGGTTTCTCTTCTTCACTACTGCAATCTAGAAGGAAAAAAGGGACACAAGATAGAAATACTTGCCATGGGGGAAAATATTAGGCATAGCACACACAGCCAATATATACATTTATATGTTTAAATATGTAAATATATTCAGAGACATCTATATTTATAAACTATACATTTTAATCTTCTTACATAACTGTTTCATAGATGTTTTTCAAATGAATAAGAAGCTTTCTGAAGCCAGGTGTGGTAGCACACGTGTGTAATCCCAGTGACTCAGGAGGCTGAAACAGGAGAATCTCAAGTTCAAAGCCAGCCTCAGCAAAAGTGAAGAGTTATGCAACTCAGTGAGACCCTGTCTATAAATAAAATACAAAATAGGGCTGGGGATGTGGCTTAGTGGTCAAGTGCCTCTGAGTTCAATCTCTAGTACCCCCAAAAAATGCAGCTCTCTGACCTTTGTTTAGGATCTGTTTAGGATAGGAAGGGCAGCAGAATAAAATAGACATTATTATTGCTGTATGTATATAGGTGACTGTATGACCAATGTGATTCTGCAACCTGTACAATCAGAAAAATGAGAAATAATACCCCATTTGATTCAAATGTATGAGTTGTCAAGATCATTGTACTGTCATGTGTAATAAAAAAATTTCTTTTTCTAAAATCCTGTTCTTAGAGAAATATAAGATTTTAATTTATTTATAAACATTAATAGTAATTTACATCAATTTATATTAGCATATAATTGATGCTATTAATGTGTAATAGCTATATTTATACTAAATTTTAAATTTATGTTAAAATTCATACAAAATATATGAAAATATAATTACATCCTAATACCTTATGTTGCTATAGAACTATTTCAGACTTTTTATATTGATAGAATATATAATATAATCAAGTAAACTATTTCTGTCAGCTAGAAAAATCTACAATTTCTCTTTGTCTCTCCACCCCTATCGTGATTTCATATTCATTTCAATTAAATGTGATATTGACAAGATTTTTAATTCAGCACCTGAGTATAATAGAACCTTATTAATTCAGACTAGTAAGAAATGTCAGTATGAATTAAAGTGTCTTAATTGTGAATAGCTTGAGAAAAATTAAAATTAACTCCACATATAAAATAGTTCAAACCAAAGGCCACCAATGCCATGAAGGAGAAGGGCTGTGTTATGGATTTCCCATGGAGCGCAATCTCAGGAAGCAAAGTGAGAGACATTGAAACCAAAGGAGTTGATGTGCATCTACCTTATGGTGCTGGCCACCTCTAAGAGTGACTGGTTTTGTTTGATCTCATGATACCATCCTCTGAGAAATCATATGAAAAAACTTCCTAGGATATCTGATCTACAGAAAAGAGAATATATATATATATATATATATATATATATATATATATATATATATATATGTCTGTGAATATATTTACATATTTAAACACATAAATGTACATTATGTGCTATGCCTAATATTTTCCCCCATGGCAAGTATTTCTATCTATAGTTTTTTTGTTTGTTTGTTTTTTTAAACTGGCTCTTATTTCCCATTGGTCAAAAAGCAGCCCTATGGGATAAACATTTCCCATACTTCTGAGTAGTGTATTTCTCTGCAAAAAACAGAATCTCACTTTGGAGTCCAGTGCTTTGGGTAGAAACAGTGGCACCCTGGGGCAGAAGGAAAGAGGCATATGGCTCAGGCATAATGTGAGGTACAGCCAGGTTGAGCTTGAGAGAAGATGGCTGGAGGCCATAATGAGCTGGTGGCTCCTGCAGAGATTGAAAGAAACAAGTGAAGGCAAGAGGATCTGAAGGGCATATAAACGGTGCTCAACAGGGGAATTATTGTACATATGTGAGGAGGGAGCTAGTGTGTGCATCATGCGCTCTCATATGCATTGAAAATGACTGCAAGGGGACTCCAGGAATGATTAACATCAGTTACCTTCTAGAGGTAGTAACTTCATAAACAAAGGGAGAGAGAAAGAGCCTTAACCATGTACACTTTGTTTTCATTTTTTTATTATTCTGAATACAAATGTGCTTCTTATTTTTTAAAAATTAAATAATTGAAAAAATTAAAGGCTGAAAAGAATGAGCATTTAAACACATTTTAAATCATAAGGAAGGGGCTGGGGATGTGGCTCAAGCGGTAGCGCGCTCACCTGGCATGCGTGCGGCCCGGGTTCGATCCTCAGCACCACATACAAAGAAAGATGTTGTGTCTGCCGAAAACTGAAAAATAAATATTAAAAAATTCTCTCTCTCTCTCTCTCTCTCTCTCTCTCTCTCTCTGTTAAAAAAAAAATCATAAGGAAGACACAGTACAGAAATTGAGAGTTAGAGAGCAGTTGAAAAGTTAGGACATTTTGTAATTGCACTAAATTCCTCCACTTGTTCAGAATAGGGGTTGAAGGGATTCTGCATAGGTCAAGAAACAGATCAAAATACTGTTTAAATCTAACTAGTCTAATTAGCAAATCTAACTAGCAAAGGAATACAATTAGAGATGGGGAACTCCCGGGGCTGGGGGTATAACTCAGTTGGTAGAAAAGAGAAAGGGAACTCCCTTTGTACCATTTGATATTTTAAATGTCTGCATGCATTACTTGTATCAAAAACACTAGCAAAAAATAAAATTTTTCAATGCTTCAAATGCATGTGCAGTCACAATGGTGGTATACCCAAAAGATTTCAAAATAAAAAAGAAAATCACCACTAACCTTAAGATTCTATTTGAAGTACACCAAATCTTACTGAAATATTTAAAAGCAATTAAGGACCAATACAAATAAAAAAATCAAATGATTATAAATCAGAACATTGCCAATATTATAAAACACTGCATAAGAGCAGCCCATTTTAAAAATGCAGGTTTACTAGAAATTGGCATCCAAAATTAACAGCTGCAGTTGACTGAAACTACAAAATCTCTTGAACAGGAAGTCAATGACCACTTACTACACCAAGCCCAGATAGCATGAAATAATATGCAAAGGCACACCTGAGCTCACATTTGAGGACTGTAAAGTGCAATCTTCTACCAGAGTACTTGAGAAGCAGCAGTTTCCCTGAGAGAGAACTGAAACAATTAAGGGCTCCTTAGGTGAAAATGGAGATCTTCTAAACCCAAATAATTAGAATGACTTACTACAAGCAAAGCGGGGGAAAAGGGGGGTGCGGCGATTCTAAGAATAACACATTCGTTTTCTAAATATATCTTTTCTGAAATAAAGATAAATCAAATAGATGTTAGGGAAGCTGATGTAATCTAGCACCTGTGATTTTTCTAAACCAATTTTCAGTCAAGCGTGATACAATTTATATCTGCATTAACGTATCAACCATAAGAGAAAAATAAGCTGCCAATAGACATCTTCTGGGAAAAAGAAGAATTAAAATAAATGGGAACAAATAATACCTTTTTCAATGAGGTATGTCTTTTTTGTGTAAACTCAGAAATAATATCCTGAAGTCTTTTCAAAAAACATTCCCCCCAAATTTGACACATATGTCAGTCACCATATGTCAGCTGAAGAAGTTTAATATCTTGGTAGTATAAAAGTAAATAAAGGCAAACAATATGAAAAAACAATTCATATATTCAATTAAATCTAACAATGCCCCAGAGGTCCATCTAGAAGGCATAGGGTGATGACTGCTATGTTAGGTCTCCCAGACCCTTGGCACTCCAGACTAGCATCACCATCATCATTAGGGAACTCGTTAGAAAAGCAGAATCTAACCCCCACCCCCAATCCAGACTGGCTGCACCAGAATCTGTATTTTTCTCAAGACTTCTAGCAATTCTTATGTTCACTGATATTTTCAATGTCATGGTTTTCAGTCTTGATCCAAGAATCACCTGGTGGGATGGTGCTTACATAAAGTACATATCTCCAAGAGCCTTCCAAGACTTACAGGATCTCCAAGGATCAGCCATGTAGACGTAGGATTACCATGTAAACCAGAAATTTCACTTTGAGGTATATACCCAAGACAAATGAAAACATATGTTCACATAAAATCTCATATTCAAGGATTCATAGAACATCATTATTCACAATAACCAAAATCAGTGAAATCAACAAAAATATCCATCAATGATGAATGGATAAACAAAATGTGCTTTAGCCATACAATGAAGTATTATTTGGCCACATAAAGTACTGGCATTCCAACACATGCTACAAATGGATAAACTTTGAAAGCATTAGGCTAAGTTGGTCATAAAAGCCTAAATATTCCCTTTGTATAAAATATAAACTCATTTATAAGAATGGATTTTAATTTATAATGGATATCATAGCAATTTATAGTGGATAATTAATTTATGGATGGATAATTTTTATAACTTATCCTGGACACTTTATTAAAGATAGTTTATAATGGATAAATCATCATACTAAATTTATTAGAAATACAAAGTAGATTACTGATTGATGAGGGTGGGGAAAGGAAGAATGGGGAGTTTCTGATAATGGGCATAGAATTTCTTCTGGAATTATAAAATGTTCTAAAATTATATAGTGGTGTTGGTTGACAAGTTACAGTATACTATCAAAATCAGGTGCAGTTCTCATTAAAATCCCCTTTCATTCAAACAATTGCAGTATCAATATCACCAAAGATAACAGTCAAAAGTTACCAAGGCTTTGATAGCTCAGGTAGTGTGAATAGGTGATTAGCTAACATTTTACATCTCTGAGTATTGACATGAATTTTTACCAAAACAGGAGTATCTAACCGGGAAGGGGAAGCCATTCCATAGCTTCTTCAACCCTCTTTAATTCCAAAGCTAGTTTGTGTAATAAGCAGGTCACTAGAAAAGCCCAAGACTGAAGTGTAAACTGGAAAGCCATGTGACGAACTGCAGGTGCATTCAAAAAAAGCCATCACCCAGTAGCATCCCCTAGCATACAGCTGAGGTGGAATACGGTTTCCTCCTAATTTCCTCCAAACCTAGATGTGTGGAAACAAATAGCAAATATACAGAAGGCTCTTCTCATAGACAAATTGGGAGGCACAGATAAAAAACTGCCAAACCAGGGATCTTAATACCTATGGATACAAGCTGTAGGACTCTGGTGGGGCATTTAATTTCTCCTGGCAATATTTTCATCCATTTATTTTCCAAAAGAAAATCCTATGCCACAAAGGTACAATAAGATTTAAATATATTAAGCTTCTTATAAGCAGAAAATTGCCATAAAACATGTAGATATGATCATTAAATATATTATCAGAGAACAATGTGGTAAAAAAAATTACTTTGTAAAACTGTTTTGTTCAAGTTCTTGCATCCTGCATTTTCCCTTTCTCCCTTGAATACAAGGCAGACAGATCATCTTATATCTTTCAAGGGCTAAAAAAAATGCACCTTTTTAATAAGCCCTCCTAAAAATCTGGGGCACAATATGCAATCCTCACTTCTCATGCTCCAGTATGCCCAGTTTGCATTTCTGCTATGTATTGTATTTTAAGAGTTCACTGTCATTGTGTAGGTTTTCTCACCAAAGTAAGTCTTCTTTCCTCAATTCTACCTCTTCTTTTCACTAATATCCCTCCCTAAGTCAGCATCCTCAAGTCTAAAATGGTGATACTAGGGGGATGTGCTATCAATTAAATGAATTAATCCTATATATGCACAGAGAAGAGTCCCTAGCATGTGATGCTAGCACTTGATGCATGTCAGCTGTTACTATTTCACATTAATTTACTCTTGCTGCTTATAACAAGTTGCTACAAATTCAGTAGCTTCCAACAATACAAAGTTTATTATATTGCAGTACTGGAGATTAGAAATACAAAATGAAGATGGCAGCAGAGCTGGTTCTTTCTGAAGCTTCAAGAGAAAATCCATTTCCTTGACTTTTCCAGCTTTTATAGGACCCTGCATTTCTTGCCTGGTGATCCCTTCCTCTGTTTTCAAAATGCATCACTCATTTCTTTTCTTTTCTTTCTTTTTTTTTTTTTTTTGTCTCCCTGCCCCAGTATCAGAGATTGAACCCAGGGCCTCTTGCACACCAGACAAGTGCTCTACCACTAAGCAAAAACTCCAACTAATCTCTACACTGCAAGATCCTGAACTTAAGCACATCTGCAAGTCCTTTTAGCCACATAAGGCAATTTGTTTTATAGTTCTGGTGATTAGGATGTAGACATTACTTTGTCTATGAAACACACTATTTCAGATTTTTACTGTCCTAGGTTCCTCCATTTCAAATGACAATGCCATTTGTCATCTCCCTTTTAACAATCAGTGCCCCTTGTTGAAAAATTTGGCAAACACTTAGCATTGGCAAGAATGTGGAGCACCACACTGTTGGGTAGAGCTTCATAAAGCAGCTTGGAAAATGCAATTCACACACACCCTATGACCAATCCCACCCTCAAATTCTAGAGAAACTGAGGCTCACATGAACAAGAAAACATGTTGAAGAAAAAAAAAGATTGTTCAAAGTAGCATTACTTGTAGTTACAAATAGTTGGAATAAATTTAAAAGTCCATGAGGCAGAAACTAGCTGGATACTAACCATTCTCTATTCCCCTTCCTCAAAATAGGGTTGACTATGTTCCTTAGTTTCTAACTTGCAGTTAGTTTGGGGCCATGTGGCTAGGTGTTAGCCAATGTGAAGAGGGCAAAAAGTTTTTAAATCCCTTCTGATTAAAAAAAAAAAAAAAAAGTCCCATATGGTTCTGCCTTCAGGCTCAGCATCTAGCTGGATGATCCAGCAGGGAACACAGAAAAGTTCTGCTAGAAAATGTCAGTGATGGGAGGTAGGAAAATCTGAGATCCTGAGTTAGCACTTGGAGGAGAGTTCTTCAGGAGAGTTGCCTAGCCAGAAGCGTCAACCTTGAACTTTACATGAGCAAGACATGAAATTTTGCTGTGAGTTTCAAGGATTTGTATTGACAGAAGATGGTATTATTTACTCTGAGTAGAAATTAGTCAAAAAGATAACAGGCAAAACGGAGTCAAGGTCAGATGTGTATGCATACAACCAAGCACTATCAGTGAAAGTGAATGAATTAGTACAATATGTGACCATAGGAAGGACTCTTACAGAAACAGTGATAAGCAAAATAAGTTGCAGGATGTGTCTAATGTGGAATAAAAATTTCCTGCATTATGTTTAAAAGCATGAAGAGCACTTGTATATTTTGTTTAGAAATAGCAACATGGAAGTACAAAGAAATATATATAAGCGATAAGAACCCAAATCAGGGGAATGGCAGCTTTAAAAGTCTGGCAGTTCCTCAAAAAGTTAAACATAGATCTAACATATGACCTAGCAGTTCCTTTTTAGATACATATGCAAGCAAACTGAAAACATCTGTTCACATAAAAATTTATATATGAGTATTCATAGAAGTATTCATAGAAGAAGCACTATTCATAATAGCCCCAAAATGGAAACAACCCAAATGCTCATAAATTGACGAAGAGATAAGCAAGATGCTGTATATCCACAGAATAGAAAATTTTCAGCCAAAGAAATAAATTAAATACTGATATATGCTATAATATGAATGAATTTTGAAAACATGCTAAGGGAAAGAAGAAACTCACAAGGGACCACAGGATACATAATCCCATTTATATGAAATGTTCAGAATAGGTAAATACATAGACACAGAAAATAGACTGGTAATTGTCTGGGGCTGAGAGTTTGGTGGGTTGGGAGGAAATAGGGAATGACAGCTAATGGTTACTAGGTTTCTTTTAGGGTTGATGAAAATGTTCTAAAACTGAAATTTATAAAGGTTGTATATCTCTTAAATTTCTTGAATTGTGTGAAATATGAATTATATCTCAGTGAAACTGTTATATATAAAAATCAGAGGAGTGATCATCTCTGGGTAGGTAGAGAAAGGTAATGCAGTTTGAGAGAATCACACCAAAAGGACTTATTAGTAATACACTATTTCTCTCAGTGGATCATGGGTATTTGTATGTAGGTTAGGCTATTCTTTGTACTTTGTATGGCTGAATTATTTAAACTGATTAATATTTTTATGTTTATGAAATAATAATGGTATTCCATCAAACAGCATTCTCAACCTTCTGTATGCACCACATACACCCACAATAGTTACATGAAAATGTGTGTCTCAGGACCTCCAATTGGTCTGCAACATCAGTCTCAGGGAAAGTAAACTGACCATGGTTTTGCTGAACAATCCAGTTAGAAAATGATTCACACTACTTTTCTGTTGAGGCACACCAAAATTGTGGGGTTTTTTAGCTGACTCATATTCTAGGGTATTGGATAACCCTGTGTTTCAAAGAAATAAATGTAACTCATCACATCAATAGACTTAAAGATAAGAACCATATGATCATCTCAATAGATGCAGAAAAAGCATTTGACGAAATACAGCACCCCTTTATGTTCAAAACACCAGAAAAACTAGGAATAACAGGAACATTATTTCAACATCGTAAAGACTATCTAAGCCTCAGGCCATCATTATTATAAATTAAGAAAAATTAAAGGCATTCCCTCTAAAAACTGGAACAAGACAGGGATGTCTTCTTTTACCACTTCTATTCAACATAGTTCTTGAAACACTGGCCAGAGAAATTAGACAGATGAACAAAATTAAAGGGATATGCATAGGAAAAGAAGAACTTAAGTTAGCACTATTTGCTGACAATATGATTCTATACCTAGAAGACCAAAAAGCTCCATCAGAAAACTTCTAGAACTAGTAAATGAATTCAGCAAAGTAGCAGCATATAAAATAAACACCCATAAATCAAAGGCATTTCTGTATATCAGTGACAAATCCTCTGAGAAGGAAATGAGGAAAAACTACTCCATTTACAATAACCTCAAAAAATTAAGATACTTGGGAATCAACTTAATGGAAGAGGAGAAAGATCTATACAATGAAAACTACAGAACCCTAAAGAGAGAAATCAAAGAAGACCTTAGAAGATGGAAAGATATACCTTGCTCTTGGATAGGCAGAATTAATTTTATCAAAATGACCATAATTCCAAAAGCACTATACAGATTTAATGCAATTCCAATCACAATCCCAATGGAATTCTTCATAGAAATAGAAAAAGCAATCATGAAATTCATCTGGAAAAATAAGAGATCCAGAATAGCTAAAGCAATTATTAGCAAGAAGGGAGAAGCATCACTATACCAGACCTTAAATTATACTACAGAGTAATAGTAACAAAAACAGCATGGTATTGGCACCTCAACTGACTGGTAGACCAATGGTACAGAATAGAGGACACAGAGATTAACCCCCCAAATTACAATTATCTTATATTAGACAAAGGTGCCAAAAACATATACTGGAGAAAAGATAGCCTCTTCAACAAATGGCGCTGGGAAAACTGGAAATCCATAGGCAACAAAATGAAATTGAACCCCTATCTCTCATCATGCACAAAACTCAACTCAAAATGGATCAAGGACCTAGGAATTAAACCAGAGCCTCTGCATTTATAGCAGCATAATTCACAGTAGCTAAATTATGAAATCAACCCAGATGCTGTCAATAGATAGAAGGATTAAGACATTTTGGGTGTATATATACAATGGAGCTCCACTCAGCCATAAAAATAAATGAAATCATGGCATTTTCTGGTAAATGGATGGAAATGGAAAATATCATGCTAAGTGAAATAAGCCAAACTCATAAATTCAAAAGTTCTCTCATAAGAGGAGAATAGAGTAAAATAAAGGAAAGGGCAAGGGAGTGATAGGATAACATAAAGGGAGGATAAGTAATATAGAAAGAGAGAATGGAGAGGCAGAGTAGAAGGATGGGGAAGGAGAGGCAAAGCAGAATGAATTCTTAAAAAATCATGTTATGTGCATATATAAATAACCATGGGGAACTTCACCTTTATGCATAATTAAAAAGAACTAGTCCCAACATAAATAGATGAGCAAAAGGAAGTCTAATAGAGGAAGGAGAATGGGAGAGGGGTGAGAGAACAGGAGGGAAAAGGGGAAGGGAAATGCAGGGGAACATGAACTGAAATCAAATTCCATGAATGCATGAGTTTTGGGGATAAACCCAACTACTATGTATAACTATAAATCTGTAATTTAAAAAAATACAACCCAGTGTTCACACCAGCAAATGACATGATTTTTTTCCCTACCCTCAGGGACTTAATTGGGTTTCTAGTTGGAACTTCCCTTTGTCTAATCTACCTTGGACTCAAATTGGGCACTAGTTCATTTTAGTTGTTGGAATAATCAGACTTGAACAGTTTTGAGTAGTTTTGATTTCTCCCTGTTATCTTTACCTTTTGCCATTTGGGTCGTTAGAAACAGGCTTAAGTTATCCTGGGCTTTCTTTTGACTGAGAACATCAGTCTTCAAGCTTTGTAACCACCATCTGCATATTTTTGAAACTCTATCTACTCCAGTATTTAGACCATCTGAAAATATTCTCAGAGGTCCAAGAACTATTTTGTGGTCTTAAACATTTGTTAGTATTGTTCCTTCAAAACTGAGTTCAAAAGCTCTTTGTGTTGTCATTTTTTTTTCATATTATTTTCTTAAAGATGGCTTTCCTTTTATCATCTGAAAAACAAATTTAATGTAAAAGTTTTTAACAAGGCTTGTCTTTAACAGCTCAAGTTTTTTTGCAAATGTTTTAAAGTTATTCATATTCCACCTTCCTTCTTTCTGCCATGTGCCATCTGTATAATTATTTATTTACAATTTCATTTAAACCAACTCAATTTAAAATTGCATCTTCAGCTATTGCATATAAATTCATGAAATTTCAGCTTTGATGTGCCTTTTATATGTTTAGTGCATATTAAACAAATGCATAGCGGTTACCAATTTTAAAAGTTTGTGAACTACCTAACATATAGTGTGTACCAGACCCACCTTTTGCAGATCACTGCTTGAAAGCTTATAAGGTCAAGATTTTATTCTGAGAAGCATCTCTATTCTCTTGGTTGTCAAACTTTGGAAAGCCTGAGCCACAGTCTTTTCTTTTCTCTGACATTTTCTTCTGTCAGAATTTTCCAACACTGAAGTGCTACCTTCCAGTGCCAAAGTAAGATTGCCACATTCAAGACTAAATCATTTTATTCCACCATCTTCCCCTTGTTGGTCAGAATACAGTTCATGGTTATATGTGTCCCTTGGAGCAGGGCTTCACAACCTCCTTTGCCAACTGGAGGGTTCTCATAATCTGCTGTCCCAGCTACAACGTAAATCAATTAAACCAGAATCACTTAGAACAGGACCCAGACATCAGTATTTTAAGGCAGCATAGGAGACTGTAGCATGCTCTCTTAGGAAAACAAAAAATGCAATATACACCAAGAATATATCAAATGTGATATTTACTTAGGCTTTATTTAGAAGATATTCTCTTTTGACATTCCTAGACACTACAATGTATATTTCCAATACCATGAAACTAATTTTTAAATATTAATTTGACCTATTAGACCAATGATCTAGTTGCAAAATTAACCCAATTGCTATTGCCCCAGTGGAAAATGTTTTTGAACACAATCTAATAAAAACTTACAAAGTCCTTTCTTCACATAGATGAACATAAGGTATGAAAAGCTGACCACACATGCATGCTCACATAGATGCATGCACCATTGTTGGGCATTCAGGAAGTAGTCCTGAAATAACTCTAGAGACATAAAGCCAGCTCACAAAAAAAAGACATCTGGCAGTCGCATCAGCAACAGCAGCAGTATAATGGCTTATATAGATAGCATGACTTGCTGCAGACTCTCATATATTCTCTGTTGCCTAAGCACTAAGCACTACTTGAATATTTTCTTAATGGCTCTGGAATATTTAAATTGAGTAAAATGAGCACCAGATTGTTTACAGAGTGCTGGCCAATGATCCTCTCCATACTAATTAATCTGCCCCAAAATATGATCAAATTTGATTCCTTGAAATGCACTTATCATTGTGACATTGAATAATGTCTCATTTTTCCTTCTAATGCCATTTACACTTAAGTGGCACTAAAACAGTCATATACAGACAGACAGACAGACATTGTCCAAAAAGAAATGTGTGTTCCAAGAATTCAGAGGGAAAAAAACAAAAGTGATTTTCTTTTTACTTATGAAGTATAGTCCACTACAAACATTAATATGCAGGCCAGTCAAATGGTGACACAGTGAAACCATCTATAGCCTTGGAGTAGGTATCAGGTTTAACAAATATGGAGTGAGAGGGCATTAAGGCCAGGGGCCAACTCCTTTCACTTTGAGGAAGGCTGCATTAGCAAGAGAGACTGGATGTCCCACAGAACCAAACAAACATGGCAGTGTTTGACAAAGCTGGACATATATAGCAACTCAATCAAACGCGTATCCGCACATCCATCTATGTTTTCACTGTGTCTTTAAATTATGTAGTCCAACACCCGAATGTATGTAATTTTTAAACAATATTCACATTTCAAGCCTATAAAAGTAACACATGCTCACTTAGTCAGCAAAACAATGCAAAGTTGGGTCACTGGAAAGTTACAAGGCTCCCCCTAGCCACTCTTCATTCCTTCAGCATTCCCACACTGAAAGGACTAAGGAGTCACATTATGTTGTCCAAACCATGGCTCCCTGCCTGGTGATTTTGGAGAAGATAAGTTCTTCGCTATGAGACTCAGTTTCTATATTCTCTTAATAGAAACAAATTAAAGCACCTTACTCATATATGTGCTGATATGTGCAATGTATATCAAGATTAAGTGCTCTGGGGTTGGGCAGACCTATTTTGGAATCTAAGATGTTTGCTAAAGAACCCCTTTCACCAAGTTTTTTTAAAGAAATTAACTGTATCAACATATACTAATCACTATTCTAGTTACAACATTAAAATAAAAGATATTGTTATAAGAATGAAACGTCCAGCCACAGTCTGGAGAAAATTGTTGCAAAGTATATCAAACAAAGGCCTTATATCTGCAATAGGTATTTCAAAACCTCATAAACTCAATAACAAAAACTCTACTTTTAAAAGTGAACAAAATATTTAAATTACCACATTACTAAAGAAGATACATAAACAGCAAGTAGCCCATTAAAGAGATGCTAAACATTATTCATCATTAGTAAAATGTGAATTAAACCCACAATGAGATACTACCACTCTCACTAGATGGATAAAGTGAAAAAGCTAAAATAAAAAATTCATCATGCAAAGTGTTGGAAAGCCTGTGGAACAACTGGACTCTCACACAGAAAACAGACCAACAGTTGCTTATAGAGTGAAAGTTATATTTTGCCACATAACCCAGGCATTCAGCTCCTAGATACATACAAAAGCGAAATAGAAGGATAAACATGAAAATATCTGTGAATGTCATAGCAGGATGATTTATAATAGATGGAAACTCAGAATCAACCCAAATGTCCATCAACAGGAGACTAGACAATCAAATTATAGTATACTCATAGAACAGAATACTACTACTCAGTAAAAAGAACATGAATGACTTTCAAATAAGTATGTTGCATGAAAGAAGAGGCAATATTATATATAATTCTATTTGTATAAGCTTCTGGACGATGCAAACTAATGATTGTAACCAAAAGCAGATCAGTACTTACCTGGGGTTGGAGATGAAGGAGATCCCTATAGGGAGATGGAGTAGATGTTGCTGCTAAGGAGCACAAGGAAACATTGGCGGGGGAGTAGAGTTTTGGTATGTTCATGATTTAGAGTGTGGTAACAATTTTATAGGGGCTATACATCTGTCAAAATTTAAATTGTGTATGTTAGATATATATATATAGATATATAGATATATATATATCGTTTGTTGGACAACAAGTATCTCAATGAGGCTGAAAAGAAAAAAAGAGAGAGAGAGAGAAAAAAAAAATAGCAATGTCTCACCTGCACAGGAATTGTATTTTGATGGGGGTAAAGCTAGACAGAGAAGATGTAAATAAACAAACACACAACAGCATTGGTTGTAATAGCCTTACATGAAAAGCCACCCAATGCCTACCAATAGTAGAATAGTCATGAATTATAACACATTCATACTGTGGAATTCTATTTAGCAATGAGAAAACTCCTACGACATGTAATAAAATGGAAGAATCTCGTAGATGTTGAATGAACAGAGCCATCGACAAATTTAACCATTGGGGTGAGTAAAATAGAATAGAGGGAGGGCCTGGGTACATAGGTGTGCTCACTTTGAGAAAATTCACCAAGTTTCATTAAGATGTTTGTCCTTTTGATGATGTTTCAGTAAAAATAATGAAATAAAAATGAAACCATGTAATATGATAGGGACTTTCTGGTTATTTTAGGTTGGACATAAGAAATACCTGTGTGCAGAACGCATTTAAGCTGAGACATGAATAACAAGAATGAGCCAAATAAGTCAAGTTCTTGGGCAAGAGCATTTCAGATAGAAATAATTGGAAATGCAACCACAGTAGGAACTGGCTGAGAATGGTATTGAATGAGGTGGGAGACACAAGTAGGGTCATGTCATAAGAGGGCACTCTAGTCTAGATAAGGAGTTCAGTCTGCATTCAGAGACCACTGAAAAGTTCTACATGGGAAATATTATGAAATGCAGTGCATTTTGTGAGTTTTTACCTGTTTAAGGTGACAATTTGTTGATTTAGTTCAGCTTGAATCAACAGACTAAGTTTCATTAGTGAAATGGTAATAATAAATCACATATTACACAGAAAGGGCCTAACAGTAGTGTCTAGTACTTCTTTAGAAATGCTTGTGGTTTATATTACTATGCTTTGTGGAATTTAAGATACCAGGAATTTCAAGATATGCCATTATTTTATGAATAATGTATGTGGTCAATCTTAACTTTTCACATTGGATGGCACTTTTATGAGAAAAAAAATTGCCAATTAAAATACCACCACATTTACCTTACTGCTTAGAAATTGTTGTTTTGCTGGGTGTAGTGACATACCTGTAATCCCAGCAACTCAGGCAACTGAGACAAGAGGATCACAAATTCGAGGCTAGCCTCAACAACTAAATGAGACCCTGTCTCAAAATTTAAAAATAAAAAATAAAAAATAACCACACAAATTTAAAGAACTAGGGCTGGAGATGTAACCCAGAGGTAAAGTATCAACATATGCCAATCACTACTCTAGTGAAAACACTAAAATAAATTACATCCCATTTATGCAAAAATAAATCTGTTCTTACTAAAATGCCTGTCCATTCATAATCTGATTGTTTTCAATCAGTTTGGGACCAGGAGTCCTCAAACCTCTTGATTTGAGAACTTATTCAGTCAATAGTGGCCACCTGGAACTACCATGTGACAGTTTTGCTGTCTCTACCCTTGGCCAAACAAAATCTAGTTTAATATCTTCATTGACAATAGAAATATAAGAGCTTGCCACCATTCCTCAGGAATAGGCGGTGAAAATGGAAATCATTAGTGGAGTATTTGGACTTTCTCAAGAAGAAAGATGTTATCAGGAGGCAGTAGACATGATGGGGCCACCTCTCCTACCTGAAGCCATGCTCCAAATCCACACATTCAAATCTAGATCAAACTCCCTGCTCTGTCCCCAAGGCTAGACCCTCCCCAGCTCCTTCTTGGAACAGTAATTACTTTCATATGTCAAATTGTTGTTCAGGTATAATTTTGTAATGGGTCCCATCTGTTACCTTCTTTGTGTTCTGAATTTTCTGTTCTTCTCGCCATGCTCCCTAGTCTTAATAATGATGAAAGGGCTACTATAGCAATTCTTTTGTTTTTACCATTTGAAAATTTTCCTTTCTTCTGCCTACTATAATGATAATTAAATTCAATCACACCAAGCTACTCAAGGGAAAATAAAATCCAATACACTTCTATTCTACTCACTCAATGACAGCTCTGGCCTGACTCAAATAACTCAAACCAACCAATCACTTCTCTAGTGCTCCCTTCCTTGAGGCCAGACACACAGCTTCTCTTAATAGACTGTGAAGGTTGATTTTAAAGCAGAAAGTATGTGCAACATTCAGAGAGCTCCAAAGACACACTACAATGGAACTCCTCAGTTCTGAGTAATTGCTTTGTAAAGGTCAGTCTGATTTAATGAAAGTTCTGAATTACAGAAGATTAGAACCCTGGAGTGGATATTGTTTGGGGGTTATGAGGGCAGGCTCTGGAAAAAGACTTGACTGGTTGGGTTCAGAGAGAGGCAAACTGTTTGATTTCTTTAAAGCCTAAATTTTATCACCTGGACCATGGGGACTGCAATAGTACTAACCTCATGAGGGTTACCATGAACATGATATTTGCTACATTAAAAGTAAAATAAAGGTTCATTGTGGTAATGGTTCATTGTATATGTTAACTGGATCATGACATGCCAATCTACCTGGTTAAATATTACTTCTGGGTGTGTCTGTAATGGTGTTTCCAGGAGAGAGATTAACACTTGACTCAGAAGGCTCAGTAAAACGGATTGTTTTTCCCAGTGGGGGTAAGTCTCATCCAATCCACTGGGAATGTGCATAGAACAAAAAGGAGAAGGAAGGTTGAATTCTCTGTTTGAGCTGAGACTTTGATTTTCTCCAGCCCTTTGTACTACAGATTCTTAGGTCCTCAAACTAACACTGAGACTGACATTATACCATCAGCTTTCTGACTTTCAGCCTTTGGAGTCAGCAGTATAAACCACTGGCTCTCCTGGGTCTCCAACTTGCAGGGTGCAGACCAAAGGACTTCTCAGCTTCCATAATCATGTGAGCCAACATCTTATGGTAAATTTATCTCTGGAGAACTATGACTAATACAACTGCTGTTACCATTACTACTGTTACTCATTCTACTATTCAACTATAACTAACACTAGGCCAACAGTGTAGTTTATGGAGAATAACTGAGTAGTAGATTAGATACTTGAACCCTTATATCTACTACTAACTGCTTATAACTAAACAACTTTCCTGACTTCTATTTCTTTTGTGGAAACAAAACCCATGGTATAACATGAAATTAAGCATTTTACAAATAAGGATGTTCAACACAATATGACAGTTGGTGGCTCAAAACCATTAAAATTTCAAGCGCTAAATTTCCATGGTTTTAAATCTATGCAATAAAAACAATCCTATCCAAATGAAAGACTTTTGAGTTTACCCATAGAAGAGCTTCAGTTTCAGCAAATGTCATAATTGAGTGCCACATAATGTCATTTTTTGAGTTCCTACTAAGGACCTATTTCTGTTCTCTGTATGACTTATTCATTCTTTCCTTCTTCAAACACATGTTTATTGATTCCTAATATGTGCCTGGCCCTGGGATGTAGAAAGCTGAACAAAATAGACAAGTTCCTTGATCTTGTGTGGAAGATATTTTAATGGTGAAGGAGAACAACAATAAAAAAAAAGAGAAAGATGAGTAAGGTAATTTCAGATGGTGAAAAAAAAAATACATAGAAAATAAGCCAGAACCATAAAATGGATTGGGATGATGGCAGTCCTCAACAATCCTAATGAAATACCTAACAGCATCGTTCTGTTTTCAATGCTTAAGAAATCAATTGCTAAATCTGACCAATTCACACAGCTAGCAAGGGTCCAGACAACCCAGAAACCACAGCTGCCACAACCAGAATCTCATAACACACCCATTAGGAAAACCCCCTCTGCATACAGAGGCATATTCCAGATTGGTTTCTATGATTTATGCCAAATTTCACAGCATATTCCACAGTAATGTCCATCCTGAATTAATGATGTCATATCAGTCAAGGGCAAGACATGACCAGTCTCCTGTAACAAAACCTTCCAGGAAAGGTTGCAAAGCATCTGAGTCATCATCTACCTTTGTCACATAAAATTTAGTTGCCATTTCTAAAAAAAATATTCAACCACTTCTGTTATAAAAAAAATTGAAGAAGAATGTTTCTTTGGAAAGAAAAACCAAAGAAATGAAAAAATGTGAATTCAAAATAAAAAGTTCCCTCAAATACCCTTCTTTGTGTTAGGAAGGGTTTTTTTTTTTTTTTCTCTAAAAAGAAAGGCACATTTAAATGTCTTCTTTCCTAGAGAAAAAAAAAAAAGGTATAGATTCTTTGAGAAGGCAGCTCAAGAATCTCACCAGCAGATCAAAAAAAAAAAAAAAAAAAAGGCATCCAGACTGTCAGTTGACCAAGATTCTTTGCTTAGCCAAACTTTAGTCAACCTCCTAAACCTTATCTTAGCCCACTTCCTTATAAAACCAGTTTTAGTAAAATACTCTATCAAGTCAGTTTAGCAAAAACCTCCTACCCTCAATATTTGATGAAATTTCTCATCTTCCACCATCTTCCAGGTAATGTCTGATTGACTTGGCTTGTCTTCAGCAAGAATTCTGTTAAATTGGTTTAACCAGAATCTCCACTTGCTCCTGATTTTCCTCTTGGTAATTTTTCCATCTACTGATCTCAACAATGCTCCCTGGCTATAAAATTCCCATTGGCCCATGCAATGTGCAGAGTTAAGACCAATCTCTCTTCCTCACTACAAAACACCATTGCCATGACCCCTATGCCAATTAGTATGCTCCTGAATAATGTCTCCCTTATTGTGCCTTAACAAGTTATCAATGAATAATTTCCTCTTTAACATAACCCATCCATATGGAATAGTAGTTCAGAAGGTTGAGTCTTAGAAAGGCCAAGTATCTGCAAGAACCAAGAATTTGAACCTCAGGGAAAAGCAAATATACATGTGCAGATGCACATAGACCCTAATGTTCCTAAAGCCATTTAATATTTAATCTCTGAATGATGGATGAAATTATAAAGTAAATACCTGATGATAATCCAGAGAAAAGACTGGAGGTATCAGGGTCTCAGACAGCCTGAGGGCAATCATCAGCTAGAATTCTGTTTGCCACTTTTTTAGGAATGCCTGAATATCCAAAAGCAAATCAAACAGTTGCAGTATCACTGTTAAAATAGAACACAAGATGCCAGATAGGACTGCAGAAATAATACAAACAAGGATAAGCGACATCATTGCAGCAATATAATAACAGTCAGAATAACATAGTTCTATCAAAGCTACCTTCCAATTTGTCTTGTCCAAAAATTGACCTGATCTCACAAAACGTGAAGCTATATAGGACACCATAATACCAAGCCACTTAAATCACTGGGAGAAAATAGACTCTGTGTGAGAAAGCCCAAGACAAAAATATCAGGAGAAATTGAGAGCTTGGATACATATATTTCATGTTAGCTTGAAACAACATGTCCTCACTAACTCACTATAAGTTCAGTTCCCTGACAACATTTAGGATGCAATTTTAGCACTGATTTTCCTCCCATTAAGATAGGTTCTGAATATGCAAATGAATTTTCATTTTAACTTCTGTCTAAATTGGTATACCAACACAAATCTATTTCTTACCAAGGTTCCAAAATAGAAGCAGCAGTACAATAGCAAAATCAGGACACAAAGATGAAAACTAAAATCAGAAGAAATAGGGGAAAGAATCTATGTATAGTGTCTTTGGTAACTTATAATTCATTTCCAGGAAAGACTGATAGTTTCAAGAACAATCAGTTCAATAAATTAAGGCTGCCAAAACTATGTGACTAGAGAAAATTTACCAGGTCAGAAATCTCTGTGGAGGCTATAACTACATTGCTCATTTCTGCTTTTATCTACATTAATTAACATTTTTTTAATTTATTTTCATCTTTGCCATATCCACTGTTCTTATTTCTGTTAACAGCATTCTGATAATCCTAGTAGAGCCTCTCTGCTTCCATTCTCTGTCAATTGGGAAAGCAATTCCACTTTGACTTCTAACTCTGGGGATGGGTTGGACTCAGGTACGATTAAAAAAAAGCAACACATCCCTCAGGCTATAGTATTTGATCTAGGAACAGGTACTGACATATGACCCTCAAAGTCATATTGGAACAGCTGAAATTAAATCCTGAGACTTTTGTTGGAACTGCTAGGAAATGCTAGACAGCATTTTCTGCTGAATTTTGAAATCATGGGATCTAAGCCAAGAAAACTATAGGGGGGCTATCTTGCCAGAAAAAAAAAAATGGAAGAACTTTTATGGGAATGAAACCCATACAGAAACACGCAGAGATAAAAAAAAATGGGAAAGAAATAACACCATGGTATTATTTTTGAGTTCCAGACCCAAATGTGTTTCTGAACATTTCAACTATACAAGTCAATAAATTCTTAGCTTTCCTGCTCCTCTTTGACCTAAGTTTCTGTCCCTTCCAAGCAGAAGAATACTATAGAAAACAAGTTATTTTCTATTGTATCAGACTGCAAATACAACGTTATTCAATAGGTAATATATTCAATAATACTTACATTCGTGAAAACAAATCAAGAAGTAGAAACTAGGAGAAGGGAAGCTTATTTTCTTTAAATGCATTTCATAATATTCAAATTACCCTAAATGCAGAGGCCTCTCTTGCTTTATTTTAGATTCTAATTGCATTGGGCCACAATCTATTCTTTTCTGGCAGATGCAAAGAAAATGTGCACTTAGAATTTTAATCTGAAATCATGGTTTCATTAATACAAACAAGTGAAAATTCTATGGTCTTGATTAACTCAGTCACTGAACTTATGCAGAGATCATTTCATACATTTTATACCCAGGAGAATCTTTTCCATCACCAAATCTTTTCCATCACCATTTCCATTATAATCCGTCCTACCCCATCAAATTCAAAAGATGTCTTTGGCTCCTTCTTCAAAGATATCTTTTATTCAAAGATAAAAAGGAAAAACTTCAGGCAGGAAGTTCTGCAACTTCCCCCTACCAAGTTTCCAAAACTCTATCCTATCTTATCCTTTCCTCTTGATCCAATAAAACGGCCCTACTTCCTAGGGCTATTCTTTCCATGTGTCTTCTGGGTTCTATTCTCTGCACCTTCTCAATAATATCAATTACCAATCCTCTCAATTATATTTTCCATCTACTCCTTCCAACTGAATCATTCCAATCAACTTTTAAATATGTTTAAATCCATTGATCTTTGTTTGAATTGCTACCCCTCAACTCCTTATCTTCATCTCTCTACACTTCTATTTTTTAACGCTCTTCATTCTTTCACATTAAATTCCTGAAGGAACTGTCTTCATGTGATATCTCCATTCACTCATCTTTTACTCTTCAACTCACAGTGTCCTCCAAGGAGAAATGGAAAAAAAATGACTGTTGGGAATAAAGGAGATAAGTAGGTAAAATACTTTACACAGACTCTAATCCATAGGAAAGTGTTAAGTTATAGTATTATTTATGCATTGATTTGGTTAGATTTATTGAGCAACTATAGTGGAGAATTCTATATGTGGTTCTTTATCTTAAAAACGTAAAATCTAACCTCTTCTCCAGAGCATCTTTCAGCTCCATGGGAAAGACAATGGAGAATAGAAAGAAAGCAAACATAGTTACAAGGCACAATGATGTCATTTCTCAAAGTGTGGATGAAAGCAAGGACAACATAAGTGGAATCACCATAGACAGTCATCCAGGCAGAGGATTACACTATTGGAGGAGGTACCATTCACATGGGCCAGATACAAATATCTGCTTAATGTACAACATGGAGGCTCTGAATATAAAGGAACTGAATGATGAGCCTTGAGGTTCCAACTAGGATATGATGGAGCCCTAACAGATTCAATAATTATAACAATCCAAGGCAGTAAAGAAAGTTAAGTGTTGCTTATCTGAAGTCACTAAAGACCACTCTTCCACTTGCCCTCATAACTCTCCCCAAATTTCTTTTCTTTATCCCTTTATGGACACAGAAATTAAGGAAGAACTTTCTACACGTCTGCCATTCCAGATGAGAAGTTAATATCTGGGATCTGGTGTGAAATAATCTACAAGTCTCCAAATCTATCCATACCAATGGTGATGAGTTTCTTAAAATCCACCCATATCTCCAATGCAAATCTTAACAGCTAATATTTTAAGAGCACAACAGTTTGGAGCCCAGTAAACTTGATAAACTATGGGCAATTATTAATATGATCTCATGAACTCTGGATCCCCATCTTGTTCTACAATAGTTTGAATCAGATAGTCAATGTTAAAATACTTCCCCTACTAAGAAAAACCACCTGAACTGATATATTACTATCAAGTAAAATACCTGGGTTATTTTTGAAATCCCAGTACAGGCTGCTGTCAGATATCCATTCCTTACTTCTTTTTTTTTTCTTTTTTTTTATTGGTTGTTAAAAACATTACAAAGCTCTTGACATATCATATTTCATACATTAGATTCAAGTTGGTTATGAACTCCCAATTTTACCCCAAATACAGACACCCAGTTCAAATGCACTAACAGTTACAGTTTATCCACATGCTGATAGGATGAAGAATATTTGCTTCTATGCACTCAAAGTACTTCTTCCTTTTTTTTTCTTCATGCAAAATTATTTTTAGTTTGGTGGTTCCTAGCAAGACCTAGAATCAAAATCAATTTTATTATCCAGGTCAATAGGTATAACCTTAATTATGTATTCTCTAACTTACCCTACCATCATTATATCTCTCCCAAAAATGATTCTGGACATGAACTACATTATTTGGTACACAGAGTTCTATTAATGCCTTGGAAGTGACAGCTTACCAACTGGTCCCTAGTGCCCTACAAGAATGCAATTGCATTACATGGGTAACTGCTTTACTCGTGGGAATATTTTCTCTCTGTTTCATCACAAGGTCAGCTGTAGCCTTACTTATGTTCCATTTTACAATATTAAATGCATTTAGCAGCTGTATGCCTAATTGTATATGACTTCAGTTTAGCACCTATACTTATATTGTCTTGTTTATTTGAGAACAACTTAACACTCTGGCTTGATGCCCTTTTATCCACTTTCCATGTGGTGTTCTTATCTACCCTAATGCTCAATGAATATACTCACAATTGACTAGCAAAAGATAGGTGGGTTCTTTTGTTTTCTTATATCTTATTATGTTTTACCAATTTCTGAAATATCTCTAAAGTTTTGCAGACACCTGCTAAGGGGACAATATGTATGAATGTAGCAAGCACTCTTATTTCTACTGATATCCCTACTGATTTCCAACAATAGAATCTGCATTCCTGAGAGGTTTCTAAGTGTCACAGATGGTGAAAATGAACAGGAATTAGTATTCCCTGGGAATAATATTCAACCAATGACTGATGGGAATTGTTGTATAAGCATAAGCATCTCAGCTCCCTCTTCTTTGAATAGACTAATTGTGAGACATGTTTTACACCACTTTCCAGTTTTCCCAGCTTACTACTCCAATATTGGTAGCCTTTCTGTTATGATTTGAGTGTATGCATCCTTCTAGAATTCATAAGTTGGAACGTAACCCTGAACTTGATTGTATTAAGAGGTGGAGCCTTGAGGAGGTGACTAGGTCATAAAGGTTCCACTGTTATGGACAGAATTAGTGCCCTTTTGATAGATGAGTTCACTTGTTTTTCCTTTCACCCTTCTGCCAGGTTTCATCCTCTCTGCCGGAGGATACAACAGGTGCCATCTTGAAGAAGAGTGCCAGCCCTTACCACTCAAGCTGCTAGTGTCTTGATCTTGATCTAGTGACTTCCCAGCATCCAGAACCAGGAGAAATAATTTGCTATTCTGTGTAATAATCCAGTCTAAGGTACTTTGTTACAGCAGCAGGAATGGACTGAGCCATATTCCTTGCTTGAGTCACTTTCCCTCTTTCTTAATAATATACTATAAAATTTCCAAATGAGCTACTTGCTCTTGAATCTTCAACTCAAGGTCTGTTTCTAACAGGGGGAAATCTGAACTGAAATAGAAGGGGTCAAAGGAATATTTAGAAGTTGAGAAAATATTTCCACCTTCATCTTTTACACTTATGGGAGAGTAATTCGAATGAATAAAGGAAAGCAGCACAAAAAGACCATTTATTAGCCAGAAAATGCAAATAATGATAACATAATTTATAAGCTTACTAGAAGGATCGAACAAGAGGGGGTACAATGCATATAACACAATCTCTGACAAGTGATAGGTGTTCACAGGATCTTAGTTACTGTTAGTGCCATTGTTCCAACTCAGAGGCAAATTTTTTATAACCAAGTAACTTACTAAGCTGCTAATCACAAAAGGGTATTTGCATATACACTTATATACAGTGTATAACGAATAAGGAAAATAAGTGATGCTTTCACTGGTTATTTATTTACTATACTTTTTATTGTTATTTTAGAGAGTACTCCTTCTACCTATGGAAACATTAGTGTACAAGACAGTATTCTGTATTATGCTGGCAGCAGCCTCACACATTTTGTGTTGACCATATCACTTGTGTCTTGAATGTATCAAGAGGCCACCTTAAGTGACTGACCTGTCTAAGTTTGTATAGGTACACTCTATGGTGTTTGCACAATGACCAAATCACCTAATGATGCATTTCTCAGAATGAGAGCCCTCCTTTAAGCAGCATAGGACTGCACAGGGGTAGTTACCTCCTCTCCTTCAAATGTTATCTTCTCAATGAGAACTACTCTGACCCCCTATTTAAAATCACCTCCTTTACCACTACCCATCCAAGCACTCTGATCCCCATTATCCCACTCTATTTTTTCAAAACACAGGTCATCTTCTGACATTCTATATATTGACTTATTGTGCATATTGTACACTGTCTGCCTCTCCTTCCACCATCTGCCTGTTATGTTAATTGATATGCCCCACATGCTTAAGTGCTACCCCAAATAAGCAAAATGGTCCTCTACATCCATCTGATGATTAAATGGGTGACTAGTTGGGAATAATCATTGCAATATCTGTTTCCAGTTATTTTATCTAGCCTGTCAAAGATTAAAGTAGACATGAATTGACAACACCCTAATAGATCCAATTACCTTTATATTTTTTTTAATTGTACCAGTTAAGTGAAAAACCAAACATTTTCCTGTTTTACAGAATTATATCTACAGTCAGATGCATACTCTGGTCTAGATAGAAAAGAAGGTGCTCTACAATTGGTGGGCTGTGCTGTGTGTTTCAAATAAAATTGCCTTCTATTCTAGGCAAATAAAACTCTAGGGACAGCTCTGGAATTTTCTATCTCATTTGTTTTCCATTAGTTTTTAGCAAGGTACAGTGATATCATTATTCTTAGTCGCCTTGGGTGATTCCAATATTGATTTTGAGACTTTTCCAGCCATTCTATAGAATGCATATCATTTATAAAGTTCTACTTCACTGCTGGGAGCATAACTGCATTCCAAATGTTTTATATTTTCCAGATGATAATGTCATATAAGCTATGAAAACATCCTTTTGAGTTTTGATAATCCCCACCTCGAGCAAACTTAAGACTATATGACTCCTTTTTCTATTTCAGTTTAATTCAAGAAAAACATGAGTATTTTTTTATAATTGGCCATTGTCAAAAAGTTAGTTGCTGAAGCCAAATTATCCAGATATTTTCACCAAAATTCCCAAATTGGTTCCTTTTAAATGCACTTTATACTAGCACAGCCAACTTAGTGGCTACTCAGCCACAATGGACAGTTGCCACAAGGAAACATGGTCAGTGCCACCAATTTTGCAATTGTGTATGTGTGAGTGTGTGGGCGGGTGTAATATTTTTAAAAGAAATAATCCAGAAATATGGGTTTTCTGAGAAATCCCATACTATGTATGCCAAACAGAACCCATCTATGCCACATAATTGGAAACTCTGCTCTAAATTGATAAAGTTAAATGTTCAGTACCTAGTAGAATGCACAGTGTTCTACACCTTCCAATTTTAAAAGTACAACTGAACTCTATTTTAAAGATAAAAATTTCCAGTGTGGACTCCTAATATGCCAACACAGGTATTTTCCATAGGAATCGTAGAAAAGGCAATAGTCCTAGATAATACCTTAAACTTCCATCACAGTAATCACTCTAGAATATTCTGTCTGGGACTCCTTCTGCAATTGGGCCCAACCAGAAGCCTGAAGAGATCCTGAAACTCACACTGGGGAATCCCTAGCTTGACCACTTACTATGATTCATTTCGCTCCCAATCCTTCCTATTTTTTTTTCTCATTGTATAGTATACCAGTTATTTTAGAAACTATGGTACCAAGAACTTGGGCATAACTTAATAAAACCCCAGCTCTCAGTATAAACATCAACTGATAGGAAAGTAGGCGTCCTATCGTCCAATCAGACATATGTGTACCAGGTTTGGAACAACAGAGCCATAGGTGTAAGTTACATGTAGTAATCAAATAATTATTCCTAGTGGTTTTCAAGAAGCTCAGTTTATTTACTCTATGGTTGGAAAGCAGGCTTAGCTTGTGGCTTGTTGTAGCATTTTCTCTCTTTGTAGTGCCTTTAGAATCTCTGCCTTATACCCATATCCACTCTTAGAATTTTGGTCATACCCTAAGGAATGACTTCTGTGGTTATAGTAAATATATTTTACTTATCTTTCATAGATAGGAAATTTTTAAAATCTACTATTTCTGTGGAACTGTTGTTTTTTAAGGAAATAGATCACTTCTAGGTTCTATTCCAGTACTTCAAAAATGTGGCCGTATCCTTTTGCATTTGTAGTCATGTTTTATAGCCTAAGTAATATTCAATTATCCACAAATAAGTACTAAAGACCTGACATGTGTTATGCATGAAGTTAGGTGCTAGGAATAAAAAGATGAAAAAACAATATACCCGCTTCAGAAGAATTTCCAGTCTAGTGCAAGAAAAGAGTTCATGAAGAAAAGACTTATGAAATACTATGATGCATGTTTGAGTGGGATAAGCCAGGCCATATGGGAGGCTTTTGGGTGGTGGTGGGGAGGTGGTAGTTGGGTATGAAGTTTTCAATGAGGAGGTGATAATGAGATGATTGGATGTTCATTTTGGGGCTGGAAAAAGACAAAAACAGAAGGCTTACACAAGATTTAAGTGGGAGATGCTAGGGGGAGTAACAGTGGGCCCAGTGTAGGATATAAACACACACAAAAAATTATTTTAACACGATGAGATTTAGAGATTACTTTACTGTGAGAGAGAGGGAGAGCAGACTGTCTGGAGAAGGGGATAGGATATACCATAGAAGTGGTATGTACCTTGAAAACCCTTATAAAGGGTAAAACAAACTGCAATCACTAGGATTTGTTCCAGAACCCTTGCAAATACCAAATCCATGGATGCTCAGGACTCTCATAGAACATGTCAAAGTATTTGCATATAACCCATGCATAATTCCCATATTCTTTAAATTGTCTCTAGGTTATTTATACAGCCTAACACAATGTAAATGATATGTTAATAGTTATTGTACTGTATTGTTCAGGGAAAAGGGCCGGGAAAATATCTATGCGTGTTCAGTAAAGGCGCAATTTTTCCTACTACTTTTCATCTGTGGTTGGTTGAATCCACAGATGTAAAACTCACAGATATGGAGAACTAACTAGACTATTTAACTCAATGCACAAATAATTGTTACTCAAATATTATTGGAAAATTTGTTTGTTCTCATTTCTTTAAAATCTACAGAAAAAAGAACACTGACCTAAAACACATATGTATAAATGAGAAAAGCTATATTCTGTTTCTATAAGAATTTTTTCTTTAACCACCCTCCTCCATGCATGTTTTAATTTTTAGAGATTAAGTCATGTCCATATAGCAACTGTTCCTACTTTGGAGTAATAATCTTTGTTTTAAAACTAAACTATAAATTTCATGTTCTTCTAGGAAGTTTGGTTCCTGGGTCAATACAATTCAATGGAGCTAGAATGTTAGGCAAGGGGGCAACTAAGTTGGCATTTGAAAACAATTAGCTAGAAAATCAATCTCATACAAATACCATTTGCATGACTCAAGTGCCATCTTTGGAAGCAGACACAGGAATTTTCACCAAGAAAATAGCGCTGACATTTCTTAAATGGAATGCCAACCTTGAATTTTAATTGAAAGGTATAGCCAAAATAATGGAGTCCATCAGAGATCTTCTCTTTGAGACCAAAGGTGTGTTTGCTTTTTTCTCTTGTACACCCTCCCTCTCTCGACTTCACCCATTCCATAAATTGCCATTAAATTTAGAAGGGGTGATAGACCCAATATTGTTTGCATAAAGTCTTCAGTATTTAGTTGAGGATGGAATATGGAAGAGAAAGGATATTAACCAATGTTTTTAAAGGACGGAGGTACACTTCCTAGCCAATATACCTTCACCACCAATGAAAAGAATGGTAAAATTGGCAGAGGAAATCCAACAATAGAACATCTGTTTCAAAATGTGAGTTAAATGTGCTTTCTCTACAAGCAACCAAATATTTTTGGGTTTGATCATGAAATTAATCAGAATACTGAACACTGAGCATTTACCTTCCCTTTTCATGAGGAAATCTGCATGAACAGAAATGCTGACTCTAAGGATTTGAGAGCATTGAAGAGTCAAAGTGGGTTGATTCATCCAGGGATTTTTAAATTATTGAAGGTTCAAGGACTCCAAACAAAACTTCTTTTGTATCCACTGAGTTTCTGTATACCACAGTGTTTATGGAATGTGGATGCAAATGATCCAGAGTTTGACTGCTTCTCCACCCTATCTCACTGGATGACTTGTTGCTCAAGTGTCCTATCTGAGAGTGCTTTCATAAAGAAAAATTAACATATGCAGGTGAAATACTTTGATGAGGACTCAATGCTTCTTATTCAATATACTTAGTAAATTTTACTATATATTACTATATAGTAAAATATATTTACTATAACCACAGAAGTATCATTAGTTTTTCTTACATTGCAATTGCATGAATAGCTAATTATGTGTGCACCTTCATGACAACCCAGAAGCCATGTTTAAATTTGGAATACTTGAATTCCAGAACATGGCAAGGCAAGGAGAACTAGCTTCATTTCCTTTCTCTTTCCACCTGACCTCCAGCACCTATGTGCAGATTACATGCTCACATATCTGAACCTCAACCATACTTGCCATATGCACTCCTCTTCAGCCCCCTTTGGATCAGAAGCTCTATGAGCAGGGAATTCTAAGGTCCCAGGTATTTAAAGCAGAGCCCAGAAAGAGATCAAGGCCTCCAGGTGGCATGTGGCTCTTTGACTGATACAGAGGAGCATGGCTGTACAGGGGCACCAAGGCTAGAAGGCAAAGTATCAGGACTCCATAAAATATAGTGAGCAAGGCAGGGTCCTCTCTTGGTGATTTAAGATGATTTTATCTGTACTGTTTTAAGTGCAATTGAAGAATAACTACTTTTTCTCCTTCTATTTACAATCCTTCTTTCCTCAGAGAAAAGTTTTATAAAGAGTTATAAAAACAACAACATGAATGTTAAATCACCTGTATAGCTACAGATATTTCTTATTTATGATGAGAATAAACACTGATGCAATTTTTTTTTAACATTTTGTATCAAAGTATCTAAACCAAGAGTCCAGTGTTCATGTGGGTTAAACGCAAATATGACTATATGATTTGCCAAATGTAAGGTTATTTGGGGAAAACAGTCAAGACTTGTGTTGGTGCCAGTCTGTTTCCAAACATACCTCTTGTTCCTGCTAAACTGTTTCTTTCAGATTATTCTTTTCCTGGATCTCCTCTCCCCTGGAAATGGGACCTTTCCTTCCTAATTCCTGCCTGTACATGAGGACCAATGCCTGAAAAGCCACTTCTTCCTCATACATCACTACTAACTTCAGGAGAAAAAGGTGTCTCCCACATGGAGTACCCATGTTGCACCTTTTAATGATGCATAGTGCAGTAAACTCCTTCGTCACAGTAAATGTTCCCTATAAGAGGGAGAGAAGGAGAGACCGCATTCAGCCTACTTGCCTCTAAATCCTGGGGTAACAGACAGTTTTACTATCTTTATTTTAGTTTGATTTGGTTTTGAATATTTAGCACCCATCACATCGTCTCTTTCATTTATTTCATCAGAAAAGCAGGAATGAACCTGCCAGTCAAGCCACCCCTGCTCTTCCTGAGGCTCAGTTGAATGGACCAGGTATTGGGAGGAAGGACAAACATAACTACTACTGGACTATGACCTCACCCTAAGCAAGCTGTTCCTGGCTGGAACATCTTTCTGATAACAGGTATCTAGACCCTGGAACTGTCTAAGATCTTATCTGCTTCCAATCTTATTTTTGTATGTTTGTTTTTGGGAATCCCCCACCCCACATTCCTGGCAAATCTTTTAGCTACCTGCTATCCTTCTAGTAAATTCCTTTTACTGGATTTAGGAGAGTCTTTCATTTACATACAAACTAAGAGTCATTGCTAATATACTTGGCAGAGACCCTAGCATAACAGGTAATCAATGAATGTTTCTTACACAAATGAATTATTATGGTCTGAATGTGTATCATTGCCATAACTGTGAAGGAGTGGGATATTTTTTCTGATTCATAAAACAATGTGTTATCAATGACTAAATTTTGAAAAATTCAGAAAGGTATTTTTAATTGTATTTTTCCCACCCAAAGATTATTTTTTTTCAGTTTTCTATTTACCCATATGATATTTCCATTTCACAAAACACATGAATGATACAATATATACGATAGAGCAACTTGGTTATTTCCACTTAAAATCATAGTGAGGATTATGTCATTATGTAATCTTCAAAATGATCAATTTTGATACCTATAGAATAGTGTATTATTTTGAGATCTCATAATATCTTCAGTTTCTAATTTTTAGTTATGTATGTCCTTTATATAAATGTTGCTGGTTACTTCCTTAGCCAAGACTAAACTAAATACGGAATAAAATAAGAAGCAAAAAAATGGTTGGGTCAAAAAGTTTGAATTTTAAAAAGCTTGTGACAAATATTTTCAAACTCTTCTCTAGGAAGGCTGCATCATATAAATTTCCCACTGGTACTGAATGAGAATGTCCTCACTCTCACTCTGGATATTATTACTTTTATAAATATATATATCTTATTAATAGAGGAAACTTAGCATCTTTTCTTTTAATTTGCATTTCTGTGATTAATGGCAAGAACGTTTAATAAATATGTATATTGATCCTTTTATTTCTTCCTTTTTAATTATTCAGATATTTGGACATTTCTATCAAACGGATTTGCAAGAGTTCTTCAGCATGTTATTGCATTAATTTATGCTTGGTGACAGTATTGCTCCCCATTATTTTGTTCCACACTAAAATGTATATTTTTTGCACATCAAAGTACAAAACATATTTGAATTTGTATTTTGCTTTGTGATTCATTCCATTGATCTTATATTTAGAAAGTCTTTCTTCTAAAACTAGTTAACTATTTTCTTCTACTTTTGTTTTCTGCCTTACATATAAACTTTTCAATTTATTTGGAATTTACTTTGGAAGGTCACATCAGCAAGAGGCTCTTAGTTCAATGATTTCTATATACGTAGCCAATTTCCTTGAAGTGTTTTTCAGGTACACCTCACTGTTCCACAATATTTTCTCCACCACACTTCTGTTTCTAAAAACAACCTGAGTCTCTTTCTCAACTATTCTATTTCATTGATCTATTTATCAATTCTTATATCAGTACTATATTGATTCAATGATTGCAGTTTGATGATCAGATGATTTCTTTTTATTTCAAAAGCAAAAACCACCACCACTTCCTCCACCTGTCCCTGACATCTACCTCCCTCTCTCCCTCATCATTCCCACCAACCTTTACCACCTCCAATCACCCACCTGCACCACAGTCTTTCTGCACCCACCACCCAACTCCAGCCTCCCCTCCACCTGCCTCCCCCACTCACTAACAGCTCCATCATCTCTGCAACACCCCCACCACTCTCTTAGAGTCTGATTTTTCGATTTTCATACAGTATTCTTCTAGAAGTATGTTAGAATATTTTTTTCAAGTGTCCCCCAATTCTAATGTAATAAAATCATGTAACTGATCTGGGAAAAACAACCATTTCATATTATCTGCCTTTTCTATCCAAGAATAGATGTTTTCATTTTTGTTTTCTGTTTATTAGCTTTATTTGTCATCAGTAAAAATATATCCCATTCTGTATATGCTCTTATCTATTTCTTAATATTCTCAAGTATTTTATGTACTTTTCCTATTTTTTCTATGTAATTTATATTTCTGTGGTTTCATGAATAGGATCATTTTCCTTTCTACTTTTTAGTTGGTAAATATTGCCCTTTTGGGTAGCCACTGATTTTTAAAGGTATATGTTTTTGTCACCTTTTTTCCCTTTCTCTATGACCACACACCAAACAAGAACAAATTAGAGAAGGAAAAGTTTATCTGGGGCTCATAGTTTAGAGGTCTCAGTTCATAAATGGCCAGTTCCACTGCTCTGGGCCCCGGGTGAAGTAACACATCATGGGGAATGGACCCAGAAGAAAGTTGCTCAACTCCTAACTGATTCAGTTACAGATCTCACAGTCTAATTATTTCACCTCAGATTAGCCCTGAGTTAACAGGTGATTTGGAAAGATACCTCATATCCAAACCACGTCGACGTATTTTACAATTAGCCACCTTACTGAAATCTCTTATTAGCTACTTTAGGTTTTAGTTGATTCAATTGTGTACACTTTTTTTAAAAAATCAAGGTTCGACTCTCTGATTATTGATTACTGTGTGAAAAATTTTAGTTTGGCGTATGGATTAAATGATAGTTTATTATTTTTTTAAAAATTTTCATTTTACAAGAACAAGAGGACATGAAATTGAAGCCACTCGAAAAATCCAAAACATAAGATATGTTCATGTGTTGAACTACGTTAATTTCCTTTGGGCACAATCTTGCTGTACAAAACTACCAGAAAAGGGTTCTCAACTAGAGACATCAAGTTACTTCTCCCTTGGATAAAACATATTAAACAATAAAACAACTAAGATTTTTGACAGAAATACACCAGAAACTTGTTCTCATATAAAGATAATTTCTCTCCTACTTTACCCTCAAAGGCAACAGCCAAGATGATTATAAAAACAGAACAGAGCTCATCCAGATATATTCAGAAAGAAATCATATGCTGTTCTACACATGAGTAGATTCCTTTTCCCTAGATAGGCTTCTTATTTTAAAAGATCACAATAATAATAACTATTGATTATTGATTTATCAAAATAATTATTTTTTTCTAATAAATATAGGGTTCCATGTTACTGGGAAAAATTGGGGAGCTATAGTAATGGTTATAAATAGGAACTAAAAAACTAAATAGGAACAAAGAGAATTGGTGTATAACAGAAGCACAATAAATAAATAATTGTATTATATTTTATTATATATGATTATTATTTATTATTCTTGATTTCCAAAAGTTAAAAAGTATAGTTCCCCATTGTTTTCTCAGGACCCACCATGACAAATATACCCTTACAACATATATTTGCAGAATAGTTGTTGACTGATATGTTTTTACAAAAACCTCAGTTGCCAGAAAATATTTTGACTTGATTCTTAAATGCTAACCTAAAATCAATTCCTAGAAGGTACACTTATTAAAGTCAAAAATACTCCCATTTGAAGTCAGAATGAAGTTCTAATTTGCTCTTTTTATGCTAGTAAAAACACTTCAAAAAGTATAAATTGGCACAGGAAAATGCAGTAAGACATATTATTCATTCTTTCATTCACCAAACATTGATTGAGCATCTTTTGCATACAAGACACAAAATGAACAGATATGACAGAGTTTAGAGGCATTAAATAGTCAAACAAATAAATAGGAAATTATAATAGGAGGTATGTGCTATGGACGAAAAGAAATGATGAAGATTTGGATTGGTAAGGAAGAGAGGCCAAGGATGTCCAAAAGATAAGTGTGGGTTGGACTGGCAAAACATAGGAAGTAGGGCTTTGAATGTTAAAAAATAAAAAATAAGAGGTTACTGTAACAGCAGCAAGAGGAAAAGATGTCCAGGAAAAGTCTGCCCAAGTACCTGGGACTCTCAGAGTCTTTAGAAATTGTCTCAGGTGTATGAATAGTTTTTATGAAGGGAACTGAAATGATCCTATATTGTCCAGGTGAACCAGGAAGCAGGAGTCTGGTTAGGAAGTTATGCTAGTGATCCAGGTGAGCTATAATGATTTGAAGTTCAACAATGGTGAAAGGGGATGGAAAGATGAACCCACGAAGATCAGTTTAGAGATACAGATAGAAGGTGGACTTTCTAAGACTATGATGGTTTGGGGCATGGAGGGTAAAGGTAACAGAAGAGTCAGAGATTATCCTTGAATTTCTGGCAAGAGCAACTCCATGGACAGTGGTACCATTCACAAAGATACAAAAGACTAGAAAAAGTGTTAGGTTTACTGTTATTGTTCCTGGTGTTTGTTTTGCATTGTTTTTGTACGGTATCAAAAAGGGTGGAAAGCAGCATCAACAAATCAGTTTGGGACAGAGAACATTTGGGATACCTGAGAAGACCCAAGTCCTGGATTGTCTCAGTTTAGGGATAATGACATACAGGTGACATATGAATGAGGTCCCTATGAACCCTGCTATTTCCTACCATAATTGGGAATGTAAAGCTTCAAATACGTTAGCTGGATTACATAACAAAGTTTTTTTCTGAACCCATGTTATTCAATCTTTATTTTCTGTTCTATGCTGACATAATATTAATGCTGTCTTTATCACTACGGATGTTGGTATACTGGACTGAACAGTGCCTTTCCAAAATTCATACCCACCCAGAACCAGTAAATGTGACTTTATTTGGGAATCAGATCTTTCCAGATGTAATCAACTTAAAATGAAGTCATACTGAATTAGGGTGGGTCTAAATTCAACATGAATGATGTCTTTATATAAAGGGGGAAATTGGGCATAGGGACACAGAGAGAAGACGCCATGTAAAGTTGGAGGCAGAGATTGGATTTATATTGTCACAACCAAGGAACACCTCAAGCTACCAGATTCTGAAAGTGGCTGAAAGATTTTCTCTGAAAGAGAAAATCCCCTCCTAGCAGTCTCAGAGGGAATATGACCCTGCCAACACCTTGATTTTGGACTTCTAGCCTTCAGACCTGTAAGAGAATAAATTTCTGTTATTTTAAGCCACCCAGTTTTGGGTAATTTGTTATATCAATTCCAGGAAACTAAAATAGTTGAAAGGATCTAAATAAATCCACATTTGAACCTGACTTGTATAATAAGGGGCATATAGTATGGGTTCAATAAACATATATTGCCCTTCTCCTAAAGGGCACTGCTATTTTTTTTTTTTTTTGGTGGTTTATGAAAGATAAACACATTCAGAAAGGTCCTACTATTCCTGAGCCTGTTTCACAGATGGAGAAAGTGAGGGTTAGGAAACTTAAATAGCTTGCCTAAATGGCAAAGCTAAACATGGAACTTCTATCTCAGCTCTATGTCATCACCAAGTTGACCCCATACCCCCAAAACACCTGCCTCTTCTAACTGCAGCATTCAGCAAACTCCAAGAGAGTGAAGGAGAGGTGCTGCCAAATTGGATTTTCAATGTCTGCAATTAAAACCCATATTAATGAAATAACAAGTTGCAGAGATCTGGTACAGTAGAGCTTTACCTATTCACAGAGGAACCCCCATTTTTTTTTTATTATAAGGTCAGTGCCATCAATGAACCTGTCATCAACTCCTATTGCTTCCATGAGCACTGCTTCTGCTTTGCACACATATATTCCAAGTCAAGGTATCATCATCATCAGACTGACCATTATGGCTTTAATTTATTTAAATGCGTTTTCCTCATGCAGTTCCCATTTCGTTTTGATGATACTGACTCATTCTTGCCACCTAACAAGACTATAAAAATAAATAGTGTAAGTGCAGAGGAAAGTATCTCTAAACTTCATATTCACAGACTGATGCCCACCCTTCATATTATAAAGAAAAAATAAAGGCATGTTCTAAATTTACCTTTCCTCTCTAACTCAGTGGGTTGTGCTGCTGAATATAACACATATACAAATGTAAGGTGGGGTTATAGAATGCAAAAATTCATAGAATTCTTGTGTAGGAGGGGCTTCTACATAGAGTATGTTCTCCATAAGGATTCAGGTAAGAGAAACTGCACACTACCAAATCTAAGAAGAGAGAAGGATGTTTTAAAACATTTATGAGTTACCTAAGACCCTGTGACAGTTTCTTGGTAGAGCACTGTGGAATGCCCACGTTTACCCATTTCCACAAAAGTATATTCAGTCTTCCAGGCTGTCATCAACTATCAACAACACTCTCCTCTGGTATAGTGCCAATTTCTATTTTTCTTTATTACTTTGGCCTTAAAAAGACCACCACAAATAGCCCAAGGCTTCAAATTCTCCTAATTGGGATCTAATGTTGGCAATTAACTCACATCCCATGTTTAAAACATCAGGGAACACCGCCTCCCCCTCCCCACACACTCCGCTTTAAGGATAATCACACTTCTTCAAACTGGGCACTGATGATCCCCAGACTTTTCAAGTTTACCCTCCAGGAGGCTGACATGGCACACAATTTTGACAAGAGTTAAGAACGGAGATCCTTTTCCACACTCTGCCCACAACGGTGCCCACAAGCAGAAGTTCTTTTTCTTTCTCTATTACAAACCACCACGCGCGCACAGGCACACCAAGGCAAATAACAAAGGAAAACACAGCCCCATAGAGGCTCAGCTACTGCATCTTGCAGTCCACACCTGCCAAAAGACAAAAACCATATAAAATCCTGCCCTGGCATCATATCCAACACTCCTCCGGAGAAGCAAGCACCGTGGCACACCACCCCCACGGCCCGGCGTGAGCGACTGTATACACAAAGAACTGGTGCTGGGCTTGCTAGCAGTTCGGGGTACCAGCGCGCTTCCAGGGCTGGTATCAGGGGTTCTCTCCCACGCCCTCCAGCCCAGCAGAAAAGAACTATCCTTTATTTGACCGGTACAGAGCTTAGGTTGGATGGGAGAGCATGGGTTGGGGGTGGGCGGTCCCCAGATCCCTTCCCTCTGGACAGCGGGTCCCTCGCCTTTGGCATCTCCTAGGAGATGCAAAATTGTGCTGTCAGAGAGGTCCCCTTCTCATCGTCTTCGGGCAAAGCAAGATGCCCTGGGTACCAGCCGTGCGCATCCCTGCGAACGCCTCTCCTGGCACCGATATCCACCCAGGCAGCCCTTCCAGGCGCGCCTGCCTACCTGGTGGCTGGCTGTCAGCGAAGCGGCAGTGGCTCATCCCCTTCTCCTCCACTGCTACATGGCTCCGAGCGCCATGTTCCTGGTCTCCCCGGGCGCACGCTGGGGAACTACTACCGCTGGGTAGGGGCAAGGGGGGCGGGGGCTGAAAGGAGGGTGGGGGGCAGAGCCAAAGCTTTCTACTCTCCACCCAAACCTCCCCCAGCTACTGAGCATGCCCAGCTGCCTGGCTTCGCCCCTAGGAGGACTGTCCACGAGCACACGCAGCTGCTCCGGGTTTTCGAGGCAGCCGGCTGGAAGCAGGCTGTAGCAGCTGCGGGGGGTGTGGAGGGGGGGAGTGTGGCGGGAGTGTCTACACTCCGGAGCTGGAGAAAGCAGCCAATCCAATCACACTTTCTTTCTGACCTCCCCGCGGGGGCAACTTCTGCACGCCCGGTCCCCACACACTCGAGATTTGCCAAAATTTTGTGCAGGACTACTGCAAGGGCTGAGCTTTGCTTAAGGGGCAAGCAAAGGTGGGTAGGCGGGGAGGGGCTGAGAGGCAGATAGGTTTGCCACCATCTTTACCAACACCAGGACCGGGGCTTCACAAACTTTAATAAGCCTGTGAATTAAAACACAAATTCGGATTCAATTGGTTGGGGCCTGAGATTCTGCAAACCAAACTTCTCAGGTGATGTTGGTGCCCTGCTGCTGGCCCTCCTATTGCTCAGAGAAACCCCCATCCGTGACTTCGGAGTGATCATATCCTTCAATCAGCCAGCCCAGAAAGGATCTCTGGTGTACAGAGACCCCTCCTGCCTGGCGTGGCAACTCAAGTGAAGGTGTCCCTGGGGTTGCTACCCCTTTTCTGAAACGAAGTTCAGTAAGGTCAGAGTGACTTCGTACACAAACTGGTGAATTTGTGATTTCGAATGTGGTGCCTAGGGAAAGGTGAGTTCCTGGACCACTTCATGCTCACTTTGCTAGTTCACTAGTAAACTCATTGTTAGGAACTGTTTCACTCAAGACTGAACAAGTGTGTCTTGCAGATACCTGTGCCTTTCCTGAGCAGAGACAAAAACTCAACATACATCGAAGTGTTAATTTATTGCACATGTAACATCAAGGTTGGGCTTGTCCATGTGAAGAGACTGACAGATTATGAGCACAAGTAGGGTGTTTGGGGACCAAGAGATGACAGGTTTTGTTTTTGTTTTGTTGTTGTTGTTGTCATTGTTTTGTTATTGAACGAGTTTGGACTGAAGCTTGCAATGATGTCTTGTGTTTCAATTATAATCCCCCAGTTGTCTATACCCTTCTCAAACCCTTGAAGTCTCCAGCAATATCAAGAATATTTACCGACCACACTATGGGGAGAGAGACAGAGACAAAACCAGCCAGGAGGTTTCAACCTAGGAAATGGAGAAGTCACGTGCCTGTCCATCCTCAGCTATCCCAAGAGTACCCTTATAAACTAATGCATGTAGTATCTAATTCTATCATTGATCAGCAGAGTACAAAATAAGGATTTTTATCTCCTCATACCCTATTTTATTCAATAGCCTTATACAGTTTTCTGGCTAATAGTATGATATTCATCATTTCTCCCTTGTTGGTTTTCCATTCATTCATACTCCAATGTAGTAGCTGCCATATCAAAATAGGAACTGTAAGATGAGTGAATGATTACTTTTCTCCCCAAATATTCCTAAGTATAAAGAAGAAATATGTCCTGGTATATCATATGCTATCATTCTATTTAAAAGAAATGAGTCTCTAAATCCATCACTTTATCTTCAAAATTGCTCACATAGTGCTAAATTGTACTCCCCAACCCCATTTCCACCCTCATGTTATTTGTATAAATATTTTCTATTTTTTTATTTTCTTATATGTTCATTCATATATATGCAACAACCAAAAACATTTTTGTTACTATGCAGTTATTGATTGGTTGGTATCAATTAAAATTTTGACTTGAATTATTGAACTTCAATCATTTATAAGAGTCCCTGTTGTATTTAAATGTGTTCATGCAGTTGTTTCTACTGCTTAAATACAATGACTTGTTAGTTGCCTCAAATTCATTTAAGAGGTCCAGAAAACAAAAATTGCAGATGCATATAATACTTTTTCTAATACTGCATTGCATAAAATCGTAAGATTTTTTTGTGCATAGTATGTCATTTCTTCAGAGTTTAGCATGCAGAATACAGATTAAGAACCAACACTTGTAGGTGGAAAATATCAGAAACAGGAGAGGGCAGAGGGAGAAGCCAAGCAGGCAAACAGTCTTGACCATCCCCTCAGGAAGCTTGGGAGCAAAGGAAACCCTTCAGAACTGCTCTGAGTTGGTCTGACATGGTTGGTTCTTTGTATCTCCATATCAATCATTGAGTATGGGCTGCTCCTGAAACAGGCATGAACTTGAGACAGGAAGTTGTCTGAAAATGTAGCAATCCCTAAAGAGGATGACAGCTGATGGTATTCTGTCAACAGTAGTTCCTGTAGCTGAGGTAATAAGACTTTCCCTTAAGGGATATCTGGGCAAAATATTACTTTATCCACCACACTAATGTAGGGGCCATGTCAAAATAGGAACTGTAGGATGAGTAGATACTGAATATAGCACTTTTGAATACACAAAGTAGTACTCTGCTGATTTGTCAAAAGGATTAAAAAGCTTTATTTTTAAGTAAATAATTGACTTTCTCTGGCTCAGAAATTTTAAAGTTACAAAATAACCTATAATCAGCAATGGAGAATATATTATCTATTAAAGTATCTAGCTATTTTTGTATATGACGTGTTTAATTATGATTTACTAAGTTGATATGTATTGTTCTTTAAGACATGGTTTTCCCTACTAACAAAAAATAATCTATTTTTGTCATTTGTAATTTGAGGGGAAAATAATTGTTGTTAAATAAGAGAATATTTTTCAATAAAATAAAGCATCTGACTAGTCAATATTTCATGAGAAACTAATTTCAACCTACCTTATTACCATTAAAAACTGTAAAATGGGGAAGAGTACTTAGGAGAGTGGGGGAGGGACATATTAAAGGCAACACACTGGAATCAAGGTCTGTACTGCCTCAGTTTATTTTCTTAATCCTTCTCCATGCTTTCCAACATCCAATAACAGCTGGATTATCTGAAAAATGAATCATGATCATACTGGAACCAACCAGAGAGGCATGGGACATTTGCTTAGATACTGGAGGAGAAGAAGTAAGAAATGAATGTTTCAGGAAACATAAACAAAAACACAAGAAGAATAGGTATCTAAAGAATCGCTCTCAGGAAAGAGAAGAAAAGTTTTACAAATATTTTCCCATAGTTTCCATCAAAGGAAAGATAATGTAATTTAAACAATGTATTTTTAAAAACAAGACACAACACACATACATACACACAAATTCAAAGAAGAGGTAAGACCAAAATGAATGAGAAACTGGGGGCGGGGGGGGGGGGGCACGGGGGAAGCGTGAAACTGAAATCATTAAATAGTTAAATAGAAAAATATAGGAAATAAAGACTAAACATAACTGAAAACACAGTGATAGATGGACAGGCACAGAGCCACTAACCAATAAATTATAAAACCAAGTATAAGAAAATTACATTGAAGACAAAGGAGATCCAATACACGCACAACCTCTGCTGGTACCAGCTTGCAAGTTGGTGGGGCATAACTCTTCCTTACTTGGTTTAAGAAACATCACACTGGTAGCTTGAAATTATCTATTGTAGAAGTTTTTATACCATGTAAATTGACAAACACCATAAACTAGGGGATTTTGTTTGTTTTCAGATAACTGGTCTTTACACATTTACCAGAATACGAGTTTTTACAACCTTTGCTATTAAGGAAAAAAAAGGAATAAAATGAAAGAAAAAGAAAGAAAAATAGAAATATAGAAGTCTATTTTCTGAAATAAAGTATATTAGTTCTGCAAAATAAAAAGAACACAATTGTCTCCTGGAAAAAATAACCAATACAGAAAAATTAATGTCAAAATACATTGTGATCAAGTTATGGAGTCTTAGAGACAAATTATGTTTAGGATATCTAGGCAACTTACATATAAGAAAAAGAAAATTAGGCTATATTTAAATTTTTTCACAGCATCAAACAGTGGCCAAGAGAAAGAAAGGGTGATTCAAGAATGCTTGCTTTGCCTGTTCTGTTATTTAGGTTTTTAAGTCAACAGTCAATTATTCTCAAACGTATAGTACATCAAGATATACAGCAGATATAAACCCCACAAAATTATACTTAAGAAATTGACACAACGAAAAGATATTTTTTATATCTTTTGAGTGGCAAGTCCGTGGTCAAATGTTAGGATTATCATATGTATTTAAAAATAAATCTAAGACTTAAAAATTGTGTTTGAGGGGTTTGAGACAGAACATAAATATTATAAATTTGAACAACATAGATCTTATTGCACATCTCACTAAAATGAGTAAGTAGAAAGAGGACAATTATGAAGGAATTTAAAAACAACAATTTCCTCAAATTTTCTTTCAGCATGAGAGCAATAGATATTATTAAAGTTAAAACATGTAGATCCATCTCCCCCAATACTTTTTGACATTTAATTTTCTTATGTTTAAGGTAATGTTTTATAAACATCTCTCTGTGGGGGAAAACATTTTTTTAAGTTTAGAAATTACTACTGACACATTTTAACTACTTTTTATTTAATTTTAATAAGATTAAGCACAATTTAGTCTTAAAATAACATATATGGTGCCATTCATATGGGAAAAGCATTTCTACCAATTTATCACAATTGTTATAACCTTACATTTTATCAGTCTCAATAGGAGGATTTGTGGAATATTATAACCCAGGGACTTTATGATGGAAAGATATTTGGTTGATTGTTTACTTCTTTTCTTTATTTTTTAAAATTAAAAAAATAATAATTTGTTTTAATTTGTTCTAATTAGGTATACATGACAGTAAAATGCATGTTGACACATTGTACACAAAAGGAGCACAATTTCTCAATCCTCTCACTGTACATGGTACAGATGCACATCAGTAGTGTAGTCATACGTGTATATAGGGTAATAATGGCCATATCATTCCATGGTCCTTCCCAGTCACACACCCCCTCCCCAACCGTCCCCACACTCTGCTCAATCCAAAGTTCCTTTATTCTTTCCTACCACTACCCCTATTAGGGATCAACATCAGCTTATCAGAGAAAACATCTGGCCTTTGGTTTGAGGGGTTTGGCTTATTTCCCTTAGCATAATATTCTCTAGCTCCATCCATTTACTAGCAAATGCCATAATTTCATTCTTCTTTATGGCTGAAAAATATTCCAGTGTGTGTGTGTGTGTGTATATGTGTGTGTGTTTGTGTGTAGATAGATAGATATACATATATAGAGATATATATAGTATATAGATATAGATATATCTCACAGTTTCTTTATCCATTCATCTGTTGAAGGGCATCTAGGTTGTTTACTTCTTATTGTTTAGAATTGTTTGAAAATTTTAATAATGAGTAAATGTATTTTAAAATTTCATTATTACTTTTAAAATCTCAAAATATTGGTTTTTCTGACACACTAAGATATTATAAAATATAAAATGGAATGAAATGAGTAATTTAAATGAGCCTGGATTAAAATGATTCATTTCAGCTAAAATAAAAGTCACAAATCACCAATATCATGAACTAAATAGGGGAAATAATTGCAGATCCTGAAATCATCAAAATGTTAATATAATTAAACACCTGGCACAACTTTGTACTCATAAATTCAAAAACTTACGTGACATAGACAATTTCTCAAAGGCATGAACTGCCAAACACTCAACCATGATGAAACACATAATCTGAATAGTCCTAAAACTATTGATAAAATTCATAATTAAAACATTTTTACAAAAGGAAATTTCTAGGCCTAGATGATTTCACTGGAGAAATATATCAATTATTGGAAAAAGAATTAATGCCAATTTTACACAGTCTTATCCAGGAAATGCAAAGTGAGACGAGCCTTAGATTGATACCAAAACAAAACAAAAAAACAGTAAACTAAAAATAAAATCCAGAAAACAATATGTCTTATGAACTTAGATGCAAAAATACTTGAAAAATAAAAGATTACCAAACTGAACCTTACAATATATTAAAAGAATTATATGTTACTATCAAGGGAGTTTTCACAGAGATACAGGGCAGGTTTAATATTCAAAAGTTAATTAATGTAATTCACTATACTCACAAAATTAAAAAGAAAATATCAATTGATGCAGGAAACTTCTTGACAAAATTCAACACATGCTCATGACTAAAAATCTCTCCCAAAATTAGGAATGAGGGGAACTGCCTCAAGTTTATAAAAATCACCTCAACTCCTAGCCCCAGCTAACACCCAACTTAATGGTGAAAGATTAAATGCTTTCCTGCTAAGACATATAACAGAAAATTATAAATATTCTCACTGGTTTTAACATACTACCAAAACATTCAACCACCAAAATGGATGCAAAAAAATAAAAACACACCAGATTGGAAAGGAATAAATAAAATTGCTTATTTCACAATTATGAATCAAATAAAAAAAAAAAAAAACAATGCCAAGGAAACTACAGGAAAACTCCTAGAACTAATAAGAGAGTTCAGCAAGGTTATAGGATTCAAGCTCAACCCCCAAAAATCAATTGCATTTCTATACACTATGAACATGCAGAAAATAAAATTTAATACCATTGATAACTACTCCAAAGAAATGAAATACTTAAGTATAGACTTCATAAATATGTATAGTATCTGTATCCTGAAAACTGTGAAATATAAATTAACCCAATCAAAGAAGACCTAAATAAATAGATATATTGTGCTAAGGGTTAGAAGGCTCAGCAAAAATATCTAGATTGACCTATATCTTTAAAGAAATTCCTAGAACTATTTACTTATGCTTTTTGTAGACATAGGCAAGTTTGTTCTAAAATGTCTATGCAAAGGCATAGGCTCTAGAATAGGTAAGCAATTTGACAAAGAAGAATAAAGTGGAAGAAATTATTTTACCCAATACTAAGATTTATTCTACAGCCACAGTAATTGACAGCATAATGTTGGCAGAGGGAGAGACGCATATATCACTAGAACAGAATAGAGAACACTGAAATAGACCCATACAAATATGAAACTCTGATAGATGACAAAGGGGAAAAAAGCAAAACAATGGAGCAGAAAGAACAGCTTTTCAGGAAATGGTACTGCAATACTTTGACACACAAAGGCAGAAGATAAAAAAAGAAACTTACTAATAGCAAACATCATACTCAATGGTGAAATAGTGAAAGCTTTTCCTCTAAGATTAGGACCAAGACAAAGACGCCAACTTTTACCACTTCTATTCTTCATAATATTGGAAATCCTAGATGCAGCATTAAACTGGGGGAAATAGCATCCAAATTGGAAAGGAACTAAAATTAACTGTTTGCAGACAACCTGATCTTGTATGTAGAAAAATCTAAAGGATATACACTTAGACACATTCAGTCACTGTTCAGAATTAGTCAAATTTAACAAAGTTTGAGGATACAAAACACAAAAGTCAGATGCATTTATATACATTGTCAATGAACAATCTAAATAGGAAATTAAGAAAACAACTTACAACAATATCAACAAGAACAAAACACTTAGGAATTAATTTTTTTGAGGAGGTAAAAGACTTGTACACTGAAAACTACAAAATGTTAGTGGAGAAATTAATGACATACATAAATGGAAAGATATCCTGTGTTCATGGATTGAAGACTTAACATTGTTTCAGATACATCAGTACTACCCAAAGTAATCTATAAATTTAAAATAATTCCTACCAAAATTCCTACCAAAATTGTTTTTTCAACAATTGAAAAATCTATTCTCAAATTCATACGGAATCAGAAAGGACCCTGAATAGCAAAAGACAATATAGAAAAATAGGAACAAAGTAGAAAAATTCACACTGACTAATCTCCAAACTCACTACAAAGCTACAGAAATCGACAAATACCTAGGCCAATAGGATGGATCAAATTTCCAAAATAAATTCTTGCATATAGGCTCAAATGATTTTCAAAAAAGGTACCAAGAACATTCAATGGGGGAAAGAATAGTCTTTTCAACAAATGGTGCTGGAAAAAATGAATATCCACATATTAAAGAATGAAGTTGTACCTTTACCTTAGACCATATGTGAGAATTAACAAAAAAGGAATCAAAGACTTAAATAAAAGAGCAAAAACTATAAAATATATTAACGACAACGCAAGATAAAACTTTCATAGCACTGGATTTGGCAATGATTTCTTGACTATGATACCAGCAACATAGACATAGGAAAAATGAGACAGTTTTTGATTTTTAAATAGTCAAATCATTTATTCAGAGGACATAATCATCAGGGCAAAGGCAGCCCATAGAATGAGAGAAAATATTTGCAAGTCACATCTAATAAGGGACTCTTATCCAGAATACATAAAAACTCTTAAAGCTCAAAAACAACAGCAAACAACCCATTTTTAAAAAGGGGGGGAAGAAACTAAGACGTTTCTCCAAAGAAGACATATAGCTGACCAAAAGCACTTAAATATATGCTCAACATTACTAATAAAAATTATAAATTGGAATCACAATGCAATGACACAGAAAATAACAAGTATTGGTAACACTATGGAGAATTAGGAACCCTTGCATACTGCTAGTGGAAATATAAGACTGCAAGCTTCCATTGAAAATAGTATGACACTTTCTCAAAAAATTTAACATAGAATAACTATAGGATCTAGGAATTCTATTTCTAAGTATATATCCAAAGGAATTGAAAGTAGGGACTTAAACAGATATTTGTACACCAATGTTCACAGCAGCATTATTTGCAGTAGCCAAAAAGTGGAAACAACCTAAATGTTCATCAATGGATGAACAAATATGTCAAATAAGGCATATACATACACAGGAATATTCTTCAGGCCTAAAAAAGAATGAAATTCTGATACATTCCCCAACATGGATGAACCCTGAAAGGCAATAGGCTAAGTAAGCAAAATATAAAACGATAAATATTGTATGATAGCAGTCATAGAGGTACCTAGAATAGTCAAATTTATAGAGACAGAAAGTAAAATAGTAGTTACAAGCAGCTGGTGAAGGAGAGTCATGCAAAGTTATTTAATGAACACATAGTTTCACTTTGAGGGGATTAAAAATTTCTAAAGATGAAAAATGGTGATAGTTACAGAAGAAGATGATTATATTTAATGCCATTGAAATCAGAGTGTTTAAAATGTTGAAATTTTTATTCCTATTTTACAATAAAATCACAAATAGAAAAAAAAATGAACCTCAATCTAAATTTCATATCTCACAAAGTTAACTCAAAATTGACCATGGGCTTAAATATAAAAACATAAAAGCTCGTAGGGGAAAAATAGGATCTAGGTTTGGAGGGTTCTTAACCTTGACCCCTCAAACCATAACCTACATAAGAAAAATATTGATAAACTAAATCTCATAAAAATTAGAAGCATTTTCTTTTACAAAGCCCATGTGAAAAGGATGAGTAGACAAGCTACAAATTGAGAAAAAAATTGCAAATCACATATCTGACCTTTAATGGATATAAAAAACTCTCAAAATTAAATAGTAAAAAATTAAATTAAATTCAAATAAAAAGTGGTCAAGAGATAAGAGTAGCCATTGCATTGAAGAGGATATATAGATGGCAAATGGGCACACCACAAGATATTCAAAGATATTAGGAAAATTCAAACTGATACCACAGTGAAATGTCCCTAAGTAACCATCAGACTGACTAAAACAAAAATTAGTGACTACAGCAATTCTGATGAAGAGACAGGAAAACTGAATATACTCATATTTTGCTGATGAGAATGTGAAATGATACATACACTCTGGAAAATAGCTTGGTAGCTTCTTATAAAACTAAATATGCAACTAAACATGATTTTTACATGCCTGTCATTCCAGCTACTTGGGAGGCTGAAGCAGGAGGATAGCAAGATCAAGGGCAGTTTGGGTAACTTAGCAAGATCCTGCCTTAAAATTAAAAATAAAAAGGGCTAGAGATGTAGCACAGGGGTAGAGTACCACTGGGTTCAATCCCCAGTACCACAAATAAAATAAAAATGCAAAACTAAATATGCAAATAACAAATCTAGCCATTGCATTCCTGAAATTCAGTCATTGTTATGGACCGAAATTCTCATGTCCCCTAAAATTCATAAGCTGAAATCCTACCTCCTAATATGATATTATGAAATGGGGTCTTTGGGGGAGAATTAAGGTTAGATGAGGTCATGAGGGTGGAAACCTTGTAAATGGGATTACTGTCTTTATACAAATCTTGAACAGAGCCTGTTTTGCTTGTTCATCATGTGAAGTCATCTTCTCAAGATGGCTATTTGTGAACCTGGAAGGGGGCCCTTACAGGCTCTGAATCAACTGGTGCTTTGCTCTCATACTTCCCAGCCTCAGAAACAATGAGAAATGTTATAATCTGCCCAGTTTATGGCATTTTAATACTACAGCCTGAATGGACAGAGGCAGAAATTTATCCTAAAGCAATGAAAACACACATTGCCTATAAATATGTACAAGAAAAATCATAATAGCTTTATTTGTGAGAGCCAAAATCTGCAGACAGCCTAGATTTCCTCCAATAGGTGAATGGTTAAGCAAACTGTGGTACAAAATTACCATGGAAAGCAATTCAACAATAAAAATTATTGATACATGCAACAACTTGGATGAACCTACTGGGAAATGTGCATAGTGGAAAAAATCCCTAAAAGGTTACATGCTGTATATAACCACTTATATAACATTTTTCAAAATAAAAAAAAAAATTAGAAATGCAGAACAGATTTGTGGTTGCCAGGATTTAAGGAATGAGTGTGAGGTGCAGGAGGGAGGTGGGTGTGGTTAAAAAAGGGTGGCAAAAGGGATTTATGAGGTGACAGGACTATTTGTGTCTTGATTATGGTGGTGAATACATGAACCCACACATCTGATTCAGTTGTATTGAACTAAGTACACACACACACACACACACACACAGAGAGAGAGAAATGAGTACAAGTAAACTTGGAGACATATAAATAACATCAACAAATTGTATTAACGTCTATCTTGGTTGTGCTAAGGTATTATAGTTTTAAAAGATAGGAAAACTGTATAAGAGATAGACTGATCTCTCTATTGTTTCTTAGCAATAATCTATCTATCATTATTTTAATAAACATTTCAACTAAAGATTATTCCTATAGTCTATTATCTCATCCATATTCAATGGGCAGGATATCTGTGCTGTCCAACTGAACTTTTTTGTAATAATGGAAATGTTCTGTATATACATTGTCTAATACAGTAGCCACTAGCCATATGTAGCTGCTAAGCACTTGGAATGCGGATAATGTGACTAAGAAGCTTAATTTAAATTTTGTTGAAGTCTAAATAGAGGTGTGTTAATGGACCCCATCTTGGGCAGCACAGTTCTGTATGTCAATCACTAAGGTAGGGTTTTAGTAACCCCCAAATGAACTTTTGTCTTCCAGAAGTTCAAAGTCTATTTGAAGGCAGCTAATAAAAATATCAATAGTATAAATCACATGTGAGAGTAGGATTATTGATAAGTACTTTGAAAGCAAAGATAAAGACACCTTACCTAGCTGGATTAGAAAGATCATGAGGAATTGCTTACATATGCAGTAACACTGAGCTGGGTCCCCAAGGCAATTTAGTCAGGTCAGGTGATTGAAAGCATGATTTTGGAGAGATACCTGTCCCAGATATTGGGAATGGGAGTTATAAAGGCACACTGACAGAGCATTTCAGGAAAGACAAGTGTTTAGTAAGCTAGAACAGAGTCAATGAGCATGGAGGTCAATATAATAGGATGGGGCTAGATGGTGAAGGTAACCATCAGACTGACTAAAACAAAAATTCGTGACTACAGCAATTCTGATGAGGAGACAGGAAAACTGAATATACTCATATTTTGCTGATGAGAATGTGAAATGATACATTCACTCTGGAAAATAGCTTGGTAGCTTCTTATAAAACTAAATATGCAACTACGCATGGTTTTACATGCCTGTAATTCCAGCAACTTGGGAGGCTGAAGCAGGAGGATAGCAAGTTCAACTGAACTTTTTTCAGATGCCATGCCATGGAAGTTGAATATCATCGTGAAGATCATAAAGATAATCTGAGAGTAACATAAGAAATTTTACCTATTTCAAATTGGGGGGGGGTACTGGGGAATGAAGTCAGGGGCATTTCACCCTAAGCCACATCCCAAACCCTATTTTGTATTTTATTTAGAGATAGGGTCTCACTGAGTTGCTTAGCACCTCGCTTTTGCTGAGCTGGCATTGAACTCATGACCCTCCTGCCTCAGCCTCCAGAGCCGCTGGGATTACAGGCGTGTGCCCCGGTGCCTGGTTCCTATTTTAAATTTACCTATAGAAAATATCATTCTCTTCCAAATGGACTGGAATATAGCAAAGGTAGGGAGCTAGTGTAGCCTCTGACAAGAATAATCAAAGGAAAACACGGCAGTAGAAGTAAAAGCAGGGTGCAGGAACTACATTTAAGAGGCATTAAAGGAGTAGGAGCAGGAAGATATATCTAAATGGATGTAGCTGATAAGGGTAACAAGTAATCTAGGTCATTTCCAAGCTTTTGACTAGGATAATTTCATGGACGATGTTGTTATTGGCAGAGATAGTTAATAAGGGAGAAGAATGGGTTTGGAGTGACAGATTTAGAAACTGATTTTTTTTTAAGTATGTTGAAATCGAGGGGCCTCAGAAAACTCCAAGTATTGGACATGTCAAGGAAGTGGTGAGAATAAATCTGGCCTAGGCAGGGACATGTGGAAGACATACAAATTTGAGTACTATCTGAAACCACAAACAGAATTAAGATTACTCAAGAAAATGATATGGAGTGGGGACAGCCAAAGACTGTAACTCAGGCAAGCCCCATAAGGGATAAGGAGAGGAAGAAGTGACCATAAAGAATATTGAAAAAGTGTCCAGAGAAGTGATATGAGGAGAATCAGGTACAGTCCTAGGAAGGAAAAACAGCAGTCTTCACTAGGAGGGAGGAATCTACGTGGGCAAATATTCATAGAGGTCTCTCTTTTTCGTTCTGGCTTGAAGAAAACTAAAATTAAAACATTTTGGGATCTGCATGTGTTATAGATATTGATAAAACAGAAAGAAGAGTCCAGAAATAAATTCAAGTACATATGGGAATTTCATTTGGAAAAATTGTGGCATCTTAAATCAATGAAGAAATGGTGTATTTCTATGGATTAAACAGTATAGCTAAAGTTCTACAGAATTGAGCTGTAAGTGCCAGTGGCCTGAAGCAACAGTAAATTACTTGATCCAATTTAGTTAACTCTATCCTCTGAAAGGGAAACCCCTGTACCATTAAGGCCATAGACTTCAGTGGGACTCTATGAAATCTGTATGAAATCCCCTTGAACGATTTAGGTCAAACCTAAATCACTCTAGAGCAAGGTTATGAGATTCCCATATTTGGGGAAACTGAAACATTCCCCGCTTCTATATTATAGCTCATAAAGTATGAAATATTCCAGCCAAGCAATTAAGGCCTTTCACTGTGTAAGTCGCTAATATACATGTGCCTATAATTGCTTCTATCCTGCAGAAATCCCTGAATGCTGATGAATATCAGTACCAGACTTTTTTTTCTGTAAGAAGAAAAATATCATCATCAGCATCACCATGTAAAGACTTTCCCCTAATGCATTTCCAAAGCATAGTTTCCTTTTGAGCTTGAAAGAGGGAAGATTAAGTACAACCTCATCCACCAATGTGTTTCTATAGTGTCTTAGTCATTGTCCCTGGGCCATGCCCAGGTGATGAAAGATTATGACTCACTTGTCATTTAGTAAAGTTGTCAACAGGACTGCAGCATAGATTCTTTTGGAGAGCCTATAGGGCAACTCTATTTACTCTGCAGAGACCTGGTGATTTAGAGAGGATCAGAGAGTTGATCAGAGATTTGAAGAAGCCATCACATGCTCACACACAAAAAAAGCAGGTTCTCTGCCCATTCACCCACCCTATCCTCATTTTACCTTGCTTTTTTCATTTAAAGCACATCCTCAGTGATTCTACCTAAAGCCTCAGTTGCCTCTTGGAAGAAAATTTAATAGGCTTCCCTTTTTCTGGAAAACCCAACTCAGTCTTATGAAGATCCAGCAGGGATTTATTCAGAGAAAAACAGATGAGAGAGTGCTGCAGTTTTCTGCTCTGTAGCTGGTATTGTGAGTTAAAGCAAAAGCTATTGCCAGGATGAAAAGCCAGCACCATGTGACCATCTATGCCTGATAGAATATAGTGGAAAATCTATTATTACCTTGATGGGACAAACTTTATTTTTGTAACAAGAGCCACTAATAAAATATTGGAAATATTTCTAAGGATAGAAAGGACATTCATTTTCTTTTAAGAACAACATGACCTATACCATAGTAAAATTTAAATGTATGAGAGAAAGAGAAAGGTATGAAGAAGGAATGGGTAAGTTTCAACCCTGAGTAATATTTAGAAGCAATGTGACCTTGAGCATGATACTGCTGCTTTATAAGCTAATTCCCTTATCTGTAATATACAAATAGAGATGCATTTCAGTGGCTAAGAGGCCCTGTTTATTTCATAGCTATTCCAAGTATCAGAGGAGTGTACTTTGAGCAGGACAGATGTCCTAAAAGCAAAGATCATAGTCCTGACCCATTGTCTTTACTTAATGATTTTGAATAAATATTTAAGAGTAGTTCTCAAACATTTGTATATCAAAACCATCTGAGAGGCTGATTTCAAATAAAAGGTGTCTGGCTGTATTTCATGCCTACCAATTCACAACGAACCTCTAAAACACAAATTTGATGTGGCAGATACTATAGTATGTCACCCAGATGCCTCTGCCAGGAAGGATTTGATTTCTAGCCCCTGGAGATGTGGTCAGCACTCAGCATCTTCAGATTGTCTAAGCCACAAAGAACAGCGCTGTCCTAAGTCACAGTTCTCCCTGGGGCAACTCAGATGCAATGACTGGCAGATGGAGAGATACCCAGGACTGGTCATCATGGTCCAATAGTACAACTCGGATGGGATACTAGCTTCTGAACTCTGGGGACACTGGCCAAGGCTAATGTTAGTCTGTATCACTCTCCCCTTGACCTCTGCTCATCCCTGCTTCCTTCCCCTCCATCCTTAGATATTTTGTTCCAAGGATATCCCTTAATGCACATTCTAAATGCCAAGCTCTGTCTCAACCCAACCTGCTACATCTAGGAAATGGGAATGGGAAAGCCAGATTGACTCAAACTCACCCTCAACCTAAAAACCTTCTTAGGTTTTCATTGGCCACAAATTACTTTGCCCAGAAGTTGAAGCTCTTTGTGATTATACAACAGCAGTTTTTCTTTTCTGTTTCATTTCTTGTGTGTGTTTCTTAATTACCAGTCCAAAAGGCCAGACTGTTTAAGTGTTCCTGTGACATGGACTTACTCCTGCTTTCTCTGTTAGAATTCGATTAGGCCACATAGTTTCTTTGAAGTTGTTTCTGGAACCCCAGGGTTTCCCTATTTCTCACTCTGACCTCACTCCTGCTCTAATTTGTGTTATTTTTCTGCCCATATCACCAAAATGAATAGGAAATCTCTGCATTTTCTGTTCACTATTACTGTGAACCTAAAAGTACCCTAAAACTTAAGTTTATTAAAAATTATTTTGGATAATTTTAGCAATAAATTAAATATCTAACTTTACATCTGAATTACACATTTGATTGTAATTTGGCTGTTTTGATTATTTCAAACTTATGAAAGAATAGCCAAAACATTCAACTACTTTTTTTAAACAAAATTACTGTTATATGCCTATTTAAACATATTCTGGATATCAACATCACAAATTTAATTCATTTTTTATTCTCTTTACATCATTTCAATAATTCTTAGATTTAGAATTACCTCTGGTTTATGTATTCCCCTGTGACTTCCTAATATTTTTTTAGTAACTTCTCAGGGTTTCAGTAATCTTACAGAAATCTGGGGAAACATTTATTTTCTTAACTGAGTTTTAAATCCTTTACCAACTTTTAAATTCTACACATATTTCAACAAAATTGACACAAGTGCATTCAAAATAGGTTGAAAATCATAAAGCTTGTGTATCATATAGTTTTTAATATACATATTAAATATGTATTTTGAAGCACTCTAATCATTCACTTAGTAGTTTTCTCAAAAGGATATACCTCTACCCATACGTGGTGGCACACATCTGTAATCCCAATGGCTTGGGAGGCTAAGGCAGGAGGATTGCAAATTCCAAGCCAGCCTAATCAACTCATGAGACCTTGTCTCTAAATAAAATATAAAATATACGGTTAGAGATGTGTTTCAGTGGTTAAGAGCCTTGGGTTCAATCCCTGGTACCAAATATATATATAAAATTATTTCAAAGTTACCCTTAAATTTATTGCTCAATTTAAGTATTTATAGGCTATTCCACATCTGGGACAAGGAGACAAAATGGGCTAATAGGCATTTATGATTGCCACCTTATAATTTCTTAAATACTTGAAGTATTGTGTGCATTCCTAAACATAAACAATGCATACTCATATAATCAATTCCAAGAACAAGAAAAATAATTTACCAGTGAGCAGGAGGCATTAATATCCCAAGTCTGTTCAACCTGGGTTTTCTCATTTATTTCTGTTGCCATGCTAACTCTGTAGCCATGATGCTTAGTTAACTCTGAGAACTAAATTACTGGGAATGTTGGCATAATGACTGGCTAATGATCTTATCTATACATCAATGGGTCAAGATGAACCAAGGTGTCAGCATGTTTAAAGTAAACATGAATATTTGTCATATGCACCCAGGACTTGGTTTGTGATTTGCCCAGTAGCTGGTTTTATGTCAGGGATATGACTAATTCCAAATAAGAACTCTGGACTCAAAGGCTTAATCAAGCTTTTCTGGACATGCGCATCTCTCATGCTTCTCTGTAGTTCATGGCCTGAAAACATGAATCTATGAGATACCTGCAGAGGGAGGATAAGAAAGCTTGCTGTTGACTTTTTAAACCTTTATGCATATAGAGTTGTCCCTTGGTATCCATGAGGGATTGGTTCCAGGACTCCCGGTGGGTACCAAAATAATTGGATGCTCTAATCTTTTATATAAAATGGTTGTGTAATGCATAGGACCTACATACATCCACTTACAAGCCTTAAGTAGTCTCTAGATTATTTATAATACCTCACACAATATAAATGCTATAAAATAATTGTTATAGTGCATTGTTCAGGAAATTATGACAAGAAAAGGTTTGTACATGTTCAATACAGATACAATCCCCATCCCAAATGTTTGCAAATGATTGAATTTGTAAAGAGTTGAATGTGGGATTACAGGTGTGTGCCACCATGTGAATGAGGGCCCACTATGTATCATTTTTTCTTCCACATGCATCCCTTGTTATAATAAAACTTAGCCACAACTAAAACTGCTGAGTTCTGTTTGTTCTTCCAGGAAATTGAGTGGTCAAGGAATTGAGTGGTGGAAGAATCCCTGAGACAATATTTTAGAATACTTCTTCTTGCTTTCTTGACATTATCCCCTTATCCCAAGATGAACTACCATCCTGACTTCCAATGGCATACAGTAATTTTAATCACTCGGTCCATACTTTTTAGGATCTAGCCTGTTTCACTCAAATATGTTTATGACAGTCAGATAGTTCATCCATTTTCATTGTTATAGAATAGTTCATTGATTATGCCACAATTTTGTTTTCATTCTTCTATAGATGGAAATTTACATGATTTCCAGTTTTGGATGACTTTCAATATAGTTATGATGTATAGTCTGGTCTGTGTCTATTGGTAAATGTGTGATTGTACTAATGTTCACTATATGGATAGGAGTGGAGTTGAATCATAGTGAATGTACATGTTGTGCTTTAGTTAGTATATACTGTCAAAAATTTTTCAAAATTGGTTATGCCACTAGCAGTGTGTGAGAGTTCCAGCTGTTCCACGCATTTGCCAATACTTGGCATTCTTTTTATTTTCAACCCGTCTCACAAAATATATAATGTACCACACTGACGTTTTAATTTGCAGTGCCCTGATGACTAAAGAAGTTGAGCACATTGTTACATGTTTGTTGGTCATTTAGCTATAAATATGTGAACTATTTCTTGGCCACTTTATTCTATGAGTTGGTGTTTCTATAAATGATTTGTAATTCTTTACATATTCTGAACTGGATTTCCTTTATTGGATATGTATTACAAATATCTCCTCTTAACTCTGAAATTGGCCTTTCCATCCTTAATAGTGTGCTTGATCAACCAATCTGATAACTTTACTCCAATTCTCTCTCCACCATACTTCATTCAATATTTATTAATTAGCTGTTGTATATCTGAGAACTTTGTAAATATTAGAAAGAGATAATAGGAACAATGGTTCCCAATGATACTCTTTCTAAAAAAATATAGCTTGCATCCATCTTTAGACAGTTCATCTTATTTAGTGATATGGAAACATGGAAACATATTATTCTTGGGGCTAAATTTTCTGAGCATATCACTTTGGATCCAGTTTTTAAGGAACTTTTATAAAATAAATAAATAACAATTTTGTTCTATTCTACCATTGAGGACTGGAAGAAAAAACAGAGGGCAAATACTATTGGGTGTATTACAATCATGTCACATCATCATTTATGTATGATTCCCCTGGCCATAAAAGTTTCTACTGTAGCTCACAAAATAAGTAAATATTATCCTGATTCCAACAGCCCCAGAAGCAGATCCAAAAACTAAGATCCATGTGCAATAGTTTATTTAGAACATGGACCCAGGAAACAAGGGTAGGGGAAAGGGGGAAGAAGGAAAGAAAAAAAGGTAGTTAGTCAATAATAGATATGATATCAAGCCAGTTTCTACTCTGGGAAATTGTATCTTTATCTCAATAGGGAACCATGGAAACCAGTGTAGAACAAATGCCTCTGAATAATTCACTTGATAGCACAAAGGAACTGGGGTATTTATACATGGTCTCCTTTTGGTTATTGTTTAAGGGCTTCTCCTGAGTTGGGAAATGCATGCTAATCTCCTAACACCTCCAGCATACCCTATCTTAGGAAAGGCAGATTCTGCTGCCAGATCAAGCAAAAATAAAAATAAATCACAGGTGCTAAAAGTTGGAAAGCATATTTTTGGGGGCTGAGTTATATAAGTTTAGTTTTATTAGATAGAATGCAGAAGAGGAACTTGAAGAAGAAGAAAAATCTTCTTAAAGTATAAAATAATATGCACAAAACTTCATTTTCTTTTGGCCTTTTCTTCATATAAAAAAAAAATCCTATCTGCCTAATGATTGTACTGAGTGCTATTACATTTATTTGGATCTTAGTTGCACATGGCTTGTGCTAGATCTATTTATTTATTTTGGTACCAGTGATTGAACTCAGGGCACTCCACCACTGAGCCACATCCCATGCCCTATTTTGTATTTTATTTAGAGGCAGGGTCTCAGGAGTTGCTTAAGACTTTGCTAAGTTGCTGAGGCTGGCTTTGTACTTGCAAGCCTCCTGCCTCAGCCTCCAGAGCCACTGGGATTACAGGCATGCACCATAGCACCCAGCTAGAATTATTTTTCATTAGTAGGACACTATTCAATTTAAAAAAAAAATACAAATAAAAGGCTATGAGAAATAAAGACTCTCCAAATAAAAATGCTATAAAAATAGAAATTTCTTTTCTCTCAAATTTAGATAAGTCTCATGAGTATCCATTTACGATTAGAATGATGCTCCATGGTGAAAGAAACCCAAGCTACTCTTATCTTGCTGCCCTGTCAGTCATAGTCTCCATTCTAAAAATTACCTTATAATTTATGATAGTTGCTAGAGTTCCAGCTACTCAGGTCTTTCACTACTGTGTAAAGGAAGGAACTTCTCAGAAGTTACACACCCTACTGTGGCTTATTTCTCACTGGCAAGAACTTGGACACATGACCAGACCTAACTATAAGGGAGACTGGAAAAGGAACTTTATTTCAAATGGCCATATCCCCCAATAAATTAGTAGCATTATCTCTGAAGAAGTGGGACAGGAGATATTTGGGGTAGCCATCACTCTTATCCTCACAAATCTAAAAACATGAAATATGAATTTTTTAAAAATCTAAAATGTAAGTTATCTTTAGGAGAAAGTTTAGCTTAAAACAGATAAAATTGGGATAAGAGAGAAAATCAATTTTTTTTTTTACTTCCCCTGAACTCACCCTTTGGTCAAAATCTTTATCTTTATTTACATTAAATAAATATGTAAAACCAAATTATAGTAGGCAAACAGTGTGGACCCACTCCAAGGGTGTGTGTGTGTGTGCATGTTTTTTATATACCTGTGAATATGTATAAACTAGAATCACTCAAGGAGTTCTTTCATTTTTTTCAGCCATGTTATAAAAATGATTATGCAATTTTAAACCACATGAACAAGAGACAACATAAGTTCAATGAGCACAAAGGGAGAATTTCTCAAACATGAATTTGTTTTCACAGGTCTTATTTCTCTTCAGTGTGATATTCCAATTCAAGACATTTATTTGATTCCTGAATCTGAGGTACTCTTGGAGCTATAATAATATGATAAGCATTTTTAAGACCCATAATAACCACAAGCATAAATAGTTTCTCAGAAACCTGAATAAAATATTTTTGAAAAAGAGTAGGAAAGAACATTTTCAAGGTAGCTTTTCCTATCACTGTAAAAACAAATGCAAGGAGAAACAGACATCTGACATTATTATTGCTCAAAAATTCAGAGACAGATTTCCTGGTTAAAAATAAAACCATAGGTCTCTTGACAAGAAATAGAGATAGAAACCAAAAAATTTGTGATTCTCCTTGGATGATTGTGATGGAAAATTAGAGGCACAGATTTTTCATATTGATTGGCCTTGTCTTTCTAGAGACCAGAAATGGAATCCATCTGGACATTTGCGAAGGGAGAGCAGATGGAGTTACACCATGTGACACTAAACAGCTCTGTCATAATCCACCAATGGTGTTCTTTGCAAGGATAATATTACTTGAGAAATCATTTTTCTTTTATGCTTTAGCTTCAAATTTTCTATGGCTTGACTTCTCCATATTAAGAGAGAAATTTTCTTCAGTATTCTCAGTGTTTCCTTTTTTTCCAAATTTGGAAATTAAGGAGAAAAAAGATATCATGACTTTGTATCTAGGAAAGTACTGGAGCAATTCATTAAAAGTTCATTTGTGGGCACCTTAAAAATTAACATGCATTAATATCAGCAACAATAATCTTTCTTAAATGAATTACACCAAGCAAAGCAAATGGATGGTCTAAATTGCATAATTATTTATCACACATAAAATATAATATTTCACTTTTTTTGTTGTCATCTTCTTCCTCAAAACTTCATGCTCATAGATGTTAGGTCTATATTACAACAGCCTTGAGAACCTAGTTAGCATTTCTTCCTCCATTATAGCTTTTGCTATATCATCTGCTGTTGTTTTCATGATCTTTAATATTGACCACATTGCTTCTGTTTCCTGGCTATCCATCTCAATCCTGCATTACACACTTACTAAATAGGTCAACTTTATTGTTTTCCCTAGATCTCCAGATTAGTTCCTTCCAAGTTTTAGAAAAGAGCCTCCTCATCTACTGTCTTTTCTATTCCCCTAAGATTATTTTAAGTTCAGGTTTCTACTCATTTCATCAAGACACTTAACCTTTCTTTTGAAACTTCCTTTCTATGCTGACTAAAAGGGCCATGTTTGATCATTCATTCAACAAAGTTTTAAAAATTCATATAGCCCATTAATTATATGCCCAATTTCAAGGACTGAAAGTCATGGGAAAATACTACATAAACAAAGTCACTATCTGATAATCACAAATGCACAGAGGCTGGAGCTTGGTGAACAACAAAGCTTTACTTTTCTCACCAATTGTTTTGGGTCCATCTTTGTAGGTATCCGGTAACATGTCTCCTCATCCATACTTCTTTCCTGATCACTCCCATGGTTTCATTTTTTCATTATTCCATGTGTTGGCCATGAGGGTCTCCCTTCTCTGTCACTAGGTTCTCTCTGGTCATCCATCTACCTTACAGAGAAGAAGAATCTTTATCAGGTCATTCAGATATTATGAAACATCTGGGAATGGCCTTAGATCTGTCAGTTATTTTCTAGAACAATGCTTCTGAGTTCAACCAAATGCCCTCCTATTAATGTATATCAACCCTATTCCTTTTCCTCACAAAGGCATAAAATTAAAAAGCATGCATTTGCTGCTTTAGCTTTACTCTCATGCTTTTAGAAAAGTAAACAAATACTAGGTACAAATTACTGAGCTAGTCGTGGAATAAAAGGAATATAAGAATGATAAAATAAGATGAAGTCCTTGGTATCAAGGAGGATACAATGCAGATGACGAGATCAACTTTAACAAAATAACTAATGATACAAATGTAAAAATTGCAATGATGAAAAATGGAGTTACATAGTTTTTAATGATCTGTAACAGCAATATTTAGCCTAATAGCGAGTGTTTGGGGAACGTTTTAAAGAGAGTGACTGTAAAACAGATCTGAAGAAGATATGAAGAAGAATAACCTAATGGTCAAGGTGTCAGGTAAGAAGGAGATTGCCCAGGATTTTTTTTTTAAGAAAACAAGCATTCTGTAATGCAACACAACAAGAAATTAAGAATAATTGAATGTAAGAAGGGATGCATGGCTGGAAGGTTGGAAGCAAAAGGAAGTGTAGTTTATGGTAAAATGGGAAATATGGGAAGTGGGAGAAGTCTAAATCATGTAAAATCTTTAGGGTTGTATTGACTTTAAGAGAGATGGAAAGTCATTGAATGATTTTAAGCAGAATATGTATGCAAAAAAATTATAATTGAAGGAGGTCCAGAATGGATAAAGAAGGCCAGTTAAGAGGCTCAAGGAATAGTACAAGTTGGAAAATAAAGTAGCTTGGACAAGGGCTATGCAAACCCAGATGGATAAAAGTAGATTGGAGAGATGTTTAGTAGGTAGATTTACAAAACTTGCTAATGATTTGAATGTGAGTTCTAAGGAAGAGGGAATTATCAAAGATAATTTTAGGGTTTCTTTCTTGGAGAATTGGGTAGACGTGATTTAACAGGATGTGTTTTATAGGGAAGATATAGTACGTGTTGTTGGGCTCTATTTTTTCCACTTCTGTAGAGAAATTTGGTTTAGTCTCTGTGTTAGGCTCAATTCCACTGGAGCAGACCCTAAGACAAGAATTGGAAAGCAAGTCAATTGGTAGGGCAAGTAAGAAAGGAAAGGAAAAGAATCAAATACCTACTGATGAATATGTTACCCTAAAGAGGAAAGGGTGCTCAGCACACTGGAGACCTCTAGAACATGAGGTAGAACATGCCTTTGAGTGGTCATAGCTGGGGGTGATGAATATGGAGTACTGATCTGCAAAATCATACCCATTAATGGTTGAAGGACTCTCTCAAGTGCATTAACTTGTGACACTTCTATCTTGTCCTATACTTTTACTGATTATGCTCTGGAAACCACAGAAAGATCTCCAGCCTTCTCAATAAAACATCAGAGTATATTAGAAAGGTGAATGCTGAAGGGACATGGGCAGATCACAGACAGTGTGTGTTACCCTCTAATTTTCTCCTTCAATAGTTTTAATTTTACTATTTCTCTGAGTTTATTTATTCCATCTTGATACTGTTGTCTTTTTCAATTCCTGCTCTATATCTCAAATTTTCTTTATTGAAGATATAGGGAAGATAGAGTACATGTTATAGGGAAGATAGAGTACATGTTGGTGAATTCTATTTTTTTTCCCTCTTTTGCAGAGAAATTTGGTTTCACTCTCTGTGTTAGGCTTAATTCTGCTGGAGCAGACCTGAAGACAAGAATGTGAAAGCAATTCATTTTTTTTTTAGGGTGGTGAATGTGAAAATAAGAAAGGAATAGGGCGATTAAATCAGTGATCCACAAATTCTTTGACCTTCAAGTAAAAATGTTTCTATCACTTCACACACATAACTTCATATCTTTATTATAATGGGACAGAAATATATTGTGAAATCACCCATGATTCTATGCTAGTTGTGATGAAAAGCTAAGAAGATAAACTCATAATCAAATATACACCCCATAGGTCACAATGAAATAGCACTCTGAGCCATATTGACTTAAAATGCACAAATGCAGCTGTCAGTGCTTTGATCTTAGGCTGGAAAGAGAAAACAAGAAGTTGAATGCCTTGAAGGCCTAAACTTAAAATTATTCCCTATTTTATCAGTGACTCCAGTGATAGAGTAGGAAACATGTTTTAAAACATTTGCTGATATCTGCAGGTTGGCAGCAACTGCTGGTGGTATATTTTATATACCACTGGGCATAGACTAAATTCTCCATAAATATTTTGTGACTGATGGATTAAAATCTCATACAATTTTTGAAGACATTCTTTACAGGTCTTAGGCCAGACCCCCATTCCCACCCACCTTTTGAGCATGACCTGACATCCACATTTATAAAGTTCAAGGACATCTGATTTGGGCTACCTCCATTTGCACTTTGTCCACCAGAGAAATTTCCATAATAATCCATGATTCTTTCTCTCTAAGCCTCACTCTCCTTCTCCTGCTATTAGCTCTCTTCTTCCCTTGTCCTCCATGTCAAGCTTTTCCTCATCCTACAGCCCAAGTGTCCCAAGGTGAAAAACTCCAATTTTCATTGTGTTGCTTCCTTGATCCCTTAAAGACATCTCTGGAGAATAGTAACCTCTACCCATACCTTATAGCCTTTTATAACCAGCCCATGGTGTAGCTCCAGTTGCTTCGTACACAATGACAATGCTTTCTGAAGGAGCATCAGCCAGAACTCTGCAACTTCTCTTCTCCCCACCCCAATACTAATTTCATTGCAGAATGAAATTAATCAAATTATGCTATATACAGATATAAATATACCACAGCAAATCCCAACTTTATGTAAAGCTATAAAGCACCAATTAAAAATAATAAATGAATACAAGGAAGAGGAATAGAGTAGAGGAAGGGGAAGAGAAGGAAGGAAGAGAGGACGGAAAGAGGAAGCACTGGGGACTGAAATGGAACAGATTGTATTCTATGCATGTCTGATTATGTCAACAGGAGCCCCACTATTATGTATAACTATAATGCACTAATAAAAATACTTGATTAAAAAAATCTCCACTTCCTCTTTAATCCTGACAATTCAGAGCCTTCATATTTGGCTCCTTTTCTAAAACATTTAGGGTTTCCCCAAAGTTTTCTTCTGTACTTGCCCTTTTTCTTTTTTTCTCTATATTCTCTCCTGGAGGATCTCTTATTCTTTGATAAACTATGACTCCAGATTACCTATGCACAAAACCTCAGTATGTGGTTTTGTGAGACCTCCTTTTCCCTTGCATATTCCTCTCCTTTGCTTCTTTGTATCACCCCTTATGCAACCTACACTCTCTTAAAAAATAGACTCTTGCTGTTTCTCTAGCAAGTCATGAACTTTTCTACCTTTGCCTGTGCAGGTTCCACTGCCTATGGTTCTTTTTCACCTTTCCTGCCATATCTACTTTCCTAATCCTGTACATTCAGCTAGGCCCAGCATGATATTTATATCTTTCATAAAATCTGCCCAGAAATCCTTCAGACAGAGGTCATTTACCCTCAGGCTACATCCCCTGTATATAAATGATGTGGTCATGTGATATCTAACCATACTCTAGCACGTTCCACCTCCTTCTAGTGACTCCAGATCGATCATAGTGATATTCCAGGAAAAGGCAAAAAGTGCACAGCCCCCTTAGGAATTAACTTCCAGATTATAACAGACCACCTACCTCTTCTCTCATGTTCACACTTCCCACTTCCTGTTGCTTAAGCCCCATTTATTTAATCATATGGATTCCTGACACTCCACTTGATGTGACTTTCCACTTGTACACTTCAGTTGGATGTGCTTTTTAAATCACCTCTGAACAGGGTTTATATTACTCACCAGAGGGTTGGGCCAACAATACTTCACACCTCACCCTGAGACCTTCTAACTTTCTTGATTCCACATGTAAATGGGGTGGCCAGATGATAAAGAGATTGAAATCTGCTTGAAGTCAGGTACCAAATCCTGTATGCCATGCCCATTGCAGTTACTAATCCTTTAATATAATGGGTGCTTGATAAAAAAAATGTTAACAAATCTATTACTTTTTACATAATAAGTGCATGAAGAAATGGAATTTAGGAAAGGGTATTGTAAAGGACATAATAGGAGGAAAAATTATATGCTTTGGGGAGATTATCTGAGAAAACAACTTCTATAGGGTGTTCTGCACAATTGAAGTAATAGGATACATACAGCACATTGGGAAATCAAATAGCTTAGTGATTAGATATGAATATTCTGAGTTCAGGTTCTTATTCTACAATCCACTGGTGTTTTATAACTTCTCTATGCACTATTTCTTCAACGGTGTGCACAATACTGTATAAAGTTGGTATGTAGTATAAATTATATAGAGTCAGTACCTATAATTAATACAGAATTAACATCTAATAAATGCACTCAATAAATTTTAATTATTATCATCAAAGGGATGAGGGTCTTGAAAATATAGAGAACCTAAGAACAAAAATTAAAACAGAAAGATTCCTTCTTCTTATTTTTACCTAGCAGTGAACTTGCATAGGGTTTCTCTTATAGCCATAATAAAATGGTAAACATTATTTAAAATTGATCCAACACCTAACCTGTTATATAAGAGACCTAGGCTCTTTTATGTGTTTCTCTGTCAAAGTCCTTAGGATCTACTCATTCAGCCAGTGGATGGGAACAATAAGGTGAATATTGAAAGTACTAGTTTATTATGCATCAAGACTAGAGGTAACACTCAAAGCCTCTACTCACATGCCATTGGTCAGAAGTCATCACACGACTGCAGCAAGCTGAAAGGGATTCTAGGAGATAAAATGTACTGTATGCTAAGGTAAAAAAGAACATGGACAGAGGTGGGAACTTACAGGTTTGCTCATCAGTGCATTTTATACACATCTGCCCTCACCACCTTCTCCACCATGGGCCCTCTCTCCCTCACCCACTCATATAGGGCCATACGGGGTTCATGGGTTCTGGAGGCCAAGAAGCACAGGAAAACAAGATTTATTTTTCCCATTGCAACTAGTCAACAGATGGCGCTTTTTATATATGCTCTGGGCCATGGAATACAAGGGAAGATAGACAGATCCATCCAAAATAAGGGTTCTGAACATAAAGCTAAGAATTTACCTTGAACAAATACTCAGAAGAATGAGGAGAAACAGTAAATAAATGCTTTATTTTTCTTTCTCAACATTATTCAATAGAGTTCTCTGCCCAAATAGTCCAATATGTTCAACTGTCACTGCCTAACATTTATGGAGCTATCATTTTATCCCAAACTAATGAAAAAGTAAACAACAATAAATGGAAACTATGTGATATTTGGATTCATATTTAAACCTAAATTCCAAATTCAAATCTATGACTTGGATTATTTTTTGAATCTTAACATTAAGGAAAACATCCATTTCAAGTGGTACTATTTTCATACACAGAGTAGTACTTAACATAAATAAGCCCTTATTATGGTCCAGACATTATTGTATTATACATGTATTCACACTCATTTTCACAATTACCCTGTGAGATATATATTATTACCTAATTTTAAAGAAGAGAAATTATCCCTCAGAGATATTAGGTAAGTTTCCAAAGGTCACACAGCTAATAACAAGCAGTTATTTTATAACAGGTAGTTATTTTATCTCAGATAATCTTGTTCCAGAGTCTGCACACTTAACCAATTCAAAAAGAAGTTCTCTTTCAACCCCACTAATATTTGAAATTAATTAAACACAACAAAGAACTTTGGGTTCAATAGAGTTACTTCATGTTCTCCCTTTACTTAAAAAAAATCCTACACAGCTATAATATTTGATCATGAAATATATTAGGTAAAATATTCTGATAAAAATAAAATGCAAACTCTGGACTAATAAACACGTTTGTTGTCATCCATGTGAGATAGTCTATAAAAAAAATCAATCATACTTATGTTTTTCCTTTATTCTTGGTAAACAAATTAACATCTGTTATTCCAAATAGGGAAGTTTAGTCGGCCATGACGCTTCTCAACAAATATGTTCTGGAAGGCTTTAAAAATATATTTATTTTGGAGGCTTAAGAAAACTAAAGTAAGCAGCTGGCAATGCCTAACAAGTCTCTTTTTCCCTCTCTCCATTCCCAAGAAGATTCTCTTTCAAAGAATTATTCAAATGAGTAAAAAAGAAAACATTAAATTGGATAACTCAGGAGAAACAGAGGACTGTAATTCTACAAGTGTTAAGATCACACATGAGATCTGGTTTCCCTAGACAAATGGAGGATTTGAACAATTTCATTATTTATTTTGACTAGTACTAGGCAAGGTCATTAGGACACATTCCCTGAGTTCTTAGGCAAAGGAGTCCTTCTCTCTGCATATTGGTATCAAAGGATAAAACAATTGTGCCATGGGACATGTAAGGTCCTAGTCCGTCCCTGGCTGCACTTTTCTAAGCCTGGTTTGATAGATACAGCATCATGGTGAACCAACGCTATAACATAAGCAGGGTGAGGATAGGGACTGTGGTTTATTTCAAGAAGGAATACAAAGGAACCCAAGGGATACAAGGGAACTTTGGGGAACAACAGATGTTAACTATGTTTTCAGGTGTGTGTGAAGCTGTATGTACATATATAGACCATGCAGTTAAAAATTTACCAAATCAGACATGTACTGCATTATCTCTCAATAGAGCTGTTCAAGATTTCTTTTTGAGATAATGAAAATGTTCCAAATTGTTCTGTAATGATAGTGGCACATATCTGTGAATATACTAAACCCCATTGGATCATACGTTTAAATAGGTGAATTACATTATATATGAACTATATTTCAATAAAGCTGTTTAAAACATGCTAGATAATTCCCAAAGTAGGACTTTATAATGGTGAAATGTGCAACCACAATGAAGAGTTAAGAACTGTGAATAGATATGTGTCAAATTATACAGCATCCGTTTTTTAGAAGCTGAAATTATAAGAAATAAAAAAAAAGAAGTTGGTGTAAAGCATAGAGGATACAACTTGACATGACTACTGCCATCCTGGTCATAATTGCCATCTTGCCAGCCAATGACCCTAGCCTGCCTATCAAGCCCTATATGACAAACAAAGTCATTAAGATAGTCAGGTCATTGAGTGTGTTAGTCTAGCCACTGATGTCTAAACTGCTTCTTAACTGATGATGGGCATATTAATAGTTCTTAGAAAGGTTTGGTATATTCTGCTTGGCAATAGCTCACCTTTATCTAGCTTAGCATACAAATCTCATCTTTTGCCTTGTGATGGAGAGACCCTTCTGTCTTTCTGTCACCTAGGACACACTTCTGTCCATAGTTTCTAATAAATTTCATTTTGTGTAATCCTGGATCTGTCTTCATCTTTCTTTAATTTTCTAAACACTTCCAATTTGGGTGGCTAGTTCTTTTACACGAGGACTAGGTTTTTCCAAATCATAAAGAAATGGTAACATGACATATTCATATACTTCTACTATTCATAGTAGATGAAATAGAAAAAAATCTTACAAAAGACAAATGATATCTTATACATATACACACACACAACAACAACAACAACTACTACTACTACTACTACTGAAAACTGAGCATTAGTTTTTCTAGACAAGTACATAAGAAACCTTCACAAAAGTTATCAAATATTAGACATCAAAGAAAATATGAGTGCCAGTGGTGCACACCTGTAATACTAGCAGCTTGGGAAGCTGAGGCAGGAGGATCGTGAGTTCAAAGCCAACCTCAGCAATTTAGCAAGGCCCTAAGAAACTTAGAGAAACACTATAGCAAAATAAAATACAAAAATGGCTGTGGATGTGGCTCAGTGGTTGAACATCCCTGGGTTCAATCATTGGTACTTAAAAAGAAAATGTGAATAAATTTTAAACTGTAAAAGTAGTATATAAAATATTCTTCAATCCTTTTGCAAAGAAATCAGTACTAAATGAATCCAGAAAACATAGGAACTCTCATTTGAAAAAAAAAAAAACCTTAATCATCTTGTAAACTGCTTTTTGATCGAATCTCATACTTTAGAATTATAATAATAATCAATAACAATGCAAACCAAATATCAGATCATATGGAAAATGATATTCAGAGGCCAATTTATAGTGATATATACTAAATCTATGAATAAGGAAAAATGAGTATAATAAATAAATAACTTAAAAAAGAACAAAAATAAAACTAAAGATAATTAAAATAAATATTTTAAGTTAATAAAGGAAATTATATTAATATAGTTCACTAAATTTAAATTTGAAACAAAAAATACAATTATACTAATAAATCTATTTTCCAATGAGAGAGAGAGAGAGAGAGAGAAAGGGGAGAGAGAGAGAGAGAGAGAGAGGGAGAGAGAGAGAGAGAGAAAATTGTTACCTGACTTTCAAGAAAAAAAAGGTAAAAGATAAACACAGCAAAATTTTAAAATTACAATGGGAAAATAATCACAGGTATGTAGGTAACTTTAAAGAAATATATCTTATGGTTGCATATCATGGTTAGATGAAGAAATAAGGAGAATGAGAACTATGAGTGTTTTGTTTAATTACCTATAGTAATCCTTTTTGTAAAATTTCACCTTCTATTTGCCCTAACATTTTGCAAGAGGCATGTCAAATTCACATTAGCAAGAGCCACATCCAACCTATCAGGATTGCTTATGTCTGGCAATTCCGAACATGATCTGGATACCAAGTCTAATGGAACTTTGCACATCCTTGGCTGGACAGAGGGCAGAAATGTCTGCATTTGTTCAACTGCTGAACAATACTGCTTGTGGCCTGGGCCAGTTGGAAGTTGAATATGTTAAATATGAACACAGGAGTGAAAATGGAATCTTAAGTTAAAAAAAGAATTGACTATAGGTCTATCTGTCTCCAGATACATTTCCTATCTTCCTCAATTCCCTCTCTTGTTCTACTAGGAATTAGGGGTGATTTAAGGTGACCTCTACAGACTGTACACTCTGGGATGGGCCAGCCAGTCCCTAGTGGGGTTTCACTGGAGGTATTTGGAGAGCTGGAGGATGGTACTTTCTCTCCTCCTTTTTTCCCCCGAGTGGGGGAATGTCTTAGTAACTCTGTGTCCTGAGTAGTCCAGCTCCTCTCTGCCATAGTGATTCCAAACTGTACTGAAACCCCTGTCCCCTGAGTTTCAGTAATGTGCCTCCTTCCTATCTCTTGCCAGTCTAGGGGTGATAACAGCTTTCTGCTGAGGCTAAATTCAAGGTGATTTCGTATTCCACTGTGCTTCCATCACCTCTGTACAAGACCCACTCACCCCACCTCTAAACACCACCACTGAAACCCTCAAGTGGGCTTTACCCACCCTTTTAATTAGCAATACCACATTAACAATTATGTTATACCATTATATATGCAAACATGTGAATATATATATATATATATATATATATATATATATATATATATATATGATTATTCTTTGTGATATGGTCTATAATATCAAAAAATGGACATAGAGCACTGATAAATATGGTACACTCATGCCACAGAATATCAATAGGAATTAAAAAGAATAAAACAGACTATTGTGATTTAAAGTAGAAAAATTGGTAAGATGTATTGTTAAATAACAAAGCAAATCATATTGTTACATGTACATTACATGTCTGTTCATGTAAAATAAAGGGATACATATGCACATATATTCTTATGTATGAGGCAATAACTTAATCCATTTGGAATGGAAGGAAAACTACGTTGCTGAGAGATATGACACACTTATCTCCTATTTGGTACCTATTCCATCTATTACAGAAGGACTGGGCTCCTGTGACACACTTCCTGTCTTTCCAGCTTTGTTGAGATATGATTGACAAATAAAAAAACCATATGTATTAATGTGTATGCTGTGGTGATTTTATACAAGTGTACCTTGTGCAATGATTCCCATAAGCAAACTAGTTATCATATCCTCACCTCATGTATTTGTGTGTGAGTGTGTGTGTGTGTGTGTGTGTGTGTGTGTGTGTGGTGAGCACTTAAGATCTACTCTCAGCAAATTTCAAGTTTTCCAAACATTCTCAACTGCATTTACTATTTACCATACATTATTATCAACAATAGTTACCTTGCTGTGCTTTGGAGTTCTAAAACTTATTCATCTGAAAAACTAAAAGTTTGTACCCTTTACCAATATCTCCCATTTCCTCCACACACACCCCCAGCCCCTGACCACTACCCTAGCTACTTGCTATTACTCTAAATTCAATTTTTGAGATTCTATATATAAGTGATACCATGCAATATTTTTCTTTATGTCTGGCTTGTTTCCCTGGGACACACTTGGTAGATCTTCTCTTTCTCTTCTGTGCCTATGGACACATATTTTTCATTTTTTACTTCTACATATCATAAGAGCATTTTTTGCTTGGCAGAAATATCACATGCTCAACCTTAGCTGTAAGAAAATCTGATCAACAGTCTTTAGCCTTTATAGAACTTCTATCTGAAGTTTGTTTTGTGGACCAATGATAGATCATGAACTGTTTATCAGTTGTTCTTGACAAGGTAATTACAGAAATATAGATTATCTCTTTAGAAATCTCTTATCTATATGACAGAGTAATCTTATATCTATTGAATATAACAATTTAAAAATCAGGCTGATATTTTTTTGTTTTTTCTTTATAATTTTAGTCATTTATTTTACTGTATTTCATCTATGTAAGGATGTGGAAAACATGATATGAGTAAAATATTTAAATCAAAGATTTATTCCAAAATTGCATCAAAATTTAAAATCTCAGAAAAAAAAGCAATGGCAATAAAACATATAAAGATGAATATTTAAACCAGATAAATAAATAATTGTAAGTATCATTGAAAGATAGAATGAAGATTTAAAAATCCCTCTTTTTGTCTGTAAATGAGTGTTATGGCCAGCCAAGGTGAATCCCCAAACTCCCACCTCCTGTTCTTTATGCCATTATGTAATTTCCTCCCATACCACGTAGGGCTGACTTGTATAAATGACTGAATATTGAGAAGTTCATTGCATGTAATTTCTGAAGTTAGGTCATCAACATACTAAAGCTTCCATCTTGCTCTCTTGGAACCCTAGCTCTGGGGAAAGCCAGAGGTCATGTTCCAAGGATGCTTGTGAACCTCCAAGAGGTCCATGTGGTGAGGAGCTTAGGCCACCTGCCAACAGCTGGAGCCAAGGGGACCAGTCAAGTGAACAACCTATCTAGGAAGCAAGTCCTCCAGTCCCAATCCTCAGCTGTCTGAAGCCCTGACCTAGATCTTAATTGCAATCTCCAGAAAGACCTCAAGGTAGAACTAACCAGCTAAGCTCTCCCAAATTCCTGACCCACAGAAACTGAAATAGATAATTTTTTTCTTAAGAACTGGGATAATTTGTTGAACAGCAATATATATGTTAAGTGAGGTAATTTATTACACATCAATGGGAAATCTGTTTTATTTTAGTATATATTATATAAAAATAATATGTATTTTATTGAATATTATTAAATGAATAGACTTCCAAAATCTGTGTTGATTTTTGTCTTAGCTGAAGAATACATACATTATAGCCTAATTTTTAATTATTATATTCTACAGAATTATTATGCTATATTTGACTATTACATATTTTAATTTTTGCATATAGACATAAATATACAAGAGCGTATATGTGTGTGTGTGTGTGTGTGTGTATATATATATATATATATATATATATATATATATATATATAATTTAGCAAAACTATAGTCATAGCTCTTAGTCTTCTTGGCTCCTTTAGTATAAAGGAAATGTAATCCTAACCAAAGAAGTCAGGTTAAGGAGAATTTCCCTTAGTAAACATTCTGAATATGGTAATTTTCCAACACAGGACATAAAAAAAAACATTATGATGTTCTGATATACTTTTTAATTCTGAGTATTTGAACATGTCTAGGTGTAAAAAAATTCTTTTCTGCTTCATTTTTCACATCCTCTGTCAGTTTTGAAAGACATACAAGAAAAGAGCTCATCTATTATAACTATAGGGTTAAAAGAACCACTTTCTATGCTAGAGATCAAAAGAAACAATCCACATTTATGTTGACCTATGCAGATTAATGTAAGAATAAGAATCTTCCAGTAACAGCAGCCAATGCACAATCTGTGTCATGTATGGCTCTCGAGGATGTGCATTTGTGTTTTGTATGGCAGGGCTGGAGAGAATGAGATTACTACTTAGAATGCCATGCAGCCAGGGCACTGTAATATTCATGAATGATTATGTACTCAGAACAGAACTATGAGATGTCTAACTTATCATGGCCAAGATTTGTGCAAATTAAGTGGTTTTCATTCGAAAGTACTTTGGCATCTTGACTTTTTACTGACTTTCACCATATAGTAGTGCTTCTACTACCCTTAATCATCTTTCATATACATATAAAAGCAAATATTAATAGTCCAGCAAGAAGTTCCAGAGAGTAAAATTTTACATACCCTTGCATTGTGCCAAATACCTTTTCTATCTAATGACTACTTCTTAAGAGCAAGAATAAAATCAGAAGGCATATGGCAATTAGACATCACTAGCAAATTAATTTTTGTTCTTATTAAAAGTGGCATATCATTTTCATTTCTACTTTTGAAAGTCTTGCCTGTATTCTACTTATTTTAGCTTCACTAATGTAAGCTTTTGCTTGTTATAAACAGTACCATAAAGAAAAGGGTAGCAAAGAAACTACCAAAATTATTTCTTTAAATCATAATAAACAAAAAACAGATACATTTTGCAGTCTGATGCTTAAATGACAGCGCCTGATGGTTTCATTTTGACCATTTGGAGAGCATATGAGCCTTATTATATTATATGGCATGCCTGGATAACAATGATAAACCAAATGTCTCTTTTTATTCATGAAGGGGGGTAAATGAAGCAGTGTTTATAGAAATTCCAGTTTAAAAAATTCTATACAAAACCTACTCTGTTCTCTTAACTTCTGGCATGCATTCAGTTTTTTTATTTTTTTATTTTTTTTATTGGTTGTTAAAAACATTATAAAGCTCTTGACATATCATATTTCATACATTAGATTCAAGTTGGTTATGAACTCCCAATTTTACCCCAAATACAGATTGCAGAATCACATCGGTTACACATCCACATTTTTACATAATGCCCTATTAGTAACTGTTGTATTCTGCTACCTTTCCTATCCTCTATCATCCCCCCTCCCTCCCCTCCCATCTTCTCTCTCTACCCCATCCACTGTAATTCATATCTCTCCTTGTTTTTACTTGTAAAAGGGAAACGGTTTGGGGTTGGTGAGAGCAAAAACTTAGAACCGAAAAAAAAAATGGTGGAAGATACGATAAGATAGGTATTATGGGGGTGGTTCTGGGTTTCAAGTGATTTGATATGAAACAGGGAGAGTGCTACTGGGCAGATGGTGTCTATTCTCATCATTGGTAACTGTAATGAAGCACTTTTCTGGTATTATCAAGTCTTCCTCTTGAACTCGGGACTTCACTTCTTTTCTAGTTCTACGATGTGTTCTTCTACCCACATCATGGTTATTTTTTGCTTTCAGATAATGAATTAAATTGATTTAACAGAAGAGGGAGGAAAAAAGACTTTGTTTAAAAAAAAGTAACAGACTTCATGAATCTGTAAATATCCTGATGTAAATTGTTCTTTTTTATGTTTACTTTTTATTAGTTCATTTTAGTTAGGATTCATTTTGACATAATTATGTAAGCATGGAATATAATTTGCTTTAATTCAGTTCCCTTTCCTTCTCCTCTTCCCTCAACCTGCTTCTCTCCCTCTACTCTAACCGTCTCTTCTCTATTTATTTAAATATTTATAGTTTTTATTTTTTTTAACTTAGTGCCTTGTGTATATACAAAAAGATGAGATTCACTGTGGGATATTCAGATATGTACCTAGGAAAGTTAGGTCAGATTCATTCCACTGTTCCCTGCCCCTCCTCACTCCCCCTCAATCCCCTTCCTCTGTTCCACTAATCTCTCTTCTATTGAAAAATGTTCTTGAATACATCAATGATGATGAAAGAAAGGAAATGGTATTGGGAGAACATCTTCCTAGTCTCAGATACTTCCTCTGTGCATTCAGTTCTTATTAAATAGAGGATTCTTTGAGGAATCACCAGTTTAGAGGTCAGAGAAGTGAAATTTAAAAATCAATGAATAAATAGTGGATGAACAGCCCCATGTATGATGCAAAAGCTCATTTCCTTTAAAGTGTTTCCTTGTACTCATGAATATTTTCATCATTTCTTGTACTTCTGAAAAATTCTTATACTTTTCTTTCTTTCTTTTTTTTAATACTGGGGATTAAACCCACCACCTCATACAGGTTAGGCTAATTTCTCACTCCTCATACTTCTAAATCCTACTGATTTAGACATTCTTAACTCTCCAAAGATATTGCCATTCTGGCACCTAGAAAAGGTACTTTCATAAACTGTTCACAAATCACATATTAGTCTCTTACTGAGAATGTGAGCTTTTGAAAATGATGGATAGTTTTTTATTCATCTTTTTATTCCTAGAACCTAAGAACCTAATTTGGTCCATAGCAAGAACTCAACAGATGTTTGTTGAATTTATTTTATATCAATTTATATTTAAAATGTTGATTTTATTATATCATATTGAATATATGTTGAATTTATATACATTGTTGAAAATGTATATTAGACCTTCTTTGAATTAGTAGGCTATGATTTGAAAATAAAATAGTAATTGAGCGTTAAGATAACAGCACATTTCATTAATTATTTGATAAAGATGCTTCCTGTCTACCTGATATCCCTTGCTCAGGAGCAATAGCTGTTTTACCCAAGAACTTTCAGAATGTAGTAATGACAGGACTTTGACAAGGGCAAGGTTATATTCCCTGCCTAAAATGGGAGATTGGGATGGCAGATGGAAGGCTTTTCAGTGGAGACTGCCTAACACAACTGATAGAAACCACCTAATACTTTGTCTAACACCTTAGGTTAAAACAAAAAACCTAATTATTAGAAATATTTTGTTTAGCTTTTAATATCAATAAGAATTCTGAATAATTGACTTTGGAAAATAAATAGTAATCAAGGGAAGCTAGGAGTCTGGGAACATGGTCAGGGCAACATCACCGGCTCCTCTCAGGGTACCACCCACGACTGGGCATTTCTCATTGAAATTTTGGGCCCAATCCTACAGCTGCAATGGCCAATGGTCTGGGTCTTTCAAAATTCTGGGTTAAACCATAGTCCCAAACTAGTCACGTGATCATACCTACATGCCAGGAGAGAAAGGAAAGAGAATGTTTGCCTCCTTTATCTTCCATGGCTGAAATTAGGCTCTGAAATGTACTTAATTTGGAATGATTCTTAAATGGAAAGGGTATTTGCTTGCTAACAGCCACATGAAAATAATAGCTATAGTGAGGATGGAACCCATATGATCAGCATCAGTGCCCTTATAAAAGAGAATCTGAAGGGTTTCCTTTTCCCTCCACCATGTCAGGTTTCAGAGAGAATATGGCCATCTATGAACCAGGATACAGGCCCTCAGTAGACATAAAACCTTCCATCACCTTTATTTTGAACTTCCCAGCCATTAGACCTATGAGAAATTAGTTTCTGTTGTTTATAAACCAATCTATAATACTGTAGTTTGATATAGCAGCCAGAATAGATTATAGCAATTCCTCATTCAATTCAAGAACTAAAAGTTAGCATTCAGATCTAACTATGTGCCTCTTCCCTCTCCCATTCTCCTCCTTCCTAAAAGTATCCCCATCCTGAATACTATTTTATAATTATATAAATTTTAAACATGTCATATTGATTTATCAAAAATGAGTATTATTTAGTTTAATCTAAATTTCTTCACAAAGGCACAATGTTCTCTGTGTTCTTCTGAGACCAGCTTTTCTCATGTAATATTGAGTCCCTAAGATTCTTCCATGGGATGAATAATCTCTCTGTTTTCCCCATACTTTTGCATTATTAACAACATTTGCTGTGAACTTGTGTGTATATATTTTCCTCGTACTCATTGAGAAGAACCTCTTCTCTGTATGTATGGGTAAAATTGCTGGGTCATATAGCATACTTACTTTCCACTTTTTATGCTAACACCAATTTTTAAAAATGCTTGTACAACTTTATAGTCTTACAAGCAACTGAAGAGAATTCTACTTGTTTGCCATGCTCTCCAACACTTTCTATTGTCATTGATAGAACACCTTCAGGTTCTGAAGCATAGTTAAAGCTTTGAGGTAAATTTCAGACTCAGAGTCTATCCCATCCAAGGATCTATGTATGTTTTGATTTTATACTTTGGCTTCATGGCAGTGCCAAACTTCCCAGCTGCCTGTTGATTTTAGGAAGCAGCTAGTCCATGCTTTGTTGTTATGGTAGAATGCCAGAGACTTGTTAATTTATAAAGAACAGAGGCTTATTATGGTTCATGAATCTGGGGGCTAGGGAGTCCAAGATTGGGTAACCAAACCTAGGGCTTCTTCATCTCATAGCAGAAAGTGAAAAGGTGAGCAGGTGCACTGAAAGAGAGATGCAGTGGAAAACTTGTTTTATAACAACCCAACCAATTGGGTCAGAGCTAGAACTTACTCCCACAAGAGAAGCATTAGTCTTTCTTTAAAACCTACTGACCTCTTCAAGGCCTGTCATCTCTCAATACTGTTATACTGGGGACTAAGCCTCAATGAGAGTTTTGTGGGACAAACCATATGCAAACTACAGCAGTACAACAGGTCAATACATCTTATTACAGGTGATGTTAACTTGGGTCACTTGGTGAGAAAGTGTTGGCTCAAATCATTGTCTGTTATAAAGCTAATCTTTTTCCCTCTTTTAATAATAACTATCCTGGAGGAGATACGTTGAGAGTATGCAAATATTCTGTTTCTTCTCAAACATTCACCCATTCATTTCAGCATCCACTCTCGATCTGTGTCTTCAGTGATTACTTTGGTTATGCCTAAGTGTAGGTTTGCAGTTTCCTCATTTATTTTAGACCTATCAATCACAATAATATAAAATATATTATATTATTTTAATATATCTCTATAAATTAAGTACATTTAATATGGACATATGTTTGTATATTTTAAAAAATTAATAATAGTATTATTATATACTATAAGGAAAATCTGTTTTTGCTTCCCCATTTACTTATATGTTAATTGCTTATTTATATTAATATGAAATCATAGATATTTATTGTATTTTATGGGTTGCAAGCCAATCTTATCACATCAATTTGTTCTAGCTTTGACCATGAGGTATTCATCCCGTGGTTCCTGTGCTCTGATAACATAACTCATTTTATTTCAAGCACTCTCTTATTTGCATTGCAGTAAAATATACTCCAGTTTTATTTTATACTTTCTCCTCACCCTGGAATCAATGGTATTTATAAGATACCTTGGTTCCTTTCATGGACAACAGTGTTTAGAAACCAAGATCTGGGCACTACATGTGTTCATTGCAACTACAGGGTCACTGTTTATAGGCCCTTCAATGGACAGAACCGTGAATAGGGGTTGATAGCCATTTATGTATTCCCTTAGTTTTAAATTAACTATTTGCTTCATGTCTAAATCTAACCCACTTTTTAAGTTTCAGTTTTTCTTTTCTTTCAATAAATCAACCCCAATACTTCAAGCTAAAAGAAATATTTCACTTTTCTGAAGTTACATATATCTTTGCTTATAACATTTATTACTTTTTCCTTAGATCACATTAATCTAGTTTTCTACATTCTAGTTGGTGCTGAGCTATAAGAGCTCTGAGAGAAGAACCAACTTTTAGTTATTTTGCATAAAACTTTTTATAATCTTTTGCATGTAGTATCAACAATAGAGCCATCTTTTATCAAAAGTTACATGTTTCAAAATGGGTAATTATTTTGTGTAAATAAATAAATTTTGAAAAATATTTTATATCTTCTAATTAGAATCAGATCATTTAAGAAGAAACAAAATTAGCAAAGCATGTAGAACAGTATGTATAATGCTATAGGTATAAAATATATGAATATTTCCCTCTTCCTTTACAAAATTCTCTTCTCACAGAAAGGATTTAATGATCTTCTGGTAATCTAAATTGATTAGTCCCTTCTAAGGAAGCAGCTAGCTTTTTTTTTTTTTTTTAAAGGAAAAAACAATTTTTTTTGCTTTGCTAGCAAAGGAAAAACACAGAGGACTCATGTCCCAGAGGCTGTGATTCTGCCCATGAACAGGAACAGAGGGCTTTTAAAGAGGTGATTCAAAGGCTACATTCCTGTGTTCTCTGTTGGAGCTGTAATCCACTTGTTAATTTGGGAGATATCATTTCTGAGACCTTCTGGTACCATGCCCCAAAGTCTGGATTGCTTTGTTCCTATGGTGGGTGTGTACTACCCATGGGGAAGAAAGATAATCCTGTTTCCCCTGAGATTAGGGAGGGAGAAGGATTAGGAAGGAGCAGATACAGAGGAAGAGAAGGAAACAGTTCCATTTTAAAAATAAGTTGCAGTGTCAGAGCAGCAAGGGCTCTATTCAAAGTATAAAGTGGACCCGTTACACTCCCCCACTGTCAATTTCTACATTCCATTTCTATGGAAAAATGGGCAACCATATCTCCCAGCTACTTCCTGCTGAAAGGGGGAAAAGTTGGAGGTAGTAACCCAAAGTCCGTGTTCTCTAACAGGTGGGGCATGGACAGGTAAGGATATTCAGCATTAGAGCAATTCAGAGGTCTACAATGGCAGATAGCAGGTGACTATACAAGGCAAACATGGGACAGAGATCATCCTAAGCCAACAATAAACAAGATAGCAAAGCATTATTTTTTTGAAAACAATTAGCCCAAAAGCAATTAGTATCTCAGTCAGTCTCTGAAAACCATTAAGACAGTAACTCATATCAGTGGAAAACAGATTAAGTTTATCAATGTAGGAGTTAGGAAGATTTATAGGTCTTTGAGGCTCAAATTAATCCAGGATTTCTTTATGATCATCATTATTATCACACAAGAATCCTTCCTCTATAGCCTCCAGCTTTACTTACTTTTGGTAGGGCTGACACAAGTATAGATCTTAAGTTAACAACAACAACAAAAAAAATTTATTCCTTTTAAATGTCCATGTTGGACTGTGCTCAGGGTATACTCTCCTGCCAGGTATTTAAGACCAAATTGGTCAAAACTGACCTTGTTCCTATCTACACTGAAGAGTCAACTGAGATTCCTCAAAGATCACTCTTTGGGACATGTGAGAAGCCTCTTGGCTCCTTTAGCTTTCCTCTACCAGTGGTGCCATCTGTCAGGATGGTCCTGCTGACCATATGTGGCTTCTTTTGGAAGCATCAGGAGCATCTCCCTCTCCAATGATACTCCTCTTTTCAGAAGGTGCAGTGGTTGGTTTTCTGTTCTCTAGGATCCTCTCAATTTCCTTGATCAGCAGATCAGGTGACTCACCAGAGTTGCAGGGCCCATTGAGGGGGTCCCATCATTCTCTGGGTCCTGGTTGACCTTCGCGGGTAAGGGCCAAAATGTTGACTAGGAAGCTGCTAGCTTTTTATCTATCAATTGCTTATTTATATTAGTATGGAATTATGGATTTTTTATGGGTTATAATCCTATAGAATACTATATTTTATTTATCTTGTCTGTTATATCTATGATATTTTATTTATTGTATCTTAGAAAGTAAAAGCAAAAGCCATTAGGGTTATATTTAAAAAATAAACTTAGGACAGAATCATTCCAATATTATAACATTCACTTTAAAAATAAGTTCATAATATATATTTTGCTTTTTTAATTATGAGAAATAATCAGCAATGATTATTTCTGTCTCTTGAGACTCACTTTCCTCTACAACATGTTTGATAAGCCATTTGATATCTTTTTTCTTTATGTACGTGTTACTCAGGAACTTAGCTACATATTATCATGTCATAAACATAGTTTTGAGAGAGGAGTGTGTAAGTGATTGTGTGAGAATGTTTGTGTGTATTTGTGCATGTGAGTGCATGTGCATGCAGGAAGAAAATATTTTGGGGTGGATGGTGTGGGGACTGATCCCAGGACCTTGTGCATGTTAAGCACCTGTTCTTCCACTAAGCCACACTCACAACACTGAAAAAAAAATCTTTTATCATAGTTCTAGTTTTCCCTTTCATTATCACTGGATTTTCAAACTGTATCACATAGATCATTTTTCATCCTTAGGCCAACTAGAGATTCATTCAGCATCTATTCAAACATTTTTATTATTTTGTGATTCTAGTCTTGTTTCCTGGCACTAGATCATATGTTATTGCTGATGACAAGTTTAATAAATATCATGGCTCTAAGAAGTGTCAGAAAATGATCAGTTTGTCTTTTCTGCCTCTTCTTCTCAGAAGCAGGGTCATTTGACTCTACCGTAAATCCTTAAGAACTAATTTCACAACACTGTGTATTTACAACAACTGTGGTGCTCAGAATCAAATCCTTCCTACTCCAGCTCTGAATGGTCTAAACGTCTGTCACTGGTTCTCAGTCTTCACCTCAGTTTCTGCTTCTAGATTTCATGTTGTTCTCTATCACAGCAAACTGCTACCTAAGTCTAGGACCTGGGTATCTGCCTTCCTGGTATAAGTCAATACCCCAGAGACAAGGAATTTGCTCCCTGGAAATCTTCTCATCAAATCCTGAGACACCTGTCTAAATTTTCCAGAATTTCCAGAATCACATATAATATTAAATGTATTCAGACTATTCATTTGATTCAATTTAACTCAACAAAGATTCATTAAGCAACTTCAGTGTAAAGCCCTGCACTTAGGGTATAGGTTTATGAAGGATGAATGAGAAAAAAGAAGACTCTCAAGTAGTTCGTAGTCTTGTTGAGAAGAATGAGGGAAAATGCACTACAACAGCATATATTAAGGACTAGGCATACATATATCTCATGAGAGAAAGAAGGGGGGGGCATTCAAAGGAAGGAGGTGTTATCTATCTGGGAGATAAACATGGTAGCCAAAGTTTTCATGTGAAGTAGCTACATGAGCATTATTCTTTAATTTCATGCTTTGGCAATTAGCAGATATGGTAGATTACATTATTAGTTCCAATTTTTCCCTTTGGAATATCTTCTTAGGAGAATTTGCCTCCTCCATTCCTTGACGCTGGACTCAACCACTAACTTAGTAGCTCACTTTTGCCAATCAGAAATTAGTGAACATAAGTCAAGCACAGTGTGGAATGCGATTTCACATGGAGGTCCTGCTATTGTGCTTTTCACCATCACCATAGGGCTTGTTCAGTTTAATCTGTTGGTCCCAGGAGGGGATTGAGAGACATATGAAGTAAAGATGCCCCAGCTAAGCAACCTTGGTTAGGCCATCTGGGCCTAAATGGATGAATCTGGAGACTCTCATGCTAAGTGAAATAAGCCACAACCCCCAAAATGTAAAGGGCAAATGTTCTCTCTGATACATGGAAGCTAAACCACAATAAAGGAGGTAGAAGAAGAAGAGAGGTTCAGTAGATTAGTCACAGGGGAATGAAGTGAAGGGGGGCAGGTTTAGTAATAGGAAAGACAGTAGAATAAGGCTAACCTTATTTTTCTGTGCATACATATGGAAATACCTAAATGAATCCCACCATCATGTCTACCCACAAGAATGGGGCCCCAATTAGAATAAGATTTATTTCATGCTTGTATAATTTTATCAAAATGGATTCTACTGTCATGTGTAACTTAGAAGAATAAATAAAAAATAAGTAATTAATTCAGTCAATTCTCCAGATAAACATAATAATGACCCAAAGACAAGACCCCATGATAAACATACTAATGGTGTTTATTGGTGGAATGACACAGAAAAGTCCTTATCTATATATTTTTTCTTGGTATTTGTCTGGTCTCTTTTAATGACTTATTCATGAAACTGGAATTTGCAAATTTATTGGTCAAAACTGGCTAAAAAATGAAGGGTGATACCATCAACTAAAATTAACAGAGTATAAAATATACTTTTCTATCATGGGGAAAGGTTAGGTCTTTTTGTGTGAGCTCCATATGAAATCCCCAGGAAAAAAAAATGTCTGTTAAATATAAAACCAAAATTTAATTTAAATAAGGGAGAAAAATAGTCTTTTAGGGATCTATGCCTAACTTTCTTCATTTCCACTAAGAAATGTTTAAATTGTATCTTCTGATTTTCAGTTTCTTTCCAAATATTAGTATTATTTGGTAATGAGTAAGAACTGTAACTGTATGAGTCTCCTCTGACAGTTCAACCCTTTGTGTTCTCAAAGCACAGACGTAGGTGCTGGGGCAAAGACAGAATGGTTAGGCATGGATGTCAGTTGAGACATTCTAGAAAAGATGCTCACTGGACAACCATGTGGATATGTACCAGGGAATGTTTATTTGTATGTCTGAATCTCCAGGGATGTGTTAGGGCTGGAAACCTTTGGATGTAGTTTATAAGTGAATATTTAAGCCAGAAAAGCAGGCAGCACTGAAATGGAAATGACTAGAATGAGTGCAGGAGAGATCCCATAAAATCCCAGTATTTAATCATCAGGAGAGAGAAGAAAATTCAGCTAGATGACAAAAATAGTGGTCAAAGCATTTGAGGAGAAACAGTAGAACATGATATCTTGGGAGACTTTCAGCAGTTTCAGACATTTAGAAATAACTACAATGTCACATGTCATTTCTGTGTTTGATATCAAGTCAAGATAGGTATAATAATTAAAATATGGAGCACTAACTTCAAAAATTACTTTTAATCCTCACCTTACCAACTCAAAGCTCCTTACTATTTATGCTATTTTGTAGAAGAGGAAACTGAAAGTAAGAAGAGTTAGCTTACAAGCCCAAGGTTGCACTCTTTACTGTGTTTGAGTAAAGATTTCGAGTAAAGATGCACTCTTTACTGTGTTTGAGTGAGGATTCTAAGCTAGATTTCTAATTTGAAGCTGTGCTCACATCTTGTCAGAAATAGCTCAGAGGCAAGAACTATGGGGTCTGGAGATTGGAAGGTATTTGTGCACACACAAGAGCAGTTGCAATGATATGGTGGAAGGGGACCAGTGGGTGGATGGATGGTGAGGAAGGGGCAGCTATTCGGACTCAATATTCTGGAGACACTTACCAGCAGCAGGGAAGAGAAGGGTCATGTCTTGGGGAAGCAAATGCAATGTTAAGGGAAGGGCTTTCTTAGGAAAGGAAAGAATATTGTAGTCTAAAAAAAAAGGAACAACCCAGCACAAAGAGGTTGGTAGAAGTTATAGGGAGAAAAGAAATCAGTACAGAAAGTGCCATGCAGTTAAAAGGGATGGGAGCAGTGCTTTCTGTCTCAGGAGAGGAAGGAGGAAGGCTTCATAGGGGCAATGGATCCTTCCTTGGTGACCTCCATTTTCTTATTAGTTCATTTTAGTTATATATAATAGTGGGGTTCATTTTGACATAATTATATAAGCATGGAATAAAATTTGCTCCAATTCCCCTTTCCTTCCCCTCCTCCCATCTCCTGTTCTTTTTCTTGGCTCTAAAGGTATCACCATATCTTTCTTCTATTTCTTTTTCTTTTTTTCTATAGTATTTTTTTAATTAGGGCATTATGGATACACATAAAGGTAAAATTCACTGTGGTGTATTCATAGGTGTACATAGAAAAGTGTGATCAGATCATTAGTAGCCTCAATTCTTTTAACTGAGCAGCAAACTCAAAGAGTATCAGTGGTTTAAAGAAGCTGGAAGAGGAAGCTCTCCTGAAGTAAATAAAAGAAGTGTTGGCCTACAAGGAAATACAAGCTCTGACTGTTTAAGAGCATGATGGACATACTTGTACAGCCTTTTCTGTTTGTTTTGTTTTGGTTTTTAGTTTCTTGCAGTCAAACTAAATGGAAACACACATAGAAATAAATCATTCTCTCTCCTTAACCTTGACCTGGCCTCAACCACTAAGAGGAATTGCAGTCATTTGGAAGCAGGGGGAGAAAATTCTGCCTTCCTCACTGTTTTTCACTTGCTCTGGTATATGAATCTGTTCAGTGAAAAGTGCACTATCACCTGTAGCCCAGGCTCTCCAGATGAACTCTCCCGGGACAAGTATCTTTGAGAATCCTGTATGTTCTCTGCCTGATCCCCTTGTTCTATCCAGGAGAGAAAGATGAGTTCCTATTAGGCTGGAAACCAACCATCTGCCCCTCTGTCCACCAAGTCATTCCAGATGGATAAACAACCATTCTCATCTCGTCTAGTATCTACTGATTTTATTAATTTAAATTGGGGCAAAGTCACACACAATGAAATGCATAGATTTTTACAATGTATTTTGAAAAAGGTATGCTCCCAAGTATCCCACAATTCTATCCAGATATAGAATATTTTTAACCATTTAGAAAGTTCTCTCTTGCCTAATATACCCCCCATAAATAATCAATATTTTGATTTATTTCATCATTAATTATCTCAGCCTTGACTAGAAATTCATATAACTGTCTCTGCATCAATACCATTTTAATCAGATTTTTATTGCAAATACCGTATGAACCCAACTTAGAGTAGGAATGTTTATTTTAAGCTCAAGGTTTCAGAGGTTCAGCCCATGGCCAGTTGACTCCATTGACTTTGGGTCCAAGTTAAAACAGAACATCACAGCAGAAGGGTGGCAGAGCAGGAAAACTGCTTGCTTCATGGTGGCCAGGGAGCAGAATGAAAGCAAGGGGGAGCCAGGGGACAGTATACAATCCCCAAGGACATGACTCCAGCAAGCCACCTCCTCCAGCCACACCAGCCCAGGGTTCCACCCAACACAGTAGTCCTTTAAAATTAGAATGGACTGATGAGGTAACAACTTTTATAACCTAATTATTTTACTTACCTCTGAAATTTCCTGCATTGACACAGGAGCTTTGGGGGATACTTCATATCCAAACCATAGCAATTATATACTCTTTTATGTAAGTCTGCTTTCCCTCTACACAACAATTATGAGATTCATTCACATTGTCATGAACAGCAATACCTTGTTCATTTTTATTGACAAGTAGTGTACTACCATATGACTATAATACCTTTACCCATTCTCTTATAGGCATTTCGCTTGATTCATATTGGGGTCTACTATGAATAAAACCTCTGTGAACAATTATGTACAAGTCTCGTTGTGGACATACATTAATTCTCTTGGAATTTCTAGGTAGGATAGTTGTGTGTATAACTCCTTAACAAATTACCAAATCTTTTCCCAATATGCACCATTTTACCCTCCAACTAACAACGATAGGCCCAAACATTCAAACCATAGCAACAGCCAAACTCCTTTGTTTACATTTTGATTATGTCTCCTTTCTTGCTACAATGACAGTGAGTAGTTGTAACTTATTGTCTGACCTGAGAAGCCTAAAATATTCACTACCTGGCCTTCTACAAAAGAGCTTTTTCTTACTCTACTTTTTAAACCATTGAGCTTTGGGATGGTTTGTTATTCATCAATACCTAACTGATACATATGATAAATGTCAGTCAGATAAATACTGAGAGGATTTTAAATAGTTTGCATTAAAATAGAAATTATTTTTTGTTTCATTTCTTATATAGAATTGATGGCCTCAAATTTAGCCATACACAAGACAGAGAGAACTCCTACTCTTACTGACCTTACAATTTAATAGGGAAACAAATTTAAAAAGATTTAGGGGGCAGGCGTGATGGCACATCTCTGTAATCCCAGCAGCTCAGGAGGTGGAGGCAGGAGGATCATGAGTTCAAAGCCAGCCTCAGTAATTTAGCAAGGCACTAAGCAACTCAGTGAGACCCTGTCTCTAATAAAATACAAAATAGGGATAGGGATGTGGCTCACTGGTCGAGTGCCCCGGAGTTCAATCCTCAGTACCTGCCCCCACACACAAAAAGAGATTTAAAAAATAGTTAAATGGGTACATGGATTTATAGAGAGACCAGGTGACTTAGTCATCCATGGACAATGTCACATAGAAGCTGATATGAAAAACAGATGCCGTAGGCACAGAGGATCATGATCTGCATGAAGGTGGCAAGAGGATTATCTTGTCACAGAAGAGAGTATATGAATCTTTCTCAGGGAGCTTGCTAGTGCAATGAAAGGATTCTGCATCCCATCATGGTGACAGTTACACAATGCAATATGAGTCCTAAAACTCATAGAACTATGTATCAAAATAAGAGTCTGTTTCACCATATATTAATTCAAAAAATCTCCACCATTTTATTGCCAGTATGGGCAATAAAATGACTTAGAATTTAACAAAGAAGTGTAGTACTTCATTATCACAGATGAAAGGTCATAACAAGCTTACTTTCCCCGATTACCTTTTTAACTTCTAGAGGAATATTTAGCAAATTCGGAATTCAGTGTGAAGCTTTCACAGCCCTATAACAATCACTCCTACCCAGTCTACTAAGAGAAATCAAAAAGTTTCATGACAACATTAAGTGTTCCTTGTGTCTATATGTGGACTGCACATGAGCCATATGAGGCTACGATGTATACCAGCTATCTAACTTTCTCAGGAACATTCTAGACACTGTCCTTTCTTCTAATTTGGAGCACCACCACCTTCTTTGGCCCCAGAAATATACACAGATTTTTCAGAAGGTCATTTATTCTGTCCAAGTTGATATTCTTGGGTCCTACTTTCTGGGCCATTTTCATATTCCATTGACCAAAGACAAAATATTCATGTCTGATAAAGTCTTTGTTTACGCTCCCCAGTTCAATTCCTGATAAAAATGTTTTGTTTTTTTTTTTTAAACCAAGTTCTTTGTTTTCAGCATACATAAAAATAAAAAAAAAAATCTCTACTTCCTTTCTATAAGCAGGGTATGTTGCCCACAGGTAATGGTGAGTACTTTGATTGGCCAAGGTTTGAACTTTAATCCAGAGTTCTACAAATAGGCTGTAAGGTTGCTAAAGACAATCCTTTGGTGTCAGAAGAAAATATGAGAAGTGATGAATAGTTAACATATGCACTGGTCTTGACTCCTTCCCTTGACTTACATGTCAGATGATCAGAATCATATGTTATACATATGCTGACAGAAGTTCAGGTATCTTGCATGCTTACCCAACTTACCCAGAGAAAATATTTAGCAAATTCAGAAAAATCCTTCACTGAATTTCACTATCATTTACATATTTCCTATGCTTGATATGTCTCTCCTAGAAAATACATACCATTGGGATATTGGGAATGTTGCCCCTACTGGGCTTATGTGTGTCAGGATATATATCAGTTTATAGGTGCCAGTACAGGTAGTTTTGTAGATGATCTTGTTACAGTCAAATAAAGCCATCTAAAATGGACAAGTGACTTAAATGGTTTCCTTTCAGAGAAACTTGAAGTCACGGCAAACAGAAGCCATCCAAAAGACCCAGTATATATACGTATGTTATACCAGTACCAGTAGCCTACCTATGTTAGTGAGTAGGACCCGAGACTGATATATTTAAGATAAAGAACTTTCTATAAAGGACAGTATGAAGACAATGAAGATGAAGTGATTGCTGGAAGTTTCCAGAAGGGAGTGGCAGAGTGGTTCAATTCTCATTAAAGAAAGGAATATTAAGCAAAAAAAAAAAAAAAAGAAAAGAAAATAGCTCTTCTTAATGAAATTCTCTCAGGTTGGCATGCAAGTCACAATATTCAGATTGGTTCAGTCCTTTGTTACCCTGAAATCATTTGAATCCTGCATGCATTTACTGTTCTGATAATTTAAATGGGTTTATGTTTTCTTTCTTCTGGAATATTATTAACTTCTGGAGTGGCACAGGAATATTTTGAATATCCATGCTTCTCAAACTAAGACCATGCAAATCAAAAGGGATCCTGATAAGAATCAGATTCTCACTAAGCAGCTGTGGAGCAGAGCCTGAGAACATATGTTTCTAGCAACCTATGGGGTGATACCAATGCTGCTGGTCCATGGACCACACTTTGAGTAGCACTGGTCTAGCACTAGATGGGTATGTTTATCAGAATAAGAGCATATCATAATTGTTAATTATTGGTTCTCAATTATAAAGATTATTCTTGTGACTGACTTCTCTAAGGACATTCCCTATTTTAGTGAAGTTGCTTCACTGTCTCTTTTCTTTCTTCAAGAGGGCAGGAAAAGAACTAGAGAAGGAACCATGTGGAAGAATAACACATTCCTCCCTAGCCCACTGCAAAGTGGCTGCTAGGTAACTTGAAATATAAATATAATAACTCTTCCAAATGGCAATATGCTAATGAATTATCATCAGCAAACTAAATTACAGGCATAAAAAAGCTTTCTTGGAAAAGTACTGTTGAAGAAATTTCAGCATACATAATTGTTCTTCCTTTTATACCTTACTTATTTTGCAAGACACAGTTAAATCCTCTCCACTCTCATGGGCCCTCCTCATATCTATAATACACCTTGCCCTACCAATTTAAAAATATAATCCTTTACTGAATTTCACTATCATTTACATATTTCCTATGCTTGATATGTCTCTCCTAGAAAATTTTACTCTTAGAAGGTCAGGGACAGTAATAATAACAACTACCTCAATTAACATAAATTAAACATTTACTCTGTGTCAGACACTAAGCATAGATTTTATATACAATACTTCATTCCGTACTCTCAACAACTCTATTGACCTTATATTACAGATGATAAAAGTGAGATTTATAGAGAATAACTTACCAAAGGCATTGGTGATGATACAAGTTGCCACACAATATTCATTTCCTTTTGTGTGATAGAACCACAATTCCACTGGGGGGCAGCAATGCAGCCAGCTAAAGGCTGACCCTTCCCAACCTCCCTTGAAACTAGGTGGGGTCAGGAGACTAGAGAGTAGCCACTGCTATGTAAATAGAAGTGTGTTGTATAAGTTGATGCAAAAAAAAAAAAAAAAAAAAAGGAGCTTAGACTGCAAGGAGAGAAGGTTTTATGAGAAAAGCACTTACCATGCTACTGACTTCCTCTTTCTTTCATGTTTTTCAAGGTTGACTTAATGGCTTTAAACTCCAGCAGTCATCTTGGACCACAAGGTGACCTTGAGGATGAAGGCCATATATCAGCACTGTGAAGTCAAAAAAATAGGAAGAGCCTGGGTCCCTGATGACCTTGAATCTGCACTTCCAGTCCAGAACTACTAGCTCCAGACTTCTATCACATGAAAAAGAAAGGAGCATCTATTATTCCAGCCATTTTGGATTTTCTTTCATTCTCAGCTGGCCTTACCTTAAATAAAATATATCTCACAACTGATAAGAGGTATTGCCTAGATTCAGTCTGAGGCAATTATTATCATCTTCCTACTTATAGTGCCTAATCTCATCCTATGCACATAATATGTTCTGCTCAGTTTCACCACAAGAATGAATCCTATATACTTTTTGTACCAAAATAATTCTTTCTAGGATTTTCTTGCATGATTTACTAATGGCATCTCCCTAAACAATTTGAAAATGTGGTAAAGACATCTCTTGAATATTGCAGATGTTTTCCAAGATCTCCTTTTATTTTCTGTTTTATTTTATTTGCCTTTTCTCCACATTTTTCTCATTTGCAATACACACATCTGAGGTTGCCATTATCATTTTTGCATTAATTTTTCTAATAATTATTAAACATATACCTCCTGGATGCTAGGAACTGGTCTAGGGGCTAAGGATAGAAGAGTGAACAAAATGGATAGTATCCCTTATTTATGGCATTTATATTCTTCAGGAGTGAGGGGGCAAGATATGAAGAGGATAAACAATAAACAGGTAAATAATGTTTTACGAAGAAAATTAAAACAGAATAAAGAAGATGGTGTTTCCTATGTACAAATGTGAATACACCATAGTGAATCTCTACATCATGTACATCCACAAGACTAGGATACTAATTAGAATAAGACTTACTTTATGTTTATATAAATATGTCAAAATATACTGTATTACCATGTATAACTAAAAACAAAACAAAAATGTTTTTAAAAATTGAGCACCACTCAAAAAGAGAAAAAAGAAAAAGAAAACTTTCCTGAGGACTTCTCAGACCATATGTTGTCCCAGGGTCCCAACTGAACACTAACTGACTTGTTTTTTATTTTATTTTCCTTTGGCTCTGAATCATGTCATTCCATCAGTAGTCCAATGTCTTCTTTCCTCAAATATGATTTTAAACCAACTTAGAGAAGAGAATGCAAATAAGTGGGTAATAGTGTGTGTGTGTGTGTGTGTGTGTGTGTGTAAGCTTAGATCCATCCTCCAGATATGTATGTACACCTAAGACAGGAGCCAGAACAGACAACACAAATCTGATATTTATTTAGTCCAAAGATAGAAAAGTAAAGTAGACATGGAAAGAGAAGTTGGAGTTTTGTAAGCAGTAAAAAGAACGATAATAAGGCAGCTGCTAATGTTCTCTCACAAGGACAGGAAAATACCCCTTAATATTTAAAAATATGATCTTACAGCATTTTCCATTTTGATTTCATTTTTCTTATTTACTGAATTAATGAGAATCTGGATGATCTCTAAGTTAAGCATATTCTGGAAACGAGAAGTCCAGAGTTAGTAGTCCTTGGCTTTGTTCTAGGTCTGAAATCCATCTGCCTAGCACAAACCAAAAGAAACAACTTTCTTATTATCATTCACAGGATGCCGCTCAGAAGCCTAAGGTGATTGGTATTATTTGCAACTGGAATTAAAATTAATAACATCTCACCTCCAACATGAAAGCACACATACTTTTAGGACAGTATTGTCTCCACAGAAAACTATAAATTTAATTTTGAGTGTTGTTATGTTAGAAAAGTTTACGATGCCATCACAATTGACAGGGGTCCATGAGAGTCAACTGGTCCCGTGTCTGTGGATACAACAAAACACAAATTGAAATATCAGGAAAAAACTGCATTTTTAAAAAATATATTTTATTTATTTATTTTTATGTGGTGCTGAGTATCTAACCCAGAGCCTCGCACTTGCTAGGCGAGTGCTCTACCACTGAGCCACAACCCCAGCCCAAAATTGCATCCTTACTGAATATGTACAGCCTTTTTTGTCATTATGCCTTAAGCAATATAGTATAACAACTGTTTTTATAAAATTCACATTGTACTAAATATTATAAGTAATCTAGAGGTGATTGAAATTTTGTAAACAGAATTGAATGCAGATTAGGTGCAAATTCATTTTAAATAAGGAACATGAACATCCATGAATTTTGGCATCCCTGGGGATCCTGGAACCGATTCCCTTGAGATTCTGAGGAACAATTGTACTAGGTCCTTGAACAGTGATCTAGGTTCACAGTATCCAATCACAACTGATGATGCAGATATTTTGCTATTCTTGATGAATGATAAAATCAGAAACAAACATGTTGTTAGTCTTTTTATGTTATTTTGGCCAGAACTGCCTAGAAGCACAGCCTGAGACAGAGATTTCAGATTAGACAAAGAGCACTAGGGAGGAAAGATGTGAAGGAACAGGTGAAAACCAGAGGAAAAAGATAGAAGCAGCACATGTTCTCAGCTGGAGACTGGCTGCAGCCTGATCCCACAGGGACTTCTGGATCCTGGACTCTGCCAGTCTCACCTAGTCTTTTGTATCTGAGTCTTTCAGTCATTGGGTGCAGGATGCCCCTCCCCCACGTGCCCCAAAGAAGGGTCCTAACCCACTGTAGACAGCAGCTCCCATTAGCTGCAGCATGTCTATGCAAAATAAGGCAGATGTGCATCATTAGCAAACAATATTTATAGGACCTGGGATCTGGTGCCCTGGCCTGTGTGTGCACCTGCTTTGCTAGTGAAAATCCAAAAGCACTCCATACAGTTCTCCTTTCCCTTTTTCTTCCAGGAAAACCTTTTTATTACCTTCCTTTCTAGCATTCCCTCATAATGTCCTCCTTTTCCTAAAGATGAGCTTCATCCCAAGCTCATCTTTGTCTAAGTCTTGAGAGAACAGACAATTGCTTTATCCTTTCAATATCTGACCCAACTTGTGAATAAGTGATGGCTTATCAGAAGAGAATTGACCTTGGAATGTTGTAATCAAACATCATTCAAAATAATACCTTGAGTCTGACTCATGTGCTGTACAAATCACAACCAGGATTCCCCCCCCCTTTTTTTTTCTTCTGTAAATAACGGGAAGAACTTTCATATTTATCTTTCCGTTTCTAGCATCTGACATGATTTGTTGCCTGGAGGAGACATCCAATAAATGCTAATGAATAATGATGAATGAATATTGGGGATGGCTGTGAAGATATAAATGTTCAAAAGATTCAAAAGATTAAAAGTTCACAGGAGCTAGGCAAGCAATATAAACCTATCAAAGGGGTTGTGGTCAACTGGAGAGTCCATATAACATATTATAGGAGCAGTAGCCTTTCAGTCTTACCAGAAAATTCACTCTGGGTGAGAATGCCAGCCTTGATGAGATTTCTTTTTTTTTTTTTCAAGAACATCTATAAGTTCAAAGTTGCATCTCAAATTTCCTTATTTTTAGATGTTGACAGGTAACCTGAAAAACAGCTACTAAAATGATAGGAGCCAACTACACATTTATTAGCTGAATTTCACTTGGGAACTTTTAGTTTGTGTCCACTGCTATGAAATATTTCCTGATTGATAATTATACTTTTTTTTTTCCTGTTCAAGGGCAACTAAAATGTGAGAGAACAAGAGAGAAATGGTATTATTTTATCTGACTTTGTTCCCTTCCAAAATCTCCTACTATCAGAGGTAACTCAACCAAGAGTACAGTTTGGTTTTCCATATAAAATTTTGCTGAATCTTTTCCTGCCCTTAGGATTGCTTCCTATTCCACTTTCTTTGCTCTGATGTATGTGTTAGGGGTTATTATTCCCAAGGCTTTAATTCTTCAGTTTCCTTGTTTTCCTAACACTGGGAATTCTTAGCCACTTTTCTGTAAACCTTGAGAAGATATAGGCTGTGTTTCAAACAAGGTCTATGAACACCTGGAAATTACTTTGAAAAATGGTGTGTATATGTTTATGTGCCTTTTAAGTGGAGAAGTTTGTATTTTGGTCAGATTCTAAAAGGAGCATCCCCTTGTCCTGGTTTATTTTATCTACTTTTGAAGTCTCATTTAAATGTGCTTGTAACCTTCAGCGATGCCTTAGAATTTTCTCCTCCTTCTCCTCCTCCTCCTCCTCCTCCTCCTCTTCTTCTTCGAGTTTGGTATTGTATTTTGTTTCATTTTTTTTTCTGTGAATTTTTACCACCTTTAAAATGAAACACAGATTCTTATTCTGAACAAGAAAAGCCATGCAGAAGGCATCACAATATCTGATCTCAAATTATACTACAGAGCCTTAGTAATAAAAATAGCATGGTACCAGCATCAAAATAGACATGAATAGAAAACAGAGGCAAACCCAAATACTTACAGCAATCTGATACTTGATAAAAATGCCAAAAATGTATGTTGGAGAAAAGACAAACTTTTTAACAAATGGTGCTGGGAAAACTGGATATCCATATGTAGAAAAATGAAAATAGATTTCTATCTTTTATCCTGCATAAAAGTAAATCAAAATTAATCAAACACTAAGAAATTAGACCAGAAACCTTGAAACTGCTACAAGAAAACATAACATCAATACTCCATCATATATGTGCAGGCGCTGACTTCCTCAACAAGACACTAAAGCCCACTGAAGCTCAAGAAATAAAACCAAGAATCAGTAAATAGGATGTAATCAAATTAATAAGCTTCTGTACATCAAAGGAAATGAATAAGAGTGTGAAGAGAGAGCCCATAGAATTGGAGAAAAATATTTGCCAGCCACTCCTCTGATAGGGGATTAATATTCAGAATATATAAAGACCTCAAAAATCTCAACACCCAAAATACAAATAACCCAATGAATAAATGAGCCAAAGAAATAAATAGAAATCTCTCAAAACAGAAAATACAGATGGTCAACAAATACACGAAAAAAAAAAAAGTTCAACATCTCTAGCAATGAGGGAAATTCAAATAAAAACTACACTAATATTTTATGTCACCCCATCTCAGAATGTCAATTATCAAGAACACAATAATAAATGCTGGCAAGAGTGTGGGGAAAAAGGTCTTCTCATACATTGTTGATGTGACTTCAGATTAGTACAACCACAATGGAAAAACAACAAGAATGGAACCACCATATGACCTAAATACCCCACTCCTCAGTATTTATCCAAAAGAACTAAAATCAGCATACTGTAGCAATATAGTCACTTCAATGTTCATAGCAGTACAATTAACAACAGCCACATTATGGAATCAATTCAGATGCCAATCAATGAATTAATGGATCAAGAAAATATGGTATATATGTGAAATGGAGGTCAGCCATAAAGATGAATGAAATAATGGCATTTGCTGGTAAATGAATGAAAAAGAAAATCATGCTAAGTGAAATAAGCCAGACTCAGAAAACCAAGAGCCAAATGTTTTCTCTCATATGTAAAGCTAGAAAAAAATAAGGGAAAGAAGGTAGCAGGGGAGGAGATCAGATATCACCAACATATAGGGTAGATCAGTAGAGTGGAAGGAGAGAATGAGAGGGAGGAAGAAGGGAAAGGGGTAGAAATCTGGAATTCATTTAACAATAGCTTGCTAATGCATATATAAATGTACCAAAAAAAATTTCATATATATATTTTTTTCACATATTTATATATATATAAAATATCAATCAAAAAATAAATATATTATGGAGTGAATGGAAGATCAATAGAGGAGAAGAAAGAATAGTGGGAGGAAGGAAGTAAAAGGAGGAAAATAGGGATTGAAATCAAATTCCTTGCATGTATTAGTTTGTCAAAATGAACCCAAATGCTATGTATAATGTTAATACTTTAATAAAAAATAAAATGCAGATTCTTTAGCATATACGATACAATACCATGCCTTGTGTTCTGTTTTCCAGCAATTATAACTACTCACAGTTCACTCATACTTCTACATTTGTGTCACCAGCATCTTCTCCCAATCTCTGACACATATGCCCATGAATAACCAATATTTATCATCAGGTTGCATTTTGTCCAAAGCTGACCCCATAACTCGAACTTGAATACAATTTTTTTTTAATATGGGGTTGATGCCAGGCATCACTAGTAGTCAAAGGGGAAGTTTACAGAGAATAGGAGAAATCTAGTAAAGGGAGTACTGTCAAATCAGTTACTTCCCTCTCCTGCTGAAAAACTCCAAGAGACAGCGTAGCACAAATTCACAGTTCTCTCAACTGGAGTATTTATCCACCAACTCCTTGGTGTCACTGGTTCAAGGCTTCACCTGGGGAGACATAAGGCAGCAATTGGGTTTGTTCCAAAGTCAGAAAAGTCCTCAGGTGGTTGATCTTAAACATTCCTAGCAAATTGCCTATAGCATAGAAGTGAGTGTTTTAGTCAGCTTTCTCACTGCTATGACTAAAGGACCCAATCAGGACAATTTCAGGGAAGAAAAGTTTACTAGAGGGCTCACTGTTTCAGAGGTCTCAGTCCATAGAAGGCTGGAGCTCCATTCTTTGGGGCTCAAGGTGAGGCAGGACATCATGGCGGAAGTGTGTAGCAGAGGGAAGTAGCTCACTTGATGATCAGAAAGCAGAGAGAGGGGTCACCACTTGCTAGATGCAAATATATACCCCATAGCCACGCCCCCAATGAATGCCTTCTCCAGCCATACCCCAGTTGCCTCCAGCTAACACCCAGTTAATCTCATCACGTATCCATTCACTGATTAGGTTAAGGCTATAACTCAATCATTTCTCCTCCAAACCTTGCATTGTCTCACATGTGAGCTTTTGGGGGACACCACATCTAAGCCGTAACAGTGAGCCAAGAAAGAATATGGGCAGGGCAATGCCCATTTCATTGTAAAATCCCAAATGTACAGATTATTGGGGAAACATACCCAATTAAAAAAGGTTTAAAGAAAGTTCTCAAAAGGCCTCTTTTTCTCACTTGAGTTATTTACGTTTCCTGTGTGTCCTCATAGGGCCCTGAAATATCCTCCATAAACATTTTAACTACATAACTGAGAACATATTTGTTAAGTAGATGCCATGAGCCAGGTGTCGTCCTGGGCAATGTGGATAGAGCAGTGGATAAAGTCAGGGATCCAATGATGGATTACAGGTGTGATGAGTATCACACAATTTAGCAAGTAGGTCTCTTGCCTGCACCAACACCAAACAATATCATTTATATTTTAATTCTTAGCCATTACACATTGTTTGGCACAGAGTGGGTATTCTGCGAAAGTTTACCAAAGATCAGTGAGTAAGTAAAGTATATTCCTAAGGATTTATATGGAAACCATGAGCATTGGGCACTTTTCCAAGTTAATTGGCTATTTGAACTTAACCTGGAAGGAGAGATCTGGGAAATGACTGCTCTTGGCTGAAGGCATTGGAGTAAGTAGTAATCCCTGCCTGGCTCTGACTCAGATAGAGTACTCTGTATACTTCCTAATAGCATGTCCCTTTTCAGTAAACTTGAAGCAAGCCAACTTTATGGCCAGAATCACTGCAATTGATCAGATGTAATTAAAAACAGGCCTAAGAGGCAGCCTTTTAATCCCGGAAAAAAATTCCCAGTGCAAACCTTTAAGGCTCTCTACCCAAGTGAGGCAAAATCAGAACAGAATGAATCACTTCCTGACCTTTTGTTGAAATCAAGGACAGCATAATGTGCAAAGCATTTTATTTATCATTTTATCTTGACATAATTGAATTTTTCTTAAGGAATACAGCCAGGAATTTTTGTTAAGATCAAAAAGTCTAAAGAGATGTTTTCAGATTCAAAAACTGAATTTCTTGCATGTTTGTCTAGAAAACTTACTAGGAGTCACAATTTCAAAGACATTAAAGAAGAAGGGAAACTTCCATTATTCAGCAAATCTGACTGTGGTGTTTCCACCATTAGTCAAGTCTCTGGAAATGCCTTGTTATGCAAATTAACTTGATTCACTACTGTGAGCAAGTGAGCCACCTATTGGTCATCATTCACAATTACACCAGGATCTTGGGCTCTTTCAATGTGGACTCCTGCCGGCATATGCTGCAGAGCAGTAGTTATTAAACTCAAAGTTACCTGGAGATCCAATAAAACACACACACACACACACACACACACACACACACACACACGGGAATAGGTTACTTGAAGAAGGACGAGATCTGAAACTTTGTACTTTTTTCTCTTTTTTTTAAATATAGTTTTTAGTTTTCAGTGGACCTTTTCTTTTATTTATTTATTTATTTATATGTGGTGCTGAGAATCAAACCCAGTGCCTCACACAAGCTAGGCAAATGCTCCACCACTGAGCTACAATCCCAATCCTGGTACTTTGTACTTTGGCTAAGTTCTGACACCCACTGAAGTTTAACAATCACAACTATTGATCATGCATGAGAAATGTTCTCATTTGAAGCAATTATTTTATGCAGATTATCTATTTAAAAAAATACTAAAATCTATGTGACTCCCAAAGTTAATAAAAAGACATTAATAAAATAAAATAAAAAGTATATACATTTGCCTACCCTCATCTGCAGTTTCACTTTCCTCTGTTTCAATTACTGAAAATCACTTGCTGCTTGAAAGTATTAAATGAGAAATTCCAGAAAAAAGCAATTCATAAGTTTTAAACCTCATCTATTCTAACTAGTGTGATGAAATCTTGCATCATCTTGATCTGTCCTGTCTGGAATGTGAAACATTGTGGTCCAGTGTATCCACATTATATATACTGCCTGCCCATTAATCTTTAGAAGCTGTGTCAGTTATCATTTTGACTGTTGCAGCATCAAGGTTCTTGAGTTCAAGTAACCCTTTTTGAGAGAGAGGCCATATTCAAATAACTTTTATTAAATTATGCTGCTACAAATGTTCTATTTTAAGTTATTTTTATTAATATCTTACTATGCCTAATTTATAAATTAAACTTCATAACAAGTATGTATGCATAGAAAAAACACTATAGAAAGTTTGGTACTATCGGTGGTTTCAGGAAGCCACTGGAGATCCTGGAATGTACCCCCTGAGAATAAGAGGGGACTCATGTATTGCAAAAACAAATGGAAATGATTTAAGTACTACTCTGATGAATAAATAATATTCCATTTTGTTTTAATGCTTAAATAGTGTAACAAATGCTCATGGGAAACCTAAAAATTATTCCCAGAATTGTGGTTTATCAAATATTGATCTAGACTATCATTTCTATGAAGTTCAAGAATAGGAAACAGTAACATATGGTGATAAAAAGAACACAGGTTACTTATTGACTAAAATGAAGTGTAAGAGAATTTTTTAAGAGGTTGCAAGTGTTCCATTTGGGTGATGTTAAAACTATCAAAACATTAAATTTTATACTTAAGAGCTATATATTGCTCTGGATATCAGTCTTACCTTAATAAATAAAAGTGAACAAATACAGGATTTTGAATCAAGTGAAATAGTCATATAGCCTGATTCATTTCTTAGAAATCCTGAAAGAAATCTCTAAATTGTCCTTTGCACTGTTTTTCAACACAGACGTATGTGCTTAAGTGTGGGGTTGTGCATACTCAAATGTATCACAGGCATGCTAGTAACCTGAAGCCAAAAAAGATCTTCCAAAAAATAAATGTGGAGAGAAACTTGAATATTTGGGGGGGGGGGGGGATTAAAATTAGAATTATTAATCCAAGATTTAAATCCTATTTCTTGAACCTAGAGAGTCTGAATATCTAAACCCTCAGATGCTCAAGTCTCATCCTCCCAAGAGTCAGAAGACAAGTTCTTTATTCCTAGTTAAAGCTAAGATACATTACTTAGGTTTGGAAGGAATGTTCTGCAAAAACTAGAGGTGGGCTGGACATAGAGGCAAATACCTGTAGTCTCAGCTTCTAGGGAAGCCAAGGCAGGAGGATCACAAATTCAAGTTGAACCTGGGCAACTTTAGTGAGACCCTGTCTCAAAATAAAAAATAAAAAGGGATGAGATGCTGCTAAGTGGTAGAGCACCTCTAGGTTCTAACCCCAGTACTGGGGTGGGGGAGGGGAGACTAGAGGTAGAAAGAGGGGTAAAAACCAATAGTTCCCAGGTTTCAGGTAGAGGTCCAAACGGGCCAGCAACATCTTACTGCTGATGAGAGCATGACATACCTGGGAAAGGGCAGGGTGGATAGATGGAGAGGTGAGGGGATTGTGGCACTAGAATTAAAGTCATGGTTTATCACCAAAGTGGCTCCTTGAGTTTCTCAAAAAGCTTCGCCAGACCCAAATCAAAGGCAGTTGCTATTCCATTGATAAATCAGATGACATCCAAGGACTAAGCAGATGTCCATGTATTGGATTTTGTTCCTATCTGGATAAATATCTTCTATTAAGAGAAAACACCGATATCAAAGATGCATATGTCACCAGTAGAGATGACAGGAAATATGTCACCAGTTTCAGTGAGCCATGTCTGGTAACTTCAGTGATTGACAACCCTGCACGCGTTGTAATTTTATGAGATATTTCAACAAATAAATATCTCTGCCTGAGCCCCTCTCAAGGAACTTCTGATAAAATAGGTCTATGAGGGAACTGAGCAATTCTAGTACACAGCTAGGGTGAATGTAGAGCAGGGTTTTCCAAAGACCAGCAGATCGAATCCCAGAGAATTTTTTTTTTTAAATGAAATATTTCAAACCTACTCTAGATATTCAGAAACCTGAGATGCGCCTCGGATATCCTTGTATCCACAAGCTCTCTAGGTGATTTCTAGGGCATGAAATTGAAGCCAGATTTAAAGATAGGTAGTCAGTGTAGCTAAGTAAATCAGGTCTGATATGGAGTCTAATAAAGAAAATGGAGTCCATAAAGAAATTGGAGTCCATCTGAGCCTGGGAAATCAGAACTACACCTGGGAAATTGAAATGTTAATGTCCCCCCAAGTCCCTGGCCAATTCTAAAGAACTGTTAATGAAGTAGCTCCCAGCAAATAGGGAGGTGCTAATCAAATCACCCTAGGCCTTTCCTGCCCCATCACTCCCTCCCCCCACCCCACTGGCCCACCTGTTTTCCACCTTTTGGTCTTCCCCCCTGCATCCCCCACCACATGCAGGAGAGAGGGAAATAAGCAAGACAAAGGACAGAAATGTAGGAGGACCAAAGAAGACCTTAGATATAAAAGGCATAAGACCTCCCCATCCTTAGAACCCCTTCTTCCTGGGGTGGGGGAGTCTTCTCTGCTATCCTTTAATAAAGACTTTTACTTTCCCTCTACACTTGCCTCAGGGTGCTTCTCTGGTGTTACACTTAAGCATTCAGGAAGCAAGGGCTCATCAAGGTAACCAGGCGGTATCAATATTATTTGCCCATTGAATTAAAAATTTCCTTTTGGGATGTTTCAGGACACCATACTCTTTGATTCAGTTTAGAATCCCTGGTTTTTCAGTCATTCCTCTTTTTATATCACGGCCTTGACTTTGATCCTCAGCAGAAGTGGATTTCTTATCATGCATTGTATTGGAATATTTCCATGTTCTGTAATTCTCCCTCCATTTCTTGAATCCTCTGCCTCAAGAAGTTTTCATCCCTTCTTCAGCTGATGGCTTTGGCCCTTTATTTTCCTGTGCATTCTCTTCCTGAATCTGCTTCTTTTTACATGGACTGTCTTTCTGTTTGTTCTTTTGTATCCCATCTTTGTTCTGCAAGGTTTTACACTCATTTTCCAGAAGAGTTTGGCTGAACGCAGTGAGCAAATCTTGCTCTCTTTATTTGTTCTTCCAGCTCATGCCTGGCTGACACCTCATCATTCAGTTTGGATGGGAAATGGCCTCAATCTTTTCCAGCTATTGCTAACGAAGATTATATCCAGGAGATATATATCGTCTGTCATCTCTGATTTATTTTATCTTCTCACTCTGGTGATTTGCCAGTTATTTCAGCTACCCAATGTAATTATTCAAAACTTCAAAGTTGTTTGCTTTGTAAACCACAGTTTCCTCTAGGTCTTTCTGAATTTTATAATGAATTGTAATTTGATTTCTTCTCCCAACTATGTGTTCCCCTCATCCCAGGTCTCTACTCTGTAGTAAGTGCTCCATGCTCTCCTTAAGTCTTGACTTTTTTTTCTTTCTAAACTTCCAGAGGTTAGACTTCAGTTTCTTTTTGCTGAGTTTAGCTTTGCCAAGGCTTTTGTTCACTTCTAAAGTTTCAGAATATACCTTGAAAATATTTGTCACATTTCCATAGACCTCTTTCAATACCTTGTTCTGGTTGTGTGATTTTGTTTCACTTGTTTATTTTCTTCTCTGTTTTATATTCTGAATGTCCCAGTTTTCCCAAAACAGACAAAAAATACATTTTCTATTAGTACTTCATTTATTATTTTATTCTTATTTGAAAAGACTCTGTTTGGAACCTCTATGCAGTCCATTCTTCAAAGAGATATTATTTTATATCTTGCTCTTTATTCCCGCTTCTCTCCACAAGAAAAAAAAAAGTCTTGCTGCTTTAACTTTCTGTTTATAATTGACAAGCTTTATTGATTTTTTAAAGTTTTATAAAACAAACTCTTGTGATTTTTTGTTTGTTTTCCTCTCTTCATTTAAAGGAACATTTTCCTTAAGAAAATGGCCAATGCTCAAGTTCAGTCAGATACTGTTATTAAATCATGAGGCCCTTTATAAAAATGACACTTGGCCCACAGCCTACGGAGAACATAATTTGCAGCATCAAAATCTGCTATTTAGATCGGACCATATCTCCATGCCTGAAACACAGGGTGGTTTTTCTGTATTTTTTTTTTTTTGTTTATAGCTTTTTTTTTTTTTTTTTTTTTTTAATTTTTTATTGTTGGCTGTTCAAAACATTACATAGTTCTTGATATATCATATTTCACAATTTGATTCAAGTGGGTTATGAGCTCCCATTTTTACCCCATATACAGATTGCAGAATCACATCAGTTACACATCCATTGATTTACATATTGCCATACTAGTGTCTGTTGTATTCTGCTGTCTTTCCTATCCTCTACTATCCCCCCTCCCCTCCCCTCCCCTCTTCTCTCTCTGCCCCCTTTACTGACATTCGTTTGTCCCCCTTGTATTATTTTTCCCCTTCCCCTCACTTCCTCTTGTATGTACTTTTGTATACCTCTGAGGGTCTCCTTCCATTTCCATGCATTTTCCCTTCTCTCTCCCTTTCCCTCCCACCTCTCATCCCTGTTTAATGTTAATCTTCTTCTCATGCTCTTTGACCCTACTCTGTTCTTAGCTACTCTCCTTATATCAAAGAAGACATTTGACATTTGTTTTTTAGGGATTGGCTAGCTTCACTTAGCATAATCTGCTCTAATGCCATCCATTTCCCTGTAAATTCTATGATTTTGTCATTTTTTAATGCAGAGTAATACTCCATTGTGTATAAATGCCACATTTTTTTTATCCATTCATCCATTGAAGGGCATCTAGGTTGGTTCCACAGTCTAGCTATTGTGAATTGTGCTGCTATGAACATCGATGTAGCAGTGTCCCTGTAGCATGCTCTTTTTAGGTCTTTAGGGAATAGACCGAGAAGGGGAATAGCTGGGTCAAATGGTGGCTCCATTCCCAGCTTTCCAAGAAATCTCCATACTGCTTTCCAAATTGGCTGCACCAATTTGCAGTCCCACCAGCAATGTACAAGTGTACCCTTTTCCCCACATCCTCGCCAGCACTTGTTGTTGTTTGACTTCATAATGGCTGCCAATCTAACTGGAGTGAGATGGTATCTTAGGGTGGTTTTGATTTGCATTTCTCTGACTGCTAGAGATGGTGAGCATTTTTTCATGTACTTGTTGATTGACTGTATGTCCTCCTCTGAGAAGTGTCTGTTCAGGTCCTTGGCCCATTTGTTGATTGGGTTGTTTGTTCTCTTATTGTCTAATTTTTTGAGCTCTTTGTATACTCTGGATATTAGGGCTCTATCTGAGGTGTGAGGAGTAAAGATTTGTTCCCAGGATGTAGGCTCTCTATTTACCTCTCTTATTGTATCTTTTGCTGAGAAAAAACTTTAGCAAAGTGGCAGGATATAAAATCAACACGCATAAATCAAAGGCATTCCTGTATATCAGCGACAAATCCTCTGAAATGGAAATGAGGACAACCACTCCATTCACAATATCTTCAAAAAAAATAAAATACTTGGGAATCAACCTAACAAAAGAGGTGAAAGACTTATACAATGAAAACTACAGAACCCTAAAGAGAGAAATAGAAGAAGATCTTAGAAGATGGAAAAATATACCCTGTTCATGGATAGGCAGAACTAACATCATCAAAATGGCGATATTACCAAAAGTTCTCTATAGGTTTAATGCAATGCCAATCAAAATCCCAACGGCATTTCTTGTAGAAATAGAGAAAGCAATCATGAAATTCATATGGAAAAATAAAAGACCCAGAATAGCAAAAACAATGCTAAGCAGGAAGTGTGAATCAGGCGGTATAGCGATACCAGACTTCAAACTATATTACAGAGCAATAGTAACAAAAACAGCATGGTACTGGTACCAAAACAGGCGGGTGGACCAATGGTACAGAATAGAGGACACAGAAACCAATCCACAAAACTACAACTATCTTATATTTGATAAAGGGGCTAAAAGCATGCAATGGAGGAAGGATAGCATCTTCAACAAATGGTGCTGGGAAAACTGGAAATCCATATGCAACAAAATGAAACTGAATCCCTTTCTCTCGCCATGCACAAAAGTTAATTCAAAATGGATCAAGGAGCTTGATATCAAATCTGAGACGCGCCGTCTGATAGAAGAAAAAGTTGGCTACGATCTACAGTCGGTGGGGTCGGGCTCCAAATTCCTCAATAGGACACCCATAGCACAAAAGTTAATAACTAGAATCAACAAATGGGACTTACTCAAACTAAAAAGGTTTTTCTGTATTTTTTGGCTTTTGTATTTGCTGCCTCTTGGTTCACAGAGACTCAAATAGCTTCTTCTAATAAATCAAAACCACCTTCAAGTACTTTGTACCTCAATTCCTGTATTTTCTGAAGACCTCTTATTTTTCTCTGCTGAATAATTATCCTCATTCACTTGAGACTTCAATTCCAGGTGTCTCTTTTGTTCTCGATGACTTATTCCTCTATGACAGTAAAAAGATTTTCTTTGAAAGCAGAAATTGGCAAACTATAGCTTATGGGTCAAATCTGGCCTACCACCTAATTTTTGTAAATAATGTATCACTGGAATACAGCTGTCCCATTTATGTATTACCACATTTTCGCTGTAAGAGCAAAGTTGAGTATTGTGGAAGGTAATATGTGACTTACCAAAAATAATTACTGTACACAAACAATTTGCAGATCTCCGATCTGGAATTTTACCAATGACAAATGCAATTTGCTTCCCAAAGTATGGGAGACTATGAGAAGGAGAGCTGAATTTTCCAGGTTACAGCTGTCCTAGAGCAGCCAGTTTCCAGAGGACTCACCAGTGAACCAGATTCTTATGAGGAATCTCAGCCCAAACTATCTGAACCATATATATAATCTGCCAACACATGAGAAATAGTAAAAGGTTGTTGTTTTAAGCTACAAAATTGTGAATAGTTTATTATTCAGTCATACTTAACCAATAAGATTCTCTTTTAGGAAGAGATGTTGAGTTAATATGCTGAGTCAGTCAAGATACAATTTCATATTCATTACAAATTTATATTTAGTGCTCACATTTCTTTGATTTTTTCTAACCAAATGGTAGTTATGCAGTAACCCATTAGACAACAAATTCCCCTATCCAGTTTCCTTGATTTTTCACTTCAGTTAATCTCTATTCATACTGATGTAAATGATTAATAAAAGATTAAAGTATTTTCTTAAGGGACCTCTGCATTTTAACTAAGATTATAGATGTTTAACCTTTAAATAGATGTATGCGTTAATTGGGGCTCCCATCATGAATGCCAAAGATTGGATGGCTTAAGAGAAATTTATTTTCTCACAGTGCTACAGGTTGAAATCAAGGTGTCAATAGGGTTGATTTCTTCTTTGGCTTGTAGATGGGAATATTTTACTTGTAGCTTTACATGGTCTTCCCTCTGAACATGTCTGTGTCAAAATTTTATCTTCTTATAAGGATACCAGTCATGTTGGATTAGTAACCAAGTTAATGCCCTCAATTTAACTTAATTACCATTTCAAATGCATATCTCCAAATATAGCCACATTTTGAGGTACTGGGGATTAAAGGTTCAACATATGGATTTGGGGGGAATATAATTCAGTTCATAACAGGGGCTTCAGTGAATGACATGCCATAAAGCCAGAAGAAAGCTTCCAGAGTGGGGGCTCTGCAAGGCCAATAATTATGGAGAAAGGGGACTGCTTTAGAAACTTGCAACTCAAAGCAAAAAGTTTTCATTCAACAATTAATATTATTTGGTCCTGTGCTGAATGTCTATGATATTACATTTGTTCCTCACAGCAATTTTATTAGGTGATTCCTAGAATTTTTACCACTATCACATTTCCTAGGCTATACAGTAATAGAAGTGGTAGAGCTGAATTTTAAACTGCTTTATCTGACTCAAAAATTCATGCCTTTCCTTTAGCAAATACAAACAAGAATTGGTTCCAAACAGAGCTACATAATTAGAGATTGCTTATGAATCTTAACCAGGAGCAAAATGCAAAGACTAGTTGAAGTCTATAAATAGTAAGTGAAGTCAGATGGGAAGGAACATCAGGGTATAATTTTCAAAAAACTTCAAAAGCATTGCTTTCTCATTAATATATATGGAACATATGTCAATTAATAGCAGAAATTCATTAATGCCAGAAACAACAGGATGGTCAGGCTGATTCAAAGGAGAGTTGAAAAGTCTGAAGTTCATACTGTCAGTAAAAGAATGTTAAAATAAGATCATTAATTAAATACAAAACTGGCTAATGTACTAATATTAACCTGTATATATCCTTTACAAAATAGGATAATAAAACAGTTTTCTTTTCCTGAAGGACAGAAATCATTTGCAATTTACCAATCTTCTAGAAGTTAACATTTAACATTATGAAGTCTGAGCCCCAAATAATAATAGTGAATTAAAGATACATTAGGCTAAAAATGTTATGTTTGATAGAGTAGTGGAAATAGCAATGTGGCTATTTAAGTTTCAAGTTACTGCATTCCACTGTCATTTATTTAAAAATAAATCAATAAAAATAAGTGAATTTCAAGTTAAGTTAATAAAACTTATAAAGTTACTAGTTTGGTTACTCTGTTGCACTAGCCGCATTCCAAGGGCTCAACAGACCCATAAGACTAGTGGGATACCATATTGAACAGCTCACATACAAAACGCTTCTGTCATCACAGAATATTCTATGAGCCATACTGCCCTAGAATATCAGATAAACCACATACAAGTTTGTCAACAAATATTCTAGCAGGACATGAAAAAGCAAGGTTTTGAATAATTTTCCTTTAGAGTAGAAGCTATGATTTTCAGGATTTAAAATTTCACTAGAAGAGTCATGAAAATGGAGAAGTGTTGTTATGTGTGCTGATAACTAGTATGCCAAAGTTTCTCTGTGTGTGTGCATACGACGTGTGTGTGTGTGTGTGTGTGTGTGTGTGTGTGTAGTAGCTGGGGTTTTTTTTGTCTCTGATTTACTTTCCTGGATTTCGACTGTGTTCATTCCAGTTTCAAAGCATCCTTATCACATCTGACTGGGATGCCATTTGGCCCTGATACTGCCTATATGAGCCTTTCTCTATAAATGGCATCCTTTAGCTGCCGAAACCCAATATTGAAAAAATATTGATTCCCTCACAAATTTTAAATTTAATCCAATCATGTAACAATATGGTTATGTCATTTACAAAATGTATCCAAAGCAATATAAATAAAAATGGCATTGTAAAATTTAGCATTGCTTATTTAAAAAGAACAAATTTCTAAAGGAAATTTGCATCCTTTCTTATACTGCCTAAAATCAAATTTTTAGTATTGTTCCTATACAGAATTTTATCTTAATTTGTTTTACATTTGAAAGTTTTTATTAATCTACATTCTTTTAAGCACCAAAAGTATGTAGAATGAATTAAAGTTTTTTTCTGTTGCTGAAGATCATAAAGGCTGAAATCTTAAAAACGTGTATCAAAATAACATTGCAATTATTAGTAATTCACAATCAATAAAAGCACTATAAACCTATTATAAATTTTGGTAACTATAACTAAGTATTATACATAATTGAAAAATTTTATCGCAAATACATCTCAATGAAATAAATGAGACTTTTCCCCAACTCATATATTTGAGGGTAATAAAAGGTCATTAATATTTCTTTACTTCCAAAAGGACATGAACTAACCATTAATTCTATTTCTAGTCTTTAAAAAGAAATGTATACTTCCTGAAAAAGCTTGTTTTTGTACATGATTACATAGAATTGGAAGGATTATTTTTAATAATAATGGTATTCAATTATTTGAACTTTTCAAATATGTGTCAAAATCACATCAGTATCTTTCATTAAAATCTTTTAGTAGTTAGGTGTGGTGGCACATGTCTGTAATCCCAGCAGCTTGGGAGGCTGAGTCAGGAGGATCACAAATTCAAAGCCAGCCTTAGCAATGGCAAAGTGCTTAGCAACTCAGTGAGACCCTGTCTCTAAATAAAATACAAAATGGAGATATGGCTCAGTAGTTGAGTGTCCCTGAGTTCAATCCCTGGTACCAAAAAAAGAAAAAAAAAACAATCTTTTAATGATCATAATAGTTATAAGTTTGAGTAAGCCCTCTTTCAATTCTCCTAAAAGTTCACAATTAGAAATTGTCAGACTTGCAGAAAGGTTTCTATCCCAAATCAGTGAAATTATGTAATATCTCAATTTATTAAGCAGAATAAAAGAAAGACTTTACCAAGAATAATCAAATACTATTAACTTAGTATATTATTCTTTAAATAAGAGTTATTCTCTGAAAAGTTTTGGAAAATCAAAATATTGCTAATTTCTATACACTTTTGCAAATAGAATGTTCTTATAAAATTTTCTTAAGGAATCTCACACCTTAACTACATTTTTTTCTCATCAAAATCTAAGAGCTCTAGATCAATAAATGAAAAAGTTCTATGAATGACATTATTGGTAAAGCCAGGCTTGATTTTAGAATATATTTTATGGTCAGAAAAAAATATAGAACATTACTTATCAGTATAATATGTTATGATGCATGTGGAACATCCATTTAATAGAGTATATCTTATAAGGCATATTACTGAAAACATGGTAAAAAATTCAATTTTTATGATAAATTATTAAAATAAGATAATAAATTAACATGCTACTTCCCATTACTTAATTTGTATTTATTAGATATAGGTAAGTGATAAATTTATTTGTGAATAAGGCATATGCTGAAAGCATGGTGCTCCTTTGAAGTATATATGTTTGAATATGTGTGCTCACGTGTGAGTATGTTATAATCTACTGTTCTGTCTTTTAAGACTTCATTACATTTAGAAAGACTTTCTTAAGTTATATTAGATATCATGATCAAACTTTATGTATGTAATTTAAAAGAAAAGCGTATACTGCTAAAAACAAATTGGTTTGACAGCCAGCGTGTAATTTAATTTTAATTTTTTAATTGTAAGAAAACAGTGTGACATTTATAAGGTTAAACTAGATAAGGTCACTGTAATCAAGATAAATGCCTAATGATATTACTTGATAATATAGGCTTTAATTCTTTTGTTTAATAACCAATGTGAAAGAAGTCTCACAGATTTTTATAAATGAATTAGAATCAACAACTTATCATCTTTTATTTGTTCAGTGGTTCTTTTTCTTCCCTTCCCCAGGAATGAAGATTAACAATAGAAGCATTGTTTAATGGACTGAAATTCCCTATATAAAGGAAATTGATATTTTAGTTTTCAGTATTGCAATGCTTCATGCCCATGGAATCTACTTCAAGAGGGATTCCTACTTTGTGTTCAGGGATTTAGAAGGTTTGATCAATCATTCTCACTTCTTCACTCTATATCTGGATTAAGAAATATTTAGAGGGAGGAGGTAGGGGGTTAGGAAAGATGGTGGAATGAGATGGACATCATTACCCTAAGTACATGTATGAAGACACGAATGGTGTGATTCTACTTTGTGTACACCAGAGGCATAAAAATTTGTGCTCTACATGTGTAGTATGAATTGTAATGTATTCTGTTGTCATGTATAACAGATTAAAAATAAAAAAAAATATAGCCTTAGAGCTGCTGGAAAATGGAAGTCCCCAGTACCACTAAGAAGTCTTTGTGCAAAATAGAAGATGTGTCTGCTCCTCAAATTAAATGACTGATTTTTGTTAGACAAGTTTAAAAAAATTAGAAATAAATAGTAATGGAGTCTGAGGTACATAATAGTGGTACCTAGAAGGAAATGCATACTAAATGTATACAATATATATGGTAAGTGTATATATCAAAATGTTCATCAAAAAACCAAAGTGCTGTGACTAGCACAGCCAAACTAGCAGCAGGTTCCAGTGAGGGGCCATGGGAGACTGGAAGAAATAAGACTCACAAACTCAGATTGTGAAGTAAACAGCTGGGATTGAGTGGAGTGCTGCTCACCTATGGAGAAGCAAGTCTAAAGAATTATGCCAGTAATCTTTATTATATATATCTCATTAATCAGATTAAAGACTATGCAAGCATTATTCTTTGTATTCATGAAAATTACAGAGTTAGCAACATTATGCTGCTTATTCTCCAGTTTCATTCTCAGTTGCAATGTGCAATGTTAGGAGCATTGTGTAGCTCTCAAGAAAGTTGATTGTTTAAAGTTACTATTATGCAGGCAGGTTCAGGAGCAGCAGAACTGGTGAAACATTGTGGTAGTCTTAGCAAGAGAATTCCTTCATTCCCTTGAGCTGTGTGCCTGAGATCCAGACTGATAAAACTCTAGCACAGAGCCTCCCTGTGGAGGGCATTGCCATAGCAACCAGGAATCTTGTCCCTTTGCACAGAAACTTTCCCAGGCACCAAGCATGCCACAGCCATGAAGTCATCAGGGACCCCAATCCCAGACATTGTTCTCCCAATCACTGTCACAACTCTCCACACCAAAGAAGGCCAAAAAAGTATTTGTTATGGTTTGGAGATGAGGTGTCCCCCCAAAGCTCCTGTGTCAATGCAGGAAAGTTCAGAGGTAAAATGATTAGGTTATGAGAACTGTAACCTAATCAGTCCATCCTAATTTGAATGGACTAAATGGGTGGTAACTGTAGGCAGATGGGGAGTGGCAAGAAGAGGTAAGTCACTGGAGGCTGTCTTTGCAGTTTATATTTTGTTCTTGATTCCTAGATCCCTCTTGCTCTGCTTCTTGATAGCCATGAGCTGAATAGTTTTTCTCCACAATGCCTTCTGCCATGAAGTTCTTCATTTGAGGCCCAGAGTAATGGATTTGGCCCACCATTGACTGAACCTCTAAAACTGTGAGTAAATTTTCCTCCTCTAAACTGTTCTTATCAGGTATTTTGGTCACAGTGATGAAAGGCTGACTTACATCAATCAAATAAATAATATGGAAAAAAATAACAGGAGAGCAAATCCAAAAAACCATGGACAAGGATATATTAAGATAGTGACAGAAATTATGAAATTGTGAATAATACAAATAACAGCAAGTAGCAATAATTAAGTAAAACCAGAAGCTAATTCTTTTAAATGCTTAATAAGAAATATTTCTGGTGAGACTGAATGGGGAAAAAAATGAATTTGCAAGTAACCAAATACATAAAGGAGAAAGATTACACATTCAACAAGAATCCAAAAGAAAAAGAATATTCTGCATTACTCCATCTGTATATCTGAATACCTAGAGAGAATGAACAAGTTCTTAGAAAAATACAATCCATAAACATAATTAAAAGAGACAGAATTTAAGTGAACCAGTAAGAATTAAAACAATTAAAGAAATAATCAATGACCTCCTCTTCCAGAAACCCCATATCCAATTGTTTTTATGAATATTATATTATGAATATAATCTCCCAAATATTTAAGCAATGGTTAATTCTTATCATTTACCACTTTCTCCAGAAATTAGCAAAAGAGAAAAGGCTGCCTCTCTGTAATTGGTAAAACAGAGTTTAAAAATGACTGCAATACTCAGGCATCATTAGGAGACTTTCAGGAGGGGAAGTGATGTCAGCTGGTTTACAATTTAAGAAGGTCAGTCTTCCTGCTCTTTGGGGCATGGACTAGGTGAAGTTTAAAATGCAATCAGGAGGAGGACAAGTCAGGAGAATGTTGTAATGTTCAAGGTGAGAGATTATGGGAACTTGAACTAAGAAAATAACAGTGGCGGTGGCAGAGATGGATTAGAGGACTTTAAAGGTATCAGAATTTGCAGGTCTTGATAACTGGTTAATCATGAGACGAGATGGTGAGGGAGACTTCAAGAGGACTGCTAGATTTCTGGCCCAAGAGATCAAGATTGAGGGAGGGAGTCACAGTTCCATTAACCAGGTGAAGGGAAGAAGCAATAACCAGGAGGGGAGGCTACTGTTAACCAGAGTTAGAACTAAAGAAAGAGGAACAGCTTTGGTGATTTTGAGATACAGTAAGCTTCCACAAAAGCAGATGTTCAATAGGCAGAAGAATATAAGGATCCAGATCACAAGAGAAAAATCTAAGCCAAAGATCTGGAAATTTTAGGCATTTAGCCAGTAATAAAAGTCATGGGCATAGAAATACATCCACAGAGACTGTGGACAGCCAGAAGGGCAAAAAGAAAAGGGGATGTTAGTAGGTATTTTCAATGCCCTTCATGTGTCCCCTGCCAACATTTACATCACCCATCTGAAGCTATTCTTTCAATGGAATATGGTGGTCCATGCCATGGGCAGCCTGGAAATCCCATTGAGTAATGACCCAAGGAGGAGCCCTAGGTCCCTGAAGATTGGGATTTGGTAGGTAGGTACTCCAGCTTCTTCCCTGCTCATCTGGGACAGCTCTGTGCTGCCTCTCCTTGTCTCTCACAGCTCCTAGTAGGATGGCACTCCAATTGCTTATAACAAACCCTTTATTGATGAGGTATCTTTTATCAGCTTTTTCCTTCCTTGTCTCACTTTCTCACACACATAACATTGTTTCCTGGGGTCATCTCTGAAATAAATCACCTGCACTTAAATTTTTATCTTGGGGAAACTCCAATACAGGAGAAATGCCAGGAAGAGAGAGAAACTGTGAAGACGGAGAATAAAGGAAATTGAGAGAAGAGTCTGATGGTATGGAAGCAAAAGAGAAAAGAATTTCAAAAAGGACAAGATACAAACTTTGTATGAGTACCTAGTGAAACTTGCATAGACAGAAATTAGAAGTGTGGTCACCAGGCACTAGGCTTAGGGGAAATGAGAAGTTCTTTAGTGGGTATAGAGTTCCAGTTTTCTAGATGAAAGTTATGGAGATTGAGTGCACAATAATGTGAATATATTTAACACAACTACTGGTATGTTTAAAAATCATTAAGAAAAAGAGAAAATTGAATGAAATGAAAACCATTGGTACTCCTAGATCAAGCCATGACAGATCTACCAACTACTCAGTGGCATGACCAACAATTACTAAAAGTTTGTTTGAATTATATTTCTGTTTCTTACCACTAAAAAGCTCATGACTAATATCTTAGACTTAAATAAAAATCTGATTTTTAAATCCTACCAGTTGGGTAACCTGGAACAAATCATCTTTCCTTTGGTCTGAGCATTTTTACCTGTAAAATGATTACAACAGACTTGATAAAACTTAGTTCTATGCCTCTTTTACCATTCCAGGACTCTGACCCAACAAATAATTTAATTAATTGTTCTCAAACACATAGCTAAATTAATTAATTTACTTTGTAAAGGTCAGGCGAACATCAGAGGAAAAGACCACCAAGAGACTGTCTCATGCAACAGCAAAGGGTTTATTGGGGGTCCAGCATGCTGGGGCTCAGAGCTCACTTCGGAGGAGCAGAGAGCCCCGAGAACAACTTAAGCAGAGCTTATATACATTCTTTGGAGAGGGCAGGGACTTTACATCCATCATAGCATCCCTTAGCAAATCATCACATACTGCGGGAAAATCAAATAACAACTCTAAAACATGATTAGCACATTCACTGGCGGGAACAGGTGGGGTAGGGGTGATTGGTCAGTACTAAGAAGGGGTATACATTCAAACTGATTGATTTAAGCCCTGAGGTGTGTACATGCTGGACTGCACGGTTTCTGGGAGGGGGTTGCTTTTGCAGAACAACCAGATGGTCAGGGGAGATTTCAACACACATTCCAGTGGCTTTCCCGGGAGTGGTTTTAACTGCTACATGAATTTCAGGTTCTGAATGCAACTTAAAAACTTTACAAACCTTATCCTTTACATTTCAATTTCTTTATCCTTTCAACTTAATATACTCATTTTGCTCAAATATCATTCTCATAAGAGAAATCAATAGATAAGAAAGAAAACAAAAGGAAGAACTCACCACTTTTTTAAAGAAAATATAAACTATAGATAAGTTACTAAAAATAAAAGTTATTCATTCTCTCTAAATAGTTAAGAGGGTACATTTTCTTATGTGTATCTTACCACAATTAATTTTTTTTTTTGCCAGTGGAATATAAAGGAAAGAGGATAACAACTGATGCCAAATGTTGTTTCTAAAGGTTTCTAAAGATAAGAAATGAAAGGAATCTACAGACTTGACACATTTGGGGTGCACATGAACTTGGACAATTCATTGTAGTGAGGGTGGTACAAGCAAGTGACTAAGATGTGCTTGGGTTAGCTTAGCATGGACAGAACATTTCTATGAAAGGCAAAAAAAAAATCAGACTATTCTTAAATACTCTGGTACTGCTGTGAGCAAAATAAAATTATTATATTGATCTGTGTGGCATTTGGTCATTTATTCATCCCTTGTGTAGTAGAGAGAGAGAGAGACAGACAGACATAGATGAGTGAACCAGGTATGGTCCCTGCATTTAACTTCTTACAGTATACCATTCCATTAAATGAACTGAATACTCCCCAAAACTCACAACCCAGCTGCACATGATGGCACAGTCCTGTAATCCCAGCAGCTCCAGAGGAGGCTAAGGCTGAGGAGGATTGCAAGTTCAAAGTCAACTTGGAGAGGCCCTAAGTAACTTAGTAAGATCCTGTCTCTAAAGAAAATATTAAAACAGCTGAGCATGTGGCTCAGTGGTTAAGCACCCCTGGGTTTACTCCCTGGACAACAACAAACTCACAATACAAACACTCAAACAAGTAGCACCTGTGATGAATGCTTTGAGAACTAAAGAACTATGAAAGAATAGAAATGTAAATGGACACGTGCAAGAAGGCAAAGGAAGCCCTGATGATGCAGGAAGAGTAGCAGGAATTATCTGAAGGATGGGGAACTGGAGGAAGAAGTTAGAGGAGGAAATAGCAGGCCTGTTAGACGCAAACCTATACACCTTTTAAATGTAGGTGATTTCATCACAATTTATACCTATGAAATTAATAATAGTCTAAGTGACATACAAAAATATTTTTCAACCCCAAAATTGGAGGAGATAGGATTTTTCTCATCATGCACATCTCTAGGTTAAGCCCACATCATTCTTGTCATGTAAAAGGATAAAGCTTTGAAGACCAACTGCTGCGAATTTAGCTCTTTCATTTTATGTTATTTTTTTACACAGTCTAATTGCTTTAAAAGCTAATGAGCGGATGAACTTCTTCTGTTCTTCCCTTCTCTCCTTATTGTGTATTTATAACACATTTTCTTTATCCATTCATCGGTTGAAGGGCACCTAGATTGGTTCCGTAGCTTAGCTATTGTGAATTGAGCGCTATAAACATTGAATGGGTGGGAATAGGAAAGATAATAGAATGAATGTGACATAACTTTCCTATGTTCATATATAAATACTTGACCAGTGAAACTCCTCATCTGTACAACCACAAGAATGGAATCCTAACTAGAATAAGTTATACTCCATGTATGCATAATATGTCAGAATATACACTGTTATGTATATCTGAAAACAATAGAGGAACTCTAGATAGGGCAGAGGGGTGGGAGGGGAAGGGAGGGGGCAGGGGGTTAGCAATAATGGTGGAATGTGATAGACATCATTATTCAAAGCACATATATGAAAACATGAATTGGTGTGAACATACTTTATATACAGAGATATAAAAATTTGTGCTCTTTATGGGTAATAAGAATTGTAAATGCATTCTGCTGTCATGTATTTAAAAAATAAAATCAATTAAAAAAAAAAGCTTACAAGCATGTTAGTGGGACAGTGGTAAGTTGCTAAAATGTTTACTATTGAGCCAAAAGCACAGGTTTTGCCTATGCATTTTTAAAAATATGATTTTAAAACACCTTTTTAAAAATAAATTAAAAAGCAAAGGCCCCCTCTCAGTGCTAAATTAATTTCTAAGGGTGGTTGATCATATGAAGACTGTATCTGAATAAAAATTGCTTTGGTCCAGATTTTACATTCTTAAAATTGGTCCTGTATACATACAAATCAGTTTATGAAGAAAACCTTTAAAGGATGCATGGAGCCTTGCAATACTGCATAACTATAAAAACGAACCCACTATTGATTCATGCAACAACACATTATGTACATTGCAACAAAGGAAAAAACAAACCCAGAATAGTGTATGCTGCATAATTCCACTTATATTAAATGTAGTACATTCCAGACTAATCAGAGTGATTGAATTCAGAAGGGTTGCTCCTGGGAGACAGAAATTGACTGGGAGAAGGCATGAAGAAATTTTCTGAGGTGATGAAAATGTTCAATATTTTGTTACACTGCCATATTCAATTGTCAAAATGCATCAAACTTAACATTTAAGAACTGTGTCTTTCTTTTTATGTAAATTATGCCTCAATAAAAAAAAATCAGGCACTCAAAAATAATTTGAGCCTTGTTATTTTGATAATAAAGAATAAAGCTGATTTTGCAACCAGGAAATCACTAAGTTATTCACATATGCACAGCAATAAATAAATGGTGATTGATCCACAAGGATGATGACTCAATTTTTCTTTCCCCTCCCACACACATACATGTGAAGTTTTGTAGAAAATCAAATAGATATATAAATGCATGGGTGAGTAACTGTAGCAGAGTAGTCTGGTCCATTATGCAACACTGTAATTCTTATAGACATCAGATGGAGGTAAAAATGTTCATGTCAATCATTAGTTTCTGTTTCTTTGGAGACTTACTTTTCTTAAAACATAATGCTTAGTGTTAAGTACCTAGTTGAGTCTCTGGGCCAGTGACTTTCTTTTTCACTTTGTAAAGTTCATCAATTTTTCTGTTAATTTGGCAAAGAAGTATAATAATATTGTGGCTAAAATAATATTGAATTTCACTGGAGAAACTTACATTTTAATTCCTTTGAGTCAGGACAAAAGATTATGTTTTAAAGATTTCTCTAGTAGTAATGAATTGTAGGGAACAGTGTATTTGGGTCTGCTAACTCTCCACATTCTAGAAATCAATCCATTTTGACCAATGGGTTCCTTCTCAAAATGAGAAATGTGACTCAAATTCTTAAGAAATTGCTATATTTCTTTCTAAAAATACTGACTATAAATGGTGTTATAGTCATAAACTGGGTTATGACTATATTTTGGGGAAAAGTTTTCTATAGGCTGGATAATCAATGTCACTAGAAAATAACAGGCTTTTTCATGTGTTTTTGGATACTCTTTCTAGAAAAGTGACTTGTAGTTACTAGTATCAGAATCTCAGTACAGACATGGCTTTGGATATACAAGGATTAAAAAAAAAAACTTTGACTTAGAATCATTTTGGACAAATTTTACAATAAAAACCAATTTGCTAAATACAAATGAATTGTCAAATTAGAGTTTCTCTTTTCAGAGCAGAATTGAAAAACCTGGAGTCTTCTCACTTGGTTTCTCTATCATTTTCTTCAGTACTCCCCGAGGTACCAAAATGTAAACTGAAAAACCACACGATGACAGTGATTTTGGGCAGTGATTATCAGTGAGGTGAATTTTTGTTCTCAATGGGACACTGAATGATGTCCAGAGACAATTTAGATTTCTATGGTTGTGAAGAAGAGCTACTTGCATCTAATGTGTAGAGGCTGAGGATGCTGCCGAACATCCCACAATGCACAGGGAAGTGTATACAGCAAAGAATTGCTGGATCCAAAGGCTGAGACAACTCGATTTGGAGCAAAATTTAAAGAGATGGAAACACTTAGATATGATTTGTTCCATTTCTGAGACTAACCTAATCAAAATCTGCATAGATATTTCACTCCATTATGAGGTAAAGACACAGAGCTTATTTCTGATGGTTACATTTCTAAGCAGCTGCTTATCCTATCTCTATTCTGCCTTTAACTACTTACCTAGATCTAATTAGTAAGAACAATGTAAGGTGTGTTTCCAGTGTCCTTGATGAGATCTTGATATATTTCATCTTCATTTTCTCCTCTAACCAGGGATCACAAATGCCCAATTCTACAGCAAAAAAAGAAATTAATTAATTAAAGAAAGCCCCCTTTCTGAAAATACCAATGGAATTATAACTTAATTCCTAATTATGCTACTATGAAACCCACGTTGTCCTCCATTAAAGTGTTTTGCCTAGAGATGGATAATAGTACCTCTCTGCCCAGAAAACATGCAACATATGTACATCACTTAGGATAACAGACCTAAGTACACATTTCCACGTGGTCTTATTGTTAGGAAAAACAATCTATTCCACTGCACAGGAAATTAAGCAGTAATTAATGGAAACAAGGAAACAATTATTAATACTTTTTCAGTACAAAAAGCAAACATGCCTTCTTGCCAGTCTCATGTATTATATTTCAAACAAGGTATTTTTAAAACTCATCATATTGGAACTTGACTAATTAGAAAACTAATTTGCAATGATACCTTCTAATCTCAAGATACAATGATATTGGCTAGTTTTCAAGTTCTGATTCTTGCAAGTGATTCATTCACCCACAGAGAAGCTTGCACTGTCAGTTAGTTATTGCTGCAAAGAAATCACACCAGCCTTAATGACTTAAAACAATAATCAGTATTTAGTTCATGACTCATTGGGTCAGTAGTTCAGGGTAGACTCAGCTGGAGAATTATTCACCCATATGCCTATGTGCATATGTCATCAACAGTAGATCCACTAGGTGGGTCTGCTGCTTGTGGGTGACTAGTTGTTGGCTGGTACAAAATTCACACTACTGAGTCATCCACCACCGGGCTGTCCCTAGTTGTAAGGAGGTAAGGAGCCCATCAGAAAGCAGGAGCACCTTCGGCCTCTTACAATCTATCATAAAACTGGTGCAAATTTTTTTTGGTCATATTTTACACAATAAAACAAGTTGAAGTCCATCTCTGATTTGAGAGATGGACAAATAGGTTCTATTATTTAACAGGAGATGTGGCAAAGTCACATTGCAAAATGAATAAATACTAGGCCAAGTGGAGCACTGAGGTCATTTTTATATCAATGTACCACCCAGCATGTCACTGCCAACTTTACTTTTATAATCAGGCTTCCCTGGAGTAACTACCAGAGGGCATTTGGAAATGCATGACACAAATGCCCAAATGAGCAAAAGGAACGAGGTGTGGGAAAAAGTGCGTGGAGTACTGCATACATGGCATACATTAAGAGTGGCAAACCATTCCCCTTGTGCTAGGTGCATGAGCAGCAAACCACTTACCCTGTAGGCACAGCCCTGGGAGTGAGACTATGTGTTGCAGTCCCTGTGCGTGCTCCAAGGCCCACTCCTTGATTGGTCACTGCAAGGACAGTTAGCAAGAAATTGTTTTGGTGGCTGCCTGTTATCTGTCTAGCTACTACCTGAGTATATATACATGGTAACTGCAATAAAATCAGACCTGCTTCCTGCTTGGTCTCTGGAGGTCTTGATTAGTGACTCTGCAGCCATACTCTCCTCTACCCTATTCTGTGGACCTCCTCACTGGACGAGACAGAGCCCACACAGCTGGCATCCAAAGAGAGCCTGCACAGCTGGTGCCAAGCAGGGACCTGAGGTAAGTCTATATGAGAGGGTGTGGCCCCTCACAGAGTGGTGAAGAAGGGGAAATGGGGAACCTACCAACCTGTGCACTCTCTTAGATACTAGAGATTTAACCCTGAATAAGAGAGAAGCCCAGAAGTTTTGGGACTTTGTGATTGACACCAGCCCATGAATAAGTGCTGATGATGTTTTTGACTCTACAATATGAGACAAGATTATGGCAAATGTGTGACAAACTAATGTGAGACAGGGGTATACTCTATCACTACATTTTTTTCCTATTGTGACAGCCATTCAGCAAAGTTTAGGGGGCCCTGCAACAGACCCTTGTCATATAATGATGGCCCTGAGGGAAGATGAGGCTGTGAAAGACAGGCAAGGGGAAAAAGCAGGGGTGAAAATCTCCTGCAAAGCAAGCAACCACAACAGGTGTAGAAGGGATGTGGGAGACCAACCTTGCAGGTGACTGAGTCACACTCCTGGGCTGGGTGCTGAGGTGTCAGGCAGCATTCTGCTAGACTTTCCCCACCCTTATTGGGTTCAAGTGACTGTGTTTTCATGCCTGGGTGTATCTTGCTACAGCTCCATGGGTGGAGCTACGCTCACCTGTTCCTTTGTAATATTACCCCTTGCCCTGTTTAGGATAGAATGTTCCATGGAAGTGCCTTGTGTGTGTCCCCTTTTTTTACTGTGCCCTTGGGTGTAGCCTACCTAGATGTCAGTCAACCTGCTGACAGTGGACATCATGAAGATAGACTCAGCCCCTTGAAACCTAACCCCTTGCCTCATTTGAATAGCTTCTCCTCAATAAAAGGGGTCAGCGTGTGCGCTCTCTCTCTCTCTCTCTCTCTCTCTCTCTCTCTCTCTTCCTGCAGACCCTTAAGGTTAGAGGAACCATCACAGCGACCCCAAAGAAAAAGGTATTTGTGTCTCTTGTGTGGTTATTTTGTGCAGCCCAGTTAGCCCATTTCAACTGGAGTGACCCCTAAGCCTCTTAGTTGTGAACAGAAATCCGGCAGAGAGAGGCAGGAAACACTAGCCTTCAGGGTGCAGGAAGATGTGACCACAAATGGAACAAGTGTGCCTTCTACTAACAGGCAAATATATCCTTCCCTGAGTCAATGGCAGCTGCCTCCTTATGAGGCAATGCCAAAGCCAGCAAGGGATATGACAGCTTAGATATGACCAGGCCACCAGACAGGCCCAAGCCATGGTCTCCCAGAAACCCATTCCAGGAGGCCAGAGATCCTTTTGAAGATCTATGTAAGATAAGAGATGAAAAGTGGTGTAAGGGAGTACAAGCCTTCCCAGTCAACATGGCCCCCACACCACAGCACCTTGCCACTCGGTAGGTATCCACACAAGTTGGGTACCCTAAAGGAATTAAAGAAGGCAGTAAAAGAGGATGAGCCCTGGGGGCCCGTTTGCAAAGCAAATGCTCAATCATTCAGTCTTGAACTTAATTACCCTCAAGACTGGAAAGACCTAGCCAGAGCAGCTCTTGAGCCCACAACATTTTTGAAGTGGAAGACATTCTTCTATGATGAATGTGAACAGCAGGGGGATCGCAACCACACCACAAATGTTAACCTCCCAGCTGAGTGCTTGCAGGGAGAGGGAATCTACAATTCCCCTGCAGTACAAGCCACAGGCCCACCAAATTATTTCAATAGGTGTGGCTCTGTGCTCTGAGAGCCTGGAGGAAGTTACCAGCTGGGGGAGGTACAGTTTCTATACAGGGCTTAAGGCAGAAAGCCACTGAGGACTTGCCACAGTTTATTGACAAAGAGTATCCAAGATGGTAGAAGGGAAGGTGTCCCATGAAGGAGCTAGGGCAGCCTTAGTCAAGAAGTTGATCTGGGATGGACTAAATAAGGAAGATAGAGGGCAGGGCGCAAGTACACAATAGCACACTGGATGTCAAGGGACACAGCAACTCAAGCCTCTCTGCTGGCCTCAGCCATGGCAGTTGCATAAAAGCAGGACTAAGGAGGCTTACAAACAGCTAGTCAGAGACTGCAAAAAAATGTGCACCATTTCTCCCCCTTGGCCCTTTATAACCTGCTGGAGTGAATCCCTGAGAGTTAAAATCTAATGCTTTATGGCAAATGGATGTCACTCATTATGCTCCTTTTGGAAATTTAAAATATATTCATGTAATTATTGATATCTATTCAGGTTGTGTAATGGCCATAGCTTCCACAGGAGAAACCACAAAAAAAGGTCATCTCCCATCTAGTTAAATGTTTTGGAATTATGAATGTTCCCATGTCTATTAAAACTAACAATGGGCCAGCCTATACTCGCAAGACATTTTAGGTGATTTGCAATGATTGGCATATACAGCACTTACCTGGGATCCCCTATAACCCTCAGGCTCAAGGCATCATAGAAAGAGCATACAAGGAATTAAAGACCATGCTACAAAACAGAGGAGGAAAACTATACCAAGTCCCCTCGTGATGCCTTGAACAAAACCTTATTTGCTTTTAGTTTTCTTTCAATCTCAAAATTTTCTACAGAAACAGCAGCCCATGATCATTGGGACCCCACCACAAGGCCTACCCATCTAACTATGGTCACATGGAAGGATCCCATAACAAATGCATGGGATCATGGGGCGGGGGGGCTCTTAACCATGGGGGGAGGGTTTGCATATGTTAACAGGAGCCTCACCCCATCTGGGTGCCTGCCAGAAACATCAAGCCCCTGACCCCCAGAGCCACCAACCAAGAAGATGAAGGAACTAACTCTGGAGGAAAAACCTCATGGGCAAAGGACTCAACAATGCAAACAGACCTCACGTAATATAACCTGGGGTGATCTTAAAGATCTTGTTGAACAAGCCACAGGATTGGCCCCTTTGCCTGGTGGCAACCCCATCTCTGGGCCTATGATGGTGGTCCTATTGTGTGTGACACTCACTGCTAACAGTGAAGCCCCCATCAGGTAAATTGAGCTTTGGTCACTAGACCACCCCTTTTGGATGTTGATAATTGGAAAGTGGCTTTACCTAAGCTCTTCTCTAATAATTCCAACCTTATTGATCCTGAGTTATCCATTAGGAGGTGACTGTACCCTGAAATGCCAGCATTTCCATACCTACACTGCCCATTTGTTTCTCTGTAGTATATATTGAAACCTATAATCCAGATAGTCCCCCTCTGTTTTGCTCTTGCCAATGAAACTGTTCTAGATAACTATAATAAGTCATATGTTGGGCTGTCTCTCACTGACCTCAGAGTTAGAGTTAATACTAACTATAGTCATAGACTCCCCCATGGCAAATGCAAAAATCCCTTGCTGCCAACATTCCCAACAGTGCTTTTTGGAAAGCCCCTTTCAGATAATGATAGCATCCAATGGAATCAATATGTCACAGCCATACCTTTTCTCTGTGATAAGATGAATTTCTTTCCAGGGAAGAACAACATCTATGTGCCTGGGCGGACACAGCTCCCTGAAATGTAACTGATGTGCCCAAAAACCATATGGGCTACTTTAGTACCTGCTACATGGGACAAGGTGTTACCAACCGTTATGCAGGAAACCAGTCTGGCATGATAGATATCATGCTAATATTGCTGGCTGCTACGCCCATCAAAGGGGCAGCAGCTGGCTGGATGAATGGGTCAATATTGAGTCCAGACCCTGTCCATGGATTTGCCTTTATGCCAAATTATATCCATACCTACTATGTACAAAGCTTGTGTTATGCCACACTTTACCATGCTAATAGTCAATGATACTGATGGCATAAATATCACTCATACAGAGATCCCTTGTGCAGTCAACACATATGGGTGGTTCATAAATTGTCTAGCCCCTGCTATGAAAGTTAAATGTCTATTTATCCTCAGAGTGCCCACAGTAATCTAGTTTCCATTAAACTTGCCCAGAGAGTGGAGGAGTCCATGGGACATGGACATGAAGAATCCTCTGAATGAAATCCTACACCGGACAAGGCATGCAATTAGCCTCATCATCGCTGGGATTATTGCCCTGGTAGCTACCATTGCTGCCACAGCCACTGCAGCTACTTCGCTCACTCAGAGTATCCAGACTGCTCACACTGTAAACAACTTGTCTACTATCATGGAAAAAGCCTTTGCCATTCAAAATGACTTAAATAAACTGTTCTAAGCTGCTATTTTAGTCATTCAGCAAGAATGAGACCCCCACCAAGAACAACTAGATATTCTGTTTATGTTGCAAAGGCTCACTTGTGATCCTGAGTTTCATAGTATATGTATCACCCAATATGCTGTATCTGAAAATGTAACCTTCCACTTCTCCAATTTTTCTCATTATATTAAGGGCACTTGGGATGCTAACTAGGTTATGACTATGTATAACCTTACTAAGGCAATTGTTAAAATCAATAAGACTAAGGTGTCTATCTTGACAACCTCTTCTTTCTTCCAGGGATTGACTGAACATTGGAAAAACCTGATAGCCAAATTAACTAATCTTTATAATGCTATTACCTTGACCCTACTGTTTATAATAGTGATATTTTTTTTCTTGTGTTGTGAGATGCTTATGTAACCATGTAAAGGCCACCAAACAAAAAACAACAAGTGCTTGCAGCACAGGCAGAGGGGGCAGATGTGGGGACAAGTGCATGGAGTACTGCATTCATGGTATATATTAAGGGCATCTGAGTGGCAAACCACTCCCCTCATGCTAGGCACGTGAGCAGCAAACTGCTTACCCTGTAGGCACAGCCCTGAGTGTGAGGCCATATGTTGCAGTCCCTGAGCTTGCTCCATGGCCTGCTCCTCTGTTGGTCACTGCAAGGACAGTTAGCAAGAAATTGTATTTGTGGCAGCGTATAATCTGCCTAGCTACTTCCTGAGTATATGTACATGGTAACAGTGCAATAAAATCAGACCTGCTTGCTGCTTGGTCTCTGGAGGTCTTGATTAGTGACTCCACAGCCACACTCTCCTCTACCTGTTCTATAGACCTCCTTGCTGGATGAGGAGAGCCCACACAATGAATGAGAGACTAGAGATAAAAAGAAGCAACTTGCAGATAAATTATTTTCTCTCCCTCACACCTTGATAACCTTGTCAACCTTAATAACATACAGAGGAACATTCTCAAAAGAGTAAGTTTATTATTGCAATGGGAATATGTACGTCATAAGAAACCATGAACACATTCCAAGAGGTTGAGGCAAGGGGAAGTCTTTAAAGACAAAATGAGGAGGCTTATATCAAATATTTTGAAAGAGTAATCTTTGGCTACAGAGATCAATGACAAGGGTGGCATCAGTCCAAGATTTAACAGCCAGCTGTTAGGCAGATGTTCTTGTGGAAGTGGTTTTTTTTTTTTTTTTTTTTTTTTTTTGTGTGTGTGTGTGTGCAAGGCTGTGGTGTCCTTGTGAATCTTTCATGACAGTTCTTGTTGTCAGGTATGCAGGCACAAGATCTTTCATAATGTTCCAGCTTTATTCATTTGGATAATTATTTAATTAGTGTTGGTTAGGGCTTGATGTTTTGATTCTGACAACTTTCATGATCTGCTCTGGAGATGTGGTGTCTCTATAAGGTATCTCTAGAAGACATTTGCTGTGACTAGCTATTCTGCTTTTTTGAAACTGGCTGTCTCTGTCATATGCCTTCTTGTATTTTCTTTCTAATTTACCCTATCCCTGATATCTTTTCTTCCTTCATATTCACTGTTCTTACATTCCCCCAATAAGGCAGGAAAAGCTTAACTTTTGCTATAAACAAAATACCCTGACCCAAAGCAACATACATTTATTCAGGTCACAATTCTGTAGTTTGGCTATTTGCTTGGGCTTAGCTGGGCAATGTTTCTGGTCTTAGCTAGACCCTTCCCACACATCTTAATCTAGTTGCTAGTTACCTACGTGTTGTCTAGGACAGGGTAGTCAGCTATTCGCTGTTCTACTTCATCCTCTAGTAGGCTAGACCAGGTTTGTTCTCATGACAGCTGATCAGGGTCTTGTTTTTTTTTTTTTAACATTTTATTTGATTTTTTATTTGTCCTAATTAGTTAGACATGACAGCAGAATGCATTTCAATTCATTGTACATAAATGTAGCACAACTTTTCATTTCTCTGATGGTACAGGATATAGAGTTGCACCACATAGGCAGTCATACATGTACCTAGAATAATGATGTTCATTTCATTCCGCCATCTTTCCTATCACCATACCCTTTCTCCTTTTCTCCTCCCCCTTTGCCTCATCAAAGTTCCTCCATTTTCCCCACGTCCTTACTCCATTTTGGGGCAGCATCTACTGATCAGAGAGAATATTCGGGCTTTGGTTTGGGGGGATTGGCTTACTTCACTTAGCATGAAAATGTTTAAACTCCATCCATTTACCTCCCTAATTTTATTCTCTTTTAATGCTGAGTAATAGTCCATTGTGTACATATACCACAGTTTCTTTATCTATTCATCTATTGAAGGGCATCTAGATTGGTTCCACAGTTTGGCTATTGTGAATTAAGCTTCTATGAACATTGATGTGGCTGTGTCACTATAGTATGCTGATTTTAAGTCCTTTGGGTATAGACCGAGGAGTGGGATAGCTGGGTCAAATAGTGGTTCCATTCCAAGTTTTCTAAGGAATCTCCATACTGCTTTCCATAGTGGTTGCACGAATTTGCACCACATACTGGTCAACACTTATTATTGTTTGTATTCTTGATAATGCTAATTCTGACTGGAGTGAGCTGAAATCTTAGAGTAGTTTTGATTTGTATTTCTCTATTTAGTAGAGAAGTTGAACATTTTTCATATGTTTGTTGATTGATTGTATATCTTCTGAGAAGTGTCTGTTCAGTTTCTTAGCCCATTTATTGATTGAGTTATTTATTTTTGTTGGTGTTAAGTTTTTTCAGTTCTTTACATATCCTAGAGATTAGTGTTCTATTTAATGTGTGTATTAAAGATGTTCTCCGACTCTGTGGAAACTCTCTTCACCAGGGTTTTGTTTTAATCAACTTTTTCACCCAGCTTCTTTACTGCTGTGACCAAAGCACCTGACAAGAACAATGTAGAAGAGAGGAAGTTTATTTGGGGCTCTCTGTTTGAGAGGTATCATTCCATAAACAACCAACTCAATTGCTCTAGGCTGGAAAGGAGGCAAACATTATGGTGGAAGAGTGTGAAGGAGGAAAGCAGCTTAGGGTGTGTCACACAGAAAGCAGAGGGAGTACATTTTTGCTTACCAGGGATAAGATATAAACCTCAAAGACACACCCCCAGTGACCCACCTCTTCCAGCCACACCCTACCTGCCTGCAATTACCACTCAGTTAATTCATATTAGTGAATTAGTTGTGTTAAGGCTTGCAAAACCCAGTCATTTCACCTCTGAACTTTATTGCATCACCTCATACATGGGAGACATCCCATCTCTAAACCATGACAGGTACCAACAAAGCAAGTGGAGACATCCAAGGCCTCTTGAGTCCTAAGCTTAGAACTTCCATACTGTCACTTGTGCCACATTCCCCTGGGCCAAACTATCCCAAAGTCATCTCAGACATTTATGGATGGAGAAGTAGATTCCATGCCTTAAAGAGAAAAGTTACAAAGACACATCACAAATGTATCAATACAGAAAGGAACAGAGAATTAGAGACATTTTTGCAATCAACTATAAAATGTCAGTATATATTTTGCCTCAGGCTTTATATTTTATGGTACTCAGGATATGACAATCTCTATCATGTCAAATTTGTTTTAAACCAATGTCCTGAAATAGGCTTACATTTTTGTATAAACACTATTAAATCAGTATTAATTAAAATAAAACAAAATACAGTCTTGTCACCTCCATGATGTAAACTGTCCAGTTTTCCAATTTTTCTAGTGTTTTTCCTTATGCATACAAAAATTTTCAAAAAAAAATGTCTTTATAAAATAATTTTTTAAACAAGACTGAATACAGGAAATAAAAACTACTTATATCTTAGTATATTCTGTTTTCTAAACCTAGTCCTATATTATAATCATTTCCACTATAAAATTGACCTAAAAATTTTATAGTACAACACTCAAAAATTTGAAAGTATTAGGTAGTTTATTTTTATTTTTCTCAACAGACACTTTAGTCTGTTTTCGTTATTGGTTCTTTGGGTTTTCACTGTTAAGAATAATACTGAAAAGGTAGGTATACATAAAACTTTTTTTTTTAATTTGTGCTTTCTGTAGAATATTTTAACAAGTAGAGTGGATTAATCCAAGGCTATGTGAACTCTATATGATTAAAAATTAAACCAATCATTTGGCATAAAGCATGTTGCAAAAAATAGGCACTAACAATAGTTGTTGGTTTTATCATTTTATGCAATTTATGTAAAAGAGATGAATTGTTTGACTTATTCTCTCCAGCAATATTTGTTATATCCCAGACAGCATTAAGTCTTCATGAATATAAAAATAAACACAATATGGAATTGACTTCAAGGAGATTTCAAAAACTAAATTTCTGCTTTTTAATAGTAAAGTTACTTCACTAATTTATTAAGATTATGATTATTATTTATTATGAATACAAAATCAAAATTATACTTGAGGGTAAAATAATAAAATGGTGTGGGATCTAAGCATGAATAGAAAAAAATGGAACAGAATTCAGAAATATTTTCATGATAAAAGAGAAATTATTGTTGGGTAAAGTGCCATTTCAAATCAATGTGGGAAAAATACACTATTGAATAGGTACTATGGGGCTAACCATCTATCCATTCTGGAAAATGTGAATACATACTTGGACATATTAAAAATGAAGTCTCTGTGGAATAAATTCCTAGATATGAAGACTAACAAGTACAAAAAAGTTTAGCAAAATATGCTTTGGGCAAAGAATTTCTTCCTACCTAAGATTCAAAACAAAAATTCATAAAGATTGCCAGAGTTCAAAATGTTTAACTTCTATAAAGTTAAACTTATAAAATGATTAACAGACCTGAGGAAAATATGTATAATATGAGAGAGTTAGAAAGTTGCTATTTCTGCAATGTTCAGATTTTAGTTGCAGACAACAAAATCAGCATAATTCCTAATATGCCAATAATATTAATCAATAAGGTATCTAACATAACTCCTAATATGCAAAGAGTTTTTATGAATTATAAGGAAAGGATGAGAAACCCATTTTCAAAAATAATCTATAGGTAAAGAAATAAAAACAACTTGTACTCCATAAAAGAATATTTGTCTTTAGTAGCATTTAAGGAGTAACAGTTTTAAAAAGAGAATCAGATTGGCTAAAATTGGTTAAAATTTTTAAAAACTCCAATATTATCAAAAAGTAGGAACTCTCCCTGATTCACTGACCTTTGGTGAGATTTATACAGGTTTTTAGTGTGTGTGTGTGTGTGTGTGTGTGTGTGTGTGTGAAGTGCACTTATCATAAATATTTAAAATGTTTGAATAGTTCTTTTCAGAAATATTTAATTTGCATAAGAGTTTATGATAAGAGTTTATGATATCTATGATTTGCTATTAAAAATTGGAATACTCTAAAGGATTATCAGAAATGAAAGAATAGCAATCATCAAGAATACAAGTAACAAAAACATTGGAGAGGAAATGGGGGGAAAGTTCACTTATGCATTGCTGGTAGAACTGAAAATTGGTGCAACCACTCTAGTAAGCAGTATGGAGATTCCTTGCACAACTTGGTATGGAACCACCATTTGACCCATTTATTCCCACTCCTTGGTTTATACCTAAAGGACTTAAAATCAGCATACTACAGTGATGCAGTTGCTTTTTATAGCAGCTTAATTCACAATAGCCAAGCCTTGGAACCAACCTAAGTGTCCTACGATAGATGAATGGATAAAAAAAATGTGGTAGACATACCATAAAAAATAATAAAATTATGTCCTTTGCCAGTAAATGCATGGGACTGAAGAATATTATGCTAAGTGAAATAAGCCAGTCCCCAAAACACAAACACATCTTGTTGTGGGATGTTAACCCACAACAAGAGAGGGAAAGATTAGAATTTTACTGGACTAGACAAAGGGGAATGAAGGTAAGGGGAAAAAGATGAGAATAGAAAAGACAATAAAATGAACCAGACATATCTTTCCCATCCTTAAATATGAGTACACAACCAATGTAACTCCATATCATATACAACCACAATAATGGGATCCTAATTGAAACAAGTTGTATTTATGCTGGGTACGTATAATATGTCAAAAATACTCTACTGTCATGTGTATATAGAAAGAACAAATAAATTTTAAAAGAAATACAATATTTAAGTGGTACAACTGTGTTATGAAACTTTACACATATCTTTAGAAAATTATACTTTTAAGAACCAACATGAGAAGGCCCATGCAAATTAATAAATGTAAAGTCACAGTATCAAAGATAGATCACACTTGATAAAAAATTATATATGTAACATACACATTTCCATATTATTTATGAAAATCTGGGTGATATTTACAATGTGTGTGTATATGTGTGTGTGCGCACGCGCACACATGTGCAAAGATTTAGGATTATGATTTTGGAAAAATACACATTACACTGTTAGCAATGACTATTTCAGGATAATGGGATCAGAAGATATGTACTTTAATTTTTACCCTGTATATTTTCATAGTGTTTGAATAGTTCACAATGAGTTACAGTGCTCTTGTAACTTAAAAAAAAAAAAATGCATGATGTACCAAGGAAAATGCTGTCAAAAGCTATTCAAACTGTTATATCATCCCTTCAAGCCCTCATTTCAAATGCTGTCAACAATAATTTCCAGGTTTATTATGGTAGAATATCTTTGAGGTCTAAAATCTTGCTTAGGAAATCTGAGATTATGTCTGTCTGATAATCATCCAAATTTCAAGTGAAATTAATTAACCTTGATAGCATCCCTGGGGCCTGCCCATACCACACACAATCTTTGCCCCTTCTGGCACTGTTTGCTCTTGGTGATAGATGTGACGTGCTAAGGAGTGCTGCTGTTGAAATCCATTCTGATAAAACCCTGCTTATGATCTTACCAAAAAGAGCAAAAAGCACAAATCCCCAATGAAGGTGTGTTGGCCACCCTTTTCTAGTGCAGAAATTGTGCTAGACATTTGGAATTAATAATAAAAATAGCTTATGACTCTTTACTTTCTTCAAGCTGTTTGATTTCCCTGCAGTTCACCCTGCTTTATTTTTGGCACTAGGTATTTAAGGAGAATTTTAAAAATCACATGATATAACTTTGGAGCTGTTTGTTCCTTTAAGTTACCAAACCTAGATATCAATGGAAATGACCTGGGCTAATAAGCAAATGTCCTGCTTTCATCAAAGCCCATGGGCTCAAACAAAACTGAGAGCAGAATTTTCAAAGAGCAATATCCCAATTTTGTGTTGCACAAACCTTCTTTGCTCTGAAGCTGATTAGAAGAGCTGTCCAAATCATTTAGATTTAAGATATTCTGGGATAATTCCAAGTCCACATGTATAAGCTTAGAGAAAAAAAATCTCTTAATAAATTAATCTCATAACTATGTGGAAATACAAAAATATGCCACTTAGTTAATTAGCATAACCAATGAGGTACAGTTTAAAATGAAAACATCATATCTTTCTCAAGTCCGAATTCATTCTATTCCCTGTTATTCGTCAGTTTAAATAAACATTTCCAGGAGTCAAATCGTTCACCAAAATTCATACTTTTCCTCTCTTGCAAATAATAGTCAAATCAGGCAAAGAAACCTGGATCTGTCTAGATTTTCTAATTTTGCTTTCATTTGTAACCTCTTTCTTCCTCATTTTATCTTTTTGTGCTTTCCAGGAAAATCCCAATACAAAGACAAGTTATAATTCTCAAAGTCTCAGGTTGCTTCAAGTTGATTTTGAAGTAAGTTTTCCACATAATCCTGCAAACTGAGGTGTGTAAATAAAGATAGTGTTGAATCCCTGGTTGTGGTGAGAGGTAGTCAGCTGGGGGTCCTCAGAGTCAAGGGTACCATTCTAGAGGATTGTTTGAGGCAAAGGAGGCTGGGCAAGAAAGAATGCTTTGCTCCCTTCACACTGATTTCTATCAGAAATAATAACCACAGCAATCATACAGGTACATTTCCACAATCACTGGCTTCCTCCGTGACATCATAACACAATAGTGAATTCCAACTCATTTTACACTTCTTTTCTCCTGTCCCCTATTAACCTAATTAGCATTCTCTGTTTAGAGCCAGTTTACATCCAACCAATACTTTTAAGTTTCCTCAAGCTTTTCTGGTCTGGAAATTCCTTCTTCCGTTATTGTTATCTGCAGTCTTCAAAGAAGGGTGTTAGCTCAATTATACTCATATCATTAATATTTGATAGACGTTTGTTCTCTAATAGTAGATTAAAATTACTTTTAGGCTAATATCTCAATACTAATACTTTTTTCTAGTTTTAAAATTAAAGGAATGGTTTTCCCATTTTTGTGTATAATTTGGCAAGTTTTAAAAAATGAGATGCTTCCTTGTACATATGTACCACAGTTTGTTCATTAATTCCCAAGTTAAAAAGCTCTGGAATTATTTATAGTTTAAGTGATCATGAATGAGATAATTTGAAAACATTTAAGTAACTATTTTTGTGTTATTGCTGGTTTTCATTTCATTTTGGTAAATACTGAGGTAAAGGGGTATTGGGTTCCTATAGTACATGTAAGCTTAACTGCTGCTGTATTTTCTACACCATAATCTGACATCCTGCTTTATGTAACTGATTCAGCTGGGATACCTTCCCTTTTCAGTCTGAGTAAAATGACTAGCCTCAACAAGCTTAAAGTTCTCCCCTAATGTATATTTGTGTTCAGGAATTTTCACTTTGAAGGGCATTGCTTCTGATTTCTAGGACCTTTTGTGATATCCTCCTCCATCAGCCCACAACTCCACTAACAATAACCTGGAAATAAAATTTTCAAGACTTCCCAATTACTAATATAGTGTCCAGTCACACAGAAACATTAGTAAACGTTTTGCAGATTCTACTGAAAGTTCATGGGAGCATAAGGTGTGTGGGTGAGTGTTACATTTCACACTCCGCTGAAAGCACTAAAATATTACATCTTAAACATCCTTGTTCTTTTGTGGAATTCTTACTTGGACACTAACTATTCTGGCTTCTTTCTGCTTTTCCCCCTTTAAGGGCTAGTCTTATTAACTTCCCTCCAACTCCAAAGTAACCTTTTTATCCTATATTTAGGGAAACTCAGCTATCTCTTACTGTTATTCATAAATGGGGCATACATACATTTATTTAAGGTCCTCAGCAAAAAGAAATGCAGAGCAGTGAAGTTAAGGTTATTTTCCCTAATTAGAGAGCTTCATGATAGTTTCTTCTTCAAGATTATTTTATCCTTTCTTTCTTCTTATTGTTTATTGAGTTCTAAATCTTTGAAAGTTGAATTTTCATTTATGGTATAAGTTGATAACTTTTAGTGTACCAGTTAGCTAGTGCTGTGTAACAATTCACTCCAAAATTCAGTGGCTTAAAGAAACAGATATTTTATACTACTCATCAAGTTCCTTAGGTCAGCTGAGCAGTTCTGGACTCATCTCTCTTTCTCAACAGTCAACAGGCTGGGTAGGCAGCTTTGCTCAACTAAGCTGGACTTTTTCATATGTGAGGCTATAGGAGGATTTAACGTGACCTTTACTAAGACTATAGTTTTTATTGATACTGTCCCCAGTTTTCCAACCAAATAGTCTCTTTTCTTCAAGGCATGGTAAGGACTCAAGAATAAGTGTACAAGTATGTATGGGTCCTTCAGAACTAGCACATCAACATTACCACAACATTCTGTTGGCCAAGCAAATCACAAGATCAGTCCAGGGTCAAAAGTGGGGAAATAGACACTATTTATAATGTAAATTAATGCAAAGTCACATTATATAGATGATATATATATGAAAGATAAAGAATTGGGGGATTTTTTTCAATCTACTATACTCACATAGTCAATATATTTACTAAGTAAAAGATCTAATTTTCCTGCCATTCTAAATAAAATTTTACTTTATTTACTCATGAACATGAAGCTAGTTGAAGTAAACTTCAGAAATTTCATTTAAAAATTCTTTACTTTCCCTAATGAAAAGTTAAAATCAGACCATATAATTCTTTTCAGCTTAATAAACTACACATCACTTAAAACTAAACAAAAAGTACCATTATGGTCTTCTATTATTAGTCAACACTATTGAATCTATTTTTTAAAATTAAACATGTAAAAATTCTTGAATAATAAATAAAAAGGAATCTGGGAAAGACTTCCATAATACATCTTTGTTTTGAGAGGAAGCATGTTTTTATAAAGTTACACATGCACACAATTTAGAAAGTATTTTTGTTCTCCAAATGCTTTTTATTAAAAAAATAGCAGTTTCCTACATCCCCTCACCTGTTTCTCTCTTCCAGCAGACAAGCATCTCCAACCTTTTATAAGTATTCCTTTTGATTAGACATCCATATTGCATATAGCTGCAGGCTTTTCCTTTTTGATTTTCAGTCTTGGCTAGTAGATAATATATGATTATATACAATTTATTTTTATATTTATCTATTATTATAAATATTTCATTTATTTATATTGTTATTATTATATATTATTATTTATATAACAACAAGGACGTCTGCATGATATCTATTACATCTTCCTGATCCTCCAAATTTCCCCAAATGTGCTCCTTCCCCCTTCCCTTTCTATTAGGATAGTTATTTACCAATTTGTATTAGAGCAATATATTATTATACAAATGTGATTTACAGTTGATGCATGTAATATAGAAGATAACTTTTAATTTCTTACATTTTTTGTTTCCTCTATTTGTAGTTGTCTATTTTATTTATTTGCTTAATTCCCTGTGTATTTTTTTTTAAGCAACTCAACTCCAAATACTGTCAGTTATTCAGTTATTTGTCTTACCTTTCCTTTTTTTTTTCTTTCTTTTTTTTGGTGCTGGGGATTGAACTCAAGGGCACTCAATCACTGAGCCACATTTTCAGCCCTATTTTGTATTTTATTTAGAGAGAGTGTCTCACTGAATTGCTTAGCAGCCTCACATTTGCTGAGGCTGGCTTTGAACTCATGATCCTCCTACCTCAGCCTCCACAGCAGCTGGGATTACAGGTGTGCACTACTGTGTCTGGTTTACCCTTCCTTTTTAAATGTTCAGACATATCATTGTCTAATCATTTCATTTTTCTCAAATGAATTTCTCCCAAAGCTTTCTGTCCAGGTTTTCAACAGGCAAATGGCCCTGTGCCTAGTGACTCAATGTCTTACTGTAGATTCTGTTGTTTCTTAAATCCTATTGAATGCTTTCCTAGCTTAATTATTCACTCTGATGTGCACATTCTCCAGTAACTTCCTGAGGAAAGATTTTGGAGGCATGCTGGGTCTGAAAATATTCTACTTTCATACTAAGTGACATGTTATCAAGCTGTAGAATTCAAGGTTGAAAGAAGTGTCCTTTGGAATTGTGAAACATTTTTCCATCATCTTCACCTTCCAGTGTTACCTATAGCTTCTAGTGCTGCTCATGAGAAGGTCAAGATCATTCTCAACTTGGTTCTTTAATTATGGCCTTTTTTTTTCTTTTCCTTTCCAAAGCTTGCAGTATCTTCTCTTTATCCTGGACCTTGGATGTTTCCCCAGGGTCTTGGCAGAGGAATATTTTCAGCCATTGTGTTTGACGCTTACTACTCTCCTTCAATCTGGAACTGTGTACCCCTACATTCGGATAAATTTCTTAAATTATTGTTTCTTCCTACAGATTTAATTGACATCTCATTCTGATATTTTTACTCTTTTTCTTTTATTTATTTGTTTCTTTGGGGCTTTTAGATTTTTTAAACTAATACCCTAGCTTTTGTTTTTTCCCTTCCTACTTTCCATTTCTCTTTATATTATTCCCTCCGTGGAAATACTCCCAATTGTATTTTCCAATACTTCTATGGAGTTCTTATGTCTATTCTCAGATTTCAATTTTGAAGAACACTTTTCAAATATTTCTTTTTATAATATCCAGCTTTTTCATGCATAAATGCAGTATTTTATTATAGGACACCGAGAATATTAATGTAAGTATTTTAAAACTTTTGCTCTTTGCAGAGGAAGTTCCTCTAAGTAGTTTTTTCTTCCTGCAGCCCCTGCCCCCCCCCCCAGCATTTCTTTTAGTCTCAATATTTCCTGCCAAATGGCTTCCTCAATGTCTGGCTGTCCTTGGCTGTCTGCTCAGATTTAAGCCTTGGACCCTGAAAAGCTGATTAGATGCCCTGAGCTAGCAGCTGGGCTCTGTTGACTGGGCTTTACTCTCAAGGCATCTAAGGGAACTCTCTGGGAGGATCTTTAGTGTCAGAGATATTCACTCTTTTTTCTTGAGCTAGTCAATTGCCCCCGAGGAAGATTTCTAGTTTCCTACCTAGAAGACACAAGGCCTTGTGCCAATTAACACTCTGGGAACTAAAGGAGAGAAGAGGCTGAGGGCCTTAGAGTTAAGTATTGCAAACACAGTGCCACTTTTAAGCTAGGGAAGTGACCAAATATAACAGTTTTCCTGTGACTAAAGTGTCCTCTGATGCAGGATTTTCAGTGCTAAAACTGGTATAATCCTCAGCAAAAGTAACTGAAGTTAGTCACTTTAGTTTTAGCAACATTCCTTAAAGGATTCTGATTTGGCCTTTTTTTTTTTTTTTTTCCTGAAGCCTTTCTTTAGAGTCAAGGCATCCTGCCTCCCACATCTAGACCACGAATCTGAATGGCCCTGCCCAAATGGCCCCCACGCCTGCTTCCAGGGACTACATGGGCTTCTTGGGTCAGTTTGTCTTCCTGAGTATGAACAATTTCAACCATCAGGTGATGCATCCCTGAAGCCAAGACATAGACAAGCAGTGGCAGTTTGCAGAGATTTGATGGACTTTAAATAGTGGCTGGGTATCTACATGCGCATATATGTATGTATATATATGTATATATATATATATATATATATATATATATATATATATATACACATACACACACACATATATAGTAGATGGATACGGTACCTTTTTTTATTATTTGTTTTTATTTTTATGTGGTGTCAGGGATCAAACCCAGTGCCTCATGCATGCTAGGCAAGTGCTCTACCACTGAGCCACAGCCCTGGCCCCTAATTTAGCTTTCTTTAGTGTGCTGTCAAGTTCCCCTTATCCATCTACTTTCCAGGTTCCAACATATTCTGCTGTCATTGCCTCTCCTCTTTTTACTCTTGTCATTGTCCTCCTCCTCCTTTGCTTCTTATTATTCTTCTCAAATTATATTTATGTGAATAAAGTTTATAGAGGAAGAGAAAACTGCATGTGTCTGATCCTTACCTCTTCTAGGTACTTGAAAGACCAAAATATTTCCAGCAAATGAGTAAACAGGAAAATAAATAAATGTGGCTAAAGGGTCTGGGTGAGAGAATGGAAAAGAAACAGTCAATCCTCCCTTGATCCATCCATGAAACCATATCCTGAAATTACACAATGGAGCATCTACTACTTTGTTTGCCACCAAATGCATTTTATCAGAACGCCCAGCTGCTATGGAATAGACTGAGAAAGCAACAGAACCAAATCTTTCCAAGACATTGTTTCCAATTTCTCTTCCAGATGCACTCTTGTGATTGTGTTACTTTATATATGGATGGAGGACAAGGGCAACAGCAGGCTCTCAAATGGCAAGACATACATTTTTATAAAGCTCTTTTTCTCTTGAGTCTCTATATAGTCTGGATATTAATCTGTGTCAGATGAATAGTTGGCAAATATTTTCTCCCATTCTGCAAGTTGTCTCTTCACTCTGTTGATTGTTTCCTTCACTAGCAGAAGCTCTTTAGTTGTTTAGCATGGCATTGAATAAACAAAATCTGCAGCCTTACTTTGCCCCTAAGTTCCCAGTAAAGCCACCATTTCCAAGGAAGCAAATGCAAGGCTAGAACCCTCCCAAGTATGGGAGGACAGGGCTCACCCATGCACTCCCTACTGCCCGTGCCTTTCAGTAGGGAGGTAGGCCCTAGCAGAGGAGCAGGTATTGCTGTCAAGGCAGGTGTTGCTGTCCAGGCTGAGGCTGTGTTGGCTCAGGGAAAAGGCACTGACCTTGCCTATGAGTTTAATATGGACTCATGAAATGCATGCTTTCACTGAAAACTTCCAGTAACCTCATTTTACATGTAAGGAAATGGGAAGAACAGCAAGTTAACTAAATTTACTCATGGCCCACAGTAGCTAGTCAATGATGGAATTGGTACCCATCCCATTCTGTCTCATTATTTTAAACTTTCTAGATAGAAATAAATCATCAAGAATGTGAGAAGTGGTGAGCTGTTCTGAGTATGGTTGTTCCCATGGTTCCCCAGGCAGCAAGGTGAAGGCCTTTGGACACAACTTCTCTCACCTGGGTACAGGTGGGCCAGGCCTACCTTTGGCAACATCATGAAGGCAGCAGAGTAGGCATCAGGCAATGTGGGTCTCTTTCCTGTGTGGTGCAGTAGGCATCCATCTCAGGCAGGGCCCTCTGACTTTCAGATTCAAACCTTATCTGGAGTCACCAGAGGATCACTATGCCATTTTAGGGGAAAAGGACTCACATATTTAAGTGTACTGATGTGTCCTGGATCTTGGCATTTTACACTTTCAGATGGTATCCTAATTGTGAAATGGTGGTGTTTAGTTCATATTAAGGACTTCATCCCACTGAGGTCAGATGGATGGTGTAAGTAGGGAACCTTTTCCTTTTTGAGTTTAGGAGTTCTCTTTTTATCATTTTGAACTACTTTTAATCAAATTCTTCCCCTCCTCTACAGGGGGAAAAATTCACTGTGTTAAGTTTGTTTTTTCAGGAAGAAATGCAAGGACATGATCTTAAAAAATAGAAGACTTAAGGAAGTATCAGAGATAAATCTCAAGGTTATACAACTGTGATTTCAGCCATTTGCTCAGGCCTTGTGTGAAGAGTATAAGCATTGATTATGGCCTCAGGTCTTCTGTAGCAGCTCATGGACTACAAGGAAAGGCAGTTCTCTGGAGGAAAGGACAGCTGTGAGCTGTCTGTGGTCCCCAACAGTGGCAATAGAGGGTGCGGAGTCCACTCCTATCCCTAGTTGGTTAGCAGGTTGACTTCCTAAGGCTCTGCTTTTCCCTGATGGTCTTTCCCATAAGTTCCAACTTTTAAATAATTGACTTTATTTTTATTGGCATTTAAACAGAAAACTGTTTCTCTTCTCACGACACTTCTGAAATACATGTGTGGGCTTTTCCCACCACATACACCACCCAAAACCAACTCTCCAATTCTTTCAAGACAAAAACTGGGAGTTCTGCAAATTATCTCTGTTTGCTGATGGCATGATCCTATATTTAGAAGATCCAAAAACCTCCACCAGAAGACTTCCAGAGCTCATAAGTGAATTCAGCAAAGCAGCAGGATATAAGAGCAATGCTCATAAATCCATTATGTTCCTATACTCCATTGAGGAATCTGTTGGAAAAAAAAATTAGGAAAATTATCCCATTCACAATAACCTCAAAACAAAGCAAAACAAAACAAAAAACCCCAAAACCTTGGGAATCAATATAACAAAAGAGGTGTAGGACCTCTACAATGAAAACTATAGAACACTAAATAAAGAAATTGGAGAAGATCTTAGAAAATGTAAAGAGCTTCCATGTTCTTGGATAGGAAGAATTAATATTGTCAAAATGGCCAAACTACCAAAAATGCTATACAGATGCAATGCAATCCCCATCAAAATCCTGATGACATTCTTTAGAGAACTAGAAAAAGCAATTATAAAATTAAGTTGGAAAAATAAGAGAACCAAAATATCCAGGGAAATTCTTAGCAAGAAGAGCAAAGCAGGAGACATCACAGTAGTGGGTCTCAAATTACATTACAGAGCTATAATAACAAAAACAGCATGATACCAGCACCAAAACAGGCATGAAGAAAAATGGAATAAAGAAGGCACAGAGACAAATCCATATTGATGCAGTCATCTTATACTTTAAAAAGGTGCCAAAGACATATGTTGGAGAAAAGATGGCCTTTTTAACAAGTGGTGCTGGGAAAACTGGAAATCCATATGTAGTAGGATGAAATTTAATCCCATCTCCCACCCTGCACAAAAGTCAACAAAAAGTGAATTAAAGACCTATTAATTAGAACAGGAACACTGTAACTTCTAAAGGAAAATGTAGGCTCAATACTCCAACATATCAGCACAGGAACAATTTTCTTAACAAGACTACTAAAGTTCAAGAAGCAAAGCAAAATATCAATAAGTGGAATGACATCAAATTAAAAAGCTTCTGCACAGCAAAGGAAACAATTAAGAGCATGAAGAGAGTCTGCAGAATGGGAGAAGATCTCTGTCACCAGCTCCTCCAATAGGACATTAATGTCCTGTTAGTCACGCGACCAGCACACTAGCTTCATACTAGAGGTTCGAAACATAGAAATTAACTAGTGAGTTCAAATTAAAGAAACATGACTCTCAATTTACCTTTTTTGCCCAGCTCAGAGATGGCTCCTCCCAGCTCCTGCCTCTAGCCCCTGACCCAGTAGCGAGGTTTACACAAGAGGCCAGCAAGAGAGAGAGAAGCACGCCAGGGAGTGAGCTTTTATTGGGGAACAAAAAATTCAGGGGAAAATTCCATCCAATGAAGGTCGAGGGGGGCAGCATTCCAAGGTCAGGGTCAGTGATTGGTTTTCAGGTCAGTGGTCAGTCACACCCCCACACAGACAAGCCCTCGCACCTAGGGAAGGGTGGGGAAGGCTCTGACACAGCTTGTCTAAGCGCCTCACACCCAGCCAGGGAGGTAGCTCAAATCATGTGCAAGAATGGCTTCCCACAGTCCTGGATATAAAAAGAACTCAAAAAAAACTTAACACCAATAAACAAATAACCCAATTAATAAATGGGCAAAAGAACTGAACATATACTTCTCAAAAGAAGAAATACAAATGGTCAACAAATATATGGAAAAATGTTCAACATCTCTAGCAATTAGGGACATGCAAATCAAAACAATATTGAGATTTAATCTCCAGTTAGAATGGCAATTATCAAGAACGCAAATAACAGTAAGCGTTTGTGAGGATGTAGGGAAAAGGTAGACTTATACATTGTTGGTGGGACTGCAAATTAGTGCAACCATTCTGGAAAGCAGTATGGAGATTTTTCAAAAAATTAGGAATGGAACCACCATATGAGCCAACTACCTCACTTCTACACATAAACCTATAAGACTCAAAATAAATATACTATAGTATACTAATCAATGTTTATAACAGCAAAATTCACAATAGTCAAACTATGGAACCAACCTAAGTGCCCTTCAACAGATGAATGGATAAATAAAATGTGATACACACACACACATATAAGTATGTATACACACACACACATATATATGTATATTATATGTATACACACACATACACACACAATGAATTATTGTTCAGCCATAGAGAAGAATAAAATTATGGCATTTGCCAGTAAATTGATAGAACTCAAGAGTATCATGCTAAGTGAAATAAGTCAGTTCCCCAAAATCAAAGGTCAAATGTTTTCTCTGATATGTGAAAACTAATCCAAAATAAAGTGGTGTGGGGGTAATTTTTTTTAAAAGGTAAAAGAATAAAGATAGAGAAAGGAAAAAAAGGGGGATAGAGGGAGTTTCATCAAAATAGAGGAAAGATCAGTAAACAAAGGGAATTCAAAGGAGGAGGAAAAAGGTATAGGGAAAGAGAATAACAGTGAAATGAAAATGACTGAACTTCCATTTGTGCAGACATGAATGTGGCACAGTGGGTCCCAGCATTGGGTGTATCCACGGGACACTAATTTTTTTTTTAAGTGGTCAACTGTAAATGGATTGAAGAAGGATTGGCGAAGTGGAAGGAGGGAAGTGGGGGGATGGGAGAAGTACTGGGGATTGATTGAAGCAGGTTGTGTTCCATGCTTTTGTGATCGTGTCAGGGTGTATACTGGTGTTGTACGTATATAACTTAATAGAATTTTTAATAAGTTATTAGAGAACCAAGACAATTCAAGGACTTTATTTCATACTGAGATATTAACATTGAATTAATATTAATGTTGACATTAAGATCAATGTAAGACTTTGAAGGATGCAGAGGATAGTCTGATTTATTTGTTTAAAATGCTCCTCTAATTGTTGAATAGAAAATGTTTTGCACAGAAGAAATAATAACAATCCATATTAGAGATGACGGAGGCTAGGACTGCTAACAATAGCAGTAAATATGAGGAAATATGAGTAAATTTTGGATATACCTTGGAGAAAGAAGTGACAGTACTTTATAATCATTTGGATGAGGAGTGGATGTTCAGATAAACAAAACAACCAAAGATGGTTCTTTTGGGTTTGAACAACTGGTGGGACTATTTACTGAGATAACCAATACCACATGAACTGAGAATGAGTAGAAATAATGATGACAAATGCAAACATTCTGGATGTCTTAATGTCCTGACACACACAGGCTTTAGTTTCAGGACATCAAGAGCCCTGGAAACTCTCTTGACTCTGCTAATCAGGTTGGTGTTTCAGGAAAGATATAGATTAAGAGATAGCAACTGTATCAATCAAGGTCCCAATGTAGATTGTTGAAGAGATTTAACTGATGGGATTTCTTAAGCAGGTATGCATGGGGTTAAGGGAACCACAGGATGGTTATGGCATCCAGGGACTAGCAATGGGGAAACCTATTACCACTTCAGGCCTGTAGGGGCTAAAGGAGGGAGCAGTGCTATCAGACCCTATGGGATTAAGGATCCTTGTGTTCTCACTGCCATAAAACATGACAAAAGCAGGGAGTGGCCTAGAGGAATAAATAATCTGACCTCTCTCTCTTCTGACCATCCTATCTACTGCTTCCCCCAAATCCAACCAGAAGCCAGAGAACAAAGAATCCCAGATCAGAAATCATTTAACATTTCACCCCCCACCCAACAGAATTAAGCAGAGGAAAGAAGGGCAGAAAATGCATCTGGTTGAGGAAGGGACTGGATAAATATAGAGTAAGCTTCAAGCAACCTAGAGAATGCTTTCTGTGACACACACCCCACTCTCCTTTTCTGTGCAGGTTTTGTGGACATAACAGTTGGCAAAGTAGCCTTTCCTCTACTCACCACCCACCCAACTCCTCCCACTCATGCTTATGAGTCTAGGTGGCTTGTCAAGTATTACACCTCTCAGCTTTTCACCACTGTGACCCAAGTCCTTGTCAAGGGAGGGAGGTCTTGTCTAGAAGGAACAGCTAATTAAGATATGTAAAAGATATGCCTGGTTAAATCTAGCTTAGAAGCATATCCATGACTCTCTCTGTATTCTACAGCAACCCATTGTTTTAGTCAGTTTTTTCGCTGCTGATGACTAAGGGATCTGACCAGAACAATTATAGAGGAGGAAAAGCTTATTTGGGGGCTCATGGTTTCAGAGGTCTCAATCCATAGAGAACAGGCTCCATTCCTCAGGGCCCGAAGTGAGGCAGAACATCTTGGAGGAAGAGTGTGGTGGAGGTAAGCGGCTCACATGATGATCAGAAAAGGAGAGAGACAAAGAGTGAGAAAGAGAGAGAGAGAGAGAGAGACTTTATTCTGCAGATACCAAATATATATCTTGTAGTCACACCCCCACTTCTCGAGTTACACCCCACCTGCCTCCAGTTATCACTCAGTTAATCCCATCAGGGATTAATTCACTGATTACGTTGAGGCTGTGACCCAATCACTTCTCCTCCAAACCTTCTTTCATTTTCTCACACATGAGCTCTTGGGGGACACCTCACATCTAAACCATAAAACCCCTCTATAATGAAATTAATTTTCATAAATTATGTCTATAAAAATGTCAGTGTCATCTCCTAGTAATTTATATTTGAATTTTATCATGGGCCATGCTTCAGTCAATAAGTACAATCTATATGTCTGGTATTTTAGAGAGTCCAATGCTGGACTCATAATCTTGAAAGGTTCTGTTAGAGAGTAAGGTGGCCAATTTTAATTTTTTCAGAGATTTAAAAATTACTTGTCAGCCTATATTCTTAAAACCACATCATTATGCTGAGCTGGAATACCAGAAACGAGCCCACCTCAATGACTTTAGCTTAGCTCTCCACAGAAAAGATTTAATTAAGCTCTGCTTTTATACTTTGGGTTTAACTTAAGGTCAGTATGAGAAATGGCCATGTAAAGCATGTTTCTGCTTATTCTACAAAACTTTATAGATGACATCTATTACATTCTACAGTATTCCTTATATAAGCAGCCATACAAACTCCTCTTAGGAAAGTTTCTCTGAAAATGAGATCTCTAGTTTTGTTTCCCTATTTACCATAATTGCTCAAACAACTATATTAAATCAGGCTTACAGAACATTGCTGCTATAAATGGATCCTTCGTTCTTTCTAATATTTACTTATAATGAGATATTTTAAGCCTTTGGAAAATGTGTCACCTCAAATTCTCTTTTTTTTTTAAAAAAAGTGGACATTCAGAATTAGGATCAAGAAAAGAGTATTATTTATTATTAGTTAATTAAACCAAACTCAGTGGAATTGTTAAATAACCATATAAACCAAAAATGTATATGCACACATGTATGTATATGTATACATAAAACATGTATGCATGAAATATGTGCCTGGTATGTGTGTATAAAAACATTGCATAATAAGTTACAAAGAGAAAAGAATGAGGCAAGTGATAAAAATCATTCATGAAACAAGTCATAGGACAAAAACTATACTGTGCCAAAGAAGCCAATTATGGCTCCATTCACTACTCTGTTAACTTCACAAATATTTTTTTAAATTTTTTATTCCAATTTGTTCTATATGACAGAAAAAATGCATTACAATTCACATTACACATATAGAGCACAATTTTTCATATCTCTAGTTGTATACAAAGTATATTCACACCATCCGTGTCTTCATACATGTACTTAGGGTAATGATGTTCATCTTATTCCACCATTTTTTTTACCCCTTTGTTCCCTCCCTTCATCTGCCTCTCCTTTGCCCTATATAGAGTTCATCTAATATTCCCATTCTTCCCCTCCCAACCTCACTATGAATTAGCCTTCTTATGTCAGAGAAAACATTCAGCATTTGGTTTTTTGAGATTGGCTAACTTCACTTAGCATTATCTTTTCCAACTCCATCCATTTACCTGCAAATGTCATGATTTTATTCTCTTTTATTGTTAAGTAATATTCCATTGTGTATGTATTATGTGTGTGTGTGTTGTGTGTGTGTATCAGATTTTCTTTAACCATTCATCTACTGAAGAGCATCTAGGTTGGTTCCACAGTTTAGCTATTGTGAATTGTGCTGCAATAAATATTGATGTGGTTGTGTCCCTGTATTATGCTGTTTTTAAGCCTTTGGGTATAGACTGAGGAGTGGGAGAGCTGGGTCAAAAGGTGGTTCCATTCTCAATTTTCCAAGGATTCTGCATACTGCTTTCCATATTGGCTGCACCATTTGCAGTCTCACCAGCAATGTATAAGTGTGCCTTTTTCCCTACATCCTTGCCAACATTTATGTTTGTATTCTTTTTTTATTAGTTGTTCAAAACATTACAAAGCTCTTGACATATCATATTTCATACATTTGATTCAAGTGGGTTATGAACTCCCATTTTTACCCCATATACATATTGCAGAATCACATCAGTTACACATCCACGTTTTTACATACTGCCATACTAGTGTCTGTTGTATTTTGCTGCCTTTCCTATCCCCTACTATCCCCCCTCCCCTCCCCTCCCATCTTCTCTCTCTACCCCATCTACTGTAATTCATTTCTCTCTCTCTCTTTTTTCCCCTTTCCCCTCACCTCCTCTTATATGTAATTTTGTATAACAATAAGGGTCTCTTTCCATTTTCATGCAATTTCCCTTCTCTCTCCCTTTCCCTCCCACCTCTCGTCCCTGTTTAATGTAATCTTCTTCTCATGCTCTTCCTCACTGCTCTGTTTTGAGTTGTCCTCCTTATATCAAAGAAGACATTCGACATTTGGTTTTTAGGGATTGGCTAGCTTCACTTAGCATAATCTGCTCTAATGCCATCCATTTCCCTGCAAATGCCATGATTTTGTTATTTTTTATTGCGGAGTAATACTCCATTGTGTATAAATGCCACATTTTTTTTTTATCCATTCATCTATTGAAGGGCATCTAGGTTGGTTCCACAGTCTAGCTCTTGTGAATTGTGTTGCTATGAACATCAATGTAGCTGTGTCCCTATAGTATGCTCTTTTTAGGTCTTTGGGGAATAGTCTGAGAAGGGGAATAGCTGGGTCAAATGGTGGTTCCATTTCCAGCTTTCCAAGGAATCTCCGTACTGCTTTCCAGATTGGCTGCACCAATTTGCAGTCCCACCAGCAATGTACAAGTGTACCTTTTCCCCACATCCTCGCCAGCACTTGTTGTTGTTTGACTTCGTAATGGCTGCCATTCTTACTGGAGTGAGATGGTATCTTAGGGTGGTTTTAATTTGCATTTCTCTGACTGCTAGAGATGGTGAGCATTTTTTCGTGTATTTGTTGATTAATTGTATATCCTCCTCTGAGAAGTGTCTGTTCAGGTCCTTGGCCCATTTGTTGATTGGGTTATTTGTTTTCTTATTGTTTAATTTTTTGAGTTCTTTTGTATTCTTAATAGCTGCCATTCTGACTGGAGTGAAGTGAAATCTTAGAGTAGTTTTGATTTGCATTTCTCTAATTGCTAGATATTTTGAACATCTTTTAATATACTTGTTGATTGTATATCACATCCTGGGAACTGTCTGTTCAGTTCCTTGGCTCATTTATTGATTGGGTTATTTATTTATTTATTTATTTATTTATTTATTTATTTATTTATTTTGTGTGTGTGTTTAGCTTTTTGAGTTCTTCATATATCCTAGAGATAAGTGCTCTATCTGATGTGCAAGTGGTAAAAATTTGCTCCCAAGCTGTAGGCTCTCTATTCACCTCACTGTTTGTTTCTTTTGCTGAGAAGAAGCTTTTTAGTTTAAATACATCCCATTTATTAATTCTTGATTTTAATTCTTGAGCTATAGGAGTCTTATTAAGGAAGTAGGGGCCTAATCCGATATGATGGAGATTTAGGCCTACTTTTTCTTCTATTAGACACAGGGTCTCTGGTTTAATTCCTGGGTCCTTGATCCACTCTGAGTTGAGTTTTGTGCATGGTGAGAAATAGGGGCTTAATTCCATTTTGTTGTTTATGGATTTCCAGTTTTCTGGGCACCATTTGTTGGAGAGGATATCTTTTATCCAATGCATGTTTTAGGTGCCTTTGTCTAATATAAGATAACTGTAATGATGTGGGTTACTCTCTATGTCCTCTATTCTGTAACATTGGTCTACCATTCAGTTTTGGTGCCAGTAACATGCTATTTTTGTTACTGTTGCTCTGTAGTATAGTTTAAGGTCTGGTAAAGTGATGTCACCTGCTTCACTCTTCTTGCTAAGGATTTCTTTAGCTATTCTGGGTCTCGTATTTTTCCAGATAAATTTTATGGCTGTTTTTTCTCTTTCTATGAGAAATGTCATTGGGATTTTAATTGGAATTGCATTAAATCTGTATGAGGCTTTAGGCAGTATGGTCATTTTGAAAATATTAATTCTGCCTATCCAAGAGCAAGGTAGATCTTTCCATCTTCTAAGGTCTTCTTTAATTTCTTTCTTTAGAATTCTGTAGTTTTAATTGTAGAGGTCTTTCACCTCTTTTGTTAGGTTGATTCTCAAGTTTTTGTTTTTTTTTTGTTTTTTTGAGGCTATTGTAAATGGGGTAGTTTTCCTCATTTCCTTCTCAGAGGATTTGTCACTGATATACAGAAATGCCTTTGATTTATGGGTGTTGATTTTGTATCCTGCCACTTTGCTGAATTCATTTACTAATTCTAGAAGTTTTCTGGTGGAGATTTTTGGGTCTTCTAGGTATAGAATCATATGGTCAGCAAATAGTGCTAGTTTAAGTTCTTCTTTTCCTATACTTATCCCTTTAATTTCCTTTGTCTGTCTAATTCCTCTTGCCAGTGTTTCAAGAACTATGTTGAATAGAAGTGGTGAGATAGGGCATCCCTGTCTTGTTCCAGATTTTAGAGGGAAAGCCTTCAATTTTTCTCCGTTTAGAATGATGCTGGCCTGGGGCTTAGCGTAAATAGCCATTACAATGTTGAGATATGTTCCTGTTATCCCCAGTTTTTCTATTGTTTTGAACATGAAGTAGTGCTATATTTTGTCAAATGTTTTTTCTGCATCTATTGAGATGATCATATGACTCTTATCTTTAAGTCTATTGATGTGTTGAATTACATTTATTGATTTCCATATGTTGAAACAATCTTGCATCCCTGGTATGAATCCCACTTGATCATGATGCACAATCTTTTTGATATGTTTTTGTATTCATTTTATTGAGGATTTTTACATCTATGTTCGTTAGAGATATTGATAAGTTTTTGTTTGTTTGGTTGGGGTTTTTTTTGTTTGTTTGTTTATGTGTATCTTTGCTGATTTTGGAATCAGGGTGATATTGGCCCCATAGAATGAGTTTGGAAGTGCTCCCTCTTTTCATATTTCCTGAAATAAATTGAAGAGTATAGGTATTAGTTCTTCTTTAAAGGTCTTATAGAACTCAGCTGTGTATCCCTCTGGTCCAGGGCTTTTCTTGGTTGGTAGGCTTCTGATGGCATCTTCTATTTCATCGCTTGAAACTGATCTGTTTAAATTGTGGGTATCATCCTGATTCAATTTCAGCAAATCATGACTCTATAAATTTGTCAATGCCTTCAATATTTTCTATTTTATTGAAGTTCAAGTTTTTAAAATAATTTCTAATTATCTTCTGTATTTATGTAGTGTCTGTTTTGATATTTCCTTTTTCATCCCATATGTTAGTAAACTGAGATTTCTTTCTCCTTCTCTTCATTAGCATGGCTAAGGGTTTGTCAATTTTATTTATTTTTTCAAAGAACTTTGTTTTATCAATTTTTTCAATTGTTTCTTTTGTTTCAATTTCATTGATTTCAGCTCTGATTTTAATTATTTCCTGTAATCTACTGCTTGTAGTGTTGATTTGTTCTTCTTTTTCCAGGGCTTTAAGATGTAGTGTTAAGTCATTTATTTGTTGACTTTTTCTTCTTTTAAGGAATGGTCTCCATGCAATGAACTTTCCTCTTGGTACTGCCTTCACAGTGTCCCAGAGATTTCAATACATTGTATCTATGTTCTCATTCACCTCTAAGAATTTTTAAATCTCCTCCTTGATGTCTTTTGAAACCCATTGTTCATTCAGTAGCATATTATTTAGTCTCCAGGTATTGGAGTAGCTTTTATTTTTATTTTATTATTGATTTCTAATTTCATGCCAATATGATCTGATAGAATGCAGGGTAGTATCTTCACTTTTTTATATTTGCTAAGCATTGCTTTGTGGCATAATATGTGGTCTATTTTGGAGAAGGATCCATGTGCTGCTGAGAAGAAAGTATATTCATTCATTAAAGGATGAAATATTCTATATATGTCAGTTAAATCTAAGTTATTGATTGTATTATTGAGTTCTATAGTTTCTTTGTTCAGCTTTTTTGGAAGACGTATCCAGTGGTGAAAGAGGTGTGTTAAAGTCACCCAGAATCTTTGTGTTGTGGTCTATTTGACTCTTGAACTTGAGAAGAGGTTTTTTTTTTTTTTTTTTTTTTTTTTTTTTTTTTTTGATGAACATAGACATTCCATTGTTTGGGACATATAAATTTATTATTGTTATGTCTTGTTGATGTATGTTTCTCTTAAGCAGTGTGACATGTCCTTATTTATCTCTTTTGATCAACTTTGGCTTGAAGTTGACTTTATTTGATATGAGGATGGAAACCTTGCTTGCTGCAGTCCATGTGAGTGGTATGATTTTTCCCAACCTTTCACCTTCAGTCTGTGGATGTCTTTTCCTATGAGATGAGTTTCTTGGAAGCAGCATATTGTTGGGTCTTTTTTTTTTTTTTTTTAATTATCTGCCAGTATATATCTTTTGATTGTGGAGTTTAGGCCATTAACATTCAGGGTTATTATTGAGACATGATTTGTTTTCCTAGCCATTTTTATTTATTTTTTAGTATTTAATTTGACTCAGTTTCTCCTTTGAGTAGTTTTTCCTTTTGTGTAATACCTCACTTCACTGATTTTCATTGTTGTTTTTCAATTCCTCTTCATGGAATATTTTGCCAAGTGTGTTCTGTAGTGCAGGCTTTCAAGTTATAAATTCTTTAAATTTTTGTTTATCATTGAAAGTTTTTATTTCATCATCAAACCTAATGCTCAATTTTGCCAGATTTAACATTGTTGATTGGCATCCATTATCTTTCAAAGCTTGATATATGTTGTTCCAGGATCTTCTAGCTTTCAGGGTCTGGCTTGAAAAATCTCCACATAATCTAATTGGTTTCCCCCTATATGTAATCTAATTCCTTTCTCTTGTGGTTTTAATATTCTCTCCTTATTCTATATGTTAGGCATTTTCATTATAATGTGCCTTGGTGTGGATCTGTTGTGATTTTGTACATTTGGAGTCCTGTGAGCCTCTTGAATTTGGTTTTCCAATTCATTCTTCATGTTTGGAAAATTTTCTGATATTATTTTATTGAATAGTTTGCTCATTCCTTTGGTTTGGACCTCTATTCCTTCCTCTATCCCAATAACTCTTAAATCTGGTCTTTTTACGCTATCTTATATTTCTTGAACGTTCTGCTCATGGTTTCACACCATTTTCACTATGTTGACTACATTCTTTTTAAGAATATATATTTTGTTTTCATTATCTGAGGTCCTGTCCTCCAAGTGGTCTAATCTTTTGGTGATACTTTAAATTGAGCTTTTAATTTGGTTTATTGTTTCTTCCATTTCAAGGATTTCTGTTTGTTTTTTTAAGAGATTCTATCTCCCTATTGAAGTAATCTTTTGCTTCCTGTATTTATTTATGTAGCTCTTTGTCAAAATGATCTTTTGCTGCCTGTATTTGCTCTCTTATATCACCCTTTAATTCACAGAACATTTTAATCATGTACATCCTGAACTCCTTCTCTGTAATTTCTTCTGCTGTGCTGACCACAGATTCTAGTAATGTGGTATCTTGATATGTTTGGGACACTTTGTTCCCTTGTTTATTCATGTTCCTTGTGTGTCTTCCCTTCTAGCAGTGTGGATCCCAGCCATTACTGTTTTTAACCTGCAGGCTTATAATGCCCCTGTAGGGATCTAATACTTCTCCTTTGAGGTGAAAGACAATGTTATCAGATCCCAATATAAACAGTATACTCCCTAAAAGCAAATGTTTGCTATTAAGATGTTTACAGATTGGTCACAATGTACAGAAATGGTGAATTCAATTATTATCTACCATATACTCAGTAGGTTTGCAAAAGGATTTATAGTTTTTGATGGTGGAAAAAGAACTGGGGGTGATGAGTAGGATGATAGGCTGAGGAGGTAGGAGATGAGGATATAGAGTTGTTATATCTTAAAAAGTGTGAAAGAGAAATCTAAAGAGGAAGATTAGTAACAGGAGAAGGAAGAGAAAGTAATTTTGGGTAGATAAGTAAGTGGGGAGACAATAGATACATAAAACAAACACACATTTATATTAAAAAAATTAAAAACATTAAAATAGTAGAAATTGGAGGGATAAGAGAAAAAATAAATATAAAATACAACTGTAACATACTATTCAGTCATCTTAGTCCTCAAAATTCTAAGTACTTGGTTTCACATATGTTAGGGATGTGAGGGCAGGAGAGTAGAAAGAGGGGGAAAAAAAGAAAAAAAAATCTTGAAGGAAGAAACAGAATTGTTTTGGTTGGAAATCCATATTTTTCCTGCTTCTCTTCTCATCCATAGGTAGAGTCATCTGTTAGCTGGTGTATCTACCCTCAGGATGGTGAAGGTAACCAGGGTGTCACTGGGCTTGGGTAGTGGCTGCTGGGGAGAGGGGGGAGTTAGAAACTGGGTACCTGGCCAGCTGAGTTCCAAACTGGGTGTTGCCCCCACTGAAGATGGTGATGAAGGTGACCCCAAATGGATTCGCCTGCTTTCAGTGGTGGGCTGTCAGATCATGTTGGGGGAGCCAAGCGATGGCGTTGGATGATGAGCTCAGAGGTGAGTTCTGTGGCATGCAATATGTGTCGGTCAGCTGACTTCAGAGCCTGTATGAAGTTCTTGGATGAAGGCAGGCCACTGCACACAGTATCTCCACTGCTGCTTCAGAGTCCCAAGATGGTGGCGACAGGAAGAGCCCCACTTTGGTAGGTGGGGGTCCACATGGGAGTGGCAGCCAGAGTTCCTGTGTGTGGGAAGCTGCTGGGTGTCCTGTGTGGGAGCAGCATCTGTGATTTCCACTTGGGTTGGTATCCAAAAGTTCTGCCGAGGTGCCACAGTCCGGCTGCAGCAAAATAACTGGGGGGTGACAAACGACTTGTGTAGATCAATACAGCAGGAGTGGAAGCCGTTTATTGTAGGACAACAGAGGTATTTATACATTCCACACAGCTTATCTTAATTAACATAAACTAGATACAGCAGTCAACCAATAAGAAATCTCCACACTTAATGGTTTGCTGGTGTTACTTCACAAACCACTCCCTCTGGCAAAATGCCAGGCACCATCCAGACTTGTTTACAGACTCTAACATTTCCCCCTTTTGTTTAATTTAAATAACGACCATAGTGGTTTTTTACACAAACACCACAAATAATTTGCTACAAGCAGAAGGGGAGGATACAAAATGCCACAATACCAAGCCAATTGATGGCTCCATGCAAGAAGCCCTTGGAAAAATTATACCAGCAATGACACCATTAGCAAAGATACGGAGTTACAATTTGTTATAGATTACAGTTTGTTGTCTCAGTCCAGGTAAAGCAGTGTCTCAATAGATTAACTCACAGTCCAGGTAAATCACAGTCCAGGTAAGTTCTGCAGGCAGCTAGCTTAAATCACAGTCCAGGTAAGTTCTGCAGGCAGCTAGCTTGATCCCAAGTCTCCTCAGGTTCTCAGCAACACTGGAAATTCTTCCACCTTCGTCTTCACTGGCACTGGGACGAAGGCAGGAACTCTGGATGGCTAAAGAAAATCCTGTAGTATTCCAGCAGGCGCTAAGAAAACAACCTTCTGAACAACTTGGTACATTATCTCAAGGTTTTTTACATTTGAAATAGGCCTTAATGGTGCTCATTACTCACTAGCTTCCAGGTGTGGGGGAACCATTGTAGTTACTGGCCTTGGAAATGATCAAACTTCAGGGACTTGGGCCGTCTTCCACCTGCAGCATCCCGGGCAGCCCCAGATGGCCCCAGGGATAGTCCGGGGAGTGTTCTGGACTCAAACTGCCACTGGGCACGGGGAGCAAGAGCCTGCGAGACTGTGCCTCCTCCGGGTCAGGTTTGGGTTTGGGCTCTCGGTAGTGGCATCCCACTCCCCGGGCCAGGGATGGGGAAGAGCCTCTTGGAAATTCCTTGCTGTGACATGATCGGCTCACGCACCCTCCGGTAATGAAAAGTATTCAGTAATAGCCTTTTGCTGTAACTTTTTTCCTGATAATCCTTCCTCCTCTGAACTTTCTTTTTCTTTCTGACTAGAGTTCCTGGGCTTTCATCAACACATGCCCTAACTATTCTTAGTTCCACTGGGGTGCCTCTTTCCCTTATCAATTTACTTAACACCCCTTCCATATTTTTGTCACAAAGACAATACAACATTTCAAGACAAAACAAGACACAAACATACTGTATCAATCTTCTCCATTTTCTCGAAATGGCCATTTTTCCTCTCGCCCTATCTGCCTAGGGACGAGCAGATTTGCTCCCATCCTATCTATGGATGGGCAGCTTTTTTTTTTTGTCACTTACCCCCGAGTGTCCCGGGGCTCCCCGTACGGGCCACCATCTGCCACAGTCCGGCTACAGCAAAATAACTGGGGGGTGACGAACAACTTGTGTACATTGATACAGCAGGAGTGGGAGCCATTTATTGTAGGACAACAGAGGTATTTATACATTCCACACAGCTTATCTTAATTAACATAAACTAGATACAGCAGCCAACCAATAAGAAATCTCCACACTTAATGGTTCGCTGGCATTACTTCACAAACCACTCCCTCTGGCAAAATGCCAGGCACCATCCAGACTTGTTTACAGACTCTAACACCGAGGTACTGATGCCAATCATCTCACTTGGGTATCAAGTAGTCCTGCTTGGGCCAGTAGTTAGGAGACCTACTCTGATACTGTGGCCTGGAGCCCTGGATGGGCCCGGAACTGTGCGGGAGCCAGAATATTGCTCTCAGAAAAGTTGTTTTCACTATTTTCACAAAATTTTCACTATTTGAGTCCCAGGTCACAGAGTGACACAGAATGCTGCATCCCTTTAGCCTGCCATCTTGGATCTCTGTAATCTAACTTCACAAATATTTACTCAAGTGCTCTAATGGCCCAGATGACTCAAAGTTGCATTACGCAATATTTAGTCCAATGGGACAGGAGGAGGTGGACAGACAAATAAATTTATTACAGGAAGGGGGATATTCTAGATCATAATGAGAGTACAGAGCTGGTGGGATTGGGAAATCCCAGAAGGCCATGCCACTGAAACACAATAGCAGAGGCCAGGAGGATTAAAAGTGGGTTTGAAGGACAGCATGCATATCAGTCTATCTAGGAGAAAGTGATTACAAAACACCCTGAGTAGGTATTTGAGTCCACTCTGTGTCCAGGGCTAATTTTATTTTTCTCTAAACTTCTTTCTCTTTATTAATTTTGCTATCAATTTTTACATGACTATTTAGGGTAATTCTTACTAGATGTGCATGGTTGATTGATTGCAAAATGGGCCCATTTATTTATCTCTTCCTGTATTCATACACTGTAAGCTTTCAGTTTACTATGGTCTAAATGTTTGTGCCTTCCCAAAATTCCAACGTTGAAACCCTAACCCTCAAGGTGATGGTATAAAGAGAGAAGGCCTTTGGAGAGATGCTTAGGTCTTGTGGGTAGAACCTTCATCAATAAGATTAGTACTATCATAAAAAGAGGCCCGAGGGAGTTCCGTGGCCTTCTTCACCCTGTGAGGACACAGAAAAAGCTGCCATCTATGAAGCAAAAAGCAGCCCCTCAGCAGAAACGACACTAAATTTGTTGTACCTCTGGACTTCCCAGCCTTTAGAACTGTGAAAAATAAATTTCTTTTATTTATAAGCCACTCAGTCCATGGCATTTTCTTATAGCAGCCAAAAAGACCAAGACATAGTTCCTCCCAGTTAGAGTATAATGTATTTTTCCACCCCTTTCTTCTGGGCCTCGGATTGTATCCGATTTGACCAGCACAATGTTAAGAAGTGTGTCAGGTCTAAGCTTAGGCCTCAAGAGTACTAGCATACATTTTTCTCTTTTAGAAACCTGCTTTTGCCATGAAAAGAAGGCTAGGCTAAGTTGCTAGAGGGTCAGAGGTCATGAAAAGCAGTGATAAATCATACCAGTCAAGATCCCAAATATGTCAAAAAACATAGTGACATTTCATAAAGTGATCTCTCTGATCAAGGTGAATGAATGAGTGATACCCACCAGGAGCTCAGAACAGCGTAAACACCCAGCAGACCTGAAGCCTCATGAGAAATAAAAAATGGCTGATGTTTTGTTTTAGTAAGTACTGAGGTGTTTTATTATGCAGCAGTAGTTAATTGACAAAATAACTATTATTAAACATAATGGAAAATGAAAATGCTCTTTCATAAACTTAAAAAGATTTCTATTCCTAGCTCCATTGTTAACTGGCTGGTGCTCATGAGCAATTTATGTAACCTTTTTATATTTTCATATTTATGGTTTAGATAAGTTAAGAGTATTTCTGATTAAAGATGAAAAAGTAAAAAAAAGAAGAAGTAGTATTTTGTTTCCTTCTTGAAACATATGAGAAAAAAGAAGAATGATAAACAGAAACAGAGAGGGAAATAATTCAAACTATAAAGAGAAAATAATATTTAATAGAATTGAAAACACATTCATGCAAAAGTTTGTACACAAATGCTCATGGCATAATTATTAATAATAGGCAAAAAGTAGACACAACTCAAATATATATCCAAAGCTGAATGGGTGAACAAATGCGGGTATCACATAATTGAATATTATTTGTAAATGAAAATAAAGTACTGGAATGCTCTACAGGTGGATGTTTCTTAAAAACATTATGCTAAGTGAACGAAGCCAGATATATGTGTAATTCCATTTGTATGAGATATCCAGAATAAGCCAAACATATAAACAGTATATTAGTAGTTGCCAATAACTAGGAAGAGAAAAGAAGTGAGGAACTGCAAACAGTTAAAGACTTTTTTTTTTTTTTAATGAGAACGTTCTGGATTTGGATAGTAATGAATGCACAATTTTTTTTGTGTGTGTGCGTGTGTGTGCACTGAATTGTACATTTTAAATGGTGAATTTTATGGAATGTGAACTAAATTGAAACTTTTGAAGATGTAATAAAAGAAAAGGAAAAGAAAAAGGAGTTATGACTTCAAATCATGGAAATACAGTTGTTCAAAACTGAATCTCATAAAGCAATATACAAGAACTCTGGTTACTAAAGAATGAGAAGCAAGGTAGTAAGAATAAGTAATTGCCAACTTCAAATGACATCTAGGATTTAAAGAATTTATTTAAAGAATATATCTGTGAGGTCCAAAGGGAGTTTGCATATACTAAGAAGATGCTGAAAATAACAGGTTTTATTAGAGTCTCAGACTGTCACAGAACAGTCCTTCCTTACTCTCCTTAAATTATCTAGCACATAACTATCTTCATTTAAAATGAGTATCAATTAAGTACCAGTTGAAATTTGTTGATAGATAATACCAAATGAAAGCAAGGGAAGGAAAAATGTAAGCAAAAACTAGATGAAGAAAATACAGCATACAAGGAATCTCAAAGAAACACAGTTCTCCATTTTACCAAAGAAGTAGCATTCGTGATGACACTCCCAAACAATAATAAAAAGGAAGGAAGAAAGGAATAAAAGATTTTTCCCACTTGTAGGGAGTGGCATCCGACAGAAGAAACAAGAGTTGAAACAAAGGCATTGGAAGACAACAGAAGGAGATGAAAAATCAACTCGTGGAATTGTAAAAAAATTACTGAGATAAAGGGAAGATTAGAAATAAACATTGAAATGTCACTATTGACAATGTAATCAGCATGGCAATAGGTTTGAGAACAATCCCACAAAACAAAATAGAAAAAGAGCAATGAACATGATTATTGAGGGGTTGAGATACAGAAGACATACTAAAGAGACTAAATATACGTGGACACTGTTAGTTTCGTGTTGCTACTGTAATAAATGATCACAATTCTGCAGTCCAACAATATTACTTATTATCTTACAGCTCTAGAGGTCAAATATCCAAAATGGATTTCACCAGATTAAAATCAAGATGGGGGCAGAACTATATTTTTTTCTGGAGGCTCCAGGGAAAAATAAAGTCCTTGTCTTTTCTAATTTTAGAGGCTACCTGACTCAGAGCCTCCTTCTCTATCTTCAAAGCAAAACATAGCATCTTCAGTTATCTCTCTCACTGTTTTCATCCTCACACCCTCCTTACTGATATTTTTTAGGGACACTGTGATTACATATCCGAGATTAACCTAGGACAATCTAACCATCTCAAGGTCCTTAATTGTCTCTCTACTAAGTCTCTTTTCCATGTCAGGTAACATATTCACAGTTCCACAGAGTAGCATGTGGATATTTTGGGTCAGAGTGTGTTACTCTGCTTACCAGATGCCAACATATATCCTAGTGGAATAACAAAGGTTCAATGATTTAAAAAAATCACATGGTAATCACAGACAGGAAATGGAAATAAAAATTATAGTTCCCTCCAGAAATAATCAATACCAGAAAACTGGAGTAACATTTATAAATTGCTGAGATGAGAAAAGCCTGACCAAAGAATTTTATAACTCTTAAAATGTTCTTTAAGTGTAAAGAAGAAAACAAACCTTCCAGCCTCAAGTATACAAGCATTCATGCTGATGATTCTTTTTGTTAAAAAACAAATTCTTGAGGATGACTTCCTGTCAATTTAGAGTTGAGTCACTAACACACACACATACACACACACACTCACACTCACACTCACACAGGAATAGAAAAGTTAAAAAAGATAATTGATAGTGATTATTGAAGGCATTTAAATGTGGAGCTGAGATGAAATAGTTGTTGAAATTATGATTGCAAAATAGAACATTTTAAATATAAAATTAATAAAAAGTAATTTTCAAAACTCTGAAGACAAAGAAAGGCATATTGTCTACATGAATTTGCTCATTTTTTTGCAAGCAAATAATCAACAGGTCCCAAATCCAATTTGAAAAATACAGCTCATAATGGAAACAAGTTTTAAAGATGTTCAAGACAGTTCTCTCAAATGGTAAAGACAAATGCTAATTATGAGGTCAACAGAATTTCCTATCTATGAAACAATTGCTTCTTAAATCAGAAGTGGCCTAGCACGAATACTAATAAAGAACAACCAAATAACCATTATCTGCTCTGGGTATAGCCCTCTATCCGTTACAAAATGCTTTTATCTGCATTCCTTAATCTTGAGCCTAGTGACACCACTGGCCTCTGAAGTTGAAGATATACTTTCCTTCTTTCTCAATGGCCTTTTCCCCAGAAGGTAGACCTGAGCTGACTGCATTTGTGAAACTTCTGTTCCTTCTGAGTTGATTTTCTTTGATCCAACTGGGAGACCCAACAAATTGGAAGGAGGGAAGAAACAGAGTGTGACTTGGGCTGGCTCTGTGTCCTTACTAACATTCACCATGCTTTTTACAGCAGCCAACTCTGCAGGATTCTGTACCTCTGTGTTCTGGTAGCCATCCACCTCCTTCATTACTTGGAGCTGTGACCAACCCCACCTTTATTATGGTTTCCCCATATCCATATATTTCTGGATAGCTTCTTTTTGTTAACAAAACCTCTTTGAATTATCCTATTTTAAGTATTCCAGTTGGATTCTCTTGGGACACTGATTAATATGATTTTCTTGCAGCCATTTAAAAAATGAAAGTGCTAAAGCTGAGATATGTGATTCTAGACATAAGGGCATTCTTCCATTGGTGTCTTCTCCTTAGCCTAGGATTAAACTTGCTTCAGGATAGTTTATAAAAGAAACAATTGAGGCACTTTCTTATGATCCTTTAGTAGGGGGAAAAATAAACTAATCGCCTGGGTTTAGAGGATTGTTACTCTAGTCCAGTTAAATCAGAAATAAACTTGCAATGGATTATAAAACTAGCTTTGATATTATTTCAAAGTCTGACTGATAACATACTGGATTACTGTAAGTTTTCAAGAAAGGTCAGAACAAGGAGCAGTTTAGTGAGGAAGGAGAAGAAAGAGAATAAAAGTCTAGGAACTGAGGGTAGACTTCAGACAATGCTGCAGTGGAAAGAACCTAGACTGTTGCTAAGGAGCTACATGAAGTCACTCAATGCAGAGGACATCGGAGAGGACAGAGAGAGACAAATAAGAGATGAAGACAGAAAAGAGTGATGAGCGTCACAGGATAACAAGGAGTTACTCAAGGACTTGCCAGGGACTTGCCTTACTTTAAAAGAAAAAGCCAATATTAAAGGGTGCACTGTGGAAGTATGTTTTTGCAGCCCCCATCCAGATGCCCATGACTGAGCCAGTCTGCCCATTCTCCAGTTTCTGACTTTTTAGATGCTAATGATTTCCAGCTGCTGCTTCTTCCAGAGATTTACTCAAGGTTATAACATTTGTCTTGCCAGGTATGCCAGTCAGCTTTCCTCTGCTGGGACAAGACACTTGAGAAAAAAATTTAAAGGAGGTTAGATTTATTTGGGCTCATGGTTTCAGAGGTTCCAGTCCATGGTCAGCTGGCTCTGCTACTGTGGCCTACGGTGAGGCGGAACATATAGCAGAGATGGAATGGCAGAACAGAGCTGCTGCCCTTATGGCAGCCATAGACAGAAAAAGGAGAGTGGGGACAATGTATATTCTTCAAAGGCATGTCCTTGTGACCTACTTCCTCCAAATGGGCTCCACCCCCTAATAGCCCACTAAGTTAGGAACTCATCAGGAGATTAAGCCACTGACCACTTGATGAGGTTAGAGCCCTGATGGTCCAATCACTTCTCAAAATCTCCATCTCTGAACATTGCTGCTTTGGGGACTAAGCCTCCAACACATGATCCTGGGACATTCCAGGTCCAAACCATAGCACCAGGTAAGTTATGTCTTCGTATGTTCCAGAGCTTCTGTAGGATGATACTGAGGCTAGTCCTCCTCACCCAAGAGTGCCCTTATGCTGTCCTGCTTCTCCCCGTTGGGTTTTCCCTGAAAAGCGCTCCCCCTGGGCCTCACACACATTACTCCTTGTCCTTGGCTCTGCCTCAAGCCTGACTTTCATGTGCTATGATTTCATACTTCTTATACTCATTCTGTCTTCTCTTCTCTTGTTTTTCAAAAGCTTCTCAATCTTTTATTCCTTGTGAATCCTTATTTTTATGTAGCCAAAGATCAGGAAGGATCTGTGGGTAGGGCTGTTAGCACTCGCTTGATTTCCTTAGAAGTCAATCTCTGTCTGGTGGTTATCACACCTAACTTCAAAACAATCAACTTCACAAGAATAAATAAATCGGAATTTCCATGTTTTCTTCTAGCGGGATCTTTAGATGAATAACATATTCATAAGATTCTTCTAATATTCTGTTATATCCATTTCTGAAAACATAAACATTACTGAAGTTAAGGAAACAAAAGCAAATTGGGTTAATCAGTTATTAAGCAGTTAAATTTTTTTCCCTAAAATGACTCATTTATTCACATGTATTGTAACAGGAATGATACTTACGTAATTTGTTATTTTGAATAGAGAGCTAAGACGTGGTCTTTTTTTTTAATAATGGAGAGTTATTGAATTAACCACAAACTACTGTATAACAAAGATGCTCAATAGAGAACAAGGGTAGGATCATAAAAGTGAAACCGATAAGCTGTATTCTCCAAATTGTCAGATAAGAAGTTACCAAATCATCATGATAGCAAACCAACAGAAGGAGTAGGTCAATAGATGGTGCTGTTGCTATGTGTAACACCCTAGAAAAGACAGGAAGAAGGCAGCTGAGGGAAAGTATTTTCCAGAAGAAATACAGAACAAAAATATGTCCCTAACTTCTGCATCCCCCAAAAGATGGCAGTGTCATATCTTTGTCCCCCTTATCTGAGCTCTATCACTTACCATTGTCTCATCAAATTGAATTGAAAGGTTCAAGTTTTGTGTTCCAGGCCAAAGTTATGGACCTCTCATTTTCATATGCAGGTTGCATGGTTTCAGTACATCTCTGATATTTCTCATCTTCTTGGTAAAGACATTTTACACACATGCAAAAGAGATAAAAATGTTCCCTGGGCCAGAGGTCTATTAAAATAGAGGATAGTGAGGGCTGGGATGTAGCTCAGTGGTATAGTGTCACTGGGTTCCATTCCTAATACCACTAATAATAATAATAATAATAATAATAATAATAATAATAATGAAACAGAGAACAGCAGAAGCCTCCTCCGAATGCATCTACATTCTACAACTTTTGATAAAATTATTCCAATAGACTTTGGGGAAAAAATTCAATTGAAATAATTCTTTAACTTCTAAAGTAAAAGTCAGAATTTGCAATGAAGTTTTGTAAAGTTGGGAGTCATTTTCACAAGGGGTATTAGCTATGCTAAAGGAAAAAGGAGCAATACAGATAGCTGATAAATCACAAAGTTTCTTTAAAACATTGCTTTATGCATGGAGGAGAAATTTTCTTCTTTGTTCTCTGGGATGGAATTTATTATCACAATTGGCAAAATCAGTCTTCATAGTTCAGAAAGTAGTCCAAGTGCAGAAAGGAAGTCACTTTGGGATTAAAAATTTAATGCAAATTATCAACCAAATTATGAATATTTTGCAACACTGACATGCATTTTAAGACTGATATGTGGAGACAAATTGTTTTTGACTCCAGTGGTCTCACGAGAAGATACTGGTCTAATCAAATGAATCTATTAAGTGTGTCAGTTACTATTGCTTTTCAAAGAATAATAATTAAGAAAAAGAAGTAATAAGTATCATACAGTAAAAATAAGTAACAAGTATCATACAGTAAAGTGAGAAATAAAAGGCAAAACAAAAAGGTGCTTCAAACAGTTTATAAAGTTCTTTCTGCACACCTGATGGTCTTTTCAGGTAGGCAAGATGTCTGAAAATGATAGCTTACATTAATTAAGTATTAAGGCATTTTTTCCTGGACTTTATATCTATTGATTTATTTCATCAATGGCCATATGAGGCAGGGATATCACTGTCCTCCTTTGCCATCAAAACATTGATACTGAGAAAAGTTAAATAGCTCCCCAAAGACAGGCAACTAGAAAACCAGTTAGAATTTAAACCCAAACAGTCTGAGAGACTCATTGCATCATTATTTTTATAGATAAATATGGCTTTTAAAGTTTACATAATGAGCAATTGAAGATGTAGCTGAATTTGGAATCAAGGTCTGTCTTATAATCTTATGCTTCGTGGTCTCAGGGTCTTTCTCACATTCCATTTCATTTTGAGTTGGGTAATTCCTGACTTCGCAAGAATTTCCCATTAATATAAATGTGATCAGAATATGCCCATCTACCTGTTCTATGATAGATACCTCTCTGCACTTGACCAAAGTGTTGTTCGGAGCTTCATATATACTCATCACTGTATGCTCTGCTATAAATTGAGACAGTATGCTCTTTCAAGTTCTGCTTAGTAGTTGGTATAACCCATCACATCCCAAGTTTTCAATTCTTCAAATATTTTGATGAAATTGACAGAGTTGCATTACAAATAGGTTGGAAATTATAATCTAAAGCTTATTATATTATTGATTATCATTGAGTGAATTTATCATTCATCATTCACCTATTACTTTTCTCAAAAAATAAATCTCTAAAATTATAAATATTTAACATAGATGGTAGAATTGTTGCTGAATTTAAGTTTTTAAAGGTGTTCCATGAAAGGAATTATGGGACATAATTGTCTAATGTTGTCATTAAGAAAGAAGAAGGAACAAAGAGGTCTCCAGATCCATCTCCATTCTGGCAAGAAAAAGGGAGATTACTAAATGCCTTCAAGCATAGGCATCCAGTATTCTTGAATGCAGCTTGCTCAGTCTCTAATATTTTGCCAAGGACATATAAAGACAATCGGCCAGGAGTATAGATGTCTCCAGTTTGAAATATAAAATACCGCTCTTATTGGCCAAAGTCTTCTGATTTTCTTGGCTTCCAGTTCTTCCAGGTCTAAGAAAAATACTGATTTTATCAGTCAGTTTAGGTTAAGTTATACTACTATAACAATAGACATCCTTCCCCTCCCCAATCTTAGTAGTATACAAAAGAGTTTTCTTTCTTGCATAAGAGTTTTCTTTTTTGCATTCTAACCACAGATTGGCTTTGGTTCTTTCATTTCAGGTTGAAATGATCATCTTCTACCTGAGGCCTGCCAGCCCAGTAGCTGTGGGAAAAGAATGATGGTGAAAACAAACAATAATTCTTAGAGCTTTTACTTAGAACTGGCAGCTGACACTTCTGTTCCTATTTCACTGGCCAGAGCAAGCATGATCTGAATGGGGCAGGAAGGTTTAGTCCTTTTTATAAGAATAGAGAGTCGCATTATACTGGGAACAATAATATAATCATCAGACTCAATTGTATTGTCTTAGTCTAGGGAGACTCCTAATAGAACAATTTTATAGACTAAAAATGCAGATAAGCTCTAGGAACCTCATCTAAGTCTATGAGAGAAATATTAAAGGTGTCTAAGCTCTTTTCAACCTTTCTCAGAAGGGGGCTGTCGGAAAAAGTCATTTCAGGCTCTGGTAGTTGACTTGAGAGGGCAGAAGGTAGAACTCATGGTGCTGCTGATCCCCAAGTGGAATCATTCCTGCTTCACAAGCCACACGGCATGGCCCATGTTGCATAGTTTTTTATTTTGGAACATTGGCAAAAATCCAGGCCTCATTTATAACTCACTGCATTGGAGTTCTCTTTACCTGGATTTTTAAAAGATTGATGAATTCCCAGTAGCTGGAAAGCTATTGGGTTGAAAGTCCAGATACACACAAATCAAATCATAACATCATTTAATTCAGAATATTTCTGCCCAATTATTTTGAGGTAGAAGTGGAGAGATTTATAGTGAGTCTTATGAAATTTGATGATGTGAAAAGTAAGAGATATTTAAATGTATGATTTAGCTGCAAGATTCAACCACAGTAGTTTTAAATTATGGAAGCTTTGATTGCTACTGGTTTAAAATGCATTTTAAATAGTTGAACTATATTTTGGGGACCGCTTAGGAAGAAGAGTTGAGTGTGATTTTTGGTAGTCAAAAATGAAATTTGACTTGCGTGCAGAAAAACTTATCCATCAAAAAGAAAAAATGTATGGTAGCAAACCTCCTATACAGCACACTTCTCTATCATGTCTAGTTCTAGATCTAAGAATTATAATATAAATCTCTTTGAGGATAAGAGCCCAAGGTTCTTGTAGTAGATGAAAGAATTTTGCTGATCCTTTCACTCTCAAGTCACAAATCAATCTATGTTTGAAAGTATCCTAGTTTTTATGTGGAAGGACATGAAAAGCCACAGGTTCACTGAGTGCTAAGCTCACAAAATAAGTAGGTTTTGCCATAATTTTTATTGAGCTCAAATCTTTCTGCAGCATTCCCTTTTTTTGGCCTTCTTGATGTTCTCTAATGCCTCAAACTCCTTTTTTCATTTTACAGTCAAAATTTATTCTTTGAAGAAGAATATTTTTAATTAAAACTTACCCACAGGTTAGCATAGGCCAGGGTGTACAAATATCAATAGATAATGGTTTTAATTAAAGGAATAATGAGCTAATAGTAAAAATAAAAGACAACTAAAGTGAAAACAAAATATGCTCCTCTCTTTTATAAGATCACACAGTGGAACAAATTTAAACACAATGATTCAGAAGGACAATAGCTCATATTGGTGTTATATTTCTGCCCAACCCTCTGAAAAATTTATAGGCATTTTTGGTGGAATGAGTTCTTAATAGAACCGAGAAGCTTTCTCCCCAGTATGACTTTTAAAAATTTCCTCTCCATTATGAAAGACAGACCAAACTCAATATTTCTCCAATTAATAAAAGATTAATTTAATTTTACATAATTAATGTGCCTGAGAAATGTTGAATGTACATTCGATTTTTATTAAATGTTTTATGTGGAGTTTGCTCTTATAATATTTTCCTTAATTACAATAAGAAAATCTTAATTCTTTCTCCGTCTTTGTTATTTCACTAGCAGCTTTATAAAATCAGGGAGTTGAACTTGTAAGATAATATTTAAGGGTGTTCAAGTCTGAAGTCCTTTGTTGGTGCTTTTAATTCAGAACAAGCTTCTTTAATACAGTGAGCAATTGCAGCCCAGTCTGTCTTTGTTAAATTGGAGTGTTATGTATTACTTAAGCATAAAGTCAGACAGCTGCATTAACCATCACAATGCCATTGTCTACCAGCTATTGTGTACTTATTATGTAATCTAATGTGCCAAAAAACTACCCAATGATTCCTAAAATTGGGTTTTAAGCATAAAAATGCAATATTGGTCAATACAATACGTTTATAATCTTAACCTCCCTTCCCCATAATAGATACACATGTAATTACCTACCATCCCCTTTCTTGCTTTTCCTATGGGTGTGTCATTTTTTACATTTTTATCTAAATTACTGTCCTCTCTTTATTCTCTTAATTTTTTACCTCTAGTCTACCCACATAATTTGTTCTTTAAAAATATATCATAATTTTATTTGTTGTACCTTATATTCTATTTGTATTTCATTAAATATTTATTAAAAGAATAATAAACAGACTTGGTAATAAAAATTCAGACTACACAAAAGGGCAAAAAATGAAATTGTGAAGTCTTTACTCTGAACACACCTGTCCTGTTCTCCAGGGAGAACTATTTTGACCTTTATTTTTTTTTGTTTTGTTTCGGGTTCTAGTTTTTAACCTAAAAATTCTAGACCAGTGCTGTTCCATAGAAGCTTCATGTAAACCACCTTCAATTGTCAAGTAGTCATGCTTTAAGAAATAAAAAGAAAGGTGAAAATGATTTTAAATCTATGTTTTATTGAACCCCATATATCCCAAACATCTCCATATGACATGTCATCAAACATATGAATATTTTAAATTCTATGTTTTATCTAAATTATTTCACATTTGTCACACCCGTCAATTCAGGATTCACTAGTCACAGTGGCTAGTGGGGACCATTTTGAACCTTGCAGGTCAATCTAGTTTGTTATTTGGCGATGTTAAACAGAATCTGATGGTTTCCTGCCATGAAAGCAAAGAACTTAACACTGTCTATTATCCATTCTATCTTACAAATCTTGTTAAATTTTTTATTTTTAGTCTCTCACAGTCTTTTTCATTTTTTAATCTATACCCAGTATACTATAGATTGAATATATATGTATTTAATATATATATATATATATATATATATATATATATATATATAATGTATATTTATATATATATACACACACACACACTATAGGTTATAGTATATATACACTAAAATTGGTATCTCTTGAATTATAGCTATGTGAATTGTGGAAATTAAGTTCTTCATCTCACTCCACCTTCCCCTGTCATCTGTGCCATTGCTTTCAAATTGTTAAGTTAAAAACTTTACATCTTGATCTATCACTCTAAATGAATGCCTTGTGTTGCATTAGATTTCTAGAATTGTAAAACTAGTAGACAGCATTTAGAATATTAGTTTAGAAATATTCATTGTAAAACCAAGCAGTGTGATTCAACCCTGTAGAAGAATAATCTCATGCTCTTCATCTTTGCTCTTTGAAGGAGAAAGCTTTTGAATATAAGAGACAAAAAAAATTCTCATTTCCCATATTACATCAATTTCTCAGAATCATGCTTCAGCTTTATTTGTTTCATTTGAGGACCATGGCTCATTATTCAACTTTATGTTTTTCCTGGAGTCTCTTATTACCTTTCATTTATCTTGTTAACTAAGAAATATCCTGTCCACTTTATTTTTAGATCACCATGCTTTTTAATCATACCACTTAATAGAGGGAAGTGACTGTCTCCTTCAGACTATCTCCTGTGGCTCTCTAACTTGCTTTTCTAATTTGAATTTATTGCCTCTTATCGCTGCTGCTGAGCTGTGATTCTGTGATTCAATTTCAGTGTTCTGTGGGTCAAATTCATAATTTCCTACATGCCAAGTATTCCTCTTTCAATAAGGAAGATGTTTTATTGGATTACATTCTGTAGTAATTTAAAGGAAAGAAATACATGCAAGAGAAATAAATTTTCTGAATATTTACATCTTTAAAAAAATTTTCCCCTTCACGCTGGACTGGTTCATATTAATTTTCCAAGAAACCTCAGATTTCCATGGTACATTACAAATACACATAGTGCGCTTCTACCACTTAGAAATGATGATTCAAGTGAATTGGTTCACAGTTTGGGATAAAAATGAATCTTTGGACTTTTCCCTATTACCAGATCAGGGTGAAGCAATGGCCCATACTTCACCTTTAGCCAATTTTGTACTAGTTGGGAAATCAAAAGTTTCACTATACAATCTCCCCTGGTAAATACTTGGAGGAATTGCAACACACTTTAGCGTACTTAGAAATGTTCTTTTTCCTGTCCATATTTTTCAAAGCTATATTTGCATGGTGGGCGCCTTTGGAAATTTTAAAATACATTCCGTGAGTGAAGAGAAATGCAGACATGTTCTCAGAGCTGATCATTTTCCTTACAGATCTCATGCTCGCTCTGGCCATAGTTGTTACCCTCTATGTGCTTTACTTAATCGCAGCCACAGGTGTTTTTGTCTCTGTCATTTTCTATCTTTTGAAAGGGGAGATGGAAAAAAAGTATGACTTCGACAAGGGCAGAATGTGGGTGCCGGATTCTGGCAATGCCACTGAGAAGCCACTTCCAAGCAACATAGAGAAAGTCAGCCCCAGGATGCTTCCTGCCTATTTTCCAGCTGAGAGAGAGAAGGGACCTTCCTGCCCCAAGAGAAGCAGTCTCTCTTCTAAAGAGCAAAGAGCTCTGTGGCAGAAGAGCCCAGCAAAAATTTGGCCAGAACACAGTCCACAGCCAACCAAGAGGTATTTTTTAAGGTGAGTTTGTAAAATGTTCAGTGTAATTCTCCTTTTTTATGAGTGAGATAGTATAAGTAGCATGAATTCTTGAGGTGAGAGGAGAACAAACATATTCTTTTTTATCTCTGCCTTCCATTTTTAAAAACTGGAGTGGAAAGCCTCTATAAGTACTACAAACACAGTTTCTGGGTTCAGTTGAGGATCTCATCTATTTTGCAAACCAAGGGAGTCTTGCCTGTGCTATTTTATTTCCCAAGTATTGATCAAAAGGCAAAAATTGAAACTTTAGTTTCAATCTTCTCTAGCAGTTTGGTTAAAAGGTTTGGAAGAGGAGACAGTTAGAAAAGATGGATGTGTTGGTCATTTGTGTGTTTTCCCACTAGACTCCGAGTGGCTATAGTAATCCATAGTTGTTCTCAAGTGGACAGTGAATTTTCAGAACAGTCCTGGGAAGACAATGGTTGAGCATGTAGAAGGGAGACCTAGTCTCTTTTTGGTTTGGTGTCTGCAAACACTGGATTTTATAGAGAACATTTCAGTGTGGTCTTAATGACATCTCAAACAATAAAACCAGGCTTGTTTGGAATTACCTGGCTCTTTGTTCTATTTCACAACTTTTGTTCAGTGTAATCAAATGCATTCATTTTGTCTTTTTTTTTTTTTTTCTTGTCAAATGAATGGCTACTCTAGGTTCCTTGCATCTGGATTTTATGGTATAAGTCCACATATTTTATGGCATATACATATGTTTTTGGTTGCAAAAGACTGGAGTTTACTGATTCAGTTTTATCAGTTGTGATTATGACGTCTTAAATTCAAGCCCTGGTCTTCATAATTCATTCCCATTACCTCATGGCATCTTTTAGACTCTTGACATCTTAAAGGCATTTCTTCCTCATAAGTTGAAAAATCACTTTCATCTGTATGTAAAGCAGCACTTCAAAATGAACGCCTTACAAAAAAATAGTAAAATCATACTCACTAATTTTTAAAAATAATTTAGTCCTAAAGATAATAAACGCTTACACTACTGAAAAACAATGAGTTAGGTTTAGTATGATGTGACCAATGTTTTACTCATGGTGTTTGTTGAACAATAGCTTCTCCACAGGGAGGAAAAAGGTTAGATTTTGTTGTTGAACAGGTAGAGAGTGTAGTAGGGGATTTAAAAATCTTTTCTATTACATAGTTTCCAAATTTACATGCACACATCAAAGGGAGGGACCTGTCTGGGGTGCTATATGTTAAACTACCGCCCCAACTGCAGACCACTTTCATGGCTTTACAATTATGGAAGCACTGTTTATGGAATTTTTTTTTCAATTCTAATAAAACTTGACTACCCTGCAAATACCGTGAAACAAGTACACAGAGTACTGTCTGTCTTTAAATCTTGACATTAATTTACTTCACAACATATCTAGAGAAGAGGGATGGTTAGTCCATTTTGATTCAGAGGAGGCAGAAGAATAAGTCCTGAATATGAGGCATTGCCCGAGGCCAGGTATCCTAAGGAGTAACTAAGGCGCAGGCTAAGGAAGAGGAACATTTGAAAGGGGACAAGGGACATGATGTGTGAGCACTGGACATGATAAAACCAAAGGGCACTGAGGCAAACATTCAATCTGCCCTTGCATAAGATTAGGATACCTAAAAAATAAAATTGCCCACAGTCAGCTGTGCTAACAATTAGGGGTAATGGGGCCATGGATGTCCCCACTGAAGATCTCTCTCTCTCTCTCTCTCTCTCTCTCTCTCTCTCTCTCTCTCTCTCTCTCTCGTGTGTGTGTGTGTGTGTGTGTGTGTGTGTGGCTTTTTTTTTTTGCCATTTGTCCCAGAATTCTCTTCTTTCCAGTGTGTCCCTAATATAGAAGATTAGAGCCAATGGTAATAATCTGATTTTTTTTAAAAAAAGGAAACGAAAATGCTTTACATTTTGAACATCTTTTGAGGCTGGCCCTCAACCTCCACCACACTCTTGTTTTATATCCATCTTCCATATACACCCTTTCCCTGGAAGGCATCTAAGTTTATACCACCTTCCGGGCACCTCTGCTCCCACTGAGGTCCTTTTTCCATTCAAATCTATGGCTGTTCCTCAGCCTCTATGAGAGTTCCAGAAACATAGGTCTAGTTCTGCTAAATTCTAAATTCAGTTGGGTGAGGATTCATTTCTAGGACTTCTTATTTACCACTGATTTAACCAGGGATACTTTTGATGCTATTTACATACTATTGCAGTACAATGATCAATTCAAAAGACCTTGGGAGTCATTCAGTACATGTCTCATCCAATTAAGAAATAGCTCTCCCTGAAAGATATTTGTCCAAGCTCTGCTGAAGTATTCTGCAGGAATTTCTTACCCCACAAGGCAGCCTGTCGTTAAAAAGTTCTTTATTATATCCAATAAAAATGTGAATCCCCACAGCTCTTGTCTCTTTGTACTATTTTTGCTGTTAAGCAATCCAGAAAACAGTTGAGTGAATACAATGATTTCACTGGAATCACAAATTCTAAGGAAAAAAAGACAAGCTTCTCCTCTTATGACTGTTCCATTTCCTATTCAAATCATTGGACAATGTTGTCTTTTTCAGTATCAATAAGACCCATTAAAATCATAATGGTAAAATAAATCTGGAGTTTATTGTGTACTTTGGTAGAGGATTTCTTAATTTGTCTCTTCTGACTTCTTGTACGTATTTGTTAATCAGGAATTTTGAAATTCATTCCTTCAAAGCTTCCTCAAGACTGGGAACATTGCCAATTTGCACTGAAGAACAACATTTTATTAGTGCATTCATAACTATTAAAAAGTAATTCTAATGCACTGACCTAATTTCACAGCACATCAAAAATTTAATTCAACCCCAAATGACTCTCACAGATGTCCAATAATTTGCCAGTGAATGTTGTTATTTGGAAGGTCAGATGAATCTGAACATTTTGGAAAATTGTCAATTTTGTCGATACAATTTTTTATTGTGTGTGTGTGTGTGTGTGTGTGTGTGTGTGTGTGTGTGAATACAGAAACAGCAATACTTGGAGTAACAAGATATGCTAATCTGTACTTAATGAAGCTCCTTTTATTAAAGGTAACTGAGAGTGGAGAAAATTGGGTAAAACCCCATCATCCCTTTTCTGGTGGCAGTGAGATCATCTAAAGGAGAATCGGCTGGAGAAGGGGTGTTCCTATGGCCAGGATCCCAGAGGCTTTGTTACTTGGTTTGGCTAGAAGCCAAAGATTTTCTGGTTTTGTGGATGGTTGAGGTGAAAGCAAGATCTCAGAAGACAAGGAGAGAGTTCAAGTTCAAGAACGCATAACTACATTCCCCTTTTTTGTTTGTTTCTGCTTCTGGTGATATTGCTAACAATATGTGAGCTTTTTGGCTTAGGAGTTCCATTAGGATCTTAACTATGCCATTTACTGGCAGTATCTCTCTAGGCCTTTGTTTCCCCATCTGAAAGTAAGGGCATGAGGCTGTAAGGCTCCTTAAAGTCTACAATACTGTAAACTTTAACAAATGAAATGAATTTAAAAATATGAAGCCTGCTTAGCCAAGATGGCAATTTACACAGGATCTCTAAGTATCTCCTAAGATACTTTGCTAATACCTGGAGGATGCTTGAGATACAGGAGCAGCCAAGGAATAAGCTGACAGTTTTCAGGAGCATTTACAAGATTGAGGAAGAAACTTATAGATTAAATTTTTGTGGGGACCCAATATTTATTTCCATGTACCTCTTTTGCCCTTGCTCACGATTACTGTGTGACATCCACACCAACATCCTTCAGGGATGCATTACCTAATAGTTCATACAATCTGTCCAAACTTCTAAACCTATCTATCTATTTTGTACTCAGTATTGATCCCTTAAATTACTTTTCCTTTAGGATCTCAATTCATTAATCCAGAAAGTGAACATACAGTACAAATAACATTAATAGCCACTCCTGGGTTAATATCTTATTATTTGAAGGTTATGTTGAGAAGCTGCTCTATGCAACTTACTAAAGAAAAAAAAGTGAAACAATACTTAGACTTTGACTTCAAAGGAGCTCCCATTATGTTTCAATTTGAAAGGACCCAGGAGCTACAAATAAATTAGGGACCTCAGGCAAAGTAATTGAGTAGTTAAGCAAATAAAGTGCAATACTTTTTCAAAAATTAGAGTTTCAATAAAACTCCAGAATTTGCCAGTTTTAATTTTATTCATTCTTAATATCCTGTGTTTTGAATGAGAAAATTAATCCAGGCTGTCCAGTTGATTTGCATTGCAAATCATCTTTTGTGCCTTAGAAGACAGATTTTACTAAAGGCAAATGGATGGTTTGGCAGTGATTTCTTGGATATAACACCAAAAGCATAGGCAAAAAAAAAAAAAAAAGTAAAAATAGCTAAATTGGACTACCTCAAAATGAAGAACTTCTGTGCATCCAAGGATACAATCAATAGAAGAGAGAGAAGGCAACTCACAGAATGGAAGAAAATATCTGCAAATCATGTATTTGACAAGGGGCTCATATCCAAAATATATAAAAATCTCCTACAACGCAACAAAAACAACAAAAATGAAAAACCAGACTAAAGAATAACAGAAGACTTGAATAGGCAGTTTCCTCCAAAAATAAGCAAATGGCCAAAATGCACATAAAAAAACTCTCCGTATCATTAATCGTTAGGGAATACAAATCAAAACCACATTGAATTATATCACCTTATAACAATTAGAATGGCTACAAAATTAAAAACAAACAAACAAAAGTAAAACAATGAGTGTTGGCAAGGATGTAGAAAAATTGGAACACTTGTATACTGTTAGTGGGCATATAGAATGATGTAACCACTGTGGAAAACAGTATGATTCCTCAAAAAATTACCATATGATCTAGCAATTTTACTTCTTGGTATATACCCCAAAGAATTTAAAGCAGAGTTTTGAAGAGATATTTGTTCACTCCTGTTCATGGCAGTATTAGTCACAATAGCCAATGAGTGGAAGTAACTCAAGTGTCCATAGACAGGTGAATAGACAAAATATTATGTATTTATTCCACGGAATATTGTTCAGCCCTGAAAAGAAATTTCACTCATGCAATAACATGGATGAATTTTGAGGATATTAAAGAAGCCTTTTTCTATAAAATATGCTAATTATAAAAGCCATGAACAGTCATGAAAAGATATATAATTCCAATTAATTCCTTTCATATGTAGTAGCCATAGTTGTCAAATTTATAGAGACAGAAAGTAGAATGGTGGTATCCAGGGGTTGGGGAGACAGGGTATGGGGATTTTTTGTGTTTTATATATACATGGATTTACTTTTCATGGTGAAAAGAAAAATAGACATAGATGGTGGTGATGGTATCACAACAATGGGAATATACTTAGTGCCACTAAATTTGTGCATTAAAAAATAGTTAGATGGAATTAAAAAAAAAAAAGAAAACTACAGAGCTGGTAGTGCAGCTCAGTGGTATAGCACTTGCTCATAGCATCACAAGAAAAATATTTAACTTAAACTGAAAAAAGAAATAACAATAATAAAAACAAAAGCAATAAGGAGTAGAAAAAAAATAGATGGAAATCAAAAGCCAAATATTCTCTCTGATATACTAATACAATCAGTGTGGGGTGGAGGAGAAGTGAAGAAGAGAAGTTAACTGGATTAGACAAGGGAATGAAGGGAAGGGAGGGGAGATGGGAATAGAAAGGCAGTAGAATTAATTGGACATAATTTTCCTATGCTCATATATGAATACACTGTGGGTGTAACTCCATATCATGTACAATGGCAAGAATGGGAAGTTATATTCCATGTATGTCTAATATGTCAAAATGTACTCTAATGTCATGTATATCTAAAAAGAACAAATTTTTTTTTAAAAAAGATACTCTTACAGGAAAGAGGTGAAATAAATTTTGAGTAGGTAACCCAGAGATTCTGCCAAACTTCTTATCTTTCAATAGACATTCATTTTATCTTCTTGGGGATGGCTGTTACCCCTGTAATTCAGGACATCACTAGAACTTAAACATTGTGAAGGACACCAACTACAAGAAGACCATCTTATTGCATCTTGAGTGAGAGCCAGTGGGCCCCCCCTCAGAAAAAAAAGAAGAAGAAAAACTCAGATGGTTCATTTTTATTATGTAAATTTGAATATAACTGAAAGAAAATAATAAAGTAAATGAATTACAATCCTGGTAAAAGTTTCTAAATCAATATACAGAATAATGTACAAATTATACTTTTTTATTAGTTTTGTTTTGCCTGATTATAAAACCAGAATACAGAGGATGATGTTCTTTGTGGGACATTTTGTATAAGAAAACTTTCCAGATTGACATTTTGAAAAATCACATAAAACATATATACTCACTTTCAACCTTAATTGCACAGCTAAATCACCCAGAGAGCTTTTAAAAACAATCATCCTTTGGTTTGGGGTGAGTCTCTAACATAGGGATTTTGCAAACATCCCCAGGTGGTTGTTATGTGAAGGCAGAATTAAAAATCACTACGCCAGGCTTTCCACCATTGAATTATCTTTATTAGACTATGATAGTTTGACTTGTTCTTGACACTAATAATCATATAGGGTCCCCACTGATAAACCAGCTTTTCATAACAAAGTATTCAATATCAGTAAGCTTCACTATGGAAATACTACAAATAAGTGCTATAGGTTTTTAGGTAGATTGATAACAGAATTTAATACCACATTTATTAGATTTGCTTTTAGTCTTGAGCTACATGAGTCAATAATTCACTTGATGTTCCAACACATTTAATTCTTAAGAAAGTCATTCAAATACTCTTAAGAAAATATGGCAATAAACTAAAGGCTTCAGCAAAGACATCTATTGAGAGAGACCAAAATGAGGACAACAGAAAAATGTTGTAGAATGTTTGCTACCATGTGGCTGTTCTGGGAGGCTCCCCAGCTAGGTGACACCATATTCCAGAGGTTTGGTTTTATTATTTCCTTTGAACATGAAGTCATCATGCTCTAGATTTTGGATTTAGGCTGAACATGGTGAGTCTTGGACCTAAGCTGAAGATTGGACCCATGACTTGTCCATAGGGCATAATCTTCTCATGGTGATGTACGAATGAATGGAGGACAAGAAGGACAGAAGGACACTTGTGTTGACTTTCAAAGGATAGGCTTGGAGTTAGCACATTATCACTTTGCATATCAATTTAAATAAGAATTTAATTTATGCTTCGTATACGATTTATGTGCAATATCAGAATTTTGTGCATTAAACAAAGCTTCCTGGTATAGAACTTTCTACTTTTGGTGTTGTGTTGGTGCTCAAAAACTTTTGGGTTTTGGAGTATTACTGATTTCAGATTTTCAGATTAGGGATGTTGGACCCACCATAACATGTGGAATGCTCATTGCCAAAGTGTTTCAGGTTTTCAACTCTTCATGGTCTTTGCAAAGTGACCCACTGGCCAAAGAGAGTCACATGGCTGAGCCCAATATCAGTGACATAAAGAAGAGCACTCCTGGGCTTGGGATGTAACTCAGCAGTAGAGCACTCGCCTTGCACGTGCGAGACCCTGGGTTCGATCCTGAGCACCACATAAAAATCAATGAGTGAAACAAAGGTATTGTGTCCAACTACAACTAAAAAATAAATTTTTTTTTAAAAAAGAGCACTCCTTCCATAGAGGTTATAAGGAGTACAGTATTCACTAAGTATACTATAAGGCATAATGATATAATAAAAATTTTATAATCAATAAAAATTCAATATTATTAATTAGTTTTTCTTTTATGCAAAATAAAATGCAGGCTCAACATCGCTAGAATGAATTTTAATATGGGATTTAAAATCTTCACACTTTATTTTTTGATATTTCCCACAACCCCAATTAAAGGGATCAGGTCTGTTTGCTAGAAAAGAGTGTTTGGAAGATGAGTCTGCCCTTTCTGTGGCTGTTTTTCAAGGCTGAAAATTGTTCTGTCATATGTCCTTTGAATTCATCCTTGTAAGCGAAAGTGGCTAAGTGCTCTCAGGAGAGTATACACATGGGGCCAAATGTCATGCGGTCTTGATTAAAGAACAGGTACTTGAGGCAGGTAATATGCTGGATCCACCACAGACTGGATTTTAATTTGGGCAAGTTGTGTAAACTCATAACTTGCCTGAACTAATAGGTTGTTGGGCTGATTAAATTAATTCAAATATTAATCAGATGGAACTTAAACACCTATATTCAGCAAAATAAGCCAAACTTAGGTCAAGGGTCATATATTTTTCTCTCAAATGTAGATGATAGAGAAGGAAACAAAGAAGAATGGTGGGGAAGATCTCCTGAAAATCAAACGGAAATCAGTAGAGTAGAGGAAAGGATCAGGGGCAGGAAAGAGGAAATACTGGGGAATGATTTTAGCCAAATTATATTGTTATATTGTGTGCATGTATGAATATGTAACAACAAATCCCACCATTGTGTACAGCTATAATACACCAATAAGAATATGGTAAAGTTCCCCTCCATTGTATTTATTACTTACTGTGTCTTTAGTTAGTACTCAGGCACTAGTAAAAATAGAACAAAAACTTTCATTTAGGGATAAGTGGCTAATTGTATTTCTACTTTAATTAGTTATCCTTAGAGATACCACCATCACACTAAACTTGATTAACTAATTATTTAAATTCAGTTTCAATAATTTGGAATATCATAATTGTTTCAAATTTTTTGATTGTATAACAGTACCAAAGATTTATCAATCACAAAGGAGATAGCTTATTAAAGCAAGGAATTTTTTCCTCATTTTTATTATATATAGTGATTATCTTGACAAACATCTTAAAGCTTATTAATATCCAATCAAATAGCACTGTTAATGTAAGAATTATTCAAATTCTCTGTTTTATTTTATGTTGTGAAGATGATTAATGTACATACATATTAAGGAAATTGTTTTTTGTTCCTAAGTTTTGACCCTAGCAATTTTACCTAACAGCATATTTATGAAATACTATAATTTCATGTCATTGTCAGTCTTGACAAGTTCAAAAGGGACAAATCACAAATTTTGAATGAGAGCCATGTTTTTGAAGTAAATTTAGAAAAAATACATTGAGAATGACTTTTTATTCTTAGAGGTTATGTTCTCTACAACTAGATTTATTTAACTGAAGAGTGATTACTATATGCTTGAGAAAAATAACATAAGCATAGCTTTTGTAGAATCTTGGGTCTGTGTTTATACATTCACAAATCTCAGATAGATGAATTATTCATTCAGAGAAAATGAACAATTCCTGAAAATGGACATGTTGATAATGGAACAATGAGTAAGTGTATAAATTTTCTCTTTCTTAAATTACACTAGTGTTTTACAAACACCAATATAAAAAACAAATGTGTAAATATGACTCTTCTCCAAAATTATTTTAAGTGTGAAAAACATAGACTCTTGGAAAGTTCACGAATTGCTATGTAAACATTGTCAATAGTCCCAGAGTGCAGAAGACACCAAAATTTCAAGATGGCAATGTTGGCATCAGGTCATTCCAAGAGCCCCCAAATGAATTGCTACACAATAAACTTCATTCCAGGTTTTTTTTAAACTGATGAAATAGACTTCCTCTTCATGAAAACTTCCTGAGCCCCACAGAAAACCTAAAGTGTACAGGCAGGAGATGTAAATGCACAAAGATTATAATTCCAAGTACAAGTTGAGTATTCCTGATCTAAAATGGTTGGGACCACAAGTATTTTGGAGTTCGGATTTTTTTTTTCAGATTTTTGAATATTTGCATATATAAGATGAGATCTCTGGGACATAGGACTGAAATTTAAATAAAAATTTCATTTATGTTTCATATAAGATTTATATGCAATATCTGAATTTTGTGCATTAAATAAAGCTTCCTGGTATAGAATTTTCTATTTTTGGTGTTGTGTTGGTGCTCAAAAACTTTTGGATTTTGGAGTATTACTGATTTCAGATTTTCAGATTAGGGATGTGGACCCACAGTAACATGTGGAATGCTCATTGCCAAAGTGTTTCAGGTTTTCAACTCTCCATGGTCTTTGCAAAGTGACCCTATACTCCTTTCTTCTTTACTTAGTAAACCCCAGGTTTAACCCAAGAACTATAAGTTCAAACTAAAATTCCTTCTTCTTAGTGAACATTTACTTAATTACCCCAGACAAAATGAATCCCACCCCCCATGGTGAGTTCATACTGTTTTGTTCATAGTCCTGAGCCAGGGGAATTGGGGTGGGGAGACTTCCTTGTTTCTGTTGGTTATCAAGGAAAGCAGCATTCCTTATCATGGCAGACAAACAGACCAGTAAGAGGGTGTCATAATTCATTCTCTTCCAGTATTACAAGCTTCTGCTTCTGTTGTTACTGATTTGGAACCCAAATTTGATCAGCTATATTCATGTTCTGGGTAACAGGGGCATGTGTACAATCAAAATGAAAATAGTGTATTGATTGTACATGCCGGTCTCTTCCCATTAAGTCCCCAGCTCCTAAAAGATCAGGTCCACATTCCTTGTTTTAGGAATCTGCAGCACCTAGCATGTTATAGGTTTTTAAAAAAAAAAAATTCTAAAAGAAATATATTATAAATATGTAATGTTTTTAGATGGAACTGGAATTTATTCACATTACAAACTTTGATCCATATATTTCATTTTGAATTATGATAATGGTAATCATAGCACCTACTTTTGTTAGTTCTAACCCAAATTTTCATTGCTTGTAATATTTTTAATGCATCAAGGTGACATCTTTTATAGGGAATTATGCTTTGAGTATTAATTAGATCTTCTCATTAGGATGGAATGAAGAGAATCACAGTTTCATATTCCACTATTCACTCTCCCCCTTTCATCCAGCACGTGGATATATATGACCAAATATGGGTTCCAAATAAGTAATGAGAGAAGCAGAAGCATGTAACTTTGGAAAAAGAATAAATTACACCACTCAATTCGTGATCTGTTTGTCTGCCATGATAACTAATGCTGCTTTCCTTGGTAACCAACAAAAATAAGGCATTTCCCCTCAAGTGTGCTATATACTTAATAGGTGTAATTATTATTATCACTTGCTCCAACATGGACTTTATTCCTCTTGTATACATAATCAAATGACTTTTTCATGCCAAAATGACATCATGTATTTGTTCATCTTTTCAATCAAGTCATTTTTTTAAGTACATGTCAATTTAATAGTCACAATACTGGAGACACATAAAGAACATAGGCAAGCATTTTTAAAGGTGTTTTATTTTATTCATCAGTTCCTCTCCACACTGCCTTGACCTCTCCCTGTTCCTAAGAAGGCTTGCAGTGATATCTGTAAAAGAAAAATCTGCAGGTTCTCTCTAGGGTATTGATTGCTCTTAGCTTTTTCAACAGGTAAGAATGTTATATTTCAGTGCATTTTGTTTTTATTTACTACTTGGGGAAAGTAAGATAAAATTTGCCTCATAATCCTAACAAAGGTGGAGGCCAATTCTGGGCATCATCTCCTAAGCATGGTTCAGCACTCATGGGGCATTGAACTCCCAGCTCCACTGGGGTGTGACAATATCTCAATGGTGGGGGACTCAGCAAGACCCTCTAGCAGGGCCTGTTGGGGATGGTGGGAGTCAGACTCAGGCCTCACAGTTATAAGAGTCCTCATGCGGATTCCTAATATGATCTCCACAGAAGTTTGCATGTATGTTGAGAGCCACAGCCGAAGGGGCCCCAGCAAACTTCCAGCTGCCAGCTGATGATGGCTCACAGCGGCCCCAGCAACTTGTAGCTGCCAACTGATTGGCTCCTCTGCGGTGATGCTCATTGGGCTGTTTCCCCGCCCTTTCAGACCATGGAGCTGCTCATTGGGGGACTTATTTGGCTCCGCCCATGCGACCCAGCCAATGGGCCTCAAAAGCAGGAGGGTGGGGGGAGGTTGAGAGGCTTGTGGGAAGCCGGTGGTGGCAGTTGGGCTCTGAGGGTTTTTCCTGAGGAGCTGTTTTGTTTGGCATGTGTGGTTACTAATAGGGCATTATGTAAAAATGTGGATGTGTAACCGATGTGATTCTGCAATCTGTATTTGAGGTAAAATTGGGAGCTCATAACCAACTTGAATCTAATGCATGAAATATGATATGTCAAGAGCTTTGTAATGTTTTGAACAACCAATAAAAAAAGCTTCTAATTGTATTTATTTCTTATAATGTATACCTCTTGTATTAAAGAAAATAGTATTATGTCGCTTCCTTCAATAGAATTTTTCATCCTCCTTCCAAATGGCATTGATTTGAAATAAGAACAAAGATTAGAGCCAGGCACAGTAGCACACATGCCTGTTATCTCAGTGACTCAGGAGACTGAGGCAGGAGGATTGCAAATTTGAGGTCAGCCTCAGCAATTTAGTGAGATCCAAAGCAACTGAGCAAAACCCTGTCTCAAAATAAGTAAATAAATAAAAATAACACAGCTTAGAATTTCATGCATTTACCTGACTGATCCAAATTTGGTAAGTAGCCTATACACACCCCTCCCTTACAAATTCACATCTCATGTCATTTTACAAACCTAATTACAAGGCAAAATTTCTGTTTATTTTATCCTACAAAGGAGATTCTTCAAACTCTGGAAGAGTTATAAGAATAATATAAAGTTATGAAATATGCTTTAAGAGAATTTCACCAGTTTTCAGTATGACTTTTAAAATTTAAAACTAGTGAAAAATAGAAAAATAAAAACTGACCATAGCCTCATACTTAAAAATCATTCTACAGAAAGTAGTCGTCAAAATCCTGTTCTCTAACCCCTGCTCTTGAGGTCACCATGACTAAGAACTTTATTTGTTCTTCTCAAGCTTTGCTTATGCTTATTTTAGAATATGTGTGTGCTTAACAAATGGTTTGGGCATAGGGCTCATGGTAGTTGCCTGGTACCTGGCCCTGGGGAGATTAGGGTAAGTGGACAGTAGCTTGTATTTGTCTCATCATTTTTCAGTTTCTGATTTAAGTATTTTGTTTACTTAAACTTCCTTAAGAATCAAAGAACCCAAAAGGGAAAAAGCCAATACTTAGAACTTAGTTCTTTGAAAGAGTTGCCATAAAAACTTCCCTGGTCTAAGGGAGATTAGGATAGATGGACAAAGGAGAATGAGAGACCCACAGAGGAGTTGTGGAGTGGAGGCTCTAGACAGGCTGGTTTGCATTTGAAATGTGTGCCAAAGGAGTATTGTGTACTTATAATCAACAGAAATTAGCTAATCCCACAGAGATTCAGGGGTAATCCTGCTAGGCTCAGTAAATCTCCCGATATTGAAGTATCTGAATGCACTAAATTAGAGACCCATGGCGAATATACACCCAAACCACCCTTTTTTTTTTTTAATTTAAAGAAGCCCACAGGATTGCTTATGTGTTTCAAGCTAACAAACATCTTATTTGTGTGACATAAATAATATGTGAACAGACTGTTAGGAATAATAGAACATCTGTAGCTCTTAGAAAATAAAATATAGTTAATTGGGGATGACATGAATTATGTAATCTTTATTTTTATGTCTAATTCTTTCTAGGTCTTTCAAACTGCCATCTACTCATGAATAGCAATGAAATTCTCATAAACAAGCAGAAAAATCCAGGAGGGATGAAAAGTCATAATACCCCCAAAATGCACCACAATCTCAGGAAAAACAGACCTCATAACTCTAAAGGTTAACTTGGAGGGGATAGACATTGTATTCAATGCCACCATACTATTAAAACCTGTTGAAATGCCTCTGCAGGTTGAAATAACTAGAGCCATTAAAATGCTTTCAAGAATTAAATTTAAAAATACTTCTTCAAAATGCCTTAGCCAACCAAACATGAGCATTTGTGTTATTGTAGCAAAAACTGGCTATTACCTTTGCTGGTCTCAGTCTGGTGCAACTTCACTAGTCAACTGAAGAACATTGTGAAGTCTTCACTAGTCAACTGAAGAACATTGTGAAGTCTACATTTCCCTCTCTACCAAAACACCTTGTTAACACTTTACGGTCATCTCTATCACATTCTGCATTTCACTTACTTTGTCTACTTGTAAAGCTCTTCCCATTTCATCATTAGATTGCTTTAATTTCAGCAACCACATTTTAACCTCCCTGTATTCTCACTATAGTGCTTGCCCATGTGTTGTGAATATGAAGAAGCATTTTTCAGAATCAATAAAGCTCCACTTGAGTCTGGAGGTTTAGTTTAGTGGTTGCATGCTTGCCTGGCAAGTATGAGGTCCTGGGTTTGATACTCAGCACTGCATAAAATAAATTTTAAAAAAAATCTCCACAAAATTTGCATCCACAGGTATAACTATTTTACACAAAAGTAGGAACTAATATAAGTCCATCAGAGAAGTGGGAAAGGTCAGTTCTCAAAATTTCAACATGAATATGCAGATGTTAAATTTATAAACAATTGTTTGTATCTTTCCAAATAGTTAATTATTAAAATTGCAAATACTTAATATCTTAAATGCAGTAAGCAGTAAAATCTTTGTTGTTGTTGTTGTTGTTTGTTTGGGTGCTGTAGATTGAACCCAGGACCTTGACCATGCTAAGCACATTTTCTAACAGTGAGCTCCACTCCAGCCCAAAAAGTTTTTTTTTTTTTTTTCATACTAGGAATTGAACCTAGGGCCCCATACATGCTAGCCAGCAATTTACCACTGAGCTAGACTTCTAGCCCTCAAAATTTTAATTTTTAAATCTTTACCCATTTGTTCATTTTAAGCCAAGATGAGACCATGTTGGTGTCAGAAAATTGGTGTGAGGAGGTATGTGAAAGGACACTGAAGAAAGAGAAACAGGGAAATAAGGACATAAGCAGCACTGGGGTCCCCAGAAGGTTGAACTAATCACACATGTGTGCCTGTAGAAAATTTGCTTTGGATAGTTCCATCCCCAGGAGCCATGATGGGAGACTGGAAAGAGTGAAACAAAGAGGGTGGTTACCAAGTTCTACAGCACCATGGACAAATGGGGCTCAGTCCTCTAGGGGGCATTCTGAGCAATTACATAGAATATATTTCAAAAGTATCTGCCCACTAGAAAGACAAATGGCAGCAGAAGAAATGGCCCATCAGCCTTCTTGTTCCATTGGTCAGGAGTTGTCCCAGGAGTGAGTTCATGATCTTACACTTTCAAGGATTGCACATTCTTCAGAATGGTTTGTGTAGTATGTGGAAGGCATCTTCAGAGATAGCAACAGAGAAGCCATCTTTCCTAGGAAGACAGTAAGAGATAGGTGCTGAAGATAATGCACAGTGTTGTGGGTGATGCCTTCACAAACCTGGTAACCAAAAAAATACAAGCTGGGGCACTAGAGGGTCTGCCACTCTTAGAAGCTTATGTGTCCTATGCAAAATCTGTTTTCCTGGAAATCATGAGCACAGGACCACAGCCACCTCTTCTGAACAATAGTCAGAGCAAGAGGAACGTAGACCAAGGGGCAGCCATAGAAAGAAAGGAGCTTGTGAAAATATTGCACAGCAGAAGAGACAAGAGCATCAGGGATTATGTCCTTTCTTAGGACCAAATTTCACCTCTCTCTGTTTCAAACACAGACTAACATCTGGTGGAGTTTTTCTTTCTATGTTTGCTGTTGGTATTGGGCAGCTACTTATCTTAACTTGTCATTCTTACAGATCAATGCCATCTGCCAGCTATTTTATCTCCACATAAATTACGTTGCTTTATTGACTTAGGTGCTCTGAGCTTTGTGTGCATCAGGGAGAGCTCTCGGCTTTTTCTACCCAACAGCTGTCTTTAGTTTGGGTTTCTTTATAAGCCAGATTTGAGACAAGTATATGGGGATAGATAGTTTATTTGACAGGTGATCCTAGGAAGTGCTGCAAGAGAATGAGGAGTGAGGTGAGGAAGAGAAGCTACTGTGAGCAGGTTTCTTCCCCCTGAATCACTCTGTGAGTGTGCCATACAGAATAATAGGAACTAGTTAGTTCCTTATTGGTTCAAGGTTTTTTCTAGAGGCCATTAAACCCACTATACTTCTAGACTGCCCTGCAGCATGTGACAGAAGTGTGAACAGTTGATGTGGGAAGGAATGGATACATCCTGTAGGTGCGGCGAATCCACAAATTGGCTGAGGGCTTACACTGGACCATCAACAGCATCTACTATATACTCTGAGATAATTTTGCAAAGGGCGAAATCTTCCAAACATGGAGAAAAATAACAGCAGTAACTTTCTTCTGGCATCTTAAAGGAAATAGGTTAATTACTAAAGGGTTAGAGGCAATTAAAATTAGCTTCGAAGCTGAGATTATTTGTTAATCTTTGCAGACAAAAACTTCAAGTTGGCATGAGGTCTTCTTAATGAAAATCCCCTCTAGTGTTGCTAAAGAACAAATCTGGAAAGGAACCAACACGTTTATGGCTCTGGCAATTGAACTATGTTAAATAATAACTGTTCAGCTCTATTCCTGTGATGAACACATGGAAACCATTGGGAATTTTTTATTCTCTAGTCATTGCTCTAGTGCATTACCAAGGTGGAGCCTTGGTAATGAGAGTTTTCTGATGAAAAAGCCAGAGAATAAGGTATGAAAATTTGGCTTGCATGCAGAGGATTTGATGAAGGATCAAAAACCTAGATCATATCATTTCTAGACTCTCTTATTTAACACCTAAACTAATCAAGAGAGTCTAGAAATGATATGATCTCAGTGGTATCACAGATTTAAAAATTCATTACCATTCTTCACTCCCTTTTAATAAAATTGTAAATACATACAGTGAGTCTTGTGAACCATCCCACCCTTGAATCTGAGTAACTTGCTTTGAACAGAAGATTTTGGGAGATATGACTTCATCTGCATGTTGGGCTTAGGCTTTTGGCAACTGTGATCATCCATGAGAAGAAAACAGCCCAGGCAGTCACTTCTTAAGCCTAGGCCCTGAGATGAAATATGGAATAGACCTGAATCCAATTCCAATCAAGAGCCTCAGCCTTAGAACACAGGGTAAGATATAGAGATGCCCAACCAAAGCCTATTCGAGATGAAACAATAGTGGCCCACTGGAGAACCCAAGCTTCAGAGTAAGTGCTTAGTGTTAACCACTGAATTCTCAGGAGAATTTAAAGGTGAATTTATTTCGTAGTGTTATTAAAGCAATAACTGATGGATATAAAGGAAAATTACTTTTTTGTAGCTAGGGTGATAATTATAATAGGGAGGAGTAAAAACTCTGTTGCTAAGTTCAAGGATTCACTGAGGAAAATAAAAAAACTTGGAGTAACTAGGAGGGAAAAAACAATGGAAAAGACTCCTTGAAAAGAAATCATAGAGAATTCTGGATCAAGAGATGGCGTCCTCAGCAATAATCCTTTCTAGTGATTGTGGGTGGGCTGAGTAGATCAAGACAATGGCATTCTAAGATAATTTCACATTTATTTATTATTCTCTAGTTTGGATAATTAAACATTATTGTATAGAATGTTTACAAAAATATAACCCTAGAGTCTCTAATAGAGTCTTTCTGGGTACATGGGAGTCCTCAAAGAAAAGGTATTTAACACCTAAACCAATCAAGGCACCTTTATGCTGATTCACCTCTGAGAAACCTTACTCCAATAGGTAGATAATGTATACAAGGTATTTTGCTGACCTTTTAGACAGAAAAGGATAGGCCTGCAAATCCTCTCAAGTAAAAATGGGCAAATATTTAAAAAGTAAAAATTTAAGAACATTATATGAATGTTTTTGAATGCTCATTGATTTTTAAATATACCTTAAATTAGAAAAACAATAGTATTGAAGAACTTTAAATGGTAGCCAAAGATCTAACTCTTTGTAACTCCATAAATGCTAATTTGACAGTAAGCTTTACTGGGTGTGGGAGGGTGGGTTTATATCAAAATTTTAATGAGGAAGCGATCATTTGGACAGTTAAAATCTATTCCAGTCATTAAAAGACAAACACCTTCCTGAATAATAACACACAGCTAAAACAATGCTGACATTATGCCAATAAGGATAGAAACAACCAGAAAGACAGACGCTAAGCTGAATACAAATGTACATGGTGAATAAAATATTTTCAAATTCACTGTATTGACATCTTAATTACAAAGCATGGTGATTAAGGAAGGTTTGTTTTAAGAATGCAAGAATGTCATAGTAATGACATAACAATGATTCTCAGTTGCTAGTTTCATAGAATAAAAGAACAAAACATCTCAATAGATATTGGAAAATTATTCACAGGATGTATTAACCATTTCTGATTTACAAAATAAAAAGTTCTTAGGAAGTCAGAAAAAGAGGTTTCCTAAATTAGACAGATTAAGAAAACTATAGTGAACATCAGTAAGGAGGGTTGCTGTTAAAATCAAAAGTAAGGCAAGAATGTCACAAATTCTCATTATCCAAAATACTCTTGAAGTTTCCAGAAAAGAGATCAAAAACCATTGATGAATACAGGGGGGTAATATTCAAAGTTTTCATATTAAAATTCAAAGTAATGAAATAAAATATATATTAAAAATGTAAGAAATCTGCAAGATGTCTAAAATAAGATAAATACACAAAAAGCATAGACACTCAATATATGAACAATGAACAAGCAATAAAAAGATCTCATTGAAAACAGTAATGAGTATAATATCTATCCCCCCATAAAAAATTAAATATATTAAAAGAAGTGTTTAAGGGCAGAATATAAGACCTAAACAACATGAAAGTGATAAATAAAAGTTAAAACAGAAAATCTCAATTTATAAAAGTTCAAGCTTGTTTCTCAAATTCTTCTATTGATTCTACATTATCTCTATTAATGTTCTGAGAGTAATTTTAAATGAAGTTGTTTACGTTGATTCTAAATGTTATCTGCAAAAGTACATAAAAGTAGCAAAATAATTATGATCCAGATATCACTTATACCACCAGGGAAAGGATAAGTACCTGACACTTAGTATTCAGTGCATCCCATTATTGTTCCATTTAACAGTGATTATGGTTTAGATACTGGGTGTCTTCCAAAAGCTCACAAGTGGGACAATGCAAGAGGGTTTAGAGGTGAAATGATTGGGCCATCAGAAAATTAACCTAGTCAGTGCATTAGTTGCTTAATAGGAATAAAATAGGTGGAAATTGAAGGTAGGTAGGGTGTAGCTGGAGGAGATGGGTCAATGGGTGTGTCTTTGAGGTATGTATTTTTGTCTTGATGAGGAGAGACACCTCTTCCACTCCACTTCCTGGTGCCATACCTCCAAATGCTTTCTTCTACTTTGATGATCTGCCTCACCTCTGGGCCAAAGCAATAGACTTGGTATTTATGGATTAAGAACTCTGAAACCATTAGCCCATAAAATAATTTTTTCTTTAATTATTCTTGTCAGATCTTTTGGACACACACACACACACACACCAAAAAAAAAAAAAAAAAAAAAAACTGACTAAAACAATAATCAAAAAACTAGAGAAGTTGAATAATTTTTATCCAGGGTCTCATGGCTGCCAGCTGGTAACATCAGGATGCAAACTCAGAAACAATGCTCCTCACTCAACAGATACAACACTTTGACAAAAATGTGTGTGTACATATAGCAGACAAAGAGTTAATATCCATCATACACAAAGAGTTTTCACTAATCAATATGAAAAAAGCTCAACAAAGATAAAAATGAAAAGAGTGTATATAAGCAATTTTCAAAAGAATAAATAATAAATGGTAAATAAATATGTGAATAAATTTTAAACTTGCAATTGAGGAAATGCAATAAAAAATAACAAAAGTGTATAAAGCTCATAATAAGTTTAAAAGAGTTATGGTATGTAATGTTTAATGAGAAAATAGGGAAATATTCACCACACTTTTGGAGGTCAGTTTTACATTAATTTGCACAATTAAAAATTAACTTACCATCAGCCTACAAAAATATATCTGTATAAAAATCTATGTAAAAGTGTTTATATTTTTCTAAAAGTGACCGATGGGAATAATCTCAATCAACAGAATGGAATAGTATGCAGTAATAAAATTAAATTAATATTGACATGGAAAGATGTCAATTTGAGTTTTTTTAAATATGGAAGAAAATGGCATATATATAATATAAATTGCATATAATATAGTCTCTCATATACTTATATGTGTTCATAAACATGTATATCTACTTCTAAATATACTGTAAAAATTCTCAATAAATATCAAAGTATTCATTATACTACTCCATTTATTTTTATCTATATGTACAAAGTGTTTAGTACACTGGTGTGCAGTGGAAGAGATTAAAGAGAACTATGGAGATGAAGTTGGACTTTTACTTTACACCATATATTTCTATAATTATTGAATTTTTTAAATAATTATATGTTGTTCATATAATTTATAAAAATAAAACAAGTCTTATGAAAATTGTTTCAAAAAGTAAAAAATATTTTACGAAACAAAAAACATTGTGTTTGGTCAGTATTTAAGTACTAAATTACTATTTCTATTTTCTGATAAGAACTATAAATTAAAATCTCATCACTCAAAGAGAGGTCCTTGGACCAGCAAAAATGGCATAATCTGGAATCCAGTTAGAAATACAGAATGTCAGGCCCCACCTCAGGCCTGCAGAATTTATACTGTAATTAAAAAGATCCCCCGGGGATGATTTTGGACACATTAAATTTTTAAAAGCACTCCTCCAAAATATGGAAGCATTTTTTCTTTCCTGCTTCAATCACGGAAAAGGAAACAACCTAAAGTAAAATATTTTGTTCAAATTTATTTCCTAGTATAGGAAAAATACTTGAAAGTTTCTATGAAAATCATTGTGCAGATAAGCTTTTCACAATATTAAAATTTTTAAAATGTAAAGCATGAAACTAGAATTTTTCAGTGATGAAGGAAGCGAGATGACTAAAAAAAACATATGACACATATTTTAAGGAGGGCAGGGCAATCTTTGTAAATTGCATTGTCTTTCCTGAAGCACATGTTTGTGCTTCCTTAGTGGAGAGACAGCTAAGCCCCAGCTGCCTGGAGCCCCTCTTCCCAGGTGAAGTCAGTCTTAAAAGAACATGGAGAAGTAGCCACATGGTTCAAACCTATTAGACTCTCCACAGAAGGCTCAACTTCTTGCCTTCACATACATCAAATCCATCCCCCTCATACCTCACAATCTCTCCCAGAAATCTCACCCAGCTTCCTACTTAGTATTCCTAAAGGAAGCTCCCTGGACTGGTGTGACTCCACCTCTAATTATTCTTTACTGCATACACGTGGCATGTGGTTTGCCTCATTATACTGTCATTAGCATAAGGAAAAGGCTCCCGTTGCCTGGGCAACCATAAGTAGCACATGCACTCCTGCTTACAGACCGTGATCCTGCTTCTAGTTTTTGCTATGATCTTAGATCCTGTCACTTGGTGGAAGGGCGGCCATCCTTTCTTCATTCTGCCTCTTTTCTTGTTTTGCCCTGTTTACGATGTCCAACTGATTTGTCTAAATTCTCTTGAATTCACTACCTTAACTTCTCTTATTTCCATAAGCGGATACTGATGCCCTCCTTTCCCCTAAGCAGACTCTCTCATGATCTCTTGGTTCAAAACATTTGCTGGCCTTAAGGTGTGTCTTTCCAAAATGTTATATCGTCTTAAAAATGATCCCATTTGTGAAATCTTCCTCTCTTGTCTTGCTCAAGGCATTTTGCTACTCTAACATAGGATTAATAGAAAAGGGATGCCCTTTATTATTATAATTCCTAATAGTAAGTAACAGAAAATATTACCTGCTCAATCCCTTCTCCCACAGTACTGGTTCTTAATATTGGTTGCATGTTGCAACCTTCTAGATAGTTCTAACAGATACTAATGCTTGGGTTCCAAGAGATCCTAAAATAATTGATCTGAGATATAGCCTGGGCAGGGAATTTTTTAAACCTCCCTGGGTTATTATGCAGCCAAAGTCAAGAAGCATGCAGGATAATCACTTTTCAACCAAGTTTTCCCATTTTCTTTTTCCTTGACAATGATTATTGTCATTTACCAATTTACACTTCCTTAAGAGTCTTATGTCACTCTTTTGCCCATTTGTCCTCTAATCACAGTTCTCCTTCCCCTGTTCACGCCGTGCATTTCATAGGGGCTGATCCCTATCATGGGCTGTGTTCCCCAGTTCACGAGGGAGCTGGTTTTCAGAGCTTCCATCAATGTGATGCCGTTCCAGGTACCTGAAGGGTCGGAGAAAGAGAGAAGCCAGGATGTTTCCTCCCTGATCCCCATGACTGCATGGTGTTTCCAGTGTGTCCCTCTGTCTCTAATTCCTGCAGAACATGCTCACTATGTTTTCCATATCTTAGATATAACCTGGTCCATGGACTTCATTAACATCATCTCTTCCCCTTGCCCTATCTAGTCCAGGGGTATTAGTGGTTTTCTTTTGTAACTAAACTCCTACTTGGCCTCTCTGTTCATCTGTCACCTATGTGACCAACTCTCAATAGAACTTTTTTTTTTTAAAGTGTTATATATTTTGAATGGTTTCTGTTTCCCTGGTAGGGCCCTGCCTGGTTCAGTTCTTAAGGAACATGTAAAATAAGCGTAGTCTCCCAGATGCAGTAACTCTGATTGACCACTAGAGTCCACTCTGACTGACGTTCTGCAACTGGCGGGGCTAGTGGCATACATCATCATAAAGGAGCCAAGTTCATGTTCCATTCTGGGATATGTACATCACACATTGACCCAAGACCTGCTTTTTGGACTTATCATTTTACCAGGGGAGATAGAAGAGAGAAATCCCTTTCTAGTAATGTACAACTACACCTTGGTAATATGTTCGGAAGTAGAAGGTTTGTATAGTTTAGATAGGAGATGTTCCCCAAAAGTTCATGTGCAAGACAATGCAAGAAGGCTCAGAGGTGAAATGATTAGACCATGAGAGCTATGATCTAATCAGTATTGAATCTACTTGAATGCATTAATTGGTCATTAACTCTAGGTAGATAAGGTGTGATTGGAGAATGTAGGTCACTGCAGGTATGCCTTTGGTTTATAGTTTGTCTCTGGTAAGTGGAGTTCTCTCTACTTCCTGGCTGGGTTTCCATGTCCTGTGCTGCTTTCCACTGCCATGTCCTTCCACCATGGCCTCATGTTGGGCCCAGAGCAATGGAGTAAGCTCACCATTGACGGAACCTCAGAAACCGTGAGCCAAAATAAACTTTTCCTCTTCTATATGTTCTTGTCAGGTCTTTTGGTCACAGCAACAAAAAAGCTGACTAAAACAATGTCTCACCCCGACTTTGGATTGAGTTCACTAAATCTTTGTTCTCTCAACTATACTTTGTGGACCAGGAGAATTGACGTCACCCCAGAGCATTTAGAAAACCAGAACTCTGGGCCCCACTCCAGTCTTTTGGTTTTAAAACCTTGAGATTATTCATTGTCATAAAATGCATCCATTTTCAGTATACAATTCAGTGGGATTTTCATGTATTCACAACACTGTGCAGTCATCGCCATTAATTCCCAGACATCTTCATCACTCCAAAAAAGAAATCCTGGACCCCATCAGCAGTCACTCCTCACTCTCTCCCTTCCCTAACCCCTAGGTAACCATCTATCCACTGCCTCTATGGATCTGCCTATTATGGACATTTCATATAAATTCGTCTAAATTTCACATACATGGATCATATATTAATTTGCTTTTGGGGTCTGATTTCTTTAACTTGAAATATTTGCAATACTTATCCATGTTATGGAGTATTATTAGTACTTTATTCTGAATAATATCTTGTTTGATGAATATACCACGTTTGTCCATGCATCAGTTGATGGGCATTGTGTTGTTTCCATTTTTGACTATTATGAATAGTGCTACTAGGAACACAGAAATTTTTCTGTGAATATACTATTTTCATGTCTCTTGGTCATATACCTAGGAGTGGAATTTCTGGAAAACATGATAGCTCTCTGTTTAAGATTTTTATAAGCTGCCAATCTGTTTCAAAATAAGTACTTACCAGCACCATTTTATATTCCCTTCAGTAATATATGAGAATGCCAATTTCTCCATATTCTGACCAATACTTGTTATTGCTTATATTTTTGTTATAACCCTCCTAGTTGATATGTTATACATTATAACTTAGATTCACATTTCCTAAAGAACTAATGACATTGTACTTCTTTTCATGTGCTAATTAGTCATTTGTATAAATTCTTTAGAAAAGCATCTATTCAAATCCTTTGTCTATTTTTAATTGAATCACTTGTCTTTTATTATTGAGTAATGAGTTCTTTAGTGTAACTTAGCAAATATATGATTTGCAAATGTTTTCTACCATTCATTGGGTTTTTATTTTACTTTCTGGGTGGTATCCATTATACCACATAATTTTTTATTTATATAATATCCTGTTTACTCAATATCATTTGTCTGATTGTTTGTACATTAGGTGTCATTCCTAAGAAATCATTGCCTAGTCTAAGGTCACAAAGTTTTACTCCCTTGCTTTTATGCTAAGAATATTTATGATTTTATCTTGTATATTTAGGTGTTTGAGTCATCTTCAATTAATTTTTTATTAAGGCGTAAGATTTATGTCCACCTTTTGCATATGGATATCCAGTTGTTCAAGCATCATTTATTAAAGAGAATAATTTCCCATATTATATCATCCTGGTAATCTTTTTTAAAAATCAATTAACTATGAGTGTATTGGTTTATTTTTGAACTCTCACTACCATTTCATCAATCTACATGTCTGTCCTTAAGCCAGTACCAAACTGCTTTATTTACTGTAGTTTTGTAGTAATTTTAAAATCTGAAGCATTAGCTCTTCAACTTTGTTCTTTTCCAAAATTTTAAAAGTTGAATTTATTTTTTAAGTGTCAAAACCACAAAATATACATATTTATGTGGGAATATATGAAGTTTTCATACATGGTGTACATTGTGTAATGTTTAAATCAGGTAAAACATATTTATCTCCTCAAATATTTATCATTTCTTTATGATGAAAACTTTCTACTTTCTTTAATTTTTTTGAAATGTTCAGAACATTATTTTTACCCTACTATGCAATAGCACACCAAAGCTTCTTTCTCCTAAATCTGTTACCACAAATTACAGGCTTTCATTCTTTCTTATGGATGAATAGTATTCTATTGTGTATATGTACCATTGAGTATAAGTATCAATAAATTTCCTTTATTCTTTCATCAGTTGATGGACATTTAGATTGTTTCCATTTCTCGATTTTGCTAATAGTGATGCAGTTTACATGGGAGTGCAGCTGAATCTTAAGACATTGATTTCATTTCCCTTGGTTATTTGTTCAATAGTGGGATTGCTGGATCCTATGCTAGTTCTATTTTTAACTTTTGAGGAACCTTCATACTTTGCCATAATGACTGTACTAATTTATACTCCTTCCAATCATGTGCAAGTGTTCCTTTTCTCCTCATCCTCACCAGTACTTGTTTTCTGTAGTCTTTTTGGCAATACCCAGTTTAAGCTCATTTCAGTCCCTTGCATTTCCATATGTACTTTAGGATAAGCTTGTCAATTACTACAATAAACTCAGCTGAGATTTTGGTGAGAATTGTGCTGAAACTATAGTTCAATATATTAACAACAGTGAGTTGTTCAGTCTATGAACATGGGATCTCTTTGGATGTATTTGGCCTTCTTTAATTTCCGTCAACAATGATTTATACTTACAAATCTTGCAGTTTTGTTAAAATTTTCCCGAACATTTATTTTTGGGGATGGTATTGAAAATAGAATTTTAAAAATGTTGCACTTATGGTCTTACTAAATCTGCATTTTCAGCAAGATCTCCAGGTGATTCTTGCACATGTTAGCAGTTTGAGAAATGCTGCTCTATTGACAAACTTAACCCAGTGACATTCAACACAACATTGCCACATTCTGTTTCTTAAAGCTGCTAGCTCTCTAGCAGTAATAAATGACTTGAGGCAGCATGAGGTAACAGAAAACTGTGCAAGAAACAGATACAACTTGACTCGGTGAAATAAATGTTTTTAAAGAGGAAGCAACCAGATATCATGACAGATAATAGAATGAGGGTTTTCTGTCTTAATTTCTACACAATGGAAAATAGCATTAAATATACATTTAGTTTAGGCGGAAACTACAGTGCTGAGTTTTGCCTGAATTGCATGGATAAGTGAGCCATTTAAGATAATTATATTGATAACTGTCAACACCCATTTCATTTTCAAGGCCTTTTTTTTAAACATTTCAATAATAGCAAGAATTGCAACACTTAGACCTTAAAATGAATATGTTTCCTGTTCTGCTTTCTGGTTCCAGATCTGACACTAATTACCTCCATGACTTTGAACAAATCACTTAACATTTCTAACTTACAATTTTTTTTTCTACCAAATAATAGAGGAATTGAAATAGATTTCTAGTGTCTCTCTCTTTTGGCTCTATATTAGATATTCTAAATTTCTGCATATCCAAACATGACATTTAATTGTATGAACTATGTATTATAGAGTCAGTCATACTAATTTAAAGTGTGATTCTGAATGAAAGTTGTGAGGTCTGACATTTTTATACATACTTTTAGCTACAGGTCGAATTCAATACAGCATTTATAGTCATACAGAATATGCTCTGCACTTGTAGTTTTACAAAATAATAGTTAATAAAACCAATTTAACAAATGCAGAATTCCTGGAAGTTAGTTGAAAGGGGATTTAATGACATGCAAGCTCTCTCAAAATTATCCTGTTCTATATATTTAATATTCATCCCCCCCCACAATCCCACACTAGTGCTTTTATAAACATTAATATGCAAATTACTGCATTGGCATGCAAAGCCACTAATGTGATGCTTTCCAAAAATGAAATGATTATTTTGGAAAAAAGTCAAGAAACTAGAGGCCCTTAGCAGTACTCATCTTCCTGTATGTTCCAGAACAACCCAGTCCCAATGTTCCCAGTTGCCATGAGACTGAAGAAAGAGGTAGACATATCCAGGAGTACAATTCAGTGGGGGACTTAGTGGTGATGGTTTCCTGGACAGCAGCAAGACCAGTGCATTCACATGATTGGAGTCAGCTTATAAAGTGGTCAGGACAAAAGCAACTTCATCCAAACTGAAGTGGACCTGGTTCTTCTAGACATCAGACACATTCTTAATAATTACAGTACCAGAGTCCATGTCCTAAAGCTACACATACCATGTTAGTGGTTTTATTTATAATATACTGGGAAAATATGTAGAGAACACTGACTAAGGTTACTGAGGGACAATCATGGTGATTATGACTCAAGATGGCAGTCATGCCAAATGAAATCCATACGCTATGACGTCACTTACCTAGAAATACTTTCCAATTTGACTCATGCTTGATCTTGCTTCAGGACTCCTAGCAATGGATAATGAGGCATGGAATTTTGTTCAGTGATTTATAAAGGCAGTTGTCTCAAAGGAAACCTGATCAGCTGAGGAAAACAGGACAGGGTAGGAGAAGGGAGCTAATCGGGGATTGGGATTCTACTGAAATTGATTCTGGTCACAGGAGCAGCTTTGGAGTATGAACAGCATAGTTATTTATTCCACTTAGGCAAGGATCTGGCCATTTGTATCCCTGCACTAATCAATTCTAAGTGGGTAGATTGTAACTTCCCAAGCATCTCTGACAGGTGTGACCCATAGGCTGAAGATAATGCTAGGAAGGCTTGGCAGGTGTGAGCCTTGGATAGTAGCACTCACAGCAACGGGGCGGGGTGGGGAGATGCCCTGCTCAGATAAAGGGTCAGCATTGACCACAGCCCAGTTCCATGACTGATGATGGACTATTTGTTGAACTTACTTTAAGAAATTATTGGGTTGCCAGGTGCTATGGCACACACGTGTACTTTTAGCTACTCAAGTGCCTGAGGCAGGATGAATCACTTGAACCCAGGAGTTTAAGACCAACCTGAGCAACATAGCAAGATTTCATCTAAATAATAATAGTGATGATGATGATGATAATAATAATAATAATAATAATAATAATAATAATAATAATAATAATAATGGCAGCAATTGGGCTGTGTGATTTTGGTACATTTCTCCTAGCAGAGTGACTAAAAGGAAGCCAGCTTTTAGCTGATTTTTTTTTATTTCTGTCTGGGTTCCTAGTCAAAGCCATGCTGATATTTGATTTTTTTTTCCTCCTTTGAGAGCATGTACATTGGAGACAGATTTTATTTTATAATTTTCATTTGAGTGAGTCACAATATATTGGCCAAAGATTTCACTTTGAATTCTGTGTGTATCTTCATCATCCATATTCTTGCTTTCAGTTGCTGATTTTTCACTGTTTTTTGATTGCCATTTATGTCATGCAGTGAAATCTATATATAATGCATATAATAAGACAATAATTCCAGGTCAAATCTACCCCTAAAACAATACATTTATGAGCTGAGGCTCCGCTGGTCTTGGCTGAGCACAGCTGAGCTGATCTTGACTGGGGCTCACCTACATGTTGAGCAGCTGCTACTTGGCTGATATATGTGGGCCTCAGCTGGGGTGATAGGTCCTGATTCATATGATTTTTCATCTTTCAGCAGGCAAGCCAGACCCAAGAAAGAGGAGAAGTGTGGAGGCCATTAACTGAATTCATCAAATGAAACCATATGCCACACCATCCTGGTCTAAGACATCAATTCTCCCCTGGACATTTGCAAGCATTGGACTTCTTTCCACTTATGCTGCTTTACACATCTAATCTGCACAGATCTGCCAGATGGATCCTTTTAGATCCTAAGCAAATTGCTCTCATTCCTCCACTCAAATTCCTCCAATGAACGCCCATCTCAGAGCAGAAGCCAAAGTGTTTTTGAGACCTTGATCTTCAAGACCCTATGTGTGCCCCTGCGCCGGCATAGTAGAGAGAACTGGGACCAAACACAGAGCAGGCCCAGCAGCCTGCTGAGGGGCAGAGCCGCCCCCCACCCCCCTCGCCTGCCAGGTAGGGGAAGGGTGACCACCGACAGAAAAGGCCCAGTGGCCCAGGGCGGGACAGAGCTTCCAATCACTCCTGCAAGGTAGGCGGGCCTGCGACCCACTGGCAGAAGAGGAGCAGCCGCCTGCTGAGAGGCTGAGCCGCCCCCTCCCCCTGCGCTGGCATAGTAGATGGAACTGGGACCAATCACAGAGCAGGCCCAGCGGCCTGCTGAGGGGCAGAGCCGCCCCCCACCCCCCTCGCCTGCCAGGTAGGGGAAGGGTGACCACCGACAGAAAAGGCCCAGTGGCCCAGGGCGGGACAGAGCTTCCAATCACTCCTGCAAGGTAGGCGGGCCTGCGACCCACTGGCAGAAGAGGAGCAGCCGCCTGCTGAGAGGCTGAGCCGCCCCCTCCCCCTGCGCCGGCATAGTAGAGGGAACTGGGACCAAACACAGAGCGGGCCCAGCGGCCTGCTGAGGGGCAGAGCCGCCCCCCACCCCCCTCGCCTGCCAGGTAGGGGAAGGGTGACCACAGACAGAAAAGGCCCAGTGGCCCGCGGCGGGACAGAGCTTCCAATCACTCCTGCAAGGTAGGCGGGCCTGCGACCCACCGGCAGAAGAGGAGCAGCCGCCTGCTGAGAGGCTGAGCCGCCCCCTCCCCCTGCGCCGGCATAGTAGAGGGAACTGGGACCAAACACAGAGCAGGCCCAGCGGCCTGCTGAGGGGCAGAGCCGCCCCCCACCCCCCTCGCCTGCCAGGTAGGGGAAGGGTGACCACCGACAGAAAAGGCCCAGTGGCCCGCGGCGGGACAGAGCTTCCAATCACTCCTGCAAGGTAGGCGGGCCTGCGACCCACCGGCAGAAGAGGAGTAGCGGCCTGCTGAGAGGCAGAGCCGCCCCCTCCCCCCCGCGCCTGCAAGGTAATCGGAACTGAGACCACCATCAGAACAGGTCAGACCTGCAACCGAGAGACAGAACAGGCCCAGTGGCCTGAGGAAGGGTAGAGCCGCCCCCCCCCCCACGCCTGCAAAGTAGGCGGACCTGCGACCCACTGGCAGTACAGCCCCAGAGGCCTGCAGAGGGGCAGTGCCGCTGCCTGCGCCTGCAAAGTAGGCAGAACGGCGACCACCGACAGAACAAGCCTAGCGGCCCGCAGAGGGACAAAGCCGCTGCCCGCGCCTGCAAGGACGGCGGACCTGCTACCGACTGGCAGAGCAGGCCCAGCGGCCTGCCGGCGTGGTAGGCACATTGCCCCAATTGGCGGAGGGGCAGAGCCGCCGCCCGTGCCTGCGAGGGAGACTTTGCAACTATACAAGACCAATATAAATATATAGGGGGAAAATTCAATAGCACAACAGTTTCACCAAGAAGAAAGGAACGCGAACAGTATGAAGAGACAAGGAAAGAAAGGACCACAAGCATTGCAGGTCAACTCAACTTTAGAAGAGGTAATAGCTGCAGCTGATGGAATGTCAGATAAAGAATTCAGGGTATACATGCTTCAGATGATCTGGAGTCTCAAGGAAGACATCAGACAGCAAAATCAGACAATGAAAGATCACTTCAACAATGAATTACATAAACAAATCCAAGAAGAAAAAGATCAACTATACAGGGAAATAGAGGTTATAAAAAACAAACAAACAGAAATCCTAGAAATGCAGGAAGCAATAAGCCAACTTAAAAACTCAATTGAGAATACTACCAGCAGAGTAGAACACTTAGAAGACAGAACATCAGACAATGAAGATAAAGTATTTCAACTTGAAAAGAACATAGACAGCTCAGCAAGACTGTTAAGAAACCATGAGCAGAACATCCAAGAAATATGGGATAACATCAAGAGACCAAATTTAAGAGTCATTGGGATACAGGAAGGAACAGAGTTTCAAACCAAAGGAATGAGCAATCTATTCAATGAAATAATTCGAGAAAACTTCCCAGACTTGAAGAATGAGACAGAACCCCAAATCCTAGAAGCCTACAGGACGCCGAATGTGCAAAATCATAAGAGACCCACACCTAGACACATTATAATGAAGATGCCCAACATACAGAACAAGGAGAGAATTTTAAAAGCTACAAGAGAAAGGAAGCAGATCACATTTAGGGGTAAGCCAATCAGGATAACAGCTGATCTTTCAACACAGACTCTGAAAGCTAGAAGATCCTGGAATAACATATTTCAAACACTGAAAGAAAATGGGTTCCAACCAAGAATTGTGTTTCCAGCGAAATTAAGCTTCAGGATGGAAGATGAAATTAAAACCTTCCACGATAAACAAAAGTTAAAAGAATTTGCAGCTAGAAAACCATTTCTTCAAAACATCCTTGGCAAAACATTACAGGAAGAGGAAATGGAAAATAACAATGAAAACCAACAGTGGGAGGTAGGACACTAAAGGGGGGAAAATAATCAAAGTGGAAAACAAACCATGTTTAGTAACATAAATAAACAAATATGGCTGGAAGAACAACCCATATCTCAATAATAACCCTAAATGTTAATGGCTTAAACTCACCAATCAAGAGACACAGGCTAGTAGAATGGATCACAAAACAAGACCCAACAATATGCTGCCTACAGGAGACGCATTTGATAGGAAAAGACATACATAGGCTGAAGGTGAAAGGTTGGGAAAAATCATATCACTCATATGGACTTCGGAAACAAGCAGGAGTATCCATACTCATATCAAATAAAATAGATTTTAAGCCAAAGTTAATCAAAAGGGATAAAGAGGGACACTACATACTGCTCAAGGGAACCATACACCAACAAGACATAACAATCATAAATATATATGCCCCAAACAATGGTGCAGCTATGTTCATCAAACAAACTCTTCTCAAGTTCAAGAGTCTAATAGACCACCATACAATAATCATGGGAGACTTCAACACACCTCTCTCACCACTGGACAGATCTTCCAAACAAAAGTTGAATAAGGAAACTATAGAACTCAATAACACAATTAATAACCTAGACTTAATTGACATATATAGAATATACCACCCAACATCAAACAGTTACACTTTTTTCTCAGCAGCACATGGATCCTTCTCAAAAATAGATCATATATTATGTCACAGGGAAACTCTTAGACAATACAAAGGAGTAGAGATAATACCATGCATCCTATCTGATCATAATGGAATGGAACTGAAAATCAACGATAAAAGAAGGAAGGAAAAAGAATATATCACTTGGAGAATGAACAATAGGTTACTGAATGATCAATGGGTTATAGAAGACATCAAGGAGGAAATTAAAAAATTCTTAGAGATTAATGAAAACACAGACACAACATATCGGAATCTATGGGACACATTGAAAGCAGTTCTAAGAGGAAAATTCATTGCTTGGAGTTCATTCCTTAAAAAAAGAAAAAACCAACAAATAAATGATCTCATACTTCATCTCAAAATCCTAGAAAAAGAAGAGCAAAACAACAGCAAAAGAAGTAGAAGGCAAGAAATAATTAAAATCAGAGCTGAAATCAATGAAATCGAAACAAAAGAAACAATTGAAAAAATTGACAAAACTAAAAGTTGGTTCTTTGAAAAAATAAACAAAATCGACAGACCCTTAGCCATGCTAGCGAAGAGAAGAAGAGAGAGAACTCAAATCACTAACATACGGGATGAAAGAGGCAATATCACAACAGACACTTCAGAAATACAGAAGATAATCAAAAATTATTTTGAATCCTTATACTCCAATAAATTAGAAGATAGTGAAGGCATAGATAAATTTCTTAAGTCATATGATCTGCCCAGATTGAGTCAGGAGGATATAGACAACCTAAACAGACCAATATCAATTGAGGAAATAGAAGAAACCATCAAAAGACTACCAACTAAGAAAAGCCCAGGACCGGATGGGTATACAGCAGAGTTTTACAAAACCTTTAAAGAGGAACTAATACCAATACTTTTCAAGCTACTTCGGGAAATAGAAAAAGAGGGAGAACTTCCAAATTCATTCTACGAGGCCAACATCACCCTGATACCTAAACCAGACAAAGACACTTCAAAGAAAGAAAACTACAGACCAATATCTCTAATGAACTTGGATGCAAAAATCCTCAATAAAATTCTGGCCACTCGGATACAAAGGCACATCAAAAAAATTGTGCACCATGATCAAGTAGGATTCATCCCTGGGATGCAAGGCTGGTTCAATATAAGGAAATCAATAAATGTTATTCACCACATCAATAGACTTAAAAATAAGAACCATATGATCATCTCGATAGATGCGGAAAAAGCATTCGACAAAGTACAGCATCCCTTTATGTTCAAAACTCTAGAAAAACTAGGGATAACAGGAACATACCTCAATATTGTAAAAGCAATCTATGCTAAGCCTCAGGCTAGCATCATTCTGAATGGAGAAAAATTGAAGGCATTCCCTCTAAAATCTGGAACAAGACAGGGATGCCCTCTCTCACCACTTCTGTTCAACATAGTTCTCGAAACACTGGCCAGAGCAATTAGACAGACGAAAGAAATTAAAGGCATCAAAATAGGAAAAGAAGAACTTAAATTATCACTATTTGCAGATGACATGATTCTATACCTAGCAGACCCAAAAGGGTCTACAAAGAAACTATTAGAGCTAATAAATGAATTCAGCAAAGTGGCAGGATATAAAATCAACACGCATAAATCAAAGGCATTCCTGTATATCAGCGACAAATCCTCTGAAATGGAAATGAGGACAACCACTCCATTCACAATATCTTCAAAAAAAATAAAATACTTAGGAATCAACCTAACAAAAGAGGTGAAAGACTTATACAATGAAAACTACAGAACCCTAAAGAGAGAAATAGAAGAAGATCTTAGAAGATGGAAAAATATACCCTGTTCATGGATAGGCAGAACTAACATCATCAAAATGGCGATATTACCAAAAGTTCTCTATAGGTTTAATGCAATGCCAATCAAAATCCCAACGGCATTTCTTGTAGAAATAGAGAAAGCAATCATGAAATTCATATGGAAAAATAAAAGACCCAGAATAGCAAAAACAATGCTAAGCAGGAAGTGTGAATCAGGCGGTATAGCGATACCAGACTTCAAACTATATTACAGAGCAATAGTAACAAAAACAGCATGGTACTGGTACCAAAACAGGCGGGTGGACCAATGGTACAGAATAGAGGACACAGAAACCAATCCACAAAACTACAACTATCTTATATTTGATAAAGGGGCTAAAAGCATGCAATGGAGGAAGGATAGCATCTTCAACAAATGGTGCTGGGAAAACTGGAAATCCATATGCAACAAAATGAAACTGAATCCCTTTCTCTCGCCATGCACAAAAGTTAATTCAAAATGGATCAAGGAGCTTGATATCAAATCAGAGACGCGCCGTCTGATAGAAGAAAAAGTTGGCTACGATCTACAGTCGGTGGGGTCGGGCTCCAAATTCCTCAATAGGACACCCATAGCACAAAAGTTAATAACTAGAATCAACAAATGGGACTTATTCAAACTAAAAAGTTTTTTCTCAGCAAAAGATACAATAAGAGAGGTAAATAGAGAGCCTACAACCTGGGAACAAATCTTTACTCCTCACACTTCAGATAGAGCCCTAATATCCAGAGTATACAAAGAGCTCAAAAAATTAGACAATAAGAGAACAAACAACCCAATCAACAAATGGGCCAAGGACCTGAACAGACACTTCTCAGAGGAGGACATACAGTCAATCAACAAGTACATGAAAAAATGCTCACCATCTCTAGCAGTCAGAGAAATGCAAATCAAAACCACCCTAAGATACCATCTCACTCCAGTTAGATTGGCAGCCATTATGAAGTCAAACAACAACAAGTGCTGGCGAGGATGTGGGGAAAAGGGTACACTTGTACATTGCTGGTGGGACTGCAAATTGGTGCAGCCAATTTGGAAAGCAGTATGGAGATTTCTTGGAAAGCTGGGAATGGAGCCACCATTTGACCCAGCTATTCCCCTTCTTGGTCTATTCCCTAAAGACCTAAAAAGAGCATGCTACAGGGACACTGCTACATCGATGTTCATAGCAGCACAATTCACAATAGCTAGACTGTGGAACCAACCTAGATGCCCTTCAATGGATGAATGGATAAAAAAAATGTGGCATTTATACACAATGGAGTATTACTCTGCATTAAAAAATGACAAAATCATAGAATTTACAGGGAAATGGATGGCATTAGAGCAGATTATGCTAAGTGAAGCTAGCCAATCCCTAAAAAACAAATGTCAAATGTCTTCTTTGATATAAGGAGAGTAGCTAAGAACAGAGTAGGGTCGAAGAGCATGAGAAGAAGATTAACATTAAACAGGGATGAGAGGTGGGAGGGAAAGGGAGAGAGAAGGGAAAATGCATGGAAATGGAAGGAGACCCTCAGAGGTATACAAAAGTACATACAAGAGGAAGTGAGGGGAAGGGGAAAAATAATACAAGGGGGACAAACGAATGTCAGTAAAGGGGGCAGAGAGAGAAGAGGGGAGGGGAGGGGAGGGGAGGGGAGGGGAGGGGAGGGGGGATAGTAGAGGATAGGAAAGACAGCAGAATACAACAGACACTAGTATGGCAATATGTAAATCAATGGATGTGTAACTGATGTGATTCTGCAATCTGTATATGGGGTAAAAATGGGAGCTCATAACCCACTTGAATCAAATTGTGAAATATGATATATCAAGAACTATGTAATGTTTTGAACAGCCAACAATAAAAAAAAAAAAAAAAGAAATATCAATTTGCATAAATCCATTCAGTGAAATTACTCTTGACTTTCCAAGAGATAAGCCTAATTCCTGCTCACTCTTCAGAGAAGTTCGGAAGACTGATGAAGCATTTTCATTTGAAAGAAGTTGGAAACACCAAAGGATTATAGTTCCTCAGTTTTTTGGTACCAGGGAGTAAATCTAGGGACACTTAATCACTGAAACACATCTCTAAACCTCCTCCTCCTCCTCCTCCTTCTTCTTCTTATTTCAAGACAGGCTCACTAAGTCTCTTAGGGCCTCACTAAGTTGTTGAGGCTGACTTTGAACTTGTGATCCTCCTGTCTCAGACTCCCCAGCCCTGGAAATACAAGTTTTTTTAAAATGTGAAAAAAAAAAAAAAAAAAAAGACCCTATGTGTGGTAGCCTTCTTTCACCCAACCTTCCTACCACTGCCCCCAACATAAACACTGATTTCCATTCACAGAAACCTCCTTCTATTTTATTGACCTGACAGTAAGCCATGAATGCCTCTGAATCTTGGACTTATTCTTCTCTCATAATCCACTGTGCCCACTCTCAGTTCTTTTCAAACATTTTTTCCTCAAGGAGGCCTTCTCTGCCCAACCTATATGAACGAATACCTCCAGCACTCGATATAACTTTTCTTCATAGCACCTATCAATTCCTGAATTATTATGTATACATTTATGTTTGTATGCATCTCTTTCCCCCACTGGTATATGAACTCCATGAGAATACAGAATTTGCTTCTTTTATTCACTGCTTATAGCACCCAGTGTCTACAACAGGGCATAGCACATAATAGGTGCTTAATGATGATTTGTTAAACTAATGAATCAATGAATAAATATCCTTTTGCTTGTGTTTAAATTTATTTATTATTCAAACCTCCCTGTAAAGAATGAATTGCTGTGATGTCAATGAAAGTTAAATGGTAATGAAATGAAGACAAATGTTTAAATCTTATTGATGTATTCCAGCACCCTTACCTGATGTCTTGGCTTGTTTCATGGTTGGCTCTCTTCTGAATGTGATTTGAATAATTTCATCTATGGTAACTAGAATACTAATTCATATTGTTCTATTGAAATCTTTTATTGAACTCATCTTTCTGTATTTCCAGATAACTCCAAAAATAATTTAAGTGAAAAAAAATTCACAGTTTAACACAATATGAATTTATTATTTGTACACTTTTCCTAAATGATCTTCCTAAAATGTCTAAGAGTCATTTTAAAATAATAAAATATGTGAGAATGGCAAGATAAGAAAAAATAACAGTCTTCAGTTTTATAAAAAGAAGTTTTCACTGGTTTGAACATGAGTTATTTTAAACTTATAAAAGCTTACACAGAAAAGTAAATTCTCAGGGAAATAATCATTTTACTGCTTGGTCATATGGCATGGAAACAATGTCATAGGTCTTACTGGAAAAGTTGGACAGGGGAGTGGGAAAAATGACTAGAAGCATGCAAAACTAATCAGATTGTCTCTAGAGTATTTGCAATCTCAAGTTTAGTTATTTGCTACTATGGCAATGTTTGGCATATCTTGTGAGGAAAAGAAAGAAAGAAATACATATACCACTCACAATCAATAGTTACACGTAGATGCAGCCTCTGACCCAAATGTTTTTCCTTGAATAGTGTACAATAGAAGCAAAATTTAAAAAGATGCTTCGATTGTACCTATTTGAAAATTTTCACTGACCTATGCTTGTTCTTTTATCAAATCCAATTATTGACTTAAATATTCATTATATTTTAATTACTGCAGACATAAAGAGAAGCACTGACTAAGGATGCATTCAATAAAAATTTTATCAGCTTGAAATTGGTCAACCATTTAATAATTCATTTTTTAGGAAGATCTAATTTTTGAAGTTTTATTTATACTTCCTATAGATTATTCCTATATTCTGATAGCACATACATCATTTTAGAATTATACCAGTTTATTTCAACTGTTTTTCTAGAGAAGTTTAAATAAGAGAGAAAGGTTTGGGCTCTTCTATAATTTCAATAAATGTACAATAAAATTAACTTCCTGACTCTTTAGCTAAGATTTTTGTCAACATAATGATGTAAAATGTTGTAAAGGAATATCTATTAGTTAATATAGGCCTTCTAAAATTTACATATTGCTGGCCAGCTATAAAGTTTAGATGAATACTCAGACCATATTGCCATGACACGGAAGAGACAGACATGAAAAGATTTTTTTTAGCCAGGCGCTGTTGTGCAGGCCCATAATCCCAGTGGCTCTGAAGGCTGAGGAAGGAGAATTGTGAGTTCAAAGCCAGCCTCAGCAAAAGCAAGGTGCTAAGTAACGCAGTGAGACTCTGTTGCTAAATAAAATCCCACCCTCCAAAAAGGGCTGGGTATATTTCAGTGGTTGAGTGCCGCTGAGTTCAATCCCCAGTACTGCCCCCCCAAAAAAGATTTATTCAAATAAATGTGCCAAATGTTGATGAATATTTGGTAAGATACCAAACTTTGGCTATAAAAGACTTATCTCAAAATGGCTTTAAAATATGGAAAATTATTATCTCACTTAGTATGAAGCTAAACACAGGGCAGGTCCAAGCTAATTCAAGTTCATTAAAGCTCAGAATTTTGGAATTTGTTCTCCTGGTCTTAGCTGGTTAGTTTTCATTCTAAGGCATGACCTCTCATACTCAGAAGATAATTACAGTACTTTCTAATGGGTAAGGCTGAACAAAGGTGGAAATTATCATCGCAGTCAAATTATTGAAACCTGGTCACCTTTTCCATAACCCACCTATCATCATTCTCCTCAACCCATTCCTCATTCTCATTCGTGGGAGAAAATTAAAGGTTTTCCTATCCAGTAATCTATTCCAACTTAGTATTTTCTGTCTAATTCTATTATTAAAATAGCAGTTACATATAGTTCATGAAATTCAAGTATTACCAGTGCTAGCACATTATATATCACCTGGTATGTGTTTGGAAGAAAGTGAAGGGAATGGGAGAAAAGATACTGGACTTAGATAAGAGACAGGAGTGCTTGTTCCTTGACTGAAATAGCTGGACCCTGCTGACCTCTCCTCATGGAGACTAAGCTGGTTCTATCCAGGTATTGGGCAGGTAGGCAGAGTCTGATTTTTAAATAATTGTTGATCTGCTGATTTCAACATAGCTGGTAGACTTATTTTCTAGACACTGTTTAGCCTTAAGTTCTGTAACATTTCCCTTTGAAGACCACAAATCATGCACTTCCCTTTTTGGAAGTTATTCTCATTGTTCCATTGCTCTTTGGCAAGAGCAGTTCATAGCTTCTACTCTCAATTAATTTGAGAAATTTCCTTTGGAAACTGAGAAACCCTGGGGGTCCTATTTTCTGCCCTCTGAGAGCTTAGGGGAATGAAGAAGGATAGGACGACTTTGCTTACCTACCATGTTTTGCTGGTTCAGATCTCGAGTGGAAGCTTCTTGTCTTCTGAAATCTCCAAATGAGAAGCAGGCACCATCTATGTGGCCTGGAATACCTATCAATGTCAACAGTTCCATGTGCAGGTCTCTGTCCAAATTGTGTGACCCACTTGGATTCAGGAAAAGTTCAGGAGTCAAACTCTTAACTTTCCTAAATTCTGTCTTCTCCAGAATACGAATCTCTTCCCTTATCATCTCCTGTTAATACATGTGACATGACTCGGAGTGGGATAGGGTCAAAGCAAGCATTTGTGACAAAGTCTCTCTGGAGCATACCCATAGCTCATCTAGGCTGGAGGATGAACTTGAAAGAGGCAAAAACGTGACCTCTCTAATATCATAAACAACTTTATGCTCATGTATTTTATTACTATCTTGTTGCAACAGAGTGCCTTTCTGTTAGGGTTCTACCTAAATCTTTATTGATAGGAGCTTGCTTTCTGGTACTTGGGATACAATATGCATTTTAACCAATATCCCAAAGTTATTCCTATACACTAGAAAATTTTAAATGACAGACTTATCAGCCTCTGGGCTTCTATGCCAAGAGAAACAAATTAAAATTAGAAATTAAGCAAAAGATAAAATGACAACTATTATGAGCTGAAAACCCATCTGTATATTGACAAGAGATTCCAGGCCTCCAGGCAGAATTGATGAGATATCAACCTAAGCATATCTTGGTTACAATTCAAAATTAAAAGAATGAAGGAGAAATGTTCTGTAAGGAATAAATAACAACTTACACACAAAGAAGAAAGGAAAAAAAAATAGCCAGACATGGTGGCACATGCCTTTAATCCCAACAACTCAGGAAGCTGAGGCAGGAGGATCTCAAGTTCAAAATCAGATTCAACTTAATGAGGCCCTAAGTAAGTTAGCAAGACCCTATCTCAAAATAAAAAAACAAAAGGGACTGGGGATGTGGGTCAGTGTTTAAGGACCCCTGGGTTCAATTCTTGGTACCCCCCCCAAAAAAAAACAAAGGAAAAAAAAAGAACAAACATCTGGTGATGGACTTATCATGTGCTAGAAAGGAGGAGAATAATTATCTGTTGTAGGAGCCCTCTTCAAACAAAGACAAGACTATGCAGCATGGCTAGGATCTGTGCTTACATGTGTGATTGTCAGACAATGTTGCACTTTTAGTAATCACGTATGCACAGTGTTTCTAGGATACACACTGCACATGCAAAACTTCTCTGACACTCAGGATGCGTGTGAAACCCTGCTGGAATACCCCCCTATGCCACCTGTACCTGTGCAGTTCTGTTGTAACTTCCTTATGATTTTATAGTATAGAATACCCATGTGAAATGTATTTTTCCATATAGGGTAAACAAAAGGTCAAATATGTAATGGGGGGTGGAGGGGAAAGAGGGGCTACATAAGGTGCAGCTCTACTGCCTTCAGGATTTTGGATGAGAATCCACCCAGTCAGGGCCAGCACAAAATTCCTGTTCCTGTTGAACAGCCCAATGCCCTGTCTCTCCTTGCGTGAATCTGGCAACATCTCCACTAAAACAAAATGGAAGGAGCTAGACAGTAATGGAAAAGACTTACCGGGTGCTGAGGAAGAGAAAGAAACCCCAGAAATTTAGTACACAACTGAGATAGATTTACTTGTCAGGGTGAAATAAAGATATTTGCAGATTTGCAAGGAATCAGAGAATCGAGCTTTCCTGTAGTCCATAGTAAATCTTGGAGACAAAACTCTAACATAAAACAAATGATCCAGACAGAAAAGCAAAGGTCTGGGGATGAAAAGAAGGAAGTGGAGCCCAGCATGGCGGCATACACCTGTAGTCCTAGCTGCTGCAGAGGCTAAATCAGGGGGATCACCTCAGCCAGGAGTTTAAGGCTAGACTCGAAAATAGCAAGACCTTGTCTCAATAAAGGAAAAAAAAGTGATAACCAAAGAAGCTTTCTGTGTAGGTAAATTATTAGATCAGATGAAAATAATAGTGAAGGTTTTTTATGCCCCATCTTTAATCCCTCATCATAATCTTGGGAAGTGAATCTTTTGCTCTATAACTTTATCCCCCAAAATTAGAGGCTAAAAACAATAAAATATTATTTATTGATTTCTGTAAGTCAAGAATCTGGAAGCTGTGGCTCTGGTTCTAGGTTTCTGTTGAGGCTGTAGTCAGTATGTCAGCCAGAGCTTCTGGCATCTGATGGCTTGATTGGAGCTGAAGGACTGGCTTCCTAAATAGCCACACACATGGCTGTTGGCAGGGGGCCTCAGGTCCTGACCACATGAACCTCCCTATAGGACTACTGAGAGTCCTTATAACATGGCAGTTGGCTTCCCTCAGAGCAAACATTCCCAGAGAGAGCGATGGAGAAGCCACCATGTTTTTTATGACCTCATCTTAGTTGCCACACACTGTCACTTCTATTTTATTCTATTCATTAGAATCAAGAGAATAAATCCAGCATATGCCAAAGGGAAGAGGAATCAAGCTACAGTATTTTGAAGGGAGAATCAAAGGATGCATAAAAATTTTAAAACACCACAATATTATTATTATTTTCTGAAACCCCAAAATGTTATTTAATATCCTCAGGTTTTACTGAGGAACCTTATTGGCCAAATTACACTGTTAATATTGTATGCATGTATGAATATGTCAAGATTCAACCATCATGCACAATTGTAACCCACTAATCAAAATGGGCAAACACTAAAATAAATAAATCCCCCAAGCTTATATGCACATTGGGTAATGTTGCTGACTAGACACCCAAATGTAGTGTAGTCTGACTAGACACCCAAATTTATAACCAGACACTCTACCCAAGAAAAAGGAAGACATGTGACAATAAAAAGCAAAGGTCAGGATGGCAGCTAAATAAATAAAGTAAAAATTACCAGAAATTGAAGCAGAGATTGATAAAAATACACTTGTTACAAGAGTTTAATACACTCTATGAATTAGGCTGATAAGTGGCATTTCCAAACCCTACACGGCCAACAAACTAACTGAATTGTGAGGCTTTGCCTACATTGAGAAGCAGTTATTCAAAAAATAATGCTTAGAATCTGTTAAAATAACTTTAGAGTTATTCAGTAAGTACTGAAGGGTGAATAACGAAGTTTGACTATATATATATATCTCCAAGGAGATAGAATAAGAATTTTTTTAAAAAAAATTTGATCATCCAAAGTCAAATCATGAAAAACCATTTACAACCATTATATTGACAAAAAATTTGATTTATTCACACATCAAACTTTTGATTTGTTCACACATCAAGTTTTAGCTAAGACACACACACTGCTAAAATTACATAAATTCTTACACATACTGGGAAAACAAGTTGTCATTATCTTGTTATACATAACTTAGGATTCATAAATTTCACTTTTTACTCTATATCTCAGAGGAACTCTTGAACTTGCTCTTCTAAATACATTGTCCAAGCATGATCCTAGCAGCATTTTCATTGCTTTTTATAGCAAATGCTGAGGACATCCCAAATGTCCATCAATAAGTAGAACTAACTTTGAACGGGTATGGAATGCTCATATATCTGTTAAGATAAAGGAACCACAGTTAAACACATCCACAAAGATTAATTTCACAAATAAGACGGTGAAAGGAAAAAATATCATCAAAGCAATATGTACCATTCTACCCCATCTGTATAAATTCTCAAAACATGCAATACTGAATAGACATAATTTAGGACAGAATTCATATGAAACAATATATTTCTAAAGCCCTTGAATATGGATATTTCAAATACAAAATCCAGAATAGATGTTATCTCTGCAGACAGGAGAGGTAGAATCAGTATTGGGAAGAAATATACAGGGATTTGGCAGTAGAGGTAGACTTCTCTTTTTTTCCTTTCCCCCCATTTCCCCCAACCCCTCCCTACTTTCCTCTCACTCAGCTTACTTTTTGCTCCCCTTTTTTATTCCTTTTTGTTACATTTTTTTCCACAGCCTTCTTTTTCATTAGTCATGGAATGCTTTTATTTTTGTAGTTTTTATAAAATGTGTGTGTGTGTGTGTGTGTGTGTGTGTGTGTGTGTGTGAGAGAGAGAGAGAGAGAGAGAGAGAGAGAGGTCTTTAGAAGCTCTTATACTGCTATTTAAAATCCATGTTTTACATTCACATAAAACAAAAACTTTCATAATTTGCCTCTGAAAAAGTGTTCTAGGGAAAGGGAGAGGTGTTATGGTGCATTTGTAGGCTTTGAAATAAAATCATCTCCATGATATATTTGCTCCCACGTGTGCAGAAATATCTTTAAAGCATGTATATCTCCTAGAGTATGCAAAGAACATCTCTGGGAAGATTTACAAGAATCTACAACGTCTGAGAATAAATTCACTTTTCACTTTATTGTATAATTTATTGAATTTTTCATTTAATTTTACTTTCTAAACTCATTGGATGTTTTATCATTATTATTACCATATGCAGCTTTACTTTTCTAATTAAATCATGTTCTGCTTGAGGGCCAGAGGCAGAAAAGAGAATGAAAGAAGGACAGAATCCTGGAGACCTCATGATTTCTCGCCTCCCTCCTATTCATTTTCCTGGAAGCAGCCACAGTGGGGGGCGGGCAGGGGGCGGGGCGGAGGCGAGCCCCGCCTCTCAATGCACCTGGGCGGTTGCCCTAGCAACCGGCCCTGCGTGGCCCACGCTCACAATTGGCGGCAGTCTCTGCGGCTCGCACCCCGCCCCCTGAGCTCACCTGGCTGAGCACTTGTCCTCTGCGGCCCGGGGCCCAAGGACTCTTACACCCTTCCCTGCTGGTCGCGCGCCTGCTCGCTCGCTCTGCCTAAAGGGTCACCTTTTGATTCTGGGCGCGAAAGCCAGGCTTCCAGAGCCCAAGGTCGGCTGGGAGTCAGCCAGAGCACAGAGAAAGAGAGCCCGGGCAGCCCCGGAAAGGCCTCGCGGGCCCAGGAGCATTGGTGCCAGGAGACACGGGGCTCCTGATCGTCCGGAGGACTAATAGGTGAGATGGGTACCTTGAACTTGCTACTTAGACTTTCCTCGAAATTACATCTCTATCTACTCCTCTCTCCTTCAGATTTTTCTGAGACTTAAAACTGAAAGACTCAGTTGAGAACCAACCCCCCTATAAACCAATGCTTACTGATGAGCTGAAGCTCATGAAAGTTTAATTTATTCACAGAGAGCCTGTACTGTGAGATTTTCCTAAATACTTTGTAAGGATTATCTCATTCTTTTCCCATTCAGCCGGATGAAGTGAGTCCTATTATTATCCCTAGTTCACAGATGGAGAAACTGAGGGACAAACTAGGTAAGTTGGTGTAAATAATGATGCAGGAGAGGGAGGATCACAGAGGATTTCCCCCCCCTCAAATCCTAGACTCTTTACACTGTGCCAACCTTATCTCTTTCTAATGAACCTTCCTATTTCATATACCCATTTGAGAATTTAATGAGCTGTGTGTCTCCCTATCAAGGCAAGAAGCACTTGGACACACAAACATATTCATAAATTTTCATATAATTTCAAGGTATTCAGAGCCTAAATGTACACCTCCTTCCCAAGTGAAGACATTCTACTCTATTCCATTTTCTTTTGAGGTTGTCAATACTACTGATTAGCCAAGATGACTCAGGCCTTGCTGAGGAAAAGTAAAAGTGTAGTAGTGTGATTACCCTATTTGGGATAGTATATGCTATGCCACTTACAAGGTACCTAGGGTTAGAGGGCAGGACTTTTGTTATTGCCTCCAGGGGTGGAGATTTGGGTCAGTCTTGATTGTAAAGGATAAGGGTACAGAGTGCTACCCTCTCCCCAGTGGGGCATTCGCTGAGAGAGATGAATTTTATACTAAACTGACCCATGATTGGAAAATGTTACATGCTGCTGATTCTTTGAGATGAATGGTATCAGAGACAACATTGAAGTCTCTGATTAGGAAGTTTCTGTCCTCTCAAATGAAGTGGCATTGTACTGATACAATCAATAAGCTATTTAGGAGCGTCTTACTTTAGTCTGAATATGTTATATGAATGTATGCAGTATGATACTGCACCTGACCATAATATGGCTACTAATCATAAAACATGCCCTAAAATAGTAGCTAAAATAAGTGTCACCAAGCCACACAGCAAAAGTCAAGTGGATGACTCTGAAACAGCTTATGGCTTTACTCAGACCCTATTCATATAATGAATCTAACAAGTGACATTCTCTGGTTCCTAGACCTCCTCCATACGTTATAAACAGATTCGAGGGGAAGAGAGGGGCTATAGCAAACAGGAGATTGAAACCACCAGTCATGTGATCCCTGATGTCCCAGCAGCAAAGATGGAAACACTAAGAAAAACCAGGCAAAGAATGAGGAGTGGAAAAAAAAAAAAAAAAAAAAGAATGGGACACACCAGCATGTGTTTGACATTGGTTGACATTGGTGATTGCTCTCCTCCTTGACTTCTCCCAGTCTTAGTTGCCCTGAAACTGCCAAGACTTCATAACTCCCTGTAGAACAGGCTTAGAGCTTTCTCCTAACTTCCTAAATTTTATATTGTCTCATAGATTCTAACTCAGCATGCCCAATGATTAACTGTCTGCATTACCTGACCAATTTGGACCTTGTCCTAACTGCCCCATCTCACACACAGGGATCTAATTGCTCAAACCAGAAACCTGATAGTTTTCTTTGAGTCCTTCTTATTTTAACTTTCCATCATTATTTATTGAGAAAGTAATTATCAAATGCCTCATATGAGTCGGGCTCTAGGTGGAGAGGAATAATGCTAATTAAAATGTAGGCTTCCATGAAGGCTGTAGTCTAGCGGGAGAGAGAACACAATTCATAAATTAAATATCTATCTGAACTATTTTCAGAGAATCCATGTTTTGGAGAAAATAAAAAGGAGAAGGTCTAACATGGTGGCTGCAGTTGAAATGTTGAGAAGCACCAATCAATGGAAGGTCTGAGCCAAGAGCACTCCCAGGCAGAAGGAACAAGAGTGCAAATTCAGGGGCAGGAATGAACTTTTTTTCATAAACAAAAAGAAAGCCATTGTAACCTGAGATCACTAAGTTAGGGGGAATTGGGGAGAAGTGAGGTCAGAGGGGTGGGATTATGGGACCATAGTGAGCAATTTAGATTTATTCTGCTGCAATGGAAAAGTGTTAAAGTGCTTTTAGAGAACTTTTTGTCACAAAGGTAATGTTCTGCATCTTGGTAGGGGTATGGATTATACAGGTGTAGGCATTTGTCAACCTCATGGAATGACACATTTACTACTTATATGTTTCATTATATTCAAATTTGAAAAAAAAAACAAATATATATGAACTCCAGTTAAGAATATGTATACTGAAATATGTCTATTTTACTTTGAAGTGAATCAAATATGAGCTGGGTTAGTGGATGTAGGAGTGGATAAATATGTAATAAAGCCAGTAAATAATTACTGGTAGGATCTCTGTGATAGATATATGAGTGTTCAATACACACTTTATGTTTAAAAATATTTATCCAAAACTGTTGGGGAGCATGATCCTAACTAATTTATTTATCTACATTTTTGCGGGGGGGATAGGACTTGAGGTTGAACTCAGGGGCACTTGACCACTGAGCCACATCCCCAGCCCTGTTTTGTATTTTATTTAGAGAGTCTCACTGAGTTACTTAGCACCTAGCTTTTGCTGAGGCTGGCTTTGAACTCTTGGTCCTCCTGCCTCAGCCTCTGGAGCTGCTGGGATTATAAGTGTTTGCTACAGCACTTGGCCACTAATCTACTTTTTAAAAAGATTGTTCTGGCAGTTGACTAGGGACCCAAGGGGACTATTATGGAACAGTGAGACAGATTACAAGATTGGAAATTATTTGACCTAGCATAATAGCACTGGGTTGAAGTCAGAAAGTTGGAGATAAAGTTGATGGGATTTGCTGATGAAATTAAAAAGTGAGAGAGGGTCTGTGAGGCACAGAAAGATTGAAGGATAACTCTCGTGTTTTAATCTGAGTGGTTAGATGGATGTCAATGCCACTATTAGACTGGAGAGCAATGTAGAAGGTCAAGGTGCTACCAAGAGTTCTGCTTGGACGTGTCACATTATAGATGCCTATTAGACATCCAAGTGAGAATGAAGAGTAGACAGGTGGATAGACTATTGAACTCTGAGGAGAGTCAGCAATGGATTCCATAAGACATAAAGTTGAGGGTGAATAACCAGATGCTAAAAATTGGGCCAAAGTTCAGGAAAAGGGATGAGTCACCAAGGGAGTTCCTGAGGGTGGAATCCTGATGACCTTGTTCTATGTGCACTCCAAAAATTAGACATTTAACAGATGAACAGGAGCCAACAAAGGAGAATGAGGAGGGGTAAGGGATGATGGTAGGAATAGAAATAAACATGGGGATGTCATAGTTGCCTATAGAGACTAATTTGAAGAAGAATCATGTGATCAAGAGTGCAACTCACTGCTATAGAGAATGCAGATGAGGGAGCGAGTTTGTGGTTGGGGTGAAAGATGGTACAGAGTTTCAGATTTCGTAGTGAGAATTTTTCCATTGCAAATGTTAGAGGTCCAGCAAACACAACTGTATGCCAAAATAAGATATGTGGAGGCAGTGGGGTATATTTACTCATGAAAGCCTGAACATAAACTGGTATAATGGAACCCAAGCTACAACTCATTTCATCCATCTTTGCTTCTCTTCATCTTTCAAACATGTGCTTATTCTGTGATAGGAAGGATAGTTCCTGAAGCCCCAGCCCCACATTCTGTTGTTCAATAACTTCAGCAGAAATAGTATTTCCAAGTGGTTATCACAAAGGATGCCATAAGACATTGATTGGCCACTGTCAGTTATGAGCATGTTTCAGCAATTTAGCGAACCTGTAGAGGGTTGATTTATTCAAATGGGCCATGCCAAGGTCACAGACCCATTCCTATGGCAAAGAACAGAAAGAACAACACCATTCAAACTACCTAAAATGGACTCCCCTTATGACAGTGGGGTTCTTGTCCCAGAAAAAAAACGCAGGAAGAAAAGCAAGCTGGGCATAATACCACTCAATCCAAAACAACATTTTTTTCCATAAACAATAAAAGGAGATAAAACTACATATGCCCATCATGATTTAATAGTGGGGTTCTTTATGAAAGTTCATAGTTACATCAACCATTTGAACTGCCTCATTCCCAAATAAGGTGACACAAAATCATTCTCACAGCTTTGGTATCTTACAGAGCCCAGTAGATTCCTATTTGTAATGAGCACCTCAAAATCCAATACATTCTTTATAATATTTTTAAACCACTAAACTTGTCTGATGTCTACATGGTGGGAGACATGCTGGTATGGAGCCACATAGACGGGAACTCAAGTTCTTATTTTGGCAATTGTGTTAACCTCACCTTCTTCAAGAGTTTACCACATCAACTCTACCTCCAACATCTTGGATACAATGGTAAAGCTGTGGTGAGGAGAGAAGGTTAAAAGAAGTACCAAAAGAGTTACCTAGCAAACTAATAATAAATTATGTGATGGAAGCATAAGTTTTATAAAAAATATTCAAAATTTATGTCACATGAATATTTTTTAAATTCATATATAATCCCTACTTTCTGAAATCAGTTACAATAAATTATAATAACTCTTCATAAGAAATAGCCTGTCTTCTTAGGAACATATGCTTTGAAATATTGCAGCTTAATAAAAGTAAAGATGATACAATTAATCTGGAATTCTTTCTTTTCTTTCTTTTCTTCTTTTTTTTTAACTGCTGTAGTTATTATTTTAGTACAGGAAGCATTTTTAGAGAGGCTGGTGAAGCATGTCTTTAGCAGATAAGAGACTTGAGAACTTGCAGATCTACAAAGTTCTTCAGTGTGTTCGGAACAAAGACAAGAAACAGATAGAAAAGCTGACCAAACTTGGATATCCTCGACTGATCAATTTCACAGAACCTGTTGATGGACTCAGTGCTCTGCACTTAGCCTCAGTTTCCAATGACATTGATATGGTCAGCTTTCTCCTTGAACTTGGGGCTCACCCTGATGTGCAAGACCGAAATGGCTCTACTCCAACAATGAAGGCTGCAGAACTGGGCCATGAACTGTCAATGGAAATACTAGCCAAGGCAAAGGCTGATATGACTATAGTTGATAATGAAGGAAAAGGTAACAGTCCTCACATTCTATCCAGCAGAATAAAGTTCAATTTGTAGCTAGACATCAATAAGATAGGCCTTTTTGTTTTCCAACTATAGAGGTGAAATTACTCATGGTTTTAAGTGAAAGTTTAGGTTGTTATTCCTGTACCTAAGGATCTTGCATCCTCATGATTTTATCACAATTTAAGTATATCTTAGGAAATCCCAGTTCTGGCTTATTGAAAAAGGAAGTTAGTATTAAATTAATCTGTGTTTTGTGGTTTTTTTTTTAAATTAGGAAAATTATCAACATAATCCATACTGTATTACTATAATCATAATTATTCATATATAAATTCTTATGTAGGACAAAAGATGATGGAGATGATTTCTTATTCTTTACATTTTCAAACTTTGGCTAGTACTAGACCTAGGACCCCAGAAGGATTCTGTCACATCTCAATTGTTGTCTGATGTAGAAAAGACTTGTACCCAGAAACTTGAGAGGACCAGGGTGGATTCTGGTATATACTCCCAACTTTCTAGGGTGAAATTTTTAATGTACTTGGAAATGGAACTCAAGCCCTTAGAAATGGTGTCTCAAGGATTATTCAGGTGAAAGGGCTGTACTTCCACGTCCTATGACCTCCTCTAATTTCATCTCAAAACCATGGTCTGGGCTTCTTGCCTAAACAACTTCAGGTTCAGTCAAGTCATGAAAATCATCAAGTTACTTCCCACTGGACTTAATGTAAATTGGTAGATTGAATCAGTTTTCAAGGGGAATTGCTCTAAGTGCAAACCCATTAACATGTCAGCTTTACACGGGAAAAATGAATCCCACTTTACAATGTTAGTGTTTTCTGATAGAAGCAAAATCTACTTTTGTATCTCTCTCCAGGCTTGCTATCTGAGAAATGACTTGCTTAAAATAAGAAGAGAGAAAAAAGGAGAAGAAAAATTAAATTTAGGAGAATCACATAACAAAATTTACTTAAGATATTTTTTTTTAAATTTTTATTGTTGGTTGTTCAAAACATTACATAGTTCTTGATATATCATATTTCACACTTTGACTCAAGTGGGTTATGAACTCCCATTTTTACCCCGTATACAGATTGCAGAATCACATCAGTTACACATCCATTGATTTACATATTGCCATACTAGTGTCTATTGTATTCTAAAAGTTAAATATGGTTTAAAATGTTGAATCCTGAAAAAACAGAAGTTTCTTAAAGCTTTACAGTATATCATTTAAGTGTGTTTCACGGACCATTGAATCACTGGGATATTAAGAGTTTTTCATGTAAAATTGGTTCCACCATTGAATTTATTAGAGAACCAATGAATAAATCAAATTTAGATATGTATCTTTCACACTATTAGACCAAAGATGCTAACATTTTCCATATTTATTTAACCATGAATTAGTTTTTCCATATGCCATTAAATATATTTTGGACTTTGTGTAATAAATGTTGAGGAACACTCAATATAATGAAAAATTTTTCAATATAATGGAAAAATTTCACTTTCTTAAGTTTGAAGGAAAATGTAAGTCATATACAAATCAAACAGAAATTTTGTAGCATAAAGATCTAAAATTGTAAATTTTTTAAAAATCAAGGTAAAATCAGAAACAAGGTCAACTAAATATTCATAACAAATAGTATAGCCATATGATTAATATATATGCTTGTTTAAATATTAAACCAGTCAAGGTTCTGGGAAATTCATGTATGAAAAAAACAATCAGAAAATCATATGGGAAGAAATTGAAAGCATAAAATAAAACTTGAAACAAATGTGAAATCTCATTTTCCACGGAATCTTATTAGTTGATTAGGTATAACCCATGGTTTGCCCATGACTCCGGGTTTCATCCTTCATCCTTGAGCCTAGCTCACCTTCGTAGCATCCTTAGCTCAGCCCCCACTTGCCAAACTGCTTTGCTAATTCCATAGTAATCTCTCGGCCATTAACCTAGTCTTTCTCATTGACTGCTGTGTGACTCACTGTACATTATTTATAAAGGATAAGCAAACATTTAAATGGCTGTTAGGGAGGATGTGAGCTATGTTCTAGACCTTAACTACACTTTACCCTTGATATATCTTGTTGATTATTCTTTTTTTTTTTTTTTTTTTTTTTAATTTTTTATTGTTGGCTGTTCAAAACATTACATAGTTCTTGATATTCTTAATCAACTTTTATTAAGGCACAGGGTTCCCTTTCAATCTTCAGATTCAGGTTTTTCAGTTCAAGGAAATTTTATTCTATTCTATATAATTGAAAACAAATTACAAACATGTTGAAACTTCTTTGCCTCTGGACTCTTCCATCCTCTCAATTACATTTTTCTTTGTTTTTCCTGTCCCTGCCCATGGTTTTGGCAGCATCTGCCTTTTTTTTTTTTTTTTTTTTTTTACTGCTTCTAATTTGACATTCATTTCTTTCAGTGGTTTTATTTTTCTTTACCATTGCTTCTCTAAGTTCTGCTGGCTCAATTTCACCATTTTTTCTTCTGTTCATCTTCTACGTTCCTCAGTCCTTCTTTTTTGGTCTTGGTCTATCTTTGCACTTCTATTTTAGAACAGGTTGTATTTAATTTCTTTGCTGACATAGGAAATGGGTCAGTCAATAACTTTCATTGGTATGGTTTTTCTAGTATTCACTTGTTACCTGGATTTCATTACCAAGTTCCTTACCTTACCTGGCTTTCATTACCATGTTACTTACCTTACCTGGCTTTCATTATCAAGTTCTTTACCTTTTTTGCTGAATCTTTTTCATAGGTCACATGCTATTTTCTTTTTGGTCATTGTGCCTCTTTGAATGAAGCATCCTTTTGGAGAGAGCTCATTGCAAAGTCAATTTAGAATTTGTTGGATGACCAGGACTTCCTTACCAACAATCTGCCCCAGGGTATAACAATGCCACTGTTATATATAGTACATTTTCTACATGGATTATGTTGATGTTGTATATGTTATATGTCCTGGGTATGAAGAGTTAGCATTTTCCTCTCTTCCTTGGAGTAAAATTGTTTGCCAAAGTGGCAGAGCTGTTTGCCCCATATAGTTTTTTATTTCACTGCTATTATACTGAAAGCCTGCTCCTTGCAAACCTGTGCAGAGGGAACCCAGCCATTCACCATACATCTCTGCAAATTCTAACAAGGAACACTTAGGTATGGACTGAAAGATGCCAAATCTTGACAAAGGCTCACATACGAGTGCTCCAATTTATCCTGAAATCGGATCCTATAACATTTAGTTATTACTATTTTCAAAATTGATCACAGATCAAGTTTCTCAGTTTTTATTTTCCTGTTTCAGTATTTTTAGTTGGTTTCAGAAGGAAAACCAAGGCAGACATGCCTGTGCTCTACCATTTTTAGTTAAATATGGATTTTCAAATGATCCTTTTTTTTCTTTACTGTCATATTCAAATATGTGTAGGCTGTTAACTAAATGCTCTTTGGGGATTCTATTTTTCTGCAGGTGTTTTGTTTTACTGCATTTTACCTACGAAGCGGCATTATCGTTGTGCTCTGATTGCCCTTGAACATGGTGCAGATGTCAACAATATTAACTATGAAGGAAAACCAGTATTCCTTAGAGCTTGTGAAGAAGCACATGATATTAAAGACATGTGCCTGACATTTTTGGAAAAAGGAGCCAATCCCAATTCTATCAACTCAGTATGACTATCCCTGTGATTATAAATATTTCTTTATTCTATTAGTGTCATATTCATATAAATTTTGCATTTAAATATGGTAAAATTACCCTGTCAGCTTAGAGATTTTTTTGTTTCTACTCAAATGCTTGAAAATGTTATACTTTCATGATATTGTTGTAATTCCACAGTATACTTCCTAATTATGTTTTGAAAATTGGTACTTATTGTGCATAATGTCAAAATATCATTGTAGGAAATAGTAGAAGAGATATCACTGATGCCTAATCAAAATTTATCCCTCTTTGGAAATAAAATTTGTATTTCTGCTATTTTTCATGTACATTTGTTTTTACACTTGAATTGTTCTTAATTTTATTGAGTTTTCTTTTAATGGTCACTTCCAGAATCACACAACACAAAATATATTTTCTTCTCACTAGAAAACACCGATGACCTAATTTTAGCCTATATGACACCACTTTATTTTTTCACCCCATTTTTACTTTGTTTTCTCTTCAAGAAGGACATCTTCTTAGCAAGGTGTTGTCACAAGGTGTGAGCCTGACTCTGATGTTAAAGTTCTGTGTTTTGGACATTGATCCATTGTATGTACTTCCTTAATGTTTTTTTTTTCTTTATATGAAGATGTAGAGAATAAAAATTTATCAAATGTAAAGCTAACATCAAATGGAGTGAACCCATATTTATACCAAATTCATTATTGAACACGACGTAATGGGTGTAAACAACATTTAAACAACACTGGATCTGTTTCATACTCAGTCCACAGGTCGTACAGCTTTAATGGAATCATCAAGAGAAGGGGTGCTGGAACTAGTTCGGGGAATGCTGGAAAGAGGAGCCAAAGTGAATGTATTTGACAATGACAGACATGATGCTGCTCATTTTGCTGCCAAAGGAGGCTTTTTTGATGTAATAATCCACTCTTGGCTTTAAAATTTGTTGCTATAATTTTCTTTTTCTCAAATTATTTCATGTATCATATAGGTTACACTCGGGCAGTATTTTTTTTTAAAGTTACCTGTGTTGTTTTCACATCTTGATTTCCCTAAACATAAAAATTTAAACTTTAACAACATATTGTAGCTCTTTATTCAGGTTTATCTGCTGTCTGATTTATTCACTGAATATTACCAATAAAATTTTGTCTGTGTATTTGACAATTAAAATTTCTGCCACTGGGACTACCCTATTTTGTGCCTCCCTTATGTTTTAGAATCTTCAAAGTATGGTTTGATATAATACTTTGTGGGGAAAATAATGCTGTCATTCCCTTGTCTCCCTACTGTATATGCACATCTAATGATATGCCTGATTTTTTAAACTCAGAATACTCTGACATTTTGGCAAAGGATGTGTCATGGATACAGTGACCTTGCAGAAACAAAATGATAACTAAGGCTCTACCCTACTTTTTAAAATTCTGAATTTCACTTAAAATGTCTTTAATGAATTTTCTTTGAGTTTTGGCACAGTTACTTTTACTTTTTATGAGGTTTTCTTAAGTTGCTTACAATTACCAAATGATAATGCCCCAGATGAGTATAGATTTTTCTATATCCTGAATCATTGCTGTTTGATAAAATTTTTGACAATGATAGATATGTACTATATCTGATCTATATAATATAGTAACCCCCTGTGGCTTTTTAGCATTTTAAATGTGGCCAAGAAAGTGTGGCTAGAAACGAAACTTTTAATTTTTAAAAAATTTAATTCATTTCCATTTGAATTTTCAATAGCCACATGTAACTAATAGATAGTATACTGGGTAGTGCTGGCCCAGGTGCCAGTCTTCCTTCAGCAAATATGTGTTCCTATTCCTCACAATCTCCACTGTTTATTTTGCAGATATTGAAGCTTCTTTTTGCCTACAATGGAAATATGGGGTTGATTGCAATGAATGGGAACACGCCACTTCACTATGCTGCCATGGGTGGTTTTGCAGATTGCTGTAAATATATTGCTCAACGAGGTAAAATTGTCTAGCAATTTTGTTTTTAAATTATTTGGTTTACACATTTCACTTGTTAGTTGTGTATCTTTTTCAATAGCCAGCCTCAGCACCTTACTCATGTAGAAAGAAAATTGAAATTGTGTTTTTATATAAGATATTCTATTGAACCATGGTGGGTTGTCTTAAAAGTATAAAATCCATTTTCCCCAAAGTTTTATGTTACTGTTAAAAACCTGAAGGGGATTTTTCATGAGTTAACTAAATATTAAAATGTTTATAATTGATTAAACTCCTCACTTTAAAAGTGCCAACATCAATTTAAAGAAGAAACATTGAAAATCATTTCTTTTAGTCTGAATTTTTAGTTTAAAAATAGTCTGATATGTCCATATAAAGTTAACCTCTTTGAATGTTTCTGAGAAAATATTGGGAGGTACATAAAATAAAAGGAAAAATTTTTGAAACATGTGAAATGTAATCAGTATTTTTTATTTTCCTGTAGCTTTTAAGCAACTATAAATTTAGAAATATAAGCTGTATTATGTATAGTACAGCATAATGAGCTCCATAAAGTAAAAAAATTAGCAAGTTGAGTTTCAAGATTAGATATATTTATTGTTATTTACCTTTTCATTGAATGTACATCAAAAGTTTAATTCTTTAATAGAGATAGAATTGCATTTTGCTGGATTTTATGGTTTTTTCCAATTTATGAGAAATAGAAAAAAATGTAAATATAGTCCAACTTTCTAATAAGCAGAAAAAGTATTTCCACTAGGACCTAAGTATTCTACAGTTTAAACATTAATACAAGTTAAACTAACATACCCACATAACTAATAGTGTATATTTTTATAAGTTCATATTCCCTTCTTCAAACAGTAATTCTTTTTAAAAATAAGGAAAGAAAGCTAAATCAAATGTAATTTTTATGCTCTTAAACTATTTTACTGGTCTTAGCTTCAAATCAGTCACTATCAATCAGCAGTTTATTCTGACATCTCATTTTTTTTAACACGGTGTATTTCTAAAGATAACTGTCTTACTGGGTTGAGGCACACTTCTTAAACTTTACTTGTTGGACTTATTTCTTACTGGGGCAAATATCATCTCACATGAGCTCTATTATTTTCATGTACCTGGGCTAAAGTTTCAGAAAGCACATCAAGAGCTAAGGGTAGTGCTTGGGTCATGGGAAAAAGTTTTGCCACTGATTCAGAAAATATCTGTCTTTCTGGAGGGATCCTAAAGCTGTATTTCTAAAGTAAATATCTGAAAACAGAGTTCTGTAGAGTGTTTGAAAATACAAACATGTCACTAGATCCTATACTGGTGACCCAGTTCCATAGCAGAAGTTACATTTCCATCTTTAGAATCCTATCTAAGACAATCAGAACAGCGAGAAACCATAAGCAATGAAATGCTCATTTCTGAGTAAATGAGCATTTACTTAGTAATAAAATGTAAAGCACTCATAAATCACTGGATTCTTTTCTAATATTAAAATGTCTTCCTTGATACATTGGAGCCTTTTATCCATGTTAAGGTTCCTAATAGAAGGACTCTGGCAAAAGAGGGCAAGCTAAAGCTGGTCTGAAACTCTTGACCCTTCTTGTTGAGGTGGCTTGAGAAGTATAGGAAAAGCAACAACCAAAAAAAAAAAAAAAGCCCAGATTCCCTGAATAAGCAAAATAGCGTAGGAAAGGGAGTAGACTTGCATTACTATGGAATTATTATGCTATGGACTTCTATTTTGAGACCACATTCTCAAGACCTCTTTCTCAATAAATCACTGTTCTTACAACTGTCCAATATAGCCAGGCATGGTGGCACACATCTGTAATCCTAGTGACTAGTGAGACTAAGGCAGGAGGATTGTAAGTTTGAAGCCAGCCTCAGCACCTTAGCAAGACCCTGTCTCAAAATAAAAATAAAAAGGGCTGGGGAAGTAGCTCAGTGGTAGAGAGGCCCTGGGTTCAATCCCCAGTATTGAAACACACACACACACACATACACACACACACAGAGATAAGTAAGCAACAACAAAAATCCAACTGTCAAATACAGAAATTTTAGAATCTTTATTGACCAAATAACCTTTCTGAGTTTTTCTATCACTAGTAAAATCATTAGCTTTATAAATATGTAATGTTTGACAATACAAAAGTATTGATCTTGAAAACTATTGCCAAGCTTTTATTTTTTATTTTTTATTGAGCAACCCCCTTTTTTATTATCTTTGGGTTTCCAGATGTCTTTTTTCTTCTCTCAAACACACAAAAGTAAATATCATGAACCCTACAGTACCCATCTATGTAAGCATCTTTTTGACAAGGAATTAAAACCACAAAGTATTGGAGGGTCTTGTTTGCATGCAGCTACTTGTCATTTTGATTGGTATCTGATTGGATGACAATCAATCCTTTCTGATTATGTGATATTGGCAAAACAGCAGCTTAGTCGCCTTCTAGATTGGAAACACTGGAAACAGCCTCTTTGTGGTCTGACTTATTTATACATATGAAGAAATTTCAATGTCTCAAGACACATTAGAGAGAACACCACCTCCTTGGTGTGCTGTTAAATAGATTCCCTAATGCACTCAGAAAAGTTTCATCCTTTGGGGGGAATATTTGCAAATAATGTTGGTCTCATAATTTTAAGTAAGGAACCAAAATGGAAAGAGCATTTTGATGTCTAAGTTGCACACAAATATAAATTTGGAATTCTCAGATTTGATTAACAAATTAGTTTTCCCCTGTAAAAGCTGTATGTGACCTCAAGACAAAATAGTGAACTAGTATAAATTACCTTAATTTAATGAAGAATACAAGTCAAATATTAAGATTGTGTGAGTGGTTTCTTTTTGAAGTCAATCAAAAAGAAACAAGTGTCTTTCAATATTACAAGCTGAATCTAGACACTTCTCTCCAAATTCCAACGTATTCTTACTCTTTTCCCATTGATATAAAAATCTCCTCAGCAAGCATCCCATTTAATATTTATTTCGACTATATTTTTTTCTAACATTTCTATCTATAGAGATAAAATCTCTCACTCCTTTGTAAGCAGATATAAAATTGCAAACTCATCTCTGTCAGAATTCATAAAAGTGAAAGCCACAGGGAAAAAAATATAGCTTAATTTCATAATTATAATAGCTAGCTGCCCTTATCTCTGTGTATATATAATTTTAGGATGAACTTTTGACTAATAACCCCAAATTGAGAAAACAGTTGGATTATCATTAGTTGTAGGACCACGCAGATGCCTTGGCACCCATACCTAATTATGATGTTTTGTGTTTTAGGATGTGAATTGAAATTGAAGAATTTAGATCACAAAACTCCAAGGGCTGTGGCCAAAGAAGGAGGCTTCAAAGCAGCAAGCAAAGAAATACGACGAGCTGAGCGAATTGCTAAAAAACTGGAGAAACCTGGAGTAAAAAACCCCAATCCAATGTGGGCCCTCAGATTACATGATTGGTCCATAGAACACGAGGCCCTCCTTAGAGAAGGCTTCTCCTTTTTAGACAGAGGAAATGGGACAGTGTCCAAGGAAGACTTTGTGCTGATCCTGGAGGATAAGCAAGAGTATGCAACCTCTGAACAGCTGGCCATCATAGCTCAACTTCATGAAAAGACCCGGGACGGTGGAGTCAACATAAATGATTTCTTTAAAGGAACCAGATACTTAAGCAAGTCTTTTGTCTTGGGATCTTATGGGCCTAAGAAAAAGAAAAGAGGAATGGGCAAAAAGGGTCGGAAAGGCAAATTTGTTTTACCCCTCCCAATCTGCGTCATTCCTGAGAGTGTATTTCCATTCAGGCCAGATGGTGGGCCTCCATATTACATGATTGAAACCTACCAGAATGTAACTGATTGCAGCCGGTTTAATCAAGATCACCCACCAGAACATCCCATTCAGGATGATTCTTCTTGGTACATTGATGATCCAGGGAAAGTATTTTCAAATATTAATTTTGTCACCAAGGCTGGGGACCTGGCATCTCTGAAAAAGGCTTTTGAAGCAGGAAAACCTGTGGATATGAAGGATAATTATTACAAAACACCACTAATGACAGCGTGTGCCAGTGGAAACATAGATGTTGTCAAGTTTCTTCTCGAAAAAGGGTATGTTTTGTTGTTGAGTGAGATTTAAGTTTTTATGAGGGTTCACATTTCAAAGAAATAAAATAAGGTCATAAGAAACATTCAGTTCAGAATTTTAATAGTATGGGAATGTGTTTCAATAACTAAATAGGTCCCATATGAGCATTCAGGCTAATGACAGCATAGACTTCTGTGTGTAAAAGACAGTTTGCCAGTGATAGTTGTACAGAAAGTAAAAGCCAACTAAGTGTTCACTCTGGGATTAGAAGAGACTTCTAATTATCACTGTTTTCCTGTGACAGGATGACTCATTTTGGTCTCAGTGTCTCACCTAGATGGTATGGAGTTAAAGCCTCTTGCTTTGTGGGGATCCCAACAGAGTCAAACTGGGGGGATGATGGACAGAATAACTAAGAACATGTTTCCATCCCTCTATAACCCACCATTCTCCTTCAGAGGGGGCAGTCTTTCCCTTGGTTCACTTATAAATATCTTTAAAATATCAAAACATGATGTTTTTTTATTTAACTTTTAATACTAAAACAGTTGTTTTGGTTGAATTCCTGCGTCTACCATAGTTGTATAACCTGCCTTAAGTTTCTTCACATTTCCGTGCCTCAGTTTTCTCATTTATGTAATGGGGCTCTAATGGGACTCATCTCAGAATTTGTAAACGATTAAAGGCGTTAACTTACGTAGAGCACTTAATGATGCAGTAACTGCACACTTGAAAAATGTATCGATGTTGTTATTACTGAAACATTTAATGTCAAAGACTCAAGTTTGTATTCTCAAAAGAAATGTGAAATCATTAAGGAGAACTTGAACTTTTGGATAGTGAAATCCTAACAAGCTCCAAAATTTTAAATAATATATTGTAATGCTTTAAATTACATTTTATCTTTTACATTAATTTTTATCTTCACTGGATCCAGTTTTGTAATTTTCCTGGATTTTAACCTTTGTAAACATTGTAAGTACCTTTCAAGCTAAACAAAATGTGTATGTCCACAGTGTTAAGACTGTTAAAGTAATGCAGAAAAAAGAGATTACCAAGAAATTATGGCACAGGGTTGGCAAATTAACAACTGATAAAACTTTCCAAAATTGTACTTGCCTTTTTAGGTCCCAGTACTTAGAGCAACCACAATTTTTAATTTGTGCATCTATCTTTTTTTTTTTTTAAGAGAGAGAGAGAGAGAGAGAGAGAGAGAGAGAGAGAGAGAATTTTTTAATATTTATTTTTCAGTTTCCAGCTGACACAACATCTTTATTTTATGTGGTGCTGAGGATCGAACCCAGCGCCCCGCGCATGCCAGGCGTTCGCGTTACCACTTGAGCCACATGCCCAGCCCACATCTATCTTATTTTACAGGGCAAACGTTAATGCAACAGATAATTTTCTGTGGACTCCACTTCATTTTGCATGCCATGCAGGGCAGCAAGACATTGCTGAACTGCTTGTTAAGTCTGGAGCTACCCTAGATGCACTTTCAATCAACAACTCAACTCCCTTAAGTCGAGCCATTGAAAGCTGCAGACTGGATACTGTAAAATACCTACTTGATATTGGTGCTAAATTCCAGCTGGAAAATAGAAAAGGTATGTGTTTGTATTATTGATGGTTGGGGGTTAGTGAAGGAGAATTTATGTTAGATTCCACACCCCTCCAATTCTGTTCTGATAGAACCATGTTTTCCCCTGGGTTACTGGTGCAAACATGAGCCTTAGTTAAATGTTATGAAAGTTCTTCTTAAGTACTTCTCAAAGCATTGATATTTAAGGGCCAGTTCTTTATGTTTGCAATCTGTTAGGGACTTTTATAAAATTCAATAAAAATGATTTAGTAGAAATGGAAGCCCAAGCTTTTCAATCATTAGATTTAAAGAACAAAAAAAAATTGAAAAAGACTATCTATTAAATAGTTCTATAATTTCTTAACACTTAATTTTTGTGGTTATTACATTGTGGATCAGGAACCATTGATTTGTGGACCCGAACTAGTTTGCAGGTCACAATCTGAGTTATCACTGCTATGTTCAATTCCCAACGATTGGCATGCTAGAGACTCTAGAGATTTTGGATTCCTCTAATAGCTGTACAAAGTCATTCCTAAATTGAGGCTTCCTTGTCTCTAGGAAGTAAACAGATGGCCTACCCTATGTCATAAACACCACACAGGAACGATTAAAACATCATTTGAATAAATACTTAAGCTCCTTATGTGGTAGTGTTATTTTCTTATATTGGAACCCATTGCTTCTTTTTGCTCTGAGACTTTGCTCATATCTCTGGCTTCTTTGGGCTGTCCCTGAGTCAGATAGAATTGCACCAGGAGTACCTGATGATATGACAGGTAACATAATACCCAATCACCTGCCTGAGCACTTGTGAGCAAGCACCAGCTTCCCCAGGCCTTTTGGAATTTACCTTCTTACAACACGGAAAAAGGAAGATAAGTTAAATTTATTACACAAAAGGAAATGTTTGCAGTGTGGGGAGAAAACCATCAGTTGGATATTCAAAATATAATCTAATATTTCCAATCCACTTTTTAAGAAATGTAGTTAAAAGAAAAAAATTAATTTTTGTCAGTAAATGGTGCTTTAAAACCACGGAGTTTTATCACAGGGTCCACCTTTGAAGGATATCCAATCTGATTTATGAATTTACATGGTTAGCTTTAGTAATCACCCTGACTGTGCATGTGCATGCTTAAAGCTGTGATGCTGAGGTTTTTTTGTTTCCACCCCCCCACATGGTTTATCATTAAATCCACTTATTAAAACTCTAAATTTATGTTTGTTTTAAACAGGGCATAGTGCCATGGATGTTGCAAAGGCATATGCCGATTATAGAATAATTGATTTGATTAAAGAAAAGATAGATAACTTGCCTAAAACAGCAGAAAATCAAAAAATGAAAAGCAAGACACCTCCTAAATTGAAAACTGAAGGCCCTGAGATTAAGAAAGAGGAGGTAAGAAAAGAGCTCAATTACCCATTAGTAACTGGAACTCATTAAAAACTTGTTGGGGGTTTGGGTGGGCAGCAGCATTATTTATGTGCTATTATACAACTGGGCAATGTCATACACAGTGCAAACTTTCAGCACTGTTATACAGTACTTTTAAAGAAATATCCAGCAAGAAGTTTCCAGTTACTGAAGACACTAAAAAGTGTTCATTGAAAACAGAATCTGCACAAAACCAAATATACTTAGGATGTTGTAAAACAACAGTCTAGGAGATATGTATACATTTGGTCTTGCATTGTACAGATTTGATGTCATGACCCAAGCAGGGAAGGGGGGGGAGGGTTTTGAAACCTTATGAAAAATAATGTAAAGCATGGTTTTCCTTTGTTTTGATCTCATACTCTTTCATTGCCTACCTTCTTCCCTGTCCCCACCCAGGAACTTTAATGAATTCCACTGAACTCTGGGATATGGAGCCACTTGTAACTTGGATATTCAGCAAAGTGACTCTAGCAGGTTTTGAATGTACCACATTGACTGTACCTGGTAATCTGGAGTGGTTTAGGAAACCCTAAACTGCCAGCACAAGGTTGAGGTTGCTGCCTATGGGTTACCTAGGCATCAAAAGTTTGCCATTATCACGGAATGTGCACATTCTTGGTTGGAAGCATCTTTTTAAAGAATTCTTGCAATTCTTCAGAGAAAATTCTTAATTCTTAATTCTAAATTCTTAAAAGAAAAATTCTTGCAAGACAGAGGACTAGGGAAGAAGGAAGGAAACACGCTCACTCATGCCATCAAATTGAATAGGGTTGGGGAAATGTCCATGGTAGGAAGTGGAAAGGGATTGTAGGCAAACATTAGAAAGTACCACTGTGGAGAATGGGAAAATATTAAGAGGTGAAGAAATTTCAATCAGTTGGGGCTTCTGCTATCCAGGCATTTTCATTTTAGAAGGACTTCATCCTTCTCCTTAATGAATAGCCACAGGTTAAAGGTAGATATTTTGAAGACTTATCTGATCTGTCCCTGATACTATAAAATAAGTAAAGTTAAACAAAGCAAACTAATATAAAAATATTCTATTTTATCTCAAATTGTATCTTATTTAGTAGTATTTTAAAGGGTTTTTTTTTCCTGATTCCAGAGTAATATATAGAAAAACAAATAATAATATTAGAAAGTGAATACCACATTTGAAATTTATAGTTTTAAAATCTTGTTTCCAGGAACCACTTTCATCCATTTATGGTATGCCAGTCATATCGGAGGAAAAGAAAATACAAAGGGATAATGTGGTTTATCTCAATTCATTGATTACCAGGGGCTATACCAAGAAAGTGGATATCACATATGTTCCACAAAGGGTAAGTACTTTGGAATTGTGGAGCTCATGATTTTATTTTTCAAATGTTTTCTATGCAGACCATCCAAACAAATGTCCAAAATTTATCTTTCATGGTTACTATTTGCATGTGTTCTTTTGCCAGGTCCTCCTGCTTTCAATTCAAGATATCCATCTGTTGGATTCTAATATCTATTTCCCCTTGTTAGCATTTCTATATTCACATTTAAATTTTCCTTAAAAGATTAAAGTCTTCTTTGGTCAATGATATTCCCTACAGTTATTTAGTGACAAAGTTCTATTGATACCTCACCTTGGTACTTCTCAGACCCAGCCTTTCTTTATACTCACTACCAGCATCTCACCTGGGAGTTTCTTACTAATTAAGACTAGATATATTCAATAGTCTCTTAAAACATCTTCAGTTGTGGATAAATCTATACGTGGAATTTTGGAGGAGAAGTTGTCTTCCCAATGCACATCAAACCCTACTGAATAAGCAATGCCTCCTGTATGAAAATAGTTTTGACTTCCACGTCAGACATAAAGGTAGTAAACCCGGATGATCTTCCAGTTCCTTTTGCTTTCCTGTTTTGACACGATAAAAATGAACAACAGATGGTCTGAGGATAACTAAGGATAACTGAAGATGAATTAATTCAAGAACATTTCTGAGCTCAGGTCCCATATAGTCATCTCCAGAAGTAGAGAGTTTCATCTAACCAATGTATATAAGAGTGGAGAAAATGTTAAAAATACATTTAGAAGTTAATTTGATAATTTCAACTTATCAAAAATCTTTCTAGAATGGAACCACTATTTGACCCAGTTATCCCACTCTTCAGTTTATACCCAAAGGACTTAACAGCAGAATACTACAGTGATACAGCCACATCAATGTTTATAGCAGTTCAGTTCACTATAGCTAAACTATGGAACCTACCTGGGGCTATCTTTCAACAGATGGATAAAGAAAATGTGGTATATATACACAATGGAATATTACTCATCCTTAAAGAAGAATGGAGCTAGAGAATATAATGTTAAGCAAAATAAGCCAATCCCAAAGAATCAAAGGCCAAATGTTTTCTCTGATGTGTGGATACTAATTCACAAAGGGGGTAGGCTAGGGAAGAATAGAGGTACTTTGGATTAGACAAATAGGAATGAAGGGAGGGGGGCATAGGGGTGAGAAAGAGAGTGGAATGAATTGGACATTATTACCCTATGTGCATATATGATTATATAACCAGTGTAACTCTACATCATGTAAAACCAGAAGAATGAGAAATTGTACTCCATTTATGTATGATGTCTCAAAATGCATTCTACTATCACGTATAACTGATTAAAACAAATTTTTAAAAAGCTGCTTAGGTCAGGGATATAACTTAGTGGTGGAGCACTTTCCTGGCATACACTTAATTAAAACTGTTTAATGAATATTGTCTGGATATGAGCATATTCGCTAGCCATCATGCTCAATAGCTGCTTTGGGTCTGGGGGTTTATTTCAGATTTGGAGTCCTGAAGCCACAACAGCCGAGCTGATCAGGAAAAGGGAGCTGCGGCGGGAGAGGTTTACTTATGAGGTGGACTTTGAGGATTTCATGATGCCTTTTCAGAAGAATATCACTGAAAAAGTCCAAGCATTGGAAGCTGCTCTCAAGATCTGAATTACAGCAGTTTCTTCATAGGGTAAATTCTCTGAGGTACAGGGATGGAACTTTGGAGAAAGTCAATGTTTCTATCAAAGTCAAAATCCCCCAATTAAGCATTCATTACCAAATATTTGTTTTTTTATTTAACATTCATAAATGTTCTGAGATATATAGTGAAGATGTGCTTTATTTTGCAATGAATGGCATGGTACTATGGATAAATCCCCCAATCACCAAAATGTAGTAGAATATCTGGCCTTTGGGTATGAACATTGCTGTCAAAAAAAATCTGCCTGATGTATGCTGTAATGTTTAGTAAAGATAAAATTCTAGTAGAAATTGATTAAAAGTTTAATATAAGGAAGATGTAGTATGCAGTTGTTTAAGGAAGGAGTTTGTTTCTCACATACCATTATAAATTATGTAACTTAGATACCTTGGGCCAAATAAATTTTGGACACTCACTTCCCTTCCTAATCTGGGACTGTAAGTCCCTCAGGCCTGACTTCCAAATTCCAGAGGGCTACCTCTAGCACTTAAACTTGAACAGCAGAGCAGAAGTGCTTGAGAAATCAAAATCCACTCTAAGCAACACTCAGTCAATGAATGAATACATTCAGATCCCCCAGCTCTCTGGTAAGATTTTTCTGAAGTGTACATTCTCATAAGGCCAAGTTTCCCACAGTGGTGACTGGTTTGATAACTCACCCTTCATTACCACTTTCCTTTCCCTGTTCCACTCTTCCCCTCCTTTGCTAGTTTTTATTGCCATTACCTCCTTGTCTCCTTTTGCTTCTGGAAGGGCCTAAACTAAGACAACATCTATGGTATTCTGAGGCTCATAGCAAAAGTATTGAAAATGCATTTCCTTTTCTTCTGTTTACTACAAAATAAACATTTCTCCAGTCTGGAGAATATTCCCTCAGAGTCTTTATCTGCAATTAAGAGGCAGTTCAAGTGGTATTCACATAATAGCTGGTACTTTGAACAGAATTTCCAGATGCCAGGAAAAAATATGAGAATGTCTAGAGGTTATCATTGTGAATTTCCCTTAAGGGAATCCCATTATTTCCTGTTTTCTACTGCTTGTTCATTAAGTTGATTCTCAAGTATTTTATTTTATTTATTTATTTTGATGTTACTATAAATGGGGTGGTTTTTCTCATTTCCCTTTCAGAGGATTTGTCATTGATATACAGAAATGCCTTTGATTTATGGGTGTTGATTTTGTATCCTGTTACTTTGCTGAATTCATTTACTAGTTCTAGAAGTTTTCTGGTGGAACTTTTTGGGTCTTCTAGGTATAGAATCATATGGTCAACAAATAGTGCTAATTTGAATTCTTCTTTTCCTACATGTATGCCTTTAATTTCTTTCATCTAATTGCTCTGGCCAGTGTTTCAAGAACTCTGTTAAATAGAAGTGGTGAAAGAGGGCATCCCTGTCTTGTTCCGGTGTTTAGAGAGAATGCTTTCAATTTTTCTCCATTGGCCTGGACTTACCATAGATAGCTTTTACAATGTTGAGATATGCTCCTCTTATCCCTAGTTTTTCTAGTGTTTTGAACATATAAAGGGGTGCTGTATTTTTTGTTGAATGTTTTTTCTATGTCTATTGAGATGATCATATGGTTCTTTAGTTTATTAATATGATGAATTACATTTATTGATTTCTGTATGTTGAACCAAACTTGCATTCCTGGGATGAATCCCATTTGATCATGGTGCACAATCTTTTTGATGTTTTTGTACTCATTTTGCCAGAATTTTATTGAGAATTTTTGCATCTATGTTTATTAGAGATATTGGTCTGAAGTTTTTAAAATGTGTCTTTGCCTGGTTTTGGAATCAGGGTGATACTGGCCTCACAGAATGAGTTTGGAAGTGCTTCCCCTTTTTCTATTTCCTGAAATAAATTGAAGAGTATTGGTTTTAGTTCTTCTTTAAAGGTCTTATAAGACTTGGCTGTGTATCCATCTGGTCCTTGGTTGGTAGTCTTCTGATGGCATCTTCTATTTCATCACTTGAAATTGATCTGTTTAAATTGTGTATATCATCCTGATTCAATTTGGGCAAATCATATGACTAGGAATTTGTTGATGCTTTCAATATTTTCTATTTTATTTGAGTACAAGTTTTCAACATAATTTCAAATTACCTTCTGTATTTCTGTAGTGTCTGTCATATTTCCTTTTTCATCACATATGTTAGTAATTTGAGTTTTCTCTCTCCTCTTTGTGAGCATGGCTAAGGATCTGTAAATCTTATTTTTTCAGAGAACCAACTTTTTGTTTTGTCAATTTTTTCAATTGTTTCTTTTGTTTCAATTTTATTGATTTCAGCTCAGATTTTAATTATTTCCTGTTTTCTACTCCTTTTAGTGTAAATTTGATCTTCTTTTTCTAGGGCTTTGAGATGCAATGTTAAGTCATTTATCTGTTAACTTTTTCTTCTTCTAAGGAATAAACTGCATGCAATGAACTTTCCTCTTTAGAACTGCCTTCATAGTGTCCCAGAGATTTCAATATGTTGTATATGTGTTCTCATTCACCTCTAAAAATTTTTTAATCTCCTCCTCAATGTCTTCTGCAACCCATTGTTCATTCACCATATTTTTTTGTCTCCAGGTGTTGGAGTAGCTTTTATTCTCTATTTTATTATTGATTTCTAATTTTATTACATTATGGTATGATAGAATGCAGGATAGTATCTCTACTTTTTTATATTTGCTAAGAGTTGCTTTGTGGCATAATATATGGTCTATTTTAGAGAAAGATCCATGTGCTGCTGAGAAGACAGTGTATTCTCTCATTGAAGGAATGAAATATGTCAGTTAAGTCTAAGTTATTGACTGTATTATTGAGTTCTGTAGTTTCTTTGTTCAGCTTTTGTTTGGAAGACTTATCCAGTGATGAGAGAAGTATGTTAAAGTCACCCAAAATTATTGTGTTGTGGTCTATTTGACTCTTGAACTTGAGAAAACTTTCTTTGATGAACATAGATGCTCCATTATTTGGGGCATATATATTTAAAATTGTTATGTCTTGTTGGTATATGGTTCTCTTGAGCATAGTATCCTTCTTTATCGCTTTTGATTAACTTTAGCTTAAAGTCTACTTTATTTGTTATGAAGATGGAAACCCCTACTTGCTTCCGCAGTTCATGTGAGTTGTATGATTTTTCCCAACTTTTCGTCTTCAGTCTGTGGATGAGATGAGTCTCTTAGAGACAGCATATTGTTGGGTCGTTTTTTATTTGATCCAATCTGCTAGTCTATGTCTTTTGATTGCTGAGTTTAGGCCATTAACATTCAGGGTTATAACTGAGACATGATTTGTTTTCCCAGCCATTTTTGTTAATTTTTGGTATTTAATGTGACTTGATTTTTTCTCTTTAGTGTAATATATCTCTTGGCTGATTTTCATCATTGTTTTTCATTTTCTCTTCACAGAATATTTTTCCAAAGATGTTCTGTAGTGCAGGCTTTCTAGTTGTAAATTCTTTTAACTTTTGTTTATCATGGAAAGTTTTTATTTCATCATCAAATATAAAGCTTAATTTTGCTGGATATAAGATTCTTGGTTGGCATCCATTTCTTTTTGCAGAGCTTTGTATATGTTATTCCATGATCTCCTGACTTTGAGGGTCTGGGTTGAAAAATCTGCTGAGATACAAAATGGTCTCCCTCTATAAGTGATCTGATTTGTCTCTCTTGCAGTTTTTAAGATTCTCTCCTTATTCTGTATGCTAGACATTTTCATTGTAATGTGTCTTGGTATAGATCTGTTGTAATTTTGTATATTTGGTGCCCTGTAAGACTCTTGAATTTGGTTTTCCAATTCATTCTTCATGCTTATGAAATTTTCTGATATTATCTCATTGAAGAGATTGTGCATTCCTTTAGTTTGAAACTCTGTGCTTTCCTCTATCCCAATAACTCTTAGATTTTGTCTTTTGATGTTGTCCCATAATTCTTGGATGTTCTCTTTTATGGTCTCTTACTATCTTCACTGTGTGGTCAACTTTTTTTTTCCAGATTGTATACTTTGTCTTCATTATCTAACATTCTTTCTTGCAAGTGATCTAGTCTGTTGGTTATGCTTTCAATTGAATTTTTTATTTGGTTTATTGTTTCCTTCATTTCAAGGATTTCTGACTTTTTTTTTCAGAGTCTCTCTTTCTTGAAGTAATCTTTTGCTATCTGTATTTGCTCTTTTATCTCTTTGTTGGAGTGATCAATTTTTGCCTCTATTTGCTCATTTAGGTCCCTCTTTAATTCACAGATCATTTTAATTATGAACCTTCTGAACTCCTTCTCTGACATTTCATCAACTTTGCTGTCCATGGGTTCTGTTATTGTAGTGTCCTGGTTTATTTAAGACACTTTCCTCCCTTGTTTTCTTTCTTTTTTTTTTTTTTTAATGTTGTCTATGTGTCTTCCTTTCTTGCAATGTGGCTCTTGAGATATTACAGTTTATCCTGTATATTCTTGTAGTATCCATGCAGATTGTCTGTACCTTACCTTTATGTTGGCTTCCAGACCCTGCTAGTGTCCTTCAATGTATGCTATTGCAACTAAAGGTGGTGGTGGCAATAGCCAAGGTAACTTGAGATAATAGTGGAAGTTCCCCAAGATGGATGCAATGTCTTACAGAGATGGGATTGAAAGGAGGGTGGGCCTTGCACTGTCTTTGGGTTGCCAGTTCTGAGTTGCAGTTGCTTCCAAGCCCTGTCTATTGTCCAAAATGTAGGGCTACTGCATGGGGAAGTCTATGGTGATGTCTGCATTGTCCCAAGATGGACGTGGGTTAGGCTTGGGCTCCCAGGTTGGGGGCAGTGATGAACTCGGACCTACCCTGGGCCTGGGTCCTGCTCAGGTCAGTGTGGGCAAATCTGGACTGGGCCTAGGCTCCCACCGTGGTCTCTGGCCTGAAGAGGCGATCCTGTGCCAGAGACTGAGCTCCAGTGGGTGTCTACCAGTGGCAGGATGGACCTGATGATGTCAACTTTGTAAACTTCAAGTTAAAGTGTTGTCTATGTAGTTTCTCTATTACAGTCAATATTTTTCTCTTTATAGTATAAATAAGTATCTCATGGGTAGATCTTTGAAACTGTAAATTTTCTTTTATGTCCATAAATATCACCCATTAATTTTTAATATTCATTGATGATACTTGCCTGGAATGAGTGTTAAAGGGACAATAGCCATAAGCTAATTTTTCAACTTCATCATTATTTCCATTTCTTAGTTATTTTCTGCTGTTGAGCAGAGCTTTCTTTTCTCCACTAATTTATATACTTAAATAAGTATGGACTCATGCATTACTTTCTTACTTAACAGGTTATAATTATAGGAACCCACTCAACACTCCAGTGTTGGTAATGTATCTAACAGCAGCAATTTCTAGGATCTAAGGCTGCCATAAGTTCCTCTTCGGGACCAACCTACTTCTAAGAGGGAAAACACAAATAAAACTGTTCCAAATCCATTTTTGAGGAATGTAACCTTTCTGGCTCAGAAAGTGACAAAAGGACCATTTATACCTAGATTGATAAACTATCAAAACCTTTATTATCTCCTGTTTGTTCTCCTGAAACCCCATTGATCCTTCAAAAAAAAAAAAAAAAGCCATTTGTTCTCACATAAACACCCTCTCTACCTCCCCTTTTCCTATTTTTTAATTTGTTTAAATTTTAAAAACTATTACAATTGTGTACGTATTTGTGGTATATAATGTGATGATATATAAGCTCCCGGTTCTAACTACTACTTTGAATTTCTCATCACAGTTATGATAAGAAGTACATGCACACTGCACCTGTAAATAAACTCCCTTTTCTTTTATTTATCTGCCTTTTGTTAGTTTTATTCACAGACCCCCAAGTGGTCAACCTTAGGGCAGACAGGAAGTTTCTCCTCTCCTATGTAATTCTCTACTATGATCACTTACTTTGATTTGGCCATGGAAACCCCTTCAAATAGGCTCCTGATAAGTAGGCATTTTGCCTCTGAAAATAGCTAGAGAATTCTTATTTCTTGAATATGATGGAAAATGCTTACACATGGCTTCATTTGTAATGAGAAAAATGAATCTGTGATAACAGATCTGCAGACTGTAGCACTGTTTTCAGCCTTGTGAGTACAGTTCCTAAGTGTCAGCTTGATGTGTAGTGCTGTACTGTGATCGCCTTCAGCCATTTGCAGGCATCCACTGAGAGAAAGTGAAAATGCCAGGTCCTACTAGACCCCTTTCCCCATTTATGACATGTTTGCATTCATTTTAGAGGCTCAGGAACACGTCTGAATGAAAACTGTGAGGGGGGCACTTCAAGTAATTGGGTTTATTTGGCGTTTATCGCTAAAACCTAACAGCAAAGGCACAGTTCTAACAATAGCCTGTCAGGACATCAGTGCTGTTCAAAGAGTAGTCCATGGAGCAACAGCAGCAGCATCACCTGGGAGCTTGGTCCCATACCCCACTCCTCCCGAAATAAATCCACATAGTCTTATAAAAAAAGATTTTATAGAGGAAAACTTCTAGGCATAAAGAGACAGTGTTGATGATTAATGAACAAACTACATTTTAAGTAGTATGTACAATAACCTCAGAATAGCAAATAATGCAACACACAGTAATTTTTCTAGGTTTTAGAATTATGAGTTATCTGAAATTGGTTTTATTTTGACTTGCCTAATTTTGTTTTTTCTTTTCTTTTTTAAACAAAATGTATTATTTTGAAAGAGGAAGAAATGCTAGTTGACACAAAAGTCCAGAATAACAACATGATTTTACTAGTATTTTCCTCTTTTATTCCTTTTCATATGTTACCTAAGTGAAGATTCCTTCAGTAGGTGATGCTGAACCAAGAATTCAGGAGCAAACGGTATGAAGAGAGAGTGCTCCCAGGATACTCTCCTGGGGTGAATAGGGTGAAATAAGCCAGAAATGAAAAAAGTCATCAAGGGTGAGCTTTCAGATGAGGCCCTGGCTTCAAAGTAGCCCATGGGGGCTTTGGAGCTCCAGCAAAGGAGCTGGGCTTCTGGATTCCTGTGTCAGTCCGTTAATAGCTACCAGGGAACTGAGTGCTGGAGAGGCTGTTTTACTGCTCAAGGGCAATTCTATGGAGGTGGTGGCAAGAAGTATTGGCTGAAAAGTAGGCAGAAGCTGGGTGGGGGTACTTACCATAGCAAAAGGCATTGATCTCTAATTTAACATCTGTGCACCAGGTAGGAGGGTGGGTTTGGTCGTCAGTAGGTCTGAATTTGAATCCACACCCTACCACTCTGTAACTAAAGTCACGGAATCAAGTTCCAAATCATCTCTGAGTTCCAATTTCATCATTTATAAAGTAGGGATAATGAGAATACCCTTCAAATAGACTGGTTAGTGAGAGTCAAATGGAGTAACATCTTTACGGGTACTAGTTTTGTGCCTCGCATAATTGGAGCTCAACAAGTGGTTTGCTTTTAATTATCTTTCAGTCTCTAGCACAAAGGAAGACCCAAAGGAGGCTGAAGGATGAGGACTTGGAAAATCAGCACAGCCAAGGTCTCCTGGAGCAGATGTACTTTCAGCAAAGTGGTTTAAACACATAGACACATGATCTACAGTTCATCGGGTTTATCTAGTTTCCAGTGGTGAGAGAAAGATGAACAGTACCTATTGACTGTGATGACTAGTCGCCCATTCCAGTAGCAGTTAATTCCAATTGATAAGGGTCAAAGGTTTACTTTTTAAAGTATTTTTTTTTTTTGTCTCCAAAACCTAACCGATTTGTGCTGGAGTCTAAACAATTCCGTAATTTAAAAAATTCCCTAGAAAGACGAGCTGAGACAGGGAACTCTAGTACAAGTGGAGAAATGTCTGCAGGAGAAACTTGTCAGGGAAATGAAGGATGCAGATTAATCAGGAAAATAACTAAGGCAGGATGTAACCTCAAAAGGGAGCCAGCCTCAGACTCATGGCACTGGGGAGCCATGGAGGATGAATTGCACCTTAGAAGTTGTTCTGCTCAGAGGGAAGCAGGCTGGGCTGTTACTCTTCTACCTGTCCTTGTCACCAGTATCACCCAGCTGACTCTCAAAGTGACTCCAGTCAGCCAAATGCAGTCCTCCCAAGGAAAAAAAAAAAAACAGCTGAGAGCCACCAACCACGGCAGCTGAGCAGAATGGACCAGCTGGCAAAGGGGCTTTGGGTTAGGTACCAATAGCATCTGCTACAAGTGATGTGCTTTTGGGTGCAAAGTTTGGGTGCACAGTTTTAGAAGGCGATTTGCTAGGATCGTTTTGCATAACATCCTTTCTCTTCCAGAAGAATATTTTTTACAAACTTACAAACTTGCCTAATTAATTCTTAAAAATAAAGAGGAAGAATGAGCAAGAAGAGCAATGAGAACTGATTAAGCACCTACCTAAAGGGGAAGGCAACTCCAAAATCCCACTGGCACTGTTTTCTCTTCAAACTTGAGCACTATTAATCATTGAAAATTATAAACCAAAAGAAGCACTCAGTCCCAGCCCCCCATGCTCAGGGTAAGATCGTGTCTAATAAATACAAATGAATCAGCCTCATTGTAGTTAGTTGAGCAACTTTTATTGAATTTGCAATTTAGGAAATTCACTATGTAGCCATGAAGTGTACCCAAGAGAACCACTCAGAAAGGTAGTACAAAAAGAGAAAGGGGAGAATCCAGATGCCTTCTACACAGAGGCATAAATTTTGAAGTAAATAGCCATCTGAACTATGTTATTATTGTTTAACAATTTGCACAGAATGTATATTTTTATGGATTTGTGTTTCTTTAACAAGGATCCTGAGGGAAATTTGCAAATAAAGGTAGATGGGTCATTTGTGCAGATCAAATAAGCTCTTGCTAACATTCTCAGATCCTTAGGTAGTTGTTACTACATTATGAGTTTTATCTGGGTAATAAGGAAGAACTGAATATTCTGTTAACATTCTGGAACTCATTGGAGGTTTCTTTTATCCTAGATTAATAGTTGAGTATTGTGTGAGGTGGGAGATGTGTGTGTGTGTGTGTGTGTGTGTGTGTGAGTGTGTTCAGAATTAATGACAATATTTCCTTTTCATCTGCAGACTTTGAAGAGGAACTAATACACAAAAGATTTGTTTTCCCTAGGTTTAATGATGTTTTGTAAAATGACTTGAAATAGTCATATGTTTCTCTAAACCTGGGAGATTACTATGGTCTTTGTCATTGAGACTCCAATATGAGGCTCCCCTCCAAAGGAAATAGGAAGTGAGAGAACAAGAATTTCCTCTTAATTAAATGATAAAAGCAACAGCTGTGTCTGTCTCCCTGTCCCACTCCTCAGCTCCCACCTGATAGCCCTGCTGAGATGCCAGCTTCTACCAGGTGACACTGTTAGCACTATCCATTCTTTCCTGTCCCTCCAACCTAGGGATGGTACCTGCTACCTTTGTTGTGCCTCACTGTGCCCTGGTGGCCCCATCAGCCTATACTGTCACCTGTACAACCGAATTCTTGCATTAACTCCCCTTTGGTCAGAACTCAGAGTGGTAGTTCTTTCCCTGGTTGGATCCTGATTTATCATGTATCAAACACTGGCATGTCAGGAGGAAAACCAGGCATGGCCTCTGCCCTCATGGAGCTTCTGGTTTGGTTGAGGAGACATTTCTCAATAGAAAAATGTACATATTGACAATTACACAGGTTTAGTGTAGGTGAAGGATATGATACAGCAGGACAAAGAGCAAAGAAAACTGTAGAGAGGTCTAAGATTTCCAGGCATAGCTCCCTTTGGTCTGTCCTTAGTCACTGGAGACAGGATATACTTCATCTTCAGATTACCCACTGTTAAGATAAATGTAACCCTGGCCACATATATTGAGGAGTCTTTTATACTCACTGTCCGCAAGTAAAACCAGGCTGTTTAACCTGGTATTAGTGTATTATTGGGCCATTTTTGTGACTATAGTGAAATACCTGAGGCAAACTAACTTTATGAAGAAAAGAGGTTTATTTGGATCACAGGTTTAGATCATGAAAGTCCAAATTGACATGGTGCAGGTTCTGGTGAAGGACCTCTGACAGAAACAGCAGGAACATGTGTGAGGAAGAACTTACATCACCAAACAGAAAGCTAGAAAGAGATTGTGTAGCCCAGGCTCAGGATTTTAAAACAACTATCTTATGAGAACTAACAAGAGTAACCTGGAGACATACCTTAATTTATTTGGAGGCAGGATCCCATATCATCTAAAGACCTCACATTATTTTACATCTCTTAAAGGGTTTCATCTCCTCTCAACACTTCTAGCCAGGGAACCAAGCTTCAAAATCTCAGGGGAACCCGCAAACCATATTTAAGCCCTAGCCACCCAAACTGTGTTCAAACTATCAATCTATATACCCCTAAACAATGTAGACAAGCTAATACAGATTGCTTCCAGGGGAATAATTATCTTTAACACATTGCAAAGTCCTAGCTACTCCATTTCGTGTGTGTGTGTGTGTGTGTGTTGGCTCTGATTAGAATGAGGTTTCATTTTAGTCTTATGACAAAACTTCAGGCACCCCAAGAGAGAAGCAGAGGAGCTGCTCTAGTATAGCTGGAAGGCAACCCTACCTCATGCAGCCTGTGAACTTACAGTAGATGCCAGAGAATCAGGGACACTCTCACTAATATGAGAACATTCTAGCTGAGGTCTGAAGAAGGCATGAGAAACTAAGTTGGCCCTAATGGGAAGGAAGAATCTGGTGCAAAGAACAGCATTTTGCAAGCAGATCCATTCCAGCAAATGGAATAACAGACAGGAGCATAAATAAAAATTGGGCTGTGGAAGAGGCCAAAGCTAGATTCTAAAGAGATATTTTAAGGCAACCAAATGGATCTGAGGAAATGACTGATTTCCATTTGATTCTGCTGATGCCTCTTTTACCCTAGAAATTTCCTTGATTCCAGAAGCATCACACTGTCTTGAGGATTCTCAATATCATTTGTAGGTCATTCTTTTTCATATGAAGACTCTTGACACTAACCGATTTAATAAAACAATTTCAAGGCGAGGAATTGAACAAGACTGGTTCCCAAACAACTTTATCTAAAATTGTTTTCTCTCCTGGAATTGATGGTGCTCTTCACTATTCAGCTTTCTTGATCTCTCCACCCTGTTCTCATTTGTATGTGCTCTAATCTGAGCCAGAATGTCCTTAACTGGTGGCAAAGATGTCCACCAGAAGCTCCGGTCTTATATCTTGCTACAACTCCAAGTAATAAGAAGGTCTGCTTTTCCAATCGGCCCATTAAAAACCCTGGCTAGATTTTCAGGGTCAGACTCCAGTCAAAGATCTATCTCCATACTGCTCACTGTGGCCTGAGGACACAACTTCTTGATTGACCTGATCATTTTGCAGCCCAAGATCTAATTGATGAGCTAGTTCCACCCAAATCACTCAGACTGCTACTTTCCCCTGAGGAAAAGTAAGAAGGGGGAAAAAAGTGCTATGAACTCTAGAAAGGCAAAAAGAATATATACCCACTACAACTTCCGCCCAACCACTAGATGTCAGAATTTCTTAAGACCATGTTCCATCCCCCCATCTCTCTGTATATGCTCTCCATACACAAGCTTGTTTAAACCTTTTCTGTGGATGACTACCACATTTATGTCTTAAGCTCAGCTATTTTATCGAAGCCCCACAAACATGCGTCTCATTATACTTGACATCCTTTTTTTTAAAATTTCAAAGGTCCCTAAACTCAAGTCAAACTCTTTGATATCCACTGCCCACCCTTCAGTTTATTTCTCTTTCAGAATTTCCTACAGAAAACACCAAGCATTCTAAATGAAAACCAAATTTCCAGGCATCATAATGACATTTTCCTTCTCTGAGCATCTATCTATCCCAATTCAGCTCCATTGAATCTCTTAAATGTCTCTTGAAATTTTACCTACTATCTTCACCCATATCAGCCAGTCCCCACTATCGTCTATAACTACAAAACTCATTTGGATTTCCCTGAGTTGTTCTTTACAGTCTCTTCTTTCCTGCAACCTCTCTATACACTGCTCTCAGAGAAACCTTTTTTTTAAAAAAAAAAAAATAGGATTATTTTGGTACTTACTTAATAATCCTTGTAACCAAGTAACAGAGTCCCAATCATGGCAGCTGAACCTCCAGCCAATCAGAAGCTGAAAGCTGCCCAAACCTGGCTATATAAAACCAATGCCAACTGCAGTCAATCAGGCGGTTTCTGTATATTATTTCCTTTCTCTGGTTATAAATTTCATCTGCACATGTGGTGGGGTGGGGCAATCTGAACCATCTTTAGTCTGGGATGTTGAACCCTTCTAGAACATTTTTTATTGCATAAGGAAACTTTGTTAAAACAGTGTAAATGGTCTGTCTTCATTTTAATAGACTAAATCACCATTTATATATGTATTCCTAAGTCACAATGTTCTTGCTACAGTTAGAATTTTATCTTTACCTATACAAATATTTAAATATCTAATTATCTGACATAGTAACTATCATGACTGAGCATTTTCAGACATAATACAGATTTCTCTGCCACATTGAGAAGATTAGAACCTAAACAAATTGTTTTATTTATTATTTATTTATTTAGGTACTGGGGATTGAACTCAGGGGCACTCAACCACTGAGCCACGTCCCCAGCTCTATTTTGTATTTTATTTAGAGACAGGGTCTCACTGAGTTGCTTAGTGACTCACTTTTGCTGAGGCTGGCTTTGAACTCGTGATCCTTCTGCCTCAGCCTCCCAGGTTGCTGGGATTACAGGTGTATGCCAATGAGCCTGGCTTAAACAAATTATTTTAAAACTATTTAGTTGCTCAACTAAAAATCACATATGTACCTCTCAGTAGGGAGAAGTTGGTTCACACACTAATTAATCCCTGTTGTAATCATGAGTTTCTGCACCTGTTCTTGAGAATGAATCCTTGCGTTTTTGCTTAACTCTATTAGCTTTTGCTTTTACCTCTGGTAATATAGATATCTGTAACTATGCCAAGACTTCCAAATAACTGTTCATAATCACTGCCCACTGGGAGAAGCTCTCTTTTACCCCACTGATTTCCTTTGAATCTCTGCTCTACCCCAGGACTCAAATGCATAAAAATTACTGATCCTTCTGAAGAAAGGGAGGGACTGCAAAAATGTAAGAGAAAGTACTTTTAAGTATCCTTGGCAAATGACCTTGCAAGGGTTTTATGGAAGGTGTGATGAGGATGGGGAAGACCTGGGAAAATAAAAACACTGTATTGCTAAACCATGCATGTGTTCTTCAGCATTAAAATTACCCTTGCTGCTCATTCCTATATGTGCCACAAGTTTCATGATACAAGAGCATATCACTTGCCTTACATTTTCCTCTGTATTATAAACCCACAGAATTGCAGTAATATGAACTGGTTAACAACAAAATTCTTTCCAGTGCTTCATAAAGCCGTTGACTTTTTTTCATTTGAGATGTGTGAATAAGATGCACAAAAAACAAGAACAGATGATATTATTCAAGCCATTTGGTAAGAAATGTCTGACAAAAACAAGAAAATGCACTTATTGATTCCAATGCAGTAATTGGTTTGGTGGTTTTCAATATAATCTTTTCTACTTAAAAAAAATCACCATGGAGCAAAATGTACTTAAATCTCTTATACCTCATTTTTAAATCAATATTCCAAAAAGGTTAATCCTTTTCAGTTCTTTGGTTTAAAAATACCAGATTAGAGAGAAAAAAAGGTGTTTTTATTTTTATCTAAGCATTTTTTTTTTCATTTATCCATCTCTGGTTGCTCACCTCTTACACTGGAATTATTGGCATTTATAACACAATACAATTCACTTTATTAAACATCTTCTGGTTGCTTTGAGAAAAATACTGAGATGAGGAAAAAGAACTGAAGCTATCAGTGATATTACTGTTGAAGCTATCAGTGATATTACTGTTGAACTCCAGGTATGAAATGATTGTGGCATAGTTCAGAGTATTGGCTATTGTGCTAGCCAATCTTCAAATTAGTCCCAATGATTTTTTCTTCCTGATTTTCACATTCTTGTTGTAGTACCCTTATACATTCATTATGGCTGACTTTGATAATCAATAAAACCCTACAAAAATGATCTCTCTTGGATCACTCATTTTGGGGTAGCCAGCTGCCATGTTGTGAGGATAGTCAAGCAGCACTGTGGAGAGTTCCATGTGGCAAGGAACCGAGAACCACCAACAACCAGCACCAACTCTCCAGCCATGTGTGTGAGCCACATTGAAGTAGATCTTGCTCTAGTCAAGCTTTCAAATAACTGCAGTTTTGTCCAGTATCTAGATTACAATCTCCTGAGACACTGCTGGCCAGGATCATTCAACTAAGCTACCCCATGTTCTTGATCCAGAAAGTCTATGAGATATAAAACACTCTCTATTGTTTTAAGGCATTAAGGTTTAGGATATAGTGTTATGCAGTAAGATGTGGTTAATTTATTTGTAGAGGAATAGAGAAGAGAGTAGGTTTGAAAAATACCAGGGAGATAGACTAGATGAGACATGATAAGGGCCTGGATTTCTGATTGAGGTCTAAGGAAGGCAGTACTGAGAACACCACCCAGATTTCTGGCTTGTGCAATTGGATATATTTCATCATGTAGTGAGTGGGAAGATGCCTGAAAACTAAGCAGATAAACAAGTTCAAATGAGAAATCTGGGCTAGTGATATCCACTGGGAGTTCTGGCTTAATGTTAGCATTTTGGGTCATAGGAAGAAATGATTTCTAGGAGACCAAGATGAGTATTCTACCTCAAGAGCTTAAGTCTGAAGATTTCCATAATATAGAAACCAAAATAGCATAGCTGGCCCATGAGAGCAAGGGGAAAAAATGATCAGAGGAATTGTGAATGGAAAAAGATGTTTGTTAGCAATGAGAAGTCAAAGAGGCACCTGCCTTAAAGGTGTGCATGCATCACTAAGATGAATTGTAGACAAAGGTGTTGCATTGCATGATTCCAAGGGAGACTGTTCATATAGTATTCTGTTAACAGGGCCTCCTGAAATTTCACAGCACATTGGTCAAAAAACCAAACCAAACCAAACCAAACAAAAAATCATCCTTTCTCTTCATGGGAAAATGTCAACCAGTTTCAACCCCTTTTCTTAATAATCTTTCAGTTCTTAGGTACAGGTGTTGGGAGGAATATAGTATTGGTAAAATCTCAAGGAGTCTAAAAATCTTGTAGTTCCATTGAGAATTTTGACTAATGGAAATTCTTCCCTGTCATTTCCCTTTTAACACATGGAATCTTGTGACTTGCTATTTGTCCATAAGTATGGAAAAATCTCCACCTCCCTAAGACACTTCAGAATCACCTAAAAAACAAATTGACATTGCTTCTGAGTAGTATCCAGGAACTGGTCTTCACCTTGGTTGCACATTAATACCCAGGGATGCTTTTATGAAAATCTGTTACCCTGATACCACTCTTAGGATCTGATTTAGTTGACCAGAGGTTGGAAGGAGAGGTTGAGAACATTTTAATTGTTGTTACAAAGCTCTCCAGGTGGTTCTAATTGTAGCTGGACTAAGAACCCCAGACCTAGGAAAGTTATGGGAACACAAAGTTACTATCAAGAAGTTGTGTTTAGTAAATGAGGAATATCTTTATCATTGGGCTTTAACATTGCTCTACCAAAAAGAACAAGAAGGTAAGTCTTGGACATTGGACTATTTAACCTACCCAGTTGGCTTCTGCCACCCCTCTACATTGACATTTTTCCAAGCTCTGTACAACTTCCACATCACCAAGTCCATTAGCTCACTGACCCAAACTTTTTTTATATATCTTATTTCATTTATTCATTTTTATGTGCTGCTGAGGATCGAACCCAGTGCCTCACATGTACAAGGCAAATGCTCTGCCAATGAGCCACAACCCCAATCCCTGACCCCAACTTTGTACATGAGAATTCTCTAAAAAGATTTCAAAATCTGGATACCAATCCATACCCACCTACAATCAAATCAGAATTTTTATGTATGGAGCCTAAATATCTGCATGTTTTTGTCATCCTGAAGATACCAGATGATTGATGAACAGTGAGTTTTGAGTGGAAGTGATGTTTTCCACTTCCAAAATGGATTAATTGCAGAAATGAAACTCTGAGCTCTTATCTCTACTGTCAGCCTACGAGATGAGGAACAGAATTCAGAGCTGCTCATCCATGGATACAGACATAATCCATTAAAAGCAATTGAGATTTTAGGATGCTGACTACCCTCACTAATATTTCATAGGTTTGTGATAAGGAATTAATGGAATAATATGCACTAGGCAACTGCTATCTGTCACACCAGAAAGTACGAAATGCATATATTTTCATATTTCAAGTAAGCATCGTTGGACCTTGTCCAAAGTTTAGCATTCATGTAGCTTTTGCGATTTGACTTTCAAGTCTATAATAGACTGATACAAATTACCTTTAGATGTATCTCCTCTGACATTTAGTTATACATTAAGATTATTGATCATCAAGCTTGAAAATCATATTTTCAGTTCATGATAATTGATATATGCATGAATCTCTAAGAACTTAACATTACTAAACTAACAAAAGTAAACTCAAAATGGCTAAAAATATACCTGGTCTTCTTTCTATAAATAAATGCATGCAAATGATTAACTTAGCTCTTCCAAATGCAGTTGAGGGAAATTGTAACTGTTTATAAATATTGAGGATGTATTTAGTCTTAACTTATAATAAATCTAAAGCATATGGGCATAAATTAAAAAGTCAAAAGAAATAATATTCTGAAATTATATTGGTTTCTTCCTTTCTTTCATTGTCATTTTTTTAAACATGCTGTACCTATAAATAGGTACCTGTATAAATTATGACAATCTATTTTTACTGCTACACAGAAAATCTTTTGCTGAATATGTGGCATCTTAATCTCCGGTGTCTTATATACTAAAGGATGATAGATTTGGCAACAAAAATAGATGGTTACTTTCCATTAAAAACCAAGTCTATAATTCATAACTGGACTTAGGTTTTGCTCCCAGACCAATGGTGCATTTAGCTTCCAAAAGAGCTAAAATGAATCTTCCAATTTTATAACTTCCAGAGTCAGAGTTTCCTCCATTTTACAAGGTAGATATCAATATTCATATTGTTTTCCTTGTGTTCTCAAAAAAACAGCTCAAGTGAGTTGACAAATAAGTGAGATTTGATTAATTTCACTAATCTCTTGATGGCAGTGGTTTGTTTATTTGGTTATATAAATTTTTGATAATTGCATCACTTATTTAATTTTTAAATACCTAAAATTTTGTCTTGTGAAAGTAGCACATCATGTAGCAAAAATGCAAGCCAAGCCAAGCAAAACAAAACAAAACCCTGAAAATTAAAAAGAAAAAAAAATCATCCATCATTCCAATCCTTGAGGAAACCACTATTAGCCATTGAAAGACTTTACCCCAGTCCTTAATTGCAAACATTTGCAATTAAGGTATAATGCAAATACAAAATTACACATACATATATACTATAAATCATACATGTAAATTATGTATGATATATACAAATTATATATGGATATTTTTAGTTTCTGATTTGAAATGCAACATATGTGCTTCCTTACAAGCAATTTTGAAAATAAAAAAAATCATTAAAAATATAGCCCAGGGGAAATAATTCAGAAATAATCATTTTCAGAAATTAGTGATTCCACTATAAGTAATCATTACTTGGCTGCTATAGAGTTCACTCAAAAGGCACATTCTGGCCAGGTGTGGTAATCCCAGCAGCTGGGGAGGCTGAGGCAGGAGGATCACAAGTTCAAAGCCAGCCTCAGAAAAAATGGAGGCGTACTAAATAACTCAGTGAGATCCTGTCTCTAAATAAAATACAAAATAGGGCTGGAGGTATGGCTCAGTAGTCGAGCGCCTCTGAGTTCAATCCCAGTAACCCCTGTGCCCTCCCCACCCCCACCGCCAAAAAAAAGGTACATTCTGTAGAATAGTCCTTAACAATTTCCAGAGTGCCAAATATTTATTCAGTTCTGCGTTGGAGCACCTACATTCATCAAGCATTGACAATATGGGGCAACCACTGTGTATTACAGCCTGATGTTATAAAATTCAGCCTGTTCTCTCCGAGAGCAAGAGGCACTGGGAGGATGCAGACTAGAAAACCACTTCAATGCAGAGTCATTAATGCCAGGAGTTGAGATAAGCTCAGGATGCAGTGGAAACATATGAGACAAACCTACCCTGGTGAGGGAGACAGATCCAGGGGGAAGGAAAGCATATGGGACTATACAGTAAGGCTTATCTCTCAGGGATGGGCGCAGCCAAGTCAGAGAAGGAGAGAGCCACCACAGACCAAATGCAGTCCAGAATCACAGGTAATTCCAAGTGGCTGGTGGAAAAAATAATAACAAGAGATGAAGAGGGAGACAATGGATCAGGCTTTGCATTTCATAATAAGCGGGCTGAATTTTATGTAGAGTGCAATGAGACAATTAAGCAGCAAAGTGACATAATCAGGTATGCACTTAAGAAAGCAGTCTGGCTGCAAGAAGCAAAGGATGTAACAAGAAAGCCAGAGAGAAGAGTAAGCTCTAACCATCATCCAAATCAGAAATGGAGAAGCCTAAACAAAGGCCATGGAAGCACGATGAAGAGCAATGCTGTGAAGGAGGCTTAGAGCATCATTGTCCCCGCGCATGCCACCTGGGGACCAACCTTAGATGGTGATTATGTTTGCCAAATTATTAGTGAGATCACATCTCAAGACTTGCCTTGATCATCTCCTTTCAGTCTTATGATATAAGGTTAAACAAGATTAAAAAAATGTATTTTAGATCCTCCTCCATAGGAATCAATAGAAGAGACCTGGGTGAGACTCTGGCACTCTTAATTCAAGTCAGGGAACAGGGACCTATGCTATCTCATATACTGGAGAACAGATTGCTCAGGGTGATCACCTCAAAAACCCTTCCTTGGACAATTTGACCATTGCAAAATAATGAGGCAAATATTCCTTTAACCCGGGATCATTTATCAGAGCTACAAATTGAAGGGAGAATAAATCTACCGTGAGCAATGTACTTACTAAATCATAGTCATTCATATTACGTCAGTGAGACAGTTACACAGATAGAAACCCATTTGCTAGGTAAACAAATATATTGGATAGGAGATTAGGACTTTACAAATGCCAGGGACCCTGAGGCTCAATGTTAATGCTTTTCTTTTTCTATTTGGGTTGCTAAGGTGGTTTAATCAAGATGACTGACAGAGGAAGCTATCTGAACTTTTCAGCACAGCACTTAAAATGGTCTATAATCCATAATTGAGCTTCTGAATACTTGTTTTTTAACAGAGCTTTCTAAAACTGATTTGAATTGCCTCATGAGGGGATCAAGAGTTTGCTGACACTGGAAGTATTAAAAAAAAAAAAAAAGGAACGCTAAAAAACCACTAAATGAGAGGCTTTAGGCAGAAATCATACTCAGATTAAAATACTGGTTTACAGCTTCAAGGGTTTTTCTCCTTTTTTTCTATTGCAGCTATCTGAAGATATGCTTATGTATTACTTTTCTCCCTGCTATTCAGCAACATATAAACAAATTGAACTAAGTTAATATGAAATTTCAGATACAGAGTCAGAAAACCTGATACCTAAAATTCCTGTTACACACATTTTGAGGTTGCATATAGCTTCACTAGGTTAGATATTCTTAAAGAGGAATGATTTAAACATTTTATTCATTCACCCTTCATTAAGAGTCAAATTTATATTGCTGGATATGCAAAAAAAAAAATGAATCACGTATTAAGTGCTGTTGAAACTGGTATCACATTTCAAACTGAATATAGGTGTCTCCTCTCATTGTTAAGAATTTGAAAGGAAAATAAAGTTGATGAACATAACCTATAATAGTACATTAAGCAAATAAAGTGTTCTTTCTTTTTAATTTATTTGTTTATTCTAATTTGTTATACATGGCAGAGAATTCATTTCAATTCATAGCACACATGTAGAGCACATTTTTTCATGTCTCTGGTTGTACACAAAGTAGAGTCACACCATTCGTATCTTCATACATGTAATTAGGGTAATGGTCCATCTCATTCCACTGTCTTTCCCACCCCAATGTCCCCTCTCTTCCCTGGAGTGCCTCCATTCCTTCCATGCTCCCCCATCCCACTCCCATTATGGATCAGCATCCACATATCAGAGAAAACATTTGGCCTTAGGTTTGGGGGATTGGCTTACTTCACTTAGCATTATATTCTCCAACTCAATCCCTTTACCTGCAAATGCCATGATTTTATTCTCTTTTAATGCTGAGTGATGTTCCATTATGTATATATACCATGGTTCCTTTATCCATTCATCTATTGAAGGGTATCTAGGTTGGTTCCACAGTTTAGCTATTGTGAATTGTGCTGCTATAAACATTGATGTGGTTTCACTGCAGTATGCTGTTTTAAAATCCTTTGGGTATAAACTGAGGAGTGGGATAGCTGGGTCAAATGGTAGTTCCATTCCAAGTTTTCCAAGGAATCTCCATACTGCTTTCCATAGTGGTTGTACCAATTTGCAGTCCCACCGAAATGTATGAGTGTGCCTATTTTCCCCAACATCCTCATTTTCTTTCAGAGGACAAGAAATTGTGAAGATCTCTGGAACGTAGAAAACAATCATGTGGGGTTGAGGATGTAGCTTAATGGTAGAGTGCTTTCCTAGCAGGTGTGAGGCCCTGGGTTTCATCCCCAGTGCCATAAAAATTTTAAAAATAACATAATGAAAGAAAGAAAACAATTGTGTGTAGAGAGGATAACAACTCAAAAATATGTATAGGAGAAAATGATTCTTTCAGATGTAAGAAATATTAAGAAAAACTCCAAGAAAGGGAGATGCCCAGAGAAATATGATGGAGGGGGGGACACCAGAATTGTATGATAGTGAGAGACACTTGCTTCCGCCAATGTAATTTTGGGAAATCTTTAAAAAAGTGAGATATGAGCTAGCTCCATAATTCTTCAAATTTTTTAGTATACTCTCTGCATCCTGAACTTACTGAAGGGTGAAGCCACGTGTCCCTTGAGAATGTGGAAGGAAGAAATGAGTGATTCAGGTTATTGTGATAATTACTCCATAGCAAGAAAAAAAAAAATTCTGTAACTTGGAGACTTTGAGGAAGACAGACCTTCAAAAACTCATCTAATTTCTTTTGGAGTCTGTGTAATACCTCAGAGAACACTAAGATTCTAAGAAACTCCAGGGCAAATGTCTGAGAGATGGAATTAACTTTTGCTTGAGAAACTAGACAAAGTGGGAGAAAATTGTAACTAGATGGATTTGAGAAAGTCCAGAGCTGGAAATCTAAATGGTCCTCCTCACCATTTGTAGAGGGGACTGAGATTTCCCAGCTCCCGAATGAGGGTTCCTATTTTTCTGAGGGACTATAATTTCCCTATAACTTGTAGAGATGAGAGTGGCCAAACAGTGTTTGGTGAAAATGGAATTGGAGAATTTGACTGATGAGTGGGCAAAGAGAAACTGATTAGACAAGAGAAGTTTGAAGTTTAAAATGATTCCAAAATGGAAAATTTAGCTTGTGGGAGATGGCTAAAATCATTTCATTCTGAATGAGAATGTAATTTCTAACAATCAATTTTCAAGCAATCCAAGATTTAAATTTTCGTATTTCAGACTCAGAATTAAAATGAGCAAAATGACGCAGAAGAGGTTAAGATCACTCTCCCCTCACTTTTCTGTATAGCTGGCTTCTTCCCATCATCCAGGTTTTGATTTTAAGATCACATCCTCAAATTTCTCTACTACTTAGCAATTGGGGCTTAGATAGTGCATTGAAATGCAACACATATGTGTTTTAAAGTCAAGAATTAGAAAATTATGGACCCAAATATTGTTTATGGAAATATGCATCTGTACTGGATGCTGTCAGAGCCACCAGGGACTGCCAAATTCCTGTTAGCACTCTCTTTGGATCCTTCTCCATGACAGTCTCTGTTTGAGAGCTTTCTCGGAGTGCAGGAACTTTCTCCAGTCAGCAGGGAAAGCTACACGTGTCTATGAGCTGATACTGCTAGAAGCAGACCTCCATGAACATCAAATGGAAAATGCTGGATGAATCCTCCAACTCCTTATCTTTTAGGTGCGACAACACTGAGAAGTATGTCCTACAAATTCTCCTCACACTCCCCATTGCTCAGTTGCCCACAGCAGTGAGTGTGCTCATTAGCACACCTCTTTCTTGAATTTTCTCTTTTCCCAGTCTTTATTCCCCACTCTCCTTTCTACACCCCCTGGAATCTCCTCCCACATAAACAACTTGAACTTCTATCCTTACCTAGGGAGACCCAAACTCAAACAGCATTTTTTTTCCACAAAGGAAAATTAACCAGACTTAAAAAAAGCAGAGAAAGATTAATTGGAACTAACAATGCCTGGTGATTGAGCAGCAAGAATAGCTGTAATAAAAACTGTCTATGACAACACTAGGTTTGCACTGATGAAACTGAGTTCTCTTCAAGCCTTGTAAGAAATCCATACAGTCCACAGACATCAGGACAGTGTACAGCAGTGGTACACAAGGTCCAGTGGCATACTATGAAATATTTAGTGGAAGTTACTGATCTAAATAAATCCTAATGTTCTGCTCATCAGCTATATAAATATCAAATTTGCTAATAGTGAATTTCTAATACAGCAACTTACTAGTATGTGTACTTGTTTATATATTTTAAAAGGAAATGCTATCTTAAGGAATAACATTTTCTTATTATACAGAAAAAGCTCTCAGTGTTTTTTATCAGTTTGAACCCATAAGACTCCTAAAAGTCTTGTGGATGCTGGACTGCATTCTTTTCCTGCACTAAATAGAGGTCACAGATGTTGGGTAAAACCCTAACCACCACAAGCAAATGCCCACTGTTTTCTTGGCAGCCTGATCTTTGAACCAAAAATAATTTAAACAATAAGTTTCCAGTTCTTAAAAGAGCAAACATGCCTTTAGGGGAAACAGAAAAAAGAAAAATACACAATAGTCTTACCGACCTTGGGTTTGGTATTTACTCTTCTCTTTCTTGGGTTAAAGCTGCTGACTACAAACTGAGCTCCTGCCAGGTTCTTACCATATTCCTTTAACAGTAATTTTTCAGGAAGTTCTGGAAGAGATAAGAAAATAGAATCTGAGAGGAAATCAGCTCTGCTTGTGTTGTTGAGTGATTCTACTACATTTACTGGGAACTTGGATGTTCAATCATGTACCATTGGTACCAAACTTCCTTTGGGTAGGTTTTATTATTTTCTTCTACCCCCAAATCTATTTTCTAATGGTCCATAAATATTGGAAAATTTGTCTTCTCCAACTAAACTGTAGAGAAATTGAGAGACAAGGAACTTATCTCCTTTTTTCTCAGGACCGTGAAGGTCAAAAAGCCAGAGTATGAACACCCAGTTCTCTTGCCAAGGCCAAGGAGGAAAGAAAGACTGACAGAGGACTCCCATTCAAGAGACTCTGGTTCTGATTCTACAAATACTATCCTTCCTTGATTTCCTACTTTCTCCATAAAGCCATTCCCAAGATTTCCAATTCTCCACTAACGACTTTGCCACCCTTGTATTTCGTCTGTTTGCTCACTGTTGCATGGTAGAGGGTCTTCCTTAGTAAGTTTCTTAAAAATCAGACACTTGTATCTTCTACTATTTCCTCTGTAGTATGTGGTACAATTCTGAGTACTTAGATGCTTCTACCTAATGTACTAGGTACATTAATAAGCTTTTCTACAACACCTGTTTCAGCACCTTGCTCATAGACTGAAATAAAAAGGCTTTTGCACACACTGCCCCTTGGACTTGACCACTGGCAGCATGAGCTGGTGCCTGGTCAGAGATTGGGAACTTCTGGCAAAGAGTTGCTCTGCATCTCTTTGCCAGAGGGTTTTCTTCCAGGCAGCAGAAAGGCTCTGTGACCTCAGACACAGTACATTAGATGGTTTGGGAAATTAAGTGCAGTAAACATTTAGTTGGTGATCCTCAGGAAATGAACCTAGCTGCCTCTCCTTTCTGTAGGTCAACTCTGGTGTTCTACGTGGTCTTCCAGAATTTCCCAATAGAACTGAGGGCCAGTTACCTACAGTGGTAACTCACTTGATTGTGTACTCCTTGTGGCTACCTCCTTTCCTGTCTCACTTCCACACTTTTCCTACAACATTTCCTGGGGTCACTTACCAAATAAGTTGCTTATGTCTGGATTTTTGTCTCAGAGTCAACTTTTAAGGGAACTTGAACTAAGATAACTTTCGATGAAATACTTAGGGAATGAAAGAAAAGATGATTTTTCAACATTCCCATCACAGGCAGAGAGGCCAGGCCAAGGATAGGGTTGGCCTTCTTAAGATTAGGAGATAGAGGGATCAACTCCTACATCCTGTGCTGTGCCTCCATAGCAGAAACACCCGTAAGGGCGAGCTGTATGGGAACAAGTTTAAATTGCATTGCATCCTTGGGGGAAGCTATGAAGTTCACTGCACTCAGGCCTAGAAAAAGCAGGTCAGACAACACAGCTGCCTACAACCAGACCCCCATTTATCTTCATTTCCATTAATCCAGAAAAAGAAGAAGAGACCAGAAAAAAATAATAATAGCTATAGATTTTTTTCTAACTTGGGTGAGCAACATTTACTTTGAACTATGAAATCAGAGAAATGTCCTGTTTTTGTGTCTTAAATTTTGAAAGAAATTCCACCTGATTAAAGAGTTCCTCAGGAATGAAATAGACAAAAGCCATACAAACACTTAGAGGACGATGGGAAAAACCAGTTAAACCCTCTGTTTAACAGTTGTGCTTGAGCATTTCTGGTGGTTGATTGCACAATTTCAGTTCTTGAAGATTTAATGCTTTATTCCCTTGGTTGCTGGAGGAATACAATTGCTCAATAAAATGTGAAGAGATTTGACAAGGACTGTTTTCGTGGTTGTGTGCCAAATTCTTGCTTTAACTTGCTTGCTTAATCAAGTGTCTACTTGTGATCTCTTTGGGAGTTTCTGAACTTCATTAGCTCTTTCCTTAAAGAAAAGTTAATGTACTCAGGAAGGAAGGTTTATTCATCAAAGTTCAGTGAACATTAGCACTTTCTAATAAGTAGTTCCAAGCCCCAGTTTCTAAACAACTAACCAGTTCAGCAAAAACCTGGTCCACAAGAAATTGACCTGTTTTCAGAAGAAGCTCTGGAACCCCACTGCAAGATATAATCTCTCCTAGAACAGTGTTGATTTTTCATTATAGCCAAAATGATTTGCTATAGCAGAACAACAATTAGAGCAAATGATAGCCATCTCTTCATTGGGGGAAATCCAGCAGAGAGCTCTGCCATAATTTTAATTTGAGATCTGCCTGGTATTCTGATGAAAACCATCTTAATGAACATGCAAATTACTCATTGTCTTTTATTATAAAAATTCGCACGAATATCCTGCTCATAATTCATAATCAGAAGATGAGACTTTCCTGCAATGAACTTGAATAAAACACTTTGGTCTTCTCGGAAAGATAGCATGCTAGATGGAAAAGGAGCTTACAAGATTCTTCAGTTTACAGATGAAGGATGTCTTCCTACTGTAAATTACTGTGGAAGATACAATAAAAGCCCCTCCCCAAAGTTGTCCAGATTTCAACCCTGGAAATGGTGTACACATTACCTTGTAAAGCAAAAGGGATCTTTGTAAATGTGATGAAGGATCTTGAGTTATAGAGATGACCCTGAATAATCTGGGTTAATGTAGCCTAACTCAATCACAAGGACCAGAAAATCGACAAAACTTTCTCAGCTGTGAGCAGAAGAAAATGCCACCATGGAAGAAGGATCAGAGGCGTGCATTTTTGCTGTCTTTGAAAATGGAGGAAGGGGCCACATGCCAAGAAATATGGGTGACTTCTACAGCTGGAAAAGACAAGGAAACCAATTTTCTCTAGAGTGTTCAGAAAAGATGTTGGCCCTGACACCTTGCTTTTTATCCCTATAAAATTGTATCAGACTCTGACCTTTAGAACTGTAGGATAATAAGATTATGTCATTTTAAGCCTCTAAAATTGTGTTAATTTGTTACAGCAGCAATAGAATACTAGCACAGCTATGAAAAGCTGTGAAGTATTTCCTGAAAAGATTAACATGATAAAGAAGAAAAGTACTATGGCAAAGTTCATTTCTTCTCCCAAATGTCTAGATGTTTTTCTTTTCATTACCATCATCCAAAATTAACAGGGATTATTTTATTTCCTGTGACTTTCCAGTCTGTTTTGGAAAGGAGTAAAATATTTATTACGTACAATGAACCTCAGATTCCCTTTAGCCCTAAATGCTCAGTTGAATTCTCTAACCCCTTCTATCATCCACAATCATATATTAGTGTATATTCTTATGATCTACTTAAAAATATTATATGCAAATGCATAATAGGCTTATGAATTATTTTGTCTGAACTTTCTATAATTTTTAAATATAATGTCATAGAATGAAAGATCACTTGACATGAGCTAAGAAACAGAGGACACAAAGCCACCACCAACAAAGATGAATCCAAAGAAAGAAATAGGAACAATAAAACCCTGGCTTCTTCCTGTCTTCCCACAACACTTCTTCTGTCCTTGCCTTCCATGTGTGATGAATATTTAACTTTTCTCCAAAACAGAATGGAAGGTTACGAAGTGTAAAAGAGTCCCCGTTAATTTTGGATAATAGAAGAGGAAAGAAAAGAAGAAGAATGAAAAACATACTTCTAGACATTTTTCAAGAGAACTGAACTTTGCCATAGTAATTTTTTTTTCCTTTTCCAACCAGAAGCTAAATGACTGGGGAGTCTGAGAAATGTCAATTGCAACATAAGCCCTCTGCAAGGCAGAGGGGCACAGGCAGGGGCAGCATGGAGATTGGAGCTGAAAGTAAACAGGAAATGACTGGCACCTGCTTCGTAGAGTACATTCTGCATTTACAATGAAGTCATGTTAAAAACCTTAAAATCTTCATTTCTCCGGGACGATCATATCTTTTTGTTTTGTTGTTTAGATAAGGTACACTCAACCAGTATATTTTTACTTAATTCAATACATCAAAATATTATCATTTCAACATGTAATCACTATAAAAATTAATAAAATTTTTGTTTTTTATTAAATCCAATCATTGAAATCTGACATGTATTTTATGCTTATACCATGTCTCAGTTCAGATACTAAAATTTATCAGAAATCAGAAATATACGATCTATATTTTAGATTTCTTAAAATTTACAGTTGTTAAGGAAGATTCACATACTGAAGTTGTTCTAGGAACATATAAAAATAATATTCAATAATCGAATCAAGTATTGGTTTTTAAAACTTTTTAGTTAAATTAAAATTTTAGTTTCTCAGTCACAGCAGCCACTGAGGCTTATAGCCACTATATTGAAAGTACTATACAGTATCAGAGACCACAACTGTAGAATATGTGAGTTTTTTCACCTTTGTAACTTTTTCATGCTAATTTTCCATATGACCTGTTTTCTCTTCATCATGATTAATCAGAAGCCTTACAATTAAAAACAAACAAACAAACAAACAGTGTTCTTGTCTTTGGTATAAATATAAGGAAGAAAGTGAGAAAAGAATAGAAGTCCCATGAATGAATGGAGGGTGTTGGTGTGAACTTCAGAGGAAGTCAACATAACTCTTCAAGCTCTATTGGACAGAAAGAATGGAGACCTCAGACAGCAAAATGAATCTGTTCTCACACACTTTCAGACAGGACTCTATATGATAAAAATTTGATTCAAACTGGCTTTGACAATGAAAGTTCTCTTGGCTCATGAAGCTAAAAAGTCTACATGCTTTATAATAAGAAGCTCAGGCATAACAAAAACCAGGGGTTTAAACAATACCATTAAGAATTCATTTTTCTGATTTTCCCAGCATCATTGTTCCCTGTGCTGCTTTAAATCTCAGAGTTTCTCCAAAAGTGGAAAGATGGCCATCAGGCTATACCAGACTGATGTCTTATACTGAATGTCTCCATCAGAAAAAATGCCCTTTATAAAGGCCCCTGTCAAAGTCCTAGGACTGATACTCACTGACCTTTTTTTGGTCATGTCTCAGTCTCTTTTGCATTACAACAATGAAGTGTCTGATGCAGGATACTCTATAAAGTATACTCTATAATGCCCCATGCTTCTACCAAAGGAGTCATATCTCATGACGATCTTTGTGCTGACAGATTCCTGAGGCAATGCAGGGCATCACATGGAAGAAGGCACAGAGCATGTGCATATGTGATCTCTCTTCCTCTTGTTATAAAAGCCACCAGAATTCAATCATGAAAGCTCCACCCTGATTACCTCCTCTAATCCTAATCACTTCCCAAGATCCCTGCCTCTGAATACCGTGGTCAGGTTAAGTCTTCACTCTTTGAATATCTCACAAAGGGGATTAAATTCCAACACTTGAGCCCTTGAGGGACACAGTAAACCATATCCAAACTATACAATCATTCCTCCACTCATCTCCTGGCCTGACCCATTCCCCAGCCTCGGAGATGGAGGGGTTGGCTCTGTCCACTTCAATGGCTGTCCATTCCAATCACATGAACTAGATGAGGGAGACTGGCTCTCCAGCAAAAACCAGGACAGGATAGTACAGCTGGAGGCTGAGGAAATGGATGCTGGGCAGGAAAGATCCATCACGTGGCAAACTGAGACTCAGCCATGGGAGGCTGGTTTGTTCCCTACAAATGGTTATGTTAATTTATAATTTATGTATTTCATGAGGGAAAAAAAATGTATCCTCTGCCAAGTGCCCCATCTTCTTTCCCCATGAGCTATGTGGAAGTTCATATCTTTTAAAAAAAACCCTCCAACCTTGGGAAGTTGTTTAACCTCACTGGGCTTCAGATTTTTCATCTGCAAAATGAAAATAACAGCATGACCAACCTCATACATTTATCATAAAGATTAAATAAGTTAATATTTGTGAAATGCTTTCCATAGAGTCTGGCAGATGACAAGTGCTAAAAAAAATCACCAAATAAATATGCAAAAAAAAAGGGTGGTATTATATATTTTTTCTTAAGAAGGTTCATTGACTTCTCAAATGATTTCACATGCTTCTTCCTGTCAGGGTAGCCTCCAGAGAGATGAGAAACTACTGAAAACATGTATTGAATGGATAAATCTCATTTTCAAAGTAAAAGATGTGTATGCTTTTTTTCAGAGACACACTTATGCCCTTAAATATGGTTTGCCTGTGCTGTGAGCATGCGTCAGAATGTAATTAAATTAACACCAACGCAGCCTCCTGTCAAGAAAGCTTTGGCTAATTTAATGGCATCAGGAAACAATTTGGGTATTATGACCATCATGAAGAATTACCTCCATCTCGAGTCCATCTCATTGTCACAATATTTGGCTTAATCAAGTTATCCAGGACAATAATTATAACCAGTGAGGTTTATCTGGGGAGTGCCTCCTTCAAGGTGAAGGTTACATCTTCAGGTGCCTCTGTTGGAGAAGGCAGAATTTAGTTCTCATTCAGGGTACAAAGACTCCCAGGTATCTAGGGAGACAGAATGGGAATTGCCTAGTCCTCTGATATATGGTGGGAAGCTGAGTCCCAGAATCCTTTTTTGGCTGGATACAATCACTAAAAGGAAAGAGCCATCTAGGAAAGGTGATTGAAAGCACAACATGCTCTGCCTTCCCAAAAGGACTAGTCTCAAATTACAAGCCTACAGTCACTTCTCTGATTAGTCCTTGCCCCCCAGTAGGTCCTTCTCTGTTACAGAGGCATTTGCTACTTGGAGGGAAACGCATTGACCTCAGCCCCACCACCAGGTTCACACAGATAATATACTAAGTTACTCAGCTGGGGGCTGGGGATGCTCCCCATTCCTCTCCTCTCCCCATACCTACACTCTTGCCCAATAATGTTGCACTTTCTCCACCAGGAATCTTGCTTTGGCCCCATGTGGTTTGCCCTGAACAGTGGCATATGGCAAAAGTGGCAATGTGCCAGTTCTGAGCCAAAACTTAGGAGGCCTCACCTATTTCTGCTTGCTCCTCTGCTACACCATTCTTTTCTTTCAAAAGAATGAAAAGATATCCTGAACAAACCACCTTGGCCATTTGCAAACCTGTGAACATGATATTAAATGTTTATTATTACATGCCCTGAGATTTGGGGTGGATTGTTATGCAGTGTTATGGTGGAAACCTCTCCAAGCCATCAGCTAGGAGAGAAGAAGGCATCTGGTCACAGCAGGTAAAGTTTCCTGCTGTCAGAGAAGGCAGCGTTTGCAGGAATTTCATTGTACCCATTCCCTATCCTTCTTCCTTTATTTATGTAATTATAGATATAAAAAGCAAAATACTTAAGTTCCTAGAATTTTTTGCAGTGAGGGGTCATCTAGTCAATGATATAGAAGCATAGATTTTCAGGGGTACTCCCAAGAAAACTTCCACTGTCTTGATTTTTAAAAAAAAGTGACATCTATTGCTTCCCTTTTCCCTTATTGTTTTGAAGGCAAATGTGACACCTGAACCTTATGCAGCCAATCTATACCCAGGAGGCAAGCAGCATGAGGCTGAAAAGCTGGCAGCATAAGGAGGGAAGGGTGGGAAGATAGAAAAAGCCTGAGTCTTTAATGATGTCACCCTGTAGTCACAATGCCTACTGACAAGTCTTCTTTTTATTTGGGATTCAATGGGTACATAATTTGGGATAGCCTGCTAAGAAGGGTGTTGTGATATTGAATATTAAATGAATTCCTACCTAATATGACTATTTTATGTTTTGGTTTGGGTCTCAACACAGGCTGTTTCCATCAGAAAGACACAGTTTTCCCATTAGATATCAGAGGAAGTGAAACAGGAGAAAATTCTGTAAGTTTCATAGCCTACTGGGAGTTGCCAGGGGAAGGGAGAGACATGGAAACAGCAGTCTTGTCCTCAACCATCAAATCACCAGATAGAAGTTCCCTAGGAATGGAGATGAGGGATGCTTGGATTACCTCTTCTGTGTCTTGATCTATTAAAATCTAATACATCCACCATTCTTGGCGTCATCCACCAAATCTTCTCAAAATCCAGCCTCAATGAAGTGCTACATTTTTCAGAGCTGTCTAGGTGTGCGCCCCTCAACGACACATCATCACAGGCAACACTGCATGAGTCCAGCTGTGCAAGGTCTTTGCAGGAACAGCATCTTCACTGTCCTGCAGAATCTCCTACAGAACTTAGTAAGTGCTCAGCTTGCAGTGGGCCTTTAGTAACTAGGCGTAACAATAAAATGAACTTGGACTTTGCTTTATGAGCTGCCTAGCACCACACCCAGACCTGCAGGTGTGTCTGGAATCCTAATTAGGGGTTGGTAACAACAACAACAAAAAATAGCTCCATTGAGAATAACTTCTGCTGCAGCTGAAGGAAATTGAGAGGACAAGAGAGAGGAGAAAGAAAGAACAATTCAAAGTCACCTTCAAAGACACCAGAGTCTCTGTATAATTTATTCCCTCTTGGGAGCATTTCTATCAGAAGTTCTGATGAAAAAGAAGTCAGCAATCTGGCAGGGTTTTGCATTTTTTACCCTATTCCTTTAAATACATGCTGGATTGTTTAGACGTTTCTGTTTCTACTTTAGTTCAAAAGAAGAGGAAACACCTAAGTTGGAGAATGTTAGATAAAGGTTTGGGGTGGGGCGTCTTAGATTGGGTCCCCAGATGCAGACACAGAAACAAACATTTGAATCCAAATAGCTTGTGAGGTGACCCCAAGAAACACAGAGGAGAATGCAGAAGTAAGAAGCAAAGAGAAAGAAAGCCCAAACAGGAGCATTAATAAGTGGTGCCTGTGGGTCACTGGAACTCAGTCCTGGGGGAGCTCTAAGTTCCTCCTGAGTGAATAGGAGCTGGGACACTTTCTACTAACTCCCATGTATCATTGGTTGAAGGCTGTTCCCAGGGGTGTTTACAGTTTGGCACCCCCACTGCCCCTTCATGACTAGGCTCAGTCCTGCAGCCAAAGAAAGTCCTTAGGCAGAGAAGCCAAGAAGAACTTGGCACATATAGAAATGTTGGACCTCGAGAGTCAATGTGCGTAGCATCCATGGTGTCTGCTGCATGGGGAGGGAAATGGGGGAGGAATAGGAGGCAGGCGGTAAGGGAGAAAGCACGGAGGAGCTTTGGGTACAACTGACAGCCAGAAAGCCAGCGTGGATGTCAGTGAATGCAAGGAGGTAGCTCACTGAAACAGCTGGGGAAGTCTCTAATACATCTCCCATTTATCATCATTTTCTTTAGATTTTTAGAAAGTCTTCAAAATCACAAGGGTCAAAACTCATTTATCAACCTTCCCGTCTCATATTGGAGGGGAAATAGAGTATATCCATCAAGGAGAATATTCTGGATCTATTTAAAATTATGATTCACAAAGAGAAAAATAGAAAGGAGCATGTACTTATCATTTAATCATAGAGTAGTTCTATAGAAGACAAGAGCTAGGATTGAATGTGCAACAAAATTTCCACACCATTAAAAATATGTACTGAACCACCATTGGGGGGAAATATTAACTTTTTAAAACTTTTTGAGTAGTTGGCTCATAGATATTTTTCTTTATCTCCTTATAATCTCCTAAACATATTTCCCATAATGAATATGTATTATTTTTATAACTCATATTTCTGAGAAAAAAAGTCATGTCATTCATTGCCATTAATGACCCATTTTTGAATGATTTTGCTAATTTGGCCTATCTGAAATTCTGTTGTTAGAATCTGTCTAGGACTATGCAGGAGGTTGATATATTGATCTCTGTTCTTCTCCTTCCCCAAGAGGTCCATATCACATTTCATTTTAACCTAGCCATCAACATGCATCCACTAATTGAATAAACATTTATAAGTACCCACTGTGTGCCAGGCACTGCCCTAGGTACCAAACAATACCAGGCATAGTTCTAGCCTATGGAGGTAACTGAATGATCAAACAAATATAAATGTCTATCTTTTAGTAACACTCTTCCGAAGCAACAAATGGTTCTATGAGAGTCTATCATATAGATTAGGATTTACTGGATGCCCTCAAGAAGTGAGGTTCAACATAAGATCCAAAGGATGCATGGAAGTTAACCAAGCAAATGTTAATTGAGCTTCTAATGTGTGCATAGTGTCACCAGGCTGGGGTTTTGAGATGCAAACCTCTGTCCTCAAGAATCTAACCATCAGAGGCCCTTCAACAGAAGAATGGTAAAGAAACCAGGTATATATACACAGTGGAATATTACTCAGCATTAAAAGAGAATGCAATTGTGGCCTTTGCAGGCAAATGGATGGAGTTGGACAATATCATGCTAAGTGAAGTAAGCTAAGCCCCCCAAACCAAAGGCCAAATATTCTTTCTGATAAGTGTATGATGATCCATAATGGGTGGATGGGAAAATGGAGGAACTTTGGACAAATGGGAGGGAGAGGGGAGAGGGTATGGGGGCAGGAAAGATGGTGGAATGAGATGGACATCATTACCCTGGGTACATATATAACTGCACATATGTTGCAACACTACATCGTGTACAACCAGAGAAATGAAAAGTTGTGCTGCAATTGTGTACAATAAATCAAAATGCATTCTGCTGTCATTTATACCTCATTAGAATAAATAAATTAATTAATTGAAGAAAAATGAACTAGCCAGCTGGGTTAAGAGGCAATCAAGTTCCCTAAAATGATAGAGAACAAAACAGTATTGGGTTGACACCCTTAATGTCTGTAGGAAGATGGAGGAGTTCAAAGGAACTGACAATCAATAAGGTCTAAAGTAGTCAAGAGAAACTCTTTGGAGGAACTGTAGCTTGAATTCTCTTTTATGCCAGCAAGAAAGAAAGGTTAGACAACCAACAGTTTGACTGTATGAGCAAAAGCCCAGAAGGGTTCATGTCAATGATGCCTTTAAGAGACCGTGAGATGACCAGCAGGATAAAAGCAGAGGATGGGTTTGGGGTGGAAGGGATAGACTGTCCTAGGAAGCCAGGTAAGGCTGGTTGAACTTGATGTGATAGGAACCAGGGAGCAAAGAGATACTTGACAAAAGTGGTTTCCACAGGAGGGATTTGTAGTCACCTCTACCACCTGGAAAGAGAGAAAGCAGAGGGCTGGCCCCAGCAATGCAGATAGCAACATGGGGTCTTGCAAAGAAGTGGCTTCCTTTTATCCTTTGGAAACTGGGATATAATAGGTTAACTCAGTTTGTAGTCTCTGAAAAGGATATTTCTATGGAAAAGGGAAGTATCATTGTACTGCTTGAGATCATCTATTTTATCTCATTTTTTTTCTGACTATCTCCTGGAGATATGCTGAAACCCAACCAGTTGCTTTCTTTTTCCTAGAAGTTCTGCCCATAGAGGAAACTATATCTGAATTCATTTAAGACTCAGGTCTCCCAGAACAACCCATGGGCTGGGAGACCTTTCTCTCACTTTAGGGAATCCTCTTTCCAACCCCTCAACCTTTCTGGCTTGCAAAAGTAGATGCCCGATGTGGGATGTGGGTGTCGGGGTGGGAAGTGTAGGTCATGTTGCTAAAGGGCCTCTGCTTATCAAAATGCCTGGCTGGAAGGATGGGGCCAGGGAAAAGAATCTGTTAACAGAGGAAGCAGTCAGTGCGCTTTCTGGCCATGCTCTGCCCTCATGCACTTGACAAGCAACTCCTCTGGCTGGAACACATCAGCAGATCATTATCTAGCATGTTCCCCAAACTAGATGGCCCCTCCTGCTTTATAGGTCTCTAGGAAAGGCAAGTTTCTAAATTTCTTAGGTATTCTGTCTTAGTGTACACCTTATTTAAGGTGTCTTTAAGTAATCATAGGGAATCTGCATCATCCCAGTTCACTAAGTCCTGGAAAGCCTCCAATCCAGATAACTCTGTATTCTACAGAGAGGGATTAAATTGTGGCAATCTATTTTATTGGGACATCACACAGAAGTAATGAGGACATTAAATCCCACACCTCCCAATCCTTGATCCTATCATTGAGCCCTAAAACTATTTTTCTGTTCATTTAGAGATAACACCCTCACCTTTACTTCCAACCCAAGGATAGAACACTGTCTTACATGCAGATGTAGGTTCTTACTGAATAAACCAGTCAGTGAGGAACCTAGCTTTGCTAACAGAGCTGACTGTTCCTTTGTCACCTGAAGATCAGGACCTGCTAAGCAGGTTCTCAGGCCTCAGATTCCCAGGAAACATCCCACTCAGGCCAAATGCGCAGCAATCTGGGCCTTTTCAGCAAACACCAGCAGTTTTCCTGGATCACTGAGGCCCTCTAGTGGCTGGACCAGGCTGAAGTCCCACCTGAACCCAGCCTCCCTTTCACTTCCTGTTAAAAATGCAACCAGCCCCAAGATTGAAAATAAATAATTAATGAACTTACTACTTATAATAAATAATGATAAATGTACTAATTTTTCATTATTTTTCATCTCGTGAAATACAAAAAGTGAATTTAGGGGGTTCCTATTTTCTGATATCATCAAGTTTATCCTCTCTCTTAATCTTCCCCTAGTTGGCTTGTGAGCTTTAAAAGCATCTTGCTTGACTACTTACATCCTGAAGGGCTCTCACTTACCTCAAACACATCTTTAGACTTCTTCTAGAATGTTCCTGGTGAGTTTTTTCTCCCAGAAACTCACCGAGGGCCTATCTAGGGCCTTGCTGCTGAGGAAGGGAGATTTGCAGGCCCATTGGGCCAAGGTGCCTTCCCTCCCAAAGCATTTAAGCCATTTCAGGTTTTAGGGACCTTGCAAAGAGCTTCACCAGGACCAGACACCATTACTGTCTTTTGTGACTTTGGTAGGTGAGTGAATCTAGGGTGCGGTTGGAAATTGGCTACATCTGTCATTTTTATGAATCGATTTGTCCAACCCCATGGGAAGCTTTCTTAATATAAATAGCCTGCATTATGGCTGCATCACCTTCATCTGACCCCTGGGAGTTCTAAAGAAAAGCCCATCATACTCACCTGGCTTTCAGCCTGACCAGGCAATTAGGCAAGAGGCCAAGAAGAGGCTGAAAGAGAGCAAGGAGCCAACATTTACATATTCGATGACATCTGTTATTCCCTCAACTGAAAGGAAAGCCAGAGGGAATGGTTTTTTGGTGGACACAACATTCAGTATCTCCATTGTACAGATGAGGAAAATTGAGACTCGGTTGAATGTAGTTGCCAATATCACACAACTATGTAAGCAGCAGGACACAGATTCAAACCCAATTCCAGCACTCTAGAACCCACCCTTTAGCTACCCCCCTGTGTCTTACTAAGATTTGGGTTTTGAATTCTTGACTGTGTGCATGATGCCTCCTGGAATCGGGAAGCCTGCATATTTGAACAGAGTCGCTCAATCCAACTTCTGGCTTGAAAACTTTGTATGTTCAAGATTCTCAGCATGGTCTGATACTAAAGCCTTTCTACTCAAAATGTGGTCCTTGAACCTGTGGCATCAGCAGCATCTGGAAACTTTTTAGAAGCATTAACTTATTGCCTAATCCCACCCCACTCCCCATTTAATGTATAACAGTCTTCAAGGATGCAACCTATACACAGCTTTGATATGCACTCAGATCACCTTAGGATCTTGTTAAATGCAGATACTGATTCAGGGAGCCTGAGGTGGGGGTACTAAGATTGTGCTTCCCTAACCGTCTCCCAGAGGATGTCAATGCCATGAACCACACTTGCAATAATGTGGCTTTAGATTAATAATTCTCAGACTTGAGCCTGTATTCAAATAACCTGGAGGATTCATTCATGCATAGATTGCTGGGCCTCACCCCAAGAGATTTTGATTCAGTGGTTTTGGGTGAAGCTAGAATATGTATTTCTAAAAGTTTTCAGGTGATACTACAGGTTCAGGGACCCCAAATTGAGAATCATTATTCTAGCCTACCAGATCTTTCTTTAATTAGATAACTAACCCTAATGTTAATGGGACTTTTGACTTGTCTTAATTCCTACTCAGTCTCTGACTCCTGGCATTTTAGAGCTAAGGGATTGTCAGAGACCACCTGGTCTCACTTAAGGAAATGCAAGTTGAGGGTCTCATCCAAGATCATGTAATCAGCCAAGAGGTAAACCATGAGTAAGCATCCTGACTCACTCTATGCTGTGTTGTTTATGCTGCATGCTGCTAGCTCTGAAGCTCCATAAATTCTCTGGCCAGCAACTGCAGTATTTCTGTGAGCGCTTTATCTCAGGCCAGCTTTGCAGGCACTAGAATCCTTTTCAGACACATATGTCACTAACACAATCTATGAAAACACAGTGGCCTCCTACCTATCAGCTCTGTGAAAAGAGGGCTTTGGAAAAAACCAGCTGCCATGCTGACTGCTACAGTAGAAGACGGAATGCTGCAGCAAGCAGGCAGACCTTGACAGGTGATTCAGCACAGAGGCCCTGGAGCTCAGTAATAAATTGTATACCGCCAACTACTGGCACCCAGATTCTACTGGCAATTCTGTAAAGATCATTTAACCTTTCTGTGCCTGAAAAGATGCTCTTGTTTAGGAAAAACAATACTCAAATTCAAAGGAATAAATGCAGAAGAAGGCTTAAATATGGACTTAGGGTGGGGGTTGTATCAGCCAGTTTTTATGAAATGACAAATAAGTCAATCCTTAGTGACTTAGGAAGACACCCATTTGTTATTGCTTACAAGTCTTTGCAAAAGGAGAAGATGTGCATGGGGCCTCACTAGGTTCCAAACAGGCATGAAACTCTGTAGGTTTGGAACATAATGTCCACCCATATTTTATTGGCCAAAGCAAGACCCAAGGCCAGCCCATGTCTCTATGAGAAGAACTATAACTGCACAATAGAAAGATAAAAAGGGGGTGAAGGTTCATAGTCAATTTTGCAATCTGCCACAGAGGAGTTCACTTAGTTTAGGAGACCCTGAGATAAAGATTCCAAGGCAAATGGGTTAGGAAGGTAGCAAGTGGATGAAATACCTACAGGGGAGTGGGAGATTGAGACACAGAAGAGGCAGCTACTATAGGGCGCATAACTACGTCAGCTGGCACCTGGGCAGTGTGAGCTTAATTTCACTGCAGAGGTCTGGGAGCTATGGGAACTAGGCCCCATTGTAACCCTACCTGAGGGATCTGGGATGTTTCTATGCTAATTCTCATCAGGCATTTGTTGAGGGCTGCCCCCAAGAAGCACTAATTCCATATCATTTCACTTCCCATAGTGCATGAGGTGGCTTCAGAGGTCAGAACCAGAGCTTGGCAAAGAAAGGCAGGTGCTGACAACTGTTAGCCAGACCACTGTGCAGAGATGTGGTTCAGGTAAAAGTTATAATAGTAGAACAAGGGAAGGGCAATGTGATCATGACAAAGAAGGAAAAATAAGAAGAAGAAATCTCAAGCTTCTGGTTGAAGTTATTTTTAGTCAAAACATCTTTTTTTTTTCCTTCTTTTTTTTAAAGTCTGTTTGCTTTATTTTGGTTGATACCTCAGTTCTCTTGCCAGAAAAGGTTGGGACACTAGATGGCATTATGTCAAATTGTCCTATGGCTCAGGAAACAAAATGCCAAATGAAGTTCCCAGTTGTCCTTGGAATTTAACAGCAGTGTGAGTTCAGAGCAAAGAACTGTCCCCACCATAGTGACAATGGTCCACTTCAGCTCCTCCAAGGCCACCTCTCTCTAGAGCTTGTGCCTTAGCAGTAACATCACAAACCATGGAGGCTGGGATAAAGCAAAGGGGAAGGCAGAGGTAGCTGGCATTTCCTAGGGATTAGGATTCACAAAGCCCTTAGGAAAAGAAGCAGTCAAGAGAAAGATTTGTAACCTCAAAAAGGTCATTGAAATGTATAAAAAATGGACTAGAAGGAAAAACTGTAAAGTTATAGTAAAGATTTATCCTTATGGCTGGGAATGGAAATGGGAGAGATACGGTTAAAAATGAAGGTCAAAGTCATTTTATTTGAAATATTTTTAAAAAGTGAGATGAAATGTCAACAATGATTAATTCCCCCATAATGGATATCAGGTGGTTGTTACATTATTATCTCTATTTTAAATTTTACAAAGGTGGTAGGAAATGATGGTCTCCTGTAATTAGCCAGGAATGGAAATGTTCAAGAAGTGACAGTGTTGTCGAGCAAGGGCTTTCAGCCTGATGTGCATAGAAACTGATACTGGTGCACTGGGATTTTGCAGAAATAAAAGCTTTATTGGGCAGCTGACCAGCAAGAAGGCCAGGAGCTGCAAGCTCAAATCTGCCACTCTGATCAGTTGGTGGTGAGGGAATTTATAAGAAAGAGGAGGAAAGCTGCTTGTTGGTTGCATAACAAGAAAGGATATGTATTTCTTTTCAGGGGGAGTTATAATCTGGGGAGTGGGGTGGATTTGAGGTTGTGACATCATTGACCAGATGATCTGGCTTTTGCTCGTGTCCATTCTTGAAAAGCTTGTTCCAAACTGTAAGCATCTTTAGTGAAAAGCTGGAGGTTTTTCCTGAAAGATAAGTTAGGCAAAGGACTTTTTTATCCGGATCTATCCAGGCCTTAATGGATTTCAGCATTGATAGGAACCTTGAAATCCTTCTTACACTGAGTTTTCATTTCCTTGTTGATGAGATGTCAGGGGATTGACCTAAACCTCAAATGAGATGATACATTCATAGTGCCTAGACAGTGCCTGAAGCAAATTGAACGCCCCCCCCCTCAAAAAAAAAAAAAAAAAAAAAAAGCTTTATTGTACCTTTTGACCCTCCTCTGGGCTCTCACTAACTCAAAACCACCAACATTTGTTCAAGGACTAGGCTCATCTCTCTGACAGGGTCAAGCCAGATGATTGGCTGATTGGATGTCACTAGCATAGGGAAGTTTTAAATTTACTCTCTTCCACTGTAGGTTGAATAATTTAGTCTATAAGATAAACTAACAACAAACAGATAACAGGGAAAAGAACACACAAATTTTATTATCTGCCAAAAACATGTAAGTATTAGTCTCAAAGGCGAACCAGATAGTTGACTTAAAGGGATTGGGTCTTGGGCTTCTGAGTGGAAGGGAAGTGGCACAGGGGGTGAAAGGTTGAGGGAGGATGTGCACAGGAGAGCAAAGGTTGTCTCATAATGCAGAAGTCTCCCAGGGAGCAGCCACCATGGTCATCTTTGTCTGGGGCCAGGGGTCGGTCAGACCCTCCATCTCTTCTTCCTGTGGAAATATTCCTCCTATGCAGAAACAGAGTGGGGAATAACAGAAATGCCTTTTTCTGCATTTGCTATTTACTTTACTTAGGAAGCTGGATGTCGATTTCTCTGTACAATAGGACAGATTTTCAGAGCCACTGCTGTGTTTGCAGAAGTAGTTTCCCTGAACAACAAAATCAAAACCAAAACATGCAAAAGAAACATATTCAGGCCAGGTATTGGGGTGCACACCTGTAATCCCAGTGGCTCAGGAGGCTGAGGCAGGAGGGTCGCAAATTCAAAGCTAGCCTGCGCAATGGCGAGGTGCTAAGTAACTCAGTGAGACCTTGTCTCTATATAAAATTCAAACTAGGGCTGGGGACATGGCTCAGTGGTTGAGGGTCCCTGAATTCAATCTCCAATACCTGCCCCCTGCCCAAAAGAAACATATTTGAAATGGAATATTTTATTCTTCCATGTTGAAAACAGAAAAAATTTCATAATGCCTTACCCTGACATCCGACTCCTCTTAATCTAAGGACAGTGTTGGCCTAAGGAGAAAAAAGAAAAAAATTCTTAAAAATATGGCTGGAGGGATATCTTCCTCCTTATATAAAATGGATTTTAAAATTTAACAATACCTATTTTTCTAACATTCCTCAAGGCTTTGGAATCTTCTACCTTGAAGGAGAACCCAACCTATTTCCAGAACAGACTTTCGGGGTGGATGTAGTCTGCAAAGAAATATTGCCTTTCTTCTTCGACTGTGAATGAGAACTCTAGATTCCTTCTACAAAACTTAGAGAAAGCCCATGGCCAGCCTTGATACACAAAATTCTACAAAGAAAAGGCCAGCTGTGTGGGAAGAGATGATGTGCCTCAAAGAAGTATGGAGTCTCAGAGGTTCTTGGCTCTGCCTTCTCGGATTTTTGTTTAGGACAACCTCTTCCAGACTCCAAAAAATCCCAGAGAAAATACGACCCTGGAAAATGTTGCATTGCCTTCTAAAGCCACCCTCAGCTTCCCTGGCAAGATGGAGAGAGGCCAGAGATGTCCTCCTTTCAGAGGGTCAGGTTCTGATTCTTCATTCAGCAGTTCTCACAGATTTCTTTCTCCCTACCCTCCAACCCCATGACACCTTCATGTTCCTCATATCTAGGCCAACTCCTTTCTCCCATGCCAACCCTAGGATTTTCAAATTTCTGTTTCCTCTTCTTAGAGCTTTCTCAGATCTTTCTGCTGATAGGGGACAGACAGATATGAGTGGTGGGAACACGAGGTCAAGGGAATAATTCTATAAAATGAGCCCACCGTGCTGACCCCCACATGCTTTCTTTGCCAAGAAACAATTTACCTGAAGCCCTGCCTGGCTTAAGTGGACAGGATATGTCACTTCCTCAGCAAACTGCCTATGTTATCTGCAGGAGAAATGTGGGCCTGAAATAATGTTGATAAGAGGAACCCAAGTAACCCTGGAAGAGGAAGATTTTTGTGACCCTTTTCATAGATCAGATCCCAGTACTCAGAGAGATGAGAATAATTCCTTCTAATCATAAAATCTGTAAGAATTTCTGGTTAAGAATCCAATTAGAACTGGTCAGCATGGGCCAACATGATCTAGAGTTGTCATGGCAGTGGGGACTTGAAAGTCTGATATCATCTTGCTGTCAGTCAAAAGTCAAGAGGTGGGCCTGAGTGGAACTCTCTGGAAACTTCTCCGGGATCCTCAATAAAACTGGAGTGCAGGAGAGGCATGCTGTCCCTCTCCTCTCTGAGAGGGCTTACTCTCTCCCTTGATAGTATCTCCTTTTCCCTTTTTCACACCCCCTTTTTTTTTTAATATTGGTTCTTTGTACTGTCTACATAACAGTATAATAAACTCATTGCCTGTTACTCTGAGTGACATGTCTGACTTGATTCATAAGAATAGGAGTGTGAAGGTATATCTTTGCACTGCCTCGGTTTCCCAAAAGGCCCCGGCTATGACCGACTCATTCTTTCAGGTCTCAGGGTTATAGGTCAAGGTTCCACTGCAGAAATGAGGTAGCTGCAGAGATCCTCTCTCATCAGTTCTCGTTATCATGACAGAAAGATTTCAGACATGTCCCTGAATATCAAGCATGAGTATTTTAGGAATAGGAAAAATGAAAAGAAAAAGTGAGTCTTCTTGGAGAGGAGCACAGCACACCCTCCTGCTCTCCAGTTTTATTGGAGAGTCTCAGAGAGTCCTGCCCAGGTTCACATTTTGACTTTTGACTGATAGGATGACATCAGACTTTTAAATCCCCACTGCATTTGGAAAAGATCCAAAGAAATTCTAGGTTCCTTTGGCCCATGCTCACTGGTTCTAGTTGGAACCTGTTTTTTCATATTTTATGGTTAGGGGGAATTATCCTTATCTCCCTGAATTCTGGAACCGGTCTGTGCAAGGGTCACTCCAGGGTAACTTGTGATCTTCTTATTGGTATTTTGGGCCTGCAGTTCTACTTCAGGTAACACGTTGTTTGCTGAGGAATGTACCATACCCTACTGATATAAGCCAGGCAGGGCTTCAGGGAAATTGCTATTTTTAAAAGAAAGCATGTTGGGGGCAGCATAGTGAACCCAGTTTACAGAAAACAGGGAGTACATGCTTTGGAGACAGGGGTACAGTGTGGGTACTAGAGAGGAATGTTCTGGTTTTGCTTTGGCATGGCATATTTATATACATAAAATATATAGTCCAGAGACATGATCTAAGAAGGTAATTTTAGTTCACTTTTGTGTAGGTCACTGGACATGATAATTATTATCTACTAAAGGTTGTTTTCTTCTTTGATTTAGGTGAAAAATCTCTATTAGTTTCCCCATCTGGAGGTTTTCATCATTCTGCTTTGTGAATTTAAGCAATACTACATTTGTGTAACATTGAGGGTTTTATTGGGAGTGTGACATATAGATGAAGTAATCAGATCCTAAAAATACAAATTACAGCAAAGTCTATTTGTTGAGCAAATGCATCTTCAGACCTGATTTCTTCTTTAGGCTCAGGTCAGCAGAGAGGTTATTTATGGACCTGAGGATAAGGTCTGATAATTGATTTAATAGTGTTGTTTGTGATCAAAATGTGTGGAAGTGGAATTTAAATCTGGGTTTTAAATCATATGAAAGTGGTATTTAAATGTAGAGTTTTAAATCATGGCCACTCCTGTTTTGTCCCAAATATTTCCTTTCTATCTATCTGGTGTCTTCTAGCCCACCTCAACACTATTCTCCTCTTCTTAAATAAATATTTTTTAGGACATCAAATATGGGGGATATTTAGGACCAAGTTGAAACTAATTATATGATTAGATAAAATTTATTGATGATTGACTATGTTACAGCATGAGTCTAAGTTATTTATATGTATATTTATTTAATTTTCACAACATCCCTGTGAGATAGGCACTATATTTTCCTCATTTTACAAGCAAGAAAACAAAAGAATAGAGAGGTTAAGAAATCTTCCCAAGATAGTAATATTATTATCAATAATAAGTTTCAGTCAGTTAGTGGCACAACCTTGTTGCATAACAAACACTAAAAATGTATTTGCCTTCTTACTACCAACATTTATGCTCATGCTAAATTCACTACAACATAACTAATTACAACTGGACTGGGGAGCTGAGCTGGGGAACCCTGGAGTATGTTGTTGACTGGGCTTGACTCCAGACAGCAAGATGGATTCTGAGTGTTTAAGCATGTGTTCATTCTGGGTCCAGGCTATATAAACAGCAGTAACCCATGAAACACTATTCTCATAATATTATCAGTGTCCTAGGCCAGAAAAGCCTAACCCTGGGGGTCCCAACAAAGCAGATCTGGCCATTCACCCCAAACACCAAACTTGCTTTTCAGGTGTTGGGGAAAAGCAAGAAAGGAAACTTTAATATGACCGTATTGGGAAGGTATCATAAGACTCAGCTTCTCAGTTCTGTCTTTGGATTGTTAAGAGGAGCTTTGGGTTTTAACAGAAGAAGAATCAGAGCAGAGGTGAGAGAAATGCACAATTAAGCAGTCTTGACTGAACAGGAGTTTGGTTGATCATTCTCTTGGTTCTGGTCTCGTGGATAGTTGGCTCTGGAGAAGTCCTTATCATTTGAGGGTAATTTCTACTTCTTGTTCAGGATGTTTGCCTATCAGACCCATGATTCTGGAAGGAGAAGAAGACTAGTGACTTCCATATACCACTGCAGGGGTCTGAAACAGGATGCTGCAAATCATGCCTCAGTCTTCAATGAGGGAGATAGATTAGGTAAATTTAGGGCTAATAATACTCATATTAGTAGTTTTTAGATGAACATCCTTTAAATGATTAACATGTCTGTGTGCAGAGCTGAGCAGGGACCTATCCCAAAGTTTAAGGGGATAAAAGAGGCAGATACAAAATGAAGGTGGAGATGCCAAGCTTTATCCTGCCATTAATTATCCATTGGGCCTAATGAAGATAGGGCTTTTAGCAGAGTCAGCCTTTCTAAGTTTCTGTTGCAATAATGGATCACTGAGGACAAGAGCAAAGCCTATTTGTTTAAGGAAGGCTCATGGTCAAGTCCAATATCAGTGGAGTAAAGAAGTGCACCCTGCTCATATTGGAAGAGAAAAAAAGAGTGAATATTGACTAACCCAAACTGTCACGTTAACATAAGATTCTAATTACGTCCCAGGTGCTAGTTAAGCATTTTATATCACTAATTTAGTCCTTATTATAACACAGTTGAATAGATGTAGATTGCTTAAACAGGTAGTAATGAAGCTGGAATTTGAACATAATACTTCCTCAACCACTGTGCTGTGTAGCCTCAAACAGGAAAAGAAATAAAAGGACTTGTGAACTTTTGATTATGAAAAATTTACTTACAAATTCCCTCCATATAGCTTTAAATAAAGGAGATTCTACAAGTTTTTTTGTTTATTTATTGTTTATTTATTTATATAACAGTGGAATGCATTACAATTCTTATAACATATATAGAGCTCAATTTTCCATATCTCTGGTTGTATACATAGTATATTCACACCAGTTCGTGTCTTCATACATGTACTTTGGATAATAATGATCATCACATTCAACCATCATTAATTACAAACTCTCATTTCCCCTTCCACCCCTCTGCCCTTTGTAGAGTTTCTTTTTGCAACTTGAAAGCTATCAGTATCTGAAACCATACTATCCATCTCTCAGAGACGATAGAGCTCTCTTTCTTTTCTTTGTTCATCTATTTCATTTTCCTTTCTCTGCAGAGATTCTCCATTTGCTTCTTTTTCATGGTTCATATTGGCAGCCATACCCCTAACACTATAAGAATTTACATCTGTGCCTTCCACCACAGGCTGCAATTGTGAGTGCATGTGTAGTTCACGTTCCTAAGAGAAGAAATTTTATTAGCTCAGCTAAATCTATGCATGGACCATATGTCTACTCCTGGATTAATCAGTCATACTGAGGGGTGATGGGATGGAATCTCATGCTATCCCAGGATTGACCCTGTGATTGTGCCAAGTTTGCTCAAATGGACTAGAGATGAGGTAGGCAATAAAATTTGCCTTTCATACAGTTTTTATATAAGTATAGCATGCTTTCAGAAAAGCCCATAGATCAAAAGTATGCCATTCTGTTAACTTTGACAAAGTAGATACATCTGTATAACCAGAACCCAACTTAAAAAACACAAAACATTAACCAATGCTCCAGAACCTTCTTTGTCTAATCTTTTTCTCTGAAGGGTAAGCACTATCCTGATTCTTATCATTGATTAACTTACCTTATTACATGTTTATATGAATGAAATCATACAATATGAACTCTTCCATGTCTGGCTTTTTTTACTCAATATTATATTTGTGAACCATATCCACATTATTCTAAGTAGTTATAGATCTTCATTCTCATTACTTTATCATAATCTATTGTGTGAATACACCACCATTTTTTCATTGTACTACTGATGAGTATTTGGGTTTCTTTCTGTTTGAGCTATGACCTATTACAAATGTTGCTGATCTAGATGTCTCTGGTGTCATACTTTTGTTCTGTTGGGGGTGTGCCTTTCTTTTGGAAGTTCCTGAGTCAAGGATACAAAGACAATGAGATAGAAATTACCACAAGGGTGGAGAAAAAGGGTTGGCTTGATTTGTACATTTGTACTCAGTTTTCTAAATGTTATGTTTGGGAGACTAGTCTATGTTTAATATTTTGTACCCATTAAATAGACCTCTTTTGAAGAACCCTATATAGATAAACATTAGAAGTATAAGATACTGGACAGAAAGGAAGCCCTCCACAGATACGCAGCTATTGTTAACCTGCACAAGTTTCTCAGTCTCTGTTAGGAGAGAAGGGGAGGTGAACTGCCTTTGCTCCTTTCTCTTTATCCATTGGGCAGCTTAATCTCCTGCCTTGAAGAGAGGGGAAGAACAGCATGCTCTTTTCAGATCCCCCGCAGCAGCAAAGCATTGGGGGAAAAAAAACCCTCTGGATCCAAAGACACTGTAGTCAAACCAAGTTCCCCAAGCATAAAAGCAATTATAGAAAAAAAATTATTATATGTTTCTTTTGAATTTTAAATACATAGAAGGAAATATCTGGGGGACAAAATATAAATGTAGCAACAAAATCTTTTAAACTATGCTGAAATGTCAGAAATGTTAAAACCATCTGACAAAAAAAATTGAAAGCAGTAATTGTAAAAAATGTTTCAACAGTAATTATGAGTATATTTGAAATCAGTGAAAAATAGAAAATTTCAGCAGAGAAATAGGAAATAAAAAGGCCAAATGGAAATATTAGACCTGAAAAATATAATCACTGAAAAAATTTTAAACTCAGAGGATGAATCTTAAAAGCAGAATGAAGAGACAAATAAAATGATCAATAAACTGGAAAACAGAATAATAAAAATTACTCTGTCTGGACAACAGCAACAAAATAGATGAAAAAGAAAAACAGATTTGGGGACTTGTAGAGCGGTCTTAATAAATCGAATATTTATACGATTTGAGTTATTGTTACAGAAGAGAAACAGGCCAAGGCTGAAAATATACTTGATGAAATTTTGGCTGAAAAGTTTCCAAATTTGCAAATCATCAAAAGAGATTGCAAATGCATGCACACACACACACACACACACACACACACACACACAACACAAAATCCTAGACAGGCGAAAACCAAAGAAATCCACACCAAGAAAACTAAAGACAAAGAAAATCTTAAGATCAATGAGTGCAAAATAACAACTTACAGAATTAAAGTGATTTCTCATTAGAAACCACAAAGGTCAGAAGGAAGTGTTCCAATATTTTTCAAGGGCTGAAAAATGTCAGCTGTTTACCCAGAATCCAGGAGCCAGTGAAGATTTTTTGAGGAGTAAAGTAAAAAATCAAGACATGCTCAGAAGGAGGAGAGCTGAGATCATCACCAGACCTACTCTAAAAAGAAAGGAAATGATAAAAAAGGAACTTTAAAACACCTGGAAGGAAAGAATACAATAATAAAAATATTGGTAAATATCCTTTTCCTCTTAAGACTCTAAATTACATGTGATGATGGAAGCAAAAATTTTAACAGTGTCTAATGTAGTTCTATATCTATGTAGAAGTATTTAAAAATTATATTATGAATAGAGGATAGTAAATGAACAAAAAGAGGGGTAAGGATTTCTGTACTTCAAACTGTTAAAATAATAACAGTGAAAGACTGAGATAGATCGATTGATCCATGGATATTTTAATCATTAAGCTATGCAAAAAGATACATTTTAAAAACTAAAGATAATTTAAAAGGGGATCCTAAGAATTTTCAAGCAATGTACATAGTCAAAAATATTAAACAAGTAAAAACAGAATAATTGGAAAAGAAATAAATAACAGGAAATAAAATAAAATGGAATACTTGGACCCTAATATGTTAATAAATGCATTAAATATAAAGAGTTTAAATAGCTTTGAAATTAAAGTGTAGATTGACAGAGTAGATTTTTAAAAATAACCCAATTATATAAGGTCTATAAGTGACTTCAAATTTAACAATATAGGTGGTTAAAAGTAAAATGATGGGAAAAGCATATCATGCAAATGTTAATAAAGGAAAATAGGAATACCCTATTAATGTCAGGCAAAGTAGACTTCATGTCAGAGAAACTCACCAGAGACAAACATTATTTACTGATGAAAGGGTCCATCCACCAAGAAGACATAGCATCACAAAATGTATGTACCCCAGACAAGAAATCTGCAAAATATGTGAAACAAAAACTGATACACCTAAAAGGATAAACTGATAAATTCTCCCAGTTTGTTGTTGTTGTTGTTTTGTTTTGTTTTGTTGTTGTTTTGGAAACCAGGGACACTCTACTGGTGAACTATATCCCCCACCATTTTTATTTATTTATTTATTTTTAAAATTTTAAGACAGGGTTTTGCTAAGTTGCTTAGGGCCTAAGTGCTGAGACAGGCCTCAAATTTGCTATCCTTCTGCCTGCCTCAGACTCCCAAATTTCTGGGATTACAGGCATGTGCCACCATGCCTGGCTAAATCCACAGTTATAATTGGAGAGTTAAAACACCTCTTTTTTAATACTTTACAGAACAGCTAGACAGAAAATCAGAAAAAAAAAAATACCTGAGAACTCAACAATACAATCAACCAACAGGATCTAATTGGCATCTATAGAAACAACCTCCCAACAACACAAAATACACATTCTTTTCAACTGGCCCCAGAACATATAACAAGACAAACCACCTCTTGGGCCATAAAACCACCTCAGTAAAAGAATTTAATTCAGACAGAGTAAGTTGTACCATAAAGGAATCAACCTAGAAAACAATAATAAAAAGATAACATGAAAATCTTTGAACACTTGGAAACAAAACAACACAATTCCAAGTCATCCATGGGCCAATTGTGAGCTCTGAAGGGAAGTAAAAAAGAATATATTGAACTGAATGAATATGATAATACAACATATTAAAATTTGTGGAAAGCAGTTAAAGCAGTACTGAGAGGGAAAGGCATGTCACTATTGCATCTGTCACAAATAGAAAAAAAAAACACTAGAAAAATTTAACCTCTCATTTCAAGAACATAGATAAAGAAGAACCTGAAAATCAAAACTCAATGAAATAAAAAGCTGGCTTTTTAAAAACACCAATGAAAATTTGCAAACTTCAATCAAGACAAATAAAGGGGGGAGGTAAGGAGGGAGGGAGAGGGGAGGAAGAAAGTGAGGAGAAGGAGGATATCAGGAATGAAACAGGGGATCCCTATAGACTTTTTCAACAAGTGATGATGGCACAATTGGACATCTATAAGCTGAAACATGAGCTTTGACCCAAGTCTCACATTTTATACAAAAAAAAATTGATTGTAGAACTTAAATGTAAAATATAATGCCTTAAAACTTTCAGATATAAAATGGAAAAGAAAAATTATTGGGATATAGGACTAGGCAAAGAGTCCTTAGATTTGACACATGATCCATAAAAGGAAAAGTTGATAAAATGAAGCACCAAAATTAGAAACTTTGGCTATGCGAAAGATTTTCTTAAAAGGATAAAAAGAGTAGATGCAGAGTGAGAGAAAATATTTTCAAACCACATATATGACAAAGGACTAGTACTAGAATATATTAAAAACTTTAAAATTCAACAGTAAGCAGACAATCCAATTAGAAATAGGAAAAAGACAAGAAGAGATCTTTCCCTGATGAGGATATAGTAATGGCAAATAAGAACATAAAAGGATGCTCAGCATAATTTGTCATTAGGAGAAAAAAATTAAAACCATAATGAGATACCCTTAAACACCTATCAGAATATCTAAATTTTAAAAAATCAATTACATTAAATAATTGACAAGAATGCAGAGACATTAAATCACTTGGACATTGCTGGTGTTAATAAAGTGGTACAGTCACTCTGGAAAGAGTTTGGCAGTTTTATTTTAAATAAACATGCACTTCTGTGTGACCCAGCAATTGCACTTCTAGGCACTTATCCCAAAGAAATAAAAATTTATGTTCACACAAAAACCTGTACATGAATATTTATGACACATTTATTTTTAATAGTTAATAACTGCAAACAACCTAGATGTCCTTCAAGGGATGAATGGTATGACAAACCATTCCATACCGTGAAATACTACTTAGCAACATAATGGAATAAATTATTGGTACATGCAACAACCTGAATGAATCTGCTGAGCATTAGCTAAGTAAAACAAAGCCAATTCCAATTCTGTTTATATAGCATTCTTAAAATGAGAAATTAAAAAAATGAAAATCATATTAGTAGTTAACACGAGCTAAGAATATAAATATAAATATATAAATATAAATATAAAAGTATAACATGCATGATCTTTATGGGATAGAAACAATATGTTCTGAATCAATATCAATATCAATATGCTGGTGTATGGGCTGAGGCTGAGGCTCAGTGGTAGAATGCTTGCCTAGCACACGTGAAGCCACTGGGTTTGATCCTCAGCACCACATAAAAATAAATAAAATAAATATACTGTGTCTATCTACAACTATATATATATATATATATATATATATATATATATATATATATACATACACTGATTGTAATGATGTACCGTACCGTAGTTTTGCAAAATATAATGGGGGTGGGGGATGAATAAACTGTACTCAAGATCTTTCTGTATCCTTCTTTATGATTTTGTGTGAATGAACAATGATCTCAAAATATTTTATTTTTTAAAAAGGTAAAGGCTAAAGTGGTTTTGAAGAATGAAAGAGGTCATGTGTAGAAATTATTGAGAAAAGCACTGAGTGAGAATAGGAAGACCTAGATTCAAGTCTTGATTCAACCAACTTGGGAAAATCTCATTTGTACAAACTCATTTGTCCAATGCAATTGACAAAACTAATAGTATCACCCAGAGTTGATAACAGATATAAATTACATTAATTGGAAGAAAAACTTTGAACATATAAGAACTAAGGCTTTATGTAAACATTAGGTAATATGAAAGCTTTTATTATGTACATAATGTCTCAAAGTCCATTTCTTCTGGTAGTTCAGAAAAATAATTACCTAACTAAGACTGAAAACTAATTTCATTTTCACCATTTGACATTAAATCCCTGCAATATAAGCAAAGAACACTACCAGAGAAAAGAAGAGCCCAATCTCTTTTCCTATGCTACTCCTCATTCAAAAGACCAAGGAAATCCCACATATTCCCTCTCCTGCTACAAGAGTGCTGTCAAATAACCTCATGAAATCTGTGTTGTGGAGAATGGATCACCCTCAGGTCTCACTTTCAACATTTTCTATTTTAGGACCAGTTTGGAGTGGTTTCAAAGATTTCATTGCATGGTCCTTCACATGAGAGAGAAACAATTTAGCCATTTGTAACCTAAAAAGAAAGAAAGAATAAAGTCCATGGGGTGCTGTGGGGGAAGAGAGTAGGGATCATTTACTCTATCAGAGGCATTTGGTTCTATTGGGATGCTCTTTGCAGCCATTAACTTTCAGTTATTTCAATAAACCCTAAACCAGCATTTTAAAAGAGGGCATGTCTTAAGTTTATTTAATAAGAAGTTAAATAGGCATTGGTTGACTCAGTATCCTAATGGTATTATCTAGGGCTTAGGTTCTCCCTACATTACTTATGTTTTCAACTCACATGATTGGCTTCATTTTTTTGTTGTTGTCATTATACATGACAGTAGAATCTATTTTAATATATGTGTACAAGCAAGGAATATGTCTTATTCTAATTAGGATCCCAGTCTTGTGGATATACATGATATTGAGACTCACTGTGATGTATTCATATATGTACACAGGAAAATTAGGTCAGATTCGTTCCACTGTCTTGCCTATTCTTATCCCCTCCTTCATTCCCTTTATTCTCTTTTGTCTAATCCACTGAACTTATATTCTTCCCCACACCTTGTTGTGGGTTAGCATCCACATATCAGAGAGAACATTTGACCTTTGGCTTTTGGGGATGGGCTTATTTCACTTAGCATAATAGTCTCTAGATCCATCCTTTTACCTGCTAATGCCATAAAGTCATTCTTCTTTATTGGCTTCATTTTTAAGACTGGTTTCTTCCAGGGCACAATTGTGGATTCACACACCTCCATTCAAATCTGGGGCAGAGAAAGAGAATAGCTTATTCCAAAAAGTGAGGTAGAACTTTCCCAGAAATTTCCAACAAATGTCTCTTCACATATCGTTGGCCAGAACTGGGTCACATGATTTTTTTTTATAAACTGTTTTATCTAGATTTGCATAACTGGGACCAAAATACCTAAGAAGAGCAACATAGAGGAAGAGTAATTTATCTGGGGCTCACAGTTTCAGAGGTCTCACTCCATAGATGGCCAACTTTATTGCTCTGTTCCCAAGTCAAGGCAGGATGTCATGGCGGAAGAGCATAGCAAAGAAAAGCTGCTCTCCTGTGGCAGCCAGAGAGAGAGAGAGAGAGAGAGAGAGAGAGAGAGAGAGAGAGAGAGAGAGAGAGAGAGAGAGAGAGAGAACGAGAGAGAGAGAGAGAGAGAGAGAGAAGGGGGAAGGTGCCACAGATAAGATGCACCCTTCCAAGGCATAGCCCCAGTGACTCACCTGCTTCCGCCATCTCTGAGCTAACACAGGAACTTTTGGGGGGGCACCTCATATCCAAACCATAACATAAACCAATCATAGGTGGAGAAGTGAGATGACCCTTAGTCCAATCAGATTTATTATTGAAGTTGAGGGAATTCCTCTGAGTCCAGGGGCTAATTACTTGGACAAAACTGAGATTCTTTTAGGAAGACAAAATGAGGTAGTATTTGCTATATAGGCAGTTAGGTGCCCAGTGATACTGCTTCCTTCTTTTAATTCAGTAAATTGGGACTAAGTGACATATGTCTGAGGACTCTGACACTAAGTAGTGCAAAAACAGGGTTGGGTTTGACTTTTCTAGTTAGTTTCAAATCTTTCTTTAAGCTATGAAACTATAAGTCAAATTCTTGGGCCCTCACGTCCTTATTTCTGAAAGGGAATTAAGTTTTATAATCTTGGGAAAATTACTCATCTTTTTTGTACATCAGCTTCCTTATCTGTAAATCCTTCATCTGAGGTTTTGAATAGTTTACTTGTAAGGTGGTGTATTGGGCTTCTAGGGCTGTCATAACAAAGTACCACAGACGGTGTGTCTTGAACAACAGAAATTTCTTTTCCAGCTATTCTGGAGGCTGGAAGTCCAAAGTCAAAGTGTCAGCAATATTAATTTATTCCTAGGACCTCTCTCCTTGACTTCTAAATGGTTATCTTTTCTTTGTATCTTCACCTGATCTTTCTTCCATGTGTGTCTGTGTTCTAATCTCTTCTTATAAGCACACAGTCCTATTGGGTTAGGACTTATTCTAATGACCTCATTTTGGTCCTTTAAAGACCCTGTTTCAAAATATGTCACATTCTGAAACAGTGGACATTAGAATTTCAACATATGAATCTTGGGAGACTATAATTCAGTAATAATGGGTTGATATGAATAATAAAAATTTTAATATATGCTAAAAACTTAGATCCATACAATAGGTGCATATTTGGCATTAGCTATAAAATTATCTTCTTACTTTAAATAATAGCAGTAGAGGTGATATCAATAGTATTGGAAATAGTAGTAGCATCACTAGAAGGCTAATAGCAGAACTGCCTGAAAGAAAAGGTCAAAGGGACCTTAGTCAAGGAAAGGAGGGACATATTTTAAAGGAGGAATGAGTCACAAAGAAATAGTATTTTTATCACACTATTTCCAGTTAAAATGGCTGTGAAATGTATTATATCAAAACTTAGTGGTTTAAATAAACAACTTACTTTCTTCATGAATCTGCAGTTTTGCCAGGGCAAGCTTACTCCAGCTGTACTTGTCATCATTAGGGACAGTTCAGTGTCTCGTTCGCATGTCTCACCCCGCTGTCAGTTGGAACATCAGTTGAACACCTACATGGACCCTCTTCACATGGCTTGGGCTTCCTCACAACATGGTGGCTGGGTTCTAAATGTGTGCATTCAGAAAGATTAAGTAGAAACAGCACCTTTTACGACCTAACCTCAGAACTTACTCAAAATCACTACTGTTGCATTCTACTTGTGGAGGAATTCATAAAGATTGTCAAGATTCAAAAGAAGGGAAAACAGACTGCTCCTTTTGATGGGGAGCACCAAGGTCTGGAAGAGTCTGTTGGGCTGGAAATACTGCCATGGTCATTTTTGTAAAATACAATCCTGTGTGCATCCCTACCTCCTCACATGAAGGTCTTCCTTCTAGAGGTTTTTTTTTTTTTTTTTTTTCAAACAGTGTTGGTTTGTGATTTTGTTCTGATCAGAATTGGATCCTAATACTACACTCAATTCCCAGGGTTTGAGGATAAAATGCCACAGGTGAAATAAAACTTTTCAGAAGAGCCTTATAAAAGAGAACTCCCTAGGCAAAGTTTCAGTGTGGATTATAGTCCTCTTCTGACCAGGCACACACTGGAAAGGGGTGATTTCCCTGATAACCTTTCCTTTTACTCCAAGGAAATCATGTCTCAGCCCCCAATAGATAACTCAGATTTTCATCTGTAAAAGAAAGCCTAGAGATTAAGGAGAACCACCATCCCATTATAAGCTCTAATGTTGTATGAAAATAAGGGGCAAAAAAGGATGAATTAAGAAAATATAAAAGCAGTATCGCAGGTCCATGAGAAGGAGAAATTGAGTTGTTGCTTGCCTTATATTTGAATGCTGTTCATGATTTGCATGATGGCAATAATAATTTACTGACAAAATGCTTTTATTGAGTTGCCTTTACTGAAGAGGCTCTGCATGCTTTTTCACCAGCTTGCTACAATTAAAAGCAGCAGTAAATAGAGTCTTTCTATTTAGATTGAAAAGCAACAATTAAGCTTGCCCATCTATAAATAGGAGGCAGTTTCACATCTATGGCCCAACTGCACACATTAAAGACTTTAGCTCCAAATGCCCCCAATTTATTTCTGCAGGACAAACCAATAAATTGTCAAACTCTGACCTTAAAACTGACAATTGCATAGAAAATGAAAGAAGGTAAATTATGCATAATTTTAAATAATTACTGGGATGTCTGTTAGGCCAGAAAATCAGTATACTCACTGGAAATCTAAATTTACAAGCTTCTAGTTTTTTTTTTCTTTTTATTTCATTTCACCATTAACAAACTCTAGTTTGCCTTGAGTATCTGTCAGAGATGACTCTCCTTTGCCTGAGACACATGGATAAAAATTATGGATTTAAGAATTAGGGTAGGGAAGATGGAAAATATAAAGGTCTTTCTCAAGATTCCTATAATTTAAGTGATTCAGCAAAGAGACCAGGATATGGGCAGTCATCATCAAATGTTCTTGAATAAATTTTTAAAACTGCAAATCATTTGTCCCATCTATAATACATAGATTGAGTTTTCAGTGTTGATTCAAACTCCTCATCTTCTGCTAGAGGAAACTGGGGGCTCAGGAAACCACATGAATTGTCCAGGATCACAGAATATGACTATGGCAGAGCTAGAACTCAATAGATTCCTTCATCGCCACTCCATCATCCACTCAATGCCCATTTTTCATGATTTTCAATACAAAAAAAATTATCTCAATAAGACATAAAGTCCAAATGGCAAATATTTCTTTGAATGCAAGATGAATTTTCAAAGATGACAGGGTTTCCCACTTGGAAATAGTGGGCTACCTCTTCTTCTATATCTCCTGTCTGGAACAATAATTTCTAATTTCCAACAGCAAAAAAAAAATTGAGTTTCTAAAATATGTGCTAAGTAATCACATCTTTTTGAGATTTATGAGTCTTGTTTGTTTTGTGTTTGCATATGCCCTGTGTCTTCCAGTGATTTTCCATCTGATTGCAACTCCCCTTGGGTCATGTGTTGCATATGTTCTGTTGCCTCCCCTCATCCTCTCCACTCTACTCTGTGCCCAAGAGATTGGCATGTATGAACTCATCAATGGATCCTTGCTCTCTGGCTTCAATTTCAGCTTTGCTGTTGGAAACACCAATAGAAGACTGAGTAGAAAAAGAACAAAGAAGCCAGGGGTTTTATCCACTATTTCACTTCCTGCAGAGTAAAGCAAAATTTACAAACTGAGCCCAGTACAGATTAAACCAACTCCAGAAACTACTAATGAGAATTAATGACTGTTATATAAAACTCATTTTTCAGGGGTGGCTTTTTATATAGCAGCATCTAACTAATACAACATATGATACCAAAAATGAATAATTTGTACAACAGAGTCATCCTAAAATGGAGATAAATACCTCTGAAGACTGGAAATAGATGAGACTCCAGAGGAATAACTGGGATTGAGTTTGCATATTCAATTCTAGATCTAGAAGCTAATGGAGATAGCTGGGTTCCTATAACAAAAATACAAGTATTCCATGGGATGTAAGAGATTCACTTTCAAACTTGTTTAAAACCAGAAGCAAGTTTGAAGTTTTCTCATCTGTGAAAGGTGACTGAAATAATCTGTTAAAGCCACTGTCTGAACTGAATCATTTATACAAAACTAAATAGCAGTGAAGCTAAGCACGTGAGCTACCAATGTAAGACCTGGTTTTTCACTGGATGTTCTTAAGTAGTGGAAGAAGAGATTTAAATAGAAATCTGCAAGCCTGAGATACAGATAGCAAGAGACTCCATTTGATACTAAATTTCTAAAACACATGAAGAAATAATGCTAAGAAAGAGAGCTACATTGGTAATTAATTCACTCTTGAATGGAATGAAAATAATAAAGGAGATATTCTGCAGAGAATGTCACTAAAATAACTACCAAGAATGTATCTTGGCCTGGAGCTACAGCTCAGTGGCAGAGCGCTTGCCTAGCATGTATGAAACACTGGGTTCAATCCTTAGCACTACACAAAAATAAACAAATAAAATAAAGGTATGCTGTCCATGCAAAACTACAAAATTTTTTTAAAAAGAATATATCTCATGAAGAAGAAAAAATATCCTGAGAACAATAGAGGGATAAGATGGAAGAAATAAATAATAATTTGTCTAGAATTTGGTACAATATGTTAAGTTTAATTTATTGTTAACTTTTTTTAAAAAGAATGGTATTTTTCTTATAATTAAATAGAATTCAAATATCAAGGAAAATATAGATGGCAAAGATGTTCAATGAATGGCTAATGCATGCTAGGTTCCTGAGTTACTTGGGAAGAAAGCAAAGATACTATACAACTTAAATATTGTTAATAATTTTTATAGTTAAGGTGATTGTGGTGCCACATGCTTATAATCCCAGATACTTGGGAGATTGAGGCAGGAAGATTGCAATCTGAGGCATCTTAGTGAGATCCTGTCCCAAAAAATGTGGTTTTCAATGGATACACCTAAAGTAATAGTCTAGAAAGGTTGGAAAGACAGAAATGGGTGGGGAGGAAAGGAAGGCAATTGCTAACCAAAAAAAAAGCTGATATGGCAATATTAATGCCAAATGATATTGGCCAAAAGGCATAAGAAGAGACGTTGCATAATGATAAAGGACACAGCCTTGCATTTGAATGACCAACACTATGGGCTTGAAATATAAAGGGAAAAAAACTGATGAAAATATAATACAGAATTGAAAACAATACCATCCTATATACCTGTATTAAAGAACAATAGAACCAGCAAAAAATGTCCATTTTGATTTTAAAAATTCAAAACTAATAAATCCATTTTACAAATGTAGGAACTCAGACCCCAGGAGGTAGAGTGGCTTCATCAAAGGCCACAAAGTTTGTATAAATCAGCCAGGACTAAATCTCACCTTCTAATGCTACATTCTGAGCCATCCCCATTTAATGACATTAACAGATAGAATAAACTATCTACATAAACATAAAGCCTTTTCCAGGTCCTTCAAATAATCCTAAGTGTGGTGGTATAACTTTTATCTTTCAATGTGCTTTACCTTGCCTTCAAAGTATTTTACTTCTAATTATCCATCTCTATAACTATCTAGGGAGGACCCCCTCAAGCCACTGGGGTAGCTACTCAGAAACACAAGTGGAGCTATTGGGAGGTAGGGAAATCCTCATGAGGTGGGGCCCAGTGAAGTAAATGAGGCCATGGGGGGAAGGTGCCCTTAAATGAGGATAGTGGGATCCTGGCATCTCTCTCTCTCTCTCTCTCTCTCTCTCTCCTTCCTGGCTGCCATGAGCTGAGAATCTTTGCTCTAGCACATGCTCCCTACCATGATGTTCTGCCTCACCACAGGCCCAAAGCCACAGGGCTACATGACTACGGACTAAACCCTCTGAAACCATGAGCCATGGTATCCTCTTTTGAAGTTGATTTTCTCAGCTATTTCATCATAGCCATGGAAATTTGATGAAATGCAGTCCTCAAGGATGGCCCTTTTCCAATGACTGGTGTGGAAAAATCGAAGTCCAGCTCCTTCACCTTGGATTTGGGATAAAATCTAAGGTGTAATTTATACTCCCAAGCTCCCCTGCAGGGATCAGGCCAAGGCTGGAACTCTGCATGGCTTCTTCTCTTTCCTGCATTCCATGCCCAGTTTTTCCTGAGATAACTTCCTCAGTAAGTCCAGTTGCACATGAACTCTCATCTCCAGGTCTTTTTCTGGGAAACAATTCCTAATATAAGAACCACACATCTCTGAACTAGAAGTACAGACAGATTACGAAGTGCTGCTGGAGAAAGAACCCTTGAAGTCTAAATATTTCTGCTGCTGCTCTTATCTTTGGAAGTTCTAGTTTTATTGGACACTGGGAACCTGGCATTGTGAATGTAATGTCTGCCAAGCAAGTTGAGGGGAAAACTCTCCTACAACTGCAGACTTTAGGTCAATAATATTGACTGGCCAACTTTCTGTCCTCAATAGACCCTCTTGAGTCCAATTCTGAATTCATATTGACTCAATCTGGAGGATTTTTAGCTTACAGCTCACTGCTGCATGCTCTTGGCCTCTCTTCTCCCTCTCTCCCTCTTTGGGATGCAGAGGTTTAATTCCTTTAAAACTAGCTCCAGCAATGCAAAAGGCAACTTGGATCCTCTGGGCCTTAATATGTAGGACCACAGATAGTCATACAAGCCATCATGGGCTTTCTAGTTGGTCTGACAATTATTTCAACCTCTAATTCACATTCTATGATTTCCCATTTCTTTGTTTTCTAAGTCTGGATCTACAGGTGGTCCCTCTTTAGAAATCCAGGCCCACCCTATAGCAGATGGAAAATTCTGTTACCCATTGTGGCTTAGAATAATATTTGTCTAATAAAATAGTTACTATTTCTTGAGTGCATGCTACATGCTGTTTCACAAAGAGGCTGAGGTTTAGATATGAAGATTAACTTGCCCATGTTCACATGACTAATAATTGATGAGGCTTTACCACAAACAGACCAATATTTGGGTATGTTGGACATGAGCTCAGACCCCCTGTGTATCCAACAAGTCATAGCATTTCCTATCCCTGACTTTGCTGACCTGGCTCCAATACTAGCTTTGGCTTTCCTCCTATCTGCTCTGGTTTTACTTCCCTGTTTAAGACCCTAATAGTCATTCTTTGCCCACTCATTTTTCCTGGGTGCTGAATACCTGCTTCTCAAAATATGCCTTCAGCCACTACCTGCCATCTTCCATACAGACAGAGCTGGAGGATCTGTTCTGAATACATGTCTCTAGGGACTTCCTGCTCCAAAGTCCTGCCCATTTCTTGCCAAGTTGAACCATGATGACAGGGACCTAAAACCCAATTCTGTCTTAGGTCAGCTTCCCACAAACAGAGACCAAGAAAAGGAAATTCAGGTACGTGGTTTATTGAGGTAGGACTCTCAGGAGAAGCATCTAAGGGAGGCAAACAGGCAGGTCCCAAGGAAGAAAGCCAGGGAAGATCTGCAGTCAGGTAAAATCTAAACTTGGTCTGATCTAGGAGAGGCTCTGGAGCTGAAATCACAATGTTGCCCCAGTGATCCCCACCTTAAGCCAGGGGCCTGGCCTTTTGTACTCCTGTATCATTGCAATAGGCTTCTCTGGGCGGGAGGATGGAGGTCATGTGATTTCTTGGTCATCAATTTAGGGCAGTTCTTGGGAAGGGTACCTCTGTGAACCCTTAGCAGCCAATACTCACAGCATCTGGGGGTTGGGGGCCCTGACTATCCACAGCATCTATTAAAACTGCCTAAGCCTTGGGCCCTGAACAGTGGGCTTCAGCAACACCAGGTTCCTTTTATCACCCCACCTCATGGTTCCTGGCCCCTTCCTACTTTCCACCATATCCTATGGTTAGGGTCCCCCACGCCAGCTGCCCATTGGAACTTGCTGGATTTTAGTACCTGCTCAGAGTCAATCACTGGCGCCTGACACATTATTAGTGTTCTAAATCTTTGTTGACAGTTACTAAGACTCCCCAGGTGGCAGCACAAAAGTCAACAAGGAAGTAAAACTCCACCAGCTGGTTATTATTTGGGGATAAAACCATCACACTGTTAACAGTGGGGTGTATGCCCACAAGCCTCAGCACATTGCTGGCCTGAAGGCTCACCTGGAGTTGCATACTTTAATCCCCTGTTCCAAGCCTATGTATATGGACTTCTGCACCTCTTCCAGTTCCTTTGCAATATGCAAGCCTCAGGAAGCTGAGCAGTAATGAGTTTTGAAGCTGTTCCTCTGCCTTGGACAATCATGGGGCAGGCTGCTCTATTTGCATGCAGCTACCTCCAATGATCTCTTGGCAAAATCTATGCCATCATGGCCCATTGTTTCCTTAATTCTAAAATTCACATCTTCTGATGTGAAATCCTAAGTGCTTTCTATTGTATAAAATTAACACTTAAATTAATTTTTTCAATGTAGCCTGAAAAAATTCTGTAGCCCATTTTATCTGCGACTAAAGAAATGATAGACCCAAAGGATGCCATGCAGAGGTTCCAAGAGAAATATGCTACCCACCATTCTTCCTGGATTTCCTAGTTTGATTTCCAGGACCACATACATGTGACCCCAAAACTAGAAACCCCTGGAGACAGTAATATGCTTGGGCATTGTGCCTTGTGTTAGAAACCTGGTTCCCAAGTGTCAGAGCTGGATAAGCCGAAGCAAGTGACTTAAAATCTTTATGCATCAGAATCTTCTTCTGTTGAATAATAGTACCCAATACATAATTGCTATGAGGATGATAACAAGAAACCCCTGTAATTTCAGTATCCCAATGACATAAAAACTTATTTCTAATTAATACCCAGTCCAATGTAGATTCTTCCAGTTGATGAGATCCAAATTCTTTCATCTCTGACTTCTCATCTTTGTTCATTAAAATCCTGTTCACTCAGCAGTTACATGGGAAAAGAAGAAAGTGGAAGATCACTCATGGGAAATTTTTCATGGGATACATTCTGCTGAATAGAATAGATGCATGACCTCAAGAAACAGTAGAGGAGTCTGGGAAATGTAGTCTAACTGTGGAGCCAGGAAGGAAGAGTCATGGGTTTGGAGAGCTCATTTCATCTCTGCTAAACAAACCTTCTCTCAGTTCGGCTGAGAGGACCACAAGGCTGAACTTAAGCTTAGCAAATTCCAGTAATGGGCTGAGTACTATCCATAGACTGAGAAGTAAACAAGAGTTAGAGATACCTTAAGAAGAAAGAGGAAATCATGAGAAGCAGGTCTATGACCCTCATTGAAATTTTGTTTACATTACTGAAAGATATGGTCCATGAGAGGGTCAAAGGGGAACCTCTTTACTTTTAGCATGTCCCAGAAGAATAAGAGTCTGCAAAATACCCTGATTAGAACAGTAGACTAGCTGAAGGTAGAATTGAAGGGTGTGGATCAGTCTCCACTCTTGAGAAGTAGAAAGCAAAGTCCACAGTTTTAAAGAATCAGCCAGAATATCAGAGAGCAGGGTGAGGAAATGGCAGAACTTGTATTAGAATTTAGTCAAGTCCTACCTGATTCAGAATAGAAAACAGTGGAGTATGTCCCCCCTCCCTCTCTGTTATATTTGTGTGTCTTTAGCTCCATTGGAATATATTGTGATTAAACTTTATAAAGTTTCCAGTCTTTCAGCACATTTCCAGTATATCAGCTTAAGCCAAGATGGAAACACCACCTTCACTGTACAGGAAAAAGTCACCCACCAGACTCTTGCTTCTGAAAACTGGTGGAACCCAAGTTTGAACTCATGACAGCCTTCCTACTTCTGGGCCTCCACAACTCTTCTTGATTTCTGAAATGACTCACCAGTCATTTCAGTTTTACTCAGATCTCAAGGATAAATCTTTACCTATGTAGGAAGAATTTACTGAGTTTTCATGATATCAGTGTTTCCTCAATGCTTTGGCTCTAAGCTGTACATAATTCTACTTAAATATCTGGTTCATTTCATTCCATACATGCCACTACCAAATGGCTCAAAACCAACTGATTATATGCTACTGCAAGTCACCCTGCACCTTGTACCCACTGGATCTCTTGCTTTATTCCTATGCTGTTTCCTCCACCTGAAACCCCTTTTTCCTATAGATCTTTGCATGGTTCACTTCTGCACACTTTAGGGTCTTCTTAAATATTCTTGCAAATATGTGAGAATTATAATTTATAATCCACTTCTGGAAAGTGCATTCCCATCTTGTTTTCTCCTTGTCTTGTAATTATAGTCACACACTTGGTAGTCACCACAGGGATTTAGTTGTTGCAAAATGCAGAGCACTGAGCTTTAGTACAGTCGGATGTTTGTATATTCTCCCTTATACCCTGCATATGAGGTCATACCAAGGTTTGTAATTAACACTGGAGCACACCTTGAAGATAACATAATCTCTTTCCTGAAAGCACTCAAACTCCAGGTAATAAAATCAGATTGTATCACAGTCCCTTCAGGATGCCTCACTACTGTTAATAAGTACATGATAAAGAGAATGTCTTTCTTGATTCTAGCTAGCCATATTCCATAGGAAAATTTTAAGCTTCACCACAGTGAGGTATTACAATATTTTAAAAAGTGTTAAAAGAGATCACAGCTATTCACAATAGGTCAATTTTGCCCAAATAGAAACTATTGCATTTATACAATATGTCTAAACTCCTTTTCTAGCTTATGATCCTTTAGGAAACCACTTTCCTTGCTATTCCTTGATATTATAACCCTCTGAATTCTCATTTCCATCAAGAGAAGGACTGATAGGTGCACCTTGTTTAGTAGGTTGACCCAAAGTTGTCCCCAGGAGGTATAATGCTCCACCAGTGGTCTCCAAAAGAGTGCAGGGGAGAAGCGACATTGTGAGATTGTCAAAGCTAGGTCTGAAAAAGGTCAAGTAGCTTCCTCCTGTTTTCTTGGAACATTCACTCTTTGGCTGCCATGGGAAAACTGACTACTTTATTGTGGCCTTGCTGGAGATAATGTGTAGAGAGACCACTGAGAGGTAAAGAGAGATGAGCAAAAAGCCCTGGCTATATGAATCTTCCCAGTCTAGGCATCATACATGTTAGTGCTGAGGCCTTCAAGATATTGCTAGCCCTAGCTTCTGTGCAAAAGGAAACACAGAGAACCCTAAGACAACATGCCCAGAAAAGCTGGGTAGACCTCAGAACTATGATAAGTACTGATATATGGTTATTGTTTTAAGTCACTATGTTTTGAGGCTGCTGATTGCACTGCAATAAATATTCAGAACAGGAGGTAAATTACACATAGGATAATATAGAACTCAACTCAGATGATTGTCCCACCCACTGATGCATATGTGTTTATGATAGACAGCAGTGTACTCGGTACACAACGATAAGGCAATGCCTCACAGAACTATAGAGGGTGGATGTCTATATGCAGTAATTTCAGGGAGACTCAATGTTAGGTCGGTTGAGGTGGCTAAGGGAACAAAGCACCAGGCAACAACCAATCAGGCACCAACAGACAAGCAGTGATAACCACCTGTCAATCAGCGGGGTCTCCTGACTGATCCTGAAAGAACATGGAGCTCAGCAAGATCTCCTCACCAACCCCAGGAGAACAAGAGACCCTCAAAACCTCCCTTCCCTGTCCCAAGCCCTCCCCTCCTGCCCTAAGCCAGATAAAATTACAATTCGACTGAGTCTGGGCATGACTCCCTGGACCCATTCTTTTGGACTAAAGGGTCTCACCCAGGAGCAAATCTCAATAAAGCCTTGTGCATCAGCTTTTAATCTGCCTCCTTTTGGTCACCGGTGCCTGACCTAACACTCAAATGTAAGCTTCATCAAAAAACTCAGGCCTCTTGTCTCTACCATAGTAATTACCTTGATAGGATTTGCAACGTTGGAAACTTGCTGAATACTAGACACCTCCATATCCAGTGGGTTTCAGACTAGGAACACTCAGGATTTTAAAAAGGGATTTCCAAGAGATGTAGAGTGCAAGGCAAACCTAGTGGATAAACTGCTTTAGGTGCAGAGCTTCTTCAGTGTTAGAACATGTGACCAAAAGTGCCAATGATCACCACATACTCCTCTGCTCATTGTGATTAGTGTAGGTCTGGGCATGTGGTCTGTGCCAGATCAATCAAAGTGAATATCAAGACATTTGTAAGAAATGCTAAGAAAGAAAAAGATGCTCTCTCCTTGTTTACTACATTGGGATTTTGGAAGGGTCTTGCTCTGAAACCTGCTGGTAGCCATCCTGTGAAGAAGAAGAGCAAAGGATCCTGGGTGTGTTAGTCAGCTTTCAGTCACTGTGACAGCATATCTAAGAAAATCAGCTTGAAGGAGGAAAGATTTATTATGTCTTATGGTTGCAGAGGTTTTAGTCCATGGTCAGCTTGCTTCCCATTTTTGGTATGGGGAGGCAGTGCATTGTGATGGGGAGGGCATGGTAGAATAAGGCTGCTCACCCCAGGGAATCTCAGAAGCAGAGAGAGAGGGAATGGGGCTGGAGACAAGATATATTCCCCAAGGACACACCTCAAAGGACCCACTTGTTTCAACTGGGTCCCACCTCCTCCAGTTTTCTATCACCTCCCTATACTCTATTCAGCTATGATTCATCAATGGATCAGTCTATCCATAAGGTCAGAGCCCTCATGATTCAATCACTCCCCAAAAACCCTACCTGTGAATATTGCTACCTTGAGGACCAAGTCTTTAACACACAAGCCTTTGGGGAACATTCTAGATCAAAACCTTAACACTGGGAATGGAGTAGAAAGAGTAGAAGCAGAACTAAGAGGATACCAAAAAAAAAAAAAAAAAAAAAAAGTTGATCCTAATGACTTTGAACAAGTATCCATCTACTTTTAAAGCTGTATCTTCCCTAGACTGTTGTATAATACAAGCTCATAAATTTATTTTCACTTGTTGATTTAAGTAACTTAGATTTTTGACTAAAAATCCATGAATACACATATGCTTAGCATCTCTTGAATTTTACATTTGAGATTTTTGCTGATAAACACATGTTTGGAAATAGCTAATCTTAGTGCAGTTGATCTAGTTCTTTTAGTTTTGAAAAAGGAAATAATACAGGGGCTGGGGCTGGGGCTCAGTGACAGAACACTCACCTGGCATTCATGAGGCACTGGGTTCAATCCTCAGCACCACATAAAAATAAAATAAAGGTATTGCGTCCACCTACAATGAAAAAAAAAATGTGTGTGTATATATATATTTGTGTGTGTGTGTATTTTTTAAAGGAAATAATAGAGTCAGAACGCGATCAACTGAAATAGTCCCGTTTGATAATGGTGATGACAATGATAATGAGAATGATGATGATGACGTTAATGTTTACTGAGTACTGATCCAAGGCACTCTTCTATGTGCTATGAATATATTAGCTCATTTAATAATCTTCTTAACATTGTAGGGCATTCTGTTATTAGCCTCACTTACAAATGATAGAATTGAAGTACAGAGAGAATAAATAACATCCCTCAGCTCACACAGCCAGTGAGTGGTACAGCTAGCATTAAATCCAGCTGTTCTTTCATCCATGCCCTACGCTTCTAAGAAGACAGAGTATATTTTAATCAACCCTGAGTTCTGGGCTCCATCTTTTAGCAGTGCCTACATTCTTAAAGAATGCAAAGCAGAAGGTCCCTGTTAAATGAAGAGGGGGAACTTCCATCAGTGTGGATTTGCCTCCATCATCTATTCTTTTCACGGCTCTAAAGTATACAACATATTCACGTCTGCTTGATTCTGACATCTTCACTAGGGGGGAGAGAATACAGAGATCAAAGGGAAGAAAGGTTTTTAACTTAAGTTGTCAGCTTGTTTCTGCTTCCAAAAATTCTCATGCTAAAAAATATGGCACTGTGCTTTACTCTCCAAAAGAAGAAAAAATCAAGTTGTAGCTAAGTCCAATTTCCTGTTTCACTTGGGCTGAAGAAGATTCAGCCTCAGTGAGTCCTTCTTGCCTACCTCTGAGCTCCTAAAATGACCCAAGAAGTTGTATGCAGCACAGAATTATGGGGAGAGGGAGTAGAATTTTGATCACCCTGTTCGTTCATTATTGAAATTTGTATATAGTCTGTGCAAGGAAAGTAGCCTTGAAGTTTCCCTCCAGGGAGTACAATCTTGGATCCAAGGTACCTCGCTTTGGAGGTTTTTCTCAGAGCCTGGGATTGAACTTCCTTTCATGGACCTTATGTGCATCCTATTCTAAGGAGATGCTAGAGTGCAAAATCACCATCACTCCTCTCTGTGTCCACTAATCACCTCTCTTCCTTTGCTATGTCCACCTACCCTTCCTTCGGGTCAAGAACAAACACCCTATTGCTCAGGGCCATTCTCTATAACACTTTCCATACTGCATGGTTTTTTTTCCCAATTAAAGTGAGCCTTTAAAAGAATTGTGGAGCTTTTAAACATTCAAGCATCATTTATTTTAATATCCTCTTAAATACCTTTTGAAAAATCTCTTAGAAGTCCAGTCAATTTAGAAGATAGTTAGTGTGTATTTTAATGGACCATTCAATTTCAAATAAATGTGAAGGAAATTATAACCCTCTTCAACAACTCAATGACAATTTAAGGAGAATGAGACCTTGATTGAAACCATTAGGAATTCAGAAACAAGACTCTGATGTAGTCAAAGAAAACAGTCCAGGAATCTGTGAATCCTGTCTTATTTTGCTTTTAAGAAAAACTTCCAAACTACAAAACTAGGAAATATGTTGTCCAAATTTTTAAGAAATTTACTAAAGAGATTAGTGCAATTGCTGAAGTTTAGCATTGAGAAATATTGATAACCAAAACCTTTTTTTAAAATGATGATTCTCACCTAGCCTGTAGCCTTGAGACTTGGAAAGAAAACTCTCTGATGTCCTGACATCTATTAACATATGTTGATCAACCCACATAATCAGATAAGTCCCTGATCCAATACATCTGCAAATTCTCCTCTCAGTTCCATTGTATTTATTCTTTTTTGGATCTGTGCACACAAGTAGGGAAGTCCCAAATATGGCTGTGGAAGGGTCTCAAAACAGGCTGAAGGCTTGAAGGCCACACTGGAAAACAGTCAAGCACAAATAAGAATGAAGTAACATGAAAGAAGAAACCGATTAATTGTCAGATACTATAACAATATTTTTTTTAAAAAATCCACGTTTGCTCCTGTATCTGTGAGAAGTGGTTAGCACAAAGCAGATGAGAAGCATAAGACATACGAAGCTACACAACTGTAAAGATGTCACAGCCAATTAATAGCATAGTCAGGACTGACACAGTTGTTCATTCACTGACCATTCGCCAGCAGCCAGGGACCTTGGTGCTTCTCAAAGTTTGTTGCTTCTCATAGATTCCTGAGTCCCATCTTGAGAGATTCTAATACAGTAGATCTGCAGTGAGGCCCAAGAATTGCCATTTCTAAAAAATCTCTCAGCTGAGGCTGATGTTGCTAAGGAGAATCCCCCTTTGGAATGGTATAGCCATTTAGATCCTCCTAGAGTTTACAGACCCTACAGGATGCAGACAATAATATAGCTTACACATGATGGAGGGATAGGGAAAAGGTGAACTGGAGCTATAGCACACATGGTAGAGATTAGGGAATCCAGTTTCCTGGGGGAGGTTTCAGGTTAAGCTGAGAACTTTAGATTGGAGAGGAATTCTTGCCATAGAAGGCCGCCTGTCAGTGGAAAGGAGAAAAGAGAGAAGTTTCCAAGCAGAGGGGACATTTGCAAAGTCCCAGTGATGCAAGAAGCCATTGAATGTAATAGTGGCAAGAGTAAAGGATATAGACAAAGGGCAGCATGACTATTCTACAGAGTTTAGAATTTATGTTGTCAATGAAAAGAAGTTCTTGAAGGTCTTTAAGCAGAAATAGTGTTAAAAGCAGATCTTTGTTTTACAAGAATATTTCTAGCTGCAGTGCAAAGAGGGAATAGCAGTGATTAAAACTGCAAGCAAGGAATATGTTTAAGAGGCTGCTGAATTTATCCCACTGTTAATTCAGGTTTATCTGCATCACATAGGAAGAGCCAATGGCACAAGTTGCCTTTGTCCTTCCTCCAAAGAGGACCCTCTGTCTACAGACAACATGCCCCTCTAGTCCAGAGGAGGAAATACATACATACACCAGCCCAACCGCCCCTCACTACTCCCACATACTCCCATCTCTGCCCCATCTTCACCAGTACCCTTGGGTTGGCATGCATGGCTGTGCTGGGGCACATTCTCCTGGAGCCTTAGCTTAGTGAAGGCTCTGTGATGCTATATCACCTCCCCAAACTTCTCCAACTTCCTCCCCATCCTCCCCAGGACACATCCTTCTCTGCTTTTTGGAATCTGTATGGCCCAGCCTCCTAGATGCTGATCCTGTATCACAAGGGGCTATAATTTGCCATCTGCCAAATTCTTTGTCCTATGCAATAATAATGTTCAACTCTTCATGCAGTAACTTTCCAAATCACTCAGGCCAAAGAGAGACCCACAGATGCTCAACAAATAATGATCAAAGCAAAATAAAGTTTAATAAAGAGAGGAGGTAACTCCACTATCAATGACCAATTGATGGCTAAAGAAATAGTAACATGTTTTATTAATTACACAATGATACTATGTATTGAGTACTGTTCAACTTATCAGCCATAATGTATGCGTAAATCAAAACTACAATGCAATACCACTTGATAACCCTTTAGGTGACTGAAATTTAAACTGACAGCTAATATCAAATGATGGTGAAGGTAGAGGATTTGAGCCCTCATACATTGCTACGGGATTGTCAAATTGTACCACCATTTTTGAAAAATCGTCTGACAGTTCTTTAAAATTTAAACACAGAGATGCTGTTTGACTTCCACACCTAGATACATAACCAATATAACTGAATGCATGTTTACACAAAACCTCACACATGAATGCCAACAGCATGATTTATTATCATTCAAATGTGGAAACAGCCCAAATGTGCAACTGATTAATAAATAAACAAAATGCTATAAGTTCCATACAATGGATTATGTTTTGTCCATAAAAAGGAATGAATTACTAATATAATCAAAAATATTCATGAACCTTGAAAACATTTTGCTCCATGAAAGAAGCCCATCACGAAAGACTAAATATTCTATAATTTCATTTATGTGTAACATCCAGAATAGGCAACTCCATAGAGACAGAAAATAAATTAGTGGTTGCCAGGCAACAGGATGGGAGGGGAGAGGAGAGCGATAGGGAGTGGCTGCTAATGGGTTATGGACGTTTCTTGATGGTGGGGGGAATGATGAAAATGCTCTGGAATTAGCAGTAATGGCTACACAATTCTGTGACTATACTAAACATTATTGAATTGTACATTTTATATATTTCAATGATATATAAATTATATCATAATAAAGATGTTTCAAAAACTATGTATATATATATACATATATATTCTATGCTAAATACAACATATTATAATCACGATAGTATATTTTGTTAAATCCCTGTTGGCATAATGAAATACCTGAGAAGTTAACTTATAAAGAGAAAAGGTTTATTTTGGCTCACAGTTTTGGAAGCTCCAGTCTATGATTAATTGACCCTATTGTTTTGGGTCTGTATTGAGGCAGCACTTCATGGCAGAAGCATATAGTAAAGCAAAACCACTTACAAGTCAGGAAGTGTACACCTCTAATGACCTTAGGACCTCCCACAAGGCCTTGTCTCCAAAAGCTTGCACCACCTTCCAGTAGCACCACCATAGGGACTATGTGTTATAATATATTGTATAAATGAATGTCATTATAGTATAAAACTATATTCAATAAATGAACATGTTTTAATTGTAAATGAGCCCTCTATGTCTCCTGGCCCAGTTTGAACACTGAAGGCACCTGAATTCTTTTGATACTCACAAGATTTCCTCCTTACATAAATATGCTGCCTCAACTTCCTTCATAGGTCTGAGTATTGTGAAACAAAAAATTCACTGAGATCAGTGCATCCCTAGGTCGGGTTGTTTTATATTTGGGGATGGATTTTTTTGTTTGGTTTGGTGTGGTTCATATCACACGATGAAGAATTCCCCCATGGGATTCTAATCCTGGCTTCACCACTAGTGGCTGTAACACAGGGCAAGTTGCTCCCTTTGCCCAGATTACCCAGCTGTGAAGTGGGAAGAGTGTTTGAGTTCTTTACCACAAGGTCATTAGGACTAAATGACCTCCTCAAACTTCAGGATTCAGTCATTAAAATAATGATATATGTACTAAATTTATTCTTGTTATTATTATCATCATGATCACCCTATTTTGTGGGTTCTCAAAAGCATCTTACATCTTAATTAGTTTGGGCCTTAGAGCTGGGGAGGATTCTGGCTCATTCCTAATTGGAGGAACTCGGGGAATATGAAGGGTCAACAGAGCCACTACCTGAGATAGCCTAAAAATACAAGTTGGGGGCATTCATTTCAGTTCCTCTATAAATACTCTATATTTGCTTCTCCTACTTAGCCTGAAGATTAACTGCTAAATTTGGGAGAAAGACCTGGGAGTTTGTCCGTGAGTTTTTCTGTGTCTAAAGGGAAGATTTTTATCATCGAATATTCTGCAGTAAGCATGAGTCAGAAAGAGACTCAGGCAGGCCATCTTCTCCGAGGTGGATGGTCATAAATCAGCTTCTAAAGAATATTAATCTCCCCTGGTTCCTTTGGAAAGTTAGCAAGTACTAGTAGACAATATGAAAGAGCCTTCAAAAGAGGAATGGTGAGACAATGTCACCTTGAGTTTCTTCAAAATTCAAAATTCATTTTCTTTTCATTGGAGAAAAGAAAAACTGTTCCCTCAAGCATACTTTGGGGGAGTGCAGTCCTGACAGGCAGATGCAGTGAAAGGAAATCATTGGTGCCTGAAACTCACGACATACGTGAAATGGATCCCAAGAAACACACTAGTATCTTCAGGGGAAGATAAGATTCCAGGAAGCTATTTGGCCCAGCATTGGATCATTTCTAACCACTGCTGGAATACCTAGGATGCCTTGGAAATATTTACCCAAAAATTTTGAGATTTTGAATGTCTGGCACCCAATAGATGAACATGAATAGCATTCGGGTCTTTGGGCTTAAATAAATAGAGTTACAGCACTAGGGGATTCAAGAAATGGACATTGAAACATACAAGCCCTCCCCTGACACCACGACAGACAGGGTGTTCCCTTTCTTTCTGTACATCTAAACAAGTGGGCTCTTAAAAAATGTGATTCCCAGACCAACAGTATCAGTATCATTCAGGAGCTTGTTAAAAATGTAAGTTCTTAGATCACTTCCCAGATTAAGTGAATCAGAATTCTGAGGTTTGGGCTCAGAAATCTGTGCTTCAAGATGATGATTCTAATCGCCTCCATATATGATTCCGAGGCTTGCTAAAGTCTGAGAATTACTGCTCCAGCTATGGTCAGTAACAGAGCTGATTTTGTGAATTAAGCAGATAGGCCTGGGTGCATGGCTTTTAGTGGCAGAGCACATGCTTTGCATGGAAAGTGTGGGCTTTCCACCAGTAGCATCTGGGCTATGTACCAGTGTGCACACATACATACACACACACACACACATACACACATACACACACGCGCACACACACACACACACACACACATGCACAAAGACTAGCAGTATTAGGATAGTTTAGGGCTACAAAAAACAAACTGGATTTCAGGGGTCTAAGTAAACAGGAATTATTTTTGTAACAAGACTGGAGGTCAACAACCCTAGGCTAATGCTGCAAAACCATGATGTATCATCATCCTGGTTCCCATCTTCCTTTGCACTTTCCTAGGCTTTGGCAGGTGGATTTTTGTCCTCAGCTAAAACACTTTACAGTCCCCGTTGGCTGCTTCACTACTGCCTGTTGTCCATGTTTCAGGCAGGAAGAAGAATGATGACAGGCAAGGGATAAAATACTCAGGCAAACTTCAATTTTCACTTCTAAAAGGTTTCTGAAAGTTCCACTAGTGAATGCCCCTCACATTTTACTGTGTCTGGCAAGAAGGGTAGAATGGTGAGCATTTCAGCTGAATATTATGCTACTCCAAAAATGTCACAATTTAGTCAGTAAAAGTGGAGAAAGGATATGGACAGGCAATTAGTACAGCTGCAAATTGGACATAGGAAAGAAAGAAAGACAATATAAATAAGGGTCAATATAAATAACAATTTGTAATAGTGATATAGTTTATCATAAATAAATTATATTTGTAACACGTAGGTATAATTTATAAAGTTGTTATTAATATCAAGACTTAACAGGACAGTAAGAAAGCAAGAAGAGTTTATAAAGAATGGTTAACAACTTTTATTGGAAAAGGTCCAATTCTGGTAAAATGTTTATAAATGCTTGATTTGATTTTGGAAATTACTCCTCTTATGATCAGAAGATGCAACATTTGTAATTGTATTTAAGACTTCCTTGATTATGTCTTCCTCACTGGATGATTTTCATTCTTGAAGAAGTTGAATACTTGACACTAACTATAGTATTTGTCTGTAATGCTGAACCATTACGGCTGAGTAATGCTATGGTTTGGATCAAAAATGTCCCCCTGTTGGGGCAGGCCCAGATGGCTAGAGTTAGGCTCCCTTGCCAAGACCTCAGGTGGACTGTTAGGTTTTTAGTGTGTAGCCAGGGCTGGGAACTGGCTATGTTATGGTTAGTCAAGGCCAGAAACACTCTGATTTGGAGTGCATACTCAAGGTCATAAACATTAACCTGTGAGCCTGTGCCCCCTTATGTTACCTGTTGGCAGTGTGCCTTCTTTGTTTGGCCTACATATTAAAAGGGCCTGTGGAAAAGACTCAGGGGCTAATGGGAACAAAATGAGGACTAAAATGGAATTGGATGGAAGCTGGAGGTTATGGCCACCACTGAATAAAACATATCTACTATCCTGTGTCTTGCACCTTCTTCCACCTGCCTGAACCCAAATCTGTTTCCTGAGTCAGAGCCCCTGTATGACACTTCCAAATGTCCATGTGTTAAAGTCTTGGAGCTATTGGAAGGTGGTGAAAACCCTTAAGAGGCGGAACCTAGTGGGAGTTTTTAGGTCATTGGAAGCATTCCATCAAAGGGGTTTAGTGGCATGCCATTCTCTTCCTCTTTTTCTTTTATGCCTGCCTATGAGGTGAACAAGCTCCCTCTGCCAAGCATTCCTACCACAATACACTGTGCCAATCACAGGCCCAAAACAATGGGGCCAATTGATCATGGCTGAAACCTCCAAACTGTGAGCCAAAAGAAACCTTTCCTCTTTTTAAGGTATCTGTTACAGTACCAGAAAAATTGATTAACAGGTAAGATGACACGCATTGTCGTTCCTTGACTGATTTCATTTCACTTAATTTACTTCATATGATAATATTACTTCATGGCCAGAAATTTTTACTTTGCAAACAAGAAAAACAGTAATATTTTTATCATAGAAAAGTACTCTTAAATCCACTGACTTTGAAATATACAATTTTTTCTGCCACTTTTCTCCTGTTGGCAGCAAAGGTTTAAATTTAATTGAGAAAATATCCCACTTGCACTTACTATAGGCAGTTCCCTAGCCAGCTCTTTTTCTAAAGCCTAAAGTCACCTGATGCTCGCCACTACTTATCAAGTATCCCAATGGATTATTGTTCCCATCTACCAACCCCTAACCCCAAGATCTATATGGCAGAATGCTAAATTACCCAATCAGCATAGGTAGGGTGGGATGGTGATGGAGGAAACGAAATACAGCAAGTTATTACTGAAAGTGTGGGCTTTCCACCAGTAGCATCAGCATCATCTGAGAGCTTGTTAGAAATGCAGAATTGCAGGTGTCATCCTAAATCTAGTGAATCAGAAACCACATTTTGAAGAGATCTCCAGTGATTGGTATGCATATTTGTTTGAATAGCCTGAAACAGTCATGCTTAAACTGTTGTTCCAGACCTGCTGCATAAGCATCTCCTGGGAAATTGAGTGCAATGCAAAAACTTCAGGCCCATCCCAGACCTATTGAATCTGACACTGTGGAGGTACAACTCCACAATCTGTGTTTCAACAAGCTCCTCCAGGTAATTCTGATATAAACTGAAGTCTGAGAACTGCTGCCCCTAAAATAGTAACATTCCATCTTAATTATACAATGAGCTACCTGAGGGGTTTAAAAATGGTAGTTATCCATCACCTGCCTCTTAGAAATTCTGAGCTGGAGAGTGGGATTTTTAAAAGGTCCCAGGTGACTTTCGTGTACAACCAGATGAAGGACATGAGAAAGTTCCCCTCTTCTCTGTACCAAATAGAAGATCCACATATTTGAGTATCTAATAAGATTCAAAGTCAGTACTGGACAGTGGGATTTGGAGAAGGGGTACATAATGACCGTTCTTAGGTTCTATTTTGATATATCCTTTAGAGTTCTTTTTTCTTCTTCTTTGTAGCTAGCATCATATGTGACCCAGTTCCTTGCTAGCCAGAGCTGGTTATGAAGAAGGGATTGATACCGCTGGATATTATTGGCAAGTCCTGCTTCTTCACATGTTGAAGTTTAAACACTAGAGAAGCACGCCGAGGCAAACATAGAAAGCAGGTTTATTTAAAAAGGGGTAATATAGACTTCTCCCAGAAGGGAGAAGGGGGCCATAGCTGGTATCCTGGTATCCCCAAAAGCAAGGGTGTCTTGCCTTTTTATATGTCCTAGGCTTCCTTTATTCTCCTTCCTGCTTAAGGCCAAGGAAATGCCTGGTGGGATGGTCAAAAGGTGGGAAATAGGTGGGCTGAAGGGGGAAGGGCAGGATGGTGCAGCTCAGGACACATTAATTAACAACTTTCTAACTCTCTGTAGGGAAGGGCAATTTCTAGGACAGGTTACCTTAGCAAGAGGCTGGAGCAGGGGCGGTTTCTTGGTAAGGATGGAGGAAGGGCTCTGAAGGAATTAATGTTTCAATCCTTCAGAAGGCAATCCCCACTTCCCAGACTCACTCAAATTGACCTCCTTGATCCAACCTGACTTGATTTACCAGTCTATACTGGCTGCCTGTCTAATTTTCTGGCTTCAGGATTAGGGTCAAAACTCTAAAGTAATAGGAGGGTATTTGCCCTGAATATTTTCTTTGCATACTATCTTCTTGAATCTCTGACCAGAATATCAAGGACTCTAGGATGTGGCATCTCTACCATTATCTTCTTTCTTTGAGGAACCTAACCAATATCACCTACTATCTGCCCATCAAATAACCCTGTTGCTTTTTGGTTTTGTATTGGAAAATTCACAACCCCAGAACAGGACTTTCCGTCTTCATATTGCTCTCATTCTGCAAAGCTCTATCCTTATATTAAACTCAAATTTTTCTCTTTGGAGGGTCTAATTATAGATCTTCAGTCTGCCCCCCAAAATGGGTATGACATCTGTATGATGTCACAACTCACCAAACTCTTAAAGAGAGTTTTTGAGCATCCTCTAAGCTGAAAAAGCTTATTCTTTGAGGTTCAGAATTCATTTTCTGAGTAGTGCCTCTCTGTGGTATATGCAGTTGGGAGCCGCATTCCCATTCCCCTGCTGTTGTGAGTGCTGGATGTCAAAGTCTCAAGCTATACCTCCCCTGAAAAATTGCCCCAGCTGATGGGAGTAACAGCAATGGAGATATTGTATCAACCCTCACCCCAGAAGCAGACACAACCAATGACTGACTATCATGGGAGCACAAGTCTCCTGGTCTCAAGGTGGGACAATTACAATCATACCCAACCCCCTCTTCACCAGCACTTGACAAGAATTCATATTTCAGTCTCTTCTAGAAAATTTGACCTAAAACACTCTTCCCATCACCAGAAATATTTGCAACTGCTCCTGGTATGTGGTCACCCACACTACTGCACATTTGTTGAATCAGTCGGGACTAAAGCAGCCCACTGAGCCCTTAAAGGAACAATGCATGAAAGAAAATAAAAAGCAGGTTTGACTGGTTCTGCAGGGTCAGGGTCAGGGTTGGGGTACAGCCTGGCAGAATTGGAAAGCAGCTGCGATCCCCACAAAAATACAATGTGGAAGAAGAGAGAAGATCCAGTTCTCAATGCCACTGTCTTGGTGCCCCAACTATATGAGGATTGATCACCAAAAAATGGCCCTGATTTTCTAACTCTCTGCAGGCCCAGTCTTTTCGATGTGATTTTGAAGTTCTAATCCTGATGTAAACAGTGTTTATTCCCTGCCTTGAATCTGTTCTCTCACTTGTTTGGACCAATAGAACATGTTGGAAAGAAAGTTTTGCCCATTTCAAGCCTGGCCTCTAGAACCATTGAGCACCTATTCTCTTTGTCTTGAACCCTTAGCCAGCACCATGTGACCATGTCCAGACTAGCTTGCCAGAAGATGAGAGACGAGTGGCTCAGACTCTTTCCCCATGCAACAGACAGTTGACCTCCAAAACTATGGGTGGGGCCATCCTGAACAGCCATCCTCCAGTTGACAAGCAACTCACAATTAAACCCCGCTAAGATTAGCAGAACCAGACCCAGAGCAGACGGAGCACCCAGCTGACCAGCAACGTTGAGAAATAATAATGGGTTGTTTGAGGACATGGGATTTGGGGGTGGCTTAATAGTCTAACACAAGGTCCTGTGAGCACTGGAGGACTTTTGTCTCATACACCCTAAGAATGAGATATGCAGATGACAGAGAGTGAGCATTCAATAACAGATTTATTAGAAGCAAGCAAGGAGAGCTCCCACAGCATGAGGGGGTGGGGTCTCAAAGAGGGTACCAATGGTGGCTCTCTGACTAGGGGGATTTATTCTGTTTTGATAAGGAACTAACCTTTCATCGGATTTGTTCTCTTTCTCTGACTCAATTGAAGGTGTACAATTTTAATTCCTTATTTCAAAAATGGTATGATTTAATGTGCTTTTTAACCTGTGTTTGTTTGTACTTGTTCCTTAAAACAAAATAATAAAATAGACATTATTATTGCTGTATGTATATAGGAGACTGTATGACCAATGTGATTCTGCAAACTGTACAATCAGAAAAATGAGACATTATACCCCATTTGATTCAAATGTATGAATTGTCAAGATCATTGTACTGTCATGTGTAACTAATAAAAAAAAGTATAGCTTGGGTTCAAATCACCTCTTTGGGGTTACTCATGTTAGGGTAGTCAAGGAAATTTGGGGCAACAATAGACAATTGGCATTCAAGTGTGAGTGGGGCCTTCTAGTCAGGCAGCCAAAAAAAAACAAGCCTAGAATTTAATCTGGGGTAGTGGTCTTGCCTCAGCAGCAGCATTGTGACAACAGTGAAGCGATGCTTCACTCCTTTCAGTCCTCTCTTGAAGAAACCCAAATATGAGACAGAACCATTGAACTAGAAAGTACAAACATCTCTGCACACTTGACTCTGAACTTAGGGAGATGGGTTGCAGTTCAGGACTGTGGAGAAGAAAGAAGCTTTGGTGGCCAGAAAACACAGCACCTGAGGGCAGTGGGGGCAGGCTTAGAGCTCAGAGGGGGGCCCTGTGTCCTGCAAACCACACAGCCTGAGCCCTCTGTGAAGTCATGAGAAGGCCGGTTCTATTTTTATTATGTGGTCTAGAAAAAGTACCTGGGAGCTAGCAGGGAGCCAATCAGGAAAGTGAACTAACAAAATATGGGAAGAAAAAAGAAAGAACCTGGAAATGTAAAACTGGGCAGAGGAGGGTAAAACTAGAACTAGGTTTAAATGTATTTCTTTATTAGAATGTGACAAACGTATTGTACAAATCTTAATCATCTAGGTCAGTCATGTCAACATGAAAGAATTTCCTAGCACCCAAAGGTCCATTCCCATTCAACACCACTCCTCCTCCAGAAGTAACTCTCTTCTGACTTCTGCTGCTGTAGACTAGTTTTACCTGGCTTTGAACTTCATATAAATGGAATCACGCCCATACGTCTTGACTTTTGTGCTCATCATTTCGCCTGTAAGACTCACAGGGGTACGTGTTTTAACAATTTGTCCATTTTTGTAATTCTGAACTATCCTATTGTATGAACACATCACTATTTATTTTATTCTGCTGCTATGAGACATGTGAACTATATCCGGCTTCAGACTTATGAAAAGTGCAGCTATGCACATTCTTGTACCTGCCTTTGATGCACACACTTTCTCTTTGTCTTGAGAAATCAGTAGCTTTTAATCAATCCTCTCCTCCCTCCTTTTTTGTCCACCATCTGGGAAAAGACCCAATGGAGTCATGTAGTCACTGGTCACCACAGGCTTAGGCTAGACTGCCTCTGAATGCGGAGCCTACTCTGGGGCAGGAGGAACAGAAGGAAAAAAGAAGTAAGGAGCAGGCAGCTTCAGGAACAACAGAAACGATCATCAATTCTTCCTCACTTCACATCTTCTCTGCAGTAGCCCTCTGAGGTGCCATAAATAATGACATATGTTTGAATTAAAGATGCATTGGCTCCTTTTAAGATGCAAATATGTTTTTCAGAAGGATGAATCCATAAAATAATTAAAATGTTACATTTGCCAGATGCTTTACAATGTTCGATGTAATTGTCCTTTAATTTATTAGCTCCCTCCCTATTCAAAATGGTGTTCCATTAACATAAGAGTTTGTTAGAAATGCAGAACCTTAGGCCCCAACCCAGATCCCCCAGATCGTAGAATCAGGGTCTACAGGTTTTTGTTTGTTTGTTTGTTTGTTTTTGGTACTGGGGAATGAACTCAGGGGCACTACTCTACCACTGAGCCATATCCCCAGCCCTATTTTGTATTTTATTTAGAGACAGGGTCTCACTGAGTTGCTTCATGCCTCACTTTTGCTGAAATTGGCTTTGAACTCATGATCTGCCTCCTCAGCCTCTGGAGTCACTGGGATTACAGGTGTGCACCACCCCACCTGGCCAGGATCTGCATTTTTAAGCACAGCACAGTAGAATTTTTGAAGCCCTGTATTCTCCCACTTGACACTTTATGCAAAACTCTACAAAACAGAAAAAGGAGGAATAATTGTTCTATTTTACAGATGGGGAAATCGAGACACAGAAAGAACTTGATGGACCAACACATCTCACTGGCCATGGGAAGGCTTCTAGAAGAAGTTCTGTTGATTTTCTGAGTACCATATTTCCCTTATTTCACAATGATACCTATTGAAGTGCCTAACACTTCATCAGACCAAACAGCCTGTTTCTTCCTTAGAGAACAGTATCCTAACATCTCCATAAAAGGGGGTCCAAGGAAGTCCCTGAGAAGGGGCACCTCAACTCAGGACAACTAGGTCCTTGATGTTCACTAAGAATTTCAGAACTCAGTAAGAGGCACAGGCTGATTTACTAATCAGAGTCAAAGCAGTACACACTCAGAACAAAATACAGTTGTCCCAAGGAGAGAGATACACCGTGGCCTCAAGCTTGGATAATATCTAAGATTTTTCAGGTATTCTAAGATGGGTGACCTAAGATATTTATCTAAAGTTAGACTTTGAGTCATTTACCAAGAGCTAGTAAGCTTATCTTGTGACAACCTTATGAGAGCTGTTCCTCTATCTTGAGGTCAGACCATTTTTCCTTTTGCATTAAACAAAAACTATGAACTATGTCTCTCTATATATATATTTATAACCTGGGTGATTTAGAACTAAAGAATTGTGCTGGGATGTCACCCAATGTGTGCTCCAGGAGCTCCATTAACCATTTAATACTTTCATCTGTGCCCTGCTCCCTTTGAAGGTAAGGGGTCTTTGAAGTGAGACGCACAGCCTTGATAGTTTTGTGTGCCTTAAAGCTTGTGCCTTGCTCAATTTCCCTGTCTCTGTTTCACTAAGGGCATGAACTATGGCCTGGGTTCCTTTGTTTGGTTAACATGAGGAGCCTCCAAGAAGGACATAAATATTGGAGGGTTTTTAAGTGGGGTGGGGGCAGGATGGAGGAACGGGAAAAGAACGAGAATCCCAATTACTGCATGAATGAGCAAAGAAGGGTATGGAAAGAGGGTGAAGTCACACAAGAGAGACATTTCAAATCCCTGGCTTTGCTACCGGTTCCTCTCTTGCCTGCAGTCGAGAGGTATATGCTGTGACGCAGTCTACAAGAGGCTGTTGGCAGGCAGCCCAGAGCTGGCCCAGGTCCTCACTGCAGAGCTTGCTTCACAGGGAGACTGGAGACTGCCTCCTTGTGCACCTTCCCTGGGACCTGCATAGCATCAACACCACCTGCATCTGAGGGCACACAGCTCTGCAGTAAAGGCAGTCAGACCATGGAGCCGGCTGGGAAGCTGGGTACAGGAGCCCAAGACAAGGGGCAGCTCAGGGCTTGTCTGAACACACCTGCAGAATCCAGGGACTCCAGGGTTCCATCATCCTTTTCTGCTCCTCCAGGAAGCAGCTCCTGTTTTCAGACTTGCTCTACCTGCCCTGGAGATGTCTAGATGCTGCCCCTTACCCTTGAGCACTGTGACAGTCCCACAGCCAGAATGATTCAGACTAGTGAAATGGACCTAGACTCTATGACCTCCCTTCAAATCCAGCTGAAGAGGGGTGGAAAATACAGGGCTCTCTCTGCCTGCTCACATAACAGCACAGGAAGATTCTAAGGAAACATGTAGCTTCCCCCCACCCCCAACCCCCATGGTGTCAGACATCCAACTTACAGTTGATGGTAGCCTTGCAAAGCCAATGTCTAATTTGGTTCCTAACCCAGAAGGCTGGCTTTAATGGGACAGACAAAGGAAAGGGACTACCACAAGCTGGTAAGAGAGAAGTCAGGACAGGTAAAGAACTTATGGGGCTGTCAGACCACAATGGTAATAAGCTACCCCAGTGTAGTGAGACTCCCTTAAGTCAAAAGAGTAAGCCTTGCAGCCTCCTTGGTTCTCCAAGCTGCCTGATTTGCTTCCATAAATCTCTCCCTTCTGCCATCAGTGACTTTCATTTCCCACTGTTGAGAAATGGCTGCACCATTCCTCTGAGCAGCTGCAGCCTGTGTATTCAGTCAGGGCCAAGCTGTGCATCAAGGGCACCAAATCCAACTTCCAAGGAGATAAAGTTATGCAGGAAGGACAGTTACATTTCCAGGCCATGGTCAAAAAGTTATCCGCGTGTGGGGATGTGCTTGGTGGGTGGTCAGAGTGGGGAAAGGAGGTGGAGGCTACTGAAGGGAATCAGTCAGAGCCACGACTTGTCTCACAGCAGCCCAGGACTTTTTCCCACCAAGCTTTGCAGGGAAAGCCACTCACCTTCTTTCCTACTTGCTGCTGTGTGCCATGAAACAACACCCAAAGCACAGCACTTCAGCAAATTCACTTACATCTCTATCCTGACAGTTGAAATTAACTCATGACCAAAAATGTCCAGCAACATGTTAGATACTACACGGTGAGAGTGTAAATGAGTCCATTCCAGATGCCATGTTTTCCTAAATTTCTATCTGTATTTTTCCTACCTGTCTAACTGAAGTCAGAGCTTTAAAATCCCACTTGGACTTAGTCTTCTTTTTCAGTCCTCTCACTAGCCACCTGGATACTAGCAGTTCCTTTATTCGTGCATCTGAATAATAATTATTGAACACACATCATGCACAAATCATAGTGCTAGTGAGGAATTGACACTCTTTCTGTCTTATAGGGGTTTCCTTATCCTACAAATATTTATTGAGCCCTGACTGTTTACATAGCACTGTGTGGATTTGCTAGTGAGGGAGGAAAGGAAGAGAGCAGCAGACAAGCCCTGGAAAAGCTTCAGAGACATTTATTTGGAGAAACATGCAAGGTCACACAACAGCCCACTTCCACTGTCAAAGTTACTATTACTTTGCCACAAAACAATATGTCACCGGAGAGCCTGTTAGAGACGCCAGACCTCCTGAGCCAGAAGCTGCATTTTTAAGGAGATCAGGGGAGAGTCCAAGCATATTAGATATTCACTGATCTAGGTGAGGGAAGCCTTAGGAGTCCAGGGGAGAGAGATTATGGAACACATCACTGGTCAAAACATTACACAGCAGTTTGCCTTTAAGGAATGTCTGGGTTTGGCTGGAAACAGAAGGCTCAAGAAATAATTCCCCACCTTCACCAACTTAAAACATTTTAAAAAATCATGTCTGAAAACTGCAGAGAGCAATACAATTTTGCAGACACATTTTCCACAACAGCAAAAGCTGTGAGTCAGGTCGGATGAGACTGCAAATTCTTGTGGCTGAAGGTGTCAGGATCCCCAAATGGCAACTTGCCTGGTTTGGACAGCTTCAAGGTCAGATCCCCTGGTGTCCTGAAATGGACCAGCCCACACAAGATTCCTGGTCTTGCCCAACCTACCTGTCAGTCAAGTAGATCAACCAATGAGAAACTAGATCATTATTTTCCAGCAGTTACTCAGCCAATTGACAGTTTCCAGCAAATTGAGTCTAGGCGTGGCATCATGTGAAGGTTGGTAGAGAGGCTGGTTTATCTAGACAGCACAGCAGAGCAGATAAATCCTGTGAAGTTGTGATTAGAGGCTGTTTGCAGGATGCCTATTGTTTCAAATGGGATCAGCCTGAGTGGGTGCCTCAAATCATTTTAAGCTTACCTTTTCTGCACTCCATTTAAGAATTAAGAGTTCTGCTTTAAATCTGAAAGCTGAAACAAAAGAATAAACAGATCAAAACATGGCTCCCTTCACTGTTATCTTCTTGTGACTACCTACCAGCCAAAACATCCACATTTGTCCAATAATGGAACCAGAAAGATTATACAGAACTTCACATTCACTATTGACTGCATTGCTTAATATTCGGGCCTGTGGTTCACAGTGATGAAATCTGCCCATAATTTCAGTCTGGTCAAGAGGGAACCTTGGGGTAAGCTCTAAAGACAGTGTGGCCCAAGCTATAAACCATCCAGAAGATTTCTCCTTGGTATTGATTTTCTAACAGCAGAGATGGGTTTGTGCTGCTCCATCTGGACTCTCTAACCTTTGTGGCCCTGGCTTATGTTTATGAGGCAGCCCACAGGGATAAGTAGTTGGACGGAGACTGAGTAGCAGGACCCAGATGGCTGGCCCTCATGAATGGAATGGTTCACTTTGACTCATCAGCTAATCCTGTTGATCCGATGCTCAATTAATAACAGGGAAATGACATCTGTCACAAAAAAAAACCTACCACCACTACCACCATTGCAACGCGGATGCCCTCTTTTCTCTCCTCCACAGCAGTCTCCAGAAAGCCGGAGGCACTGGTCATCCAATATATTCTCCTAATCATTCCCACAGATGTGCTTTTAAATTGGTGCCGGCTGGGGTCAGGCCTGAGCAAGATGGTGGGAGGGGACAGGTACCCACAGAGAAGAGTAGACATCCTCCCTTTATCTAATGACTCAGCTCTTTGGGAAAGGGCTTTTGAATGGGGAGGTTCAAGCCTCAAAGGCTCATCTCACCATTCTTCCCTGTGTCTTGCAGAGACAGAACATATTGTGCTGTGCTTTTGAAATGATCAAACAAAAGTGTGAGAAATCTGGAAGCCATACAGATAAGGAATGGTTAAAGGAATTGATGGAATAGAGATGAAACATTTATTTCAAATGTTAGAGGTGTCCTTGTGAAAGGAGGCAGCAGGTATTTCCTCTGTGTGTCCCGCAGGTAGGATATAAGTTCAAGGCAAAGGAGGCACTTCCCCACAAAGTAAAGTCACCCAATAATGGGAGGCAGAGCCCTGCTGCCTGAGTCAGGAGCTCCCCATCATGACAGGCACTTACGCAGCACGACTGTTTTAGAGGATACCTGCATTATAAGGGAAAGTTAAAGCAGAGCTTCATAATCACTTAGACCTGCAATGATAATGTTCATGAGTAGTTCCACTGGTCTCACTTTATAAGTATTATCCCAGTTAACTCCCACAACAGTCCAATAAGGTAGGGGCAGTTTTTATGCTTTGTTTAGTTCTCAATCCCTTTGCTTGAAATGCTCTTGCCTCAAATATCTGAATATCTCCCTCTTTTCACATGATGCTGGTCTTCTCAGGGTCATCTCCTCCAAGGGCCTGTCCTCTTTGCTTCTTGTAATATAGCTATCCACTCCCCCAGTTTTCCATTCCTGATTCTGCTTTATTTGTCTTACGGCTTTTAGCACTACCTAAAATTATGTTATGGTTAGATCTGATTATGATGTGTCTCTGCTATGGCTTGAATATGAAAGTCTCCCCAAAGCAGAGTATTGAAGGCTTGATTGCCAGGCTGTGGCCCTTATAGGGGGTGGTAGATTCTTTAGGAGGTGGGGTCTAAAGGAAAGGAGTTAGGTCACTGGGGAAATGGCCTTGAAATGGATATTGGGATTCTGGCCTCTTTCTCTTTCTTTTGGTTCCTGGCTGCCATGAGGTGATCAGCTTTACTCCACCACAGGCTCCCCACCATGTTGTTCTACCTCCCTTGAGTGGAAAACAATAAACTGAAAGATCTGAAACCATGAGACAAAATAAATTGTTCTTCTTTTTAAGTTGATTATCTCGGGTATTTTGTCACAGCAACAGAAAGCTGACTAATGCAGACTGTCTTGTAAGAACAGAAGAATCTGACTGATTTCACTCAGTACACTACTCCTACTCTGTGGAATCAAGCCCTGGCACATATGTGTGGGATAAACAAATGAGTCCGTTTTATAGCTGATTAAACTGAGAAATTGAAGAAGAGATGTTACATCCCCAGGGTTTTCAGTGAGTAAATAGAAGAGCCAGAATTTTAAACTTGGCTCCAGAGTCCACACACATCCCTATTATATTCCATTTGACCCTTTTGAAGAAACCACTTTTTCTCAAAGAGAAGGTGAGAGGTCCTTGAGAATTCAATGGCTGGTACAGTTTCTTGTTTTATTGTTTCAAATTACTCGTGCCTACAAGCAGTTAGGCACTGGTGGCAACTAATATGGTGTCAAAAAGCCCAGAGAGAGAATAGAGGATGAAGACAGAAGCCATAAATCTTTCCCTTTTGCCTTGCCAATCTTCTGACTGCACAGCGATTTGGTAAGTAGAGCAGGTGAACCAGAGAGGGACAGAGAACAGCTTGGCACCTTGTCCTAATCTGTATCCTGGCAGATAGATTAAAAGACACAACTCCTATGCCTGGAGTCTCCAAAATCAAATTTGCAGATTTAGAACAGATTTCTTGCCTCTCCAAGTGATTTGAAACCATATGTGATGTCACCTTTTCATCAAAGGATCTGAATTTATGTTCCCCATTACCTTTCTCTGGGTAAGGCTGAGATTTTTCCTTAACAACAACAATACAAAAATCATATTTATTTAAATATTAACAGGTCATAGAAGCGAGTTCAACTGACATTTGTAGTTAATGAAAAACAATATGGACCTGAAAATAAGACTAACCCTGAGTTAGAATTGAGATTACTTCTCTGAACTTCAGTTTTCTTATCTGAAGAGTAGGAAGTAAGCCTTCTCAGAGGATTTTTGCAAAGATTAGATGAGAAGATATTAAAGGGGGCATCTACCATTGTTTGTTTGTTTGTTTGTTTGTTTAACTGTCAAACCATTGTTCTCCTGTTAGCTACTTTCTAATGTTTCCATAGCTGGGTACAGAAGGAAACATTATCTGAAGGAGATATTAGAGTTGATTCCAAAAGAGTTAAGTTGAATTAGCAAAAGACATAGACATTCCAGTTTGTTATGGGCAGGAAGGTACTACAATGACACATTGTCTGCACTCCTCAGATGTATGGGTCGGGTCTGGAACCATCTTCCAGCCTCCACCATGACTCACTATGAGGCTGCCCACCTGCTTTCCAAGGGACAAAGCCAAGAGAGTGGCTGAGCAGAAGCTTTCACAACGTGAGCCTGCCCTGGTCGGTGTGCTTCTCTAGAAACCCATGAAAGGTTATGGGGGTGATTTTTCTAGGTTAGACATTCTTTGAGGACATTGTCCGTGGATCTGACAGAAATTTTTTTCTGTTTCAGGGAATAAAATCCTGTTGTTCGGTAGTTTCAGGTTCAACCTAATGAGTTCTCTCTTGGGATCACCATGGTTTCAAGCTTAATACCATCATCATTTACCTAGTGGTAGCAAATTCGGTGGCTACCTCTTCCTAAAAAAGCACTAAGAATATTTTCCCATAGAATGTGAAACTGGGGCTGGGGCTGTAGCTCAGTGGTAGAGTTCTTGCTTAGTATGTGCAACGGTCTGGGTTGGATCCTCAGTACTGGGAAGGAAGGGAGGGAGGGAGGAGGGGAAAGAGAGAAAGAGCAGAAATAAAAATTAAAAGTATGACTAACTTATAAAATACATTGAGAAAATCAATAAATGGGATGGCATCAAACTAAAAAGCTTCTTCACAGCAAAGGAAACAATCAAGAGCATGAAAAGAAAGCCTACAGAATGGGAGAAAATCTTTGCCATCTGCATCTTAGAGCATTAATTTTTAGGATACATAAGAAACCCAAAAAACTTAACACTAAACAACAACAACAACAAATAACCCAATCAATAAATGGGCAAAGAAACTGAAGAGGCACTTCACCAAAGAAGAAATACAAATGAAAAAATGTTTAATAAAATACAAATAACAAATATATGAAAATACAAGTGACAAATATATGAAAAATGTTCAACATCTCTAGCAATTAGAGAAATACAAATCCAAACTACTCTAAGATTTCATCTCACTCCTGTCTGAATGGCAATCACCAAGAATACAGGCAACAATAAATGTTGGCCAGGATGTGGTGAAAATGGTACACTCATACATTGCAGGTAGGACTGCAATTTGGTGCAACCCCTCTGGAAGGCAGTATGGAGATTTCTCAGAAAACTTGGAATGGAACCACCATTTGATCCAGTTATCCCATTCCTCGGTATACACCCAAAGGACTTCAAATTAGTATGCTATGGTGACACAGCCACTTCAATCTTTATAGCAGCTCAATTCACAATAGCTAAGCTATGGAACCAACCTAGGTGCCCTTCAACAAATGAGTGGATAAAGAAAATGTGGTATATATACACAATGGAATATTAATCTGCTATAAAAAAGAATGAAATTATGGCATTTACCAGTAAATGGATAGAACTGGAGACTACTATGCTAAGCAAAATAAGCCAATCCCCCCAAACCAAAGACTGAATGTTCTCTTTGATATGTGGAGGCTAACACATAATAAGAAAGAGAGAGAGAGAAAATAAAAAAGAAGTTCATTGGATTAGACACTGGGGAATGCAGGGAAGAGATAGGAAAAGGAGAGACATTAAAATGAATCTGACATAATTTTCCTATGTACATATATGAAAACATCACAATGAATCCCACCATCATGTACATCCACAAGAATGGGGTTCTAACTAGAATAAGATGTATTGCATGCTGGTCTAACTATATCAAAATTGATTCTACTGTCATGTATAACTAAGAAGAACCAATAAATAAAAACTAAAACACATTGAGAAATATGCCTCTTAAGTGACTGTGTATGCTACTATTGCTGCCACTAGGCTATTGCAACCTCCTCCAGCCAACAGCAGAAAGGCTCCACTAGTTTCTAATTCCATGCCCTACACAGCTGTGTCTGGTTTTCTATAAGGGCGAGTGAGAAAATGCCTCCCAAATATCTCCAGTGAATAGAGGCCAGCTCCTCCCAGGACTCATCACATAGGAGAGGCCATTCACAGGTGCAGGATGAACAGAGGTCTTTGTTCGATGTTAGGGACCCTGAGAACCAATGTGAACTTCAGATACTCTTATCTAGTCAGTTTGAAACAAAACAAAGAACAATATAAAACCTGATATCTTGGGAATAATAAATCCTAAGGGTGCCCGGCAGGGAATCAATGCTCCATAAATAATTTTCTTTATTCCATAAATAATGTGAATAACTTAAGAAAGTATAATAATAATATACCACATTTTCTTTAACCATCAGAATTTTCATGAAGGGCTAGTGAAAAATCTTTAGTTAAGTTGAATGAAAGATTTTAAATCTCAAAACAGGTACAGATGAGCACTTTTACATTATATTTTTCAATGTGTTAATAAATAATAGAGGAATTCTGGTCTCTTGTATGAAGTCCATCATTTACTCAGGCATGGTTTCCTGTTTGTTCCTAAGAACTGATACCAGTTTTAATGCTGTGCTTCCCAAGGATAACATCTGATATGCCCTCAGAGTCAATTATACAAAGAAATATATATTTAGCCCAGGATTCTCAACCTTGAAAATATAGACATTTGAGACTGGATGATTCTTTGCTATGCAGAGCTATGCACTGCAAGATGAGTAGCAGCATCCCTGGCCTCTGCCCCCGTGTGACTATAGCACTCCCATCCTGAGTCATAACAATCAAAAATGTATCCAGACTGTACTGAATATCCCCAGGAAACAAAATTGCCACTGAATCCCTGATTTAGGCCTTTAAAGTGGTCAACTTCTACATAAATTTAACTCCTGAACATTTAAAAATTATAAACTAATTCTTTTTTAAATACTGATCTGCTCTGTCTTATAATCAATGAGGTCCATAATAAGACCAGTTACTCACAGAGTCCAGAGATCTCAAAGGGTATTGAGTCTATAGAAAGGTTGCCATATCCTGGTACTGTCTCAGTTAACTATTGACACGGTCATGTTGCTAAACCGACCTCTCTGGAATCCAGTGATTTACAACAATTGTTTATTTTTATACTTCTGGGTCTTACAGGTTGGCTGACGCCACCCAAGGTCTAGAGATTGACTGGGACAAGTTGGTTTCATGAACCTCATTTTGAGACCCATGCTGAAGAGGCAGTGAATGCAAAGGAGCCATCTTTTCTCATGATGGAGGAAGAATCTTCCAGAAACACTGGCAGGAATGTGCACTGTCTTCTGAGGCCTAAAAAGGAACTGTCATACTTCCAGCCATATGCCACTGGTCCAAGACGACCCGTGGTCAAGGCCAACATCAGCTGGGCAGCAAAGTAAGCATTTCCCTTGCAGCGTGGGGGAAAGGAATGGGAATGTACTGAAGAATAATCTACCATGCCTAGATGTAAAAACCTCAAAGACCACATTTTCAAGACTAGCACTGAAAAGGAGCCATATAGATCTTCAGTTCTCAAAGCTCCATTTCTTTAAGAGATAACGATGGACATTTATCACTGGCATTTGAATCATGTTTACAAAACGTATTCAGACCTTAGCGGGAATGCCAGGCATGATACCCACACCTTTAATTCCAGCTATTCAGGAGGTTGAGACAGGAAAACTGCAAGTAACTGGCTAACCTGAGCACCTTAGCAAGATCCTGTATCAAAATAAAAATTAAAAAGAAGGGCTGAGGATATAGAGTGGTAGAGCACCTCTCAGTTCAATACCCAGTACTAAAAAAAAAACAAAAAAAAAACCTTGGTGGGAAAATGCACAGCATAAACATAATTTTAAGGCTTCATTTAAGTAATCTCACTATTGAATCAATAGTCTTGTGGTTTTATTGATAGGTTTTATCTTGTTTTCAAGGCCTTTTGGTGAATATTGTCTTAATTTGGGCTAGTTATTTTTAAGGGAACTTTAAGTATTGATGCAAATGATTTCATGTGTATTTAGTATTCTGCTTCTTTGCAACAAAGATTACTAAATAAATCACTAGCACCTTGACAACAGCCAGCAGCTCACGACAGATGTACAGAGTCTGTGTTTTGTTCCGCCCTCTTATGTACTGAGCATTAGTCATGGCGGTATTAGAGAGCTCTGCACTGTTTAGGCTTCTGTGTCCTCTAAAGAATAATATAACAGAATGGAATGCATCCAACAGCAGAATTATTATTGGAATGGAATAGAAGTTGCCCACGTGAAGGATCTTCAATAAGTATCTGCTGCTGTTTCATTAACTCATAAATGTTAAAGCTAAAATATCACTCAAATAGTCACCATATTTTCCCTGGAACCTAATTGAGGTCAACCCCATTATTTTGCAGATAAGGAAAACTGAATTTTTAAAAATCTGTGTGCTGTTCAAAGTCTCCCTTTAGCAACAGCCAACCCTAAGCTAGATCAGTCCAGGTTTTCTGGTCTCTGATCCCAGAACCTTCCAATATATCAAGTTTATTGTATGAAATTAAATGTATTTGGCTTGAAAAATTAGTCTTTTTCATCATCTATGGAGCAGAACTCTGGGTCTCAAATGAAACAGATGAAAGGCTTTTGTTGTTGTTGTTGGTGGTGGTGGTACTGGTGATTGAACCCAGGGCGCTTAACCACTGAGCAACATCCCCAGCCCTTTTCCATATTTTATTAGAGACAGAGTCTCACTGAGTTGCTTAGGGTCTCACTAAGTTGCTGAGGCTGGCTTTGAACTTGCGATCCTCCTGAAAAAGCTTATTTTTGAGAGCATGACACACTCTCCAAGGATCCTATTCATGGAGAAGTGAGTGGGATAAGAATGTAGGCAAGGAATTTCAGTCTTCCTGAGAGAATGTCTGTTCCGTCGCTTGGACCTCCATATGCCTTGTCCAATGGAAACTTTATATTCTTGTGTTGCTTTATATTTGTCTTAGGTCACTGTTGGCTTCCTCTTTGAAAAAGTTCACCTAGTTTCCTCTACTTCTCTTATTGCTGTTAGTTTTGTTCACCATTCTCTTTTTCTGTGCTCAACCTCAATACGGATACTCCCCCAAATGTTCTCCCCTCTCCTCTCTCTGCATGTTGTCAGTAGGGCCCAGGATCGTGGCTTTCAAGTCTTTATTTCTAGCCTAAAGGTCTCCTCCAAGCCCTACAGCCACTCTCTCACCCTCTTGGTAAACTTACGTAGGCCCACAGGCACCTGCCATCACATTCCTCTATCTTCACACTTATCCCTCAAAAACCTTCTCCTTCTGCAGTGTCCGCATCTCAGAATGCAGAGCAGCATCCATCCAGCTGTCCAATCCAGAACTACGGATTCAGTACCCAGTTTCACTCCACACACACCTTGCATCCAAACAGCCCCAAGCCCTGTGCTATGATTTGGGTATGAGGTATCACCAAAATCTCCTATTAATGCAGGGATGCACAGAGGTCAAGTAATTAGATTATGAGAGCTGTGGACTAATCAGTTCATACTAGTTTGAATGGACTGACTGGTGGTAACTGTAGGCAGGTGGTGCATGACTGGAGGAGGTAGGTCACTGGGGGATGTACCCTGGAAGGGCTCATCTTCCCCGTGGCCCCTCAAGTGGAGCAGTTTCCTTCCTACATGCCCTTCCACCATGAAGTGCTGCCTCGGCTTGGTCCTAGAGCAATGGAGTCAACCATCTGTGGACTAAACCTCTGAAATGATAAGTTCCAAATAAACTCTCCCCTCCTGTAAGTTGTTCCTGTTGGGTGTTTTGTTCACAGCAACATAAAAGCTGACTAAAACACCCTGAAATCCTATGCCCTCAGTATTTTCTAATTATACTTGTCTCTCACCCTCTCTCTTTCATCTCTGGCCTGGATTTTTGCACTGGCCTCATAATTCCTCCCTCAGCTTAACTCCAGCCCTTCCCATCCTCCATCCCCAAACTGTTCTCCGCATGACTGCAAGCCATCTGTACAGACACGAATTATTCAGAGATCTTTTGTTTTCTCCAATAAAGAATAAATTTGAGTTTTATATGGTAGCCTGATTTATATCAGCCCTTGTACCCTGAGCATGGGACATTTGTTTATCCACTCAACGTTATTTATGATGTGCCTCCTATGGGCCTGGCTTTGGCAAGACAAAAAATCGCCAAAATAATTTTTTTAAATCATCTCTCTCATAGAGGCATATAATATAAAGTTAAATAGATTTCTATAATAAACAATATAAATCAATGTAATATATTACTGTTATAAAATGGAAAAATTGCTTTTAAGAAAAGTAAAACAGAGAGAGGGTATTGGGAATGTTGTATGGATGGTTAAAATGCTACATACTATGGTTATGGAAAGCTACACTGAGACTGAGAAGATGGCACCTAGAGAACACAAAAGGTAAATGAGTGGGAAGACAGTCTTGAGAAACAGGATTTTAAGCTAAGGGAATAGCATGTGCAAAGGCCCTGAGTTCAGGAAAATGCCTGTTAGGTTAACAAATAGTAAAACAAATCTGTGTATCTGTAAATTGAGAAAAGTAATAGTATCTAGATTGTACATCATCCACTTGCCAGTGATTCAAACAATGTTTAGAAGTTTGCTTTATTTATTAAAAAATGAATCAAATGAATAAAACCAGTGCTGAGGTATAGTATTGTGGGGTATTTGTGGTATCTCCAAGAAACTCTCAGGTCAATATAACAATCCACTTATATATGTCCTAATCAGTTTTTACTGTGTAATAAACAACTTAAAATCTCAGTTGCTTACAACTCCAAGCATTTGGATTTTAAATTCGTGCAACTGTGGGTCTGTTGACCTCCACTGGCCTTAGCATGGCTTGAATCCAGACTTTAAGTTGGACTCAAGTCTGTCCTACATCTCTCTTCATTTTCCCTGGACCAAAACACACACAGTCTTCTAATGGTGATGGCAGAAGAACAAGAGGCCCAGCCAAACCATATAAGCACTTTGAAAGTCCCTGCTCACTAACATGCCATTTGTCAAAGCAATTTAGATGAACAAACCCAGCATCAAATAGATGGGTAATATAATTCCCCATACCCTTGGGGGAGGCATTGCAAAGTCCACAAAAAAAGGCACAGACACGTAGTTCTCAAAAGCAAATGAATGAATAATTGTTATGGTTTGGATATGAGGTATCCCCCAAAAGTGCATATGTGAGAGAGACAATGCAAGAATATTTACAGGAGAAATGATCAGTGAATTAATCTCCTGATAGGATTAACTTGGTGGTAACTGTTGGAGGGTAGGTTGTGACTAAAGCAGGTGGGTCATTGGGGGCATGCCTTTGGGTTATATATTCTGTATCTGATGAATAGAGTCCCCCCCCCCCGTCCCTCTCTCTCTCTCTGCTTCCTGATCATCACAAGAGCTGCTTTCCTCCACCACACTCTTCCTCCATGATGTTCAACCTCACCCCAAGCCCAGAGGAATGAAGCCTGCTATCTATGGACTGAAACTTCTGAAATAGTCCTCCTCTAAACATTTTCTCCTCTAAAATTGTTCTTGTCAGGTCTTTTAGTTACAGTAATGAAAAATCTGACAAAAATAATAATCCAGAACAATCATCTGATCTTTCATCTGTTGTAGTTCTGTCTTGCATCTCTATAGGGTTTTCTATTTTATTTTTATTATTGGTGCCTAATAATGAAGCATTAGATTTTTTGGAGGTTAGAAAGCAGAGCATCTTTCTGAAATACCTATTTTAAAAGCCTTCATGTAGTAAGTATTCCTAAAACTATTTTTGAATGATGAAATTAGTGCATAAGTGCTTTTTTTGGATGATCTCTCTTTTTTATTCATGTTTTTATTCATTCATCAAACATCTTTTCAATGTTTGATGAATGAATAAAAAATAATTTTATAGGTGAGGAAATTAGAGAGCAAGAATGAAAGTGAATTTTCACCCAGGAGTTAGTATAATTTTCATCCAGGAGGAATTGAGGTGCCGGCTCAATTCCTCATTGTCTAGAACAAAAGAGAAAAATGCCAACATTATCTCAAAATTGAGTTTACAGTGACATGAGGCCTGTATTTGACTTGAATTAAAGGGCATTCTGTTATAAATGGTTTTGGTGAGTCTGACCTTCTGTGGAACAAATTGTGGTCCAAAATGAGTCTGAGCTGGGTTTGGGCTTCTTTCTGAGATTGGCCTGGCTGAGCGAGGCAGACTCACTCCTCAGTTATTTTTGTAATTCATTCCACTCATGTCCATAAGAAGCTAGGGATGTTCTTGATGCTAGGAGTTCCACTCTGAACAAAATACAACATCATGGAGCTCTTTGAAAGGCAGACAGTGGCAAATATGTAATAAAGCTGTAAATGCTCTGGAGAAAAAATGAAAAAGTTAGGGACCAGAGGTTAAGGGGCATGACAACCAAGGTGATGTGGCAGCTGTGGTTCTTATGACAAGAAGGGTTTGGTCAGCTGGTAAGAGGAAGGATAGTCTCAAAGCACCAGCAAAGGAATGGGTGCAATGGGCAACTCTTGACCATGATTTGGTGGAGCAACTTTCAGAATCGACCCCAGGCCCTCAGCCCCTCCTTAGACAAAGGCAACAAGGCTCAGCTTTTTAAACTGATGGTGGGTCTTTTTTTTTTTTGTTTCCTACTTCCTGAAATTCTCTGACAAACTCATCATTCTGAACCTTCTTCTCAGATTTAAAAATTCAGATTGGAATTTTTTAAACATGAAGTCCATCCTAATACTTAAGATAAAGGAGATCAAAGCACCTTCAAGATACTTATGTTCTAATAAAGCATTTCACATCCATCAGGAGAATTGATGGGCACTGCTGGTGGAACTGAGAGACCCTGAGTAGTTTTCTCTATCCTCCAATCAGTTCTCTAAAAAATTCTTGAATATATCTTGCACAGAGATCTGCCTTAATTCAAGAAAGACTCTGTAATTTTAATTGTAAATATTGGCTTTTGTCTCACACCAAGTGGCTAGACAGGGATAACATAGAGGAATCATGCAGGAAGGAAGGAAGGAGCCCCAGGAACAAGGAGAGGTTAAAGGGAAAATCTTCGTCTAATCACTCTGTTCTCTCAGGGAGGAAGAGAATCTCTGGGAAATTTAAAGCAAACAATTTCTTTTGACAAGTACCTTCTGTTAATGGCAAATGATCCTAGGTTTTCATTTACAGGATAAACACAAGATCTTCTTTTAAAATAACTTTAATTTGTAAAGTGAGTACAAGTGGTATATTCTTGAATTAGTTCCCTCAATCTCCTCTCTCCAAAACATTTATGTCTTAAAATTACACTTTCCAGACACCCTCGCAGTCAGGGTTCTGGATATGAATTATGCCGATTAAGTGCAGTTGCATAGGTTTTGTAAGGAATAAATAAAGGAAAGCAGAAGAGCCTTCCAATTAGTAATCTTTGAGAGATTTGAACATAGGCAGAAGCCAGACTCAGGGTTTTACTACACAGTCAGTGGTATTATGAAAGTGACATGATTATGGAGGCAGCAAGAACCAAAAATAAGCCGAGCACAGTGGTGTAGCGTATGCCTGTAATCCCCGAGGCTGGGGAGGCTGAAACAGGAGGATCACAAGTTCAAAGTCAGCCTTAGCAACTTAGTGAGACCCTAAGCAACTTATTGAGGCCCTGTCTCAAAATTTTTAAATAAAATAAAATTAAAAAGGTAGGGATGTGGCTCAATGGTTCAATGTGCCCCTAGGTCCAATCCCTAGTATCAAAAAATAAAAATAATATGGAAACCAGTTTTTAGACTTTTACATTGAAATCCAAATTCTACTGGTGCCTCTGACTTCCATTCATGCCACCATTTTGTAACACTTATTTCCTGCCGCGTCCGGCTAACGGAGCCGAGTCCGGCGAGGGACGTCGGGGTTAAAAAGTACACAGGACACCAAGGTTCTTCATCCAGGAGGGAGCGTGTGCGCGCACGCTTTATTGCCAGATTTGTTCCCCTTATATATCTTTTTAACAGCTGCGGGAAATTACTCAAAAGTGAGGAGGGGAGAGTAATAACTGCGTCCTTGGGTTACCGTCACGTCACCGTCCCCTATCAGGAGGCTCGAACAGGTCAAGATGTTCCCAAGACACATATGTGCGAGGCAGATAAACAGGGAACCGCAAGCCTGCGTCATGGCCTTGTGAGCTGGCCACATTGACATGCATAACAAAGAACTGGGGGTTGAGTCCCCAGGGGCCAGGGCGGGCCTACTATCAGCAAGTCCCCCTTTTTTGTTTTTTGCATGTCAATGGGAATCAAGTAGCCCCTGTCTTAGGTCGTCCACCGCCCTTGCATTGTTTACCCGTCTGTGGGGAGGCCCCATTCCCCTGGCTTAGGTTGCAGTGCAAGCGTGGAAGTTGCCCGTCACTGGGTACTACAAGATCAGCTCTTGTCCTATGTAAACGGACACTTTTCAGTTAGGATGTCATGGCCAGCAGGACACAACTGCAGATCCCAGTCATCATCTTTGCCAGTGGGATAGCTATGACCAGGGAGCTTTCTGAACGTAAGGGTCTGGGATGACGGCACCAAGTCGGCAGGGTAATTAGGGACCTGGGCAAAAGCAGGCATACATAGGAGGGCTCGGGTATTGTCTCCTGTCCAGTTACATCTCATCTCCGGATGGGTCGTAAGTACACCTCGTGGGCGGAGTCGTCCATCTCCAGGCGTTGGTAGTGAACCTGTATTGGCTTGGAGGTTAAAATGTTAATCTGGTCCTTAATGAATTGAGTTATCCTATTTGCAACACAAGGTCCCTAATAGTGCCAGATAGGGTCTGCACATCTATAAGCTGCTGAGATAGACGGCGATAAGAATGTATAGCCGTACCCAGTCCAGTTGTAGAACACAAATGATATAAATAAATTTCCAACATGTTTTTTCTTTTGAGCCTAAAATTACCATACAACTTTAGAACACCAGCTTGATACAATGTTCTTTTGAAGCTTCTACCTTACAGACTTGTATACCTGGAAGATATGAACACATTAACAGCACCATAATTACATTGATTTTTTTTTATATTAATCAAGTTTAGCTCTTAAAGAAATAACATATTACAATATTGCAAAATAACAGTTGTTGTTTAACCATAGTTGTATAATGCTTAATTCCTTCAAGATTACTTGCTCAAAAAACTTACATATATAACCAACATACACAGACCTTCTTTATCACTTGCTTAAACCCTCTTATTTACTTAATCACATAGACTCTCTTATCCAGAAACACATTTTCCCTCTATTAAATCCATACCTAGAACCTTCTAATTTCTCTTTCCCATCTGTTAATTCCTTCTTTATTCACATTTTGAACCAATCCGTGTAAATTTCTGAATTTAGGCAAATTATTCCATTTCAATAAGAGATATTTTGTTATTTGCACAATTAATCACATCTGTTTACTATTTCATGAAAACATGAACAATGTTTAAGTGTATAGAATTATATTGTTGTAGGGACGGACAAGGCAAGGCACCTAAGATAGCACCAAAGATAGGGAAACAGTCTTATTTGGTTGCAGAGTCAGAGGACACAGCCTCTGCCATAATCAATTAACCCCCTGAACCCCAAGTTTAGGTAGTTTCAGAATTTTGCACCCAGCATGTAAGGGGAGGGGCTCAGAAGTTCACAGTCTGCAGAAGTTCACAAAAAGCAGGTTTTTTTCTTTTTTTTCTCTGTTCTGGGCAAGTTAACCCTTCAAGGACACCTGGGAAGGGGAGAACTTTTTCTTCCCTTTCTTTCCTCCCCCTGCCAGCTGTTACCATGGAGCCCAGTTGGTAACTTCCTTATCTTAGAAATGTAGTCAGCACTATGAAGCCCAGCTCAAGGCCAGAGGCCTTGTTTACATATTTTTGTGAAAAACTAGTAAGGAGGTGTCTAGCTTTTGGAGTGCTGATTTTTTCCAGACAGTAGCCAAGTAAAACAGGGCAACACGAAAATAGGAAGTTTATCTACATTAAACTTTTTTGTAGGGATTTTTTTTTTTTCTGATAGTCCTAACACCAGCCATGGTGAATATTTCTGGAGAAGGCCAGTTAAGACTTTTCTGTGGGCCTGGGTAAGGAGGGGGAAGACGGGAATGAATATCCTAAAAAGCCTATAAGGGACTTTAATCCTTAGTAACCTGTTTTCAGTGATGACAAAGCAAATATAAAGGCCTTTTTTTTTTTTAAGAGAGAGAGAGAGAATTTTTAATATTTATTTTTTAGTTTTTGGCGGACACAACAGCCCTGCGAAGCTGTTGCCAAATTAAATCCCAATCATTGTTATTGAGAAAGCCTCCTGTCAGAAACCAAGGACAAGCCTGGGCTATAACTTCAAAGAATTCGGTTGCAGTCTTAGTTTTTATTACCCATGGTACGTACCCTGTCTCTTTAAATTACCTTTAAACCAATCCTCCCCCTTCTACCTTTAGAAGGTGAGCCCCGTCCGCTTACCCCTACTTTCCGGATCTCGGTGGGAACCTCCAGATGCCGCGTCCGGCTAACGGAGCCGAGTCCGGCGAGGGATGTCGGGGTTAAAAAATACACAGGACACCAAGGTTCTTCATCCAGGAGGGAGCGTGTGCGCGCACGCTTTATTGCCAGATTTGTTTCCCTTATATATCTTTTTAACAGCTGCGGGAAATTACTCAAAAGTGAGGAGGGGAGAGTAATAACTGCGTCCTTGGGTTACCGTCACGTCACCATCCCCTATCAGGAGGCTCGAACAGGTCAAGATGTTCCCGAGACACATATGTGCGAGGCAGATAAACAGGGAACCGCAAGCCTGCGTCATGGCCTTGTGAGCTGGCCACATTGACATGCATAACAAAGAACTGGGGGTTGAGTCCCCAGGGGCCAGGGCGGGCCTACTATCAGCAATTTCCTATAATAAATCATCTTCTGCTTGAAATACCCAGAGGGGTTTCTTTTTCCTTCACTGGATTCTGCCATCATGGTCTATGGGGCCAAAATTGTGAAGGTAGTTTACATTGATCTCATGGAGCAATAATTAGACACACATTCTCAGAATTTACACATAAGGGAGAAATGAATGAATTACAGAAATTTGTTACTAAAAAAATTGGAGGTGAGCAAACCGCATTCACCTGTCCAATCCCAAAGAAAGGATTGAGAGACAAAGGCACAGAGAAAGGGAGGATTTACTTTAATGACAGTCTTGCTAGATAGGTTATCTGGGGGACAGGAACCCCAAGAGCAATTACAATCAGCATTTTATCTCCTAGAGTGTAAAGTCTCTCCCCCAGATCCTCATTGACTGAGCACAGGTTTTACTGTCTCCTATTGAGTTATCTAAATAAATATACCTTTAGTTGTTCCCACCTCCTTTTACGTAGAGGTCCAATCGACCCCTTCTCCCTCACTTCCTGTTTGTCAAAGGACTGTGAATTTTTCACATTTCATTATTATCTCCTTGTAACTTTCCACTCTGCTCTCCCCTCCTACTGCTTTCCCCAAGTAATTTTACATTTAAGGCTAAATATGGTATTCTGAAAATGGACCACAGGACTTCCTATTTCTCACAAAAGTAAAATAATGTTGAAAATGCTGAGGCAAAGATTCATTAGCTGATGCTCTGTGACCTCAAATAATTCATTCAATTCCTTTTATGAAATGTGTTTTCACTTAATCTAATTGTTCAGGAATCTTTGTGCTGATTTTTCAACTAACTGGGAGGATAGTTCTGGAGACATTTTTATAGCATGTGGGAAAACAGAGCTAATCTCTTTGATTAGCTTTATTACAGGCTAACAGTTTTACCAGTGGCCACCACCCCCATTTGGCTTACCATTTCACTGACTTGAATCTCTGTGGAAATCAAATTTTGAGTTTGATGGATCCTTTATCCAATAAACATGAAGAACGATTTCAGAAAAAAAACTATAGACAAAACTATCAGTGTTTGGAGCTTTATACCAATGGCCAGAGAGTGTGTGAGCAGAAGAGAGACATGACAGTCTCTATGTGAGAGAGAGACACAATGCTCACTGACCCTATGGCCACCAAAGTTGTCCATTTAATTTCTTATGGAATCTTAGAAAAGTCTAGCTACTTCAGGAAATCTGAAAATATTTTAAAAAACAAAAACAAGATTTGAAAACATCTAGAAATATCTGCACTCTCCATACTTTAATCAAAAGCAAAAGAATTGTTTGAATACTATGCTTAAAAGTGTTGTTCTGGGTTTCAGAACTGATTTCATAAGCAGAAATCACCTCGTTGGCTACAAATTTTTCTGTAGCTTGCTTTGCCTATCACTATTCACTCTACCAACTTTTGTTAATCATTCTTCATTTCCTTCAGGACACCCTCCCTTCCCAACTCCCAGCCTATGTTCACATTAGCTGATTGGCCTCATGTGGGCTGACTCAGCACATGACCCAGGGCTACTGAACTAGATCATTCCATCATCTGGACCATGCTGATTGGTTCATACACGGTCACATGACACAAGCCTGGACCAATAGAAAATGAGAATTTTTGATAGAGCCAGTTGAGATAAAAGTATTTGGCATTAATAAACTAATGTAGTTTATAACTGTAGTGAGGACTCCATGTGAAGAAAGGCTGTCTGAGAATGAAGACAACATTAAATAAATGGAAAGAGAGATGAAAACAGAGACAAAGAGAATCCTTTAAATATCATACTATCTCTGGATCCAGCCACATTTGAAATCAGAACTATCCATTGGACTTAAATTATAAGTGCCAGTGAATGTTCTTTAATCAATTGGAATTGAGTTTTTGTCACTTATCATCCAAAGCATCCTTTTCTTCTTCGTGCAGTATTAGTGATTGAACTCAGGGCACTCTACCACTGAGTTAAATCCTCCACCCTTTTAAAATTTTTATTTTGAGACAGTGTCTCACAAAATTGCCAAGGCTGGCCTCAGACTTACCAACCTCCTGCCTCAGCCTCCCCAGTAGCTAAGATTACAGTTGTGTGTTACCACTTCAGGCTCCAAAGCATCCTGACTAATGTTTATATTTACCCATTGTTTCACATATTAGCATGATACTAAATACAAAGATAATTCTTTTCCTTTCTCCTTTTTTTCCAACCTTCCAGAATTCTTCTAACTTCCACTCATCATGTATTCATTCAAAAAAATGAATAGAATACCTATCACATGCCAGGCAGTGTTAACAGTTTTAGGAAAAAAAAATAAGGTATGGACTTTAATAGACAAGAATGAATAAAGAAAATACTGTGGTTTATAGATATACAGAATGAACTACTACTCAGCTATAAAAAAGATGAAGCCCTGTCATCTGTGACAACATGAATGATCCTGGAGGACACCATGGTAAGTGAAATAAGCCATACCCAGAGGTATGCATGATCTCACTTATATGTAAAATTTCAATGTTGATCTCATAGAAATTGAGAGTAGCATAGTGGTTACCAGAAGCTAGGGAGGGAGGAAAGGGAGGAAGAGATCAGAAAAGGGTGGTTGACTTGTATGAGGTTATAGTTAGATAGGAAGATTAAGTTCTGGTGTCCTATCACACAGTAGGGTGACTATGTGACTATGCTTAACAATAAGCAATTGCATTTCAAAATAGCTAGAAAAGAGGATTTTAAATCTCTCACTACAAAAAAATGGTCAATACACAATATATGCATGATTATTATGTGGTAGTCAAAAATAAAAATACAACCAAATGATGATGATGATAATGATAATGATGGTGGTGGTGGTGGTTGTAAGGCATGGACCTCTCTGTTATAGTTCAGAGGGAATATTTGTGCAGAGTCAGTATACAGAGTACATATAAAGATCACAAGCTTGTAAAATTTCAGCTTTCAGAAAAATATTTAGCCCCCAATTTCAAAATGTTTGTAATTCTCACCCATAATTTCACTCGGTTGCATATGAATAGATCTGAAATTAATTTTCACATTTTCTTGTGCTTTTAATGTTATTACATCTCCACCTTAAGAGAGTTACTTAACCAAGCTCTCTGAGCATTGGGTTTTTTCCTACCTGTAAAATAAGGGGTGGTATACTAAGCCTCACAAATATGTACAATTAATACCTGTTAAATTTTTAAAAATTAAAAACAGGTGTGGATTGTAGCAGTTCACCTGATATCTTTTTTTATATATATATTTTTTAGTTGTAGTTGGACACAGTACCTTCATTTTATTTTTTTTTATGTGGTGCTGAGGATGGAACCTAGGGCCTCACACGTGCTAGGCGAGCGCTCTACCACTAAGCCACAACCCCAGCCCTCACCTGATATCTTTTCAACCTGAAATTCTGAGAAGTGCTTGCTATGTGGACCCCCTTTCTTCCTTCTAAACAATTTCTTACCCTGCCCTTGTAGAAAATGCCTTAATACATGTCTTCTTCAACCCCCAATCCCAGAGAATCAACCGTGTTTCTCAGAATTCAGAGAGACTGACCTGCTTTCATTTTTAATGCCCATAGTTCACTTTCTAAGAAGCAGTAAAATTGATCTTTCCAAACTATATAGCAAATCAAGCTACACTCTCCCCACCCCCACATAAGATCCAGGGCATCCTTTCATTCTTGGAATAAAATCCAAACTCCTTACATGACCCATCTTCCTTTCCCCCACTCCCAGCTCACTATACTCCAGCCACACTGTCCTTTTGCTCCTCCTTAAATCTGCCAATCTTGTTTTCACTCATTGCATTTGGTCTTACAATTTCCTATTCCTAGAACACTTTTCCTGAGACCTTGGCCAAGTTCACTCCCCCTCTTCACCCACACTGTCCATTCAGAGGGATTTCTTGACGCATGCCCTCCAATCTAAAATTACTTCCTGCTCCCACTCGTATTTCTACCTAGATTTATTTTCTTCCTAGCTCTTATCATTCACTGAAATGGACCAATAGAAAATCATGTTATGATGGTACCATGTTATATAATTAACATTTAATCTGATATAATTTAATATAAATTACATTAGCATAGAGAGTAGCAAATAGTAAAGGCTCAGTTGGCTTTGTGGAATGAATGAGTAATTCTACTCTAATTCCCATAATAGCCATCTGTTTAGCTTTGATGCATATATGATGATAACCCAAATTGGTCATAATATCCTATTTTAAGAATGTTTTGCTCTAATGTATGGACAGTTTTTCTATCCAAATGGAATTTAAGCAACTTGAAGATCCCACAAACAGACATCCTCTCTTTCATGAATTCTCACAAACTATCATTAGCTAGTAGAATCATACTGATGTTATCAAAAAGGATTATATATTACACAGATATAAACAAGCTTTTCTCACATTCTTAAAAGGTTCAATTGGTACACGGCAGATTTTACACCAAAGAAAATCTGTAATGGGTAGCACCACAAACCAGTATTCATAAATCAAAATAAGGCATTCTACTAAAGAGATCTGTCTACTATTTCATCAAACTCATTTTATTTGACCACTAAATTCCATGGATATGGTTCAAGCAAAAGACACTTGGTTAGATGAGGTGTCCCCAGCTCATCCAGAAAAAGCCACTCATGGAAACCATTATCTGTATGTGGCTCAAATCTGGGTCAAAGTCTTGGTGAATAGGATAAAACTTAGAAGGTAAAAAATCAAGAATCCTCCTGATGTCTATGTTTATTAAAAGATGACAAGAATTCATGCACATTTTTAGAACAGCACCATTTTAATAACAAAAAATGATGAGCATCCCTGATATGGTTTGAATATTTTCCCCAAAAAATCATGTGTTGATGGTAGAGGTTTTGTGAATGGATTAATGTCTTTCTTCAAGAAATGAGAAGAAAGTTCAGCCATATTTTCTCTTTTATGTGCCTTCTCTCCTTTTCCAAATTCCGTCATGTTATGGAAGAGCATAAGGCCTTCATCAGATGTGTCCACCTGATCTTGGACTTCACAGTCTCCAGAAACATGAACCTAAATAAACTTCTTTCATTCATAAATTACACAGTCTAGACATTCTGCTATAGCCACAGCAAACATGTCCATGTCCATCAACAGCAGGATGGATAAATTGTGTTGAATTCACACAGTGGCTTATGATATTAAAAGCAAGAATGCTTGATTTGCCACTGCATGAAATAATATTGATTCATACTAAGGCATACTGTCAAGAGAAATTAAACAGAAGACCACACATAAAAGAGTACATACTTATTGATTCTACATATAAAGTTCAAAAACGAGCAAAATTTTTGGTATAAGAAGTCAGGATACTGCTTACCCTTGACAGATTAGTGACTAGAAGGGAACAGAGAAGATTCATGTGGGGTATTGGTAATGAGTTATTTCTGCAGCTAGGTCTTGGTTAGATGTTCTAATTTTACCAAATGCATTCAATTGCACATATAATGTATGCACATTCCTGAATGTGATTTATATTTCAATAAAAAGTTTACTAAAAAAAATAAACTTCATGTGCTTAAGGAATTTTATGCCAAGAAAATTAAGAAAGCCCTCTTGTAAGAGCTCACAATCTGATCTGCCAACTTTCAAATCCATCAGAAGCATGTGTTGAAAAGAAGTTGAATTTTTAACTGAACCTCACAAAAAGAACTTATATCAGTCTGAAGATATCACATATCCTAAGTTTGTCAAGAGAAAATCTCTTGGATTTCAGTATCCAATTTTATTTTCCAAAATCTCACACCTTTTCTTCCTGGTCATTCATCAAATATCTCTATATATCTATGTCTGAAGGGGAAGACTGATGATAGACATTTTTTTTCTCTTCTAGCTTAGGTCATATAACACTAATAAGGTTTCATATCATGAGTGTAGCTCAGTGGCTTCAGGGCATAAAAGATTTTTTCAAGTTGATAAATAATTACCAAGTCAACATCCAGAGGAAGTTGGAAATCTGCAGAAATGAAGCATTATTTAGTGCCATATTTTGCCCATATGAAAGATGAATCAAGGTTGAAAAGGGTTTTTATCAGCCTCAGTGGGCAAGAGGACAAAAGTTGGAATCAAAGTCTCCCTGTTCTCATGCACAGCAGATTTTTGAGTTGTCTTGGTTGCCCAGACAATATATATCCTTAAATTGATTAAGACTACCACAAATTGATGGTCTCTCAGGCAAATGACAGAAAGAAAATAAATTTCTCTCTAGAGGTTTTATCTAGGCTAAAATAACTTCCATAAATATTCTTATGAAATATAATGCATAACATAAAAAGAAATCAGGTAAAAATATCAGAAGGAAAAAAAACATAAAATGGCACAGAAAACTTCAGACAAAAAGAAAGAAAACCATAGAATCTCCTTATATATTAATCTAAAAAAGCAGATTACATTTTGATATATTAAAACAAATAAAAATAAATACTAAAAAATTTGAGAAAGATTTTAAAAATGAGATTTTAAAATGGAAAGATGCATTTTAAAACTGAAAGTCCTAACTAAAAATTAACAAATAATCATAACAGCAGAGTAGACAGAGCTGAAGAGAGAATTTGTGAACTGGAAGACAGCTTGAGAAAAATATCCACAAAATCAAGCATGGAAGATAAAATGGTAAATAATATTCATTTCACTAAGAGACAGGCTGTTTCATAGCAAATTTCTCACCTCCTCTGTCTATCCATCACTTTCTCTGCCATCATCATTGCCAGAACCCTAACCCATATGCTCTGTGAATTTTTCTCCTCTCCACCACTATAATTTTTGACAATTTTAATTCCATTTGACTAGTATGAAAATATTCAGAGATGACAAAACTTGGAAGCAGATGGGTACAGACTTTATTCCACCTACAGAAGAAATTTGTTCAGTCTCCTTTAAACTTTGGAGTGCAAATGTCTTCAGACTAGATAAATAGTCTTTAATCATGATCCCCTGTTAGTTTTGATTTTCAATTATCAACACACTATATTTATATTTTCTACCTGGAAATAAAAGACATTTTGAGTTTTTTTGCCTTTTAATTAAATTTTCAAAGTAAAAAAAAAAAATGTTGCTTCTCCCCACTTGCCTACTAAAGGTCAAGAAAGTTTCTTGTGGGCAGCAAAAATTTATATGGAGGTAAACAGGTATTTGCATGACCATGTCCCCATCTTTTGATGTTTCAAGGTACCTAAGTTAATTGGTTAATTGAGGGTGTGTGTGTGTGTGTGTGTGTGTGTGTGTGTGTGTGAAGAGGGGGTGCTAATAAAAGAGAACCACCCAGGCCCAGATCTCACCTACTAGAGAATAATAGTTCTCTACTTCACTCCTCCAACTGAAACCATCTTTGGAATAAAAAGCCACCAAGGTAGAATTGTAAACTATTTCTGAATTTACTGCTCACAGATTTACTCACAAAATCATGTTATATAGGAAATATTATCTCTAAACAAGGCCAAATTGGTGATTAAAAGGGTGGGGGGAATAAAGGGAACTCTATGTTAAAAATCTAACCACATGGGATTAGCCAGTGCAATCAGAATCAACCACCAGTGTCATCTTCATAGAGCATGCCTGGAAAGGGAAACAACAGTCCCTTCATGAAATAAATTAGCTCCTTTTTCCGTTAACGCCACCTGAAAATATCCATAAAGCTCAGATGACGTGGTCTGAGACATTAAGCCAGATGGTGTAGAGTTCATGAATCTGTTAACCATTACATGGCCTGTATAAAACCACTTGCCAATTGTAAGCCTTGGTCTTGTCACCTGTAAAACAGGTGCACACTCAGTGAGTCTGTTTCTAATTCTAAAATCTCACACTTTAAAATGAGACATTCTATTTCTTAATGTGGGTTGTGGTTACACAAGTATTTGAGGTATTTGCTCTATAATTATTTTTAAAGTTGAACATATATGTTTTTATACAACCTTCTAAATACATAATGTTCGACAGTATGTTGGAAAGGAAAAAAAAATCCTATCGGAGGAAGCCAGTCTAGTACCATTCTTGAATTCATAAAAGTAAGTGTGAAAACTGAATGTCAGAGGCAAAAAGCCAAGAGCAGATTGAAGCTTGTAAAACTCCTGAAGCTATAAACCATTTCAGTGATAAGATAGAATCGAAGACAGTAGAATGAATGGGAACTTGCAGGGAAAGTAGGGCGGTTATAAGCCCATAAATGTCTCCACAATGGTCCTTAGAGGAAATTGAAATCAAAGGGTTGTTATTTAATGGCTAAATTTCCTCTGAGCCAAATGTGACCATGGACATATAATGTGGAACTTAGGAAACATTTTTTCTGGCTTGCAATAAGAAGAAACAATATTCTCAAAATGAGTTAGATGTAAAACTTCTTCCTCTACAACATTTATTTCTCTTACCAAGCACTGTCTTGGGTCACAACAACATAGATATAACCAAAGTAGGAATGCCTTCAAGAAGCTTTCAGACTTAGAAGCCTATTTGGCATTTATAATAAATTGCAAGGTTCTTGCTCCAACTGAGGTCACTGACTTCATATTTTGTAGCCCAGTGTGGGAACTCTACCCAGCATATGAAAGAGACTGGGTTTGACGTTCAACATATATGTTGAAGATATATATATATATGCTTCCTCCTTCCATCCCTCATCATCCTTCTGATGTGCTTCAGAAAGTTCTAACCTTACACTTGCTATAATCTCCACCAGACATTACCTTCCCCCATCTTTATCTAGCCAACTCTTTCTTACTCTTCAGGTCTCAACTCCAATGTCAGAGACGATTTTCTTGACTTCCTAGTAAAAAAAATTATACTAATTCTCCCCCCACATCACACATACTCTTTCTCAATTCTCAAAGTAATATTTTTCCAAATATCCTATATTTGAAAGTACCTCGCATCATCATTTTTTTTCTTTTTAAAATTTACTTCTAGTCTCCTTCAAAGATGAAGAAATTTCTATGAGAACAGATGTTCTGTGCCTCATCTGCTACTCAGCCCAGTGCACAGATCAGTGCCTGGCACATCCAGTTGCACGCTAAGTGTTTTTAAATTTTATTATTATATGCAAATGAATGAATAATAAGAGTCAAACTCAAAACAAAACAAAAGCTTCCCCAATGATTTTTAAAGTTCTGTTTGGTCTGAAGATTTATACATTTCTAAACATTATCAAACAGGTGACGGCTTCAGGGAGTTGGAAGGTAAAGAAGTAAGAGATGAATCCGGATTGTATTTGTGCCTTTTGCATCAATGGGGTTTTTGGGATTCACAAAAGGCATGATTAGTGGCATTAGGAAATATGAATAAGATTCTTCCAGCTAGGGATTTCTGAGAGAAGACATTCCAGGTCAAGTGAATAGCCAGAGAAAAGGCATGAAGAGATAAGAATGCACAAAAAGTTTCTGGAACAGAGGTCCAAGGGAAGGCAAGAGTAATTTATGTAATGGTCCCAAAAGGCTTTGGACTATGTTTTGGATGTGACCATGATTAGAAAGTAAAATAACCTTTCCTGTTTCATAGAACTATTAATCTGACAGGAGCATTAGGAATGAGTTTATGTGGGTGTGTCACCGAACATTTAGAAATTGTGTATGTGTGTGTGATGTGTGTGTGTGTGTGTGTGTGTGTGTGTGTGTGTGTAGCATTTGAACATTTTACTAGGAGAGAGAAAACAGATTTAATTAAGTTTCCAACTGAAAGAAAAACACAGTCTTAACATAATAAATTAAAATAGAAACATTGATACAGAGAGGAAAGTAGGAAGCACCCACACTGAAGATCAAAAGAGACCTAGCTGAAGAAATATTTTCCTTTTTAAAGGTGATATATCAATAAGCAACACTGAGTTTTTCTACTTTGGAGAAATGCTCAATTATACATATCATAAACATTCAGAAAGATTAAAATGTTCTAGAGGACAGCAGGAGGATATTTTTTTAACTGAATATAGGTAAAGCTTGGACTACAACATGCAAACAGTAATTTCTTTTTATTGTTGGTTGTTCAAAACATTACAAATTTCTTGACATATCATATTCCACACTTTGATTCAAGTGGGTTATGAACTCCCACCTTCACCCCATACACAGATTGCAGAATCACATCAGTTACACATCCATTGATTTACATATTGCCATACTAGTGTCTGTTGTGCTCCGCTGCCTTTCCCATCCTCCACCCTCCCCCCTCCCCACCTCTCCCCTCCCCTCCCCTCCTCTCTCTCTACCCCCTCCACTGTATAACCCTGAGGGTCTCCTTCCATTTCCATGCAATTTCCCTTCTCTCTCCCTTTCCCTCCCACCTCTCATCCCTGTTAAATGTTAATCTTCTTCTCCTGCTCTTCGTCCCTACTCTGATCTTAGTTACTCTCCTTATATCAAAGAAGACATTTGGCATTTGTTTTTTAGGGATTGGCTAGCTTCACTTAGCATAATCTGCTCTAATGCCATCCATTTCCCTGCAAATTCTATGATATTCTCATTTTTTAATGCAGAGTAATACTGCATTGTGTATAAATGCCACATTTTTTTTATCCATTCGTCTATTGAAGGGCATCTAGGTTGGTTCCACAGTCTTGCTATTGTGAATTGTGCTGCTATGAACATCGATGTAGCAGTGTCCCTGTAGCATGCTCTTTTTAGGTCTTTAGGGAATAGACCAAGAAGGGGAATAGCTGGGTCAAATGGTGGCTCCATTCCCAGCTTTCCAAGAAATCTCCATACTGCTTTCCAAATTGGCTGCACCAATCTGTACTCCCACCAGCAATGTACAAGTGTACCCTTTTCCCCACATCCTCGCCAGCACTTGTTGTTGTTTGACTTCATAATGGCTGCCAATCTTACTGGAGTGAGATGGTATCTTAGAGTGGTTTTGATTTGCATTTCTCTGACAGCTAGAGATGGTGAGCATTTTTTCATGTACTTGTTGATTGACTGTATGTCCTCCTCTGAGAAGTGTCTGTTCAGGTCCTTGGCCCATTTGTTGATTGGGTTGTTTATTCTCTTATTGTCTAATTTTTTGAGTTCTTTGTATACTCTGGATATTAGGGCTCTATCTGAAGTGTGAGGAGTAAAGATTTGTTCCCAGGGTGTAGGCTCCCTATTTACCTCTCTTATTGTTTCTTTTGCTGAGAAAAAACTTTTTAGTTTGAGTAAGTCCCATTTGTTGATTCTAGTTATTAACTTTTGTGCTATGGGTGTCCTATTGAGGAATTTGGAGCCCGACCCCACCGAATGTAGATCGTAGCCAACTTTTAATTTCTTAAAGACAGAAAAGACAGCAAATTTAGGTCCTAATAAGCTAAGATAAAATTTAAAAAGAAAAAAGTACAAACCCTACTCAGCTTTGTTCTCTGTGATTCCTGACTCTGCCTCAATAGCCTGTTTTTTTTATGGGTTGTCCTTCCATGCTCAGCAGTTCCTCACATGGCTCTACAGATGAACTGTCAATTTTTTTGCTCATCCTCAAGCCAGTTCTCTGGTGAGATAATTGCCAAAACAGCTTGAAGTTTAAAATATCGGAGATAATCGGTGTTATAATAATACTGTTCTATTGGGGCTAGAAACATCTCTCAAATAGAGAAGCACGGAATATTAATGGTGAAATTGAGAAAGGAAGAATTAGGATGAGATGTTGAGCAACAGGAAAGCTTGGTACATCAAACCAATGGTCATCTTTCCGTGGGAACCTAACAGAGGTCAAATAAGGACACTGGCAAGAGAACACAACAAGCAGCCGAGTCAGATGGCCTGGTCCTTGTAGAAGCTATGCACACCCATGTGAAGAGGAAGAAGTTGGATTACAGGAATTGGCTCCAATTCAGCAGAAAGACGTTGCAGGAGCCAGGAGGCGGAAAGATGTCTGCCATCTGGAGAGATTGTAGGAAGCAAGATTGGAAGTCATGCATATCAGGGGTGGGGAAATGGGAAAGAAAACTATTTGGCAGGGATTCTTTGGGTGGGGTCAGATTCCCCAACAATGCTTTTATTCCAGATGCAACTTGCAAAGTCTTCACAGCTAGTAACGTCAGTAATATATATATAAACTCATTTCCAAATTCTGATAAATCTATATTTTGAACTGACATTTAGGAAAGCTGTCTTCTAATATGTAAATGTGCTTCACGTGTGATCCTCGGAAAAAAATAACCCACCAAGTCTCCAAAATCTTTAATAGCAATTCTACCAGTACAATAATTTATGATTTTTTTGTTAAGGATAAAGGAAGATGTGCCAGATTTCCCAGAATTATACAAGATTCAGAATTTCTCACTGGTGAAGCAGAATGCAATGGTTGTCACTAAAACACAGGCAAAGGTAAGAAGGAAAAGTTAAAGTTAATAGGTGGTTTATAGGTGTAAGCTCTTAAATGTGACCAGGTAAGATCAGATCCTGCCTCCTCCACTTGCTAATTCTGTGATCTTGGGCAAGTTCATAAACTCTGCAAATTTCAACTTCCTCTACTGTGCAATGGTAACAGTACCCACATCAAAGAGTTGTTATAAGGATTAAAATAATAACCACATTGTTATGTTCATATATAAATATGTTACAATGAATCCCACTATCACGTGCAATTATTATACACCATTAAGAAAATTAAAAGTAATAAAATAAGTAATGCTTTGCATGTAAATTATCTAACTTAGTGCCTAGTATAGTTTGAAAGCTAAATAACTGTTATATATATCACTTATCATCAGTATCATTAGTTAATTAGAGAGGGCTTCCAGGATTATTTGTGGACAGAGATAATTAAGATTGAAATTTTCTTTTACAGACTTGCTGTAAGAATACCACTGAATGATTCAGCTGTAAAAGAGGAACAAGATCTATGCCCATGTTTCATCTCAAGAATTCAGATCATAGACATGGGTATCAACCCTGAACTGGTAAATAGGAGTGTTGGGTTCTAATGTCGGCTCTACAATAAACTCTCTGTGAGGCTAGACAAGCCACACATCTGTTCTAAGTCCCTGTTTCTTCTTCAGTAAAGATGATTGTATTGCAGAATCTCTATGGCTCATTTGAGGACCAGCATTCTACCATTCTGCAACTAGTGTCTCAAATGTGGCACTGGTGAGCTATCAACTATAAAACTCCCCTTTGCCTGCATTGGACTACACCAGGAGTTCTGAAAGTGCAATATGTGAACACATGATCTTCCTCAGATGGGCTGCCCGCCTCAGGCTGCCTGCTCAGAACAGCCATTTTCTTCTTCCCTTGGCTGCCTGCCTCTCCGGTAATTTTCTGCAGCAAGCTCCATTCTTATTCCAGCCAGCGAGAGGAAAATGAATTTGCCCAGCAGTCCCAGGCATCCCTTCGGATGTTGCAGGGGAGAGAGCACGCCAGGCATTTCACTGTTAATTATCAGCAGCCTGGCTGCTATGGCCCCTTGCTGTGCCAGTTTGAGAGATGGGACTCTTTACACTGCTTATTAGGCTCAGCTAAATAAATATTACCCAGCATTAGTGTTGTCAAAGATACAGTCTGAATTCAGCTCCCTGGAGTGGCTGTTGGTACCCAAGCTTTTCACCATCAATTTTCCTTTCTGTCCTCTTCCCTACCCCTTCCCTTAGCATGCCACAGCTAATCTGTCTCTCTCTCCCCCCTCTCTGGACATTCATCTGGATTCTGACATCAGGGGACTGAAATGATATCACTGATTTAGCTCCTTTGCTTAAGGTTATCAAATACCAGTGTTATTACATCTAAGGACTCCCATTTTAATTACCTCCTATTTCTGTTCTAACAGACTTCAAATCTCTCAATCGTCTATTTTGAGTGAGAGTTGCTTCCCTCTCTCCCTCCAAAAGTGAATTTTGAAAGACTTAAGCTCCCTGACTGCAATAATTGCCTTAATGGTGGGGAATATGCTCTTCATCAGATCAATTATGCCCCCCTCCCCAATTAATTCCAGAACTTTTAAAAGCTGCTTGAAAAAAAAAACAGAGTTTCTCTTTGTGGTTGAATGTTGAGCCCAGAAAATAGAGCACCAGAAGCTATTGTTAGCTATTTTGCAACCATAAAGATAGAAACCACCAAGAATGAAGCCAATACACAAGTGGTGGAAAGAATTGGAGAAAAGATATGCATACCTGGTCAAAGGCTTTAAGAGTCCAGATCAAGCTTTACCTGAAACCACTCCAGTCTTTGGACACTTCAGTTTTGAATCATTATGCTTCCTTTATTATTTAAGTTTGAATTGGGAATTGTAATACTTTCATCTACATCTACATATTCATTATATGTGATCTCCTTTATGTGTCTATTTGTAGCAAGTGCAGGTGGAGCCTTGCCCGTGTCCCTTCTTATCTTCCACCATAATGATCTCCTACCTGAATTCCAACTTCTGAGGACTTAGTCCAGTTTCAGAAGTTCTAGGTAATAAATAACCCTCTGTGGCAGCCCTCCACCAATGTCTAGTAGGAGTTGCTAGATAAATACCCCAGCTGTCTTACTGCTCAGGATAACCCTGAGATACATGTTCTTTATGGTGGTCTCTTAGAGTTCTCTAGTGGGATTGAGTGAAATCTGTTTGACAATGCACTCTTCATGGTCTGCCTTCCTTTATTTGTCTCATTCCCCCCACTTTTTTTTTGGTATGTTGGCATCACCTTCCAACTGAATGATGATGATCCATGACTTATGATGTGGTTATATCCTGATAAAACTATGATCATTACTTGACAATATCCTAAGTCACAAATGTGTACACCTAACCTGCCAAATATCCTAATTGAGCAAAGCAGTTCACTACAGAGTGGCAGTTGCTTCCCCTGGGGATCCTACGACTGGCAGGGATCTGGCTAGCTGCAGCTGTCCAGCACCACAAGAGTATCAGACTGCCTATCACAGGCTCCAGAAAAGATCAAGATCAAAGAATGGCTCTACAGAATGCATTTCGCTTTGACATCATCCTAAATTCAAAACAAACGAAACAAAATGGTAAGTCTCACCCTGGAAAGTTGGATATCATCTGTACTTGGATCTATAAGGAGTTCATTAAAAAGAATCTATTCTTAACATTTAAAATGCACCCCACATATTTGGTTTGCATGATTTTACCTTTCTACCCTAAAACAGATAGGTATATACAGCGATCATTGGGAAATAGACTCAGTCTAGAGGGAAACTAAAACCCAGTAAGCCAAAGCATTCCTTCTAGTCGGTGCCGGAAGATTTTGGGACAGAAAGAAAAGCAAAAGCATGAACAAGCCAAGGGGTGAAGGATACTCCTTCATCAATTTTCAGCCTTCAGTGGCACTGAGCTGTCTGGATTCTTCCACTGAAAATTTCACTGTCCCTGGGTTTATTCATTTGATGTTTCTGAAAGATAAGCAATGCAAACATCTTTAATCTGTAGATGCACTCTCTCCCCTGTGTAGTCTCCCTCCCAGTTCCTAAACCCTCCACAGTAAGACAACACCAGGCCTGGGCTTCACTAGAAGCATATATTCCAAATGGTACCTGTCAGATAAAAAGCTCACTTTCAAGTAATGCATTCTCTGTCTAATCTCACTAATGGCTTGTTGTCTATTATTTACATGAAAAATGGTAAAATGCAGACTCCTTTGTTTTCATTTTATTTGGGGTACTTTAAACAAGCCATTCTCTTTAATACTGATGGGAAATGGCCCATCAGTATTTCCTTTCTGTCTTCCAATCTTAAATCCTGGCAGAAGAACAACTATACCCAACGGAGCTAACATTGACCCCTGGGCAATTCCATTGTATTTCTTTCTATTGGTACAATCACAGGGTAGTATTAATACAATCTTGGGATAGTAGAGGAGTCAGCACCTTCTAGATTAAATGATCCTACTTCTTCATTTTACCAATAAGGATAGAGAAGGCACAAAAGTGTTGTATAACAAAGCTGGACAGGACTTTAAGGGCGTCTGCTCCCATTCATTCCTGTCACAGATGAGGAAACAGAAACACAGATGGGTGAAAAGTTTTGCTCAAGACTTCATTGGTAGGGAGGGACAAAGTTGGGACTGGATCTAAGGACTGTTGATTGCTTGCTCCCTTTACACCACTTTTCTTAATTTTTGTTTGACTTTTTTGTTTTTTGCTTTCAAGGCATTTATGTTTTATTTTCTATGTTTTTATTGGTGCATTATAGTTAAACATAATATTTGGGTTAGTTTTGACATAATCATACATGCATAGAATATAACTTGCTCCACTTCTGTCCCTAGTACTTCCTTTTGCTCCTCCTCTGTCCCTCCCCCTGTTCTCCTTCCTCAACTCTACTGGTCTTTCTTATATCTATTTATAGTGTTTTTTTAATTAGTGCTTTATAAAATACTTAAAAGTGAAATCCACAGATGTACATAGCATAATTGGTTCCATTTCATTCCACCATTCTTCTCTCTTCCCATCTCTCCTCATTCCTACCTCAATCCCCTTCTTCTGCTCCACGTATCTCCCTTCTATTTTCTTGGGATTTCTCCCCTGAGCCCACTCCATTTCCTCTGTCTTATTTTACTATGGCTTCTGCATATTAGAGAAAACAACTCTTGAATTTCTGAGTCTCGCTTATTTCACTTAGCATGATGTCCTCCTGTTCCACCCATTTACCAGCAAATGCCACTATTTCATTGCTCTTCATAGCTGAGTAAAACTGGAGTGTGTGTTTATACCATATTTTCTTTATCAGGTCATCTGTTGACAGGCACCTTGTTTGGTTCCATAAGTTGGCTATTGTAAATTGCACTGGTATGGACATTGATGTGGCTGTATTACTACAGTATGCTGATTTTAGTTCTTACGGAAAAATACCAAGGAGTGGGACAGCTGAGTTGCATGGTGATTCCATTTCTAACCTTTTGAGAAATCTCCATACTGCTTTCCAAAGTTATGCTAATTTGCATTCCCACCAACAATGTATGAGTGTACCTTTTCCCCACACCAACAACAACATTTATTATTATTTGCATTCTTGATGATTGCCATTCTGACTGATGTGAGAGGCTAAGTTCACATTTCAACCCATCTCAGATATGATGTAGAATGTTTATTCTTAGAAAATTTAAGATTTTATCACAGTGTTTAATGACTTTGTCTAAATAGTTGCATCGAGGAGAAACTCTCCTGCACAATGAATTTTGTCACTGGGACATTGGGAAAAACATCCATGGCCTTTTCTTCTCCCTTCAGAAAAAGACTGAAAAGTCAGATTACACTGTAGATCCAACCTTATTCCATTTGGTTGGATGCTCATTCCTAATCCTGGACCACTTCCTGGGCCTGAGCCCAAGTTCTGGCATGGCCAGGAAAATGCCAAAAGCCATATGGGCTCCCCAGGCTATCTCCTGAATAAGGTTAGATGGTATACACCTAGGAACCAGTTCTCTCCAAGAGATAGACCAGATGGCATTCCAGATATGAATATGAATAATGTAGACTGTTTACGTTGTTAAATAAAATGTGTGTCTTTAGGGGATTCATGAAAATCAGGAATTTTATAAGTTAAAGAAGACCAAGTCAAAGAAAACACAAAAGTCTGCTTAAAGCTATGCCTTATTCTATATTTCTTGGCATTGACCTCCCATCCACAGCATGCTCCAACCTCCAGGGAAACCACTGGAAAATAACCAGGAAGAAATAAGTGAGAACTACAACAAAGGATGTTGACTTCAGAATTCCATGCTGTGAGACCCTGAAAAGGCCACTGGTGGTACCATTAGCATTCAGAAGAATGAGAAGTATGACTATTCTACCCCTAATTCAAATTATTTGTGCTTCAATCTACTGCCCCAGTAACAAGGCCTAAGAGTCCTAGGAGTAATACAAATCATTCAGTTAGTAGAATTTGTTAAGAAGGTGGACTTTTTACAAATCTTCTATACAAACAAGACCCATCAGAAAGCTTTGAGGAATACTATCTTAAATGTTCAATTATTTCCAGAATATATTCATCCTCAAGATCTCATTTGAATTGAACAACCACCTGAGATGAGTAGGGAATGAATTTTTTAAATATTTTTTAGTTGTAAATAGACATGATACCTTTATTTATTTATTAATTTATTTTTCAATGTGGTGCTGAGAATCAAACCCAGTGCCTCCTCTGCTAGGCGAGTGCTCTACCACTGAGCTACAGCCCCAGCCCCCAGGGCATGAATTTTTAACTCCATTTCACAGTTGAGGGAATGTAGCAGGCTCATGGACACACAGATGGTAAGTGGTGCCATTAGGACTTGAACCTAAGAACCTTCAATTCTGTCCAGCAGAGCATCTCATTTGACATTGGCCATTGAATCGACAGTCAAAAGGGCATTGGGGAAGAATTCCATCTGCTGCTAAAATAGCTTAACTCACAGATAACTAATTCCAAGAAGTTAGAACATTAGAGAGTAGAAAATAGTGACACTGTCATATTCTGTGAACATTCCAAATACAGAAAATGGATTCTTACTTATGCATTATTAATGCCAGTCTTTAACCCCTCTCTGTATCAGTGACCTTTTATAATTCCTTTCACTAGAGGCAGAATCCATTCCCCTGCTCCACTGATGTTGGGTATCGCAGTATGTCCTGCTTCATTCAAAGAAATGTTAGTAAGCATGATACAAGCAAAGGCTGGAAATAGGCTTGCCTGTGTTTTCTCCCTCATGTCACTATTATTTGTTCCTGGTAGTTCACTGGATCAAGAAAAATTAAAAAGAGCATGTACACAGATCAAAATCCCATTCACTTCTCACAGCTAAACCCATCCGAGACGAGCCTAAATCACCTAACCTCCAGCCAACCACTAAGAAATGAGCAAGAAAAAAAGACTGTTGTTTGAAACTACTGAGCTTAGGGCTGATTTGTTACAAAGCAGTAGCTAACTGGTATATTCACTACCCTTTTTTCATCTTCCTGATGCAATACAATGCAAATGTAGTTTGCCTTTTATTATTATTACTCTCTGTTTCTTTCCAGGCAGTGAATCACCACTTCTTAAGTCCCAAATTAGTAGAGGCTTCAATACCAGGATCTGTGTCATTGTAGCATTATGAAAATCTATTATTAGGTACCAAGTAATGAAAATAAAGTAAGGGAAGTGATATCCAACAAAAAAGTAACTCCATAAATGACAGATAAATATTTAATGAATGATTTAAAACTTTGAGCATTCAATAAGCATTTTATGGTTAACATTTTAGAGAAAGTGCATTTCTTTAAATAATACTTCTTATGTGCTTCTTTACATGGTGATCTGGTACCAGATGTGCTACAAAGACTAGATGTCCATTCCTAATGGGTTATTGATTAAAACAGAAAACATGGAGGCAGGCAACTAGTGGAAGACATTGAATAGGTGCTGTATAAACTGATAATAAAAGGTAAAGATTCAATGTTCATTTGGTCTGATTTTTGCCATTTGAGCCTTAACGATTGCATCATAATTTTCAAAAGTCCAGAAAAATCCCATTTTTCTGCCCCTCTAGAAACTATCAGCAGTCTTCCATCAACAGAAAACAAGATGCTTTTCCAGTGCTTTAGAGATTAAAATCTTATTCTTTTAAGCAACTGCTTCAAGCTAGGGTGGGAGGAAAAAAAATATCCAAATACCAACCAACTTATAAGAATTCTTCTCTGGGAACAATTTCTTAGAAATGATGAAAAGAAATTTATGCCCAACACCTGGTTGTTAAGCAATCAATAATATTACTAAAGGAAGAAGAGAGGAAGGTAGGAACCAGCCCTGCCCTTCTCCTCCTTCCATCCTTCCATCCTCTGTTTCATCTCAGTTTGATCAAATCCATTTGTCTGGCTCCTCCAGCTCTCACTGGCTCCAGACCTGTGATTCAGCCATCACAAATCCCCTAGCCTCTGGCATAGCACTCATTTCAGACTTAACTGTTGATACTTACAGATTTTCCATTTCGTCTCTCAACCCTTTTCTCAATGTGCCCCAGTGGGCTGTATTTTATACATAACCCCCATCCTGAGTATAGCCCCAGAAAGGTGAACTTTGGTTCCCAACATTTATATATATATATATATTCTTTCTAATAGCATCATGCTGGGCACAGGAGTATCCAGTGCTAAAGTGCTTACAAAGCACTTGATTCCACACTATTCATCTGACCCTCACAGTGGTGCTCTCAGGAGGCAGGAAGGTAGTACGACCTCAACAGTTCAAATCAGAACTCAGAGTTCAAAGAAGCTCACACAGTTGACCCATAAAGCAACCAAGACATAAACTCAGTTTTCCTATCTCTAACTCTGGGAATTATTTCTTCACATCATTCTATTTTTAAAAGTACTAGCACTGCTGAAATTCTTGAATATCTCTTACAATATTCAACCTTGGAAGAGAAAATAAGTCATTGCTAAGAAAAGAACTGTTTGGTATGGAAAAAAAAAATAATGGCTGCAAGACTGGACCACTTAGAATGCTCTTTTTGCCCAAATGCCTGTCAGCCACATCCCAACATATCAATACAGATCATATGATTCTGTGTTCAGTTGGCAGGGCTGGCTGACTTTTTTCAAAAATAACTTCAGCCTTAATGGGTAGGATGAGCTGCAGTACAAAGTCCCTAAACTTCATAAACTGCCTTTTAGCCAAGTCTTCAAAGGAGACTAAAAAACAGGAAAGTCTAGGTACTGGTCCTGCATTGTGATCCTCTCATTGTCTATGAGAACTCACTGCTTTTATAAATATTTGCATCCCAAGAGAATAGGACATTTGAGCTTTTATAGAAATTGGAAGATGGTAAAACCTATATTTTTTCTTCAGAAAGCATCCAACTTGCCTGGTGGCCAGTGGAAATAGAAATCTAATTTGTAAATCATTGGAAATCTGATTTTATTTTGAGATTGTTTCCAGCATGAGGATAAGACACTAGAAAACTTCCAGATCAGGAGGAAGTAGTGAGAATTCAGTTTCTGGCTGGGCTACTGACTACATACAGTTGAGCAAAGTCCACAGTCTGTCCCAACTTCACTCACTCTTTCCATGCATATTTATTGAGCACCTATAATGTTCCAGGCACAGGGAATAGAACAGTTTACAAGATAAAGTCCTTGCTCTCAAGGAACTCACATTCTAGCAAGCTATAAATAAGCAAATAAATGTAGAAAGAGGACTCGAAAACAATAATATTTAGTAGATAGAGTGAAGTTGCTGTGAACAGGATGCTATTTTGGATAGGATGATCTTTTGAGCAATAAAATGAAATAAATATCTAGGAGTCCAGGTGACAAGAACATCTTACAGGAAGTCTAGTATGTTCAAAGAACATGAAGAAGGCCAGTATGACTGAATCAGAGAGAGCAAAGAGGAGAATGCAAAGTGATGAGGTGAGAGAGAACAGGGGCGGGAACATGGAAGGTCTTCGGCACTTATTATTATCTTTGGATGGGAAGATATTGGAAAGAGCAGAGCAGGTAGATCTGAGCAGACAGGTTATGATCTGACTTGGGTTACAGGATCATGACCTTGACCTTGAAGGCTGGCTGTCTGAAGAAATGAGCCATTTCTTTATCTTGACACAAACTGATATGGACTAGAGGAACAAAGAAACTAACCCCTGCGCCTCTATGGGCTGAGGTTCCAACCGGTTCCTTCGCTGAACAAACCAATGCCCACCTTTATTGAAACACATCTAGGCCTCAAGTGGCTCCTTCATCCCAAAGACTAAGGCAGTGCCATTCCCCTGACCTTAGTAGGTGGCTGGTGACTCCAGAGAGGCAGAGCTCCTCTGGCTAGATCCTCGCAATAGCAGGAACTGTTGTGGAACCTGATGACCCCTCTGCAGCCCCTGGAGCTCAAGATTTGCCAAAATATACCCTTTGGGTGATTTAAGGCTGAAATGACTCTAGTTGCTGTTCTGCATTTCCAAAGGTCAATTGGAAAAGCCGGTGGAGTTAAAGAACTTGACCTTTTCCCAGTAAAGTAGTTATTTTGTGGATGCTCAAGGCTCTGAGATCCTTTTTCTGGGTCACCTGCTTGTTACGAATTCATCCGAATACATCAGTTTGATATTTTTAGAGCTATAAATTATAACTGCACTTCTACTCTCCTGCAGAAGTTCAAGCTAGCCGTCTGGGTAGGGGCCCTGTGTGTTTGAGACACAGACTCTCAAGGAGTCCTGCCTCCCATCTCCTTCTGGAATGAGGCCTCTCTGCTGAGGCTTGGTCACTTCACGTTTTTCGGTTTCTTCCCTTTCCCTGTGCAACGTTCCTGAGGCATAGCAATGCTGGAGCTGGAGGATCGCCTTCATTCAGCTGGGCCCCTTGGCAGCCGCGATCGGCTCGGGGATGCTGGAGGAAGGTCGGGGAGCCAGAGCCCCCAGGCTTACAGCCGGGAAGGGCGCAGGGGACGCGGGGCGGGCAGGCGCCCAGGAGGCGCGGGGAGTGGGCGGGAGGGAATCTGTCCCGCGGTGCCGCAGTGAGCCTGGTGGCGGTGATTCGTTCTCGGCGCAGGCTGGGAGGCGGGGTCCCTGACTCACTGCGCCACCGGCGGGGCTGGGGAAGGAGCTGGCCTCCCCGCCCCTCTGCAATCTGCCGTGGAGGCGAGGGACGCCAGCGAGGCATCCCCTGGGTTAGGGGTCCTGGGGGCTTTCCAAACAGCACCTCGGGAGCCCTCGGGGCGCTGTGCTGTCACCGTATTGTCACTGTTTGTTATTTCTACATCTGCCCCTGAGACTCCGTTAGAGCAGAGACTTCCAATCCACCCCCCCCGCCGCAATGAATTCGGGGCCCCCGCATTTGACACAGGGCCTGGCACATCGTCATTTCTCCGGTGATCAGTAAACAGCAGTGGAAGGAAAGTGGGGGAGAGAAGAGGGCAGGGAGGACAGGAGGGAGGGGAGGAGGAAGGAGGCTGGAGAGGAGCAAAAACCTGAAGGCAACTTGAGCTTTCATATCTGCAAAACTGCAGAACACTTCCCTGGGTCATATAAAAACTAAAACCGTAGGTGGATGTGGGGGCTTGGCTGGGCTGTCCTTCACACTCTCCCGGGCGTCATCGCGAAGTGTCTGTTCCTGACATGACATTGAGGGGATAGGGACAAAGAAAAGAATAAGGCGAAAAGGGGGTGTCTCTTGATCTTAAAAAATAAAGGTAGTCATAAACCTTCCACCAGCCCCAAATCATCACTTGCTTGCAAAGCAGTTTAGTGACCTCTGCTTGCTTCATCAGAAATGCAGAATCTGAAGAGCCTGGAAGAGCTCAGATGGCATTTAGTACCCATTTTACAGATGAGGAAACTGAGACTAAGGGAAGAATAAGACAGGAATGATTGGGGTGGAGATTTCCAATGTATTACTTTTGTCTACTGTACCCTACTCTGTCTTTCCCTGAGTATTCTCTTCCCCCTTGTTTCTCCAAAATTAGAATGTTGGGAGAAGCCCCACCATATGGTTTGCCCAGGGTCTCCCCTTGGTAGGGAAGACTTAACGTTCTGGGTACTGAGACCCTCTGAACCCTGGGTTGCTCATAGCTGCCAGTACTGGCCTGACAGGTTTCTGGGGCATTTCCTCCTACTGAGAGGTGTGTCTCCTGCAGTAACAAAAATGGATTTTGCCATCTCATCCCCACATTCGCAGCCTCCAGTTGGCTTCCTGTGATTGGCCAGAACTTTTCCTCACTGGAGACAGGAGGAGAATCCAGTTCTCCAACCAACTAGGAGAAAACACTCTGCAGCAGTAAAGATGGGAATATTCCACCCCACACTGATGGAGTCCAGGGGAGTTTGGCATAAGCTTAGCAGGCAGAATGGTCCAGGAAGCCCCCAAAGATCTATGCATTTGACCCTAGGGGAAGTGTCCCCCGACAGGGGAGCTAACCTTCTGTATTTTTCCTTCCGTAATTGAGGGTGTCATAGTGTATCCTAAGGCTTTCTGGAACAGAAGGTTTCTCAAAATTTTGATTTAAAATTTGCCATCAGGGGTGGCAGCTTATGTCCACAGAGGGTGGTTGCTAATATACTTCAGAATGGGGGCAATTAGAGCTCCCTGTCCACCTGCCCCAGCCATGCCCATACCAAGTGCTTGTCACCTCTTCCTGGTCTCCTCCAGAATCAGAGACCTTACCCTGAGAGATGCTCTCTCACACTAACCTTTAGCTTTTCGAACCCCGCCCCCCACCGCCGCCGCCCCACCTCCTGCCAGGGTTCAGGCTCAATTAGCTATTAATATCTCTAATGCAGCAATTCTCTTCCCTGACTGTTCATTAGAATCCCCTGGGGACTTTAATACTGATAACCAGGCCACCCCTGATACCAAGTAAATCACTATTTCTGGAGGTGTTTTTTAACAGGTCCCCCAGGTGAGAGTGACAAACATTAAGATTGAAAGTCTCCACTCTGAGGGTAACTGCTGGTGTTGCCCACCAGCTTCTGTCTTCCTTCTAGTGACAGTACCTGATGTTCCCGTGGAAACCCCACTCTCTCCTGATCCAAGTCAGTGAGTTATGCCAACCTCACCATCACTCCCCAGCTCCCCTTTTTCTAAGCATTAGCAAGTTACCAGTTTGAGTAATTAGCATTTTTCCATTGTCATGGAGAAAATAATTGGTTCAGGACCAATATGTGATGCAAGGATCAGTTTGATGACTTGTTGAAACTATTGGAAAAGGAAGGTCTCTGTATTTATTCAGCAAGAATCCTGGGAGTCTTGGACTCCCAGCAGCCATTTTGTCACCATTTAGAGAAAGTCAGCCTGTAAATTAAGGCAACAATAGAAGAAAAGGGAAACCTAATTAAAACTGTCTAAAGCCAGATAAACTCAGTAACAGAAACATACTCCCTACTTTTGCTCAAGTCAATTTGCGCCAATGTTCCACATTATAGCAGAGTTAATCTGTTACATAACAAGATCTTACCTAGAAATGCAGGTAAAATAATACTAATGTCCAGGTCACCCCTGAGACCAAGTAGCCATCTAATAAAAAGTCAAACAAGTGAGCTTAGATGGTCATGGTCAAATATCTCAGGCATCTAATGATGATAAAAGTGTTCTCTACCTTCAAGGATGTTGGCTCTCAGAGAAGATGGATGAGGGAACTAAAGCAGATATGTTCTACTCCATTATCTTCTTCAATGATGTCAAGAGCCATGGGTGGCTTAGGCTTATCCAAATATGAAAGAGGGTAAGACAGAAATAAACAGGTCCCCAGGCTAACTAACATCACAATGTCTGTTAGAGCTTTCATACTAACCAATATAAAATGGCATAGGAAATTGATAATAACCACTACAGCAATAATATAGAAGTATACAAAAGCATGCAACAGGATTCTTTAGATTCCCTTTTTGGGGTTGGGGGTTCTGGAAAATGTGCTCTCTGTCTGAAGGTAGAAGTGAAGCAAGAACTGAACTTCAGATGCAAAAGTTCTCTCAGTGATATACAAACTAGCATTGGGAGCACCTTTACAGGGAATGCAGTTGAAAAGTGTGTCCAGAGGAATAATAAGATGATTAATTGTTGCATAACAAACTGCTCCTAAAATTGGCTTTAAACAAATTGCTTATTTTACTTATCATCGTGTAAAACAGAAATTTGAGCTGTAATTAGTGAAATGGTTCTTCTGGTCTCATCTGGACCCACTCATGCATCTGGAGTCAGATTCTGGTCAGCTCGGTGGCTCTGCTTCTGAACTTGACTGGCTATTGGCTAGAGCCATTCTTCAATGACCTTGCCTGGGCTTATTCATGTGGTGGAGGGCAAGTTCCAAGAGTGAAGAAAATTGAGCAAGGACTCTTGAAATCTAGGGTAAGGCATCACTCCGGGTCATTCCACCACATTCTATCTGTCACAGCAAGTCTCAGTCTTACTCCTGGATGGAATAAGTTGTAAAGTCACATTGCAGAGAGCCAGTATAAATTCAGAGATTATTTCGCTCACCTTTCTCCAGAAACTAAAGCCAATAAGCTAACCCAAGTCCCCTCTGAAAATGGAGGATTATTTTGGCCTCCACACTGATACTGAATTCCCAGAGCATCAGATGCTTTGTCTACTAGACCTTCCCTCCCCCTTTTCTAGTTATTTCCCATAGGATGTAAGTCACATGGATCCTCGACCTCTCTGTGAAGTGCTTACAGCAGACATTGCCTAAATTTGCTACTTTACAATGGAAGAATCTGACAATGCTAATTCTCAAGGTCATTCATCAAATATATAGGAGTTCTTTCTTTGAGCTAGGCCGTGGGGACACAACAGAAAACAGGGTGGACACAGACTCTGTTTGCACAGAGCCAATAGTTTACCTTTCAGGATGGTGTGGCTGGGACTTGGATGAAGATCATCTTATTCCTCCTCTGGATACACTTTCCCTCTGCATTCCCTGTCAAGGCCCTCCTAATGCTAGCTTGTAGATCAAAGCTAATTTTCTGTGTATGTGGTTGGAGTGATCCATATTAACATGGTGAGGCACTCAGCCTTCCTTCATTTCCTTCTCTACTTTCTGCTAATGAGAAGATTCTCTTTGATCATGCAGCTCTGTATCCTCTCCCCTCCTTCGGCTGGGTAAGGATTCAGGCTCTTGTGACAGCTGACTCTGATTAATGGGCGGAGACAGTTTAGGAGGGAAGAAGCAAGAGAGAATGATTTGACAGGAGAGTCATTTATAGAGGGCTGCAAAAGAGCCAAGGTGAGGAATAGAAAGGAAGGGATTTGAAGAATGAGAAAAACTACAAGCTGTATGACAGCTAGAAAGGAAAGAAATTTTTAAACGTTCTCTGCTGAGTGAAGAAATGGATCTCATTTTTTTCTTTCAGATTCACTAGTAAAATTCGATCTTCTTTTTATTTTTATTGCTTTTAGCTACAACTTTGTTGGGTTTTTAAATGTAATGCCTTGACAGGCCTACACCACATGGGAACTAAGAATTTATCTGGGGCAAACTTAATTAAGAATCTCTAGGAACCCTAGCAGGACAACCAAAGTTTATGCCTTCAGAAGATACTTAGTCCAAATCAAAACATCAGTGGCCCATTCCGTAAGGAAAAAGGAGAAATCATAAACTCTATGCTTCTTACAGATTCTATTGGTTTTTCCCTGATGACTTTTTTCAGCTCCAAGATCGTAATTAGGATTCCACATCACATTTACTTGTCATGTGTTCTTTGGCTCCTTCAGGCTGGGCCAGTTTCTCAGACTGTCCTTTCTTGAGACGACCTTGACAGTTTTGAAGAGAACCGGTCATGTCTTTCTATTTTGTTTTTTCTAAATTTTTTCATGGTTAGACTTGGGTTATGAGTTCATGGAGGAAGACTCCAGAGGCAAATTGGCATTTTTAACACATCATATTGATATGTAAATTCCATCAACATATCTTCTGGCTAATGATAGTGACCTTGATCATCTGGTTCATGTACCCTTTGCCAAGTTTCTCCAATATGAAGTTACTTCTTTCCCCGTTTCCACTGTTTATTCTTTGGAAGTAAGTTGCTAATTGTAGCCCACATTTAAGGAATGAAGAAGACTCTCTCTTGCCACAGTAAATTATTTTGCTTATTTGAATTTCAATTAAATTTAGAGTGAGAGAGAGAATGAATTACCAAACAAGAAGAATGTGGTTCCCATGTTGTAAGTGGGTGGGAAGAATTCTGGAAGGCTGGATATGAGGGAATGGGAAGCCATGTCATGGTGAAAGAAACATGTGGGCAAAGGAGAAAATTTAGCAGTTGCTCCTTTTGGGAAACTTAGGAGCTAGATAGGATGTTGCAAATGTTGTCTAGGCACCTCACTGTGAGAAGCCCCTCTGCTACATCTGGAGGAAACTTAAAAGATTTACATTTGTCTTCAAGTCATCTGATACTACAGTACTATCTCCTCCAAGGGTAGACTGGTCCATAAGCATGTCCTATCATATTTGGGTTGCATCAGCAAAAAATAAGCTGGTCTAGATCAGAAGTGAGAAATCTAAAATCCAAAGACCAGATTGAGCATATGATTTAATGTCTTCAACCTCATGAAACTTTTCAAATGATTTTATAATAGAATATTTTTTGCAATGGTATTCTTTAGTTCCACGGCAACTCCCCATTATTTACTGGAACATGCAAAAAGTAAGAGTGACTAATGGTAAAATCTTCGCATCATTTTGAAGATAGGATTCTTTTGTGAATCTTATGTTACCTGATTATTGCATTTATATTGGACTCTATTGTGACTCATATTTTTTGACCATTGCTTTTTACTTATATATAACCCCTACTTTTTTTATGCATGTTTCTACCACAGAAAGAAAGATCATTGCCTACTCAATGCCTATTGATGGATTGACTGCTTTGCGATAGTTGTTTCCAGAATGTACATTTGTGTCAGAAAAAAAAAAGGCTCAAAAACATAATGAGCAGTTTAGCATGTTGAAAAAAACTAAATGTAAGATTCATGTGTTTCCACAAAGGGCATGCAGTCTTCCATTAGAAAGACGACTTAATCATTTGGGACAAAACAAACATATTTTAACAAGAAGCTTACAATCAGCTAAAAAAGTGCATAGTAAGAAGATCATTCTTGGGAATTTTCAGAGCCCAGAGCATGTGCTTGCTGCTGGTCCATCCAAGGAGACCAGTTAAATTAAAGTCTGGCAGGCATGCATAGAGATCCCTGGCTGGAAGGCAGAAGCAGGACATGAAACAGGTGTCCCTTTCCACTATTCCTGGGCACAAAGTCTAAAATTTCTAGCACAAGCTGCGGCCGTAGAAGAGGCACAAAGTCAACCAACCTTGTTTTTGTTCCAGAAGTCCCTCTGCGTACTAATAATGCAGAGAAATGTGGTTTGTAAGGGGGAAGGCAGAAATGCTGATAGCTTTCAAAGAGCTAGTCCTACTGATAAACCTGGGCTATGCATGTATTCTGGGTGGTTTGGCAATAACCATTAAACATGGTTATCAATTTTCAAATGATATTATGGTGCCAAATGTAGCTCTTTTCTTTTTCTGTTGACTTATTAGAAGCTGACCTTTTCCCCTCTGCTGTTTGTTATCTACTCATATGTTTAAAATGATCAATGACAATGAAAGAACTATTTAGCATTTCTACCTATATACCAGGAGACAGACATTCTTTCTTCTTCAGTCTTTGTTCTCAAAAGTCTCTGAGGCCATCTCTGCTTTGAGAAGGAACAATTTTTTTCAAACTAGACCTTGGTTTGAGTTTTTATCTGAAATATATCGGTCCCCAATATCCACACTTCAAAGAGGGTTTCAACTTGGTAACTCCTTGACCCCAGTATTCCAGGACTTGCTCTTTAAGACTGCTGGGCAGTGAAAAAACAATAAGTTGTTCCTCTTGTTTAGAAAAAGAAAATGGAGCATTCCACAGAAGACATATAAAATTCATTATTTCATTATCAAAATTTTGAGTGGGGTGGAATGTGAGCCATGGAAGAATACTACCCTTGGGGGTTAAAAAAAAAAAAAAAAAAAACCTATACCAAACCCGGAAACAATAAAGCAGGAAGTAAATCCTTTAACAAAATGCCATATGTTCCAGTGGTTGGACCAGCAGCAATCAATATTGGGAAGAATACAATTGCCAAGAGATAAAAAACGTTTACCCTTGGTGGTGGGCTTAGTTGCAGTGTGGACTGTCTATGACACATTTGGATTGATTGACTGTCCTAATCTGCTTGTTTATCTGTATCCACAGCTAATGTGACCTTAAATAAGAAGGGAGAGGTCTATGATAACTAAATAAAATTATAACTTGAGTCATTGCTGATGAGCAGGCACATTAACACTTGTCACTTGGTTGTATTTTAAACTACATAGTTTCTCTCTGTTTACATGATTATAATGAAGTCAATCTCCTTTAATTAACAAAATTTTAATTGTAAAGTAATAGGTGCTTATTTAAGAAATATAGTTCGTATTACTTGTTATGCCAGCAGCCACAAAGCAGATAAATTTTATATGTATATAAGCAAATATATGTATATATAATATGTGTATGTGTGTGTGTGTGTGTGTATAATTTTTACCCTGGTTAATTGATTTAACATATTACTGTGAACATTTTGCCTTGTCATGAAATGTCTTTAAGAAATGAATGTAATAGCTATTTAATATTGATCCCAGGGCTGGGGCTGTAGCTCATTGTAGCTCAGTGGTAGAGTGCTTGCCTTTCATGCATGAGGCACTGGGTTCAATCCTCAGCAACACATAAAAAATAAGTAAAGATAATTGTTACTTTGTATACAACTAGAGATATGAAAAATTGTGCTCTATATATGTAATATGAATTGTAATGCATTCCATTGTCATATATAACAAATTAGAATAAAAAAATTTAAAAAATATTGATCCCAAAGGTATATGTCAATTTTATTATTTTCAGACATTTAGAGTTTTCCCAATTTGTTTCTATAGAAGACAACACTCTTAACTTGGCTTTCAGGTTTCAAAATACTATGGATTTCTTTTCTTCTTTGTCTTTATCTATTAGCTATGACAACAGAATTAGAATTTTGTCACTGAAAGAGGCTATAGAGAAAACACCCCTCACCCAATTTTAAGAAAGTATACTTCTAAATGTTTTAAGAGTACAGAGAATTACACAGAATGATGAAACAAATATCAATTAATTATATCTCATTCCAAAGTTCTAATTAAAATATTTAGAATATTATAGTTACAGTGGAAGTCTCATTGATTCTACTTCTCTTTCTTATTGTTTCCTTTCTCAAAGTGACTATCATACATTTGGGGTGTATCATTCAATCCAAATGTTCATATTTTTGCCACCCTTATAAGGGAAATATACAGAATTGCTCTTTACAAAGCTAAATGTTATCAGACTGAATGTAATATTTTGCCATTTATTTTTTTCACTCAACATTTCTTTTTACTGATGTATGTTAATTCACATGGTTCAAGTGTATTCATTCAGCTGCTAGACAGCACTGATAGGTAGATTATTTATAATTTTTTTCCTGGTATGGAGTGCTGGGTTTTATATTTTTAGTGGCCATCAAAATGTCAGCTTTCTTTTACTTATTATTTGCCTGACAGAGCAAATAATGCCTTTTTTATTCATTTTCAACCTTTCTGAGCCTTCTTACTGTAAGTACATCTCTGAAAAATAGCAAATAAGTGGATTTTGTTTGTGTTTGTTTGTTTGTTTGGTGTCAGAAATTAAACCCAGGGCCTATACATGCTAAAGACACACCTATCACTAAACTACTCTGCTATCCCCTAAATTTTTTTATCCCCTAAAATTTTTAAACCAATCTGATTGTCTCTATGTTTAAGATGACGACGCATTTATATTTATAATAATTACTAGTATATTTGGATTTATCTCCCTTAACCTTGTTTTGTGCATTCCATTTGGGAGACTTTTCTTTGTTTCTCCTTTCTGCCCCTGAACTCTATGGGATCCATGTTCTCCTGACTTCCTCCATTGGGTTAGAAGTCTGCATTTTATTTCTACTATTTTGGCAGTTTCTCTTAAATATTCAAGTGTATACTCAAGAAACCGCAAGCCCTTCTGCATCTTTGTCCTTCTTTCACACAGTACAAGACTTCAGAATGTACTAACTCCGTCTTTCTCTCTTGCTATTATAGTCTATATATTCTAGCATTTCTATGTATCTGAGGTAAAAGAAAGATATCCTGGGTCAGTTCCACCTTCAATGTTAAGTCCCAGAATAGAATTTCCTAAAGATTGAATGTTTGAAAAACTCTGAACAGATACGGCCCAAAATAGTAATCATATCAGGATAGAATGATGAAGACTAATTTTTAAAATGTTCTTCACAAAGGATAATGTATATCTAAGATGTTTCTATTTTTCTTCTTTTTAAAAAAATTTTAATTTGTTATATATGACAACAGAATGCATTACACATATAGAGCACAATTTTTCATATCTCTGGTTGTACACAAAGTAGAGTCACATCCTTTGTGTCTCATACGTATATTTAGAGTAACGATGTCCATCGAATTCCACCGTCTTTCTTTCCAATATGCCCCTTCCTTTTCCCTCCCTCCCCTTTTCCCCTTTGCCCTATCTAGAGTTCATTTAATCCTCTCATCCACTCCCCCCGCAGCAGATTGTGGATCAGCATCCTTAAATCAGAGAAATCTTTTGACATTTGGTTTTTGGGGATTGGCTAATTTCACTTTGCATTATATTCTCCAGCTTCATCCATTTACCTGCAAATGCCAAGATTTTATTCTCTTTTAATGCTGAATAATATTCCATTGTGTATATATATATACATATATATATATATCACATTTTCTTTATCCATTCATCTACCGAAGGGTATCTAGGTTGGTTCCACAGTTTAGCTATTGTGAATTGTGCTGCTGTAAACACAAACTAAAAGGCTTCTTCTCAGCAAAAGAAACAATTAGTGAGATGAATAGACAGCCTACTAATTGGGAACAAATTCTTACCACACACACATCAGATAGAGCACTAATCTCTAGAATATATAAAGAACTCAAAAATCTTAACACACACACACAAAAAAAAAACAAATAAACCAAATAATCCAATCAGTAAATGGGCCAAGGAACTGAACAGATACTTCTCAGAAGAAGATACACAATCAATCAACAAATATATGAAAATATATTCAACGTCTCTAGCAATTAGAGAAATGCAAATCAAAATTACTCTAAAATTTCATCTCACTCCAGTCAGAATGGCAGCTATTAAGAATACAAACAACAATAAATGTTGGCGAGGATGTGGGGGGGAAAGGCACACTTATACATTGCTGGTAGAACTGTAAATTGGTGCAGCCCAATATGGAAAGCAGTATGGAGATTCCTTGGAAAACTTGGAATGGAGCCACCATTTGACCCAGCTATCCCACTCCTCGGTCTATACCCAAAGGAATTAAAACCAGCATACTACAAAGGACTGATTTTTTAAAACCTTCTTTTCTATTTTTCTACAGTTCTTTTCTTTTTCCATAACATAAAAGTATATAGATAGACAGACAAAAGGAACTAAAGGAGAGAAGGAAGGAAGAAAGGAAAGTAACTTTCATTATTGTTTTGTCCCTATCTCGCTCTGTAGTTTTCATTTCCACTAAGGGCAAGAAATGATGTTAAACTTGCCATTTAAAAGTAACTCAGTCTCTGCTATCAGTGATCAATTAGCACAACAAAGAATCACAAAATCTTAGTGGCATACAATATTGAGCATTTTTGCTCAAACACCTGTATCTGCTGATTTAGGTCTGGTTTGTCCTTCTATCTAATATGAAAGACAGAAAAATGACCCCAAAGATATCCATGTCCTAATTCCTGGAGCCTGTGAATGTTACTTTTTATGGTAAATGGTATTTTGCAGATGTAACTTACCTAAGAATATTTATTTGTATTACTTATTTATTTTGGTACTGGGGATTGAACCCAGGGCACTTCACCAGTAAGTTACATTCCCAGACCACATAGGTCTCCCTTATGGACATAGGACTATTCCAATAGTCTTGATTTTTTCCTAGGATCTACTGTAACAGTGAATAATAATTTTTCCTGTTCTGGCATTCTTCCAAAATCATCTGGTTATTTCTCCTACTGTACCATCTTGGATGTTTTGGGGTATTTTGTTTGTTTGTTTATTTTTTTAAGGAAAGAATATATTTGGACGACATAAACAAACAAAAAAGGAATTACATAAGAAAAAATAGTGCAACAATTTTTGTAAGTACCTAACATGAGCATGCTCTTAACATCTAAAAACAAAAGGTAACATTGGTACATTGGTTATATATATATATATATATATATATATATATATATATATATATATATATATATATCTGACAAGTGTGCATTAAAGAAATCTCTAATATAAAACATTTAAAACGTGGAGAATACTTGATTTCAAAATATAGAAAATAAATGTTAAGACAGGCACACCCAAAATTCTTACAAAAACATGCTTACAAAGTTAAAATTCATCTGAGCACTCATTTCTCAGATATTCAAAAGCTATGAAATCATTAATCAATGGATATTGCCTCCTGCTTTTGCACTAATTTCAACACTGATTGGTATGAATTCCAAATACACAATTACTGTTGTTTTTCATCTTTCTGCCATGTTGATGTTTTTGGTTTTAATAACAGAAAGCCTGACTCAAATTGGATTAAACAAGAAAGTGCATTATTATATCACAAAATGGGAAGTCCAGCATTAAGGCTGGCTAAGTCAAAGGCTCAGCAATGTCAACTGGGACAAGGTTTCTTTCTGTTTCTGAACTTTGAAAGCCACACTACTGGCTTCATTCCAGAGCTGAATTCCCCACCTGGTCGGAAGTTGGCTGTAAATAATACTGAGAGCCTGATTCCTCCACTCTCAGTGGGAAGAGGAGAAAACTTCTCTGTAACCTTGTGTTAAAAAGCTTTCCCTTCATCCTAATCGAGTCCACTCAGAACAAGCAAGAGTGAACCCAGGAATGCTATGTGGTTATTGGCTGCAGCCTGGCTTTCTGAGCCAATCACCATTATAATCTTTTACCTAGATTAAGCTCCTCCCCTGCAACGAGGTGGTGGTGGTGGGGTGAGTTCAAATTCAATTCTCTAGTCCTATGGCCTGTGGGGGTAAGATTGACAGCTGTCAAAATATTCATTCTACCAAGAAGGAGGCAGGAGTGAGGCAATACTGTTCAAAAAATCATCTTTCGTAAGGTTTGTTTTATCTGCTACGATCCTTTACATTCATATCTAAGTCTCTTTTCCTTCAGTTTTTCTTTCTCCCTCTCTCATAATGGTAGGAAACCTTCTAGCCCTTTATGTCACTGAAATTTTTCTTTAAATAGAAGCTACTTTCTTTCTCTTCTGATTGTAGCAAAATTATATGTTCATATTCCACACATTGCTCTTAATATGTAAGGAAGGAATGAGAATCTTAAAGCATTTTTTTTTGCCACCAAAAGCTAGCTTCCCAAACTTTTGCTTCACTTGACTTTTTTTTTAAAAAAAATTATAACTCATGACACTCAATATTTGTCTAGGGAGCATCTGCCATCCCCATGAAAATATGCATGCTAGTGATCCAATGAGTAAAATAGCAAAGCAGCAAGCCACACAGATCTACAGAAATTCAGAATGCATTTGAAAAAAAATACAGCAAAAAAATTTTTTTTATCCCATCACATTTCCCTCTGTCAGGTTTTTCCTCCAGGCACACAGGATTAGAGCCTTCAAACTGAAATAATAACAACTCTGTCCATGTTTCTTAACAGCCCATTAAACTGGATTTCCCCAACTATTCTCCAATTCAGCATTGTACTGGCTTCCTTCCTAGCAATTATTATAAACTATAGCTACCTATTTATTGGCAATTGTGTCTACTTATCTGTTGGGTGGTTTATTGTTTGTTTTCTGTATTAGAATGCAAGCCCTATAAGGGTAGAGATGTCCACTATATTGTGCCTTACTTCATCCCCAGCATCTAGCAGAGGACCCAGCACTAAATAGACTTGCAATAGTTAAGAGTTGGATGAATGAATGAGTAAATATTTTCTTTCTAAATTGTATAACCCTTACACAGGTTAGCACTTTCAGATCCATTATATTAGCTAATTCTCAGAATGAGGTATCTCTTTCAGGTAAAACTAAGGATGGTAATACTAGCATACAGAGATGTTAAGTGACTTGCTCAAGGACACACAGTGAGTATTAAGTAGGAATCTCAAATTCAGATCATTGGTCTCAACTTCGGTGTTCTTTCCATTTTCACCCATGTTGAAAAGTTCTCAAAGTTTAAGAACCTTTTTAACAGGCAGATTTGCTTGAAAACCCTCCCTACCTAATCAAAGAATAGAGCAAACAAAGTTAGCAAAGTGGGATGCAACAGGGAGCATTCTGGACGAAATCTGATGGTGCATTCTGGGAGCACTTTGTCCCATAAAATGCCCAGGGAGTTGTGAGGCTTCCCACAGGGGACCCTGGCTCTGCCTTGTGTTTAGTTGTAAAAACAGCTACTATTGCTTCTAGCAATGGCCAGAACCACATTCCCTGCTTAATAATGAGTCTGACTGGAGGACACAGTATTGCAATCACAAGGTAAGAGAGATTATATTTAGCCTCTGTCTTCCTGGAATATTTCCAGAGCTAGAGCTACATGGGAGCAAGGCCAGCAATCAGAACTTGGGGCTTCTCCTGCAGCAAAGGGAAAAATCCCAGGTCCTGCAGGCCTACACTGTTTCAAGCTCAGGAAGTGGTAGAAACAGGTAGCTGTCAAGAACCTGGGTAGCTAACAACAAACCAGGAGGAAAACTGACAAGAAGACGAGTTGATTATGACATTTATCTCCCTTGGAAATCCCAAGGCCTCCAACACCAGAGATCTGAAACAGCTCTGATGCTCAAGCAGCTATAAACCTAATCTCTACTTGAAGAGCTTTATCCAGTATGAACTAAAATGAGCATATTTCACATGGGCTAGAGCCACCCATCAGCTGTTGCTGTTCTTATTCATCCTTGATAAAAGCTTTGACAGATGAGTTGCACTCTCTATTAGTTTCCAAGGACTGCCATAACCAAATTCTATAAACTAGAGGACCGAAAACTACAGAAATGCATTGTTTCACAGTTCTGGAGGCTAGAAATCTGAGATCAAGGTGTTGGCAAGATCCTGTTCCTTTTGATTCTGTATAGAATTCTTTTTTGTCTCTACCCAGATCCTTTCTCTGTCATCATATAGTATTCTCTCTGCTATCTCTGTTTACCTCTTCTTTATCTCTTCTCTTTTATCTCTTCTCTTGTGTAAAGGTAATCATGTTTGATTAGATCTCGAACTAATTACCTCATCTTTTTTTAAAATATATTTTTAGTTGTCAGTGGATCTTTTTAATTTATTTATTTATTTATTTATTTATTTATTTATTTATATGTGATGCTGAAGATGGAACTCAGGGCCTTACACATGCCAGGCAGGTGTTCTACGCTGAGCCACAACTCCAGCCCCCTAATTACCTCATCTTAACTTGATTACATCTGGAAAGTTCTTATTTCCAAATAATCACATTCATAGGTTATAATTTCTATATAGGTTTTCAGGGGGACACAAGTCAACCCATAACAGGACAGTAATACTAGGTCCATTTTTTTTTTTTTTTTTTTGAAGGAGGAAACTAAGGCTAAGAGAAAGCAAGGGATTTGTGTAATATCACTGTGGTGGATTGATTGCTGTAGTAGCCCCAATCCTTTCATGCTTCTCTGCATCTGTCTTTTGGTAGTGCCTTTCCAGGCTGACTCTGGGCCATGACAGGCTAATTATCTGACCTGCATCAGGAAATGGGAGAGAGCAAATGTGAGACAAGCAGAAATGTGAGAAGTGTTTGTCTCTCAGAGCATGACACCTTTGCGTATTCTAGGACCACGATGTGAATGAGCTCAGACTAGCCTGCTGGATAATGAGCAACTATATAGGAAAACACTCCGATCATCTCATTATCACCGTATAAATCAACCAAAGCAACCAAATCTCCAGGTGACCACAGATGCCTGACCAAGCCCCATCAAGCAAAAATCAGCACAACCCATAGCTGATCCATAGATTCATGAATGACCATAAGTAAAAGATCCTTATTTTTAAGCCACAAAATGAGGGGGATGGCTTGTTACACAGGGAAAACAAACTGCTCCAGTCACATAGATGTTAAAGGACAGGGCTGGAAACTTTAATGCACTATCAGATTTGATTATACTACAGAGTCCTGTGTCAACAGGATGAAGGCTGATGACTTTCTTGCAGAACATGTAACCTGTGGCACCGGCATTTAGCTGACACACAGAGTCTCTAACTTCACTTAAATGTTTTGTTGCTCCTTTTTCTTGTTCTTCCTCTTTGGGACATTTCTATAAAACCATAACAGAAATTCAGGGGGTCAAGATTTAATTGTTTAACTTCTGGCTTTGGTGAGATGGGCCCAAACAGTGTTATAGTGTTAATTGGCAAGAAAAGGGAGAGAATGAGAGCTCTGTAGGTGAAAGTTCAGTCACAGGAGAAAACAGCCAGTTGGCCCACTATTATGTGGCATTTTCCTGCCTAATTTCTGTCCCAAGGCAAATAGGAATTTGATCTTTGCCCATGTCATAGGAAAGAGGTCACCAATAAGAGCTTCAATAGACTCCATGTCCTCACTTTTCCTGTAGACTATGAGTACCATGCCTGCTCTTGGAAGTATTTGAAGATGTGATGATGAAAATCTTGAGAATTAAAAGTGAGGCCGTTGTCAAGATAGTCTGACTTGTTTGTGGCATGGTGGAAAGAGGGAGGCCGGTGAAGAAAGGGATGTGCAATTGAATCAACTATCACTCTCTCAGAATCACCTCAAATACAGTGGTATAAAACAGTCACCATTATTCCTTATAAGCCTATGGTTCTATTAGGAAATTCTGTGAATCTGCATCAGTCTTGGCTGATCTTGGCAAGTCTTCTCAGACTTCCACTTTCAACTGCCAGGTTGGCTGTCAGCTAGCTGGTCCAGGGTGGCCTCAGCTGGGATGGCTTGGCTCTGCTCCACAAATCTCTCACATCTCTCCAGTTAAGTTAGCTACTGACTCATTAGCCAAATGCATCTCATGGCAAAGCTCAGAATCAGTGTGGAAAGTCACTAACTAAAACTGGATAAAAGGAGACATGGAAATCTGAGTCCATTAATGCAATCCATCTACAATAACAAGTCAATGGCCATGAAGTTGGACACTGAAATGGAATATTGGTTGGAGAATAGCAAAATGCCTGGAATAAGAGGAACTGTGGTAGTTCAGGAAAATCAACAAACAGTGTAGTAACAAAGTGAAAGCACATTTGTGCATAAGCACCTGGATAAGTATTTGGGTTGAAGCCTGTGATGATTCAGTCTGCAGGTGACCCCCAGCTGGCCCTCCTACTTCCTACCCAGCAACTTCTCCCCAGTGTGGACTAAGCAGGAAAGAGGACAAGCTCCTAGAAGATAAAAGAGCAGAACCAGTAGGTGCCAATGTTTTCCAGAGTTTTGTTTGAGGCCTGCAAATGGCTTTGAAGACAGGCACAGCTGAACATTTCCACAGCTTCTGTGACCTTACAAACACTATAACCTCTTGACTATATTCATAATGTTATTTGCATTTCTCAGATCATAGAATAAGAAATGTCCATTCTAAGGGGAAGGAAAAACCATCAAGTAATCCAAAAGCATGTAAGATGACAAATTGTAATATAGCTTCTATTTCATCCCCCAAGGGGTAACCACTACCCTCAATTTGGATACTTTCCATTCAGAACTTTTAATAAAAATGCACATTTTGCATGTATCATCTGCACATTTTTAAGAACTTGAGTAATGATGTCAACATTCTTGGCATCACTTTCTAATAATCTAGATAGTTAATCTTTTCATCTTCCTTGTTCGATCCTTGTGTTATCCTTTCCTAACCAGAAAAATATTCCATGTTGCATGGAGTTTCACTTAGCATCTGTTTAAAAAGAATACCATTGGAAAATCCAACCTAGAACTATTGAACCAAAAAAGATAGGTGAAAGTGAAACAAAAGAAAAGAAAAAATCAAGAAATATCAATAGGAAAAAATGGCAAAATAAAAAAGATCTGAGAAATAATGTGGAGCTCATCTAAGGACCTAATGGAAGGATTTTTACACCCTGAAAAAATATGGGTGATAGGCCCAGAGATTAGACACATTTGAACATTGGGTAAAATACAATACATTATAAAATTAACTTCTGTTGCTTTTTTACACAGTGACTAGAACATTTTTTAAATTGTGTAAATGGCTTGCATTATATTTCTGTTGAACAGGGCTGGACAGAAGACAGCAGAGAATCAATTGGATTGAGTTTTCTCACTAGACTGGCTGGTGATTTTTGCCCTTGCAGACATTAATTAACTGATCACCAATTCTGAGCTGGAGTAGAGTAGCAGTTGAATCAAAGATAAGCACATGAGCAAAATTGTAAATAAGACAATTATAAATAATTATTGTGAACGGAAGGAAGACAGTAATGAGTAGCAGAATAATTGGCCAGGGTGAGGGGTGCTTTTTTTAAATGAAGGGGCAGGCAGAGAAGGCTTTACAGAGGAGGGACACTGGAGTTAAGACTGAAACGATAAGGATGAGCTGGAAGTGCAAAAAATCTAGATTTGAGGAACATCTTACAGAAATGTTAAATGATTGCTTTAAAGTCAGAGAGCTAGCTGCTGAATCAGATGAGAATATGATCTCAGATTGGTCTGTCCCTGGCATCTGTGTTCCTAATCACTTATGAGATGTGCTACTTTCCCCTCTGACAAAATTATTGACACTTAATACCTTTCTCCCGCCCAATTATATGGAACCTGTCTTTTCACAATTAGATTCTGAAGAGCAGAAATCCAGAACAACAGTTGTATGTGTGTAGATGTGTGGCATATATTCAGGGAAAGCATCCTTTCCTACTCTGTTCGGCATCTTGATTACCTGTCACAAGAACCAGTAATCAAAATCATAGAGCAAGAATCAGTGGAATAAAGAAATGATTTCTGAGGAAAGGAGTTATAACCATGTATCTTTCCAAAGCTATGATGTAGTGGAGTCAGGCTAATAAACTTGAAGAATAGAATGACCTAGTATGAAAATAATGGTGATTATGGGAGGGGAATAATGGGTGGGGATTTTTGAACAAGGGACCAATTAGTGCTATAGTCCCATGGGGTGTTATAAATCTGGAAGGGAACCATCATCCCTCAAGACTTCTATGGGCTGAAAAAAAAAATGGATGTAACCATGCACAATGAGTTGCAGACTTTTTTTTTTTTTTTTTGCAGACTTTTATAAGCACAGCTGGATCGGGGTACCATCTTTCTCTCAGACTTTGGGTCTCTAGTATTTCTCTTGAACTCTAGGGGCTGCTATGAAATTACAAATGTGTGGTATGAAGATACAGATCTTGATTTCTTTTTCTTTTTCTTGATGTTGTGGCTAAAAGTTGAAGTGATTGAAGTGCCCAAAAGGACATTCAGATTCACAGATTTGGAGAAAAGCCAATGTACTGTGTCAAAAGAATAATTCAAGTTCTAAAACTTCATTTTTGTTTAATAAGAAAAAAAGATGTGTCTAGTTCAAACCTCCCTCTTGAGTTCAGGCTAGATTCAGTCGCCAACTTGACATCCAACTACCAATAGAAATCTGAATATCTCATGATCATCCCAAATGAAACCTGACTAAAATACAATCTTTGGTTTCCAACTACAGTTTTTCCTGCCTAGGAGAATTATCACTACTTAATTACTCTACACTCTTCTCACATCCATTCTATCTTTAGTCAAATTAATTCTACCTCTCTTCATCTTCAGATGTCCTCAACCCAGTCTTCTATCCTTGACCCCAATCTTCAGCCATAATTCAGGTGGCAGTTACAAAGTCCTCCCTGAAGGCTTTCAAGCTCCAACTGAAAAGAGTAACAAAGAACTGGTGGTCATTAAAAAAAAAATGCTACACTCTTACTGAAGTTAGTACCCAAAGAAATGCCTTCCTTTGGCATTCCCACAGCTTCTGATCCATGGTCTTGACAAAGATGAAATATAAAATTAAATAAAAATTGATATCAATTTCATCCTCTACAAAATCAATTGGTTGACCTACAAAAACAGGGCAGGCCTCTGTTTAGACTTAAGGTTAATTCAGTCTGGTTCTGAATCTCTTTATAGTAAACTCTAGTCCTGTTTCAGTCACTTATTAGGTAGAAAGCCTTCAGCATATCATTTAATCACTCTGGGCCTCAGTTTCCTCACCTAAATTAAACATCCTTATACCTCATTGATAAGTGCCTTGTAATAAGCCCACTATTTGAGAGTTCAGATATTGACCATGCTCATACACCATGGGGGTATAGTTAATAATAATTTTTAAATTGCAACTTATAAAAGATCTGCTTTTATCTCAAATCTTTATAGAACATGATATAAGCCTCCTGAGAGTCCTAGAGTCCTGTCTTTCCATTCCTCTTCCCCAGCAACCTGAAATTACTTGAACCAACTCTAGATGCTGTGATTGTTTCTATAGCCAATTTTCTAAAAGCTGCTTTTCCTTTTTTGACCCAGCCAATTTGTTTCCATTCCAGTTTTCCAAGCAAGCCCCTATCTGATCTGGCACTTTAAAAAAATATATATATTCCTGCAGGGTCTTCTTTTCTTTCTAACAGTTCCAATTTTTTCTTCAGTTGTCTCATCAAAAGAGGCTTCTATACCTTTTGCTTGCATAAATGTATCATAAAAAGCAATTTCTCTTGTTTGAATTTTCTTTTGCTCTGTTTTAAAATTACAGTGCATGTTGAGGCAGATAACTATAAAGTCCTTTTACATATTAAGGATGCATTTAAGCTGGGGTTGAAGACAAAGGTGATATAATATTCAAACCTATTATAAGTTTTTACAATTTCAAAATCCATCATATTAATTTGCTTGTAAGAAGAAGAAATATACTTTGTTTATTCCCACGGCTCTTTTTCTAAATTTTGAAACTGAAGTACGAATATATCACTATATATAAATGAATAAAACAATTAAGTTATTGTGCTACTCAGCTTTTTGTTTCTGTGACAAAATACCTGAAAAAAAAAAACACCTTAAAGGAAGAAATATTTATTTTGACTCACAGTTTCAGAGGTTTCAACCCATAGTTGCTTGACCGCATTGCTGTGGACTTGCAGTGAAACAGAACATCATAATGGGGAGCATGTGGAAGAGCAAAGCTGGACTCATGGTGGCCAGGAATCAGAGAAAGAGAGGAAGAGAGCCAGGAAAGATATGTCCTTCCAGTGTGCACCTCAAGTTCCCTACCTCCTCCAGGTAGGCCTCATCTCCTATAATTTCCACCATCTCCCAATGGCCCATTCAATTAGGAACCCATCAATGGACTAACCCATTGATAAAATCAGAGCCTTCATGATTCAATCACTTTTACAAAGACCTACTTTTGAACATTGCTGCCTTGGGGACCTTGCACCAAAGACATGAGTCTTTGAGGACATTCCACATCCAAACTAGAATAATTATGAAAAAATATTCACTATTTTTAACCAAAATAAGCCAACTATCAGACACTAACAACTCAGGGGATTGAGGTATGCTTTATTTTCTAATTTTTAATTTCAGTATAACATATACAGAGGAGAGTCCACAAATAATAAATATATAATTTGGTGGTATGTTCACAAACTTTAAATGCCCATGAAACGAGCCAAAGAGTTAACTTTTAATCTTATTGAAAAATTATCAAGATGGGGTCTGGACAAATACCTGTATAGTTAGTTGTCATACATTGTTATGTTCATTGTAAGCATGAGGCTGTCTTTCAAACTAAAATGTGTATTCTACATGGTCTAACAATGGGACCATAGTTTACACCATATTTTTTCTACTCTGAGTGACCTTAAATGAGAACACTTTCTATAAATGAATATGAATCATATTCAGATTCAATTTATCAAACATTAATCTATGCCAATCTATGCTTCTATTTCTTATTTTACATTCTACCAAACTGAAATTTCCTTCTAAGTTCTTTTCTTTTCTTTTTTTTTTAATTTTTTATTGTTGGTTGTTCAAAACATTACATAGTTCTTGATATATCATATTTCACACTTTGATTCAAGTGGGTTATGAGCTCCCATTTTTACCCCATATACAGATTGCAGAATCACATCAGTTACACATCCATTGATTTACATATTGCCATACTAGTGTCTGTTGTGTTCTGCTGCCTTTCCTATCCTCTACTATCCCCCCTCCCCTCCCCTCCCCTCCCCTCTTCTCTCTCTGCCCCCTCTACTGACATTCATTTGTCCCCCTTGTATTATTTTTCCCTTTCCCCTCACTTCCTCTTGTATGTACTTTTGTATAACTCTGAGGGTCTCCTTCCATTTCCATGCAATTTCCCTTCTCATAGAAACTTGAGCAAAATTCTTGAGTTTCTTAGAACTTTTCTTCATCTACAACCTCTTTCTAGCTGAGATCAGTTATTCCCAATGCTTTAAATAACACCCATAAGCTAAGGACTTTCACCTTACGGCCCACCTCTACCATACCACTTTGCAATGTGACTTTGCAGAAGCTCCCATCAAGAAATAAAGTCTATTTTCCCACCTATTGAAATCTTGATTGGTTTTATAACTTTCTAAGGCCAACAGAATACTAGAAAAGTGATAGCATGTCGAGTGTGAACTTAAGCCTTTACTTCTTCTAGAAACCCTCCTGCTATCAGAGGAACAAGCTCAAAGTGCCCATTAGAGAATGAAAAGCCACATGGACCATTAAACTAGCTGATAAGCAATCAACCCCCAGAAGCAAAGCCATGTAGCTATTTTGCAACTGACTACAGGGGGATGAGGGAACCCAAGTGAGACCAACTGCTACTTCCAGATTAATCCAGAGTAAATAACCAACGGAAACATAAGATAACAAACATTTTTTGTTGTAAGCTGCTGAATTCTGGTGTGGTTTGTTACAGAGAAATAGTTTAATGGATACACCAGTTTGGCTTCAGTATAGATATATGCTCAATGTCAACCTGATATCTCCACATAGATTGGAAAATGGTCTTTAGAAATAAGTCTATTTTAAACTGTTGATTTTCACTCCATGTCCAAAACCTCCATTCTCTATTAATCACCTTTTTAAAAGTAGCCCCACCATCTATCCAGTTCTTCAAGGAAAATATCTAGAAGATATTATTTAATTCTTTCTTTTTCTCACCCCCTCACTACCACATCTAATCCATCAGAAAGCCCTGATGTGTCTGCTTCCTAAATTTTTTTCTCTTGGATCCATTCACTTCCTTTCTGCTTCACTGTCTAAGCCGTGGACATCTCTTGGTTGTAGATGCTATCCCCATGCTACCTCTGAATATCTCCACACTTTTTAACATAAAAGCTAGAGTTTTATTTTAAAATCTTACAAGTTCATGTCAGTCCTCAGTTCAAAACCTTTCAAAAACATTCATATAATCAAATCCAATTTCTGTTTCAGGGCTTCACATGTCCTACATGATCTAGTACCTGCTGTCTTCTCCAATCTCAACTCTACCCACTCTACCTTGAACTTATGACCTTCCAGCCACATTTGGTCTTCTCACTTCCCCAGTCTCTTCCTATCTAAAGATTTTTGGTTTTGCTCTGTCATCCCGTACAAATCTCTTTCCCTGCTCTTTGCTCATCACTTGGTGGTCTCTTTTACATTTTTTTCTTGTTCCATATTAAAGCTTATCACCTCTTGGAGATTTCTTCTGGTTACCCCCTGGGTTTTCCTGCCCCACCATTTTTCTCCATAATCTCATTCTGTCCAATAGAAGTATTACAATTGCTGAGTCTTGGTATATTTGTTTAACTTTTTGCTTTTTCTTGCCTGTCTGCAGAAGTTTCAGGAGGGCAGAAAATCATGAAGTTTCTGTTGTATGGACAGGGCTTACCACAATTTTTGACCCACAATTTTTGAATCACTGAACATTAATTAAATAAATGAACCCAATAAAATTCTTCCAATAACACTATCAAGTAAATTTTTATTGCCTCATTATAAAAATAAGAAATTTGTGAGCAGGCAATTTTTGTATCAATCATACTCAGAGCAGGTAGAAGATATAAAAGTATATATAGTGACCAGGCCAATTTTTCATAGAAGAGATGGGTTCAGAACCTTGTGTTTCCTATAATGTTCTAATTCTCAATCCCCTGCTTCTAATGATTTGAGAAATAAGCAATTGTGCACTTGTGGGAGAGAGTGTTGTGAAAAGATATGACAAATAAAATGCCCCATTATGATTTAGATATGAGGTATTCCCCAAAAGCCTATGTGTGAGACAATGCAAGAAAATTTAGAGGTGAAATAATTGGGTTATAAGAACCTTAACCTAATCAGTGCATTAATCTACTGGTAAGGATTGACTGGGTGGTAAGTTGTAGGCAGGTAGGGTATGGCTGGAGGAGGTGGATCACTATGGCTTTCTCTAGCATTTAATATTTTGTTTTGAGAAGAGCTCTCTCTTTGTTGAGAGCCACAGCCTAGTCGGAATGGCCCCTGGCATTTTGCCAGAAGTAATGGTTGAGAGGCGAGCCATTAAGATGATGATAATTAAGTTAAGCTGTCTATAATTGCTGTGACTGGATGATGCTGGATTGAAACAGGCTGTGTATTCAATTGTATATAGACCCCTGCTGTCCGCCTTGGGTGCCCGCCACTTTGGAATTCTCCTGGGGATTCCTGGGGGAGTTCAGAAATAAAGTTTGTTCCTGCTTGAGTGGCTCGTGATTTGTGCCCAGCCAGACTGCGGCATCTCTTTGCTTATTGGTGCCATGTTCCCAGCTGCTTTCCTCCTCCACACCCTTCCTTCATGAGGTTCTGCTTCCCTTACAGCCTAGAGCAACTGAGTTGACCATCTACAGACTGGCACTTCTAAAACCATGAGCCCCCTAACAAAATTTTCCTCCTCTAAAATTATTGTCAGGTCATTTTGTCATAGTAATGAAAAAACTGACTAAAACATGCCCCAATTCATACTAGGTGTTTCTCACCCTCCTTAGAGTGACATGTCCTCACACAATTGAATCCAAGTGCAGGAAAGAAGGGACAAACAATAATGGCCTTTCCTCCTAATTCCATCTTAGCAGAGATGAAAAAAATTCCCCAAAGCCTCCAGTTAATTTCTACTTTCATTTAATTGACCAGAATTTCGTCTTATTCCCACTTCTAGACATATCCTTTATGAAGGAGCCCAAGATTGCCATATCTGGTTGACATTCACCAATATTCTTTATCATTCAGGTCTAGGTTTGCCACCATATAAGTATGATCCATCATGCAAGCAACAGTATCTACTACAACAGTTCAATAATTCTGCATTCTTTTGTCCAACTTTATCCTAGAAAGCATGTATGCCATGGATTAAGCAAATGGTCTGAGAAACTTGTGGATGAACCTGATGACACTGAGCCTCAACAAAGTTACAGTCTACTTTTCTTGTTAATCAGTGAACCCATGTGTTCACCCAAAGAATTTCAACCTTTCCCTCCTGGTAATGGAAAACTTATATACCAGGCACAAAATTAAAAAAAAAAAACACACACACATCATAATAAGGCAATGTCCTAATGACAAAACTAAAATTATCCTGATAAATATATCCAGCCATGTTGTAAATTCAACACTTAACAACCTACATATGCTAATTAAAAAAACACTTCTGCTAAACCCCAATATCCACCTCTCCATAAGATGATTTTTATTTTCCATAAAATTCAATCTGTGTTTCTGTTTCACTGCAGTCATGCAGGAGTGCTGAAAACTATGTATAGACTAACAGAGGCAAGTATGGCTTGTAGAGTTGGCCTTTGTGAATTGGGAGACTGAGGATCTTAGGTAACTCCAAGAATTGCCTGTGTGAACTTGAGCAAGTCATTTCATTTCTTCACTGAAATAAAGAGATCAAATAAACTGAGAGATTTCTAAGTTCTAAAAGCTTATGATTACATCTCATATCAAAATTGAAGCCAGCTTGGACAATATATCAGTAAGGGTGATTGATGCTAGCACCTATAACAGCCCCCAAATTATGGTGGCTTAACACAACAAAAGTTTATTTCATTCATAAAAATCCAGTGGGTTCATGAGGCTTTGTTGGTCTTTCTTCCAAGCTGTGTTTCAAAGATACAATTCCATTTATTTTATGAGATACCATCCTCTTCATTTGGCCTCCATGACTGTTGTAAGAGAATAGAAAATGGGAAGGAAAAGCAGGGGGACTCAAGGGAAGCACATCAGTTTGACTAGATAACGTTGGCCAGAACCTTGTCATATGACCTCCACATAACAAAAGTGTGGCTAGGTAATGTTAGCCTGTGAAACTAGAAAGAGGGACTAGGATTGGTGAGGATGAGCCATCCTCTGCCATAAACATTTCTGAAAATATTCCATTCTCCGAGTTCCAAGAAAGTAGGAGGAATATTAATCTCACTCTGAATCTTCCTATTGTGTCACTATCTATCGTGTTTCTAAGCACCTCATATGGTCACTATGTGTTATCATGAATTAATTGTCTCCACTGTTGGCTGGAAGCTCCTGAAAGAAGAAATCCTTGTATCTATTTCTGTATCTTTAGGGCTTAGATATGTTCTGAACTGCTTTGTCCTAGTAATAGTGGTGGTCAATGACCACTCCAAAAAATCTACATTGGAGAGAGCTGATCTATATAGAAGGTGAGCATTTGACCTTTGTGTATATGCTTGAAGGACAGGTGTGCTGGGAGCCATTAGCCAAGTAGGTATGACAATTTCCTTGCCGGCATACCCCATGTTGCTTAGTGGAAGGACTCGTGGAAATAGGACATTTTGCAGTGACATTGCAGTTAGGTGACCTTGCTCAAGGACCAGGGTGGATCCGGGATTAGGGTGTTCCCGATTTAGGATAATCGGGTTTAGGGCGTTCCAGGTTTAAGATTATTCCTGCTGGGAATAGGGCGTATCCTGCTGCCTGAGTTCCCCTTGAGTTCTCACGGGATTCAGACAGTATTTTTTGGGAGACAGAAGCCCAGTGGGAGTGAATTTGGGCAGAGAACGTGGATTTCCCCAGAACGTGATTGTAGATGGCTGGTGTGAGTTCGGGAATAAAGAGTTGCTGTTTGAACCTACAAGCTGTGTGGTGGCTCGTGATTGTGTGCCCAGCCAGACTGCGGCATTTGTGCCCAGCCAGACTGTGGCACAGGTGTGAACCTATGTTTGTTTAATACTTATAAAAGTTTGAGGATTGTTGCAATTGCAATTGTTGTTTTGGGAGGGTATACTGATCTGGGAGATGGTGGGGATCAAGCTTGAACCCCAACAGTCATGAAGAATGATGACAGTGGAAGTCAGTTATGAGATGATCTTACATTTGTGAATCTCAGATATTTTTTGGCAGCACGAGCTGGCAAGGGCTTCTCTTTGACCATCACTTCAGACCACCTTCCTGAGTCAATGGGTGTTACAGGTGAAGGTACCAGGGTAACACATAGCTGAGATGACAGTTCTGCCCTCCGATTATCTCCAACTTGCCCTCCATCCCATGCCACAGTCCAAATCTGCCCCCAGCATAACCTAACCTGGAATCCACTACCAAGAACTGATTGTGTAGAAACTAGAATTCTAGGATGCTCATTCCCCAGAATTAAAAAAAACATCCTTCCACAGCACTCTCAGGTTCTCAGTAACTAGACCAGGAATACACACAAGAGCTTCATTATTTCAAGTTATGGATGCATTTTCATTTATTGAAAAAAAATTAAACAATAATAAACATCTACCAAAAGTCAAACTTCTAGAACTATGTTATTCAATAAAGCCACAGGTGGATATTTAGATTTAAATTTAAACGGTCCTAATTTAAACATAATTTAAAATTCACTTCCTCAGTCACACTAGCCACATGTCAAGTGCTGAATGGCCACATATGGTTAGTTTTGAACAATTTAGCTAAAGAACAGTTTCTATTATCACAAAATGTTATATTGAACAGCACTGTTCTAGAAACTGTTTCCGTGTAGTTAGTGTTTTCAGCTTTCTAAGCCAGGTTATCTTAACCATATTTGGTAGCAAATATTATAAGCTTTTTAGGAAGTCAAAAGAGGGCCTATATTTTGCTGAAATTTAGACATGTGCATGCAGTTTCTTAAAATAAATGTTGCATATTTGAAAAGTTAGTCCACTTTGGGAACCTAAATTCTGTATCTCTGATATGAACAAGGTTTTAGCTTCCTGGAGCTCAGTGATCATTTTGGGTTAAAGGCTTAAAATATAAGAAATTTTTAAAAAGCTAAAGTCTCCTGACAAGAGCACAAGCAATGTGAGTCACATAACAAGTAACAATAGACTCAAGAAAGAACAGTATAAAATGTTCTCAATTTTTAAGGATATCATTCCTATGTATATATCATTGGGCAGTGGGGTACCAGGGATTAAACTCAGGGGCACTCAACCACTGAGCCACATCCCCAGCCCTATTTTGTAATTTATTTAGAGACAGGGTCTCACTGAGTTGCTTAGCACCTGGCTGTTGCTATGGCTGGCTTTTTTTTTTTTTAATCACATGATTATCTCAATAAATGAGGAAAAAGCATTTGACAAAATTCAGCATCCATTCATGTTCAAAACACTTGAAAAATTGAGGATAGTAGGAATAAACCTCAACATTGTAAAAACTATGTATGCTAAACCCAAGGCTGACATCATTCTAAATGGAGAAAAAATCGAAAATATTCCCTCTAAAAAGTGGAGGAGGACAGAGACACCCCTTTCCACCAATTCTATTCAACACAGTCCCTGAAACTCTAGTGAGAGCAATTAGGCAAAAGAAAGAAATTAAAGGGAGAAAAAGAAAAGCTCAAACAATTCCTGTTGCCAAGGACATGAGCTTATATTTTGCAGATCCCAGAAAACTTGTATAACTCATAAACAAATTCAGCAAACATCAGGATATAAAATTAATATCCATAAATCAGTTGTGCTGCTATGTAACAATGATGAATTAGCTGAAAGAGAAATTAGGAAAACTATTCCATTCGCAATAGCCTTAAAAATAAATTAAAAAGAAAGTGCTTGGGAATCAACCTTAAAAAAAAAAAAAAAGAGGTGAAAGACCTTTTCAATGAAAACCGCAGAACATTAAAGAAAGAAATCGAAACCAATTTAGAAAATGCAAAGATCTCCCATGTTATTGGATAGGCAGAATTAATATTGTCAGAGTGCTAATCTTTAACTATGGCTGGCTTTTAACTCAAGATTTTCCTGTCTCAGCCTCCAAAGCCTCTGGGATTACAAGCACACGCCACCACACCTGGCTGTATATATCAGTTTAAAAAATAAAATCTAATGGTACTTATTCAAGACACTGAAATTCCTTGTAAAATACACATTGAATTGCTAACCAGTATGATAAGATATGGCATTATTTTTTTTCCAAGGAAATAAGTTGGTCTACCCAAAAGGAAAGTGATCTTGCCAGGATCCTATTTTATCTTTAGTCCAGGAGAAGCAAGGATTCTATCTGACCTTGAGGGATTTATCTGAATTAGTTATTATAACTCTTTATAAAACTCTTGCTCTACTTTTCCAGAAAAATGGGAAGTCTATACTTCCCTACCCATTAAAATAAGAAGCCACATGACTTGGTTTATACAATTAAATATGAGCAGGAATGGTATATGTCTCTCCAGTGGAAGCATTTAAGTACTTGTGCTTGATGGGCTCCTCCTTTCTCCCTACATTTGACAATCATGGACTCTGAAATTAGAGTCTCCAAAAATGGAAATCTATTAATGAGTACTAGAAAAGTGCCACATAAAAGAATAAACTTGTTACCTTAAGCCATTATGAACATGAAGATATTTGTTACTCAGTTTCACCAAACCTATCTGTAGTGGATACAAATAGAAAAGCTATATGTGTGAGGATAAAGTCTCAGGTAGAGAGGAATAGAATTTGACAAAAGCAATCTAAGCCTCATTTCCTACAGACATTAAACATATGGGAAAATATGGCTCACTCAAGTTAGCATGAATAGAATGTAGAGATTTATTTAAACTATGCTGTGATCCAGAGCTATTCTCCTCCTTGGTTGAATAAAAAATAAAAATAAAAAGTATAGCCTGTGTATACCTAAGATGTTTTTTCCTATAAGAACCTTAAAATGTTCAGTGCTCGCTCTCTCTTTCTTGTGCTCTCTCTAGGTATGCTGCTAAGAATTTTTTTTTTCTTCCTTAAGAACAAATAAACCGCTGAGATTTAACATCTAGCTTGCTGAGTCACTTGTCTTCCCCTTGAATTTTAACCACAGATAGAAGGCAGCCTGTGCTAAGGAGAGATAAAGGGGAGAAAAGGAAAAAAAATAAGAGAGAGAGAGAGAGAGAGAGAGAGAGAGAGAGAGAGAGATGCAGGCAGGAGAAACTGGTTCTAGAAAGAAAGAAGATAAATGTAAGTCAAACAGAAAAAAAGACAAAAATAATATTGGAAAGGTTTGGTTAAGACATCTGTTTTCTTATTCTAGGGAAGTTTTGAATAAAAAATATTTTAATAAAAACTATTGTGATTAACGTTTGAATAAAGGGTTAAAGGTGCATCTTTACACTAATAAAAAGATAATTAGAGTGAAAAACATAAGTTTGTTTTGTTTTTGTGCAGGGCCTGCACTCCTGATTATGTGACTTTGACAAAGTCAGCTCATTTTCCTGAGTTGTAATTCCCTCAACTCTAACAAGGGGATAGTAAAACAGCTTCATAAGTTGGTAGGGAGGGTAGGATGATATAAAATATATTTAAGGACCTTGGAAAGCACCTGACACCAAGCAGGAATCTATAAACATTTCTTTCCCTCTTTTGTTGTTTTCAAACCATTTCTTCTTAATTATACCAAAGTTTCTTTCTCCATGAGCCTTCTTGAAAAAAGATAAAACTCTAATTCTAATTCTGCCATTTGCTGGAATACTGGGTCAAGCTTTTCACCCCCTTATGATATCTAATCTTCACAATACCTCTATGTGAGTTCATCTCCATTTTATAGAGACTTAGAAAAGTTAAAAACATTTCCCAAGTTTATAGAGTCTTTTAGTAATCTGTTGCTATGGTAATGCAGTAGTGCAAACCTCCCCAAAACTCAGTGGCTCTGGACAACCACCATTTGGTCTGGCTCATCAACCTGTGGGTCAACATGGTCATTCTGCAGATGAGAGTTGGCTTTAGCAGCTGCAGTCATCTGGGCTTTGGCAAACCGCTTTAGTCAAAGACCAAAGAACAATAAGTGATCAGCAGGAAATGGAATAAGTCTCTGGCTCCTTTATTAAATACTGATTGTGGGCCAGACAACTAACCTTCCCAGCACCCAAGGCCAGGAATCTCCTTTGCCCCAGTGCCTTAAACCCATGTAGTCCTGGAATTGAAAAATTAGAAAGAAAACCTGTGTTTCTAGCAGGACCCTTGAGAGAGGTGAGGTGACTGAGAGCAGGACGGAGACTATCAAGGGGTGCAGGTGCTCCCAACACCCTACCAATTCAAAGGGGGAGCAATCAAATGCAGAATTTGCCATAGATGGAGATTATTGAAAATGATACTGAAGCACAGCACCAGACCAAAATGTGGTCCATAAACCAGCAATATCAGCATTACCTGGGAGTTTGTGAGAAAAGTGGACTCGGCTTCTACCCCAAACTTACTAAATCAGAACCTGAGAAGCATTGATTCAGCAAGAATCCCAACTGGATCATACCACTGGAAAAGCATTGGTTACCAGACTTATTACGTCAGTTAAGTAAATGCTTCAAGTCCTAGCACCTTGTTGAGCCTCTAATCTCCCTCCCAAGTACTTAATGCCTTCAGTTACTCAAGAGGCCCCATACTCTGGGATGAGCATCTGTTACTGTTGTTTGCCCAATATTCATTCCTCCTTCCTGTTTACCTCACTTTTCTTTGTGGAGGACTTTCCTTTTCTATTCTTAGTTCATGTGTTTTGTGTGGGACTTATCACAGCTCCAGGATGGATATCTGACCATGGTGTTGCCAATGAAAGAAATGTCAGAGATTTTGTTGAAATTCTTAGGAATGTAGTATATCCTTTTCTACTGTCAATCATAAGTGGTGAAGTCCTCTGAGAATGAAGTCAACACACAAATAATGAGAGATACATTCCTTTGAGTACCTATATCCAGTCTTGCTTAAACCTACAGACCTGACCCCAGACTTGAATTAAATAAGCTGATTCATTCCCATTTGTGCCTAAATTATTATGCTCTGGATTTTATACCTCACAAGCAAAATAGTCCTGCTATGAGCCATTCTATACCCCAGGCTAGCTAACCCCATACAATCCTTAAACTCAGTTTCCAATCTCTCTTATTTTCTCTACCACCTGTGACAGTAACTTTCCAAATTCCAAACTCCAAAATGTTTATAATTATATTTGCTATCATGGTCACAAGTCTCATGAGATCTCATAAAGTAATATTAGAATTTTCCCCAGAGATTTGGGCAAGACCAGCAGTAGTAGCATCACCTGGGAGCTTGTTCAAAATACAGAACCTCAGACTCCACCCAGAACAGCTCAATCAGAATTTCTATCTTAACAAGATCCCCAGGTAATTCATGAACACAAATTTGAGAAGTGCTGCTCTAAAATGTATCATATTGTGGGGGAAAGTTACCACCTGGGAGTTAAAAGGCTGGACTTATAGCTCCTCCTCTGCCTCAGTTTCCTCACAAAATGAGCAGATCAGACTATTGCAAAGTTTTACTTCAGCCCAGACTTTGTAAGACATTCATACTTTCAGGTCCCTGACTCAAATAGGTTGTGATAACCCGGCATATGCAGATTAATAGGAAAGGTAGAGGGCAACATAAATAAATAAATAGATGGATGGGTGGGTGTCTCTATCAGAAAGAAATTGGTTGGACCTTGAGTATGTCAGGATATCCATTTCCAACTAAAGACAGTGCTTCATTTCACAAATGAGGAAAGAAGCCCAGAGTGATTGAATAGTTTTCAAAAAGCCACTGTTGTTTTGTTTTGTTTTTTGTTTCTGTAACAAAATACCTGAGAAAAACAATTTAAAGGAGAAAAGATTTATTTTGGCTCACGTTTTCAGAGGTTTCAGTCCATGGTCAGCTGGCTCCATTGTTCCTGGGTCTGTGGTAAGGCAGTATACCTCATGGTAGGGCAGAGTAAAGTTGCTCACCTCATGGCAGTTGAAAAGCTGAAAGAGAAAAGACCAGGGACAAGACATAGTCCCCAAAGCCACACTCCCAAGGACCTACTCTTTCCAATTAGATTTCACCTCCTACAGCTTCTACCACTTCCCAATAGTCTATTTACCTATGAATCCCTCAGTGCATGAATCCATTGATGAAGTCAACCCCCTCCTGATCCAATAACTTCCCAAAAGCCTCACCTCTGAATGTTGCTGCATTGGGAACCAAACCTTCAACACATGGGCCTGTGGAGAACATACCAGATTCAACTATAGGAGCCACACAGCACAGGCACAACAGATTAGGAATGAGAACATGCAGCAGAGCTGTGATGGTACAAAAGGACAGGGTAATGTTTGGGCACTTGCACTCTGGAATTAGCATTTGGGGCACGTAAGGGCTGAGTGTCCACTGGCAAGATACTTTACTGCTTTTTGCCTAAATTTGCTCATCTGTCCAAGAGGCAATATAACAATATGAAGTAATAGGGAGTTAAATCTGTAAAGCATTTAGAACTATTTTGGCAACATGTAACATTTATATATATATATATATATATATATATATATATATATATATATATATATATATATTTTTTTTTTTTTTTTTTTTTTTTTTTTTTTTTAAGAATAAATTCTGACTACTGGCCAAAAGGTTTTCTGAGGCACACTGCAGCTGTCCTATGCCAGAAATGTGTCTTCTCGCAAGATTTAAGGACCTGGCAGTGTACATGGAATCCTAACTTACTCAGTTCTTTTAAAATTACTTTGATCTTTTTGCATGACAAAAAGTCACTAAATCCTTCAAATAAATTACTTGCCTGTAATCTATTCTTAGTAGAAGGTACCTACAGCAGTAGGTTTCTTGAAAGAAGAAAAAAATTGCAAAAAAGATTGTGTGAATGGAATGGATCAGAAAGAAGTATTTTGGAAAGGAAAAAAAAAATAAGTCAACTCCTTTCCATTAGCTTATCTATGGTTTACTCAGAGCAGTAGGTCAAAGTCCTAGATGAACTTGCAATTTTTTTTTAATTATAAGTGTCCAAGAATCACTTCAACACAATTAATAATAATTTCTAGAAATGGTACCCAAGAATCAGTGTTTCTTTTCTCATAAAATATATATAAAATACACTATCTTAACAATTTTTAAATGGCAATAACATTGCATTGTAATGTAACCATCTCCAGCATTCTTGTCCAAAAATCTTCTCATCTTGCAAAACTGAAGCAGTGTAACCATTAAAAATAACTTTCAGTCAGGCACAGTGTCCATGCTTATGATCCCAGCAACTCAGGAGGCTGAGGCAGGAGGATCACAAGTTCAAGGCCAGCCTCAGCAATTTAGTGAGGTCCTAACTAACTTAGGGAGATGCTGTCTCAAAAAATAAAAATAAATAAATAAGTCCAGGTGCAGTGGCACAGGCCTGTAATCCCAATGGCTTGAGGCTGAGATAGGAGGATCATGAGTTCAAAGCCAGCCTCAGCAACAGCAAGGTGTTAAGCAACTCAGTGAGATCCTGTCTCTAAATAAAATTCAAAATAGGGCTGGGGATGTTCCTCAGTGGCCAAGTGCCCCTGAGTTCAATCCTGGTATCCCCCACAAAAAAATAAATAAATAAATAAATAAGCTCTAGATATGTAGCTCAGTGGTTAAGCATCCCTGGGTTTAATCCCTTGTACCAGGGGGGAAAAAAAAAAAACTCTCCATTGTTTCCTTCTCTATCCCAGTAAGCACCATTCTATTATCTGTCCCTATAAATTTGACTACTCTTGGTACTTCATGTAAGAGGAATCCTACAGTATTTATCCTGAAGTAACTAGCTTATAACATATGTTCTCAAAGTTCATCTATGTAGCATGTGTGAGAACTTTTTTCCTTTTTAAGGCTAAAAAATACCCCACTGTATGTATATAATACATTTTTCCTATCCAGTCCTCCACTGAAGAGTACTTGGGTTTTTTCCACCTTTTGGCTATTGTGAATAATGCTGGTTTAAACTTGGGCATATAATTACCTCTTCAAGAAGCTGCTTTCAATTCTTTTTCTTATATACCCAGCAGGGGAATTGCTGGAGCATATGGCAATTCTATTTTTAATTTCTTGATGAACCATCATACTGTTTTTCATAGTGGCTGCACCATTTTATACTTTCACCAACAGTATAAGAGGGTTCCTGTATCTCCACATCCTTACCAACATTTGTTTCTTCCTGTTTTTCTGTTGTGTTTATAGTAGTCACCCTAAAGAATGTGAAGAAGCAACATCTCCAGTTGGTTTTGATTTGCATTTTCCTTGGCATATAATTATTAGGCATTTGTACTTTTTTTTAAGGAAAGAATACCTATTCAGGTCCTTTGCCCAATTTGAACTAGGTTGTTTTGTTGTTTATTACTGAATTATAGGAGTTCTGTGTATATGTTGTATTTTAATCCATTATCAGTTATATTATGTGCAAATAATATGAGTTGCCTTATTTTAATTATTGTTATTTTTATTTGTTCTACTTAGTTGTACATGACAGCAGAATGCATTTCAATTCATCATACACAAATGGAGCACAACATTTCAATTTGCTGGTTGTAAACAATGTACAGATGCACCATTCGTGCAATCATATATGTACCTAGAGTAATGATGTCCATCACATTCCACCATCTTTCTTGCCCCCACACCCCTCCCCCCACCCTTTGCCCAATCCAAAGTTCTTCCATTCTTCCCATGCCCGCCCCCATCATAGATCAGTATCTACTAATCAGAGAATACATTTGGCCTTTAGTTTCTTGGAATTGGCTAACTTCGCTTAGCATACTATTCTCTAATTCCATCCATTTATCTGCAAATGCCATCATTTTATTCTCTTTTAATGCTGAATAATATTTCAGTTTCTTTGTCCATTTATCCATTGATGGGCATCTAAGGTTGGTTCCACAGTTTAGCTATTGTGAATTCAGCTGCTATAAACATTGGTGTGGCTATGTCACTATAGTATGCTGATTTTAAGTCCTTTGGGTATAGACTGAAGAGTAGGATAGCTGGGTCAAATGGTAGTTCCATTCCAAGTTTTCTGAGGAATCTCCACATTGCTTTCTAAAGTTATCACTCCAATTTGCAGTCCCACCAGCAATGAATGAGTGTACCTTTTCCCCAAAATCCTCTCCAACACTTGTTATTGGTTGTATTCTTGATAACTGCCATTCTTACTGGGGTGGGATGAAATCTTAGAGTAGTTTTGATTTGCATTTCTCTAATTACTAAAGATGTTGAGCACTTTTTCATATTTTTTTATCGCTTGTATATCTTTTTCTGAGAAGTGTCTTTTCTGTTCCTTAGTCCATTTATTGATCGGGTTGTTTGTTTTTTTGGTATTAAGTTTGGATTGCCTCTTCAACAAATAGTGGTAGGAAAACTGGAAATCCATATGTAGCAAAATGAAATTAAATCTCTCTCTCTCTCTCTCTCTCTCTCTCTCTCTGCACAAAACTCAAAGTGAATCAAGGACCTAGGAATAAGACCAGAGACCCTGCACCTAACAGAAGAAAAAGTAGGCCAAATCTTCATCGTGTTGGATTAGGCCCTGACTTCCTTAACAAAACTCCTAAAGCACAAGAAATAAAATCAAGAATCAATAAATTGGATGGGTTCAAACTAAAATCTTCTTCTCCGCAAAAGAAACAATCATTGAGGTGAAGAGAGTATGGGAGCAAATTTTTACCACACACACATCAGATAGAGTGCTAATCTCCAGGATATATAAAGAAACTCAAAAAACTTAATACCAAAAAAAATAATAATAATAACACATCAATAAATGAGCTAAGGAACTGAACGTGAGCTGCCCTTTTAAAATTTTTATGCGGCTCACTTTATCTATTTTTCCTTTTTGTTGTCTATGCATTTGGTGTCTTACATGAAAAATCATAGTCAAATCATTGTTGTAAAGCAATTCCCTTGTTTTTTATTGAAAGTTTCATAGTTATATTTTTTCTATATTTAGATATTTAATAAACTTTGAGTTAAATTTTGCATATGGTATAAGAAAAGGGTTCTATTTCATTATTCTGCAAGCTTATGTCCTGTTATATAGGCACCATTTGTTGAAAAGACTGAACTTTCCCTCATTGAATTACATGGTCTTGTCACTTTTTATCAAAAATCATGTGAACATATAAGTAAAGAATAATTTCTGAGTTCTTTCTTATATTCCTTTAGAATGTAGTAGCTAATACTACATTGCTTTCATTACCATAGCTTTGTAGTAAGTTTTGAAACCAGTAAGTGTTAAGATCTCTAACTTTTGTCTTTTTTGTCAAGAATGTTTTGGCTGGTCAGGGTGCATTGAGATTCTTTCTGAACCTTAAAGGAATTTTTTTTGAAAGAAATGCAAATGGAATTTTGATAAGGATTGTATTTAACCACTTTGGATAGTCTTGACATCTTAACAATTCTAAGTATACTAATCCATGAACACAGAATGTCTTTCCATTGATGAGTGTCTTCTTTAATTTCTTCTTTGATTTCCTTAATTTCAGAAATATTGTGTGGTTTTCTGTTTTCATGTCTTTTGACTCAATGGATAAGTTCATTTCTAAGTATTTTATTCTTTCCAATGCTATTGTAAGTTGAATTGTTTTCTTAATTTCCTTTTCAAATTGTTCCTTGATGGTATATAGAAAGATAACTAGTTTTTTTGTTTTGATTTTAATCCTGTAACTTTGCTGAACTTGTTTAACTCTAAAAGTGTGTGTGTGTAATCTTAGGGTTTTCTATATATGAGATCATGCCATCTGAGGAGGTAATTTTATTTCTTTATTTCCAATTTGAATGTTTTTTATTCCTTTTTCTTGCCTAATTACCCTGGCTACAACTTCACTACTGTGTTGAAAAGAAATGGAGAAAGTGGGCATCCTGTCTTATGTCCTGATTTTGATGGAAAAGTTTCCAATCTTTCTTTACCTTTGAGTCTCATGTTAGCTAAAGGCTATTCATATATGGCTAGTTTCTTCTGCTCCTATGTTGTTATCATAAATGTATGTTCAATTTTGTGAAATGCTTTTTCTGCATCAATTGAATCATATGGATTTTCCCTGTTAATGTGGAATACTACAATTGATCAGTTTTTAATATGTTGAAAACCATCCTTGCATTCTAGGAATAAATTCTACTTGGTCATGATAAATAATCCTTGTAATGTTTTGTTGAATTTTGTTGAGTGTTCATCAGGAATCTTTTTCTCTAGTTTTCTTTTTGTGGAGTGTCTTTGTCTTTGGAATTATTGTTCTTTTAAAGGCTGTTTGTAGTAGGCTTAATCATGTCCTCCACAGATATCAAAAAAATCCCTGGAACCTCTAAAAGTTACTTTATTTGGAGGAAAAAAGGGGGTTTTTGATGTGATTAAGAATCTTCATATGAGACCATTATCCTAGATTAATTTAGTAGGGCCTAAATATAATTAGGCCATGGGTATGCTTACAAAATGGAGACAGAGATTTGGACATCTATACACAGAAGGTAAGGTGATGTAAAGTCAAAGAGATATGAAAATTCTAGCCTTAAAGATTGAAATGATCCAGCCACAAGCCAAGGAATTCTAGCAACCACCAGAAGTGGGAAGAGATAGGAACAAATTCTCCCCTAGAACTCTCAGAGAGGACAAAATTCTGCCAATATGGTGGTTCCAGCCCATTGGTATTCTGGACCTCAGAGTTATAAGAGAATAAATTTCTGTTGTTTTTAAGCTGCTAAGTTTGTCGTATTTGTTACAGCAGACAGAGAGAACTACATTCTCCATAGGATTCTATTTTGCAGCCAAAGTTAAGAACCTTTGGTCTGTAGATGTGTGAGAGCAGAGGATTCAGGTGATTTAAAAATAGAGAATCACTGCTACTCTTTTTTTCCAACCAGAGTATTTTCAATTTAAATGTAACTTAGGGAAGTGTCATGAACTTTCTTAGATCCTAGGAGTTCTTTACAGGTAGTTAGAGATCAAAAGGTTGGAGACAATAAGGAATGAGGATGCCAAAGCTTAGTAGAAAGGTGACAAGGGAAAAGATCCTTGCATAAACAGGAGCCTGGAACCCAGGGTAAACAGGAGACTTTGGACAGGATGAGATAAGAGGTACAGTGGGTCTTTTGTCGAATGCATAGAAGCTTTGAGTTTGGACAGATGGAAGTGGGGGCAGGGTTAGTTAAGGCCAGAGGTCATAACAATTTCAATACAAGATGGTCAAAGGCTGATTCGGAACTCTTGATGGAGAAGCTACCAGAAAAGTGGGGATTTCCCAAGAACTATAAATAAGATGGTAGTAGGACATTGGCAGGAGTGAAACCTGATAAAGAATTAAATATGAGGAATGGAAAATGAGTAGCAATGAGTAGCAATGATTAACTTAGGAGGATATAGATATAGATATAGATATTATAAGGAAATATAAGGAAAATATATATAAGCAAATGTAGGTAACTATTAAGGAGATACACAGTTCTCCATAATCACATTTGTTTAGGTTAATGTTTAATTTTTTTTTGGAATGTAAATTGATTTACTATATTCACATATTTCTTGAACAGTTACCACTATCTAATTTCAGAATTTCAGAATAGTTTTATCACACCAAAAGGGAAACATGCCCTCACTGGCAGTCATTTCCCATTTGCTCTTCCCCTTACCCTCTGGCAATCATTAATTGACGTCCTGTCTCTATACATTTGCCTATTTGGGGCATTTCATATAAATGTAACCATACAATATGTGGTCATTTTGTGTGTGGCTCTTTTTACTTAGTATAATGTTTTGGTTCATCCATGCTGTTCCATATATCAGTGCTTCATTCATTTATATGAGCGAGTAATGTTCCATTTTATACATTACCACCCTTCATTTGTCCATTTATCAGTTGATGGACTTTTGGGTTGTTTCTATTTGGGGGATGATAGGCATATGCTGTTATAAACATTTGTATAGAAGTGTTTTGTGAATAACAGTTTACAGTTTTTTTGACTACATGCCTAAGATTAGAACTTCTGGGTCACACAGAAGATTTTTGTTGAAAGCTTTAAACTAAAAAATGTTTTCCAAGATAACTACACTATCCTTCATTATCACATATTTCACTAGCAGATGAACATTCCATTTTCTCTGTATATTTGCCAATACCTGTTGTTTTGCACCTGTTGGATTATAGATATCTTAGGAATGTGAAAGAGTATCACATTGTACTTTTGATTTCTTTTTTCTTGATGACTAATAATGTCAAGAATATTTTCATGTGCTTATTAGCCATTGGTATATCTTTTGAGGAGAAATATCTATTTAAATCTTCTTTTCCCTCATTTTAAAATTGGATTGGTTTTTCATTATTGAGTTGCAACTGTGTTTTATAAGTTCTGGATTCAAGTCCTTTATCAGATACATGATTCGCAAATATTTGTCCCATTACATTTTCTTTTTGTCTTTTCATTTTCTTGATGATGTATTGATGATCACATTTAAGTTTGTTTTGTTTTGAGGAAGTTGAATCAATCTCCCTCTCCCTCTCTCACCCACCCCCTTTCTCTCTCTCTCTCTTTCCCTGTGTGTGTATGGAGGGGGGAGGATATTCTTTCACTCATGTTTTGGTGTCGTATTTAAGAATGCATTGTCTAATCCAGGGTGATGAAAATTCTCATACTTATTTTCTTCTTCTAAGATTTTTTATGGTTTTAGCTTTTACATTTAAGTCTTTGGTCAGTACTGAGTAAAGTTTTGTACACGATATGGGAAAAGGCCAAATCCATTATTTCACATATCAATATCCAATTTTCCTAGCATCATTTATTGAAAAGACTGTCCTCTCCACCATTGAATGGTCTTGGCACTTTTCTCAAAAGTTATTCAATCATAAATATAAAGGCTTATTTCTGGGTCTTCTATTCTATTCCACTGGCCTGTTTTTATGCCAATATGATACTGTTTTGATTATCTAGCTTTGTTGGAAGTTTTTAAACCAGGAAGCCTGAAACCCTCAACTTTGTTGTCTTCAAGATTGTTTTGGGTATTCGGGATCCCTTGAAATTGTATGTGAATTTTAGAGGGATTTTTTTCTGTTTCTGCAAAAATTTCAATGGAATATTTTTAGATGTTAGTCTGTAAACAAGTCAAAAATAACACCTGGCATTTTGCCAGGGGAATGTTAGAGTTCGTAAACAAGTCTGGATGGTGCCTGGCAAAATGCCAGAGGGAGTGGTTTGAGAAGTAACAAAAGCGAGCCATTAAGTGTGGAGATTCCTTATTGGTTGACTGATGTATCTAGTTTATGCTAATTAGATAAGCTGTGTGGAATGTATAAATACTGCTCCTGTCCTGCAATAAAGGGCTCCTACTCCTGCTGTATCAACGTACACAAGTTATTCGTCACCCCCCCCCCCGGTTATTTTGCTGCAGCCAGCCGGACTGCGGCATTTAGACACTGCAGTAAGTCTATAGAGGACTTAGACGGGTTATTTGTGTATATGATATAAGGAAAACATCAAAGTTCATTTTTAATTATCTTATTGATGCTACTGTAAATGGAATTGTCCTCTTAATTTCATTTTCATATATTCACTTTATCAGTGCTAATGTAATTGATTTTTGCTTATTGATCTTTTATCCTGCAAACGTGTTGAACTTGCTTTTTCCTTCAAAGTGTATGTGTGTGTGTGTGTATTTCTCAGGATTTTCTACATTCAAAAATCATGTCATATGCAATTGGGGATAATTTTAATTTTTTCTTTCCAATCTGGATGCTTTTTATTTCTTTTCATTTTTTGATTGCTTTGACTGGAAATTCAAATACAATATAGAATAGCAGTGATGAAAGCAGACTTCTTGGTCCTTTTTCCTGATCCTTGGAGAAAAAACTCTCAGTATTTTTCCATTAAATATAATGTTAGCTATGGATTTTTTCACAGACAGCCTTTATCAGATTGAGATAATTTCCTTCAATTCCTAGGTTGTTGAGGATTTTATCATGATACGTGGTTGTATTTTGTCACAGATATTTTCTATGTCTATTGAAATGATTATGTTAATTTGTATTTTATTCTAAAAAATGGTATATTGCATTCAATAATTTTTGGTGTTGAGCCAACCTTGCATTTAGAACAAATCTCACCAGATTATTTTATGTATATACTTTTATATCTCTATATTTGGCTTCCTAGTATTTTGTTGAGACTATCTTCTGTTTGTACTCATAAGGGATATTGATGTGTTGCCTTGTTTGTGAAGTTCTTGTTTGGTGTAGATAGGTAATGTTGGCTTCTTGCCAGTTTCATTTTTTGGAAGACATTTTTTGAATTGGCATTAATTCTTTTTCAAATTATAGTAAGATTTACCAATTAGTCCACTGTAGGACTGAGAATAGGAAGATCGGAAAAGGGTTAGATTTTTTATCAAGTTTTAACCATTTTTCTTGAATAAATGCTCTTCAGATTGGCTAATTTTGGTTAATTTCAAGTCTTAAAATAAATTTACTTCGACAAAATTTTTCCATTGTTCTTGCTGCTTTTTAGGGGAGTATTTTTTCAGAGATTCTTAGTCCACCATTCCAAAAGTGGCTCTTCTATATCATAACTTCATTATAAAACTATTGGCTCCAACAGAGCTCCTATCTTGATGTCAGCTCTCACGTCTTAATTTTCAATTGTCATCTCAGTCTCACACCTAAGCATTGCCAAGAAAAAGAACAGGGTTAAAATTCACTTAAGGAAATCATTTTCTTTTCTCCACTATAACAGTTGATATCATTTTTGTAGGCTAAGTACGAAAGTTTTCAGAACTCATGTGCCTTACAGGATAGGACACTAAAGACAAAACATAGCAGCACACCCAAACTAGGAGTACCTGCTTAAAAGGATCTGAAATAATTTTGTCATCTCCATTCATTTTAAGGAAATTAATATATTCACTTGAACACAATAATTTAAAAAATTAAAAATAATAAAATCTTACAACTTAATCTTGTCCTTCCCAGAAGTAACCATCTTTAAATATTTGTTTTAAGTTCTTCTTGATGTTTATAGATGTAATTGTAAATGATATATTTTATATATTGAATGGCCAACTTTAAATAATATATAATTGCCTTGTATAAAAGAAACAAAATTGCCTCTTTCCCCTTTATTTCACCCACTAAATTTTGGTTCTAATATTACTTTTGTTGTTGTTTGCAAACTTTATTTATATATAAATTTACACTTAATCACATACCATAATTAAACTCTATTTTTACTTCTATCAACTTTGTACAGAGTCTCTTAACTTTTTACCATATAAAATGAATAAATTGAGACTTCTATATTACCTCTACCCTGACCCCTCCTAAGCCTCTTTCTTTGTCTTCTACATTCTGTAAGATTTGTCACCACTTTTACTTTTTGGGGTCTCAGAACATTTAGATTCTGTTATGTAAACATAATTTGTCATTCATGCTTGGTCTACAGCTTGATTTTAATCTTTGAAAATCAATAAATAGCATTTCCAGGATAATGATTTTTGAAAACAGTATTTATTGTTGGACCCAATAGAATGGTGAGTATTTAAAGAAGAAATATTCATATTGCACTAAATATTTAATCAAGAAAATGATAAAAAGATAAATCAAATATCTTTCTTTAAACACTATAAAAATTGCTCATAATCATGTCATATTATAATTGACTTCATATTGGGATCAAAAATATATGGTAGAATTTTGTGTTCCTATAATTTATAGGAGCATTTTATTTTTATTTTTAAATATTTGTTTAAACTATAGGGGAGGAGGAGAATCTATGCAAATGTCAGCCTAATACTAGGATCATCTACCTTTTAAGATATACTGTGTTTCAAATGATCCATTTTACACTGATTTATTTCTATACCGCCTTACTAGCTCTGAAACTAAAAAATAAATCTTAGTTTCAATGGTTTCATAAATTTCCTGTCTCCCAGCTTTCAGTGGATTTTTTTGTGTGTGAATTGTTGTATTATTGCATACAATTCTTTGAAAATATCTTTATTTACAGAAAGAATACCTGGAAGGTAATCTTCCTGAGCATATCTACAAATACCTTTATTTTGCTCTTTATTTGTTTCAATAATTTGGATTGACATAGACTAACAAATTGAAAGAGATTTTTTATTGCAGTATTTGAAGGCCTGTTTAAACTATAGGGGAGTGACTACCACGATGGATTGATGACTACCATGTGGATTAAATGCCATAAAAATTGCTCATAATCATGTCATATTATATTTGACTTCACATTGGGATCAAAAATATATGGTAGAGTTTTTGTGTTCCTATGATTTGTAGGGGCCTTTTATTTTTATTTTTAAATATTTGTTTAAATTATAGGGGAGGAGGAGATATCTTGTTCTATTGATGACTACCATGCTGATAATTCTGATGTTGATGCAATTCTTTTTTCTTTGCATGTGACCCATCTTCTTTTCCTCTATGGACATTCTTAATATCTTCTCTAGGGGAAGTTAAGAATTATGCAAAAGAAGAAGCATATTCATTTTGTGCCACTGACTTATCAGTGAACATTATTTACTTAATCATATTAATGGCTGTGTGACTAACCAAAAAGCTATAATATTAAAAGGATGGAAAAAAAAGGAAGATGATACAATAGAACTCAATTAGCATGTGCTATAACAGGAAGTCTATCTTACAAATCAATAATTAGCAATGTCTACTTATTATTTAGAAACAAAGAAGAACTTATCCAAAAGAAAGGCAAATATCATTGAAAATTATTGCCTCTGAGAATATGATATAGATGTAAACAGTTGTATGTCAAGAGAAGAAAAGTGCTATGAATAAAAAATAGTGCAAGCTAAAAGAATAAAGAATGATAGTGCAGTGGAGCTAGCAATTGTATCTAGCTTGCATTGTTAGAGAACACCCCTTTGGAAAAGTAGTATTTGAGGAGTTAAGACATAAGAAACTCTGAGAAGAATATTTCACAACAAGAAGTAATAGTAAAAAAAAATAAAAAATAAAGAAGTAATAGTAAGTACAAAGATCTTGAGGCAGGATTGTGCTTAGTTGTTCTATGAACAGAAGAAGACCAATGTAGTTGGAGTAGGAAAACATAGAGGATGAGTGTTGGGTTATGAGTTTGGATAGGTGGCCAAGAGCAGAATAGTGTAGAGAAAAGGAAGGACTTTTTAATATATATTTACTACCAGGGATTGAACCCAGGGGCACTTAACCACTGAGCCATATCCCCAGCCCTTTTCAATTTTTATTTAGAGACGGGGTCTGGCTAAGATGCTTAGGGCCTTGCTAAGTTGCTGAGGCTGGCTTTGAACTTGTGATTCTCTTGCTACAACCTATTGAGCTGCTGGGTGTCCCAATGCCCAAATGATTTGGGACTGTATTTTTAAAGTAGAGCAGCATTTGATCATAGATAACATGTGCATTAGATGTATGAAAAACAATGATGAAATAATATAAGATTTTCATCCTGAAGAACTAAGAGGATGTAGTTGCTATTTGCTAGTATGGGGAACCTCTTGGCATTAAAAATCTGAATTCTACTTTGGACATGCTAAGTTAAATGTCCATATTTGCCTTATATTTAAGTGCAGATATCAAGTAGGAAGTTGTATATACAAGCTAGTGTTCAAGAGATAAAGCAGGGCTGATTATGTAAATATGAGAATGTTGGCACATAGATATTCCTGACACCCTGAAGCTGGATAAAATTAACAAGAAATGAGTGTTTAGAGGAGGAAAGCTCTAAGAAATGAGACTAGGGAAGATGATGCAAAGCCAGCAAAGGAGGGCGATAATAAAATAGTCCTAAGTATTCTAGTTTGGGAGAGGACACCTGGTGAGATTATTAATTAAGAATGGAAGGAAAGAAGTAGGCTCTTGCAAAGTAGAGGGAATCAACTTATGGATTTGTATGTTCAGCTGGAGGTGACTTTGATCCATCCTGATGACAATGTCTAGTAAGAAACTATAAATATGACTCTGAAATATCACTCATAATGGTTAGTGAGACTGAGAATATGAAAATAAGTCATATATATATATATATATATATATATATATATATAGAGAGAGAGAGAGAGAGAGAGAGAGAGAGAGAGATGGTTGAACTCAAGCATCTTAATCAGATATTCTGATAACAACATATGAAGAAAATAATAGGACATTTCAGTCTCTTTGTGTACCATGGTCCATACAGAAGTCTAAAAAATGGATGAGAGTTCTGAATTATCTGACATGGAATTTAAAGTAGAAAGTTTTCAGAACCTAATCCAACTATCAGCTAGCTGTGTGGTATCAGTAAGATCTTCATACACTAACTGGGAATTAAGAAAATAACTATTGTAGCACAAGTTTTTGCTAGAATAAAATGAGACCATGTGAATGACAATGCTTTGCAGCTTATACAAAATTATGCAAATGATAGCTTTTTTGTTGTTGTATTTTCCTCTTTGGCTTAGAGTTCAGAGCTTTCATGTTGGAGAGGCAGAACAGGTTCCATAGACATATGGAGCTCCTGGGGGCTTGTGTGGGACTCAGGGAAATGTCCAGTTTAACCTGCTGGGAAATACTATTTTGCTACTTCAGCCCATCTGCTATGGAAAATCAGGAGCCAATAAAGAAGAAACAGGTGAGGGCACCTGATAAAGAGAGCTTTAAGGAATGGAAGGAGTGAGTACACCATGGGTCAGGTGCACTCCAAACTCAATAAAGATAAAAAGTTCATTGGACGTATTCAAGAGATCCTTGCTTGATACAATCTCTGTGGTATTAGAGTAGGCCTTGCCTAGCCTGGTGCCTGTAAGAACTTCTTTGGCAGTATCCACAGAGTGGCACTGGATATCCTTGGTCCCTTACCAGCTATATCCTGAATCATTTGCCACAATCCACTTCAACCTGATTCTCACCCCATTTCATTGCCTTTGGAATCAATTCTTGTTTAAGACATCATATTATCCTTCTTAAAACTACTAGTCCACATTATTGTTCTGTTCTGACCTGTGGCTGGCCCTATCAAGTATATTCCGAATGCATTTTCTAGCCAGATTCTTTAAGCTGTATTAGGTATTGATCTTTGAATTGCCTTCTTGATTATATTTTGCACTCTCTTCCTTTGAATATGTTGCTTCTCTTTACTTGAAGTAAACAGCCTAGATCCCTTTCTTGTTTTCACCCAACAAAATCAGTGATTTAGACTCATCTGTTAACCAATGAAAGCCTGAGCCACTAGTGAGGAAAGAAATACAAAACCACAGTATATTGAAGCACAGAGATTAGGGAGAAAAAGTGCATCTGATGGAGTTGAAAGAATATAGTAATTATGAACTTGGATCCTGGGGTTCAAATGTCAGCTAAGCCACCTATTAGCCAAATCCTTGCTCAGGTTATTTAACCTCTCTAACTCACAATTTCCTCCTTTATTTTACTTGGACCCCAATACAGTCTAAGGCCAACCATGGGACAGGTATCAGATGTTGAATAAATGAATGGATTAATACAGGAAGAAATTTAAGGCCTACAGCAATTAAATGATAATATCTAGTGGGGGCTAATGAAGAAATCAACTCCCCACATTAAAGCAGAGGTAAATGTCACATGTCATTTCTTACTAAGAATACTAAGAAAATAAAGTTAAAAGCTTTCATCAAGAAGATAAATCTATCATCCCATCAGACTTTTTGAATTTGACTACCATTTTATCTTTCCCTCTGCCCCTCAGTGTCACTAGACTCTTACTCCCTTCTTGGCCACAAACATGTCTTGGCACTAGAAGGGTTTAGGTATGTTTATGGATAAAAGTGAGTCTGGAATAAGGAACAGGAGTGTGGAAACACCCACCCTCCGGTTCCTGAGCAATCTTCTCTCTCCTTTCCACAATGCTTAGTAAATAACAAAGTGTTCCTTAAAATTCTGGGTATGTGGTCTTATTTTTCCTTAACATGGCTAATATTCTTGATTTTCATTCTACCTCTCACAAGGTATTTCCCTACCTCAGAGGCTTCAGTGAATAAGAACAGCCTGAGGAGTTTAGACCTGGAGCACTTAAGCTTTCCCAGTATCCTACAGCGTGATTGATTTGGGGTTGGGACAAGGGCTAGAAGAACATAAAAGAGAAGTGGCAAGCAAACCATATGGAAAACAAAACAAGGAAACAAAGCAGTTATCTGTCAAATTGTATATTCTGCCTCACTATAGTATGCTGTTTTTTAAGCCTTTGGGTATAAACCAAGGAGTGGGATAACTGTTGTTTCCATTCCAAGTTTTCTAAGGAATCTCCATACTGCTTTCCAGATTGGTTGCACCAATTTGCAGTGACGCAGCCACATCAATGTTTATAGCAGCATAATTCACAATAGCTAAATTGTGGAACCAATCTAGATGCCCTTGAACAGATGAATGGATAAACTATGATATATGTACATACATACACACACACACACACACAGTGGAATATTACTCAGCATTAAAAAAATAAAATCAAAGCATTTGCAAGTAAATGGATGGAGTTGAAGAATATCATGCTAAGTGAAGTAAGCCAATCTCAAAAAACCAAAGGCCAATTGTTTTCTATGATAAGTGGATGCTGATCCATAATGGGGGCAGGCATGCAAGCAATGGAGGAACTTTGGATAGAGCAAAGGGGAAAGAGGGGAAGGAGGGTAGGAAAGATTGTGGAATGAGATGGACATCATTACCCTAGATACATGTATGAAGACATGAATGGTGTGACCCTACTTTGTGTACAACCAGAAAAATGAAAAATTGTGCTCCATTTGTGTTCTATGAATCAAAATGCATTCTGCTGTCATGTATAACAAATGAATCAAGTAATTAATTAAAAAAAACATTGTATATTCTTTTTCCCAAACCTTGTATCCTCACAGGACTTGAAATACTGTCACAGGGTGTCAGACCTGTCCCAAAGGAGGATGCTGGGGATAGAGCTTCTAAGCTGGACTAGTTCTACACTACTTCCAAGTTAACTTTGGAAAGATCATATGGTATTTTATAAAAGCTCTTATTACTAGTCCTTATGAATTTGTAATTATTGAGCCAGCCCTAAACCTTGAACTTTATCTCAGAGATACAAGATGGAGCTACTGCAAACTAGACTTCCTTGGGGCATGGTATACCAAAAGAGAACTGTTAGAGATTGACTTAGCATAGAGTAAATATCCAGCCAGCAGTGTAGGTAATTTTCTCCTTACTCGTCGAATGAGTTCCTCAGCATTAGTTACTCTGTGTTGATTCTTTGTAGAAATAACTCATAAGCAGCTGAATCATTTTGGAGCAAATTTTCCATCACCTTCCTTCTCTGTAGGGTTCAGGCCTTTGTAAACCCTGAGTAACATAAATCTGCTGGTTCCCTGCTGGTAAGGATGACTATGGCGTTTTTTGTTCGTTTTATTCCAGTTTGTTTTAATCAAATAATGAGAACACCCTAGGGGAAAATCTCATTATCATATTCAAAATACATTAAGAGCTTTCTGGTCATACTTAGCAGACTTATATTTATCCAATATTTCTCAAATTTGATTCTGTTATGTTTCCCAAAGCATGAAGAAACTCTCAAACAGCATCATTTCAAACGCAGCACAGGACAATAGAAAATGCTGTCACCTAATCCTGTAGGGCCTGTGGTATTTTCTGTGATGGCTGAATCAATCTGAATCCCTCTTTTTTTTTTTTTTTTTATCTGTAGTTTTTAAAGATGTCAGTGTGGAGCATCAGCAGTTGAAGACTCAGAATACCAAGCCTGTCCTCCCCTGTGACTGTCACAAATCTTTTGCCTGCAGGATGAGCCTCCATCACTGACGTAGTTACTGTTTTTTTTTTTTTTTTTCCTTAAATCTGGAAAATCCCCCGCCTCCTCCATTCTTTCACAAAATTTTCTGTCTGAATCATTTCTAGTCTGAGGATCATACACACATTTTGCTTTTCCTAAAGCAGGATTTTCTTTTTGTTTTCCTTCTTGCTCTTTCTCCAAATTTCTGCATGCTGCCTTTAGGTCACATTTTGGGAAAAATTCTGACAATAAAGGATTTTTCAGAGCCTTTGTATTTTCACCACTACCCCAACCCTATTCCAGCTTACTTTATAATGAAAGTAAAACCCATGGGGTGGGGGCGGGATTTACAGGCAATCTAGTATCTGAAGACCAGGCAGATTCTTTTTCTTTATTATATAAGAATCTTGAATGTTTAATGAATATTTAAGTAAACAAATTTCAGCAACATTCCTTATTTTAGAGATCATGCTTTAATGAAAATGCAAACACTACTTATTAATTATTATTGCAAACATTAATATTTCAAAATGCCCCTTGGGGTCAAGGAACCTTTAAGAAACAACGAGTTATACTGATTTCAATTAAAAGCATCCTTTATTAAATTCGTACATCTCTACTCCTTCTAAACGCAGTCTCTTTACAACTCTTCTTCCCTCTCTCAGATCTCGCCCCGCCCTCTCCCCACAATCGCGGGCAATTAAAAGCTTTATTATTGCTTAAGCTGTCTCTTAGGCCAGCGCTTTCGCGCCCACTTCCCCCCATCCCCCCAACCCACCCCCGCTTTCCACCACTCTCTCTCCCCCTCTCCCATCGCTACCCCCACCCTACTCTCGGGTAGGGTGTTTTGTAGGTTGTTTTTCTGAACCCAGCTCTAACTTATTTCTTCTACACCAGACAAGGATTTTCCATCGCCCAAAAGAGGCCATCAAGTTTTAAGATTGCGAGGCACGACTTCTAATCGCATCCTCCGCGGAAAAGTACAAACAGTTCCTCAGACTAGGTCCCCCACCTCCCACGCTCTTCCCAGCTCGCCCTCCCCGCGGAGAGCCCCGCGACAGCCTCCCCAACACCTGTGAATCATCCAAGAGAGGCTGCCACCGCGGAACTATTTGCATACCACCATCGCCACAGTTACCCCCCTCCCTGGGCACCTAATGCACACCAAGGGAAGACAGGGTTGTTTTATGATTATTATTTCTAATCTCTCACGACCATCGCAAGTCGCCTTTTTCGCTCATGCGGGGTCTGAGCATCAGAGGGTCCCCAGGACTTCCTCACTGATACCCAGGATTTGCGAACTGAATGAACCACCAAAATTTTGTCGCATTCTGGTCTTTCTTGAACTCAAGGCCCTCCACCTTTTCTACGGGTGTCTGGTCCTATAAGGAGTATACGTGACTCTGTGGACACTTCCTAAGAAATCCAACACAAACCCCCAGGCTCCCACTGCAAATCCAGTCGAAAACAGCGTCATCTATTTTGCCCTCGGCAAACTACTCTCAACTCCGTGCCCTGAGTCCTAGGAAACCCACGCTAGCTGAGTTAACTACCCTTCTCTCCCCCTTTTCCCAACTCATCGGATGAATCTCAGTGATAACTGCTCTGACGTACTTTAAAATAAAGTATGCGAGTCTCTCTCCCGGACTGACCATATTACTGCAAACTCCAAGCCCTCGATGCTGCTTTCATAAACTAAAGAAACCACTCATAAAAGTAGCAACCTACGTAGCCTGGCCATATATGGAACTGGTGAAGGATGACAGGAATACCCCTTCGGATTCTTTTCTTTGGAGAAAACAATTCTCAGAATCTGCCCCCACCCCTCCCACCTTTTGCTCCTCCTCGGCTTTCCTCTCCTCTACTGTGACTCAACTCAGCTGGGGATGAAGATATATATATATATATATATATATATATATATATATATATACACATACATACATACATATATATGTATATATATATATATATATACACATACACACACACATACACACATATTATACACATACATGTATTCACACTCACATACATATGCATATATAAACATACTTGCACATATACACATCTATACACACATACATATATATGCACATACATAAACAAAACAAAGGCCATCAGGAAAACTGTTGCAAGATAAATGTGTTGCCAGAGACCGAGTGTTAAAATGGAGTCATAAGAATCGCCTTACTCGGGTGTTTATAAAGGACTAAAATACAGAGGTTTGCAGTAAAGCTCACAGGGAGCTGAGTCAAGCGCTCAGAACCTCCTGGCTCCTCCCCTCCCACCCCCAGACAGCGTCCTCCCTCCGCCCTCCCCCCAGCACACTTCCTCCCCGCCCCTCCAGGCGACGGCTATTAAAAGCTGCTGACGTCAAAAGGGACGGCCATCTTTGATGAGGGCAGAGCTCACGTTGCATTGAAGACGAAACCTCGGGGAGGTCAGGCGCTGTCTCTCCTTCCCTCTCTGCTCGGTGGCTCCTCCACACTTGCAACCTGCAGGGACTCGGCCAACACCACCCTCTGAAGAAGCAAAGGTAAGGAGCCCCCTCCCCGATCGTGGTTCTGGTTCTGGATGGCTGCATACCCAGAAGGGACCACAACTGGGCAGACCAAGTGAGCTTGGGCAAATAACAAGTATTTGTGCACTTAGGGTGCGGTATTCCGTGTATGCACGTCTGGCTGACTCTCGCCTGGGGCTTTATAAAAGTATTTTCGAGGTGAGCTGTTTGGGGAAGAGATGAATGGGGACACTGCGGATGGAGCGATGGGAAGGAAGAGCAAGGATACGTGCGGAATGATAACTTACTCTTTTGAAACAGTAGTGGGACCCCTCTCTCTCTTCCATCTTGCGATGCAGTTTTCAGAGATGTTTAGGTTGTTCGGGTTATTGTTGTTGTTGTTTTCTGTAGACCCCCAAACAAGACAAAACAAAAAAGCCATCCTGTCGTTCTACTGCTATTATTATGACTGTTGTCGTTAGGGCGCTATTATCCAAGGGAGAATTAAGGAGCCGGCAGGGTGTGGGCGCCGAGGAGGCGAAAGCAGAAGGGGGGAGTTCCCGCCCCGGGCAAGCTGAGCTGCGGCAGGGACAGCAGCCTCCATGCCCCACGGACTTGATTTATGCCGCCTGCTCCACGTCAACTGCAGGCTGGCGGGAGGCGGGCAGGTCGTGCTGGGTGGGAGGGCTCCCCTGGAGGACTGCGGAGGCATGCACTCAGCACCCTGGACAGCACAGCAATACCCACCAGGGCTCGCGCTGGCGTTTGCGACCTTTCAGAACCGCGGACAGCGGTCCGGCTGCCGCACCGCATCTACCTGCCGCAGAGATGCTGGGCCAGCGTTAGACGTGCCAGGGCTGGAGGCCAAATTGTCTTTCTGAGACCCCAGTCTTACAGAGACTCTTAATAGAGCAGGCATACTAGGTTAAAATAATAAGTGAATAAATTCTGTCCACAGGGACTTCTTTACAGACAATTGCCTGCTGTCCTCACCTCCTGCATGACTTAAAAAAATAATAGTCTACTTGTAGAAATCTTCTATGTTGCTCTCCACTGCTTCTTTCAAGTGGGAAATAAAACATCTTTTAAAATGCATTTAACCTACAGTATGATGTCAAGGTTTTTGTTTTATAACACAAGGCAGATCTGTCTATAGATCTTGGGTGGGAAAGAGATGTGTATGTATATATAAAGACGCCAAAACTATCTGTTTATAGGAGTGATATATCTCTGTACATACTTCCATTTGATTAAAATGAAGGATTAGCTGAACTAAGCAGAATCAACTTTAATAATGAATCCTGCTTCCTCTCCCTTTGCCCTTTACTCTTATACTTCGGCAGGAACACAAGCACTCAGCCTCAAAAATACATCTCTGAGAAATACTGCAGGTCTTTAATGTATATATTTAACTTCTTTGATGATGGTTTCAGAGCTAGTGGAAGTATTTCTTATCAACATTGCTTATAGCTATCTGATAGCTTTTGATTTTGACAACATTAACACTAGTCGTCCTCAGGAGAATTCAGCTGTGTCTTTCAGGGCAATGCAGGTGAAAAAAATGGTATTAGGCTGACACTGAATTCTGACCTAAAGAACTACTGCAATTTCTATCATAGCACTGCGGGATTTTGCTGAGGCGGTGATAAGTACTTTAACCACTTTTCACTTTGAGACTACAAGCCTCTGAGTGAGCAAAAATCATCATAGGTATATAAATGTCAGTTTGATAGAGACTCAAAAATTGTTACTAAATGACCAGGATCAAAATTGTACTATTTTAGTAGTTAGTAAAGAAAAGTAATGGCATCATATTTAAGAATATATACAACATATTAAAGAAATGCTATCATGATTCCCTAAAAAAAAAATCCCAAAATAAGATCTTGCATTGTTCAGTTGTAACTCCAGTCATCTATATCCTAAAGATACTAAAATTCTCTGTCCACATACAGAAGGTGATTTCATTTTCAGCTGTTTATTTATTTCCTAGTGTTTTTCCTTTTTTATGGATAGCCATGTGTTTCCCTATATGTATATGTTTATCTATTATTGCTCATGAACGTAAAATTATTTGGGTGGAAATTTATTCAAGAACATGTAACTGCATAGAAGAAGTTTGTAACTCTGAAATCTTCAGACAAAATAAACAACCATATTTTGGTGGTGGAAGAAGGGGAGGAAATATGAGCAGGAGTCTATAAAAATGCTTTAACTTCATGCTGCATGTCCAAACAGCTCTCTGCGTTGATGCGTCAAATGAAAAGCCTAATGCTGCCAGAATTATGTGCTTGGACATTAGTAATTATTGCTGGGTTTGTTTGCTAGTGGAAGACTAGAGGGAGAGGGAGGTAAAGGACTGCAGTGAAGCTGGCAGAGGGCACAGAGCTGGAAGGAAGAGGCAATGTGCACAAATATAGAACTAATTCTAGAATAGCTTACTGAGAAATTAAAGACAAACATAATCAGAGCATGAATTTAACATTTATGTCATCGACAAGCTTCAGGGGAAATAAATCAGGAGATTTTCCATTTTTAAGTTTGAGTCTTAAAAATCCAGGGCAATGCGGTAAAAGAGGCAGGAGCAGACAGACAGAAGGATGAGCCAGGATACATTCCTGCAAACCCTCTGATGGGACCTGCTTATTTATTCATTGGCATTTCCTGTATTACCATATTGGTATTCATATTACAAAACAATTTACAATCTTTGTAATCCCCCAAGAATTCAGAATTTTATTTTTACTTTGGTAAACATGCACAAATACAATATAAACCACCCTTTAGTTACCGTGTCAAAAGATATCCCTAATCTGTAAATATTAACCCCAAGGCAAGGGTTACCAACTGAAAGAATGCTGTTTCTTCCAGTGACACCTAAGAGCTGTGTAGCAACTGGCCTTAAACACATATAGATCTTGACTATTAGTGGAAATGACAAAAAATAATTTTAAAGGTTGAGAGAGGAAACATGGAGAAAAAATAAATCATTCTGCCTTTTGGATGATGCTCTATGAACAAACAATATTTCTTACACTATAGGGCCACTTTACAATTCTAGAAAGCTGGGAAATTTTATGTTTTCAACCTCAGCCCTGGGAACATTTCTGCAGTGTCATCCCTTGTCATCAGGGACCAACCTGATAGGAAGATATTGATCAATCAGTAAACACCAGCTACATAAGTGAATCACACAAAGGATATAAAATGTCATGGTCATCTGGTCTTTGACCTCAATTAAATTTAGGATATAGAAATCTTTCTAGAAACTACAATAAACCTGAATAAATAATATCAGAGTGAAAAAATAAAGCAATAGAAGAAAAATTATGAGGGGACATGTAATTAATTTTGAAGTAAATGTGACCAATAATAAGGAGTATGATTTCTGAAGAGGGTAATATCAAAGTGGACTTGAATGCTTTGAGAGAAGAGGTAGGACTTAAGCTATCCTTTGAAGGTTGGTGAGAGATTGGAAAGGTCTGCTAAGTAAAAGTTACAGCAAGTATAAGCAGGATTTTAAGTTAGGCAAGCCCAAGCCATCTGTGGTCAGCAAACCCTGAGAATTATAACACATGGGAAGCTCTTTAGAATGGAGAGTTGGAGCTGTTTATAGTGGGCTTTGAATGCCAACCTGAGAATTTGATGCTTTATCCTCCAAAGTTGATTTCTGAGCAGAAACTGATGTAACAAAGTAAACAGGTCCTTTTTAGTATCTGGGAATTGCTTTTGATAGATTTTATTTTATCTGTGCTCTTCCAGAAATAGGGGAGAGTCAAATAATATCATAAAGAGTTATTCAATCTTTTTAAAATCAGTCTTCATTTAAGCATCATTTATGATCACACTTCAGGAAACACTTGCATGAACATATATTAGCCCTGTCCAGAAACTAATTGTTAAGTTTCAGTTTTCCATTATTGATTAGAACAAATTTTCTGAAATGAGCACCTACCAGGGAGATTAAAAAGCAGTTCAGGAATCTGATGTTGAGAGGCCCTGGAAGGTACGCTTGAATAATAAACATGATGCAGAATTCTGTTTCACCCTCTGAGCATTCTGCATTGTCAAATACACTGACTGGATAGGTGAAAAAAGACGTCAGTTCTTCTGGGCGTGTTTCAGGCTGCATTAGAAGTAGAACCAGCCCCAAGTAACTAAAAATGGTGGTGGGGGAGGGGGATTCTATGGCAACATTTTTAAAGCTGGGGTGAGATTAGGTGGGCAGCATATCAAATTTCTTTCCCTACTGACCTTGCCAACTATTGCTAGTTACCCTCCCTCTAGGGCTAGTTTGAAATCAGAACTATACATATTTCCTTTTTAACCTATGGTTACTACTCTCAAGCAAAGCTTCAAATTTCCAAATGCTGATAAAACTGCTAAACCAAAATAGTCAATGGCTTCATGTGGAGGAAGAAATGACAGTTGTAAACATATATTTTTGTTGCTATTTCATTCTGACTGTATAGTATCAAGAGACTATCTTCTTCACCAAAACATTGGCAAGAAAGACATGGTAAGAATATATTTGGATTTCCAAACTGGCAATCTAGAAGAACTTTGGTGGTAATGACATTTCATGTATTAGGAGGAGGTCAGGCTGGTGGTTATTAAACAGAGTCCAGAAGGCCTTTCTTAGGTAAGAGGAAAGGAAGAGATAGCATCAAGGAAGTAGGAAAGGAGGAGATAGCATCAAGGAAGCAGGACATCATCGTAAATGGAGAACTATTTTAATGTGAATTGGTCTTACAAAAGGAAGAGACATTGTCAGAGAAGCCTGATAGCACATGAAACTTCATATTTGCTATTGTTGCAATAACAGTAATGTCTGCTTTTTCTACATAATTTTCTTTCCAGAAATCTCTAACACTTTGCCCAATATAAAAGTTCAAGCAGTTTCTGATTTCTAAATGAATGGTACAAATTTCAGTCATATGTGTTCAGATATAACATTAGATAACATTGAATAAGCCGTAAATCTGATTTAGAAGGACGATACCCAAAGCAGTGATTAATTAGAACAGGCCTGTGGGGCAAAAGAGAGAGTCACTCATTCCAAAAGCTTTTACTTATAATAGTTCGCTGAATGCTTATGGGCAGGGCACCATTATTACTTCTGTTTTACAGATGAGGTAACTGAGGTCAAGATAAGACAAGCTAAGTAACATTTTACAGAGTAGAGGCAGGACTTAACTGTATTCCATTTGATTCCAGAGACTAAGCTATTAACTGTATACAATGCTACTTTTACATCATCCACATTTTTCCTATTGGTCAAATAGGAAAAATAAGCAGAGAGAGTGCATGTGATTTTTAACAACAATTTTCCTCCTCCTTCGGGCAGCAAGGCATGATGGTAAGGCTGCTGGTTGGAAGCCAGGATCCCCAGTGCTATCCCTGAAGCAAAATGCTTATAATTTCCTGTTTTGGAATCCCAGTCTTTAAATAAGTCACTCAAGCACTGTTGAACTCAGTTCCTTCATCTGCAGGCTGACAGAGCTGGACTAATGTTGGTCAATATCCCCACCATTCAGAAGCTGATGAAATCAGTGCTGAAAACCTCCTGGCAATGTGCCTGGAACTAGTAGCCCTTTGTCTCAGCTGGTGTTGCCTTAATAATACTTCAGTTACCAAACCCACCCTCCCCCATCATAAGATTAAAGCATCCCTCACCTCCCTCATCCTCTCTCTCTCTCTCTCTCTCTCTCTCTCTCTCTCTCTCTCTCTCTCTCTTTCTCTCTCTCTTTTTGGCAAAATTGCTTTGACATCATCATTCTGAAGCTCTTCCGGACAGACAAGAAATACTGACTGTTCCTCAAAGCCCTATTCTGAGTCATCACTGCTTTGGGTATCTCCTGTCCTTCTTAATCAGATTTGCAGCTGCCTGGCACATACTATTTCCTACAACCTGCCTAAACTTTCTATAATTATATTTTTCAGCCAAATTTATTGTTTTTAAATTTTCTTTCTAGATTCATTTTTTTTCCTTTTGACTTAAAGCAATTTAATGGTTGCTATTTCCTCACTCCTCCCTCTTCTACTGTCACTTAGAAAAGAGAAAATGGAAGCTTGTATAGAATTTGTGAGCTATGTTAAGGGATAACAGTGACATTCCTATATGAACAGATCACATGATATTGATAGCCAGCTCAAAGACTAATCACATAGGGCTGGAGGTTTACTCAGTGGTAGAGGGCTTGCCTAGAATTCTCAAGGCCCTGGGTTTGATCCCCAGCATTAGGGCAAAAAAATTCACAAATCCCAGAAATGATATTTCCTCCTTGTTGTTATAACCTACTGTAGATTTCAACATCCTTTCACCAAATTAAAGTGTTATCTCACAGGAGATCTTAACTGATTTTTTTTTATTATGAATTCATAAATGTTAACCTTGGCAGTGATTAACAGATTGGTAAGAACAACTCTGTATCCCCCAAAAAGAGATGGTGGGAATCCTGTTTAAGGATTAGTATTTCCTTTTAAATGCTTAACAATTATTCTAGAGAAACTCAGTCAAAGTGAATTATGCCTGCTGTGGCTTGATGCTGAGTGACAGTTGTACTCAAGTTTATGGCTTGCTCTTTGATTGTAGAAAAATATATTTGAGCACTGGAGATATAGCTCAGTTGGTAGAGTGTTTATCTCACATGCACAAGGCCCTGGGTTCAATCCACAGAATATATATATTTGAATATTTGATCCCCTTTATTGTTGTTGTGGTTGACCTATTTGATTCATATTACCCAAAGATGTCTAACTCTCATATCTTGATACCATTTGTCCTAAGTGCGGATTCACCATATCTTGTCGTCCAAAGTGGTCCATTTTGTACTTAAAAAGCAAAGTCATTTTTCTCCAAAATGGCCATCTAGTCCCAGCTTCTTCATCACTTCCTTTATTCAAATGATACTAGTTACATATTTTTTGAACTTGGGCAATGACTTTCGATGCCTGCAGACTTGAATCAGTGGTTTCTGTCCTTTCCTAATAACAGCATGGAAGAAAATAAGAAAATGACAGCCTCTTAGGTGCCCCCCTGAGGCCAGAGTTCAACCCTACACTCCTGCCTCATTCCTGTTATGGAGAATTCTGGACTGAATTCCTAGTTATGAGACATCTCAGAACAATTTGTTGAGATCTCCTTTATTTATACTCACCTTTTGCACAATCTCAAAGAATCATGACTGGAAAATTGAAAAATAGCGAAATTTTAAAATTTCCTTAGTCAAGAATGGCTGATGGTTAGCAATAGATAAATTACACTGTGACTTCCTCATTGATAAACAGAAAGTAGAGGGAAATAAATGCTGGAAAGTCTGCTGAAAAGAACATTAGCAAACTATTTCCATTTGCAATAGTCCTATTGAATGAATTTTTTTTATTTTAATGGAAAGTCCATTATAACTTCACTTCACTAGAAAATTGCACTAGAAATCAAAATAGCATTCCTGAGTTATGCTCAAAAAATTGCTGAATGTAACCATTTTTGTTTTCAGTTTCAAGATGACTTTCTGTGTGTGCCTCAGACATAATCAGCTATTATGGCACACTTAATTCATTTACCCAACAAGTATTTATGGAGCATCTGCCATATACCAGGAAACTATTCTAGTTCCAAAAATACAACAATAAATAAAATGGGCATGTTTCTGCCTTCAGTGTATTAGACTAAGCATCCTCTTTTGGGATATTATTGTTTTAGATATGTTTCAAATAGGACCAATTTTAGAATATAAGATATTAACCCAACTTAGAAAAGGACTCTGTCAAATTTATGCAATTCATTGATGGTTTCTACTAAGTAGTCATAACTTAGAAAGATTATTACATTATGAGTGAATATATATAAAGAATTAGCCTCAGCCATTGAGGAACCAAGAAAATGTCTAAGACATTTGTTGGTGTATATTTGTCTTTATTTGTATGGCAAACAACTAGGATAAAAAATGTCCCTTAGAGGAAGAGCATGAGGAAAAGATTAACATTAAACAGATATGAGTGGGGGGGGGGGGAGGAGAGAGACGGGAAATTGCATGGAAACGGAAGGAAACCCTCAACGTTATACGAAATCACATATAAGAGGTTGTGAGGGGAAAGGGGGGTGGAAACAAGGGAGAGAACTGAACAACAACAGATGAGGTAGAGAGGGAAGATGGGAGGGGAGGAGAGGGGGGATAGTAGGGGATAGGAAAGGCAGCAGAATACAACAGTCACTAATATGGCATTATGTAAAAATTGTGAATGTGTAACTGATGTGATTCTGCAATTTGTATTTGGGGTAAAAATGGGAGTTCATAACTCACTTGAATCAAATGTATGAAAGATGATATGTCATGAGCTTTGTAATGTTTTGAACAACCAATAATAATAAAAAAATGTCCCTTAAATATGTGCCTATCTTCCAGTTTCCTAGTCTCTTGGGACATTTCCCTAGAGAGACCATTTCTTACCATTCAAGGGGAGAAGAAGTCAAGCTTTCAAAAAACATAGTACCTCCTATGTCAGAATACCTATTCCCAACTCTAAAAGTCATGGAGCAATGCAAGAACAGGGTGACCAAGAGATAAAATGCAGTATCCATTGGTATCTCTGAAAACCCCCTTCATTGAATATGGTTCAGAGATTCAGGATCAAGCAGATACGTGTCTTAGTCCACCAAGCCCTGAGTTTAAAAATTTACCTCTTCTTATCAATTAATCAATTAGCAAATCTCCTTTATAACATATATTACATTGCTTTGTAATTACCTACTGATAACATTTCTCTTCTTTAGTTGACTATGGAAGTTCTTAAGAGCAAAAATAATATCTTAGCCATCTTTGAATCCCCAGTATCTATAACAATGCTTGTCACACATCAGGTATGTAGGAAATGAATGCTTAACTGGGGGATACCAGCTACCCTCTTGCAGAGAAAAGAATTCTCTAAGTAATTCTACATTTTATTGGTGAAATTTTCTGATCAGAACAATACTATAATTGTTGTGTAGCCCTGCAAGTAGATTCACCCTAAATTTAGGAATAAAATTATGTCTAACAAGTTACTATGGTTCACCCACCAAAATAGTTTATTCTCACCTGCTGTTTTATCACCTATGAGTCAGAGATTAAAATGCTATGAAAGATCAGAGCTGTCCTCCAAAAGTTCATGTGAGACCATGCAAGAAAATTTAGAGGTGAAATGATTGGGTTATGAGAGGTTTAACCTAATCTATGCATTAATCCCCCAATAAGGATTAACTGGGTGGTAATATAGGCAAGTAGAGTGTGCATGGAGGAATTGTGTCCTGGGGCGGGCGGTGTGCCTTTGGAGTATATATTTTGTTCATGATGAGGAGTACACTCCAGTTCCTGTTGCCATGTTTTGGGCCAGTTTTTTCTCCTACCATGATGTTCTGCCTCACTTCAGGCCCCAAAGAATGGAGCTGGGATGTCTATGGACTAAGACTTCTGAATTTGTGAGCCCCAAATAAACTTGTCCTCCTTTAATTAAAAAGAAAGAAAGAAAGAGATCAGAGAATTCTCAAGAAAAGGCATTGCTAAAAACAGAATTTATATTCAGAGATTAAAAGTCATTGCCTAAGAGTGATTTAAGTCAGTTTTACATATAAAGCCAAGCTATTTAGCATCCATAAAATATACAGTTAAAACTATTTGTTATTCATTAGAGTCAAAGGATATTTATTATGCCACTGCCCATACATCCACATAACCACCAGGGACATTAGATTTGGGACTTGGCAAACTGTCATCTTCAGTGTCACTTATTTGCTGCTGCTCTGTTAGAATTGGCATGGTGTACAAAGCTCCACATGTTGATCTGACTTCCTGGAAAGTCTCCTCTAACATTTCTTTTTAAACAACCAGCATCCTCTTGCTCAGGAGCAAAAAGTAACCTTGACATAATGTGGTTAATCAGTTCCATTTAACTTCAGGAAAAAGACATCACTAACTGAGTGTTGTCCCCCGTTCTTTCTCATGAAACAAGTCTGCAACCAGAGTCAGTACTCTGTGATCTCCTTTCTTTAGAAAGATACTACTTATTGATCACAAAGAAAAAAATACATGATAGATTGAATGCCTACACTATGCCACCTTGTATTATTGACATATGTTATCTCATGTAATTTCCATGGCAGCCTTTAAAGAATTTGGAACTCCTGTCCTTCCAACTGCAAAGTTCATGTTCCACCTCACACACAAACACACACTTCATGAAGAGTGTTCCCATGAGTCACAGGCAATCCATTGAGATTCTTTAATAGAAAGTATGCTCCCTGTGTGTAGAACATGAGTCAGAAAGGAGCTCAGGCCTCTGGGCTAAAGTCAGGTGACATATGGTGGTATAAATGCCCAGGTGAGTTCCTTAAAGCACCAAACTGAGTCAGATGACTCATACCAGCTCTACCACTTTGGTTATATGACCCTGAACAACTTACCTAACCCAAACTGAGTCTCAGTTTGTACATTCCTAAAAGGAAAGGAAGCAATGGCCACCATGCATGTGTCCAGTGGGTATCATGAGTCCTAAGGGAATTAATGGTTGTGAAGTGCTGTTACTTCCACCATTCTAAAAAAAAAAAAAAAAAAAAAAAAAAAAAAGAGAGAGAGAGAGATAGAAAGAAAGAGAAAGTTGTTATGTTCCATTATCCACAATTTGCCATGCCAGATTTTCTGTGTTATGTGAAGGCCATATGCTTCTTTTCCCCTTTATTATGTTTTTTGCTTAGAGAAACAACAGGCCTCGGTATCACATTATTTTTAGCTTGAACAGCATGCATAAGGGAAAAATATGTCAGCAGCATTTGATTTTTCTATTTGGGGGATAATTTCAAAATCCTTTGATTAGCATCTTTGCTTTTTTATTATAATTCTTAGAATAAAGTTTGGATACCTGAAGAGGTTCAGGTGTCATTTAACTAAAGACTGGTCCCATCTTGCTTAATACATTGGATTGCAAAGGCCCTCGAGGAGTTAAAAGAGATGATATGAAAAATTCCTTGCTATCCTTTAGTTTATGAAAAAGAAATTTGCTGCAAGCTATTTAGCAAACCATTACTGAAACCACATCTGTTAGCTTCATTTTGAATTCAGCTTTGTGTTAAGGTTTTTTTTGTTGCAGGGCTAGGGGAGGGAGTCTGGGTTCCTTATCAAATATTGTGTGTATATGGTTTTCTATGTGCACACAATACACAGCAGAGAGGTGCAAACCCAGATGCTTTATTGAGCCAGGCTTGATAGAAGATTTCTACATGTATCCCCTCATTATCAAAACTTAATATAAAATCTACATAAGCAAGTTATATGAACTGCAAAATGTGTATTCCAAAATTACATTCATGGAATGATTCTCCTTCAAAGCTTGAAAAAGTTCCTAACGAATCCTTCTATGCAGCAGTAACCTAAAATTCTTCTCTCAGGAGAATTCCTGAAAATGCAGGCCTACAAGACAAAACAGCTTGCTGAGAAAAGGTTTTGAAACTCATGCTATCTTTTGAGCATCTACTACATTCTAATTATTCTATCCCAATCTATTGCAGCTAGTTTTATATTTCATTTCTACAGCAACTTCATCATTGGTGGGTGTTTTCCAACACTTGACTCCAAGAGGATCATGTTTGGTCAAGATCTTGTTAAGGATTCTAAGGTGATGAATGCCACCTCTCCCCACATAAACTATTTGATACATAGACAAATACTAGTGACTAACAGTTCAGGCATTTTGTTAAAGCTCGATCTTGGGGTGGGGGGTTACAGCCAGACACCAAAATGAGTCCTATGGGACATTCTTACTCCTTTCTAGTCTTCTAGTCCTACTTTATGGCTAAACATTGGAATCCACAAGGAGAAGGGGCTAAAGAAATATATGTCGTCAGCAGGACAGCTAGAAAACCATAGGTCCTGCCCTCCCAGGGGACAGAACTTGTTTCATCAGGCTTTCTGTTTGGAGAGGCAGAAAAATGCAAGCTTGCTGTGGGCAGGCAGATCTTAGAGAAAAGACCAAGAGGGAGATTGAGTTATGCTTTCTCATTGTCTATTTCCCATCTCACAGAGTCCTTAAGGTGGAGGTAGGAGGAGCAAATAAAGGAAGATGTAGAAGGAATGGTCCATACTAGTCCCGTCCAAGTGTGAGGTCCCCATTCTATGGGGAAGTTGAAAATTGATGAGTCTTTAAGGGGGGCAGAAATGGTTCCTGCTGCTTCTCTATCCAGAAAATAAGAGGGAGAATTTGAGTTGGAATTTAAGATCCCGAGTGCAATACCATTGGCCTTCCATAATCAGAGATTCATTATTCTGGGGCAAAATTTGTCAAGCTGGTCTTTGAATCCAAAGCATCAGCATCACCTAGGAGTTATAAATAAATTCTTGTTATAAATAAATTCTCAGGCCCCACCCCAGACCTACTATGTCTGAAGGATACTAGAGAAGAAAAGGTGCCCACAGTACAAATGATAAAGCAGTTTCATCACTGTTATTGTTCTGTTGTTATTATTATCTTCATCATTAACTGAAGATTGAACCCAGGGCCTTGCACAAGGCAGGCAAGCTTGCCACCATCTGAGCTACATCCCCAGCACAGAGTTTCACAGAAACTTCCTTTTTAGTGGAGAATGACAGACAATGCCATGAACAAAATAATGTAGAGCAGGGAAGAGAGTGGTAATATCAGGGGTAGAATTTGAAAGGGTCAATATGGAAGGATTCTCTGAGAGGGGGCATTAACAGAGATCAAGTCATCTGATTTTTATTCCCCTCTCCTCTTACACTTTCTGCAGAACACTAGCACTTGATTCTATCATTTACAAGCAATAAAAACAAACTAAGCCTTGGTCTGAATAATAGATATGCTTTCCCATCATCTTCTCACTTCTCTCCCAGATTTCAAGACCAGGGGTACCTACTGCTTCAGGTCTTGTGAAAGAAAGTAACATCATGAAATCCCAACAACTTACAGTAGCAGAAATGAGAGAGAAATCTGGTCCTCTTGTCCAAGTCTTTTCTCCTCTTGCTCATTGTGCTTCTTAGCATGACTATGTTGCAGAAGTACAGCTGAGCTGGGACTGCTATGATCCCTAAAGGCTGAATAACTCAAAGATTAGAGCCAAACCAAGAAACTTGTCATGGAATGTTAAGCCAGGTGGTATATTTCCTGTTAAACTAAGATTCACAGTAGTAGTTCCTTCTAGAGCTAGTTAGGCTATGTCCCATTTGAGCTTTAGGAGGACACACATGGCCCAGTGGGAAAAGATATGAGTGTAAACCCTTGCCTCCATCACCATAATATTTAACCCTGTCACAAATGTCCTTCGATATAATGTAGAGAGGAGAGGGAGGGTAGGAGAGAACTTCCCAACTCTGCATTCACTGATTAGAACTCATTTGTGCATCTGTCACCAAAAAGGCCCAATGTAGAGCTGTGTCATCTCTGGCCCAATGAGAAAATAAACACTAAGTGTTGGCATCTAACTGGGTGATGGAATACAGGAAAGTGCATAGTCTGTAGAAGGGGAGAGCTGGGCCCCAAGATGCTGTTTGAACCAGCAAATTCAGATTCAAGTTCATGTTCTCATTTGACTTGCTCTAGTTCCTTCTTGCTCTAATATTTCAAGGGTCTAGTTTTTATTTCTTTTAACTGTTTTATCTCTAGCGTAAATCAGAGTTGGCCTCTTGGGGAAGTGGGCAAGATCCCCTTAAACACTATTGATGTGCCTCTTGGATTTTACAGGCTGGTGACTTCCAAGAATCATGTCCTATATAAGCAGACTGAAGTTTTATCAGGTCACTTACCAAATAATTGCCTTTGTTCACCCTGCATCTATTTAATGACACTTGTTCCTTTTTCCAAATTATTTCCCCACTATGATCTAATTTTTTAACTACAAGACAGCTCTGTAAAGAAATCATTGCCACTTTGAAATTTTGAAAACTGGACATGAGAAATTTGACTGCTCTGGAAAATATCACCTACTTATTTAATGGCAGGGATGAAGGTTTGACTATATGTCCAGTTCCACCATATCACTTTTAATTCACAAATAGCAAATAATTGACTGATAGACTTACTACTATCTAAAAACCCATTTTATTTTAACTACATTGGATTTTCATCCAGTATCTTTAATCATAATGGGTTAAGGCTGAATATTTCCTCTCTAATTTGCCACAGAGCCTAACATCACTTATCTTATATATCTGGTCTAGGCCACACATTTTTATTACATTTTCAGCCCTGTAGCCATTTGAGTTTGTTTCCATTGCTACAAAAGTTATAAAATTCTTGGTGTTCTTTGATGTGCCAAAATAAAAAATGACTGGAAGTTTTCTAGGTAGTTTTATCACAAACTCTTCCTGTGGAAGTCTTCAGATATTATATAAATATTTTGAGGAACAAGGCTTGCAAGTAAGCTGCACCAAGCAGACCACCAATTTTTTTGATCTGAATAGAGTTTAAGGAGTCTTAGTTCTTTTGTTTTACCCATATACCCCACTGGAAATGTAGTAAGTCTTTGGATCCATCATATATATATATATATATATATATATATATATATATATATATATACACACACACACACACACACATATGTGTATAATGTATACAATTAAATACATATAATATATATACATATATATGTGTATATACACACACACATATTATAATGTATAAAATTAAATACATCAGGAGCTGGGGTTGTGGCTCAGAGGTAGAGTGCTCGCCTAGCATGTGTAAGGTTCTGGGTTCGATCCTCAGTACCACATAAAAATAAATAAATAAAATAAAGGTATTGTGTTCAACTACAAATAAAAAAAATTTAAAATTAAATACATTGGACTACATAGGAAATCAACCTTATTGAAGTAAAGTTATCAACATAATTTTTTAAAACCAAATTTGTGATATAGTAATATGTGGTATTCTTTAATTTAAAGCCTGAATTAGTAATATTGAATGGTGAGTCTACTAACTACCATGACTTCAAAGTGGTAATGAGAATTATGATATTTTAAGATATCTGCAATGACTATAAAGTGATATGAAGACATATGAGGTTTCTACTGATGACACATTAGAGTCTGAGACCTCCTGCACCCCAACTGGGTGGTAGAGTAGGAGGAAGCCAGCGAAACGGATCCATATGCCATTCAGGCACCAGTGACAGGAAACCCTGAAGCACTTATTTTTGTTGTATAACAAACCACCCCAATTGAAGTCACTTAAACATCAACTATTTCTTTTTGCTCATGAATTTGTAGGTTCAGTCAGCTGGTAGATTGACTAAGGTCTGCTGGGTCTTCAATGTGTTCACTTCCATGTCTGGTGTTTGGCACTGGCTCTTGGCTGGGCATCAGTGGTGACTAGATCATTGTTCAGAAGACTAGCCTGAGTGTTGGTATATGGATGTGGTGGTAATTACAGAGTTCCCCAAGATAGCAAGAGAGAGTGAGTCCCAATGTGCAAGTTCTTTTCAAGTTCCTGTTTTGGCCCCATTTTCTATTGTCCCATTAATAAAATAAGTCACATGGCCAAGCATACATAGAAGGGGAACTGTGGATACTGAGAAGAAAATAATCATAGTCATTTTTACAAAAATAAAATAAAATAAAATAGCTCCCCCTGCCGCACTCTTGGGAGCATAAATCAGAAAAAGTTTCCATTAGCTACAGTCTAGACACTGGGTTCTGTCTGTCCATTCTGGGGCTACACATCTTCCACTAAATTGTACAAAGCAGAGAATTTAGACATGGATATTTATTGCCTGGCTCCCACAGGCCTTATAGTTTCTTCTCTAGTCAAACTTGGAGCCCTCATGTTGAAGCTTTTGATATCCTAGGTCAAAAGGCATCTGAAATATCTAGTAGTATCTCTCCAAGAAATCTAAATCATCACAGACCAGGATCAGGTAAATTCAGGGGGAAGTCAAAGAGAAAATTCTTTCTTTTCTGGATTCAAACTAGAAAAAAAAAATCAATTTCTCACTATTTTGTGGTGGTATTTCTTTTTTGAAAATTTTAGTTGGGCCTGTCTTGCTAAAGACAATTGTATTCAAGTTTTTTTTTGTTTGTTTGTTTGTTTCTCTCTATCCCTACATAAGTCTCCCCTGTTTAAACAAGAAACCCCTGCTTTCTCCTTTAATTATAATAGTTATTTTATAATGCTAGAAACAATTCTCAGGCAGCTCTCTGCCTAGTGAGTGCTTTGGCAATGGTAACCCAAGGGAGGAGGCAGTGGAAAAAACCCTGAAGGCTTTTCAACTGTGCTGCTGCGTCATGGAAAACAAGCCAGGCAACTGCATGGAGGCCTCACAGCAAGCCTCACCAGAGCCTTCAACTTAGTTAGTTCGTAAATTAGCAGGGAACAACTGACTCACCCAGCTGCCTTGTCAAGCACTTCCAAAGAGCATTCTGAGTTTTGGCAGTACATTTACTCAACCCACTTCTGACATCAATGGCACACTGCTGAAGATCAGGTCCTGGGGAAAAAAAGAACTATCTACTTTTTCAGATCCTGTACCAACTTCAGTTGGTATCCAAGGCGAATAAATAAATAAGATTCATTTGAGTTATTTAGTTAAAATGCTGTCTTAGGTTGGATCCTTCTAGAAGAAGATACCAACTAAAGATTGTAAGTCCATATATTTTATTTGGAAAATGGTCCTAGAAAGCACAGGTAGATGAGAAGAAGATCTATGGGGGAATTGGAAGGAAAACCAATACAGGGGCCATTAATGAGCATGCTGCCATCTTCCATGGCGTGGTCCAACTAGAGACCTCTCTGGTAGAGAGTGTACAATATGCCCAAATTACCCCACCTAAAGGGCAAGAAAGCTAGGTATTTACGCACCAACTTCCATACTTTAGTGGCTAACGGTTGTTCCCTGGGGAATAAATTTGCATCCAACACTGTGGGAAGCCATGTCTACTCCTAAAATGAGAGAAAAACCTTAAGGCTATGAGTTTAGCCTCACTTGCAGTATAGGTGCTCAGAATGTACAGAAAAGGTGAGTGACAAGGGAACACAGGTGAGCATCAACTGGCTACCACAATTTTGCAAACTGTCATGGCCAGACACCCCAAATATCACAAGAGCTATCTCCAATTATGGCACATTGCTATTTCAGCCATACATTTATTCACCACCTAGTTATTGTGGCTCCTATTAGGTACCATTTATTCAACACCTATGTGCCAGGTACTAACTATGGTTTTTGCATACACTATTTCATTGGATTCTCATGACAATCTGCAGTGTTTTGTTGGTTTCATTTTATAGCTGAGAAAACTGAGATGTTAAGGTTGAGTAAGTATGTCACCTCCCATCCTTCAGCTTGAAAACTACAGAGATGAGATTCCCTTCGGGATCCACTTTTAAGCCCAAGTTTCATCCATTGTAAGCTCCATCCCAATTAGGTGGGGGATTCTAGTTTTCTCCTGGTTTAAGCCAGGGTTCAATGATACCTGCCATTTTTACTAAATTCTTCCCTTCTCCCTTCTTTATCTGTCCTGTTCCTTTATCTCTTTTCTCACATTGGTTCCAGGACATTAACTCCATTCCCTTGGATGTTCCAAACCCTCTCTTGAGCAGTGGGCTGTCACTCTCTTTCTCTAGGTCATCTTACCCTAGGCACTGTGACCATCGTCTCCAAACTCACTGCATCATTGAATTTCCAAGTCCTTAAATGCCTACCCGAGTTCACCCCACCACATGACCTGTGCTTCTTACACTAGCATGTGGCAGGCACTCTGGCATGTCCTGCTGCTTCTGGCTCCCCCTCCCCCTCCCGCCCCCAGTGTTGTATATTTAACTCAGGACCTTGTGCATTACTAGGCAAGCGCTTTACCACTGAGCTATATCTCCAGCCCTGCTGCTGGCATTTTAATGTAGAAGGAATCAGAATACCATCTCCTTATGGTATCTTACAGTTCTGGGGCTGATTTCACTTTCAGACCCCAAGCAAATTGAACATTTTTAAGTATCAGGCCAAAACATAAGTCCCAATTTACTGTTGTTAATATTCTAAAAAAGAAGATGGCATGGGGCATGGACCAAGAGAAGGAATAATTAATTCTTTAGCCTGCCAGCAAAAGGGTGAGAAGAAGGAGGCAGCTCTCACAGTCTTGGGGAGGATTTTACCACAATAATCACAGAAATATAGTTTCCAGATGGGAAAAATAAATAAATAAATAAAGTGGGTAGATGGGGTGCAAGAGGATGCCGCAGGGCTTCATTTTAGAGCTTGAATATCCATCCATCATGAGGAAGCTCAGAAGCCAACATCAGTGAGAGGCAGATTCTCTCTATCCCTCATGGGCCCAAACCAGAAAATAAAGTTAGAACTAAAATAATATGAGCAGATGTCTCTGATGAAAAATGCTCCAGTATAATCAGGGAGTGCAAATTTTATACCATGGATCCCAAATAGCCATTTAAATAACAAAACTAAAGCTGGTTTAATGGTGAAAGAAGAGTGGGGCATTATTCATACCTGGTTTTAAATCCCACCTTAGACCTCCTACTCCAGATTCTTTTGAACTACTGGGCATTTACTGACTCTTTGTGGTTTTCAGGAACAGCTAGGTTTCATACATGCATACCTACCCCTCTTTACAGTGAGGATGCTGTCTGAGCAATGCATTGTTAAGAGATTTCATCGCTGTATGATCACCATGGAGTGTGTTTACTCAAACCTACATGGTATAGGTCAATTCCCCCTCATGGCCTCTTGATGCAATCCAGATATGTGATGAACACAAGATGTATGAGCTGTGTGCAGTGGCATAACCCTGTAATCCAGCAGTTTGGGAAACTGAGACAGGAGGATTGTGAGTTCAAAGTCAGCCTCAGTGACTTAGCGAGGCTCTAAGCAACTTAGTGAGACCTTGTCTCTAAATAAAAAATAAAAAGGGCTGGGGAGGTGGCTCAGTGGTAAGCACCCATGGGTTCAATCCCCAGTACAAAAAAAAAAAAAAGGATACATGAAGTGGTACCCATGTAACACAGCATGTTTTGTAATAAACATGTTTATCAGCAGGAGTGAGTGCTGAAATAATGACAAAAAGCATAATACAGTAAATACATAAATGGGTAGCATGGTTGTTCATTGTTATCAAGTTTTATGCACTGTACAGACATGTATGGGCTGTGCTTTTATACAACTCACAATGCAGTAGGTTTGTTTACAACATTATAACCACTAGCACGTGAGTTATATGTTGCACTACAGCAGTATGACAGCCACTACATCACTAGGCAACAGGAATCCTTCAGCTCCGTTATAATTTTATAGAACCCCTTTTATTTATGCATCCTGTCATTGACCAAAACATTGTTATGCAGTGCATGACTGTCTATGAAATTCACAAACACATATATCATAGATGATGTTTGAAGTAATGTAACTGCTCTGAAGAAAAACAGGGTAGGAAGAACTGAGAAAATGATGGGGATACTATATACAGGTAAAAGGAAGTATTTATATAACTATTTTGGCTTTGGAACACAGTTGAATTTTTCCTAGGCCCAGGCCTGTCCACCTTAAAAAAATTTTTTTTAATCCATATATGTGATCTTTTGAGGTGGGATCTGACTACATTGCCCAGGCTGGTCTCGAAATCATGGGCTCAAGTAATCTTCCTCCTGAGTAGCTAGGACTACAGACATGCAATACCATGCCCTGCCTTTTCCATGTTTTTAAAGTACAAACTAGATATAATTTGGTAGCTGCAAGCAAGAGTCCAGCAGTAGAGGATTACTTTTAAAAGACCTTACAAATATGCCATCAGACACTAAGCTGAGTGCTCTATGGACATGAAGTCATTCACATACACATCCTGGCCAAATGTGTTACTGCACATCTACTGGCTTAAAGCAACGTGCATTTCTTATTGCACAGTTTCTGTGGATCATAATTCTGGGCCCAGCATTGCAGGGCTCTCTGTTCAGGATCTCACAAGACTGCCATTCTGGGCTTAGCCAGGACAATGTTTTCATCAGAAACCTGGAGTCCACTTCCAAGATCATTCAGGCCATTGGCAGAACTCAATTCCTTGCATTGCAGGACTGAGGAACCTGTTTACTGGCTGTCCATTCCCTAGCACATGGTCCCCTCAGGCCATTTACCTTAAAAATGCTGACCTCTTCAAGCCCGGCAGGAAGGGCCAGTGTCTCTTTATGAACTTTCATCTGATTAAATCAGACTCACGCCAGATAACCTCCTTTCTTACTATCTCAAAATCAACTTTTAATCATATAGAATCACTTTACCTTTTCTATTTATTTCAACCTAACCCACAGTGACATCTGGTGCCACCCAAACTCAAGGGAAAGAGATTATACTGAAACTTTCCCCAGGGGGAGGGAGCAGAAACAGTGGAGCCATCCTAGGATTCCACCTTCCACACCGGGGAAAGTGAGATTCTGCCTCCTTCAGCCATCCTCAGGACTCCCCTCCTAGGTTGTGCAGGCTCCTACCCCTGGAGAGAGCCATGGTGCACACCTCACAGTCAGAGACCTCCCAAATGAACATTTCTCAGTTATGCAGGGCTTTGTTCTGAACTGTGTAATTTTGACGTTTGCAGACCTGCCTGCCTGCCTGCCTCACTTGGGGCCTGTGTGCATTTTTCTGACCTTGATTGCCTCAGTCCACAATCATTGTTCTAGAGGAGGCAAGGCCTGCAGAGCCCTAGAAGAGCAGGCAGGGGCTCCGGAGTATTCATCTTTCAGTGTTTTCCATTAGTGACCTGGGGAGTATACAGATTGCTTCAATGGCTCCTTGGAGCCAGCAATCACAGCAGGCATTGGGGGGTCCCTGAAAATGAGCTAGAGAATGTCCTCTGTGAAGCAGCTGCTAGGGGGATGGGAATGCCCTGCAGCTTTGCTGAGTCTCCACAGGGCCAAACTAGAGGTCTGTGGCTGCCTGCCCTGCTCCAGAGATGCCCAGTGGGAACTGCAGGGCCAATGTGGGCTTTCTGGCAAAGGTCTCTGGTGCTCCTTTAAGGAATGAGGCAACCTAGCTTTGGACTCTGACTAGGACAGACTTCAAGGGGCAGGTTGGTAAAGCAGGTACATTTGGGTAGTGTAGGGTGACATCTTTGTTCTACGATCGATGAGCAACCTAGCAGTGTCTCCTGAGCCTCAGAGGGCATTAGGTGGGTTCAACACTGTGGATCCTCATGCTCACAATGAAAGTTGGAGCCCACAGCATTCACTGAGTCTCCCTCTCTCCTCTGTCACTCATCTTGTATTTTCCCAGCATCTGTTATATGCCAAATGCTGCTCTAAGTAATGGGAAAACAGGAGGAATATGTCACACATGGTTTCCTTCTTCTTCTTCTTCTTCTTTTAATACCAAGGATTGAACCCAGGGGTGCTTAATCATTGAATCACATCACATCCCCAGCCTTTTTTTTTTATTTTTTATTTTGAGATAGGGTCTCACTAAGTTGCTTAGGGCCTCACTAAATTGCTGAGGCTGGCTTTGAACTTGCGATTCAGGCATGTGCCACCCTGCCCAGCTCGGTCTCTTGCAAAGGTAACATTTTAATAGGAAGAGACAGACATCAAACAGACGCATGAAAAATATGTGGGGGAGGGAGGGCTAAGTAGGAAATATGGGTGAGGGGACAATAAGAGATGGTGCCAGGGTAGTATAATCTGTGAAGATGTTGAAGCTGAGGCCTAACAACAACAAGGGACTAGTCACCAGATGATTTCAGACAATTGGTGCAAAGCCACAGGCAGGGGCAAGGTTGGTGTGTTTAGGAACATCAACAGGCTGTTGGAGGGAAGTGGGCAGGAAAAAAAAGAAGAGAGTTAGGAAAGAACCGATCAGCCAGCACCTGTGAGACTGATGAGGAGCGTTGAAAAGCCGCAGGATTTGTGGGAAGGGGACTGACATGATCTGATGTATCTTTTTACAAGATCACCCTGCATTGTAGTGGGGTAAGACTGGAAACAGAAAACCCACTGGAAGGCCACTGCAATTCCAGAGTGTCCAAGGATAAAGACATTTGGACCCAGGGAGGTGACATGACTTACTAGGAGCATTTCCAGCTAGACAGAAATGGCCAGAGGGTCATCATCAGGCAGGGTCACTAGAGAGCCCTAACTACTGTCCCTCTATCACCAATCTGAAGCAGAATAGAAGCTAATTCTTAATCTATCCCCTAGTGCAGCAGAATTTGCACTTAGGGGATATATTTAGAATTCAGCGAGAGGATTTTCAGGTGAAACTTAAAAGGAAATAAGGGAAACAGGAGCAGAAACAGAGGAGACAGACAAGCAGGGATGGGATCTGAGATAGAGCCTTGTATCTGCCTGATCCCAGGGAGCTCTGGAATGTGAATTACATCATAGTTGGCCCTCTCTTGAGGTGAGGGGGTTCCAGCTTTGTTAGCCCTATATTACTTAGTCATTGACCAGCATAGTGTGGAGGGGCATGCAAATACCCAGGCATCTTCAGGAGAGAGGGCTCCAGGGAGCTAAGGACAAGACATAGCAGAAAATAGAGCTGTAAATCGTGAGCCACAACAAGCACAGCATCTTGGGAACAGGTGCACCTGCCAGTAAAGAATTAACAGGGACATGGACATGGCACCTGGAGCATCTCTTATAATAGCTGTGACTTTACTGAGAGAGGAGAGAGAGGATGCTCAGACTAAGAAAGTGCAAGGACACAGGGAGCCCAAATTTATACACTGAATAGTTAACATAGGAGGCCTGTTTCAGGAGGAACCTCTCATTGCCCACAAATTCTCTTTAAAAACTTTTAGTTAGCTTCCACTAGGCACTTAAATTAGAAATTGCTAATTCCATTCATTCAACTTCTCAGCAATAAATCCATTGCATGCTCGAAGGCTATCTCTGAATATCCATTTAAGCATCATAAAAAGAGATTAGAATTAGGTGCACTTACTCAGGACATTAAAGACTAACACCAAAGCGATCTGACCCTCTGTTTCTGAGAATAAATATGGCCTATGAGTAAGGAGTGTTGTTCTTAAAAGAACCACAGCGACTGCAGAGAAGGAACCAGAGTCAAGGAGTAGGACTGCCAAACACAGTGGCCCCTGGGACTGTCACAACTTTACTTGAATGACATCAGCTTTACCACATAAATGTGTAGCTCTTTTAAATGTAGATCAGTGGTTTCCAAAACTTGTCTGCATATCAGAATACCCAGAGATCTTATTAAAAGTCCAAAGCCCAGGCCATGTCCTAAACCAATCAAATCATGATTTCTTTTTATTTCCAAATGATTTTAAACTTACAAAAAGTTCCAAAGATTCTTCCCAATTTTGTTAACACCTTACATGACAACTGTATACTTTTTACCACCAAGAAATTGGCATTGGTATATTATAATTAATCGAGTAAGGCCCGAATTGCTAAAGATGGATGAGTTAACATAGGAAGCCTATTCCAGGAGGAACCTTTTTATTTATTTATTTGGGTTTCACCAGGTTGTCCATTAATGTCCCCTTCCTATGCCAGGACCAATACAGAGTACCACATTGCACATAGTTGTACTATCTCCCCTGTCTCGTTTCGCCGGTGAGTTTCTCAGTCCTTGTTCTTTATGACCTTGACAGTCTTGAGGAACACAGGCCAGGCGTCCTACAAAATGCTCTCCAATCTGCATTTGTCTACTGTTGTTCTCTCAAGAGAACAAGTCTAGCATTGTTTGAGTGGGGTGATGGGTCTTTGGAATAAATACAGCAGAGGTGAACTGCCCAGGGGGCACAGCTAATCCACATGACATCACCAGTGTTGTCATACTTTATCACTTGGTGAAGGGAGTGTTTGCTATACACCATAGTTATTTTATTTCTCTTTCCCTACTCTAATACTTAGATGAGTCTAGTCCACATTTGATGTGTGGTATGTATAGAGGGGAATGGTCAGCAGTAAGAAATCGTCAAGGCACATTTTCATGGCCACTGTTGTCCCCATTTCTTTGCCTATGTTGCCAATTATTATTGTACAAACATTTTCAAATAATCCAGGATTGGGTAGACTCTGGATCCCCTGGGATTGAACCAGTACTTCCCGTCTACGTTTTTTAGTCCCTTCTGAGCCTCAGTTTACCCATCTAAGTCTCAGTAGAGTATCTATCTATTCCTAAGGGTTATTGCAAAGATCAAGTTAGATAATGACTATGAAGTGTCGACCACAATGCAACTTTTAACATGTTTTGCTACCAATAGTAATAGAAGTAATAATAATGCCTACCTAAATTTGACCTTGAGTAATAGCTATCTAGTGCTACAAAAATGCCTCTCAGTGACATAAAACAATAAGTTGAAACTTACACTTGAAGAAAGAACTATGTTAAAAAAACTAATTCCAAAATTTTCATATATTAAAGAAACACTTACTTATCCTTTATTATGTCAGGTACTACTCTAATTGCTTTTATACATATTAACTCAGTGTTCATAAAAGGACTATGAGGTTGAAACTGTTATTATCCCCATTTTTCTGTTAAGGAAACTGAGGGATGATGACTTTAAGCTGCTTTCTTAAAGACACACAGCTAGTGAATGGGAGAGCCGAGATTTGAACTGAGGCAGCCTGATTGCAGAGTCTACGCTTGTAGTCACTATACTAAATGGTATAAAAGAAACAGGAAGTATAAATTGTTCTAGGACTGTATAAATCAGGGAGGGGAGGCTGACCTGGCCAGGTTAAGGGAAAACAATCAATGAAAACACCTTGTATATCCTAGGTAAGAATATACCCAGACAGGTGAGAGGGGCTAGAGTAGAAGGAGGGAGCAGGGTGTTTGGAAAGATTATTAAATGACCTCCTGGTCAAGTACAGCACCTTCCTAACACTAGATGATAGCATCTTTCCAGGGAAGCCCCTTCTCTGTCACTTTCTCTTGCTTTCTCCATTTCTGAGTGTGCACTTGAGAATTCAGCAGATCTCTGATTTCAGGGAGATTGGAGGGGATGAAACATCTATTTCAATAACTGGAATGGATGGCCAACATAAAAGAATCTGGGCCATTCAAAACACATCCTTACGCTTTGTCTTCCAACACTTAAGAAAAATCAATCCACCCTCCTGAATTTTTAGGTCAGGAATGTTGGTGATGCAAAGGAAATTTCTGATTGTGAAAATTTAAGATTAGCCATCAAATCATGTTTGGGGAGAATGAATGCCATTTGTATCTAGGGACCTAAAGGGGTACTGCTTCTAGAACAGAGTGGGTTTCAAAGTGTTGCATACAGGGCCTCACTATGGGTATGTCCCCAGATGTGGATTTTTGCACTTGAATGCAGACTTCTTGGTGACAAATAATGCTATCATATTTATCTTTTACACATACACTGACAATTTATTTTCAGCGAGTAGCTGCTCGAAATGTGTTTTAAATGAAATTATAATTAGACTCATGATAAGAATCTGTGACTTGCTTATTTACCATGGCATGTATATTTGAAATCCTAAAAGTACATGTAAATCATCACCTTTGTCCTTTCCTTTGTCCCATCTTGTCTACATGTAAAATCATCTTTCCGATTCTAATATTGGCAAGGAGTAAAAGTATGTTAATTCACCTCATGATTGAAATTTTAAATGTAGTTTTACCAAAATTGGAGGCTTCAAAGCTGTGTACCCTTCAGGTAAGGTAACTAAGGAATGTCCTTGGGCGCTGGCATTATTTAGAGAGGCTCATTGATTCATTTTATACCTGAATAAGATAACTCCACTTCTGTCTGAAACCCATTAGGAAAACTTGGAATTCCATCGGCTTCACTGAGGACATACTGGTTTTGAGCTAATTCTAAGCTATTTCTGAGCTGTCACATTTCAAAAGCAGAGTCTGTCATTGAATTTCTCTTGTTTCTAGCAAGAGAGGATAGAGGGAGTCTATGTCCTGTGCACATCTGTATGTGTATGTTGAGGGGAGAGAGTAGAAGATGAGAAGCAAGAGATAAAAGGGCTTGAGAGAATATTTCATTTTTTGAGGTTCTCCTTGTCAGTAAAGACAGGATATTATCTGAGCCCTGGAAATTTTGCTGTTTGGCTAGAACATCTTATAGAAAAGAAAGAAGAGAGAAAGTCACCCTGACAGTGGTTGATCCTTTTGCTATTTACCAGGTCTAGGGTCTTCATCAGTACCCCAACCCTCATCCACCATGCTCATATGACCTGAGTGAAAACTGTTTTTGCTAAGAAAACTCATTTTCTAGACAAGACTCCTAAATTTCCTACCAAATGGCCACCATTTAACTTCATGGATCTTTTTTTTAAATCCAGAAAGACTCGATGTGTTAAGCATGGCCCTTTAAGAATGAGACAGGGACAGAGGGGGAGGATAAATTGATGTTTCATCACTAATATTGATTCCATAGGTGTGTTCACGTGCCCCCCAAGAACCATGCCCCTATTTAGAACTCACTGTGTTCATTCAGGCACAATATTTCTTGAGCATCTATCATGTCCCAGGCACTGTCCTGGCATTTGGTCTCATTGTAATTTAAGTGTTAAGGGCAAGTACTTTGAGGAAGTTATTTAACTTTTCTGCTCCTCAGTTTCTTCATGTCTCCAAGAAGGGTAATGACAGTGGTGTTGTGGTGATGAGCAGCATAGTGAAGAGTTAGACACTTGACACACAGTGAGTGCTACGCAGTCTATCAGAGTGTTTCTGGATACTCAAAATGGCCTGTGCCTCTGAAACCCAGACGACCCCAAGGTTAGAAAGCAATAGGCAATCTCTCAATGCAGAGTTAGGGATCTTACTCCCTAAGAAAGCTGCAGAGAATACCCTCATTCTACTCAGAATGCTGCCTCTGAATTCTCACTAATTGGTGACCGTCTTCAGAGTGCTAAAGAACTGCCACCAACACTCCCTTGTGCCAATTGGTAATGACATATGGGTCCAGTCCGACAGCAATACTTTTAGGTTGCTCAAGTGAAATGAGATGACAAAATTCTATTGTATCAACTACATTCTTCCTGTCCTAGCCCACAACTTCAGAATTCTCTTTCAGACCAAGATAGGCATTAACTGGAAATAAATTTCAGCTTCAATAGAGGAAAAGCTAAGAATAGAATCAGTGGTTGTCCCTGAGATGCCATATGAAAAATTTAGATTAAGTGAGGCTTCCTTTTTTTCCTCTTGGCCTATTTTCTTTTATTAAAGGATGTAAAGACAGCACCTTCCATTTCTGACGTGCCTTCCAAGCATGCTTTACTTCTGCTCTACTTGCTGCCTACTGCTTACTCATACTGATAGTCCAACTGTCTGTAAAACTCCTAACATAAAAGAATGAAAAGAAATTTACTGGGTATGGAGGGCAGAACAAGGAGAGGGAATGGTATGATAGCAAATATTATAGGTATACTTAGTGTATCAGTTAGTTTTTGCTGTGTAACAAATGACTACCAAACTTAGTGGCTTCAAAAAAGATCCATTTATTTATTTTGTGATTCTACAAGTCATCAATTTGAGCTGATTTCAGCTGGACTCACTCTTTAGTTAGTTGTTGGATCAGTTGGAGGTTTTTTGATGTAGAGTACCCTTACAAAGGTTTATTTTTTCTTTGTTCCACAGGGTTTATCTCATGAACCACTAGGCTAAGTAAGGTTGTTCACCTTGTGGTTGCATGGATACAAAAACGGGTGGAGAACACCTCTTTCCAACCAATCATCTTGAGCCCATACCCAGAGGGTAATGAGGCCTAAGAACATGTTCCTCTTTGAGTTGCATGAGAATCACCAAATTCAAGTATGCACAGAAACCAAGAAATGTACACTTGTCAATAAGAGTAAGAGCAGAAGACACAGTAAGACCCGTGAGAATCCTTAAAGTAGTCCATAGCCAGTCCAAATACTTCATCTAATTCAGCTGATATCTTCCCTCCTTCCACTCAAATAATTTGTACACTGTCTCTCCTCTGGTTATAAAAGCAATTCGCATTAATTGCAGAAAAATTTGTAAAGACAAGTACAACAAAGAAGAAATCATCAACCATGATCTCATGTCCTGAGGCAATAATTATAAGTAATTATTTTATTATATATGGCAGAACATGACTTTGTTCCTATCTCCATTGTTGAGCTTTATATGTCAGAACTTATGCTAACTTCTTTTTATTACTCATTTAGTCTCCACAACAACATTCATTTTAGAGATGAGGAATATGAAGCACAGAGAAGCTAAACATCTTGTCTAAGTCACATAGCACATTAGTGGAGCCAGAATTTGTCATAGTACAGCCTCACTTCTCAAACCATTCATGCCCATTCAACCTTGTTGTTTCTCACATCCGTACTACTCCAACCAAAGGACATCAGGGGATTGAAATCTCCTGGAGGGCTTGTTAAAGCAGTTTGTTGAGGTTTACTTTCAGATATTATTATTTGGTTGGCCTGGGGTGAGGCCTAAGAATTAGCATTCCTAACGGGCTCCAGATGCTGCTGATTTTAGGTCCATGAACCAAACTGTGAGCAGCTCTCTTCACTGCAGCATTTAGGAAAGTACTGTTAATTCTGCTTCAAAGATGAGAAAAACCCAAGTTCAGGGAGGTTTAATAAATAGGCCACTTGACACACAGCTGGTCAAGTTTCTTTTATATCCCTTTTCCAGTTTAATCTCATGGAAAGCAATAAAAGCCAGATGATTTTCACTTCATGTGATAGCTCCTGCCTTTCTTCTGGTGAGGTTTACAATGCTCAGGGAGGTAGTTGAGAATCTAGACACAGCCTCTTTGTGAACTAAGCAAGGTGTGCAGACTTCAGTCATTCATTCACTCATTCACTCATTCATTCACTCATTCAGTCAATCATTCACTCATTCACTCATTCATTCCCCTCGGGGGAAAGCTCTTGCCATGAAGCTCCATGATGCACAGTGATTTGAGTCCTGTTGTCAGCTGTGCCCCCCCCCCCCCGCCCCCACTGATATTTAAGTGACTGTTTTTCTGATTGAAGGAGTGACAGTAGTCCCCTTCAAGTGAAGTTAGAACAGAAAAACAAAAAAAAAAAATGCACAAACATACTACCTTTTGAAGCTTCAGAAAAGAACGTGCTCCAAAGGCCTCTGTGCTATTTTTAAACAGCAGAGAGCCAGGTATTATTTTGCCAGGTTTCTCATAAGAAAAAAAGAAAGAAGAAGAAGAAAAGAAAAATCTCCTATGGTCACAAAACCTTCCTGTTGTTCTGACCAGAAGGGGTGTAGCTTTTGTAGTCATGCAGGATTAGCTTGAAATTTTCTGGGTGTCTGCTCCTGCTATGTAAAGTGTGGTCCTTGGGACTTGATAGAAATACCAATTCATGGGCCTTGCCCCAAAACAACTGAACTAGAATCTTTAGGGTCAGAGTCCAGGAATCTGTTTCCATAAGCTCTCTAGATGATTTTTGCAGCTACATTTTTAGGAGCCCTGGTCTCCTGAGAACCCTACAAAACTTATTTGCCATTCTTCTGTGGGTTCTGCATGCACAGATTCAACCAACCACAGATAGAAAATATTCTGGGGTAAAAAAAATCGCATCTACTGAACATATGCAAGCTTCTTTATTCCCCAAACAATATGGCAAGTATAACAACGATTTATGTAACATTTACATTGTACTTAGTATAAATAATCTAGAGATGGTTTAAATATACAGGAGAATGTGTACAGGTAATATGCAGTACTATGCCATCTTATATAACAAACCCGAGCATCCTCAGGTTTTTGGTGTCTTTGGGGTTCCTGGAACTAATGTGCTGTAGATCCCTAGGGACTACTACTGTATTTTGCTTCCAGAGGAGAATAGCTGTTCTTCTGGAAAGTTTTAGGTCTGTACATCTCAAACTTTAGTGACCTTCAGGATCACCTAGAGAACATGCATTCCTGGATCACACCCTCATAGTTTCATCCAGATTACATCTTGGGTTGGGCTCATGAATTGGCATTTCCACAAGTCTCCTGCAGACCCTGCTGCTGCCTATCCTAGGCCATACTCTGGCTAGACTAGCATCCTTTCAACTCATATTAGAACATGAAAGAAAACAAAGCTGACTTTAACTTTCAGACCTTTTCAAAATCTCTGATTCTTTAAGTCCATTTAGAAATTACATCTTCTTTATTAGGAAACCTTCTGTCTCTTGAAAACCATTTTCCTTTAAAAATGTATTTTTCAAACAAATCCACAAACTGTTTAGAAATAGAGCTGGTTCTCCTTGTTCAGGCCATTTCTGAAGGAGGTCCTGGAGTATAAATAAATGTAAGCATGTAGTACGTGGCTTCATGGTTTCATGTTCAGGAAGTCAGATCACCTTCCATTTACCCAGAGACCGAGCCCCATCACATTGCATGGAGCTAAATTTGCTGGATCGAGCCTTACAAAAGTAATGCCAAAATGACCAAGATTGGCCACCAGGTCCTCTGAAGATGAAACTTTAAAATTATGTCCCAACACTTAATGCAACTCTTAAACCCTTAGTATCTTCATCTTCTGGGATACTGAGGATTGATGGATAAATGTATATGTGTATATAATTTCTGAAATTACTTATTGGGCTCTCCAGTAAATATTAATATATTCAAATTAATTGTGAACATATCGCCTTTGATAGTCAAAGGAAGTGTAGTACCAAAAAATTGCTTGAAACAATTAAGAAACATATATACTCAAATATAAGAGTCCAGCATCATGTCAAAAAAAACAAACAAACAAACAAAAAAACACTTAAGAAGTCATAAGAAAATGTCAAAAGACAAAATTGCAACAAATTTAATCTAAAGATTTTAAGTGTCTTTTACTCAAGATTTTAGAATTGGGCAACATCTTATTCCATAAAATGGAATGCTCCCTTGAGCTGAGGAGTTTGACTTTATAGACAGAAAAGGGCTGAAGGAAGATGAAGCAGAGAATCAAGAGTGGATTGATTGGTTGTTTCAAGCTTACTTTCCTTATAGGGTTAAAACCAAGAGACTTCCTTATCATGCCAGCTAAAACTAGCTTAGTTGGGGATTTTGCTATTCTCTCTCATGCTCCCAACCTTCTGGAAGGTCAGATAAATAACTATGTTTTGGCTTGGTGACCTGGAACTTTAGCAGGAGTGATTCCATCTCTGTTTGACCTATTGGGCCTAGTACTGGGAGCTCATCCCAAACCATGGCTTACTGTATTTTATTGAAGAGAAGGATGAAGTATGATCCTTGTTCTCACAACTATTTACTCCATGCTTTCCATATGCCAGTCACCTGGACTCACATAATTCCCCTTGAGGATCTATCATAGTGTATCAGGGATGCAGATAACATAGAGGCCGGTATAGCAAGAAGTACAAACATCGAATGCCTGAAAGCCACAGAGGAGTCCAGAGGAGACCTTGGTCCCTGTGAGCAGCCTCCCCCAGAAGATGCCATTTGCAATGAATTTTGAAGGCTGGATGGAAGTTGTCCAGACAAAGCAGGATTGAGGGGTGGGATTGTGGCAAATGGAATCACAGAAATCTGGAGGATTACAGTAAACTGAAGCAGATAAGCATTTTCACCAGGTTGGCTCCTGAGGGAGTAATGGTTAATAAGCACGAGATCTGATCCCTTGGAAAATATTAAACAAATCTGCTACTGCCTCCAAAAAGGAACATATAAATCTATTTGAAGGAAAACACATCTGCGCTTGTGATTAAAGCAAGTTAACCTTTCCTGGGTGGCTTTTGTCTTTCCATTGTGTTATTCATGAAATCTTCCATTTCCGTAGTATCCCCTTGAGGTTCTAGCTAAATGAACTGCAGGCCTAGAAAAGCATGCTTGCCTAAAATATGTTCCTCCTAGAAAGTGAATTTGTGAAAATTTTAGATATTTGTGCAGCTACAGGAAAGGAATCTGAGGGGATGGAAAGAACAGGAACATAGAGAGACTTGAGGCATAAATTCTACCAGTACAGGCATGTTTTAGTCAGCTTTTTTGCTGCTGTGACTAAAATTTCTGACCAGATCAGAAAGATCTGACTTTTCCTCCTTTTAAAGCAGGAAAAGTTTATTTGTGGACTCATGGTTTTAGAGGTCTTAGTCCAAAGAAAGCTGGCTCCATTCGTCGGGGGTCAGAAGGGAGGCTGAACATTATGGCGGGAGAGTGTGGCAGAGGGAAGCAGTTCACAGGAGGATCAGGAAACAGAGAGAGACTCTACTTGCCAGATACCAATATATACCCCATAGCCCACCATATATACCCCAATAACCACTTCCTCCAGCCACACCCTACCAGCCCTCAGTTACCACTCAGTTAATCCCTATCAAGGGATTAATTCACTGACTGGGTTAAGGCAACTCAATTATTTCTCCTCTGAACCTACTTGTATTGTCTCACACATGAGCTTTTGGGGGACACCTCACATACAAACTATAACAATGCCTAAGTATGAGTGAGATTCATGAGCTTACTCTTTATAGGCCCACCATACCCTTCTAGAACCATCTAGAACTCCCCCATTCTCAGGTGTACAGGACAATATGAGTCCTGATTTACTCTCTGGAAGGTCCTAAGAATATTGTATACATCTGTACATACTGAGACACATACACAAACTTGGTAATAGCAAAGTATAATTTCCAGAGTTAGAACATCACTCTCATGAATATACAGTGAGTTTGTACCAAAGATTTATTTACTTCATTAGTGAGAGAACCAGTAGGCTGGTACAGTTCATTCCCAGAATATTTGAGGAACAAAGATTTATATAGTTAGCCAAGAAAGGAAGATAAAAATAAATTTTAAGATGGGTTCAAAACTGATTAATGCCTCACCAGGCAATAAAAATATTACCCTTGAGATTATCTTTTGTACCAGAGAGAAATCATTTGCATCTATATTGGATGAAAGTCATTTGTTCAATCTTCTATAAAGTAATATCTAACTTGACAATCTGATCTCCAATGAAGAGTAAATAAGAAAAAAACTTTGGTGGTGATAAATATGTTCATTATTTTCATTCTGGCAATGGTTTTGTGGCAAAATATATGTCAAGTTTTATCAGATTGTGCATTAACTATGTGCATTTATTGTATGTCAATTATACTTCAATAAAACTGTTAAAAGAAAAAAAAACATAGTCCAACAAAGGCACATTCCCCTAAAAAAATAGACCATTCTTTGGTAAACCTAAAGTTATCCTGAAGATATTAAATGCTCCTGTATGATGAAAAAGAATTCTATCATCCTTTTGCTTTACTTCCAGGTTTTGAATAATTTTTCTTAGCATTAATTAAAATAATTGTTCTAGAATTAAGGATTTGGGTTTGGCCATTTTCTAACTGTGTAACTGAAGGCAAAATATTTAAGCCTCCCTAAGGCTAAGATACCATGTGGGGAAAAAAAAAAGGAGATAATAATAGGCTCCTTGTTCATAGGTATATATAAATAGTGGACGAGGGCAAAAATGGGTTCATTTAAAGTTAGATTCACTCACCAAATCTTGAACGAAGTCCTGATGGAATATGACTTTTTTTTTATATCTACAGTCTATTTATAAGCATTTAGGAATGTATGTGCTCAGTATTCTAGTTCTGTGGTCAGTGGTGAGAATGTTTGATTCAGGCTCTCTGGATTCAAATCCCAGCTCTGCTATTTACTAGCTATTGTGCCTTGCTTTCTTAGCTATAAATGGGGGATAATAAAGATACCCACCTCACATGGTGTTCTTGGGACTATTCCAATGAGTTGTCACATCCAAGAGTCTAAATAGCACTTGCCAGACCCTCAGTGCTCAGTTATCATGGCCTTGAACAAGTGGCTGGAATGGTCCTGGACATTTCTGCAAGACAGAGGAGTATGGATGGACTTCTCATAGTGGCAAGAACTAAAAATGTAATTTTCATATGAAGAACACTTTTCCTTTGGGGGTGTCAGTCATAACTCCAAAGTTATATCTGGGGTACTAATATAGTTTAATGACATAAAAATGTTCTGGGATATACATATCATGTATACTCTGGGACTGGAGAAAAGATCTTGGCACCCACAAAAGGGTTAGCTAGGCAATTTTTTGGGTGACCTGGCCAGGCCTTCCACCCTGCTGACTGGCAGGGTTCCCTGAGCAGGATGTACCCTCCGGTTCCCACAGAGCCCACAGATGGCTTACCACCTGCTTTCAAGAAGATGGCTCCTCCCTAGTTCTGGGGCACTGCTCAGCCTGAGCTGTAAGATTTATCCCCAGAGGGTTCCTATTGCAGACACTGTGGGGCCCCCACGAGCTCCCCCTTGGAGTCCTTACCTGCCTATTGCAACTTCTACGTATTTTGCTACTAGAGACAACCTGTGACGTTACCCCACAGAGGGTTGCTTCGTCCATACACATGCCTGGAAGTTTTTAACCCCCCAAAATGGCTCCAGCCAGTGACTGCTTAATGTGGGAGTACAAAGCTCAGCTCCTAAGTCTGGTGGCAGGACATACTTTGAGGTACACTGAAGACTCCAGAGCTCCCTGGAGGGTGAGACTGATGCTAGGAATTTGCCTTGCTTGGCTTCTTCTCTTTTCTAGACCTACTTTCTTCCCTGCCCCTCTTGGTCTGCCCTGGGAGCCCTCCCTCAGTAAATCCCTTGCATGTAGATTCTTGGCTCAGGCTAAGTTCCTAAACAGATAGGGTTTTGATTAAGAAATTTGCCCTCTTCCTGAGTACCTTGCTTTATAGACTTTGAGGGACAGGAGGAAAAACACAATAGGAAAAATTGGGCCTTTCAGTAGAGAGAGCTGCAATTCAGAATTCTTTAAGGGGGCGGGGACTGATTTTCTCCAAGACCAAGTGCTGGAGAGTCAGACCTGCCTCAGGTCTGGAGAGTGTTTTTTTTTTTTTTTTTTTTTTTTTGTTTTAAATGCACTAGGCAGGCCCAGACCCTTGGGAACTTCTTCCAAAACAGAAATAGCTGCTCTGAGCCTCACTGACTTCAGGGCAAGTTTCCCTAGCTTCTATCTTCAGCTCAGCCACCATAGGAAGGATGTCTGAGGTTTCAGCTGTTTCTTCATGTGAAATAAAAAGATTGAGCCCAGGTATTTGATAGCTAAGGGCATTTTAAATAACACAGAAGATCCTTTCTCCCCAAGGCATCAGGATATCCCATAAGCTAAAACCTGAAACTTTGCCTTTTGGAGTTTGCCAGATTACAAGGTCTAAGCTGCCTATGGGTGAGTATAATGATTGTGGCCTCCCACCTGCCAGATTTCCAAAAATCTGGATGGTCTCATATAGACTCACTGGTGCAGGAAGGCAGTTCAGAGTTTGATTTCTTTAAGAACCATCAAGTGGTGCCTGCTGCTCTGGCCACACCCTTAATTCTGTCCACCATCTTGCATGTATCATTCAAAAGAGCAAAAAACTCAATCAAGACAAAGACTGGGTGGGAGAGAGTAAATGGGACAGGTTAAGTTCCTCCCAGTTTCTGGAATCACCATGACATGTGAACATATTCACACATTGTCTTGTGTATCCCACCTGCTCACAGTCGTGGGGTAGGAATTCATGGGGCCAGTTGTTTCTCTTGGTAAGTGGTCTCTACAGTACCTGGCAATAGGAGAAGCAAAATGAAGGTTTCTTAGACTCAACAAAGCCAATAAAGAGTAATAATGGTGAGCAAGTACAATTCATTTTTAAAAATTGGTAGGCAAATCTACTTTTTCTGTTTTAATACAGGAATCATGTTGGATAGAAGGGAGAGGACTTGTGTGTTGACTTCATTGAAAATATTTCTCTATATTCTTAAAAATGTTAGCTTTCTTTTCCTTTGGGTGACCTTCATTTACTGACTTTTTAAATATGGCTATTAAGTCCAGGACAATGAGACTATAATGATTTTTAAAATAATATTAAATAAGGGCTGAGGTTGTGGCTCAGTGGTAGAGTGCTGGCCTAGCATGTGTGAGGCACTGGGTTCTATCCTTAGCACTATATAAAAAATAAATAAAATAAAGTTATAAAAAAATTTAAAAATAATATTAATATAGAATAAGTATCTAAAAACAGATCCAACTAAATTCAGAATTGTTAATAAATCAGTGACATTATGTAGAAAAATCTGTCATTGTAGATAATGCATGGTTATAAACAATATTGCAGAGGAAGAATATTTAAAGTAGAGCAGATGGATTTGGGCAGGACTGTTATTGGCAACACTACAAGCTGCTTACAGGCAGATTAAAGGCATCTTAGAGAAGATGAGCTCTGGGTTGTTTTTCAACACCTAACTGTTCTATAAATGAGTGAGAGTTAAAGCCAGAATGAGATAACGTTAAGAAACAAAAATGGTTAAAATTTAGACAAGAATACACTCAAACTAATTTGTTAGTAGTTTAAACCTTCTAGTATGCCTCTCTGTGTCTATTCACTAGCACAAAGTGGAGTAATTTTAAGCCTCCATGTTTTATTTTAAACTTCTTAAGAGTTATAAACTAATGAAGAAAGAAGATGTAATTCAACAAATGATGTTAAAAAAAAAAAAAGAAAGAAACTATTTGGGAAATACCAAATTAGAGTACTCTCCATGTATAAGCCAAGATAAAGTTATCAGGTATAAAAAGTGAGATTAAAAATGACTATTGAGAAAAACCAGAAAAAAAATTAATTTTAACTCTTCTTGTAATATGCAAAGATATCAAAACTTTTAAATTTAGGAAATCACAAATTAAAAACTAAGAATCGATAAGGCTTTGTAAGAGGCAGTTTGGGTAATATATCTCAGATGTCCTTAAAGCTTTCATTCTTCTTGGCCTATAAATCTGCTTTCAGGAACCCATTATAAGGAAATAATCTAAGTTGTAGATAAAGTTTTTGTATAAATATGTTTGTGGCAATGAAACTGAAAATGGCAAAAAAGAAACAGAAATTTGATAATCAGCACTGCAAAAATGGATACAAAAAAGACAGATGGACAAAAGAACATTAAATGTCCAATAATAGAGGATTCAATAAACAAAATATAAGTTCATGTGATGGAACACAGTGCAATCTTTAAAATAGCAATCAAGTAATGACTAATGGAAATTTTCATATGATTAATAATTAAAGAAAACCAGAACAACTTATATCAGTCTGATCAATTTTAAAATAAATTTATGTATACACATATGTAAACATAGGAGTCTCAGTAGCACAATTGTCAATCCTGGCTGCATATTAAAATCACCTGAAGAGTTTGAAAATATATTGCTTCCTGATATCCATTCTCAGAGATTCTAATTGGATTGGTGTAGGGTGTCATCTGGGCATTGGGAAGCTTTAAAAGTTCATTGGCTGTCTCATATTGGAAAACAATAGCATTTAAAAAAAACTTTTCTTCAAGTGCATTAGGGAGAAAGCATGAATATCCAGGCCCTTTGCCCACCAGATCTAATCCAAAGTGCTTTAAGCCCACTCTATGTTAATGATAGTGAATGGCAGAGTGAGTTACTGGAGAAGTCAAGTTTATATACCAGAGTTGTTCCAGTCACAGTGGTGACTTATTTTACTTGAATGGAGGCTTGGGTAAAGCTAATTGCATAAATCAGTCTTCTTTTCCCATTGACTTCCACAATCTCCTCAGAGACACTTCATCATCATTTGGAGCTCTTGTGCCATCAGCTGGGACTCCTGACACTTTTCCGGGACATTTTTTGTGTTCCCACTCTCTGTGATAAGTACTTAATGATCTGAAAAATGCTGGAGTGTAAGCTGGGAGCTTTGCTTTTTAAAGCAACTCTGCAGTGAATTGATTACTAGAGCAAATAGTTTTCCAGTGAGTCTGTTAGCTCAACTGTTTGTGCAGGTTGGTGAAGAGTGCGTTTATGTGGAGTGACATTATGTGTGTATGTCAAGGTTTCTTCAAGGAGAGACACACAGAAATGTTATCTAAAAACAAAACCATCTCCATTAAAGATGAAAATTATGAAGTCCAGGGTGAATGCCCACATTGTTTAAAATTTTCAGATTAATCTGAAAACAATTAGATGGGTGTTTTTATTTCCTCACCTCCATGAAAGCAGACTTTGCAAGTGAAACAGAATTTGCTACCTCCTTCCAGGAAGCTTGCTGACTTGGGAAATGTCTTCCTTGTTTTCAACCACAGGGAATCATTTAATGCTGAGGATCAGGTGGTATTTCTTGTACAAAGCAAACCTTTCCCCAAATGAAAGAAAGGGTAGAAAGAATTAGGTCCAACAAAGTTCTAATCTCTAAAGAAAAACAAGATAATAGTCATGTGGAAGAAGTGGATAGGGACTCTCCCCAGTTAAATCCTAATTTCCACTGCTACAGAGAACCCACTTTTTTGAGGGGACCTGGGCTTGTGACATTGTGACATCAGATCATGCTTGCATATTGGTTTCCTTCATGAAGTCAGAGATCCTGGTTTGGAAGGGAACTTACATATCCCTGGATCCGATGTTTTATTCCATAAATGAATTGTGTCCACCAAACTCCACCAGCTTTTCAGCCTTTCCTTGATTACTGCCAAGAATGGGGGACTCACTTCTTCTAAATCCTCCAATGCAGACTTTGGGAAGATCCCTTAGAAAATTCTTTCTCTGGGTCCAACTTTGTCTTTCTATAACTTCCTCCCGATGTCCATGTTTTGTTTCCTTGAAGTCTATTGCTACTTATCTTCCCAATTTGGAAATTCTTTGGAATTATTTTAGTAGATATAATTAAAGTAGGTGAAGTTTGTAGGTCTCCTCTTTTGTGACCTTGAAACTAGGTATTGTATTATAAGGAACACAAGCATCTGGATGGACTTCCCCCTTCATTTCAATGTTTGGTAGAAAGAAAACATAATACTCATTGAAAATGTGTTCTACAAACTCAGTGAAATCCTAGTGTATTAGTCAGTTTTCTGTTGCTATAACAAATGCCTGAGATAATTAACTTTCAAAAAGAGAAGGTTTATTTTGGCTCACAGTTTAAAGTTTCTGGTCCATAATCTAGTCACCTCATTGCTTTTGTGCCTGTGGTGAAACAGTGCATCATGATAAGATCACATGACCAAGAAGGAAGGAAAAGAGTGAGAAGGGGACCAGGTTCCCAAAATCCCCTTCAAAACAGGTGCCTTCCTTCCAAGTTTTCTAGAGTTTGCTCTTTCAAGGATATTTTTAAAGAGAAGCCCTAGATTGAGCAATAAGAGGTTCAGGTTCCAGATATCTCTACAGTTTCAAACAAATTATTTCACCTCTTTGAACTTTCCTCCCACCTATGAGGAATGATGCTTTGATAATCCTCAAGTTCTAGCCATCCTCAGGTATTTAGGATGTGGAGTCTTCAAGTTTAAGTAAGTCGGGCCAGGATTTACCATATTCTTTGTCATGGCTACAAAATACAAGATTTTTTTTTTCTTTTCTCCACCTTTCTTCTCAGCACAATGATTTGTTGATTTCTTTGAGCATCTGACACCTCATCATCCGTAGGTAATAAAATATAGCTTACAAATAAATGGAAGTTGTCTTAGCTTGGCATCCTCAGATTTGGGCGCTTAAACAAAAAGATTTATGTACAAGTGATTTATTAAGGAAGTGTTCTTAGGAGAATCCAGAATAAGAGTGAGAGAAGAAGGGGCAGAAGCCAAATAAAGGAGCCATTGCAAACAAGGGTCCTAGCCTTGGTGACATACTGAGACAGTTTTTGGAATGAATGTGTATTATACCTTGCAGTGAGTCTCATTTTAAAGCAAAAGATCTGGGCTTTTGTACTCCCATACCAGTCTGTTCATAGCTGTGGGCCTGCCTTGGAAGGAACATAAACTATCAGGCACTGTGGCTCTCGGTGGTCAGGTTAAGCAGGTTTAGGGTAATCTTTACAAAAGGGGTCACAGAAATGGGAGGATGGTGACAAAGAACCAGTTAGGGGGCCGATCACAGCAGCAACAACATCTACTACGGAAGGTAAAACCATGAGTGAGTTTGAGTACATTGTGCTTCCTTTTACTGATAATTTGGTCATATGCCCACAGAAATACTTTAAAGTTTTCATAAGAATGGGAGATTTTTCTGTTGGATTTGGATTCTGTCCTTTCATGCATCCATGAGTGGAATAATTTTATGTAGTACGTAAAAAAACATGTTTTATTGCAGCCACTGATAGTCCTACAGTATATCACCTTGGTTCAAGGAACCAAGCCATGTACCTCAAAATACATACATTTCCTCTGGTTCTTTTCTAGGTGAGGTGGAGAGATTTGAAAATAAAAAAGGCTTTTTGCAAAAGCTCCTAGAACCATCCTTCCAAGACAGTCATCATTTCCCTCTAGTCACTGACGTATGTGGCTGCACTAAGAGTAGCATTCAACAAATACTATTCAAATGAATGAACCAATTGTTGTGGTTTGCTTTGACTATGAAAATCAGGATAAATGAGACAGGGTTCAGTTCTGTCCCTCTCTCCCTTCTGGTCAGTTAGTCCACTGTGCTTTGGCACCCAAATAAATAATCAGGAACTGTTGCATAATACAAACCACAACTCTAAATCCCCATTTAGCCACATTTGCAAAACAGACAAAAGAAACACTGGCATTTTTGAAAAGGAGAGATTTAGGCGTAATCAGTGCTGGTGGTGGCTGCCTGCCCTATTGTAATCCAAAAAATGCCCATGTTGGATGCATTTAAATGCTAGGCCACCCAAGACCCAGCACCTTAAAGAACAAAACCCAAGTCAAAGCCACCTGTCAGCTCTGCTTTTCTTAATCCTAGAATATCCCAGGGAAAGGGCTCATCAGAGAAGCCAGACTTCCCTTCTCAGAAAAAACAGTTCAGGACACAATCTATTTATATCCATGTATTGAGTGAAGACTTCCATGAAGGAATGGTGAGGTGTGGGATGATCTAGAAAATAAATAAGCCAACCAAGAAAATAATTGGGCTTCTAATGATGCTAAGTAACTGTTCTCAGAGACTGTAAGGGAGAAGGTGGTATTTTCATAAGCTAGTTGAAGTACCTGTCACTTGAAATGGTTTTTCAGCCAAATTCTCCTATAAGAAATGTATTCATGGGCTGGGGTTCTAGCTCAGTGGTAGAATGCTTGCCTCGCACATGCGAGGCACAAGGTTCAATCCTCAGCACCATATAAAAGTAAATAAATTAAAGTTATTGTGTCCATCTACATCTAAAAATATTTTTTAAAAAAAGAAAGAAGGAAATGTATTCATGGTGTTCAACCTAACATATACTATGTCATCATCTTGAAAAGAACACACTGCGGGGGAAAAGAGGCCACCAGCACACACCCAGAAGGCCTTCTAAATGCCGAGGAACCACAAACTTATGTTTCTAGATGGTTTAATCATAGAGTTACCAGAATATCTCATTGTATAGTTTTCAAAGATTGTAAGTCCTAAGTTATACTACTCATGGATCTCCAATTCTTAGGAACATATGAAGAACCTATTGTTGAAAAGGTAAATTCTAGCTCTAGCTTCACAGATCTCTCTCCATAGGTGGTATAACTGGAAATCTGCATTTTTAACACACCACAGAAAAAAGGCTTTGAGGCAAGGAGACCTCAGAATGTACTACTAAAAGTCCTGCTGTGAACAGTTGTGATTTATCCATTACCAAATTAATAGCATAAAATGGATGCTAGACATTACATCAGTTCATTCATGAGCCAATGTGTTTCTCATATATGAAATATAATCTTTTGATTTACCTAAGAAATTGATTATGACCTTTATTGCTCATTATGAAAGAGAAGTAGTTTGAATTTCATGCACAAGAATGTTCAAAATATAATATCAGAGAGCCAAGTCCAGCCCACACTCTTAAAAATTTATAATCATAGCCATTTGGAGTACCAGGAGATAGGGATTAAGTTGTGTGATAAGAGTGGTTGCTTAGCATATGTGAATCCCCATATTCGATCCCCAGTACAAAAAAAAGAGAGAAAGAGCCATTTTTTTTTAAAGTAACCTCCTTTTTAAAAATATTTTTAATTGTAGTTGACACAATACCTTTATTTATTTATTGATATGTGGTGCTGTGGATCGAACCCAGGGCCTCACATGTGCCAGGCGAGTGCTCTACTGCTGAGCCACAACCTCAGCCCCATAAAGAGCCATTTTTAATGATAGATGTGTAAACAGAAACTTGCTACATTTGTCAAAAGTACTCTTTTGATTCTTAGTTTAGCATTAAGACATGAACTTCATCACATTCTGAGGAATAATGAATTATCAGAACCACATATAGTCTCCAACATTCAAAACCCAGTGTTTTCTTCCTCTATTGTAAAGAAAATTTTTATCTTCGATAGACTGTTATTTGGAGAAAATAGGAAGTATTAGGTAGGTGTATGTGTGTGTGTGTGTGTGTGTGTTTCTGATACATATCTTTGCTTAGCTTTCTGAGTGAAAGAATTTATCTCATGGATATTAGCCTGTTTGGCTACCCTGAGAGGGAAGGTACTATTAGGAGACCCATGGCTCCATAAGTTTTCAGTCCACTTGAGAAGCAGATAATGCTGGAGATCTGCAGAACTTATAAACTAAGGAAATTACAATAAAGATGCCCTGATTTGGTTGTTACACATTGCATACATGTTTATCAGCTATATCCCATAAATATGTACAATTATTATGCACCAATTAAAAACCAAATAAGTGAAATTAAATAAAAATTATGCACAGCACTATGGTGGAAACACAGGTGGAGAGGTGGGAGGAAATAACAACTGAAATTTAAAACTCTGCTGGAGTAAATAACATACTATGTGTTCAAACTGGAGAATACAGCCACAGTAACACCTAGAGGATAATTCACAGCAATAAGTATACTATACGCAAACAAGAAAACGTAAAATAAATGATCTGTTTTAGTCAGCTTTTTCACTTCTGGGACTAAAGGATCTGACCAACACAACTGTAGAGGAGGAAAAGTTCATTTGAGGGCTCATGGTCTCAGAGGTCTTAGTCCAAAGAAGGTCAACTCCATTCCTCTGGGCTCAAGTTGAGGCAGAACATCACTGCGGAGTGTAAGGCAAAGGGAAGCTGCTCACATCACAGTGATCAAGAAGCAGGGAGAGAGACTCCAGCTCCAGAGACAAAATATATACCCCCTAGCCTTCATTTTTCTTTGACCTTTGTTTTCATGAACTTTTGAAATTGAAGGTTTACTTTCCCAGAAGACACCTCTGGGTCTAAGAAAAGGAGCTTCATTCAAATGATTACCTGTGTGACCAGATATCAAGATGTAGATTTCAGTTCTTTGTTATTCAGGCAGTAAGTGCTGACTTACATAGATTTGTTGATTCATGTTATTAATTAAAAGAGGAAACATGAAAAGAAACTGATTATTAGCTTGGGATACACTCTCCTTATTCCTTCCTTAAGATGTTCTTGCTCTATAATGGACTCATGGAATGTTCCAAGTAGGGTGAGCTCTATCTACCTCATAAAACAAAACACTCACCATTATCCAAACTCGTCTTGCCTTCCTGAGCCCAATCTCATATTTGAGTTCAGGCTCTGTAGTGAGAAAGCAACTTTACCCAGAGCAAATTCATTTCCATATTTTTACTCTGTGCATCATTTCTTGTTTCAAAATGTGTTCTGAGAAACACCACAGGAAGTTCCATGACAAGGAGATTTTACAGAAAAATACAAACAAACAAACAAACAAAAAACCCATATATCTTTCACTATATCTGTCAATAGGAAATGTATAATGCTCCAGGGATATTTAAGACTGATAAGGAATGTTTAAGGACTTCTGTTTCACTTTTGTTGTTTCTTTCTTTTCTTAAGCCAGAGATCCACAAATGTTCTTTTGCATAGAGCCAGGCAGTAAATATTTTCAGCTTTGAGGGCCATATGATTGCTACCATGGTAGCATGAAAGGAGTGGGGAAGCAAAAGAATGAGGATATGCTCTTGGTCCAATAAAACTTTATTTACAGACCCTGAAATTTGGATTACATATGTTTTTCACATGTCCCAAAGTTTTAAAATCTCTCATTATTCTTTAACTGTTTAAAGAGAGAGACCATTGTCAGTTCAAGCCCAATATAAAAACAGGCAGCAAGCTGGACTTGACCCATAGGTCCTAATTGCCCCAAAGCCAACTGTTTTCCTTCTTTTCTGTGTGTGTGTGTGTGTGCGCGCGCGCGTGTGTGCGCACGCACTAGGGATTAAACCCAGGGCCTTGTGTATTGGAGGCACGCACTCTACCAACCAAGCTATATGGAATCACCTTCTAACCCCAAATAGCGACACTTATTAACATTCCAGGGGAGAGTGTTTAGGCTTTGTGTTAGCTTTGTGTTGCTGTGACCAAAATACCTGACAGGAACAATTTGGAAGGAAAAAAGTTTACTTTGGCACAGAGTTTCAGAGGTTTGGTCCATGATAGGCAAACTCTATCACTCTGGGTTCAAGATAAAGCCAAGCACAAGGTCGAAGGGCATGGCAAGGGAGAGCTGCTTAGTTCATGGTGGCCAGAAAGTGGAGAGAGAAAAGGGAAGGGACCTCAGGGAAGATGCACCCTTCCAGGGTACTCCCCCAGTGACCCACCTCCTCTAATCACACTCACCTGCCTACAGTTAGCACCCAGTTCAAACTAGGATGGACCAATTAGATCACAGCTCTCACAATCCATTCATTTCACCTCTAAAATATTCCTGCATTAACACAGGAGCGTTTGGGGGTCACCTCATGTCTAAACCGTAACAGTGTGCTCTAGGTCAGAGCTGCTCTAAATATGGCCTGTGAACCCACAGCATCAACATCACCTGGGTGCTTGTCAGAAACAGAGAAACTGGGACCTCAACCTTACAACCAAATCACAATCCTGAGGGTGGGACCCCAGAGTTTGCTTCAACAATTTTTCTTACGATTCTAATGCCTTTGGAGTTATTAAAAGCACAGTCCTAAACTGTAACTTGAAAAGTGCTGATTTGGGAACATTTAAGAAACTATTGTCAGAATATAGCGGTTCATTCAGTCACTCATTTAACAAGTCAATTAACAGGAACAGTTACTAGGAGCCAGACTCTTCGCTATGCACTGGTGATTTGAGATAATCAATGAGATTGGGCTTTTAATGGACTGGGACATTATCTTACATCAGAGCTCCAGGGAATTGTTTCCAGTGGCTCTGTTTCCTGGCTTCCTCGCTTACCAAGCAGGTTTTGCTGGTTGGGACCATACCACCAGCTCAGGCCACACATGGGATGGTGGTTTAATGTGGTAATAGGAGCGGAGTGCCCCCTGCCATCCTGATATTAAATGTCCTTTCATTATTAACATTATTTCAGCTGCTGAAGTGATGTTAATCGGAACCATTATGCCTGCATCTCAGAAAGCTAACACTCATGTTAGCTTTGGGTTTGGGGTTTATGGGGACAGCTTTTCAAGCACCAGCCATAAATAGCCCAACAGATGATCTGGAGGTGTGCTCAGTGCCCACTCTCAGACCCGTCATATTAGGAGGGCAGACATCGCTTTCCTAGCTTTGAAATACCTTATGCTGAGATCTTTTGGATTCACAAATCACAGATACAATCTTGTATTTTAGAGGGAGACAAAGGTGTGGGAGTTCCTGTGGGTGGAGGGTTAGGGGAAAGACACGGAAATGAAGCAAACAAGTGTGTGTAAGTTATACACCACCTGGCTTCTCTGCCAGCATGCCACCTGCCTATCAGCCAGACCCAGACAGGTTGCCATTACCATGGATCCAGGGGGCCCAACAGCTGTTCTTCTTATGCCAAGAATAGCAACTTTAAGAGGAGAGTGCCAAGGAAACAGGAGACTTGAGAAAGAGAGAGAGAGAGAGAGAGAGAGAGAGAGAGAGAGAGAGAGAGAGCGAAGCAGAGAGAACAGAATGCACAAATATCCATAGCAAATAAACCCAGAAGAGTGGGTGATGGCAGTAGTACTACAGGTGTAAAAGCACATGAACCCTTTCTAATAAACTGGCCTATTAAAAGAAAAGGTCAGGTGCTTGTCTAGGCTGAAGGAGGATGTTCCTCCAAGACACCGAGCAGCAAATCATAAGGATGGAGAACAGGGCCCGAAGGCGCTCTTGTTTGTCTCCCTGTGGTGATCCTTTGAGAGGTACTGCTTAGAGACTAGAGATGCAGCACTCTGGTGGTTTCCCTGGTTTCAGGCTTCCAGGGTGCTCAGCACCACAGCAACATGCCTCCTGCCCAGCCATTAGGAAAGGAAAGCTAATTAACAGAGACTGGATTTGTTCCACTCTTAGCAAAGGGCATAGCATTATTTTGAATGAGCAAGGTTTTCTGAATATTAAACCCCCACATCCTTACAAAGTTGATCAGAACTTTGTATAATTTATTCCCTTCAACAAGCCTATGAGATTGGGATTATTTGCCCTGTTGAGAAAACTAAAGACTCAGAGAGAGTGATGAACTTGCCTAGAGTCACCCATCTTCTGAGTGCCAGAACTAAAGGTCCAACTCTGTCCTTCAGATGATAAAGCCTTTATTCACTCCACTAAGCTCTGGTTCATCATCTACCCACCATTTTATTCTGGAGGCTAGATCTTCCAACACTCGGAAACACTGAAGTTTTACTTCTGCTCATCTTAAGGTTCAGGAATGACTTGGTATAAATTCTTTCCCATTTCTGTTTCTTAGATTCCTAATTTTAGAGCCCCGCATTTAAGGAAAACTTTACAGCTTGACATCATATCATGAGCATGCATTCCAGTGACCAGGAGAGGTATTTGAAAATTAGCAGGCTTATGGTATGATGCCCCATCAATTTTTTAACGGACTCTCCATAAAACTAACATGATCTTGCTAACTTGTTTTTAATGCCAATAATAGAATGCATCCCTGAAAATTCTTTTCTCCTTTTGGCATGATTTTGCATTTGACATTTTATCCAAGAATCACAGGATAGAAACGAACTGTGAAATCTATTATCTCCAAAGTTTCACTTTGGGATTCCTCCAGTCTAACAACACTAAGTAGTAAGACCTGCTTCACAAGAGTGAAAGTGTGAAAAGATTACAATACAATGTACTAAATGAAAATCCCGGAGGAATTCAGTCTTAGAAGTCAAGAAAACAGTAGAATAGGGAAGATGGAGAAAGGATTGCTAAGCCCCCTCCTCCAGATTCATCTCAATTTTTTGGTTTCCTTGCCTCTCAATGGGTGTGTTTCTGATATTCTGACAAAGAGTTTTTATTTTATTTTTGCAAAAAGTTATTCTCACACAAATAATAATAGAATGGTAATGCCCCAAAGCCCTAAATCTAAAATTTTCTCCCAGCTTTGATTTTAAGTGGGACATCAGAGAGGGTGATGAACTTGCCTAGAGTCACCCATCTTCTGAGTGCCAGAACTAAAGGTCCAACTCTGTCCTTCGGATGACAGAGCTTTTATTCACTCCACTAAGCTCTGGTTCATAATCTACTATAAATACTAATATAAAATACACAAATCTATTTTTCAATTAGGTAGTCATGCTCATATGCAATACTCCTAATCCATGGTAAGCTTCTTCAAGCCTTCATTAGTATAACACCAGCTGCTATAACAAAACAAAATAATGTGCTCACATGTCCAGTGGTGCAGCACAAGAGGAGTGTCTCATTCACCTATGTAAGAGCTCAGGTGTTATGGTCAGCAGTCAACTTCACCCCCTAAAGGAATTTGGAAGACCCAAGTTCCCACAGCCTCGTGCTCAGCTGTTCTCTGGGACCCTATTTTTTCTGTCAGAAGAGATAGGGAGTGGAATACTGGCATCTGAACTGCTCCAGCCTGACAGGGACATGCTTTATTTCCACTACAATCCATGCACCATCTCTAACCACATGGCACCACCTCTTCGCAATGAGGACTGGAAGTGTAATTCCTGTAGACAACCATTTCCCCAAGGCTGTGTTCTGCCATGCAAGAGGAAGGACAAATTCCAATGCACAGTTGACTGTCTCAGATGAGAAGAGAAGAGCCCATGCCTTCTACAACTGTGCTGCTCAGAGAAGTTTTTATCACACCAGACTTCCTTGGGTGCTTTTATCCCGATTCCTCTGATGGCAATATCTGGGCACATGACTTCTTTAGGCAGGCCTGTTGTGCCTCCAGGGGCCACCCAAGGAACCAGATATGTCCCCTAGTGCCATTACTATCACACTGAATTATCTGATTTCCTTCTTTCACTTCTATTTTTCCCAGTTAGACTCTAGTTCCATGAAGATAGTGAATCTGCCTGTCTTTTGTTCATCACCATATTCCTAGTGCCTAATACTGTCTTGCTGTATTATGGAGACTCAACAAATACTTGAGAAGGAAGAGAGGATAGGAGAAGGAAACAATAGAAGGAGAGAAGTTTGCTCTTAGAGGGATCTCAATCCTGCTGCCTATAATTTGCAACCATATGGAATTTCAAAAGAGTAGCCAAGAAATGAGCTGGTCACATTTTAGGGCCTAAGATCCATTCCCCTTTGGAATGATAATGTCTCACCCACACACACAAACCCTCCTGACAACTTCTGATAACAATTGAAAGAGACAAAATTTAAAAAAAAAAAAAAAATCTTTTTCTTCTAAATGCCTCTAAATGCAAAGGAATACTATTCAACATTAAAATCAATAATTATTAATACATGCTATAATGGGGATGAATCTCAAAATAATTATAATAGCATATACTATAATTATATAACATATCCTATGACTTATTCTATATGAAATTCTAGGAAGTACAAACTATAGTGACAGGAAGTAGAATGGCAGATTTGTGGGCACAGGGGTGGGATGGGGTAGGGAGCAGTGGATGGATAGTATTACAATGAGTATAAGGAAAACTGGGAGTGATAGATATGTTCATTTTCTTGATGTGGTCATAATTGCCTGGGTTTATATTGATGCCAAAACTTCTCAAATTGTGCATTTCAGAATATGTGAGATTTGCTGTGTGCCAATTATACATCAATAAATCTGTTCAGATAAAATTTTTAAAAGTGTGACGTATCTTTAAAGACACATTTAACACCATGGTAGCCATATAGCACCATGGTAGAGTAGACAAACATGCATTTATGGCACCTTTTGGAGAAACGGCATAATTGTGTTGATCCCCAAAGAGTGTGATGTGCTTTCGGTCTTGGATTGAGCTATGGGGCCAATCATCTAAGAATGTGGGCCACTTAGATCTTTGCCCACACTGCACATACTTCTACAAGCTCTCATGTTTTCAAATCTGCTTTTTCCCAGGTTCTGCAGCCAAACGCATCACTGACCGCCCAACCCAGGCACTCAGCCACCCCCCACGGCTACCATGGCTGAAGACGCGGACATGCGCAATGAGCTGGAGGAGATGCAGCGGAGGGCTGACCAGTTGGCTGATGAGGTGAGAAACAGAGACCTGGGAGGATGAGCAAAGGAAGGGGAATTCCGGTTCTGGGAAAAACTTTCCTCTAATTTCTAACTTTTAAAAAATAATGACATACCCAAGGCTTTTGCAGACTAGATTGGGTTTATTATAAAACTTATGTACTCATTGATGTCTAGATCCTAATTCTCAATTTCTAGAAATATTAAGAAGTCAAAGTCCTCTAAGAAAAGTGTTGCCTATGGGTGTCTTGCAAGCACTGGTGTGCTGGACCTAGCTCAATTCTGAGAGCTGGTTGTTAGGAACTTTTCCTGCTGATTGCTCAACACAAAGGTATTATATTGAATCATATAATCTAATAATTAGAAAGATGATGTTAAAATTAAAGGTAATAAATACTCAAAACTCATCACTTCCTAATTATTTTACCACATTTTACTGTTATCCATGCTCTTGAGTTATTGACATCTATTGTATCGTGGGATGGGATACCATGTGTTACTGCAAATCCCCCCACCTCTGTGTTCAGTAACATCACATTGTAGTTAGAAATAAGACAGGGCAAGAATAATTACACCACAAAATCTGCAAACATTAAAAATCACACTTGTTTATTGTTTTGTTAATTACCTAGAATTAAGACAATAGAGAAAATGTTAATAATTCAGATGAAACTTAAAAGTGTGTTTATTAAAAAATGAGGAAAATCATTCAGTATTTGAAAACTATGATTCTCTTCAGCAAAGACATTACTTTCTTTATTGACCAATGAGCCAAGTTCCAATATATGTTCTCGTTTCATTTTCCTCTTACATCCACCAACATTCATATCAGGACCACACTAGTTCATGGCATCTTTAGCTATGGTTACAAGAGTTCCAAAACCAACAAAGTTTTCAGAGGGGATCAATTTGTCTATATGAAATTTATAATATGACCAAATTATATTGTTATATTGTGTGCACATATGAATATATAACATTGAATCACACCATTATGTAAAACTACAATGCACCAACAAAACTATGCAAAAATAGAAATTTACAATAGTGTTGCATATTTCCTTGTTTGCAAATTCTGTGCTACTCATCCTTTATGTTAGCAAAATAATAAATTTGAATACATGCATACATATTTATATATTTTGTCCAGAGAGGTACTACTTCAAAGAGCAACCTACTTAAGTCTTTTCTAAGAAAGTTAACATCCTTCAAGTTCCTGCAGAATCTTGTCCAAAATAAGTTTGTCATGTGAAAGCATAGCTTTGAGAAATCACACTGGTTCTTGGATTTTAGTATTGTTGAGGAACTAGGAAAAAAGTGACAGTACTGTGCCTGAGGGACAAGCACTGAGCTCAGACTTTCCATTGAATTTTTTCTTATCTAAGAATGAAGATAATTATTATAGCTGTCTCCTATAGGCTACTTATTTCAAACATGTTTGATTTTTTTTTCCACCCTAAGGCGACAGTTTAATTTGTATTGATAACAACTTCCAATTGTGTTTCTAGGAGCTTTCTAAGAAACTTGATGCTATATTCATCTCAATTCATGAAAAATTATGTTTGTGTTTAAAATTCAATATTTTTAGCCGAGGGAGGCCAAATTAGTCCTCTGAGTATTTGAGATAATTTTTCATGCATCCTGAGCATGCAAAATTATCTCTTCCAGATTACTTTGTCTTTGATATCAAGATCGGCTTCATATGGCTTTGATTTTATGAAGATTAAGCTTTCATGTAATTGCTTTAGGGAATCCGATCATGTAGAAAACCCGATAGGAAAGAGATTGAAAATGGAAAGACATTTTTTGTATTTCGGTTGCAAATATAAAATAATATGTGACAGGGACCCTTTTGTATTTCTCAAGTGAAGAAAGTATTTCTGGCTTTTCAAGATCTCTGGTTCCTGCACTTATAGTATTTATTTATTTTTTTTTATCATAGTCGCTGGAAAGCACCCGTCGTATGCTGCAACTGGTCGAAGAGGTAAGGAGTGACTATATCTTAAAATAAAGAAACTAATCCCTTAGGTAGACATATTCTTTTCCTAGCCCCTACTACATTCCCTTGGCCACGATCTTATTAATTTCAGGGTTAATAGAGCCTACCAGAAAGTCACAAAATGAAAGAGATGCCATATTCAACTTGCCAAATAGCCGTCTAGGTGAATTCACCCTGCCTCCCACCCCAGCCCACCTTTATAGTTTGGGATACAGAAAAGTATAGTATTTCTAAGCCAGTGCTCCCAAGAAATCAGAAAAGATTGAAGTCGCATTAAGCAGAGCAAATTTTACTATATAAAGGAATGATCTACATAAAAATCTTCATTTGTAACAATTTTGATGCCTGTATATTACAACTAATCTTGAAATTCTGTTCTGACTTCAGCAATATTTATGACTTTTAAACTAGGTAACTATATAAGTATATCATTTTCAGAAACTGCTATATTTAGAGTCAGGCACTAACAATCTATGAAAAATAGGAAAAATCTTAAACAAAGAGAAAATCAAGGCCAATAATATAAATATAAAAGCTCTTTTATATTCCTGACTCTGGATTGCACATCCATTTGCAAGGCATGGTTAATGAATCCCAAACTATTTTTAAATGGGTAAAATAGGGCAGATAGCAATAATGGAATCAAAAGGGCATTTGCAATAAACCTCACTCATTCCAATTTGGTAGAGCAGCAGTCAACCAGGAAGAATAAATGGATTAATTGAACTTGCCCATTGGGAGAGATGAAGCGGGAAAAGAATGAGTCGGACTATATTTATCTTAACCTAATAAAACAAGCCTAATAGTTTTTATTCAGCGAGATGCTGTTTCAGCTGTGCTTTGAATGCAGCTGCTTATCAATGTATAAATTCATGTGTGATTATCGTTTTTAAAGATCTTGGGCTTTCTGTAGCAGAATGATTAAATGAGCCTACCCACCTCATGCTACTGTCAATTGCATATGCAATGACATGAAAGGAAAAACGATAAATTTTACAAAGGCTAAAAGGAAAGGCCACTCATGCTACAGTGTTGACGTCCTTCCTTATTTCTGCAGCTTCAGGTTCTCACCTAGGGAAGAAACATGGCTAGATGTGAATTGCCACAGAAGGAATGGGGAGAAGGTGGCAATAATGAGCTCCCTAAAATTAAAAAAAAAATCTGGTATTTCAGAAATAAGTCTTTGAGCCTGCAACGTAGCACAAATTGCCCCCTCCCAGCCCAGCAAGGGAAAGCAGCCTTCCATCTCTAAATGAGAAATGTTTATTTACTGTGTTCTGGGAACATTGTTCATGCAGAAACACTTGAGGAGCAAGAAGGAGACAGATATTCTAAATCTAAGAGTGCTGGCAAGTCTCTCAATGTGGCTTTATTCTCCCCCAGCTTCTCATGAGCAAAGAATGAAAGGAGGACACATTAATGAAATTTCTATATGGGCTCTGACATGAACCTGAAGAGTGCCCTGAAGTCCACTGATGTAATTATTTTATTGTATACTATTAAACTATCATTATAATATACTTTATGACCTGGGACCACATCCTCCAGTTTTATTTCTCATTTTTGTTTATGCATATGCGCAGGTAATGTACATTTCTAAATACCAGGACTGTCACCAATTTGCCTGCTTGTGCAATGTTGGAATCCTGCCCAGACTGTGGAGAGTGGTGGACCAAGTGCCACCAACTTGACTAACCCCTCACCCTTCAGAATCTTGGGGACATAAACACTTTCTTTCTCATGTCTTCTTAAATTGCAAACTGTGTCAGCCAGTCTCGAAAAATCAGTGTCTGCTCTAAATTATTCTAAGAAACAAAAAATTTTCCAAAGCTCTATTGATGGAAGTAGGCTTCTCAAATTATGTGTTTTTGTTTCTCCCAAAGTGTTTCTCGATCAAGCATGAAGTTGCATCTTAGAACAAGAAACAAAACAGATGGAAGCAATCTCCTACCTCTAATAAATAAGAGGAGGCTATTAGACTTCCCATCCTTAGGAAATTGTGAGCAAGACATTATTAGAATTGATTTTTTCTTACTTCCTCCTGGGTTATTTTATATTTATGGTCAAAACCCCCTCATATCTAGGGCATTGGCTATTCAGATGATATTCTGCTTTTCAATCAAAAAGGAAATTCTCTTTAAAGAGAATCAGCATTAAATATTCATCAAGGACAGAAATCATTTGGAAAATCTGAGCTTTGAAATACCAGGATCTTGCCCATGATCCCAAAGTTCATCAGTGCTGTATAATTTGAATTGAACTGAATCCTTATTGAAATTCAGTCTCAAAGACAGGAAAGGTTACTAAAATTGTGAAGCCTCCCTAGGGCAAACAATTCCACTTTCAGTGGAATATACAACTTTGCACCATCCCTAATAGACTCCAGGGTATAACATCGTGGCTGGGTGGGGAGGCACTTTTTAATAGAAGCCATGAGCATTTCAAGGACAATATAAAGTTACCCAGAGATCCCTGGAGAAGTTCAGAAAAACTGAATACTGTAGACGGGCAAAAAGGTTAAAATCCTGTAGCACTTGCTTTCCAGCCTAGACTTGGGAACTTGCATTTGGTGGACACATTTCAATGAATATTTACTGAACACCTCACTCTGCTGATAGGAGAGAAGATATATATTGATGTCTTTCAGGGAAACAGAGAGGCAAATAATTCTCCAAATGCAAGGTCGTACCTACCTAGAAAGCACAGAAGAGGGAATATTTGATTCTAGTAGGAGAATCATGAAGGTATTCTCAAGGAGAGACATTTGATTCTGGGCAAAAAAAAAAAAAAGTTAATTCTGCTAATGCTAAGTGCAGGAAATGAAGGCTACACATTAATGCCTTGAGTTATGAAGACTAGGCCCAGGAAAAGCCACCCTGCTTTAGGGCAAGCAGATTGGAAAGCACTACACAGCTTTCATGGAGTAATTATTGAACCACTAGCCTGTCATGAATGTTTTAGCATCTTTTCTTTTTATTCCAACTGATCTTTCAGAACACTCTGGCCATGGGAAGGGAATAAACATTCTAAAAGCTGTGCTTGTGTTATGACAGACCCTGTGCTAGAAAACATTCAGGTTGGGCAGTTGTTTTCAGATATGTAGATGTGGGATCTTTTGGGACTCCAGAGACTTCCTTTAGTGTCTTAGCTTTTAGGTCAAATGTATTGGGCTTTGGGGATAGCATTTCAAAATGACAAAAGGAAAAATTGAAACTGTTCTATAAACATTGTCTTAGTTCATGTGTAAAAATAAATAAATAATATAAACAGCACAATAAAAATATAGAAATAATCTTTTTTAAAAAGAAAGAAATATAAAGAAGAAAATCCCTCCTATCTCCGACTTCTCCCATTTTTACATAGGCTATTTTCCAAGCAATCTTGGAAACCAAGACTTGAGCTAAGGTAAAAATAGAACCACCTCTTCTCACTCCTAGCTATTAAAACAAAGTATTCTTTCAGGAATAGGAGAAAGTAATATTCTGTCTTCCTGAAGTATTACCCTCATCCATGCCTCAACCTCTAAGTTTTTGGTTTTCCCCAAAGAACACCCAGTTATTTTGATTGAAGTTATCAGTAAAACAATGGAAACAAATGTAAATTCTAACATTTACTAAGAACCTACCACATGTCAGGTCCTGCCTGATCTTAAAGCCATCATCACTATCATATCTGATCTAATTCCATCTTTGTAGCCACATTTTACTACTACTTCATCTCCATTTTACCATGAAGAAATGTGAGGGCCAGAGGGTTAAATAATTCGCTCAAGATGCACAGTTATAAATGGCAGAGATGAAATTAAAACCCAGGACTACATGATTCCAGAGCAGTTAATTTACCTTCCACCAGCACCTCCTACTATATTTATTTATTTATTTTATTTGAGAGTTTAACGCTGGGGGGGGAAGAAGTATCTAAAAAAATGAAGCAACTTGTTCTTAATGGATTGAGATTCCACTCAAATTAAATCCTGCATCTTAATGTATTTCTTCCTGAAGTTAGCACAGCCTCCCGTTGAGTTGAACTAACTTTTAGCCTTCTGTAGTTCATTTTATCTTCATAAAGACTGTGGGAAGTAAGGGAGCTTTTACTGTCCCCATTTAACTGCTGGGGAAGCTGGGACACAGAACAGTTGGGTTGAAAGCCACAGGACTGCAAAGACAGGTCTAGAATTTAGAATTTCTGACTCCCAGATTGATTCCATTTCTGCATAGGGACCAGCTGAGAAGGAGAAGCCATGTATTTGTCTTCCCCCTGCCTTTAGTGCCTGGGTAGAGTAGAGGTCAAATAAACAATTATGGAACAGAGGAACAAATGAGTAAATAAACAAAATAGTGAATGCGTTAAAGACTAAATGAATGGAGGAGGCTAAGTGCAATGGTGCACACCTCTAATCCAAGCTACTTGGGAGGCTGAGGCAGAGGATTGCTGGTTCAAGTTCAGCCTGAGCAACCGAGCAAGACCTTGTCACCCTGTCTTGCTAAATAAATAAAAAAGGAAAAGGACTGGGGGTATAGCTCATTGGTCAAAAACCCCTGGGTTCAAACCCCAGTACCACAAACAAGTAAATAAGCAAATGGAGGAATGAGTAAGCAAGGAAGCGAATGAACCAGCCAACCATCCACACCATCTGACTGCATCTCACCCTGATCTTCAGTAGGGAAAAATACCTGACAGGTCGCATGACTCTTCTAGTCTCACAGCTGCTTCTGGCTGAGCTAAGAGCATACCCCAGCTTTCCTTACCTCAGATAAGTGCTCTCTGCTCCTGTACTGCCAGATCAGAGCAACTTCCAACACTCTCACATTTTTTAGTTTTATGAGTCATTCTAGTGCAGAAACACTTAGCACCAAATTGAACATATGTGAAATTATACTTGCAGGGATTCATATAAAATAAATGGGTCTAACAGACTATCAAAATGTATAAATAGATGAGAGTTGATCTGACCACTAACCTTTTTCCCACCAATGGTCACCAGTAGAATGGAGCAGAGTCCTCAGGCAAGCCTTGATTGTGTCCTCAAGGAGAAACTGTTCTCTGAGTTGCCTCTGTCCTCAACAGAACCTCCACTGTCACATCTATATGCCATCTGCTTTTTGTAATTTAGTCTCATAAGCAGTGGCTAAAATATGCTGAAAAAGGGCAAAGAAGTCATTACAATTCAGGCTGTTATAGACAGAAGTTCATTTATAACACATTTAAGGAAAAGACTGAAATGTCTTTCATGTTCTGGAATCTTGCTGCTCAGTATGTGTCCGTGCACCATCAGCATGCATCAGAGAGCTTGTTAGAAATGCAGAATGTCAGGCTCTATCCCAGTGCTACTGAATCTGAATCTGAATTTTAACAAGACTATTCATGTACAGGTAATCCATGTGCACATTCAAGTTTGAGAAGTAGTGATCTAGAAACTTCTGATGGTGGAAGGTAATGATGATATATTTAGTTGGCCTAGATATTCTTCTATAGATGCATTTTTTAAAATGCATTTATCTTAAAAAGACTTCATGTCATGCTAACTGTACACCAAGCTCCATTCTAGCACATTCCACTTATTCATTTATTGAATTCACATAAGAAACTCAATGAGGTATAAACTCATTATTGCTGTGTCACAAATGAGAGAACTGAGGCACCTTGTAGTTAGGACACTCTTCCAAAGTCCTGCAGCTAGGAAATGAAATCACCAGGGTTCCAGCCCTGAATCTGCTCTAGAATCTGTGCTCTCAGTGACTCTCCTGATGTCACCCTGGGCCATCATTCTCTCTACCACACTCTGACTTGGCCACGAAAGCCTGTCAAAATGTGCTCAAAAACAACATAGGTTTTTGTGACCTAGGGCGTTAACTGCATGATTACTCTAAAATGATGAGTTTATAATGGCTCACAGTGATTATTTCCAGTGTTTTGTTTGACTTTTGAGAAGCACGACTGGAATTTAATTGTCAGCCCCCACTAACATCTCCCTTTCTTTCTTAGTTCTTAAGTAAGTCAATTTATTCTGTGGGTTTCCATGAGCTTTCCTTGAAAAACTAATTAATCTAAACTGTAGGCAATGCCATTTTATATTCATTAAAAGTCACCCTGTGAAATGGAAAGTCTTTATTTAACTGGATAGAATTCCTAGAACCTGTGATCCCTAAGTATGAGCAATACATGTATCTTTGTTCCTTCTCCCTTGCTCACTAACTCCCACTCCCCCTGTCCCAATAATGCAGGTGGTGTTGGTTTATTTGGATAATAAGGAATGAGAGGAGAAGTGACTTTTAAAGACTTCTTCTTAACAAAGGAACTGCAGTAAGCTTGGACAGGAGTTTTTTGTTGTTGTTTTTTTTTTTTTTCCCACACAATATCATTGTATAGACTTTTAGATTTTTAGAATAAAAAGCCCTTATTTCTGATCTTGTTCCCTCTTCTAAATCTTACAGAACTTCTCTCCAGAGAAAGAAAATAGGCAAATTAGTTTCTCTCTGGCTGTGTTTCTCAACTTCTGTGAGGCCATGTTCTCCTCTAATAAACCTATACATCTCACCCTCAAGATGCTTATGCACCTTCCCCATGGCCAGAAGAGAAAATTCAGTCTAGAGGATTTTGAAAGATTTGCTTTCTGTGGTTGGTGTTATGAAAATCCTAGGTGTTTTTATTTTTAAGGCATAAAATTACATTATAATTTTAAGTGTGTGTATGCCAATACACACTTCATGTTTTGGAAGCTCCCTCCCAGGCTCTACTTGTGGTGATTTTACCTCACCCCTTCCTTCGGCCCCTAAGATCACTGATAGAGTGAGTCCACAGGGTACTCATTCCTATGAGTCCCTCCCCAACCCCTAATGTTCTCACCATATTTCCTCCCTTTTTTCTTTGGTCCTTCTTCATTTCCCATTTCTAGGGCTAATTGTCCCCTTACTGATGTCTCTTTCTCTCTTTTCTCCCTCTAACTCCTTTTCAACTTTGCTACCATTATTGGAATGTAGAGTAAAGATGCTGGTATCAGGACTTTGGTTATGTTGGATGAACAAGGAGGTAAGTTCAGATTTCTTCAGTAAGAAATTTAAATAAAGTGTTTTTTTTTTAATTCTTTGTGCATCCACAGGAGGCCATTTGAGCATGTGTTACACACATATGTGAGTTTGAGGGTTCTAGAATTTTCATCTTGCTGATTTTTCTTCTCTGTTGAAAAGATTGATAAACATGTAGAAATGCTGACATCTTTCTCATGACTGAATGAATGATACTATTTGTTATATCTCTTGGAGTAACAGAATCCTGATGGGAAAGCCATGTGTTTGTATTTTTTAAAGAATAGGATTTTAAACAGTGTATGATTTTTTTTATTCTCCTTACCCCCAAACTTTTGTACAAATTTGGGTCCATTCACACCTTGATAGGATGAGAATGTTATAAATCACATTGTCCACTTCTTTTAACCATCCTAATTTATTATCTGGCAGTTTTGATTTTCAGGTCACTATGGAGATTCCTTAAATAACTAGAAGGTATTTTTAACAGGATATAAGCAAAGGGAAATGATCTGGAAAATAGAAAATGAAATCAATTGAAATATTTGGCCTGTTTTCTTATCATTATTTAAGTACATTCTATTTTATTTTATCTTAAAAGTTTAACCTTTATGCTATAGACTTATTTCAAAATATGGAAAATCTTATCTTGCATATATGTGTGTGTGTATATGTATCACTCTTTTATTTTTTTCCTCCAAAGACCATTAAATACTAAATAGAAACAAAAACTAAATAATGACTGTAAGGAACCAAATCTCACTTTAAGAAAACTAGAGTTGCACATTTGAAAACATTACTTCTACACAATGATTTGTCATCACCACATCAAGTTCACACTCATACCTCAGCAATAGCAGATCTATTAACAGCCAAAGGCATTGGTTCCTAGCCATACAATGGCTGACATTTCATGACTGTGGTAAGAGGAGCAAAATGTTCCATCACCTTGTACTGTTAAAAACAAAACAACAACACAAATATTTCCTAGTTATTTAGTGATTTTTTTAAAGATCACTACACTTTAGAATTTGCTAAAAGGATAAAAAGTAGTGTTGTAAATAAAATGGAAAGAATACAACAACAATGAACCAAACTGTGATTATTTTAAACAAACAATACACTATCTGAGGAAATTTGGTTAGGGTGCAATCATTTTTACATGTACATGGAAGTCATATTGTACACATATTGGAGAACAGAGATTAGAGGCTCTTCTCTTTGAACTTTTGGCCTGTTTTAAAACTCATGATGGAAATGCTAAAAGCAGTGAAAATCGGGAAGCTGGCATTTTAGTATGGCATCTCCATATTCTATGGTGGCACCTAAAATGGTAAGGCCGTAATATTTGTGGTCTTGTTTGGTGGCAAATATCAATATTAAAACTTATTCACAGCAGAGGTCCCAATAAACTCCAAGCATAAATTTCAAATTTGGACAATTGCCATATAGGTATCAGGCCTAAAAATGTTTTCCCAAAATATAGAAAGCCCTTACACAACTTTAAAGAAAAGAGCAATCAAAAGAAAAAAAAATAGACATAAGATAGGAATCATCAGTTTACAAATAGACATACGAAACTGGGTCTCAACCATCAATGGTAGTGAGATACTATCCTTTATCTAGTAGACTGACTTAAATTTTGAAAATTGATGTTAACCAATGTGATGAATATGCTGGGAAAACAAAAACGCTTATTCTACAGATGAATGCTGTAGAAGGTTATAAATTTCTTGAAGAGTAATTTATGATACCTTAAAATTTAAAGTGTCTTGATTTTGATCAAGACATTCTACTTCTAGAATTTGACAGTGGAGACACGCATTTACAGTTACTCAAAGAAAAATGTACATGGCTTACTTGTAGGCATGTAAGGCTAGAAACAACCTATCTGAAAGCAGGGAGATGAACTAAACTAATTATGGTATGGCCATGAAATAAATGTTGTGCAGTCAATACCATAAATAAAGTAAATCTTTACTGACATCTGGGAAGTTGGGGTGGAGACAGGAAGATAAGTTATTTAGAGTCCTCTAAGAAGCAAATGCTAAGGAACAATACAAAGTATAAGAGATTTGGGGGCGACATGTCTGTGATGGGTCAAAGGGAAAGGGAGCAGAGATAGGTAAGTGGAACGTTTAGACTTTTAAGGATTTTATGGATCCAATACCTATATCAGCAGAAGGAAGGAGAATTGGGTAGGGAGAGCCTCAAATTGTAATACTGCTTGGAAAAAGTCTCAGCCAGGCTGATGGGAAGTCCAGGAACAGAAATCACCCATTGGAACAGCCCTATTTTTGGTCATATATGTTTCAGATCTGGTAGTCCCAATTGTACTCAGTCACTGGCTTGAAGCATCCCAGGGAGCACATGACCTCAACATAAATGCTGTAGCAGTTCCCAAGTGCACAGCTAACTCTACTTCTCACAGGAGAGTCTTCTAAAAGGAGCCTTGAGGGCACATCCCCATGGCTGTCATAAAATCACTTTTGTTGTTACATTATTTTGCATTAAACCTTTTCAAAAATATATATCAAACAATTAAAAGAGAAATACTTCTGTAAAACCAATTGAACATCAACCCCAATGCTTTCCGTCCAATTTTAAAAATATAAATTGTCCAAATGCATATGCCAATAACAGGGTCTAGTGGAGTTCTATTTTGAAGGCACTACAATAACAGTGCCAGTCTACAGAGCTCCCCAGATAGATTTTCTATAATTATAAGATTTGTTGGCTTGATCTGTGCAACAGTGTCCCAGCTTTGAAACTCAGAAGGCAGTAAATCGTTGATTTTTTAATAAAGGAAAATTTAAACAGCAGGTGCCCATATAGAAGAGTGGTACCTTATTTCCAAAGCAAAATTGAAACAAATACACTTGAATAATTAGCAATTCCACCTTGTTGGCTCTTTCAATTAGTAATTCAGAATGTGAAGGGATGGAAAAAGGAGACTTACAGCAGAGGGAAAGTTGGCAAAAGATTCAGGATAATGCCTTTTCCCCTTAACTATATACACTAACATAAAGATGCGGAAAATACTATAAATGAACTTGGAGTATTAAGCACAGATGATTCCCAGATGCATTTGCATACTTTATCTGAGAAGCGAAGCAGAATAGAATATTTGTTTGACAGGTTTCTTCATGAGATAGTGAGTGTTCTCAGCTAAAACATTTCATTTGTGACCATTCCTGAGTAAATGCCGAATTCTTCTGTTCACTGTATTTCCTAGGATAAGCCTGAGTTTTGCCAGACGTGTAGTGAATAAACCGATTCTGATGAGAAACCTGCAACTGTAAGACCACCAAAAATGGATGATCTGTGCCTAGTGTTAAGTGGGACACATTCCATTTATACTATCATAGGAATTTAGGGCCTTTTAATATGACAACTAAGCACAACTGTGTTCACTACGGTCATAAATGCATTTTAATTCTGCATGTGCTATGTTTAGTTGTTTTAAATCAGTAACTGCTTTGCAATTTCTCTTCAGTTATGCTCTACTAATTCTGTCCATGCCTGAACACCAAAAATGTTGACTTTTTCTACCTTGCAGCTGCTCAGGAGCCTCAAGAAACAGTCATCCTTCTAAAGAAACATTATACACCCACTGTCAGGTCAGGCCAGACCATTGCAGGTTATCTAGCTGAACAGTTAAATTACTTATAGGGTTTTTGTTTTTTACCCAGGTATCAGGACACACCAAGGAGCACTGAGCATGACAGACATCACAAGAAATATACCAAGCCCTGGAACTATTCTTTCCCTACAAAACTTGTGTCCAAGGGAAACCCCCTAAAACAACCATGGCACTAACATAAGATGATCTAACCTTTCACCTCTGTTTCTATTGTTGGTTTTTGCTGGATTATATGTTTGTTCTGATAGCTATTATAGTTCTTTGAGAACAATCCTGGGATGAACTCCAAACTAATAATGAAATTTCTGACCACCACCTCCTGGCAGAGGGAAGAAAAAGTAGAACCCCATCCAGAGACACAGCCAACAATCTTAAAAGGTTCATGGCACTACAAAGCAGAATTTGAGAAAAAATATCCTTCTTGCTGATGTTTACTCACCAAGTATCAGTTAGGAATGACTAAGGCTGCACTAGCCAATATAGTAGCCTTTCATTGCATGTGGCTCTTTAACTTTATTTACATGAATTTTTCTGTTTTAATCAATGTGAACAAAAATGAAAAGCACATAGGCAGCATCTTGAAATTGGACGTATTCATGAAGGCTTGCACACTAGCAAAGCATCAATGTCTTGCTATTTTATTGTGTCTTGTTTTGTGTTAAAAAACAGAATGAGAATCCTAAGAGCCCTGTGTTGTTTTACTAAGATGAGCTCAGTAGAAAGGATGTGTAAACTTAGAACCCAGAGTATCCTACCATTGGTGGATCTATCACAAATCACCATTCAAATATCAAAGCAAAAGAAAGTTCAAGCTTTTATGCCAACATAGAATGTTGTGTCTTGAAAGCCCTCTTCTAACCTAAAAGGTTGTTCTCCCAGTCTCTAAGAATCAACATAAAATTGACAGAAAGCAAGCTTAGAGAGCTAAGATGAAATCAACCCTGGATGGTTCATTATATCTATTATCAGAGAGGCTGTTGTCACCCCAGAATGACATAATGGCATTGGTTGTTTTCATCTCCACTCCCTGAGAAATGTCTTCACAGAAATCATCCAAGTGCTATGAAGCCCCAATATATCAAATGTACCCAGAAATACAACTCATTGGACTCTAAAAATTAATATTATTATTAGAATACCTGTGACAAACAGTTTATGCTATTTTTTAAATTAAAGGTTTGACTTATAATTTGTATGTAAAGATGCATTTAACTAATATGGGCAGGTATAAAATATTTTTCTGAATCAACCCTTTTCTGAACAGTTTTCTCAATTAAATTCTGAAAAATTTTGTCAGAATTTCCTTTTTTGTAGTCAAACCTTTGCAAACCTTTCTTTTTGTAGTCAAACCTGGCAATTTATAGCAGAACCCAACTCTCTGAAATATGGATTTTGATTTGCTCGTTCATTTGTACAAGTTCAGTTCAACATTTATGGACCAATTCACATATCTAGATGCTATTTCCTAATTTCTGCAGGCACAGCAGATGGCATTTTGGAAATCTTGTGGGAGAGTTGATATTTGGCCAAATAAACAAGTTAGTTGGCTTTCTCACTCAAGAGAAACTCCTCAAGAAGGACAAACCCCTAAATGTACATCCCTCTGCCATAACCTACACTGATTTCAGCTGTCACTGGTTGAGTCTAGCATGCTTTCCCTCAGTCTGCCATCGATCACACCCCAGCACACCTGGAAACCATTAGCAATTATTAGATTGTAATTCAGCATCCCTATTTCTATCAATAGGTATGATGATCCTCATCTGATGACATTGAGCTCTTTCACATTGAACCTTCCCCCACCACCACCAGTCCCCTCAATCAAATATTTAACTTGACCCAATCTAATCTATTGGGATGTTTTTGTTGTTGTTTTTGTTTTGTTTTGTTTTTTGGAGGGATGGGGGATTGAACCCAGGGGTGTTTAGTCATTGAACCACATCTCGAACCCTTTTCACTTGTTTTTATTTTGAGGCAGGGTCTTGCTAAGTTGTATAGGGTCTCAATATGTTGCTGAGGCCTGTCTCCAACTTGCGATCCTCCTGTTTCAGCCTCCCGAGTTGCTGGGATTACAGGCATGTGCCACTGTGCCCAGCTCTATTGCATTCTTAGAAAGAAACTGGAGTGCAATCTTCAGAAAAGAAAAAAATCTCCTAGAATATCAAGAGTATAAAGTATATGAAGATATCAGCAAAAAGTTTTCCAGCTCTTCAGCACTGTAGTCTTATTTCCTCCAGATATCCAGTGCTAGATAAATGCTAAGATTTTGTTTTCGCCAGTCCTTTTGAAAAGCAAAGCAGAGTTAGTAGTCTTAATCAACAGAATTTTGTTCTTCAGCCCCACAAAACAGAACACAGTAAGCTTTTTACAAATTCATAGTTTGGGTCACTAGTGAATCCAAGTTAGGTTTTGAAATGACAATTGCCACTGTACAATTTAATGTGAAATTGTTTTTACATGATTATTCATGCCCTTAGGCTGGAAATGTACTTATCAGTTTTATTCTAAGCATGCCTGTATTCCTGGAGGCATCCAAATGCATGCATGCATGAAAATATAGATGAAAAGAAGAATGGGAATGTAATTAGGTTTTGTAATTAGACAACCAAGACATCTCATTTGCTGCTCTCTTTTAATGGCTTTAAAAGCTATTTTAAAAATCCCTTCATTGAACTTGTAGTTACCTCAATTTGGTGACACAACTTTTGAAAAATTAATCAACTTGATGTATGTAACCCTGGCAACCTAGAAATATGATTCATTTTTATGTCTATCAATCTATGTCTTAGATACACTAAGGTCAGCTTTGCTCGCAGCAATGGTACAGTAATCATCTATGTTCCAATCTGACTCCCTTCTTCAAGGAGATATTTATTCTCCCTGCTGTCTACCTGGGGTTGATTTTGGGGGGCCCCCAGTATAGACACTGGAAAGTCAGGAGCCAGAGAAATGAAATGAGTTTCAAAGCTTTCTTGGCAAGTGACTCATAGGATGAAAGACAAATTGAAATACCCCAATATTGATAATATTGCTGTGTTGATATTACTTTCTTTTACAGCTTCTATGAATTAAATATGGGGAAACCAAGAACAGACCATAGGCTACTTTTGGCTACACAGTCACTGCTTAGAGGAAGAAAAAAGATCCATATCCATTGCTAATTATTGCTATTGCTGCTGCTGTTTTTCCTGAAGAGGGGAAACATGGATTCTATTTTCTACCTTTATCTGGTTAAGGATATTTAAAAACAAAACAATACAGATATTTTAAGTTGAAGCAGATACTTCCTCTTGTAGCACTAAATAAGAATGGCTTAAATATAAACTAACACCCTGTTTTTCTTTCTTTGGAGTTTCACTGGTGTGTGAGTAAGTGAATATATTGTGCTTTCCCCCTGGACACTCAGAATCAAACAGGCCTTCTGACCCATCCCATCATGTCTGAACTACAAACTAGTTTGAGCATCATTTTTGTTCATTTCCTCCTATCTGCCCGCTTAGGGCAGCGGCAGCCCTCTGCAATGCACCCTCTTGGACAATGCATTGTAATCTCTCTCTTTCAAATTCCTTTTTCACGTAGTCATTTCTCATATTCTGTTGGAAACCCAAGAAAAATTCATTCCACACTGTCATCCCTTTGTCCTAACCAGAACAACTCGATCGTGTCGAAGAAGGCATGAACCATATCAACCAAGACATGAAGGAGGCCGAGAAAAATTTAAAAGATTTAGGGAAATGCTGTGGCCTTTTCATATGTCCTTGTAACAAGTAGGTACTGGGTACCAGCTCTAATCTGTGGCGTCCAGTTTTCTTTCTTTCTTTTTCTTTCTTTTTTTTTTTTTCTTTTTTAATGTCAAAGTGAATGTCTGAAGTTTTGTCTTTTTTTTCTTTGTCCTTTTCCATCTGCTTCATTCTGTGGGGATAAAATACTTGTGTTTAATCAGAACAACTGGAACGCATTGAGGAAGGGATGGACCAAATCAATAAGGACATGAAAGAAGCAGAAAAGAATTTGACGGACCTAGGAAAATTCTGCGGGCTTTGTGTGTGTCCCTGTAACAAGTAGGTGCTGCCTGCCTGCCTGAAGCTTTGGTTTTCCAAGGCCCCATCTCCAAGCCTTGACAAGCTCATTCCTGCAGGCGCATAGGCAGGATGAGCATGTGGCATGCAGAACAGATCAATACCGTCTCCAATGCATTCATCTCATAGCATAGATGATATTAGTGGGAGTTACTGTTGATGCATTAAAAATCAGGCATACTACAGTGAAAGCTTCACTGTCAGCAACTTTTATTGATGAACGTTTCAACATTTTCCAGAAAGTGTACTTTGAGACACAGTCACCCCGTGACCTTTGTTTTCTCCAACCCCAAGAACCAAAATTGCGGATTTAGAATAGAGAATGGGTAAGTTTGGAAGATAAGAAACACATGTTTGATTTTTCAAAAGTAATAGAGGCAAGTAATTTGGCCCAAGGAAGCACTCTGCAAGTTAGATTATGTCAGAGATTTTTCCCTTTCCATTGCCCGCCTGTTACCAAATTTGGTCCTGAGATCCACCTTGTGTAGAGGCAGTGAGCAGTCCAGCGTGAAGTGCCCAATCCTTGCCCAGATTGGGACCATCCCTCTCAAATTCTTCCCCTTGGAAGAGCAACCCGTACACTGGCTGAAATGTTGAAATGTGTAGATTTTGCATGCACGATATCACAAAATTTTCAACTGTTCTTAAGGTTCTGCAACGCTTTTTTGGAATGTAGCAGAAATGTGACATGTGGTTATAAGGTTTGCAACAGAAAGAACCTGAAACCAGGGTTCTGGAAGATAGTCTCATTTGACTAGCAGTGAAAGCAAAAAATGCATGAGTGGATTGTCCAACATGCATTTGGAAAATTAAACTCATTACCTGATCTCCCTCACCTCCTCCCTCTTTTCCTTTTAAAAGAAGCTTTTTCTCCTAAAAGCTCTCCTAGCCCTAGCTTTTAGAATAGAAATTGATGTCGTTTCTAGCAGATTATATGACTATTCACATCCTTTAAACTTTGAGGCTGATTTAAAATATCCCACTTCCTGTTTAGGAGGGGGAGGGGCTCAATTTACCAATAAATAAAAAGCATGTTTTTGAAAGAATCATCTACAGTGAAGTCTGATTAACTGGAATCTAACTAACTGGAATTCTCAACTATATACTTCCTCCTCCCTTTTATTTTTAGCAAAATAATAATAATAATAATATCCCAAATTAAAAATACCCTGAGACAATCTATGTAATTTGCAATGTCTCAAGTCTCCATTCTCTTACAGTCTTCATATTTAAAAAAAAAAAAAAAAAAAGGAAGAATATAAAATGAAAGGCCATCAAACACAACAGTAACATTGGAAAAATTTGATTATGACCACTACTCAAAGATGCCCAGGCAGAAAATTGTCTCAGGGGTCTAACAAAATTGCCCTTGAAACAAAATTTCTTCTTCAGTCCATTGTTCATTAAGAAAGTCGTAAAATTTACCAAAATGACTCACTAGCAAGCATTCCAGTTAGTCAAGATTTGATTGTATATCCTTTCCAGTGGCAACTGGCCCCCACGAGAGATTTCCTTCCGTTTCGTGGTGAATTCCAACAGATTCATTTTCGCCCTTCATCAACTATGTGTGAAGAAAGGGTGGAGTCAGGTCTCCCTGGGATGGATTCTAAGGTTCCAATGAAACACCACCCCTACGATTCCACATAAAAGTGGTCGCTAATTCCTTAATGCACAAGAGACCCTAACTGAGCTTCAAAGCTTGACCGAAGTGTTCCCTATTGCGTGTAAATAATGCTTTAAAAACCATGTGTCACAATGCAGTGGCTGGTGGTGCCCTGGACTATTTGAGGGCTTTGCCCTGTCTCAGCATGTTTCGAAGGACTATGGTAGATGTACGGCAGTGATGTGAGTCTATGTGCAGAGTTGTGGGTGCAGTGGTTTGCCTTCTTCTGGAAACGCATATTTCCCCCTCCTTTGACTTTGCCAAAGATGGTGTACCAGATATTTTACATAGCAGAAAACATCAGAAAGTCCATAAAACTTCCTTTATTCCAAGGAAGGAGGAGATGGGGAGATGTGGGGTTAAAGCCAGACTCTAAACTCTACAAAAATTACTTTGGGGATCTTGTCCCCTTGAGTGAGCCCATGGTCCCTTGGTGCGCTAATGTCTGACTGACTACTCAAAGGGCCACAATATTATACACCAAATTGCGGGGAGTTGCTGAAATTCCACTGGTGCATTTTCCCAATTGTCACCAGGGTTGCTTGGTCTGCAATCTGCAAGGATTAGAGCTAGTTTTAATAGCTGGCTCTGGTCCTCTAGTAAAAGGGGAAGAAAAAAAAGTTAAATTCTGCTGTTTTGTAACTTTAAAAAAAAATTATGAAAACGGGACCAAAGGATGTCTTTTGTTTCTGGACTAAAAACATATGGTTTCTACTATGCAAAGAACCTAAAAACATCTTTGATCGCCTTAAATTACAACACACCCACCAAAATGTGCTGCACATGTTTCTATTGGGCACAATAGGTATGCCTGGATTTTAAGTTTTTCTCCAAGGCAGCTCAGTGAAATACAGCCCATGGAGACCACACTGATTCCAAACCACTCTCCCTCCGTCACAACCCCAGGATAGTTGGAAGTAGGAGTTTGTAAGCATTCTCCGCCCTGCCCTTCAGCCCATCAAAGAAGCTACTGAACTGCGTTTCAAATCCTCACGAAGGCTATTACTGTCCTGCTAGTGCCTTTTTCGGGAATGGTCAACTTCGGGAGTAGTTTGGCTTAAATGAGAATGCTTCACTTTCCACTCATGCCTGTAGCTGGTGCATGAAGAAGAGATAAGATGGGTTTCCCTTTTGGTGCTAGGTGGCTTGTTCTCTCTTCTATTTTCCTGCATTCATTTCACTATGCTTCTTTTACTTTTTGTCTCTGTGGACAAAGGTTTGTACATCAACTCTGGATGTATGGTGACTGTTTGGAAGTACCGATATATTATCTAATTCAAATCTCTCTAGAAACTCCTCAAAGACCATCACCCTTGGCCAACCACCAATCCTTTATGTCCTTCATGAAGCACTGGAAATGTTAGTTCCACATATGTGTTAGGGAAAACATATTAACAGGGATCTTTGCATGATGGTGTAAAAACTTGGTCAAGTATGTTTTTCTTGATGACACTGTGTTGCTGTGGTGTGATGTACACACCCTACTTGGCAGTCTTGTTTTGTGTCTGTCTGCCAGTATGTTCATTCTGTGTTTTGTGTCTCAAAATATAACCATGTCACTGAAATAAAACTGAATGTTCTCCAGCTACCTCAATCTTTATCTTAAATCCAATTAAACCACAAAACAAACCAAAGATTGCAGTCTTGACCATTGCAATCGACTCAATTGAAAATGAATGATGAGTAGTGGAGGCATGGTGGTGGCCAACTGTTTGGGTCCAGATTATGATATATCGGTATTCTCTAATGCCTCAACTTAAAACTCATTTGCTTGGTTCGGTTCTTCGCTTGAAGAGGTGATGATTGCCATGAGCTTGCTCCACCCTGTGCCTTGTCACTCACCCTCTTTTTTGCATAGGCTTAAATCAAGTGATGCTTACAAAAAAGCCTGGGGCAATAATCAGGATGGAGTGGTGGCCAGCCAGCCTGCTCGTGTGGTGGATGAACGGGAGCAAATGGCCATCAGTGGTGGCTTCATCCGCAGGTGAGCTTCATGCATTCCACACTTCAGCCGTTACCTATTATTGAATAACTAATCACCCCAACACTGAGTGAATCTTGAAATAACAACCATTGTTTTACTCATGAGTCTATATGTTGGCCAGAAGTCTCTTCCACAAGCCTCTCTTGGGCTTACTCGTCCTGCTTCCTGCAACTAAGATGCAAGAGGATGATCCAAGAGGGTCTCACTCACTTGTGTGGTGGTTGGCTGCAGCTGTCAGTGGTATACTTCTGTCCTCCTCCACATGGTCTTCCAGAAGAATAATCAAGGTTTCTTTATGGTGATAGCAGCATACCAAGGTGGCAAGCTCTAATGAACAAGCACTTAGCAAGCCTTGACTTGTGTCATATTTGCCCAAGCTTCATTAGATAAAGCAAATCACATGACCACATCCATTATATCAGTGTGGCAGTTGATGGGCATCTCATCCCATGGGTTTAGTTGAACAAAGCTTATAGAGAGGTTTAGGCAGGATTAATAACAATAAATGGTGGAGCACTTATGGACTAGCAATAACAAGAAGCTATTACCATCTAAAGGGACAGGAAAGGGAGCTGGTATCAGAACCCAACAATAGTTATGACTGTGACAAGGGGCTACGGGTAGAGAAATGCAGACACAGCCAAATCTAGCAGGGAATGCAGAAAATAAACAAATGTCACAATACTTCACTCCTCTTGCCTTCCTTAATCTCCCAGGCCATTAGCCAAACCCATTGGAACCCAGAGGGTAAGAGAAGCTGGGTGATACAGTCATGGAGGTCAGTGTCTCAGAACATAGAGCAAGGAAAGTTAAAGCATAGATTTGGGGTGAACATAGAAAACAGTGAATGAGCTGCTTAATAACCATTTCTTTTGAGGAAAAAAATAAATGCCTCTTTTAAAAACCTCCAATTACACAGTTCAGCCAGTTCAGAATTCAGATAGCTCTTAGGATACCAGAAAACAGAATAATAACTAAATATTTCCTATGAAAAGAAAAAGCATGTTTCTTTTTATAGACTACAATACCACGGCTCAGTCAGGGTTAGGGCAATTGTTTCCACAACTACCTATTCCCAGGCCATCATAACTGTTGTTGGTCACATAGTACCCCTGTGATTGAAATGATGGGTCACTGTCACTGACATATAAGGTCTTGATAATGCACCTGTAGGTTCACAGATGAGAATTCTCTTTCTACCTCTATCTTCTCCTAGGGAAACCAGACCAATGGGTTCTCAATGCAATGGCTACATAGTAGACTCAACTGGGGAGAGTTTTAAAAAATAAAGGAATGTCTATGTCCAGCCCACACCTGTTGATTCAGAATCTTGACAAACAACACAAGCATCTGTGGTTTTAAAGCTCCTCAGGTGATTCTAATATTCAACAAGAGTTGACAACCATTGAACTAGGATGTGTAGTACTTATTGGTGGTCATTTATTAAATTAAGCTTTTTCCCTATAAGAAAAATATCTAGGAATTTCTCCCTTAATATTTGAATTTTCTCTGGCCTGGACTACTTGAAAAATCATAATGGGTCAGACTACATTGGATGTTACCCAAGGGGGAGGGATTTTAATTTCTCTGAACATTTTTTATCCCTTTGGGAAAATCTAGAGTAGTGCTTACTGTATGCAATAAACACTTGTTATTTGAAATAAAGTATTTTCTTTGCCTTCACATTGGAATGTGGAAAAAATGGTAAGGTGCTTTGTAAGCCAACTCTTTCCTCTCCACATCTACCCCATTCAAACCCAAACCATATTTTATCACAGCTTTCTGCTCTGAAATCACCCATTCACAATACCCATAATAAAAACCCTTTGCATTAAAATTTGAGCAAACAAAAATCATCTTCAATAAAGAGTTCCCATTGCAGAATTAAAGGGCAGACTGTAATTATCGTTACTCTTCCCACTGATAATTGATTCCAAGTGGGAAAAGAGGTGAGATACTCACTAACTTAGCATAATAAGCATTTTCTTTTGTTCTCAATTTGAATCCTGGAGATTTGGGTTCAAAAAGAAAGCACAGTTTCTATTTAGCTCCACTTTCCTTCTCTGAACTAGAGTCTCTCTATCTAAAATGATTTTATCTTAAAGAATAAAATGTATAGAAATCATATATATGAAAGGAGAGATGATATGCTGGTGTAAGTCAGAAAAGTAGATAAATCTATTTAGTATACTTTCTTTAAAAATTCAAGGGTTCAACATGCAATTTTTGTATGTTTGGGTTTTTTGTTTTGTTTTTTAGCAATTCTGGGGATTGAAGCCAGAACCTCACTCATGCTAGCAAAAGACTCTACCACTGAGCTATATCCCCAGCTCTAAACACAATTTTAAAAATTATTGTTGAATGTACAAAGGCTAACCGTGTACTTGTATTGGATAGAGGTTTAAGATAGAGAACATGGAAGCTTTCGAGGTCCAGACTTTCCCTAAGCGTTGAGTCTAATATTCAAGGTTTTTCCCACCCTCGGTCTTCTAAAACTTGCTCTGTGGCTCCTAGGGTAACAAATGATGCCCGAGAAAATGAAATGGATGAAAACCTGGAGCAGGTGAGCGGCATCATTGGAAACCTCCGTCACATGGCCCTGGACATGGGCAATGAGATCGATACGCAGAATCGCCAGATCGACAGGATCATGGAGAAGGTGAGCATGCTGCAGTCTACAAGTTGTTTCTGCTTGTCATTTCTGAAACAACCAACAGGAAGTGTGACGGGCACAATACCCTCACTCCCTGACACTGGATTCAAGCATATTAATTGCTGGAAATTGTGCTTTTAATTTTCTAAGACAGACAAACAAACAAACAAAAATCCACAGGATTCAGCAACAGAACTTGAGTGAAGATTAGAATGTAGATTTGAGGGTGGAGTGCTACGGATCAAACCTAGGGCCTTGTGTATTTTAGGCAAGCACTCTAGGCAAGGATTGGGAAATATTTCAGAAAAAGTTGTATTTGCATTGAATCTTGAAGGATGGTTAGGAGCCAGCAAGTGGAGATGGTGAAGAACTAGAATCAGGAAATGGGGCAAAGAATAGCTTAGCCCGAAGGTAAGTATGAGCTTTTGTTTTGATAAATACCAAAGGTTTAATAATAATTTAAGAGGAGCTAGGTTTCATTTCCAACCTAACACTTCGTAGCCCAAAATTTCAAAATAAGAGGAACTTACATGATGAAATTGAGTTCACTCCAGGATACCAGACTTGTCTCTAGGACCCCCTTAGCATTGACAGGAATCCTAGGGAAGACAGAAGAGAGTAGAATGGGAAGGGATGGGCTTGGGCACAAAAAAATCAGAAAAGAATACTGGGAAGTTTCTATAAAGACATTTAGGGTACCAAAAATCTGATATTCTATACCATACAATTCTGACATCATTTCTATTTCCGTGTAGTCAACCCCTTCCCCAATCAGTAAGGTGTTGAATATTGATTATTATCTCTTAAAGGTCCAAATACCAAATGGAGGAAGAAACATGTTATAATAATAATAATAGTAATTGTTTCACTAATCTTATGCATATATATATTTTCTGTAAGATATTGAAGTAGTCTAAGATCCTGAATTTTTTTATAACAATTAATTCCTCTTCTGTGAGCAGAGGAGGATACTTTTGTGATCATTTGAGTCACAAGACTTACCTAGTAGTTTCTTGATACCCAAATAGCCTCCAGCAACTTGAAAAAGAAACAAATAGACATACAGAGATTGTGTTGCCCTATTGTCTTGTATGTGCCCCATATTGAGAATCTCTAGTTGCATAATATTTTGCCTAATCGATATAGAGCTACACAGAAGTCACAGTTGGTTGGCAAAATGCTGTGCTTTACTTACTTTTGCAAGTTATGGCATGCACATTATCATTGTTAAGAAGCTTTTGATGTGATAAAGCTTTTAAAGCTGTGCAAGTCAATAGATTTTAGAAAAACACTGAGAGTTTCTACACGACCTGATCCAAGCCATTATGGCCCAGAAAAATGAACTTAGAAATAATTGCTGAACTGCTTTCCAACAAGAAAATGATTGAGAAAACAGGAAGCATTCATTTTCTAGTAATGGACCCAATTTACTCAGATGCAAGAAGATAATTCATCAAAGTCAATTAGGTTCCTAAAGGAGAGGTTTTACCAATGGTGAGGTCAAACTCTCATTGATAGAGTTGGTCTTGGAGCAAGAGAAAGCATTTCTTCCTGGAAAGGCAAGTGGCATCTTGATTCTGCCACTCTGCATTTCTACTTCTCATCTTTAGGGAGAACCTTTTATTCTAGGTCCAGTGTACTCCACAGAGACATATGTAGCCATAAAGTTTAGTCAAAAACGGGGAAAGTGGATGGGAAATAGCTGGTCCAGTGGGACTCATTCCTTAAGTGCTGAATCATTTAAAAATGGGGGAGGAGTCTAGCTGCTTTTGATTAGTTAGTTTATTCCAGTCAATACCGTAAATAGCACCAACCCCCTATTTTTTTTTCAAACTCAAAATCTGGGCATGATTGAGACAGAGCCCATTTCAACCCAGCATTGCCCCAAATGATCATGTTACTGAGCTGCACAATTACTAACAGACTGGTCTTCTCATGGAAATTCTCTCTCTCTCTCCCCCCACCCCCCATCTTCTTTTTGACATAATTGTACATATAAGGAATTTCATGTCAATCCCCATTCAGCCTCTCCTTCCTTCTCTCTTCCATCCCCTTTTTCTCTCCTCTACTGTTCTTCCTTTCACTCCCTTATTTATTTATTTTGGATTGGTACTTTCTACATGTACACAAAGGAGATACTCCCTGTGGTACATCTATTCATGTATATAACATGATTTTGTGAGGCTCATTACATATTTTTTTCCTTTTCCCTTCCTTCCTCCCTGCCTCCCTCTCATTTGTCTACTTCTGCTCCGCTGATCTTCCCTAGGTATTTATAACATCTGATCCCCTCTGCAATCACCTTCTTTTCCTTATTTTGCTTTAGCTTCCACACGTGAAAGGAAACATTAGATTCTGACTCTTAATAACAGAAAACAGTGTGCAGAGGTCTCCTGCATCTCTGATATTTTATTAATATCACAAAGTGGGGGTCAGGAAAGTCTTGTGATGTTGCACACATCTTCTCTCTTAACTCTAGTGACCATGTTTACCACCTGTATTCATCATGGTCTATGATCTTCTGTCATCATTTGAATTGATAGTGACGTTTTGGGAGTCCAAAACAATGAGATTTTCAAAACATGTAAAATCCTTGTTTTCTGCTTAAGAATACTTATATATATATTCTTCTAAGGTCAAAAACATACAGTTCTTTCAGAAAAAAAATGGAGGCAAGTGTATATCAGATGTTTTGGGAAGGGTTGCTAAGGAAATAACAGTGATATTGAAATTGCAATTTAAAGTTGTCAGTGGTAGAAGTCACATTGAGAAGCATCGAAGCTGATTTTTTAGCAATCCTCAAATTCTTCCATTAGTGAGGAAAAGCAGCATTTAAAAACTAAGATGTTAGATCCCAACAGCATTCACCAGCTCTGTGACCTGGTTGCCACATCTAAAAGATAACAGTTCAGTCCAGGCATGGTGGGGCATACTCACAATCCCAGTGGCTCAGGAGGCTGAGGCAGGAGTATTTTGCAAGTTCAAAACCAGCCTCAGCAATTTAGCGAGGCCCTGAGCAATTTAGCGAGACCCTGGGTCTAAATAAAAACACAAAAGAGAGCTGGGGACGTGGCTCAGTGGTTAAGTGCTCCTGGGTTCAATCCCTAGTGGTGGTAGTAGTAGTAGTAATAATAATAATAATAATAATAATAAAGTTCATACTTATATACAGAATGAGTAGCTATATGGAATGAGTAGCATCCAGTTTGAGAAGTTTGGGCCTAAAAGCTACCTGACATAGTCTGAAGTTGAGGAGATTCCCAGTGTTCAGATGTGGGCTGAGCAGCTCCTTAAACTACTTATTGGCTCTCTGGTGATCATTTCTGTTTTCTCATAAGGGCAAATCATGTAGCATATGTTGGGGATGTAAGCAAGTTTAGGATTCTCTAAATAGAAATGTGAAAACTCTGGAATGGGTTAGCCTCCATAAATAAAGTCCTCAAGCATATAAATAGAATGAACAGAGGCATTCTCCAAATACCAGGAAGACTTCTAAAAGGAGATTCAGGACATTTTTCTTCCTAAAAGACACATCCTTTTTAATATTTTATATAATAAAACCATGGTACCTTTTATGTTGGGTATTAGATGGGTAGGAATTAAATATGCTTCAGAAAGGATTTAGGTGGAAATCACAAATGCCCACTGAACAAAGGTCAATTCCAGCTCCTTGCACATCTTTGAGGATCTCCAAAGAGTAGCCTTATGCTCCATGCAAACATCCCCTGTGCCACTGTGTGAAGGCTCATCACTGCATTCTTATGCAAGAGGTTCTAGAATGTTTGACTTCAGAAATGTCATCTGTTTTTAAATGGATTATTTTTCTTGTTTGAGTTTGTCTCAGAGTTCAGCCTGGAAACAGTCAGCATAATTCAATCTTCAGGAACATTTCACATTGGTCTGAGCTAGTAAATTTCCTTTGCACTGAAGTATCATTATTTCTGATATTATATATAGCTGGAGAGGGAGGATTTAAGAATGAAATAAAATTGGAGGAATTTTCAATTTTCCAAATGAAGAATTATCTAGAAATAAGTTCAACTTTGCAAATTTCTATTTGAACTTTTTTTTTCCAGTTGTGGGGCTTGAACCCAGAGATGCTCTACCATTAAGCTACATTCCCAACCCTTTTATTTTTAAATTTTGAGAGGGTCTTGCTAAGTTACTAAGGCTGGTCTCTGTCTTGTGATCCTCCTGTCTCAGTCCACCCCCCGTCCCCACAGTCGCTGGGATTATAGGTGCATACCACTGCACATAGTCTAACAAATTTCTATTTGAATATGGATGACCCTAATGCCCTAGAAATTCAAAATTCCAACTGAACATAGAAGACCCAACTCTGTAGAGGCTGAAATGTACCAAATTTGGTAGTAGGTGTAAACTCAGTAATCACTGAGTGATAATAATTAAGAACACAGTTCTGTTTCCCTGCCCTGCCTGGATGCTTCATGCTCCTCTTTCCAGAGTGGAATTACAGACAACACTACCCATCAGGATAGGATATGACAACTAAACAGAATTGTTGTCTCTGCCTCTAATCCATCTTTCTCAGTGGTGATGAGAATGATCAATTTTCTGAGGTTTAAGGTGTATTCTGGTAGCATTCCGAGGTTTTATGCTTTCTTTTTGCAGCAAAATGTAATCTAAGCAGTGAAGATATCAACCCAAAGATTAAAGGGAGCAAAAATAATTATAGTAAATATGCCCCCAATAAAGAAAAGCCTATCATGAAAATAAAAAGAACAGTAGAGCAGAGGCAGGGGATCTAGGGGAAGGGAGGAGGGATGAGTAAGGGGGGGCAAGAGTGGAATGAAATTGACCAACTTATGCTATCTGTATAGCATCTGTATAACTATAATGCACCAATAAAAGCAATAAAGAAATAGAATAGGAATGAAAGTTCTCTTCTCCTCTCTCTCTCTCTCTCTCTCTCTCTCTCTCTCTCTCTATATATATATATATATATATATATATATATATATATATATATATTCCTTTTGACATAATTCTACATACAAGAAATTTGGTGTCAATCCCCCATTCTGCCTCCCCTTCTTTCCCTCCTCCCTCCCCTTTTTCTCAAACTGTTCTGCCTGTCACTCCTTTATTTACTTATTTTGGATTGGTACTTTCTACATGTACACAAAGGACATACTTCCTTTGGTACATCTATACATGTATATAACATGATTTTGTGAGGTTCATTCCATATTTTTTTCTCCTTTGTATATATGTAGAAAGTACCAAAGCATCTGATATACACTTGCCTCCTTTTGTTTTCTTTAAGGTCAAAAAACATATTTTGACCTTAGAAGAATATTTACATGTTTTGAAAATCTCATTGTTTTGGACTCCCAAAACTTCACTATCAATTCAAATGATGACAGAATATCATAGATCATGATGAATAGAGGTGGGTAAACATGGTCACTGGAGTTAAGAGAGAAGATGCGTGCAACATCACAAGACTCTCCTGACCTCCACTTTGTGATATTAATAAAATATCAGAAATTGAAGGAAGACCAGTAGAGTAGAGGAAGGAGATGGGTGGGGGTAGACCAGTCAATTAATATACTCACATTTGTGAGTCTTCAGAATAGAGTTTGAAAATGATCAAGTATCCCCAAAAGCCGTAGTTTATAGTAACTGCAAGATAAGATGCATTGAGCACTTGTGTTGCAAAACATTCTTTTTTCCATATTTTTATTGGTGCGTTAGAATTGTATGTAATGGTGGGGTTCATTGTCACATAATTGTACGAATTACAATACAATAATATAATTTGTTTTATTCCCCAGTATTTCCTTCCCTCCCCTCTTCCCTGCCCTGGTCTCTTTCCTCTACTGATCTCCTGTTGATTATCATGAGATCCACCCCCATACAAACACACACCTTATTTTCCTTTTTCCTCTCTAGCTTCCATATATAAGAAAAAACACATGACCCTTGACATTCTCAATTTGGCTTATTTTGCTTAACATAATGGTTTTCAGTTCCATTCATTTTCCTGCAAATGACATAATTTAATTCTTCTTTATGGCTGAGTAAATCTCCATTGTGTATATATACCACATTTTCTTTATCCGTTTATGCCCTGATGGACACCTAGGCTAGTCCCACAGGCAAAATGTTATTCTAAGCACATTACTTACATAGTAACAAATATAGATTTGATTCATCCTCTCTGTAAACCTAAGTAGTAGAGTGATATACATACAGTATGGATTCTGACTTCAGGCTACTTGCATTCTGGTTGTGGTGTCCCCCCACCCAAAGACTTTAGACAAATTGCCTAAATCCTGTCTGCCCAATTTTTTCACTTGGAAAAAGGAGCTAATAATCACACACACCTGATGGTTGATGTTATCAATGTTGAATAAATGGAACAAAGTAGATGCTCATGCTCTCTGGCTGTATTCTTTATTGTCCCCAGAGAGTAGACAAGAAAGCTGAGATTCCGAGATACAGTTTGTTCAAACTGACACAGCTAATAAGTGAACCATGACTGTACAGTGGTGGTGATTCAACTCAGTCCAACAGATGAATGTACCATAGAAGTCATCAACTATCCTTCCAGGATAGAAAGATAAATGACAAAGAATGCTCTCTGGTGGGGAAAACCGTGAAAAAGCAAAATCAAGTTTAAGTGGTCATCCAAGTAGAGCTGTAGCAATGGTCTTGGAAACACAGAAGTGAGAGTGGCCAATTCTGACTGGGTATCTTCTTCACCCAAGAAGCATTTGACCTGGACCCTAAAAGATGAACAAGATGTTAAGGGTTCCGTTTTCTTTCTCTTTTTTCTAGGCTGATTCCAACAAAACCAGAATCGATGAGGCCAACCAACGTGCAACAAAGATGCTGGGAAGTGGTTAAAGATTCTCAACTGTGCTCTCTTCCGAATGCTGTTGAGCAAGATAGCTCCTTCATGCTTTTCTCATGGTATTACCGAGTAGGTCTTGCACATACACACACACACACACGTACACACACACACACACACACACACACACACACATCAGACCACCCCCATCGTGAATGTTGTCCTGTGTCATTTGTCAGCTTTCTGACAATGCCATATGTCTTTTGTTCTCTGAGTCTCTTTCTTTCCAAAGGTTGTACATAGTGGTCATTTAGTGGCTCTAACGCTCTGTGTAAGATGTCTTGGGTTTCATTTTTCCTTTTTTTCTCTCCTCAGTGGCGTTTGCTGAATGACAACAATTTAGGAATGCTCAATATGCTGTTGATTCTTTCAATACACAGTATTGTTCTCGTAAAACTGTGACATTCCACAGAGCTACTGCCACGGTCCTTTCTTTGGGTGTCAGGCTCTGAATCTCTCAAAATGTGCTGTCTTTAGTTCCTCATGGCTCTTATCTGTCTTTATGATTTCATGATTAGACAATGTGGAATTACATAACAGGCATTGCACTAAAAGTGATGTGATTATGCATTTATGCATGAGAACTAAATAGATTTTTAGATTCCTACTTAAACAAAAACTTTCCATGACAATAGCATACTGATGAGAAAACAACGCACACACACAACACAACAACCAACCAACAAAGCATGCTCAGTATTGAGACACTGTCAAGATTAAGTTATACCAGCAAAACTGCAGTAGTGTCACTTTCTTTCTGTCGACATATAGACTTATTAACCATAATCATCCTTTTTTAAAAAAATGAATTTTAAAAAAAGATGGATTTGACACACTCACCATTCAATCATTTCCAGCAAAATATATGTTTGGCTGAAACTATGTCAAATGGATGTAATATAGGGTTTGTTTGCTGCTTTTGAAGGCTATGTTTTGGAGAAAATAATCTTGCTGTGAAACAGTGTGGAGATGTAAATTTTATAAGGGTGACTCTTGTTGATCACCATTTCCCCTGTGATTCGTTATCAGTACAATTCTTTGTTGCTTAATCTAGAGCTATGCACACCAAATTGCTGAGATGTTTAGTAGCTGATAAAGAAACCTTTAAAAAAATAATATAAATGAATGAAATATAAACTGTGAGATAAATATCATTACAGCATGTAATATTAAATTCCTCCTGTCTCCTCTGTCGGTTTGTGAAGTGATTGACATTTTGTAGCTAGTTTAAAATTATTAAAAATTATAGACCCCAGATATCTGCTTTAATTTCTTCATGGACCCGTCTGATTTGGCATTCACACAAGAAGACAAAGCCTCATTACTCTGTTCCATTTCTCCTAAGAAGCCAGTTGTATGTGAAGACAACACTGGGTGGAAGAACCAAAGATGTCCTCTTTAAACATAATTCCAAGGCAGCTGACAATTTGGCCTTGTTTTCATAATTTGTTCTAGAAATACTTGCCTGTGAATTCAGTATTAGCTGTGGGGGGAAAATGTCGTTTCCAGCAGACACTGAAAAAAATCAAGCTTGGTCCTATGTAAATTCAGGTACATCTGGTGTCAGTCAACTTTTATCTTCCTTCCTGTCCTCCAAATACCCACCAACCAAAGTTCAGCCCTTAACTAATCACAACCACCACCATCAGTACGGGCCCCAATTTGTTTTTATAACTCTATGGACTTATCATAAAATGCACCCATTTAGCTGGGCATATAACTCCATAGCAGAATGCTGATCTAGCATTTTAATATAAAATTCAAAGGTTGTTTAGTATATTAATAACAAAGTTATCCAGTATAATTTTAGAACATCATTATCACCCCCAAAGCAAGCCACATGCCTATTGACAATCATTCACATCTCACTTTCCCAACCCTAGACAACAACTAGCTTATTAATTGTCTCTATAATGATTTTCCTGTTCTGAATATTTCACATAAGGAATCATACAATGGTCTTTTTATCGCTGACTTCTTTCACCTGGGCTTCTTTCACTTGCATGTTTTCAAGGCTTATTCATGTTGCAGGGTGTATCAGTACTTCATTCATTTTTCCGACCAATTAATATTCCATTGTATGGATATGCCACATTTTTTTAATCCATTCATCAATTTATGGACATTTGGGTACTTCCACTCTGGACTATTATATCTAATGCTTCCATGAACATTCATGTGGAAGTTTTGTTTTGTTTGTTTGTTTTTGTAGACGGATGTTTTCAATTCTCTTGCCATCACAGTTTTACCACCATAATGGTCTCTACCACTACATCCACAAACAATGCCACCACCAATACCTCTACACGATCACCTCTACCACCACCCCAACCTACACCATCTTCATTTTTTACATTGCCTATACTCCTTCTCCACTATCTTAACCAGCACTTCCACTATCACTGTTTATCACCACCTTTATTACAATCACCATAATCACCTCTATGATGTCTGTCACCCCCACCACCACCTATACCTCCACATTGCCCACACCACCATCTCCTCCATCACTTCCATGTCTTCCACCTGCACAACTCTCTGCATAACCCCATAATAACAATGCAGATAAATGTATCCTGATTCCCTAGGTTGACTGTCAGATAATTTTACCCACGAAATTTGGTGAGACCAGTTATGATGAAAAAACAGAGATGACAACATTGTCCTTGTAAATAAATGTTTGCTGTTCTTTGGCCTCTTTCCAAGCCTCAGAACACATTATGTAGGTTCCCCAATGCTCAGAGAAGCTATTCTAAGGAACTAGAGTAAGAACACATTTATTCCTTAAAAATCATGGCAGTAAAAAGGGATGCTAGAAGACAGAGAAAGTGAATATGTTCTATATGTCAAAATTGCCAAAGGGTCAGCATGTGGGCCATGTTCTGTTCCAAACTCCATCTGTTCTCCACCAGTCAGTAAATGTATTCTCATATTGTTTGAGAATTTAAAATCATACACTAAGTGCATGAGAGTTAAAATACAAGCATTTTGCTTTTAAGACCAGTCACATAATTCATTGTGAAGCACATTGCCTTTAATGATTTCATTTGTCGTGCCTCAGTTCTTATGAAGTCAGCAACTTCTAGCTAAAGGAGGATAGATCCCCAGGGATAATTCATCTCTGGGCAATGTGCCAACCCAGGAAATGTATTAGAAATGTAATGGTTAGTGAATACAGAACACTGTAAAGGCTAAATCTTCTATGTCCCCCCAACCCCCATACATGGCACTAGGAAAGGACCCTTCTACAAAAGACCAGAGCTGAAGAGTGGTCCCAGATCCTAGTGAGACAGTCCTTTCCTCTTGTCCTTCTCTCCATTTCTAGTTTCTGTTATCCCTCCTTTAAGTACTCCCTGGCATCTACTTTGACCAACTTTCCTTGATTTCTATGTCACTAAATCATTAGCAAATTGATGATTGCACTGGCTATTAAGAGAAAGGACAATTTCATATTTTATGACAATCAAGTACATGCCAGACATTGTTAAGTGCCTCTTTTATGTTGACTCATTAAACCCTCTTAAAAATTCTGCAAAATTGGCTTATATTAGTCCCCTTCTGCAGATGAAAACATTGACAGTTTATTTGAACAAGATCTCTTAGCTAATAAGTGGCAAAGGCATGATTCAAACCAGATATGTGTGGCTCTAAAGTTCAAGAGAGGCCAAGAAGGTACATTCCATGAGACATTTGGCTCTCAATTCAGCCAACGAGGAAACTCCAGGAGACATTTGGCTCCAAGAGGAACAGCAAACATGGCAGGAATGGATTTCTTAGAAGGTCTTAGGAAGCCAGTTTTCATTCACTCACTCCTTCAATAAATATTTACTGAATTTCTATTATATGCCAGGCCCTGTTCTAAGTATTATGGGTATAGCAGTAGGGAATCAAAAAAACTAATAGAGAAAATTCTCTGTATTCATTGAAATTTAATGCTCAGAAACAGTCTTCAACCAAGGATGGATGGGGAGTGGACACTCTAGCTGCCTCAGTCCTGGGTTGGGACACCACTGAGGTATGCATCCTTCATTGTCTCCCTGAGTTTCCCCCATGGACTCAATCTCCAGTTTCTCTCTTGAGAATTTACCTGATGATTATCACTGTCTGTATTGTCCACCTTCTCTTCTTTCTCTTTCTCACCTTGCTACTTATGTTTCCTAGAACCCTTTCTCAAATAAACAACTGGTCGTGAAATTCTTGTTGGAGGGTCTACTTCTAGGGGAGTCCTCCCAAAGACAACCCTTTCATGAAGTTCATGCCAACTCCTGAACATCTCCCCAAAGCACTGCCATAGAGCAGTATGCTGCCTTCCACCTACTTCTAGCATTCTTTGGATCCATTCTTCTTCTGTGAAACTTCCCTTAATACTGTCAGCTAGCATCTAAAAACTGGCATTCCTTGGGGATGGGATTGTGGCTCTGTGGTAGAGCACTTGTGAGACACTGGGTTCAATCCTCAGCACCACATAAAAATAAATAAATAAATAAATAAAGTTTTTAAAAAACTGGCATTCCTCAGTGAAGGGCAAGGGCCACTTGCAAATCAATAACAGCTATCATCTGACCCCACTGCCCTTCATTCATGAAGTCCAGCCTTTGTCCCTCATACACAGCAATAGCCCTCTGCAAACAAGTGTTGGTGACATGAAATTTTATAGTAAAAGATACTATAGTAAGAGATAATAAATGATACCTCCCACAAAACTATAAAGAGTTTATAAAGAGTAGTTTATAAACTACTTTTCATGCAGCTGCTATGAAAAGAAAATTTAATCAAGAGTCTTGAAACTTCCCTGAGCTTTAATCTGTGTGTGTCTAAGCTAAATGCTGTGACAATGCTTGCCTTACTTACTTGACAGGACACTTGGGAAGATCAACTGAGATGACGTTCATTAAAATGCCTTTTAAATCTTCCGTGCCACCAGGATGATAACTAAAGTGAAAGGAAACACAGTCGGCACCATCAGGAATAGAAACAGTCACCCCTTGCCACTTTTAATTAGAGTGTACATTCATCACATGTGTGTGCATACATTATACTCAGTGGACTTTGCTTAGGTTGAAATAAATTAAGTTTGGAAATGTTTCATGCCTTTATCAGATCTACCCAAAAAACAGCCCAGGTATCTTCATTTTCTCAATGTAGCAGTTAGTGTGCAAATTTTTTCACAATTAAATCTCAATCAGTCTCTCTGACTTTTAACTAAAAGTCAACAACATTAGTACTTCTTTCTCCATCATTTACGTCCCCAAAATAGAAATGATTCCCTAGATGTACTATTGGTGTGAACCAAATGGTGCTATATTCTGCAGTATCCATATATTACTATCATTAGCATTTTTGTCAATACTATTAATAATAAAGGAAACCAGAATATAGATCCAAGGAATATAGTGGAGGCTATGAACCTTGTTAATGAGTCCTCCTTGACAAACTAACCTCAAGACATAGTGTCTTCCATGATAAATATTTATTGAGCTGACAATTCTACAGTTTGGCATTTTGGACTAAGCTTGATGCAGTGCTGATCTTGAGTGAGCTCCTCATGTGACTCCAGTCCACTGGGCATTTTAGCCTATGGAAATTGGCTAGCTATTGCTGAAGCTCCTCCCCCTTCTCCCTGTGGTCTCTTGTTCTCCTGCCAGCCAACTAGGGTTTGCTCTCCTGACAAAATCAGGAGTCCAAGAAAGAGTGGACGCTGCATGTCCTCTTGAGGCCAAGGCTCCTCACTTCTGCCCTGTTCTATCAGCCAGGGCAAGTCACAAAGCAATGCATATCCCAGAGATAGGGAAAAAGACTTCTCTTGTGGAGAAAAGCTTCTAAGTCATATTGCAACGGGTATACATACAGAGAAAGTTGAAGAATATAGCTATCTGTGCAGTCAATCTAACACCACCAGAGGCATATGGAATTCTTCCCTCCTCTGTGTCCTATGGAAACAACTGGTTAGGGTGAATCCTTTCTGGGTTTTGGAGTAGGCATATGTGAATATTCTTCCCTTTTAGTGACATTAAAAAGAAAAAAATGTCTGACTCAGAGTATCAGCAGCCCACAGGAGAATTTGAGATTCACAAGCAGAGTGCCAGTGGGGTAGGGAGTGGCTGATGAGTGGATGTGGCAGCCTGTCCATAAGACTGACCTTAATCCTAAAATAACAAAACTAATCCCTCCTATTCAAAGCGATAGGGTTTTAGCCACCATCATTAACCCCTAAGCACCCAAATCTTCAAAGAGAACATTTTTAAATGTGCCAAATAGAACTGGATGCTCAACTAGCACTTGATAAATACGCTTATTCTGGGACCTTCTGTGGTTTCCCTCCCTCCCATCTTTTATTTGTCGCTCTTTTGTGGAAATTTACACTGGATTTGATTTGGGGTGGAAGAATGCTTTTATTTTCCTCTCTTCCCAAATCTTTCTGTACAAAAATATACTGTTCTCTTTGCTGAAGGAACTAAAAAGACTGATTACTCAGGGATGAAAAAGAAATTATGTGTGTCAGAGACAGCTTAAGTATACACAAGATATATCCTGGGTGTCTGGGGGCGTGGGGTGTGGGAGGTGACTGCTGTCTTCCATGGCACTGTCTTTAAAGGAACCGTGACAATCGCCAGTTTAGGAAAAATGAGGCAAGTGCTAATGGTGTATGTTTTTAAACCATCAGAGGCTATGGAGATAGGAAGCCCTAGAGACCTGAATCCATGCATCGTTTGTTATTAAAGGCAAAACTGCAAAGTAGGCCAAAGAGATTCTCCAAAATGTTAGCACTTTTTATTCCCCTCCTCTAAAAATGCACTTTGTTTTTCATACCTATTGATTTGACTGTGACCATGGCCGATTTGATTTTCTACCCTCTGAGAATAGTTAGAAATTCTTCAGTTAAGATATCTCTACCACGGGGCTCAGTGGCACACACCTGTAATCCCAGTGACTTGGGAGGCTGACGCAGGCTGTGAGTTTGAAGCCAGTCTTGACAACTTAACATGACCCTCAGTAACTTAGTGAAACCCTGTTGGAAACTAAAAGAGTAAAAAGGGCTGGAGATATAGCTTAGTAGCAAAGCACCCCTGGGTTCAAGACATTCCTACCAACTTTCTTAGGATAATTTTATTCCAACGCAATCACTTCAAACCAAGAAGAAACTTCAAAGTGGCTTGGAACTGCTTTTCCTAAGTTAAAGAATGTTATAGGTCAGTTCCTCTGAAAACAAAGAAAGCAAAGTCTGGTAGAAAAGCCTAAGTATAAGTAGTTTTTCTGGGAGTATGATTACAAGGAGCAGGAATGAAGGATGGGACAGACAAGTGGTGAAAAAGACTTATTGGAAAGCCAGCGGAAATCCTTATGGAGGTATCAATATTTTCATGCACCTGGATGTTTGATCTCATGAGACAGCTGAAAAGTCTATGAAACGCCTATCAGGACCATATTCCCGGAAGGAGGGGCAGGTGGACAGCATTTATTCTTCAGCAGCTCCCATCTCCTTTTAGTCAAGAATTGCCACAGGACAGAGAATTAACTCCCCTGTTTTTCTGAGTTGCGCACATGAAAGCCGAACCATTCATTGCAAAGATGTCCTACACCAGAGGACCAGAAAAATTCCAGGACAGAAGAGGTGGAGCTGAAGTGGGCAGTGCCAGCAAATCCTCCTCCAAGACTGGTTGAAGTCTGTGTGAAATTGGTTGCCAATGCTGTGGCTGGAATATGAGTCAGGGATGGGAGAGTTTTAAGGTGTGTATATAAAATATTATTATAAAATATATATTAAAAATATATATAATATGTATATTAAAATTCCATTAAAACATTTATGCCCAACAGGGGGCATAAATTGGTACAACCACTTTAGCAGGATCTACTAAAGCTAAACATATGCATACCGTATGACTCAGAACTTCCATTCCTAGGTATCAACCTAACAGGAAAAATACATACTTTTGTTTACCAAAAGGTATGTACTAGAATATTTGTAACAGAAGAACTCATAATATCCAAACTGAAATTTACCCAAATGCCCATAAACAATAGAATGGAGAAATAAATTATGGTTATATAAACATAGAATACTGACAGTAATGAGAATGAGCAAACTGTAACTATAAACTAAAGCAATAAATATATTTTGTTAGTTTGATGTAGATGGAAGAAGCCAAATACAAAAGAGAACACATTATTTGATTCCATGCATACAAAGTTCAAAATCAAGATGAATGAATCCATAGTGTTAAAAGTTAAAACAGTAATTTCCCTTGGAGATAAGATAGTGACTAAAATAAGAAAGTTTCTTGGATTCTGCTAATACCCTGCTTCTTGGTAAGGGTGCTGGTTACAAGAATGAATGCAGTTAGTAAAATCTCACTATACCATATTATCTGTACACTTTTCTGTATGTTATACTTCAACAAGAAGTATAACAAGTTTTTAAATGGTTATAAAAATGACAACAAGCTGTACAATCTCCAACACCCTCTGGGCTCTCCATTCAGTTCTATAAAGGCCTTCCAAATACAAAGAAACCCCTCTTTCCCAACTTTTTTCCTTTCCTTTCCTTTTCATTCCTTGACTTTACCTTGTATTCAAAGGGGAAAACTGAAATTACCACCAGGGGCACAAGTGACACAATTTCATCGCAAAGTGGAAAAAATGCCTCCTTAAGTAGAGCAATATCACAGCCTACAATTATTGGGCACAATGTAGTACTTCCATTTCCTGTCACTCCTATTACAAAATTTCTAACATTTAACTATGTAGACCTTCCTTTTTATATCAAGTAGACTCCTAGTAGGACAGGGTAATTAATGTAAGGAGAATTTAATAACAGGGACTACTTATGAAGGTGTGGGCAGGTTTAGGGAAACCAAGAAGAGAGTATATTGCTCTGGGACTAGCCACAGTGGAGGGCCCTTCTCATCCCTAGTCCCAAAGAGGCAAGGTAGAGAGCAGTTTCCTTGAACCAGCATCTGAGAAAAAAATTATCTGGAAAAGATAATTATCTTTTATTTATTTTTTTTTTACATGGAGAGGAACACCTGGCTGGAGCCACAGCCTTTGGCAAAGACCTGAAGCTGACTTATAGCAATGTAGTGGAGAAGAATCTGGGAATAGATGCCACAGTTGCCCACACCTCCCCCATCTGATCTCTTGCCTCCCATGTGCTCCATATACATGATTCCCATGTGCAACCCCACCAGAAGACAAAGGAAAAGAGTCAGTGATGAAATCTACAGAGACTGTCACTATCAAGACCCAAAACAAAGTAGAGAGAGTAGAGCACTAGTATGGAGGGGTGAAAGATGGCATCCAGCACACTCTCTCCTATAGGCATCTCCTCCAGGTCACACTGACTACTGAGGCTATTATATTAAATATAACATAATATAATGTTAATTATTTTATATATAATATATTAATAACATGATATTAAATGGTATATTAAACAGTCCGACTGAAAGTACCTCAAGCAAAAGAGGACTTGTGATGATGAGTCCCATGGAACTAGAATCAGAATCATGGACATTCTCTTCCTCTTGCTTATGGGGTACATGATAGTTCCACTTTTGTCTTTATATTCTCACTGCTTTTGCTGCCTCATGCTTACTACAGTGAATCAACCATGTTTTCTCCACTCTCCATTTTCTTGTCAATTTGCAGGTTCTGCTCTATCGCGTTCTCCCTCATTCTCTAAATATTTCCTAGTCAAATTCTCCAAAAGAGAATCCCACTAGTTCCTCCCTTACAGTCTCAGCAGACAACTTCAGATTGCTGAGCAGTCTATGTTTGGATTGGCTGAGCCGTGTCATGTGACACACAACATAGCCACCCTTGGTCCAATGAGCTATTACTGCAGAGCTGAGTCATGTGACACACAACATGGCCACCTAAGCATCAGGACCTGCCTGGCAGAATGAGAACAATGAGTGAGTATGTACTGATATCTGAAGAATCATCTTAAATCTCTAGTGGCCGACACATATTATTTTTAAATGTGGATGTTCCCAAAACAGAGACTAAGATTTGGCCTTAGATTTGGGTAGTTTATTTGGGAGGTGATCCCAGAAAGCAGAAGCAAGGGATTAGATATGGAAGGAAAGCCAGGATAAGCATGGTTGCCAAGGTCACCACTCTTTGCAATGGTGTTTGATTTCATGAGACTGCTGAGAAGTCCTAAGAATTTTCTACCTAAGAGACAAGAAACAAGAGCATGTATTCATCAGCTTTCATTTCCTTGAGTAAAAGGTTTTCCCCCAAAGTGTTAATTCTACCAAGCTTGATGCCCAGGACTGAGTTCAATCTCACTAGTGCCCACCGGATTGGCAAAGCTCCGAGACAGAAAAAGAAAGCCCAAGGTACACAACAAAAAGCAAAACTACCAGTCTGAAGTCAGTTGAGCCTGCATATAACTGTCTACCCATCCATGGCTGAAGTTAGAGCTAAGACCAAGAGACCATAGATAGTTCTATTACCAAATAGTTGATAATGAAATTCTTCGACACTCCCTTCAAAAGGTGAAGTCTAATTCTCTTCCTATTAAGTGTGGTCTTAGTAACACACTTCTAATTGTCTTCTCTTCCTGACCCGCCCCCCCCCACCTTTTTTTATATTCTTTGCAATGTATTTCTTGTCCTCTTAGCCTTTGATGAAATTCTTTCCCAAGTTGCTATGTAATTCATATGATTTCTGAGTTAAAAAAACGAACAAAAATGTTTCAATCCTTAGCTCTCTGGCCTCTCTGAGATATTTGATATTATTAACCTCGAACTTCAAAACTACTTCCTGTTTTATATGCAAACACTCTCCCCTGGACCTGCTCTTCCTTTTTGACTGTTCTTTCTCAATCTTCTTTGGTTTCTATTCCTTTGCTCATCTTTTAGGTGTTGGTGTTTCCCTAAGGTACTAAATTTGGTTTGCTTCTCAAAGTACAGTGTATTTAAACCCAACCTTGCCTAGAATAGCTTCAGCTGCTACCTTTATGCAGAACATACCAAAAACTAGATATCTGTGGCAGGCTTCTCTTCTGAGGCTCAAAACCACACTTCTGCCTACCTACTAAACACCTCCTTCCAGATCACCCACAGGCACTTCAAACTCATCAAGCCCTACAATGAAATGTTCACCACCACCCCCTCCTAAACTTCTCTGCCTTGGGACTGAAGCCAGGTACCACCCCCTCGTTAACTCGGTCTTCAAGTCTTGTCTACACCACCTCCGAATACCTCTCCTGCTTTTTCCATTTCCATGGCCAAATCGAGAAGTCACAGACTCAGGACAAACTTCCCCAATTCCTGCCTACATCCAGCGCCAGCCTCCACACCACACCACTCTCAGGGGAAGCTTATCAACCATTTTTTCTTCTCAAATAATACTTCTCCAATCCTTCAAATGTTGTCTTTCTTTAAGTTAAAGTGCAAACTCCTTAGCAGGACATAAGAAGCTATTTGGAATCCAGTGGTGTCAACAATTAGGACCCATCCATTACTATTGTTCTCTATGTTATTAAACTTGCAGTTACCTGAAAGGAGGTACTGATTCCACTCCAGTCCGGTAAATATCAGCTCAACTTCATGACTTCATTCAGGTATTAACAGAAGTCTTCAACTTGCCTGACCACCCCAAAGCAGATTTAAGCACACCTCCTTTACCCTCCTCAGAGCACCCTATATAAACTTCAAGTGTGATAATTAGCATATCGATTGCAGAATTTGTCTTTATGTTTTGTCTTTTTCATGACATTATAAGCTTGTATCAGTTACTATAGCTGCAAAACCAGTAATCCCATAATCTCAGTGATTTATGAATATTAATTTTTCACACTTTTACAGGTTCAGTAGATCTGTACTGGGTTCAGCTAAGTGGTTCTGCTCCTCTCTGTTGGGCTCACTCATACATCTATAGGTCAACTGGGATTCTATCCAAGCTCAGTGCAGCTTTATCTGGGTTAGCGCTGTTTCACTTTTCCCTCATCCTTAAAGGAAGGTATTTTGTCTCAGTCATTGTAGCTCTTGGCATGAGATTGCTGAATCAAAATCAAAGGCACAATGACATAAATAATCCATATTATATATATTAACCATAAAATATCAAATTAAAGCCAAACCTGTCCTCTATACTTTCTAAACTCTTCCTGTAACCATACCAAAGGGAAAATATACTCATTCACCCTTTTTCATATTATTGTTTTACTATCCCAATGAATGTAATATAAGACTTCCTTGTTTCTTGCAACCTGTCAGCAGAACATTCAAATTCTAGGTGGTGTGTGTTTGTTGTTTTTTTTTTTCCTGCAAGGTAAACAATGACTTGTTTGCATTCCCTGAAGCTATCTGAAGAAAAGACACTATGGTAGTTTAAAATAAGTCCACAAATTATTGGATGCTCCCTTTAAAAGGTGGAACCTTAGTGACTCATTTCAAAGGATGGGAATAAAGAAGAGGTGACAATGTGTACAACTCCTGAAACTAGGTTATCAGGGGCCTTGTGGATTCCTCCTCTGGATCACTTGCTCTAGGAGAAGCCAGCTGCCGTGTCATGCAAGCTCTCATGTATAATGACAACAGCCATGTGAATAAGCTTTCTTAGGAACAGATCCTCTAGTCCCTTCTGAAGACTACAGTTCTAACCAACATAGTGACTGCAGCTTCATGAGAGGCCCAGAACTGGAATCATTCATCTATGCTGCTCCTGCATCTGAAGTCTCAGAAACTGTGAGATAATTCATGTTTGCTGCTTTCAGCTGCTAAGTTGGAGGAAATTTTATTCTGTAGTGATAAGTGTGTTTGTAAGCTTTCCATTACAAGAATACCTGAGACAATCAACTTACAAAAGTTTTAGAGGCTTCAACCTATGATTAGTTGGTACTGTTGCATTGGGTCAATGACAAAGCAACATATCATGCTCTTACCTCATAGCAGGGAAGTGAGACAAAAGAGAGGAGTGGGCTGGGGTCCCACCATCCCCCTCAAAAAGATGCCACATGCTCTGATGACCTAAAATTAGGCCATCACTAAGCCTCACCTCTTAAAATTTCTACCACCTCCCACTAGTTCTATCCTAGATACTAAGCCTTTGACACATAGGTTTTTGGGGGACATTTAACATCCAAACTGTAGCAACAACTAATTCAGTTTCCTTGTAAATAAATTATTCAACTCTCCTCCAAAGCTCAGTTTTCATAATTATAATATTACACCTGCTTCTAAGCAGCACAAGCAATATAAAATATATCACTTCCACTCCAGCCTAAGAATCCTTCTACCTAGTGTCAAAAAACAATAACAACAACAACAAAATCCAAAACTAATTAGCTACCTTCATTTAAGGCTAATAGGAAACTAACAGGTTTTAGGAGGGAGTATCAACTTTGATCACAATTCTCGGCCAGGATTACTGACTTGAGAAGCTTATTTGCAAAGAATTGGAAAAAAAAATTCGAAGGTCATTCCTTTAACTGAAGCCCAATCTCTCATTTTCAAACTCCTGTTTCTGCTGCTATCCCCTGAGTGACTAGATTACTAGAACATAACATGACCCCCAGTTTATTGAAATGTTACTAGGTTTGCACTCCTCAGCTTGGCCCTGAGAAAATAAAAACCTGTGGGCCAACTCTGGCCTAGCCCAGAGGCAATAATGAGAGAAATCATGTGGCTCCTAAAAATAATGAAAAAAAGAGAGCAGCGCTTGAGGTTATGAGTCACTGTTGTTTGGAAGGCTGGAGAAGGAGGGCAGAGAGAGGAGGAGAATATAAAAAGATTTGGACAGAAAATAAACAAGGGCTCTGCAGACAGGAAGCCAAAGGAGTACCCCAGCCTCAGGCCTCGGAAAGCTCCAGAGCAGGCTAAGCTGCAGGACGGTTTGGGAAAAGACTGCGCAGCAGAACATCTGCCTCCACCCATCTGCAGTACTGTGAGGCCTTGTGAGCCCCTGAGTCCCAACTTCAGCCACTAGACAGAAGCATCTACCTCCCCTTCATGGCAGGAAACAAATACCAAGAAGTGACTTTTATGTGGCATTGTGCCCAGCCCAGAGGGTACACAAATGAATAAGGCCTTTAGGGATTGAATGAGGAACCTGATCAATAAACAGTCATATACAAAAGAATATATGACAGTATAACAATGGTAGAGCATTTTGTTCAAGGAATTATGAGAGACAGAGGATAGCTTCCTGCTTTAACCAGAGCCTAGAGGTGGTGGGAGGAGAGATCTAAAAGAGGTAGTATATGATCTGCTGACATTAGAATCATCTTGATGGAATATTTGTGGTGGGAACAGTTAATTCCAGGAGGAGATAAAAGCACAGCTGTATTAGTTTTTCTATGGTTGCTGTAACAAGTTACCACTAACTGGAGGCAGGTTGGGGGGAAGGGCTTAAAAACAACAGAAATTTATTCACTTACTATTCTAGATGCTCCAAGTCCTAAATCAAAGTGTTGACAGAACCATGTTCTCTCAAGAGGTTCTAGGGGAGAATCTTTCTTACCTTTCTTACCTCTTCCAATTTCTGGTGCCTGCCTGAATTCCTTACTTGTGACCCCATCACCCCAAGGTCTGCCTACCTCTTCAATGACACCTATGTGTCAAATTTCCTTCTGCCCCTGTCTTATAATGACATTTGTAATCGAATTTAGGGCCCACCCATATTAACCAAAATAATCTCTCCATCTCAAACTATCAACAATCACATCTTTTTTTTTTAAAGAGAGAGAGAGAATTTTTTAATATTTATTTTTTAGTTTTCGGTGGACACAACAGCTTTATTTTATTTTTATGTGGTGCTGAGGATCAAACCCAGTGCCCTGCTCGTGCCAGATGAGCGCAGTACCGCTTGAGCCACATCCCCAGCCCAACAATCACATCTTTAAAGACATTTTTTCCTTATAAGGTAACAATAAATGTCCAAAAATCAGGACCTAATATCCTCGGGCAGCCAATACTCTGCCTACAAGAACAATCTAAGACCTGGACACACAAGTGCTCTTGTTGAGTGGACATTGAGCATTCTTCCAGCTTAAGGAGAGGTGAAAGATGAAGGAGGAAAATATCAGAGCACGGAAAATGTTATAGACCTGGACAGGGAATGTAGACTTGCTTTGGAAGGCAATGGCACATACTTAAAGATTTTAAGTGAAAGAGACAGAGTTTCTGTACTGGAGATTCCCCTAACTGAAGCATGAAGTAGGGTAGAAGACTAAACTAAGGCTGGCTACTAAATCCTACCCCAGGAGTTGACTTTAGAAGACCACAAGTAAAATGAAGATAGGTAGTACCAAAAGGAGAGAGCTAGGACTCTCCCTGTAGCCACTTGGTCAGACTTTGTCATCAAATCATAATGCCATAGGATTTAGACAGAGGGGTTAAAGCCCTGAGAGGACTACACAAGTATATAAATAGTATACTATTATATATACATATGACATCTTGCTAAACAAAAGAGAAATAAATTAGGCATGGTAATACCCAGCCATTTCAGAGGCCAAGGCAGGAGGATTCCAAGTTCAAGACCACCCTGAGCAACTTAGGGAGACCCTATTTCAAAATATAAAATACAAAGGGCTGAGGATATAGCTCAGTGATAGAGCACTTGCCTAGCATGCACAAGATGCACACCGCCCTGAGTTCAACCCCCAATACAGCAAAGAGAGAGAGAGAGAAGACGAGTTCTTACAGAGACTGAGAATTGGGGTAAAAATGGGCGGAGGGGGGCAGAAAGCTAGTGACACAGTGGAGAGGTCCCTTGGCTTATAAGTTCCTCTTGGAAAAGCCAGTGCCTGTCAGAGCTGACTCACCCAGGAGATGCTGCTGCCCACTCCCCTACCCAGGGCAATCTATCATCAATGACTAACTGATATTGGGGACCAAATGGGACAGCTTTTTTTGCCATTCATGCTCCAGAGCTCCCGGTGATTAGGCCAAGGCGACAGCTGAGACCACTTCCTTGTTCTGCTCCTGTTTCTGCCCTGTCCTGTTTCCCTCGTCCCGTTTCATACTTCTTCTGAGAGCACTCCCTAAATAAATCACACAAGAATCCTTCTCTCCGGCTCTGGGTAGGGAAACTGACCCTCAACTACCCCCATTTCTGATGATGCAGCCCTTGAGACAATCTTAGCTAAGAGATGGGTCAGCAAGCTGAGATTCAAATAAGTCATCAATGAATTCTGGGAGAATGTTAATTCTGCACACACTAAAGAGAGAGAAGAACATTTTATGAACAAAATTAATATTCAATAAACAGATGTCCCAAATCTAATGGTCTGTGCTAAGTACAGTTTTACTTCCCCAGAACAGGTTTCTAATTAGAGACTATTGCTTTGGCATTTATATCATCCTTTCTTGCACTGAAAACTTATATTTTTGTAATACACACTTTGTTTTCACTAAATTTTCAAGTCCTCATGGATGGGACTTCACATGATGTCACTGTTTTCTTTCCATAATACCTGTCATTATAGCTAGTATTCAGAAGGAGCTCAATCTAGGCTTAAACTCACATGCTCTTTAGTTTATGTGGAGTGGACGCTAGCATTTATAAAGCATGTCATATATTCAAAGTGTGGTCCATGGACTAGTAGCATCTCATTTGAGAACTTGGTAGAAATGCTGAATTCCTGCTTCCACCCAAGATCTGTTGAATGAGTCTCTGGGGGAGCTCCAGGAATCTGTGTGTTTGCAAGATCTCTGGGTAACTTCGTGGATGTCAATGCTTGAAAGCCAATGACACGTATCATCTCATTCAGTTTGTTGAGAGACAGATCAATTGGAAAGAGGATGGACAACAGAAAATTACAGATAAAAAAAGTGAAACAGCAAAAAAAAAGAAAGTGAAGAACCAACAGGAACTAACCCCCCCCCAAAAAAAAAGCATCAACCAGGTTCATGCCATGGAGTGCTGCTTTAGGTTCAAGCTATCCCAGTCCACCACTGGAACTCAGAGCCCAAGTTGAACATTGGCTGAATGAGCAAACTATTTATCATCTTCATCCTCTTTCTCTTCATCAATAAAACTAGAACTAGACAACACCTAGTTCTAGCACACACTGTCTCAGTAAGTTATAATAGATCCATTCAAAGGAATACTGTGCAATCTTATGGATAAGTTAGGCTTATATCTGCAGACCTTCCATTAAAAGCCCTTGTTTGTTTAAACATCCTATTTCCTTACTATTTATTTTCCTAGAAATTGGGAGATGCTTATTCCTTTTTGGAGTGGGGGGAGGAACCCAGGATTGAACTCAGGGGCACTTGACCAATGAGCCACATCCCCAGCCCTCTTTTATATTTTATTTAGAGATAGTGCCTCACTGAGTTGCTTAGTGCCATGTTCTTGCTGAGACTGGCTTTGAACTTGTGATCCTCCTGCCTTGGCCTCCCAAGCCACTGGGATTACAGGCGTATTCCACTGCACCCAGCTTTTATCCCTTCTTCATGACATCAATACTTATCCCAAATAAGTTAAAAGTCATGCTGAAATCAAGAGCCCACCTATGAAGGTAAAGAGAAGTAGGCAAACTTGAGAATTGCAAAGGAGATAAAAACCAGAATTTGGCCATGGATTGAAAGACAGTATTGGTCTCAGAGTCAAATGGCTGGTAGTTCATTTAGACTGCCATTCCTAGAACAAATGGAACAAGTTAGCCTTGCTCCATGTTCCATGTGTCTCATTCTCTGGCCTAAAAGCCTGGGCACTTGCTATTGAGGACAACAGGGGTACAAACTGCAGTGGAAATGAGCAAACTGTTTCCCAAGTTTCTGCTTAAATCACATCTGCTAATGTCCTACTGGCCAGACCAAGTCACTTGGTGAGATCAGAACCAAGGCAGAAAAATTGGCTCCATCTTTATGGATAGCTGCAAAGCCATGTGGCAAAGGGCGTGGACACAGGAAGAGCTAAAGAGTAGAAAGAAAGAGCTAAAGATATAACTTAGTAGAGCAATTGACTAGCATGTACAAGGTGCTGAGCTCAATTCTCAATACCACAAAAACAAAACACAGAACAGGAAGACAGTGCTTTCCGAAGAACGGAAATCTCCTTGACAGTGACAGCCAAGGACAGCAGACCACAGACATTTACACAGTTGTGGAATGTTGCAAATAAACGCTATAACTCTCAATAAAGTCAGCCAGCTTAGGAAGTCAAGAATTAATGTGAATTTAGGGCTCTGTGGTATGCCAAAATTAGGAACTCTCTACTCTCTGAACAGTTTTATCACAATGAATCAGAAATTTCAGTCCTGCATGAAATGGATGATAGATGATTTAATTCTCTGTTTAGTTCCCCTTAAATCCAATTATAAATGCTTCCCAATAATAAGTTACTTGGTGTCTTCTGTAGGTGTGCTGCTCCAATAAGCCCATAGAAACTTCTAGAGGAACAAGTTCTGCTACTTTCCCCATGCAACTCATTCTGACAGTCAGGTGAAGGTGATGGTGCTGGAGGTGGGGTGGGGTGGTATGTTTTCACTCTATTTTGGGGGGGGGTGATTTTTTTAAAACTCATGACACAAACTGTGGGCCCTTGATGACATCAATATGATTTTTACTTTATTTGGGACAAGAAGAGATAAGCATCTCCCCAATTTCTAGAAAGATAAATAGCAAGGAAACAGAATATTTAAACAACAAGGGCTTTTAACAGAAGGCCTGCAGATGTTGCCTGGCTCTCTCTATGGTTGTGGATCTGTGGCCTGTCTCTGGGAAGAGGCAGGAAGCCTTGGGGGCCTGACTCAACAGTAGATAGAAGTCATGGTCTGGCAATCCTATCTGCTTCCTTCAAGAAAGAAACATTATAAAATAGTAGTGCCAGGGCCCAAGGCAGTGCAGTGTCCCAAGGGTCTCTGACTTACCCAATGTGCCCTCTTCCTTATGAACTTGGAATTGTGGTGGAGGTGGGGCCGACCACTGGGACACACCGACTATGTTGGCACATGTTACGAATGGAAAGGTACCATCTGTGCTGCTGCTGGAAAATGATGATGCAGAGCTGCGACTTCTCAAATGTTCCATCTGGGTATAATTGAATTGCTTTCTTAAAATAAAAAATATCCATATTTGACATACATCTTTTATTGTAATGATTTCCACATTCCTTCCTTAAATTTCATAGCATTCACTTTATGAGAAGCATGATATAAACTATTAAAAGCCAGGAACAAAAGTCTTCAAGGGGATGGCTGTGGTGTTTTTGTTTCTCTGGCTGACTTGCTCTTGACTTTCTTGTGATTTCAAAAACAATTTCCATATGCAAAATTCTGTCTCACCCATCTGGAAAAAACAAATCCCAAAGGGATCCCAAGAAAAACAAGTAGAAAGAGAAATTCTGTTATCTTCACACAGGAGGAAAACAAGACATGAATTTGCCAGAGTATGCAGTTGCCTGCATTTCCAAACCAAGAAGAGCTACAATTAATTTTCTTTCCTACAAACCACGTTACTTCTGAAGAACATTCTGAGAATAATAATAAGGGTAATTAGGAGCACAACTTAAATTCAGAGTGACTTGTTTCTGAAGCATTTAAAGCATAAGAGGGAACAAAAATACTCAGAGGGGACTCTAACATGACTCTCTCCAGGTAAAATTATAGATTTGAAATCTGTTGTTAGCTTACTATGGCAACCTTTGTATTTCATTTCCAAATGCTGAACTTCTGTCATCCTCTTCCTTTGGGGGAGCCCTTCAACTCTTGCTTCCCCTGGATTCAAATCATGCCACTGCCTTCAGTACTTACCACCCTCCTCATACATGCTATGCATGCACATCCCCAAACCAAGAATAACAGCCACACGAGGAAGGATTTGGCCATGCTCTCAGCAAAAGCACTTAAATGTGTTCTTCTGATTTCTAGAAAGAAACAATTAAACATAACTCCAAAGGGTTAGCACTAAGCAAAAAAGCAATTATTTGGCCTTCTGTGCTATTCTATTTTAATAAATGCTTATTAAGTGTCTAATCTGTGTTGGGAGCAACAGAGAATGCAAAGAAAAAAAACAAAACACATTCTCTGATCTTGAGACATTTACCATGTAGAGTGAGAACAAGATTGAAATATTTATAAGCAGTTCTAAATATATGATCATCAGATCAGCAGCAGCAGCATCACCTGGGACCCTGTGGAAAATGTAAATTCTCAGGCTCCACCCCAGACTTTCTGAAGCAGTATCTCTGAGAGTGAGGCTAGCAACCTTGTGTTTTTTCATAAGTCTCCCAGATGACTCTGATGTTCCCTAAAATTTGAGATTCCTGTTGTAAAAAAAGCATGCTGAACAAATGGGTCAAGAGAGAAAAAAGTAAAGGAAAAATAGCATCCATTTTGGAAGGAGGTCCTGGGGTGACAGAATTCCCATGAAGCTGGGAAGGTTATTTAAGATACTGAAATGTAGGGAGTGGACAGAGTATAAGGACATACTGGGTGAGTGAAACATGAGTCAAGCAACAGAATTCAGAAAACAGGCAAGTAGAAGAGTCTAGTTTGAATGACATGAAAAGATACAGAGGTCAGAGTCTGAAGACAGGCTGGCATCTCAAGCACAAAGTGAGGATTTATGTTATGTGTTCACACAACTCTCAGTTCTGTTTTGATGATTAGAGCAACGCTCTGGAAAGATGCCTCAAGGTTTCTATAGAATAACTTGCAAGAAGAAGATACACAGGAAATGGAGAAATAACTGAGTTACAACTGGATTTAGGTAGGTGACAATGAAACTGAGGAGTTTGTAGAGGAAATGTACAGATGATGGAAAATGTTTTAATATAAAAATTCATTGGTGAATCATAGCAGGACTCGATCGAAAGAATTTAGCAACTGACTCAATATCAAGAGGGAAAAAATGGGGAGAATCAACACCTCAATTAATAGGAGATTAGTCATGTTATAAACCAAAGAGCAGGGGATAGGGAGTTGGTTTGAGGACTTTGCTTTGGACATAGTTGATGCACTCACTATACTATAGTTAGGAATACAGGCATAGGGTTTATAATAATAACTATAATATTCTGACCACATAGGCTATGCCTGGCACTGAACTAGATACCTGACCCATAGTAAGAATGGCTTCAGCATAAAAGTTTATTCTAGTATATAGAAGAAATCAAGCAGAGGCAGTGCAGAACAGATGTGGTGGCTTCATGAATTCATCAGGGAGCCAAGTTCCTTGGAAGGTCCTGCTTCAGGAGCTTTTACTAGAAAATTCCATCCTCAAGGGTACTTCATAACTTAAGATTGCTTTTGAAGCTTCAGCCATCAGAAAATGGTGACTGAAAATATTGGAATTGTTGAGAAAAATAGTATAAAGAATGGGAGGTTGGAAAAAAGAATGTTGGAGAATGACCACAAAGAAAAAACAGGAAGATACACAAGAAAGAAACAGAAGAAACTTCCAGCACCGTTTCTACAAAAAGCAAGGAAACACAAAGCTTCAAAATGCAGGGAGAGGAGAGTAAGGGATATCTAATGGTATCATCCATTGAAACTGAAAAACACTATGGGATTGGAGAATGTGGGTTCTTAGGTGACCTTCAGAAGAATAAGCATCATTCAAGTGTTTTATGACAGGAGATCTTAAAGTTAAGGAAATATTAGGTGGTGAAATTATGTAATAATATTTCTCTTTCGGGAAGTTTAGTGATACAGGGAAAGAAAAAAATGGTGGTGACTGAATTTAGCCATGTTGAAGTAATGTTTTCATAGATTAGAAAAGCTAAATAAAATTTCTATTTCTGATGTAAGGTCTCTCCAGAGACTAGATTTAAATCATTTGGGTGTGTGGGATAGGACAGCAAAGCACTTCTTCCTTGGTCAGCAGCTCCAATCCGATTCCTCCCACGGAAAGTGGAGCAAGTGTCAGCTGATATCATATCATAATAAGTGGTTGATATTACACTTTTTACAGGTTGTCTGGTAAGCCTAATTAATTTATTTTTTGTCTTTCCCCCTCAAATCTGGGTGGAATCTCATCCAGTTCTGGCTTGTGTTCTTGAAGAAAAATTGTATTTCTTAAGTGAGGATGTTTCATTAGCTTTCTGCACTCTCCCAGGGGCAGCAAAGGCTCTCTGGGTGTTTTGCAAGACTGCAGAATCTGAAATGGCAGGGCCACAGCTCCATTTCAGCAAAAATAAATATCAGATTACAACACATTGTTTTTGCAGCTGACTGAGGCTTTGGTCTAGTGCATATTTCATTCTGCAGTTGCAAAAAAAACAAAAAAGAGAGAGAGAGAGGAGTTTCTGGCAGGGCAAAATTCAGTGTTTGCATCATTTCTTTATGAAGCCATTTTCTACTCTCAAGGGCTGCATTCCCAGAGGATTTTCCCCCAACAAATGCCTGGTACTTTTGGAGTACTCAGCAAGCATGACTATCTTCGAAGGCTGTTAAAAATAAAGACAGATAGTTGGGCCAGTTCTCTTTGCATCCTAACTTTTCACCCCCACCCACCCTCCCTCCCTAGAAACCTTTGTACTACACAATTATGAAAAAAATGGCTGACACTGAAACCACAGCATTCCTTTGCATTTCTAATTTTCTAACCTGAAAATTAGAATCTAAAAGCTGCCTGAGGCGTATCCAAATCTTTTGACTTTGAAATACACACATCTTTTACCATTTTAGCTATTTTGAGAAAGATTTTTGATGTACATGCATGCTTATAGAAATTAGAGTATTTCATTTTTATCCTTTTTTCCCCTTCTGGAAAGATATCAGACTTGAGGAGTGTTTGCATTATAACTCTTAAAGAATGAATTTGAATACCCAAATTTGTTGACTGTGTTTTCTATAGATAGATAGATAGGTAGGTAGGTAGATAGATAGATAGATTAGGACTGGTCCTAATTTGGAAAGTGGGTATATTTAGGAAATAGAGTTATCCTACTTGACCCTGCCTTTAGGTATAAAAGTTGAGTATCTCTTTATCCAAAATGCTTGGACCAAAAGTGTTTGGGATTTTATATTTTTTAAATACTTGCATATAATAATGAGAAATCTTGGTGATGGGACTCAAGTTTAATCACAAAACTCATTTGTTTCACATAAGCCTTATACACACAGTAATTTTATAGTACAATATTTTTAGTATACCCGGTTTGACATGACTTATCCCATGAGATCGATCATGTGAGGAGTTGTCCACTTATGGGGTCATGTCAGTGCTTAAGAAGTTTTATATTTTGAGCATTGAAATTTTTCTATTAGGGATGCTTTACCTGTACCAGTGCTGTAACAAGTCTTAGTTTAGATTCCCCCAGAAATAAGCCCTAAGCCAAGGTTTTGAATACAAATAGTTAATTTGGGAAGTGATTCCAGGAAACATTGGTACGGGGAGTGGGGATAATGATCAGGGGAGAGAATACAGCTAATAAAGTTATGCTTGTGGGCATCTAGTGCTTTATATTACTGAGGATTTCTGGGAGTTGTGATAAAACATGAAAAAAGCCCTCCACCTGAAGGCTAGAGAGGCTTGTGCATTTATTAACCAATTCTCATCAATGATTGATTGACAATTCCAGCCAGAGATACCAGTTCTTCTCAATCACATCTATAGAGTCAATGCTATTCCAGTAAAAACCCCAGCACCTATTTTATAGATAACAATAAATTGATTCTAAAGGATACATAGAAAAACAAAAGACCTAGAATAATTGACACAAGAACAGAAAACAGAGTTGAAGAATTTAAACTATCCAATTTCAAGACTTACTCTAAAGCTACAATAATCAAGACACCATGGTACCCATGAAAGAAATGAACACAGAACAGTGGAACAGAATAGAGACTCTAGAAATAGACACACATATCATCAACTTATCTTTGAAAAAGGCTTAAAGACAATTCAATTAAAAAAAAAAACTCAATGGGAAAAGGATACTCCTTTTTAACAAAAGGTTTTATGGACTATATACCTTTCACAAAAAAAAAATTGATTGAAAATGGATTATAGACCTACGTGTAAAATGCAAAACTACAAAACTTCTACAAGAAATTGGAGAAATTTTATATAACCTTAGTTTAGGAGATGAATTTTTATATCGAGGCCGAAAGCACAATCTATAAAAGCAAAACCTGATATATTGAACTTTATTAAAATTTTAAAATTCTGCTCTGCAAAAGTCACTGTTAAGAGACAGGAAGATAGGGTGGGAGAAAATAATTACAAAACACCTATCTAATAAAGGATTTGTGTCCAAACTACAATAAATAATCTTAAATTTTAACTATAAGGAAAATAACTAATTAAAAAATACAAAGATTTTTCAGACTGGATAAAAACAGGAGATAGAATGTGATCCTGATTCATTAAATAATAATCAGAATAAACAAACGGGAAACATTTTTCAAAGGCCAAGTCCTTTCTTTTTTTTTTTTTCAAAACTATAAACATTTCCCTTCCTAGCTCTTGTTTTTGTTTATAAAACATGAGCAAAGGGGATTATACTATGAGAAGGAATTGTAGGAAAGAAAGAAAATGATAGGCAGATAAAGCAGAGAGACCCACAGTGGAATGGAGGACACAGGCCCATACCTCACAGCCCCTTTAGGTGGTGACAGGACCTCAGAGGTAAGCTCAAAATAAGCACCCAACTAAATTCTCTATATTTTTCTGGACCTTGAAGAGTCAAGTTCCTGCCCTCCTGAACCACTGTACATTTACATTGTGATGAAGGTTGCCGTACTGGTTTGAAGATCAAAGACTTTTTCCTACTTTCCAAGCAGTGCAAAGTCTCTTATTTTTCTTTTCCACTCTAGGGAAAGCCAAGAGCCTAATGCTTACAAGAATATAATCTCCTGACAACCTAGTGATATGGGGATCACAGACAGATTTAGTTTCATCTGAAGCATGTAAAAAAGAATGGCATTTCTCATACAATTGAATTGAAAAAAGAATGGCATTTCTCATACTATGAATGGGCTGAATGTTCATGTTCCCCCAAATTCATATGTGAAATTCGAACCCCCAGTGCATTGGTATTAAGAAGTGGATTCTTTGGAAGGTAATTAGGTTGTGAGGATGCATCCCCCATGAATGGGATTAATTCAGAAAAAGAGACTCCCAGAGATCTCCCATCATTTTCACCACTCGAAGACACAGAGTGAAAAAGGCCATGTTTGAGCTGGGAGGTAGGCACCACAAAACAGAATCTGCTTGCCTTGGTCTTGGACTCACTGACCTCCAGAACTATGGGAAATGATGTTTGTTGTTTAAGCCACCCAGCCCATGGTACTTTTGTTATAACAGACAGAATGGACTAAGATATACCCACTTGATACATATGAACAGGTTTAAAAAAAACTATAAGAGCATGCAAAAATGATTATAGGTGGTTAACTCTGAGTAATGGGATTCCATGTAATTTTTATTTTCATTTTCTGTATTTGTGCCTTTTAATATTTATATATTAAATATGTTTTACCTATTTAAAAGTGGGAATAGAGGGGCTGAGTGGTACAGGGCACTGGTTTTAGAGCTGGACACACCTGGGTCTAAATGATCAGTTCCTTTATCACCTATGAGAATTTGAGAAAGTTATTCACATTTCTGAGTCTCGTACTTAGCGATAAATGCCAATAATGTCAACCTTGAAGAGTTATCACAGAGATTATAGTTAATCTACATGCAGAGTACAGATTAGTTCTTCACACAATTGTACCCACACTTAAGATCTTTACATACTTTTTTCCTTCAGTGCTAGGCATGGAACCCAGGGCCTTGTGCATGCAAGGCAACTCTACCACTGAGTCACACTCCCTGCCCCTAATTATTGTACACTTTAAATTTGTGAACTTTATCATCTATAAATTATCTTTCTAAAAATTTGTTTTAAAAAAACACAGAAATACTTATGATGCTTTTATATTAATATTTAAATAAACCATGAGCACCTTGAATCATAAAAGAATATTTATCATGTTATCATATGTCCATAATTTATGTCTTTAAAGAAAACAATAAAAGCACTGCATTTTTTCAAGCTTATTCTATAATGCCAACTTTGAAACCACAAGAAGGTCTGTACCAGAAAAATTCTTACTGCTAAGAATGACTTAAAGGGAACCATAGTATGTGTTATCAGTTAGAGGTGCTGGCTACATACCTTGGCAGATGGTTCAAAAGTAACTTACTCTTTGAGTACTTTCATTCTTCTATTAAAATGAAGAGGACATTCCTTGTTGTGCATTGAATTGAGTACCCTTAAAATTCACACATTGAATTTCTAACTATGGTAAAAATGAGTTTGATAGCGTGGATCCTTGTCCAATATGACTGATGTCCTTAATAAGTAGAGCAGTCAGGACACAGATATAAACAAGGAGAAAATAGCCATCTACAAATTGAGTAGAAGATTCAGAAACAACCCTTGCCAACTATGTGAGATCAGACTTCCAGCCTTCAGAATTGTGAGAAAATAAATTTTCCTATTGTTTGAGCAACTCAGTCAATGGTACTTTGTTATGATAGTCCCAGCAAACTAATACAATCCTTTCTTCTGGTTGAATTTTGGGAGTCCTGGGAGGAACTTGATTGACATTGAGAAAAAAGCATAGGAATCCTTTTTTCAAAAAAAGGTCTAACAAAATTATTCACATTCATGGTATACCTACTTAAAATGATATACTGGGTAGCTATTTCTATTCCAAGGTATATAACAAAGATATTTCATCACTAGGTTTAAAATAAAATGTGGCATGAAGGAAAATATCAAATTAAAAAATTCTGTGATAGCCCTCTCTGTGCCCTCCTATGGAAAATGAAAATAGTATTTGCTTGGTTTGCTTGCCAGGGCACTGATGTGCTAAGACTCCTAGTGGAAGAAGAGAAGACTTAAAGAAGTCAAGAAGATATAATTAATCTTCATGAGAAGAAAAAAGATAAAAGGGAACGAAAGGGGAAGAAATAGCCTGAATGGGAAATTTTGGAGAATAAATGAGTAAGAAAAAATTCTGGGATCACTATTCTGGGTGTTGTCCCTATTCTGCTACCCCTATTCAGGGAGCAGAAATAGCAAAAGATCGGTATTAGGAAGGCATGACAGGTAGAATAGAGCGTGGTGAGTCTTCATCCTTCCAGGAAAACCTGTCACATGACTTTCACATCATACTCCAAGGCTTTTGATTCAGGGTGCTTTCCCTGACATTCCAACATGGTGAAAAGGTTGTAAACATGAAAATAGAGAGGTTAAGAAGGCACGATTTCATAGTTTTCTCTTAAAATCTTCCACAATGTAGAATGCAAAATAATAAGCTGTAAGGGCAATGATTAAGCAAACGGTATTTTAAAGCTTACTTTTCCTTCCATTTGATTTCTCCAGCTTTCAAGTGCCTGCTACTCAATCCATCTGTTGTTCTATTTTGATTGTTTTTGGCAAACAGATGCAGGAGGAGAACACTATTGCCTTTGGGGTTTTATGTAACCCTAGAGATACAAACATAATTTTAGTAAGGTTCTTCTGTAGGAGAAAATTGCAAAGGACTAAAACGCATTAAACCAAAAACCTACAGGATGTTTCCAATGGAAAACTGGGCATTGTCTAACATACTTTTCCAGGTGATGGAATCTTATGCCATCTCTACACATTTCACTTTATTTGGGTTCTTTGCAATTCTGTAAATTGTTAAGTAACTGAAAAACATGCAAGAGATTCAAAATCATGCAATTACCACTATTTAATTCCACAACATTTTCATCTATCCCAAAGAAACCTCATATTCATTAATTGTCACAATCTTTTCACCTTCCTCTCAGCTCTTTCTAACCACTGATTTACTTTCTGCTTATATGGAATGGCCTATTCTCAACAATTCATAAAAAATGGAATCATACAATATATAGCCTTTTGCATCTGGTTCTTTTGATGTAGCACAGTATTTCCAAAGTTCATCCATATTATAGCAAAAGCGAATACTCATTCCTTTTTAAGTCTGAGTGTGTTCCACTGTGTGGATATAGCATATTTTGTTTGCCCATTTATCAATTAATAAACATCTGGGCTGCTTATATATTTCAACAATTACAAACAATGCTGGTATTTGTTAATTAATCAATTTATGTATTGATTTGTGGAGTTGACCCAGGAGTACTTTATCATTGAAGTACATCCCCAGCCCTTTTAATTTTTTTATTTTGAGACAGGGTCTCCCTAAGTCGCCCAGGCTGGCTTCTAACTTGCAAAGCTCCTACTTCTTCCCCCCAGTCACTGGAATTACAGGTGCACACCACACACCTGGCATATACTGCTATTTAAAGAAAAGAAATATAGATGATTCTCATCCACAAATATGCTTTGTCTTTGTACTTCCCTCCAGTTCTGTGGAAGAAGTTATTTTGATATCAATTAAGCAAATTCAAATTCATTTCAACATTTCTGATAGCCTACATGTATGTTTTCTGTTTTAATTCTCCTTAAAACTGTTTATATCATTTTCCTAGTTCCATCATTAGTATATGAATTAAATAAAATCTTTGATATGTCTATTTAACATTTATATGAGTCATGAGTTATCTTTTCTAGAAAAAAAAAATTGAACCTTTAATATGTTCCTAACTTTGCTGTCTTCAAGGTTGGAAAAGCCCAGCTGAATATTAGTTTTACTTGAGTTTCAACTGGACACAATAAAGTGAATTACTCTTTTGTAGTGAGGAATAGCAGGGAATGGTTGGGGAACAGCAGAGCTGAACTGACCTCCCTGTACTTCAGTCAAAAGTCTCAACTGAGTGTACCTCCAGCAAACCCACGGGAACCTAGTTATGATCTGCATGACATTTTTATCTCTGACATCCAGTTTGACTTTCAAGTATTACACAGTAGAAAAAACCATGAATAATATTTTTCAGCTTGACACTACACCATCTAGTCCAAAGTGAAAGAAAATCCATTTCAGTTTGCCTCTGCCTGCTGATTGGCATGAACTCAGCTGTCCTTCAAAGGTTTTGCCTCTCCCCAAAGCAGTATGGTCATTGTCATGAACCAAAGGGGGAGAAAACAAGTTGGAATTATCAAATTCCTTTGAAGGATTTTGGGGGGGCTATGGGAGGAATATTTAAAGGATGGATTTAATTTACACTGAAAAGTTACTTTAAATCTGTTTCATTTTCACATATTAAAAGGCAACATCAGAGAAGTGTGCTGACAACTTCTAGTGAGCAAAACACCTACCATCTTGAGATAAGTGCTACCAGAAGATAGAAAATGAGGCAAGAGGTTTACTTTATAAGAATTGGAAACCCATGCTGTATACTTTCTACTACCACCAAACATAAAACCACATGTTAAATGCTAAGGGGACCCATGGCTTCTTTGTATTGTTGAGGGTGGGGGTGTGAAATACAAGGATTGACCCCAGGGCACTCTACCACTGAGATATATCTCCAGCCCTTTTTATTTTAGTTTTGGAGACAGAGTCTTGCTAAATTGCCCAGGCTGGCCTTGAACTTGCAATCCTCCTGCCCCAGACTGTGCAGTAGTTGGAATTAGACTTACATCACTGCTTCCAGGTACCCCTGGCTTCTTTATCACATTTGTGTATTTTTTCCTCATTTCTTAGCCGGATCATTTAAATGCCTCGAGTTGATTTTAAAAGTCAAAGGCTACATATAGGTGCCATGGTACATGCCTGTAATCCCAGCCATTCAGGAGGTTGAGATTGAAAGATTGCAAATTCAAGACCAGCCTGGGCAATTTAGCAGGAGATATGTCTCAAAATAGAAACTAAAAAGGGCTGTGGCTCAGTGGTAGAGCACCCATAGATTCAATTCCCAGTGCCACAAATTAAAAAAAAAGTCAAAGGAAACAGAAACTACATGACCTACACAGTCCAAAATATTTGCTAAAGAAGTCAAAGGAAACAGAAACTAAATGACCTACACAGTCCAAAATATTTGCTATCTGGCAAATACTTTCCAAAAGGAAAATACTTTCCAAAATTTGGTCTAGGATAGAGTATCATCTGACAATGGAAATATAGGATCCACAAATTTCTTTTTTCTTTCTTTCTTTTTTTTTTTTTTGCCTTTCTTACAAGTTTTTGGTAATTTTTTTCATAATAATATTAGGTAAAATGCAGGAGAGTAAAATCATAAAAAGGTACACAAGAAGTAATTTACTTCGGTGCTATCTTAGGTGCCTTGCCTTGTCCGTCCCTACAACAGTATAATTCTATATACTTAAACATTGTTCATGTTTTCATGAAATGGTCAACAGATGTGATTGATTGTGTGCTGCAAATAACAAAATATCTCTTATTAAAATGGAATAATTTGCCTAAATTCAGAAATAAAAAAAAAGAAGTAATTTAAATAGCATGCAAATATGACTGAAATTTTTGTGCATTGAAGACACATGATACAATGAAATCAGCTTGACAGAATTATAGATTCGTAGAATCTCCTTCAGAATTGGTTATACATATTGAAAGCAGAGAAATATCAAGTTATTTGTTAGAAGAAAGACCATGACCTATTTATGTCCTCAGAATTACAGATTATTTCCCTTTAACTAAAAATGGGGGGGAAAATCAACCCAGATTTTGGTATTCAGCTTACCTGTATTTTGATATTTTTCTGTTTGATATATGTGGCAAGCATTAGTTGATCACACTTCTAAGAAACAATATCTTGTGATTTTTACCTTCAAAACCTGGTATACAAAAACAGAGTAAATTAATTTATACAACTGATTTATGTTTGAAAACGGTATTGGAGCCAGAGTTTTAAAATATCAGTCTAGACCACTCTAGTCCTTGTTCTTTTCTTCAGAATTTTCATCTCCTATAGCCACTAAATATATCTAGTGTGAATTACAGACATCTGGGAGATTTTATAGACTCCCTAGTGCCAAATGCAAAGAAAGCGTAGGCAAAATGCCATATTTTGTTTTGTTTTGTTCTTTGTGCTTGGAATTGAACCCAGGACCTTATACAAGCTAAGCATGCATTCTATCACTGATCTACAGCCTGGGCCCAAAGTGCCATCTTAAGCCTAATTCAAAGAAAATTTGGGCCAAGTTTTATCTAGATTATACTCTGAGCTGAGTTTCAATCAGTACTCATACTTTGTTAAAACTTCAGGATATTTCAACAGGAAACTAGCATTAGCTCTGAGCTATTTAGATAATCCACAAGGCTATCCTGCTCATCTCAGTCTCTCCCTTGAAAACCCCCAGGAACAGCAGCCACCAAAGGGTTAACTGGCATAGAGTAGAGACCCAACACCCACTCAAGTGTCCCTGGCCATTGGCTTATGCCCACACCACATTTGTTTGCTAAACATTTTACATTTACTCTTGATTTCACATTTTTCACATTGCTAAATTGCTCCTAGTTCCTTTGCATTTAAGTTATTCCCTCAACCACATCACAAAATCAATGCAAATCTCTTTTAAAACAGCAGGACCAGAAGGCTAGAAATATAGCTCAATGCTGGAGCATTTGCTTAGCAAAAACAGCAGGACCCTGCTTTTTCCTTCCTTTTCTTTTCCCCAGTGGTCGCCCCTCTCAGTTGCTTTTTAATTTTACAGTCTATGGGTCTTATTTGCCTCCTTACTTTCACTGAAGATAGAATATGTGGTATATTTTCATTTTTCTTGAAGATTTTGTAACATTTTCCAGAAGACATAAAAGAGGCTTACACACAGAGATTTATTCATACTGGAAATCCCTGGGTCTGTGTTTTTTAGTTGTTATTTTGTTTTCTGATCATGTCATTCTTTCCCATGGCCATTTAGGATTAAGCCTTGCAGAAACACAAAAAAGACCAACTCCAATCATAGCAATTGTAGGAAAACACAATGAAGGATCCATTTGGGAGGGGTGATATTTTCAGTATCTCTCAAGGCACAAAAGTGCTGTAGTTTGAATGTGTGTCCCCTCCAGAGCTCATGCTGAAATTCAGTTACCATTGTAATAGTGTTAAGGGGTAAGAACTTTAAGAGATGATTGACTCTGCCTTCACAGGTGAGATTGATGCTGGCATAAAAGGCAGGATTTGGTCCCCTGGTTAACTTTGCCCTTCTACTACATGATGCCTTCCACCATGTCATGACACACCAAGAAGATCCTCGCCAAAAGCCAGCACCTTAATGTGACACTTCCCAGCCTCCAGAACTGTGAGCCAATAAATTTCTATTCATTGTAAGTTACCTAGGTTTTGCTACTATGTTCAAGCAGCACAAAATGGATTTTAAAAATAACTGAATAGTTCTCTACTCTAGCAATACAATTATCTGGGCCAACTTCCAACCATTTCTCACCTGATAATAACTATTTTCCTTTCAGCTCAGCTTTGCAAGTCTAATTTTACAGAATTTTAGATCATTACGAATAAAAGTGATGCTGAAATTTATATGCTCAAAGAAGTGTCAGCTACTGATATTTTTTAAGAGAAATATCCTGTGCTTATTCTAAATTACTCAGGGTATTTTTAAAATTAGGACATAATCATAACTATCAAGCTAAAAATGACAGTCAGTGAACATTTCCATTCAGAGTACTTCAAGAAAGTTAAATAAGATGGAAAAGTATTGTTTGTCTATAAAATTAGGGCACTAAGGAGAGGAAAGCCTACTGGCTAGATTACTTTTACTCATTATTTAATTTCTGACCCTTCCTGAAATATTTTTCCCAACTTCTATGAAACTGTAAAAGCTGTCTGTTGGCTATTGATTAGTAAGAAAATTCAGGTCTCTGATCTTTAGCATATTCATAGCAGTAAACTTTGCCAAATGCCTTATAAGACTTCAAAACTGTCCTATGATGAAGTAGAATAAAAATAAGCTTTTGTAGCTAATAGCCCATTATTATTTTTTTTTTTACATTTTTTTAGAGAGAGTGAGAGAGAGAGAGAGAATTTTAATTTTTTTTTCCAGTTATCGGCGGACACAACATCTTTGTTTTGTATGTGGTGCTGAGGATCGGACCCGGGCAGCACTCATGCCAGGCGAGCGCGCTACCACTTGAGCCACATCCCCAGCCACTAATAGCCCATTATTTAAATTCTAGTTCCACCACTTTCTGGGTCTCAGGTGCCCATTCATAGAATAAAGAAAACTATACCTAAATCATACAATTGGTGTGAACATCGAATAACTCCATGTGCATAAAGAACTAATAAATAAGACACTAATAAATGTCAGTGATCCTCTTTGGGCTTCCTGCTCTTCTTCCTCTTCCCCATTTTATCTCTGTATTGCCTGGACTTCCCTGGGCAAGAGTCCTTTTAGATTTTCAAAAAGTAGAAATTTTTTGTTAGGGGCAGATAATTCTTTGTTCGGTAGAATATATGCCAGCTTCTAGTGATAGGAATGGAATGTCTGAGTTTTGCTCCTAAATATTATTTGACTCACTGATAACATGCCCCAATTATGGCATTTATCACATTATCCATGGTTGTTTTTCGCATATATCATTCCTGTCTTGATTTCAAAATATTCAAAGGCAAAGACCCTATATTTTCTTCAAATCTATGCTACCAATTGTATTTGTTATCTACTATTACATAACAAATCCGTCCAAAATTTATCAGTTCAAAACAACAAATAGTTACCTTCTAAGAGCTTCTCCAGGGGCAGCTTAGCTGCATGGTTCTGGCTCAGATCCTCTAGTGAGATAGTAGTTGAGCTGTTTGCTGGTGCTACCGCCATCACTTTTCACATCTTTGGCTGTGTCATTCGGTATTCAACAGACTATCTCCCCATCTCCCTTCTCTCTGTTTCTGCATTTAGATTCTATATGAGATAGAAATTCCAGAATCAATTTTCTTTTGAAAAAAATCCCTCCAATCATTCCTAAAAGACAATCTGTATCCCTTTCAAGAAATTTACTATAGTTAAATAAGACTTATAAGACTTCAAAACTGCCATATGATGCAGTAGTTAAATTAAAATCTGGTTAAAGCTAGTGACAGTAGCTGACTTGGAATCAGAGAACATAGTGTATAAAAAATTGTGTAACTTTCAACACAAGAATTATATTCAACTAAGCTACACACACACACACACACACACACACACACACACACACACTATGCAGGGACAGGGAGCTAAGGGATCTAAGATCTCCACCTCACATTGACCTCAGGGCTTACCCCTAATTAGTGGAATGGCAGGTGCTAATTTTTTTTTTAGTTCCCGCCTTTATTCATTTATTTATTTATTTTAGTTTCCCACACCATCTTTCTTTTCCTTTTTTTCCTCTCTAGCTCCCACATATGCAAGAAAACACACAACCCTTGACCTCCTGGCAGGTGCCACTTTTAAAGGTTGCTACTCTGGGTTTTTTGTTTTTTTTTTTTGGTTTTCTTTGCCAAGTCAAATTTGTGTAAGTCCACTACATTTATAGTTTAATACTGACATGTTGAAATATAAAAAAGTTTTCTGATTTATCTGTAATCACCAAATTTTTAGCTCTGTAGGATTTGATTTCTCACCATTTGGTTTGCCTGCCCAGTATTTCATTTGTTCTGCTTGTTGATTGATGGTAACCCGGAGGGCCTCAGAATTTTAGTGTTAGAGAGATCACTTAGCAGCCAAAGAGATTTTGCAGAATATAATGAAATATAGGTATGTTGTAGTCTAATTACCCAAATAATATGTGAGCACAAAATTATGTTTTGCTATTTTAAGTTGATACTCATTAAGACCACTTAATTAAATTGATATAGCACAAAAGACAATAGATTATCATAATCACAGGTATACAAACTTAACTGGTTGCCGCAGTGTGCAGTAGTAGTCCCAGATAGTCAGGAAACTTGTGTCTCAAAAACTCAAGTCTACAAATCCAAGTGTGCACACCCATGAGAGAGCGCGCACACACACACACACACACAGAGGCTTTTGAATCAAATCTTTCCTTTAATATTAGTTTGTTGTATGTTCATTTGTCTAGTTGTCAACTAGTCCCCTTCGCCAGTTAATCAATAGCACCTGTCAAAAGTGCAAAAAACATATTTTAAAGTATTGTATAAAAACAAGTTTTGGAAAAAGTTACTTGATTTATTTTTCTTCCTGGCTGGAATACTGTTCCATTTTACCAGCCCCTTGCTCAGAGGAAATCAATGTTGCCTTGCAGCCAAGTGGACAATTCCTATCTATCCCAAGTGCTCAATAGAACGCTGAAGGTCATAAAATCGAAAATGTCTTTGTTTTATTTTCCTCATTAAGAAATAATACTCCCATTTGGAAATCTAGAATATTTATCTTCTATGGAGAGTGTTTCCCCAGTGATTCCATAATCTTTGTGGTCTGAGTGACATCATTACTACCAGCTGTGTTTAACCTTTGGTTCCGACGTAAGTACAGATGCAAACACCTTAGTTAAAGTTTAAAGAAACTTCAAATAAACTGGTTTCTCTGACCAACATATTGCTAGAAAATAAACACCATGAGTGCAGGGTTCTCTGTGTGTTTTCCTAGAGTAGTGAGGTACATAGTAGATACTCAATAAATATTTGTTGCATGGTTTTATGGTTGAAACCATTAGTAATGTGCCATAAGCTTCTGTCACATATTTTATTTTTATTCCTCTATGCATTTTCTAGGACTTCATAACAAGTTACTACAAACTCTGTTCCTTAAAACAATATACATATATTCTCTCACATTTCTGTAGGTCAGAGGCCTAAAATCAAGGTGTCAGCCAGGTACCACTCCCTCCAAAAGCTGTAGGGGAGAATTGCTACTTGCCTCTTTCAGTTTTTAGTGGCTCCCTGTGTCCCACGGCTTGTGGAAACTTAACTTCCAATCTTTGCCTGCATCTTCTCATGTCTTTCCCTCTGTATCTCTTTTTCTCTTCTTCTTCTTAGAAGGACATCTCTCATCAGATTAGGGTCCACATGGTTAATCTAGGATGTTTAAATCTTGAGATCCTTCACTTAATTTTATTTAAAAAAAAAAAGACTCTTTTTGCAAGTAAAATCATCTTCACTAGTACCCAGAGTTCGAACTTGAACATATATTTCTGGTGGCAACAATTTAACCTCTTAAACCTCCACTCTCCAATTTTGAAATTCTGTTCATTCAACACACAATTGTGTGTCTATTATGTACCAAGCACCAAGTGGTAAGGGTGTAAACATCAATAGAATATAGCCATAGGCCTTCCTTACCCAGATGATAATTTATCAAAGGTCTTTATCCCAAATCCCTCAGTCATAAATTAAAATACATTCTAAACTCACATAAAAAAATCTCTTCATGTTAATTTTCCATAAATTCTAATGAACATTCTTCATTGATGTTAATTTTTCAATTGCTTTACCATTTGTCATTCAAATGTTATTAGTTCAAATTCATTCCTTTCAAAAAATGTTATGATGTGAAACATTTTTAATTAGTTTCAACATATTTTCTTTCACTAGAAATCAGAGTTGTGTGGGAGAATTAAATTCAGTGAAAGACAATGGAACATTATTCAGCATTAAAAGAGAATAAAAGCATGGCATTTGCAGGTAAATGGATGGAGTTGGAGAATATAATGCTAAATGAAGCCAGCCAATCCCAAAAAACCAAAAGTTGAATGTTTTCTTTGATATGAGGATGCCGACTTATAATGGTGATGTGGCACCTGGGGGCAGGGGCATGGGAGGAATGGAGGAACTTTAGATAGGGCAAAGGGGAGGGAGGGGAAAGGATGGGGCAAGGGGATAGGAATGATGGTGGAATGAGTTAGACATCATTACCCTAAGTACTACATGAATAAGACACCAATGGTGTTAAAATACTTTGTGTACAGCCAGTATCTTGAAAAATTGTGCTCTATATGTGTCATATGAAATGAATTGCCTTCTGCCATCATGTATAACAAATGAGAATAAATTTTAAAAATTCAGTGAGAGATCATTTATCCACATGCCATTTAATTACTAAAGTAATATTAATATCCCTGTGGCTGAGTTAACACTATTTTGCCTTAGGCTGGTTTCCCCAAAAAGCAGAGTCTGAAAAAATATAGGTAGTTTATTTTGAAAATAATCTCGGGGAGTCTGAGTATGGGATCAGAGGAGGGCATCAGCCCAAGAAGGAAAAACAAACCAGAAACATGCTCTCAGTGAGCTCCCACTCACAATAACTCACATTTGAACACATAATACTTTCTGAAGGGTCATGGAAAGCATATTCCTGGGACAAAAAAGGAAAGCATTTACTCACCAATTGGCTTTCATCTCTTATTAGTTGAAAGTTCACTCTTCCACACTCATGTGTAGATGCTGAGTGGTTCCTGAGGGTAATTTCCACAAAAGGGATGTGGCTGGTCTGAGTGAGGTATATCTCCTCAAAACTGGCCAAAGAATGTCCTGAACTAGTCACTGTAGCAGCAGATAGAATAAGAGTTGGTGATATAAGGCAGATGAGGCCAGATACCCAAGGAATTAGCAGGAAGCAGGTTTATTGGCTGCAACCAGTTCAGAGCATAGCTCATGCCTAAACTTTCCTCCTCTGAACAATGAATCTAGAAATTCTTTGAACTTTAAACCCAGTGGGAGGAAGGGTGAAGGGGTACATTTTTGCAGGAGTCTACATAAAAGTTTTTTTTGTGTGTGTTTTTTTTTGTTTGTTTGTTTTTTGAGTTCACAGAGTGTTTTTATCTCATTTTTTAAGATTAGTCAGAAATTTTGCACGTTTTATCACAAAAGCAGAAGTAGCATCATGAAATTCATGGCCAAATTTAGTTTTTGCAAGAGAGAGCAAAGGGAAATAGGAAGTCTATTTGACTTCTTTTGCAGAATTATGCTGATATTCTGTTAATAAAAACAATTATGGTGAGGGTTTCTGGAGAAGCTTAATTAAGATTCTTTGATGGAGGAGGGGGCACCACTACAGTGGGGTCAAAAAGGATTTGCAGATGAGCACAATATGTATCCAATATGATTTTACCTATCCATTAGGTCTTTGTTCTTTCCCACTAACAAATGGTTATCCTTAGCGTATGAGATTTTTCAGACTTGGGAGTAGGATAACATCTTGAATCAGATCATTGGACTTGAACCTCAAGAATCCAGACTTCTGGCATTGAGGAAGTCACCCTCTGGGTGTTGAAACTTTCTAATCTGTATAAAAGAATGATGGTAACCCCACTTACCTCATGAGTTTAAAAATGAAATGAGAAAATATACCCAGCTATTCCCCTTCTCGGACTATTCCCTAAAGACCTTAAAAGAGCGTACTATAGGGATACTGCTACATGGATGTTCATAGCGTCACAATTCACAATAGCTAGACTGTGGAACCAACCTAGATGCCCTTCAATAGATGAATGGATAAAAAAAATGTGGCATTTATACACAATGGAGTATTGCTTTGCACTAAAAAATGACAAAATCATGGAATTTGCAGGGAAATGGATGGCATTAGAGCAGATTATGCTAAGTGAAGCTAGCCAATCCCTAAAAAACAAATGCCAAATATCTTCTTTGATATAAGGAGAACAACTAAGAACAGAGCAGGGAGGAAGAGCATGAGAAGAAGATTAACATTAAACAGGGACGAGAGGTGGGAGGGAAAGGGAGAGAGAAGGGTAATTGCATTGAAATGGAAGGAGACCCTCATTGTTATACAAAATTACATATAAGAGGAAGTGAGGGGAATGGGAAAAAAACAAGGGGGAGAAATGAATTACAATAGATGGGGTAGAGAAAGATGGGAGGGGAAGGGAGGGGAGGGGGGATAGTAGAGGATAGGAAAGGCAACAGAATACATCAGACTCTAGTATGGCAATATGTAAAACAGTGGATGTGTAACTGATGTGATTCTGCAATCTGTATACGGGGTAAAAATGGGAGTTCATAACCCACTTGAATCAAATGTATGAAATATAATATGTCAAGAACTATGTAATGTTTTGAATAACCAATAATAAAAATTAAAAAAAAAAAAGAAAATATACCCAAAGTTCTTAGTTCTTGGCATGGATGTTCCAACACCATTTCTCTGACACCATTTGGGTGTACAAAAAATTGAATTCATTTCTGACATAACTACTTGAAGTTAGCACAGACACCACAGTTTAAGGGCTCAGTGCCCTCCCCCACACACACACATAAACCTTTCCCCCAGATGCCAGCTGCATGTCCTGAAAGTCCCCAAGCCACTGGCACTTCTGCTTAGAAGGCTGTAAATTTGAGGGCTTCCCATATCCCCTCAATATTTGGCTAGAATGACTCATAGAACTCAGGAAAACATTATTTCTTTTTTAGTTAGCTTTTTGTCACTGTGACCAAAATATTTGATAAAACAATTTAGAAGAGGTAAAGTTCATATGAGATTCACAGTTTCAGAGGCTCAATCCATGGTTGACTGAATCAATTGCTCTGGGCCTAAGATAAGGCAGAACATCATGGCAGAAGGGCATGTTGTCCAGGAAACATAAAGCAGGAGAGGGAAAGGGACTAAAGGGAAAATGAGCCCTTCAAGAGGATGCCTCCCAGTGACCCACCTCCTCCAGCCCTGCCCAACTTGCCTGAAGTCACTACCCAATCAGTTCATTTAGACTAGGAAAAACTGATTAAGTTATAGCTCCCACAATCTAATCATTTCCCCTCTGAATATTCCCCTATCAACAGGAGCTTTTGAGGGACACTTTGTATCCAAACCAAACAACTGACAATTACCATTTTTTTCATAAGGAATACCAATAAACAGGCAGTCAAGGAAACACAGAAAAACTTCTATCCCCCTAGAGTTATATTCTGCTACTCCACCAAGTACATCAATATGTTCACCAACTAGGAAGTTCCTGACCTTCAACACTGAGAATTTTTATCAAGGTTTCATTATATACACGATTGACTAAAGCATTAGCCACACAATTGAACTCAATCTCTTTCCATCTCACAACTCTCAGAAAGAAGGTCTGAAAGTTCCAGATCTCTACTCCCATAGTTGTTTCCTCAGGTCACCAGCCTTCATCCTGAAGTTATATAGGGTCTCTGCCTTAAGCACCTCATTGGCATAAAGTTAGGTATGGTGAAAAATGTCTCTTTATGAATAACAAAAGACAACTTCTATCATGAAGGGAATTCCATGCGTTTCTGAAACTCTGTACCAGAAACTAGGGACAAAGACCAAATATGTATTTTTTATTATACTATAACATGATACAAATGCTGGCCATTTTCCATTTTTTTTTCTTTTTTCGTCTTTTGAGACAGTCTCACTGTGTCACACAGGATGGTTTAGAACTCATGGACTCAACCTCTGGTGTACACAATTATTATTCTCATCTTGTGGAAGATCTGCCATGTATTGCCATCATGATTAACATCCCCATAACAACAATGCCTCTGTTAACTTTTTAATTTGAAAAAATCATAACTTTTGACATTCCGAGTAAAAGTGTTGGAAATAATTAAAGTTAATAGTTATGTTGTTGAGCATAATTTCCTTTGACAAAATGTATGATGCATTTATATTCTACGAATATTTAAAATGAAAAATACAAGCAATCATTCCTTGAGTGTGTCCTCAATTGAAACATTGTACTAAGTAGGGTGGAATTACCTGGAAGTTCAGTTAATAGTTCTGGTTCTCAAGGCATTGAAATTCTAGGCGTACACATCAATGTTTATAGCAGCACAATTCCCAATGGCCAAGCTATGGAACCAATGTAAGTGCCCTTTAACGGATGAATGGATAAAGAAAGTGTGGTATGTGGGTTGGGGTTGTGGCTCAGTGGTAGAGTGCTTGAGTGTTCACCTAGCACATGTGAGGCCCTGGGTTCGATCCTCAACACCATATAAAAATAAATAAATAAAATAAAGTCATTGTGTCCATCTACAACTAAAGAAAAATATTTTAAAAAAAGAAAGTGTGGTATATATACACAATTGAGTATTACTCAGCCATAAGAAGAATGTAATTATATCATTTGTTGGTAAATGGATGAAACTGGAGACTATAATGCTAAGTGAAATAAGCCAGATAGAGAAAATCAAAGGTCAAATGTTCTCTCTGATATGTGAAAGCTAGTCTAAAATAAGGGAGAGAGAAAGAGAGAGAGAAGAAGTGGGAATGGGGTGAAAATTCCATTAAAAGAAAATGAAGATGAGGGGGAAGATGAGGGGGGAAGAAAGAGGGTCAGAATAAAGGGGAAACAATGGTATGAATCTGACCTAACTTTCCTATGTACACATATGAATATAAATAAATCTCACTATTATATTTATTCACAAGACACTAATTTAAAATAAAACAAATAAAAGTAAATATCATAAAGGTCAGTAGAGTAGAGGAAAGGGAATGGGGAGAGAAGATAGGGGAGTACTAAATGGGCAAGGGTAAGGGACTGAATTGGAGTAAATTGTATTTCATGCATTTATAACTATGTCAAAATGAATCCTAATGTTGTATATAATTAATATGAACCAACTGAAAAATCTGTTAGAATTTAAATGATTTCTGCTTTTTCTGAGAGAAAAAAAAAACTTTAGTATGAATGTGAATCTGCTTTTATTAGCTTTATATCCACTATGGTAAACTTTAGAGAACTTTATATGATTTACCAATTACTTATTAGAAAATAGTTGATTTGGGCTGGGGATGTGGCTCAAGCAGTAGCGCGCTCGCCTGGCATGCGTGCGGCCCGGGTTCGATCCTCAGCACCACATACAAACAAAGATGTGTGTCTGCCGAAAATTAAAAAATAAATATTAAAAACTCTCTCTCTCTCTCTTTTTTAAAAAAAGAAAATAGTTGATTTAAATAAAGATGAAGAAGATAAAAGATGAAGATGTTTAAAACTTGATTTAGATAAAAGATATATATCATAGTTCCTTAAGATGAAGATTTTTATAACTTTGGTGTGGACTCTTCTTCAAAGTTTACAGTTTTAATTATGCAGAAGCAATGAGGTCAGTGAGGATAATTTAAAAAAAAAATCTAGGCAGAGACAAGTAACATTAAGAGGACACTGACCAGAATGAAAAGTAAGTGGTCAAGAGAGCAAAGAAAGCAATACTTACTGCAAGGCACTTCTTGAGCAAACTTGTAAATGAATTCTATAAGCAATAAACGCGGGGAATAATGATTCCAGGATTGGAAGGTCAAGAAAATTTTTAAAGGGAAGCTGCAATGTCACTGTTGGTAGAACTCACACCTTTGTTGGGAAGACCAAAGAACCTTGAAAGCAACAAAAGTTCAGGAGCAAGATCCTGGAGAGAAGAAAGCCAATTTGTGGTCTTAGAACAATTAGTTCTCCCTAACGTATGTTTCAGGATTGAACTGAGCAACACGAATCTAACAACAGCACTTCTAAGTTATAAAGGGTCTCATGTTTATTCACAATCTTTGCAGTATATGTAGGCCACATAGATCTCTTGGGAAATTTATTGAATCCAAAGAGGGAAAGTTACTGAGACCGGAATACAAATGGAGTGTGTGAAGTCAATGAATTCAGGTGAATATATTTAGGTCATCAACACCTGAAGAAACAGATAAAAGGAAGAGAAGAAACATACAAATTATCTACATTCTTAAAACCACAGAAGTAAATTGATCCAAGAACACAGTAAAAATGTAACACAATGGGGCAGGGAGTCCCACAGAACCTGAACACACACCTGCTTGAGGTTCTTTGGTGGTGCCTGCTTCCCCCCAATTGCTAATAAAAAAAAAAAAAGTAGAAGTATAGTAAACCTCATTAGACGGGAAGCTAGCAGTGGTCTCTAGCCCCACCATGGGACTTAGGTTGTCCATAATGAGGAAACACTCTTATTTAGAAAAGGGTTAAATCTAACTTATTCAAGAGTTTCCAGTCCCGACTGCTATTCCTCTCCCTGATCTTGGTCAAAGTCAGTCTATTATGGTTTGAATCTGAAATGTCCCCTGAAAATCTCATATTTTGAAAAAAAAATCTCCAGTAAAGCAAGCTTTAGAGGTAGGGCTTTTATGCAATAATTAAATTGTAGGCTCTATAACCTCATCAGTAGATTAATTCATTTGATGGATTAGTAATTTGAGTGGACTACTAAGTGGTGACTGTAGGGATGTGGGCATGGCTGGAGAAAGCAGTTCTCTGGAGGCATGCCTTTGGGGACTATATCTTGACCCTACTCACCACTGGACACTTCCTGGCTACCATGAGCTTATCAGCTTTTCTTCATGACCCTGTTCTACCATAATGCTATGCTTCATCTCAGGACTGGAGCAATGGACTCAGCCAACTATGGACTAACACCTCTGAAACAGTGAGCCCCAAATAAGTTTTTCCTCCTCCAAGTTGTTCTTGTCAGGTATTTTGGTCACAGTGACCACAAACTGACTATCATGCAGTCTATAACAAATCGAGTGGTAGTATACCTACATGGCTTGTCTAGTCTTCCATTGGCACTGCTATCTGAAGGAACCTTGACCTAGGAAATGGCAGGATTAGTCTCCTCTCCTGATAATGGTGGCTCAGGGTCATAGTACCCAGTCAATATTAATGGCTATCATTTTCTTTAATCATCAGAACCCCAAGAGATTAGAAGAATAAACTTTATTATTCTTACTGAGAGATTAAAAAAAATGGAGCTTCAGAAAGATTAAACAAGTTTAACACTGCTAACTCTTATAAAAATTAAAGCACATAGGTGCTCTGAGTACAAGAAGCAATGAATGCTACAGGCTTTTTATAAATTATCATTTCTCTTTCCATAAATAGTTCCCTTGATATATTTGCTGAGTCCATTTTCTGTATTTAGTATGTTTAGAACTTAAACAAAGTGGCCCAAATCATCTCTCAAAAAGCCTACCATATTTTTTCAGTCCCTCAAGTAATATTTCACTTTGTTTTGCTTGATCAATAGTTCATTTCTCATTTCTAATGGAATAAAGCAACTCTTCCCAGACAAGGGGAAGTCTTCAATCAACAATAATATTTTTTTATGGGTAAAGATTCCATAGAGTGATATAGAGTATGAAATAGCTGTGGGAAGGATCAAATTTTATAACATTTTGGGAATCAGTGAGGGAAAAAAATAAAGCCATTACACAAGGTTTATTGCCATAAATTGTAAACATATTCTTCTGTAGTTGTGCTCCATTCTAATGGAGGCAGCTCTGGCACAGAAGAGTTAGTAACAAAAGGAAGACTTTACTTGAGTCTGGTCTCCGCTGCTTCTTAGTCATGTATTGATGAATGGGATGGTGGACTTGATTTCATCCTCAGTAAAAGGAGGATAATAATAACTCTTTGGCATATATAGAAAATACAGCATTACAATCTCCATCAAGTTACCATCTATTATGGTTTAGATATGAGGTATACCCCAAAAGCTCATGTGTGAGATAATACAAGAACATTCAGAGGTGAAATGATTAGATTATTAGATTTGTGACCTAATCAGTGGATTAATCCATTGAGTTAACTGGGAAGTAACTACAGGTAGGTTGGGTTCGGCTCAGGAGACAGGTTACTGAGGGCATGTCTTTGGGGTTTACAGAGCTCTTTCTCTGCTTCCTGTTGTCATGTCCTGAGACACTTCCCTCTTCCATGCTATTCCACCATGATGTTCTGCCTCACCTGGGGCCCAGAGCAATAGATTTGGCTATCTTTGGACTGAGACCTATGAAATCATGAGCCAAAATAAACTTTTTCCTCCTCTGCTTTGTCATTGTCAGCTTTTTTGGCCATAACAATGAAAATCTGACTAAAACACTATCCCCTGACAATCATCATCATCATGACCAACAACATCTCATAATGAGAAGCAGAGTGCTTAGTAAGAAAAAAGATTTTTAGGGCTGGGGATGTGGCTCAAGCGGTAGTGTGCTCGCCTGGCATGCGTGCGGCCCGGGTTCGATCCTCAGCACCACATACAAAGATGTTGTGTCCGCCGAAAACTAAAAAAAAAAAAAATAAATAAATATTTTTTAAAAAAAAGGAAAAAGATTTTTAAAAAAGATTAAATCTTAACAATAATACACTAATATCCTAAATATTTGAGCCTCTTTAATAATTTCCTTCAAACTTCCATATTATTTTTTTGAACTTTCTCATAAAGTAGAAATGAATTATCTAATGCTTGTTGGACTTTACATTAGTGATATTCATTTTACAAGGATTTATAGAAAATATATGTAATTCATATAAATATTCACAAAAAAGAAATGATAACATAAACTTTATGTAGTTATATAATCTTTTATGCTTCCACATTATGAAGAAATGGATTCCCCTGGTTGACATGAAATAGAACCAACAAACTATGGATAGGAGGTTGGAAAACAGATTTGTAGAAATTACTTTTGGTGATGAATAATACATTTTTGATAATTCTAACCCCAGAGTATGTATCATCCCTAGCGAGCTACATCATCACTGTGGACATTTCGTTTAGAATAATATAAATGCCTAAAAAGCATCAGGAACTTGGAATCCAATCATTTGGCATTTGCTGTGATTTAGATGGCATGTGTGACTCGTAATTTGAAGAATTAAAAAGGAAAGAACAAAACCTAGCCAATAAGTCTGTAGTGAAAGAGAAAGGATTTGTCTCGACTCTATTCTAGAAAGTCTGTTCTTGAACAGGAATGTAAACAAGAATGAAGAAATTAATGGGAGATATTCATTTGTATCTGTGGCACTCAGCTGTCTAATTTTTTTCAGACCTTTTGGTCAAAACAACAAACAAACAAAAGTAACCAAGCAATCTTTGGTTGGAAATGGTAGAATAGCATTTCTGGAGCCCAAAAGAAGTAACAATTGACCTCTCTTGACCTTACATTGGAGCCACACGATTGTATCTGACCTATGAAGTTGGACAATCTCTTTTTGCCTTCTGTGACAATCACAGAAGCTACATACTGGAGAACACAGTGTGAAAGAAGCATGGACACCTCCAATCACTGCTAGAAGCAGACCCTCTCAGGGGCCAAATAATCTGAAAACTCTGTACTGGATTTTGCTTGGATGAGAAATAAATTTTTAGTTTGTTAAACTGTCAATAGTTGAAAATAACTTACTACTGCAGTTAGTGTAATTTACCGTAATTCAGTGTTGGAAACTGGTTTGAATGTAACATGATTTTATAAATAAAGTTTTACTATAATGCCACCATGACTGTTTATGTGTTCTTTTGTACTTTAATAGCAGAGTGGAGTAATTGCAACAGATACTTTATGGCCCTCAAAGCTTATATTTATTTACAATAAAGCCCTTTAGGGAATTTGTTTGCTGATCCCTGCTCAAACTTATATATATATATATATATATATATATATATATATATATATATAATTTTTATATATACATAATTTATATATAAATATAAAAGATTTGATATTTTTATTTAAAAATAAAAATAATATTTGTTGTAAAATAAGTTGTTTAAACTTTATGAGGCATGGAAATATTCAATTCAATTAAATTTATTTGCCATATACATTTGTTATCATTAGACCATGAGCTCATCTAACCTTTTATAAAGTGAATATACAAACTGAGTTATTTGCATTTAGATTAACTCAGGTTACAAATAATTTATAAAAAGAATAAATAATGGTCTTGAGATCTTATGCATTGATTCATAATAAAGAGATTATTTTGTAAACAAAGACAATTTTGTGATCACCTAATTGCATGTTAATACTACAGAAATAATTCAGAGGGCTTAGGCTCAAAATCTAGCCACTCTAGCTGTACTGCAGAAAGGTTCACTTTGCTTGATGTTGTTTCTTGTTACCTTTGAAATCTATTGCAACCATTTAATTATCTTCAGCAATTTCTGTTCTGCCTAATTATTCTCCAAAGGCAAACTAGAAAATACAGATATGAAAACAAAGCTCATGATTTTAGTGAAGACAGGTTGGTGGTGGGCAGTGAGATGACTGAGAAGTAAAGAGGTAATTTATGTTCATAGTCTATATGCAGAACATGTTCTATGATTATAAACATTCACACATTGGCACCTTTGGTTATAAGAATTATAATAGCTTTATAGCATACAGAAACAGTAATTAAAGTTCTTGGTATTTCAGTTTCTGCAGATGTCTTAGTCCTGATTTTAAAAGAATCTAAAAATAGTTTCTAATTTGAATTCATCGAATATACTCTATACTTAATATGAAAAGACCACTGAATAGCACAATCAGTTGCCAGGATTTCAAAACTCAGGCCTAATACCATTTGGTTAATAAGGGCTTCTCTATTTACTTATTTATTCTCTATTCCTTAATTAAATGCAAAGGAGGCTCATATGGATTTTTCTAAATGTCCAGATTATTTGTATAATGGCAAAAGAGAAACACAGAATAAATGAAAACCTGCTTCCCCTACTATTTCTAGAATTCTCTTTTTTGTAGGAAATGTGTCCTTTAGTATAGAGTAGTGGCTGTTTGTTTTGTTTTCCCAAATGAAATTGAATATATACATATTTCTTCCATAACATTTTTTATTCAGAGGTTAAACATACATCTAGAAAAGCAAAATGATATTGTTCAGTAAAATGCAAATGTTGAAAGAGAATATATAGTATACATCTTAGTGCAAAGCTTTTCAAGGTTTGTCAGATCTGTTCTGCAACCTCATTACACACTTAGACATTTAAGGGTTTCTGCTTTAAGCATTCTCACATTTTTCAAATGTTTTCAGCACCTTAGCAGGATACTTGGGGAATGCTGAGCCTGCTAAGAAAGAATTCAGGATAGGCTAATGTTGGAGCTGGATGATGTCCTGGGCTCCAGAGAGCCTTGGAAAACATGGTAGCTTAGTCAGTTTACCAAACCTGAAAGAACGTGACAATAAATTGGAGAGAAGACATTCTTGCAGGCTTCAAAAGAAAGTCATTTCTTCAAAATAATAAATAAGGCAAGGTTCACCTTGCCAGATTAACCCCTTATCTTGAGTCAGTAAAGACTAAGACCATGAGTTCTGCCAAAGGCAAACATAAGTGAGGAAATCAATTTTATTCAGACTATTGCAATAAGAAAACACCCCACAATGTCTTTGAAAGCATTATTTGCCTTAGACTTGTTTTTTTTTGAGGCGGGGGCAGGCACTAGGGATTGAACTCAAGGGCACTCGACCACTGAGCTACATCCCCAGTCCTATTTTGTATTTTATTTAGAGACAGGATCTCACTGAGTTACTTAGCGCCTCACTTTTGCTGCAGATGGCTTTGGACTCGCCATCCTCCTGCCTCAGCCTCCCGAGTCCCTGAGATTGCAGGCATGTGCCACTGCACCCATCTTACCTTAGACTTTTGTAAGAAGGAGTGGATGAGATATACATGGGGTAATTTACAATCAGATTTTTTTCCCTCAGTACTAAGGATGGAACCCAGGGCTTTGTGAATGTGAGGCAAGTCCTCTATCACAGAGCTACATTTACTTTGAGATAGAGTCTCACTAAATTGCCCAGAGTGACATTGAACTGGCCACCTCCTACCTCAGACTCCGCAGCCTCACCAGTAGCTGGGATTATAGTTGTGTGCCACTGCAGCCAGGTCAATGAGATGATTTTGTGATTTCACAATCAGAAGAAGTCTCTATCAGTCAGCTGAACAGGAAATCTATCTAGCTAGATTCAAGAGAATAGTTCCAATCTCAGATAATCATTCATGAGAACAGGAGGCCAAGGATCTGTCTTTGACCTTTCAGCAATTTCAAACAAGAGGAGAAGAGTCTAGGTCTGGTCTTGTCACTGGAAAATGCACTTGTCTTCCAAAAGTCTGATAGCAGCCACACAAAAAAATGGTCAATCCATCTTATTGAAATCTTGTGCGGTAAGAGGGGATTCTTATCTGTAAATTGTTTCCTGAAATAAAACATTTGTTGGATTTTGTTTTATTTAGTCTGTACTGAGGATTGAACTTAGAGGTGTTTTACCACTCAGTCACACCCCTAGCCCTTTTTATTTTTTATTTTGAGACAAAATCTTGCTAAATCACTGAGTCTGGTCTTGAACATACGATCCTCCTGCCTCAGTCTCCCAAGTCTCTGTGATCACAGGTGAGCACCCCCACACCCAGCTGAAGGATTTTTTAACTGAGGTGTTTTCTAGGAGCACAGAGTTCAGATAAAATGAAATAGTGTGAACTCTTCCACTCATCTGCTCACCCACCCACACCCAATTTCTCACCTTCCCTGAGAACCAATCCAATTCCCATTCATCACATTCTGCCTCATCTAACTAAATGCCAATAAACTATCAGAGTTACCAAATCTCAATACTGAAGAAACCAGACACCCAATGCTCATCAATAATTTTCAGGCCAAGGTAGGCTCCTAAAAATCTACACATAAATCAAATGCTTATAAAATATGTTGGCAGTCATATAGAATGTTGGTTATAAGCCTGTGCTCTACTGCCAGACTTTAAATCTCCCTTCTCTAGAAGTTTCTATGCATCTGTTTCCATAACTCTAAAATGGGGGTATTGCTCTTCTCTTCCTTATCTGGTCATAATGAGGATTAATTCTGATAATATGTCTAAAACAGAATTTGTCAAACTTTAATGTATATCAGAACCCCTGGCATTTGCTTAAATGAAGTTTCTGAGTCAGCAGGTCTAGAGTGCAGCCTGACACTCTGCATTTCTAACAACTTCCCAGGGATGCCCCTGCTGCTGGCTCCCTGACCATACTTTGAGAAGCAAGAGTCTAAAGTGAAGCCCCAATTTTGACTTCCAAAACTAAAAAAACAAAAAAGTCTACAATGTACATGGCAATGCCTGACTGATTATCAGTCATAAGTACATATCTATTAATATATAACTGTATAAAATGAGGCCATGTGACATGAAGTGTTCTGAATGTCCATACATGTGATTACAATGTAATGAGATATACAAACTACATGTGAAGGGAGAACAAGTTGAGCTGAAGCCTTTGTTGCTTGCTGACTTCATGATGAGTCCAATAGTCTGATGAGATGGTTGATTGATGTATGCCACCAGACCACTATGCTCCTCTTTTCCTGCGTTTCAGGTGAAGAGGTTACATCATTCATTGGTTTGGTGTGTTTGATAAGCTCACAGATCTGGTTTCTCTGATATGCCCATGCATTCATGTGTTTCTGATTTAATTTGATAAATTAACAGGTGGTCATTTCTTATTAGCACAATTAATTTATTTATCAGTTGTGCAGCTGGGGATTGTTCTTTTCAATAAGTTCTGTAACACATTCAATATCTGGTGATTATCTACTTGCCCAGACAAGTTACCAAGTCATTCTGCCTTAGTGATTGCACTCAAAATGGAGTAGCTAAGCACAGCCCCAAAACTGCCATTCTATACAACAGGGTATCGCCTGCTCTTTACATAAACAAAAGTAATCTCTGGTCTTACAAGTTCAGATGGATGCCATCTTTGGGGTTGTTGCAGGAAACAGTCTGGTCAAGAAGCAGGAAACAGCACTTGGAGGGGGGAATCCAAACTTTATTTTATGCCCTTGGGCTCAGAGGAAAACAAAATTCCAAATTCTGAAACCCTGATCCACAGTTTCTCACAACTTTTATAGGTTATTTGGCATCATCTCAGACCTATACTATCATTGGGGCTTTTTTTTTTCCTATTTTCTAAAAAAATCTTATTCAAGAATATAAAGGCCTTGTGCAGGGTCTCTAACATAAAGCAGGCTTTCAAAGTTCCTCCATTTAGATTGGGCAGAAGGGAGTGAAGGAGGGGAGGAGGTTTGAAATGAAGGTGGGAAAAAACAGGTGGAATGAGATGGACATTATGTATGACTGTGTGATTCTGCATAGTGTACAGCCAGAGAAGTGAAAAGTTGTGCTCCATTTTGTGTACATTGAGTAAAAATCCATTCTGCTGTCATGTAAAACTAATTAGAATGAATACAAAAAATAAGCATGCTTATAGAAACAGATAAGAAGAAACTGCTCTTTCACAGGCATTTGTTACATTTCAAGAGGGAGTAGTCAGACTCCTAGGGCAGTTATTTACAATCCAAGAGGTAGGGACCCATGGTTAATTAGGCTTCCTGGAGAAAGGGGAACTGACCCTTTCCCCAGGTATTGGTTTCTTACCACAACGTTTTTTATAATTTCATTACACGGTCTGGTTTTGCCATCACAGGGTGATCATCGAAAAGGCTTCTGCACTGCTGGTTATATTCTCTTTCTTGGTCTGGGCACTAGTTACAGAATATATAAACCTTGTGATAGTGTAACAAAGACTTAGAGGCTGCTGGTGCTAAAAACATGGACTCCTTATTTGGACTGGCAAATATCCAATGTGTATCTAAAAGCAGGATTTAAGAAAAACTTGGCATCTCTGCCTCCATTGCTCTGAGCCTATCATCTAGGCTTCAATAGGTGTGATCAATAAACTCTTGTGATGAGTTGAAAGTACCCCCCAACCAACAGCAACTTATCACCACTGATAAGGACCTGCCTGACCCACCCCGGATAATGACCAATCACACCAAAGTTTGACCAATACTGCCTGACTCTGCATACTCCTGGTCCCCTTGTCTATATCATCTGGAAGCTCATGTCAATATCCCCAAAGACAGGGCTGGAAATGACAGTCCCCTTTGTCTTCCCAGCGTAGCTATACAGATTAAGTTCCTTTCCTGCTTTTCAACATTACTAAATCTGTTTGGTTTGGGAGGCAAGTGGTCAGAGCTGATTTATTAGAAACCTCAGAGTTCTCTGGTCTAGGACTTTGGTAACAACAGGTCACAAAAAAAGGAAAAAAGAACTGGTTTTCTAAGTTCACACAACACATCTACTATGAAATGTGTTGGTTTTCCAAACCCAGTAGTTCTTTGAAGACACCACCTGAGCGTCCTACAATGCAATTTCAACATTAGCTACCCAGAGTCAATCCAGACCCACACGACTGCCCCTCACTTAAGTTCCAGGCTGTCACCTGTACTTCTGACCAAGTAGCTATATAAATCAGGAGTTCCCCCAGTCCCTTCCGCAGATTCAATAATTTGTTACCCAGAGAAACATTACTTACATAAACCAGTTTATTATAAAGGACATCACAAAAGGCACAGATGAACAGAACAATGGAAAGGTACATAGGGCAAGGTGTGGGAAGAGGTCTAGAACTTTCATGCCCTCTTCTCGCATGCCGACCTCTTAGTACATGTGTTTTCCAACCCAGAAACTCTCTGAGTCCATCATTTAGGGTCTTTTTGAATTATCCATTATGTTGATATGATTGATTAAACCATCAGCCTTTGGAGCTTGAACTCTGTCTCCCTCCATTGAGGTCAAGCTATGGGGTTGAAAGTGCCAGATTTCTTGGAATCACTTCATTAGTTCCACCAGCAACAGCCCCTACTCTGAAACTATCTAAGGGCATTCAGCTAAGAGTCATCTCATTAGCGTACAAAAAAGACACTCTCCTTATGTCAGAGATTTCAAGGGGTTTAGAGATCTTTGTGCCAGGAACCTGGGAATATGAACAAATATTATGACAAAGGATGCTCCTCGCACCCCTATCAGTGAGGAAATTACAAGGGCTTTAGATGATCTGTGCCAGGAATCTGGGGCAGAGACCAAATATGTATCTCTTATTATGTCACAATCATTTACTTGTTATGATACATGTGTTTCTCTATATGTACAGCATACATGCATGAAGTTTAACAATACAATAAAACCCTGCACCTATCTTAAAAATGACTTCAACTTCCGAAGTGCTTTGTGTTTCTATTCAGTTAAGTGTCTATGAGGAAGAAACGATTTGCTTTTGAATATTTAACTCATCCCAGCTTAGATCACTCTTTAAAGGATGGCACCTAAAAGAAAATCCCCAGAAACAGGCTGAGGAAAAAAAAACTGCATTTTTTTCCTAAAAGTGGATTATGATTTGTCAATTTCCATCTCCTTTGTTCTAACCTGTTATAATTATTGAGCAAAGGCCAATTAAATAATCAGAGACCCAAGAACCCTCCCTTTTCCTGAGAAGAAAAACAGAGAACAGAAAGGATCCTGGGACTTTGGATGCAAAATTGAAAGATATGAGGAGGGGCCATAAGATTTCTAAAAACAAGAATAATGGGTCTACCAAGGGTGGATCAAGATATCCTGAACCACCCACCACTAACATATTGATGCAGATGAATGAAAAGAATAGGGCAAATTAAAGGGAGCCAGCTGTAAAATGCTTGGGGGAATGAATCAGCCTTAGAAATAATTAGCCCACATACAAGATGCCATTTCTAGATGCTTCCAAAGCTCTTTATTATTTCCCTGGTTTCCCCTCTCCCTAACCCTCATCTCCCAATACAAATGAGTTTTTTTTTTTTTTAATTGCGATTTCTCCTGGTTGGGGCTCTGAGCCTGGGCCACAGGGGACCAGGCAATTTTCATCCAAATCCAGCTTGCCTATGGGAAGAAACTTGTTAAATGAGGTTTTCAGTGTAGACCCACTGCTGTTGTTCATCCATTTCTTTCAGCTTTTCCCAGTCGATGCTCATTCTATTTGTTTATGGCAACTTGCATCTCCTTGTTAGAATCCACACTCTCTTATCCTAACTGCCCAAGTAGAAAAAGCCCTGAAAAGAAAATGTTTCTTTTAAATTGCATGGCAAAACCAGAACTCACACGAGGCTGTTTATAATGTGTATTTATCTCACTTAGTGAGAACTTTTGTGCTTCACTGCAGAGATTTAAATGGGCTTATTACAGGATGCTGCTTTACATCCCCCTGAGATGAAATGTGATATGCAATATATGCCCTGAATTACATTTCTACAATCCAAAAATTTCAAATTCCAAAGCGCACCTGGGACTGTGGAGTTGTAATCAAGAATTCGCCAAGAGTTAAGATGAACTTGTTCAGCTGCTAGAAGGATTTGGGTTACATTTAAGCAACAATTTTATGGCCCTAGTGCTTAAACATGGATATTTAAGCCAAAAGACTGTGTTTTATTGAGAGATCAGAACCAATTGTCCTTCTCTCTCACTTCCCTTTTGCCCTCTGCCCCTCTCTTATCATTTTGAAAACAGACCCACCTCAATGCTATGACATTAACTTCTAAATTTTTATTAAAGATCACAGAACCTAGAACATCTGATGGTCTTTATATTTAGTTAACTAGTATTTAGTTAATCAGTCACACTAGGTCAAAGTCCATTGCAATGTAAAGGTAAGAGGCAAAAAAAGAAGAAGATAGACCCCTGGATGATGGAGATCTGGCCTTTCAGACTCCTCCATTCTCTTCCTGTCAAAGCCCTTTTTGCCTCTCTCCCAAAGATAAGGTTTTGAGGTAAAACCCCTCTATCTTCTCACAATTGCTGGCTCTTGAATACATTACTTAAGTTAACCATTTTGTAGATTTCTTTCTACCAACCTCTTCTCATGAACATTGGTCTTCCAGGGCCAGGTACCCAGGAATTTGATCCCAGCAACAAGAGTTTAAACTTAAAAGTCAATTTCTAGCTGCCTGCTCTGACCCTCACATACCAGATCTTTTTCTTACTGATAAAGTAATGGATGGGAAACTCAATGCATTGAAGGGGATAGAAGGTTATCACGGGATCTGGAAGAAAATAAAATGAGTATTAATGCAAACTTTTGTCTGGAACAGGTGATAGGAACTCAGTTCGTGAAGTGCATTTGGAATGGATTTCACAAATTATTTGGGTTTTGAGAGAAATGGTCTTGAAAGACCAATTTCCTCCTACTTAAAAGAGTCCCCTCTGTGATAGTGAAGAGATTCTAAGATTTTCCAAACTATTGGTTTCATTTGCTTAAAACTTGAGGACCATGAGCTTCAAGCTTTGCTCATAGATTACGTTGCATAGAGAGGATATGGTTAAATCAAACTTTAGATCAATGGTTCTTCACCTTGGTTGCATATTGTAATCATCTCCTAGGCAATTTTTAGAAAAATATTGATAACCATGTCTTATCCTCAGAGAACTTGGATTTAATTATCTGGATAACCCCTTCAATATCAGAATTCTTAAAGATACCATAAGACTTTAATGTGCAGCAAGGGCTAAGAATTCTACTCTAAAAGAAGACTTTTAACAAATTAGAACACCTTTATGTAATTGCCTCTCAGAACAATTTTTGAGTATGCCTTTACAATGATTTTCAAGAAGCTATCTGTGGGGACAGTATAGCAGTTAGCTGGTGCTGTGTAACAAACAACCCCAAACTTAATTGCTTCAAGTAACACTGCTTATATTTTCTCTCTGTGAATCAGCAGGTTGGCTCCATAGATCTGGTACAGTTCAAATAATTTTTGTCTCTTGTGAATTAGCAAATCAGCTGAGTACTAGAAATGTCAAGGTGTGGAAAAATAGATTACTTTCTCTGGGAATGGCTGTAGTGTTACCTTGCAAAGATATTGGACCCTGGGTAAGGTGAAGTATTCTTACCCCATCCTAATTTTGTACTGCTTATCTTGCTTATCTTTGAAGACAGGTTGCTTGAAGGCCAAAAGTCCCTCTTCAAGTGGACTGGCTAAAACTGGTTGGATCCCTGTTGACCTCCAGATAACCTCTAACTTTATTATAATCCCATCTGTATGCTAAATGACACCCCCAGCACCACATCAGTTAACAAAAGCTAACAACTGCCATAACTATAAACAAAAAGAATTTTAAAAAAAAAGGATGCATTGCCTGAATTTCCAGAAAATCTTGGTTTATTCCCAGAAAAGACATGAATATTCCTCCCCCTCATTGGTCTATCACTACCCCTGATTTTTTTTTTACCCTATATAACAGGGGTTCACTTGATTCTAACTATATCCCTTGTGGCTTTGAAACTTACATTTTTTTTTCTTTTTCCCAATCTTCTTCTCCCTAACTTTCTCCTCCCTGATCTTCTTCTCCCTAACCTTCTTTTCCCTGATCTCCTTCCTTATCTCTCCTCCCTAATTTTCTCTGAATCACCTCCTTAAGCACTACCCCCCACCCCCACTACCTGCTGATGGGCAGAATCACAGCCTTTGGGATAGGAGTCTCCTGTGTTTCTTCTTTGCTAGCAAAGCAATAAATCATCTTTTTCCTTTTTCTCAAAACCATGTCCTCCTTATTGGATTGGCATCAGGGACAAACAAGGACTGAGCTTTCAGTAACACCCAGATCTATAATATCCCAAACCCTAACCGGTTGAGAAGTTGATTTGTAAGGTTTTCTCCCACTTCTTTTCTTGGCCAAGATTAAACCTTTCCTCACTGCTCAATTAGCACTTGGTCTTGTAATTGGTTCCACCATTTTGAGAGGGAGAAATGACCCAGTTTCAGATAAGTAAAATTGGTAACGCACGAGCACTATTTTTTCACTAGTCTGCCAAGATGTAGTGAGTCCACATGATATCACAAGGTCCCTTTCAGACCTGTGTAATTTGCTATCAACACCCTTATAACCAATTAATTGTGGCTTTTATTCCTGTTTTATTGCAGAGAATTTGCTCGACAAACATTCCCTTGACCTCTCTTACTTCCAACTTTTGCTGAAAGCTCTGTACTTGTCTCTGATGCCAATCCAGTAATGAGGGACACAGTTTTGAGAAAAAGGAAAAAGAAGGTTCATTGCTTTGCTAACAAAGGAGAAACACAGGGCGAAGGGAAAGCGAAGAACGAGAGATGGGTAAGCAAGAGATGAAAGACAGAGACCATGCAGAGATACATACAAGAGTTTATTTGTCAGAGCTGACAAATAAAGGCCATCTCTCTATAGAAGAGAGAGGTAAAACAGGCTTGGGTTCCAGGACTTTTATGGGCCAGGCTCAGGAGTCAAAGCCAGGCAGGTCCTAATGCTGAGGGAGTGGTGAGCCTTTCTCAGAAACGCCCTTTCGCAGGAAAGCAAAATTTTTTTCTTAAAATGGTGGCTGTCACTGAAAATGGCTGTACAGATGCTATGCAAGGATCTTATAAAGGGGACTCCTGCCCCAAAGGCTGTGATTCTGCCCCTCACAGGAACACGAAGGTTTTAAAGAGGTAACTCAAAGTCTACCTTTCCATGAATTATCTTTCTGGCATTTTAATTCACTTGTTAATTTGGGATATAGTCATTTCTGAGATATCCCAGTGCCATCACCAAAGTCTGGATTACTTTGTTCCTAGGGTGAGTGTGGATGAAGAAGAAGGTTGATCCTGTTTCCCCCGAGATTAGAGAGAGGGAGAGATTAGGGAGAAAAAGAGAGAGAGGAAGAAAAAGAAACATGCTCATTTAAAAAATAAGTTGCAGTGGCAGAGCAGCAAGTGTTATATTCAAAGCATAAAGTGAGCCATTGTTATACAACTTGAAAATATGTATATTGCATAGGCAATAGTTGTTCACTTCAGAAAAATCAGAAACTATAAGCATAAAAAAGAAAGGTAAATCATATTTATTTTCACCTAAAGATAAACATAGTTCACATTTTGTATGTCCTTCTGATTTCTATTCATCTATTTTTTCATGAAAATACAATTATACACTAAAATTACATGTTCTGCTACAAATCCTGACTCTACCAGTTACCAGTCCTCTGAACTTATTCTCTTTACATATCCACTGAGTCTCAGCTTGCTTATTTGTATATGGGTATGACAAAGCCTAACTCATAGAGTATTACTGAAGTAAGTGAGTTATATTCAAGAAAAATCTAGTACACTGCTTAATAAATTTTAATGCATATTATTATTTAGTTCAAAATAGAGAGTGAATTTTTCCATGCAAGATGTTTCTATATCATTCTTTTTTAAAAAACTGTTTTATTTTTTGTGGTGCTGGGGATTGAACCCAGGGCCTCACACATGCTAAGCAAGCACTCTACCATTGAGCCACATCCCCCTCTATATCATTCTTCAATGGAAGCTCTATTGTAGTAAACATACCAAAATTATTTACCTGATTCCTTTTTTGGACTTAAAAATTATTTCCAATTCTTTGATATTATGAACATTTTAAGAAAACTTCCATGTCACTCTACTTGAGGGCACATATCCAGTTACCCTTTTAGGATACCTTCTTAGCAATGAAATCACAGGATCAAACTCTGTTTCCAAGTGTTTTGATATTAATTGGCAAATTGTTCTGAATTAGATTGAAATATTTTAACCTCTGCTGGAAAATTATTAATCTACTGTTTTCTTCTTTTTAAAAAATAAAAATCAGAAAAACCAGCTCCACGAGTCACATGAGGTAAAGAAAGCTAGTCATCCAAATAATTGGTGGGGGTTCAGGGAACATGCTCCCTCACCACCTCACCCCAGCAGGGACCTTTTTGAAGTCATAACATGTCCTTTGATTAATATCTACTCATCCAGACAAAATATAATTTTGTAACTGTCAAAAAATGTGATAGCCCTGCTTGGTGGTGCACGCCTGTAATTCCAACTACTCAGGAGAATAGCAAATTCAAGGTCAGATTGGGCAGGTTAGTGAGACCTTGTCTCAAAATTTAAAAAATAAAAGGGCTGGGGATGTAGCTAGCCCTGGGTTCAATCCTTATTGAAAAGAAAAAAAAAAAAGTGATAGGACAAGATAACACATGAAATGAGCTACACAAATTGTGAGAACCATAGCTATATAAACTGTTCTAAGAGAGAGAAGACTTCACAATGACCCCCAAGAGAAGGAGAATGATGAAGGAAAACCATCAGCACAAATCTATTGGAAAGAGCTAGATGATCAGCACTGCACCAGGTGGTCCTCCCTCCTCATCCAACACACAGTGTCCTCAGCCTGCAGAGTCTGAAGGAGAAGGATGACACCAAGCTCTAATTTTCCTGTCTCATAAAAACCTGCACTTGAACTTTGTCAAAAAGTAAAACAAAAACAAAAACAATAACAAAAACCAAGACAGATAGAGAGGTAGGTTTCTGGGCTTGGAAACGTTAACTACAAAAAAATGCAAGTAGCATTTATGGGGAAACCATAGCAATGAGGGTTAGACAATAAGTGGGAGGTTTTTTGTTTTTGTTTGTGTGTGTGTGTGTGTTTGTGTTAGTTATACTAATTAAGGATCAGAAGGGAGCACTGTGGGCAGAAAAGAAGAATGGAAGAAAATTTATGTCTGCTCATGATTGGTTGAAATAATTCCCAAAGGTCATTGATCTTGAAAGAATCTTGAATCAGGTCCAGTTGTCACGCCCAAGCACAGAGTCACTCAAAGTTCCTGGTTCTTCATTAGGATAGACTGGTTAGAGACAGATGTGGTGCAACACAGCATTCACTTTTGGAATCTTCATGAAATAGCTCACACTTCTATGTGCATAAAAATCACCCAGATATTTTTTTGAAGTACAGATCTTGACTCATGTGGTCTAGAATGGATCTTCACTCCTATATTTCTAACCAACTTCCAGGTGTTTCGTTTGCAAGACTTTTCAAACTTTGATGTACATGCTAATCTCCTGAAAGGCTTGTTGAAACACAGCTCCATCATGGGAGAATGTGATTCTGTAGGGCTAGAGTGGGCCTGTGGGCCTGTCTGTTCCTTGCAGGAGATAATGTTGACATAGGACCACACTCGGACTGTTTACAAAAATGATTAATTAATTAAACAGGCATGCCATTCTTTCAGGTTTATTGTTAATATCTGAACATTCAGTTTTGAATAGAGCAAGTATCTAGGTCCTTTATAGATAGGCTGGGGTGAAAAATCACCTTGTGAACTTTATATGTTAAAATTCTATTGGTATGTTGAAGTACAATACATATTTATTACTGCAGGAGTTTAAAATGCTACTATGATTAATGATTGTGAAAACTGTGAATTTTATATCCAAAAATGAATGATTTAAAAACTTTCAAATAGTTAGTGTCCTGGGATTTGAGTGATAGTTGGTGCTCTGGAGGTGAGAAGAACTCAAAAAGACGAAGAGAAGTAGTTAAGAGAGCTGCCAGGGTGTAGTGGGGAGATCACATAGTCATCAGCCTGCAGATTCAGGGGTGGGTGGGGAGAGTCTGGGCTTAGATGTGCTTCTCAGTTCTTTGTTCACTTTTGTTCAGTTTTTTACTAGGAGTGGTTTATGAGCCTTGCCTATAATGCTTATTGCACATACACCAAATGCTTGTTCCTGGGTTTTACATTAGAAGTAAGAAATGCAAGAAAAATGTATGAGGTCTTAAGTAAGGGGTTCTCCCTTCTAGGTAATTATAAACTTGAGGGGGTCTCGAAACATACTCCTTGGGAGGGTTGGACAATCATTTTAAAAAGCAGGATCTTTTTTTCTATACTTGGGGAAATTTAGCTCCTTCCATAACAGCAATGGAGCAGGATGAAAGGGAGGTCCTTAGGATCACATCAGGTCTACTGATTGAGGTATGGTGGGGACTGGACAAGGGTCCCTAATCTATACTTCCTGAGGCAGGAGTTGGGTTTTAGCCCTATGGTATAGCACTTGCCCAGCATGTGCAAGCCCCTGGTTTAATCCCCAGCACTACAATAACAACAACACTCAAAAGAAACAAACAAAAATAAACTTTCAAATCCTTAAGGAAACAGATCATCATCCAATAGGAATATATTAGAAAGAAATGACTCTGCTAGATAATTTTAGGTAGAGCATATTATTCTTTTTGAGCCATCAAATATATATTCAATATTAGATAAAAATGGAAGGCAGAGTACAAGAAATTATATCTGCAATGTATTTTTAATCTTTATAGAATTTGATTATTATTGTTCATGACATTAAATAAAATAAACTTTTAAAATAGTGTTTATTTTTACTTTGCTATTTAATTCTATTTAGATTATGAGTTTTAAAACAAAACAGAACAAAAAATGTACCCTAGAAGATCATTCTAAATTAGTGATATTTGACTTCATCTCAATATTTATTTTAATAGGAGACTAGTTGGCACCCAGCCAAAATGAGCATTTGGTACACTTCCAAAATGGTTCTTAAGAATTGGATCAGGAGAGACTCCCAAGGTCCTGGGTCATACAACATTCAGAGGGTTCTCATCCCTGATTAACTGGAGCAGTTCATACCTTCCTCACACCCCCAGGACCCTAATCTGGCACTCTTATCTCACAAAATCTTGTGGAAAATTGAAACCAGTCTATTGACCTCCTTTCTTCCAAGAATCAGGTAAGTTAAAGTTGCCAGATTATAGTGTGCCCAGTTACATCTGAATTTCAGATAAGCAAATAAATTATTTTTTTACCGTAAGTCCCATACAATGTGTGAGGTCATTTCTGTGTTGTTATTTGCTGTATCTGGCAACATTAGGTGAGGTTCCTAGCTGCAGAAAACTTTTCATAAGCTGGTATCTCTGAAACTTAAGATTCTTTCCCTTTTAATATCTACTGAGAGGCACATAGAAGAGAATGATAGTTCCTTTAAATCTATAAGGTATAATATAAAAGCAGTTTGGGAAGGGCTCCAATTTTTTAGTGAAAATATTATCTAGTTATTAAAACCTTAGTTGAGAACTGCGGCAACTTTAGTTCCAATCCCAATTCTACATGGAGAATAGGTTTGGGATTTCAACCCAATAATTTATCTTGTTTCATAGCTTTAGACACTGATGTATATAAAATACAGCTTTAAAAATGCCTCCAGGAAAGAAAAATATCTAATGTTGGCAATTAAACTCTAACATAATACCAAGACATCATTGATAAGACACATTTTTATTTCAGAGATATTAAAATGAGGGGCAATGAGAATCTTAGTGTTGATAATATAGGGTATTTTGACTGTCACATTTATGTAATGATAATAATTATCATTTTCCTACTGAATACACAAAAAGATCAGACCAAGAAATTAATAATCAGCTCTTATTTCCCAATACAGTTTTGAATTGCACAGCAGGGAACATTAGCTTCCGAAGTAGAAAATTTTTCAATGACTGCTCCCATCAAAGTAGTATAAAGGGGGGGTTAAAATTTCTAATAGTCTTTTTAAAAAGTTCTTTCATCTGTGAAATAAAATTATATCAGTCTGTTAATCCACTGGATGAAGAATCATCTTTGTACTTATTATATATCACAATCCATTTATGCATCAAGAGTCCAATGTTATTTAAACAGAAAGCTGCTAGATCTATGAATTTGTATTAACTACATAGCCATTCATCTTTTGATTCATTGATCCATCCATTTATCCATCTATCCATCCATCCATACATACATACATCCCTTGATCCATCCATTCTCCTATTTAGCCATCCATTTATTTACTCATCCAATAATCCACCCAACATTTATTGAAGCTCTACTCTATGCTAGGTTCTGGGATAAACTTTTAAAGTTTGAGAATACAGGTATGAAAAAGTCCTTGCATTCAAGAAGATAAGAAGAAGAAGGAGGAGGAGGAAGGAGAGGAGGAAGAGGAGGGTGAGGAGAAAGAAAGAAAAAAAAATACTGCACTGACCTACTTACTAAGAGGATTTTTTTCATCTACAAAGCTCTAGAAAACAGCTTATATCTTCTTCATGTGGAATGTAGAATACATTTCTCCTATCAGAATTCAGGACACAATACCCCAAAGTATGGCACTGTGGCATGCTGGTTGAGCTGAAGGAAACAGGAAGCCCTCCGAAGCAAGGTTTCTCTGACCCTGCCTTCTTTTCTCTACTAAAGCAAGTCAAAACTCAGAAATATCATTCTCTACCCTCAGGTGACAGTTATCCTGCTCTATACCCAGTAATGTTACACGGAGAGACCAAGAAGGATCTGAACAAAACCAACCTTTTCTTCCTTCCTTCCTTCCTTCCTTCCTTCCTTCCTTCCTTCCTTCCTTCCTTCCTTCCTTCCTTCCATTTCTCTCTCTCTCTCTCTCTCTCTCTCCCTCCCTCCCTCCCCTCCCCTCCCCTCCTCAGGGTTTTCACTCTTCCCAGCCCTGAACATCAACACCTTGCTGGTCCCCCACCCTTCAGCTCATTACCATTAGGCCATATGACTTTATCCAATAGGTTTTCTCTACAACTATCCTCTTATTATGTTAGATTTAACATAAAAATACACAGTTTTACCTACATCTTCGGGTCTTCCTTTCTAAGGGTAAAACTTTGATTAAATTTGTTGTTTTTCTCTTGCTAAACTATCTTTTGTTATAAGAATGTGAGCCATGGGCCTTTCAATGAGTAAGGAAAATTTATTAACTTTTTTATCTCTACACTCCTCACTAACTATTCAAATCCCACCAATTTCTTCAAAAGTGAACTCAGCTCCCCCTGCTCTTCAAAGAATTTGCTGAATCTCCATTTTCCCCAAACTTCCAACTTGCCTAGAGTATTTAACTTGGCTTCTAACTGAGCATTGAATAAGTAAACTATATAGTAGTTTAGATAGTTACCCAATCTAAAGAGCGAGATCAATCAAAAAAGAGAAATATGAATATTCAGAAAGGAGAAGCATTGGAATTTTAAATAAGATAGCCAATGAAATATTTATTGAAAAGCAGAATTTGCAGTGTCTTGGGAGGAATAAGGCAGGAGGATCTCAAATTCAAAGCCACTCTCAGCAACTTAGGGAAGCCCAAAAATGACTTAGTGAGACCCTGTCTCAAAATAAAAATATAATTTTAAAAAAGGGCACTCTACCACTAAGCTACACCTCCAGAACTGTTTTTACTTTTTTATTTTGAGACCCGGTCTCACTAAGTTCCCAGGTTGGTCTCACTAGGTTCCCAGGTTGGTCTCACACTTGTGATCCTCCTGCCTTGGCCTCCTGAATAGCTGGGATTATAGGTGGGTACCACCCATGCCCAGTTCTTAACTTTTTTTTTTTAAGAATTTTTTGAAAAAATTTTTTAGTTGTAGATGGACCTTTATTTTATTTATTTACATATTGTGCTGAGAATAGAACCCAGTGCCTCACACATGCTAGGCAAGCACTCTGCCACTGAGTCACAACTACAACCCCTCCTAACTTTACTTTGACAGAAAAACTTTAGCCTCTGTTTTAGGAACAGATTATAGGTATAAGGATAATGGTGGTTACAAGAAGACCACAAAAGAGGGCACTGTAATAATTTAGTCAATAAACAATGATGGACTGGACCCAGTGGTGGCAGTGAGGTTACAGAGGACTAGTTGAATTTGGAATATATTAAGAAATAGAGAGGCTCGATCTTGCTGATGGATCCGATTTGGGATAGGAAAGAAAGAGTGTCAAGATCAATAGCCAGAAAACTGAAAGTGCCATTAATGGAGAATGGGAAAACTGTGGAGAGGCAGGATTCAGAGAAACTCTATTAGCTTAGGTTTGCACATGTTAAGTTTTGGGTAAATATTAAGCGGTAAGGAGAGGACATTGACTGGGCCATTGGTTGAAAGATACTGGGGTTCAGAGGAGACATCCAGGTGGAAGCAAATGGCTGGCATTGAAAGTCATGATAAGGATGAATTCAACTAGAGAGAGAATGTAGGTACAAAAGAGATCCAAGGACCTAGTCCCAGATATGTTTCTGTAATTACCTCCACTGGAGCAGAACACTCTGACTTGTCAGAAAGGCAGGCTGCTCAAGCCTTCATGATCCTTAAAACTAAAGACAGGATAGGAAATCTTCCGGAGTGGAAATTACATTAGGGCATCTTTGGCATTAGGGAGAAAATGAAAATAAGCGAGCTTTGAAGATAAAATTAGAATGCTCTCTGAGCTTTTTCATGATATCTGTAAGCTGTTCCAGCAAACACCTATCATAGGAAATTTCAGTTTTTTGAAGTTCTGTGTTAGAAACTGGGGACAAAGATTTATGTATTCTTTGTTACGCTGTAGTATGGAAGATAGCGTTTTCCAAAATGGCCATAATTTCATCTCCCATTCCATGTGATTTTTTGTTTGTTTGTGGCACTAAAGTTTAAACCCAGGGTTCTCTACTGCAAAGCAACATCCTCAGCCCTTTTTATTTTTTTAATGTTGAGATAGGGTCTTGCTAAGTTGCAGAAGCTGGCCTCAAACTTGCAAGCTTCCCGCCTTGTCCTCCCGAGTAGCCATATGTTCTTCTTAAATCTTTTCCATTGAGACAGAAGACCTATGCTCCCCATCCTTAAATCTGGGTGTGCTATGACTACAGTGACAGGGATAATAAGTGACTTTTGAAGCTAGGTTATAAAAGGTTATGCCATTTCTGACTGATTTCTCTCAACACACTTGCTCTTAAAACTCAGAAACCATGTTGCAATGAAGTCCAGGCCAGGTGATGTCTGGTTCATAGATCCTACTTAGGTCACAGAAGACAGCAGCATCAATCAGAAGACATATGAGTAAGAAAAATTCCGAGAGGAGTCTGGCCCTAGCTGCCATCTGACTGCAACTCTGACCTCTGAGAACTGTGTAGCTGACCAAGTAAGCCTCCATTATGAGAGATAAGAAGAACAATAAAAGTCATGGTTACTTTTATTTTTAAGGGGCCGGTGGTCAAACCCAGAGCCTCTTGCATGGTAGGCAAGTACTCCACTAATGAGCTACACTCCAGCCCTGATTGTTGTTGTTGTACACTACCAACAATGTAGTAGTTATTCTTGTATCAGTGGGTAGTTGATACAGAGAACTTTCCTATAACTGAAACTTTGCTACCTGAGGCCAGAAATTTGATATTTTCTATCTTGGCAATAAAGGCTGGATGAATTCATCCAACAAAATAAATGTGATGAAGAACTGCAGGCCTGGACTCCATTCCTAGCTTTCTCTTCCTAGCTCCCAACAGGTTCTCGAACACACTGTGCCATCTTGTTGAACTTTGGTTTCTCATCTGTTACGAATGGGGCTGATCTAGACGACAGCAAGGCCCTATCCAGTGAGTTGCTTTTTTTCTTTCTTCTTTATGAAACTCCTGTGGTTTATCCTCCTCGTCCACAAAGACAACAATGACAGACTGGTTCACTTGACATTTTGTACTATAATCACAGGAGGAAAAAGAAGATAGTGGAAGTGATAAATCTTCATTATTCCTTTAGAGGAAGGAAGAGTAAAATTGTCCATGACCAGACCGCAGTAAGCTAAGATTTGAGCAGAGGGGTTTGAAATCTTCTAACCTGACCTGGAAGCACCTTTCACTCAGAAAACATTGTTAACTCTCTCCCAAATGTTCTGCTTTGGACCATTATTTATCGCTCATGGTTTTTCTCCTACCTTTTTGAGTCTGAAGATGATTTAAACTAAGCCCTGTGGTTTCTAAGCTGAGGCTTTCAGAATTAAGAAGCTAAATAAATCCCTGTACTTAGTCTAGTCAAGCTTCTCCAGTGCCCCCTGGGCTCATCCTTTCACTCAGGCTGATGGAGCTGATGGTACTCTCATGCCTGCTAGTCCTCTGGGTGGATTTTAAAGCAAGGGACTGAGAAATAATGAAGACAGGCAGAGGCAGGAGAATCTTGGTTTTATTGTAGATAAAGTGATTTATGTTGGTTGTTAAGAATATGGACTTTTTCTCTTTTCTTTTTCTCATAAATGAAAAGTATTTTATGGTTTTGCTTCAATTTGCCTGTTGCTTGAAATTTTTAACTCAAGCTTATTTACACAGGATTTTTGTATCTACAGTAGGATGTTACAATAATAATTTTCCCATCCAATGCAGAAAAAAAGAGGAGTTTACACTGGGAGATGGATTAAAATTCTTTTTCCTTGTATTTTTATTTTTTAGCTGTTTTGTATTGGGAATTGTTTTACCACTGAGCTACATCCTCAGTGCTTCTTCTTCTTCTTTTTTTTTTCAATTTTATATTTTGAGACAAGGTCTCTCTAAGGTGCTGAGGCTGGCCTGGAACTTAAGATCCTCCTGCCTTAGTCAAGTCACTGCCAAGTCACTGGGATTACAGGCATGTGCCACACGCCGGACTTGAAAATTCTTGAATGTATCTATCATCTGTTCATGAGTACTGATCTGGGATATAAGAAACAAGGGGATGTGGTTGGGAAGCATGCACTTAAAAAACATTTTGAAGTGGGTAAGTATAAACACCTTCCTTTCTGTTCCTCTTTCATCAAATACATTCCAAATGATTCTAGTTACACATATATATGGTTACCCTGTCTATGACAAATGTAGCTTTGCAAGGCAGTGGGGAGAGAATGGCCTTTTCAATAAGTGATACTTGACCAAATAACTACCACTTGGCCCCTACACGCCTTGCACAAATATCAATTCCAAATGAACTGCAGATCTTAGTATGAAAGGTAAAATAATAAAGTTGAAAATGCAGGGACAATATCTTCATGACCTTGGGTAGTCAAAAGGTGTTAAAAACAGAATTAAAAAAAAACATTCACCACAATGGCAAGATAAGGATAAAAAAAATCCCTACATTTCAGTCTTGTCAAATTGAACTATATTAAATTACAAATTTTGTTCATCAAAAGGCACCACAAAGCAAAGTATAACATAAAAGAATATATGTGTGTATATATATATAATATACACATACACACACATTTATATATATATATATCCAACAAAAGACTTTTACCCAGAGTACTAAAGAACTTCTACAAATAAAAAAAAGACAAAGCAGTCTCATAGAAATAGGCAAAAAAAATTAGGACAATAGCTCATAAAAGATAAATTCAAAGAGAATATCTAAATGGCTAATGAACATTTGCAAAGGTGTTCAACTTTATTAGTCATAAGTAAAATGCAAGTTAAAAACACCATACACAAATTAATATCCACCAGAATGGCTAAAGTTAAAAAGACAAAAAAAAAAAATCAGTGTTGAGTCAGATGTGAAGCAACTGGAATGATTACACACTGATATTGTAACTCTGACAACATTGCCTTATACTGGCTGTAAGCATATAGTCATGTTGCATCATTTTAACTCCTAGTTGTATTCCCAACAGAAATATATGAATTAACACACACACACACACACACACACAGATACATATTTTTACCAAATGCTATGTACAAGGAAGTTGTTGGAAACACTATTTATAAATTTGTAAAAGCCCCAAACTGGAAACAGCTCATATGTCCAGTAAGACAAAAATAGATGAATTAACTGTGGTCTATTTAGACAACACAGTATGAAACAGCAATGAGAATAAAACATCCACAACTACACAAACAACACAGGTGAATCTCACAAACATAATGATGAAAGGAGTTAGAAACAAAGAGTACTTACTGACATATGATTCCATCATCTAAAGCTCAACAAATAAGCAAAGCTAATTTATGTGTTAGAAGTTAGGTACTTACACAAACTAAGACAGCTTGGATGTCACCAGGTGATACCATCAGATGAAACCAATATTGTATACTCAGTACATTGTTGACAGAAGCACTGTTACGCATGACTGTAAAACCCTTCACCTGTACATTTATTTTCAGTTTTCCTCCATTATGAGTAATTTTGGTATATTTACCCCTTCACATTTTCATCTTTATAAATCCATCTCATAGGGACATTTTTTGGAAATAGAATTTCTGAATTAAAAACATTTTTAATTAAAACGTTTTAATTAAAAGCAAAAAAAAGGAAATTAGTTTCACAATTTCTTTCTCTTGAGAGGGAGTGGTAATTGGAAGGGGAAAAAAAGAGGATGGTCTGCTTTTTTATCTGGATGTGAGTACACATGCATGTTCAGCTTAGAAACGTTCATCAAGCTGCATATTTATGTGTACTTTTGTATGTTATAGATCAATAAAGAAAAAAAAAAAAAAACCACAACAGAAATACAGTTAGTCAGCTTTCCACTACTGTGACAAAATACCTGAGATAATCAACTTCAAGAGGAAAAGCTTATTTTGGCTCACAATGTCAGAGGTTTCAGTTCATGGCCTTTTCATCCTGTTGCTTTGAGGCCTGTGCTGACACAGTATCTCATGGTGGAAAGGAAAATGGTATGGGAAGTTACTCACCTCATAGTGACCAGGAAACAGAAAGATAGAGAAAGGGCTCAGGGCCCAATCCCCTGCAAAGGCATGCCCCCAGTGACCTAACTTTCTTTGGCTAGGCCCCACTTCCTAAAGGTTTCACTATCACCCATTAATGCCATGGGTTGGGGACCAAGCCTTCAACATATTGGGCTTTGAGGGACATTTAAGATTCAAACAAATACCACTGAATCTTTTGGAATATTCCAGCTCAGAATATAACTACAGTCACACATCATATAAGGACATTTTGGTTAATGATAGACCACATATAGGAAGTGGTCCCTTAAGATTTTATAACCTAGGGACATCATAGCCACTCTTTGTTTATGCAAGTACACTCTGTGATGTCTGCGCAATGATAAAATAGCCTAATGACGCACTTCTTAGAACATGTCCCTGTCATTAAGTGACACGTGACTGTATAGATGTTCTAATAGATGTGTTCCTAAAATGATGGTGTTAATCAAACTTGGGTTACTTATTTTAAGTGCTCAAGTGGAAGCAGCTCTTTAAAGGAAGCTTGAGGCAAATCCTTTGATGAAATGAATAATTACGGTTGATGACATTTCAGAGTCCAGATGCTACCAAAGTGAGCCTCTTCTAAAATCTTCTTTCACATTTTTGACTCTCTGCTCAATAGGTACAAAATTAAATCAAATTAAAAATTCTGCTCACTTGGAAGCCTAATAATTTTAAGACCCTTTGAAGATTTCTCAATTGTGACTCCATTTTCCAGTGTTTTTAAAAATTTCTACCTACATTGCCACAGAATGTTCTTTTTGAATATCATAAATTATAAAAGCATTTAGGGACCAAAATGTAAATGCATGTTCTATCAATATTTTCATATAAGAAATATTATGAGAAATGGGAACATCTTATATTTGATGCTCATCAATAATTTATAACAAAGGATTTCCAACATTGAATCATAGGACTTATATAAATTGTTACTGCTTTTCTAACACTTTTCTAACATATACAGAAATAGAGAAGGTGGTGTACTGAACTTTCATGTACACAGTACAGCATCACCATTTAGTTCTGATCTTCTTCCATATATACCCCACATTCTTCCTTTGTCTCCTCATTAAATGCTTTTAAAGCAAATTCCGAGCATACTCATTTGTATACACACACACACACACACACACACACTTTAGATAAGAATTAAAGACCATGATACCATTATCATTATTATAATAGATTGACAAAAATTCCTTAATATCATCATATAGTGAGCCTCTGTTACAATGTGACTTTTTTTCCAGTTAGGATTTTTGCTTTTTTATTTTTGTTTTGTTTTGATGCAGCATTCATCCAAAGTCTACGAGTTGCATTTGATTACTGTGTCTCTTAACTAACTCTCCCCATTTTGTGTGTCAGAGACCCACGTGTGTTAGACAAGCAATACAGCTGAGCCATGCCCCAGCCCTTCAAGGTTCTTTGGATCCACAGACTCCCCACTCCCTCTTTTTTTTTTTTAATACCAGGGATTGAATTCAGGGACACTTGACCACTGAACCACATCTCCAGCCCTATTTTGTATTTTATTTAGAGACAGGGTCTCACTGAGTTGCTTAGCTTCTTGCTGTTGCTGAGGCTGGCTTTGAACTCGCAACCCTCGTGGCTCAGCCTCCTGAGTTGCTGGGATTACAGGTGTGCACTACCACACCTGGCCTCTCTCAATCTTTTACCCAACATTATTTGTTCAAAGAACAGGCTATAAAATAAAAATAAAAATTGAACAGATTGACTTTTGTACTATAATTCTAAAATTCTATTAGGATCCTTATTTACTATTATTTGAATGTAGCTTATTATATAAGTGAAAAAAATAAATATTTCTATTAATTTCTATGTCCTACCAGAAGTTTGCTCTAAAATTAAATTATATCCCTGCCCCATTCGTAAGTAGGGCTCTCAGCAAATGTTTATTGACTACTTAGTGTGTTCAGCACTATGGTCAGGATGTTACATGCAGCATTTCATTCAATCCTCACGTCTCCCTCATAAGGTGGTTGCTGTTATTCCCACTTTAACAGATGAGGAAACTGATGCATGGAGAAGTTAAGCAATTAGTCCAATGTTATTTACTAGGAAATAAGAGCATTGAAACTGAAATAAAATGTATTGAACATCAAATCCATGCCCTTAATGATAACATAATTCTATAAGCTTAAGCTTTTAGAAAATACTCATTAGAAAAGGAGATGCTATCATCCTGAACTGACTCTCCATGTTTGTTTCATAACATTTTCCTTTTTCCTCTCCCTCCCCTCACCCCTTACCCTTCTCCCTCTCTTCCCTCTCCTTCTCCTTCTCCCCATCCTTCCCCTCCCTCTCCTCCCCCTCCCCCTCCTCCTCTTCCTCCTCCTCCTCTCTTCTTCTTCTTCTTCTTCTTCTCCTCCTCCTCCTCCTCCTCCTCCTTCTCCTTCTCCTTCTATTTATTTATTTATTTTTAAATACTGGGGAAAGATTCTGAAATTGGCTAAGACCTGGACACAACTAGACACATCTTTACATAAATCCCCTTGATAGAAAAGTGCTTGCTCCTTCATCACGTGCCTCCAGAACCTACTCAAAGATGGTTTGAAATCAGCTTTTCAAGAATGGTGTGTGCAGAAGTAGCCCAGCTCATCTTGTCCATGATCCCATAACATCACAAGCTCAAAGTCCCCAGGTAGAACATGGTAACTCCCTCCAAAAGGAAATGTGTGGTAACAAGGAAGTATAGCTGAACAAAATGAAAGATGCTTGCTCTGTAGTTTAGAAAAGGATGGAGAATAGGCTCAATCATTTCATAATTGAAACATTAATGTACATTTTGACTGAAAGCATCAGTAGGTGGCTATTTAAATAAAATGTTTTCATCTTTCCTAGATATTTTTTTTCTTTTTTTTATTAGTTGCTCAAGACAATACAATGATCTTGACATATCATACATTTGTCCTTACCTACAGAATGCTATGCCAAAGTCATTATAGTTTTATTCATTTTGACATTATATTCCGTAAAAATTATGCAATTTGGTAGGCACATCTCACAGTCCTAGGCAATGAATGTTCTGAAGGTGAATAACCAAATGTCCTTCATAGATGAGCCAGGTTGACAGTACCTTGAATTTAGAGCTACACAATAGCTGCTTGATGCACTCCTAGGCAGATTTATTTTCATAGCAATTGGAAATATAAGAGCAAGACAAAGGTGATGGTTTCACTTCACTGAAAATAAAAGCAATATTTATTTTAAGAGCAGTGCTCATTGAACTTTCTTCTATTGACTGGCAAGCTATTTCTAACAGGAAGAAAATGCTATTAGCATTACATGCTATGAAGTCATCATTAACTGTATACAACTAACATTTATTGCCTTTCTACCCTATGCCTCAGTTGAAGTTGGTTATTTATGATATTTCCTAAATTCATTTGATATATTTTAGGATATAAATCTCACACTGGAAAACCCAAAAGATTTTGCTTGTTTAGGGTTGCCAAGTCCACGTTACATCAGTAATTTTTGCAAAGAATTCATTTGAACAGGGAAACTTCCACAGCATTTGCCCTCACCATGTAAACTTCAGTTGCTTAATCCTTCAAATATGTTCTCTCCTGCCACAGGGCCTTTGTATTATTATACATTATTCCAGAATTATCACATTCATCCTGTGTCCTAATTAACTATCATCATCCTTAACATTTTATCTCAGGCATCTTTTTTTATTAATTTTTTGTTTTAAGTAGTTATACATGACAGTCATCTTTTCCATACGTAAGATGTCCCTTATTACCATTATATGCTCTCATAAAAACCATGCTGTCTGTCCTTCAGAGAACAGTTGTAAATTAATCTTTATGTGGGTGATTTTTTAGAATTTAATTCAATCAGAACAGGGATCAGGTCTTTTTATGCTAGTAAGGATCGTATCCCTAGCTGCAGTGCTAGGTATTGAAAAAATGGATGGAAGAATGAAGTTAGACAAGAAAAATATGTGCATAACGACAAGCCATGATCAACAAACCATGGATCTTCATTAAATAAATGAGGAGAAAGAACATGTTTCCAAGAAAATAAGAATCATAGTCCAAATGCCAACTGCAAATGCTCTGTATTTACTTATTTTTTTAAAGATTTTTTTTTGGGGGGGTAGTGGGGATTGAACCCAGGGGCACTCTACCACTGGGCTACATCTCCAGCCCCTTTTATATTTCTTATTTTGCTTATGGCTTTGCTAAGCTGTTGAGACTGGCCTCAAACTTGTGATCCTCCTGTCTCAGCCTCCCAAGCTGCTAGGATTACAGGCATGTGTACCTACCCAGCCCAAATGCTCTATTTTTCATTTCACATTTTAAGATTGTTTTTATAATTGAGTCTCAATTTTTATATTAATGCATTCATTACAATGAAAGTAAAACCAGAAAAGATTCAAAATATGAGAACAGAATCATCAGTGAAAATAATCAGGAATTAATTTAGGGTAAAAAAATAATGAAGATATTTCTTATAATGTTCAATAAGGAGCAAAAAAGTATATTTAAACAAAATCTTAAATTTATCTGTGTTTTAAAGAACTTGGTTTCATATACTGTAAATAGCAAGATAAAAAATTTTATTATACTTTATTATAAAGTCCAAATAGCATAATTTAATAAAATGTTCATGCATAGTAAATTCATAAGTAAAATAAGTAAGAATGGCCGATAATTTCTCTTGAGAAATTAACTGGAATTTCTGTTTTAGTTTTCAAAAGTCTTTTAATTTTGATAAGTAACTCAAGAATTTCCAAGTTGTTTCTATAATCATAAAATAGGTTTGAATTTATTTCATATATCTTCATTTCTTATTACCAAAAAATATAAATAAAAGCAAAGAGATGAAAAATAATAGTTTTGATAATATTTTAAGCACAATTGAAAACAAAAGTTAATAATTTATTGACAAAAATTCAATCCTTTTTCTTAAATCCAGGGAATATTAAATTCCATTGTAATAAAATCACCTAGTCAATACTCAGAGGTATCTGATGCACTGTTAAGAAGTAATATATAACATATCAATCTTTGTGTCTAGTAAACCATGACTGTGGGGAGATTTAATAAATAGGGCCATTGGGTGCAGTCCTCACATACCCTGAGAATTATAAGATTATGCCCAGTTAAACTGCTAAACTTACAAGAGGATGTCAAAATTAAGTAAATGATTAAATATCCTGGTAACTACTCCAACTCAACTTCTTAGTTTGTAGTTTTGCATAATCCCAGTTAAATTTTTTTAAAGACCTTTTTTTTTTTAAATTTTAAAAATAAAATGGAATTGTCAGCCTGCTGGAATGTATTGGAAGACTTTGCAGTACATTTACTGAGTGCTGCTCATGGCCAAGCTCTGTAGTAAAGAGCTTTCAATTCATTATTTCATTTACCCTTCAAAACAACCACATGAGGTTAAAAACCTCACAAAAATTAGAGTTTACTTAAGTATTTAAACCAAGTTCTCTCTGTCTTCAAAACACCAGTTCTTAAACATCTCTACCACACTTTCTTTCATCCATAAAAATTGCTTGGATGCACTTATTTCCTAAAATCCTTAAAAGTCTATAAAACACACCAATTTTAATAATAACTTTTTATAGGGAAAACAAAAACAAAATAATGTACACTTTGATTTTAAGATACATTCCAATTTCTGAAAAGTTAAATGTGGGGTATATAAAAATCTTATGGATCTCCAAAGTATCTCTGATGCATTATCTCCTTTGTCAGTGAGCCATATTCATGATCTTCATGATTGATTCTCTTCCTTTCTCACTTCCTTCCTTCTTCCCTCTCTCTCTCTCTCTATTTCTTGTAGAATCTTGTTACATTATCCAGGCTGGCCTTGAACTCAAGATCATCCTTCCTCAGCTTCCCAAATAGCTGGGATTATAAGAGTGCACTAGCATGTCTGGCTTAATTTGTGTGTGTGTTTGTATGTGTGTGTGTGTGTGTATGTGTGTGCAAGGTAGGGTTTAAACACAGCACCTTGAGCATTCTAGGCCAGAACTTTATTACTGAGCTACATCTCAACCCTTTTTATTTTGATTCATTTTTTTATTTTTATTTTTTTGGTACCAAGTATTGAACTCAGGGGCACTCGACCACTGAGCCACACACCCCAGCCCCAGTTTGCATTTTAATTAGAGACAGAGTCTCACTGAGTTGCTAAGCACCTCACCATTGCTGAAGCTGGCTTTAAACTTGTGATCCTCCTGTCTCAGTCTCCAGAGCCACTGGGATTATAGGCATGCACCACCTTACTTTTTAAGACAGGCTCTTACTGAGGTACCTAGGCTGGCCTTGAAGTTGGCAATCCTTCTGGGTCAGTCTTCCGAGTCTCTGGGATCAGAGGTGTGTGCCACACAGCTTTCCATGACATATAGTATTGGACATTGAGTGATGAAAAATAATACTATTCAAAATAGCAATAAAACAATGAAATACTTTAAAACACATATAAAGCCTTTAAGACCTAGAATGAAGAACTTTAAAATCTTAAAGAAGATCGTGGAACAAGATCTGAATATGGAGTAGAGATACAGCCAGTAGTAGAGTGTGTGCCTCACATATGTGAGGCCCTAAGTTCAATCCCCAGGACAAAAACACAGCACAACAAACAAACAAAACCTGAATAAGTGAAAAAACTACAACATTCCTGAGTACAAATACTTAACTACAAATGTTAATTTTTCCATAAATTAATATTTAAATATAAATTTCAACTATAATTCATTTTTAAATTGCATAAAGTGATCTACAAGTTCATATGGAAGAGTAAAACTTAAAAACAGCAAAGAGATATATTAAAGAAAAGACAACTGGGCATGGTGGTGCACACCTGTAATCACAGAGACATGGGAAGCTGAGACAGGAGAATTGCCAGCTCAAGCCCAGATAGGCAATTTAATGAGACCCTGTCAAAATTATGGGCTCTGGATGTGGCTCAGTGGTAATGGTACATTGCTTGCCTAGCCTGCATGTGGGGCCCTGGATTTGATTCCAGCACTGCAAAACAAGAACAAAACCAAAGCAGTGAAATAGGGACTTCTTTTTTGCAGAGATAAAAACTTTATGAAGCTCTTATAATAAATTGATGCAATATTGGTTTAAGAACAGGCAGATAAGGGTCCTGCCTCCAGGTATTTGGAGTCAGAGAAGGGTGTGGGTGTGCCCTTTGGCAGGGACTGAGTCTCCCCAAGGTGTGGGGAGATGAAGGGACCCAAGACCCAACTCGTCTTGTTCCTGCTGTGGGACTCAGTATTCCACTGACTCGAGAGGGAGAGAGATGTGGGACCCTTCTGGCAGCAGGCAGTGTGGTGTTATGTGGTTATTGTGGGATCCCAAATGCCTGCATGAATTTAGGCCACTTCTTATTCCTTTCAGATTTGTTGGTAGAGGATAAGAGATGAGTAAAAGAGAAGGAAAAGGCCCTGGTGAGAAGCTCATTGTATCTTCTGGTTGTTATGATCACTACTTTGTTGTACCAGTGCCATTGGTCACTGAGCCAGTGCCTCCTGCTGACATTGGGACTCAGTGCTCCCATGGTGCTGTCTGCCATGTTGCATGGCCATATTTGTGCATATGCCCTAGACTTTCTGCAGACCTGACCTAAGAGTATGGCAGCTGACAGGGACCTCCCTTGCTTCTTCCTTAGATATTGGCCTGCTCCACTAGAAGTATCATTTCAGGTGATCTTAAACTTACACATTTGAGGCCGTCACATAGAGTTATCAGATATAGCATATAAAAATACAGGATGCTCAGGCCTGCACATGGGAACTCTATAGGGTAGAACCAATGTGCTCTAGTCAACAGCCTGGATTGAACTCCCAATAAATAACAGTAGCACTTGTTATCCATGCAATTGAGTTATCTTGGATGTCCCAAATGAGTGGAATGTCCACATGACAGACATTTTCAAGATTCCTAAAGCATAAGAAGTAAAACCAAGAATGAATAAATGGAATGGCATCAAACTAAAAAGCTTCTTCACTGCAAAGGAAACAATCAAGAACGTGAGCAAAGAGCCTACAGAATTGGAGAAAATCTTTTCCATCTGAACCTCAGATACAGCATTAATCTTCAGGATACACAAAGAACTCAAAAAACTTGACACTAAAATCCAAATAACCCAACCAATAAATGGTCTAAGGAACTGAACAGGCAGTTCATAGATGAAGAAATATGAATGGTCAAAAAATATATGAAAAAATGTTCAACATCTCTAGCAATTATAGAAATGCAAATTAAAACCACTGAGATTTCATCTCACTACAGTCAGAATGGCAATTATCAAGAATATAAGTAACAATAAATGTTGGCAAGTATGTGGGGGAAAATGTTCAGTCATACATTGCTAGTGGGACTGCAAATTGGTGCAACCACTCTGGAAACATAAGGGAGATTTCTTAGAAAACTTGAAATGGAACCACCATTGGACCCAATTATTCCAATCCTCTGCTTATACTCAAAGGATTTAAAATCAACACATTACAGTGATGTAACCACATCAATATTTATAGCAGCTCATTTTATAAGAGCCAAGCTATGGAACCATCCTAAGTGCCCTTCAACAGATAAATGGATTAAGAAAATGTGGTATATATACACAATGGCATATGACTCAGCCATAAAGAAGAATGAAATTATGGCATTTTCTGGTCAATGGATGGAACTGGAAACTATCATGCTAAGTGAAATAAGCCAGTCCCAAAATACCAAAGGCCAAATGTTCTCTCTGATATATGGATGTTAACCCATAAGGATGGGGGGTAGGGAGGGGAAGTACAGACGTTCATCAGATTAGACAAAGAGGAATAAAGGGAAGGGAGGGGGGATAGTAATAGGAAAGACAGTAGAATGAATCAGACACAACTTTCTTATGCTCATATATGAATACATGAGCAGTGTAACTCCACATCATGTTTAACCACAAGATGGGGATCAAATTTGTAATGGGTTGCACCTCATGTATGTATACTATATCAAAATGCACTCTACTGCCATGAATATCTAAAAACAATAGAGAAAAAATGCATAGGCAAATAAATCTGTGGAAGAGAAAATACAGTCTACAAGTGGGTCTCCACATAGATGAGAATGTAATATATGACAAAGGTGGTATTTCAATTAACTAGGAAAAAAATGTTTTTATTTTTAAAATAAATGATTTTGGCAATTGGTTCTCTATCCAGAAGAAAACTAAGTTGGAATTTTAAAAAAATAAATGATAGGTGGATTAAAACTTAAATGTGCAAAGTAAAATTTTGATAAGAATATCAAGAAGATCTTGGAGGTTTTAACCAAGATAAGAAACCCAGAAAGTAGAGAACATTGATAGATTTGATCAGAGAAAAATTAAAGTCTTTTAAATGGAAAAGCATCAAGTAATTGAAAGAAATAGAAAACAATTGGCACAAATAGTTGAACTACATACAGAAGATAGATGAAACACTTATGAGTATGACATCTATAATATACAAAGTGCTTTTACAAATAATAATAATAATGAGAAAATTGGCAATAAATATACATAATTCAAAGAAAGCAAATGCAAATTGCTAAGAATATATCTTTTTAAATATTCAAATTCATTAGATTTCAAAAACATAAAAACAAAATAGCCAGGAACCACTAACTGGCAATAATAAAGAAACAAATACTTGTTAGTGGCAGGGATATGAGGTGAAGAGGTTGTGGAAAAGGGACCCTTCATGCAATCCTGGCAGAAATAGGAATCAATATAGCTATGAAAGAACAAAATTACAACAATTTTGTTTAAAGGTCTTAATTGGCTTTATTTTTGATTCTAGAATTTGGTAAGACTACATTCCATAAGATAGAATTAACTATGCTGTTGTTACAAGAAAAGGAGGCTGGTTTTGTATACAGAAGGGCTTTGAGGAAAGAATAATAATAAGAAGAAATAAAGATGGTGTTTTAGTCACCTTTTTAGTTGCTGTGGCGCAAAGACCTGACAAGAACAACATAGAGAAAGAGAGTTTATTGTGGCTCACAGTTTCAGGCCACAGCTGGCCAACTGCATAGCTCTGGGCCAGAGGTAAGAGTGAACATCCTGGCGATAAGACAGCAGAGGAAAGCAGCTCAGGACCTGACCAACAGAAAGCAGAGAGAGGGTGGGGTGCTTTATTCACCAGGTCAAAAATACAAACTCCGAAGGCACACACCTCCAGTGACCAATCCCCTCCAGCCACATCCTACCTGTCTATAGTTCCCACCCAGTTAATCCATTCCAGTGGATTAATTCAGTGATTAGGTTAAACCTGTCATAATCTAATCATTTCACTCTGAAAATTCTTGCATTATCTTGTATACAAGCTTTTGGGGGACACCTCATATTTAAACCATAACAAATGGATTGGTCGTTTCAAATTTGCTTTCTTTATAAGGTGGGGACAGGGAGATAGAAAAATGGAAAAATAACTGATTAGTTCACATTAGATTACTTCAGGTTATCTTTTAGTGGAAGGATTAAGGCAGAGGGAACTTTATTATCATGCCAATTAAAACCAGCCTGTTTGGGAATTTTGGCCATGAATTTCTCTCATATTGATTTCTAGGAATGTCACATAACTGTCTTAGTTTCAGCTTGTTGAACTACAGGGTGCATGACTGTTTTGATTTTTAGCCGTAGGCAATATGTATTAAAGAGTAGACATCATCTTTGAACTGGAATTTTACTCTAACATTTAATAACTGAAAACATAAGTAGGTAAGACTATGTATACAAAGTCACTGGGTTTAAAATTTTTAACTTAATTTTAACAGATCTATCTATCTATCTGAAATGTACACATCCATAAATCATTGGCTATGGGCATACATGTGCATGTATACACACACACACACACACACATGAAGGGGCCAGACATAAAAATTTCCTTAGCATAATATGCCTGATAAGGTGGCCTATTTGGGTGTAAAGCCAATCTCCTGAGGAGTTAGTTGTAAGCCATTAGCAGCCAACTTGCACAGAATTGGGGGAAGGGTACACCAGGCCAGAAAAAAGGACCTAGTTGGAGAACCAACATTGTCTGCCATAAGCTATAAAGTAATGTAAATGATCTTTAATTTTCTTTTGACTTTGAATCCCAGGCCTCATGCAGATACATGTGGTAGGCAAGTGCTCTACCACTGAACTACACTGCAGTCCTTTTTATTTTTTAAAATGAGGTCTTGCTAAGTGGCCCAGGCTGGCCTGGACCTTGTGATTCTTCTGCTTCAGCCTGCTGAGTAGCTAGGATTACCAATGTGCACCACCACATGTAACTCTTTCTTATTTATTTATTTATTTATTGGTATTAGGAATTAAACACAGAGATGCTTTACCACTGAGCTATATATCACCACCCCCTTTTACTTTTTGAGACAGGGTCTCATTGAGTTGCCCAAGCTGACTTTGAACCCGTGATCCTTCTTAGCCTCCTGAGTAATTGGAATTATAGGCATGTGTCACCACACTGGGCAAATTCTAATTATATTTTCATATAAAGTATATAAACATAGGAAAAGTATGGGACCAACATCTAAGAGACATTTTATATGTATGTGATACCTGACACAGGAGAGTATGAAGATAATACAGGTAGGAAAGGGAAGCAAGGGAGAATGTCATGTTTAGGGTGATTTAAGGAAAAAAGAGGGGAGGAAAAAGAGATCACATTCTACAAAAAAGATGATTCTAGTTTAGGGACAACAGTAAATGGGAAAATGATTTGGAATGTTCAGTGGTAAAATCTGGTGGTGGTCCCTCTCTCTCTTTGGGCTAGCATGTTTTAATTTCTGTGAAGCTGTCATCCTGGGGAAGAACTACTTGCATCTTGGCAGCTTTCTGCAATTTGCTATGAGTTGAGTAATATCCTCCAGCAAGATATGAACGCATCCTAACTCCTGGAACCTGTGAATATGAATTTATTTGGAAATAAGTTCTTTGTCAATGTAATTAAGGATAACATTTAGGGTTGGCCCTAAATCCAATCATTGGTAAGAAAGGAGAGGGACACTTAAGTTATAGGAGGGGGAGCCATGTGAACATGAGGCAAAGATTGTAGTGCTGCATCTATAAGCTGAACAGAGGCAAGGAAGACTAACAGTTGCTAGAGGCTGAAAAAGGCCTAGAGCCTTTGGAGGAAGTACAGTCCTGCCAACACCTTGATTTTAGACTCCTAATACCCAGAACTATGGGAGAATACATTTCTGTTTCTTTAAGTCACCACATTTGTGGTAATTTGTTAAGGCAGCATTGGAAAACTTACCCAACATAGCATTCCACAAAGTTAGAAGGCATGGGCTGGAGGTGTGGCTTAGTGGTAGAATGCCTGCCTAGCATGTACAAGGCCCGGGGTTTGATCCCTAGCAACACACACACACACACACACACACACACAGACACACACACACAGCAAGTATTAAAAACTCAAAGACAATAGTGTGTTTACTGTGTTAAATTCATCATACTATATAGAGTTTTGCTGCTGCCTTTGAGTGGCAAATTAATAGAAAGGTATAAAATTGTGATAATTAATAGAGCACCATGTTTAGGAGCTCTTGAGGGTGTGCAGCTGGTAGGCCATGAAGACAGGGTTTTGCTTTCAAAATTTATGTAACATGTACATATCTTTAATGATGCATATGAGAAAATAAATATAAAAATACAAATACATGTGAGAAAAATGAACTTAATGATTGATAATATAGAAGATTTGTTAAGAAGTACTGGACTCAATTATACTTGAAATGGTCTTCCAGATGTTGCATCAATACACCCCAACCAGTGTGTGAAAGTGCTCATCTTCCTGAACTTTAATCAACACTAATTACTCTTTGCAAATTTAGTAACTGTGAATGGATTCTTCTTTTTTAATTTGCATTTTTTATTTTTGTGGTGCTAGAGATCAAACTCAGGACCTAGAAAATCACTCTACCACTGAGACACATCCCCAACCCACTAATTTGCATATTTTAAAATTAATAATGAGGATAGACAACATGTAGCTTTTCCATTTTGAGTACACTTGGATCTAGAAATCCTAATTCTATTTATTTATCCTAAGAAAATAGCCAATGATGTGGGAAAAGGATATATACATAAGATGTTCAATGCATTATTGCTTATATTAGTATAAAAATTGAAAGGCATAATAATACCAATCCCATTGACTAAATTATGGTACAATCTCTACAGTGAACATTTCTTCAGTTATTAAAATTGATGTAGGAATAGAATATGTACTGATTGTATTTGTTTATATATCTTGCTAAGTAGGAGGAACAGATTATGAAATAATCCGTTTTTCCTCTGTTTGGAAAAGTCTGTATCAAAAACAAACTGAAAAGATGCATATAAAATATAAGTAGTGGTTGTCTTATGATAATAGGACTATGCTTAACTGTATTTTCCATTTGTTTGTGTGTGTTTGGTTTCAATTTCCAAATTTTCTATTGTTATAACACAATATTTATAATAAGTTTTATGAAATTATTTTAAATTTTTCTTTTTCAGTATGGGGGATCCAACCCTGGCGGAGGGTTAACAATGAACTACATCTCCACATTTTCATTTTTTTATTTTGAAGCAGGGTTTTTCTAAGTTGCCCAGGCCGCCCTCAAAGTTGATATCCTCCTGCCTCAGCCTCCTGAGTCTCTGAGATAACAAATAAGTGCGGCATTGCCTGGATTAAAATTACCTTTTACAGAGGAAAAATAATAGTTAAAAATATATATCTCCCTTCCTAGATAATTAGTTTCTTGAGGTTAGGAACTATGAACAAATCACTGTGGTTTTTATTTTTGTTCTTGTTGTTTGTTTGCTTGTTGCTCTTTACTTCCAATACCATTGACCATTCTTTATGGCAAACAAAAAAGAACTCAATAAAAACTTTCCCAAATGAAATCACAATACTTCAAACTAAATCTATAGGACTAGCCAGTAAATATGGTGGTACACACCTATAATCCCATCTACTCAGGAGGCTGAGGCCCAAGGATGGCAAGTTCAAGGCCAACCTGGGCAATTTAGTGAGCCCCTGCCTCAAAAATAGATAGATAGATAGATAGATAGATAGATAGATAGATAGATAGACAGATAGATTTATTAACTAAAAAGGGCTGGGAGTACAGCTCATTGGTGAAGTGCTTGCCTGACATGTATGAGACCCTGGGTTTGATCCACAGTTCTGGAGGGGTGAGGGCTATATGGCTAACCTAGGATGCTTACTAGAAATATATCCTCAGTGTGAATTTTTAACAGGCAATTGCCAAGCTGTTTATTCCCTGCTATGTTTACAACTTATTACAGAGAGTAATATTCTATGGTTTTTAGTGCACCTGAGTCTAACCAATCATTTCTTCAACAGAAGACTTTTTTGTTTGCTTGTTGCTCTTTACTTCCAATACCATTGACCATTCTTTCTGGCAAACAAAAGATTTTCCAATAAATAGGTTTAGAAGGAATGCATTCTTTAAGAGCATTTCTATATTCTTAATAAAGAAGCACATATATCTACTTATAATCCAAAATATAGGTTATTATTGGGTTTAGAGACATCTAATTTTGAATTTTGTAGGTGAGTGGCAAAAATTTCCAAGGATTAACTGGGCATGGTGTTGCACACCTGTAATCTCAGCTACTCAGGAAGGTGAGTCAGGAGAATGGCAAGTTTAAAGCTAACCTGTGTAACTTACTGAGAGCCTGCCTCCAAAAAAAAAAAAGTAAGAAGGACTCCCTCTGGTATAGCTGTATAGCTCGGGGTAGAGATTTTGTCTGGCCTATCTGAGGCCAGACAAAAAATTTGTAAGGATTATGGAATACCATGATTACTCAATGTAAACACCTAACTACATGAAAAAAATATGAAGTTATCAGATATTCAAAACTGCCTTTTCCTTCTGATTGAGGGATTTTTATTTATACAGCTGAAACAGGCCCCTATAAGAGATGTTTTGTCTTCTTGACTACTCCCCAAAGATTATTAGAAAGGAATAAACCATCTGGATGTTTTGACAGGCCCTGCTTTGATTATGAGAGTGATTCTTGTACATGATACTTTTAAATAATAACCTTGATGGCTTATGTGACTGCAAATAATATTATTTTTTTTAAAGTCGTCTAAAGAACTGTTGAACAATATAAGAATCTAGAGTATGAGAGCTGTTACAGAAGTTCTTAAAATTTCTCTTCTATTATATGAATGCCTGAACAGGTTTGATTATACAACCTAGTGAGTTCAAGAAGACCTAGGATAATAAAATATAATAATAACCTATAATTTAAATATCTTGTATGAAATATTTCACTACTGTGGTTAAAATGTCTAACATATAAAGATTTTCTAATGTAGCGCAAATGGGAGAACTAAACAGTGGAATATCTATAAGACCAAATAAGTTTTTGAGTTAAAATTCCCCTATAATTTTTTTTTAGTTCTTTACTTGTTCCTTTGCTGTCAAAATCCTAATCTATTTTATTTAATAAGATGCGAATCATTTTGTACTCCTCTGGTTCAATAAACTTTAATGCGCATGTCCTATGAGTTCTGCAAAAGTCCAAATCAGCTGCCCCCAACTTTATTATCTTCCATGTGACCCTCCCTTTCCTTTTTATAGCCCATAGCATTTCCGTTTCTGTATCCTGAGGTATCTCATGAAGCAACATACAGACTTCAATCTTAATTGTAAGTCATAAAACAGTGGCCGAGTCTTAATTAGTGACTATTTTTTCTTGTCATTTTATTCCTGCCACTAAAAACGCCTCTGAAATTATTTCCAAGAATTCTCATCTTACATTTTACCCATCTGAGTTTGAGTGGTGATTTTCTTGAACTATCAAGGAAGTTGTTCTTTTTCATTTCTAGTATTTTCTTTTTTGAGTCAGGGCTTGCTATTTTGCCTAGGCTGGCCTCCAAATTCTGGGCTTAAGCAATTCTTTTGCCTCACCTCTGAGTAGCTAGGACAACAGGCATATATTACCCTGTCCAGCCACATTTCTAGCATTTTCTAATAATAATTACACAAAACACAAATGGATTTATAAAAATATTTCAATGCATTTCTGACATATTTAAAATGAGAACATTGGTGTTTCCTCAAGGAATATATCAAATTTTATGACAAAGCTTAAAATGACAGAGGTAAAAGTGGCTATAGTGGAAAGTGTAGACCCTACTTGATAGAGTCAATTAGAGAGGTACCTTGTGTTACCTCTTCTTGGAACAACTTGGAAATGCAATTTAGGGTCCCGGAGAATCAGGGCAATTCCCATATTCTATATTCCAAATCTGCAGGTGTTTTAGGAGAGAAATAAAGGGATAAAGATAGCCAGGAGAAAAGAAAAAGGAGGGGGAGAACAGTGAACTCTTGCTTTACTTGTAACTGCAGTTCTCAGTTAAACCCGTATTATGACATCAGCAGTCACCTATATGGTCCTTAAATTGCTGGGTGGAAGGAACTAACCTCAGCCTCCCAAGTTGCTGGGATTATAGGTATGTGCCACCATGCCTGGCTAAGTTACAGATTCTTATGAGAGTGCAAGAAGGGCACATCAGATCTCTCACCAGGGACCTGTTGTCCTCAGTTAATCTTCCAAACTGGCTCACTAGATAAATATCTTCTGTCTTTGGAGAGATCTCCTTGGACTCCCTTCTGGTGGCAGGACTGGCTTTGCTAGATCCTCTGAGGCCTACAAAGCATTTCCAGGTCCCAGTAGGGAGACTGTGCTTCCAAATTCACTTTTCAGGTTGTTGATAGCATTTAGTTCCTTGTGGGCTGTTGGTTAGAAGCATCCCTGAACTCTTGCTGTATAGTTTCCATGATGGCAGATGGCATCCTTCAGAGTGAGAGAGTGAGGAATCCAGAGAGAAGCTGCTATTTCTACAACCTGATATCAGAAGTGACATCTCATCACCTCTACTGTACTCTGCTCATGAGAAGTTGGTCACTAAGCCCCATCTAGACTCAAAGGGCAGACCACCAGGAGGTGAGATTACCTCAGAAGCTGCCTACCCCATGCAAAATATACTCACCCCTTTCCCAGATACCTCAGAGTCTTGCTGCATTACCACATCAACTCAAAGTCCAGAATCTCATTACTGAAAGGAGGTCAGTGTATCTGAGGCTACTCAGATGTAGTTTTAAAAATACAACTCTAAGATCACAGTTCCTTTCCATGCGTAGACCCATGAAGTTAAAGAGGAAGTTACTGCCCTCCATTCCCAGCACAGAATGATGGATAGATATAGGATAACTGCCATAGATACTATTGTTCACAAAGTGGACATGTGGTAGATACCAAAGAGTCATTAAATCCAGCCCATACTCAGGGGAAGGAATTATGTAAAGGCCTGAAAACTAGGAGGGAATCCCTGGGGGCTACCTTAAAGGCTGCCTCACTCACTGCTGTCCTTCTATTTAATTTTAATAATAAAAGGAGTATAACTTTAGAAAACTATTTTATGAAGTTTAAGTTGTAGCTGCTTTTTAAATATATATAGCATTGCTGTAAGTCTGTATCACAAATTTTTCTTTGGGTTAGGATAAAAATTATTTCTGATTATAATATTGGAGGAAGTTGCTTAAAAATTCTATTTCCTTTTATTATGGCTAGAGATCTTATCATTGACTTTTAATTTTCCCCAAATTTTCAAAATGTTTTCTTAAGTTTAATATATCTGTTATGGATAAATATTTATTCTTCTAGTTGGATTCTCTATTTCATCTTTATCAATATACCTTGAATTTGCTTAAAATTCAAATTACGTTCCTTGGTGAAATATCAGAGTCTCTACTTTGAATATAGGAGCTGTTCTAGTTACTTTTTTGCATCATTGACTGAACTAGAGAAATAACTCCCATTCCTTTCTCTACGCTGCTTTCTGAAGTCTTGGTAGGATACTCTTTCTTCTCCTCCTCTGCTTCTTTCTTTTTGTATCAGTCTAGAAGAGTGGTTTTCAGCCAAGGACAGTTTTGCTTTCCCAGGAGAAATTAGGCAATATCTGGACACATTTTGGTTTTAAACTTGGGTGTGATATTGGCATTTAGTGAATGGAGGCTGGGGTGCTGTTAAACATTCTGTAATACATAGGACAACCCTGCAGGTTAAAGAAGTATCTGATTTAGGGATCAGGGATATAGCTCAGTGGGAGAGTGCCTGCATAGTATATGTGAGGCCTGTGAGGCCCATGTTCAATCTCCAGTACTGGGGGAAATAATAATTATCTGGTTTAGAATGTCAATAGCAGGAAGGCTGGGAAACTCTGCTCTAAAAACAAATCAGTTCTTCCTCCCACTTTAAACATGAAGACATTACAAAGTTGTTTTAGTCTTAGCTATTATATAAACTGACTTTTCCCCCTAATCACACATTTCCTTAAAATAACAAAAATGTGGAGCTGTGAATACAAACCAGCAACTTAAGGCAAACTAGCTTCTAATTCAATTACTTAACCACTGAATAACAGAGTCTGAGATAAAGGGAACTGAGAAAAGTGAAATTTCACTAAATGTGCAGTTTAACACTTTTTTTTGGGGGGGGTACCAGAGATTGAACTCAGGGGCACTCAACCACTGAGCTACATCCCTGGCCCTACTTTGTATTTTATTTAGAGACAGGATCTCACTGAATTGCTTAGTGCCTTGCTTTTTGTTGAGGCTGGCTTTGAACTCTTGATCCTTCTGCCTCAGCCTCCCAAGCCATTGGGATTTACAGGCGTGTGCCACTGCACCTGGCCTAATACTTCTTTTGAATGAGCTACATGGACTGGATGCTTTATGATATTTTATAATTTAATTTTATATTTTAAGCATATGCAATTGCTATTCATTGTAAAATATTTATAATAAGTATACACAAACTATAACAAGGATTAGGAATTTTTTTATTTCTGTATGTTCTTAGAATGATGTTAAAACAATAATAATAAAAATTTGGAACAATGTACAGTAGTCCCTGTGGAATCCCTAAGATTACTACAACATCTTTAATAATGCTTAAGATTGTTATTATTCTGTGATATTTCTAATCAAGAATCATACCTTAAGTAAGTATGTCTATAATTTTATGAGTCATTTGTCTATATATACAGAACAGGCCTTTAGAGAACAATCCACTCACTATTTTTCTTTTTCTTTTTTGTTTGGCATTTTTTTTGTTGTTTTTTGTTTTGTTTTTTTATATATTTTTTAAAATGTTTTATTTGTTTTAATTAGTTACACATGACAGTACAATGACCTTGATATCATACATTTGAATCAGATGGGATATAATTTCTCATTTTTCTGAGTGTACAGGTTGCAGAATCATATTGGTCATGTAGTCACATATATACACACAGCAATAATAATGTCTATTTTATTCTGCTGTCCTTCCTTTCCCCCCTTCCCCTCCCCTCCCTTCCCATCATTTCTCTCTACCCAATCGAATATGACACAATTCTTTTTTTTTTTTCTCACATCGTCATACATGTATTTTTATAACCATGAGGGTCTCCTTCCATCTTCCATGCAATTCCCTTTCCCCTCCCTTTCCCTCCCACCTCTCTTCCCTATCTGGAGGTAATTTTCTTCCCATGCTCTTCCTCCCTACCCCATTTTGAGTCACCCCCCTTATATCACAGAAGACATTTGGCATTTGTTTTTTTGGGATTTTTCTTAATTGATATCTGACAAGTTTATTTGTCTCATAATATAAATATGTGATTCTCTTATATCAGTTTTTATCTTCGATGACATATGAAAGATCTAAAATCAAATTGGCTGTCTCTACAGCCACCTGTAGGCCACTAAGCTTAGCAGTCAAACAGTCCAGAGTCAGATTGCTAGCTGGGCCCACAGTTTCATGTGGAAGGCAGAATTGTGGTTCAAAAGGATGGCATGAGCTTCGTAAGAAAGACCAGCTGAGTTCTTCCTGGCTACTGTATAATCCACAACCACATCGTGAAAGTAAATCCGGCCAGTTGACAACAGAGGGACAATCTCCCTGAACTGACCAAAAGTGTCCATACTTCATATCAGTGACAATTTCACCTCCATCATGCTCTAAAGAGCCAGCAAGAGACTCGAGAGCACTGCAAAATGCTTCAGCAACTAGTTGAAGTTCTGCTTGAGTACACCCATCATCTGTGAGAATGCTTTCTGGTTCATTACGAGCCTAAAGAGTAATAAACCATTGAGAACACATACAGGGTGATTAATATAAAAATATTTCAGAAAAATAAGATACTTTGATCAAAGTCTTATTCATAAAGTTACTATGTACCTTCATTTACTACAAGATTGGACAACAATTCTAATGGGCTTGTGTGAGTCAGCTGGCTAGGCTTGGATCCCTTAACCTGATTGGTCATAGCAAAATTGTACACTCCCTGTCCTGTTACTACAATAAATGTATAAGAATAACCCCACCAGCTTATTCTGAATGATTGCCTTAATGTAATATATAAAAGTCAAGGCATATACATGTTTTATATTTGTTTTTATGCACTCAGGAAAGTTCCTGAAGACTAATGTCCCAAATGAAGTACTTATCATATCATCAGAATGTTTGAGATTTGCTTAAAATGAGAATGCACATATTACTAAGACATCATTTTGGGAACGGACAATTTTCACATCAATTTTTCTTAAAAGGTAATAAGATTTAATCAGCTTTTTGGTTTCACTATTCTGAAAATATTATTGTAGAAATTTCTTAAGACAGAAAAATAATAGTGAACTAACTGAATGATGATTTTAAAAGTCCATATATCCCTACTACTAAAAAACAGTGACTACTTCTTTTTTTGGAACATATTTCCCCCATATCCCCAGAACCTTAACAAGATACTTACTTCCTCCAAAACGCTTTGTCCAGTTTACTCAGCTCCATTTGCAGATTAAATTATTGTCCACTCAGAATCACTAACTGGCATGGATTTTGTTTTTTATAATGTGCATTTTGATAACTTTTCATGAATTGGCTTTATCTTCAAATAGATTTTAAGTTACTAGGGGAAGTGTAGGGAAGGGCATGTCTGTAAGAAAAGTTTACTCTCTTTCCAACTCTAATCACTCACTGGAAGCTCTGCAGAACATCTCAGTGATTCTGGTTGATGCAGTCAATCAACTATCAATATCTGGAGACCACATTGTTTTGGTTTAGGTGTCCCTCAAAAGTTCATGTGTGAAACAATGAAAGAAGGGCGAGAAGACTGAAATGATTGAGTTCTAGTTAGTGCATTAATTCACTGATATGAATTAATGGGGTGGTAACTGTAGGCAGGTAGGGTGTGGCTGAAGGATGTTGGTCACTGGGGGCTTGCCTTTGGGGTTTATATTTTGTCTCTGGTGAGTGAAGCTCTTTCTGCTTCCTGACTGCCATGTCCTGAGCTGCCTTCCTCCAGGACAGGGAGTGTGCAATTTTACTATGACCAATCAGGTTAAGGGATCCAAGCCTGGCCAGCTAACTCACACAAGCCCTTCAAACACAGTGTTTGCCTTAATCTTGGGCCCAGAGCTACGATGCCAACCATTTTAGGATTTAGACCTCTGAAACCATGAATGTCAAAATAAACATTTCCTCCTCTACCTTGTTCTTGTTGGATGTTTTGGTCACAGCAATGAAAAAGCTGATTAAAAATAGGTATACCTTTTTGTATTCATCTTTAAATAAAGTAGGATAGGACTTATAAAATAATTATTCACAACTATGTTACACTAAACTTATCTGTCAACTGTCAGGAAATGGAGTTTCCTAGGCCAATAAAAAATTAAAGAATTAATACACACCATATAGAAACCAAAATAAAAACTATAATAAAATATAATATCTGAAATGCCTTAATAAATGAAATTAAGTTTTTTCCTTGATGCCCCAGAAGATACAGAAGTATTTTTGTGGATTCTCAGCCCTTTAGCTGTTAACATTAATTAGTGTTGAATTTTGGTAGTTAAGATCTTTAATATTAGAAGTCTCCAAAATAGAATGCTAGTTTCAACATGTAGTCCATGTAAACAATATTCAAAGAATGGGGTAATTTGTTAAAGAATTAGATTTGCAATAATCATTGCAATAAAGATCTTATTTCATATTTATAATGTTATTTTCCTCAAGGGTTCTCAAACATAATATCTAAGTTAGGCTTCTGAATAATTAAGCACGAATGGTTTTAGGGTGATTTGGCTTATCATCTCACAGAACACAAGTTGCTGAGAATTCGGTAATTTTAAAAGGGCTATTAATCTTACCTTGTATCTAATAAATGCAGCCAAATGAGTTTCTGTACATCCACCTCCCAACAAAGCCCATGGTTCCTTGATTGTTAACTGCAAGACGTGCAGTGCTGCTTGACATGTGAGCTAAAAAAGAATCAAATCTGAATCAGACACACCAGATCCATGAAGAAATACAACCATGCTCTTAATATAACATACATCATGGACTAACAAGAGTCCGATTTCAGTTGACAATGAAATCTGCTTGGTCAAGGTTGTAATGTGATGAATACATTTTGGGATAATAAAGATTTGAGACTGAAGAAAGTTACTTTAGCCAGAAGTCTGTTTTCATCAATTTTTTTTATTAGATCAATATACTGTTAGATCAATATTTTTTCATATATATTGATCTCTTTAAATTAGGATTCATAAATATAGGGATTCAAAACATCTGAGTCAGCAAGACTGGTGGGTACTTAAAACATACAGACTTTGATTCACCAAGGAATCTTTATAAACTTTATAAAACATGAATCTTTATAAAACTTTATAAACTTGTGATTGATATCAGAGTTTATCACTTCCCTTAAATAAAAGTTGCATGTGTATTGTTGGCAGAGAATAATAAACTCTACTAAGAGGTGGATGATAGTATTGACTTAAGAACTCACTTTTGAAGTGAATTACTCATATATGTTCACATCAAAGAGTACACAATTCAAATTAATTTCTTAAGGAAAAGTGAGGGCTGGGGATACAGTCCAATGGTAGAGTGCTCCCTCGATTCAATTCTCACCATCATATTAAAAAAAAAAGAAAAGAAAAAGAAAGGAAGAAAAAGAAAATTTCCTATCAATGACTTCTTAAATTTCTTGTAAATAGCAGAAATAAGGAATGGCAACCTGTGTCAAGTCTACCATAATACTGCAATTAAATTAGCTTACTTGTAAATTTTTTTTTATACATAGCACATATTTAACAATTGAGCTTCACAATCAGCCCCCCACTTCTGTCATTTTTGTTCTTGCTTTGTATACCCTGCTGAAGTTATGGAAGAGGGGAAAATTAAGAAGCATGGCTCACTAATGTGAAAAAAACTATTGAGAACCTGTTGACTGACTATTTCACCCCTGCCTCAGCCCTTGGATATGAAATTCAAAGTTATTACTTACTTTCAGCTCATCCCAGGCAGTGTCATTTCTGTTGCAGAGAAGCAAGCTGCAGATAGTTGCTTCATTAGGAATAAGATGAAAAAAATGCTTGGAGCCAAATTTTGCAGTGCAGAATTCTTTCACAATTCCATAACTACTAGGAGATATGGAGCCTATGGAACCAATAGGTTGTGTTCCTGTTTTTTTTTTTTTTTTTTGAAAGAATAGAAAACAAAATGTCTAAGCAAAGGTGGACCAAATAACCATTTAAAATTAATAAATGTAAATAAATTAACTCTTATTCCTAGCCAATATAAAAATTCCACAAAAGCTTATCATTTAAAATATTAAATTTGAGATAAAGTAATAAAATGCGTCTTCTTAAACCTCTGATATTAGTAATCTATTCAAATGACATGCAAATAAAGCAAAGGTTCTTTTGGTTTACTTACTTCTTTGAACATTTGTTAGAATTTATTTTGTGCTCTTGCCAGAGACAGGCACACAAAATTTTGCATACATTTTTAAAAGCCCAAGAACCTTGAAACCCCATTCAGAGATCACCAAAGGGAGAGAGAAGGGAAATTGCATGGAAATGGAAGGAGACCCTCATTGTTATACAAAATTACATATAAGAGGAAGTGAGGGGAAAGGGAAAAAAAAACAAGGGAGAGAAATAAATTACAGTAGATGGGGTAGAGAGAGAAGATGGGAGGGGAAGAGAGGGGAGGGGAGGGGGGATAGTAGAGGATAGGAAAGGCAACAGAATACAACAGACACTAGTATGGCAATATGTAAAAACGTGGATGTGTAACCGATGTGATTCTGCAATCTGTATACGGGGTAAAAATGGGAGTTCATAACCCACTTGAATCAAATGTATAAAATATGATGTCAAGAACTATGTAATGTTTTGAACAACTAATAATAATAATAAAATAATAAATAATAATAAATAAATAATAAAATAATAATAATAAAAAAAAGAACTCACTAATCTGGAATAAGAGTGATGTGAATGTTTTTTAAAGGCATTACACCTCAATCTTAAATGAATTAAACTATCCAAATAGTTCTGAAATTGAATTCCTTTGGGTATCTATTTAGGGAACATATAGGATTTTTATTTCAGCATAGTAACTATTTTTATGTAAATAGCTACTTAAATTATGCTAAAATGTAACTTATTTCAATTTGTTGTTCTTAAGTATTTTATCCTTCCAACTGCATAGGCAATCAGTAAAATTTTACAATTGCAAATAGAAATAAGGTTATTAAGGGAGAAGTATGTACTGAATGTTTGCAAAATCTCCAGATGTAATTAAATTTATATAATAAAACTAGACCAAGCTTTTAAAAAAATAAAAACTCCAGTTTAACATTTGAATATTATACTGCACCCTGAGCAATTTACCCCCTTGGGTCAACTTTCTTAAACTGATGGTATTAAATGTTTAAAGCCATGTTCTAGGTACATGTGAGTTAAAAAACAACAGTGAACTAGTGTGGAAACTGAGTCTCCATTTATAATATTGTGGAAATATGGGAAAATGTCCCATACTTTAAACACTGAATAAGCCAGAATAGCCCATATTCATAAGCTGTAAACTGCCAGATCATGGACAGTTGGTAGATACTTAAGGATACGAGTCTGACCTACAACATCAGCAATGAGTTCCAAAGAATTATTTCCATTTATTCTCAATAATTTTTCACTTTGATGATCATTTGACAGTTTTACAAAGGTAAATAACAGAGATATATTTAATGCTTGGCATACATACTGCTTTTTGACTATCTGTAACAAAAGACTATAGTTAACTTTAACAATGCTTTAGTAACTTAAAAATTGCAGACTGGGCACAGTGGTGCACACCTGTAGTCCCAGCTATATGGGAGGCTGAGTTGGATCACTTGAGCCCAGGGGTTTGAGATGAGCAATGGGGAACACAGTAAGACCTCCACCTCCAAAAAGAATTGCAATCAATGCAGAACTAAATGATTGTCTGATAGGATGTCAATGCAATACTGAAACAAGTGGCATGAATCAGGAGCTCTTCAGCTTATTTTTCTTTGGCTCTAACAGGTGAATATGAACCTGGTATACTAGTGCTTTTAATTTGATCAATTTGTGAGACTCAATGACTCTTCTGCCCACTATAATTCTTTACCTAATTGGTGGTAACATATATTACCACCAGTTCAGCAAACATTCTGGAGCACCTGCTATGAACTAGGCCTGCTATAGTGTTCAGAGTAAATGACCTTGGTTCTCAAGAGCTCAGCTGGAAATATTGATCTTTAAAGATAAAACATACATGTGTGTGTACACACATGCACCCTTCCTGCACCCAGCTTGGAACAACTATTTGGGCAGAAGTACAGAAATCCATTGGCATTATAATAAAAGTGAAGAAAAGGTGGTATCCCAGTTATAAAATTACCTTCTGAGTGTAACATGATTTAAAAGCTTTGCAAGTTAAGTAGTATAAAAATTTTGGGTAAAGTATGAAAGACCTTATGATGATGTCAAATTTCTCAATTATCTGTAGAATATTGGGGAATTAGATTATGAAAGACTCTGCAGTATACTTTTGGGTTGAAAATACACAGAAAATGGCCACAGCAGCTCCATGTTTATTAAGTGAACAACAGGGGATCTTTTCCAGAAACAACCTTTGCTGTCAGAAATGATACCCACAACATGCTGTGAGGTTGGCAGCTTCTACAATTTTTCAAGATGTTAACAGTGTCACAAACCAATAAACTCTCTGTTTAAACAAATGATTTATTAACTCTAAGGGGCAAAAGTCAAGAGTGCTTTTTACCTGTCACTTTGCTCAGGGGTTCCATCAAAGCCACTCCAACTCTGTCTATGGCAATAACGTGATGTATACTGAGGAACTGTTTCAAAGATGGGTGTATAACCTTTTGGCACAGGACAAGATCTACGTGGTCACTAATAAGTTGCCTTCCTAGGTTAAGCAACTGGTCCAGGGCTGCATTTTCAAGAGACATCCTGTAACTGACCACCAGGGTTCCCTCTCCAGTGTCAGAAAAGTCTCCAGATAAAGATGTACAAAAGAGTGCCACCTTGAGGGCACTTGATTTTTTGATAGGTAACATCCTCATTAATTGAGCTTCAGACATTTCAATAAGTATTCCAGGTAATACAGTAGAATCTGTAACTTTCTGACCTTTTAATGGTACAATTATACTCTTTCCTAAAATGATATGTTCTTCTGTGTTTTCTGGAATTGTAAGCAAGAAGGCTCTCAGGATCAAAGCACTGATGTGATCTACTTCCTTTCTGATGAGCATGCAGGCAGGCTTACTCCTTAAAATACTGCGAACCAAACAAAGGAGGATCTGAGTACTACTAAAGTCAACTGGAATTCGACAACCACAGGCCTCTGACTTGAGATAATTAGTGCAGAGACTCAAAAGATGTTTATTTAATTTAATGACAGTGGTGGGTGTCAAATCTGTTTTTTTGGCATTTTCAATCAGGTTGCAGCAAAGAATGGCTGTAAATAAGCCACAGTCACTGAAGCAGGACACATGATTCTGCACAGAAGTTGTCAGGATCTTTAATGTGGGATGGGTGACTGACAGGTTACTGAGCAGGGCTGAGGACTGTGATGTTGTGCACACATAACCTCCCAGGCCGTTGTGCAGCTGCTTCAGCCTACCTGAAGGGCCGTAGCAAGATGTTAAGACTCCTTTTAGGACAGAGAGTGTGGCTCTGACTGTATCACTTGTAAGTGGTTCACTTTTACACAATGAGGGTTTCTTAGCTTCTAAACGAGACATATTACTTCAGTTGTAACTTGTGATGACAGCTTTTATTTTATTAACCATATTTTTCTGTTTACTGCATTGTCATGTGTATTAACATTAAAAATATATTCTTTAAAAATGAAGGTCTGAATATGCAGCAATATGGCTATTAAATAGTTTTGTTTCTGAAGATTATCAGAATATGATTTAGTGACATATCATTAATTGCAAACATTTATTTCAATTCATTCTTCAATACTCTTTTGTTTGCCTACAGACTGAGATTTTATGGACTGTTTTGCAGCCCTTTGTATAAAGTATGTTCCAAGGTGGACACCTATGAAAGACACCCCAGCTACAAGAAGCCAGTTCTTTCTAATCCAACTGGTGCTTTTCATTTCTTCTTTTAATATCAAGCTTTGATTCAAAGCTGCTTCTTTCTGTAAGAAATAAAAATACAACATTTTAGAGAAATAATTCTACATTTTATAGACTGCAATTTAATAATTTATTTTAATGCTCTGCTCCATTTATATATATATGGAGCAGAGCATTAAAATAAATTATTAAATTGCAGTCTATAAAATGTATATATATATATATATATATATATATAAAAGGAACTCAAACTGTCACAAGCCTCCAGAATATGAGAGAGTAAACCAACTAAGACTTAATATTTCTTTATTGTTCAATGAATCTCTCCCATAAGAAAAAGTACTTTGGGCTGGGGTTGTGGCTCAGTGGTAGAGCGCTTGCCTAGCATGTGCAAGGCCCTAGGTTTGATCCGCAGCACCACATAAAAATAATAAAGATATTGTGTCCAACTAAAAAATAAATTAAGAAAAAAGTACTTACATTTCATTGACTTGGGAACAATACAGCTAGGAAGGCTAGAGTATAATAATTTGAATAGGACACACTTCTAGAGAGACATGTACTATTATAAAATCAGGAATCTGGTTTGTGAGTCTTAGTGTCAAATATTTTTTTATCTTTTACAGGAAGATTTAACATTATGTTTTTATAACTTTTCTCTGCTTTGGGGTCTGAAAAAAATGAATTTACATCAAATTGTGCTTGTAAATAATTATGAAAACAAGGTAAGTGTTGTACTAATACATAATGTACATTTAGCTGAACCAATCTGTACAACATACTATATCAATGTATATATCATATCTTAAATATTGGCTAAAATCAGAGCTGATTTTTAAAAAATATCTGTATCTTTAGTTGTAGTTGGACACAATACCATTATTTTATTTATTTTTATGTGGTGCTGAGGATCGAACCCAGGGCCTCGCACGTGCTATGCGAGTGCTCTACTGAGCCACAACCCCAGCCTCCAGAGCTGATTTTTTTTTATAGATACACTCTACCAATCACTGATTTTCAGTTTTTGATGTTCTAACCAACTAATTATTACCAAAATGCTGGCTAATGACAATAAATACAAAAACTAAGGAACAGGCAAAGTAACAAAGAGAAAAGTAGGATCTGATTTACAACTTTTATCTCAAAAAGTCTACATACCACAAAGTGTTATCATATACCAAGTGGACAAGAAGAAATACAGTAATAGATGACCTAAGAAGGTGATAAATAGTGTACTTGAGAGATAAAATCCTGACACCTTAATCACAATGTGTGAAAAGAACAAAAATCTCAGATCACAAGCCTTAACCTTTCGAGGACTGGTGTTTTGAAGGTTTAGACTATAATTAGTTACTTTCCGAAATATACAAAATATGCAGCTTTGTGAAGAGTATTCACCATTAATAAAACTAACTACTCATCCCAAAGTATTTCTTAAGGTAGATTATGGCACAGTATGGTGATATAGACCAAAATGGTGATCTGAGGACATGCAAAGAGGTGAGGAGAAGAGGGAATGTTATGCAAACTGCTATTTTGGTTACTGCTCTCAATTTAGTTAAAGGGCTGTAACCATGGCAACGGGGCTCAAATAAAGAAGGCAACTATCGCCAGCTTTATTCCTAACCTAAAGGAACTTTAAAAAAAATAGCATGAGGAAGGAAAAAAACAAAAACAAAAATTTTGTATTTTATGCCAGGAACAGTCAAGATATTGAAGTATAATTTCAGATTCAGAAAAATCTGAGAAACACACTTAATGAAACCTTAGGTATATATGGTAATTTGCACGTTTTAAAATTTATACATATATAAACAATAATACAAACTTTGACTAATAAAATAATTTTTCTAGTTAGAAAAGTTTTTCAATGTATAACAACACATTACTTTTCAAAGTAGAATGCCACATTGGCAACTTTTAACAGTCCTAAGGTAAGGGGACCAGTAATCACGTCTTATGGCGGCTAGTATCTGTACAAACTGAAAAGGGAAGAAATCACTGAAAGTGTTGGTGACACCCAAATCATTTTGAAGAGGTAAAAACTTACTTATTCATGGTCACTCGTTTAGATCTCAACAAATTAAGAAAAAGAAATGAAACAATATTGGGGCTGGTTTGGAGAATATGTTTGGAGGTGTCAGTTCAGTCCTATTAAAACTTTTTTTTGGGTGACACTGGGGACTGAAACCATGGTCATTTATCACTGAGCTACATCCCCAGCCTTTTTTGAGACAGGGTCTTACTAAATTGCTGAGGCTGGCCTCGAACTTGAGATCCTCCCGTCTCAACCATATGAACAGCTGGGATTACAGGTATGTACCATCACGCCTGGCTAAGAATCTCTTATGTGACCCATAATTCTAAATTACCATCAGAGGCATGGTTTTGATTGTTCCTAAATGCACAGGGCTGGCAGATGATTTTTTAAATTGTTTTTCAACAATGGATACTTAGCTAAAATAACAGTAAAACTTACATGACTGCTTTCCAAATTAAGAGATAATATACCATATATAATATACCCAATATGATTTAAAGAAATAAAAACAGGTAAAAAGTTTCTCCTAAAAGGATTTAGGGTTCTTTAGAAAAATGGCTGATTTTAGGTCTGAAGCAAGAAATACACAAATTGAGCTACTACAAGTTTTCTGTCAAAAACTAAGGATGTTATCAAAGACTCCCTGGGTTATATCAAAAGGTCACAGGGAAAAAATAAGTTGTAGGAGTCAACTTGGACAGAATCCAAGATGGGACAATTTGAGCACTAAACAAAATGGTGGCTGTAATGGAATGAGATAAGTGAAATATATGTAAACTCACAAATTCATACTGACATCCAAAACAAAATCCCTAAGCTACTAGAGCACTAACTCATTATTTTAAAACTCAATAAAGAGAAATAGAGCATTTATTTTTGTCTTTTCTGTATAAATGTATTTTGTGGTAACCAAATAGTTGAGAGGAAGTTGTTTTACCTAATAAATTATAGAAGGAATGATAAAGAATTTGGTACCCCCAATGAAATAATGGATTATGTCATCACACTGGCTGGTTAATTAAGTCCAGGAATCACAGGCAGCCTGTTGCCTGTTTTTGTAAATAAAGTTCTATTAGAATGCAATCAGGCTTATCACACATTGTATATAAATTCTTTTATATGCTACAACAGAAAGTTGAGTGGTTGGAACAGAGATTATATGGTTTGCAAGGCAAACTATTTGGTCCTTTTACAGAAAAGTATACCAATTCCAAGATTAGTGCAGTGATCACCAAGAGATGTTAATAATTTATTAAGTAAGGGGCTAATGAAGAACTTTATAATGGAGAGATTAGACTGATAACTTACTTATTAATGTTAGCAACACCAAAATTGGACCAGATGTTATATGTGAAACAACATGAATACCTAGGAGATATATCCTATCCATGGAGTCTTCTTATTTTTAAAAAATTAGGCCAATTTCAAGTAAACCTTTTCATTTAACTTCCAGATTACAGAAAATCAGGGGAGAGAGGAATTCGTTAAATGACAAAACAAACAAACAAACAAAAAAAGTGCAACTGACCAAATTCAGAAAGTTTTTTAAAAAGTAGACCAGCAGGGGATATTTAATAGTTTTGAAAGAGATATTATTTATCAAATGCAGTATATGTGGATCTTGTTTGGATATGAATTCCAATATATTTTTAAAGACAAATACATAAATATAAACATGGCTCTGGGTATCAAGTTAAAGTAAGGAATTATTGACAATTTTCTCAGTGTGATAATGCAAATGTGGTTGTATGTTTATACATGTGTTTGCTATTACTGTTAAAGGATGTATACTGAAGAGCTACACAGTGGTGCTTGGGAGTTGCTATAAAATATTTTAGCAATTAAAAAAACTGAAAGGATGAATAAAAGATTGGCAAAGTGCAGGAAAGTGTCAGAGATGGGTGATGGCCACTTGAGGGTTCAGTATTCTATCTTTTATTTTTAGGTCTGTTTATAATTTTCTATAATAAAAGTAAAAATAAAAAGGGAAAAATATAGTATATTCTTTTGATGTACTTCAAAAACTATTTGGAATCAAGTGTTTAATCCACTCTAAAATCTGGTTTTAACTTTTGCTTACCCAAAGCCTGTTTAAATATCTGCTTCCATTTGCCTGACCAGTGGTATTCACTTCTAAGACTATCCTAACTATTGCTGCATTGACATTTAAAGCTTTTACTGTATTTGCCTAATCTTTTAAAGGAGATACTTTCTTTTTTCAACTTTATTTTTCCTCCAAGAATACCTTAACTCATATTCCTCATATTTCTTTTTGCACAAGGAAATCCCCCTCACAATGTTTGACTTTGGCCCTTATGCTCTTATGATGTGAGTTACAGGGAAAAACATCAACTACAACATACATACACTATCATGTTCTCATGACCTTATACATAAAAATGAAGCATCTAATAAATGCTGTAACTCTCTGCTCATACCCTTTAAAATTCCTCCTACAAAAAGAAAATTTTACAAGGAATATCTGAGGGTTATTCTTTTAAGTTCACTTTTTATATTAAATAAGTATCTAATATTTTAAACCACACTTTCCCATTTTTCCTTATGAATATTTAAAAATAAAATCTTGATTTAATATAATGTTGCAACAAGTAATTATATCATAGTCTTATCACAAGTCAAAATTTCTCACCTCTTATAAATTAAGAAAACTGGATCAAGGTTCTGCTTGTATTAAGGAGCAAAACCTTAAAATGACCTACCTTATGCCAAAATTTAAAGAATGATCCCTACCTCAAAATCCAAAAAGTGTATTAAAATGGAAAATATTTTACAATTATAGGGTCACATTTCTTTACCTGGAACCCTTAAGGCCAGGTGAGTTTCACAGTTCAGAATTTCTTGGATTTTACGAATATAATGTTGTATAAACATCTATAATCAAAAAGTCAGTACATGTCCATAGTCAATGACTATGATGTAATACGACACTCATAATCAAACATAACATTTCTGCAGTGAAATTAAAAATTTCATTTTAAATGAGATAAACACTATAAATTACCTGATGTCAATTAAAATCAAGTTTTATGGTCAAACAAGTTAGGACAGACATTTTGGTTTTTAGAACTACTTGGATTTTGGAATTATGAATGAGGGACCATAGCTCTGAATTAATTAACTACATTCTTTTAATTTTAGTAACTCAAAAGGAACAAATTATTTTAAAGCTAAAATAATAGATGCTAAGGAATGAAACAACTCATTTTATCTGTCTTGGAAAAAAGAAGAATGTGGGTCATGATAAAAGCAACAGCTCACTTGTGAATTTGGCTTTTTTCTTGCCAGTGCTCTATAAAATCAAGTTTCCCATATTGGAACATACGGTATGGTTGACCAGATTAAAGGAAACTTACCTGCAAGCTGCAAGCCTACTATTTCCCTTGGATTTGGCTCTTCGGTGGACTTGTGAGTGCTAGATTATCGGGCTCAGGAATGTTGTCCTTATTAGGTACTTGGAAGACAGGGCTGCTTTTGATTTTGTGCCACCCCAAATGTATAAGCCCAATTAAAGGTACCATAACAATCAGAACTTTGTAGTCTCTCAAGAAGTTCTGAAAGGTCATAGTCCTTTGGCATCAGTGTACCTAGGAAAAGATTACAAAACAGACTCCCTCAAATCGAATCTACAAACCACTACAAGCACTACACAGCACACCAATAAGAGATGACTTAAACAATTTTAGTTATAATATGTAAAAGAGATATATTGTAGACACAAAGGGATATCAGGAACTCAGCCTGGGGAGACATACAAAGCAATTCTTAACTTTTAGTCAATGACATTATCAGCCAAGAAAGATATATACACCTTTTAATTTAATTAATTTTTGATCCACTGGGGATCAAACCCAACATTGTGCTGCAGGGCAAGTGGTATAACACTCAGCTCTCTCTTGACTCTTGTTTTTGTTTTTCATAATTATGTTCAGTCACAATTTGAACAGAATAATCAAATTCTTAATCTTTAAACATGCAGTAACAGGGGCTGGGATTGTGGCTCAGTGGTATAGCACTCGCCTAGCACAGCTGGGACCCGGGTTCGATCCTCAGCACCACATAAAAATAAAGGCATTATGTTGTGTCCATTCACACCTAAAAAATACATTAAAAAACAAACAAACAAAACAAAAATGCAGTAACAGTTTAGGTTCCCCATTGCAAAATGATTTAAGGGATGTTTCAATGAGATTAGAATGACAGATTCCAATTGCAGCAAAAAACCCTGCTTTGGGACCTCTGAATCAGAATGAATGAATGTTATGTCCACACTTAGGTATTCAACCACTGCATTTTAGAATGTTTGCCATGAACTACTAGTTACTATCAAACCAGTTTGCAGAAGATATTGGGACTAGAAAATTGTCTTGTTATAAAAAGCCAGTTGGTATTTAAAATAGATTTTTTTCTTATCTTTGATTTGGAAAGCATGGTCCAGGAAAGCTCTGTTCTGAGATCTGTTCATTTTTGTGAACTCAAGTCCAGATAACCTTTAAAGCTTCCTTACACTTTTATATTTAAGGGGCACTCATTAGTGACTACCTTATAGATTGTGATGATACAAATGGTCTCATTCTTCAAATTTCTTTTTAAGCCCAGAAGGATACAGCCTGCTCCATCCTGTGGGTCATGCCAAAAATTTGCTTCAATTGCACCTATGAGTTATTTAGTATAATGAAATCTCAATTACTATACATTTTGTATAAATGTCACTAGAAAAATGTCTAAACAGAATTTCTATTTATTTAATAATACTTAAATCAGTATTAAAATACAGTAGTACTGAGCTAAAAAGCCTGAACTGTGTTCTGTGTATTAAAAATAAATAGAAGGCTGCAAGCATTATGCTTATAAACAAACATATTATTCCCAGCAACAGAAAACATTTCTCCCCAAGGTCTAAATTCACATATTGTAAGGATTCTGCTGCTAAACTTAAAGCACTAGATGAAAAAAACATGACCTACTTTGAAATTGAAAGTATTTTATATGGCCTTTCCGTTTCTAAAGTGCTCTGGTATCCTGAAAACTTTGCAACCTTTAGGGACAATACCTTTTGTGTGTGTGTGTGTGTGTGTGTGTGTGTGTGTGTGTGTATGAAGTGGGGGGATTACCAAGGATTAAACTCAAGGTTGCTCTACCACTAAGCTACATCCCTGGACCTTTTTAAAGTATTTTGAGGCAGGGTCTTGCAACCTGCTCAAACTTGTGGTCCTCCTGTCTTAGTCTCCCTAGTAGCCAGGATTGCAGATGTGTGCCACTGTCCCCAGATTGAGACTATATCTTTTATTGCTAAAATTATGTTTCATTTTTGGAGGAAATCAATCATAAATACCTGTCTTATGATGAATTTGATTGTGAAGCCCACTGTGCAAACATCTTTATAGAGTGTTTGAGATTTGATAGTAATACAATAACTGGGAGAGGGAATTAGGTAACTTGGAGTAATGAGGGAGGAATTCTAATAAGGTTTATTTCCTAAAGGAAGGACAAGGGCTGCACTAAAGTCAAATGGCTTGTGTTGACTGACATGTGACATTCTGGTCCACAACATACATTGAACTAAAGGTCTAGAAGAGAATGCCATTGTTTGGATAGGCGTTTCCCAAATGCCCAAATGCTAAAGGTTTGGCTGCAGGCCTATCATGCTAATGGAGGGTGCTAGAATGTTTAAGAGGTGGGGCCTAGTGGAAGGAAGTTAGTTTTTCACTAGGTAGGGTCCTTGAAGGGGCCACTGGGACACCTGCCTCTTTCCTGCTCTGCTTCCTGGTCACCAGGAGATAAGCAGCTTCCTCCACTATATTCTTCCACAATGATGTACTGCCTTGCCACAGACACACGAGCAATGAACCAACCAGTCTGAACCTCCAAAACTGAGAGCTACAATAATCCTTTCCTCCTTATAAATTGATTAATCTCAGGTATTTTGTCACAGTGATGGAAAGGTAACAGAGACACTTCATTCAAATCCAGTCTTCTCAGTACTCAAGATGTCTTTAGCACCCCTGTCATTTTCAAAATGAGGTCATAAAGCCACATTACTTTTAACTGATGACATCTCTGCTATTCACCATTTACTTCTCCATGATCATTATTCCAACATGAACATTATTCCAACATCTGTTAGTTTTTTTCTCTGAAAATCATAAGCTTTTAGAAAAGCAGCTTACAAAAAAAAAAAAAAAGTTTGGTCAAAGGATATAATTATAAAATAGGGACTAATAAACTCTAAATTTCAGAATGAATTAAATTCCTATTTATAACAGCAATATTTCTAAATGTTTGCTGTTCTCTATATAGAGATCATAGTATGATGTGATGTATTGTGACCCATCCTTGATAAGAGTGAGAGCGGGATATCAGACTAGGATCAAGTTAGCCCCCATATTCTGGATATTTGTGAGTTAAAGACAAAAGAAGTAATATATGTTTATGTACACTGTGTTTAATAGACTTATTTTTCTTTCCATCTGGACAACTTGAGGAGCTATGTATCCTTTATGAGATTTAGATTTAGTTAAATCTAGGAATTACTACCTATTGTGGCTGAAAACTATTTGTCAAACATCACTGAGGCCCACATCGCACTTCCGGGTTACTAATGACTGATTTAAGATTAACTGCTTTAATGTTTACTGAACACCTACGTGTTCTCATTTCCTTGATCTCACATATTGATTTGGTTAATGGAGGTGAGAGAGCAGGAAACTATTTTCTGACAGATTATCCTGTTGTCCTTTGAGAGGTTTAAAAAATGATTAGGATCGGAATAGAGCTTTTTATTTTACAAAGTCCTTTTAGAGTCTTTGCATTTAATCCGCATAGAGAGTATGGTCACACTGAATACACACTAGTTCATCCCTGCCCAGCAAGGTGGAACATGCACTCTTTTAAAATGGCACTGACATGTAACTTTAACCTACTTTACTTCCCTGAACAGCTTCCCAGCATATTACATGTCTTCTATTGCCTGAGTAAGGCTCACAGCTAGTTTTAAGAAAAAGGCAAAATAGTTCTAAAATTTCATATTGGATATGGGAGTGAGGAAATGTGTGATTCATTTTGTCCATAACCTCTTGTGGAGCTTTTACAATCAAACACATTTTGGGGATGCAATTTTAACACTATTTCTTCTCAAATTTTCTTTGGGTTTTTTCAAAATGAAAATTGGCATTACTGCCCTTTTCTAATATTATAGGCTTACTTTTTAAAATTAGTAAGTACAGAAAAGGAATAAGGAAATAAGAAAAAGAAATCTAAAATCTTTTTGGTTTAAAAAAGGGAATCGTGGTTCACTGGTAGAGCATTTGCCTAGCATGTGTGAGGCACTGGGTTCAATCCTCAGCACCTCATATAAAGAAATGAATAAAATAAATGTCCACCAACAACTTTTAAAAAAAGGAATTATAACATATATATTGTTTTGTAATCTTTTCTTCTCAACTTCATTATCATTTTTTATTGCTGTACAGCATTTGCTTCTATGGAGATAGCCTAATTTGACCAATTCCTGTTGACAAATATTCTTGTAAATATTGATATTCACTACATGCTGCTTTTCAGGATAAATTTTTCAGGATAATTCAGAGTTAACAGATTTTTTAGCTTTTTAAAAAAATTAGTTATAGATGGACACAATATCATTTATTTATTTTTACGTGGTACTGAGGATTGAACCCAGTGCCTCACATGTACAAGGTAGGCACTCTATCACTGAGCTACACTGCCAGCCCAAAAGGTTTTTTTTTTTTTTTTTTTTTTGTCTTTTCTGGAAACGGGGGTTGAACCCAGGGCTTTGAGAATGCAAGGCAGACACTTTGCCACTGAGCTACATCTCAGCCCTAACTTGTTTTTAAAATGGACTTGACAAAAAGGTTTTAAAAAATCTTGACTTTTACCAAGGTTCATAGTGCTGAGCAGCAAGGAGACTGGGAGATCCAATTTGGGAAACAAACTTAAAATACATACATTTTACCTTGAGAGTCCTTCCCTCAAAACACTTGGCAAGTCATTCCAAGTGGTGTGGAACTAGCTTACATGGATATAAGCTAGCTCAGAGATTCCTGAGTTTAAAACAATTTAAGAATCTGCTTACAATGAATGATCTGTTTAAAGAGCAATAAAAAGGCTACTCCCTAAAATAAGTCATTTCAAGAGAATGAAGTGAGATGGATAAATCTTAAGTCAAGCAACAAAGGGCAGACATTATTTTAGTCATTGAAATGCCTTTTGTTAGGTTTAGACAAAAGTTTAGAGACAATTTTCATTCAGATTATGCTTTTTAATACCTTTCTCTCAAAAATACACATCATGCATTATTCAAAAAGTTTCATATTCATTTTGTTTTGTTTTCATAGCAACTTTGTGAAACCAGAAGACCATTTTATAAATGAGGACTCACTAAATGATTGACTCTAGGATTACTGTCAATTAGTTGTGGCACTCAATTATGGTTCTGGGATCTTAAAAGGCTCAACTGATATTCTATTAAATAGTTCTCAAAAGTCAAACATTAGCATCCTGTCAGGCACAGTGGGGTGGTGCACACCTGTAATTCAAGCAGGAAGCTGAAGCAGGAGGATCACAAGTTTCAAAGCCTGCTTCAGCTACTTAATGAGGCCCTAAGCAACTTAGTGAGAACCTGTCTCTAAATAAAATATTAAAAAGGGTGGGGGATGTGGTTCAGTGGTTGAGCACCCCTGAGTTCAATCCTCAGAACCAAAAACAAATGAACAAATAAAACAACAAAAAAAATTTGCATCTCAGCCTGACAGTACAGTCTCAGAATTTCCAGGGCATGATGAGGACAAGAACATCAGAGTATGTGGTGGACACTTGTGAGGTCACTGAGGTCAATTAGCCTAGCATGTCAGCCTGGCATATTCTGATTCTCATGCCAAGTATGTCAGTGTTCTTAACAGTGGTCTCATGTCACCTGTTCAAAATTAGAGTTAAGATTAGCTGGGCTGTTTAGCTCATTTTCTTTAGCTTAGTTCTCAACACAGAATGGACAGGAAGATGTTAATGAACCTAAGGGGAGGAAGCCTGCTATACCTCCAACTCATTACAGATGCTGCAATCTTTTTGAGTACTTACAAACTTAAAAGTCAAGAAAAGAAAATATTGAGACTTATGCTTTCGACCATATTCTCTTTTTGTTTTTGGTGTGTGGTGATGGGTATTGAGCCGGGGTGGGGCTAACAAATGCTAGGTAAGTGTTCTATCATTAAGCTAAACCCCAGATCATATTCTTCCTTTAATTCATTTCTAAGATGACAACTTTTCCTTTCCCTAGTTTGCATTAAAGAGATTACTGCTTCTTCAGTTTCTATCATTAGGGTCTCTGATGAGTTTTCTGGAATCTGTTACATTCCAAGCTAAATCAAGTTTTCCAGGTGACAAAACTAGATAGTAAGGTAAAGGGCAATAAGCAGTTATGTTTCCTTGAAAATCTCAAACAGCTGGCTCTAGGTTGTCAGATTACTCTTTCTATGTAGCACAGTGTCAAATCCATCAAGTTTTATTATTTCTCATTACAAAATTAGATCTACAAAAACCTAGCTACAGGGAATATTTTATCAGATTCTCATTTTGCCTATGGGGCTTGCTGGGCGCCATCTGCTGGTGTTTTGGACACAGTGTAAAGTAAATTAAAAAAAAAAATCTTCATTGCTACTCTGCTTAAAATACTTGAAAAACAGTTCTATTAGCTTGAATACAATATAATTTAATCATGAAGTCATTAGAAAGTCAGACAATTAATCAACCCATCTTATGTGATTATATTTCATGAAATTTACTGGGACTACACAAAGCCTTTTCTTTTATGATTACAATGTTGGCCTCAGGTATTTGTGAATTTCTCATTCTAAATTCCAATCATTGGTGTTAAAAAGTTTTTTTAATCCTCAATTTTTAATACAGAAGTTCAGATTTTGGCACTTTTGTGTACACATTAGAAAGGACAGCAAAAAAAGCTAGAAGAAAAGATTTTGAGAATTTTTACCATAAAGAAATGACGAATGTTTGGGAAGATGGATCTGTTTAACTGAATTTGTACATGTATTGACACATTACATGATTCTTATTATTATCACGGTATCTCATTCTTATGTACAATTTTTTATGTTTTTATACATCCATTAAATTTTTTTTTTAAATTAATGTTATTTTCATACCTAATCAATTAACCAGTATGGCAAAAAACAGTATTTTCTTTTTCTGTCACCGAAAATAGAAAATAACATCAGTTTTGCTAGACTTTTCCAGTTTTGTTAAAAAACAAAGACTAGAGATATTCTTTAATTCAGGAAGAATGAATCCTACAAAATCCTACCACTGACATTACCCCACCATTCAAGGTCAGACTGACCTACATCCAGCAGCCAGGCTGCTGAGTACAGATACATCAAAAATGGATCTGTACAGATATATCAAAAATCATCTGTACAGTGAAGGTTAAAATGAATACATGTAAATACTTTAAGGTTTTTACTATTCCCTCTTGCTTTGTAAATTCAATGTATTTATAATTAAAAATGATATACTAAAAGTATCATAAATCTTACATGGGAGGTTCACTAATTGTAGGAAGTTCAAAATATGAAGTGAATCACTGACTGGTGACTAACAAGACATGAGAGTCAGCCTACCGGCAGGCTGTGTGACTTATCAGAGTTGTCTCAGAATTCGTCCATCCCCTTTTGCTGATTTTACATTATGGCTGTCACTTGATCCTGGGGTTGGTGGGAGAGAAGGGGATGTATATCATGCAAGTAGCCAGACTGCTCCAGTTTAAAGTCCAGTTGATTTGGACCTTAGTGTTCCAGCAGTGATTCATAGGTCCCTGGTCTTCTCTGAATTCCCAAAGGACTAATTTCTATTTCTTACCATTGCTGAGATTTTCATTTTTCTTTCTACCTTTGTTTCTCTTTCTGTGGTAACCTATTGACCAGAGGACATTGTGGCTATGGGGAATTAACACCCTTAACATTCTGCCCCACTTGCAAAAACCTGTCTGTCTCAGACCTCAACCTCCTTTTCCATTGTCTAAAAGGAGGAACTAGTACTCCTGTCACTTATGTTCCAGTCCCACTTTCTACCATGTCTTCAGGGTTCTAATGCCATAATTTCCTCTCTTCTATCTCCAACCTCCCATTCTTCTTCCTTTGCATAACCACAGCCAATTTTCTTCATTGAAGAGAACCAAATGGAAGCTCCCTAAAGCAACTGCCCTTTACCACTCTACTTTCCAGATACCACATAATTGCATTCTTTTCAAATAATGCACCTTTTTCTAGGGTATCTTCTCATTCCATCTTCAAACCCAACTAATCTGCTTTTGTTCCATTCTCCATGGAAATTACTCTGACCATAAAGATCACTGCCTTAGTCACTTTCCATCACTGTGATAAAACAGTTGAGAAAAACAACTGAAAAACAGACAGACTTATTTTGGCTAATGATTTCAGTCCACGATAGCCTGGCCCCATTGCTTTGGGTCTGCAGCAGCACAGTACACCATGGTGGGGAGCTTCCAATTGCTCACCTCACAGTTGGTGGGAAAAGAGAGGGAGAAATGGGATGGAGTCCTAATATCCCCTCAGGGGCACACCTCCACCGACCTAACTTCCTTCCACTTGGCCCCAAGTCCTAAAGATTCCACTGCCTCCAAATAGCAATACAGGATGACTGACAACCAAGCTGTTGGCTTTGGGGGACATTTAAGATCCAAACCATAACAATCACCACCAACCCATCTCTTTACTTGATCTCTCTGAAGCATTTTATGTGTTTTTAAAACTTGTTAAGGACTTTGGACTCTGTCCCTTCTCCGTTTTCTTTAATGACTCCTTGATTTCCACCTACCTATTCATCCTCATTAAAGATCAGTCTTTGGTTGATTCTAGGTAGTTTCTTCACACTCTGTATTTGTATTATAAAGCAACCACTTAGGGCCCCTGCACCTTCACCTCTGGCTTAGACCTGTCTCTGGCTTAGACCTGTCCATAAGTCCTATCCAACTGATACTGTTCACTTTTCACTTGTTCCCCAAAATGGTTTAAAACCATTGTTTAAATCCTTTCCTTCCCAAAGTGCTGTTCTACTTAAATTTCCTATATTTTTTTTAAAAAGGCATTATATATTAAGCCATTTGATCCAGAAACCTCCATATAGTGGATCCTGCCCTTTTCCTCACTCTGCAAGTTGGTTTCCACATCCTGCCATCTGACATGATCTTTCCCCATGGCCACAGTCAGACCCTTACTGGCGTCTCAAATGACCTTCTTGCTTAGTCCACTAATTCCCAACATGGTCTCTTCAACAGTAGCATTAGCCATCACCAGGGAACTTACTAGAAATGCAAATTCTCAGGTTGCCTCTGGCCCACTGAATCATAAACGCTAAGGCGGTGCCAAGTAATCTGTGCTTTAATACATTTTCTAGATAATCTTGAAGCTAAAGTTTAAACCACTGTTCCAGTCAACTCCCACTAATGCATTTTTTACTTTTAACACATTTTGCAAAACAAAACAAAAACCAAACCAAATGCAATTGTGTTTCTGCCTTGCTCAGAAGACTTTAGGGACATTTTTGACTGGAGGGTAAAATCTAAATTTCCTAATACAGCATAAAAAGCCCATCAGGATTTAGTTTCTGCCTGCCAGTTTTCAGAATGTAATGTACAATAAATCCTTTTAGTAGGAATGCATTGCCATGTGGTGATTCAGAGTCATACCACTTGGACTCTGAATTTCTACCTTACCACTTTACCTTTGGCCACCTAGCCTTGGATGAATCACTTAATCTCACTATGCCTCAGTACTATCATTCAAAAAAGGAGCATAATAGTGACTTCCATATCACAAGGTGGTTGTGCAGTTGGCACAATACCTGGCACTTAGTCTGGGCTCAGTGCTGGCTAGCTATTATTATTATTATTATTTTGATTATTTGAAAAAAAAATTCTAGCATTAATCTGGAATGTAACAAGATCAGAAGAGGACATGAATGAATGCCCTGCTTCTCTGGGAAATCAGAAAGGAGTAAAAATACCTAGACTCTCAAGAAAGAGGTTCTGTGGTTTTTAGGGATATTTCTATTGTGAAGAACGGTGTGATTCTGTAATCAAGAATCTAGGATGAATTAGGACATTTAACAATCTAGTTTGTGAGAGCTAGGTAAACTAACTGTGAAAGAAATAGGAACACTAAAAGAGCAAAGTACAAAGATGGGAATCATTTCGTGTTTGTTTCTGCAATAATAGCTAATAAAATTATGGTTGCCAAATGATTAAATGTGAGAGTCCGAGTGTGAAAGAGACTTGACCTTCATTTTCAGAAACACTAGTTATTTAAGAGCAAAGGCTTTGAGTAATGATAAGAATCAATTCTAACCTCCATCACAAATAAGTTATCAACTTTGGCAAACTCTTTCCTATCTCAATTTTGTAATCTGCAATATGGAGCTACATTATGAAAATTATATATATTATATATCCATATATGTAATATTCATAGCTTAGTAAAGTGCCCAGTATGTGGGAAGTGCCCAATACATGAAAGCTATTACTAGTGAAGTATATTAGCTCTAATATACATCATATATAAACAGGAGTCTAGAGACTCCTGTTCAATCAATGCCATTAATATTCTAATATTTGATTATAATTTATAAAATTAGGAAATATTGTAAAGATTGATCCAAATACAATCATGTCTCTATGCCCACATCATTTAGGGCTTACCAACTTTGAAGGATGTGTGACATGAATTTTATTCACATGTTCACTTACTCTTCTTGTCTATTACATGCTAGGAATACCATGATAGGCTCAGGGGAAAACACCAAGATCAATAAGGCATGATTCTTGACTTTTGGAAGAATACAAGCTTGAGAAGGAAAAAAGAACTCACAAAATACTACTGTATAAAATCTCTGCTTGAGTTGATTCATTTTCAAAACCATACTTATTTTCTCTATATTCTTTGAATTCATCTCAAAAGAAAAAAAAATCCTTCTTTTTCTTTTGTTTTTGCTTTGCTTTTTGGTATTGGGAATTGGACCCTGGGGGTTGTTTTACCACAGAGCTACAACCTCAATCTTTTTTTTTTTGAGACAGGGTCTGGCTAAGTTGCCAGGAATGGCACTAAACTTGAAAATCCTCCTGCCTCAGCCTCTGAAGTAGCAGGCAATACAGGCTTGCACCACTGCACCTGTCTTGCTACTAGACTTATTTCTATCTGCCTAATTCTGCTTCCTTTCTTCATTGGTGATGATCCAAAAAAGTCCTCTCAAATAAATACTCTGCCCACAAATCTCAAAGTCTGCTTCTCAGAAAAAATAACGTAGATTCTAGAAATAACTTGTTCATTTATGGGTGTACATGTTTACCCTTTCTCCCCCCATCAAGCTCCAGGACCTGCCTGCTGGTCACTGCTGTATCTTCTAAATCAGTGTCACACTCACATATACATTCCTTAATGGAAAAATTGACCATGTTAATGAATGAAACTGCCACACTAAGTTTCTGAAACAGCAACAGAATTGGGGGTTGGTCCCATCTGTGAGAAAGATGAACATGATCTCAAGGGATCTCTTCCATTTTCAATGTATTTCGATCTCCTTAATATTGTCAACAGCCCTAAGTCCTGTTTCTGCTTTCCTACAGTTGGTATGACCATGGTGTCAACAGTTCTACCATCCAGTTCCACACCAGGCAGTAGCCTCCATCCTTAACAGCCTAAGAGAAAATATACATCCTCCCCAATTGGCTGGCCCTTCCCAGTGTAGGAATTACACAGGTCCTGTTGGAAGATGGGACGCAAGTGCAATTGGGGCTTTCCCTAGAACACCTTACCCATCTACTGCACAGTGCAGGTGAGTGTGCGGGAAGCTCTATTCCAATTTTGCCTACATACTGAACACTTTTTAGCCATCCATATCTCACCAGCAAGTATTTACAATCTAAGCTATTTTAAATGAAAGTCCTCAGCCTCTTGGAGGGGCAGCCTCCTCCTTGGCTCCGCCCCTAAGGGAAGAGAGGACGCCACGACCTTTGTGTGTGCGCGGGGCGGCGGGGAGACCTACAAGCCTCCTCTCTTCTTAAGCTGGAGAGAGATAGAGAGATGTTCCGCCTGGGGTTCCACCTTTCTCACCTGCCCACCAGCTGCTTTCCCAGGCTGCCACCGTCGGCACCAGGCACGCGAGACCGCACTTCACTCCGCTGCAGCCCCGGATCCTGGCAACCTTCGCCCCGTGCGGAGCCTCGGCGCATGCGCAGTTCTGCGGCTGGCGCAGGACTGGTCCGTTCTCTTCTCCGCTCCAATGATAGCGGAGGCACTTACCGGAAAGAACTGGGGCGCAGTTCGGCAAATTGTTGAAACTGAAAACTTAAACACATCAAATTGGAACAACACATCAAAAGGGTACAGAGTTGTCTTTTGAAGCGCACTTGACGAATATTTACTGGATGAAGTGGATACTAGTTAGTCATTCTTAGCACTCTGTGCTACCTGACTTGACCAATCACACAGCGCCTGATTCTGTCACTCAATACTAGACCCCGCCTCCCTGGACCTCTGCTTTGAAAATTAGGGGGAAAAAAAAAAAGCGATCGCCAAAACTTCCCCGGATTGGCTGGAGAGCGGACATGCGCAGTGATACCTGGTTGCCGTCTTGGACGCTTCCGCCTTCAGTTCTTACGCAAGCCCCAGGACATGGGAAATGGATGCTCTTCACTAATTAATTTTCATGTCCTGTCTCCATTGTTGGTTCGAGGGCGAAACTTCTACTCTTCTGGATCATTCAAAAAATTATGGAGAAGTATATCTTAATTAAAGTTTCTCCGGTATTGTGAAAGCTACCATTTACTCTGCAGCCTTATCGAAATCTTCCTTATCGAAAATACTTTTCACCCCACGCTAGTAGTTTCCCGGCATTAATAAAACCACAGAAATACTATTTTACTTTCTTTTGATGACTTCAACTACACTTCAGTGTGGCTAACTGTGATTGGTCACCTGCTATTCATATTCGTGACGTCCCCAGCGTCTGAACAGTTTGCCTCAGTTGCCATTTTTGATTTGGTCTTTATTGAAAGTCATGAGCCCACGAGGGGAGGCCATTTTTCTTTTGGGCTGATTCTTGCGTTATCCCGGCCCTTTACCGTGTTTTGCCGCCATCTTAAATCCTGGCTCTGGCTTCAGGAGGACAGTGAAGCTTCCTCGATCATTTTGTGTTTGGGCGGTGGCTCAGTTCCCAAACGCGCGGGAGAGCCTGGGAAAAGGGAAGCAGGCTTAAAAATTGAATTCCCCCCAGCTTCTGAAGTTTGGTTTGCGAAACTTGCTTCTTTTTTAGTGTAAGTTTCCCCAACCAGGTACTACTCCGCCTGTGGCCCTGGATAGTAACAAAGCAAACAAAGCCCGAACCCAAACCCGCCACCATCATAGGTAAGAACGTGGAGCTTCTGTCACCTGAGGTGTTCCTTCATTTGAACTGAACTGTTTGCCCATCTTCTCTCCCCGTGTTTTTTTGCTTTGAGTTTTGAGTCTTTTCCGAAGCTTTCTCCCTGAGCTCGTACTTTGTTTTTATTGTTTTCAAAGACCTGCTAAACATCACAGTACAGAAAGCCCGAGCTTTAAAGCGAAAATGTTCAGGAAAATTCTTCTTTAGGACAAAATGGAGCTCAGTGCATAAGCTCGTCATTGGTGTCAAATTATGTGGTCTGCATCCATATGTACAAATAGTGCTTTTCACGGATTACTTGGGGGGTTGACTTAATGTCATTAATTCGGTGCATTCATCGAGTACTTGTTTTAAGCCATAAAGATTCGGCAGTAAATAAATAAATTTTAAAAACCCGAAAAAAAAAAAAAAAAAAAACTATCTCATAGGCCTTAATCACCCTGACATCTACTAGGTTGGAACCAGGAACACAGTATTCAAGGAGTCTTAGCACTGCAGACTATACAAACAATTATTTGCTTTCACATTTCCCAGCCCCCTCCCCACCTTTTTGGCCTGAACTAGTAATAAATCCTGTTGACACTTATTCTTGGGTCCTAGGTATAACCATATTTGTAAGTCAATTGACTGGTGTTAAAACTAGTATTCAAGTTATTGGGCCTTATTGCTCAAAGTGTAGCCCCCCTATCGGCAGCATCAGCAGAACCTGGGTGCTTGTTAGGATGAAGCTTCAGGCCCCACCCCAGATAGTCTGAATCCTAATTTTCTGGAAGAAGTGCTCTTTAAAAGAATGCTGATTCAGGACATGGGGCTAAAGATATAGACAGTGTATTTTCAACCTGTGTTTCTTAACCATATTAATGTGTTATTACTTGTGTTATTACTTGTTTTAAATGCAGTGGATGTTAGGCATGTTTTCCTCTGATTTTAGTTCATTGACTTGATGTCATGATTCCGATTTAGCATTCCAAAAAGTTGAAAAGAGAATTTGTTAGTCTAGTATGCTTTTATGTTACCCATTTCTATCCAAAATAGAGCTTTTTCTTCAAGTTCTTTCATCCAGTTTACCACTTGTTTGCATTAATAAAAAGGTTATTACTATGCTTTCTGCTTTCTCATATCCTGTGTACATATTTTTACCTATTAAAAGTTGAACTCAAAAGTGTGCATGTGGACAGCAATTCATTATTGACTTGGAAAACTTTGGGTCATGCTTTACCAAAGCTGTTTGTGACACCTTCCTTTTTTCTTTGTTCTCCTTTAATGAGAAATCCAAATCAGGAGTTCTCAACTTTGGCTACATGTGTCAATCACCTGGGGAGCTTTTATCAGAGGCTAAGACTCACTGGATGGAATTAAGGAGCCAGTAAGGTATTTGAGAGAATAGCAAATGACATTCACGTTTCTCCTGTTTTCTGTTAGATTTTTTTTTTTCTTCTCTCATGATTTTAATAAAAATGTTTACGGTTTTGGAGGCAGTGAAGAGTATTGAATTGAGAATGTGTGAACCACCTTCCCAATAACTGATCAACTTGTCATGTATTTGTTCTGAGTTCTAAACAGGTTGTCTAGCTTTTGTTTTTCTTCCATCTATTAATTAGGACAAGAATAATGAAGGTTGTGAATAATGAAGAATAATGAAGTCTTGTGAATATTTCACATTTTAATGAATATGTATATTCTTAATGTGAGAAGTATTATAGTATGATATTCAGTGCTTCCTATTTTCATTTATTTTGTATATTGTGAGTTGCAGTAGAGCAGGGTGGGCAAGGAATTGAACTCTAGATAGGCTCCCTGAGTTCAAATTTTACCTCCTCTACTTATCAGCTATGTGGCTTTATGTAGATTACCTTCAGTGCCTCAGTTCCCTTGTTAACTTAGGGTTGATGTGAGGGTTAGATTATACAAGAAAAATATTTAAAACTGTGCCTAGCACATAGCTACAATTATGTAAGTATTAACTCATTATTTTAAAATTATAATTAAATCTTTGGGGTTAAAGTTTGGATTATGTATCAAATTTACTTTGGAAAGTATTGCAGTTTTATGACTTTTCAGGATATATACCTGTTTGAAAAAGAGAGTGACCTAAACATAGCAGACAGGGAAGAAACTTTTCTTTTTTTAATTAAATAAACTTAAAAAGCTTTATTGAGATATAATTGTGATAGTGTATATATTTAAGGTGTGCAATTTGATGTTTTTACAAGTGAACACTAAGGAAACCATCACCACGATCAAGTTAACGAATGTAACCATCACCCTGCAAAATTTCCTCTGGATCTTTTGTAACCTGTCTGGCTGCTTTCCTCTGGGCAACCTCTGATCTATTACTGTAGATAAGTTTTCTAGGTTTTTGTCTAAAAGGAATCCTTCAGTTCATGTTTTTTGAGAGAGGAGGTCTAGCATCCTTCACTCATAATTATTTTAAGAACCATCTTTGTTGTATCAATAGCTCATCTTTTTTTTTTTTTTTTTTTTTTGGTACTAAGACTTGAATCCAGGGCGCTTAACCACTGAACCACATCCCCAGCCCTTTAGGAGACAGGGTCTCCCTCGAGTTGCTTAGGACCTCACTAAGTTACTGAGGCTGGCTTTACTCTGGATTCTCCTGCCTCAGCTTCCTAAGCTGCAAGGATTACATGTGTGCACCACCATGCCCGGCTCATTCCTTTTTAATCATTTAGTAGTATCTCATTGTGGGATATTCAGTAATTTGTTTACTTGTTGAGATCCCTTTACATTGTTTTTTTCATTATGCCCACTTTCACATTGCTTTGTTCTTCTCTGGCTTATTTGAATTAGGAAAAAAAAAAGTCTAATTATGTGGTGATCAAGCCTTTGAGATATGGTGAAACCAAAAGATGACTGTGGTAAAACATGTTTGTTTGGGACTTCACCTTTGCCATTGTGTAGTTTTTTAAATTCATCTTTTATGACTGATCCATGTTATGGCTTTTTAAAAATGCATTATGTGGTCCTGTTTTAGTTCAGGGGCTGAGTACTTCCTGCCAGGTTCTATCCCCAGAACTGATTGGGGATTGGAGAGGAAGCACAATGCATGTATTGACTTTTAGGTAGATTGTTATCTCTTGCTGTGTACATATGTAATCATTTTAAGCTGTATTAAATCTTTGAAGTCTGCTGTTTGTTTAATACTTTTTGGAGACTGAGAATGATAATCCATGCTCATTAGAAACCTACTAATTAGATAGCAAAGTGGAGATTTATAAAGCCATGCCAGGAATGTCAAAAACTCCCCTTTGTCTATAGATAGAGAGTACCACTTATATTTTGAGTTGATATAAGTACATTTCTAAAGTGATTTTGCTTCCATTATAGGAAAGTAGGGACTTGTGTTTTTTTATAGTGTTGACATTTTGTGCTTGAATAAATCAGAGCCTGTTTAAAATTGGATTTGACTTATGTTAATTTTAGGGTAATATACAATAGTTGTAATGTCACAGACATAAAAGTTCAGTTATGTCACTGTTTTGAGTTATTCTCTAGTTAGAAAAGATTGGATATTTTTACAATTTAAAAAATATTTCTGAGTTGGGTGTGGTGGCACATGCCAGTAATGCTTACTACTTGGGAGGCTGAGACAGGATGCCAGCCTTGGTAATTTAGTGAGACTGTCTCAAAATACAAATAAATAAATAAGGGCTGGGGGCATAGTTCAGTGATAGAGTGCTTGCCTAGCATTCATGAGAGGTCTTCGATTCAATATCCTGTACTGGAAAAAAAAAAGTTTATTGACATGTAATACAATACACTCTCTTGGTGTAACAGTTTTATGAATTTTGACTATTTCATTAAATTGTTTAACCATCATTGAAATCAGATAAAAGAACAATTCTATCCCTCCCCCTACCAAATTCCCTCCTGCTACCCTTTGGAGTCATGCTCCTCCATCCTTCCACCCTTAGTACTCAATGATCTGATTTTTAAGATGATTGCATTGATGATTACTAGAAGTTTTTTTCCTTTGGTGAAGACAACTGGAAAACACTCATTGTCACAATGGGTATTGGGTTACAAAGTGGATTAATTATGCTTGTGCCCTCTGCGTTCATGATTCTGTTAGGCTGCTGAGCGCCCAATGTGCATCAGGCACTGAGCCAAGTACTTACATATCTGATCTTGTATAATCCTCACAGGACACATGAGGCAGAAATTATTATCCTATTTCATAGATAAGAAAACCAGAGACTGAGAGGAATTGAATAGAATGGGGTCACATGGAAAGGCAGAACTTTAAGGGCTGTGTTTCACTAGAAACTGAGGACATGACAGCACCACACGTGGGTGCCTATGTCTGCTTCTGATAAGGTATTATCTGATAATTAGATGCTGCCTATTAGTGAACAGTCCCGTGCATGCAGGGCCTGCTGGACTGTGGCACAGCAGGAAGGGGAGGCCCAGATCATGGGTCACCTAACTGCTGTGAGGAAATAGGGAGACTCAAAGGCAGGGCTGTTCTGTGGAATTAATCTTTGTAGAGGATCTCAATATTTGACTTATATTTAATAACAAAAGAAAAAAATTCTAATTTTTCATTGCTTGCATTTTCTTCTTTTGATTGTTGGGAGGTTGTTTTGGTTTGTCTTTTTTACAAGAATACTTTGGCATTCACCATTACATGAATAATAGGAAAAGGTAGTTCATTTTTACACTGAAGTTAGCTTTTCAAACTTTCAAGTGTCCAGTAAAACTTGGTCATTTGTCTTTTTTTTTTTTTTTTTTTTTTGGTCTGTTGTTAAAAAATGTGATTCCTTCCTTAATACTGGTGTATTTGTTTTTGGTAATACAAGTTTGGTGATAAGGTTGGGAGGCAGCAGTGAAATTATTTCTTATTCTTGAATTATGGTTGTAACTTCAGAAGTTTTAGGGCCTTTGTCTTTTTCTATTTTAGCTTTTGTAGCTAATGAAAGTTTTTCAAGATATAGAAGCATAATAATTTCCTAGATAAAATTTGAAATGTAGAGATTAGAAGTCTAAGTCTAAAGTTAATTTCTGATATATAACTGAGTTGGTTGCTTTTGTTTGTGACACAGTTTGGCAGTGCTAAGAGAAAGACAAATGTGAATTTCAGAATGCCTAAGTTTTTCCCACAGAGTAATCTAGGAGGTCACTGACTTTCTTTATTAGAATTTATCTGTGCCGTGCATTGAAATGACAAGACAATCATGTGGTATTATTTAATCTACTTCCATTCTTCCCCAAATTAATTTTCATAGGATCTTAGGATCTTTCTTTCCCCTCTCCGGACACACATGCACACATATTTTTGGTGGGGTCATGCATTATCAATGTGGCCTCTTGGAGAAAGAATGCCTGGAGTCCAGAGAAAGTGGGCTCAGGATTGCAGAGTAGAGGACAATCTTAATTTGTAAGTGTTGTAATACACTTTAACTTCTCATCATGCTTATGTAAATCATATGCTTTCCTATATTTGAAAAATTGATTTTTTTGGAGGTTGTTCTGAATTTCATGAAATCTGGCAACATAATAAAAGTGCCACTGAACGTAGCTTGATGGCTCTTATAACAATGGTATTTTAACATTTATGTTTAAAGCCTAATACTGAGCTTGCTGTTCTCTCCAGAAAGCAACTTTGAGGACCTAGGAAGGTAATTTTTTTGGGGGGTGCGGGGGAACTGGGGGTTGAACTCAGGGATACTTGGTCATTGAGCCACATCCCCAGCCCTATTTTGTATTTTTTTATTCAGAGACAGGGTCTCAGTGAGTTGGTTAGTACCTCACTTTTGCTGAGGCTGGCTTTGAACTCATGATCCTTCTGCCTCAGCATCTGGAGCTGCTGGGATTACAAGCATAAGCCACTGAGCCCGGCTGTAGGAAGGTAATTTTTTAGGACACAGTTGCTTTGTGTGTGAGAGTGATGCACATTTGCTTTTTAATTATCAGCAAAATAAGGTGTAGCAAAGCCTAACAACACACATGCTAATAATTCCTATTCAAGTGACTGTTAGAATGTTAGTATTTTAAAGACAAAAAAATTAATGTGCTGAAAATCTTATCTTTATGGCCTAAATTCCAGCCATAACCTCTATCTGTTGTACATTATTGTTAATATGAAACACCCAGTGTATGAATTTATATTTGACTTACAACTCCTTCAACTTTGGCTGTATGATACATAAATTAACTGTTATTTATTGGGCTAGGGATGTAGTTCAGTGGCAGAGAACTTGCCGAGCATATGCAAGACCCTGGAATCTGTCCCTAGTACTGCAAAGTACACATTATTTACTTATAGAAAGAGGTCCAGAGTGCTTTGACCTCGTTTTAAGAAGGCCTAATGTAGAATTTGGGATTTGGAGACAGTAAATATGCATTAGATAAATAGATATGTCTAAAAGTAAATTGTCTGTAAACCACAGATTCAGTTGCATGAGTAGGCTTGATTCATTAAACTTTTGATGTGCCACACCCCAAGTATTAAAGAGGTCAGCGATGGACCCTGCCCTCACAAAAAAAACTTGTGGTGAAACAAAGAAGAGAGGCTAAGGACCAGAGTTACATGGAAGCCAGAAAGTGTGAGGGCAGACTTGATGCAGGTGTAGCCCAGAGAAGGAGTGATTCAATCTGTAGATTCATAGAGAGCTCCAAGGAGCAGGTGGCATCTGAATTGGTTTTAGAGGATGACTTGACTTAGGGGAAAGAGGACATTCTGCAGTGCAGCATGCTTGGGTGAAGGCAGGCATGTCTGGAGAAGCATGTTCAACATGTCAAGAATAAGTTATGTGAAATTGCCTGTTCCTTGAGATAGAGTGTGGGCAGAGGCACCAGTGGAAGGCCTGGGATGCTGTGGTAAATTCCACTCAAGAGTTTTGAATAGAAGGCTCTGACTCGGATACCTCTGGTGATGGTTTTGGGGATCCAGAAGTACAATGATGGAGACAGGAGGTATTTTAGGAGTCTGTGATTGTGGGGTATCTGCAGGATAACCCACTTTTTTGGGGGGTGGGTGTACCAGGGATTGAATTCAGGGGCACTCAACTACTGAGCCACATCCCCAGCCCTATTTTGTATTTTATTTGGGGACAGGGTCTCACTGAGGTGCTTAGCGCCTCACAGTTGCTGAGGCTGGCTTTGAACTCCTGGTCCTCCTGTCTCAGCCTCCCAAGCTGCTGGGATTACAGGCATGAGCCACCTTGCCTGGCAAGATAACCCATTCTGGTCTGGGCCTCCTGACATCATGGTATGTTTCCGTCCATTTGGGCTGCTATAACTAAGTAATTAGACTGGGCAATTTTCAGACATTAAAATGTATTACTCATAGTTCTAGAGACTAGAAAGTCCAAGATCAGAGTACCAGTAGATGTGTCTGGTGAGGGCTTGCTCTCTGCTTCAAAGATAGCACCTTCTTGCTAAGTCCTCACATACAAGATAGCACCTTCTTGCTGAGTCCTCACATAGCCCTAAGGGGCAAGATGGCTCATCTGAGCCTCTTTTGTAAGGTTGTCCCACACTTGAAGGTGGAGCCCTCATGATTTATCATTTCTGAAAGGCCTCGTCACTTACTATCACATTGATATTAAGTTCCAACATACGAATTTTGGAGCAGTACCTGTGCGCATTTCTCTATTGGATTGTTTTATTTTGGATACTTTTGCTAGCTATGTGTCTTGCAGGTGTCTTCCCCCCTGTTTATAGCTCCTCTCTTTTCCATTTTTTATGGTGTATTTTGATGAACAAAAGCTTTAAGTTTTCAAGAACTTTCATTTTGAAATAATTGTAGAGTCATAGGAAATTACAAAAATATACAGGAAGGTCCTGTGTACCCTTCTCTGAGTTTCCTCCAGCGGTAACATCTTGCATAACCATAATAAAAACATAAAAACCAGAAAATTAACATTGGCTTAATCCACAGAATTTATCACATGTATTCATTTTCTCTTTTCATGGGAGACAGAAGGGACCATCCTTGCCTGTCATCTATTCTGTCCTGGATGACAGGTAGGCTGTGTGCCTGTAATAAGTGAAGAGTATGAATTATCCTCAGATTCCCTGGTAAGTGGTTCTGTGTTGAGACTTCACACTTCTTAGGCTTTATGAAAGAACAGTGAGGAACATTCTCTCCTCCCCAGAGGAAGTAAGAAATCCACCATTGGCTGGTGAATATGGCACAGTGGTTGTCAGGGCATAAATAATAAAAGGGGTCAGGAGATTCCCCTGACTGCATGGTCTTGCCAGACCTGTAGAGACTCAGCTGAATGGAGCATTTTACTCCAGGCACTCCCTTTGCCCAATTTTCTACTGGATTGTTTTATTTGGGGTATTATCTTTTTTTTTTTTTTTTTTTTTTTAGAGAGAGAGAGAGAGAATTTTTTAATATTTATTTTTTAGTTTTCGGTGGACACAACACCTTTATTTTATTTTTATGTGGTGCTGAGGTTCGAACCCAGAGCCCCGCGCATGCTAGGAGAGCCATTGGTTTAATTCATAGAGTTTATTAGATTTAATCAGTTTTACATGCATTTATTTAGTTCTGTGCAATTTTATGTGTTTTATAGATGTGTGTATTCATGTATCCAACTCTGCAATGGATACATAGAACTGTTTCCTGGCTTCAGACTCCCACCTGCTATCTTTTTATAGCCACCCCCCACCCACCTAACCCTGGCAACCACCAATTTGTTCTCCATCTCCATTATTATGTTAATTCAGAAATGCTGTTTAAATGGAATTATGTAGTATGTATCCTTTTGAAATTGGTTTCTTCATTTATAGCTTCCTTGAAATTCATCCAAATTCTTGTGTGTATCAGTACTTTATGCCTTCTTTGCTAATATATCATGGTATAAATGTACCACAGTTTTTAAATCATTTACTCAGTGAAGGATATCTGTGTTGTTTCCAGTTTGACTAGTATGAATAAAGTTGCTGTGAATGTTTTCAAACAACTTTAAACATATTCATTTTTTCATTTCTCTGGGATAAATTCTCAGGAGTGCAGTGTTTAGGTTGTATGGTAAGTGCATGTGTAGATGTATAAGAAGCTGCCAGTGTCTTTTCCAGAATGACTCTACTTCTTTCACAGTCCTATCAACAATATGGGAGATCTTTTTCTCCACTCCTTACCAGCATTTGTTGTTATCACCATTTTTTTCTTTGTTGTTCTGGAGGTGTGTGGAGAATCTCATTGTGCTTTTATTTTACATTTCTCTGATAGTTACTAATGTTGAATATTTTTTCATATGCTTGTTTGCTTTCTCTGTATTCTCTTTGTTGACCATCTGTTTATATCTTTTGCCCATTTTCTAACTGGATTATTGGTTTTTAATTATTGAGTCTTGAGAATTCTTTATATAATCTAGATAAAAATCCTTTTTTGGACATATGAAATATTCCCCTAGTTTGTAGAACCTTTTAGCTTTAATATGGCCAAATCTACCATTCTTTTTCTTTATAGTTTATACTTTTTGAGTCTAGTTAAAAAACCCTTCCATATTCTAAGTTCATAAAAATTTTCTCTAGAAGGTTTTAGTTTTGCACATTTGGGTTTTTAACTCCTCTACAGTTGATTCTTATGTGTGACATAGAGGTCCAATTTTATTTTATTTTATTCTTCCAAATGGGTAGAATTACATTTCTCTGATAGTTACTGATGTTATAGTTGTTCAATGAGCTACAATTTATTGAATGAATAATCTCTTCATTTCTCACTGATTTGCAGTGCTGCTTTTATGGTATGCCATTTTCAGAAATGCATGAATATTTATGTTCCTGTTGCATGTAGTCTATCCCTTTGGTCTGTGGTTAGTACATTGTTTATTTTTGGTAGCACTTGGAAGTTTTGCTGTGTCTGTGAAGACAAATCTCCTCCTTTGTTTTTGTTTCTGTTTCTCCTCTTTGCTCTTCTTCAGGTTCTGTGTTCAAGGCTGTGATTGGAACTGAAGTGAGTAGATCACAAGAGGAGGTCTTGTACATATCTGGGTCCATTTATTTCTAGTTGTCTTTTCATTTGTGGGATGCTAGTTCAAATGATATTTTAAATTCTACATTTCTGCCTTTTTCACAGAAATTGCCTTTATAGTTAATCAGTAAGCATGTTTGCTACATTTTTTAGCTATTTTTTTTGAGATTCAGAAGTTTCTTTTATTTGTATATTTTTAATGTTTCTTTTTCTTCCTCTATTAACCTATCATCCTAGATATGGACCTCCTATAAAAACTTAAGTAGAGGATATAACATATAATAAAAATAGTGATTGTATATGAAACATTAATTAGTCTTAGTTAATATATGTAAACATTAGATTATGATTTCCAAGCTATTTTAATGCACTTGTGTCAGTTTTATTAAAATATTCATGGAATTAAAAACTGAGGACTCAGTGGGTAAAAATGATCATGTGCTTTTCTTCAACTTCAGTTTTTAAATGTGAATTTTCTGGTATTGAACCGCCTTATATTCCTCAGCTACCTCATTTGGTTCTAATTCTTTTTTAAGTAGGTTGGTATGGTCAGATTGCTACTCTTTGCTTAGAATTCTTACCTCTTTCTTGGTGTGTAGAATTGACTGTGGTTTTCCTTTCCTTCACTGCCCTTGTCTTTTGCTATAAGGGCTCCATAAAATGAGTTTGGGGGTGGGGAGGGGTTTTCCCTCCTGGTCTCTTCTCTGGAAGAATTTGTATGCTGGCAGTATTTTGTCCTTGAACTACTATTGAATTTTGGATGGCAGAATTTTAGAAATTGAAGAGACCTTAGAGGTCAACCTGTTCAATCTCATGGTTTTGTTGAGGCAGGAAGAATTAAATGGGAGGCTCAAATCCACGGGACACTTTTCATCATACTCTCTCTCAGCAGTTTTACCCTTATGGAAACTTGACTTCTGAAGTGAAGGAATTGGTCATTTTATTATCTTAAAACTCATGGCTCAAAGCCTTTGCATTGAAGGCCATGCAAACCCATGTAAGAGAGGCTTGGAAAATATCACATTAGCCCTGGTCTCTTAGTTTTATAGGTACATTTGGTTAAGAATGGAGAGAAGGCAGGGTGTAAGGGAATGACATTGATAGCTCATGGGAATCATGTAGGAGCTAGCAGGTCCATCTCTGAGTAGCTCTGGGTAGGAACCATCTGCCCAGAAGGGTACTGCCTACTTTAATAATGGAAAATAATATCAAATAAGTATTATGGTATTTTTATGAACATTGCTAAAGATTAAGTAAATTTTTGGAAATTATTCCTAAAAACAGCAAAAATGAAAAGGTTGTGACATGAGTGACTCAGTCCCATTTATCTGGAAATTTTTTTCATTGATCACACATATCTTGAGCCCCCTCTAGTGTTACGCACTGCTGAGGGCTGCTCACATCTGACAATATCCTCCTACCAACAGCAAGTGTGATTTCATTGCATTTGGGGTTTAGCAAATTGGATCAGTTCATTTCAGATTTCAGTTTACCGTTTAATCCATTTTTAGCACCTGTACCTAATGCTGTAGTTAACTAAAGGAAATATGCTTCCCTTATCTGAAATGACTTTAACAAATATGCAAGCTCAAGGTCTGTGCAACTGTCCAGATATGTTATATTCTTTTTCTTGATAGAATTCAGTTATTTATAATTTACATATGAATTTCTGTGCCATGTTACACTGCATAGTGATAAATTAACTCAAAATACATTTTAACTGTAGAGTTTTGTTTCTTGCTCTCCTTTGGTTAGCAGAGGAAAACTATTATTCCACTAGCTTTATTTGAAGTTGTGCTCTTCCCTGAGAAATAATCTCTTGGCAGGGATGAGGTAGTTTTGGGGAGAAGTTCACACCCATCTTGATACCCAGATAGCCATTGACCTTGACTATTTTGTGTGTGACGCATGGTGTTTGCCCTTTGTGGGCTGAACAAGACCCTCCCTAGTCCTTGGCTAGGCTGTCAGCTGTCAGACTTTGGCCTGGTCCCATAAGTACTTATTAGAGGAATAGGTAGTAGAGCTAGAAGTAAATAACCCAGAGAGATCTCTTTTAGCTCTAAAATTGTGATTTTGAGTTTCCAAACTTGTGGAAACAAGAGGAAAAAAAAATATGCTTTGAGTCAGAGTACCTCATGATTTAAAAAAGGAAAAAAAAATATTCAAAATATATTGTCCTCTTTTTCCAGGTAGCCTGTTTTACTTTAGATTATATTATTTTATATGAAATATTTGCTTTTTACTTCTAGATTCCTACAGATCATATTTTTGAGATTTGGCTTTGATGATACTTTTTGAAGAATGCAGAATTCAAAAAGAAATGTAGTTGGGCGCCATGGTACATGCCTGTAATCCCAGCTACTACTGAGTACAGTAGGCTGAGGCGGGGGATCACAAATTGCAGACCAGCCTTAGCAAATTTACAAGATCTTGTCTCAAAATAAAATATTAAAAAGGACTGAGGATGTAGCTCAGTGATAAAGCATCCTTGGGTTCAGTCCCTGTCCAAAAAAAAAAAAAAAGTGAATGTAGCTGCTCTAGCTTTGCTGATAAGACACACACACACACACACACACACACACACACACACACACCTTATTGTGAGTTAAAAATGTAACCCTCACTAATGTGGCAGATATGGTTTAAAATCCTTGCCTCAGCCTTCTGTGTGGTCTGCCTGTCCTTCAGAGAAGGAAGGATGTTTGGAAAAACCTGCCTATGATTAAAAATAAATAAATTAGATCACATAAGCTTCACCTTTGGTTGGATACTTGCTGACAAAGCTCTCCAAGCTCTGTCCCCCTTCTGTCTAGCTGATCCATCTGATAATGTTTCAGGTTTCCCTGTCCCCATGAAGGGATTCCCTAGATTTTTAGCAAAGTCATTTAAGCTTAATTTAATACATTTAAAGGGACTAATTTTATGTTTTTCAGACTCAAATAATGTAGTTTTAAAGATTTATCTAAAGTTTTCAAGATAACTTTTATAACTGTTTTCAAATTTTTTTGATTTTCCAGAAGCTTTTTTCCCCCCATTTATACCTGTGTCTTAAATGAGCTCGTTAAGATGAAGAGGAACATAATTAAAAATTTTCTAAATCATATGCATTTTGCTATTCAAAGAATTAAAAGTAATAACTAAAATGATTAAGGTTCATATAAAGGTATTTTTGTCCATTAAAAAATTGGGTTATTAGGTTTTTTAAAAAGGTATTTTTGTCCATTAAAAAATTGGGTTATTAGGTTTTTTTAAAAAAATCACTAAATTCATCAGATTTTTTTTTTAAAAAATCACTATTGACTAAATAATAGTAATTGTTAATGCTCATAGGAAGTCTACTGTTTATAAATAAACATATTGAGTGTTTTTATATGTCTCTCTCTCTCTCTTTTTTTTTTGGTACCTGTGGCTTCATGTATAAGCTGTATCCCCTGCCCTATCTGTCATTTTATTAGTCCTTTCAATAATTCTGAGTTAAATGTTACTAATAAATAATATGTTTCATAAATCATTCAGGATACAGAAATAAGTGCTTTTCTCACTTAAAAAAACCCACACACTCTCAAACTGTTCATTACATGATAATCACAAACCACGAGTGGCTACTGGGCACTTGAAATATGGCTGGTTCAAACAGACATGCTAGAAATATAAAATACCCTATTTGAAACACTTGGTTAAAATGATAAGAATGTAATTTTTTTATATTAATCATATGTCAAAATGCTAATATGTAATATTGGATTAAAATATTATTGATGTCAATTTCACCTGTTTATTAGGTACATCTGTTAAGAAACTTAAAATTACATTTGTGGCTTGCATTATATTTCTGTAGGACAGTGTTGCTGGAAAAGCATCTGTGAACAATTTGTTTTCTATACTGCAGATTGAACCCAGGGACACACACATGCTATGCAAGCACTGTGCTACTGAGTTACATCCTCAGCTGTATACACAACATTTCAACAGGCAAATAGTCCCAAGCACAAGGCTTATGAATGATGTCATCCATCTCACTCCTTCCTTCCTCTGTGTCAGCTCACTTTATCTTGTTCTTCAGGTTGGGGCCAAGTTTAACTTAAGAATTGGGTTTTCATTTAACTCTAAATTATTTGGCCATATTTCTGCTATCATAACTTCTGTTGTTAATATTATTGATCTTAATGAACATTAGAAGGAGCTTTTGTTTCCTTTAATTCCTGTGCCTCCACTACCTACATCCACTCATACACACACACATTCCCCTTTCTTCTAATGTCATAAGTGTAATATTTTTAGGGCAAGATTCAGTATTTGCTATTATGACTGTAAGTGCTAGTCATAATTGTGTGTTAACTATTTTTGGCAGGGATCTTGTTTATCCTGGGATCAGTAGTTGCCTAGTTATTTCTCATTTATGTAGCTTTCCATGGAACTTTCCTAAGGAACCCCAATTCATGTTCTCTGCTAATTGCCCCAAATTCATCAGCATCTATGCAGACATTTCAGGATATGCCACTCCTGGAATCTTGCAACGTCCTGTTCTAGTGGTTCTGCCTGTCCCCACAGCTCTCATGCAGGGATCTCCTTTTAGGATCCTAGGTTTTCCTCAAGTCTTCTCCTATCTTGGCCTTCATATTTCCTACATCTTCCTCTTTTTTGGTTAATTTCCTCATTTTGGTGCAGCACATCTTTGGTAGCTTCCTGAGAAGGGATGCAGGGGACATAACATTTTTAAAGACCTTGCATGTCTAAAAATGTTTTTTTTTTCTTCTCTTATGTTTAAATGCAGTTGGAGCTTGGAAACAATTTTCTTAGACTCTTGAAGATATTTCTCTATAGGCTTTTAGCTTCCAGAGTTGCTTTGGGCAATTTGGACCCAATTCTGACACCTGATCCATTGTATTCTCTGCTTTCTGTCCCCACCCACCCCTCAAATTTGTAAGATTTGTCCCTAGTGCCTAAAATTTCACTTAGATATGCCCAAATGTGGGTCTGTTTTCATCCTGAATTTTATGTGCCACTCCTCCTATACTGGTACTTTAATTTACTCTCTTATTTTTCATCTTTTTCAATTTTGTTGAAGTTTCTGAGAGATTTACTCAACTTGAACTTCCAACTCTTCAAGTAAATTTTTTTTTAATTTCAGCTTTCATACTTTTAATTTGTCATTTTTCCACAAGTTTTCTTTTTTAAAAGTAATTTTTGGCTTCATTTATGTCATTTTTAAAAATCTTCTTAACAATAGCATAAAGAAAATGTTTCTTCCTTCACAGTCTCCATTTTAGCAAGTAATATTTTCTGTTTGTTTGGCAGAAAATGACTATATTTTGCCTTACATGATAGGTGATTACTGGTTGTTTATTTGTATTAGAGAATGGGACATGAAAATGATGACTAGAATTTCTGTATATGGGTGTGGGGCTTGTGGTTGTGGACTTCACTTTAGAGCCATCTGTCTAGGCTGTTTCATTGGGGAACCCCTGATGTCAGTATTTTTAGATCCTGCCTTTAGTTCAGTCCAGTTCCTGAATGAGGAGGTTTCAGTTTCCCATCTGGAGTATCTAGGCAGGATAGAGTGGCGTGTGGGCTGGGAAAGGTCTCCCTCTGTAAATATTTCCGAATACTTTTCTTTTAGTAGGGTAGCCCTACCTTCTACTATGTCTATTGTTTTCCAGTCCAGAGAGCCTCTGACAGAACACAATAAAGGATGTACTTACCTTTTTATTGCCAAATAAAATTTGATTGTGGAGATATAACACATTTTGTTTATTCATTCATTATTGATTGACATTTGGTTTGTTTTCAATTTGTTTATTGTAATTATGCTACTATGAACATTCCTATGTAAATTGGACATAATATTTTTACTTTTGTTGGGTACATACGTGGAAATGGAAATCTTGGATCATGTGTCGACTCTAACTTTTTAAAGATATAAAATCAATATTTTTAAATTCACCGGTAATTCTATATACCATCAAGGAACAATCCTAAAATAAAATTAAGAAAACAATTCCATTTACAACAGCGTGAAAAAGATCACTTAGGAATAAAAACAGCAAAATAGGTACAATATTTACATACCAAAAGTCATAAAACATTACTGGAGCTGGGCATAGTGGCACATACCTGTAAATTCCAGCTATTCAAGAAGCTGATGCAGGAGAATCACAAGTTCAAGGCCAGCATGGGCCATTTAGCAAAAGCCTGTCTCAAAAATAAGTAAGTAAATAAATAAAAAGGGCTGGGGTTACTTAGCGGTAAGTGTCCCTAAGCTCAATCTCTAGTACTGAAAAAGGAAAAAAGAAAAACTTCAAAAAAATTACTGAGAGAAATTAAAGACAAGGAAATGAGACAACATCCCATGTTCATGGATTAGAACAACTTAATACTGTTAAGGCAGCAATACTTACCAAACTGATTTATAGATTCAGAACAATTGTATCACAATTCCAGCTGACTTTATAGAAATTAATAAACTTATCTTACATTGTATATGGAAATGCAAGGGATCTGGAGTAGCCAAAACAATACTGAAAAAGACTCACGCTTTCTCTTTTTAAAAACTTAACACAAAGCTAAAGCAATCAAAACGATGTGGCACTAGCATAAGAATAGACATTCAGAACAATGGAATAAAATCAAGACTCCAAAAATGGCATCTCATTTATTGACAACTGATTTTAAACAACTGATTTTCAGCAAGAGTGTGAATACAATTTGAAGTGGAAATTCAATAAATGGTGCTAGGAAAAGTGGATATCACGTGCAAAATAATAAACCTGGTCTCTTATATCACACTACATACAAAAATTAACTCAAAATAAAATAGAAACCTAAAACTAAACAAGAAAACTTAGGTATAAATTGTGTGACCTTGCATTAGACAATAGTTTCTTAGATATGATACCAAAGCACATATGACCAATAAAAAAATAGTAAATTGGATTTCATTGAAATTAAAAGCTTTCATACTTCAAGCCAAAAAGAATAAGAAAATATAAAACTGGCAGATAAATACATGAAAAGATGCTTCTCATCATTACCCACCAAAGAAATGCAAATGGAAACCACTATGAGATATCATCTTATACCTTCCTGAATTTATTAATTCTAATAGTTTTTTAATAGTTCATTGATGTTTTCTATATATAAGAACATGTTATTTGGAAATAAAATAGGTTTATCTCTTTCTTCCTAACTTGGGTGCCCTTTATTTCTCTTTCTTGCCTGATTTCCTTGGCCAGAACCCTAGTACAGTGTTGGATAAAAATGGCAAGAGCACAGATATTTTTGTCTTGCCTCATCTTAAGGGGAGAAAACATTTAGTCATTTATCATTAAGTATGATTTTAGCTGTGGGTTTTTCATAGATGTCTTTAATCAGGATGCAGAATACCCTTGTATTCCTATTGTGTGTGAGTGTTTGTGTTTAAATGAAAAGAGTGTTTTGGAGTCCATTGCAGTGGTACATGCCTGAAATCCCACAACTCTGGAGACTGAGACAAGAGGATTGCAAGTTCAAGGTCAGCTTGGGCAATTTAGCAAGACCCCCATCTCAAAACAAAAAATAAAAAGAGCTGGAAATGTACTCAATAGTAGAGTACCCTTGGGTTCAATCCCCAGTACTTAAAAAAATTTTTTTTAAATAGTGTTTTGGGTTTTGTTGTTTATAATTATTTTGTGTTTGAGATGATCATGTGCATTTACCCCCTTTATTCCATAAATATATAATGTGTTTAATTACACGTATCAAAACATCCTTTCATTCCTCGGTTAAATCCAATTTGTTCTTAGGGTCTAATCTTTTTTATATGTTTTTTTTTATGTTGGCTTATTAATATTTGTTGAGGATTTTTGTGTCTTATAAGGGATATTAATGTAGTTTTCTTACATCTTTATCTGGTGTGGTATTGGTACAAGACTAGTCTCTTGTACCAATTTGAATTGAGGAGTTTTCCTCATGATTCTATTTTTTAAAATAATTTTTTAATAGAATTCTATTTTTTAATAAAATTAAACCTTTTAAAGGTTCAAAATTATTTCTTTAACCACTTGGTAGTTTACTCCATGGAGGCTACCTAGGTTTGTGCTTTTCTTTGTGAGCAGTTTTTAAGTTACTAATTCAACATAGCATTTTGGTTAAGGACATTTATAAGAGAATATTCATTTTACAAACATGTATGATGTTTTATTTATTCAGTCAGTTTTTCTTATAATATGTTCAAATAAAAAGAAAGCTTATGTAATTATGAGTTTCTTTTCTCTTCTCTTAAAGGCCCTATAATTGCTGTGGAGAATCTGTAAGCCATGGCATCTAAGAAATTTGCTGTTAAAGTAAGTATTGCTTGATATAAGCCTTCTTTAAAATAATTGATCACTTTCTAAGATGAGTGTGTTAATTGAAAATTGAGTGTTATTTCTTTTCTTTACATTTGGGACTCTGAAAATTTTAAGTACATTAAAATTTGTATTTTAACAATGAGATAGGAGGAGAAAATTAATAGTTCATATAGTTACAAGGAGTTCTTTGCTTCAAGTTTTTTGTGTAAGATGCTTTTTTTGTCATAACTTCATCCTTCATATTTCATGTCCATAACATGATTTCTGATTGTGACAAAGCACATAAAATGTCAGAATAAGATAATCAGGCAACAGATGCTGTTTCTGGATCCAGGAGAGTTCTTTTGTCTCTCTGTCAGGAGAGTTCTCTTGTTTTGGTGTCCTCTTTCATTTTCCTCTTTTAAAAATATCCCTTTTCTAATCTCCTGATGACTGGGAGTGAGACCTTCTCAGGTGTGGAAGGATGGGAGGATTATGTGTGGGGAAAAAGAGGTGAAAATTTGATAAATTGTCAGTGTATGCTCTTAAGGATGCTTCCATACATGTTGGCTGTTCTTTAGATCATTTTCTGCATGCTAATGTTATCTTAAGTACCAGTGTAAAATCTCAAAATGTAAATTATAATTGTTAGTTTACAAATAAGAAACTTTTTAATATTGTAAGTTTATCTTATTTTTAACCAAGTCAGTGTTTATTCAGATTTACTAACATATTTATAAATCACATGTCCTTCAGTAGTATTTCTTTCTACAAGGATGAATTAATGAGGAACTTCCACTGTTTGTCTAAAAATGTATTCTGATCTTACTCTAAAAAGATATCGAGTTGATTTTGGAATTCTGTGTTGAGCTTTAGTTTTTCCTCAGCATTTAAAAGATATTTTTTCATCATCTTCTGATACCTGCTATTGCTACTGAGAAATGCTTTCATTTTCTACTCATGTTTAAAAATTACATGAAACTTAGTGGTTTAAAACATCAGCCATAATGCTATCTGTCATAATTGTGCAAGTTGCCTGGCCTCAGTTGGGTGGTTTCTCCTTTTGATGTTGGTTGGGACTGCAGTTATCTAGAGAATTGATTTAGTGGAACTTCAAAGATGTCATGTTCACATGCCTGGCAGGTGGTGCTGGCTGTGGTTAGAATCTTACCTGGGTCTGTTGATTCTTCTCATCCACATGGCTACTTTGTGTGGTTTTGGCTTCTCCTAGCATGGTGTTGTGAATCTTGCAGTAACAAACAAGTTGCAAGAACAAAAAAGTGTAATTCACCCTCCAAAGGCCTAGACTCAGAAGTCTCAGCTGTCACCTCTGTTGCATTCTGCTGGTCAGAATAGAGGCTAGTCCAGAGTCAAGGGCAGCTGGAATTCCTGAAGAGAGAAGCATTGTGTTCTCTGCTCATAGGGAAGTGGAGAATCACTGGGCCGCATCTATGGAGACTAGTCACCACAGAAGTCTCATGTTGGCATAATGTCATTTCTTTTTTGGTTATTTGTCTTTTCTTTCTGGTTGCTCTTAAATTTATATTTCTGTCTTTGATGTACCACATTTTCATTTTGAAATTTCTAGGCATAGACTTGTTTTTATTTATCTGTTTTCGAATGTAATATGCATTTTCAATTTGAGGACTTAAGTCTGTAATTTTGAAAAATTCTCTACCATTTTTTTCTTCATGGATTGTTTCTCATGAATATGTTCTTTTTTCAGAACTTTTATTCTAACTTTGTCGGATAATGCCACGTGACTATTCCTTAAGTGCTGTGTTAAGAGTGAAATTAAGTTCAAGTTTGAGTCTCTGTAAGCCATGTGCTCAGAAATGGACTGGGCTTCTTGCAAAGCTTGTCCCCATCCTGCCCAGGTCCTTGTTATGTCAGAAATGAGTCTTGTTTTCTAAGACATATATTGACATGGAAGAGTGTACCACTATATTAACCCTATCTTGTAGCCATATCTGCAAGTCTGGGAGTCATCTTCCAGATCATGGCAGGCAGGGGAGCTACCTCAGCCAATAGTATTAAGCTCACAGGGTAACAATAGGCACAAATTTCTGACCTATTAGATTGAAGATTCTACACATCACATTGTGATTATATCCCTGCCACTGATCACACAGGCAGGGGTGTACTTCTTTCCTAATCATGTCACTTAAAAGCATCATGACCCAAGAATTAGGATCCCTTTCTCACTCACATACAGTCTTGCCAGATAGCTTCGTGCTGCCTGAGAATGTCAAAGGCATCAGGGTACCTACATACCTGCCGCTGGTGCTGCCACCACATGCCTTCACCCCAATTCATGCTGTCCCAGTAGGCTTGTGTGAGTGTTGTATGGCTATTGCCCTTTCCTTTTTTTCTTCCCTTTATGTTGCATTCAGACCTCCTGTAGTTCATTAAACTCTTTTTTAACTGTATTTAATATGATCGTTAACTTGTTTGTTTTTAGTGACTATATTTTATCTGAAAAATTTATATTTGGTTATTTTTAATAATTCATATTCTACCAGCTCTTTTTATACATACTTATCTGGTTTCTTTCAGTATGTTTTCATTTTCTCCTTTTATCTTTATGGTAATATTAAATTTATTTTATAGTCTCTTTTAGATTAGTTCTGTTATTTCTACTATTATTTACTAGATGTAGGATAAATTGTTCATTGAAATTGCTGGATTGTTCATGTGTTTGTAATTTATGATTGTGCATTCATTTTCAGTGATACCCTACACACACACACACACACACACACACACACACAGGTGGAAAGCCCTATGAGTTCTGCAGAGCCGTTGAATAGTTTCAAGTTTACTTCTGCTGGAGCCATTGGCATTTCAGTGGTTTTAGACCAGGCATTATATTAATTTCATGACTTGGGATTCTTCCACCTTATAGGTGGTATTAATTTAAAATCCACAATAGGGTAGGGTATAAGCTGGTGGGGTTTTTTGTATTTTGCCTACATTCCCTCACTTTCTTGCTGTTCATTCTCCACCTAAGGTCCTGGATGAATGCTAAATTTCCATATTGCTTTTGTTTATTGGCGAAAAGAAACTCTTGAAGTTGTATTTTCAAGAGGGTAACCATTTCTCAAGGGATGAAATAAGAAGCTCTATTGAATAACTCCTCTCCCAAGAAATCTATGATTTCAATGATGGACCCTATTTATCCATATGCACCAGAGAGTATTATATGAGGATATGTATAAAAGGAGTACTTATTTACATACCAATTGTTGTATTATGTCCTAAAGAACTACAAGTTGAAGTTCTTCACATCTTCAGGCTTAACTGAAGTGGGCTTCTTCCCCAGCCTCTTTCTCTTTTGTGCCTCTGAGACACTAGAATACCAGTCACTCCCCCTTCCTGGCTCTTATGTCCTTGTTCTAAATATCCTGATAGTCAGGTTTGTACCTTCCAAGGGTACTTATTGTTAAGTACTCTTAGGGCCTTATTAATTTTTCAGAGAGCCAATTTCTGGCTGTGAATATTTGAATATTTCTGGCTTTGAAAACAAATACGTAGAATACTTGTTTTGTATTTCATCAGTTTCTGTCTTTATTATTTCCTTGCTTGGGTCAATTTACTTTTCTTTTTCTACCTTTTTAATGTAGAACCTTAAGTCATTGAAACCAAGCCTCCCCTTCCCCAATATATGTACTTAAGGCTATAAATGTCTTTTAAGCATTTCCTACTTTAATTGTATCCTTCATGTTTTGATAGGGGTGCAGTTTAGGTAGGAATTTTGTTATTTAAATCAAAATAATTTAATTTTCATTGTGATTTTATTTTTGCTCTATTGGTAAAGTGTATTTCCTTTTATTTTCTAACTATTTGAGAATTTTCTAGTAATCATTTTTTTTTATTGGTGTTTAATAAAGTTCCTCTGTCTGTTTTGGTAAATGTTCTGTAAGAATTTGAAAAATGTGATGGTTGTCAGTTACAGTGATTGTTATATACATAGATGGATAGAGTTGCTAATTGTATTGCATAAATCTTCTATATATTTACTAGTATTTTTGTCTACCTGTTCAATCAGATGAGAGAGATGTATTAAAATCTTCAGTTATGATTTTAAATTTATGTATTTTCTACTTTTAGTTTTATTGGTTTTGCTTTGTATATTTTAAGACTGTATTAATAGAAATGCACAAATTTATAACTACCTTAGCTACTAAATTAAATATTTAATAATTATGATATATTTTATGCCTTTTTATCTCTAGTAATACTTTTTAGTCTAAAGTTTGCTTGTCTAATATTAATATAGCCTATATTTGAGATCATCAACCAAACCTGAGTTGCTACTAGGTTCCCAAATCCTATCAGTCAGTAAGTCCTACCCAGGGGCACAAAACTTCCAACTATCATTCCACTGTTTTAATTGTGAATGGGCAAGAGTTTCAGCACAGGTTTAAGAAAAACTTGAAATATGAGGGACAGAGAATAAAATGAATGAACAAATTTAGAAGCTCAGAAAGGAAGATTTTACACTTATTTGTGTTCCCAGAGCAGAAAAGAAGCTATTATAACTGTGAAACAAGATCATTGGTATGAACAAAAGAAATAAATGAGAATAAGAAAGAGCTCTTACCAGTTTCAAACATGATAGAAATAAAAATTCAATAAAATATGATGAGACCATCAAGGAATACTGCTCAAAAAAGTAGAATGAAAGATAACAGATTTTAAAAAACAGAGAAAAAAGAAAATTAGAGGTTCAGTCTTACTTAATTTGAAAAATGGAACTTCTAGAAAGAAAATAGTAGAGAGGAGCAGTATGGAAAAAAAAAAAACAACAACAATAAAATTGATCAGAAATGAAGGACACAAAGTTCCTGTTTGAGAGGATTATGAGCAAGTACCCAACAAAGTCAACAAAAAAGAGTGTGCTAAGACACATCATCTAAAATTTAAGGACACTGAGAATTTAGAGATGAAAAGACAAAAAAAATCACAGAGAATTGAGAATTAGAACAGCCTGCTCAACTGCAATAGATAGGAAATAGTACCAACCTTGAACACTAAAAGAATACCAAGAAAAATGGTTTCCAACACAATTCAGTTTGCAGCCCAGTTTTTATTATGTTATGATGGAATAGAGACATTTTCAGAAATGCAAAGGTTTTGAAAATTTCCATCATATGCTTTATTTTAGAAAGGATGTAGTCTTCAAATATGGCAGAGTAAACAGAAAGAATCAAGTGGGACCCATGAAATAGAGAATTCAACAGGTGAGGACTGAAGCAAATCCCATGATGGTCACTGCTTTGTCAAGCCTAGACAGTACCATTCTGATTAGGTTCTATGAAAGAATGTCTTCCACAAAAAGTGAATTGAATAAAATACCTCTTGTAGTTAAGGAAGAGACGTTTTTCTTTTTTTCAGGCCTGTTGGAGAGCCTAGGAAGATTTAGTCATTTGAATATAGGAACCCCCCCCCCCCCAAAAAAAAAAAAAGGAAAAAGAAAAAAAATGATGCAACTATTTTAACACTCTAAGTAAACAAAAGATTGTGCAAGATAGGAAAGTAAGCATAGTACACTACATGGCTTGGCTTTTAACAACAGTTAATGTTTCATAATATTGTGAACTCCAGGGTTTGGAAGGTTGGGGCAAGAGATTTGTGGGATGATGGTTGTAAGTGTTGAAGTCCTCATTTTTCATAGATTACATATAAAACTGCAATGACAAGAAGTTGTAGTGCAAACACGGTATGTAGAAATGTGGAAAATACCATATCACATAGCTTAGTTTTCAGTGTAGTTGCCTCTAGTACAAGTAGTAGTGGTGTCTGTTGGGGCCTGTTTTTGATACAATCTGTCTATACTTTAAAATAAATTTTAAGTGGATACAATTTTAAAGGAATTAATATGTGCAGAATTTTATATGGATGTATCTATTTTCAACTAATCTGGGTTGAAAAATACTTGAATATTTAATAAAATAAAACCCAGAGCATGGTTTCCAAAGTAACAGAGTAACTGATGAATTCCAACTATTTTGCCACTGGCATCTGGGTTGCTTATTCTAATACATCCCTGGACTAGTATTAATTTTCCATGAGAACAATTTAAGCTTTATCAAATGAAGAAAGATTCTCCTGACCTTCTTGCATGTAAGTCTTCTTTCTCCTGGTCTCTGTCTTTTCAACTGCTGTATGTATAGCCTTGAACTCCTTCCTATAACTGCCTCCTAAATTTCCAGGAAAAGGCAGCAGTGCTTGAGATAAGAGTCCTTGGGATTTGCAGCTTTCAGGGTTTCTTGACATCTGGCAGGGGTATGTCTTATACTTTAGAGATTTGTCTCAGTTGAAAGAAGTGGTAGTATTAGGCATGTGTTTCTACAGATTTCCATAGCACTCCTCTTCTCAAAGTTTGTACCCATCTCAATTTTTAGATGTTTTTATTAATATATTACAGTTATACATTAAAATGGGGTTCATTTTGGCATAATCATACATGTATGGAATATAATTTGCTTCTTTTCAGTCCCCAGTACTTCATCTTCCCCTCCCCTCTTTCCTTCCAGTATTCCCCTTTCTTTACTGACAATATTGTTAAATTTCCAAAATTATAAAGTTCTAGGGTAAGGGAAAGGTCTAGACCAGATGAGGTTTGCAAATTACAGTTCCCATGACAGCTGCTTGTATTTGTAAATAAAGTATTATTGGCCCACAGCCACTCTTGTTTGCTGATGTATTGTCTCTGAATACTTTCATGCACAGAGGCAGAGTTGAATGATTGCAAAAAAGATGTGATTACCTGTAAAGTCTGAAATACACACACACACACACACACACACACATTGATTTATGTATATAATCATACCTATAGGTATGTATTTATTGTTAGGACAAATGACATATACTTGATGAAGGTGGGTGGAGGGAAGCAAACATCGGATCGGATCTGTGGAGTCAATTGGTGGAACTCTGGCATGGCTCATTTTGGGTGCAGAAAATGGGACTGCAGCAAGGGCCTAGGTTATATAGGCTTTGTATAGGATGGAACAGGAAGGCAATTCCAGGGGTCCATTGTGTTGGGGTCCTAGTGACCCATTAGGGTGGGACAGGAATGTAAATAGAGAATTTCCTGGGGCTTATTATATTGGCATTAGGTGACCCATTAGGTTGGGGGCTCAAGTGCCAGTCGGGTGGAGTTCCTTTGTGTTCCTTGCTCTGGCTGAGGCCTTGGATTTTAAATGATAAAAGCATAGGGGAAATGTCCTTGGATTTATTTTCCATATCCTTCATATATAATACATGTATGTGTATGTGTGTGTGTGTGTACACACACACACACACAGACATCTCTGAGAGGCTCAGTTCCTTTTAATTGTATTTCAAATGCTTAGTAGGCAAAGTGGCTAGTAGCAGCTGTAGTTGGATAGCACAAACTTTTTTTTTTTCAATCTTTTTTTTGCCATGCTTGAAATCGAACCCAGGGCATCATACATGTTAGGCAACATTGTGCCACTGAGCTATATATAACTCCTTGCACATTTCAGAGTAAGCATTCAATGATGTTACGTTGGGTTAAAATGCCCATAAGGGTCAGGTAAATTAGCAAGGCTGAGACAAGGATATTTCCTTTGCAACTGGAAAAGAGAAATAGACATGGACACATACGGTATTAATCATGAATATTTACTGACCAAAATATAAAACTTTGGTAGAAAGAAAATCTGAAAAATCTGACTAAGAAATTACTGTTAATAAGTCAGATAATATACATTTATCTCAGGAAATTTTATAGGTCTGTCCCTGACTTTAGAGGCATTTAAAAAGTATAGAATGTTGTCAGGGCTCACTCCCAATATTCATTACATCTTAAGATTCAGATTTTTAGTTTGGGTTCTAACTCAGCAGTACTGTGAAAATTTCCTATCTTATTGTCTCTGTAGATCACTTTCTCTGCTTCCTGCATCTGTTTTCTTGGATTAGTTTGGTATTACACCAAAGTCTAGAATTCTTTTGGCCACAAAGATTGCTTAGCTACTTCCCCTCCCCCTCAACTCATTTTATCGTGGGTGGGTGGGAAAATTTTTGTTGGGAGGGCTTGATTAATTAGAAGGGATTCCTGGCTTCCCTAGCAATGGCAGCCTGGGAAGATTACAGAGCCTGGCTTAGTGACAGGCAGGCCAATCTGTATTTAAGGAAAAACTTGGACCAGCCAGATTTCCCTGGAATGTGGATCTGGCTTTGTCTTTCACAGGGAATGTATAATGACCCCTCTCCTCTGCTTCCCACCCATTTCAGAAGGGTGAAAGCTTTTACTTTTGCTGTTGACAGTTGTCCACTTTTTATGTGGAAGCTGGGGGTGGGGGTAGGAAGCCTGAGCCATTTTTTAAATCTAAAGAAGTCTAACGTTTTATTAATGTTTAGGAGGAAAGGAAAAATTTTACTTTTTTTTTAACACTTTGCATCTTTATTATCTGTTTTTCTTTCCACTCCTTTGCAGCAATTATAGTTTAATGTTCTACTCAGAATTGCTGTTAACCTTATTTTTTGCATTCCTTAGAACACCACAAAAAGAGAAATATGTCCAAGAATTGACAGTAATTTCCCTGTTATAGTAAAAGTAAACGTGAAGAACAGTGCTTTAAATTTCCAGAGAAAGAAACTCTTGAATAGAAAGGGGGGGGGGGGGGCAGCCACTAGGCTTTTGTCTTCCAGTTTGCCTCAATGAATCACTTGATTCCTGTGTCCTAGGTTTTTAGTCTACCTAAAGGGGAATGTGGCACTGACAGCGTCCCCAGAGCTCATTAGAAAATTGATGCATTTATTTTGTGTATACCATTGAAAAAAAGATTCATGCAAGTATTTTCATATAGGTTGAGTTGTAGGTATTGATTTTCTATTAAATTAAAAAAAAACCTGAATTCCCTTAATAGAATAAATAAAAAATTTAAATAATTGTATTCTTTATTAGAAGTAAATTTGAATGAGGAACATGAAATTTGGCAGGGGTGAGTAGGGATGTGTGGTGTGGGGCGGGGGTTGACTCTGGGAATGAACCCAAGGCCTCCTGCATACTAGGCAAGCACTCTGAACTACATTCCCAGCCCTCCTGACAATGATTTTTACAAGGGCATTTGTCTTTGTGAAACTTTACAAATTGAAAGAAGGACTTCTGTATTTCTTCTCCTAATATTTAAACTTGTGATTGTCCAGTTCCTCCTTAATTTCATATAAGAGTTTTATGTTTTAAAGGCATATAAAATCAGTAAATTTGCATAGAGTATGGCAGATAGTAAGATGAATGTAGGCTGCTATTTTCTCTGCTGTATATTATCTGTTCTATTGCATCGCCCATATTGGAAAACATATTCAACTAAGTGTGCACTGATTGCATGATAGAATTGAAATTCCTCAAAGCTCATCAGTAGTCACCAATAAGTTCTACTTCAGACTTACAGCTTTTAGGTACCTTCTTTTTCTGTAGGGCATTTGCTCTGAGGGCTGATAACTTTAAAATAAAACTCTTTTGGACTTGAAATTTATTTTTCCAAGTGTTCTCTCTACCTTTCTGGCCAGACATCCTACTTTTTGAACTTCCTTGCCCTAGTGTTTTCCCTGTAAATATAAACTCATCTATTTTTTTATCTTTTGGATGACTAAAAATGTTTAAATAGCCCTGGCTTCTACTTTTCAGTCTTAGCTTTCTACCTGCCTCCAAGAAGTTTCTGCCAAAATTGATCTCAAAACCTCAAACGAAGACTTGAACTGGCTTTTGCTTTGAAAGTGCCTGGTACTGCCAAAGATGTCCTTACAGTCATAGTTATCTATTTAGTGTATGCATCCTCAGCAAAGTATCTTGGATTTGCTCCTTTTCTTTCCTTTCTTGCCAGTTCAAACCTTTATCATCATTTCTGTTTGTTTTTCTGTGCTGATCTCTGGACAATCACCCTGTGTCTCTTGTCCTGACATCCCAGTTCATCAAGACAAGTGCCAGGGTAGTGTTTTCCTATCACCACTTTCATCAAGTTACTTCCTTGCTAAGTGATCGGAGTAATTCCCTTTGTTTAATCAGGTCTAATCTAAACTCTCCAGCTAGACATAAGGCACTCTGATAATTACTCTCTCCTTCCTCTTTACCTTTGATCCAGTTTTCCATTTTGGAACCTGGGAAGATGACTGACCTATCCCTATGAAATTGACTCATTATCATTTCTGCAGTCATCTGGCCTGTGATTTTCTCTCACCTTTTCTTTCTTGGTTCAAAAGTTCATAATCTGAACTTTTCCCAGGTTGATTACACTCTTTCATTTTCCTTTGGCCATGTGCAGCTTATGTTGTCATGTTTTATGCACATTCTCTAGTAGTTTATATATATCACCTACATGTGATTTTTGCACAATGTTTCCAACCACATTTCATGAGAAGAAGGATCTGTGCCCTGCTTCTCTTGTTATCTTTCTTTCCTTGTTCCAAAGATGATGTTTCTTTCCTCATGAAGAACAGGGAAGTTACTTGAGCTTAAAGTTATTTCTTACTGGTCTCTTTTCAGTTTTAGCCAGGGAAGGTTGTAATGTTCAATTTGTGGTATATTTATTTTATTAAAAATTTCATCTAAATTTGTTTTTTCTTGAGAGCCTGCAGTCCCATTTTGAAATTAAAAAAAAATTCTGATGTAAACAGCCTCTGTTAATATGCAGAATTTGCTTCTATATTTCCTTCAAGATTATGTTTTATTTTAATTAACTCCTTAGTGTTAGACCTTGACACCACTTCTTCCACTCACTATACAAAGCATAGCCTTTTATTAATTACTCTAATGTAAAAATAATACTTAGTAGAAAAATAGATTCTCTCATTAGCTGACTCAATAAATAGTTTGGATTCTCTTTGAGGACTGTAGAGGGCATCATTGGTCTGTGTTTTAGAAGGTAACCACAGATTCTGTGATTCAAGTCAGCAAGCAAATAAAGTACTTTTTAAATCGCTGGCTCATTCCCAAATTGTCATGAAATTCTATGTGTGTGTCTAATAGCTGTGTTCATGCCTGGATCCCTAACCTGGTATGCACGTGTGTAAGTAGATTGTTTCTGCCTTTCAGTTCTCCTCACTAGTATATGCTTCCCCACTAAACGTTGCTCTGGAAAACAGTCACTGTAACCAAAGCTATCGAAAGTGGTCTCTAGGAAAGCTTTTCTGAGTGACACAAATGGCCTCTTGTGAGCTTCTCTTCCAGAATAAGAAATCTGGAAATGATGGGCTGAGAGTAAGAATCCGCTTTGTCCTAGAAAAGCTTTGGAAGCCTAGCCCTGGTCCTGGCAGTAAAACCAGAAGGGTTCCATTGGGACTGCGAAGAAGTCCTTGGTGACATAGCATTGTAACGGTTACCCTTCTTCCCACTCAGTTTTCCTCATTGTTATCTTTAATGTCAGTTTGGGGGACATGTGATTAAGGAAGTCAGGAGTGGGGGGGGGGATTGAGTGCCCTTGAATTTGTAGTCCTTCAGAGTTCCATGTAAATGACTTCCCACTGAAATAGCCTAGATGTGCTGTAGTCTAGTCATTAGCTGAATAATGAAAAAATTCACAGTGTTAATTTACTGTCCTTTTAGATACTTCTTTGGTAGTAACTTCTTAGGCTACCCATGATTAAGTAATATAGGAAATTAAGCCTCTGTGTGCGTCATTTTGTCACATGTGATATAGCATGTGACAGTAACTTTCTGATTTTAGACTATTAGGAGACTTCATTAATAAATAGTTACCCTATTCACTCACACGTACACATGCTCACACACATTTGATGTAGTTTGTAAGTGTGACATGTGTGAACAAAGAAGGTTATGTTGTGCTGTTTGTTCCACAGAGGTATAGCAACCTAAAGATTCTTGTAAGGAATGTACCAGCTCTAGCATCCCAGTTCTCATTACTTGGGATATTTACTATGTACTGGTTACAAACGTTGTCATAAGATGGGATGTTAATAGTATGTCTGTGATGTCATTTGTATGACATAGAGATTATAGAGATAATCTATTCATATTACTCTACATTTTTTATAGTACTTCTTGAAATTTAGATCATCAGGGTTTTGAAAAAGGATTCTAGAACAGGAGACTAGCATCATGCTTTGCTTAGGGTTCCTAAATTCAAATTTTGGTTTCACTTGTGCAAGTCAGATGACTGGGTGAATTGTTGTGACCTCTCTGAGCATCTGTTTCTTCAATTCTGAGAAGAATGACAGCATTATCTCTTTCATCATATGCAAAAGAATTTCTCAAATTTCTTCTGGTTATCAAGTTAATAGTAAAAGATAAAACTCTGTGAAAGTTGTTAGAAAAATAATATTTTATTCATGTTATAAGTCCTTAGTAATTATTTTATAGTGACATTCTGTATAGGATTAGAGGGACTTGGCTTTGACTTATTATTTTTTCCTGGTCTCATAATTCTTTGGAGTGAGGACTAGTCTAATTCTTTTCATATGTGAGGACTTAGTAAGTTTTTGTTTATCTTTGCCATGCAAGGATCTGGGTTAGGAACTAGAGACACAGACCAGGCTGATTGTCTGTCTTTATCCAAAAGTGGTAGGTTAGTGCAGTACCATACCAATGCATTCTGCATAGCTGAGTCATTATTAAATGAGGACAGACATTTGTTCTTCTCTGTTTCTGGATGGGATGCTGTGGCAAAGTCATAGTTCAGTCAGTGTTGGGTTGTTTGACAGTTTACACTGTGGGCTACAATGGCAGGTGGCTAGGATTAGAAGTCAAGAGCACTGGATTTTAGCGTTTGCTATTGATTCCTGACTAGAGACAAGTCAGATAGCTTCTTTTGTTTTAGTTATCAATGTCTGTGTAACAAAGCAGTCTCAAACTTCTCACAATACAGTGGGTCAGCAGATCCAGCCAGCCAGTTTTTCTGCTTTACTTGGCATTGCCTGGGGTCACTTACTTAAATGCATTCAGTTGCCACCTGGGCTGCAAAACCTGAAAAGACCTCACTCACATGTTCAGCTCTTCTCCATGACACCTCTTTTCTCTTCCCAAAGTATCTCATCATTCAATAGTCTAGCTTGAGCTCCCTTACAGCATGGCAGTGGCTTTCCCAGAGAACATGCAAGAGGAAGATGTTGGGCTTCCTAAGGTCACCTCTGTAACTGGCAAACTATTCCTTCTACCATGTTCAACTGATCAGCACATCACAGTGCCCAGAAGAGGAAATAGGTTCTCTCTCTTGATGGGAGGAGCAGTGTGCAAAACCTAAGGAGGGGAAGAATTGTTGGTGCCCATCTTTGGAGATTGTTACTATAGTTATCAGTTAAATGAGGTGTTGAATTAGGGATCTCTACAGCCTAGTATCTAGCTTGACATTTTCATTATACTGAAAATTATTATTTGAGAAATTCTTTTGCATATGCTGTAGTGGAAAGAATTTGGACTTTGGAGGAAGAAAGGCCTAGGTTGAAATTGGGGTCTTAATATTGACTTTGCACTGGGAAGTGAATTAAGTCTTAGTTTTTGTACCTATCTGTTAAATAGGGCTAATTAATTAGGGTTAATGTTAACTCATTTCTAGGATAATTGTTCATCTTAGCACAGAATTATCAGAAAGTATCAACATGCTCCCTTTAAGGTCTTTTTAAAGCCACTAGTAGCTGAAGACATAAAAGTCTTTTTGCTTTTGCTTAGTGTAAAGATGTTCAGGTTATTTAGTTATGTATCACGGTTACTAGGATATTTTTTCAAGACCAGGAGTCCAACCAAAATAATTTTGTTTATCTGTTTTGGTGCTATAAATTATCCTTAAAATGTTGTTGCTGCTAAGAAAGTAGACTTAAAAATAAATAACTGCATAGTTTGGAAATTCATTTTGGGCTGTGAATAGCTGAGTTGTGTGGCTTTCGGTTAACTTTTGTCTAGAAGAAAGTAAAGCTTCACAGGGTCACCAGCATTGAACCTAATTATCTTGGATGGTGGTAATGCTCAGCCTGTGGATCAGGTCTAATAGATGATACTAGGGCCACACACTTCTCCTATGATGCATGGTCAGGATCACCTGCATCAGAAGGCTCAATCCCACTACCATGTACATCCATAAGAATGGGACTGTACTTAGAATAAGATATATTCCATGTTTGTATAATTATATTAAAATGGATTCTGCTGTCATATATAACTAAAAAGAACCAATTAAAAAAAAAAAAAGCTCAGTGACTAATGGGAGTAGAATAAAAGAAAGAATGTAGACACTAAAGGACTGATTCTGAATGTGTATTCCTAGACCAATAGCATCAGCACCTCTTGTACTAATTACAATATTTTCATCAACTATTATTGTGAGGGTTAAACAAAATGATGCTTACAGTGTTTAACACAGTCTCAGGTAACCATTTTAATAATATTAGGCATTATCAATAATACTCATCATCATCATTAATAATAAATATTAATCATTGAGATTAATATTTTTCTGTCAATGTGTTTCACAAAGCAGCTTATTTTGTAATTTTTTAAAAAACTATCAGAATTATGATTAGTTCATTTTAAAATCTTCTGGCAAGTCTGCTAGACTAATTGAATCACAAGTTGTCAAGAGTTGTTAGGCAAAGTCTGAAGATGCTACTCACAAGGTCTAAGACAAAAGAAGATAGTCTTCAGACTAAAGTATTGGTAGGTCATATAATCATTCAGGTATATGTAAAGTCTGAACATTTGTAGTAGTTATTAATGCCATTTAATGAGTCCCCAGGCAATGTCTAAAACTCTGAAGTTTGCTTTGAAGAGTTATTCCCTCTCTACGCCCCACTTTAGGTCTCCATATGGCTGTTTTCTTTCTTTTTCTTTTTTTCACTTGTGGTCAAATAAAGACCATGGTTAACCCCAAAAGGAAGCCCAGCTGAGCTGTGGGGGCCTCAGGCCACAGTGCCTGGGCCAACACAGGGCCTCTCCATATCTGTCGGCTGCCTGTTCACTTCCTCTTTAAGCTATTCTCTCAAAGTGAAAAGTTGTTTGTTTATTCCATCTTCGGGGCCTGCTGATTCAGAGGTGGTAGAGGTGCACTCTGGGATGACACAGTTACTTACCTTGGCTGGTGCCTGCATCCAGAACTGGAAGCCTTTGCCTTCCTCCAGGGAGCTGTGGGTTCAGGCCAAGGCCAGTAAGAGACAACTGGTCTAGAGACCCTCTGCCCTGAGTTTTCATCAGTATTCCCTGGAAATACTGCATTATCTGGAGGCCCTAAGCCAGATCCATGCCCCTGCTCCAATCTGAGCAGCTTACTTGCCTTTGGTTCGGTGTATTGAGGTCCTGCATAGAATGAAGGGGGGTCATGAAGCATACTACAAAGCCCTTATGTAGTCCAGCTCCTTTTGGGGTGAGATGAGAATCCCTGCAGATAGAAGATGAGGATCTCAAAAGTTTCCCAAGAGAACTTACACTTAGTATTTTACTTAGAGGCCTAAGAACTAGATTGGGCTGGTGTAACTCGTACTCGAGCTCTTTAGAAGGAAGTAACGAACCCACACAAACTCAACTGGAACTGAGAAAGGGTATTTCATGATGTGGGAGCACGAGTGACTCAGTGCACTGACGTAGGAGTGCTGTTAAGCTTCATGATGGCCTGGAGATGGCTTCAGGCTGCTCATAGTACTGCCCATGGTCCTCTCTTGGAAAGTGGGATCCTGGTCCCTGTGTCTTCCTTGTTATTCTCCCTCTGCTGGCCTCTGCTCCTCTGTGCACATTTTAGAACACAGTGGGTTCTTCATCTCTCATTGTAGGCTATTAACATAGCCTACAGTACTGCTGTGCTTTCTTATCCACTAGCAAACTGCTGGAGATGAGTTTGGGCAGCGTCTGCCTTTGCTCCATTGAATATGTACATACCCAGCTGCCTGTTCACTAGGGCATGGCAACTGTCAGTAAATAGGGCACAAATTCCTCCAAGAGTTAATACAATAATAGTACTTCATGGTTTAGAGACTTTACTATACATTTCTTCTTGGCAATCCCATAGATAGGCCTTATTACCGAACATGATAATGAGTGCTCAAAGTTTATGGAGAGGCCTCAGGGGCATCCAAGAGGTAGCTGAAATAATCTGACCCTTGAGAAGGTTCTCTTGGTTACTAGGGATGAGAACAATCATAATTACTTCTTTATTAACAGTTTGTAACTTGCTTTATTATTGGAGTGAATGTTGAAGCACTTTAAGATTGTTCATATCCCTCAATGTGTGTATGCTATGGTAACTAAACCAAGATACTGAAAAAAATCAAGAAAAGTATCAAAGAGGATTTTATTCTACTAGAATTTCTGAACATCTACTCTGTAGATGACATTGTGAGTCAAGAAAGGACCCAACCTTTAAAAGCATGAATGGGGTCTTCAGTCTTAAATTCTGAAGCATCAAAATGCATCCCACAGTCCCCTAGTCAGCTATGAGTCTGCACATTTGCTTTTGACTCAGCATTCCATGTGTGCTTCCTCCAGTGTGTGAAACCACAGAAAATGCATCTTAGTTTTAGTATTTTTAATTTCCACCAAGTAGTGCTGCTAGCCACTATGCAGAGTCTTCCAGCAGCTGATGAAATGCTTACTTTTTAAAAGGTTGCCCAGTGGAGTCAGACATGGCTGTATCAGTTCCGTTGCTGCTTGCATCTCCGTTTCACTTCCCACAATGACTGATTCTCCATCTGCCATGACTGTGCATTCCTAAGGTGATGCCCTGTTGTTGGTGACTGAAATGTTTATTTTTAGGAAAAGTTCAAATTATCCAGATAACTGGGTGCAATGGCATACACATGTAATCCCAGCAATTTAGGAGGCCGAGATAGGAAGATGGCAAGTTTGAGGCCAGCATGGGTAATTTAGTAAGACCCTGTCTCAAAGTAAAAAATAAAAAGGACTGGGGATTTAGCACAGTGGTAAAAGTCCCCTGAACTTTAAAAAAAAAAAAAAAAATATCCAGAGAAGAGCGCCTTCTGTAAAATTTATATAAATTAGCCTCTTGCTTCAGGGATCATGAAGAGTGGGTGTGTGTGTGTATAGATTTTAAAAGAAAATCTCTAGAAAAACTTAAAACTATTAGGAATATGATGAACATTGATGTACCCATTCATTAACCCATCTTCAACATTGTGGACAAATTTTAAGTTAAGTGATATTCAAAATCACTGCTGGTTTCAAAAAGTGAATGGTAGATTTTTCCAGATTTCAGTACTATTAGTAATTTCATACAAAACCAGAAGAGTCTTATCTCTTTCCTTCAGTCTTCAGTGTAAGTCTTAAGAAATATTGTTACAAGTACAACAGAGATCTTATCGGGGAATTAATGTGGATTTTCCCATTACAAGAATGGATATTGAAACTATTAATGTTGGGTACATTAGGTTCTAAAGATGACAGTGTACCTTAGGTTTCTGACTTCATTTTGAAGAGTAGTCTCATTGGGGTATTTCACAATAGTCAGATGGATCAGACTGCTTCTCCTACTTGTGGGAGCTTGATTCCTTCTTCCCAGTATTGGGATAAAAAAATGTCAATCTGATGGAGTCCTACTCTCTTCTGAGGTTATGGCAGAGCTCCTGTATTAGGTTGCTTCTTACTGAGGACATGTAGGGCTGGGCTAGATCTGGATGCCCTCCTTGTTATTAACCTTTGCTTCCCCAAATAGCCATTTCCCACTCAATGGAAGGAAAGAAAAGCATATTTACAAGAGGGGACAAATGGCTGAGGGAACTTTTTGGGAGGTGATTGAAATGCTCTAAAACTGTAAATTTGCTAAAACTCATCAAGCTGGAAATGTAAGACAGATGAACTTATGATATGCCAATTTACCACAATAAAGCTGTTATTTATTTATTTATGTTTGTATTGATGGAGATCAAACCTAGACCCTCTCTAAGCATGTGGTGAACAACTGAGTTACACTTCCAGACCAAAGCTGTTTATTAAAAAGTGTGTTTATTCAATGTGCTTTTTTTCCAGAATTAGAGGTCTTACTAAGAATTTTCAAGATGACAGTTATTCTCTAGTCCCAACCATACACTGTTCATATTTATTTGTTCATTAATTTATTGTGATGGAGAAGTAACATCAAGGAAATAATTTTATAATTAGTGTGAAATGGGTTAGTTTTTTCCTCTTTAGTTTTACTAGCAAACGAAATGATTATCAGGAATATTCTATAGTACTGAGTGATTCATAAATGAAAAAGTCCTACCAGAGTGTTTTAAAAATGCAAGTTGGATTTAATTAATTCCTGACTAAAAGAAACCAGAAGCAAAAAGGGAAATATTTTAAAGTAATGCTTTTCCAAAAAGATTCTGTGATGATAATAGGGTTTAGAAGATGCTACCCCAAAATGTGGCATGTTGCCAATTGTGAAAACAGCAGAAGTAGGAAGGTCACTCTCACCTTCCCCTACCCTTCTCCCCTGAAGCAGGTCATAAAACCTAGGAAGGAGTTTCTGATCCTTTCCTGAAGCAGGTCATAAGCCTTTACTGGAGAAGTGCCCTCCCTATACCCAGAGGAAAAGAACATCCTTATCTCTGAAGACAAAGGGTCACAGAGAACAACCTGAACAAACATGCCTTGCTCTTTCCTCCAGTTTATTACCATAAGATCATTTTTCTTTATCCAGCAATACTTTTCCAAGACTATCCACTTCTACATCAAACCTAGCATAAAAAAACACAGGTTTACTTGTTTGTTCAAGACTTCATTTCCATATGAATGCTCCTATATCAGGTTAAATTTGTATTAAATAAATTTCTATGCTTTTCTCTAGTTAATCTGTCTCTTGCTATAAGGGCCTCAGCCATGAACCTAGGGTGAGTGAGGGAAATAGTTTTTCCACACCGACAGTGAGCTAGCCCTTTATTTATTCACACTCATGGTAGAATGTAGTCTAGTAGAGTCAAATCTTAAGTTTTTTAGTTTATAAAAGTAGATATATTGTCACCAAAGGAATTTAGAAATGACTTTTACAATTTTTGGCAAGGAGTTACATTCACTTATTTAGGAAGTATTTATTGGGCGCTCACCACTCTGGTGACCAGTTAGTGGTAGAAAAAAAGACATATGGCAAGCTTCCCATAGGTCAAGCCTTCAGAAATCAGGTGGGTGAAGACCTTGGTCTGCTCCTCACTTTGTGAGGCACTGTGGGAGATGAATTGTGAGGTCTTTGAGGGAAGGCCTATGTCTTATGAATTCCTTTTAATGTCTCTAGTCTTTTGTATATTACTAATACTCCGTAATATACAAAAGACTAGAATGATAGAATAAGTAGAATGTTGTTCTCATCCTCAAGAAAAGAACAAGTTAGTTGGGATACTGCTGTGGTTTCAGTATGGTTTGTCCCCACCAAACTCACGTTGAAGCTTGGTCCTGAATGCAGCAGTGTTGGGAGTTGGGGCCTAGTGGGAGTTGTTTGAATGGTTTCATGGCATCTGGTAGGACAGAGTTCTTGCTCCGGTGGGACTAAGTTAGTTACTTGTGGGGGCAGGTGTTATAAAGTGAGGATACCCCCTTGTGTGTTTTGGTCTTTTTGCACACGCAATATGAGGCCCTCACCAGAAGCTGAATAGACACCAGCACCATGCTCTTGGACTTCCCAGCCTGTAGAACCATAAGCTTAAGTAAACTTCTTTATTAAAAAAAAAAATAAATTCCAAGTCTCAGTTATTTTCTTAAACAGAAAACAGACTCAGATACTTAAAAGCCATGCCAATATGAAAACGATAGCCAACAATAGGGTGCTATATAATCCCAAGTATTTAAATTGTCCAGGTAATGCCTAAATAAGAGGACAGTAGTGGCTTAGACTGTTCCAAAAGGCCTGTAGAGTTGGTGGTACCCAGATGAATATACCCGAATCTCTGATGAAAAACAGGAGAATCCACCCAAGGATGGTGCATGCGCACAAAGACTGCATAGTACAAATGAAAGTGGGTTGTATGGGGACCATGAAGCAGGGCTGACTGAAGCCAAGGGGAAAATGAGTAAAGGGATTAGATGGAAAGAGTGGCTGCAGATTGTCCATGGACTTTATTAAATCCCCCTCAGGCTCTGTTTTTAGGCATTTGTAAATCAGTGAGTTTTTGAGTCAAAAAATGATTAAATTGAAATTTGTGAACTAGTTGCTAATTGACTAGATGGATGGTATGGATTTTGCATCTCTGTGTGTAAGAGTCTTATATAATAAGAGGTTATTATATTTATTTGCTCCATTTTCTAATTTCCTGACACCTTTGCAAAAGAATTATCAACTCTTCACATTTTTTTTTTTCTTAGTAGGTAGGGATTTTAACACAGTCTTACAAATAAGAACAACAACATTTTATTTGGAACATTCAGTCAGGAGTTCACTGATGGTATATACTATGCATAGTGGTGCAGAAATGAGGAAATACTGTGGAAAGGCTGGTTAGACTGTTAGAAAGGTAGCAATGAAATGTTACTGGAATTGGGAAGGAAGAGAAGGCATTGCCTTCTGCTGAGAACAAAAACTGAAAGCGATGTAACCTGATTCAGGCACTTGCCTATATATTTTCTTTAATTCTCAAAACATCCCAGTACAAATTTTAATCCCTAATAGGAGAAAGAAGCTTAGTGGGCTGATGTATATGAACATAAGCATTTAAGTCATAAGTTTGGATGAATTGCAAGGAAGGAATATAGATAGAAACCACAGTCAGTTCATATGAAATAGGTCAGTGTTGTTTACATCTTGCCTATAGCTGGAGCTGCTCAATATCCCTGTATGCAAAGTCTAAGGTAATTAATAGTCCCTTAAACACTACTTGAAATCAATTTAGTTACATGATACTTTCAACCCTCACATTTTTTTTAGAACATACAAAAATTGCTCTTTTCAAAGGATTCTAATCTGAAAGAACATTTTCCTATTAGAACAAAGCTCTGCCCAGATCTCTGCATTCAAACTTGTTTCTTTCCAGTACTCAAATAAGGGTACAAGTGAGCACTGATTATTAGTTCCTTTGATCAACTGATTCTTATTCCAGTTCTTTGGGCCTTAATGTCCCAGTAGGTAATCAGAGAATTGAGTTAGAGTAGCTTACATGTCCTTCTCCTCCAAATGTCTGTCCTCTGTTGAAAATAATTTCTTAAGACAATAGCTCTTTGAGGGTTAAAAACAACAAAATCGGCATCCAGTCTATAATAACTTGTTAGATCTTGTGCAGTAAAATGTAATTCCTAATTTTCCAAGACCAGCTGTAGACTAGAATTCTTAAGGCCTCCTTAATGGAAAGGGTGGGTAATGTGTTTGTCAAGAGGCCACTTAGAGAAATCACTTCCATGTAATTTTTAATACAGTTCTTTGGATAGACTTTTTATGACTCAGTATTACAGATGTCATTAATTTATAATGGAAAATAGTGAGACAATGTGACAGTGATTTTCATATTCAAGAATACTTAGGCAGCAGAGCGAGTGATGATTGAATAGTTCAAACAGAGGCTGATGCAAAAGACCACTAACCTGAAACACAGATACCGCAGCTGAGCTGGGGAGCCTCAGTACCTCTGACCATTCTTGGTGTTATCAGTCAGGTGGCAGAAAGAAACTGAAGCCCATTGGAAATATTAGGCCCTCCAGATCTCAAGAAAACTCTACACCTGAATTTGCTTTTCTCTGCAGGCTAAAGTGCATGAAAAGGGCTATCTTGAGCAATAAGGAATATTAAATTTAATGTTTGGTTCCTCCATGGTCATATATCCACATACTCTCCTCTTTTGAATACTGGACATTTTAGAGATGAGGACAAACCTATTGCAATAATATTTTGGGCATTTGTATGAAAGAGGAAGTTAAACATTGGTGAACATTCATGACCAAATGGGATAGTAGTTTTCCTGGTGGTTAAATGTTTTGTTGTCTTTTACAAGAAAATGAACTTACAGGTGAAAGTCATGTCTGGCTTTTTAATTGGGGTCTATCGTTTGTGGACCCCACAATGTCCAAGGAGCAGAAAAATGTTATGAATGTGAAAGGCCATTGAGTTATGTTCCTAGCTCTTGTTATAGGTATTATTATGTACTCCTAAAAAGGTATGTTGGTGTTCTAACTTTAGCATATGTGCATATTTGGAAAAAGGGTCTGAAAAGAGATAAATGAGGTCATTAGGGTGGTCCCTAATCAAGCATGACTAGTGTTCTTATAAAAAGGGGAAATTTGGGCACAGAAACAGATACATACAGAGAGAAGTGATGTGAGTATACAATGAGAATGCCATCCACAAACTGTGGAACATCAAGGCCACCAGAAGCCCCGAAAGAGGGCATGGAAATAGATTCCCCTCACAGCTCACAGGGAAACAACCATGCCAAAAACTTAATTACAGACTTCTAGCCTTCAAAATTGAGACAGTAAATTTCTATTGATTTCAGCCATCCAGTTTTTGGTACTTTGTTATGATAGTCTCAGGAAGCTAATATAGTCCTGATTCTCCCAAAGCCACAAAAGCAGGCATCTCAACCGCTTGGACTTCTGCTTCCTTATTTGTAAAATGAAGTATCAGAATAGATGATGTCAGGACCTTCCCACTCTGACATTTGATGATTAATACTTCAAAAAGTGCATTCAATATTCAGCAAGTAATTGTTATATTTCTTAATATAGCTAAAATACACAAAGAATATGCTTTTTTCAGTTCCCAATTCTGTTCTTTTCATTGGGGAGTCATTGGCGATACTTCCCTTAAGCTAATATATTGGGCAAGGCTGTCCCTTCCAAATTGACACACTAAACAAATGACAGCATGTCTAGTCTGTATATGAGTACAATGTAAAACCAAATCATTATTATCTACTAGCTTGGGATTAGCATATTTTGGATGTCATTTAATGGACTGTTCTTCCCTAGATGTGTAGAATGATTTCTTGCACAGGCTTATTCTAGTTTTCTCAAAGGAACCTGCCATGTAGATACAGGTCATTCAGGTATTTGCTAGATACCTCACCTCCATAAATAGTAGCACAGCAGTATCCTGCTCATGGTGAAGTATTGTCACACCAGAGTTCATATCAGTCAAGGAGCTAGGTGTGGAGTCGGTTTTATCCTTTGGCTTGTCTCCAGGGTACACTTGGTCCACTGGTGTAGCAAAATCAAGATACTGTAGTTGGTGCTGTCCCAGAGGAATGCAGGAAGGAAACTACTACCAACCTCTTCTCCAGTGTCTTTCCTATGAAAGCTGCAGCTGAAACCACAGAGTTTCAGTTGAAATAATGCCACCCAGAACCTCCTCTTTAATTTTTTTTCCTCTTTCTTTCCTCTTGATCCCTAAATTGTAATGGGTACTTTTTTTTTTTAATATGCCTTAAGCTTTTTAAGAAAAAATAAGTAACAAATTGTCCTTTCTTAAAAAAAAAAATACATAGGGGTGTGTGTGTGTGTGTGTGTGTGTGTGTATGTGTATATGTATGTCTGTATATTTGATTCAAAGGAAAGAAATCTTTAAAATCAAGCTATGTGAAATGTTTGATACCATTTACTGTCCTGAGGCACTCTCTGATTTTCTCAGAACCCTTCCATACTTATTGCTCTGCTGAAATGTCCCTTCTCCTCAGTCTGCTACCATAAAAAGACAAGGGGATAGGTTAGGTCCAGGCAAAGAACTTAAAAGAGCATTAGCCATGTTGGGGTGTGCCTGGACTGGCCTTAATGGTTCCTTCTGTTTTCTTTGTACTGAGGAGAGAAATGATTAACATGAGTACAGTTTCACTGTATTCAGCCAAGTTAAAGGTAATGATTTTATTCACATGTTTAATGAAGCTTAAAAATTACTATGTTATCTTCTGAAGATGTTTTTAACATATGCAGTGTTTAAATCCAGTGTCTGGTTTAAATTTTCTTCTTTGCTTCGTTCTACCCAACCCATACCCACACCTGTGCGTCTTTCATGAGTTAAAACACAGGGAAGGGCCTAAAAATATCCTTAGTGTTAATATCTAATTCTAAAGAGGCTCTGATGAATCACCTGTATGGATTATGAACAGCGTACTTTGAAAAACACCATCATGATGAAAGGCCTTCATACAGTCTCATGTAAACCTAAAAACATGTTTTGAAAGGAGATGATTTCAACATTTGAAGTAGTGGAAGTCTCTTTTTTTCTTTAAGCCTAGAACTTTCTTTGTGTAAGTATATAAAATTGTTTATAACTATTTATAATTTCATTTTGTTCCCAAATAAAACACAGTAGTTAAAGGATTCCATTTTGGATCCTTGCCTAGCTCTCCTCAAGCTGGTTCTAGGTCTCCACACTGGCTTATTGCAGAGGAGTGGTGACAAAGGAGATGGTTAACTTGATCTGGCCATGTGTATTCCTGTAACAGTTTTTCTTAGTGTCAAGTGTGAATCATATATAAAATGACAATGAATCCCATTATTATGTGTAATTATTGTCCACCAATAAAACATTTTTTTAAAAAAAAGAATGGATAAAACACGAAAATAAACAAAACACCCTCACCCTTTAAATTAAGAATCCTCTAATAGCACATTATTGGGGGTTGGTCACTCAGTTTTTGAATTGTCCTGACTCTAATCCCAGTGCCTTTTTTTTCTGGTGCTCTATTGGTTTTTTTTTTTTTGTTGTTGTTGTTGTTTTTGTTTTTGTTTTAATTTCTTTGTGCCTTTTCCAGAGGACCCCAGAGAGTGAGGAGCTGAAAACTCAACCCATCTGTGTTGCTGTTACTATTCAAAGTTGAAAAGATTTGTGGGTCTGTAGTTTGAGATTATTGGCCAAACTTAGAATTTCTTTATTTTTTTCATCATTGTTTGCTGTTTATTTTAATGTCTTTGTCCATTTTCCTTCTTCCTGTGAACATGGCTCCTGGTGGTAAGAGCCAGTTTGCATTCATTCTTGGATTTGAATGCTCTGATTCAGTGGCTCTCAATGTGTTTTCTGCCACAACACAGATGGCTTTCACAGGCCTCACACACTCACAGGGCTGTATCCAGGGTTATGCAGAATTCTGAGCAAGCTCCTTATAATTCACCCATTACTTCCCCATTCAGGATAGTACAGTGGAGAGCACATCGCAAACAATGATTCTCTCACCTTGCAGTCAATTGGCTCTACTTTCTAAAAAAGCAAATTGTTACATAATTTAATAGTGACTCTTATCTTGCTTTAGTCATTTATGGATTTAATTGATGCTTAAAAATAATGTTTGAATGTGCCATTTTCCCCACATCCTACATTGCTGGTGGGACTGCAAATTGGTGCAGCCAATCTGGAAAGCAGTATGGAGATCCCTTGGAAAACTGGGAATGGAACCACCATTTGACCCAGCTATCCCACTCCTCGGTTTATATGCAAAGGACTTAAAAATAACATACTACAGGGACACAGCCATATCAATGTTTGTAGAAGCACAATTCACAATAGCCAAATTATGGAACCAACCTAGATGCCCTTCAGTAGATGAATGGATAGGGAAACTTTGGCATATATACACAATGGAACATTACTCAGCATTAAAAGAGAATAAAATCATGGCATTTGCAGGTAAATGGATGAAATTGGAGAATATAATGCTAAGTGAAGCAAGCCAATCCCCAAAAAACAAAAGCCAAATGTTTTCTTTGATATGAGGATGCAGACACATAATAGTGATTGTGGGGGAGCATGGAAGGAACGGAGGAACTTTAGATAGGGCAGAGGGGAAAGGAGGAGGCAAGGGAGTAGGAATGATGGTGGAATGAGTTAGACATCATTACCCTAAGTACATGTATAACAATGGTGTGAAAATACTTGAAAAATTGTGCTCTATATGTGTACTATGAAATGAATTACATTCTGCCATCATGTATAACAAATCAGAATTTAAAAAGTTAAAAAAATAATGTTTGAAATATTTGACAAAATAGGTAATAACATAAGGAACACCCTTGTACTCATTCCCCAATTTAAACATCTAACATCATAACATTTTGTCAATCACAGTATGATCCATCAACTCATCTTAAAGAAAATGAGGTTAATATGCCTTTATGTTTTCTCTTGTTTCTCCCTCAACTTCCCTTTATTTTCTCATTAGTTTGTACAGCCCAGATGGTTAGTTTCTATAGTCATAGTTACGATATTGTGTGATCGTGTTTCTTTCTGTAAATGTGTTTGATTCTGGGTCCTTCACTTCTACCCCCAATTCTCATTACTTTAGTGGGCTGGATCCAGAAGTATGCTCCAGATGGGATCCAGGATACCCTCTCCCCCAGGAGATGTGTTTTGTCCTTTTTGACCATTGTCTTGTGTTCTGAGCTAGCAACCTCCATGGGTGTCACTTGCTCAGATCTAAATTTCTTTACCTCAGAGCTTTTGGACTTGGATGCTGGGTTTCTGTTCTTGCGACTAAAAGGCTTAGGGGTCACTCCAGATAAACTGGGCTAACTGGGCTGCAAGAAATAACCATACAAGAGACACAAATACCTTTTTGTTTGGAGTCACTGTGACGGCTCCCCTGACTTTAAGGGTCCGCAGAAATAGAGAGAGAGCTAGAGCATAGGCTGACCTCTTTTATTGAGGAGAAACTATTCAAATGAGGCAAGGGGTCAGGTTTCAGGGGGCTGAGTCTATCTTCATGATGTCCACTGTCAGCAGGTTGACTGACACCTGGGTAGGCCACACCCAAGGTCCCAGTAAGAAAAGGGGACACACACAAGGCACTTCCAGAAGATTCTACCCTGAACAGGGCAAGGGGTTATATTACAAAGAACAGGTGAGCATAGCTTCACCCATGGGACTGTAGCAAGACACACCCATGCACGAGACACCGACCCTCGAACCCAAGAAGGGTGGGGAAAACTCTGCCATATTTCTGTGACTGAGCGCCTCAGCACCCGGCCAGGGAGTGTGACTCAGTCACATGCAAGGTTGGTCTCCCACACTTGCCTCCATTGTCATTTGTGGCAAAGCATGGATCATCTCAGGATTTCCTCCCTGATCCTGGATTTTTACCAGAAAGCCTTGAGTTCTAGAACCTAACCGCCTTTTAAGCAATTATGCTAAATTCCTTTTTCCTGAAACATGATGTGTGTTTTATATCTGAAAATTTCTTTCTTAATTTTAGAAGTAGTTTCTTTTTATTTTAAATTTATGTCATATAATAATTTGATAAATATCAAAGAATGTACATCATGTTTATATAAACTGTGAGGTATAATTTTTTTAACAAAATTTCAGAAACTCATCACCCAACATTATCAGTATCATTACAAAAAAAAATTGGATACATATTAAATTCTGTGTACATTTCCTCAACCTATAACTTTTCACCCACCCCAGAAATAACAGTTTCCTGAATTTGGTATTTGTTATTTCTAATATATGTTCCATTATTTTTCTAGAAGCAGATATGTCCATAAACAATGTTTGGTATTGTCTTACACATTTTCAAACTTAATTTAAATGGTTCATGCTTTCATAGTATTATTATGCTGTTTTCTTTTACCACTTATTGCTGTGTTTTCAGGATATAGTTACATGAATATATTTAGCTCTAGTGATGGATCTGTTGCATAGTTTTCCTCTTTGAACTATATGCCATTTATTTACCTATCTCTGGTGAACATTTAAGTTTTTCACAATTTTATACTATCTCTAGCAGTTTGTAGTGATGTGTGTATGTATATGCATTTGCACAAGCAAAGAGCTTTGAATAGAAGAGTTGGTTGCTCCAGGGGTTATGTCCAGGAATGGAATTGTTAAGCTTCAGAGGACTGCTCCTCCTCAGCTTCACCATAGTAGTTCATGCCTCCATAGTAGTTGTGCCACTTTCCGTGCTCACCAACTGTGAATGAGAATTTCCTTTTCTTTGTGGCCTTGGGAATTCTTGATACTGCTAGAATTTTTTCCTTTTACCATTATGGTATGAAATGAGATCTCACTGTTGGTTATTTCTTCTGTCGGTAGAAGGTTCTTTACTCATTCTTCTGTGGGATCATCTTTTTTTTTTTTTAAACAGATTTATTTAGGAAATCAGATATACATTCAAAAGGGAATGCAGACTATCCCAAGAGAGAGATGTCTTTGTGGGGTGGGGGTGGGGAGTGAGAAATTAACATTTGAGGGAGAATGTGACTTTCTTAAGAGTAAGAAGTTTTGGGGAGAAAGCAAGGAATACACATTCAGGGAGAATGCAGACCATCTCCAGTAGAAGAGACAATCTCTGCAAAGGGAGAAACAGCCTGCAGCAGTATTTGATATAACCATTCTCCTATATACTGAGCTTGTATTACTTATATGTGTTGAAATACTCACCTGTGACTTGGCCTTTTATGTTTTCTATGATGTCTTTGTTGAGAAGAACTTTTAAATTATAATGTAGTCAGATTTATTAATCTTATGATTTGTGCTTCTTTGATGTCCTTGAATGCCGCAGTCTGGCTGGGCACAATCAGGAGCCACTTGTCAAAAGAAACTAACTTTATTTTTAGAACCACACACGCCAAACAAAACAGCCTCTCAGGAAAAACCCTCAGAGCCTCAACTGCCACCACCGGCTTCCCCCAAGCCTCTCTCTCCCACACAAGCTTCTCTCCACCTCCCACAATCCTCCTGCTCTTGAGGCCGATTGGCTGGGTCACGTGGGCGGAGCCAAAAAAGTCCCCCAATGAGCAGCTCTGTGGTCTGAAAGGGCAGGGAAACAGCCCAATGAGCATCACCGCAGAGGAGCCAATCAGCTAGATGTTGCTGGGGCCGCTGTGAGCCAATCATCAGCCGGCCGCTGGAAGTTTGCTGGCAGCTGGAAGTTTGCTGGGGCCCCTTCGGCTGTGGCTCTCAACACCTCCCCCTCTCTGTTTAAACAAGCATGTGGCTTAGGGACCGTGCCTGCCTTAGGTTGTCCAATAGTACATATGGTCCTCAGGTTGGTACCATTGCAATTGGATCTTACCCGTCACTGACTACCAGTCCAGTATACAGCCACACCTGTGGAGAGGTCTTTGTACCAGCGGGGGGGTGAGGTTCTTTGCCTCACCTCTGTTGGCCCCCAAATTTTAGCTGGACGATCATGACAAGCAGAAGGGAGGAAGATACACCAAGCCAATTGACGGCTCCTTTTGGAAAAATTGTACCACCAATGACATCATCAGCAAAAATACCCCAACACTACCACAAGTCGCTGCACCAACAGATAGTTCACAATGCATACAGGTGAGCTCACAATGTGTCCAGGCAAGTTCTGCAAGCAGTTCAGTGATGGCTATTGTAGAAGCTGTAGATGGGTTTTATCTTTGACTTCACCAGCACTGGGATGAAGATAGGAATTCTGGCAATAATGGCTAAAGAAAAAATTATGTAACATTACAGAAGGCACTAAAAGAAAACCATTTTCTTAACAATTTACATTGTCTTCACCCGCACTGGGATGAAGATAGGAATTTTGGCAATAATGGCTAAAGAAAAAATTATGTAACATTACAGAAGGCACTAAAAGAAAACAATTTTCTTAACAATTTACATTGTCTTCACCGGCACTGGGATGAAGATAGGAATTCTGGCAATAATGGCTAAAGAAAAAATTATGTAACATTACAGAAGGCACTAAAAGAAAACAATTTTCTTAACAATTTACATTGTCTTCAAGAGAATTATTAAATATAATGAAAAGGAAAGGTGAAAGTAAACAAACAGATCTGTTAACCTTCTTTTTTGTTTACATATTAAAACAATCCTCAACAGTTGTTTACCCAATTTAAATTAAACCATATAAATCACGTGAAAAAAAAATTTGGATCCATTTTATCATGAGCGCTCATCATATATGATATATGGACATACATACATTCAAACATATAACACAAAACACAAGTGTGCACACATAATATAATACATACAACACATAACATTATAGTAAAGGCCTTATAACTTTTTACAGGTGAAATCTCCATTGCAATGTTTAAAAACTCTATAGTCAAAAAATAGAACTGATCAGCAAAACATTAACCTAGGTCTGTATGAGCTCAAAAAACAAAATAGAACTTCATGATATGGCAAAGGGCAATAATAAAATAGTTATTGAAAAAAGCATCCTGGTTCTGTTGCAGATGTAAGAATAGCCAAACTGGAGTTTTGGATATCAGTTGTTATGGATTTGAGCCAAATCATCTTCTTTTTGGTCTGTAGAAATCGCTTTAGTTAATCTTTCTGGAATCCAAATCGGCTGCTGTTCTCCCTGTGGAAACACATAAACAGACCCCCGACTCCAGACAATCACTGGGTCAGGACCTTGGTTAATCTCTCTGGAATCCAAATCGGCTGCTGTTCTCCCTGTGGAAACACACAAACAGATCCCCGACTCCAGACAATTACTGGGTCAGGACCTTTCCATTGTCCTGTTAGAATATCCTTCCAAAGTACCTTGGGCTTATGCACATTTTTTGGACACATATGCCTTTCCGCAGCACTAAGTCCTGATGAATCCAAATTTAAAAAGTTTAGAGTAAAAAGGGTTATTTTAAGTTTATCTTTGGGGAATATATACCCCTTCCCAATTCCTTCTTTTTGCTTTAATAAGTACATTTTAATAGTTTGATGAGCTCTTTCAACTATGCCTTGTCCCTGTGGATTGTATGGGATTCCTGTTATATGAGTAATGCCAAATGTTGAGCAAAATTGTTTAAAAGAGGTAGAAGTATAACCAGGGGCATTATCTGTTTTTAACTGTTTTGGAACACCCACAGTGGCAAAATCTTTAGTTTTTTCTCCGGCATGAAGGGATCCCATCAAAAATCCAGAAGAAGTATCAACTGTAACATGCAAATATTTTAATTTTCCAAATTCTGGCAAGTGTGTGACGTCCATCTGCCAAATATTGGTTAGGTATCAATCCTCTAGGATTGACTCTAAGATTAACTTGTGGTAAAAAGGTCACACAATTTTGACATTGTTTTATTATTTGTCTAGCTTGTTCCTTAGTTATTTTAAAACGCTTTTGTAAAGTATTAGCATTGACATGGAACTTTTTATGAAAATTTATAGCTTCTTCTAATGTAGAGAAAATATGTATGTCATGTGTAGTTTTATCTGCTAAATCATTGCCCAAACTAAGGGCTCCAGGCAATCCTGTATGTGCCCTGATATGTCCTATAAAGAATGGATCTTTTCTGTCCCAGGTTAGACTTTGTATAGTGGAAAGCAAAGAGAAAACAGTAGAAGAAGGGGAAATCCTACCAGCATCTTCAAGAGATACTATAGCATTAACTACATACTGACTATCAGAAAATAAATTAAATACAGAATCTTTAAACATCACAAAAGCTTGTAAAACTGCATTAAGCTCTACCTTTTGAGCTGATTGTTTAGGTACTAAAAACGTAAAAGTTTGATCAGGGGTAACTACTGCTGCTGTACCATTATTTGACCCATCAGTGAATATATTTGGAGCATTCATGATAGGTGTTTTTCTTGTCATTTTTGGAAAAATTACAGGATGCAATGACCAAAAAGACAATAAAGGATTAGATGGTAAGTGGTTATCAAATGAAACATTAGATTTGCACATGATTATTGCCCAAGTATTTAACTCATTAGCTAACTCATCAATTTGATTCATAGTATATGGAGTAATAATTTTATTGGGAGAAATTCCAAACACTCCCTTTGCTGCTTTTATTCCTTTGAGTATTAATTGTCCTACAGCCTCAGGATACCTAGTAAGAGTAGTGTAAGGAGAATAAGATAAATGTATCCATAATAATGGACCTTCTTGCCAAAATACTCCTGTAGGAATATTTTTTGTTGGTAGTACAATAAATAATAAAGGCAAACTTATATCAATTCTATCCAAATGCATATTTTCCATATATGTTTCAATGATTTTTAATGCCTTTCTTGCTTCAGGCGTTAACATTCGGGGTGAATTTGGATCTGATGGACCTTTTAGGATATCAAATAAAGGTCCCAACTCTCCTGTTGGTATACCTAAATAAGGCCTTATCCAATTTATGTCTCCTAATAACTTTTGAAAGTCATTAAGTGATTTGAGTTGATCTACTCGTATTTGAATTTTTGGTGGACGGACCATGGTTGAGGATAATAGAACTCCTAAATAATTAATTGGAAAATTTAATTGTACTTTATCTATTGCTATCTCTAGATTATAATTTTTTAATAAGTTTGTAAGTGTGGCATAACATTCTAGCCATGTGTTTTTATCTTTGTGTGCTAATAATATATCAGCCATATAGTGAAATATTTGTAGTTCAGGATTTTGATTTCTAAGTGGCTGGATTACTTTGTTAACATAAATTTGACACATAGTTGGGCTGTTAGCCATCCCTTGAGGGAGTACTTTCCATTCATATCTCTGATCAGGACCTTCATGATTCAGTGCAGGGATAGTAAATGCAAAATGTGGACTATCCTCAGGATGAATTGGAATTGAAAAAAAACAATCTTTAATATCTATAACTAAAACATACCAGGTTTTTGGCAAAGCAGATAATTGAGGAATCCCTGATTGAGCAGGTCCCATAATAACCATCTCATTATTAATGGCTCTTAAATCTTGCAATAATCTCCATTTACCAGATTTCTTTTTGATGACAAAAATGGGAGTATTATGGGGAGATACAGAAGGTTGTATATGTCCTTCCGCTAATTGTTGTTTGACCAGGTCATGGGCGGCTTGTATCTTTTCTTTAGTCAGGGGCCACTGAGGAACCCATACTGGTCTTTCTGATTTCCAAGTAATTTTTATTGTCTCAGTGGCCCTTTCTGAAAATCCAACCCATGTCTGTCTGTTCCTTGATCTATTTGTATTGGTGCTGCTATACCTTGTTCTTGTTTTTCTAATCTTTTTCCTTTCCTAAAATCTTGTCTAGCCATAATAGTGGGTGCATTTTGATTGATGTTATTTGTTAATGTCAAACCTAATTGATCTAGGACATCTCGTCCCCATAAATTTACGGGAAGATGATCCAATACATATGGCTGTATAGTTCCTTCACATCCTTCAGGATCCTTCCAATCTAATACCATTGCACTTCTAAGGGGATTAGTCGCCACTCCTAGGCCTCGAAGCGTTTGAGTGGCTTGTTGTAATGGCCAATGTTTTGGCCATTCTTGATGAGAGATGATGCTAAGGTCTCCACCTGTATCCAGTAGCCCATTAAATTCATGTCCTTGAATATTTAGTTTTAGCATGGGGCGAGAATCTAAATTTAAAGAAAGCATAGCCCAATCTACACCTGTGGAGCCTAATCCCTTGGAACCTCTTTCTACAGTACAACTGGAAAATTTATCATGTAGGCTGGGTATTATTAGTAACTGTGCTATTCTATCTCCTGGTGAAATTACTGATATACCCTTTGGAGAACTGGCTATAATTTTTATTTCACCTTCATAATCGGGATCAATTACCCCAGGACTTATCATAAGTCCTTTTAGAGTAGAAGAGCTGCGTCCCAATAATAAGCCTACTGTTCCTTTGGGAAGAGGTCCTTTCACCCCTGTGGGAATGATTTGAACTCCCATCTCTGGAGTTAGTACTGCTCTGGCGGAGGCGCAGATGTCCAACCCTGCGCTCCCTCTGGTTTGTCTGATGAGGGATCTGATGGACAATGTGTCCTGGGCACTACCCTGATGGGGTTGCTGGGTTCCTCCAGTGCTCCGTATATTTGTGGTTTTGGGCCCCGGAGCATTGGGCCCCCCTGTCCATTTTTTGGCAATGGAGCCCGATGCCTTTCTCCACGATATCGTGGATAAACACCTGGTCCTTGTTCGTTTTTTGATAATGGAGTACCCTCTATGGTGGTTTGAGAACGGCATTCATTAGCCCAATGTCTCCCTCTATGGCATCGTGGGCAAATACCTGGTATTCTACTCCTTTGATACCTAGTTTTGTTAAACCCTCCTCCAATGGGGCAATTCCTTTTAAAATGTCCTGTTTGTTCACAATTGTAGCATGTTCTTGGCCTGGCATCTAAAGCCTGTTTTACTGCAGCTGCCACAATTTGCCCTTGTTCATTAATGTCTCTGGCATCTAAAGCCTGTTTTACTGCAGCTGCCACAACTTGCTCTTGTTCATTAATGTCTCTACATAATTTAATATATGTGTTTAAATCTTCATGTTTCCATGGTCTAATGATATCTCTGCACCAACGATTTGCTTGCTCATAAGCCACGTGTTTTAGTAATGGCATTGCTTGTTCTGTATTCCCAAAAACTCTGGTAGCTGTTTGAATAAGCCTATCTACAAATTCAGCATAAGGTTCATTAGCTCCTTGTATTACCTTAGATAATTGACCTTGTAAACCTCCATGTCCTTGTAAAGTCTTCCATGCCTTAATTGCATCTACAGCAATTTGTGCATATACACCAGGATCATATGCAATTTGTTGCTGCTGATCCTCATAAGGTCCCTTTCCTAACAACATATCTAGATTTCTCTAAGGATAACCAGCTGCTGCATTTCGCCTAGCCGTCTCCTTGCAAAATTCCTCATTGGCAACCTTCCATAACAGGTATTGTCCTCCATTTAGCACAGCTTTACACATATTAGCCCAATCTGCTGGCGTCATATTCAAGTTGTTAATGGATTCGACCATGCTTACAGTGAAGGGTGCTTGAGGACCATAGGTTGTTACAGCCTCTTTTAGCTGCTTCACTGTTTTGAAATTTAAAACATGGTAAAATCGCTGCCCTCCTGCCTCAAATACAGGGCATGTTAATATTTGAGATCTTGTCTCAGGATCCCAACTATCAACTGCGGGGGTTGGGGACCTCCCAGCATATGGAGGTGGCCTTGTTAGTTGGACACTTACGTCCTCTGGTGATAGAAAGGTGTTAGTAGCAGTCTCCTGTAGAGGTGGTGCTGTTGGTTGGACACTTACACCCTCTGGTGATAGAAAGGTGTTAGTAGCAGTCTCCTGTTGTAACTTTCCCCCTGATGGCTTTTTCTGTTTTACACTTTCTTTCTCTGTCTGACTAGCTTGAGAGGCCTTCTCTTTTAGTTGAATCTTTTCCTCTGTCTGACTAACTTGAGAGACCTTCTCTTTTACTTGAATCATTTCCTCTGTCTGACTAACTTGAGAGACCTTCTCTTTTACTTGAATCAATATGTCTTCTCCTTCCTCTTTGATGTCCTTGAAAATACCTTTCCAACTACAATGTGTTCTTTATCTTTTTGAAAAATTGAGAATTTTGTTTTCTATATATATTTTTAATGTTAATGATGTTATTTAAAGAAAAATATATATATATATATATGGATTGTAGATGGAAATGATACCTTTATTTTATTTATTTTTATGTGGTGCTGAGGATCGAACCCAGGGCTTCACACATGTGAGGTGAGCGCTCTATCACTGAGCCACAGCCTTACCCCATATTAAATTTTTGATTCACCTGGGACAGTCAGTCATCCCGTCCAAGTTCCACATCCATGTATTCAACCAACTGTGATTGAAAATACTTGAGGCGGGGGAAGGGGTTGCATTTGTACCAAACATGCACAGATTTTTTTTCATGTTCTTGTACCCTAAACAATACAGTAGAATTACCATTTATATTATATGAGGAGTTATAAATAATCTGGAGATGATTTACAGTATAGGAGAGAGTGTGTGTAGGTTATATGCAAATTCTTTGCCATTTTATTTAAGGTACTTGGTCATGTGCAGCTTTCTGTATCCTCAGGGAATCCTGGAAAGAATTCCTGATGAATGGTGAGTATATCTAGATTCGTGTATAGATATCTACTTTTCTTAATTTCAAATGGACAGTCAGTTGTCCCAGAGCAACTTAGTGTTTCCCTCACTGATGTCTAATAATCTTCTGCCATATATTAAGATTCAGATAGATACAGATGTCTTTTCAACCTGTGTATTATTTATATTTTGTCTCTTCCCATGCCACTGACAATGATTTTGATTACTGTAGCATTTTCATAATACTTTAATCTAGCAGAACAAGTACTTCTGCCTTTTGCTTCATTTCAAAATTGTCTTGGCTACTCTGGGGCCTTTGATCTTCCTTAAAAATTTGAGATTTTGATTCAAGTAACATCGAGTTAATAGATTAATTGGGGAACATTGCAATTTTATGATTCTTAGTCTTATCTTTGAACAAGGCCCATAGAGACCTTAACAAAATCTTTTATTAGTCTTATTTCTAGGCATTTTGTTTTTGTTGCTACTGTAAATTAAATCTGTTTTGTTTTATAGTAGGATTTGGAGAATTATTCAGTTTTTAGATTGGTGTTGAAAGCACCCCTATTGAAATCTCTTATTTTAGTAGTTTCTCAGATTCTTTGGAATTTTTTATGTAGATAATCAGCATGTACAAATAAGGTTAGTTAATCACTTTCATTCAGTTTATTTATTTATTTATTTTTAGCTGTGGATGGACACAATATCTTTATTTATATTTTCATGTGGTGCTGAGAATCGAACTTTTACTGTGCCTCATACATGCTAGGCAAATGCTCTACCACTGAGCCACAACCCAGCCCTTCATTCAGTTCTTATATATTCATTTTCTGGCTCTTGCATAGGATCTGCAGTACAATTAGGAATAGAAGAAGATGAAATGATTTTGCTTGTCCTGTGTCTGACTTTAATGTAAAGAATTTTAGTCTCACTTTTAAGAACAGTGTTTGCTTTAGGCTTTGATAGATAACCACTTTTCTATTTAAACCAGTTTCCTACTGGTCTGATTTGTCACCATGTGGTCTCATGAATGTTAAATTTTATTGAAGGTTTTTTAAAAAAATTACTGTGATGATTACATTTTTCTTTAATATGGTTTTTTGTATTAGTAGATATTCTGATTTTTGTCAATGTTATTATTTTGGGATAAAGTTGGCTTGTATTTACCAATGTCAAAATTTAGGATTATTGAAACTATTTTATAAATGAGTTTTATCATTCTTTTTTTTTCTGGACTTTGTTACTAATCTTTGTTACAAAATTAGGTAAGCCACTTCCTTTTTGGGATTGAATCCAGGGGTGCTTAACCACTAAGCCACATCCCCAGCCCGTTTTTATATTTTAGAGACAGGGTCTTGCTGAGTTGCTTAGGGCCTCGCTAAGTTGCTGAGTCTGGCTTTGAATTTGCGATCCTCCTGCCTTAACCTCCCAAGCTGCTGGGATTATGGGTATATGCCACTGCACCTAGCTAAACCACTGCTTTTTAAAGATTCTTTGATAGTTTGTGATCATCTGTTTCCTGAAGAGTTGGTAAAACTCTTGTGAAATTGCCTGTGCCTGAGCTTTTGGGGTGGAGGATGGGAACACAGGCATTTGATTATTGGTTCAGTTTGTTTAACAATATTGGTCTGTACACATTTTAATATTTCTTTTGAGTCTGTTAGTAATTAATATAGAAAACCAGCCATTTATCCATGTTTTCAAATATCTTGACATAGAATTAATTTTCTCTTGTTAAAAAATCCTTTATTTAAGGTTATACTTTTTCTGTTTTTTCCTCCCTCTTACTTTCTCTTCTTCCCTTGCCCCTTTATCCTAGTCCAGTTTCTATAATTTGTTGTATTATAAATTTAATTTACTCTGGTCTTTTGTCTTTTAGAAAATGCACTCAATAATAGGGGGAGGAAAGAATGGGGAGATGTTAGTCAAAGCTTCAATTAGGAAGAATAAGTTGTTGAGATCTATTACATATATGATGATTATACTTAATAATAATGTATATTTGAAAATTGGTAAAAGTAAATTTAAAATGTCTCACCACAAAGAATGATAATAAGGTGATGGCTATGCTAATCAGCTTGATTTAATCACTCTACTTTTTACATGTGTCAAAGCATTATATTGTACCCAATAAAGATATAAGATTATTATTTGTCAATGAAAAAGAATATGGACTGTAATTTTATACCGATGTATAAATTTAATTGAATGTTATAGATATTTTTTGTTGTTGTTGTTAATACTGAGAATTGAATCTAGGGGGCTCTACCACTGAGCTACATTCCCAGCCCTTTTTATTTTTCATCTTGAAACAGCATCTTGTGATGCTAGCCTCAAACTTGTGATCCTCTTGCCTCAGCCTCCCAAGTTGCTGGGATTCCATTGCACCTGGCTAGATGTTGTAGATCTGAATATATAGTGCTTTCATCATTGTCAAAGTCTCAATATTATGTGATTTTCATTGTTACTTGCTCTTCAATATGATTTAGGATTACATCTTATTTTATCAAAGAAATAGTTTTTAAGAACACTTTTGGAGCTGAGGAGGTAGCTCAGGACCCTTAGTAGACCCTTACAAGAAAAACAAACACCCTCCCCCTGCATTTATATTGTCAATTTTTAATTTAGCTGCCTACATTATGGTACATAATTTACTGACACTTCCTATCTGACCTGGCACATGTTCAGCTTTTGAAAATATTCAGTATACAATTGAAAAGATTTGACATTCTGTACTTATTTATTTTATATGTTTATTTTTGGTACCAGGAATTGAACTCAGGAGCACTCGACCACTGAGCCACATCCCCAGCCCTGTTTTGTATTTTATTTAGAGACAGGGTCTCACTTAGTTGCTTAGTGCCTCACCGTTGCTGAGGCTGGCTTTGACCTCATTATCCTCCTGTCTCAGCCTCTGTAGCCACTGGGATTACATGAGTGGGCCACTGCGCCTGGCTGACATTTTATATTTATTAAATGCAGGATTCTACATAAATATCAGATCAATTAATTTAATTATTAATTTATTAATTTCATTGATCAGGTATTTTGCCTGAGTCCCCAGCTTTTGGTAGTATTTTTTTTTTTAAAGAGAGAGAGAGACAGACAGAGAGAGAGACAGAGAGAGAGAATTTTTTAATATTTATTTTTCAGTTTTTGGTGGACACAACATCTTTATTTTATTTAATGTGGTGCTGAGGATCAAACCCAGTGCCCCGTGCATGCCAGGCGAGCGCGTTACCACTTGAGCCACATCCCCAGCCCTTGGTAGTATTTTTGATTATAGATTTGTCACTCTCTTTTTATATTTTGTTTTTTGTAGTATATATATTTTGAAGTGTTTCTAAGAATAAATGTTCATGATTATTCTATCCTCACAAATTTTTATATTGTGTTATTAGGTATTCATCTTTAGTGAGTACTTTTTTTCTAAGATTCTATTTTGTCTGGAGTTAATATTTCTCCATGAGTTTTTCTTTTGCTTAACACTTGCTTTTCCAGTTCTTTCTGTGCATTATCTTTAGTGACAAATAGGTGTGTTCTTCTGTTATTCTTTTTGCCAATTATAATAATCTATACCTATTCATAGGTGGCATGTGTTGCAAATATGGATGTAATTGGACTTATTTCTTCTTCAGTATATTTTTTACTTGACATTTTCTTTATCTTATTTGTCCACACTCCTGACTTGTGATTTTGCCTAAATTTTTTGTTTTCTTCTACCTTGAAGTCCTCTTCTGGTTTAGGATACATCAGTAGTAAGTCTATTATTTTACACACTACTCTTAATTCTCTTTTATTATGTAGTTATGATTAAAGTAGCAGAAAATCTAATTTGAGAGGTATATTTGTTGTCCCCCACCCCCTTTTATAACAAAATCTGGCATTAGACCTGTCATCAGGGAGCCGGAGTGCTTCTGTCTTTTGTATTGTCGCCCCTTAACTCATGATGGGTTTTTTTTTTTTTTTTTTCCCCTCCTGCTTCATGGCTGTAGTGTGACTGTTACACTTCCAGATATCACATGCATGTCCTAAGCTGAAAGAAATTGGGAAAGGGCAAATGGGAAAAGAAAGGTATGCCCATTGGGAAGTCCCCTTTTGTGGGAAAAACAAAGACTTTACTGGGAGTGCTACCTAAGAGACTTCCATCCTGTTGGCCAGAACTGTGCCATGTGGCGTTCTGTAACTGGAAGCGGCTAGGGAGAAACCCAGAATGAGGTTTGGGGTCAGACCATCTAGTGTCTCTGATGCACATTTTGTTTCAAAATTTTCCAACAAACTCATAAGTTATTCAGTATTTCTCTCCTTTTTGTATATGACCCAGACTTAGCTCATTTTATTTAAACATTAAACAACTTGCCAAGTGTTTTCTTAATGCAAAGTGAAAAGGTTATTGATTCATACCAGATCCCTCATGTTTTCCCTTCCCTTTACTTATTCTCTGGCTCAAAAGTTTTAAACCTGATTTATCTGTCATTGTGATAGTTTGTAGATACTTTCTAAAAATTGAGCATTGTCACAGGGGTGCTTCAAAATTAGAATTTATTGTGTCATGTTTATTGGCACTTGTGGCAGGTTTTTTTTTTTTTTTTTTTTGATGACAGAATTTAAAAATGTAATTGTCCTTTATACCCTGTTGTAATCAAGTCTGTTGTTCTTTATTCTCAAAATTCCGATTTTTACAATTTCCATATTAAAATTCATTTTGAAAATCATCCAATTTTTAAAAATTTCCTGTTTTAGACAAATTTGTCATTATATTCTACTCTGTCTATATTATGGCAATGACAATATTTTTGGCCTCTTTTTTTCTAAAGAGGAAGAAGAGTGCCATTGGACAGTATGTTCTCACTGAAGATGATTATGGCTAAAAATGAAATATGTATTTTAGATAGTAAGCCATCTTCACTCTATAATTTGTATCTCTATAATAATCATTATTATCTCTCTTTCTCTCGTTTTTTTCTTCTTCAGTATTTGACCTTTCTTGCACATGTTAGGCAACTGCTCTATCACTGAGCTACACCCCTAGCCCTTTCTAAATTTTATTTTGAGACACAGTTTTGCCAAGTTGCTGAGGCTGGCTTCAAGCTGGTGATCCTCCTGCTTTAGTCTCAGTAGTTATTATTATCTTAACTATATGTGTGAATATGTTTTTATTTTATATTTACTGATCTTAACTAGTTAATTTCTTTAATGGAAAAATGTGGATCTAATACAGATTTTCTCCTTTGATTCTTTATATCATCTGTGGTTTGGACCTTTAAGATTCACTTTCTTTTTTTTTTTTTCTCCATTTCTAGCATATTTATACAAAAATAAGCACTGTTATATTGTTTTGAAGGTAACCTTTTCCAGTCTGGTTATTGTAAACTTTAAAACTATTTTCATGTCATAAAAATAAAAATCATTGAGTTTTAAAAACTAAAAAAATAGGGAAAAAAGGTTCTAAAAATAAAAATCGTCAAAGATATTTAGAGATGTCTCTATTAACATTCTAAAAAGTGAGTGATGTGACACATACACATACATTTAAAATGAAATAATACTAAATGCAATACTCAGCCCCAGACCTTCCTAACCCACCTGAGTTCTAATACTTCTTTTTTTTAAAAAAATTTTTTATTAGTTGCTCAAAACATTACAATGATCTTGACATATCATACATTTAATTCAAATGGGGTATGAATTCTTATTTTTCCACGTGTACAGATTGCAGTATCACATTGGTTTTACAGCCACGTTTATACATACAGCCATACTAGTGTCTATTGTATTCTGCTGCCCTTCCTATTCCCCCCTCCCCTCCCCTCCCCTCCCATCACCTCTCTCTACCCAATCTACTGTGACACATTTCTCTCTCTTTTTTTTCTTCCCCCTCACACCATCTTATATGTAATTTTGCATAACAATGAGGGTCTCCTTCCATCTTCAGAGGGATTCCCCTCTCTCACATTCCCATGCACCTCTTGTCCCTATTTAATGGTAATCTTCTTCTCATGCTCTTCCTCTCTGCTCTGTTAAGATTCACTTTCTTAAATTAGAGATACTTATCTGTCTTGAACTTTGACTCTGAGTACAAGAAGTACCTTTGATGTGATTTCAAGTACTGATGCACACGCACAGCATGTTCTCACAATATATAAAATTGCTGACATTCATACGTGATGGAAGCAGAAGTGTTTCATTTTGTACCATAATACACCTTGCTTTATTCAATTCTAGGTTATTCATTATATCACTTAAAATGTATTGGTTGTAAATTAGTGAGCTCATCTCAGGACCCAGTAACAAGTTGCTGTTGGAGTAATAGTGTCACTCTTGTATATAATTTCTATGAAGGCTAATGAACTCCTGCTTTTCGCTTGTATTACTAGCACAAGAAATATTCAAGTATAGTAATAGTAATGTCTACAGGTAAGAGAAATTTTCTCATGTCCCTGAAAACACTGAAAGATTTATTCATGAGAAGGAATTCATTATTTGTTTACATACAAAGGATAGCATAGAATCCATTCAGTCTGAGATAAAATATATATTTTTAAAAATATTTGTTCTAGTTGTAGGTGGACACAATAACTTTTATTTTATTTTTATGTGGTTCTGAGGATCGAACCCAGTGCCTCACACATGGTAGGCAAGCACTCTACTGCTAAACCACAACCCCAGCCCCATAAAAGATATTTTAAAAGCTTATCTTCTTTTTCAGTGTTTGTAAATTTTTAAAAATTTTATATAACATTTATATATATTTAGGGAGTATAATATGATAATTTGGTGCATGTATATGTTTCATAATGATAAAATCAGTATAATTAGCATCTCTGTCTTCTGGAACATTTATCATTTCTATCTGCTGGTAACCTTCAGGCTTGCCACAGTCCAGCTGGCTGGGCAAAATAACCGGGGGGCGGTGACGAACAACTTGTGTAGATTGATACAGCAGGAGTGGGAGCCGTTTATTTTAGGACAGGAGTGGTATATATACATTCCACACAGCTTATCTTAATTAACATAAAATAGATACAGCAGTCAACCAATAAGGAATCTCCACACTTAATGGCTCGCTGGCATTACTTCACAAATTACTCCCTCTGGCAAAATGCCAGGCGCCATCCAGACTTGTTTACAGACTCTAACACAGGCTCTGTAGTTATTTTGAAATGTATCATAAATTGTTACAAACTAGTTACTGTACTATTGAACAATAGAACTAACCTCCTATCTGTATTTTGGTACTCTGTGTTCCTTCCTTCCTTCCCCTTTTAATCTATGAACACTATTTTACTTTTCTCTAACATCGACATTTTTTTAGCTTCCACAACTGAGTGAAAACATGTAGTATTTTTTCTGTGTCTGGGTTATTTCACTTAACATGATGTTCTTCAGTTCCATCCACATTGCCACAAATGACAAGATTTCATTCTTTGTTAATGGCTGTAAATCTTTCCATTGTGTATATATTTACATTTTCTTTGTCCACTCATCCATCAGTGGATACCTTTGTTGATTCTGTGTCTTAGCTGTTGTGATAGTGCTGCAGTAAACATGGGAGTGCAACTATTTCTTTCTTTCTTTCAATCTTGACATATCATATATTTGATTCAAATGGGGTATGAATTATTATTTTTCCATGTGTACAGATTGTAGGATCACATTGGTTATACAGCCACGTTTATACATATTGCCATACTAGTGTCTGTTGTATTCTGCTGCCCTTCCTATCACCCCCTTCCCCACCCCACCCCATCACCTCTCTCTACCCAATCTACTGTGACACATTTCTCTCTCTTTTTTTTTCTTCCCCCTCACACCATCTTATATGTAATTTTGTATAACAATGAGGGTCTCCTTCCATCTTCCATGCAATTCCCCTTCTCACTCCCATTCCCTCCCACCTCTAGTCCCTGTTTAGTGGTAATCTTCTTCTCATGCTCTTCCTCTCTACTCTGTTTTGAGTCACCCCCTTATATCAAAGAAGACATTCGGCATTTGTTTTTTAGGGATTGGCTAACTTCACTTAGCATAATCTGCTCTAATGCCATCCATTTCCCTGAAAATGCCATGATTTTGTTATTTTGTAGTGCTGAGTAATATTCCATTGTATATAAATGCCACATTTTTTTATCCATTCATGTATTGAAGGGCATCTAGGTTGGTTCCACATTCTAGCTATTGTGAATTGTGCTGCTATGAACATTGATGTATCTGTGTCCCTGTAGTATACTCTTTTTAGGTCTTTTGGGTATAGTCCGAGAAGGGGAATAGCTGGGTCAAATGGTGGTTCCATTCCCAACTTTCCAAGGAATCTCCATACTGCTTTCCAAATCGGCTGCACCAATTTGCAGTCCCACCAGCAATGTACAAGTGTACCTTTTCCCCACATCCTCATCAGCACTTGTTATTGTTTGACTTCATAATGGCTGCCATTCTTACTGGAGTGAGATGGTATCTTAGAGTGGTTTTAATTTGCATTTCTCTGATTGCTAGAGATGGTGAGCATTTTTTCATGTATTTGTTGACTGACTGTATATCCTCCTCTGAGAAATGTCTGTTCAGATCCTTGGCCCATTTGTTGATTGGGTTATTTGTTTTCTTATTGTTTAATTTTTTGAGTTCTTTGTATACTCTAGAGATTAGAGCCCTATCTGAAGTGTGAGGGGTAAAAATTTGTTCCCAGGATGTAGGCTCCCTATTTACCTCACTTATTCTTTCTCTTGCTGAGAAAAAACTTTTTAGTTTGAATACATCCCATTTGTTGATTCTTGATTTTAATTCTTGTGCTATAGGTGTCCTATTAAGGAATTTGGAGCCCGACCCCACAATATGGAGATTAGGGCCAACTTTTTCTTCTATTAGACGCAGAGTCTCTGGTTTGATTCTTAGCTCCTTGATCCATTTTGAGTTAACTTTTGTGCATGGTGAGAGAAATAGATTCAATTTCATTTTGTTGCATATGGATTTCCAGTTCTCCCAGCACCATTTGTTGAAGATGCTATCCTTTCTCCATTGCATGCTTTTAGCACCTTTGTCTAATATAAGGTAGTTGTAATTTTGTGGATTGGTCTCTGTGTCCTCTATTCTGTACTATTGGTCTACCTGCCTGTTTTGGTACCAGTACCATGCTATTTTTGTAACTATTGCTCTGTAATATAGTTTAAAATCTGGTATCGCTATACTACCTGTTTCACTCTTCCTGCTTAGAATTGCTTTAGCTATTCTGGGTCTTTTATTTTTCCAGATGAATTTCATGATTCCTTTTTCTATTTCTGCGAGGAATGCCATTGGGATTTTGATTGGCATTGCATTAAACCTATAGAGTGCTTTTGGTAATATAGCCATTTTAATAATATTAATTCTGCCTATCCATGAACAGGGTATATCTTTCCATCTTCTAAAGTCTTCTTCTATTTCTCTCTTTAGCGTTCTGTAATTTTCGTTGTATAGGTCTTTCACCTCTTTTTTTTAGGTTGATTCCCAAGTATTTTTTTTTTTTTTTTGAGGATATTGTGAATGGGGTGGTTGTCCTCATTTCCATTTCAGAGGATTTGTCACTGATACACAGGAATGCCTTTGATTTATGCGTGTTGATTTTATATCCTGCCACATTGCTGAATTCATTTACTAGCTCTAGAAGTTTCTTGGTAGAACCTTTTGGGTCTTCTAGGTATAGGATCATGTCATCCGCAAATAGTGCTAATTTAAGTTCTTCTTTTCCTATCTTTATGCCTTTAATTTCGTTTATCTGTCTAATTGCTCTGGCCAGTGTTTCGAGAACTATGTTGAATAGAAGTGGTGAGAGAGGGCATCCCTGTCTTGTTCCAGATTTTAGCTATGCTAATAAAGAGAAGAAGAGAGAGAACTCAAATTAGTAGCATACAGGGTGAAAAAGGCAATATCACAACAGACACTACAGAAATACAGAAGATAATTAGAAATTATTTTGAAACCTTATACCCCAATGAAATAGAAGATAGTGAAGGCATTGATAAATTTCTTAAGTCATATGATCTGCCCAAATTGAGTCAGGAGGATATACACAACTTAAACAGACCAATAACAAAGGAAGAAATAGAAGAAGCTATCAAAAGACTACCAACCAAGAAAAGCCCAGGACCGAATGCGTATACAGCAGAGTTTTACAAAACGTTTAAAGAAGAACTAATACCAATACTTTTCAAGCTATTTCAGGAAATGGAAAAAGAAGGAGTACTTCCAAATTCATTCTAGGAGGCCAACATCACCTTGATTCCTAAACCATACAAAGACACTTCAAAGAAAGAAAACTACAGACCAATATCTCTAATGAACATAGATGCAAGAATCCTCAATAAAATTCTGGCAAATCAGATTCAAAAACATATCAAAAAGATTGTTCCCCATGATCAAGTAGGATTCATCCCTGGGATGCAAGGTTGGTTCAACATATGGAAATCAATAAATGTAATTCATCACATCAATAGACTTAAAGATAAGAACCATATGATCATCTCAATAGACACAGAAAAAGCATTCGACAAAATACAGCATTCCTTTATGTTCAAAACACTAGAAAAACTAGGGATAACAGGAACTTACCTCAACATTGTAAAAGCTGTCTATGCTAAGTCTCACGCTAGCATCATTCTAAACGATTTCTTTGAATGAAAATCAAAATAGTAAAATCAAATAGTAAAAGACATTTAAGTACTGAATTTCCATCAAAAACTATAACCTGGGTTTAACGGATCCAATAGAGTAAATGTGTATAGTTAAGTATGACAATTTATCAAAGGAACAAATAAGCTTAGTAAGGTGAATTCAGGAAATCATTCATGTCAAAGAGAAGCTGTGGTTAAAACATTATTAGCCCCTTCCGTCACCTGTGTACCCCACAATTCCTGGTGTGTGATTTAGTATTTAAACTCAATTTCTTCTGCCCCTGCCCTTTAGAATTCACGGTTTTTTCACCCAGGCTGTCCTGAAGGCTGGGCGCTGGAACCTGTGTACTGGTTAGTCACAGAGAGCTATTCTGTATCCCTCCTATCAAGACCAGGTGCTGAGATCTGTAGTTCAGCCACATCGCTGCCAGCGATGGGCCAGGTTGGGGGCTAGGGACAGGTTGGAAGACTGGGAATTGGGAAGCTGGAGGGCCCTGTTGGGTGCTGGACTGATGCACAACCTGGGGGGAATCAGGGGGTCGGTAGATACCAGATTGGGGAGCGAGTCGGGGACCAGGCTGGTGCCTGGACCCTGTGAGTGCCAGCCCAAGTGAGTCCTGGGAACCCGTAGGTGCGGGATCAGCTGGTTGTGCCTCTGGAGAGCAAGATGCCCTCACACCCCTTTCCAACCTTCCAACCTTCTGTAGCCAGCCCCATCCATTATCATGCATTGCAGGAGTTCTAGAGCTGGGGAGAGCCCGGCTCCCTCTTGCCTCTCTAACTTGTGTTTCCCTGGGCAAAATGTCTCTGGTTTCTGACTTTCCACAGGATTGCTGGGCTTAGACAGGCCCGTGCAGACCTAGCTGCAAACTCATGGATCTGGGTTTCAGTTTCTAGTTTCCCTAGGCTCCACCCCGCTACAGTCCCAACATGGCTTCTGGATCACTGACGATTGATAAACTCCAGTGGAGAATGGGGTTTTGGTTTTTTTTTTTTTTTTTGGGCGGGGGGATTAGTATCTGATTAATGAGTACGGTGGTTCCACTACGGCAGACTGCCCTGCAGCCTCAGGATTTTTCACTCTAAGCCTCTGGGGGATGTGGTATTCCCACTGTTTGAGTTTTGGATAGCCAAGCAAATAGAAATGCTGCCTCATACTATTCTGCCATCTTCCTTCTCCCTCATTATTTCTTATCCTGTTCTCTGCTTTATTCTTTGCTATCATTCTTGTATCTTCATCTAATATGATGTATATTTTATAGATATCATATATATATATATATGTGACATATATATATGATGTATATATATATGAAGTTGGGTGGAAATATATAATATGATATATATTTCTTGTATCTTCATCTAATATGATATATATATTTTTTCTTGGTTTTCATTACAAGCAAACTTGATGAAGATAGGGATTTTTACCTGGCTTATATAATGCTATATTTTTAATGTTGCACACAGGTGCTCAACAAATCTTTGGTGAATGTGTCAGTACTTACTGTGGGCAAAATGGGCATCTGGCTCTTTAGACTTGGTGGTTTGTACTGTTTTGGGTGCTGTTTGATCTTGATATTGGTCATTATGAGCTTGGCTCTTCTAGGTACAGGGCCTTGAGGGCCTTAGAAGGCAACTTTCCAACACGGAATGTAACTGTGGGCCACCTTGTTATGGCTTGCCTTCTCTCTGTCCTCCCACACTCCCTTATATCAACAGGATTTTCTCTGCATGTAGATGGGACTTTTCAGTGTGCTTGAGCTAAGGTGGGATGCAAGGGCATATGCAATGCATTCTTCCTAGATCTGTAGGCCTGCTATGTTCCTAGGTGCCACAGCATTAAAGTACCTACTAAGTCTCCCTAATAGCTGCAGGTTTTAGTATAGGTGGTCTCGAGATGGGGCTGGAGATGGAACTGGATAGGTCATTGGAACAACCTGGAAAGCATAGAACCAGACATTGTTCCCTTGAGAGGTAGCCACATGTGCTGTTTCCTATGGAACTGCTGTTTAGGCCAGCCTCCTACCACCTTGCTGCAGAAGGATTGGTTGTGTGTGCCTGTGCTTTGTGCAAGCAGCCTCACTTTCATCTGAAAAGGATCCATTTACAAATGTTATTTTGTTTGGATAATGGCAATGTCTCTTTGATTAGTTTCCTAGGATTGCTGTTACAAGATGACACAAACTAGGAGACTTAAACAACAGAAATTTTATGTCTCACTGTTCTGGAGGCTAGAGGTCTGAAATCAATGTGTCGACCATACCAAGTTTTCTCTCTGATGGCTCTGGGGAAGGGTACTGACTTACCTCTCAGAGTTTGTAGTATTTACTGGTAATCCTTGGCCTTCCTTGCCTTGTAGATACATCACTCTGATCTTGGCCTGTGTCATCCCACAGCCATCTCCTTTCTCTGTGTCACTGTCATCTTCTCTTATAAGAACATCTGTCATATTGGATTAAGGGTCTTCCCTAATGACCTCATCTTAAAATGATTACTTGCAGAGATCCTGTTTCCAAATAACATCAAATTCACAGGGACTGGCAGTTAGGACTTATCCTCGTATCTTTTGTGGGGATACAGTTCAACCCACAGTACTCTCTTTATGAGGAAACAACAGTAACTATGAAGAAATCCTAGATAATGTTAAGGGTGGAGAACAGTTCTGACCTTTCCTGACTGCTTCAAACTTTCCTAAGTCCTATTGTCATTATTGACTGGCTTGCCCTAGGACTCAGGTTTTTGGTCTTCAAACCCTAGTGTATGCTTCAATAAAGTGAATCATATGTGCATTCTTTCTTTCTCTGAGATCCAGGAACACTGGAAGAATGGACAGAGTAAGTATGAATGGAAATTTTCCTGAAAGTACAAAAAGAACCACTCTCCTGCAGGAGAAGTTCTGATCCTTTGTGGGAGCTTTCAGGCCCCCAGTGATGCAAAGATCTGCAAGGCTGTAGGACAGGACAAGTGATGAGCATCTCTTGTACATAAAGAGCCCTTTCCCAGGGGCCCTCCCTGGCCCTTTATACTGCCCTTCCAAAGGTGCCCCAGGACTTCTCATATTAATCAGTGTCCTGTGGCATTATTTCACTAGGTGAAGTTGGGTGGAATCTTGTATTTCTGCGCTTGTAGGAACATAACATTGAGCTTACATTCTTCTCTTTACAGTTCAGGAGACCATTCCTAGGTGGATGTGTAGAAGTCCCAACAAATAAAGTGGAGTTCTCTGTGGCTTGTGGGATGTTCTTGGCTAGAAAGATGGTGGCCACAATAGAGAGGGGCCATGTTAAGTGGCCATGATCCACTGCCAGTAGGGACGAGTGCACAGTACACACCCAGCAGGGCTTAGGTAGCTGGAAATGTGGCAGCTCTATACCCCCAAAGTGAATTTTAAAGTTGACTTATTTACACCATTCCCATAGCAACAGGAAAACTATTCTGACCTATAGCTGTGGAAGACTCTGTAAAAGAAACTGTAGGAGGAAAAAAATAATAATGCCAGGAAAAAAAAAATTTAATGAAGTACCATTCTTTCACTTATTCAGTCAACTGAGAATAACAATTTGTGCATTTGGCAATCAAATGGGAAATGGCATTTCATGTTGCAACATGAACCTGCTTACATTACGTGATTTATTTTTTTGTTTAGACACAGTGTACTGAGAACTTTCTTCAAGTGGAGAGCTATTAAAAATGTGAGAACCGGCAGTGCTCACTAACCTGAAACATTTAGGGACTTAGAGGAATGATAAATGCAAACAGCCCCAAATCCAGCAACTGTCTTGAGCATTTAAACTAGACTCTGGGAATGTGCGCATGTGTTCAGTTAGTTGGATAAAGATAATTTTTCTTTCTGTGAGGTCTCTTTTTCAATTGTATCTTGTCTGGACAGGGTGGAGCCCCCTGTGTAAATTCTATTTCTAGCTTGAAGGAAGATTAAATTATTGTCAACCAAAGGCAGTGCTACTTGTAAAATGGGACAGACTCAGAAGATGGGGCATGTGTACTCCTTTTGTTGGGCTGTGAACTTGGGGCCACTCCTCTGGTGGGTGCTCCTGGAAGGTTGCCCAAGGCCTGTATTAAGCCTCTGGGCCAAGCCGCTTCTCATCTCTCATGTTTGTAGAAGGTCTGTGTTTAGTAACTCACAGATCCTTTCTACTACTTGTCTCTGAGCCTGAAGTTAATGTTGTGTTCGGCATTTTTTGGTGTGACCTTGCAAGAAATCTGTAGGCCAAAGACCTTGCCAGCCATTTCTGTCCCCTCTTTGCTCTTTCTATTTAGTAACACACTTTTAAAAAATATTATATGTATATGCCTTTAACTCAGTTCTGTTAAATTATTCTTTTTTTCCAAGAATATAATGAAATTATATTTTAGAAATTCCCATCCCCTTTAACCTGCCTATTTAAGAGTTTTTGCATGGTAACATCTTGATTCCCATTTTGGCTGTGGAACTACATAAACTAGTTTGTTGCATGCTGCTTCACTTTGTATTCATGGTTATGATATTGAAACTTCAGGACCACACACAGATAGCAAAGTCTCTGGCCACTTAAACATGTAAACAGTCTGGCTTTTTATAAAGTGGAAAAATATTTCTTGTGCACTATTTTAACATGATCAGCATGTTGAAACTTGGTGTGCAACTGTGTCAACATTTCTTTGGCTCTGAAGAGCAAACCTGGAGAGCCTCATGGTAACATATAAAATGCAAAGCTGGTTTGTTTACTACTAGGATTTAGGCTGCAATTACAATCTGAAGTTGACTTCCAAACTTGGGGTACAAAATTAGTGAAATAATTATTTTTGCATCATGATTATGCTAGTTAAAATAATGATTCCTTTTCAGAAGGCTGCGATTACTTCAGGGAATTGGAGGAAAATGGGTAGCTTCTTTACCATGAAGTTCCTTTGTGGAAGAAACTCACATGGGACCCAGCCAGTCAGGGTCTTCTTTAGTTTTGTGTATTTGTTGCACACTTCAAATTTGTTGGATTCTTTTCTACCTGCTGGGCATGTAGATTAAGTTGTTATCTAGTGTTATTTGTTCTTATCTCTGACTATCTTATGGGAAGCAAACAGTAAATAAGTAAATGAACAAGAAGATATTTGTAATTACTATGAAATGGGTTTGTTCAATGTTACATGTTAACTGTGGACACTGTTGAGATCCTTAGGACACATCAGTGAACAAAGTAAACATACTGTCTTTTCTTCAGGGTCTCATTCTAGTGCAGGAGATAGTCCATAACTTATGGAGTGTGTTGGTAGTTGGTAAGTACTATCTAATGAGAAAAAGTAAAACAAGGTGAAAAATACCAGGAAGATTGAGGTGGAAGTAATGGATAGGCTGTGATTTTGTTTTATTTTCCTAGTTTTATTGAAATATAATGAACAATAATTATATATAGCAAAAGTTCATGGCATGATTTGATATACATTGTGAAAGGACCATCATTCTTAGGTTAGTTAACACACCCATTATCTCACATAGTTACCACTTTGTGTATATGAGGGAGGGGTGAGAACATGTGAGAGCTACTTAATTAGCAAATTTCAAGTGAAGTTGTGATTTTTAAATCAGGTGGCCCAGAAAAGTCTCACAGAGAAGACTTGAGGTAAGGGAGTTAGCTCAATGGCATCTCAGGAAGAGTGTTCGAGGCCTGTGGGAGAATAGTGTGTTTGACAAGCAAGGAGGCAAGTGTGATTCCTGTGTTAGTCAGCTTTTTTCACTGTGATCAGAATACCTGACACACAGACAACTTAAAGAAAGAAAAGTTTATTTTGGCTATGGTTTCAGAGGTTTCAGGCTATGATCAATGGCTTCATTGCTCTAGGCCTGAGTGGAGATAGAACACAGAGGGAATGGCATGGCAGAGGAAAGCTGCTCAGTTCATGACGTCTCGGAAGCAGAAGAGAGGAAGGGGCCAGGGACAAGATAGAATCCCCAAGGGCACAACCCTAGTGACCTGCTTTATCCAGCCTTGACCCACCTGCCAACAGTTACCAACCAGTAGTCCATTCAGATTTTTAATACACTGAATGGATTAATTTATTAGTGAGGTTAAAACTTTTAGGATCTAATTATTCCATAACAAGCTCTTCCTCTGGACATTGTGGCATTGCTTTCAACACACCAGGGACATTCCAAACCCAAACCATAATGGTGGAATGGAGAAAACAGGAGGAGAGTAGAGGAACTTGGCACTTGTGATTCTTTAATAAGTATGAAAGGCCATCAAGTGGCATGACTAGGGATGGGAGTTACTATTTTAGACAGAGGATAACAGGGAAGGCCTTTTGGTGAGGTTGTGAGACTCAAACTGAAACCCAAAGGCTGTGAGGAGCCTATTGTATGAAGAATCAGCTGAGAGTTGCAAGTAGAGGAACAGCAAGGATAAAGGATATAATCCAGTTATCTTTTTTCTTCCCCCAGATATTTGGAAAACACAGTAAGAACAATCCCATGAATAATACAACAATACTTTTATACCAATCACTCAGAATTTATAGAAGTTAACATTTTGGTATATTTGCTTCTAGTCTTTTAAAACATGATTTCTTTGTATATACTTAAAAAGCATACAAAGAACAGAGGCATACGTTCTCCTTTAAATATTATGTATGTATGTATATGTGTAATCATAAAAGTTTGTTTTTTTTTTTTAATTCACCATTCTTAGTTGCTTTCCCCATATTAGAGTTAACTATTTCACAAGTCTTCCTAATGATTGAACAGAATCTGTTTCTGGTTTGCATCTGGCATGGGCAAGGAAGAGTAGAGAGCCAGCATTTTCTGAGAGGCCATGTGGCAGTCACAGGAGTCAGCCAACCCCTGCATTCATTCCTCCCTGACTATGGAGCTCAGCCCTGCTCAGTAAGCACCTGCTTTGGGCTTAGCACAGTGCTGAGCACAGGACCAATATAGACGGAGCCTAAAATAGCCTGGCCCCCCAAAACCCTCTCTTTAACTTGATTTATCCTAGGTCACTTTGTCATTGTCCCTGTGATTTCTTCCATAGATGATGTGTACAACATGGGGGCAACTAAAGTTCACCCTTCCCTTTTTTAAAAAAATCTGAAACACTTTTTGGGGGGCAGGGGGTAACGAGAATTGAACTCAGGGGCACTCACCCACTGAGCTATATCTCCAGCCATATTTTGTATTTTATTTAGAGACAAGGTCTTGCTGAGTTGCTTAACACCTTGCTTTTTCTCAGGCTGGCTTTGAACTTGCGATCCTTATTTCTTGGCCTCCTGAGCCACTGGGATAACAGGGGTGAGCCACCGCACCTGGCTCTGAAACACTTTTGATGGAAATTATCCTAGAATATCTCTCAGAATTATATTACTCTGTTCTTTTAAATGAGGTCTGTTAACCTTTGGTGTGGATTGATCAGGATTATTGCTTTGAGCAATAGTAGTTATATTCATTAAGACTCCCAGGGACTGCAGACCACTTGCTTCAGACCACTTTGTTTTGAAATCTCTTCTGCCTTCTTTCATTGACTCAGTCTTCCCTCTCTGAGCCAGCACCTCTTCCTTCTCCTGTTATCAGTAAGCCTGCCTCACCTCTCCTTTAGTCCCACTTCTCACTACTTAGAGTTCCCATCTGCTATGGCCTGGGAAAGCAGTCAACTCAAGTAAATTCTGGTTAAGGCCAGAGAAGATCCCCAGTGAGTGACTCTCCACTGAGTGGGCCTCAAACCTACCTAGGGTGTCTGTTAGATTTCCCATGCTGACATCTTGGTATAGGCCTTCAGACACATTTGAACTGTTGGTCTTCTCTAAAGCAGTGCAGGTAGGTGAGGCTCTAGAAACATTGCTTGCTGGCTCTGTGATGGGCTCCTTTCCACTTTCCATTCCTAGTAAGGGCTTGACTTCCCCTCCCCTGGGACTCTTCCAAGTATGTCTCACCTGCTGCTGAAGGTCTTGGTGGTTGGTGTCAGTGGCGAGTCAGCATTACGGAAATGTGATAAAATTGTGAAGAAAGTCACTGCTGGGTCTGTGACATTTATTCTTTTCTAAAGCCAGTGGTTCTATCATAAAGGTGATGGGGAACATGAAGATAATTCCATTCTGGCCCATAGCTTTACAGCTAAAGAAACTAAAGCCCCAGATGCACAGTGACTTTACCTAGATCACTGAGTTGCCAGTTGCCACCTTAGCAGTGTTCCCACCATGGAATGCTCTGGCCACTGGGGCCCAAACAGCTCCAATTTGGGGCTGTGTTGTATCTGAGCACAGTGGCTAATAATGAGACACCCTTGACAATGATGTAAAGTAGGTGGTCTGTCTTCTGTGCCTCATTTCCCACACTTGGTGGGATATCTCCCAGATGCAGACTAGATTTTCTACTGGCTAAAAAAATAATATGAACCTAGCAAATGTGTGAACAATGTTTTTTTTTCCAGAAAGATGTTCATGCAGCATTGTTTATAATAATAAAAAATTGGAAACAGATGGTCCAGCATTGGGATGGCCAATTTTAACACAACTATGTAATAGAGTACAATTAAATAGAATATAATTTGAATAGAATTTAATACAATTAAAGAGTACAAAATTATATTTACAGATTTATTAATAACAAGGACATTGACAAAGACGCTGGCTTTTTTTGACCCCAACATTATATTGAGTCAAATAAGCAGAATTTAAAAGAGATGTGGTAAAATTAAATGATAAAATTTATTTTCAAAAGAAGAGAATGGTGGTGGTTGTTGGTATGCCTATGCAAGCCTATGATGTCTTGAGATGTAATCTTTGCCTTTAATATTGCATTTATCAGGCATTCAGCTCAAAACTCTGAGAATGACAACAGGAAGGACAGGGTGAAGAAGTAGAGGAAAGGGAGGACTGTTATCTTGTGTGTCCTACATCAGGCCAGGCCAGTCCAGTCCACTTCCCCAATTCTGAGTGAAGAGGAGAAAATAGAGCTAATGTATGTTTGCCTGCTATTGGATGCTAGATGAAGTATGAGGTTCTAGCAGCTGCAGTCTCATTGAATCTTTATTACAAATATTTGGTTAAGAATATTGCCCCATTTTTCAGTGCACGTACCTGAGACTCAGCTAACACATGGTATAGTTGGGATTTGTACCCAAGTCTGCATAGGTCAAAGCCTGGAGCATTCTTCTGCCTCCTATAGCACCTGCAGGCAACTCACATTCTAGGAAGACACAGAGAGAGCACCTGGCCATGTATTTTTGCACAGAAGCTTTTTGTTGCCAGGATGCACATCAGGGCTCTGGGAGACTGCAGGTAGGTGGATACAAAGGTAGATATGGAAATACCTCCAAGATAGATTCAAACCCTGGTTTTTGCCTTCTGCCAGCTTTCTAGAAACTGTTGAGAAACACGAAGGGAAAGTGTCTAGAAGGGCCAGGACAACTCTCCCAGGTGGCTATGAGAAATTGGGATGATGGTGGGATGGGGCCTGGGGTGGGTTGGAGGAAGAGGCAGGTGCTGCTTCAGAAGCACCGAAGTCCCTTTTGTTTCATTAGGGGTTTGACTTTGTCTTTTCATAAAATCAGAGATTGAACTGCAAACCACTGAGGGGTATATTCACATGCTACTTTCACGTGAGATTTGGGGGCTTTTCCTTCACCTGCTGCTGCGGATGAACATGCATCTTAAGCTCCAGGTCCTCATGAACATCTCTCTCATCCTTCAGTCTCCTACCCTCATTTTCAACCCCTTTGCTTCTTCCTCAGGACTCCCCTATTTTCTGTTCAGTTTTCACTGTTTTATCTGCTGCTGCTCCTGCCAGGCTCTGGTACCCTGTTCCTTAGGCTGGTGCAGGACTGTCGCCAGGTTTCCCCAACTCAAGGCCATCATACTGGTTTCCTGGTAGCCTTGGAGAGGGGGACTAGTGCTATGGGCCAGTCCCAATATGACTTGGACTTGACTCTTAATGGTTCATTTTCCTGTTCTGAGGAAATATGCACCTTACAGGATTGGCATGAGAAAAAAGTTTTGCCTGAAAAAGGGCCTAACATATTTTCTTCCCTCTGTCTTCTCCTATGCTGTCTCTGGTTTTCTGGCACCCAAAAGCTGTCTAATTGGATTAGAAGGGCATTGAATTGGTAGACTGTGGTCTCCTTTCTACTCTTTAGCTGTGGGGCATTGGCTAAGTTACTGGGTTTTATTTAATTTTTTTGAATCTCAATTTGCTCATCAGCAAAATATTAGAAGAGAACTGCCCACTGTACTAGGCTGTGTAAGTGGTTGTGCTTTATAAACTGAAGTACCATGCAGAAGACTAGCAGTGCACCTTTCCAACCCAGGAAAGGGGGTTGGAGATGTATAATATCCAAGATTCATTATGCCTATGAAAAGCCACTTTGTCTAATAATTTGTGAGGTAAAAATGGACTGTGTGTTCTAGTAGTATACTTACATTTATCTATTTTTACCTTCAGCCTCAGTATTTCAGATATGATTTTTCTGGAAAACCCATGCTTTCTCCTTCTGTATCTCTTCCTCCATTAAAGAAGAAAAAAAAGGAGAAGAAGAAAGAAAAAGAAAACTATTTATATTTAGATTCTGAATTAATGACCCTCAGGCTCTTTGGGCACTAAGGAGTGTGGCCACACTGTATCTCTCATCCTGGATAGGAGGAACCAGGGACATAGGCCCATTATGCAGGCAGCTACCTTCCAGCACAGAGCATGGAACCCTCCTGTTGCAACCTGTTCCAGCCCCACTAAAGATAAGGCAAGCTGCAGCCAGAGGGAGCCTGGCCTTAGCCTCAGGCACCTAGCAAATAATTAATGGGCCAAGATGTATGGACCCAGCATGAAGAGGGCACAGTGTACCTCTAAAGGATTCTGCCATCCAAAAGCAGTGGGTTTGTCATTTGAGAATGGGCCACTTCCTGGATTCACTCCCCAGAGTACCATGGCATTGTGCCATGTTCTTGCCCCTCTATTTACCTTAGTGGTGAAAGGGAACCAGCTTGTTTCCTTATTCTTTTCTGAGTTTCTGGTGATCCTTTTAAATATAATATGTTCGTAATACATTGTTCTCATAATCTGCCAACATCTGTTTAATCTCTGATGTATCTTATTTCACTATCAGTAAGATGGAGCTAATGATGTATGTTCATCTTTCAGGCACATATAAAAACTTTCTTAATCATAGTCTCAGAGAAAAAAATGTTGGAACATTTAGTCATATTCTCATCTTCTGCAGCCCCCCTGCCATAAGGTCATACTGCCTCTGGGGAGATTACCAAGGGCTTTGTAGTCTACTTTGTGAGAATATTTGTTCACATGAAGACCAGGCAGGAGTAAGATGGTAAGACTCTTCTTTATATTGAGCTGAAATCTGCTTTTCTGAAACCTACCTCCATTTAAAAAATTTTGTTGACAGAACATACCTACCTGCTCTTCTTCAACAATGCAATACCAATGACTAATAAAAGCAGGAAGAACAGCTGGACACTTACTGTTGCATTTGATACACACCAACTCCTTATTAGAAAAGGGCTGCTGCTTCCACATTTTCACAACAGAGTCTTGGAACAGGTGAGGGTCCACTGGAAGCCAGACTGGAGAGTGAGCACTGTGAACTGGGCAAATTTATGCGACTCACACCCTCATGTGACAGCCTTTTCTTTATGCAAAGACCACAGTCCTGCCTTTCACAACCCCAATCTTTTCTTCTTCCATAATGAAAAGTTCCTTAGACCATTTCGTACACAATAATGTCCTAGGGGTCATATCCAGTTCTACCTACTTTTTTGAATTGCTTCATACTTCATTGAATTTTCTCAAAACTTGTTGCTCATGAGGAAGCTGTATTTTGATAAATACAGATTAGTTTTATTTTAAATATGAAATTGCCACATAGTAAAAACCCATGCTTATCACAAAAGAAATAATTTACTGATTTTCTTTTCTTTTTTTCTAATCAAAGGATAACACATAAATGTGGGAATATGGGATTGGAAGACAGTGCCTCTAAATTAGATGCTGGCAGATGTTTTTAAATAATAACATTTTAGACTGTGAGCCATGTAGACTGTACTGCAATAATTCAGCTCTGCCATTATTTGTGAAAGTAGACACAGACAATGTGTAAACAAATGATCCTAGTTGTATTCTAGTAAAATTTTATTGACAAAAAACAGTCAAAAGCTGGGGTTTGACCCTGGATCATAGTTTGCATTTAGTGGGGCTATTCTTAATGAAGAAAAAGTGCTTACAGGTAGACTGTAAGTGGTACAGTCCTAGTTGTTCTGGTGTGATTATTAATAGCACCCCCTTTCTGTTTTGAAAGTATCTTCCTCAATAGATTAAAATATTTGCCACTGTAGTTTCATGGTATTTTTAAAGTACTTAAATTAGACAAAGGGTGAAATTGAAGCAGCTTTCTGTCCTTATTGCAATCAGTTATTATGTGTCATAACAGTAAGGATTTTTCTACGTCAGGTGACCTTTGCATAGATTCCTATCCTGTTCCAGGCTAGGAGGAGGACCTGGCAGTGGGAGAAATTCTGAGAGGGAAAGGGGAGACCTCCCAAAGGAATATCCATAGCTCACCTTTTTGGAGTTGTGCCTGTGTGCTGGGCATTATACCAAGGGCTTTATATGGTCTATCTCAGGAAATATTTGCTAATCTCATGAGCTAAGTATGGTTATTATTCCCGTTTTACTCATGAGGAAACTGAAGCACAGAAGAATTAGGAACTTTGCCCAGGCTCACAGCTAGTAGTTGGGTTTGTTTTCAGACCTGAACCATCTGATCTCAGAACCCAAGTTCTGAGATTGAGCAAGTGTGAAATAATTAAGTAGAATAAATCAGTCAGATGCAAGCAGAAGATTGCTTCCTGTCTTATCCATGCTAGGAATAAATATCACAGAAGTTTGGGGTGGGACCTCTCGGTGCAAGTAAAGGGGTTATAGAATTCTCAGGCCTTCCAGTCAAGGTGGGTTTAAAAGACATAGGGCTCAAGAAGGTTTGGGGCTACCTTTTGCATGAGAGGTGCCTCTGGTGATCTCAGGGCTTTGTCTGGGCAGAACGGTGAGAAGCGGTCCCAGGTTTTCTTGTCATTGGCTATTGGCTTCAGCAACAAAGTAAAGAAGTCTGTTCAGCACAGCATTTGCCTGGCCATTGAGATGTGTGTTTTCCCAAGATATTGCAGCTTCTTGGGACAGCAGTGGAGGGACAGCCCACACTATAGACTTTTACTGTTTAGTCCCCCATACTTCTAGTTTGGTGATTTAAAGAGAACACCAAGCTGTATATAATTTTCAGTGGGAGTTGCCTTCTTTAGATAAACCTGTGCCAAAAGGAAATCTTTAAAAATAATTTCCATTGCTCTTATTATTTCTGGGTGGTATTTTTTTGTATAGTTTCCAAAGCAGTGACCCTAACCACAATGAGGACAGTCATTTGGAGCTTTTGCAAACCCCTCACTCAGAGAAAAGTGCAAAGAATGGTGCCTGTAGGTTTAGTTACAAAGTCTTCCCGGGAGTGGGAACCAGTGGGTAAGCCTCCAGGCCCCAGCTTTTTAACATGTATCCTTCGAGGGGGATTCTGTTGGTGTGTTTTCCCAAATTCTGAATGTTGCCCCAGGACAACTGTCTAAGTTCATTTTGGCATCTGGACAAATGAGAGGATGTTTCCTGTTTGCCTGACTCTTACCCTAACTTCATTCTCTGTTCTGTTAAGCTCTTGGCTAAATTCTTTCGTCTTGTACTCCACATTTTAACTGATGTTAGGGCACCAAGTGCAAAAATCTGCAAACAGTTAGCTTTCATGTTTGAGCATACGGGTTGGAGCATACTGAAGTTAAAGTTCTCATAGCACCCTCTGTATAATACACTAAACATTTAATAACTGTACTAATAATCCCAAACACTTCTAATGGGCCACACGGGAGCCTTAATGTGGTTACCAAAAAAAATGTATTTCTTCACTGTCAAGTTAATATGCGTCAAATTGAGAGAAATTCTTCGAAGCAGCTTTGAGGAGCTGGAAGTTTATAAGCCTAAAAACAAGTAGCATATTCTTAGTTTTTTTATGTAGAAAGAGACAATAAAAAGTAGGGTGAGCACTGACCTAATGCTTTGTGTATTTCTTTACAGCTTAATGCTTTTGGGTTGAAGAGAAGTGTTACACCATTCTGGTGTATCTGCTGTGTGTCAGGCTAAGTGATTATGAGTAGGGTTGGCAGGAAAACCATTGTGGAATCACAGGTCTCTCTGGCTTCAGGACTTGCTCTTTGATTGGAAATGTGAACTGTCTGATTTTGGTCCTTTCTGAAGTATTTTAGAAAATAGGACATTAAATTTTGAGAGCAACAAATCGAAGGTGGATATGTTTCATATTAAATTGAATTCATATTTATTTCTAAATTAGCTTTTTAAATTGTTTTTTATTAGTGAATTATAGTTGTACAGAATAGTGGGGTTAATTTTGACCTATCATGCATGCATGGAATTTAATTTGCTCCATTTTTGTCCCCAATGCTTCCTTTTTTTTTTTTTTCTCCCCCTTCCCTGTCCCTGTCTCCTTTTTCCTACTGTACTGGTCTTTCTTCTATTTATGTAATGTTTTTAAAGTGGTAAGTTATAGATTAAGTTATACACAAATGTGGAAATTCACTGTGGTGTATTCATATATGTACATAGCATAATTTTGTAGTTTTATCCCACAGTTTCTCTCTTTCCCTGTCTTTCCTCCCTCCCACTTTAATTCCAATCCTCTATTCCACTGATCTCCTTTCTATTTTCATGGGAATAGTTGAAGCATTTTTTAAGAAGTTACTCCCTGGTGAAACAGGTGTGCATTTGAAGTGATGCATTGCTTTGTAATGCTCAGAAAGAAATAATCAGAAGGACGACAAAGTCTAACAATATAATTACTGGTTTTTACTTTGTTTTTGGCTTATTTAAAATAGAGCTGGCTCCTTGCTCCCAAAGCAGTCCAGTCAAAACACTGAAGTTATGAGGTGAATACATTAAGGACTTAGGAAACTGATATTTCTCAAGTATTTGGAAGGAAGTGATGTCTTTGGAATAAAATTCATGACATAAGCACAGCTCATCAGCTCACTGGCTTTAATACACCTACACAAGAAACTTTTAAATTTAAAAACTTGGTTTAGTTGAACATTTCAGAAATTTGCAAATATCAGTTGATGTCTATATCAGGATATTGATAAACTGGTAAAGATGATATTTTGAGAGGAGTGAAGCCTTTTGCATTTGATTTTGCTGTATACTCACCTGAGAACACCCCTTCCACTTGCTTGTTTTATAACAAATCAGATTCATGGCTTTATAGACCTTTTCCATCAAGGAACAACCCACAGCTCACCCCATCAAGGTAGCTATGATAGGAGCCGTAAGTAGAAGGAAGTTTGCTGCCTTATTTTCTAAGAAGGAATTTGCTAGTATTAGCAAAGAAAAATCTCAGAGTGGCTTAGGTTGTCTCCATTAGCTTTTATTCATCTTTCCCTTTAACAGAATGAAAAATGTCTGAGTAGTTATGGCTTTGTTCTAAAGTGGCCCATAATTTTGTCTGTGTTTTACATCCCAGTGGATTCCTAAGTCCAAATATGGTATTGCTTCTCAGAGAGGTCTCCTTTCTTTTTCTTCAATCTGAACAGTATTTAATATATTTATTTTGAGGTCAAGATAATCTTTTAGGTCAGCCTGCAACTGAAAGCCTGATAGACTATTGCGTTTAGCCTGAAAGAGCTCCATGTGTCCTTTCTGGTTGTTTGAAATTGTTAAGCCTTTGCATTTGAGAAAGAACTGATAGAAGTTATGAGATTATTTTAAATCAGCCTTTCATCTCCACTCCATGCCATCATTTGTCACTGGTTCTTTAGTTCCATATGTATCTCACAGAAGAGACTGTGCCTCTGTGGGCAAGGCCTCAGATGCCAAGGGCTACAGCATCGCAGAGGTCAGGGTGCTGCCATTTGCTCAATCTGTCTTGACAAGGGGAAATTCAGAGAGAGATTAGGAGAGAAGGGACTAAATTCAAGACAAAGGATACAGACTGGCCAACTTCAGGCAAGGTGGAGATAATTAGGGTGTTAACACAGAAATGACATATCAGTAAGCAGCTTTCCATATTCTAGAAATGTGAAATGCCAGCATTTATTAATATAAATGAAAGTGTTAAATGTTGGCTTAGGGAGGTGGGCATATTTTATTTTTTAGAGGTTCAGATTCTGGAAGCAGACAGATGCCCAAGTTGGACTCCTGGCTCTATACTTATAAGTTCCTTGATTGCGCGATGCTTGAAGCTCTCAATGCCTACATTTCTCATCAGTAAATTGGAGTGTTTAATGATAGTCTGTGTTGCATAGAATGGATATAGGGAATAAGTAGGGAGAGCATTTTAGGTAGTATTTAAGAAGCTCTCGGTTCTTTCTGGTGATTTGACCCTGCCTCTGGAGTTGCTGATAAGTGACCAGTCTGCTACCATTGACAGGGTGGTAGTCACCAGTTTTGTTGACTTGCCATCAGTGTGATCCCGAGCAAGTCTTTTCACTTCTCCAGGTCTTTATCCAGTTTCAACCTCTGTAAATGATGGAACTTGAGTTGGGTGCAGTGGCGTATGCCTATAATCCCAGCAGCTCATGAAGCTGAGGCAGGAGGATTGTGAGTTCAAAGCCAGCCTTACCAAAAGCAAGATGCTAAGCAACTCAGTGAGATCCTGTCTCTAAATAAAATACGGCTGGGGATGTAGCTCAGTAGTTGAGTGCCTCTGAGTTCAATCCCTGATACCCTCCCTTGTCCCCACCCCCCACCAAAAAAAGAGAGAAGGAACTTGATATCCAAGTTCTTCCAGAAGGAACATTTTATGTTTTTAAGGTACAATTGTATTTCTCCCAAAAAGCAAACTGAGAATTAATAGTTCTTTAAAACTTTATAAAGTTCTGTTTAAAATAATAGGTGTTCTGCTTAGGAAGGCAAGCTTGAATTAATTGCTTCAAGAAAATGCTGATTAAACCGACTTTGTTGCTTTTTTGCTGGAAATGGAGTCTCATCACTGACAGATGGCCTTTCTCCAACTAGCACAGGGGTTTCTCTGTGAAGACCAAGGTTACCCATCTACTGAAGATGATGGACCCTGGTCATGGTTCCTGCTTGGTGAAAGTAACATTTGTGTGAATTCATTCTAATAAAGTTAGAGCATTAGAGACATTTAAAATATGTACATATTCTATTGAATATAATTTATATAAAATAAAATATACCCATTTAAAGTTGGGTGAGTTTTGACAAATATTGACGTATGTTCAAAAACCACTTTTAGATTTTTAAAAACAGTTTTGTTGAGATATAGTACACATACCAAAAGATTCCTCTATATAAAGTATATAATTCAGTGGCTTTCACTGTATTCACAGAGTTGGGCAACCATCAGCACAAATCTAATTTTAAGACTCTTTTTGTCACCCCCCTCAAAAAAACCCACACCCAGTAGCAGTTGCTCTTCCTTCCTCCTCCATCTGCCCCCATTCCTAGCCCTAGGTAGCCATTAATTTACTTTGTCTTAAAAATAACTTTGCCTATACTGAATATTTTATTAAAATGTTGCTATACAATATGTACTCTTCTTTGACTGGCTTCTTTTACTTAGCACAATGTTTTCAGGGTTCATGTTGCAGCGGGTATCCATACTTATTTCCTTTTTATGATCAATAGTCCGTTATATGGATAAACCACCTTTTGTTTATCTATTTATCGGTTGACAGACATTGGGTTGTTCCCAGTTTTGCACTATTATTACTAATGCTGCTATGAACATTTTGTAAAAGATTTTTGCATATACTTAAAAAGGGTTTATACTTGGGGTTGGAATTACTAAGTTTTATGATGACTGTGTTTAATGTCTTGAGAAACTCAACTGCCAAACTGTTCTCAGAGTGGCTGAACCATTGTACATTCTCACCAGTAGTAAATATATAAGTGTTCTAATTTTTCCACATCCTTGTCAAAACTTATTGTTTAACTTCTTGTTTATGACCCTGTGGTGTTAAGTGGTATTTTGTGGTTTTAATGTGCATTAATCTGGATGATGGATGATATGGAGCATCTTCATGTATATATTGGCCATTTGTTATTCTTTAGAGAAATATCAATAGAAATCTTGTGCCCAATTTTAAATTGGGGTACTTGTCTTTTAATTGTTGAGTTGTAAGTGTTCTTATCTATTCTTATCAGGTATGATTTGCAAATATTTTTCCCATATTGTGGGTTATCTCTTTACTTTTTAAAAAATTATTTCTTGGGGCTGCAGTTGTAGCTCAGTGATAGAGTGTTTGCCTGGAATGTGTGAGGCACTGGGTTCTACCCTCAGCACCACATAAAAATTAATAAATAAAGGTATAAAAATAAAATGACATTATTAAAAAAGGCTTAAAAATTGAATTTCTTTTTAACTGACAAAAACATTGTACATATTAATGGGGTACTATGTGATGTTTTAATATTATAGAATATATACATCAATATAATATTGATGTATATATTCTATAATATTTAAATCAGGTTCAACATGTCTATCTCCTCAAGCATTTATCTTTTTTTATGGTAAACATTTCAAAATCCTATCTTGTACCTTTGGAAGTGTACAGTTCTTTATTGTTGTCCTGCTGTGCAACAACAGCACACTGGAGCCTCTTGCCCCTGCCCAACTATAAAGTAGTCCCCAACCATCAGCCTTCCTCATCTCTCCCTCCCACTACTCTCCCCTCTCTCTGGCAGCCACCATTCTGTCAACTTCTAGGATATCAACTCTTTGAGATTCACATGTGAGCAAGATCAGGTGGTACTTATCTTTCTGTCACTTCACTTTCTTGGTGTTTTTTTTTCCTTTGTCATTTTTACTTTTGGTATCATAGCAAAGAAACCATTGCCTAAGCAAGGTGGAGGCATTTTACTCCAATGTTTTCTTCTAACAGTTTCATAATTTTAGCTCTTAACATTTGATTCTGTGATTCATTTTTATTTAACTTTTGTACATGGTTTGAGGAATGGGTCTAGCTCCATTCTTTTCATGTGGTTATCCAGTTGTCCTTATACCATCTGTATGAACATGTGTTTTCTTTTTTTTTCCTTTTTTGATTCTTTCTTTCCCCAATTAATTCTCAAAATCACATTGTGGACTTAGAAAGAAAAAACAATAGTTCCCTCTTGTACCCTTCTCCATTCTCTCCCCCACCCCGAGCAGTGATCACTCTGACTCTTCCAGCTGTTTCTTCTGTTTTTCTTTTGTTTTGTTTGCCTCCATTATTTCTAAATAGCACTCTTATTTGGCGATTTCTTTACTATTATTTATAATTTAATATGTTTGATATTGCCACTTCTTATATAGATATCTACTGTGTTTCCTTGTCGTGACATAGCATAACAAACTGAGTTACACAGTATATTCTTATTTTATTTCATTTCATTTCTCTTTAATTCCAGCTCCGTGGCAGATGGTCTTTCTCTTCCATTTTCCCTTTCTCTTTCTGTCTGTCTGTCAATCCCCCTCCTGGATTCCTCTTACTCCCCTCCTGTGTTGGTTGCCTTGCTCCTGCTACCTTCTAGAGTCTTCCTGCTGCTCTTTCCTTGGGCAGCTCCCTTCACCGTGCCTCTGTTCTGGCTCCCCTGCTTCCTATAGTCTCATGGATTTTTCTGTCAGAGATCTTTTAGAGACAGTTGAGAAATCTAGTGCTCAGAATAATGCAGTTCCTTACTCAAGATCTTTGAGCTAATGAATATTTTCTTTTCCCACTCAAGGTTACTGAAAATTAATTAAAATGCTGAATTTAAGAACAGTTCCTCTACTCACAAATGGAATCTTACTCACTAAGAGGAGAACTCTAGGAACCAAGGACTTACCAAAGAAAAACCAGAAGTGGTACTACATCCTCAAATACGGACACTAATGCTCAGGACTTTCCTCACTACATGTACCCTATTCAGAGGTTGTTTCATTTTTATGACAACAATGTATTAGTTACATATACTCATAGTCCAATGGGAGAGGGTACATCAGCTATGCAGACCCACATGGGAATTGCACTTGGCAGGAGAGAACAAATCAAGTGTGAGGAAGGCTTTGTAGTATAAGAAGGTAAGTATAAGTATACTTTGTAGTATAAGAGCAAGATGCTCATTGCTCCCATGGGAGGATGTGATTGATTTGGTTGAACAATTGTGAGGGCTGGCAGAGACCTGTTATATGCTATACAACAGACTGATTAGTCTATAATGTATCATAACAGTATGATATATTATACCATATTTTATAATACTAATCATATTTAATTGCATATGGCATAAACTATTAATATATAACATATACTACTTATGTACAAAACCATACTATATACTATGTGTCACATAGGTATTTATACATATGCACACACATACATACTGTTTATACTAGGTAATACTTACTATATAAGACAAATCTCTTTGAATATGGATGCAAAAGCCTCTATAAGAGATGAGAAAACAAATCTTCATATAAAATGAATTTAATCCATGTAGTTTTTAAAAAATATATATATTTATTTATTTTTAGTTGTAGTAGGACACAATAACTTTGTTTGTTTGTTTGTTTATTTATTTATTTATGTGGTGCTGAGGATTGAACCCAGGGCCTCCTAGGTGCGAGGCAAGTGCTGTATCGCTGAGCTACAACCCCAGCTCTCCATGCATTTTTTTTTTTTTTGAGAGAGAGAGAGAGAGAGAATTTTTTTAATATTTATTTTTCAGGTTTTTTCGGCAGACACAACATCTTTATTTTATTTATATGTGGTGCTGAGGATCGAAACTAGCGCCCCTCCATGCAGTTTTAAGGGGGTTGGCTGTTTGGCTTTCTGGAGTACTACATGTAATATGAAAAATTTCAACTTTAGTAACAGAGGGAATACTAGCATCAGGCACACTATGAGCCGTAATAAGTGCCAATTAGCTAAAGAAGCAGATGGGGAAATTATTTTTGAATTCAGTGTTATATTAACTAATAGTTATATATTTAGTAAAGACCTGTAAAATAACATTACTTACTGTTATTACAGGAAGTCCGGTGTGAGTCAAGTTCACATGGAGGTATCAATTTATTATAGCATTTCTCGGCTACTAGTCTCTCTTTCTCCTTACTCCCTTCTACCTGCCTTTGATAGTCTCCCTGCCTCCCACCTTCCTTTAAAACCTTACCTATGGTTTTAGTTACCTACAATCAATCATGGTCTGAAAATATTGCTGTAGTGTAGTGTTGAACTAAGACATTTTGAGAGAGAACATATTTCATATAAGTTTTGTTACAGTATAATGCTATAATTGTTTTATTATTAACTTTTTACTCTGCTTGATTTATAAGTTAAACTATATCATAGGGAATCATGTACAAAATTGGAAACAGCATATAAAGGATTTGGTATTATCTGCAGTTTCAGGCATCCACTGGGAGTCTTAGAACATATCCTCTGTGGATAAGGAGGGACTACCATCTTATTAAGCCATTTCTTTGGGCTAGAAATTTTGCTTGACAGTCTTTATGAAAATATAGTTCTTAAAGGAGTAAGTTTGGATCATCTACAAAACAGTCTTATTTAGAATAATCTTTTCTCACAATTACAAATCAAATATTGTTATCTTATATCCTTTGTGAACATAATAGATATTCTGGGCTAAAAAATAGTACTAAATATGATTCAGCAATCCCACTGCTAGTTATATATCCAAAGAAAACAAAGTGTGTTGAAGAGACATCAGCACTCCCATGTTTGTTTCAGCAATATTCACAATAGATAAGAAATAAAAACAATGTCTCTACCAATTGATTAAGGAAAAAAAAATTTGGTACATATACACAATGGAATACCTGCCATTCAGTCATTTGTGACATGGATGGAACTGGAGATCATAAAGTTAAGTGAAATGAGCCAGGCAGAGAAACACAGGTACCACATGCTGCCTCTCACATGTACACATGTAGAATCTCAAAAAGTTGATCCTTAGAAGTTGAGAGTAGAGAGCCGCCCCCTCCCCCTGCGCCGGCAAGGTAGACAGAACTGTGACCACACACAGAGCAGGCCCAGCGGCCTGCTGAGGGGCAGAGCCGCCCCCCACCCCCCGCGCCTGCCAGGTAGGCGGAACTGTGACCACCGACAGAAAAGGCCGAGTGGCCCGCGGAGGGACAGAGCTTCCAATCACTCCTGCAAGGTAGGCGGGACTGCGACCCACCAGCAGAAGAGGAGCAGCGGCCTGCTGAGAGGCACAGCCGCCCCCTCCCCCTGCGCCAGCAAGGTAGACAGAACTGTGACCACCCACAGAGCAGGCCCAGCGGCCTGCTGAGGGGCAGAGCCGCCCCCCACCCCCCGCGCCTGCCAGGTAGGCGGAACTGTGACCACCAACAGAAAAGGCCCAGTGGCCCGCGGAGGGGCAGAGCTTCCAATCACTCCTGCAAGGTAGGCGGGCCTGCGACCCACCGGCAGAAGAGGAGCAGCGGCCTGCTGAGAGGCAGAGCCGCCCCCTCCCCCTGCACTGGCAAGGTAGACGGAACTGTGACCACCCACAGAGCAGGCCCAGCGGCCTGCTGAGGGGCAGAGGCGCCCCCCACCCCCCGCGCCTGCCAGGTAGGCGGAACTGTGACCACCAACAGAAAAGGCCCAGTGGCCCGCGGAGGGGCAGAGCTTCCAATCACTCCTGTAAGGTAGGCGGGCCTGCGACCCACCGGCAGAAGAGGAGCAGCGGCCTGCTGAGAGGCAGAGCCGCCCCCTCCCCCTGCGCCGGCAAGGTAGACGGAACTGTGACCACCCACAGAGCAGGCCCAGCGGCCTGCTGAGGGGCAGAGCCGCCCCCCACCCCCCGCGCCTGCCAGGTAGGCGGAACTGTGACCACCGACAGAAAAGGCCGAGTGGCCCGCGGAGGGACAGAGCTTCCAATCACTCCTGCAAGGTAGGCGGGCCTGCGACCCACCGGCAGAAGAGGAGCAGCGGCCTGCTGAGAGGCAGAGCCGCCCCCTCCCCCTGCGCCAGCAAGGTAGACGGAACTGTGACCACCAACAGAACAGGCCAGACCTGCAACCGACAGAACAGGCCCAGTGGCCTGAGGAAGGGTAGAGCCGCCCCCCCCGCCCGCGCCTGCAAGGTAGGCGGACCTGCAACCCACTGGCAGAACAGCCCCAGAGGCCTGCAGAGGGGCAGTGCCGCTGCCTGCGCCTGCAAAGTAGGCAGAACTGCGACCACCGAGAGAACAAGCCTAGCGGCCCGCAGAGGGACAGAGCCGCCGCCCGCGCCTGCAAGGTAGGCGGACCTGCTACCGACTGGCAGAGCAGGCCCAGCGTCCTGCCGGCGTGGTAGGCACATTGCCCCAATTGGAGGAGGGGCAGAGCCGCCGCCCGTGCCTGTAAGGGAGACTTTGCAACTATACAAGACCAATATAAATATATAGGGGGAAAATTCAATAGAACAACAGTTTCGCCAAGTAGAAAGGAACGCGAACAGTATGAAGAGACAAGGAAAGAAAGGACCACAAGCAATGCAGGTCAACTCAACGTTAGAAGAGGTAATAGCTGCAGCAGATGGAATGTCAGATAAAGAATTCAGGATATACATGCTTCAGATGATCTGGAGTCTCAAGGAAGACATCAGACAGCAAAATCAGACAATGAAAGATCACTTCAACAATGAATTACATAAAAAAATCCAAAAAGCAAAAGATCAACTATACAGGGAGATAGAGGTTATAAAAAACAAACAAACAGAAATCCTAGAAATGCAGGAAGCAATAAACCAACTTAAAAACTCAATTGAGAATACTACCAGCAGAGTAGAACACTTAGAAGATAGAACATCAGACAATAAAGACAAAGTATTTCAACTTGAAAAGAACATAGACAGCTCAGCAAGACTGTTAAGAAACCATGAGCAGAACATCCAAGAAATATGGGATAACATCAAGAGACCAAATTTAAGAGTCATTGGGATACAGGAAGGGACAGAGTTTCAAACCAAAGGAATGAGCAATCTATTCAATGAAATAATACGAGAAAACTTCCCAGACTTGAAGAATGAGACAGAATCCCAAATCCTAGAAGCCTACAGGACGCCGAATGTGCAAAATCATAAGAGACCCACACCTAGACACATTATAATGAAGATGCCCAACATACAGAATAAGGAGAGAATTTTAAAAGCTACAAGAGAAAGGAAGCAGATCACATTTAGGGGTTAAGCCAATCAGGATAACAGCTGATCTTTCAACACAGACTCTGAAAGCTAGAAGATCCTGGAATAACATATTTCAAACACTGAAAGAAAATGGGTTCCAACCAAGAATTGTGTTTCCAGCGAAATTAAGCTTCAGGATGGAAGATGAAATTAAAACCTTTCACGATAAACAAAAGTTAAAAGAATTTGCATCTAGAAAACCATCTCTTCAAAACATCCTTGGCAAAACATTACAGGAAGAGGAAATGGAAAATAACAATGAAAACCAACAGTGGGAGGTAGTACAGTAAAGGGGGAAAAAATAATCAAAGAGGAAAACAAACCATGTTTAGTAACATAAATAAACAAATATGGCTGGAAGTACAACCCATATCTCAATAATAACCCTAAATGTTAATGGCTTAAACTCACCAATCAAGAGACACAGGCTAGTAGAATGGATCACAAAACAAGACCCAACAATATGCTGCCTCCAGGAGACGCATTTGATAGGAAAAGACATACATAGGCTGAAGGTGAAAGGTTGGGAAAAATCATATCACTCATATGGACTTCGGAAACAAGCAGGAGTGTCCATACTCATATCAAATAAAATAGATTTCAAGCCCAAGTTAATCAAAAGGGATAAAGAGGGACACTACATACTGCTTAAGGGAACCATACACCAACAAGAGATAACAATCATAAATATATATGCCCCAAACAATGGTGCAGCTATGTTCATCAAACAAACTCTTCTCAAGTTCAAGAGTCTAATAGACCACCATACAATAATCATGGGAGACTTCAACACACCTCTCTCGCCACTGGACAGATCTTCCAAACAAAAGTTGAATAAGGAAACTATAGAACTCAATAACACAATTAATAACCTAGACTTAATTGACATATATAGAATATACCACCCAACATCAAGCAGTTACACTTTTTTCTCAGCAGCACATGGATCCTTCTCAAAAATAGATCATATATTATGTCACAGGGCAACTCTTAGACAATATAAAGGAGTAGAGATAATACCATGCATCCTATCTGATCATAATGGAATGGAACTGAAAATCAACGATAAAAGAAGGAAGGAAAAAGAATACATCACTTGGAGAATGAACAATAGGTTACTGAATGATCAATAGGTTATAGAAGACATCAAGGAGGAACTTAAAAAATTCTTAGAGATTAATGAAAACACAGACACAACATATTGGAATCTATGGGACACATTGAAAGCAGTTCTAAGAGGAAAATTCATTGCTTGGAGTTCATTCCTTAAAAAAAGAAAAAACCAACAAATAAATGATCTCATACTTCATCTCAAAATCCTAGAAAAAGAAGAGCAAAACAACAGCAAAAGAAGTAGAAGGCAAGAAATAATTAAAATCAGAGCTGAAATTAATGAAATCGAAACAAAAGAAACAATTGAAAAAATTGACAAAACTAAAAGTTGGTTCTTTGAAAAAATAAACAAAATCGACAGACCCTTAGCCATGCTAGCGAAGAGAGAGAGAGAACTCAAATTACTAGCATATGGGATGAAAAAGGCAATATCACAACAGACACTTCAGATATACAGAAGATAATCAAAAATTATTTTGAATCCTTATACTCCAATAAATTAGAAGATAGTGAAGGCATCGATAAATTTCTTAAGTCATATGATCTGCCCAGATTGAGTCAGGAGGATATAGACAACCTAAACAGACCAATATCAATTGAGGAAATAGAAGAAACCATCAAAAGACTACCAACTAAGAAAAGCCCAGGACCGGATGGGTATACAGCAGAGTTTTACAAAACCTTTAAAGAGGAACTAATACCAATACTTTTCAAGCTACTTCAGGAAATAGAAAAAGAGGGAGAACTTCCAAATTCATTCTACGAGGCCAACATCACCCTGATACCTAAACCAGATAAAGACACTTCAAAGAAAGAAAACTACAGACCAACATCTCTAATGAACCTAGATGCAAAAATCCTCAATAAAATTCTGGCGAATCGGATACAAAAACATATCAAAAAAATTGTGCACCATGATCAAGTAGGATTCATCCCTGGGATGCAAGGCTGGTTCTATATATGGAAATCAATAAATGTTATTCCCCACATCAATAGACTTAAAAATAAGAACCATATGATCATCTCGATAGATGCGGAAAAAGCATTCGACAAAGTACAGCATCCCTTTATGTTGAAAACTCTAGAAAAACTAGGGATAACAGGAACATACCTCAATATTGTAAAAGCAATCTATGCTAAGCCTCAGGCTAGCATCATTCTGAATGGAGAAAAATTGAAGGCATTCCCTCTAAAATCTGGAACAAGACAGGGATGCCCTCTCTCACCACTTCTGTTCAACATAGTTCTCGAAACACTGGCCAGAGCAATTAGACGAAAGAAATTAAAGGCATCAAAATAGGAAAAGAAGAAGTTAAATTATCACTATTTGCAGATGACATGATTCTATACCTAGCAGACCCAAAAGGGTCTACAAAGAAACTATTAGAGCTAATAAATGAATTCAGCAAAGTGGCAGGATATAAAATCAACACGCATAAATCAAAGGCATTCCTGTATATCAGCGACAAATCCTCTGAAATGGAAATGAGGACAACCACTCCATTCACAATATCTTCAAAAAAAAAAAAAATACTTGGGAATCAACCTAACAAAAGAGGTGAAAGACTTATACAATGAAAACTACAGAACCCTAAAGAGAGAAATAGAAGAAGATCTTAGAAGATGGAAAAATATACCCTGTTCATGGATAGGCAGAACTAACATCATCAAAATGGCCATATTACCAAAAGTTCTCTATAGGTTTAATGCAATGCCAATCAAAATCCCAACGGCATTTCTTGTAGAAATAGAGAAAGCAATCATGAAATTCATATGGAAAAATAAACGACCCAGAATAGCAAAAACAATGCTAAGCAGGAAGTGTGAATCAGGCGGTATAGCGATACCAGACTTCAAACTATACTACAGAGCAGTAGTAACAAAAACAGCATGGTACTGGTACCAAAACAGGCGGGTGGACCAATGGTACAGAATAGAGGACACAGAAACCAATCCACAAAACTACAACTATCTTATATTTGATAAAGGGGCTAAAAGCATGCAATGGAGGAAGGATAGCATCTTCAACAAATGGTGCTGGGAAAACTGGAAATCCATATGCAACAAAATGAAACTGAATCCCTTTCTCTCGCCATGCACAAAAGTGAATTCAAAATGGATCAAGGAGCTTGATATCAAATCAGAGACACGCCGTCTGATAGAAGAAAAAGTTGGCTACGATCTACATTCGGTGGGGTCGGGCTCCAAATTCCTCAATAGGACACCCATAGCACAAAAGTTAATAACTAGAATCAACAAATGGGACTTACTCAAACTAAAAAGTTTTTTCTCAGCAAAAGAAACAATAAGAGAGGTAAATAGAGAGCCCACATCCTTGGAACAAATCTTTACTCCTCACACTTCAGATAGAGCCCTAATATCCAGAGTATACAAAGAACTCAAAAAATTAGACAATAAGAGAACAAACAACCCAATCAACAAATGGGCCAAGGACCTGAACAGACACTTCTCAGAGGAGGACATACAATCAATCAACAAGTACATGAAAAAATGCTCACCATCTCTAGCAGTCAGAGAAATGCAAATCAAAACCACCCTAAGATACCATCTCACTCCAGTTAGATTGGCAGCCATTAGGAAGTCAAACAACAACAAGTGCTGGCGAGGATGTGGGGAAAAGGGTACACTTGTACATTGCTGGTGGGACTGCAGATTGGTGCAGCCAATTTGGAAAGCAGTATGGAGATTTCTTGGAAAGCTGGGAATGGAGCCACCATTTGACCCAGCTATTCCCCTTCTCGGTCTATTCCCTAAAGACCTAAAAAGAGCATGCTACAGGGACACTGCTACATCGATGTTCATAGCAGCACAATTCACAATAGCAAGACTGTGGAACCAACCTAGATGCCCTTCAATAGATGAATGAATAAAAAAAATGTGGCATTTATACACAATGGAGTATTACTCTGCATTAAAAAATGACAAAATCATAGAATTTACAGGGAAATGGATGGCATTAGAGCAGATTATGCTAAGTGAAGCTAGCCAATCCCTAAAAAACAAATGCCCAATGTCTTCTTTGATATAAGGAGAGTAACTAAGAACAGAGTAGGGTCGAAGAGCATGAGAAGAAGATTAACATTAAACAGGGATGAGAGGTGGGAGGGAAAGGGAGAGAAAAGGGAAATTGCATGGAAATGGAAGGAGACCCTCAGAGTTATACAAAAGTACATACAAGAGGAAGTGAGGGGAAAGGGAAAAATAATACAAGGGGGACAAATGAATGTCAGTAGAGGGGGCAGAGAGAGAAGAGGGGAGGGGAGGGGAGGGGAGGGGGGATAGTAGAGGATAGGAAAGGCAGCAGAACACAACAGACACTAGTATGGCAATATGTAAATCAATGGATGTGTAACTGATGTGATTCTGCAATCTGTATATGGGGTAAAAATGGGAGCTCATAACCCACTTGAATCAAAGTGTGAAATATGATATATCAAGAACTATGTAATGTTTTGAACAGCCAACAATAAAAAATTAAAAAAAAAAAAAAAGAAGTTGAGAGTAGAATAGAATGGTGGTTAATAGAGTCAGGGAAGAGCAGAGAGGAGCAAAGGATGGGGAGAGGTTGACCAATGGTATGAAGTTACATTTAGGAGTGGAGAGTTCTCATGTGCTTTTTGTACAGGAAGGTGACTTGTATAATAATAAGCATTCGTTGTACATTTCAAAACCTATAACAAAGAATTTTGAAAGTTAAAGAAATTTAGCCTAGCATGGTGACACACACCTGTAATTCCAGTGGCTTGGAAGGCTGAGATAGGAGTATCACAAGTTTGAGGCCAGCCTCAGCAATTTCGCAAGGTCCTAAGCAACTCAGACCCTGTCTCCAAATAAGAAGAGCTACGGGATGTGGCTAAGTGGCAAAGTACCCCTATGTTAAATCTCCAGTACAAAAAAAAAAAAAAAGATAAATGATTTGTTTAACCTGATTTAAGCAATATATAGTGTATACATGTATTGATATCCCATTAATATGTGTAATTTTATGGGCTTTTTTTTTTAGTTAAAAAGATGAATTTACTTAAAGAATACCTCCTGAGAACTGGATTTACTAACTTAATTCTACTATCTTCTGCTTTTAAAAAGACATCATAATGGCATTTATAGCTCTAATGCTTTTTAAGTCCAATAAGTAGAAAAGAGCATAAAAGTATATGTGTATATATGTGTGATATATGTTTATATATCAGTGATGTTTAAAAAATTTTTTGGTCTTTCTTCACATTATTGTTGTAATACTGGCTTAGTTAACCAAGAAATCTATTAGAACACGAAAGATTTAAAAAAAAAAAAAAAAAGACAATTTGTGTAACATGTTGAAATAAAAATATGCTGAAAGTACTGTGTCAGGGCACTATCTTTAGTCTGACCACTTCCTTAGAGCAAAAATATCTGGAAGTGGTTTCAGCCATGGTTAGGACCAGCCCTCTGCAGATTTTCCAGAGGAGATTGAGATTATGATTTTTTTTTTTAAACAAATACAGGACTGAAGTAGAACCAAAATCTGCTCTGCTGTGTCATCCCTAATTTCAAGAAGGGACAGCTTTCTTTTTTGGCTGATTAACTCCTCCCATAGTAAATGGAACTAATTAGAGCGTCCATTAACCACAGCCCTGGAACATGAAGAAGCAACCATGGCAAGTGACGGTGATCACCAAGACTGAGTGGCAGCTGTGGGCTGGGAGAGGCGTGCTCAGCAATACAGATAGTGAATAGGGGTTTGATTAAATGTGCTGTGCAAGCTTTGGAGACTAATATTGTAAAATAAAATTGGGAATGTCTGTTTTGATAGCTGTTAATAGAAAATGTAGGTTGTGTTGCATTTAGTGTGATGGATTATTAGTTTTCCCTTAATGTTGCCTTTTTCTTGGGATCTTAGATCTTTCTGTAAAAACTTATTAAAGCCTTCCTAACAATCTCATTGGCATAAATCAATGTTTTTCAGACCTGTTCTCTTCTCCCCTCTTAAAGTTATGCAGCTTTTCCTTAAAATAATATTTGGATATGTAGAAATAGAGCATACAGACCTAGAAAGTGAAAGTGGTGGTGGGGACCCATTTCCTCCACCTCCCACCTTCACCTCCAGGTAGCTTAATAGGGAGCTAAGGGAAGTATGAAGTGCTTATAGACTTTGTGGGACAGTGAGAGTGCATGAAGACAAAACTTGTATTTTGCTGGTTCACCCCATTAAAATGCCCTTCCTTGGCCTATATTTGGGTGTTTTCCAGTGAGGAGGGTTATTCCAGGGTGCCCACATATCAGCCCAGGAGGCTGCTACTGGTCCTGTTCCCCACACAGCACTCTCCCTGTTCTTCTTAGCCACTGAAGCTCTGAACTGCCCCCACCACAACAACCCAGCTGCAGAACCATCAAGGGAACATCTTTTCTACCCTGTGTTCAGCCTGTTCGTACGCATACAAAGTTTGGTAGGATAGCATGCCATAGCCACCTGACTGGGTACACAGCTCCTTTCCCTACTACCCTAAGCTCCTTGAGCCCAGAATACCATGCAGCTTTGCCTAGCCCACTGTTTTTCTCTGCTTTTGCTAGATCTGCCTGTGTATGACTAAGCCCCAAGTGTAAGCAGAGTTCAGACCATTTGGTGTAGGGTGAACTAATGTTTATGTACAAATATGTGGAGAAGGTAGCAGTGGCTGCCTCCCTGGCAAGATGGATCTCAGAATCAGTGTCACTTGGAAGGGACAGTCCACCATAGGATTCTGCAATAGTCACTGAGAGAGAGAAGTGACTGATGGCTTGTTTTTTTCCTAGTAGAAATTTATATTAACTTTGTTTCTAATGAATTCACCAGAAAATTGAATTAATTTAAATCACACTTAACTGGTTTTCATAATAATCACTAGACTAAGTAAAAATTTCCCACACTGTTAACTAACTCCTGTGTGTTGACAGATGCTTTTGCATTTATTTCTTCTTACTTAGATATTTATGTTTATGTGGAGAGAGATTAATTATAGGATAAATAAAGTAATTATTTCTTCCACTTTAAAATATTGTATTTAACCTTAATTGTTTCTAAAATGAGACTGTAAGCACCATGGAAGACAAGGACTGCTATATTCACTCATCCCCCCAGTACCCAGAACTGTACCTAGCAATAGGCACCCAGGGCTTATTGAATGAAAAAATAAATGAACAGTTTATTGCAGGAAGTGATGCATTTGAGTTGCCTAATAGAGCATGTTAATCTTTAAAATCTGAGATTAAGAAACCTTTCTTTAGTGTTGCCTTTCATATAAACAAAATGTCACACTATTTCATCTGAATTTGTATTTGAACCTGTTAAATCCATGTTTTAAAGAATGTGGATAGTAAATGAAGGTATTGTTTTTGTTTTTAGTGGTAAGAGGAAGCATTGGTGTTCATTATTTTTTGTTTTGGGGATTGGTTTTTTTTTTTTTTTTTTCTTTTGCCTTGCTTGCCATGATCCTGGGAGTCTTGGACAGACTGGTCTAACAGAGAGACCCTTGGTGCCAGCAGGCCTCTCACAGCCCTTGCAGGCTCTGGGGAGGTGTGGAGAAAGCAGAAAGGCCCAGCAGTGGTGGCAGGCCTGAATTATGCCCGGGGTTGTGGGAGGGAAGAGAGCTGCCAGTCTCAGAGGGTTGGTAAAGTAAACTGACTATGTCCATTTGGAATTTATTGCATAGCTATAGGGAGGACCTTCTACTACGTTTTTTCTGTCTGTTCTCTTTGAGAATCAGCTTGGCTCTTCTCAAGCTCTGTTACAGCACCTCAGTGCCCAGGTTTACATTTGACAGGTGTAGTCATGCAGAGAGACATTCTTGACCACCAGCCCTACACTAGTTCCATGCTACTGAGAAATATGAAATGATTGTTCCATCAGCTGTGGCCAGGCCTGGGATGAAGTCAGAAACATAGGATCCCCAGGGGCCCACTCCATGGTGATGGGAAAATAGTCATAGGGACGAGGTTTAATTGGAAATTCAGTTTGTTATATACATACAAATGTCTTTGATGTTTCAAATAATTAATATTTTTGTGAGTTGCTTTCAAGTTTTTATTTGGCCTGTGGGAGTGCAGTTTGGTAGCAGAGCTACAAAAGTATTAGCCAAGTGATATATGTGCAGAAGATCCAGAAGGAGGTCTGGGGCTCTGCCAGCTGCTCACTCTTTGATCTTATCTTTTCAGAGCCTCAGTTTACAGCTCTTGGAAATGGGGATAATGGTTCATTCTTACCCACATCTGAAGCTCATTACTTCCAGCAGTCTGTTACGCTGCCCTGTAACACCTGCCTGTTTCTTGGACATTTTTCTTCATCTCCGTTGTTGTGTCTTGGTTTAGGCTGTCATCTTCTGTTGCCAGGACTCTGTAGCAGCCATTTAACTTGTGTCTATGCCTTTAATATCTTTTCTTGCACCTTTTGGAGCCAGGTGATACTGTGTGTTTATGTGTCTATCCTGTATGATAAAGAGAAAACTCCATAGCACATTGTTAGAAATAAAAAGAAAACAAAACAAAATCTTTGTATTCTGTTTAGCCAGTCTTTTTACTTTTTTCGAATGTGATTTTTTCATAATTAATAATTTTATTAATTTATGTGTATATATACATTTATATGCCATATGTTACTATGTGTGTGTGTACAGTTTAAAATGTTAAATGGAAATATAATAAGAATTTTAATATAAAGTAGGAGACCCGTGCCTGCTGCCCCTTCTCCCTAACCTGAAATCCTCTACCCCAAAGTTATTTCTGTTTATGAGGTAATATCTTTCTTTCTTTCTTTCTTTCTTTTTTACTTATTTATTTATTTTTTTGAGTACTGTGGCTTGAACTAAAGGTCTCACACATGCTAGACTAACATGCTCTACCACTGAGCTATACACTAGCCCTGGTATAATTTCTTGATTTGCCAAATTTTGACATTATCTATTGACTTTTTTGTAAAAGGGAATTTAGCACTGTTACACCTCTCACTTCCCACCTACCCACATAGAAACTTCTCCCCTTTCTATCTTCCACAGTTGAATCACAGTGTTTGGTTAAATTTATATCTAATGTTTACGTTATTATAAATATATAAATATTTTCACTGGTGATCCAAATTGTATTCTGTGAATACATTTTCTTATTGTTAAAATAAATTGTCTTTCCTGGAATTTAAAGTTGCCTCATTTCCCTCCTTCCCATTTTCCTCCAAAATTATCAAAATGAACTATAAAATCCTTCTAGAGAGTATTTCCCATGATCAAATCCATCAGGTAACGTATCAGCACATTTCCTTATCTCTTTCTAGAGATGTAATCCTCTGCTTTCTGGACTGTCTTCATCAGGCATCCTCAATTTTTCCTCATCTCTCTATTTAGATCTTTTCCCCCCTTTTAAGCCTCTACTTTCTGGATTTATTCTTCATTTGGTATATTATGCTTCTAGTAAATTCCTGAGAGGGGAATGTGGTTGGTAGAGGTAGGAACTGCTTACTAAAATCCTCTTCCTATGGCTTGCTGGCCTGCCAGTTTACCTATGTTCTAGCCTGTTTCAAACTTCACCTTTCCCATCACACCCTCCTTCACAGTTCAGTATCACCATGTACCTCCATCCTTTTGTACTTGTCCATCCTTTCCCTCAGACTGGAGGGCTTTCCTTCCATTTCTGACCTAGTTAAAGTCTAGTCATCAAACTACATGTCTGTTCAGGTGATAAAATGATAACAGAAAGTGCATAATTTCTACTTTGTTTAGCAAAGGCAATGAATAGTCAGTTTTTAAACAGGTGTATGGGGATTGTTGGGATTGTGTTTGTAAGCTGTCATGATTCTCTTTGGAATGAGATGGTATATAATTCATTACCAGTTAAAAGCATTTCTACAAAGAAGACAATTTCATCAGGGCAGGTAATTTTAGAAATGGTAAGCTAACTAACAAATGCTAGCTGTCTGAATTGCATGTTCAGGATGGCCCCCAGATGTTATTTCCATCAAATTATGTTTTATCTGATGAGATGGTTTTGGTTAGTCTCTAAATTCATTTCCTAGGGATGCTGTAAAAAATTATCATAAACTAAGAGGTTTAAAACAATACAAGTCTATTCCTTTGGCGCCAGAGGCCAGAAGTCTGAAGTCAAGGTGTTAGCAGGACTGCACTTCTAGAAGTTCTAGAGCAGAGTCTGGTCTTTGCCTCTTCCAGTTTCTGGTGGTTTCCAGCTTCCTTGTCTTGTGAACACATTCCTGCTTTGTTTTTACATCACGTTTCTTTTATGTATTGTCTTCTCCATGTCATAAGGGAATTGTGATGGGATTTAAGGCCCATCTGGATAATCCAGGGTGCTCTCTTCAAGACCTTTAACTTAATTACATGTGTGAAGACCTTCTTTCCAAATAAGGTTAACATTCACTGATTCCAGAAATTAGGGTATGGATGTGGGGACCAACACATAACCCCACAACAGCTTCCAAAGTATGGAGCCATTAAGATGTGTGGTCTCTACTGATAATTAAAAGACTGGTTTTCTTTTATCTGGGCATGATAATTACATACCAGTTGATATTTTGTTGGTTTATTCTTCACTTAACAGATAAACATACCCTAAACCAGATGCTGTGCTGAACTTCTTTATAGAAGCCAATAAACACTAAATTCTGCCCCTCAAAGACTCTTCAGTGTTACCAGAAAGGCCAGCTTACCCAGACAGCCTAAGCTGTTATTTGAACACGTTCTTGAATAGCCATAGAAATAAGAAGCTAAAAACACAAAGAGGAACCCTTGCAAGAATATTAGCTACACGTGTTAGATACAGGCAGACTAGTCAAAGGTGTTTTGAGCTGACTTTTGCTATAAAAAGTGGCCTTTTGATATAAACAGGAGCCAGCCAAACTTTAAACTATACAATCTTCTCAATTTATTCAATATGAACTCCTTTACCTCTTCTTAAAAATTTATCCTATCTCTAAGAAAAGTGTTTTGATAAGGTACTAGGCAAATGGAAGGTGCTCTTCACCTTCATAGTTGCTTTTTGGTTTGTTTTAGTATACTTGGTGGCACTCAAAATTATTTCTCTAGGGAATTCTTATAAGTCTCCCTCAGAGTCAAGTTATAAAGAAGAATAGCTTGGAAATCCAAAACTTATCATCTCTCTTAGAGGTTCTAATTCTTTATAATTTAGTGTTTATAATTTAGGACTTCTTTATAATTTAGTGTTTTAGGTAAGTTGTTACAACAAACAAAGTAACAAAGTTTGTCAGTGATTTCTTTACAGAAAGGAAGGAAGAAAGACAGGGAAAGAAAGATCGACACACATTTAAGATTATCCATTAATATAATTACTCTTTTTCATTTCCATTCCATCCTGCTTTTTCATTTGGGAAAGAAAAGGGTAGAGGGACAGCTGGTGTCTCTAATTGCACATAACCCCACGCCTGCCTTATCTCTGCACTCCTGGGAGTGGGATTGTACACACACACACACACACACACACATTGACAGGCGTGTAGGGGTTCTACCTGTCCCAAGTAATTGGTCAAGTTGTTGTTCCATCATTTATCAGGTAAGAACAGAATTTATTTTTAACTTTCAAAGTTAATTTAAAAATATTTTCAAGTTCTTAGAAGATAATTCAGAATATCATATTAAGAAGTTTTCCAACTTTGTACTATCCTCATAACTTTTTATTTATATTTTAATTAGGCATATATGACAGCAGAATGCATTTTGATTCATTGTACACAAATGCAGCACAATTTTTCATTTCTCTGGTTGTACACAAGGTAGCTTTGCACCATATGTGCAGTTATACATGTACCTAGGGCAATGATGTCCATCTCATTCCACCATCTTTTCTGCCCCCCATGCTCCCTCCCCTTTGCCCAATCAAAGTTCCTCCATTTTTCCTATTGACCCCCCATCCCCCATTATGGGTCAGCATCCACTTATCAGAGAGAACATTCAGCCTGTGGTTTTGGGGGATTGGCTTACTTTGCTTAGCATGATATCCTCCAACTCCATCCATTTACTGCAAACGCCATAATTTTATTCTCCTTTAATGCTGAGTAATATTACCTAACAACTTTTTTGATTTCAATTTATTTTAAAACAAAAGAGGATCGTAGCAATTAAGAAAGAAGCTTTGTGCTTAAACTAGTTTTTCGTGGGAGCATGACATTAGTTTCAAAAACATTACTTTTGAAATGTCATTGGTTTTCATATTAAGATTGAATCATTCAAGAGGGATTTGTATCTTCTACAATCCTCTTCTCTAATTTATCCAATACTTGTGAGTAATAATAAAAGCAACAGCTAACATGTATAGAGTAGAAAATTGCCGCAGTCTGGCTGGGCACAAAATCACGAGCCACTCAAGCAGGAACAAACTTTATTTCCAAAACTCCCGCGAAATCCACGCACGGGGCCTTCTCCCAGGACACACTACACCAACAGGAACTCCCTCCTACCGCACTTCCCCAACCAATGGGAACTCTCCGGGAGTCCCACCGTGGGGGGACAGCAGGGGTCTAATCTCCAATTGAATGCACATCTTAACATAATCATTATCATCTCAATGGCTTGCTGGCGTCACCTTTCAATCAAAAATGCCATGTGTCATTCCTACTTGGCTATGGCTCTCAGCAGAAAATAATTTTACTTTAGGAGTTAAAAGGGTTTGTGGAGGTTAAGCTTTATTGATCTTGCTATATTTTTGGAAATTTGTTTTCCTTTTTCTCTTCTTTATCCCTTGTACCCCCTGGGAATATATTATCATTTTACCAGACTAGCTCTTTGGAGTCATCCCTGGATCTATCTTCTTATATACCAAGGGAGGAGCCAGAGTTGTTAGCCCAATTTGAAGACCCAGAAAAGAAAATCCTTGCTCATAGAGAGCCATACCCCCCAGGAGAAACTGGCCAGTGTTCACCCTGCCAGTTGCATTGCCCTGGGCTCAGCATGTTTGACTAGTCATGTTAGATATTTCTGTAATTTGTGATTTTTCCTTCTAAGTGTAGGTGCACATATCTCAGCCACCCTCAAGTTATATAACTGAATACAGCCCTGCTCAAAGCTGAGGCTGTTGGAGAACTCCTAGAGCTTTCCTTTATTTACATAACTTACAGACTTGGCAATATTTATTATTTCATTTGATCTATGCAAGGAAAGAAATGTGTTAATACATCAGGGGGTTGTTTGGATGGATCTCAGTCTATTTTCTTTCCATATTCTTTGGGGGTTTTTTGTAATAATAAATTTAGAGTGGTACCTAAATATTAAAAAAATAGACTCAGATTTTGCTTTCTGCTTTAACTTTACTGAAAGTCCAGTTTTAGGAAAAGTGGGTAGAAATAATTTTTCCATCATGCTAAGGGAGTTTTAATTTGTATAACTTAATCTTATGTTTTATTCTTCGGTCTTGTGGTAAAAGAAGATGAAATAAATAGCTCATTTAAGAAATGATCCTGAAGCTGGACACAGGGCCACATGCCTACAATCCCAGCTACTTGGGAGGCTGAGGTTAGAGGATCCCAAATTCAAGCTCAACCTGGACCACTTAGTGAGACCTCGGATCAAAATAAAATTTAGAAACAGGACAGGGCAGGGGTGGGCTAGGAATATAACTTAATGGTAGCACCCTTGCCTACTATGTGTGAGGTTCTCAATCCCATTCTTGAATGAATGATTAAATAAATATAAAAAATCATATACACATACCCTTCACTCACATTTTTTTTAGTCCTACGTTAGTTAGAATTCCATGTTTCTGAGAAAGGAGGAACATCAAAATTATTGAAAATTCAAGGACTCTTTTCCATAATTGCTATCATATAAAATGTTCTTTTCAGTTCTAGTCCACCTGGATATAACCCAGTGTAAGCCAAAATTAGTAATATCCTTGATGCCAGAAGAATTTTATGAGTTCGGGAAACCTTTTGAATCTCTCTCCTCAAGTTGGCCATTGTTTCATTGCTTGAAAAAGTCCAAGATGATGTGCAGTCTACAGAAGTTCCATTTATGGGAGCCAACCAATAGAGTGGCAGTGTGAAGATTCTGGTTCTCTCTGTGGCATTTCAACTGCCTCACAAGCACTCAGATACAGAACTTGGTTCACATCAAAAGTTTTGGGAATCAATATTGTGAACAAGCTGACACCCTTTCTACCTAATATTTACTCTTAGGAAATCTACTTTGTAAGGATGTAAGGACAAAAAAAAGTTACAAACCTTTGAAGGGGAATGAGTAAAATACTATTTTTGGAAACAAAAATAGTGTAAAAAGGCTTATGTATATTGCCAGCACCCCAGAGTAAAGCAGAAAAACCCTAGAGATACGACTTTGGAGATTTGAAGCACAATGTACACTGGTTGGTATTCATTTACTGGTTAGTCTTTATGTTTCTGGTATGAGTTTGTGTGTTTATACGTTACATAATTCAGTACATCTTTGAGTTTTTTCTTTGTGAGATCTGTTTAAACATTTGGAAATGTCATTGAACATAGTACTATTGGTATTTTGTGGCTTTTAGCTTTTGATTTCCCTCTGAAGCTACTGCCATGTCATTAGCTTTGATGAAGCTAAGAGCATCTGAGAGTAGAAAAAAATGATTACCAGTGGTTAATAATGTCCTGATGTTTTAGGAGTTGGGGAAGCATGCCCATTTCCATGAAGGAGTCTGAGGACTCACATGGTGAGAAGCTCCCTGGCCGCATGTAAATTGAGAAACAGATTTCAAAATGAGTTTTGATTAAAATGGGAATTTGAGCCTGTCACTGAGAAGCAACCATCTTACTATAAATTATTTATGGCATGATCATGAGGGTTTGGTATAGAGGCTGTAAGCTTTTTTCCATCTAGCTTCAAAAACTGGTTTGATTATAAACAGAAGATAACTAATTTTGGTATTGAAAACAAATTCTTTAAAAAAGGGGGCTTAAGTTCCCTAAATTGATTCTAAGGTGGAAAATAAAGAATAATTACCAGTATTTTCAGAACCAATGCTGCAGATGAATGCTACATAAAAGTATACCTAGCAGATCCCTGATTAACAGTTTATCATATTAGTCACATGGAATCTTTCTCAGTATGAGTGCATGAGTGGTTTAAAGAGAATTTTTTGTGGAGTCCTCAGCTTTACACACATATTTGTATTATTTCTGTGCTGACTGGATTATATGATATCTTCCTATGTAGACTGCACGTACATGGTCTGCTGAGCAATGTGACAAAGCATGGAGGAGCCAGTAGACAGATAGCAGGTGGCTGCCCAGCTTGTGGTGGGATCAGACCTCTGCCTCTGGCCGGTAGATCTTATTATGGGATCAGGCTCTCACCTCCTACCTGCCCTGCCGTGACAGAGAAATTTGGATTCATTTGGAAAATTGGAAGTTTAGACTGACAGATACAGAGAGTGCTTCATGAGTGTCTGAAAAAATGGTATATTCTCTGCTTTCATCCGATAGGGTTTCAAGATATATCTTACAGATCAACTTTATCTATTTTATGTACTCTGCAGTCTTATTTTTTACCTCCTTAATCTGACGTAGAATGAAAGAAGTGGGGTCAGTCTTCTACTCCTCTTCAGTGTATCTTGTTGTTCTTAAAGAATTATACCTATTCAAGTTTATCCCTTGTTTTCTTTGTGCCAGGTATGGTTCTCAGTGTGGGACGGAATTTTGAATAAGACTTTCAAGGTCCTTGGTCTCATGAAGGTGACATTTTAGTCAGGGTAAGACAATGCATAGGGAAGAAACGAAATAATTTCAGATACAGTTCAAGCTTTCCTAATCTGAAAATCTCAATCCCAAATTCTCCAAAATCCAAAACATTTTTAGTACTAAGATGACACTTTCAGAGTTTTGAATTTTGGATTTTCTAATTAGCAACACCAGACTTGTAAAGTCTGTGCACATATTCCAGAATATGAAAAACTTTGAAATCTAAAACTCTTCTGTTCCCAAGGTTAGGGATATTGGACCTATACTGAGAAGTGTGATGAAGAAAACAAAAGACAGTAATTAGATGACTAGTGACTAGAGGTGGTTCCTGTTTATACAGGATAGTCAGAGAGCTCTCCAAGGAAGGAGCATTAGAATTGAACTCCAGTGGAAGAGCGAGTTCCCTCCCCTGGGATCTGGAGGAAGTGGTTCCAGCAGAGGGACAACCAGTACAGAGCCTTTGAGACAGACAGAAATGGTATTTCAGAGGAGCAGGTTTTGCAGTTTTTTCTATCTGCCTTTGTATGCTAGTTGTTACTTTGGATTCTCAGGATAGTTTCAATTTCTTTATAGCTTTTACCTCTGTCATTGTAAGTGTCCTACTGCTTTTCATTTGGTTCTTATTGCTCCACTTTGAGTCTCTGACATTACATCTGACATTCTGGCAGAACTTACTTTTTTTATTCTGAACATCATCTAGGCCATCTAAAAGTTTCTATGGATTGCAGTGGTCTCCATGGTCCTATGTACTTGCCAAGTTGAGTGGGAGGTGGTGTTAAATATCTCTGTAGTGTGGGAAAAATATAAGAACTTTTATTTATGTTTATTTTATTTAATAATAAAAAATTACTAATCAAGGTTGGGGATGTAGCTTAATGGTAGAACTCCTACTTAGCATGTAAATGGCCCTGGGTTCAATCCCCAGCACTCAAAAACAAAACAAACAAGCAAAGAAGAATCAATTGAAAGATTGCACCACAAAGAAAAGTGAAGTATGTGATGGGATAGCTACATTAATGAGCTTGATTTTATCATTCCTTAGTCTATACAAATAACATCACACGTATCCCACAACCATATATAATTTTTTTTGACAATTTAAAAAAAAAATTGGTATCAGCACCCTTACTAGATGGGTGCATGGGAGGGTATTCTGTTTGGGAAGGTGACTCAAGGGAGGGAGGGACCCCTCTATGGATGTAGAGATTGTGATTGTGGTGCCCTCTGTTCTGCTCACTTTCTTGGTGGGGTATGGTATAGGGTGTTGTCAGTGTGGTTTACCTCACCCCACCCCCTCTTGTTGGCATATTGTAAAAATCACCAACAACTTCAGTAGATGTTCATGTGAGTGCATATACCCAAGCTGAAATTTGGACTCTGTAAGGTTTTAATCCATAATGGGTAGAAGCTGAGGGAGGAGTGGATTTTTGTAAGCCACAAGCAATATCTTTGCTAAGAGGGGAAAACTTCTGTATTTTAAACCTCTTTGGTAAAGCTGCTCAAATGAGCCTTGAATTTGTGCAAATAAAGTAGCAATCTACTTTGAAGTGGAGAGCAGTTTGAAATAAATTGCTGTGTCGAGAAGAAAGTTGTTCTGGGCATGAAGCTTTGTGATATGTTTCTTCTGAATACTTGACCCTTTTGTGTTAAACATCTCTTGGTTAATTCTATTTTGTCAATGTTCACATTGCCCTCCCATTTTTCTTTGGTTATGGTTTCCTCTGTGGATCTTTCTGCAGCCCCTTGCTGGGGATGGAAGTCTGCATAGAGTGCAGAGCTGAGAGGGGGTGAGGATGATGGGATGGGGTGGCTTCTACTGCCTGCCAGACTCCTTAGATCAGCTTATACCTTGGGAGGGAAGATAAGCAGGGAGAGAAGCCAAGGACAGGGGAAGATTTGTCAGGCCTTGGGCACCATCAGAGCCATACTGGGAGGACAGTCAGCTCCAAGTTGAGGAGTGGGTATACAGTCCCTGCTTCCTTTCTTTCCTTTTTTTTTAAATAACTTTTTTTGTAATTTGTTTTAATTAGTTATACATGACAGTAGAAGGCACTATGATACATCATACAGAAATGGAGTATAATTTTCTCATTCTTCTGGTTGTGCATGATGTAGAATCCCACCGGTCATGTAGTTTTATATGTACATAGGGTAATAATGTCTGATTCATTCTGCTATCCTTCCTACTGTCATCCCCCATCCCCTCCCTTCACTCCTCTCTACCTAATCGAAAGTAACTGTATTCTTCCCTAGCCTTCCTGCCCGTATTGTGAGTTAGCATCCACATATCAGAGAAAACATTCAACATTTGGTTTTTTGAGGATTGGCCAATTTCACTTGGCATGATATTCTCCAGCTCCATCCATTTACCAGCATGTGCCATAATTTCATTCTTCTTTAAGGCTGAGTAATATTCCATTGTGTGTATATATACCACATTTTCTTTATCCATCTATCTGTTGAAGGGCACCTAGATTCATTCCATAGTTTAGTTCTTGTGAGTTGAGCTGCTGTAAACATTGATGTGGCTATGTCACTGAAGTGTGCTGATTTTAAGTCCTTTAGGTATAAACCGAGGAGTGGGATAGCTGGGTCAAATGATGGTTCCATACCAAGTTTTCTAAGGAATCTCCATACCACTTTCCATAATGGTTGCATCAATTTTCAGTCCAATCAGCAATGTATGAGTGTGCCTTTTCCCCTACATCCTCGCCAACATTTATTGTTGCTTGGATTCTTGATAATTGCCATTCTGACTGGAGTGAGATGAAATCTTAGAGTAGTTTTGATTTGCATTTCTCTAATTGCTAGAGATGTTGAACATTTTTTCATATATTTGTTGATCAATTGTATTTCTTCTATTCAGTTCCTTAATCCATTTATTGATTGGATTATTTGATTTTTTGGTGTTAAGTTTTTTTATTTCTTTGTATATCCTGGAGATTAATTCTTCATCTGAGGTGCATATGGCAAAGATTTTCTCCTATTTCTGTAGGCTCTCCCTTCACAGTATTGATTGATTCTTTTGCTGAGAAGAAGCTGTTTAGTTAGAATCCATCCCATTTATTGATTCTTGATTTTACTTCTTGTGCTTTAGGAGTCTTGTTAAGGAAGTCAGATCCTGGGCTGACATGGTAAAGATTTGGGCCTACTCTTTCTTCTATTAGGCACAGGGTCTCCGTTCTAGTGCCTAAGTCTTTGATCCACTTTGAGTTGTGTTTCATGCAGGGTGAGAGATAGGGGTTTAATTTCATTTTGTTACATGTGGACTTCCAATTTTCCCAGCACCATTTATTGAATAGGCTATCTTTTCTCCAGTAAATGTTTTTGGTGCCTTTGTCAAGTATAAGATAACTGTATTTATGTGGGTTTGTCTACTCTGTACCATTTGAACACTTTCTATGGACCAGGCTTTGCTAAGTAACAGAGCATCAATAACTAACAAAAATCAAGGCAGACCTCATCATCTTTTGAAAGAAACTGGCCATCAGACCAGCCATCCAGAAGCAGGGAAAATTGCAATCTTGAACTATTGTTTCAAAAGTAGTGACATGGTGCTGCCAGCTAGATAAAGGGAAGGCTACTCTGGTCTGGAATCTTAGAAGGTATCCATGAAAGAGCTACCAGCCAAGACTGAAGCAAACCCTGGTGGAACCCACAGGGAGATGGGATGGAGGCAGGTTGAGAAGTGCCCTCCCTCAGAGCCAGGGTCTCCTTTGTCTTATTCTGTTTTGTGTTCTGCTCCTGGAACAGAGTTGGCATCCCAGGTACATTCAATAAATAACAAATGAGTGAATAAACAAAGGCCAGAGGGCTGGCACAGAGCAGAGAGGATGTTGACATGTGGCAGGACCAGATATCCCAGAATCTTGTAGGTAACAAGACCATGTAGGTTTGACTGGGGATATTGCTCAGTTGGTAAAGTGCTTGCCTTGCATGCACAAGGCCCTGGGTTCAATCCCCAGCACTGCCAAAAAAAATTAAAAAATAAAAAAGACCTTGAAGATTATCATGAAAATTAAGATGATTTCTAGACTATTAATAATTATGTCTGAATAATAGGGCATAAAATGCCACTGACTGGGCAAACTGCAGACTGGGGTATTGATGGGCCTCTTGTAGGCCTTGTTAGGGCTGCTGTCTTTTTTCTGAGCAATGGAAGGCCCCTCAAAAGGTGTTCAGGTGGGATAGGGAATGGGTTGGAGACAGGGCGTTGCTTGATTGCTCTAGCAACAGGCTGGTTATAGATTGAAGGTGAGTTGATGCACCAGACCGCAGAAAACTGTTGCAGTGGACCAGGCAGGACCAGGTGTGGCTTGGACTGGAGGTAGAGATGGGGTGGGAAGAATCCAGGATGTGGTGCTGGCTTACATGTGGTTTCTGAGGAAGGGAGATATCTGGGTCTCAGAATCAGACAGGTCTTGGAGCCGCTGGCTAAGTTGGAACAGACTTGGGGAGAAGGTGTAGTTTTAGGCAGGTTGAGAAGTAAAGGTGTGAATTTACAGAGGTTTCATCTTTCATCCTATGAATTCTTAACCTAGGAGCGAATGATGTAATCTCATCATGCTGCATGCACTTTCTGCTCCACTCTTGACCTCTCTGCCCAGCATTCACTATGCACTTATGCCTGAAATGTTAACTGAAAAAAAATCCTTTCCTTCATTAGAAGTAAGTGTGTTTTATTTATTTATTTATTTATTTATATATATATATATATATTTTTTTTTTTAGATGTTGATGGGCCTTTGTTTTATTCATTTATTTATATGTGGTGCTGAGAATTGAACCCAGTGCCTCACATGTACTAGGTAAGCACTCTACCATGGAGCCACAACCCCAGCCCAGAGATGAATGTGTTTTAAAAGCAAATGTTGAGCAATCCTACATAGCAGAGCCAATGGCTTAGCAAGCAGGAGAGGAGGTTGGAGATTGCTTTGCTTAAAGCCTAAAGAATCTAAGCTGAAAACACTACTGAAGGAGAAAAAGAATCAGACATGGGGCTGGTGACTCCACCAGAGGGGTTAAAAAATCAGGCATTGTACATGAACTCGTGTCTGGTTTTAGAATGGCCTGAATGGTATCTGTAATTTGCACACTTCCTATCTATTATCAACTTAGTTCTGCATTCAGAAATCTTCAGAGCACTTCTTCATTTTTGGAATATGAGGAGTTTTATATTGTTAGTATGGCCAGGGTAACTTTAAAATATGGGAGGGTTGCAATGGGCAATGATTCTGTATATCATTTGGAAATATTTTGGAATGGTTTGGTCTTTCAGTTGTCTGTTCATTCATCCAAGAGAAAGGAAAAGCAAAGAGCCTGTGTTTTTGCACATGTGACACTTAGAAGCCAGTAGTTTCACAGGCTGTTTCCCAAGGCCTGTCTCCAGTGGCAGGTGCTACTTGACCTTGACCACAGGTAACTTTGTGCTTTGTGAGTAATGCCAGCCTGGTCACTATTGCCCTCTTCTGGTAAGGGGTGAATGCTATAAGTGCACTGAGTTTTACAAGGAAAAAAAAAATCAATCTCATTTTTCACTTTGGTCAACTGTGCTATGCCAGCTGGCATAAATCCCTATAATGAAATGAATGTTTGGTTTAAAATGTAATGTATACTCAGACCATGGAACCACGTGAGAGTCTAACCTTATTTACAGTTTTGGCTTGTGGGGAGTACCTTGGATATCCATATCATTTTCCACAGTTGGCCACTTTCTCTTTGGCAAAAATATTTCTCTCAGCCTTTTCTCTGCCTATGAAACCTTGTCTGGCTGGTTCATTAGTTAACACATGTGTGAATTTGCATCATTGATAATGGCAGCAAATGAAAGGAATATGGTTTTAATCAAATTTTAGGATCTAATATCTCTGAAGTATTAAGGCACAGAACATTATAGACCTGGGATAAACAATTCATATTCAATAGAGGCATTTAACATTTATTGGTGGCATATTTATGCAACTTTTTGTTGCATGGTAGAATTTTAGAATATGTTGAAATAACCAACTCCTTTGGGAAGGGGTTCTGAGAATATGGAGTTATCACAGTGACTTATATGATAACTGCTTCACGGAAAGTCCCTGTTGTCCTACTTGGTGCTTTTTCTTTTCTGCTCTGTGTTTGGTTGGCATCTCTTCTTTCTTTCCCCAAGAAAAGGAGGTAAGCATATAAGCAAACTCAATGGGCTTTGCTATTTAAAGGAACTTCTAGTGGATACTTAGAAGGGAAACACTATTTTGTGAGGCACGTTCTTTATATAACCCTTTTAAAATTTAGATTTTTAGTTCTCCCATTAAGTAGCTATTTGGCATTTAAAACCAGAAGATGATTACAGACAAATCCTGGTCACAATGCTCATTTTGATTATTAAGGATCGAAAGACATAATAATGTTGATCTTTTTAGGCTAGGTCACTTTGATATTTACAGTTGATTAATGTAATTTTATAAGAATTATTATCATCTGGAAAAATACCTAATACCATCATTTCATTACAATATTAATGATACACGGAAGAACCCTTAAGTTATCACCCTATTTACTCATATGCAAAGACCCCTGTGCAAATTACCCCAAATAAAAATGGTTAGATAACAAAGTTCCTCAAGAGAGGGACAGTGTTATTATTTAGATTTTTACAAAAATAATGATATAGTCTATTTCTCAAATGCAACCTATCATAATTCCTATATTAAAATTTTTCCCCTCCCTCCCTCTCTCCCATCCTTTTTTCTTTGGCTTAAGCCTTGTTAAAAGTGAACAGTGATGTAAGAAAGCTTTACAGTGACCAGATGCTGAATTGCAAAATGAGATTGTTTTTGCTACCAAACTAAACTCTACCTCTGTGAAGAAAGCCCTGATTGACAACTGGCAAGGCCAAGGCTAAGTGCTTCCTGTCTTTGTTCTAGGTGGTTGGGAGGGTAAGCAGTAGCCCAGGCTCTTTGAGGAGTTTTTATACTACTTCATTGACTCTGGACCATTTGCCCCTCTCTTTTTCCTCCACCTTAGATCCCTGTGAGTTCTACAATGCTGAGAAGTCATCTATCTTCACATAGAAACTTCTAGATATGGTTTCTTTATGTCAGCACGAATGGCAGGATGGACCAGATGATTCTTTGCATTGGGGGCTGGACTGTGTGCAGTATAGGATGTTTTGATGCATTCCTGGAGTCTGCTCACTAGATGCAAGTTTGACAGCCCTAAGTATTTCCAGAGATTGCACATGGGGAAGGTGGGGCCAAATCACTTTTCTCATTTAGAATCTAAAATCACAGTTTTAGATTCGAAGTGATACAGTCCTTCCTTAGCCTTATTATTTGGAAGTAAACTCCCCATTGTCTTAATTCACCAGTAGGTGCTGATTAATGGCTCACAGTCCTTTAGACTGAAGATTCTTTAATTTGAGGAATTAAGGGTGGGGAACAAGCTTCCTGTTAAAGGCCAGTGCCCAAGGCAGAGTTAATCAGGATGCACATACCAAAAATAATTTAGCTTCTTTTTTTCCCACCAAAGAAAAATATTTAGTTCCCCATTTGTGAAATTAGGAACAGGCACCATAGAACTTTATTTTATAAGAGTAATTCATTGGAAATTTTCTACTTGTCACAAAAGGCAGAGGTAATGAGAAAAGATAGAAGCTGCTGAATGATAGATGAAGCGAAATGAGGAGAACTAGAATCTGATTTAGAAAGAAAGAAACAGGATTTGTGAAGGATAAAAAATAGACTACAGGAAGAAATCTTAGAAAATTTTGAATATTTTAGAAATCATTACCTGGTGCTCAACTTGTAGGATTCTTATTAAAAAATACAAAAACCTACCCTGTTTTAAAGGAATTAGTAGATTTATGTGTTTCTAGATCTTTAGTTGCTCTAATTAGCAAATCTGCAGAGAATCCTGTCTGTGTAGCATAGGAGTGAAGGGTGCATTTGCTGATCCAAAGAGGCTCATCATATTTGGGTTTGGGGGAAAAAAGGAGGAAAAAGAAAAATGACTAGTGAAGTATCATCTCCAAGGGTAGGTAGAGTCAAGATCTGCCTCCTATCTCTAAATTTTCAAGAAAAAACAGGATCATTTTCTACTTTTTCATTTTATTAGCTTGAAAGGTAGCAGCTTTTAGGAAGTGATTATGAAATTGTTCATCATATATGTTCATCACATTTGAATAAAGGTCATCTCCTCAACAATGGTTCTCAGCCCAGCCAGCACATTGGAATCAGATAGGGAGCCTTTAAAATATACAGATGCTCAGTCAAACCCCATCCCAAGAAACCTTGATTCAATTGATGAAGAATTGGGACATATTCTTTAAAAAGCTCCCCAAGTGATTCTAATGTGTTGCTAGGGTAACAAACCACTATTCTAGGCCATTGATGCTCAAAGTATGGTCCCCAGACCAGCAACATCACCATCACTTGGGAACCTGTTAGAAATACAAATTCTCAGCCCCACCTGGGGCCCCACCCCTGATGAGCCTTAGCAGTGTTTTGAACAACCCCTCCTGGTGAACCTGATGCTGGCTTTCATTGGAGAAATTGTTTAAGGTGATGGGTAGCAGTGCTCAGAAGACACAGTGTCCTGAGAATCTAAGGTCTATCACAGTGGATTTTATAAATATCACTCCAGGGTCAGTGCTGTGGTCTTCAGGGTTGAGTGGCCTCTGGAGACTTCAGGAGGATGCCTAGGAGATGTAAGTTTCCACTGAGAGCCTTCATAAGGCTTAATTGCTGATGTGTAGGTGGCAGCTGATACTGAGTTGGCCCTCCTATTCATTTCAGCTAAGCTTTCAACCTCACTCTCAATATTCTTAATTAATGATCTTCAGCTTCTGAAGCCATTTCATCAGGGGTCTCCTGTCCCAGCACGTTTCCCCTTTGAGCATTCCTTGAAGAGGGTGTTGTTTCTAGCAGTCAATTAGAAAAGGAAAGTAGAGGTGGCTGTCAAGTCCTGTGACCAATTAACTACCTCCCTTTTTTCTCCTTTGTAGTTCTCTAAAAATGGGTCAGAGGACTAAAAACTTCTGTCCTGTTTGGCATTTCAGTTTCCTGCCTTAGGCATAAATGGGTCGAAAATTCCCTTTGAATTCTTGCTTCTCTGGTAGAAACTTTCAACCATGAAAGTAGTTACAGGATTATCTCCTGAGCCCTGGGAAGCAGCACAAAGTAGGCAGGGAAACTCAGTGCCAAACCTTAAGGGTCATTTGCAGCACTGCCAAGGAAGACATGTACAGTGGCTGTGATTGTGATTATAAAAATTCTACTGCAATTTTGTTTTCTGATTGATAAATCAGGGTCCAGGAGAAAGATGAAGAGGAACTTAAATTTCTTAATCTTCTGTAACAGTTTTTATCGCCTCATCTTCTGTGTACAAGGAAAACACCTTTAAAGAAAACAGTAATGTTGGATCAATACCTTCCTTGCTAAAGTTCAAAGAAATTTCCCAGGTTAGTCCCTATCATTCCCTCACTTGCAGAGCTGAGGAGTATTCTGGAATTCCCTGTGGGATGGGAATCCCCTTGCATCACTGGGTACTTCCTATTATGGGGTTCTCCATGTTGCTTACTCTTTGTGGTTTTAGTCTCTCACTAAAATAATAGAATCAAAATTTCTGACCCAGGAGTCACTTTAGGGAAATAGCAACACGTTCCTTATGGTAGCCACTAACTACCTGTAGTTCTTGAAATTAATAAATAACTGCTAATTAATCGATTTAAATTAATTAGAATTAGATTCAGAATTCACACTAGCCTCATTACAGATGCTTGATAGCCACATGTGGCTTGAGGCTAAGGTCTCGAGCACTGCAGATATAGAACATCTCCACAGAAATTTTTTGGACAGTGCTAGTCAGTTTATCACCCTCATTGATGGAGATAGTGAAATGAGAATGATGTGATTTAGTTGTCAACTCCTCTCAAATTATAGCTAACTACTATCTTTTAATACTGCACCCTGTTTTCTCTTTGAATTTAGTCGTAACAGTCTTTCTGCAAGGGCAGGCATTATTGTACCCATTTTACAGATCAGGGGATTGAGATTCAGAGAGGCTTAGAAACTTGGCTCAGGCATAAGGCCAGTAAAAGGGATAGCTGGTATACGTATACAAGCCTGTATGATTCTAAAGCCCATGCTTTGGATGTTAAAATGTCCCTTAGAAGATAAGTCCTCTGGCACTTGAGGTCAGTAAGTCCACATTTTTAGGGGTAGACTTAAGAAAGCCCCAAAACCCTAACCAAAGATGCATTGGTTGAAGTAGCTAATGGATCTACTATAAACAAGTCTATGTGGTTTTATTACTCCTTTGAATGAGAGACCAGTGTTCTGTGGTAACACTGTGATTTTTTTTCAATTGTGCATTTTCATGGACTTTTTGTCAGTAGTTTGCTCCTCTGGATTGGGTGGTGAGCAAGCACATCACCTCCTGTCTCAGATCACTTCCTATCTGGAAAGTCCTGCTGGTCTAAAAGTTTTCTTTATATGGTATCAATGCCTGTCTCCTTATGGTCACTCTGCTTCACCTGATTGTCTATCCCTTAAGGCTGCAAAGCGCTAAACGGGATTATTCCCTGCCCCCCTTTGAAGTCTTGTTAATATTATTTTATCCTGGCTGTCTATTTTCTTCCTTTTCAGTTTCTTTCTTCAGCTGATCCTTATGACGTGATTTTAAGTATTACTGCAACCCTAGTCACTCTTCAATTCATGACAGTTTGTTTTAATTTGAACATTGAGAGTAACTGAGTACTAAATGCATAAAGCACAGCCATCCTGTCACTTAACACTGGCTCCTGATGTTAAGGCAGCCTAATATGAAATTAGCATGGTTGGTGGCCACAGCGTTATGGTGCCTACTCACAGTGCTACTCTTAACTATGACACCTCTGTGCTTGGGCTTAGTTTGGGGGGACCCAAATGTTGCTTCTTACATATAACAAGGGCATGTCCTTATTAAAGCCCATCTAGTTACATTAGTCCCATCTCTCCAAGTCACAGAGATCCAAATCTAGTTTTCAGTACCCCATATATTCACTGTCCCATTCTGTATAGCATCATCCACCTATTTTGTGGACATGTTCACTATATCCTCATCCATGTTGATAAAGATGCAGAACAAGACTAGGACTAAAGAAAAGGCTCATTAGCATCTTCGTGCGTGATGTTATTGGGCCATTAGTGACTTCTGTGCTCATGGTTGTTCAACCAGCTATTAATCCACTTAGTTGCTGCTCTATCCACTCTTCTATTTTTTGGTTTTTATTCACTAGGACCCATTTGTTCATTAATAGATTCATTTTGTTAATATTTATTGAGTTTCTACTAAGTGCCTGTCCCTTTTAAATGTGCGATATGAAAGGAAAGGTATCAAAAATGACTCCAAGTTTTTTTTTGTTTTTGTTTTTTGTAGTTGTAGATGAACAGCATGCCTTTATTTTGTTTGTTTATATTTATATGGTGCTAAGCAAGTGCTCACACATGCTAGGCAAGTGTTCTGCCACTGAGCTACAGCCCCAGCCCGACTCTAAGGTTTTTTTGTTTGTTTGTTTTTCACTTTTTTAAAATTGATTTTATTTTTTTAAATACACAACAGTGGAATGCATTATTATTATTATTACACATGAAGAGCACAATTTTTCATAACTTTGTATATAAAGTATGTTCACGCCAATTCATGTCTTTATACCTGTACTTTGTTTTTTCTTTTTGCATTACAATTCTTATAACACATAAATGCCACAAATTTTCATATCTCTGTTTGTATATAAAGTATGTTGACACCCAGTTCGTGTCTTCCTACATGTACTTTGGATAATGATGTCTATCACATTCCACCATCCTTGTTAATTCCCTGCCCCCTCCTTTTCCCTTCCACCCCTCTTTCCTATCTAGAATTCATCTATTCCTCCCATGCTCCTCCTCCCTATCCCACTATGAGTCAGCCTCCTTATATCAGAGAAAACATTTGGCATTTGTTTTTTTGGGATTGGCTAGCTTCACTTAGCATTTTCTTCTCCAACTCCATCCATTTACCTGCAATGCCATGATTTTATTCTCTTTTATTGCTGAGTAAAATTCCATTGTGTATATATGCCACTTTTTAAATCCATTTATCCACTGAAGGGCACCGACTCCAAGGTTTTTGACTGAACAAATGGAAGAGTAGAGTCGCCATTTGCTAAGCCAGCTCAGCTAAACCTGATGTGAGCAGGTTTGAAAGTAAAACAGCAATAGTTTGGTTTGAACTTGTTAAGTTAGAAATGCCTATTTGACATTCAAGTAGAGATGCAAAGCCAGCAATGGAATATACGTATCTGGAGTTGAGGGAGGCCAGGCATATAGGGAAAAACATGACACCATCAGAGTGTGAACTACCCAGTGTCTGAAACCTTGAGACTTAAGAAAGTGTAGATAGATGCTAGGAGGTTCAAGGACTGGGCTTTGGGTTCTTCAATATTTATAGGTTGGTGTGATAGGGACAAACCAACAAAGGAGACTGGAAAAGAGTGGCTAGTGAGGAGGGAAGAGAACCAGGAATGCTGACTTCTGATGTCCCATACACTTTGTCAGATGGCGCTGAGAGGTAAAATAACATGAGGATCAAGAGCTGAGTTTGATGACATGCGTGTCACTGATAACATTGACAGAAGCTGTGTTAGCAGAGTTGAGCATGGACCAAAGGGTAGCATGGGAAATTTGGTCCATTTCCTGGGTGAGGTTTATATGTGACTTGTCAACCATTTTTTATCAGTCATGGCAGTTTAAGAACCCTTCAAAGAAGAAAATGAGGTGGTTTCTTCCTAATTACCTTTAATAATCTGCTAACAATTAAATATATTGTTGCAAAATGCCTCTTTTTTTCTTTTCTGAAAAGGACAATGCCAATTGCCCCTAGCTGGGTCCTCCGGGCAGCTCCTGTGCTTCTCCTCCCCATCATAGTGTGGAGCCATGCTGTGGTGCCCATCCACCCTGTGCCCAGACATGGAGTCCCATGAGCCAAGTGATCTGAACTCACTAAACAACTTAAGTGCAGTCATAAAATCTCCCTTTTGGGTTTGCAGCCCCCTTTCTTACCATTTCTGGCCTTGCCTTTCCATTTCTTCCTAAATCTTTACCTTGATCCAGAAAGTAAATCTTTTTTTCCTGTTGGATTTCCATCACCATCTCGATCATCCTAATTCAGAAGAAAGTTGTTTGATTGTTTGAGGGTTGGTATTGAAACCTTGGCATGAGCTAGAGGTGAGTTTTTAAGATGCTCAGCAAGGTATGATTTTATCTCCTCATTGACCTCCACAGAGGTTATAAGCTGAACTGCTCCTCTTTTCTGTCAGGATTTGTAATAGTTATAAAAATATATCTTCTAATGTGAATTTTTAGAGAGTTTAAATTCAAACTACATTCTAAAGCTTATAGTGTACATACACCAGATAGAATTATCAATAAAATTTGTGGGACTGGGCCTCCAGCTATTTACCAAATTCCATTTTCAGGTTACATAAACCATAATCCTAAAGATGCTCCTGACCAGCCTCTAAGTTGCTAGATATGGATGGCATTTGCGTTTGAGCCACTTCAGAGCCTCTCAAGTCAAGGTTCCTACAAACAAGTCCATAATAATTTCTGGCTGGTTACTTTTTTCCATTTCATATCTCTATTGCAGAAATATATAAGAGGAGCAATCATATCTTCACCTTGTCATCTTCACCAGTGTTCATTGGAGTCACTTACCTAGAGTCTTGGAGCCACCCAAGCACAGAACTAGAGTTTGAAGTTGGATCTGTCCTACCCCAACGCCATTGTGCCCCTCCTTGCCACACATCTTCCATATATGTAATTGGCCATTCCACTCAAGAAAGGCATCGGCAGATTACATTTGAAAGAATAATTTACTGGAAATCATTAGGGAGGGTATTTTTAAAATGAGGTCAGTTCTTGTCTTTCAGAGGAAGCTATTGAGAGTCTATTCCTAACAAAATTGTTCATATAGTTATGGATTTTAGAGTCTATGATTCAACCTTGAATTCTACCCAGAGGGTCCAGTGGCAGATGTTAAATTTAAGCATCCCTTCATTGGCACCACTTAGGTTGACCTTTGCTTTATTCCCAGGAGCATGTTGCTTCCCTTGCCAGACTTCATCTGAGGAAACTATGAGCCACTCTGTTAGTACCCTAGGCAAAAACCAAACCCTCTTCACAGGAGATCAGAGACAATTTACCCAAGGACATTGGGCTCTTAACTCTGTTTTCCTCTTTTTATAAACTGTCATCAAACCCATTTGTTCTGCCTTTCCCTCAGCTTGCTTTCTTTACGACTTGCTCTTTATCTTTGTAGAGTCTTTCCCCAACCATAGTAATAAATCTGTTGTGAAAAAAAAAGTTCCTGGAAAGTTGCCCATCTCTGACCTAAAGTCAGAAGTCCCACCACAGACACCAAGCACGAGAGAGAAGCTCCCTCTCCTTCCATTTCCTTTGACCTCAGAGAGGTCACACCTTCCTCTACATCCCTTTCATCCAGAGATACTTGAGTTCAAAGAACTAGTCATCCGTTTGCAACTGAAGGAAGTTCCTTCTAATGAATCTGGGTTTACATCATCAACCATGTTTTTTTCCTGACATCTTGCTCCACCTGACTGATTGGAAGGTGAAAAAATAACCACTTGGCTTAGTGCAGTGGGCATCACTGACCATTTCTGTGCATAACTAAGGAAACCTTAGTTATAAACCATGAACTTGATTCTGTAGTTTCTTATTCTGTGGACAGAGCGAGAGAGGTAATCCCTCCTAGAGAGAGGTAATCCCTCCTAAAGAACAAGGCAGCTACTTAAGTAATTTTAATCATTGATATTTTCATTCATTTAACAAATACTCTTCATGACCCTCTGTGCGTCAGACCTAGTACTAGGTATGGACAACCTGAAGATAACAAAAGGCAGCTCCTCCCTGCAGGTTGCCTGGCAGGAGTGGAACAAATGTAGTTACCTGTTTATAGTCTGTGATAAGTTCCATAACAGGAGCATGAACAAAGTGCTTTTGCAGCACCAAAGAGCTTAATCCTACCTGAGGGAGTCGTGCAATGTTTTAGGGAAAAGAAGATTGTTGTTTTACAAGAGTTTTGCCTTAGACAACCCCACTAAGTGTGTCCATTTCCTAAGGTTCATACCATGATTTTTAGCCATGTGGCTGCCTTTTTTCCATCATTGGTTATCAAGACAAAATCATACCCATAGAGGTCAACATAGCAGGATGTGTGGATTTTACTGCTGTGCTTGCATGACCCATGGTGGACTGATTTCATGCTGTAAGATGTGCACCTTCCTTTGACAGGAGAGGTGCCAGACTCAATATGACTTAGTTGAGTCCTTTACAGGAGCACAGACCTTTGGTGGGCAGTAAAATCCAAGTACGTGGTAGCAAACCAAAACAGCCTGAGCACAGGATCTTAAAGTGGAAAGATTCTTGAAGGCAGTCTGCTTAGGTCCACTGGTTTTACACATAGGGAGACTGACACCCTGAGAAGAGAGGTATAACCCCTCCTAAACTGCGGCACCATCACAGTAAATTCTGTATTTGGATTTCCTCTGCCAAGCCATTCTCCATTTGTCATCAGACGGCTTTCTTCAAGCCTTCTTGTGTGCTGTGATCTGAAATTCAGGCTGTGTCTAATTCTGTTACTAAGATTATGGTGTGTTTCTTGTACCTGACCTGACAAGTACTGCCAGGTTGGCAAGGCACCACACCAAACAAAACCCAGCCATGATCACCAGGGATCTTCTAAAAGAGAGTACTCAAGTTTCTCCATGTTTCCAGAACACTGAGTGGTAATCGTTTCTGCCTCTCTGGGTTGTCAGGAAAATTAAATGCAATAATGTTCAGAAAGAGCTTGGCACATAATCTGGCACACAATTAATGCTCAATGAATCTTAATTATTGTTATTGTCAACTTGTTCACCATTAGTAAGTTCTTACATGTAGACTCAGGATATAATATATTCCATCAGAATGACTTTTCTTCCACCTCCTGACCTGAACATCTGTTAGATTATTGGACATGCCCACCAAAAGGTATGCTGATTTCTTTTCATGAATGTCAACTTCAGGTTTCTTAGACCAATATTTTACATAAGGAACAGACCAAGGGGGTTAAATTGACAACATATTTGCACTGGCTTTTCATTAGCTTTTGTTTTAATGTCAGGAGACCTCTCTTCTGACCCCAACAACTCTACCTTAACTTCAGCATGGTTTATTGCTGTCATCCTCTGCTGCATTTTTTCCTTTCCCCTTCCCATCTTTCCTTTTCCCTGATAACCCCTCCCACCCTAGTCTCTCTGCAGTGGGACTTTGACTGTTCCATCGCACTTTTTTTGCATTATGGTACCCCACAGTGGCAGTTTAGTATCAGAGCTCTTGATTTGGTGCCTCCATTCAAGCGTGAAATCAAGCTGCCATGGAAGGGAGTGACCCCATTCAGAATGCTTGTTTTAGTCACTATATGTGAAGGAATGGGGTTCCATAGAGCAGACATGTCTGCCATTGCTCACCCTAGAGGGTGTAGGGGGCCAGTTCCAAATTAAAAGGAAGTGGATTCCAAGCTAGACAGCCTTAAATGTACATTTACATGGGATCTGTAAGTGTGTCTTTGGAGGCCTTCCTCAGCAGGAAAATTTCTTCCAAGAGATATATGGCAATGAACTTTGGAGTGCCACAGGTCTGGATTTCACTCCTGGTCATTCAGTCATTTGTCTGTGTAATCTTAACTAGTTGTTACCTTTTTCAATTCTACTTTCCTATCTATAGAATGAGGTTACTAGTTTTTCTCCTTAATAGGCCAGTAGTAAGAATTAAATTGAACACTAAATTGAGAGCTCCCCAGCCCACCTGTCTCTGCCTTAGCATAAGGCCTAGAACATAGCTCTTCTGTAAGTGGTACTAGAAAACTGAGGGGTTTTTTTCCTTAAAAGTCACATTATTTTAAAAAAAAATTCATGCTGTAAGATGTACACAGTTTGCTTTAATGTGATAATATTCAATATTCAACCTTTTAATAAAATTGATACTCCAGAAAGGATATGGCCACATATTTTATGAAAAGCTTCAGGAGAAACATCTTTTTGGATTTAGTATCAAGAATTAAGCTGCCTCACACCGATTCCTTCTCATCTTACAGACTCTGATTGACCTTTCATTTTTTACCTTTGGCTGCTAGAAAACTCAGTGTCAACTGCTACAAAGACTTAGTCTTTGTACAGATTTGACATTGACTTCATTGTACATATTTATTCTTGTTTTTCTCACTTATATTTCCCATTTTTAATCTTTGCCTTGTTTCTTGAAGATACCTTCAAACCTTAATGTCACATGGGTATAAAATGCCTTTTTAAAAATTTATTTGTTCTTTTTAGATATATATGACAGTAGAATGTACTTTGACATATTATACATATGTGGAGTATAACTTACTCTAATTAGGATCCCATTCTTGTATTTGAACATGATGTGGAGTTTCACTGGTCATGTATTCATATATGAACATAGGAAAGTTATGTCTGATTCATTCTAATGTCTTTCGTACTCCTATCGCCCCCCTTTATTCCTCTTTGTCTAATCCAATCAACTCCTCCCCACCTACCCACCCTTATTATGTGTTAGCATCCACATATAACATTTGACCTTTGTTTTTTTGGCATTGTATTTCACTTAGCATGACAGTCTCCAGTTCCATTGATTTACTGGCAAATGCCATAATTTCATTCTTTTTTAAGGTCAAGTAATATTCCTTTGTGTATATATACTACATTTTCTTTATCCATTCATCTATTGAAGGGCACCTTAGTTCCATAGCTTAGCTATTGAGCTGCTATAGACATTGATGTGGCCATGTTACTTAGTATGCTGACTTTGAGTCCTTTGGGTAAAATTCCCATGTTAATTTGTGTTGCATTTCAGCAGGAGACCCATATGTACAGACCACCTGCAGCTGGCCCCACAGGTGTAGTCAAAACTGCTCATGTATCTTGAGAGTCTCACCCTTGTTCTTCCTTCCCTTCATACCCAACCACATCCTCTCGTTTCTGTTCTTTTACTCTGTCCCTTCCTCTTCCTCTCAGGATCACCTTCTATTTTCTCTTGTTTGGGTTCTTGTAGTGGCTTTGAACTTATCTGCCTGGCTCTGGTGATTTTCCACTGCCTGAGAGAGCTCTCATGCACACCTGTCACCTAGGCTTCCTGCCCTGTTAGCCTCATTTGCTGACATTGTCCTATATTTCTGCAGTATGAGACTCTTTACCATTCCCAGCACATGCCAAGCCAGTTAGACCTCTTTCCCTGAGTGGTGCAGTTTTTCTGTCTCTACAGCTTTCCCTGTCCCTTAGGACTTCACTGAGATATCATCTCTTCTTCCCTGGCCTCTCTCAGGCAGGGTCGTCTCTCTCAGCTACCTCTGGTTTTGGGGTGTGTGCCATGGTCTTTATCTACCATGGTCTTTAGCCTGTTGCTGCCCCTCCTTTTTCAGGGCCTGGCGCCCCTATAAACTCAGCATGTATTTAATGAATGAGTTAATAGAGAATGTGGGGATCCCTTCCATCTCTCTCAGCCTCCAACCTGCTCTAAAACCACCATTTCATGTGAAGTACATTAACATTTTCACCTTTGTGTTATACATGATGTAAATTTAGAAGACTTGGAAATAGGGCAAGTTAAATTGCAGCACTGACATTCCTAGGAAGGACATAGGAAAAATAACCAGCATGCTTGGTTGGAAGTAAATTTACAATGAGATAATCCCAGGATCCTTGTATTCCAATTTTTCAAAATTTGAAAAATGACTGGTTGTCATTGGTGATAACATAGTTGTTGCCACTCCAGAATAAGGAGAGAGGAAGTTGCTACAATGCTTCAGTGTCCTGTGCTGATTAGGATGGGCTTGTTCCCAGAAAGGGCTTTAGAGTCCTCACTTTGCAGATAGGGAGGTAGGTGATTAGCCTGAAACTCAGAGCTAACTCATTCTGCCATTTGTTCATTTGTTCTTTCTTTTAAATAGAAGTATGTTCTGTGAGCTGCTACTGTGTTATTCACTAGGAATACAGACATGTGGATGGCATCCCCACTGTAGCTTACAGTCTTGCAAGGGAGGCCACTTCATGGACTAGTCATTTAATGCAGATATTCATAAGCACCTGAAGAAGGTGTTCAGTTCAAAGGAGATAGAGAAAAATTATTCAGAAAAGCTTCATGGAGCTAGCCATATTTCTACTTTGAGAATATCTAGACTTTTAGAATATATAGAAGGAGTCTACCAAGCATGGGGACATTAAGGCACATTCTAAGCAAAGGGTGAAAAATTCAGATGTCTGTTGAAGAGTAGTGGGAGTTAGTGGGGAGGTGGGAGCTTGACTTGTGCTCTGAGCTGCAGTAATAGTTGCTTTCACTGAGGATCAGACTTGTGTATGACAGATTGCCCTGATACTGACCTGGAAGGTTCATCTAGGACACCACTAGATGTGGCTCTAATTTTCAAAGTAGGAGATGATGTGAGCAGTGGAGAGAGAGAGAGGAGAAATAGGTTTTAGAATGCTTTAAAGATAAAATCGACAGACAAGATGTGGCGGCCAATCTGGAGGGCTAGGGAGAGGGGAATTAAGGGTGTCTCCCAGGCTGTGGCTGAAACCTCCAGGTGAAGTAGGAGCAGAAGCTAGACCAGATCATGGCCTGTGGTTGCATAGTACAGCCAAGTGCATGGAACACAAAGCTGTTACTAGTAGCCTTTGGGCTGTCAGAGAGTTAACTTGGCCTGTGTAAAATGACCCACTCTGGCCTGGTTCACTGTGTTGCTTCTCTCAGAAAAGAGCTGGAGAGTTTATCTTCTGAGAGTAGACATGCTCTCTTTCTAATTAAGGAGGAGGAGAAGCCGGGCTGTGGTAACAGTTTTCCCCCCTCTACTTCTATTGACTCATGGGAGATAAGAAGCAAAGCTTTGGGAGTAGGGAACTTTAGAGAGGGCAAGCTGGTGTATGCCTGTAATCCCAGTGGCTCAGTAGGCTGAGACAGGAGGATTGCAAGTTCAAAGCCAGCCTCAGCAACAATGAAATGCTAAGCAGCTCTGTGAGACCCTGTCTCCAAATAAAATACAAAATGGGGCTGGAGATATAGCTCAGTGGCCAATTACCCCTGAAATCAATCCCCTGTACCCCCCCATCCTCCCAAAAAGGGCAATACCTCTTATTACTGTGGGAGTTTGAGTGAACTCATGCTGTAGAACTCAGGACTGCTAGCTGCACAGGGAGAGCCCACTGTGGAGAGGCGATGCTTGCCTAGTGGTGGTGGTGAAGTCTTCCAAAAACCCAGGAAATATTGATCACTAGAGTAAGATTGAATGATTTATTTAAAAAGAGAGCCAAGCACAGTGACGCACACCTGTAATCCCAGTGGCTTGGGAGGCTTAAGCAGGAGGATCATGAGTTCAAAGCCAGCGCTCAGCAATTTAGCAAAGCACTAAGCAACTCGGTGAGACCCTGTCTCTAAATAAAATACAAAAAGTGGGGGAGGCTGGGGATGTGGCTCAGTGATCCAGTGCTCCTGAGTTCAAACCCTGGTATCCCCCTTCCCCCCCAAAAAAGAGAGACCAACATTTGCATTAGTCCATTTATAATCAAATTACACCAGGTTATTTGTGATCAAAGTCATGAAGCAGTGAGAAAAATACCAAATCAGACTGTACTGTTTAATTCTTTTTAGAAGGTAACTATGATGCTATCAGTACAACTTGTTTTCCAAGCCTCACTTTTTTTTCTTCCAACTTTAAGAATTGTTTTTGTGCATGAAGTAGGAGCAGAGACCTTGATTTAAACAAGAATCAGGTACAGGTACAGACAAGATCAGCTATGTGAAACCCTAATAAAATGTGTGTGAGGCACATCTTATTGCTCTGGAGGGACTTTTATCTTTTATTCCATAATCACTAGAACCTCAGTGGGCCCATGATAGAATTCAGAGTTTCAGTGAATGCAAATGGGTTAAAAGTTATCTTTATTTTGACCAAGTTCTAGTAAATATAGGTTTCCTCTTATTATGAATGTGGAATGGAAAACACAATGGTATTAACAACATTTATCATCATTAGAAATTACAGCTCTTTTCATATTATACTTGTTGTAGAAATCTCAATGTAACACTTATGCTCTTTACTACTTTCAAGTTTAGAGTAGCCACTAAATCCAGACCCAGGTCCTACAACATGTATATACATTACTGTATCACAAATTTGTGTTATAAATTTTAGTAACTGTAAGTGTAATTGGTTTTCTTTTTAACCCTATGTATTATGTTTCCTGCATTTAAAAAACATTCTGAGCAAGTTTCATCTACTTCACAGTTGTCTAAAGAGGTCCATGGCACATAAAAAGTTAATGTCCCCTGGCTAAGATCATGTAGTTGTGGCTTGTGACCTCCACCTGGTGGCAGCATACTCCTTAAAGGTTAAATCTGTCTGTAATCAATGGTTGAGGAGAAATTTTATCTGTGCACTTGAGTATGATTTTCAAACATTTTTGACCAAATTAAGAAATAGGCTTTCCATCATAACTCCATACACAAATACTTAGGTTTCATAAAATAATCCTCAACCTTACCATATGACAAATCGTTATTTTTTATTGCATTCTAATATTCTATTCAGTTCTCTTTCGTTAAAATAAAACAGAGGTTGCAAGACACTAAACTGTGCAGTTCAGTGGGCCACAGTACTGTTCAGTATCTTAAGAGACCAAATACCCCATTTTCAGCATCACAATACCTATATTTTAAATAACTGCCAACAAATACAGATGCACTTTACACCTGTTTAAAAATTTGTTAAAAATATAAATTACATACAGTGAAAGGAACTGATTTTAAGTGTACACCTAAGATGGACTATCAAGACAAAGAATATTCTCATCACCAAAGTTCCTTTGTGCAATTTCTAAGCCAGTTCCTCTCTGAACAGTCATCGTTCCCATGGCTTTGATCTTATGTTGGTTTTGCTGTGAAGAATTTTATATAAATGTAATCACACAATGTGTATTCTTTTGCTTAATGCAGTATTTTAAAGATGAATCCATGTTGAAGGTATCAATAGTTTGGTGAGCAGCATTCCATTGTGTCAATACCAAAGTGTTTATTTTGTTGATAGGCTTTTAGGCTGTCTTTAGTTTTAGTTATCATGTGTTAAAAACCTCCATGACCATTTGCCTTTGTATCTTTGTATGCACATAAGCTTCTTGTCCCTTGTATAAATACCTGGGGTGGAATTGTTGATTTAGTCAGTTAATAAATATAAATTTAGCTACAGGGAACTGCAAACGATTTGCCAAACTGGCTGAACAATTTATGTTTCCACTAGCAATGTGTAAGAGTTTGGGTTGCTCTATGTCCTTCCCAACATTTGGTTTTGTGCCAGTATTTTTAACTTTAGTCATTCTGATAAGTGCTATAGGTGTCTCTCTTGGTGGTTTTAATTTGCCTTTGCTGGGTAATTAATGCTGTTCAATTCTTTTTTCAGGTACTTATTACCATTCATTTATCTTATTTATGAAGTATCTTTTCAGGCTTGAGATACTCATTTTTTTAATATTAATGTGTAGGACTTCTTTACATGTTTTGGATACCAGTTTTTATGTCAGATATATGTATATATCAATACATTTTTTCTAGTCTGAGGCTTACATACTCATTTTCACTAATTTTTTTATGAGCACAGGCTTTTAATTTGACAGTGTCCAATTTAACAGTTTTTCTTTCAATATTTAGTGCTTTTTAGATCCTAATTCCATGGAACTATAGTACAGAATTAAGGGGAGGAAGCTGTTTAGCCAGAAAAGTGCAAAAATGACTTTGCCCTGTGGTTTGTAAACCAAACCTCTAGGTATCTTAGACATGCCCAGCCTACGGCCTTGGTTGTCTATTCCTTTTCAGATTAATTTGTTCACAATTACCTTGTGACTCTCAGAAATTACTCACAAGGGGCAAGGACTTAAAAGGCTCCAACTTTTCATGGGACCTATAGGTGTGCCATCCAGGACAAAGCAGTAGCCACATGCGGTGATTTTAGTTAAGTTGAAATTCAGCTTTTCAATCCTAACAGCCACATTGTGAGCGCCCACTAGCCACATATGGCTACTGGCTATGCTGATGAACAGTGCAGATAGAGAATTTTTTTTTTCCCAAAAGTGCTATGTAGTACTAGTCAGTGGAATTAGAGGCCAGGCTTACATAGTTTATAGCATGTTTTAATGAAACAGTCTTTAATTTTGATAATTGACGTCAACTACCTACTTTCTTTCTTTCCTTTTCATTCTTCCACTTTTCTGTTTCTATCCTAAGATGTCTGTCCCAGCCAATCCTTTATGTCTCTTCTTTCCTAGTAGAAGGAAGAATTCCCCAGCCTTGCACAGAATCATTCTTTCCTGAAGCCTACCTAGTACTAACCTATTTAACTTCCTCAATGTTTGATAGTCTGCCAACTAACACTGGGCATCCCCTTTCAGGGTGTGGTCCAAAGATAGGTATTTTGTCATATCTGTCCTGATCAACCTTGTAGTTCTTTGTAGCATTTCCACTATAAATTTTAAACTGAAGAAAAAATAATAGGTTATGACCTATAGCCCTGTCCCATATTAAGATTTCTGTCCATTAGTTTACTTGGTTACCATTTCATAATGAGCAACCACATAGGAATTTGTGAGATTCTCTTTCATTGTTGGTCATGAGCTGCACAGACATTGACTTTGCCATTAATGTCTTTCAGTGTGGGAATTTTGCTGTACTGGTGGATCTTCATATATCGCCACAAGGTTCAAACAAAGATACCAGCTGGTTTTCTGAACAGAAGAAAGAGGTATAGCAACATTTTTATTATTTAAATGCAATTATCCCTAAGTAACTCCAGCTACTAGAAGAGATATCAGCTCTCTTCAACTTTCATTTTCATTTGTGAGGGAAAAAAAAAAGTTGAGCAGTGTTTAACACTTAAAAAAAAATAATGCTTGGATCCTCATTAACAGAAACATACATAGTTAGCTTTTCCCTACCTTCAGAAGTCCATACACTTCATATGCTATTCTTATTATTTTAATTTGTCTTTTGCAGTATTGGAGATCAAACCCAGGGCCTTGTGCTTACACTCTATATGAGCTGTATCCCCATTCTTAATTCTATTATTTAAACCAAAAATTGTACACCTCTTTGTTTTGGGGAGAAGAGTTCTCTATATTAAAAAAAAAAATAAGAGGAGAAAGGGGAGGAAGAGGATGAGGAAATGGAGTTGGTAAAAGGAGGAAGAAGAGGAAAAGGAGAAGGGGAAACTATTCCAGATGATTGGGAACCTGCATTAGGCATGGTGGTTAACTCAAGGCTGGTCTTTCACACTCATCTTAAACCCCATCTTTTATCTTCTACCAGCCTTTCATTGTCTTGAGCTTTTCACAAGGGAGGAGATATTTGTCCCTTCTCTCCTGTTGGTCAGTCAGTAAAGCAAATAGTCAAGTATGGACATGTAATTGACCCTGAAACAACACATGTTCAAACTGCACAGGTCTACTTCATGTGGAATTTACTTTTGGAGATTTATGACAGTTTGAAAAAACTATCAGACAAACTCTGTAGCCTTGGAATATTGAAAAAAATTAAGAAAAAGTTGTGTCATGAACACATGAAATAAATGTAAGACAATAGTCTATTTTATTATTTACCACCATAAAATATATACAAATCTATTATAAAAAGTTAAGTTTTAGCAGAGGTCAAACACACAAATACAGACCATACCTGGCACCATTTGCAGTTGAGAGAGATGAAAGCAGTTGTAAAAGTGCAGTTTTAATTCACAACTGTACAAGGTTAACTGTGGTGCGTTCTGTGCTATTGCATCTCACAAACTGCCATTCCAGTGAGTACAGGTATTATATCTGCTGAGAATACTGTGTGAGGTGGTGGTCTCCACATGAACAATTTGTTTTTCTAATAAATTGCCTGTCCCTAATACGAAGTGATTTCCTGGGGTTTTCCAGAATTTTTCACCACATATAATACATACACTGTATAAAATTTGTGTTGACTGTTTTATGTCATTGTGAAGCTTCCAGTCACTAGTAGGTTATTAGTAATTAAATTTGGGGGAGTTGGAAGTTATACTCAAATTTCCACCTGAGCAGAGGATAGTATCCTAATCCTGTTTGTTATCAGGAATCCACTATATGATGTTTGACCTCTTCATGCTTCAGCCTCCTCATCTGCAAATGAAGAGGTTTGACCAGACACTGCCTAAGTCACCTCTCTGTTCTAACTTACTGTAGGGTCCTCCCCCTCCATGTTCCTATGGTGGAGGGTTAGAAGATGCATTTAGTTATCACATACTTTGCTTCCTTCTCCAGACCTTTGCTTACCAAAGAGCAGAGGTAGTGACTTTAATATAATTTTCAAAGTACCATTGTACTTTGTTTTTTCCATGATATTCATTTGTCAATTTTTAGAGCTAGAAATAAAAGTAAGTTTTATTAAAAGGCAATATTATATGAAAAAACTGGTAATAGTTGCTTAAAATTTTAAAAAGTTTTCCTTTCATAACTGTTTTAGCCAACTTTAAGAAATCACTAAAGCTTTCCCTCCTCCAAAATTATAGGATTATACATTTTCAGTCAAAGGATAATACCATCAGGACTTTGCTGTCATTTGCAAAGGATATATGGTGATCTAAAGATGTGAGAAGAAAGGTACAAGGTTCAGTAGGATGAAATTTATCATTCAGATAATTAATTAACCATGGACTGTCCTCTTCAAAACTTAATATCGAGCAGGCCAACATTTACTGCCACCCACCTTCACATAATTCCAAGCTTTAGCTTACTAGCAGTCTACATGATTTAACATGTGAAGTAAAATTCTTTAATTGTTAAAAAATTCATTTCCCTAAAGTGACTAATACTTCACCTAAAGGGACTTTAACTGGAAAGCTTCTGGCTTAATTAATAAAATAGTGTCCTAGATTCCACTATTCCAGGCCCAGATTTTCCTGCATTCTCTCTCAGCTTTACCTCTTTGGCCTTAGACCTTTCATGTTGATACTTAATCATTTTTTGCCCACGAGATAGTTGATATGGAATGTTTCAAAGCCAGGGGTATGTGAGTCACCTCCCAGGCCAAGTGTGAGGTTTCTTCAAGGTGCCACATGCAGGTGCATTGCTCCAACTAGTACCTAGTTCAGGGCAGCCAAGCATGACTTTGCAAAGTTGTGCAGTGCACAACAGGACCTGCAGAGCAATGCTGCAGTGGCAGCTGCAAGGGAGATCATGCCAGCAAGCTGAGCTTTTCTCTCACATCTCTCACATGTCTGACTGCTGCTACTTTTAAGTTGTACCTTTATAACACATGTTCACCAACATTAAAATTGCTTCTGGATAATTTGTGTGTTTAAGAAAGGAGAAGAGCTAATTGACGAATCATGACTTTGCCCTATTAGTGCTTTCATCATTTTTATCATTAGACTATCTCACAGTTGGGATTTCATGGGCAACCAGTTTGAGTGCATTTAACAGCTACTTTCTACAGTGAAAGTCTAAGAAAAGAAGTTTAATTATATGTATTAAACATATATTTATTTTGAGTCCAGCACAAGTAGTCTTTGTACCCAAACAGTCAAACTAAAACAGTTCCATTTGTAAACTCGAGGAAGCAAATGTAAAGCCCCTAGAGAAGCCTTATGTTTCTCCTGGTTCCTTATTGATTTTAACTTGGTCTTTTCTTCTGCCCCTAAAATGTCATATTGTTGGCAGTTTTTCTTTTCATGCATTGTTCTGATTCAGCAGAGAATGCTTCTGTAAGTGCAGCATGGTCAGTTAACTAGGTATTGTGACCACATTGCACACGGTTGTCCTTCCATTTGTGAAACCTGATTCACAAAGGACAGCTTTGGAACTATAAGGAGAAACTTTATGTGTATAGGCCTATGCTCTATTTTTTCATACTATTTTTAGTTCTAGCCTTATAGGGTATTTATGGCCAAATTTTAACAATCCTTGTTTCCATGTATGTCTTTCACATATTTTCTAGCTCAGTCATAGTTGAACCCTGCATGTGAAGTAAAATTCTTTAATTGTTAAAACAACAGTACAAGGCAAGGCTGCTTTTCTGTTGTGTGAACAATGCCAAAACACTCAACTGTAAATGGATATATCTCTATCCACAAAGCACTGCATCTTTGGGCTGCTAAATAAAAAGCAGGAGAGAGGAGACCAGTGTTTGTATTTTATCTAGAAACTTCTATTTGTTAGTTAAATCAAGGGTTTTATATACTGTCTAAAGGATATAGGCATTTGCAATAAAGGAAAAGTTTTGCTATGGTTGCTTTTCAGAGCAGCTTAAAATTTGTTAATGTTTTAATTTATGAAGATTCTCAGAGATGGCATTGTAAGAAACCAGTGAAACAGGTTTGAGGTAACCTCTGCAACTCTGAGCCTGCTGTAGCGTCTTTGGGAATTGAACCAGGATTTATCAGTACTTAGGCATCATTTTTATGTATAGTTTTCCTCTCTTTCCCTGCACTACAGTACATTATCCTAGTAGTGCAGGACTACACTGAATGTCTTCCAATATACAAACCAATAGCTAGAAATTGGGTTGTGTTTATGGCATGCTGAAATTTAATTAAATTCCTCTGTTATTGTTACTTACTAAATATTAACCTACTTTATAGAAATAAGAGAAGTTAAATTATTTTCATCAATAGATAAATACTGTACAGTTTAACAAAAGCAAATGGGTATATGTGATATTAGTAGCATGAATATGGAAGAAAATCAAATTACTATTTCCAGTTCTGTTTAATCCAGTGCTCAACTAACTCTCTTCAGTAGATTTCTAAACTTGAAGCCAGAACCTAATGAATAAGGTTGTTTACATTAAAAAAAAATTGAAATGAGTTTGAAAACAGGAAACTTTTCTATGTTAAAGTCACTGTTTCTGGCTCTTCCCAAACATGTTAGAAGATCTGGGAATGCTATGCTTATAGATATAACTGTAGTGTGGTAGAACCATGGTGGCTGCCTCCTATTGCCTGAGCTGTGGTCTGGGACCCTATGACTTTTGCACCAACAATATGTGAATATGTTCTTACTCCTGACTCCTCCCCTGTCTACACTCTCCTGCCTGGCCACAGTGGGCATGTCCCTGGGGCCCTTGTTGCCAGCAGCATTGGCTCCATTGTTTCTTCTATTCATCATAATAACTGACTGATATTTATTTGAAAGCATACTTCATCTCACCAATTTTATCACCACATCACCCTGATTTTTAAACTGAAGTAATAAGCCTTTTTGTCTTTGTTTTTGATTTGTGAAATTGAAGCAGAGAGAAATAAATAATTTTTGAGATTATAAACCAGCATTATGGTTTTAAACAAACTTTGGTAGCATGTTTAAGTCTGCAATAATATCCACCACTCTATAACATTTCTTTCAATATTCATAGCTAAATTAAAAAGCAAGCAGAAGGAAATGTTCAGCATTTTAATGTGTATATTGTTAGCTTTTTTGCATTGCATTAAATTAGAAAATTATATCCAATTTTTTATTTATCTTAGGAAGTCTGTTTGCTGTTAAAAGAAACCATTCTTTCAAGAGTTAAGGAGTACTTGGAAGTTCATAAACAGCACAGGCCATCAAATACAGAATTCACAAGATCCAGTCCCTTGTCCTTAAAAGGTAGGCACAGAGCACTTTGATTTGGGATAAAGAAAATAAAATTTTTGCTTTGTAGAGACGGCAATTATATTTGACTCCGACTGTCATGTTAGTATAATGATACATTTGAAAAGTATGTTGTAATGAAGATACTTTTGTTTGGGTAAAGAAAATTAACCAAAAAGCCCTCAAGGACTTTTAATGGTAGGCAAAATATATAAAAATAGCAAATAAAACATTCCTAAGGAAACAAAATTTTTAAAGTTTTTTTTTTTGACAAGTAATCTTGCAAATGGATTTACATTAATACTGACTTAAATTTATCCAGAGCTTAATGCTTTTTTAAAAATGTTTTTATATATGTCACCCAATTTCAAAGGTTCTCAAATGGGCAGTCCCCAGAGGACATTTGGTAATGTCTGTAGTTTCAGCTGTCATAACTGGAAGAGGTGGGGTGCTATTAGCATGTAAAGGGTAGAGGATAGGAATGACACTATACATTCTACAATGCACAGGCAGCCCTGGACTAAAGAAGGAATTATCAGCCCCAAAACATGAACGGCACCAAAGTTGAGTTCTCGGTCATATGTCCTATTAACAGTAATATCTTTTGAGTTATAAGTGGAAAACGCTCAGAGACTATAAAACTATAAACAGCTTGTCCAAGTAAAATATCCTATCATTTACTTAGCATCATCACCGCCCAACCCCCTTCCTCCAGTGCTTGGCCCTCCTGATACACAGATGCCATGACATGAATGAATTCGAGGGTGATCAGTGGTAGAACCTGAACCCACACTCTCTCTTCTGACTTCCATCCCAGAGTTCTTCCTTCTCTGTCAATGTTGGATTTCTAATTTTTTTTTTTTTTACTTTAAGTCATATTTCATACCATTCTTTCTCATGCAAATGCGGTCAGTCTAGCTTAGTTCTCAGAGGATAGTGCCTGGACTGCTGTGAGCCAACTAAGCTAATATAATACCTCTTTAGGACAAACATGTTAAATACTCTCTCTGAAGGCTTTCTTGATCCAAGGTGTTTTGCCCCAGTGTAGAGGACAAGTAGGTGGGCAGATTAACGTTACCCAAACTGAAACCCTTAAATGGGATTTTCATTCCAAACAGTGTTGAATTGAATAATGCTGTCTGGTTTGTCACTTAGCAGTAGTGTAAGTCTTGAGAAAAGCATAAGAGTTTTCATGCTTTGTACCCCAGCAGACCTGGTTGGTCTCACTTTCTAAATCATCAAAAGGGAGAGGAATAGAGCAAGATTTCAAGACCTCCATCTCTGATATTAGAAATACTATATATAGTTGGCTTAGTCATTACCGATTCTCAACCAGCCCTTCCATTGTATTCTTTGAGTGCTGAATCAAAGTTAAACACTCAGTTTCTCAGCCTCTCTCACAGATAGGGATCACAGTTCTTGCCCCCAAGAGAAAATGAGAGCCTTTCTTGAGCTCATGTAGGGAAGATGTTTGTTTATTTTTAAACAAAAAAGTAATCTTACCATGTACACAATTTTGAAACCTATCTTTCCCATCTAATATAAAAGTCATTTTATATATATCACTATTTTAAAGCTTTTAATTTTTTGATAAAATATACTTAACATAAAATTTACTATTTTAACCATTTTTTAAAATTTTAATTTGTTATATGACAACAGAATGCATTACAATTCCTATTACACATGTAGAGTACAGTTTTTCATATCTGTGGTTGTGCACAAAGTAGAATCACATCCTTTGTGTCTTCATACATGTACTTAGGATAATGATGACCATCGCATTCCACCATCTTTCCTATTCGCTTTCCCTTCTCCTCCTTCCCCTTTTCCCCTTTGCCCTGTCTAATAGAGTTTATTTAATCCTCCCATTCCCCACCCCCCACCCATAGCATATTATGAATCAGCATCCTTAAATCAGAGGAATCATTCGGCATTTGTTTTGGGGGGATTGACTTACTTCACTTAGCATTATATTCTCCAGCTCCATCCACATTTTCTTTATCCATTTATCTACTGAAGGGCATTTGGGTTGGTTCCACAGTTTAGCTATTGTGAATTGTGCTGCTATGAACATTGATGTGGATGTGTCCCTGTAGTATGCTTCTTTTAAGTTCTTTGGGAATAGACTGAGGAGTGGAATAGCTGGGTCAAATGGTGGTTCCATTCCCAGTTTTCTAAGAATTCTCCATACTGCTTTCCAGATTAGTTGCACCAGTTTGTAATCCCATCAGCAAGGTATGAGTGTGCCTTTTTCCCCACATCCTCACCAACACTTATTGTTATTTGTATTCTTAATAGCTGCCATTCTGACTAAAATGAGATGAAATCTTAGAGTAGTTTTGATTTGCATTTCTCTAATTGCTAGAGATGTTGAACATTTTTTTCATATATTTGTTGTTTGGTTGTATATCTTCTTCTGAGAAGTGTCTGTTCAGTTCCTTGGCCCATTTATTGATTGGGTTATTTGGTTGTTTGGTGTTAAGATTTTTGAGTTCTTTATATATTCTAAAGATTAGTGCTCTATCTGATATATGAGTGGTCAAAATTTGCTCTCAAGATGAAGGCTCTCTATTCACCTCATTGATTGTTTCTTTTGCTGAGAAGAAGTTTTTTAGCTTGAATTTATTGATTCTTGGTTTTAATTCTTACACTATAGGAGTCTTATTAAGGAAGTTGGGTCCTACTCCAACATGATGGGGATTTAGGCCTACTTTTCTTCTAATAGATGCAGTGTCTCTGGTTTAGTTCCACTTTAAGTTGAGTTTTATTCATGGTGAGAGATAGGGGTTTAATTTATTTTGTTGCATATGGATTTCCAGTTTCTCAGCACCTTTTGTTGAAGAGGCTATCTTTTCTCCAATATACGTTTTTGGCACCTTTTTCAAATATAAGATAACTGTAATTATATGGGTTAGTCTCTGTGTCCTCTATTCTGTACCATTGATCTACAAGTCTATTTTGGTGCTAATACAGTGCTGATTTTGTTACTATTGCTCTGTAGTATAGTTTAAGATGGTATAGTGATGTCACCTGCTTCACTCTTCTTGCTAAGGATTGCTTTAGCTATTCTGGGTCTCTTATTTTTCCAGATGAATTTCATGACTTCTTTTTCTATTTCTATGAGAAATGTCATTGGGATTTTGATTGGAATTGCATTAAATCTGTACAGTGCTTTTGGTAGTATGGTCATTTTGACAATATTAATTCTGCCTACCCAGGAACTAGGAAGATCTTTCCATCTTCTAAGGTCTTCTTTAATTCTTTCTTTAGCATTCTGTAGTTTTCATTGTAGAGGTCTTTCACATCTTTTGTTAGATTGATTCCCAAATATTTTTTTGATGCTATTGTAAATGGGTTAGTTTTCCTTTCAGAGGATTTGTCATAGAAATGCCTTTGATTTATAGGTGTTGATTTTGTATCCTGCTACTTTGCTAAATTCATTTACTAATTCTAGAAGTTTTCTGGTGGAATTTTTTGGTGTACACTTTGGTAGCAGTAAATACTTTGAACATTGTTGTGCAATCATCTGTCATCACCATTACCCATCTCCAGAACTTTTTCATCATCCCACACTGAAATTTTGATGCTCATTAAATAGCAATTTTCCATTTTCCCCTCCCCCTGCCTCTAGTAACAACCATTCTGCTTTCTGGATCCATGAATTTGACTAGTCTAGGTACCTCACATAGGTGGAATCACAATATTTGATCTTTTTTTTGTTGTTGTTTTGTCTAGCTTATTCTACTTAGCATGTTTTCAAAGTTCATACTGTAGCATTTATCAGGATTTCATTTCTTTTAAAGCTGAATAGTATTTCATTATAATATATTCAGTGTATACCACATTTTGTTCATTTGGATTATTTACACTTTTTGGCTGTTGTGGATGCTGCTACAAATATTGTTGTACAGATGATATTTTCAAGTCCCTGAATTCAGTTATTTTGGATATATACCTACAAGTGGTATTGCTGGATCATATGCTAATCCTGGTTATCTTTTTTTAAGGTATTGCCATATTTTTTTCATAATAACCATACCATTTTACATTCCCACCAGCAATACATGAGCTTCCACTTTCTCTACATCCCTGCCTGAACTTATATTCAGTTGGTTTGATAATAACCATTCTAATCTGTTTGAAACAATACCTGATTGTGGTTTTGATTGACATTTCCTTAACAATTAGTAATGTTATCATCTTATATGTTGATAATCGTGTACTCATTGGTCATTAAGTATATCTTCCTTGGAGAAATGTCTATTTATGTCCTTTGTTCATTTTTTTTTAAAAGAGAGAGACTGAGAGAGAGAGAGAGAGAGAGAGAGAGAGAGAATTTTTTAATATTTATTTTTTAGTTCTCGGCGGACACAACATCTTTGTTTGTATGTGGTGCTGAGGATCGAACCCAGGCCGCACGCATGCCAGGCGAGCATGCTACCACTTGAGCCACATCCCCAGCCCCCTTTGTTCATTTTCAGTAGGGTTGTTTTGTTTTTGTGTTGTTGTTTCTTATAGGAATTATTTTTTATGTGTATTAATTTTGTTATTAGATATATGATTAGCACATATTTTTTTTTCCATTCTGTGGTTTGTTTTTTGCGTCTCTTGACAATGTAGTTGTACATACATGTTTTTAATTTTGATACAGCCAGTTCATTTATTTCTTCATTTGTTGATGATATATCTAAGAAACTGTTGCTGACTCCAGTGTCACAAAGCTTTCCCTTTATTTTTTCTTCTAAAAATATAAGAAATTCTATAGAATTTAACTTAGGTATTTGATCATTTTGAGTTAATTTTTGTATATCATTTCAGGTAAGAGCCCAGCTTCATTATTTTGTATGTGGATATCCAGTCTTCCTAGCACATTGCTGAAAAGATTGTCCTTTCCCCATGGAATGGTCTTGGTACTCTTGTTGAAAATCATCTGGCTATATATGTGATGATTTATTCCTGGGATTTCTGCTCTATTCCACTTCTATGTCTGTCTTTATCCCAGTTCTACACTGCCTGGATACTGTAACTTTGTAGTAAGTTTCAAAATCCCAGAGCATGAATCTTCCAATTTTGTTAATTCTTCTAAAGGGACTATTCCACAACTGTGTGTGTGCGTGTGTGTTTTCCTGGGGAATTTAGCCTTCTGGCACTCTATCACTGAACTGAACTCCTGGAACTTTTTATTTTGAGACAGGGTCTTGCTAAATTGCCCAGGTATGCTATGGCACCTAGCCACATAGCCATTTTAAGTGACTACATAGCATTCCATTAAATGCCTATACTATTAATTTATTGATGAATTTTTTAGATTGCATCCATATTTGTACTATTATAAAGAATAGTCCAATGAACATCCTAAGAATATTCGTATTTGAACACTTCTAATTCTTTGTATTTACAGTTTGTGAAAGCTAAGGATATTAATGCTATATATAGTATATAAATTGTAAATATTTTTTCTCTGTCATTTTCCTTTGACTTGATTCTCTTTCTACCTCAGGAGCCCTCCACTGACCACTAATCGGACTAATACTAGGTTTTCTTATAGTGAGATAAGTAGTGTGATTGATTGCCCTTGGGAACTGCCTCTCCATTCTCATCTTGTACCACTTTTATCTTCTTGCTTGTTCTAGCTGTGGCAAACTTAATTCCTTTCTTCCAAAGCTCTATTCTTCTGCTCTTCTTAAGATGGGGCCTTGTTCTTATTGGAGCTTAGTCTTCTTTTTACCTATTTTATCTTCAGCTTTCTGGGCAAAGTTCATTGTTCAAAAAAGAGCATTAATCTCAAGTATATACAAAGAACTCAGAAAACACCAAAATAATAATAATAACAACAACAACCCAATCAACAAATGAGCAGAGGAAGTGAACAGACATTTCACAGAGGAATGATTATGCATGGTCAACAAATATATGAAAAATGCTCAACAACTCTAGCAATTAGAGAAATGCAAATTAAAACTACATTGAGATTCCAGCTCACTTCAATCAGAATAGCAATTATCAAGAATACAAGTAAAATAAATGTTGGTAAGGATGTAGGAAAAAAGGTTCAGTCATACATTGCTGGTGGAACTCCAAGTTGGTACAACCACTGTGTAAAGCAATATGGAGATTCCTCAGAAAACTTGGAATGGAACCATCATTTGACCCAGTTATCCCACTGCTCAATGTATCCCAAAGGATTTAAAATCAGCAATGATGCAGCCATAATCAATGTTTGTAGCAGCTCAATTCACAACAGCTAAACTATGGAACCAACCGAGGCACCCTTCAACAGATAAATGGATATAGAAATTATGATATACATTCACAATGGAATATTACTCAGCCATAAAGAAGAATGAAATTATGACATTTGCCAGTAAATGGATGGAACTGGAGACTGTCATGCTAAGTGAAATAAGCCAGTCCCCAAAAACCAAAGATCATATGTTCTCTGTGATATGTGGCTAACACAGAATAAGTGGAGAAGGGGGAAGAATAGAAGTTTATTGGATTAGACAAAGGTGAATGAAAGGAAGGAGATGGCATGGGGAATAGGAAAGACAGTAGAATGAATCGGACATAACTTTCCTATGTTCCTTTATGAATATATCATCAGTGAAACTCCACATCATGTACAACCTCAAGAATGGGATCCTAATTCCTATAAGTTATACTCCATGTATGCATATATCAAAATACACTATACTGTCATGTATTCTAAAAAGAACACATAAAATTTTTCAAAAAGTATATCTGTCAATAGATCACCACCACACTGGATGTCCCTTCATAACATTTGAGGAATGTCAGGTGCACAAACATGTAAGCCACTGAAAGACAGGTGCTTCCCCTTTTATTCTCTTGTTTTCTCTCCAGCATGGAGTGCAGTTCCTGGCTTGCAGTAGGTAATGTGTATTCACATAGGTAATAAGTCCTGTAAATGGTTGTATCTTTCCTGCTCCTAACAAAATTGAGAGTTAGCGTAATTTACCTGCCCTACAACCCTGTATTTGATATACCTTTGTACCTTTACTTTTTTAAGCTTCTCCTTTGTCTGACAAACTCCTATTTCACTCTTAAGACCCAAATCAAACACTGCTTCTCCAGTCTTCTTCAATTTCAGTACCTTTATCCTTTTTAAGAGTCAACTTAGCTGGGTGCGTTGGCCAACACCTGTAATCCTAGCAGTTTGGGGTGCTGAGGTAGGAGGATTGCAAGTTCAAAGCCAGTCTCATCAGCTTATCAAGGCCCCAAGCAACTTAGCAAGAACTTGTCTCCAAATAAAATATAAAAAGGGCTGGGGATGTAGCTCAGAGGTTAAGCACCCTTGGGTTCAATTCCCAGTACCAAAAAAGAAAAAATCAACTAAAACATTATTTCAATAGATTCAGTAAAAATTAGTGATACAAGGAAATTTTTTAAAAAGACTTAACTGATGTCAGTTTCCATCAGTTCTATCTCATTAATATTTTCCCTAGTCTTTTCCAACATTGGGTGTTAGAAGCGGTTTAATTTTTGCCAACTGACAGTCCAAAAAATCCAAAAGGAGATGTCAGGCTTTTTGATCTTTATTTATCTTTATGTTTTTATTTGTTTCCTGACTGAATTGTATATTTACAGTTTGGGTTTGTATCAATTGTTTGCCTATTTCTTCCTAGTTTTCACTTTTTCCTACTGTCACTTCTTGGTCAAGGTCCTTCTTAATCAGCTCTTGAATTACTGCCACAGCCTCCCTTCTGATTTTCCTTCCAATTTATCCACACCTCTTCTGCCAAAATGGCCTTTTGAAAACAAAAATATGATAGTCCCCAACTTGAAACCCTTTGTGGTCAGGGACCTTAGTTGCCAAATATCTTTTATCCAATTTCTTCTCTGCATGAGACTAGCCAGATGGGTCTGGTTCTTTATCAGAGAACAAGTTGATTAAAAGTATTAGGTAGCTCTCAGGATCCATGAGGAATGGCTGGCAAGTTCCATTCTGAAAGTGCACAAACAGGACAACCTCAATCACAAGATGGGGTCAGCTTTGGTAAGTACACCATTTCAGCTGCCATCCATGAAGCTCAGGACTGAGCATCAGAAATCTCTGTCCCACCTGCAGAGATTGACTGCCCAGCATGTGGCCACTCCCTGTGCAGCTGTCTAAGCTTCTGCAAGCAAACCAGATCTGTGGCTTTCCCTAGTTGCCGATGAATTGGGAAGCGAAAGTTTGGCTTTTACCTTTGGGAAGGTGAGACTTATAAAACACAGAAAGTTGCCAAAACATTGGAGGATGATCAAAATGTTTGGGTAGGTGGACACAAGTTACAGTTATTTGCTAAAAATTTTCTCTTGGCTTTCTTTTTCCATGAACTTCCAAATAATAACAACAAACTATTTCTTAATAGCACAACCTTCCCAGCTATCAAGGACATATGCTCAGAATCTCCCCCAAAAGAAATGACCCAATTCTCCAGTTCCAGCTCCAGGTCCAGGATTTCTAAGTGATCTTTTACTTCCTCTAATTCTTTCATGAACCATATTTGTTAATTTGTCAAATAAATGTGAAGTTTATTTACCAGCATACCTTAAACAGAAGAGAAGGGAAACAGAAAACAAAAAAACAAAATTAATATATGTGAATATGTACGTGATGCAACACAGAAGACCCTACGAGCAGATTCCTGTTCCTGACTTTTGTAATCATGAAACATGTAGTTTATGTCTTCCCTCTAGTAATATTTATTTCATGTTCTCTGTTTTAGCTAATAACTCAGCTGATCAGGATTCCTTCCCTTCATTCCTGAGGGACTTGAGGTCTTGTGTTGGTGGGGTTGCTATTGTTTAATTAACTTCCAGCAGTGCATATGCTCCATGAGGTACAGCCCTTTACATTCCCTATATTTTCTCCATGTCTGTGTCCCAGTGTGCCATCCTGACTACCATTTCAATTCCCCTTTGGACCTGTTTGCCTATGATTACATAACACTTTGAAGTTGACAACCGATTCCTTCTTGTCCGCTGTGTTCTATACCTCCCCTTTTTTTTTTAGCTTTTTTAAAAATATGTTTTTAGATATTGATGAACCTTTATTTTATTCATTTATTTATATGTGGTGCTGAGAATCAAACCTAGTGCCTCACACATATTAGGCAAGTACTCTACCACTGAGCCACAACTCCAACTCCTATAACCTTCTTTTGAAAGTTAAGAGAGTCCTGAGGATGGAACTCAGGTTTTTGCTGAGGGTGTCACTTTCTACTTCCATACCTTGGTTACAAGAACCACGTGTCCAGCCAGAGCAATACATACTGTTCTGTAGATAAAAGGATGTGTTGCATCCTTTAGGTTATGAGCTTATCTCAGTTCCATAAGATCCTGACTGAATTTTCAGTAAACCTTTCCATCATTATGTAAGGCCAGCTATATTTGAGCATTGATAAAGACCATCGACTTTTATGACCAACTTCCTTATTTTGTTCCCTGTTAAAGCCAGTTTCTTTGTCAGAAGCACCATGATGGTGAGAGTGAATGAGATCTCCATAGAGTGACTGACAGGAAAATGGCAAGCATAGAGGTACATTCAAATCCAAAATAAGGGTCCTTTCTAGTGATAAGTTATTGCTTGCCTTGTGATGAGAGGGGTCTAACATAATCCATCTACCAGCACTGCCCCATCTACCTGTGGTAAGAGGGTTAGTATGGAGGCTCAGATTAATTGCTGCTGCTGGAAAATTGGCTACTTGACAGAGCTCAGCCTTGATGTGATTGGGTCCATATTGTTGAGCCCAAGCAGAATGTTTCTCCTTGCCACCATGGTCACAATGCTCATGAGCCCTGTGAGCAGGTACTCAGGCTATGGGGAAAGAAGCTGGTCAGCATCCATGGACGTAGGCTGTCTTCATTACAGGAATTTTATCTCAGTGGCACCTTTTGATAAATATTCACTTATGATACCAGTATTCTTATACTCTACCAACTTTTCCCTAAATGTCCTTTTCTCCAGTCCTTCTGAATTTCTGACCATTTTTTCAAACTATTAACCACTGCCAATGAATTGGTGTATATTTGTATCTCAGGTCATTTGTTCTTATAGGCTAAATGACCTAAAATGTGCTATTTAACATTCTGCTTACTAACCAGATTTTCCTTTTCCACCCCAAGTGAGGTTATATCATTGTTTTCACTCACCTCACTGCAGACTGGTACTGCTCCTTGGGCAGAGCCATCAATAAATCAGGCACAAATTATTACCTACTGGTCACTCCAGCTTTCACTGTTTCAGGTTATTTTTGTAGGTTACAAAAAAATTTTCAGGTACATTACTGAGGCTTGTGCTTATTTCTTAGTAGTGAAGGTATAGTATATAAGAAAAACTTGGCTTTTCTTTTAGAGAGCTCTTTCACATGCCACAGACCACTGAACATTCAGAAACTGTATTCTGAAAGGTTGTCTGTCACGATCTGATATGCTGTGTCTTAGCCTGATACCTAGAATATGTGCCACATCCTGCCATGTAAGTCCTATAATAAATGCCTTCAGTGTGGTAGTCTAGAACAGTGTCCTACAAAATATGGAGGCTGTCCCTGTGGACTGAATAGCATCATGAAAGCAGAATGTTAACAGATCAGCAAGGCAGAACAGTGAAACTATATGGCTGTCTCTGCCAGTAGATAGAACGTGCTACAATGTTTGATGCTCACCAGAATAGAAAGAAGCAGATTTTGCCCTTTCTGTAGTACTAGATGCTCTAGTGTTACAGTTGAGAAACCATCTCTAAAGAAATCCCTGCCTAATTAAACTTACATTAATCTAATATCATTTACAAGACCCATCTATGTCTTCCACCTAAAACAAAAGAGATAAATGAAAAAATACCTAAGAATATTGCAGATTTCTCATGGTGACCTATCTCTTTGAGTCCCTAGGGATTAATATTACTTCTGGTTTACAGTTTTGATGGGAAGTGGGGACTCCAGTGAACTTAGACCTTCTTTGCCGTAATAACACTCACTCCATGAGACATAACAGTCTACCAGTTTCAGAGTTAGTCCATCCCAATTATACCCTTCACAACTGAGGGCACAACTCCAGGAGATTTTCACAGGCTTGAAAGACCCATTGTGAGATTAATTTAAGCCAAATTTCTATTTATCACCCTTTAATGGATCACAGTAACAATCAATAATCCCAAGAATTAACATTACCTCGGAGTCAATTTCTAATCATCCTCAAAATTTCTGAGTATTTACCTTTTTTTTTTTTTTTTTACTGTACAGGTATGTAGAAAAAAGCTACAAATCCCAAATGGAAGATGTATAGGTTGTACTTGTGGTATTATTGGCTAGGACTTACTCAAGGGAGTGCCTGGCTCTCCATTTAAGGAGATAATAGGTCTGTGAACTGAGTTGAATGAATGGACTAGCTCAGATGCTGTGGCTTTTCTCTTAGGTGGCATAACTCAGGCCTCTTTCCTCTGTCCACCAAATCTAGATTTTTTTTTTTCCTGATTTTACAGTGTATTAGTTTGTTAGGCCTACTCGTGTAGCTCAGTGATAGAGCACTTGTCTAACATACATGAGGCCCCGGATTCCAACCCATGCACTAAAAATAAATTAGGCTTCCATAACAAAAGACCACAAGCTGGGTGGTTTAATCAACAGAAATTAATTTTCTCACAGTCTGGAGACTGGAAGTCTGAGATCAGCATGTCTGAAGTTAGGACTACAGCATACGAATTTTGGAGGGGACACAGTTCAGCCTACAGCATACAGTTTGAATCTTGTATGTGTTTTTTGTCTTATTGAGTTTCGGACATAATTAGCTAATAAGCCAGAGATATCTGTTGGTCTCTCTAACATAGTTCCTTCCAAGCTTACCAATGGGTCACAGCTTCCAGTGACTTGTCCAGGCATGAGTTTTAATCAACTGCAAATTATAAGATGACCTACCCACTTTGGGTTCTAGTGGTCTATAGATCATGTCTGTTCTGGTCATCAATCATCCCAGCAGCTGACTCTGCCTCTCTAGGGGTATCCCTTTCCTTCTAGAGGCTGCTCAATCAGGAAAAACCTTGGTAGCAGTGTCCTCCCCATGTTGGGCCCTAAACCATTTTGGGGAATCACTTGGCACAGGATGACATTCTCAATACATATTGTCACACATACAGATTGTCTATTCTCTTGGCGTTCTGTAGCAAGCTGTGTTTGACTGAGAATAGCTCACTGTACCTTATAGAAGCATTCCAGAAGAGGAGCCCCACATCTCCCACTTATTATCTTTTTCACTGTGTAAGCATGAAAGTGATCTGGGGATGGTGGTGGCAAACATTTTAGTCCTAAATTAAGGCATTGAGCAGTCTGACTGTTGAGGAGACTTCTGGCCAGGCTGAGAGTCTTTGGCAGTTCTCCAACCGGACTTATGGGGCACTGAGTTCAGGTGTCCCTCTCCCTCAGGGAGAAGGGAGTCATTGTGCCATCTTGGCCAGCACACTGGAAGGGCTCCTAAATGGTCATCTGTCAGTTCGTCCTTTTAACTGTGTTGGCAATCCCCAGAACTCGGTGTGCTCTTTTGCCTCTGCCTTTTGTACATGCTGCTGTTGCTCCTCTGGGCAAGATCCTCACTATCCTTCAGGCCTGTGCTCAGGTGTCACTTTCTCTCAGAGGCCTTACCTGATTCTCTGTGTCTACTTTTCCAAGGAGCTCTACCTTCTCTCCCTGTGTACCTGTTTGCACTTTAAAGTAATGTCTCTCATCAGTCTAATTGGTCCCCTGCCTCCCAGATAGACTTAGGTCTCATCAAAAGCAGGGGTCTTGTCCTGTTCAGCATCTGCTGGGGAGCCTAATGTTCATCAGGACTGCAAGTGTTGGAAAAAATAAAGGAATTGTTACTGCTCGCTGATCACACGTTTCTTGGTCCAGGCTTTACAGCCGGCTTCCATTGCAATATCTCTTTCCTCCTTGAACAAAAAAGCACAGGTGAAAGTGATCTATGAGTAACTTATTAAGTGGTTTCCTCATTTGGTTTTCAGAAAGTCAAAACTACATCGTACCCTAGTGTAAGATTAGCCTGCCACATCTTCACACACACACAGCTAAGGACAGAGAAATACTTTTCCTCCTGTCCACCTCATCCTAGCTGTTCTTTAGAATTACTACCTCTGCCTGTTCGTGTTACTAAATGTCAACTGCCAGCTGCCAGCATTAGGTTGGGTCTTTCACACACCTATGTCAGGTCCTCATGACAGCCCTTTTTAACTGCTTACCCCACCTCACCCCCAGTGCTGGAGATCAAACCCAAGTCCTTGTACATGCTAGTCAAGTGTTGTACCACTGAGCCTTACCCCTGCCCCCATAGCCACCTTCTTAACCCTTGTCCTAAAGATGAGAACCAGACTTGAAGTAAGTTCTTCAGAGGTCACATAGCTAGTAAGTGTCAAAGGCAGAGTGAAAACACTGCTGTCTCACGTTTGACTTATTCTCACTGCTTGGGTCCCTGCTAAGAAGAATGTTATGTGTATTTTCTTTTAATAAATTTTTTCTCTAGTCAGGAGAACACAGATTTCTTTAAATTAACCACAGTGTTCTGCTAAACTACCATAAGAGTATCTTTAAGATTTTTTTTTATCCCCTACTCTGATCATGAGATGAAAAAGAAATATTTAGACTCCCAAACAGAGCTCATCTTCTAGCTCAAAGCACTTGCCTCCCTGCATTGTCTAAATAGGGCTCACTCCATTTTTGTGTTTGTTGAGCACTTAGAGTAAAATCTTTTTACTGCCTATTATTCTATTCTGCATAACCTTTTCTTGTAGTTAACATCTAAGAAAACCAGTCCTTTGGAAAATGCCATAAAACAAATTGAATTTTCCTGGGTACTGTGGTTTCTGTCTTCAGAAAATAAATAAAAACACCAGAGGCTTTCATTTTGGCTTTTCTTCTAAGCTGAATGCTCCTCTAAAATCTTAGCCACGCGCTTCCGGTGGAGATTTAAGCTATCTGCTTATCCTTTTCTGGCATCCCAGGTATCTTAAGCAAATACTCAAGGCTGAAGTACCAAGTCTTCCTCTCTGTTCATCCACCCACCCACCCCCTTTTGCAGCATTCTGTGGTGGGTCAGCACTATGTTAGGGAACCTGTGGGTGTTCACACAAGAGGAGAAAGAGAAAACAGATTGCCAAAACAAGCAAGTTCTTCCTATTCTTCCCTCTGTCTGAGAAGTCTTCCCCTCCTTTTCCCAGCACCCTGTGCCATGCTCTGTACCTGCCAATGAAAGCTTTCTCTTTGCTGTTGAGACACTGGCTTGATTGTGAGCCCTTCTCCCTGGAGTCCCCACAAGTGCAAATTTGTATATGTGGTGTTTTGTATTTATATTCCCAGCCCATTGAAAACAAGGCCTTTTCCTAGTTAAAATAAATTTTGGAAGTGAAACACTTTTTTGCCTTTGAGCCCAGCCATTCCTCAATATAAGCCTTTAGGCATTTTCAGAAAGATTGTACAAACTTCCCCTAGAACACTACCCATATACTCCCCTTCAGTCAGCATTTCTCTTACACATTAACAATAAAACATTATTGTACATTTAGCAGCTGTGAAGTCTGAATAAGCACAGGTCCTTCACAAATAATACTATTTTTGTCATCACTTTCTAAATCCCAGATAGTGTACTGTTGGTGGTTACTTTTGTGCACACTCAGTGGGAGTGCACACCCAATGGGAGTAGGACTCTACTGCAGTCACAGGTGGAATAAGGAGCTAATTGTTTTCTGACTTTCACAGGCAGATACACAAGACTTAAAAAGGAGGAATTAGTCACTTGTGTGGTTTTATAAACAGCACAGCACATTTTTAGTTATCTGCTATTCTGTTCATTTTCTTAATATTTAAAAACATTGATTTTTGCATTCACAGCACTTTACAAATAGAAATGGGTTTCCCAAAGTTGGTTGTAGAGCATGGTAGAAACATGTGTTTTCTTTTTACACATATATTTAAGTAGGTTTGGTTATTATTTACATTTCTCCCCATAATGTACTCAGTCAAAACATTTTATAGCTTTCATCCACACATGAAAAGCATAAAAGGGCAATAATGAAACCAAGCGCCTATAAGCCCTTTTGTGAATGTACCACATTTCAGCAAAGATTATTTTTCCAGAATGGGCAATTTGTAAAACTTGAAGTTTTATACTTTTTACCAGAAGTGTGCTAAAGCCACAATGACAACACAAGATGCTGGACTTTCTCAAAAATGGAAAGATTGCTGTAGCCGTTTGTTCAATATAGGGAAAGAAAACCCAATCTCTACACTTTAAGGGTAATTTTCCACTTGTCATAGTTATCTGTTATGGAAATTGCCAGCCACAGTGCCTTATTCTTTGTCTACCTAATTTTATAAGAAGCTAAAACAAAAGAGCCACATGGACAAGACCTCAAAAAAGGGTAGGATTCTTTTCATCACATGAAGTGGTTTTCAAACTTCAGCTTTAACCACCTTGAAAATGTTTTCTTTTTTTTTTTTGTATATTTTTTTTAATTTTTTATTGTTGGTTGTTCAAAACATTACAAATTTCTTGACATATCATATTCCACACTTTGATTCAAGTGGGTTATGAACTCCCACCTTCCCCCCATACACAGATTGCAGAATCACATCAGTTACACATCCATTGATTTACATATTGCCATACTAGTGTCTGTTGTGCTCCGCTGCCTTTCCCATCCTCCACCCTCTCCCCTCCCCACCTCTCCCCTCCCCTCCCCTCCTCTCTCTCTACCCCATCCACTGTATAACCCTGAGGGTCTCCTTCCATTTCCATGCAATTTCCCTTCTCTCTCCCTTTCCCTCCCACCTCTCATCCCTGTTAAATGTTAATCTTCTTCTCCTGCTCTTCGTCCCTACTCTGATCTTAGTTACTCTCCTTATATCGAAGAAGACATTTGGCATTTGTTTTTTAGGGATTGGCTAGCTTCACTTAGCATAATCTGCTCTAATGCCATCCATTTCCCTGCAAATTCTATGATTTTCTCATTTTTTAATGCAGAGTAATACTCCATTGTGTATAAATGCCACATTTTTTTTATCCATTCGTCTATTGAAGGGCATCTAGGTTGGTTCCACAGTCTTCCTGTTGTGAATTGTGCTGCTATGAACATCGATGTAGCAGTGTCCCTGTAGTATGCTCTTTTTAGGTCTTTAGGGAATAGACCAAGAAGGGGAATAGCTGGGTCAATTAGTGGCTCCATTCCCAGCTTTCCAAGAAATCTCCATACTGCTTTCCAAATTGGCTGCACCAATCTGCAGTCCCACCAGCAATGTACAAGTGTACCCTTATCCCCACATCCTCGCCAGCACTTGTTGTTGTTTGACTTCCTAATGGCTGCCAATCTTACTGGAGTGAGATGATATCTTAGGGTGGTTTTGATTTGCATTTCTCTGACAGCTAGAGATGGTGAGCATTTTTTCATGTACTTGTTGATTGACTGTATGTCCTCCTCTGAGAAGTGTCTGTTCAGGTCCTTGGCCCATTTGTTGATTGGGTTGTTTGTTCTCTTATTGTCTAATTTTTTGAGTTCTTTGTATACTCTGGATATTAGGGCTCTATCTGAAGTGTGAGGAGTAAAGATTTGTTCCCAGGTTGTAGGCTCCCTATTTACCTCTCTTATTGTTTCTTTTGCTGAGAAAAAACTTTTTAGTTTGAGTAAGTCCCATTTGTTGATTCTAGTTATTAACTTTTGTGCTATGGGTGTCGTATTGAGGAATTTGGAGCCCGACCCCACCGAATGTAGATCGTAGCCAACTTTTTCTTCTATCAGACGGCGTGTCTCTGATTTGATATCAAGCTCCTTGATCCATTTTGAATTAACTTTTGTGCATGGCGAGAGAAAGGGATTCAGTTTCATTTTGTTGCATATGGATTTCCAGTTTTCCCAGCACCATTTGTTGAAGATGCTATCCTTCCTCCATTGCATGCTTTTAGCCCCTTTATCAAATATAAGATAGTTGTAGTTTTGTGGATTGGTTTCTGTGTCCTCTATTCTGTACCATTGGTCCACCCGCCTGTTTTGGTACCAGTACCATGCTGTTTTTGTTACTATTGCTCTGTAGTATAGTTTGAAGTCTGGTATCGCTATACCGCCTGATTCACACTTCCTGCTTAGCATTGTTTTTGCTATTCTGGGTCTTTTATTTTTCCATATGAATTTCATGATTGCTTTCTCTATTTCTACAAGAAATGCCTTTGGGATTTTGATTGGCATTGCATTAAAATTATAGAGAACTTTTGGTAATATCGCCATTTTGATGATGTTAGTTCTGCCTATCCATGAATAGGGTATATTTTTCCATCTTCTAAGATCTTCTTCTATTTCTCTCTTTAGGGTTCTGTAGTTTTCATTGTATAAGTCTTTTACCTCTTTTGTTAGGTTGATTCCCAAGTATTTTATTTTTTTTTTGAAGATATTTTGAATGGAGTGGTTGTCCTCATTTCCATTTCAGAGGATTTGTCGCTGATATACAGGAATGCCTTTGATTTATGCGTGTTGATTTTATATCCTGCCACTTTGCTGAATTCATTTATTAGCTCTAATAGTTTCTTTGTAGACCCTTTTGGGTCTGCTAGGTATACAATCATATCATCTACAAATAGTGATAATTTAAGTTCTTCTTTTCCTATTTTTATGCCTTTAATTTCTTTCGTCTGTCTAATGCTCTGGCCAGTGTTTCGAGAACTATGTTGAACAGAAGTGGAGAGAGAGGGCATCCCTGTCTTGTTCCAGATTTTAGAGGGAATGCCTTCAGTTTTTCTCCATTCAGAATGATGCTAGCCTGAGGCTTAGCATAGATTGCTTTTACAATATTGAGGTATGTTCCTGTTATCCCTAGTTTTTCTAGAGTTTTGAACATAAAGGGATGCTGTACTTTGTCGAATGCTTTTTCCGCATCTATCGAGATGATCATATGGTTATTTTTAAGTCTATTGATGTGGTGAATAACATTTATTGATTTCCGTATATTGAACCAGCCTTGCATCCCAGGGATGAATCCTACTTGATCATGGTGCACAATTTTTTGATATGTTTTTGTATCCGATTCGCCAGAATTTTATTGAGGATTTTTGCATCTAGGTTCATTAGAGACATTGGTCTGTAGTTTTCTTTCTTTGAAGTGTCTTTGTCTGGTTCAGGTATCGGGGTGATGTTGGCCTCGTAGAATGAATTTGGAAGTTCTCCCTCTTTTTCTATTTCCTGAAGTAGCTTGAAAAGTATTGGTATTAGTTCTTCTTTAAAGGTTTTGTAAAATTCTGCTGTATACCCATCCGGTCCTGGGCTTTTCTTAGTTGGTAGTCTTTTTATGGTTTCTTCTATTTCCTCAATTGATATTGGTCTGTTTAGGTTGTCTATATCCTCCTGACTCAATCTGGGCAGATCATATGACTTAAGAAATTTATCTATGCCTTCACTATCTTCTAATTTATTGGAGTATAAGGATTCAAAATAGTTTTTGATTATCTTCTGTATTTCTGAAGTGTCTGTTGTGATATTGCCTTTTTCATCCCGTATGCTAGTAATTTGAGTTCTCTCTCTTCTTCTCTTCGCTAGCATCGCTAAGGGTCTGTCGGTTTTGTTTATTTTTTCAAAGAACCAACTTTTAGTTTTGTCAATTTTTTCAATTGTTTCTTTTGTTTCGATTTCATTAATTTCAGCTCTGATTTTAATTATTTCTTGCCTTCTACTTCTTTTGCTGTTGTTTTGCTCTTCTTTTTCAAGGATTTTGAGATGAAGTATGAGATCATTTATTTGTTGGTTTTTTCTTTCTTTAAGGAATGAACTCCAAGCAATGAATTTTCCTCTTAGAACTGCTTTCAATGTGTCCCATAGATTCCGATATGTTGTGTCTGTGTTTTCATTTATCTCTAAGAATTTTTAATTTCCTCCTTGATGTCTTCTATAACCCATTGATCATTCAGTAACCTATTGTTCATTCTCCAAGTGATGTATGCTTTTTCCTTCCTTCTTTTATCGTTGATTTTCAGTTTCATTCCATTATGATCAGATAAGATGCATGGTATTATCTCTACTCCTTTATATTGTCTAAGAGTTGCCCTGTGACATAATATATGATCTATTTTTGAGAAGGATCCATGTGCTGCTGAGAAAAAAGTGTAACTGCTTGATGTTGGGTGGTATATTCTATATATGTCAATTAAGTCTAGGTTATTAATTGTGTTATTGAGTTGTATAATTTCCTTATTCAACTTTTGTTTGGAAGATCTGTCCAGTGGCGATAGAGGTGCGTTGAAGTCTCCCATGATTATGGTATGGAGGTCTATTAGACTCTTGAACTTGAGAAGAGTTTGTTTGACGAACATAGCTGCACCATTGTTTGGGGCATATATATTTATGATTGTTATGTCTTGTTGGTGTATGGTTCCCTTAAGCAGTATGTAGTGTCCCTCTTTATCCTTTTTGATTAACTTTGGCTTGAAATCTATTTTATTTGATATGAGTATGGACACTCCTGCTTGTTTCCGAAGTCCATGTGAGTGATATGATTTTTCCCAACCTTTCACCTTCAGCCTATGTATGTCTTTTCCTATCAAATGCGTCTCCTGTAGGCAGCATATTGTTGGGTCTTGTTTTGTGATCCATTCTACTAGCCTGTGTCTCTTAATTGGTAAGTTTAAGCCATTAACATTTAGGGTTATTATTGAGATATGGGTTGTACTTCCAGCCATATTTGTTTATTTCTGTTACTAAACATGGTTTGTTTTCCTCTTTGATTATTTTCCCCCCCTTTACTGTCCTACCTCCCACTGTTGGTTTTCATTGTTATTTTCCATTTCCTCTTCCTGTAATGTTTTGCCGAGGATGTTTTGAAGAGATGGTTTTCTAGTTGCGAATTCTTTTAACTTTTGTTTATCGTGGAAGGTTTTAATTTCATCTTCCATCCTGAAGCTTAATTTCGCTGGATACACAATTCTTGGTTGGAACCCATTTTCTTTCAGTGTTTGAAATATGTTATTCCAGGATCTTCTAGCTTTCAGAGTCTGTGTTGAAAGATCAGCTGTTATCCTGATTGGTTTACCCCTAAATGTAATCTGCTTCCTTTCTCTTATAGCTTTTAAAATTCTCTCCTTATTCTGTATGTTGGGCATCTTCATTATAATGTGTCTAGGTGTGGATCTCTTATGATTTTGCACATTCGGAGTCCAGTAGGCTTCTAGGATTTGGGATTCTGTCTCATTCTTCAAGTCTGGGAAGTTTTCTCATATTATTTCATTGAATAGACTGCTCATTCCTTTGGTTTGGAGCTCTGTACCTTCCTGTATCCCAATGACTCTTAAGTTTGGTCTCTTAATGTTATCCCATATTTCTTGGATGTTCTGCTCATGGTTTCTTAACAGTCTTGCTGAGCTGTCTATGTTCTTTTCCAGTTGAAATACTTTGTCTTCATTGTCTGATATTCTATCTTCTAAGTGTTCCACTCTGCTGGTAGTATTCTCCATTGAGTTTTTAAGTTGGTTTATTGCTTCCTGCATTTCTAGGATTTCTGTTTGTTTGTTTTTTATAACCTCTATCTCCCTGTATAGTTGATCCTTTGCTTCCTGGATTTGTTTGCGTAATTCATTGTCGAAGTGATCTTTCATTGTCTGATTTTGGTGTCTAATGTCTTCCTTGATACTCCAGATCATCTGAAGCATGTATATCCTGAATTCTTTATCTGACATTCCATCTGCTGCAGCTGTTACCTCTTCTAAAGTTGCGTTGACCTGCATTGCTTGTGGTCCTTTCTTTCCTTTTCTTTTCATACTGCTTGCGTATCTTTCCTGCAGGCGCGGGCGGCGGCTCTGCTCTCTCCTTATTCCAATTGGGGTGTCGTGGCTACCACGCCGGCAGGTCACTGGGCCTGTTCTGGGCGCTGGCGGCGGCTCTGTTCTGCCCCTACTCCAATTGGGGTGACGAGTGTACCACGCCGGCAGGCCACCGGGCCTGATCCGCTGGTCGGTTGCAGGTTTGCCTACCCTGCAGGCGCGGGCGGCGGCTCTACTCTGCCCCTACTGCAAATGGGGTGACGTGTCTGTCGTACCGGCAGGCCACTGGGCCTGTCCCGCTGGTCGGTCGCAGATCTGCCTACCTTTCGGGCACGGGTGGCGGCTCTACTCTGCCCCTACTCCAATTGGGGTGTTGTGACTACCCCGCCTGCAGGTCGCTGGGCCTGTTCCTGGCACGGGCGGTGACTCTGCTCTGCCCCTACTCCAATTAGGGTGGTGTGTGTACCACGCCGGCAGGCTCCTGGGCCTGATCCGCCGGTCTGTCGCAGGTCTGCCTACCTTGGAGGCGCGGGCGGCGGATCTGCCCTGCCCCTCCTACCACGCCTGCGGACCCCTGGGCCTGATCTGCAGGTTGGTCACAGGTCTGCTCACCCTGCGGGCACGGGTGGCGGTTCCGCTCCGCCCCCACTCCAATTGGGGTCACATGGCCACCACACCGGCAGGGCCTGATCCGGGCGTGGGAGAAGGATCTGCTCTGCCCCTACTCCAGTTGGGGTGACGTGTGTACCACACTGGCAGGCCACTGGGCCTGACCCGCCAGTCTGTGACAGGTCTGTTTACCTTGCAAGCGCGGGCGGCCGCTCTGCCCTGCCTCTCCTACCACGCCCATGTACCACTGGGTCGCGGGTCTGCCCACCTTGCGGGTGCGGGTGGTGGCTCCGCTCCGCCCCCTCTCCAATTGGGGTCACGCGGTCACCACGCTGGCGAGCCGCTGGGCCTGCTCCGGGCGCTGGCGGCGGCCCGGCTCCTCCCCTCTGGCTCGACGACAAATTGAGGAGACTCGGGTGTCTGTGTCTCACCCCCCCTACCAGGAGACCAACTGTTTCTGTCGCCGCTGGTATTGATGAAGTTCTCTCCTCCGCCGCTTTCTGATGACATCAGATCTCTGCCATGTTGGTATCCTATGCGAATGGCAGCATTTCGTTCCCCTTGCCGGGCAACCAAAGCAATGGGTGAGTCCTGACCGGCCCTCAGCAGGACCCGGACCGAGAAGCAGTTTCCGTGGTCTCCTAGCCCTGGGCCAGGGCAGTTCCGGGAGCCGGAACTCGGCCGCTCCGTGCTCGGTGTAAGCTCCGATAAGAGTAGGCTCCAAGAAGCAGTCCCCGCGGGCTCAGTTCCAGGAGCCGGAATTCGGCCGCTTAGTGCTTGGTGTATGCTCTGATAGGAGCAGGGTCCAAGAAGCAGCCTCTGCAGGCTCCCCAGCCCTGGGCCAGGGCGGTTCCGGGAGCCGGAACTCGGCCGCCCCGCGCTCCGTGTTCGCTCCGATAAGATCAGGTTCTAAGAAGCCCCCAGGCACTGAACCATAGCAATCTGTCTACAAGCCGCAGGCGAATGGCAGCCTGAAATTATCTGTTCTATGGCTGAATGAGCTGCGGTCAGTCGAAAACAGGGATGGTGACGTCAGCTTTCCAACATGGTGGCTGCTGGCCTCCTCTGTGGTCTGACCGGTGTGGAGAACCGAGACGGACCACTTCCTTCCCCCGTCTCAAACCCAGAATTCAGCCCTGAGTACGGTGCTTGCACAGCTGGCAGAAACTGCAGCGCTGTATTCCTGCGTAGCTATCTCCTCGTTTCCCAGCGCGCGCTGCAGACTCTAGCCGGGGCGATTTGCTGAATAAGCAGTGTTACCCTCCGTGCGACAAACCTCTCGCGTTTGAGTCCCCGTAGCCGATCCTCGTGCGATGGAAATCCTTCCTCCAGGTTCCGGAGCACCCCACTATTGCTGGAAATTCCTAACAAGATAGCCTTTAGCCGTCCTGACTTGTCATACTCCCACACAGTGAAGCAGCACACGGGGGCAATGCACTCCCCTCGCCGCCATCTTCTATCTCCCCAAAATGTTTTCAATGTTAGTATAGGCCTTATTAGAATGATCCCGTTGGCTTAAGTGTCCTGTTTCTTTCTCTCCCACCAGCCCATTCTCCCTGAACCTATTACTCCAAGTATCACAAAGACGACACTTTTTTCCCTCATAGAACAGACTGTGTTGTCTTTGCTTTTCAAATTACAATGCCAATTCTGTTGGAGCTTTTATGTGATATAAGTCCAGTATTACTTTTGCTTCTCAGATTTGTTCACATTTACAGCTGAAGTTTTTGTTCCCAAACTTCTACATCTTCTTTTGCAGCACTAGGGACTGAATCCAGGGATTCATGCATGCTTAGGCAAGTGTTCTACCACCAGACTGTACCTTTAGCCACTTCTGCATGTTTTTGACGTTAGAAAGTTGATAACAACTCTACCAAATACCACAGGATGCTTATATTTTAGAAGAATTTTTTCCATCAAATACTGATTTGTTAGACTTTTTTCCCCCCAGTTCTATGAATACTGATGTTTACTACTAGATTTTTCCAAAGATATATCCCTTTTGGGAGGAGAAATAATGGGAGAGAAAGCCACCTGTTCTTAAATTGACATAGAGATGAGTTTAAAAATCTTTCTTTTGGTGATCTGGGTTTTCACAGTATTTCTGACATTGATAATCATATGGAAGACCATTTTTATCCAGCAGAGAATAGTCCTCATCCCTTAAAATATTGCAGTTTATCCCAGCAGTTTGCTAACCTAATATACTGAGGCACTGGGTTTATATTGTCCAAATAGGTTAACTGCCACATAGAAATTTGTGTGTGTGTGTGTGTGTGTGTGCGCGCGCGTGCTGGGAGAGGGGTAGGGGCACAAAGATATAATGAGCCCCCTTCTAGGCAGTGCTTTCCCAGGGCACATCTGGTTGAAGTCTTGGAAGGCACCAATCTCTCCTGTGTTTGACAAGTACTGGTCATAAACTAATAAGAAGAGCTCTCTCTGTAGCTTGCCATAAAGCAGTGATCTTTTCTCACAGGAATAGCATGCAATTTCTATTATGTGCAGGATGGCAAGGTGTAGTGAAAAATGTTGACCTTGCTCTGTTTCCCAGGAGTTTCGCGGCCACTACACTAGAGCAATAGCCTCCCCATACCTAAGTAGCACCTGTAGAATTCACCAGCTTGTAAATGCTTTATCCTTTAATCCCCCCATCTCCCCTACCCCCAGTGCCCCCCACCACACACATACACCACTACCACCACCACATTTGGTCAGGACTTTCCATCATGATTTCAAGATTTTTAGATTCCTAGTAATGGAGTTTGACATCACTAGTATTATATGCATAAAGGAGCTTTAAAAAGAGATAGATTGTAATCTAACAAATGTTAGTTAAGAACGTTCTGATTTTGAAGGGTATGAAAACAATGAGTGAACAGGCTCTAATGTAAAATACTACACTGTGATATAACACCTTGAAGTTGAGATTTGCTAGCTAAATATCACGAGAATTTTGGAGCCCATAACCCAAATGATGATTAAAAATCCCAGAACTGTCATTTTTAGACTCCCTAATATGATACCTAATTACTCTGATCATTTAGAATAAATGTCATAGAGTCTCTAAAATTGTGTCTTTCTCTACTAAATATTTTTAGTTAGCTTCTTTAATTGTCTGTACTCAAAACAATTTTATATTCAGTATAATAACTCCTGTACTTTGGGCAGGGTTATCTATTCCCTCTGATATTGAGATTTATCCTGTCTCTAAATTAATTTGCCAAAAATTTGTGAGTGAGGTAGGTAGTCATGAAGCATTAAGCACCGATGGGCTATTCCTGGGGTATTGAGTGGAGACATTTTATAACTTCGAGTACCTTAATTGTTTATATTTGCTTGTTTGTATTTGCTGCTCTACCCCAATACTGTCATTACTACTTAAAGGTTAAACTCTAACCAGATTCAACTTTAACTATTTGATTTTATGAACCTAATGGGAAACTTGGCCCAATCTGCTTTGTGAAATATCTTGAGAAAATTATCCATATCTACAGTTAAATAAAAACAAACTAACTATGTGTAATCTCAAGCATTTAAAAAAAATGCCTGAAAAAGATTCTGGTTTTAAAATTTCGGCTAAGGTCAAATGGCAGTTCTACAATTAGATAGATGTGTATGTCTAAGTAAATGTATATGTTTCTTTCTGTGTGTATTTAATGAATATATAGATATATATGTACCCACAAGTATAAGTTGCTGCTAAAGAAAACTAAAGTTACAAGGGCTGAAAGAGGACACCAAAAAACATGATTTCCTTACAAATATTTATAGGAATTTTACTTAATTGCAACCAGAAGTCTGACCTGGAAGTGTAGTGTTTTGACCCTCTAGCTGTCTGGTTTCCGATTTGTGGTATTTTGCTCTCCCCCAACTGTGAGAAAATCTATTTTACGTGGTTTTAACCCTGCATATTCTTAGAAACACTGAAGTAGAAAGTATTCCCTCGAGGGAAAAGAAATTCTCATTATTTACAAGAATGACTTGTAAAAACTTCTCTTAGGTAGAAAACATTTTGAAACATTTGACAAGTCTTTCTTTATAAGATGCTTTGAAAATAAAACAGCCTCTGGGTTTCCCTTCAAGGTAATGTGAACTTTTGGAAGACTGTAAGATTTTTGCATAGTATAAATTTACCCTTACTTTGGTAAAATAATTTTTAATAACAAAGTAGAGTTTATAGGTAGTCAACTTTATGAGGAGGTTTTAGTTATCCACCCGCCCCATTTTTAGCCTTTAAATCCTTTTTTTTTTTCTGTAACCTTTTAGGAAAGTCAGAATTAGACTAAATCCTAGGTGCCTGTGGTAATAATACCACATGGCATTCTGATGAATGCAAGACATTGCTGAAATTCAGTTGGGTCATGGTTTTGCAAGGAATCCTTACAGCATCTATTGCATCAAATGCTTATGGATATATTTGTCATGTCTAGTTAGATGATAGGGAACATTGTTTCCACATAGCCACTTGTAGTTTAGCAGTATGATCAATTAACATACATCCCATTTCAAAAGGCTCAGGGATTTCAGGTAAAGCAAAATTATCATTCTTCTTAACCATTTCCAAGGTCAAGAATAAAGAACACTGACAGTTCCCATTCATTTAACAGAAGGGAACTTTCTTATCATTCTTTCTTTTTGTTAAGTTTTATTGAGATCTAATATATATATATATATATATATATATATATAATTTGCCCATTGAAAGAATACAGTTTATTGGTTTATGTAGATTCAAAGAGTCATGCAGCCATCACCAGAATCAATTTTAGTACGTTTTCATCACTCTGAAAAAAAAAAACACTGTCCCATTAGTAGTTATTTCCCATTTTCTGTACATACTCTCTCACCTCTAGCCAGAGGCCACTACTTAGCTTACTCTCTGCCTCTATAGATTTGCCTATTTTGGCTCTTTGTAAATAACTTCTTTTATTAAGCATGATGTTTTCAAGGTTGATTCATATTGTAGTTTGTAGCGGTAGTTCTTCCTTTCTTTTTGTTGACAAATAATGTTCCATTGTATGGGGATACCACATTTTGTTTATCTTTTTGAGTTACCACTTTGGGCTATTACAGTTTTTTGTCTGTTTTATGCTGGGGTTGAGCCTAGTGCTTCATGCATGCTAGGCAAGAGCTCTACCATTTAGCAGTGCCCCCAGCCCTGGGCTTCTATGCATAATGCTCTTATGGACATTTGTGTGTAGGCTTTTAGATGGATATATGTTTTCATTTTCTGTGGGTATATACAAGGAATGGAATTTCTGGGTTATTTTATACCTTTATGTTTAACATATTGAGGGATTTCCAGACTATTTGCAAAGTAGCTACACCATCTTATATTCCCACTAACAGTGTACAAGTGTTCCAGTTTTCCTCCTTGTCTTCACCAGTTCTTGGGTTTTTTGTTTTGTTTTGTTTTTTTGTCATTTTGCTTATAGTCATTCCAGTAGGTAAGAAATATATTCTTATTTTGGTTTTAGTTTCCATTTTCCTGATGTCTTATGATGTTTACTATCTAATCAAGTATTTATTGGTCATTTTGTATCTTCTTTATAGAAATGTCTACTCAGATCCTTTACCATCTTTTTAATTGGGTTGTCTTTTTACTTTTGAGTTGTGGGAGTTCATTACATATCCTAGATAAGGACAATTTTTCTCCTTTTCTGTGTTTTCTCTCTCTCTCTCTCTCTCTCTCTCTCTCTCTCTCTCTCTCTCTCTCTCCATGGTTTCCTTTCAAAAACAAAAGCTTTATTTTGATGGTATCCACTGTGTCCACTTTTTTCTTTTGTAGTGCTAAAATATTGCCTAATTCAAGATCATAAAAAAATTATACCTGTCTTTTTTTTCCCAAAGAGTTTTTTAGAATTAACTCTTACATCTAGATCTTCCATCTATTTTGAGTTAATTTTGTATATGGTGTGAGATTGGGATCTAACTTCATTCTTTTTTTTTTTTTTTTGTATGGGGGATTGAACAACTGAGGGGCACTTGCCCACTGAGCCACATCCCCAGCCCTGTTTTGAATTTTTTTAAGAGACCAGGTCTCACTGAGTTGCTTCATGCCTTGCTTTTGCTGAGGCTGGCTTTGGACTCATGATCCTCCTCTCTCAGCCTCTCAGCTGCTAGGACTACTGGCGTGCGCCACCACGCCCAGTTTAAATTCATTCTTTTGTGTGTGGTCATGTAGTTTTCTAAGTGCTGTTTGTTGAAAGGACTGTTCTATACACATTTAATTTTCTTGGCCTCTTGGTTGAAAAATGATTAACATATGAGTGTTTATTTCTGGACTCTCAGTTCTCTTTCAACATCTCCTTATGTCAGTACTACATTGTTTGATCACTATAGCTTTGTAAAATAAGAATTCTATCTTAATTACAATCCAATTTGGGATTGTCTTCTTTCTTGTAATACACATTTTTCTTCCTAGTAGAGTCAAAATTGGCATTTACTGTTAGGAGTAAAGTTTAGTTAAGACTCTGTTTTAACCTCGTTATTGCAAACATAATTTTAAGTTGTTGTAAACTCCTGATTTTTAATCAATTAATAACATACTATTAGTCTTACCAAAATTTTTTCCCTAGGGTTTTACATTAAATTAAATCATTTCACAAATTTGCTAACTCTATTCCATTTTAACCAAATCACTGAATAGAAAAGCATTGTAATCAAGGTCTTCCTATGCAGAAATGTCACAGTGAATTATTCATATTTGTAAGATGTGACTGGGAATGCTCAAAAGTCTCAGTAACACTCATTTGAAGTTAAATGACTTAAAGAATCTTCAGATGAAGTTACTGCTCTTATTCTGTAATAAATAGTGTGCTTCAAAGAGGCTTAAGGAAGATGAGAGCTTTATAACCACCTATTAGATCATTTTTGTTTAGTGTTCCTTAGAATTACTGTTATCTACATATAAAAACGCTTCTAAAGATTATAGTTAAAATTCACAACATAATAAAGGATGCTTTTGCATTCCTTATAAAATGTTATTTTCAGAGTTTGTAAATTACCTATAAAAGCCAGCTTTGATCATAATTTATATTCTGAGACTTTGGAAGAAAGACTGTATTAGCACAAATATTTAGAAAAAATGTATTATATTTAAGGTTCTTGAATATTTTCATCAAATGAGAGTGTTTACTTTTAAAAAATAAATCTTAAGGAATCTTCACTTACATTTTTAAACTTATTATCAGAAATTTCAAATGCATACAAAAATAATATAATGAGCTCCCACTTATCTATCACTCACATTACATGTTTAACATATGGCCATATGGCCAGTGTTATTTTATTTATAAGCCTCACCTACTTTTCCTCTCTGCCCCCTTCAGACTGTTTTAAAATAAAACTTGTAATCTGTTTATGTATAAACAGAATAAATAGTTATAAAAGATGAGAATTTTTTAAATGATCAAAGTGCCATTAAAGACCAAAAAATTTCTAATTTCACCACGTATCTAGTTCATCTTCAGATTTTCCTGAATGTCTCAAGTTGTAAAAATCAGGGTCCAAACAGGGTTGATCTAGACACCATTGCATTTGGTTGACTGTCTTTACCATAAATGAACTTCTCTTTTAATATACTAACTCCCCTCCCAATATTTTTTTCCTATTTATTTATTGAAGAAACCAGGTCAAGTGTCCTCTGAAATCTCTCACATTTAAATTTGGCTGGCTTTGTCTGTATGGTGATGTTAACTGTGTGTTCTTTCAGCCCTGTGTTTTCTGTACATTGGTAGAGCCACAGGCTCCATGGGGTCCAGGTCCTTTGTTGGTGGGATTTATTTCCTTCTGCAAGAATACAGGGTGACAGGTGGAATGCATTTCTTATTGTGTCTTATCTGGCAACTTGTGATTTCTGGTTGTGTGTCTCCTAATTCCATGCTAACTATGTGTATGCAATGAAAAGGGAGTTTCTGTTTTATGATTTTTTATTAGTGGTTTAGATTTGTTCATTTGGATTTTTATTGCTGGTAAATACTGTTAAAATAAAACAAAATTATAAAGAACCCTTTATGTATTCTTCTGAAACTTTGCCTAATTCAGGCAATTAAGATAAGAATATCAAGGTAGTGTTTTGTAATAAAAACTGAGTGTTAGCATATGTACTTAGTTCTTTTTAATCTGAGTCTATCTTAATTACAATCATAAATCATTGTATACCTATAAATTTACATTTTACATATCAACATGACATTTTACCTGAACTCTTAAGGATATGTAGAAGACAAAAGTATCAGTATTGTGGTGATTTTTAATTTATGTGGAAAGGTAGATCATCAGTTCATTTAAAAAGGAAAGAAACAAAACAAAGGCAGGAGAGGTTCTTTGAAATCCTCCAGAGGTGTGATAATAATTGAGCTAATATATATTGGCTTCTCATAAATTGCCTCGGTAGTTTGAGCCTTGAGGGCCTTAGAAATTACCCATGTCCCTGTGCCTCTTCACTGTTGCTATAGTACTCCTGCTAAAGGTCTATTTGTTTGTTTTTAAAGGAACTAGGGTAGTTTATCACTTACATTCACTGACAGAACTTAGACATTTTGTTATTGTCGTCGGAGAACTCTGTAAAGCACCACTGTTATTCTAAGAAAACTCTTATTAGTAGTTTCTTTGTAATATCCTAGTAAATCAACAGTAAAATGTTTAAGAACTAAATGATTTCCAAACCTGACTATGCATCAGAATTCCCTGGAGCTCTTTAAAAAGAATATAGTTCTCTGGTACCCACCCCAGATCTACATCAGATTCTTAGGGCCTGGGGATACAAGCATCTGCTGTGGAAATTCAGATTCCCCAAAAGATTTGGATATGGGCTATGGACCCATTATTGGAAATTCAAAAGAGTAGATTTTTTATTTTATTATTATTGGTGTTTTTTTTTTTTTTCTGTGCCAGGGATTGAACCCAGGACTTTGTTCATGCTAGGCAAGTGCTCTGCCATTGAGCCTTATCTCCAGTAGATACTTTTTTTGAACTTGAGAGTGGTTTAATTATTAACTAGAAAAAAGTAGAAAAGATGATCAATTTTAGGAATACTTAAGGTTACCATCCGTAACTTGAGTGAATGCACCAAAATTGGGGAAAAGACCCGACACTTTATATGGGATGGAAATTCCAAATGACTGTGACAAAACTAAGAGGCATGTTTCTCACAGGCATATGCTGAATAGTAAGTTAAATGTAGAACAGAAAAAAGACTAGCACCTAAACATCAGAGGAAAAAAATCAGGAAGCGAACAAGCCTGGGACTAGGAAATGAAAACAGAAGGGTGACATGAAAGAAACCCACTATGATCTTCTTTAATTTAATCCTTTCCCTTGAAGCTCCTGTGTTGTCCGCTGCTTCATATCTTTGCAAAGGTCCTGGAGCAGATGTTTGCCTTTTTGTGTTTTTTTTTTATTGCTCTGTTTCTGATGCTAAGTCAGAAATACTGCCAATCACCTCTTGATTGCCAACTCAGTAATTGTTCTCTTTCTGCTATTATTAATGCTCTCTTAGTATTTGATCTTTAAAAAATATCTCTTCTAAGACTACTCTCTTAGTTATTTTAGTTATTCTTCTTGTCTGTTCCTCATAGGCTCCTCTTTGTCTGCTGACCCTCGAGCATTGGTTCTGTTCTGTTCCTCTTCATTTCTCTATTAATGTGCTCTGCTGTGGACTTTTCTGCCTTTGGGGCAGAGGTGCCTCGGTATCTTTTCCCCTGAACTTTGTGTCGTATTTCTGCTTCCTTTCTGCATAGCTTCACCCAGAGATCTCATTGGTTCTTCTCTCTAAGGCTTAGTTCATTATCTTATCACCTCTTCCTAAACTCTCTGTTCCCTAGCAAGCTACTATTTACGTAAAATGTGTTCACAAAACCAAAAAAATCTTCATCATGATTCATCATTCTCTGCATGTATATGTTGACAACCGAAGTTATCTTACTCTATCTCTGAATTGTCTCCCTGAAGTCTTTTTCTCATTAGTTCTGCTACTGATGAGCCTCATCTTCTCCCACTTAGGTTTATTAAAAGAAAACCTGAGATAAAATAAATTTAATAGAATTTATTTGGACAAAGAGCAATTCATGAATCGAATAGCACTCTAAACCAGAAGAAGTTCAGAGAGCATAATGAGCACCAAGCTCTAGGGTAAACATGAAAGCATAATTTAAAAATTACTGGATTGGCTGCAGGTAGGCATTATCCTTATTTGGGTATGGTTTGATGGGGAGTCCCTGGTTATATAACAGATTGGCTAGTTGACTATCTATAATTGGATAAAGCTCAATTCAAAATTAACCAGTTATAAAGAATGCCTCTAAGTATCTGTTTGTAGAAACCACCTGGGCTGATGGCCTCCTCTTTATTTGCCTTAATAACTTGCAGTAGCTTCTGCCAATTTCAGTCACTTAGTGCTTTGTGAGAATATAGGTCAAGTGCTATAGAATACTTTTTTTCCCAAGAGAAACAGAAAATTCCAATTTTAAGGTAGATTTGAGATTTGAAAAAAAAATAGAAAATGAAATAACACAAAAGAAATGCTGGGAAATAATCTAAATTTATTGATAATCACAATGAAACTTTGTAAGTCTGGATTTTTAAAAATATTTATTCATATGCTGTTTATAAGACATATTCCTAAAACATAAGACCTCAGAAAAAGTCAAGAAAAAAAAGGAAGGAAAATAGTATACCTGAAAAATTCTATTGAAAAGCAAGCTGGAACAAGTCTATTAGTATCAAATGAAATACTAAGGCAAAGAGCATTATTTAAGATAAAGAGTACCATCAGATATTAAGTGGGCATTATATTCATTGGACATATAATAATTCTCAATCTATCTGTACATAATGCAGTTTCTAAAAAATATACAAAATGGAAGGAACTAAAGAAAATTGGTTAATATGAAAGAGGGAGAGTTTGTCCCATTATTCTCATTAACTAATAGATCAAGCAAATAAAGTGCATATTAGCATTAAGGCAGGGGATGTAACTCATGGTAGAGTACTTGCCTAATATGTACAAAGCCCTGGGTTCAATCCTCACCACCTCAAAAAAAATTAAGAATAAATATATAGCTGTGAAATAATTTTTTAAAAATTGGGCTCAGTAGACATATTTTGAACTCAATATTCAGAGAGGAGTAAGGGGAAGGAGAGAAAATATAACATGGATTAATCTGGAGGGCATTATTCTAAGGGAAATAAATAAGACCTGGAGTATTTTGTGAACTCACTTATTTTATAGAAACAGAGTACCATGGTGCTTGCTAGGTACAAGGATGGGGACGGAGGCCGGAGATGGAAAGATTGAGGATGACCAAAGGATGCAGACTTTCAGTAATAAGATGAATAAGTTATGGGGATTACATGTATAGCATGGTGATTATAAAGATGCTCCTCAATTTACAGTGGGTATCCATCCTTATAAACTTATCATAAGGTGTTAGGTTAAAATGCATTCCATACATCTAACCTAGTGAGCATCATACTTAGCAACACAGTATGCTGTAGAGTGTTGTTTGATTACCCTCAGGATTGCTTGTTTCCTGAGAGCTGCCCCTGCTCAGCATCAAGAGAGAACATTGTACCACATTTAGCCAGTTCAGACAGAGATCAAAATTAAAAATTTGAATTACAGTTTCTACTGGATGTATATGGTTTTCACACCCTTGTAAAGTTGAAAACTCATAAATCCAAACATTGCAAGTTGAGGACCATGTGTTGTTAATTACACACTATTGTGTGTTTGAAATTTGCTATCAGTACATCTTTGTGTTTTCATTACCCAAAAAAAAAAAGATGGGGGTAACTATATGAGATGATCAATATTTTGATTAGCTTAATCATAATCATTTCACAATGTATACATTAAATCATCGTTTTATACACTTTAAATTCATACATTTCTAATCTGTTAATTATACCTTAATAAAGCTGGAAAAAATTCGAGTTAAATAGGCTTTTCACCTAAAAGCACACAGAAGTCAGTTTGAAAATGCAGTTTTTAGGAGCTAATAATATTTACAGTTACAATAAAAAATAGTACTTCATAATAAACTCAAAAGTGTGAGAAAATTATGAAGAAATATCTTAACTTTGCTGAAAGATATGAAGGTTCTTGAAAATAATTGGGACTATTATTATGTTAAATAAATAAAAGTTATAGTAAAATAAAGACTTATTATAATAAAAATGTTAATTTTCTTCATATTGATGTATGAATTGAAGCTCTTTCTAATCAAACTCCTAAAAGGGTTTTTTCTTTTTCCCATTCAATTTGATAAGCTAAATGAAAGGGCAAAATGCCAAGAATAACTCCAAATATTCCTGATGAAGAAAGAAAACAGTATTGGGGGTCAGGAGAGAAACTTGCTCTACCAGATTAAAATTTATTATAAATAAAGCTCAAATATTAACACAATGTATATTTTATGATAAGTCAGTAGAAGAAAGTAACTCAGAAACAGAGTGCTGTGTATGACAGAATTGGCTTTGGGAATTAGTAGAAACCTTCTTTTGAATATTTGTTATTCATGTGTATGGTGACTGATTTGGTATGGTATCAGTCACCATACACAAAGTCAGTATTCATAATATTGAGTTTTTAAAAAACAGAGTTATAGAACAATATTTATCATATGATTCCATTTTATAGAAAAAAAATAAGTATGTATGTGTGACTCTATGGTGTCTCTTGAGAAAAGATGGAGAGGATATCAAAAGTCAAGAAAAGATGGAGAGGATATCAAAAGTCAAGGTGAGGGGCTGGGATTGTGGCTCAGTGGTACAGCACTTGCCTCACATGTGTGAGGCACTGGGTTTGATCTTCAGCACCACATAAAAAATAAAAATAAAATAAAGGTATTGTGTCCATCTGCAACTAAAAAATATTTAAAAAAAAAAAGTCAAGGTGATAAAAGTGTCTCCAGGTGGCGATGATTTAGCTTTTTCTTTTAAGCCTTTTTGTCTTTGTCCAGACTATTTTTGAATATATGTTACTTTTTATTAGAAAAGGCCTTTTTTCACTTGGAATTTCTTGTTTTTTACTATTCATGTTTATTTTTCTAGGTTAACTTTATAATTATTTTTAGCAACTTCCAAACTGCCTCCTCAATACACTACTACTACTACTACTAACACTACTATTACTACTACTACTACTAACAATAATAATAATAATTTCACTGTGATTTTTAACTGGTATTGTCCAGTTTAGTACATGTTTAATTGATAAATAAATAAATAATAAGACAATTCACATCTTTATGACTGTTAGCCCACCTAATCAAGAACATTCATGTCACTCCCATCTTTTCAGGTCTCTTTTTTAAGTTAAGGAAGTTTTCTGATTTTTTAATATAGTTCACAAACATTTATGCAATTAATGATTTCTAAAATTGTATAATCTTTCCATTTCCTTCCACATTGAGTCAAATTATTAACTAAATATCTTTAATGTCAGGGCTTTTTTTAAAAGAGTCAGACATATGAATTAAATGTAGAAAAACATTCCCCAGGGTAGTGAGGTTAAGAACCATAGTTTATTTAAACTTAGTATAAATGACTAGATTGAAACTGAACACCATATCTTTAATAATTTGGAAGTGGCCAGCTTTCCTTTAGCTCTGTTGAAGACATGGAAAAAAAAAATGAACTTCAACTAAATGTGAGGAATTCAGATTAGAGGTTACATTTTATTTGGATTGCACTTAATGTTTTAAAATTCTAAATTCAATGGAAATTTGAAATTTCACATAAAAAGTTGAATTAGCAGGTTTTTCTGTTCCCTAATTTCCAGTGGCAGCTGATGGGTAGCGTTGAGTTGCTGCAGACCCTGTTAAATAAGCTGTGACCACTCTTCATTTTCCTCCAAAATCTACCCCTTTTCCAGTTACCTTAGACACTAAGCTTGCATGTTGGTTTGATCAATGTAGGAAGAATTGAGTTGCACATGCGTAGTTGTGACATCATCTCACTTGGTATTTTGGTATTGTCTTTAAAAAATGTGATCCTGGCTGACAAACAGAAAGTGGACTTTTTGACTACTCAAGGTTGATCCTTGCTGTATGATTCCACAATTCTGTTAGAAGAGCCCAGTGGTTCATGAACTCTTCTTGTTGCACATGGTCCTAAAATCTTAGAGTTGGAATAGATCCTCTGCAAAACAGGCCACAGAGGATGTGCTTCATCTGGCATTCCTCCTTAGGCACAGGAAATTTAAAAGCTGTTGCTGAGGCATTTGCTTAAACAGTTAGCAGTTCAAACAACCAGCTACATCATATAGAAGGTTTATTAAAAATCTGTTTCTTTTTTGCATAATTCTTTAAAGATGAGTATAAAAAGTTTTCTAGAGAACATTGAGTTTTATAAGTACACAATATTATATCAGTCTCATCATTATGCACAACCTGGCAGAATTATGATTGTGGGAACCATAGTGTTGATTATGATTTCATCTGTGCTTGCATATTATCTAAACATGGTTTTTAGAGTTAAGGGTATATTTTTATATTTTAGCATATTTTTATATGCTAAGGGTATATTTTTAATAAACAAAAGGTGGGAAAGCAGTATGGAGAAGAGATCCAAAGTGATGATTTCTCAGTCTGTTTTATTCTGATTTTTGTCTCCCCCCCAAAAGTTTTATCATTGACTGTTTACCAATCATGGTTGATTCCTGAAGATAATAAAATTATTAGCACATGTGTCCTATAGTATTACTATTGTCCACAGGATGACAGGTGGAAAATCTGTGTTTTTTCTAAATAAATTTGGCCTCAAATAATTGCTTTATTCAGTTTCAAAAAATGTTTTTATGAAACTCACCAGTTTGCCCCATTTGTTTTGGCATCAAAGAAACATAGTTTTATTGTGACTCAGAGTCTAGTACTGTCCTTATTTAAGGACATGAAATGAAATGTTATCTCAAGGGAACCTTTTTGGAGTCTCTAAATGTCTTGGGTAATAAGCGAAATTTTTAGCCTAGGACTAAATATTCCACTTACCCACCCAAATTGTTTCCCAATTGTGGTCTGAGATTAGGATTCTCTGTGTATGTTCTTAAACTTATGACAGGACTCTTGGCTTTTGGTTCCCACAGAACAATGCCTTTTCCCAGCTCCACCCATCACCAGCAATGGTGAAGGTCATATGTAGGCCCATAATGTGTTTCAGAACACCCAGTGGCAGTTTTTTCCTAAGTCCCTGTTTCATATCTGCTCTCTCTGTGTTTTAAGTGACAATATCAAACTCATGATTTCTCTGCCCTCTCCACTCTAGGGCTTCTGATAATGTTCTGAATGGATGGATATTCTCCTTCTTTTATGTAATATGTTCCTGGTCTAGTCTAGAACTCAAGATATTGTCAACCTTTTTGGCAGTTATCAGCCTCTTTCTTTCTATCCTCTATTAAGCCACAACCAAGTCTTCAGATGGATAATGAAAACTGACCCATGGCTTCCACTGGAAACAGTCACATGACTGAAGTAGCTTACGATACAAAACAACTTCTGTATTAGCACATGATAGTCTGATTGCAATGAAGTGTCCTTTCATAAAACAAATATGAGACTGCTATCCAGCCTCCCTGAGTAAGTTTACCTTTGCCATAATCTTAAGCATCTACAAATTTAAATTTTGATTTCCTTGAAATTATCTCTAGAACTAAATCTGCAAGTCATCTATGTTCCAGATTTTGAACTGTAATTATAGCTTTAGTTTGAACCTTAAATTTCCTATAGCAGTTAAAGGAGAAGTCAGTTTTTAAATGGCTGGCATTCTAAAAGAGAATGTAGGCTGAAAATTTGTATTTAGGCAGTTGAGTTTTGTTTTGTTTTGTTTTAAGTTCAAATCCAGAATAGGGGTTATTTTATTAAGTTAATGACAGCCCAGTTGATTTAAAAATTTTGGGGAAAAAAGGAGAGGGAAATTATTTCAGATTAAAGGAGATATAAGAGAATATATATGTTAAAAATGCATGATATTTGGTTGAGTCCTAGCTTGAGGGGAAATGAGTGATATACATTTGGGGACAGGTGGAGAAATTTGAGTATAAATTAGTTATTTGAGCAATAATGTCATGCTCAGTTGAGTATCCCTTGTCTGAAATGTTTGGGACCAGAAGTATTTCAGATTTCAGTTTTTTGGATTTTAGAATATTTGTGTAGACTTTACCATTTGAGCATACCTAATTGAAAAATCAGAAATATGAAATGCTCCAGAAATATGAAACTTTTTAAGGGTCATTGTCAGTATTCAAAAAGTTTCAGATTTCAGGACATTTTGGAATTTCATTAGGGATGCTCAACCTGTAGTATTTTGATGATGTAGGAGAATCTCCCTATTGTTCAGGAGTCTGTACATAGGAGTCAGGTTTCATGATGTCTCATTTATTTTGATATGTCTCATTTATTATGATATACAAATATGTATATGAAATATGGCAAAATATTAGCCATTTTGAATCTAGATGGTGTTTATGGTACTATTTTCTACTTTCCGGAATATTTGAAATTTTTCACAATTACATGAGTGATGAGACTAATGAAGAAGTAATTTTGGTGAGAGATGTATTGATGGGCACAGGTCATCTTCTTGAGTCTGCTAGTTGTTTAGAAGAAGGCCTTTATTGGAGGAGAGCTGCACAGGTGGTGGGTGGAGCCCACCTGCCAGGCCATTTCTATGGCAAGTGGGCCATATGGAGGAATTTTCCCAGGCTCTCCCTGAGGGGCAGCATAAGAGTCATGGGAGAGGGTTTTCTGCTGTTACTCACTGTACTACAGATCCCATAACAGCCATGGGGAAGCTTAAATTGGTTTGTTGTTTTTGTTTTGTTTTGTACCAGGAATTGAACCTAGGAGCACTTAACCATTGAGCCACATCCCTACTCCCCTTTTTTATTTTGAGACAGGGTCTCACTCAGTTGCTTAGGGCCCCCCTAAGTTGCTGAGGCTGGCTTTGAACTTGTGATCCTCTTGCCTTAGCCTCCTGAGCTGCTGGGATTACAGGTGTGCACTATTATCCCTAGCTTCAAGTTGTTTTGACTGAGTCCACTGGAAAATAAGTGAAGCTGGATAGTTTTACATTAAAAACTCCATGTTGGATATTTGCTCTCAGTGACCACTCCCTTATAGTGGATTCTTATTAGAACATGGTACTACTTAAAACCAATGCACATGCCTTGCTAAGCCAGAGTGGAATCTGTTCAAATCATATTTGAATTGGAGGGAGTTGTAATTTTTGCCTCTATCTTCATGAAGTCTCTGAATTTCTATTGAAGCCTTTTGAAGCAGTTTTGAGTATGAAACAACATAATTACAGAACTCTAGTTTGCCTTGTCTTTCTTTCATAAATATTGGTGGACCACCCCACACACACACACACCCTCTTTTTCTTAGAGACTTAATATTCTTTGGGAAACACAGAGGTGATCCAGAAGAAATTAATGGGGTAAGTAGTTGTTTTAAGATTTAACAGGTGTCTGGAGGTTGTTTGTAGAAGGACAAAGTGCGTCAGCTCTCTAACAAGGTGCAGAATGCAAGAGGCAGCACAGAGACTGGAGACTCTTTGGGCTGCTTAGAGGCCGGGGGAAAAGATGGACTTGCTTGATATACTTGGATGATCACATGACATTATGCAATTTAAAATTTAAAATATTTTTAGATATTCATACTCCTGAAGACTCTTCATGGAGAGATGCTTCCATGACAAGCCATCCCTCCTCTATCACCAATCTCTTCCTGTGTTTAAAATAGTCTTCTCAGATTTAGGAGGACCACAAGAGCTAAGAAGAAAATAGGTGTACTTCAATATGATTTGTGAGTACTTCATAATTTTGGAATTCTATAGCTAGATAGTTTTTTCCAATAAAAAGGTTTTCACTTTATGATTTCCATTTGCACATTTTCCCTGAATCTCCTACTGACTCAGATTTTTTGTATTTAGAACACAAGTGCTGCAAGCTGGGAACTGGTGCCTGAGTAGGAAAAGCAAAGGGCCTCTTGGATTCTTTGCCAAATTGCTGTTTAGCTTCAGAGAATAGTGGAGCTTTGCTTTAGCCCTAGTTAAGTACAAAATCCCAGTGGCCTGTTGAACTCTCTAAAGTCTTTTTCATTAAGAGCAAAGATAAGAGAGTAGTTTGTATCACTGCCTGTTATCTATGGATAAATGAAATACATCTCCCTAAAGCATTTCAGTTCAGTATCTTTCAGCAGCAGTCATTTTCTCTGTTTATAGATCAAATTTAGTTTGCCATAAGAACTGACACAAGTACCTTTTGTGTTTAATCTCTCTTCAGGTTTCTCTTTAAACAGTCAAGTTTCATATGACCAGTGGAATTTGGACTAAGCAGGTGCAAATCTTTACATGTTAAACTTGCCATTTCGCTTGTAGATGCCATTAGGCCAGGTTTTCCATTGAAGCCACTAATATAACAAGGTACCAATTCAGGAATGATTCTCATCTTGCAGAGGGTTGTCAGTGCAGGTAGCCAGGTTTCAATAAATCCAATTTTCCTAGTAGTTTCAGTAATAAATCACTTGGAATATACCTTATTTTACTGTAGGAAAAAGTATCATACTGGGACTTTATTTTTTAGTTGTCCCGATAGCATTTTGTTACCACTCAAGTGGTATCTCCAGTTATCTAAACTCAGCTTCAGCTTTCATGGGCAGCTTTACATTTAGCCCCTTTCTCATGATAATATTTTATTGCTAGAGATTTTGTACAGGAAGAAGACTGAGATTTTGAACATGCCATCTGAACCCTAATCACCTAGAGCTGTAAATCAGCAAAGGCAGAATGAGTTAGATATGGCACGTTTTTGTTGTTATTGTTTAGTCCTTCGGAAGGCTCATAAATAATTACTTGAAAAATCACTTCTAAATTTGCTGTGTTTGTGAGTTCAAAATTGCTAACTATTCGTCTCTTATAACCCTGCTCCCCCTGCAGTAGGACAAATAAACAGAGGTAGAAGTGACTTCCATTCTCTCAGTGGCCTAAGGAATGAAATATTTGTTTCAGAGCACTCAGAGTAATGCCAACGGTGTGCATGTTTTGTTTAACATTTTAAGCAGAGGAAAGCCACATGACTGAAATGCAATCCATTTTCAAGTGTGTTGGGAAAAAGTATATTTCATCTCAGTAAATCTGGAGATTATCCTTTCATAGATGTCACTGCCGTTTCACAATCTGCATGACTAAAGCAATTGTGCTGTCAGAGCCATAGCTTGTTTAGACATAGCATCAAGTCTGCACTCACTGAGGTCCTGGATCTTTCTATCAGGGTGTCAGAAGGAAATTGAATGCAAAAGTGGAAACTTCTTTTTTGGTTTATGTTCTCTGTATAAGATATTTTAAAACAATTATTGTTATGGACTTTAGGGGGATCAGGGAAATTGGTTTCCTTAGACCTAGTCTAATGGTCCTGAGACTACTTCTTGCAATTCTCAGTTCTTCCATGGTAAAATATTGTCTTGGAAGCTTAACCATTTCCTGAGGTTGTCTCTGTACCTGGGGTCCTTCACCTTCTCTTAACCTTTCACTTCTGATTCTTCCACCAGCTACTTGAATGTGCTAACTGCAAACATTGTTTCTTGACCTTTTCAAGAATTCATCAACAGAATAGTTTATACTTGAAAGGAGCCTGGAGGAGAGGGAAAAAGGGAAGGGGGAAGAAATAAGGCTGGTATGTTCTTTAAATTATGTGACAGTCCATTACCAACCTGTAAGATTGAAGGCACTGTTGCCATTGTCACAAATGAGATTTACTTCTCTTAAAAGGCTTTACTTTTTAGTATCATGTGTGTGCTATTTATTGCTCTTATTGCCTGTAGTTGTAGCTCATTCATTTTTAGGGGCAGTGTAATATTTCACTATATGGCAATATCTTAAAAATTCTATTGATGGATCTTTGCATTGGTCCTGGTTTGAGAATATCATGAAGAATGCTATTGTGACTGCTATTTTCATGCTTAAGCCCAGCTTTAGATATTCAGGCGTTTTTCAAAGTAACTTTACCAATTTGTGCTCTGGTTGCCCCCATATACTTTCTTTTTTTTTCTTTTAAATTTATTTTTTATTAGTTCTAATCAGGTATACATGACAGCAGAAAGCTCTTCAATTCATTGCACACAAATGGAGCACAACTTTTCATTTTTCCACTTGTACATGATATATAGAGTTGCACCACATATGCAGTCATACATGTACCTAGGGTAGTGGTGTTTGTCTCATTCCACCATCTTTCCTAACCCCTCCATGCCACCTCCCCTCCCCTTAGCTCAATCAAAATTCCTCCATTCTACCCACCCCATCCCCCATTATGGTTCAGCATCCACTTATCAGAGAGAACATTCTGCCTTTGGTTTTTTGGTATTGGCTTACTTCACTTAGCATTATATTCTCCATCTACATTCATTTACCTGCAATGCCTTAATTTTATTATCTTTTAATGCTGAGTAATATTCCACCATGTATATATACCACAGTTTCTTTTTTTTTAATTAGTTTACTTTTTTTTTGGTTGTAGTTGAACATAATACCTTCATTTTATTTATTCATTTATTTTTATGTGGTGCTGAGGATTGAACCCAGGGCCTCGCACATGCTAGGCAAGCACTCTACCACTGAGCCACAACCCCAATCCCTATACCACAGTTTCTTTATCCATTTATCTATTGAAGGGCATCTAGGTGGATTCCACAATTTAGCTATTGTGAATTGTGCTGCTAAAAACATTGATATGGCTGTGTCCCTGCAGTATGCTATTTTTAAGTCCTTTGGGTATAGACTGAGGAGTGGGATGGCTGGGTCAAATGGTGGTTCCATTCCTAGTTTTCCAAGGATTCTCCATACTGCTTTCCAGATTGGCTGCACCAATTTGCAGTCCCACCAACAATGTATGAGTGTGCCTTTTTCCCCACATCTTCGCCAACACTTATTGTTGTTTGTATTCTTGATAACTACTATTCTGACTGGCGTGAGATGAAATCTTAGAGTAGTTTTGATTTGCATTTCTTTAATTACTAGAGATGTTGAACATTTTTTCATATATTTGTTGATTGATTGTATATCTTCTTCTAAGAAGTGCCTGTTCAGCTCCTTAGCCACTACATTTATTGAACTCAACTCAAAGTGGATCAAGGACCTAGGAATTAGACCAGAGATCCTGTACCTAACAGAGGAAAAAGTAGGCCCAAATCTTCATCACGTCGGATTAGGCCCCAACTTCCTTAATAAGACTCCTAAAGTGTAAGAAATAAAAATCAAGAATCAATAAATGGAATGGATTCAAACTAAAAAGCTTCTTTTCAGCAAAGAAACAATGAGGTAAAGAGAAAGCCTACATTTTGGGAGCAAATTTTTGCCACATACACGTCAGATATATATACCCTATATATATAGGGTATATAGAGAACTCAAAAAACTTAACACCATGTACTTTCTAACACTTAATTCTGTCCTCTTCACTTACAGCTTTCAGTGCATTGGGTGGGGGGGGGGGATTTTTTTTTTGATACGTGCCGTGTTTCTTTAATCTCATTCTGTATAAATACTTAGCTGTATTTGAATTGGAGGGTAATTTACTTATAGAAAATACTCATTTTCAAATAATATTAAACTGTTCTTTTTGTGAGCTAATAAGTAATAAATATCAAAAGATGCCAAGATCTAAGCATCAATCTACACTGAATTAATCATCCTATCAGAAAGCCCTAATTTTTCAGATATGTTAGACCTTCTTTTTTATCTCATTTTACAAGTGAAGTAATTGAGCTACTTCAGGTAAGGTACCATGCCAGGTGTTATGGCTGGGCCTTCTGGAAGAACCCAGATAGTAATGTCTGCTCTTTGCCTCAACTGGGGCCCTCTACTGATTCTTTTGCTATTTCATTTTTTAAATAATGTTTGAATTCATATTGCGTGGCAGGCACTGGACTGGGCCCCTGGGATTCAGTGCCAAACCAGCTAATAATCCAATAATGTCCCTTTCATTTTACAGGTTATGGCTTTCAGATCACAGCCTATTTCCTCAAGAGAGGGATACACCTCCGCTGCATCGAGAGCTCACAGAATACTGGTAAGGAGCTCATTTCTTGTTTACACAACCAACTTGCCATAGAGAAGAGATTAAGAAATAGAAATTCCTACTTCCTTCATCGCCTTCATGTCATTGTATATTTTCAAACATTTGTGATTTTTTTCTCCCAATTGATACTGCATTTACTGGATGAGAATACTGAGCTGGACCACACTACATTTTACTTTCCTGATGCATCTCAGCACTTTCATTGAGTGTCCAGAGTTGCTTCTTTATTGTCAGCACACAGCAAGGCCCTGGGATGCAGATCAAGTGTGTACATAAGAAAGCCTTTTCCCAGCCTAGAGCCATCAAGACCATTTCTCTAAGTGTGAAATTAGGCTACATTCCACCCCTCACTCCCTCAAACCAAGATGTTCACTGAGAAAATGATGTCAGTCTTATCCAGCGAACAACAAAATTAGAAGCTAGTGACCATTCTCCAAGAATTCTCTGAGCATTGGAAAGAAAATTTAACTCAAGTTCTCATCACTATGTCAGTATATCTATAAGATACAAAACAAGGACTTTAAAAATCAGCTCTATGGAAGTTTGCCCCTGGAATCTTCATGATACCTCCACTTTCTTAACTTGAAGTGTGCTGCTTGCATATGTTACTCTCTTAATGGATCTTCCACCTTGTTCACCTCTCTTATAAAACTAATTCAGCTAACTTTGGGCCTGGTAAAATACACCCTAGCTACCCTTCTTAATAGGGACTGTCATTGCCCAAATCTATGTAACTAGTAAAATAAAACAACTCTCAATTATAACCAAAACAAATAAAGGAATATAGAAGTAGCTTTCTGTTGATACAATACCTGGTACCAAGTATTCCAAATCTATCATTTTTATTTTCAGATGAATAAATAGAAGTACTAAATACAGAAATCATTTGATGAACTGGTAATTTTGAATTACAATTGTGATCCACTACTGAACTCTTTCAATTTTTTGATTTGGGAGACATAGAGTGAATTCTATGGCTTGGTTTCCCCTTCCATAAAATGGGAGACTACTTATTGTTTATCTTAATAATATTTTAAGAACTAATGAACAAATATTAACTGAATTGATAATTTTGTTATCTGGTTTTTCAAAGGCCATCCATAGTCACCAAGCCAGATGTAACATTCATGTGGGGTCAGATAAACACACCTGGGCCCCAACTTGAGAAAGATGGCTTTCTACTTGGAAGAAAGACCAGACCAACAGGTTAGGCACCAGTCATGGAGGGCATTGAATGTTTGCCTATCTATGTATGCTGGGCACTAGGGAGCCATGAAAAACTCTTGAGGCAAATAGTAGAACTGTTTTGTTAACCTGCTGTGTTAAGTAGGATGAATTAGAATAAAAGGAAATAACAATGGTCCAGGGGGTAAAGAGAGATCTGTTGCTAGAATGTCAATTCTTTTGGCCTTTTTGTATAATTTAACCTAGCTGAACAGAATAAGGTGTTAATTGTGTTTAAATTGTGCATCTGCATCTGTTGACATCTCTGTGTTTGGCTTCTGAGTATACCAATTGACACATTATTACCTCAGACAGTGCCCTCTTGTGCAATATATGTAAGAGACTCCATTTACATGATTCATAGTATCCATATTTTAAAAAAATTTGTCACATCTAAGAGAGAAGTTTTCTCTTTTAGAAAAATGACTTTATTTCTGTCACAAATATAACTCACATATATTATAAAAATATTCGAGCAATACACCAAGTATTAACAAAGGAAGAGATCCTCTCCACTCATTCAGAATATCCATTGTGATATTCTGACATCACCCCAGAGCTCAGTGGGGGCTGGTAGGCAGAAGTACAAGAGAAGATCCCAATGGTGTTACTGTTTTGTGTCCCCTTCATTGACTGTTGCGGAGTCCTGTCCTGCAATTCATTTGCCCTACCCCATCCAAAAGCTAGTGGCTTTGCTTTAAAAGCTGAAGTAATAGATTACAATTACTATAGTGTAGTTGTCTTGTCTTCACCATGCACCTTTAACCATTCCCTTAATAATCTGAATTCTTAACAGATGCTGCTGTTATTATGGTCACATTCATCTTAGGAGTTTGCCCTCTAATGTAGGAGACCTTCTCTAAGACCAACTGACCAAGCAGATGATAAACAAACTACGAAAAACATTAATGTGTCACATTATTTGATTTTTAGCTAATATTCTTCCTTTTTCTCTAAAGTCTGCACACTCATTAGAAAACACTGATACTATTTTTAAGATATGCGTTCTAACAAGAAAATAGCAAACTGATACAGAGAGAAAGCTACAAAGGCCCTGCCTGGGGGCTCCATGTGGTATAATGGTCTAGGGGCTCAGGTGGACCAATTTGCAGCCTCCTCAACTCCCTAAGGCTTAGTGCTCATCCTGCCCTATTGATGGCAAACACTGGAAGGATGGTGGGGAAAAGAGACACTCGTCTTATATATACTTGCATATTGCCATAGCATAAAATGAATGAAAAAATATGGGAACACATGTATCTGTGTTCATAGTTTTCTGAAGCCTTCAGTAACTTTATTTTCTTCATTTTATACAGAACTCCGTGTATTCCCTGACAGATTTGTGGTCTGTGTTAGTCAGCTTGAATTTAATCATGATATTTTGGCAAATCAGAATGAAGAATTGGTATGTATAAAAAAAATGCCGTAAATAAATAAATCTGCTTCAATGCTGAGTTACTGTAAAAAGTAGAAAAACGAAGTGTTTTCTATTGTTTATTCAACCATTGAATACTCAGTAATACATACTTTTGGGGACCAAAAGTCTTGTGCCTAGTTTGCATGTTAATACTAATGCATGTGTTGATTTGTTATTGTTGTAATCTCTTTGTTCCTGAAGACCCTTGAATATTTAATTTGATCAGCAGTATCTTTTCAACATCAATTTTAAATTAAAAAGCAACACATTGCAAACACTATGATGGTGCTTGGTGATAGTATTCAAATAAAGCAAAATCCACATGTTTCCACTAGAAGTTTTCACTGGGGTCAGTGGCTTTTGAATTTTATTCCATTGTGAATCACTAACATTTTCATGAGAACCAGTATTTCTCCCCAGTGTATTATTTCATAGCTGATAGGGTTCATTCTCCCTCTCCCTCTTTCCCTCTTTCCCTCTGTCTTTTCTCATGCTAAGCCTTTAGCTCCATCCAGGCCTGTTTCTGTTTCATCAGTTTTCTTCTCATAGAAAAACATAAAACATACTTAGTGTTGTAGTTTAGAGCTTTGCCTTTTAAGCTTACCATGTACACTTGACAGAGACTCCTTGTAGTATTTGTATCTTGCTGCAGTCATGGTTCAATCTACTTACCTCTGTACAAACTTTTTTAATAGTATTAGATGTACAACTTGAAACTTTAACAGAAAAAAAAAAAATCTAACAGACATTAACCCAGCCTGGAAGTATGACATGATTATTATGCTTCTAAGATAATTTATGGGAATATTAAATTATCCCTGATGTTTATTATTTTTTAATTCATTTGAAATTTGGCCTACATAGTCTATAACCAGTTTCTTATCTCATCTTAAACAAATATATAAGGAGACTGTTTCATAGGCTATAAAAGAGAATAGAGACCCAGGAAAAGTAAAGAGCAGAGAACTTATATTTATATTTAGATTCCTTCGTTTTGAGCAGAGGACTCTTACAGAAAAGCCGGTGTGACCCTTATATTTCCTCTTCTTCACCCATCAAAAAACTTTACAGTGTACATATTAAATGAAATAAATGAAGCAACTTTGGCAAGAAGTAGTAAAAGTTTATCCTTTGAAATATTTCCAGAATGTTGACTTTTCTTAGTAAATTAATAAATTCTTAAATAGTAATGCTGTTGGCATACAGCTTTAATATAATATTGTTTAACTGATTTTCAGAGCAAGAAAGAAACTGATCTGTGGTTTAAGAAAACAACAATTATCTGTGCCAGAAAGTGTTATTGCTTTCAGATGGAATACAGAAGAAATTAGATCTTGTTTCTGATATGCAATATTAATACCTAGTATCTTAAATTATTAAGCGGGAATTAAAACATTTCAGTATAAATGAAACGTTATCCCCCTTAGGGGCCCTGGTATTTATACAGATGTAAGTTTTCTATAGCTGCTGTTATATAAATCCTATAAGCTGGAGCACTTCCTAAATGTTGAGAATTTTCATTCTGAAAAGTTGACTAGTCTGACCCTTTTACAGTTTCTTTATCTGTAAAATGTTCGAATTTCTAGCAATAATACTATCACAGCTAACCATGTTATAAGAAAAATGTCATAAACATCATGAGGCTCTTTTCATTGTTTTGGAGGGCTTCTTTTTGGTTGTGGTCAATCTCTGTGTTCATTTTTTCTCTGTGGCCACCTCTTATTGCACTTCACAGATGCACTTTCCCAGCAACACAAAAGAGTCAGTGAAGCTCTGTGCACCTTCCCTCCTCCCTGGCCTCTCACCTGAGCACCTCCCCCCTTGCGGGCCTCCACCACTTCCTCAGGTTGGCGATCACTAGTGGCTGTAAAATATCCAGGTCAAGTAAGGGGCCCTCTCCTGCAAATTGCTCATCAAGCCAACCACACTGCCCTTCCACCAGAAGTGTCTTATAGCTTAATCCTCATTGATATTTGACCTCTGCCAAGCCTACTGTCTCAGATATTTAAGGATCAATAAACAATCCTTCCCTGCCAGAGTTGCCAGAGAGAAGACATTCTTCTTCCTCTTGATACACTTCAAATGCCCAAAGCCAGTGATGTCAGGCTCCCCTGAGTATTCTTTGAACTTCCTTCAAGCTTTGAATTCTTTTATCAGTTCAAATTGATGTTGGCCTAAGGGCAGGATCCTCTCATTCTCTCTTGGTAGTGATTCTCAAGGAATGTCTGCTGGGCAAGGCCTGGGAACTTGGCTCCAGGAGTAGCTATATTGGCTATAAACTTCAGTTATTTTCCTATAATTGTTTACTTAACTCACTTTTCTACGCCCACAGAAGTGAGGGGGAGTGAACTAGTACCTGAGCTAAGGGCTAGGTGCCTTCCTCATGCTGTGGTCCTGGAGGGCACGGATTCTTTTCCTTCACTCCCTCCCACCCCACCGAACCCCATTTGGATCATCAATGTCTCAGTGACAATTTGTTAGAAAATCTGGAAGCATCTATTCAAAACTGCTCTGCCAAGGAATTCTTTCAGCCTTCAGACAAGAAAGCCAGCTGCACTCAGCTCTCAGTTCTTAAAGGTGGTGCACAAAAGAACCACTGTCCCAGATCAAGCAGTACAAAGGGGAAATCCCCTTCCTTTGCTCCTTTTCTGCAGAACGAATGCAGCCGCACTGTCCCCACTCCCCACTACACCAGGGAGGTCTGTTCCCCCTGCAGTCGGCATTTCTCTGTCCACTTTGGGACATTAGTGCAGGGCAGTCCTCCGTGTTGCAATCACTCTGTACAGAGTGCCCATGTGCTAGGGATGTGGGAATTGTGCTGTGTACTTTGGGAAGAAAGGGCATTATTATGAAATGAGTCATTGTATTTTTCTTTCTAGAGTTTCTCATAAGAAATCTCTAAACCCTGGAGCCTCAGTTTTTGACTATTGCAAGATATGGCGCTGGGGAGTTTTTACCTTTAGTTGTTCTCCTATGCCCCATCTTTTTTTACTTTAGAATTATGAAGAACATAAGGTAAATTTTTATTTCATTCAGCTGTGTTCTGTTCCAACGGTATTTTATTCTTTGCAAACCAAGTCTCTATGTAGAGACTATTGTCTTTCTCAGATGCATAGCCCTGGAACTTTTAGGAAATTAAAATTGTTAATTTCTATTATTCCTTTATTAAGGTTGTACGAATAACCATAGAATTTTATACATATATGGAACATTTCAGGCACAGTGCAAAGCTACTGCTTCATTGTGTGTTGGTTGCAGGCTCTCCTAGTCTCTGGAGGCCACTTCTCATCTACTCTGACCATCACATTTAACATAATTTGCAGAGGGTTAATTCCATGCCAGGAACTCTCCTAGGCACTGGGGAAACAAAGAAAAATAAGAAAATGCTTTTTCGCACAAGGAGCTTACAGTCTAGCAAATCAGGGGTACTGAAGAGTTCCCTGGTAACCTAAAAATATAACTCAAATAGAGCCTCCACTTTTCCTAAAGGTATTTAGTTAGATCCTTCTACCATTCAGAAGGAAAAGCCAAAAATATAGACTGACTTCCTTACTTTTGAACCTAAGCTGTCTTAGGTTCAAAGTCTGTGATCATCTAGGAAATTAAAAAATGATACATAGGCTCGTGCTGCCTTAAAATGGATATATGCATTAAGACAGTTGGGTTCTTGGCCTTATACTTCATGTGAGTCGTGGCTGAGACGTGAAAATAGCCGCAGAGGTTCTGCAGAGGGGCCCAATCACACAGGGCTAGGCCCATACTATAGCACCATGTGAATAAGAAGATTACTGTGGTATCTGGGCAAGGGACATTTAAGCACCAAATTGGACACTTCTCTTCAGTCAGACTGCTGTTTAGCATTAAACATCTCCTAGTTTATGAATGTAGGATTGAAGTGAAAATTAGTCTCAAGCAATAAACTACCATAGATTGGATTATTTTTAGCTTGGCTGTTGTATTCCTCAACTGTGTGTAATCCAAGCTCTGTGGGCCTTCACCCTCCTCTCAATCAAATGGGGTGGGGCGAGGGTATCAGATTATCTCATCCTTTCTCACACAATTTCTATCAGAGGAAGCAGATGAAAATGTAGCTGAATAAAACTATAAAATGATTTTACACACAAAAAAGAGCTTACTGTTAGAATTTTTAAATTGTGATAAAAACCATTTAGGGCAGAGCTGTATTTTATTTTGGGAAAGATAAATAGTAGTTACAAGGAAACACTTTGGCCTTACATTTTTAGAACAAAAGAAACTGCTTAACAGTTTGTTCACTGGCTTCTATACTCTCCCGATGACGGACTTTTTTAACTTTCATAAGGGAATATTTGCATAAATATAAATGAGCTCATTCAAGACAAGAACTGTTTTTAACATTAAAAAAATAGTGGATAATTTTTCCAGGTTTTCATAATATATTGTAGATTTTAAAAATCCATTATTCTCATTTCTTATTGTGTTTCCTAAACAATACCAGTGGTAAATTACATGGAAGCCATTAAGAAGAGATTTCTGTAGCACTAGGAAAAGTTTCTTGAGTGAACAAAGGCTACTTCCATATTTCACATTTTTCAGTGTTCTGAAATTAGTTCTTCCTTAATAACTGATTACCAAAATTGTACAACAAATTTTTAAATCCAGATATACACAAATAAAATAAAAATTACAACTTTCAGCCCAAAGATAACCCTCTGTTACCAATCAAATCTGTATCTCTCCATACTTCATACTTAAAAAACTGAAGTCACTGTGTATTTGTTTTAACTAGGACCCTATTCATTTGTGAATTATGCTTTTGTATCTGTTTTTCTGTTGATAATGATATTTCAAAGACTCCTTATATATAGTATATGTAAGACTTTATATAGTAAGGAAAGTAACTTTTAGCAAGTCTTGTCTTTTTCTTTTCAGTCATATGTCATTGCCTAATGATAGGAATCTGTGTCCTCAGCTCTGCTTTCCATAATGATTTCTGCTTTGGATAAAATTGGTGTTTTGTTTTTTCCAATATTAGACAAATAGTTACTTACATTTTCTTTGGGTATTCTTATGGAAATTATTGTGATGTGAGGTCCTTTTTATTGTTTGTGTTGACCAGCATCATGCTAATTGTGGTCCTTAGGTTTCAGGGACAGCCAAGCTCTCTGCTTCTTCTAATGGACTTCATTGTCAGGGAACTCAAGACCATGAGGCATCTCTAGAGACCAGGCTCTCCTTTTGCCCCTTAGCAGGGGGACTTCACTAAGATCATAAGGTAGTCGGGTTGCCTGTTACACTTCATTTGAGTGTAGCTTAGCTGTGAAAATAGCTGTCAGGTTTCTGCAGGTGGCCCCAGCAAAAGAGGCTGAGTCCTCACCATAGCATCATCCACGTGGGAGGATTACTGATATGTCCTGACAAGACACAGTACATGAGCACTAAATTGAACACTTCTCTCACATCAGATTATTGTTTAATGTTAAAGAATTCTCATGCCTGACACCTGTCTAGGTTGACAGCCCTCTTGTTTTCCTGGCAGTTGTGACCAGGTTTCAGGGTCATAATGTGATCAACAGATAGTTAAGGAACAGATTAGAGCAGTACCCTCAGCTGGTCCTGTGAATGGGCTGTTTTCCTTGAATGGGGATGGGGACTATAACAGCTACCATTCTCATCTGCCCTTATATGGACTAGCAGGTGGAGCCCAATGGAAATGCTGGTGGTAGGGATGAAGATATTTTTTATGAGTTAGATTTTCTAGACTATGACACTGAAGATAAGAAAATATATTTCTTGGGTAAAATTTCTTGGATAAAGATTAAGTGTACTTTGACTATTTGTTACAGTAACCTAGGGTTTTGTTCTCCTTTCCTAAAATAAAATTCTCCCAAGTGTTTAACCAATAGTATTCATGAATGAGATAATTTCATGTTTCATCCCCTGAAGGGAACCTGCCCTTTGCTGAGTTAGACTAGGAGGGAAAAATAGATAGGGTATATTATAGAATTTATCTGGGCCCTCTAATCCTTTTTGATTTTTTTCACATAAGCCTCCTCCTATGTACAGAGACATGTAATGTCTCCTTAATAACCACTTGCATCACAGATTTAATTAGGAAAAACATCATGGGGAATAGAACAAAAGGAAAATATATCAGAGTTAAAATGTGAAAACCTGCCTTTGACCACTGACTTTTCCCTCATGCACTGGAGGATCTTAGACACATCATTTGACTTCTGAGCATCAGTCCCCTGACTGATAAGCAGAGATAAAAATGGTATCTGCCAAGTAATTCTTTCCAAGTTTTCCTAATGATCAAGTGAAATCATAAATATTAAAATGACTTATAAACTCTAAAGCACTTATGAGTATTAATTATCATTGTCATCATTTTTCTTTTTCCTCAGAGAAGAGTTAATTTAATGCCATGAACACCAGATTAGCAGACTGCTGTACATCTTCCCCCCTCTGCTTGAAATGAGAAAAATACCTAATATTCATGTGTGCACATATTATTTTCCCAAGAAGGTCAGTACCCTCATTTCAGAAAAAAACTGAAATACCAAAAGGTTAGTGATAAGCCCCATATAACTAGCCAGTATAATGGGAGCTCTGTTAACCAGCATCTAGAGGAGGAAGAAGTATAGAGACCACCCAACTTAAACACCTTTCATTTCCAGTAGCTGCCAGTAGAATCATGATGAGATATGGCTGTGGACGAAAGACCCAGTCATTTCTCTAAGGTAATAGGAATTGGGAGACAGCAGACTTCTCAGGCCAGAATTCTGAAAAGCGCATGCTCCTCAGAACACCCACAGCGAGAGTTCAACATGCAAGTGGATTATGTTTGGAAAGTTCATTAGCAAACAGATGATTTAGAATTCAGTACTCATTTTCCCAAGGAAACGATGTCATGATGGGGATGAGGTTCCCAGACTAGTCCACAAAAGCTGTTACTATCATGAACTGTGAGTCTTGGAAGGAGGGGACCTGACTGTCTGTGTTCAAGGAAAATAGCAAGAGCTATTCCTTCCATATTCCTGGGCAGAGAGCCAGCTGTGAGCAGAGTTCTGAAATGAGACAGGCATCTGTGATGTCTTCTCTCTGGCCTTATGCCTCTTTCCCACTAGTGTCCAGGGCTACTGGGAGCCCCTTTCTGATTGACCCTACTCCCTTGGTGCCAGGACTATACCATACCTGCCTCTCCTGTCCTGTCCACACCCACACGCTCAGCCGGGTGAGATATTAGGAGAGAGCAACACCCTGAATGAGGGGCTGGCTACCTTGCTGCCTGTGCTGGCATTTTTTAGCCTTAGGTCTCTGTCGAGGGGAAGCGTTTTTAACAGGCTACCCCAAAAAAGGTAGGCCAACTCTTCATATAGACAGTTCCCTCTACTTTTAAATTAGGGATTAACCTATGATTCATAAATTTCTTGAAATTAAAAAAAAAAATTGTTGTTGTTGTTTGTTTTTCTGGTCAAAGTTAGATGGCTTTCATCTAACTCTCAGAGTGGGTCTGTGAACCCCCCAGTGTTAAGTACTGGTCCAGACCTACAAATTCTTCAGAATGCCTTAGGTTCTGTCACAGTTGTATGGCATAGAGACTCAACAGTGGGAGCTGAGATTGGTCAGAATTTATTTTTAGGTTCCCAAGGGTAGGTGAATGTGAACTGGAAAATCCCTGTGAAACGTGTACTTCCTGCAAATTCGCTTCCTTAATTTTTTTTTTTTTTTTTTTTGCACACTGATTTCATTTTTAGGGTAACATTCTTTTCAGCTACTTATTGGTATTTTCCTTTCTCTATATTCTCTATATACAACTGTTTCATTGTCATCAATTCAAAAGAAAATAACTTTTTTAAAAATTTATTTTAAAGAAAAAAAAAAAAAACCAGGGTTTTCACAACTAACCCAAACAGCAGCAGCAATCCTGGCTTTACTTTCCCTTAGAGTTCCATCCTTTTGTGGAAAGACAGAGAGTGAAGTACTTAGAGGAAGGACTTGAGGTCAGAGTCATATGGAGCAAAGCTTGGCCTCTCACTCTGGGAAATGGCCAGATGACTTGGCCTCATAGATCATCAGTGTCCTCCTCCATGAAGTGGAGAAGGTCATGGACAGTATCTTATGGAGACCAGTTTACTAGGTACTGGTCCTTATACCAAGTCTTTTGCTGGTCACCACCACCACCAGCATGGTCTTCAAAGAAATGATTTCAGTCCAGGGGGATTCATGAGGTGTAGCTTTCGGTTTTTATTTCATTCCCTTTATGCTTTAGTTCCATCAAGTCAATACATGTGTATTTGAATGTCTCTTTTTTTAATTCATTATTATTCTACTCCCCCTATTCTGCCCCTTTCACTTCCTTACATTATTATCAAATAATTTAAGAAAGAATAAGATGTGAATTTTGAAAAAGAGAGTTCTTCCTCATTTTGAAGACACGGGCTTCTACACAGCCATGCTGTATTGTGGTCTTAAGATTCTGGTCATTCTTGTATTCATGCTTTGGTCTGCTTCTCTATAACTCAAGTCTTTTATATCATCACATTTCAGAACACGCATGCTCCTGAAAACACTTAGGCGTTGCACTAAAATATGAGAGTAACTTTTTTTTGCCTTTTGAAAATCAAGTCATAAAGCATTGAAAGTAATTCCAGTTTTATGCTTTAATATTATCGTGTAACCCCTAAATAAGCTGATATTATATATTTACTCTGCTTTTATTGTTTGCAAAGGGCTTTGTTTGCAGAGTGCAGAGGCTGTCACATACAATAACTTATTCAGTACAGCAAACCTGAGAAGAGATTGTATCAGTCTTGAACCTTTCCATTTTCTTTTTTTTTTTTTTTTTAATTTTTTATTGTTGGTTGTTCAAAACATTACAAATATGATATGTCAAGAACCTTTTCATTTTCAAGGGACAGGAAAGCCAACTCAAAATGGCTTAGCAAAAAAAGAAGGTTTTTGGCTTATGTTCCTGAAAAGTCTAGACTTTAGGTAGAGCTTGATCAGAACAGAGAATATCATTAAACAGTTCCTCATCCTTTCTGGCTCTGCCTTCCACTGTGCTGGCTTCACTCTCAGCCTGTATGTGCTGGTTGGTCCTAGCAGCTTAGGTCTTTACTTTCAGGGCAGAAGAAAGCAGACCTTTGCTTAGAACGGTATGGGTCATGCACCTCTTTGAGTTAATGAATTCAGTACTCTGATTGATCTGAACTGAGTCACAGGCCTATTTCTGAAGTCAGATGTGGAGACAGGGTCTCCTGAAATGCATGGACATTGGATGGGACTTTGAGTTGTGATTCCTTGGAATAAAATCCAAGTATTGTTCCCAGGAAATAAATGTGTATCCATTCTAGAGATATTCATTTCATCCTTTTTTTTTTTTTTTTACAAATGAGGAAACTGATGCCCAGGTCAGATAAGCCAATTTTCCAAATCTCACAGCTAGATAGTGACTGAGCAGGGAGTGGAACCAAGGACTTCTGACTGTCCTCTTTCTACAGCGTCATCCATGACCATGACAGCACATGACTCGTGTGGCCACCAGGCAGGGTGGAGAGAGTTGTGCACAGGGGTAGGCCTTCCAGATCCTGTTCTGCCCCAAACTAAATGTGTGGCCTTAGACACTTCTTGCTCTGTGTGGGTCTTGTTCTTTTCATCTGTAAAATAGTTATGATGTCTTCCCTCTTGAATACTCAGTGAGGACCACATGAAATGTCAGGAAGAGGACACTGAGAATCATGTAAGCTCTCCAGGAATGCAAGGCATCCTTTCCTTTTTTATAAACTCCATATGGTTTGTGAAGTCATCAGATTTTGTCTTCTCAGTAATGTCAAGAAAATTTCTTCAATGCTTTCCAGTTTCCAAAATGTACTTCATATACCTCACTGCATTAAAATTTCCCAAACAAAAATGAAATGTCGATGAGAAACCAACCATCAGGGGATTGAGAAACTGGTGCTAGCAGAAGCCAACAGTGAGTGTGAAATCTTGGATTCCACTTGCCCTAACCCTTGTACTCTGCATCATCCTGATTTGATCAGCTCTGGGTGTATGGTTCTCAGCAGATTGTGATCATGAGGAATTGAGAAACAGTAACACTTTGAGTGTGCCCTAAGACTATGTCTATAATATATATGCACACTTTTTTTTGTCCTGGGGATTCAATTTAGGGGTGCTTAACCACTGAGCTACATCTACAATCCTTTTAGTATTTTGAGATAGGATCTCACTAAGTTGCCGAGGCTGGCTTCACACTTGCAATCCTCCTCCCTCAACCTCCTGCATCTCCAGGATTATTAGGCATGCACCACTGCACCCAGCTATATTTATCCTAATAGTCTGTGGATTACCTACTTTTTTTTTTAAGAGAGAGAGAATTTTTTAATATTTATTTTTTAGTTTTCAGTGGGCACAACATCTTTTTTTTTTTTTAATGTGGTACTGAGGATCGAACCCAGCATCCCGCGCATGCCAGGCGAGCGCACTACCGCTTGAACCACATCCCCAGCCCCAAGATTACCTACTTTTAAAGTCTTCTTGGGTTTTAATTATTTTCATTGGATAGTGTATAAAACAGAATCAGAAGAACTGTATGTATTTAACCATGAGAAAACAGATCCAACTCTCAAAAGATAAAGGCAAAGAATACCACATTACTATAATTACCACCTTCCAAAAGAATCTTAATAGCACCGAGGAGCTTTTTTTCCTCTTATATCACCTTCATTTAATATTTTGCAATCCTGAAAGTAAGTTTGTTGGGACAGCTCCTAACACAGGTTTTCACCCTTGGCTGTGAAGGTACTAGGAGCATACAACATGGGGTGGGCTGTATGGTCCTGGAGAACTAGGATTTACTGGTGTACCCACAGGACTCTTGGAGTCATCAGTTGCTTGCTACCATGGCTCCAAGAATCTGCCCCATCAATTCCACCCTCAAGTAATATTGATGTCCTGGGCACTGAGGCACATGCTGGAGAACCAGCTACAAGAGTTTCTCAGCAGAGGCGATGTTTGTCAGGCCTTGGCATTGCCATCTCATGCTGTATGTCCATGTGGAATCAGGCTGGCCAACAGCATCGGCCATGGACTGTGATAACAGTAACAATACTAGCCTCACTAGCTGTATTGAGGATTCCTATTGGTGAGTGCCTGTGTTTCTCTGCTCCTACTTACTGTAGAATTTTTTTGAAGTGTTATCTAGACCTGCACTGGCCAGTACTATAATCATTGGCTGCATTTGGCTGTTGAGAATTTGAAAATATGGCAAGTTAGAATTGATGTACTATACCTATATAATGCACACCAGCATTTTATATAATATATATAGTATATAAAATATCATAGATGTGCTATATAAAATGTCTCAGTATTTTCTATATTGATTAATGTTATGTTTTATTTATTACATTTAATGTTATATTATTATTGAAATTAAATTTCACCCATTTATTTTTGCTTTTTTAATGGGGCTATAGAAAACTTCCAGTTCCTTGTATAGTTCACATGTTTCTACTGCAGAGTTCTGGTCTCCTTTTATGTCACCACTTCCTTCACAACCTTGTGTCAGGTAGGCTTGGGTCCCAGCACTTCACCAAAACCAGCTAGCTTATGTCTTGGACTTCTTCCATCTAGTAGTCAGTTTTGACTCACAGCCACTCAGTGTATTCTATACAGTTGTCACTTTCATTGACATTTAATTTTTTTTTAGTAAATAATTTTTTATTAAATTATTTATTCTAATTTGTTATACATGATGGCAAAATGCAATTCATTTCATATTGCACATATAAAGCACAATTTTTCAAGTCACTGATTGTTCACAAAGTATTTTCACATGATTTGGTCTTCATATATGTACTTCGGGTAATGATGTCTAACTTATTCCACTATCAGGCCTATCCCCTTGTCCCCTCCCTTCCCCTCCCTCCCCTTTGCCCTATCTAAAGTCCCTCCATTCTTCCCATGCTTCCCCTACCCCATCGCCATTATGAGTCACCATCCTCATATTAAAGAAAACATTCAGCCTTTGGTTTGGGGGGATTGGCTTGCTTCACCTAGCATTATGTTCTCCAACCTCATCCATTTACCTGCAAATGCCATGATTTTATTCTCTTTTAATGCTGAGAAATGTTCCATTGTGTATATATACCAAAGTTTCCCTATCCATTCATCTACTGAAGGGCATCTGGGTTGGTTCCACAATTTAGCTATTGTGAATTGTGTTGCTATAAACATTGATGTGGCTGTGTCCCTGTACTTTCATTCTTCCCTTGCCTCTGGGGACCTCTTATTATCTCAATTTTTCTTTCTTCACCCATAGTTCCCTCATAGACCCTTGGCTGAATCCTCCTTAACTTATCAACTTCTTTTTCTCATGCAAACTTATTCCTTGATAAAATTCATCCTAACCCATCATGGCATTAAACACCTATCCCAGGTTGGTGTCTGCAACTCAGACTGTCCTCTTCTAGAAACCTGTACCTTAACTGTCTGCTCACCATCTCCACTTAGATATCCAGGAGGATTCTAAAAGTTCTTGTGTTTGTGCTGCTGTAACAAGATGCCTCATACTGGATAATTTTAAAAAGAACAGAAATGTATTTCTTACTACTCTGGAAGCTGGAAAGTCCAAGATCAAAGTGCCATCAGGTCTGTTGTCTAGTGAGGGTCTAGTCTCTCCTTTCAAGATGGCACCTTGTTGGGCTACCTCCTCCAGAAGAAAATAATGCTATGTCCTCACATAGTGGAAGGCAGAAGGGCAAGTGGGGCAAATTTGTCCTGTTAAGTCCTCTTTTGAGGGCAGAATCCTCATGGCTTAAGCACATCTTAAGGGCTCTACCTCTTAATACTATCACAGTGGCAACACCTGAATTTTAGAGGGAACACATTCAACCCATAGCAACATCTAAAACAGGTTTCTTGGTTTTATTTTCCCAAGCCTGCCCCTCCCCACTATTTTTTTCCAATGACAAACGGCAGCTTCCTCTGTGCATTTAGTTATTAAAACCACAGAACTTGGACTCATCCTTTACTTTTCTCTTCCCATAACTGCCATGTCCAGTTCACCTGCACATTCTTTTGAGCCTCTCTTCAAATTATATTTCCAGTCTGAGCGCTTTTCTTTACCTTGTGCTTCCTCCAAGACCCATCATCCCTCAGTGAACTATTGCTGTGTCTTATCATGATCCCCCTGCCTCCATCCTTGTCCCTCTACAACACCCAAGGTGAACCTTTTAAAATGTCATTTTTCTTTTCACAACTTTCCATAGGCATAATATCATCTTTCTCACTTTAATGATATATCCCATCCTTAAAAAGCCATTTAAGATTTGCCCCTCTACCACTAGTACTCACACACACCCTTGCCCTGGTTTACTTTCCTGTCCCTCTGACCCCTTGCCCTGGTTTACTTGGCTGTCCCTCCACACTTCCAGGCATATTCTGTCCTCAGGGTATGCTCTTCCCCATATGCTCATGGAGCTTGTCCTTCGCTCAGATTGCTGTCCATAACTCACATTGCAGCCTATGCAGCCTTCTCTGAACACTGTATTCAAAATAACACCTCATGGACCTTTAGATGTGTATCTCTCCTCATAGCATTGTCACCACCTGACACATTCTGTATTTGTTTCTTATATCCCTGTTGGTGGAGACTCCATGAAACTAGGTCTTTTTCTGTGGGTCCAAATCTTTTTCCCCAGAGGCCCAAGTTGTGAGTAGTTCAGAGTTCAGAGTTTTGCTATATTGGATCATTCTGCTGGATTCTGCTCAGTTTTTAATTTCATGTACCCTTAGAGCAGAAGTTCATTAATTGCTGGGTATAGCATCACTAGGGAGCTTGCTTAAAATGTATATGCCCTGACCCTCACTTTGGAGGTAACAAATTCAGTAGAATCGGAGTGGAATCTGGTAATTTTGATGCCAGGTATCCCTAGCCACACTTTACCAAGTGCTATCACATTATACCAGATTATATTTGTTTCTTGGTTGCTCTCCCTCACTGAGTGTTGCTTTATGTATAGAAGCAGTGTTTGAATCACCTGGGAACCTAAATATAGATCTCCTAGCCCTACCCCAGATCTTGTGAATTAGAACTTCCAGGGATGGATCTTGGAAATCTGTATTTTTAAAAAACTCCTGCAGTGTCTCAGAGGTATCTCATCTTCCCACTAGTCTTTAGGAATCCTGACTGGTTTTAGAGACTCCATGAAGCATAAGGAGGTTGTGAACTCAAGTGCAGGTAGTTTTTGTTTTATTTTGGTTTTACTGTTATTTTAGGCTAGATTTTTGCTCCATCCCCCATTAATGTAACAGGTTCTATTCATAACTGGTGAATTCAGTCAGTCACTATGGAATGAGAACTCCTAGGTTTATCCCCAGTTTTAAAGTGCTTTTGTGCCTTGAATGTTGACCATCATTTCCCGCTACATTTCAAACCAGCTCATTCTCTGAATAAAAGGCCAGAAGTGTGTCTTAAGTTTCCCAGCTCATTCTGTTGGGGACTCGCTTTGTAATCCTTTTTGTCCAGGAATTTAAAATGTTTCCCTGGTCAGACCCTACAGCATGGGGGTGCTATTAAAGCCAGATTTAAAATTAGGTAGTCAGTGTAGTTAGGTAAATCGGGTCTAATATCATATCGAGTGAAATCTAAAATGGAGGCCATGCTGATAATGATTCTGGAAACGCAGGACAACTCATGGAATGTTAATGAAGTCCCATAAAAGCCCTAGGCCAAAGTCCACCCCAAAGAAATGTTAATGGAACCCAGGAAACAGCCCCCAACAGATTTGGAGATAGCCCATCCCAAAGAAGTGATAATGAAGTCCTTCCTGCCCAGATTACTTGTTTGGCCCACCTGTGTCCCAACCCTTCCCCCTTTCATTCCATCACCAAAACTGTAAAAAGGGGAACACATTCGCCCTTCAAGGGATTCCACCTCTTAGGTCCCCTTCTTCCTCCAGGAGAAGTCTTTTCTGCTGTCCTTTAATAAACTTCTAATTTCTACTCTGTCTTTGCCTCGGCGTGCTTCTCTGGTGTTATTCTTTAACATTGGGGAAGCAAGGACTCATCACTGGCCAACAGTGGTAACACTATCAGTCATCATCATAATCTCACACCTAACTCAGCCTTCCCCTTGGATCTGTGCTGCGGCACATGTGCTTCAATACATGTGCTTCAACTGACTTTAACCTTGAGGAGCATTCAGTGGTCTCTAAGAGCATCCTCAGGCATGAAGAAAAGGCCTGGCTCCTTGCTCTGAGGCCTGCCTGGTATGCTCAAGTTGCTGAGGAAGGGTATCTTTCTGGGGCCAGTGGCCTTGTCCTTCTTCTGTTTTGACACTCTTTGCAGATAGAAAGTTTTAAATTTGAAATCTTCAAAGTGTTACAGAAATTAAAATGAGGGTAGGATAGAGGTTGTGCGGGTGACTAGGAATGGCATATACCAAGGAATGATATTTGTGGAACTTGATTTGTTGGCCTAGACTAAGAGGAGTAGCTTCCCGGTTGTAAAGAATCATTTATGAAGGCCCCAAGAGATCCCCTTGGTTAATAATGTTTTTTAAATACCTGAGCTTCCATGGGGTGTTCACTCTGGACTTTGGTAGCTATCTTTAAAAATGTTGGGTTTGCCTGTATTTCTTTCAGAAGATGATACGATCATTATTCACACAGAATCTGAAAGTAGTGCTGTCATCCATGGAAGCCCTGGAGGCTCTTGCAACCTTCTCAGCAAGCACTATAGATTTGCACCTTAGAGTTTGCCTCTGGATAAGCCTTGACTTCATTTTGATGCCAGATGTGAGAAGCATTAATAATCAGGATGAATCCCTTTGGAAAATTCTATTCCCAGGTGATAGCTGCTTCCTTAGGAATATTGCGGGGTGGGGAGCAGAGGCTATGATTTAGTGACAAAGAGGAGTGAATTGACCCTAGAAATGTAAGGATAAGAGATTTCTAATGAGGTCTGACAGTTCAAGGGCTGAATAAGGAGGCTAATCTTTTTTTTTTTCCTGCCCACCCAGTCTTCACACAAATGTAAATATGCCTCCTTCAACAAATTGGCAAATGTGGTTTTAATTTATAAGCAAAAGACCTGCCTTGCCTTTCTCTTCCTACTCTTTTTTTCTTTTCTAAACTAAGTCACGGGTTTTGCACTTTTTAAACTGGTCTGTCACCTTTTCTGTTGTTCATTTTCTTCCAAGAACATTTTCCCCCATTATTGTCAGAGGAATTTGGGATGAGAGCCGACTGCTGTTTCTTAAATAAGTTTTTGAAGTTCCAGAGGAAATACATGGTGCTCTTTCAACTGAATTTTTGAAACAAATAAGTAAAGACAGTGATTGAATCAAGTGGGAGACTTGAAGAACGCGTCCCTATCTAGGCACCTACTTCATGTGGTCTGCGCAGAATCCATTGTTGTTATTTATGACCTTGTCTGCCTTCCATTGTGGACTTCTTCCAGCCTTGGGGAATTTACATCATTCCTAATAGCAAAAGGCTTTCTGGTTCCCACAGAGTTGTTCAAAGCCTGACTCATGCTCCTTATGTTAATTGTTCAGCTCTGAAAATACAGCACTTACAGGGTGTGGTTATAAGGGGGAAATCTACTGTACTTATAGGGCATGTTTAGAAGTGTTTCACACATAAATCTCTATTGCTCCCAATCTCTTGTCAAAGTTAAAGTGTCTCTCTAGCTCCCTCCCCCCACCAACTCTGATTTAACTTTTAATTCCCCCCACACACACTCTTTATCAACTATTAAATTTAGGGAACAGAAAACCAAAAAGGAAATGCATCAAAATGCAGTATAATCCAATAAAGCCTGTAATACTCTGTTCACTAACTATTAAAACTAGATATGACTGAGTGACATCTGCCTGGGCCTAAAGTCATCAGCACTTTTGGCAAGTAAATGTTTCTGGTAACTCAGTGGTATGGACAGTGACTGGGTAAAGCCCATCACATCCACTTGGAGAATACCCAGGCTTAATACTAATGGCTGCCTTCTCCCAGGATCCCTGGGCTGTCACTGCTAATTCCCATGTAAGCCTAAATAAAGCAAAGACTTTTTGATAATCAACTAAAACAATTCTTTGTGGAAGGAACATTTTTCTGGAATTTTCATGGGGAAGAATACTTAGTGTCCCAGAAAAAGAGACATTAACACCTTGTCTGGCTTATCTACTTGCATACAAAGGTCAGTGTTGGCAAAAGTTGAGAAACTTTTACAATTGTGTCCTTACAATGTTTCCATTGGTATATGAAATCATAGGCTGATAATCTCTTCATTATAAAATAAAAAAAATAAAGACTACAATAGTAGTTAGAATAAGAGGGAAATTCCTGGGTTTCTTAGTAGCTAAGAATGACAAACTCTAGTTTTGAAGCTACCAATATTAAAAAGCTCAACTCTTGAAATAGTCTTGAGGGTTACAAAGGAAATAGGTAATATTTCTATTTTTTTATTAGAGCATTACACTTATACACAATATTTATATTTCTGCAAATGGAGAAAATGTGGGGAATTCTCAGAATTACCAGGGTACTGCACACCGTACCACCAAGTCTTCTCAAAAACTTGCTGCAGCCTGGCTCATTGATTCTGGGCTTTTGTCACAATTTGGACTAGAGAGAGATTAGATATTGGCCAAGAGTTACTGATGGCTTGTAATCAACATCCTTTACATGACAGTTTTCTGTGTTTGTGGTACATATTAATGCATGAAATGTGTAGACTGGGAGTCCAAAAGAAGTTGTAATTTACCAGAAAGTCCTAGATAAAAAAAAAGAAAAAAAGTTAAAATAGCCTGTAACACTAAGCAGTTTCATTTAGTCTTTACAAAAATAAATCTGTTCATCTGGGCATTCAGAGTGTAACTGTTTTCTCTCATATTCAGCTAATAGATTTCTGGTTGAACCTTTGTTATCTTTTGGAATAGACAGAAAGAGCTCTCCACGGAGTGTCTGATTATTTTGCTGAGTGTGCTGAGAATCTACTTCCTCCCAGTGCAAAGCTCAAGAGAAATGCTCTGAAACAAATGTAGGTCCAGCATGTTTCATTTTTCTTATTTGTGACTGCCTGTATGGATGGATGGATAATGTGAAATATGGAATTAAACAAGAAGGCATGGAGTGTGGAGACCAGAGCTTGGCTGGCACTGATCTTGCCCTGGGTCTCACACTTGCCCTTCCCACCCTCTTGACACTATTTTCTTTGCTCTCTGGACAGTGGGGGTAGAGTCCTTGCTTCATAAGTGTGTTGCAAGGAGTAATTAATTGCAAGCTCTTTGAAGATGAAAAGCACCTGCTGGTGGTGTGTTTCATATAACTTTCAGGGTGACTACAGATAGTCCTTAAAAAATACATTTCTTTTCTAAGATGCTTGTTCTAACTTTAATATAATGATAGTAATCCTTGTTATTATATGTTATTATATATATGAAATACATATATATGTATATATGTTTGTATATACACACAAACACACACATACATGATTCCACCCTAAAGCTTAGTCAGAATACATATCTGAGCTCCAGTGTTTTGACTTTCATTGTTAAGGAAATTTCTTGCCACTCACAGATTTCTTGCCATACTTCTTGCTAAAGATAATAAGGTCTTTAGTCTCTAAATTTTCCTCACACAGTTTCTGTCCTGCCCCTTAAATTTTTACAGTCAGAATGAAGTTTACCTTGTCTACTGAGTATTCTGTAGAGAAAGGAGTTAGATTTGCATTCCCCTCTCATGCTGGCTGTCTGAAATTTTTTTTCAAGTGCTATTAACTGAGTCTGATTCTTGTATGGTTAATGAACAATCATGACACCAGCTAAATGGTAGTTATATTTGAATAATACCTTGAAATGGCCTGAGAATAATTTCAGAAAATTTTACTCACAAACTGAGTAAACTTTTTTTTCCTCACAAATTAAATTGTGTGTATGCATATTTGTTCATAGGTACACTTGCATAGCATAAGCTTTGGATATATTTGAGCATCAACTCCTAGAAAAAAAAAATCAATGCATCATACATAGGCAATATTTACTCTTAATATCATTGAAATGAATACCTATTTGCCTTAGTTAAAGAGAACTCCATTGATGATACAGATCAAAAAGCATAACATAACCTAGTATAATGAAAAATGTAGAGATCATTGCTTAACACACTCTTAGGGATTTTTCTAGATTTCCTGGGGAGACAGGGAGAAGGCAGGTAGCACATACCACTTGTTGCGGGTGAGGGAATGTGAGGGAGGGGGAATTTGAAGAAAACTGTGCCATTATAGCTTTACACAGTGTAAAATCTTTGTTGTTGTTGTTTTAGTGCGAAAAGAACAAAAACAAAAAGTAACGTGGAGAGCAAATCACAGACCAGCAGAGACATTGTGGGAACATCTAGTGACTCAGTGATTGCGGAGGTAGCAAGGAGGAGGGATGATGGTCAGGCCTCATCAGAATCCACAGGACAAGCAAAGGATTACATAAAGGCAGCTGAGTGCCACCAGAGTCTTCCTGTTCAAAAGCTGGAAAATGTTAATCAGACCCAGCCAGAAGACACTAGCAGCCAGCAAAAACCTCATCCTGGGGAGCGGTCAAAGACAGGGCTTCTAAGCAGGAGCCCTGTCTATAGCTGTGAGTCAGCATCACCAGGTCCAAAGCAAAGTCCACGAGTAGCCAAAACACAACAGAAACGCAGGAACTGCGGCTCTGCGGAAGACTTCGACCACCACAAGAGAGTTTCTCTTGGAAGTGATCGATTAGTCCCAGGAGAAATAATACTGGAGAAAAGCACAGCTGTCAATGTTTTGCCAATTTTAGAGTTGTCAGATCCGGGGTTACTTTTGAAACAAGATTTGGCAAAAACCATGTTTAAGGAAGAGTTGCATGTTTTGGAAAATCTCCCCTCCAGACATCTTATAAAAAATAACCCAAGGCAGGCACAGCAAACCGGCTCAGCCACAAACACTGAAAGATCATCTGCAATTCAAGGCAGCCCAACCAAGAAAAGAAAGAAATTGCAAAGGATTGCAAAGTCATAGTTGAGGATAATAGTAGCCAAATATGTGACAAGAGCGCCAACATGTATAGATGCTGAGACTTAAAAGGAATTTGTTAGAAAGATTTTGTTTGTTTGTTTCTATCTTTATCACAATATTGGGGATTAAATCTAAGGTTTCGTACATGCCAGGAAAATCCTCTACCAATGAGCTGCATCCTCAGCCTTCCAAATAGCTGGGATTATGGGCATGTACCACCACGCCTGGCAAAATGATTATTTTAAATAAAACAGTACATATCCACATTGGGGTTTGCTTTCCAGCAGTCACCTTCAGGAGGCTATCTGTTTATTCTAATAATGCTCTCTTTTCATCATACTTTATAACTGTCTTCAGAAATTGTATTGATAAAGAGCCATCCACCTTGGTGGAGAGGAGACTATTTGTGCAAGGACTGCATGAAGAAACCAGTCACATGTTCCTCCTTGACATTACCATGCAGACCTCATGATGGGACACATGAAGACAGTGCCTCGTGCTATAGTTAAGTTCTAGGGGTACAGTGGATCCTCCTGCTCCTCAGCTTCAGAAGGGGGCAGTGAAAGAAAAAGCCAGTGGTTCTAAACCACTGGGACCAGCATCATTGGAAACATGAATTAGAAATGTGGGTGTCAAGCCCCACCCCAGACCTATAGAATGAGAAGCTCTTGGTGACTCTAAAATATGCCGAAGCCTGAGAACCACTGGACTAATTGAAGTCTCCTTCATGTTTATTTCCTCCAGCCTGGCTCCCATGGCCTCCAGCTCATCAGCTGGGGCCACGTGTGGACATGTACACCCTCATATTCCCTCAAACTTATAAAACACCTGGGTTCAGTGTATGAGTCACTCTGTTCCCAGATTCTACAGTATGACAGCCACAGCATCGAGGGAGCTGTTACTTATGCTTATAATTGCCGGAAGTTTACGGATAATTTATCCCAGCATTAGAGGAAGAAATGGGAGAGGCTTGCTCTTACTTGTAGCTCAGGCCTATCCCTGTCCCTGCCCTTTCTTCCACCTCTAAGATTTTGGTTAGGTTCAGGACAGACCAGAACCCAAGAGGAAGTCAGTGACCAGTGTTTAGTTTCCCATTTGGAAGTCTTCACAGGCAATTTAAGTTTCTTCTCTGGTCTCACAACTTACTCTTAAAAAGATTAGAAGCTTGTGGTGGGGATTGTGGCTCACCTAGCATGTACGAGGCCCTGGGTTCGATCCTCAGCACCACATTAAAAAAATAAATAAATAAAATAAAGGTATTGTGTCAACTACAACTAAAAAAAAAAAAATACTTATAAAAAAAAATAAGAAGCCTGAGAGGAGGTCAACCTCAGAAATATAAGAACCCTAAGAGGTCAACCTGGAAGTTTAATCTGGACCTTACTTGTTCAGTAGAAGATGGAACTTCAGGACTGTTCACCTTAAACACTTCAAGAATAAAATCACAGTTGTTTCTGAGAAACAGATTTCTGAAAGGTATTTGAAATACATTACCAAAAAGCACCTTATGAAGAAAAATCCTGCTGATAGCAGTGGCACACACCTATAATCCTAGTGACTCAGAGGCTGAGGCAGGAGGATCTCAAGTTCAAGGCCAGCCTCAGCAACTTAAGGAGGCCTTAAGCAACTTAATGTCTCAAAATTAAAAAATAAGAAGGACTGAGAATGTAATTGTGGTAAAGTGCCCCTAGATTCAAGCCCCAGTACAAAAAAAAAAAAAAAAACAGGAAAAAAAAATCTTTGTGATTGGCTTCATGTGATTATACCTGATAAGACTTATAAACTTAGTTACTTCCAGATTAGTCAAAGTCAAGATTAGACAAGATGATAGTCTGAGATCTAGGTGAAGCCTCTTGTTACAGGGCTTTGGTTCACAATGTTAAAGAATGAAGCATTCACTCAATTTCATCCAAAAGTAGGAAAGAAATCTTATTCAAAGACCACCAATGTATCTTTTTCTGCTTACTAACAGGTGTTCCTTTGAAGTAGCATCTCCCTTATATAATAAGGAAAATCAAGGGTATTCCCCAAAGTGTTAAAATTAGCAAAGAAAGCCCAATAAAATAAAAGAAAATAGCATGTGAGTGCTATTAATGCTCTCCAATTGCAAACTCTCTCTCCCAGTATCTGCTTTCCCCACTTGGATTATATTGAATGAAGCCCACCCAAAGGAAACCATATCTGAGAGCACCATTGTGGGTCATGAAGTTCAGTTATGGTCAGAAAGCCTGGCTGCTGGATGTAGATGCTGTTGCTTTGTTGCTCTGGTGTTACAACATTGACCTGGAAACCTGTCCTCTTCCTGCACCCCTAAGACCCAACATAGCCCTTCCCACTGTGTCCTTTCTTATTCCTTCCCACCTGTTTCCCTTGTCATAATAGATTCCAATCTAAGAATTCTAAATAGGTGAAAAGGGAGCCCAACAGAATGCTAATAACCTCAGTGGCGCTGACTCTGTTTATACAGTAGGGTTCGACTCTCAGAATGAAAACTGCCTAAGAAGGTATTTCATCAGTTAACCTGGGCTTGATGGTTAAGGCCAAACTTAAAATGATTTTCTTTCTAGAAAAGTCTTGGCTTGAGTGTTTATTATATTTGGAGAAAACACAATTCATGAGATCTAATAAGGAAAATAGCAACTTTGTGTTATAGATAGATGTGGTCTTTCTCAGACTTCACACACAATGGGTTCACAGCCCCAGCCCCTTTTATATTTTGAATCTTGCTAAGTTACTGAGGCTGGCCTCTTACTTGTGATCCTCCTACCTCAGCCTCTGGAGTCACTGGGATTACGGGCATGGGCCACCACACCTGCCTTAAATAACATTTTAATAGGTGTATTTTTTTCCCCTTTAACATTCACAAGCAAGGAAGGTCTGGAAACAATCCAGGTGATTTTTCTTATACATTTTTTTCTCTTTGCCAAGGCAAAGAGAAATATGCATATACTATCTAGACAAATATGCATATAATGTGTCAAATACAAAGGAGCAAACATTTATGGAGAATGGAGTGTGTGTAGCAATTTTTTAGTTCCCTTTTTTTAAATATTCAAGGAGTGTGGAAAGTATTGCATTTTTTAAAAAAGGCTTTGGGGCTGGGAATATAGCTCAATGGTAGAGGAAGCGCTTTTCGTGTGCAAGGCGCAAGATTTGATCCATGGCATCACACACACACACTCAGAAAACCCCTCTTTATTTTGATTTATGGAGAATATGGCTTATCTCTGAATGAAATATCCCAAAATATATTCTCGGGACAACAATGGGATCACAGCATAATTGTTTTCTTTTTGCTATCATGTTTAGATTTTGGCATGGACTGTTGTGTATATTGATGGCCTTTGATTTCAGAAAGAGCTTGGCGAGGGCAGGCACATAGGGGAAGGAAATCTCTGCCCAGGAGAATGGCCTGGATTCAGTGTCCCCACTCCACGTTTCCTTAAGCTCTTTGGCAGGCCCAACTGTAATATTTCCACAAAACTGTAGTGAGTGGCCCTCCCTTGAAGTAACCAGCCGCTTTCCTAAGAGCCAAAAATTCTCTCTTCAGCGTGCTATGACTTGAATATGGAAATCATCTTAATTTCTTCTTTTTTCTTATGAGGAAATTTCCATGCTTGGTTTGTCAAGACAAGAGAGTTCATTCCTTCATATTGAAACACTAATGAATTGAAACATGTTGAAGCAAGTAAAAAAATCAAAATTAAGCTGGTTTCTCTTAAATAGTTTAAAGCCTTCCTTAGTATAAAATAAATTAAGCATTGTAAAATGAAGTTAATTCAGGTAATTATTCAGTGCAGAAGTCTAACCATATATATCATTGGTATTGTAATTTCAGGGTATAATTAAATTATCTGAAATCTGCAGAACTCCCTCTAATTTGGTCTCTATATTTATTTAACAAGACAGGGAACAAATATATGTCAATATGCAGCATAACAGAGGGAACTTGAATGGCTGAAATTATCTTTAATTATCTAGAGTTACTCAGTACCAGTCCGGAATAAGTTTAATCTTGCAGCCTCATGTTACCATATTTCATATTAGCTTGTAAATGCTATTATAGCTCCTTATCAAAAATTTTGATAACTTAAGCAAAAATCAGTAAAACCATGCATTTGTCCTTTGAAGCATCTGATGGGGTGCCTGCAGATGTGAATTTGATAGATCCCTAGAATAACTATTCAGTTGAGTTAGAAAGCCAAACACTGCCATAATCACCAGGTGAGCTCTTTTTTCCCTATCAGTTTTCTCATTTGTTTTATTCTAAACTGTTTAAATAGTTTGAATAGTTTTCTAGGTGATGAAACTATGTATGTAGTGAAAATGTACCTGTTTTATAAATAAAGATAAAAAATTGTCTTGAAAATTGTAACTTTTTCTTTTCTTTTTTCAAAAATAAGTGAATCCCCAAGGAATACACATCCAAAATAGCCTTTTCTGAACATGTTGAAGTATGTCCTATTGGTAAGAAACATTTTCCTTCTAGAAACAGTTCTTAGGTTTTGAATGCTTTGTTTAAATAGTTCAAAGGAGCCATTTGAACCATTGGTCCTGAAGATTTAGGTATGGAAAACCTAGTGTGATACGATGGAATTAATTGACCCATAAGATTTGGGGGTGATCCTTACAGTGTTTATTTGTTCCTACTTCAGCTTCCCACTGGGAGCTAAGAAAGATCTCTTGGGGGGTGGGGGGTAAAGTTCATGACCTTAACTCCTTTCCAGAAAACGCCGACATTCCCCAAGTGGATTCATTTCCATTTTCTTAAGTGGATCTAGTCCTTATTCAGGACTGATAAAACCCTGGGCCAACTCTTTTCTACACTGCTTTTTATTTTAGTATCCCAGGCTTCTCTGGTGCTGTGCATGACTTCCAGAAGGATTTCAATATCAGTTGGAAGAATACACTTATATAGATGGGCCTGGAATGCTAAGAATGGCTACAAATGATGAAGCATAGTCCATTTCTCCTTAGCATTTTGGTAATAATGATCGCTCACCATGTGGCCTAATCCACAGGAATGATGCCCTGCTTGGGGTATGGAGCTTGGCTCAGGATCTGGCGACTGGATAATAGCATGGTGCTTACAAGCCACAAACCCTGTTTCCTACCTTAGCTGCCACTTTGCCATTAATTGGTTTTATATGTTTGGGAACAAGTCACTTAGCCTTTCAGGCCTCATATTGTTCATCTGTCAAAGTTATCTAATATTTTAAGTGCCACCCACGGCTATTAGAGAACTGAGGTAAACATACCACTCTGATGTATTAATTTCTCCATTTAAAAATGATTCTCTATCCTAGCTTCACATCAAAATCACCTAAGTAGCTTCTGGTTCAATCCAAATCCCTGAGTTTAGGCCCCGGCATTGGGATTTTTAAAAGCCCTCAAAGAACGATTCTCATGTGATTCCACAGTTATGAGCTGTCCTTTAGAAAGTGTGCAATGTGTGCATGTAAATACTGGCTGTTAAAAGAGACAGGTTTACTCAGAGCTGAGTGTGCATTGATAGAGGGGTTTTCTGCAATGTAACTATACCTACTTACTATATTTTAAAAGAAGAGCAGGAAAGGTTTGGGGGACAAGGTATCAGTTCATAGACAGACCCTTTAGTCATACAAAGAGTTGCATTTCATTTTCTTCCAAGGCTCCTCTGTATCTGCTCTAAGCATCTGAACATACCATCTTGTCTTGCCAACATTGAGAAATTGTTACCCTCATTCAGAAGGTGAGTTTTTAAAACACCTAAATAATTGTCTGAAATTTTTACATAAACCTCTGGGGTCTGCCTTTGATCCATGATCATTAATATCATTAATAGGCACTCTAGAAGTGCGTGTGAATCTCAAGTTAGTGTTTGGCAGGCCAGTGGAAGAATGAACGCTTTTAAAATAGTTTGGCTCAGAAAGCACATCTGAAATAACCCTGTGGGAAAATCAGGAGAATTTCTCATCCTCCAAAGGATTACCTAGGATGAGATACTGACCTTGTATTTTAAGTTCAGTTACATTTCTTAAAACCTCATTCATTACTCAGCCTGATTTATTTTAGGGGATGAAATAGGCTGTGAGAGGGGACTCTACGATGATGTACAGTCCTTCGACTTGCTTTTTGCGGGCTGCACAGCTCCCAAAAGATTTTTATCATTCATATATATATAGATATATATATATACACACACACACTTTTAAAAAAGAAAAAAGACCAGCCTCTTCACGAGATTTACTACAGCTTCTCTCTGAAATGAGAGCCGAAGACTTCTTTTCAGGCTCTAAGCAATCAAAACCCCAGAAGGCTGAGGGTGTGCAGGGCGAGCAGAGTGCTGACCTCTGCCGGGGGAGAGGTCAGTTCAGCACACAAGACTCAAAGGGGAGGAAGAAAAAGCAACTCTGCAGCAGGGAGTTTGACTTGCTTTAAGGCAGAAGAGCTTTCATAAATGAGTTTCCAGTCTCCCACGCCCTTTTGCCTGATCTTCTATTAGAAGTCCTGCCTCTGCGCACGCACACACACACACACACACACACACACACCACAGCTTCTATTTCCACTCCTTGCCTCACACACATTCCTCTCCTCTCTCCCTACCTGCCTCTGGAACTGAGGGTAGACTGGCAGACCCTGCTCCAGAGGAAGCAGGTGGAGGATTGACAGGGAATTTTTCTAGGCCCAGTGGCTCTTAAGCCTTTTCAGTTCCTCCTTCACATGCTTGGCTGGTGAGAAGAACACAGAAGGCTCTTTCCCAAACCCACTGTGGGTGCCTGGGAGGGGTCATACTGGCTCATCGATTCCTGTTGTCAGAGAGAGAAGGTGGGATGGTAAATCAGAGCGACCTCCAGCCAGGATGTGGGAGCCTGGGCTGGGCGTTTGGGATGTTTCCCAGGAGGAGGAGCCTGGAAAAGCCTTCCTGTAAGGATGCCAAAGGCTTGTGAAACAGCAGCATGGCTTTATTTGTATATTCTCCTTAAAATGCTGCCCTAGCCAGCCTTTTCCCAGTGCTGCTCTTCTCAGCGGGGTGACCATTTAGAAACAGTGGAGACCACACGGGCAGATCCCAGGGCATTTGGGTAAATGCTCTCAGGTGGCTGGCTCTCAGAGAGAAGTGTCAATCTGAAAACACTTCTGGAAACCAGTGCTATCTGCAGAGATGCAGGGGATCAGTACTGAAATTGGGGTTCTTGCTTTGAAGCTAAGAATCTCCAACTGGAGGAATGATTTAGATCTCACCTAAAATCTCTGTAAAGGCTCAAAGACAAGCAGACTCTCCATCCATCTCTGAGTTTTCTGGGGGCTGGTATATCAAATCTCATATTCTTCTGGACGTTGGTTGTAGAAAGGACTTTGGCTCTTGTTTTGCATGTTTGTCAGGTCTAATTTCAGGCCCAAATAATATTTTAATAAAGCTAGCTGAACTTGAGAGAAACCTTAACTTTCTGCCAGCTTCTTTTATGACGGCTTAGGCCAGCCGCCCACCACTTGACAGCAATCCTAGGAGAAAGGTAAATAAGAAAGAGAGTTGGGCTTGATATTCAGCCCCTTCTTGGTTCAGAAGCAATGGTCATTGCACAGTGAAGACAGCCAAGGAGGGAAATTCCTTGTAGGGAAAGGCTCCCATGGGAAATACTTTACAAAGTATTTTTGAAATGCCTAACCCACTGAAAACCTCATCAAGAAAACCAGAGTCAAGGGCTGGGGTTGTAATACATTGCTTGCCTAGCACTTGCATGAGGTGCTGAGTTCTGCCACAAAAAGACAAAAAAGAAAATACCAAAGTCAAACATCATCATGTTGTTTCATAAGAATAGAAAACTGGTTCAAGACTATGTTCTGAATTCCTGCAAAGCCAGACACCTGAGCTTAATTTGGCACTAATTTTACATTATAGTGGCTGGGGGGTGGGGAGATAGAAAGAACAGTGTTCTCATTCTCATTATTTGCAGGCTATAGTCCCGCTATCTATACTGGCAGACCACACACTGTTGTGGAATTTAATTGGGCACCAAGTCCCCCCACCTTCCGCCCCCAGTCCTTTAGTTCATTCTTGTCTTGAATGAGCTGTTTTTTTCTGCTACACTGGTAGCAAGTACTGAATTGATCAAGAAAAAAGCCGACAATTTGTATAGTCACAAGCAAACATAGCATCTACACGTGACATGGGCTGGTACAATTCCCTTTGTAGGAGGCCTGTATTGGTGTTCTATCACTGAACAACAAATTACCATAAACCTAATGGCTTAAAACACACACGTTTATTAACTCATGGTTTATGACATTTTTAGCTGGGTTCTCTGCTCCAGAATTCATAGACTAAAATCAGGACGTCAACCAGGCTTCCTTCTCCTCTGCAGTCTCCAATAGAGAAAAATCTGCCCAAGCTTCCTTGTATTATTAGCAGAACTCAGTTTTGTACACTTGTAGGACTAAATTGTCTTGCTGGCTCTAGGCCAGGGATTTTCTAGAAGCCATGCTCAGGTCCTTGCCACATGGACTCCATTTCATTCATGGAGAAAACTGCATTGCCTTGAATCTGTTTCACACCTTGAATCTTCTGATTTCTGAGACCAAACAAAACTCTGTTTTTGAAAACCTCCTGCGCTTAGTCACCTCCAACTGACTAAGCCGTATTTGAAGACCTATTGATTTGGGACTTGGGACTTATAAAACCCCTATACTGAGGTATCTGGATTAGTATTTGAATAACCAGGGGCCAGGAATCTTTACAGGGCCTTACTTAGTTATTGAGGCTAGTCTTGAACTTGAAATCCACCTGCTTCAGCTTCCCAAGCCACTGGGATTTCAAGTGTGCACTATTGTGCCTAGCAGAGGCCTAGTATAATGGTGAGAAAGTAGACTGTCATTGGAATCTAGAGACTTCCTTAATCTTTTAATGGACTCTTGTATCACAGGCTGCTTAGAGAAAACTAATAGCAATTTTCTTTCATCTTCTTGCATCCTTTTTCATGAATACTAACAGTGGCACATGTTTGTTTTTCACCACTACAGATAAGGAAACTGAGGCACAAAGAATTTTGGAAAATTTACCAGTAAGTAGCAGAGGCCCCAGAATCCAGGTCTGTCCAACCCCCAAAGCCCAGAAACTGTTGTCAAGCTGCAAATTTTTGGAGAAAATTCCAAAGTAGGAATTGGGAAGGAAGAGCTGTAATAGGAATCCAGGAGGTCTGGCATGACCCTGCCCACTGGGCATACAGTTTGGCTGTGCACACCAAAAAGATGAAAGAAACAGTCAAGCAACAGGTTAGGCCCACATGGAGGCAGAACACTGGAGGAAATGCACACAACTTCTTTTGTAACTGCATGATGGCCAAGACTACACAGGTACTTTTCCTGTTTTGTGCAAACCTGTATGTTGTTTCACATGTGTGCTTTTCCTTTCTTTTCTTGAATTCCCTGAAAAGTACTTCTCAAAAAAACATCTCTTCAAAGACAAAGGAGCCTCTTGAAGGTATCTGATTGTTCATGTTCTGAATTGGGAAGGTTCATTGTTTCTGTCTCCATGGATGGAGTCTTTCTAAGTCATTGGGCATAGGCGCCTCAGTGCAGAGGGAAACTTCTGCACAGTTTTGGCCTACCTTCCCAGACATAATAAATACGTTAAATTGTGGAATATTTTCTAATCCGTTGAAGCTGGGGACAAGGGAGTAGCTTTTGGGGGGGGTGTTAGGTGGAGGAAGCAAAGCTGCCCGCAGGTAGTTCTAGGAACTCACATGAGTCTCTGCTGGCTCAGGTGCACACTGGATGTGGGAAACTTCATCATTTTTAAGCAATTTAGATTTTAGTATTTTTAAATGCTCAGGTGATTTTTTTTCCAAGATAATCTGGAAAGAAACTGCCAGGAGAAACAGGTATGGTCAGGGGATGTGGGATGAGACCTAATGGTTAATTGCCCTTACCTGACACTGGACAGGACCCTTGTACCTGGCTCTTAGATCCTGAGAGCAGCACTGCTGTCCTGAAAACACCCATTAATCGGGAGTACATGTGAATACAGGGAGGAGGAGGAGGACCTGGGGGGGCTGTTGATTTCCTTTCCGAACCCCTTTTCCTGCAATTCATTTTCTAAATTCAATGAAGCAGAATCTAAAAAGGAAATCTGAAACTTCCCAAGAACAAAGGAGCAACCCACAAAGGAATGGGCTTAATCTGCCTTTGATTCAGAAATCCCCTATTGCTCCACGATTTTAAAAGATGCCACTTTCAGCCAGGCGTGATGGCACACACCTGTAATCCCAACTACTCTGGAAGCTGAGGCAGAAGGATCATAAGTTCAGGGCCACTCTGGGCAATTTAGCAAGACCCTACCTCGAAATAAAAGGGGCTGGGGATGAGGCTCAGTGATAGAATGCCTCTGGGTCCAATCCCCAATACCATAATAAAATAAAATAAACACACACCAGATTCTACTTTCTAAGTGAAACTAGCTCAGATCAATGACACTGTCTTTGTGGCAGGTCCCTGAAGCCTCCCTTGAGCCTTTGCATCTGTTTTTGTTTAGTGCTGATCTCTCAGTGCTTCACTTTTTAAAATCATGCCCAAGGCAGGATCCAGGCACAAACCTGGCAAATTCCCAGACAAGGCAGAAAACACAGCAGCCCAGGAAGCAGGATCCCCAGGGTCTAGCCTAGCTGTTGCTAACTGAATGAGCAAATCTCTGAACCCCTCTAGACCTCAGTTTCTCTGTCTGGGAAAGTAGTGGAGGTTGGGATCCTTTGATAAGTAACATTCCTGATTGCATTACTTTTCAGTGAGTTCAAGGAAAAGGCTTTTCAATTGCACACATCTCAGCAAGGATGAAACAAAGTACTTTACTCTTTGGGTGCAAAATAGCCGAGTGGTCATTAGGAAGCCAGCTACAGAGGTGTTTCCCTCTGGATCACCGAGGAGCCCCACCAACATGCCAGGAGAGCTCTCCTTTAAAACAAAGCTGTTTCTTTCATGTTGCTGGCATCTATGTTTGTTCTGTGGATAATTCAACCCTGGGTGCCCTGCTGGGGGAGGGCAGAGGGTGGATTGAAGGCTGTGGGCAGACTTCCACTCAGAGTTCTTATTGGAGTTAAGAGCCTTTACTCTTCAAGTTAATGTTCCTGACTTGCATATCACAGGTTAATACTGGACCCATGCATAATGATACATAATTTGAGACTTGTAAAAGCTGCCTTGGACTTGAAAGAAACACATTCTTTGCCAGGAAGGTTGAGCCCTGCATGCAAGAGCAAGTAATACAGGTAAAGTGTATATCCAAAGCAAGGGAGCCGCGCCCTTTTGACACGATCTCAGAAGACACCATTCAGGGTTAGGCCCCTCAGCTCCCAGGCAGCTTTCCTGCTGCAGCCCCACAAGCACCCCTTGGCCCCGACTTGCTCTTAATTTTAACAACCATTGGAATGCAATTGTTTTCAAAGGGAAATTCGTTATTTTTAATATACCCTGAAATATCTCATGGATTTGAGGTGATGCAACAAGATTGCCCTAATGGTTTCTTTGTTTTTAAGACTTTTGGGGCCAGAACCCTAAAGAACTGCCTTGAGGCACCCTTCTACCTCAGATAACCAAGCTGTTTGTTGGCATTGTTGGAGACTGACATAGCCTAAGCCGGGCTGTTTAGCTGCTTGTGGGGTGGAAAAAAAATGTTAAGAAAAATAATTGTTGTTTTTGCAAACTATCTATTTAAAAACAGAACCTCAGGAAGCAGATTTCTGTTCCAATGCTTGGATGAATCAGAGCTTACAAAGTATAAATACACATTAGCAGGAGGCGGCTTCCCATAACCCATGTGCTTGTGTCTTCCCAGATCAGGAACCTCTGAACTCCTGTTTCTCATTCCCAGTAGAGGCAAGAAAGAGACCCACAGTCCAAGCGGAAGTGGTAGAGCATTGCTCAGCCCAAGTTCAAACCCCTGCAGGCCTGTAGGACTTTTTTCTTTAAAAGCAACTTGTTTTTAGCTACAAACTTGCTCACTCTGGGAAAGACAGGTGTAAGCCATTTAGAAAGGTGGGGAAACCACACTCTGGTTCCTTTGGCTCTTTGCTACCTAAGAAATATTACTAAATAAGTTAACTTTGACTCACTGACCCCTCAGATCAGTTAATAAAGATGAAGCACTTAGACCACAACTCGCTCAAGGGGCAATGTAATTATTTTACTTAAAAATGATGTCAGGTGGCAATTTAGCAACAAACTGGCTTCCAGGCTATTTAATTCAGTTTAACAAGGAGGAAAAACATTGTAATTAATGAAGAGCTTGTACTTTAGTACTACAGCAGGGTTGTTCTCAAATTTTACTGCACATAAGCTGAGGAGGACGGGGCAAAGGAGAGAACATGCTGAAAATGCAGATTCCCAGAGCCAACTTTAGTCCAACAGGGTCTTGACCCAGCCTTGGAATATGCATCTAAGAGACCTGCTTGCAGATCATGCTTCTGATCACCAGTCTCACTTGGTTTTTAATCAGTTAAGACTTTTCAATTCTAGTTCTACACTGTGTAAGTCTAGGGTCTCAGTACAGTTTCCCATCCTAAAACAAATAGCTTCAAGTTAATTCTTTCATGGAGTTTCAGGATATATTCTATAGCCTGGTTTCTGGACTGAAGATTCTTTATCTTCTAGGACCCTTTAAAGAACCGCGAATACTCCTAGGAATGGTACAATCACCAAGTCCCTTCTTTTGCACTCCCAACTCCAGAATAACCAGGGCTCTGTTGCCTGCTTCCTTGTGTCTTCAAAGTTAAAATCCTGGCTTTGAGCCATGCCCACAGGAGCCTGATCTACGCCCTCCTGCTACGGAGAGTGTCCGGACTGCTCGTTAAGACAACACCCGTGAATCCCAAGATCACTTCCCTCCTGGAATGAAGAATTGCAGAGGCTCGTTAAACTTTTTTTTCTTGGCACGAAACCATCTGGCATCTACCCAAGGAATTCTGGGGTCCTGCCGAATCTAAGTTTAGAAACCACCAGAACAAGGTATTGCTTCAGGATGGTATCTGAATCAAGTACAGCTAACTAGTCTGTCTCCTTAAAGGCTTAAAGGGTCCATTCTTCTCCCTTCCCATAACCCCACCTTGCAGAAACCAGCTATCTACCAGCAGATATTGATGACAAAGTATTGCTACACTAAGGCAGGGCGATGTCATGGGAATCCAGACTCATCACTATCCAAGTACTTTGGGCTGCTTCCTCAATGAGCCGAGACACACTGTTGGCCACTCCTGGGGATGTCACAAACTGGTCACTGCTCATACACAAGGAGCCTGGGACACTTGAAGCCTGTCATCCATTATTAAACAAGTTGCCCGTCTGAAAACAGTTCCTAGCCTGGTTGGAAAAAATGAGAAAAATCGCCTTTCCTCCAAAGCTGCTTGCCAGTGGGAGCATACCATGAAAACCAGGGCTGGCTGGATGAGCCTGAGAGTCGAAGCACTGGGGAACAGATCTGAGAAGGACAAGCTTTAGCTATCAACCAGAAGCAACAAACAACTCCCAGTGACTCCACGCAGCCACTGGAAACTGTCCATGTGCCTGTCACAACTCATCCCTTGTTGCAGAGGTGCCAGAGGCAAAGCTTCCGTGGTGGCCGGCAGGGCCCCTATCAATATGCCATGGTAGCCTCTGGACCCCAGCAGTCAGAGAACTATAGCTCCTTTGGTGACAGCCAGACCCTGGAACCTCACAGAAGGCCGAACACCTGACACCCCAAAGCTACACAGTGAGACCAGCCGAACACTCAATTCCCAGGGCCAAGGCGATGAGTAAATGGACCCTAACACCAAGAAGCTCCTACTGCACAGCAAGGAAACCACTCCAGTGGGTTAGTGGGCACGAAAGCCACACATAAAGGTGTAGTTTATGACAAGATGTAAGTATTAATCCAAGTAACTGGAGGGAGAAAAAAGAAAGCATTCAATCTCCCTCTTCAGCCCCCAACACCAATTCCAAACTGTTTAAAACCCTTTTAGTGTGGTGGGCGTTTCCCGCGAGTGCTCCCAAACAATTCACCTCCACACTGCAGGCCATTAATCCAGTGGTGTTTATTCAAGCAGTATTCACACTTGCTGTTGAATAACAAGGGAATCAGGCTCCCACAGTTCCAGCTTCACAGCAGCCCCCAAGGTTTTCTGAGAACTTCAGATAAGTTTTGTGGTTGAAAAGCCTTTCAGTTCTTCACTGCTGCCCCTGTCAGTGACAGCCTATTATACCCATTACCAGCACAGACCAGGGGGGTGGCAAAGGCAGACAGCAAAGAGGGCAAAACTACGGAAGCTCAGAAGAGGCCACACTGTTCCAGGTTTTCATACAAAAAATTTAATAAATATTACTTCTCAAAATTTATTGCCAGGAACAACACATCAAAGATGCATTTTTATGTTCATATAACACTAATAGGACAATACAAAGTATCTTCACGGTCTCAGTGGTGAACCAACAAGATTACTCTGTTTTATAAGCCTTTTTGATCTTGAACTTTGTAATAGCACTTTGATTTCCTTACTTAAGGCAGGCAGTGTACTCTATGGCAAATCTAAACAGTGATCTTACTGGACATTTTATGGTTCAAGTATTCAACTAGCTTATTAGAATACTCCCTAAATGCAGTAGATTAAAAAAAAAAAAAGAAATCAAATCTACAAGTGGTTCAATAGTACATATGAATGGTGAAAAGAAATCAGAATTTACAAAATAAGATTGGTGTGCTTCCAACTTCACAATTAATTTGATATTTTTAATGATATTCAACCACTCACATTTTGGCTACATTAAGTCATAGCTCAACTTGTTCCCTTAAACTGCTCTGTAGCAGATCACCTGCCTGTCTCTTTTCAAGTCTAAAGCAGAGGAGAAAAAAAAAAAAAAAAAGAAAAAGAAAAGAACCTGTTCTAGACTAATTCTCAACTGCCTCGGTCAGTCCTTAAAACGTGTCTTAAAGTGATGCTATAACAGAAGGTGTTTTAACATCTGACGTCGTACAAAAAAAATTCCATCAGTATCCCAGGCACAGAAGCCCATTCTATTGTTTTAAGATAAACTATTTTCAAACACCTTAATTTTGGCTTATAGGCAACACGTAATGAGAAAATAAGTTCAAAAAAAAAAAAAAGCCATACGCTTACAATGCTATCAAAAACCTTCAGTTCTAAACATACATATAAATAAAAAGGAATGATGTTTTAAGGCTCTTGATTATTAAGTTAATAAATCAAATATACACAGTGATTAATACAAAAAAGAATTATTTACATAACTATACAAAAATTCTACTTTTGACACATTTTTCCTCTTTAAATTCTTCATTTTACCAGCAACTGCTGACATCAAAGGCCCCCCCCTCCCCAACAACAAAAATACAATAAAAAAAAATAAATAATAAACTCATTTGTGATAGTTGCTGTGGTTCTGAGCTGCAAAGGCACTTTCAAATACAGAACTATTTGTACGTCATCATAAAACCAATATACAAAAACAACTCAAGAGTCAATAAATATAAATAAAACTATGATCCTAAGACTGCATCACCATTAGGACATCTGGCAGAAGTGGAAGCTCAAGGACTAGGGGCCGGGCAGTGTCCTGGGAGCCTGATCCGCAATGTCGGCTGCAGGGGAACGTACACCGGGGCACTTTTGACTAGTTTTTGCATAGCTGTGAGATGCAGCGCTCGATTTCCCAGCCAACCACAGAAACTACCATTGCCAGTGTAAGCCAGCTTGTCGAAACTTAAATTAACACAGGGATTCTAAGTCAACAGCCTCAGACTCAAATGACACAACAGTTTAAAGAACTACAAGCCCCGAGTGCCCTCAGACTCTACCTAGCGGCGGCAGCACCTGCTGTCTGCTATACGATGTACTCCATCCGGTTTAAGCTTTGGGCACTTTCCAAGTCTCTGTTATCTTGTTTGTTTGTCCAGTTTGGGTGTTTTGTCGGCGTGCCATTGGGGGCCTTCTCCTCTCTGTCTACCAGCGTGTACGCCGGCTGCTTGGCAAACCGGGCTTTTTGCTGGTGTTTATCCATGTCATCTTCTTCAACTTCAGAGTTGTGTGTCCTTATTTTAGACATTTTGGAGTTTTTGTTCTCGTAATCCTTGATGGGCACCGTATTGGCTCCATGCTTCTCAATGGGGTTTTTGATCTGGTTCAGCTGCTCCCGCACATTGTTGGTAGTGTTGTCCTCGGAAGCAGAGTGAGTGTGGCTGCTTGGCTTCCGCCGCTTCCGCAGGCACCAGTAGAAGGCCGTCACCAAGCAACAGACCCAAGCCACTGTTAATACAGAGCTCAGCAAAGGAACCAGGAAATCTGTAAGGCAGACATAAGAACCAATTAACTCAAAAAAAAAAAAAAAAAAAAAAGCCTTCAACATGGGAACAAAAGAATACAAAGAGTGGTTCTCCTGTCCTTAGTCTCCAAGAGGGGCACTGTGGGGACAAATCCCATTTTGCAAATGCATATTGTCATTTCACAGCTTGATAAGCAAGTGGTCCTTCGGGACCTTGGCACCTGTTCCCAGAGAGACCAGGTGGGGCAGTAGCTCCTACGGTCTCTGGCTCCACACTGGAGAACAGTGCCTGGTTAAGTCCAGGTTAGTCTGGCTACTGAAGCAGCTCATGATTGAAATTAGTTTTCAGAATTAGCAAACCCAAACCAAGCATGGACAGCTCAAATATCTCACGGCCATATGCCCCATTTCTCGTTTAGCTAGAACCATGATGCTAAAGATCCTCAAAAAAGGGGGTCTGGATGCAGGGATATCAAACTATCAAACTTATGCCTCACAGTGATCATGACAGGCTGTGCCATGACACCAAAATGCTAAATCACAGTTTGACAGCTTCAAGCTCAGGGTACAGTGATGCTCTACCCTAGGGCTCTGCAATATATCTATACAATACCAGTTCTACAGGGAGCCTGCTGGCAAGAGTACACAGTTTGTTGGGGAAAAGATTCACCTCTGCCCCCAATGGCTATACAACCTTGGTCAAATAGGCCGACCTCAGGTTTCTCACCAATTAAGGAGCTCTTGGGAGGCAGAGGCACTGACAGGTAATTCTCCACCCCGTGGCTCTACTAGATGGTGTAATGAGATCAGTTTGACAGCATTTACAAAAAGAGACTGTTCCCATTTGATACCTACCTGTTCTGTTCTTCAGAGGGCGCCTCTGAACTCTCACTTCTGCAACAGCAGCAATAAGTGAGCTGTTCCCATCACGTTTACTAACAAGATCTATTATTTTGTCAGTGATTTCCTTGATAGGGTTTCCATCATCCCGTATGTCTTCAGCAGACTGGAAAAAAAAATCAACTGTCAGACTTGACTTAGGGGGACACTCGGCAGTAGCCTTTATTTGAAATTATAATACAACATGGATACGTAATGCTTTCTTTCAATATGTTTACACAGTCTTGATACTGACTGACATTTACCTCCCTTGCAATCAAATAATTAGGCATAAATAGGTCTTATACTCACAATGGCCACGTGTATTTCATTGTTTGCCAAAAGGGAAGGCTCACAAGCTATGTAGATTGAATATTCAGCAGAAACATTCTTCAAAATATTCAAATTCCTCAGTTCACTGCAAATGTGCTCCGTGGTAAGACCCTAAAATGATTAAAAAAAAAAAAAAATCACAGGCATGTAAGGAAAAAGAAAAAGCTGATGTTCTTTTCAAACTTTGGCTAAATTCAAGTCTCACTTAGAGCCTAAGACAGGAATTCAGGCTACAGAGAAGTAGATCCTAGCTTGTGACAGTCCTTCTTTCAAACAAGCAAACATACTGTCCCCAGTTAAAGTTGTTACATACCGGTGACATCATCTCTTTGTTAAAGGTGAACGTGATGTTTGCACAGTTATCCTGGTAATAGGAGTCAGAGGTGCACTTGGTCTTCACTGGCTGGAGACTAGAAGACCGACACTCGCCCACTCCAGTGCAGGGGCGGACGAAGCACTGGTCATCCAGGATGGGGATGCAGCTCTGCCCACTGGGGCACTCGCTGTGACCTTTGTGGAGCAGGCAAGGTCGAGGACCACACCAGACCTGGAGAGAGTAAAAGAGGAGCTGAGCAGGAACGTCCACCTACGATTTCGGAGCACAGAACCACAGCAGCCCTCACACCCTACCTTTGAGCAGGCAATCCGTCCATTCAGGCACTGGCAGGTGTTACAGTCGTCATCCCACTTGGCCCCATCGGGGATCACCCTCCCTATGGTGATGCAAGGTCTCCCTGAAACTGAGAGGTGGAGACGTATGAGTAGGAGTTTCTTTTTTTGTAGACTGGATCACAGTTCTTAATGCTTCACCTCCTCCCTGTTATGAAATGGTCATACACCCTTGGCCACATGGTAATAGTTCCTTCTACCACAATGGGCACGTGTTTTTTCCAGCCCACTAACTTCACTTGGCCATGTGACTTATTTTGGCTAATGCAATGTCAGCAGATGTGACCCTTTAACTTGGCTTTTCCCACTGACCTTGGCCTCTTGTGGGCCTGCCATTTGCCATGAAAAGAACAAACCCCAGAGATGGCTGCTGGCTGGTCAAGCTAAGCCTGAGCATAGTGGCACAATTGCTCTGCCCACCCATGCCACAGGCAACAAAAATAAATGCTTACTGCAAGCCCCTGAGGGTTAAGATGGTTGGTTACACAGAATTATCCAAGACCAGTGGCTACACTGTTTTGGGAAGACCCACTTCCCCTTCCCTGCAATCCCCACTATGCATTCCATCCCTGAGCACAGTGCCCATTTGTGAACAAACTAATGGCTACAATGCCTGCTCACCCCAGAAGACACATGGGCAGCCAGGACTTGGCACACATACCTTCCTGGCACTTGGCACCACTGTGCCCTGGGGGACAGACACACTGGTAGCCATTGATCTCATCCACACAGGTTGCCCCAAAGGCACAAGGTGAAGACTGGCATTCATTGATGTCTAGGAAAGATGGAGTTTAAATTTAGGCTCCATTGGGGAGTAACAAAGTTTTTGTTTTTTTCAAACATAGAAAAGCATTCAAATCATAATTATAAGCTTGGTGAATTTTCACTCATGTAACCAGTACCCAAGTAAAGAAACAGATCATTAATCTCCCAAAAGCCTCTATCAGTCACTGACCCCCAAAGATCACCACTGTCCTGACTTCCAACAGCTGAGAACCATTTTAGGCAGCAGCAATTTTTATTTCTTAAGTTCCTTTCTCGGACAGTGCAGTTTAGAGCAAGGCCAGCAAACTTTTCCCCCAAAAAAGGGTCAGTGAACATTTTAGGCTTTGCAGGTCACAAGGTTTCTATCACAACTACTCAATTCAGTTGTGGTGTGTAGCCACAAACAACAGATAAACAAGTAAGTGTTTTCTGCATGCAATAAAACTTATAAGAACAGATGGTGGGTCAGATTTGGCCTCCAGGCTGTAGTTTGTCAATCTTATTTAGAAGTATGAAACAGATAAACTTATCCCCATCTAGCGCTAAAGTTCGGTCCATCCCAGATTGAAATTTTATAGGTGCTTGCCATTCTCCAAACAATTTGGGGACAAGAACAAAAATAATACAACTATTCTGTCATATTTTTTTTTTTGGTTTTTAAAAAAAAGGTGTAAGAAATAAAGTTTCAGCTTCCTGAAAAACTGCATTGTCTGCCTCCCAGTTTTAATTATTTCTCTGGGGCCTGATCAAACCCATTGCAGCTCAGCCTTTGGAAGTCACAAATCTAGTCCCTCCCATTTGTGTTAGCTCTGTCCTAGTCCCACAACAGGATAGCCATGGTAATCTTCCACTTGCCCATTCATTAATCATGTTAGTCACGAGGAGAAGCACACTGTTCTCAGGGCCCCAGTGTAGCTGAAATCGTCAGATTCTGTGGCTGGCACTCTCCCCAAGAGGAAGGAGGGCTGCACCACCCAGGGACTACCAGCAAGTACCTGGGAGGATCCAGCAGGAGCACCTTAATCCCAGCTGGAGGCAGGAGATTACTTGCTTTGTCAAGGCTACTTAAAGTGAACTGTAGCCTTAATTGTTTTTAAAGAGGAAAAAAAAAAAAAAAACGAATCTCAGGCTGAGGAGTGGAATAGGGAGTAAGAGAATAAAGCCACTGGGAAAAATCAGATGGGGGCGGTCCTTACTTATTCTGCAGTCGGGCCCAGCAAAACCTGGAGCGCATTCACACCGGTACCAGTTGTCCCCATCAACGCAGGTGCCACTGTTGTAACTAAGAAGAAAACACAGACGGCCTTGGTTACCAGACTCCCAGTCCCCAACTCCAGCTGCCCAACAATGCAGGCAGCCTTGCCAGTTACACTCAGCAGCTCTCACCCCTGGCCATAGCTGCCACTGTCTGGGGAGCTTTAAAAATACTGATGCCTGGGTCCCACCCCGAGAGAGTCTAATTTCTTAGGTCTCGGTTGCAGCTCAGGATTGGGACTTTTAAAAGCTCCCCAGGTGATTCCTGGGTACAGCCAAGGTTGAGAATCGCTGCTCTAAATGAAGATACAACCTGGCTAATTAAAGTGTGGTCCACAGAGTGACAGGATGGGTGTCACCAGGGAGCTTGTTAGAAAAGCAGAGCCTCACCCCAGATCGCCCGAATCAGAACCCACATTTTAAACAGGATCCCGGGAGATTCTCATGCAGATTACTTCAAAGGTTGTCACACTTACCAAGGATGTGGGCTGCAGTCATTGGTATCTGCAAAGAAAAGACAACAGGGAGGTCTTTAACAGGGTCTTAGCCCTAAGTAAAAACACTTATTTCCATAATACCCAAATGATAAAGTCAAAGTTAACACCAGCCAAATATGCTTAAAACCTCTGCTAAATTGGAACCAGGCCTGCACCACACTCAGTTTCATTTGCTGTGGGACATATGTACACAGGAAGAGGCCCTTGTTGGGGACGGAGGAGTGTGAGAATGGAAGGAGGCAGGGCTGCTGGTCAGACCCTGAGCTGGGAACCGAGACGCCATCTGTCTCCACTTATCTTCATCGGCAACTTTCTCATGCCCAGGTCAGGGCTGTATCCCATCAAGTCATTAATACGGACCCAGGTGATACAAAAGCAGACATCAAACAGTGAGCACTGCTTCTGGTTTCGATTGCAAGTCCCCAAGGGTGTCAGGATATGTTCCAGGAGCCCTGGGAGAGTTCAAAGGGGAGGACACTCACTCTGAGTACAGATGGGCCCCTCCCAGCCTTCTTTGCAGACGCATGTGAAGGTCTCACCGTTGACCACACAGGTGCCCCCATTATGGCAGGGGTTGGGCAGGCAGCTACTGTTTCTGGCTATAAGGCAAAAGCAGACAAGACCACCCTCTCTGAGGATCCAAAACTAGTCTGAAGGGGTAAAAACTAGACCCAAAAGAAAAAAGATCATAAGATCCAGAAGCATGTCCAGGAGCATGATGTGCTCACTCAGGTGGCCATGCCCACTGCAAATCCCACAGGGGGCAGAAAGTTACCTATGTTACAGGTCGTTCCTTCCCAGCCACCAGGACACATGCACTTAAATGCATCCCCTTCATCATAGCATGTGCCACCATTGTTGCATGTGGCCTCATCACACTGGCTGTCACCTGGAGGAAGAATCTCAATGTGAGCCCCAGCAGGCCCCCTCCCTCCTACAGAAGACAGAGGCAGGACCTGGTCCCCCAACACTTACGTGAGTGGCAGGTCTTTCCTTTCCATCCATTTTTGCAGTCACAGTAAAAGTCGTTGACCAGGTCTCGGCACGTGCCCCCATTGTGGCAGGGGTTCTGGCTGCAGTCATTAATATCTAGAATCATAGAGGAGACGCTCAACTGAAGTAGATTCCAGGACTGTTCACAACACTTAGGAACTAAGCTTTCCTACAGCGACAGCCAACCCTTGCTTTCCACCCCCACATTCCAAAAACAGCTGAGCAGCCTCAGGACTTCAACACAATCACCCTTTTCTAGGAATAAACAAGCTCCCAAAAGAGCGACTTTGAATGCCACAAGTCAGGAAAGAGTTTGCAGTCCTCTGGAATTCCCATGGAAGTTGAAATCAAGATGCACAGAGATTAAAATCAAAACAAAGATTCCTCTCCTTGCAAGAAGGGATATGTATCTTAATTACCAATCTTAATTCTATAGCTTCCCCGGAAGTTCCTCCCCACCGGCTGTCACCAGCATTAACAAACACAAATGGGACAAGTGATGAGGTCCCTCTGCAGAAATCATTGGGGTCTTACTTCCAGAGGTTTCCATTACAACAAAGAAAAATTGGGGTCTTATTTCCAAAGGTTTCCAAGTTAAGGAGGGATTCTCCCACACACCCTCTGCAACCCAGAGTGGTCAGCCCCAAAATAACTCCAGACTCACTGGTTTCACAGAAGGCCCCCTCCCAGCCGTCACTACAGATGCACTTATAAGAGTTGACACCATCGATGCAAGTGCCACCATTTTTACAGGGGTTGCTCTCGCAATCATTAATATCTGCGAAAGGAAGAAAAAGTGAATTGAAGGACAAGTAATGCCACAACCCAGCACTGTCCTGTGATTTTCACTGCTGTCTCCTGAGAAAATGCACCTGGCACCTCAATATGCTCAATTCCATTAGGATAATTTTTTTTTTTCAATTAGATGGGTGGCTGATGAAGCAGAGGCTTCCCTCATTTTATTTAATGCCCTGACATGACGAGTCAACCCAGTGGGCTTAGGGAAGAAATGTCTACAGAAAAGAGGGCCCACATTCTAAAATAAACTCATGGCTCAGAGGCATCTAAGTGGTCTGATAAATGTAGCCTCAGTCTCAGATCCCAGGTACAATGATAAACTTTCTGGTCTCTTCAACTTTAGCTTCCGATTAAAGCTATTCTCAAATACTGTCTTAAGCCGGGCAGCAGCACGAGGTGGGGAGCACCATCCCCATTCCCCAATGAGGGTGGGGGTTCTTACTTTCATGGCAGTATGTTCCCGTGAAGCCTTTGTTACAGTCACAGGTGAATTTGCCTCCCGACTGACTCTTGCACTTCCCGTGGGGACCACAGACGTTAGAGGAGATATACCGCACTCCTTCAGGTGTATCATTAGAAGCCATGGCCACAGTGCAGCTGTCAATCACTAGAAGACAGGCTGGGGTTCAGATCATAGCCACGGACGCACAGACACAGCATTCCTAAGCAAAGTGGGTAAAGCATACCAGCTACACTGGAGATGGGCACCCTTGAGCTAATGAGGATGTCACGAGGCACCCCAGGGACTAAGACTCCAACAACATGCCTGGTAGCACTATGATAAGCAAAGTTGAACTCTTGGCAGATGGGATTTTTAAAGCATTTTGGTCCTACGCTGTCAGGAAACCTGCCTGACTGTGAGCCCCTATCATCCCACCTTTGACATTACCCGATTTGGTAAAATGCTTGCTGAGGAAAAAAAAAGACCAATTAGACTCGGGCAATGCTAAAGTACAAATTCATAAAAGCTTTAAGGCTGTACCATCTAATTCAGCAACTACAGGCCACATGTGGCTATTTATATTTAAACAGAGTGAAGCCAGTCCCATTCTAAATGCTCAATGGCCACTACAGCTGTAACCTGATGCACAGAACATTTCCACTGTTGCACAGTTCTACTGCCAGTGCTGCTCTCAGGAATTTGTCCTGGTGTTGCACATCAGCCCACCCCAGAACTAGTGTGATAAATGGATTTCACATTCTCTCCCCGGGGCTACTTGTACATGTGGTTTTCCTGCTGACCAGTCTGAATAGGTTGTTTCCACTTGTTCTGGATTCTGTAAGAGCTCAGGATAAAGTAGTTCCAACCTACAAGTCCTCTTTACCCTACACTACTTCTAAGTGCATTAAGGGGAGGTGGCCAATGGGAGACATAGGAGGAGGTCTAGACACAGTCAGGTCCTGGAAAGGGAAGTACCTTCACAGGGGGTTGTACGGCAGTGGTCTTTCAGGTGTGAGCAGTTCTTGCCCTCATAGTCCTCGGGGCACTTGCAGAAATAGTCACTGGCACGATTGTAGCACTGGGCACCATTCTGGCAGGGGTTGGGCTCACAATAATCTATGTCCAGCTGCAAGTACCAGGAGCAGAGAAGGAGGATCAAAGTCAAACGAGATGTTATGATCACTTCTCTGGGACAGTAGACACTGGAATATGATCCCATCCATATACTTTTAGGAGGAGACACTTGTAGGTAATCATCTTTATGCCCTAGGTACTGTCATGGTTCAGGTAAGCAATTAAGAAAAACAGGGTACAGTAGGACAGAAAAGAGTCCGGGGTACGAAATGAAACACAAAGCTGAACAGATGCACACTGAGAAGAAAATCATTCATCAATAGCTCCTTCCATCAGCATTTGTCTAACAGAGATTCACTAGTTAATAGGATGTTAATAAATGTCACAAGACCCCAAACACAAAAGCGAAGAATTGGAGGGGCCTCCGCTGTAAATACGTTGCCATCTGAAATTTTTGCCTCCACTCACCTGACAGAGGTTTCCAGAGAAACCAGTGGGACACAGACATTGGAATTTGTTGATTTCATTCTGACAGTGACCCCCATTCAAACAGGGGTTGCTGGCACATTCATCGATGTCTCTCTCACAGTGATCGCCTGCATAGCCAGGTGGACAGATACAGCGATAACCATTAACCAAATCCTGGAGGAGGAGAAGTGGGGGGAGAAACACATGCTTTTTTTTCTATATAGTCCACAAACAGAGCTTCAGGGGTTTCGCAGGATGGCTGTGGTTCGGCTGATTCACTACAATAGTCAAATGCCAAGCCTCTCAACTGGGTTAGAAGTTTCTGCAAGCATGCCTTTAAAATGATTCCCAGGAGACTGAGGTAACATGAGCCCTAGTGAAACTTCCAGGGACTCACTTTTCACCTGCATTTTTAAATTTCTTGGGGACAGAGCTCTCCCAGCATCACATAAATCTTAAATTGGTTGTCAACTGTCAAGGCTTTCATTTAAGCAAAGATTTACTTACCCGACAGGAGGCGTCATTCTGACACTGGCCAAGGCAATCGTTAATATCTAAAAAGCAAACAAGTTATCTGGTTAAAGAGGCACTTTGCATTGAAATTGGGCTTAATTGAAAAGCCCTCTTAGCTCTGGACAGATAAAGGTCTCAAATCAGATTTCCTTCTGCTTCCCTGTGAGATAAGGTTATTACACCGGGTGGAGACCCTCCCTAATTCTTCCAGACCAGAAGGAGGGAGTAAAACTTCACATCATTGTTTTAGCCTCCTTATCAGAATATGGCCAGTTTTAACAGCTAATGAGCCTGATAAATCCTACATTTTCCTTGCTACAGTGACCACTCCCTCTCCAAAAACATTCTGGGATAAAGTTCTCTTTTACTCAGAGGTAGAGGGCTTGCCTGGTACATGAGGAGCCCTGGGTTCTGTCTCCGGCAGCTCAAAATGAATAAAGGAAAAAAAAAACCCACTTAGAACTGGAGACAGAATGGAAGGGCAAGAACCTTCTCAACACCCAAGTTTCATGAAAATCAAAATTGAAACAAACAAAAAAAATCACTCACTTATGTCACAATTCTGTCCCATCCAGCCTGGAAGGCAATCACAGTAGTAGCTTGCAATCAGATTCTTACAGGATTTGGCATTTACACAAGGTTTGTCCTCACATTCATTTGCATCTGAAAGGAGACAAGGAGCAATGAGAAATAGTTCTACCCCCCCCAGCCCCCCCAAAAAAGAAACACCATACCAATGGAGTTGGTCTGAAATATGAGACATTTTAACAAGCTAGCTAAATAAGAAATACTAGGTTCCCTCTATTCAGAGCATCTGAGCCCTCTCTCTAGCCTTTATCCAATAAGGAACGCTAATTGATAACTTTCCGGCTGCTGGTTAACAACTGGCCCCCAACAGAATAGCAAAAAGCCACTAGGCGTTTCTGCGCAAAACCCAGCACAGCCTAGTTGCTGGGATTTAAATGTGGCAAAAAGAATGCAGACAGCTCATTCCTCATGAGATCATCCTCGTTTGGAACCCAGCTGAACCCTCCTCGGACAGACGATTGACATGGTTCAAGGAATCCCACGACTTTCCCACAGGGCCTAAAAGAGCTAGCCCATTTGCATTCAAGTTATTTCTCCCAGGCCCGCTGGACTCTTGCTAATAAATTACTTCTTAGTATGGTGGAGTGTGAACTCACACCGCTGGCCACACGCTCATCTTTCTTCACAGCTTTGATTAGCAAAGCCAACATTGGTTCAGGAATTAGAGAATCGCCAAGAATTTTCTTACCTAACTGGCATGTCTTGCCAGTCCACTGGGGAGGGCACACACACTTAAATCCGTTAACCAAGTCCAGGCAGGTGCCCCCATGGGAACAGTTATTTGGAGAACAATCATTGATATCTGTTCAATGAGAATTAAGAGCAACAATTTCATTCTGTTTGGCAATTAGACAACGTAACATCACCCCTCACATGAGAGGCCTGTGCCTAAAAGCCAGACACCTGTTATAAGTAAAGCTACCACAGGGCAAGTGGGACGGTGATGATAAGCCTGAAGCCTTGATTTTAGCTTTAAATCCCCCAGTGCCCCAGTTCATCTAATCCCCCCCTAAGTAGTGGGGGAGAAAGAGACAGCTGGATAATAGCAGAGCATCAACTCAGTGGAAACAAGAGACATCCATACCTGCCTAATCTTTATTTTTAAAGAAATAAAGATGGCTCAGAAGTTACATAGAAAAGGTAAAAAAAATAATAATAATAATAATTTCTTCATGGTGGAAAACCTTATTTCTAGATTTGCTTACAGAGTTTTCCAAAAATAACCCACCCAGGTGCCACACCCCTCATGTCTGCACCAAACTGCAAAGATTTTAATTCGTTTACAGCCTGTGCCACACACTCTATTCGAGAATTCGCTTTTTAATCTTCATGACAGCCCTTAGAGATAGATGTTGTTACGATCCTGTTTGATCAGGACACAGGGAGGTTATGAAGCCTGCCACAGTTCTAAAAGTCATGGGTGGGGGTCTGGTGCAAGTGCAGGCCATCTGACCCCAGAACGACCCACATCCTTAATCATGCTGTATGCTGTTTTTAGGGTGCAGGCGATAGTGGTTTTCAGGCCTGACTGCACTTCAGAATTCCAGCTCATTAAAGGCTACACCTGCCTGATTGTGGAGGGAATCCACTTCATCCAGAGACCCTATCCCAGGTGGTTTTAACCTGTAGCCTAGTCTCAATCAAGCTAACCCTGTACCCAGGTCCTTGTCTTAGGGGTCTATGATAAAAATCCAGTACAAAGGCAGCCTCTTCAAGGCTAAAAGAGTTAACTAGAATCTGGAGGAGACAGACGCAAGGAAGCACACGCAAGGAATGAGCCCTTCCATGAGACTTTCTACCAACCACAGATACATGTGCTACCCTGGTGGGTAGAGATGGGGTGCTAGAAGACTTCCAAGTACCCAAGCCACCAGACTGAGTGCACCCTCCCTTCCCATACTCAGACATGTCACTAAGTCCTTAACTTTGGACAAGTCCAGATATCTCCCACCAACCCTGTATCATAACACAGTGACCTTCAGAACAGACATAGGCCAAAACCTGCACTTACTTGTGGAGCACGTAGGCCCAGTCCAGCCAGGAGAACACTCACACTCAAACCCCAGGGAGGTTTCCTTGCAGCTGCCCATGTTGTGGCAGGGGTCAGAGAGGCAAGCATGCTCAGCTGCAAAGACCAAGACAGCAGTCAGCAAAGGACCCACTTCTTGTCACACTGCCTCCACCCCACCCCCACCCCACAACCAAGTCCCACACTTTGGTCACCAGCTCAAGTACTTCACAAAAAATAAAAGCAAGCATGCAATGTAACCCCCTGCTGTGTCTAGGGGAGGAAGGAAGTCATCTTCTCACTGAGCCACATTCCAATATATCTTGAAGTTGGGGGGTTCACTACATCTCATGATGCCTCCTATGCTAATCAGCATCGCCCAAAAAACTTTAGGGACTCAAGATTTCAGAGACTTGTGGAAGAGCTAGAATAACGAGTCTTAACTTTGGAGGGTATTTTCATCTTTTTACATATCATTAAAGTGTGTGTGTGTGGTGTGTGTGTGTGTATACACTTGCACGCATCGTAAGCTGAGCACACCAAAAACTAAAAAAAAAAGAACCCAAGGGATCCTACCCAGCTTGGACCACTTACCAATTTCACAGGTAGCTCCTGAATATCCCTCAGGGCAGGAACACTGATATTTGTCAGGACCTGTGTTGCTACAAGTTCCACCATTGAGACATGGCTGATGAGTTCCACAGTAATTGAGATCTGCCCAGAAGACCCCAAAGTCACAAAAAGACAATAAAGGTAAAGACTGCTAACTCATTAGGAGTCTAGCCCTACTCCATTTTTTGGTACGAGGGATTGAACTGAGGGGCACTCGACCATTAAGCCACATCCCCAGCCTTATTTCGTATTTTATTTAGAGACAGGGTCTCACTGATCTGCTTTTAGCACCTCGCTGTTGCTGAGGTTAGCTTTGAACCCGCAATCCTGCCTCAGCATCCTGAGTTGCTGGGATTACAGGCGTGCCACAGCACCTAGCCCCACTCCTATTTTAAAAATGGAACAAAAAAAAAAATGAATAAACCACCCTACAGCATTAAAGGAAAATTCAAACAGATTTAGAATAAAAGCCCCCACAGAAGAATGAAATGGGCTGGGATGTGGCTTTGGGGTAGAGCACTTGCTTACGTTCTCACCCAAACCTCATGACATGAGGTGGTTAAGGATAGAAGATAAATCAAAGTGAAAACCAATTTACTGCTGTTCCAAAATCTCACGTTCCTTCCAAGACTAGCATCCAGCTCCTCGGTCCCTCCCTGATGGGCGTACCTTTGTCGCAGAGCTGACCACCCCAGTTGGTCTCACAGAGGCACTGCCAGGGTTCATTGCAGGTGCCATGGACGCAGCCCGGGTGCGGGATGCACTTGTCACAGTACAAGCCTTGCCAGCCATACTGGCACCTGCAGACAGACAGCACACCCCACTTAGCTTTGTGAACACCAAGGGGGATGCGCACAACTAAAGCAGAAGACCACGAAGTCCAGGCTGTTTATTTGGTTGTGGGAGACGGGACAGGACACTTTCAAGGCCTGTTAGAGGCTCCTTGTGAACAGACATTTTCACAGTTGAGCCGAGCAGAGACAACAAAAGGAGGGCTGTTTGGGGAGGGGCCAGAGTGGGGGGTGCCCTCCACAAAGCCCCTCTCAGGCTCCCACGAATGAGCTGAGGGTGAGGACATGGAATAAATCAATCCCAGGACCTCATCGGGACAGACCATAGAAGGAAAGGACAACAATAGCTGTGCAGAAGTCCCCACCAAGGCTGCCCCTGCAGCTCCGCCCAGGCTCTTTGTCTCCACAGCAAGTCACAACCCCAGTGCACAGATGCAACAAGATGCCAAAGGCCGCAGGAAAGAGCCCAGTGATGATACTTTAGGAAAATCAAACAAAAAGGGGAGGGAGAGGGGGCATCCTCCCTTGGCAAAGACCTGGGGAGGATCTCTAAACTCACTTCTGCAGAGAAGGGGAGGGGTGGCAATGGCACTTGGAACCAATTCTACAGATAATTTATGAGTCATTACCATGGCCGTGGCTGTTCATGCTAATTTAGTTATTTCTCACTTTGGGGAAAAAAAAATAAACAAAAGAGAGAAAGAAGAGGTCAAAGTACAATATCCCTGTATCTAATTTTGGGGGAGTTGAGTTTCCCTTATAAGCAACTTGTTCATCATAGTCTTTTAAAGCCAAACGGTCTTTGATCTCCAAACACAAACAAACACAAACCTTCACGTGGGATGGGAGAGGGGGCAGGAACTCAAACCAGTCTCCCCTCAATTTCAAGCCTTCTGAAACTTAACCACCTTCTCAAAAACCCAGCTCTAACAAAAAGGGTGGAGGAAAAGCAGGGGACATCAGGAGCTAACCTGAGGGTGGAAGGAAGCAGGAGTGAATAGAACCCAGACCGACAAAATCATTCCAGATTAGGATCAGGGAAAAGCCAGGAAAACCAACTGCCCCTTGAGCTGCTCAGTTGGAACTCATGAAAATAAACGTCCGCATTTGCTCCCCAGAAGGAAAGGGCTTTGGTTTCCAGAGAGCTGGAGGCAAGCTAGCGAATCTTTGTCATGGGAAAATTATAGGGATCTAGCTAACAGCTAATCACCCACGGCTGAGAATGGATTAACCCTGAGAATACTGACTAACCACTTCCTAACTTCTAAAAACACCCCATCCACACCCAAACACAAAGAACTACTAGAATGTGTGGTTTAAAATTAATCAGACCCAGGATTTTGGTTCATGTAAAATAGACCTCCATCTAAATGACAAGTGACTATTTAAAGGAATAGAACAAGAACAAAATAAGTCATCTGGTAGAAATAACTTTTTAAAAAGCAGACACCCAACTTAGTGGGAGGCAGGGAGCCATTCTGTGCGGCCCATATTCTTAGCCTGAAAAATAATTCCAGGGAATTGATTGGGAAATAGCAATATTCCTGCTGTCTTCACTTATCCTTCCAAATTAAGGATGGCTACACCTCTTCAATTTGCCTAATAAAAGGAGAGACAGCTGAGGACCCAACCTAACCTCTTAATTAATGAGAGCTCAATCCCCAAGCATAAAACAGCAACCACAAGAGGCCACGGATGACTTCAAAAGAAAACAAATAAAAATACTGACCCTAAAAGAGGCATCGACCAAGTTATCCCAGTTTAATAATATATGATTAAGATTCTCATGAGAAATTGAAGTGACTTTCCTCATAGGATGATTCATAATTAAGTTTGATATTATTGGCAGGCTTGCAACAAAACAAGCCCATGTACCCGGGAAGAGGGAACCCAGGTCTCCTTGGGATGAACAAAACCAGGGAAGTTTTCTCCTGTGGGAGAAGACGAAAAGATTTTAAAAACAACAACAACAAAAAAAAACCTGTGTAATACATAACCCAAAAGACAACTTACAGGTAACTTGCCATTCAACTATTTCTGGAGCAGGACATAACCTGAACTTCCTTAGCTGGAAGGTTCTGTTTTGATTTTCTTTCAAGACAGGGAAGACTATGCAAATGCTGCGTGGGAAAGTAGCACCTTAAGTAAATAAGAGCACTGGTGCGTGTCTGGGCAGGGAGTGGGAGGTGAGACTTAGAGAAAGAGAAAGGGCTAAATTCTAGAAACAAAGCCTGTTGTTCTGGCTGGGAGGGCCCTCCCCTGCAGAGCAATGTGTTTATTCTGATGACAGTAGCACAAATCGTGGTCGGCCTCCATGATACTCAGATGATACTCATCTGAGCAGGCAGCAGGCTCAGAGAGTCCCTAATAGCCTTGCCGTTCTTACTTTCTCCAGAACACCCTTAATTAGGGAGAGTTGCCCTAGGTGGATTCCTGCTCTGCCTTTGACAGTAAAGTTGCTAAATACTGCAGTCAGCTGCCACCCAAGGGGATTAGCAGGTGAATCCCCTCCGCCATCCAGAAAATAAACTCCTGCAGAACTGTAGGAAGAGACAATTCCAGGACAACCTGTTCTTATTTCACTTCCAGCTGACTTGAATCCCACCTCGGCCTCAAGTTCAGTGTTTCCATTACGTGAGAGAACATATGGAGCTGTGGAATCACCGAGGGAAAACCTACAGGTAATTCTCTTTAAAACCAGCAGCTCTCAATTTAAATCTGCAAAATCACGTGGCAAGTCCATCAAATGCAGATTCCTGGGACGAAACAAGGGAACAGAATTCAGTAGGAATTCTGCACTTTTAACAGTTCCCCCCATTTGTTTGGGGACTTACACTGTAAGTACTGAGGTATGGGGTTTGCTGAGGTTTGATTCCCAAAAATATGGTCTGACCAGCAATAGAGCATCACGGGGGAGCTTGCTTGAAATGCAGAAACTTGGGCCCATGCCAGCCCAAGTTTGCATTTTAATGAGGGCCCCAGGTACCACATTAGTTTGAGGTGTACTAGTTTAGACTGTTTCATAAGCTTCCCTGGGCTCAAATCAGAGCAGCCTTGGGGGCAAAGGTGACAGGACCAAAAGATTCATGTAGTGTCACATTAAATCTGCTGCTCCTTAAAACTGGGGAGGAGAGAGAGATGCTGTCAGAATATCAGACAGTATTTCCTGAAACAAGCTTTTCCCAAATTGGCATAATATACATTTCAAGAAGTCCCTAGACCATCCTGGGGAAGCGGTCAGGGTAGGTCTCTCCGTTTGGCTTCTGCATTGTTCCTGGACCATAAAAGAACAGACTTCAAAGGCCAGCAGCAAAAGTCTACATTCATCAGGCTCAGCTGACAAGATTCCAGCACAGCCATTAACCTCTCAGCACCGGCCCAGATCCTGCCTGCAAAGGGGCCAGGAGATTGTACTAATCCCATTCTAAAGAATGCTGGACTTTCCCTATTGATGGGAAAAGTGGGGGAGGGCAGGGAAAGGAAAGGAGGGTGGAGGAGAAAAAAGAGAGAGAGGCGCAAAGAAACAAAGCCCCATCCTTCCATATAGTCTATTTGCACTTTAAGATTACAAAATGTGTTATCAATTTACAGAACAGTTAATACATGAAGTCACTGGCTATGCCCACAAGTTTTTTTTTTTTTTTTCCCCTCTTCCAAGAGAGAAGGGGTGGTGTGCATTCCATCAGACAGCTGGTATAATTTAATAAGTTTCGGATGTGCCTATCTGAATTTTTTTAAGCTTTCTTGTCCTCCCAAGGGGGGAAAATGGCATATTTACAGTAAAAAAATCAGTCCCTTGGTTGCATTAAAGGAAAGATTTTTGAAAAGAAAAGGAAACCACAAAAGATCAGTGTAGTCATTTACCTGCAGTCACCGGGGAGCTTGCAAGATCCATGCTTGGGACTGCAGCCCTGTCGGCAAATAGCTGTTTAAAAAAAAAAAAATGCAGAAGGATGCGTCAGCACACAGCCCATTTTCTGCACTGCCATCCTCATGAGAATGGCCTAGCACATTAAGCCTACAAAATCCATGATTTTAAGAGATCTGGTATCAAGCCCATTGTAAGGAGAGGAAGATGGGAGGAGCCCAAATAACAAATCCAGCTTTAAACTTCAAGGTCTTGCTAGCAGATCTTCAAAACATGATACTGTTTGGGGACAAAATGTAGACAAATGATGGGGGAAGGGGACCCTCACCCAGTCTCTCTCAACAATAACTACCCTCCTCTTTACACCCTGCCTGGTCATTTCCCATCCTGCCCATCCCACCCTCACCATAAGAAAGAGGTGTAGATAATCCAATCCTTCCACATCCCATTAGGACATCCTCAGATGAGCCCCAACCTCCTTTACTAACCCCATCGTCCACCCCTACATGCCTGGTTTCAAAAATCTCCCAGGTCTAACAGAGCCAATCAGGCTGGCTTCATTTGGCAGGCTAATCCGGTAGCCAGATCTGGTGGTACTTCTGTAAAGTATTCTCACAAAGAATTCTCTACTTCATTAAAAAGAAGCTAAGAAATTGATCTGACATTAAAAACTTACTAACATTAGAGTGTCTGTTAGATTTTTAAAAACAACTCTTTAAAGCTCGATTCCCTTTTTCATTTCAGTTCTCAAATACTATCTTTTTGAGATGGGGTCCTGCTATGTTACTGGGACCATCTTAAAATTCTTGTCTCCAGCTATTGAAGAAAGAGCAGCTTTGCCCAAGGGACATGCAAATTCCTCATCATGCCCCACCCCTCAGTCACTGTGGAAAACTTTTTGTTAATTCAGTTTGTCATGAAAGAATTTACCTAATTATCATGTAAGATAAGCAGATTACATTATTATAGTACATTATTATTTATAAGGGCATGTATACGGTTAACTCGAATTACTGAACAACTTGCTATGAATAAGAATCAATGAACTCCAGTAAAGCGGGTTGGGATGAAGTTGGCAACAGACTGAAAGCTAGACTCCTTTGGATGGGCTCAATCCTCCAGAGTACGAAGGCTTGGGCTGTCCAGTCCCTTTCCTCAATGCCGCCACAAAGGCATCGCAAAAGCTTCTTGCAAGGCCCCCTGAGCTCAGGGGCTGTCATTTCCTATAGCACTCTCTGCTCAGACAGCAATTCAATCAATCCTGTCCCACTTGGCATCAGATTCCTGAGAAGCAGAGCCTGAGAAGTGTATTCAGGCACAGGAAAGAGGGACTGAGGAAGGCAGGGGAAGGAGATGAGCAAGGACCTGGTCTCAGCTGGATTCTGCCTTCAGCCTGATCCCAGGGGAAGCTCTGGAGTGTGAATCTCCTACCACAATGTGAAGGCAAAGGGGGCTGGCCTTTGTACCCCGCTTCTAGCAGCCACTCACTCACTATGAGCTGGAGGGATGGGGCATGAAGTGGCTCCTGCTTGGCCAAGGAAAATTCCCCGGAGAAGGAGCAGCTGTGAGCTGTTAGCAGCCAACACTCACAGCAGCTGGGGGATGGGGACACCAGCTGGTAAAGGGGATCTGACGGGGCACCAACAGCATCTTCGACACTCAACATCTTCATGCTTCAGTCCTAGATTACAGGCAAAGTCCCACCCTGCCCGAGATAGCAACCTGCCATCTGACTGCCGGTGGGTGAGAACTTAACACCAAAGCAACAGGCAGTCAGGGCTAGTCAACCCGCCCAGCACACATGTACACACACGCACCTTTGTTACACTCTGGGCCCATCCAGCCTTCCATGCAAGTTTTGTTGCCATTCTGGTCACAGGCATAATGTCCAAAGAAGTCATCTCTGGGCCGGCAGAATTTATTGCAGCCAAAGCCATAATAGTAGTCATCACAGGTCACACGGATCTGATACTCGAAATGGGCGACCCCTGTGTTCTGCTTCAGTGTCTGCCACTGCCGGCTAGGGTTTATCATGCCTGAGTGAGAAGCTTTTTCAATAATGCTGTCAGGTTCTAGAGGCAAAAAAAAAAAAGGTGAATCATACTAACATTCATATCAGAGCCTCCCACACTGACCTTTTGGCCTTTTTGTTTTGGGGGGGTACTAGGAATTGAGCCCAGGGGTGCTTTACCATTGACCTACATCCCCAGTCCTTTTTATTTGTTTATTCTGAGACAAGGTCTAAGATGCAGAGGCTAGCCTTGAATGTGTACCCTACTGCCTCAGCCTCCTTAGTCGCAGGGATGACAGGTGTGTGCCACCACACCAGCCCATTTGTTTTGTTTGTTTTTAAATAAAGTATGCATGCACATGATATGAAATTCAAACAGTTATTCAAAAGGGCAGAAAATAAGAAGTCCATCTCCTTCCCCTAGAGGCCACCAATATCACTTATTCACCCTCTTTAATGGGTATATAATATATCTTATTTGTCTGGAAACAATTATTTACCTAGTCTCTAACCTTATGGGTATTCAGGTTGAAACCTTTTGTTATTAAAGCCACAAGCATGTCGAACATACCGCCCATGTATGTGGTTCCAGCGTTAAGAAACATTCCACAAATGGAAGTGCTGAATCAGTATGTGCATAACTAATCCACTCTGTCCACAGACCATCCCAAACTACCCACCAACGAAGCCCTGTCAATTAGTCCTCCCACCAGCACAGGAAACTGTTTCCCAGCAGCAGTGCCAATGCCATATACTATCAAACTTTCTGATCTTTGCCTGATGGATCAAGAGGTATCTCTTGTTTTAATTGCACTTAATTAAGTAATGAACACCCTTTCAATGTATTTATCAAACCATTCATATCTGTTCCTTGTGACCTGCAACCTATTTCTCTCAGTTGCCAATGTTTTTATTGCATCATTGACTATACTGATTTGTAAAAGCTCTTTATGTAAAAGAACATTGCCCCTTAAGGAATATTGTTCTTTAAGAAAAAATTTTACTATTCCAGATAAAGGTTAGCAACCTTTTCTGGTTTTAGAATTTTGTGTCTCCTTTAGAAAAGTTTTGTTCATTTTAAAAACTCTTCACTGAAAGCCAAGGAGTGAACTGAGTAAACTTAAAAAAAAAAAAAAAGTTGGTAGATGTGGTAGTACATCCAGCTAATTGGGAGCTGAGGTATGGGGATCACAAGTTCAAGACCAACTTAACAAGACCCTGTTTCAAAATAAGAAAAAATTTTAAAACGGCTGATAGAGTATTTGCCTGGCATATCCAAGACTCTGGGTTCAATCCCCAGCACCGCAAAAAACTGTTAACATGCCACCTTTTAAACTGGAATTAAGCTAGCATTTCAATAATTGCACCACAAACTTGATGCATTTCACCTTTCTCCTCTGCACAGAGGGCTGATGAGAGAATAATTAACTTCAGTTTAGAGATAAGTAGATTTCTCTTTTTACAAGTCATACATCTTAAAAGAATGCTAACTGAGCCAGGCTTGGTGGTGCATACCTGTAATCCCAGTGACTGGGAAGACAGGAGGATCTCAAGATTGAGGCCAGTCTGGGAAATCTAGCAAGACCCCGTCTCAAAATTAAAAGGGGACTGGTGAGGTAGGAGGACAAGGAAAGAATGCTTACTGAAGAAAATCAAACAACCAATGCCTAGAGTCCAAGGAGCTCTCAGGAGGAGTAAGAAGTGGCCCCTGCCCTGAGGTCACTTACAATCTAGCATGAGAGAAGAGACAGGTACAAAAATAGTTCCCGACTCCAGAGCCAGCTCAGGAGAGGGAAGTGAACCGGCAAAGAGGCACCAGCTCAGTACCCACACAGCCTGGTGCTGTGTTTGTTTTCTTAAACCTGCCAGCTCTAGCCCTTCACCACCTTGTCAAATTCAAGGCCACCTTGGAGAGACAGCATTAGAGCCTACTTGCAATGCCTTTGTGATTCTTACACACCCACACCACTGTTTTTCTAGGCTCTGGGCCTGTGCTGCTTCACAAAGCTATGCAAGCCATGTAGGTGACCAGAGTAAGGAACTCCTGGGTGGCTTCATCCACACGCTCCACTTCCAACTCAGCCCCAGAATTCACCCTGGGGTTCTCCAACTGTCGTGTGGGCAAGACAAGCCTCCAACAAGCCCACATACCTGCAGACTTACACCTAGTACACAGAGAACCACTTGCAGGTAACACTTCACTCATTTCAGTTTTTGCAAATAAACACAGACTAAAGAATGACAAAAATGCCCCTCCTCAAAGTGCATGTTTGTTCTGCTGGTTCAGTTAAGAGGTATAGTGGGCTATTACCACGTGGTTACAAGATCTGAATAAAGGAATCATTTCGACATACTAGTTATGGCTCAAAGGCATACAGCTTCTCTTGGGCTGGTATCAACAACAAACAATTCAGACAAGCCTCCAGCACAATCCTCAGGGTGCAGAAGACAGACACATGAATCTCAGTTCAGAATGTCCTCTACTTATTTCTGGCAAATGCCCTGAAGATGATCACTTCACAATCCTCAATGGAGCTAACAGAACGGTAGAAACAGCTTCGCACCTGCCAAGGCAGGACGCTGGTGTGTCTGGGTCATGAAGAGCAAGCTCCCTGCCTGCTGCTTCTGGGCTGCCACCCGATTCATGCCTCCTGTCGGTTTGGATCATAAGTGCACCTGGGATGGCTGTTTTGGTAGTCCAGGCTTGTGACTAGAAAGGATGTTACCGTCCTGCATGCAGATTATCACAGAGCACCCATACAGCTTGAAGGCCAAGGAGGAGGGGAGGAGGGTCACATGAATACAGCCCCAGAACAATGCCAACCTGAAAACCTAGATGAGAGCCTGAGCAGATAAGGCCATCCTAAAAAGGAAACTGAGTCTGAACTATGCCCGTTTATGTTTGCCATTAATTAAGCATCACAATAAACTGAAATCGTTTGCTCTGGCAAAGAAAATAATTTGGACCCTTAAGTACTGTGGTCCCAAAACAAATGACTTTTTGGAGGACTGCTGGCAGGAGGGTCATCCTTGGAAAATCCCTTCTAACACATGAACAGCACCTGGGTTTCACTAGGCCCAGATTCTGCTCATGGGCAAAGCTGCTGTGAGAAGAAGTTCTGCCACAACTTGCTTGGGTACCAAAGGGCAGTCAGCTCCATTTGAGCTTCTCAATATCCTCAGCTCTGCTCTCGTGGAATACATTCTGTTGGGAGAGGCAGAAAGTGAAGAGAAAGGGAGCAAAACATTTCAGGCAACTGCAAACAACCCATGCAAAGGCCCTGATGCAGAGAGAAAAATGTAATGAATTCAAGGACAAAAGCTAGGATACAGACATGGATGACAATGTTATGTAACATTATGGTCTGTAAGGTGGAGACAAGGCTGGGCTGGAGAGGTCTTAGGAGCCCCCATGAAAACCTGTCCCAGCAGCAAGAGGAAGTCACCGAGTGGTTGGCTTTTTAACAGAAAGGAAGACAACCAAATATGATGTTCCAAAAAGACTGGACAGTGAAGCACTGGGGGTGGACCAGAGAAGATAGAATTGCTGCCAGCTCATCTACCTAAGAGATAGTTCAGGCATGAGCCAACAGTGACTTTGACCAGGATGATGGCAGGAAGAAGCTAGATTTTGAGTTAAGAGTTAAAGATTTTCAGACCCTGAAATGTAGTATAGACAAGAGAGCAGGTATGCAAGGTACCTTCTGGATTTCTGGCTATGGCACTGAATATCCAAATATTAGTGCTCATCACCAAGAAAGGGTCCTGGGAAAGGGATTGCTCTTGGGGAAGGGAGATCTCAAGTTTGGTTTCAACTAGAGTAAATCTGAGATACTCTGGAAACAAAAGAGAGAGGCTTAACAGGAAAAGAGAGAGGCTTAACAGGAAAGAGGATAAACCATTTCCACCAAACCCACCAGCTCTCTTCATTAGGGCTCACCGAGTGTTTCAGTGGCCAAACTCCCCAAAAGTTGAGGTTTCAAAGTACTTTGTTCCTACTCCAGTCTTCTTTATTCCCAGCAAGAGACGAGACATCCCAGAACCCCAAACTGGGGCTACCTGGAAATGCAGACAACCTTGAGCAGCTCTGGATGGACTCTCAGTCTCCATGGGCACAGCTCACTGAGCTGTGCAGCACTGGAGGCCCAGGAAAGGTTCTGAGGGAATTTGGGGGTCTTCTCAGCCATCCCCAACAAAGTGTCCTGACCCAACACAGTTTCTTATCACAGGTCAGGATAGAGCCCAGGATGTTAATTCTACCAGATGGACTGTTTTATCAGCTAATAGGGAAGAGAACATCATTCATGCAACATTTGAAGAGCCCATTTTCCCCCTCCCCACCTCCACCTTCCTAATGTTGGTCAGCACTGTCAGCAGGTCACAGTGACATAACAGTCACACAATCCTCAACATTGTTGGGAGGGAAGAATAAACAGATATCAATGACCCTAACTAGTATCAGCCATAACCAAGGCTGGCAAAGTTCCCCTGCCACCATCCAGACATATAAACACCTGCCACAGAGGACAATAGTGCCCTTAGGGAGGACAGCTCAGAACCTGGACTTGTACAAGCTGCCCTCCAGACAGAGATGCACCCTCGTAGCTGGACTGAAGAGAGAAGGCAAGAAGAGTGCACTAAATGGCTGTGAGCCTCTGTCATGAATTCTGTGGCCCCAAGTGGCCCAATGAGCCAGCCATTGAAAGCTGCCCACAGAGCAAAACCCCAGCCCTCCCTGTGCCCATATTGGGCTTTGACCTCTCAGATCTCTAAAAAAAAAGCAATGTGAGAGAAGGGGTAAAGATGGAGGGTATTAGCTGTGAAAACACAAGAAAGGGTCAGTAGAGAAGAAGGCACAAGACATTCCAAGAAGCACAGAAAGTAAACACAAGAAGTTGGATTGCATCTTCCTCATACATGGACCAAGAGATTTCAGTGTGAATCAAGTTTTCCAATGACAATCACCGAGACTCCACAGGCAAAATGGGAACTTGAAGTTTTGGCTCATAAGGGAAAACATGGTAAGTTACAACTAAGAGTGCAACTACTGTATAAACCAGACTGCTGCCATTCTAACACACGCACTCCATGGCCTCCACCAAAACCCACCCCTTCTCAGTCCTGAAAAGTAGCCTGCACCGAAAACAGAGCCATCTTTCAGAAGAGGACAAGGCAGGTCACAGCTGTGGGGCTCTGAAATTCCGCTTCAATGAAAGGTTTGTGGTGCTCAGTGTGGGAAACTCAGACAGGCCTGAAGCTCACCTGCCCACCAAGTGAAATTCAAGGTCGGTCTTTAGAGCCCAGCGCCACCTTTATGGCTTTATCTTTCTGATGAGAGATTAAACACTCACTTAAAAGTTTAAATGGACTTTTAAAAAGTCACTACTTTGATCCTGTAGCAGTCTACAAGGTTTTAATGTTGTTAAACCATTAAGATCTTTATTCCAGAGATAATCTAGGTCCCTTATTTAGGGACTGAGCTAACTGGGAGTCTGTTCTGACTACTTAATATTATAAGCCAAAGTGCTAGGGAAAGTTAAGGTACAGACTCCACTGACACAGGGGCCCTAGATGGGGGTTAGAAAATATGGCAGAGGGTGGTGGAAGTTCTCCCGAGTACTGAGGTAGCAGTACAGTCAGACAGGTCCACCTAGCACCTACTTCCACATATTTAGAGAAGAATCCACTGATGTGATACTTACGAACAGTGTCATTACTGGAGTCCCACGCCTCCACAAGCAAAGTATAGGACCTCTGCAAGATAGAGAAGCAACAGGTTAGTGATACAGAAACAGGGATCAGCTTTCCAACATAGTTTTCTCTTGGCCTCCCTGCACACCCCACCAAAACAATATTCTATTAGCCAGCACACTGAGGTCTTAGATGTTTAAATCCAGATGAACTCCCCTCCCCTCTTCAGTGCTCTTTCCAGACTGACAAATGACTACTTTCACCTGGATGGGAACCATCGGGGTCATCATGCATGCAGGCAGCCCAAAGTCCTGATCAGGAAATGCCACCTCCTATATGAGAGCATTTGGCATCTAGTTTTCCAAAACTTTCCAGACCCTAACCTTAGTGCATGAGAAAACACACACATACACACAAAGAATTTATTCTAAGCTAGCCTACTCAGGTATTTGCACCGAGGGGGTATTGCTAAGGTTACACTTCAGGCCCTGATGGGGCAGTCTCCAGGGAGGCCCCCTTTTCCTTTTCAGAACCCCTTTGAAAGCCCCGTCTGTGAGACCATCCCAGCTCCCACAAGTATCAGGTAACTCTAGGAAGCAGGAGGGGGTAGGTGCAAAAAGACTGCTAGAGACAAAGAAGGCAACCGAACTTGGGTGGCGGAGTTGGGGGGACAGACAGAAAGAAAGTACAAAGGGAGAAATCACCGCACACCCGTGGATTGCGTTTATTGATGAACTTATCTGTCAATAAGATCTAACATTCCAGGAATAATCAGAGCCCACTAACTAAACAAATTCCCTGGATACTGGCAAGGTGCCAGTTATTATAGTGAAGGCACTTTTTATCTCCCAGGCTTATCTCAATTCCAGCCTCTCCAAAAAACCCAGAGCTATTAGCAACTTTCCGATTTTACTCATATCTTCATTTGCAATTTACCATGAGGTTAGTCTCACAAAACACCAAGAGTCTTGATAAACCTATCTCAGGACTGGAGAAGACGACTCGAAGCAGGTAGACAGAAAAGGAAAAAGAACCCATTTTTGCATCCCCTGCTCGGCCACTGTCAGAAGCCAATGCACAGAAAATAGTAGCATGTATTGCTTGAATAACATCATACACCAGAAACACTGCTGTCAAGAGAAGACATCCACAAGGGAAAGGAAAAAAAAAAAAAACGGGGGGCGGGGGGGAAGTTTCATTCATCACTGCTCTCAGGGTGACACAGCAGGTTGTCTCTGAATATAAAAATATCTTGTGATAGACCCTGCCTTGGAATTCAGCCGAAATATGTTTCATACTCCAAGCCGAGTAGGATTCCATTTCGTTCACTGATAACTGTGGGAAAATGCTCACAAAAAGCAAGCAAAACCAGGCAAGCCGGGGCACATACCCAGCCCTCTCCCTGCTAGTGGCCATCGGTCCAAACACATTGTTGTTGTCGTTAATATTTTATTAGTGAAAGTTACACCTTATTTACAACCTCTTTAAGTTTCTTAGGACTTCCTACAAATTATAGGACTCTTCCTGATGAGCAGCAAGAAATTATATTTCTCTACTGATTTGAGGCTAGAGCCAAGTCGAAATGAGGCCAGATGTGTGGCTGATTCTGTATAATTAAGCCCTTCATTTGCTGGTCACGTTGAGGCCCACATCCTCCACTTCAACAATATTGCTGTAATTAATCCTCTGATTAAATGCATTGATACCGAGAGTTTTGACAGACTAAACACATAATACCCAAATGCCACAGCAAGGGAAGGTGCCCTGGGACTGGGCTGGCATGGCAGTATAGTTCCATTTAATACTAAGGCGGAAGGTATCCTTAGGTCTTATACCAGGACTTGGAAGACCAAGTAGTGTTTCGGGCTCACGCTCTCCTCAGAAGCTGCTGCCCTACACCCTCCATTCCTTGAGGGATTAGAATGGCACCCTCAGCTCTAGAGGCCTGATATCATGATTTTCTTACCCTCACCCCACCTCCATCTCTGAGAAGGAAGGCAGTGGGTAAGGACCGCAGTGACAGCCACCAAGACTGGACCTTTTCTCCCCCTTGTTTCAGAGAAGGGATTTGTGTTCCAGAACAGATCTCTTGGGGTGCCCAGCCTTCAGAGAAAAGAATTCCCTCCATGGTTCCTATTAGAAGGCACTCTTACCTCCCACACTCTATCCCCACACTATAGATCAACAATCAAGATAATTTAGCAATGATTATTAGTTGCTAGGGAGCTTTAATTTTTCCCAGGCCCACGCCTGACCTCTGTACATCCCTAAATATACATCTGGACACGGAGATCCCAGACCATGTGCACCTCATGCTATCAAAGCAGGTACCAGGCCACAAATCAGCAATCCACTATATTCAAGTCATACCCAATTGGCCACAGCAGATCTTGCTGCCAACAGAGGCCGAGTCCCCAGTCCCCAAAGGGGGAAGGGGCTCAGAAAAGTCAACTATTCAATCTTAAGTTCATAATAAAAATCAAATGAGAAAAAAAGCAAATACCTGGGGTTTTCTTGTTTTCTAAGTATAAAAAAAAGGCTTCTAGGAAGAGTCAATTGGATTGCATCTTTTTATTCCCCCCAGAATGATAGTCTGGGGCCAACACAGAAAGAACGGGTAGTTAACAGAGCATCAGTCTGGATTTGCAATGCAAGTCATTGCTGCCCCTACCCAGCTCCAAGCCCAAGGATGTCCTGGCCACACAGCGGCTGGTTCCCATTCTCCTGCAGCATCGAAGAGGACTGGTCAGCTTTCAAAATTGCCGTTGGGGAGATTTCCATGCAATTTTCAACAAGAAGAGATTCCTGGCATCAAAGCCTCCAAGACATGCCAAGGCCACCAGGTCCCTCTCCCAAGGCCAGGACACCAGCACCTCCTCCCATCCTCCACACTTGGGCTGCTGCTCAAGGGTTATGTTCTGTGTCCTGCCCCACTCCATGGTGGTTACCTTGGCACTAGGCAGAGTGGTAAGCACTTAATTGCCACATTAAGAAGGGGGGATGTAAGAAACAAAGGTAATTGTGTTGGCAGCTGGGAGCTTCCTTTTCCTGGCAACAGTGGCAGCCAAACCAAGCCTTGAGAAGCGGCTGCCTCCCCTCCTGCCAAGCTGATGGACACAAACAAACCGCCATCCAAACGGCACGCGTGCGGCGTCCAAAACCCCAGGCCGCTGCGACAGGCGGGCCCACTGGAGGCACGCACATCCTGGGAATGTCCAGCTTGCCAACAAGGCCATTGTGCATGGCCAGTCGGCCCCCGGGTCTGTCGGGGGCCCTGCGCTCTGCTGACTCAACTGTTGCTTCCTGTCGCTTGTCCTGTATTAGCAGTATTTTTTGGAGAGGCCCCATTCTTCTCTGTAATCCTCATTTTAGTCAATTCGGCCAACTCTATTGTCCTGCCTGTGTCTGGGTGGCCAGAGTATAAAATATTCCAGTCACAAAACATATTAAACAAAAAAGGATTCAAGAGAGTCCATGTGTGGGCACACTTACATACGCTTGCACACACAATCCCCATACCACAGGGTTTTGGCAAGGTGAGAGATGAAGGAGGATGACTACCCTTATTGCATCCCTACAAGCTAAGGCTCCGTTCAGAGAGAAAACAATCAAGTCTGCAGGGCTTGACATGTCAATAGCGTCCGATCTGGTTACAAAGGGTGATTTTCTCATCAAAGCCCACCTCAAAGGCTCACCAAGAGGCCCAGAGCTCATATACAGATTTGAGACTCTCAATGAGAGGCCCCTACCTCAGTTCCCATCATTACCCTTACCTGTTTGAAAGGCATCCCACTGATAATTAAATGCACCAGTTACAAAAGGGTGGTGAGGTTAATAGATAGAATACCGAGAAGCCAGCCAAGCACAACGGTCCGGTTCACACAGAGCAAGCCTGAACAAGAGTCCTTTCTACTTATTTACCAAAAGTGCATAAAAATTGGGCTTAACTGGTGGAGGACTCTGAATGTTTGACTATTTATGTACCCATTTTAACCACTGGGAACCACTCTATGGAATTTCTTCCCTGCACATGCATTGCACCAATGCTAGATGTCACTGACACTATAAAAATAAGAGCCACGAGGCTGCTGCAGTCCATGCAGTGATCAGAAACCAACAAGAAGTTCCAACACAACACAATTCAGCAGAGGTGGCACAATTCGGAACCCAGGACTTTCTCCATTTCTACAATTTTAGAATCTTTACTTTCCAGTTGTTCTCTCAACAACTGGAAGAACAGGTTAAGTTTTATTCTTTTAAATGTATTTAATTAAAAGCTGTAGCCAAAGATCACTGCTCTCAGCAGCCTGGATCCTAACCTTGAAGGTGAGAGGAATGCCTCTAAATGTTCATCAAGGGAAAAGTCTCAGGCATATTTGTCTTTATTGATTATGAAGCTAATTGTATGCACGTCCAAAGATTATGCATTCTAATGCTGTAATCCTGAAAGCCTGACACTGGGACCAATTTTGGCCCTTGTAACAATGGAACTGTGGCTCCTCTGAATCCAGCCAAGGCCTCTGTTTGCAGATCAACAACATGAAGGTTTCTTGTTACCCTGAACCCCCCCCCCACCCCCCGCCTTGTTAACTTTTTTTCTCCATGCTAAACTTTCCACATGGCTTCTATCTTAAAAGTCCCCCAAAGGACCACTATTTGGTGTAAAGATTTCAGGTTGCATTCAGATCACTAGTTTTCAGCAGTGCAGGGTAGAGGGTGCCTCCAAGTTGCTGCTACCTCTCCACCTCACCCATTCAACTCCTTCAGTCTCTAACCAAAAGCCTCACCGTTTTCTACACATTTTAAGTCCCTATAGAATTATGGGTGTGGAGCTCGTGGGTTGCAAACTCGTTTAAGTCCTGAAGGTTTGAATAAGTTGCTAAGAAACAGGACAACAAGAGGGGGGGGGGGAAGAGGTTACACCTGCAAGAGAAGAAAAAATTAAAGAACCTGGAATAGGAATTCCTTGGGGGAGAAGCCCTTTCAAAGTTAGCACCACTCCACTTTGCCCTAAGCCTAGTTTTCCTACTCAGACATGTCACTCTGTGTCTTTAGTTTGAGGTAGATTTCTTAGGGCACAGGGTGTTTCCTCCACACAAAGTCCCTTGCACTGGGCACATACACATGTGCTGTATGTACACACACTGACCACACAGGTGGGTTGCAAATATTGGCTAAAGAAAGGCTCAAATGAGAACCTGGTTTCTCTGCCTTTTGAAGTATCTAGAGGCATAAAGGCAAGGACTTGTCAATTATACTGAGATTAATACAGTGACAGCCTATTTACTCAAACACCTGACAATTATTCATTCAGGCCTTAAGTGTGAAGGGGGCCAAAGCTAGCATTTTTCTGGTATGCAAGAATCATATTTCATTGATTTTTCCAAAAAAAAAAAAATTAAAAAGCAAGTCTTTGAATGAGATAAGTGGTATTTAAAATACGAAGCTAAAAAGGCAGATACTTCAATTATTTCCCTCAAGTTTTCTCTAGATTCATTTCACTCAAAAGCCACCAATGAAACCACCTACCTAACCAGGGTTCTAGGATTCCCAAGAAGGAGTGGTAATTACATAATGCATTTTTAATAAGCAGGCTCTGCTGGGACTTAGTACTCATTTTAGGAGGTGCAAATTAACCATTTCAGTGATTTATAAATGGTTATTCCCAAATCATTTCTTGTTAAGCCCAATTACCTCTCATAATGATATTCTTATCATTTGGTCCTCCAATTTGAGGATCATAAATCAGGCTAGTTGTTTCAAGGCAAGCCCCCTAGCAGCAGAGATGGTAAAGTGATCAGAAACCACTGGTTAAAAACTACAAGACCAGGGCTAGGGAAGTGGATACCAAGTGAGGTGTAATCAGATACTACATGGCAGAGAGACCCACCTCTACAGAGCTCCTCACACAAATGCTGAAATGTGGGCTGAATTTCACATCTTACCAAATCATTTCCTCTTCTTCCTCTCCAGAACAAACAGTTGTTTGACTGGGGTCATAATTCCAAAGCAAAGACACAAATCACATGACCTTCTCCACTGACCTACCCCTGCTCCTCAATCACAGCTCTTCCAGTGTCAGCAAATTTAGGACTCGTGACAATTGTGGCTACCTACAAATTGGCAGCTTAGGTGGCTGTGAGACTAAGGTGGTCTGGAGGTTGTTTTTAACTATCTAACCTTCTTGTTACCTCTTGAATTATATACCACATTGAATTATTACCTATCCAAAGAAATCAATTTATTTTATTTTGGTCCTGGGGATTGAACCCAAGGTACAAGAGCTAAGCAAGCACTCTGCCAATGAGCTTTACCCCCAGCCAGAAATTAGTTTTTAAGAAGACACTTATTAATGTTAATTGCCAAATTGAAGGAAGCTGTGTTACTTCAACACTGGCTCAGCTAAGGGCTTTCATTCACCCTGGAGTCATGCTTGAAAGTTACAGATTATTGAGTGTTTCTCCAGCCACATTCAGGAAAATAAAATAAAACAATACACCTAAACTCCAATTTCTCTTGGGAAGTAAAGCTTATGTTTCGCGGCAGGCCTTTCTGGGGTAGCAGGGTGGAGACTTGTTTATGAGTGATACATGCATTTGGCCCAACTTCAAAAGAACCACATTTTCAGAGTTAGGCTGGCAGTCCCCATATTCTAAAAAAGCCCAGAGTCTATTTCATTGTTGGTGAAGCCTCAAGCCTGAAGGCAAAGAGGAGCACCAGCAAATCAATTGCCTCCCCTACCCTCTCACACCATTTCCATTTCCTTCTCCTCTGAGGACTCCTGCCAAGTGTCAAAGGAAGAGACACACCTTCTAGGTCACTTTTTTTGGGGGGAGGGGGGGTTAAGGAGCAAGACTCCATTTTTGTCTAAGCTATTCTGACCCTACTTTCCAAAATGAATCTCAGCCAGGCCTTCTGCTTTTCCACATCAGTAATAAGATTCCTTTTATGGTCTTGTGAAAAGCCAGAGGGGCTCCGGACTGATCCTTCAGAGGATGGAACCACCTGCTGTCCCAGTCCCCCTAAACTCCAAACACAGTTCAAGGGCAGTCAGCGTTCACAGTCAGCTTGGGCCCCCGTCAGATTTAAAGGTGGCCAACGTCTTTAGCTTAAAGTTCTCCCTAATAGGGGATTAACAGACAAGACAAACACTCTTTGTAAAAGTGAAATCCCACAACAGAAACAACCCTCAGATTTCAAGAGAACTTCACATAGATAGATTTGTTTTCTTTTTAAATAAGACCCTTTTAAAGGCATGTTTTTGCTAATTGTCTAATCTTACCCACAGCAGAGGGCACTTCCTAATGCCACAATACTTGCTCTTGTAAACGTGGATCTTAGGAGCCTCCCTGGCCTTCCCGCAGACCTAGCCAGACAGGCTTTCCTCCCCTCCTGGAATTGCTAATCACACAGCCCGAGTTCGCGGATAGGAGGCAGCAGAGCGCACCCAATCAGAGCACGTGGCGCAAAGAAATCCTCTGGGGCACAGAGCTCCCCCGCCCCCCGACTTACCACCCACCCTCCAAGAACAGGCTGGGCCAAGCCCCAGTCCTGGCAGTGAGTCACACCTCCTGGACAGCGGGCACACCCCCAACATTTCCCTTTCCTCCCCTTCTGCAATCGCACCCATCTTCCTTCCACCCATTTTGGGATGTTGCAAGGGCCTCGCTGCAGGTCTGCCAGCTGGGCCCGGGCCTGGAGCTGCTCCGCGAGAGGCGGAGAGTAATGAGGGTCCACACACTTGCACCCTAAGCACTGCCTCCAAGCGGACCACCCCTTCAAGCCTTGGCACGGCCCCCAAAGAGCATGCGGGGGCCGTGTGCCCGCCGGACAAGAGTTTGCGCCCGCCCTTCCCCGGGAAGTTTGCAAACACAGCTGTTCCAGAGCCCGGGAACCGCTGGAAGCGAGGCCATAAGGGTTACACCGCGCGGGGGCGGGGGCAGGAAGAGGCCGGCAGGGGGCGGGGGTTCCTGGGCCTACAGCCCGGCGCGCTCCAGAAGACCCCCCCATACACACACACCCTGCGGCGGCCGCCCCCGGGATATGGAGCCCAGCCCGGAGAGCGCCCTTGCACACACCAAAGTCTCCCGGGGAGCAGCGGGAAACCGGCTCCCCCCACACCCTCCAGGAAGGACACACCCGCCCTCCGGGCCGCTCACGGGAAAGGGGAGTGTGCCAATTTGGACGGCATTCTCAGCCCACAACTGCGCGGAGTCGCCTTCAACGGCGCACCAGGTTTCATTGGTTAAGCAAAGAGATCACCTACAATGACCTCCTGGCTCAGGCTGGGAGGAAGGGTGGTGGGAGTTATTCCAGCGATTTCAACTTGCAAGTTTAAACCGGCTATCCCAGGCGATTTTCCCCACAATTCCCTTTGGGTCCCCACTTTTGTGGACTAAGCAAGCAGCAACACGGATGAGACCGCCCGGTCCTGACCTGCCCAGGTCTGACTATAGTCTCAGATCCCTGGCCCGCCACCCCAAAATGCCTCCCTAGTTATCGTCAAGCTTCAAGCCAAGACCCTTTAAATCTCTCAGGCAAAGGAAAGTAGGGCTCGGCCAGAGGCGGTTGCGAGCCTCTGCCCGACTTCCCTCCCTGAATCGGTCACTCACCGGCCAGGCGAAACTGAAAGGCAGCACGATGCGATTGCGGTCGTTTCCGCGGCTGGCCTTGAGGTTGAAGGTGTTGCCCCCGATGACAGGCGTGGACCCTGAGCCGAAGCTGCAGGGGCCCCCGGCCGTGACGCGAGATTGATACTCCTTGAGGCACACTTTGAAGTACGTGTCACACTCGTCGCGGGTACACTTGCGGTCCCCTGGGTTCCGGGAGCCGCCGCAGCAGTTCCCATTCTGCAGCTCTCCGTTCACGTTTTGCATGGACAGGATCTCCAACTCGAACTGACCCGAGGCCCCGCACACCTGAAGGTGAGGGAGGGAGTAAGGTCACCACGGGAGAAAACTATTTTCTTCGAGGGCAGAGGTAGCGATTCCCTCCCCGCCCGCCCGACGAGTCCGCTGCACCAAGTGAAAATAATTTTGCAAAACTAGGTTCAAGAACTCAACATGATTCAGGGGGCTTAAAACATGAGTGCGGGGGAGGGGGTAAATCCGACGCCTGCCTTGGGTAAGGTCGAGAGTTGGGCGAACGCTCCCTGCCCAGCCTGGAGGGGTCATCCTTCCAGCCCGTGGGGCTCCCCAAGGGAAGCTGGCGCTCTCAACCCAGGTGCAGCCTCTTAAGCGCAAGGGTAGGGCTAGAAACCCAGGCGTCCAAAGACCCAGGGGGCCGCTCGCCACGCTCAGGCGCCCGCGTCCAGGGCGCCTCGAGGGTAGGGAGACGGCAGGGAAGGAGGCTTGGCAGAGATTCCTACCTTGGCTCGCAGGGCACAGAGCAGGGCAAGCAGGAGGCTCAAGGGGCGCCCGGGGCGGCCGCGCGTCCGTGGGGACCGCATCGCTGCGCCGCGCGCCGCGGGCACTCGGGACGCCGCCGCTGCTGCTAGCGCTGGTGCTCTCGCCGGTGCTGCCGTCGCCGCTGCCCCTGCGGCAGCCGCGTCCCGGCTCTAATATACTCCGCCGATTGGAGCATGCACGACTGGAAAACAACACCACTTTTCAAAAGCCCTTTCAAGAGCGGCCGGTTCCAGAAGGCTAAGAGCCCGGCCTCCTTTTATTATTCTGATCGCTTCTTTGAGGCGCTCCCCCTCCTCTTCCACCTCCCGGCTTTCTTTCCTTCTCTCGCGCTCCCCTTCTTTTATTATGATTATGCGCAGCCTTTTATTCCCTTTCAGATCAGCTGCATGGAAAGTGGGGAGGGAGGGAAAAAAAAAACACCCAAGCCTAGCTCGCGGGCCGGCTGCAGGTAACACAATGACGCGTGCCCGCCCGGCTCTCGGAGAAGGACCCGGAGAGCCCGTCTGGGAGCAGCGGCCGGGGCTGGCCACCTCTACCCAGCACGCCGGGGAAGACGCATGCGCGCTTATTAATATTCATGAGGGGCGTGACCGTCTAGGACACGCCCCTTCCCTCCTGGTTGATGGGGAGGGGACTGCTGAGAGGAACTTGGAAGGGGTTGGGGGATTGAGACTCGCTGGGCGGCGTGGACTCCTGGGGCCCCACACAGCCCCCCCTCGTCCTTGGGAACTTTGGGCCGGGCGGGAAGGGAGAGCGTGGGGAAAAATTTGGATAGAGCCTTTGCCCTGGGATGCCTGGGGTGCCCCCAGCGGTGACCGCCCCCTCGGGCGCCGCAAGCCGGGCATCTCTGCTTGCACGTCGGGGCCCCAGGTGTAGGCGCCGCGGCGCTGCCTGAGCGGTCGGAGAGAGGCAGCTTCCGCCTTCCGAGCCGCCTGCGTCAGCTGCGGCTTTAGCCCCAAGAGGAGGGCCTGCCCTCCCGGAGCCCGGCCCGCTTCCCGCGAGCTAGCGAGCCGCCCAGAGCGCTCTGCTGGCGGCGGTAGCGGCAGAGGCGGCGGCGGTGAGACTGGCGCACTTGCCGCCGTCTGCTCGCCCGGCGGAGGCGACCTAGGCAGACGCTACTGGGAACTTTGAAAAACTTTCCCGGAGCCAGGCTTGCCACAGATTCCAGGGAAAGCCTCGGGCCGCGAGCCACCCCCTCCCAGATCCGAGTCTGTGGAGTCTCGGAGGACTCCCAGCTTCCTTTCCAAACCGCGCCAGGGCAGAGACTCGGGGAAGCATGGGGAAGGCGGCGGGCACTCCGGGCCTCTGCTCAGGCTTCGCAAGGGGCAGTCCCAGACGCTGGTGGGCATGGATACCCTTCTCGCCCCGCGGTCCGGGGCCGCAGTGCAGGGATTGCACCTGTAGGCGGCCTCCGAGCAGCTCTCTGGGTGGCAAGAGGTGGGCCTGAAAAAGACCGTTTCACCACCGTACGCTTTTCTAGGGCGGCAGTGGAAACTGATGCCATTTTGCACCTTTAGGCAGGCTTCGCAATTAACAGCGACGCTTCTAGTCATAATCAAGGTCAAAGGAAACCCGCGGGCTGGCTGAAGCTTCTGCCAACTCCTTTTCCCGCGGGTTTGCAGTTGCATTTAAGGGGAGCGCTTTAGGAAAACAGATTTCCATTCAAGAGTGCACGAAGTTATAGCGTTATGTGGGGTATGCCCTGCAGAAAAGCTTGACTCTGAAAGGTACCAGTTTGGGGCTCAAGCCTTCCAGGACTGTGGGACGTGATGAGCTGCAGTGAGTTAAGGGGAAATAGTTTTAAAAGGTAGGTATTTGTGGTAATCTTACTGCATATGAAGAGAGACTCAATTTGGACAATATATTCATGTCAAATATCATTCTGGGGAGAAAAAAATAAGGTAACTAATCTCTCTGGTTTAAATCTACCAAAGATGGTTTAGGAATTTGACATTTTTAACAGCCACAAAATGTTCTTGAGAAAGGTACTTTCTTAATGGCAGTGTGTTCCGTCTTGATGATCATTTGGAGAGAACCAATCCATAGTTGGGGAGGCACAGCTGGCTTAGGCAGGAGCCAACAGGGCATTTCTCTTAATGTTCCCAGTTCCCCTCCCCCAGTTATCCTAGAAGCAAGTCATCCAGTTGTCAACTGTAACCTTTGTAAACTTTTCCCACCAAAGTTACATCAGTTTTCCCCACTTCCTATCAGTCCCCTTCTCACATATACCCCACAAACCTCCAATTTGGTGTGCTCAGTAATAGTTTTAAAGCAAAAGACTAGTGCTGAAAAAAATCACAATTTATAAAGCCTGTGTGGTCTCAAAATGCATACTCCTTTGAGCTTGTGTTAATTATGCCTGTTTTAATTCTGTGTCTTGTGCCCTACACACCCAAGAAGAGGACTATGGAGCCAGGTTGAAGAGTTTCTACCCAGTCACCTTAGTTTAACCAGGGAGAGCTACCTGAGCCTTCATGGTCCTCTATTTTAGCAATCTGGGCTATGTGGAAACTGGGTCAGTTTCAGGCCATTTGATTAATAGAAAAAAAAAAAGAGTGTAGATTTCTGAGGGGCTAAAACTACCTGATTGGCAGGATGTGGTGGAGCATGCCTATAATTTAGCAACTCAGAAGGCTGAGGCAGGAATTCAAGGCCAGCCTTAGCAACCTACCAAGACCCTATCTCAAAAAAAAAGAAAAAAAAAGTGGGGGCACTGGAGATGTGCCTCAATGGCTAAGCACAGCTTGGTTCAATCCCCCTACCAAAAAAAAAAAAAACTCAATCAGAAACGTTTAATCAGTAATGAAAGAAACACAACATTCTAATCAAATAGCAATGTCTCTTGCCTTTTTTTGAGCCTGGGAACCCACTTTTAGAGAAGACAGTTGTGGGCTACAGGGGATTCTTTTGAAATTTTTCAGTTGGGGCTCTTTGAACAAATTGGGACTCCCCCAAAAAGCCAGTCACATTTCCCACAACAGGCGATGGGCAGGAGTCTGTCCTCCACTTCCTTGCAGCTTATTCTCAGCCACCTCCCTGAGGAATGGGGAACTACTGCTTGAAGAGCTCAGATATGGAGATTCCCCGGGCCAGATTGTAGCCTGCCTTTGTGTATAGCCTTCCAACTGTAAGTGAACATTCCAGAAAAAGTTTCTATGAAAAAATGCCACTTAGGAATCACACCCATACCTGAGAGAAGCTTGTAATCATTTACTCTCTACCCCGTCTTACATGCTCAAATCATAACCATCTTGGATATCTCCTTTAATTTCAAAAAGTTAATGCCTCAAATCTCTTTTTCCACAAGACTTTCCCCATCTATATTGTCACCAATAAGCAGCATCCTGAACCCCCAAAGGGCTTAATAAAAGACATTCAGGAACCCAGTATGGGGGACTGGGATTGTGGCTCAGTGGTAGAGCGCTTGCCTAGCATGTGCAGGGCCCTGGGTTCAATTCTCAGCATCACATAAAAATAAGTGAATGGATTAAAGTTATTGGGTCCAACTACAACTAATATATATATATATATATATATATATATATATATATATATATATATATATATTTTTTTTTTTTTTTTTTTTTTTTTTTTTTTTTAAAAAGAACCCAGTATGGTAGCATATGCCTATAGTCCCAGTGACTCAGGAGGCTGAAGCAGGAGGGCTGCAGGTATAGCTCAGTGGTTGAACACTTGCCTAGCATACATGAGGCCCTGGATTCAATCCTCAGTACCATAACTACTGTTGCATAAAGTGACACAGATGATCAAAAAAAGATCTTTCAGAGTGAAATAAGCCACACACAAAGAGCATGACCTGTATATCTTTAATTATATGAACTTCTAGAGCAGGCAAAACTAGTCTAAGGTGAAAACAAAAATCAGAAGAATGATTTTGTGGAGAACAGGAGGATAGAGATTGGGATGTATTTAAGGCCCTTCTAGTAATGGGGTGGGGTAATGCTCTGCATCTTGATTGGGGCTTGGATTACACAGATACATGTATTTGTCAAAATCATTAAATAGTATATTTAAGATTGGTGTATTTCATTATATTCTCAAAAAAGACAAAAGGATAGTAGGCAATGACTCACCTCCAGTTATTTATGAGTATGAGAGCATTTAGGGGCACTTGAAATTTACAACTTCAAAATGCATATGGATTAGAAAGGATGGTGCGGGATAGATAAAAGCTATATATTATAACAAAATAGGAAAGTGTTAATGGAAGAATCTAGATAGTATGCTGGTGTTCACTAAAAAATCTTTAAAACTTCTCTATGTTTGAAAATGCTCAATACTTATTGATGTGCCAGAAATTGTACAGGGTCCCAAGAATATGGTGGACAATATGCAAACACTGGACTTAATACTTGCTCTACAGAGAAAACCGTGTACTTGCAAGGACTGGTGATGGTGTAGATTGAGGTAATGAACAAATAGAACACAATTCCTCTCCTTATTCTTTTTCTCCCCAATTCTTTTCTTCATTTCAATAAGCAAGAAAGGTCCAAATTATAAACAAGGAACATGTAAAATGTCCTTCAAAATCTCCCTTTTCTCTTGTTTAAAAATTGCAGAAGAGATGCAAGTTCACAAGTCCCATTCCATGGATATGATATATTTCTGTTCCTTCCCAGCAGAGCCAAAGAATGCTTATGTGCTCCTCTCTTGTCCTACTACATTACCAACTCAGAAACTTGATTAAGCCTCTCATAAGGCCTTGCCCCAAAAACTTTCCAGAGAACCACATCATCTGAATATACAGCCATCTCTGTGGGTTCTTCTCATTCTTCCACATTACAAGAAATTCTGCCTGAAAAAACAAACCCACCACCTATGGACTACAAATTAGACATTAAAAATCAAGCTAAGGTTATAGCTCCCAAAGCAACCATAACCAGACCACAAGTTTATTAATTCAAGCATAAATAGAATAGATCCAGCCATTTTTTTCAAAGCTTCATTTTATATATACAAGAAAGCTGAATTAATTTGGTTTTGGAGACCAAAATTATGAGTTTCTTGCATTACCAAGAGTAATTTTCTTTGAGCTCATTTTAAACATTGTGTTGTTTTGCCTTGAGTTCAGATATACTTTTGCCCTCCTTGCCCCAGTTCTGTCTCATGGTCACTATCAGGGTGAACAAGGCTATGTGTTCATATCTCTTTTAACATACCAATCTCAGGAAGTGACCAAAAATCCAACATGTAAAGTCTAGGAACTGTGGGACTAATATCCTTAAGAACAAATGTTCCTTATGATGTTTTATAATTTCATTGGAACTGGGGGAAAGTGTCTAATTATAAAATGTACTTTTTTTTATGAGGAGAGTCTTTTTTGAAAAATAAAATCTTAGGTGAGGTTACTGTCAAATTGATATTCTTAAAACAACTGGAAATGATTCACTAACCCTCCTTTTTATGCTGTTGATGTGAAGATTTGTCATGAAGATTTGACTGATTTGTGAATGGCATCTGAATAACTTGATCCAAAAAAAATTCTGGAATAGTTAGTAATTTTTTTAAACCAATCAATTTGTACAATTGACTAAATTAAATATAACAACTTTCTATAATTGTAAAGTCTGAATGAGCTCTTACCAGCTTTTTCATCATCTACAAGGCAATGGAAATTATGCCTCTACCAGCAGGTAGCATTTGGAAACTACCACAATTCAATGTACTTTCTGAGCATCTTTTCATCTTGGTTGCACTCAGCTTTTTCCAAACAAATACAAACCTAAATCTGCCCCCAAATCTAACAACAACAACAACCACAAAGCAAAGTAGTTGTTGGAACTTGAATTAAATCTATTATCTGAGAAAAGTTCAAAACATGTAAATGTGAGAATCAAGGAAAAGCGATTACCCTGGCAAAGGCACAAAAGCAACAGGGTTTCAGATCACAGTATTGCTTGATTGGGTTATGGTTCTCAACAAATGAGACTGTGTCTGTGTTTGACACTTCTGTTCTCAAGCTAATGATTTATTTACAGATGGCCTCTCTAAATTAGAAGTTATTAAGAACATCAACAGTGGCTGATCACAATACTTACGTTTAATTTTTCACTTGGCAGGTAAGTAGTTGTTTTACTATTGTTTGATAATAAGCACTTAAAGAGGGTTAAATAAAAAATATTAGCCTAAGCACAGGAATATATGCCATAACATATTTCTAGATCTTTAGATATTAGTGAAAACATAGGTTTGCTGATACACAGATTTTTAAAAGCATCATTCGGAAATGATTTCAGAGCCATAGCAAAGATTCTATTTCCTTTTGGAAATAAAGCTAAAGATAAAAAACTCATCATGACCATGAAGGAGAAAATTGAATTTCCAAAAGATGTTGTTTTATGCACTGAAGTGATAATTTTTTTTTTTAAGGCAGATGAAAACTAGAGAATTCCACCTACACTATTTCAGGTTGGTTGGCAGAAATTCATGTGAAGAGGAGCTCTGGGCTTTACTAGACCACATATGTAACATGTTTTAGTGAAATTTGGCTACTAAGAAGGGTAGGGCCCACAGTCTAGAGTTGCATTACTAGAAATGTAGGGATCAGTAATCAAGGAAAACCCATAGCTGTGGCATATTTTATTACTCTAGCCTTAGCACATTGGAGGAGCTCTGTTCAGCTCTGGGCTGAACTATTTTTTTTTTAATTCTGGTAAAAGTACACATAACATAAAATTAACCATACTTACTATTTTTAAGTTCTGTAGTGTTCAGTACATTCACATTGTTGTGCAATAATCTCCAGAGTCTTTTCATATTGCAAAACTGAAACTCTATACCCATTAAATAACTCTGTTTTCTCCTCCCCTACCCAGCACCTGGCAACCACTGTTCTACTTTCTGACTCTGGTTTGACTACTCTGGATACCTCATATAAGTTATTTCATACAGTGTTTGTCTCTTGTGACTGGCCTATCTCACTTAGAATAATGTCCTCCTGGCTCATCTGCTATATCATGGGTCAGAATTCTTTTCCTTTTTAAGGCTGAATTCCACTGTAGATACAGATCACATTTCGCTTGTCTGTTCATTTAGTGATGGACACTTGTGTCTACCTTTGGGCTATTGTAAATAATGCTGCTATTAACATGGATGTACGGAGATCTCTCTGGGCTGCTTTCAATTTTTTTTTTATATGTGCGGTTGCACCACTTTTAAGAGTAATATTGATGAAGGACTTGGGAGGGTCCAAATTGAGAAGAGGGGGGAAGAGGCACAGTAACTATGTGCAATGTTGGAAGTCTGACTTGAGTAAGAGGGAGCTGGCTTGAAATGCCTCAAATGAAAGATGAGGCTCAGTGAATGGAGGTTACAAGGAATTAGATTTTGACTCAACAGAAAGACAAATTCTGTTTTCATAAAAAGCTGTTCCTTAATGCAGTGCCCTCCCCGCTGCATCCCAGGAAATAGTGAGTCCTTGCCATTGAAGGTAATCAAAGAGAGTTTGCTGTGGACCGTTATCAATGGCAAGAGTGGGAGATACTCTGGATGGAAGGTTGAACTAAGTGATTCCAGAGCCTATAGTACAGGGGTGGCAACTTTGCATGGGTTCATCTGGTTTCTGAACTGACTTCTCAAAGATCAGTGACATAACATTTACCAACTAGCTGCAGCAAAGAAGTCAGCTCTAGATGTTAGAGTTACTCATCGTAGCCTTGGTCTCATTACTTTAGCCCTTGCTAGTCTGAATGCAATCTGAGCAAACGCTGCATTGACATCACCTGGAAGCATCATACAAATTCAGAATCTCAGGTCCTGATCCCAGACCTTCTGAATCAGAATTTGTAATTTCACAAGATCCCCAGGTGACTTGTTTGCACATTAAGGTCTTAAAAGTCCTGATCTAACACACATTGAGTACAGAAATCTAGAGTTTGGTAGAAGTTATCAAATGATCTTTCCACTTAGTAGTTCCAGCTCAGATCATCCACGGGCAGTCAGTTTCCATCTGACCTACCAACTGACTGCAGGCACATGAGCAAGCCCAGCTGAGATTACCCTAATAGACTCAAATTAGCAGAATCGTCCAGATAATCCACAGACTTGGGAGAAATAACAACTGGATTTTTAAAAGTCAAGTTTGGAACTGGTTTGCTATGTAACACTATTGTGGCAATAGATAGCTAATGCAGCCTTGGTGGTCAAATTAAAAAAGCAAAACCACAAAATGTCAGCTTGCAACCATGCAATGAGTGATAATTGTCACTAGTCATCTTTTGTGAGCTACAAGTAGCCTATGGTAACCAAACTTAATGGCCTCCACTTGAGAAAGCAAGCTAAGACGTGAATTAAAGTGGCATTGTAAGAATTATCTTACATCTGCTCCAAATTATCTTATTTGCAGACTCCCCTGAAACAATCCTGATAGAGACTCTTATAACCAACCTCTACTTTACCTAATCACTGGATTGACCAATGTTCCCTACTCTTTCTTTAATAGATACTGACGACTATCCACTGTGTGGAGAACCCCTGCTGTTAATAGGCTGAGTAATCATGTTCTTGTGCAATTCCATTTCAAAGACTGGTGGGATGTTAAACTTTCCAATATTTGGTTGGGTGGGTTCTCAAGCCTGTATTTGCCAGTTGTACTTGTTATTGTAACTACATCACTTGAGGCAATATGAGTGCTAAAGAAAGATGCTGCTTCTTATGCAAACTAAGCAGAATGTAGTTTGATGAAAATAAATGAACAGTTAAAAATAAATTCGTGTTGAATAAGTGGCCAAGGTAATGTTAAAAGAACAGGAAAAAGGTCCAAAAAGTAGAGATAGGATTCTACATTCAAATTATTTCCATGTAATCCAACTTAACGAATATAAATAATAAAATGGGTTATAGATGTGATGGGAAGCAATACTAGCAACTTAAAGAAACATTTTTGTCTTAGAGCAAAAGATGAGCAAATAAAGATCAACTTATGTTTTATGTTAAAACATTTTCGTGTCATGTTTCCATGAGTACATCTTTAATCAATATTTTAGATTAACCAACCAATTACTAGTGATGACTGAATCACTTACAAACATTTTATTCTATTAGTCGAGTCTGGACCAGTGCCTGGTGGGCAACAAGCACACTATAACTAGCTGCTATATGAATTTGTTGAATGAATCAGTTGCAAATTTTGGCAATGTGCATCACAAACAAATGAGACATGTTTTCACACACCAATTTTTTAATTTTAATTTGTTTATCACCAATGTGTTTTAATACTGATTTTAAAAACCAGTAACTTAGAAGCTAACGGAAAGTCTTGGTTTTCCAGTAAACTTCTCTAAATATTGCCTCCTTATGGCAAGTTTTCAGCAAAGGCCAAAACTGCAGGTCTTGGTATTATTGACTATGTCCTAGTAGCATGTGTCAGAGTCACCTGGAGGGCTTGTTAAACTGATTGCCAGGCTCAACCACAGAGTTTCCATTGGGTAAGTCTAAGGTGGGACGTTCAAACAAGTTCCCAGGTGTTGCTATTGCAAGAACCCATGGAGAATCACTAACCTAGAATATTCTGAAAATAGGAAATTAGCAAATTCATCTGCCTCTGGGAATATGGTCACCTGTTCACCAATTGCAGGAGCATGTTATTGGAATTGACAACCATCTACTCTGCCCTCCTCATTGCCACCAGAAAGAAAAGGGAGTCTAAAATTACAGTGAAGCAAGGAGAAGGTTCAGGAGTTTTAACCCCTGCTCCCTTCACACCTGATACTGATTTATTTTCCTTATTTACATATGAAATTCATTTTAAGCCTTGACAAATGTAAGTACCATCACAATCAAGACACAGGACATTCCCATCATCCCCACATCCCCTTCTGCTGACTCTTGGTATGCAAATAATTTGAATGTAGAATCCTATCTCTACTTTTTGGACCTTTTTCCTGTTCTTTTAACATTACCTTGGCCACTATTCAACACGAATTTATTTTTAACTGTTCATTTATTTTCATCCCTCCAGAATGTCACATGAACAGAACCAAATATGCAGCCATTGAGTTTGGCCTATTTCACTTAGCATAATGTATTTGTGATTTATTCATATTGCTGTGTATTGTGTATCAATAGTTCCACAACCCCCAATCTTTTTTTGATTGGCATTCGAATACAGCAACATACCACCCTTTGTTTATCCATCTGCAATTGAGAGATCTTTGGGTTGTGTCATTTCTTACGGGTTATGAGAAAAGCTGCCATAAGCGCGTTTACACAGGTTTGTTTTTTTTTTTTAACATAATTTTTATTCTTAGGCAAATACCAGGAGTGGGATTGCTGGATCATATGGGAAGGGTATGTTTAACTTTACAAGAAATTGCCAAACTGTTTTCCAGAGTGACTGTAACTATTTTTGCATTCCTCCTGGCAATGGATGAGTGATCTTTCTGAGCTGCATGCTCCCCAGGACCCCAGCACTCACTGTCTGGACACCTTTCACTTCAGGGATGAACTGCCAAGAGCATGAGCCACCTGGGAGAAGGCCGAGGTCAGAGGTTTGGGAAAAGCCAGAGAGGCTGGGCTTACCTCCCCCGACCCCTCCCAGCCTTTAGACCCATCTGTTAAGGTCTGTTAGGTTCATCCTTGGAGGAGGCTCTGCGTCCACCTCTCTCCCCAGCAAGTGTGCAATCCTCAAATACCACCCTCCCGGTTTAGGCTTTGTTGCCAGATAATGTGACTTTGAAAAGAAGCTTCTCCCCTCCCCTGAAAAGGAGGCTAAGAAAGGCTCTCAGATCAATCCTCAGCAGATACACCGAGTCACAAAGCCCCAGCAAATCCTTTATTCTCTCCTTGGAGCAGCTGCCGAGGCAGCACCCCCGCCCTGCTCTGCCCCCAGTGGAAACCTGAAAGCTATTCATATCATTTAATCCTGTTGAAAATCCTCTTCGCTCTCTCTCACTGAGGTGCGGTCGGCTGAGGTAAACCTGGGCTTAATTCTTGTGTTGGAAAGGAGATGAGAGGTGCCCCATTCTTTGACAGTCTATTCTAGAAATTGACTCTTCCCTGCTCCAGAAGTTGCCAGTCACAATCCCTACTGGAGAGTGGTTCAGCAATCTATGTATCATTCCGCTTGCTTAAAGATCTATTAGATCTTTTAAATTTTATGGTAAAAATGCAAAGGAAAACGTGGAGACCATTTACCCTGTTGCTAATCATGGCTGCATACTTTAGCAAGCTCCTGCCACCAAGAAGTGTGTGTGTGTGTGTGTGTGTGTGTGTGTGTGTGTGTGGGAGGGGTGGTGTTTGTTTTTTGTCTTGTCCCAGGAATTAAAGCCAGGGCACCTAACCATTGAACCACATCCTTTTATATTTTATTTAGAGACAGGGTCTCTCTAAATTGCTTAGGGTCTCACTAAATTACTGAGGCTGGCTTTGAACTCGCGATCCTTCTATCTCAGCTTCTCCAGCCACTGGGATTACAGACATGCACCATCCTTCCCGGTGAAATGCAACATTTTATAGCTAGCTGAGCTCCTTAAGAAATTTGGTATGGTGCGGTGGTGCACACCTGTAATCTCAGTGGCTGAGGAGTTTATAATCTTTGGGGAGCTGAGGCAGGATGAGCCATAGTTGTTTTATTAAAGCCAGCTTCAGCAATTTAGGAAGACCCTGTCTCTAAATAAAATATAAAACGGACCCCTGGGTTCAATCCCTGGTACCACAAAAAGAAATTTGGACACACCATAATGTCAAAAACAAATCTATTCACTTTTTGATTCCAAAATATTTATCTGCATCCCTAGCCATGTACCCTTGAACCTCCTCAGTCTTTCCAGACTGAGAGGACTTCCCATAAGAGTTTCCTAGTTCTTACGGTTTCAGGAGAAGCAAAAGAGAGTAGGAAATGTCACTCATATTTCAAAGAATACATTCCTTCTGGCTTGTTTTAGGACCTAAGCAGTATTTAGAAAATAAATGATCCCAGGTGGTTAATTAAGGGTGACTTCCTTATAGGGAAAATTATTAGAAGAGCCCCATGAAAATCTCAATCCCCTGCCAGGCAATATTTATTAAACTTCTATTACATATAGACTAGTTCAGGAAGCGTAATTGAAGAAACACTAATGCAAATACTATCCCTGAAGGCTTTGTAATCATAGGGTATGTGAAAAAAAAATCAGAATAGTATCAGTGATGTTAAACCTATAGTCAAATACACAACTTTAGCAGCACATTGGAATTACCTGGGGAACTTCAAAAATTATTGATGCCAGAGTCCCACCCGCAGAGATCCTGATTTAATTGGTCTAGGTTGCAACCTGAGCACCAAGACTATTTAAATCTTCCAATGTGTAGTCAAGGTAGAAATCCACAGCTCTGACTAGAGAAACCATGTAATAGACAAGGACCCATCCCATGTATGTCTTGTGATGCAATAGTCAGGTATGTTGGTGAGAGAAGCTTTAGGACACATAATCACCCTGGGATCTGGAGCCATGTTGAGAGAGAAGTTTAGAAAATGCCACTTTGGGTATATATACACAATGGAATATTACTCATCATTAAAAGAAAATAAAATTATGGCATTTGCAGGTAAATGGATGGTATTGGAGAATATACTGAGAGAAGTAAGCCAATCTCAAAAAAACCAAAGGCCAAATAAATGTTCTCTTTGGTCAGTGGATGCTGACCCATAATGGGGGGGGGGCATGGAAAGAACTTTGATTGGGCAAAGGGAAGGGAGGAGAGGGGAGAGAGCATGGGAGTAGGAAAGATGGTGGAATGAGATGAACATTATTACCCTAGGTACAGGTATGACTGCACATATGGTGCGGTGCTACATCATGTACAACCAGAGAAATGAAAAGTTGTGCTGAATTTATGTTCAATGAATCAAAATGTGTTCTGCTATCATAGAATAAAAAATTAATTAATTAATAAAAAAGAAAATACCACTTTGACTCTTGCAAGTGGAGAATAGGACTGAATTATAGAGAAATCAGAGAAAATGGGAGTAGTCCTTAAAGAATGTGTTGTTTTTTTTTTTTTTGTGGATGGCACTTTCTAGGTTAAAATTACTTCTCAATTATTTTATCTTATAATTACAGAGGCAATACAGAGTAAATCCCAGAGAATTAGGTTAAATTTCTGGTTTTGCTATTGTTTACTCTGTAATCACCAGCAGGTTACCTAAGCCTCTGTTTTCCCATCTGTAGAATGGAAGTAATAATAGTACCTTCCTGCTAGGGTGGTTGGAAATATTGAATAAGGTATGCAAAATACTTAGCTGTGGAAAGCTCTTTGCATATTTGAATTACCTTTGCATTATCACTGTCTGGTTAACATTGCTGTTGGTATAGGATTGAGACCTAAGGTCAACCTCAATCAAAGCCAAAAGGAGGCCTTTCAAAAAACATGATTGGTACCTTGGCATTCTGAGATGCCTCATTTATTTAGGAAAAAAAAAATCTGTTTGGCATTTTCAGAGAAAAAGAAGTATAATTTAATCAGGGATTTGGCCAGTAAGTTATATATAAAATAATTGTTCAATGAAAACCCTGGTGAGTTGATTTTGATTTGAAACAGAAGAAAACAGAAGCATCTAGGAGAGTAGTAACAAAGACTCAGATGAAGCTTGAGTCTGCAGAGTGGGTGGTGGTTGACCAGACTAGAGCAGAAACAGTGACAGAATGCTGTGTCCTGGGCTTGAGTGAATGCACCTGGGAAAGAGGAGCCAGCTGATTGAGGAGAAAGAGGATACTGGTGTGTGTGTGTGTGTGTGTGTGTGTGTGTTTGAGAGGTGCTTGATAGGTCATAAGTAATACTGTTGAAATGGCAGATGAGGGAAAATTCAAGTCAAATTTGAGGAGGCTGGTGAAGATCCTGCTCTTATCTGAGGCTCTTCTTTGATTTTCTGGCCCTTGAACCTACCTGTCCTTTGCATTGCCACAGGAAAAATGAGAAGGGTAGCAGGAAGAGTTCAATGTTCCTCCAAAGATCAAAGGTAACATATCCTTGCTGGTTTTATGACTTCAGACCAAGGCACAGGTAGTGATTACCAGCCTCCCTTTCACACCAAGATCCTGGGCACCCACTCTCTTCTACCTGCTGTCCTGCAATGTACTCAGTCCTTCCGGCCAGCCTCTCAGAGAATTCTCTAAGATCCCTCGAGCTTTGTGCTTGTCATTCATAATTAAGCACTCATAAAAATCACCTTGAGAAGTTGTTGCAGAGATTTGTGTCCCTCCCCTTGGGAAGAGCTTGACTCAGCATGTCTGGGGTGGGGCCCCATAATTTGCTTTCCTGGGTGCTGCAGCAGTAGCTGCTGCTTCACACTCTGAATAGCTCTGAATTTGTGCCCTATTCCACCTTCCCCAACCCTGCATCCTTGAGTGTGCACTTTTGCTTAGGAGAAGGGATTCAACTTTAGTAAATTCTCCAGAGGACTTTAGTTGCAATGCTAGCTTCAGATGCAGCTTCTTGGGAGAAGTTTATTAGGAGGATTCAAAATGCTAGTTGTTTTGGAAGTCTGTATAAAATGAAGTACTTGATGTCAGAGTTCTTCCAGAGTCACCATTTCCTAGTGTGTCTCATCTAAGCACATGAGATTTGAAGGTATGAGGGTTTGATGTGTTATAATATTTTGTAAATTTAAAGTCCGTTTGCCAACAACATTTTTTTTTTTTTTTTTTTTGTACTTGGGGGATTACTGAGAAGGAACACATCCTTCTATTTTTTTTTTTTTGAACTTAGGGTAATTTTTCTTATTTTATTTTATTCATATTTTTTTTGGTGCTGTAGGTAATGTTGGGATTTGTTGTTACATATTTGCATGTGTACACAATATAACAGTATAATTTGGTCAATATCATTCCCCAGTTCTTCCCCTTTTCCTCCCCTCCTCCCTTCCCTTGGACCCTTTCCTCTACTGATCTCCCTCAGTTTTCATGGGATCCCCCACTTTCTTTTCCTTTTTCCTCTCTAGCTTCTACTTATGAGAGAAAACAAACCACACTTGATTTTTCTGAGTTGACTTACTGTACTTAACATAATGTTCTCAAGTTCTATCCGTTTTCTTGCAAATGACATAATTTCATTCTTCTTTATGGCTGAATAAAACTCCATTGTGCATACCACATTTTCTTTATCCATTCCTCCTAATCCTTTTTGACAATCTTGCCCACTCTGTTGCGCTTCCTTTGAAGTTGCAGCCTCAAAACCAAAACTTTCATTGAGGGATCCTTTTGTTTGTACTTGATTTACCAGGATGAGATTCTCAGTTTAGTCTGATCCTACCCTACTCTTTTTCTGCATCTCCTAAATAGCTCTTACAACATCTATAGATGTCTCTTCTAGAGAGCAATAGGTAATCTGAATATTCTGCAAAAACAAAGCTGGTGTAACAATAGTCCTGTTTTTCCCCCCTTCTTGTGGACTTTGGGGTTTGGTTACCAAAGGGGAAAGAAGGGTGATGTTGGCTCTTGGACATTCAAAGGTCTCCCAATGGATGGCCAAACTGAGAAATCGGAGCAGCCCTGAGTTTGGTGTCAACAAATCCATCTTAATTGCTCTTTGGGTTTTGGAATTGCTTGACTGCTTGTCAAGCCTCAGTGTGGAGTAGCCTTATCCAACTGGTCCCGTGTTGTGGACTTGCCACCTGTCCCAAGGCAGTCTAAATGCACTGAGGCCTGGTGTCCTTGCAAAAGGGGGAGTTCTTCAGTAACAACTGGAGTTTATTTTGATCTCTATCTTTTGAAGCCAGAAACTGTTCATGTGTAACTTTAAAGAAAGCTTTTTTTTTTTTTTCCCTCCTAGAGCAAAGCTGCAATTTGAAGGCAGGATTCTATTAAAAACAGACAAATAATTCCCATTCCTTTCTGGTCCTGCCTATTGTTTTCCTAAGTTTGTTTGCATTCCCAGATTGAATCATTCTGGTTACCCTGCAAAGAGAGGGTCCTGGCCACTACTGTCCCATGAGGTTGGCTGTCTTGTAAGGTCCTTGGGGAACACATCCTGTTTCTGTGTCAAAGAGGCATGTAGAGGATGTGGGAGAATGTCTCCTGTCTTCCCCATTCAGAGAGCTCTTTTATTTCCTTTCTATGTTTTGTCTATAGACAACTTCAGTCTTCCTAAGAACTGTTCTAAGGAGAAATGTTGGTCCAGAGCCAATAACACTTATAGATAATAAGTAGTGGACTATGGGGTTGGTTTAGGGAATCCAGGACTGTATTCAACAAGAAAAACATGGTATTCATTAGATGTACACATCCAAGACAATTTTCTGATACAGTGTACTTTTAAATGCGTTCAGCAGATGATGCTCTATGTGTGCCACATGCTTCCATATTATGCAAGCCATTCCTGGTCACATGGCCATGGCTCCTTTTCCCAAGGAGCCCTGATGTGCTCAATGAACTTGCCCCATCAATCAGACTTGGGGTATTTTTGCAACCTAATAGGCATCCCCAAGTCAAGAGTTTTAAAAGGAACATATCCCAGAAATTGAGACAGTGTAGTATTGTCATATTCATGTGATCTGACTTTTTCCCCTAGGTCCACATGGCTAAGCAGGCTTATATAGGGAGAGCTATGCAGCACTGTACTAGATTCCCTTTCTCTGTGGAGGGTACAGGTTCTTACCAGTGAATGCAGATGTAGTCAGTTATGCACACTTGTAAGCTTCTACTTGTTGAGAAAATTCCTAACTAAGAAATAATGATAGAGGAAACAATTTTTTCCCCTTAGTCTAAACATGAAAGAACTACTGCCGATTAAATATATCTGGTAAAGAATCACTTGTCTTAAGATTTAAACTGAAACCTCTTTCCCAGAGTATTCCAAATACAAATGGGCAAGTTGTATTATTTCCAAGTCGTCTTTTTTTTTTTCCTAAGGGAAAACTAGTGATGTCCCAGACTGGCAGACACAGAGCTCTGCGCATCCTGATAAAGATAGGAACTTTAGGTTAGCAAAAAAATCCAAATAAACAGATTTTCAAACAAACCAGCTTTCCTCTTGGTAGCTGAAAAGGAAACCCCACATCCAGGAGGAATGCAGATCAAAGCAAAGTCTACAAATGATGCAGAAACACATAAAATAACAAACAAGCCTGGTGGGAAGAGGGAACTTTTTGTAAAAGAATAGGCCTCTTCATATTACACTGAAATTGAATGCAAGATTGCAAGCAAAGATACATGAGTTGAGAATACAAAGCTATAGTTTCTTTCCCCTTTTTGGGGGCCCAGAGTATACCTTTAATAGGTCACACTGGAAGCCACTAAAAGCAACAGACAAAAGATAGGCCTCTTGTTGGAAATCTTGCCTAGTTTACATTTTTGCAGTTAACTTTGCACACCCCCACCCCTGCCAATATACAGTGAACAGAATAATTCATCTATTTTGCTATAAAAGTGGAACCCAAATGACTCTGGTGTCCTAGACCTTTCATGTCAAAAGCTTAGTCTTTTTCATTCTAGAAAATCTGGTTCTATTTACAAGTGTTCTCAGGTGAGATTCATATTTTAAATTGCTGATGTGATGACATTTTAACTCAGAGGCTGTCCTCGGCTGTTAAAATTTATTTGGGCTAAATTTTCAGATGGATCATAGGAAGGAAGGTACAAAAGGTACCAGTCTTGTGATATTTTATCCTTGGGAACTAAGCCCATTTAAATCATATCTGTGTTGATAGGTGCTGAGTGGCTACTGAAGACAGAGAACACTATTGGATGCTGTTGCTCACTATTTAAAAATCAAGATCACTGCCATTCTTAAGTGTCTTGTGCTTTTTGAGAACCATTGGAATGAGTACTTGGTGGTGTTAGAGTTCTCTTTAAAGACCTTGAGGTGTTAAGTGCACATTTCATTGAGCTTTGAGCCCATATATTTCCTTCATTTGGAAAGGGGAGCCGACTGTCACTTTCAGGTAATTTTTAGTAACTTGTCTCTCAAAGTAGCATTAGCATTGCCTACAGGCATTAACTGGGGGGTCTATTCCTCAGGGTGGAATTTTGGGTCACTGCATGTATTCATATTCAAATATATCATGTCTATTGTTTTATATTATTTTGAGTAATATTATCACATTTAAAAGCTTTTTTAAAACTAGTTTTTGATAATTAGGTATTGGTATTTTTGTTTCCATTTGTACTTCACTGATTACTTGTGAAATCCATTGCCTTTATAGAAGGTATTTATTGGACATCTAGATTTCTTTTTCAGTGAATCAAAACTTTTGTCCATTGTTTTTGTTTTTTTTTTTCACCTTATGGGTTATTTGTATTTTTTTTTTACAGATCAGTGGGAGTGGTTTAAATATTCTAGATAGTAATTCTTTATCATTCCAAGCATCAAAAATATTCTTTTCCCATCTATGCCTTGACATTTTCCACTGTTAAATGGTGTCTTCCAATAAACAGAAGTGTTAAATTTTAATGTGGTTTAATTTATCAATCTCTGCTTTGGTTAATTGAGGCCTTTTTTTTTTTTTAAGAAAAATTATCCTTATCTGAAATTACAAGCAGCTTCCTCACCATTAGACTACCTGAAATAGACTTTTATATGTGACATAGAGGAGGGACAACAGTGTAATAATCTATCCTGCCAGCCTCATTAATACATAGCCCATTGTTTTCTCAGCAAATATGCCTTTCTTGTGACATTTTCATGTATCAGCAGTACTGTTCCAAGGGTCTCTCTTCTGATCCATCTACCTTTGCTTATCCCTATTTTAATAACACACTGTATTTACCATTATTTTATGCACAAAATTATTTGATATTTGGAAGAATGAGTTTCTCTGTTCATCTTCACTCTTCCCTTTAAAAATTGGTATGGCTATCCATGGGTCTCTGCTTTTTCATATAGATTTTTGTAATCCGATTGTCAAAGTCCATGAAAAACTGTGTAGACATTTTCACAGGAATTACATGTAAATTATATTTTAATTTGCAGATGAATGCTTTAATAATTTTAAATCTTCCCAACTTTGAATATGGTATATTGCTGTTTGTTGCAGTTGTTTATTTAAGTCCTCCAATAAAGGAGTTGTCTATAAACTACTTGCATATCTTTTGTTAGATTCCTAGGTACCTGATATTTTTTGTTGTTGTCAGGTTTGTGTATGTTTCTAACCAAGAACTCTGACATGTATGCATTTATATCTATGTTCCACATTTAAAATGAATTAGATGCCAAGAGGACTATATAGAATACAGCTCATCTTTGGATCTCATGTCCTCATTGAGGGGCAAAGATGGAACAATGGGAATACACAGGAGTTCTATGGTTACATGCCAACATCAGAGTTAATCGATGCTAACAGTGCAGAGGCAGGAAAAGGCCACAGGTAGACTGGTTCATTTGGGAAAGACCCCATAAAAGAGGTATGGTGGAGGGTGAGTAGCACTTTGGTTAAGAGATTAAATGTTTAAGTAGGAAGAAAGAAAGCTTATGAACATAAACCCACACATATTTAGGTGACAGAGAATTGACGATGGGGAGAGTTAAGATTGTAGCCAGGTGATGGATGACCTTGAATGTCATGAAAAAGATTTGTACTTAATCATCTTCTCTCAGGAATCCTTCCAAAACTTCATGATATCTCTCTATATATTTTTGCATTTAGCTATTTTTATTTTTTTCAAATTTTTATTGGTGCATTATAGTTGTACATAATGAGGAGATTTGTTGCTACATATTTATACATGCACAAAATATAACAATATAACAATATAATTTGGCCAATATCATTCCCCAGCACTTCCCCCCCTTCCTCCTCACAACCCTTGGTCCCTTTGATTTCCATGAGATCTGCCCCCACCTTTCTTTTCCTTTATCCTCTCTAGCTTCCACGTATGAGAGAAAACACAGGACCTTGACCTTCTGGGTTTGACTTTTTTTGCTTAACATAATAGTCTCTAGTACCATCCATTTTCCTGAAAATGGCATATTCTATTTTTCTTTATGGCTGAATAAATCTCTACTGTCTATATATACTACATTTTCTTTATCTATTTATCTGTTGATGGAAACTAGATGGTTCCACAGTTTGGCAATGGTGAATTGTGATGCTACTAACATGGGTATGCATGTGTCACTGTAGTAAAATGACTTTAATTCTTTAGGATGAAAACTAAGGAGAAGTATAGCTGGGTGATATGGTGGTACCATGCCTAGTCTTTGAGGGACCTCCATACTGATCCATAGTGGTTGTCCTAATTTACAATCTCACCAACAGTATAAAAGTGTTCCTTTTTCTCCACCTCCTCTTCAGCATTTGTTATTATTTGTATCCTTATGACTGCCATTCTGATTGGTGTGAGTGAAATCTCAGTGTAAGTTTGATTTCTATTTCTCTAATTGCTCAAAACTGCATGATATGTTGAACTTAATAGCTTGACTGACTATTCTCTTTCTTCAAAGAGGCAAGTTGAACAGGAAAAGTAGGCTGACCTTGTGCTAAATCCTTTAAATTAGTTTCGATTCAGAGCTGGGTGTGAGCTGAGACAAAGCAGTTGTTCTGTATAAAAATCAAATGCATTTAAGACAAATCTAGGATTTAGAGAAGACATCAATTTCAAACTTTAAGGAAAGTTGGAGTTTGAGAAATTGCCAAAGATAGATAGACTCAGGTCTAATAAATAATATATCACATTTTTAAACTTTATTTTAATCCTGTAAAAAAATTTTTTTTGGGGGGATAGTTTTACTTTTTGGAGGTGGGTATCATGGATTGCATTCAGGGGCACTCAGCCACTAAGGCACATCCCCATTCCTATTCTGTATTTTGTTTAGAAACGGGGTCTCACTGAGTTGCTTAGCGTCTCTCTATTACTGAGGCTGGCTTTGAACTCAGGATCCTCTTGCCTCAACCTCCTGAGCCACTGGAATTACAGCTGTGCACCACCATACCCAGCTATCTAATTTTGAACAGATACATAAAAACAAAAAAATTGTACATGTTAATGTGGTATCACGTGATGTTTTGGTACATGTATACTTTGTGTACTGTATAAGTCAGGTTAAATATGTCAATTCCTCAAACATTTATCATTTCCTTATGGTGCAAACATTCAAAATACTTTCTTCTAGCTTTTTGAACAATATAGTCCATGACAATTATCTATAGTCACTGTACTTTTTAATCGCATGCTAGAATTTCTTACTCTAATCTAACTATAACTTAGTACTTACTAATCCACCTTCTTCAGCCCCCAAAGTATTTTATTATCTGGGTTTTTCAACATATTCTTCTTGGTTTTTCTTGAAGCCTTATGGTAGCAGTTATGGATTTGATGGAGAAATACAAAGGTATATCTGGGCATCTGTGACCCTCAGGAAAATTCCTCATTATTCTCCTCTACTGCCTGCCTAAACAGTAATTAATTTTTCCCCCTCGAAACATCTTTCAATTTCATTATAACATACATTGTCTTCTCCCCTAAGCATCATCTATTTTGTTTCCTGGAAGAGCCAGATTGTGGAAAAAAGAGGCATATCTCAGCCCCTTTGGCAGTTATACCTTGACAGTGACGTGGGGAGCTGACAGGGGCTGGAGCAGGGACGAACATAGTGAACTAGAGGTGTTGCTGTCAGCTGTCAGAGGAGGCCTCGAGTATGTGTGATTTTCTTTTTTTAAAGCTCAGGACACAGCTCTCTGAAATAGCCATGAAGTTTGCTTGCAAGTTTCATCCCAGTTCCCTGGAAATCCAAGGAGTTTGTCATTTCTTGGGAATGTTGATGTTCCAAGGAGACAGGGATAGACAACTCTGCTGCATGTTTTATTCACAAAACCAACTAAAGGCACTGGGACACCAGTAGCCTTTGCTTCCTTTCCCTTTCCCTGAATCCCTGCCCACTCAGTGATCCCATTTTTTTTCTTTCTTCTTTAGCTTTCATCCTCTGTAGTGGGAAAAAGAATCCCTGGCCATCTCACCATGAGAAGAGGGCAATAAAAATGTATCCTGTTTTCTGAAAGATTGCTCTCCCTGTGAGTGATGCCCTGAAAACCACTCATTGGGCTTTGGGTGTCAGATTTAGCCTGCCCCCAAAGGGTACTTGTTCTGAGACCACATAAGATTCCTTGGAAATAAGAGCTCCAAAGAGCCAATGATTAAGCGACTGTCTCTCAACTCTAAACTCTCCCTCCAAAGTCCTGCTCTGTGATGCTGGGGCTGAGCCCTGTTCAGCTTTGCCAGCTGCTGCCAATAGGGGGTGCTAGATTGAGACTGGGAGGCTAGAAGTGGGAGGGGGACTTCCTGTTTCACTGGGTGTCTCCTGAGCAACACTTGTTGGCTATGGCATATCTCAGCCCCCTTGGCAGTTACACCTTGACAGTGACGAGGGGAGCTGACAGGGGCTGGAGCAGGGATGAACATAGTGAACTAGAGGTGTTGCTGCCAGCTGTCAGAGGAGGCCTCAAGTAGCAGCAATTGGTTCCAGTTAGTAGTTCATTTACTACTCACTGAACCAGCATCATTATATCCTGTTAGGAACAGCAGCATCAACTACCAGTGTCCCTTTCTCAGAATCTTGCTCCAACCTGAGTCTGGAGCAACAGCTGAATTCAAATCCCTCCCAGTGGCCTCTTTCCAGTTCTTTTTTTTGGGGGGAGGGGGCAGGGTGGATGGGTACTGGGGATTGAACTGAGGGGCACTCGGCAACTGAGCCACATCCCCAGCCCTATTTTGTATTTTATTTAGAGACAGGGTCTCACTGAGTTGCTTAATGCCTAGCTTTAAGCTGAGGTTGACTTTGAACTCAAGATCCTCCTGACTCATCCTCCTGAGCTATTGATATTCAGGTGTGCGCCACAGTGCTTGGCTTCTTTTCAGTTCTTTAAGTCTTCTCTAATAATCTAAGTTAAATGATTCCAATCTCCTCCCTTTGGAGAAACTTGGAACAAAGCTTTTATCCTGTAATTGCTACTTCTTGAAACTTTGTGTTCCTTTCTTGCTTTTTAAATTACCTAGTTAAAATTTTCTGCCTAGTTAACAATTCTTTCTACTATATTTTTTCTTCAATCACTGTTGTGATTTCTGTCTCCTGATTGGGCCTGAATAGACCAGCAGTTGTCAAACTCCAACTTGCATCAAAATAACCTCAAGGCCCCATGGAAACATATAAATTGTAGGATTTCTGATTCAATAGGTGTAAATGGGATCAATCACTTGCAGTTCTAGCATGTTCTCAAGTGATACTGGTCTCAGGTGGTCTAGGGGACTCATTTTGAGAATCATCACACTGGACAAAGTGTCCTGCCCCTGACCAGATAGTTGTCCTGAGACTACCTAAGGCTCTTTGGAAATAGTAGCCCCAAATCAATCCAATGGACTAATGAGTTAATGATGTTTTAAAAACAAAGTAGGTCAGGGTGTTATCACTTTGCCAATGTAGTAAGAAAGAAGTGAAGAGCACATTACCAACTGTCCTGCAATTTGACCATTCATGAGATTCCAGAATGGCATGTTAGAGGTTCTCTTGGCATTTTATGAACCCACAGGTCTTGGACAGACAATGATTCAAGGAAGTGTGTCAACATGGTTCCAGGTAGATGAAAGAATCTTTACATTTGGGATGATTTTGGGGGTGGGTTTCAGGCTTTACCTCTATATATTTTGTCATGCCAACAAATGAAAATTAATACTCAAAAGCCTATACCTGACCCAGTTGGACAGCTCAGTTGTTGGTTATTTTTCATACTTTTTTTGCTTCAAGTGAACTTTTTAATAATCTTTTATTTATTTTTTCTCTCTCCTGCATATTCTGGAAGAGATATGACCCCAAATCATCCTCAACAGAAGAGAAAGCATATAGCAATAAACAAAAGCTGATGTTCCACATCTCCCCAGTGTTGAGCTTGACTGCACAAGGCCCGGAGACCAAAAGAGGAAAACATGACATTGGAGTCCAAATTCAGGAGGTCATAAATTCAACAGGGGACAAAAGATGGAAACACCGAAGCTTCTTGAGATATTACTATAGTGTCAGAACACTACTTGTACCTGAGTGTCTCAAGCTAGCAACAACAGCATATTTGTTTTGCTGGGGCCAGAATCATTTGAAAGCTCCTCACTTACAGGTCTGGTGGATGATGCTGGCTGTGAGCTGAGACCTTAGCTGGGGCTGTTGGAGTGTGAAACACTGACAGGTAACATTTTCTTGAGATGAGGGTTTCCTCACTCTGGTGTCTGGTTTCCCTGGGCTGAGTAGCCAGGGAAGGAGAGAGGAACATTAGGCAGACACTGTATCTTTTTAATGACCCAGCACCCTAAGAAGTCACATAGTACCATCTCTGCCATTTGCTACTGGTTAGCAAGAGCTGTCAAAAGTCCCAGCTCAGCATCACTCAGAAGGAAAAGCGTCAAGGTTCTGAAGAGTAGAAGGGTCCAGAAATATTGCTTATGGGCTTTTTGAGCAAAATCCAAATTCCTGCACAAGCCCCTGAAACCATCTTTATATGAAGCGTTTCTATTCCCCCTTGGTCTTTGATGGTGGACCAGAGGTGGACTCCTGACATGGGATTTGGGTTACATGGATTTTGTCCTGATCAAGAATTTTAACTAAGTGACCAGGAGAATGAATATCTGTATCTTTGGTTCTATTTCTAAAGCCAGTATGATTGTAGACTTCAGGAGTCAAACAGGCACTTTTGGCACATGCACCTACGGGAGCCAAGGTATCCAGGAGTATGTAGAGAAAGAAAGGAATGAAAAGGGAAAGAGATGTATGTTGTTTGTTCCTGGTGGTTCTCCAGCTTCCTTGTGATGCCCACTAGATTTTATAGTCTTGTTTTGTTTTGTTTGGTATCAAGATCGAACCCAGGGGCACTTAACCACTGAGCCACATCCCCAGCCTGTTTTATATTTTATTTAGAGACAGGATCTCTCTAAATTACTTAGGGCCTTGCTAAATTGCGGAGGCCTCTTGAGTCACTGGGATTACAAACCTGTGCCACTGTATCTAGCTTGATTTTGTTATATGGCAAACTCTTTTGTATCATAAACTCCCCTTCCCCCTCATCCCTCTGTACTGGGAATTGAACCCAGAGGTACTCTACCACTGAGCTACATTCTGAGTACGCACCCTCTACCCTTTTTAAAAACTTGAGACAAGCTCTTGCTAAGTTGTCTAGGCTGGTTTGGATTTTGCAATCCTCCTGCTTTAGTCTCCCAAATAGTTGGAATTATAGTTGTACATCACCATGCGCCACTGCCTTCCCCTTCTTAAGCTGGTTTGTGTGGATTTCTGTAGTCCAGGTAGATTATAGGGCAGGAAAAAATAATTCTTTAAAAGAGGGGGTCCCCTTTTGCCCAGTCAGCTGGTTTATACTAGGATGATCCTCAATCTGTTTTTTATGGTTCCTGCCCTTTCATTTTATGCTTTTTATCAAGGTGGCCCCACCCTCCCCACCCATTATTCCTCAACTGATATTATAGACTCAAGCAAATATCTCTTGGGAATAGGCCAGTGCAAATAAATGAGCATTTATTCTAAACCAGCTAGATTTTCAAGTTTTATTCCTACAAAAAGAATAGGGCTTGAGGGGAGATTTCATGAACACATTTTACAAAGCATAGTAAGGTAGAATATTCTGTTGTGGATTCCACTGGGGCTTTTTCCAGATATTCTAAGATCCTTTTCACTGGTCCTGTGTGCCCCTTGCCTTAGTTTCTATGTTTTTTTGGGTGCAGTGTGAACTACTGCCTTCTTCCTAAGCTGACCCTTGGTCTAGTGGAACTGCTTTGCTCATACAGCAAGCAGACCTCTAGAAGTACCTGGGGATTTATGTCCTGGCACGGCCTATAGATTATGACTGACTTATGTGGTATATAAAAGCTTAACTTTCTTGTTTCCAGGTGGACTGGAGACTTTGGTATCATTCATCCTCCAAAGGATGGAGCTGAGGCTGGAACGTTGCCTGCAAACACCACCTTGTCCTTGTTCCCTGTTCTGGTTGCTCCATTCCTTTACTATTTTTTTTCTTGGAAACTCTTCTTTAGTAAGTCACATGCACAAGAATTCTTGCCTCAGGCTCTGCTTCTGAAGAACCTAACTTATGACATTTGATAAAATATTACAGTAAGAGAGCTACAGAATGGAAATATTATAGAAACACAGACTCTACTTACTTTTTTAAAAATTTTGTTCTAATGTGCTATACATAATGGCAGAGTGCAATTCATTTCATATTACACATACAGAGCACAAAATTTTTCAAGACACTGATTGAACACAAAGTATTTTCACTCCATTTGTGTCTCATACATGTACTTAGGGTAATGAGTCTAACTCATTCCACCATCATTCCTACCCTCTTTCCCCTCTCTCCCCTTTGCCCTATCTAAAGTTCCTCCATTCCTCCCATGCTACCCTCCAATTGCCAATATGAGTCAGCATCCTCATATGAAAGAAAATGTTTGGCCTTTGGTTTTTGGGATTGGCTTGCTTCACTTAGCATTATATTTTCCAACTTCATCCATTTACCTGCAAATGTCATGATTTTATTCTCTTTTAATGCTGGGTAATGTTCCATTGTGTATATATATACCAAAGTTTCCCTGTCTATTCATCTACTGAAGGGCATCTAGGTTGGTTCCATAATTTAGCTATTGTGAATTGTGCTGCTATTAAACATTGATATGACTGTGGATATGGCTGTGTCTCTGTAATATGCTGTTTTTACATCCTTTTGGTATACACTGAGGAGTGGGATAGCTAGGTCAAATGGTAAATTTAATGAAAGAGGTGAAATGAAAACTATAACACACTAAAAAAAGAAATTAAAGAAGACCTTAGAAGATGGAAAGATCTACCTTGTTCTTCCACTTACTTTTCTAATTTTGTCTCCCTATCTAAAAAAAGGTGATAATTACCACTGTATGACTTTTTTGTAACAAATACAGATTTCATTCTCTATAACTTTTGTCATTTGTACAATTATGTTAAAATGTTTTTATCAGTGTACTGTAGTTATACATAAGAGCGGAGATTCATTTATAATCATATGTGCATGGAATATAATTTGCTCCATTTCAGTCTCCAGTCCTGCCTCTTTCCTTTCTCTACTCTTTCCCCCTATTCCCCTTCCTTTTATTAATTTTTTAAAAAAAATTGTGCTTTGTACATATACATAAAGGTGGAGTTCACTGTTATATTCATATATGCACTTAGCATAATTTGGTCATTTTCATTCAGTAATTCTTCCCTTTTTCAGTCCCTCCTCCTTCTCTCTCTAACTCCACTGAGAAACTTCCCTTTCTTTATTCTACTGATCCCCTCTATTTTCATGAGATATGTCCACCTTTTGTTCTAGCTTCCATCCACATATGTCATCTCTATACATTTGCAACTGTATCCTAACAGGGCTTGAGAGAGATGGACCCTCATGGTCCAATAGGATTTTCTGTGATGCAGTACTCTTCGCACTTATTCAATACAATAGCCATTAGTCACATGTAGCTATTGAGCTCTTTAAGTATAACTAGTATGAACAAGGTACTGAATGCTTAATTTTAAAAATAAATAGTTGCATGTAGCTCATGTCTATGCTATTGTACAGCATATGATAGTAAGATAATTTCCTGGTTTTCTGATAATTGTACTGTGGTTATGTAAGCCTTGGTTTTGGAAATATACACAGAAATATTCGAAAAGGGAAGTCATGTCTGCAACTTATTCTCAAATGGTTCTGAGAAGAAAGTACATAAAGCAGTTGTGGTCAAATGCTAACATTTAAAGAATTGGGGTGAAAGGTATATGTGAACTTTTTATAGAAAGCAAATAACAATCTAGATGTTAACTGTTATAAATTATTGGAGGAAAATACTTAAAATTAGACATGTACAAATATTATTTAGAAGGAAAATACTAGAAAAACAAACAAATTACTTGAAATACTGAAAATGTCCATAAATTCTTCACATCCCATTCTTCATGTTCCGTTGTAATATGTTTTGAAGGTCTACCCATCAAGAAATAGTCTATTTTCTCACTTTATACAACTGGGCTTAGGAATGTGACATGCTTTGTTTGGTAGAATAGTGATAATGTGACATAAGCAATGAATTGAAAAAATACTTGTGACTTGGTACTTGCCTTTCCTGATTTTTGGAAATGCTGCAGCTACCACCATGGGAGCAAGTCTTGGCTAGACTGCTGGAGGATGACAGACCAGGAGAAAAGAGGTCTGGCCATATCAGTCATCATGCCTCCTGTCCTGGCTAGGTCTCTGTTGTGGCTTAGATTTGAGGTATCCTCCGAAGCTCATATGTGAGATGATGCAAGAATTTTCAGAAGTGGTAATGATGAGATTTATTTATTTATTTTTTGTACTGGGGATTGAACTCAGGGTCACTTAACCACTGAGCCACATCCCCAGCCCTTTTTTGTACTTTATGTAGAGACAGGGTCTTGCTGAGTTGCTTATGGCCTTGCTTAATTGTTGAGGCTGGCTTTGAATTTGCAACCCTCCTGCCTCAGTCTCCGGAGCCACTGGGATAACAGGTATGTGCCACTGTGCCCAGTGAAATGAATAGATTTTGAGAGGCATAACATTATTAGTGGATAAATCTAACAATATGGATTAACTGGGTAGTAACTGCAGGCAGATAGGGTATGTGGCTGAAGGAAATAGATCATTGGGGATGTGCCTTTGGGGTTTATATTTTGTCTCTGGCGAGTAGAGTGCTCTCTCTGCTTCCTGTTGCCACGTTCTGAGCTGCTTTCCTCCTTCACACCATTTGGCCATGACATTCTACCTCACTCAGGTTCAGAGCAATGAAGTAGGCCATCTGTAGCCTGAGACTCCTGAAACTGTGAGCCATAGTAAACTTTTCCTCTGACTAAAATTATCTCAGATAAGAGATATGAGGCCAGCTATCTCAAAGTTAGCTATGTTAAGACCCTGCTAGTTTCTGTAACAAATCTAAAATGCATACAGGCTCAAGATGATAGGAGTATTTTCATTTCTTGCTATATAAAGTCTAAAACAGGCTCCACCCAATCAATCAGTAGGTGGATCTGCCAAATCAGATTTGTTCTATCTAGTGGTATTGGCATTTTTGACTCGTAGCTCTATTATTATCAAATAGTGGAGAAAAGAGTGTAAAGGATCACATGTGAGAGATTTCATGGCATGTACCATAAAGTGACACTTATCACTAGCTTGCACAGTCTACTGGCCAGAACTCCATTATATAACTGCATCTAATTGCATGGGAGGATTGGAGATAGGCCTCTTTTCCCCCCAATTTTTTATTGTGGCAAAATACATAACATTTATCAATTTAATTATTTTATCTTATAAGTGTCTAGTTCAGTGATATTGCATGAATTCATGATGTTGTACAATCATCACCGATATGCATCTTCATAACAACTTTCATCTTGTAAAACTGAAATTCTATACTCATTGAACAATAAATAACTTCCTATTCCTTGATCTCCTAAACTCCTGGACCTACCATTGTACTTTCTATGTCAGTGATTTGACAACTCTTTCATTTACATGGAATTATAAACATGTCTTTTGGTAGCTGGTTTATGCCTCTTAGCATAATGTCCTCAATGTGTCAGGAATTTCTGCCCTTTCAAGGTTGAATAATATTCTATTATGTGTTTATCCCACATTTTGCTTATCCACTTATCCATGCATCCATCAATGAATACTTTGGTTGTTGCTGTGTTTTAACTGTTGTGAATAATGATACATGAATACGAGTGTACAAACAAGGTTTATCTTATTGTGTGTTCAGGAAGAAGAGGAATTGTGTTTTTGTGAGCTGCTCTCCAGTCTCTGCCACGGCAGGTGTCAGTCTAGTTATATGACGATGAGGATTGATCGAGGGCAGTGGACATGTGGAACATTGCTTCTGTGTCTAACAAAGCAGCTATTCTTCAGCTTAAGCTGATTGGTGCCAGATAGGAATGCCAACCAGGGGCAACCAAACCTTTCATTTCTAATGAAAGTGTAGTCATCTGAATTAATGTATAAAATGTCTTGATTCAGAGATGCTGGTGAGTATGCCAATCAGATTTTTGTCACTCTGACCAAAATACTTGACAAGAACAACTTGGAGAAAGGAAGGCTAATTCTGGCTCACTGTTTAGTCCATGGTCCACCAAGTCCATTGATAGGGGCCCAAGGGGAGGCAGAACATCTTGGTAAATGGGCATGGTGGAGGAATACTGCTCCATTCATGGCAGCCAGAAAGCAGAGAGGGAAAGGGGAAGAGGCCACAGAGCATGCCTCCAGTGACCCACCTCTTCTAGCCATGCTCCATTTCCACCTGCCTATAGTGGCCACATAGTCCCTTCAGACTAGGATAAATAATGAGGTTATAGCTCCCATCATCCAGTAATTTCATTTTCGAACATTCCTGCATTAACCCAGGAGGTTTTGGGGGACACCTCATATCCAAACCACATACCATTGGCTGAATTTATAAGTAAAATAAAATAAAGAATAATTAAAATTCATCCACAGGCCAAATATGGCCTGTGTGTTTTAGGCTGCCAATTTATAGTCTCTATGTTAGATGCATGTGTTAAATGGGAAAGACCTAGGAAAAAAATCACATCCTCTGCAGATAACAGCCAGGCCTGCTGTAGGTGGCAGGGTTATGGTTAGACAATAGCCTGTCCTCTTTGTAGGCCTTCATCCTAGGGCCCAACAGGAACCACAAGGAGGTAGGGAAAGGCCTTTTTGCTTCAAGATTCCCAGAACCCTTTCAAAGAGGAAATGACCTTCCATTGCCATGTGGAAGCAGGTGGCAAGGCTGAGAAGGATAGGTAAGAAAGGAAAAAAAGTGAAGTGAGTATGGTAGGGGATATCTGGCCCTACCTGCCTGTATTATCTCAGGAGCCAAAAGGAAAGGGACCATGTCATAGTCTCAGTAAAGAAGTGATTTTCCTGCCAGTCATAGGTGCCAGGGGTAGTTACTGCTCTAGGATAGAGGCCTTGTAGATGTCTGTGTGGACATGCATTTATTTAATTCTGTGAGTGACTGTTAATTTTGAGGTTTATTTATTCTAGTCATACCTTAGGTTTTTTAAAAAGACAGCAAACACTGGAAGTAAAAGCCTGCTATTTTCTTGATCAATTGGTGAGCACCTGGAAAGTAAGGCATGGAAGCATATTTACATTGCATGTTCGACATTAGAATTTGTTGAATATTATAAGTTCAACAATTTATGTCTGTCTGATGCTTTCATGGCTGATCAGCCAGGGACATACTTATGCAGCACCAGCCTGTACTAAGCACCATGAGGAATGGACATACTTATGCAGCGCCATAGGTTATTGAGATTCAATTTTCCTTTGGAAAATAAAGGCATTTAAAGCAGGTATTTGGGATATTTTGTTGAATTTTGGGGCCTCTTTTGTCAGGGTAGCTTCATCTTCATGTGATGTGAAGGTCATGAGTAGGGTGTGGTCTTGAGGCTATGATGATGAGGGAACCAATGTTGCCAGCTAGAAATTTCTTTCCTCTGAAAAATTCTCCTTGAAGAATTCAGCAAATCCCCTAGGAATCTATCTATACTCAGGAGGCTTGAGTGAAAACCCTTCTAAGGTTCTGTTCATGATTTGTGTTAAAAATGAAAACTTTGATCTTTACCCATGATTAGAAGTGTTTTGACCTTTTTCATGGTTATACTTCCCAGCACTTGAGACTACATTCTCCATTTGGCATTAGGATAACTTGGGAAGGGAAATATGTGCCAACTTTGGACAACATATGATTGTGTATTTTCAGTTATGATCCAAAGTCACAATTTGGACCACGAGGCTGGTTCTCTCCCTTTGCCAAGTTGGGTAAGGAATCTTGGCTGAAAGATGCTTTTTAAAGATGTGGAGTGTTGGACTAGACGTCAGGACATTTGTATTTGGGTTTCTTTGGTGCCACTGTTTGAAAAAGCAAAGGCATCCTGGCTTTGCGATTTCTTTCCATTTTAATGTAGAATGAATGATCCCTGACTCCTCTTACAGAATGTTGTATGGCAAAATCAGACTTCATTTAGAAATATTCAGAATCCTCTCTCCGTGTTGGCATGTCTAAAATGATTATTGTTTAATAATGCTACTTCTACTATGATTATTGCTTAATAATGCTACTTCTACTATGATTATTGCTGCTGTATATTACAGTTTTGGCCATGATTATCATACCAACGTCTTTTTTTATTATAAAATGAGATACTCTTCTTTCTTGCTGATTGATATTCATTACAGACAGACCAAAACTGTCCCAAAGAAGTTAAATATGATAATAATCTATGTTACACTGCTGAGGAAACTAAATACACAGTGGTCAAGAAATAACTGTGTCAATGCTTCTAGGAAACTATGAATTGAAAATGTTACTTTAAGACTCACCAAGTATAGGCACTTCTTGCCACTTGTCACCCTAGGATTGGCTTGAGATATCAATATTCTGATTGATCTAAATCCTCTTTTGATTCATCTGAAGTTGTAAATCAGTCTTGTATATGATATTAATCCTGTGTAGACCCATCTAAAGTTATATACATAAATAAATATGATTTTGATATTCCAATTATATTTTAAAGGGTTCAAGATATTTCCTATCAAATATGAAATAATTTTAGCACCAATGTCTTGTATGTCAACTCCTTTTTAAGAAAACATTTTAATTGACAAATTGTAATTGTATACATCACAGGGTACAGGATATTTCCACACAAGTGTTGGTTGTATAACGATCAAGTCAGGATAATTAGCATATCCATTATCTCAAACATCTGATGCTATTCTAACACTTCTTAACTCTCAGGTTCTTTTGATAGAAAAACACTAAAAATTAAAAAAAAATGTCTAGGATATACAAACAAACTGAGTTAGTTAAGAGAATATTAAAAAAAAAAAAAAAGATATCAGCCAAGAAGTCATGGACAGTAGATCGCAGGTGGCAAATGATTATGAAGTGCATGGTCAGAATGAGAAGCAGCTATCACCACCCTTGGCTGGGAACCGGAGAAGAGTGCAGTAATGTGATTATGGTAATGATTCAACAAGTCATCGTCTGCTGCCTTTGTTCACTGTAATTAACTTTTTGGAATTGCGCAGCCTCTGTCTTTGGGCTCATCAGCTGGCCCAGCTTTTGTGTCCCCAGTCTGTCATTTCTTAGGAGCCTCTAAGTGCATTGCTAAATGAATTCATTGCTGGAACAAAGATTTGGTGGTCGAATAGAGATGGCTATCTTTTGTTGTCAGACATTCAATCCCATATAGCAATCCAATTACTTAAGCTGTTTCTATCAGTCTTATTAGGACTGGCCATTCAGGCCAACTAGAATGCCGATCGCTGTGTCTTGGAAGAATGTGGTGGAACAGATTAGTGCTTTAATGAGAGGCTTTCTGAAGGCCAGGTCTTTTCCATTGTATATATATCGAGATCTAGGAATCATTTTTAGGCGAGGGCCCGGAGTCGCTGTTACAAAGACTGATCAAAGGGTGACTGGAAATCTGTACAATTGCTTGAAGAAATTTTATGGGTTATAAAATATTGGCATGGGTTCTGTCTGTTATGGGCTATCTGATGAAAATCTCTGGTAGGCTGGGAAAAGGAAATTGCTTATTGGCATTTATTCTGTGGGATGGATATCTTTGGAGTTTGCATTTGAACTCTTTCTTCACTGTGCTACAGGTCAAATTCTGTACTTAGTACTAACATTCCAGGAATGCGGGCTGCACAAAATCAACATAAGCCTTGCTCCATATTCTGCTACCCGGAAAAACGTATTGTGAGAGAGTGGCTCAGGCAAGGGTGAATGCAGGATTGCTGAGAAAAGATAGCAGGGGTGGAGGAAGATTGCAATGGTTAATGTGTAGAAGTTGAGACCTGAAGTTAATGTGAGTGTGGGAGGGAAGTTAGCAACCACTCGGGACGCTCTTGCTGTGACTACCAAGAAAAGAGGCTAACTGGTTTAAATGTTCAAAGAAACAATATCCAGCTTCCATATATCATGCCTATTGCTCTAGAAATGCTTCCAAATATCAGATGCACAGATTTATTTTAAAGGAAGCAAATTACTCATAATTGGAAGATTTTAAGTAAATAGAAAAACTAAAAAACAAACACCCACTTAGTTTAGAATATTTTTAACAGACGCAAAAATGCCCCTCACCCATATTCAATAATTAATCATAGCTAAACTTGCAGCTATAATCCTAACTTTCCTGGACCAATCCCTGACTTTATATAACTTCATTTATTGCTATTATGACCTAAAAAAAAAGAACTCTTTAGAAAACCATAAACCTCAACAGCATTCTCATCCTTAAAAATATTAATATAATTATAATAAATATTCTTTAACATCCACCAATATTCATTTAGTGAAATCTCTCATAAGCAAAAGTTGTAAAAATATTTGCCTGATTTTTTTAAAGGTATTTTTGACATGGAATATTCTAGATAATTTTACATCATAAATGCTCTGTTGCCAAGAGGTTTTTGCTCATCTCCTGCTATACAGATTTATTTTGGATTCTCTAAGGATACTGAAAATTAGAATAAGGATATATTAAATGGGAAATATATTTTTTTAAAAGAGAGAGGGAGAGAGAGAGAGAATTTTTTTAATATTTATTTTTTAGTATTTGGCAGACACAACATCTTTGTTTGTATGTGGTGCTGAGGATCGAACCCCAGCCGCACGCATGCCAGGCGAGCGCGCTACCGCTTGAGCCATATCCCCAGCCCAAAGTGGGAAATATTTTAAAAATTAATCTTTAGTTAAAAAAACCTTTCCATGGGTATAGATGCTTTAGTTTTTATGTTAGCATCTGTAAGACAGCTGGATACATTGGTGATAAAGAAACAAACATAACTGGTTCTTGAACTCAATTCCTTTGACCTTAGCAGTGTGTTCTTTCTCCTCACCCTTGATTTTCACTCTTTGTCAATATAATGATCTCTAAAAAAATTAAATTCTATTGACTTTGGAATTAGTCTGAGATTCAAATTCAGCAGGATTTGGTGATGGGTTAAAACAGTGGCTTGAAAGATAAAGGATGGATGCCTTCAATATGTGCAGACAAGGGTAACAGGTTTTCTCTCATCTGGAAGACAGAAGAAAAGGAAATAGAAAAAAGAACCCACAACAATAGGAGATCAATAAAGTAGTAGAAAGGGATTGAGAGAAAGGAAGGGAGGGAATGGGAAAGTACTGAGGAACAAAATCTACCAAATTATGCTATATTCATGTGTGAATATAAATGAGTCTCATTCTCTATATAATTACAATGCACTAATTAAAATAATAATAACAGTGAGAGAAGGGGCTGATTATGGTGGCACATTCCTGTAATCCCAGTGATTTGGGAGGCTGAGGCAGGATGGCAAGTTTGAGGCCAGGCTCAGCAACTTAGCAAGGTCCTGTCTCAAAATGAAAGAAAAAAAAAAAAGGACTGGGAATGTAGCTCAGTAGTAAAGTGCCCCCGAGTTCAATCCCCAGTACCAATATTGAATTCCACTTTTATGCATAATTATAATGTACTGATTAAAAAATATATATGTGCTTCCCATTTCCTAAAAGATAGCTTGAACCTTCTCCTTGTTTTCATCCTATCTCATAATTGAAGCTAGTTTTATACCTTCTGCATCTGTGTGGAATAAATACCCAAGTAAAACCATAACTGAAATGAAACAAAAAAGACCTCATTCAAGTCATGTGTACCTTTGTGTATGTTGTGTATACATGTGTATATGTGTCTGTGTTTCATATGTGTGTGCATCTGTTATATGTAAGTAGGTATATGTGTGTGTCTGTGTTTGCCTGTTTGCTTCTGCTTGTGTATGTTTATTTATGTGTATCTGTGGGTATATATGGGTGAATGTATGTGTCTTGAATGTATGTACAAAAAATGAAAACGAAAGTCTCTCTTGGACTGTCCTAGTACTGTGCTCATTTCTTTACAAGGTGAAATCACAAGAACTAACAAATGCAGAATTCTGGTTTTTACTGAGAAATGCAAAGCCACTGGTGCCTGCTTTCTTTTGTTAAAAAAAAAAAGGAGTTGGAAAGGTCATCCAAGATAGGAATAAATGGAGGCAGAGGCAAATCAATGTTTAACTTGGAAATATTTTTCAGTTAATCATCTCTGACTGCTCACACTAAGAGGGCACTCTTAGAGTGTTGGCAGACTTGAACTGGAAGCTACTAAGCTTTTATTAAAATAGCCAAGTATCAGGATTTATACAATCAGAAATCCTGATGCACTGTAGGTTTAACTTAAAATGAGTGGGAAACCTTTTGCAAATAGATATATAGGGATATTTTGACACGTAGACTTGTGTTTCCAAGTATGAGGTTTGTGATACTATAGGACTTTTCTTGTTTTAGGCTTATCATAAAACCTGGAGACCTATACCTGGTAGGAAATTTGTTGAAAATATGGGAAATAATCTTGGAATTTGTGTTATGAATTTCTTTTCCTGTTTTCATGTCTGGTATATGCAATTATATAAAATACTACATAACATAGTATCTTAGCTTGAGGCTCTTTGATGGCAATTTCGGTTGTTTTACTACTATGAGGATTAAATTTTTCAGGAAGTTATGGAAACCTTATGGGGCCAATATTTGCTCTAATGGGCAAATAGACTTTTTTTTTTCTTTGTCTCCATTTTTGCGTGCTTGTAGATGGGCAGTGATGGGGATTCACTATGATTTTTGCCAGGCTTTGTTCTTTCTTCTATATGAGTGAAATAATTATCTGTCACACAAAAGGAGTAACTCTCTGGCCTTTGAATATAATGTGCCCATTACGTTCATGTAAAGCCAAGTTTGTAAAGAGATTCTTAGAGCGTCACCCTTGACTTACAGGCATTGTGCTGTGCCCTGTTGAACATATGGTGTGCTCGCCTGCAGCCCAGCACTCTTGAGAGTTCCCTATACCACGGGCATTGCTTTACAAGCAGAAAGTGATACAACTGGTGCCAAAGCTATGAATATTCTAGGAACCCAGAGATGTGTTTCCCTTATGAGACCTGGTCTCTCTAACAATCTGATTCTATATACACAAGTCAGCTTGTGATGATTTAGTAGTGGTAAGGTTCAGCAAAGCTGCATTTGAATTATTAGGAAAGTCTTAATTTTGGTTTTGTATTTGGGGAGCTTTAAAAGGCCTGATTTTGAGTGCTTTTGAGGAATTCACATAGACCAGATGGATTTTATAGGAACTATGATAAATACCAGATTACATGGATCTCCTTTCTCATTCAAAAGACTGCATTCTCTGTCTTTTGTGTTCTTTTATGATGAATGAACAAAAACCCTGAAGGAACAGTGGGGAAAAAAATCGTTTATTCAGTTTGGATTTGGGTCTTTAATTTTGCAATGCTTTTACATAATGTCACTTTGTATTTTTATTTACTATTACATTGTTCAGTGCTTGGTTTTACTTCTCATTTTATACTATCTCTCTGGCCATCGCCTCAGTCCACCAGTGTTGGGAGAGTTATGGGGTCATGATAAAAATCAGTGAAACCAAAAGGTGTTTACCTGCGTGGCCATGGGTTTATCTGCCAAAATATCATGGAGTTACCTTCTGTGTAAGAATCGTCTATTCAGATTCTCTCGAACAGAGGACAAATAGTAAGGACTTTGCTTTATGTATCAGCACTGTGAAATAGCAAGCTACCCTAAATCTTGTGGCCCAATACAGGAATTTTATTTATTGCCTCTGGGTCAGATGGACAGCTCTTCTGATATTGGCCAGGCTCATGATGCATCTCTGGCTAGCTGTAGGCCAGACAGGGTGCTTATCTAGGTCAGGTTTTTTCACATGCTTGATGGTTGTTGACTGTAGGGTGGTCCACAATCATCTTGAATGGGACAGCTGGGATCTCTTCCAAGCATTTTCCCATCCTCCGGCAGGTTACTCTGGGCTATTTCAGATGGTGATGACAAAGATCTGGGTGAGAGAAGCATGCAAAACTTCTTGAGGCTCACACATGGAACTGACACACTAGTATTTCCACTGCACAGTTATAAGCAAGTCACAAGACCAGCCTGGATTCAAAAGGGAAGAAAATAAATTCTTCCTCTTGATGGCAGGACTGCAGAATCACACGGGAGAGTGTGGACACACAGAGAAAATTACTTGGCATCATCAATGCAAATGATCCATTGTATCTTAATTGGGAAATAATCTTCAATAAGGCTAGGATTTCTGCCCCAGGTCCAATTGCTGAAGCCAAATTTTCCAACATGTGATCTATGGGTAACTCCTGCCTCAGATTCACCTGTAGGACTTGAAGTGTCCCAGATCTACTGAATTAGAATTTCTGGGGCTGGGTCTCAGAAATATGCATGTTAAACCTCATCCTCACCTCCCATTATAACTCTTAATATTCAGGTTTGAGAATCTCTGCTTTAGATTTTCCTGCTCAATACAACCATTGCAACAGGTAAGAAAGTATTTTTCTCATATATAAAAAACTGAAATTAATTACAAAAATATAGGTGGGCTGTTCTAGGGAATTGTCTTAAACAAATTTTCATCTTCTCCTGAGTTATAATAAATATAATATCTCAGAGCTACAACAGATTAACAATCAACTTAATCTGGTAGAGTTAGCTTGGTTAATTTCTTTTGCCCTTTTGACTTTGTACCTATAAGGGGCAACTAAAAACTGATGCCTCTCAAAGTTGAGTCACATCCTCTTCCCCAACAATAATGTCAAAGTCAACATTCCTATAGTTTTGTTGATGGTATGTGAAATCTAATCTTCAGAATTCTGTGTAACAAAGGTGAGAAATTAATAATTTTTATACTTAACAAGAAAAGAACACAGATATATGAAAGTTATAGGTTTTGTCCAGTGTTTCTCAGCAGGCAGGTATGGTGGTAAAAAAGGATGTCTTTAAACTTTTAAAATCCTAACCTTAATCATCAGCTCAAAAGCCTTAAGTAGGGGTCATCCAGATGCTCCACAGGTAGGACAGGTAGAGACAGGTGTGTGTGTGTGTGTGTGTGTGTGTGTGTGTGTGTGAGAGAGAGAGAGAGAGAGAGAGAGAGAGAGAGAGAGAGAGAGAGAGATGTGAGAGAGGAAGAGAGGTTCTATTTTTTCACTAGATACTTCTTTTGAGCCATTGGATAAAAGCTTTAAACACTCCAGAAGATTCTCTTGGAATCAAAAATATTTTAATGAGAACTAGAAGCAAAACGGATTTTGAAAAGAATAGCACTCAAGTAAATGAGTCTCTTTGGTGCCAGTTTTTATTGCTACCAACTTAGCTTTCACAGAAGACCAGATTGTCTTCTGAAAGTACTATTGGTTCATTCCTCCCTTGCTTGAAAACCCTTAATGGTGTCAATTGCCTCACTGGATTTGCAAGTTTCAAGTGCATCAGGGGCTAGGAAAAGCACAGTAATAGGGAGTGGTGGAGACAGTGGTAAACTGAAAAATGCATGTTCTCTTAAGAAGTTCTCAAATTCAGATTTTTAAAAGAAAAATTGCACATGGCCAATATAACCCATTTGTAGCTAGATTCTACTTTTTGACTACCTGGGGCCCTCTGGGCTGGCTCTAGTCCAAACCTATTATTCAGGCATTTAGATCTCTATGACCTAACATAGTACTGTGAATAGAATAGAATCCTCACATTGATTTTTAATGTAGCCAGTTATGGGGAAAGATCATTAGACTTCCAAATTGTTGGGACTGAATTCTGATTTTAACACTTACTGTGATAATATTATAGCTCAGATGAGTCATTTTATGGTCTCTAAACTGAGTTTGTTTTTCTTATGTACAATGTAGGCAGTGGACCTGCCCTGCTTAGTTTTTTATTTCTTAGGAAAAAAAAAATGTCATTGAGATCTGTACCCAATACAACAGCCACTGACCCCACGGAGTGAGGGTTACTTAGGAATTATATTGTTTAATCATATATATATATATATATATATATATATATATATATATATATATATATATATATATATATATGTTGTAGGTGAACACAATACCTTTATTTTATTTTTATGTGGTTCTGGGGATCAAACCCAATGCCTCACACATGCCAGGCAAGCACTCTATCACTGAGCCACAACCCCACCCAGCCCCTGAAATAATTTTTTTAAATTAAAAAAAATATTTATTTGCAGATGGACACAATATCTTTATTTTATTTATTTTTATGTGGTGCTGAGAATCAAACCCAGTGCCTCACACATGCTAGGCAAATGTTCTACCAGTGAGCTACATCTCCAGCCCCTCTTTGAAATCTTGAGAATGTTTTTGGCACGATTTTTTTTTTTTTACAAACTTTTTTTCTCTTTACACACTTTTTTTGTTGGTGCATTATAATTTGTTGATACATATTTGTATATGCACACATTATAACAATATAATTTGATCTATGTCAATCCCCAGCACTTCCCCTCCCTCCCCACCTCTCACCCCCTGCTCCCTTTCCTCTACTGATCTCCCTTTGATTTTCATGAGATTTCCTGCCCCCCATACCTTTCATTTCCTTTTTCCTCTCTAGCTTCCACATATGAGAGAAAACGTGAACTTTGACCTTCTAAGTTTGGCTTAATTTGCTTATTCCTGTGTTTAACATAGTGTTTCACTTAACATAATAGTTTCATCCATTTTCCTGCAAATGACATTTTATTTTTATTTTTGGCTGAATAAAACTCCATTGTGTGTAGATATACCACATTTTCTTTATCTATTCATCTATTGATGGATACCTAGGCTGGTTTCATACTTTGGCTATTGTGAGTTGTGCTCCAATAAACATGAGTATGCATGTATCACTATAGTATGATGACTTTAATTCTTCAGAATAAATTCTAAGGAGTGATATGGCTGGATCATATGGCGGTTCCATGCCTAGTCTTTTAAGGACCCTCTATACTAATTTCTATAGTGATTGCACTAATTTATAATCCCATCAACAGTGTAAAAGAGTTACTTTTTCTCTACATTCTTCCTAGAATTTATTATTATTTGTCTTCTTGATGACTGCCATTCTGACTGGTATGAGATGAGGTTCGATTTGTGTTTCCCTAATTGCTGATGATGTTGAACATTTATTTTCATATATTTGTTGATCATTTTTATTTCTTTTGCGAATTGTCTATTTAATTCAAGTGTTTGTTTAAACTGTTTATTAATTGGGTTATTTGATTTTTTTGGTATACTGTTTAAGTTCTTTATATATTCTAGATATTAATTCTCTGTCAGAAGAGTAGATAGCAAAGATTTTCTATCATTCTATGTGTTTTCTTCACATTCCTAATAATTTTCTTTGCTGTGCAGAAACATTTTAATTTGATGTCATCCTATTTATTAACAAATCATTTTATTTCTTGAGTTGTAGGGTTCCTGTTGAGAAAGTCATTGCCTGTGCCTAAACACTAGAGTGTTGATCCTACATTTTCTTCTAGGAGTTTGCATAGTTTCTGGTCTAATACTGAGTGGATCCATTTTGAGCAGACTTTTGTTTAGGGTAAGAGATAAGGGTCTATTTTCAGTCTTCTATGTATGAATAATTTGTTTTCCCAGCACCGTTTGCTTTTTAAGCCTGTCTTTTCTCCAATGTATGTTTTTTGGCACATTTGTCAAGGATCAGATAACTGTAGACGTGTGGATTTGTCTCTGGGTCTTCTATTCTGTACCATTGGTCTATTTGTCTGTTTTATGCTAGTACCATGCAATTTTTGTTATTCTAGCTCTGTAGTATAATTTGATGTCAGGTACTGTGTTGCCTCTAGCATTGCTTTTTTGGTTTAGGATTGTGTTATGGTTTAGATGAGGATTAACTGAGTGATAACTGAAGACAGGCAGGATGTGGGTGGAGGATGTGGGCATTGGGGGTGTGCCTTTGGGGTATATATTTTGTAACTGGTGAGTGGAGTCTCTCTGCTTTATGATCATCATGTGAGCCATTTCCCTCTGCACACTCTTGGGCAATGTTCTGCCACACCTGGAACCCTGAAGAATGGAGCAGACTGTCTAATGTCTGTCACAGTTTCAGACTGAGACCTCTGAAACTATGAGCTCCCAAATAAACTTTCCCTTCTCTAAAATTGTTCTTACCAGTCTTCGAGGCACAGAAGCAAAAAAGTTGACTAAAACAGATTGCTTTGGCTATTCTGGATATTTTATTCTTCCAAATGAATTTTAGAACTGTTTTTTCTAGTTCTGTGAAGAATGTCATTGGTATTTCAATGGGGATTGCATTGAATCTCTATGTTGCTTTTGGTAGTATGGCCATTTTAACAATATTAATTCTCCTTATCAGTGAACATGGGAGATCTTTTTCAATTTTTTCTTCAGTGTTGTATAGTTTTGATTGTAGGACTTTTTTACCTCCATGGTTAGATTTATTCCTAAGAATTCTATTTATTTATTTGGTTTTTGAGGCTATGGTTAATGGATTTATTTTCATGATTTCTTTCTCCACTCATTCATTGTTAGTAGCAGGAAAGCTATTGATTTTTTTGTGTGCTGATTTTGCAACCTGATACTTTGACAAATTTTTTAAACCACAACTTTTATGAAATTGAAATACAGATTATATATTTCTGATGAGAATTTACCTTCACAATTTAGATATTTGTAAATGTAACCTATATACTAGATTTTGAAGATTTAGTATGAAAAAGAATGCAAAACATACAAATAAATTTTTATGTTGACTATGTAATTATTATTAAAGAAATTTTTTTTTAGTTATAGATGGACACAATATCTTTATTTTGTTTATTTATTTTCATGTGGTGTGGAGGATCAAACCCAGTACCTCACATGTATAAGGCAAATACTTTGCCACTGACCCACAACCAAGCCCTATATAATTATTTTTCATGTTGATTACTTTGGACATATCAGGTTAAATTAAGTATAATATTAAATCAATTTTACCTGTTTCTCTTTACATTTTTAAGCAATGTATCTACTTATATGTTAAATTACATAAGTAATTCATATTTATGTTGAACACTACTGATCTACAGAAAATCTTTTAATAAACTTTGATGTTATGAATAACTAATTCTATGAGTATGTTACAATATTTGTAAGGGGAGGAATTATATCCACAGCTATCCCCCAGTATCTATTGTTGATTGGTTCTAGGACTCCCTGTCATGGGTACCAAAATATAAGAATTCTAAATCTCTTATATAAAATGGCATAATAGTTGCATATAACTATGCACATCTTCCTATATACTTTAAATCATTTCTAGATTACTTATAATACCTAATACAATGTAAATGCTATGTGTTATAGTTTAGAGATGAGGTGTCCTCCAGAATTTCAGATACAAGAAAATTCAGAGGTGAAATGATTGAGTTATGACAACCTAAACCTAATTGGTATATTAATCTACTGAGCGGGATTAACTGGGCAGTAACTTTTTAAGCAGGTAGGGTGTGGTTGGAGGAGATAGGTCACTGGGGGCATGCCCTTGGGGTATATATTTTTTCCCTAGTGAGCAGAACTCTTTCTGCTTCCTGATTGCCAAATCCTGAGCTGCTTTCTTCCATCATACCCTTCCACCACGATGTTCTGAGGAATGGAGTTGGCTCTGTGTGGACCGAGACCTCTGAAACTGTGAGCACCAAATTAACTTTTCCTCCTCTGAAATTGTTCTTGTGAGGTCTTTTGGTCACAGCAGAAAAGACACTATATAAATGGTTGCTTTGGGAATAATGAAAAGAAAAAAATCTGGTTCATATTCAGTACAGGTGCAATTAAAAATATATTTTTGACCTATAGTTGGTTAAATCCACAGATGCAGATCCCACGGATATTTAGAGATGATTGTACTTTATTCTCCAGCATATATCCTTGACTTAGCCCAATGTCTAGCACAAAGCAGGGGCTTGGTAAATACTCTTTAAACATTTTTTTTGTTGTTGTTGTTGAATGAATGTGTATTATAACTGGGTCTTTGTTATATTGCCTATAAAGTAAAAGTTGTTGTAAAATGTTATCTAAGTTGCTTTTCCTTCTAAAATACAAGAAGACCCATCCTGACAGGACACTATACAACTTGATATGACATTCTTTCACTTTAGTATAAATGTGTAGTCTTTTTCACTTCTGGGAACTTCTGCAGTTTAATAGAGTATCTTTATATAATACCTACTTTGGAAGCAAGACAAGCACAGCTCTTCCTTAGATGACAAACTTGAACTAATTTTCTAGACTTCTGATCAGCAATAAGAGAAGCAGGACTGGTTGTATCAGCATCTACACACTGGACCTCATCATATTGTTTTCATTATTTTTTATTTTTAATCAAACTCTGCTTTTATTAATACAATCCTCACTTCAGTAGACAGTCTTACCTTGGATCAGAGAGTTGTTTATGCATGTAGACATTCCTCACCTTAAAGCGAGAATTTGCCTCTTGGGAAGTAACTTTTTTTTCATGGGGAATGAATTGTCACCTCACATTTTCCATCTGTCCTGAAGGAAATATGTTTATTTTTAGCGAACATGATAAACCCCAGAGGGGATAAATGATAGATTCCCCTAGACAGTAGGTTCCACTTTCTTTGATTTCATGTGCAATGAGTACAGTATTCTCTTGATGATTAGCAGATCAGGTTTCTGAGATCCTTGTAGTTCCTGTAACTAGGAAAAGTTCATGTGTGTACAGATTGATATAATATATGCATATGTGTTTCTGTTTCCATGGGAAATGTTGCAGTGTGGTTTCTTTACCATCTATAAAACTTCACATTTTGAAAACATACTTTCAATCCATGGAATGAAAGGTGGGAAACCTTACCATAGAGCATAATTTCTTTTGAGATGAATGGCAGTTTTTCATTTTCCTCTGCTTCTTGCTGATGGAAATTGTAAAGATTCCAATGTTTTCCCCTGGGAGATTATCTTCTGTTGGCTGCCATCCTAAGTTTTGAGATGTTTATTCTAGAAGCAATTTAAACAAAAGGGGGGAAATGCCCTGGACTAGAGGCTGCATGTAATCATAATGAAAAATGCTTGATATTGAATCAAAGGAGTGGAAGATGGTGTCGTGATTTCAGATTTCGACTCTCACCTCTGGGGTCAGGACTTTTTTAGAAAAATGAGGATAAAAGAGAAGCATGTTGTGCCAAAGGGGGCCCAATTGTAGTGTATGCATTTTCACTTTTCCCTCTTTTCATGGTCTGCTCACTCTGTGAATGAAGAAGCCTGCTGATTGGTAAGGCAGTCTAAAGTTTTCTTCTGCCCTGTAGTGGTTGTCAGGGAGCTAAGTTTCTGCAATGCTACTTTAACAAGCAAGTATAGGACCATCAGAGAAAAAATTGATTCAGGTAAGAATCATCAATTGATACTAAGTCTAGGGGTGTGGATTCAATGAGAAATAGAAGATGTATACCATCTCAAGTTACTTCAAAACAAAGAAGGAAAAAGTTCATTATGGAGTTAAGAAATGGGAGGAGAATTTAAGTTGTAGAAATTAACATCACCAAAAAGACACAAGATGTTTCATAGGTTCTTAGGATTCTCTGGGAAGAACAGGTCATTCTGTAGTGTTCTATCCCTAAATGGGACCCAGGAACCTAATCACAAGGAAATATCAGAGAAACTCAAGTAGAGGGACATTTTATAAAATAACTGAGAGGCTGAGGTATTTCTTCAGGTTAAAGGAGACTATAGAGAGATGACAATTAATGGAATCTATAATATCTACCTGAATCCTTTACTGGAGAAATAATTGTTTTAAAGTTCATTCTTGGGGATGCATGATGACATTTTATATGGTCTTGAGATTGAAGTATTACATCAATGTTAAATTTCATAAATTTGATAACTACTGTGATTACATAAGAGACTCTCATTTTTAGAAACTATACATTGAAGTATTATAGGATAAGTGCATAATACACACAGCATATAATCACATAGTTTATAAATACTTATAAGTGAGTGCATGTATGGTTATATACATATGTATATAAATGGGGTTATTAAAGAACATGTGGCAGCATATTGAAAAATTGATGAATCTGGGCCTGGTGGTATAGCTTAGGGATCCAGCACTTGCCTAGCATATGTAAGGCCCTAGGTTCTATCCTCATCACTGAAAATAATTATTGAATCATATCTGGTTAAAGGATATTGGGATTTCTTTGTGGTATTCCTATGTGTTTTTTTGTAGATATAAAATAACTTCAAGATAAAAATTTTGAAAAATAAAGCTGACACTCCACCCTCTCACATACATATATATATTTATTAATATAAAGGTCTTATGAGGGGAGAATTTAGGATGCAAAAGTTTGAATATTGGGAGGAAATATGAGGAATTTGATCTCATAAATATTGTTGGAAGTAGTCCTTTTTATAATGACAGAGTCCAGAAATTCTGTGTCCATCAGAGTAATCCCATTAAGGAAATATCAGATGGCTGAAAAACTCTGAGAGCCCAGGGTGTAAGGTGATGAAGCCCTGGTTAGATGGTTGATTTATTGGCTGGCTTAACCTGCGTGTTACTGGGAACCTGCAGAGCAGCAGTCTGGGTCAAACCTGTGTGACCTGAGCCATCCTTCCAGAGGGAAGCAGTGATGAGATTAAGCCCGGGAAGGAGCACATTCACCATCCTTCATATGTTGCGTTCTCAGAGTTGACAGCTGGCTATACATCTTGTCTTCATAGACTAAAATATCTGCGTTGACTGAGCTCCGCTCTCTTGTGAGCATGTGGAGAGAAAGTTGGTTTTTCATGCAGTTTCTCCCAACCAGATAGCATTGATGGGTGAATTGAGATTTCAAGAGCGATGCTTGATCTATCTGGAGACTCAAGGCTGAGGTGATGCATCTATAATGGCTGTACATAGAGCTCCTAGGAAGAGCAGAGCTCACTGACCAGCCCATTAGATTCAGGCAGAATAAAGCTGTTGTTTAAACAGTAGAGAGAAAAATCTCAGTGGGATCTCCTTTAACAAACACCTGTAACCTGGTGGTATACCAACACACAGTTAACTCTTTTATACAAACTTTTGCAATGCTCTGGGAAGCACCCTGTGGAGTTACATAGGAAGGAAAATTCAGGCCTTTATTACTTAATCACATCACTCCATGCTAGAGGTTTTCATTATCTCGTAAAATGCTTTCCAGTGGTAGGGAAAGGTGGTTTGGAAGAAATTTTATTGACTTTCCTTGTTTCCAATTTTGCGAGCTTTCAAAAATACTTGTTCCGTCTTTTTATTTGTTGTTTCTTTTTAAACCATGACTTTTGTGCAGTGTTGGTTCATGTCCAAGATCACTTTGTTTTGTTTTGATATTTATATAGTTTTAAGAATTATTTTTCTGTAAGTATAAATGGCATAAAGGGCTATACATGACCAAAGTGTATTTGATTACAACAGTAATTGTTTCAGAGTGTCATTGATCAAAAACATAATGTAGGATGGAGCCAGTTTGGGATCCAGAAAGCTTTCAAAGCTTTTGGCTTTATAAAGAAGAATGAGGACCTAAGACTAGGATTTCTAGTTTTTCAAGTACTATGTCGAATTTTGTGATTTCTTATCAGCTCTGAAAGGGGACACCTTTGCTATCTTTGCTTAGTTACAGTTAAGAAACTTTCCATTTTTATATCAATGGATAGTATTGTTATTTCACATGATATGGATTGTTTTATGGGGGTGACTGTACAAGTTGGGGATTATGGACTTCTTTACTTTTTGTCCCTTAGAACCTAGGAAAGAAAAACAAACAAAAACAGAAGAAAGAAGTGTGTGTGTGTGTGTGTGTGTGTGTGTGTGTGTGTGTGTATAGCCAAGAAAAGACCATATCTGTGACACACCTATACCACAGTTCCAGGCTTTCTAGCAAGGTGTTTGATTTCCACATATATGACATAAGGCAGAGTAATTTGGACTGAAGGTTTCTGATTGAATTTTCTTAAAAAAATTCCGTGGCTACAACACAAAATATCTAGATGTGGGTGTGGGATTTTCAAGGCATAATTGAAGTGAAGTGAAAAGCTTTTTGGACATTCTGTAATTAAAGTGATTATGGAGACCTCTTTGTGAAAGAGGGATGCTAGATCTCTTTGAGAAACGTCCTCCTGCAGGGGAAGCTGGAGGTCTCATTTCAGGGTAGAGGGAACTGGGAATCATGGTGACTTCTTGAGATGAGGCTGTCTTCTAATGTGTTTTCTCACTTGGGTTGGGTGATTTTCTCGTGAAAGAAGAAAAAAAGTGTCTTGGGTCGCTGGTCTTTAGCTGATAAGATGTTTTGAGATGTACGTATCTGCCTGTTTTAGACTGAATTTCACAATTTCTTTTGCTTCTAAGTCTGTGGTCCTGCATATGTCTTGTGAGTGTGGCTGGAGTAAACCTACCTGAGAAAGGGAGAAATGAGCAGGAGATGTTCTCTTATAGGCTTCCACATAGGATCCATTTTTCCCCCCATTTCTTCTCAGGCCACCCTTCATAGTGGGAACAGAAAGTAAGCTAATTTTTCTTTTCTCTTTTTTTTTCTTCTTCTTCATGTTCTGGCAACTGGACAACTTTCCCTTGGGACTAAAAGCATCAAGCCTGACCCTGTGTTTCCTCAATGAGGAAGATTGACTTTGGTTAAAGAACCCAGTGAATTTGCCCTGTGTGAAAGCTAGGTTCACTTTTTTTCCTGAAATGTTCACTATTTACTTAATTTCTCTGCATGTGGCTTCCCCCACCCTACCTATTCTTTTAATTACAACAGACTCTGGCTCTATTTTAAACTCTGTCCAGCCACTTACCATATTAAGGAAAAAGCAGGTATTTGTCTCATTCCATAAGGTGCTGATTGGTTGTAAAACGCCCTTGTAAAATTTTGTTCTTGCTGTTAACCTCATTTGTAGGAAGGAAAAGAATTTGGAATTTTCCAAAATTGGTGGATGTGGGGCAGAGCAGTCACTTCGACAGTCTTGTGTTTGTTGAATTATCAGAAAAATTGAGGTCTCTAATGACTGTAGGAAGTCTTCTAGTGTTCCCCTGGCCCTGGGTGAATTGGACACTTGAAGTGGTCATGCACATTGCTGGACTTTTCCTGTCTCATGCATCTCCTGGGAGGGAGATCACCAGACTTCTCTTTGTAACCTAATATGATACACATCAACTTATACATCAAGAATTTATCCTAAAAGCTAAGCTGACATCTTTCTGGACTGACTTTAAGCCAATTTTTGGTTGTTTTCTCCTTGGAGATAGAGAACTTTGATCTAATAACACTCCATATATTACTCAACCACCCTGGGGGGCCAATCTCAGTTCCTTTAACCATTTCTCTTCCTTGCTCTTTCCCAAATCTACAGTCCGGTTTACTTTTCCTCTCTTGTAAGTAGCACATCCTCTAGATATCTGTGGCCCTTTATTACATGAAAAATTTTGTGCTGGTTACCTTCTTTTTCCATGTGCCAATTGTTTCTGTTTTAGCCAAACTAAGGACATATACATGGCTTTCTTGGGGCAGCATAGCCCTACTGACTGTGGTGGCTACAAGTAACATGTAGAAAGAGAACAGAAATGAGGGTCAGACATAGTCAGATGTGTTTTTGTCTAGAACAGAGATCAGACTTAAAAATAGGCATGTATTCAATAAAGGAACTCTGTATAAGTAAATATTCATTCCTAGGTCATTTTCTTCACTCCCCATACATCTTGATGAATAAGAAAACTATGGGGCTGAGGGTGTAGTTCAGTGGTAGAGCATATGCTTAGCCATGTATAATACCTAGTACCAAAAAGTAAAAAACCAAAAGACACCACTTTCTTATTGGGATATTCTGAAGTCTAGAAGCCATCTCCTTTTTATATCCTTAAAAAATAGAAGATACTATATTGGAGAGTTTTACATTAATTGAACCACTATGTTGTGGTAGAGAATTGGCAATTCAGTTGATCTCCCAATGGTTGATATTACCTAGCAGCTATTGTGTCCCTTACAGTAACACTGATAAGAAGAAACCACTCCCAGAATGCCGTGGGGCCTTCAGTTAGAGCTAGTATGGGTGTAACTGTTTTATTTCCTGAAGCTCTATCAGTTACAAATTTGTGGAAACAGAGATGATTAAACTATTATGGGGACTTTTCTTCTGAATAATTCATATTATTTTTCCTGAGAAGAATTGTTTGTTCTGAGTCCCCTCCCCTCAGATATGAATTAAATATTGAAAGTTCATTCTATTTCTTCTAAATATCAGAATTCTAACTATGATAATAGGTTCTGGGAACGGGCTGAGTTTTTAGTGTTCCAGTGAACAGGATGTAATAAAAACTTCATAAAGAGCCAACTCTCTGCCATGTATTTTGAACATTATGTTTCACTAGTGGTGATTTTCTATTTTTTAACTCTTGAGGGAAAGTAATTTTTATCCTTAGCTTCATTATGCATGACTCTGAAGTCAATCAAGAGCATCTTTCAAGTCTAATTTTAGTAAGAATCATCTACTCTCAGAATCCCGTATTTTAAATCAGCGACATTTTAGGTTTTGTCACTTTAGTGATAAGTTTCCCCCCACCCCCCTTTCTGGAAACTTGGCCATCAGTTGAATTTCTGCTTGATTTTGGTTTTGCATTGGCCTGGCTGAATGCAGAGCCATCTTGCTCAGTAGGAAATGAGCTCGAGAGGGCCTAAGGCCAATGTGCTGATGTTATTCAAGCTTTTCTGGTGGAGAAACTGTTCGAACACGCCTGACCATTTGACTGTCAGTCTCCTTTGCCAAGTAACTCATCTAGAGTCTTGGATACTTCTCCTGTCATTTCCCTAGACATGACTCAGGGTTCTATACTTTCTCATCCACATCAAATAAAGGCTTAAATTTTGAAGAACAGATGGAATTCCATTTAAATGTCTATCACCTCTACTCACGTCCTCCCTTCCAATGGATATAACAATCCCTGGCTATTCATGGCAAAGCATTCCCAACCCCGCCAGAACTTCTCTTTGTTCTCTCTACTTTTTTCCCCCTTTGGAAGGCCACTCTTATAGAGATTGCTAATTTTTTAGATGACCATTGCTACAGGCTGAGTGTGTTAGTGGGGAGATATGGGAAGGAAGATTTTAAATACCCAAATATTTGTTGGTTGTCTACTGGATGCCGGCAAGGGAGGTCAACTAAGGTTGACTTGTACATCTTTCATCTCCAGGATGGTGGCAGTAGGGGGTGAGCTGAAGCAATGATGCTCTGATTTAGTTGGTGTGCTAGAGTTACTAAGATGACTTCACATGGCAATTTGAAATGGAGCACATGGGACTCAGCCTGTGGTGTCCCTCAGACTATGGGAGAGAGAACAATGATGTGGCCTTCAAATGAATGAGTACAATCGCATAGCCAACATCTTAAGGTAGGCACTATTATTTTGGCATTGTTATTTTTTTTTGCATATGGGGGAAATTGAGATACAAAAAGCATAAGTACTTTGTTAAATCAAATGTAACTAGCAAAAGCTGGAACCAGGCAGTTAGTCAAATTCTACAAACTGAGAACCCTTCAATAGAAAATGGGGCTCCTTGGGATCAAGTTTCTAGTACCACAACCTGAGAAGGAACAACATCTCTATTTCTTAAAAGTTAGTTTCCTACAGGATTTGGATTGGATGATTGCATGATATGGGGGGTAGGGTATGATTGTATTTAATGAGCATATACATATTCCTCAATTTAGTTTGGAGTTTGGAAACTTTTTGACTTTGAAGCTCTCGCAGGAAGTTCTGCTCATCCAGAAAAACTCCTATGCTGGAGTTTGCAAAGCAAAGCCCTGGAGCTCCCCTGGGAGGGTGGGAAGAATTTTCCTCTTAAGTCAGTTGAGTGAAAGCCCTAGCAAAGTGGCATTTTATAGAAGAGGCTCCATCAAAGCCAGTAAAGCTGAGTATAATTCCTTAAATGTATCTTTCTATAAACAGGGAGGATGGAATAAGATTTAAAAATAACACAGTTGAGTAAGTGAAACAATTGAAGATATGCATCTGATTCAACCCGAATTCAGCAACTGCAACAATATTATCTGATGAAGGAGATTTTGTGTCACATGTTGAAAGCTGGCTTTAAGCCTTTAAGAGGTATCAAAATAATCAAAGTGTTTTCTTTTCTCTTAGCCATCATTGTGAAAGAATTACACATGGTTGAGACATTTATATTGATCAGAAACTGCAATTGGGAAGTGAAAAGTGAGTGTGTTTCTGAGCACAAGGGAGGGGAAAGGGCAGACTGTCATTCCCACTTCCCTGTTTGAGCCATAGCATTTTCTCTGTTTCACATCCAGGCTGTATAGGGATCTCCAAAGCAGGTCCTTTGATATGAGAACTGGGAAAGGAATTCTCAAACTTGGCTGATTGTCCTAACCACTTGAAGTGCTTATTTGAGGTACAGATTCCCAGGTTCCTCCCATGGAAGTTCTGATCTAGGAGGTGCAGATGGAATATACATTTTAACAAATCTCCCTAGATGGGAGCCTTGAAATCAATAGGACCAGGATCTGCAATCTGGTGTACACATTTTATAGATAAGTAGACTGAGGCTTGACAAGGATAATTAACATGCAGGATCCTGTGCTAGTGGTGGATCTGAGACTAGAATTTCTGTTTTGCATTTTTGGCTCTAGATGCAGTACATTTTTTTTAATGTCTCTGAATACATGACAGTTGAGCAATTAGAGGTGTGTGTGTATGTGTGTGTGTGTGTGTGTGTGTGTGTGTGTGCATGTAAACACATAAGGATAAGGACCTATCAGTGGAAGTTGTTACATACTGGATTATTAATAATATTACTCTTGTCTTGAAGCATAGTCAGATGAGTAAAACTTTGCAACTCTTAGAATAAAAATGTTTATTCTATGAAAATAAAATTATTTAGTAGATGGTATCCTGGCAGAAGTAAAGGGCACAAAAGTGAGGAATAAGATACACTTTACAAAGAGTTATTAAATAAAATATTAGAGAATTCCTACTTTGTCCAGGGCTCATGTAGAAGTCATACCTGATATCCTTGAAAATGCAATTAGATAGGGTAGCAAAGAATGGTCCTGTCACTTGCCTCTCCCCCAGTCCAGCGGATTGAACACTCTTTCTATGAATTGCAGTGGTCAGTCAGTTCACTTATGTGTTCTTCCCATTGGATTTGCTCCCTATTGTTCCTTGATGTCAGGGACTGTATCTTATTCCTACTTCTATCTTGAATGCGTTGTCTGATGTCTAACATGTAATAGTTATTGTAATAATGATTCATTGAGCACTTATTCCATCTTTAAAAGAATCCTATGATGTAGGTATCGTCATAATCCCTATACCCACACATGAGGAAATAGGTATGAAAACATTATCTGTTCATTTAATGAGAGTGAAGAAATGCTATGATTTAGGTATGAGGTGTCCCCCAAAAGTTTATGTGTGAGACGATGAAAGAAAGTTTGGAGGTGAAATGATTGGGTTATCAATCACTAATCACTGCATTAATCCACATAACTGGATTAACTGGGTAAGTGTAGGTAGGTCGGGTGTGGCTGAAGGAGGTAGGTCACTAGGGGCGTGCCTTTGGGGTTTATATTTTGTCCCTGGTGAGCAGATCTCTCTCTGCTTCCTGTTGCCAGTCCTGAGCTGCTTTCTTCTTCCACGCCCTTCCACCCATTGGCCTCCCCTCAGGCCCAGAGCAATGGAATTGGCCACCTATGGACTAAGACCTCCGAAACTGTGAGCAATAAGCTTCTCCTCCTCTATGTTGTTCTCATCAAGTCTTTTGGTCACAGAGATGAAAAAGCTGAATAAAACAAGAAAGTACTACCTTTGGTCTGGAATGGGTAAGGAAGAGTTTCAGGAGAAAGTGGGAATTTTGCTATGTTTTAGAGAATGGGTCCTGGTTAGATGGGGGAAGGCCTGTGAAGGAATATTTCCTAGCAGAAGATGGAATACCAGTGTGCTTGAGAAGGTAGAAAGGAATAACGGAGGACATGCTTGGGGGCCTTGGAGCAAGGATGGGTCAGGGAGCCTATGGGAATTGTGGTTAGAAAGGTAATATTGGGTGGACGCATGGAGCTCCTTCATGGATGGTCTTGAAATCTGGGATGAGAATCTGTTTTTTATTCTGTCCACATGTGTAGCTCTAGAGATTTTGAGAAGGGGAACAATTTGCTAGAAAAAGTATGAGTGCGTCATGCATGAAGGAAGGTCTAAGGAACTATAGCTTAAAGTCTCTGTACAAAGAGACATTAGAGAAAGTGTTAGATAAAAGAGGGAGAAGACAATGAGTTGGGTTACATTGGCTTGACCAAGTCAGGCACCATCTCCAGCAGGTGATTGGAACTATGGGGTTGTGGGATGAGTAGTGACAGAATGGGACTAGAGATTAAAAAATATGGATAGTAGACTTTTTGAGTTGGTAGCAAACGAAATTTGTAAGTAATGAAGAGGAGGAACAGAGGCCTAGAAAAAAATCTTGTGTACCTGTCGCATTGGGGGTCAGGAAGGAAAAACAGAAGTAAATGGAAAGTAGAGTCCGGCAGGCCATGTACTTTCACATTTATTAAAAATTACTCTCCTATGTAAAATGAGCTGTTTAATGTGCTCATTTCTTATGTATATTTTACCAGTGAGTTTTTTCCAACTTCCTTCGAGATGTTTCCATAAAGAAATTTGAAAATCTTGCCAGAACCTCAAACTTAATATTTCCCAAACTGAAGTTGGCTTTTCAATGTCCAAACTTGTCCTACATTCTTGTGTCCTTTATTTCTAGCATCAGTATCTCATCTCCCAGGCTTAAATCGTCATGTCCTGTCTGTATTCCACATTTCTACCCTTTGTAGTGCTTATAACTGCCCAGTCTTTCCCCAAAGCTCTGTGCTTGAATTTTGGCTGCCCAGTACCTCTCTGGGGATGTTGCAATAACCTCTCAGCTTCTCAAGTTTATTCTCTGCTCCCTCTAATTCATCTTATAGTGCTGCTACTAGATTCATCTTTTGGCACCTGATCTTCTGACTCAACTGGTCCTCTTAAAAAAAAAAATCTTGCAAAGCTTCTCTTTGCTGACAGCCGTGGTTTCATATTTGGTCCCCAAATTAAATCTTGCCCAGAAACTCTAATATGTCAACTAGATAAAAGCAGGCTGTTCTCGTCACACCAGGAGAGTGTCCTGGATCATCGCCCGTTCTGTCTCCACAACACCCAGAGCTCAGCAGAATAGATTTTAAATAAATCCCAGCTTCCTGCCTCATAGTAATGGATACCAGAAATTTATTCCCAATTTACTTTTCCCATCTTAATGTTCCATTAGAGCCAACTATTTCTTCTGCAGTTGAGTCAAGCTAAACTGTAAACTCCGTATAGAGATGCTTCATGATTTACAATAGACTCACTTCCCTAGTAAATGCACTGTTCAGTTGAAAGTGTAGTGAGCCAAAAATGTATTGAATATCCCTAAATTACCGTCCACCTCTCCTTAGCAACACAGTGTACTGTAGAGTGTCAGTTATTTACCCTTGTCACTGTGTGACTGACAGCTTACCACTGATGCCCAACATCACCTACCACATATTTTTGGCCCAGGAAAGCATCAAAATTTCAAAATTGAAGCATCGGTTTCTATTGGATATGTATTGGTTTTTCACAGTTTTGAAGTTGAACAAATTTTCAGTAAATCATTCTAAGTTGGGGACTGTATGAACTGTATGCCTTTTGCTTCCCTACTTTTTGTCCTTTGTTTCTCCGCTTTTTATCTTTGCTCATTTGAATAGAATTCTCTTCTGTTTTTAAAATGCCTTCTCTTCACTTGTGCAAGTCCAAATCCTGTTTTCTTTTCCCTTTTACTTTTTTAAAAAAATTTATTGATGCATTATGATTATTCATAATAGTGGGGTTCATTATGCCATATTCATACATGCACATGATTTGATCAGTCTCATTCTCCAGAACCTTTCCTCTCCCTCCCCTTTTCCAAATTCTGTCTTTTAAGACCCACTTCCAAAACTTTCTCAGTGGAGAGTTTCCTCCTCAGTTCATTCTTTCTTAATTTTGAGTATTCTCTTTTTCTTCTTAACCTCTTGTTGTTCATCATCTGGGCCTCTCTTAGGCATATGTCACTTTCCTGTTTTTAATGCAAATTGATTTTATGTCAGTCTTCTCTCCCCTGAAGTCCTTGAAATAAAGATAATTGATGGTTTTGCCCTGGTACTCTTTCTTAGGGACTGGGACACATGGTGAACTTGCTATTCACAGTTATTTGCAGAATGAATACCAGCTTTGTGAGCACCCTCAAGTAAGGGATGATGGTGCCATTAGGATTGTGCCTTTCCCATCATGCATTGAGCAGGGCAGACCTCATAACGAGTATGTAAAACCAGGAGGCATTTTATTTTGTTTCATAGCTCTAAATATGCATTGTTACCTTTTCAGTTGCCTTTTGAAAGTTGCTGAGGACAGATCCTTGGGAGAGTCACAAAAGAACAAGTTGTTCATCCAGCATGCAGGTGAGGGGGACAATATTATTATTATTATCATTTTGTTCATGTTGTACATAGGCTAAGAGAGGTAAAATTCATTTCAGATAATTAGAGGCAGAATCTTTAAAATGCCTTTCTTTGTTACTGCCTCTTCCTTCCTAGGTCATCTTTCCAGTAAGTATTTTGTGGCATGTTTCCTTTGAGGTCGTTTACTGCATGTCACTGTCTTCAGGGCAGACCTTCTGAAGGGGTCTGGAAAGAATCTAGACTAATGGTTTGGAACTTTTATAGTTATGCATCTCTAGCGAGGTGTATAAATGGTTTGAGTTGAAAGAGCCCCGAGGACCATGGCAATAAGCTTCTGGTAAGGGCAGTGGGAAGTTTAAGGAATAAATTAAAGTACCAGATGCCTTTTATACTGCTCAACTGCACAGCGTGAATCAGTTCTAACTTCCCAGCCTGGGTCACAAGTTTATCTTCTCTAAGGGCTGTGAAAGCAGCCACAGTGGCAAGGGATGATGGATGGAGTTGTCCTGAGGAAGGGTGTGCATGGAAGTTCTGTTTGGGTCTTGAAATTCCCCAGAAAGGTTCAAGAATTTCTCATAGTTGAAATTCAGTAAATACAAAGAAAAAGCAGGGAGCTGAGAGTGTTCCGATAAATCATTTGACTTAATTGTGCACATTTGAGTGTCATGTAGCAAAAGGTTGCTTATAATGTGGAAAAGCAAGGGGAAAGATTTCTTGATCACTATATTAGAAAATTTAAAAAATACTTATTGAAAAGATTAATTAAATGCAAGTCATAGTTCCTGCACATATATCTTTCTCTTAACACACAAAGGCTTAGAGATATGCCTTTTCTAACGTGTTCCTCATCTCTCTTGCAGTTCAAGTTGCCCTGAGTTTTCCATTGATAAGAAAACCAGGTATTTTTTCAATGATAACTCACTATCTTTTGGAAATGGAAACTGTGCATATTTCCTGAGCCAGTGATATAATTGGACATTTTGGTGTAATTTCTTTGGTTATAATGCTCACAGTAGGCATATGTTAAATGTTGGCCCATTCCTAGGCATTACCATTTAAGAATGCTAAAAAAGGATTATGAAATACAATTGAATCTTGGTTTGTGGTGGGCTTCAAAGCTCTGTTAACATTTTACATGGAATGAAAACAATGTTTATCTCAAACACTGTATATGCAATATAAAGCAGGAGCTAAGGAGAATGCTTTAGAGTTTTATTGCTTGGTTTAAATTCCAACATCTCCATAAATTTATCTGTGTGAGCTTAGTTAAGTCACTTAATTCCTCTGTACTCGAACTTCCTCATGTGAAAATGGAGATACAGAACATATCTTCATCAGTCACTTTTTACTGCAGTATTGCTGTGTAACAAATAGCTTCCTCCTAATTTCAGTGGCTTATAATCATAAATATCTTTTTCTCCCTTGAAGGTCCATAGGTTAACTATAACAACCCTGTTCTCATCTGACAGGTTCAGGTCTGCTGCACTTATGTGAAGCTGAAACAGCAGTGGTTTTTCTGTGGTAGATGTCAGGAGAGAATTGAGCCAAAGCATTTAACAATCCAAGTTCTGTCCTTCCCTTGCATACATGCAAATTTCATTGGTAAAACAAGTTTTATGGCTAAGTTCAACATCAATTCCTGGGTAATTATGCAGTTCCCAAAGGCAGAGAAATTTCTCAAAAGAAGGCATACAAATGGACAAGAGGTATATTCAAAAGTGCCAATATCACTCATCATCAAGGAAATGCATATCAAAAACACGATGAGGCATCATTTGCCCCAGTTAGAATGGCTATTATCAATAAGACAAAAGGTAAGTATTGGTAAAGATGTGGAACCTCTGCATAGCTTTGGTGAAAATGTAAATTCATGTAGCCATTATGGAAAATAGTACAGAAATTTCTCAAAAAATTAAAAATAGAACTACTGTTAAGATCCAGAAATCCCATTACTATATTTCAAAGAAAATGAATCAGAATGTCAGAGAGACATTTGCACTCCCATATTTATTGCATATTTATCCAATATTTATGGTGAATAATGATTCACAATAGTCAACATATGGATTCAACTGAGGTGTCTGTTGACACATGATTGGATAAAGAAAATACAGTGTATAGACAGTCATGAAGAGCATGACTACATAGCACTTTCAATGACATGATGTTACTGGAGGGCATTATGAAAAGTGAAATAAGCTGGTAATAGAGAGGCAAGTACTGCATGATCTCATGCACATGTAGCAGTTGATCTTATGAGAGTAGAATATGGTTATGGGGTGGGGAGTAGGAGGCAGGGATAGATGGAGAAAGGTTGCTCAAGAGTTCTAAGTTAAGGGGCTTGGGATGTGGCTCAAGTGGTAGCGTGCTTGCCTGGCATGCATGAGGCACTGGGTTTGATCCTCAGCACCATGTAAAAATAAAATAAAGGTATTGTGTTCACCTAAAAAACTAAAAAATAAATATTTTTTTTTTTAAAAAAAGAGAACTAAGTTAATACTGTTAGGACAAATAAGTTCTGGTATTCTATAGAATAGTAATGTGACTACGGATAATGATTTATACAGCATTATTTAAAAAATGCTATAAGAAATGATGTTGAATGTTTTGGCCACAAAGGAGTAATAAACATTTGAGGGGAGAGATGTGTTTCCCCTATTTGGACACTGTACAATGTGTACATATATCAAAATGTCACATGGAATTTCATAAGTATGTGCAATTTTTAAATCAAAAAAGTAAAAAGTTAAATTTTGGCTGTAATAACAACTAGCTATTATTGATATCTGCTTTTGTACCATTTTTTTTTCTCAGAGTCTTCAGAGACATTATTCTCCCTTGCTTGATACAAGCCATAACAGTACTATTTTCTATTCTGAAGGTAGTAAGACCAACCCAACTCCTTTGACTCTGAGCCCTAGAGAACAATCTGGATCTTGTGTTGAATCTTGAGTTTTCAACTTTAGTTCATCCAACCTCAAGCTGGACCCCAGTAGAATATTCAAGGACACCCAGCAGAACCCTAGGGTCCAATAGACTTGGATCTGTATCCAAGGCCTATTGAATACACACATACATATTATATGTTAATGTTATGTGTATAATGCATATGTGTGTATATGTGTGTATGTATGTATGTGTGTGTTTGTATCTGAAATACCTAAATCATTCCAGGTAGGAGTTGAGGTATTTGGAAAATCAGACTCATAATTTTATAGTATAATGGAATGTTGGAATAGAAGAAAACTGCAAATAAACCCATTCTCCCCTTGTTACAGTTGAGAAAAATTGGTGCACAGGGAACTATGAGATATTTAATCTCACCCAATTTTTTTGTGGCAAGAACTGAGGTAGAAGATGAGTTGTTAGGTCAGTGGTTTTCCATGTCATTATATGATGTTTATTTGATAGCACAGAGTTTTAAAAATGCAAGTCAGAGTTGAAATTGGGCAACCTGGTTCCAATTCTGGTTCACTTGCAAGCTCTGTGATCCTGGGCAAGTGACTTAACTTCTATGAATGCCAATTTCATTATGTTTAAGAGGCTGTGTCATAGCGTAGTTGTAAGAGCTAAATTAAAAATGGATGAAAAGGACTTAACTTCTGTGATGATGATTTTGTCACAAATCTTATTCTATACAGTATTTAGAAACACACTGATGCTTTCTTACAGGAGAGTGTAGCTTTTCCCTACTACCACAATAGCGTAGTGTGTCAATAATGTAAAAGCTGAACAGCGTACAAAATTAAACATTTATGCTCATGCATCTAGGGTCAGCTGTGGGTAAGCAAGTCACCTCTACTAATCTTGATTGGAATCACACATATGTCTGGGTGTCAGCTGAACATTGGCTAATTTAGGATGGCCTTTACTGCATCCATTGTAACCACTCAGCTCTATTTTATGAGTCTCTCATCCTTCAGGAGGCTAGTGCAGGCAGGTTGCCATGGTGATGGGAGAGGCACAAGAGAGCAAGTGGAATCCTTAGGCCTAGGCTTGGGACTTGTATGCTGTCATTTTATATTCTTCCTATTGGCTATATAGTCATGTGGCCATTCTGGGAGTCCAAGAAGGGCACCATTAAGTTCTGTGGTAGAATGAAAAGTGCAGAGGAAAAAGGCTATCCCACTCAATGGGAGGAGTTGCAGAGCCACGTGACAGAGAGTGTGATACAGAGGGATGGAGAATTGAGGTCATTGATGCAGTCAGTCTAGCATGAAGAGACATTGTACAATAAGCCTCAGTTGACCCCTTTGGAATCAGGATCCACAATGCTCTATGCTATGCTGATTTCTGCTCAGGAAGGATCTTCATAGTGAGATACCGTTGTAGGTGAGTGAAATAATCGTTCTGTTGCCATTATGACACCCCACCCCAAAGGTTTAGTTCTTCCTTTCTTTGCTTTCTTTACCCATCAGCCTCACAGGAACACTGAGTTTAAGGTGTAGAAAGGGTCATCACAGTCTTCTTCATTTCACAGGTGGGGAATCTAGGAATCAGAGGGTTTTAACCTTAATTTGTCTAAGGTTAACTGGTGACTTGGAAGAGACCAAAGGCTATCATCTGCCGCAGTCTGGCTGGGCACAATTCACGAGCCACTTATCAAGCAGAAATGAACTTTATTTTTATTTTTTTTAATTTGAAATTAATACAAAATTTTATTATTTTAACATTTGCTTTTGTGTAGAACAAGGAAAGGTAATATGTTTTGGAATATATTTATGGGACTATAAACAGAATGAATATATTTCATACACATATAAACAACTTGTTTCTTTTTCTATTGAGCAGCGAATTGTACTACTTTATAGACTTTATTTTGGAATTTTAAGTGTTTTCTTTATAGGTTTTTATTTTTATTTTTTTTAAATTTTTTATTGTTGGTTGTTCAAAACATTACATAGTTCTTGATATATCATATTTCACACTTTGATTCAAGTGGGTTATGAACTCCCATTTTTACCCCGTATACAAATTGCAGAATCACATCAGTTACACATCCATTGATTTACATATTGCCATACTAGTGTCTGTTGTATTCTGCTGCCTTTCCTATCCTCTACTATCCCCCCTCCCCTCCCCTCCTCTCCCCTCCCCTCCCCTCTTCTCTCTCTACCCCCTCTACTGTCATTCATTTCTCCCCCTTGTATTATTTTCCCCTTTCCCCTCACTTCCTCTTATATGAAATTTTGTATAACCCTGAGGGTCTCCTTCCATTTCCATGCAATTTCCCTTCTCTCTCCCTTTCCCTTCCACCTCTCATCCCAGTTTAATGTTAATCTTCTTCTCATGCTCTTCGTCCCTACTCTGTTCTTAGTTACTCTCCTTATATCAAAGAAGACATTTGGCATTTGTTTTTTAGGGATTGGCTAGCTTCACTTAGCATAATCTGCTCTAATGCCATCCATTTCCCTGCAAATTCTATGATTTTGTCATTTTTTAATGCAGAGTAATACTCCATTGTGTATAAATGCCACATTTTTTTATCCATTCATCTTTTGAAGGGCATCTAGGTTGGTTCCACAGTCTTGCTATTGTGAATTGTGCTGCTATGAACATCGATGTAGCACTGTCCCTGTAGCATGCTCTTTTTAGGTCTTTAGGGAATAGACCTAGAAGGGGAATAGCTGGGTCAAATGGTGGGGATGAAAAAGGCAATATCACAACAGACACTTCAGAAATACAGAAGATAATTAGAAATTATTTTGAATCCTTATACTCCAATAAATTAGAAGATAGTGAAGGCATCGATAAATTTCTTAAGTCATATGATCTGCCCAGATTGAGTCAGGAGGATATAGACAACCTAAACAGACCAATATCAATTGAGGAAATAGAAGAAACCATCAAAAGACTACCAACTAAGAAAAGCCCAGGACCGGATGGGTATACAGCAGAGTTTTACAAAACCTTTAAAGAGGAACTAATACCAATACTTTTCAAGCTACTTCAGGAAATAGAAAAAGAGGGAGAACTTCCAAATTCATTCTACAAGGCTAACATCACCCTGATTCCTAAACCAGACAAAGACACTTCAAAGAAAGAAAACTACAGACCAATATCTCTAATGAACCTAGATGTAAAAATCCTCAATAAAATTCTGGCGAATCGGATACAAAAACATATAAAAAAAAATTGTGCACCATGATCAAGTAGGATTCATCCCTGGGATGCAAGGCTGGTTCAATATACAGAAATCAATAAATGTTATTCACCACATCAATAGACTTAAAAATAAGAACCATATGATCATCTCGATAGATGCGGAAAAAGCATTCGACAAAGTATAGCATCCCTTTATGTTCAAAACTCTAGAAAAACTAGGGATAACAGGAACATACCTCAATATTGTAAAAGCAATCTATGCTAAGCCTCAGGCTAGCATCATTCTGAATGGAGAAAAACTGATGGCATTCCCTCTAAAATCTGGAACAAGACAGGGATGCCCTCTCTCACCACTTCTGTTCAACATAGTTCTCAAAACACTGGCCAGAGCAATTAGACAGATGAAAGAAATTAAAGGAACAAAAATAGGAAAAGAAGAACTTAAATTATCACTATTTGCAGATGACATGATTATATACCTAGCAGACCCAAAAGGGTCTACAAAGAAACTATTAGAGCTAATAAATGAATTCAGCAAAGTGGCAGGATATAAAATCAACACGCATAAATCAAAGGCATTTCTGTATATCAGCAACAAAACTTCTGAAATGGAAATGAGGACAACCACTCCATTCACAATATCCTCAAAAAAAATAAAATACTTGGGAATCAACCTAACAAAAGAGGTGAAAGACTTATACAATGAAAACTACAGAACCCTAAAGAGAGAAATAGAAGAAGATCTTAGAAGATGGAAAAATATACCCTGTTCATGGATAGGCAGAACTAACATCATCAAAATGGCGATATTACCAAAAGTTCTCTATAGGTTTAATGCAATGCCAATCAAAATCCCAATGGCATTTCTTGTAGAAATAGATAAAGCAATCATGAAATTCATATGGAAAAATAAAAGACCCAGAATAGCAAAAACAATGCTAAGCAGGAAGTATGAATCAGGCGGTATAGCGATACCAGACTTCAAACTATACTACAGAGCAATAGTAACAAAAACAGCATGGTACTGGTACCAAAACAGGCAGGTGGACCAATGGTACAGAATAGAGGACACAGAAACCAATCCACAATATTACAACTACCTTATATTTGATAAAGGGGCTAAAAGCATGCAATGGAGGAAGGATAGCATCTTCAACAAATGGTGCTGGGAAAACTGGAAATCTATATGCAACAAAATGTAACTGAATCCCTTTCTCTCGCCATGCACAAAAGTTAATTCAAAATGGATCAAGGAGCTTGATATCAAATCAGAGACATGGCGTTTGATAGAAGAAAAAGTTGGCTACGATCTACATACTGTGGGGTCGGGCTCCAAATTCCTCAATAGGACACCCATAGCACAAAAGTTAATAACTAGAATCAACAAATGAACTTTATTTTTAGAACACACACTACGCACCACACTAGCTCTTCAGGAATTCCCTCAGAGCCCAACTGCCACCACCGGCTTCCCACAGCCTCTCAACCCCCACTCCTCCTGCTCTTGAGGCCGATTGGCTGGGTCGCGTGGGCAGAGCCAAAAGAGTCCCCCAATGAGCAGCTCCGTGGTCTGAAAGGGCTGGGAAACAGCCCAATGAGCATCACCGCAGAGGAGCCAATCAGCTGGCAGCTGGAAGTTTGCTGGGGCCACGGTGAGCCAATCAGCTGGAAGTTTGCTGGGGCCCCTTCGGCTGTGGCTCTCAACAGTCATCTACATGGCTCTGACAGTCTGCCTCAGGTATCTTCCCTATTCTCTTCTGTCCAAGTTTTTCTGCTCAGATGCTTCTTATAGAAGCAAAAAGTGCCTCTTTCCATAACGCCGTTTGAGGTGATATTGGACAGAATCCTACTGCCTATCACTCCAATATTGTCTTGTTCTTTTAATTTAGATATATTTGGTTCTTTAAGTGATTTATTATCAGACAATTCCTCTAGGGAGAAAGCATTCTATTTATTTTAGTTATCAATGAATTCTCTAGCAGAGAATGGGAATAATGGTGTGCGTGTGTGTGTAAAAAATAAAAACAAAAGTGGTTGGGATTATTGACAAAATAGAAATTAAGGGCAGAAAATATTTCTAGACTGAAGTGTTTCTTTAAAAGGTGCACATGAATCTTCTGAGGATCTTGTTAAAATAAAGATTCTGGTCTAATAGGTCTGAGGCAGGGCCTGAGACTCTGTACTTCTAGTGAGCCCCCAGGTGATGTTGATGTCACTGGTCCAGGGAAACTTTAAGTAGCAAAGAGAGAACAGCTATCTAATGGAAATTTCTATGACAATGGAATGTTCTAGACCAACACTGCCCAATATGCCAGTCATTATTTAGCACTTGAAATGTGATGAGTGTAGATGAGGAAATAAGTGTTATATTGTGTTTAATATTAATTAACTGGTAGTGAATGTATTTTGTAGTGCAGGTCTACAGAACAGGATCTATGTTATATTTAGCTCTGAATCTCTTAGGTAATATAGGACATGGTGGTGCTTAGTGCCAATTCGTTGTCATGTGAAAGGAACATGTCACTAAGGCAGGTAACTGGAAGACACCGTCCAAATATATTCCACCTATTTGTTTCTGGGAACTATATTTAGGTAGTGTGGTGTAATGAATGAAGCCACATAGTACTCAGTGTGTCCATCAGGATTTGAATATGGGCTCTACCATTTATTAACCTTGTCACCTTGATTCCTTCCCTGTGCCTCAGTTTCCTTGTCTGTAAGATGAGAATACAGTAGTGTCTCTTTATCTCTTTTATAGGTTATGTGTGTGCATGGAATGATTTAATGTCTGTGAAAATTAAAATTCTTTATATCTAACAATAGCCCTGGAATATATTGCATTCTTTCAAACTCACATGGTCTTACTAAGGCTGAACCCTACCTGAGTGAAGCCCTTAAGTATCTTTGCTTCTTTCCATCTCTTGTAAAAAGCTAAGGACTACAGTTGAGCTCCCAGTTCTCTGGCAGGAAGGATTCTTTCATGTTGTTGATGCTCCTTTGGACAACTAAACCTTGTTGTTAATTCAGAAGTGTTTAACCCAAACTCTATCCCTAAATGGAGCCAATACACCAAAGAAAGTGTCTGGTGTGAGAGAGGAGGGAGCTGTTGAAACAATGAGGTCAACCTTCCGAACCAAACAGGGTAATGATAGCTGGCCCTGGAGAAGATACGACTGCTAGGAAATTCTGCACCCTTGTTTATACAAAAGCAAGAAGGAAATGTTTGCCAATGGAATAAATAATGGAGCCTTCTGGTTACATAATGTTGTGTTGTGCCCCAGTTTGAGGCCATGTTGGAATTGTTGCTTGGTCTAGGTTTGAAGTTTGGAGTTCAGGCTGTCTCTTCTCTTGTTTGTTTGCTCCAGATACTTGAAGTACTATTCTTCTCTAGTTCCCTAAAGGCCTAAATTTAAGCTGGACCAGAACATGACTTCATTGCCTTAACTTAAGGTAGCCCTTGTTCTCTACTTTGTTTCTGAATCTCTGACCCTGCAATACAGTTAGATTGGGGCAGGAGGTGATGGGCTAGGTGATAAGGGGGCTCAGGGCCAATTAAACCACATGCCTAGAGTTTCTCTAAATTGATCAGCAGTGCCATCTCCTCCTCTCCCTATGAAGCCAGTCAACTCTAGTCAATTTGAACAGGTGACAGGACTCAATAGTAAAATTTCCCGTCTCATATTATTTAGACTTTTCATCCACTCATTTGGTCTGTCAAAATATATAAAGAAATACAAGGATAAAAGACTTTAAAACCCAGGGAGAAAGCAACACTGGTGTTGTATGTAATCACAACCATGAAATGTTTTCTCCCTAAGATCATGAAAAGACAAAGATGGTCACCTGTACCATTCCTATTACCATTGTACAGGAGGTCACACAAATACAACAGACAAGATAAAAAAAAAAACAGGCATAAAGATTGATAGAAATAATACAACTCTTTACTAACGGACAGCATTTTTATCTATGCAGACAAACCTAAGGAATCTACAAAAAAGCTGGTAGAACTAATATGTAATGATAGTATTAGTGGTGAGAAGCAAGGTTTCAGTACTCAAGGTTGATTCACAAAATCAATTGACTTCGAGTATTAAAAGCAAACTTTTGAAAAACAGAATTACAAATGCCATTAAAATAGCATCAAAAAGTATGGCCCATTTAAACTTGTTTCTAACAAAAGATGTAGAAGACTTTTACACTGAAAATACAAAACAATTCAGGAAGAGAAGACCCAATAAATAGAAGAATATGCCATGTTTGTGGATTAGAAAACTTGGCATTAAGATGTCAGTTCTTCTTAAATTCACCCTACTAGGTTGGCAGACATTTTCCGTTAAGGAGCAGATAGTAAATGTTTTTGGTTTTTTGTGGGCCATGTAATATTAATTGCAACTAATCTCTGCCTTTGTAATGCAAAAGCATAGACAATACATAAATGAACAAGTGTGGCTGTGTTCCAATAAAACTTTATTTGTAACAAAAGGTGTTGGGCTGGATTTGTCCCTCTTCTGTCACCCATCAGCTGAAAAATGAGGGTGAAAACCAGATGGTTTCTAGAGTTCCTTCCAACTTCATCTTTCTTTGATTGTATCATATAACAAGAGCATATAATAAGTCATACAGCTGCTTATTTGCAATTAATTTTCTTGCCAATTTCATCTTCATATGGAAAATAAAGTTTCCTAGGTAGAATTGGTGGAAAGATTAAGTGAAATAATATAAAGATCTGTGACAATGCCAGGCTCACTCAAAGATATTCATCCCTCTCCTCCTCCCTATTAAATATTTTTCCTTTTGTTTTTAGAATTTATTTTTTTTTAAATTTTTTTATTAGTTGCTCAAAACATTACAATGATCTTGACATATCATACATTTGATTCAAATGGGGTACGTAATCTTAATCTTATTTTTCCACGTGCACAGATTGCAGGATCACATTGGTTATACAGCCACGTTTATACATAGGGCCATACTAGTGTCTATTGTATTGTGCTGCCCTTCTGTCCCCCCCTCCTCTCCCCTCCCCTCTTTCTACCCAATCTACTGTGACATATTTCTCTCTCTCTCTTTTTTCTTCCCCCTCACACCATCTTATGTGTAATTTTGCATAACAACGAGGGTCTCCTACCATCTTCTGTGCAATTCCCCTTCTCTCTCCCATTCCCACGCACCTCTCATCCCTATTTAATGGTAATCTTCTTCTCATGCTCTTCCTCCCTGCTCTGTAGAATTTATTTTTAAATCAATCATCAGCCACAAGCTCATGTGTGGCTGGACAATTGGCCTCATGGTATGAGGAGGACCCATCTTTCTGCCATGTCAACATTTTGTTAGAATAAGGTTCTGGGATCCGATTGCCAATCATCCCCACTTTAGACCTTCTGGTCTGAAGGACCTGCTTTATCTCCAGTGGGGTTATAGGGAAGAAAGTTCTGGAAGTCCTGAGGTTGCAGTCCTGGAACACCAGGTACCTAGCTCCCATTCCTTTTTTAAGACAGTATGCTTCTCATTGTACATATTACACTTCCGCCTTTCCAGCATAATCCCAAATAATGTCATCTCTGGGGAAAGCTGATATGTGGTGCGAAGTTAAGTCCTTCCATCTGTTGGGAGTAAAAGTTGCTAGACATACAGGAGTTTTCTTCCACCTTATTCAGCAGGACTTTGCCTTCACTCACTTGCTTTTTCACTTTCTGATATTGAGCTGGTCACAGATGAGGGTTGGTATGCTGCTTCCTTCAGCCCTGCCCTGTGTGGCATTTGTCTTGAAACTTTCCCATGCTTGTTTCAACAGGAAAAAAAGCAAAGAGATTGACATATAGCTACCCTGAGGCTAGATTGTCACCGAAATAGATTTCTCCAAATAAAAATAAGAGCCGTTTTTGCTTGCAAGGCCTTGCAGTGAAACAGAGTTAATAAAAACTGCATGGGAAACTCACATTGAAACTATAAAAAAATTAAAAAATAGAATTCTTAGCTAAAGTCAGCAGTGATTGTTGGCTCAGGGTAGAAATTAGGGAGTAAAATATTCTGAAACACTCATTGAACATGAAGAGGGAAGATTTATTACCCTTTATCCATTTGTTTAACCCTTTAGAAGTAGAGCTAGACTCTTACTTGTTTACAAAGCAATTAAGTCCTGGGTTTTAGATTAGGACAGATCATTTTCTCCTTATGGATATCTTGTTAGAGGGCCACTCAACTTGTAAACTAACACAAACACAAACAAACAAACAGACAAAAACCTCCAATACTGCTCTAAAACAAAGACTAGATGAAAACATTGATGAAAAATTTTCTACTCTCTCTCCCCGGGTGTGTATATCAGATTTCTCTGTGGTTAAACTTGCTGTGTCTTTCTAGACTAGCTGGGACACCCTTCCTTGGCTCTCTAATCCTCACCCCCCAATATCATCATCTGGACTATGTCTTAGAATCCTGGAGAGATGGTTTGTTTCAGCAGTTCCCCACTAAGTGTGTGGGGGCTTCCTTCCAAGTAGGATGCACCCAGGTTCTTTTCAGCCCCAGTGTGATGTGCCACTAGGCCATCAGGAAATGGTGATTGATTATGTGAGAAACTTACCATCTTTTTGCATTCAGGATTTGTCCACGTCATTACTCTAGTTGGGATGTGAGACCCCAGCTAATTCCCACTTAGAGCTACAAGTGTTAAAACTCACAGTATCTAAGACAAGTGAGTTTTAGCCCCTGGTTCCTATAGGGAAATTCATAGGAATATTTAGAGGTAATTCAGGGTCCTTTCGTCCCTCGCCTTTAAGCATATAAACTCTGGTCATTTTCACAGGTTTTTGCTAATTAATACCACCACTGTGGAAATGGGGGCTGTTCTGCAAACAAACTGCAACAAATGGGATTTTTATTGCTGGTGGAAAAGTCTGGGGAATAATTAGCAGATCTGTTGAGATCCCTAGACTCTGGGTATCTGCATGGTAATGGCCAACCCTGGAGATCACTCAGGGAAATGGGGTCGGACTTTCCACCTTAGGGCGCATTTATATTGTCAGTTATAGCCTTCAAACTACAGTTGGACAAATGTGGGAAAATATTTTGTGAAATGCTAGACAAATGAACCTGGTGTTGACCAATCTCAACTAGGAAAACTGGCTTTGCTTTGCTAAGTGCTGTACAGCAGCCAAGTCTTGCAAATGAAATATTTTGATATCTCGTTAAACTTGAGTCCTCTGAGAGAGGCGGCTGTGTGCACACACACACGCAAACACACACACAGTTGATTAGGGTTCTTCTCAAGGTGCATGGCTAGAGAAGACAGAATGACAAACATTCAGGGATAGAAGGGAACCCAGATGTCATCTGGTTCAGAGGTTCATGTAATCAAAGGATCCTTGGAGAGAATCCAAGAGATCTGTAAATTTGGGTGGGGAAATGTGTTTTTTTTGTTTTTACTAACCTCTAATTTAAATCTACAATTTCTATTTCAAATGGGGTTAACAAAGCATAGGAACATCAGCTATACCCAAGATTTTGACAGAGTAGAAATTAAAGTTGTTTTCAGATCACATTACAGTGTTGTAAATAATGCAAGAGATCATTTATGCTCATTCATTCATTGTAATTACTAGATACTATTTAATTTGTTATCAATGAAAGTACATGTGTTTCCATATCACACATTTAAAATTATGTCAAAAACTGTGCTTATGTAGTATTTGGGGGGGAGCGGATTATATGTATATTCTCTAATCTATTTTCAAACATTCTGAAAAGAAGTCACAGATAATACCACTGAGGAGGTCATTAACTTCATCAGGCAGTCAAAGAAGTCCATCCGTAGTCTCCCTCTTGCCCAATATTTTCTGTTTATAGCTGAGGAAGTCAAACTAGGTCTGATGAAAGGCAAAGAAAAAGCCAGAATCCCTTGGTGCTTTTCCAGGTGGGTTCCCACCATATAGATATTTGCAGAACAAAATACCCTTGCTAAAACAACACTGAATACTTCAGTGTCAATATCAGAGATGATAAACAATTTCTGAGGCAAATCTTAGCCAGATAATGCATTTTTGAATTCATATATACTTTTTCTACTTTCATTTTTAAATGTTGACATTGCCCAGTTAAGTGCTAAGTGAATATTTAAAAAGTTAACACAGAGGTACACACACACACACACACACACACACACACACTCACAGTGTATAATGATCAAATGAAGGTAGTAAAATTTCCCCAAATTTCTTTCTCATTAAACATTAACACATAATAATTCTACAATGTGATATTTCAATATGTGGATACAATGTGTATGGGTCAAATTAGGGTAGTTAATTTTCCTTATCATAACTTTGTTTTTGGAGACTTTGAGCTCCTCTCTTCTAGTTGATTATAACATATTGTGAATTATAATGCCCCCACTGCTCTGAGGAACACTAAAACTTATTACTTCTATTTAATTGTACTTGAGTATCCATTATATGACCTTCCACCATCACCCCCCTCCCAGCTTCTAGTAACCATTATTATACATTCTGTTTGAATTTTTAAATATCCATATATGAGAAAGAATGCATGGAATTTGTCTTTCTGCATCTGACTTATTTCATTTAATATAATGTCTTCCAATTCCATCCATTCTGTAGCAAGTGACAGGGTATCATTCTTTTTATGGCTAAATTATATCCCATTGTTTATATATAGCACATCCTCTTTATCCATTCATCCATTGATAGGCATTTAGGTTGACTCCATATTTTAGCTATTTTGAATAGTGCAGCAACAAGCATGAGTGTATAAGTGTATCTTTCATGTTTTGTTATCATTTCCTTTGGATACATAGCAGGAAGTAAGATAGTTGGATCATATGGTTGATATATTTTGTTTCTTGAGGATTCTCCATATTGTTCTCCATAGTGGCTATACTAAGGTACATTTTGATATCTCCTTAAACTTTTATGAAAGTTCCCTTTTCTCCACATCCTTACCAGTGTTTATTGTTTTTTGTCTTTTTGATAATGACCATCCTAATTGGGGTGAGAGGAGAGCTCACTGTGGTTTTGACTTGCATTTTCCTGATGGCTATGAATTTGGGTGATTCATATATTTGTTGCCCATTTGAATTTATTTTTTTAATATTTTGTTTTAGTTGTAATTGGACACAATACCTTTATTTTATTTTTATGTGGTGCTGAGGATCAAACCCAGAGCCCCACATGTGCTACATGAGCGCTCTACTGCTGAGCTACAACCCCAGACCCCATTTGAACTTCTTTTGAGAAACATATATTCATGTCCTTTGCCCATTTTAAAATTGGATTTATTTATTTATTTGGAACTTTTTTCTTTTCTTTTTTTAAAATATATTTTTAGTTGTCGATGGACCTTTATTTTCTTTATTTATATGCGGTGCTGAGAATCGAACTTAGTACTTCACACATGCTAGGCAAGCACTCTGCCACTGAGCCACAACTCCAGCCCTAGCTTTGAACTTTCAATCTTCCTGCCTCAGCCTCCCAAGCCACTGGGATTACAGGTGACTGCATCTGGGTGGATTTTGTTGTTATTGAGTTTTAAAAGTTCTTTATATATTCTAAATATTAATCCTTTGTCAGATGAAATTTGTAAATTTTTCTCCTGTTCTTTCACTTTTGCTTTGGTCTGTTGATTGCCTTTGCAGATCAGTAAATTTTTAGTTTGATATAACCCCATTTGTCTATTTTTGCTTTTATTTCCTATTATTTTGGGGTCACATCCAAAAAATTGCTGCCTATACTGATGTTTCCAAATGTTTCCCCTATACTTTCTTCTAGTAGTTTCATGTCCTATATTTATATTTTTGGTTCATTTTGAGTTTATTTTTGTATGAGATGAGAAACAGAGATCTCATTTTAGTCTTCTTTGTGTGAATATCCCATTTTTACCACACCATTTATTGAAGAAACTGACCTTTCTCCAAGTACGTTTTTGGAGCTTTTGTTGAGAATAAGTTGGCTCTAAAGGCCTGGGGTTATTTCTGGGAACTCTGTTCTATTCCATTGGTCTGTGTGTCTTTTAAAAATGCCAATACTAAGCCTTTTTGATTACTATAGCTTTTAAGTATATTTTGACCTTACGTAGTGTGATACCTTTAATCTTGTTCCTTTTGCTCAAGATTGCTTTGGGTTCAAGGTCTTTTTGTGTTTCCATATGAATATTTTAGGATTATATTTTCTACTTCTGTGAAGAATGCTACTGGCATTTTGATGGAAATTGCATTGATGCTATAAGTTGTGTGGTGCAGTATGGACATTTTAGCAGTATTAATCTTCCAGTCATGAGCATGGAATGTCTTTTCATTTTGTGTGTGTGTTTCATATTATACACTTTGGGTCAGAATAGTATAGAAGCAATGTGTCATCAATGTTTCATATCAGAGGGATATGATGTTGCTATCTTATCCCTGCTGATATTAACATTGGTCACTTGAATAAGGTGGTGTCTGCTAGTTTTTTCACTATAAAATCACATATCTTCTTGTATTCTTATCAATAGAAATACTTTGAGATTCTGCAAAAAAAAATCTGGTTTCTCATTATAATTTCACCCATTAATTTTACTCAATGACTCTTGCTTGAAACAATAGGTTTGTATGCAAAGTACATTGTGGAGAAAATTCAATATTTAACATGAGATTCACATCTCCTTTTCTTGAGATTTAGGTTGGTTTTCATAATTACTCATTTGCTGCATCACTGAATTCCTGTCTCTCACTGTTTACCCCAAGTAATAAATGCCATCAGAATGTGACAGTTACAAATGTGCACACATTGTAAATGCACTTGCACGGTAGGTATTATAATTTCTAAAGGTTCTTATTAGATTTCAAACACACACACACACACACACACACACACACGGAAAAGGTGAATGTGGATTCTTTTGTGAATGGGTGTAATTTGACTATATCCCATGAGTACAGAAAGTGCATAATCATTTGTGGCTTCGAGCTCACAAACACCAAATAAGTACACAGAGTACTGAAGGAAACCTTCCATGTTACATAAAGTTCATGCTATATCTAATACCCACCAAAGTGAGCTGGACCCTCAGGAGAGGGAGAAATGTGTTGGGGGAAATTCTTATATTAACATTAGGTCATCAAATTCAAATGTTTTTATAGCTCAAGAATAGGTACATATAATTAAAGAGATAACTAAAACTCCTGTCTTAGATTTTACTCACTGCTCAGGGATGGACTATAAGGCTATGAAATGTTGCTGAGCCTCCACTAAAGAGAGAAGAACCTCACTGCTTATTCTTGGAATGTGCAGGGCCAACTAGTGGAAGATCCCATGCTAGGGAAATCCTACAAAATGTGAATGAGACTCATTTTCCCAAAAGAAGCTGACATAATACTCATGTTTTTCAGGGCCAACTCCTGTAATATGTATGAATATGCAAAACAGAAATGTTGATATAGGAAGGATCATTTTTCTTCTCCAAGATACCAGGCAAAACAATTTCATAAACCTTTAGCAAAAACCTAAAGAGGTTATCTGATTTTTCCTCCACTTCATCAGAAGACAGCCTTTTCTGTAAATTTTCTCATTCATAGAGAACTCAAATGCTGAAAATGTAACACCTTCATCATCTCTCAGCAGTTGTTACTGCTAAAACTCATTCCTCATGTCTGCTTATAAACCTGTGGCAATAAAAATATAGTCTTTTAAAATCCACCCTTAACTGTGGATGCCAAAGCTTTTCCCTTGACCTGCCTATACCAACACTGTAGTCAGAGCCTCAGATGAACATTTGAAAATATGATGTGAAGAGAGTATGTGATTTTTAGATATCAGACTTAAATTGACTTTAAAATTGTCTTAAAATTCAAAAGGTCATAACAGCCAAGTTTGGGCCAAATCTAACAAGTGAAAATGAACAGGGGCATCTATGTGTAAAACAGTTTAGTTGAGTCAGAAATAATCTGCTGACACAAATACAGATCAGAGAGGAAGCGAAAGGAAAAAATCAAAATAAGACAAAACAAAACCTTGAGAACATTTGCCGCAAATAAACTCAAACTATGAAAGTAGAGGGGTTGGAAGTGTAACTACTCCCACTCACTTCCTGGAAGTGGCCCCGTTAACCAAAATGTTGGGACTTGAGCCCGGTACATAGTGAGTGATCTGGTGAGAAGGCTGTAGGTTTCTGAATTCTTGACCAACACCCCTGGGCAGATGTTTTTTGGTTAGTGGGAATATGTCACTTTATATTTAGTATGATCTTCCACAAACTACAAAACCTGTTACTTATTTTTTTCATGTATGACAATCTTTCAGAAACAAATGGATTTTTAAAATTAAACAACAACAACAACAAAACAAGGTAGAAGAAATAGAGAAAAAAAGTTAAAGAGGATTCTGACACTTGACTGACATTAAAAAAAAACAAACAATGGAAAAACATAAGAGTTTTGGGTATAGAAAATTTAATGACATTAAAATAGAGAATGTATTTTTCATCAAATTAAACTTGCAAATATTATTTTGATATGTGATACCCTGTGATCAATGCCAAAGAAATGATGTTCGTTCTGTAGAAAAATAGAATCCAAATATAAAATAGAAGATTTGTGTGTTCTTTTTTTCATTTTTGCCTACCTGTTTGCTCCTGCTCTAGATCAGCAAAATATTCAACTATAAAATGAAGAACAAGAAGTGGGAGTTGAGAGCAGATCACAAAGAGAACATTTTCTGGATCTGGAGCCCAATTCTCTCCTTTTTCCCGCCTTTACCTTGTCAGTCTCTCACCTTTCATTGGAGCCATTCAAAGAGATCCACAGAAGCTTGGATTGCTGATCAATTCTGAAGATGTGCCGTTTGAGTCGGCCGAGAAGCAATCCCCAAGAAGGAAACTTGCCAGTGGGTCTGCAGATATGAGTATCTGCAAATGAGGCATTGAAACAGAAGTAGGTTGCATATTTTCTAATGCTCTTTGATTTTTATTTTTGAAGGTCCCAAAGCATTAACTAGGTGCCAGGAACTTATCTTTGTGATGCTCCAGTCCCTGAAAGAACTGAAGCTGTGAAGCCACTTGGAACCAGCACATAAACTGCTTCTAAATGATCAGAAACTTCCCCAGCTTTTCCGCTTCAACTCACCGTATGCCTTTAAGCAACAGAGATTTGAAAGTCCTGAGATTATAGGACCATAAAAACACACATTTACATGTGGTCACATGCAAGGTTTAAGACCGGGAGCGAATCACAGAGGGAATGCTTTGCACAAGTACCAAATACAAGTTCAATTAATGACACGGGGCAACTCCAAGGAATTCCTCAAGGAATCTGAGGAAAATTAACCAATCCAGAGTCTCTTATGAGCCTGAATGTGTGTTCTGGAGCTTCAAGGATGCACAGTTGTTAGCCCCTGTTCTTTTCCATATGTTCCTTCTGGGACCTTCCACAGCCATATAAAATGCAGCTAGTAAAACAGGTTTCCGTGGGAGGGAGACCTGGGAGTGCCTGAATTTCCTTCTTTTTTTGCTGAACAATTAAGCAACAAAAGCAGTCTGGGAAAACAGAAGACATTTCAGAGTTGGCTATGCATTCTGCACATGCCAAGGAAAGGGGGTTTTGTAGCCTTTGGATTCCTAATCCTGTATTTACTTGTTGGCTAAGTGGAATTAATTCATTTGGTTTTACAGAGTGTAAGCTTTCTTCTCTGTTAAGTTTCCCTTCTCAGAAAGAATGGCAAGCTTATCTTAGATGGTTGACGGCAGCTTGGGGATCTACTGTTATTTGAATAGAAGAAATGATCTTAGTTTAATGGACAATTTATTCAATTAATTCAACATGGAGAGATATTTTAGTGCTTCTAGTGAGCCAGGCTTGTGATAAGACATGGGATACACGGTTGAACAGCGATATTCAAAGAGATGAACAAAGGAATAGGCAATTGTAGTCAGTGTGAAAAAAAAAAAATAGGTGTGGGGTTAACCCAAGGGAAGGCATAAAGAAGATATGGATCTTAGCCACATATGGGGACTTAATAAAAGTTTCCTCCAGAAATCAAACCTGAGGCCCAGAGAGTGAATTGAAGTTCATTAGGTGACAAGGGGAAGGAACTAACTTGAATTATTTGTCTATGCAGAAGGACAGCATGGAGAAGCCTTGGATATGGGTGAGTGCTCAGTGTGTATTATGAAAAATGTGGATACGAGGTACCCATAGACTAGGGAGAGATGAATTCAATGAAGGAGCTGGAAGCCAGACTCTTCAGGTTATTGTTGGCATTGCTAAGCATTTACATCTAATTCCAAGAGCAAGGGTAGTCAAGGAGGAGCTTTAAGTTGGAAAATAAAATACTCATATTTTGAGAGCTTTCTCATTACAGTGTGGAAAATGTATTGGAATTGGGTGAAACCAGAGAATAGGCTAAGTGGAAGTGAGGGGTAATGGTGCTCTTCCTACTTCAGTGTCATCAGGATTGGGTGATGTGGTGCTGTGCATGTGCTTCTTCTGATGTCACCCATCAGAATGTATACCCAGGACATCCCAAGGGGTTGCAAGGACCCATTTGAATTATAAAGACCTTTTCGAGTGTCTGTGTTATTTTCTTAAACCATACCCATTTAAGAGCAAATACATTGTTGGGTAACAAAATTAAACTTAACTCCAAGAAAGAGAATGAATGGGGTCTCATTTGTTTTATTATGTTGGGGTTGGAGGAATCATTCGGTGTCTACTTTGTCCTTACCTACTAACTTGCATCAGAGTTTCAGGGAGCTGGCTGCAATTGTAGGAAATCTATTAAAGTATTTGTGGATTTAGAAATACTAAAGTGTAGAGACAATTGCTCAGCAGTTCATTTTCCTTTACTTCTTGCAAGCTCATTATCACACCCTCTACATTACAAAGGGTCTTTTTGCCTCGTAAACATTCCTTTAAGGTATGATCATTTGATAATGTGCTCATCAAACATAATGCAGGTGAATATGAGCATGAACACCCTTTTTGACATGGGTTAAAAGTTGGAAATGTGGAATCTTCAGTGTCAGCAGGCACTAGTGTAGCTTGCATAGGGAAAGAGGAAAGCCCTTCTTAGATCATGTGGACCAAGTAGAAGGTGCACAGGATGTTGGAAGGAACAGATCTGGATTCATGCTGGGCCTTGTGAATTATGTGCTTTGTGACTCTGAGTTTTGTGGAGATTAAGCCAAATAAAAATAAATAGTGCATGTAATGCATTTAGCACACTGGGTAGCATGGAGTGGGTACTTGGTAAGTGTTGGCTATCATGAGCTTATGGAGTACCAGTCATGTACTAATAGGACTTTCAGTGAACTGCAGCTGCCTTAGATTGGTGTGGGAGATGGCGATGTGTGTTGCATGGGATTTTTCATGGAGGCAAGTCCATTTTAAGCACTTCCTCAAGGTCAAAGTAATGACACAGAACACAGGACCAGGAGAAAAGGAGTGTGAGAGTCTGCCTGCTATTGTCACAGCCTACATTTGCTGAGGGGAGCCCCTATCTGACTGCTGCAGTAAAAGTTCTGGTGTGAAGCCAGCAAAGCAGCAACAAGGGATTGCTCATGTTGCTTTCACAGGACTTGCTTCTTTTTAGGTATACCACAGATTCCCAGGGAATTTTACAAATTAAAAAAGGCTGTACAAATGCAAGGTATTTCTATTACCATTTACCCAACTGGTGATGTGGTCCCTATGGACTGGCTGTATTGAGAACACCCAGGCCTTTCACTGCCCACTCATTCCCATTTTGAAGTACACATTTATGTTTACTGATTGTTCCTGAGTCCAGAGCTCAATCTTCTCCTATTTATCCTACTTGTTTCTTGCCAATATCCCAAATTTTATTAAGCTTCTCCGGGGAGACCTAAATAGTGGTGGGAAGAAAATGCAATTCTAATGTCAAAACGTGGGATGATGGAAAAACAGAAATCTATTACACAACTTTAATTTAAATATACCATTGAAAAGGGGAAGGGCTGAGGTCATTGAACACTAAAGTGATTTCCACATGTATTTGATAATGATACTTTCCAGTGACTAATTACACGTTCAGACCCTTATATTTTTCATGGAGTTTTTATAATGTTACCTTAGTCTGTTCTCTTTATACTCATTTCTTGTCTTTCATTCTTATAGTTGGATATTTTGTGGGTAGGGGATTCAAGTAAAAATGCAAAAGTCACCCACCAGAATGAAAAAGATGGAAGATACAGATTGTTGACAAGAATCCAGGGCTTAGTCTATGTCATGCTGCTATAACAGAATACAGGAGGCTGGGAAATTTATAAGGAACAGAACTTTATTTGAATCATGGTTTTAGAGCCTGAGAAATCCAAGACAGAAGGACTGTCATCTGACAGTGGCCTTCTTGTTAAATTATAACATGAGAGAAGGCATCACCTGGGAAGGAGAGAGAGAGAGAGAGAGAGAAAGAGAGAGAGAGAGAGAGAGGGAAAACGTGAGAAAGCAAGAGGAGGCTGAGTTTGTCCTTTCATAAGAAACTTACTCTGGAGATAACAGATCTACTCCTATGATAGTAGCATGAATCCATTGGTGAAGACAGACTTCTCATGACCTAAACACCACTTAAAGATTGCATCTTTCAATGCCTCCACATTGGGCATCTAGTCTCCCCAAGCATGAACTTTGGGGGGGTATGTTCAAGCCACAGCAATGTGGGACAATGGGAACTCACATGTACCATGAAGTATAAATTGATATAGCCCCTTTGGGAAAATGCTTTGAAGTATCTACTGCAGTTGAATACAAGCTACCCTAGGGCTCATTAAGCCTACTTGTAGGGGTCTATGCAACAGAAATATGTGAAATGGTAACCAAAAGACATGTTGTAGAATGTTCAAATATGCTTAAACTGGAATTTCCCAAATGCCCATCAGCAATAGAATGCATAAAAAAGTTGTGACATGTTCACCAAATAAGATACTGTACAATATAGACAGTGAATGATCTACTTCTAAATGACATGAATCAATGTAGATAAATTTTATAAATGTAGAATGATGAATGAAAGAAGCCAGACACAAATGAGCACACATTATATGATTATAGTTATATACAGTGCGAAAATAAGCACTACTAGTTTGCACTGTTAGCAGTCAGGATAAAGGTTATTCTTGGATTAGTGTTTAGAAGAATGCATGATAGGGGATTTTGTGGGGGCTGGTTATGCTCTTAGTATGGGTATTTGTTCTAAGGCTGTCTTCATTTTGGGAAAATTCATCAAACTGTATGCTTAAGTGTACTTTCAGTATATTGGTTTTTCTTTCTTTTTTTTCAGTATATTATTTTTCAATAAAAATTTTTTAAAAGAGGTTGGCAACATCAAGTTTATTTCTACCACAGTAATAGCCCTGGATACTAAAAACGTGGTTTTTTAAAAAACATTTTTCTCAGTTGTAGATAGACACACAATATCTTTATTTATTTTTATGTGGTGCTGAGGATCGAACCCAGTGCCTCACACATGCAAGGCAAGTGCTTTACCACCGAGCTACAGCCCCAGTCCTAAAAGTGTGTTTTATATAACAAAGCTGACAGTTGAGAAATCCAGCTATGGATATTTCCTCTAGTCCTTAAATTTATACATATCATACAGAAAAGAGTGCTTTCACATCATTATTTCAGGATGATATTATCAATATTTTCCTCTAAAACTGTAGCCAGACATATATACACAATGGAATATTACTCTGCAATAAAAGAGAATAAAATCATGGCATTTGCAGGTAAATGGATGGAGTTAGAGAAGATAATGCTAAGGGAAGTTAGTCAATCCCCCCAAAAAAACAAATGCTGAATGTTTTCTCTGATATCAGGAGGCTGATTCATAGTGAGGTAGGGATAGGGAGCCTAGGAGGAATAGTCAAACTCTAGATAGGGCAAAGGGGTGGGAGGGGAATGGAGGGGGCATGGGGTTAGAAATGATGGTGGAATGTGATGACCCAAAGTACATGTATGAAGACATGAATTGGTGTGAATATACTTTGTATACAACCAGAGATATGAAAAATTTGTGCTCTATATGTGGATTGTAATGCATTCCGCTGTCATATATAAATTTAAAAAGTTGTAGCCAGAAATAGCACCATTACAGTTTAGATACAAGGTATCCCCCCAAAGCTCATGTGTGAGACAATGCAAGAATATTCAGAGGTGAAATGGTTAGATTGTGAGATATATAACCTAATCAGTGGATTAAGCTATTGATATGATTTAACTGGGTGGTAACTGTAGGTAAGTAAAGGTGACCGGAGGAGGTAGGTCACTGGGAGCGTTCTTTTGGAGTATATATTTTGTCCCTGGAAGCAGAATGCTCAGGGAAGCAGAATGCTCAGCTTCCTTGTTGCTGTGTCCTGAGCTGATTTCCTGTGCCATGCTCTTTTGTCACAATGTTCTGCTTCACCTTGGGTCCACAGCTATGGAGTCAGCCATTTGTGGATGGAGACCTCTGAAATCGTGAGCCAAAATAAACTTTTCCTCCTTTACATTGTTCTTGTCAGGTCTTTTGGTCATAGCAACACAAAACTGACTAAAACCATCACCCACGCAGGGCTCTGGCAAATATTAACTGACATCTTATATGTAGCTATAGTTCCTGGTGCTGGCAGGCCTTCAATAGAGTAGCAATCCCAAACCCTTCACTTAACTTGAAATCTGGGTATGGAGTAAAGAATGAACAATTGCTGAGCAAATGTTGAATGCAAGGCATTGCCTATAGCTCATAGTATGCTAAATCATCTTATTTCACTACCATCAATTTTTGTGGTAAAAACTGTTTCCCTCACTACCCTGATAGGGTGACTGAAACTGAGAGCCAGATGGGCAATGCCATTTGGATATCTGAACATAGGCTTGCTTACTTCCAAAGTTCATTCCACAAAACCATACCCGGCTCCCAGTTAGGTAGAAAGTACCCAACTTTGTACTCAGACTTCTCTAAACACAGTGGTTTCCTTCTGAGGTAGGAATCATCTGCTTGACTGGTTTCAGAGTATGGTTTTCCATGTTGAATTGACTTAGTGGTAAAATGGTTTTTGAATGAAGTGGGCAGAGGTTCAGTGAACAGCTGAGAAGTCTCAAAGGGCTTTGTGATTTGGGGTTCTTATTTGGAGTTGTTATGCTTTGAAGTAATTGCATGCTGAATAAATAATTCCAAATTCCATGGAGAGAGATGTCTGAACCCTCAAAATCTTAATACTACCTTTATATAGTTTATCAGTTGAATAACTAAAATACACTTTCCTTGTGGTCCAGAGTTTCCCAGGAGTCAACTAAAAAAAGTGGTAGATGCAATTTCTTTAATATCCACTTTCACCTCTGCTAAAAGGAAAATAACAAAAAATCCAGGTATTGGCCAAACATTACTTAATAAAACAGACCCAGAAGCCCAGTACTGGTTCTTGTAACCAAGATATGATGTGGTTTGCCCTCTTTGCAAGATAGAACTTTGCCAACATCTGCTGGCCCAATGCCTCTGACAGCTACATGAAGAAAGACAAGGGAACCAATGTATGTGGGGCCAAGCCTCAATCTAATCACTTACAAGTTGGATATCATCATAATTTGGAAAGAGAAAACTGAGCTTACAGATGGTGAGGGACTCACTTAATTCCATAAATATTAAGAGGCAGAATCAAAGTATAAGTCTATTTCATGGGTTAGCACACATTTTTTCCCCCTGTAAATAGCCAGATAGTAAATATTTCAGTTGTGGGCCATACAGTCTTGTTACAATTTCTTGACTCATGTGTAATAGTCTGAAAGTAGATATGAAAAAATATAGAAGCAAGTAGGTGTTGCATTCCAATTATTTGAAAATGTCAAGACCATTTTGAGCTTGTAGGTATACATAAACAGGAGTTAAGCCAGATTTGACCCATAGGCCCATTTGACCCATAGTAAGCAGACTCATTTTTAAAAATCTGGTTTCAAAGATCATGAAAGCTGTTTTGACTTAGCAAGTGGTTTTATTTAAAGTTCCTTGGAATCAAGGACTTTCTGCAAAGTAAGACTTGGTTTATGCTCAATGTTCATTGACTGTTAAAAGGAAACCTTTGATACACATAGGAGGGATGGTGAGTGCAAGTGTGTTTGTGTGTGTACATGGGAGTGGGATACACAACACAGAGAAGAAAACATTTACTCAATTTTTTTCTTTTACATAAACTGACAGAGTTTTGTGATATTTTCATAATCTAGTGTGTCTTGCTACCCACTTCATTTAAGTTAATGTGAACAGTAAAGTGTGTTGAAATGTAATGAATTTTGAGGAAAATTTTCTAACTGTTTGGTATTTGGTAGATGGAATTCAATAGTGTCTAACTTAAATATTGTAAATTTAAATGCTTTTTAAAAAATTTTAACTTGTTATATATGATAACAGAATGCATTACAATTCATATTACACATATAGAGCACAATTTTTCATATCTCAGTTGTACACAAAGTAGAGTCACATCCTTTGTGTCTTCATACGTTTACTTAGGGTAATGATGGAATATTGTAAATTTTAACAGTAGTCTCTGAATGATCTCAGGGTGGTTTTGCAAATGATATGTACTGAGGTTGTAAATAGAATCTGCTGAGATCCTCCATATTATCTGCTGCTCCATATTATCTGGAAAAGCCAATTCATGGAAGTAGGAGGCATATTGTGTTTATAATTAAACCACGAAGGTATTGGTACAAATTAATCCAGGGAAACAAAGTCCATTGCAGAAACATTCATGAAGACAGGGAGAAATAACAGGTATCATGAAATGTTAAAACTGGAAGAGATCCTTAGACAATCTCAATTCATGAGAAAATGTACATACGGGATATTAGCCAGTTAGTGCCAAAACCAAGGCTAGCATCGATACAACTATTAATATTTTTCCTCTCTGTTGAGCATCAAGATCTGTTTAATATTGCTAAAAAGATTTAAGCTTGGTTTCTCCATATAGAATTTAAAATAACATCAAGCCATGAAATAAATGAAAGTCCAAGGCAGTTACAATTTCCTCCAATGTGACTATTTCTGATGCTTTTACGAAATAACAAAAACCAAATTCAAGGAATGAACTTTTGGCCCTGACTTTGCTAATAATGCTTTTTAAGCAAGTGAATGGTCTTCCCAGCCTTTCCCAAAGGCCCCTAGATTAATTTTTGGTGACATCGCTAGGAAACTCCCATGAAATCTTGTGAGTCCATAGAAACCATGCATTAAGTCTGTAACATATTGTGTAGATCACATCCTATCATGTGAAAATGTTCTGCTCCAAAGTCCCTTGGAACTGTGGATGCATTTTTTCTTTAGAACAATGTTCCAAGGGATGGTTATCTTCCCTGGCCATCACAAAGACCTACTGGATTCCCCAAGTGGCTGAACTGGAATGAATGTGATCAGAGCTGTCAAGACCCAAATTTCCAGCTCTTTGAAGGGGCAGTTCTGTGGACTGGGAAACTGATAGAGGCTCTGCTATATTCTGCCTTCTTTTTGGAAGAACTTGATAGCCTTTGAGTAGAGAGGAGGAGGAGGGTCTGTGGGAGTGAGGCCTTGATGGGGAAGCTAAGGTCTTCTTTGAAAAAACTGAGGAAAGCTCCACGTTAAAGGGGAAAGGAGGAGACAGGAAAGCTCCATTAAATTGTTTATAAGTTGAATTGTTTCTAAAGCCGGAACTGACAACTGTGTTTTTACAAAGCAGAAAAGGATGGGACAAGCCCCAGAGCCCTCATTCAGGATTGTACAATGCTCAAGAAGAGCAGAGTGCAGTTTTCTTTAGACAGGTAGGTTTCAGAAAATTGAGGGTTGACACAGCGTATGAATTCTTCTAATTTGAAGATTCTCATAGGTATTACAGATGCCACTTGAACAGCTCTATAACTTTTACCGACTGTGGAATGGCTTAGATCACTGCCCAAGCAAACAATTATTTGGTTTTTGCTTCACCAGTCAGACAAGGGAAAAGGGTTTGCAGTCTATCAGCTGGGCTTTTATTGTTTTTCATGTTAGGACAAGTGTTCTTTGAGAGGTGGGGTCTTGTTTGAGGAAATGTCAAGCTGTCCGGTTTAGATTTATTGGTGAGTGTGGCAGGTGCCAAATGTTTCAAGAAGTTGGTGTATGCACTTTTCCTCCATCCCCTGGCAGACTTTTCTGGTAATCAGGATATGTCCACTGCAGGAAGAAAGCAAATGTGTTTTACTTAAAATAGTGTGCCACAGAAAAACCTAAAGAAGGCTTGTAGGAGATGGTGGATTTACATCATTGGAAAGGTATTTTGTGCACCAAGTTCCAAAGTTAGGGAAGGCAGCTAAACAAGGAACTGTCACTAAAGGGCCAGGCGTTGTCTGTGGTGTCTGGGTGGGCCAAAGAGGCATGATTTATGGGAATATCATAAGACTTGCTGGCTCTAAAATATTTGTCCTTCAATGTCCAGAAATTCCTGCCTTTGGAATAGTCCTTGGAGAAACACTGATTTAGCTCAACTTTCCCACCAAGTGCCCTCACTTTGACCAGCAGGTCAAATTCAGCATAAACTTTTTAGCAGTGAATTCTTTGGAGGCTTAAATATTATCTTAAAAATTGCTAGGAATTTTGCATCCTTTCCATAATATATTCATGATTAATTTAATATAAGACTATCACCCATTCCCAAAGCTTGGAGTGCAACTGATGTTTCAGGAAGATGGACCATGTTTACCCTGAATTTCTGAGTACTCCCTAGAATAATATCTTTTCTCTTCAGGAGGAGAAGCCTCTTATGATAAAGAAGGACTTCATTGTCTAGTTGGTGGTCCAGCCACTGTACTTTGAAACTGCACATCTTTTTTTTTTTATTGGTTCTTCCTAGTTATACATGAGAGTAGAATTAATTTTGGTATAATTATACAAGCATGGAATACATTTCATACTAGTTAGGAAACCATTCTTATGGATGGACCTGATGATGGGATTCACTATGGTGTATTCATATAAGTACATAGGAAAATTATTTCAGATTCATTTTGCTCTCTTTCCTTTTTCTGTTCCCCTCCCTTCTCTCAAAGGTCTTTTGGAACAGTTAATATGTGAGTTTGCTTTTATTTTAGGTGGAGGAGTATGTCAGAGGAGTTAACTATCACTTTGGAAAACAGTATTCAGGCCTCTGAGGGATTAGACTAGAAAACTTGTGGTGATGGAAAAAGTCAAGTCTAGAAACGTGGGATACTGTGCTGTGAAGGTATGCTTACGTGGGATGTGGGGAATCTGGGTTGAAGGGAGAGGAACAGGTTGGGCTAAGGGAGAACCAGAGGCAGGAAAAACAAAGAGATGGAAGTGTGTCAAGCTTATCTCCAACCCCAATGCCATTTCTCATCTCCCACTCTAACTCCTCTATTCTGGTGGCTGCATTTCCATAATACACCTGTGAGGGACTCCACCCACTCTATTCCTACAGCATCTCAACCTCCTCACTCCTGTGAGATTCTGGCTTCATACCTGACACTGCCAACTCTCTGCCTTACTGTTCCAACCAGAAACCGGGAGTCTCTGTCTTGGTCTTCTCAACCTCCCGTGCACACATCCAATGGATAGGATGTCTATACGCTCTGAAAGATTTAATTCTCTATAAAAAATTATAGTTCCTGAAGGAAGCTGAATACTCAAAGGGCTGAATGGAAAGAGATTAATATAGGATATGCTCACAGAATAGGGATGAGGACACTAAGAAAGAGTGGGAAAAGACCTAGGGACGAATGCAGCATGCTGTGATCATCCCTAGGAAGTCAGGCGCAAAGGGTGGCAGTGGAGCTTCCACAAGTGCTATGTATGTGAGCTTGGAGCAGTGCAAGAGGGGCTGTCTGATGGGGACTGAATAGTGGAACGTGAGGAGAGTGGGTGTGAAAAGAGCAGGGGAAGGAGTTACTCCCACCACTCTGCCTCCTCCCAGCTTTTGATCTTGGGCCACTACTTCCTGTTGGCAAAGGCCAGACCCGCCACCACCCCCCCCACCAAAAAAAAAAAAAATCAGAGGACAGAGGAGTTCAGTACTGTAGGACATTGGGGTCTGGCTCCTGGGCTCAGAAAGGGCAAAAGGGATTCAATAGGATAAGCAATGAATGGAGGATGACTAGTCCAGATTCATATTCCTTCAATTTTTGAAAATGCCACTGGAGTTCAAGACCACCATCTCTTTCTTGAATGACTGGAAAAACAAGAATCCTTCCCAGTTGTCTTACTTGTCTCCAGCTTGTGCTCTATTTCCATTTTATAAACCAACATTTAAAAATTTTAATTCTGATGGATGGTACTCATGTGTAATACTCATCCTGGGGAAAAGACGGGCATCCTTGACTAGCATAGCCCCATGTAGCTGTGGCTCCTTTCTTATGTTCTTCCCCTTAAGAGAGGACGTGGGACCTCATATAGAATAGGATGATTATAAAGCCAGGGTACCGTGGTGCTCACCTGTAATTCCAGAAGCTTGGGAGGCTGAGGCAGTAGGATTGTGAGTTCAAAGCCAGCCTCAGCAAAAGTGAAGCACTAAGTAACTCAGTGAGACCCTGTCTCTAAATAATACAAAATAGGGCTGGGGATGTGGCTCAGTGGTCAACTGCCCCTGAGTTCAATCCTGTGTAGCACCCCCGCTCCCAAAAAAGAATAGGGTGATTTTGGAGTTAGCTACATTTCATTAAGAGATTGTACTGCTAACTTCATGTTTCAACAAATTATCAAAAGCATATTCATGGGGCCTTATACATATTCATAGTGGATGTTCAAGAAATATTTGTTGAAGGGGTGTTACATGTGTCACACACAGTAGTGAATGTTTATACATCCATGTGTCAAATACAACCAGATTTCCACAATTAGACCAGCTGTTCTAAAATGAATTCCTAAAACGTGAATCTTATTACTCCTCTACTTATACAGGCTGGTAGCTTCCCACTGGCAAGAATTCTTAATACGGTGAAAAGACTTCTTTATCATCCCAATCTCCCAGCCTTACTCTGATCTTTCCAGATCTCTTTCCTTACCTCTCCCAACACCATCTGTTCCCCATTGATATTGAGTTCCCTATCAATCTTAGAAGAACACATTCAAAGCAGAAGATCTCTTTGCCCTATGCTCATTCCCTCAACGCTTAACAATTTTATGCACACTGACCCAAATTCCAGTGGCCATCACCTTATATTCTCTGTGACCAGCATAGCCCACTCTGCCTATGCGTTGGGAAGACTTCAAGTGCTATGGAGTTAGTAATCCCTGGAAGAATGGGTATCTAAATATTTCACTGCTCTCCTTTCTTGGGTTTACTCTGGCATGTGTTCAATTGTTTCACGTAATTCCCCAGCACACTTAAGCTCCAGTAACTCTCCTTGGTAGCTTGGGCCTGATGCACCTTTATTTGCTTTCTTCCTTTATCACCTTACTTCCTCACTTCCCTATTGGTATTTCCTGGAATCAGCTTCCAAACAAACTACTCACACTGGAATCTTTATTTCAGAATTAGCTTTTGGAGGAATTCTAACCTAAAACATTTCTGTGTTGTCTTTCAGCATCCTCTTGTCTTTGCATATGGCATTGTTTGCGTCTGGATTCCTCTTTCTGTTCCTTTTTGTAAACATCTAAAATGATGTGGGAGAATAAAATATTCTCCCTTTCATCTCGGTCTACTCTCCTTCCCAGAAGTAACCACTGTTTGGCATATGTACTTGCAACATTTTTTTCTTTACACATTTAAAAAGTACAACTATCTCCATATATATATTTGTGCATATATGTGTGTATACATGCAAATGTAAATGCAGTTGCCAGTGTGTATATACAATGATAAATGAAATTGAACACATACCTAGATAGGTCTTTTCACACATGTGAATTCACATTATACATATTGTACTGTAGCTTGCTTTCTCCATAGTCGAAACTTTGTACATCACAGTATAAGACGAACTATAATTATTTAGATAATTTTTCTGTTGGTGAATACTTACAGAGCTGATATTTTTCCTATTTAAAAATTCTGCTATGACATATATCTTGTACACATGTGTTAGTCATCCTGTAGATGAATGTTTCTGTTTGGGCTTTTTAGTTATAAGCAGTAGAAGACCCAACCTAAACTAGCTTAAGCAAAAAGCAAATTTAATTGTTAAGAGGATGAGTCTGGCTTTAGGGGCAGCTACCAAGGGCTCAAGGGGTATCATAGGAACCTGGTCACATCTTCTCTGTGGTCCTCATGATGGTCCATTTTATAGGCCTTCCTTCTCAGTGGCAAAATAGCTACCAGTATCTCTAACCTTCCATCTTCAAAACTCCAAGTCCATTGGAACACAGAGGGCAATTTTCTCTCAATAACCCAGGAAAATGTTCCCAAATTGTGTAACATTGACTCCCAGGCCTATTCCTATATCAATTATTGTGGCTAGTGGGATGCAATGTTTATCTTGGCCAGGCCTAGGCACATTTACCCTAGTGAGGTGGACTTCAGACGGGGAAGGGAGTGGTTCCCTAGAGTTATGCTTATTTCAATTACTTGAAAGGGTAAAGAATGCTGCATGATTAGAAAAGGAATTATGTCCAGTCAAGATAGGCTTCTGCAAGTGAAAGCAGTGTCAAATGTATATACATTAAGCATTTTGATAGCTACTGTCAAACATCTCAATTTATATTTCTAGGGCTCACGGTATTGGTTAAGATCATGTCTTTCCATAGCCTTTAGACCCTGGATATTGTCAATATTTTAAATTTCAGTGGATTTATATCTAAAAATGGTATTTTACTCTTAATTTCATTGTTAGTCAGCTTTTGCATTCCTTTTTCTGTGAGCTGCTTTTTTTTCTCTGTAATAATATATTCATATATCTTTTGGTCCTAATTCAATATGGTGGTCTTTAACCTATTGTTTGCAGCACCTCTTTTTATATTATGGGGATTAGAACTCTGAGTTTCTTTTTAAAAAAAATTTTTTTTTGGTAGGAGGACCTTTATTTTAATTATTTACATGCGGTGCTCAGAATTGAACCCAGTGCCTCACATATGCTAGGCAAGTGCTTTACCTCTGAATACAACCCCAACTCAAGAACTCTAACTTCCCTTGAAGGTGAGATGTCCCATGTGACATCTGTTACAAAATAGAGGTCAAGTGTTGTGTGAATGGAGAAGTGAAGGAGTGCATAGACGAACGAGTTAATAGTTTTGTTTGTCCTGTTTTATACTAGGCTTCAGGGCAAAATATCCCCCTTTCCATATACTTTCCTGGCAGTTTCTGTGTGAAGTTTCTCAGTGAGCTTTTCTAGAAGCTGTGAAGTACATGTGAATCAGGTTACAAGGGGGATAAGGTTTGGTTTTACTTCTCAGAAGCGCTCTCCATATTTTCATATAAGAACTCATCCTGTTGCTAGGAGCAAATGGCCTACCTCGTGTGACTCAGACTCACATGATCACATCCACTCCCTTTGAAGTGTCCGCCCTGGATCTCTGTTGAGGCTTGCATCTGCCACGGGAGTCAGCTTGTATGTTGCCCAGTTCAACATCCATCCAGGATTTCATAGGAACTTGAGAATCATTGTTTTTGGCTGGAATCCTGGGTTTGAGGTTTCTTCGTGTAGGACTCTGAAAAAAGGATTTGGAAATGTTGTCCTCTCTAATCCCCAAATATGTATTTGGGACGCTGCCTTCACCATGACCCACCTAAAACTCAGCCTCCTGGGGCTGTTTCACCCAAGTGAGTTCATTCCTTTGGTAGAGTTGAAAGAAATAAATCCAGGAAACAGAGTACCTGAGTTCTAATCCTAGTTTTGATAGGCAAGTTATTCACCCTTTTTTCTTAGCCTAAAATGACATGGTTGGAATTGATGATCTCTAAGTCCCTGTCGAAGTCTACAGTTCTGAATTGAATTCTGAATTCTGCTTTGCCACCAACAGTGTGTCCTAGGAACTTTGCCCATTACTCATGAGAATGTCAACATCTGGGTAAATAGATATTTTGGGGTCAGCTCTATAAAGCCCAGAAGTACGTATTGCATGTTGATTTTGGCACATGGACAAGCCTGAGCAGGGCCATGTCAAGCATTTTACCACGATAGCTGCTGGAAGGAAGGCCAAGGGAGGCTGTCTGGGTGAGCTGCTTGAATAAAGAGAACCAGCTCAGGTCCCATGACACAGATGGCCTTCAGGAGGAGTGGAGGGGAGGTGCCCAGAAGTACATCTCGATATGGTAAAGAAATCATTAGCAACCATGTTGGAAATGGCTTATGACACTATGTCAAAGCCACATTCTCAGACAACAGGGAGAGCTGTAAATAGATCTACGCAGTTATCCAAGCATAGCAGAATAAAGCTGAGGAAAGCCAAATTAAACAGGCTCAGCCAATATTTTGGGTGAAAATGTCGAGGATTGCTCATGCCTTCAGAATGAGAAATCCTCTGTTCAGAACACTCACAGTGGCCTATCCTTTGGAAATGGCTAGAAGCCTACTCTGTGTTCCCACTAGGACCCATTTGAGCAAAGAAGAACCAGAGGCTAAGACCTTTCCAAAGAGGAGACCCCATACCTGGGAAGACTTGAAGCATTGCTTGATTGGTACTCAACTGACAATTACAAAAGAAAAGACAGATTTCAAGACCTCAGGACTGAAAATCATGACACCTGGACACATGACTGAGAGTTAATACAATGTGGTAGAAAATACTTTAATTTTTTTTATTATAATTTCACACTCACAAACAATTCCTGTATATATATCACATTTGCATACAGTATTTTACCATTTCTTCCTTCCTTCTTTCCTTTTTCTCTTTTTATTTCATGTCTATATATTCATGCATATTATATAATACATTTTAATATTTATATATAATTATATATATATGTCTACTTACATGTGTATATTATATAATACATATGAATATATTCTCCCATACCTGTTTGAGAATAAGTTGCAGATTTGATGTCTTTTTACTTTCAAATATTTCAATGCATATTTCCTAAAAATAAGGACACTCTCTAACATCACAGTAGTACTACTATCAAAATCAGGAAATGAACATAGCCATAGTATTGTTATTCAGTTCATAGATTTCATTCAGTTCCTAATTGTAGCAATCCTTTATAGCAAAAGTAAATCCTGGATCATATGCCACCTTCGGTTAACACATTTTTAGTCTTTTTGAATCTTTAAGAGTTTCTCAGTTTTTGTCTTTCATGATAGTTTTGGTGAATACAGGCCAGTTATTTGGTGGAATGTCCCTCAATTTTGTCTGATGTTGTGGAATTTCCTTTTAGCTCCATAAACTGCCTCCTGAGGTACAATGCCTACTTGGGATGTGATTGGTTGCAGGAACAGCCTTTCCCGTCTAGCAGTTGAGAGCTCATGCCAACTCTGCTTTGCCTTGTTCTGGGGGCTTTCTTCTTGTCCCCCTCAAACAGAGGCTCTGCATCTGCAAGGGTTGTGAGAAAATCAGATACTTTGCATGTTACAAACTGTTTCCCACAAATTGCTGGAAGAGGCAGATAGATTCTCCAATTTTCTCAGAATTAAATGTTAGAACTGCTAAATAGGCATTACAAACAGATGAGACTGAATTTATGAGTATAATTTAGATTCTTTGAAAAAATAAACTTGAGATCTAAACACATCTATGTACAAATTAATTGCTGCAGCTTAATGAGCTCTTTGCTGGAAGTTTCTGTTTGTTTTATAGTGGAATTTGCTGTAATATGATTTCATCGTTATTTAGGCGTCCAAATAGGCTTACTCTAAAGCAGTCTCTCTTGTAAGTTGGTCCTATGGCATGAAATCTGGAAATGACACTGTTGTAAACTTAGTGAGTCTAAACATGATTTATCAGGCTCTCTGACCCCCACATTTTAATTGGCCAGCTGAGGAAGGTGGAAGAAGATGGGATGGTGTGGGAGAGGAGGACTGTTCAAAGTGCTTTCTCTGTGTCTTCCAGACAGTTGAGGGTTTTCCCAAGGACTGGGATATTTCTGGCTAATCTTGCCAGTCGGCTGAAGAATTCTTCTGATGAGAACCACAGAATCAGACTCTTCGAAGCATAGTAGTCATTACAAATTGCAGTGCACTCTGAGAACTGTGAAAGAAACTGGCTTCTGCAAATTCATCTAGGCAGAAGGGGGCATCTCCAACTTTGACCAATAATAAAAGGCTGACACTTGTAAATGCTTGAATGAAACACTTAATTCTTGGGTCACATTTAAATAAGGATTAGGTCCATTCTTGGACCACAATTCCAGTGATCCAGTCTTTGAAATCACAAGAGATTTGTATAGTTATATTTCTGAATAGTGTGAAGAGCTATATCTCATTTTTTACATATCACTGCTGATTGTTAATATATATCAGCCCTTTTCTTTAAACAACCATTAAATGGTTATTTTAAATTTGGTATAAAGAATACTGTTCTGGAAGCCTTGTTAAGGAAGTTAGTGCCTGCATTAGTATGTTGGAGCGTCGTGCCTATGTTCTCCTCTACCATTTGCAAAGTTTCTGGTCTATTTCCTAGGTATCTGATCCACTTGAGTTGATTTTTGTTCAGGGTGAAAGATGGGGATTTAGTTTTATTCTTTTACATATGGATATCAAGTTTTCTCAGCACCATTTGTTACAAAGGCTATCTTTTCTTCAATGTATATTCTTGGCACCTCCGTGAATTATCAGATGATTGTATCTATGTGGGGTTGTCTTTGTGTCTTCTATGCTATCCCATTGGTCTTCATGCTTGTTATGGTGGCAATTCTGTGCTATTTTAGTTATTCTAGCTCTGTAGTATAATTTAAGGTCTCTTATTGTGATGCCTCCAGCATTGCTCTTCTTGCTCAGGATTGCTTAATGATATCCTAATCTTTTATCATTTGCCAGGAGCTAGGTACTTACTGTATATAGACACAAACAATTAACATCCTAATATTTTCTATCACTATACTTATCCACAAGAACTGTAGCCCCTAAAGATGGAAAGTATAGTGAAAAACAGTTCTTGTATCCTTGGATCCACAAGTGTAGGAAAAGAAAAGAGATTGACAAAGAGTTTCCCTAATTTTAAGTACAATGTGAGACATTCAAATAGAAAGAAGCAGAGGGGATATGGTGAGAGAGATAGACAAAAGCTAAATAAGCTGGAAGTGGTAGGGGGAAGACTATGAGGTAAACTTCCAGAGCAAGTTAGAACTGAGCTGAGTATGAAGAAACATTAGAAGGCAGGCAGGTGGATGATGCAAGAGAGGGCATCATAGGCAGAAGCAATAGCACATTTAGCCCCTGCTGGTGGGCTGCAGGCCAGGATATTTGAGGGACGCTAAGCTATTCAATATAGGCAGAGTTAGAGGAGCTGCAGGAGATGAGGCTGGAAAAGTAGGAAAGGTTCATGGAGATCCTGTACATCCTTTAAAGCACTTGGAATGTCATATAAATATTATTCAGAATCACTGAAGAGATTTAAACAAAGAAAGTAATATCACTGGGGAAAAAATGCCAGACTTGCTAAACACAGAAAGTCATGGATCATATGTTCTCTCTCATATGTGGAAACTAGAGAGAAAAATATTTTAAAAGGGGACCTCAGGAAAATAGAATAGAGGCTAATAAAGTTGAAGAAGGGGACCAGAGGTAGACAGAAGGGAAACAAAAGGGGAGGGACCAGGGAATTAAATTTGGTTGTGTGCATATACCAACATGTCACAATGAATACCACTATTATGTGTGATCATAATGCACCATTAACAAATACTAGACTTGCCAAAAAAAAAAAAAAAGTAATGTCATCAAATGGCAAAGGTTAGGAAGGACAGAGGTTAGAGACAGTCCCAACAGTGAGGGCACAGTTTTAATAGAATACTAGGCAGTGTGACTTAAACTAAAATCATGGCCTGGGAACAGAGAAAATGGTATACATTTAGAAGGGCATTTCTGAGATGAAGGTATTGAGATTTGGTAACTAGGCGTGGTATAGTGGCGCATGCCTGTACTCCCAGTGGCTCAGGAGGCTGAAGCAGGAGGATCGCAAGTTCAAAGCCAGCCTCAGAAACTTAGTAAGTCCCTGTCTCAAAATAAAAAATGAAAAAAAAAAAAATGGCTGGGATATGGCTCAGTGATAAAGCACCTCTGGGTTTAGTCACTTGTACCAAAAGAAAAAAGGAAAACAAACAAATAAATAAAACTTGGTAACTGATAGGATATAAGATTTATGAAGAAGCATCAAGTAAGGATGACTAACTTTCCTGCCTTTGGTAGCTGGCAGGATTATATTATTATTCCTATTAAATCTATATTAGTCAGTTTGGAGGAAACAAAGATGATATGTTCAGATTTTCACATATGTGGGTTTGATGTGCTTGAGGAACACCCAAGTGATGATATTCCATAAGAAGTTGGAGGGTGACTTCCAGATCATAGAAGCAAATCAAGTTGGAAATGAGATATTTGGGAATCACGGGTACACAGGTAGTACTAAAATAAATAGTTAAGATTAGACTTGTTCACGGTGGTATGGCTGAAGACAATTATAAAAACAGATGAGCCCAGGAAAATGAACAGAAGAAGACAAGAATCAGATATAAGAAACCTTTCAAAAGTGGGATTAGGAAGATAATTCTTCCAAGAAGAGAAGAAGCAGTAAAAGAGGCAGTGGAAACCAGGAGAGAAGACACTCGCAGAAGTTAGTTAAGGAGTAAGTGGGTCAGAGTGTCATGAAGGGGGCTGGATTGTAGCTCAGTGGTAGAGCACTTGGCTAGCACTTGTGAGGCACTGGGTTCAATCCCTCAGCACCACATAAAAAAATAAATAAATTAAATAAAGGTGTTATGTCTGTCTACAACTAAAAAATAATAATAATAAAAAAAGAGTGTCATGGAGGCAGAGAGGTTATTAGGATGAGATAGATTTAAGAAGTACATTTTGAGAAATAGTAGTTGATTAATGGGAAATAGTATACACTTGCTGTATTTTTCTGAATATTTTGCTTGCAGAAGAAGTTCAAGTTCTCCAGCAGCTCTGTATTTTAAGAAACATGGCTCTTTGAGTCTTTGTTCTACCCAACTGCTTTCATGTGAGGGGATGGCCTTCTTTGGTAGTCCTGCCCAAAGTCCTTTGGGACTTTTAATTTTTGCTGTGCTATGCCTACAAGTTCTGTTTTCTCTTTAACAAAAACTGACAGTTACCACAGGAAAATTCTGCTTTATAATAGTCAGGAGAGGGCTTGATAGAAACCGGAGTGGATGGTGTGTATGTCAGTAGCATCCCTTGATATGTGTGGGTCCTGGCAGCGGGTGGGAGGATCTTCCATTTGGAGCAAGGAGGAGGCAAGGATAGGTATGAGATTTGTTCCAAATAATTTCCTTTCCTTTTTGATTCTATTTCAGGCTGCATGGAGCGTTGTCCACAATCAATTTCAAGACCTCTCAAGAAAGATGAATAAATGCCAGCCATATAGGTTGAGTACACTTTATCTCAAAGGCATTTCAGGAAATTTTTTTTTTTTAGTTTTAGTTTTTCAGATTTTGGAACATTTGCATAGAATTTGCTGCTTGATTATCCCCAGTTCAGAAACCTGAAATCGGAAATGCTCCAAAGGATGAAGCTCTTTTTAGCATTGCACTTATATGTAAAAAGGTTTGGATTTCAGACTTCAGATTTTTGGGTTAGGGACATTCAACTTGTACTTAGTGTGTATCATCTAATATCTATCCTGAAGTGATCAGCAATGTTACTATTTTCTTTTCATTCCTTCCAGAGGTATTCTGGAAACATATTCTGTTCCTATCAGATATACATATGTCTTTTTTCTACCTAGCAGAACATTTTCGTGACTTGTTCCATATCAACACAAGTAGATTGCCTCATTCGTCTTGATGATCATGTTACTCCATTTATGGATGAGTCATGATTTGGTTAGTTTCTTATTGATGTTTCAATAGGTTAGATTGTTTCCAATAATTTGATGCTACAGGAAATTCTATTTATTGTAGAATAATAATGTAGACATTTATTGTAGAATAAATGGCTAGAAATGTTTCTGAGTCAAAAGGTGTTATAGTTTGGATCTTGAAAGGGTTGGCCCTAGGGTGGCACTATGGAGAGGTGGTGGAACCTCTAGGAGGTGGTACATAGTGGTACATAGTGGGAGGTGTTCAGGTCATTGAGGGCATGACCTTGAAGGTGATTGTTGGACCTCAACCTTTCCTTACCCTCTTACTTCCTGGCCATAAGGGAAATAACTTTGTTCTGCCACATGCTCCCATCCCAATTTGATGTGATGCCTTACTATAAGCCCTGAGCAATGGGACCAATAGGTCATGGATTGAAACCTCTATAATTATGAGCCAAAATAAACTTTGTCATTTTATAAGATGATTATCTCAGGCATTTTGTTTTAGTGACAGAAGCTGACTAACACAAAAGGTATGTGAAATTTTAGCGTAGAAATATATGAACAGGTTTGAAAATAGTCAGAAAAAAAGGGTGATTGGTTTGGGCCTAATGTACCACCTGATTACTCACTAGGAAAAGTAGGATATGTGTCACTAGAGGCAGATATGTGGCCATGTGTCTGTGTCTTCTAGTCCAGCAAAATGAAGAGGTGAGGTGGGATAGAAATAGAATAAAATACCACTCTTCTGGATGTGGTGATGCCAAGGCAATGGGTCATTGTGTGGAAGCATTCTTGAAGATCTGTCCCTGGTCAATGATATGACCTCTAAGGTTGCGTGAGAACTTTGTATGCTAAATGCTCAACTCCTAGAAAATGCATAGCATCTTTCCATTGAGAGGGGAGGCTTCAACTCCTACCCTTGAGGCTTGTTATCCCAGGCAAGTGACCTTTTGGAACCCAGGTGTTGGATTAAACTATAAAGTTGCAACTTTCTGGGTGAAAGAGCCAGTTATGAGACTATTAAGTAGCATATCAAAGCCAGAACATTAACAATTAAAGCAATCTTCCATTAGATAACAGCCCAGTGTCTCTCTAGCTCTATTCTTTTTCCCTCTTCACCACCCTCACAACATCAAAAAAATGACATAGACAAGTATGGGGTGTCATAAAATCAAGAAGTTTTGCCATTCAAGATGACCCACCCCTTGTAATCAACTCCTTTTGGAGCCCCAAACCATAGTAACAATTTTTTTTTGTGCCAGAGTTCCCAAACACTGGGTGATGTTCCCATGAGAAATCAGGAATTTGTTTCAACAGGGAAATATAAGTAAATCTAAGACACCATCTCTGCTGTCAGGGCACCACCTTCCCCAGCCTCTTGCACATTAAATATTTTCTCACATTTCAACTGGTAAGGTAGAGGACAGAACAGGGCTGAAGGACAATATTAGAGCTGCCCAAAGAAGACTTAAGTGAATAGGCAGGATGAAGAGTGAGCAGTGGCCTCCCATTCACCCGTATTTATTCCTTCATCAAACAACATAGGAGCAGAACTCTCTTCCTGATCTCTTGTTGCTAGAAGTCAAGAAGGAAAATGCACAGTGGTTAAGTCAGACAGTCAAGGGTTTTAGTTACAGATCCCCCATTCTCTGCCCAAGTGACCATGGACTTAAGCTAATGAGGTTCAGAGTCTACATTCATAAAACAGGGATAATAATGGTACATATTCTATAGGTAGAGACTTAGCATACTGCTTGACATATACTAGTCAGTAACTGTTAGCTATTATTGATACTAACCCTACATAATTATTCTTGTTGCAACTTAGCTTGTACCAGAGCCTGGGTTATGGCAGCCATTGTCACAATCCCTTGGGCGGCATCATCTCTTTACTTCATCCCGCTTGGTTCATGACTTCCATATGTGCAGGCATGGCTGGGTAATTGCATTGCTTGGCAAGAAGATACAATATAATTGCACCCAGCTGGAAGGTACAGTGGTGGTTTTCAAGGTGTGCTCCTTGGCTAGCAGCATCAGCATCACCTGGGAACTTGTTAGAGGAGTACAAATTCTCAGGATCTTCCACAGATGTGCTCAGTCAAAATCTCTTGGGGTGAGCCTAGCAACCTGTGCCTTAACAAGCTCCGCCCCAGAGACCCCAGGTGATACTGATGCATGCTCTCGTGTGAAAACCACTGATCTAGACTCTGGGATGCCACTGAACTTCTCCACTTCAAACAGGAAGAGCTTAAGTGGAAAAAGAAATCCGAAAGACATGCTGGTAGCTCACGGCCAAATTTGGGCGAATGGCTTAACATCTTGCCTCTTCAATGCTCTCCTCTTTGACTGGGAGCAGCTTGTCAAGCTGCAAATATTTCCTTTTCGCTCCCTGCTTCTCTCCCACAAGATAGTTCCTGCCCAGGCATCTCGGATTACCATTCCTTCTTCAAAGCCAATTAAAGGTCTCTAATCCCTCCTGTGTTTACCTAAAGGATGAATTTGATCAGAAAGGATGAATGGGAAAGGCAAAATCCTAGAAGGGCTTGGGAAAAAAGTTTCTGCTCCAGTGGTGGGAACCCACCCTTTCTCACTAAGCTTATTATGAACCGGTTGTGTTTTTTGAATTACAATTCTCCATCAGACTGCCTCTTTCATCTAAAGTCCTCCGTTGTGCTTTCCAAGACAGCTTTTGACTTTGCCATTGGTATTAAATACTTTTGAGATTTCTTTTTCTCCCCAAGTACATCTCAGGGATGCCCCAGATAATAGTTTGAACTGTATGATGTATCCATTTTGTAGGTGATGGTTGATTATCAGCAAATACTTGTATACATTCAAGTTTGCTTATAGGGGCCTCATCATTCTGCCTTACACAGAATCAAAAATAAATTATTTGCTTAAGACTTTCAGGAACATTAGATGAGTTTGCCACTTTGTGTCTGGGGTCCTTGAATAAGTAACAACCTTCCAAGTCCCACTTTTCTCATCTCTAAAGATAGAGATGAGGTTACTGACCTTACAGGTTGATGTAGGAATTGCTAAGAAATCGTGCATAGATGCGATATGGTGCCCAAATTTTATTTTATTCTTATGTGTTTTAATATCTTCCTTTAGTAAGGATGAAGGTAACACTGAGGTGTTCAAACTTGTACCTCTGTCTCTTCTACTAACTTTTAGCCTTTTCCCACATACCGATGGAGGATGAGCCTGCAAGATATAGAGCAGAGCTGACCATTTTTAAGGTCCTGAAACAGTGTTTTTTTTTTTTGAGATAGTAAGAGAGTGATATTTGTTTCTGACTTAAATAACCATTGTTATTCTTTATTTTAGAGAAGTGTCAGGTTTTTCATGTTTTGGAATCTTAGTAGGAGAAGAGAAGGCAGTCTAGTAAATGAATGCAATTACCCATCTGCTGAATGGTGCAATCTTTAAGAATTGGCTTAACCTCAGAATTGCATATATGCTTCAACCTACCTTGCTGAGAATGGAAGTGCAAGATAGAGATACCTTTGAACTTTTGGAATGCAGAGATCCTATATAGATCACAAGGTGTCATTGCACTGAGTAAGGATTGTCATTATTCTTTGGCAATAGCCATGACATCAGGAAAACATATCTTCTATTATAGTTCAAAGGCAGAATGAGAAAAGAATCCCCCCCCCCCCGCAATGGAACCATCATCACCCCAGAGAAGGTGTAATTGGAGTATTCTCAATGGCCTTTAAGAGTAAGGTTAAGAGCTACCAGCACGTGTTGCTTCCTTAGAACACAGTGGAATAGAAGTCCTAAAGGACTGTTTTTCTGGCTTATTGCTAGATGTTAAAAAAGGTAAGTGGAAACCTGATACTCTGTAAGTTGGACTGTTGACAAGGGACCCTGTGAATTTTCAAAGACAGGTGTTGATTGGAAATTTGCATGTGTTCCCAGCAAGACTTGTTTATGGAATCACCCCGTTCTTGGAAGTAAACAAGGAGAGACAATTCAATCTTTCCATTGATAAAATGGCTTGTTTTGTGCTTGTAAAATGTTCTGTGGTTCATTCATGTGCTGAGGGTTGAATAATGGCAAGGGTGTGATGTCATGCATGGTCAGTGAATTGGGAAGCCTCCCTTAATATGAAACCACAGAGAGATGGGGAAAGTGATGTTTGAATGGGAGAACCCAAGTCTCGCGGCTTTTCTTGTTAAGTTAAAGAGCTTACAGTTTTATGTATATCAAACTATGCTTATAAAACCCATGCACCTAGAGAAAATCATGTACAAGTGACCAATAAAAATAACTCAAAAATTTGGGTTCTTTGTCATTATTTTGCTACCCACTGTGACAAGATCAACAGGCTTTGCTGAGATTAGATGTGTATTTTGAATTAATTTCTCCCTTAACAACAACATTCCATTTCTACTGATAGCCCCATTTATGGGCAAGAGATCCAGGAGTCCTGTGGACAAGTTTGATTTTTCCTTGTTACAAGTTTGATTTTTCCTTGTTGCCTAGTCTTTCTCCACTTTCTTTCTGCTTTTCTGTTCATTATTGTAATTATGTGTCCATATACAAAGCCATGCATCTTTGTCTTTATATAGTTATGTATAAGCATGAGCAGATCTTACAAATCCCCCAGAACACCATCCCCCCATCCCAGCATGCACACACAGTAGCTCTAGTCCCATTCTTTGTATTGTAAGTGTATTTACAACACTTGGTGAGATGTATGTACAAGGATACCCCAGCCTGGGTTGCACTTATTTCTTCAGCCAGATATTCACAGTAAAAGCCACATCTCCCTTCACCAACACTTGAAATAGCTGTGCTAACTCAAGTCTTCAACTATTTCAGCTGTAGGGTATTTTGGGGTGCTGCAAAGAAAGAGGCAGTCCTAGAGTAGAACTCACCTATTCCATACTTAGAATTCACTTCCATAGCACTAATCAAGTCAAATACCCAATCATGTTTATATAAAAAATATTTTATGTCAAAACACTCTGTGGACACCACCATCTATTTAGAGTCACACCAGAAAACTGATGTTCATCAAATTAAAAATGTAGGGGAAATAAAAACCCTTGGTTACCATAACACTGACATGAAATGATGAACATATAAATTTTTCAACTTTGACTTGCTCTGGGGTTAGTGGGTAAGGATGTGAATTCACTTTTCTTTTACTTAACTATAATTAATTGCCATACTTCAAGGGTCTGGAGGTTTCTGTCGTGTTTCCTATCTGTTTAGCAATAAGCATTTCCTGAGAGGGGTTCACTTAACATGGGAATAAAGTAGTTGTTCTTGGCTAGACTCCCTAAGTTTACATCTCAGTTCTAACACTGGGAGTTGGGTGTCTTTGGGCAAAGTACTTCATTTCCCTTCAGTCATCTGTTAAGTAGAAATGATGGAGGGAGAATGATGTCAGCCAGATGGCAGAAAAGGAGTTTCCAGCTCTTATTCCTTTGAAGAAATGTTAATTGGAATAACTGTCTACATACAAAAAATACCTTCATAAAAATTAACAAATCCAGGTGAGAGATAATGACACACATGGACCACAGAAATAAGATGCATTGAGAAGGCTGAGAAGGAAAGATTTATATTACTGGTATTACCCTTTCTCTATGCATGGGAAAAGAGAGTTGGGGGGGGTACCCCACTTCTCCATGGATCCCAGCAAAGGACTTGCCCTAGTCAGCCCTGGCTAGCTCCATCAGGCCCACCTTAGGTCAGGATGGATTTTATATTCTTAGGCTTCTCTAGACCCAGGCTCTAGAACTGCCCCAGGGCTCTTGCTCCTGCATTCCAAGGCTCCAGCAGATCTCCACAAAATACTAGCAAATGGAATTCAGCAACACATTAAAATGATCCTACACCACGATTAAGTGGGATTTATCCCTGGGATGCAAGGATGGTTCAACATATACAAATCAATAAATGTGATATACCATAATTAACAGAATAAATGGTAAAAAAGCATACAATCATCTCAAAAGATGCAGAAAAAATATTTGGCAAAATTTCACATTCCCCCTCCCTTTTTAAAATAAAAACTATCAACATATTAGCTATAAAAAGAATGTAACACAGCATAATAATGGTCATGAATGACAAGCCTACAGCTAACATTATACTACATAGTGAGAAACAGAAAGCTCTTTCTCTGCGACCAGACATGGTAGGGTATCTACTCTCGCCACTTCTCCTCATATGAACTAAAGACCTAGACAGAGAAATTTAATCAAGAAGAAGAAATAAAAGGTATTCAAATTGGAAAGGAAGAAATAAAATCATCTATGTTTGCTGATGACATGACCTTGTTTGTGGAAAAATCCTAAAAAATTTACCAAGTATCTGTTAGAGCTAATAGATGAATTCGGTAAAGTTGCAGAATACTAAGACAACATACAAAAATCAATTGTGTCCCTAGTGGGTCCAAGCCAGAGTTGCCCACAGTGGTAACCTGCTCATTAGCACATCTGGCTTGGCCTAGATCCCTTCTCGGTCTGTCCCCATTCTCTCATCTTCTTTTCGGGAGGTGCCTTCCAAGCAATCTGCCTCAAGGGCCTACTTTCGGAGAAACCCAAACCAAGAAAGAGAGAGCAATAACTTGATTACTGGGAAAGATTCCATTCATCAAACCCCCAGGTCATCTCCTGTAAAAGTCCCTTTCTTTATTAGTAAGTACTTGGCGATCTAACTGAAGTCCAAAGTCAGCTTTCTGTACAGAGGAAGTCCACGGTGGCTTGGTCTTACCTTTCCTTACAGGCACTTTCTTCCCTTCAACCATCCCTTTTATTCTCTTCCCCAAGCTCCCCTCCTCCAGATGCTTCTTAGTATTTTTGAATAAGTGAAATTATAACAGTTGTATTTTAAAAAATGGAGAAATTTGGAATGATATGTTGAATCCTCTCCTCTAACCAGTTGATGTGGTTTCTAAGGATACCAAGTGGTAAAAGCAACAGAAAGCAACGTGATGACTTCTCACATTGGCTACTTTTTCTATTTCATCTTCACGAGGCTGCTTTTCCCTGTTTTCATATTTAAGTTCCCATGAATACTTTACTTAGGTTCAACTTCTCAGAAATATTAGCAACACAAGCTAAATTTTAATGAATGCTTAATACTGCTTTATGTCAATTAACTAACTTCACTTTCACATCTTTCTGAAGATCATCTGCATCATTTTCAACTTTAAGATATAATTAATAAAAATTGTATATATTTACAGTATATAGTGTGATTTTTGGAGGGGCGGGGGGCAGTCATTGGGATTGAACCCAGAGATGCTTTACCACTGAGCCATATCCTCAGCCCTTTTTATCATTTTGAGACAGGGTCTCACTAAGTTGCTTAGAGCCTCACTAAGTTGCTTAGGCGGGCCTAGAACTTGTGCTCCTCCTGCCTCAGCCTCCTGAGTTGCTGGGATTATAGACATGCAGCACCGTGTGTGGCTTACAATATGATGTTATGATATATATGTACATTCTCAATGATATCCATCATCTCACAAGTTACTTTTGTATGTATGGTGAGAACATTCACAATCTACTCTCTTACCAAATTTCATGTATACATGTATTGACTGTAGACACCATGCTGTTCATTAGTTCATTCTCCAGAGCTTATTCATCATGCATCACTGAAATTTTATACTCTTTGACCAACATTTCCAATTGCCCCCAACTCCCTCTCTAGCTCCTAGAAACTAATTTTATATGAGTTAGGATTTTTGAGAATCCACATATACGTGATATCATACAGTACTTGTCCTTTTGTGTAGGGCTCATTTCACTAGAATAATGTTCTTTAGGTTCACCCATGTTGTTGCAAATATTAGGATTTGCTTCTTTTTAAAGACTGAATAATATTCCATTGTGTATATGCATACATATGTACATATACACATATATGTTTTTAATGTCATGCTGTTTTGATTATGACAAACTGTATTATATATAGAGACACATGATATATATACATATATATGGTATAGCCATGGTCATCAAAATACAATGCATATATATGTTCTCTATGTATGTATATATATAGACATTTTATTTATCCATTTATCCATCAATGGACATTTAGATTGATTCCATATCTTGGCTACTATAATAATGCTGCAATGAATATGGGAATATATACTTTTCTTGATGAGACTGATTTTATTTTCTCTCAGAATTGGGGTTGCTAGATCATATGATAGTTCCTACTTTAATTTTTTGATGAATCTCTGTGCTGTTTCCCATAAAAATAATGTGAGAAAATTGACTTTTCTGCAATTCTCAATTCACATGATTTTCCCAGGAATAGAATTCAGCCTAGATCAAACGGAATTGTCACACAAGCATTTTATTCAGTATTAAGCCTCTGTATATCATAAAGATGTAATAAAGAGTAAATTTTAAAAAACTATATTTCTAAATTTTTTTTTTTTAGATATTGTAGTGACAGGGAGATGAAACCTTGTCTGTGTTTGCTAGTCTGTGAAATCCTGGCTCAGTAGATAATTCTTCACCAAACAATGAATGAAAGAGTGGCTTTTTAGAGGCTCTTAGAGAATGTGACCCTGATAACTATCAAAGTCTACATGCAAAGTCATCATCCGACTGAACCACAGGGATTGCTCTCAGATCTGAAAGGCGATCAGTTCCAGCCCTTTCTATTATGATGTATCTAAACCATCCCTCTTTCTACCCTGCCACTCATACCTACACTCCAATATGCTTCCCTTGTCTGGGTGTGATCCTCACCAAATCGTTAGAATGTGTTTATTGAATGTAAATATTTATTGAACAATTACATGAATGATGAAAGTTTTAATATTTGTTCCTAGAGCTAAAAACAAATTTAAAAATCTTATATGAAACAAATTAAAGAGATGATATATGCACCAAATCATCTTTAGCAAATGTCTTGATCCTGCAAAATATCTCAGTCCATATATATATATATATATATATATATATATATATATATATATATATATATAATTCATAGAATTTGAAACAATTTAGGTCTCTGTTGTTTCTTATTATTCTTAAAAATGTCTAAATTTGCTTTAAAATGTATTTTGAGTTGCCTATAATCGCTTCTCAGGTCATATCAACACAATGTTTTTTCTTTCTGGATATTTTGTTTACAGAATCATTTCACTTATTTTTTATGGATTCTTATCTATTTACTACTGAGCTGGTAATTTCCACAGAAAACTCTTCTATAATGAGCCTTTGGTTCATCAAATATTAAGCTTACTGGAGAGTTAACCCATATTTAATTTGCTTTATTCATTTAAAAAGGGTTAGAGCACAATAGAGTTTACTAGGCTTTCCAAACACTATTGAACAATCATTTCGGTACAAAAAGGACCCCAGGGCCTTGTCATACCTCAGGGTCATCACTAATGCAGTAACCATCATCACATTGCAGAAGTGTGTCTGTGCCAGCTCAAACCATGCCAAACAGGCCAATCCACTTGTTGGACATCCAGCATGCCCGGTCTTTGGTTCTAATCAGAAGAGCTATTTCCTATTCATATCTAATTATCTTAATTGCCACTGCTTCCTATAATGCCACACAGTAGATAAGAAATACATCAGTTAAAATGTTGTCAACCCCACAGCATAACACATAGATTACGGGCATTTTATCACACAGTTTATGAAAGTGTGGGGAATTTACTTGCTAGATCCCTTGTGTCACACATCCAGAGACATTTCAGGGAATGCATATCTAATGCCAGCAACAGGAGCCAAGGGGCTATTTATGTCTTTTTCACCGTGCAACTCTTCCACAACCAATGGTCAACTTTACGTGAGAGATGCTGCTGTATTTGACTTACACTTTGTGAAAATGTGATTGTTCGGGGTCTGTATCCTAAAGGTGCTTCCCTTTCTGGCCTTGATCTGTTGAAGAGGGAAGTTACTTCTTTCAGTGAGCTACTTGAGGGACCAGCCAGTTGCATTTTAATAGATCATGCACATTTTGGCGGCTGTGGAATCCAGACACTTCTGTAGCCATCTCATTGTCAACTCCAAAGTTGACAGATTAATTACAGTCTGGTCTCTTGGCTTTAGTCAAAATAAGCTGATTTCCTTTCTGGAAAAAATATTTCTTTCTTTCTTTCTTTTTTTTTTTTTTTTTTTAGTTTAGGTCTTTTCTTTTTTTTCTAATCAGTAGATCAAAACTTGGGGCTCTTCTTAACCCTAATTCAAACATCACTTCAGAAGTTAACACATTTGAGTTCCAAAAGCAATGCTTTTAACTTCTGTCCCATGGTCAATAAGGGGCTAAATCGATCTATAAACAGTGTCAGATGGTGTCTCACACATGGCACTTAAGAAACCTTACTCCTGATAGTGCCTTGACCTCGGGGCCCGTGATCAGGCAGTCTCAGTGACACTGAACAGGGAGGCATCAAAGAAAGGGCCTGTGCGGTCCCACGAGCCTGACAGCAGCTTGGTCTCTGGGGTGAGGCGCTGCGGCCAGAGGAGGGTGTTGAAGACAGGGCAGGCATGGAACTGACGTAGCCACTGAGTGTTTAGCTTGGCTTGTCGCATGACTAGGGTGGGCAGGTTTCAGGCTCATTTAAAACATTTTTTACTATTTATTCTGTTTCTCACTCTCCCTTCCTTTCAGTTGATCTAGAAGCTTTACTATGGGAAATGATGGCACTTGGGGGGTACCTATCAAGGAAATCAACACAGGGCAAACTCAGAACTGGTGAAGCTGAAAGTAGTGTCTTAGGGGTAGCAGGATTATTTTGTCCAACAGAACAGTATTTGGAGTTAATCAAAATCCTGCAGAGTCCATGGCAGATACTGTTGGTTCCCCAGTGGTCTCTTGTAGGCAATGCCAGTAACATTGACAGCTTCCTGCTGTCCCCGCCTTAGAGTGTTGCATGATCACCACTACATGATGCACGCAGGGAAACTCAGGAGCTAATACCCCCAGGAGAGATGTCAGTGAACGAACACCCCTCCCTGCACATTTCTGAATAGTGTTCCATATGGCCTCTCGGGAGGTCCTCAGTGGGGCTGTGACCACAGTTTCCCATAGCTGCTGAATCATGAACATTATTCGGCTCTCACGTCTGATCAGCTCTCACGTCTGTTTCCTGACTCCCCAAATAAACTAACTGCACCCAAATCTTTTTCTTAGGGTCTGCTTTTGTGGAGAGCCAAGCTAAGACAAAGTCAGATCAAATTTAAGTCATCATCTCAAAAAGAATTCAAGTGACCTCGCAAAAACTCCATTTTCTACCAAGTTCATAGCCCAAGCCTTGGTTTGGATTCCCCAGACACAAATCCTAAGACAAAGATTTTGGTGAAAATGGTTTATTTGGGAAGAGATTCCAGGAAGCACGGGTTAGAGAGTAGGGAATGAGATAGGGAAGGGAATAAAGATACAAAGGGGGTGATAATAAGCCAATATCTACTGTGGGTAGCTGGAACATCATCCTGCAGAGGCACAGCCATGGAACACTGTAGAACACCTTAGAACTATCCTACCCAATGGGTGAGGAAGTGAAGGTACTGATCCACCAACTCTTCAGATATCATTGCTTTTGGGATACTTTAGTGACACTAATTGTCTAGCACTTTTGGGAATGTCCCACACTTAGACTGATCATGGTCTTATGGCCAGAAAAGAGGCCTTAAGGAAGTGAGCTTCAAGTTTGCAGGAAACATCCTTTGAGTATTCAGAAAAATGTTAAGGGAGTTGGGGAAGGGCACCAAATTGCCCTCCATACTTGAGGACAATAAACTACAAATATGCCTCTGAAATAAGGGAAAATGAAAAGGAGTCACATATTCTCTCATTCAACAGATATTTATAAAGCCCTTCCTATGAGTTGGTAGTGCAGAGAAACGTGGAGAAGGGTGAGCCTTGTTGCTTTTTGTAGGCTCACAGATATGCAGACACTTCTGTCCGATAAGGAGCGCCATGATAACCAGCACAGAGGGGCATCTTTTAATCCTGATGGGAATTCTCCAAGCCTGGCTTCTGGAATTCATAGGTTGCTGTGCTGAGCATTGGACTGAGAATTAAGAGATTCGTGTTCTAGTCACTATTCTGCCTTGAAGAGCCATGTGACCTTGGAGGTGTCATTTTGACTCCAAGCTCCTTGGTTCCCTTAGGCTAAATGAAAGAACTGATGTAAGATGTTCTTTCTGGTCTGAGGACCCACCTGCAGAAGTGGGTGTGGATGAGGGGCTGTTAGTACTATATGGGTCACTGGCTGTGAGTAGCTCCTGGTCTGGAGGCAGTTCAGGTCAGAGGATGTCAGATCTGGCAGAAAAATTAGAGCTGGAAACTTGTTTTTGTAATTAACAGCACTGAAGCTCAGGGAAACAAGATGGCTTGTACAAGCCCACCCAATTAAGAAAGGATAGAGTTGGAACCAGAAACTTATTTCCTATTATTTGATTTGATACCCCTTTCTAGTAATCCATGGACCCCCAATTTTCATAGCAAGTTGTGAGAAACAGATCTTCTGAGATGGTAAACTAATGGCTAAAGAAATTCACCTTGATCCAAATGTCGTGGTCATGACATTAAAAGATATTTAAGGGCTTAAACCAAATCTTAGTGGCTACACAGTGCCTTAGAAATGCTCTCCTACTGATTTGGTTGTAATGTGCTGCCCAATAGAATGCCAGCCCCCCTGCAGGCGCGGTGTCAAGAAGAACAGGTGGATCAAACAACTTGATTAAAAAAAAAAAAAAAAAAAAACAAACAACCCAGCTTTTACATACCTTACTGTGGATGGCAGATTGGAGATAGGGCTGGGCAAGGAAAGGAGAGAGAATTGCAGAGACAAGCTGGGAAATCTTCAGAATGTGAAAGTGGTTTAAATGCAAATTTAGAATGTGAACACGTCCCAGTATTTCTGTTTTCTGCAGCGACAAAAATGGGTGTCTTGATTTCAATCAAATCCCACCAAGTGATGACACCTTTGTTTTTCCACAGGACTGAGTTCAGGAGGGTGATCACAGGGCGATGATAGATATTATGTAAACCACTGCCTATTTTGTGGCTCTATCATTTTCTGTGTCATATTTCATCTGAGTAAAATTTTAAGTGTTAGAAAATCCAGCACAATATAATACTACTTTAGACCCTTAGGAGGACCAATATCACAGTCTCCTTTAGGAACTTGTCAGAACTATAGAATCTCAGTCCTGACCCTGGACCTACCGACTGCACTGAAATCTGTATTTTCAACAAGATCTCCAGGAGATTTGTATGCATATTAAAGTTTGAGGAGCCCTGCTGCAGATAAAATGTGCTACTCAAAACAACTGGATACTTTCTTGAGTGAGCTAGTGAAAAAAAACATATCAAATAAAAAATAGCTTAAGGTGATATTTCAGAAAAGTTGGAAAACTGCATGTAATTCAAATAATCAATGAAGTTAGGTAAGGCTAAGTGTTGTGAGCTGATAGAGAATGAATATAAAATCAAATAGAGCTTTTAAAAAGATGTGCTTCAAGTGTTTCTCAAGTGTGAATGTATGGGAAGATGTTATTTATATTTATACCTCACTTCATTCCACAAAGGACAAAGGCATGTGGTTTTTAGGCATAACAGTTATTAGTGCAGAGAAAAACACCACTGTTCAAGGGCTGTTATGATTCCCACTGTTTTCAGACTCTACATTAAATGGAAGATCTTAGAATCATCAAATTCCTTCCCTGTCTCCGAACCCACAGACGTAATTGTCAGTCTCATTTCTGAAATATCACCAGCCATTATTAGTGGAAATTGATATTTATAATGGATGAGGGTTAACGTTTGCTGTTTCTTTTTTTTCTTTTAAAAAGACCATTGGAGGAATAATTTACAAAATAAAGCTTGATTAAATAGATTTAGTGCAGAGAAGTTAAATTTCTAAAGAGAACAAACTTTTAAAAGCAACATTAAAGATTTAAGAAGCAGTCTTTCATTGGCAGGGTTTAACAGATCAATTATAAATTATTTTTTATGCTCATTAAAGCCTTGCTAACTTGATACAAAGCAATAGCTCACTGATGCAGAGAGGGAGCACTCACTGGGAGCTCCTGATGCCTGGCTGCAACACAGAGCTACTTTCTGCTGGAAGGCAGTGGGGAAGGGTTCTGCTTGGACCACCTGCTTCTCATCTTCCAGAACTGAGTGCATATGAGACAGATGTGGAGCAGAGGCTGTAGAGCAAGGACAGGCAAGGCTGCACCCAAGGTTGGGATGAGCAAGGCCTCCTCTTTTCCCCCTTCAGCATCAAGAGCCTTTTATGATCCCAAGGAAGGTGTCCTGACATTCAATGGCCTCTTGTCCAGTTGAGATCAACTTCTCAACATGAGAGTGGATGGAAACATTGATGGCCTTCATGGTGGAGAGTAGGTGGATGAAACTTCACTGATCTGATGCATGACAGAAGGTGAAATACTAGATTGACTTTGGTTACTGATGAAGGCTTGGGTTTGTCTTGGTTCCTCCTTTATCCATTAGAGGTGGGTGTGTGGACATGTCTAGTTCCCTCTATATTTTAAGGTAGTGCTTCCAAAGAATAAAAAGTATATCCCTGTTGATGCATAAGAATATTTTTGATGGCATATGGATGTCTATTTTCATCTACTTAGTATTTTATTGATTTAAAGATTAATTAAGAAGTACATTAAGTTTTACATTAATGACTATTTATGATAAACGGCATGGTTTCCCATTTTGGGTAGTGTTATGAAATTTCTCTTTAAATACATTTAAATCAAAGTGAGTTGATTTAAAAAAAAAGTACTGCAATGAGTTATATTAGTGATAAGGATATTCAACTGTTTGATGAAATACAATATATTTGCAGCACCAATTTCAATTAATAAAAGGATATTCATATATCTGATTCATAGTGGTCTAAGGCCCTTTTATTCAAGGAGATTAAGCTTGTCTATATATTACTTAGTTGTTTATGTGTTCCTGTGAGGCCAAGCTAAGGTGGACAGTATTTTTATCTCCTATTATTTGCCATGGAGAGAAAACAGGTTTTCAAGGTATAAGAATTGTGTGCAGGAAGCAGAGAGGTGCCCTAAGATGCTCCAATTTTTGCCTGCCATATCCTCCATCCTGGGGTTAGCACTCTGAGTTTTGGGGTGTCATAGCACAGGTAAAGCCTAGAGAGCATTTGGGATATTTGTTACAATATTTAAAATTCCACCATTATAGAGTCTTGAAAACCTACAGTGAGAATGCAAATGAACAGAAAAACCTTTCCAAGTAACTCTTTGTAAGCACAAGATCTTGAAGAGAGCACAGCTTCTAGGGATACATGCAGATGTGAATGAAAAAGGAGGATGGGGCTGAGGTGTTGGGAGGGAAAAGGAGGTGTATGCCCAGAGGAGAAGGTAAACTGAGGTGTTGGTACTCTGTTGTCTTGAGCTGTATCCATCAATGGCCAGTGAGCCACATGGGGAATTAGGAAGAACGCCATCTGCCTTACCTGTGTCTTCTAGGCTGCCATCTTTGGTATTCATTACGCTAGTTTTATTTTCTTCCCTGACCAATTCTAGGTTGGGTTTTAAATGAGAATCTTACACAGAAGGTCTAGAGCCTGAAATGTGGATGAATGAATGAAAGAATGAACAAAATGCAATCCATACCATGTTTGATAGGATCTGATTTATCCTTACGTTCACAGTAGCTAACACTGTGCTTAGCACATGCTAAATATTTATGAAGTGTTTGAATGAATGAAAGTAAGAAAGCAACTTATTGATAAAAATAGGGAAAGAATGACCATATTTGAAAGCTAGCAGATCAAGTTTCATATTTATTAACAAATTCATTCATTCAACAAAAAATAGAAGAGCTTTGTGAGCCAATACCATTTTGATAATTGAACCTTAGGATGAAATCTGAGTTCAAATCAAATCTGAGTTCAAACCATTTTAACCAGGATTGATTGAGGAAGGCCATGGGTTTAAGCCATAAGGACCCAAACATCACATACACACATACACAAAAAGCATTTTGCCTATTATTTTGTAAGGAATTGGATACAAGTTGCTTATTAAAAACATGAGCCCTGGAAGATGGAGTGAGGGGGCAGGGAAGAGGGGGGAAAAAGAGAAAGACAATAAAAGAGTACATTATATAGTGTGTTAGTATTAGAAGGAAATAGGGGTAAGCTATTTGGGGGAATCCTTTGATTTTTCATATAGAATGCACTTCATAAGTGTACCCCAAAGAACAAATACCCTAGGTATTTCTCCATCAACTTGCATTACCCAATAGTGAAGACTGTCTCCCTGAGAGATTTAATGGCCCTCCTCTCCCATTTGTGGGTACTCCTATATGCAGACTGGTAAGAGGTAAGTTGCATGTGTTTAAGAGAAGTCTTCAGTAATCAGAATCTGCCCCTGCTTCTACTTAAACTGAGGTGGGGGGAGGGTATGAAGCACGAGGAACTCATAGCTTAAACTACAATGCTCTTGGGGGAATTCTCCAGAGATAATTTGTAAAGTATGTGACATATGGACACACAAATAAAACAAAAATGCAACAGCCAGCTTTCAAAGCAAATTTTTCCCCAAAACAAAAATATGGCAGTCATTGAGATATTTAATGGGATGCAAAACTCTGGACACTATTGGGATCTACTGGCTATGACAGGGAAGTATGAAATAGTTGCGACTTACCACAGAGTAAAGATATGGCACATCTGTGTCTTAGAAAAGCTGAGGATTTTGTGTGAGTCTCTGATTATACCTGCCCTGTATTTGGCTAAGGATAAAGAAAAATGTATATTAATTAGAAGATGAATGATTATGGCTTAAATCAATCACTGCTTGAACAGAATCTACTTAAATAGTTATATATAATAAAGTCGGGTATATCAGTTAGCTCTTGCTGTGTAACAAAGACCTCTAAAACTTATCGACATAAAACAACCACCACATATTATTTCTTAAGTCTGGGGGTTGTTTTGCTGAGAAGTTCTGATGATCTGAGTTGAATTTGGTTGATTTAGCTTGGATTCATTGTAGGTTGAGAATCCCTAATCTGAAAATCTAAAATTCAAAATACTCCCAATTTGAAAACTTTTGGGGATGCAACATGATGATGTCACAAATGGAAAATTCTACATCATGAAATTTTGTATCATGCACAAAATTAAAAACTTACCTTAGGGTTATGTGTATAAGAACTACATGAATTTAAAGGAATTTCCTGTTTAGACTTGGGTCCTAACCCCAAGATATCTGATTATGTACATGAAGTATTATGAAGTCCAAAAAGTATGAAATATAATACGCTTTCTGGTTCCAAGAATTTTGGATAAGAGATTCTTAACTGTATCAACTTCTGATTAGCTGGGACAACTTGGCTGTCCACTCTGTTGTCTCTCAATCTCCAACAGGCTAGTCTGGTTTATTCATCTGGTGGAGACTGAGTTCCCAGAACGTAAGCAAAAGATGGCAAGATCTCTTGAGACCTGCATTTGAAACTGCTGTTACTTCTGCTTCATTTCATGTGCCAAAGCAAGTCATATGGCCAAGCCACAGTCCAAGGGATGGAAAATAGGCTCCCACATTTGGCAAAAGAGATGGCTAAATCACATTGCCTGGAAGAGGAATAATTGGAAGAAATTCTGCAATTAATTTATCACATCAGGGTAGGCTGATTGCTCTAATAAACAAAACTCAGATCTTAGGATTTTAACACCATACAGTTTACCTTCTTTTCATTATCACAGTCAAATAAAGATGGGCAGAGGAGTGGAAGGACTCTGCTTTGCAGTCATTCAGGTACCTGGAGTCCTTCTACCTAGTTGCTATCTCATTCTACACTATGGTGCCTTCCATTGGGTCCTCTGTTTCCAGCCAGTAGATGAGAGAGACACACATACAGAGAGAGAGAGAGAGAGCGCAACTATGCAGAAAGAATGTCTGTTCCTACCTACCTCAACCAAGAGGTGTCAACATATCACTTCTGCTCCTCCCCAGGGGCCAGAACTTGGTCATATGGCTGAATAGAACTGCAAGGGAGGCTGGGAAATGTGGTCCAGCTGTGTTGTGGGGGAGGGGAAATGATTAGTTGAACATCTGCCTAGTCTCTGCCACAGTTACAGATTCTGTGACTGGGGAACTCATTCTAGGAGAAGGTGCACTGGTATGCATTTCAAAAGGTTGATTCATGACGCTGTGGGGCAGACAGAGGTTAAAAAGACAAGGTCCTAATTGAGTGGGGGAGACATTTAGATACACGTGTAAATAACCTGGGGAATGAGACAGGAATCTAGAGAAGGATTTGGGGAGACTTTTAGGATAAGGTGGACACTTCAGAGGCAATGAAACTTTAATAGGAGGAGACAGGAATAAAGGACAAGGGGAAAGCGGTGGGCCACATGGGGAAACTAGGTTTGTTTGCTTATTTAACATTGTGGCCTCTAGTGGGACCTAAAGTCAATGCCTGAATGTAGGATGGCTATGTTCTTGCTGATCTGAATAATGTACCCCTTAGGGCTACATTAAAAAACTGTGCTTAGTGCCTCATTTGCACCTTCAAAATATGCACATACATGTTTGGGCCAGAAAAGGCTGCACTCAGAACATGCATTCTTATGTGAACTTCAGGTAATTGCACAAGCAAACAGGAAGTTGCGTAGGTATGCAGGCAGCCGCCTTTCGGTGAGGTGCGTGTTGGCACGGGCAGGCGTGTGCCTTGTATGTTTGAGTGCAATTTTAAATGCTTCTCCTTATGAAAGGCAGGAAAGCAAGCCTCTGGGCATCTGCTTCGCTAACTGAAGCTGACATTTGTCCTTCTCAAGGTTTCCTTCATAGGCAGGGCCAAGTTCAGGGCATACTTGTGGGAAGAAAATGGTGGCTTTTGAAGGTCTTCATGGGAACATGGACGTGGGCTTTGGTGGCAGCTAGTTGGAATGCATATAAGCTCTGTGCTGGGGCTTCTCTGTCCCTTTTGCTCACCCTTGAGCTCTTGAATAAATTCTTCCTTTGAATTTCTCTTTGCTGGGACCTCTGTCTCCTGGTTCTCTTCTTAATTCTATGGCTCAGGTTCCCCATTCTTCTTCCATTTGTCCCTCAGATGTGTCCCCAGGAACCTATCCTGAATCACCTTCTGACTTTCCAGGCCAGTGCTGTTCAATAAAACTATCTGCAATTGAGGTAGTGCTCCGTATCTGCATGAACAACATAGCCACTGGCCACTGGGGGCCATAAAGCAAGTGGTATATGGTTGGTGGACTTCAGGAACTGAATTTTAAAATTTTAAGTGAAATTTAAATAGCCACATGTGACAGGTGGCTATTGGGCAGCATAGCCCCAGAACAGTCTGCACAGGCAATCATTTCTCCCCCAGGTTCAATCACGATCTACCCCCTTGCTTCTAGCCTCCTGCCCTACCTACTCTTCTGATCTTATTTACAAACATCTGAGATGTCTCCCTGAGCTCTGTTGTGCTTTCAAAAGCAATGTGCTAACATTCAACTCTTTATTTCTACCCCAAAACACATTTCCTCCTGGCCTTCCTTCTGTCACTTTATCCTGGGTCAGTTCATTCACTCTTTGGAACACGGTTCTGATCATACTGTGCCATTTGTACACTATATCCAGCTGGTTCCAGATTTGTGAAACCTAACTTATACAAATTTGGGGGCTCTTTGTAAGCAAAAAAAAGATAAAAGTGTGAATGTAGGATTTGATTCAGAGACTTGGAGGGTTCTGAGTAAATGAGGGGGCCCTTGAAACGACCTTTATTCATTTTACTGTACATTGGCCTCATTTTATCCTTTGAATATTCTCTAGTTTGGGGGGATTCAAATCTGGTTCACCACTTTCTTTCTGTACAACTCTGGATATAGTAATGACCTATGCTGAAATTTATTTGGCTTTGGGGATAAGAATAATGCCTCTTCTACTGGATTGTTACAAAAATAAATAAGATAATACATGATAAAACCAGCATATCTAGAAGGTACTTTATGGAAATAATTTTATTACCTTATTTTCATTGCATAGAGAATAGTAACAGCAATGATTATGATTATAATATTAGTTGTTTCAATCCATTCAGACTGTTATAATAACATACCATGGACTGTGTAGCTTATAAACAGCAAATTTATTTCTCACCATTCTGGAAGCTGGGATATCCAAGATCCAAGGCACTGGCAGATTCTATGACTGGCAAGACTCACTCCTCTTAGCTCTTTTTTTTTGTAACCTCACATAGCGGAAGGGGGAAATGAGCTTCCTCAGACCCCTTTTGTGAAGGCACTATGCTGTTCATGAGAGCTCCATCCTCATGACCTAATCACTTCCTGAGGCTTCACTTTCTAATGCCATCACTTGGTGGTTAGTTTTTCAGCATATGGATTGGTGGGGAGACATGGATATTCAGACTATAGCAGTCATGTATCAGGATCTGTGTTCAACACTTCACATAGATTATCATCTATTTCTACAAGGTAGATATTGTCCTTACCGCTATTTTACAGGTGGGGAAACTGAGACCCAAAGAAAGTAGGCAATATGCCCTAGTTGCTATATGCTAGTAAGTAGGAGAGCTGGGATTCAAACCCAGGCAGTTAGACTCCTTAGGGTCTTGTGCTCATGACAGGCAGGGCACTCCGGACTCTTCACAGTCCCCTTTACATCAACATGCAGGATTCCTGGCACATATGTCTGTTTCCACCAGCCATGGAATACCAAGTATTCCCTGATTTGCTTGTGTGCTTCTTTTTCTTTCCTCATGCCATTTCTCTTCCCTGAAATACTCTTTCTTCCTCCTTCCTTCTGGATCTCCTTTGCTTTATTTTTGCCTTAATATAATGATCATTCCTGATCTCACTGTATGGGGGTCACTGAGTTTTTTTTTTTTCTAATCCTATGTAGCACAATAAATGGACATGAAGAATGATTGTCTCCCGAGCAACTGTTCCAGTTTTACCTCACTAGGGAGCTTTATGAAATATAGATGGCATCCAGGTGTGGTGGCTCAGGCCTGTAATCCCAGCTACTCTGGATGCTGAGGCAGGAGGATCAAAAGTTCAAGGCCAGCCTCAGCCATTTAGCAAGGCCCCGTCTCAAAAATATAAAATAAGAAGGGCTGAAGATGTATTCAGTGGAAGAACACTCCTGTGTTCATGTCATTCCCAGTACCACAGGGTGGGATTGGGGTGGGCGAGGGGAGAAGATATCTGGGAACCCCCATCCTCAGACCACATATATTAGAATCTTTGGGGTAGTATTGAGATTTGCTGGTTTTTAAAATTGTTTTTCCCTCTGAGCTGATTATTAGAAGCCAAGAAGCAGAGCTCAGCTTAGCTCTGGCAAGGACACAGAGCCTGGGACTGCTTCTCATGTCTTACTTTCATTTTATTCCTTTGCTTTCTTTCATTCTGTTTCTCTCCTTTCTTTTTTTTTTCACTTTATTCCTCCTGCCCTTGACCCCTTTTCTCCCTCCCTCCTTCCCTCCCTTTCTCTCTCTCTCTCTTTCCTCTCTTCCTCTTTGCCTAAGCACATCACCTTGCTCTGTGGGGTGTATTTTTGAGGATCATGTAAGTTAATTTTGCACTGGTGAAGGGGGGCACACGGACAAATTGTTGCTTTTGCTGAAAACAACAGATTCACTCTGGAATAATCCGAAACTATTGAAAATAGGTTAAGTTTGGGTCCCTCTTGAAACAGACATTTGGTAGAAAATACTGAAGAGAAACTCAAATTGAAGTCTCAAAAATTTCCTTTCAACTCTGGGACATGACCATGACCATGGCAGTTTGCATGTGGCCTTTTGTCTGGTGGCTTCATCTCACCTTGATCATTCTTGAATTCAGTTTTTATCAAAGATGTTTAAAAATTGGGCTGTGAGAAAGCAGTATTAAATGAAATTTTGCAAAGTAAATAGATTTCTTTGTGTATTTGAAATTATCGACTTACATATAGCCCCAGCACCTGACTTTACCTGTCCCCCGACAGTGTTCATTATTTTGGGAACAACTTCCTGCTCAGGTGTGCTGACCTGGTCAGGTAATGACACCTGCCCCCTCCCCACCCCCAGTATATTAGCATGTGTGTCAGGCACAGCTGCAGGATTTTCAATTTTCCCACCTGCTAGCCTTTGCCCTGACTCATCTGAAGGTCAGTAAAAAGGCCCTGGCTGTGAAATGACTTTTTGTCCTCACATGTTAGACTCCCCAGAGTGACAACATGGAAAGGAATAGCCAGGGGAAAAGGGCCTGGCAAGAGTTTCTTGGTTTCCAGTCGGCCTGCTGCCAATGACTGCAGATGGTGGGAGGTAGGGCATGCCCTCAGGTGGGGGGCCCTTGTGCCTGGGCCACCCTCCCAGGCCCTGGTAGCCTCGTGTGCCACTGCACCTCTTTAGGCACTGATTATGGGCTCTTCTCCTTTGTGAGCCAGTTCATTACCATTTCTTTGTCCCGGGGTGATTCTTACCCCATGCAATGAATATTGACTTCATGCTTGCTTTTCTACCTGAATTACAGGGGGGCAGTCTGAGGGCCCCTTTGCTTGCTCAGCTCCAGCCTCCCTGGCAGCCACTTGAATGGTCCCAAAGAAAAGCTGTTTGCTTGAGCATTTAGGGATAACAGAGGGCTGTCACAGACTGCTACAGTGATTTATTAAAAGACAGGGAAATGAGAGAAAAGACTCTTCTTGCACCAGCTGCTGGCTCCCTTACTTTCTTCCATTCTAAATTTCTCTTTCTTTTTTTTTCTCTTTATTCCTCCTGCCCTGGCTCTCCCCTTTTCTCCCTCCCCTTCTTTCTCTCTCTGTCTCTCTCTCTCTCTCTCTCTCTCTCTCTCTCCCTCCTCTCTTCCTCCCTGCCTATCCCTCCCTCCTTGGCCTCTTTCTCTGCCTCTGCTTTGTTCACATTTTTTTGAAATGAGGGAGGACAAAAGACTGCTGTGTTTTAGGCAAATCCATGTTTTCTACCCTGAAAGGAAATTCCCCAATAAAGGTAGCTTGTCTTTAGTTTCATTATTTGAAGGGTGCAAGAGAAGACTGAGCACTTGTGGACACTCTCTGATACACACTATAAATGGTGCATGGCCATTCTGGAGACAGGACTTTTCTCAGCAAAATAAGTCAGGGTCCTCTCCTCCCCAGTCCCTCTTTTTCAGACACACTCGGGGCTCCATGTCCTGCTGAGACCTATTCTGAGCACCCCGCCTGTTCTCTAAAGTAGCCACCCTGGCACTGTCTGGTCCCGGCTTCTCTCATGGGCACATTGTGTGGAGGGTCTTCCCTCCTTGGTGTTCTGGTCCTCCCAGGGCCAAGTTCAGCCCTCTGCATCCCTGATGTCTCCTCCCTACATGTAGGAAGTAAAGGGGGAGCACAGTGGCTACAATGAGTGAGGCCCTTCAGTGGAGGCTATGTCTTGGGTGACAATTTCTGCTCAGCAAACCAACCACTGAACAACCTGCTTCATGGGTTCACTGGGCTAAGAAGGGAATGGGAGGGCACATTGGGCAACTTCTCTCCCTGCACACTGGTCTGAAGGTGTGGGCTGTTCCATCAAGTCAGGTTTTTTTTTTTTTTTTTTTATAATGAAGCCATAGGACTTTGTTTTTGAACTTCATTTAGGTGTAGGTACATGAGCCTTTCTCCCACTTTCTGGGAACTTTCCAAACATGGAATTTCCTTGGAATCCACACAAGTCCCTCTGCTTTGCTTCTGGAGCTTGTTTCCGTGGCTCCTTGCTCCCTCCAGCTCACTGTTTGCCCTGAGTGCTGTGCTGTGTCCCTGCCCTCTCTTGGCTTCTCCCAAATGTCTCTGGTTCCCTTATCTCCCACCATGAGGGTCTCATTAGTCTCCCCACAAGCCCATAAATCAACTGCCTCACCTCCTCCTCCAGTCTGCTTCCTCTGGCTGAAGTGTGGAGGTTCACCTTTCCCTTCCCAGATGACAAATCAGCCATTCATCTTGGTCTGAAAAGCGTTTATTGGCCGGCTTGCTTCAGTAGCTTCTAAACTGTTTGCAAATAAAAAGGAGGGATTTTTGGTGACCTCAGTAGAGATAGGGACCCACAGGTGGATTTATTCTCAGGTGTGATTGTTCTTTCTTTTTCTTCTTTTATGAAAAGATTAAACACACCACTCTGCCTCTCAGTGCTTGTGGTTTTTTATTTTGAAAAGATCTTGGCTCTTCTGTTGGCCTGAAGTGTGTTTGTTTGTATTGGTCAGGCTTGTTCGTTGCTAAGTATGAATTGAGACAGGGTGACCTGTGCGGAAAATGAAGGGGGTGGCTTGAATGGGTGCTCAATGACTCTGAACCTTCAAAGAGGGTGCTGCCACCATGTTTTAATGGTTAACGGACAATGACTACAGGATAATCATCTAGAAGCTTAGGAGTCAGAGTGTTTAAAGTTACTTTTTTAGCCTTTTAATTTTCCTGGTCTGGCCTTCAGGGATACTAGTGCACCAAGCCAACCTTCTTAGGATTCATCTTATATTTTGTATTCAGATTCTGGAAAGAGGGCTGAATTTATCAGCTAAGATATATCTTTAAGGATGCAGAAAATATAGCTGGAAAGGTCATGGGAAGACAGATAGATGTCACTTGAGGAAGAATCCCTTTAAAAGGAAGACCAGGTGTTTAAACATGATGGGTTAGAGGAGGACCATGGTAAAATATGTTGGGTTCTGAGTGTCCATCTTTAACCCAAAGGCATGTAATGTGGGTGTTTGGATATGAGGACAGAGTGGAGGAGAAGATATTTTCATGGTCTTCAGGCCTCATGCAGATTGTGTCTTACCCAGAAGATGAAAGGAACTTCCTGACCTCAGTGCAGTGGATAATCTTAAAACTCAGTGCCCTTGGGACATAATCTGTGAAGTGGTTCCCGCTAATATTGTGATGTTGGAGTTTATAATCTTGACGTTTATTTTTCTGTTGATGGCCACACTAACTCTTTATTCCCCCACTACTACAGTTAATTTAGACTGAGGGACATCTTTTCAATTGACTTTTCTAAATCTTTCTATTCACCAGGACTTAAAGAAAGGGAGGCCAAACAGGGCTGTGGGTGTAGCTCAGTGGTAGAGCATTTGTCTAACATTTGCTAACATTTTCAAGACTCTGGGTTCAATCCCTGGTACCCCCAACAAAAAATTAATTAAAAATACAAATGTGTTTAGTAATCCTATTCTTTCCTCCTCTAACCATTCCATCTTGGTGGATAGATAGAATCTCTTTCATCACTGGAAAGTCCTTGAGAATTTGAATGTTGTCATTTCCATCTTTATGTCATCATCTCCTTCCCCAGATGGCCCATTTACTTTTCAAATATTTTAACTGATGCATAATTTATTTACAGTGAAATGCAGTAATGCACTTAACATGAGTCTGATCATTTTTGATAAATACTTATCCACATGTACCCCACCCCAGGAATTTGCTTGAGGCTTCTTACCGGTTAGTCCCTCTTCTCTTGCCAGAACTAACTACTATTTTCACTTCTATCACTATCGATTCATTTTGCCTGTTTTAGAACTTCATACACCTGGAATCATATAGTACACATTCTTTTTTTTATTTAAGAGAGAGAGAGAGAGAGAGAGAGAGAGAGAGAGAATTTTTTTAATATTTATTTTTTAGTTCTGGGCAGACACTTCATCTTTGTTTGTATGTGGTGCTGAGGATCGAACCCGGGCCGCACGCATGCCAGGCGAGCGCGCTACCGCTTGAGCCACATCCCCAGCCCAGTACACATTCTTTATGTCTGACTTCCATTGCTCTGCATACTGTTTTTGAGATCCATTCATCCACATTGATGTATGTACTAATAATTTGTTGCTTTTTATTGCTGAGTATATCCCACTGCATGAATATCCATTGTCTTGTGAATGAATGCCTGGGATAGTTCTTGTTTTTATCTACTATCAATTAAACAGCTCTGAACATTCTTTTTTTTGGGAGGTAGAGTACTGGGGATTGAACTCAGGGGTACTCAACCACTGAGTCACATCCCCAGCCCTTTTTATATTTTATTTAGAGACAGGGTCTCACTGAGTTGCTTAGCACCTCACCATTGCTGAGGGTGGCATTGAACTCAAAATTCTCCTATCTCAGCTTCCTAAAGTGCTGGGATTACAGGTATGCACCAATGTGCCCAGCTGAACATTTTTATTGAAGTCTTTCTGTTAACCTATATTTTTATTTCTCTTGGATAAATACCTAGGAGTAAAATTGCTTGGTCCTAGGCTGAGTTTTTAAGAAAGCATCAATTTTCAAAGTGTATTATTTTATATTTCCACCAGCAATGTATGAAAGTTCCCTTTGGTCCACAGTCTTACAACATTTGGAATTGTCAGGGATTTTTCATTTTAGCCATTCTACTAAATGGGAGATGGTGTTTCATTGTGGCTTTAATTTGCATTCCCTTGAAATAGTTATCTTCTTAAGCAATTTTTTTCATGTATGTATTGGTATTTATATTTTTTTGTGAAGTGTCTGTCAATTTTTTTGCCCATTTCAAAATTATTTTGCTTATATTTTTAACAGATATACAAGAGTTCTTCATTTATTTGAAAGATAAGCCCTTTCTCAGATATTGATGTCATTTCCCAATCTGTTCTTACCTATTTCTTTTCTTAAGCATATTTTGATTACTAGAAAAGTTTTAATTTCAATGAGGTTCAATTATTATTATTATTTTTATATTTAGTACTGTCTGGGCTGGTTCTAAGAATTCTTTGTTTACCCCATCATCAAGAAGATATTCCTCATATTCATTTCTGGAAGTTTCATATTTCAGGTGGTCCAATCAATTCTTAAGAAAGTCTTATCAAAATTAGATAGAACAAAGCAAAACAAAAACCCGAACAATTCAACTAAGCAACCAGTTATTAAGACAACCAATGAACTCACCAAACAATCAATCATAAGAATCCAATTCAGTCTTTAAAGGGGATAAGTAACATGCTGTAACTTGTATGCTTGGGACAGAATCCACCACATGTGTCTGGCTGCCACAGTTTGGCAGATGATCAATCCACAGAATATTTATTCCCGCTGAAAGGGTCATTGCTCGAAAAGTCCATGTGGTACTACTTAGCTAAACGATTTGTATCCCTGTTGAATAAGCACCTGAGGATGAAAGAAGATGCCTAGTGTAAGTGTAGCATTGTATGCTATTTTCTCTCTAGTATTTAGAAGATATTTTTCATTGGAAGATTTTTTACATATAGTTTCTGTGCTAGTCAGCTTTTCATCACTATAACAAATGCCCAAGATAAATCAACTTATAACAAGAAAAGCTTCATTTTGTCTCATAGTCTCAGAACTTTTGGTGTTGATTGATTGGTCCCCTTTTCTTTTGAGTTTGTTCTGAGGAAGCACTTGAAGGCTGCAATGAATGGTAAAATCACTTCACGGGGGGGGGGGGGGGGGGAGAGAGAGAGAGAAGAGGAAGAAATCAGGGTCCTATAATCCCCTTCAATGCTTTAGAGAGGCTATTCTGTGTTGAGGAGGTTTCTCTGGACTAGTCAGTTTACATTCTTCTTTGGGTTAATTAGAGTGTATTTATGATGCACAAGTAAACCCAGGGTGTTGATCAGGAAGGGATACCTTTGGTCTGTCACAGGGCCTGGGCTATGAATCCTGGGCTTGGGGGAATTTTCTAGGCTTGCTGTATGTATGTGTCCTCTCCCTTTTCTCATCCCACGTATTTTAGGTTTGTCTGGCTTTGGCAGCACATGCAGCTAATTCTTAGGGTGAATGTCATCCCAGCCCAATTGCCTGCTGTACCTTAGGCAAATCCTAGAGAGTCATCTTAGCATTTATTTATTTCTCTTTGCTCATGGAGTACTGTTAATAATTAATGTCCTGTCCTTCATAATTGAAGATAATACCATCCTGGAGGACTTATTTTAAGTTTATAGCTCCTTCTCTCTATGCTTATGAATTTACCCATACATTTGCTCATTTGGTTCTTAGACATTATGGAATTTTAGAGCTTTAAATGCTTTTTAGGGTATCATCCTTTTATTAAAGAAATGGAAACACACGTGCAGAGAACTTCAGCTTACCCCACTGGGTAGTGTCAGTGTCTGGATGGCAGGGACTGACATCTCCTGATGGCTAGACCAACATTTATCTATATAATCTTTGTGCAATATGGAAGCCAGGAGAACTGGGAATTAAGATAATTGGTTTATTAAGTCTCATGGAGACTCTGTGGGCACGACATTTGTCATAAAGGAGTGACATTTCAAGCGGGGAGTTTTATAATTTAACATGTCACCAATTACACCATTTTACATTAATATTTCTGTGGTTAAGAAATTTCATTTCCAATGTTTTATTTTTTCCCTTAGCATGTGATCTGCAGGTAAGAGGAGAGAGGGAGCTAGCTGCCCTCTTGTCTCTGGGTCTCAGGAGACCCTCTTGCTCAAGTCTGTGAGAGCTGAGCATGTGTATGTGAGGGGAGGACATGGCCTTCAGGTCTGTGGGTCTGCTGGCTGTAGAAGTCGACCTTGACAGTGAAATGGAGAGTTTCAAAAGCAGCTTTACCCAAGGGCCCAAAGCTAATGATTCCAAAGTGTTGACTGTGGTATCAGAATAAACAATAGCAGGCTTTCATTGTGTTTACTTAGCTCGGCAGCTTACAAAGGAATTGTATGGGCTTCCATCCACACCACATTGCTGGCTTATATCAAAACCATCCAGTTTGAAGCGACTTAAATGATTTTGACCTTTTGTTTAGGTTGTGGGTCAGTGCAGAGAGGAAGTTTTCTATAAACCACCATGATGTTTGTCTCAAATTGGAATGGGCATGCCTTTGATTAGAGTTCATTTCATGTCCAGAAATGGCGTCAGCAGACTGGATAGAAGTGTCAAACAGGAGGGGCATGTGGCTTGAACTTGTCAGATGTTCACACTTTTTATTTTGTTGAATCAAATCATGGCAGACTATGTGAGCTATTCAATTACGGTTTAAATCATTGGAGTGAAGCACAGCCTACTCAAATGTGCCTTTTCTATTGACTTTTTGTAAGCAATGTTGGTTGCACTAGTTTTATACTCAAAGGCTGCTACATTTTCTCAGAGAAATTTTCTCCAATTTTGTCAAACAAGAAAACTGGCTCATGGTACCATTTTTGAAGAGGCTAGTACTATGTTCAAGCATAATTACTACCATGGATTCCCTGCCTAGAGCTAATAAATGGAAACCAATATAAAAATTAGCACACTCGTGGTTTGGATATGGTACATTCCTTCCCAAACTCAGGTTGAAGGTTTGTTCTCAATGTAACAGAGTTGAGAGGTGGTGAGACCTTTAAGATGTGTTTGGGTCATGAAGGCAGAACCCTGGTGGGACTGGGTTAATCCTTGTGGGCAAGAATTCTCACTCTTGTAGAACTTGATCTGTTACCTAGTGGTGTTAAAGTAAGGCTGCCCCTTGTGTTTTCTCTTCTGTACCTGCCCACTCGCTTTACTCATTTTATGCTGCATTATGATATAACACAAGGCTCTTGCCAGATGTGGCCACCTGAGCTTGGATTTCCCAGCCTCCTGAACTATGAGCCAAATAAATTTCTTATAAATTAACCAGTCTCAGGTATTCTGGCATGTCAACAGAAAACAGGCTAAGTCATTAAGTATGCTGGTATTATTACTATTATATAATTTTCCTCAATTATTTTGAGATATATATATATATATATATATATATATATATATATATATATATATATATATATATATATGGTGTGTGTGTGTGTGTGTGTATGTGGTGGAAATGCCAATATATTCTATCAACCCATTTTATTAATATAAATCCTGGAACTCAACAAACAGAAGCATTGTAGATAAAGTTACCCAATAGTAGAGTTGAGACTAAGTCCTAGCCTTCCGATTCTTGTTTGTGGCCTTGTGTCTGTTGGTCATCCTGTCCAGGGTACCATACCAGCATCAAGTAAATTGTGAGTCTTTTTACTCTGAGCAAAATGGCAGTTCTCCTCTGAGCCACTCCATGGCCTTTCTGTCATCTTTCAACCCACTTAGATTTATTCCCACCCTTTCCTCATCCTGCCTCCACACATAACCATTAGGAGCCAAGCAGTTATCACTATGACTATGCAACTCTTCGTCGTCTATGTTTTTCTTGGTCTTTTCTCCCAATCAGGTTTACTTCTCCTATGTCCTCTTTCCCCAGGTCAACCCACAAGGGCTTGAAAAGTGAAAAGGACCTAACAATAAGAGTTTAGCATGGCCTCATAACATATCTGAGATCCTCCTGGAGAGCAGAGGCCTTTCTTTCATGTCTCCCGGTCCATCACTGATTATGGGAATCTGGGATGACACGTAATGTCAGAGAAGATCATGCATTGGAGCAGAAAGACCTTCCTTTGTGCTCCTCGTACAGATATGGGTGGGGAAATATATTGCCCATGGCAAGTGAGCAGGGAAGACCCGGGAGTCTTGGGACTGATTCTCTGCATGGCCACCATGTGAGTTTTCTCTATGCCATGCAAGCCCTCTGTGTTAGTTTCTAGGGCTGTCACAATAAATTACCATCGACTGGGGGGCTTAAAACAAAAGAAATTTATTTTCTCATAGTTCTGGGGGATAGAAATCTGAACTTCAGGTGTCAGTAGGGCCACGTTCCCTTTGAAGACTTTAGGGTAGGATCCTTGCTCACCTCTTCTGATGGTTGCCAGCAACCCTTGGTTTCCCTTGGTTTGCTTCTGTATCACTCCAATTTCTGTCTCACATGACTGTTTGCTCTCTGTGTGGGTCATTGTTTCCAAATTTCCATGTTCTAGGGCACTAGTTGTTGGAGTAGGGCCCACCCTAATCCAGTGTGAATTTATTTTAAGCATCTGCAAAGATCCTGTTTCCAAATAAGGTTACAGTCACAAGTACTGGGGGTTAGGACTTGAACCTATGTTTTTTAGGAGACTTAATTCAACCCACAAATCCACTGAGTATATATTTGGAGTCCTTCTTTATTCAAATAATATCAAGAAATTAGAACAAGCACCTTTTTTTTTTTTTTTTTTTAATTTGCCTTTCAAGGAAGGAAGGGACAAGTAAATAAGGGTCTTAAATGCTATTCGAAGGAGGCGGCACGAAAAAGCAAAGTCTGCCTCAATAGGCATCTGTCCTCTATTTCTGCTGCCCACACTTCTGGTTCTGTCTTCTCCATGCCGTGCCTTGTTCTGTGTGAAGAGAGGGACTCATATTAGTCGTCCTCATTCTCAGCTGCACCCTCCGTTTCCATTCATACCTCCATGGTCAGTTTTTTCTTTTTTATTTATTTCTTTTCTTTTTGGTACTGGGGATTGAACTCAGGGGCACTCAACCACTGAGCTGCATCCCCAGATCTATTTTGTATTTTGTTTAAAGACATAGTCTCACGAGTTTCTTAGCACCAAGCCATTGCAGAGGCTGGCTTTGAACTCACGTTCCTCCTGCCTTAGCCTCCCAAGCCGCATGTGCCACTGTGCTTGGCTCCATGTTCATTTTTAAGGTGGGTGACACTCAGGTATTCCCTTCCTCTAGCTCCCTCTCCGTTTTTCCTGCCACAGGACTGATCCACATTCTTCCAGTCTTTTGTTGAGATTTCAGGAACCTTAGAAAGGCCTTACATTCCAAATGTGTCCTCAGACAGATCACTACTTTTTCCATCTCACCCTCTCTTTTTCCTAGCCTAGCTCCCCAGCATCTTTGACCTGCATTGTTTGCAGTATTTGGTCAACAGTCCTACCTTCTACCTCAAACCTACCCTAAGCAACCAGAAAAATCCTTCTTAAATGGACAACACATTATGCTCTCCCATCTCTCTTGACTGTCCAGGAACTTTGCAACACATCAGGAAAAAACAGGGTTCTTGCTATGGTCTGAAAACCGGCTGGTGGTCCTGATCTGCCCAGGGACTGCCTTTCTCGTGTTACTTCCTGTTCCTCATCCCATGCTTCAGTCACTCGCACATCCTGGCCTCTATGCTAAACATGCCAAGCAAGCATCTAATCCAACACCTTTGTACTTGCTGTTCCCTTCATCTGGAATACTTTCTGCAATGATCATTTCCTTTCTGAAACTATTGCACATACATGCTTTATTTCTCTATGTGGCACTTGCCACTCTCTGGCCTTCTGCGTATATTTGTATTCGTGGTAACCTTGATACAGTTCCTTGCATAAGACAGGTGTTCTTCATCTGAGGTCTAGTGGATTGTAAGCAGAATTCAGGGCGACTGTGGTTGGTTTAGAAACTGAACCTCACAAAGATTTATTTGTTTCCTAGTCCTCAGAACCTGTGAATGTTACCTTATATGGTAAAAGAGCAAATATTGACTTACATGGCAAAAGATGGTAGAGTTAAGGATCTTGAGACAATGAGCTTATTCCAGATCATTCGGGTAGGGCTTAAATATCGTTGCAAGCATCTTCTAAGAGAGGGAGAGGGAGATCAGAGGCACACACATCTGTGCACACATGCATGCACAGATACACAAAAGAGAATGTGGTCAGAAGCTAGAAGCAGAGATTAGAGTGTGGTGCCTGCCTGCAGCCACCAGGAGCTGTGAGAGGTGAGCAGAGTGTCTCCTAGAGCCTCCGGTGGGAGGGAGGCTGCTGACACCTTGCTTTTGAACTTCTGACCTCCATCACAGTGACAGAATGAATTTCTGTTGTCTTAAGCTACCAAGTTTATGGTAATTTGTTAATGGGGCAACAGGAAATTAATACGAGGTCCATGAATGTGGATGAAAAATTTTATATCCTTATTTTCAATAATATCTAATCAAAATTTAGCATTCCCTTCAGTCATGCATGTGGGGAACAAAATGTAGTTTTAGTAGGGTCTATCAATACACATCACGGAGAGCTTCATGTTATACAATAGGCATTATAGAGACCTCGAAACACTGATAACATTACTATTTTGAAATTGCCATGGTTATTAAGCCTACTACTGGATCTAGTTACTAAGGTGTTAATAAAAGTGTACAATATTACTAAGCCACAAATAATCTTTTTAAACATTTTGAGAAGTGTTTTTCAAAGTAACCAGTTTCTATTCTTATCTTTTTTATATCAAAAATAGTCTAAAAAAGACATTTTTAATTCATAAAAATTCAAGACATTCTAGTATGGATATTAGGTTCTGAGAAAATAATGAATTAATGAATGAAGGAGAAAGTAAATAATTTTTGTCTAATGTATTCATAACTAAAGGGGAAAATTAAGGCCCAGAGAACAGAGGCTCCAAAGTACTAGCAGATCTTCCAGGGGCCACTCTTGCTTCTAATTTATACAGACCTCCTTTGGGTCCTTGAGCAAACATTTCAGAGAAAATATACCCTCTACCACTCAATCTCTTGCCTCCTCTGACCCATTCCTCCTATGTACAACCTGGCACTCAACTGCACGAATGAGGCACTTGGTAACATTCCATTTTGCATTGTTCCCATCCAAGTTCAATGCCAGGTATATCAAAAACTATCAAGTGTTTGTTGAGAAGTGAAATGAAAGTAGCCTCCAATTCATGGCGTATGTGAATCTTGTCTCCTGGATAAGGGGGACAGACACCTGCCTTCAATTATTTTTGTTTGTATTTATGCAATTCATAAATGTGCCAGAGGCACATAGTAGGTGTTCAACAAAGATTTATTAAATATAATTGAATTTCCTGGTAGCTGAACAACTAGACAGACGGGTGGATAAGATATAAATTAGTAAAGCAGATTTAAAACATGTGTTGATCATTGGAAAGTTGTTTCATTTTTAGCCAAGATAAATGCTTTTTTAATGTGTAAAGAAATCTATAATTTTCTGTGCTTTGAATTAAAGCTCCCACTTCCCAGGTTTCCTGCCTGCTTCTGGCTGCTCTTAATGAGCTAATTTACCCCACCGAGGTGAGATTTCCTCTTGGGAAAGGGTTTAGCTGTGCCTCTCTCACATCCAGGGCCCCAGAGCGTTTCCTTACAGGGCTTTAAACACTCTGAATGCATTTAAGAGAGAAGCCAAGAAACAAATCTGTTGTTTTAGCTTTATTCCTCGAGGCTCAGCAGCTCGGCTTTCCCCTTTGATCATGCTCAGTGGAGTGGCAGGCCTGGAAACTGCCGAGAAGGGCTGGGTCTCTTTAGGAAGCCCAGTTCAGAGGGACCCACCCAGCTCCACACAATGAAAATAAAGTTGTCAAGCCTTTGAGGTGGCTGTGAAGATTTATTCTTCCTGGGCAAATTGGTAAGACATTTATATTAAAAAAAAAAAAAGGCTTTGATGAACTTGATAAGGAAGCCCTGGTTTGAATGTGGAAAAAGATTCTGGAGCTTTTCCCATTGCCCAACTGGGTTCTCGACAATTCACTTGAAGCTTGACCTGTGGAAATGAACTTGCCCTCCCAATTAATGACAAGACCATCAGGGGCCATTCGGGTCTACGGAACACATGTGTGTATTGTCTTAGAGTATCAGCCTCCACGCGGTAGGAGGTCTCAGGAACCTTGTGCAGATCTTCTCCATATTTCCCCCTCCTCAGCTGCCCACCCAAATCTTCCCACTGCTCTGTTACGGTTCCACTCCTATATCACTTCCACCAGCTGACGCCGTGGAATATGAAATGTTTTATTATGCATATAATTGAAATAGTCTCTATCCTTCCTAAGTTCAAGTGTTGTTTGTTGTGGAAGTGTCACATACTGTTCTGAGCCTGTCTTGGATCGTACTCAGGTCTCCAGGGATCTAGGAAAGGAAGTGGAAGCTGGTGTGAAATATCTTTCTCTTATATTCCAGAAAGTCATTCTAGTTGGGAACATCTGCTAACCTCCCTTAGATGATGACGTTCTTAACATCCTTGAATTATCCAGACTATTATGAGTGGCTCTTAAAAAGCTATGGGCTCTAGACTCAAAGAAAAGCGATGACATTTCTTAGTTGGTAGTGGTGGATTGCTCTTCAATCCTTGGAGGATTTCCTTGGGAAAATAAGAAAACTGCCCTCACTTTAGTATTCTGTTATTGGGGCAGCCCTGTCTTGAGTTGCAACTGGCAATTTAGCTCAGTAGAGAACCTATAGGATGGTGACAGATGGCACCAGCTTTGGATTCCTTTGTGGGCACTTCTTTTCTGTGTCACCTTGGGTATATTTTTAATTCTTCTTCAATTAGCTCAACTGTAGTATCAGGATAATTGCACTTCTCTGGTGGAATCCTTTCAGGTTGTAAAGATCAAAGACAGGCTCAGGTTACACTGGAGATCAGGGATTACCATAAGGAAAGCAGGCACTTAAGGAAATGTGGCAAAGGATCACTGAACAGGATACAGCAGCCCCTTCCTAAGAAGCCCTGCCATATTTATGGCAGATTTTGTTCCTGTCTCTCTTCTCTCTGTATGCCTATCTCTGCTCTGCCAATATGGCTTTCCCTTCTCTTCTGTTCTTGCTTTTATTTTTGGTACTGGGGATTAAATTCAGGGTGCTTTACCACTGAGCTACATCCCTAATCCTTTTTGTTTTAATTTTGAGACAGAGTCTTGCTAAATTGCTGAGGGTTTCATGAAGTTGCTGAGGCTGGCCTTGAACTTGGGATCCTCCTTCTTTAAACTCTGGAATTGCTGGGATCTTTTGTTCTTTTCAATCACTGGTTCCCTGTTCTTGTATTCAAACCTCATCAATTGAGGATCCCATTGAATCAGAAGCTTACCACCCAGTAGAAGCCCCTCTTGTTAGAGTACCAGGCTTTCTTATTCATGACTCAGTTTATGGATTGTTGCCTTTGGTTCAGGATGCAATCTCCGGAACCATCTTCAGGACCAAGGCCAACTTGGTCACAGGGCATCCAAACGTAGCTTTTTTGCTCAGGAGGAGACTGTGCTAATCTGCATTTGCTCCCCCTTTTCCTAGATCTGTTCTCCATTCTTCTCAATGCTTCTGTGCCTTCCAGGGGCTGAGTTCCATAAACAGCGTTTCTTATGCGCCATTAGAGTTAACCAATGGGAAGCACTGAACGGAACTAGACAATGGAGGAGGGAGAAATTGGGATATTCTCCCTGCTATCATCTGGCCATGGTTTTGGCAGGGTCTGTGGCCTCTGTTCATCAGACCCTCCATCTTGCAATTCTCTCTAGCATTTTCTAACAGATCCCTTCTCCAAGCCTGTACAAAGTAATGGCTTCTACTTTTCCTGGACCCCAGGTACAACACTATCCTTAGTTTTTTTTTTTTTCCCTTAATTCTGACCATATTTTTGTAAATTTTCTCTTCATTCAACTCCTGCCTGTGAACCCTCTGAGTTGGCCACATTTTACTTGATGGAACTTTGACTGATACAGGAATTGCAGGTATGGTCTATCTAAGCATATCACATGCTATCCAGGACAAACACTCATTTGCAGGGATAGTTGTAAGAATTAAATGGGTTTATGTTCCTAAGGGCCTAGTGCATGGTGGGACTCAACAACTGGAAGTTCTTATTACTACTTTTTCCATATTTAGGTAGAAGAAACTAAGCAGTTCTTTATATTTCCAAGATACAAAGTCTCCACACATGTTCATCGAGTTTCTTCAGTGACTTAAAAGTGGTCACTTCCAAGGTAACAGGAATGATGTTCATAGGCTCACCAGTGACCCAATCCCCTAATGGAATAAGTTAAATTTTCTGTAGCAAATTCTGGGAGATGAGAGTGTGACAAAGCCTCGTGGGATATTATTTAAGGGCATAATATAGAGTACTTTTTAATTTATTGATTTATTTTTTTTCCAGCACTGGGGATTGAAACCAGAGGTGTTCAACCACTGAGCTACATCCTTAGACCTTTAGTTGCTGAGACTGGACTTGAACCTGTGATCCTCCTGCTTCAGCCTCTAGAATTCTGTTATTGGGGCAGCCCTGAGTATCTGGGACTATAGGCATGTGCCATTACACCAGACTTGTGAATCTATTAAGTACATTATTGAAATGACATAATAGAGTGAGTCTATGCTGAAGTATGAGAAGGACAGAAGTGGTAGCTCAAAGTGTGAAGAAATAAGAAAATGGGTGGCTATTGTTGAATTGCTGCTGCTATAATAAAAAGTTTTGAGTAATCAAGAGTCTATAACAAAATATCAGGAAAGAGACTGCATTTGTAGGTAACTTAAAAAAACCCAGCTAAAGTGTTACACATGGAAGGTTTCTTAAATATAACACAGTTCAAATGTTGTTTTTAGCTACATGAAATCTAAGGCCTCAAGGGATCAATGTCTAGGTTAGGGATGACAAGTGTGGGGTACCTGTGTGACCACCAGTTCTCCCATGCCTGTGACAGACATAAATAAAAGACTATGACTCTCAGGCCCATTTAGCCCAGCCAGGACCTCAGATTCCTCCACTCCATGCTCTTGAAGGCACTAGCAATCAACTCACCAGAGACACTGAAATCCATTTGCCATCCTGGACAAGGAGCAGTGGGTCACCCCCAGACCTAGGGTTTGATGACTATAATTCATTTTAGCAACAGAGCAGAGTGGTCTTGATTTTGCCTTTTGAAGTTGAATTTTCAAGTTTCTTATGTATTCAGATTAGCTGGAATGTAGTTTAAATATCATATGTGTAATTCTTGCTTGCACTGCAGTAAGGAGGCAAAAAGAAAAAAGTTTGGATACCTACATCAGAATTGTTATTGAGTCCAAAAATGACCCAGGCTTACAATTTTCTTTTTCCTTATTTTTGCCATCTTTCTTTGGACTGTTGGACCATCAGTTAAAACTACCTCCAAAAGGCCAAGAAGAAGAGACTCGCATCCATCTCTCCTCTTGTTTGGCCAACATGTTTGATTGCTCCAAAGTTTCCAGACTATTTGATTCTATTTTTAGTTTGCTTATTGCACCACTCTGGTGAGAGATTGTATTGTTTTTAACTAGCAATGCTCCCATTTACTCATGTTGCATACCATTCAGCTATTTGAAAGGCTCTATGAAGGAGCCTCAATAAATCAAAAGAGGCATCTTTATTTTTATTTTTGCTCTCAATGACCAGTGAGGTGAAACTTGCCTATATTCAACTGTTTTTAAATTACAAAATGGCAGTTTCTCATGGTTACCTCCTAAAACTTATCCTGTACATCATTACACTCTTAATGTAAATCCCCAATGGTAGACTTTAGGATTTAACAAGATTGTTTTTGTTTGAGAACGATTATATTCTGTAGAATAATGCCCAGAGACCTGATGTTTGTTAAGTCAGCCTCTGATCAAGAAAGGGAAACCTCACCGAATGTAGCAATCTGGTCCACACTGCTTGAAGATGGTCAGATTCAGGCAGGGCAGATCCATTGAACAAATCCAGGGGTGCCTTTTACATTCTAGTCAATGCGTGTGAGAGCCAAGGAATCAGGAGATCACTTTCCTCCTATAAGCTACAACCCTACACAGCATTGAAAGTTTAATGGACTAGATTTTGACCAGATTCTCTATAGAGCCACTGAGATTAGTGAGAAAAATAAATACATACAAGAAAGATTCAGGGTCTCCAACTGTTTACCTGTGAGCTGCCTGAGTTTGTCAAAGCATTTCATTTGCAGTTTTATTTCTCAGTTATTTAAGACCTTCCAGTTTCATTCATTCCCATTCTGTGCTTGGATTCCATGGAGGTAGTTGCCATTTTGGCTCTTTAAAATTGAGATGTTTCAGAGAGAACAATAGTATAGCAGTTAAGAACTTGGGTTCTGGCCACTGGAGTTACACAAACAAGGTTCTTTGCTTAGTTTTGGTTACTTCAAGGGGTGTGACAGTAAGCAATTTTCTTTGTCTTTCTGAGCCTCAGATTTACCAACTGATGTCAATGGTGATAGTAAATGAACACATTTTTAAAGTTATTGGCTCACACATGCCAAGTGCTTTGTGAGATACCTAATACTCAACAGTGTTAGTAGTAGTTGTTATTTGTTTGAAACTTCCCCAGCACAGTTTGAAAAGTAGGGTGTACATTGTGTCCTGCCCCAATCCTTTTGCCTATTCAGTGTACCTATCGGAGTTTCTGCCAACATCTTGAACTTGTGACCTTCAGAGGGTTGCCTCTGGCACAGGGAGCTGCCTCACCTGCACTAGTGACTTAAGTGTTTGCGTGTTTACATATCCTACCACCTGAGTTTCTGCAGCTGAGTATTCACGGGGACTGGAACATGGAACCCCAGCCTCCTTTTCTGGGGTCACACTCTGAGTAAAATTTATATTCTGAAGTTCCCCACGTAGAGACTGGAAATTTTCCAGAAGTATCAGTCCTTGCTTGAATTCTTCCCTCTTCTGCTTGGCATTCCCCTATTTGGTACCTCCAAGCAGCTCTTCCTTGAAGGATGAATCCTTGCTTCAGTTGGCCTCATAGGAACCTGAGCAATTACAGAGAGTATTGTGTTGTATCACTCAAAACCTCGTAGGCAGGTATCCCATTTTATAGATGTGGTGATGTGGCTCAGGACACCACCTGACTTGCTGAAATTCTCTCCTCTCTGAGTTAACAGCCTATGGATTCCAGTTGTTCTGGCCTGGAAGATGCACCTGTCTCCAAGTCATTCATCTCTATTTCCTCTAGTTGTTTTGAAGAATAAGAAAAAGTCTAAAGTGAATGATCTTAGGAGGCATTTGGTATTGAGAACAGAGAGGAAAACTTGAACCAGGTTGAAGAAAAGAGCTGAAAAATCTTATCACAAAGGCTGGATCCTGTTGCTTTTGAAGCCACATTGCAGAGAGATGTTCTCTGATAGCAGCAAGAAGGGGCTGAGGAGGGAGGGAGGGAACCTGAGGGCTATTGTATTTCTCCGTGCAGGGTACACTGCAGCCTGCTCCATGCCGCATCAGCTTGCTTCATGCTTAAACCACTTATTAAAGTCTAGACGCAACTTAAAAGCACATAAATTGGTTCCAGCCATCTCTAGTAAAAACTTCAACTGGAGCTGGGAAGTGATTGGAGCATCTCTTGGTGTAATTAAAATTGACTCTTAAAGTTTCTTTAGCTTAATTGGTAACACTTTCTTTGGAAGTTGGTGAAAGCGTCTTGCTGGGAAGGTTAAATGCATTTCTGTGTATAAGATCAGAATTCAAATATAGTTTTATGGACACATTTACAGTTATGTTCTACCCGGGTGGTCTTTTCCCCCCTGTATCTTTTCTATTTAAGATTTATGCTGTCATTCACCACAGTCTAAATGTGTTTTGATAAAAAAAAAAAAAGAAAAGAAAATGAACCGTTGCTGACGCATTTCAAACAGAGTTGGTAATATTTTGAAGCTTTCAGTAAATTGAACGGCAGTTTGGCTTAGCCCAAGCTTCTTCCTTTTCCCTCAAGCCCTTCACTTGGAGTCTAGTGCTTAAACATCATTTGTTATCCTGAAATTGAAAGTAGCTACCACTATTTAGTTTGGTCCAAAGGTAGGAAGACTGGAATTTTCTAAGATAGCCAACTCTTACTGTGGCCAAACCCACTTGACCCCCATTATTTGAGAATGAATGAGTTTATGCACATAAATGTGTTGGAACTTTTGTTCTTTGGCATTGCTTCTTGAGGGTCTTGTCAGTGTAATAGTTTCTGATAGCTGAAAAGCCTACGTTTAGAGTTTTTGGAGTGTGATTGTGGATCAAGCTTCCAATTTTTTAAACAGTCCTTAATTCAGAATTGGGAGAGGACCTGCTTGATTTTATCTTTGGGAGCCTTGATTCCCTTTCATTCCTAGAGTCATGATTTCATCTTGGTCTTAGGAATCTATTTCTCTCCATCCATTTGGAGCAGAAGAACTGGCCATCTTCAAATCGATCTGCCATTACTTCTTAGGAGAGAGAGGGTTTGCAAAACAAAGTTATAAAGACCATGAAGAAAATAAAAATCACTGATCCTAGCATTTGAATGCAACCAATATTTATATTTCTGTGTTTCCCCTACTTGTCTATAGGTGTATAAAAAAGTTCATATAATTTCAGCTTTCATCACATAGATTCAATTTTTAACTCATGATCTTTTAAAAAATAAATAAATTTTAAAAATATAGGAATGTATATAGTTTGTGTATTCCTTACCTGAAATCCTTAGGACCATTTTAGAAGTTTTTTTTTTTTTTTTTTTTGTGTAGATTTTACTGACTGAGTCAGTCTAATCTGAAAGTCAAGAGTCCAAAATGTTCCAAAATCTCAAATTTTTTGAGTGTCATTCTGATGTTTCAAATTTCATCTTTTCAGATTAGGGATGCTCAGTCTGTAGTGCCATTACTCAAAGACAGTGTCTGTTAACATTTTAGTATTTATTTATTCAAATTTGATTACTTTTTATCCTATAGTTTATTCATATTGCATATATAGTTTTGTTTATTCCTCTTTTATTTCATGTTTTTAAGCATTTATAGCTACTATCTTTGATAAATATCATTTAAGTAATTACACAGTAGATTTCATTAGCATTGTAATTTGCTTTAGTATTCATTGGTTATAAGGTAATGTTCCATAGTTCTTACTATAGTAAGAACTGCAAGTATACAGGATAATTAGAAATTCAGATTTTTTTGTTTGTTTTCTGTGTCCAGGATTATTTCCTTCCCACAGATTTCCCTGAATAAAATATGTGATTAAAGGGATTGAAAGAATTTAAGGCTCTTGAAATAGTGCCAAATGGCTTTTCTGAAGTATTCTATCAATTTAGTTTCACTAGCAACATACAGGGCTACCCCTGTGGGCTGTAATTATTTTTAAAGTTCTTTGTTATTTTGATGGAAAAGTGGCATCTTGCTTAATTTGCATATCTAGGAAGACTCCCTGGGCTACCCAGCTCCTTTTCTTCTCAAGTGTATCAGCTGTTCTCATTCTTTGCTCACTTAATTGTAAAATTTTTGTGCTTTGAAAAATACTGGTCTCCATTACCTTATTATACAGGCTATAGATACTAAATATATTTTGATCTTTGTTTTTATTTTCTGCAGTTTGGAAAAGCAGTGTTTTGTTTGCTTTGTAGGTTAGGCTATGTGAGTGCATGTAACATTTCTACTGATTTCATGGTGACTCTGGCCATTTTGGGAGGGTAGTAGTAGTACCATGAGATGGATGACATTATCTCTGGGGGGAGAGAAATGCACTCCAGCTCTGATGCAAGTGATGTGTTTCCCATTTCAGGGTCAAATTCAGATTGGGTCCATATCACTTTGCTCGTAGGAAATCTATTTATCCTTTCTGAGAACTAACACACATATAACCTTCTCTTTTAATTTCTTTGTCTCCTGTTGCTGCTTCCTGTTTAACTACCCAGAAGCTATTAGAGAGATAACCCTTCTCAGGATCTAGAGAAGATTTGGGGAAGTTTTATTTTCTTATAGAACCACCAGTAAAGCAATTGAAATGGGCAAGGAAAAAAAAAAAAAACATTGTTGAGATAAACAGATTTCAAGATGAAAGAAGAGTTAAAGAAGTAGATTGCTGCATTTTCTTTAGCCTCCTGCAGAAAGCTGAGGGGCATATGTGTCCACATCTTTGTGTGTATGCATGTATGTGTGTGCATGTAGCATGTATAGTAGCTTCAGTTATACTAAAAGCAGATTTTGAGGCAAGGATTTGTGTGCAGGATGTAATTTTAGGAAATGATCCTAGGTAGCAAGGGTAGGTGACTGGAGAGGATGAAACAGGGAGGAAGGGAAAGACAATCTCAGGATGCATTATTCAGTTGGTTCTTGCTAGGAGCAACTAAAACTAGTCCAGAGTTCCCAGAAGTTATGTAAGATTGTCTTCTGTGAAGGTGGGAATATTTATCCCCTGGTTCCCATCTCTCAAGGATAAAGGGTGTCCCATGGTGCTTCTTGTTGTTGAGAACAATATTACCCTTCCATGCTTGTACATGTGTCAGAATGCCTGGTTGGGTTCTTTGTGGCGTCCGTCATGCCTGTGGCAGCAAAAGCCCCAGGTTAAAAGTGAAAGGTACACAAGGCAGGTGAGGTGAGATGCTCTCAGGTCACATCACATACATGTGGCTGCTGCAGGAATGCTCTAGTGAAAGGATGAGTGTGTAAAAGACTCTAGGGAGGATGCCAAAGGAGTCAGATGCAGTGTGTGTGCATACTGTAACTTCATATATGCTTTTCTGCCATTTCATTTGGTTGATTTGGAATTTGTGTGGAGTCAGCTTCTATTTAATATTGATTATTTTTCTTTTTGAGACCACATCCGATTTTCTTTTGTTGGCAGTATCCTCCATTCACCCCCGCCATCTCAAGTCCTCCAGGCCTGGCCAATGAGAACATTGCATTTCTCCAACCAAAGTGATTTGTTGAAGGCTGGGTATGTGAGGCAGTCAGAGCCAGGAGAACCAATCAGGGCGTTTCTGGGACTTTTGGGAGAAAATACTCTTTCTTTTCTGCTGGAAGGATATAAGATGGTAATTTCAAGGAGCTTGAGAAACAAAATGAACCAAGTAGAAAATAGGACCATGATCCAAAGAGAACTCCAGTCCTGATGGGATGGCATTGTTTGAATTTCTGGTTTTAGTCCTCCATGAAAAGTTTCAGCTACATTAACCAGTGAAACACTTGTTTTGCAGAGAAGATATTTTGATGAAGGGTTTCTGTCACTTGCAATCCAAAGAGACCAATAGATACTTTGAGTTTATCCCCATTTATGATCAATCTTACATTTTTACTTTATTCATTTATTTACTCAATCGATTAATGAGTGCTTACTCTGTGCCTAGAACTGTGAAGATGCTCAGCTTCCAGTTGTATGGAAAAGAAATGTTCAATTGAGATATATTTTAACCTCCTGGGATATGGAACATATTACCTGTAAGTAGATATGTTTTGAAGTAATTATCTGACTTGCCAAAGGCATGGTGGAAATTTTTTGATTCTTGACATAACACCAGGGAGTTGCCAGCTAAGAGGAATTGGGAGTTGGGGTGGGAGAGGACAACTTTTATTGAAAAAAAATATTGATAATAACATTTGTTAGCCATCTAGAAATGGTCACAAAATATAATTTCTATTACTTGATGTATCAATTTTCTATTGCTGCAAGAATGCCACATAATATAAGCCACAAAACCTCAGATGCATATGACAATGTACTTTTTACTTCTAAATCTGTGGTTTGGCTGATGGATCTGCCGATCTGAGCTGGGCTTGCTAGGGCTTACTCTTGTGTCTGTTATCAGCTTCAGTTTCTCTGGGGTAACTTTTCTGAGCTTGGCTGGACTCCCTTACATGTCTGAGCTCTTGACTGGTACCAGTAGGTTCTACTATATCCATTTCATCCTTAAGCAATCCAGCCAGGGTATGCCTGCAGGAGAAGCAGAGCGAGAGACTAAATAGAAACATGCAAGCCTGTTTCAAGTCTTCACTCAAATTATCTTTGCTAATGTTTAATTGGTTGAAACAAATCCTATGGCTGAGTTCAGGGGCACTCTCATAGTGCCAGTTGTAGAGAACCAGGGAAAAATGAAGAATTATTGCCATTTGTTTTTGCAACCAACTGATCACAGTAGGTTGGCTCATATGTACTTTATTGAAATAAATATTAATATATATATATTTTTTGATTTGTTGGAGTGTGTGCCATTTAGTCTTTTAGATCCCTAAAGAATAAAGCCCACCATAGCCAAGTCTTGGTCAAATTCACTCCCTTTCAAGCATTTGAGGATTCTCCTTTTCTTCATAGAAAGAACCCAATATTTTGGGTCATTTTTTTTTTAATAAATAAAGAAAGTGTTTCTTGGACTTAGAATGTCCCACTTCCCCTATTAGAGCTTAGATTTCCTAAACTGGAAGCTCTGTGTACTTTTTTTTTTTTTTGCAAAGTTAGCACTAGGCATAGGTTTCCACTGTTTTAGTGGGACAAAATAATCCTAGGGCTCCATACTGTGTCATCCTTTCATAGTCTATGTAAAGTTTTTAAAGAACTACTTGCTTTGGGTATGAGTGGACTAGAGAATTGTTGCAATTGACTTTTTAGAGATTCTATTGTAATTTGACATTTGGTTTACCAATGTTAAACATTTATGCAATATTTGGTATTTGCAATCCCTGGAAGTTTTATTTAAAATAACTATGAAAGGTTTTGCTCTATATACTGACAGCTGCAACTCTGAAAGGTAGCTGGGTCAAGACACTGAGTAGGACCCTACATCCAACAAACATATCTGGTTAACTTTAAGGACTATGAAAGTTGGCGTCTAGGGTCTGAAATCTGGTTCTCCTGTTATTAGTTGGATGGCTTAAGGTGGATTATTTAACTGTTTTCAGCCTCAACTTTCCCCTTTGTAGAATGGGTGCTATAATACCTACTCCACAGTGTTGTCATAGTGATCAAGTGAGGTAACACATGCAAATTCCTTGGCCCGGTGCTTTATAGGTAGTAAGCGCTCAGTAAATGGAGGTGATTCTTAATCATAGTTTTCTCCTGTTCACTGTCATTAACAACATTCTTGAATACCAGCTTCCTGTCATGAAGAATCTTACTCAGGCTGGTGATGGCTGTTCAGAAATAATACCTATAGACATTCTCAAGGAGGACACAGTGCTGGGAGATGGACCCAGGAATGCCCCAGTGGACTGGACCTGGCAAAAGGCAAGGCTTGGCGGCAAAGCCTACTCCTGTACTTGTGGGAGTTTCGCGGGTCTGTTCCCATTGTTATCTAGCTGCTCTTCTACCTCTGCCTTCTTATCTGCCGGTGTTAGGCCCATCTCCTTTCATGGGGACCTCCCTCTCCATCAAGGTTATATGAAGGTCCAGCTATGGGAACCTATGGTTCAAAAATTTGGCCACTGAAGAGAATTGCTTAGGAAACTTCATAAAATATGATGCCCGGCCCTTACTTCAAAGATCGTGATGTACTAGGTGAGCCTGGAGAACATTATGCTAAGTTAAGTCAGTCAGGCATAGAAAGACAAAAACTGTGTATTCTCACTTAAACGTGGAAGGTAAAAGAAAAAAAAATGTTGATCTCAATGAAGAAGAGAGTAGAAAAATGGTTACTGGTGGGAGGGCAAGGATGGAAGGCAGAGGTCATTGGGTGTAGGGGTGCAGCTGGCTGGAGAGGAGGAATGGCTTCTAATGTTCAATAGCAGAGTAAGGTAACTATGGGTGACCTCAATTAATTGTATATTAAAAAAATGATAGTAGAGAGGATTTTGAATGTACCCAGCACAAAGAAATGGTAAATGTTTGAGTTGATAGGTACGCCAATTGCCCTGACCCAAACATTATATATTTTATCCATATATTGAAATGTCACACTGTTCTCCACAAATATGTGAACTTATGTGTCCATTATATTAAATATATTTTAAAAATTATAAGCAGACTAAAATTCTGAATTACTTCATCTGAAGGGAGGACCCAGGCATCAGCATTTAAAAGAGTGCCCCATGTGACACTAATGCTCAGCTTCCTTAAGACCACTGAGCCAAGTTACCTGGGTGTCTATGCAAGACTTTTTTTTTTTTTTTGTATTACTTTCTGTTATGATCCTACTTCTTGTCACTTGATGGTTGTAGCCTGCAAACATTTTTTTGGAAAAGTTTTTTTTTTTTAATAGAAAACAAGCACCCTCTGGTGAATAAGTTAATGACTTTATTATGATGTTCTGGGAGCTGCCCATGACTCACAGTATCATTAGTCTTTTGTAGACTTTTTAGAGAATTTTCCCTTGTGGACCCCCAAATGTCCTTCTGAAAAGTGATGACAATCCATGTATGTGCAACTCCCAGCTCCACAATTCCCGCTTATGCTTGGGTACTGGTTTATATTTTTCCATGAGTTTTCATGTTCTTAAGGAGATGTATTACAGTAGAGTGAAGGGTATCAAGTTAGGACTTGAAAAATCTGAGCTGGAATTATATTCACATCATTAATTACTCATTGTGACTTTGGCCTAAGTTTTCAAGTTCTCTGAACTTAAATGAAATTATTTTCTCACTTATTTGGCATCTCTAAAAAATTCCAGTATGATATAGAGAGAAATATCACTGGGTCTTTGTCCCACCTGGCTGATGAGGAAAGTGAGCTGAAATAAATGGAAATTGGAGGACCATCTAAGTACAGATGTAACAGGTCCTTCCTTCTGCTTCCATTCCTTTGCCTCCCCCACCTTGCCTAGGCCAGTAGAATGCTTGGAGGCTGCACATCCCCATTCACAGGTGCAGTGAAGCAGTGGTGAGAGCTCAGTGGGAGTCTTCTCTATTCTTTGGGCATTTGCATGCTGTTCTTCTGGCTGTCTTTGAGCACAGAGTCAGAGAGGAGGAGTGGGAGAGACGGTCTAGATGTTCCTCAAATGTGCATTCACTTCTTCCTGGCAGACAGCTAAATGACATTTCCCAGCTCCCTTGCCATTAAGTTTGGTCATCGATTGAGTTCTGGCCAATGGAATGTGGGCGGAAGCCATGTCTGCTCCTTCCAGGCCCTGGTAAGCTCCCAGGGGCACCTTCTACAGGGTTTCCACATATGTTCTTTCCACCATAAAAGTAGTGTATTTGAAGCTGGTGAAGTAACAGGAGAGAAATTCCCTGAATCAGGTCTTGAAGGACGGTTATTGGATCTAGAAGACCTGTATAGAATGGTTGCATGAACAAGAAAGAAGAAAGGAAAAACCACCCCCTGTTGCGTTCGGCCTTTGGGATTTTCAGGCTTGTTTGTTTTATGGCCTTGACTAACTTTGGAGGAATGGGAGGAAGATGGGGGTTTTGTGGGATGGGACTTACTTGGAATGGTGTGGCCCTCTGCTTCTGTGGTGCCATTCACTACAGCGATTTCTGTGGGATCAGATGAAACCACATCCTTCTCAGTCCTTCCTCTGCTCTGTGCTGTGTGCCTCACTGCCTTATAGGTTTCACCTGAGAGCTCTTCCTTTTTAATCACACATATAAGAATCCCCATTTCGGGGCTGGGGTTGTGGCTTAGTGGTAGAGTGTTCGTCTAGCAAGTGCGAGGCCCTGGGGTTTGATCCTCAGCACCACGTAAAAACTTAATAAATAAAAAATTAAAAAAAAAATATATTGTGTCCAACTACAACTTAAAAAAAAAAAAAAGAATACCCATTTCATGCTCTGCTCTATGTCTAGTTAGCAAATAAATGAATGCCCAGGTGTCTTGTATGCATGTCCCTAGATACTATGGCTAAATATAAGAAAACACAAGTCAAGGATTTGGCTTTATGTTCTTTTAAGTCTTATCTATCGGCACTATTTCCTATAAACCTTAAAAGACTGTAGAAGATAAATTGTTTTTCACTGTTTTTTTTTTTTTAAATGGGGAACAATAAAGAAACACTACCATTTTATTTAATGACCTTGTTTTTAAATCCAAGGGAGATCTAATTGTGGAAGTGATTTTGAAGACAAATTCCCTCTTCCTTGATCAGTCTTTATATGCTTATTTTTATTTATTTATTTATTTTCTGAAAAGCAGGCATCTGCAAGAATTGCTTTTTTTTTTGAAGAAAACTTTCAAAGTATTTTATATAAATGATAAAAGTTGGCCTGGCAGTAGAAGCAAAGAACATATCCACTTTCAAGACCTTTTAAATCCAAACATAATTCCTTTAAAGAATTCTGGACCAGATAATGTGGCCTTTCCTTTGAAAGGCCTGCTTTGGGCGCAGGGGAAGTGGGGGCTTCTGCGTTTGTTGTTGAATGGTGCCCTTAGCTGAGCAGTGGGAGAGAAATGGTGAAGAGCGTGCAAAAAGCGATTGCTTTCAGCACATTGGCTTTTCCTTTCAGATCTGCAACGTGATCCTATTATTTTGCAGCAGTGGGGTCATTTAAGTGTGCCTGGCTGGAGGTTTGCTGTTTTCCTCCATTATTTCCTTTAAATCTTTTTTGTCAACCATGTTCTCCTCGACTAGCAGAGCAGCTGTCTGGGTAGTTATAATCCCATTAAAAGGGCCTCTATTATGTCAATAATATATTTATAGAGAAATTAGTCACCTGGGGTTGTTGGGTGATTTTTCTGCTTGGACATATTGTACCCCAGAAAAGCAGGACCATCCCCTTCTTGTTCGATAAGGCTGCTGCCTTTGTTACTGGTGCCATATTGGCTGAAACTGATTAGCAATTAACATGGAACATGCCTTCTTCTGTTTGCAAAGCTCCCTTAATCTTTGCCACTGATCATATTCCTTTGTAGCTTTTATGATAAAGCTAAGATTGTAGATGTGTCTGGGTGGATGGGGCTTATAGTATTAGGTGAAAATATGACAGGCATTAAATGTCCATCCTGGTGGGAAAGGTGGGGAATTTAACCACAAAGACTTTCTAAACCTGTTGAAGTGCATTTGGGCAGTGTCCTAAAATTAGTAGGGCATCTTTCTCCATGGAGTCTGTTCTTTTTTCTAAAGAGGTTTTATGTTCTTGCCATCTGAGTTCAGTTCTAATTATATTCTCCTAAGAGGAAGAGGAAAAGCAAAACCTTTTCCTGGGGTGGGAGCTTAAGCAGCTGACTTGAAGTATAGGAACATATTAGATAATTAAACTATCTACTGTTAGTGGGTCTTTGGAAACTCATCATATTCTTGCACACCATAAAATAGAGCATTTAAAAAAATCAGACTTTATAACAGAAGAGAGTGACAGCAATACCAATCCATATATTTCAGCATGCCCTTTGTGCTGATTTTTCTTTCTTACTTTCTAAACCATGATTGATATTCGAGACACCAAAAGGATCTTCTTCATGGCTGACCTCAAGGGCTCTCACTGTTAATTCCTCACCGGTCTAGGATTATGGAAATACCTCTGTAGAGAAGCTAGGTGGTGTTTGCTCTCAGAATGTTGGTAGGAATTTACAAATAAAGATACAAAGAAAGGCAACACTCTAAGTTTCAACTGTGGATACCCATCTTCAAAGCCAAGTTGGTGGCTTTCAGGAAAACCCTAATTCAATTTGCAGAGCAGATCATCAGATTTAGAAAAAAAAGCGTGAAAAGAAAACGAGTGAAGAAAAACCAGCTATATTTATATAGCTGAGATGAAATGTCCTCAGCTGTTTTGAATGATTTAAACATCAAATTTAAAATGAAATTCAAAGAAGCAAGCAGGCTTGTCTAGTCTATAGTTCAGGAAGCCAGTTGTTCTAAAAATGTCCTTTTCTATGGAGGGGGAGAATGATGGCCATATTCTGCCCAGGATAATCTAAGCTACCCTAAGACTTACAATCTCAATATTTAATAAATAACAAAGCACAAATACTCAAGAAATATTTACAGAAAATAAAGCCCCTGATAGATTTAGTCCACATGGGTTCTGGAACTAGACAAAAGACAAAATGGCTCTGGTGGTTTATTTTAGCGGGTACATCAAAGGCAGGGATGAGGTTTCAAGGGTGGAGCCTTGCTTCATGATGTCTTGGAGTCAGCAGATTGATTGACATCTTGGCAAGTCACATGCATCTCAGGCACTGTGTAGGGTCTTTGGCAGAGCTTGAAAGGGAGGTTCACCTGCATCAGGTGGTCAATCCCTGCGGGGGTGCCACAGGGAGTTCCCAATGGCAGACTTATCCCCTCAGGAGGCTACTATGTGCAAAAGTTCACACACAGCTCATGGATGGCTCCTGACAATTTTCAATCCTGCCTTCTAGTTCTTCCAGCTCATCCATTTCCTCAGTATCTTCTTTGCATTCTGCTTTTTTGTAGATCATTATTGGGAGCCTTGTCCTGTGTACCTCTCTACCTTGGGTGCAAATAAGTTTGCATTTGAGAAAATTGAGAATGTGGGGCCGAAGCGGAGACCTCTTAAGAAATCAAATTGCTTGTGTTTAAGGAAAACAGAATTGCCTTTTTCTGTTTTTTATTTTTATTTTTTATGCTTACATAAATTCTTCATTCTGACAAAACAGAAACCAAGCTATGTTCTTTAGAAAAACTAACAGTGTCTCCATGGCCCCTACATGCTCATATCTGCATTCAAGTCTTCTAAGAACTCAAGTTGCCAGTTTCCCACACAGCCCGTGAAAGCGTTCATGATGGCACATCATATCTAGATCTTAACTGAGCTCTCCTTAGGTTTCTTTCTCCTTGTGACCTCAGGGAAATTCTCTGAGAGGAGATGCTTTAAATCTATGTGGTCCAGTGGAACTTTCTGTAATGATGGAAATGTTCTCTGCCTCGTCCTCTTCCATAGCCACTAGCCACACAGGGCTATTGAACACTTGAGATGTGTCTAGTGTGACCGAGGGACTAAATCTATTATTCTATTAAGTCTTAATTAATTTAAATTTAAATAGCTTCATGTGGCCAAAGTCACTCTATGGGGCAAACCTAATGACATGGAAACTTGTCTAGAAGCTAGAATGGGGAAAGATAGATAAACTACGTATCTTGAGGTACAGTTACTATAGTGATTGAGAGAACTGATTCTGGAGATAGATTGGATGGGTTCAACTCTCACCTAGGTTTTTGGGAGCTATTAAGTAGTGAGTGTTTACCTAATCTCTCTGTGCCTTAGTTTCCTCAACTATAAACTGGAGGATAACAATAATTACCTTATAATATTAGGGTAGCAATTTACTGGCTAATTCATGTAAAACACTTAGAATAGTGCCTGACATATAGAAAGCCAGATTTTTTTTTAAATTTTTTATTGTTGGCTGTTCACAACATTACATAGTTCTTGATATATCATATTTCACACTTTGATTCAAGTGGGTTATGAGCTCCCATTTTTACCCCATATACAGATTGCAGAATCACATCAGTTACACATCCATTGATTTACATATTGCCATACTTGTGTCTGTTGTGTTCTACTGCCTTTCCTATCCTCTACTATCCCCCCTCCCCTCCCCTCCCCTCCCCTCCCCTCTTCTCTCTCTGCCCCCTCTACTGACATTCATTTGTCCCCCTTGTATTATTTTTCCCCTTCCCCCCACTTCCTCTTGTATGTACTTTTGTATAACTCTGAGGGTCTCCTTCCATTTCCATGCAATTTCCCTTCTCTCTCCCTTTCCCTCCCACCTCTCATCCCTGTTTAATGTTAATCTTCTTCTCATGCTCTTCGACCCTACTCTGTTCTTAGTTACTCTCCTTATATCAAAGAAGACATTTGGCATTTGTTTTTTAGGGATTGGCTAGCTTCACTTAGCATAATCTGCTCTAATGCCATCCATTTCCCTGTAAATTCTATGATTTTGTCATTTTTTAATGCAGAGTAATACTTCATTGTGTATAAATGCCACATTTTTTTATCCATTCATCCATTGAAGGGCATCTAGGTTGGTTCCACAGTCTTGCTATTGTGAATTGTGCTGCTATGAACATCGATGTAGCAGTGTCCCTGTAGCATGCTCTTTTTAGGTCTTTAGGGAATAGACCGAGAAGGGGAATAGCTGGGTCAAATGGTGGCTCCATTCCCAGCTTTCCAAGAAATCTCCATACTGCTTAGAAAGCCAGATTTAAAAGGAGACAATGCCATTGGCATTTGAGTCCTGAGACTACTTCTGGAACCAATGAAATAAATTGGTAAGATTAATAAAAAAGTATCTACTATGGCATATAGGTGATCAATCATGAGTTTCACTTTCTTCGTTTCCTTGATCACTATTTGTTAATTAATTTGTATAGTCATCTAACAAATGAGACTGCTCTGTGCCAGTTTTGTCTCAGAGGCTGGATATATAATAGTGAACTGAATATTGTACCTCTTCTCAAGGAGTTTATGGTCAGGTAGGGAGACCATGGAAGACTGAATGCAATTCTTATTGACTCTCTGTATCATGCTCCTTTATTATGGCTTACTGTTCTTATCAAGAGGAGTACATATCCTCACTCTTCAATCTGGGTTGGTTTTGGGATTAGATTTGACAATAGAAGGTGGCAATAATGACCTTATACCAGGTCTTGTCTTAGTGCATTTTGTTTTGTTATAACAAAATGTCTGAAGCTGGTCACTCTATAAGGAAAAGAAGTGTGACTTATGGTATTGAAAGCCCAAAAGTCCAAGTTTGGGTAGCTACATTTGTCTAGGGCCCTACACTTAGTATGATGGGAATTCAGGCAAGAGAGGTGAGCAGCACGTTTGGGACAGGCAAGATATGCCTTCTTTAAAACTACCTGCTCTTGTGGTAACTAACCCAGTCCTGGAAGACCTAATCTATCATGAAAGATAGATATTAATCTTTTCAGGAGGCAGTATCCCCATGGCCTAATTACCTCTTACTGGTCTCCATCTCTTATAGGTTCTACTACCTCCCAATACTATTACATTGGGGACCAAGCTTTCAGAGGAACAAACCTCATCCAAACTACAGCATTAGCCCATGCTTCAAGAGACCTTGTGTGAGTCTCCTGTTTACAGCTTTCTTTCACCTAGAACCTGGCACACCTGATTTGTGAACAATCTCAAGTAGTCTGCTAGAAGATAAGAAATCACATGCATATGGACCAGAGTTGGATCAACCCAATTAATTCCATCCTCGACCAGTGAGTCCCCCCGCCCAGCTGACCATAGATGCATAAGCAAGCATAGCTGGACACACCCACAAACTCATGTTTGAAAGCACTCAGTATTTCTGGTGGGGGGTGGAATTTGTTTTCACTCACTGACACAATGACAGCCAACTGATGTGGCAGCAATCATATATGGCATGATGACTGCTGACATAAAGACAAATAGAGGGTATCAGAGGGGATTTACTAAAGAAAAACACTGCTAAGCTGGTGTCTGAAAGATGAAGATAAAGGAGGCAGTTGTGTCAGGTAGAGGGAACAGCATGAAAAACCTGGAACACGGAGACCTAAGTTCACTTCTTTCTCTATGTGCTGTAAGGGGCATGTAAATCTAAATGTTCACTTGCTTCTGGAGATATTGTTCAGCTGTGAAATGGGATTCATACTCACATAAAACAGTTATATGCAAGGCAAACTAAGTGCTGATTCGTTCAGATCCTAGTGCAGGAAGGGGGAAGAGTGCAGGGGGAGAGATAGAGGGAGAGAGGGAGGGGGCAGAGAGAGACAGAGAGAGAGAGATCAATTGATAAGGTGAGGACCTAAATAGGCATTCAGGAAGACTTCTTAGGAAATAAGCTAATGGTAATGGGACTTCAGGAATGCATGGGACTTGAGTCAGGGCACAGAGGAGAGAGGAAAATATTTCTGATACCATTTTAGACATTTTTATGAAACACTCTACTTGGGTCATTTGCCAGTTGAACACCTACTTATTGTATGCTCAGGGTTTCAAGAGGTGCCATGGATTAGGAAACTACCTTGTCTTTGTGAATTAGAGAGTTCCACTCGGGGGTGCCAAGCTCCTCTTGTGTTACCTCTTGGCTTTTGCACATGGCATGTGCAGCCTATCATTCATTTCCATCTATATTGTTGAGGATGCTGAGAGACTGGGGAATTATAGATCACTGAGTAGAATTTTAGGTGTTCTCCCAGGCAGTCAGGGGCTTGGTTGCCAGTTTTTCCAGAAGATGTTGTCTCAAGACAACTTTTTAAAGAGACTGGAAATTTCCATTTCTGAGCCGCTTGAAGTATGGATTTCATGCTGAACTGAAGACATGACCCTAGGACATTGGTTCATGTTGAAAGCTTCCCCCCCACCCCTTCTTGAATTTCTACTGTTTCCTTGGGACTTAGAGGCTCATGTGGTGTTTTCATGTGGTGTTTGCAAAACTTGATTCTGAAATAAACAAGAACAACTTCCTTCCCTCCTGAAAACAGTGGTTAAGGAAACCATTTGGGGTGAAGGACAGCTCAGACTCTTCTGGTATTACATCCAAGGGGGCAGTCTTGTGTTGAAGCCGAAAATTGTCTTTTTTGTGAGAAAGATATTTGTTGGATCACAAAAGGAAGCTGCCATTGAAAATAAGCATGGATATCTAGGGACGTGTGTAGAGATAATTTATGCAATCCACTTTTCCGGCATGCACATTTCTTTGGAAGAACAGAGTAATGTGGGGAATATTCTTGAAAACCTGTATAACTCCCTGGTGCTAGTGGAATAGCCATCTAAAACCCTATCTGTGCTTATCAGGGCTTTTCTCACAGGCTCTCGAAAGACATTTGAAAGCAAACAAGTGAAAAGGCTTTCCAAGGCACACTTGCAATACACTCTCACACTTGAGACAACATAACAAAACTGGTTCCTCTCTTTCCATTGAGATTCATGGTAGCATTCTGAGATTCTGTCTCTTGCTAGTTCAGAAGTGAGTTTCTATATGTCAAGTGCTCTGGTGAGAGCTTTTGCCTTTGCCACAAATTTAGAGGACTATAGTTTGGATGGAGGTACATACAGTTAATATTGTAGTTCCTGGCCTCAAAGCTCTTCCTGATTTCAAGTGTATTTAAGTATAGAGGGTAGTTAATGGGCTAATAGAGAACGTACCTGTTATTAATTAGCTTCCTCTTAATTCATACTAATCCGATGGGAAAAAGTGCGATTCAGATCAGATAAAGGAACATTTTCTGTAATATATAATGAGGACTTACATATAAACAAGAATACATCAAAAACCCATGAGAAAAATGGGCAAAAGATATGATCAGACAGCAAGGTATAATCAGATCACTAAAATCCAGGTCCAAATAATCTTGCATTTGTGAAAGGACACTCAGCCTCATCCAAAATAATAATGTATTAAAACTACAATGTGATAGTTTTCACTTTTCCAGACTGGCAGATAACTGTGTGTTTAATGATATACTTTATTGAAGATAAGAAACTGGAACTCTTATATTTTATTGGTGGCCATGTATATTGGTATAAATAATTTGGTAATACTAAAAAGATGTCAAATGTCCTGTGATCTAGAATTCTACTTCTAGGAATTTATCCTACAGATATACACACACATAGGTGAAATGATGAATGCACAGTTATTCATAGTAGCAGTATTTGTAACTGCAAAAGGTTGGAAACAGTTCTAAATGCCTATCAATCTGGGACTGGATCAATATGCTATAGCATGCAGGATTATGCAGAGGTTAAAAAGAATGGGGTAGATCTTTATGTATCAATAATCCCCAAGATATTTTGTTATGAAAAAAATCAGGATGCAGAACAATTTATATTTTGTGCTATCATTAGTATAAAAAAGTATTTGTCCCCAAAATATCTTAGGATATACCAAACCATGAAAATAGCATTTTCTTCTAGAAGGTGGAAAACGGATGATTGACAGAGATGAAAAGAAGACTTACATTTTACTCTGTATCCCTTTGTACTGTTTTAATTTTGTGCCATGTGTATGATTTCATTACCCATTAAAAAATCTGAGCTCTATAAGACTTTCAAGATGGAGGTTTATTTTAGATTTTATTCCATCTGGAAATTTCAATTATTCTTCCTTAAGCCCATCTGGAAGACTATTTGTTCCATAAGATACAGATTATCACCATCTTTTCTCCTCTACCTGCTTTATTCAACTTAATGCTTGCAGAGGGTAAGGGCTCAAAAACATTTGTTAAAAATATAAATAATGGCATGGGATACATGAAATGGTTTGCAAATCTCAGGTATCCACAGTGGAGATGGAGGAATTTCACATGTAAATTGATTACTTTTCTTCTTAAAGAAAAACAAAAGAAAAAAATGGGTTTACTTGATTATGTGGTACTAAAAACCCATATGATTGAGTTGATTGAGTCTCTTTCCTAGACAGTCATGGTCACTGGTCATGGATGAATTCCTCTGGAGAAGATGGAGAATGGGCAGAGGAATATGCAGTCATGGCCTTTATGGGTGGTGCAGAAACAAAAATAAAGCAAAACTCTGATTTGTAGTGCTTGCAAACTTTCATGGTCTAAATACTCCTACCATATCAGATTTCAGGCTACCAAGATGACGTCACTGAATGTGCAGTTGGGAAAAGATAACAGTTGACTCTTATGATCTAAAAGGAGCCAGGTCTAGCATATCACTAGTTATAGCTAGGGAAGAATTCCCCTTCCATTATTAACAACAGAAGATTTAGAGTATAACAGACAAGAGTGAAATCTTAGAAATATTATGTAAGTCAGGTATGGTCATTCACTTCTGTAATCCTAGCAACTTGGGATGCTGAGGCAGGAAGATCCCAAGTTTGTAAGCCAGCCTGAGCCACTTAGTGAGACTCTGTATTAAAATAAAAAATAAATTAAATAACGTATTTAATGAATGTAGCTCAGGGGTGAAGTGCCCTTGGTTTCAATCTCCAGAAAGAAGGAAATATTATGTAATTCTTCAAAACCAGTGATTCTCAGTATGATCCATGCAAGTTCTTAAAACTTCAACCTATACCTACTCAATCAGAAACTCTAGGGACGAAGCCCAGCAATCTGGACTTTAATAAATCTTCAAGATGATATTGATGTGTTCCAAAATTTGACAGCCATTGCCTAAAGTCTCAGTGTTCTCTGGAAATGGTCAAGAATACCTGAAAAATACATGCTTATAGTAAGGGTTAAACAGAATAATGATTTTTAGTTCTTGGTACAGAGGATATTAATGATAATATTGAAGGTAATATCTTCTGTGGCCCAGTCAGCATTTAAGAGGTACTAAATGAATTTGAGGTATGCTCATTTCCCTTTCTAATATCAAAGGGAGTAGGAGAGATGCCAAGAAGACATGTCCATAGCTTTCTGTACAATTGGACCATTTGTCATGATCTTAATTCTTGTAGCATCCCTTAGGATGAATACCAACACTGTCTCTCAGTAGCTTTCTTTCTTATCTTTTTTCCTACCAGGGATTGAACCCAGGAGTGCTTGACCACTAAGCCACATCTTCAACCTTTTATTTTGAGACAGGGTCTCACTAAGTTACTTGGGGCCTTGTTAATTTGCTGAAGCTGGCTTTGAACTTCAGATTCTCCTACCTTAGCCTCCTGAGCTGCTGGGATTACAGGCCTGTGCCTGGCAGTAGCATTTTTAAGTAGAGATATATCCCTTGAACTAGATCCAATAAGGTGATTTCCTCTCAATGCCTTGTCCCTTGGAAGTTCTCAGCCTTTGATTAAATTATTTAGTCAATTTATTTTATGTGCACCCAAATCCAGCCTCTGTGTAAAGATAGATGGTGAAGAGTGGGAGATGAGGTGTCTCGAGAACTAGGACTTGAACCTCAGGAAACCCTTGGAGTTGAGATGTGATGCTTGTGGTTTAGAAAAATATTGACATCATTATTTGGTACCTACTATCTACTGGACATTGCAATATGACTTTTCATCAAACATTTTATCTCCATTTTATAGATGAAGAAATTGAGAAGAACTCAAGTATATGAAGGTCAGAGTAGACAGTTGGTTTCTTGGATATCAGAAGGACCCACGATCAGTCCCTTAACTACCATTTGTCTTCTTTTTCTTTGGACATCTTTTTTCCCTCCTTTACTCTGTGTTTTTTAGGAATCCATGGGCCACTGACTTGCATTGCAGGATTTTCTTTTTCCTTTTCATTAGGCATATTTCAGAAACTCTCAGGCCAGAATGGCCTATGGAAATTTTGCCTGAAGGCATGAAGATGATAGACAAGAAAGTGACTACAGTGTTATGGTGAGCACCCAGCTGTCACATAGAATTGAATACTTATTCATTTTCTGGCTCTAAACATAGGATTTATTCTGTTTTAGGTTGAGTTCCTTGGATAAAGAGTCTGAGATGAGAATTTATGTGCAGGTGATTTACTAAGGGAATGCTCTCAGAAATCTGGAATAGAATGGCAAAAGCAGGAGAGGGCAGGGGAAAATGCTGAGCAAGAATGTGGCATCTAGCTTATCTTGCATGCTCTGTTGACCCCAAAGAGCTCTGTAGTATAACTTGCACCACAGAACTGGTCCCAAAGGATGGGTCACCTTTTGTACCCCTGAATCAGTTGATCACTGGCAATGAGCTAACGTCTCACAAGGATATAATCTCCTTGTGAGATGTTTCTGTCATAAGAGAGCAATTCTCAGGAGAGGGGGCAGCTCTGAGCATTAGCAGGCACAATCACAGTGGTGATGTCTGAATGGGATCTGAGTGGGGCATACCATAGTAACTCTCAGCTTCATTTATAAAATACACATACTAATGACTCAATGGAGTATTATAAAGATTAAATTATATAGCACGTGTAGAGGATTAAGCATAGTGGCAGTCAAAGAGCAATCCCTAAATCAATGTTAACTTGGTTTTCTTCTTGTCCTTGTCTAAACAGTGATTTCACCTCTCTGGTTGAGATGAACAATATCTGCTCAAAGGAATCAACCTATTCTTCTTCTCCTTCTTGCTCCAGATTAGAAGAAGAAAATAAATCTGGGAGGATTGATTATGCACTTATTCATTTAAAAACTATTTATTTAACACCTACTGTATAGTCATCATGTTCTAAGCTTGAGGATACACTTGTGACCAAGACAGACATGATATCTGCTCGGATGAGGCTAACATTTCTTTTCTTTTCTTTCTGCCTGCCTTCCTTTCCTATTTGTTTGTTTGTTTATTTATTTATGAGATACTGTGCATTGAATCTAGTGGTGCTCCCCCACTGAGATACATCCCCAGCCATTTTTATTTATTTGTTTTTATTTTGAAACAACATCTAGCTAAGTTGTTAAGTTGGTCTCAAACTTGTGATCTTCCTGTGTCAGCCCCTCAACTTGCTGGGATTACAGGTGTGCACCAATTTCATTGTGCCCGGTTTTCTAATGGGATCAACATTCTAAGGTAGCTGAATAAAATCATCAGAGAAATAAAGCTTGCAAATATCAGCTATATACTATAAAAATATATGATGGGGGAATGGAACTCAAAATGACTGGGAAGCTACATTAGATTGCATGGTTAAGAAAATTCTCTCTAAGAAAGATGGCCGCGAATAGAGTGCATCACACCCCGTGTACCTTGCCACTGCGCAGGTGAATAATGAGTTAGAACGACAAAAAACTATCTTGTTAGGAACTTACAGCAAAATGGAGGTGCACCGAAACCTAGAGGAAGGATTTTCAGCACCGAGGTCCGGTAATTGAGTTTCAAACATGAGCCAACTGTGCGACCGGAGGTCCGGGATGACTGATCTGTGTGGCCCGCCCCGCGGCTACAGACGGCGGGGCGCCGCTGAGAAGCAACCAGCAAGCAGAGAGAAACGTTGCTGAGGATTCTCTGGAATCCCGCCGGCTGAGCCCTCACTGAGCCCCAGGCTGAGTTCGGGATTTCAGACAGGGAAGGAAGCGGTACAGTTCTATCCCCCACAACGGAAACTCCACCAAGGAAACCAGCGGCCACCATCTTGGAGAGCTGAAGTAACCACCGCCACTCTCCAACAGATTGCAACAATAAAACAGGTGTGTGTTACTCAGCTCATCTCCCATACAGTGGGGAATTCGCATAAAATCTCTCCTAGGCTTTTCGGGGGAGGGATTATCAGAGCGAGCCTGCATAAAGACACGGGGAAAACTAGAGACACCTGACCTTCAACTCCCCCTCCCATCAGCAGCGAAAACGAAACCTGTCTTGCCAGCGCTGGGGGAGGGGCAAGCGGAAAAAATCAAAACAATAGAGTGCTGGGGGGTTCTCAATAGCCACCCTCCACACCCAACAAACGGCAGGCCCAGAGTACAGTTTGAACTGCTGAGAGGCATCACTCAGGGGAAATCTGGTCTAGCAGGAGAAACCAGGACTAGCAGGAGAAACCAGGGGACTAGAGGCCAGGCCCTCGCGACTGGGCGGCTGGAGACAGCACGCCTGCCGGCGACAGCCCACCCACCGCCTGCATGACTGGGCGGCTGGAGAACGCCTGCTCACCAGCGACCCACCGCACGACTGGGTGGCTAGAGATCGCCCGCCCGCCGGTGACCGATCGCCCGCCGGCTGCCTGCGTGACTGGGTGGCTGGAGACCACCCGCCCGACGGCGACTGACCACGTGACTGGGTGGCTAGAGATCGCCCGCCCCCCGGCGACAGCCCACCTGCTGCCCGCGCGACTGGGCGGCTGGAGACCGCCCGCCCGCCGGCGACTGGGAGCTGAAACCAACCAGAGACAGTCCAGTCACACCCCCCCATTCGGACACCCCAGCAAGGAGCCTGGGGCCCGCCATAGCAGAGAGGTGACATCACTGGAGCTCAGCCGTCGGAATTCCTTCCCAGCGGAATCCACGTTAGCAGGCATAGTCTACCAACACAAAGGAGAGACAACAGAGATATACAAAACCAAAACAAATCTATAGAAAAGAGCAGAAACACAGCAATCAAATAGAGCTGGAAAGTAACGTGAATATCATGAAAAAACAAGGGAAAAAAGGAGTACAAACAATGCAGGACAACTTAAATCTATAGGAAGACCTAGAAGCATCAGAAACATGGACAGGGAAAGAACTCAAGGCATACCTAACTCAGATGGAAAGGAATATTAGAGAAGACATGAGACAGCAAGTCCAAGCAATAAAAGTATATTTTCAAAATGAATTAAACAAACAAATTCAAATGGCAAAGAACGAGCTTTATCAGGAGATAGAGATCTTTAAAAAAATCAAACAGTAATCCTAGAAATGCAGGAAACTATAAACCAAATTAAAAACTCAAACGAGAATATTACAAATAGACTAGATCAAGTAGAAGTCAGAACATCAGATAATGAAGACAAAGTTTATCAACTTGAAAAGAATATAGTCAACACAGAAAAGATGCTTAAATCCCACGAGCAATCTATTCAAGAGATATGGGATGTCATAAAAAAAACAAATTTGAGAGTCATCGGGATAGAAGAAGGCATAGAGATTCAAACCAAAGGAATGGACAACATATTAAATGAAATAATTCTAGAAAACTTCCCAGAGATGAAAGATGGAATGGATTGCCAAATCCTGGAAGCCTACAGGACCCCAAACATTCAAAACCATAATAGACCAACTCCAAGACATATAATTATGAAGATAGCCAACATACAGAACAAGGAGAGAATATTAAAAGCTATGAGAGAAAGGAGGCAGATTACATTCAGGGGTAAACCAATTAGGTTAATGACTGATTTTTCATCACAGACTTTGAAAGCGAGAAGATCCTGGAATAATATATTTCAAATGCTGAAAAATAATGGATTCCAACCAAGAATACTGTATCCAGCAAAATTAAGCTTCAGATTTGACAATGAAATTAAAATCTTTCACAATAAACAAAAGCTAAAAGAATTCGCAGCCAGAAAACCAGCACTGCAAAGCATTTTGAGCAAAATACTACAAGAAGAGGAATTGAAAAATAGTGCCCAAAACTAACAGTGGGAGGTATCTCAGTAAAGGGGGAGGAAAATAACCAAAAAGTAAAAACTAGCCAAACTAAAATAAATAAATAAATAAACATGACTGGAAGTACAAACCATATTTCAATTGTAACCTTAAATGTTAATGGCCTAAACTCACCAATCAAGAGACATAGGCTAGTAACCTGGATCAAAAAAACAAATCCAACAATATGCTGCCTTCAGGAGACTCATATGATAGGAAAAGACATACACAGGCTGAAGGTAAAAGGTTGGGAAAAATCATACCACTCACATGGCCCTCGGAAGCAAGCAGGAGTGGCCATACTCATATCGAATAAAATCAACTTCAAACCTAAGTTAATCAAAAGGGATAAAGAAGGACACTATATCCTGTTAAAAGGAACCATCCACCAACAAGACATGACAATTATCAATTTTTATGCACCAAACAATGGTGCTGCAACGTTCATAAAACAAACTCTCCTCAAGTTCAAGAGTCAAATAGACTACAACACAATAATTATGGGTGACTTCAACACACCGCTCTCGCCATTAGACAGATCCTCTAGACAAAAGCTGAATAAAGAAACTATAGAACTCAATAGCACAATCAATAACCGACATATATAGAATATATCAACCATCATCAAGTGGATACACGTTCTTCTCAGCAGCGCATGGATCCTACTCAAAGATAGACCATATATTATGCCATAGGGCAACTCTTAGTAAATATAAAGGTGTGGAGATAATACCATGCACCATATCTGATCATAATGGAATGAAACTGGAAATCAATGATAAAAGAAGGAAGGGAAAATCCTACATCACATGGAAAATGAACAATATGTTACTGAATGATCAATGGGTTACAGAAGACATAAAGGAGGAGATAAAAAAAATTCTTAGAGACAAATGACAATACAGACACAACATACCGGAATCTATGGGACACAATGAAAGCAGTTTTAAGAGGTAAATTCATTTCTTGGAGTTCTTTCCTCAAAAAAAGAAAAAAACAACAAATAAATGAACTCACACTACACCTCAAAAACCTAGAAAAGGAAGAGCAAAACAACAGCAAATGTAGTAGAAGACAAGAAATAATTAAAATTAGAGCAGAAATTTCATTGATTTCAATGAAATTGAAACAAAAAAAACCATCAAAAAAATTGATAAAACTAAAAGTTGGTTCTTTGAAAAAATAAATAAGATCGACAGGCCATGCTAACGAAAATAAGAAGAGAGAGAACTCAAATTACTAACATACGGGATGAAAAAGGCAATATCACAACAGACACTACAGAAATACAGAAGATAATTAGAAAGTATTTTGAAACCCTGTATTCCAATAAAATAGAAGATAGTGAAGATATCGATAAATTTCTTAAGTCATATGATCTGCCCAGATTGAGTCAGGAAGACACACACAATTTAAACAGACCAATTACAAAGGAAGAAATAGAAGAAGCCATCAAAAGACTACCAACCAAAACAAGCACTGGACCGGATGGGTATACAACGGAGTTTTACAAAACCTTCAAAGAAGAATTAATACCAATACTTTTCAAGCTATTTCAAGAAATATAAAAAGAAGGAGCTCTTCCAAATTCATTCTATGAGGCCAACATCACCCTGATCCCAAAACCAGACAAAGACAGTTCAAAGAAAGAAAACTACAGACCAATATCTCTAATGAACTTGGATGCAAAAATTCTCAATAAAATCCTGGCGAATCGAATACAAAAGCATATCAAAAAAATTGTGCACCATGATCAAGTAGGATTCATCCCTGGGATGCAAGGCTGGTTCAATATACGGAAATCAATAAATGCTATTCACCACATCAATAGACTTAAAGACAAGAACCATATGATAATCTCGATAGATGCAGAAAAAGCATTCGACAAAGTACAGCATCCCTTTATGTTCAAAACACTAGAAAAACTAGGGATAACAGGAACTTACCTCAACATTGTAAAAGCTATATATTCTAAACCTCAGGCTAGCATCATCCTAAATGGAGAAAAACTGAAGGCATTCCCTCTAAAATCTGGAACAAGACAGGGATGCCCTCTATCACCACTTCTATTCAATTTAGTTCTTGAAATACTAGCCAGAGCAATTAGACAGACAAAAGAAATTAAAGGCATAAAAATAGGAAAAGAAGAACTTAAATTATCACTATTTGCGGATGACATGATAATATATTTAACAGACCCAAAAGGGTCTACAAAGAAACTGCTAGAGTTAATAAATGAATTCAGCAAAGTGGCTGGATATAAAATCAACACGCATAAATCAAAGGCATTCCTGTATATCAGCAACAAAACTTCTGAAATGGAAATGAGGAAAACCACTCCATTCACAATATCCTCAAAGAAAATAAGATACTTGGGAATCAACCTAACAAAAGAGGTGAGAGATTTATACAATGAAAACTACAGAACCCTAAAGAGAGAGATAGAAAAGATCTTAGAAGATGGAAAAATGTACCCTGTTCATGGAAAGGCAGAACTAACATCATCAAAATGGCGATATTACCCAAAGTTCTCTACAGGGTTAATGCGATGCTAATCAAAATCCCAACGGCATTTCTTGTAGAAACAGATAAAGCAATCATGAAATTAATATGGAAAAACAAAAGACCCAGAATAGCAAAAGCAATTCTAAGCAGGAAGTGTGAATCTGGAGGTATAGTGATACCAGAGTTCAAACTGTACTACAAAGCAATAGTAACAAAAACAGCATGGTACTGGTACCAAAACAGGCAGGTGGACCAATGGTACAGAATAGAGGACACAGAAACCAATCCACAAAATTACAACTTTCTTATATTTGATAAAGGGGCTAAAAGCATGCAATGGAGGAAGGATAGCATCTTCAACAAATGGTGCTGGGAAAATTGGAAATCCATATGCAACAAAATGAAACTGAATCCCTTTCTCTCGCCATGCACAAAAGTTAACTCAAAATGGATCAAGGAGCTTGATATCAAATCAGAGACACGCCGTCTGATAGAAGAAAAAGTTGGCTACGATCTACATACTGTGGGGTCGGGCTCCAAATTCCTTAATAGGACGCCCATAGCCCAAGAGTTAATAACAAGAATAAACAAATGGGACTTACTTAAACTAAAAGGTTTTTTTCTCAGCAAGAGAAACAATAAGAGAGGTAAATAGAGAGCCTACATCCTGGGAACAAATTTTTACTCCTCACACTTCAGATAGAGCCCTAATATCCAGAATATACAAAGAACTCAAAAAATTAAACAATAAGATAACAAATAATCCAATCAACAAATGGGCCAAGGACCTGAACAGGCACTTCTCAGAGGAGGACATACAATCAATCAACAAGTACATGAAAAAATGCTCACCATCTCTAGCAGTCAGAGAAATGCAAATCAAAACCACCCTAAGATACCATCTCACTCCAGTTAGATTGGCAGCCATTATGAAGTCAAACAACAATAAGTGTTGGCAAGGATGTGGGGAAAAGGGTACACTTGTACATTGCTGGTGGGACTGCAAATTGGTGAGGCCAATTTGGAATGCAGTATGGAGATTCCTGGGAAAGCTGGGAATGGATCCACCATTCGACCCAGCTATCGCCCTTCTCGGACTATTCCCTGAGGATCTTAAAAGAGCGTACTATAGGGATACTGCCACATCAATGATCATAGTGGCACAATCACAATAGCTAGACTATGGAACCAACCTAGATGCCCTTCAATAGATGAATGGATAAAAAAATGTGGCATCTATACACAATGGAGTATTACGCAGCACTAAAAAATGACAAAATCATAGAATTTTTAGGGAAATGGATGGCATTAGAGCAGATTATTCTAAGCGAAGCTAGCCAATCCTTAAAAAACAAATGCCAAATGTCTTCTTTATATCAAAGAGAGAGCAACTAAGAACAGAACAGGGAGGAAGAGCATGAGGAAAAGATTAACATTAAACAGAGACGAGTGGGGGCAGAGAAAGGGAGAGAGAAGGAAAATCATATGGAAATGGTAGGAGACCCTCAATGTTACACAAAATTACATATAAGAGGTTGTGAGGGGAAAGGCGGGGGAAACAAGGGAGAGAATTGAACAACAGCAGATGAGGTAGAGAGGGAAGATGGGAGGGGTGGGGAGGGGGGATAGTAGGGGATAGGAAACGTAGCAGAATACAACAGTCACTAATATGCCATTATGTAAAAATGTGAGTGTGTAACCGATGTGATTCTGCAATTTGTATTTGGGGTAAAAATGGGAGTTCATAACCTACTTGAGTCAAATGTATGAAAGATGATATATCATGAGCTTTGTAATGTTTTGAACAACCAATAAAAAAAAAGAAAAAAAAGAAAATTCTCTCTGAAATAATTTTAACTTTATCAAGATCAAGAATGGTTGGCTTAGAATTGTGGGGTGTGAAGACTGTTTCAGGCAGAGAGAGGAGAGAGTGGAAATATCCTAAGCTAGAGAAATTTTGGACAGTTCAAGTGCAGAGGAAAGACTGTAATATAGAGATCAAGGGGAAGATGGGAAGAAATGAACTCAGAAGATACACTTGGAAGTAGGCAGAGACTAGATCCTTCAAAACCACAATAAGCAATTCCAAGAAATTTTGTTTTTATTATAAATATCAATGACTTCCACTGGTGAGTTTTTGCAGGACAGCGAAGGAACTTATATGTGTTTTAAAAGACCATTCCAACTGCTTTTTTTGGCAAGGAGTGTTCTTGGGATTGAACTCAGGGGTACTCAGCTACTGAGCTACATCCCCAGCCCTATTTTGTATTTTATTTAGAGACAGAGTCTCACTGAGTTGTTTAGTGCCTCCCTTTTGCTGAGGCTGGCTTTGAACTCACGATCTTCCTGCCTTAGTCTCCTGAGCCACAGGCACCACTGTATCCAGCCCAATTGCTTTTTAAGAATGGATTATGGAAGAACAAAGTGAAAGCAGGGACTCCAGTAGCAGGTCACTATACAGATAATGTTAGCTTGAATCAAGTAACGGAACAGAGAAACAGCTGTAAATGGATTCAGGAAATATATTGGAGGCAAATTCAGTAGGACATATTGACAGATTGGCTGTGGGCCACCATAGAAGGGGACAGATCAAGGATGAATACTAGGTAAGTGGCTAGAGTCCCTGGGCAAATGGTTTAGTTGTTTACTGAGATGTAAAGAACCAAAGGAGAAGCAGAGGAATTCCAGACAGAAGGAAGCAAATGAAAAAGCAAGGTATTGGAAGAGAATAGAACAAAGAGACAAATGCCACAAGGTACAAAATAAAGTGGAAAAAAATAAAATTTTAAGAAAAGACAGGAGAAGCAAGGGTAATCAAAGAGTTTTAGTACTACCAGGAAAGTTCAATGCAAAATATCACGTGATGCATTAAACTGTGAAAGACCTATTCAGAGGAGTTTGGTCTAGTGATCAGACTTTTCAGAGGGCAGCAAATGCAAATATATCCTGCCAGTTCCTCTGAGAAGAGGTATCTGTGGAGCATTTAGGATATGGAACCTTGGAAGGACTGAGAGTTCAATTAAATTTACAATTGTAAGTTTTTAAAAAAATTTAGTCATCAAAACTATAAGTAACAGGGATGAACTTCTCAAATAGGGTTATTTTCTGAGTGGTGTACTTTGAAAAATCTCAGCAGAGGGGCAGAAAAATGTAATGTCTCAGCTTTTTCCATTGGCCCTATTTCTTTTGGGGGATGAGAGGCAGGAGCAAGTACTCTCTTTCCATCATGTTCAATGGTAAAAAATCATGAAGTAAATGTAGCATTTCTCCTTCAAAGATTTAAAATTAAGAAAAATATTTTGGGGTTGGAAACTTGGGAGCGATGTCCTGTGCTGATCTGTCTGTCCAAGACCAAAAATTCCAAAGAGCTGGGAAGAAAACACATCAGAAACCTTACTGTAGTTTTATTCTTGGTTAACTGTTCTTCCTTCAAGACAGATCTATTCTTCCCAATAAAGCTTCCTTCTCTTTTAATTTTTAAAGATTGCGAATGTTCCCCCAAAAGGCAAGATATGAAGATGAATACAGAGGTGGATATGATGCCAAGAATAATTTCATGACCACGTGTTTCTAAAGGCAGCTCTCAGGAAGCCAAGGGAAGGACTGAGGATTCCTTTGGAGCCATTTGGAATCATTTATGGGTCTCTAATTAGGAATCTCTCTCTAGTCTACTCTTCCAGTGCAAAAGGATATAACCTCAGTATGGTTGAAGGGAGATAATTGTGGGTCCTGGCCAAGAGTTTTTATGGATCATTTCTAGTCACTCATGAACTTGTTGTCTAGGGCATTAATTGGAAACCATAATGGAATCAGCCTGTCTCCCGCATCAGAAAAGTATCCCCAGTTCTAATACAATTGGTATGACTAAAGGTAGAAATATTATTTCAATGCTCTAAGTCATGCACTGGACATGAGATACATATTATTGCACTTATTCTTTGCCTCAACACCTGAGCGTTTTTATTTTCGTTTTAATTTCCATATACATGTAGTCCTGCCAAGCTGGATCTGAGATGTGGATACACTGAGTAGAAGGAATTGCATGACATCACTTCCTTTACTTTAGGATGTATTGACTTATTTTCATGGAATTCTAGAGATTTCTTGCAGAATAAAATAAATTGAATTGGAATGGATCTGGCAAGGAGAAGGGTTTCAACAGAAGTCAAGCTTCAGGGAAGGACTCTGGAGACTCCAATGAGTATTCATTTAAAAGAAGAAAAGCATGCAGGAGGCATATTATGATATAGGGTCTGCATTTCTGTTGGTTTTGGGTTTTAGCATTGAGGCCGGTACATAACATTTTATAGCCTATATGAATCATTAAAAAAAGGGTAATATTTGCAAACTAGAAGAGGGAAATCACAAACTTGAGATGCTACTGTCCAGGAGAACTTCCTGTGATATTCTGTGCCTATGCTTTCCAATATAGTATCTCAGGACACTGAGGGCTAGTTAGCACTTGAAATGAAACTACTATGCAGAGGAACTGAATTTTAATTTGATAAATTAAAATTAAACTTACAATTTAAATAAATTTAAATTCATTAAAATTAAGTTGATAATTTAATTACATTTATTAAATAAACTTATTTAAATTTAAATGGTCCCCTAAGTCCAGTGCCTACTGCAGCTAAATGCTTCCGTGTCCACAGAGATGTGAAATTCCTGCAGTTAAACATAACTCTGTAAAGCAGAGTTTAGAGATGTGGAAGTCACAGGAAGTAGAGTGTGGAGTGAGAGTTGTCAAGTAAATTCAACCCGAATCAACTTAGAGCTCAATAAGAATCATTTCAAGGACTGCACTTCCTGTATAAGCAGGGAGAAATTCAGGACTGGTAAACTAGGTGCATTGATGACCACTTGTGTGCCCCACATAGTGAGCTTTAGGTTACACTTAGAAGGAACAACTAGGCTCATTGCTCTTCATCATGCTTCAAACCCACTCGATCCTTGGCACACTGCATGTGTTCAATAAATATTTGCTTTAGGTGAATAAATTGGAGATCAAAGCATTCGCCTGAGCTCTTACTGTCAGTTGGCTATTGTCACAGTAACTGTACCATTAAGCTCAGTGACTTAAAACAAGAGTCATTTATTCTTTCTCACAGAAAATTAGCTAGTAAGGCCCTTTTGATGACAAAGCTCAAGAGGAAAACCATGAGCTCATGAGGTCTCCTAAGGCAGGTTCTCAGAACCACCACCTTGCCAGTTCCATCCACTTTCCATTGGCTAAGCATAGCATTGACCCTGAACCTAAAATGAAGGGGAAGTACATTATGCCAATAGGGCAAAAAGTACACTATGAAATCACATGGCAAAACACATGGTTTAGGGAAAGGTGAAGATTTGGGCCCCAAATTCAATCTGCCACAGTTGTATGGTGAGCCAGGACCTGACCCAGAGTTCACATTACAATTTTGTCCAGTTCCATAGTCTGTGCCCCAAATACTTCATGTAGGATCAAAGACAGTTTTACTGTCCATGTGATTCTTGTTCTCCAAGACCGATGCTATGTTTCCATCCTTTAAAAAACCTGATATTCAGCTTTTTAAAATTTTGTTATTTATCTCTCTGAATGATTGTCATTTTTGTGGTACTGGACTGCAATCAATCCACATGAGTTGGCTCTGTCACAGGGATAGAGGTGTAGTCTCATGGAAGTTCAAAGAATCTGTTAGTCTGCAAATATTTTTGCCTTAATCATGGACCATCTCAGTTATTTCAGGCCTAGGAGTCAGCTGCCAATGGCTGCAGTACAGGAGGGTGGAGCTTTCAGGGTCCTGGAGCTTCGGATTGGATTTTCAACTTTGACTGACATGTTTTTGCTGCTGTCAGAACCTATCACTGCTTTATTTATTTTTATCAGTTCACTTAAAAAATGACGTACAGCTAAATTTCTCTTTTCAGTGTACATTTCTATGAATTTAAATATATATCACCCGATCCCCAGCACTATCAAGATATGCCAGATATTCATTACCCACAAAATTCCCTTGTACTGCTTTTTCATAGTCAACTCATACCCCAGGCTTTTCTAGAATGTTCCATAAAAAGAATCATTGAATGTAGCATTTTGAATTTGTTTTCTTTATGGTCAGCCCAATACATTTGCGATTCCTCGGTGATGTTGCCTATATCAGCAATTCATTCCTTTATATTGCTGAGTGATATTCCATTGTATGAATATATCAAACCTTGTTCATTTATTTTGAAGCTGAGAAATATTCATGTCCAATTTTTGACAGTTATGAAAAGGCCACTATGAATATTGTCATATAAATTGTGTGTGTGTGTGTGTGTGTGAACATGTATTTCCATTTCTCTTGGTTAAGTACTTGGCAGTAGAACTGCTGGTTCGTTTGGTAACATGTTTAGCTTTTTGAGACATAGTCAAATCATTTTCCAAAATGGCTGTGCCATTTTGCATTCTGACCTACACTGTATAAGAGTTCAAGTGTGTTAAGTGTGGATTTCTATTGCTCTATTTTCCTCTCTGTCCTTTACTTCCCTATGTGAGTTTGCCATCCCAGACCCATCCATTCTCTTAGTCTGATTGCTTATTTATTTATGTATTTATTTATTTAGTTAGTTTCCCATAGTAGCTTAAAAGAGGCTGCTTCCTGGAGTTGATTTGCCATGGAATAAAGCACACCTTGCTTCTCTGCATGGCGCAGCAGGTGTGAATACTGAAATTAAAGAGCAGGGAGTTGGAATACTAATTTGGCTTTAGCACACTGAGTATCCACAAGCAATTTTTTTTCTTGGACTTCTGTTACCTTAATAAAGGTTTTTTTTTTTTTTTAAAGTACCTTTATAAAAATAAAACTTTCTTCCTGAAAACTCTATTAATAAAGATTTTTATCTTTATTTAATATGATCTTTAGGTAACATGGATAGTTTCTACAAGACTGGCTTTTTAGTCTTAGCTGCTTGATGAAATTTTGGGTTATCAATCTATCATGATTTCTGATATTCATTCAGCTGAATCCTGACTTTGGCCTTTACCAATTTCAGTGTATATTGGCCCAAGTCTGAACTTCCAGCACCTGTCTCCATTTTTTGAGACTATTTTATGGCCAACCAAGGTTATTCTGCTCTTGAACCTGGCAGGTTGGTATATCATGGAATAACACCCGCTACGAGGCAGCCCTCAATTGCTGATTATCAGAAGAAGTACATTTAATTGGTGTATAAACACCCCACCTCCCTTGTCCTCTGGTTGCAAGACTCTGAGTGTGCTGTGTGGCTCCATGCTGGATTCCAGGGCACTCAGTGAGTTTAAGCTCCAGTTGCCCATAGTGGTAATATGTGTTATGTGATAACACACTTTGTTGCCTACCTTCTCCTCCATGTCTGACTTCTCCACTCTCTTGTTATGGTCCCTTCACTTCCCAGATCCCGTATTTGAACTTTGCGTTTGATTCCGTGGGTACTTTTTTGGAGAACACAGACTTAGACTGGCCTATTCTTGATAGCTCCTCTCAACTTCCTCTCTTGATATTCTGCATCCCTGACATCCAAGTGTTCTACTCCCTATGAACTGTGTTTATTCAAACATCTATCTGGCTTTCCAGGTCCAGATATATTCTAGGTACCCTGTTGCACATGTGATAGCATTTGCTATGGTGCAAACAATATAGCTGCAGGAGTCACATCTGTGTGGACTTGAATGAGTGACAAACTTCTCCAAACTCTAGCTGTGGCATCTGTAAAAATGAGGTTAGTGGGTCCTATTATGAAGAAGGGTTAGAATTTTAAAACACCTGTGGATGTTTAATGGACAGTATTTGTTACCATTGTAAGCTTGTTCTCTTGTTCCCATTGTCTGATCAGTTTAAGACCAAATATACAATGAGGTTGAGTGAAAGAGGAGATAACAGAGAGATAAACACAAGTATCCCAATTCTTTTTTGGATCCAGAACATAATAAGAGAGAGAAGATTCAGAGGAAAACAGAATCTCAGAGTTGGAAACAACATGAAGGGTCTTCTAGGAACAATAGAAATAATAACTAATAGTTACTATATACTCAGAACAGAGCATGCCAGGAAGTACTCCAAGTGCCTTATAGGTAAATCCTTCCTCAACAACCTTCTGATGTGGGTCCTGTTATCATCATATCCATTTTGTAGATGATGAAATGAGGCCAGAGAAGTTAGTTAACTTGCTCAAGGTCACATCGCTGGTAAATGGGGAGGTAGGAGTCAGCTCCAGGAAGTCAGACGCCAGAGCTCAGATTTAATTTCTGGGCCATGCTGCCTCCCCAGCTTGAGTAGTCCTGTCATGGAGAATTGATGGTTCGCAAGGGATTTTGGTCCAGGTTGGAAAAACCTAATTCTTTATCTTGAGTGTAAATCAACTTCTAAGTTTCTTAAACCCTTTGATCTCAATTCTAACTTTCAGAACAGATTATTTGCATTTTTGGCTTGACAACCTTCTGAGGTTTACTCCATCCCTTCTGGGTTTTCTCTCATCCAGGAAAAACAGGCCCTAAATCCCTGCTGCAAATCATTTGTATGGTCTGTGTATTCATGATCACATGAAGACTCTTGTGCATCCCTACTGGTCGTTGCTGGGGCTAGTTCTTCAGCCAGGCACCAATTTGCATCAACTTTCTATCATGTTTAGTCTTAAGACTCATTTTCAGGGAAGGAAAGTTCAAAAGGACTAAATGGAAGCAGAAATTCAATATTCCACAGAAAGAAATGAAAAATTTCAAAAATAACAAACATGAGTAAATAAATAATGTACCCTCCCATTTTCTTTAAAGGATCATTGACTATTTCAAGTAAAATATTCAATGTGCAATGTGTTCTGGGATTTACAACATATATGATAAAAGCCACATAAAGATGCAAAGGAAATAAAAGGAACAATACTATTGTAAGATTCATATATTTTACATTAAGTTGTATAATATTAATTAATGGCATTTTGTGACATGTTAAGAATGTGTATTATATTCCTTGGCATAACCAGTAATGAAATAACTAGAGGTATAGTTAAAAACATAGGGGAGCATATTAAAAAGAGCATTTAAAGACACTTGATCAGTTAAAATAAATCAAACCAGAAACAAAGGAAAAAGGAAAATGAATCAAATAGAAAATAAGAAGCAACAATATGGAATTAAACCCAACAATATAGCTAATTGCATTAAATATTAATGGACTAAACACTCAAATTAAAAGGCAGGGATTATCAGACTGGGTGAAAGATTAAAGTCCACCTGTGTTTTGTTTACAGGAGATACATTTTCAATGTAAAAACACAGGCTAAAGTTAGTAGAATGCAAAAAGATGTGTTATTTAAGGAACTGAGTCACATAAATTGAAGATCCCTACCTTACTTGAATTAGGAAATATAGGTACCTATATAAATGTTCAAAGGCTTAACATAAAGAGGAAATATGAGAAGAATGTCTCTTTGGAAGAAGAATGTGCCAAGCACAAACAGATCCTGAAAACATTTCCATACAGATCCAGCAAGTTTAGCAAATAATCACAGTAATGAATTTCATATTCTACATTGTAGAGAACTACCAATAAGAAGCAATTTTAATGGTACAAAAGTGGTGACTTTCTGCCACCTCCTCTAGGACAGCTCTTCAGCTTGACCCAGAATCTTAGCTGTGAGCAGTAGCAATCCCATGAGTTGAGTATCAGTTTCCTTCACCAGTTGGTATTTGGTAAATAATTTAGCTGGCTGACACTTTTTTTCCCCCTGATCCAGTGTGTCTTTTCCTGCTGGCCCCATGATAGTGGCAGTTGCCAAAGCAAACAATGACAGAATATAAGAAAGAGGAATGAGCTGTTGGCATGTTTATTGCTCCAATCTTGCTAGTGGACTTTAGGGTATAAAAATGAAAAGAGATGCTGTTGTGGCTTTGTTCATCGAGCTTTGTTCTGGGCTGTTATTTGGTAAAGAGTAAGATTTTCTACCTATGCAGCAAACATGCTTCACAAGCTAGGAAAATACCAGCCCTCTGTGAAAGAAAAATAATCTTGGAATATTCCTTCTTTTCTTCGGGTCTCCTGCTTAGACTCCTGCTTAACATCCTTCTGAAAGACTCCTTATGTGCAGCAATTGCTGAGATGAAATTTCCTCACAAAATTCATGGTTTCAGTGCTGCAGGTTAAATGAATTTTAGATAATATGGAAGTTATCTGCAACCTTGGTATAGATTAGATTGAACTGGGAAAAAAACTTTCTGCAATGTATTTTTTTGTTTGTTTGTGTGTGTGTGTGTGTGTGGGGGGGGAGTGACATTATTAACTTGTCTTATTTTAAGCATGACTTCTTGCAAGGCTCATGAAAGTAGTATTTTCCCCCTGCTCAAAGGGAATGAAGGTGACAATTGAATTTTATTTCTCAGCATTGTTAATTTATTTGACATTGGGTCTATTCCAAAGAAATGATTAAAGTTATCATAGAAAATGAAGGGTAACATATTTGAGAAAGATTCTGGAACATTTTGACTCTCAGAATGGCCTGCATATTTTTTTGCAAACAGAAAAAAGAAAAAGGAGAAGATCGAATTCATGATCTACAAATAGTGGAAAATATTATAAATGGCAATAAATGAAGTAAATGGGAGTTTCCACTGTAATGTACGATTCTTTGAGCCAGCCACCCAGAAAGAACATAGCTTGGTTTGCTGGCTGGCAAGTATGAGCCGAAATACAAGAGACTGTTCTTGGGCTCCACGCAGTGTTTGAGGATAAGGCAATCCTTCTGCTGCTGTGGATGTTCTGGTTTATTGCCCATCTGGGTTGTGTATGCCTTGCAGCCTGTTGAATTGAACCCGAATGGAGCTCTCACCTCTTTGACTTAGATCTGACCTTAGGGTGTTGCTTTCCTGCCTGACTCAGGCTCCAGGGGAAAAGAAAATACAGTAAGAGACTAAGCTCTCCTTTTGTGAGGAAATAGTCTCTCTTGCTTTTGGATGACTCTCCTGCTCTGGCCGCCTTTACAGGCCAGCAGAACAAAGGCTTATGGCTGAGTCTTCCCAACAGTGAGATGCAGCTGCTAAGCATGTCTGCCCACAGTAGGCCGTGGTGCTCCTCTCTGGACCCCTCCCTCCTCTCTTAGGGTTTGAACCTGGGAGTTTCTAGTTTTCCCACATAGGACCCCAAATCCATCTTCATTACCACCACCATCTCCCTCTCCTGCTATGCAGAATCCATGAACAGGATCCTTCACCTTCATAGGCTTCTAAATGCTGCTCACTCCTGTGTGAGTGAGCTACTCATTGGCCTGGAGTGGAAATGAGGTCCACCTTTGGTACCTCTTGCTACTAGGGAAGGTCATCTACACCATAATTTTTTTTAATTTTTTTCTTCACGAATTTTAGTGATTTTTGAGAAATTAGAGGTAATTATAAGCTCTTAGTACTCAATTTTTTTATGAATTTCTAAAGATGGAATACATATCTATATCTATAACTGTGCACATTTTAAAGCAAACTTATTTTTAGGATTTTATTTTATCTTTTTTATTCTCATTATAAGCTGTCTTGTACTGAGCAGCAAGCAAACAACAACAGCAACAACAAAAAAAGTCAAACAGTCTTGAAATATGGCACATGAATTCTTGCTGGTCCACAGAAATTTTGGTGTACTGGTATGGTATCAATTTAGTTCTATAGTTATAGTAGAGAACTTGCTATATGTCAATTCCAAAAGAAGTATGTCACAGGTTGAGACCTTAATGAGCATAAAATCTACTTGAAAGTACAGAACAAACACATTTGGAACTTTCTGATGTGTATATATGCATGTGTACATATATAATGTACACAGTCCAGACAATATCATGCACATACTCACACACATACATACCCACATATGCATGCATACTCACACATGTATACACATACACACACACATATATACATACATACATAATAAACACTGACTTGCACTTTCACACGCATACACATATACTCTCATACACATGTATATACCCTTTCATATATACATAGACACACATGCATGCTTACTCTCACATGCATATACCAACTCATATATGTACATGTATATACACACACATTCATATTCATATGTACACTTGCATTTACAAGTTCTTACATATATATGTGTGTGTATATATGTAAATACATATATGTTTAAAGATATAGGCACTCACTCATTTAAAAATTTTGACTAACTGGATAGCTAAAGCACCTAGACCAATGTTAACTAAAAACTGCATATCTTCATTTTTTCTTATTATTTTGAAGCAAATGCTTCTAGTGTTTCACCATTCGGGACAGTGCTGATGTTTGTTTTGAAATATATATTTTTAATATTGATGGACTTTTTTATTTTTTTATTGCTCTTCTGAGAACTTTGAAAAGTACCTCAAAATATGATGAATAGGGAAGCACATTCAAATACCCACCAACCAGAATTGAGGACTAGTAATATTTTGCTTCATGTGCTTCATCATAATATAAAAAAGGAAGTAAAACACTTAGAGGATGATGTAATATCCATCTGCAGTATTTTTTCTTTTGTTACAAACCCAGAAGAAAATAAGAATGAAGTGTGCATCTTTTCCATACCATTTTAATATTCTTATATCCACATATATGTGTTAATGAATAATATATAATTATTTTTTAAATTACATATAAATGTCAAGATGTGTACCATCTGACACTTATGTGTTTTCACTTAACCTTTGTGGTTAAGTCTCCTGCTGCTATAATTTAGACTCTTTTCTCCTATTTTTCTATTTTTCATAACTTTGCAATGAAAATTGTTGGGCATGTCTGTTTGTAAACATGCACAAGAATTTCTCTAGGATATATACTCAGGAGTAGAATTTTTCAGTCATGTCATATATGGGTTATCGATTTTCCTAGATACTGCCAGATTTTTCTTCAAAATGATTTGACCAATTTAAATTCCCACCAGGAGTTTATGAATATTAAGTTTCCCCTATATCCTTAGAGTTTTTCAAAAATAGTTTCAGATGTTCCAATGTTAGTCTATGAGGTGTGAGGTAATATTACACTGTTGTTCAATTTATAGGTCCTAAGGAGTTTTTAGAACTGAAGATATTGTTTTTCTTCAATGTTTTTTTCTGAAGATATTGAGATTTTTTTACTCACTTGCAATGTTAATTATGTAAAATGACATCTCATTATTGAATCACAGATTTCATTTGTTAATAATTTATAAGATGTTCATGTCAAAATTTATAATTAAGATGGTTCTATAATTATTTTCTTAGGCTATTTTTATTAGGATTTTGCATCTGTTATATGTATAAAAATTTATAGATTTATATTTTGTTTAAAAAATAAGAAATATTCTTTTTTATAACATGTTGTATTGCATAAGAAAAGAAAAAATCTCTTGAAGGCTTCACACACTCACTTTTGAAACCAGCTGGTTTTGATACTTTTGGGAATTTCAGGTAGGTAGAGTGGGAGGGCTGCTTTAAGCCAGAGAAGTAATAATTCCTTGGTTATTTATGTTAGGTTTTCTCACATCATTTCAAGTTTGCTATTTTTTTCCCTAGAAAGTTAACTGATATTCTTAGGTTTAAAACTAATTTGCTTACAATGAAAGTCAGATATGCTAGTGTCCTCTGAATTCTCCAGAGAACATAAGATACTATTAGAACCAGACAATAAAAAGGGAACTCAATTAAAAAAAATGAAAAAAAGGAACTGATAATTCTCCAAAGAAGATACACAAATAGCCAATAGGTACATGGAAAAAATGCTCAACAATATCAGTCATTAAGAAAATCCAAACCGCAGTGAGATATCACTTCACACCCACTGGGATGGCTGGCTGTGATCACAAAGACAAACAGTAATAACTCTTGGCTAAGATGTGAAGTGGGAACTCTCATACATCACTGGTGGGAATGCAAAACAGTGTGACTGCTTTGGAAAAATAGTTTGGCAGTTCCTCAAAAGTTAAAAGTTGAGTTACCATACAGCCCCTTAATTCCCAAATATATACCCAGATATATACCCCAAAGAATTGAAAGATATATACCCCAAATAATTTTGTGTTGTCTACACAAAAACTTGTATACAAATATTTATAGCAGCATTATTCATAGTAGTCCCCCAATGAAAACAACCCAAAAGTTCATCAGCATATGAATGGGTAAACCAAATATTATTTGTCTACATAATAGAATATTATTCAGTCAGAAAGTGAATGGAATACTGATTGATAGTACACTACAGATGAATGTTGTGCTGAGTGAAAGAAGCCAGACAGAAAAAAATAGCACACATTGCATGACTTATATCAAATGTGCAGAATAGGCAACTACATGGAGACAGGAAGTAGATGGGTGGTTGCCAGGGGATAAGGGAGGGACAATGAGGAGTGACTGCTAATGGTACAGAATTTCTTTTTGAGGTGATGAAGCTATTTTGGGGTTGAATAATGATGATGACTATACAACTATACAAATATACTAGAAATCACTGACCTGTGCACTTTAAGATGGTGAGTTTTGTGATGTGTGAATTATATCTCAACAAAAATATATTAGTAATGTTCAGAGTATAGGATCATAGAGGTGGAAGGGATTATAGAGGTCAATTTCTACTTCATTAAATTCTAATGGCCAGAGATCTTTGGTTGAGGTCTCTTTTTTCCCTAAACTGGAGATCAAAACCATATAAGAGAGATGATTCAATTTTTGAACAGCTTTAATGCCTTGAAAAGTTCTTCTTTATTGACCTGAACATTTCCTTTTTAAAGCAATGACTCATTGATTTTCGCTCTGGTGTAGTAAGTGAAACAGGGGAAGTCTCCTGCTCCTCTTCTATGCCCCTTCTATGTTTCTCTTTCCCAAAAGTGTTGATTTGGGGATAGTGGCATTATCAGGGAATTCATTTTATTTCTTCCTTGTCAGGGTGTTTATTTAGTTTTTCTAAAACTACTACAAATAGTTGACAGTAGTTTTAGAAAAACATTGACAAATATATGGTCCCCAACAGTGAGAATGATTTGACCAGGGGAAGATGCAGTAGGTCTCTTTATTTACTTGTGTATGGTCGCATTTTAGGCAAGATTGTAGAGATTACAACAGTGTTAGCTCACCCATACCACTCCTCCTATCCTTGACTCCAACCTTGCTGATGGAAGACCTATTCCATACTCTGTTACAAAGTTGGACTTAGCTAGATCCATTCCTCAGCTTATTTCTGCAGGAAGGCAGAAATAGAAGACGGAACCCCAGTACTCACTAACTCAAAATCTATACCTTCCAAAGACATCTATTTCCTATAATAGCTTCTGATTTTGTAGTAGTAAGATAAAAGAAGAGGGTAGATAGAAACACAAGTATAATAAAGATTTCGCATAATGTAGGAGTGAATGAAAGTGGCTAGAGTCAGAGAGGGGAATACCTGCTTCTTCTTGCCCCCAACACACTCCTTAGACAAACCTGTCACACCTGCCCGTAAAGAACACTGGGCAGATGGACCATCAGTCTAACTCAGTGTGCCAGAAGTTAGGATTCTAACTCTCCCCTCATGGACCTATGATTTATAGACAAGCAGACTCTGCAACTGATGGCCTGGGATTGAAGCCCAGATCCACATCTCAATTCCCTCATCTATAAAATGGAGATGATAGTGATTACAATTTTATAGGGTTGCTATGGGGATTAGAGCTATCACACAATCATATACATGTATTCAGAGAGAGAAGAGAGAGAGGGAAAGAAAGAGAGGGTGAGAGAGAGAGAGGGTGTGAGAGAGAGGGAGGGAGGGAGAACAAGAGGGAGGGAGGGAGGGAATGAATGAGAAGATTCAGAGTATGTAAAGTAACTCTCCTAGCATCCTGAATGTGCTGTGTAAATCTGGGTAGATGTTAGCTATTGCTGCTGCTATTGTTGCTCTAGTCATTGTTGTTCTGTGATAGTGTTTGGGGCTCCAGACTTTCTGGAGTGAGCCTGATGTTTTGCAGCTAATTCTTCAGTCATACCTGTTAACTGGCGGTTGCTTGGGTTTAATTGGTACTCGGAGCAGCTGTCCACTCCCTACTTAATCTGCTCATGGCTCCTGCTGACCTAGATTTCTTGTCTTTACAATTCCTTTTCCAGCTTTCTCAGTGAAGTGGACACATTGCAAAATTGAGTAGGGCGTGGTTCAAGGAGGCTGCTATAAAGTCTCAAAACCTCCTTAATCCATAATGAAGTTCCTGACTGCTCGGATTATCTTCAGATCCCCTTATGTGTGTGTGTGTGTGTGTATGTATGTATGTGTGTGTGTGTGTGGTGGGATGGGGGTGGGTATGTGCTGCTGGAGACTCCATTTTCCTGTCCCTATTTCAAGGCTTCAAGGTAGGACTCTGATGCCCCTCTCTTCCTCAAGCCCAGCAGCTCCAGGAGAGCACATTGGAATGTCTCTTCTTGGCTCGACTGTGTTGTGTGTGCTTTGTGTTTTCAACCATGCCCGACACGAGTCACTCATTCTTTTGCTCTCATTCATTCATGTAGAAAGTCTTCACTGAGAGACCACCATGTGCTGTACTTGGCACAGTACCAAGAATGGATGCAATCAAGAAACAGACAATGCCCTTTGCACTCATGGGGTGAGGAGGGTACTTTGTGTTGAAGGTATTATTGATTTTGAAGCAAGCATCAAGGATAATTCTCAGATGATTTTCCAATGTGATGAATGAAGGCACTAAAGGAATTCTGAAGGAGGAAGAGATTGGGGGTGGGGCGGGGGACAAAAGATGGTGTCTAATTTTGGATATATTTGTTTGAGGTACTTGTGAAAGACCTAAAAGGAGAGGTGGCTATATGCTTCTGGAGTAGTGCTGTCCAGTTGAATGTGGCACAAGCCACCTGTGGAGTTAAATGTCTCAGTAGTTACATTAAAGAAACTAAAGTGAAAAAGGTGAAACTAATTTTTACACTATTGCAATTTAACACAATACATCCAAAATATTATCATTTTATCATGTAATCTGTGTAAGATTACTAACGAAACTCTGACATTTTTTTCATACTAAATCTTCTAAGTTCACTTTACAGAATATTCTAATTTCGACTTACAGTTGAAAATTTGGTGGTTAAAAATGTAGGTTTATGAATCTAATTTAAGGATGTTTATGGAAACATCTTTAAATGTATTCCAGAGACTACATTGGAAAAACTGAAACAAATTAAAATGAAATACAATTAAAAATTTGAGTTGTGTATTACACTGGCTTCATTTCAAGAGCTGTGACTAAGACTACCTATTCACTTGTGACTAACTGTCCCGTATCATTCTTCTAACTGTCCCCTATCATTCTTCTTCCAAGCAGATCTGTTAACCAAGAAGATTGTTTCTACCTGCAGATCTTTAAGCCTCAATAAGATGTGTGCCCCTAGCCAGAATCATACTAGAAGCTTCCTCAAAGAAATGCAAAGTGGCTTCTTGTGTCACATTCATTCTGCTTTAGTTAGCTACCATATGTAATAGCACCAATCTAGAGCTTCAGAGGAGGATCTGGGCTGAAGAGTCTTCAGACTTCAGGTGGTACTTGACAGCAAAAGAACGAATCAGATCACCCAGGAAGACTATGAGGAAGAAGAGACGCTGAGTGAGTTCCATGACCTACCCTTCCATGGGCTATTTCTGAGACTTGAGTCACTGCTTATAATGATCCAGTACTTTAGACTTGGGCATATCATTAATGTTGAAGATTCTATGCTCTATTAGAAAATGGGGCTGCTGAGACTGACATAGAGATGCAAAGGCAAGAATATCTAGATGTTGTCTAGGTTTGCCAAACTCTCCTACCTGCCCCACCCCTCATACATCTGGATTCATTGGGCATAAACCCTAACTTGTGGCCTTCAAAAGGCCAAACTCTTCTGAGACTCCTTCAGCACCACCATCTCCTTCTAGGGCTTACAGGGTGGGTGTGATCTCTGTATCATTTCAAGTCAGCCAGTCTGGAAGCACAGACCCCTCAATGCTTTCTGCATAAACTCCCCCTTTACCAGGCATTGTTGAATTGTACCTATAACTGATGTCAACAACTAAGTGGATAGCTCTTTACAAGGCCACTGGCCTTCCCGGGCTCTCTGCTCTCTCTTTCCCTCTTTCTTTTGCATTATTCCTCTTGTCCCCCTTCAGAGGCAAATACATTGCCTGCTTGTCTCATAACATTCCAGTATCTTAAACTCGTTCTTTGGGGTCTTCCCATAAATCATAAATGTCTTATCTGACTTTTACATCCAAGCAAATACAGTAGCCTACTCATGAGAAATTTAGGTAAATAAAATTATCTCCGCTTCCTAATAACTGCTTTCTGATCTAGCCTTTTATTTTTCATGTCATCCTGTGATATAGTTCATCTTATGTTCCTTGCAGGGCCTCCTCACAGAAAGTCATCAGTTTTTGTTTGTTTAATGACTGCCCTGCTTCCTATTTCCCATAAAACCTGTCTTTTGGAGGAGAGTCGAAACAGTTGCTCTTTTACCCATTTCCTCCAGGCCACAGACAAAACCACAGCTTGTTTGGTGGCTGAAGTTTATTGAAAGCTTCGTTTCCTCTTGATGCAACCAGGCAAGTTAGCCTGTGGGTAGTCATAGACAAGGGTCATTGGAACAGTGACTGCTATGGTAGAGGGATGGAGGGGTGGAGGGCCTTGCGTTTAGAGTTTAGCAAGCTGTGGGTCCAGGAAATTGACCTTTAGCCTACAGACTTGCAATGAGTGTGGTCAAATGGGAGAATTTTCTGGTTTCAATCATCATCAAAAACAAACAAAAAAATAATTTGGATGGTTTGGGTGGCTACTGATGACTGAGAAAGAGAATAAGAAGTTAAAAATCAGACAAATGCTAATGGCTTTTTGCTGCACATAATATAGACAGCAGAGAGCAGCTTGAGTTGCCAGGGAAAGAAGTTTCTCTTTCCTTCCTTTTCCTTCCCTTCCCTTCCCCTTTCCTTTCTTCCTTCCATCCCTCCTTTGACCAGGAATCTTGTAGGTATTTACTGAGGGATTTACATGTGTCAGGCATCATTTCAAGCATGTTACTTACATCCACTCACTTAATTCTCCCAATAACCCTATGAATCTGGCACTACCAGAAGTTAATGAACTTTCTCAAGCTTATGTAACTAGTAAATGTTGGAGTTAGAATTTGAGTGAAGACATCTGATTCCAGATTCTTTTGACTTGTAGTAACTATTGGTGAAAATTATTGGTTGTTTTTTATATTCTAGTAGGGGAGCATCCAATAAACATGAAAGTAAATATTAAATAGAAATATTGTGAAGGGAAGGGAGGGGTGTGGGAATAGGAAAGACAGTAGAATGAATTGGACCTAACTTTCCTATGTTCATATATGAATGCACAACCAGTGAAATTCCACATCATGTACAACCACAAGAATGGGATCCTTATTAAGAATAAGTTATACTCTGTGTATGTATAATAGGCCGAAATGCCCTCTACTGTCATGTATATCTGAAAAGAACAAATAAAAAAAAAAGAAAAAAAATATTTCAGAGAAGTGAAAGAGGATATTACTAGATAATGACATTGACTAGCTGGGATGGTGGTATAGAGTAGCTACTTTAGCTAGATGGTCTGGCATGGCCACTTTCCAAAGAATGACATTTGAATCAATATGCAAATGATGATGAGAAGCTAGACACATGAAGAACTGAGAAGAGAGCATTTAAAGTTGATTCCCTGCCTCCATCCCTTTTCCAGGGCCAAGGCACCTATCCCCTAACTTCCATGAGTGTTAACTTCTTTCTGCTTATGATTACAATTGCTCTGCACTGGAGAATGCATGAGATCATGTCCACTTGCAGCAGTGAACCAAAGCCAGTGGCTGGGTGGTATCAGATGCTAGCTACTTGCTTTAAGTGAGGCTTTGGGATCATCAGGCTGAGCCTAGTCTCTAGTGGAAACAATATTTTTGACTGTCGTCTCTCTTTCTACCTCCCTAACTATCTTACAGGTTTGTCCAGAAAGTCCTCCTTCAATAAACCACATGAAAAAGAATTCCCATCTCAGGTTTAGCTACTAGGAAACCCAACTGAGTACAATAGGAAAGATCAGGGCATGATGGCGCTTACTACGAGGATAGAAGCATAGTGGAAAGGAGTGTTAGGGGCTGAGGAGAATAAGAAGCTTCAGGAAAAATTTGTGGGCTGGATATAAAGCTTAGGGGCCACTCAAAGGCTAAACTCTCCTCAGACTCCTTCAGCATCACCGTCTCCTCCTGGAACTTATAGGGTTGGTCTGGTCTTCTGTGGGAAGACTTTGGAAGGTAAATTAGATATGGAAAGGCTTTCAGCAGGTGCAATGTGAAACATGGACTATGGAGTCAGGGTGAGGCAGAGAACCCAGATGGCCATCAATTGGAACATTCCAGGCAAGAAATGATAGTACCTTGAATTCAAAAGGTAATGAAAAAGGTGAACAGGAGCTGGATGTGGCCGGTATGACAGAGGTGGAGTCAGAATCTCCTGGCCAAAATATTGGGTGAGACATCTTTAAGGAATGTAGGTTAGTAAGTAGTCAGGCAAATGACTCGATTTGATGAGAGCGGGACTTGTTTCATTTTAAGTTCTGCAAATTTCTCAAATGGATTGTCTCTTCTTAATACCAAGTTCCTGGTTGGTGAATGAAAAATGACACAGTTCTGACCTGAAATTGTACGGAACAGTAGGTAGGCAAAGCAGCAGCATCAGTGGATTTTCTTCCTCTCTGCAGGTTTTCTTACAATTACTCACACAGGAGTGTTTGCTTCTTCTTGATCCTTACATTTCTTAAACAGCTGTGGTACGGCTTTGATTAGATATTCCATTTAAGCCAGAAGAAGGCAATTCCATAGTTTCCTATGTTCCTTTGGGCAGGCTATTTTGTGCATGGCCTATTTCCATAGCAATAGCCTTGGTGAAGTGAAGGCCGGAGGAGCCGCGCACAACTCAATTCCCCTACTGCTCTCAGTCCCGAGTGGATGTGAGTGGGAAAGAAAGTGTGGAGTGAATATATGAGAACAATTGCCCTTCCCTTTGGAGAGCCTGCTGGAATATGGAACAGATTAGGATATGCGGAAGCTGTGAATGCTGCAGGTCATGCTTAGAGGGGTGGTGAGCCTCCCGAGGGCACAGGCCTCCCTGATTTCAGGGTGAGGCCTGGAATTAGCAGGAGGCCCTGGATGGGGAGTCCAGGCTCCTGGTGGAGGAAGGGAGCTTTCTTTCATTCTCCTTTGTTCAAAAGAGAGACTGTTTTCCCCTCTAGTAAGAGGGTGGGACACATGCATAGCCAAAATTTTATTAACTCTTCCCAATTTTCCTACAGTGGGAGGGAAATGTTAGCACTGGTGTCTTCCAGGAGAGCATCACTCACAGAGCTCCCTGGGATTTGGGGATCCATGATTAGGAAAACAGATCCAGGCCCTCACACTAAGAAAAGTGAATCTGAATCACAGAGAGATGCTTAACGAACACAGGAATAGTTGCAGGGACAGAATTCACAAGCACCTTTTAATTGATGGAAGGAAAGCATTTGCAAAGTGAACAATTAGTGGAAAAGAGGTCACAGCTTTTCTTGATCTACTGTGCCCAAGCCAGACGCCCCATCACTTCCTTTATGCAACTCCATTGTGCCTTGACTTGTAGCCAAAGTAAGTACTTAATTTTATATCTCTAGGTGTGCAAGCAGTGTTTGTCTAATTTTTGGTGATGTCACTATGTGTTATCAATTTCTTGCACAGTGTGATTTACAGGAGGATTAACAGGCAAACAGTGCCAAACAGAGCAAGTGCAACTTTGCTGCTTGGGGTCAGGATTTACTGTCCCCTGTCATTCTTCTTCCAAGCAGACCTGTTAACCAAGAAGATTGTTTCTACTTGCAGATCTTTAAGCCTCAATTAGATATCTGCCCCTAGCCAGAATCATACTAGCAGCTTTCTCAAAGAAATGCAAAGGGGTTTCTTTTGTCACATTAATTCTGCTTTAGTTAGCTAAAGTTGAGGAGCCAGTAGGCCACACTTAGAAGGGTCAGTCAGGTGGTTGGGAGAGCTTAGCAGGTGTTCAAGATGAGGTCTGGAATTTAGAGGTGAGATCAGAAGTAGGAATATATCTTTAAGAAAAACAAAGTCAAAAATGGAAGGGTAAAAATAGTACAGTCAGAGTGGTATTTTGGAATATCTTCCATTGAGTGATAGACCAAGAACACTGAAGGACACTTTAAACGAGCAGTGGGAAAAGTTGCAGGGAAATCAACAAACAAGGAAGAGAAGTCCTCATCTCCAAAGGCAAGGATGCTTCTGCTTATGCAAGCAAGATGGGTGGACATCTTAGGCCTTTGATGTGGTTGACCTTTGAAAAACAATTTCATTTTGAGTTGATTTTTGAGCATAGTGGGAGATAAGGATCCAGTTTCATTCTTCTGAACATGGATGTTTGAGTTTCCCAAGACCTTTCTCTGAAGAGACTAAGGGCAGAAAATCGACTAACTGTAAATACATGGGTTCCATTGGACAAGATCTGTACACTGCAAACTAAAACATCGGTGAAAGAAATTGAAGAAGACACAAATAAATGGAAAAATCATCTGTGTTCATGGACTGGAAGAATTAATATTGCTAAAATGTCTATACTACCCCAAATGACTTACAGATTCAATGCAATCCCTACTGAAATCCCAAGTCATTTTCCCTAGAAATAAAAAAATGCAATCCTAAAATTCAGATGGAACCCTCCAAAAATCCTGAACAGCCAAGACCATCTTGAAGAAAAAGAACAAAACTGGAGGCATCACATTACCTGACATCGAACTCTATTTGCAATTTCAAAAGACAGAAGAGAGGAAGAGCTGAGATGTATGAGACTGAGAAATGGGTCTTCCAATTATTGTGCTGGGTGGTGTTCAGATGATTTCTTGTTTTATCAAAGGCATAAAGAGGGAAGAAGCAACAAGGGATTGGAAGGAGACTGGCAGAAAAAAGATGGCTAGATTGGAAAGAAGATGAAGTGGAGATGCTATTGATGTCTTTATTTTTGGATGAAGAGATTGAAGCCAGTATCGAGGAATTTGACAAGTAACCAGAGGAGAGAGGAAACAGAGACTGTAGTCATCAAAGGGAAACACAGTGTGATGGGAGGCAGGTGAAGGGGTTAACCTGTCCACATGACAGAGGATGAGTCTTCCAAGATGGGCGGGAAGGAAGAAAGTTTGGGGGATGATCCAAAGAAAACTTAAGGAGTTTGGGAGGAAACTTGTGGGAGTTCTCATCAGATGTTCTCAATTTTCCCAGGGAAGTAGGTGGAGAGGTCATCCTTGAGAGAGAAGGGGCAGGGGAGGAAACTGCTGGAGGAGCATTAAGGCTGGGGTGAAGGCTTGCTGTAGTGAATTCCATGGCAGGGAGTAAGTGTCCTGTGGGTGATAAAAAGGGCTTCAGCCAGGCATAGAGCCTGGCTACCAAGATTCACTTTGCTACTCTGCCCCAGCCCCCTTTGACTGACAAGGGCCAGGAAAGTCGTTCCATGCTCAGAGGTCTTTTTTGAAAGGAGGGAAGAATGGGAAGTGGGAAAATTCTGATTGCTTTCAAATAACCAGAGAAGACTGTACTGAGGATGGGAGAATTTAGAAGGGGTTGATCTGAGAACATAGAGAAAGTTTGAGAAATAGTCAGGGATCAAATGGATCTTTATGGGAACACATTCCTTTGTATTTTGGGGCAGGTTGAGAAACAATTATTATTCAGTGGATAGTCCTGATTCTTCTTTTTGCTTCATGATATGATTGTCAGAAGCTGATTCGTAACCCAACTGCATTACCCCATCTTACCTCTGGCAAATGATGGATTGGGGATTTTTCAGGTTACATGTATTTTTCAACCATTTAGCATTATGAATAATTGAATACTTTCATAGCCATAAGTATATGTTTAATGTCATCTTCCAAACCAAGGAAGAAATCTCTATTTGAAGTCTTACTTTTCAATATATTCTTAGCCATGATCCTGACCTTCAACTTAGTAGGAATTCCTTATATTTTTAAGCTTTGGGGAAGAATGTCCCAGTCTGGAAATCTGACTGATGTATGCTCCTTCAATTGCAAGTCACCATAGATAATTTGAGTGTAAATTTGGGTCTGTGAGTTTATCATCTTCAATCTTCTGCAGAGATGGCTCAAGGTAGAGTGCTTTGAAATAATTAATGATGTTTTGTTTGCTGGTAATTCAGCTGAAAGAAGTCAGTATTGGCTACATAATTTGCAGGGCCCAGTGAAAAATAAAAATGTGGGGTGCTTGTTTGACAATTGCTAGTAATTTTGTTAAACTAAGCAAGGGGCCTTTCTAAGTGCAGTGCCCTGTATGAGTGCTGGAGTCACATGCCCTGGAACTGGTCTTGGAAGCAATCCAAGGACAGGAACACAAGTTGTACAATCCTCACCAGCTTTTATCACCCATGGCCTCTCACTTTTGGACATTAGTTTTGGATACTGAGTCCATATGCTGGGCCAGTTTCTTGTTTAATTTCCTTTGTGGAAAAGCTGCATCAGCCCAGTTTACCACTGTTGTGATCTGCTGCCCTGTGACTATCCTGGGACCCTGGACAGAGTGGGGACAATGGCATGGTATGCTAGACAGAGCTAAGCATCAGTCAACCTGGGAGCCATGGTCCATATGGGATCATATGTTGGCTCCTATGTAATTTTAAATTTTTACACAGAAGTCACTTATTTCAGAACTCCTATGGGGAATCATCTTTTCAACTCTTTGAAAACATAAATGAGGCTATTCAAGTTTGGACAGTGTTTCCAGGGGAAGAAAGACCCCTCAGCCGCTGGGCACAATGTCCCAAATATGTATTCAATTTGTGATCCTATTCACTGTAGAAACCTCCTCCCTTGTCTGTTTTCTGATGGAGGGAATCCAAAACCATGGCTATAAAAATTTTGACTTTATTGATTAACAACCTGATAAATCCTATCTAATTTAAAAGGTTTGGAGTAGGGGAAGAATCCTCCATCCATGAAGGACTCTTTCTAGCATCCTGTGGAAACATATCAGGCATGTGTCCCATCAGCATGACAGTGTGGTGGCAGGGATCTGAGGTTCAAACAGAACCATGGTTTAGAATGCTTGAAGCCTGCTAAAAATTAGATGTAAACAACTATGCAAGTTCAGAATGAGAAGAAAATCAGAAGTCAAGGAGAAGGAGGAGAACCCATAGGGAGGGGAAGCCTAATCTCTGGAAGGCAGGGCAGAGAGCTGCAGGAAGGGTCAAGCCAACAGCACTGGGGGAGCGGTGGGAACAGGAAGAGTGGATGCCAAAAGGCTACTTGTGCTACAGCTCGGGTTACCATAGCAGCTTGTTCAACAGTATCTCCTGTTTCCTTGAAGGCATATAGGGTCCAGTTGCCAAGTGGAGCAGGTTTGGGGCTAGTGGTTGTCAGTCTTTAGTTAGAATAGGCATGATGGGAGGCAGAGTACAAGAAGGTTCTATACTGAAAAGAAAATATAAGCATTTCTTATTTTCAGTCTGGGAAATAAGCTCTTTCCCTGCCAATGCTATTCTAGTTTTGTAGTATTGTGTAGCATATGATGACATTATCACGTCTTCCTCTCATTTTTTTTTAATTATTGAGGCATAATTTGAATACAATAAAATACTCACATGTTAAGGCTATGACTTGGTGGATTTTTATGTATGTATCTACCTTTGCAACCACTACCTTGTCAGGATACAGAATACTGATATGGCTTCAGAAAGTGCATTTGGACCCCATTCCTAACCAATTTAGAGAGAACCAGAGTTCTAACTTCTGTCACTCCGAAGTAGTTTTTGCCTTTGCTTGAACTTCCTATGAATGGAATTAGAGCTCGTCCTCTTTCTTGCCTGGATCATTCTACTCATCATTATGCTGGAGAGTCTTCCATGCTGTTATGGGTAATAGTAGTTCATTCTTTTGCATTGACAAATAGTATGTCTTTGCTTGACTAGACCATCAATTATTATCCATTCTCCTGCTGATGTGCATTTGGGTCATTTCTATTTGGGATGCATTATAAATAAATCTGCTATGAACTTCTTGCACAAATCTCTCTCTCTCTCTCTCTCTCTCTGTGTGTGTGTGTGTGTGTGTACATACACTCTCATTTCTCCCAAAGCCTGCCTTTTCTTAAATTCTCTTTTTTCATTTGGAATACAGAGAATAATCCTCTCTTTATTCTCTTCCTACTTTGCTGACTTTTCTTTCTTGATGTCCTCTGTTGGCTTCTCCTTAAATTCAAAATCTCTAAATATTGGGTTCTCCCACCCCCAGTTCATATTTTGGCCCTCTTCTCCATCTGCACTTGGGTCCTGTCTAATCTCATCCAGTCTCATGGCTTTAAATAATATCTACAAACTTATCTAAATTTATATCTCCAGCTCAGATCACTCACCTAAACTCCAAATTTGTATATCAAATTATCTTTTCAACTTCCGTATCTGAATATTTTAATGGACATTTCAAACTTGATAGACAGAAGCTAATTTTCCAATCCAAACTTAATGATCTGTTCTACTCATGGTCTTTTCCATTTTTTGTTTTATCTCATTCGTGGCAACTTCTTCCTTCCATGTGCTCAGCCTGAGAAAACACGGGGAATTGACTCTTCTTTTCCTCCCACCTTACATCACTGACAAATCTCTTGGAAACCACCTTTATAATATACTTTGAATCCAATAATTTCTTATGCCATCTGTCAACATCTCTTAAACTTGTTATCTCTACTTCAGACTTTATTGCCCTCTAATCTTTTCTCCACAAAGAAGCCAGAATGACCCCCATAAACTAGACTATGTCATAATTTATTCAGGTCTCCAATGGCATCTCATCTTACCCAGAGTCAAAACCAAATCTCTTACTGTGGCTTCCAGGGCCCTCCAGGGCCTCTCTTCTCTGTATCACTTCCCAGTTTTCTTTCCTTGCCCACTGTGCACCAGCCAAATTGGCCACCTTGTTGTTTTGTGAGCAAGCCAACCACATTTCCCCCTTAGGAACTCTACTCTTGTTTGCTCTCTCTGAAGTGGTATTCCCCTAGATAACTTCACAGTTTACTCTGTTATCTTTTACAGGTGCTGTCAAATATTTGACTCATGAAGGATTCCTTATCATGTAAACCTGAGCAAATGTATTGCTTACCCTGTCTCACTTTCCTTTTCTCTATAGTGAGGGTCACATTCTTTTATATTTGCCCCAAAGCTGAGCTCAGCATCAATGAAATGTTTAAAATAGACTATCTGATACCTAGGGTTATAGGAATCTTTTGGAGAGTATTATTTTAGATGTTACATAAAAACAGATATAAATGGCATCAAATGCAGCACAATATGAAATTAAAGTATTAAGGTATTGAGCAATTGTATCCTGGACATTGTTATCTGTGGATGCCTATATTAAACATGGGTTTCTTCTCAGTCACTCTAAAGATGAATGTCTGAGTGCAATGTAGTTATTACGTGAAGTCCCCACTCTTCTGGAACCTTCTGTTATATGCCTCTGGTCTTTGCAAAGGGATCATTAACTTCCAGGTGGCCTCCCATTTTGATGTGGGCAATGGGCCAATTCCTTGATTCTATCTCACAACGTAACTTCCAAAGTAAATGTCTATTAAGCCTTTGTGTAAACATTCCAGGCTTGTAGCAGAATCAACTGAACATAAATCATACCCAATGGAAGGGGGATAGGAGATTGTGTAAGTTTGAAAAATGAAATAATACAGTGCAGTTTCATTGTGGATCTCTGGCCTCAGTTACCTTGAGTAAGACTCTGGTCTACATCACAGTTCATCATCAGAGGTAGTGGTTTTTAGTGATTCCAGTAGGCTCTGCCCAAATATAGAGAAAATAAGCCCTCCATGTATAAAAGATATAAAGGTACCTCTTTGCAAATGGGCTTAACCAACCCTGTAAATAGAAGCCAGACTGTACCATCTCCTTGTCACTTACTCTATTTTGTCCACACTGAGAGAGGGGTTGGCTAGAAGTCAAAGAGACTGGCTTTTTTTGTTTTGTTTTGTTTTGTTTTGCTTTGGTATTCCTTTCTTCTTTATTTGGAAATGGATGCTGGATGAAATTTCTTGCTCTTGCAAATTAATTTTGGATTTTTTTCCCATTTAAAAAGAAGGAAAATGAAATGAAATAAAAGCTCTCCCTGGAGGAATGGAGAGCAGTGGAGGGGAGGTATTTGATAAAAGTTGAGGCGTTTGGTTTGATTCTCGCCTTGAGGGACTCAGGTGTGCATTCTGACTTTCAAGTATAAACTTGTCATCTTGATGATAGTTCTGCAAAACTTTTTTTTTTTCAAAAATATGAGTCAGGAAGTATATGTGTGGAGTTGCTCCTATGCAGAGTGGTCAATCCATTTAAAGATAGGCATTTTCTTTTCTTTTTTATCTTATTCTTTCTTTTTGTAGTACTAGGGATTGAACCCACTGTTATTCTGTCACTGAGCTGCATTCCCAGCCATTTCTGTTTATTTATTTTTGAGACAGAATCTGGGTAATAGCCCAGGTTGGACTTAAACTTGCTATCCTCTGGCCCCAGTCCCCCAATCACTGAGTGTGCAACTGGCATGCACCACCACACCTGGCTGAAAGAAGCATTTTCAAGTAAGTTATGACATTTTCAGAATAGACATTTAATCTCAGGTAACTTCCTTTTCACATATGTGGCAGGGTCTAAAGCGATGTCATTAATTTTTAAAAAAATTGATTTTATTTTTATCAGTTAAAATATTTTGTCAAGGGCTGGGGTTGTAGCTCAGTGGTTGAGTGCTTGCCTAGCATGCCTGAGGCACTGGGTTCAATCCACAGCACCATATAAAATAGGTAAATAAGTAAAATAAAGATATTGTGTCCATCTACAACTAAAAAAAATTAAAAACATATTTTATTAAATTTACTTTACTTTCTCCCTGTTGGAAAGCAATGTAGAAGAAAAATGCTCACCAAAATGGATTTTTGTTGCATGGTAAGGATGTCGTAGTTTGATAAAATTTGGAATGAGTTACCAAGAAAGAAGGCACAGTATTGATTTCCAGAAGTTAATTCAGGATGTATCCTCCCTATCTGGGCTCATTTGGCTTTAATTCTGTCTGAATGCATGAAATGGTCAAAGAATTTTAAGGATTATATTGTCTGGACACCTTTATTCACTGGTCTTGTTGACCAGATAGTATTCCTTTAGCCAGACCAGGTGGTCACATGCATATGAAATCTAGTATTGGTATATGCTGATGGCTTCCTGCATTTTTAAGCCTGATTGCAGGAATGATTCTCCTAATCATGGGACAGTCTAGAAGTCATCACTGTAGAGTCAGCCCCAGTAGCAGCTCTCAACAATGAGGAATGGGTTGCAGGATAAATTCACCACCTGCTCTCCCTGCAGAGCAACAATTCTGAGATGTTTAGTGTGTTCTGTACAGTTGCTTAGAAAGTCCCCAGAGGGACTGTGCCAGTTACTCACAGCAGTAAACTTCTCATGAACATAGCCTTAATTGCTTCATTTCCTTTTCTGCCTTTACTAGTGCTTCAGATCCCATATAAATCACTTGCATTCAAATACTTGTCTCAGGGTCTGCTTAGGAAGGAACCCAAACTAATAATTGACTTCTTAAGGAATTGCTTAGACTAGATGTGAAATCTGTGATATATTATTTCCTTAGTTCTAATATTGGAATCATAATAATTATTTAGCACTTGCTATGTACTGGGTATAGTTCCAGATGCAATATATATATATATATATATATATATATATATATATATATATATATATATATATATATTCAACCTGCATTCAACTATCTAAAGCATACATGAACACTATCCAGATTTTATTGATAAGAAACTAATAACAGAGGTGGGTACATGATTTGCTCAGTGTCACAAAGCCAGCACATTTTTGAACCAGGATTCATCCTGAGCCAGAATTCCTAGCTATGAAGCCATTCCAACTACTCTTTAGAGAGTCAAATAAAATAATGGATGTGAGAGTGATTGTAAAAAGAAAAATGAGAAGGATGCTTGCGATAAAAATTTTCTCTATCTTGTCCTTTTATGACTCCTGCCTTTTGAGAGGGATTTTAGCAAAAAATAGAAAACGAGTCCCGTGTTCATTCCATTTATGGAAAGGTCCTTGCTGAATGAATTGAAGTTGATCTAAAAGAATATTAGATTCTGTTTTTTATGTGCTGTTTGTTTTTTGGAGTTATCACGAAGAAGTTCATCATTAAGAATTCAGGAGGTTTCAATTGCAGTAGATCATGAGAGGCTGAGACACTAAGGTGCCATTAAGAACTGAATCACCACCAAACTACAATTTTGCTGCGGACATGATTGGTTTGGGCGTGTGCTCCGGTGTAGGTGCCAAAAATGTTAAGACTTGGAGAAAGGAGAGGAGAAAGTAGAAATGCTTCCTCTGTATGCTTAGCCTTTGGAGGGGAGACAGAAAAACAGCAGGAAATGCTCATTTCTTCTCTTGGGATCTTTCAGGGGTTGGTGGTTGAACTTTGCTTTGGTAAGGGATGACTGATGAAAGATGAAAGCCTTGTAGTGGAACCACGAGAGGAGTCTTTTACATCCGGGTGTTGCTGAGAAAGGTGAGGTGGCAGGCGGGGCCCCCCAGCTGGAAGCTTCCCTGTGCCCTGTTCTATCCTAGGGCAACCCCAATGTGAGGAGTCCCTGAACAGAGCAGAACCAGAGAATCACTCTGTTCTTTTTAGGCTGTTTTTAGAAGGATGTTTAGGTGGTCATGACTTGGCAAGCAAAGTGGAAGTGATCTATACTGGGCCTAAGGGAAAAATCTGTCAGTGTTGTAAAGGTACAGAGAACAAAACAGGTTGGGGGAAAAAATTCAGGACCCTGAATCTTTCCTTGGCCTCCAAAGTGTAAGTCTTGGGTACCATAGATGATGGGATTGACCTCAGTTCCCTCGGTGCTCTTGTGAACTGTCTTAGGGTTTGGCACACTGCCACCCTTTCAAGGCAGATCAGGAATAAACACCATCAGCACATTGATAAGTGTTTGTTTTCCTTTAGCATTAGGGCTAAGAAAAATAAAGTGGGGAGGGTATCAGGCCCTGGGGTAAGCCTTTAAAAGGTTTCCCCCTTTGATTCTTTTATGGTTGTCTATTTATAAGAGTAACAATCACAACTGAGAGAAAAAGACTTCAATCACCCCTGGGACACATTTCATCAAAATTACATTTAAGTACTTTTTATTTATGAGCGAGAAGCATTATCTTTTATTATGCCTTTAAACTCATGAGGGGAAGTTGTGTGTATAAACCAAGGTGTTGCTGTGGCCTGTTGCCTTTTCTGAATCCCTGGAAAGGATCACAAAGAAGGATGCTCCAGATAACTCTGTCTGCCAGGCCATTTGCACGAGAGGAAAGAGGCCTTTTGAAGACCATTAAAGATGATTCATTACTATTGGTCATACACATGTTGTTTTATTACTTGAAAGCATAAATCAGACATTGACAAGTAATTGTGTATGCCACACTATTTTTGGGCCCTGGAAGGCCTATAGAGGTACAAGATGTGATTATCGTTCTCAAGGAAAGTCAGATTTAATTAGAGAGACACGTACAATAGTTAGAGACTACACAGGAACCTATGATTAAGTGATGAGTTGTGAATTACAGGCTGCAAGTGCTGTGATTCTCTTAGTTATGGTACAAGAGATGTCATGGGGCAGGCAAATCTTGAGAGAGGTCTACAAGGATCGGTCCATTCAGAACAGGTTGAGGAGTAGAAGTTAATTCCAGGTCAGAAGAATGGCATACACAAGAGCACTAAGGTAAGAATGCACACCTGGGTCTGTGAGTGACATTGGCAGCCTGGCTAGATTGGAGGGTTTGGACAAATGATGACTATTGGGCTGCCAATGTCACAACAAGATGACAGAGAAGGGTGTTAGGAGTGGCTGGCAGGATTTATACATTCTTCCAAATGCATTCACTTCTAGCTCTATTACACATCTACACTGTTTTCTGTTTTGCCATTTGCTAATTATAATTTTTAAAAGTAAGTTTTACACATAGGACTGTACTGGGTTGCATGGTCTTAGTTTAAGTATCTTCAGATCAGGCTCTGATACTTGAGGCCAGGGCAAGCAGTTTATTTGGGAAGTGATTCTTATAAACTCTAGCCGGAGGGAAGAAAAGTCAGACTTGGAGGTAAAAGAAGGTACATAGGGATGTGTTTTCAAGATATATAAATACCAGTGTGGGCAAATGGAGATGCATCCCACTGGTGAACTTTGGAAATCAGTGTAAAATGTATCTCATAGTGGTTCCACTTGAGGGTTGAGAGAGTTGGGTATTTATCTACCAATTCCTCCTAGTAATTGGGTAAGGATAGTTTTTGAGGGCATTAATTTCTTAACACTTGTGTTCCAGAATGAAAGTCTGAGGGGAGAAGTTGCAGATATTTGCAGTAAGTAGTCTTGATCCTACGATGTCAGCATCTTTGACTGGAAGTTTGAGCCTATGCTTCAGAACCTCTGTGAAGGACAAGTCACCCAGGGTATTAAAAACCTACTTGGCTTACCCTTGTTTGCTTCTTCCTGATTCTTTCATTCATTAATGTGGTCTGCTCAGATGCAGAGCAAACTTTGGAAGGACAACTGCCCTGTCTGGGTTGTGAATGGAAGGAAGCATAACCGAGTGCCTGTTATAGCAGGACTCTACATGCATTGATTTACTTTTGGTCCAAGCTCTCAGGGAGATTAACGAGTATGAAAATGGCTTAAATTTGAAGAAGGCAGAGCAGTAATTTTAGGTTGAACCCTGGGTTTCCATAGAGTATATGTCAGTAAACTGAGCTCATTTTAGTTTTCATGGGGAAACCAAAGTGGCCTCATTAAAATTCAGCAAACAAAATATTCACCACCATACACAACACCCACTCTCACCATACAGCCCTTCCCTGTCCTCTAGGACATACAGAATTTCCACAGGCTAGATAGGAAATATAAATTCAGCCAGTGGTTTAACTCAGTAATTTACATTTTGTGACCAACTGCAGCAACATTTTACACCAGTAGAATTATGGTTCAGCGGGAGAGAGATCAATTAAGGGGAAACCACAGAGGAGGGAGCACTTAAGAACAACATTCTTTTTCTTGACTAAATTTTAGTTTTTAAAAATTTGCTTTGGGTTTTGTTCAGTTAATAAAGAAAAGAAATTAGGAAGGAAAACCAATTAACATTTTGTTTTTCTATCTGCCTTTGTGGAATTTTTGGAATTGAGAAGAATTTGAAAACCCACTTCAGTGATTTTGCCTTTCTATCATCATTTTTTAGGTTGAATTAGTGCATTATTCCATGTGATAAATTGGCAAAAGACAGAGACATTCAAGCTCTCTCAATAATCTAGTAATCCATTATTTGTCTACTCATCTTTCCACCCATCCTTCTATCATTAGGAAACTCAAATTTTTTTGCAGTACTGGGGATTGAACGGAGGACCTTATACATACTAGACAAGCACTCTACCCCAGAGCTACACCCCCAGCCTAGGAATTTTTTTTCATCTTTAGTACAGTCAACATCAATTCCTCTTTTTAATAAAACTGCTCTAAGATACCATCTCACTCCAGTCAGAATGGCAGCTATTATGAAGACAATAAATGTTGGCGAGGATGTGGGGGAAAAGGTACACTCATACATTGCTGGTGGGACTGCAAATTGGTGCAGCCAATATGGAAAGCATTATGGAGATTCTTTGGAGATCTGGGAATGGAATCACCATTTGACTCAGCTATCCCGCTCCTCTGACTATATCCAAAGGACTTAACAATACCATACTACAGGGACACAGCCATATCAATGTTTATAGCAGCACAATTCACAATAGCTAAACTGTGGAGCCAACCTAGATGCCCTTCAGTGGATGAATGGATAAAAAAATGTGGCATATATACACAATGGAATTTTACTCAGCAATAAAAGAGAATAAAATCGTGGCATTTGCAGGTAAATGGATGGCGTTAGAGAAGATAATGCTAAGTGAAGTTAGCTAATCCCCCCAAAACAAATGCTGAATGTTTTCTCTGATATAAGGAGGCTGACTTATAGTGGGGGAGGGAGGGACAGCATGAGAGGACTAGATGAATTCTAGATAGGAAGAGGGGTGGGAGGGAAAGGGAGGGGGCAGGGGATTAGCAAGGATGGAGGAATGAGATGGGCATCATTATCCAAAGTACATGTATGAAGACTCGAATTGTGTGTCAACATACTTTATATGCAACAGAGATATGAAAAATTATGGTATATATGTGTAATAAGAATTGTAATGTAAAAAAACACAAAGTACATGTATAAAGACATGAATTGGTGTGAACATACTTTATATACAAAGATATGAAAAATTGTACTCTATATGTATAATAAGAATTGTAATGCATTCCGCTGTAGTATATTTAAAAAGTCAATAAAAATATATGTATATATCTAAAAAATAGAGAACAATCTCTGTGTATTACAAAAGTTAGTGAGAAATTATTTTTATTATCCTTTTCTGATGAAGGTTCATGTCTGGGTGTCACAGACTCTGTGTGTGTATGTGTGTGTGTGTGTGTGTGTGTGTATAGTGTTATAATCTAATTAGTACTTTTACGACATGTAAGATCCTAAATTTTTTCCCCAAATATATTGACATATATAAAAATTTGGGGGGATAGATATAAAGATTTGAATGACATCAAAGATGACTTGAAAAAGTGGAAAAACAGGCTGTATTCAGAATGTGGATTGTCCTTCCAGAACTCATGGAATATAACCTTCAAAGTCCTATATGTTCATGGTATGAAGAGGGTGGAACCTTTATTTAGCCAAGGCAATTGGAAGTGATTAGATTTGTATAACGTCATTAGCTTGGAACCCCTATGATTGAATTGTGTTGGTTTTATAGAAGAGGAAACCAGACACACAGATGTAGACATTCATGTTCCCTGTCTCTTGCTATTTGATGCTGACCTTAGAATTTTGCTAGTAAGAAGACATTACCAGAACAGACCTAATGCCATTGTCACACTCTTGAACCTACAAACTGTGAGTTAAATAAACCTCTTTTTTTAAACAAGATTAACTTGCTTCAGGTATTTCAATATAATAATAAAAAGCTGACTGAAACAGTTATGCTCATAGATAGAAAGAAAACAATAAGGATGCCATTTGCCTTTAATAAACCTAGAAATTATCTGTGTTTCCAATGATAATGTATATTTTTAAATAGGCTTGATGTAAACAATCAAGAACAGTTAATAACATTCTGTAAAAGAAGAACAATGAAGTGTAACTACCCAATATATCATTAAATCTGAAAAAGCCATTAAGGCAGCATAAGAATAAATAGATATCATTGGAAAAGAATATAAAGTTCAGAAATAGACCAAATTACACATGATAATTTGATATAAATGAAGGCTGCTTCTAAAATCAGTGAAGAAACATTATTCAGTAAGTGAGGTTAGAGAGATAAAATTACACATCACAACTTACAGGATGATAGGTTTCAAATGAATAAAATATTTAATGTTGAAATAAAAAGGAAACCAGAAAAAATAAGAAATGTAAAAAATATTTTATATAATTACAGAGTAGAAAATATTGTGTTTTTTTACATATTTAAATTTTTAATTTGTTTTTTTTACATACATGACAGTACAATGTATTATATTATACATACATGGATTATAACTTACAGGAGATGAAATCCTTCTAACAATGAAAGAAAAGCCCATTAATGATAAAAGATTGATTAAAAAGTCTTTGCATCTGCTGAAAACTACAGATATCCAAGTTCAAGGATCAAATCTATGTCATTTGCCACTTTTATGATTTAAGTGAGAAGATTTGTAATTTTCTCAAATTTTCTACTCTATAAAGAAGTTACACAAATGAGAAAAAAGTAGTCTCACAAATGTATAAGAAAAAGATTACTATCAAATAAATAATGAAAAAAAGGACAGAATAGACAGTTTATATAAAAGGAGCTTCACAAGGAAAGATAATTTACTTTGCTTATAAAAGAAGAAATGCAAAGTAAATCTCAACTAAGACACAATTTCCTGTACAATTGGCAAAGATTCAAATGTTTGATAAAGTCTGGTTTTGGCAACAGTGGGGCATAAACCGACTTTCATATACAGAAGAGTGGGAAGTAAATGGTGGAGATCAGCAAACTGTGACCTGGGAGCCAAATCTATTCTGCTGCTTGGTTTTATACTGCCCACAGCTAAGAACCATTCTTAAATTGTAAAAGAAAAAAAATCAAAATTATGTATTATCTACTGAAAATTTGCACATGGAAGGCAGCTATGGAAGGTAATTTGTTTGACTGTAGTAATAATTTCACTATGTAGATATGTATCGAAACATCATGTTGCACACATGTTGTCTGTGTAACTATATGCAATAAAATAGATTTGAGAACTAAAGTCAGAAAAGCATATTTTATGACATGTTAGATACATACAATTCAAATTTCATTCCCTTAAAGTTTTATTGAAAAGAAGTTATGCTTATTCCTTTGTATATGTCTATAGGGGCTTTTGTGCTATGAAGATGGTTTTGAGTACTTGTGGTAGAGACCTTACAGCCTGTAAAAGTGAACATATTTGATTTCACACTCTATGTGGAAAAATTCACTGACTTATTGACATTTGCCCTATGATAACAAAATTATAAGTAGTCTTTGACCTAGTGAATCCATATCCAGGAAACTGTCATGCAGATATATTTGCATAAATGTTAACTGACAAAAGTTCAGGATATTCATCACAACATTGGTTGGATATTGGTGCTTTGGATGGATATTGATGACTATTCTAGGCTTTTGTATGTTTACATTAATGCAAATAAATAGATACAGATATATGTGTGTACAAAAAATAAACAGATTTTATGTGTGTGTGTATGTGTGTATATGTGTGTGTGCTGGTGGTGCTGGGGATCAAACCTTACATATGTTAACTAAGTGCTACTAGTTGAAAAATATTGATATGCAAAATTTCTATCAACAAAGGACTAACTAACTACATAATTATAGCACATTCACACAATGAAAGTCTATGAAATTATAAAAAGAGAATAAGAAAATGATTTATTATCATGAAATGGAATAATCTTTAAAACATATGAAGTGGAAGGAGCAAGATAGAACAATAGGTATAAAGTTGGATGCTACCTTTTAGGTAAAAGATAAAGAAAATACTGTATATATACAAATATATATATGTTTTCATAGACGTTTTCTCACATATATACCAATTGCCTCTAAAGATTGCACAAGGGGCATTGGATATGGGAGGAAAGAGTAACTGTGTCATTAAGTTCAAGGCCAAGAGGTAGACTTTCATGAGCTTTTACATTTATATAAAATACTTTTGAATAAAATAATTTTAGAAGTTTTAACCAAGTGATTTGTGATCCACAAAAAAATGTTTTGAAAATTACCTTCCTCTAAACTATCTAGTCATTCTCTACCTCACCTAGTAATATTCTCTTCATACTTTATATATATACCTGAAATTCTTACTCTTCTATTTACCCCTCAAATATCCGTTACAGAGTGTAGACCCTTTAAAAGCAGTGTCTATAGCTGTCTTGCCAGTACCTGGAGCCTTGTTGAATGAAGTAACTGATTCTGTGGGATGAGTGGGAGGTTGTATGGGGAGGAAGCCTTGGGGTTTGGGAAGGCAATGCCCACAACAAAGATGGTCGCATAGAGCACACACAGGGTTCTCAGACAGTGGGAGCCATAATTTCGTCATCCTTGTACCTCCCCTAAATACAGTCTTCTATCACGAGCAGTGTAAAGGTTAAAGATCAACAGGTTCACTGGGAGAAAATTCAGCCATCCATCCATAAGTAGAATAAACCAAAGATTTTGCATTTCATGTGGACACTCCTGGTGTTACACATTCAAATGTGCAGCAAAGCTTGTAATGGAGAAAACCCATACAAGTGTCCATCTATAGGGCTATGGTTATGAGAAATGTTGAAATACCATACAGACATCAGGAGGAAGAAGACACCATTATAGGTTGACTTGAAAAGACAACCAAAAGATATAAAGTGAAGAAAGCAAGGTACCAGATAGCACATGTGGCATAATGCTATTTTTATAAAAAGGTTATGAATGAAAAAAATAAAAGCACTGCAGTGTATATTCCATTCGGTTGGCAGTAGTTGTTTCTGGGTACCCACAAGGAAAGGGATTTTCACTTTTATACTGGATATTTCTGTAGCATTTGAATGTTGTTAATGTTCACAAATTTTCTTGTACAATTAGAAAGAATAAGTGAATCTGCTTGCTAGGTATCTCCATGTGTAAATATCTGAGTTCCTGGTGAGGGAATGTCACAGTGAAGAATGCACTTAAAGAGCCTGTGGGTGGATAAATGACAGAATGCTGAGATCTGAAATCTGGAAAGGAAAAGTGCCAGTCAGGATTCATGAATCTCACTCTCGTGGACTAGCAGGGTATATTTATTTGGCATTAACTCTTCAAAGAGAAACCATACAAGGTTAGCAATAGAGGAAGGGCCAGGATGGTCGTCAAAATATGGGGGCCTGAATGTTAAATTTTATTCATGTGAATTCTACTAAGATTAAAATAAAAATCCAAGGATGGAAGTGGCTTCAGGATGGGGCTGAGGAGATGTGTCCATATACCACCCGCTATAAACACCTGCTCTCTTTGTTATTATGTCCTGTTCTTGTTTTCTTAATTTTTCCCGATGCAGCTGAGATAACAAGACAGGGTGGTCCAGGGATAGGGAGAGAAGACACCTGGATGGTAGTCCTTTCTCTTTCTTGGACTTCTCCTGGAACTTTGGGTTGTCCACAACCTTTCTCACTTCCTCGGTTTCCCATCCCCAGCAAGACAGTGCTCTAGCTTGAGTAGGATCTCATGGCTTGTATATAATGGAATTTGGATTTTTCTTAGAAAAAATCATTTCTACAAAACTGTGTGTGTGTGTGTATTAATTTTACACTCTTTTTTTTCTGGTATCCTATCCAGAATTTTCTATTTACATTCCTCTTTGCATCTCCACTCTGATGTTTTCATGCAAAATTAGGGCTGGAGGAGGGGGTAGAAATCATCCAGCTGATGACTATCAGTTACCAGATGAAACCCAAAGAGATTGAGTGACTTAGTCTAGGCAACTCTTCTCATACTTTTAAATTGCACAGGGACCATGTGGGGGTGTTGCTAATGTGCATGTCCTGAGACAGCAGGTGAGGATGTGTATGAGATTCTGCATTTTAACAAGCTTCCAGGAGATGCCAATGCTGTTGTTCCACAGATTGCACTTGGAGGACAAAGGGTGCAGGATACACAGCTTCTCCAAGGCAGAGGCTGAATTTGGCCCAATTCTCCCCCAGTCATTTTCTGTGCCCTTTCCTATGGTGGACTTGATTATGAATTTAGTTGCTGCAGGATCAAAAACTATCACCCAAATGAGAAGTTTTGTTTTGGAATCATTTGGAAAAAACTTAAGAATTTTTGAGTTCCTTGACTTTTTTCTTGGAGTTTCAAATTGGTTAATGTGGGCAGAGGCATGGAAATTAGTATTTTAATAAGATTCTCCCCAATTATTTTGGTTTATGAAATTCATTACTAATTTTTGGAAATTACTGTCTAAGTTATTCAGTTATATTAAATTAGACTAATATTATCTGAATTTTAAACTTCATTGTTATTTACTTAGTGAATATTGATTTCTTGTATATTTCTCATCACTTCCTGGATCACTGAGAAGATCAATATAGTGAAGAAAAATCATGTGCATTTATGACCTTCCTACCATCAGTATACAAATACATTCAAAACCTGGAACTGAGCTACGAAGGAACATGCACTGTAGATTTCTTGAAAACATTCTCTAGAAATATGTTTCTATTATCTGCTTCCTTGCTACCTTGATCTTTGTTTATTTGGATTAATAAGACATCCTTAGAGTGGATGACACCTATGCTTTATTCCAAAAACTTAAAATTCCAAAGACTTCTCAATGTCCACTCATGTTAAGTTCAAACAGACTTATTCCTTTTGTCTTTTTTTTTTTTAAATACTCTTGTGACAGCCACTTAGTTGTGGGGTTGGCTTTCTCACTATCAAGTTTTTTTTCCCTCCCAATTTGAGTGGGGAATCATCAAATGCAGCCTTCTGTTGGAGGGGCCATATCAGCCAAGGAGGCTGCATCTCAACCTGGGAAGGGGAACCGCCTTTGGGGCTTTCTCAATTCTTAATGGCTCTTCATGACTATTTTCCCTCCCAACACCCACAACAGAGATGAACTAATCTGTCTTCTCACAAGCACCGTTCAGGGGCATGCCTTTCCCAAGCTTCTCCTTCACTTTGTCCTAGCACCTGACCTTCAGCAACAAGAGGCTCTTTCATATTTTATCAGCAATTAATTGCAATCATAGCTGCTTTATGACCTTCATCTTCATGGTTCAGTCATTGTTTCCTGCTCTTTGGTGGGGCTCAGTGATCATCTTCCCTCCCCAGTATTCACAGAGGTGCTAGTTCAGATGAATTTTTCCACCCTGGAACTGGGCGAGGCAGTGGCTGAATCACGTGAGTCAGGTTTTGACATTTAATAGGACATGAGTTATCTTTGAACAATGTCTCCTCCTGCCTCTAGCCTACTGTGGGCAACTGAGAACATGCTTTGCTTGCATGATGACATCTTAGAAATGGAAAGGGAAGGTGACTATTTAGAACCATTGGCATCTAGGGGAAATTTTTGAAAGCACCAGGTCTCGACCTGTTGTCACTTTTAGTCTACCTCATCAAGGACCCAAGCTACACCACGTGATGGGTGACATTGATATGGAAAATAATAGGAGTTGGCCTCATTTTCTTCAGCTAATCATGGCCCATCATTTATATCTGTCAGAAAAACATAGGTACCTCAAGGTACAAATACAAATGTCGAGAGATCAAATGAAACAAGTTTAGAAGAATTAGTCACTTAAAATAACTCTCCTATGAAGGGGGAACTGTTGACATGCTTAAGAAAATAATTTATTGTTTTGGCAAGAAATGAAAACAATGATCCTTGATTCCTGGTAGTCTCAGAGCGTCAACTTGAACATTTTCTATATTCTTCTCAGCTCTTACTTACTTCATGTGTATTTATCCTGTCTCCAAATAGACTCTGCATTTCTCAAAGATAAAGAATGTGTCTTTATGTCTTCTGTTTATTTCTTATACCTAACACGGAACATAGTTCCTAGCACATAGTAGAAACTTGATAAATTTGTCTTTACTATTACAATATTTTTCTATAGAATTACATGTACATATTCGATATACATATTGCAATAGAAAAGGCAAATTTATCAAGTTTGCTTAATAAATTGCCTTGCTATTGTTAAGAATAGCTGGAGTTAAGGGAGCCTGGACCTCGTTCCAGTTATAAGTCTGGATGCATTGCATCTTAGTCCATTTAACTCTTGCCACAAACACTGTGATGGGTATATTATATCTCTTTTGAGATTCTAGAAGGGGTGGAAATTTGCATAATGGAAAAAGCCAAAATCACATTTTGAATTCCATTTTTTTGTGCCTTTTTCTCTTTACTGTGTGATGTTGTGTATAGCTTTATGGTTGATAAGACTAGATTTTGGTCTTGTGGTTCTCCTTAAGTTGAAACACACTCTGACCATCTAGGTCTAACTTTAGACGTCTCTCGACTGTTGATAAATGATATTATCTTGAGAAATCTGCAAAGGTAGTTGGTGCGAGCAAAGAAGATATATTTTGCTGTGATGCTTTTGAATTATTTCTGATTTTTTGATTATTCTTCCAGGGTTTCAATTTATTCCAAGTGATATTTTTATCTCTGGGTTAGATTATCTTCATTATAGATTTTCTTGTGTCCTTCCATTATCTTTATCATCTATATACTTGCCTAAAAAATTCAAGCTGTGTCCATCTTCCAGAGTCAGGATGAAACCCAAAGTTCATTGTAACTCTGTGGAGAAACTGAGAAAAAGATGTACTGGAGCAAGGTGTAGGGGCTGGGATTTAGCTTAGTCTTTGGGTTTAACCTAGAAAAGGCAATTACCCACTGCTTGAGCATATTTCATCTGGTGGAAATTTTTCATAATATGCTGATTTCATTAGAATTGCTTAAAGCCTAATATTCCTTTCATTTTACCCTTGATAGTTCTTGATAACCAATTAGAGTTGGATTATAGAATAAAAACTATATGCAATCTCAATTTAGAGGGTTTTCTTTCCTGTTTGCAAAACAAAACACTAGGGAAAGGTATGCTTCCATTTTGGTTGAAGCTATGGGGCTTCCCTTGTGGCTAGTCCTCAGTTGTTGGCCTGGTCTCTTATCAAAACCAGCAGCCAGGAGCTGAAAGCTTCCTGTCTATTATTCTTTTAACCAGTAAGCAATGTAATGGGTGGGATATAGGATAAGAAGTGAATATGGAATTTGTTTTATTCTGTTGTTATTTGGAATAAAAGCCTGAAGATTTTGCTATGTTTATTCAGTCTTACTTGGATAAATTAAAAATTCTACACATCTTCTTAAAACTAACAGCACCATGTCTGAATTTTTGGTAAGCAAAATAAAGGGAACTCAAATACATTCAAAAGTAGAGGAGATAAGTGAGGTCAGACATGCTTTGGGAGTAAAACACACAAATAAAATGATCTAGAATATTGGAATCAATATTCTAAGATATTTGTAATGAATTGATTGCAAAAATATTCTCCAATTTTCGATCACTGTATTTCCCTATGTTGCTGGCAATGTGAAGTAGCAATTCATTCATGTAAGACAGGTAGAATCTATTTCCTTCCTCTGTGAGTCTTATAATTTGATTTGGCCAATGGAAAAGATGGGAGAGATGGTGTGCCTATTCAAGTGTAGGACTCACAGCCCTCATATGTTTCTTCTTGCTCTTTCCTGCCTCTGCCAAATGAATAGGCCTGAAATACAATTTTATAGGCTTTAGAATGGAAAGACCTTCCTAACTGAAAGCATCCTGGTCCAGCCAGCTCCCTGCCAATTCAGCAGTTACCTACATGAACATGAGTGAACCCAACTGAAATCATCAGAAATACTTGGTTGATCCAGATATTCTTTAGCAATAATAAATGACTGCATTTTAAGACATTACATTTTGGTTTGGTTGTTATACAGCAAACGCTAACTTATACTCATCCTGATTCCAGTGAACATTTCATGAATAATTTATATGGTTTGTATAGACGTATGAGTAGTAAGTTTGACATTTAATAGGTGTTTACTAAATACTGGCTCTTTTATTTTTTTTTTCTCTAAAAAGATGTATTCCCAGGTTGGAGTTTATGGGTTCCATCTAGAAAATAGAAAATCAATTCATAAGTCCTAACCCACAGGTACACATGATTGAGGGACCCAGAACCATGTGTAGATATAGGAAGTAGTTTTTTTTTTTTTTTATGAGGCTTGGTAGGACACTGATGTTTTTTGCTTGCATCCCCAAGTAATAACTCCTGGTATTATCTGCTTCCTGGAAGAAAGAGAAAAGAAAAACACTTCAAAGTTTTTTTAAATACACTCCTGAATTCCTGTCAAGAAAATGATACTGATTCTGGAGTACACATTTTTTTCTTTGGAAAACACTTGTCAAAAATATAGATATCACGGTTAGCAAAATTAAGCATCTTGGGTCTTTGTGACCTTGTACAAGTTATCAGCTCTTTCTGGACTTCAGCTTCCTGATCTCTAAATTGAGAAATCTGGACTCTCCAACAGAACTCCTAATTCCCACCATCCATGATACTACTATACTGAAGTGAAGTTAGGAAGTAAGCTCCCAAGCCTATGGCTCACTCTGAAATCTATCTCCGAGATTATCTAGATATACATCCTTGGTCATAACAGTTATTTTCCCCATGCCTCAGTTTCCCTATCTGAAAGTGGGGCTGGTTTATGCTGTGGTTCTGAGAATGACATGAAATAATCCATGTAAACTGCTTAGAACAGTGCCTGACACACAGAAAGTACTTAACAAATGTTAGCTATTATTTCATTTGGCACAGAGTCACATATTATGCAACTGCACTTTCATGGGATTTAAATGATGAAAGTTCAAATGGTGAACATCAACTCAGTGGATAAAACTGCAACATGTTTTTGAAATTCACACACATGGAAAAGATGTATTAAGCATCAAACTCTTACATCCAAAATTCAAAAGATTATTTTTTTTCTCACCTCATTGGGTGTGGTGTCTTATATAAATAAAACGTGCCATTTTAGCTCTGAGCTTATTTTCTCTCTCTCTTTTGATGGCTATCCTTCAGCAATAAGCACGGGCGGTTTAATACATATTGGGAAAAAGGATTCCTAACTCTGGCTTTGCCACTTATCAGCTTTGTTATCTCTTTAATTGCCCAGTCCCTCCATTTTCTCAAAGGTAGTATATGGATAATAATAGTGCCTATCTCAAAGGATTATTGTGTAAGCATGATACATTTAGAAAAGTGCCTGGCATGCAGTGGGTTCTAAATAAATACCATGAATTAGTATGTTATTATATACTGTTCCACTAGATTTGCCTTAAGGAAGCCTTAGGAATCCAAACATTGTCCATAGAAATATCTTTTGGGCTAAATTAGGATGGTAAGTGTTGGGATGCTATTGTTGACCCACCCAGGTCCCCTTTACCCGACTGGTATCCCACATGCTATGAGTATTGGCTGTTAATGGCTTACAGCTGCCTCTTTCTTTGGAGAATTGCCCTTGGCCAAATGGGAGTTGCCTAGCCTGGAATTGCTTGGGAAGTTATGCAACTCCTCTGCCCCTGGGGGTGGCCCACAGCCAATGATTGACTGATGCAGGGGCATAAAAGGACCCTTTGCCTCAAAAAGGGAGGGAGGCAACTCTATGGTGCAATCCCTGTTCCAGAGCTCCCTGTGGGATCAAATTGAGGCTAGACTCCAGTTAATACCACACCCCTACCCTCCTTCCTCATCCCTCCCTTTCTCTTTTATCAGCAAATTACTTCCAAGTGAATCTCCATCTTGGGTTCTGCTTCTAGACCCAGACTTAAGATAGAATGAAAGGAACAAATGAACCACGTGAAATCCCTGAGATGTTGAGGCATTATAATTGGACTTTCTGGCAGGGTAAACATCATAGGCAGGTGTAATTTTAATTCTATCCGAGCCTTTGTTTGGGGAAAGAGGCCAGGGGGAATGAATAGCAGTTGAAATGGCAACAGGACCAGAGGCACTGTCATATAGAAACTAGCAACAGCAAGCTCTGTGTTATTGGGATCTGTGTAAAGTAAGTGTGTGTTATCTGGGTTTGGGCTTATGTTATAATATAAATACCACAGATAAATTTTGATGAGCCATGTGACCATGACAATGTGAATAGCAACTAGACTTAGGAGTCTTTTAGCATCCAAGTTGTTCTCCATCCCAAATCTCATACTCAGCATCTTTTGACTGTGTAGAAATTTGCTTTTGTGTTGTTGCAGTTGCCTTTCTTCCATCCACTCTCATCAGAGGAGATTGTTGTCAAGTCTTTGGGGGATGAATTAAGATGTCAAGTATGAATTTGTCTGCTTATGAGGCACTGGTGGGTGGGAGTGCAGAGCAAGTTTTTCATGGTTGGATCATAGTCATTTGTCTCAGAAAGAGATAAGAGACAAAATTATCCCATCCAGAGGTATAGGCTTGGGCTTGCAAGTGCTGAAGAACCAGCCACCCACTTGAATTCCAGGTCCTATTCCATCCTGATGTTTCCAAGGAGGAGTGCATTGCAGAATTTTCCCAGTGATTTCTTCTTCTTCCAAAAAAAGGGTGCAAGGAATCATCTCTTTTCCTTTCATTTTCTTTCTTTTATTTTACTTTAGTCTATCTGAGACATTTTATAAGCATGTCTCTGTAAACTTCATTTAATAAACTAGTTAACATTTAGTAACATGAGTTATTATGTCCTTCTTTCCAAGGATCTTATGAAATTTGTCCTTTGCTTCTTGAAGGTATACAAGATGATCTATGGAGTAGAACCTAGTGCAACTTCATAGACCATCAACTCAAAATGATGTCATATGATTTGTAATATTATTAATTTTGTATTGAAAAGGGCACAAATAATTTAGAGGATTATATAAATAGTACATAAACTTTAAAGACAAATATTAAATTTTAAAGAAAGTACAACTTTGGTCAATGTGTCTGAGAAGCATTCCCAAATATGACTTCTATCATTTCAGAGGATAATGTAAGCAAAGTCTCAAAGTAATCATGCAACCGGAGGGAGGAAAATTTAGGAAAACCTCTAGTGTCCTTTATTTTCAACCTGAGGCTAGAAATGCCAATAATATTCCAAATTTGGGTCACTAGCTCATGATCTGGCTAAAGATAGTTTTCTATATTCTCTGGAACGATGAAGAACTCACCTCAGTGAGACAGTTTTGATGTGGTACATTTCTCAAGAGGAGACAGGTCTGATTGACACTATTGTTGGAAGACAGGATATATGGTGACTGAAAGTTTGCTTCTCAGAAGTGATTCAGTTGGGTGCCCAGTAAATGATCGGTGTCCTTTATGACTCTGGCTAGGAAATAACAGAGTTTTGTGGTTTCGTGAGTGAATTGTAGGCTATTTGGTCGTGGGGACTTTGCAGGCTTAAGAGAATCTGGACTGTGAGAACCTTCCCTTCTCATGATTCTAAATCACTATTTTGTTGCCACTTCTCTGGAACTGGAGCATAGACTCAGGAATTGTCCCAGGTTCATAGGGGAGGCCATTTTTCCTCATACAAGAAAGTAATGGTACTTCTGTTGAGCAGGTACAGGGGCCCTTTGAGACTGAGAAGTGGGTTGCATAGATCGTGCTCCTTCTGAAAAGACAGAGAAGCTCTACTTTGAGCCAAAGTCACAGTTTCTTTTTATTATTTTGGTCTGGGCAGAGTGACTTTGATTCTGACATCTTGATTTCCTAGGAAAGGGCCATACAAGCAAACTCAGGGAGATAAACTTTGGATTTGATTTCAGACTACACCAGAAATCTTTTCCCAAGGCAGCAAGATGCAAGGCATAGAAGTTCTCAAGGAATGTACAAGGAGAGACCATTTCATATAAAAACTAGATAAGAGTGTGAGGATATTTCCCCTAAGGAGAGACTTTGGAAAGATGAGAAACCTAAACTCCTTTCTTTGACCTGAAAATCTTTCTTCCCTCTCAGCAATAGTTCTGCTCTTAGACAGAGTGTGTTCAAGTGTATATGAACTATGTTTGGTCAGGCAGAGTCAACTCTTCAGGGTCTGAGGCAGGATGGGGAGTGGGGGTGAACACTTGTTCTTTTGATCATGATTTCACTTTAAGCAGTGGGGATAGATTTCATGTTTCCTTCCTGGCCCTTTCCCATGAAGCATGCAATTGAGGGGGTGGTTCCGTCAGAGATACCCAATAAATATTTGCTGGGGAACATAATGGAGGAACACTGATGACAGCAAGGTGTTTGTTCCACTCCTGTTGCCTCTTGGAGGTGGCACCCATGTGGTCCTGACGCCACGCACATGGAAGACCTTGCGGCACCGTCGGAGCCTGGAATCCTGGCTGTGATTCATCTTGCAACATGCTGCCTACCTGATTTCCCCTTGCAGTTGCTGCCTTTGATAGCTCCTCCTTCCTGAGAAGAGGAATCACTCTTTTCCCTAACGAGCCTGCAGACAGAAGAAGGAATTAAGGAGACAAGTAGAAACCACCCAGTAAGAGGTCTTGAATAATGTGCTGGGGAGGGCGGTGGAAAGGAGGAAGGGAAAAATGTCTCCAAACAGCATTGAGTCCATCCTCTAACTTTCCACTAATCCATATGCGGATTTGTATCAGCACTCATGTCTAACACCCAAGACGAGATCCAGACTTCAATCTTGGATTTAATAAATCCAGGAGAGAGGTTTGTTTATCAAGGTCTAGCATTGTTTGAAAACTCTGCATCTGTCAAAGACTTGTAGGTCTTTGCCCCCCACGCTTTGGGCAGGTGCTTCTGGTTTTATGACACTGGTGAATGAATTTTAAATAAACATTCAGTGGGAAAACCTTAGGTTATCTCTATTTTCATTGCTTCTGCCTCTGTTTCCAACCCTTGGACTAATGTAGAGCTTCCAAATGGATGTCCAAACCTTCAATCCCATCCACTCGGCTCATTCTTCCTCACAGCAAGTTAGTTTCTCTAAAGCCTAAGAAAACTTCTTAAAACTCCAAGTTCTTATAGGAATCTTCAAGTTCTGTAGTCTTTATTTTTCCAGCCTCACATTTGGCCATTATTCTTCCTTAGGTGATCTTACATTTTAAAAGCTTAGTATTTTATAAAGTATATGATAAATTTTAAAAAATATATATGCATGCAGTTTGGTAGATTCTTAGAAAAGTTTGCAAGCCGGTGAAATCTTCAATGAGGTTTTGTAACGAAATATAACCAGAAGTATCCCTTCCAGCCAGTATTCCTGCAAGGGTAACCATTATTGTCATTTCCAACTGCATAGATTATTTTTGACTTTTTGGAATTGTAGACAGATAGTATCAGTAAATGTGTGCTCTATTGGGTCAGTCAATAGTATGTTTGTTTCATTTATATTATGTCTGTGGTTGAAGCTACCTCATGTACATTACTCTAAATTTTCCCATTGAAGGGATACTCATCCTACTTTTGATGGTCATTTGAAATGGTTTCAACTTGGAGCAATTATGAATAGTGTGATTATGATTTTTTTTTTCGCAGTGAGAGGGAGATCCCAAAAGTGCTAAAAAATGTTGATAAATGAACTATGCTATATTAAGATCCTCTGTCTTTCAAAAGATACCATTGAGGGAAAAAAGGTCTGGGGGTATAGCCCAGTGGTATAAGGTTTGCCTTGCATGTGTATGGTCTTGGGTTCAATCCCAGTAATGAAAGATGTGAGAGATGAAAGGAGGGAGGAAGAAGAGAAAGAGAGGAGCAGGAGAAGGAGGAGAAGGAAAAGAAGGAGAGGGAGGAGGAGGAGGAGGAGGAGGAAGAAGCAGCCTACAGACTAAAATATATTTGCATATATATGCATATATAATATGTGTGTATCTTTAATATATAAAGAAGTTCTATTAATGAAAATGATCCAACAGTAAAATAGACAGGAGATTTGAACAAGCACTTCGCATAAGAGTATATCCAAATGGACAGTGGCCCTAAATAGGTGAAAAACTATGAGGCATTACTTTTTAGCTTTACTAATTCACTCTCTAGTCCCACATCAGGCCATACACTTTTATATTTCAGTATCTGTACAGACTTTTCTGGCTCCCTGGAGAAACTTTACCTCCTTTTCTGCCCTCTTACTTTTGAAGGACCAGACAGAACAACATCAGCTCTTTCCAAAGTGTTCTCTCATTTTATCAGGCAGAATTAATTGATATTTCTTTGGGATTTGAAAGTGTGTTTTCCTAAGTGTTTAACTAAGATATCTTCAGGTCCCTATTCTATCATATTGCTCTTGGTGCATAATAGGGGATCAACACATGCCTTTCTGAACAAATGTCTAACTTTCCCCTCAAAACTCCAGATAGGATCTGAAACCAATGAGGTGTATGTGGTAACAAAGCCTTCCTGTGTTGAACATAGGAGTGTTTATTAGCCAATACAAAGGTTACTTCATTGGGAAAAATGCTGGCCTATTTCCCAAATCATAGCTCATATTTAATGAACAGTATCATCACAAACATGTCGACAAAGATCTAGCACTCTATAGGTAGAATTGCATATTAAGATATATATTAATAAGTAGGTCTGAAAAATAGCATTGCTACCTGAAAAGTTAACAGAAGCGAGTGGTTAGAGTCCTATTTTAGGTCAGTAGCATTAATTTAACATGCAAAGGGGCTCAGTTCCAGTATTAACCTGAATTTGAAGTCAAGGAGCTACATGACACAGTGGGAAAGGTTTTGTCCTTTCTTGTTGTATAACTTGACTGAGACAATATTTCTGACTACACCAAACTTTTTTTCATCACCCTCATTTCTTGGAGCCTCCTTCTCATCTACTCATGCTTTTACAGAGTTCTAACTCTCCCAAACTGCAAGTTACCTACCTCCAACTTGCTTGTTTATAACCTTATAGACTTTTTAAAACCTCAGAGTTTTGTTCCTTTACCTTATTTTAGCCAGATGAAATGGGGAAAATAGCTTGTTTAGGGGAAGATCTGTCTGTTAGGGGACTTTTCTCCCTGAGTTAGTGCTTTTTACTTAGTGAGTTCTCAAACCATATTTATTAAATTAAATAAATTTGACAATAGAAATAATTAATCACCCCTAATTTTCACATTAGCATGTTTTAATATTGCTCATTAATTTGAATGAATTTCCAATTTATGGAATTTTAGGTAACAAAAAAAAATGAGTAAAATTCTTTAGAAAAGAGGATACAGAAACCAATTCTGAGGCAAGAAAGTCACTGTCTTGGAGTTTGATCTTTGGTCCTTCGATTGATTCTCTAGATGCACTCCTTTCCCTTCATCTTGCTTTGAGTATTTATCTAAATCAAGACCTCCTTCTATTTTAGCATATGAATGTTCCTCTCTAATGATAAAACAATTTTACATACCTAAGAGTAATGACATTGATAAATATAAAATGGCCAAGACTTATGAGGAATTGAATGTTTTATGATAAATTATATTTTAGTATCACAACATCTATATATGTTGTTATTGGTATATATTATATTTCTATGAAGCATATGGTCTACAGGCAAAGCTTAGTGTGCAAATAAATACGTAGGATCTTGTTTTTAACTCTAAGGACTTGTGGATCACTTATGAAACTTGTACATTTTCTTTCCCCAATGGCATTCAGAACACCTGGTAGAGATCGTTTTTAAATACAGATTTGGGGTTAACTGGACACTGCCTACAACTAGCAATGAGGTTGATGCTGGTTTTATGAACTTTCATTTATGACTTAGACACACAGTCTAGGATGAGGATTTGGGGAAAAGTTACTCTGTTGAATACTCTCAAAAGAAGCATGAGAGGAAATGGGATGACGTGTTAAAAAAAAAAGTAGATGAGATTTCAGGTAAACTCTAGCTTCAGTCTGATCCTACAGGGAGCTCCAGAGTATGCATGACACCAACAATTTGTTCTACCTGAGTGCTGGGCTTTTGTCTTCCTTGCACCACCATTCACAGAAGAATTGTAAACTCCCTAAAGGTGATGTGGTCTCAGTTGCTAAGAATGATGAAACATGATGCATGCATGAACCCTTAGCATAGACTACCCAGCAGCTGGAGATGAACTGAACTTGTAAACACCTCTGGATAGCATATTAATAGCATGAAATCATTACATGGTTTTTCTCACTTTTCATTCTTCCATCCACTTCAAAAATCCTTATTGAGTGCCCACTCTACATAAGTCCCTCAGAGTAGTGAACAAGCCAGATGAGATCCTACTTTTGTGAAGACTATAGTTAGTGGGGAAGATAAAAGTCAGCTAGTAGATAACTGTAGCAATCAGATAAATTCTAAGAGTAACAGTTTTCTCAGGCAGAAAAATTAACAGTTTGTGCACTCTGTGAGGGAAGGAGTGGGCCCAGTGAAAAAACCTAGGTTAGTCAAGGATGGTCACTTGTACAGAAACCAAGAAACTGAGATGTACAAGGACACAAAGGCTACTGTTGAGGTAGAGGGAAGAGCCATTGCCACAGTTCTAAGATGGGTAGAAGCCCAATGTGTTTGAAGGACAGAATGAAGTTCACTGGGCCTGTGGGAGGTTTGGGAGGATTCAAAGAACATGGTAGAAAGGTGGGTCCAATGGACAGAAGGAAGCACATGCAGGAAGAAGCTATTGAGTGATTTTTGTATCCCAATTGCAGGTATGAGTTCCTAGGACTGCATTTAGATGGTGTTATGGTTTGGATATGAGACATCCCCTAAAAGCTTACTTGTGAGACAAGGTAAGAAGGTTCAGGAAGAAATTCTTGGGTTATGAGAGCCTTATTCCATCAATGAATTTATCACCAGATGGAATTAATTGAGTGATAGCTGAAAGCAGGTGGGGTGTGGCTGGAGGAGGAGCAGCATTGGGGGTGTGGCTTTGGGGTATATATTTGTATCTGATGAGTAGAGTTGCTCTCAGGTCTCTCTCTGCTTTCTGATCATCATGTGAGCTGCTTCCCTCTACCACAGTCTTCCTCCATGATGTTCAGCCTCACCTCCAGCCCTGAAGAATGGAGCCTGCTGTCTATGGATTGAGACTTCTGAAACCCCTGAGCCCTAAATAAACTTTTCCTCTTCTACAGTTGTTCTGGTTAGGTCATTTAGTCATGGTAAATGTTAGCATTTAGTCAGCTAAATGTTTAGCTGACTAAAACAGATGGGAAAGGTGGCAATTTGTCATACCTTGACTTAGGTTTGTCTTCACATTGCCAATTAAAAGAAGGGATTGCTCAGCAGATTAATGAAATAAATAAGAGAAAAGTTAGGATGGCCCACTGTTTTCAAACTCCTGAAACAGAGTAGGCATGGAATCCAGATATCTTATATGGTGATTATGAGAAGTTTTTCTTTCCTTGTTAAAACATTCCCAAGATTTTAAAAAATATACAGTTGGACTCAACTTTCCTTTGTCCTTGGCAATGTGACAGAGCAACATTTTTAGAAAAGAATGTAAGTTGGAATTGACCTTGGCTCTATGCAGGGAGAGTTATCAAGGTCACTTTCATGGGTTTGCTTTTTACTGTAATTGCCATTAGAATGAACCAACAAGTAAATAGAGATAATCTTTTTTCCTTACTTTTGCTCAATATTCTACCTTGGGTACTCAGACAGTTTCCCAATTGATACATGAATGGTGCCCTCTCCTTAATCCATTGGAAAGGGTACCCTGGTTAGAAAATGGTACTAGATCATGATTCGGGAAAAAATTTCCTAGACATTATTCCTGAAAAGAGATAATATCTACAAACCATTGTCTTTTATCAAAGTCAGTGAACATAACCCAACAAAATGGTATCAAAAAGGCCCAGGAAAATTTGTATTTTATGTCTGATCTGTTGGGTCATTGTTAAAGATCAAGTTCAAAGAACAAGTCTCTAAACCAGAACAAAGTTAACATTTCAAATGAGGATAAAAGTAGCATTTTTATTGTTTTCTAAAAACATTTTTTTTTCAACTGGTTTTGATTTAACAAAGATTTCAAATCATTTTGTCATACTCTTGCCAACATACAACCCTTTCCCTACCTTCTTATGTGAAACCCACATTTAATTCTGGGGGAACATAATCCATATGTTTCTGATTCATTTGTGTAATGTTCTTTGGTAAGAGCTAGCTAAAGTCCAAAGAGTCTTATGGGAATGTGTATAAGATTTTAAAAATTTTTTCTGCTGTCCAGAAAATTTTATTTTCTAGCTTAAAATGGCCCTAAAAATCTGAAAAACTCTAGGCATATTGAGGGCATTTAGGGGAGCAAATGTGTTTGCATGTCCCACTACTTGGTTTGAGATGTGCAATAGGTATCAGATGAACATCCCCTGATGGGTAGGAGTAGCAAAGGAGAAGGAACACAAAAAGAATCTGAATGGTATCAGGAATCTGGACCTAGCATGTTTTTCCATTTCTAGGAACAACCAGTGAAATCCTACAACATATAAAGTCAGATTCAATTTATGATGCATGACTGGGGCCAGATGATTTTTAGTTGGCTTTGTACAACGTCTTTGAGCAAGAGAATTCTGGGATAACTTTCAGATTCGTAAATAATAAAAAGCTTCACTTATGAACACACTTAGCAGTTGCTAGGCACTATTCAGTGACCCGACTTTATTTTCTGGAAAGAAAGATAAAGTGTAAAGATGAATTGCTGACTACAGAATTTAGAAAGTCCTGCCAAGAATATAGACCCTGGGCTTGTTAGGGATGAGTGAATAACCGTTGGAAAGTATGTAACAAAGGGTAAGAATAATTACCTTTGTCCTACTTATTGTAGCTGTGCTATGACTTGATTCTTTATCACTTTTTAAGGGCACCTGATGTCTCTAGGAACAGAATGATCCATCAACCACCTTTTAAAGCCAAGTGCTTGGCAACGCTCTCACACTCATCAAAAAATGATCATTTTACTGCTAAGTACTTGGAATCATCTTAGCTCATGTGTCATTTTCCTACTGGGCCAGAAGTGTACTACACTATCATAATCCCACCATATTTTGCCATTTTTCCAAGTGAGTTGCTCTTCAAACCTCCTAAAATGTTTTCCATTCCCACCAGACAACAGTTTGGTAACTTATAAATCAGGGACAGCAATAAAACGTCCATCTCAATAAATGCCACTATCATCTGCATAGATTTTCAAAGAATGGGGAAAGAGGAAATAACCCTAAGTCTTCTCTTTCCATGCTTTCCAAATGCAATCTATCAGCAAATTTGCTGACACTTCTTCCTCAGCTGTGGTTGACAGATCCACAACATTAGCATCGCCTGAGAGTTTGTTACAACTTCTGAATCTCAGGCTCAGACCCAGACATGCAGAATGACAATTGGCTCTTTAAATCCCAATGCCCATGAAGAATAAAATGAATTTCTTTGCATTAAGAGTTCTATATGGCTGGGCGCAGTGGCGACGCCTGTAAACCCAGCAGCTCCAGAGGCTGAGGCAGGAGGATCAAGAGTTCAAAGCCAGCCTTAGCAATGGTGAGGCACTAAGAAACTTAGTGAGATCCTGTCTCTAAATAAAATACAAAATAGGGCTGGGGATGTGGCTCAGTGACCAAGTGCCCCTGGGTTCAATCTCTGGCACCCTGCCCCCCTTAATAAAAAGTCCTATATGAAGTGGCCTGTGCATTTCCTCATCCCCCTTTCTATTTTTTTTTGGTAGTGGGAATTGAACCCAGGGATGCTCTACCACTAAGTTACAACCCCAGCCCATTTTTTTTTTTTTAAATTTTGAGATAGCATCCCAATGAGTTGCTGAGGATATCACTAAGTTACTGAGACTGGCCTGGAACTTGCAATGCTTCTGCCTCAGTCTCCAGAGTTGCTGGAATTACAGGCATGTGCCACCATGCCCAGCTCTTCTCTACCATTTCTTCTGGTCTTTCCTCCAGCCATATTGGCCTTTTTATCCATACATCCCACACCAACTTCCCTCTGCCTGGCTTTCTTTGGAAGAACTTCTCATGGTTTTCCATCCTTCATGTGTATCACTGCACATGAATTGGAAGAAATGTTCCTACTCTATCAGTCCATTTGTGCTACTATAACAAAATACCTGAGACTATGTAATTTATAAAGAACCAAAATATATTTCCTCACAGTTCTGGAGACTGAGAAGTTCAAGATCAAGGTGCCCTCAGGTTTGGTGTCTTGTGAGAACCCTTGTCTCCACTTCCATTATGGTGCCTCATTGCTGTATTTGGAGGGGAGAAAAATGGTGTACTCACATATAGAAGGGGTGGAGGGCATATGGGAAGTGCCTAAGCTATTTCCCTTCAGCCCTTTCATAAGGCATTAATTTATAACGATTGCCTCATAAAATGCCCCACTTCTCAATTGAGATTAAGTTTCACAAATTTGGGGGGACATTCAGATCAGAGCAGCTACCAAATTTAAATTCCACATCCAAGTCTCTTTCTATCTTATCATGCTGTTTTATTTTTATTGCTTTCAGAACCATCTGAAATGGTTTTGCTTGTTCGTTAATGGATTTATTGAGGCTCTCCAGAACATCAACTCTGGAAAACATTCCCTATCTCATTTTAGCCATATCTGTAACCCCTAGAATTTTACTAGGAATGGAGGCACTTACTATTTTTATTGAATAAATATATCTCTCTATGATCTGAACAAAAACAAGTATCTGGTCATCGATCTTCCTTCATCTTTCCCTTCTTTTTTCCCATTCACTCTCCATGTGAAGCATGCCCAGAAGCGGAGAAGGATGATGTTAATCAAAATCACGAATATGCTGTGTCATGGGGCATATAAAAGTTTCCCTAAGAGTTTCAGGCCACCAAGAACTGGGGCCTGAAGTATGAAAAGGTAAATGTTAGTCAGCAGAAGAGAGTGAAGGGAACAAGTGGGTGTTTTGGTCACCTTTTTCACCACTGTGACTAAAAGACCTGACAAGAACAACTAGGGGAGGAAAAATTTATTTGGGGGCTCATGGTTTCAGAGGTCTCAGTCCATAGATGGCTGACTCCATGGGCCTGGAGGTGAGGTCGAACATCATGGCGGTAAAGTGTGGTAGTGGAAAGTGGCTCGGGACATGGCACTGGGAAGCAGAGAAAGAGAAAGCCCTTCTCACCATGGACAAAATATAAACCCCGTAGATACACCCCCAACAACCTACCTCCAGCAGTCACACCCTACCTGCCTACTGTAAACATACAGCTAATCCCTATCAGGGGATTAATGCACTGATTACGTTAAGGCTCTCTTATCCCAGTCATTTCACCTCTAAACCCTCCTGTATTGTCTCATTTATGACCTTTCAGGGGACACCTCACATCTAAATCATAACAATGTGTGAGAGCATTTTCTTTAGAAAAAAATAACATATCAACAAGGTGGCTTGTTGAAAGAATAGAAAAGGGACAGTAGGATGGGGCAATCCGATTAAAAAAATGGGGTACACTTGTGATGGGGCTGGTAAGGCAGGAAGGTAGACCAATGGTGCCTATAAGGTAACTATATGTTCTGGTTTGATCGGGAGAGTTCTAGTTTACCCATGGGATCTGCTGTAATTATTCATAGCATTCCCTTTCATTCTCAAAAGTGTCCTGGTTTGGATGATAAACTATGTGGTCAGTCTTATAGGCCATCTCATAGGCATTTATCATCAGAGGCTTACCACAAAGACTTGTGGTTAAGAGTGATGACTGTGGACCCATATTTTCTCGATTCAAGTAAGTGGTTTGCTATTATTTGCATTGTTCATCCTTTGGCAAATGGTTGAACTCTAAGCCTTGGCTTCCTCATCAGTAAAATAGGGATTCAATAATGATGATATTCAATTCATAGAGTTTTAATTAGAATTAAATGCACACTGATTTTGCAGCCTATGGTTGATACCCATAGTAAGTACACTTTAAGTGGTGGTTCTATTATTGTTATTATTAGTCTTTTTAAATTTTTTAAATAACGTAATATTTGTACTTATTTATGGGATACTGTATTATAATTCAATTCATGTATTTAGTATATAATGACCAGATCAGGGTAAATATCATTTTAAAATGTGTTAATGATAATTGGAACCTGTGAAAGTTCTCTGAAGAGGTTGACATAGAATTGTGTTTTGCAAAGGTCATTTAGACTTTCATGTGGAATGATATTTGGGGAAAAAGATTAAAAGAGGAAATGCTTATAGAGTTCTCCGTGAGATGACTAGCACATTGTAAGTGTTCAGTAAATAGGCAAAAATGAGTGATCCACATGATCATCTCTTCTACTAAAAATCGAAGCGTTCCTAAGTAATGTGGTTCTTAACAATATCCTACCAATTTCCATTTGGTAGTATTTGGGGACCATGAAGTGACTTGGAATTTGAATTTGCTGACTGCAATGCATATTGTCTATAATTAGCAGAAGTAGCCAAGATCAGAGAGGAGGGATCACCCAGTGTTCTCTCAAGTAAAATTCTAGATACCCCCCAAAGCAGCTCACTTGGAGTCTTTGGATCATACAGAGGATTTTCATTTGAATGTTCGAGTTGGTGTTCCATGATTTCCAGGGCCTCCCCCCAAATTACCCACATCAAGAAAGGGAGAGGAGTTTCAGCAAATTCCTCTCAGGGGGCCTTGACTTGAACTTTCCGGGCCTGGAATATCTCTTTGACAGCTTGTGACACTCCTGTTACCCCAAGGGTGAGAGGAAGCAATGGAAGTGAGAAGGGTGAGTGCGGGACACACCTCACAGTCACTTGTCACTGTGAAATGCCCCTCTCCCAGGAGTGTGGAGAAGGATTACAGAAACCTGGCAGATAATTAACGTTTCCCTGGTGTGAACGGAAGGGATTTGTCACACAATGACTTGAGCACCCTGACTTTCTCACTAGAACTGGAGGAAAGGTAAGGATGTATGGGAAAATCCCAGTTAAGAATCATTGAGGAAAGGGGACATTGTGGTAAATTGTTAACGATTTGGTTAGCCAGGACTCATCATGTTACCACGTCTGGATTTCCCAGTCTAAAGACTTAGAATCTACTGAGGTGATTTGAGCAAACTGAGTTCCCTGACCTTTCCCAAGGCCTTTATAAGCCTCCGGGAATCCCTTATAATTAATTAGAGTCCGTAGGGGGAAATTTGGCTTTTTAAATTCTTTGGTGGATTGGCTTGTGGATAAAAGTGAGACTATCATATTGAATTAGATGTCCATAATGAAAATTGCTGAGGATGTTAGCAGATAGGACTTGAGAAAAGCACATAACCCCCTTTAGAGGCAATTTTTGAATCTCCAATTCATTAATAAATCATTCTACTTATTTGACAGTGACAGCACTTGAAGCTCAAATTCCTTTTGTTTTTCAGGGCCCCCAAAAGAGATTTCCTTGAAGCCTCCTTGATGGTCATGAAGGTACTGTAAGGAGATGGATCTTAAGAGTGGAGGTGAAGAGAGTAATAACTGGGGCAGACATTACAGGTGTGGGCAAAGAGGTGAGGAGGGAATAACTTTGCAGTCTTTTGGGTATAACGCATAGGGCTGTTAGTAATGAAGATAATGAGAATGTCAATATAATATTCAAGTCCTTACTATGTGTCACCATCTGATCTAGTTCCTTACAACAACATTATAAGGAAAGTTATGTCATTCTTAATTTCATTTAAAAAAATGAAGATTAGATAATTTAAGTTTCAGGCCAGACTGTGAAGGAACTTCACTGCCAAGCTAAGCAGCTTATGACTGTGTCCTTTGCAAGAGGCAAATTTGTTAACTTGAGTGGAATGCAATGTATTCTGAGCCTGACTTTTCCCCCTGCTGTATCTTTCTCCCCATGCTTCTTTGCAAGTTTCTCATTAGAGCCCTCCCTCAACTTGCAATACGAATCCCTGTTTGAGATTCTGTTTCCAGGGAACTGATCTAAGACACCAACAGGACACATTTTTGTGAAGCTCAAGGGCATTGTTCCCTTCTAGCCTAAGGTCTTTGAAGGGGGTCACTGAGTGCCAATACTTTCCAGGAATGGAAGCTGAAGAAAAGACGGGAAGAAAAAATAAGATAAGCTTACTTTACTTCACTGTTCTCCTATGGGCCAGGCCTGCATTTTCCCCCTGCAGTCCCAAGTGCCTGTCTGAAATTCCACTGCATTTTCTTTGCTTAACAAATATCTATTGCTATGCTGCTTTTCAAAATTTTCTTGGGAAAGTTAAGGCCTTTCATTCATGGCTTTCATAACTCATGTAACCCCGTCCTCCCAGAGTCTTGGGATATAGACAAGCAGGAGAACATAGCTCTGCTCTAACCTCACAGTATTCCCTTTAAATTAAAAAAAAAACAAATCTCCCCAATCCCTCCCCATCAAACAATCTTAATAGGATGTGTGTGGTTACATTTGAGCTCAAACTGAAATCAGCCATGCAGATCCTAGAGACATTCAGATTTTATTTCTTTTTGTTTCAAAATATGTTTCTAGTACAGAGATTAATTGGATGGACTGACTTATCTAGTTCTGCAAGTAATTGGGATTTTAGTAATGGTTGCTTTTGGATTCTCCATGAATGACATGTTTTAATCAGAGCAGCTGCATGGGTTATTACAGAGAGCAGCAAATGATAAAAGCAAGACCTGCCGATTTCTTAAAAGCTCATGAAATAGGAACATATGTTTACAGTCACTCCAACCATTTGGAAGTCCTCCGATTTGGCTTCAAAATTTCTTTCCTACCTCCAGAAGAGGCATTTCTTAGAGAAAGTTTATTGAGGACAGGGTGTTGGTTCTGCATCTGATCTTTGTTTGGGAGCTTCAGTGAGGTTGTATGGTCCAGTGCCCAGTTTCCCTATCAAAATAATTATTGAAAAAAATATTTATTCTGCTTTGCTTTCTACCACAGGGAGAGTATCAGGAGCTGGGAGCTGTTGGCTAAGCTTCCAACACAGGTATGTCTACTGAGACATGTTTGTCAATTCAAAGGATCTGAAAAGACCTGCCTCTTAACCAGGTACTGGGTTGATTATCAAGAAGGGTGCGTCTCATGGGAGAAATTCCTTAGATCTTACATAACAATGAGATTTATATATCAGCAAGTCTACTAGTAAAGGCTTCACTTTATTTCTGGGCCCCACCTAATTTTGTCCATCTGCCATTTGTGGTTACACCCTCAAGCAATTTTCTTAGTGCCCTATTCCCTGTGGTTCCACATTTTTTTTTCTTTTGACAATAATTTTTTTCTTATTGAAACTTGATTTTTCTCTACCCAGCCCAAGGCTGGGTTTTCTACATACCTCAAATTTTATGCTAATTCCCATCTGGGACAGTCATCATCTGACATCACATAGCACTCCTTCTCTTGGATGCTGTCTTTTTATTGCCTACTACCCCCTCTTCCTTCTTCAATGCACGTCTTGCCAGGTGAGCCTTCAGGAAGCACAAAAGAGAATTAAAGAAAATTGTGCAGTTGTTTCCCTTTGACAGGTAGACTGAGGGTAACTAGCTACTTTTCCAGAACAAATTTCTTAAGAGTTTGATTCTACAATGATTTCCTAGATTTGATGTGGATGATACAGTTGCCCTTCTTAACTGATCTGGTGAAAATGCAATAATATCAGAGATTGGCAGGTAAATGATGAAATTTTATGACAAGAATGATTTTAAAGCTTTTAGAAGAAAAATTATGGAAAGAAAAGCTTTGTAATGAAAGATACCATTTTGCAAAGATAGAAGCCTCCAGATATTATGGTGACAGGTCTAAAAACAAAAATTGGTAAAATCGTTGCATGTGAGAACAAAATAATGTTACAAAACTTTCCTAGCAATGGTAAAAGAGGAGAGCAGTTGAGCATAGTTTAAGTAGAGATAAAAGCAGTTGTACAGTGATTGGTTTGTTTAGAAGGTCTGATCATATTTAACAGATCAGACCTCAAATCTCTTCATCAGTCTCCCCCACATAGACCCCTACCTGTTGCTTTCATGTGGGTGTGTTGCCCTAGGGACTTGATGATAACTTAAGGAAAGTGATTCTCCTATTCTTGCTTTCGCCAGCCATGGAAATGCCTGCCATATCTATCCATGGAATGAGTTATTTGTACATTGTAGTGGTGCTTGATTTCTGAGGACTTTTTTTTGACCTTGAGGTTCTGTTTGTCATTGAAATGGTCTCTCCTGCACAGACATTGAAAGGCTGGTGAGTTCATCCTTAGACAATGAAGTCATCCTTGACCACTCTGATGGATGACTTTGTGATTTCATGCTGAGCACTAAGTCCAACTCAAATGAATTGTGACATATCATTTAGGAATATGATTATGGAATTATGTGACCAAAGATAACTCCCCAAATACTGAGCACATCTTATTGAGGGGTATTAGAGGACTGAGTCAAGGAAACATTTTGAAAACTTTAGTGGGGAGTGGAGGGCGAGGAGGGAGGGGGAGAGAGAGAGAGAGAGAGAGAGAGAGAGAGAGAGAGAGAGAGAGAGAGAAATCCCCCTTCAGATAACCAAGTAAGATGGGGAAAACCCTTAAAAGTAGAAAGTGAGGCCAAGATGAATTTCCAGGGAACTGAACCTTTGGATACCTCAAACAGTAAAATTAGAATTCTTATTTTTCTCTTTTTATGTTTATTTCTACCTTTCTTCACCTGGAGATAGATGCATAAAACATGACATATTACATCCTAAAGCCATTTCCTTTGCAAGAGATATTTAGGTAACTGTTTTTCTTTTCTTTCTTTTTCTTTTTGGTACTGAGGGGTGCTTTATCATTGAGCCACATCCTCAACCTTTTTTTATTTTTTGAGACAGGATCTCACTAAATTGCTTAAAACCTCGATAAGTTGCTGAAACTGGCCTCTAATTTGCAATCTTCCTGCCTTAACCTCCAGAGTCACTGACTGGTCTTACAGGTGTGTGGCTATAAGGAATATTTTAAAAATTAGTTCTTATAACAGTTTCCAAGTAGAGAATAATTTTGTTGTATATTTCCCTATCATTGCCTTTTGAGATTTGTAGATTTTCTTTCTTTTATCTTTAAAATAAAAATGAGAAATGTCATCTTTATGTACTCCTTATATGTTTTAAGAAGATCATTAAATTCAACCATCTTTACCTGGCATCCTTAGATGCTCAGTGTAAAATGTAAATACTTCCAATAAATTTCTTTTATGCCTTGTTTTTTTTGGGAAAGAAAAACTAAAATATATAGCATCATGTTTTAAAAGTACTGCTATTTCTGACTTAAAATCTTAGTTTTGCTTTTTCCCTACTAGACCACTCTGACAACTTTACACCTATTATAATTCTTGATGAACATTTAAAGCACAGGCACTAAGTGAATAAGGGGAGGTTGATGGATAATTAATCTTAGAGAAGATACTGCTCTTGCTGCTAAGATGCATGTTGTGTCTGAAGATCTGGGAGTGTTAGTGGCTGTGTCATGCTAAGTTAGATTGCCTTGTGTTTTGTTTTTGTTTTTATTTTTGCCATGCTGAGGTTGAACTCAGGGTCTTGTACATGCTGAGCAAGCACACTTCCTGACCAATAGTCTAGCCCAAGATTTTCGTGTTCTTAAAGACAAACAACCATAATAGAAACCTGATATAACCTAACTTTATTATCTGTCCTTTGTCTGCTTTGGATCTAAAGAGCAAAGAACATTTTAGGGGAAAGAATATTTGGAGATAGCAATGGAGTGCACAATGACTTTATTGGATAAGTGCGGGTCAGATGGCAAAGACAAAAACAAATTATTTTCTATTCCAAAACCTGGCATTTATGGAGAAAGTCACTTTTATGATGCTTTCATTGGCTGAGGACTTTGCTTGTTTGCTAATTAAATCTGAATGATGTAGCATGGATTATTTTAACTGAAGATTAGAATAAAAATAACAGCAGCAACAGTAAAAAGGTAACTATGAACTTATTGGGCAAACTGGATTTTTTTTTTGAAAGGCAAAGCAAATGCTATTAATGATTAAGGACAGGTTGGCCAGTTTAAACCAGAACATTTAATGCCCCAAGGTAATAGTAATAGAATAGTAGAGGTCTCCACCACGCACAATTTTATAATCCAAGTTGCCCAGACCAGTCAGAGTAATAGTTTCTCAACCTCTCTTTCTTTCTCTCAAACACACATACACACACTTCAACTTTCAAAAGAAATATTTGGTTATTCACAATAGCCAAAATATAAAATCAGCCTGGGTCCATCAATAGAAGAATGGGTAAAGAAATGTGGTATATAGAAAAGTATTCCATTCTTTTTTTCATTCAATTCATATAATTTACTACAGTTAGCACATAGTTTAAAAATCCACCAACACACCAATAGTACAAAACTAAACAGCATTATAAGCTATTCCCCCCCTCAGGAAAATATACTATGATTGTCAAATCTAGATTTCAGTCTAAGTTTTAGAACAAAGGAAGAATGTGAAACTAAGAAAAGGAAAAAGCAATCACTCACAATGACTACAAAAAGAAAACCCCAAAGAAAGTTTGTTTTCTCACAGACATTGATTGTCTTTTCTAAATTAATAAAAATTTCTTAACATCAACTGCATTTAAGAAAAACTAGAAACTCTTCAAGTTATCTAAAGATAATGCTCCAAGGCCATTTTCACCTTTTTATATGTATGTGTATCTATCTATCTGTCCGTGTGTGTGTGTTTGTGTGTGTGTGCACATACAGTGAAAAATTATTTAACCTTTAAAGAGAAAGAAAATTGTTGTTTGCCATACATTAGATGAATTTGGAAGACATTATGCTAAGTGATAAAAGCAAGCTCAGAAGGAAAAATATTGTGAAATCTCACTTATATTTAACATTACTTATATATACTTATATATATATATATATTACTTATATTATGGTTTGGATGTGAGGTGTCCCCCAAAAGCTCATGTGTGAGACAATGAGAGAATATTCAGAGGTGAAATGATTGGGTTCTGAGAGCCTTACCCAATTAGTGAATTAATCCCCTCATAGGGATTAACTGAGTGTTAATGGGAGGCAGGTAAGGTGTGGCTGAAAGAGGTAGGCATTGGGGGCATGCCTTTGGGGTATATATTTTGTAACTGGTGAGTGGAGTCTCTCTTTGCTTCTTGATTATCACATAAGCCATTTTCCTCTACTACATCTTGGGCAATGATCTTCTGCCTCACCTGAAGCCAGTGGTCTTATGGACTGAGACCTCTGAAACTGTGAGCTTCCAAATAAACTTTCCTTCCTCTAAAATTGTTCTTGTCAGGTTTTTTAATCACAACAGTGGAAAAAAAATGACTAAAACAATGTGGAATCTAAAAAAGGCCAAGTCAAAAGGGGTTTCCAGGGTCTGGGGCATTGGCGAAATGATGAAATGATTGTTAAAGTGTCTAAAGTTTGTTTATACAGGATGAATAATTCTGGTGACCTATGGTATAGCATGATGATGATAGTTAATAAGACTGAACTGAATACATGAAATTTACTAAGAGTACATCTTAAATATGCTCACTATAAACACAGATAAGGTAACTATGCGAGGTGATATGTTAGTTAGCTTGACTGTGGTAATCATTTCACAATGTATCAAAATATTACATTATGTATGTATTATATACCATATGCATATAATTTTTGTCAATTACACTTTAATAAAGCTGAGGAAAAATTTTGGAAATAATCAAGTTCTTTACTTGCATTTCTTGAATACCATAGAGAGCATAAGAGCATACCATGAGGACAAAACTTCAAATTTCCTTTTACCTTTCAACAGTTTCAACACATTTCTTCACATACAAGATCAGCACCCTTCTCCTCAGGGCCTCTTATTTAACATTCCCAAACCTGTCTCAACCTGCACCTTTTTTTTTTTTCTCTTTGCTTGTTTGTGTTGATTCTGTATCATGTTGAGCCATATCTTGTTTGGTGAAGCCAGACCATTCTGGGAAGATAAGGGCAGAGGAAGAAACTAAGCAGGCACAGTGTAATTCTCTTTAGCAAGCAGAGAGGGGGCAAAGCTGTTAATACTTATCTATCAATAGTCTTTTCTTGTACCAAGAACTTACGTTAACAGAGAATTTCCCAAGTTCCTGGTGCTATGATATAAATTTATAAATCTCCCCTAAATCTTATGAGGACCCTTGATGTAGGTGCTCTTGACATTCCCATTTTAAAGGGAAGAAGACTGAGGCTTGCCAAGCATAGGTAAACTGCTCAGGTAGCAGAGCCAGGACCTATACCTGGTTGTCAGATGGAAGAGTTGTTGCTTCTGATGGTATGTGTATAACAAAACTTCAAGCTGTTGTCATTGTGATGGTTGAAGAGTAGTAAAACCCCTCACTTTAAATGTCTAGTGCTACTTATAATACAATGTAATAAAACACATCCAGCTTTAAGCACTTGGTAATCCTAGTAAATGTTCTTTCCCACTTTGAGAATCACTGGTGTGAATGCGGTGTCTAAAGATCTTCCTGATAAATGAATCCAATATGAAAATACAAACACATGAACACAGGTTATTTGGAATACACACAAAAGTGGGAAGAGAACCCACAATGAAAATGGGCTATTTTTCATCCACTTGGAAGGGGACAACATTGGCTGATTATCTGCTATTGCTAGAAGGACATCAACCATGTTTAATGCCCAGACTCTTATTTTATGAGGGCCTGAAGGATGTCAGATGGGCTGTCTGTTGTAAATCAATAATAATTTTCTTTAAATTAACAAGAGACTAAAACTGTTTCTAATAAATCTCCAAATGCTTAGCATATTTCAAAAACCAATCATTTAATGAGAAATAGATTTCTTCTCCATCCTTAAGAAAGAATTGAGGGTGGAGGGAGGAAGAAAAAGTAGCCAAACATTTTGGAATAACAGAGAAATGTGAACACAGTGAATGAGAATATATGCATTCCAAGTTTTGTTTCATGATCTGGGCTGTTCAGAGGCATGTTCTGTGGTTCAGGGTACCCACAACTTACATCCAGGAAGATGCCACTGTGCCCTCTGTGCAATTTCCCTGGAAAAGTCCACTAGCTACTTAGTGGCTATTCAGACTTTTCTGTATCAAATAAGTAACAGGAGTGTGTTGAAAATCACAGAATTCTAGTCCAAATCATGGTCTCTGCATGCTGGCAATGCTGTGCAGTGATTGGGTAACTGGAGCATGTCTTGGAATGTGGATGGATAGATCCCGTTTTCTGTCTAGTCTTTTTTTCTGTATTTAGACTGCATCATGGGAAAAGAAAAATGTAGGCTCAATTCATACATTGATTTGATACTGTTATAAGTCTATTTTTCCTGAGAACCTTCTTATGAAGTTGGAAGAAGAAATCCATCGGGAACAGGAGAAGTAGGGGATGTTTTTGTTCCCTGAATGTAACTGAGCGATTCTAAAGTTATGCCAACATTTTTTAAGAGTAATCTAGTGGTTAATAAGTTGCTACAGTTGCTATTTGTCAGGCAAAGAAAAGTAGTGATTACTTGTAGAATCCCTGCCCACACCTCCAATCCCAATCCCAGGCTTATTTGGGGGAAAGAATGATAATAGCAGAGAATCTTGTGGTGGGACAATAGTGTATTCTGATCTGGCTTTCCTGGCTCTAAGACAGATTTCTCTTTAGCAAACTGCAGTGGATGTTGAATGTAAGAATTGCATTTATAATTAATTAGAAATAATCTTGGTATTCCATGCATCACATTGATAATATATTTTAATGATATTTTGTTCAACAATAAAAAATATGGGTGTATCTTATATTGGTCATTTTTAAAAATAGAGTGTTTAAAAAAAGCAAAAACGGCTTCATTTGAATGATCTGATTCTGTATAAAATCAGCTGAAAGTCTGTGGCAAAAATATGCTCATATTTCTATTCTTACTTCATCCTTGGGACACAGCTGGACTCTATTTCCCTTGTATCTGGATATAGTCATGTGCCTGAACTCTGTCCAATGGAATTCGAGCAAAAATGAGAGGTGGAACAACTAGATCTGGCTCATCGAACCCTCCCATATGCATCTCTTTTTGCCTCTCATGTGCTGGTTGAATGCTGAGGGCTCCTGGGATATAAAAGAGAATAAAGTCACAATTAGGAGGTATTTCTGTCCCTGAATGAGTACATTGAAGACTACTCGACCAAAAAAAAAAAAAAATCCATATTTGCTAGTGCTGTGAATAAGCATGAAAACATTATATAAAGGCACTGGGATTTAGGGATTGCTTTTTACAGCTACTGGCCTTGCTTTCTTTATGAAGGCCAGGTTGCTTTATGAATGCCTAAGGTGATGACCTTGTATGATGACAATGATCCTGTTGTCTAGTAGGTTGTCTAGATTCTGATCCTGGCCTCTGCCTGCTACTCTCTGCATGACTCTACACAGATAACTATCCTTTCTCTTGGCCTCAGTTATTCACCTGGGAAATGCAGAATTGAAACCAAAGCCTTTAAAATGAATTAGGGTTAGATGTAAAAGATGACAAACTTAAGTCAAAGAAACTTTTCCTAAGAATATAGATGACTCCTAGTATTAAAGATGCTCTTAGAAAATCAGACTTGGAGAGGCTAAGATTGAGGGAAGATCCAGGGATCTAGGTATCAGAAAGTTATTAAAAATTTTGTCATGGGTATCCAGTTTCAGACAGACTGCAGCAAATCATTTGTAATGATCTGTTGTACTGCATGGTGACCCCGATATATAATAATGTGTTTTACATTTCTAAATTACTAAAATAACTGATTTTCAACATCCTCAACAATAAAAAATTATAAGTTGGTGAAGTGATGAATATGTTAATTGGCTTTATTGACTATTCTATGATGTATACATAGATTAAAACATCACTTTGTGCCCCACAAATATATATACCTATATATCTATATCTATCTATCTATCTATCTATCTATCTATCTATCTACTTATTTGTTGATTAAAAATAAATTAATTAAAAAGTCTAGTAATGGGCTGCCTTATAGATTTGACATAAATTTTTTCTATCTTTATCTATGGATTAGATTTTATTGTGGGAAAACCAACCAACCAATCAACCAACGAAACTTCCCTAAAACTTTGTGCCTTAAGATAATAACACTTGCATAGCCCATGATTTTGTAGGTTAGCAATCTAGGCTGGGCTCAGCTGACCTTTTCGGCAGATCTGGGCCAGGCAGAGCTCATACATCTGCCATCAGCTGCCATGTCATTTGGGGGATGGGTCCACCTATGTTGGCCCAATTTGAAGGACTTGTTTCTTGTCCATGTGGTCTCATCAAGTGAACAAGAGTTTGTTCACATGGCAATTAGGCAGGCATTAATAGAGGTATACATGGGTGTAAAGTCTCTTAAGGCCCATGCTCAGAAGTGTCATCAGTTTACTACCACCACATTCAATTGGTCATACAAACTCCAAGATCAGCCCAGATTCAAGGGACCAGGAAACAGAATCTAACTTTTGTGATATTGAAAGTGGTATGGATGTGGAGGGTGGTTGTGGTAGAGAACTGTGGCCATTTTTGTAATTCACCAAACCTTCCTTGCATGGCATATCTACTCTCTGAGGGGGAAAGTCTGGTCAGTGTTATACTCTTCCTAAGAGTGAACATAATGTGGGGGAAGTTAGTTTCCCAAAGGAGATCAGAATGAAAGGAAGATGATCTGAGTGAAACAGACTTGGTTTTGATACCACCGCTTTTAGCTAACTGGGTGACCTCAACACAAAACAGAAACTCAGGCTACTTTCTTATCTTCAAAGTGACTTTGTAATACTTACAAAGTTATTATAAGAAGCAGAGATTGTGAAAGTAAGAATAGGTATCCAGTGACTCCTCTGGTTTTCACCTTGAATAGACAGAGGAATTAAAGGGAGATATTTGTATTTTTGAGAGCTTTTATTTTTAGCTCTTCAGTACCTACTGTGGTAGCACATTTTGTCCTAAAGCTCAGCCTACTTTTGTTCTCCCTGTTGCATTTAGAAGCATTAGTCACTAAGGAGATCTGTCTTCACTATTCTCAGAAACCAAGGTTGATCAGGGGCTGTATTCCGCTGGCAAGTTTTGAGGTGGTCACAGGGTTCAATGTGTGGGGGTGCTGCTCTGATTAGCTCTTCTTCAACAGAGTTCTTTTCTGGAAAGCACACTTGGCTTTTTGGTGCCTGAGGTGCCATTTGTCTTCAAAGGTCTATGACAAATGTGTGTAGAATGAATAGGCAAAGAAATGATTTGGTATAATCTTCTGGTCCTTGTGATGCCTTTAAAAATAAGAAATGACTTAATTAAATGCAGATGATGATCTAGCTCTGAAAGCTGCTAGAGGAGATATTTTAGGGACAGAATTGCAGTTGTAAACTATAACAAAACTGAGTGTTTGCTTTTCTTTTTTCTTGTATTTGTTTATCTTTTCAGTCCAAACTAGCTCTTGAAATAAATAATGCTTGGGTTTTCTCTCTTGGGTTTAAAACCAGATTTCATTAATTTGTCCTGAAAACTAGCTATTTTGAGCTTTTTTTAGGGTCATGTGCAAGGAGTGTACTTCCTAGTTTTTAAAACTAAGATTTGGTGAATAGGTCTCTGGTGGCTTTGCCCACTTTAGAATCTCAATCTACAAGTAGACTGTAGGTAGGGATTAAATGATGTGACTAAAATACTGCCACTCTCCCTACTACCTTACCCCTGATGCCACTCTGCACCCTCATACTTCTTGGGCTTTAAAAGTGCACTCATTGCCTATTTCTGCCTTGTTTTTTTTCCAGACCAGAGGGCCCTGGATTTAGCCTATTTGTGCTGTGTCCTCAACCTCCACTTAGAATTTGGAAGATGGCAGGCTCTAGAAGAAGCAATAACTAATCACCAAAGCCCCTTCTGAGGCTAAAGTGATTCAAGTTTCATCAGGACATTGGCTTCTGTTTGCTCAGTAGATTCCACTTGCAAGACTTGAATGATGGATACATTATTTGATCTTCATGGAAAAGCTCCAAATAATTTGTAACTGTGAAGGGGCACGAAAGCAGGGTGGTGGTATAAATGATTTGTGTTAGTTTGTGTGAGAAGTTTTGAGTCATTATCTGTTGCATCCTGGTTAGCGTTTGTCCCTGACCTTTTCTGTTACGTGAAGAATTATGGTCAATATTTATTTTAAAATAATCTGGAATAGACTTGGAATACCTTCATATTGTACTTTCACTTCTCTCATGGTCTTGGCCAATAATCAGTGAGAGACATGTTGAATAAAACGAATTCTCACTTTAACAAGTGGTTAAATCTGAAAAGGAAGAGAGATGACCCATTTTTCTTTCCCTAATTCTTTCCAGATGTATCAGCATCTCTCTTTCAAGGATAGCATTGCACGGTGCTTTCAGGCAGGAGTGGTTACTGTATACTAACTTCCTCTGGATGCAGTGGTAAGAGAAAGCTCCACCCCTGCCAGACATTTGATGGCCAGCCAGTTGTGCCACGGCCCCACAGGACCGTCAGCAGGATGCTTCCAGGGCAGGCTTCCAGAAGGAGTTTAGTTGAAGTGGTTCCATTAATGGTTTTATTTCTATTTTCTCTCTCTCTCTCTCTCACCTAGTTCAAGGAATTTAAGTAAAGATTTTGAAAGTTCATTCTGGCAAAAGTGAACTATATTTTTGGAAATAACTTTTTAAAATTTGGTTGCATTTTTTTTCCCAAAATCAGTTGGGATTTTTTAAAAAGATCTTTCAAAGTGTTCAAAGATGGCACATCAGGAAAACTTCAGCAGTTACAGTCTTTAGGGATCTGGAATTATTAACAGCAAAGCTTGCAGACAGGAAGATACTCAAATTTACTTGTATTCATTATGCATGAAAAATAATGATAGCTCAAGTGATGTGTAAGATTTCTGTTTGAAACTCTGTAACTATGCTATGGAAGAACTCAACTTGTGAGAAGAATCTGTTGATAGATTTTTAACTGGACAAAGTTATGTTCTGTATTCTAAAATAAAATAAGATTAAGCAGATCCATGATTGTATAGCATATAAATTTGGCAAAGCATTAAAAATATCATAAATAAAATTGAGTATTTGGGGGAAGGATTGCTTGTAAAAATATTTTCTTGAGAAAAGTACTCTGAAGAGAAGCAAAATAGCAGTAAGTATGAAAATATTTAGGCTGAAATATTTATATATTTCAATAAAAAGGAAGCATTGATAGTGCCTTTGCTATCAAGTGAATTTTGTCCACACTCCAATTCATATATAGAAGCCCTAACCCAGATGTGATTATATTTGGAGATATGGAATTTGGAGGTAATAAAAGTTAAATGAGGTCATAAGGGTGAGGCCCTGATCCAATAAGATTAGTGTCCTTATAATAAGAGATACCAAGGAGCTTGTTCTTGCTTTTTCCCTGCCCCCATATGAAGACACAAGAAGGTGCTGTCTATAAGCCAGGAGAAAACCCTCACCCAAAACTGAATCAGCTGTAACTTGATCTTGTACTTCCTAAACTTGAGAGCTATGAGAAATTGTTCTCTTTTAAGTTACCTAGATTGTGTTATTTTGTTATAGCAACCCAAGAGACTAATACAGCCATGATTCAGTAGAATTTACTATAGCAAATATAAAAAAAAGTCTAGAAATTTTCACAAACTTTAATCACACCATTTTGAAAAAAGATCTCAGGCATTTTACAAAAACAATAAAAACAAGGATATAATACTGAAAATATTATTTTAAAAAATGCCATGGTATACAAGATTAATTTGGCAAAGACACTATTGAAGTATATATATCAATACACAGCAAGGAAAATTGTTTTGCTTATGTTACATCTTACTGTTCAGATAAATATGTGTGTGTGTGTGTGTGTGTATAATTTTTCAAAAATAGTTTTGACCAGAACTACTTTATAATTCCACCAATCAATTAAAATTAGTGTTGCATAATTTGAAAATTTTCAAAATGAATATTTTATGTTACTTGTTTCTAACAACCTTTTATCACTGTCAGAATTATCCTAGGTCATTCCATAAATTGTGTGGTCACCTGTTGCATCAATGAAATATTCAACCTGGTAAGGCCTTTTCATTGACATTTGTTGCTATTGTCCCATAATTAATTTAAATTGGGTTGATAGGTCTAAAGTGAACTCCTCTTGTGCATTCAAGTTACAAACAGTGCTACATGATACTCAAATTCTGGGCACCTGGAAAGATTATAATGCTCATTGTCCGTTGAGGCTAGGGGTAACATGTAACTGGATGCTAGCAATACAATATAGGCAGAATCAGGGTATTTTACATCTGGTGCTGGCCCCTGAGTTGTCTTATATGACCCTCCAATATTCTATCTTTCCTTTATTACTAGATGGAGAAGACTGAGGACTTGGAAGACCCTAGAAGATAGCAGAGAAAATTGACAGTGTTTCCAGGTGTTTGAATGACTAGAGGCGGCCACCCCTGTAAACTTCCACTGAAATATGACGTGGAGAGTAAAAAACCATGTTTATTGTTAAGCCAACTGTGATGAGGGTTGTCTGTTACAACAATAACGATTGCTTACTTTGATCAGTGCTCTTCCAGAAAAGTTAATCTCTGACTCTTCTTGATTGGCTCTCCTATTCAACTCTAGATGATTTGGTAACCCTTTGATCTAGAAATAAGGAGTAAATAATAAGATTACCATTACAAAAATAATTTGTACCTGTGTGATGTATGGATGTATAGACATACATTTGCCCTTAGGGTGTATTTGGATTATGTTCTTATAATAAAATATGTTAAACAACAAATCATATTAAAATAACTGCCATATATTGATATGTATGGCATGTGTTGATATGCAAAACACCATGCTAAATATATAAGCACAAATCTCATAGCAACCACTTGAGGTAGATATGTTATTAGTTCCATTCTACTGATGGGGAGGACACTGAAGCTTAAGCAGTTTAGATAACTTGTTAATAGATACATATGTAAAAATGGTAGAGCAAGAATTTGCATGTGCAGGTGGATTTGATTCCAAATCCTGGACCCTTGATTGCTATATTAACCATAATAGAGACATCATTTTCAGTCCCAAGAACTCTTACATCTCACCACGATTGAGGATGATATGATGATGGTGATTGACATCTTTCTTTTTTTCTTTCATTCTTTCTTTCTGTAGAGGGGATTGAACTCTGGGCCTCACACATGCTATACATGTATGCTCCCTCTGAGGTATATTCCCAGTCCTGACGATTGACATTTCTGTGAACTTACTACTTGTCAGAAATTGGGCTCTGTGCTTTACATGGAATAGTTGAGGTCTTCCCAACTAGCCCATGAGACAGACTTTCTGTGATTTATATACCCTGTATTTCTAGTCGCTACAATAACCATTCAATAAATATACACCAGTCTCTAGCTTACAGCAGAGAAAATTTCAGTTTAAGAGAGACTAGGTCACTGATCATAGAACCTTGTGGGAACATTCTTTAAAAGAAAGCACCATGAGAATCTCAGGCCTTCTGCTTTGGTTTGCATGGGCTACAACCCTTTTCTTCAAAGGAAAAAGAAAGGGGGAAAGTGGAGAGAGTGGAATCAATAGCCTGTGGCCCTCTAAGTTAAAGCTACCCCCAAATTAAAGAGGAGTGAAGAACTCTACATTTCCTAAGCTCAGTGTTCCCATTATATTAAGAAAAATTGTTGTTCCCCATCAACATACAAACACATATCTCTTTGCATTAATATCGTGACTTCTGTCAATCAGCAATTCTGCTGAAATCGGGGTAGTACAGTTTGGCCTCAGTCACAGTCAGTCAGGAGAGAAAAGGCAGCAGGCACAAGGGTTGAGAGATTGCAGCTACATGATCTGGCTCAGTTTCTCTACCACCAAAAATGAGGGAGGCCAAAAAAAAAAAAAAATGGAGAAAAGAAAACGTAGCAGAAAAAATAAATCCCCAAACAGAAGGCAGGAGGAGACACTGGGGCAGCTCCAGCTTTCACCAAGCCAGCTCTGTTCCACTTCCTTTTGATTGTCCAGGAAAGCTAAGAAAAGTAAAAACAGGGCTGTGAGTCTATGGAAGCAGCCCCGTGGAAACGTTATGTTAAACAATTGGCCTGTGGGTCAATTGTGAAGGGCGTTAATGTGCGAGACCCCGATAAAGAGATTTGCACGAATGGCCACAAAGCATTGCGTATTTTAAATAGGGGTTCAAGTTTGTTCTGCACAACAGTATAAATATAACTAAGGTGGGGTGGAGAAGGAGATTTGGAAATCAGCCGATTTTAAGGAAGCCAACACAAACATTCGAACAAATGCAGTGTTTCATATAGCCTTTGTGCTGCTTATTGGTGGTTGGCATGCACTCGTGAAAACAGAAAGGGCCTGCAACACTGTGGTGGAGATCTTATATGCCCTCGTGGTAATGAAATGCACTGTTTATCTGAAAACAACCTTTTTGTTGCATATGTTGCATTTTCTGAAGGTGGTGGTCTTGCTTCCGTCGTTTCACATTCGTGGTAAAACCTTGGAAAAGTAGACACTGTTTCAGGAAGGCTTTAATTTCTTTCCAGTGGGTATTTCATCATGTGATAGGTCAGAGAGGCCAAAGTCCCCAACCTTGAAGGCTTTTTAAATTTGTATTTAAATTTGGTATTTAATATAAAGGAATATGTTTTAGCCTCTTTAGCTAATTTATTCTATATAGAAAGGTATTTTATAATAGACTAAGCAGACCATATACAATTAACTAAAGCTGGATCTGGTGCCTAAAAATATTTGGCAAAATTCCCTGGAAAGCCACATTTAAACATTTTTAATATATATTATGAGGCAGAAAAGAGTAATTATCTTCTATTGAAGTTCCCAAGTGAGAGACATGTATTTGCACAGGCCTTTCAAAGAAAACCCTCTGTATTGCTAAATTGTTGTGTTTGGGATGGTGTCCTCTCTGCTGTGGCTTGTGGCTTGGTTTTTGTAGAAAAAAAAATAACAGACATTATTCTGTGCTTCCATGAGACTGCTACCTTGAGCAAGGTGTTTTTGCCAAAAGGCCTTGGAAATCTCCAGAACAAATACTTTTGAATCTTATAAGTGCCATGCCATGAATAATTTGGAACAAAAAGTACTGGGAGTGACTGTCTCTCTATTCTATTTCTAACCCCTGCTCTCTATTTAGAAGAAATCATTCCTCCCCTCCCTCTGCTTCTTTCTCTGCAGAGGGTCATTGTTCATGCAAAATATTCACATCGGTCCAAAGCATTGCATTTCTGAGGTCAGCCTCTATTTTAGCATGGATACCCTTGAACGCAGATCCTTGGATAAGACCTTGGGTATTAGTAGATTATTTGGGAGCAGAACCCAGGAAACATGTTGATGGAGTGGGCAAAGTAAGAGAGGGAAGGGAAGACACCTGATAAAGGGTTGTGAAGAAGCAGATTATTTTCATATTGCTCAATCTTGTTGGGGGGCCCTCTGGGTCAATGACTACGGAAAACACAACTGAGAATTGTCCCTTATGGGATAAGGCAGCTCAGGTTATTCACCGATTCCTTCTTGTGTAGAAGGTTGCTCCTGAGTTGCTCACCTTCCCTCTGAGGTTTTCTAACCTGCCTCAGGTTGGTAGAGCATTTCTCTCAGCTAGACAATGGCTTCGGGCAGAGAGTGACAAGGAGGACTGGCTCTATCTGAATGGAAACTCTTTACAGTCTCCCTCTGGCATAGGTCAAGTGGATTTTGGTTGTAATCTGGGAGTATCTGCAACAGCCACCTGCCAATTAAGGCAGTTTAACTATGTTGTTTAATATACTTAAGTACTCCAAGAAGTCCTCATTATTCCATTTATCATTATTGAGTGCCAGCTCTGTGTCAATGCATGACCTTATTTAATTCTTACAAGAACTCTACGATGTAGGTATTATTATCCTGGCTTTACCCATAAGGAGAGACTCAGAGAGGTTATAGTTCTAAATGACAGAGTGAGAATTTAAACTCAGATCTGTAAATCTTGGAATTCAAGATCCAAGCCTTAACCATTAAAATTCTGCATTGCTATCACCTAGTTGGTCAAGATTATATTCCAGCTAGGCCTAGGAGCTCTTGGATGGGTAGAATGACTGAGGTGGTAGCTGGTCTTCAAGGTGGTCTCTTGTGTTCCTTATACAACCCTCTCTCACACTGAATCAGGGCTTACCTGGAGAGTCCATAGATGGTTGCAGAGGCCATATGCTCTCAGGAAGCATGGTAGCCTCTTGATTGGTTCACTCTGTGTAGAGGAGCTGCCATGTTATGAGGATACTAAACATCCTAGTGGAAAGGACCATAGCTGAGGATCCTGCCAGCACATCACTAGCCTGCCCACCCTGCAGTGTGGTAACCTGGAAGTAGGTCCTCTAGCTCCTAACTGACTCTTTTGATGACCATTTCCTCAAGGAACCTCTATAAAGCATAGTTGAGGAAAATTTAAAAAAGGTCTATGCGTGTGGTACTATGTGCCATGTTTATAGTTTTGGAAGACTTGAATGTTCACATTTCTAAATTCCTCCAATTTTTCTGTTTTGGTGAATGTTCCATTCTACTTTTTATTAGAAATCAAAAAGCCTGCTTGGTAGCATGTGTGTGTAATTCCAGGAACTTGGAAGGCTGAGGCAGGACGATTGCAAGTTGAGGGCAGACTTAGGAACTTAGTGAGACCCTCAGCAACTGAAGGAGACCCTGTTTCAAAATAAAAAAATAATAAGGGCTGGGGATATGGCTCAGTGGTAAAGCACCCCTGGATGAGATCCCCAATACTCCCTTCCCCAAAAAATTATATGGAAAAGTGAAAGACGTAAAATAACCAAAGTATCTTGGAGAAGAACAAAGTTGGAGGACTTAGCCTATCTGATTTCAAGACTTATTCTAAATCTACAATAATTAACAATGTGGTATTGTTATAAAGGGAGGCATACCAATCAAGTGAGTAGAATAGAGAGTTCAGAAATGGTGTGTGTGTGTGTGTGTGTTTGTGTGTGTGTGTGTGTGTGTGTGTGTGTTCAAATGATTTTTGACAAAGTATCCAGGTAATTCAAAGGAGAAAATAGATAGACTTTTCAAAAAAATCTCAGAACAATTTGTTCTCTCCATAGGGGAAGAAAATGAGCATCAGCTCTCATCTTGTGACATAATTAAAAATTAACTCAAATTGCATTCTAGGCCCAAATAAAAAGCTAAAATATAAAACTGAATATAGATGCTAAAAATATAAAACTTTGTGGAGAAGACAGGGTATAAAATCTTCATGACCTTGAGATTACACAGATTCCATAGACATGTATCAAAAGCACTATTTCTAAAAGGAAAAAAACAAAGATGTGAATGTATGTCACCAAAATCAAAACCTCTGCTTTTCTAAAGATACTATTAAGAAAATGATTAGTTTATATATCCTGAACTGGAGAAAACATTTGCAATAAATACATTTGATGAAGGTCTTTTATCAAAGATATAATAATAAGGCAGGGGATGTGGCTCAAGCGGTAGCGCGCTTGCCTGGCATGCGTGCGGCCCGGGTTCGATCCTCAGCACCACATACAAACAAAGATGTTGTGTCCGCCGAAAACTAAAAAATAAATATTAAAATTCTCTCTCTCCTCTCTCTCTCTCTCTTAAAAAAAGATATAATGATAACACATTTCATTAGGAAGACAGACAACCTAATACAAAAATAGATAAAAGACTTGAATAGCACTTCAAAAATGAAGTTATAGTTGGGTGCGGTGGCATATGCCTGTAATTCCAGTGGCTTGGGAGGCTGAGGCAGGAGGATCACAAGTTCAAAGACAGCTCTTTGTGAGACCCTGAGCAACTTAGCAAGACCCTGTCTCAAAATAAGAAATAAATTAAAAAGAAGGCTAGGGATGTGGCTCAGTGGTTAAGTACCCCAGATTCAATACCCAATTCCAAAAAAAAAAAAAAAAAAAAAAAGAAAAAGAAAAAAGAAAGAAAAGAAAAAGACATTAAAGGAATGAAAAACATTATAGACTGTATACTTATTTCTCTCAAAAGTTTATGGTGAAATCCTGACCCCAAAGTGACTGTATGTTACTTTTAGGAGGTAATCAGATTAGATGAGGTCAATGAGGATGGGGCTTTAATTTGATGGAATTTGTGTCTTTGTAAAAGGAGGCACTAGAAAGAATGCTCTCTGGGTCTCTTTTTGTCTCTCTTTCTCTTTCAGCCTTGTCTAACACAGAAAGGAAGCAGCCACCTGCAGATCAGCAAGAAAGCCCTCACTAGATCCTGACCCTGCTAGGACTCTGATCTCACACTTCCAGGATCTAAACTGTGAAAAACTCAAGTTCTGTTATTTAAACCATTTAATCCAGGGTATTTGTTATAGAAGCCAAAGTAGACTAATACAGCCAGTATGCTCATGAAAAGATGTTCAATATTATCAGTCATGAGGGAAATGCAAATTAAAAATTTAACAAGATATCACTACATATACTCCAGAATGAAAAATTTTAAAAGGCTAACATTACCAAGTTTTGCCAAGGATCTAGAGCAACTAGATGTCTCATACATTGTTGATATGAGTGTAAACTTGTGCATCCACTTGGAAAAACAGTTTTAACAGTCTCTTGTAAACATCCATCTACCCTATGAACAGAATTTTTTCTCCTGGATATTTCCCCAATAGAAATAAAACCTAGGTTCTCCAAAAAATTTGGAGGTGTTCATGGCAGTATTATTTGTAATAGTCAAATACTGAGAAGAAGCCAGCAGGGTGGATAAAGAAATTGCAGTATATGTGTCAGAGAGACTACAACTTTGATACAATATGGATGAATCTTATTGACATTGTACTGAAAAAAGAAGCCAAACAGAAAATCATACAGTCTACAGACTTCACTTAATTTAATTCTAGAATATGCAAAAATTAATCCATGCGATTGAAATCAGATCAGTATTTTCCTGGGGCCAGGAGTGGTTTATCTACAAAGGATTATAAGGGAACTTTCTAGCGTGATAGAAATATTTCCTATCTGATTGGAGTGTGTTGTTACACAGGTGTGCTCATTTATCAAATATTTAAAATATATTTGTTTTATTGTATATAAATGACACCTCAGTAACATTGATAACAAAGCAACAAGGAAAGACTGCATTGTGGGTATTTGTTATATTATCTTGTATATTTTTCAGAATAATAACTTTTCTTCTAAAAGGTGCCTGCATGGAGAATTCTGAGTGTGCTGCCATCTGTACCTTATCCCTCCCATCCATCACCCTTCCTTGTTGCTTGATAAAAACCATCACCCTGGCATTTGAATGTGTCAGAGATTTATAGAAATCAGGATTTCTTCATCATTTGCTCTCATTACTTTTGAATTATGCAGTGATTTTAGAGTTGCAGTCTTCATGCCTTTGTGTAGTTGTAGGTTGTCTCAAATGTTTTTTTTTTTTTGAAATGCACCTAAGAATGAATTTCTGACACATGCCGCAACGTGGAACATATTTGAACATGTGTAAGCTTTGGAACAGGGTTTTTTTAAATTTCTTTTTTTTTTCCTTGTGAAACCATATTTGAAATGTTTAATTAGGTCTTGGCATGAATTCTTGCTAATGCCAACCCCATAAGGAAACAGGGTTTGGATTGACAATTTTTTTTTTTAATTCAACTCAGATTCCAGAACTCAGTTTTTTTTTTTTCTTCAAAGATAAAACATGCGGAACTATCTGTTTGTATTCATCACTCCAGACTCTGAGATAAATTCATTTTGCTTCTTGGTGTGAAACTTCTCAACATCTATGGATAAGGCTGGAACTTGCCAGATCAAATCTTCAAAGAAAGGAAACTTTGGTCATTCATTCATTTTATGGTAGATGATAGCAGAAATTTTTTCTTTTAGACAGGAACCTTGCTTGTTCTGTTCACTTTTGTGTCCCTAGCACCTAAAATTGTGTCATATAAGTATGAATTTTATAGAGGAGGAAGTAGATGCACAGAAAGATTTAAATAGGTTGCTAAAATCACACAACTAGTGATCTAACAATTCTACTTCTGGGTGTATACACAAAAGAATTTAAAACAGGGTTTCAAAGAGATATTTGTATACCCATGTTCATAGCTAGTCATAGTAGCACAAAGGTGGAAACAACCTAAGTGTCTATGAATGGGTTAACACAATGTAGTACATGTGTACAATGGGATGCAGCCTTAATAAGGAAAGACAATTTTTCATATGGACAAATAGATGAAACTTGAAGACATCATAGTAAATGAAATAAGCTGGTTACAAAGGTCAAATATTACATGATTCCACTTATATGAGATTCCTAAAGTAGTCAAACTACTACAGAAATTAGAGTGGTAGTAGCCAGGGGCTAGAGACAAGGCAATGGGGAATTGTTTAATGTGTCTAGAATTTCAGTTTTGCAAGATGAAAAGCATTCTAGAGATGGACATGAACAACAATGTGAATCTAATTAATACAAATGAACTATACACATAAAATGGTAAGACAGAAAGTTTTGTGTTATGTGAATTTTGTCGCAATATTAAAAAATCACACAGCACATGACATTGATAGAACCTGCAGTTTTCTGAATGTTTGTGCCTCCTCCTGCAAATTCAAATGTTGAAACTTAATCACCAACATGACGGTATTAGAAAGTGGGGCCTTAGCATAGTTATAGTCATGGGAGCAGAGTCCTCATGAGTGGGATTAGTGCCCTCCTTGCTCCTTCCTCCATGTGAGACACAGTAAGAAAATCCAAGTGGGCTTTAACAGGCACTGAATCCTCTGGCAGCTTGAGCTTGGATTTCCTAGCCTCTAGAACTATGAGAAACAAGTTCCTGTTCTTTAAAAGCTACACAGGAATTTCTTTTCCCCTTCCTTTTCCTTTGGCAGTGCTGGGAATTGAACCTATGGCTTTGTGTTTGCTAGGCAAGCATTCCACCACTGAGCTGTATCCCCAGATCTATGGTGTTTCTTTATATCAACTTGAACACACGAAGATGGAACCCAAGCCCAGGTCTCTTGGATTCCAAGTTCAAAATTCTTAAGAGTCATCTGCCATTTTGGAAATGGTTAGGGGGTTTTCTTTTTAGCTGACTTGGCATAGAGGAAAAGCATGATATTGATTACTTGATACCATGACTTCAGGGATGTTGGGATAGCTCTGCCAGTCATGAAATACAGCTTTCCTAATTTGTTTAAATTTTGTCTGATGTTTCATTATTTTCCTGATTCTCAGTCTTGGCAGCACATTAAAATCATAAGGGGAGATTTTAGGGATACCATTGCCCAATCTATGGCCCTCCTGTGCCCTCCTCTTACTCCAGGCTTTCTGATGTAGTTCAACCAAGGTGTGGCCTGAGCATCAGGTTTCTTAAAAGCTCCAGGTCCATTCACATCCAAGAATGACTATCCTTTCAGGAGACAGATGACTCAATTCCTAATGGAACAGGCACCCTCATGCAGCAGAACTCCAAATATTCCTCAGATCATAATGCTTGAGCCAAATTATGGGTTTAGGCATCTTATTCTCAGCTCTGGAGGAAAGTTTGTCAGGTCCTTTCCAGAATTTTTGAGACTGGGAAGGAGTTAACCTATGTTTAAAAGAGGGACCCTGGAGTCTGGCTTCTGGGATTGGAATTCTGACTGCATTCCCTGCTATAAATGACTTCAGCTTTTAATTGCTTAGCCTCCCTGAATTCCCAAATGGGCATCGTGTGGTTGCTCACCCACAGAATTATGAGGAACAGATGAGATAATTCCTTTATGACACAGTATCCAACAAAGGCTGAAAACTTAATCAGGTTTACTACTTATTATGAAGAATTCATATTCTTGACATCTGGTATTCTTTTTTTCCCTCCCTAATTTTGGGATGAGACAAAACTCTTTAACATTATATTTAGGTCTACCCTGTAGAGCACACACTGCCCTTGGTGTCTCAAAGTCAAGAGAGTAGAAAGGAGGGAGGGAAAGAGGGAGGGACTGATGTAGGGAGGCACCTGTGTGTGTACGTGAGTACACACGCATATGGGTGCATGGCAGAGGAGACAACAGAGCAGGAGAGACTGTTCAAACTGCCAAAGGCAACTACTTAAAAGATGGTAATCAGGGAAAATGTTTTGACTTCTGAACTTGACACCAGATGGAAACAGAAGCTTCAAGAAAGCCAAGATTTAAAGCATCCTCAGAAGGGAGAGGGTTGCCACTCAGGATGGAAAGAATCTTGGCAAAGAAATGGAGAGAAGAAAGAATGAGCCTTGGAATTAGACAGGAGGAAAGAGAATTCAGGAAAAGACCATGGAGGCCAATATTTCAAATATTAATTTTGTTAGTGCTGCATGAAAAGCTGAACTTGGAGGAAAAGCATTTTTAGATTTTTATTCTGAATCATTTATACAAAGGAAAAAACATCTTTGACCTGTGCATAGGATCTATAAAAAGTGTAGGCTGGAGTATTATAGGTCCCAACTCACCGCCTCAGTTTTTTCTAGACTTGAGAGCTGTCTGGGACCCTTGGCTTGTTGATTACACCAACCTTATATGTAATGTCATTTCTCCAGAGTTTCTTACTTAGGAAGGTACCTCCCTCGCCTGAGCAGCCAGGTCAAGAAAAGATTATCTTGAATTTTTGAGACTGGGAAGGAGTTAACCTATGTTTAAAAGACTATCTTGACCTGGCTGCTCAGGGGAGGGAGGTATCTTCCTAAGTACGAAACTCTGATCCTCTAACAGTGGTGCAGTTGGAGGCCTGGCTGGGGCTCATGAGGGTCACCCTAAATGGCATTCATCCTCCAAAAGGGTGTGTTGACCATGCATTTCGGGTTGGGTGCTGGGAAAAATGTTCATAGCTCATTCCCAGTTGTGTTCATTTCATTTGCTGACTAATTCTTTTGAGACTTAGTCAGAGGGAAGGGTTTGGGCTGTTCCTTTCTGGGCATGGAAGCATGGGCCTCCACTCTTAACTGGTTGGGAGAGTTAGCCTTTTCCTCCATTATCTGGCAGGGATACGGTTCACTGCCTTAAGACTAGTGTCTCCTTTGCCTGTTCATCTACTCCCTCAGTGTTCCTCTGTCCCCTTGCTAGAATGGCTCAGAGTGTGCAGGATGTAGAAATCTTTAGGGATCGCTGTATTCTTTTCTCTCTCTGAGCAGTATGCCACCTAAGCAGGGGTAAGAAAGGCAGTCTGGGTCCATCATGTTTCTTTTCTACCCCACCTACCACCTCACCTCGGTGGCTCCCAATGTGATTAACTCAGAGAAAAGAAAATCTTCAAGGAGTTCCCCCAAGCCAAGGGCTGGGAACCCTCCCTGGTGCCATTGGGTCGGCTAGCCTACATTTTCTGAAGTTGTGTGTGTGTGTGTTTGGTGTGTGGGGGTGTGTGGGCGTGTTAATATGACAGTTCAGGCTTGAAAAACAGTACATTTGGAAATATAAACTAGATGAAAACAAGCTATAATGAAAGTGAAAAAAAAAAACTCAACATATCAGTTTACTGCCGATTGAAAATCAGGACCAGATGAGACTGTGAGGCTCTGGGCATTTAATTTACAGGAGGAGGTCACTACTTGGCAAAAACCAGGCCTAGCCTGCCTTGGCTTCCCACGAGCAATATTGTGTTTATTTGTTTGTGCCCTTTTCTAGTATGTGGAGAGAAATAATGAACCAGCTTGTTTGAAGTTCTTTCTGCCTCTCTATATCATGGCGTGTTTCATTTCGTTTCGTGTTATTTGGAAAGGGGAGGAGGAAAGAACATCAGTGACCAATCTGGAAAGTTAATTTTTCCCCAAAAGAGCACTGCAAGTCATAAGAGAGACAGAGGAGAGTTGTCAGAGGCAGGTAGGATGATTAATGGAAGATGATTAATGGAAGAAGATCGCTTCAATTAGGAGTACAAGAATGAGCTCATACAGTCTTTCACGGAGTGGAGAAAAGCAACGTGGAATAAGGAACATACTACTCCTAGTGTGGTCCATAGACATCAAGCTTCAACTGAGAGCTTGTCAGAAATGCAAATTCCCAGTCCTCACCTCAGTCCTTCTGAATTGGGGAGCCTGCGATTCTTTTGTTCAGAGGTTTCATATTGTTAGGCCAAAGACCACCTTAAATTGATAGACTGTTTTGCTTGGGCTAAAGAATGTTGGCCTACAGAATAATTTTAGAAATTAAGTTTGTTGTCAACATCGATAAATATGGATGCAAAGGACATCTGAATTTCCAGTTCCCTGTGATAAAACAGAAGGTCTGGCATCACTCGACCCACCCTCTTGTGTGGATCCAGTCTCTTGAAGCCCAATGGAACCTACAGTCTTAGTTTTGCAGGGACTGCAGATGTGCTCTATCTTTTTTTTCTCAGTCCAAACATCAAATATCTGCTGTGGTTTAGCATTGACCTTAGGTATCCCTTCCATAATTGATTCAGGAATGGGCATGTGACCCAGCCCACTGATCACAAAACATGAGGTGGAATCTACCAGAGGGCTTCTAGGGAAATAATTTTTTTCCTCTCAGGGAATTTCTCTTTTTTCCTCTTGAAGTTGTCATGTGTGGGTGTGACCTTTGCTTCCATTTTGCTACTGGGGCACAATGAAACCAGACCAAGTTGGCAGAATTAAAACATGAAGAGAACCAGGACTCTTGACAACCTTGAGGAACTGTCCAATCTACCCACCCTGGATCCTGCCCCATCTCTGCACTTCCTGTTAGGACTGATGGTACAGTTCCTCATTGTTTAAGCCATTTTCTATTGGCAACCATCAACATCCTAATTGACTCAGAAGAAAAATAATTTATCAACAGAGAAAGCTGTGTGATTTTCTTTTTTACCTGCCATTTGTATCGACCTTTGATTATCTGCTTGGTCTGGACCATATTTCCAACACTGGGCATCAGTATACCAAACCATGCTGACTTTCCTGGGTTGGAATGTGGTTCAAATGTGATTCTTCCTTGTGGAAGAGCCTTCTACCCCAGGTAAAGGATGTCCTATAAGCACAGTGTGTACTTAAGACAGAAGATTCTGGTTCCAGTGTTGTTACAGTTATAATCTTAGCAAGTACCTTAACCTTGCTAAGCTTCATGACCTACTAATCTACCTTAAAGGTTCATCATGTAGATTAAATGAGATGATAGCCATAGTCTGATTCAATTTTTTAAAAAATATTTATTGCTGATGGTTTTTAAATCTCACCACTCCCTTTTTTATTTGTGTTTCACGTATGGGAAGGCTGATAAAACAAAACATAACAAAACAAAAACAGTGCTCCTTCTTTTAGTGCTGATAGGAAAGTCAAGTCACATAAGACCTTGCTTTCACTTGGAAATCCTGACCTTAGCACCATAAGATCCTAAGCTAGTCCCTTTTCCCTGTTCTCTCAAGCCATCTTAGATCACCTGGGAGGCCTGTTCTGCTTTCCCCTAAAAGCTTCACCCAAGAATAAAGAAATTTTTCATGCCTTCTTGGTATATAAGAGACATTGTCATTTTTCTTTCTTTTCTTTTTTTTTTGTTTTTGGTACCAGGGATTAAACTCAGGGACACTCAACCACTGAGCCACATCCCCAGTCCTATTTTGTATTTTATTTAGAGACAGGGTCTCACTGAGTTGCTTAGCATCTTGCCATTGCTGAGGCTGGCTTTGAACTCGAGACCCTCCTGCCTCAGCCTTCCGAGATGATGGGATCACAGGTGTGCACCACCATGCCCTGGGAGACATGGTCATTCTTGACATCAAACCAGATTTTGGGTGGGGGTCCATGCTGATGTGTATAGGGCAGCTACTGTATTATGAGTCATCAGGAAATGCTAACTCCGCACAGCAATGCAACAGAGCATTATTGTTTTCATTAAGGTCTAAGGATATTTTCAAATACTAAGGAGTATAGAGGAAATAGTACCATGAGCCCTCTGTGTCCATCACTTACCTTAAATGACCATCATCACTCTGCCATCCATACTTTATCTTTACTCCACCCTCTCCCATTTTTTGAGAGTTTTAAAGTAAATCCTAGCAAATGCACCCATAGCGCTTCAGTATGTGTCTCTAATAGGTAAAAAGGAACAATAAAAATAGAAGTATTATTACACATACACACACGCCCGCACACACACACAGTGAAATTTGTAGACAAGCAAATTAACATATATGATACCTCACAATTCGTTCTTTTTTTGTGTGTGGCAAGAGCATATAAAATCTACTCTGTAACTTTCTAGTATATAGTCCAGTATTATTAATACTGGGTATTAATTATAGGCAAAAAATTATGATATATAATATGTATATGATGGAACATTATTCACCCTTTAAAGAGGATATTCTGCCATTTGCAATAACATAGATGAAACTAGAGGACATTATTCTTTTTTTAAAACATCCACTCAAGACCACTACAACACAATAAAATTCATATTAATTCTTTAACGTCAAATGCATAGATATATTCACTTTTCTCAATTGCCCCCAAAATGTCCTTAACAATCACTTTTCCAATCATAATCTAAAAAAGTTCACCAATCTTTACTTTTCTACAAAATAGTTATTTGGTGTTTTTCTTATTCATTTTTTCCCATTAATTTCTTTGTTTCTCATTAGTTTGCTGATCATCTCTATTAAAACTACATGAAGTTTTTACCCTGTAAAACTGCATGAAGGCCTGAGCTCTATCACTTTTGCACACCACAGTCTTCCTAGCACTTCACATAGAATGCACACTAGATTCTCAATAAACAGCTGCTGAAAGAATAGATGAATGAATGAAAGAATATATATGGAAATTACTCTGTCCATAGGACTCATGACTTGAGTCTTCTTTTCCTCTTGTTCAAGGAAAAGAAATAAAAACTGAGCTAAAAGTCATGAGATTATCCTGAGGGAGTCCTCAGAAGCTTACAGTAAGTAGGAACGTGTTCTGGCAGGACTGTGTGATAAATACACAGATGACCTCTTTTGGTTTTTTTTTTTTTTTGGACCAAATTAATGAAGTTGAATCAGCTTTATTCACAGGAATTTACCCAGTAAAAACTGACATAAAATGCATTTACTTTTTTAGTCCTTTTTTACCATTATTGAAAGAATCCCAGATTCTTTTGAGCTAGATCTCAACTTCATTCGCATATAATTAAATGAAAGAAATATTTTTCTCAATTGCTACAAATTTTACAGGAGTTGTGGAGTTATGACTCAGTCTTTAAGTGAATTACTCCTTTGAAGCAGCGGGTTCTTTTAATCTGTAGGGACATGAAGAAGTATCCAGGAGATCTCAAGTTTAAGCGTACTCTGCTATTATCATTCCTGGGTTCTGTGACTGAAGATCAACCAACTACATAGATGATAAATTAAATTACTTCAGTACTGAGCATTTTCAGATTTTTCTTGTCATTATTTCCTAACAATATGGTATAACCACCATCTCTATAGCATTTACATTATATTTGGTATTGTAAGTAATCTAGAGATGATTTAAAGTGTAAGGTAGGATTGTGGATTTTGGTATCCTCAAGGGGTCCTGGAGCCAATCCCCATTTGATACCAAGGCACAACTGTACTTGCATTCTATTTTTGGTAAATCCAGGTAAAATCCACAGAATTCTTACAAAACTGGGTGACTCTAGGAATCTCTTTCTGTTGGTCACATTGTAGAATTAGCAATTTAACTGAAAGCTGCAAATTTTGGTCTCAAGGCCCAGTGGTACTCTTTAGATTTTTGTAGTCAATTTGGGAACCACCATATGGCCTGTGCTATTAAGGAGAAGTGGAGAAAGAAGAATGAAAAGACAAAAGATAATTTATCTGGGACTCAGGGCAAACCTTGGAAGAAACTCAGTTTTTCCCCTTTCAATGATCAAAGAGTTATTGAAAAACCGATGACTGACTTAGTATAACATTAAAATATGTATGCACAAAGGACATATATATTTTCTCTTTATTGTACCCACATTATGCATGTAGCCCCAGAATGTACAATATAAAAGAGGGTCAGGAGTACTAAAATTGCCAAGATCACACAGAGACCGCTATTTTAGATGATCTGAAAAATTGCAATGATCACACACATAGATCTGAGAGACCCAGAGGCAAACAGCTGTAGTTTTAGGATCTTTCTCTAAGTGCCATCTGTCTGTTAGCACCATGAATCTTGGCTGAGAGAGCAGCTTCACAGATCTGAGAATTCTGTCTTCTTTTCGAAGCTTTCCCGGGGATTAATGGAACCTAGGAGAAGTACTGTTCTTCATCTCTCAAATTTGGGGCAAAGTGAGGGAAGGTTAATAGCGTGAAGTTAGTTGTGGGGCCTTTGTAACTTTTTTTTTATGCTAGAGATATTTCATAAAGAGAAGTCACTTAAAGTCGATGCTCAAGAAATTCCTGGTCCAAATAGGGTCATAGCTGCATTTGGTGTGTGTGTGTGTGTGTGTGTGTAGCGGGGGAGACTGTATTTTTGCTGGCTAATACAGCATTTCTAGATGCTCATAAAGCTGTTAAAAAAATGTGAAATGATGACTCATTGCCAGCCCCTCCCAGCCCCCCTCCCTGCTCCTATTTGCCTGTGGGTTGAAGGAATGTATACTGACTTGAGTTAAAGAAGAAACTTGTGGTTTCCATTATAGTCTGTAAACATCGATTGCTGAAAGCCTCAGGGTGCTATCATCTCCCACCCCACACATGCTTTATATACAATTCATCTTGGAAAACAGATTGGGAGAGTACCATGTTTACTATTCCACAGTAACCCAACTAATGGGGGGCTGTTCTGCCTGGGGGTCTCCAGACCATCCCTGTTCAGAGCTAAGCGGAGGTCCCCTCTGATCTCTTCCAAGTCAGAGCATCAAGAGAGAAGCCAAGGCCAATTCTCCTTAAAGTTCTTCCTGCAGTGGCCCTTTGCCACCTCATCATCAACAAAAGAAATTTCTAAAAACCCTTTCTTAGGAAAAAAACAGGAGTTTGATTTCTTTTTTGGATTTTTATGTTTAGGTCTTGAATCCTTCAAGTCATGGAAAAATTGGTTTATCTGTTATTTTTAAGGTCACTGTCAATACTGCCATTTGGGTTGAAAGATGAAATTAATTACTTGGGGGTGGGGTGCAAGGCATCCAGGGAATTATTCTGGCAGTGTATGATGAGTTTATTGTAGAGAGAAGAGAGAAGAGAGAGGCAGAGAGCGGGGGTGGGGGGGATGCAAAAAGTCTCAGATTTGCTTGGCATCCTAAACTATGGCTGATAGGATGAACTAAACAGAGTCCAGTTTCTTCTAGAAGGAGGAATTGTAGATGTGGTGGGGCTGGAAAAAGTGCAGGATATAGTGTCAGACTGTTTGAGTTTGCCTTCTGGCTTTGACATTTGGTGGCCTTATGACCTGGGGTACTGTGTCTTAAACTTTAACATGGGCATGAATTACCTGGGGACTTGATTCAAATGCCAAATAGTACCTTCCCCAGTTAGCATTTCTCCAGAGAATTCTGACTTAGTAGGCATGGGTATGGCCTAAGACTGTCTGCCTTTAGTAGTGGAGAATGTGAAATGTCTCCTCACGGATGTCTCAGTTTTCTCTTTAATAAAATACGTTAGAAGGATGCCAGCCTCCCAGGATTCTTCCTGGGACTCATAGCACAGGTGTGCATGCCGTGGGCACTGAAATGGGGAAACCAAGTACTGGATGAGGACTTGGGACCCCAGAATGCTATCAAGAGAAGATCTCTGAGGAATGACCTAGTTCTAATCCCTCAATTTGTAGGTGAAGAATCTAAGGTGCATGTACTTCTCAGGAAGTCTCTATAAGGGCATCTGTTCTTTGCATCTAAGTAGAGATCCAATGGGCAGAGGTGTCCGGTTTGTACTTGAGGTGGATGCAACTTGAATCTCTGGCAACATCTGAACTATGATGTTACAGATATTTTTTTTTCTCAGTTCTCCCTCCCCCATATTATTATTATTGGTGTTATTATAAATCAAGGATGTCCTATTAAAGGCCATACTGATACCTTTTATTCCAAACAGAATAGGCAAGGAGTCTCTGATTTCATTTATGCTAAGCTCAAAGTGTTTGCATTTTGTCAGGCGCAGGTGGCGAGACTTGTAATACCAGCGGTTCAAGAGGCTGAAGCACAAAGAACATGAGTTCAAAGTTAGCCTCAGCAAAAGCAAGGTGCTAAACAACTCAGTGAGACCCTATCTATAAACAAAATAGGGCTGGGGATGTGGCTCAGAGGTTGAGTACCCCTGAGTTCAATCTCTGGTACCAAAAAAAAAAAAACGTGTTTGCATTTCCCTGATATCTGAACTCCCACCCCTCCTAACCCCTAACTCTCTCTTTCCCTTAGCTCTTAAGAATGCCAGCCAGACCTGTTGTCCTTCTTAATCAAATGACATGATCAGTAAACACCATAAAAGTATATCTTTCTGCTGTTTCTGCATTGCACTAGTGGGGAAGGTACTAATGATGCCATGAAACAGCTAATTAAAAACTAATGAAACCCATTAGTCTGAGTTTGGTAAGTGGCTAACAAGAAAGGCTTGATTCCACAGCTTGCTTACAAATAACTCAGCAGTCCTTATTAGGAAACAGTTCTCACTGTCTGCTTTTCTTTACTGAGACTTGTAACAGAAGGCTGTTGAAAGAACCTCCCCATGGCTCAACTTTGAAGACAGCAAAGCTTACTAGATTTCTCATTTTTAAAGTTTTGTGTTTGCCGTCTCCCATTTTCAGCTGCCGGAGCCAGTTGCCTGTGATATGATGCTAATGATATTGGAGGCCTCACCCCAGGCTTGTTTGTAGCACTCAGTACAAAGAGGCAGTTTATTCTTTGACCCACGACTGCACTGCTTGTGTCAGCCTAATTCCTCTGAACTTGAAGAGGACTAAGAGACAGCAGATGGCTGGCTTGATGAATCCCAAAACCTTTGCAGGGCAGAGGGAAGACCTACACTCTGAGAAACCCTCAAACAGTAGGTGAGGGAACCTAGGAAAGTGATGTGTTCTTCAAGAATCCCCAGGAATGAGTTGCATGGGGAGAGCCATGGTTTAGGGCAAGCCACAGGTCTGAATGGTGGACATAGCTGGGGATAGCAAGACCCCACACCTGAGTAGAGGTGGGAGTACCTTCACTTCTTAACCATTGCTTCAGGAGAGCAATTACTAACGTCATCTTTCCTGTGGTCTCACCTGACTAATACACAATAATCTCTTGTTACGTGCAGGGCACCCATTCCAAGACCCCCCCATGGATGTCAGAAATTGTGGCTCCTCCTGAATCCTGTATATGCTGTTTTATTTTTCTATACATATAATATTTATGATGAAGTTTAGTTTATAAATTGGGCACATCAAGAGATTAGCAACAATAATTAATAATATAAACTAGAATGATGATGATGAGGATGATGATAATAATAATAATGATAATAATATACTATGATAAAAGTTATTAAAACTTAAAAACTGTTTATTTCTGGAATTTTCCATTTAATATTTTCAAACTGTGTTGGTGAGTGATAAAAGTGGAGTGAATTTGTGAGTCTGTCTGTAGAGTCCTCATAGCTTAGTGAACTTTTGGGAACATTTATTGGGAATAAAGATTAGAAGTCAGCAGAGGGGATATAAAGTAGATTCAACCAACAGAGTAGATTATAAAAAAAATGTCCCCAGTTCTTTTACCTTTCCTGTTTATTCCCACATCTCTTAAATTCAGACTGGCCTTATGTGTTGCTTTGGACAATAGGCTAGTGAAAGTGATTGTGTGACATTTCCAGACCAATGAGTGGAATTCCTGTGACCATTGTGGGAACAAAGCCCCACTGTCCTGTAGAAGGATAAGACATAAAGGTAAGCCATCCCAGGTAAGGCATTGTAGGCCTCCCAATCTCCAGTGAGTCCACCATGTAGCAGGGCAGATACAGGAGTAAACCCAAGAAAAAGAAGCCTAGCGCATCCAAGAGTGGAGGAACCCATACTTTTGTGAACTAAATAAATATTCAGTTTTACTTACAATAATTTTAATGAAAATTTCAGACATACAGAATTTTTCAGTAAATAGTCTTGTGTTTAACTATGTTCATTTCACAACAGATCATTCATCTGCCCTTCCTTCTATTCCTCTATCCATCCATATCCTTTAAAAATAGTAAGTATTAACTGAGCATGGTAGTGCATGCTTGCAACTCCAGTGATTTAGGAGGCTGAGGCAAGAGAATCACAAGTTGAGGCCATCCTTAGGAACTTAGGAGACCCTCAGCAACTTAGGGAGATTGTCTGAAAATTAAAAAAAAAATTAAAAGAGAACTGGGGATGTAGCTCAGTGCTAAAACAAACTCAGTTCATTCATTCCCCATTTTTACACCCTTTCCCATAGTAATTGTTGCTTTAAGCCACTAGATTTCAGGATGATTTATTTAAGAATGATTTGTGGTAAAAGGTAACTGATATAGTGGACATAGTAGAAAGGTGAGGGAAACAAGGGAGGTTCTGGGAAAAGTGGCTGACTTGGGGTTCTTTGCATGGGGACCAGCAAGAGCTACCCTTCTGGAAAGATGTATAGTAATGCCTGCAGTTGTGGAATGGCTCAGGGTTCATCAGCAAGCAGAGTGAAGCTGTGGAAGCTAGAATTTGCTTGGCTTTTAAGTACTACTTGGATGACCTGGGGGATCAATGACCTGAGGGCATTTCTTAACCAGTGGGGGATTAAGCATTTTTATCAGCTTCCCACCTTGCAGAAGGACAATTTTAGGAGTCACATACTTGCTCCCTTATGCAACACTTAGAACCAAACCTTAATATCTACAGCAGTAATCTTGATAATGCACCCTAAAATTATCTGGTCCTCTTTCCCTCTCTCATTTCTCTGTTCTCTCACTCTTGGGACACTTCTTATACAGGTACCAAAAGTCCACATCTTGTCTCAGGTTCTATGTTTCCCAAGCTAATATGAAAAGAAAAAGGATATTCACAAAGGGGTAATATGGTAGTGTAAGGCAGCATACCCTATCTATCTATCTATCTATCTATCTATCTATCTATCTATCTATCATCTAATAGAGAGAAAATAGGTAATACATGGATTTTAGAAGCAAGTCATCACTGAAAATTCTGAGTTGTTAGAGTTGAGTCTTTAAGTGAGAATATGATTTCAGAATTCTGGGCATGATTATCTGTGGGAGGGAACTTTTTTTCTGGGATTCATATAAACCTCTTTTTTTATTTTTTGCTTTACTAAATGCCAGTCATTAACAGTGCTTGAGTATCCAGTGGAAAATTTAATCACCAAGTGCCCACCATGAAATAATGACTTGTTGACTGCTAATGCTATCTGAAACCCAAGTTGTCTTAATATTTTTTTCTACCTTTGATTGTAGCATAATTTTATTAGGGTTGACCCCTTGTAGTGTAGGCATGATCATATAACGCCGTTCCCTGGTAGGACATTTATGAACATTTGCAATGCTAAAAATCATACTTATATAAAAGTCCCATGGACAAGTACGATGGGAAAGCCAGGGTTGGTTTGTGATTGAACTTGTCAGTCAAGGAGAAGTGCAAATGCCATGTGGTTGACTTTAAAATCAAGACCAGATGGCAAACAGTATTTGGTGGGTCTTGGTTGTTTTCCAGTTGTCTAACGCTTAGAAGTCTGACGAAAAGTGGAGATATTTTTGCCACAGTGAGATTCTGGCGTTTGTAGCCAGTTGCCCTGATTTCCATCATGGAGGGCCAGGTCTGGAGCATGACTCATAGAGGAGGTAGAAGGGAAGGACTTGAGAGAAAGTGGTCCCCTTGGGTCAGTGATTAGCCTAGATACAGGGGAGGGTGGGGGAGGTTCGGATTGTAGCTTCCTACATAGTGCCTGATCTTGTTGTGTCAACAGCTTTATTTTCTAGGACTAATTTCTCTCTGACATTTCATCGGCTCTGTGCCTGAAAGGCAAGGAAGTGGTGGAGGGGAAGCAAGAGGGCCGGTGGTGTGGGGCGGGGGGGGGGGGTTCCAAAGGAAAAGCAAATATCTGCACATCATGGGGAGCATAAACAAAATGTAAACCTTTAATAACAGGCACCCATAGGCAGATGAAAGGAGATGAAGTGATATCTACCCTGCAAGTCACTGCAGCTGGCTGGCTGCACAGCTCTCTTTGAATACACTTTAAAAGCTCCAAACACTAACTATTTTGCTCTTCTCAAAGTTTATAACCTTTTCCCTTTTTGCTCAGCTGTGTTCTAATGACATTTTTTTTTCTGTTAAAGAGGATTGGTTTATGAGAACAGGATGTTTGTATTAAATATTAAATCGTCAAGGCTCCTCTTAGCTGAAGGTCTCAGCTTGGCTTTGGTTTTGATTGAAATAGACAAACCTACATTCCTACAGAACTACAGAGAGTACAAAGAGTTGGTCACATCTTGATAGTGCAACCCGGCATTGGGCCAAGAACAGAATAATTGGTTAATGTCTCTGTAGCTCTTTGAGATACAAAGCGCTATGTAAGTTCTAAGCAGAATTGAGAGCCAAGCTAGCCCTGAGGGCCTGATTCTAGGGGTCAGTAGACTACACACTCTTCACCAACTGTCTTTCAACAGCATATTCATCGGCTCATGCGAATGAACTGGATTCTTTGTGGGAGCTGTGTGGGTTCTAGAAATTGGCCTTCAGCTCTGGGGTGTCTACTCACCCCTTCTTTGAGGCTTAATTATAGACTCAGCTGTGTGTGGTGGAAAACCAGTGTCATCTCTGGCCTTCAAAGGCTACTCAATGTCCTTGAAATTGTCCTTCATTTCATGTGAAAACATTTGGGAGGTAGAAGTTTGCAAAAGTTGGCAAATAAAATCTTAGCAGGATTCTCTAATTCTTGTGTAGGATGTGGATAGGTGGTGGTAAATAGGAAGGTATTATGGCAAAATAAGCTTTGGGCATGTGCGCAGCTCCTCTTCTTGGAGAGGGACATAAAACAAACAAGTATATTGATTCCATTCTGGTTTGTCATGAAAACCAAACCCCTGCCTGGTAGTTTAATAGAATTCACTACAGGGACTGAACTAGGGAGGTATTAGAAGAACTGAGATGGGAGGTGAGGGAATGTAAAGATGGACACAGGAAGCCGTTACCCCAACAGCATAGGGAGCAGGAGTTGGCTGACCTCAGGGACTGCTTGTGGAAGTCGGACTCTAGGAGGCCCACTGGACCATCCAGGAGAAGCAACTTCTATCCCCAAACTACTCAAAACAGAGACAGCGAGGTCTGTGTGGGCTTCTCTGCTTACGAGTATGTTTATTTCCTTTTGTGAGCCACTTAAGCCAAACCAGAAACAAAATGGCAAGGAGATCTGGAAAGTGTGACCCTGTACAGAGCCATCCTTGTGGCACAAAACAGAGCAGAGGAAGGTTGGGGGTAGATTTGAGGGTCAGTAGGCAAGTGGACAAGAACGATAGGCACAGAGAAGCTCTGCAGTTGGAAATCTGTTGATCACAATCTGACCCAGAGTTGGACGTTCTATTTTTATACTTTCCCTTTCAACTTACAGTGAGGGATTCTATATTGACATCTTATATGGAGTTTCAATAGGATTTCCAACTGGTAGCCAAACTAATGTGACTTTTCACTATGGGAGCTTATTGATGTTACACTCAGGTTAAACAGAGATAGGGAACAGAAATTAAAGGAGGGCCTGGGTTTATGGCTTCTCTAGGTGGTTTTATTTCTTCTCCCTTTTTCTCACCTCTCATGTGAAGGCAGAGGCAGCCTTGAATGCTGGCTAACAGTATATGGGCAGAAGGAAAGGCCCCTCAAGGGGGCAGGGGGGAGCACATGTCTGCCAGGCAAATGAATGGTGAGCAAGAACCCTCCTCAAGGAACAGAGGTAGATGTTATCAATTGAGATTTCATTTCTGCAAATGAGTATGACTGTCATATGGGAAATTTTTAGAGTCTCGACTATTAATCTCAGGTTTTCAGTCCTTCTACATAGAGTGGGAGTTCCTGTCAGCCCAACTATCCTTTCAAACCACCAACTCACCTTCTCTGCACTCTGGGTCTCCTGCCATGTCCTTCCTAGTACCATGATCACTTCCTCTGAGTACCACCAAAGCTTTTGCCACATCATCTTAAGGGGTTCACCGAAAGAAGTAAACATAGTCATAAGCAAAAACATACCCACACAAATTGTTTGAAGGGTTATATATACTTCTATGGATCTTCTGTAGTGTATATATGTGTATCCATGCATTTGCCTGTGTGTATTTATTTGTACTCCTACATTAGAAGTGGGATTATTACAAAGTACAGTGTGGGTACCTGGTTGGGGGAAGGGGTATATCCCAAACTCCCTGCCGTGCATCGCTCAGTAGTCGGACCTTTTGAGGTCTGCTGTGCAGAGCATGCTAGGAAACTGGGCTATGCTAGTGCACTTATTATAATCCCAAGGTTGTTTCAGACCAGTGGCAGATCTTTCAAAAAGAAGCATCAAAAAATAGTCCTATCTTGGCAAGAGACTATCAGAACTTTCATCTGTGCTTGAGAGAGGTGCATCTGGTACAAAGACCCCAATATCCAACTTTCCGATGCCAGCCAACATTGGCCAAGAACAAGGGAATGCCATCCTGTGTCTGTTACGAAATTCCAAAAATAGTGCCTTTTTATCTCTTAGCTCTTTCTTTACAACAGAGTCCACACATTCAATAAGGCCGTCTCCATAGGTGTAATGCTAAATATCTTACTGACCTTGACAGGCACTGTGGGTAACTTAAGCCTTGACAATGAAATATTTGGTAACAATTGGGATTGGGTGTGGCTATATTCTACTTCGAAGGTAACTGTCCCTATTTTCCCTCTTTTGGTCTGGATACACCTAAGTGGAGCTTAGTTGAACTTGAATCAGTTCCTAGAGTCAGTGGTTTTTTTGGCTGCCTGAGAAGTCTATTACCTTTGTAGTCTAAAATCTTCAACCTTTTCATTTAGCCATAATTCCCTTCTTTCCTGACATTGCCCAGATCCCTTCTTCTCCAGCTTTCTTCTGCTTCTTCTCAGTCAGCAGGAGCCAGAAGCCATCTTCACTAATAAATATCATTATCCATGTTTTTAAAGATACTCTCGTTTTTATCCCCCCAAACTTCTGTTAAGTCCATGAATTTGCATATGATGGTGGTTGTTTTATTACAAAAGGAGTAGACAGCTTATGTCTAGAATGCTAGTCTCTGGATTTATAATTCAACCCAATATCATAAAATCAAACATACTGGAAGTTAGGCATGTTGCCACACACCTGTGACTCAGGAGGCCAAGGCAGAGGATTGAGTTCAAGACTACCCTCTGCAATTTAGTGAGAACCTCAACAACTTAGTGAGACTCTATATAGAAAGAAAGAAAGAAAGAGAGAGAGAGAGAGAGAGAGAGAGAGAGAGAGAGAGAGAGAGAGAGGAGGAAAGAAAGGAAGAAAGAGAGCTAGAAATGTAGCTCAGTGGTAAGGTGCCCCTGGGTTCAATCCCCAGTACTACTACTACTACTACTACTACTACTAAATTAAATATATTAGAGGGTGAGAAAGGAGGAGAAAGAAAACAAGGCACCTGATTTCATGTAATTGAAGAACTCCACACCAGCAGTAATGAAACCTCTTTGGAAGTGATATAAATGAAATCTCCCACAATGTTTGTTTTGCACTATGCATCTTTTGTCTGCTGCCTTACACTTCTTGATTCTAGCTGGGATGGTTAAGTGGAAATACAGCAAACCATGAGAGTCTATGCTTGTGATGTTGCCAGCCGGACTGGAAACAGGAAACACAGGAATCTTATAATAAATGTGGAGACTTCCAGCCTAATTTCACAGTCTCAGATGTTTGAATAGAGCTTAGAGTAGGCTGCAAATCTTGGGTGTACCTTTCAACAAAACTTCCGGTCTCATGCTGACCCACCCTGTGTCAGAGGAGTTGCCTGTGAAATTCAGTCTTGGTTATCTAAATTCTCTGATGGCCAACATCCAATGCTTTTCAGCTTTTTGAGTGGACGTGAATAGAGGGTGGTTTTTGACTATTTTGGACAATGGGAAGGGGATGGTATCACCTTGATGTTTTCCCAGAGTCAGTAAATTTTTTTCTGTGGCTTAAAGGCCTGAAAGAATAAAGGGTAACTTTTTTTTTGGGGGGGGGGCAAACATAGTCTTTTATTTATCATTTTTATGCCCCACCACTCACATAGCTGAGGGCCTGCCATTGAACAGTTATCTTTATTTTTTCTTTCTTTTAAAAATATCTTAAAAATTGGTACATAATGGTGGAATTCACCATTATATATTTGTACATGCACATAAAATAATTTGGTCAACTTAATTCTCTAGTATTTCCCTTTTCCCTTCCTTCTTCCCTCCCTAGTTCCCTTACCTTAGTCTACTAATATCCCTTCATTATTATTATTATTTGTAATAGTAGTACTAGGGATTGAGCCCAGGGTACTTAACCATTGAATCAGATCCCCAGACATTATAATATATATTATAATATATATATAATTTAGAGACAGGGTATAGCTGATTTGCTAAGTGCCTTGCTGATCTACTGAGGCCTGCTTTGAACTCACGATCCTCCTGCATCAGCCTCCTGAGTTGCTGGGATTACAGACATGTACCATAGCACCCAGTTTATCCCTTCAATTTTTGTGAGATTCTTTCCTTGCCTCTTTTTTTCTTTTTTTCTCTTTAGCTTTTACATATGAGAAAAATTATATGATCTTTAACCTTTTGAGTTTGGTTTATTTTGCTTAACATTATGGTGTCAAGTTCCATCCATTTTCCTATAAATGATATAATTTCTTTCTTCTTTGTGGCTAAGACTCCATTGTGTGTGTGTGTGTGTGTGTGTGTGTGTGTGTGTGTGTATATATATATATATATATATATATATATATATATATATATAATTTTCTTCATCCATTTATCCATTGATGGACACAATCTGGTTCCATAGTTTGGCTATTGTGAATTATGCTGCTGTAAACATGGTAGCATATATAATTCTAATTCTTTTGGGTACTTACTGAGAGATGGAATATCTGGATTCTGTGGTGGTTCCATTTCTAGTCTTTTAAGAAACCTCTATTCTGATGTCTAGAGTGGTTCTATTAATTTGCAATTCTACCATCAGTATGTAAGGGGCACGATCTTGATGATTACTAATCACGATAGCAGTATTGGCATCATGTTGAAGCTTGGCAGAAATGCAGAATCTAGGGTCCTAAACCACACCTATTTAATCACAGTCTGTTTTCTTTAGATACTCCAGGAACTTGTAGGCACAGAGAACTTTAGAATCCACTGGGCTTGTAGACTCCTGATATTTCCTTAAAAATTTGTGATTTTTTATTTAACTTGTGAATGATGAATAGTTTGTTGATATTTAAGTAGCACTATCTGTGTAGTGTAGGTAGTATAGTTTCTTCAGAAGAGTATTGGCTCTACTACAGCACAATAGTTGTAGGGAATCTTCCTTTTAGTATGCTATAATAGTAATAAAGTAGTGTTATAATGTCACAATTATTTTTTCCAATCAACTTTCCTAAATTCTTTTACAGGTTTTTCCCCAAATCAAAAATTCATATATATATATATATATATATATATATATATATATATATATATATCAATATCAGGAGTCTGGATGTGGGTTAGCTGGGTCCTCTGCTCAGAGTCTTCAGGCTGAAGAGTGTTGAAGCTGTCAGTGAAGACTGCAATCTCATCTGAAGCTCAGAGGCCTCTTCCTAGGTCTTGGTTGGCAGCAAAATTCATTTTCTTGTGTCTGTATGATTTAGTTCTAGGGTTGTGGTCTGCTCTCAGATCCTAGATGCTGCTCTCAGGTCTGTGCCCCATGGCTCTCCTCTCACAGTATGACTGTTTGCTCCTGCTAGGTCAGTGAGAACGCATTTGTTGCTGCTGCATGTAGGTTTTATGGGACCACCCCCAAGATAATCTCCCTTATTTGATTGGCTCAAAGTCAACCCATAGAGACCTCAATTCTATCTGCAATCCCCTTTGATAATACAATAAAACATAATCATGAGAGCTATATCCTGTGATATCCTTCATAGTTATAACCTATGACCTTTTATTTATTCAAGAGGAAAGAATGATATAGAGCACATGCTTCAGGGAATAGTGGGGGGAGCACAGGAGCATTCTGCCTACCTTTTAATATATACACACACACTCATACATACATAATTATTGGTAATTTATGTATAATTACTGATAATTTATATATTACTTATAAATTTATTTTAAAGTTGTATAAATTTTTATATTATTTATATATAAATTATACATAGAACTTTAGAACTTTTTGGAATAAAGTAATGTTTCCCAAACTTCACTTAATACCTTTATTATTTTTTTACATAACCTTGAAAAAAAATCATTGTGCATATATATTTTCCTTAAAATGATTACTTTTAAACTTAAAAATATGCTAAGAGGGGAACTTGAATGTTATTAAAACAAATTAGAAGCTATTTCATTTATCATGAAGTAAAAGGTAACACAAAATGTAAGTTCAAGAGAAATAAAGTATATCAAATTAAATCTAACAACCACTGCCTGAACTTGAAGCCTGTGTCTGATAGTTGCTTCTCTTTGTTAAAAAAGGGAGTGTAGCAAGTGTTTAAAGAGGGATTAAGATGTCCTAACTCGAAATCCATTCTTTTTCTTTGATATAATCTGTTGTTGAGATGAGTATAAAAGAATCATTTTCTCAACGCATGATCTGATATTCTTAATGCCATGTAATGGCAACCTAGTTATGGTAAATCTCGCACTAGAATATACTGGGTTTCTTGAAGGTCTTTATTGAAAATAATGTCTTTTGACCTAACTGGGACCACACATAAATCTTGTGTGTTACCTCATGTTATTGACCTTCATTGTCGCCTATATGAAACAGTCACACAATTATGTCAAATAATCTGACAACTCCAGAAGTAATTTCTGACAACCCTTCTAGCTCTAGGGTCCATGATTGTATCTAATTAATGATACAGGTGGAGCATCCCTAACCTGAAAATCAAGAATCTGAAATGTTCCAAAATCTGAAACTTTTTGAGAGCTGACATGATGCCACAGGTGGAAAATTCCACACCTCATCTCATGTGATAGGACATAATCAAAGCAAGCATGCTTTATACAATATTTTATAAAAATATTGCATAAAATTACCTTTTGGCTATGTGTGTAAGGTAGATATGAAGCATGGATGAATTTTGAGTTTGGACTTAAATCCTATTCCCAAAATCTCTCTCTCTCTCTCTCTCTCTCTCTCTCTCTCACACACACACACACACACACACACACATACACACACAATATTCATAAATCTAAAAAATATGAAACACTCTGGTCTCAAGTATTTTGACAAGGGTACTCAACCCAAATTAGATTATTTGCATGCTATTATTTATTAGATTGGGCAACTAGTTGCCTAGTAAGGTATAGCTTTCATTGAAGAATTAGGATATATGACGAGATGAGTGAAACTGTAAGGACTGTATAAAGATCTTGCCTCAAGGAAGACAGAGCTGTGTGAGGCCACATGGGGTTTGTGGGCAGTCCTGAAGGTGGTATGAGATGATGATAAGCTTCCAGTGGTGGCAGTGGTTCAGCTGTGGACTAGGAAGAGGTGCCCATCCAAAGGTTTAGGAAGCACAAGAGGCAAACCATTTACCTCACTTTTGCAGAAGGCAGATGTTATGGTTCAGATGTAAGGTATTCCCCAAAAGCTCCTGTAAGACAATGTAACAGCTTTCAAAGGTGAAATGGTTAGGTTATAAGAAGTATAATCAGTGGATTATTCCATTGATATGTATTAAGGTGGTAACTGGGCAGATGGGGTGTGACTGGAGAAGGTAGATCACTTGAGGTTGTGCCTCTGGGTTTATATTTTATTCCTGGTGAGCAGAGCTCTCTCTGCTTCCTGGTTGCCACGTCCCTAACTGCTTTCCTTCATCATGCCCTTCTGCCATGATGTTCTGCCTCACTTTGGACCCAGAGCTACGGAGTTGGCTGACTATGGATGGACTGAACCTTCTGAAGCCATAAGCCAAAAAATCTTTTCTTCTTTTGCATTGTTCATGTCAGGGTTTTGGTCACAGCTGCAAAAAACTGACTAAAACAGCAGAACCTAACATTTCACAGCACACCCTGCATCTTTCCTTTGCCCCATGAGAGCCATAGCTGCTATCGCCATCCTGCTGTGATCTCTATGGGTCTCTGACTTGCAGCTGTGTTGGACAGTGGGAGGCATGAGCAGGAGATGGAGCAATGGAAGAACTGGAGGTTAATGATCCTGGGGCATTTATTCCTTGGCGTCCTTCCTGCTCCTTAATCATGAATTGGCTGACCCTACCAGGAAAGCCCACAGTTCTGGTAGGCAACCCTCTTCTATTGCTATCCTTCAGTGTTCCAGTGACTATTCCAAACTCGTCCCCTTTCTGGTTTTAAGGTCACATACAGGCTTCCTCTCTTACTTTTTCATTCTGGTCTCCTAAACCCTTCCTACCACTGTAAATAGTTCCTTCCTTAAATTCTTCTCAGATTGGGCATTCCGTTTTTCCCTGCCAGGGTCCACTAAACACACCATCAGCAAATTCCAAGCCTACGATTATAGGTGATACTCTCCTGCTAGACTCACTTTTCCCACATTGAATTGTGGAATAGGATGCATACTATACTCTTCTTAGGGGTCCCTACCTCCAATAACTTGATCTGAGGCCTCTTCTATTCCACAGACCTGAGTTCTCTATAAAATGGCACTTGAAATAGTGTGTGTGTGTGTGTGTGTGTATGTATATATATGTATATATGTATATATTTAATTTTAAGAAAAATGAAACGTCTTCTGAAGGGGTAATAGATTTACTCTGCCAAATTACAGTTATATCTGACATGTATTTCTAGTTTAATAACAGAATTACAGAAATGCTTTTGAACTTGGTGTGATGAGTGTGATGAGTCCTTCCCCCCTGTATTGTACTTGAACAGAGACATGTAAGCCCATTGAACCTTCTCAGTTTTGTCTATGAAAAGGATCAAAGTAGTGAATATAAGCCCGAGACAGGATGCTGAGTGTCCCATAAAGGAAAGAGAAATGAGGCAGAATGCCAATTACCCCAGAATTCAGGGGTTTTGATTTCAAACAGGATAGGGATTGAAAGTCTTTTTTTTTTAATTGGACAATTATCATATTCCAACAAAAGATTAGGCTGGATGAATCTGAATTGGAAGACAAAAAGACCTGAGTAGTTCTTTAAAAGGAACAACACTAAGCTTGCCATGTACTGATCTGGTGGGTCTTACTATGAAGGAAAACCTCACTTGTGTCTTGTGACAAACTTTCTTCAGCCGGGGTAGGCTTAGAGACTGTCAACAGGCACATTTCAATAGGCAAATTCAATGACAGTTGCTCTCTATATGAAACTGGGTGAAATAGTGTGAACAGATGATCATAAGCTCCTTTGTATATAAACAAGAAACATTTCAGGCTCGTAGCTATGGTTTCTCTTTGAAGGGTTTTCCTTCCGAATAAGAACAATGACATTTTTTATTTATTGAGTTAAAGAGTTGAGTACATATGTCTAGGAACCACTGTACTGTGGGAAATGTTTGTAAGTGATTCATAGACAATCCAATAAATTACATATTGTGCAACAGTTTTCCCCTTTAAGTAATCTCTCAGGCCTTTAGATTATATTAAGGAAGCAGTCTCAGTTTGAGGATTCCATATTTCATTGTTTCAATGAAGTACATAATTTTGCATGTTGACATCATTGGGACTAGGGCAGGTCTTATAATTTGATGCAGCTTGAAATGTCAATCACATGACAATAAGAGGTAACAGGATTGTCATTGCAGGCCTGAGCTTCAACTTGGGTTCTGTTCATACTGTTGACACTTCTACATCTAAATGAGTATTAAAGAGTTTTCTCTTAATAAATATAAAATTTAGAAATTTAATTGGCAGTATTTTTTTTTCCTTTACATTATATCATCTGCACCCAGGTGACCAACAGAATGACAAGCTGGGGAGCAGGCTGGATTGAAATGACTTCTCCATGGGTGGTGAGAGTAACTGCATCAAACCCAGAATCAGGGGACCCTGTGACCTTGGCAAAGCTATTTAACATCTCTAAGCCTCAGAAACACTTTCCTTAAATGAAAGTAACAAGAACATCTATCTTGGTAGGTTATTGTGAAAATTAGATGAGAATACATTTATAAACATGTCTTTTAAGCAATTGTTTCTAGAAACATTCTCTACAGTGCTATTATTCATAAAAATGTATGAAATTAACCTTTATGGTTGACTATTGTATATCCATATAATGAATAATCATGCAATGCTACAATATATTTTTTAAAAAGTAACATTTATTGGTATGGAACAATGCATAAGATAAAGCATTAACCCCAGAAAGGAGGATACAAAAAGGAATATATTCAAAAATAAAATGAATAGCGTTGAAATTGATATTCACCTTGTACCTTTCCTGGGAGATTTTATTTGCTTCTGCATGAATTTCTCTAGTGGTAGCTTATTGAACTGTATTGCTCGGACTGGCATTTCTGAGGCCCCCATAGCTTTGGTTAATTGCCCAGACTTACCCTGTTCTCAAGAGGGCTGTGGTTTTTACTTTATGTATTTCTCTCCTCTGGCCTCTCTTATTGATAATATTTTTCTATTTCCCATAAGCTTGTATCACACTAATTCTCCCTGACCTAAGTAAGCATCAAAATCTCCAGCCTTCCCAGTGCCTAAACCTTGAGTGGACAATTCAGCTCTCTCCTAGCGATTCTCTTATAATGGATAATTTTATTTATGCTATTTTAGTTTGACCAGAAACAAATTTTTTAATACCCCTCGTGCCCTATAATATCTCTTATTTGTTATAGATTGATAATAATACTTCAGGTTACAACTATCACACAGGGGTGTTTTAAGAACCAAATGCTGAAACTGAAACACCAGAGGAAGACCTTTGCAAAAGGAAAGCATCAGGTTTTGTCTTCTTCAATATTGGTCCACAGAAGCAGAATGATCTTTTACTAGGTTATAGGGGACTTTGCCAGGGCTCAAGCAGATCCCCACTGCCCCCAGGTTACTCTTAGAGTTCTGTATGCTCCTCCCCAGCATCTGTGCACTTTTTAGGATCTTGGCCCTGCAGGGAGCAGGAAATGCCTAGGAGTTGCATCCCCTTAATGTAGTCTGTATCCCACTACAGATGGGTAACAAAGTAGAAAGACTCAGCTATTTTTTTTTTTTTCCCGGAGAGGGTACAGTGTCTGAGGTGTGAGCTATGCTATAGAACTCTGCACAGGATCCAGCCTAGTCTGTTGATATCACCTGATTCTCACTGGTTTTGTCCCCCTCCTTGCCTGCTTGTCTCATTTGCTCATCAGTTTGCCTTTGGAGAAATTTTGAAATAAATTATTTACATTGGATACCTTAAGTTCACCCTGGAAAACTCAACCTAAGACATCCATCTTTAAAGTTTGTTCGTAAGTGTGATTTCCATTTATTGACTCATTTCTTTAGACACATATTTATATTCACCTTCTTATAAGTGCCTAGTTAGATTGCATTACTGTTCTAGATATTGAGCTTCAAATAGATGGTGTCAGTACCTCCTTTGGTGGATATAAAGATACATAATTAGTGACAGATCCACAGTTTGAATTGAATACTGTGCCTCTAAATACAGTGCTTTCTGTCTGTGGATGCAAGATACTCTTACATATATCCCTAATGAGTTCGGAAAGCATATGCATTTGTCAATCACAAAAATCTTCTAGAGAGTCACATCAAAGTAAAATTAATTTTTATAACCCATAAGTAAAACCTCAAAAAACTTTTTATACATTTAGTTTGCTTTTTAGCTCTGCTTCAGTTTCCTGCAAGAACATGATGAATCTGATCAGTCAATATTGCCTGTGATTCCTGTGTGGATTTTGTAGTTAGATAAAGGTTTTAGAAGAGGCAGTGTTGGCCTACAGGTGTCAGATATCTCATTCTACTGATGGCTGAGGTCTCAGCAATGTCAACAACCCGTCCATGGGCTTTCTGATAAACCGGGCGCATCAACCATGCTAACTCAGAGAGGGACAAAAGGTTTGAGCCACTGAGCCCCAAGCCAGATAATAAATCTGCTAATATTCTGAAGTCCAAGGAGAGGGAGGAGCTGCAGATGGAATGCCAAGGATTTTCCTATGACATCAGCCTCCTGATAGCTTCAGGAGGATGGGCAGACAGATTGGCAACTTGTGGGAGGTTTTGAGTGCCTTGTTGCCAAAAGAATCCAGATTTTCAGTTTATTGATGCTGTTGTGACAGTAGTTTAATGTCAGGAAAGCATAGGAAGAGCCCAGGGAAGAATTGAGACCTCCACATTGATCCTAAAACACTCATGCTTAGTGTAATTTATATTTGCACTGACCAATTTAGCACTCCTCTGGGATGGATCACTTAATTAGAAAGAATTAAAAAAGCTGTTGTTTGATGTATGTGTCTTAATTATTTCCAAGTGGCAGAATTGATTCCCCTCCCCACCTCCCCGTTATGAATTTGCCTCCATTTGTGAGACTAATGAAGCACCATTAAAGAGAATGGAAGGTCAGAGGTCACCCTTTCTTTATATTTAATGTCCTCAAGCTGGCAGATTATTTATGAGGGTTATTATGCCTTGGGTAATGTTTCCAGTTTTTTTTGAAGAGTTATATCGATATGTAAGGATGAGATACCACACATCTAGACTTCATTCGCTTGTACTCCAGATGTCATCTGGAGAGAAGTAGACTGGAAATGTGATTAATTGCCATAAATACTGGCAGCAGTCAATATGGCTTTTATAATCTCAGATTCAGCCATTTGGTCACTTTGGACTATAAAGCTTGTTCTTACCCAATGCTGTGGATAGCACCCTGTATTCTTAAGATAATACATATAAGTATATATACATATATGTGTGTGTGTGTGTGTGTGTGTGTGTGTGTGTGTGTGTATTTTTTCATTGACTAGATTCTGAGATGTTTTCTCTTTTGGATTTCATGCAAAATTTAACCAAAAAATATACATCCCTCTAGAAAATGAGAGTATATAGAGTATAACTACAGGAGGGCTCTAAGTTTGTGTTCTTATACTAGACTTTCTGGGTTCAAATATAAACTGTGTCATGTATTATTTGTGTGATCCTGGGTCAGTTACTTAACATTCTATGCCTTGGGCTTCTTATTTATAAAACGAGCACAAGAGGAAATGTTGAGAATTAGGTGAGTCTTTTCGTGCAAAAAAAAAAAAAATGCAGAGAATAGTTTCTGATACACATCGAGTACTTAAGTGTTAGCAGTTACTATTGTAAAGGGTTAAAATCTACCATGGGGTTTGTGTCTTCATTTCTTCCCCAGAACTCTACTTCTGGACTGGTGCAGAGGGCTGACCCTTGGTGCTTTATCTGTTTATTTGTTCCAGCTTTTTCTCAGATCCACATTCTGCTTTCTTTTCTTTCTGTATCCAACCAGGATTCCTAGCACCTTTTGGGGGCCTAATTTGTCAGAGACGAGTTCTCATGAGGACAGAGAATAGAAAGTCCCTGTATGTGGTTTTTAATATGCACGAGAGGGTGTGGTAGAGTAGTGGTTAGACCAGATTCTAGAGTCAGATGAATCAGGATTTAAATTCATATTGAGTCTTCCTAGTATGATTTTGAACTAGTTACATCCATATTCTCTCTGAGCCTCAAATCCTCCCCTATAAAGTGAATACAATTCATAAAGCAGTTGTGAAAATGAAATGCAACCAAGGTCTCAGAATAATTCCTGGGAAGATTTTAATACCTGTTTTCTATCCATTTACATATACATACTCACAAAACACATAGTTACCAACTGATATCAAAGTCCCCCCCCCCCCATTCTAGAAGGATCCTATAAAGGGACCAACTGATAGATAATTTAAAATTTAAAAATCACCTAGTTTCTAATCAACACTCTGATTCGGAGTTGTTCTTGTCAACTTTTAAATGTGAAATCTCACTGAATTATGCAAAATCAAAGTGATAAATTTTGCGGGTGCTGGAGTGCTGGGGGGTTCAGATATCCCCACCCTTCACTTGATCTGTCTTTTGCAGAAAGCCCACGAGCATGCTCTCATTTGTTTAGGTGGTTGGTGAAACGGCATTCATCATGACCAATAAAAGGCTTGACACACTTCTCAGACAGATGGCAGGGGCTGGGCCCTCATGAATTTGTTATTGCTGTAATTGAAATCACATTTGACTTTGTCCTGCACCACTGGAGAGAAATGGGGAGCTTCACTTGGAAGATGTGAAGCTGGGAAAATCCTTTAGATGGTGAGGTCTGCGTTGGGGGACAGGACTAGGGCTGCAGAGTCCTGGCAGGGCTGTTGTCATGTTGTGCATGGCTGACTCTGGGTCAGGCACTGGCTAAATCCTCACAGTTGGGAGAGATGGGGTAGAAAATAGATGGAATATCAGCGAAATCCAGCGTTGATGCAAATCTGAGCAGTTGTAGCGACACCATCTCCTTCCATTTTATGCCACAGGGTCTGAGGCAGGTTTTCCCCGTTTCCTGAGTTCCTCCTGGTGGCCCAGTCTTGGACGAACACAACAGCACATATTGTGAGCATCACTGAGAGTTCCCATGGTGTGCTGTGAAAGACCATGATGGAGTCATTTCTGGGGCCACAGCTGTTTTACCTAAAATATCCTAAGATGGTTGGATGATTGGTAGTGATGTTGGTTCAATCCCATATGACAAATTTCCTCCTAGATGACATATTTAAAAATAATAATAGCTAAAATTTATTGGATACTTACTGTGTAGCAAGATAAGCATTTAAAATTTACAGTCACACCTTATCTTCATAGTAACCCTGAGAGGAAGCTGCCACTGTTGTTCCCATTAACGATGGGAATTAATGCTCCGGGGCAGGAAGCTTCAAAACATCTCAGAAAAAAAAAATAAATAAAAGAGTGAAGTTATCCCTAGAGTGACTTACAGCTGGAGTGATCATGTAGTTTATTTTCCAAGCTGGAACATTCTTGAGGATGAAGAGGGCCATGATCCATTATGACACTACAGGAAAATTCCAGGGCCATTCTCATTGGGACAAAGCTCTTGGCCACCAACTCTCTCAGTTTTTCAATAGAGCTTTTAATTTTAATTTTATTTTTTTAATAAAGAAATCAACCCAGGGAAGTAATTCAAGAGAGTTTTCCAGGTGCCCTTACCCAGGATGAAAGATGAACAATTTGGGGAAGGGAAACCTTGGCCATTCCTTATATACATGCACACCCTGCCACCCCAGTTTTTGTAGTTCTTATTGGTTGTTATTGTTGTTTTAATTTTTTCTTTCTTTTTCTTTGAAAAACATGTGTTTTGTGTTAACCACCATTAGGCTTTCGTTTTGATGCCCAGTGATCTATCCCAAAGTTAACATTGTGTTTCTATGTACCAGGCGAAAAGAGAGGCTTCACCTTGTACTTAATACTCATTCAGCACCTTTGTCTTGAATGATCCTGCCATAAAACAAATCAGATAAAAACCTCCAAAGTCCTCAAAGGCAGAGCTGCTTCAGATTAAGTATTTTTGGAAAAGATATGGGAAGAATCTTCTGAATTCAGAATTGCTGAATAGAAAGTTTTAGGATATGAAGGCAAAGAAAGAATAGAAAAACATTCTGATCCTCTTCTTCCTAGAATGTGTTACAGAACACAGGTGCAGCTCTTAGTGAAATACTGATGGAAAGGAGGTTTGCTTATGTCCAAGGACAGAATAGTCTGGGGTAAGTGGTGCCATTTACATTTTCCCAAAATAAACATGGATGACCTCTAAATGGATCACCTAGAACATATGCACTGGTATTCCATACAAATTTTTGTGTGATTGGGCAGCGCTGCTAAAGAGGAATCGCAGTCTTCCTGTGTTTTAATTAACTTTTGTGTCTCGGTGACCAAAATGCTAGTTATGAGCAACTTAGCAGAAGAAAGCTGCTTAGCTTATGGTGGGTTCAGGAAGCAGAGAGAAGGAAGGGAGCAGGGGCTACAGGGAAGATGCACCCTTTCAGGACAAGCCCCAGTGACTTACCTTCTCCAGTCACATCCTACCTGCCTACAGTTATCACCTGGTTAGTCTATTCAAATCAGAATGGACTGATTATATTAGAGCTCTCATGATCCAGTAATTTCACCTCAGAACAGTCCTGCATTGGCAGGAGTTTTGGGGGACACTTCATATCCAAACCATAACATCTTGGAAAAGTACATTTCCAGGGGTTATATCTGATAGACCATTAGGGAATAATCTGACTAACAGCTTGGATGTTCTGGTTTTTGAAAAACAACAACAACAACAACAACAAACAAACAAATAAAGGGGCCTGTGACTCTCTGCTGGTACAGGGTCTATTTTGGAGAATATTTTAATCAGTAGTTTGTCACCTAAGAACTAGCCTTAGGTCTTTTACCACCTTCATTGGTGAAGGCTAGATATTACTATGTGTTTGAGTCCTGGCCTCAGTTATGTTTTCAAAAATCTGAGCTAATTAACATGTAAAAATCAGAAAATTTGGGACAAATGCTTAAATTTTTTACTTCTTTGGTAATACTGGAAATTCTAATGACAGTCATTTAGAGCTAAGCAGAAACTGCTGGTGTGGTAGGGGAGTGGATTCTACAACTCCCTCCTCACTCTCAGTGTGCTTGTTTCCCTTGCCTCTGTGTTACTGTCCCTTGAATAGAATCTTACACCGTTCAATGTGCTTCTCTGGTTTTATCTTCATTTACCTCTCTTCTTTGACGCAAATAAATCACATGTTAATTTTTTGGATAAACAGTGATTATGCCTTATGTGCAGTTTTGCTTTCAGCATCTGATCTTCCTGAAATCAACCAGGCATCTGAAAATAGTCAGTGGAAAATTCTAGAAATAAACAATTCTAAAGTTTTAAATTGTGCATTTTTTTCTGAGAAACATGATAAAATCTTGTACCATCCTGCTCCACCGCCCCCCCCCCCCAGCCCCAGGAAGTGAATCATCTCCTTTTCCAGCATATCTGCATTCTGTATGCTACCTAGCTGCTAGTCACTTAGTAGACAATTTGGTTATCAGGTCAACTGTTGTGGCATTACAGTGCTTGTATTCAAGTCATTCTTTTTTCACTTAATAATAATCTCAAAGCACAAGAGTAGTGATGTCAGCAACTTTATTACAGCATATTGCTTTAATTATTCCATTTTATAGAATAATAACTAAGAATTTTTTGTTAATATTTTTGTGCCTAAATTATAAGTTAAACTTATCTTATATATACATATATATGTATATATTTTTCATATGATACATATGAAAAACAGTACTGTACATATGGAGTTTGGAATTATCTATAGTTTCCGTCATCCACTGGGGGTTTTGGAACATACCCCCTGTGGATAAGGGGGAACTAATATACTCATAAAAAATGCTGAGACCCAAGAAGTTTAGGTGGCTTGGACAGACCTGCCAAGAAGGGTTATTGGGAGAGTCAAAAACAGACACGGACACCACGTCCTCTGTCCTTGAGTCTAGCGTTTTCTTTAAGCCATGCTCAGACCCCCAGTGCTCTTCCAAATCCAGGGGCTAGTGTCAACCTGTGCTTCAGGCAGAGTTACCTATTCCTGGATTGACCTGTACACCAAGAACCCAGAATCTCTGCAATAAGCTTTGGCTTTGGAGGACAATAGAGAATATCATCTAAGCAATCCTGCAATTTCCTCCTATTCTTCTCCTTTCTTCTTTGCCTTCTCGTTTTTTTCTTCAACCAGCACCATTCTTCCTCCTCTTTATTTTACATCCTCTTTCTTTTCTTCTTCCTTTCTCACTTTTTACTTGCATCATGTTTAGCCAAAAGCTTCCACTTGAGTAGTTCAGTAGAAATCAAAGGTGAAAAGACTTTCAACCTGGAAAAACTCAGCTCCAGAATCAGGCTATGTGTCTTTGGTTGGGGACCTTCCAGAAGCTGATCTTGAGATGAGAATTTGAATTAAAGTAGTTTTTGTTTGAGGGGAATGGGGGCATTTTTGGAAAACATCAGAAAGGGCATGGAGAAGTGAGATGAGAGAGGAAAGAAAACCAATAAAGGGTGTGTCATCAAGTAAGTAACTCTGGGAAACTTGGGCTTTATCTCCCTGGGGAACTCAATGAAGGCATGTGTGGAACATGTATCTCAGACTCATCCTGCCCAAGAGGCAAGGGTACTAGAGTGTTAACTCTTTACAGTCACTGATGGGTTCTCGTTGGATGTTGGACATTAATTCCCTGGTGTTACCAACTTAGATTTTACATGGGCAAAGTGGCCCCAGCAACCAGTGAGAGTCCTCAGGTAAAGAAAACCAGGAACTGGTTGGAAGCTAGCCAGAATCCATGGAAATGGTAAGTATAAATGAGGTGTGGATGGAGCATGGACAAAACTGCCTTATAGTCCTTTGCAGTGGGAGCAATGGTGGGTAAAGACAGAAAGAAAAGTGTTGGATGAACAAATTAGAGTCTCTTAGGAAGAACTCAGTTCTGTCTAAGCCCAAGGTCATACAAATCCCTCCAGGTTATTCCCATAGAATTGAATATGAATGTTGGTTAGATGTCCAAGTTTGTTTTTACAGTTCTCTTCATTTATTTAATATGCAAAGACAAAAAGAATTATGAAGCAATGTTTTAGAACTTACAGAACAAATTTCATTTATTTATTACATTTTAACGTTAGGAAAATTTGAGATTGCTCGCTTTAGTCATTTTTAAATAATTTTCATGATTTTGTTATTTGTGTTGCCCATTTTCCTCTAATTTCCGTACAGCTATTTCAACTGAATATTTTAAGTATTCCAAATCTATGATATTAGAATAAAGCATAGATTCTCGAAAATTTTTTTTGTTTTCATATCAATGGAATTTTTCAATCTGAAAATCTGTTAATAAATAGGCTACGATTATCATCTTATCCCTTTATAATATATGTAACCATATATCTCTATAATGATATAAATTATCTGGATATAAATGATCAAATTACTATACAGGTAGTCTTTTTGGGCTAATAGTTACATGTATGGGTATATATATTTCCACACAACTTTATTTTTCTACTTAGTTTTGGAGGTGCTTTCGATCATTGATGTATTTACATAATCTCTCTCTCTTTGAAAACACACACACATGCACACAGATTGAACATGACTTCTCCTAGAACTTAAGAACACATAATCAATTTTTTACTTGTATCACAACTTCAGCATTTTAGAAAGAACAGCAGGTCTTGATATATTTGGGTCTGTATCTCAGTTTGTTGAGGAAGGTTGTTGAGGAAAAACAGGTGAAAGGGTCTTTGGTAGTAACTCACATGGTAACCATAGGAGTAAGTCTTACAATAGCTGGAAAAAAGTATATTTAGGTAGAAGATTTTGCATCTGAAAATTCTTGGGTATTTATCCTAAAGTCAAACCTCTTTTTAAAATGTGGAGATGTGAATTTTTTTTTTCACAGAAATCAACCAATTTGGCCTGGGTTGCACTGATAAAGTAAATCAAGTCCACTTTACCAAGAAGAGACAAATTCTGGTCCAAGAAAGAGAATCAAATATTCAATTTTACTCATAAATTCATGTTACATCATTTTCTTTCTTTTTCAATTATTTGTTGAGCACCTACTATGCTACAAGTACCATACTAGGTGCTAGCTCTCATTAGCCATCCCTTCCCCCTTAATTTACCTTGAGGTTTGTAAAGACTTGCACCTCTGCTTCCTGCAGTATCTCTGCCTTTAGGTGGTCAGGCATGTAGACTCTTGTTAATCATTGCCTGGTCCTTGAACTCTTGGGTGAAGCATCCTAAGTATGGAAAGAATTCAGCCAAGAATTGCCTATTGATCATCTACCTTTTAGAATGTTTAAAGACCAGCTCTATCTATCCATGGAATCGTCCAAGGTGTTCTCATCAAAAGTGTGAAAACAGTGATTCCTGATTTCCACTGAAGCAAGTTATAAACAGGGGAAATGATCTGCAGCAGAAGAGTGGAGGTGACAGGATAGTGCTTCTAGAGATCTGGAGTTGAATTTTTCCTCAATCCATTCTCAGCTAAGGAGCAAGTTCCCGCATTGGGCCCTGTGCTCTCCTTGACTGAATCTCTCCCCATGGGTGAACATTCCACAGAGCTGGAGGACCTATCCACCTGGAACATATACTTTCCCTTTTAGATTAGCCAGAACCAGAATTCACTGCTTAAACTGCCCTCAGACTTTTGCAGGAGCCCTGGGGGCCTTTTCTCCCAGCTATTCCCCTGAGAGTGAATAGCACTGCTGGTGATGCTGTTAGGCTTGAGGAGTTGCTGTTTGAAGCTTGGGCAGATGACCTGAGATATGTTCATGTTGTGTGCTCAGTCCCTTGAGGTGCTGGACAGTCTTGATGGTGTAAAGAAGGGGGGAAGGGTGCTCATAAATATGAGGAGCAGGTCCGTATCTAATTATGGTATAGTTCTATAACCTCTCCAAGCCTCACATTTCTTAACTCTATGTGGGGAATAATGCTATTTATATCATCGTTGTTATGGTAAAACAGTATACATGCAAAAGGCATGCTAACTGACAGCAAATTAACCCTTATAATAAGACTGCCATGTAGCACTATAATATGTTTCAAAGTACAGCCTGATTGCAAAAAAAAAAAAAAAAAAAGCCTGGTATACTACTAATCAGAGTTGTCAAAGGCATATTTTCCATTAAGAATTATATGAGAGCCTGGTGTGGTGGCACACTCCTGTAATCCTAATGATTTGGGAGGCTGAGGCAGGAGGATCCAAGTTCAAAGCCAGCCTCGGTAACTTAGAGAGGCCCTAAGGAATTAGCAAGACCCTGTCTTAAAATAAACAATAAAAAGTGCTGGGGATGTAGGTCAGTGGTTAAGTGATCCTGGGTTCAATCCCTGGAAACAAGAAAGAAAGAAAGAAAGAAAGAAACAACAATTATATGAGAGAAGAGAAATCAGTATGGCATAGAATTCCTATTTGGAATCTTAGGATATAGAGTATTCTTATCTATTGTAATGCATTCTGTCATATATAAATAAAAAAATAAAGTATTCTTATCTGTAAAAAGGGTGTAAGAAATAATACTTGCCTCATGAGATAGATGTGTTCTTGCATGAAATAATAGATGGCAAAGTCATTGGATCAGTTCTGGCATGTAGAAAGTGTTCAGTGAACAGTACCAATATTAATATGGTAAAAAATGAGTGAATATCCATAATATCTAATTTGTTGATGTCTACATCTGATGAAAAGAGAGGAAAAAGTTAGCATGAAACTGAGCCATGGAATTGGGAACATTTATTATACTCCAAAAGACAGAACTTCTGCATAGATGTTCAGCTGTAGTCATGCAGAATGGGGCATGGTTTCTTGAGTTTTCCATTTTATCTAATTTAAAATGTTTATGTCCCTCGTCTTTTAAGAGGGGCACCGTTTTATACAAAGGCAGAAAATAAATTGTGGGAGGGAGAAGAGAAAGAGTATTGAATGTGTTCTGAAAGTATACAAATAAGGAAATATTTGACATTTTATTCCTTTCCAGGATAGCTTATCAAAATTTGAGTCAGTTCACTGATTTTACAAAATGGTGTTGTTATGGGGACATTTCCAGAGCCAGCCAGTTTTATGACAATTGTTTGTGGGTTTTAAGTTCAAAAGAGAGTACTATCTCTAAAGAATCTTAAAACAACAACAACAAAAAGACTTTTTTCTTTTTCTTTCTTTCTTTTTTTTTTTTTTCTGGCAAAGGATAGAATTGCTATAAGTGGGCAAATGGGTTTTGGGTTTTTTGAAGGACTTTTTCAGGCAGCTCATGTGAAAGAAATGAACTAAAAAAATTTTTCTTACATGGCAAGTGTGACAGAGGCTAATGTGGAGGGAGAAAGGAGATCTCGTGAAGCCTGTAGCCGAATAGCAAATGCTTTCACAGTGGAAACCCCCAATGTAAGTGACTGTGAAAGCTATAAGCTAGAGCTAGACCAAGAACAACATGTACCGTAAGGTCCCAGTTGCTGAAAATTCTCAAGATTGTTGATGAAATGCTATCTTAGGTTGGGGTCCCTCTCTAATGGAGTCTAGTTTTGGGCCTCATCCCACGAGGAACTCTACAGTTGGACCTCCCTTGAGGCAATAAAAAGGCTTTTTAAATTTTTTTTTTTAAATTCACTGCCAATTATCTATAGCTCCTAGGAGCAGGGAACGTGATATTTCAGGCAAGCTTGCTCTACTTTAGCCAGGAAAAATTTTCCAAATAACGGAGCAATTGTAAAATACCTATAGCAGGTGAGGGATGGGTAGGACAGCCTGTTAAAGAGAGTTGGGGTGGGGAACCAAGAATATCCACTGTAAACATTGTTATAAGTGATTATATGTGTGTGTGTGCATGTGTAAATGCCTATATTTAGCTTGGAGCCTTAAAATTATGCTTACATAAGCATGTTCCTGGGAATCACAAATAAGGGTTGCAAATATAATTATATCAATTTACACCTGGATATATTTAGCTCAATTGTATTACAAAGATTCAAGGCACAGAAGGACTCTTTCAGGAGTGTCCAGTTCCTATTGTGTACAACACCATGTACTCTAGGATAGTATTTAGCCACAGTTGCATAGATTCTAGTACCTGGTCCAAAGAGTTTTGCTTCACCTTCATGCTGTAGAATGAGCTAAAAGCAATGATTGTCTGTAGGGTGGAAAGGTGGGGGAAGCTTTCACTAAACTTGATGATAGGTTATAGGAGAGAATCCTCTGATAACTTTTTTTTAGGATAGATGGAAAGAGAGAGAGAATTCTTGATAAGGTGGGCTGAAGATGTGTGTAACTTGCATCTATTTCAATTCTTTCCCTTGATAGACAATGCAAGAGTTTTGACACCAGGATTCCTGGAACTCTGTACATAGTATGCAATGATGGGACAAAGCCAAAGTGACTAGAATACCATATTTTTAATTTACTGTGATTTCAATTTCCACTATTCAAAGAATGAAGTGGCCTCAATTTGGACTAGCTATGTACATGCTACAACTTTCTATTTGTCAATTACTGATGGCGTTTGCACACTAGACTAGTTATAGCATTTCCAATGAACATGACAATCTTCATGCTGTGGATAGGCAAAACTGGCAAAATATACAACAAATATACATTAGAAACAGCTGTGATTCCTTTCTTCTATTTTTTTCATACCCCTCATGTAATGAACTAATTGTGGAGATTTTTAAAGGAGAAAAAGCCAAACTTATCCAATGGATTACATTTTACTTGAGGTCCAGAAGTAAATTCAGGAAAAAATCCCTGAGGCACCTAATTTTCTATTTCTTAGAACTAATTTTTATTCCCAAAGAACTTTTTTATATTGGTTATCTGGGAAAAAAATAAAAGAGATATTTGAGCAGCATTGTTGAAAACACTAAAAACTCTTCCTATATTAAAAAAAATTATCAGTCACAAGCATGCCTGACAAACACAAGACAGAAGCCACAGAATTCAATGAAATATTTAACTTTTAAATGTACTTATAGTAACATCCAAACTTTACTTCATTGTGGAGTTCTTAATTGACCTAAGTTATTTAAATCTTCTTGATACTGCTTTTTAAAAAATGTTAACTTTAGCCTTTGATTTTTGCTTTGTGATCTGTTATTAATTCTCTTCACGTTCAGGGCATGAGTTTGTGAGCTGTATTTGATAATATGTTCATTTTTTTTTTTAAAAGATCAAAGACATTAGTAAGGTACAATTATCTACCACAGCCTCCATCCCAGAATGCCCCCTCCACCATCAGACAATTATAAGTTATAACTGCTTTGCTAACAATACTGCACATCCCATGTCACTCAAGTGTCCTGGAACAAGGAAGTGGGGAGAACTGTTGGGCAGGATGTATAGTCTTACAGAACTGCCTCTTACTGTAATAAGCTGAGTGATTTCCTCTGGTTAAGAGACAATAGCTAGATTGATGCAGGCAGAGACTTGAAATGTGCTTCAGCATCGGGGCCAGCTCTATCTTGTTGCTCTTTGGACTGAGACCACCAAGTGAAGGCTGCTGGGCTTGTCTTCTGGAAGATCAGACACTTGGCACAACCACCAGACATGGGAGGGAGGCTATCCCAGATCAACCAGGCATAGACACATGGGAGCACAGCAGTGTCCTTCAGCTGGGTCCACACCAGAACTGCCCAGTTCCTCTACAGAATAATGAGCTAAGTAAATGGTTGTTTTAAACCACTAAGTTTGGGCTGGTTAAAAGAAAACCGATAGCCTTGAAAACACATTGTCCCATATTATTTCTAAGGTCATCTTATATTCACAAACTCTTATTTATCCTGGGGTTACTTAAAAGGTGAGTGAATTTTTAGCTATAGTGTAATAAATGGGTGGTTCTAGATTTTCTCATTCCTTAGGACTGAACCAGCCTGGTATCCCATTAGAGGTGAAAACTATGAAGAAGGGTTAGGGTACTCTCTCTGTACCCTTTGTGCTCAATCATGTCTCTATCCCTCCATTCCCTCTCCCTCCAGGGGATCTTTGCAAAAAAGACCCAATCTCTCTGGTCAGAACATTCCATACTCACCTATGAATAAAGCCCACCTGAGGGATTTGCCTCAGAATCACTCTGCTGCCTAATGTCTGTCACAGAACTCACACTGAGCTGGGCTGGGCTCCGTGGTTAGTAATGTGACCTGTGTACAGCAAGGGTTACTGCAAAACCAGGTCCTGATGGGTGGAGCTCAGGGCTGCATCCTGAGATTTGGGTCTGGTACAAAGGAAACAAATTACTTAATGAATTATTGTAAGTCCTTGATCCACTGGATATGATCGTTTACCTGCCTGATTCAAGTGTTGACTTGTTGATGGAACGCATTCCACCTGGAAGAGTCAGCAGGGAAACCCCAACCTTAGCCTGGCTCTGACTACAAAATCTTCTGACACACACCAACCGGCAAACAATGGAGTGAAGCTTGCAAACCGAGAAAATATTTTGATTCTTAAGCCACATTTACTTCTAAGATTTCTTTGCAGAGAAAAAGGAGTCATGTTGTATCAGGAGCATGAAAAAAAAAAAAAAAAAAAGGAATCAGGAAGCCTGAGTTCTTCTCTTCCAAGTTCTGCAACCACTGGATGTATGAACATGGCTAAGGCACTGTCCTCTTGGGGACCTCTGTTTTCTCATTAGTAAAGTGGGGTTAGTCCGTGCCCATTGGTGCTGAAACATGCCTTCTTTGGGGGATTTGGAAGCATATGTATGTGTTTTCAAATCAATAAGGGCTCCAAAAGAGAGTCTTGTATCTTAAAGCAGCACTTAATCTTTAACATGCCTTAGTTACCTGGGAGTCTTGTTAAAATGAACATTCCACTCAAGAAGTCTAGGATAGGACCTAGAGAGTATGCGTTTCTCTTAAGTTCCCCAGTGATGCTGATACTGCTGGTTCATAGACCACATTTTGTGTAGTAAGACCCTACAGGATATATTTTTTTTGCATGCTAATGACCCTCAATTCCATAGTGAACATGAATGTTTACTGGCAAGTTAACATGAGCAAAAACTTGAAAGCCACAAATCATTTCAGTTTGTTGTTTGTGAGAGCTTAGAGCATGAGGAACCAGAGATAATTTTTCTCATGACTTTGTAAATGTTTAAAGCTAAATGCAGACACAGTTCCCTTCTGGTCTTATTGAGTGGTTCCTGCAGAGCTTTGCCTTTCTTGCAGCTGTGATTGGGCATCATCTCTTCCAGAGATGAACGTCTTAAAAATGTCCTTTGATGTCCTTTATATGTAGAATTGGGTATTTCACAGATGAAGTTTATTTCAAGATTTCCAAAATAATGACCAAATGCAGGAGAGCAACTAGATTGTGTAGGAGTTCAAAAAAATCCAGGATAATCAGATAATTTTGAAAAAAAAAATTAGCAGTTTTTGGTGATTAAAAGATAAATATTTTTAAAGGGACTATCATTCTTTGTTGTCTAAGTGTGCCTTGGATGTTAATTGAATAGAATGGCTTAAAGCGGGAGTTTACATAGTGAATCACTGCTTCTGTCTTCCCTCCCTCCCTCCCTCCCTCCCTCCCTCCCTCCCTCCCTTCCTTCCTTCCTTCCTTCCTTCCTTCCTTCCTTCCATCTTTCTTCTTTCAGTTGGGGAAGGTAAGTGGTGGTAAAAGAATTTATGAAATTACTCAAGGCCAATGCTTTCAAATAACTTCTGGGCAGTTTACTGTCCATCTGTTCAACACCAATGGCTAGAGGGATGAAAAGAATGACAGTTCTTTCCCATCTCTTGAGGAAAAGAAAAGAAACTGTAGGAAGATATAATCTTGCTTTATTTTCCAAGGGAAATTCCACGGAATTTTATTGTTCCTCAAATGCCTAGAAGTGATAATTCCCCTCCCCCCTTTGCTTAGTGAAGTCTAGATAAGAGTTGCAAATTTAAGTGTTCACAGGGACCAGGCAGGTCACATAACTAAGGGTAGACGGGAGCAAGACAATAAGGAATGGTGGGGACTCTGCTAAAATTAGAAATTTGCATTCCATAAAGGAGATAACTTTTAGGCTGGTCTCATTTCTCCAAAGAAGGAGGAAACATTAAATTTTTAAATGATAAAGAGTATTCAATTTTTAAAGGAGAACTTTGCATGGGGACCAACAAAACCTACTTATAGATTATTGTCCCAGAGAAAAGGTGACAGTCATTACATCATTCATGGTTTTAGTGGCAGATCCAGTTTTGGGTAAAATATTTTACTGAAAATTAAAAAAAAAACACACACAAGTTACTCAAAGGTTTTAGGGAAAATTATGTACCCTTAGAGAAATTTTTTTGAAAGAAATATAATGTCTAAATTCTGATCATCCTATCAACACATGGTAGTTCCAAAATGTTGGGAAAAACCAAACCCAAACAAAAAAAGGTAACTGAGGGGAGTGTTATCATTTAGACAGGAGGTATACCCTGAAAGATTACGTGTGGACAAGGCAGAAATGTTCAGAAGTGATATGATTAGATTATGAGAGCTCTAACCTAATCAGTGGATTAAATCATTTGATGGACTAGTGATTTGAAATGACTTCTGTACTGGGTGGTGACTATAGGCAGCTAGGATAGTGTAGATGCAGGAAGTAGGTCATTGGAGGTGTGTCTTTAGGGTTTAACTTTGTCTCTGGCGAATGAAGCTTCCTGGCTGTCATTAACTGAGCCTTTCTGCCATGATATTCTTCTTTATCTCAGGCCCAGATCTATGGAGTCCACTGACTATGGATCGAACCTCAAAAACATAAGTTAAAATAAACTTTTCCCCCTTATCTAGTCTTTTGATCACAGCAAAAAACAAAGCAAAACAAAACAACAAATAAAAAAAAATGACCACAACATTGGCACAGGTTGAATCAAACTGGTTTTTGGGTAACAAGATACAGGGCTTTTAAACATGTCGTATTAACGATTTTCTCCTCATTGTTTTCAAAGTAGTGGGTATAGTTTGCCTATTCTAGAGGTAAATTAAGTGTGATTAGCATCTCTTTGAAATAGTGAATTCATCCTGATTTTTGTGCATGATGCCTGCTAAGATCCACTGTATCTTCTCAGGCTGTATTTCTCTCTTCTTAGCAGCAAGAACCCTAAGAAAGTTACCAAAGTCTGTTCCTCTGTATACATTTCCTTCTTCACAAAACTCACTCTTTTCCCAGAGTCTTGAGTAGAAACTGTATGAGGCTAAGTCTCAGATTTTGTGCTTTACTCTCAATCCCACAGCTGTCATTTACCTCCCTTTCCATTCCCTCGGCCCTTTCCCTAGCTGAAGACCCCATCAATGTGTTTTCCACTGGAGCAGGCCTTGCTGAATGCTCTGATTCTTTATAGTTTGGGTTATCAAGCAACACCCTCATCTGTCAGCTAATGTCAGTTAACATGTCAAGCAGGTGGTTTTCTTTATTCCTCCTTCTCTTAAGGTCCTCTTGGTTGATAAAGTCTGTAATTATTCTTCAGGGACAAATACCTGAATTTATTTTAATGGTTAAAATATACCTGGATGTTGTAGCAGTTTAAGGAGGTAAACCTCAAATGAATGCACATTTATGCTACAGGCCTGTCCTTCCTCCTGTTAGAGAAACCGTTAATGGCACTGTGGTGATAAAGGGGATCAAACACTCCTAATTCTGAATGCAGAATGTCAACAGCTCTATTGGTCACATGGTCCCAGATTATTGGGTATCCCATATATTACTAATTCTATGTACACTCCCATTTCCAGGAATGTTGTGGTTTGGATGTGAGGTGTCCCTCAAAAAGTCACATGTGAGACAATATAAAGTTTGGAGGAGAAATGATTAGGTTACAGCCTTAACCTAATCAGTGAATTAATCCCTGGTGGGATTATCTGAGTGGTAACTGGAGGCAGGTGGGGTGTGGCTGGAGGAAGTGGTTCATTGGGGGCGTGGCTATGGGGTATGTATTTTATATCTGGAGAGGTGGTTGCTCTCTCTCTGCTTTCTGAACATCATGTGAACTGCTTCCCTCTGCCACACTCTTCCACCATGATGTCCTGTCTCACCTGGAGCCCGGAGGAATAGAGCTGGCTTTCTAGGGACCTCTGAAACTGTGAGCCCCTAACCTGACCCCCTCTACAGTTGTTCTGGTTGGGTCTTTGAGTTGCAGCAGTGAAAAACCTGACTCAAACAAGGAATCTCTGTTCCCATCACCAAATCATCATAATTAAAATATGCCTGTAGCTTTACAAGCTTCAAACTCTTTTACACTTTAATCAATATTAGATTTATTAGCTGTAGAATACTTGATGTATCTCATACTATTTAAAAAAAAATTTCGTTGACTCCTTATTTCCTGTGGATAAAAAAAATCTGAACACCAATATGCTTCCTAAGCTCACCTGAATGACTTTGGCAACATTACCTTTCATGAGATAAGGTCACTGTTATTTCAATGTCTCCTCTAGACACAGAAGGGAAGCCAGTCCACCTGATTCCCCTCTGTCCAGAGAACTCAGATGAGGATTCACCATTTGTTTTTTCCAAGGTGATGTTCTTACATGGGAGCTGCATGACTTACCTCTCTTCTTGGACATGTTTCTTCATTCTCCACAATCTAGATGGGCCTGTCTTTCTCCTTTATGTATTTATGTCTCCTTTATGTCTTTCTCTTTGACAACTTACCACTACATCAAATTCTTCCCTTCCTCTGACTATAACAGAGTTTATAAATATATTCTCAATAAGTAATAAAAGTAGCCTCTGTTACATGGAATGCCTAAATTTCTTTAGCATTTTATTTCAATCTCCCAACTGAACCCTTATGTTCTTGAGGGAAGGCAATATGCATTGCAAAACTAGTATTTTTCTTAATGTAAAAATTCATTTTGAAATAATTTCAGACTCATAGAAAATCTGCAAAACACTACTAAAAGTTTCATATGCCCTTCACCTAGATATTTCATTCTTTCTTTATATATTCATGTGTGTGATTGTGTGTAGATAATGTTTCTGACCTGTTTAAAGTTGATATCTCTCTTACTCCTAAATGTTTTACTGGGCCAAAGGACTTTCTCATATAACCATAACATAATCATCAAAATCAGAATGTTAAGAGTGATAAAGTTTTATTATGTAATCTCCACACTTCACTTTTACCAATTACCTACTTATTTCCTTAACACAGAGAGAGAGAGAGAGAGAGAGAGAGAGAGAGAGAGAGAGAGAGAGAGAGAGAGAGAGAGAAACACGAACTCTAGCCCAGATTCTGGTCCAGGAACTCTTGATGCATTTAGTTGCCATACCTCTTCTGTCTCCTTTAATCTGGAACAATCTTCTTTGACTTTCTTCCTTGTACACATTGGCAATTTTGGAGTGAAAGCAATTTATTTTGTAGAATGTCATTCCATTTGGATCAGTCTGAGCTCACTCATTTTTAACTTCAAGTTATTATTATTATTTTTTTGCAAGACAGTAATAGAAATGATGTTAGATCCTTCTCCGTGGATCATATCAGGAGATGTTTGATTTTCATTTGTCCTGTTGGTAATCATATTAACATTTTGTTATCCTTAAGGTGGTGTTTGTGGGGCTTCTTCACTGTAAAGGAACTAATTTTTTATTCATACATCAGTATCTCTGAGACCATGTAAGCATCTTTTCCCCTATTAGAAATTGTTTTGAAAATTTTAGACTTATGGAACATTTTTTAAATTCATGCAAAATTCCCATATTCCCTCTATCCAGTTTTGCTTTCATGTAAGCAAATTACAGAAACAATGAAATTCTCAAAATGAAGAAGTTAACACTAATGCAACAATCTTAAGAATTTCACTAATGAACTTTTTCTATTTCAGGATCCCACATTGTTTCATATTTTGTATTGTCCCACTCTCCTCAAATCTTTGGTTGTTTGTTACTCAGTGTTTTTGGTCTTTCATGACCTTGACACATTTTGCAAGTGCTGGTCATTTGTTTTTTAGAGTTTCTTTCAATTAGTGTTATCTGTTTTATTCTTCTGGTTAGATTGAGGTTATGCATTTGTGGCATAACCTCACAATGCCACAGAAGTGACACTGTGTTTTCTCAGTACATGTTATCATATTGATTTGTCTTATTGCTGGTGATATCAACCTTACTTACGTGGTTAAGTGGTGTCTGCCGTTTTTTCCCACTGTAAAATTACTATTTTCCCATCAATAGCTTACAGAAGATACTTTTAGTCTTTGCAAATATATTATTTTTCTTCAAACTTTCGCCTTTGATTATAGCTTCCACTGGTAGATTTTTTACATGCAATAGTTATTACTGTGGTCTCTACTTAATTATGATTTTTGTCTCAAGTGCTGTTTCTCAACAAGCTTTATCTCACTCTTTTAGCATCCATAGATGATCCTTAATGGAGACAGTTATTACTATGATTGTCAAATATTAGTCTACCAATTTTTTATTTTCAATACTTATTGATAACTATGAATTTTTAAGACCACAAGCTAATGCATTCCTATCCTTGGTTGTGAATTCACAGATTCTATTATATGAAGTTTTAATGCTAGACTCTAATTTCTAGGTAATTGTTGAAACCAGAACTGTTTTGAGAGGAACTTATAACCTCAAAGTGATTATTAAGACAATTCTATGGGACCATACCATAGCTTTTTAATTTAGGGGATGGATTTCACTTTACTTCAGAGCTAAGCATAATAGTAGCAATCACTGATATCTGTTTTGTATCTTATAATTTTACACAGCAGTTCTTAAAGCACTTTGATATATATTATGTAGTGTGTTCACAGGCTGTGTTTTGTTTACTGGAACTTGAAAGTATCTTTGCACAGACCTTTTCTATTTTTTTAAATATCTTCTTTGTGGGGAGGCAGGGGAGAGGTGGTCAGAGTAACTCTAGCTTGCTGTAACAAACACTACCAACAGTCCTGTATTAGCAGCTTAGTGCAATACAAGTTTATATTTAGTAGATCAAACATAAAATGTTGTTCCTGACCAGTGAAACACCTTTCACCCAGTCTTTCAGGGATCCAGACTCTTATTACATTGTGATTTTTCTTCTCCTATGGTTTCTTCATTCTTGGCTGAATTTTCTGTATTTGGATGGCAGAAAAGAAGGAATTTGAACAATTCCTTGGGAGGAGATTCTTATGGCCAAGGCTAGAAATGGCTTATAGCACTTCTGTGTGCTTTACATTGGCTAGAATTCAGTCACATGATCATTCTAACTACAAGGGAAACTGGGAAATGCAGTTCATCTCTATGCTCAGGAGGTAAGGAAATGGATTTGTTGAAATAGCTGTTTCTGCCACAGTTTTGATTCTTGGAGGTTATCACATGGCATGCGAAGCACTTAATTTGGCTCCAAGGTAATTAATTAATGTGTTATGTTGGCTAAATCAGAGGTGAGGGACATCTGTGGGACTGAGCCTCAGCCTAATTGATAGAAAGAAGGCTCCTTACCGTTAACTCTAGCTGGTTTTGGTGTGTCCGATTTCCTCTAATGGCCCTTCTGCCTTTGAACACACTGTCTCTGATTTATTTATTTACTTTTTACTCCAATGAATTATTAAATCAAACTATTCCTCTCCCTGAGCAGAGTTCACACACCTTAAGGAAAGACTAGTTAATCACACTTTAACCCAAGCCAGTACAGAATAATCTGGAAGAGCTGAGGAATCTTTGGAGTTAATATAGGGAGTGTATTTAGGGCCATTATAGAGAAAACTCTCTCCTGCCTAGATTCTACTAGGAAAAACAAGCCCAAATTAAAACACTGAATTCTGCCATGTGATGGAGACCAAGTAAACTTTTAAAATAATCATTAAAAAAAAAATCTCATTTGTAGCAGCAGCAGTAATTCATCCATCTTTAGCCAGAACAGAAGTGCAGTCTCTTTGAATTTGTGTCTTCTTTAGGTTAAATATCCACCCCCACTGCCCATAGAGTGAAGATATATTGATTGCCTCTATCACATATCGAAAGAGTTCCCAAACCCCTAGCAGTCTGGACAATGAGCACACTCACTACTCATGGGGGAACCTCATTGCAGGAACCCATTAAGGGGTGAAGCCCCATGGCAGCCTGTAAAGGCATTATGGGAAAATCCTTGCTACTCTTGATGCTTCATTTTGAAGAAATGGGATTTTCACAAGGAATTTTGTCATGATTGCAACTTAATAAATAAATAAATTTAGCTCAGGATAGAATGGTTTCTGTTGCTTAAATCAGAGAATTGTCATTTCAAATCCCCTATCATCACTAAAATTAGCTGTCTGTGAATCAGAAGGATGTTAAGCTAACATGCTGGGGAAAGTGTGTTCAGCCACATAATTTCCTATGATTGATGATGGCTGCAAAATTTTCTGACAGCAGACATCTATGGACATGCTGGCACTGCCATCCTCACTTTGCTACAATGCCATTCCCACTTTCCAACCAGGAAGAAAAACAGGGGAACATTGTGCTTTTCTCTTCTGAGGCATTACAACATCCTTGTACTAAAAAGGAGAAAGCAGGGCCTCCTCCCTTGTAGCCTAATCTACCTCCAGTGCTATCACTGAAACACAAATTTTAATGTTGGGGGTCAACTGCCACATGACCTCCCAACTTCCACTGAGTCATACCGTCAAACTGTCCTCCTCATTATTAATATTTATTGTTCCTTGAACTCAGCAAGCAAAAGTGGCTCCTACAATAACTCTGGCAGTGCCAAAACAAATAGACACACTCCTGTCCTCAGCTGCTTGGGGTTTGGAGACGCAAATGATACTGTATAAAAGAAAAAAAAAAAAAAAAAGGAGAACAAATGCAGAATGGATGATGAGAATTTTCCCCTTTGTCCCATTTCTTTTGCTGTTTACTCTCTTTGATGCAATGAAGAAAATATGCTTGAAATATATATATCTCCATTTCTGAATAATTGTTTTGAAAACATTGAGAAGATTTAGATCTTTCAATAGCTCTTGAAAATATGTGTTTAAAGAGTTCCAGGGATTTAGAAATTTTAGTTCTTGGTAGACGAACAATTCAGCTAATTTGAGGGATAGTTACTAAAAAAAGAGTACTATTGAATACTATTGTTAAATCTAAGTCTAAATATGGGGAGGAAATACAGAAGAAATGAACAAAGCATTTGAACAGGATTAAAAACAAATTGCTCTAGAAATCTGTTTTTAAATACTTGTTATTCACCATTTTTAACTCAAATTTGTAAACTGTATTGCATGTTAACTTTGATTTGAAAGCATCCCCTAGAACTGGTTGAAAGGTAAAGAATTTTTATGCATGAAAGAGGAGTCAGTTTTTGCTAGAGACTTAAATAAATAAAGGCCTATCACATGAATGAATCAATTAATCAATCAATTCTTCTTGTTTTCTTTCCCTATCTCATTCTATTTAACCTCACCAAATTATGGGCTAGCATAGCTTCTTCTCTCATCCATTTAAAAAGTATTTTGTCCTTATCTTTGCCTTTCAGGCAGATATTAAGAGCTATTTTTCTGTCAATTCCCTCTTCTCCCTCTCTCTTTTTTTTCTCATAAAAGCATTCATATGTTTCTTGAAGACCTTTCCTCCTCCACAATGAGGTCGTGTAATTTGGGTAGAATTAACCCATATTAACACCCTCATAATGCTTGAGTATTCACATGATCCATCAGATGAACATGTGACCCTCTCTATCCAATCACAGTAAATCCCTGCCCTTCCCTAGACATCTGGAAGGAGGTAAATGAGGATGGTGATATAGGAGATCTTGTCTGTCCACTGGCATTGCCAAGGGTAATGAATTGGTCTGGAGATATGGAGTGTCATTTTGCCATTTTGGGTTATGGTGGTGGAGTTTTGTTGAAAGGAATCCATGAAGAAAGTCTGGAATTCCAGGATGTTCTGAGGACATATATTTGAGTTCCTAGATGAAATAATTCCTAAAATTGCTCATTGACTTTCAAATCAGTAACATGTTCTATTTTTCTCATATGCCAGTTGAACTGAGTTTGCAGTAAATTTGTCAGAAAAGTTTTTAGATGAATGCATCTCGCCCAGACACACACCCATCATCTTTAACTGAGCATAAACAAGAATTGTAGCAGTCTTTCTTTGTTTTCACAATCTCTACTAATTTTCTTGTTATCTTCCCTAGTATTTTCATACCAAGTAAATATATATCTCTCAATGCCTTGCTGTCCACATTCTGAGAATAGAAGATTGTGCCAGCTACTCTTTAGGTTATTAGCTTGTAATTGTTAGCGCTACAGGTTAAACTGAGTGTTGACGAAGTCCCTCCCTCATGACCATGCCTTGGCCGAATCCTGTCTCCAGAGAGAGGAAATGTTTCTGTCACTCTCCCTCTTCCTGAGGAAGCATGTCTCCAGTCTTGCAAAGTCATCAGGCCTGAAAAATATCACCGCCAGGCTGTGATAACAGAACAGATCCCTCCCCTGTTGCTAATTATGCTGTCTCCCCATTACAGCCACTCACCTCTGCAGAGTCCCCATTACTGAGTGATTGGCCTTTCCTGGAACAAACACAGTGTGTGCTATAAATGCAAGCAACCAGGAAACTTCAGAAAAAAAGGAAAGAGAAAAGAGAAACACTGTTTTACGTTCTATTATTAATAATATGATAGCTTTTATTATTTCTTACTTTATTTGTCCCTGGTTTGACTCATTTCCAGGAGGTGATGTGGCTTGGGGTCTCTGTGGTCTTATCTTGAATCTTGGCTCCTCTGTTCACCAAGCATATAATGTCAGACAAATAATTTGTTTTCTATGCTCATTTCCCCTATTTGTTAAAAATCACTTGAAATTATTAAAAGTTTAAATTATATATACCTCAGAATTAAATCAGATCACAGACATCCAGCATTTAGGACAGTGCCTTTTATGCAGTTGTGGTCCATTAAGATCAGCTGCCTTTTGGTGGCTCATTAGTTTCTCTCTTTTATCATCTCCAGCCCCTCCCTGCAAAACTCAGGTTAGACTGAGCACTTTCTCTCCTCGAATAGGCAACTCCTCATGAAGTATGAATTGGGATGCCTCAAAAAGGTGTACCTAGTGCTAAATTTTTATCCTTTTTCTTCCTGAAATTCCCCTCTGTATGTATAATGTTGAGAGTCCCCATTGAAATAATTCCTAAAATTGCTCACTGACTTTCGAATTTTCAATGTTATTCCATTGAAAAAACAGCTCTAATCCTTTCACACTTTGAATTTTTTTACTGATTCCGAGCCAACCTCAGATTCTGGGGATAGGAAATACAGACTGAGTAGGTGAAAGACAGTCTAAAACTCAGTGATGTGTTTTGTCTCTGGTTTTGGAATCTTGGAAGAGAGAAATATGGGGTGTTAAGAGAATGTGGGGACTTCACCTGTCTACTCAACTGGGAGCAGTGGTTGATGAATGTCAACCTCTCATGGGTGCTATAATGGGCAGCCCACAGCCAACATACAAGCTAGACAGCACAAAAATTCTCTAGGAGTCAGTCTGGAGAATTGAAGCTAATCTATTTCAAACTCAGAAGAATCTAAAATAGGAAACTGGATACATAGTGGGTGGAAGATCTGAGATGCCACATAAAAGTTGATGAGGAAATGTAGAGATGAACAGAGTCAGGATTCTGTTCTCATTCCTGGGGCTAGAAACACAAGGAGGAAGTGAATCTCTGGGATGGAAACTGAGGCCACCAAGCAAAATCTGGAACATTAGCAGCCTCTCTGGCAGGAACCAAATCCTTGAAGAAGGCCCAGTTGCTACTTGAGACACCTCTTATGATCCACACGGATAGGGAAAAGTATTCTGGTCTCTTTGTTTTTTTTGTCATCTCCTCTCCCATGGGGTCTCTTGCTGGATGAAACTCTCTGGAAGCCAGCTGGTATGGCATCATGGGAAACAGAAGTTGCAGGTTTCATTTCCATAGTACACATTTCCACAGTCATCCTCAGCATCTACAGAGACTGGCTCCAGGATTGCTTGTTGATATCAAAGTCTGCATATGCTCAAATCTCTCACCTAAAATATTGTAGTATTTGCATACAATCCCCATATCCCTATACATTTTAAATCACATCTACATTATTTATACAACTCAGTACAATGTAAATGATGTGTAAATAGCTTTTTAGTTATTGTTTAGGGAATAATGACCAGAAAAAAACTCTGTACATATTTAGTGCAGATGCAAATTAAAACAAAAATATTTCATATCCACCATTGGTTGAATCCTTGGATTTAGAACATGTGGATATAGAGGGCTGGCTGAGCAAATCAGGAAATGGAATGATCTGAGAACAATGAAAGGATGGGCACAGTACTGAGCAGAATAAGGAAAATTTTCATGGTCACATAAGAAGGTAGAACTAAAGAATTCGAGATGTGAAGAAGGTCTGTATGTTTGCCATGCTCATTGAGGACTTTGGCTTGGTTTTTGTTCTGGGCCTGGATATAAGATATTATACACTTCAGTTCCTCAGATTTTCTCAAAGGGTAGTCTGTAGCATCTCTACATCATAAACATCTGTACTGTTAATTCTAAATGCTAATCCCCACACCTCATACTAGTTCTCCTGAATGCCTTTCACTTATTGTGGTTTGCATTTATAACATCTTTTGAATTTAAAATTGAGACAATCACACCACAAGTAAGATTTCCTTCTTTCCTCTTGAATGTTGGCGCTGCTGTCCTTACAAAGTCCAGGTCTACTGGTCTGTACAATATCCACCCAAAGATTCTGCCTAGAACTTAGATTGCTGATGAGAAATGTCTCTTGTTCAAAGATTGATGGTTTAACTTAAGAGAAGGGCAACAAATTCTCAAGCATACTAACAGATCTCCCATCCCAGGAACAGGGTTGCACAATTGAAAATGTTAGAAATAGAAACCAGAGGAATTCCTTGGTGCAAGAGGTCAGCAAGATAGACTCCCCAGCTGGATTGCAGAGTATGCAGCTCACTAGCTTTGGGAAGCCATGTCAAGCATGTGAAGTCAATTGCTTTGTATTTCCTTTAGTGTTTCTATAAAAGAATTGGTTTTCATTGCTATAACTGGTGGTATCATGAGCATCAGCTGAGAACATGATGCTTGGGTTCAATGTTCCTTTGGTTCATGATCCAAGATCTGAATCCTCTCTGATTCTGTTCTCCATCTTTCATATCGAAACTTTTGTGCTTCTTTTATAAAACAGTAGGAAGGACCATTATATTAAATGAATTAGACTTTCTTTATTGAGTACCTCCTATGTACAAGAGGTCTTCTGTTAGAAATCTGGCATTCTTGCTTTTGAGTGGTCTACAACTTCTAAAAAGAGAACCTGGTGTAAAAACAAGTTTATACTTTGCAAGCTCTGTCAAGGGGAAAACAATCATTTAAAGTGCTATAGTAAAATCAGTTGGGTTTTCTCTAGCAACTGCATATGCATTTGAGGTAAGTGTTGTTAGTTTTGTAGTTATGGGATCTGAACAACAAATCTAAAATATCAATGTGTTTAAATAAGGACTTTGAGAAGGAAGTCAACTGTATTAGGCATGCTACTGCCAGGTGCAAGTCCTCATTAAGAGGAGGAAGAAGAGAGAGTAAGTAAGGGAACAGAGGTTAAATAAAAAGGAAAGTAGAAAAGACTGGGACTAAATGTAATGAGGAGTAGTGCATAGTAATTAATGTCTACTGCAGTCACCTTTAAGGCCCTTCCCAATTGTGTCCCTGTGAAATACTTTAGGAGATGTCTATAACTAGGAATAACATAAATGTGAGCAAAATATATTTTCAAGGAGATACAAAAACGTGCTTCCCATGTTTTAGGATCATTTCTTATTCTTAAAAAGTTATTGTTTGCATTTTGTAGCACTTTGCTACTTTGCAGCAATGGTGAAGTTCTCTTAACTTGGGTTGTACTGTCGTTTAAACACTTTAAATATTTTACTCAATGCTTTCTTTATTTTGACACAGCTATTTTCAATCTTTGGTTGCATCATAATTACTTGGTGGGCTTGTTAAAATACTTCTAGAGTTCTTAGTTCTTTTTTTTTTTCTCTCTATTTGGTCCTGGGGATCGATCTCAGAGGCATTCGACCACTGAGCCACATCTCCAGCCCTAATTTGTATTTTATTTAGAGACAGGGTCTCACTGAGTTGCTTAGCACCTCACTTTTTCTGAGGCTGGCTTTTTCTGAGGCTGGCTTTGAACTCACAATCCTCCTGCCTCAGCCTCCTGAGCTGCTGGGATTATAGGTATGCACCACCATGCCTCTTGATTGTTTCTAGTCTATGGGATGTGGCCAGGTTTATTATTTGTTTTAATGAATTCTGACACTTCTGGTTCAGAGAGAACTACTTCTTTAACAATGCAATCGTGTCCTTCTTCAGGCCTCTAGTTCCTTTATTTGGTAGTCTGTCTTCTTCTTGTAGAATGTATGCATTGTAGAATATTACAGTAGAATCTAATGTTAATTGAAGCCCATGACTTTTTGTGCAATTTTTATGCAAGAAGTCTATGCTTCAAAATATTTGGGGACACCTGTCAATAAATGATTCTGTATTTATATAGGCCATGGCTTAGGCAAACAGAGAGGAAGTGCTTCCGTGTTCCCAACTTTTCAGTTGTAAACTGGAGACATGACCATATGAGTTAAAAGGTAGACTATATTTAGCCATAGTAATATTATGAAGAATCATCTCTGGTGTTCAAGAGTAACTACAACAGTGTAGATACTATTCCTTCTTTGGCTCATATGAGAATGTCTGGCGACAGAAACAGAATTATATGGAAGTTTATTTATTGGTTGTGGTTTCTGAAAAAAGTTGTGCTGCTCTTTAGCTGTGTGACTTTGACAAAATCCACGATCCCATTTCCTTAATTATGAAGTAGGAAAATGACCATTTCCCAGAGTTTTGGAGTTGTGGAAGATGCTGGTCCATACATTGATTGCTTCCCATTGGATTCTAGTTTGCTTTCTTTTCCTATTGTATTCTCTGGACTGAGATGTAGCTCCCTGGTAAGCTTTGGAAGTAGTGACAGAATGCTGTGCTACACTGAATGAAAAATATTCTTTTCCAAGCTAAAGGGCAATCACGTTATAAGGAAAACTTTCCTGCAACCATTCAAGCAGCATTTTAGATTCTAGTTTCATGAGTTTGGCTAAACAATCATGGTGGGTGAACTGTCAAAATCTCCAACAAAAACAGCAGAAAAATCTTCTGAAATTAGTGTAGAAGCAGACTTGAAGAAAGGAAAGAAATGCAATCTGACTCTTTTTATAGGATTTTCAGTACTAGTGTATACATCAGTCTTAAATTCAATGGATTTGAAGTTACCAAAGGGAATTATAGTATATTATACAAAATTAGATGCATTCCGAATTGGAGGATAGTGCTACTTTGAGCATCCCTGCATAAGTCTGTGGTGAACATATGCATACATGCATTTTGTTAGAGAGCAACTGCTAGGTTTTTAAATTACACATACATTTATCTTTAGAGAACACTGCCAAACAGCTTTCCAAAGTGGTGCCAGGTACTATTTACATGCAGTCAGCAGTGAATGAGAATTCTAGTTTCCTTTACATCCTTGTAAAAATTAATATTGACTATAATTTTACTTTAGCCATTTTAGTGGATGTGAAAACAAAATATAACAAAAAACAAGAGGAATAAATACCAATATTAAAATCAGCACAAAACCCCACTGCCCCAATACTGGTGTTTCATTGTACATTAATCTGTTCTTTTATGGGAGTAATTTCCATGGGGTGGCTAGTTTAGTCATATATATTTATATTGAAGACTTGTAACAATTTAAAGTCCTTCCCAGAGCAGCTGCATCAGGGTGAAGATTGAACATTTCAGTACAGGAAGTATTCTAGGTTTGTCATTGCTACATATCATAGAATTCTTTCACAGGGTGGATTCAACCTGGAAATCCTTTATTCTCTAAGATCAGAGGGAATAAATTGCTTTTGAATGGAGAATACATGCATTTGAGACCCACAGAGACCATAGAACAGTGTCTCTGGGATGATATTTCCTGGTACTTAGTGATAATGGCAAGAAATTTATAGTAAATATTGAAAGAGCAAACCTTAAATCAAAGCACTGACTTTATATACAAAGAGCCTTAGCAAGTTTCCCAAATATTCAGTTCATGGTGTGTGTATGCATGTGTGAGTGTGTTTGTGTGGGTGTATGTGTGTACGTTAAGCATAAACTTTGAGAATTACAGATTGTTATTTCTCTGTAATTAGTATTAGAAACTGGATACAAGGAATTCATAATTCTAATGAGATAGATATGGGAAAAATAGGATAAATGAATAAAAAATGATAATAAAAAACAGTATCCAAGTTGTCCCAGGGTACAGGTATTTGTCCAAGGTATGGCTATCTAAAGATTTATATAACGAAAGAATAACAACAAAATCTTACTCTCATTATATCAAATATCTATTGCTACAATAATACTGCCTAAAACCCAGGACATCCCAGCTACTACAGCAATAATTATCTTGTTAGTTTATGAGTTTGTGGGTTTAGCTGATCTGTGCTGGACTCAGCTTGTTTGATTGGGCTTGTTTGACTGTAGTCATATTTGGCTTAGATAGGTTACTCTAATGATCTTAGCTGGCTTGCTCACACATCTTGGGGTTGGCTCCTCTAGGATGGCCACAGCTGAGATGATTGGGAACAACTTGGTTCCTCCCCCAAACTCAGCAGTATACAACAATAAGCAATTATTTAGGTCACAAATCTGTGAGCAGGTCAGTGGTTTTGGAGTTGGCTGGTGTTTCAATTATCTATTGCTATATAACAAATTATACAAATTCAGTCACTTAAAATGATAACACATTTATTATCTCACACTTTCTGTGGGTTGGGAATCTAGGTATGGCCTAGCTGGGCTCTCTGCTTCTGGGTCTCATTGGGATGCAATTGGTACTGGCTGGGCTGTGGTTTCATCTGGAGGTTCAACTGGAGAAGGGTCTGATTCAAATTCACTCAGGGTATTCAGAATTCAGTTCCGCACAGCTGTGGGACTGAGGCCCTCAGCCCTAAAAGACCTACCACAGATTTTTTTCTTTTTTCTGCCACATGGGTCTCTCCACATTTCACACATGTCTGCTTCCTTCTTCAAGGTCAGCTGGAGGGCAAGAGCGACTCTAGTGAGAGGTCCTTTAGAATGCCATATTCTAACGATTAGGAACTTGTCACAGGTCCCATCCACACTCAAGGGGAGGGAATTGCAAGAAGGTATGAACACCAGGAGGTGGGAATCATTGGGAGACGACTTTCAGTGTATCTGAGCTTGCTTACATGTCTTAGGATCATTTGACTGTCAGCAGACCTAGGGAGGTAGTTGCATAGGGCCAAAACAGAGATGAAAGAGGGAGAGGAAACACAGACGTGGTTTTACAGCCCTCTGCTTACATCCTATGTGCTATCATCCCACTTGCCAAAGTAAGTCACATAACTTGGAGATAGAGTAGGAGGGCACTTCAAGGTTACATGGTAAATGGTGTAGGTACAGGAAAGGTGAAGAAATGGGGCCATGAAAGCCACACTTATCTTCAACTGTTTAATTCAAGAATTAAGCCAACTGTGTAATTCAGCCTATCTCATACCAGTCTTCCTATGGCCACATATCTAGAAGATCCAAGTTCTCATTTGTTGCCCCAGGAGTGCTAGCAATCCTAGTTTCTTCCAATGCAGAATAGAGTGTCTTTGGAACTCGATTTAAGATAACTGTTGCTATAAACTCCCACATTCATGAGATCTTACATGAGCCCCCTACTGTCACCCTGCATGAGAATATGTCTGAGCAGATATGCAGTCTCTAGAACTTCCAAAGGTAAATAACCCTCAGCTTCCTACCAGAAGAAGGGAGAATTTTTTTACTCACTCTTTATCCTATTTCTTGTTTCATAGAATCATTCTTGAAATCAGTTTCTGCCTACCACTCCTCTCTTTTTGAAAGCAAGGCCAACAGTTGGTGCCCTACCCATCACCATCATATCTTCAGATACTTACAAAACTAACCACCCTGGTGTTCTCTCCTAATTAAAAAAAAATGCTCTAGAACATGTTATGGTTTAGGGCTTCTTGACACTGGCTATACATTATAGTTACTTGGGGAACTTTTAAAAGTTCTCATCTGAAGATGCACCCAAGAATAATTTCTGGAAGCCAGTTCCAGATGTGGGCATTTCAAAAGCTTCCCCAGATGATTCTGATTTACAGCCAAGATTGAAAACCCCTATTATATATGGACATGTATAACAGAGTGTCTTAAGTTAAAATCACACTTAAGATGGGAGCTCAGAATGAGTAGGAAAGATCATTCATATCTGAGAGTGTTAAAAGTATTGTCTCTGTCAAGGAATTTTGTAATGAGAAGTTTCTATCTCTACATAAAGATGGAAATGCATTTGCTTTGACGCACCTTATCCAGCACCCTGGAACTACAGATGAGAAAAACAAAATTCTAGAGGGATTTCACTTTCTCAAGATCACACAACTAAAGTATAATTAGGACTGGATCCTAAATCACCTATTTTTTTCCACATCAATCTTATTTATTTTTAAAATTTGTCTTTTAGATTTATTGTACAACATGATGAATAACGTCATACTATATATTTCAATGTCACCGTGACAATAAATATCAAATGTTCTTATTATAAAAAAATGTCATATACTTGATGTAATGGATGGGTTAGTTAGCCTGATTTAATCATTCTACATGCTATTATAGAATCATTACATCACTTTATCTCCCATAAATAAATACAATTATAATTTTCCAATACGTATTTAAATTTTTTATTAGTACATTACAGTTATACTTAATTTTGGAATTCTAGTTGGCGTAACTATAAAATCATGAAATATAATTTGCTCCAATTCAGGCCCCAGTACTTCCTCTTTCTCTCCCTTCCTCCCTCCCCCGTTCTCTTTTCTCTACTTTTCTGGTCTTTAATTCTATTTATTTATAGTTTTATATTTTTAAATTAGTGCATTATAGATATACATAAAGAACTTTTACTTTTAAAGAAGAATGAAACTATGGCATTTGCTGGTAAATGGATGGAACTGGAGAACATCATGCTAAGTGAAATAAGCCAGACTCAGAAAGTCAAAGGGTCAAAGTTTTCTCTCTTTTGTGGAAGCTAGAGGGAAATAAGGGAAAAGGAGGTGGGGGTGGGAATCCCATGAAACTAGAAGAGAGGTCAGTGGAGCAGAGGAAGAGGATTAAGGGACAGGGAGGAGAGACATGAAAAGGGAGGAATGGTGGAATGAAACTGAGCATGCTATTCTATGTGTATAATGAATACACCACAGTGAATTTCACATCAATCTGTTCTCAAAGCATAAACTTTAAAATTGGGGGAGTAAGAAGTTAGTTTCTATAATCTTCCTCATATACATAAAACTACCCACAATTTCTATCGTTGACCAAATTTAGAAGCAGATCCTTTAGAGATTAATGGAAATCCTAGAAAAAAAATTAAATGGAGTTTTCTAGGGTGAAACTCCAAAGAGGCTATCCTGTCCTTGGCCCTGAGGCTGTCTTTCTGATCATTCTAAAGATTAAGCATCAAGTTTTAAAGTACACATTAGGATGCCATCTGTTTAGTATTGAGAACTTTGGTTGTCTTTAATTTAGGCACAAAGCTATTTGGGAACATAAAGAAAGAAATAGATGGTATTGTTTAAAGTCTTCCTGAGTATTTAGTGTCTTTAAACAAGTTTCCAAATGGTCTATGAACATATGTTTAATTTTCACACTTTAATTTGTACTTCTAGAGGAAAGGAAAAATTCAGTTATACTACGCAAACCTGTCCTTGTGCTTTGTGAAATATAGGAGAGCAAAGCCTAAAACTAGGGTTCTCAAATTATCATAAGTAGCAGAGTCACCTGAGTGCATGTAGAAACAGCCCCCTGTTCTATAGCTCATGGTTTCTGGATCTATAGGTCTAGATTGGTGTATTAACTTTGCTTATTATTTTCTGTATTTTGATGCTTTTACATCTGGGTCCTTGCTGATCCTGGCATAACTGGCCCTCCCAGAGTTTGCCAATTCCCAGGGTTAGTGGACAGCTCTACCCCAATGTTTGCAGAAGTTATTCTAACTAGACAATCCTCCAACTGCTTGCCTTTCCTCACATTTCCTCCCCAAAGGAACCACAGCAAAGGTTCTTGCCACATTTACCCCAATCCCCTCTGCCTCCTGACCCAGGTATTTCTCCATCCAGCCTTTCCCATGCTGTGGTATGTCCCCTTCTCTTGGAAACTGGGAGTAATAAAGTATCTTTTCAGTGGCAATTACCTCCTGATGTTTTGACCTTACCACAGCTACATAGCAATTAAACCTGTGAAGATAAGTGAGATAGAAAAATTTGCATTTTCCTAGGTAATGCGAAAACTGCTCATCTTCTTGGGGATACACTAGGAAAAAGAATTTGTTAAACTAACTAACTAAATAAATAAATAGAAATTTTATTTATTGTAGCAGGGAGTGAACCTAGTGGGACTTAACTACTGAGCCACCCCCCCCCCCCTTTATGAGAATGGCAAGTACAATCTTTTATCAACAAATTTGGAGTTTTGACAAAGATTTGGGAAATAGAGAATGAATAAAGAGAGAGATTGATAAATTTTTACATAGTGACACATCTTCTCAAAGACAGGAATGAGTCAGTGTTGGACATAACATGTGCAACTAACCAGAAAGTAACAACCCCCTGACTGGGGACTTAGTTTTCTGTACTGAGACTTCTTTTTGGTTAGGGCCCATTCTCTTGGTTTTAACAACTTCATATTGGTTGAATAAAAAACAATAAAACAAAACAAAAAATCTAGTTTGAACCCAAAAGTGTAATTCTAAGATAAAGAGAAATAAATGTAGAAGGTGTCTGTTTCTTTTCTTTTTTATGTACTAGTTGTTCTGTACAACTGTACCCCAGGCACAAAGTGAGGAATCAGCTCTTTGAGGAGGCACCTGAAAAGGAATATTTCTGGGCTCTTTGCAGGAGGTCTTATAAATGCAATGAGTTCTTGACCTGAGTATTAAAATCTACAAAATGCAAAGGGCAATTAAGGACAGAAGACAGTAAAGAATACTCTTGGAAACTAAGCAAAATATGGGATAAAGATTGATCTCAGTGGAAGTTATTTACAAAATCTTTAACAAAAACAAAACATGACACTGGCAAGTCATTTGTATCTGACTTTAATTACCTTTGGTATTCAGAGAAGAAAAAGCACTGTTATAAACTCTAGACTTATCATCAAAAAGAAGATAGGGAGTAGTTAAGAAGACCCATCCATTGTCCCTCTCAAATTCTTTGTACTAGAACTGACTCTGCTTGTACACTTCCTTGCCTTCTCTTAAGCTCCATTTACCCAAGTAATACAGAGAACTTGGGTTAGGGGTTCTGTCTTCTTTGATGAAGAGTATCTAGGGAGTCAGCATGGCCCCTTTACTCTGCACTCTTCCAGAAAGAAAGAGAGAAGGGTGCCCACCCAACTTTAATTTTTTTTTTTTTTTTAATAAAGTTGCTCAGAACCAAATTACTGAGGCTGGTTTTGAACTTGCAATCCTCCTGCCTCCTGAGCTGATGAGATTACAGGCATGCACTTCCAAGCCTGACTTCTTGAAATGTTTGATAGTCCCCATGTTTATATCTATTGGGGGAAAGAGAGTGAGGGGCTATGGTGGAGGAAGGAACTGTAGTAACATGTGGAGGGCACAGATTTTTGTAAAAGTGTTTTCTTCCACTTAAGCATTACACTCTGTGCTTACTAAACAATTTCCCCATTTTCTGATTCCTCCTAAGAAAGCTCTATTGCTATTCTTCTATCCTAATATTACGGTCTTTGTTGGTTAGGGGACAATATAGAAAATATAGAAGAGCTCAATGCTGTTAAACCCAGCTGCGGTTTTGTCACTGAGATGCATGACCTTAAGAAATTCATTCCATCTCTCTAAGCCTAAGTTTTCTCTTCCATAACTTGACAATAATAATGTTACCCATTTTAGTCTATTTATGCTGCTATAACAAAAATACCTTAAACTGGGTGACTTGTAAACAACAGAAGTCTATTTCTCATAGTTCTAGAGGCTGGGAAGCCCAAGTTCAAGGTGCCAGCACGATTCATCTGGAAGATGGAAGGCATGAACTGACTCTCTGGGATCTCTTATGAAGACGCTAATCCCATTCATGAGGTCTCTGCTTTTCCTTGGGTGCTAGGGTTTCAGCATATGAATTTTATCAGGACAGAAGTATTTAGTCCATTGTACTACTTCATAGAGTTGATATTCGAATTAATTGAACCAAATGCCAAAAAGGAACTTGGTGCAGCCCATGGCACACAGTTAGATTTCAAAATACAAGCTATTGTTATTGAAGTTATTTTGGGGATAAAATACAAAATTACAATTTCATTGTCTTTTCATTTATATAATATAATTTTATGTCTGGAGTTTTGATTTAAGAACAATGGTATACAATTAAAAGAGTCTAAAAATAAAACTTTAGTACATTTGTGGTTCTACAAAGCAGAAAACCAGAATCCCTGGATGAAACTCCCTAAGATTGTTCTCTAAGCAATAAAACTACAATCGATGTGATCTTATCCCAGGATTCTATGACAGAACAAAGTCTTTAGTTTTCAGGCTATGTTTCAGTTTCAGTCCTTCTGTTGGCAAGCTAGTAAAACAATGATGCCCAGTGTAATTCTTCCCAGGGCAGAGGCTGCACAAAAAAGACCCCTTCCAACCCACTGTGTCTGCTGCCACTACCCATGATAGACAAGCTTCATCTGGAAGCACTTTGAGATGGTCTAGCAGGAAGATGGGAAATCACACTTCTTCTATGTCCATTATCATGTGAACAACAGACATGCTCTGAATTTCCTATTCTACTTATTCAGGAGGACCAAATCAGTAGGAAAAAAATTTTAAATTTCCAGATATCCATTTATATCATGATTAAATTTAGTCCTTGAGCATTTAGGGAGCATCTTTCGCAGTAAAACATGAGGCCCATCTCATTTTCTAAGTTAAGAAGAACTGACAATTTGATTCAGGAGGAAAAAAATGATACATTTCAGTGAGAAAAAAGGAAATTGAAGAAGAATAATTGAAGGTAAGTGATCAAATGTGCAGAACAAGTAGCGACAGGGTAACTGTGAAGGAGATTTCTATACTCAATAGGTGTACGACGGACTCTTAAAGATATGGATGTATGCAATGTTTCCCAAAGTTTAAGGCAGTGTCTTTAAAAATGGCTGATAACACACTTTATTAAAAAATTAAGGTAGAACAAAAAACATCACAATGCATGATACTTTGTAAGGACATTGTGCATGTGAATGTATTTCTCTCTCTGGTTTGCTAAACACAACATATTTCCTTAATGGATCATGGCTTTAAAAAGTCTGAAAAACACTGTCCTAGATATTTCGTGAAATAATTTAGTTAGAATACTGACCGTTTCAGAACCAAATAAGTTGAATTAAGAACAATAGTATACAGTGAAAAGAATAAATAAATAAATAAAAAAGATTCCAACCTTTGTTGTTTCACAAAGCAGAAAACCAGAATCCCCAGATGAAACTCCCCAAGATTGTTCTCTAAGTAATAAAAGTACAATGGATGTGATCTTTTCCCAAGATTTTATGTTAGAGAATATGCTCAGTTTCAGTCCTTCTGTTGGCAAAACCCAATGATGCAATGATGCTCCCACAGTGAGACTCAGTTTTCACTACCTTCCATCTTCTTCCAATTTCTTCCAGTTGGGTAGACAATCTCTCTTTGCTGCTAACACATCTCTACCATCTCTCTAAATCTTGTGAGTCTCCTTTTTAAGGCAGGGAAGGAGGCCTCAGGCTCATAGTCTGAAGACCCATCAGGTCAGAGTCAGGAAGGGTTTCTATTCCAGGCAAGTTCTGCTCATTTTCTGTTTTATTCTACTGGAGCTTCTCATATGCCTCATTTTCCATGTTTCTACTTCCACTTTTTCTCAGATGGATTTTTATCATTTTCTTTTTCAATGATTTTATATAAACAAAAAAATTGTTGTAAAAATATTAAATAGTATTAACAATGGCCATGTTGAATGTGATCTGAGACTGTCGGGAACAAGTGTGCTTTGGTGGTATTGTGTGAATCACACTCTGAAGAATTTCAGCTGGTCTAATGGACATCCCCTTGGCCAGCATGATGGGAGTCCTCTTCAAGGATCCTATCAAATGAACTGTCATGGTCATTCCCACATTCCCAGGTACTGTAAGTGATAGTTAACATTTCTTGCATGAAAATGAAAAAAAAAAAAAAAAAGAGGTAGACATGGCCCAGGAAGCCCCATGTGCTGCTGTCCTCTTGATGCTGATGTTTTCCTAATGCAGTAACATTTTTACCCAAGACGATATCTTAGGTCTTGGAACTCATTATGGTTTGGATCTAGGAGAGTACCCCCAAAAGCTCATATGTTAGATGAGGTTCAGAGGTAAAAAGATTGAGAAAGAGCTGTAACTTCATCAGTGAATTAATCTATTTGATGGATTAATGGACAATTATCAGGGCAAACTAAAATACCCCCTTACTATCCCAAAGCTCTTGGTGCTTTGTGCACCTACATGAACAGTATTGTCAAATGAACTCAGTCTGGAAAGTAAGTAAAATCTCCCCTAGATTTGATTCAATTACATTTTGAGTTCACATCTGGAGTCATTCTGTTTATATCAAAGATTAATCCATTTGATGGATTAATAGTTTGAAGGGACAAATGGGTGGTAACTATTAGCAGATAGGCATGGGTGGAGGAAATAGGTCACTGGGATGTTTCTTTAGGAACTAGATCTTCTCCCTGACTCCTCTCCTCTCTCTCTCTCCCTGTTTCCTGGGTGTATGTGCTCAGAAGCTTTCCTCTGCCATGTATTTCTGCCATGAGGTTTCTGCCTTGGAGCTGACAAACCAGACTGAACATCTGGAACCAGGAGCCAAAATAAACTTTTCCTGTTCTAAGTTGTTCTTGTCAGGTATTTTGGTCACAGTGATGAAAAGCTACTAACACAAAACTATCCATTTTTTTTTCCTTAGATCGGCCACACCACCCTGATTATTTTCTACTTTCTTTTATTCTTATGATTAGACATTTCCTCAGCAGGAAGAAACCACCAGCGGGATGGGACAATAGTGTGGGGAGATGACACAGATCCCACTGGGGACTGAGCTAGCAAGCCCAGGTTTGGTGGCTACTCCAAGATCTCACTACACTGCCCGTCCAGGTTGCTATGGAAAACTATTTAGGCTTTGAGTGTTGGCAACCTGAGGAAACCAAGAGTGGTCTGAAGCTTAGAGTATAACTGGCCCTGCCCTCTTTCTCTGATGAGAGGGCCTAAAAATAAAACAGAGGCAACAAGTGTTAGTGCAGCCACCAGGTCTCCTTCCTGCTACAGACAACACTCCTTTTAATGCAAAGACAAGCAGAACAGAGGGTGAAATGAGAGTTGCTTTTTGTCTTGCACCAGACATTTCTCTATCAACATTAGGACTAGTTCCTTCTTTCCTTTGATTGGCTTGGCACAATTATTTTGAGGCCCCCTCGTCCCAGTAGTGTGAGACCTAGACAGAACTGTCAGAATGCCCATTTGTGTCTTTAATGAACTCACCAGTTCATCATGAGCCCCACAGTGGCAACTCTACCCATTCCTTGTGAACACAGGTTGTTTCCTTTACCTGAGCAGGAGCCACCTTGGTCCATTGTGTTTCAAAACTGAACAACTCAACTTAAAACTCAACTTCCAACCTTCTGTTCTAAACTATGGTGAGGGTTTTTGTTTGTTTGTTTTGTTTTGTTTTGTTCTTTCCTGCTGGAGCTTTCCCTGGGCAAGATAATCTGGGAGACACTTTGATCCCGATGGAAGATAACTTAGTGAAAAGAGGTGACAGATTTTGAGGGAAAGGCCTAAATTGCCCTCTGCATGGCTTTGGCTGCACTTGCTTCCAGAGGAAATGCAGACAGAATGAATTGCCTGGGCAATTTATGCCTTTGGCAAGTTGTTCAGGATTGGAGAGAAAAAGAAAAGGGGACCAAAGGGCTCCCATTACAGGTTAAAAATAGCCAGTCTTTGGCTCCTCCCCTTCCAGCTTTTCTCCCCTCTTCCAACAGGGAGAGCTTTTGAAAGGGATCCCCCTCCCCCTGCCCCATTCCTCTCTCCCAACTTTCCCTCCTTCCAACGCATGGGTGACGCCATTCATTTGAATGGCAAGATTTTTCTGAGCTGGGATAAGTAAGATACAGGAAATCACTATTGAAAGCCTTCTTTATGCTTTGGTGTCATCATCACCTTAGTATGAGGGACAACCAGAGGGTCCAATGACGAAAGTACAGGCCTGAGCAGCAGGATGCCCAAGGACTCAGAGGCAATAGAGATGGAACTCTTCACCCATAGAGGTCAGGGACATAGCTGAGGGGGTGAACCTCACTTCCTTGGGTCACATCGGTGGGACTTCAGATCACTTAGGAGTTTTTTTGTAGATGCTTTGTTTTGTTGCTGATGACTGTCATGGGGCAAACTAAAACACCCCCTTACTATCCCCAAAGCTCTTGGTGCTTTGTGCACCTACACGAACAGTATTGTCAAATGAAGAACTCAGACTGGAAAGTAAGTAATAACTCCCCTAGTTTTGATTCAATTACCTTTTGAGTTCACATCTGGCGTGATTCTGTTTATACTAAAGATTATCTACATTTTTTTGTTGTTGTTGTTGTTCTTGGGATTGAACCTAGGGGCTCTCTATCCCCGAGCAACATCCCCAGCATTAATTAATAATTTTTTTGAGACAGAGTCTTGCTAAGTTGCTGAGGATGGCCTCAAACTTGCAATCCTGCTGCCTAAGATTCCCAAGTAACTGGGATCACAAGCATGTGCCACCAAGTTCAGCAAGATTTTATTTCCAAAATGGAGAGATGGAGGTTCATTTCTTTGTTACTTATCTGTCAAACAAAATGTTTTCATGGCTTGAAGCTTTATGGAACAGAATAAAGTATTATAGCTTTCTGTTATCTAAGCATCAATGCTACTATGGTACTTATATGTAGATTAGTGATTCTGAAACTGTGGTCCCCAGACCAGCAGCATCAGTATTAGTATCACCTAGGGACTTGTTAGGAATTCATCAGGAACTTTTTAATCAGATACTCTGTGAATGGGCACCAGGAATATGTGTTTTAACACATCCTCCAGGTGATTTTGATGCAGACTTAAAACTGAGAACTTCTGATTTGGTAACTCAGAAAATTAACTCTATTTCCTTATTGGAAACTTGACAGTGAATCTGAGACTCAAGAAATACCTTTTACTTGGGGGCACAAATAATTTTTCTGAAGCTTCATTTTTTATGAACAGTCTATAGTGCAGACATGAGATGGATTTAAATGTAATTATGGTCAGCCTCAAGGAGATTTATTCATTGTCAGAAGGTTACCCAACAACAAATATATGTTGTACCAAGGTCTTTTTGCTAATACTTATTATAAAATTGGAGAAACATTTCAGGATGGAGAAAAAAAAATGGTCTCAAGAGATAAGAAAATGGTGATTTAGAATTCAGAACAATTCTTTCAAAATTCTTCTACAAAGAAAAGTCATTATTTTGGCTACAAATCAGATATAGATACTATAATTTGGAGGTTTATGTTGTATAATAGATGACAGCTAGGTTACATTGAAATAAGCAAAAGTCTCTTTTCAAAAAGTTTTCTCAAAGAAGTAACATGAATATTTTCCCCTCTTGCTCAGGCTCTGTTTCCCAGTATAGTGTGGCTACCTCTTACAAAGGAGTGGAACAATTTGAATGAAATAAGAAAGACAATATCCTAAGTGCAAGGGTAAATATAAATGACACATATTTTCTGAAATATGAGACCTAGGACACCAAAGTATTTTTATGAAATCAATCTTTGGATAACATCATCAACTAGTTTTTTTTCATTGTTTAGATGAGATATACCAATAACTTTCCCAGTGGAACAGTTCTAGTGTCCCAAAGAACAGCCATGGTGGTTCTGCATGCTTAATGACATGTGGCTTGTTAACCTCATATGTCAAATACAACAGCCATACATAGAAAAAAAATCTGGCAGAAAGCAAGACCTTAGAATAAAATTAGCCTTAGCTTTGTACAACAAAGGCTGCTTCAATGGAGGGCATCTCTAGGAAACCAGTTATATATTCTCAAAGCCAACATTTACTAATCTTTCCTGAGAATATTAGCAAATGAAAGGTTTGGGTGGTCTTGTAAATCCAACCCAGCTCTCCCAACATTTCTACTTCAAACATTTTAATTTCTAGAAGTGCATGTCTCTTATTCAGTTTTCAATCACTATGAAGGAAATAAAAGTTTATTTTTGAACTTTTTTTTGATACATAAATAAGAGTCTTTAATATCCATTCTTTACTGTGTTAGGAAAACAAATGCAAAAATATTTGAGGTGGTAATCATTTTTTTTTTTTTCATAATAGAATTATGCTGGGAAGGAATCCAAGAGTAGAATCTGGGACCTCCACATCTCCATCTTGATCTAGCCCCATTATGACCACTGCTGAGATCAGTAATTAACAATCAAGTACCAAAGAAAGCAATGCACCATTTCCAAAGTCTGGTCCCTTACTTAAACTCTTCTGCCTGCTGCTATTAATGCATAAGCCACAGCAGAATGTTTTAAAACTGAAGAAATTGAGAACCAGAGTTTCTCATTTTTTGAATTTGTAGATTATTTACTTGATGGTGACTAACCTGGAAAAAAAACCCCTTAGCTGAAAAGGCATTTTTACATTACTAAATATACAACTTTTTGGTTCTAATATTATTTTTCCTTTTTTAATAATAAAATTTAATTATGTTTATTTTCAAACATCCTTTTACAAGAAGAGAATACTCATTAATTTTCCAGAATCCACTCCAGATTCAACAATTACTGAGGGCTAGTGATACTCATTTAATCTGTTTCTTTCCCTCTCTACTTTTTTTCTGCATTATTTGAAGCAAATTCCAGACATCATTTCGTTCCTCCCCATACATTCCTCAATACACATCACTAATAAGTTATGGATATTTTGCTACATAATTCTAATGCTATTATCACACCTAAAATTATAATTACAAGGTCATTAAATATCCAGTTAATGTTACAATTTCCCTTGATTGTTCCAACTAATATGTTTAGAGTAGCATTTTTTTTATTGTTAAGTTTGCATGCCTATATTAAGTTCAGATGTCTATCAAACACTGCAAACTTAAAAAACAGAAGAAAGAAGACGAAGAAGTAAACTTACTCAGCGAGAGGGTTTTCCCAAATTCTCACAGCTCTAATCTGGATACCATTCAGTGTGACAGGCTTCTCACTGGGTTCCCACAGCTGGTTAGTGTTTTGAATTCCAGCCCCATGAACTCATCTCAGGCTACAAGGGCTAATGCTCAGCGCCCAACCTAGAGCTGATATCTCTGATGACAGAGTAATGGAGAAAACGCCGGTATTGTCCGCCTTTTTCTGAACGCATTGTCATCTGTGTTATTCTCCCATCTCTGCTGGGAGCAAGTGACTCTACTGCTTCTTGGATGCATTTAACCCATGATGGAGGTAAAAAAATAATCCAAGCATATTTTGTTGAAAGACCAATAAAATAACCTGCTACATTGTGACAGAGACGCTGTACCCTCAGTCACACCTCTTTGAATTCAAGTTTCTCTCTCTAAATTGAGCTTGAACAAAGATAAATGGAGAAAAAATAGAGAAAATATGAAGAACTCACAATTAGATCAATAGTTAGGATCACTTCTAAATTTTGGTTATGACTAGCATATCCAGCTTATAACAGACAAAATTTCTTAAAGCCAACATATTAGCAAATGAAAGGTTCTGCTTACAGTAAATAAAAAAAATCTTTCATAAGAAGCAATACCAAATCCAATAGCAATATTAAATCCAAGCTTCTCTACTGGAAAACATTACAAGTCTTTCCTAAGAAGCCCAAAGGGTGCTATTCTAGGGACCCTACTTGATCCTTCCCAGCATCTAAATACTACACAGTGCTTATTACATGATAGCAGAAATTTGAATTGCTTTTGTGTTTTCCTCAATTGCAAATGCTTTGTCTTTTCTCTGCACTGATTTGTAACTTCATGTAAGTGAGAATAGGTTCTGTGAACGGCTGGGAGGAGATATAAAGGCTGCACTTTTTACAAGTGGGAGTATGCACATTGGAAGAAGGGACATAAAGAATCTGGCCTGTTCTCATGGAGCTTTACACTCTTGTTGGAGAGTACAGACCCTAAACTTACACTTGAACTCATGGAAAAAGTGGTCACCATTCTTGGAAAATTGCTGCAAGAACTATCCTAGACAGTGTCTGTTGGCAGGTACTTAAAAGATGTCTGGTGGAGACCTATTTTACAAAAGGTTTGACATTTGAACAGGAAACTGAATGAGCCAAGGAGCTAGGCATGAGAAAGTTCCAGGAAAAGTCCTCAAGAAAGGAATAAACTGGGCCATGAAGAGGGAGGTAGAGGTGGCAATTGTGACAGGAGCTTAGAGATGAGGGCCAAGCCTGGTGGTCTCTAGATCCTGGCCGAGAGCTTAGATTCTCAGACTTGGGTGGCTTATATTCAGCAGGTATATGAATATCTTGATATGGCAGAATTCTCTAACTACAGTGGGCATCAGAATCACTTGAGGAATTAGTTATGACCCAGATTGTTAGCCTCACCCCAAAGATTTGGGCAAGTGTGGGGTAGGCCCTGAGATTCTGCATTTCTAATAAATTCCCAGTGGATACCCATGGTGCTGGTCCAGGTAACCAAACGTTGAGAACTACTGCTTTAGGAAGCAGCTCTGGATTAGGTGTGGGCTTTGCCCATCCTTCACAGTTAGCTCAGGGGAGAGATTTCCAAGCAGAGCAGTTTAGATGGCAGGTGATGTGATTATCACTTATATCTATTTTCTTAGATGCTTTGCTTTTTCTGTTCCTAAGAATGAACCTGAACCTTTGTTTGATATCCACTCTCGAAAGTGGGAGAAGATTAGCTAAAGGCCATCAGATTACCTTATTAAGTTGCTCTTTCCGTGTTCCCAGGTGCCTTGTCCTTATGGGAACAGGAAGCTGTTGCTGCAGCTGCAGGAGTTGCAAGCAGGGGCCTCTCTCAATACTCCTAAGGTGAAATAGGGCCTTTCTCCCTTTGCACCCCCATCCTCAATCTGGAGCTCCCTAAAAATGCACTTAATCTTCCCAGACATTTATACAAAAGTAAAACAAGTTAACAGAGGCCAGAAGCATTGCTGATCTCCAACCAGGAAGCATTCAGACCGTTAGGAAACACGGGTGAGCAAATGTTTACGGACCGTGTAATTAATATGATGCCTTGCCCTGTCTATCGGCCCTTAGTACCATATTTCCTGTTCAAGGCAGTGGAAAGTGAAAATATTAGTTGCTGTTTGACCAAAGGAACAAGTGTCTTCCAAACGAACACATGATCTATTAGCAGTCCTGCCGGGTCTTCCCATGGGAACAGGCATTTTACTTTGTTTTACAGCTAATTTCTTTCTTACAGCAGGTTCCCAGACACATCAAATGCCTTGCATTGGAGGCTGAAGTCAAGATTTATAGTCTAGGCCCATGTAATTCAATGTCAAACAACTCTGATAACATAAGGGCTGGAAGTCAACCATTTTCTCATGGGTTCTCATAAAAAAGTCATTTTAGCCAAATTGAGTTTGAATAGTGGGTGTGTCTCTGCAATTTGATGGATGCTCCCTACCCATAAACCCCTGGGAAGAAGCTGGCTGATTTCTTTTGCTACTGTAGCAACAGAATATGAAACTGACTGAGCGATTTCTAGTTGATATTATGGTTGGATAACCCCCTGGTGGATTTTGTTGCTTTTTCCTCTCTAGACTTCAAAGGGAGAAAAAGAGAGCCAAATGCTTTCCCATCTGATGATGCATCGTATCTACCTTTTTTTGTCCTCAGTTTCTTTTCTCTGTCCTATTATTTGCTCAACATCTCTCTATGACCTAAGCATCACGAGAGTTTATTTCCCCAGAGTAAAACTATGACTTGTGCCAAGAGTGAATTGGAGAGAAGAGTGTTTTCTTTGGTTCTTGTCTGTAGGTTCACGGGTTTGAAGACTCTTGGAGATGGAGGAACCTTGGGAATCATTTAGAACAAGTCCCTGTTTTGCAACTGAAGCAAGCGGGGAGGTTAAGTGGCCTCTCTGAGAGTTACAGCCTGTTAAAGCAAGATTGAAGGTCTAGTGATCTCTTTTTTTAAAAAAATTGTATTCTAATTTGTTACATATGACAGCAGAATGCATTGCAATTCATAATTCACATGTAGAGCACAACTTTTCATATCTCTGATTGTATACAAAGTATATTCGTACCATTCGCGCCTTTATACATGTGTTTAGGGTAATAATGTCCATACACTTTGGGTTTTTAATCAATGGTGGGATAGGAAGGGAAAGATGGGGTCTTGCTTCCTATAACCAGATTCATTACCAATAAAAGTGGAAGAATAATAGCCCCTTCCACAGCATATGCTATGTGATGTATTAACAATGCAAAGTGAGAGGGTGTGAACAAAACAGCTAAAATCAGGCTTACCTGATTACCTGATTCTCACCTGTGGAGGCATCGTGATCATGGTGATGATGCCATGATGACGAATGACAATGGTATTGATTCTATTAGCAAACCTGATTAAGGTCAGAGTTACCAACATTTTCCTGGGTTGGTACTTTGGAAGTTTTACTGCAAAAATTATTACAGCATGACATAAATTCAGTGAAGGGTATATATACATTGTAAGTGTGCAGAGCCATGACTTCCACAGTATGAGATCAAGCCATCAGGTAAGTCCAGAGACAAACCAGGGTTCAAGTTTTTCCCAGGCCCAGATCTAGGCACCAAATCCCCAAGCAAAGCTACCATTCTGCCACTTCTAGCAGCTAAGATTAGGTTTTTTGTTTGTTTTTGAAACTTTACTTAAATGAATCATAGTGTATGTGCTCTTTTGTGTCTGGCTTCTTTTGCTCATTGTGTGTGTGTGTGTGTGTGTGTGTGTGTTAGAGAGAAGGCGATTCATCCATTTGGTAGCATTTTAATGTAGATTGCTGGTCTCATTGCTAGATGGATTTTTTTAAAAAATAGGAACATGTTTTTGGTGAGCTAGTGTGCATATATCTTTTGGGCATATACCTAGAAGTGTAGTAGCTGGTAATAGGATATGCATATGCCCAGTTTTAACTAGTACTGCCAGTTATCCAAAATGGTTGCATAAATTTACATTCTCCCAGGCATAGGCGCTCCAGTTGATCACCAACACTTGGCATAGCCTGTCTTTTATGATGGTAGACATAGAATTTCACTAGGGTTTTAATTTATATATCCATGGTGTGTTGTCAAGTTGAGCACTTTCTGACCATGCCACTTAGCTGTCCTCTTTTGAGAAATGCATATTCTATTTTTTTGCCTATTAAGAAAAATTGTGTTGTCTTTTCCTTATTGATTGTAAGAATTCTTTGTACAGTCCTTTACCAAATATATTAATTTCAGATTCTTTCTCTGACTCTGCAACACACCTATTTTAATCCTTGGTAGAATGTACAGGGCTTTTAATTTTCTCAAGGTTGCCAGGAATATATAGCCTTGCCAATTACATTGGGGTTTCAGGTGAACAACACATAATTTTTAGTGTAGGTGTGCCCCAAATTTGCATGATATTGCAGGGGACGTCATTATGATAGAAATAGAAGGTGTTGAACCAGTTAGAGCATGCTGATTGTGAAGTCTCATCTAACATACATCAAAGGATTTTGAAATATTTTGTGTTGAACTTAAACTCTGTAGGTTTCCATTAAATGACTCCCAAACAGTTACTGTTGAACATGTAAACCTAACTTACAGGTATGAATCTATTTGATTTTGACTTTTCCCCCTTTGATTCTGAACCATGCGCTTCAGTGTTTAGGGCTGATATGAGCGAAGGGACAAATGAAAAGGGATTTAGCACTGTAGCTCTTACCTTTGTTTACTTCCCTCAGAATTTTTAACTACTTTCCTCAAAGTCAAGATGTTCTTTTCCTCCCTTCCACTCAACACTTCATGTTCACTGAGGGGGATGGAGGTAGCACAGGAGAACAGCTGCTACTGTGGCTGCAGCAAACAAAAACTGTACCAGGAGGAAGAGACAGGAAGAACTGGGAAATGGATGCTAGAAATGCAGAGGGTGGAGAGGATGCTGAGGAAGATGATGATGACTGCCTAGAGTCAGAAGAATTAAGGTGGCTAAAATAGAGACACGTTAAAGAGAAAGGGAATAGAAGAGGACTCCACTTAATAAATAGTATTTGAGTTTCAGCTCTCTGATTAGATTCAAAGAAATCCGAGGGTAGAATGTAATTTAAGTTCTAAATGGGTTAGAAAATGGAATTTTCGGTTATAAATGGAAAAGAATGCTACAGGTCATATGGCAAAGAAGAAAATATGGAAGTTATGTAACAGGAGGGGGAAAAAAGGATGGGAATTCAACTGCAAGCAGTATCGCACATCAGCAAGTGCTCTGGAAAGGAAGCACAGAAGCTAGGGTCTGGTCTTGGTTTCTGTATAATTAAGAGATTGTGTGATTTAATTAACACCAATACCAGCCCATTTTCCGCAGGCCTCATTTCTCCACTGAGATGAAGATCTTGGTCTTTGCTAGTTAATGTGTGACTGTAGCATCAGCAGCACCCACAGCATCTGAGAACCCCTTAAATATGCAGGATCCTAGACCTCTCTTCATATCTACTTGATCAGAATCTCTAGGAGCATTGCTCAGAAATCTCTATTTTAACGAGTTTTGCAAGTGATTATTCAGCATTCTGATGTTGAAGAAATACTGGTGTATTCTGGTGTTTTTCAAATTTTAACATGCATCAGAATCAGAGAGCTTGTCATAGCCAAGTGGCACCTGTCATGAATAGAAAATAAAGCATTGTTATTATAAGCCAAAAAAAAAAAAAAAAGGACTTGTTAAAGTGCAGATTCAGGTTCCCTTTGTTTGCAGTAAGTTTTTTATGTAAATTTTTTATTTATATATGACAGCAGAATGCATTATAATTCTTATTACGTATATAGAACTCATTTTTTCATATCTCTGATTGTATACATAGTATATTCACACCAATTTGTGTCTTCATATCTATACTTTGGATAGTAATGATCATCACATTCCACCATCATTAATTACCCCATGCCCCCTCCCTTCCCCTCCAACCTCTCTGCCCTATATAGGGTTCATCTATTCCTCCTATGTTTGCAGTAAGTTTAATAAGCTCTCAGGTGAAGCTGATACTGCAGGTCCACAGAACACACTCTGAGTAGAAGTCTGGAGTGACTGCTGAGGACCTTCTGAATTCAAAAACCAAGAGAGGAAGAATATTAAAGAGAAAAAGAAAAGGAAAAAAGATGAAAATGAATCCATATCAGTATACATATTCAAACTGAGGTGGACCATTGTATTCATGGAATTAGCTTTTCAGAGCAATTGTTGTGTTGTCCCAAAGAGAAGCAAAAAGCAAAAAAAGACTGTTTCATAGCCATTCGATCCAAGTTTGCGCTGTGATTCTGAAGTAAGGCTAATCAGGGAAAGTCTGTATGGGAATTGACTTCCTCGTTATGATTTTCCCTCCCCTAGCAGAGTATGTATAGTCCTCTCTTCCCAAATCATAAATTTTGTGAGTTGTTCATGTGAAAGATGTATCCACCCTTAAGTGTCTGTATACAAACACACACACACACACACACACACACACACACACAGTTTGTTAGTGGCAGCAAAGCAGGACAGAGTCCTGAGCCAGTGGAGGCCACAAACCTCTTGGCCCCAGCCTAGCTCCCAGGCCTGAGGAATCCCAGCCTATACCACATTTAAATAAGGCAAACCCCAGGCTCTTAGAGTTCAAGCTACGGGAAGTGGCAGGAAGCTCCTGGCAGACAGCCTCTGGGCCCGAAGCTTGACTTTGGAATTTATGTACACAAACTGTCCAGAAAATTGTAACGGTGGTAGGAGGAGGCTGGTCTGTTTCTGCTGGTGTGTGTGTGTGTGTGTGTGTGTGTGTGTGTGTGTTTACCATATGGAGATATAGGGTAAGAGAAAAGGCTCAACTGCATGCTGGGTGACAAAGATCTGTGTTCCAAGGTCCTGTAAATGAGGAAGAAACATGATGGGGAAAGAATGGTGGAGCAGAAATTAATTTTTATTGTCACTTTATTTGATGATTTGATATCTATTTTGTAGACTTTAGGCAACAGACTCTGAGGCTTTGTGTTTTTAATCTTCACAATACCCTTAGGAGCTGGGATCTATGATGAACTCTATTTTATAGGTAAGGAAACAGAGGTCACAGATTAGTTATGTAATTTGCACAAAGTCATATAGTGATGAAATACTGGAAGCTAGTAACAAGCATGAAATCCTACTCTAAAGCTCTGTGTATCTTAATGCTCATTGGGTCTAATATAGGTTGGAGTTTGTGTTACTTAGTGTGGGAGAGTGGAAAGTGGTGATTTGAAAGAGGAATGCTTCCTCCTAACGTTGCCACAGATTAGATGATTGTGGTCATTTGATTATAAAAATGGCCCTGAGTCTTCCTCCTTTTGTAATCCATCCATCCCTTGCAATACGGCTTTGCAGCAATTCCCAGCAAGAGGTGAAGCCTATATTCCTTGCCCCTGGAATCTGGGTTGGCCTTGCTATTTGCTTTGGTCAATCAAAAGTGAATCCTGTGTTTCAAGAGACATCATATTTTTCTGCTGACTTTGTTGGAACACTGATCACACCATGAGACCTAGTTAAGACTAATTTGCTAGAGGATAAGAGACACATAGCCTAATCACCTTCATTGCCCCAACTTACAACTGTCCAACCATGAGATGTGGAGTGAGGCCCTTCCAGCTTCCAGCTGACTTGCCATGAATGAGCATGGCCAAGGTCAAGTAAGCTGGGCCCAAATCATCAAGACCGCCTAGATGATGACCCACAGCCTTATAAGTAATGATTTGGGTTGTTTTAGGCATCTAAGTTTGGGGTAGTTTGTTATGCAGCAAGAGATAATTGATACATAACATGATCCATGGGAAACCACTTAAACACTATAGCCTTCTGACAGAACAGCACAGGTGAGATCCCCCTCCAAACATTTCATATTCAGCCCCCATCTACCTATTTTATTCAGCTTTGCCAAAAGCTTGGAGTACACTTTCTTCTCTATGTTACAGATATTTGTTCAATGCCTGCCATAACCTTGGACCTACCATGTGACCATGTTGGTAGCCTACCATGAAACATCTTTACTTCTTACCTTAGCATCCCTTAGGATCTTTACTCCTTACCTTAGCCTCTCCCTTTTCTTCTACCTTCCAAAGGATATTTGGTAATCCACCAAAGTCTAAATGTGGGTTTTCCTTTTTGAAGCTTCAATTAGTGACATCTTGAATCTTGAGTGCTTCGGGGATAGCCACGAATTTGACCTTCCCAAACAGATATTCAGAGGGTGTAAAAAATGTTCACACATTTAATTCAAGAAAAGTCTTTATGCAAAGGTAGTGCATCTTTTTGAAGCTCTTTCTCACTTTGGTAAGTGGATAAATGATTGATAAAGGATATGTTGTTTTCTGCCAAGGAAGAACTTTCTCCAGCTATTAATAATGTTAAGTTGAATTCTGAGTAGAAGACGATCTAATGTGTTTAACTATGATGTAGGTTCCTTTAACTGCTGTGTGAAGGGTTAATGTTTGCTCTGTCTCCTAGAAAGGGAAGAAAAAGGTTCCCAGTTGAGCTGGTAACTGCCTCACTAAAGCTCTCTGAGTGTGCCACATGTGTGTGGTTTTGCTGGCGACCGTGGTGTCTGTCTGTATGTGGTCATAGATTTGTTATAACCTCTTGTCTGCCAAGGCAAGACCACCAGTTCCATTTTAATTCTAAGTTAACCTCAGGCTGGAGCCAATCCATGCTGCTTAAACATAAACGCTGACACTCGATCCAATCATCCTCTTGGCCCCAGGATTTGTTGTTTTTCTTTTTCTTCTTCTTCTTTTTTTTTTTTTCCAAGGGAGTTTGAACATTTGTTAAAAATCCAAAACCAACACTCATACAGGACATGGTGATTACATAATCCTTTACAGGTTCTTATATTTTCACTGCATTGCAAACTTTGCAGTGGTGCCACACAATGTCTCAGATCAGAGAGCAAATTCTAAATGACATTCTTAGAGGTAGGGCATCAGGTTTTACTGTGGTGATCATTTTAGTTCTTCGAGAAATACAGAATCAAAACTCTGTGAGTCTTCTTTCTAAAGAAGGAATCCAGACAAGCTTCTGTTCTGTATTTTGAAATGAGAAAGATAGATATGTGCGTCTCCATAGCCTGATAATTCAAATGCCAGGTGATATCATGTGAGGAAAATTTAATTCCCCCCCCCATCTTTAATTTTTTTTATTGAAGGAAAAGAAGAAATGAGTGTGGTAAGCTTTTCAAACTTGATGGTTAGTTGGTATTGTGCCCATAACTATGACAGGATTTTCATCCTTAATTCCTAAATCTGAATTTAAACCTCTTAATTCTTAGGCAATCCAAGCAATTGTGAACTTGACAGAGTTGGAAAAATTTTACCCCCTTATAATGTTTTGTGGCAAACTTACACGGTGGCCTATATCCATTGATTCAATTATAAAATTTACTTGATTTGGACGTGTTCTATATTTGGAATTATGGTTGTTCTCCAAGACTGCCTGCCCTCCTTCCAGAAATCTAGCTCAGTAACTTGTTTGCAGAAGTAATAGACATTTTATGAAATGGCCAAGGGTTCCTCTCTTCATTATTAACCAAGTCTTACAAATATCTCGTTATCATGAATTTAACATAATTCCTACTGGGCTAATTGGAGAAGAATGCAGTGGTCAACTGATGAAAACATTGCGAGTATTGTTATAGGAGACACTGAGAAGAGAATTGATGTTTTCAATTATCACATCCAAATTCCTACTTGTTGAGAACTGAATTCATTCCCTAAGGGACTCCTCTGAGATGGATGATGGGTGAGATGTCAAGGGCAGAGTGAAAGTGATACTGGTTTTGAATTCATCAGATGATTTGGGTAAGAGCTCCAATTTCATCTTCACATTTCCAATGTACCCATAATTGGGTATATTACTCTACTGTAACCAAGTCTCAGTTTCCTTGTCTATAAGATGGTATAATATGCCTCAGTCTGGCTGCAGCAAACTAACCGGGGGATGACAAGGAACTTGTGAAGATTGATACAGCAGGAGAGGGAGCCGCTTTATTGTAGGACAGTAGGGGTATATATACATAACTGAATACACAGCTTGTTCTTAATTAACATAAACTAGATACAGCAGTCAACCAATAAGGAATCCTCATCAGCTTAATGATTACACACAGCTTAACTTAATTGACATAATCTAGACACAGCAGTTAGTCATTAAGGAATCTCTATCATCTTAATGGCTCGCTGGCATTACTTCTCAAACCACTACTCTTGCCAAAGTGCCAGGCACCATCTTGACTTGTCTGTGGCTCTCAACAATAACAAATATTCATTTTATTTATCAACTTTGGTAAGAATTATAGTAGATACTGCCTGGTACCTGACATGGCCTCTTTGCTTACCTACCTCCTTCCTGTCTTACCGAATATAGTGCAAAGTTCCTAACATGACATCCTAGGCCTTCCTTAGTCTGTCCTTAGTCTATCTTTTCAGTTGAGTCTTTCCCAAATCCCTCTACCTCAGGCATCTAATTTCTGGTCACATGATGCACTTCCATGACTCATGGCTCATACCATTTCCTTTGCTAGAAGCGACTTTTCCTCTCCATTAATGAGGCAATCCTCCTCCCCTGTTTTAAGGCTCAGCCCAGTCATCACTTTCTCTCACAAGCCTTTCTCCAGAAGCTTTTTCTTGACTGGCCCAGCTCTCCTGTGATCTCCTTAAGCCTTTTGTTTCATTACTAGCTTAGTATCCCTACTTTTATCTTAGCATTCATTTATTGCATATAAGCTGGATACTACATCCACTATCATTATTCCTGACCAATGCACACCTACATCTTTCTGCTTCATTGACTGTGTGAGTCCCAGGCCCATTTTAGGTTCTTTCTTGAAATTTCAGAATTTTTGAAAAAAATAATGTATTTGGATAGAGTAACGTTCATCTTGGGTTGGCAAGACATGTACATGTAGCAATTGTTGAATTTTTCTGATAAGAGCAAGTCTAGAATTCCAAGCCAACTCCTTCACTTAACAGATGAGGAAAATAAAGCCAAAAGAAAATGATAGGCTTGACAAAGTCAACATAACTTGGTAATACAGAAAAAAAAATAGACCCAGATTGTCTGACTTCCAGCTCGGTGGCCTTCCAAGAGCACAGTAGACTTGATGAGGAATGGTTGACTCAGAAGTCAGCAAACATTTCCCTTCTTTGGCTGCTAGTTCTTTGATTTTCCTTTGGGGATTCATATTTGTTCATCTCTCGGTCCTTTTGGTCCAGCTGAGAGGGATACTTCATTAGCTCTAAGTGTAGACATGTGATCCTGGGCCATTTGAATACGCATGTTCTATACCCTTGGTTATAGTGATTGGTTTGTGACAAGCATGAAATTCAGCTTGATTCAGGGAGGCTCAATTCCAGAATATTTGCTTGAACTATGCAGAAGACTCTCTGGAATTGTTAGTCATAAAGATGGTGTTAACTTTGATCAGCTGGGGGGTCAGGCTTGTTTGAAAGTGAGGCTAATGCAAGAAAGGAGGGTCCCACAGGGAGAAAAGTAGAGGGAAAGAAAAAGCTGAGAGCAAAATAGAATGAGAGCATGGAATCTAGATTTGAGTTCCTGGGCCCAGCTGTACTTGAAACAAGATGCCCTGGAATTTTTAGACAATGAGCCAATAATTCTCTTTATTCAAGCCATTTTGACTTGAGTTTTCTATTATATATGATTGAGAATCTTGAATTATGTTACCTCGTTTCCTTCTTTGTTTCTCATTTCTAGGGATATTCTTAAAATCTCGATTCTAGAGTATTCTGACTCATTTAGTTAGCTGTCACTACAACTCTAAACCTTGGTTTTCCTATATTTTCTTGAGAATAATTACATCTACTTTGTGTTTATAAAGATAGAATAGGATACCCTTAGAAAGCATCATGACAGACTAAATGGCCAATTTTAATGGTATTTATCATGATGATTAAGAATTTAATGTATCACACTATGAAATTCGGATACCATAATGATTCTTCATGTGTGTATCTAATTTCAAATGTAGGATTAAAATTTTAAAGTAATTTCTCAGGACTGTTATAAAGACACTTTCATTAAAATCATACAACAATATATTTATGTAGTTCTTCTCTTTGTAAAGCACTCTTCCAAGCATTTTACAAATAGTGTCATATTTATCTTTATAGCAAATTGAGGAGGTAAGTTCTAATATTGTTTTCATTTTATATAGAGAGAAATAGAGGCACCCATGGAATAAGCTCTCTCCAATTATCACATAGTCAAAAGCATTTAGAAGGCAGATTGTCTCTTCTAATGCCATGTAACTAATAAGTAGTGCAGTTGGGATTTGAACCAGGCAGCCTAGGGCTACAGAACATGATTCGTTGTCTGTTGACAATGTCTGTGAGCCATGGTCCAGGGACAAACGGCATCAGCCTAAACTGGAAACTTCTCAGAAATGCAAATTCTCAGGTTCAACCCCAGAACTACTGAATCAGAATCTCCAGATGAAACCAAAGAAATTTATATGTTAACAAACATATAACACTTTAGGTGATTCCGATACAGGCTAAAATGGGAGAACCTTTACCCTAGGTCATTAATTTAAGCTATAGTTCAGCCAGATGCTCATGGTTCAGTAGAGTAACACATTTAACAAGTGATGTTTGAAAGCCTACTATGTGCTAACTATCATTGTACTTGCAGATGTCACTACATGGAACAAAAAATGGAGTTCCCTAGGAAACAGTCAAATAAAAACATAGATAAATACAAGATCCCAGATGTCAGCTCTGATTATTTCCAGGAAGGAAAGAAGTTTGATACCAGAGCGTATGACAAGGGATGAGTTTGTGGGTGAGAGAAGCAGTGGTGTCATAAATTCTTTCCTAAGTGAATGACATGTAAGGACCTGTAAAACTGATGGTTCTCAACTTTGGCTGCATATTGCAATCACCTGGGAAGCCTTAAAAAGATTAATCTTCAGGCACATCCTAGACCAATCAAATTAGAAAGTCAGGGGTGGGGCCCAGCCATCAGCATTTTTTAAGGCTTCCCAGGTGAGTCTAGTATACAAACTACTCACAGAGTGTAAGGCTGCATAGAAGGTATTTAGACAGTGTGGGAGAGATGAAGTTAGTGTCAGAGCAAAGAGGTTTTAGTAGAGCAAAGAGACTGAACAAGCCTAGAATTTATCTATACATCATGAATTCTCTTAATATATAGTGTATTAACTTCATGATAGAAGATTAGTTTCTAATTGTAAGCTATTTGTATATACGTTCAGAATAGAGGATATGTTAGGAGTATTAAAATGGAAAGCAGACTAGGAAAAGAGAAGTGTGTTTGGTAAAGGAGTCTGCTTCTTATTCCAATAAACATTTATAGAGTGACTACTAAGTGCTCGTGATTAGATGGTCTGAAACAAAACTGAATTTTCACAGTGTTTCCACTCCCAGTAGGCTCAGGGTCTGCTGAGGTAATGTTTCTAGGAAAATGGTTTTGATTTCAACATAAAATCATAATGTGATTTTGGACATGTGCCAACTTAGGTGGAAAATAGAAAATATCTGTGAAATAGAGTAAAAAATAAACTGATTCTGCTTGACACCTTATTTCCAATGCTATTTGAGTAACTGTATATAGTTACTACAATATGAAGAAAGAATATTGACTGACACTAAAATGAAAAATCGATTGCATTTTTAGCCCCTATGAATAGCCTCCCCTGTATCCTCCACAGTAATGAGACTTGTGACTGCTCTCTTGAAGAGGTGCCATTGGATTTCCTTAACTCTGGAGTGGCTTTATGATTTGTTTTGACTATTGATTGTAGAAGTATTGCTGGTATGCTGGTTGTACGTCTAGGCTTCAAGTAACCTTGCATGGCTGCTCTCTCTTGCTTCTCTTGTGCGTTGGAGAATGAGAAGGACCCATTTCTCCCATTGCCTCAGCCAACAACCAGTCTAGCCTCAGAGTTACCTGCATGACTGCAGAAACCACAGACTCATGATGCAGCCCAGCCAAGTCAGGAAGAATCATCCAGCTGAATGCAGCCTAATGCAGCTCACTTGCAGAATCATGAGATAAATAAAGTTATTCTTTTAAGCCATTAGATTTTGGGTTGGTTTTTTAGAGAGCAATAGTTAACTGATAAAATAAGATTTTGGAAACTTTAAAATAATTTTATATCATACATTTTGTGAAATTGGACACGTGTCAGGAGAATCCTTCTGAACTACAAGACTTGTTAGCACAATGCCAAATAAAATTCAAATTTATGAACACTAACTCTACCTTGTTTATTGTTGAAGTTAGCCAAAGCAAGCAGGTTTCTAGATACAGACAAGTTGTCTGTTGGTAGAAATGAGAACATTAAAAGAAACATGCTGTATTTGTTATCATGAAACATTTTTTTTAAAAAAACAGCAGCAGTAATTTAAACAATTTTTTTTAGTTGTCATGGATGCAATGCCTTTATTTTATTTTTATATGGTGCTGAGGATTGAACCCAGTGCCTCACACATGCTAGGCAAGGGCTCTACCACTGAGTTACAACTCCAGATTCAGCAGCAGTAATTTTTGAGTAAGAAGCTCCAACATGTATTTTTGTTCTTTTAAAATATAGTCACAGAATCCTACCCTCCCAATCCAACATCACAGATAATTAAGCTGAACCCGTAAACAAGTTAATTTCTGTTTTCTTCATAATTGTGTGTGTGTGTGTGTGTGTGTACATGTGTCTTGCATTTGCATTATTGATAATAATTTATAACTCTGGGGGAGAAAAATCAAAGATAAAACATTGATCTTTTAATAAATATCTCTAATACATTTTCCAGCATGTGAGGTTTTCTTTTGGGGGCCCCCCATCTGGGTTCTATTTGCTCATAAACATTTCCACCTGAGTGAGGAAGCTCAAAACTTATTGGACACGAGTCAGAAGGAGACAAGAAAGCATGAGGAACATGCTCAGAGCTACTGTTAGTTGTTATTGGTGATGATGGGTGTCCTGACACAATATTTTATATTTTGAGCTCTGCAATTTAAATTATATTTGTATATGTGTTTATCTTTAAAGATACTTTGGAATTCTGATGTTGTATGAAAATGTAAAGCTGGAAAATTTAAATAAAAAAATAAACTCCACTTTGATTTTTAAAACCAGTTATTTGCTAAGTTCCTGAAACACCTACCTTTGGTAAATGAGGAAGCCTTTGCTGAGAAGTGAGCTATTTTGCTGACTGGGGTGTAGTGATTTTCTCTCCACCCACTTTGCCCACATCATTCTCCATTTACCATATAGTGGAGTTTTAGGGGACAACTTGCCAGGGATCATTGGTCCAAGTAAACAGTTTACACGCTTATGGGAGAACCAGTGTCCTATGGTGGGATTAAAGCTAGTTTGGAGGTTAGGAGACATGGCTTTAATTCTTGCCTTGCCACTCTTTACTGATTGATCTCGCAAAAGTCACCAACTAATTTCTGTTGCATCTTGCATTCCTTTATAGACATTCATTATAGAAGTAAGTGAGTGATGTTGGAAGTCATGGCCATTAGATCTATCGTTTCCATTTGTTTCATTTCAAGAGCTAAAATATTGCATGAAGACTTTAGTTGTTTTTCTTCTCCTCTATCCCTTCCTGCCTGTCTTTAAGAGCTTCTTTATGCTTTGAACTGAAGATGTCTTTGATACCTTAGTTAGTGTCTATATCCAGCTAGTATTTATAATTGAATGTTGATTATGAAATAATTTATAAGTATTTCCATTAACATGTTCGAAGTTATATTTTGATACCTAACAAGGTATACTTAAATTTGGGGATTTTTGCTCATATTGACTTGGAATAATTCATTATTTAATAACTTTATGGTTATTAAATTTCTTATACGAGGAGTTAGACCATTTAGTAACTCCATTAGGCCATCTCTACAGAACCATGTTCCCATGCACAGATTCAGTACAGAGTTCTGCTGGTATCCAGAGCACACTGTTCTTTTAAGAGAATAAAGCTTTCTTTTTGGGGGAAATATTTCTGATCAACTTTGGCTAAGGTTTAAGCAATGATTTATGGGTTTCAATTGATCCATTTGTTATTTGTTGAGGCAAAATGAGTTTTCTATTGATTGGGTATCTGCCCTGATTACATTTAATCTTTGCAGTGGAATGTAAGGATGAAATAAAGAGAGAGATGATGACAAATGTGTTTCTTTTTTTCTTCTTTTTGCCCTAGGAAAGCTTGAAAGAAAGTCCTCTGTACCAGTGGTTCTTACCTTTTTTCAGGGACGGCATACCAGTGCATCACATTCTGAAGTTTGTGTTATTATCAGTTGCACCTTTGCTAGTGTGGGACACTTACACTGACATTAATTTATCATTCAGGGAACTAACTCTATGTGCTACATGACTTTTTTTTTTTTTTTGGTGTGTGTGTGTGTGTGTGTGTGTGTGTGTGTGTGCGTGCCAGAGATTGAACCCAGAAGGACTTAACCACTGAGCCACATTTCTAGCCCTTCTTATTTTTTATTTTGAAACAGAGTCTTACTAAGTTGCTGAGGGCCTTGCTGAGTTGCTGTGGCTAGCTTTGAACTTGTGATCTTCTCCTGATTTCTTATAGCACTCTATAGATTTGCTGACTTTTTTTTTTTATTCTATAAAACACACTGCACAACATTAGTGTCTGTCTTCCACTGAACATGGTAGGATCCATTGATGAATGTGGCTGTAGTTCATTTTCATTGTCATATAGAGGTGCATTTTATGAGTCTATACTACTCATTTATACATTCCACTGTTCATGTGCATTTGGACAATTTCCACCTTAGGCTATAACACTTCAGGGAATTTCCTAACATACATCTTCTAGTAAACACATGTATACTACACATTTCTCTTGGGGATATGTCCAAGTGGGAATTCCCAGGTGATGGGAATATATTACTTTAAAAGCATAATACTAGAGTCAGATTGGTGGAATCAACTAAATTATGAAATCAAAAAACTAAGGGATTTTGAAAGCTAAATGCTGTTTGGGGAAAAACACATGTGAAGGAACATAACATTTTTATTTGTGGGAATAAATTCCAGCTTTCCTGAGCTAACGTTGCTGGTTCCTCTTCTGAATGGCAGGATGTTGAAAGTGTGCTGACATGGTCATTATCTGCCAGACTACTCCCAGTCCTGTGTTCTTGCCACATAAATTCTTCTAGCCTAAACCTTGAGAGTGTTACGGGAAGTGGCATCTGCTCTTTTGTGTTCTTTTCCGGCACCAGGTTGCTCATCTCTCCCTGTGCCCAATTGAGGTAATATACTGACAGTTGTCAAGATGAATCATGGCTCCTTCTCAGACACGCAGGGAGACTGAGTTTGTGACTAATCCTCAAATCCTCTGGACACAGCCTGAGCCACCAAGAGCCACCCTTGTCCAGGCAAGTTCAGGCCTGGTCTGTACCTCTGACAGCCAGAAGGCAAAGTGAATATTGGCAGAACAGTTGTGTTTGTTTGCTTCTCTGATTTTGAAGACATGGTGTAGCTTTCTCTCACTCCTTTCTATTTCCTTTGAAAAGTTGTATTAGTGTATTTATGGCTCTCGGTGTTTTTCTGCCTGTTTATGCATGTTCTCAGAATCTAGAGAGTTGGAGCTGTCAGCTCCTTGTTAATACCAGTGGTCTTTGACCTTACCTTCTTTCTGCCCACCTTTCCAGTGACTCTTCCTACTCCTTTTCATAGATACCATTGGATTAAAATGAAGGAGGACTTGAAAGCGTTAGAGAAAAATGAGTGGCAAAAAAAGACAACATGAGTATCTGGGGATAGGTACTGATTATCTGCATTAGATGTTTCAGGTCTCCCTAGATTTCCTTGGAAACCATTTTCTCCATCATCCCAAGTTGACTTTCCCAGACAATACTCTGAAGTTGGGTGTGCATGTATATCAGCAGGTTGTCAGCACTGGACTCTTTGAAATCACCTATGTGCCATTATTTCAGCAGCACTGCCATGGAACTAGCCTTCGTCATCACAAAAGCACATCTGATCCTGGTTGTCTACTAATAGGTATTTCCTTCTGTGCACATTGAGTGACATTTTGAATCCTGGAGTTGGCTTTTCACTTGCCAACATCCTTCTGCCTCACTGCCACTCAGAGAAAGCCTTGCACTCCTTGCTGGAAGGGGAGAAGAGATGGGGGTTAAATTAGTTTCAAGGGACTGGACAATTTCATTCTCACCTACTGAAAGCACCATGTTTGTTGTAGAGAAACTTTCAGAGTGGACTCAATTAAGCCCAGACAGTTTGATTTAACTTGTTTTTAATTGTAACTGGTTATTTTTTTTGGCACAGAGCCATCTAGAATGTCATCTGTGACTTTCCCAGATAATTCCATCTACTTTCACAATTTTTTTCTCAGTGAAAATCAGAATTCCACTGCAGTGGGACCTTCTTTTTTATCTCTTACTTTTCATCAATTGGGAGTGTGGAGATGGAAGGAATCAGTCCTCTTGGAGGATTGGTGAGGGTTGGCAGGAGTCTTCCTCACAGATCCATAATCTGTCTCCAGAGACTAACATTGCTCCCTGTGGAACCAGAGGGCTCCAACAATAGCAGTCCCACTCCTATATTCATTCAGCAAAGGTGCTCCTTGATTTATGATGGGGTAATACCTCAGAGATAAATCATTATATATGGGCAATACCGGATGAAAAATGCAGTTAGTATACCTAACTTACCAAGCATCAGAGTTTAACCCAGCCTAACTTAAATATGCTCAGAACATAAAACACATTATCCTACAGTTAGGAAACTTCACCTAACACAAAGACTATTTTATAATAAAGTGTCGAATATCATTAAATATGGTACTAAAAGTAAAAAGAAAAAATAGCTGTATGGTTTTGCTTTCACATCATGTAAAGTTGAAAAACTCCCAGAATGAAACATCATAAATAAGAGATTGTCTATAATTCATTCTCTGCCTCAAACATCAGGATTTTCTAGCATGATCTTTATTACAAAGAGGGGTCTATCATCCTCCCTGATGAGAAAATAGAGGTAGGAGTGGAGGAGTTAGTTGTAGGAAAACACGTGGCATTAATTGCTACCACAGTGCTTTGCAAAGTATGATTCCTGTACCAGCATCAGTAGCATCAGCTGGGAAGTTCTCACGGAGGCAAACCTACTGAATCAGACATCCCAGGGCTGGGTGCAGCAATTTGTGTTTTAACAATCCTTTCCGGTGAGTTTGAAATAGGCTACAGTTTGGAATCAATCTCTCATAAAAAGATTGCTTTTGTTAATCTTAAATATTAATATTGTAATGTTTGGAAGAAATGTCTCTAGTTTTGTTGTTGTTGTTTTGTTTCTTTTTCGTTTTCTTTCTTTCTTTTGCCATTTGCTTTTTAGTGGTGGCAATCTGTAATGCAAGTAGGATGATAGGTATAAGATAAATACACATGAAATATTTGCTGCAATTCTCTTAATCCCAGGTTCCCCTTTCTCCAGAGGAAGGCTGATAGAAGAGGTACTATAAAGTTTATTGAAGATTTAGCCCATCACCTTGTATATGAAAAAAGATGGTCAAGCCTCTAATCTTAAACCTCTAACTTGAATGCATTCTGGACTTGGCTTTCTCAGTATTTGAAAGAAAGTTTTTAACATTTTTTTTTCTTTTCACAGTTGCTTTTAAACAGTGTTTTTTTTAAAAAAATTCTGTTTCTTTCTGGAAATTTCTCCCAGGGCATTCTTAATTATGGGCCTCTCTTGAGTATATATGACAACATAAAACTCTGGGTTACAACTGGAAAGGATAGAATTGAGAGGAAGGCTGTCTTACCACTGCTATGTCAACAAGTGGTGTTAACTATTCCACAGCTTGTCTACTGCAGGGCAAGTTAGAATCTAAGGACTCCCTAAAATGACAAATTGATGTGCAAGTTAGTGGGACTGAGGAGAAATCTTGGGGCAACAAATCACCTTGTGTTAATTTCCATGCCAAATTTATGGAATGCTTTGATGGCTGCCCATTTAATTATTGGATGATAAATTCCATGTGTCTATTGGGATTTTAATTAATAGAACATAATTTACCTCCATTTGAGGTATGGGCCAGGTTTTTGGAATGTACATGTTGTATCTGCTTCTTGAGTGGGTCATAATGTTGACTGACTGTGAACTTTCATAGCTTCCTTGCTTATTAAAGCAAACATAGACTAGCAACTGATCACTTTCCAAAAGAGCATTAGATGAAACAGGTAGTTGATAACAGGTGACTAGATGTTGGGAAAATGCTCAAAACTTAATCAAATGAATTGAAACTTTAGGAACCAAATGAGGATTTTAAAGGGAAGATGGTCTAACAGAGAGAGATCTAACTGGTTATACATCAGATTCTCAGGTATTTTAGGATACCTTTATATACCGTTATATCTGAAATAGACTTCACTGCAGTACCCAATGTAAATATTCAAACTTATATCTCAACCTAAATTTTCTTCGAAAGTGGAAACCAGGGAGATTCTTGAACATACTCCAAGGGAAAGAATCCAATACAATTATAAATTGGTGAATAAGCACTTGGCTTTATATTAAAATTGCTTTTCTCTTCAGACTCAGTAGTTTGATTCTCCTCTGCTGTCCTCAAAGCCACCGGCAGAATGACAGTGTTACTGGCTAAGATTGGGTTACGATGTCCGGGGCTGGAGCTCAGAGCCGGCTGCTCGGTTACTACCCCAGCTGCCATATTTTGCTGCAGTCTTTACAAGGGCCCAGAGCCAGCTTGGACCCAGAAGGCTCTGGAACCCAGTGATGTCCATATCTCATTTGTTTGTTTCTTCTCTCAGATATTTTCATTAGGATGAAGGATAAATTCCTTATATCAAATCTGATAGACTGATAGACTATTCAGACTCACTTGTGAGCTCTTTCAGAAACACATATATTTCTAAAATCCCTTTTATTGAAGAATGATTTACTACAGTATAATGTCAGATATTAAGTGTAGAGTTTGATGAGTCAGGGCAGAGGTACACAACTGTCTCTCCAATTAAGATTAGGATATTTTCATTGTCCAGAGAGTTCCCTGCTGTCCCTTTGCAGTCCTTCCTCCTTTCCTCCCTAGGCAACCACCAACCTGATTTCTATCAGCATAGATTGACTTTGCCTGTCCTAGAACTTCACACAAATGAAATTACACAGTACACCCTTACGTCTGGCTTCTCTCACTCATCATAATATAAACATCCAAACGCATGTCCTTGGCTAACATTTTCTTTGAAAGAGGAAACCATGGGAAACTTTGAAGCCCCTTTATAAACAGAAGGCAATTACTATGTTTTGTTGCCTGTGTTAGTATCTTTCTCTTTTGTATTCCTGTGTAGTACTCCTATGATATGAAAATATCCAATCCCCTGTTGTTAGATATCTGGGCTTTTTCCAGTTTGGGGAGTTATTATAAATTAAGCTTCTGTGAACATTTAGATGCAAGTCTTTTTGTGAACAAATGTTATGGTTTCTTTTGAGGAATGCCAAAGGGTAGAATAGCTTGGTCATGTTTAACTTTGAAAGCAATGCCAATGGAGGGGTGTTCACAGAAAATCTATGAGGTTTTCAGTGTGGCACATGTTTGCCAACCTAAAGATCTAGATCATAAGTCTTTTTAATTTTAGCTATACAAATAGGTTTACATGGCATCTTATTATGGGATTTTTTTTTTTAAGTCTCCTGCTGCCCTTTGCGTTTCCTTGATGGTAATTTTAACACATGGAGCAATCTGGTTAGAATGTCATATAGAGATGTACAAAAGTCTCCCAGTATGAAATGGACAGAGATCACTAGCTCATTTCCACAACTCCTCACTACTGGACTATGATCAAACCGGGGACTTCTGGGACTTGCTTCTGTTTCTCTCTTCCGTAGAGATTGAGTCTACCTGAATACTTCATCTTCCCACATTTCAATTTCTTTAAAGAAGGCAAAAATTGAAGGAAGACATTGTGTTAGCTTCTTATAGATATTGTGTAATAAATAACTATAAAGGTGGTGGCTTAAAGCAACGGAAATTTATTCTATCACTATTCTAGAGGCCAAAAATCCAAAATCAGTTTCCCTGTGTTAAAAATCCAGGTGTCTTCTGGGCCATGCTTCCTTCTGAGGATCTGCTTGAAAATCCATTCTTCCTTCCATCCAAACCCTTTCCAGCTTCTGTGCCTGCTGATGTTTCTTGGCTTGTGGCCACAGCACTCAAATCTCCATCTAGCCTTTGAATTTCTGCTTTCTTTCTAGAATAGCCTCCTTATCTCAAAATCCTTAACTTAATCACGTCTGGAAATACCTTTATTCCAAGTAAAGAACATTCAAGGTCCCAAGGATTAAGACCTGATATCTTGGGAGAAGGGATGGAGAGAAGGTTGGATTTTTTTTTCACTCTACCATAGGCATTTGGCTTAAAGGGAGTTATGTTTAAGCAAAGTTCTAGACCTCTTTTGAGGAAGTGAAGTGAAGGATATTTGGGAGAAGGAAAAAAAGCCCAGATTTAATGAACAGTTTCTGCAGGTTCCTATGAACCTCTGGAATCCATCAATGAATATTAAGATGAAAGTGCTATGATGAAGGGAAGTGAAGCCCAAACCCATGCGGGATTATTTTTTCATGCTTTTCCTTCTCTCTGTTCTTTCTCATGGATTCCTTACAGGTAGAGTGTTCTTCCCCAAGGAGTTAATGTTTTGGTCATATGACCTGCACTGGTCAGTGAGATGTAAGCAGAAGTACTAATGAATCAACTTGAAGCTTAATAGCTTGACAAGTTGCCACTGGTTCTCTTGGAGCTCTGGTCTCCACCACAGAAACAACTTGCTTCAGATAGCCATTGCTTCTTCTATCTGGGTCCTGGATGAAAGACTTATGGGGAAAACCTGACCTTGACTCAAAGCTGGGAGTCCAGCTTGACCCTGAAAAATGCAGTTAACTCCTTCTGAAGTAAGATTTCCTGAAGATCTTGAGCATGAAATAAATGTCTGTCCTAAGCTTCAGATATTTTGGGTTGATTGTTAGGCAGCATTGACATAGCAAGAATTGATTGATACCTCCTGTTTGAATCTCTACCTACTCTGGCAAGCTGTATTGGACAGAACAGAGGGAAACCTCAGCATGTTCATTGCTTTCCTTCCCCTAAAGTCCTAGACCACCAGAGAATTAGCCATATATTCCCATTTCATTTTTCTTGTTGCTCTTAGGAAATGAGTCAAAAGGGATTTCTCAACCGAAGGTATACCAGCCCTAAAGAAAATGTCAGATCATGATACCCTACATGGGTCTCAAGGTCAGATGGCTTGCAACTCCATAAAGGAAAATCAGCAAAATAAGCAGTTTTCTTCTTTCTCTTAAAAGGGAACCTTACCTTTATAATATCTAGGGACATAGCGGGGAAAGTCTCCCATTTTTTTTTCATGGAATATGGGGAAAATCCACCTTCTTTCCTTCTAGTTTTTTGGTAGCTATAGATTTCAGGGGCCTATCAAAAAGGAGATGGAGTGGGGAGTAAGAAGAGTTGAGCGCTCAAATCCTAGATTTTAGCAGCTGCAAAATAGGCAATACTATGCTTCTCTCATGAATTTCATACTACTGACTGTACTTCATTTTTAATTCTTAGGCAAAACTTCAGTGTGTACAATGCAAACATTGGTGAAATCTGTGCTGGTTTGAGGTTAATTATGGTAAAAACAGAGAACAAACAGCACACAAACACTCAGTATGCCTCCTTCCTAATTTCACCTAGCTGCCAATATTTAATCAACACCAGTTTGCTGTACATACTCTTCTTATCAGGATTATTTGTAGCAAGCTGTAGCCAAATCTTGAACCTAGAAATGTTTATTATCCCTACAATTCTCTTGTATGAGAATTTTTCTTTAAATGAGAGTGTTTTGTTGTTGTTGAACGTTAGAGAAGCAAAGATACTGAAAATTTATAGTTATCTTAAACGAATACCTTCTCTGAGTCTGGTTTAGGGTTTCTCCTTAAAATTAGCAATGATGCTTGGGGAAAATTTAAAGAACTGCTGGAAAATCAGTGAGCTGGGAAGATGGTCTGCCTCAGAGATGCCAGTATGTTCCCCTTTATGAGGTTGCTGGTGGAGCAGGATGCCTATTGTGTCAAACTACCCTCACCCATAATAGTGAAGGGCTGAACTTTGTTCAGCTGGATATATTTAAAGTCATTAAAATGTAACAGATACAAAAGTAGTTCTGTCCCATCCATTTAGAGTTTCCAACATAAATTACACTTTGCATGGTACACTTAAAGTCAGTTCTGTTTTGTGTCAATGCTAAATGAAAATGGAAAAAAAAATAAAGCCAGGGAAGATGCTAAAGTTCATTGATGTAGTAAAAAGTGAAAAGGAAAGCAAAATGACATTCGCTTTTCCAAGAGGCTACCAGCCCTGCCTTTGATGTTGAGATTGTTCAATTACCACGGAACGTGAAAGATGTTCTGTGATCATTAAATTGTCATTTCCCCCTATCCTGAATATTGTAGCGCATTTCCTGCTTTAGTCAAGCGAGATAAATTAGGTTCACGAGTCACCATGGAAAGGGCACTTTTCATTCCCTGTAATGCTGACCTTTTTTCCTTTCTAGTGAATACAGTCTTAAAGTCCTATTTACCCACTGGTGTGTTTCTGTCTCAGAATGACCCTCACGTTCTTCTGCCTTGGTTAGTTTTAGTCCTTCAAAGGCATCATTTTCTTTTTAGAAGAAGTTGGGTGCAACTTTATGCTGTATTTAAGACATCGGGAACCCTGTCGCATACTTGCTGTAAGACAGCAACATCCACATGCTGTAACACAAAAACATCCATTTTATTAGATATATCGTATGTAGTGATCAGAAAAAGAAATGAATTTGGTAAAGATTATTGGTTGGGCTTCAGGTTCTACTTCTTGCCCATTTAACACAAATGCCAAGAACTCATGCCAGGATTATCAGCCTGGCTCATAACATTCCTGTGCATACTTGTTAAACACAAGCAATTGGAGCTCAGTGAGGTAGCCCAATCTAGAGCACCCGGCTCTGCTGTGGGAGATCTACATTATGATTCTAGTTTCATCTGGTTTTGTTCACTTCACAAAATTATATTATTTGGTTACAAAACAGTCAGGGTCAAATGTATTTAGTTATTTCCTGCTGATGTGGTTAATATTGTTATCTGCTTGATTCTCTGGCTGTATTTTTTCCTTCTCTTTGGATGGTTTACTACTATATCCCCTCTGCAGCCTAAGTTCCTCTCAAGAGCCAAAAATAAACTTATAGGTTCAATACCACAGAAAATGTACTACTAATCCAACTATATTACCCATTTGTATAAAATGAGCTTCTTTGTTGTTTTTGAGATCTGGCCTAGATCTTTGTCCCATTTTCTATTCTGATTTTCTCCCTCCAGCCACCTTATTCTCCAATCCCTGTCTTAACAAATGCTTTGTACCCATGTTGATATGCATGGATCCTACTCCAGATTTATAACCAGGGCCTAATCCCGCACTCTCAGGCTGCACACTTGTCACTAATCACTATCATCATCATCATCATAATGGCAGTCAACTATCAATAGGTGCATGCTTATTTCAAAGACCCAACACTAAGCATATTAAATACTTGGCATTTAATATCTTTCTCAAAGTTGGGACAAATGTTTTTGTACTACAAATTATGTAGCAGTGTTAATACTCATTAAAAATGTTATTAGTTTCTAAAATGATGAAGTAATTGTAATTGAATTAAAAAAATATAGGTCATATTTCAAACCTGAGAGTTTATGGATAGTATTACTTGGGCCAATGCTAAACAAGAAGAAACTTAAAGTTAACAAATGTCTAGTTTTTTTTTTTTTTTCCCTGAAGCTCCTGTTCCTAGAGACAAACCCACAGGGTTTCCAGGCTTCCTGGGGGCACCTCTTCTTCCCCTCCAGCTTAGAGGTAGAAGTGCTGTCCAGCAGTTGCTAATTTGTGTTACCTCAAAATCCTTTGTTGGCCTTCAACGTGTCTTTTCCTTTTCTTCTTCCTCCTCCTGCTCCTCTTCCTCCTCCTGCTCCTTCGTGGTTTTTGGTACTGAACACAGGGATGCTTTACCACTGAGCTACATTTCCAGCAGTTTTCATTTTTTATTTTGAGACAGGGTCTCGTTAAGTTGCTGAAGGGTGTCACTATGACTGGGTCTTCTGGCTCAGGGCTTTTCTGTCAATGGTAGAACAAAGCCCTGTGTTAAATTCTCTACTGTACATATGTAAAGTGGTTTCTGTTGTACTGGTTAGATTTTGCCTGACATAAGTAGGTGTCCCAGTCATATCTTTATTTAAAGATTGATAAAACTGAGTCTTGGTAAGTTTAGCAATTTACTTAGGATCTTCTAATAAATGAATGACTGAACTAGAATAAAAATCTATGTCTGTTTGATTCAAGGGCTTGTTTTCTAAACATTTGCTCTTTTGCCCACCTTAATAGCCCACACAGGATTGCCTGAGTCCAATCTAACATTTGAATGGCCAGTATGACCGAAAAATGCATTGCTCACTGAACAGTATCTTCATTAGCAAGTAGAGCTGCTTCCCAGTAATCTGCAGAATCCATTGGGATTTTCTCCCACCACCACCACCCTTTGGCATTGGGGATTGAACCCAGAGGCTCCTTACCATTGGGTGCAAAAAAAAAAAAGAGAGAGAACAAAAAAGGGCTAAATCTCAAGCCCTTTTTATTTTTTATTTTGAGACAGTGTCTCATTAAATTGTTTAGGATCTTGCTAAGGAACTTGTCATCCTCCTGACTTTAGCCTCTTGAGTTTCCTCAGGGACTCTTAGTATACTTCAGTCTATATCAACTAACTATTTTATCCTGCTGGTGGTTAGGTCATTTATTGATCCTTCAGAAGAGTTGGACAATCCTTAGAATCATCTTGACTGCATCTGTCAGAAAGGTGACAGATTCCTGTCAGGATAATTCAAGAAACAGGTGATTTGAAATAATGTGCAGAGTTGGTCAGAATTTTGATCTCACAGAACCTCCTTTTCCCTTCAAAGGAGAGTCATGATCTTTATTCATTATTTAGTGTCTCCAAGAAAGTACAATGTTAATCAGTGACCTAATTTCTCCCTTATTTGAAGGGTTATCTTACTCTCCTCATAATAAATCTCATTTAGAAAAAAAAAGTTACACATTATTAAAAATGTTGCTCAAGGAGAAGCCTACTTATATAATTGCGATGGATGCTGTAAATGTTAGCACGCACTCATCTGCATGTGTAACACAGAGAGGAAGCTCTGGCTCAGAAATATAGAGGCACAGAGGTACATAAAGGGATGCAATTAATTCCGGTGGCAGAGATGAAATGAGTTTCTTACTTCACCAATATTTCCAGTTCAGTTTTATTTCACTTGATTTTCTTCTAAAAATTGTATGGTTTTCCACATCCATAAAGCCAACAACTATTGTGATGAACTTTAATACATTTAAATGAGAAATCCTTTTTCTATAGAGAACATTGTGTTTGGAATGAGTAGGTATTCGTAATTACTTGCTGAACGAATCAATGACAGGCATCTTTCAGATAAACCCAATCAAATTCCACTTCCTTTTTCTTTAAGTCTGTGTTGTGCAATGTTATCCTCAATTCAACCCTAAGTCTATTTTCCCAGAAACAGTGAGTGGTTTTCTACAAGTATGCTATTTCTGGGATCTTGTTTGGCTCCAGTATTTTTTTAAAGAGACTTGACTTTCCAGATTTGAGTAGCAGCTGCTTTTTTGAATGATATACAGGACTACACATGCTTTTTCTGCTTGTTTCTTTCCTCCTAGCCCCAGAGGGATTGATGTCCAGGATTGTGATTAATGGCCTTTGAGTATTTCCCTTGCCCTCCTCCACACTTTTGTACTATGAGCATCTTTCTTTAGAAACATCATCCATCTCCATCTATGTCTTGGATTCTCATGTCTTTTTCTTTGCAATGAGACTTGACTTAACAAGTTCCTTTTCCATTCCTTTGCCCTACTTCCTGTTATTTTTATCAAATATGATTCTCTTCTCTTCCACCCATTTCAACATGTTGATTATTATTTTCCCCTCTTTATGGAAGAAAAGGAAATGAGATTTATTGATGGTCTAGTATAAACCAAGCAGTGCTATAGGTCTTTCTGTATGTCCTCTCTCTTAATCCTTCTAGTCTTTTGAAATAAATAATGTTGTTTCTGTTTTTGGAGAGGAAAATGGAGGCACAGTGTTATGAAATAATTTGCACAGATTTATACATTATAGGTGGGCCATTCAAATTTTTGTGGCTCACACATCTGTATTTGGTGGTATAGAAGGTGTGCACTGTCCTGTTTTCCATTTTGGTAGTGATTGTACCATCACTGTTTTATTTATCTAGTTGGAAAGTTGGTAAGTGGGAAGGTAGAATTGGAATAGCTGAGGTGAGAGGGACATATAGACAAGAGAACGAAAGGTTAGATTTCTAATTCTTCCTCTAATCTCGATGAGACCCCCAACACCACTCTGGATATTTAGATTCTCAATTTCCAATGAGTAAATTCCAAAACTTTACTATTCTTTTCAAATCCTGTTTTCAACGCTGGCCTCCCCACTCCCAGTAGGTGATTCACCAAATATCTTATTGTGAAAATAGATATTAGCCAGTTTTCCAACTCTTATCATGCTCTATGTATATTTCTTCTTCCTTGGTCAGATAAAGCTCTATGTTCATCTGACCACACTGACCACCATTTTTTTTTTTTTTTCTGACTGAGCTACTTTCCAAAAAATCCTCACTTACTCTTCCTCGACACACTCCAGCCTGAGGTCTGGCCTAGCCCTGCCTCTCCAATGCTGGTGATCTAGCTATCATAAAGGTTATTATCGGCCCGTGTAGGACTCTTTATTCCTCTGTAGCACTCACGTTGTTGACCATTGCATCTTTGTAACACTTTAATTTCTAGATCTCTCTGGCATCTGTAACACCTGGTTCTTCTCTGATGTTTTGTGGTCTCATGATTGGTTGCCCATCCTTCAAGGATATTGTTCTCTAAAGTTCTGGTCTTGGCCTCATTTCCCCTGGTAGAGCTTTTCTCATAGTTTAACCACTACCTCAAAATCATAACTAACTCCTCTTCTGAGCCTCAGATTTATATATGCTAATAATTATCAGGAATATTGATCTAAATAGTATTGAGAGTGGTGGAATTACAAACTTTAAAAAACTTTCTTTTTTTTTAAAGCTGATATTCACAAGCATGACTTAGTGTCTGCAGGAAAGAGAAAGAGCTGTATTAAGTCCTCAAAATATTTTAATTCATATTATTGTATAAAAGTTTCTCTTTTTTCTAAGTATAGTCAGAGCTGTTAAGTGTTTCTCAAAAACCTCAGGTAAGGTGGTATTGATTCAAAATTCATTTTTCTCTCTCCTTCTCTCTGTTTCTCTTGACCATTGAAGGATATTTTGTGATAATTTTAATGAACCATTTCCTTATTTGGTAATTCTCATCATGAAAGTGATTTTTAGAATTTCTCTGTTTGATGACCCAGTCTAGTTTTGTGAGGCTCCATGGGTCATATCTGTTACACATAGCACTTTAATAAGACCATCTCTTTCTGTTTCTAGATGGATGACAAATTCTGCACCAGTAATACTGTTTAATCATCTAATAAAATAAACAACTTAGAGAAAAGTCCTCTGTTTTTTTTTTCTTTTCTCTTTCTTTTTTTTTTGCTTCTTAATTACTCTAATTTGGGCCCCAGCTGGGGCCCATCTCAGACAATCTTCACTCCATCAGATAAAGGGGAATTGTTTAAAACATTCTGGGTTTGTAATGAACCAACTTCTAAAAGGTTTATCTTCATGTTGATATCTGATAAAAGCGAAATATGAAGGCTGAATCCAAGGAGAAATGTTTTGCGGTATCTCCTTGTTCAGATATTCTCAATTCATGATCATGGTCAATCCAAATGTAGTTGCTAGGAAAACTTTTAACAACATTTTCAGGTATCTTTCAAGTTGAAGATTTATTGAGTCTCTAAAATCAGGAATTTATAAAACAGCACAGGAGATGGGATGAAGGAGTTCTTTTCAATGAAATGGTGAAACAGAGGTGAAGAGAGTGAAAAAAACAAACCCTGATGAAATAATGATAATAGAGACGAGATAAAGTATGGGGTATAAGTAAGTGTTCACCAATGAATTGTGTATCCTTCTTATCTCTCCCCCCCATACTGTTACACCCAAGTATTTTTTAAAAAATGTAGTTCAAAGATGAGGTGGAGGTTATAAGCACTCATTTAGGAGACACATAGCACATGTATATATACAAAAACAAATAGTAATACCTGCCCATTACAGAAAATTAAGAAAATTTAGAAAGGTATGTAGAAGAAAAATAAATGCAGAAAAACTAACCCCCACCCCCGTAATATACTGTTAATATTTTGTTAGTGGATATTTTGACTCTTTCACTTATTTTTCCTTTGACTTCTATTTCACTTTTTATTTTTAAACTTGAAAAATTATAATCACTTTAAAACCATTTATGAAAATAATGATTATTTTTACCAACATCTAAAACACACAAAAAGATGTATAAATTGTTAAGTATACAGTTTGTGAATTTCCATAAATTGAATGCCCAGTCATTATAGTGACTATTTGCAACCATTTACTTTTTAAAAAGAGTCAGATGCCACCTGCTCCAGGATCCTCTACTTAGCCAGACAATAAAGATGATTCTCCCTGAGTACTGACAAAATTAACCAGATTCATTAACAGGTCCTGAAGATGAGAAGGGGTCTGTCAGGTGAAAGTAGGGTCATGAGCCCTAATGCAGACACCCTGGCAAGGAAGAACCACCATGAAGGAGAGTGTTGAGGAAAATAATCATAAATATTTAAGGAACAGCAGAGAGAGGTGAGCACTGGAAACCTCACAAGGGCAGTAGTGGTGACAGCCCTGGGGGCAAGCAGCAGCTCACGCATTCTGGGAATAGCCCAGAGGGAGGCAGGGGTCTAAGGTTTCTGAGTAGGAATACCATGCAGATGGGGAAAGTGGGTGTCCAGTTTGGTATAAGCTGATAGGAACGTAAGCTAGGGCAGGACGGGGAATGTGACAAGCCTGGGAATGGACTGAGATACCAGAGCCAGGCATGAACTTCTGTGGGAGAACCAAGGTGGAAGGCATTTAGGGAAACTAAGAGAGTAACTCAACCACAACCACAGGAACGCCAAATACCAGGATGAGGAAGCAAGGTATTGTAACTAAATTAAGTTCACAATCACACATATCTGAGATTCAGTATATGACATGTAAAATTAACACATAAAGAAGGGGAAATAATTTAGAATTCAAATAGAAATACAGGTTAGAAGTAAGAATATTTCTATCGGTTAATATTTTGTTAGTGAATATTTTGACTCTTTCACTTATTTTTCCTTTGACTTCTATTTCACTTATTATTTTTTAAACTTGAAAAATTAAAAAGCATACAATGGAAAGTTGATACAAAAAGAAAAGAAAAAAAAGATGAGAAAAAAACATTGAGTAAGACTAGAAATAGAGAAAATTGGAAATAAATAGGACAAAAGAAATAACAGATGAAACAGAAATAATAAAAGGTGGATATCTTGCATTATATGGGGAATATTTAGAAGGAATAGAATGAAAAAGAATTAAAAGCATCATTTTGATCACTTTTTATATTTCTTGTCACTCATTATCAATAATGTGGGATTCAGTTCTGATTTTCTTTTTAATTAGAAGATTGATTTAGAGTCAGTTTTATAGCAGTAATTTTTTAAATGTTTATGTCTATTGGGAGTCCATGATTTACTATAATCTAGCCAAGTTTTGTGTTCTATATACATTTTCACTTTGGGGCATTTACTCATTTTTCTTTAAAATATTCAAACATCATTTTTGGAACTTATTCTTGAGTTATGGCTTAGCTGTGCATGGAATTGTAATCAAAAGTAATTTTTCCTGGATAATTAATTTCTAGTTGCTTTTTTTTGTGGTAGGGGGGTTGAATGCAGGGCTTTATACCTACTAGGCAATTGCTCTACCCCTGAGATGCACTCCTAGCTTTCCCTGTATAATTTCATGGTAATCCTCCATTATTTTCTATGTGGCAATTGCAATTGTTGAGAAACTGATATTGGTGTCTTTGTCATTGTTTTGAAAGTAATCAGTTTCTCTGGCAGCATTAAGATTATTATTGTTTTGTGGTTTTTATTAAGATATGCCTATATATGGATAAATTTTATTAATTTTGTTTCATTATTAGCATGTTATTTTAATGTGGTCTCATATAATCCTTCTATATGGAAAGGTTTCACTGATTTGACTATCAATTTTCTGTTTTTTCTTCTGTACTTTCCTTCTGGAAGACTTATTAGATGTTAGTGAAGCTTCTCTATCTATTCCCCCTTTATCTTTATTAACTATCATTATTATCAAAATATGATTCACATAATGGAAAATGAACCCTAGTAAAGTGTTTTTCAACAGTGGTTTAATTAAAGTGAATTTGAGTATATCGCCAAGGTTGTGCAACTACCACTGCTACCTAATTCCAAAATGTTTTCATCACCCTCAAAGAAAACTATGTACCAATTAGAAATCTTTCCTTATGACCCATTTCCCCACTCCCCAGGAACCACTCGTTTACTTTCTATTTGTATAGAGTCACCTGTTCTGGACAATTTATGAAGATGGAGAAGGCAACGTGTGGTCTTCAGTGTATGGCTTCATTTTCTTAGCATAATGTTTTCAAGATTCATCCATGCTGTAGCATAAATCAATACTTCATTACTATTTGTGGCTAAATAACATTCTATGGAGTGAATATACTGAATCTTGTTTATCTATTCATTATCTGATGGACACGTGAGTTGTTTACAGTTTGGGGCTATTATGTATATTGTTGCTGTTATACACATTCATGTACAAGTTTTTGGGTGAACATGTTTTCAATTTTCTAGGTATATGTTTTAGTCAGCTTTACTGACTAAAAGAGCTGATAAGAACAACTCAGAGGAAGATAGGCTTAATTTTGGCCCATGGTTTCAGAGGGTCAGTCCATGGTCCATCAACTCCATATCTCTCGGCTTGAAGTGAAGCAGAACATCATGAGGAAGGGTGTGGCAGAATAAAGCTGCAGTTTATGTTAGCTAGGAAGGAGGGAGAGAGTAGGGGAGGGGGGCAGAGAGAAAGGTAGAATCAGGGACAAAATATATATACAAAATATATATCAAAAACACAACCCCAGTGACCTACTTCTTCTAGTCACACCCTACCTGCATACAGTTACCACCCAATTAATCCATTCAAGTGTGGAATAACACACTGATTAGGATACAGCTCTCATAGCCTAATCATTTCATCTCTGCACATTCTTGCACATGAACTTTTAGGGGGCACCTCATATCTATACCGTAACAGTATAAACCAGAAGTAGAATTTCTGGGTCATATAGTAAACTTATATTTTATATTTTTAGACACTGTCAAACTGCTTGTCAGAGTGGCTGCACCATTTCACATTGCCACCAGCAAGGATTCCAATTGAATAAGGGTTCCAATTCTTTCATAGCCTAGATAATAGTTGTTATTGTCTGTCTTCTTTTGTTATAGGATTTGTTATACTATCCTACTAAGTAAGCATAAAGGTATATCATCTTACGGTTTTGATTTGCTTTTCCCTGGTAACTGATAATGATGAACATCTTTTCATGGGCTTATGGCAAATTATATATCTTCTTTGGACAAATATTTATTCAAGTCTTTTGCCTTTTTTTTTGTGGTAGGGGTTGAACCCAGAGGCACTTTACCATTGAGTTACATCCCCAGTCATTTTTTATTTTTTTATTTTGAGACAGGGTCATATTAATTTATTGAGGCTGGTCTTGATCTTGTGAGCAGGGAGGCCTTCGCCTCCTGAGCTGTTAAGATGACAGACATGCACCATTGCATTTGGCTAAGTCTTTTGTCCTTTTAAAAACTGGATTGTCTTTTATTGTTGAATTGCAAGAATTCTTAACTCCTTACTTTGAATACTAGGCTCTTTCTAGAATAATCATGTATTCCTAATTGCTGAACAGCATCAAAATTCCCTAATACAGTTTCTTCTGGCATGGATACTAGACTCTATCTGATACCAGCTATCCGATTTGAAAATATTCTCTATGATTCTATGAGCTGTCTTTTTACTTTCTTGATAATGTCTTTTGAAGAACACACATTTTTGTTTTTGATGCTGTACAATTTATCTATTTTATTTTTTGCTTTTGGTTGTTTTTGCTTTTGGTGTCATATTTAAGAAATCATTGTCTAATATAAGGCCATAAAGATTTACACCAATGTTTTCATCTGAGTTTCACAGGTTGAGGGTTTATATTTAGATTTTAGACCCATTTTGAGTAAGTTTTTATATGTGGTATGAGGTAATGATCCACTTTAATTCTTTTGCACATGGATTTCAAAATATTCAAATGTCAAAATATTTTCAAAATATTCAGGAAGTAAAGTACAGCCCTGTTTACCCCATCTTATTGCCTTAATACCCACATTATAATTCAATTGACCATAAACATATGGCTCATCATAGATGTTTTATAAACCAATACTCTCTCCAGGAATCCTGAATCTGCCTGTTGACTCACACAAAAAACCTACGTCTTGTATCAAAGTATACACGGGCCACGTTTGTCCAGAGGAGCTGAATTCAGGCCACTAACACCTCTTTCTAGCCCAGGGTTCACAAAGTGATATTACCAGCTCTTTGTTCTCTCTGCTATCGCTTTTTGTGTTAATATTAACATCTACTTGGATGGCTGATATTCGCTTTAATTGATTAAAAAATATCATCTATCTCTCTCTCTTCCATCTTATTTTTGTGTTGCATCTATGGGAGATGTTATCTTTTGCATGCTTCTTTTTGTATTTTTTCCAGAAATACAGGTTCTATATCAAGTATCTATTGTGATGGTATGCTGTGAAACAACCTCAAGTTCTCAGATGCATATTAAGGTAAGCACTTACTGCTCATAGTTCAGGTTGGCTGGCTAGAAAGTTCTGATTTTGCCTGGCGGTTTGATGGTCTGAAACTTGCCTGCCAGTTGGTTGATCCTTAATTTGGATGACTGAGAATTTTGATCTTTCATCAGCTAGGTTAGGCATTTTCTCTTAGGATGGTTTCAAACAAAGAGAACAGGCAGAAACGCTATTTTGATTTTTGGATATTTCTCCTAAGGTCATGTGGGCTAAAATAAGTTGTATATATATCTGTGCTCAAAGCCAAAGGGTTCAGGCATTTATGCTGGGAGGGCCTTAAAAAGTCATATGGGAAAGAACAACGGTGTGTAGGGGTGTGTGAAGAATTAGAGAGCCCTGTTTGCAATCATTCTATCAGAGGTATTAAAAAAGGCAAAGGGGAGGGTGGGGAAAGTAGGAAAGATGGTGGAATGAGATGGACATCATTACCCTAGGCACATGTGTGATTGCATGAATGGTGCATCTCTACGTCATGTTCAACAGAGAATTGAAATGTTTCACTCCATTGTGTACAAATAAAAAAAGAAAAAAAAAGAGACTGTATTCCATTAGTCTTATGATATAAAAAAGAAGAGGAAGAAGTGACTGGGGACATGATTGGTGTGAAGTAAACAGTGATGGCCTAATACTAGTAACTTTTTTTTCTTTTGCATGCTTCTTTTTGTATTTTTTCCAGAAATACAGGTTCTATATCAAGTATCTATTGTGATGGTATGCTGTGAAACAATCAAGGTGCTAATGGACATGTTAAAATTTCACTCTACTGCTCTCTGTACCTTTGTGCATCTTTAGACATTTTCCAGTACAAATAATTGAGACAAGTTGTACCATGTTTGATGGCTGTAAAGTATTTATCCAGATCCATTATATTGAAGCTGCTCATTGTTTCATTCAAATATTGTATATTCCTAGATATGTTTTACTATTAGTTCTATTATTTTTAATGTATTTATGCTAAATTTTTTCATTATAATTGTGGTCCTATCATAGATTCCTCAAGAAAATATTTTCAGATGGGCTGGAGTTGTGACTCAGTGGTAGAGTACTTGCCCAACATGTGTGAAGCACTGGATTCTATTCTCAGCTCCCATATAAATAAATGAATAAGATAAAGGTCCATCAACATAAAAAAAAATTTAAAAAAATTTCAGAGCATCTTGTTGAGCCAGAAGGTAAAGTATAGCCCCTTTCCTCAGGCTTCTCACAGAAGGTTATCTGTTAAACAGTGCTAACCTAAAATGTGAGCCTTTCTGGCAACTGGATATTATTGGTCATTTTTCTTTGAAGTTTTCTAAGATAAGAAGCTTGTCCAAGTACCCAAGCCAGCTGGACATTAAGAATCAATGACATGACTGGCAATGAGATCCCCATATCCACTACTATGACTTTTGACTTATAGAAGAATCTCCTGTTAGTTCCTGTGACCTCTGTGATTTTGATTTTGGAGCTAGCCACTGGAATATCTTGGTGATCAATTGGCTAAATAATTAGACATATTCCTAGAAGGGAGTATATGCCTCATATGGGCCAAAGGGAAGGTGGCTGCCCCTTGGAGGAGGATCTTTGTGCCAAGAAGCAGGAAAAAACCTAATTTATTTGCTTGGTAAACATATGTGTCTTTGTTTAAAAAAATTCCCCCATCTTTAAATTTAAAAATCTTTATATATAATAATGATATAAATATACTGGAAACTTTGGAATAATTTTTTGACCTAGTTTATGACAAGAATTCTATTGGATAACATGGAAGTAGTCAGAATGTTTTGAAAATACTGTGTTCAGAACCATTATTAATGAATTAGAAGTGATATATAATGGAGACAGGTACAATGATCTGTTTCTGTCCTCTAGATCTGCCCCCTTCCCTTGCATTATTACCACCTTTTGATATACTGCATAACAGGTTGAACTCTAGATCTTGAAGAGCCCTTTGTTTTCCCTCCTTATATCAAGTTGGAATTTGAAAGAACAGTAGGCCTTTTGGTTCACTGAATTCCACTGGGACCCTTCCAACTCCAACTCATTAGAAACACCCCCGAGTCTGAGGAACTAACTATGATGTCATATGTCATAGCAAGGAAGTAATTGTAGCAGGCAGAGGCAAAGAACAATTTTATTTTTGCTGCTTCGGGAGTTTTCTCATATTGTTTCCAATGTGACTCCCACCTTTTAGGTAAAAATTATTACATATAGAGTTCTAAAGTCAAAAGAAAAAATGAGAATTTGTTGGTTGGGATCAACCTGGAAAGAGCTGAGGACCTGTATATACAGATGACCACCCACTTCTGGTTTGGCTCCAGCTTTCTGTCCCTTCCAGGTGTGTCTGAGAATGAAAGGAGAAAGCTGCAGGGGTCTTATTAGTCAAAGGAAACAAGTCATCCTGTCTTTTGTACTGACTACAACTGACCCCTTCTACAGATAACCCTGGAAAGAACATTTGCTAACAGGAATAGACATGCTGCTGCATAGTTATATCAAATAAAGCTTTTCTAATTAATTTCAATTTTGAGGAAAGCAACCTAAGCAACTTATTACTCCTAACTTTCCTTTATCCTTGAATATATTTTTAGTGACTATATTAAAAATTAATAAGTATCATTTTTTGGTATACTATTAATGTTAAATAATGCTTTATATGTATACTTATCCTCCAAATCTCCAAATAATGATCTCGACTAGTGCTTTTCTTTTTCTTTTTTTTTAAAGAGAGAGAGAGAAAAAAGGGAAAGAGAGAGAATTTTTTAATATTTATTTTTCAGTTTTTTGGTGGACACAACATTTTTATTTTACTTTTATGTGGTGCTGAGGATTGAACCTAGCACCTTGCGCAAGCCAGGTGAGCACGCTACCGCTTGAGCCACATCCCCAGCCCTTGACCAGTGCTTTTCATACTGTAAATGAAGATACTTTTTATAGCCCTGTTCAGAATACAGAAGAAGACCCACCCTTCTCTGATCAAAATCTAAGTGATAGAGACAGGTGACATAAGAAAGACAAAGAAAGTTGTAACATCTAGTAGGGGGACTGTTAACAAAACCTTTCCTCTTCTTTCTAACACTCTTCTTAGATTAGGGTATTTTTGAAGATGACTAATGAAATATTGTTTTTTGAAGAAAATGTGGAAGAATCCATGGTTTTTATCACATCCTCAGAAGGGTATGTGACCCACAAAATATTCAGAATCCTCCAGAAGCTATGTTATTTACTATGACAAATGTACAGAAATTAAAAATAAAACTTTGCATAGGGAATAATGAAAAGAAAGACAAATATTTGGGTAGCATGTGAATAAATAATGAGAAGTGATATACAATTCTCAGTCACCTCGTTTCTAAATTTCAGAAGTAACTGACTCCTTTTTCTTATGTGCACTATCAATTGTTGCTGTCTTTTCAGAAATAGTGTATTAATCAGACTCAGCAGCATTAACTCTGCAACATGTAACTGCAAATCTTCAGTATCTCACATTCACAAATATCACTAACAAATATTTCCTATAGATCTGGGATACATTGGTGATATAAACAAAAATGAAGTAATAAAAACAAAACTGATCTTCAATTTTATTTCCAAGTTGCTGGAGTTGAAGAAAAAATGCAAAATCATACCTCAAGAAAAATAAAATCAAACCAGGATCCTTTGATGTGCCTTCCCAGCTACATTTATTTCTTTGAAATTGCCTGGTCAATGCTTCTCAAAAATGATTTCCTTCATCTTCTTGTGTGACTGTTTTGTCATCTTTTTCACCTCTGTGACCAAAAGACCTGATAAAAACAATTAAAGGAGGAAACATTTATTTTGAGGCTCATGATTTCAGAGATCTCAGTCCACAGAGAGCCAACTCTATGGCTCTGAGCCCGAGGCAGAACATCATGGCAGAAGGGAGTGATGAAGGAAAGCAGCTTAGAACATGGCCAACAGGAAGCAGAGAGAGAGAAATCTCCCCTCACCACAGACAAAATATAAACCTGAGAGCAAGCCCCATGGACCATGTTCTCCAGCCACACCTTACCTGCCTAGGTTGCCACCCAGTTAATCTGTATCAGAGGAATAATGCACTGATTAGTAAAGGCAATCATAACTTAATTATTTCACCTCTAACCTTTCTTGCATTGCCTCACACATGAGCTTTTGTGGAACACCTCATATCTAAACCATAACAGTGTTCAACACTAGTCTTAAATTCTGGCGTGAAAATCACGTCTAAAATAAAACTCAGCAAACTCACCATTTCTTACCTCTTTCACTATCAAGTCTTTTGTTCCTTTTCACTTCACTATTTGATTTATGTCGCAACCAAAATTCTAGAATGATCTTAGGATCATTCATGTTTATTTCCCTTAATTTAACAACATCTAAAATTACCTTTTCTATCTTTCACACATGGTTTTCTCCCCTGTTTCTTTCAAAAAAAAAAAAAAATGATCCCAACTCAGTTTCCCTTTCTTTGCACAGTTCAGTTCAGGTCAGCTTATTTTATCTTTTTTCTCATTTACCCTTGCTCACTTTAGTCTCTTTCCTAGACTCGTCTCTATTTCCTTATTGTTCTCTTTGTTTCCAATCTTTCCCAATGTTTACTCTGTCATAGTCATGCTGTAAGAGCTCCCACAGGAATCAAATTCCTTGGTTTTTATTTCAAGGTTCTCAAATCTTTGACTCCACCTGAAGTTCAGAATCATTTACTAATTTATTGGGCACTAAATCTAAATGGGGAGCCAGAAATACTGGGAAAAAAAAGTGAGAGAATACAGAATGCTCATCATGATTTAGTGAATATAGTAGGTAGGACATGGATGGTATCTTTTTATTTTAATATTCATATTTTCATTTTAATAGTTTTGAATTCCTTTTTAAATATCTTCAAAAAAGTGACTAGTCTTTTGAGGCTATGGTTGCTCAGATAACAAAGTATAGGGAAAAAAAGCTTAATAAGAAACAATGTCAATTGTGAATCAGTCTAAAGAAAAATATTAAGTTAATAATAATAAATGATAACAAACAGAAAAATTGAGAAGTCTATGGGAAAGATTGTTGAGTCTTGGCGATTTGTCTAAGAGCAATAGTGACCTTAGGAGAAGAAATGGAAAAATGGGAATTAAATCTTCAAAGATAACTTGAAATATGCCTTACCTAGAGGTGGGAAACTTTGAGTGTCAGAATGATTTAGTTTGTTTTCCCTTCAGTGGAGGAACATCTCAAGCTTATGGATAAAAGTGATAAAGATATTTGTTAGTTTTTGCTGATTAACAAACAGCCCCCAAATAAATTAGTGGCTTAAAACAACAACTGATTACTTAGCTCCTGATTCTAAGGTCAGCGGTTTGGACTGGGCTTGGCTGAGTGATTTCCTGGTTTGGGTTGGGCTTGCTCACCTATCTGTGATCAGTGACTAGGCTGGCTGAGAGAAGGTTGGTTTAGGAAGGCATTGGCTGGGCTCTTGGAGTTTATCTCTACTCTTGAGTATCTTATCTGCCCATACATACTGTAGGTTATTCATTTGCATAACTTTTTTTTAAAAAGTTAAGGCTTCTTGGTCTCCAGATCCAGAATCCACAAAGACAATGATGACTTTGTCACTTTTTTATTTTGCCAAAATAAGAATGGATAGAAAAGCAGTCTTTCCCTTTTGATGGAGGGTCTGCATAATCACATTTTAAAGGGTAAGGATATAAGGAAGGGTGAAGGATTCTGTTTAAACATAGCATATAATTCATTTTATGTTTTAGGTTGATTCATACTTTATACTGTGAAATACCAAACAGGCTGTCGACTTAATTGAAATCAAATGAGATTTGAAACTATAAGATTAATTTGGATTAAATAAGATTTGAGGCATGTTGACCAATGAGAAGGCTTATAAAATAGGCCAGAAAGAATAACGTGAGATTGAACTAGGGCAGTGTGTGTATAAAAGATGTCTGAAGTATTGTAAAATGAAGAACCTCCAAATTTGGCAATGGTGGCAAGTTTAAAGAATTTATGGTGTGGCGAAGGCTAAGGATGGGAAGTTGTGCTCCTGATCAATGAGTGGGCTGATGATGCCATTAGTCAGGATGAGGGAAATGAAGAAAATAGGCTTGGTTGAGATTGGTGGTAGGTGGAAGTGTTGAAATGCTAACGGGCCATTCATGTGGTAATATCTAGGAGGAAATTTTAATGAATGTCTAAAGCTCAGTAGTGAAATTGAGCATAAATATGTAAATTTTAAAGTTATTCAGACATATGCATAGGAATGCATATGGCACAGAAAGAGCAGGTACTCATCAAATGTACAGACTGTTTAACATTTTCAATATCTGGGGTCACCACATTGTATTTCTTGATGAGCTGATTGTAATATAAGACATTATTATAGAAGTCAACTAGGAGCAGAGTTTAACATTGAAAAAAAATTCTTCTTAAACATTAGCTATGTGAAGATTCCTGAGACATGCAGTTTTCCTATGATCTAAGTCCTAATGGTTGTCCTGAAGGAGGCTACTATTGACCAAAACCTGTCCTGACAGCCAAGAAATATTAAGATATTTATATCTTAGAACTCCTGTCACTTATGGGTACAATAGGCCTCCACCTAACAGTTGGGAAATTATGGGTTAAATAAACTTCTCAGAGTAAGCAGAGCTAATCAGTAGCAAAGCTGTGATAAGAATTCAGTTCTGCTTGATTCCAAAGTTCAAATTCTTCCCACTATTTCATGTGGTGACTCTGCCTGAGTTTTAGAATATAGATGATAGAGATGATTTAACATTGGAAAGTTATCCTGAGACCATAAACTAAGATATATGATGTTTATTGTGTTTTGGTTTCTGAAGTTGGTTCAATATTATAAGACAACCAAACCCTGGTGTTACCTTCCTTTTCTTCTAGTTTATATTATATAGATATTCTAAAGTAATTCTAGACCAAAACATATTGAGGAAGTTAATTATTCATTTTTATTACCCAGTCTATGGACTTATAGCTAGACTTCAATAGTCAACGTATTTACTTTGATGTTTTATTTTGTTTGAGTTTTAAAGTATGCTTTCTATTTTTAAATGCCCATAAGTTTTATTGTAATAAACTAGTTTTGATTTTTAAAAATGAGACATATTAACTATTATCAATCCAGAGATTTTTGATGGTCCACACCTTTGGAGAACACATTTATCTCATCTTAGTGGCTAACTGTATTGATAAATATGCATTAGGCAAAGTTGGGCTTTTACTGGGTCCAGGAAGAAGATGGCTACCCCTGAGTCACATACTTTAATCTCTGCTCTTAACACATACTACTTGTTGTGCTATTTCAGACATATTGATAAAGTATATTTACTTTATATACTTTCCTTTTACTTCCTTAAGGAATAGTTCACAATTTATTGACTGGGTTATTATTATTTTTTTTGGTGTTAAGATTTTTAAGTTCTTTATGTATCCTAGATATATAAAGGTAGTTAGAGAGTGAGAGGTGGCAGAGGTGGAGCTGATGATGGAAGAAGTGATAGAGGAAGTAGTGGTAGAGCAAGTCATATTGGTGGTGGAGGTGGAGGTATTGCTGGAATTGCTGGAGGTTGTGATGGTATACTAGAGATGAAGGCAGAGGTGGTGATGGTAGAGGTAGTGAAGTTGGCTTCAGAGAAATGGAGGTTCAGATGAAGAAGGTGAAAATAGTTGTAGAGTTTGTAGAAGTAGAGATGGTGATAGCAGTGAATAATATTGATGGAGATGAGAGGAGGTGGAGGTGGTGGTGATGTCCAGGTGGCAGTTGTGATGATAATGATAGAGGTATGGTGGAAATGGAAATGGAAGTAATAGTAATTAAGGAGATGTTGGAGCTATAATTGTAAATATAGGTGTAGAAGTGATGTCAGTGGTGGCAGAGGTCATGGCAATGATGATCAAGGTGAAGACAGTGGTGATGGTTTTGGTGGTTGAGATTGACATGAGGACAACAGTAATATGAGGTAGTAAGAGTGACAAAGGAGGTGGTGGAGGAAGAGGAATTGATGGTGGGAAGAATGTAGAGAGGGTAAAGCAGCATGACAATGTCTATGAGGAACAGAGAAGTTGGAATGTAAGGAACAGAGAAGTTGGAATGCATGGCAAATCTTCTACTTTAAGAAACTTAAGAAAATAAAAGATGATGAATGTCTATCCCCCAAGAAAGCGCTTATGTAATCTAGAGGGATTCATCTGGTAGTGGGTGATAAAATGGTACCCCTTCTCTACTCAGTTTTAAAAACTGGTATCATCTGAGATTTAAGTGAAAGTTTCTTCATTGTCCTTTTACTTCAGTGACCTGTTGCTGTTCTTTAATTTTCCTAGCTTAGAAAACCTGTTGGTTTCATTCCCAGTTTTCCAAGGATTCTCCATACTGCTTTCCATATTGGCTGCACAAATTTTCAGTCCCACCAGCAATGTATGAGTGTGCCTTTTTCCCCACATCCTCACCAACACTTACTATTATTTGTATTCTTAATAGCTGCCATTCTGACTGTAGTGAGATGAACTCTTAGAGTAGTTTTGATTTGCATTTCTCTAATTGGTAGAGATGTTAAACATTTTTTCCTATATTTGTTGATTGATTGTATATCTTCTTCTGAAAAGTGTCTGTTAAGTTCCTTGGCCCATTTATTGATTGGGTTATTTGCTTTTTTGGTGTTAGGATTTTTAAGCTCTTTATATATCCTAGATATTAAAGCTCTAGCTGATGTGCATGTGGTAAAAATTTGCTCCCAAATTATATGCTCTTTATTCCCTTCCCTGAGGGTTTCTTTTGCTGAGAAGAAGCTTTTTAGTTTGAATCCATCCCATTTACTGATTCTCCTTGGTATATACCCAAAGAACTTAAAAACAGCATACTACAGGGACACAGCCACATCAATGTTTATAACAGCACAATTCACAATAGTTAAACTGTGGAACTAACCTAGATGCTCTTCGGTAGATTAATGGATAAAAAAAATGTGGTATATATACACAATGGAAGATTATTCAGCATTAAAAGAGAATAAAATCATGGCATTTGCAGGTAAATGGATGGAGTTGGAGAAGATAATGGTAAGTGAAGTTAGCCAATCCCCTCAAAACCAAATGCTGAATGTTTTCTCTGATTTAAGGCTACTGATTCATAATGTGGTTAGAGGGGCATGGGAGGATTAGATAGGGCAAAGGGAAAAGAGGAGGGAGGGGAAGAGAGGGGCATGAGGTAGGAAAGATGGTGGAATGCAAAGGTCATAATTATGCTAAGTACATGTATGAAGACATGAATGGTGTGACTTTACTTTGTGTAAAACCAGAGATATGAAAAATTGTGCTCTATATGTATAATATGAGTTGTAATTCATTCTGCTGTCATTATAACAAATTAAAAAAGAAAAAAAAAAAGAAAAAGAAAACCCTGTTGGGCCAGGTGTGGCAGTGCATGCCTGTAATCCCAGCAGCTCAGGAGGCTGAAGCAAAAGGATTGAGAGTTCAAAGTCAGCCTCAGCAACAGCGAGGTACTAACTAATTCAGTGAGACCCTGTCTATAAATAACATACAAAATAGGGCTGGGGGTGTGGCTCAGTGGTTGAGTATCCCTGAGTTCAATCCATGGTACCTCCCCTCCCCCCCCAAAAAAAGAATACGCTGTGTGTTTGTGTGTGCCTGCATGTGCACGTATGTTAACTCGTGTTTGTAGGTCATGATAGATATGAATCCCACTTGCTGGCACTTTTCTGCCTATTTGGCTCCTTAATGCATGGATTCCTGTGGTAAAATGACTGATTACCTGTACAAATTCTGACCTTCCACCCTCATTTGACGTGCAAGCTATGCCACTTAGATGTGGATCATTCAATATGTTTGTAATGATTTCTTCCTCTATATAAGCATGTGGGAAACCCAGAGTCCTTGCCTATTGGCCTTCATATTTAGTTGTTTTATTTTGTTCTTGAAACTCTTGTTTCCTTGGCTGCCTGAGGCACTGATTTCTAGGTCAGTGATAAATTCCACCCAATTAAACCACATGTATTATTTCCTCCACCACTTTCAAAAACAGCATTTCTTGGACCATGCCACCCTGCATGGACTATGTCACTGGCATGAGAAAAGCCCACTTCTTTCTGGCACTCTGTTTCCTTTACCAGTTCAGAAGGCCATGGCCCCACAGCCCAGCACCACAATCTAGCAGTGATCTTGGGGACCTGTCAGACTTCCCATGGTTTCTTACAAGCCTGCTGTTTGTGCTTGCCTTGCATGTTGGCAGATCTGAGAATTTCCACCCTTGTTGATCCATCTTGCATAGCCACAAAACAGACTTGAGACCTGTGGTGTCTCTTCAGTGTGTGGGTGACTCTGGAAAACATTTCTGGTACTGAACTGTGGGAAGTGTGCCCTGCCAGGATCCAGGACCTTTGGGGAAGTGTCTGCTTCATTCCAATTAAAAATGTTTTGTTGTGCAAAAAATGGATACTTGCTGAGGCTCTTCTTTCATCAGCCCAACTTTGTTATGTGACTGCTTCTTGCACTCACTCATCTTCCCCCTCTGACAGTCTCCTGGCCAATGGAATCACAAGTTCAAACTATGGAAAGAAAATGAATTTTCTTTTATTATACTTCTAAGATGTTTTCAATAGCGCAGACAGCATCTACTTTGCCAAGTGGGTGTCAGGACTTTCCAGAGGTTTTGGCTAGTTAGCAGCCTTCCAGTGAAAGCATTTGCTGTCCTCAAGCCCTCTTGTGGGCGTCCTCCACTTCGGACGGAGCCTCCTACATGATCATGTTTGGTTTGTGGAGGAGAAAGACCAAAGTGCTTTAGACCAAGGCAAGCAGCTCCATGCATTCATACTGCCTAAGATGATTGGTCTCTTCCAGGCTTTGACTATTTCTGTCCTTCCGCAGGGAACAATCATAGCAACAAATATTTATTGAGCATTGGGCCAGTCATTGTGCTAAATGCTTTACCGGGCTCATCATCTTTAGCACTTAAGGATAAGACAGGATATTATTTGTGTCTTATAGAGGAAGAACTAAGGCATTATGTTAAGTGACTTTCCCAAGATCACACAGCTGGTCAGTGATGCATTTGGGATTTGAACATTCTTGGCCACGACCTCAGACATTTCCTGGGTTGGTGACAAAAACATCAGAAGACAGATAAACAATGCTCTGACAATGGAAGGTTTGATTTGTACAAGTGAGAGGAGATCTCTTGGTCTGTCAAGGAAGATATTTTTGAGAAATGAAAAGGTGGTTGCCTCAGTCTCCAATTTTGAGAAGACTCTGATGGCCTTTTGGCCATAATTCCAGAAACTGCCACAGCTCTGCAGGGAGCCATGGTGACTCTCCTTTTTGCTTGGCAGCTGTGCCTCTTTGATTTCCTGATACTGCTATGCTCATCCTTCCCTTACGATTTACAGTGTGTGTCCCTGAGTCCCTCTCTCCTCCCTCTGTCTTTGATGCCTTGTATGCATAGACTTGTCCAGTTTGGGGGAGCACCAGGGAAGTCAGTTTCTTGAATTATTTCAAAGAAGTCTTTTTGGCCAGACCCAAAGGAGAAAGAGTTATTGCTCACCTCCTTAGCTCAGGATGGCTGTGTATGAAGTGATTTATTTGCAAGCACAAATGGGTGTCAGTACATTAGGCAGACAATGGCAGAAAATCGCATGCTGTATCTCAACCAGGCAAAGGGACGGGAAGGAAAAGATGGTGGGGAGCAGACAGGCAGTCCTGCAGGCAGCACTGGGTCGGATGGCTTTGAAACAGAACATTTCCACTGTTATCCAGGGTATGTATCTAAAATCGATTAGCATTTCTGGCACCACCTATGACAAACCGAGCAACTGCATTCAGTCAGAGACCCTTTAGATCTTGCAACAGGATACTTGAGAGGCATCTCAGAGAACACTGATGCCTTTCAGAGACATTATCGGGCCCTCTCTGCAATGCCAAAATCACTATTGATATTCATGACAAAAAAGAGTGCAGCATTGTCATTGGTGTGGATCACTTTACAGAGCAGTATTATTCCTCCTCCTATGGGTGTCCCCAAGACTCATACACAGAAGAACTTCACCATTTGAGCCACAGAGAGGCACTTTGAAGTTGGATGACCCCAATAAGCTTGCCTGAACCAGGAAGAGGTGGAGCTATTCTTCAGATAAGAGAGAACATCAAAAGTTTGTGAAAAATCAAGATACAAAGAGAACCAAGGACTAGGGTTTACAATGGTTGAAAATTATAATGTGTCTTCCTAAGAGTGACTAGCAAGAGCGTGCTATATGAAATCATCTGTATCCTGTTTGTTTCTAGAGTAGGTTAAAAGGAAAAGAAGGAAGGAAAGAAGGAGGGGAAGAGAGAGGTAGAAAGGAAAGGAGGAAGGCAGTGAAGAAAGGAAGAAAGAGAAGGAGAGAAAAGTCTTATGCAGAAGCAGACCTGAGACTGCATGTCTGTCTGTGGGGTGCACCTCCAGGAGGAAGCGATTGGGGGAGGTACTAAATTGATATAAATGTAGCTGCATTTGTATAGCTTCAACTCTCAATGCTAGTGATTATCTCTTCTTTTTGCCCTTTGAAGCAGGGAGAGGAAGGGGTGACCCCCCCATGCTGTTCTCAAGGTCTCAGGACTTCATGGTCATGTCTCTCATTAGGAAAATATATGTCTGGGATTGACAAGGACATTAGAATCATTTAGGTAGTTAGTTCTAACTAACTGTCTGGCATTTCCTAATCTCTGCCACACGAATAAGGCAGTTTTACATATAGTGTTGTTATTCCCCTTATGTTCAAATCCCACATCTGAAATGACACCTTTGCTTATTACCATCTGAGGTGCATGCTATTAGAGAACAGTACCTTTATGTTTTACAATTCTCTGTTGTGTTTGACATCTGTTCCTTTTCTCAGGGTCTTCCCCTCAGTAGATGCTCAATAAATATTGCTTGATTGAACATTAACCAGAAGACACATAAAACTTGTTTTTCCTGGATTTCTGGTCATAATGTTAGGAGTTTTATAATTTTCTTAGAGTCTATAAATTCAAAAGATCCAATAGATGACGTGTTAAAAGTGTAGCCATCACTTTAGAGAAAAACGTGTGATCCCCATCACTCAAAAAAAAAAAAAATCCCTAAATTCCCTCTTTTTAGGTTTTGGAATTGGACACAAGGAATGATGGAGAAAAGATGTTATGAAACTTATATGTGTGACTTGGATAAAATCTGAGTTTTTCTGGCATGTTACTCTGCTAAAAGAAATTCAGGTGAGAAAATAGTGTCTTTATACCTGAGAAAAAGCATGAAGAGCATATATGCTTTACTGTTGACGAGACTTCACAGTTTGATGGATTTTAGCAGATGAAACTTTGGCCTCTGCTCAGACCCTTGCTACTAAAATGTCAGAGAGTGAAATTTAAATATATTTGGTGAAAATCAAACTTGTTATCACTTACCATTCTGACAGGCAGTGATGAAGGGGAGAGGTGATTAGGTTTGACAGTCTAAAGGGAAGGGGGACCTAATGAAGGCCTTTAGGATTATTTCTTCCTTTCCTACAGAGATTAGTGTCATTGGTACTCATTCTTTATGCATGGGAGACTGAGCAAATGACAGAAGTGCATGAAGGGTACAGTCTTAAACGTGAGATTGGAGTCACCCCCATGGAGGCTGGTAAGACATGCACAGAGAGGGGTTGGCAAAAATAAAGTGCCTTGAATTTATTATTTTTGTTTTTTACCAGACAGGTTCATTCTCCTCCATGACCTTTGGATTTAGATGCTTGTTTCCAGTGGTTTACAAACAATTTTCTGGTTTAAGTAGAAACTTGAATTAATTGTCAAAGTAGAGTTGAATAGATGGTAGACTCCCTGGAATCCTGAGAAAGAATTTTGATTTGTTGAGTCAAAAATGTTCACAACTATTCCCCCCCCAAAAAGCTAAAAAGAGCTCTAAATCAGCCGTCCAGCGGACCAAAATTTGGTCCTTCACTATACCATTGTTAGAAAATCTTACATAAATCCATGATTTCTCAAGTGTATTAGCTACTTTCAGCAGTGTTAAAACAACACTATCTTAAAAAAACGATAGTTTATTCAATTTGCTTTAAGTAGAAATAAACATTTATTCCTTAGAATTATGATGATAATTCAACCTGTATTCCCTTGGCAGTTCCAAATTTAACTATTGTTATGGTTTTCCCACTAACCATAAAAATGTCCCAGATAATCTAATAGTTTTTCATTCACGCTGTCTCGCACATAGGGAAGAGTCTGAACCTCACATCTGGAAGCAGCAGAGCCGTCATTTCTCAGACACATGTCTCATTTCAGGGTAGGGTGCTTAAAAACATGAGTTCCATTTTCAAACTGCTTAACTGGGGATACAGAAAAGTGGTGAATATGGAAATTCATGGAGCTAAAGGGCTCTTCAATTATTATGTGTTTCCTACTATACAAAGCTGGAGAACTGATCTAACCCAAGACTTATTCTCAGATGCCATAGATCCAACTTGTAAAGTAAATAAACCAACCACTGAATCATTTAGCAAGTATTTATTAAACACATACTATATGCTAGCTACCATATAAAGCACTTTGAGAGGCAAGAACAAAGTAAACAAAGACCTCTTGTCGTGGTGTCTATATTTTGATCAGGTGAAACACTCTCTAAGTTAAAATATAAGTGTAATCTGTCATATGCTGATGAATATAATAAAAAAAAAAACTAAATCAGGATAAGGGACTACAAATTGAGGAAAGAGTTATTTTAGGAAAGTATTTTTCTAACAAGAAAATGCTTGGGCTGAGACCTAATGTAGTAAAGGAGAAAGCCATGTAGGTGTGTGGGTGGAGAATCAAAAATCCAGGGTGAGCATGTTGACATATTCCAGGAAGAGCAAAAGTGGTGTTGTTGCTGGGGTGGGCTAAGCAAGAGACAGTGGAGGTGGGATTAGGGAGATCATAGGATCCAGCTTATGTAGAGCTTTGAAGGATTGGAACTGCCATTTACCAAGGAGCACAGTCCAGGGGGGAGAATCACAGGCTCATATCTAGACTAATAAATTTGAGGTGCCCCTTACACTTCCAACTTGTTATGTAGGTCTGGAGTTTAGAGAAGAAGTATGGGATGGAAAGGGACACCAGAGAGTCATCTATAGAAGATAGCAACTAAAACCAAGAGATTGGATGCAGTCAAGTGAGCAATCAAGTGATTAAATAATGGAGATGTTTGCCAGTTCTTGGTAAGAGTTCTGTGTTAGTAGCCTAGGTATGGATTGATAAAACTTTATATCATGGGCTAAGTAGTGTTAAATATCCAGAGGGTCACTGCCCTCATTTTTGATGTATGAATCCAGTTCCTTTCATCTCTAGTACCTCTTTCTAAGGGAGTAGGAGGAATAAGGAGATTTTTTTTTTTGTTCTACCCATGATATTATGGGCAGGGTCTCTGTATTTTACAAGGCATACAGTTATAGTTTGAGTCTTTATTCTATCCCTGCTCTTCCACGTGGTTGTTTTAGAAAGATAGTCTTACTTCTTGGACTTGATGAATAATATTTATTTCCTCTGTTGTCTTTTCCCTTGCAGTAACCTGGCCTGAAGCGATTGACTGAATCTTCATAAATGGGGTCTAGGCTAGTCTTGTGGTGTTCTATTTTCCAGCTAGTGGGAAAGTTAAGACACCCATTTGCTATAGACAATCTTTGATCTTGGTGTTTCCTTTGCAAAACTCAACATTTTCTGGATTTAAGGAAATAATAGAAACATTCATGTCAGCCACGAATCCAGGTTCTTCAATCTATTGTTCATCAGAGAGCTGTGATTTGGGTAGCATTGGTGGTATGCTATTACACTTTCCTCCATTTAACAATTGTTTATTGCTTGTTGCTCCTGTGGAGAACCTCAGCAGAGATGAGGGGTAGGGTTTAGTTACCAGAACCCAACAGAATCCTTTTTTTTTTTTAAAGGCACTGTTAGCAAATGTGTGGTTTACTGAATATGATGAAACACCTTCAAGTAATGTGTGTTTTGTAGATGCCTTGAATCTTCTTACCTGACTAGACTAGTTCCTTCAGGGCAAAGGTTGTGCTTTGTTCACAGATGTATTCCCAGTGACTAATATGATCCCTGGGCCATGGGAAGCATTTGATAAGCTTTATTGAATGAGGAAAGGAAATAGTGCCCTCAGTATTATCTATTTTCTTTGAGAGGGGGCAGTATCATGTTCTCACAATGAACCATTCCTTCCTTCTTTTTCCCATGGCAGGAGAATTCACCTCTCTGCTAATAATCCTTTTTATTTCCAACTCTCTGGTGGTAACTGGGGATCTGAAAGTCATTTGCAGCCTTGGCCTAGAATTTGGAAAAGTCCTATCAGGCAGCTTTCCATCACTTCTTATAATTTCTGAAATTCTAGAACAGACTATGATCCAATGTGAACTCATGATTTTTTACTCTGCCACAGAAACTACCTGTAGCCTACTCAATGGTCAACTTACCACCCTAGGATCACCTGTGGATTCTCACCCCATGAACACTTGGTCACAGTTCTTTTGGCTAGAAAAATTGGAGGTCCACCTCACTTTTCAGATTTTACTTCTTCTCTGTGGCCTAACTCCAGTGAAATCCTTAACTCAGGGCTTTCTCAGAACATCCATGGTTCTTGGAAACTGTATCACTCATTTAATGCATATTATTTTCTTGTTAGAATATATCAGTGCAGAGTTCTCAAAGTCTAGCACTTATCACAATTGCCTGGAAGGCTTGTTAAAACATTGCTGGGCACCATCCCCGGAGCTTCTATTTAGTAGATATGGAATGGATCCTGAAGATTTGCTTTTTTAACATGTTCTAAGGTGATTCTCATGATGCTGATCCTGTGACTGCACTTTGAAAACCATGAGACTAGAAGATTTCAATCCTGGCAGCATATTAGAATCACCAAGAGGAACCTTTAATATATGTAAGGCCTGGGTCTCAGTTCAGAACAGTTTAATTAAAATCACTGTCTGGGGGACTCAAACATTGTTAGGTAGGAAAGAAACTACCCCCCCCCCCCGCCGCCCTTTTTTTCTTGGAATCGCCACAGGCCTATAAAATAGAACTTATTTTTTAGTATTGGGGCAAATGCATCTCTGAGATGGTGCATTTTTTTTTTGAAAAAAATAAAAGTCAATGGACTGTATTTCTTTATGACAATAGTTCTCAAAGTATAATTCCATACTAGCATCTCTAACATCACTTGGGCCTCCCACCATACAGTCAGCTGAATCACAGACTCAGGTTTTGAAGCTGAACAATCTACATTCTATAAGCTTTTTAGCTGATCCTGATGGAAACTCAATTTTGAGAATTGCTACTATATTAGGTCGGTATATAGATTGATATGTACATCAATCATTCTCAAACATAATTATGAGGTAGATTTAGCTTTTAAAAATGTACTGAATCCCAAATCTCAGAGATTCTGATTTAATTGTCTTGGGTGGGCTTGTGTAGTTTTCAAAGCACTGCAATTGATTTAATGTACAGCCAGTGTTGTAAAATGACTGAGATAAACATTATTTGGTAACCAATTAACCTAAACACTTCCAATAGCTGTGGCTCCATTTCCACATGAATGAATAGATCTTCTGGCTGACCAGATTTGTTATAAATGGGCATGCCAGTTAAAATTACCATCACCAAGTCCTGCATGGGACTTGGAGTGAAGTAACTGTGACATATACTACATGGGAAGTATGATGGTAAACACTACAGGTAACTGCTACCACAAGTAACATGACAGCATAAATGAGGATTTATAGTGTGGAAAGAGAATGCGATACATTGATTGCAGAAATGGCCACAATTGTTCCCTTCCCCATATGTATATTCTGTTGCTTCTCCCAAGTTTATGGGAGACTGAGTCTGTAGAATCACAAGTTCAAGGCCAGTCTGGACAACTGAGCAAGAATCTGTCTCAAAAGAAAAAGGTCTTGGGGTGTAGCTCAGTGTTAGAGAACTTGCCTAGCAGGCTTGAAGCCCTGGATTTAATCCCAGTACTGCGAAAAAGAAAAAAAAAAAGTCAAGTTTATTTCCTGATCTTTGAATATGAGCTGGCCATATGACTTGATTTAATCAAGAACATATGGGAGAAAGTGACCTTGTGCCTGTCCTCAGAGTAGGTCTCAAGAGATCTTGTGCATCAATGTGTTCACTCTTAGAACCCTATTGGCATTATGAGAACTAGCTCCAGTTAGATTACTAGAGGATAAAAGACCTCATGGAACAGAGATAAGGCCTTCCTAGATCAGAAACCCATAACTGATCCAACAGCTGATGTGGGAACCCCACTGAAACCAAAAGAACCAACCAGCTTGGCTTAGCATAAGCTACAGAACCATGAAATGAGAAGATAATCATTGTTTTAAGACAGTACATTTTTGGTAGTTTATAAGATGGCAAAGCCCAACTAATACAGGTGGTATAAAAATTAATCCAGGTGTTCTTAACCTGCACGGATGACAGCCCAAAATTTAGTGGTTCTCTAACAACCAGATGCAGGAAAAAGAAAGTTCCTGAGATCAGATAGCATGAAATAGTTTGACATCTTAAGATATCAAAATCAAAGGCTTTTAAAAATAAATGTTATCAACTAAGACTTTTCATAAAAATTATTTTTGACAGAAAGGGGAAGTTTTGTGATTCATGGGGCGGGGGACCTGGATTATTTAGAATTGGGCAAGGGTAAAGTAACTATAGCCTTAGGTTAGATTTCAGAGTCATATAAAAAGGAGCTGATGATATGCTTAAAGGGTCATAATATTTGTTGGAGATAGATATCAAAAGAATGTCTTGGATGTGTGGACTCTTTTAATCTTCTGAGGAAATCTGTAGTTCTCAAAGGGATTATTGAAAGACACCCCTACCCAGACTTGAGAATCCCTGCAATAATAATGATAAATTCAAAGTGCCTATGAAAAATGATAAATATGTAAAGTACAAAAAGGTGCTTTAAGGATTTAGAAAGTATCTCTGCTAAGTCACTTTTAGAAAATGAGGTACTATTTATTGGCACCGTATGCCAGATATTTTATTTTATATGTGCCATTTCATTTAATGCACAAAAATGCTTTACAAGGTAGTCGCTGGTATCTTATACATTAAGGCTGAATATTATGGGCTGGTGAATCAATTTGGGTATGTTGATGGGAAGCAACAGAAAACTCAATTCCCAACTGCCTCAAACAATAAAAGTCATTAGCTCATGTAATTGAAAAGAGGTAAGATAGGTCCAGTTTTCATTATTGTTTGATTAGGCTTTCTCTTCTTTTGTTCTGAGGTTCTTTAAGTTCAACCTTTCTCATTGTTTCCACTTTGTGTTCCAGCGGTTTGTCTGGTGATATCTGTAGCAAGTCCAAACCTCCGAATGGTACACATTCCTGTGGGAGAAGACAATGTGTGGAGGACTGAAGCTTCACAAAGACAGAACAAGCTGAGGTCACATGTCTACTTCTTGTAAGAAAGTGATAAGCTAAACCAGGTTTAGTGGTGCACAACTGTAATCCCAGCAGTGTGGGAGGCTGAGGGTAGGGGGATTGCAAGTTCAAGGCCAGCCTCAGCAACTTAGCAAGGCCCTGTCTAAAAATAAAAAATAAAATAAAAAAGAGCTGGGGATGTGGCTCATTATTTAAGTACCCCTAGGTTCAGTCCTCATAACAACAACAAAAAAAAGAGTTGAGCTAATTGGCTTGGGCCTGGGTTGTATCCATTTCCCCTAAAACATGATGGCAATCACTTTATACTGACATGTTTAAATGGCAAAGATCAGCCCTTCTCATCCAAAGCCCTAAGCTACCATGCAATGGCAGAAGGAAGGAACAGAGCCCATTAGGTGGCTAGTGGGTGACAGAACAGCATTTGAACCAGTTTTTCTCCAGCTCCAAACCCACATTCTTCCCATTATGCCTTCAGTGTCTTCATCCAGGAAGTGAGACTTGAGCTAGGCCTTCAGTGTTGGGCAAACAGAGGTGATCTTAGAATGTTCACCAGCTTGTAAGAGCTTTTGAGATCTGGAAATGAAAAGCACAATTGTATGTGAACTCAGAATTAACAGCAAGAGCTGTCCTTTCCTCCATTGGTAGAGTTATTAGAAGACCAGCAGTCATTTTATTTTCCTCTCCTGACAATTCAGGGAATTTTTATAAGCAGCAATTTTTGTAAAGGAGGGGTTAAAATGACTTCTTAGACTTTGACAGTCCATCTCTAATAATGCATGTTGGCAGAAGAAGGACAAAGCTACAATTCATCTGCTAGGTCCTGGTGATGTCATAAACACTTATGACAGCAGTAGGACTTTAAGATTGAATTACCTTCTTTGTCCCCACTGAAGGAGCAAAGCTTGCTGTGTATAACACATTGTGTAAGCCAAACAGTGTTTGGCGGTTTTCACATGCCGCATGGGAAGAAGAGAACTTGATCTGTGAACCCAGAAGATCATGAATCTGATATGCAGAGAGACAATTTAACCCCACAGATTGCTTGGCTCTCTGATATGTAATTTTCAAATTAAATAAATTAATATGTGCTGACATTTCCTAACCCAATCTTAAAGCATCACCGTTCTATTAGTCTAATGATGAGTCTCACGTCAAGCACTTCATTATGTAACTAATAACACTATAGTCTGATATCATAGAATCAGTTAATGATTCAAATGCATTAAAATGTGTAAGCTGAAATGCTTGCAGGAGTCAAGGGGATCAGATCAAACCTGTTTCTTCTTTCTTATCAATGAAACGTTTCACAGAAATGTTACCAATTGGATATTCCAGGAATAGAAGACAGGGATAGCTTATTCAGAGTTTAAATTTTCGAGGCAAAAGCACCAGGTTTGGAAATAATAAGGGCTAAGGATGAATTGACAGTGCCACTAAAGCCGAGTAGAAAATAGGGTTAGCAAGACAGTTGATTGAAAAATGCTTTTAAAATATTTTTATTTTTAAATTCTTTTTATTTTGGGTTATCTTTTTGATATTATCATTTTTACTCCATATGGGAGCATTTAAATGTAAGATATTTCTATAATTACATTTTTTTTCCAGAAACATTGAGAGTGGCTAAGAAATAAAAAGTCATGATTTGCCTTAATTCATATACAAATATGGAGAAGACAGGACAATCATCAAAACAATAAAAATTTGCATTAGTTTTGGAATTTTTTAAATAAAAATTCTCAAAAAGAAACTCAGAAGAAAGATCTGGCCTTCTTAGGGCTGTATTCTGTGTTCCATACTAATTAGCAGACTTAAATTCTATTTTTAAGCCTTTGATAGTGGCTGTGTTTCTATGTATCTTTGTACATACTTAGATCTTATATGTGAACATGTTTAAGTATGTGGAATGGTGTTATTTCAACAACGCTATAGGACAGCAACACTATGGGATTCTTTTATTAATGACTTGGTGCAAGACATTAGTTTAAGAGTTTGCATTAGAGACACTGGTTCTGGAAAATCTATTTTTCTCTTTAGCATGAAGTTCTAGTGTTTTCTGTAAGTATAGTAAACTGTTGCAGAAATCTACATCCCATGCAACTACACATAGTTGTACATGTGTAGTTGGTAATGTACACATGTGTGTCCTTCAGTGGGAGATGGGAGAGTCTTTTGTAATGGGTCTACTGATAATGGCTAATGCTCTATCACCAAAGCATCATATACACCATGATGGATACACCTACTGTATACATAATGCTTATTGGGTACTGCGCACTATAAAGGAAATGGCTCATAAAAATCCCAGATGTTCCAATAAAAAAAGAAAGAAACTCATAAAACTGTTTTTTGACTATCTGTGGTTGTTTACAGTAGCATTGAATATGAAATTGAATCCAAGGTGGGAAATTTCAAAGATTCATCAAAAGAACACCCAAATCACTGTTTAAAAAAAAACTGCTCTTAGGTATTGACTACTGTAAAATACATTAAAATTATTATTATTTTTTTAAGAATGATTTATTTTATTTTTTTAAATTTTTTATTGTTGGCTGTTCAAAACATTACATAGTTCTTGATATATCATATTTCACACTTTGATTCAAGTGGGTTATGAGCTCCCATTTTTACCCCATATACAGATTGCAGAATCACATCAGTTACACATCCATTGATTTACATATTGCCATACTAGTGTCTGTTGTGTTCTGCTGCCTTTCCTATCCTCTACTATCCCCCCTCCCCTCCCCTCCCCTCCCCTCTTCTCTCTCTGCTCCCTCTACTGACATTCATTTGTCCCCCTTGTATTATTTTTCCCTTTCCCCTCACTTCCTCTTGTATGTACTTTTGTATACCTCTGAGGGTCTCCTTCCATTTCCATGCAATTTCCCTTCTCTCTCCCTTTCCCTCCCACCTCTCATCCCTGTTTAATGTTAATCTTCTTCTCATGCTCTTCGACCCTACTCTGTTCTTACTTATTCTCCTTATATCAAAGAAGACATTTGGCATTTGTTTTTTAGGGATTGGCTAGCTTCACTTAGCATAATCTGCTCTAATGCCATCCATTTCCCTGTAAATTCTATGATTTTGTCATTTTTTAATGCAGAGTAATACTCCATTGTGTATAAATGCCACATTTTTTTTTATCCATTCATCTATTGAAGGGCATCTAGGTTGGTTCCACAGTCTTGCTATTGTGAATTGTGCTGCTATGAACATCGATGTAGCAGTGTCCCTGTAGCATGCTCTTTTTAGGTCTTTAGGGAATAGACCGAGAAGGGGAATAGCTGGGTCAAATGGTGGCTCCATTCCCAGCTTTCCAAGAAATCTCCATATTGCTTTCCAAATTGGCTGCACCAATTTGCAGTCCCACCAGCAATGTACAAGTGTACCTTTTTCCCCACATCCTCGCCAGCACTTGTTGTTGTTTGACTTCATAATGGCTGCCAATCTAACTGGAGTGAGATGGTATCTTAGGGTGGTTTTGATTTGCATTTCTCTGACTGCTAGAGATGGTGAGCATTTTTTCATGTGCTTGTTGATTGATTGTATGTCCTCCTCTGAGAAGTGTCTGTTCAGGTCCTTGGCCCATTTGTTGATTGGGTTGTTTGTTAACTTATTGTCTAAATTTTTGAGTTCTTTGTATACTCTGGATATTAGGGCTCTATCTGAAGTGTGAGGAGTAAGGATTTGTTCCCAGGATGTAGGCTCTCTATTTACCTCTCTTATTGTTTCTTTTGCTGAGAAAAAACTTTTTAGTTTGAGTAAGTCCCATTTGTTGATTCTGGTTATTAACTTTTGTGCTATGGGTGTCCTATTGAGGAATTTGGAGCCTGACCCCACCGACTGTAGATCGTAACCAACTTTTTCTTCTATCAGACGGCGTGTCTCTGATTTGATATCAAGCTCCTTGATCCATTTTGAATTAACTTTTGTGCATGGCGAGAGAAAGGGATTCAGTTTCATTTTGTTGCATATGGATTTCCAGTTTTCCCAGCACCATTTGTTGAAGATGCTATCCTTCCTCCATTGCATGCTTTTAGCCCCTTTATCAAATATAAGGTAGTTGTAGTTTTGTGGATTGGTTTCTGTGTCCTCTATTCTGTACCATTGGTCCACCCGCCTGTTTTGGTACCAGTACCATGCTGTTTTTGTTACTATTGCTCTGTAGTATAGTTTGAAGTCTGGTATCGCTATACCGCCTGATTCACACTTCCTGCTTAGCATTGTTTTTGCTATTCTGGGTCGTTTATTTTTCCATATGAATTTCATGATTGCTTTCTCTATTTCTACAAGAAATGCCGTTGCGATTTTGATTGGCATTGCATTAAACCTATAGAGAACTTTTGGTAATATCGCCATTTTGATGATGTTAGTTCTGCCTATCCATGAACAGGGTATATTTTTCCATCTTCTAAGATCTTCTTCTATTTCTCTCTTTAGGGTTCTGTAGTTTTCATTGTATAAGTCTTTCACCTCTTTTGTTAGGTTGATTCCCAAGTATTTTTTTTTTTTTGAAGATATTGTGAATGGAGTGGTTGTCCTCATTTCCATTTCAGAGGATTTGTTGCTGATATACAGGAATGCCTTTGATTTATGCGTGTTGATTTTATATCCTGCCACTTTGCTGAATTCATTTATTAGCTCTAATAGTTTCTTTGTAGACCCTTTTGGGTCTGCTAGGTATAGAATCATGTCATCTGCAAATAGTGATAATTTAAGTTCTTGTTTTCCTATTTTGATGCCTTTAATTTCTTTTGTCTGTCTAATTGCTCTGGCCAGTGTTTCGAGAACTATGTTGAACAGAAGTGGTGAGAGAGGGCATCCCTGTCTTGTTCCAGATTTTAGAGGGAATGCCTTCAATTTTTCTCCATTCAGAATGATGCTAGCCTGAGGCTTAGCATAGATTGCTTTTACAATATTGAGGTATGTTCCTGTTATCCCTAGTTTTTCTAGAGTTTTGAACATCAAGGGATGCTGTACTTTGTCGAATGCTTTTTCCACATCTATCGAGATGATCATATGGTTCTTATTTTTAAGTCTATTGATGTGGGGAATAACATTTATTGATTTCCGTATATTGAACCAGCCTTGCATCCCAGGGATGAATCCTACTTGATCATGGTGCACAATTTTTTTGATATGTTTTTGTATCCGATTCGCCAGAATTTTATTGAGGATTTTTGCATCTAGGTTCATTAGAGATATTGGTCTGTAGTTTTCGTTCTTTGAAGTGTCGTTGTCTGGTTTAGGTATCAGGGTGATGTTGGCCTCGTAGAATGAATTTGGAAGTTCTCCCTCTTTTTCTATTTCCTGAAGTAGCTTGAAAAGTATTGGTATTAGTTCCCCTTTAAAGGTTTTGTAAAACTCTGCTGTATACCCATCCGGTCCTGGGCTTTTCTTAGTTGGTAGTCTTTTGATGGTTTCTTCTATTTCCTCAATTGATATTGGTCTATTTAGGTTGTTTATATCCTCCTGACTCAATCTGGGCAGATCATATGACTTAAGAAATTTATCTATGCCTTCACTATCTTCTAATTTATTGGAGTATAAGGATTCAAAATAATTTTTGATTATCTTCTGTATATCTGAAGTGTCTGTTGTGATATTGCCTTTTTCATCCCGTATGCTAGTAATTTGAGTTCTCTCTCTTCTTCTCTTCGCTAGCATCGCTAAGGGTCTGTCGATTTTGTTTATTTTTTCAAAGAACCAACTTTTAGTTTTGTCAATTTTTTCAATTGTTTCTTTTGTTTCGATTTCATTAATTTCAGCTCTGATTTTAATTATTTCTTGTCTTCTACTTCTTTTGCTGTTGTTTTGCTCTTCTTTTTCTAGGATTTTGAGATGAAGTATGAGATCATTTATTTGTTGGTTTTTTCTTTTTTTAAGGAATGAACTCCAAGCAATGAATTTTCCTCTTAGAACTGTTTTCAATGTGTCCCATAGATTCCGATATGTTGTGTCTGTGTTTTCATTAATCTCTAAGAATTTTTTAATTTCCTCCTTGATGTCTTCTATAACCCATTGATCATTCAGTAACCTATTGTTCATTCTCCAAGTGATGTATTCTTTTTCCTTCCTTCTTTTATCGTTGATTTTCAGTTCCATTCCATTATGATCAGATAGGATGCATGGTATTATCTCTACTCCATTATATTGTCTAAGAGTTGCCCTGTGACATAATATATGATCTATTTTTGAGAAGGATCCATGTGCTGCTGAGAAAAAAGTGTAACTGCTTGATGTTGGGTGGTATATTCTATATATGTCAATTAAGTCTAGGTTATTAATTGTGTTATTGAGTTCTATAGTTTCCTTATTCAACTTTTGTTTGGAAGATCTGTCCAGTGGCGAGAGAGGTGTGTTGAAGTCTCCCATGATTATTGTATGGTGGTCTATTACACTCTTGAACTTGAGAAGAGTTTGTTTGATGAACATAGCTGCACCATTGTTAGGGGCATATATATTTATGATTGTTATGTCTTGTTGGTGTATGGTTCCCTTAAGCAGTATGTAGTGTCCCTCTTTATCCCTTTTGATTAACTTTGGCTTGAAATCTATTTTATTTGATATGAGTATGGACACTCCTGCTTGTTTCCGAAGTCCATATGAGTGATATGATTTTTCCCAACCTTTCACCTTCAGCCTATGTATGTCTTTTCCTATCAAATGCGTCTCCTGTAGGCAGCATATTGTTGGGTCTTGTTTTGTGATCCATTCTACTAGCCTGTGTCTCTTGATTGGTGAGTTTAAGCCATTAACATTTAGGGTTATTATTGAGATATGGGTTGTTCTTCCAGCCATATTTGTTTGTTTATGTTACTAAACATGGTTTGTTTTCCTCTTTGATTATTTTTCCCCCCTTTACTGTCCTACCTCCCGCTGTTGGTTTTCATTGTTATTTTCCATTTCCTCTTCCTGTAATGTTTTGCCAAGGATGTTTTGAAGAGATGGTTTTCTAGCTGCAAATTCTTTTAACTTTTGTTTATCGTGGAAGGTTTTAATTTCATCTTCCATCCTGAAGCTTAATTTCGCTGGAAACACAATTCTTGGTTGGAACCCATTTTCTTTCAGTGTTTGAAATATGTTATTCCAGGATCTTCTAGCTTTCAGAGTCTGTGTTGAAAGATCAGCTGTTATCCTGATTGGCTTACCCCTAAATGTGATCTGCTTCCTTTCTCTTGTAGCTTTTAAAATTCTTTCCTTATTCTGTATGTTGGGCATCTTCATTATAATGTGTCTAGGTGTGGGTCTCTTATGATTTTGCACATTTGGCGTCCTGTAGGCTTCTAGGATTTGGGATTCTGTCTCATTCTTCAAGTCTGGGAAGTTTTCTCGTATTATTTCATTGAATAGATTGCTCATTCCTTTGGTTTGAAATGCTGTCCCTTCCTGTATCCCAATGACTCTTAAATTTGGTCTCTTGATGTTATCCCATATTTCTTGGATGTTCTGCTCATGGTTTCTTAACAGTGTTGCTGAGCTGTCTATGTTCTTTTCAAGTTGAAATACTTTGTCTTCATTGTCTGATGTTCTATCTTCTAAGTGTTCTACTCTGCTGGTAGTATTCTCAATTGAGTTTTTAAGTTGGTTTATTGCTTCCTGCATTTCTAGGATTTCTGTTTGTTTGTTTTTTATAACCTCTATCTCCCTGTATAGTTGATCTTTTGCTTCTTGGATTTGTTTATGTAATTCATTGTTGAAGTGATCTTTCATTGTCTGATTTTGCTGTCTGATGTCTTCCTTGAGACTCCAGATCATCTGAAGCATGTATATCCTGAATTCTTTATCTGACATTCCATCTGCTGCAGCTATTACCTCTTCTAACGTTGAGTTGACCTGCATTGCTTGTGGTCCTTTCTTTCCTTGTCTCTTCATACTGTTCGCGCTCCTTTCTACTTGGTGAAACTGTTGTGCTATTGAATTTTCCCCCTATATATTTATATTGGTCTTGTATAGTTGCAAAGTCTCCCTCGCAGGCGCGGGCGGCGGCTCTGCCCCTCCTCCAATTGGGGCAATGTGCCTACCACGCCGGCAGGCCGCTGGGCCTGCTCTGCCGGTCGGTAGCAGGTCCGCCTAACTTGCAGGCGCGGGCGGCGGCTCTGTCCCTCTGCGGGCCGCTAGGCTTGTTCTGTCGGTGGTCGCAGTTCTGCCTACTTTGCAGGCGCAGGCAGCGGCACTGCCCCTCTGCAGGCCTCTGGGGCTGTTCTGCCAGTGGGTCGCAGGTCCGCCTACCTTGCTGGCGCAGGGGGGGTGGGCGGCTCTACCCTTCCTCAGGCCACTGGGCCTGTTCTGTCTGTCGGTTGCAGGTCTGGCCTGTTCTGATGGTGGTCACATTTCCGTCTACCTTGCAGGCGCGGGGGGAGGGGGCGGCTCTGCCTCTCAGCAGGCGGCTGCTCCTCTTCTGCCGGTGGGTCGCATGCCCGCCTACCTTGCAGGAGTGATTGGAAGCTCTGTCCCGCCGCGGGCCACTGGGCCTTTTCTGTTGGTGGTCATAGTTCTGCCTACCTGGCAGGCGCGGGGGGGGGGGGTGGGGGGCGGCTCTGCCCCTCAGCAGGCCGCTGGGCCTGCTCTGTGGGTGGTCACAGGTCTGTCTACCTTGCCGGCGCCCATTAAAATTATTAAAAAATTAAATACACCGTTAATTTAATTCTTATAAACAGAAGAAAACTAACAATGAGCCAGATTTTGCCATTTAATATTGACTTGTTATATTTCTTGACATAATCTATTAATCAGGCGCTTCATACTGTCAAAGATAATATGGCCACTTCTTTTATTGATAGTGGCAGGTTTTTTTATTTTTCAGATTAATTCTCATATATTATAAATAAAATGCATTTTACCTATTCAGATGAGTACAGTGACTTTGTTTGCCTAGGAAGTTCTAGAAATTATAAGAAAAAATATCTGCCCAATTGTACCACTTTGAATAAAGAAGTCACTCAGCCATAAAGAAGAATGAAATTATGGTAAGTGGATGGAACTGGAGACTATCGTGCTAAGTGAAATAGGCCAGTTCTCAAAAACTAAAGGCCAAATGTTCTTTCTGGTGTATATATACTAACAAACAATAAAGGAGATGGTGATAAAAATTCATTGGATTAGGGAAAGGGAAATGAAGGAATGGGAGGGAGATGGGAATAGGAAAGGCAGTAGAATGAATCAGATGTAACTTTTCTATGTTCATATATGAATACACACCCAATGTAAACCCCACATTGTGTACAACTACAGAATGGAAAGTTATACTCCATGTATGTATAATGCATCCAAGTACACTCTACTGTCATATATATCTAAAACGAACAAATAAAAGAAGTGAAAAAAAAGAAGTAATTATTAATCAATTTGTCCCCAATCTGAAAATAATAAAAGAGTTCTGAATTTACAGATTCTTGCTATATTCACACTCACGGTTTCTGGGATACTTGTTATACCACCATATGTGAAACTTTTACTTCTAAAAATATTTGCCAAAGGTAGACATGCAGCTTGGGGTGAAGTCAACTGCCTGGGCTAAGCTTTGGAGAACAGCAGCACCAACATCGATAGACCAAACTTGTGAATTTTTCCCCAGCCCACAATCCCTTATCTAGTGTGAATGGAATGCAGGGGTTGGTTGTTAAAGATGTACTTTGAAGCGTATTGCCCTGAAGGCACTGATTCAAAGCCCACTTATACCTGAGAGATAAATCCCGGAAAAATCTTGCTGCAGACAGAGGGCTATTCAATCATTTATGTGAAATGAGTTGGTGGTTTGAGTCAAGAGTACAGTTGACCAACAATCTCACAAAACCAGCCATACACTTTTTACCCTAGTTGGAGGTATCTTCCAAGGGTACCTACATTAATGCTGCAACTGCTGAGTGGCTATATCCTACTCTGATATGTTTTGTGGGACTCACAGAGGAAAACTTGCTTTTTGGGTGACTCTAAGGTTCCCAGTGCAGAAGAAGTGAAAATACTCACTTCCAATGTGCCATTGTCCAAAGAGCTTCAGGAAATTGAAAATGCTTTACAAAGCAACTGCTTGACGTATGAAAATTTGTGCCAGTAAACTTTAGTAATTTTACACAGCTATTATAATGCTTTGGTTTGTATAGATGATATTGGGGATGGGTGGACCAAGCACAACTGTTGTTTCCTAGTAAGTGGATATCTAGTATTGAAGGAACAATGAGAAATAATTAGCTTTTATGTTTTTTTAAAAAAAGGTCATTTTGAATTTTAGAATTGGAAGAATGCTTGGAGTGAAAAGAAAGAGATCAACATTTAATACAAGTTGATAATGGATTTACTATTTTGTTTACAGGGGAAGAATTTAACTGCATTTGACTAATATCACATAAGAAATAGAACTAGGTCTAGAATTCAGTGCTTAAAATGGTCCTCTTAATTATGCTTTGCCTCTCCTAACCACCTGTCTTTCCTTCTTTCCCTAATTAAAAATAAAGGCAATTTTTATAGATTTAAAAAAAACTGAAACTTTAAAGTTAAGCCATTAGCTCATAATTTATCTGGCCAATCCTTCTTGAGGGCCAGCCTAAATGCATTCCATCAGAAATACAAAGCTACCCATAGCTGAATTTTTGCCACAAGGATCTTCAAATCAAGTCCCAAGATCAGACCACATTATATCCCCGAGAGCAGAAGAGAGGGAGAGGCTCCCACCTTGACTATTGTGTCAGGTCAAAGCAAATCCAAGTTTCTACAATAGGAAAAAACTTAATCTTGCCCCCAGTGCAGGGCTTGTCCTTTGAGGATGGATTAACCCACTGTCAGCTTCAGGTGATTCCTTGAGTAGTCAGTGCATCAGGGACCCAGGGATGGCAGCACCTCGTGTAGACTTGGAATGGGAAATTCACACAGAGTTTGCACATTCAGACCACTCAGGCATAGAGTAGTCAATGCTTGACTTAGAACCTCTAAGTGCTTAGAAAAAGTTTCTATCACGTAATGGGATCTAACACACACACACACACACACACACACACACACAGAGGTTAGGTGGATAAACTACATTAGGTCTATCTGCCTCTGATCTCATGTACTCTTCCATCCTAAAATCCTAGTGTTCATCTTTAGCCCCTTCACTCCATAATCCCTTATACCTAAGGCAGGTGCAATCTGTATGCTTCCTTCTTTGTTTTTAATACTCAAATTTTCCCCTGGTAATGTGACATATTTATTAATATAGCCAACAGATCCTAATGAGTTTGTTTATATCCCCCTCACATTTTGACTTCTTCTGCCCTTTAAGCATCATTCCAATAATGACATGAATAAAATTAGGAATGACTTAAAGACTATGGACACCTATCAATCAGAGCCCAATGGGAAACAGAAGGCATACTCCAATCAATAACAGTTTGAAGAAGGTTATTTACAAAAGGACTGTTTCCAAAGCTGTGGGTGAGTTGGAGGATAACCACCAGGTATCATGAAGTTACCTGAGGTTAGTGATCTGTTAACTCCATCATAAATGCCCTTTTACTTGAATTAGTAATGAAAAGGATCATTACCAGAGTCCACAAAATGGTGGACCATGCACAGAAGGCTTCCTTGATAGATGTGGCAGCCTTCATTCCACAGAGACAGCCCACCTGAGGTGACCTTTCAGGGAAGGAGCAGGATGCTCATACCTTCCCTTGTTCTCTCTCACTTCCTCCTGGGACTCCATTGCTGAATTCAACTAATGGATAAGGAACTATATGTAACATAGAGTGGAGAAGGGCAGAATATGGATCTGGAGGGGAAGCAGAAGTGAGTTCTGCCCCCTTTTGCCTTTCTTATTATGCTTTTTTGAACATCTGCCTTCTGCTGTGTGATGAAAGAGCATGAGGGCTCACACCAGATGCTGGCACCATGCCTTGGACTTCACAATTCCATGAAGATTAGCCAGGTAACCTGTTTATAAACAATAGTTTATAAATTATCCAGTCCCAGGTATTCTGTTATAGCAGCACAAAATGGATAGAGAGCATCCTTGATTGATCACTAAGAGTTTATGATTCAGTTATATGGGGATATGTGAGGACAGGTATGTGGAGGTATAATTCTAAGAAGTGAAACAATTATCATGTACTTTAAAAAAAATTTATGTGTTTTAACTGAAAAAAAGTGAATGAAAATGTTATAAGAAAAACAGAAAGGTTTTTGGAAGTACTGTACCTCTACACTGGGGTTATGTCAGGGATGATTTTTAAAAAGAAGAAATGTCTAAGATGAAGTTTTCAGAGCAGAAAGAATCAGTTTGGTGAAGAAATATGAGAGTTTTATTTTTCAATGAAGTCGCAACACCCTGAGTGAAAGGGAAGAGTTGTGAGGACAGACTGTCAATTTAAAGATAGTTAGGGTTAAAATGGAGGCTGTAAAGAATTAGATGGTGACAGGGACTTGTTGATAGATCAGTCTGGGGTGACAAGTAAGAACCAATGGTCTTGAGTATTTTTTTTCCATTGTAAAATTTGGTTTTTATGATGATGGCAACAAGAAGGCAGTAAATATTTATAGGAAGTGACACAGGTTTCCACATTAAAACTTCAATATGAAAGTTGTGGGCAAAATTACTGGATTTCAGCAAGACTGGAGACAGAGACTTGAGTCAGGAAAAACTGGGTGATAAATAAGGAAGGACTGAACTGGGAAGCTGCAGCAAGAAGGTTTAGAGTCTAGGGGAGAGAATTAAGGATTGTATGAAGTTTTAATCCCTTGGGAATCATTATTGATGGAATGTCAAAAGACATGCATGATTCTGTGTTTTCATCTGATATATAGTAGCTGGAGGTACCATTCACTGAGAAAGTGGAACAGTTTGCTAAGGATATAAGGAATCAGTATCACATATCTGGATTTGAGATGCCATTGGAACATCCATGAGATGTTCAGGTTGTTAGATATTTGGGTCTGGAAACAAGACTGGGGATACAGATTGCATAGTGGATTTCAGTTTTCTGAAAATTAAATTAAAATGTATGATGGAAATATATGTCAAAAAAGCACAACTTTAACCTCTAACACTTGGTCAGCCTCAATGGCAAAGTTTCTAAAACTATTTCACAGGCAAACAATTAACTGGGCAACTAGAATCAGCAGCAGACATTAACTGATAAAAATGGTAGCCAAAACTCAACTTTTACCTTTGATATATTGTCAAATCTTGTATTTCTAAGGCAGTTCATAGAACATTTGGATGTTTGGCAAGTTCACTGAACTTTATTCAGCACAGAAATATAGTTTTTAACCATAGCTTACCTTCCCTAATACCTATCCCTAAATTTACAATTCAATTTAATGGTATCATAAACCTGAAGAATCTAGTGCATTTTTTGGTGGAGTCAGGATCCAGGTCAACTGCAAAGTTTCACATTTTAATTCTTCTTCACCCCAAATGAAAAGTCTTCCAGTTGCATTTGCAAGAAGTTGTGCATGGTTCTGTGGGCAAAAAAAATGCGGACTGTTTTGTCTTGGTCAATGACGTCAGGAATGAAATGGAAACAAAAAAGTAAAAGAACATATCACTTCAAAGAATTTCAGAAATTTGGGCTATTTTCTAATGAGCAAATATACAGATATAAGATGATGAATAAATGAGTTTCTTTTAAGAAGGTAAGGAAATAGAATTAGCTATTAGGGATCAAATATTGAATGAATCAGCACAAATGAGCAGTTGTTATCACAGAATGAAAATCAAGAGAGTGAATTGTAAATTTGGGGATAGGTATTAAGGAATGTAAGCTATGGTTAAAAAACCACATTTCTGTGCTGAGTAAAGTTTAGAGAATTTGCCAGGCACCCAGAGGTTTGAAGAAAATGCAAGATTAAACAGTAAATCAAAGGTAATATTTAAAGTTGAGTTTTGGGTACCATTTTGTACCAGCTAATGTCTGTTGCTGATTCTAGTTGCCCCGTTAATAGTTTGCTTGTGAAATGAAGTAGTTTTAGAAACTTTGTCATTGAGGCTAACTAAGTATTAGAGGTTAAAGTTGTGCTCTTCCCCATATATTTCCATCATACATTTTAATTCTAGATGCCTTACTTTTATGAACTTTACTTGTTTTATTTTAATACATACTTTGAGTTAGTGACTGATCAACTTAGCATCATACATTTACATTTATGATTAAGGATGTTTTGGACATAAACCAACCAACACACATTCTGACTAAAGAAAACCAGTTGCCTTTGTTGTGCAAATATCCTTCACATTAACCCAACAGACCATGCAGGCATTAAGGGCCATAATTATCCATTGCATAAAATTCTATTATTATTTTGGAGGTCATTAAATGCATGTTATTAACTCAAGAGCCTGTACTGAATTGCTCTTAGTGAAACTGCAGAATTCAATAGACCTGCCACCTGGAAAATATTATTATTCTTTACCACTACAACTAAGGGAATGGGGGTGGGGTGGGGAATACATCAAAGTTTTCGATGCTATATGAATAAGCACTTATTTTAATGATTATTCATTGAAAATAAATGATATGTTTAGTTTTATTTACTGTAATTCTAATCCTGGCTAGCAAATATAACTGTTGTGGTGATAATCAATTAGAACCCAAGAGAATAAAGAAAATTATAACATCTCAGTATAGGATAAAAAAAATGACATGAAAGATTATCTGGTTACATGAAAAACTAGAACACACTGCTTTTCCCTTCTGGGCTTTAACTAAGTTTTTGGTTTTTAAAAATTCAACATATATTATTGTTTATATTTTCCATTCAAAAGATATCTGAAACTTATCTTCCTCTGAAGGATATTGGTTACATTAATATTGCTTCTCTTTCCTAGAGTGTCATAAATAGTGATTAGCTATAGGATATATAATGACAGTGTCTTTGATTTCTAAAGATGATTGACATTCATTTATATAGTTCCATGAAAGCTTTCAAACATGTACCTGAGTATACCTGTTCATGAATTTTACTAGGGTTGTCTTCTCTTTCTTCCTACTCTCTTTCCAAAATTTGCTCTCTCTCACTCTCTCTTCCTTCTACTCCTTCTTCCTTCTACTCCTTCTTCCTTCCTTCATTACCATCTTTTTTTTTGTAAGAGATTTGTTGCAAATTTATCCATGCTTAAGAGCAGTACAGATATTGTCCCACTAAAAATGAGTGAGAAAAAATATATATGTACAGTTTGACTTTCTGCATGTTAACTAATGTCAATGACTTATTTTTGTGGTTTCTTAAACGAATAATTACAGATTTAAGAGAGATAAGATGCACAGGTTGCTGCAACTCCATGTGCTCCCTGTGTTCTCTAAGCAGGCTCTTTAAGATGTGTGCATCCTAGCAAATGGATCCTGTAGAAGAATTGATTCAGGTCTAGTCAGGCATCCACCTGAATATACATTGGAGGGATGAAGAGCTACTTAGAGGGGTGATCATCTAAGGTAAACTCTTAGGGATACACAAAAGTATAGAATATCAAGTTACATTCCTAGAGCATACTATAACTGGCAAAGTACTTATTTTGTTGATCTTTATAAGATAGGTGTTATTGTCTTCTTCATTTCACAGAGTGAGAATGAGTCTCTGAGCTATTAGGTAATCTTACCAACTAAAGTTGCTCAACTACCTGTACTTTAGCTACTCATCCATCATTTACATAGCCAATGAGTTTGTTTGTTTGTTTGTTTGGTACCGGGTATTGAACTCAGGGGCATTCAACCACTGAACCACATACCCAACCTTATTTTGTTATTTTGTATTTTATTTAGAGACACGGTCTCACTGAGTTGCTTAGCACCTCCTGTTGCTGAGACTGGCTTTGAACTCAAGATACTCTTGCCTCAGCTTCCCAAGCACTGGGAATATAGGTCTGTACCACTGTGCCCAGCTGTCAATGAAATTTTAAAGAACTAAAAACTTGCTCTTGGGTGAACAAATATAAATAAACACACACACACACACCACACACACACACACACACACACACATATATATATATATCATCAGCATAAAGTCCAAAGAATAGCCTGCAACATTTAACTAAAAAGCAAAACAACCTTACATCTTCCTGAAGTATGTCTTCACTGGGCTAAAAGAAAACCAACTACAGAAAAGATGTCTCATTCACTGGCATTCCAGTGCAAAAAAAAAAAAAAATGTCATTACTTTCATTCAAGTCTCCCAGAGGAAAGAGGCTACAGGGCATGAAGTTTTAGTTCAGAGAGGACAGGACTTACTTGGGTTTTCATAACTGATTTCTCATTTCCATCCATTCTGTATGTATAATTCTTTGGAGGAATACTAGGCATATGCTGGCACTCACAATCCTGTTTTAATGTCTACAGCTTGCTCAATTAATTTTCTTTCGATGTATGTTCATATAGCACCAAAAATATCCAAGTGGAAATGAAAACCTAAGGCAGATACTGGAACAATGCAGAGAATGCAGATGTTTATTGCATATAAATGATACACACCTGTGTGGAGCAGGTGATGCTTGTAGTCTTGTGATTTCATCTGTGGTCCAATTTCAAATTAAAGAATTAGAAAGTTGCTATTTTTCAAATATATCCAAATGTTAAGTTTATCACAGGGTAACACAGTGTCACTTTCCTTAACAACATTCTTCTTTTTGGTTAAGTAGATAATCTAATTTGAATGATTACCTTTTTTTCCCATGAGGCTATATGAAATATTTTCATTTAAACTGGAAAAAAAACCCCCAGTTTTAAGTATTTTCTTCACATCCTAAATTAGTCTTTGTAAGCAAAGCATTGTTAAATATTGATGTAGACAAAACATTCTAATGAGGGATGGAATTTTTCATCTCCATTTAAATATCTTAGTAATACCTAGACACAAGACATCATTGTCCTGTTTCATATAGAAATGGCAAATTTATTTTGTTTGAAAAATGGGGAAATAAACTCCTATTTTGACCTTCTCTTTGTTGTTCCAGCTGTGTGTCATTGACGCTGGCACGACTGGCCATGGGAAGGTGTAATGAGGCAAAACCAGGATTGTAACAATTATTAACCTACAAATATGCTATGGCAAAGTCAATGCAAGACAGAGTGACACTTCTAAATAGCTCAGGAAATAGTTTCCATGTTTGAACTACTTGTGTTATTAAATTGTTTTGATGAGTATAGGAGAAATTAATAACTTTTTAATATAAGGTGGCCTAATGTCATTAATTGGACATTTCACATGGACTGATAGATTGAACTTGCCCCCCCACCTTGGTGGTAATTTATTTAGCTGGGAAAGCTTGGGTTTGGTGCAGCATCTGGTTTTCAGTGATATCCTGCTGGTCTTATCCAATTTTCCAGCTGGGAGCATGAGGCATAGGGAGGTCGAATGACTTGCCTAAAGGTCACCTGGTAGCTCAACTGGGATTATAACTCAAAATCTTTCTGATTTTCCCATCCTTTGCTCACTGGACCACAAAACTCCCTTGATCCCATCTTCTCAAGCTTGCCTGAGCAGGAAGCAAATGTTTAAGTCTAGGAAAAAAAATATCTGAAATTATCATTTTCTTAAAAAGAAGTGTTAAGCATCTTTTGGTATAACTCTAAGGAAATGTCTTATTTTCGTTTTAACACCTGATCACCTTCACACATTTCTGCTTATGGGAGTGTTGTGTCTTTCCAAATGATAACCTTGGAAGGGTTCATACCTATCGCTGCTCAGATACTGCTTTGGGGTAAAATATTTCGGAAGCCCCAATGATTTGATGTTGTGGAAGGAGACTTCAACTACCTGGATGAATAATGGGCCTCTCTCATGCTATGCTTAGACTCCTGCTACTTGTCCCCACCAAGTGCCATGGCCACCTGGCTTTTCCCTATCTTAGAATTTTTAGGTTTGCTCTTCCTTCAACCTAGAAATCTGCCCCATTATTTCCTATTGGTTGTGATTTTTTTTTCTCATTCAGATCTTAATGAAAATGATACCATCTCAGAGAGAGACCTGTCCCATCTTCCTAATGCAGTGGATTTCTTTAGCTAATATATTTTTTTTCTTTCTTATTCTTCTTCATCACATTAATTAGCACTTACATTTTTTTTGCTGATCTAATTTTCTTTTTATTCTCTATGCCATAACATCAAGTGTATGCACTCGGTCAGCACTTAATTGATGATGTTTTGAAACACATTTTCTGTGTGACATCATGGGAATTTTTCTTTTTCATGGCTTTTAGAGGTAAACATCGGAGTCTGATCTGTCTTGTTTTCCAGCATATCCTAGGCAATGCTCAATATATAAAAGTTCAATAAACATTTGTTGAAAGAATGAATGGTCATTCTTGATGAAAGAAGAGCTCTCTTCTTATTATTTTTTATTATCATTCAAGGAGTTTGAAAGGGGATGCCCATAGCATAGTGAGGGCAGATAGAGATGACCCTTGGTCAGCCAGCCAGATCAGGTGAATTAACCTCAAGGTCAATGGGATGATGGATGACAGCTGTCCCAGTCAGATCACCCTCTCATCCATAGCTTCACCCTTGGAATTGCCCTTAGGCTCGCCTTGTGACCAGCAGAGAAAAATCAGTCTTGTTATATTTATAGTCACATCCCATTTTTTATCTAAATTTTCATTGTCCACTTTCAACACCCACTCTGTTTATGTAATTGATACTTAATGACATTTGGTCACTTCCGAAAGCCAAATCCATACTCAAAGACTGACTAATATACAGAATACTAAACAGAGTACCTCACTCTTGGAAAGTTTTCATATTAACAACAAGTTTTCATATTAACAACATAATTTTCTGGAACTCTTAGGGTGATACCTTTAAGAAAGTCTTACTGCAGTGTTTAAGGTCATTGATATTTTTAAGACTTCAGCTAAATTATTTTCCAGACTTGCCTGATATATACTCATTTATGACCTCTAAAAGGAAGTGAAGTATGTATGGTACATACATTCCTCTTGCTAGTGGCCCTATACCTAAGCCATTGTCTATTTGTAACCTGAAAGTCTGGTCATTATTTCATAGGTGAGGAGAGAGGACCACAGAATGACTCTCAAGAGGAGAATCATTTTGGCATCCCTGTGGATGCCTACCTGCAGGCATTATAGTAGAAGGACCCAAGCACCTGCTTACCTGTCCTCCTTGCTGTGGGCTCTATTAGACATCATTTCTGTAGGGACTGGACATTTTGAAAATCAGCATGCAGAACTGGAGAAAACCATGCCTGATAGTCTCTGTGGTTTTGCTGGAGAATTGGATTACAGCCATCTCAGGCAGTGAGCCGTTGCCCTCTCACATGACAAGGGGCATTCTAGGGATGTGTTGAGGTTAATGGGGCAGGCTGTAGGACTGGATAACAAAATGCATGTATGTTACCATCCTTTACAGGTCTTTTATTGTTCTTACAAAACAATTTCTGTGTTCTTTTATTGATTCAATGTCAACCTTACGGCCAACCTTCTTGGTTGTGAATATCTAATTCATGGATATGGAAAAAAACAATTGTTATCATCACACCAATTTCTGGACTCCTGTGACAATTTGTAATTATCTGGTGGAGTGAAATTGAGTTTCAAATTCATGTTATGAATAAAAGGAAGTATCAGGCAAACTATTAGAACTGAAATAAATATCGAAATTAAATTTTCCTTTGATCTGCATATTTCAGGACAGATCTTAAAACTTCTTTTTGGCTTTTGTCACATGATTCCCAGACAGACTGGACTGCTTTGTTTTGAAAAAGTATGGTGAAGAATTTATTGTCTCTTGAGCAATCTAGTCATTGTCTTGGCTTCCAACAATCTTTTTTTTTTTTTTTTAATCATTGAGAAGGAATTAGCTTATACTCACATTTAGTAGAAAGTCAAAAAGTCTCTCATTGGTAGGGTTGGTATCAAGACAACAGGGTGTCCCATTAAAGCATTTCTTTCTTTTGAGCTAATAAAAATATGATCTTTTCTTATTTTTTTTCACAAGGGATATTGAAGCAACTCCCATCATTCAGACCTCCAGAGAGTCCTACAATTTGGCTTATTAAACTGCCAATGGGAAACCTAACTGGGAATTAATACAAGCAAATGTCTGTACTCAGAAAATAAATCCTGCACAGATTTAAGCAGAACCTGCTAATGAATGTTTTTTGAGGGTAGTATACCCTCAAAAAAAAAAAAAAAGAATCAGATTTCCAAAGACTTGCTTTGCAGTATCATCATTTAGAGATCACACTTCATAATTTCTTTTTGAGAAAGGGGAATGTGTGATTCATCATTTTTTTCCCCTAAACATTGCTTTTGAAGGAGGAACTGATCATTTCTCATATATTTGATATGTCTTTTCCGTTCCCCTCAGATCAGTGATTTCTTGGACCAATTTCCTCTTATTGATCACATTTGACATTAGGAGGAATCTCCAGATGAGGGAAATAGTTTGTGAACAGAACTACTGAATGACAGCCAAATCATAACGTCAAGCGTGTGCACTCAGTCAGCGCTTAATTGATCATGTTTTGAAACACATTGTCTGTGTGACATCATGGGAATTTTTCTATTTCATTGCTTTTAGAGGTAAACAACTAGACTTCTTGGGATATCTTTATACTTTTTTTTTCCTATTAAGAAGTAATTTTTTTTCCCTAAGAAGGACTGTTTTAGAGTTACTTGGATTGGTGACAAATAATTAGGGGTTACAACTGAAAAAATAAAATTCCTGATGGTTAGACTCTTCATTTATATACTCATGTATTCAACAATGTTTATTAATTGCCATTGTACAATATAGGATATCATATTAGATACCAGTAGTAGGAACAGAAATTATTTGGGGATGCTGTTCTTTTTCCTGGAAGTTAAATGAGCAAAAATTGTGGTATAGTTTTTGCTTTTGTCTAAAAATGTTCCCCAAAATGCATATGTGGAAACTTAATTGCCAAAGTGATAGTATCAAGAGGCAAGGCATTTAGGAGATGATTACGTCACAAGGAGGGCACCATGATCGTGAATGGAATTAGCATCCTTATAAAAGAGTCAGAAGGGAGCTGTTCATCCCTTCTACATCTTTTGCCCTTCCTCCTACTGCTGTGTAAGGACATTGTGTTTGTTCCTTCTTGATGACAAGATGAGATCTTGGAAGAAGAGAGTATCTTTATCAGGCACCAAACCCTACAGTGCTTTGACTTTGGACTTCTCATCTTTCAGAAGTGTGAAAAATGAATTCCTATTATTCATGAGTCACCTAGTCTCAGAGTTTTGTTATTAGCAGCACAATGGATTAAGATAGTTATAGTGGGAATTTTAATTTATAATGAATTCATTTCCAGCCTCATGCTTGGCATCTCATGAAATGGAATGGCCCCAAACAGTGACTGCCTTATCCAAGGATGAGGAAAAGTATAGATTTCTTTTATTTTTAAGAGCCAAGATGACTATGATAACTGATACTTCTTCTTGCCCCAATTCTATGTAGTAAGAATGCAGGGAGAAATGAATTGGTCACATGATGTATCCATCTCCACAAGCAAAGAAATACATATACAGATAAAGTACTCCACCTTTTTGATATCTTGCAATGTTGGAGGGAGGAGAGAGAGATCTGAAAGGGGTAGGAAAAGGGGGTGGGTAGGAAAGAAACTAACATTAATGGGGAATAGACTTTCTCTTGCACTGGTCACAATACATATGTTTGTTAAAAAGCAAGAGGCGGGGAAGACATGCATGCCTGAAGTTGAAGAAAAGCCTGTTTGTGCCTCACACACTGGAGAAATTGTTCAAGAACAGTTCATCCATGTGAAAATATGACCCATGTCATTTTGCCAGGGTTGTTAAGACACTGAGCTGCTGAGTAAGGCCTGCTTGGGTAAATGCAAGATAGTGGGGTATACTTGCATCCTAGTGCCCAGTTTTTCTAAGATGCAAAAAAAAAATGTCAGTGGAAATAAGGTTACAGAGTGCCACTTGCGTGGGCGAGACAGGGTCTCCATAGGGTGGGAACCAGCCGGATCTCAGACATGGCCCATTCTTTTAGATTATTCCTCATTTTCTTAGAGGGCAAAATGAGAATAAATGCCCGGCACTAATAGCAAGAAAAGAACAGTGATATTTACAGATGGGGAAGAGGGAAAGGTTAAAAATCATTTTTGAAATGAATTTCCCAATTCTCTTTTGACTATTATCATATTCATGTTTCACGAACATCCAAAATGTCTGGGGATAAAACTCAGATCGTCTGTTCTGAGAAGAAATGGCTTGTTAAAGGAGATTAGAGAATGTGAAAGCTACATTTGAATGAATAAATATTCAAATGCAGGCCAGAAATATTGAATAATAGACAAGATTTTTTCCTTGAATACTTTGGAAGAATTGCATGAAAGTTGAGGACATCTCTAAATAAATTGAAAATAATTGAAAAGCAAATAATATAACTCATCTGTTAGCTGCTTTGGTTTCACTGTTAGGCTAGATAACAAGTTCAATCTCAACATTAACCTTTTAAATCTTGACAATCGCAATTTATTGGCTTATTTCCAGTGTCTTAAGTTCTCTCTTATTCAAGAGAGTAATACAGCAATCACATTACATAATTCATTCAACGTACAATGAACCAAGCCTCTTTCTGGGTCTAATTCCTTATCTGGAAATTAATGGAGTATGACTAGCTTATGTCCAAATTTTGTTCTTTGTATTATATGGTGTTTTCTAGTTTTAATGTTTTAAGTTAGAGTCTTATAATTTGGATACAGGTCTTGAAACTGTTCTTATTGTTTCAAATAGAACTGTTCTTGAAACTGTTCTATTTGATCTTTCTGCAATACCAAGTATGTGAGAGAAATAAATTTCGCAGGTTTCACTTTATTTCTAATTTTAGTTTAGTGGAAGCTTGCTTTTTTTTTAAGAGTAAAGAGTTGGTGGAGCTTACTTTGAACCTATGTGGACTATTTAATTTTAATGTGACAGGTTAAAAAATTCCCCCTAAATTAAGGGCAGAGAATTTATTCTAATGGTCCCCTTTGAAAGACATTTATCTTTCTTTCTTTCTTTCTTTAAGGTCTACAAGCACATTTCAAGCTCCTTAGATTAAACAGTTTAACAACTGCTAGTTGTAAAAGTTTTTTCTTCCCTCAAGAACAAAGATGTATTTTTTAAATCAAATTGGCAGGTGCTGCAAAACCAGGAGCTCTGAATGGAGGAGTGGGATCTCGAGATCCTTGTAAATATCTCACTACTATTAAGAAGTTTCTTCAGAGACAGTGATATCAACTTACTGATAAAATGTCATAAAATAACTGCCATTCCCACCTTTTATAGGAACAACCCTTGGATTAGTCAGAACTCCTGGATTGTAATAAGGAAATGTATATTTAAAAAATGAATTAAAGGAAAAGATGACCTTCAGGTTACTCTGGTCTGTGGATGGGGTCAGGGGAAGGAAGGTTCAAAACCTAGTAGGAGAGAGGTCAGTCTGACACTGGATGTGAAAGTTCACAAGTCTGCATTATAAATAATATACGTAGGAAATGAGTGTTTACTCCTCTCTAATGTTAGCAAACTGGAAGGATAAGATGGCTTCCTTTTGACGCGAAAAAGATCTAAATGTGAGATTCTATTTTAAACAATGAACAGCTGTTTCATCTTGAACTAAAAAGAACAAAGAAAACACCCCTTGTCTACATAGGATATATTGTGGTTTCCCTTGTGTGTGTGTGTGTGTGTGTGTGTGTGTGTGTGTGTGTGTTCCCCTCTTCTCTTTTTACTTAGGATAATTGAAATGTCATTTTATGCTGGGATGTTTTCTTTTCCAACCAGGGATGTGAAAAGTTAAAATATTGTAGAGTTTCCTTTCCATCATTTTGAATGAAAGCAACTTTTCATTACTCTAACATGGAGTGTTTTCTTTGTTAATCCAACAGAGATTAATGCTTGGAATGCTAAATTGCATGCTTAAGGAGAAAATCATGATGGCCCATGGGTAATATATTTTAGGCAGGACTGAAGCAATAGGATGGCATTATATCATAGTTTAAGAGCTTTTCCCTGATCTGGAGGACAGCTGTAAACATAAAGGGTAGCCTGAGTCACTGACTTAAGAGATTGCGATTATCCAATTAGTGGCCTGGGAATGCTAGAATTGCATTCACAAAAAAACTTAGTCACTCTGTTTAAATGATTAGGAAAATGAATTTCTGATTTTCTGAGCAAACTTCTTGGAAATTTAATTCAACACACCTCTTAGAGGGATACAGAAATCTTTAAAGATTTGTATTAATATGTAAAATAATTTGTCTTCGTTTTAAATGTATACTGGAAATTGCTGAGGCTGCATGCTTATGACAAAACTTGATGTTTTTAATGAGTAGCAGGTTTATGTAATTCTTAATTCTCCATAGATATTAATGTTTGCCCTTCTAATCCCATTTTTTTAAATGAGGCACTGCATTAAATTCTAGTCTTCCAGATGAAGAAAAAAAAAATATACACACATGTACTTATTCACTGTACCTGGAAAAATGGTCATTAAGTGAGCAAGCAAGCAAACAAACACACAGTCAAAAGTTTAATTATTTACTTCTCTCTTTCTGAAAGTCTGGCACATAAAAGTGTGGCTTTTTGTTTTGCTTTAGTTTGAAGAAATTATTTTGTCTAGGTTTTTGGGGTTTTTTTTGTTTGTTTTTTGTTTTGGTTATTTAGTTGCAGAAAGCACGTCTGATGTTTTAGACTTTTTCTACAAGTCTTTTTAACTCTTGAGACACAATTTTAGCTAATGTTTCCTGAGGCTTAATTCTGTCTAATTTTGTTTATAAAGTAAAGGATGAATTTCTTTAATTTAAGAACAGGAAATTCTAGGATAGAAACTGCTATTTCTCTTCCCTCAGATAGAGATCTCAAGGATAATAACATCTTGTAAAACTTTTAAAAAAGGAAAGAAGAGGAAGAAAGAATAGTGCAAGATTTTCTTTTTTTAATCTCAACTTGGTTATGGAGCATATTAATAAATTGTCCTGTCAACCCTTAGGACATGAGTTCAACTCCAATTGGTTTAATGGCCACAAATGTTTCCTTAGAAGGATTCCGGATTTCTGGATGGAGGAAGGAATGTCAGGGATCCTCAGGGCAGGCTTGAGAACCCCCTCACCCCAGAAGGTGGTCTTGAGCAGTAATCACACCCTGCTGATAGGATTTGGCAGTTAAAATAGATGAAGGTCAGCCTGTCATTTTGTCTATTTAAATAAGTCACTTGTGATTAAGGGTTAGCAGCAAGTTTTCTTTCTCTCTCTCTTTTTGGGTCCTTAGCTCGCATCTATTTCTCTGGTATTTCTTGTCTTCTTGTGTGTTTCTCTTGCTCATTCTGCTTGACCATTTAGATGGAAAATGTTTATGTTTCCTCCATTTATTCCTACCTGGAGACAGGCATGAAGAGACAATTTATTACCTTATCCCACTCAAACTATAAAAATATGGAGAGCAAACGTTGCCATTCATGCTGGAGTTTTTGGGTACGTACTAGGTATTTTGTGTCATCCAGAGGATCTAAATGAAAGAGTTCTGTCATTTTCCTCTTTGCTGAGGGAAGTCACTAGAATCTTTATTCCCTAATCAGGCCCATGGTAGTTTCTCATATTAGATAATTTTATTTTTCCGCCTTATTCTTAAATCATTTGATATGCAATTTTGTGCAAAGATCCATGGGGGCTGCATTTGCTCTTAGGATTTCTCTTGGCTATGAGGTCTTAAATAACAGGTTTTTATGTGACTATGTATTTTTTCATAAGAATGAATCTACTGCTATACCAAGTGGAATCAGCAATATAGTTTAAGTATTTGCATCTGCCAGCGGCTTTGCTGAAATTGTTTACCAAATGTCATTGGGAAATTATGTTCTCTTTCTCAGAAATTTTGTCCCCATAGTCTTCCACCTCATCAGGCTTAAAAAAGACACTTCTCATGGCCCAAACTATTTTGGAGGAAGGGCATAGCAAGGGCCAATACCTTGTTCCATAAAAGTGAATCTGAAGGAAATCCAACTATCTCTTGAAGCTTCTCTTGCATTCTCTGCCACATTTTCTTTGGTCATTTTAAAAACATCTGGGTCTTGTATAGATCTTTGATCAAATGGCAATAAATTCAATTGTATCTTGCATTTCTTGCTTTCTTCCCTGGGGAAAGAACCTCTGGGTTCTTCAAACATGCTTAGCTTGGAAGTACTGAGGGTTATACCTCACAGGGTAGCTCTTAACCAAAGAGGGGCAAGATAATCCTAAAACTAATTTTATAAGGTTTTTCAATATTTCCCCATGGTGTAGAGCCCTGATCAGAGTGAAGATTCATATATATTATAGATTAGGATTCCTCAAACTTCTGCTTCTGTTTTTGGTATGGTTTCTCCCAAATAAACAATTTGCACGTAGGCTTGATTCAGTCTCTGCAAAGCATAATTCTAAGAGATCTTCCTTCTAACATGACTTGCTGTCTCCTATCACAGTTATTTAAGTCTAAGTTCTTTCTCTCCTAAGTACAAAGTTGGCCTTTTAAAGTTGGAGATAAATCTGTTCGGAACCTGTTTTTATGGCCATTTCTCTGCTGGGAGCCTGGGAATTTCACACTGGAAAAGAGGATGCTGCCCCCAAATAGGAACCTTCATGCTGATGGACATATTTATGCTGATTATTTAATTGTGAATATGCTAAATAAATGGATCCATAGATTAATATTCCTCTAACTGGGAATTTCAAGCAGTAGAATCTTAAAAGAAAATATAAGTGACAGTGAAACTGATGAGCAGAAGAAATCATACTCTGCAGTTAAAATGAAAATCAGTAATTTTATTCTTGCTACATAGATGGAGAAATTAAAATCTAAGAAAATTAATATTCATGTTTATGCATCTTATTCTAACAAGATTAGTCTTAGACTTTCTCATGTTCTTATTTCTTTATTTTTGAATGGACATATAGAATGGGAATCCACCACTAAACTTTAATATCTGGGTTACCTCCTAGGGATTTTGTTAAAGTGCAGATTTAACTTTTCATGTTTATAAAACGCTATAATGAGATATTTCATGCTAAAATATTTCTTACTAGAAATTTTAAATATACAAAATAAGATGTGTTTTCCACAATGAATTTCAATTCTCGATTCTTTCTCTTCACTCTCCCCTTTTATTTATTTGTTAATGCCTTTCCAGGTTTCAATACACATCAGGCCTGAAAAAAGTTATTTTCCCAGATGAAATGTAAGTCACAAAACTATTATGAATTACATGTTTTTTCATATAATGACTTATATGGAGAAAGAACCACAAGATTATAGCCCACACAATCTGAATATGACAAATAAAAAATTAAAGACCCTACGGCCACCTTTCTTAAAGCTCTATCCTCCTTTGGGATACATATTGTATAAAAAGGACCCAGGGATATATGATTATTTGGTTCTACAAAAGCCCATTTATCCAAAAGGCCGAGGATTAATTAGCAAACTACAGGAGCAAAAGTATTCTTGTTTCAAAATTTGTCTATGAGTATGTTCTTCTGTTTAAATACCTTCTGTATTGATATTTTGAATTCTTTTCGTCCTAAAGGGACAACAAATAATTTCTCTTATTTGTGAGTTGTTTTAGAACTTATGAAACACTTGTTATATCTTATTCTGGCTAAGGAATTTGAAGAATTTTTTTTCCACATTTCAGTAGATATGTTATTTAGCTGAAAGCATCAAATGCAACGACAAAACCATTCACCAGGTGTTTTATAAAGGACAGTGGTGCCAAATTACCCACTTTTAGAGTTGTTCCCAGAATGCCACTTCCCCCACACCATCCCCATTTTTGGAAACGGAACAAATGTAACTTTAGTCAGACATTCGTGACCAGCTTTCACAGGGAAACTCAAGGTTGCAAAGTGACATGGGAGGTGGTATAGGGCAGGACCGATTTCCTTGCCATTTTCCTATTTGTGAATAAACTGACTTCTAACTACTTGATTATGACACAGCATAGTTTTTAGAATAAAATTGTAACATCTTTTAATTTTACTCTGTCTATATAGGAACACAAAAGAAGAAATTCTGGATTTCAACTTGAGCTATTTGCAAACATTTTCAAGTGTTTCAGCCTACATTGTTTCTTAAACACACACATAGAAACACACACACATGCATACACACACACACACAGCAAGAAGGGAAAGAAAACAACCTGACAATTCCTTATGATGAAGAACAGATTAAAACTTGCCAATTTACAATGTTATTATACGTGGGAATTTTCAAAGGCAAGAGCCAGTGTCTCTAAAGACTACAGTGGGAGCATCTCATTGATCTTAAATGCATTGCTTACTGCAATTTGTATCTGAAAATGAGAAATGTCTGTCTAGGGCAAGGCCTGGAGATCTTAAGTAAGTTGTTTTACGTGTGCAAAACTTGATTTTCAATTCATGTGTCACAAAGTATTTTAACAGGCAGCTTTATTATTCTCTAACCTAATGGTAGCCACATGGTTGAAGTCCTTTGGAAAATATGCAACTTGCTTGTTATTTATCTAAAACACTACAGGACTTGGAGCTCTTGGACAATTATATTGATTACTATTGTCCCAATTGATTTGTTAGAAGAAGAAAGGTGGAAGACATGGGTATTATAAGAGAAAGTCTAGTGTTCAGTGACAGAATAGGTCTCCAATCTGGCAGAAAAACATCATTAAAATATAAGAACATGCTATAGGTCTTTAGCAACCAAAAAAGAAAAGATCTAAAAATAGGGACAGATAATTATCAATCTAAAAATAGGCGTGGCCAGCCATATGGAAGTCATTATAGTCTAGAGGTTAAAGGAGTGGTGGAGGATAAAAATCAAATCAAATATTATTGTATATTAAACATAGCACCTATAAACATAGTCAGTAAATGCTTTACAGAGTTCAGCTTGATCTAATATGATTTTATATGAGAAAAATTTAAATTTACAAATTATCATTTCCTAACCTATCAGAGAGATTTTTGTGGAAAGGTGCATTTTTTTGGCCTCATTCCAAAGTGCTCTTTTTGGTTGAAGACATGCCTCTCCTGTTACTAAAAGGATGATATGATCCTTTCACATTGGGGAAATTAGTGATTTTTGAGATCATTTTTTTCTACTGGAGATAAACAGAAGTACCTTCCATATAAATAACATTGCTCTGAGAATGAAGATGTACTCATCAACTAATGGGTCCAGAATTTCACAAAAGATTCTACAAATATTTGTTAGGACTGAAACTGTCCGTGTATGTGATTTCCTCTATTTTTATTATTTTGTGGAAAGATACAGAAGCTATTATTACCATTACCATCAGGGCAAATTACTGTCAGGGTTGTAGAATTTGTAGGCCTTTTATATCTTTGCAGCCTCTTGTGTTTTTTGCTAGTCACATTTTCTGGCAAACATAGGAGGAAACTTAAATCTGCTCAGTTTAGTTTTAAACATCTGGGTTAAAAGAAAAAGGAGATAGTGAAGAAGTGATTGGAAGTGGGCTAAATCCAAAAAAGTACATTAATAAAGAAGGAACATAGTTGTTCTGTCTGAAGCTGAGAACCAGGCTAGAAAACAGGTTGAACCAGAGATTTATTTACCTTCCACAGTCTCATGTGTCTCTTCTGCAAAACGAGAATAAGAGTTTCTTGATATTTATGTTGACTATTGTTAAGTATGTGATAGGGAAACATACATAGAACCATTAGAAATGTAGGGTCTTGTTATGTAACTATTGCTTGCTGGATGATGGTAGTTATTCAGAGTTCTCAAATACTTAGGATATTTATAGGACAGATTGGGTGGCAATGTTCCCTAAAATAAATAAATAAATAAATAAATAAATAAATAAATAAATAAATAGACAGACTTGAAACTTCATGAATAAGGAAAATTTTTTTCTAATTTACAGCTCTACCATTCAAATGTCTATAGAATCTTTCTTGGTTCATAATTGGTTTTAAATAATTTTTGTTTTCTCAAATAAGACCATTGGGGCTGGGGATATAGATCAATTGATAGACTGCTTATCTCAGCATGCACAGGCCCTGGGTTCAATTCCCAGGACCAAAAAAAAAAAATACCATTCCATCAAATTTGCTTTTTTATTTCTGTAATATCAGAGTGGCCCTCTATGCCCAAATAATAACTCTCATCTCTGTATCTGTGTACCAATTTTATTCTTCAATCTTCATATGCAGATGGTTACTTCTGATTTAGAAATAAATAGAAAAGTCTAAAGAACTACAAAAGGAATTTAAAAAATCAAGTCTTAAAAAAGATTTTTGAAAACTAATTCATCACGATCATTTCTTAAGTACTTTTTACTACCTAAAACTTACATTGTGTATTGTGTATAGATCTTTTTATTATATTTTCTAAAGTGTTGCTATCTGTGAAAATGAAAGTATTATGTACCAAATAATATTGGGACATTATTTTCAGTTGAATCTGTGGAAATAAACTTTCACATGTCACATCATCTGAAAATTGGAATAATTTTCCTTCTTTCTTATTTTACTTTTTACACTGCTAATTTTTCTCTTTAATTGTCTTGCCCTCCTTCTCTAGTAACATGCTAAACACTAGTGGTAATGATGGATACTATTGCATTTTTTTCTGACATTTTTGGGTGTGTGATTCTCTATTATATATGATGCTGGCATCTGGACTGAGATAATATATTTGATTAGGTTAGGATCCATCTATTGGCATTTTGCTGAATATATTTATTGAAAGGAATTTTGAATTTTGTTAAATTTTTAGTTTTTATTTTTAGAACTTTTAATATAATAAATTAAATATTTATAAATATATTAAAGTTAGTGATTTTTTTAAAAAATGTGAATTTAGTGTGTAACCATACATAGTAATAACTTATTGTGTTTAACTTTTGAAAACTTATCTGTATTTGAAAGAGCTATACCAAGTCATTTGGAGGACATTTTTAAGTTGTAACAAAATCATTTTTTGTCTGAATATTTTATGAAAAGAAACAATTACTTATCATATAAATGTATATCACTTTATAAAATCATTGCTCTTTTGTATTATTCTCTTTATATTTTTAAAAATCGATAGTATATGATTCAAACATTCAAAATAGTAAAAGATATATAATAAAAATCTCATTCCTCTTCTGCCCCATCTTCTTAGATTTTACTCTTCTTATAAGTAACTGCTTTTAGTTTGTATACATTCTTCCAGTGTGTACATACATGTACAGACTCATATGAATAAGGATTCTTATTTTGTCTTCTGCTTTTTGTATAATAGATAAAAATAGAAGGCAAATTTTCTGAACCTTGCTTTTTCTTTAGCAACATGTCCTAAGACTCCCTTTCAATAGGTCGAAAACTTTCTCATTCCTTTGTGTAGTTGAATATTATCCTGACATATGGCACACTGTGATTTTGCCATGCCTCTATAAATGGACATTCAGAATGCTTCCAATATTTCTGAGTTGCACACATTGTTGAAATGAATACTCTCTAAAAACAAAATTTGATTGATAAAGCTGATAAGCATTTTTTTCTTGTTCTTTTCTTTTTTTCCCCTTTGTAAGAGGGATTGTAAATTGATACAGTCTCTATGGAGAGACATTTGCTTTCAAAACAATAAATGCATATTTTTAATTAGAGTAGTTCTGTTTCTGAAAAGAGACTCCATTTCCTTTCGGGTTTCAATGGTGCTTGTGTTACAAACAGGGAAGAGATTCTAGGTTTGGTCTTGCACACTATTTATAAGGTAATATATTCCAAAGGCTTTCAAGAATATGATAGTTGCTTATTAGGAGAATATGCAGTAATCTGCCAACCTTCTGTGACCCCTGAAAGCATCATGTTTTGAGTTTTTAAACTATATGTTGCCATTAGAAATATATTTTTTTCATTTTGGACCAGTAATTTTAGACCTAAACAATCTTGCAATTTCAAGCACCTTTTCTCATATTAATAATTAGACTATTTTCATAAAACTTCTCCTTTCTATTATCTCACTTCTTGACCTCACTTTAATTTCTTTTCTCTTGTCAGAAAAAAAAATCATTTTATTGACAGAAAATTTTCTGGCCTTCTTGTATATTTTTCCTCTACTTCTTTCCCCAAGGATCCCCTATATTTGGAAAGTGGAGTAGGTATTTTTTTTCCTTTGGAATTTCTTTTCTTCATCGTTCTTCATTCTATATTTTTACATATTTTAGGCATTAATTTCTAGTTATTTTGTTCATATTATATAGTAACAATCAAATACAATGGAAGAGTTCAAAACTAAGAGAATTTGTTCATGCTCCCACAATCAACCCTATTTTTTATTTCATTCCCCCAAAATTCTCTCTTAACATTTCTGTTGAAATATTCCCTAGTGGTTACCTCCATAATTTTGAATAACGTCAGATCACTGTCGCCTAAATTATTAACTTTTGTTTATTTGCTTTTTTATGAAATATGAGGAATAGCTTATATATATATACCATTTTACTCTCTTCACCCTGTTTCTTCCCGATATCAATAACTACTTAATTTTTATTTAATACTATTGACTCATTACATTCATCTTTAATTTACATACTTGAACTTCCTTTTTTCCCATCACTTTAAATATTTCTTTTATTCTGTCTATGGAAGTTAGGATACTTTTGCCATTTCTCTTTCTGTTACCTCTTTCCCTGTCTTCTATTTACTGCCTCCTGAAAAACAGTTGTTGTTTGATAACATTTATATTCTGTTCTGTAATTTAGTCAAATCTGCCCTGCTTCTGTTTTGAGTGGAAACTAATAACACATAATTATCATGTAATTCATGTTCATTGTAGAGACAAATAGTGAGTTATAATTAGAGTTGCTTCTCTACTTGTATAAGGTGTTAAACCCATATGGAATTGCTATTTGGAGAATATTTCTAAGGCTATGAACAAATACAGTCCCTCTTTTTATGCAAAATTGGGTACTCTGAATTATGATACTTCATGAAAATTTTTTTCTTCCACAATTAGGCCAATACTTTCTTACTTTTTATCTTGTAAATAAAATATAGTAGTTATTACTTGCTTTTGAATTTTGCATTAAGAAAATTACATTCCCTATTATTCAATTTTTTTGAAGACTGAAATTAAATCCTATCTTTGCCATGGAGCATACCCACTGTGACACCACTAAGCTATCTAATCCTGGTATTAGTGTCTTTAGGTTAGCACCATAAATTCTTGTATTAATTAGGATTAACTCTACATACTTTTACCTGGGGATATACTTATTTTTCAGAATTGTATTTTACATTTCCCCATGTAGTCATTGTATACTTATGCTGTTTGGTAACTTTCTTTTGCTTTTTGTATGACCTATGCTTTATTCCACTCTAATGCTTACAACAAAGTTTCCTGTGGATGATGACATAGCTGATAATACATGCAGTCTACATCTGGGATTATTCTTTAGTCATCTTGATTCTATATGCAGGGGAATGGTCCACTAAGAGTGTATTAAAGGAAATCACTAGTTTGAGTTTTCCAGGTGTAATTTCTAGGTCAATCACAGAACCCTTTTTCACTAAGTAATCTTGTTCATGTTCCTTAGCACCTCTCATGTTTTTTTTTTTTTTTTAATGTTTTTTTTTTTTTTTTTTTTTTTTTTGAGAGAGAGAGAGAGAGAGAGAAAAAAAAAATCTTTTTTTGTAGATGGACACAACACAACCCCTTTATTTTTTATGTGGTGTGTGTATCATTTTGGTACATTCCTTTCCATTCCCAGAACTGCTTGGTTAAAGCCTTTATCTGCTCTTCAAGATTAGGGTTAGATAAATTTCTAACTCATCTCCCTGCTATAAGGAACCCCATTCAAACCTACTCAGGCACACCATTCTCTGGTTTTAAGATCTTCAATGACTCTAAGAGGTAGCAACTAAACTTCAATCTCCTAACTTAAGTTTGTCCATGATGTCAATACATGTTCCCAAATATCCCTAGTGAATAGTAAGTCTAAACTGGATAATTTTAGATTCCTTAAATGCACATTTCGTCTTCCCCTTTCTAACCTTATTTATGCTTCTCCTTCTTTTTGTAAATGCTCATTTTCAGTCTATCTGATGAAGTCTTTATTTTCAAAGCTTTCTTCAAATTTCATTACCTCTATTGCAGTTTTTCTGATGCCTCAAAGCTGAAGTTGTCTTCCTTCTCACATCTTTCTCCAGAGCTCTTGAGTTACACTCATCTCTCTGTGATATGCCCAAATGGATGCTTCTTCCTTGAAAATAAGGGTTTTCAGTATGTATCTCTACGTCCCTCAATGAGGCCATCATTGTGAGAACTCCAGAATCACTGAATAAACGACTGTGTATTTAAAAAGAAGTTAGAAATTCTCACCTGTGCTTTCCTTGCAGGGGGCTGTTCTGACTTCTTTGGAAGAATTATTATACAAATGTATGGAGCTATTCTAAAATGCAGTTGAGCTTTATTTATTTATTTTTTTGTGAGCAAATGAGTGACTATGCACACAGTGTTCAGGATAGATTTGGGAAAAAGAAACGAATAGAGTTGTAGCCTGCTTGATTGAACTTCTCCATTTTTTTTAAATGAAATATGAGGTGGGATATTTCATTTTTGCCTGAGGAAATGAAGACAAATGAAAGGGCTGACTGAAAAAAAAGTCAAAATATGCTTTATAGCCAAGTATAAATTCAAACATGAAAGCAGTTAGTCATTCATATTACAGGCTGAAAAGTCCTTCTGGCCTGGCATTAGAAGAATAAATTGTATGTCTTAATTATCTTGTAGGCCTTATTAAAATTGCAAGCTTGTTCCTCTCTGCTAGGTGTACTGAGAACCACTTCTCACTTCTCACAGCTCAATAAATAATAATGGGATAATGGTTGAGAGATGGGCACTTAGAAGTTTCACAAGAAAACATGCCATGGGAGGGGCTATCCCTATGTGGGAATAGAAAATTTCCCTCACTTGCCAAAAATCTTAGCTACATGAATATTCAGTATTTTACATCTTCCAGTGGTATGGATAGTTCAAATACCAGTAGTGATGAAAACTAGTTCAAGCATATCCATTACTATCTTATAAACTGTGGAGTTTCAGTGGAATGTAAGAGAATCACTAAAGTGTTTAAGCAAATTGGTTGGGTAGGGAAGGTAGGAAGGGGTAAATAATTTCCTAGTTGTCTTTGTTTCAGATTAGCCTAGATTTAAAATTAGTGTATCCAATGAGGATCATCTGGCATAATTTCCCTGTTTTGTAGAAGAAGGGAAGGTAGTGTGAAGAAACTAAGTCACTCTGCACTATTTTATTACTCAACATACAATTTCTACTTGGGAAATATAATCTTGATATTCCAGATACCATTTTGCCTTGAACAACATAAGGATTGTATTCGTGGATCCTTAAATGACACATTTATTTCTTCATAATATGGACAAATATACAATTCTGCTCTTTCCTTTAATCCTAGGAATGGCAAGAATGAAACAACATCATGAGATTATGCCTTTAATATATTTTCCAAGTTAGCACAAAAATCAGGAGATTTTAATTTAGCCAAGATGGGACCCCACTCCCGGAATATGTATGAACACAATTCAGGGAACCTGTGATTTCGAATGGAAAAAATTATGTCTTTATTCTCATTTCTTTCAGTAATAGATATGAGCAACAAATCACATGCCAGTATGTAGATATGTTCATGTTGAATGACAATTTTGCAATATCTTAAAATAGTAGTTAATAGACACAAATCTAATAGTCACTTAACAATCCACTAATAAAAGTATATGTGTTTTACTATAAGTCCCAAATCTGCTTTTTAATGTTGTAGAGAATTGGATTTCTTTGTATTCCTAAAAATTTTGTCTCAGGTTTTTAAAAATATTGTGAGATGTCTTCATAGGATTGCCAAGAGATTGCCAAGAAAGTTCACAGCACAAAAAGTGTGGCAAACCCCTCTATTAAACAATACCGCAATATGTTTAGGTTTTGTTTATGGTTATTTTTTATTTCAGTCCACCCATGTTCTTTGAAACTAGTCTAACAATGTTATCTTCTTAATCCAAGCTATTATTTTCATAAACATAGGTTTCCTACAGCAGTTTCCATTAGGAAGAGATTAAGCTGAAGTTTCTTGTAGGAATTTTTATTACCACTTCTAAAATAATTGGAGTGTTGTTTTCTCCAATGAAAAGATCATCATTTTTAAATAATAAAATCAACATCTTATCAAGATGGACTTCAAAGTAAGCTTCCAAAATTTCTAATTTACTACTGGAGATATTTACAAACTTTATTGTTTACTAATCAAGATCTGATGAAGCAAAGAACTCAACAACTCTTCTCTTGAATCTGGAAAAACATCATGCAAAGTATATACCCTTTTCCACTTCATTCCTGTGAAATAATTTGCAGGTATTGGTGAACTATGCATACATTATGCATAAAGAAAAAATACCTTAAAACTGTATCTTCTTGTTTAAAAATAGAATTTGCTTTTTTCTCCTTCATTTAAAAAATAGTTAATGAGATTAAGACATTGTTGCTGAAGTGAATTAGGATTTAATTTTAGCAAATAATACCTAGTATGCTACCTATTAAAGAGTAAATGGTTTAAAATTAAGAAGAATCTCTCAGATTCTTCAGACCATTTCTGCATCAGGTTGAACTTTTAATATCTTGCAGAATTTTATCTGTACCTTGTGAAGAACAAATGTCAAGGCCAAAAACAGAAATAGGGGTCAGATGGCAAAAGTCAAATGGAAATACAAAAATTAAGCAACACTTAATTCACTTACTCTTCACTTTTTACTCCTGGTATGAATATAGACTGGGAGTCTCATATCATTTTTTTGGAGTCATTCCTGTAGAAAAGCAAGGTGTAGCTGCCAGGACTTTAGGTCTTTAAATTTCAGTTTGCAAAAAACCCACACACATGCTTTTTTCTTCTGTGGTCACTGCTTGTCTTCTAAACAAGCAGTAGCTGTGACACAATAGTGGCCAAATGATGGCACAACATTACATGGTGCATACATGATTATTTATGCCTTCTCAACCACAGTGTAAGTTACAAGCAATTATTTTTATGCCTCCTCTATGTAATTGCACTGTAATCTACAAGGGCATGTAATTTCATAGATGATTCACAGTGCATTACACAGCTCTCAGGGGCTCCAAGGGACCCTTGGAGCCTATACCAGCTAACAGCTTGGTGGTCTCTTTGTATAGACCTGGTAGTCTGAGTATAAAAGTTATGCTGAAAGGAAATTCACAACCCAGATGTGATGTTGGGCCACAAGTAAACTAACTAAAGCTTAGAGGGCCTGTCTGTTTGATATTGGCCGAATTTTATTGTTATATTGTGTAGGTGTACAGATATGTAACAACAAATCCCGCCATTATGTACAATTATAATTCACCAATAAAAAATGTGGGGAAAAAAGATATCCTAACCTCATCAAATGACCCCTTTATTTCCCATCCTCAGATTTTGAAATATCTGTGGGAGAGAAGGAAACTCTCCTGGAAGCAAAAATTTTATTAAGGATTTAAGAATCTTTCTTGCTATCGTCAGAATCCACACACCTACTAAGTGCATAATTCTTTAAAACTTGTACAGCTAAAACTGCTAATATATGCTCAAAGAAAATAATGAATTTTTCTAGTATGATAAAATATAAATATTATATACGTTTTTTTAACAAGGTAATTAAAACATAAAAGCAGCATGTTAACTACATAACCTGATGCTGTGGTAATTTACTACTGTTTTTAGAAAAGAGAAATTTTTGCTTAGCAATTTACTAGATGCTTTTTAAGATAGTCTCTCAGCTATTTAGATTGTTTAGGTGGGAGTCAGAAATGGTGAAGGAGTCTGTTTTTAAAACTTGGATGATCTGATATGCTGGGAAGAAAGCAAGAATGATATAGGCGAGAATCATTTATTCCTCATCTCACTGGCTGATTTCCTTGTAGGAGAGTTGAGGTTTTCATTGGCATTTTATACTTAACTTGATGATCTGTTTAGTTTCATAGACCATGTGTGCAAATGCATGTTTTGCCTGATTCTTGTGGGTCTATGTATTTTACTTTATGCCAGGATCCTTGGAAAATCAAATGAAATTACTTGGAATAAGATTTTCAACTAAGTAGAAGGTTTGGGGTGGGGTAGTCTTGGGAATTAGAGCTAAAACAATAATAGCAGATTGAATCCTATAAGCAAAAAGGCAAAAATTTTTGCTTGATTAACTTTTAATATATCTTGCAAGTAAGTGTGCAGTTGCCTATAACATTATCAGATCTTACACATAGATGTGATTTTTCTGAAACTATTTGTCTCAAAGTGATTTGAACTAAAAGATTATTTGATGAATTAAAAAAAATAGCCTGCCTGAAAAGAAAACTATTTGGAATCAAATGAGACACCTTTTTCCCCCCTGTTATACACACACACACACACACACACACACACACACACACACGTACGTATTTTTTCCTATTTATTTGTTTTTTATTTTAATTATTTTTTAATTTATATATGACAGCAGAATGCATTACAATTCTTATTACACATATAGAGCACAGTTTTTCCTATCTCTGGTTGTATACAAAGTATATTCACACCAATTCCTGTCTTCGTACATGTACTTTAGATAATAATGTCTATCACATTCCACCATCATTTCTAACCCCATGACCCCTCCCTTCCCTTCCCACCCCTCTTCCCTGTCTGGAGTTTGTCTATTCCTCCAATGATCCCTCTTCCTACTCCATTATGAATCAGCCTCCTTATATCAGAGAAAATATTTGACATTTGGTTTGTGGGGTTTGGATAACTTAACATTATCTTCTCTAACTCCATCCAATTAGCATATTTTAATGGATCATTTTTTGAGGAATGAACATACATACATAGGTAATTAGGTAGATGAATGAATGGATAGGTAGATATATAAATATAGTGAAACCCCTTTATTGTTTCATTATTATATATTGACATGTACAACTCTTCTAAAAATGGCTAGTGCCTTCATATACTAATCACATGTGTCCAGTTCAAATTTTTCCCTCAGAAGTGTCTATTGGAAAATTCTCTGAAATAACTGATGATTTGATGTGTTGGTATTTAGGTACTTTGATGGTTATTCTTCCTCAATAGTTCTTAACCTGTAACTCATATTACGTCATAAACCTTTAAGTTCTTGTGGTATGATATTTCCCTTAAGCCTAAAGTCACTTGCTGGTAAGTCGTGTATTATTATTTATTGCAAACCTGATTTTCTTGACTAGGCCATCATTCCCCTCAATAGCACAACTTGTAGAATACAGGATATATTTCAATATTTTGCCTGTGGAGATGGTGCATAGTCCACGTCTGACCTGGATGCTAAGCTTAATTTAGATTTCCATGGATTTGAGGTTTTGTGAAATACTTTGAGATTTCAAATGTTTTCTTTGGTGGCACCACAAATTCAGGGACCTCCAGCAAAATAAATTAGAGATTCAGATGAGTCTGCTTTTGGTTTTGGGCAGTATGAAAAGGTCAATGTTTCCTCTTCCAGGGAAGAATTTAAATACACTCTAATTTAAATACACTCTAATTAGATAAGAGGCAAAGCTTTTTCTGTCTGTATGGATACCATTAAGAACAGAGTTAAACACGGGTTGTAGTCTTCCCTTAAAAATCCTATAATTCTGTGTCTTTATTATAATTTGTGGAATTTATTGAATTGTCAACAAAGATATTTTAAATATTGAAATACTAGTGCCAAACATCATAGCTTCATAGATCATGTTCTACAATAAATTGTTTATTTGCTTACCCATTCCAGGCTCATTCCTAATTTTATTTCAACCCTTCCAACTGTAGGAACTTGAATTTCATGCCTTATAGTCTCTTTGTAAATGTGTGGAGGATTTTATTGTTGTTGTTTTTTTCTTTTTCTCCTAGGGTTGGCTTTTCCACAGGCCCTAATTCATGTCTGTATTTTGAACTGGTTTCAGCAGCCCCAATCAAAGTGATATTGAAACAAAATTGAAATTATCCTAGGCAGGCAACAAAAGACAAGGGCATACACGTGTTGTCTAAGCTATCTAGTGGGAGGAAGTGTAGTTTTAGGAGAAGAGAACCCATGCTGAGGCTGACCTGTCCATTATGGGAGTCACCAGCCATGAGAGCTTATAGTGTGGCTATTCTAAATGAAGGTGTGTTTTAAGTGTCAAATATGCACCATATGAGAAAAGAATGTTAACTGCCTCATGAATAATTTTCAAAACTTGTTATCTGCTGGAGTAACATTTGAGATACACCATTTAAATAGAGTATTTTATTAAAAACAATTCACTTATTTGTTACCTTTTAAAAAATCTGGCTGCAGGAAAATGTCACTTACATGAGACTCCTATTGGACAACACTGGCCTAGAGATTAAATGGATGGGCTTTATTGGAAGTCCTTGATTCTCTTGCCAGCACAGTTTGGCTCCAGATGAGACATATAATCATAAAAGTCCTCAGTTTGTTCATCTGTGAAATGGGGATAATAACATTTCCCATTTATTGACGTCATAGGGAAGTACCTATAAGGATTAATGACCCAGAGCTTGTAAAATGTCAAGTTCTTTGGATCTTCTACAGTGAAATTAGCTTTTTTTTTTCTTTTTAATTTCTCCAGGGAGTGGACTATGTGAATAAACAAATGGAGTACATGGGAAAACACCCACACACTCGGGTAACTTCAGCCCATTTTTCCCTTTGGTGAATTTATAATGGCTACAAACAGCAGGGGGAAAAAGAGAGGAATTATGAGCTAAAAATTGTTAAAAGCGCTGCTGTCAGGCTTGACTAAGCTTTGTATGGCCTAAGTATCTGTAACTCTAAAATTGTCCACTGTGGGCCAATACTGAACTGGTTGAAGTTATAGGGACATGGAGCACAGTCATTTATTGTGATTTGTTTCTGCTTTTGTATATTTGAAATGTTCACTATAAAATGTTTTAAATAAATAACTTGTGGTCATTCTATTCTAATTAATCCCATTTTTAATTTTCTTTATTTCCTTTGTGCTTTGTGGTTGTATACGGATGGTCTCCTTTACAATAAATTGCACACACAAAGGCATTAGGACAAATAAATAGTTTTGCTCCAAATTTAAGGCTAGAAGAATTTTTTCATTTCCTTCATGATTTTAGACCATAAGGATACCAAAATGGGCATGAGTAAATGAGCCAGGTAGAGTAAATGAACCAGGATGGATAAATGAACCAGGATAGGTAAATGAAAAACTCATCCTAACTCCTGCTCTTTACTTTTTAATGTTGTTATTTAATTCTCTTGATAGCTCTTTTTTGTGTTGAAATCCAAGGATTTTTTTCCCCTCCCATCTCAAAACTGATATTGGGGATATGAGACATACTTTTTTTTTTTTTTTTTTTTTAAGCACCATGGAGCTCTAGGTTGCCAAGATGGATCCACGTTCTTCCTGAAACACAGGAAGCACAGAGTATTTTCATCCTCTGAAGAAGCAGCCTCCTGACCTGCTGGAGCCAGTGCACTCATGCTGAGTGGTCTATGTTTTCCTGTTCCTTTGCTTTGTACAACGTGGAAGTCTTGTTTGATGTCTAAATATGAGGATGCTGTAACCCTGGCATGCCAAAGCCTGAATTTATATCCGTAATTGTCACATCCTTTATTAGGAGCTACATGCTCGCCCCATTGTAATAGGTTTTTTTTTTGGGGGGGGGACAAATCAATGTCCATAATTATATTTACGCATCCATCTCAAGTATATAGCTAAAATATCCTTTAAAAGATGACAGCATTAGTCTAGGACTAGAGGAATATATTAATATACTGAGAGAGAGAGAGAGAGAGAGAGAGAGAGTGTGAGAGTTTAAGGGAAGGTTTTTGATATGGAACTAAAATAATACCTTGAAATCATACAGTTAGGTGGTGCTAATCACATATCCTAGTCAAGAGCTCTAAGAAAATTCAAGACATAATCTGTGTTTACTGTCATCGAGTAGGCAGATAACCATAGATAACTATTTCTCTCATTTTGCAAATAAAAATCCCGAAGCCTGGAAAAGTTAAGTGATTTGCCTCAGCCATACAATTATTAAAAGTGGAGATGGGGGAGTGTTAATTATTTAGGGACATTAAGGAGAGTAGTTATTTTAAACAGGGAATGGTAGCTATTGACTGAACCTACCCTTTTCCTAACCCTTATAATTAGTGTCTTGAGGAAATTAAAACTGAAAAACTGCTTGACTGAACAGTGAAAAACTATGGAGCTTAAGCAATTGTCCACAAGCACTTGGTGCTGGAACAGAATAGAGGCTAGGGCATGAGCAACCTGCTTCTAGAACCAAGTATAGCCTAAGTGCCACCAAGTACTTCCCTGCCTGGCAAACAACATGGAGTACTGAGCTTGGCAGGAGTAGCCCAAGCCTGGGGGAGAAGGTTTGAGTCAATGCCAGTGTCAGAGGAAATAACAGTGTCCATGAAGCACAGGGACATAAAAGACCTCAGAATGTCATTCAGATGAGCAGCAGAGGAGTCCAAGGAATAGACACACAGGAAGCCATGTGACATTTTACCTGGTTGGCTTTGTAGGAGGCTGAAGGAGGGGTCTGAGGATATGTGTGATAACCAGCAGGTATCTGCTTATGGTGAGTGAATCAGTCAAAATTTATATAAAATTGAATGGTAAAAAAAAAAAAAAAGTACAGAAATACTGCATTCTCCTTGGAGGTGGGTGGTAGGAAAAGGAAACTATGATCCCAGGAACACTTTTACAGAAAAAAAGTTATTTCAGTTTTTCATTTTGTTTTCTACTAAAAGCATAACCTGAGACCAAGATTTGGGAGGAAGTTGATTTATTTGAGAGTAGATCCCAAATACTAGGGTGGGCAGGCAGGACAGGGAAGAGGAAAAGCCAATGTCAGGGTGTACTACCAAAGAATTTTCTGTGGGCAGTAGGGCTTAGTTCTACAAGGACTTCCTGAGAAATGGACACAATGTCTTCCAGAACTTTCTACTTGAAAGATAGGAAACTGGAGCACTTATCCCTTGGCTCCTGTCCTCCTTGGTGGAGGGTTTCCTCTAGGGACTGTGTGTATACCTGGAAGTGAGCGTTGTGGAATTCCCTGGGGGCTAAAAGACCTATTCTGGCATGCTCATACTTGAGGTAAGACTGTGTGTGGGGGTGCTGAGGTGGTTCTGTATTTACTTGGAAATCTCCATATTCACCTACCCCTAGATATGAGCCATGGATAGAGGCAGAAGCACTAAAGGCATCCACTTTATAAGGTGGTGGAACCTATGACTCTTTCAGTTGATAAATCCATGAAAAGCCAAAAGGACACAAAGAAGATCATTTACAAAGGCTCAAGGACATACAAAAACAAGGCTGTTTTTAGAAATTCAAGGAAGTATGTGATGTGGGAGCACAGGAAGTGACGTCGTGAGCCAAGATAAAGTTGGATATGGTGAGTGAAGACAATTCATGAAGAACTTAGAAGCCATTCTATGGAGTTTTAAATTTTACTTTTCTAGAATTCAGAGTCTAGGTCAATAGAGTCTAGAGTGGAATTTCTTGGTGATATATTTTTTAGTCTTAAAAAGAGAAGAAACTGAGCTTGACAACTATCAGATACATAGCTGGACTACAGCACCCTGATTAATCCCAGATACTACAGAATCAGGTACCACTTATAATTGGGAGGAAGTTTGCAGAAAGGTCCGGAGCTTCACAGAACAGCAAGGCTGCTGAGAACACCTTCCCCTCCTTACTCTCAGAACTCGTTTTGGTGTGTTGTCAGTGAAGTGTTTCTGATGAGGTAGAATCTTGGATTTCATTATTGGGTTTTCCATGAATTTCTTAAGAGAACAGGAAGTGCATTGGAAAGTGTTCCTGCAAAGAATCATCCCCTGAAGATAACACCAGTGAAGCTTTATGAGAAAGTAGTAGTGCTGGTAGCATTGACTTTTATTATACTCTTAGGATGATTGTCTCATCAATCATGTAATGAGACTATAAGAAATGACATCATCAAGTACAGCCAGAAATCCCTCCAAAAACTTTAAAGAAGAAAATAGAAATGACCAAGGAAGCTATTTGAAATATGGCCTTGGCAATAGTGACTTTTACTAAAGAAGTCACTATTCAAAAGAATGCAATGCAGACTGCACTTTCAGAGGACATTTTTAAGAAGATACACAGGAAAGTGAGGAAAAGAGACAAGGAAGAGAGAAGCCCAGAAAGGGCATGGGCAGTGGTCAACTAGTGCCCATCTTGTTGGGAACCATCTGAAGAACCCTGTAGAATGCACCACAGAATTGGTCACTGAGAAGCAGGACTTTGGAGATACTCCACACTGACTCATGTCCCTCATTGGCTGAGGTTTACCCACACAGGCATGCATAATCACTGGCTTTCCCAAGCTGTCGCTCAATGAGGGCAGTTCAGGATCCCTTTATCTGGTGGAGAGAGAGACTTAGGGAAAGCTTTCAGGCTGCTGTAGAAAGTTGTAACAGCATGCGGCTGGGTACTTCTCAAAGCCATGGATTAAAAAAAAAATGATGGGTCAAGTGGATGTGAGGGAATCAATAATATTATTAACTAGAGTCTCATCGAAAATATTTGAAGATGAATGTTCTGAGTGGAGGAGGTATTTCAGTGTGCAAAGAGAATAGACACTATAGTAGATTGAGTTGCTCAGAACTGGGCTTGGAAAATTTTTCCGCATAATTGTATTACAATAGGTATTTTAAAGGAATAGGAGAAAGTAAACTGGGAGACCTGCTAGGAAGAGTCATTGCTGATCCAAGTGAACAGAGAGGATAGAGCCAAAGAGCTAAAATCTATAGGTGTGTATGTGTTGAAGTATGCAGGTCCTGATAGATGATTTGATGATATAGGATAAAAGAAAAAAAAAGGTGATCATCTGATTTTTGACTTGGTTGATAAAGAAAGACAAATGCAAACAGGAGGAAGAGGAAGTGTAACACAGGCTCAGTTTGAACAGGTTCTGTGTAACCTGTCAGGTGGGTCTCTGGGAATAGATGGCTGCTAGAGAGTTGCATAAAACCTTCTGGAATCCCAGGGAGGACTCCTACATTTTTATAATAAGGGATCTGTGCTTGTGTGACCTTTTAAAATCCTTTTCAAGTCAAGTAACCTAAAAATTCTGATTTCAAAACACTATCACTTTTCAGGAGTAGCTAGGCCTCATCAAAACAATCACTATAAATTTTTAGGTGAATTGTCTATCTACATTTCCACATGTTTAAAGAATGTGTTGACCTGCTGATTAGAAAACAGCAGCTGCAGCTGCAGCATATCAAAGGTAAGTGAATCTTAAATGTTGGAGGCTGATATAAATGAAGAATATCTTGTCCTTGTTTATGTTTTGTTAATGTATCTACAAAGAGATGATTTAATTTTTATGGTGTATATATAGTAGAAATCCTTCTCAAACTTTAGTATATGCATATATCAGGTGAGGAATCTTAATGAAATACAGCTCAATGCAGTGGGTCTGGGGGCCTGTGAATCTGCATTTGTAACAAACTCCCAGCTGATCCTGTTGCTTTTATTCAAGGCTCACAGAATATAACAGTGATAAAACTAGACATTTGTGCAGTTGTATTTTCTTTGGGTAAAAGCCTGATTGCTGGGTTTTGGGAGATCCATTATCTTTCTCTTGCTGGGGAAGATGATGATCATTGCCAGCCACCATGGGCCTTATTGAGTGGAAACACTAGGCCATGTGAACCTGGAAGATCATAGAGAAATGTACAGGCAATGGTAATGAGAAAGTGAATATGTATGAATGTACATATTAACAAATGTTGGAGTGAGGAGAAAGGGACAGATGAATGAGGCTTGGAAGAAAATGAGCAATGCCTGCACCCTATTTATTTCCTGTGGAAGGTATTTGTGAGTTATTTCCCATGAGTCAAAGAATAAAAGGGAAAGGAGGGAACAATTAAAAAGCAAGTGAATATCAATTGTGCAAGAAAGGCAGTTATTGGTATACTATTTATTCCCTGAAAGTAGTTTTTTGTGAACACTGACATGCATGAGATTCTTTATTAAGGGCAGACCATGGCTTTGTCCTTAGAGACTCAACCCAGCTCACAGAGATGAGCCAAGGGCTATGCAATTTAAATAAGCTCCTTGAATATGAATTGATCTGGAACAGAGTTTGAGAAGCACTGTTAAGATACCAGGAGAAACAGAAGACAACTATACAATCTTTGAAAGCAAAGAAGATAAAGTAGAATCAGTAAAGACACTCTAGGAAGTATCACTTTTTAAAACGTACTCCCAGAAAAGGATCCAGTCACTGTTATTGGATTTAACCCAAGAAAACATTCTTAAAGAATTTATGGTAGTACTTCTCAAATTTAATGTGTACACATATCACCTAGGGATCTTGCTTGTTCTGATGGGGATTCAGATTCAGCATTTTTCACAAGTGTCCTAGTGACAATGATGCTTTTGGTTTTTGAAACATGGTGTGAGCAGCGAGCAGCAAGGATTGAAGATAGGCTGAAAGCTTACCAAACCCTCAGAGTCTACCCATTCAAAATTTAATTGAAAACATTAAGCTGACTAGAATTTGTATCATTTCATTAAATAGACAATGATTAGGGATATTTGATTACCAATTGACCGTGGGATGGTTGCTAAGACTGACAAGAGACAAATCTAAAGAGTGACCCAAGGATTCAAGTCACTGCAAATGGTTTTGGAATATAGACAGGACACTGTGTGTGTAGCCAAAACTGGGTAAGGGGAAGTCGGTAATTCTTGACAAGTGATCAGGTTTACTTTGAAGATAATGGAACACAGTCTCTATGCCTTCTCCTCTGGCAATCTCTGTTTCTGTTTTAACTGCCATAGATCAATTAAATATGGTTACAATAGGACAAGGAACATCTCTAGAGTCTCTCAGCTGATAGAATGTGTTACTGTTGGGATGTCCAGTCGAATTCCGGGTCCTTGGTGTCCTGAACAAAGAATTGAGCAAGTCACACAGAAGTAACAGGCAAAGGACAGATTTACTAAAGGTGAAAGTAGCACCCTGTTAGATAGAGCAAAGTGGGCCAAGCAAGAGAGAGATTCTTAAGCCCCAGTGTCTGGAAATAAGGATCTTATATACTGAGATGTGGGCTGTTCTCTTCTCTATGTGGACCTGATTTAAGACCTCACCCCATTTGCTTCTATTGGTTATCTTATGATATCTGATTAGAATATTTTCTAATTTTCTCCCCATTGATTATTTTAGAAAACCGAATCAGAATACTGCCCATTGGTGATTTTAAAGTATCAAACCTATGGTGGGAGTTGTCATGGTGATACGTCCTCAGTGGCAGGAGTGGTCAGGGTAATGGGACTTATTGCAAATAGGGACATGACTTGTCTCCTTGTCTTGTCCTCCAGCAGCTTCTTTCTTATACCCTGTCTTTTCCATCTTGGTGTCACTGAACATCTACATAACAAATGGAAGGGACCCTGAGATCCCTGGAGTCAGAAGAGATCAAACAGTTAACTGGGAATGAAGTTGCTTGCAGAACCAATGGAAAGAGTCTGTTTTCTGTATCTTAAGAGACACTCATTCAAACAAGTGAAACAAAGAGAATACAGTTTTCTTTCTTGATTTTTCAGTCCTTTTTGAAATGCTAACCAAATAAATACTCAGAAATTGGGCAAATATGGAGTAGAGGGTGGGAAGTGTTAGTAAAAACAATTAGAGTCACTAAGAAAACACAATCAGTGAACAGAACTGAAGAGAATATAGGAAGAAATTGGAGGGAAAGAAAGTCAATACTAAATAAAACAACAAATACTAAGGCTCATGGCATCCAAGTAATTGATGGGTCCACAAAAATGGCAAAACAATGAGGAAATGAACTTCAGTTAGCTATACACTGGGATACAACTGAAAAAAGTAAATCAGCTATATAAATAAGTTCATTAAGAGTGTCAAATTAGAAATGAAGAATTCAGAATAGGAGCAGAAGCATTCTGCATTTCAATCCAAGTAGCTGTTGCAAAACATTTCATATGAAAATGAGAAGTCAATGTGGAGCTTCATATCCAACATATTAGAATTAAAAGTTGAAGATGCCACCATATTAAGGAATCTCAATAGCCATGAACATTATGTCCTTTGTCAGAGTGTAAGAGTCCTTGCCTGGTTATCTGATACATTTCTTCCAAATGCTTATTCTGCATTCAGGAATATATTTTCCTGAACATATAAATAGTTGAAGTTTGCCAAATAAATTTTTCCTTCCTAGCCAGACGTGGTGGTATATGCCTGTAATCCCTGCTACATGGTAGACTGAGTCAGAAGGATGGCAATTTTGAGGCCAGTATGAATAACTTAGTAAGGTGATGTCTCAAAATAAAATAAAAAGGGCTGGGAATGGAGCTCAGTGGTAGAGTGATTATCTAGCATGTGCAAGTCCCCGGGTTTGATCCCTAGCAACACACACACACACAAATTAAAAACAAATTACTCCCTTCCCTTCCAAACATGGTGTGAGAGTATCTTCTCACTTACGTATGCTGAAATCTTTCTGAAAATTTTTCAGTAATGAATGCAAGATCAATTCACAATAGCTAAATTATGGAACCAACATAGATGCCCTTCAACAGATGAATGGATAAAGAAAATGTGGTATATATACACAGTATAATATTATTCATCCTTAAAGAAGAATAAAATTATGGCATTTGCAAGTAAATGGATGGAGTTGGAGAATTTCACACTAAGTGAAATAAGCCAATCCCCCCAAAACCAAAGGTTAAATATTTTCTGATATTCTAATTCACAATAAGGGGGGGGGGTGGGTAAGGAATAATAGAGTTACTTTGGATTAGGCAGAGGGGTGTAAGGGAGGGGAGGGGGTATGTGGGTAGGAAGAATAGGAGAATAAATTGGGCATTAATACCTATGTGCATATATGACTACATGAGTGGTGTGATCCTACATCATGTACAACCAGAAGAAAGAGAAGTTACATTTCATTTATGTATGATATATCAGAATGCATTCTACTATCATGTATAACTGATTAGAACAAATAAAAAATAATGAATGAAAAAGAAAAGAAAAAAAAGAAAAAAGCAAAACAGTATGAATTGGGATCTAACAAATAGCAGCTTTAAACTAGAGGGTGTTTTTGTTTGTTTTCCCCAGTACTGGGAATTGAACCCAGGGATGTACCCATGCTAGGCATATGCTCTATCACTGCTCCCTTTTTAAATTTTGAGACTGGGTCTTGCTAAGTTGCCCAAGCTGGTTTGGAAACTTGAAATCCTTCTGCTTGAGCCTCCCAAAGTAGGTGGGATTGTAGGTGTGTGCCACTAAACCTGGCTCTTCAAACTAGAGTTTTAAAATCAACATTGCAACCTAATATGTATAAAAACTTGTTTATAGAAATTGGGTAAACATAAAAATATTGGGAAAGTAGTGATTGTTTCTAATCAATGATTATTTTAAAAGACAACTATTATTTCTATGTTTGCAGTATAAACCTAAAATATTTATTGATTGTCTGTTTTGAAACATTTATTTTCAATTCTAATTAATTTCCTTTATTTATTAAAAATTTAGAACAGTGATGGAGAAATTGGATGTTTTTAATTATTCTCATTTTCTTTACTTTTACAGAACTATGAAGTATATTCATGTTTCTCCAAGGTTGAGATGTTTGAAAAACTTTTTGAACCATTTGTAAAACTAATTTGAATTGCCCTTTTACAAAATTCCATTAGATTAATATCATTTTTCAAAATAAGCACTATATCTGAGTTATATGTATCTTCTAATTTAACTTTCCTAATGTCTCATGTAGGCCTGTTAAAAATCAATATTGATATGAACTTAATAGTGTACGTACTATAACAAGTTAAGAGGAAAAGACTATTTTTATTATGGGCATTGCTGTGCCAGGCACATTGCAAAATGAATTAATTGGTCATAGTCTGATAAAAACTTATAATCATTTTATAGAAGTATTCTGTAACATAGCAACAAGATAAGTCTGAAAACAGCTTTGCCCTAAACTTTGGATCTAAGCACTGTGGTCTTACCACTAGTGCTTGTTGCTTTTGGCCCACTGATTAATTCATTAAACACTGACACTGCTCTAGATGCTGTGAAATTAAGTTTGGCCTAAACTTACCTCTGTACTTGGGTGATAAAATTTGTCCCCAAATGGCCACTATACATAGTAAGCAGTAACCTAATTTTATGCATAAACAAACCACAACCTAACTACAGAATATACCCTGTGTCCAAGCAACTGAATCTCAGTCAATCACAGCAACTGAGCCAATTCCAGGTTAAAATCTGCACAAATATGCCCAAATAAAGCAAACATAAAACTGCACCAATCACATAATCCCTATAAGTCATTTCCTGTTTTCTGATTGTAAATACAGCTTACTATGTTGAGGCAGGCATTCTGAACCGTCTTGCCTGGAATATTACTCTAGTGTAGAACTCTTTTCTTGTTCAAATAAACTTTGTTAAACCTAACTGGTCTCAGGTTTTGTTTTTTCTACAATTGGTGCTTTTAGATTTTAATTTATTGTTGTTCTTATGCACACCTCAATGTAGCTGGAGTAGAGAGGCCAGCATTAAGATCATGTAAGACCCAGACATACTCACGAAGAGACAACCATATTTCCTTCGGTTCTTGGATCACACACACACACACACACACACACACACACACCCATCTTCCACTGAATTATCCAGAGGAAGCACAAATTCTTTATCCCCTCCTAGCAACAACTACCTTGAATAATTCAAATGGCTTTTCCAATTTAAAATAACTAGCAATTAGATTTGATCAACACTTTATAGTAACTAACTTTCATTTGCTTCTGATACTTAGGTGTTGGAAGATGGATACAATTTGAACATGATTCTATATTTTAAAAATATGTGAAATTAAAGTCATCTTGAATACAGGATTTGAGTTCTAGCTATATTGATGTTCTAATTTTAATGGATGTTGGTTAAACCCACCTCCACCATAAATGACTACCAGTATTTACTGTACAATGTATAGATAATATATTTCATTTAAACTTACATTTTTTTACTCTTTTCTTAGTACTAGCAATTTTTTTCACAAATTATATGGCATGGGAGAAAAATCAGCTGGTATGGAAATACATTGGGTTTTCAGATTGGCTAATGCCTTCCAATATTTCTCAGGTATACTTTTTTTAAACAAAACTTAAAACACATTTAACTAAATATATCATTTTTTCTTAGAATGCTTTTAAACCTTATATATTTGAAGGGAAAATTAACCCATCTGCTTCTGATTTCTTTAGATTGAACTAATAAAATTGCCATTTTAAAGAACTATTTAATGGCTGTGAAATCCTTTGAGAATTTTTTAAAATGAGAAAAACTAAAAAGACTTTTGAACTAAAGAGTGATATTTATGACAGCCTAAATATCAGAGTCTGTAGTTTGGATCTTAGAAATCAAGGTATTGTTAACATCTAAATATGGGGCAGGGACACGGGGGAGGAGCTGGGAAAACCCCTTTATCCAGTTTCCTGAGAACGCCTAAGCATTGTTTCATCTTTGTGTAAGGTATAGACAGTAGATATTTTAAAACAGAGCTCCGCTCAGTCACAATCTTAGGTTTCTTTTCTTATCTTTACTTTTCAAAGGCAGCATTTCTTCCTCTTTTCCACCATTTTTGGATGAATTCCACAACAGAATCTTCTGGAAAGTCACCCCCCCCTTCTTCCCCCTATAGCTCCAGAGCCTCCTATCCCCAAATTGAACTGGCCACCAAGACATAGACATGAGAGAGTAGGATTAGGTAGCAGAAAGTATAGAAAAAGGCAAATATAAAATCTGTTCAGTTCACATCATCACTGAGGCACAGGATGAAGCAAGCAGATAAATGCCTTATGTTTCTTAATTACCACAGATTTCCAAAGTGCTCGCCCATGGGTTTTGTCAATCGGAATGACTTTAGTAATGAATGATGACACACGATTCAACTGGTAGAGTGCTTTACTGGTAACTGAAGAATACTCTATTGCTTGGCCTAAATCACAGAGTTGCATTTGGAAAACTGCAAAATCAGGGATACAGCTATCTAGGATATCATATTGCTATATCAAATTGAAAATGCAGCATGCCTTCAACAACAGAGCACTGTTATATGTCTGTTACCTTTTTGTTAGGTATCAGACGTTCATGTTTTTATTAAAGTTATGTTGTGTTGAAAAGCACTGAACTAGTGGATCAGGGACTCATATAGTCCTCTCTACAAATGCCTTCTCATAATTTCTGAATCATGAAGTCAAAATTTTACCAAATACTTCATGGATTACTGGTACCTTTTTAAATTGGCTAGTTGCTAGGATTTACACCCAAATTATACATAATATTTCAGACATTAGCACTTTCCATGTACTGATGGAATTCCTGCTATGTGCTCTGATGTGTTTTTGGCAAGTGAAAGTGTATTTTTACTTGTTAGACTGAATCCTTTCTTAGAGTCCCAAGGAATATCAGCTCTCTCTCATGCACTATCTGTGAAATGTGAACAGTTCAATATGCAACATAGTCATTTTCCTGTTCAAAAGGTCACCTTGTAAATAAAACTATTTAGCTGAAAAAGGCCATTGAAAGTACACATAACTCTCACATAATGCTAGGAAAGTGCTAAACAGCAAAAGGATATGACCTACATAATAGAGCCAATGTCATGAGTTCAGTATTAAAACACTTACGATTCCTGATGAATGCCACTTCCAGGAAGTCTTTGATGGCTGACATATGTACTTCATGATTTTCTTCTGAACATAAAGAACAGTTATTCTTTCTTAAATAAAATTTCCCAATTATGTGAACTCAGTCAAATCAGGAAAACACTGTGGGTAATGTTACAGATTTTACTTTATAGAAGTTATGAGGTTTACATGACATCAGAGTCAATCACCTATCTAGTGTCCCCTGCAGAAGGATGAAATTACTGATCAAACCACCTTGAAATACTAATCAATACTGATGTGCTAATAGAGTCCTCTTAGTAACTATAGGTCTTTTAATAATGGAGATACAATAGACTATAAGATGGTGTTTTAAAATTAAAACAATGAAGTTGACCAAATGTGATATGTGCGTGTATGGATATATCACAATTCATTCCAATTTTATATATAACTATAATGCACCAATTAAAAATAAAAAAAAAACGAAGGAAGACTGATAAGATAAAGAAAAAGGGCCAAGAGAGATGGGAGGGATGAAAGAAAGGAATGAGAAAGTACTCCTAAGGATTCTAATGAAGAAAACTATGTTGTAGGCATTTGAGTATGTCAAATGGAACCCCACTATTATGTATAACTATAATGCACTAATTAAAAACACAGTTTGGAGGTATTTATAAGCTATATATCTTATGATGATATATACATATATTTGGTACTGGGGATTGAACCCAGTAGTGCATAATCACTGAGTCATATCTCCAACCTTTTTTATTTTTACTTTTTAAAAAATTTTTGAGACAAGATTTTATTAAGTTTCTTGGGGACTCACTAAGTTTTTGAAGCTGGCTTTGAACTCGTGATCCTCCTGCCTCAGTCTTCTGAGCTGCTGGGATTACAGGCATGCGCCACCATGTCTGGTTCAATTTATCTTTGTTAGCATTCCTTATAGTTTATTTTATAAGGCAAATGTAGGATTCCCCATAGTGAAGACTGTATTTCTCTTTTAAAGTGTTAAAATTTACTTCAAGCATTAATTAATGATGTTCACCTCAAATTAAGTTAGAAGATTTGGATATTTGTATCACTGTGATAGTAAAATAATAAGGATGGTTTTGCTATGTTACTTCTAAATATGTACTGTCATCTTAAATTGTCAGTTTATGGACTTTATATAAATGTAAAGGATGTTGCTATTGCTTAAAACAATTTTGAGTTCCTTCTGTGAAATTTTATTGTGCCTCAGGTTTTGTCACTTCATCAGATGAAAATGAGATGCAAATTGTCTTCTGGAGTTAGGATTTTTACCTTTGGAAAATAGGTAACTGAGTAAAAATTCTGGCCCATGATGTAGGTGACCAAATGAGGTAAAATAATGCTTTTCTTTTGAAAAGAGGCAAGTGCTTGTATATTTCATGGCTTATAATTGAGATGCTTGACAGGTTAATTCAGATTGAATAGGTGCTCAAAGAATATTTGGGCCTCTAATAGGTTGGTTTTTACTATGAGTGAATAGGAAATGAATGAATGAACAAATTAATTCAAATAATTTTGAGTGAATACCTCATATGTGATAGGCACCTTTCTAGATAATAAGATTCCAAACAAAAACTTTCGTGTGTCAGTGTTTCAGCCTAGGAGAGAAATAGGAAGCAAGACAAATAGGATAGAAAAATAAGATAAAGAGTAGATTAAGAGAAAGATCAATGGAGAGAGAGATTAGGTCATGTTGGAAGAAGATGCAATTTTAGACACTGCCATCAGGGGAGATCACACAGGGAAGATCTGGGTGAGAGTCAGATATGGGGACAAGTGTTACCAGTAGAGGCAACTGGCATGTGGTAAGAACTGGTAGGAGAAATCCTACTGGCTGATGAGAGTGGAAGAGAAAAGTAGAGGTAAGGAGGGTGTAGATCATGTCTAGCATTAAACAGGGGGGCATTGGGAAGAGCTTTAACAGAGGAGTACCATGACCTTGTTGCTATTTTAAAAGAATTACTGTGGCTGCCATTTGAGAATAGATGAAAGGAAGACAAGGACTCAATAAGTGAAGCCCATTATGAAGTTGTTGCAATAATTCTGATAGCAATGATGGCAGAATAGACCCATGAGAAATATTGGTCAGTACCCCAACAGCAAACCAAGAGCTAGTCAAATTTCAATAACTAGAGACTTTTGTTTATTTCTTCTACAAATTTAATTTAAAAATATGGGTGGGGTATAGAGGAACCACAAGGGATGATGGAGTAAGACTGGATGAGTAACACTTATGATGCTTGGACTAAAAAGATAAAGGAAGAAAAGTGTTCCAGAACCTGATAGAAGGAGAAAGTTATGTAGAGAAGGTCCCTCAAGAGGAGTAGGGACATAGCCATCATGGTTGACCTCACAGAGTGAGCCAGAGGCATAGACTCCATGATCTCACTCTCCTCCTTCCATTCTATCTTCTATCAAAGCCAAGGCTCTCCATTGGCTAAGCCCAAGCAGGAGCCAGAAGGCTAGAGAATCATTGCTGCTTATACAAAGGCAGCCTTCTGGGCAGATGGCAAGCTGCATTGTAGTGAATAGTAAACCTGGATAGACAAATAGAAATTATCCACCAAGATTTACTTCTCTTGCCCTCATTTTTTTCTCTCTTCTCTCATCTGAGTGAACAGTTTGTGCCTTCAACCCAAAGAATTCATGAAATCCCTTTGGATACCATATCACTGTGGATGTTTTCAATGCAATAGTTCTCCCACTACCATTTAAAATGATAATGGACCACTCATATTCTTCACACAAGGAGGGGAAATAGAGGAGAGAAAAATAAAGAACACAGCTACTTCAGTCTTTGCTTCTGTACTGGATCACGAAGCAAATTTTGTAACCACAATTACCTTCTACAAATCATTATATATTTCATTTACCCTTGTCCAGTATCATGCAGTCAGTGTTTTTTTTTTTTTTTTTTTAAGTGCAGGATGACCCAAAACTTTGTATAAGACATGAATCCTTAATGATTTGGTCCTTTTTGGGTTGCCACAATTTTCTACTAGTCAAGGACTTTGGATCAAAGAACTACTAATAGGTACCCCCGTGGATGCATGTATATGCTCCTAAAAAATCTTCTTGCTCCTATTGTGTAGTAGCAACTCACCCATCCCCCAGATAACAGGAACAATCACCTTGAATTGTACAGCGGCTCTTTTCTATGCCCTTTAAGCTCACTGATATAGTAACCAGATGACCAGGTGAAGTTTTAGTTTCCAAATCATTGAACCCTTAATCCTGTTTTTGAAGGATGTAGTACTTTATTTGATGCTAGGACCTCCAAACCCAGTGAACCTTAGGTTGTAAGGATGGGAAGAAAACTACATCATATGTTAATCAGAGTACTCACATTGCCACCATCAGCCCTAGAAATATGTAGTTTCTAGAGATTGGTAGGGCTGTGATATAGGAACAAGCCGACAGTAGAGTCTTACTTTGAGGGTCAGTTTCTTGAGTCTACTTTCAGAAGCAGTTACTGTCAGTCAGGTTATTAACCAGAAAACAGGTGTCATATTCAAATTAAGATCATTAAAGGAAGGTTTATTTGAAAAGTGACTATTTACAAAATGTAAGTGTGGTACAGGGTAACTATAAGGAATAGTCTGATAAGAAATAATTATAATCAGAGGATCTAGTAACACCTATAGTCCAGAATGGACTAGGGGTTTAGATTTCCTAGAATCTATAAAAAGCTTCATCAAGAGGAAGTATTAGGGCTATAAAAGGAAGAAAATATGAAGTTCATGGGCTTGATAGGAATAGGGACCTTCAATAAACGCACACCAATCTGAAGAGACTATATAATGGGAGCAAGGAATACAACTCCCCAATCTCTTCAAGCTACTGACAGAGATTCCTGTGGCTGAACATAACAAGGAAGGTGAGTTAGAGGACAGTTGAGCAAGGTGGAGAGGGACGAGTAGAAGATATCTGGACATGTGACAGTGATGAAAAGTGATGAGAACTGCTTTCATTCTCTTAATTTAAGGGTAGAACAGATAGAACTTGCCACAGGTTAAAAATGCAGTATGAGAGAAAAGGAGACGTCAAGGATAGCTGCAGTTCATTTTTTGTTTTTAACAAGAGAAAAATGAGAAGGGAAAAATCATAGTGGTGGTAGTGGTAAAACACAGATATTCAATTTTGAATATGTTAAATGATAAGGCCTATTGGACACCCTGAAATTTAGTAGGATGTTGTATGTATGTACTCATAGTTATAGGCAGAGGTTCAGGCTTTACGGCAATCTATGAAGCTTGATGAGAACATCAAGAAAGGCAATATGATAGAGAAAAGTCTTAAAAACTGAGTCCACATACTGCAATAATTAGAATTTAGGAAGAGTCGTAGGAACCAGTAAATCGACGGGAGGGACCATTTGGTAAGAGAAAACACAGGTAAGTTTGGTGTTCTGAGAACCAAGTATAGAAGCTATTTCAAAAAAGAGAATAGTCAAGTTCTGCTGAGTGAATTAGATGAGACTTAACCATTTTACTTAGCAAAATTGAGGACATTGTTAGTTTTCTGAAAGACAAATTTATTGTCCCTATCAGAGTAACTTATGATATAAATTTTATTTGTTGCTCCTTTTTGGGGCACTATGGCAAGGCTGCTGTATAGGTATTGACTTCTCTAAATCTAACAATGTCATTTGAGATTATTGTTTTACAGTTGAGAAAACTGAACCCTACAAGGCTTAAATAACTTATTAAAAATCATGAAGCTAGTGGATGATTTATACAGGAATTTAGAAAAAATTCTACCTGACTCCTTTTAATAAAAACTTCTTGAGATCAGGCATACTCCTTCCTCTTTGTATCCTTTAAAGTAACTTGTGCACAGTTTGCCATTGATAACTGATTTTCCAATTCAGTGAAGGGAACTTCCCTAGTTGAGCTGTGACTTATCTTACAAATGCAAAGTACAGTGGAACATTCAGTGACTAAGGAATTCTACCAGTAATTAAGATCCAACCAAAATCCCATCATTTTTTTTTTCCCAAATCAGTCTGATAGTTGAGGTCAAAATGCTTTCTGACATGAAATAGTGCATATTGCCTTCCTATTACTCATAAGGTTCTCTCTCTCTCTCTCTAGATAAATGATTACAAATAAACATGCAGGTATATTTTTGTTGTAGAGATCATTTGAAACATTTTGCCTGGTTAATCCCCTAATTTTTGTGTTCTCCAAGGCATCCATGTGAAAACCAGGGCCATCCTAAGCAATATGAGATATCTGGCTATGTTCTGATAACTTCATTTTCCATTGTAACTAATTCCAATTTACTTGCCAGAGATTTCAGATATCAACCTGAAGGGAAAAGAGAATGTGAGGGTGGGAATGTGCTTTAAATGATATTTAATAAGATCCACTTTTGTGATTAGAAATAAGAAGCATCAATCTGGGAATATGCCTGAGTTGCAAAAGAACTGGTTCAGGACAAGTTTTGTAAATGGCTCTCTTTTCAAAGTCCATTCAATTTTAGGGTTTCTGGGTAAAAATCTCGGAAGGAAATTCATGCAGGAAAGAGGGTGGAGATGGAAAAAAAAGTTCATGCTTAAGTCAGTCTATGGATAAGAAGGAATTTGAATATTAATGCCCAAGCTTGAGAATTAAATGCTCTGTCCAGCAACCTTAAGAGTTGGCAGCTGGCTAGGAGCTGATAAGGATTGCTGGGTGGGGGGCAGGTCTTGGGAGGAACGAGTTCCCAGGGAAGGCTCTCATCTCTGGCTGGCATTAGAAAGAATTACAAAGCATGATTCAGAATCTAATTTTGTCAGCTGGTGATTGGCTCCCACGAGGCCCTGGCCTCACAATGTGTTCTATTAAGTAATGGGAATTGGGTTGTGTTCTTTTTCTCTGCTTCATGACTGCCACCTTATTTTCCTTCCCAGCTCTTTCCATTTCTCCAGCATAAGCATAGGTGTACTTGCTTACACACACATTCCCAAAGGCATTTCTAAATGTCTTTGCCATATATAGATGCTAAACACATAAGAGGATGCCAGCACTACATGGTTTTTTTTTTAATTGCACTTTAATTTTTTTGGCTCGGGTTGCACTGAATGTAACAATATCACCTTGTCGGGATAGGCAAACTCCAGATGGGAAAAGGGACAGTTTAAATTAAACCTAACCGTTGACTAATCCTGATTTGGTAGCTTTGTGCAAGAAAGACTTTCATCATGGGTAAAGGATAAACCTCCATGCAGAGATGCCAAATAAACACATGGTGTGAGAAATCATTTGGTTTATGTTAACATCACAGAAACAGAACTGAATGAAAATTGATTTTTAAACTCACCTTTTTTTTTTTTTTGGTAGCTGAATGCCTGATACCTGTCAAAACATCTGTTTATCTTTTACAAAATGATTAATATCATCAGTGATGAAATTCATTTTAAAGGTAGTATTTTGTACATTTCTCAAAAGGTGGCATTATGCACTTATAGGACTTATAATATGGGTCTTATTATCTTAGATAACTTGACAGGAGTTAGTTTCTCAAAGAGTTGAAACAGGACCATTTACTCTCCATTTTAAGACTTTTGAGGACTTTGTTATTCTTCTTTCTGGGTTCCAGAACATACAAAAAAATATAATTAATGAGCAAGGGTAATGTGTTCATTGGACAGAGAATTTTAAGCTCAAAAAAAAAAAAAACATTTCTAAGAATACTTTTTCTCAAAATTAAGTCACAGAATCCACTCTATTTCAAAGAAACATTTTCCCTAGAAGAATACTTAAAGACTCCCTGATTAAAATAAAAAAAAGTTGAACAATTTTAGTTGTAGATTGTCCTTTTCTTGTCTTCAAGCCATGCCTCTTTCAGGTAGAAAAAAAAACATTCTCCTGTTGAAGAAAACTCCAATATAGCTTAGCAGAAGACCTGGTTCTATTTTTATTCTGGCATGACCTAGGCATAGCAATACAAGTAAGTCATTATTTTCTGGACCAATTTTTCTCATTTGTAAGAATGAGGGAATTGGCTGGTTCAGAAGGCAAACACTTTTGCCTGACAGGCAGTTTCCAGATGTGTTTCATATGGCACAAAGAGTTTTGAGTTCCTCTAGCTTGGCATGCTTTTTCCAGTTCACCACCATCATTGCCATTCATTGCTATGTATGTATGTATACATGTATGTATGTATGCATGCACTTGTGTATCAGTTAGCTTTTTCCATTTAACAAATAATATCCAAACCTAATGACTTTAACATAAGTGGTCTAAGGTTAGGTCTAATGGCTAAAGCACAGCGTTTTAGGATAAGTAATTTATGAGCTTTGTTCCACAAACCTATAGATCTTGCCTGGGCTCACTTACTTATGTGGTCAACTGCCATTTACTAAGGTGGCTCTGTTTCTGGAGTTGACTGCTTGTCCCTTGAAATAATAGGTATTTATGAGCCAACTTATCCAGAAAGATACCTTGTTCTTCACATGGCAGCATCTGGGTTCCAAGGATACGTAGAGCTTCATAGTCTCTTACGATCTAGGCTTGGCACTCTTGTTCAGTATCACTGCTGTCATATTCTATTATCCAAGGCAACTGACAGAAACCAACTCAAATTCAAACAGTGGGGAAATAGACTCCAACTCTCAGAGGCAGGGAATATAAAGCATTTTGACCAACTTTACAGTCTACTACAACCTATCTACAAGCATTTATTTTTGAGACCTAGTTGGTCCTAAATTTATTTCCAGACTAAAAACAAACAAAAAAATCATAAGCAACACAAACAAAATTGACACTCCTACTTCCAAACCAGGAGCATATTCTTAATGTTTAGTCATTTGCTTCAAAATAAGATCATTTTAGAGCAACACTGACAAGTACATATTGAATTGAACCGCAAGTCTCCAGATGTTTGGGAGTTCTGCCCTTGGTGACTAGATATTTGTGCCACATATATTTGGCAGCTTCTGAACTTGACTTGTACCCATGTCATAATATGAAGCCATCACTCAATGATGGTCAGTGCTGGGGGGTGGAGATTTTGACTGAGACAGTGTAAACCTCTAACTCTGTGACTATTTGTCCCTGAAGACAAAACACGATCTGGATAATTTTCAAGGTTTGAAACTCAGTTTCCAGACTCCCTGACTTGACTTTTTCTTCAAATACTCTTAATTTGAAAAGAAGATTTAGGGGGCTGGGATTGTGGCTCAGTGATAGAGCACTTGCCTCACACGTGTGAGGCACTGGGTTCAATCCTCAGCCCCACATAAAAATAAATAAATCAATAAAATAAAGTTATTTGTCCATATACAACTTAAAAAGAAGAAAAAGAAAGAAAAGATTTAGAGAAAATTCTCTTCAGATTGGAGAATTAAGCATCTTTCATGGAAAGATTGTCCAATTCTAAAATTCATTTTTAAAATGCAAATGCAATAAACCACAATATATAAAGCACAGATTTGGCATACTTAAGGTTTATTCATAACTTCTATGTATGTATGTATGTCTGTAACATTATAGACATAGATTGATAACACTTCGTACGTTCACTAGTTGAGCTTGTACTTTGTCCAAAATGATCTAGATGCAATAATGATTAGATATATACATCAGAAAACATCCCTCTGTCAAAGAGCTTATGAACTACCATAATTAACAGTAGTCACTCTGTGACCGAAGCAATTCCAATTTTGAGTCCCTGGAAGAATTTCCCTTACCTGGGAAGCAATAACATGCTTTCTCCTATCAGGAGCATTTTAATTGCCTCTAATAAGTGGAAAAATGTCCTATCACATTTTTATTTCAAACCTAAGATAGAAGAGCTAAAGATAGATGTTGGCTTATTGTTTTCCTTTAGTGGAGTGGTAGGCAAAACACATGAAGAAATATACAACAACCCTAAAACAGATGAGGTTATAACAAAATTGTTGAACAGATACATTTTCTATTAGGGAATAAGATTTAAAATAGGAATTATTTGTGCACTCAAGAAAGCTTCCAACAATTTATTTTTCCTGTGGTAAAAAAGCAAAATTTACATGAATGTCAATACTAATATCAAATATTATTTATTTGTTTGTTTATTTACTCATACTAGGGATTGAACCCAGGGACTCTTTACCACTGAGCCACATCCCCAGCCCTGTTTGCTTGTTTGTTTGCTTATTTTAATTTTGATACAGTGTCTTGCTAAGTTGCTTAGGGTCTCACTAAGTTGATGAGGCTGCCCTGAAAGTTGTGATCCTCCTGCCTCAGCTTCCCAAGCTGCTGGGATTACAGGCCCAGCAATATTTAATTAAGAGTGCTGGATTTTAAATTCAAAATAAAGGAGTCAATGTTTATGCTAATAGGAAAAGAGAGAGGTAATTAACCCCTTCCAATTATTTATAGACATGAGAAGTCTAAGGAATACCTGATACTCTAGGGAGGGGCATGGACTTAATAAAAACACAGACAAAGGATATGATGAAAACAACATAGAGAATAGTGAATACAGATGTCTACCAAATGTTTGAAATGCCCCACTTAGTTGTCAATGCAAATTAAAATACAATAAGATATTGCTATATAACTCTTACATTGTCAATCATTAAATATAATATTATTACAAATAATGGTAGGTAGTTGCACAAATAATCTCTAGAGGTGAGATCTAGAAAACTGTCTTAACAAATTTTCCACTTGATTATGATGCAAGTGAAACTTTGAGAACCATCACTCTCATAGAGGCCTATAAATCCTTCTGGGCTTTTGGGAAAGCAAATTGATAAAACTTGATGAAATTAAAAATTTCATTTAAAAAGTTAGAATACCCAGTATTTCTCATTGATAATCTTTTTCATAGAAAATAGAATTAGGAAATAAAGATATATGGGCAAGGGTGTTTAAATACAACTTTGACGTAAAGGCAAAAATCTCTAAAACAGAGAAAGTTAAAACAAAATTGTTGAAGACAAATATATGTGCTATTAGGAGAAAAGATTTTAAATAGGAATTATTTGTGCACTCAGACAGCTTCCAACAATTTTTTTCTGTAGAAAAAAGCAAGATGTACACGAATGTTGACTACATCCAATTACATTAAAGCAATAGTAAAAGTTGCAACTTTATTATATGTAAGCAGAGGAGAGAGGAGAAAAGGCAAAGACAATAGAAAAAGAAACCCATTACAAAGACTTCATATCATAAAAAACAAAAAATAAGATAGCAACAACAACAACAACAAAAAAAAAAACACTTGGGATTAACAGATGATTTTAAATGATAAAGGTGAATGCAAAGAGAATTTGTTATTCCTAATTCATCATGTTATGTCTTGTTTAAATGTTAAGTGTTGAATTTTCCTCCTACTTTGTATTTGACCATAGCACTTCATGCTTAAGAGAGACTCATTAAACATTTATTTTAAGAAAGGAGGTGTAACCCAAGTGTATTTCCAAAGGGCAGGTGAGTTATGCTATGTTCAATTTCACTGACTTGTTAGGAAAATTTCCAAAGCTTCCTTTCTGTTGATTTTGTTAGTCAGCTTTCCATCAGTATAACAAATACTTGATATAATCAATTTATAAAGAGAAAAGTATTTATTTTGGCTCACAATTTTGGAGGTTCCAGTCTATGATTGATTCATCCTGTTGCTTTTGGGGTATATGGTGAGGCAGCACATCACAGGGGAGTGTATGTCGCTTACTTCATGGTGACCCAGGGAGTAAAACTTTCCCTTGAAGGGCATGGCCCCAGTGACCTAAAGACCAAGCTTTTGACCTATGGGCCTTTGGAGGACATTCTAGATTCAAATTAAAATTATCTAAATCAAATGAACTTGAGTTAACTTCAAAAGTTAACTCAAGTTACCAGTCTGTATACATCCCTTCTCATTTTTTAGATATTCCTTCAGTTCATCTATTCCTGGTCTCACTAAAGCCCCCTTCTGAGCAACCCCTCTATGTTTTTCATGAGAAGTACCTCACTCTTCTCTCCTTTGATCCACTCTACCTGTCTTTCAGGGCTAGTTTCTTCTATATCTCTCCCATCAGATTTTCTATGGACAATTCTTAGTTATACTTCCATGCATTTATGCTGTACTTTACTTATATGGTCAACTCCTATGGTCAGAGAATCTATGGAAAGCTGAGTCTTCCATCCCATAGAACCTTTACCAATACTTTACACGTAATAGGAGGTTAATAATGCCTGTCAAAGATTCATGTTTTTGTTCTACGTAAATAAGGATATTTGCCACTTGTCAATGGCAGCCTTCACATTGCTTGTTTTGATTGTATCTGAAGCCCAGATGTCCTGAATGGAATTGATTATACTCCCTCCATGATCCCATTCCTCTTTCTGTATTTTCTGTCCCAGTTACTGACACCAATATTAATTTGACTGTCCAAACCAAAAACCTTCTGTATTTGATCCCTTATTATTTTTACCTCCCACATTTAATTGGCTGCTAAGTTTGAGTTTTCCACGGCCAGGCACTGCCAATTACTGTATTCCTTCCCTTCGCTTCCCACTGCCAATGTCCTGGTTCATGTCCTTGCTTTCTGTTCTGAGTGAATTAGCTTTCCAATAGATACCTCCTGCTTCTCACTGTTTAACCCTTCCTTCAGTGGCTCACCAGAGCTACCCCTCAGGAAGAATCACTTCCTCTTTCTTTCTAATACCATTAAGAATAAAATAGTAAGTATCCTTGCATGGCATGTGAAATCCTATTGACTTCCTTCTGAAGTACCTGCCTCATCTTTTCCCACCCAAACACACAGCAAACTTATATTCGTGCATTGTTTCATGCTATTCACCCCAGTTTGTAATACCTTTGCTTCACCTCTAGGAGACCCTGTCCCATAGAAAGCACGATAACACATTAGATGTTATTATGGTTATTATTGTTAAAGACTGAATTCAGATAATTACCTTCTCTAAAGGTAAAGTTTGTCTTGATTTTCTCCATGAATATTAATGGATTTTTTTCACTACATTTATACATATTACCAAATCTCCATCACAAAACTTGTAAAAAAAAGTATTTGTTTTATGGCAAACTGTGCACACATCTTTCTTATTCAGCTCAATTGTGATGTCTGTAAGAAGAGAGACGGAGACAAACTCATTGCATAGTTTCATCATATCTAGTCCATACGTGGCCCATAGTAATTGCTTCTTGCTTAGTGTAACCATCAAAGAGGTGTTTCTCTCAGCTAATTAAGTTGGGGAATTGTTGTACTAAATGTCTTACTTGCCCCATTTATTTTTCTCATCCAGCAATGGCAAGTGTGAATGTTTTCTTTGCATGATGTGTTTTTTATGTTATATTTTCTTGGGGTGAAATAGGTACACAGATGAAAGCATTTTAAAACAATTATTAAAAGACATGCCTGTCTCCCGGCTCCTTAGTCACATGGTCATTTTCAACTCTTTTGACTGCTTCTGCTTTTAAAGTTCTGTACTCCTAAATGATATTTGTGTGCTTAAATTCATTGGTTTATTAATTATATACATTATATATTGATTTGTGATTGTAATTGATAGAATAGTATTTCTCTCTCTCCAGTAGACCGGACCGTGATCTAAGGCTAAACAACAAAGCTTTATCTACATAGCACCAGTTGCCTCTCAAAGGATTTGAGCCTGTACCTTGCCCTGTGTTAACCAAAATCTCTGAAATGCTCATCTGACTTTATAGTTCAGCGGGCATGACCATTGGCTTAAGTCTTAATATTGTCTGTAGAGCTCACTCTAATGTTTTGCGTTTCCACCAAGCTTCCAGTTGGCACCTCTGGCTTAGGATTAATTATTTGTATTTGCATTTATTAAATGCAATAATCTTACATTAAATCCTTGCAAACATTACTTATTATTATTCACTAGTGTGAAGTTTTGGAAAATGCCAGAGTCATTTGCAGTTTGGAAATACAAACAGTGTAGACATAAAATCTGAAGAACACAGTTCTTCCTTTGAAACTTCTCAGCAAAGCATCATAGCAATATAATTGTCAGGCAAGATTATACATAAACTTAGTACATCTCCAAAAGGAGGTTTGTGCAGGTTAGTGTTTACTTATCTCTTACCATCCACATACATCTTTATGCCCCAAGGGGAAATAGTGTCAAACATGAACTGTGTTTGTCCTCGACATGTTCATTTAGTCAGAAGAGGTCAGTCAAAGGCTAGAAGATGTCCAAAAGGGTTTCTCGTCATACATCGGCCAAGCGTGTACAACAAAGACAGAGACAAGACAAAGAAAGCAAATGCACGTGTGGTCTAATTCTCGATGGTCTGTGCTTAGGAAGAAGCAGATAAACTTTAATTATCAAGATACAGAGCCAGGTAATGCTTCATATTATTAACAGTGGTGCTGTCATCAGCAGCATCATTATTGTGTCTGAGCCATGTGTGTACAGCCTCGGTGACTCAGAGTGATATCATCAGTGTGGGCCAGGGGGTACTGGCACAGACAAAGGCTGAATCCAGTAGGGGAAGTGCCAAGGAAAAGTTGGCTTTTGAGTCAACGCTAATCTCTACAGGATCTAAACTTGGGAAAGCCCAGAGTGTCTCTGCAGCCAAAGCCCAGCAACCAAATTTTGATGAGGGTAAAATCTTCATTAAAGGAATTTCTATGCAAATTTTTCATAGAGAAAGAAATAAGTGGTGAACTATAATAATACTCCACTTCCCAACTCTTTCAGAAGGCTAGTTTTGGATGAAGTGGTTTCTTCACTAGGTTCACTTTTGAGCACGATGTTTTTCATCTGACATGTCTTTGTCTATTACTTTCTTTGTGGGCTGTTGAACTGAATGGAGGCAGACATTACTCAGAATGTGGATGGAGACTGTCTGATTTCTAGCAACAAAGCGTTGTTTGAAATGCACACTTTGCCCCCCATTTTTTTTTGGTAATGATGCAATAAAAAAATCTTAGAATGTTTATCAGTAGATTATAATGCCTTATAGACCCAGGGAGAGAGCCAGAGCCCTAACTCCTGTAAAAAAGACCTGGGTTGGAAGGGGCCTTACAAAAGGAAGAGAAACAAAAAATGGATAATTTTTTGATGCCTAAAACTGCACCATTCCTTTTAGTATTGAAATATTCAAACTGCTCCAAATCATTGTTTTTCATTTTAAAAAAAAGCACATTTCACAAAAAACATGATGTAATTTGTGTGTGCATGTGTGTTTGTGTGTGTGCAAGCCAATTGTGTCTAGAACAGAGATCAAGACAACTATTTTATCATTGTTAGCATTTGAAAATTTTTTTTTGTAATACACAAAAAATAAGCTGACATTTCTGCATTTAACTGGAAAAGATAATCCAGTTAATTTTGAATATTATTTCCCACATGTTTACATGGAAAAGAATGAGAGTGCTCTGGTGGGAAACAAGACACAATTTGTCTTACTTGCACCTGGAGTCACATATGAATCATAGAAAAAATATTAATTTGACTCATATATAAGCATTTCCTCTGGATTAAATGGAAAATGACTTATCTCTATACCTTTTCAGTCTTATGGCCATTGAGTATGATAGTTTATTTTTCCCTAATGTCTTCTCTAAATGAAGTTTTTAAAATGAATACTGATGTCCAGCATGATGTAATATTGAGTGCTGAGTCATAAATCAAGAGACTATCACTAGGGTTCCAACTTGGCCATGGATTTACTGTGTGGTTTTGGGTCTAATCACATAATCTTTTTAGGCGTCAGTATCTTCACCTACAGGAATCTACAGAGGATTTAATACAGTGGTATCTAAGGCTCCGATTGGCATGAACATCAGGTAAAAAAAAGTCTTTGGTCACAGTTGGTATGCATTTTGCCTTAGCCATTAGAAATTTGCCTGGGACCTACATCAGAACAGTAATATTCAAATAAAGACTCCACTTTACATTCTCGTTCCCAAGTCAAACTGTTTCAAATTCACTTGTAGCTGGGAATGAGGAGCTTAGCCCACAGAGGCATATGTTTTCTATTTGGAAAACAGATCTAGGAGGCCATTTTAATCAGGCTCATCCACCTTCCTTTGAACTTGACCAGCCAACTTGAACAGCTTCATAAACAAAACAATACCTCCAAACTATTCCAAACACCAGCATGAGCTGCCATCCTCGATAAGTTAGTGTGTGAATCTCTTTCTCCTTTTTTGCTTTTATTGGAAGTGACATATCGTATTTCTGCATTAAATTAAATCTGGCCCACATGGAGCTCTTTTACACAGAAAATGCGAGAACATGGGTTGTTGGCAGATGTAAGGTAAATATAGAAACTGATGGTGTTTGGGTGCTATGAAGCTTATTCAGTGCCACAGACCAGCAATGACTACATCGTTCACAAGTGGTGAGCTGTGATAAAGTAGAGTGAGTTCTCCAAAAGATGTGGTATTAAAAGTTATGCTAATCCATCTACTGCCAATTTTGTTCATGCCCACATATCCATCTAATTGTGCTAACTTTTATGGACTATTTTACTTCTTTCCATTCCACTTTTTGGTTAGTATGGAAAGGATTGTCTCATTAGTCTGGGTGGAGCAAAAAAAAAAAAATGATGACAGTCTTGAGTTTGAAATGTATTCTGGGGTCTGGAAAAAATGGGGTTTGAAAGAATTCTGAGTTCACTTGAGTACATTCAGACATTTAAGTGAAACTTTACTGACATAAAAATCTCATAAATTGGCAAACCATCAACTTCTAGACAAGTTAGCGCTTTGTGGGGCAACAGATGTATTACTCCTGGCAGAGAAAATATGATTAGTTTTATTTTGTTCAAAACTTAATAAACTAATGTCAGGATATAACAAGTTGAAACATAAATTGATTTTAAATTTATAGTTTTGAGTCCATACTGTCTGTCTTCAATACTCCTTAGCTTATACTTTATGCTCAGTGATATATGTTGTTCATCCAACAAGGAATTAATCAGACCGTATGTGCTATTTACTTTGCTAGATATTGGGATATAAAAATAGGTCAAAATTGACTAGCACTAGGAGCTATAGTGTTTAGATGTTACTTATCATTTATTGGTTCCCAGATAAATTATAATTTGGCCTTTGAGGTTCTTTGTGGGGGACATTCTAATGACTTCACTATTACATTCACAGAGGAAGCTCTGAGTCCTTAGCCTACAAAGTTTCATCCCACACTTTGAGAACTGCATGAGGTTCCCTGGAATGTTCTGGGAACTTGGTATTGACATTTGCTAATGACGCTAGCATTCAATTCTTTTCTTAAAGGGCCATGGTTTAAAAATCTGTTCACCCTTGAGGAAGGAAGAGGCAATTTGGAGAAAGAAAAACAAAACAAACAAAAAACCCCCCAAAACAACAACAAGAGCAAAATGTTTTCCTGCTCATAGTCATGCAGTTGAGAAGATCCAGGTGGAATCACTCAGGATTTGCAGTACATAGAAGCTTCTTTGATTCTCTTTGTGTGTGATCAGAATACAGTGCTAGGATATATTCATATAAGCCTAAATATTTCACTTATAAACATATTTTCCACTTCCCTATTTTAATGTAGTGGCACAAAGTTGATTATATCCTGTTATTATTTTATTGTCAATAGGATTATTGGTGACAAATTATTTGTTATTTTTTTCTCTTCTTCTCTCTCTTCTCAGTCCTGCCAGGGATTTGTTCTATTATCCTTTTAAAAGAGCCGTGTTACTGTTTGGATATGAGGTGTCCCCCGAAGTTCCTGTTAAAGCAGGAACATTCAGAGTTGAAATGATTAAATTGTGAGAGCTGTAACCTAATGTCTGTCCGAGTTTGAATGGGCTGACTGGATGGTAACTATGGCGAGAGGGGTGTGGCTGGAGGAGATGGGTCACAAGGGGAGTGCTCTAAAAATGCATTTTCACTGTGGCCCCTTCCTCTCTCTCTTTGCTTCCTGACCTCATCATGAACTGAGAAACTTTCCTCTCTGGGCCCTTCCTCTATGTGCTGTCTCACTTTGGACCCAGAGCAATGGAGGTTGCTATCTGTGAACTAAGACCTCTGAAACCACAAACCCCAAACAAACTTTTACTCCTCTAAGTTGTTCTTGGTGTGTATTTTGGTCACAGCAACACAACGTTGACTAAAATAAGCCATCATTTGGCTTATTTCTTTTATTGATTTTTTTTTTTGTTTTTATGTTTATTATTTTATTTTTCTACTTTATTAGGATTCACTATGCTTTTTTTCTGGCTTCTTGGTATAAACACTTAGCTTATTTATTTTCAGCCATTTTTGCTCTTCTACCATATGCATTTTAAGTGAGATTTCAATTGAGTCCCTTAAGTTTAATATGTAGTGTTTTCATTGTAATTATATTCATTTTTTCCCAATTATCATTGTTTGTTTAACCCATTGGTTGCTTAGAGATGTGCTGCTTAATTTTAAAATAGATAGATCATCTAATTATCTTTTGGTTTTGATTTTCTAGTTATTTTTACTGTGGCTAGAGTATAACCTCTGTATTTTACCAATTCTTTCTAATTTGATGACATTTTCTATATAGCCCAATGTGTTCATTGTAAAAATAATCTGTAAACATTTGAATAATGTGTAAGGTCTGCAGTTTAACACAGTGAGATTAAGCTTGCTAACTATGTTCCATCAGTCTATTCTCCACTCTAATTTTTTGGTCTAATTTTTAGCTATGCTTTTTTTTTTATCACTATCTGTTGCTTATAGATTTGATTTGTATCAGATTCTATATCCACATCTATTAAATGCTATATTATTTTCAGTTTTGTTCTGTTAAAATTTATATAATACACACTAACTTTTAAAATGTTAAATGAATTTTCTATTTTTAGTCTTAATGAATTATCTCCTTTTTTTGTGTGTATCTCCGGATTATTTGCTAGTATTGTGTCTCTTGATTTTAGGACTTGATGACTTTTGTCACTTTAAAAAGTACCCTAGCTATTATCTTACAAATACGATTTCTGTCATATTTTCTCTTTCTTTTCCTTCTGAAATTCCAATTAATTATATATGAGAAACTTGTAGTGTTTTCACATTGTCTTCTGTTCTTCACATAAATTTTTCTTTTGAAATTCTAATATGTGTATTTCCTTCCAATTTATGTTTCATTTCTTTGATTCTTTCTTCAGCTGCCTATAGTATTATAGAATAATTATAGTTCTTAATATCTATTACTGTATTTTTCAGCTCAAAATTTTTCATTTAATTTCTACACTTATATTCCATCTAGATTTTTTCTTTAAAAAATTCTTCAGCATATTTCTCACAGTTATTTTCATGTCTTATATCATATTTAAGATATCCTGTAAGTCTGTATATTATCTGTATTTCCTCTTGTGTTTTGGTCATCTTATTTTTGGTTTCATTTTTATCTTATGTATTTTTGTTGAATGTTAGATAATTGTATCTGTTAATTTCTAGAGGTATTTTGGCATCCTAGCTGATTTTGATCTTTCTCCAGAGAATTTCTTATTATTTCCGGTAAGCAGCTAAATTAAAGTTAGTAACAATTTTATATCACCTTAAACCAATTGGAGATTGAGATGATTTGAATATTGGTCCAGTCTCTGTGAGGTCTGAGCTACTTCCAGTTCAAATATTTCTTAGGTATGATCTTTGAGGTATCAACTCAAACGTGTGTGTGTGTGTGTGTGTGTGTGTGTGTGTGTGTGTGTGTGCGTGGTGTGTTTATCTCAAAAGGTTTAAAAGAAAAAGTGGAAATCAAATGCCAGGATTATTTCTTTAGACTTTCCTCTTTTTCTGGGATTGTGATCCTCTAAATACTCGGTGTCTTAAAAGACCTTCAATACATTTAAATGGATTTGAAAATATTCTCTCCAGCTCTTATTGTTTTCAAGGAGTGAAAATGACCAGAACTAATTAATCCATCTTTTCCTGGAGCTAAAATAAAAACTAAAATCTTGATTCAATGAATCCACTTTCTCATAGCTACAGTCTTTTCTATTTTAGGAAATTTTACTAAATTCCTCAAACTTGAATTACAGTAATCACCCTTGTTTGGTCACCTTCTCATTCATCTCCTGTCCAGCTCACAAGTATGCCCCATCAGTTCTTCTTTGAATTTTTTTGGTCTTTATTACTACAAATAGTTCTGAGCCACCCTGTTTGTTTTCTTTTTCACTGAAATCACCTTCACACTGGTGTCCACACTGTTCCTGTCCTACTACCCTTAGTTCTTCACAGAGCAGCAAGAGTTATCTTCTAATAAATGTGCTCTTCCTTTTCAATGTAAAAGATACAGGGAAGATCACTAGAATAGAAGAAGGAGATCAAAAGGGAGGGAGGAGGGATGAGAAATGAGAGGAAATTGGAATGAATTTAATAAAATCATGTTATGTGCATATATAAGTCTACACAGGAAATTTCACTTTTATATATAAGTAGAAAGAACTAATCAAAATAAATGAATAAATGATCAAAAGGAAGATCAGTAGAGGGCAGAGAATGGGGGGAGGGAGGAGGAAAGGGAGAAGGTGAAGTAAAGGGGACTGAAATAGAGTAAATCAAATTCCATGTGTATGATTTTATCAAAATGAACCCAACTACTATATATTACTATAATGCTTAAATAAATAAATAAATAAACAAATAAAATAATCTGATAGTAGCTTGAATTTCGACTAAAATCCACTCATTAGCAGCCTTCCATAATCTAGGTCCTGCCTACTGTGCAAACTTGTGGCCTATTCATTGGTTCCTTCTATGCTGCCTGTCAATTATAATGTTCATTTACACTTTCTTAAACACAATTAATTTCTTTAGACTTTTTTGTTGTTGTTCCAGAACTAGGGATTGAACCCAAAGACACTCTACCACTGAGTTATATCCTCAGCCTTTTTTCCTCAGTTTTTATTTTGAGACAGGGTCTCACTAAATTGTGCAAACTGGCTTTGAACTTGAGATACTCCTGTTTCAGCCTCCTGAGTCACTGGGATTGCAGTTATGCACCACCATGCCTGACTTCTTTACAATTTCTGAAATATACAAAGTGATTCCTCCTGATCCATAGGTTCCCTATAGAAACAGGCTATCCCAGTTTCTACACTTTCCTAGGAGCTGAGTTCTTTTCATTGCTCAGATATTCACTTAAACATCAGGTTGTTAAGGGTTCCCACAGTATATGATATAGATGTGATGGCACAGAAACATAGAAGAAAAGTAACACCAGTATCCCAGAAACCAAAAGATGTCTCCTGGAGGGTCCCACTTTCCCTCAGAGTCAGCAGCCAGACAGACTGAAACTGTAACATCTGGCCTTAGAATGTGGATGGTAAGGCCCAGCAATCTCACAGTGCTCATCTGTTTCTCGACTTCCTCTTTCTGTGAGAAGATAGCAAAGACTTTGCTGACCATGAGAAGAGATAAGGGAAGGTCATATTGTGGAATTCTCTTGCTACAGTTTTCTAACATATTGGGCTTATAAAACCCTGAGTGTGTTTTTGCCCCAAGTACTTTTCTTATTTTTTAAACCCATATGTATTTTGAAGTCAATTTAACCCATATGTTTCTGATTAATTTATGCTTAGCTCATCAAAATGTTGTTTTAAGAAGAAAAGCTTATAAAAAACAGAGTCATGCTTCACCAGCCGCTGATGAAATCAACTCCAGAAGACTGTAGCTTAGTCAGAAAATCAGATGGACTGAAGGCAAAACGAGTTCCAAAAGTTGCAAATGTTTGAAACTTACTGGTGGTATAGGGGGAATCGTGTGTGTGTGTGTGTTTGTGTGTGTGTGTGTGTGAGTGTGTGTTTGTGTGTTGATTTCCAGTTGTATTCATCTGTTATTTGGACTAACTCTGATCATTTTGCTTGGTTACTTAGCTGTTCAGATAGCTTCTAGATTGCTATTCAAAAAACCAAGAAATTAGGAGACAGGGACATGGCTTAAAGTGATGAGTCTGTCTTCATGGTGATTCAATGGGATTGTGTTTTTATCAGTTAAAAGGCGTCTCCACAGGAGAGGCTATGAGAAGCTTAACTGACAATTGATATATTTCACCTACTTGAGCCATAAGGATGGAACTATGGCATATGCCTCTGTCACTGTATTCAAGAATCAGAAACAAAATAGTTGTTGAAAATTCATTGTTTGAGATTAACTTTATCTCAGAAAAATCCTGAAACATGACAAATATTGGCTTCATTTCAGAACTAGAATTTAGATAATGATTTTTTAAATGCCAGAACAGTTGCGTGGATGTTGTAAAGAATTTTCAATAGCATGATTTTGTCTACTTTGTTTGAACACCTTTTATCATTGCCAATAGCTTAAAATGAAAACAATGTTATCTCTCTGACCATTCCCTCTTGGTCCTCTTTATATCATTCTTCTCACTCCTTCAATGTTGGTTTTACTCCCATCTTCTTTCTCGTTTTACTCCTCATAGAGTCTCTGGGTGATCTCAGCCACACCAGGTTGGATGGTTGTCCATGAATGAATGGCATCCAAATCTATACTCGGACTTCAGTCCCTCATTTCATGTTCTAGACGTGTCTATCCAAATGCTTCCATGTAAATGGCCAGTGGAATGAAAAAGATGTTTATACCCCAAAGGAACTTCAGTTTCATTTCTCAGTTTCCTCTTTCACCTCCTTGTTTTGTCATCCCTATTGTGATTATGGTAACATCATCCCTCTCGTGACCCAGACTGAATACATGACTGTCAGCCAAGATTCCTCCTTCTTGTTCACTGCCAACATCTAATCAGGCACAAACCTTTCAACTCTACCTTTTGAATGTTTTTCACATTCTTCCTCTTTTCTTCATTTCTGCTGCCATGGCCAGAAGGCAAGAGTTTCCCCAACTACTATGATTTTTTTTTTCCTAATCTTGATCCTGTCCAATAAAAATCTCACTGCTGCCTCTGTCTCCATGCCAAAACACAAAGATGGTTACTCTGCTCAGCTGCTACCTTTAGTATTTTCTACTTTTTCCATGATGAAATCTAAACCAATATGAATTGTTCTTAAAATAAGTTATGATTTTCCTCCATTTACCTTGTAAAGTTCATTTACTCCCTCCCTTTACCCTCTCACACTTGATTCAACCAAATATTAGATTTTGGGGTCAAGTTCTTCAAATTCACTGCTTTCATCTTTAGCCCCCATGCCCTTATGCATATTGGGCCTATTGACTGGAATGGTCTTCTACTCTCTGCCTGGCTCATTTTAATTTTTTTTTTTTTTTTTTAGAGAGAGAGAAAGAGAGAGAGAGAGAATTTTTCAATATTTATTTATTAATTTTTAGTTTTCGGCGGACACAACATCTTTGTTTGTATGTGGTGCTGAGGATCGAACCCGGGCCGCACGCATGCCAGGCAAGCGCGCTACTGCTTGTGGCTCATTTTATTTATCGTTTAAGTCTGGGTTTAAATATAATTTCTTCCCCCAATCTTTCATTTTCCTCTCTTCTGTAGGATCCTCTGTAAAATTTCATCAAATTAGTCAGAATACTTGATTTTACTTTGATTGTGTATTAATCATACGCCCACTTGACAAGAATATAAACTCTTCAAAGGAAAGTTTTTTCCTTATCCTTGCTTACTGCTGAATTCCTTACACAGTCAGTACCTGGGCGCATAGTAGGTTGTCAATAGATACTTGTAGAACAAATGAGTGAAAAGGTTTCTCACATGTGTATTTTCACACACATTATTTTTTTCCTGTCTTGAATGCCTTTCCTCTCCCTGTTTGGTCAGTAAATTCCTATCTTTGCCTTGACAATTTATTAACATCTCACGGGTTTCTACAATATGCAATTTCTGAAATGCAGATGTGGTTGCTACTCTCTTCTTGGACACAGCAGGAAATCAAAGGGCAGAGCAAGTTACTTACTGAGAGACAGACAGCTGGCTATTGCAGCAAACCAGATGCAGTATATTTCCTAATATGTCATGATGTTCTAAACAATTGTGATGGGAACACTCTAACTGATTGGCCCTTGATTTCATTTGTAAAATAAGTGATTGTTATTTTTCTGTGACATCAAATCACTTCTTCACTTATTATTTGCTAGGGAATACATTTCATCGGTCCATTTTTGTTTCATCAAAAGAAAATTCAGATAGTGAGGGGTGAGCACATACATGCCATTTACATTGGAAGAATGAGCACATTAACAAAAGAATGAAGTGGGCTGTACTTTCTGAGCACATTTTTCCACAGTAATAAAATGACCAGAGCTGCACATCATCAGAGTTTGGTCTTTCTTGGGGAATTTGGTGTTTATTTTAACCAACACTTTAAAAAAAAATATGTTGCTCCTCCCTAAAGATGTAAAATTTCACCATTTATTAAGTCTTCTTGGCCAACTTGAGGATTGTAGCATTCACATTCTCACATGTAAAATATTTCCTAATCTCAGCAAGCATTTCACATCTGCTCTGGGTAACTGGCCTCAATCCAAGAAATAGGAGCATTCTTAGAGGATCTTTGTTGATTCCTAGCCAGCCTCCTTGACATTGGAGAAGAACTACAGTGAAAGTCCCTCCTTTCCCCACCCGCCTTTCTTCTCCCCAAGTATTTCTTCTTTTGGTTACTTGATGACACCCCTCAACATAACAAGCACACCCTCTATGCTAATATTTAGGAACTGAGCCAGAGTTCCAGTTGTGTTTTTCGTTCTGTCTACTCTTTCCACACCCATTGGAAAGCCAAGAACAGATCGGTGTGACTTCCAATTGCTTCTTGGCTACCCTAGTCTCACTTTTACCACATGGAAATTCTTCACCCATTATAATCAAATGTAACTCCAACACTTAATAAACACTCAAGTGGTGATTTACAAAGATCCAGTTAATATTCATTTTCTTGATCTGCTCTTATTTATGGGAATTATTTTCTGTAGTAGTCCCAACTTCGTAGTCTTGTTCTGTTGTGTTTTGGCTAACCTATCTGAGCGAATGTGAAGAGACTCTTGTCTGTCTCTGGAGTGAAGTGGAATGGAGTTGTCCCAAAGATTATTCACATTGGAAATGATTTTCATTGTGCTTTCATTGTGATCCAACTTTCTCCATTTGTTGGAAGCTAAAGTTCAGTTAGCAATGAATTTCTCAGTGTACAGGCCATTTTCATTACTATCACCTGGTTTTCAGGAAAAACTTTAAGTGACAAAGTGAGAACATTGCTTATGAAGTCCTAGATGGGGTGATCCTTGGCACAGGAAGGAAGATTTTTAAAACAGAATATATTTAGTGATAAGTGACAGAAAATCTGTCAGAGGTTGGCTGAAAGTCTAACTCAGAATTTAGTCAAAAAAGAATTGTACTGACTTAGAACTTAAAAGACCAGAGAGAGCTTGACTTCAGGCAGAGATGGATTTGAAGACCAAAACAACGCCATCAATACCCTCTGTGTTCTTTTGTGTTGGTTCCATTGTTACACAGACTCTTTCTCCATGGTGGCAAAATGGCTTCCAGTACCTCTGTAGGTGCATCTTACCGGTTCAGTACTCTCAGTAAGCAATAGACTACTTCTTAGAAGTTTTCCTAACAAAAATGATGAGATTAACTTTAGATTGACCTGAGTCACATGATTTCCATGAACCAGAAATAGTAGCCCTGTGTGGAAAATGCTGTTTGGCCAGACAAGTCACATGACTTCTCCAAGACTCATGGAATAAGAATAGGGTTGAAATTGTTTAATACCAGACTATCAGAATCCTGTTACCTTAAGAAAGGGAAAGATACACTTAGTAGAACATCACACTGAGATCTTATAAAAGATTCTACTGAGATATATACCTAAATTTTAAAATCTACAAACCCTGTAGGAAAAGAACAGGAATAAAAATTTTCTGGGTGAACAACAAAAAGTCTGTTTTTATGACTATTGTCACTGACCACAAACCTGATAGTTTAATATTAAGACCATGATAGCCCTACAGACTCTTGGTAGAGATACCAGAAACAGTGGAAATGAGATAAATATCCACAGGTGGGTTTGGGGAGAGTTGAGTCATGTCTGTGGACAGACATGTAGCTTGGCATCACCCATAAGGACAAAGTGAACTAATTACCTATTATCTATCTTGAAATGAAACCACCTTTATTTCCTCTATTTATTTTTAGTTGTGCAAAAGGCACACCTGGGGATTTCCAAAGGGATGTGATGAGATCCAAGTGACTGTTAATGTGTTTCCTGAGACTACATAGAAGTAAGATCCATTGCCTGCCTCCACCCAGGGCATCAGGAAATAGCCTTCTCCCACCCCTTGATAAAAGAGAGAGTTGGGGGTAGTGTTGGAGCAGAGGTTACAGTAATGAGCTATCTTGGGGGAGATAGAAGCTCATCACTGAGTGTGTTTAACCTCCTCTCTACCCTATAGACTTTGTGTAAGTGGATAACATGTATAAAATGGATTGGAAATGAAACAGCAATAGAGTCCAGAAGGGCAATATTAGCCCAAGGGAGAATGTGTTTGGAAGTCCTGTTGGTTGAGTCTACAATGGCTGCCCAGTGCTGTGCTCAGGTGAGGGACTAACAGTGTGCCCGAGTCTAGGCAATTTTAGCTGCAATTGGAAAAGCAGTCCTTTCTTTGCTTCCTTGTTCTCTTTCAGACTTCCTGCTTCTGCTGACCTTTGAATAATTTTTTTTTTTTTTTTGCCATTTCTGTTCCCAAAGGCAAGCTCAATCCCAGGCAGCTGGAAGACACTTCTCTCCTTGAAAAATAGCTATCTAGGACATTAGGAAATTTGGTTTTAGTCAAGATGTTAAAGTCTACCATGGGAGAATGTTCCTCAAATGGACTTAGAGAGGCACAAGGCCACGTGTGCTCAAATGGAATCTGTCATTATCGTGGGAAACTGTCATTGCAGGAAGGAAGCCTGTCTACAGGCAGCACTTTACCACCAGAAACTTTATGAACAATGATGTTGATGCTCCTTCATTCACCATGTCCTTAGATGGAATGAGGGGCCGCTGGACCTCACCAATATGTCTTCCCTTTCTCTGGCTCTTTCCTTTGAGTGGGAAAAGACTTGTCCCTAACTACTTCCTTTGTTCCATTTTTTCCCTCCCTTTTGACTACCATTTTGCCTCAGGCCTCTGAGTCTGCAACAAGCTCTCCTTTGCAGTCAGCCAAACTGACATGCTCCTTTGCTGACCTGTTCTCAGTACATTATATCTGAAGACATTCAATTCTGTTTTCATTGAGGTCAGAAGTTTTCAGAGAGGAGGAAGACTTAGAGCAAGGTTTGGATGAGGGCAAAATAAAAATAGTATTATTTCTTAAGCATTGGAAATCCTTACCTTCATGCTATTATCCTTTGTTCTGTAAGTGAATTATTTTTTTTATAAACAAATAACAAAATTGTACCCTCTACTTATCAAATGATAATACATTTAGCAATAGTAATAATTTTTAAAAGTTACCAATTGATTTCACATACTTATCTTCTTTAATGAATCCTCAAATAATTAGTCTCATTTTACAGATGAGGTTCAGAACAATTATATGTTTTTCCAAATATACACAGCTGGTAAATGGTCTTTCATCATGAAATAATCTCTACCTGTAACTAGCAATATGTAGTAGAATGGCCCAAATAAGGGTAATTTCTTTGATTAAAGAAAATAGATGGGAGTGAAGCTGGGGTCATGGCTCAGTGGTAGAGTACTCACCCAGCGTGTGTGAGGCACACGGTTCGATTCTCAGCACCACATATAAATAAATTAATTAAATAAAGGTCCATTGACAACCAAAAAATAAAAAAATAAAAAAAGAATATAGATGGGTTTGTATGAGTTGAAATCTAGAGAAAGTTTGCATGAAAAATTATTTTTATTTTTTAAAGTTGTACGACAGTATAAGACCCCAAAATCTTGATCAACCCCTTATATTATTTATTCTCTGCTTGGATGCTGAGTAGAGATGCCAGCTCTCCTGTGTCCCCAGAGCAGAATTTTCTTGTTATACTACTTACTTTCGGAAGCTCCTGGTTTTGCTTAATGTCCTTTTCACTTACATGCCAACATATAACTTATCCTAGTTCATTTAAAGTGAAAATAACTGATTTAAATGGAGTCAGCAGACACATAAAATTACTTACATATCTACTTCCTATGTGTGCATCAATGCTGTCTTTTAGTGTTAACTCTGTCATTCAATTTTAGGACAGATAACTAAAAATTGTGTTCTTGTTCTCCTTCTATATTGGGCTCTGTTGCAGGAACTAGTATTCACTTACCATGAGGACTTTCTTAATGTCCAATCAGAATTTTGTTCCCTTTTGTTGTACAGCAAACAGATAATTTCTTCTTGACTTTAAGTCAACATTTTATTTCATTTTTCACCTTTATCCCATTTTCTCTATTTAGACGTATTGGGAGAAATACAAGTCATACTATGTATAAGGAAAACTTTTCATGTGCTCTTTAAAATTTAAAAGTTTAGAAAAAAATTGCCTAAACCCTGGAAAATCTACCATGTTCTGCCTGAAGTGTACATCTTTAGAATTTGCTCAGTTGTTGGAAACAAGTAAGTCACTATCACGTAAGATTAAGGGCTTAGTTCAACATTTGAATGCATGGAAATGAATCTCATGCATTTGGCAATGCTTATGTATCTGCTGGAAGTCCATGGGGTAGTCACACCAGAACTGAAATAATTAGGCCTTTTGCTCGTGTTGTTCAAGACTTTGCCAAGAATAAAAACTGAGACCACTATGGGTAGATCAAAATGATAATTTAAGGGGACCTGCAGATAGAATAGTGTTAGGGATAAAGCATCAATTTATGTAATGTGGTTTGATTGGATACATACTTCAAAGTCAAACAGGGAATGATCAGCAGTAGCTATTCTTTGCTTCTTCTGGTGCTGGACAACAATGAAAAGTCAAAATGGAGCAACTGAAAAAATAAGTTGAATACATACAGTAAGTAGAATATTCTATGGTATGGAGATTATTCCTAGGGAAATATGTAGTAGAAAATACCAGGGTTTGACTCATTTAAAACTTGTCTGGACAGTGAAGGATGAAGAATAATCTAAGGAATGCGATTTGATTGACAGATTTCTGATATACATAAAGAACTATATTATTCCTTGTCTAAAATAAAGTGTTTGGAAAATAAGACAAAAAAGAAATAATTCAGACACTTACAAAATGGGTTGACATTTGGGAGGTTGTTGTTTGGGGAAAAGAGACACCCTCTGGGTCTTGTGAAAATGTAGCATAATTCTGAAAGTGACCTGAGAATCATGGAGTTGTCCCCATTCCACTGAATATGACTCTCTTAATGCGTAAGCCTCAGATGGACCTGGACAGAATGAGGTGGGCATTGTTTTGTGTGTCAGGAGAGCCTGATGACTCAAAAAGAGGGGAAAAAAAAGGAAGGAAGGAAAAAATTATTGGAAGGAAGAAAAAGCAATAGTATACTATTATCTTACCTTTTGATGTTTGTGATCTCACCTTCAGAACCCTTATTTTTATTTGAATCATTCATTCTTATTCAAGACTTCAATTCTATACATGGCAACAGGAATAGGAAACAAGAATATTAGAAAAATAGCTCTACTATTCTCCCTGAGGATGCCACTGTTATGCCACTGTTTATATAAATGGCTGAGTGAATGAATGTTGAATGTCTATAGAAAAACACTCTGCATTTATTCTAGCATTTCATGATTAGGCTTCATTTTTTTTCCAGAGAAAAATAGAAATTCTCATTATAGAAACCCAATGCCCAGGCTCAGTCTCTTAATATCTCAAGAGTTTAGTTTCCTTCCTTGGCACTAGTGCAGTCCTCTATCTGTCCCTTTGACATCATGAAAATCACATATGGTTGACTTCAGCAGTACTGTTCACAGTACCAATGAGGATCCAGTATGAAAATTACCTAACCTCTCTTTCCTCAACTGACACAAGTGAGATTTGAACTAAGGGTTGGGCAAAACATTCTTAAGACATTTTGGTTATTATGATTTTTTCCAAAGACACAGGCTGATTTTTTTCAAAAATACAAGAAGGGAACTGTAAACAACAACAACAAATACACACACACACACACACACACACACACACACACACACACACACCTCTGCAGGATACCAGGGTTCTTACAAACAGCTTTAAAGAGATACAAAGTATCTACAGAGGCATTTATCTCCTTCCAAAAATGTAGTTCCCACAAATGTTTAAGAACAAGCTGGAAAGAACATAGCTTTATATTCCTCTTTAAATATTCCTCATCTGGTTTAATTTGACCTGGATATTTTTGGAATCCTATAGGTATCCCTTATTATAGATAATGGTGCATCTGTTTCCTTTCATGAGCAAACTCTGTATTTCAATGAGAAGGTAATCTGTCCTCTGAAATTCCATGTAAGTTGTGTAAAATACCTTGGAAATTTCCAAGTCTATTTGTTTCAAATAGTGGTAGGAAGTGGGAAAGAATGTAGACCATGACATCAGACTGGTTGGTTGAATCCTGGTTCTGTTAACTTTGCCTCCAAGGATAAATTCTTTAACCTTTCTGTGCTTTAACTTTGTATCTGTGAAAGGAAGAAACTTAGTATCTTTCTGGAAAAGTTTATGTTGGGGTTAAAAGTACAGCCCTGCTATTTCTGTGAACACCTTCTACCATGGAATCCTAGGGGTATGCCCAGAGTGTCTAGAATAATCCCAGGGCAAAGTCAAGGAGATCCTCTTTAGATCTTTCACTTTTTTGTTGTTTGTTTTTAAACTGGGGATTGAACCCAGGGATGCTTTTTCACTGAGCTATATCCCCAGCCCCCCCCCCCTTTTTTTAAGACAGGGTTTGGCTAAGTTGTTTAGAGCCTCACTAAGTTGCTGATGCTGGATTTGAACTTGAGATCCTCCTGCCTCAGCCTCCTGAGTCACTGGGATTACAGGTGAGTAATCCACTATGCCTGGCTAGACATTTCTCTTGAACATGTTTTTTATTATCCTAATGCTTTCTATATTCCACAATGGCCTCCCAGATAAAGCCATGTGGTATTACTATCAATAGATATCAGTCATCAGTTGGAGATAGAGCTCCCAAGTAGTTGGTAAAAGTTTCACTGTTGGCATACATGTCATCCTGATTGATGGACAGAAGATTTCAGCTATTTAAAATGTCCAGATCCTCTTCCAATAGTGACATAAAATTAGATCCAGAGTCATGAAGCCAAGAAGCAACAGGTGTTGCAATGTATGTAATTATTGTTGTTTAAAAACATGATATTTTGACATCCTAAAAATAGATGATTCAACTGTTTCTAGAATATGTCAGGAGTGGCTCCTCTACCTGTACTTGTAATGATAAACAGTGGAAGCTTTTAACAAGTATATGCCAAAGTGATCATCTATCATCTCTGCAACAACAACAGTGTCAACTTTATGTATCTTTTAAAGTTTGTTCCCTACTCTTTATTTCCATAACATATTAACTAGAGTCCTTTAGCCTATGAATCATATCACTTATTTTTGGAACTAGAAGAGGGAAAGTCACATAAAACAATTTCTGTTAAAAAAAAAAAAACATAAAAAGCACTTCCTGATATTTTTGGTAGAGAAGGCCATCAAGTTTCTTTGGGAATGTTTGTAACCCCACATAATCTGTTGCCATCTATTGGGTGTATTTTCTACTTGGTATATCCTAAAAATCTTAAGTCTTCAATATTATTTAAGTGAACATTGAAATCTTTTATTATTTATTCCTATTCCTATTTGATGATTAAATTAGGAACCAGATACTTTTACTTTGACTCATTGACATAGTTTCTGTTCTTTAAAGTTTTTTTTTCCCCATCAAGATCCTTTAAATCATCCTCTTCCCATATTTACTAAAAGGAATGATGAATTCAAAGATCTCTGTCCTGGGCAGATGCTTATAGATATCAGATTCCTAACAAGAGCAAGTTACAACTTTGGAGGGTCTAAATTCCTTGGGGGAAATCACATTCATTTCCAGTTTCTTTAGCTCCATGAGCTTGAACAAAAATTTTCTTCTGAGGCATTTCTCTTTTGCATACAGTTATGTTTTCCCTTGTTATAGCAAGTAATTTTTTTGTGCTTTTTTTCCCTGCTAGTTTACACACACACACACACACACACACACACACACACACACACACTGCATCTCTCTCTCTCTCTCTCACACACACACACACACACACACACACATGCATACATGTATATTCCTTCTCACCTTATTACATTTCAAACGTTGCTTGAATTGTAGAATCTCAGCCCTCCCCTAGTCTTGTGATTTGGAGTATTTTCTTTCACCTAGTGAGTCTTTTTGAGTTTTTGGAAGTCTGATGGATCTCTTCAGAATTGGGCGAATTGGGCAGAGAAGATCTTTCAAAGGCCAGTATCCACTGTGAGAATACTCCTTTCCAAGTGACAAACTATTCTCTTATTCAGATGGTGCTGGGAGTCACTGATTATGGTAAAGCAGACTAAGAGCTCAGATGTCCTTTAGTCATGACTTTGAAGCTCAGCTTCTCCATTTCCTATGCCTGATTTGGAAAAATTGTTTTACCTCCTTGACTCAGTTTGCCCATCTATACAATAGAGACCAGGATGACCCATCTATTGTTTCCTAAGAGAATCGATTAAAGTAAACAAAATGTTCAGCTTTGTCTGTTGCTCACAGTAGGCATCCTGCAGCCTCAGTGCCTTTGGTGTGGGCCTCCTTTTGAGCTCTTAAACATCAATTCTGTGCTGTTTGCCTTGCTTGGACACAAAATGAAAAACAGAAAAGCTTCCTTCTCACCCTATGGGTGGGGTATTGCTCGACTATATTCTAATTCTTTTTAATAAGGAAAGGGCGTCTTGAATGTGGTGGGAAAGGCCAGCCCACATGGCAGAAAGTCATGGAACACAAGATACACTTTATTACATGGCGTCTTTCTGTACCACAGATGTGCACACAGATGTGGTCATCAAGAGAGATAACTAGTTTACAAGCCCTCCCTTGGAAACTGCTCATAGTTCTTAGTAGAAAAGTGATTTCCAGCCAAGTCTTACACTGAAGCTCAGCCCATAATTAAAACATTTCCAACTGTTCCACATTGAAAAGAATTAGAAAGGAAAAATGACCAGCAATGCATTTGCAGCCAAGGTGCAAGACCAGAGGTCACCTAAGAGGCTAAAGTCTATTAAAAATCCATCATGGCCTTTCCATTCTCTGACTTTCCGTCCCTCTTGACCTCTTTCTCTTTCTCTCTCCCTCTTCTTTTCCTTTCTTCTTTCTTTTTCTCTCTTTATCTTTCTGTTGCATTTCTTTTCCTTCTCTCTTGTTATTCCTCTCTCCTTCTCCTTTATTCCTTATAGAAAAAAAATCTCACTTTGTGTCAAGGTGACACTATGCAACAGCTGTTCATTACTGAACATGTACATGTGCAGAGGGCAAATTCATTCACTTTATGAATTTTATGATTAATATCTTGATTGGTGATATGTAATAAAAGTGTTATGCAAATGTCTAGGGAATTAGTCTAGCATAGTAAATACAGACCATGTTTAGGAGTCAGAAAAAAAAGGATTCATCCCTAATCTCTATTATTGTGAACTATAATGGCTTTCCTAAATTGGGTAGTTATGAGCATTAAATGGTATCAGCTTATGAAAACAGTTTATCTCCATAAAACATATAGAACTATAACTTGAATTATAAAGTCCTATTCTGGAAGTAGGGCCTCAGAAAGGGATTCAAGTGCATGCAATTTATTGGGACAGGAATCTTGGGAGAAATGGAAATGAAGGAAGCAGAAAAGGTAGGGGAAGGAGCTGAGCTAAGGTGTTTTGTTTTCTGCAGTCTGGATTTAGCTTCATTTCACAGGGAGCTCTGGCATGTGAATGATACCCCAGAATTGTTCCAGCCTTGATATGGGTGGTGGGTCTTTTGAATTCCTCATGTTAGTCGGTCATTGGCACCTGGATTGGGGTGGAGATGACCTCCTGGGCAAATGCTTCCCACTAGGCCAAGGGAAATTCTCTGAAGAAGACAGCAATTGTGGACTAACCTCTCCTGTTCCTCCAAAATAGTGGAATAATCTTTTCTCATTTTCTAAGGGATTTATAAGATTATACTTACATTCCTCTTATTAAACCGATACCTATGCTGTAATTCTCCTCTTTATCACTCTGACCTTTAAATATCATGAAACAAGAAAAATATAAACTAATCCTCTTATGAACAAAAATTTTACCATGCCAACATTGTTTATTTTTCATATCTTATTATCGATACAATTCTTAAGGGAATTAGATATTCATCAGCCTTATAAAAAATTAAAATATCCTCTGGTTAATCAATACCTAATATTAGAATATGTTCATCCTTCCAATAACTTCAGATACACTTTTTTTTTCTTATATAAAATAATAGCCAGCGTACTTTCTCTGTACTGTGAATCTAGTCTCTTTTCTCTCCTCTACAACCCTTATCTACTCTTATAGATAGAACTGTGTCCCCTCAAGATTCATGTCCTTTCCCTTGGCCTTTTGGAAGTTAGAGAATAATTGTTGACATTTATAATAATTGAAACCCTATGCAAAAGAATGGCCTGATTTGGCTTGCTGCAAGAGACGATTCATAGAACAAATCAATTACGTAGTCCTGTGATTCAGAATTCTCTCTTGTCAAGATGGTCATTTTGAACTGGACGGTGGGCAATAAAATGTTATCTTTTTTATTGTTGTTGTTCCTGAACAACAAGGGGAACTCCTTAATTTCCCCAGCTTGTTCTCCTGACATAAGTGAAGTGAGTTAATGACAAAGGGATGCTTAAGAAATCAAAATGATGACAAAGTCAGGAGCATGAAATGACTAAGGCTTTGCTGCTTGTGGCTTGAGGGGGTGGGAGGCACCACCCTCTGAGGTGTCCCAGCGGGTCACACAACAGAACTGCCAAGGGCTGGGAGGGAGGGAAAAACTAAGTTGGACCACTCTCCTCTCGGGATAAGGCCCAAAGTTATTACATCGTTTGTAGTGATGAAAATTTGGGTGGAGATTAGGATAAGTCACTGAAAGGGAAAGGAAGGAAAGGAATGGATTGGAGTGGAACAGAGATAGAAAAGAGGGTACATAAAAGACAATGACTTCTAAGACATACTTACATTCCCAAAGTTCTGGGATCTACTATTCTATTAGATCACCACCCTCCATGACAGTGAAACATAACAATAATGAATAATACCTACATAATATTTTTTTGGGGGGGAAATATATTTGTATGAACAAAATTAAGTCATGAATTATATTAACATCTGTTGTTGCCTTCCATACTTGAGTTTAACATTTTTATTATTATTGGATTGTAGCTATTCACCATATTGGGGTTCATTTTGACATCACTGTACAAACATGGAGTATAATTTTTTCCAATTCAGTCCCCTTTCCCTTCCCTCCTGCTTCCCTCTGTTTCCTTTCCTTTATTCTGCAGATCTTTCTTCTATTTATTCACACTGCTTTTCTTTTTTTAAAAAAATTAGGGCATTATAGATTTACATAAAGGTGAAATTTACTCTGATATATTTAAATATGTATATAGGAAAGATGGGGTTTTTTTCTTGTTTGTTTTACTTTGAGTGCTGTGTTGAGATATTGGGGGATTCTAAGTCAGATCACAGGTAAATTTAGTTTTGAAGCTTTCCTCCAGCTTTATAAAATATTCGATGCTAAAAAGATAGCCATTTTACAGGTAAGAAAACTTAAGAAGATTGACCCTGGTGGAGAGAAGTCCCTGCTGCTGGCATTCAGTGAAGCAGAGCTTTGACTCTGGGATATGATAATTGAGAACTTGTACTCACAGGCATTGCCAGGAGCATTGTATTAGGCCTCTAGCTTTCACTGGGCCTCTATTTACTCTGGTTTCCTCTAATCTTTCCTTCAACCTATAACCAAGATAACCTAGACTATGAATCTAGTTATTTATCTCTCCCCTGCTTAAAACCCTTCTCACCTGCTATGGATTGAATTGTGTTCCCTCAATTCATATGCCAAAGTCCTAACCCCCAATAGCTCAGAATATGACCCTATTTGGAAATTTTGTCATTGAAGATGTAACAAAGTAGAAGAGGTGACTCGGGTGACCTCTAATCCAATAGGGCTCTGTTCTTATAAAAAGGAAAATGTGAACACAGAGGTGCATGAATACCACGTGAACATGAAGATGGTCATCTACAAGCTAAGGAGAGAGGCCTGGAATGTATCCTTCTGTCACCAGCCTTAGAGGGAGCAGACATCATTGACATCTTGATTTCAGACTTCTAGCTTCCAAAATTATGAGATAATTTTTGTTGTTTAAGCAACCCAGTTTATAGTATTTCATTATAGCAAATAAAGTAATACAAATATTTTCATATGTTAAGCAACCTAGTTTATATTCCTTGTTTGTAGCAAACAAAATAATACACATACCTTTTCATTATTTTTAGGCTGATATCCCATGTCCTATACCTGGAAACAGAGGATTTGTTTAAAACTAAAGAGCAAATATAACACGAGTTAAGCACAGTTAGATTTTCTTTGGAATTGTGAGTGAGCCTAGTAAAGTTCACTGAGTAATTTTCATAATCTTACATGCCAGGAATTATTGTATTTACACAATACAGGAATCTTACCTGCCAGGAATTGCTGAACATTCAGATAGGAATTAGATTGACACAGTACCTGTTCTCAAGGTGCTTACACGGAGGCAGACAGCTAATTATACAAATAATTGATTATAATAAGAGTTCAGAGTGTCAGGAAAATGTCTTAAAGAACAGAAACCTAGAGGGAACAATCATTTTCTTGGAAGTATCGGGAAAAGCAGGTAGTTGTGTTTTAGTTTATCTTTGAAGTTAGTGGGAGAAGTGACTTCAAGTTCTAAGGTATTGAAAGTATGAAGATTTCAAGACCAGAAGCATGATGACACTTTCCAGGACCAAAAAGAGGTCATCATAAGCAGAGCTGGACAATGATCAGAGCTAATATTGTTACAAGTTCCTAAACTGTACTGTACAGACTGTAGACACCACTCAGGAAGCTAAGGCAAGAAATAACAGTGGAACAGGAGGTGGACAGGAGAGGATGAATTGAAGAAATAATACAATTAATGAAGTCCAATAATTAAATTGATCTTGTGGAGGCAGGAGATAGGTGTGCATTTGTCAATGCTGACTCTAGTTTTCCAGCTTGGCTAATTGAGTGGAAGGTGGTTCTATTTATTTAGATAGGAAATACTAGGACTTTTGTTTCTTGTAGAGAGAGGAAGAAACAGCAGATAAAGTTTAGTGTATAATCATTTCATTCAAAGCAACTGTGAGATGCCTGATGTTATATAAGCCAACAGACTCATTGGCCAGGGGATCTGAGTCACTGCAGATCTAAATTTGCACGTCATTGGCAGATGCAAGGTTACAGAAACCTAGAAGCAGATGAGCTTACCCAGCCAGGCCTTAGTACAATTGAGGAATTCCCAAACTCTAAGTTTGGCTAAAGGAAAGTGAGCCAGCAAGAATGATAAGGAATGGTAGGAGAAAAAGGAGAACACCCAAAAGGTTGTGTTGTCATAGAAGCCAAGGGAAGAGGGAACTTCCAGAAGGAAGCACTGACTGATAGTCTTTAAAATACTGAAGCAGTACAAATTCTGAAAAGAACCTAAGGGCTACAGTCCCATTGGCACTTCGCAAGAGCTCTTTCAGGGGTTAGAGTGGAGACATTTAAAGATGGAGTCGATGTTGTTGGTATCCTGCCCACATCCCTCTGGCAGTCAATTCTGTATTCCAAAGGCTGTTTATTATGGACACCTGCAACTTTTTACTGGAGGCTTTTATTTGTTTTTATGTTTTTGGCTGAAGAGCACCCTTAGTCTGTGCATCATCCAAGCCGAAGTGACCGAGAGTTAATTCCCCCATAAATAACCCTCATGCAGTGACTGACAAGGATTTGATAACTAAATGTCTCAGACCCTTGGTCCTCAGCTGCATAACACTGATGGTTTCACATCATCTCTGAGTTCTCCAGAGGAACTAACTCGTTTGATGATATAATCTTCATAAACTATCTGCCCTACTATAATATACTCCTGTACTTCCTGATCAGTATTTCTGGGCATCAACAAGCAGACAAATTACTCTCCCTTGAATTTTTGCTTCAGAGGCTGCTTCTGGGGAGGCAGAACCATATAGAAGTTGGGGCGGAGGGCAAAGCAATCAATACACACTTAATAAGGAGAGTTGAAGAGGGGTAAGAGGAGAAACAGAGTCAGTAGTGGTTTATAATCATTGTGAAAGAATACTGTATTTGTTTGGAAGCTGGTGGAAGAGATTTAGGAGAGTGAGTGGAGAGAGAGAGAGAGAGATCTTAGGAATCCATGTGTACAAAGTTGTTTTTTTTTTTCCTTGATATTGTTGGTTAAAATACAAAAGGAGAAGAAAAGAGAGAACAACAACAACAACAACAAAACATGTTAAAGTTTGCATTAGAAATCTTAAGAGATCTCTTTCTAGATGTGATAGAGGCACACAAGTTTCCTCTTGAAAAGAATAAACCAAGCTCTGATATTCTTGGCCCTTTTTGTGTTAAGGAATTCCCAGCATCTCTAGAATCCACTTAAACACTCCATGACATATTTTCCCTCCAGATGTGAAAACTGAAGAGTCAGTTGTCAGTCGAATACTCTTATATTATTTTTCTCAGCAATTATTTTAAGGAATGCATTTGAATAAAATGCACTTTTGGCATCATTTTTAAGAATGGATGATGATTTATGCTTTTCTTGCAGGGACAAGATGGCTCTGGGCATGAGTCATGGCTGTACGCTGGGAAGATTCCGATGGGAACGTTGTTCTTGCTGGTTGATCCATACCTTACATGGACTTGAGGCTGTGCATGGCTTTTATTAACATGAGGATTTTGCTTGTTAAGGCTCGAGATTCATCTTTTCCTTCCCTGCTTGTGTTTCACACGCACCTGATTCAGATCTGTGCTTGGGACTCAGAATAGCTTGGGAATAGTAATTTGGAAATCTTTGATTATTTGTCAGCTAAGATGGGATGATGTATTCTCAGCTGCAGCTGGGAAATAGGCTATTTCTCTGCAGGGGAGTAATTTCAAATGGTAGACAAGGTTCTAATTCTTCCAACATCCCCAACTCCATAGGGCAGGTTTGATGCAAATAAAAATCATGCATAGGCCAAGAAAGCTACAAACAATAGCACAGATCCATGTTATTCTCAATTGCAGAAAGTGCTGTTTTATATACTGTCTTCACATGTAATTTTCCTTGTGAAAAATCCTGCCCCAGAGCAGATGTTCTTGGAAACAACACTGACGTCTTTCAGGGGCCAAGGTGAATTAACTGTGAGACTGATGCTTGAAGTTTTCCAGGTTAAAACCATCTCTGTCATTGTCCTTGGCACTGGTCTCAAAATGTGTTCTACAGCATTGCTTCTCAGATTTTAATGTACACACAGATCACCTGGGGATTTTGTTAAGCTGCAGGCTGAATTTCAGTAGTTCTAGGGTGGGGCTTGAAATTCTGCATTTTTGACAGGCTCCTAGGGGGATGCTGATGCTGATCTATGTTGATCCCCAAATCCTTCTTTGAGTAGCAGGGGGATACAGAAAGTAAGTCTTGCAGGATGTTGTCCAATACAAAGACTTTCTCATCCAATGAGTTCAAGGAAAAAAACAAAACAAAACAATGACACTTGCAATGTATCTTTGTCTTCAAAACTCTGCAAATGAACAGGTTTAAGATTCTGAGAGGATCTGCACTGATGAAGTTTGATTCCAAATTAATTCACCATGGAACCATTTTTCAATATACTATCTCTTAACAAGCTTGGGAATTTGATTTTTATGAAAGGAAAGAATATTCTGATGGTTGGTGTCTATTCAAATAGTTGTCCAGGCATTTAGGCAGATGGAAGAGAGATTTCAGAAAGTGCCTGGCCTTCATCATGATGACTCTTGTAACCCATCTCTGGTGAGTGTTACCAGTTTTCCAAATAAGCCACATTCTATGTTAAGCAGTCAAAATAAACTTTCCACCTACATTTTATTATTCAATCAGCTCTAAAAATTGTTAGGTGTTTAGTTGCCACCATGTTCCTGTCCAAAGGTCAGATAATACAAGTGGCACGCAGGATTGCTATACTACTAATGAAATTTAAATCCCTCAGCCATCTGAAATTACTTGCCACCTTCATGCATCACTCTATGTGCATATCAGTTCTCTAATGAGTTCCCAGGAAGATTCTGGATGCCTATTTCAAAAATGATCATTCATTCCTTGGTTCTTGGGTATATCCTAAAAATCTTCATTTTAATAAACATTCCCAGGGTTTTCTGATGCAGTTATTCTGTGGACCACATTTTGAGGTTAAGTTCCATTTCCTTAGAGTTATAGACCAAGCGACCTGGACTTCCTTGTTTGGGCTTTCTGACTATGCACCTTTGTGAGTGAGTCATGTTTTAATATTCTACTCTGGACTTTTATGAAGGATATATATATATGACTGCATGGGAAAGCGTTAGCATTTTCTCTAAAACTGTTATTGAAGATATTGTCATTATGTCAGACTTCAGAAAAATCTGTAAAAGAATCCTGTTGGCAGAGGAATTGCTCCTGTGGTTTGGGTTGTAGGTTGACCAGAATAGAACATTTCTTGACATGCTTTATTGAAAAGTAAATTCAAATTTTGCTATTTCATAGACATGTATTGGCATTACTATAAACATGCAAACTTATGTAAATTTTATCCTAAATTGTTAAGTGGATTCTCTAAGTCATTTGTGGCTTAGGTAAACCCTGGCATATCACTGTACTCTTAGGGCTATTTGCTCTACAACTTGAAATGTAGCTTTATATCTTAATTAGGATCACAGAAATAAAGAATAAACTCCCTGTATAACTTTTTCAGAGAAACAAAGATGTTCTTACAGTAATATTTTAAAATAAGAATTATATCATTTTCTTTTTTAAAAAAATTTCCCTTTATTGATAGGAAGTTTAGAGCAAAATGAAATGTGTAAGTATAGTGAGTTCTATTAGAATAATTTTTTAATATATTTGCTAAATTTTCCAACTTTTTCATATGCATTTAATTTCAACTTTTCAGGTTAATCCACTTATATATGATGAAAAATCAAGCACCTTACATTTTTAGAGCTGGAGGTGAATAAATTATTATGGCTTTTTTATTATTGACTTAAATTCTCTCAACTATCCATAGCTTCTTATGACTGTTTTTTGAATTGGAATTGTTCTTCAATACTGTTGTGGTTGATTCAGTCTCTCCTGGATAGTTCAGCAATACAAATCTTGGAATGGTTCTGTCATCAGGGTGACTACAAGTCAAAGTAATGAGGATCCGAGATCAAGAGAGAACAAGGATTATTTCTCCTTCAGGGTTATCTTCACAAAACTGATGAGTTGATTCTGCCTACTGTCACGAAATCTCAGATACCATATTGTAACATATCTCTATCTTCTCATAGTGACTATCCTGTAAAGCACTTTTTAATACTGTCTCTTACTCAACCAGCCTCATAACACTAGAACTTTTGCCTCATCTTTATCTAAATGACTGAGGATGAGGCCTCAGAAGACATCGAACAACCTGTCCAATGTCAATCAAAGAAACGGGACTGAAATTAATCCACAATTGTTCCTCCTCGACTCCAGCTCCCGTCTTTTGCTTACTTGAAGTCATATTATAGGTCTGAATAGCTTTATTTGTCACAGCCTCTTGGATCTACCAACTGTTCAAATGGAAGATTACTTGGCTGATAATAGCTAAATAAAAGGTAGGTGTAAGAAAGCAAGGGGAAAACATATTTGTTTTAAGAAATCAGCATGCTAAAATTTGACAAAGTGCTGATTGTTTCTCTTTGGTTCTGAGATATTTGGGTTGGTCTTGAAATGAGATATAGGGATGATTTTAGCATAAAAGAATTTTTTTAAAATTCCACTTCACTGGCTAAATAAAGCATTTTATTTTAATAGGAATGAAGCTTTCATGATAAGTTTCTCATCAACAAACCACATTCTACCCATGCCTAAATGACGTTCGGCACTGGGAATTGAGTGACATCTGCAGAGTATCATGGCAACCAGTTAACACCAGAAAACAAAACTGAGCCAAACAAGCAACAACAACAAACAGTCCATTAACCTGTTGTTTGTTCCCCATTAAATCAAACATCCACTCTGATTTTTAATCTCTTAATTGCCTCCTTCCTTTGTGGAATAGATGCCCAGTGGTGGACCATTTGGAAGACTACATTGAGATTTTCCAGTTGGAGCTATTTAAATTGAACTAATAAATACAGTTTCGTTCTCCCTCTCCCCTCCCTTTCCGTCTCTCTCACCCCTCCACCATTTTCCTTTCCTTCTCTCTCCTACACGCACACAAACATACATTCAAGAACAGATATTTATATAAAAAATGGGACATGGTAAATACTTTATAATTCTTGAAGAAGTAAGATTGATGAGATTTCTCTTTTTCTCAGTCATTTTTACCATATCCACTATGGGATCCACATTGGCTATTGACTACTGTACAGATCATAAGAAAAGGCTTTTGTTGCAAATAACAAAATTCAGGGGAAAGCCATTGTGGGGAACTTAAATGGACTGTAATGTGCTGGAGATCTTGCATTTGTTGTTGATCACCCACTCCATCTATAACAGTGCGGGCACCTGGAAGATTCCCAATAAAGACTTCCTTACTTGTAGTGTGAGAGAACCAATGCTAACTTCCTTCATTGCTTGGCTACTTGTGGGCTGGAAAATGGAATAAGAGTGTTGGGTAGATATTTATAAAGTGAATGGAGACCAGGAAAACAGAAAGAATAATTTCTCTCTCACCTTTCCCTTCTGTTTTATTCTTGTAGCTTATATTGATAAATGTGATCATTAGTATTTGTATAGTGATACAATTTATAAAGTAAATAAGACCACCATCTTATGTACCACTATTTTTGCATTTATTTTGTATATAATTATAGCTTGTCTTAAAAGTAATCCCCAACATATCCATAAGACACTATGTGTATCAGTTCTACATTTTCAATATTTATCTTAGGAAAAAAACATCCTATTTTTTAATAGCTTTTAATTCAATGTCCTAGTCCAGTGACAATGAAACTTATCACATGGAGTTGATTCTCCTTTAGAAGCAACTTCCTCTCCTCTTCCTAGCGGAAGTAAAAACTTTGACCTTATGAAAATGTTCAAACAAACCTCTGCCACTCAAATTCAATTGCCAACAAGAAAGCCCACAGCCTGAACACAGGAACTGAACACAGGAAGTTCAATATTTGCTTTGCATTATAAGAATACTAGAGCCATAAAGATTTTTTTTTAATTTTTGATTATTAGAGATTCAAACAATGTTTACATACAAGATACCAGTCTGTATGACACTATATACTGGCAGAGTGCCAGTCTGTACACATACTGCCCCTATTGTGTGCGGCAGACAGCAGCCACTGGGCTGGGGCTCTTATAAATTGAATTAACAAACATTTAATGGGAACCAGCTTTAACAGATAAGTTGTCCAGATTTAGAAGGAAAGTTTTTTTGTTAGTAGTGTTTTTTTCTAAAATTCCTCCCCACTGACAGCTGTTGATAGAACCACACACATATTAACTCTTCACCTTGTCTACTAGTCCAGATCACCACAAATCTTTGATGTCTATTTTATTCTTCATTTTAACTTTTACCTTATTTATTAACTGTACTTACAATTTTGAATTCTTCCAGTTAACTGTTCATCTCTTGCCTTCATATGTCAAGCTCTGATATGGGTGTCCTAGACATTGCGGGTGGGTTTTCTAAAAAGGGGGTGTATAAAATTGAGTCCACTGGTAATCATCTCCTCACCAGTTGGAACTCTCAGAAAGACATTTAGAAGAAATGATCCACTAAATCTATACCTGTTTACTAGATGTTTTAGTTAGCTTTTGTGTCACTATGACCAAAATACTTGACAAGAACAACTTAGAGGAGGAAAATTTTATTTAAGCTCATAGTTTCAGAGATTCAGTTCACAGTCAGCTGACTATAGCTCTGGCCCTGAATTGAGGCATAACATCATGGTGGAAAGGTGTGGGGAAGGACAGCAGCTCAGGACATGGCAACCAGGAAGCATAGAGCAAACCGCTCACTAGAGACAAAACTTATACCCCAAAGGCACACCATCTGTGACCTAGTTCCAGTTATATCCAACCTACCTATGGTTAGCACCCAAAGGATCTATATCAGTGGATTAATCCACTGATTAGGTTACAACTCTCAATCTAATCATTTCACCTATGAACATTCTTTCATTGTTTCACACATGAGTTTTTGAAGATTATCTCATATTTAGACCATAGCATCAGATCTTCATGGGACAGCCTTTTCCACAGTGGTGTGTGGAATCCAGAGTTCCTACTCTTTGTTTTCACTTTTTAGTCCATCAAAGTCATATGACAACCCTGAAAGTTTAGTGACTGCATTGACATGGGAAAGTTCAACTCCCATTCACTCAAACTCTGTCATGGAATTAATTGCCCTATACACATGTGAAACAAAAATCTTGTTATACTTTCTTTTTTATACAATTTTGGTAAGAAGTTTTTTTTGGGGGGAGATGTTAACTGATATACAAAATTCACTTTATTATTTATTATAAAATTATACTTTTATTCTGAATACTTACAGCAATCCTCTGGAAAAAAATCTTTAGGAATGAACAACACTGATATTTTAAATTTATACATGTATGTATATATTATTCTTTTTTTTCAAGGATCAAAGTTTTATTTTCTCTGGGCATCTGAAAAAAACACTTAGGATCAATGTAAAAAAAAGAGAGAGAGAAAGAGCTCCTTTAAAAAAAAGTGGCATTGGCAGAGGGACTGAGAGGGATTAGTGCCCTCGCCCCAAGGAGCTACAGCAACTCTGATTAGTCCAAGGAATCTAAAAGATATTGGAAAGATAGAACAGGAGGAAGAAGAATGAGAATTTACTGAGGGAGAGGGCCTGAAGTGAGCCACAAGGGAAAACTGGAGGCTGGGGCATGGGTCTGGGTGCAGAGAGGGGCCCCGTGGTAGCCATGGGGGGGGGTCGTGGAGGACCAGTGTATCCATGAGGTGGCATCAGTGGAGGAGGCCCACACATACCATGTGGAGTCATAGGATCTGGGTGACCCCTGGGAGATCCAAACAAAGGTCCTCAGGGGGCATGCCCATTGGAGGAGGTCCAGGATGAGGCATTCCAGGTGGTGGTCAAGGTGGTGGTTGCCCCCCTGAGCCTGGAGGTCCACGCATGTGGGTGTCCTAAGCCATGAGGGCCATGGTGGGCCAGCTGCATCTGAGACATTCCTGGATGGGGCATCCCACCTTGTGGGAACGGGTGAGGATTAGAATGCCCATGACCAGAATGTCTAGCCCCTGGAGTTCCTGCTGATGGAGGGCCATGTCCTCCAGCCCCAGGCGGCATAGGTGGTGGGGGCATAGCTGGAGGTATCCCAGGTGGGACGGCTCTAGGAGGCAGCACCAGAGGTGAGAAGGAGCCAGGAGGAGGCTTGCCTGGTGGAGGAAGACCAGATCCCAATGATGACACCACAGGATTGGGGGCAGTGGGTTGAGGGGGCGCATCTGCGAACAGCTGATGAGGACAGTCAGCCTGGGAGAGGGGGTTCTTGGCTGCCAGAAGTTGTTCAGCTGCTGAGCCATGACGCTGGCCCTTTGAGTCCTTCTTGAATGTGTAAGATACAGTGATAGGGCGGCTACAGAGGTACTGCCCATTCATGGTCTCAATTGCTGCATCCGAAGCATCCAACGAAGCAAAATTAATAAAGGCATTACCTTTGGAGTTGCCTGTATCAGGGTCCCGCATAATTTTAGGTGTTTGTAAGATGACTCCAAAGACGCTAAAAGTATCATCAAGCAGCTTCTCATCAATTTCTGAGTCCAGGTTCCCAGTGAAAATGTTGGCCCCTACATCCAGGTTTTTGCTGTGAGCAGATGCCTTGTTTATACATATTGGCTGTCCATACAGTTTGATCATGTTCATGATCTTTATGGCATAGTCAACATCTTCCTCACTCAAGAATTCATAAAAAGCCATAACCTTGGTGCTGGCCAGTGACTCTATCCTTTGGCATGTGGGTGTTGACCATGGGCCCTGCCTGGAGAAAGAGTTCCCAGAGCAGTGGTTCACTAACCTCATCACTAACCCCACGTACACAGTGGCATCCTAGTTCCATTCGGATATCGGCCCAGCAGTCATGGTAAAAGAGCTCCCACCATCTCTCCATATTATTCTTTGTTAGCCATAATCTGTATGTATCTTAAATCTCTTAGTAGGCTAGGATTGCCAGACAAAATAGAGGATACCCAGTTAAATTTGAATTCAGACAAAAAACAAAAGACAAAGGGTTTACTTACACTAAAAAATAAGTCTTTGTTTATGAAATTCAGATTTAACTGTGTATCATATGTTTTTATTTGCCAAATATGGTCACTTTAAGTAGATTTTAAACTTCTCCAGCTATCATTATTTATGTGTCTGTATCCCCCCACCCCTGCTTGCCTGGCCTGCATTATGCTTTCTAATAGCATAAAATCTTAACTCCTAAAACATCAGATAGGTAATACAGTTTTTCATGTTTATTTGAAAGTTGTTCAAACATATTTTATACATATAGGATCCTTAATCGCTATTTTAGATAGTATGATTATATTTGAAAATGCAGAAATACATGAAATACTTTGCCAATCATTTCATTACTCTTCAGTCAAATAGAGGCAGTGAGTGTCATCAATAAATTGTACAAACCCTAAGGTTAGAGCTCTGAGTTCTAGTATCCTTTAGGACACAAACTATCTCTGGTTCTCTTTCTTATCACCTAACTGTGACAATTCCTATAATTGTTGCAGATTCATTGCACTAACCCCACCTTTTCCTCCTTCCTATGGCCAAACAACCTTTTGACACGTGAGGTAGTGTATTCTACTTCCCTGCCCCTTGACTGACTGCACCCAGGAGTCTAGTATTAGCCAATAAGTTGTGAGCAGATGAAACACATGTAGAGGCTTGAAGTCCCACTTCACTTGCATGTTTCCACTTCCAATGGCACACCTCTGCCTCTGCTATGAGAGCATGCTTGGGCTAGCCTCTTGGAGGGACGACAGAGTGAGGTGGAGAAGCGCATTAGCCTCTGTGTATTCCCATCTCTCACCCAAGAGAAAAAAATAATCAGATTGAAGAATGATTACTCATTTTTTTTTTTATGTATAGATATCGGCAAGAATCCAAGACAGCATATTTTTATGCACGTATGTGGCGGTCTTAACACAAATCTGATCTGGCCCTAGAATTGAGAGCATACCAAGGACCTAAGGGTACATTTTATTTTAATTTTTATGCTGAATCATCCCTTTGAAACTTAAAGAAAATAAAGACAAGTAAGAATGTAGGATAAAGAGCAGATAAATATGAGGGATATGTACTGAAGACTGGTTGGTCTGTATGATAAGAGTTTTGTGAGCAAATTAATTTGAGTGTGAGTAGTATTTTGGTGTTCATTAATGCAGACATGGCCTTGACTGAGGCCGGAAATGAGGCTGTTATGGTTTGGATAAGCTGTCAATGCAGGAATATTCAGAGGTTCAATGATTAGATCATGAGAGTTCTAACCTAATCACTCCATCCTAGTTTGAGTGGACTGACTGGGTGGTAACCCTACACAGGTAGGGTGTGGCTGGAGGAGGTGTCACTGGGGGCATTCCCTGGAAGGATTTATATTCTCTGTAGCCCCTTCCTTTTTCTTTTTGCTTCCCAGCCACATGTCCCTTTGGCCTCATCTCCAGCCCAGAGTGATGGAACTGGCCAACCGTGGACTAAACCTCTGAACATGTGAGCCAAAATAAGCTTTTCCTCCTCTGCGTAGGTCTTGTTGGGTATTTTGGTCACAGAGTTGAAAACCTGACTAATACAGATGCTGCATGGAACTGACTTCACCCAACTACAAGTTTATCGGCCTGATTTGCTCTTTGTGGCTGCTGAGGAACAGAATAGGAAGCTCTAAGTGCCTTGTTGTTTGTGTTATGCTTGGCTGAATGTGGAGTCATCATCTCAGCTCATGTGTTATCCACAAGACATTTTTTCCCCCTGATTTATAGTTGAAGTACTTGATTTATTTTTGTTTTTGCCAAGTTAAGAAAAAAAAAATGAGGACCATCCAGATCAGACATAGCTGGAGGTCTGATAACTCCTCTTTTTTTGCCAGTAGACTCCTGAGTTCTGAAGTGCTAAGATGGAGAAGGGAAGTGAAAGATTAAGGGTGTCTTATTTCATGCCTAAACCTTTATGATGTCTTCATATAATTCTGTACTAGGAAGTAAAATGAACCCTTACAGAGGGCTACGACCTGAGCTTACATACAACATGCAAAATATGATGGATCAAAATTCTCCCCAGACTTGGACAAGGGTTCAACAATATATATTCAGAAACTTATGCAAGTAGAAATGAAGATGATAATTTCACACTGCTGAGCAACCCTCCTGGAAATGTCCCTAGAACTCTGGATAATGAAAACCGATAAACTCAGCATGCATTTTCTTCAAAGTTTCTAACTTTGGAAGGAATTCCTAGATATAATAGGTATGTGGGAAAAAAATCATGTTGACAGCACAACAATTCATTCACTTCCTAACATGGCTAGTCATGTACTGTACTTTCGTGCAAACAATAAGGTTATTGTTCAGATGGGAAAACAAGCGATTTGTTGGAAGGCGAAAAGGTGAAAATGTTCTATAACCTGATTTTATTTTGGCAGGCTGCACGACATTTTTCTAGGTAGTTTTAAAAGATACATTTAATAGACACATGTTTAAAGATTTGGACATTTGTGAAAGTAGGTATTCCTTATAGTTTTCTCATTGGTTTCATCTGGGATATATGTGTTTTTATTTCTATTTGCCTAGATCTAGTGGCTCAACTTTCTTATTAAGTAAGGACAAAAGGGACCCAGGTAACAATGTGTACTCTGTTTCTCTCTAGGATGCAAGAGTTGGAGGGATTCTGGCTGGAAATCCTTCAAAGGTGACAATAAGCTGATGAGTTAATATGATCCAGGACTGTGATGAATGAAGCTTGCTGGTAAGTTTGATTCATGCTCAAATTAGAGGACCTTTGCAGAGTGGCCTCATGCTGTCATGCTTCCTTCCCTTACTATGAATCCCCAAATTCTGGCTGACTTTGGTCCAAAGGGGGATGGGTGGGAAGGAGAAAAGAAAGAACCCAGTGCTTTGGGTAAAGAATAGAAGTTTGGATGCTCCTGTACCATGTACTTCCCACATTTTTGAGATCTACAGAAGTATAGAGTTCTGCTTCCATTCAGGGTATTTGGATATTTGCAAACTGGGGTTAGGAGTACTTATTAATCCCCTTAATATAGATACTATTCATATAGTGCTTAGAGTCTTTTTTAAAAAGCATTCTTTCTCCTGAATTGAAAGACACCTTAACTTATGCTGATATATATGATATATATCATGTAGTATTTATATATATATATATATATATATATATATATATATATATATATATACACGCACACACAAGGGATTTAATCCAGGGATGCTTCACCTCTGAGCCACATCTCCAGCCCTTTTTATTTTTTATTTTTGAGACAAGACCTTGATAAATTACTTAGGGCCTCACTAAATTGCTGAAGCTGGCCTTGAATTTGTGATTCTTCCTCCTCAGCCTCCCAAATCACTGGTATTACAGGCATGTGCCAGCATGCCTGGCTTATCTATAAATTTCTAAACACAAAGATCTTTATAGGTTTTTGTTTGTTTGTTTTTGCCTGACTTCTAATTAAAAAAAAATAAATAAGGCCAAATTTGTATTTTATCTCTAAGCACAAAATAACAGGCACCTAGTTTTTATTGCCCCCCCAAGAAAAATCTTTGGTTACACACTCATACATGCACGCATGTGTGAGAACACATTCACACAACAAAATTAATAAGCTCTTTCCAATCTACTGCTCTCAATATTCACCCTTCCATCCCAGTAGGATATAGCGAAATATCTAAGAAAGATTTAGGCACATTCTCAAGTAGCAGGGAATGGATTCCCAGCCCCTCATATTCTGTCTACAGAGTCTTTTGTGGGCGCCATGGTCAGACTGGATGCTTCTTCCTACATTTGTTTCTAGGTTCCTCCCAAGTATTTGGATCTCTCTGGTTTCCATCTGAATGTCTGCGGCTGAGAACAACCATGTGAGCAAAAATAGTCCAGGGGCAAAACAAACTCAGACAGGCTGCAGTGAGCTGGGAACTGCAGCCTGAAATATCTGCATTGTCATCAGCCGGTGCTAAAAGGAGGTCAGTGGATGTTTCTGGATTGGAGGCATAAGCAGGATATGGAATCTTGGAAGGTTTTTATTCTATTGATATCCATGTGATTTGGGGGTATTTGCTAATAGTTCTTGCTGCTAAGTTTGAGTGCCAGAGTAAATAGTAGTGGCAAAGGAAAAAAGCCCTCTGGAGCTCATTTAAAGAAAACTGGAAGGAGACTTTTTCCTGCCAACCTGGGCTTCATCTTTCAACCCACAATTGAGAGAGATGGAGACAGAGACAGATATGCAGCAGTCTGGTAGACAATTTGCAGAAGAGGAGTTGCCATTTTCAATTTAGTTTTTATGGGTTGGTCATGATTACTGATCGGATTATTGTCATGTCCTTTGGTGTTTACTCCTTGCTCCTCATGAATTATGTCATTCTGCTTCCTCCAGCATTACTTACAAGCAAATACTACAACTGACCCCAATTTGCATGGGGAAAATGACATAGAAGATTGAGTGAATTGCCAAGGACACAGACCTGGAAAGTAGGGAGAAAGAAGGTCGATCTGAATGTGGAAAGGCTGGATCCAATGTCTATTCATTATCAAAATTATGATTATCTTCGCCTTTCTTTCATCATATTCTTCACTTTTTTCCTTTCTGATACAGACTATCCTTTGAAAATACCTTGGATTTAGGTTAGAGGATCTCTCACTGACATGGCTCTTCAGAGTAGTTTATGAGATATTAGAGGATGTGAATTGTCTCCGCTAATACTACCACCCATGAGCACCAATATTGATGGAATCAATATTGATTCCATCCCAGTATATGCAGCCATCTTAATAGTTCCAAGAAATATTTCCTTTTAATAATTTTTTCATTCATAACTGTGGTTTGAGTGAGGTGCAGTGTTGCATGCCCATAATCCCAGCAGCTTGAGAGGCTGAGGCAGGAGGATTACAAACAAGTTCAAGTGACTTAGCGAGACCCTAAGCAACTTAGTGAGACCATGTGTCAAAATAAAACATAAAAAAGGCTGGTGATATAGCTTAGTGGTAAAGATCCTCTAGATTCAGTCCCTAGTACCCCCACAAAAAATATTAAAGATGCAGTGACTGAACTATCTTGTACACCAAAATTTTTCATATATAAAAAATAGGTATCTAGGGCTGGGGTTGTGGCTCAGCGGTAGATAGCTCGCCTCGCACTTGGGAGACCCTGGGTTCGATCCTCAGCACCACATACAAAAATAAACAAGTGAAATAAAGGTGCTGTGTCCAACTACAACTAAAAAATAAATATTTTTAAAAATAGGTATCTATTTGAATTTGGGAATATTCTGTGGCAGGACTAAGTTTTGTGTGGAAGAGGGGAACCCAGCATGGTGCTGAGATTACTGACTATGACATCACCAATCAGGTTTTAATATTGACCTAGACACTTATTTTTGCCTTGGTCAGGTTAAATAACCTTTACATGCCTCAGTTTCCTCATCTGTAAAAAAGAGGAATAATAATAAATATCCTACTCCCTAGGTTTGTGACGTTCAGAGTTGGCATTTTAAGCATATAAAATCCTATTTTTTTCAATCAGAAATTGCTTGGTAAACACTTATTTGTTTATTCTTAAATGTATGGCACTCAGGGGACACCAAAGCCACCAAGGACATCTTGTGTGCATTTTCTGAATAGAAGATTCTAGAGTTTCATTCCTCAGCAAGGTAATATTTTCCAGGTACCGTGCCTTCAACTTGATATGCAGTTGGTATCACCTTTCTGCAATTTAACAGGCTGAGCACTTTAATGTCATTTGGAGCATCTTCTTTCCTACTTTATACATAAAATTGGTCACTCAGAGTTATAGATCACTTTTCTGTGACACTAAAATTGCCTTCTTTCTATCCCCCAAATTGGAACTTCCTGCCATCCAATGCAAACAATCCCCTCAAGCCCCTTTTTTGTAACTCTGCATTGAGTCACCCCTCACTCACTGCCTCCCTGACTGCTGTTCCTCTTCCCTATCAGTTGCCCTTCAGAGTATCTGCAGATGTCCCAGCACCAGCCATAACCTCATCTTGTATGTACACTTCCGTGGCCCTTTCATTTCTGAGCCTTTCACCAATGAGCCACAGCCCTAGGCCTATTTTGTATTTTATTTGGAGGCAGGGTCTCACTGAGTTGCTTAGCACCTTGCCATTGCTGAGGCTGGCTTTGAACTTGCAATCCTCCTGTTGCAGCCTCCTGAGCTGCAGGGATTACAGGCATGTACCGCCGTGCCTGGGCAAGGCTACAGATCTCTTAAAGAACATATTGACTCTTCTCTTGCCCTCTTATTTTCATTTCCTCAATTGCCCTCAGCTGTTCCCAGAAATAATCCTGCTGATTTATCAGTAATGTCTCCCCATGACTTAAGGAAAAAAACTCCAAACACCTGTATACAGCATTCAAGGCCCGGTCCTTAAAAATCATACCAAATATGCAAGGAACAACTGGATAAACACTGCCCTTCCAAAAATCTCCTCCTCTTGTCAGCCTTAATCACCCCACTGCATGTGGGCTCCTAGTTTGTACTTCTCTTTACTTCTTTTATCTCTTTACATTCATGAATTACAGGTGTTTGCTCATTCTTGTACTCTGAAGAATTCATTGAGAATCTACCTTTTGCTGTCACAGTCTAAGCCCAGAGCTGAGAAAGGTGCCAGGACTCACTAAATGCTGATTCACATGAATTGTTTAGACTCTTAGTAATCAGGCCTTGGCCACAGTGGTTGGTCTAATGGTGAAGCCCAGGCAAATGACTGTGTGTGATGGATGGTTTTAGTAAAAAACGCATTGGAAATTTGGGGGGTGGGGGAAATTTGTTGTAAATAATAGAGCAGTGCATACTAAATTCAAAATTGAAAGAAAAAGAAAATGAGCAGCAACACTGAAAATTGTAAGCAACAATTGAAATTATTGGCAGCTTTTCTCTTTTTATAGACAGTATTGGTTGAAAAGTATTTTCTGTAACACCATGGATCTGAGAGAAATATTCGATTCATGTCTGAGTGTTACTGTTTGAGGGTGGATAGGACACCGTTGATTCTGTCTTCAGAGCTCTATGATGATATTTACACAAGATTTCTAATTCTTTTCCTTTTCTGTCTTTGGTAGGTCCTTGGAATCCAATGTGTAATAATTCACCACTCTAAAGGTGTGTCAAGATCCATTTTTTCCCATTACAGTCTCAGTAAATTGCCTATTTACTCAGGCATAAAAAAATGTCCATAAAAATTTAAAGTTGTAATTTTATTAATGCATCACTTATTTACCTACTAATGTACGTGTCCAACTTTTAAAGATTGGTTCAGTTATTTTTATAATGGCTCTGAATCACTGAGTCATCGGTTCAGAGTCATTCTCTATGGTGAATTCATAATGCCAGCAGCCACAACCTACTTTAGGAAATCAGGATTCAAATCAATTTTCCATTCCCAACATTCTTTGGATGTATTCAAAGGAAGCTGGAAAGATTCCCACAATTCAGGACCCTGTATGTGGTCTGTCTTGACAAAGCAGACAAACAGTAGCTCCCAAAATCTTGTTTCAATATCTAATTCCACCACTAAATAGTATGTGATCTTAGATTTTCCATTTTGTCTCTCTGGACTTCAGTTTCCTCAATTTAATATGATAAAACTAGAAGAAATTTATTTAATCAGATGTATATCTGAGAACCTTCCCTAGACCATGGGATAGATATACAAGTGTTCCTTGACTCACAATGGATTTATGTCTTGATGAACCCCATCATAAACTGAGAATATAAAATGCATTGAATATGCTCACTCTTGAATGTGTAACTCATCAATATAGTGCACTGTGGAGTATCAGTTGCTTACTCTCATGATAATGTGACTGACTGGAAGCTGCAGTGTGTTGTTGCAGTCCATTATTGTAACAGTATTGCATTGCATATTGCTAGAGTTGGAAAAAAATCAAAATTCAAATCTGAAGTCAGGTTTGTATGGGATGCATATATATAGCTTTTGCACCATAGTAAAGTAAAATAAAATAATCATAAGGCATGGGGTGCAGTGTGCACACCTATAATTTATCTTTCCTGAAATGGAGGCACATGCTTGAAATCTCAGCTTCTCAAGAGGCTGAGGCAGAAGGATTCAAGTTTGAAGTCCACCCTAGCAACTTAGTGAGACTCTGTCTCAACACAAAATATTTTTTAAAAAGACTTAGTAATGTAGCTCTTTGGTAGAGTGTTTCCAGTTTCAGTCCCCAGTATTGTTAAAACAAACAAAAGCTGATGATAAGGCAAAACATCCTAAATTGGGGACCATTGTCTGTCTGTATGAGTGTATAAATATATAGGAGCTCATAACACATATATGTGTGTCCAGTGTGGATGACAGATGAATGGAATAGGAACTTGTGAGCTAAGGAGACAGGATTTTCCTACATTCATGTGCTCTATGTTTATATCATATTGAACTTGTGAAGTTCTGTAAACACAGTAGCACCTTTCTCATTGTATGCTTTGGTACCTTGGTCTATGCATAAAGTGAATTCTCTTTCTTTTTCCTGCTTATCCCTTAGGATTTAACCTCAGGAGTTGCTTCAAATGATTAGAACTGTCTAAGGCAGGATATCCATAGTCATTGTCCTTGAATTTTATCTCAGCACCATATTAGTTCTATTTACTCATTTACAATCCCATTAGATGTAAATTATTTAGGTTGGGGTCATTTTTGTAAATCTCAACTATGTTTAACTATGGCCGGGTAGATATAATATATCTTGATTTTTAAAGTTGATACTTTATATTTCCTTGTTAACAGTGTTCAAATTATTCTATAGCAAGGTGGGTCAGTAACACTCATTCAGTTATATAAGACAGACTCTTACAGCAGAATTTTCTCTACTTTTTAACTGAAAATCAAATGCTATGAGTTTTGCTTTGACAATCCACTTTTATTCCATCTAAACAACTTTTCCTGAGCCTTCCAGCCTCCTCTGGCATTGTTTCCAAAGACTCTTCTCATGTCTTGTTTGGATTTTCTTTCCTTCTAATGTATGTATGATCTTCATCAATGCTACTGTTATCCCCTTTGTTATTCAGTCTTTCATTGCTGTGACAAAAGTATTTGACAAGAACAACTTAGAGGAGAAAAAAGGTTATTTGAGATCAAAAGGTTATTTTGAGTTCAGTTCATGCTCGTGGGCTCCATTGTTCTGGGTCTGAGGTAGTGAGGCAGAACATCCTGGCAGAGGGGTGTGACAGAGGAAAGCAGCTCAGTTCACGGTGAACAGCAAGCAGAGAGAGGAGACAGGGACAGAGACAGAGAGACAGAGAGGTCCAGGGACAAAGTATAAGCCATAAAAGCATGTCTCACCAGTGATCTACTTCTTCCAGCCATGCCCTACCTGACTACAGTTACCACCTAGTACTGGAGTCCTTTCAGAGTATTAATCCATCAAATAGATTAATCCACTAATTAGGTTATTGCTTTCATAATCTGATAATTTCACCTCTGAACATTCCTGCATTGTCTGTCACATAACTAATTGGGGGACACCTCATATGCAAACCATAGCATCCCTGAGTTTCCTAGTTGCCTTATAAATACAAAGCACGCATGAACACAAAAGTAATTGTTTATTTGCTGGATGTAGTAGACATTCAAGTGGGCAATATACCAACCTACGTATGCAATCAATGAAATTTTTGGAAAAGAATAAACACTGAGGTTTGGAGTATTTGAGAGATAAACATTTGCCAGATACTGTTTTATATTTATATATATGAGTGATTACGGAGAGAATGGAGAAAGTCATGCCACAGAGGTACAGTGGACCAGCCTTTTCCAACCAAGTCTATCTCAGAATCACCCATGAGATTTTAAAGCATCCAGATTCCCAGAATCTAGGCCTAGGGAATCTGACTTGGGAAGTCTGGAGTGGAGGTACAACATCGTTTCTCTTAAAACCCTCCACAATAGCATTGAAAAGAAGTCAGGGCTGGGAATCTCCATAGCAAACAAGACAATTAGGAGAGGTTTGTCCCAAGGACTTTGATTCCCTCAAGAGGTTATTGCCTTTGAAAAAGTGACCCTGAGGGCCTCAATTGTCTTAGTTCCTGAGAATATTTCTTGGTTTTTAAGTCTGTTCGTGTGAGCTACAGGATTTTAGTGAGCACAGAAACAATACGTTAATTAAAATCAACCATTAAGTTGAAGCAGAAATGCCAGCAATCTACTTGTTGATTGTTGACAGACTGAAGTGGGAGGATTTGAGCCAGTTCACATCCTATATGTTGGACCAACAGGGAGTACATGAGTTGATCTTTAAAAGTTCTCTAACAGACCAATGTATTCATGGACTTTCTCAGAAGGTCTGGAAAACAAGAAGGCTGTGTGGTCTAGAAAGAAGGGATCAAGACCTTGGACCTCCTCCCAGAGCTGCTGCTAACCACACTTGTGACCTTGGGCCAATTATTTAAAATTTTGAGGTCAGTTTTCTTATCTGTGAAATGCATAGGCTGTATAAATTACTCGACAAGTTCACTTCCAATTTAAAATTTTATGATTTAAAAATATAATCTATAGAATTTCTTAATAATTCTAAAATAACTAATGAGGTTAATATTCTCCCTGAGAGTGGGGTAGGGATCAATACAAAAATGGTGCTGTTGTATTCTCCCTGAATTTCATGAATCAAGGTAACCTGTATTGGTTCACCATCATGTTGCAATGTAGTCTGAAAGAGTCTTCCTGTTAATACCCTGTGTTTAGTTTAACCACTTGGCATTTAATGATCAACATTCATGGAAGGAAATTAAATTCAAATGACCCCCAATAATGGATCATTCCATTCAATCGAGTAAGTTATTCTTTTTATTTAGTTCTTAATAATAACATGTAGAGGGGCACAAATTATTTACCTACAGTTTGATGATTGTTTTTTTTTTCCCCAAAGTGAACACATCCATGTAACCAGAACTCAAATCAATAAACAAAATATTACAGTGCTTTGGGTATGGCCCAGACAGACTTACTTCAATCACCATTTCTCATCACATCAAAGGTAAGCCACTATCCACACTTGTAATGCTATAGACTAATGTTTGCCTGCTTGTGTCTGTCTTCTTTCTATCAACATTATGTTTTGAAATTCATTCATATGGTAATATGTAGTGGACATTGTTCATTCTTAGCTCTGTACAGTAATCCATTGTATGTGTATAGAACAACTTAATGTTGATGAGTATTTGAATAGTTTCCAGTTTGGGGTTCTACAAGTAATGCTGCTATGAACATTCTGGTACATGTCTTTTATTGACCTATATTTGCATTTCTGTTGGGTGTATTCCTCAGAGAAGAATTGCTGGGTCATGAGGTATAGCACGCTGATCTTGAGCATCTCAATAAAATAGGTTTATTGCTGGTTGTCTGAGGTCCCGAGTATACTCCAGCCCTCCAGGGGCCAAATCATTGCTTCTTAGGTTAGAAATGTATCAAGAAATCATTCATACATACCTGAGCTACGGACACACTTCTGGCTTAAGTGAGTCTATACTAATGTTGAAACACATGATTTTTTTTTTCATTGAAGACCAAACACACAATGACAGAAGGAGAGTTATACTACATAGTGGCAATAGGCACTCCAATGTCACAATGAGTTTGAAAAAGAATGCCCTTATAAAAGAAAAAAAAATAAAAAGCAGGGAAGAAAGAAAAACACCATGTTCTGCTAATAGTCGCATGTGAAGTCATCTGGGGAATATTAGGCATGGTGGGACTGTGTTTAATTCTGATTTGTTTTGAGTTTAAATGAGGATGCAGACAACCTGAAGCAAGGGCCTCCCAGACATTAGTCCCTGTAATTGATCGTGAGATTTGGTACATAAACAGTTTTATGGTTCTTTTCTTCCCAAGCCTTCCTGAAGGATCCATTTTTAGGCCTCTTAGAAAGTCACCTGCTCATTATTTCCATTGCATGTGGGTGGGGTAGTTTGGCCCAAAGGGCAATTCCCATGTCTTTGTGCTGCTATTATTGGAGTTTCGTTTCTGCCAGAGGTCACGTCCACGTTATTAATTAGTGGCCTTCTGGCCCTTACATGGATAGAGCTGCTTTATGCAGTGCATTAGGCTCAAATTAATAGAAGATCCTCACAAAATCTGCAGATGGGTGGGGGAAGCGGGGAAGAGTGGGAAGCCCCTTTCACATTTTCCAGAGAATCTATCGCGGTCTGAGAAGTCCTGAGCAAGTTGTAATGGGCATATGAAGATAGTCCACGTTAAACATGGTGGGTCTTGGAAGCAGAGCCTGAGACAAAGATTTGGGTGCACATGGTTTATCAAGGATATATTTTCCTGAGAAAGGGCATCGGAATGAGATAATTTAAAAAGGCAATGGAATATGCTAAACAAGTATATCATTTTGCCTGATCCTATGGAAACTCTTGAAATATAAATTGTACCACCCAGAGGTGTGGAGGCCCAGCACTTTGTAACCCTTTGTCATTTATGTCAGTTAGTGGTCAGTTGCAGAATGCCCATGAGCAATCTCCTAGGAAGGAAACTCCCATTCAACCATCAGCACTTCTACAGAGAAACAGGGAACTGAGAGGAATTAGTGGCCAACAGGAGCTAGGAAAGAGGGTGAGAGGGGTGGATACACTGGCTAGTGAAGGGGACTCAGGTGGGGACAATAACAGCTATTACACACAAGTTGTGATTCCCAGAAATTTTACCATAGGGGATGGGAGTAGAGGGATCATTTTTTTTTTTAAAACTCTAAACATTTGGTTGACCATTCAAAAAATAACAGGCAGCTGGGCATGGTGAAATGTGTCAGTAATCCCAGCAGCTGGGGAGGTTGAGGCGGGAGGATCGTGAGTTCAAAGCCAGCCTTAGTAACTTAGCGAGTTGCTAAGCAACTCAGTGAGACCCTGTCTCTAAATAAAATACAAAAAAAGGCTGGGGATGTGGCTCCTGGTACCAAATAAACACATAAATGAATGAATAAATAAATAAATAACAGGCAACAATTTATGGTTGTACCTTTTGCTTACTAATAGGTATTTGGTCAATTTTCTTCAAACTTCTTCTGCAAAAAAGCCTGCTTCTCCCTTAATTCCACAAATACTTTGTATTCTTTTCCTGAAACCCAAACATCTCTCCTTTCTCATATCTAACTGAAAATCTATGGTATCACTTAGATTTAGCAAAATATCCCCATTCCTTTCTGAAATGTGAAGCATATCTGTCATCTGCAGCCTTTCTCTTTTGTGACAAGTATCCCTCATCACAGAGACTATTATTTAATGAGAGATTAATTGTCTTATCTTCACAAATAGACTGAGTTTGTCATAGGTTGGGATTCTGTAGAAGCAGACCCTGAGTTGAGGATTTGATTGTATGGATGCGATTCTGGGGAGCACTGATAGAAGAATGGGGAAGTGAGAGCAAAGGGACAGCAGGCAACTCTAGGTGCATTGCCCAAGAAGGTTGTCACTGTCAATGGCTACAGCCTAATTCTACAGAAGTCTTCCAGGAAAATCTGTAATTGTACCTCCCAGGTGATGATAAAATGGGGCATTTATCATCCAATTCTTGTCCATCATTAATGAGGGGGCAAGTAACTCCCTGTAACTCCCTGACTCTTCTGTTATGTAGAGGCCAAGCACACTTCCCCTACTAGAGAATGTGTTCAAGCCGAGAGATGTGGGCATTTGTACTAAGAAATCGAAATGATATGAGGACTATGAATGTGGAGGTGATATGGATAGTTCTATGACATCTACCCTGAGCTTCAAGAAGACAAGTATCTTAAATGCATCCAAATCCTCCTTTCTAGCTTATAGGGAACATGCAGCAATGTGTTTGATTAATTGATCTGTTGGTTGCTGATGACTCAGAGTGGTGTAAATGATAATATGAAACATATATTTATACTATTATCTTGTGGAATTTAAGGAGCTTAAGGCAATAACTTAGTAGACTAAAATTAAAATAGTTCAAGACTAAATACCACTGCATTTATGCCTCATCAATTGATAAACATTGTTGTGGATGGTAGATGATACTAAGAAATTTCAAAAATTTGATGGACCTGTGTCATAGGTTGGATGCTCAAGTTCACTGTATTTGGGGGATATAAGAATCTATGTAGTTTATAACATCTTCCATAAAGCCAGATTCCCAAATTCAACCTCTAGTTCTCACAGCAGCAGACACTCACAATTCTCATGAAATTCGTTCTCCATGATATGTAACGGATTTTTACATGCTTTCTGTAATGTTTGCCAATATCCTATGGAGTAGGCAAGTGGTAATGTGGGGCTCCTTTCCTCTTTGTAACAATATCAAGTGCACCTATTTTAGAATGGAAAACCTCCCAGTTCAAGCTCAGCATGTGAAATGTATTTTTCAAATTGTATTTTCCATCCTTTTGTGCATTCACAAATGTCCTTCAAGTGCCTGAAATGTGCCAGACACAGTTCTAGATGCTTGGGATCATCTTTGAACAAGCAGCTGTCTGCCTTCAGTGGGCTTACCCTGTAGCTAAAGGAATAATGTCATTCAATAAATGAAATGAGAAACTAGTATGGTATATTAGGAAGTGTTGTATTATGGGTAAAAACAGGGTAGGACAAAAGGGACAAGGGCTGTAGGTGGATGAGTGAAAATTTTCTATAGGATGGTCATTCAAAGTAACTGAGAAGATAATATAATTTTTTAAATATACATAACAGTAGAGTGTATTTTTGACATATGATATATACATGGGGTGCAACCGATTACAATTTTGATCCCTTTCTTGTGGTTGAACAAGATGTAGAGTTATACTGTTTGTGTACCAGAGAAGGTATCTGAACAAAGAAGGTGCCCATCATTTTCCCCTGTTGATTAGATGGTACATTATTTCATTTTCTTTGCGATATGGCATATATTTTCTTTTATGAGTCTCCTAGTTCCTGAAATTAACCACAAAACCTGTATCTCCTGAGTGCTCTAAGTCTGTTATTATACCTTCCCTTTCATATATAATAATTCTGACTTTCTTTTGGCTTCTTTTAACATGAGTATCACTGTACAGAAGCAAAGTCAAGCCCCAAACACTCCCTTCTAGAGTAACTCTTATTAATACTTTTGATGTGCTTAATGTGTTGCTTTGGAGGTTGATCTGGTTTTCTTTGCATTGCATTGATTAAACTATATCCTTTTTGGATTAGTATTTCTTCTTTCTCATTGTTTAATCCTCACTGGTTGTTACTCACAACAAAAGAAAAACACCCACAGTGGAAAACACACACACACACACACACACACACACACAACACACACACACACACACATACACACACAATCTGTACATCTCATGAGCTTTATTTAGCTAATTCTAATTGAAACACACATGACCAAATGACACTTATGATTTCTTTTCTATTACTGCTCCTCCTAGAAACGTTTCTAAAACAAGATTACTGTTTGTTCTCATCCTTCTTTGGGGTGAGGAGAATCTCCAATGAGCATAAGAAATGCAAAGATTCCAGTACTCCAGAATATTCCAAATGGAATGCCTTTTCCTGCCTAAGCATGCTCTCTGCCTTTGATGAGATGCTGTGGACATCAGGCTTCTTCTTGAGGCATCTCTGCCCAAGCTGTTGCTTTATTCAATCTTGTATTCATCTTGTCTGATCTTCAACAGATATGCTGTACATTGTTAGACAATAAGAGATTCATTATTTGAAAGCCAAAATATAAGGAAGTTTCTCTCAATCCATATCAAGAATGACTTTGCTTATAAAGACAATAGACTATAATTGTAACCCACTTTTACCCCCTGCTTTCTAGATGCAACTGGAACCAGAAACAAATTTTATTTTTTTGAATTTGCAATTCATTGGAGCTTTACTTTTATGAATTACCTTAAATGTAAAAGAATAATTTATTCCTTCTAAGATCCTGAAAAAATTTGTTACATATTTTTGCAAAACATGCATATAAATCAGATTTGAACAAATTAAATCCTATCTGAAACGTACAGGAACAGCTCAATATAGCAAATGTATCTGTCTACAAATAATACTTTTAAAATATTCAACTTCTGTAGTTCAAATTAGTTTCTTTTTTATTTGACTTCAAATCAAATCAGATATATGGGACTGAGAGGAGACTATGAATACACATTGTTTTTTTTTTTTAATTTTAATGTCTGACACATTTATGAGCACCATGTTTTATTTATACAGTGAACTAATAAAAATGTATAATTCTGAAAAATTTTTATCCTTTAATTGTCCTGTGGATATTATTAACTGGTCTGGTGGTTTTAGGAATTTGAAAGTATAGAGGTGACCAAACATCATCAGGAATGTGCATTCATCAGACACCTTTAATAGGACAGGTTCACTTGACAAGATGCTGACTCCTAACTTGAGCTCTTTGCAGTATTAATAGGGTACACCAGCTCACCTTGCTTTTAGCATTAGACTGGGAATTTGGTGACTTACCAGCAAAAGGAATATGCTATATACTTAGTCTATATCTCTCTCTTCCTTTTTAGGACTAATGATTTAGAAGTCCCTAGACATACAGTGATTACTATATCCAAACTTTAGAGTCAGAGCTGTGTATTAACTTTATTTAGACCATGAGTCTGACATATTTTTTGGTCAGCTGATTCAAGAGTAGCTCTCTGGCCATGCAGGAACTGTCACTTTCCTTGTGACAAGTAAGTACTCTAGAAGGAGATGCCAAAAGGGACTTTTTATTTTGCAGGTACTTATTGGGTGGGGGAAATTGCTGAGGTGCCCCAGATTCTGGGTCAAGTTCTCCAGAATATTGCATGATGGAAATCCCTTGAAACATATCTGTCTTATTCCAAATGGCCTCTGCCACTTCCAGGTGAAAATGCTCCTCCTTGTCCAAAGCACCAGTGCCTCATACTGAATCAGAGGTGGAGGCTGAAGGCAGAGATGCCTCTACATCTGCACTGGCATTGATTCTAGAACCAAAATACCTGGTTAGTGTCTGTTATTTCAATGGGAAATAAACCTCTGCACTTCAATTCCAGATTATCCATTAAGCTATCAGACTGTTCCCCAGAAAGCACCACCTGCAGACTGATTGTTGCTGAACTCAGTGAGCGTCAGTGGGCATCATGACCCCAAAGCTCCTGGTATAAGGAGAAATCTGGTTGACTTAGAGACTGTTTCTGCCACTTGGCAATTTTCCTTGAGTTCTTTCAGAAGTTTGGCCTGGTAAGTTGATCTTTGTGTAGAAAAAAATGCACAAAAACTAAGAGACACTATGTTCTCACAAATCATTTTACAAGGAAGGAGCTATTTTAATCCAAAGATATGAGAGCTAGTCATTCTGAAATGTTTCATTGGCTGGCTGGTGGCTACAGTCAGATTCTCCCTTTATAAGCAGAGAAGTAGAACATTTTGGAATTATTTGAGTCCTTAGAGACCATTCTTCCTTAACACCAGCATTTTATAGATGAGGGAGCTAAGACCAAGAGACTTTCATTATGTCTATCAACCCTTAAAGGGTTCCTGTCTGTCCTTCCTTACTTCCTCCCTCTCTTCTTTTTTCCTTCTTTCTTTCCTTTCCTTGACTTCCTGACTTCCTTTTTATTATTTTAGTTTTTTTTATTTTTAATATGCACACTTATGGGGTATACTATGATAATATGAAACATGTATCCAATGCTTAATGATCAAATTGGAGTACTTGGCATTTCCATCTCCTAAAACATTTATCTTCTGGTTTTACCTTCTTATCTCTCTTTTCCCTTTCTTGCTCTCTGTATTTCTCTGTCACTCTCTACTTCCATCATCAAAGGGACACATAAAGATATAACATAAATGTGGGGACTATACATACAATTTTCTTCGATCATACCTTGTAATCAGTATCTTTCTCAACTCTTTCTGTCCCCACTTAGCTTAATAGCTCACCCTTTTAAACTCGAACAATTTTAATGTGGTTTTATCATTAAGAGACATAAAGGTTTTGATAGTGGTGATTTTCAGGATTTCACAGGTGCTAGATTTAGCTTTTAGTCTCACAAATAAAAAAAGAAGAAAAATTACCCAAATCAGTAGAGTAAAATCTGAGTTGCAAAATTACATATACCCATATTCAAATTACCACATTGATGGTAGGATTCTTTTTTTCTGTTAGAAAATATGTTTTTAACAATAGTTTTCGATGACAGCAAAGAATCCCTTAGGTATAATAGAGACCAAGACATATGATAACTTCAAGAAATTGACACTCTGTTTAGAAGATATTTTGATGTTAATTGTCCCATTGCTAAACTGGTAGCTTTAAGCTAAGTTACTTTGGAAAGCATTCCCAGGAATGATTATAGCCAGGAAACTCTACAATCTTTAAATACTGCTAGAGGGGGAAAAAAAGTGGAAGTGAAAAAAATTGAATTAAGAGGCAAAATTAATCCACTGTGCAATTATACCTTGTATATGTATCTGTTTGCCTCAAACTTAAAGGTAGCCAGATAATTTCTATAGAGCACACAAGAGGAAGTCTTCTGAATTTCAGAACTCATCAGAAATTTAAGAAAATCTATTTCTCGAATGCTATTTTCTATGCTGTCTCCATCTGATGAGATTGCAAATCTCTAATTAAAAAAAAAAAAAGAAAGTCTACAATTCCACTCACATAGCTTTAGGGCATCAAATCCATCAGCACTCCAATTGTTTGACCTCCATGAACAAGGCAATGGATTTCATTCTTTGCAAAGCTGTAGTTTGTGTAGCTGTGGATACTCCTACTTTTTAGGGGAGGTACTGTGTAAATTTAAAATAATGCTAGATTCCTATGCATTTTGTTAAACACATTTGGTTGTTTTCTAAAGGGCCATATGAAGCCATGTGAGATTTCTCCTGATGGATAAAATACTGATCCTCCTTACATATCCAATCGTTATTTACTTTGTGAAAGTGCATAGAAACATTTCTATTAATAAATAAAATTTCTTTTTACTTTTAAATGAAAAATGCATAACTTCTTATGTACATTTTTGGAACCAAATAACTTAATAGGGGGCATATCAGACCACTGGCATTTATAAGACAAATGATGGATGCCAGGTGAGAAGGACATTGTCATGTGCCAATCAGTTTTAGAATTTCTACTCACTTGAAAACTATTTTTGGTGAAATTGTTCTCTGCTCCTTAACCTGGTTTGACTTTTTCATGAAAGAGACATTTTAAATATGATAAGGTATATGGTTCTTGCTTAGCCAGACCTCTTGTACATGGTCCTTTATATCAGGCCAAGTAGCTGACTTCAAAGACACTTTTTCCAAACCCTATTAGCTGATGTTTTCCATGGTCTACAACTCTTTTCCCCACTTACTTGGTTACCACTTTAGTTCTCATGAGCATCCTCTCCCCTTGGGAAAACTCACTCTGAAGGACATGTTCTACATTGTTTTCCATAGTTTCCCTTTTGGAATGAGCCCCAGTTGTCCACAGTAACTTGCTTGGTAAAGTGCTGTTTGTCTTTTGCCAGTCTCACTGCTTGCTGCTCCTCTACCAGTATTTCTTAAAATCACCTCCCAAAGACTTTGCTCTTTAATCTTTACCTCAGGTCCTACTTCTGGGTCTCCAACTGGGGGACTTCTAAAGAGTTTGAAAATGAGCACTTTTGATCTGACTATTACCCCTAAAAGAACTAAAGAAGCTAACCCCCCATTCCCAATTATTCTGGGGCTAAGTTATCACTTTGGGGTGTATTCTCCAGTTTGTTGTTTGATTTTGGTGTTTTGTATGTGGCATATCATTACCTTGCAAAATCTGCCAGAGTATAGAGAATTACGCTTAGTTGACTTCAGTCATGAATGAACACTTGCTTAGGACTGAAGCTCTGGTCAGCAGCCAGCTAAGACACAGATCATATAATTTACAAAAGCTGTGCAGTTCAACAGCTCTGGTAAATGCTGCTCAATCTTCATATTAAAAGTTTGCAGGGACAATTTTTAACATTCATTTTTTTCAGATAATTGCCTTTAATAGAGTAAGGAAAATCCACTTTTCATCTTTTTTTCCTTTTGCTCTAAGCAATTTAAGGGCAAGTTAGTTTACCAAGAACCAACACAATGCTTACCAATACTAAAATAAAAAAAAATTATGAACCTTCCTGAAAACACAGTTTCCCCATCATTTTCATCTTGAGTCTACCAAATTAGAACCTCTAGAGTGGAGAAATTCACAATTTATAATTTCCACCTTCTTATGCAAGTTACATCACATTGGCTGGGCTCTTAATGATTTTTTTTTCACTTTTCCTTTCTTCTAATCTCATAGTTAAGTTGAATCAGATTGTCCCATTCTTTTAACAATCTAAAGGAAACATATTTGCATGTACACCCTGTAGAATTGTGTTTACGTAAGCCTAGGCATAACAGAAAATAATAAGCTTAATAAGATGTCCAAATTCCTATACTAAAAACAAAACAATAAACACATAGGAATATGAGGAAGAAATGATACCCATTGAATGCATCTAGTCTGATGAGTGATAGGATAGCTGCCTATTCAAGTTGGACGTTTTACACATGATCGAAGCTTTATTTAGTCTAATGGAATGTGCTTCCTGAATTTGACTTTCAACTAAGCCAGAGCACAATAGGGAGTATTATGTGATTGGACTGAGCTCATTCCCATCTCTAAGTCATTGCGAGTCAGTCTTGCCTGCCTCTTTCTCCCAGGTAGCCCATTACCTTACTGTTCCTCTCCTGTTTAGAAATTGATCCAGGTTGTTACAGAAACATGTTTGACTTTATACATCATGGGTTCCTTTTTTCCAGTCTCTCTCTAAAGACTTGTGAAATCACTAGTAAGATTTGGCCTCATTTTACAGTTTAGGAAACACTAGCTCAGTGATTTATGGAGATAAAATTCACAGAAAATGTGACTAGTGACCTCGATTAATGAGCCATCTCACTGTTAGATCATCACATGGGTAGACAAAAGCTGTGTCTATTGCATCAGCAAAGTGAAAATAACCCCAATGTAGATTTTTATTCTGAGAATTTTATCTTTGCAATCTCCAAGAACAAAATCAAATATATCATTCTTGGAGGTTTCAGAATACTCATGTATGTCCTTACATTTATTTTTCTTTTTTAAGACAATATCAATGGGCCAAATACATTGTAATTTGTGGCTTCTGACTGTTCTTAATCTAAATCTTTCCTGCAGTGCATAGCCACTGAGCATAAACCCATAAGTGATAACATCAAAAAAAGCAATATCTAGATGCTCAGATATCCTGGGAATATTTTTCCCCCACTAGTCATCCTGAATTGCCCATGCAATCATCTAGATTGAGGTTCAATTCTCAAAATGTTTTGAATATTTAAATTAAGCACCTAAGAACCTTCCTGAGAAGAAATACAATCCATTCCTAGACAGGCTCTCAAGGGTAGTGGAGTCTAATGTTCATCTAATGGCTCATGATGTTGTGACTGGCCACAGGTGTAATGAGTGACCTGTCTTCCATAGCTCTACAGATTGTCCAAGAAAATGGCAGCCCTCCCTGCCTTTGTAAGATTTTCAAATGTTTTGGCTGAATCTTGCCTTTCTAAGACCTCTTCTTAATACCATGTCTCTGAGTCTGTCACTGCACAACAAAGAGATGTGAGGGCCTTAACATCAATGAGAGAGAACCTCATGTTTCTCTCAAGTCATCTTCCTCTGAGATTCAATGTGGGCTCATTCGGGACTGCTGGCCTATGAATTCTAGGAAGTGTGCAGTTATCAGATAGTAATCTAGAATTCATAGTAACCTACAAAAGACATTGTTTATAACAACTTCAACCACATCTCAAGTTTCTCATCCCCTGGGGTCTGGAGTGAAGTCAGAGCATCATTAGGAAATACTCTTGATAGAAATATTAGATACTGCCTCTGGATTCCAACAGTATCCCAAAGACTTCAACCTAGCTGACAGCATTTCTCACATCGGTGACCTTGTGGGGCTAATGAGGATGGTCTAGCATGACTTATTTCTACTTCTCACCTGTGGTCCTTGACCTCTTTTAGTTCCTTATCACCTTGTTCAGTTCATGCTGGGGGAAGCATTGCAGTGCAATCGTATTGATCAGGTCCTTGACGCAAAAATTTGGATGACTTAGTCTGGGAAAATTATTTTAGTGTAGCCACTCAGAGAAAATTCACATTTTCATTTTTTTATCATTCTCAACTTTCTTTGGGAATGCAGGCTGGTTTCTCTTGAAAATACTTCTAAAGATAATATGAATAAAAATAGACAATTAGACACATCAGACATTTCTTGCGATTTAAAATCCCTGGGCTAAACTCAGACTTTCCTCAATCTATAATGTAAGCCCTAGGGTAGCTAAAACTGGGAAAGATATCAATTCACTGAAATTTAAGTTAGCGTATGAAAAAAACTCACCAATAGCCAATTTGTGGAAAGCCAATTTGCACATGAACATTGATAATTTAAGAAGTACCTAAAGTCCCCTTCGGTGGTGCATGCTTGTAATCCCAGCAGTTTGGGAGGCTGAAACAAGAGGATAATAAGCAAGTTCAAAGCCAGGCTGAGCAATTTAGTGAGGCCCTAAGCAACTTAGCATGACCCTGTCTCAAAATAAAAACTAGAAAAAGTTGCGGATGTGACTCAGTGGGTAAGCACCCATGGGCTTAATACCCAGTACCAAAGGAAAAAAAAAGTACCTAAGGGTCTTAAAATGAGAAAATGTTTTGTGCTTCATTCTGTATTGTCTGTGAAAAACTACTAAATAAAACCAATTTAATTGAACTTAATTATTTCCCCTGGTACTGGAGATTGAATCCAGGGACTTAAACATATTAGCCAGTACTCTGCCACTGAGCTCTATCCCAGCCTTGAAACCTCATTTCTTTTTTTTTTTTTTTTTTTTTTTTTTTTACAAAGTATAGGGAATTAGTAAGTAAATAAGTAAGTACATAAATGCATAACAGATCTTTTCAAGGAGTGGTAAGGAAATGTCATTATTCTAAGGTGAATTAAATTGAAAGTCACACACATGATCTTTAATTCGAATCACTGACTTTCTACACATCTCTTATCAATGACAGTGCAGTTCAGTTGAATGCAGATTTATTTAGAATTCTATTTTTGGGGTTCATGAACTATTCTCAATCACTGACCATTTTATATGCAAATAGAGTTGCTTAAGTCAATGTTGCTAAGGTAACAAATGATCTTCACATTTCAGGAGGCTTAAACCACAATGTTTGTGTCTTGCTCACCTTTTATGTCCACTGATGGGGACTGCTCCATGTGTCTTGTCACCCAGAGATTAAGAATGAAGAAGATTCTGCAATCTGTATACGGGGTAAAAATGGGAGTTCATAACCCACTTGAATCTAATGTATGAAATATGATATGTCAAGAGCTTTGTAATGTTTTGAACAACCAATAAAAAAAAAGAATGAAGAACAAACTCTGTTTTGGTCCTGATACTCTCACAGAAGAGCAAAAGGTGAACCTCAGTCTACACCCATTAAAAAACAAAATAAAACAGAAGCCATTTAGGTCCACCAATGCCAACAAGGAATTCAAAATGGGATCAAATAACCTAACAGTTACAAAAGCATAAAACAATCTCACTCATTGGAATGGGGGAAAGGCATCCATATAGTAACTTTGAACATGACAATAAAAGGAGAAGAATCTATATATAAGCACTGAATTCTACTTGATGGGGCTGTGTTCCTGGAGGTATACATGTTAACAATTCTGAAACCACCATACAAACTAAACTAAATGGTTTAGTAAATGGTGGGAGCCAGTGTGAAGTTGCAGATAGGCAAAGATAGGAAGCTAAAATGGTCCATGGTAGTAGATTAGAGATATCATGTTTAGCATAATGTAGGTACAAATGGTTGCATGTGGAAATATTTATAGAGGTAAGTGCATATATATACTGGCACACACACTTATATTTTCTTGCTCAGTTAGCTGGAAGGACCTAGAATCAATGACACTTTCATGGCAAAGAGCACATTGGACACCCAGATAATTATATATAATATTATTTTGGTAGATTATGAAAAAAGCTGTTATTAACATGTAAGTTTTGATATGAATGTAAGTTTTCAATTCTGTTGAGTAAACCTCTAGGGACACTCTTTTTGGGAAGAAAATGTCAAACTCTCTTCTAAGGTGGTTTAACCAGTTTGCATTCACATAACCAATGAATGAGAGATTTTGTTGCTCCAAAGTCTTTCCAGCAATTGATATCATCCATTTTTGTAAGTGTTAGCCATTTAAATAGGTGTGTAGGTGTGTGGTGGTGTCTCATCATTCTTTTTTTTTTTTTTCTGAAGCTTCAGATGTCTCCCAAGTTCAACCAGCCAACCACCACTTAATGAATAATCTACTTTCTGAAAGCATATTGAAAAATGGTCTTATACAAAGACCATTCATTCAAATTATTAATTCATCAAAAGTTTCTTTTCATTAATGAGTACTGTGTGCAATGTAGTAGATGGATTATAAAAGTGACCACTAGGAAAATGAAAAAATTTAAAAAAGGGATTATGTTTTTGTTGTTTAGCTTCACATCTTTAGCATGTGATACATATTAGTTGTTCAACAAATTTCCTTTTATGAATGAATACACAGGCTTAGACTCATTCTTAACCTCAGAGATAAGCCCTTTCAGGTTGGAAGCAGTTTTTGTTTTAAAATATTTTTCTCAGTTGAAGAGTACCTTTATCCATCCTTCGTTCTCTCCATGGAGATTAGCAGAGTACCATCTTTAACTCTAGTTCTGTGAGATTTTAGAAAAAGCAATTAAAAAATCATAACATTAATTAATTTTGTGCCAAGGGACTCAGATGGCATAGAAATGTTTGGGAATATTTCTGTTTCTTATGAATTTTACCTCTTCTTATGAATTTATGGTCCCCCATTTCCCAGTCTTTGATGGGAACATTTGGAAAAATAGAAAAGCATAAAAAAGGTTTTCTATTTCTTACCTTCTTTCAGCACTCCTTGCTGTTATAACAGCAGTAACTTATATTAATATCTGGCATTATTTCTGGGAGTCTTCATGAGAAATTGGTGACTCTACAGGGAGGGAATTGGGAGCCTAGGACACAGAAGAGACAGATCGTTAGTTTTCTTAGGCTTTTTGATATATTTTTTTTGTGTGTGTGTTCTTTTCTGCATGCATTTAATTACTTTGTACTAACATGCAAAGTAAATTTCTTCAAAGGAAAATATTCCACATGTATTTTCATGTTTTTCTCATTGTTCAAACAAGAATATGGATACTCCTGTGTAAAGTTCATTTTACTATTTCCTGTCATTATAGTTTATATCCAACGTGAACAACTGACTTAAATGTTTTCATTGAAGTGAATCTTAATTCACTCAATAAACAACTATTAAACTCCATTAAGAAACCAGTCATGTCTCAATCATTCATTTCAATAGTTTCCTGTTTTTAACTGAGGGTTTAAACTAGCTTGGCTTAACTGAACTGCATTGTCCATTCCCTACAAACAGAGTTTCTTTGAATTCCCCTCCCCACAACAAAACAAAACAAAACAACAACAACAATAATATCAATAAGAACAGGAAAAGTGTTTGTTAAAACTGTCTCTCTGAGGGAAATCTACGTTGATTAATTATTCTTTGGAAAAAATACTGTGAAATGATTAACTCAAGCCAATGAACACATCCACCATTTCACATTTTTATCAGTTTTTGCAGTGACAACATTTAAGATCTCTTAGCAATTTTCAAATATAAAATGCATTATTATTAGTTACAGTCAACACACTGTATGATAGATCTCCAGAACAATTCATCCCATCTAATTGAAACTGTAACCTTTGGCATGTTGTATTTCTAAATGGGCTAAATTCAGACAAATATTCACCAAAGAGAATTTACCACTTGCAGAGATAAAATATGTTGTTTAATTTTTATGATGGCTAAAATGAGTAATATGAAGGGATAAAAGAGTTTTCCATGCTTTCCTGATGACTAAAGACACGGAAAAATATATTCAATCTGATGGCTACTAAGCAGACAATTTGGGGAGCACAAATGTAATAAACTCTGGGCAAATATTTAATCAATATATTGTGGTTTGACTAAAGGAGACTGAAAATCATTTAGCCTAGAGCTCAACATAATCACGCTGACCACAGTTGTGAAAGCTGTCCTTCTGTCTCAGGAGAATGATGATCAGTGTTCCCCAGACTCATCTATTTAGTGCCAAATCCACCTATTTGACCTTCCCTACTAAAATCATATTAATCATTGGAAACTGTATTCTTAGACTGTACTATTTAATTTGTTATTTTAATACTCAGTTTTTTTCTATTACGTTAAGCATCTGAATCCATTGACTCCACAAAGAAATATTTCGTCTTTCAATATTGGTTTATCTCACTTTGAGGAATCAGTCCACATACATCTGAAGGATGTTCTTGTTATTTTCCCTTTAATACTGGTATTTTAGTTTTACATGTCTAATTTGTGGAATATATCACAACAGGTCCTTATATATCTTTGAAGGTTTCAAAATAACCTAATGAGAAATTACTTTGGGGGTCTATTTTACAGAGAAGAACCTAGGAGGCTCAGAGATGACATTACACAAGCCACAAAAACTCATTGAGGATTTTAATTCATGCCACAGTCCCCATTCATGGACATTTAAGAAATCATCTCTGTTACTAATAATCCTTCAGATTAAATGATGTTTTTAGAAATGCAGAAAGAATCAGAGAGATGTACAAGTCAACAGAGAAGAATAGTTCCTTAGCCAAAACCCTCAAAGACCTTCCCCAGAGCTCCATTTGAGGGTTAAATTGAGCTTTGTCTCAGTGTCAGCATATGATGGTATATTACCTTTTCTCTGTTTACCTTAAATATTAAAGTACTCCTGTGTTCCAATACAATCATGCAGATTTCGAGGGCACGATTTAGAAAACTGAAGACACAAATTTTAGTGGAATGGGATTTCCTTTTATTAATAATTTCTATTACTTCTAATAACAAAGCAATTTATTTATTTTCCTGTATAAATTTGAAGATACAACAAAACTTTAAACACAAAATGAAAACTGTGTCATGATTGATAGATTTTTTCCTGGTGTCATTTACTGATCGGTTAAAAATTTGAAAAAACAAAAGCTAAAAATTATGCCACAGGGTTGATCTCAATTTTTATATTAATGGATTTTTTTATTTGAACATTTATTCAATACTTATTATGTAGCTACTCTGTGTGAGACCTGCCTTTGTGTACTGTGAAGCCAACAGATAATTATCTACCATTAACATCACGTATATTCCATATGTAAGAGACATAATGAACCGGTTAATGGTGGGGTGAGGAGTAATCAAAACTGTCAGATATTGGAAGAGCTTATAAAAGAAATCACCAGGGTGAAGACGATGGAGATGCTTGTGTCGGATATGAGTGGTCAATCAGGGAGGTAAAAATCCAGTTGAATCTTAAAGGTTGACTATGAGTCAGCTGTTGAGGAACTGGAGAAAGACCACCCAGACAGAGAAAAGGGGGGAGGGCAATGAGCCAGGAAAGCATGACTTAGGCAGGGTAGAAGGAGGTCAGTTGTTGGGCTGAATGTAATAAACAAGGGTGAGAATGACGTGCAGTGGTACAAGATGAAGATGACAGTGGGGTTTGTCTCTTGTAGAACCTGCAGAGTTTAATTAGGAGTTTGCATCATTTTTCATGACAAAGGAAAGCCATCAGTGACCATGTGATTAATGCTTGTGTTAGTCAACTTTCTGTCTCTGCGACAAGAAAACTTGGCCAGAACAATTTAGAAGGGAAAAAGTTTATTTTGGTTCAGGGTTTCAGAGTTTCAGTCCTTAGACAGCAGAATCCATTGCTCAGGACCTGAGGTGAGGCAGGACATCATGGGAAAAAGGCACGGAAGAGAAAACCTGCTCTGCCTATGCTTATGACAGCTGGGAAGGAGGAGAGAGAGACAGAGAGAGAAAGTAGGGGGGGATGGGGAGGGAGAAAGAGAGAGAGAAACAGAGCAAGCAGGAGGAGCCAGGGACAAAACTGTAACCCCCAAGGGCATGTCCCCTGTGACCTACTTTCTCCAACCACACTCTTGCTGCCTACAGATAGCATCCAGTTAGCCCATTTAAATTATTAATTCATCAAAAGAATTAATCTACCAGTTAGGTTATGGCTTTCATAATTTAGTCATTTTGCTACCTGCATCAACACAGGAGCTTTTGGACGACACCTCATATCCAAAGCACAACAACGCGTTATCGTGTTTCTATCAGATGCTGCACAGTGAGATGGGGGAGAAGGATAAGAGTGAAAACTTCTATATTGCTTATAGGTATTGTCATTGATTACTCAGTCTTTGCATATCTCAGAAACAAAATCAACTCAGTTTGCAAAGATTAAGCTAATGGAAAACTCAGAAAAAGAGAGGTTTTAAATAGAAACTTATAATAAGTACTAGGGTAGTAACAGGATGATGCCTTAGTCTCTTTTCTGTTACTGTAATAGAATCCCATGGACTGGATAATTTAATAATAGTAATAATAATAATAATAATAATAATAGAAATTTATTCAACTCATGTTCTGAAGGCTGGGAAACCTAATATCAAGGTGTTAGTGTCTGATGAAAGCTTTCTTTCCATGTCATAACACCACACAGGAGGAAAGCACCACTGCATAAAACTCATGTCTCTCTTCCTTTTCTTACAAAGCCTGCAATCTTATCACAGGGGCCCTACTCTCATGCTCTCATCTAACCTAATTACATCTCACTAGGCTGTGCTTTCCATCATTGCTGCAGTAGGGTCAGACTTCTATGACATGAATTTGGGGTTCACATTCATATCATAGCAGGATGAAGAGAATTAAATGGATTTGAGGTATGTTTTACAAATACTATTCATAGAATTTAATAATGGACAAGATTTGGAGTATAAGCAAAGAGTGTTCAAGAATGGTTAACAGTCTCCTCACTATTGTCACTCTGTGGGACATATAAAAGTATTTTTCTCAGATGGAGAAGACCTGTACATACATAAATGAATCAATTAATAAATTAGCGGGCAAACAAGCAATGAGAAAAGAGAATGGCAACTTCCAAGTTGGACTCTGAAGACTTTTGAGGGATAAGTTAGTATAAATACCAATAATATTTTGTGAGTCCCACAAAGCAGGTATTGGCTTGAGGCATAAATTTGAAGAACTAAACATTTAGACCAGAGGTTAGTGAGTTAGTGAACTAAGGCTTATAGACCAAATACAGTCACTGTCTATTTTTGTATGGCTCTAAAAGCTATAAATGCTTTTTCATGTTTAAATGGTTGAAAAAAAATCAAAACAAAACAAAACAAAAAACTATTTCATGACACTTGAAAATTAGATGAAACTCAAATTGTAGTGTCCATAAATAAAGCTTTATTGGAATGTGGCCATGCCCCTTCGTTTATGTGTGGATACTTTCATGCTGCAGACGCAAAGCTGAGTAATTATGATAGAGACCATATGGCCTGAAAAGCCAAAAATATTTACTACCTGGTTATTTATAGAACATGTTTCCCTACCACTCATTTAGATGATATTAAATCTATGGGATTGGATGGTAGAAATCTTAGAAAGTTTTGCTTTGCCTGCATCCTGCTGCCCAGATGTCCTGGAGGAATGTGGGAACCTGGAGAGAGGGCCATCCATGCACGTGCCTGCTGCGAGCCCCACTGTGGACTCTCTAAGGAAGAAATAACACCAGAAGAGAATGATCAATTAGAGAAGCCAGACAGGCTCCCTGCATTGCAAGCTTCAAATTAACTCTACAGTGAACAGCTTTGCAAAGTTACACACACACACACACACACACAGGCGCACGCAGGCACGCGCACACGCACACACGAAAAGGGCCTTCTGTTTATTTTTTTCCCCTTGTAAATTTACCACAACCACCATCAAGTATCCCTGTTTCTGCCTGGGAAGAGTGGCTGGCAGGGTCAGTGATGAAAAGGCAGCTGGAAAACCCCAAGAAATTATGGAATCCTCATAAAAGAATTAAGGGACAATGTTTTTTCAAACCACTTGAGAAACTGAAGTGTCCATGCTGGTCATGTTATTGTGTGTGTGTGTGTGTTTTCCTTTGGTGTGATGTGTTAACAACTGTAATCAAGAAATCAGTAGTTGTGGACTGGGATGGAATGTTTTCAGTGAAATTCCAGGATCCTAAATGACAGGATTCACAAAATCTATTAGGAAGCTCTGTGCTTTAGCGTGAAAATAATGCCCGTCAGCTACCTTAACTAAGAACCTAGATGAATTATTAGTAGAATTTCAAACAAATGAATGTTTATGATAGAGTATAAAACTTACTGTATATTAACTATGTTTATACTTATACTTAATCGACACAAATTCTCAGTACTGATCGTGTGGTTTCTATGTATCTCAGAAATGATGATGATGATAATTTCTTTTAGAAAAGCTTGCAAAGCCAGGCACAGGGGTTTATGCTTATAAACTCAGGGATTTTGGAGGCTGAGGCAGAAGTACCCCAAGTTCAAGGGCAGCCTGGGCAACTTAGGGAGACCCTGATTTAAAAAAAAAGGCTGGAGATGTAGATGTAGCTCAGTGGTAGAGCACCCCCCCATTCAATCTCCAGTACCAGAAAGCAAATTCAAACAAAACTAAACAAAATGTTTAGCTAATAGAAGACAGAAAAAATAGTGCTTCACTTTTAGACCTAAGGATTGCAACCTGAGAATGAAGGGAAAGGAAACCACTGAATCTTTAAAAACAATTTATTTCAATTTTTCCACCAGGCACTTGAGCATAGGTGGTATTTTATTGGTATTTTGAAATATTGACCATGACGCAAGGAAGGTTAGAAGATGCCTCATCCATTCATGTTTTTTCTAGGATTTTTACTGCTTCTAATTGTGGTGAACCAACCTCATTCTACTTGTCATGCATGCTTACGATGACTTCTCAGCTTTTCTATTTCCTGGCTGCTTAAGTGCATCCCTCTATTTACTTATCTCCAATATTGCCAAAAACTACAGTGTGGAAAAACATTATCCAAGCCATTATATGTTGAACCATTATTATTTTAAAAATTTGGCATTTAGGTATAAATAGTTCCAGGTGCAAAACTAAGAGCATATACTAAAGTTTCTGGAATCTCCCTTCCAGAAAATTTTATCATTAAATAGGCTCGTATGATTATTTTTTCATGTTATATATCACAATGTAATATAATTTGGCTTATTTGTATTTGTGTGTGTGCACACACACATACACACACATACACACACCCCACATGCAGCCAGTAGCTGTTATTCTGTACATTTCTTAAGCTCTTCAATAAATAATGAAAGAAAGGAATAGATATCTTTGCATATGTGAATGACCAATTTAACCTTCTACTGCCAACTTCTATATCTGTCCCCACCCCAGTGGATTTTTAATTTTTTTTCTCAAGAAATATATGAAATACTTCCACATATTTATGAGGTACAATGTAACAACTTAATACATGTATATTATATGGAAAGATCAATTAGGGTAATTTGCATTTGCTTCTCCTTAAATATTTTGTGTGTGTGTGTGTGTTGGGAAACTTCAATTTCCTTTCTTGTAGTTCTTCATACAATATATAATAAATGGTGATCGATAGTCACCCTAATTTACTATGAAACATTAAAACTTATGTAGCTGCATTTTGGTACCTGTCATCCAACCTCCTGTACCCTCTCCTCCTTATTCTTCCTAACTTCTTGTGACCACTATTCTACTCTCTATTTCTATGAAATCATCTTTCACATATGAGCAAGATATTGTGCCATTTATCTTTTGATGCTTGTCTTATTTCAGTTACTATAATGTCCTCCAATTCCATAAATGTTGTTGCAAATGAGAAAACAATTTTTATGGCTTAATAATATTCCACTGTATATAAACCACATTTTCCTTGTTGCTTCATTTACAGATGATATTAACAATAACATTTTTTGAGGCACTGGGGATTCAATTCAGGAGCATTCTACCACTGAGTTACATCCCCAACCCTTTTTGCTGGCCTTGAACTTGTGATTCTCCTGCCTCACACTCCCCAGTATCCGGGATTGTAAGCATGCACCACTGATGCTGACTAGAATTTTCTTTTTTAGTTCCTAAGTGCATCACATACATTTCAATAAATACTAGATTGTTTCAACTGGAAACAAAACATTTTATTTTTTAAAAAATGCTTTAATATACTGTGTGTGTGTGTGTGTGAGTGTGTGTTTTGGTACTAGGGATTGAACCCAGCTAGGGGTGCTTAACCACTGAGCCACATTTTCAGTCCTTTTTATATTTTATTGTGAGACAGGGTCTCTTTGAATTCAGGATCCTCATACCAGCCTCCTGAGATTCTGGGATTACAGGTGTGAGCCACCATGCCTGGCAATATACTGTTTTTCATTTAACCCTTACAAACTGAATATTTTTATCCACATTTTAAGATGAGAAGTTTGAGCCCAGAGAAGTTAAATGCCATACTCAGGGTTATCAATGAATAAATCATCATGATGGGAATCAAACTAAATCTTGCTCTTTTTGCATCATCTACTTACTGTGTACCATCCATAAGTCCAATGTGTAACTGTCATTTGCAAGTGGAGGTGCCAGGGAAACACTCCTGAGTGTTGAACATTAAACCCTTTATTGACAATTTGTAATGTCACCAAATAAGATCTTTCAGCCATGTTAGACCAGCATGCACAGGCTCTATACCTATGAAAATACCTCTTAGGTCTAATATGCAAACTTAAATATTGGGGACTTCCCTTGTGAAAATCCACTGAAATGAAAATCCCTTTCATTTTGGGGTGTGTGTGTGTGTGTGTTTAGTTAATTGGTTTTGATAGTAAGTTTCAGTATCAGTCTTGTACAGATTTTAACTAAAAGTCATACATGTACAAAAATATAACTCATGCTCCCAAAGCAGCAATTAGCAAAACAAGGGATAAAGTTTAGAAGGTCTTAGTAAAAGGAAGAACGTATGTTTCAGGCGTTTGAACCCTGCTATGCACTTCCTATTACATTGTGTTTTGACCAAAGCCAAACAACCACCTATCTGGCTCAGAAGCAGTTTCTTTATCCCAGACTATGGGCACAATGCTGCCTGTTTCTCTGAGTGACCTTGATGAGATGTGTCTAAGCACTCTCTGGGACACTTTAAAATTGCCTGGCAACATGATTCATTCCAAAATAAAAATTGGTCATTAAGCATCAGCAAAGAGTAAACTAAATGTCCAGGGACGATCTCTTTTTGCTGCTGTTGTGGAAAGAGGCTTTTTGTTCCTTTAAGAACTCTCAGACGTATCTCCAGTCACATCCTAAAGGCCTTTCCCCTTGTGTGGCTTAGGTACATCCGGTAGCACTGCTGAGTTCTGATCTTCCTGGCAGATGTCATAATTTACTGTCACCCTCATGCAGGAATGTGGGGTGAGGGGGCCCCCAAGCCGGCTCTGTGATCCATTGCCTGACAGGTCCCGGGTGTCAGCCTCAGGCAGGCCTAGAGGAGGTGGAACACCATTTACCTGATAGTGCCTGTGATAAAGTGGGCAATTAGATGCACTTGGAAAAATCCTGGCTGGAAACTAGCGAACATTTACGAAACATTACGGCCAAGTCAGGCTTCATAAAGTTAATGGAGAGAAGTGGAGTCCTTCAAGATCTACCTTGCTCTTTGCGGAAGTGAGGAACAACAGCCCTACAGCTTATCTCTTTTTGTATCTCTCCCACCTTCTCACAGACAGGGCAATAAATTCTCATTGTTGAGAGTATAAGGAAGGTAATTGAGAATGATGGGCCCAAGTTTTTGATCTCATAGCCATGTTATTTCTTTAGACCTCAGACTTTTCTCTCTCTCTCCTTACCTATTCCCCTCCACCACCATGCAGTCTCTCTTTCTCTTTGTCTCCTTCTCTCTCTCTCTCTCTCTCTCTCTCACACACACACACACACACACACACACACACACAGTCACAGAGCTAGGATTTAACTTGGCACATTAGTGTACATTTTGTCTCTCCCTGGAGTTTCATGAGTTGGGTGCCAGCTTAAGAGTGTGATTTGTTTGACATGTATTCTACGGTCCCCTCTTCATTTCCTCCTGACTCCACAGCTTCAGCTAGCCAATGATTAATGAGTCTGGAAGGTGAGCAACAGTTATCTTAAGGGCTCTCAAAAGTTTGTTTCAAGAGCCCAGCCAAAATCTCCTGCTGCATTAGCTGCAGTTAGATTTCCTGTTGATAACAGACCATGGAAAATAACCACTCGCCTCCCCCCACCACCCCCAGCTGCCATGAGTGTGAAGCTCTGTTTATCAGGCAACAGTGCGCATGTTCTCTCTGCCGCCCCATGCATTGGCCATTTCCCTTCAGACAAATAAACATTTTACCTACAAGAAGTAGGAAGTACATGGTGAGGCTGGTCCAACCCTAGATCTCCCTTGGATGAAGTGGTTTTCTGAAATTGAAAAGTCGGGAATGATCTGGAAAACATGCTTACAGACAGTGGAACAGGAAAAGGATTCCCTCCCAAGGCTAGTTCCTCCTGGTGTGTAGGGTGGAAAAGGTGGGAGGAAGGGACAGGGTGTTCTCTGTGTGATTGGAATTCCCCTGTAGAGTCATAGGAGATGAGCAAGCATCTGGTTTTCCTTTTTTATATTTTATTTTGCACCTAGAATAATAAGCGTGCAGAGAGGAGGAGACAGAGGTGCCCACATGAGGTTTTTTTCCTCTCTGAATAATCATGAGCCCTCCACCAAGCTGAGGGTTCCCAAGGGATGCTGGTGGCTGGATGGTTGGGCATATTGTGTTTTGGCCCAATTACAATGTGGCCAGATGGATATCTTGGAACCACAGGGTATGTCCTGGGGCCAGTCACAGTGCAGACATGGAAAATGAATGGGTCTTTTCACCCCAAGTTTGATTTTGATTCAATATAGTTACAAGGACTTTAATGAAATAAGAGGGTTGTTCTAGTTGCTATAGGTTAGGGTGGGATAAAGTAGAGGAAAAGAAATACTTAAGAGATCAGTCATTCATGCCACCCTGGTGATGGTACCAAAATATACCCAACTTACATTTTTCTTAAGACTTCCTTGTGCTGGACTTGAAGTCCACCTCACTAGTGGACTCTAAGGAGCTTTTGCAAAACAGTGTTAAAGGGAGTGACATAAATGGACATAAATGTGTATGTGTAAGTACCGCCCAGCTATCCCTCTCCTCAGTCTATACCCAAAGGACTTAAAAACAGCATGCTACAGGGACACAGCCATATCAATGGTTATAGTAGCACAATTCAAAATAGCTAAACGGTAGAATCAACCTAGATGCCCTTCAGTAGATGAATGGATAATGTTTACACAATGGAATGTTACTCAGCAATAAAAGAGAATAAAATCATGGCATTTGCAGGTAAATGGATGGAGTCAGAAAAGATAATGCTAAGTGAAGTTAGCTAATCCCAAAAAACCGAATGCCAAATGTTTTCTCTAATATAAGGAGGCTGATTCATAGTGGGGTAGTGAGCGGGGGCATGAGAGGAATAGATGAACTCTAGATAGGGCTGAGGGGTAGGAGGGGAAGGGAGGGGGCATGGAGTTAGAAATTATGGTGGAATATGATGGACATTATTATCCAAAGTATATGCATGAAGACACGAATTGGTGTGACTCTATTTTGTGTACAACCAGTAAAATGAAAAATTGTGCTCTATATGTGTAATAAGAATAGTAACATTCCACTGTCATATATAAATTAAAAAAGAGGAGTAAAACATTGCTATTATACTGTTACATAATAATAAGTTCTATTTATATGTTTCTATTTATCTATACATCTGTGTATATATATTTAGCAACAATAAAGAAAAGCACTGAAATTCCCAAACCCAGGTCTTTCATGGAATAGTCCTACCTTTAAAAAGAGGCACTTGCCAGGCAGAGACACATGCCTTTCATCCCAGCAACTAAGGAGATTGAGGGAGGAAGATCTCAAGTTCAAGGCTAGTGTCAGCAATTTAGTGAGGCTCTGAGCAGCCTAGCAAGACTCTGTATCAAAATAAAAAATTAAAGTGGGCTGGGAATGTAGCTCAGTAGCTATTATAGTTGCAATATAGCTATTGCACTCCTGGGTTCAATCCCCAATACCTCCCTTCTCCTCAAGAAAAAGGCACTGGAGAGCTTTTTAGAAATTCTCTGTTCATAGTGTCTCTGAGATTGGTCTGCTATATTAAGATCCCAATTCTTCTTTCTTGTACCAGGGATTGAACTCAGGGACACTCAGCCACTGAGCCACATCTCTAGCCCTATTTTGTATTTTATTTAGAGACAAGGTCGCACTGAATTGCTTAGCGCCTCACTATTTTTTCTGAGGCTGGCTTTGAACTCATGATCTTCTTATCTCTGCCTCCCAAACCACTGGGATTACAGGTGTGTGCCACCCTACCCAGCTCCAAGATCCCAATTCTTTATCTGTCTCTATCTATGCTCTTTGATGCCCCTCCCATCAACAGGCTGGGGGACTTCCTTGATTCTTGGAGGACATTGTGACCTGCCTGGTCACAATAGTGAGAATTCTGCTGCACCAGTTCTGTCTATTCCCCAAGATGCCTTGAGTGTTCCTATTTGGTCATCCAATAGTTTTCTGTCACAGTCATGACAACATGCCCCAAATAGCCTTCTAGAAGGAGAGACATGAGGGAAGGACCCATGTCATTCCAGCTGTGCTACCCAAGGCCATCCTAAATCAGCCAACAGCTAACTGAACCCTGAAAATGTGAATGGTCCCGGGTGAGCCCAGCCTAAATCCCTAACCCACAGAGAAATATGCTCAATAAAACTTATTGCTTTGAGCCAGAATTTTGGGGGTAGTTTTTTATGTGATATAATTGCCACAAAACATGACTGATACAGATATTCTGCTTAATGTTCTATTTCTGGGCCTCTGTTCTTGGGTCATCCATCTGCGTGTTGGCTAGTGAGCCCATCTGGTGGTGTGCTTTACCTCCTGTGAGTTCATAATCCATCCTTTTGCTTTACCGTTATTCTCTTTCTTCCTCACATTCATCCTTTATCAGAACTTGTTTATTTTGGCTGCACTTTTAAGTCAACACCAAACAACCTTAACATTAGTATAGAAACTTTCAGTTCTTCTCAGTGTGTTCTCCATTTTGGGTTCTTTCTGATACTGAGGAAAAACAAGATAACAAATAAATAAATAAGTAAACAAACACATCTGTGATGCCTTAGTGCTAAGGAGAAAAATAAAACAGTAGATATTGGGCACTGAAGGTGGAGGGCACTGCTGTTCTATAACGGGTGGGCATTTGAACAAATTCTGGACCATAATGGAATGGGATGAGGGATACAAAGGCATCATTTGTGGGTTTCTTCCTTACTCACTTTGAGAACTGATATGGGCTATATGGAGAATCATCAGGTCTTATCCAACAAAGTGAAATTTATCCATGGTGACTGTGGGAAGGAGACAGTTTTGCAGGGCCTGCAACTCTTCACATGCTTAATCCTTTTAGTATCAGACCTTTAAGGAACTCCTGCTGGGCCTGGAATCTAGAGAGCCAGATTCTCACATCTCTGCTACCATGAGGAAATCATGTGACCTTGGCAAAGTCATTTATTTTCTCTTAGTAGAATTTGTTTTTCAACTGTCAAATGGAAGTATGAATTAGATGCACTCTAAGGAAATGACTAGGTCTGACATTTTATGGTTTCATGAGATTGTGTGGCTACTGATAAACAGGGATTTGTAGGAGAAAAAAAAAGAAGAAAAAATAATGACGATAATAATATTTCCCTTCCCACAACCCATTCAAATCTTCTTCTTTATAAAGATGAAAGAGAAAGAAAGAATGTTATAGGGTGGTATAAAGAAATGAAAATTATAGACATCTGAGCAATAAATTTCTTTCACCTACCAAATTTTCCTACATCTTTCCCAAATCCAGGAGAAGCTGAATCTGCATTTCAGGGGCTATCCTAGATCTAGATAGCATTAATCCTTTGAGCATCTCCCATTGTTTTTTTTTTTTTTTTGGGGGGGAGGGGTGTTGCTGGGGATTGAACCTTATGTATAGGAGGCTGGCACTCTACCAACTAAGCTGTATCCTCAGCCTAGCATCCTCCGGGTTCTAATCTCAAAGGACAATGTAGGACCTGGGCATCAAGTTGTTATATTGCTACCAGTTCAAACCTCTGAAATGTCTCCTGGATAAGGCCATTTCTGATGATGATTTCAGATGAGATGGCACCTACAGTGAAATCCCACTCATTCTTTACCAAACCAGGGCCTTGCTGGAATATTATTCTAAAGGCTAATTCAAATCATAGCAAATCTTGTCACCTGCAGTAGAGTCCTACTCTGACGTTCACAGAGAGTGATGAGGATGGAGCCATTCTAATCTTACTGAAAGAGGCACAGGGTATGCAAACAGAGGGAAGGGCTGGCTGACAAGGTGAGTCAAAGTCAAGACACAGAGAGAATGCCTAAGAAAAATGCCTAAGTCAGAAAAAGACCAAGTGCTGAGAAAATGCTGGTTACTAAGCCTACCTGCTTGGGTTTAGCATGGTATATACTCCTTCAATTTTTGACATTGGTGTGGTCAAGATTTGAACATACTGAAAGGCTGGAACTGCACAACTGCACAAAACATGTCAATCAAGAGACAGCGAGCGAAGAGGTAGAGGCTGCAGCAGCCAGGGAGAAATAGTGAATCTTCTTATATGGTTATTTTATAGCATGGTGAGGATGAAGGAATGAAAAAAAAAAATACAATTTTATAAAGAAAAATTATTAAAAGGAAAGGAACAAATATTATCCCCCCCACATACACATGGGTGGGAAAGAGAGGAAAAAGTGATTCTGTTTTAATCATATTATCAAAGATGGCTGGTTCTCTCCAACTATTAACTATTCAACTGTTCACTACCTTTTCACTGTATTTATTGTCGTGTGTGTTTATTCTGAAAATATTTATTAGTTCTTTCCTCAACCACTTTTGACAATTTAAGATTAGTGCATTAGTGCAATGGTTTAATTTGCAATTATGGATCTGGATATTTTGATTCCAAACCCTGAGTTCTACCAGTTCTTAACTTTCATCTGATCCTTTCTCTCCTTATTCCTCAATTTTCTTATTTATCAAATGAAAATACTAACATTTTACACCTGATATGGAAGTTTTACAGGCTATATGAATAATAAATAAGAAGCACTTAGGAAATCAATGTCTTCATTATTTATCGTATTTTCAACTCAAATTAAATGAACTCTTTCTGAAGACCCAATAATGAGTATGCAAAGTGGATGGGGATTGTGAGAGGCTTAAAAAGGTGCATATTCATGATTTACAGAAGAGTTAAGGATTAGTCATGCAAATTATAAAATTTTAAATGAGACAAATATTCAAGACAAAATAATAATGAAGTAAACTACAAACTATTGATTGATTACAGTAGTAAGTAGATTTTTTGGGGTGTGTAAAAATTAAACATAATTTAATAAAATAAATTTTAAGGTAGAAAAAATAGAAAATTCCAATATTCCTAGATTTGGAAAGCTCTTTGATTGTCATTTAGTTCAATCTTCTGTATATTAGAAGAAACATTGATAATATCTCTGAAAGCTTATCAGTAAATGATTGTTTCATGTGGCTCATCAGATTCAGGTAGGCATCCAAACCTTGTGCCAAAAGGTAAAGAAGAAATAAAGTGACCATAAATGCATTTGCCCCAAATTTGCAATTTCTGGGTGCTCCCTGACAAAATAGAATAAAAAATAAACCCCCCCCACACACACACACATAAACTTAAGTCAAAGTAGCACCATCCTTGGTAGTATCAATAAGTGGATAGAAGAAGTAATAATAATCCTGACAAGAGAAAGATACCACTAGTATATTCCTCCAAATACTTCCAATAGAATGCAAAACATGAAGTCAAATATTTCCAAGCACCCAAGGAAATGGGAGGAAAACTATGAGCAAAACCAGTAGGTTAAAAAGAGAAAGAAAGAGAGAGAATTAAACAGATGCTAAAAAATGTCATACTCAGGAATTATTAAATATAGATTATAAAACAATTTATTTATTTGCTAGATTTAAATAAAAAAGAATCATATTTAGAAATGTCTGTAGAGAATAGAAAATCTTCGCAAATGATCTAGTGTGTTTAAAAAAAGTAGTATTTCCAGAAATGAAAATGTAATAAACAATTAAATGTTTAAATTATAGATTTAAATGCTTATTAACTATAATCTAAGAGAAAATTATAATTAAAAGAAACCTCAGCAAAAATTAATCAGGATGTTACATGGGGAGATAGTGCATGGAATGCAGAAGACAGGTCCAGAGGTAAAATTAACTAAGATCTAAAATACTTTAATTGTACTTTTTGAATGTAAAATATATGAAAAATGTTCACCATCTCTAACAATCAGAGAAATGCAAGTTAAAACTATTCTAAGATTTCATCTCACTCCAGTAAGAATAGCAGCTATTAAGAATATAAACAATATAAACAATAATAAGTGTTGGTGAGGATGTGGGGGAAAAGACACACTCATACATTGCTGCTGGGACTGCAAATTGGTGCAGCCAATATGGAAAGCAGTATAGAAATTCCTTGGAAAACTGGGAATAGAACCACCATTTGACCCAGCTATCCTACTCCTCAGTCTATACCCAAAGGGCTTAAAAACAGCATATTACAGGGACGCAGCAACATCAATGTTTACAGCAGCGCAATTCACAATAGCTAAATTATGGAACCAACTTAGATGCTCTGCAACAGATGAATGGATAAAGAAACTTTGTATACACAATGGAATATTACTCAGCATTAAAAGAGAATAAAATCATGGCATTTGTAGGTAAATGGATGGAGTTGGAGAATATAATGCTAAGTGAAGTAAGCCAATCCCAGAAAACCAAATGCTGAATTTTTTTTCTAATATAAGAATGTTGCTGATTCGTAACGGGTTGAGAGGGGAGTATGGGAGGAACAGAGGAACTCTAGGTAGGGAAAAGGGGAGGGAGAAGAAGGGAGGGGGTCTGGGGGTAAACGTGGTGGAATGACATCATTACTTTAAGTACATGTATGAAGACATGAATGCTGTGACTCTAAGTTGTGTACAACCAGAGAAATGAAAAATTGTGCTCTATTTGTGTAATATGGATTGAAATGCATTCTATTGTCATATATAACAAATTAGAATAAATTAAAATAAAATAAAAAAGAATGTAAGTCTGATAAACAGGTAATATTAATAAATAATAACTAGGAATTTTCTAATCTTGATGAAAGACAAAATTTTGAGTCAAAAAGATTAACAGAACTCTAGCCTGGAAAATAAAAATGTATTTACACCTAATAAAGCCATAGTGATATTGGAAAATTCTAAAAAGAGAAGAAAAATATTGAAAACAAAAAGAAAAAGACCTTGGAAGAGATGGACTGACAGCTGAGTTCACAACAACAATGAAAGCTAATTGGAATGTCTATAAGGTGCTGAGGAAGGTAACTATCACTCTGAAAGTCTACGCCTGCAAAAATTACTGTCCACATGAAAAAATAAAATTATTTTCAGGTAAATAAAAACTGATAACATTTTCTATCAGCAAATCTACACCTCAGGAAATACTAAAAAATATTTTTCAGGCAGAAGCAAGTTGAACCAGCAAACAAAATAAAAAATGACCAAGAGAACGAAGAACACAGAACCTAGTCATAATGTGTGTAAGTCTAACAAAACATACAAAATAACAATAATTGGCATGATCATAGATATTAAACATCAAAACAGAATTCAAACACCAAACAGCATTAGCAGATTGATTTGGAATGTAGTAAAAAAGAGTGAAAATGTTTTAATATATTTCCTAGGAGGTGACTAAATTATCGATTTCATGCTTTGATAATATTAATATTTTAATTTCTAAATTAGTATAAGGAAAAATTAAAATAGACTTAAAGATTGCAAGAAGGAAAGACAAAGAAACAGAAGAGAGGGGAAAAGAAAATTAAAAAATAAGATGCTATATTTTAAACACAATGCATTAGTAAATGACTGATTAAACAGTTAAAAAAAAGGTATGACATCTGGCACATAATTCCTGAGGAGGGGCATTTATACCATGTGTAAGGATGGTGTACCCTGAAACTGTGCATATCCTATATATCCCTGAATCCAATTAGAGAAAATACCAAAGTACAGTTATGAAAAAGTTTTCACAAAGTAGAATAAAGAAATAAAAATTAAAGAACAGGATAGAGGGGATTAACATTGCCAAAATTTATTTCCTTGAAAGCATAAATAAAATGTAAAAACATTTGGCTAACTAATAAGAAAAAAAGAGAAATGAGACAGAAACACAAATAACCAACATTGGGAAAAAATAAAGAGATCATCACACACCAATATAGACTTTGTTAAGACATGAGGAATACTTATTTGAATAAAATGGAAGTTTTAGACCAATTTTGAACACTTTTAGAAAAATACAACTAACAAATAAAATTTCATAAGAGTAAATAGAGCTGGGTACCTCAGTGTCATATGATTGTAATCCCAGCAATTTAGGAGTCTTAGGCAGGAGGATCATGAGTTCAGAGCCAGCCTCAGCAATGTAGTGGGGCTCTAAGCAACTTAGTGTGACCCTGTCTTAAAAAAATAAAAAGAGCTGGGGATGTAGTTCAGTGGTTAAGTGCCCCGGGGTGCAATCCCCTGTATTAAAACAAAACAAAACAAAACAAAACATAAACAGAAAACTTGACTTATCTTATAACTTCTACATACTCTTAATGGGCCTAAAATAATTTTAAATTTTAGAAGAAATTCTGAAAGAACTTAAAAATGTTCATTTATTTTTACCCAGTACTGTCAGTTCTTGGAAAATTTTCTAAAGGATTTTGCCTCAGTGCAACCAATCACAATAACAATCTATGAACAACTATTTCTGAACAGCTTAGGATATCTAATGAAATTGTCCAAAATATTTTTTTTTTCTCAATGCTCTCATTGGAAAATGGAAAATCTCTTCACAATTTATTCTGCATTATATTTGGTTATACATTACTTATAAACATCCAACAACAGAGGTATTAGTTCAATAAATTGTGGCAACATAGTTTGAAATACAATGAAGTCTTTAGGAAGGATCATGTAAGTGCATGTATTTTGGAAAGTGTTAGGCATGTGCATAAGTGCTCTAGATTATATGAAGGAAAATATAGAACCAATAAGGAAAAAAAAATAAGACAACATCAAGGGCAAACTGACAAGGTATAGTATCCCAGAAAATAACATAAGAGTTCAACGGAAAAAACAAAAACAACTGTATGGGGAAGCAATAGTAACACCAAGAATTTACCATTGCAATGGGTAGGGCTTCATATTGCATCAGGCTAAATTGTTGCTACTCTGGAACTTATGAGCATAAGTCCATCTGTGATCAATATCAGTCAGTTCCAGGTTCCACTGGATTTGGTATTGATACTCTTGATATACCTTATTTAAATCTGTTCCACTGTGAACAAGGTATATCAAATATTAAATAATAAATAAAATTAATAAATATTAAATAATAAAATATTAAACCATAATATTTTTTTAAATTACACTGCATTTTATAATCAGTAAAATTGATTACATTGAATGTAGTGTCACTTTCATTATTAGTAAATCCATGATCTATCTTAAAATGGGTAATGTCTTAGATTTATGAAAACATTGTATTTCCAGGATTCTCCAGGATGAGCTCAGGGACCGGGCCCGTGGATGAGACCTAGAATTGAAATCAGTTGTGAGGAATTTAGGTCACTGGAAGAAAAAGGTAACCGGAACTTCAGTCACAGATCCTAAGAAGATCGAGATATTGAGGAAGACTACTATTAGTTCTCAAAAGCTCTGCTGGGAGAGAGGCTCAGAACGGTGACATACCCTGAGAACATCAACCAGCTAAACAAAGAGGTTGGTTCATGAGACCACTATTCCAACAGCTTAGTCCTCTGTTGGTGGTAGGCTCAGTTGGTTAGTCCGACCTCCCACAGTTTGCTTATGTCTTTCCAAGTCTGTAGATAGGAAAGCAAAAAGTTCTGGAGTTTAACTGCCAAGTTCTGTGATACAAATGGTGTGCTCTAAGAATTTAGAGGACAGAGATTCAAAAGAACTACAGAAGGTTTAATGAGTGAGCATTGAAGCTTAAAGCATTTTGATAGGTAAAAAGACAGCTTTTCAAGGGCTTCTAAATGTAAAGCTCCTGCGGGAAGAAAGGCAAGGGGCATTTTTGGCCTTCTGTCTCATCTGGAACTTTTCCTGATTCAGCCCTGGAGGTCTTTTTTTGTTTCTTGTTCAACCAGGGTTAATTCAGGATGGCAAGAATCTACTTGCAAATGGTTGAAATGTGTCATATACCTCTCTCTGCTTTTCCCTGCTAATGGCGATTGGGGGCCGAATCCTCTCTGAGAACTTTGCATCAAAGTTGGAGCTGCATGCCAATCCACCTTAACCATAGAGGCCCATTTCTCATTTTGCAAATCTTGTGCCAGAAAAGAACTCCCACTGGCTTGCAGAGCTCTACTGGCACAAGTAGGCCTCTGTGTGCAAAGAGCAAGATGAGCACAAGAAGACTGTGCACATCTCCCTCCTGAGGCCCAGCCACACGGGGAGGAGGCTCTGTTGCCATTCCCCTGGGGGGAAAGAATCCCACACACTAAGTATAATTTTCAGGCATGTTGAGTAATGGGGCAAAACCTAGTTGGACTCTCCTTGTATCTTAAATCTAATTAATCTTCCTCTACCATACATTCACTCCTCTGAAATATGGCATTAAAATTCCAGCACTTGAGTTTGCACTTTCCAGCAGCTTTCTATAAGCAGTGGTAACCTGATCTACTAGTTCATGAAATCCTAATATGGAATAATTTAGAAAAGTGAAAGGATTGGTTGTCAGCAAGTGAATAACAAGACACGGACTTTGGAATTTTAAATTGAACAGTAGAAAAGCAGTGCCCCAAAGATATAATATTATTATAATGTAACTATAGTGGTTATTGTTGTTGTTGTTGTTATTTCAATGAGACTAAGGAATCCTCCATTGTGTTAATTGTTAGTGGAATTACACAGTCCATGAGCACGTTCCTTGGGAATGATTTGTGGAAATAGCACTGCTTAAACTAGTTTGCAACTTATTTGTAATTCATATTTAATTCGGATTTGTTCTAGCTTCTGTTTTTCAAACATGTAGGTGTCAGATCTGCTGCTATGCTGGAGAAAAAAAAAGGGTTTACTTCAGAACCAAAATCAATCACATCACAGTTTCTAGGAAAAAAAATATCCAGGGTTAAATTAGTTGAATGAGATTAAGTTTTAAAACTTCTTGAAATCTAAATTACTGTTACAATCTTCTCCTCCTCCTTAAGAAATCCAGACAAAACCATTCGAGTATTTACTCATTGGGTCCCACATGAGGAGAAAACATATTCTAGTAACAGTTCTAAAGAAGAAAAGTTGCAAAGTAACCCGCATGTTGAAGCATTTAGAAATATGTGCCACAAATATTTAAGGTTGTGCGTTATTTATATATACATAAAATGATAGTTGAAAAGGCAAGATTTCCATATATTACAAAACTTTATCACCAACTTTAGCTTTGTGGCACTGACGAGAGGGGATGGGCTAGCAGTAATTGTCCCCTTTACCTCGAGATTACATGACTTTATAATTAATGAATGATTTATCTGATTGGTTCAGTAAGTTAGAGTACAGAAGAAGACTATGAGCAAGTTTCTCTTTTCTTCCCAAAGGCCCTATGTGTAAGACTGTGTGCAAGAGTAAGCTTCTCAAGGATTCTGTACACAAATAATTGCAACAAGATGACTGTGAATATTCAGGTATGTTTTGAAAGGATAGAAAATTATTTCACTGCTTCTTTGTATTCCTTATAGAGTTTATTTCATTGCTTTGATAATTCAGTATCTGTAAATTGATGGGAGGAAGGAGTAACATCTTTAAAAAGTATTTATATCAAGAGGTTAGATCATAAATATGTTAGGCTCTGCAGTTTATAGGATCTTTTAAACTCAGTGCTGCTTTTTAGAGGGAAAATTGCTATAAAGTACAAGTAAATGAATGTAACTGTGCTTCCATCAAACTTTCTTTATAATAACAGTCTGTGGGCTGAATTTATCCCAGGAACTACTTTCTGTCAGTAGCTGATCTGAAGAATCAAGGGCAATCCTTTATTCTCAAAATAACTGACTAATCTACAGTTATTAATTTGCAGGACTGTGTGAGAGCATTTGCTCAAAGGAAGCACAACGAACGTATCTGAACTGTTTTATGGGTAAACCATTGAAACGCAGAAGGTGTGCAGAACCCATCAGACTTTTATATTTTTCTTTCCTTGTCACCAAGTTCTTATGGGCTTTGTGAAATTTTGTATGCCCTACCCCTTGCCAGGCTAATGTGAGGAAAAAGGGTAGATGGCATAAGAGAACATTGAATTTGACTGCAGATGACCCAAATATTCTGTTAGTCACTTCTCATATGCACTGGAGTGAATGCAGCATTCATTAATGTCCAGAGATGGCCCGGGCAAGGTCCAGACAGTGTGCTGGCAGAAAAAGAATAGAAAGCAAGGAAGGCCTATGTTGCCTGCAGTGTATAGTTATGAGCCTGAGAAGTAGTAGCTATGAATCAGCCTGACTGAGGCTCTACTGTCTTTATTTGCAACAGTAAGGAAGATAATATTTGACAAAGCTTTTGGGAGTAAAATGAGTCTTAACCACTAGAGAGAAGAATCATAGTCTGCAGCTACATTGCCTAGAGGCCTAAAGATGAGTCACTGTAAAATTAGACCAATTAAACATTCCCCCCCATGCAGTAGACTTGAGTGACTTAGATAAGATCATTGGTTCCCTTTGACTCATGGAATCTGACAATAAAAGGAATCTCAGAGATTTTTTCTGGTCATGGGGTCGTGGAATGTGAGATTTATAAAGCATCTCACTAGAGATTTGGTCCATGCTTCAATTTGCAGATGAGGAAACTGAGCTCTGATGACGTAAGTGACATGGAGTGATTCATAATTAGTGGGTGGTTCAGGTGGACCTGAACCAGCACTCTTGATTTGGGGTTGATAGATTGATTGATTCATTCATTAAGACAATTATTATTCATTCAACCAATGTAGTTTGCACATTCTTTCCCAAAGAGATTTTATCAGAGAATGCTTCTTGGGTTTTTTGTGAGGATCAGAGAAAACCCGAGTTCTCCAGAACCTACTTCAGGAAGCTGTGATTACTACCCCATACCTTCCAGCCCTTTCAACTCCACCCACACATGCACTTTACAGGTGAGAAAAATGAGATCCAAAGAGTCTAGGTGTGTTGTTCCCAAGCTGGCGTGTATATTAGAATTACCAAGAGGTCTTTGAAAAATCCCAAAGTCCAGGCCTCACCCAGACCAACAAATCACAGTCTCTGGCATAAGGCACACTGTATGTTCTGAAATTTTCCAGATGATTTCAATGTGCAGACAAATTTTGGGAACCACTGGGTCAGGATCTCTTATGCTGTACCTCATTTAGGAAGATATCCACTGTGGGGAAAATAAATGGAGGACTTCAGAAGAAATGAAATGACATTTTTGGAAGGGAGGACCTGTCCCACCCCAACACACACACACACACATACTCACATCATGAAATGATTCAGAAAAACAAATGCATTAATAAAGGTGAAAGTGCTCCAGGAAACCTGTTGAGTTACATATTATTATTTTATTTTAGAAAAAACTCAGTTTGAACTAACTGTGAATGCTGTTTGAACTGTTTCCAAATTATTCAGAAATTAGAGAAAAAGTAAATTTTCTAAACCAATTAAGTTTTGAAAGTAGTCCTAAAGTTAACTATTGCTTTCTCCTGAGGTTACTAACATTGTAGCTTCTATGATGATATTTTGATGAGTCTAATCTATTATAGGACATTAACTCAGCAGCCCACCTGCTCTTTCAGAAAGCTTTAGTATAGATGCTATTTAAAGATGGTAGTAGGAATTTGGATGCATTTGTCCTTTACACAAAATATTGCTTTTTTGGGTGATGGGTATTAAACCCACAATATCACACGTACTAGGCAAACACTAGCAAATCACTGAGCTATACCTCAATTCCAAAGTCACTTATGTGTACTTGCTTTAAAATTGAAGTTCAGAAACTGTTTCTGAAAGAAATTGTGTTCATTCTGTTTGATGTAAAATTACATTTCAGATGTATTCAATCAAAGACACCGTCTATGACATAGTTGAGCTGTCTCCTTATATCTTGATGCTTTCATATAAAAAGCTTACTACCATATTCCACTTAAACACAACATATAATATGTTCCTGATTCTTCTTCATCAAATCTTTCCCTACCAGTCACAGTTGGGCAATAGGTGGCTTTGGACAATAAGCTCAAACGAAGAGTTGTGATATACCTGTAAATGCTTCATCTGCCCCATTCATGCATTTTTTGGAGATTGTTATTTCCAGGTTACAGTTTGGATGTCACATGTAGTTTACCCATTTTTCCAAACCAGGATGAATTCCCTTGTCCCTGGCTCCTTTATTTCTGAAGGAAATAAAGGAGCCAGGGACATTAATATTTGCCTTCTCACTTTCAGCTCTGGCTCATGTACTTGAGGCTCATTCTGTCATTCACTCAAAAGGTAAAGCAGAGAAGCAGAGGGCCCCTACCTCAGAGTTGTTTATCTAAAGCCAATTGCAGATAATTGTCTCAACTGAGTTACACGTGTTCTTGTTCCCAGGGACTTGAAGCCGCAATTGCATTGTGAACAACTTCTTGCCTAGATTGTATTTAATTGAGATGACTTTAAGAGATTAGGGGATATTATGGGAGGAAGTCATTATATTCTGTCCTACAAGGTTTGAAATTTAAATAAAAATAAAATCATCTTCCAACTCCTTACTCTTATGCTGATCTTCACAAACCTTGCTTTCTGTAGGGAGTGTTTTATGGAATTTAGGGGAAAACAGCCAAGAAATGCTTGTTTTGAAAACCAGTGAACTGGGATCTATAAGAAAAGAGCTGGTGACTTAGTGAGAAGAAAATCTCAACATACTGATGTTCTTTTTTATTGCCCTCGTGACAGACTTATCAAAATAAACAGACCACAATGCTCTTCTGAAGAGGTAGGAATACCACTTGAAAAATCCTGGGAAAGTGACCATGTGGGAAGATTTCCAGAAGACAGACATTCTAGTTAGTAAAAGTTAGGAGGGGAGGGGAAACATGCTGTCCATCAAGGGAAGAAAAAAAGACAGCATCTCAACATCTCTACCCAACAAGGTTCAGTTTTTGCCTTTCTCAGCCTTTGATTAGCATTACATTGATTAAACTTCCACACTATTAAAAAGATAGGACTTTTTTTTTTCCTTTAGATTTTACATCTGGGCAACTAGATACATCCAGGGCAGCTATGTGGACAATTCATATTTTCGACCTATTGTAAATAGATTTTGATCTTAGAAACTGGCTTCTACTTCTGGAGCATCATTCCTAGCCCCAAACAAATAAAATGCACTGTCTCCAGTCAGTGAGAGTAGAACAGACTGGAAGAAGGAAGGAATAATGAGGTGTCATACACTGAGAAGAGATAAACAAAAGAATTTTCCAGAGGCATGTGTACCAACATGATGAAGCATCACGCTCTGTTTATTTTGATAGATCTTTACTGGGAGAATAGAAGAGATCTTGAGTGCTTTGAAATTTTTCTTTAGATGAAGCACTAGCTCTTCCCTTATTGATGCTAGTCCTTTGGTTTCCAGAGCAAGCATTTTTTCGCCTTGCCTTTCCTCAGTCCCACAAATAGGAATTGAAGGTCTGCTAAGTCCTAAGCTACGGAGTAGGTGAAGGTAAATTCATGAGCCTTAATTTTACTTTATAATTGAACCATTCAATCACCTGGGCCCTTTTTGTTTTTAAGGTATGTATACTGCTTATTCAAAAACAACAACAAAAAAACAATGTCAAGATTTGAAAGACAGTTGCTTCCATGCAAATATTTTGAATCACTTTCTTTAGTAGATATGGAAACTACAACCAAGTGCATGAGGACATGGAATATCTATAGAATGCTTGAGAATTCTGACTCTCACTCTGAGGGTGGTGGCACTTACTTTTTGTTGTTTCTGTGTATGTGTGAATGAGTGTGTGTGTGTGTGTGTGTATGTGCGCGCACACACACGCATGTGTGTGTGTGTTTTCCTTGCTTATTATCCAGGAATTTTATTTCACTTTCTCATTTGGGGGCAGGAACATCAGCTGTTAATAGAGAATACAAGGAAAGAAATCCATACAGGGATCAACAAAGCAGGGAGGGTGACCTCACTTCTTATTGCAGATGACACATTCCACACTATGTTTTCTAATACTTCTGGGTCACAGGACCATGACTTTTTTATTTTTAATTTAAACTCTTTTCCTGGTTGGGTCCCAACTATGCAGGCATCCTTCTAGGTATGCATATTAATAACTGAGGTCCCTATTGCTGCCCTTGACTCAGGTCCAGCTTTTCTTCCCCGCTAAACCTCATTCTACCCATACTCTTCTTCTTTTTCTTCTTCGCAAGGAAACCCATTAATGCCCTTATAAAATGTTACAGTGCCTGAGAATTGACATTACTGGGAACTTAGGGCCTCTTTTGCCAACCTTGTGGATTTTGGCAAAACCAATTCTTTAAACTTTTGAAAGAGATATGGAACTGAGTGAGTTTTTAAAGAGGACAGGAAAGTCTAACCCACACATTTCATTATCTGCCTTGATCACAGATTTCCATGCACATGAAATTTGCAATATGTATCCCTGATGATATGACACACAGTTATTAAAGACAATTTTGACTTTTTTCTGGGGTCCAGGGATTTAGATGAGATGAATATATTCCTTCATTTATTCAGTGATTCATGACTAATGTCCTGGATATCAGACGCAGCATAGAAGGAGTGACTTTGTCTACAAATTAGCAGGCGACCCTTAGCCTAGGAATCTGGGAAGCAATTCCACTATTTCTGGGATCAGAGAGAGCTCAGTTCACATTCCCAACCACTAATGTTCAAATAATGTAGAACCATAAGTTATAACTTCTCTAGATCTCAAATTTGTCATTGAAAAAGTAAGAAAAAATAGTGCTGACTGAACAGGAATGGAGTGACATTTAAATAGTATCTATAGAAAGGATCTGGAACAAGTGAAATGCTAAACAGAAGTTAGTCCCTGTTTCCTCTGATTAGTCTTTTTGTCCTCTGATGGCTGGGGGCCTCTTCCATAGAGTTTAATCTGACCTTATTTTGATCAATAACAGCCACAAAGGGAGATTGACGTTTCCCAGAAGTGAGTCTCTGCAGTCTTTACCTCCCAACTGACATTTCACTGCCTTAAAAGAGCTCTGTGCCTCGTGAAAAGCAGACAGGAATGCTGCTTCGGCCGGGGGTGAGTTTACTGCTGTCTGCTCCCTGTAATTTAAAGGGTTAATTTGCTTTTAAGTTGCTCCCACTGAGAACCACTGTTATTATGGGATGTAGGTTCCCACAAAAATAAGAGAGATGCTTTTTTCAAAGCAGAGGCCGGCAAAACCATAGTTAATTTCCATGAGAGTCCAGAGAGCAAAAACCTGGGCAAGTCTTTGAAAATTCACTTGGGACACGTTATGTCAGAGAGACGGTGCTTAAAAGACAGGAATCCCATACCTTGAATTCACTTTCCCATGAAAAGCTGCAGAAGGACTACAGGAAACGAAAAGCAATTTACCTTTACACCAAACCCTCTCAGGTGAAAAATTTAGACTCCTGGAGTTTTGAAACTGTACTCTGTCTGTCACAGGTTCTATATTATATTTAAGTCCACTGAAAACCTGCATGTACATGCAATGGCATTTGTGGCTTTATAATGCCATTGTAATATAACAGGGATTCTTTCACTCTGAACTGTGAGTAACACAGGCCAATTTGGAAACTGTGCTTTTGTTTTCTTGCAGCAGAGGTTTTATATGAGCCTCTCAGTGAGGCAGATACTGTTTGACCAAGTTCAATCACATTAATAAAATTAAAAGGTGAAAAAAAAAAACACCCCACATGTAACACATGCAATTTAAACACATCAGAAGTTAGGGGTACCTTAGAAAACTCCAAAATGTTTGATGTTTGTTGTTAGTTTGCTTGCTATTTTTTTTAAAGCTGTGGATTAATAAAAAATATTGGTGAGTATGCAAAATATGCAGTTAATGTCTAAGTATAATTATAACATGAAGTTTGATTATACCATAAGATCATGAATTTCTGACTCATTTGCAAACATCATTTAATAGCAAATAGGTGTTGAATATCTGCATGTGAAAATGCAAATTTTGTTAGAAGGCCTCATGAGAAATATGAAATGAAGCCAGTTCTGCTTTTGTGAGCTACCTGTAACCAAGTGTGTGTGTGTGTGGGGGGGGGCAGTGTTCATGGCTCACCATTACCTATCACTAGCAATGAATGCCAAATGATGGAGAAGAAAAAGAGAAGGGATGCAAGACAGCTGAATCCTGCTCAATGTCACTGAGTGCATCACCAAGGGGAGTTACTAACCAGAGACTCTGCCCACTCTCTTTGCTGTGTGCACTTTCCTGAACCATCATATTATAAACCCCATATGCTTCCAGTCACCCAGGAAAGTCAGGAGGTTGAAGTTGGGGTAGAAGTCTTCTATGCATGGAAAATAGCAGAAGGGAGTCGGTGGGCATCGGTTGCACTCCCCTGACAGGCAGCCCCTTCACACTGTAGCGTAATGTGGCCTGGTATGCTTTGAAGGCCTCCCATGGTGGTGGTCTTGACGTGTCTTTCAGTGGACACTGATTCTTATCACCAATCCATAACAAACTATTTTGCCGACAGAAGGAAAAGGAGGGAGGGGACGGGAAAAGGAGTGGGAAGCTGATAACAGTCTACATTTAGAAAGGGTTTAAAAGATCAATATAAGCATTCTTCAGAGACCTTGTCGGACTGCTAGCTGGATGCTTTGGGATTTTCACTGGTGTGTAGGGCTTGCAAGAGACACTGTGCTTCTGAGTTCTCAATTATTAAAGAAAGCTTGCAACAGATACTAAACAAACTCATCAGGACCAATGTTTATGTCAATTTATGTGTATATAAACAATTGTGAAAACTCATGGAACTTTGTTCTTTAGATCTATGTATTTTATTTTATGTGCATTATTACTCAATAAAAATAAAGAAAAACATTTAAATAACTTATCGGGGCAGGGGTGATAAAGGGGTGAAGGCGAGGAAAGGGTTTATATGGAATATGATTGACCTGTCATTGACAACTAGTGACGCTAATGACAAGGGGACATGGGGTTCCATTTATTATTGGTTTTTTTAATTCAAAAAGGCAGAGAGGTGATTATTTAAACTCAGAAGACCATTTTACCTTTCGAGGGAAGGCGGGGTGGTCAGAGGGGGCATCAGAGCTACTGTCAGCATCCTGCTTCTTGACCTGGGGGAGGGTTCCTTGGGTGTTTGCTCTGTGACAAAATGCTGAGCCATGTGCCATTCTTTCCTGTATGTATGACACTTTTCACAATGAAAGTTTTTCCAATTTCTGTACTTACAGAAGATACCTTAAACCACACATATAAAAACACATGCTTACAAATTAACTAAAGGATTATACATTGGAAGCATTCCTGGATTCTGTTTTGCACATAAATTAGAGTACACAAGAAAGACATGAACATAAATCTTCCCAGCTTTCTGCCCTGCTGATTGTCTCTTAGAGAATCGCAGAAGCTCAGCAGTCACCCAGTGAGTGTGGAGAATGTAATTCAAATATTCTGTAACTTGGGGTATTTGCTAGTGGGGTTCCACTAATCACACAATTTTCAAGTCCATCCTTGGAAACAGAAGTTAACAAATATTTTCTTTCTTTCTTCCTTCCTTTCTTTCTTTCTTTTTTTTTTTTTTACTAGGAATTAAACTCAGGGTCACTCAAACACTGAGACACACCACCAGCCCTATTTTGTATTTTTTATTTAGACACAGGGTCTCACTGAGTTGCTTAACACCTTTGCTGAAACTGGCTTTGAACTGTTGATCCTCCTGTCTCAGCTTCCAGCCTCTAGGAAATATTTTATTATTTTAAGCAAATCTGGCATTTCTCAGTGCCTTTGCACTTGCTTTGACCTCTGCCTGAGTTTCGGTTACCATGAATGCTAGATGGCTTATTTCTCCATCTGCCTCAGGACCAATGTAGAATGGTACTTTCTCAGTGTTAAAATCCAGAATTATAACCACACCTTTCCATACGTTTCCTAACTGCTATCGTGGGTTTTAGTTCTCTTCTAAGCACTTATAAATTGTGCTTGATTTTCTCCCCCAACCCCTCTTTCTCCCCCTTCTTCCCTCCCTCCCTACCTCTCTCCTCATGTTATGGCAAACATTCTTGTTAGTTTTGCTCATGTACCTTCTATATCTGGCACACAGTAGGTGCCCACTAAATACTGACTAAATTCATGAAATCATTAAACAGGGAGAGTGACACTGATGTTAAGAAGCCAGTCTTTGATGTAATAAACTCATTGTTTACAAATGTTTCAGTGGCTCATTTATCTTCTTCCATCATAAGGTCTACTGTTTATTTTGTAACCTTTTCAGGTAGAATATATTTTGCATTTGGGGGTTGTGGAGTTCAACCTGGAATGCTTGTTTACACCATGCATTCAATCAGAACTCATGTTCTGAATTCCAAACACCATGTGAACCAGCCCTTGAAACATGATTTCTTTATGTGATAGAACCATTACTCGAGAGTCCCCCAAGGCTAAACAGAGTAGTCCATGGTGACTCCCCAGATTTTTACTGCTGACAATTATTACACCAGTTGAAGGACATATTTTCTGGCTGATATCCTGCTGTTGTTATGAAGGGAATTGATTCTAATTGCCAGTTTCCTGCATTTTTTCTTCAACATTTAGGTTTCACAAGGAAAAAAAAAATCACGATGAAAATTCCACACGTTACTAGGATTACTTCACAAACAGAACATTCTTGACTCTGGAATTCCCCCCAGACTCCAAACTGAGCTTACCCATACAGAAAACTTGAATTCATTTTCAAATGGGAGGAAAACAGGGCAAAATGTTATCTTTGAGCTATGCCATTTGGCTTCCAGTGCACACAAAAAGTGGACACACATCCAATGTCAAATAGCCCTGATAATGGACAGGAAGCATTGCTGTAGACACAGTTGAGCCCGACCTTCACTGGCAGCAAAACCCTGGGTGAAACTCAGTTACTCCAATTCCAAGACACCCCACTGGTGAGCCCAACTGGGCCTGTAGGTGAGGGCGCCCGACTCCAGGACCATTAGGATTTGAGGACATCACATCAAGAATCAGACTGAAGTCTGGCCAACAGGGAGGACTGAGTTTATTTTATCCATTGTCAGGAGATGAGCAAAGCAGAAAAATAGGCCCTGGTTCCAAGTCGTCCCTGGCTCTTTTAGCAGGAAAACAGGACAATATAATACAGAAATAAAATACAGCAACTTCCTCTTCACCATCATTTTGAATCTCTGTTGGCACTGATTTGCACTGACATCAGCTCACAGCGGGTCCAATATGAAATTTATCTTCATGGAAATGTGACCCATGGCTGCCAGTAGGCTAAAAAATATAGCCAACAATTGGGCAAATAAAGATAAAGAAGTTTGTGCAGGACAAATGTTGCATTTCCGACACACAGCTTTATAATTCTCCTGTCTCAGAAATGAATAGAAAATAAATGGATGCAGTCAGCCATCAGGGAAACTCTGGTGTTATCTGCACATTACTCATGGTGATAAAATAGATAATCCTGTTGCATGGATGGGGACAAGATGACTAATTGATATTACTATGCATAAATGACTTGTGATATGGACAAAGTGAGCAGGCAAGGCGCCTCATAAAAACGTTCTGTTCCACTCACTAGCTTTGTGTGTTTATGATCTTTTCCTTTTTTCCCACATTCAGGCAGCTTTAACTTAGGGTTTGGGAAATGCTTGTGTGCATATATATGTTTACTAGGTGCGTGCATATGAATGATTTACAATTTTTCCAGTGTTGGACTTACTGTTTTGCTTAGCTAGCTTTTAATTAAGTCACATGTGTTTTGAACTCAACCTGGTATGTATATTTGACTATCTTTTTAAGGCAGTGGGTATGGTGATAGAACTCAGGAAGACATCCTCAATTCTTTCTATTTTTTTATTTTGAGACAGGGTCTCACTGAGTTGCTAAGGGTCTTGCTAAGTTGCTGAAGCTGGTTTGAACTCATGATCCTCCTGCCTCAGCCTCCCAAGTAGCGTGTGCTCCCTACTACTTTGGCTTTCCGTTATAGTTTAACGTCTTTTGGTCTTAGTTTGCCCTGGTGCATGGTTTGGCCTTTCCTATTAATTCCTTGCAGTTTTCAAAGGAATTGTTAAAAAGAAATTCAAATTTGAATTTGAATTTAAAAAGAAATTCAAAGGAATTTCTTTTTAAATATTTTCTTTTTAAGTATTTAAAATAAGAAAGACAAACTTTCTTTTATAGAGTTCTGTAGTATATTTCAGATATGCCAGGAAATCAGCTACAACTAAACAAATGTAGGTATTTTAAATGGCAAGAACAAAGTAATAGCCTTCTTTACCTCAATAAATCACTGTCATAATTGTCCCAAAGCAATGTGATTTGAGAAATAGACTTTGAGGGAAGTCCTCCTTCCCAAAATATCCACCTTATCTGGCTTTCCCTGATAGCTGAATTCCACTGTTTGAGAGGGCTGCTATGGAGCTAAGGGGTGCAAATATCTCTGTGAAAGGAGGAGCCATGTGATATTTACACTTCAGGGTGAGGTGTTTAATCAAATGTGATAACTAACTGAGATGTGTTTTTCTTGTGAAACCACTGACTTCCAAGAGGGAAGAGTGTCAAGATAGTGGTGGGAAGACCCTGACAGTGAAGGTAGAAAGGTGTTAAAGACAAAAGTCAACATCCTCCTAATGTGTTGAGGGGGTGTGTATTTCAGACCTTGATAGTCTGTGCAGTTAAACATCTGCCTAAGGTTTCCAGAGAGGAGGCTGGGTTGTATGATAATCTGGGGGGATAGCATCTTTCCCCAATTACCTTAGCGTCCTTTTCACCACAGAATTTCTGAAGTTGAACTCTGTTATTAGAAAGAGGTTCTTATTGAAATTTTTCTAGGAATGTAAACAAGGAGGGGGCAGAAGAAAGTTTGAGAATCACTTGCAAGTTTATCTTCTTATCTGACATTAAAATAATTTGAACCCAGTGGTTGCTTTGGGGGAACTGGCAAAGTGTTCCCCAGCTTTGCACCTCTAAGAATGATGGAGCACTGCAGTAGTTGATTTTAAGGGTGGCTTCTGCCTCTTTCATGGGCTACTTCTGTCTACCTGTCCCTTTTTCTCACCATGCGCATGCTACCATAAGACTGAGGAGAAGGCAGAGTTGCCCCTGGGAATGGTTCAACACTGGGTCTTGTCTCAGAAAAAGGCAATTCTATGTGTTTCTTGTGGATCAGATTAAAAGGATTCCAGTCATGGGGCCTTTTTGAGTCTCTATGTGTCCATAAGGGGATATATCCATATAACTGAGAATTTCAGCCAATCACATATCACCTTCACAATTTTATGTGTCTATGAACCTCATATACTTACTTGCATATTTTTATCTTACTGTCTTCTACTTCCTTGACTCTCAAATAGAAAGTAAGCTTATCCTACTTCCACTTTTTCCTTTAAAGCACTTACCACAATTTTGAACTATGATTATTTGAGTGCCTGAAACACTGGATATGACTAATAAATACTTGTTGAGTTTCCCTTGTTGGGTGTTGTCAGAAGAATGATTTTGAAAAATGTAAAACATGTCTTACCTACAAATACAGAACAAACATATGTTAAATAATTCTTCAATTTTAAAGAAAAGAGACTTGTTATAAAAAACAAGGTTTCAAAGAGAATTAAGAGAATCAGAGGATATATGGGCATTTGACAAAGATGTCTGGGTTAAATACAAAACTGGTTAATGGCTCACAGGGCAATCAAATAGTCACCTTATGGGTTATCTTTTCTATCAGAGAGAGGCTTTTGCATCTTTACCAGATCAAAATCAACAAAGTCTATTTCTGTCCCTAGATAGTAAGTTTAATGAGAGCAAAGATCATGCTTTTAATTCACTCAAATTAATCAATTTAACAGGAAAACTTTATGTCTTATCTATAAATAGAGAACCAGTATAATTTGCCATCAACCAAAGGTAAATACCCTGTGGTTGTCACAACAGGACAGATCAACAGAGAGCTGCAGGTGAAGGATAAATATTTCTTTAAAGCTGTTAAAGCATACAGCTTACTGGGCATTGATCTACAGAAGAAGCGATGCAGAAAGCTTCCCTCAGGGTTGGGCACACTTTCCTGGGTCTTTGGTAACCTCAAAGGGGCCCTACTGCTAAGACATCTTTCTATTAGGTCTTTCAGGGATCCACCTTTTTATCATTTTTTTTTTAAACCATTGTGACCAAAAGACCCGATAAGAACAATTATAGAGGATAAAAAGTTTATCTGGTTTCAGAATTCTCAGTCCACAGATGGCCAACACTATTGCTCTAGGTCCAAGGTGAGGCAGACCCTCTGGCCCCTCTCACCTATTCTGAAAGTTATCATTATCACCTGCATGCCCAACATATAAACATAGCCAGAAGTGTTTGCTTTCTGTAACACTGGCTGGTGTCCTTTTCCAAGGTGAAACATGTACTTGGTAAGCCCAGGTTTTAGGGTTGCTTGAATCTCTTCTGGTAGTCAATACAAAACCATTACAATGAATATGACCGTCCACCAAAGACTCTGCAACTGGGGCTTGCTCTTTTTTCATTAAAAAGGTAGATGAGCGGGGTTGGGGATGTGGCTCAAGCGGTAGCGCACTCGCCTGGCATGCGTGCGGCCCAGGATTCGATCCTCAGCACCACATACAAAAGAAAGATGTTGTATCCGCCAAAAACTAAAAAATAAATATTAAAAAATTCCCTCTCTCTCTCTCTCTCTCTCTCTCTCTTTAAAAAAAAAAAATAAAAAGGGAGATGAGCAAGTGTTGGAGAGGTGTTGAAGATACCTAGTGCCGCACTGAGACTTGAACCTTTCTCCCATTGCATTAGTAGAGTAATTGGACAAGAATGAGCTCTGGGTAAACTTCTAAGTGTCTTAACTTGTTAAATATCTCATCTATTCCACATATTCAGGAAGTGTAGGACTAGACACGTTGGCTAACCCTCTCAGGCTCTAACATTTTTGCTTTTATTATAAATATAGAATTCTAGAGATGAGAGAAAATTTTTGCCAGGCTGTAATACAAGACTTTGGAGTAAAGATCAGATAAGTGGCAAAGGGACAGGGATTAGAATCAATGGCTCCTGACTACTGTGCAGAGCTCCTGTCAACATCACTTTGGCTTTTTTTAGAAGTCTTAAGGGTAGTTTTTTATCCTTGCCATTGACGGTTCTTTCTGGATTGACTGGTCAGGAGAGAATGAGATTGTGTAAAGTCACGGGAATAGATGGCTTCTGAGAATGCTGGGGGGAATCCCAGTAGGTGGCATCAGAGTAGGCTTCTTAAGAAGCAGAGTCTCTGGTGACAGGGCTATAAGGGTTTTGCTTCCCACTTCCACCCTGAATTTCTGTGAAATCTTGGATAAATTATTTAATGAGTTGGAACTTCAGTTTTTCCATCTATATAATGGGAATGATATTCAGTCTTCCCTCATTGAGTGTGACAATCAGAGGAGTAAACAGCAAGCACTCAGAGGCATGCCTGGTATCACCATGGTATAAATATAAGCTTCTGTTCCTATTGCCCTGCTCCCTGCTACTCTCTTAGAGGATTGCATTTCTCCTTTCATCCTCACCCCATTCCTGTTGGTTTTAGAAAGTAGCATTTAAACAACACACAAGATCATGCTTTTCCACATGTTGGCAGAGGGAAATCTCCAGCTTGTTCAGGGAACAAAATCCAAGTGGATTGTATTTTGCAAAGAGGAGAAACGAATATTTAAGCAAAGAATCTCAGCAAGCATTTGTTCCTGGTGAGAAAAATGATGCAAACTGGAAAAAAGTGGGAATGTAGTGAACATGGAGAAACGGACTGAATGCTGAGCAAGACAATAAAAAGATACAGAGATGGGAGGAGATTTTAAGGCAGGCATAGTGGTGCATTTCTGTAATCCCAGCTACTTAGGAGCCTGAGGAAAGAGGATCACAAATTTGAAAACAGCCTGGGTAGTAGTAATAGTAGTAGTAGTAGTAGTAATAATAATAATAATAATAATAATAATAATAATAATGTGTGGAGGGGGCATGCTGGGGATATAGCTTAGTGGTAAAGCACCTTTGGGTTCAATCCCCAGTAGTGCAATAAAATAAAATAAATAGTTAAAGAGATTTTAATTTAGTCCAAAAGTAAAGAAAATTTAAAATTTGTTCTCAAATAAAAGAAAATGTTTGGCGACCACTAACACATGGCCATCTTACACTCTCAATAGAAAACAACGATTCCCCCTCAATCACATGTTCTAAATGGTCCTGATTCAAGTTGAATGTTCATGATAGGATTTTCTGATTTTTAGCTGCTGATTTTAAGGAGTAAATTGAGGTAGGCCTTTCAATGTAAACAGAGGGGCTTTCTCCATTTCAAGAATTTCTTTGGAAAGAGATTTATGATATAGTTGCAATGTGTCAAAACCTATTGTAGAAGCTTCATTCAAGGAGTTTATAATCAAATGATTAAAAGAAAGAACACATGAATGAGTAATAAGAATGTCAAACACTTTGACAGAAGTGAACGTCGGGCATTGTCCATTTTTCTCTAGACTACGGCCCTCGTGTAAGGTAAATGGTCAGGTTGCAAGAAGAAAACTCTGTAAGCTGGTCAGATGCCACTTTGTTCAGTTGCAGACATACGGTTTTAAAAGGGAAAGCCAGGAGAGGAGAAGATGGATGATTGCAGTAAAAGAAAGTAGCATTGCTTATACTCAGTCAGGGAAAAGATGAGGACGAATCCCTGATACTATCAGAAAGGCAAAGTGGATGGTATCAAGAAGAACATTCTGGGGAAGAAGTGAATTCCATATCTATTGCTTTGTCAGAATGACTGGATAGAAATAATGAGGAAGCAGCTTTGAGCACAATGTGAGTGTGTAATAAGTTATGCATATTACCAGGAATGGAATACACTGTGTTTTGAAGTAGTGAGCTTTTCACCTCTGAAGATATTCAAGTAAATTTTTAATAACCACATATAATGACTGCTAAGTGAATGAGCCCTCCATGGGGAACACTTATTGCCTACCCTAATATTCTGTGAGTACAAGAAAAAATAATTTAAAAATATATTCCTTTAATTGAAAAATTAAGAGTATATTTCTTCTACAATATGAAACATAAAGACATCATTTCATTCTTAATCATTAGTCAGACAGATTCAGACCCAAATTCCAGCCCAATTCCTGACTAGGCATATTCATATGAGTGATTCATATATTCATGTTCCCAACTCTTCTAGATTTAAACTGTACTCTTTTTGCTATTTTCCCTAAATCCATTCCCTTTCCCTGTTAGAATAATCATGACTTGTAGTCCTCTCTCTGACACTTACTTAAAGCTTGTGAAAGGCATACAGCGCTCAGATTTGTTCACTACTGTGTATCAATCTGTGCCTAGAACAACAAATTGACATACTCGTATGAAGGCACTCATATAGTGAAGCCACTCATATAGAGCTAGGACCAAACCAATTTCTACAATACAGTAAAATACAGTACTTCCATACCAGTTGGTAACAGTCATACTACCCTATGCCTGTCCCAGTATTCAGCCACCCTGCTCTCTCTGTCTCTCCTGTGCAATACTAGCCATAAAGGCCATTTCTGAGGTTATTAGGCACAGAAAGGCTTCCCAGAAAAATGGAAGAGGGTTTCTGGAGACCTTATTTTCTTAGCTTTTATAGGAGAATTTCTTTCTCATTTTAAATTCATCTCCTCAGCTAACTACATCACAAAACTTAGTATATGTGATTGCACCAAATCTCAGTCTTGTGAAGGAGACTCTCTTCTAAAACTCAGTGATTAATCAATTCAGGGTCCCAGATTTCCATCTCTCTGAGCCAGTCAGATTAAATATTGATGGAAACTGATTTCAATTTACATGACATTCTCAGAAAATGGTAGTACCATTTAAAGGAAATGCACTTTTCAGAGGCACCTGCATTTGGAGAGAGCTGGATGTGAGGCCTCTATCTTCTTTGGGATCAAATTAATCTAAAATGTGACCCAACTCCAGCTCTTAATCAGGAATAGCTTCTTTACTCCTGGGAGATAGATCTCACTTAACCTTCAAAGTAGCTCATTTTAACTTTCTTCCCTGTTTATTTATTTATTTTTCTATTCTCTTTTATACAATTGTTTAGGAGTAATAACCTATCTTTTTTTTTTTTTTTTCAAATGGTCAGAAAGGGGCTTTTGGCTGCACAAACAATGAACAATAGAAAGGGGAGTCAGTAATACTTCATCAGTGCAAAGATGGGTTCTGAAAGCCAGACATAATATGTCCTGACATAAGTTGAGGTTTTTGTTCAAGCACTGGTTTCACCTTTTAGGGACCCCTTGCTGGTTTACGGTCTCCCCTCTCCATTCACCCTGCTCTAGAAACATACATACATACATCTATAGTCCTCCAGGATTCTGAGCTTCCTACTTGAAGAAGCATTTCAAGTCCATCTCCCAATAATGAAGCTGTAGTTTCCTCCACCATCCCCAAACAAGTCCAGGTATATTATGCTAAATAAAACCTACCATCCAGCAATTACGTGGTGTTACGCTTTGGACATGAGGTGTCCCCCCAAAAAATTCATGTGTGAGACAAGGCAAGAAAGTTTAGAGGTGAAATGATTGGGTTATCAGAGCCTAAACCTAATCAGTGCATTAACCCACTTGAATGGATTAACTGGGAGGCAGGTAGGGTGTGGCTGGAGGAGGTAGGTCACTGGGGCCTTGACTTTGTTGTATATATTTTGTCCTTGGTGAGTGGAGGTTAGTCTCTCTACTTCCTGGTTGTCACATTGTGAGCTGCTTTCTTCCCTTACACCCTTCTGTCCTGATGTTCTGCCTTATCGTGGGCCATCTAATGACTGAGACTTCTGAGACCATGAGCCCCCAAGTAGACTTTTCCTTCTCTAATTGTTCTTGACAGGTCTTTTGGTCACAGAAAAGCTGACTCACACACTTGGAAAGGAGGGGGCAACCCATTCTATCCTTAGTACCCATGCTGGGCCCAGTGGCAAATGCCTGTACTCCCAGCAACTTGGGAGGCTGAGGCAGAAGGATCACAAGTTTCAGGCCAGTCTCAGCAATTTACCAAGATCCTCAATAGCTTAGGAAAACCCTGTCTCAAAATTAAAAAATATAAAGAGCTGGGGATGAGGCTCAATGGTAAAGCGCCCCCTGGATTCAATGTTCAATTCCCAGTACCAAAACAAAACAACAACAACAACAACAACAAAAAACCATGAAAAGAAACGATACTCAAAAGTATGTGGATATTTAAAACCTATAATAGAGGTTATGATAGAAGGGATTTCTGTAGTCCCAGTAGCTCAGGAGGCTGAGGCAGGAGGATTGTGATTTCAAAGCCAGCCTCAGCAATTTAGGGAGGCCCTAAGCAACTGAGCAAGATCTTGTCTCAAACTCAAGTATATTAAAAAAGAAGGAGGAGGACAAGGACAAGGGCAGCGGCTGGGGATGTGGCTCAATGGTTACGTACCCCTGGGTTCAATCCTGGGTCCTCCCCCCTCAAAAAAAAAAAAAAAGGAAACTTAAGAGTGGGCATCTATTGTGTTTTAAAGAAAAAAGTATCATCACAGTAGGGTGAAAAACAGTGAAGATAGTAACTCTAGGAGAAACTGCCAGACTTTGTAGAAAGTGCACCCACAACAAAGGCAAAGGAACTGAGGCAGAACTGAGGAACACTTGGTATTTGTTTAGCAAAAATTATAAAGGAGCCAAGAACATTGTATGTATCTGAGCAAACAGGGTGGAGCACCCAAGAGTGAAATGATGTACAATTTGACTGATGATAAGGGCCTGAGAATGAGTGAACCACACAAACAAAAAAGCAGCAACCATCAGAGGAGCTGGCATAACCCAGGATTGGGGACTTATCACCCAGTATCTTGTAATAGAGAGTTTTCTTCACCAATAGCTCCTTCCCACCGTCAGATTCATCTTGTATTCTTTTACTAGCAGTGTAGCTCCATGGTAATATAAAATATACTTTTATAATCATTTTTTGGGGGGAATTCTGCACATTTAAATTTGGCTTCTAAATAACCAGTAGGCAAGTACTTTTGTGGTTTTGCCACCAAACAGCTGGGTGGGCAGCAGCATAGCTTAATTGATTTGGGTCTCATCTAATCCATAAATGGGGGTAGATTAATGTAATGAAAGAACCTTAGAAATTTTATTTGTTTATTTTTATTTATATAATGACAGTGGAATGCATTACAATTCTTATTACACATATAGAGCACAATTTTTCATATCTCTGGTTGTATACACATTATATTCACACCAATTTGTGTCAGAAACTTAGGAATTTTTCAATACAGAACAATGTTGTGTTTGATACACTAATTCTTCCATTTAAGAAGAAAATAATTGATAGATATTCAAAAACCAAAGACCTGGAGCAATCCTGATGAACCCTTAAGTAATTTTTTTTTTTTACTTTGACTGAAATTGTCCTTGGTCATAATGATTTCTGGTTCTTTGGAAATCTCATTCCTGTAATAATCATACTTGAACCACAGGCATTGAGATGTTGCTGCTATGATAAAATTAAGAGGAGCAAGCACAGGAACAAAGACCAATAGTACCAACCAGGGAGAAACAGAGACTGAGGTCAGGGCTTTGCCTTGATTTTGCAAATCTATAGAAGAAATAAGAGGTTTCAGTTAACACTAACAAGCAATGACAACAACTGATAGACACACACACACACACACACACACACAGTTTCCAGTATGCCAAGTGTTATTCTAAGCACTGGACATATGGGAATTCATTTAATTCTCATAGCAACCCAACAAAATAGATGTTATAATCCCATTTTACAGATCAAAAAACGGAAGCACAAACTAGTTAATTAGGTTGACCAAGATAACGCAACTAGTAAGACATGGGCCTAGGATTTGAACTAGAAATTCATGGCCTGATTCAATGAGTGTAGGAACACACTTCTAAGTTTCTTGTTAAATATTATCAGATAATATAAAAATAAGGGAATTAAATTCCCAAAAGCCACTAGAGAAAAATCTAAGTGTCTAATTAATCTAACAATTGGTGATATATGGGAAACTAATGAAGAGGGTTCTGGTAAATTCCTTTTCACTCCTTCTGATCTTGTGAGTGCCTTCACATGAGAAGTGCTCACAGAGAAAGCCATTTAAGAAATCAATAATACACTACATTTAGTTGTGCTTTTAACCTTAACAAACACTATCCTTCAGAGGCTTCCCTTTGGACAGAGTTGAAAACTGAGGCAAGGGGGTTATAGTAAAGTGACTTACTCGATCTCCAAAGTAAATGATATCAGAGGAAGAGTACAACTCCAATTTTCTGACCTCCTAAGGGTTTTCATGTGAAACTACACTGCTCCTACATTTTAATACCTCTCTGTTTTTTTTTCTTCTTCTTTTTGTCTCTATCTCAGTCTCTTTCAAGTCAAACATATTTCAGCACCTGCATAACTCAGGCCCCCAATGGAAGCTGATGTGAGGAGTGCTTGGAGGGATTGTGCAGGGTTGCACTGGCATGCCCTGTAGATATTTTCCTAATGCCTCTTAAGCAGCTCTGCCCTGGGTCTCAACATCGCTGTCACTATCTCGACTCAGGATTCATGAATTTACCCCTAGACTGCTGTTCCAGTTTTATCTGCCTCTATTCTTCCCTTCTGCCCAATCTATGCCCCTGTTGCTTGAAGTTTTATCTTAATAAGACCTTCATAACACTCTTTGTTTAAAATCTTTATGAGAGGTTAGGGTTGTGGCTCAGCAGTAGAGCACTTGCCTAGCATGTGCGAGGCCCTGGGTTCGATCCTCAGCACCACATAAAAATAAATAAAATAAAGGTCCATCTACAACTGAAAAAATATTTTTAAAAAATCTTTATGAATCTCTGTTGCCATGAGGTTTATCCCATAGGTCTTTGGAGTATAAACACATTTGGGGATTCACAAGCAGGGCAAATATCTACCTTTGCTTCCCTGCATATCTGTCTGCCTTCATAGGTATTTAACAGCTCTAAGTTTCATCAGTATCCTGAAGAATGTTACACATTTTAGAGAATTGAGAACAGTGTTCCTATTAAGAATATGAGCTTTGGAAAGTGATAACCTGGGTTTGTGTCTCCTCTCTGCTCCCAATAGATTGGGATAGCTAGAGGGTTGGTTGGTGAATCCATGATCTAGGATGGCCTCCATTATATATCTGGCAGCTGTCAAGTGGTTAGCCAAGCCCTGGCTGATTCTCAATTCATCCATCTTGGATCTCTGCCAAGAGATCCAAAATGGCCTCCCATTTTTCAGCAGGGTTGCTTGGATTCATTCACATGGTGGCCCTAAGTTTTTAACTACTCAAGAGAACAAGCATGTTTGAATCCTCTCTATGTATCACATTTACTAAGGTCCCATGGATCTAAGTCATATAAGTCAGCTAAGATTTAAGGGATGTTGAAATACTCTTTCTCTTGATGGACAGGGAAGATTCTTGTGCAATTTACCATGCACTCTAAGTTTCAGTATCCTTACATGAATCATGAAGATGCAAATGTTCATTCATGAATCATAAATTTATAGATGAGGATTAAATGACCTGAAATATATCAAGTACACAGTATAGTACTTGACACCTAAAATTCACTCAACAGATATTATTCATTGTTTTAGGTATAAATATTAATCCTGTAGCAATTAAAAAAAACAGAGAACATTCTTTGACCTCTTGGGAAATTTAAATTTTCATTCCATTCTTGCTCTATGATTTTAATTCAGGTGGCTTCTCTCTCTCTCTTTTACTGGGTTTATTGCAGAATATTGATGTCTAAGATGAATAGATTTACTTCATTCCCAGTGGGGACTAATTCTAAATAATATGGAGGAGGGGTAATTTTTACATATACAGATATCACAATGGATGACTGTTAATTAAGAAACTATTCTTGGATTGTGATGAAGAAAAATATAAATTCCACTTTTTATTTAAGTCAGTTCATCAAAATTGTGAGAAGTTACATGTGGCTATGTCCTAAATTATATAGAATATATCAACCAACTTATCTCTTGTTAGAAAGCAAAAATGGCTGCAATAATTTGTCCCTCTGTGTCCAAACCGTTTCATTGTGGTTTTACAGTTCTTCCCATCACAAGAGGCAAAGTCCATTTCCCAACTCCTGAATCTTGGCTGGCCATGTGACTTGCTTTAGCCAATGGAATGTGATGGAAGAAATGGTGTGTGAGTTCTAAGACTAGACAATAAGAAGTTCCACACACTATTGCTCTTGGAATAATGCAGCATCCATGTAAACAAACCTGATTTTGTTTGTTGCAAAAAAAGAAGTCCATGTAGAGCAGAAACCAGGCTTACCAGCCAATAGTCAGCCAGTCTCTGAAAAATGACCCATCAACAAGCAGAACTGTGAGTGAGTCATCTTAGAACCAATAGCAAACTAAGAACTCAACACAGACACATGAATGAGTGCTGCCCAAATCACCCTAGCCATCTAGGCTTTGGAATGGCTTTACACAGCAGAATCTCACTATCATAGGACTGATGGTTGTAACTCTTTGCATTCTCTTTATCAGACTTCGTGAGTTCACTGACACCTTACTAGATCCAGATAGCCCAAGAGTCTAACTGTAAAACTGTATGGAGATGCCTGGGTTGATATATAATTAAAATCATTGTTACAAAATTTTTTCCATCTTTTTCTCACATACATAGGAGAGGCATATTCTGCCCACTGACCTCACTACCATGGTATAATAGAACTATAGATGTATTCAATATACAGATATTTTCTTTGTTTCCTGAAATGTTTCCTAGTTACTGTGGAACAAAAGAGATAATGTAAATATTCAGTTAGGCCAAGCTAGCTTTTACTTACATTATTAGTTATGTGATATTAACAAAATTATTTAAACTCTTAGAAGCTCAGTTTTTGCTATAGCAGAATGTAAAAAAAAGTAATATTTTACCAAATTAACCTGCATTTTGGGTTTACTATGTCAAAGCCCAGTATCTGTGTGGAAGTTTAAAGTTTGTTTCACATTTTTTGACTCTTCTCCCATTGAGAAATGTTGTCTATGTTCTGCCCCCTTGAATCTGGGCAAGCTCTAAGAGTGCTTGCACTGATAGAGTATTGCAGAAGTGATGCTGTGCCAGTTTTCTGGCCTAGATCCACTTCCGTGTGTTGGCTTTTATTTCCTGTCTGTTGACTTACGCTTCCTGTCTGTGGGAACTCTCACTTTCAGTGCCCTGAGCTACCAAGTGAGTAGTCTAACTACCCTGCTGAAGAGAATACCTGGAGACACCCAAATACCACACAGAGAAAGAGAGGGTTTGTGCTGAGAGCAGCCTTTCAGACATCTTCACTTATATTTAAGTATGGAACTGAAGCCATTCTGGACCCTCTTAAGCAGCCTAACTGCCTGCTAATGAAAGAGTGACCCCAGGCGACATCACAGCAGCAGACAAATCTGCCAGAGAAACCTTACTTGGATTCCTGACTACAGAGTCATCAGATATAATAAGATGGCTATTGTTTGGAGTCACTGAGCTTCAGGGTAGTTTGTTACACTGCCATAGATAAAGAGAATAATTTAGCACAAGGCAGGCCCTTGGGACACAGGGTAACTGAGACAGGGATTTCCCAGGGTGCAAAATGTTTAATGCTCAAGTCTGAAAAGTTCCAGGTAAAAGGAAAGGAGCTGGTATTACTTAGTATGTGCTAGGGATTATCATTTTTGTTTTATACTAAAGCAAAATTGAGCAACTTTGTGGTGATTTCATTTAGCAAAATTAGCCAATGGTCTCCAGGAGATCTTATATCTTCACAGGAGATGAAAAATATTTCTTGTTGGAAAGGCTATATGATGCTGTTTTATAGAAGACAATCTGTTGAAACCCAGTTCTAGTTAATTTTTCTCATCTATTTTTGTTCAACAAAGACGTTCCTTAAAATATTCACACATGAATAAAAACACAGCGATGTTCAAATTTATGCTCCATCAAAGTGTTTCTACTAATATTTGAAATAAGTATAATTATCAAAAGAAATAATAGATACTGCCCACATCTTGCTAAAATTCATACCTTTTCAGATGTTATTCAGGGGGAAACTTAAAATGTACATAATTACTATCTAAATTTTTCCCACATACAAATTGAAAATCTTTTCACACTGTGAACTAGTTTAAATTGCATTTTTTCCTAATTAGAAAAAATAATGCTATGCTGAAAAAATTAAAAATTTCCAAGGAACAACAATATGAAAATATTTATCATGAAATAAAGACATTTTATATTTAACTGCTCTCTCTAGTAACTGCCCCCCACTCACATACACAAAGAAATAAAAAAAAAAATTAAAGGAATCTTGAATCTGCATTGCCAATAAGATCATAATTTTTTCCTTCTTAAAACTTGAAATGAAGAAAAAGGGAGGAAAAAAAATCAACGAGTAGACTGTGCTTAGGCAAAAATCTAGGGAGGATAAAGAATCCCAGTGTGTCCCTCTCTGCATAGCCTCACACAGGTCTAGATTTCTCTAGAGGTGAGCAAGAGGCTCCTAAGTTACATACCAGTGTCTTTAAACTGGAAGATGAAAGGCCAAGGTTGTAAGTGGTCCATCCACAAAACAGTCTCTCTGGAGACCTGTTTCCACACTGCCCAATGGCAGGGGGCCAGGAGGCTCCAGGGGAAACCCATCTCCATACTAGAATTAGTAGAAAAAAAGCATACAAATATTTTGAACACTTTTGACTCCTACTGTCAAATTGCTTGCCAGATGAGTTTATTAGTGATAGTCATTTACACCACCCAAATTTTATGAATTGCATGTAGTAGTCTCTATCATTCTTAACTTTGTCAATTAGGGCAAAAACATTATGTCCTGGTTCTTCATATTTACAAATTATTTTTTAAAATTAGAAATGGAGTTTATTCATTTTCCACTTTTGAGATTTATATATTTTTCTTTATTCCAGAGTATTAAGTGATTCTGCTGTCTGGACCTCAACTCAAGTGTTCAGGAGAGCCTCTTGGTGTTTAAAAAGCAAATAAATAACACCTCTCTTGGAATTTCTTTCATGCTATTCAATCCTATTATTTCAAATTGTATGTTTCCAACTTGTGTAATTATAAAGACACTTTACTTTGAGAAAGTTATTCACACAGGGTCTCAGCCAACCCTGGGACCTGCCCATTAGTCTGTGCTAATACAGCAGGTGGTAGGGGATTGGTAGTGTGCTTGCTCTTGGTTTAGACCTGGCTCCCTCTCTCTCCTTTTTAGGATGCATATTCTAAATGCCACAAAGGATGGTGTGGGACTCTGAGACTGAGAAACCCCTCCTGTGATGGATTAGGAATAAGGGGTTTGTGAGACTCAAACCGGTGTCTGGCTTTATCTGCCCCAGAGTCAAGGCTGCACATAAATACCACCCTGTGTTCCCAAGCAAACAGTGGCCCCACTTGCCCGACCCTGGGGGCCTGGCGAAACAGAACCTGCCTGAGGCTGCTAGAGAATTGCCTGCTTTCCCACCTGAATTCCCCACCCTCAGTTGGTAAGGTTTTAGGGTGGGTGTGTATTTCAGTTTGTCAAAAAGAGATCAGTTCCTGTGCTGAAAGGCAAGCCCAGGGCAGTATTTAACAGAGCCGGGGACACCAGGAGGGACAATTACCGCAAAGTGGTTCTCACGCTGGGGCTGGCAGTGGGTGCCAGCTCACACATTAACTCCTTTGACGGCACTTTCGCCAGTTTATTCCACATTCTCAAGGGATGGCTTTGTCAATTGTTTGTCTGGCTGCTTTTTTGACAGTCGATAGCCCCTTGATGCCAGCTTAGACTGTCTAATAAGAAAGAGGCCAACGTGAAATTTTAAACCCAACAACTGCTGGACACGGAATGGGGTGGCTCCAGTTCTTTTCTCTCCCTTTTTACCCTCTCTTCTGAATGGCAATGGGCTTTTATCAGTGCACTTCTTTCCTCCTTCTCCCAGGCTTTGGAGAAGGGGGTTATGCATTAGGGTGGGTAGGTGAGCATCTATCAGGGTGTTGAAACTTCCAGTGTAAACTGACAGGGAGAGGATGCTGAGTCTGAATGTGAGCAGATAAGGGGACTCCAGAAATATGCCTGTTTGGGATCCTCTCTGTGCCAATTCAAGTGATCAGCAGTAATAGAGTGGACAAGGGTTGCTTTCTCACATAAACAACATGACTCCTGGGGAGGAAATGTGTGATCAGCTCTGTTCTGTAGCCACCTCAGCAAGACTCATAGATGTCACAGTGTCATGGTACTTGTAAATAGATGTAAAAGAAAGGAACAGAAATAGGGCTGGCTTTCTTCTATAAATCACCTAGCCAGGCATGTGTTTTTGGCAAGCCACATTCCTGGCATCTCTCTAATGCCAGGTGTAAATCCTGCTCTTGATAATAAATCTACAGCCTGAAACCAGGTACCTTAATGTTAGCATGATCTTTCTACATTGCAAATATTGCAAATTCTCAATTCAAGTTATAATTTTAGCCTGTTGACTCAGTTTCCATTTTATCAACCACATTAAGCACCACTTTGTATTTTATCAATTGAAAAGTTTTGGAAGAAATAAATGTTCACTTTTTTTAATTGTCCCTTCAGACCAAATTGAAGTGCAGAAATTCAAATGTTTTTACCTATGTAGTTAAAAATTTTTTTTTGCAATTTCAAAATCAAATATGGTAATTTCCCCATGCCTTTATTTAATAAATTGATTTCTTAAATGATTTAGTTCTGTAGAATATTACTTTAGAAGGTTAATCTAAATTAATGCAGATATTTATATTTATGATTCCTGATATTTCAGGGTTTATCATAGTCCTCTATTTCAATTAATGAGAATTGCAATTTATATTAAATGAACCCAGTTATTATTACATGTTTTTGATACAGAAAAGCAGAGGTATGGAGGTGACCTATTCCAGAATTTAAATGGCCATCTTAATTGGTCTTTTTAATTGCCCCAACCACACCCTCTTTGGGGGAAGTAAAGGGAATAACTTGCAAACTAGAGATTAAGTTATAGACATCTGATATTAAAAGGGAAGAGCATTTTAAAAATGCATTTGCTGATCATTGCCACTTGCTTTGCAGAACCTAATACATCCCTCCCTGATAACATCAAAGGAATTAAGGCCCTCTTTATGTAGCAAATGCTTTTCACAGTTCAATAACCATTCCTGTTGCTGCTATAATATTTCACCCACATTTCCCCATGCTCAGAGTAGGCCTCAGAATTGGAACTGTTTAATTTCTATTGAAAGCACCTTCATCTTTCCTTACTGCATTTATCATCCTTCTCCAAATATTTGCAAGCCTTAATCATTATATTACTAAGTCGAAAAATAGTCTCTCTGCTTTGGAGTTTAGTTTCTGAGACATGGAGAATAAAGATGCCCTGCCCTGGAGTTAGCACCCATTTTCCTCTGTCTAAAGAGCCAAACCAAGAGGCAGTGAGTAGCTTGACATATGAACCAGAAACAAACAGCAAAAGACAGGAATCAAAAGCCCCAATGTGACTGCAATAGAAACCATTGTTCAAAGCACTTCCTGGGAATTATTTAGGGATTATGGTGTCAAAATTGCTTAATCTGTAGGAAATACCCTAGGCCTTCAATTCACATCAGCAAATATGTATTAAGTGCTTACTCTGTGCCCAGGACTGAGTTAAGTACTCTGGGGAACAAAAAGAAAATGTACATGTATTGCTCTATAAGCAAAAAGTGTTAGTGGATTCTACTGAAGGAAGGAAAACATGGGGTGCATGCCTCCGTGTATATAGTATTTTCCTCTTATCTTACTAATAGTGAAGGTGAGTCTTTTCAACTCCTCCCTAGAAGAGTTTTCCTGCAGATGAGTTGTTTCAATTTTAGTTTTGGGAACAGACATGCTGATGGTTTAGAAACTTAAGACGAATCATTAAAAATCAACATCTGTCAGAGGGAGCAGAAACGAGAGGAGGCCTGACTTAAAAAAGATTCTCAGATCCTTAAAAGGACTGTTATGAAGACATAAAGGGGGAAAAAAAAGAAGAATGGGAAAGTAAACTAGATGGGATGTATTTTGGAAGGTTTATTTTAGTAACACCAGAGCATAAAAAGAGAAAGAAATGAGGGAGACTCTAGAGTTTATAACTTTTAGGAATGATTTGCCCTGCTCGGCTTTACTTTTTTATTCTAAAAAAAAAAAAAAAGACCCCAATCTTAAGTTTTTCATTAAATTACCTAGATAGCTCTCAGGTTTCTAGACCCACTCCCACCCTTCTTGTAAGGAAAGATTCAGCCAAGCTTGTTGTTTTAAAAGGTCTCTAATCACAGGAGAACCACATACTCAACTTTGCTCATTTCCTGTGCCAATTAACAGACAGGGGTGGTTGTCTCCCCACTGTTACCACAAGGAATTCCAGGGACTGACCCTTTCAAACTTGACTCCCAGTCCCTGGGAAAGTGGCATCAGTTTTGGAAGGAGGCAGGAAGTTGAAAATCCTGAGGCCTTACAGCACAAGGACCTGAGAATCAAGAGGCCAGGGTAGGCAAAAAGGGTGGAAACCCTGGGAGTGAAGGCAGCTCTATTTTTATTTCTGAATTTTACTCTGTAATGAAACTCTTGAGTCCTGGGAATAAAACAACAGCAAAAATACCTTGTTTTATTGGGCACTCAAGGAGATTCCTGGGCCTAGTGAGCATTTTATAAATCTGCCAAAAGGGTACAAGGATTCAGATCCCCTGAGTTCAGATGAAGGGAAAGAAAGCCCCCAACTGGCCCAGCCAGCCTGGAGCAGAGATAAAAGGAGAGACCCAAGAAATGAGTCTCCCTGAGACTCAGGCCCCATTTTATAGCTGCCCTGACTTACTTGGAACTCAGAAAGAAGGTTGGACAAAGCAAGAAAAAGACCCAGAAGAGAGACACATCCAAGAGGACCAGGATTTCTGACAGATAAATTAAAATGGCTACAATCAAATCAGGAAAAACTCTTTCAAATCCTACCTAGAATGATTAATGACCCCAGTCCTCTTTCCTGATTAAGTCCTCAAAGCCCCCTTCTCATAGAAAGCCATCTCTGACTATTCCACTGTTTCAGTTATCTATTGATAAGAGTGGTCCTGTGTAACAAGCTGCCACAACCATCAGTGACATAAAACAACCACCATTAATGATTTTCCAAAAATCTATGGGTGGCCTTGAAAATTCAATTGATTTGACCCAAGCTGCAAAGCTCATGGCATGAGTAAAGTCAGCAGGCTGGTGGGCTAGGGGGGTCACTGGTCCAGAATGGCTTCATAGGGAACAGCTCAGCTCAACTCCATGTGGTCTTTCATGCTCCAGCTGGCTAGCCTGGGTTCGTTCTCAAGGCAGTTGTAGAGTTCCAAGGGACTACAAGGAAGTTCAGCCTCTTTTTGTCAGATCCAGAACAGGCACAAGGTCACTTCCACAGCTATGTGTTATTACAAATCACATGGCCAACCAGATTCAGCAGTTGCAAAGTCACACATCAAATGATGTGGATACAGGGAGGTATGGAAGACGGAGGTTATTTTTGCAATCTCTCCATCATATCCAACCTCTGCAAATTTGTTGAGACAAGAAATCCTGCATCAGATTGACTACAAGTACCACTTGCTTTGAGCTGTCTTATTATTAAGTTTACTAATAAGAAAATTGCATCTCCAAATTAATCATAAATAACTAAAAGACTAGAATTATCTTTTTTTCCTCTGCTATTTACAGGGCTTAACATCATACTGATAAATCCTGGAATATTTTATTTCCAGAAACCCTATTTATCTCATATTTATTAGCATCACCTTCATTTTTCTTATATCATGGGTTCTTGGCCTTAGGAAATCACAAACTTATGAAGAACTTTTGGTATATTAAACTCGTCAATATATTGCTTTATCGTTTTCTTTAAAATGATTTCAATTCTGGTGTCCCTATCCTGCTGAATGCTAAAATTCATCCACGTCTGCTATTGGGGTTTGATATCTTGCTGTGGGAATTCAAATATCAATAGAAAGTAGAAGAAAAAAAACAGGGATTTGGGGCCCTATTTTGTCACAATTCAAGTCCATGAGGTCCCTTGGAGTTGACTGGAGGTCAGCTTCTGAAGCAAAGCAAGAAAAAGACCCAGAAGAGAGACATATCCAAGACAACTAGGAAGTAGATCTCTTAGCAGCATCCCTCTTCCTCAGGGAAGCAACATCCCTGCCTCTCTGAAGTTTCAGCCCTGGCCAGGGCATTGCCAGGAAGCATTGTAGGGGTGCCTCCACTTCTGTGAGTACAGCCTGTTGATTCCTGATACCTTTGCTGTAGTTTGGATATGGACTGTACCTCAAAAGGCTATAAGCTAAAGACTCAATCCTCAGCTTGTCACTACTGAAAGGTGGTGGAACCTTTGGGAGTTGGGGCCTAATGGAAGGAAGCTAGGCCATTGGTGGCATGTCCTTGAAGTGGGTATTGGCATTGTCCTCTTTGCTTTTTAGCTCCATGAGGAGAATAAGCCTCTTTTGCCAAGCTCTCCTAATATGATGCATGGGCCATACATAGGCCCCAAAGCAATGGGGTCAAGCAGCCTTAGACTAAAATCTCTAAAAACATATCCAAAATTATCTTTTTCCCTCATTAAGTTGATTATCCCAGGTATTTTGTTACAATAATACAGAACTATCTAACACACCTTCAATTTTTCCCTCGTTGTTCTCAAAGATTTCAATCCACTGTCCCTACCCATACCAAAATACCAAGCTTCAAAGACAGAAAGAACTATAGTCTTCCTATAGATTCTTCTTGTAACTTGACAAAAATAATGCATACTACTGCATAGCTAAGATTCCCCCCTTAAAATGTTGGAAGGAGAAAATATAGGAAGAAAAACTTCTATACAAAATTGCCTTCCATGGTATATTTTCAAAGAAGCTTCTGGTAGTCTTCAAAGTGCACACTAGATCAAGATCTCATTCACATGTCCCTGACTTCCTCCTCCAGTATCACTTCTCAGAAAGAAGCAGATGAGTTCCAATCAGCATGGACAGCCACCAAAGGGAAGGTCACAGGCGGTAATAACATAGGCTCATAGCAAGATGCTTGAAATATGCCCCAGAGCTAGATGAAGTAGCAGATACTAAAATGTACTCTCAAACCCTGCTCTTTGTCTGGCTTCAAGTACAAGCCAGCTGTTCAACAGCCTTAGGAAACAAATGTAAGAATAACTAATTAAATGAATATGTTTCAAGGATGAACAAGAGGGGGTTTGATGTTTTGATGCATGAGGAGTTGGCTTCCATTATAAAATCTTTCTTTCTCTTCATGTACCACAGCCATTCTGAGAAACTTCAACACTAGTGGAAGTTGTAATGTGTGATTCTGACTCAGTATAGTCTGGGGGTCTGGGAGGCAGACCTGGCTAGGAACACATGCTGTAAGAAGAGCCCAATTATGATGGGACTATGCCTTTTTATGATGGGACTATGGCTTTTGTGCTTCCAGAAACATATGTACCATGAGTCTCCCATGTGCCATAGACTTACCACTAGGTAAATGCTGGTGAACAAAAACCCTCATGTGTAGCCTCAAGAGCTTACAGTCTAAAGAGAAGACAGTCTTTGCCTGAAACTCTCTTTCACCCGCTTGAAGATTCATTACCATAGAAAAGACATGGAACCAAGAACCCTTCTATTAGACTCTGAAATATGGAGCAAGTGCCATCTGTTCTCTTTTCTAGGGTAGTTTGTTTCTCCTTTCAAGACTCACACAATTTCATATTTCTTGCTATCACTATTTTCTTTTATTCCTATCATTATTATATCAAATTTCCATGATATTAGGATAAAGAAACAAGGAAGGCTTTGCCTCACTTTTCACTAAAGGTATCAGATTGTAGTCATCACTAGATGTAGCCACCATAATGATATCATTCCCTTTGCTGTTCTCAACACTTGGGGAACAAGATTTGAATGGCAAGAATAGATTTAAGGAGGAAATATAATAAACAGTGCCTATAGACGCCAAGCAGAAAATTAAAATAAGTGACATAAGATCAAACAGAATAAGAAATTATAGGTGTTCAGGACATATGCCACACATAAAGGAATCATCTGTGAAGTTTCAGCCAATTATTGCCACAGGGATTGTGGTCCTATTATTGCTAGAGCATCCATATTTTTCAGGGATATGAAGAAATCCATATTTGATGTGAACCCCTCAATTTTTCAATGCTGAGGAAGTTTTTTCCTTTTTAAAAGAGTATAGACCACATAAAACGTGTCATTAAGTGAGATGTGGCTTTTAGACAGCCAGTGGGTCTCTAGATCAAGGGACATAATGGTTCATCAAGAGAATATCTCCACATCTTTGCTTGTCTTTGGAATTCAAGCCAGTTGAGTAAAATGTGAACCAGAAGGTCTGTTCTCCAATGTTTAACATCCAGAGAAATCCCCTTGTAGTTCTGCTATTCCACATGAATCTGTTGAAGAACAGACATATGGATGCCACCTTTCAAAAAATCTTGCCTTACTCCTGCCCTTCATGTTATGATTTTTCTTAGGCCTCTGGGTTTGTTGATGTCATGTGTGTATCTTGCTCTGCACAGGCAGACTACCTGTGTTACTTGGGTTGAGCCATCACAACATGTGTCTGGAAATGGTAGTTTCCTGGGTCCACCATTAGTAAAGGAGGCAAAAATAGACAGTTTCACCAGAAGTGAGTTGGGGAAGTTGGCTATACCCTAGGAGCTAGACATTAAGTTGACTTCTAACTCAGTTTCCCAAAGCAATAGATCTATTATTCAAAGACTCCTTCTGGTTCAGTTTAATGAAACCACAGAAAATCTGCAAACTAAACTCACCAAGACGAGACATTAATAGAAAGCAGATTTTTCTTCTTTGGATGCTATGGTTAATGAGAGCATCTTTAGGGACCCACTCTCTGTGTTCTCAAGGTTTGAGGGGAATGTAGAGATGGCAGGGCTTGGCTTTGGCAGGCATATACTGGGCATGTGCCAAAGCTTTTGTACTTTATATTTGCTATGAGAGATTGTGCCTACAATGCTCTTGTACTTTCACAATTATAAAGATTCACTCCTTTGAGCTTTTCAGATCCCTGTACAATCTTCTCCCAGTGAGGTTCCCTCATCAACTTAATTGCAATAGTACGCCCTTGCTCTTCTTTCTCCCAGTTGGTGTGGGTTTTCATCATACAACCTTTCTCTACTTCTTTCTGTTGATGGTATACATTTCTTTGCATAGTGTCTCCTCTATAGAGGAAGGCAGTGTGTTTACAGACTAACTACAATCTAATACCTAGAACAATGTATGGAGCTATTGGATTGTCAAAATAAGTGCTCATTGAACAAATCAATGTCTTATGGCTTATGTACTAAGGTGAAATGTACATTGATCATCAATGAATGGTTCCTGGCTGGGTCTCCCCAAGCCTTTTTTGGGAATATACCACATTAGATGTCAGAGGTAAATAAATATATTCCCTTTTCCAATCTATATTCCACTGGAAATATTTTACATATATTTTTATTTGCCTCAAATTTTGCTATTTTGATTCAGTTTCTTTCAGTAAAATGATGCTTCTGTTATATAAAAAGAAAGACTTGAAATACTTTTGTCTAAATTGCTCAGAATATACTTCGGCCATGAAAATTCCTCCTTTAGATTGATTTGATGGTTTGAGTGTCTGTGGGTTGAATAACATTTCCTTTTGTAGATAAGTAGATATAAAAGATGAAAGAGAAATTTATAGACTTTGTTATTATTTGGAAAATAATCACTCTGGTCTTTGGATCAGCTTCCTATTTATACAAATTACCAATTTCTAACATTAACATTTCAAATTTTTGTATCATTTATTTTACCCATTTACTGGATTGCCTTCAACACAAATTTTAGTTATTTATATTTCTCCTTGATAACTGAGATATCTTTTGAAGCACATTGACAAATCAAAAACAAATACTTGACTTTAGGCAGTTTCTAAAGTTGAAATTTAATGTTACTTTAAGAGAGGTAGAAAGCAATGTGAAAACAAAAATCAAGCACATTGTTCTCCGCATTTTATTTCCCACATAAAAGTAAATATTTTTGAAAATGGATATTTCTTTTCAATATAGTACAGGAGGTAGGTGGTGGTAGGCATAAGGGAAACAGAGGGTAGATGGAGTTGGACCAACATTTGAATTCTAGCTCATGGCCACTCTCTGCCAAATGATATTGATCTTTGGTTCTAATTGTCAATTACTGAAGAACTAAATTGGTTATGTTTTCCTTAAATGAATTTCTTTGTTCATATGAGAGAAATATGAACTAGAAAATATACAGAGATAATTACTAGTTCATTTCAATAACTGGTCCCAGTATTCCACTAAAACTTTTCTTATTAGTTGTAAACAAAGACATTCTCACTAAATTCAAAAATTAAAATTCAAAGCTTTCCTAATCATCATCTTTATTCTCTTCTCAGCTACATTTGCTGCTGATGACCCTTCTTTTCTTCTTGGCAAAGTTACTGCACCATAGCTTCCATGACTCAAGTTCTATTTTTTATCTTGCCTTCATGAAAACCTTCCTCTGCCCTTGAACCGGCATTTCTTCTTGTACTCATTTACTAGATATTGGCTGGTCCAAGGCACAGGACTTCCTCTGTTATTTTATTCCATGATTTCTTTCCATAGTAACTTAGCTATATGCCTCCCTTTAATTACTCACTATTTCGAACTAGAGTCTAATCTGTAGCCCCTATCCTCAAACTTTTAGATGCATATCCATGCTTGTTGACTTCTACAAGTATCAAAGATACTCCAAAACCAACTGGTCCAAACCTAAGTTTATAATCTCATAACCTAATCTTCCCTTGGTCTTCACATCCCAGATCATGATGCCAATATTGATCCCAGTATGAAGATCATTCTTGATTTCTTTCTTTTATCCTCTCCCCCAAATACTTCTAATTTTATTCTCTAATAAGTCTCAATTTTCTTCATTACTTTCCAAATCTATAACCATTATCATAATCTAAGCTATCGTTTGATTTTCAATGGAAAAGTATATACTCCCCCAAATGGCTCGAACCACACCCTTTTTAGCCCCTCTTTCCCACTTCTCCCCAGTCTGCTTCCTTAGAGTGATTCCCGAGTAGGTCCAATCACCACAAGTTTCAAATGTACATGTGGCCTCCAACTGCATTTTAGGTAAACAGAACACATTTATGGATCATAAAGCCCTTTTATTCGATCTCTACCCACCCATCAGGCCTCACAGTGCATTGTGAATCTTCTCCTCCTTTATGTAAGCCATACTGATCTCTTTAACCATTTCTTAACATTTCCTCCCAAGGTCTTCTGAGTGATATGGTTCTTCAACCTTCCAGCATTTTCTTTCTCTTTACCTAGTTGACTTCTATCTCCCAGATCTCAGCTCAATCAACTTCCTCAGTTAAATCTTCTTACCTTGCCTGACCAAATCAGGAAAGCACCTCTCCTTTGATCATTTAAATGCTATTTTTATTGATGATATTTTGTGTTTAGTTTATGGTTTGTTAATCACATATTCATCTCTGTTCTCCTCTACTATTTTGATAAAAACAGGAATCAAAACTATTTTACTACCACTTATACATTTAGTATATGTCAGACATATCATTAATATTTGTGGAATAAAGAAAAGGAATTGTGAGGCAGTATTTATGCTTAAACTTGTCAAAGTTCATATTTGGGTCCTTTAACGAAAATGAAAACCAAAATCAATGATTGTATCCTGAAATCAGTGCCTCTAGTTTCAAAACTTGAAAATACTCTGGAGCTCCGATGAGCAGACTCAAGATTATAAAGGAATGCAGTATCAGAAAGCGTGGGAACTGAAGAGGGACACTGCCAACTCTTTTTATCCTGGAACAAAATAACCCTTTATCTGCTTGGTAGGCTAAACCGTATTCTCTATAAAAGTTTATATAATCCCTGATAGCAGTGATTATACATTGAAAGCAAAAAACATTCAGGTTGGTGATATGAATGGAAAAAAAAAAGAAATGATTAAAAAAAGAAAGGAGACTGAATTTTATGAAGAAAATTGTTTCCAGATATCCCCAAAGTGTAAGGAAAAAAATTATTTCTCAAAGAGAAATACGAAAAACAGTTTCTACAAAATCTTAGTAACTCATGTGTAAGCATATGTACGTATGGCCACCATGATCCTGGATGTCAAATAATCTCTCTGCTGTTACTGTAAAGCCAACTCAGAATCCCCAAATTGTTAGTATCCAGATGTGTTCTCCCAGATTATTTTTTACATTCAAAAGGGACATGAGAAGTCTCTGGTTGGCCATGTGTAGCAACTGTTGCCTCAAAATATAAGGTTATTATTGAATATATACTATTCAGATTTCAGACAAATAAAACACTGAGATTCTTATTTAGACCAAATTGAAAGTAACCCAATATATTAAATAAGAGTATGTCAGGACACAACAGATATAATTTTAAACAGGAAATATAATGAAGCCTTGTGCTAGGACTAAAGCTTGGATGCAGACTTTCTCTACATTAGGACCAAACATCTTGAAAGCTTTGTCACAGGGGTCCTGATCGATGATGACTCATCTGAACTCTAGCACTGATCGTGAATACCCTATTCACCTAGCTCTTTGCTTTTGACCTACTTGGTCATGAAATGAGAAGCAATGGCTGGAAAAATCAAAACCTTAAGACCATAAACTGGTAGCTAGTAGTCCCAATTTATTTCAAGATCATTTTTATTTATCTTGTAGTATGGTCTGTGTAAGGCATTATTTTTTTAGGTTTCAATGTTTCAGAGTTATGGCATTTTTCTTAAAATTCCAGATTCTCAGCCTTTTTTAAACAATTCTTCTCATTAGAATTGTCTAGAATTGCATTGTCCCTCTTGGTAGGTAGGTGTGTGTCCCCAAGATGCTTCAGTCCTCACCATGTCATATTTCCTTCATGGAGATTCATTTGTTCTGCCAAAACTGCTCACAGAAGATTTGGAGATATTTACATTTTTTTTTTTTTTTTGCTTAAATGAAAAATATCCCCAAAGATTCAGCATATAGGGACAATATTTGTAGACCATTAGTTGACCTCACCATAGTTTGTGTTGGTCTTTTGTAGTATCCAGCTGCAGCTGAAGCTCTCTGTTACTGATTGCTCCTTCAGGTCTATCACTCTCTATATCCCGGGGACTCTGTTTTAAATATGTGTGAGTAACAAACTATTCTCCTATCTTACTCATCACTGAGTTTAATAAAGGCAAGGGACAATTCCAAGACACTAACCATTTGAAAATCATGGGCTCTCCCAGTGGCAGGAAACACAGAATATCTCTCATGGAGAAATTTGAAAATCTCTTGCCTTTATGTGCAATAAAGATTATAAGTACATTAAATTACAGAATCACATGTCTCTCAGGCTTCAACCTCAAAAATTTGTCTAGTAGTAAAGAGCAGATTAATCTGTAATTAATTAATTCTCTTAATTTTTTTTTAAGATTATCTTCTCTTACTCCTTGGTAGAATTTAGAGGTTGATTGTATGTATGACACACAGAAGATATTCAAAAGATATTAGACTCCTCTTTGGAATTAAGTAAAAGAAGCATTGTTTATGAAGCTGTGGTAAATGGGCCTAAGGTCATGGACATGTATTCTTTTTTAGTTGCAGCCAAAATCAGGTTTGGGGATTTCTGATGAGCTCTTTTTGGTGCTGGTTGTTATTAGAGAAAAAATGGATCTTTCTGCTGCATGCTTGGAAAACCAGACGTTATCACCACTTGATTATTCATTTGCTAGTACAGCTTGTTTCATTTATTAAAAGAAAGTCAAGGTTGAAATTGGATCTCTGCAATGCATGTCCGTGGCTTTATGTGTTTGTTGATAATAAACAGCCTTTCAATGTTCAGTGTTGATTTTCTGGGCTCTAACTTGGCATCATTTTGATCTTTCTTTGGATGAGCCAACAGCATTATGTAGACTGTAGCTTTAAATAAGAAAACACAAGGAGGAGAGGGGCGAATGTTCCCTTTGGAATTAGTATGGGAGGGGGGGAGGAAGGGGAAGCTTTTGTTCAGTCACGGAAAATGGAAAATGGACGTGTGTCTCATGGTGGCCGCAGTTTAAGTAAACATAAACTCTGAACCAGAGATTAGACCCACCATTTCCTCAGTGCTAGCAGTACCAAACCAAAATATAGTTTTATTTGGCTAACCCCAAAGTAGGATGTGGGTGCCAGTCTTGAAAACCACATGATCAGGTTTCCAGCAGACACCACTAGGGCTAGGGTTTGTCTTCCATGGGGAAGTCCTAAAGGCACTACTCCTAGCAGCACCATCACTGTGTTTAACAAACAGATGTAACCATAACAACAGCTCCCTCCAGAGATAGGACCAAGGGTCCTTTGCTTACAGTCTAAGATTGCTCCTTAGTATAACACTACTGAGAGAATGGGCATTGTTAAAGAGATGGAGGGGAGATAATGGGAGCCCAGTGTAGAAGCTGGAGTAGGAGAATATACTCTCCATCTTCCTATGAATTCGGGAGTCAACCAATCCAGATTCCATGTCTAGAAGCATCACCTGGTCTTCCTTGGAAACTCATCTCATTCCAAATGGTAGTCCAGTAAAGAACTAGACAGTAACCTGTGCTTTCAATGTGTACTTTCCTTTATAAGGAGGATTCCTTGAGACCCTAGATTATTCCAATCACCTTAAATTCTGTAAGCCTCGAGCCTGGGTTTGCTACTTCAGAGATTTTCACGGTGTGAAGTTTTATTTATTTATTGACCACAGAGTTGTTGTTCTTCCCCTACCTCCCTGGAGCCAGGGAGGGATGGGCAGATGATAGAGTTGGGTGCCCTGAGTTAATGACTAGCTCTGTATTCACAAGCTCGTTTACTTTTGTCTTCACCTGACGCCTCAATGCCGCCAATGAGTGGGAATTAATTTTATTGAGGACCTCTCAGTTCCTTAAAAGAAAAACTGCTCACTTGGCTGGAAATGCTCTGACAGAAGGCAGAGCAGCCGGTCACATTCGAACACTGTGTCTTCTGGGTTTGGGGACAGAGGAGGAGTGGCAGATCCAGAAGGAGGAGGGGACCAAGCAGTCATTTCATAGGAGCTATTATGTGGTGGGTCGAATCTCAGAAGACTCCATCAACAGCTCTGTTGCTAAAGACACAGCTTGCTATACCCTTTTCTGCCACTCCCCACTAACTTTGTGCATGACCCACCCCCCCACCAACACCCTTCCCAACAATCAACTCCCCATAAGAAGGTAATCATCTTATGGTGAATTGGAGAAGAAGAAAAGGCACTCTAGGAAAATGTTATGATAATAGAAAGCTCTTCACTGTCCTAACCATCTGGTGCTCTGCCGTAACAAAGAAGGTGAAAATTGAGTGCCCAGTAACTTCTTTTGGCTTCAGATAATGGGCGCTCCCTCGGATTTGTGTTCTTCACAAGAGTAATTCGCTGTCATTTCACACCACATCTGCACCACATTTCCTCATCAATACAGCCTTACATATAAGTTACCACACTTAATTAAGTTCGCCTCATTCTCCTCCAAAGAACAGAAAAGTTTATGTGGAGGCCCGAGTGGCAAAGAGGCACAAATAAGATTTTAGTGACTCTTGTTTTGTGCAAGAAATGGAGATTGATGGGGAGCTCATGCCACCAAGGGTTGGCTCCCGGGTGGGGTAGGGTGGGGATGCGCCCTGACAGCTTTAGGCCGGGCAACAGCTGTGAATAAGCTTAGGCAGGCGGCCTTGTGGCCAGGCATGCTTGGGGAGGTGATGGGGACCCCATTGTCTCATAATCTCGCTTTTGAAATTCTGCTACAATTGATTCGATCTGATTTCTAAGGTGCTGTCACCAGAGCATCATTAAAAGTCCTTTAAGAAACTGGAGAATAGACTAGATCACCAGAGGCGGCTTTGTTGGCCTCTTCTGGGCCTTTCTTTGCTGTGTTTTCCCTTCCAGCTGACAGAAGGGGAGGAGCCTGGAAGCTCAGGACAATTAACATGGAGAATTTTTGTTTTCTCAATCAATAGCACAGAGTGACTAGGAGAATCTAAGCAACACTCTTTTGAAGACAACAGTTTCATTGGCCATTAAGTGTCATTTACTAAAAAGTTTATTAGCTGTTTTTTTTTTGTGTGTGTGTGTGTGTGTGTGTGTGTGCATGTGTGTGCGGTTTTCTCCTACCAATACTCCCAGAGGTTTAAAAGTCCCCTCTTCTAGAAGCTGCGTAGGCAGCAGACAGCTAGGAAGGCTGAACCTAGAGAAAAGGACATTAATCAGCAGCCCAAGTACCAGTGGATGAAAACAGAGATCCTACCAGTCTCCCAGCTATCTTAGTCATAAGTAAATTAGCAGCTCTTTATCCTCTCCTTAAATGATAAGGAGGGAGACAGTGTGGGGACCTTTAAGATATTTCTCACAACAAGTGTCAAAATACCCTGAAAGCTCCCGGGGGTCCACCTCCCACACACAGTATGCCCTTCATTTGTTTATCTAAATGCTGACAAATTGCAGTATTTTAACAGCCTATCTGCAGGCTTGGCTTCATTTGCATGACGTGCCCTCTATCTTTGAGGGGATAATGAGCCTCAACATAAAGCTCTCATTGAGGGCTCCACAGAGCTTGACAGTGATGAATACCGAGCAGGAGAATTAGGTGGTTTAGAGAAGAATATGCTATTGTGTGCAGCCCCCTATCCTTTTATCTTTCCTGCTGCTCATTTTCAGGTCTTTCAAGGGAACTGCCTCCACACTCTTTTTTAGCTAGTGTCTTTTACCTCTCTTTCACTCTGAATGGGCACGATCCTCCAAATCATCAGCTCAGCCTTGTGCTATTTTAGTCCCTCTAATTATGATCCCGTCTTATCCTATGAAATGCTAGAGGTTTCCTTTCAGTGTAGGAGCCACTGAGAAACACTGTAAAGAGCTGTCCTCAGAGCATTCGCCCCTCCACCCCCTGGATTCTCAGAGACTCTCTTTTGCATTGCAGAAAACAGCCACCTTCTGTCTGAAGCATTCAGGGGCTGTCATGGGACAGAGTGGTCCCTGAGTCCACCCTTGATGTGTGGAAGATGTCAAGGAAAGTAACAGAAGTTCAGGAATTCATTTTTTTTTGTCATAAATTCAGTATGTGTTCAAACTTCTACAGGTGTAGCTGAGGGTGCTTATGTTTTTAAACGGTACATAGCAAAGATTTAGCATGGTTGGAATGAGTGAGGTTGCACAGAGAGTTTCTCCAGGGAAGAGTGAATGCTTTCCCACCCTGGAAGGCATTCCTTGATATATGTGGGAGAAAGAGGTTTTGGTGATGAAACAATGAGCTTGTAGCCTATAGCATGTTTGGGAAGAATTGAATAGATAGGTAGATAGACATGATCCTTTCATTCCCAAAATAAAGAAAGGGGCCCAGAAGGTGAGGTGATTCATCCAGTGTTTCATAGTAATCCTGTGGACTAACCTTTATCCATATCAGGAGCTAGAAAAGAACCTGAGCTTACTGAATTTACTTGCAGAAAAACAGATGGATTGGTACATTTCATTTTACCTAAGTTTCTATAAGCAAGGGTCCCTAACTCATTTCATTTTGAAATTCTTGCTAACAGTGAAAATTGTTATATAACAAAAAAATTGTTACAGCAATAAAATCCTTACTTACAATGCTCAATCGTAATTCTCTGTCCTCTTCCTGGATCCAAGATTTATTCACCTTAATTCTCTCATAACAAAGCTGATAATCTTCAGTTCATCTGCTCGCAGCCATTTATTCAGGGGACTTGATCATTTAAAAACACCCGAAAATTCTAGCTTCTTGGACTTTCCTGTATTCCTCAACACTCAGTCCAGTTCAATGGGCAAGACTACTAGAAATCAATGATATGATCAGAAAAAAATGTGTCAAAATGATAAAGAGCCTGTTAAAGGGGCTCAGAGTCTACCTCTCTTATTTCGTGATACTGTGGAATTCCATAAGCTTCTCAGAGAGTTTAAAATGCTACAGTGTTTGGAATAAATTTACTTTTAGGTCTTTATCCTTTAAAATGATGCATTTTATTTTCTAGTTATTAATTTACTATGTGGTCATCATAGAAATATAGAAATTAGAAAAATGCACTTTATTCATCAGCATCTCCAGTTCATCATCTGATAATATTCATTAATGTATTGATATATATATATATATATATCATTGTTTTCAACATGTTAATCAACATTCCGTTTTTACTATAATTTCAGGGCTACATAATTTCTTTCTAATGACACATCTGATTTTATAAAAATAATTACTGTATAGAACATATTATGGTTCTAAGAAGTACTGTTTACATAACTGGTAATAAATGACTAGCAGGTCCCAGGAAAGAAGGTGAACAATAATAATTTCACATGTAATGATGGGTTTGTATGCATAAGAAAATTGAGAATTGTTATTATAGAAAAGTACTCGGTTATACAATTGGTTTAGTTGGAAAGTCAAATAGTTTCCTCTTTTGTACATTCTGTATATGAGAATACATGAAATAAGTGTAAGATCGTGTCAGGTAGAATGAAGAGCACATGCTTTTGAATCTTGCCTCTATTCCTAACTATCTGTGTCAATTTAGGGAAGTTGCTTAGCCTAAGTTATTATTTATTCAATCTGGAAAAGGTGGATAATAATGTCCCTTTCTTCTAACATTGTTACAATGACTTATGATTATGTATTTTAGACATTTTAGCACAGTGCCTGGCAAATAAGGAAGATTTTCAGCAAGGGTACAAGCTTAATCAAGATGCTCATGAAATCTTCCGGAATTCATCTCTGTGATGGATTCTCAGACCCAAGGGAGAGTATTGGTATAGCCCAAATCTTCTTGGTAGCTTGGGAGGTGACCAGCTGATTAGTTTCCATTGTGAGGCTGTATTTGCCATCCCTCTGGACAAAGCCTAGGGGCCCGCCCCGGCACTGCTTCAAAGGCCATTGGGAGAATGGTGGTAAAAACCATCTGTCCTACTGGGATGGAGAAGTGATTGATAAATTTTTTGCACATGTTCTTTGTAAGTCAATGACTGGGGTCGCCTGTGACTGGATATGTTGCCCCTATAGCATTCAAGTGGACATATGTAGTGGTATTTAAGTGCTAATTTTTGCTTTGGAAAGAAAGGGAGACTTGCATTGGAAACATTAAAAACACAGATTGAGGATGTAACATATGGAAAATAGGCAGTAATCCTCACACTACTGCACATGAATATTCTCAATGTGGAACTCATGAGAGCACAATATTTATTCTCTCCATGTTAAAAAAAAATAATTAAAAAATCCAAATCATTTAAGAGTGTGACATAGCACAGTGTACTCTGATGGTTACAAAATAGGGTGTTAAGCTAAATAGAGTTCAGTTTATTTCCTTACAAATTGTGTGAGCATGGACAAATCATTGATTTATTTAAAAATTTGATCTTCTTTGGTTGTTCACTTAAATAGCATATTTATAAATTATTTTGCTACAAAGTGAAGCACAGGCTAACATAATATTTGTAGTACCTTGAATGACAAAGTTCACAAGAAGGAAACCTGGGATACAGCTTTTGGTCCACTTTGATCATATTTGTATAAGACACATGCACATCTCTCAGCAAATGACACAGGTAGTTTTGAATAAAAACAGATGCTTTCCTAAAGCCTACTATTTTCTCCTATTATCTGTTTTCACTTTATTTCCCCAAAATACTGATTTAACTAGGAAAATAACTTCCAAGATAAAAGTACATTTCCTAAGCTTTCTAGTGGTTAAGTGACCCTGCATAAACTTCTGAGGTGTAATTGGAAGAAGTGTCTTTTGGATTATATTATTATTATTTTGTCACTGGAGATTGAACCCAGGGGTGCTTTACCACTGAGTCACATCCCCAGTCCTTTATATTTTAAATTTTGAGACAGGTCTCACTAAGTTGTTTAGGGCCTTGCTAAGTTGCTGAGGCTGGCTTCAAACTTGTGATCCTCGTGCCTCAGCCTCCTGAGTTGCTGGGATTACAGGCATGTGCTACCACATCCGGCTTTGGCTAACATTCTTTTTTGTTTGTTTGTTTGTTTGTTTTTAAGATTCTCTAAGATTTTTTTATGGCATTCAAGAATGTACAAATGTACTAGTTAACTGTTTAACAATTATTTATAGCTCGGTGTCTTGCTTTCAGAACAAATGAAAAACCTCAAAGCATTTTTGCCCAAAACCTGGGAGTGGCTAATTTTATCAGCATTCTTTTTTTTTTTTTTTGGTTCGTTTTAGTTATACATTACAGCAGAACCCATTTTGTCATAGTTATCTCTCCTTCCTCTACCCTCTCCCATCCCCTGTTCCTTTCCCTCTAATGATCTTTCTGCCATTTCATAGTTATTTTTAAAAATTAATTTCTTGTAGACATACATGATAATAAGATTCACTGTGGTATATTCATATGTGGGTGGGTGTACACACGCACACACATATGTATATATATATATATATATATATATGTATATATATTCATATGTGTGTGCGTGTGTATGTATACGTATATGAAACCCCTACATCCCATAATCATTGCTCCTTCTCTATGTGAGACCACTTGCAACTACTGTGACCCACCCAGATGTTGTCTTAGAAACTCTTGTTATGGGCTTTGTATATATGTATACACACACACACACACGCACACACACACACATAGGAAAGTTATGTCAGATTCATTCTACTGTCTTTGGTTTTTCCATTCCCCCTCCCTTTCCTTTATTCTCCTTTTTCTGCTGCACTGAAATTCTGTTTTTCTTTTTTTCAATCCCCTCACACTCCTTATTATGGGTTAGAGAAAACATTTGACTTTTGGTTTTTTAGCTTGTATTCTTAATTGTGATCTGGAAATCCATAGGAAAAATGAGGGCTTTCACAGTTGCACCCCATCTACAATTATGGGGTGCCTTGAGAATAGCACCTACAAGCAACAGAACAACAAACAGAAAAGATTTGAGTACCTGACATCATGGAGCACTGTACCATACTTCTAGGGCTCATTTATGTCTAAAACTTAGAAACGTCAGCGAAAATATACATTTGCATTTGTTAAAGCATCTGTTGTTACTAGGGTAACAGTTGTTTGTTTTTCTATACAATGAACTTAATCTTAAATTTTAAATCTTTATTTAGCATTCCCTTTTGAAATTTGAACGGTTATCTGGTTTTCTGGGTTTTTTTTATAGTACATTAGTGATTTGTGTTAGAGGTGTATGTCTATTGACCTGGTATTTTAGGTAAAGGGACTCATTCCAAACTTGAGTTTGAGGAAGAGAGGAATGCAAAGCCCATAACAAGAGTTTTTAAGACAACATCTGGGTGGCTCACAGTAGTTGCAAGTGGTCTCACACAGAGAAGGAACAATGATTATGGGATGTAGGGGTTTCATACAATAAATGAGAAGAAGACAGCAAAAAAGGTACAGGTAGTAGGAGTTTGTCTTAATCAGCTTTTGCATCACTGTGATGAAAGTACCTGACAAGGATAACTAGAGAAGGGAAAGTTTATTTGGGGCTTATGGTTTCAGAGATCTCAGTCCATGGATGGCTGACTCCATTGTTCTGGGACCAAGGTAAGAAAAAATATCATGGAGGAAAGTCATGGAAGGGTGAGGTCAGGAAAAGAGAGCAAAGGGACCACAGAGAAGATGAGCCCTTCCAGGGCATACCCCCAGCGGTCTGCGTCTTACAGTCATGCCCTACCTGCCTATAGTTACCATCCAGTTAGTCCATCCAAACCAGGATGGACTGATTAGGTTATAGCTCTCACAATCTAATCATTCCATCTCTGAGTATTCCTTCATTAATACAGGAGCTTTGGGAGGACAACTCATATCCAAACTATAACAGAATCCTTCTGTCTGTTTAACAGCCTCCTGTGTATAAGGTTGTACCAAATGCTTGAATTAGCAAAATTAACTTTGGACAAGTAAATTTACCCCTTTGTAGCTAGTTTCCTCATCTGCAAAATGGAGATAATGATGGAATTCTATCCAGAACTAAGTAAATCTGAGCTATGATTATTGATGTTTTCATTTTTAGAGATCAAAGTATAGTCAGAGTGACAAAATATAAATATTATTAATGGAAGCACAGCATGATGATTTACATAATAGAGATATGAATATGGTACTTTGGATAACATGACAGGGAGGAAACTCACAGTCTGAAGAGGTATTCATGGATCTTCTCAAAAGAACCTTGACTTGTAGAGTGTCTCATATTAGAACCTAGTCTTGCAAAGATGTGTCTTCACATGAAGAATAGCATCTAGACTATGACTCATCTTTTGCAAACACAAGGAGAATAGGCTACGTTTGGCATAATAGAAAATGCTAGTGGTGTTGGGGGGAGAGACGATGATGTACTGGTATACACTGGTATAAACATAGCAATTACTTACAGCTGGCATCCATCTAATAGGGCAACATCTATTCTTTTTGGTGTCTATGCTAAACTTATAATTTTGAACATAATCCCTAAAAACTGTGTGTGAAATGATATAGAAAATGTCAACACAAGCTTTATATACCTTAGTAACATCATCCTAATTGTTAGTTCACCATTCCCTAAAAAACAAAAGCACTTCATGGAAACATTTGCTACAGTACATTTTCCTCCCTATCATCAGAGATGTTCTTTTGTGAAGTTTTTCTACATAGTGTAGTTAATATTGGATTAAAAATTAAGCTGCAGAAAAAACACAATATATATATATATATATATATATATATATATATATATATATATATATATATATATACACATACACACACACACACACACACACATGGAAGGGTCTAAGTTATGTATTTTTCCTTCTGAAAGATGTGAATGTATGGTAGAAGAGGTGCCCACAGAATTTCCATATACTCTCCTGCCTTTCTCAGCCCAAGTACTTTATTTTTGCCCAACAGTTAGTAAATGGAGGCCATGAGAATCTGTTCTTGGATCACATGCTAAGAGCTGGTATGAGTTTCCATGCTTTCTTTGGCCATACTATGCCACTATGAAGTATTGCATAGTGACACACATCTGTTGGCCACATAGCATGAAGAGTGAATAAAGTTTTCCTGTGTTGGTGAACTGTGTTGTATGGCTAATTTGTAATCAGAACATAGCCTATAATTATCTTGACTAATATCAGAATTGTTACCAGAAGTGGGGCATTACACACCAAAAACCAAATACATACAGCTTGGGCTTAGAGGCTGTTGGTAAGCAGTGATGAAACAGATTTCAAAGATTAAAAACATGGCAATTAATGTTTTTCCTAGAAGAAGATATTTGTTAAAATTGTTATTAAGAAAGTTTACTTGGTATTAGGTGATAGGTGTTCTGATCCAGAAATCTCCTGAAAGAGGATGAAAAATAGAACATTAAATTTGCTGTTGCTTTTATTTCAGATTTGATAAAAGTCAAAGATTTGAAAGGGATGAATTCACAGAGAATTGACAGGTATATAGATGATCTGAAAGGAAATATATGTGTGTATGTATATATGCAGAAATGTAGACTTTGTAGTATTAGAGAAACTGCCTCTGTGACTCCAAATTATTGGAGTTGGGATTTAAAAGAGATTTTAATATAAATCTTACCAATAAGAATATTTAAGAGCAAAGATTTTTTTTTATTGTGGTCTTTTCCCTTGATCCCCAAATCTCTAAGTAGTCTATTCCTCCACTAAATTAAAATTAGATGTACATTCTGAGAAGGTGAAAAAATAAGCATTTAGGATTATATCTAAAAGAACCATCAGCATACTTATTGATATGTAGGACTGACTGACTCACAGGTACTGAGAAACTACTAATTTTTGAGACAGTTTTACTGCTAAAGAATCCATAAATCCTGTCTGGAAACATCTATGCTATTGTGGTTTTAAACAAGTTTTGATCCATGTCAGGGCTTAGATATGAGGTATCCCCAAAAGCTCATGTGCGAAGCAATACAACAATGTTTAAAGGTGAAATATTGAGTTATGAGAGTTTTAACTTTTCAGTGCATTATTCCCTGATGTGGATTAGCTAGACAGTAGCTGACGAAAACAGTCCCTTACCCAGGAATAAGTAGGAAGTAGATTTTAAAACTTGTATAGTCTCAAAGGAGAACATATTCTCCAGCATCCATTAAATATGACCAAAAATATACCAGGCAAAGAAGAATATCCCAGAAACAGATCCAGGGATAATGGAGAAAAATGGGCAAGGGGTGTCCTCCCAGGGAACTAAATCAGGATCTAGTCAAGTGATAATCTGCATCCTCTGATCCTCAAACATCTGCCCGAGAGAGAGTATACAAGTTCTGTTCTTTGTTATACACCTGTAATTATTTCTGTTTCTGTCGTTCACCTCATTCCTCTTCCACCATTATATATTGGATAGTAAGCAAAAATTAAAAAAAAAACACATGTTTTTATAGTTAATACATTTCAGAGGAGTCATATGTTGATGTGATAGAAATATTATTATCCCATGATTATTCTTGATTTTGAACAGGACAGGATGGCATCTTAGATCATTTCTCATGGAGAGGAGTTGCATATTTTCTCTATATACAAGTGTATGAGGTAGAATTCCTACAGGAAACAGAAGGCATTTTCAAATTAGCATGCACAGGAGGCTTTATTGATAAAGGGATTAGTTACAAATATGTAGTAGAGGGTTGAGAGAATAATAAAGGACACAACAGAGATCTGGGGCCATTGTCATCCAGAGGCCCAAACCACTGAGGGGAGAGAATCGTTACCAGGACCTGGAAAGAAAGCGAGACTGAGTCATTTAGGTCAAGTCAAGAGGCTCAGAAAGCCAAGGTGACCTCAGAGGGAAAGAACTGAGGGCATAAATGCCCTGACCTCATTCTTCCCACCCCCTTAGGTCTCCTGGGTCGTTTCCTTTAGCAATCCCAGCTGGAAGCCAGTGGGCATTGAAGGCTTTTGATGTATTCTATACATATTAGCTTCTATGGGCAGAAAGCTAGATAAAGACTAAGCAGAGCACATCTAGGATAGCGAAAAAAATGATACAGGATATGGGGATGAAAGGAAGAAAGTTATTCACTGACCAGAGTGATGAATCCAGGCATCTAATCCTACTCATACCCTCTTCCACACATTCACAGTCAAGAATTTTTCAGTGAAAAATAAATGTATGCTGTGATCAGCTAAGACCTGCTGCTGCATGTTGCAGATGATAGAGCTCAGAGCCCAGCAGAGGACTGGTGATCATATATTCAGTTAGTGAGGGGTTGAACTGAACTGAGACTCAACATTCGTAGTTCCTTCCAAGGTATCATGCTCCTGGCCCAGCACCAGTTACAGTCTGGTTAGAAGTGAGGAGCAGGGAGCAGAGGGTATGGAGCTGAATGTGTCTGAGGAGAAGATGATTGTTTCACATTCTCTGTCCACTTCTCTGCTCACCTCTTGGCTAATTAATTCAATTATTGATGCCAATTCTCTCCCCTTCTTTGTATTTGTGCCTTTATTATGTTACTTTGAGCTTTCTTTCACCAAATAGGTGGAGTCTGTTTTACTACCCCCTTGGACATAGGCTGCCCTTATAATTGGCTTTAACCAAACAGAAAGAGAGAAAATTGACACGATGCCTGGTCTGAGCCTAGAGAACATGAGAACATTCCCTAGTTAGACGGCAAGAGGATTAGAAATACCTAAAGCAGAATCATGTCACCCCTTTATTCCTGCTAGAGTTACCATGGATCCAACCAGCTAAGCTCTACATGTGGGTTCATCCCCTGTAGCAACAAATAAATAAATAAATAAATAAGCACCAAATAAATAAATAAAAAGAACTGGGGATGTAACTCAGTGGTAAAGGGTCCCTGTGTTTAATCTTTAGTAGCCTCTGCCCACCCCAAATTGATCAGACTTAATCATTATAGAAAAGATTGACCTACTGTTTGCTATTATACTCAGAGCTGAGGTGTGTTGTATAAAATACTGTAAGGATAAAAGGAATAAGATGGGCTGTGCTTGCAGCCATAAATTTTATTTCTGCTTATGTTTGTTGCATTATTTTCAGGGAACAGCAGTTTTAATGGCAGCCAGTAACCTTAAGAGTGAAAACAAAGAGGTCAGGAGTCTTTGGTTTATTTATGGTTAGTGTTTACATATCCCCGTGAGGGCACCAGTGAAGTCTACTTAAGTCAACAAAGCTTGTAGCAGGTAATTTTAGTGGTATGCTGAAGCCAGCCTGTACCTACTGGTTAGAGTTGAGCATTAAATTTTCAGGGTTTCTTTTTAGCCAATCAATATATAAAGTTGTTATTAAAATTCAAATTTGTAAATTTATAGTTATATATAACATTGTTTCCTGTGTTTCTGCCTTCCCTCCCCTCTTCCCTCTCCCTATTTCCCATTCTCTGCTCTACTAGTCTTTCTTCTATTTATTTATATTTTTTATATTTAGTGCTTTATAGATATATATATATATATATATATAAAACAGTAAAATTCAACTGTGGTATTTATATTGGAATTTATAATGAAATGAATTGCATTTTTAAATGCAATTTAAAAGACCATATTTAAAATTCATCACTTCCTAATTATATCACTGCATTTTACTGTCATCCATGATCCTGAGCAATCCAGTTGAATCTGGATAGTGGCAATACTACATAATGCTGTGCCCCTGGGGATCTTTCTTTAACTCCAGGTCCAGAAATGACCCATTGGTGGATTGAAATTGACCATACAGCATGTACACAACAGAAATCAGCAAATTCTGCAAGTCAGGGTATTCTGCTTTGGAAACCAATTGATCAATGTGTACAAACCTGCGTTTAGGTGACTCCATCAGTTGCACTTGGAAGTCTTGTTGCTTTTTGACAATTGTTTAAAATGACATTGTCCCCTATTTGTTTTTGCCATGGTATGATGTTAGGACATTTCCTAGCACTATCCATATTCCTACAGGAAAATGTTTTTCTTCTCCAACTTTATACTAATGAGTCAAGCAAACTGAAGTAAAAGTCATCAGATTTAACTACAGAATGTGGTCATTGTAATTCTTAGCTACCTCATGGTCTGGCAAGGGGTGGGGTGAGAACATATAGCAAGAATGAGGCAACCTTGGAAACCCGGTGCAAATATTTTCTGAGGAGTCTTTCTTTGATCTGACTTTTTGGCTGACCCTGGTGTGATGGAGGGAGGAATAGTGATTGGGAGCAAGAGAACTGAATCCCAAGCCTGGCTCAGTTACCTACTATCTCTATGTCCTTGCTCAAGTCACTTTCACTCTCCTGGGCCTCAACTTTGAAAAATGAATGAATCATTTTAGACACTATATAAGATCATATGCAGCCCTTACTCTTATTCATTTCATAGAGGAAAAATGAAAAAGAAGAAAAAGAAACATCTCTGAAATACTATTTACTTCCACTCCTCCATTAATCTGTGGTGACAAAGACAATTCAGAGCAATGGCAGCAGTCAGAGCTATGTTGAAGTTTAACAGTAGAAGATTTAATGTAATGAGAAAGACATCTCATGGGGAGAGGGGGATCCATGTCTAGCAGCTTCTGAGACTTTTTTACAGGTCATGCTAAAGAGAAAACTTTGGTATTTCAATTCCCTTTACAATTGTTAAAAGTACACAAGCTATGCCTCAGCTGGTGACCAGAAAAAGACCGCTTTGTCCACTTTTAGAGATTGTGGGTCTCTGGAAGTGCACCACAGCAGGGGGTAGGACTGGCTGGGATGACAGAGAGTCTGGGCCTCAGGTTCTGTTGGGTAAACAACTCTTCTGGAACTGGGTAGTGCCAACTGTCCCCAGCAAGTTCTTAGCCTCCTCCAGGGCTCTACCTTCCTTCTCTGAGGCCAGCACCTACCTCTGCCTCTGCCGACACTTGGCTAACCAGGGGCTGGGCTCCAACTGCCTCTGAACAGCATAGGGGACACTCCTCACCCTGAGTCACACATGGGCTGGAGCATATGATCTGCTACACCACCACAGAACTCTCACTGCACGCACACTGGAGTCTGACTCAAGCCCACAAAACAGGACAGTCAGACTCTTGTGGTCAAGGTCCCCTCACCTCCTCAGTTCCCAACCCCCCTGGGTGTCAGTCCACCCACCCTGTGAATACTTCTGTTGATGGGAAACCCCAGGACCTTGGGATAATTTGAGGAGAGAAAAAAGTAATTTTAGGGCAGAATGAATTATGGTTTTAAGAACCAGTTGAGAGTTGGCTCTGTGTCCTCAGATGAAAACAGCTTTGCATGTTGCAAATAATTCCTAACATCCCTGGGCTTGGGCCCTGTGTAATTTCATCTCCCAAATCGTCTGTAAGTCCCTGAAGCCTTCTGGTCTCACTCTTCTTCCAGAGACATTTGCAGAGAGAACCCATTGGGCATTTATGACTTGATAAATATCCTTGCTATTCAAATGTGTGACCCTCCAAGAGATAGCTTTTGCTTCTATGGCAATGTGGCTATAGCAGCATCATCCAGGGTTGCTGGCTTTGTCCCCCACTGCAAATGAAATCTTCTGTTCTATAAACTCACTTGACAAAACAATGTGCCTCATTGGCTAAGATAACTGGATTTCATCTTTTCTTTCTTTTTTTTTTTTTTACTTGCTTTAGCTTAATCACACACACACATTTTGACATATATGTGCGCTTTTCAATATTTCTGAAATCTCACATAATAATCTATTTTACAAGGCATTATTTATTAAGTTTGATATGAAGATCAATTTTGAGGATTTCTCCTTATCTTTCTAAGAGATTTTTTTCCCCAAGTCATTCTTACATTATTTCTTAAGACAGTATTACATTTTTATGGTCCTTTATTAATTAATTAATTTATTTATTAATTCAGCAATCCAAATTGAGGAGTTGATACCAGTTGATGAATGGATGACTATATTGTGGTATATCTGTAAATAAAATGTTATTCAGTTACAATAAGAAACAAAGTACTGATACATAGTACATAATATCACATGAATAAATCTTGAGAACATTACATAAGTGACAGTCAGCCACAAAGGCCACATGATACATTTAAATGAAGTATCCAGAACAGGCAAATCCATGAGAAAGAAAGTAGATTAGCAATTGCCTAAGGGTTGGGAGGAGGTGTTGAAGAGAGGTGAGACATGACTGTTAAGGGACATAGGGTTTCTTTTTAAGCATGGAACTGACTGCACAACTCTGAATATATGAAAAGCCATTGAAATGTACCCTGTAAACAGATTAACTGAGTGATGTGTGAATTATAGCTCCATTAAGCTATTGCAAAAAAAAAGTTAAGTCAATTTAATACACTTCTATTTTTATCGTATAAAGTCATCTTTCCTCTTTTTATTATCAGTAAGATATTTTACTACTACGTAATTAAGAAAAAATACAATAGCCATCACCTTAGGAGAAACAATTATGCATTAAATTCATTATCAACATAGCGATATAAATATTTTTTAAAAAATGCATTACCTTTTTATATGTAACAAGCAGGAAGTGCTATTTAGCTGAATGGGTTGGCAACAGCTAGTGTTTATTGCCTTTTAACAATTATTGGCATAGGTGAAGATCAAGGTCCTCACAATGCTTCCAGAGACTCATGTGACCTGTTTTTCCAATTCTTTTGTGGTTTCATCTTCTATCCACTCTTCCCCTTGCTCAGAAACAAGCTTGGCAAGATCCCATCTCAGAACCTAAGCTTTAACATTTCTCTCTGTCCAGAATGCTTCTCCCACCTGTATGAGCCTTACTTCCCAATCACTAATACAAGTTTTGCCTAGATGTTTGCATCTTAAACATTCTAAATAATGATATTGCTTATTATATGTACATTTTATTGCATATTTATCCTGATAGACTATAAGCTCTATGAGGTCATTAATATCTGGCTGTTACATTCCTTGATCCATCCCTGGCATGTACATCCATGCCTGGAATAAAGTAGATACTCAATTAATAACTGAGTAGTGAATGAATAGGCAAACATGCTTACTCTGGTTCGAAGTACATATGTTCTTTGTTAGTGAGCATATCAATTGGTTACTCTGTTTTAACTTTTGGACAGTCTCCTAATTGGGACTGAATAAACAAGAAGAAAGAAACACTTTGGAAAACAGAGAAATGTATCTCCAGAGAGTAAGGAATTGGTTCTTTAAAAACAAGTCTACCTATAAGAGGAAACGTAAACTATTTTTAAAGTTTGAACTATAACTAAATGATTATTCTAGAATATTTGACAGGTTACTCTGGGGTCTCCTTGAAGTTAACACACTACAAAAATTCAGCCAGTCAAATGACATTAATTGAACCCTTTCTGTGTGCTTGGCCCTTGATGCCAGTGATGTAAGAATGGAGTTTACATTATCATGGAAGACCATCAAAAACCAGGCAAACAATTACACATGACATCAATTAGTGCTGACAGCTATCAACATAATCCATCAGGGTAAGGGATAAGGAATTAAAAGGGTGCTGGGATGGCTGGCAAAGGCCAGTCTGAGGTAGCAACATTTGCACAAAGACATGAGTGAAGTTAGGTAAGAAACTCAGGCCCTCCTCTATGGGAACACTGCCTTAGTCAGGTGGATCAGCCAATGCAAAATCTTGCAACAGGAACATGTCTCCATGCTTGATGAAAGGCAAGGAGTAAGGAGGAAAAAGAGGAAATACTGAGTGGCTTCCAGGAACTGAGTCATCTTTGGATCTTGCAGGGTATGGTCAGGACTCACAGAGAGAGTCTCTTAGGAGCCAGGGAGCCAATGTTTAATGAACACAATGAGTTCCACTTATGATGAGTTACAAAGTCTGGTCTATATTCCAGAGGACTGACTTAATGTCAGGGTTAAGAATGTAAGCAACAATATGCAATAGAGTGCATGGTGCATAGGAAGCTGGGGGAAATGTGAGTCCACCACCATTGATCTGGAAGAACAGTGGGCCCCAAGAGAATGAGCGAAGTTGATCCTGCCCTACCTTGGAGAGATATGACTCCAGAGAGAACTTTGCCTTCATTCTTGGAGCTGCTTTATATGGTGGCCAATCTTGCACGTGTCTAGGGAAACAAACCAGAGAGTGAGAAGGATGTAACCTCTTCAGGTGAGGAACAACCTACTGTGTGTGGTGGGTTCTGTCTCTCCCAAGGCAGGATACAAAAATACCGTGATATCTACTCTTGTTCAGGATGCTTTACTGCTTCCATAAAGTTACATAAAAGAGGGGTTCTCAACTGAATTTGCACCTCTCTTAGGTCGGGATTCCCAAAATCAGTTTCTGATGTAATAATTCAATTGATGATAGTTTTTCCCCCCCTTCTCTGCAAAGCAGGAGAAATGCATATCTGGGAGAGGAAAAGAGAGGCAGGCAAAGGAAAGCAACTTATGAAGGTGGTTTTATCAAACCAGCTGCTGCTGGAAAGGAGAGAGCTGACACTTGCTGAACTGCTGCTGGGTAATGGTGTAATGTTATAGGACTCAAATTTTATCCCACCTGAGCAGCAAGGGAACTGGATTATGCATATACTCATTCCCATCAGTCAGTCACCTAGGGCTGCTTCCAGAGGGTGTTAATTTCCCATCACTTCTAGTCTTCCATGAGTGACTAAACTGGCTCTAGGGGAAGGAAAAAAAAAACCTTTAGGCAAATAGGAAGTTGTATGGCTGTATTCTGTAGAAGTAAGGCAAAAGACATGGAGAGGATGTTCGCAGGATCTGCTACAACCACCCATCAGGCGTCTTGCCACTCATTTAGTCTACAACACACAGGATTTTGCAATAAGCATCTTATTCCTTCTGCCACACCCTCTAGGCCCTGTCTCTGTGACATAGGCAGTGAAGAAAAAAACAAACAACAACAAATATATATATATATATATATATATATATATATATATATATATATATATATATATTCCTCAACATCTAAGCTATTAAGCTACCCTTTAATGTAGTATATAGACTCTGCAAAGCAGATGGCAGTAAAGAGCAGTGAGAAGTTGTGGTGAGCTCATCCATGGTTAGTAATAATTCTTTGGGAAACTCATACATAGGAAAGCAAAGGTTTATTGGTGAAAGTCAGCTTATCTTCTTTGACATCCAAAGAGGCCAGTGGCATCTTTCCTGGATACCATCAACCAGTGTTTTTCTATCTTGGTTAAATAGTATATCCTGAATACATGTATCCCAAACCATTTAACAAAGGGTGCTATCATCTTCGCAGGCAATATAGATATACCATTGATTCAAAGCATTTTCCTTCTGAGTTAAAATGTCTTTTCCAGATCAGCAGTGATCTGGGAGAAAATTATGTAAGAATGAAGTAAGAACCCCATCATAATGTGAGGGAAGGGTATATTTTCATTACAGAAACTGCGAAAGTATGCTCTAATGTGGAATATAAAATGCAATTAATTGGAATATGAAATGAAGTGTGTGTGGTTGTGTGGGGGAGGGGCATGCACACACTTACAAGGAGATGGTGACCTGATTTTAACTCTAGTGTATAAGCAAGTCTGTTGTAAGGCAGGAATGACTTCATCAGGAATTCAGGAAATCCTCATTCAAACTTCCAAATATACAAATAGATGCCTTTTATTCTGCTGTGAATCAAAATGATGCCATGTCCTGTAATTAAGGATGTTACTGACCAGGTTGAATGAGAGCCAACCAAGCATGGCCTTTGTTTCATGACAGTCATTTCAAAGTTCAGCATCTTTAAGCTGATAGTCACCTTATTTGGCAAACATTTGGTTCTGTTTCCAGATTTACTTTAGGGTGATAGAATTTTCATTTTATCTTCAGGTTGGAAGATATGTTAATTGCTTGAGGCCAGATGCACAAATGTGTGTGTTTTGGGCAAGTTACAGAGCAACCAAGAGTGAAATGTTAATAGCTGAATAATACAAATCCTAACAGTGACTTGAACTAACTGTCATTGAGGCAGAAAATTTAAAAGAAAAAAAAATAGTTGCCAAATGCAAATATATGTGGGAATGTATCAACAGATAACATTGGTTTATTGTTTCTTTCTTACAGCAAACCATATGCAGCCATTAATCTTTCTAAATATTAACTTTTCAAATTGAGCAGGTAACTTGCTCCTGAGGTTCTAGACAATGGCAGGATGCAAAGGTCTGTTGAACAGGCACACAGGATGGGAGGGGGCTGTAGCATACTTAGAGCAATGATACACACACTTCTGAAATCAGCAACCCCACTCTTAGAGACATAGAGGTGCATGTATCCTAAACCTGCAGCACAGAGCCAGAGTGGAATCTCTTCCTTTGGATGTGGAAAGGTAGCACTCTGCCCAACTTTTCCAGCTGCAGGAAAGAAGAAATTTCCCTAAATGCTGAGATAATGCCTGAACTTGCAGTGTCTTCTGTCCCGCCTTCTAGTCCACCCCCATTAAATTCTATCTTTGTTTTAGGCCATGACTCATGACCCACCCCCACCCCTCAGTCAGCTGTGACTCATAGCAGAGGCCAGATAAACCCAACTTTTAGCAGTAGGGGTGGGAGTGCTACTTTTTTTTTTCTTTCTTTTTTTGTTTTTGGCCTGGTGAGAAAAGTCAGGTCAAATGGTCAAGTGGTGGGAATCTTCTCTGAGGGCCTTTTTTCTCTTTGTCTTTAATTTTGGGGGAATTCCTGTATTGGATGGGGGATGCAGGTGGGTGTGCTCTTTAAGGTAACTCAATACCATGATTCAAACTTCTACCATTGGGACTAATCTATGTTTGATTGATTGCAACAATAATTTCTATTTATTTATTTACTTACACTCCCTGTATCCATGGCCTTTGCAATGTGACTTTATAGCCATTGCAGTTAAGGTTCTCTTTTTCTACTTCTTCAGTCTAGCTCTGGATATATGGCTTGCTTTGGTCAACAGATGTTGCAGAAATGATGTTGTGCCAATGTAAGTCCTAGGCCCCAAGAAGCTATGCATTCTTCTGCTCTGTCTTTTGCTTCTTTGCTTTTCTTTGATAAATAAAGCCTAGCCTGCTAGGAGATGACAATCATGTGCAGCAGAGCCAATTCATCCAGGTAGAGACCAGCCTAGACCAAACAGATCACAGCTGACCTACCCCTTGACCACCAATGAGCGAGCTCCACTGAAATTAACCAATCCTCATCCAAAAAAGAACTCAAACTTCTTAAGAAAAACAAAATTATGTTTTTATTCTGGCAAGATTTCTGGTAGTTTGTTACTGTGGCAGTAAATAACAGCATACTACCTTAGTGAAGTTTTCTTTTGGGGGTACTGGGGATGGAACCCAGGGGTATTTAATCACTGAGCCACACCCCCCCAGCTTTATTTATTTATTTATTTTCGAGATAGAGTCTCTCTGATTGTCTGAGACATGCCTCAAACTTGCAGTCCTCCTTCTTCACCTTCCTAATTTGCTAAACTTACAGGTTTTTACCACTATGCCTGGCTGCCCTTGTGTATTTTAACTCATATATATGAACTGATATTTTTAGATTGAGAGATTCATGCCATATACTTTAAGAGACAATACTTCTGAATCCTGAATTCTGAATCCTTTCTATCTTCAAAGTATTATAACTCATAGTCTTTCTGAAGGGGGAGTCATCTGAGGTTTTAAAATATATCACTTGAATTTATTAATAGAACATTTTACCCACATCCTATCTTACATAGATGATCACATCTAGATGAGAGTGCCCTTATAAAGTACTACAGATTTATTGATTTATTTATTTGGTTCCATAGTTTAGCTACTGTGAATTGGGCTGCTAGAAACATTGATGTGGCTGTGTCTCTGTAGTATGCTCTTTTTAAGTCCTTTGATTATAGACCGATGAGTGGGATACCTTGGTCAAATGGTGGTTCCATTCCCAGTTTTCCAAGGAATCTCCATACTGCTTTCCATATTGGCTGCACCAATTTGCAGTCCCACCAGCAATGTATATCACCCTGATTCCAAAACTAGGCAAAGACACATCAAAGAAAGAAAACTTCAGATCAATATCTCTAATGAACATAGATGCAAAAATTCTCAATAAAATTCTGGAAAATCAAATACAAAACATATCAAAAAGATCATGCACCATGATCAAGTGGATTCAATAAATGTAATTCATCACATCAATAGACTTAAAGATAAGAAGATAAGAATCATATGATCATCTCAATAGATGCAGAAAAAACATTTAACAAAATACAGTACCCCTTCATGTTCAAAACACTAGAAAAACTAGGAATAACAGGAGCATATCTCAACAATGTAAAAGTTATCTATGCTAAGCCTCAGGCCAACATCATTCTAAATGGAGAAAAATTGAAAGTATTCCCATCTAAAAACTGGAACAAGACAGGAATGCCTTCTTGCACCACTTTTATTTAACATAGTTCTTGAAACACTGGCCAGAGCAATTAAGCAAATGAAAGAAGTTAAAGGGATTCAGATAGGAAAAGAACTCAAATTAGCACTATTGGTCAACAATATGATTCTATACCTAGAAGATCCCAAAAAATTCACCAGAAAGCTTTTTAGAACTAGTAAATTAATTCAGCAAAGTAGCAGGATATAAAATCAACACCCATGAATCAAAGGCTTTTCTGTATATCAGTGACAAATCCTCAGAAAGGGAAACAAGAGGAAATCTACCCCATTTACAATAGCCTCAAAAAAAACCAAACAAAAAATAAAAATAAAAACTTGGGAATCAACCTAATAAAAGAGATTAAAGACCTCTACAATGAAAACTACAGAATGCTAAAGAAAGAAATCAAAGAGGATCTTAAAAGATGGAAAGATCTACCTTGCTCTTGAATAGGCAGAATTAATATTATCAAAATGACCATACTACCAAAAGCTCTATATAGATTTAATGCAATTCCAAAAAAATCCCAATGGCATTCCTCATAGAAATAGAAAAAGTAGTCATGAAATTCATCTGGAAAAATAAGACACCCAGAATAGTTAAAGCATCCTTAGCAATAAGAGTGAAGCAGGTGGCATCACTATACCAGACCTTACACTATACTAATTAGCAATAGTAAAGAAAGCAACATGGTACTGGCACCAAAATAGACTTGTAGACCAATGGTACAGAATAGAGGACACAGAGACTAACCCACATAATTACAGTTATGTTATATTAGACAAAGGTGTCAAAAACATACATTGGAGAGAAGATAGATTCTTCAACAAATGGTGCTGGGAATACTGGAAATCCATATGCAACAAAATGAAATTAAAACTCTATCTCTCACCATGCACAAAACTCAACTCAAAGTGAATCAAGGACCTAAAACCAGAGACCGTGTGTCTAATAGAAGAAAAAGTAGGCCCAAATCTCCATCATATTGGGTTAGGCCCTGATTTTCTTAATAAGATTCCTATAGCGTAAGAATTAATATCAAGAAATAATAAGTGAGATGGATTCAAATTAAAAAACTTCTTCTCAGCAAAAGAAACAACCAGTGAGGTGAATAGAGAGCCTACATCTTGGGAGAAAATTTTTACCACTTGCACATCAGATAGAGCACTAATCTATAGGGTATAAAGAACTCAAAAAGTTAAACTTTTTTTATTAATAATAATAATAATAACCCAATCAATAAATGGGCCAAGGAACATGCACTTCTCAGAAAATTATATGTAATCAACAAATATATGAAAAATTGTTCATCATCTCTAGCAATTAGAGAAATGCAAATCAAAACTACTCTAAGATTTCATCTCACTCCAGTCAGAATAGCAACTATTAAGAATACAAATAACAATAAGTATTGGCAAGGATGTGGGGAAAAGGCACTCTCAAACAAAGTATTACAGATTTAAACAACAAAATTTTATTTTCTCACAGGTTTGAAGGCTAGAAATCCAAAATCAAGGAGTTGGGAATGTTGGTTTCTTCTGAGACCTCCCTCCTTGTCTTTGTAGATGGCTGTTTTCTCCCTATGTCTTCACATAAATTTTCTTCTGTTTGTGTGTCATTATAAGTATATCAATCCTGTTGGATTGGGGCCCACCCTAATGACCTCATTTTCTTGTGCCTACCTCTTTGAAGACCATGTCTTCAAATACAGTCACATTCTAAAGTAGTAGGGATTTGGACTTCAAAATATGAATTTTAGGGGGAATTATTCAGTCCATAATATCCATATATGCACTGTTTGTTATTATATTCCTAAAATACCAACTTGATTATATTACTACCTTGCTTGAAATCTTTCTATAGTTCTAAATTGTGGATAAGTACAATCTCAATATTCCCATTATTACCAGCCTAATTCCACCATTATCTTAACCCGATATTCAAAACTACCATGACCTTGGTTCTTTTCTTTTATCTTTATTTCCAGTTATTCATACCACCACGGCCCACACATATTTTTCACCCTACTCTAACACACACACACACACACACACACACACACACTCCCCTAACTCTGCCTCTCTTACATATGTCTGTAATGGTTTTATCTAGGATGTTGATGACCAAAATCCCTTAAAAATCCTATAACGTCCCCAAATTCCTTCAGTGTAGTATTTCAAATACAGTGAATCCCTTCCAAGTGTTCCAATAAGACATTGAACATCTGTTCCTAAACTTTTTCTAATCTTTCTATCTTATTACAACTAGGTTGCACCTGTAAGGCGGAGTTATAGCTTATTCATTTCTATATTACCTACTGTTGGCACTGTGGTGCTTTTCATACTGTAGCTACCTATGGTAGCAATTACTGTAGTCACTGTTTTCCCACTTACATTTTTTTTTTCCTGAAACCACAGCCTCCCTTGCAGCTAAGGCAAGGCATTTGACTGATTTTGGGCCAGTAAAATAGGTCAGAAATAATACATGCAAATCTCCTACTAGTGGTTATACCAATCAACTCCCTGTTTGCTCTCAGATGTATCTCCAACCTTTCTTCTATTCTGTCACATATTCCATGACTCACTTCCAAAATCCTCTTCCCTTCTAGATTCTGGGTAGTTCACCCAATGGGAGAAATTGGCTGAAAATTTGAGCACAGAGAGGAAGGGGAAGCCAGTATATTTCTCTCTTTATATCTCAGTTTTCTATCTCTCTGCAAGTGGCCACATCTCTGTGGCTCTAGGTTTATCAAACAAGGTCCTACCATGGATCTTGCTCTTATTGGATGTTTCTGGATTTTAAACTCCTACTGTATTGTAGAGTTTAAAATCCAGAAATATCCAATAAGATGTTTGGGTGATAGCTGCTTCCTGATCTTGCTTATATGGGTGAATTTTCTGTCCCTGGTGTGATGTCTGTAGAACAGGAAACAGCGATTGACTCATGAGGCTATTCTGAAAAAGAATAAACTAAAATATGCAAAATTAGTAATGATGACTTAGAATGTGATGCAAGTCATCTTGTTTTTCTCAAGTATATGCACAAAAGGATACTTCCCTGCCTCTCACAATCTCTGGTTTCCTTCATTTTCCTCTGCCTTTTGCAGCCTCTGTTTTGCTGCCTCTGTGTCCACTTCAGCCCTTGCTCTGTAGAGACTTCATATAATTCACCTTCACAACTTCAACATTGAATTTCTGCAAAGATGATGCTCCCATGTACATCTTTATCTGTTATCTCCCTTTCTAGAAGTTCCCATCTCATTCTCCCAGTTATCTGAAGGGCCCTTTATGTTGGCTGCCCTGCTACTGTTTTGGAAGAAGTGTCAACAGTTAAGTGAGAAGTCAACTCTCTATCCCTCAACTGATGGATTTCATAACTTCAAGGCCTTAGAGGCTCCTCTAAAAGATATCACTTAACAAAATAAAGTAGATAAAGAGTACCTGTTATCAATTTCCAATGCTTGGGCCTTATTGCCATGTTGAAATGAAAACTTATGGACCAAACATACTCCCTTCCTTGCCTGTATATTCTTAATCAAAATAGAGATTTCAAAGCTCTTCCTCTGAAATGTTTTAGGGAGTCTGGGTTGGTTCTCAGGAATTCAATTATTATCCCAAAGTCCAGGGGATTCTGCCAGGGATCCATCTTTGCCCCCATCAAGATGAAATCTCTCCTGCATCTCAAGTTATGAAGAACCTTGAGGTGGTAGTTTCAGGGATCAGAAGTATTCAGTATACAGGAGCAAGAAGGGATATGTGCCCATTTAATTGGATGGGGAAATGACATGGAAGGTTGTTTGTGGAAATGGCCTTAATTTGTTAATGCTTCTTTCCATTTGTGCTCTTTCTAGCAAACTCCTGTATTGACATTGGGTTTGCCCATATGACTTGCTCTGGCCAATGGAACCCTATATTAATATATTGTAACAATTAATATAATATATAATAAATAATATATTATTAATATAATATACAATATAATATTATTTGTGTGCATATACAGGCATGTGTGCATATATATGTGTGCGTGTATGTGTGTGTGTATACCCACACATACACCATGAGAAGTGTTAAGATTTTTATGGAAAAGTAAGACTATAAATGAACATTATAGTATTTTTTATTCCTGTTGAGTACATTTAGTTCAATACTAAAAGGATACTAAAAGAACCATTCATTCCACCAATCATTCATGTATCCGTCTATCCTTAATTATTTACTAACTATAGGTTAATATCTGCCATAGTTTCTTGAATTAATAGTGCTATAAAACGAAATTTCATTGAAGCCCTTTCCATTCTTAATGACATCATTTTGACTCTAATACAGTATGTTGGGATTTTACTGGAAGCTGGAACACGTGCATGTCCTATCATAAGATTTGTACTCCTGTCCTGGTGGTAGGACTTTGTACCTACATACTTCAATTGAAGCCATACTTGATAGGCCTTCTGTTTCTGCTCATTCCACTCGTTCTAGCCCTCTTTCAATTGTTCACTTGCGGCACAAATTGTGTATATGATCATTCCAGTTTTAAGACCTTGTTCTTTACTAAATGCATCATCTCTTTTATTAATACTTCATTTTTTTACAACCCTACCACTTTCCACCCCCACCCATCCTTCAACCCACTTAGAATGAGATCCTGTCCATTCCTATGAAAGGAACACACAACACATACAACACGCATAGGACGTAATGCTGAGCTACAACCCAGGAGATACTAGTAAATTAAAAAGTTAAATACATTTTTCCTTGGTATCCTGGGACAGTTGATTCCAGGAATTCTGAGAGACAACAAAGCCCAAGGATGCTCAAGTCTCTTATATAGAGTGGCACAGTATTTGAATGTAACTTAAGCACATTTTCCTGTATGCTTTAAATAATTGCTAGATTACTTATAATCGCTACTATAATGCAAATGGTAGGTGAATAATGGATAAACTGTGTTGTTTAGGAAAGAATGACAAGAGAAAACAGGTCTGCATGCTTAGTTCAGAAGCAATGTTTACTCTTTATATTTTTGATCTGAGCTTGGCTAAATCTGTGGCTACTGAACCCACCAACACAGAGGGCCAACTGTGCAGTAAAAGAACCCCAGGGAATAGAGAGATGGGTTGAGGGGCATTGTGAAGGAGAAGCAGAGTGAGAAAACGATCTCATATGCTGCCATCTGACACTATAGCTGACATGCCCTGAGGCTGAGTGCTCAGGGAGGTGACTTGCATTTCTCTCCCAGATCAATCTCCACCTCTCTCCACCCTGCTCTGTGCCCTAGGAAGTCCACTGGATGATGCCAGTGGATTTAGTCTTCATTCAGACTCCTACAGAAGAAAAACTTAGGAAAGAATTATAGTGTCATTTGCATATTTGAGGGTTGATCCAGGAGGGAGCTATAGAAGAGCAAGGGACAGGAGACAGGAAGGGAATGAGTCAAGTAGGTGTTGTTAAGCAAATTCTCATTGTTGGCCTCTTGCTGGATCTTACTGGAACTCTGGGAGACACTATGGGATGAGGAAGCTGGTTCTTGATTCATTAACTCCCTTCAGTTGTTGAGTTAGGAATGCTGTAGGGTACATCAGCTCTCTAGCAACACATCTGACATGCATTTGGACCAAGCATAGGTCCCTGCTAGGAAAAAAAAAAAAAAAAAAAGAAGAAAGAAAAGAAAAAAAAAAGAAAGAAACCCTCAGGCCAAATGTCTCAGAGTAAAAAGACTTCTATTTTTTTTGGGAGGGTGGGGAGGGAGTACTGTGAATTGAACTCAGGGACACTCAACCACTGAGCCACATCCTCAGCCCTATTTGTATTTTGTTTAGAGACAGGGTCTCTCAAAGTTGCTAAACAACTCACTGTTGCTGAGGCTGACTTTGAACTCACTATCCTCCTGACTCAGCCTCCTGAGTCACTGGGATTACAGGCATGCGCACTGTACCTGGCAAGATTTCTAGGTTACTTGAATGCCAAGAGAATTTGGGCAGGGCTGCCACTCACTTTGGGTAATGGGTGGTACCAGCAGGCAATTCAGAAAGTGGGAGGAGAATGAGGCCCAGGGATTGGTTCTCAGTCACTCCATCCTCTTGCTTGGCTTTGGCTGCGCCCTTTGACAACATCCATATCCTGTGTCCTGTTCAGATGGTCCTCTTCCTATGATGCTCTCTCTGGTTCCTGTTAAACTCTTGCCTGCCTGCCCCTTCAGCCTTCACATGGCACCAGCTCTGGGTTGCCACAAATCCTGGAATATACTGCACAATCTCTTCTTGCTTTTCCTAAACCAGGCCTGCACCTTTGTAAAAAGTCCTTCTATTAAATAACTCCATTAAAATGTACCCTTGATTTCAGTTTGATATAAGCTATCTCTTTGTATCTGAGTAGTCTCGTTAAACCATCAAAGAGCATAATTGTTAACAATATTTTTTCATTTTGCAGATGCAAAAATACAAGAGGTAAGCTACCTATGATCATATAGCCAGGAAGTAAAATATTCAAAATTAAAACCCAACTTTGCTGCCTATAAGCACACATTCTAAAACTATACCATCCAGGTTTATTGTTATTAAAATTATTATTATTAATACTGTGGTCCTGGCTCAAGGCTAAGCTCTGTGGGCCATTGTCCAGTACTCAGCCAGGTCCCTGGTGGGCACTGGGGCCATTTGATGTAAAGGAATGCTGAGCAGAGCAGCGTGCGGCCAGGCAGGCTCAGCCAGCCAGGTGACGCGTAGCCAGATGGTCACCCTCCCACCCCCAGAGGCCACTATTGAAAATCTGAAAGAGACAAAACGTCTATGGAATCCTGCAAGAGGGACCAGATGCTGTTTAGGGAAAACCTGTCTACACTGCAGCATCAGGGGACATGTGGAGCAGGAGAAACTTAAAGAATGATGAATAAAGCAAGAGACAGAGAGTAGCCCTGTTTTATTTTAGAATGAAAATCAAAGCCTGCCACCTTTGTCTTTCCCATTTGTAATTGTTAGTGATCCCTGCCCCCAAAGTAATATTAAAAACCAACTCTGAAGAATAAACTCTGAGTATCTACCTTCAAGATTCCCATAGAGAAATATCTACAAGGGAAAAATGACCAAGAGGCATCTTCCTGCCTGTTTCAAGGCCTGAGTATGTATTTTTTTTCCACTGTTAGTATTTCTGTTGGCAAACAGCGCATGCTATTGGTGTGGGTCCTGCAGGCCTTAAGTAGGGGCAGCGGGTCTTGTGGAATGGAGCCCTATCAAATGAGGCTGGACTATGGTTTTGTCTGATGTGACCCTGGGGTGCCCGCTGGGATCTGTGAACAGACAGCAGCCTGTGGGAGTGCCCTCCGCCTCCCTTTGTCCTGCCTGGCTCCAGGCGGCAGCAGCTGATCTGGTTATTATGCTACTGAAAAGAATTTCTAGGTGGCCACAGTGACCAAAAGGAACTGAGAAACCATGAGGGCTGAAAACCACCGAAGAACAACACATGGGCTGTTGAACGCTAATCCTGCCCATAATTAGAGGATGTCTGTGGGGCGTTCATAGAAATCTGAACTAAGGCAGAGAGGAGCCGGCCCAGGTCTGCAGCCCACCATTTACCAGATATGCTGACATCAGCACAATTCTCTTTATTTGGTGGGATCGGCATTTTAGAAAGAAAGGTAACAAGCTATGTCAAGAGTAGATTTGGGGCAAAAACTGACTGTGTAGAAGAATTAATTAAAATTGCCTTAGCTTTCTCAGCTTTTCCCCTTCTACCCCATTCTTAATATCATGTGCATTTTCATGGAAATGCAATCTGTGTGGGTCTGATTTGTTTACTTTAGACTCATCCATACACTGTTTGGTAAGAATGATCTGATGTCACGTGCAACAGGATTTGCATAACTTTCTCTTGGGCTGTAGTTCTTAGAAAGAAAACTGATGTTCAGTCCCCAAAACAAAATGATTTGTTTCTTCTGAGACTTGTCAAGGCTTTCGCTGTGGCAATTTCTCTCTGCTCTTCACAACCCCTTCCCTGTCCTGGGCATCTCAAGATTTCCATGACAATAAAGTTGATCTGTGCCCATCATCTGATTTTACCCTGCACAAATGCCCAGGAACATGCTACAACATTTTGTTATACCACCTTATAATTTAATGTGTCAGAGTTGGTAATCAGGTTTGATTACTGGCTAAAATAGTAACTTTTAAAAACAAAGAAAACTATGAGCATTTGAAAGCATTATGAATTCATCACTATTTCAATCTACTTAAATACTCACTACAATTGAATTATCAGAGAATGATAATGTATGAATCTGTATAACACTTTTGATTCCCCCCCAAATCTGTTGTCTTATTATCTTAATAACATTGTGAAGTAGATAAAGGAATTTTTTTTAACTTCTTTTTATAGATAAGGAACCTGAGGTCCAGATTTTGTATGGCTATACAAAAGACTCAGGATCATAAACAGGGTTTTTACCATCTTAGTTGCACTTATTCATTAAGCACAAATCATAGGGTCTAATTTAGATTCACTTGTCCAAGTTCCAGTGAGATCTGTTCACATCTGGTTCTCCAACTAAGGAGAGGGCAGGAGAATTCTAAATGCTAAATTGGCCTTGGGTAAACCCCTACTTCCAAAAAATCTGCATGAATATATCTATGAAGATAAAATTCCACCTGAGCCAGTAGGATCTTCCTGAAGACGGGATCATCACAAATTCCTTCTGGGCTGGGAATAAAAAGAAAAGCTATAAATTACTGTCTCCATAGAACATAGGAGTTACCAACATTTGCATTAATTTCTCAAGTGCATGTTGCAAATACTGCAAACTTGGCCAGGAGAAACCATGGATGGGGCTCGTCTTTCTAACCAAGTACACCTCGGGCCTCAATAGGTGCAAATAAAGCCTGAAATTTGGAAAGATATTGGATACAGGGACTATAAATTTTAATTAAAGTCCTTAGCTTGGAACATATGTATAAGTCCATTTGTTAGCAAATGCTGAGGCTATGTTTAGAAGCAATTTCACTCCCAAAATGTTCCATCCCAGTTGAAAACAAATTGGTGTTTTAACAGGATATAGCCCTGAATTAGAAGTAGCAAATACAGCTAATTTACATCCTATCCATAATTCCAAACAGAAATAAACAGTGAATGAGATAAATTCATCACATCTGAACCCTTCAAAAGGACCTGTTGAATGGCAAAAGACTCACACACATTTAAATTAGACTTTACACAATCTGTAAAATGACAAAGTATTAGAGAAGATTAGCCTAATTACACAAGATTAGGAGACTGCCTTGAAGAGATCCAAAGTGCAGATATCTGTATGATCCCAGCGAAAGCTTCCAGAATTTCAGAAGCTTTTGCCTCTTTCCTCAGCTCTCAGGCTCTGACACCTTCAGCCACAGTAGAACACTTGTGTATACAGTGACATCTAGTGACAAAGAAAATAAAGCCAGCTTTATGGATTCCACCTGAGAGGCTGCACAGAAATGACCCTGTATTCCTTATTACCATGGAGCTGTGCACAGAGCTTTCTGTGACAAAACAGATCTGCCAGCTTCTACACCAACTATGTCCGTAAAGGACAATGAAAGAAATATCAATAGAGATTTATGAACTATCCTGGGTTAAGAACTCCAAAAGGCAATTAAAATAGATTACTTTCTGTTCCATCTGCTCACATAGCAGAAACTGGTGAGTACCCTGCTAACCTAAAGTTACTGTGGAATGTTCTCAAGTATTATTGAAATCTTCCAAGAAAAAGACCACATTATGAATTATAGAACATCTTACCTGAAATTCACATTGAAAGCGAAGAAATATAAAAAATTACACAGGCAAGACAAAGATTTAGCCAGATCTCATAGTAACCTATCTACCTGAACTCATTCTAAATTAATCAGAGGGGGCCATATTAAAAGATATCCCTTTTTATTTCGTCTGATTTTAGGATTTGAAGCAAAATTAATGAAATATATTAAAAATATTAAAATAATCAGAACTTTCTCTACACAAGGACTTGGGGTCTTGTCTTGGTACAGATATAAGAATGTGAAACCCAGGGATGTCAACCAGCTTCTCTGTGGCTGGTTAGAGCTGTCTGGACTAGAACTGGGTCTTTAACCCCCACCCCTACTCCATGTTCCCCATAAGGAGACAGAATACAACTTACTCACCTGGGGGCCTTGCTGATTCCTAGGATGGGCAATGGGACTCCCAAGTCAGAATTGTCAACACCTAGGTGATTCTTATGCAATTCTGCCACAGTCTACAGTTGCCTTATACGTCCCAATGGAAAAATACCACTGGCAAACTGGAGAGGGTCCAAATTTTGTACAGATGTCTACAGTCATCCAAGTTGCCTGGGACTCTTGTCTATAAGATGTGAGATCATGGACCAGGCAATCTACACGTTGCTACATTTTAAAAAAACTTAATTGTGTAATTGCTAGAATATTACCAAATTGAGCTGTGTCGTGGCTGAAATAAACAGTTTCTTTTTATTCTTCATTTTGTTGCTGTGATTGCCATTTTTTATGTTTAGTACTCTCTTTTTTTACCCCCATGGACAAATTAAGTCTATAAGGAAATAAATTATTTTAAGTAAATTATCTTTAAAGTTATATTTTTAAAAAGACTCTCTATACAGCATAGTTAGGGCCTGATGAAGCCATTCTGGGTTTTCTGACTTATTGATTGGAAATTAAATGCTTATAAATTAAGCAATGACTGGCATAGCAAGGGAACTTGAATAATATAAAAGATATCCATAGTCTTGTAGTCAACTTTTATAAAGAGGATAATCAAGTAGTTATTTTGTGATATAGTGAAACTTTAATACACATTATTAGGTTTATATATATATAGTTGTTACATACTATGTATACTGGATTTATTTTAAGCTGGCACGCATGTGGATACTTACAATAAAACCAAAGTTTGTTCCATTTACAAATTCATTTGTACTTGGTCTTATAATTTGATTCTAGTCCTTGCTGGTCTTGTTTGGATTTGGATTTTTTTTTTTTTACTTTTTTTTTCCATCTGTATTTGCTTTCAACTGTCTTTCCTTTGAAGTTTTGGCTGTGTTCTCTTTGCCAGGTGATTTTTTTCACATATAATTCTACTATCTGAAAGACCTGGAAAAAAAAAAAAAAAAACCCTTTGAAGTTGGATTTCTCCTGGGTGGAGATTTGATCTGGGGGTCTGTAGAGCCTAAGAAATCTGGGACATGCTTCAGGAGATAAAGAAAATCGGGGTGGGGGAAATAGAAGGTGATTGCCACAGAGTCCCCTCAAGCAGAGCCTTTGGGGTTTAATTTATGATTTTTGGCTGTCGGAAAGAAGAAAGTTTCTTCCACATTAGTCATGTTTGCAAAATGGTAATATAGAGATGTCCTTGGAAAAATAATCCCCCTCTCCATTACTCCCCACTACTTTCACCCTTCACTAACTCATTGGTTTATTTTTTTTCCTCCAGGACCAATGGTTAAGACCTTCTCAGATCCACGCAACTTGAATTCCAGATATTGTGTGGAGTATTCCTAGGTTCCAGCTGAACCCAGGAATAACTTGCACTCAACTGAAATGCTTGTCCCCACTCTGCAGGTTCTCTTGGGGGCTACTGTGACCTTTTCTTTCTTTCATTTGGAAGACAAGTACTTAGATGATAGCACTCACCCACTCCTTATGTTTATCCCTGAAACAGAGAAGAGCTTTAAAAATATTAGTAAATCATGCATTTTTCCTTTCTCAAAAATTCTGATTGTTTCTTCAGTTAGGAAATCAAATTCCTGCATAATTTGGCTACTTATCTGGGTCTTTGTCAGCAGTCTGTACTCTATCTTGACATCCACCTTGCCCTTGAGTTACATCAGACTATTTATGATATACTCATATACTTTCACATTTCTGCACTTGGCTCTGTCATATCCTTTTACCAGGGTTCCCCTTTCCTCCTCCAATCCTCTTTGTCAATCCCCTACTTTTGACACAAACCTTACTCAAGTAGTTACTTCCTCCAGGAATCTTCTCCAGCATCTTCTCTGACCAGTTTAATTTTCTCTCACTCTGATGATGTGCAGCCTTCCTGCATCTCCCTGGTCACAAGGTCTCTGTCTCCTTTACTGTTTACTCCATCACTGGTTTTCAAGTCCCCTAGGGCTCTGTCCTTGTCTGATTTCTCTCCTTTTCTTATCTCACCTAAACCCACATTTTAATTTCTGGCCCAGATGTCTCTGTCACCATCCCTTCCCAGATTCTCCAACTGTCTTCTAGCCATCTCCACTAAGCAGCTTCACAGACCTCCCGATTTTCACATGTCCAAAAACATACTCCTGATCATCCAGACCTGTCCCCCTTCTCAATTCTCCAACTCAACCGAGGATGACTCTGTCTTTCCAATTCTTTAGGCCAAAAATCCCCGGAAAATGAATACCTTTGATCCTCTTCTTGTCTTATAATCACTATATCCAGTTGATAATATCACTGTGATGGTTTCTATCTCAGAATATCTAGTATCCACACATTTATCATGACTTCTGCTGAGACATCCCTGGCCAATCCTATCGTCCCTACCTGGATCATTGTAATGGGATTCTAAGTGGTCCACTTTTGTCCTTGATCCCCTTGAAGTCTGTCCTTATCCCAGCAGGCAGAGGGACCCTTTTAACACATGTATCCAATCACATAGTTTTTATGCTTCAATATCTGCAATCCTCCTCCATTTCACTCAGAATATGAGTCAAAGTCCTGACTTGGGCTATGGCCACTCCTAAGACATCCTTTTTCCCTTACTCTCAGCCAAACTAGCTTCCTTGTATTTTTGTCAATATGCCAGGCATTTTCTTACCTAAGAACTTTTGCTCTGGCTCTGCCTATAATATTTTTCCTGCAAATAGTCATCTAACTCTGTCACCTTCAAGGCCTTGCTCAAATGCCACCTTCTCTAGGAGGATTGCACACATCACTCTGATTAGCCACACAAGTTGTTACCACTTAAAATAGCCTTCCTGATTCCCCTTCTCGTGTATTTTCATATCATGTTCTCAGTCTCCAATATTCTTTTATTTATTTATTTATTTATCCATTCATCTATTTATTTATAGTCTGGAGCCTGTATTGGGTGGCTTAAATAATTGCAGGCATCTGGAATGGCTGCTCTGGGTTCATGCTTGAGCCTCAGTTCTGGTTTTCTCCTAGGTTCCTGTTTTCTTTTCCACATGGTATCATCTAGAACTAGAATATTGAAGTAGCTGCTTTACTCACAACTCTGACACCTTAACTGGGATGGCTGAGAGGGCTGAGCTACCCTGGGCTGGCTGCATATCTCTTTCTGCCATTTTCCCATGGGGATTGTTTGGGTTTTTTTTTTTTTTTTTTTCACTCCATAGCAATCTAAGGGTAGTTGTTTTTGCTGGAAGTTCAGGCTTCCCCACAAATAAGAGTTTCAAGTGTCCCCAGCTGAGGTTGCAAAACTTCTTGCCTCTGAAGTCTGGAGCATCACTTGCACTACATTGAATTGGTCAAATATCAATGATGTAACATTATGTTTTCAAGATTCATTCATGTTTCTGTATGTATCAGTACTTTGTTCATTTTATGGTGAGCAGGTGTAACCTGAGTATAAACGTTTAACCAAGCAACTGAGTCTCAGCCAATCACAAGATCTGAACCTGCAGGCAATCAGAATCTGAAAGCTGCCCGAATATGACCATATAAGGCAAATGCCAACTGCAAACAATCAGGATGTTTCTGCACATCACTTTCTTTTGTCTGCATATAAGTATAACCTGCATATGTGGTGGGCTGGGACATTCTGAACTATAAATATGACCTGCACACATGGTAGGGTGGGGCATCCCCTTTGGTTTGTAATATTTCCAAGTTCTAGAACCTTTTTTCTTGCTCAAGTGAACTTGTTATTGAATTGGTCTCAGTTTTTCTTTTAACAGAAATGAAGAAATTATTTTGTAACTAGATAGGATGATGGTTGTACCTCATTGTGAATATATTTAATGGCACTAAATTATTCATTTTTGAATGGTCAATTGAATGTTTGTTAGTGAACTTCACCACAATAAAAAGGAAAAATAAAATCTGTTACAAGTCAGCACAGATTGAAGGAAGGTGTGAATTATGGGAGGTAGGAGTCTCCTGACAAAGAGCTACCATATCACTTTTGGATATAAGTCCATCAAGGGTAGGCAGCATTGTTATTTGTTGTTGTTGCTTTATTAGTTCATCATGTCAGGGTGTTTTTTCCTGCCAGCCTCACTTACAACATTACAAAACAGGAAAACACAAAATAACAGTATTGCCCATGAAATTAATATAGCATTTTGTAGATATTAGTTAAGGACTTAGCGAATAATTTTTAGTCAATCTCTTCAGCCAGTCCCTTTTTCAAAGGCTATTTTGAGGTTAGTTTTTGCAAACTTATATTTGATTTTTTTCTAGGAGCAAATTTGGAAGAAATGGTTAAGATTCAATTGTAGTAAAGAGAACATTAGCTAAAGCTAGTCAGAGACCCTCTACTCACAGAAGTATGAGCTTTTCATGTATTATTTAATCCTCAGAGTGACAGCATGAGAATGTTATTATAAATAATTATTTCAGTACACTAGATGGAAGAAGATTGGTTACTCTCAAAAAGCATGCTGTCTATTCAAGAGAAAAATAAACAACTAATTATGATATAGATTGCATATATACTTCCATAGTAGAAAAATGAGAGAAAGATTTGGGTCCTTGGGCCCCCATTCCTCACTGAACTTAGGTATGACTTTTAGAGATCCTCCTGTTGCTTTTCATGGAGTATAGGAGCCTCCGTGCCAACAATTGCATGTAAGTAGTACTACAAGGGTATGTTTATGAGTTCAAAAGTGTTATCTCAAAACCACTCAGGTTCAGGTACCAACCTCTAATGGTCCACAATACAATTAATCCTCAACTTGGTGGAGAGCAACACAAAGTCAACAATAGGCAGCAAGTCCTTGAGCAGACAAGAGTGACCCCTTCAATTGATAATCTTGGCATTATGACTGATATTTTTTTCAAAACATAAATTTTTAAAATGACTTTTGTATTTGGGATAATGAGAGCTGAATTTGCACCAAAAAAAAAAATAAAAGCATTTTATTTCTTAAGTGTCTTCAATTCAATGAATATTATAAACCTCAGATTACCCATACATTTTCTATAGTCTGAAGTTTTTATGCAAAAAAAAAATAAGATAACATAGAGAGCTCAAGCCAAAATTGTGTCACACTTTACACTTTATTGGTTACAACCCTGAAATGGCACATAAGGTCTATGGTTCAGAGACATAAGAGTCTCATTTAAGTTGTGGGTGGCTGGTTGGCTTATCTATTTAGAAAGAAATTAAATCCTTTTTTGAATACTTGATATTTTTCTATTAAAAGATAAGTTTGCAATTAGGTAGGTCTATGTTTCGCAACATGAACATACTTCCTTGAAATACAAGCTTTCATTTGCATTTGAGGTTTATATAAGTCAAGTGTTCTAAGATCTGTGTTGGAGATGGTGTGATAAAGTCAGTGTGGCCACTGGAGAAAATGACAAATGAAACTTGGAAGGAAGAGGTTTATTATGCTCACAGGTCCTGGGGGTCATAGTATGCTCTGCAGGGCTACCAGTGTGGTCAAGAGGCAAAAGACAGGGACGTCTATGTCAGAGTCATTATGGGGTGTTCATGAGAGAGGCAAAGTAAGGCAGAATAAATAGCTTAAGACGGACAGTTTGGGCAATGACAGTGGGCTTCTGGGCATAGAAGTGATCTCTCGTTGTGTGGTACCTGCCTCTGGGATGATTTAGGGCAGGGGAAATATTGGCTTAGTACGTGAAAGTTAGATAAGGAAGTGGTTAGGGCTTTAGACTGACAAATTGGTTGGTTTGTGCATGGCAGACTTGCTTATGCCTGGCTCTTTGCTTCTGTAAGAATTGTTATGATTTCTGTTTTAAAAGAACAAAGCAACTTTTTTTTTTTTTTTTTTACTTTGACTATTTTCTTATAGTGGCTTTCAGGGAAGAACCAATGGGAGATATTCCCTTCAACCTATCAAAATCAGGAGAATCTTTCTTCCTATTTAAATATTTAGGAACATGTTTGACAATGCAAAGACTTTGTATTTTAAATCTGTTGTTTTGTATTTTTAGATTTAGATAATATTTAGTTCCCTCAAGTCTCACAATTCCACCTAAGTAATTTGTGGTTTTTCATTTCACTCAACTTTTTTTTTTTTTTTTGGCTCTTCCCAGTACAGTAAATGAACATGTCTCGATCAACATGTAATTGAAATAATTCTAAAATAGTTTTACAAATGATAATATATATTTAAATTTACTCAACTCTTTGATGAATGGTTTATTAGTAGTTTCTCTTTGGTTTCTTATCTTCTCCTGTGACTCATCTCTTTTTTTTTTTTTCTTTGCAGTTTTGGAGATAGAGCCCAGTGCCTCTCACATGCTAGACAAATGCTTCACCAAGGAACTATAATCCCAACCCTGGCTCATCCTTTTTTTTTCCTCCCGTTTTTATTAGTGCATTATAGCTACACATAATAATGGGGTTCATTTTGACGTAGTCACATATGTATAATTTGTTCTATTTTAATCCCTAGTATTACCTTCCCCTCTCCCCATCCACCCCCCATTCCCCTTCTTCTATTCCATTGGCTGTCCCCCATCTATTTATTGTTTTTATAAACTGGTACTTTGTAGGTATACATAAAGGTGGAATTCACTGTGGTACATCCACACATGCACACAGCAGAATTGGTCAACCTCATTCCACTGTTTCTCCCCTCTCCCATCCCTTGTTCCCCTCAACCCCACTTCTCCACTCCACAGATCTCCCTTTCTAACTTCCATGTATGAGAGAGAAAACATTTGACCTTTGACTTTCTGAGTCTGACTTATTTCACTTAGCTTTATGTTCTTCAGTTCCAGCCATTTATTGGCAAATGCCATAATTTCATTATTCTTTATGGCTGAATAAAACTTATTTGATGGGAATGCCAGAATGTTTCCTTTTCCCTTGTGTATATATGCCACATTTTCTTTATCAATTCATCTGTTGCTGGGCATCTGAACAAGTTTCATAACTTGGCTATTGTGAGTTGCACTGCCATAAACATTGATGTACCCATATTACTACAGTCATCATTAGTCTTTTGAAGAGCAAAGATATACATGGGTTCATTGAAATTGGGAATTCATCCAAGTCATCATAATCAAAGGTGAGTCTCCTGCAGACCATTTGGATCATCACCAAATAAAAACAGCTCAAATAAAAATTGTTCTGGAATTTTACTTTTGTTCTGTTCACATGTTATGTGCTGTTTATTGGTGATACTTTGATCTACTTTATCCCCTTTTTAAAAAAAATAAATTCTTGCCCTAAAATAATATGATGTACTGACACATGTCTTATGTATTGCTGAAGTATTGCATCTTTTAAACAATTCTATTTAGTGGGATGCATTTGGAGTTCTCAGACAGATTATTTGATGGGAATGCCAAAATGTTTCCTTTTCCACTGAGTATTTTCAACCTAATCCCTTAGAAGAAAAATATTTTTACTAAAAGGTAATGAATGTGCTTGTAATTTTATTTGATTGACTGTGTTTAACCTAAATAAAATAGGTGTGGTGCTCTATCAACCTTCAAGTGAAATGAGGGGAATAAAATTGATTCTCATACTAAAGAAAAATAATGTGCAACAAGAAGAGCTAATCTGGGAACTAGGAAAGGCATTGCAGAAGATGCTGACCTGAGCTTTTGGGAATAGATATGACCCAGAGTCAAACACATGCTGCTATGGAGGCTTGGGTGGCTTCCTTTAAAGATTTTAAAGTTCAATGTGAAATGATTGCTTTTAAAACTCCAGTTGTTAAACTCAATAGGAACCCTGGCTAAATTTTCATTTCCAAACTCACATGGAAATGGGTTAAGGCATAAGATGAATAACACTGATCCTTGCTCCCTGCCCCATTATTCATGTTAAGCAGTAAGGGCAGCCTTGAAGGGTAGAGGAAGATGTATGGCATCAGGGAAGGGGTGTGAAGCATGGCAGTGATGGTGGCAGAGTCAATTCTCTTCTCAATAGTTTGAGTAGATAATGTGGGTACCCAGGCTAGTTCAGAGCCATTTTCTATTTATGTCCCTCTAGAGAGATTTCTTCGATTTTCATTTTCATTTTAGTCATGCACTAGCAGACCACTTGAACACACTTTGGAGAATATCTGTGTTAAGCACAATGTGTATATTTATACAGCTGTCCATGCTGCAATGTTTGTGATTACTATACCTGTGAGGTTGTTTATATGTATAGTTTCCCAGTGGAGAATTATATTGAACCTATAAAATGCAATGAGACAAGCAACAAAAATTAAAGGAGGGAAATAGGATTGTATGAAACTAAAAAATTTTCTACACCACAAAAGAAAGAATCAACAGAGTTTAGAGACAACCTACAGACTGAGAGAAACACTTGCAAACTTCACAGGTAATAAAAAGTTTATATCGTATCTGTGTACAAACACATGTACAAACAACTCAAAATCAAGAAAACAAATAACCCAATGAAAAATTGGGCAAAAAACCTTGAATACACATTTCTCAAAAGAAGACACAAAGATTCTTAACATGTATATATAAAAAATGTTCAATATTGCCAATCACTGGGAAATATGAATTAAAACTATAATGAGCTATTAGTCCACCTGTGTTAGGATGGCTCTTATAAAACAGACAAAAGATAAGTGTTGGTGAGAATGTGAAGGAAAGGGAGTCCTTGCACACTGTTGGAAGGAATGTAAGTTAGTACAACCCTTATGGAAACCAGTAGGGAGGTTCCTCAAACAATGAAAGTTTATAATCCATCAGTCCAATTTTGATTGCATCCAAAGGAAATGAAATCACAATGTGATGAATAAACATCCCACTTCCATGCTCATTGCAACATTATTTACAATTGCTGAGATGTGGAATCAGTATAAGTGTCCATTGACAAATAAACTGAAAACTTTGTACAATGGATGTATTTTACTCACTCAGAAAAAAAAAAAAACACACCAAAAAACAAGAAAATGCCCTCATTTTTAAGAACATGAATGAGCTTGGAGGACTTTATGCTAAGTAAAATAAACTGAGTACAACAGACAAATACTACTTGATCTTATTTATACATGGAATCTAAAAATGTTGAAGAGTAGCATTGTTATGCAGGATGAACAAGTTATAAATTTCAGTTATGCAGAATGAATAAATTACAGAACTCTATTTTTCAGCAAGGTAACTATATTTAATAATGTACTATATACTAAAAAATTGCCAAGATAGTAATTTTAATGTTTCCCCTTCATATTTTCAAAATTCCTTCTAGTGGTTTGCAATTCATTGAAACATTCATCAAACACTTTGGAGACTTCTAGCCAGTATATTTACCTCATGAGCTTAAATATATTTACTTATAGAAACTAAAACAGATTTAATATTTTTCTAATAATTAAAACCTATTTATAGCCAAATCCAATAAATAATCACACTGTGTGTATAACTGAATTTATAAATAAGGATGACTTCATTTCTAAGGAAAAAATGGGGGATGTAATATAGTCATCTAATTTCACTTTCTTCAAATACTCTAGTAAATGTACAGAAAATAAATACAACCAAGGTTACACCTGCTTACAAAGGAGGAGAAAATTTATTCTGTAGTGCCATCTATCTCTCTAACCATTACAATATAAATTCAATTCAGGAAAAGTTGCTTTGGAATGCAACATCAACTAGTTCAGTTTTTGTTGGTTGATTGGTTTTGTTTTATCTTTAGTTATTGGTTTTAGATTATATGTCTAGGGTGTTTTGTCTGAGTAACATGTTTGAAATTGAGCTTGACATGTTAAACATAAAGAATGATGTCACTCAATATTCATAACTTTTGGAAATAAATTGGTTCAATTTATTATTTTTTTTCTTTGTCTTATTTGTTCTGTTTAGATATACATGAGAGTAGAGTGTACTTTGACATATTATACATACATGGATTATAACTTAGGATCCCATTCTTATGGTGGTACATGGTGTGGAGTTTCACTGGTCATGTTTCATATAGGAAAGTTATGTTTGATTCATTCTACTTTCCCATTCTCATCGCCACTCCCTTCCCTTCATTCCCCTTTGTCTAATCCAATGAAATTCTATTCTCCTTCCCTCTTTATTGTGTGTTAGCATCCATGTTTCAGAGAGATCATTTGGCCTTTGGTTTTTGTGGGGGATTGTCTTATTTCACTTAGCATGATAGTCTTTAGTTCCAGCCAATTATTGGAAATATCATCATTTTTATTCTTCTTTATGGCTAATATCCCATTCTTTTTCTACTCATCTGTTGAAGGGCACTGAAGTTGGTTCCATAGGTTAGCTATTGTGAAATGAGCTGCTATGAACATTGATGAGGTCGTATACTGATTTTAAGTCCTTTGGGTAAATGCTGAGGAGTGGGATAACTGGGTCAAATGGTGGTTCTATTCCAAGTTTTCTGAGGAATCTCCATTCCAGAGTGGTTGCACCAATTTGCAGTCCCACCAGCAATGTGTGAGTGAACATTTTCCCCCACATTCTTGCCAACATTTATTGTTACTTGTTTTCTTGATAATTGCCATTCTGACTGGAATGAGATGGAATCTCAGTGTAGTTTTAATTTACATTTCTCAAATTGTAGAGATGTTGAACACTTTTTTTTCCATATATTTGTTGACCATTCTTCTGTGAAATGTCTGTTCAGTTTCTTTGCCCATTTATGATTGGATTATTTGGGATTTTCTGGTGTTCAGTTTTTTAGTTCTTTGAATATTCTGGAGATTAATGTTCTATCTGAGGTACAGGTGGCAAAGATTTTTTTCCAATTCTGTAGGCTCTCCACATTCTCAATTGTTTCCTTTCAATTCATGATATTTTCATCTGTCAATTTTGTGTCAGTGTATAGAGAAATGAAATTGAGTCACTGATTAACACATTTGATATTATACACTTGGTGCTAATGATGCTAAAAGGTAGCCTTAAAATAATGCCCTAAATTTTAATGTAATACCATAATATCAAACATCATAATAACAATAAAAGTGACTTTAAGGTATTCCCAGATTTCTGTTTTAGCAAGTAAAGGGGTCATGAAATCCAAAAACTGTCTTATGTAGCAATAAAATCTCTGTAATGGGAATAGAAAATCTGAAAATTTATTTGGAAGGGCAACACTTGTGAGCCATATAAACTCTGTTATTTTTTTATTATAAAAATTGTGATATCAGGGCTGGAGTTGTGGCTCAGTGCTCACCTAGCACGTGTGAAGCCCTGGGTTCGGTCCTCAGCACCACATAAAATAAAGAAAATAAATGTATTGTGTCCAACTACAAATAAAAAATAAATATTTTTTTTTAAATTGTGGTATCAGTTGGGCACAGAGGTGCATACCTATAATCCCAGCAGCTTGGGAGCCCGAGGCAGGAGGATCATGAGTTCAAAGCCAGCCTCAGCAAAAGTGAAGCACTAAGCAACTCAGCAAGACCCTGTCTCTAAATAAAATACTAAACAGGACTGGAGATGTGGCTCAGTGGCCAAGTACCCCTGAGTCCAATCCCTGGTACCTCCACCCCTCCAAAAAAAACCATGTGACTTCATGTTAGTTTCTGTGCATGGGTTCCTTCTACACAATCATATATTGATCATATGAGTAATCATGTCAATTTATACACCTTGTCTCTTCTATTTCTGGACCAAAGACTGTTCTTGGAGCATCTTTCTAGTTGTTAAGTAAAATATGTAGGAGGCCATTGGACTGGACTAGGGTCCTGTACTGGGTCCCACAGACCAAACCAAAAAGAAGTCATTCATGCTAAATGAAACTAACTTATCAGCATACTCATGAAACAAAATTGCTAAGTTTTGTTTAATTACAGCAGGTGAACTTTAGTCAATCATAGGAGACTGAAAATAGCAGTTAGTTTTTATAGAAACTGCCTATCTAGTGTCACCAGAGTTCTTTGGATTTGTTCTGGTTCTAAGAGTTACCTTATTCTAGAATTAAGAATAAAAGCTAATTAGTGTTTTCAAACTTAATTTGCGGTCTTTTGATAGGTTTTTTTTTACCAGATCCAAAATAGCATGAAGCTACTGGTGTAATTCTGAGGGCAGGTTTCTATCAGATTTTAATTCCTTGCTTTCCACTGGTGACCTTGACCTATCATATAACAAGTTGCAGTTTTGTGTTTTTTCATCTTCCACATTCTACCTGTTATTCAGCAGACCTAGGAAGGCACAGAAGGTCTCATGCTGGGCCTCCTTCCTGGAGTCCTTGAACTCATCAACTTTTGAGTCAGTTGGACACTTCTCTAATGGGACAGAATGTCACGCTTCCTCAACTGTCACATACTTGATACTTGATAAGGGTTTCTTTCCACTTCCAACTCAGATAGTCAAATGAAGGGGCACTGCTAGGGAAGAAATTGCAGCTCTTCCTGAAGGGGGGAGAGCTGAGGAGATGAACAACTGGTTGGAGACAGCTTTCACAGTAATCTCCCTGGATAGTAATATCAGGAGACATACTGCTGTCCCATCAGCCATTAGTACACGTTTAATTTTATCAATGGCATTGATTTCCTTCCAAGTTTTTTGGGGTGTGTAGGTGAATACTGGGAATTGAACTCAAAAGTGCTTTATCACTGAGCTATATCCCCATCCCTCTTCAATTTTTATTTTGAGACAGGTACTTGCTAAGTTGGTAAGACTAGTCTTGAACTTGCAATCTTCCTGCATCAGCCTCTGGGGTCCCTGGGATTACCACACCACACCTGACTTGAAGGCTTTTATATTTTTTAATATTTATTTTGAAATGTTTCAAATCTTCATAAAATTAGAGATGATATGGCACTTACTTTTTTTTCCATTGCCCATATTAAAAATTATTACAGGTTGGGCATTCATTCAGTCCCCAGTACAAATATATTATATACACACATACATATATATTTGGTGCATTTATTTTATTTATAATACAAATATTTCAAATCAATTTTCTTTTATCTTGGCATCCCTCTACTACATATTGGAATAACATATATTTAAAAATGATGGCTTATTTAAAAAACTTTATCAGAGCACAAATATCATTCTAACAAAATTACTAATTATTTCTTGATATTATCAAATATCTCAACCATAATCATTGTCTCATTTTGTAGTCTGTGTGACTATACCAGATCAGGTTGTTTATTTTCTCTTAACCCAGAGCAATGCCCTCTATTTTCTTTCTTTTTTTGAGTTTCTTAGACCAATGGCTTGCAAATACTGGCTCAAGGCCTGGTAGACTTTAATACATAACATATATTTCTTGTTTCCTAATGGGCTAACTTTTTTTTTCTATTTCTTGTACTTCCTAGGAATATATAGCTATATGCATTAGCTATAGAGGTTTTATTTGATAAGTTTTTTTAAACATTACCTTTAATTTCAAAAGGATTTTTTATCATCCCCTAAAGAAATATGTACCCATTGGATGCCACTTCCTCTATTACTAAGGATTTTTTCTTTCTTTTTTTATTAATTAATTAATTTTAATTAGATATATATGAATGCAGAATGCATTTGGGTTAATTGTACACTCCTTTGATAAGTTTTTTTTTTCCTGAAAAATACTTTGCTGGAACCATGTGCTTCATCAATATGAAGTACAGCATATATCACTGTCACATATTAGTGATATTAAGGGGTGAACAGTTCCTATTTGTCATATTTTCTAGGTCTTTTCAATAGAAAGTGTTTTTTTCTGGTTGTGGACATTAGATATTTGTAATAAAATAAACTGCATTGCTTTCTCATGTACTAGTTTCCTTTTTTTTCATAAGGTGATCTTTTATTTTAATACACAGATGCTACCTGCCTTATGTTAGTTCACCCTCTGATTTTTCAACTTTATGATGGAGTGAAAGAGATGCATTGAATAGAAACTGTCCTACAGATTTTAGGCTTTGACTTTTCCCCTAGGGCAGGGATATATAGTAGGATATTTTTCTGTGATGCGAGGCAGTGGCAGTGAGCACAGCTCCTAGTCAGTCACCGATCCTGAGGGGGAACATACAGTGGGTTGTGCAGCTCAACCATGGTGTTCAATAGGTTAGGTATATTAAATGCATTTCAATTGATGATATTTTCAATTTATGAGGGGTTCCTCAGGATGTAGCCCTATCATATGTCAAGGAGCATCTGTAGTCAATATTTTACCTGGCATGAAGTCACCGTCTTATCTCATAAGTGCCAGTTATCTCTTTACAGTCAATTTTAGCTAAATGACCAAAATTCAGTTGCACTCTTATACTTTAGCTCAGTACTATAGAGAAGTGCAGACATACTTTGTAATACTTATTCTAACTGTGATAGCAACTGCTCACCCCCAGTGAGCAACATCATTGGAATTATGTAAAGTGACAGGACTACATTGAATTAACCATGAATTATAAATCACCCTTATCAGTCCCTCTAGAACTTCTGAGAAATGGAGTCCGGAGATACACCAATTCAGAATTTTGGGGAACGCTACAGAGTTTATGCTTTAACAAGTCCTTCAGATGATTCTGATACGTGCCAAAGTTTGAGAAGCACAGCTTTGGACAACATGGAACCCAGAGACCTGCATTTAGTGATGATTCAGGAAAGGCATGCCAAGAGTCCCTAGCATATTAATGAACCCTTGGGAAGAGATGACCATAGTAATCTATCTTGAACCTGTTTGCTTGCTGAATTGCATGTTGAGGAATACAGTTCCACTAGCATGATAAAGTATTCTGTTTTGTTCCATAATCTCCAAGTTTAACAATGAAAACACTGTATTGCTAGAAATGCCTAAAGTTCCAGACAAGGTAAGTCAACTAGTCACTCTTGTCATGTAGCCTTAAACCCAGAGAATGAAAAAAATGGGACAAGAGCTCTTCAAGTATCCTGCTGCCTCCTTCATATTACAATATTGGCTTTGTAAACTGTCCCTGTGGAGTCAGTTTGCTCGATAAAATGTTTATATGAAAACTATGGTAGTGAACAATTTAGTTACTCTGTAAACAACTTGAGGCTCATTTTATTAACAAATGCATTCTGTAATGGTGCAAGTGACTCTGGAGCCAGGCTTCAGTGTTAGAATTTTGTTTCTTTCATTTTCTAGCTATGTGGTCTTTGACAAATAAATTAGCCTCAAAATATCTTGCTTTCTTCATTTTTGAAATGAGAGTGCTAAAGTATATACTCATAATGTCATGGAATATTAAATTCATTTCAGCTTTAGGACAATAATGCAATAAAATTAGACAATAAAATTTCAATGAATTTTACATATTACTAGTAACTGGGGAATAATATTGTAGACTCATCTACTTTGGGAGTAAACTAAGCATTAGGACATCTCAAGAACTTCATCTAGTATGAAAATCAGGAAGACACTGATCAATGTGCACTTCCTGTCCAATCAGATGGTGGTGGCCAATTAGAGAGTGTTTAGAAGGATTCTGAAGCTACATTGAGTAGTGGTAGGAAAGAGAAATTGATATAGTACTTGACTAATTAATCAAGAATATTGACTTATTTTTGTCTCTGGAAAACTGGAGATAGAACAAACATTATGGAATTGCCAATGCTGTGATCCCATATCAAGGACAACTTAACAAACCTTTTTGGATGCACTGACTGTAAAAAGTTGCTCTAGCCTTATATGACAAAGGTTGCAGAAAATCAGATATAACTGACTCCACAACTGTATGTTTGATATTGGATTATAAAAATTGTCTTTACATTTACTAGATTCATGAATTTAGATGTAAATATAACTTGAGTTTCAGCAGACCATAACCAAAATTCATTTTGTACTTCTCAACTGGATTTGAATCAAATATAGAGAGATGGAAAATATTATGGTTGGAATTATATGAAGGAAACACACATACACATGCATACACACACATGCACAGATTTAGAAAGTCTTAAAAACTATGATTGATATTTTTAATGTGTTGAAAAATGTTGATGCAGTACATTTTTATCCATTTATATATGAGAGTTATTCATCATGTAGGCAGGAATGGACAAAATGGGCATGGTCCATACCTTCATAAAAAATAAAGGCTTAATGTGGAAGTTTGCTAGTCAGTAAAAATGTCACCCATATAACTATATCATTGCAATAGAGAGGTGATCACTATGGGAGACAGTTCTCCGTGGACCTCTTTGAGTTTCTGCACATCTTGTGAACAAGTGTATGGATTGTCCTGTTTTCTGGACTGTCTTGGTCCAGAACCTTTTCAAGGTGTTTGTATAATGAACAGAATTGAAAGATGGAGTTAGTATCTCCCTACAGAGCAAATTACAGGTATGCTGTATAGTATATATACTGCCCAGGACCATAAAGACAATTCTTCAGGGTGAAAGGGTAAGCCAGTCTTTGTCCACATGAAAAATCCAGGTTCCCAAAGCTTTGGTCCCTCTTTAGCAATGTAGCACATTGAGTGTGGATGTCATCCGGTTCTCTTCACATCTCCCCATGGCAGTTGGGATTCAGAAAAACAGTGTCAATATATTAATACTCTGGATACTGTTATTGCTGTGAGTAAAAAACTGTCCTTCATCTCTGGTCTAGGAGTCTATGATCTTCTATCAGCATTCATGAAACTGTGGCAGGCTAAAACGTGTGCTTGGATCTAGAATTATATTATAAAATATAGAATTTAAAAAAATTATTAAATTTTTTTATTAGTGCATTATAGTCATACATAATATTAGGGTCATTTTGATATAATCACACATTCATGGAACATAATTTGCTCTAATTCAGTCCCTAGTATTTCCCGTTTCCCATCCTCCTTCCTCTTCCTATTCCTTTCCCACTATTTTACTGATTTTTTGTCTCTTTCTTTCTTTCTTTTTTAATTAGTGCATTATGGCTATACATAAAGGTGAAATTGACTGTGGTATATTCATATATGTACACAGATAACTTGGTCAGATTTTTCTACTGTTTTTTCCTTTTCCTGTCTCTTCTCTCTCTTCCTTCATCTCCCTTTGCTCCACTGATCTCTCCATTATTTTCATGAGATTTTCATACCTACCCATCCCATAGTCTTTTCCCACCCTTATTTTGGGTCTAGCTTTTGCATATGAGAAGAAACATTTGATCCTTGACTCTCTTGGTCTGACTTATGAAATTTGATTTTTACTTTGGGTTTAATGGACAAGTTCTCAATCTCTCTCTCTCTCTCTCCCTTGCTCTCTTAGTAACAGCATTAAATGCAAGATAGCACAAATCTTGCATGAACATTTCTTATAATAGCTTGGAAACTTTATATATTTTCACTCACAATGTTATATTTATCTTTCTTGGTATAACTCCTTGCAAATAACATTTAACTTATGAATGTTAAATGTGGTATCCAAAATAGAAAATAGAAAGAATAGCAAATACATGTTGAACTTCAAGGAGGTTCAGGCCCATAGAACATAATTTGATTCAGAGATTTCTGAAACACCAGTAGTTAACAGAAGACTACTTGACAATAGTGGGGAGAGCAGCTATTCTCTGCTGTTGCTGTTCCTTATTTTAATGAGAAGGCCTCTAGTGTTTCACTGTTATATACTGAGCTGACTCCATGATTTTGATTTATACTTTTAATCAAGTTGGAGAAAAACTATCCTAATTCATAGTTTACAGTTATTAAAATGGATTTTAAAGCTTATTAAAACTTTTTAGCAGCTCTTGAGATGATTTCTTATTTCCAATCTCTTCATAATATGATAAATGATATTAAAAGATTTTCTAATATGAAAATTTCTTTACATTTCCATTTATCCCTGTGAACTGTTATTATATCCTGCTAGATTAAACAGATGCATTTTTTTTAGGACTTTTGTATGTGTTCCTGTATTTCTTTATAGACTCCCATTTTAAAAGATGGAAGATTTGTATATTTTACATTTCCTCCCAGTTTGATTTCTTCATTTTGGTTTGTTAACTTATTTTTCATTCCCCAAATGGTAACCTTAGTAATTATACAACCATGACAAGTCAATAGCAAGAAAAAACACAGACCCATGAGGGTAAGCTAAGAAGGATGTTCTCTGTGACCCACAATTTAAGATGACTTTCTTTTTTGCCAGGCAGGGGGTGCCCAGGTATTAAACACAGGGGCACTTAACCGCTAAGCCAAATCCCCAGCCCTTTTTTGGATTTATTTAGAGACAGGGTCTAGAGCCTTGCTAAATTTCTGAGGCTGGTTTTGAACTCTTGATCCTCCTGCCTCAGCCTCCCAAGCTACTGGAATTACAGGGGTGTGCCACTGCGTTAGGCTTCAAGATGACTTTTTAAACCAGTCTCTCCTTTGTATTCTATAGTCGCACTTTGAAAACTCTATAGATATATTCTGTAGTTCTAATTGGTTTCTCTTCAAATGTCTCAGTTTATTTTACATAAAGCCTTATGCTTTACTCATGTTTTTATTTGCTCCTTGGTATCTTTAGTGACAAATATTTTAAATTTGGAAAATCCAATAGCCGCCTTCTTTGTAAGCACAATTCTGTATTTGTTTTTAATATCTCTTTCTCACAGAATCTTGTTTCTATGTTTGTGTGTGTTCGTGTGTAAGTGAGAAAGACAAAAAGACAGATACAGAGAAAATATTGGAAATTCCCCCAGGGAAATTCTTTGAGGATATATGTGTGCTTACTCCTCCGTTGCCTAGTAGAAGCACCTGTAGCTACTTAAAATTACCATTCTGTGTGTGGGGGGGGGGCGGGGGTGTCTTGTGATTTAGAGAATATTCCTTTTGTCGTTATCAGATCTTGGTCTGCTCTCCTCCATGTGGGCATACAATCCCTGTTTGCTGTTGTTGTTGATAATTTTGTATACACATGGTGTCTTCATTCCTACACACCTCTCTGCCACTTCGCCCTTGTAGATGAGGCTCAGGATGCACCTAAACCACATTGTTCCTTACAGTACAGGGATCTTTGTGGTGGACTTGGTGTTTGTAGGTGCAATTCATATGCAACCGTTTTGTGCAGAGCTATTTTTCAACTCTTGCTTTTCCTTCAAACAGGTATTCTTTCCATTGCATCTTTAAACCCTTCTTTCACACTCCATATGTGGCCTGAGATTTGACTGCCTTCTAATTTCTTTGAAGACATACTTTTCTGTTATAAATATTAGTGTCATTGTTATTCATACGTTCACGTTGAATTCTGAAAGGGTAGAGATGCCTTCATGAAAGCATCTTTAGCTGAAATTTGGCATAACTAGGCTTCATCAGAACATGCTGGAATTGTGTATCTGAGCTCAGAACTTGGAATTAGGTTACAGAACAACATAAGGTATATGGAGTAGTACTCAGGTCAACTTGTCAATGATTCATTCTATAATTCTGACTCAACTATTCTCTAGAGCTTCTCTTCTTTAAATCTCTGTGCAGTTCTATAATTTTGTGAATATTTATACTTGTTATTTAATTAAGTTTGTTAATTACAACAGCTAATATGTCAGGAAATAGCCTTACAGGCAAATTTAATTAAAGCCAGAAACTTCTGGTTATTTGAATATAAAAATGTCCATTAGACCATTTTGTAATATTTGGATTCACTGAAAGCTGTAACTTAGTTGATGTGGGTGGTTAAAGACATAGCCTTGGCCTCTTAAGATTTCTGAGAATTTCAAGTTTTTTAAAGTATTTTACCACTTTGATGGAAAAATTAAAATCTATTATGCTAATATTAAATATAAAATCATAAATAATTTTGAGTAATGTTGAGTTTCCCAAAAGTATTATAAAATGTACTCATACTGAGTTTTATAAACTCACCACCCCCCACAATGAAATTAAGTGCCTAACATTCTAAAATTATAGGTATTCAGACAGATAACTGAGCTTGGAGCATTCAACCCAGTTTTCAGCATGAAATTGCATCTGTCATTCATCATGGTTCACAGGCACAGCAAGCTCCACACAAAAGCCACCTTGCATATGTCCATCCTGTTTTCTCTCCCTATGTTGGAAAAGATACTCCTTTTTTCAGACCAGCAATTAAAGACACAGAGATTTAGAGAACAAGGGTAAATTAACCAGAGTCATCGTAGAAATAATGAAAACCTCTGTATGTGAGAAGCCCCATAATAAATTCTGAACTTGTCCACACTGAACCAATCATGGTTTTCATTAAAGCAAGTTCTGAAAGAAATCTGTTGGGAGACCCTTTTCCATATTTTCCCTTCAGATTGTCTATCTGAAGGATGCTTTTTAAATTAACGGGTTCCCTGGTGTGATGCTGAACTTGTAACAGGAAGGCCAGGATGAAAATCTAAGCTGGGTGAGGTGAATCATTGGTATGTGGGTGGTCAGACAGGAAGTAAACTCCAGGATTCTAGACTGTATATGTGCTCTTCCAGTCCCCTCACAGTGAGATATTAGCAAGTCACTTTATTGCACTGTGCCTTGGTGTCCCCAATATCACCATGTGCTTTACTGTCTTGTGAGACATTGTTTCCTCAACTGTAATGTGCACACATTCGATTTTGTTAAAATGCACAGTCTGATTCATTAGGTTTGGGATTGCACCAGGTTTTCTGAAGTTGCTAACAAACTTCAAGAGAATGCTAATAAGGTGACCTTCAGGTCATACCTTAATAGGACTTTGGAACTGTGTCGTCTAGTATGTGGCTTCTGAGTACTGGAAGTGTGGCTAGTGATAATAATTGAATTTTTAATTTTTTAAAATTATAATTTCAATTAAAAATACTACTTGGTTGTTTTTAAATTTATTTCTTAAAACATGTTTATGTGGGGGCTGGGATTGTGGCTCAGTAGTAGAGCGCTCACCTCACACATGTGAGGCCCTGGGTTCTATCCTCAGTACCAAATAAAAATAAATAAATAAAATAAGGGTACTAAAGAAAAAAAAAATAAAATTAAAAAATGTTTATGTGAACTTTACCTTTTCAATCATACATTCTAGGGAGAGTTTCTGTAAAATTTGATGTCTGGTTGGGCTCAATGGCACATGTCTGTAATCCCAGTGGCTCAGGAGGCTGAGATAGTAAGATTGCAAGTTCAAAGCCAGCCTCAGCAATGGCAAGGTACTTAGCAACTCAGTGGGACCCTGTCTCTAAATAAAATACAAAATAGGGCTGGGATTATAGCTCAGTGGTTGAGTGCTCCTGAGTTCAATCCCTGGTATCAAAAAAAAAAAAAATGATATCTGGAAGATAAATTGCCTCTGGGTGTTAGTGACATATTATATATAGAAAACCACAAAGACTCCACTGCAAAAAGGTAGATCTAATAATACTTAAAGTTTAACCAAGTAGGTGAAAGACCTGTCCACTGAAAACTGTGAAACATTAATGAAAGAAATTGAAGAAGACACAAATAAATGAAAAGATAGCCCATGTTCGTGAATTAGAAGAATGAATTTTTTTTTCAAAACTCCTTACTACACAAAGATAATCTACAATGCATGTTTTATAGAAATAGAAAAAACAGTCCTAAAATTTATAGAGAATCAACAAAACAAAATAAAAAAGACCCTGAATAGCTAAAACAATCTTGAACAAAAAGAATAAGCCTGGGGTTTTATACTACCTCACCTCAAAATACATTCAAAGCTATAGTAATAAAAACAGCATAGCTTAATTTTGTAGTAAATTAAACATAAACAAATGGAATCGAATAGACAGCTCCAAAATATATCCAGACATTTATTGTCAATTGATTTTCAACAAGAGCTCCAAGAACAATGAAGGAGGAAAGGAATCTCTTCAATAAGTGGTTTTGGGGAAACTTGATATTTATATAAAAAAATTATATCATACTTTTTCTCAAATCACATATGAAAATAAACTTAAAGGGATTAAAGACTTAAACATAAGATCCCAAACTGTAATACTATTAGGAAAAAAAAAAAAGCAGTGAATCCCAGATCACAGGCAACAAAGCAAATATAAACAGATGGGATTATATCAAACTTAAAAGCTATTGAACAGTCAAAGAAATAGTCAACAGAATAAAGGACATGAACTATGGAGTTGTTAGAAATATTTAGAAACCATAGATCTGATGAGGGGTTAATATCCAAAATACACATGACAGTCAAGCAGCTTATTAAGAAAACAAGCAATCAAAAAAATTTGAAACATGGGGAAAGGGTCTAAATAGACAATTCTCAAAATGAAATATGCAAATGACCAACAGGTATATAAAAAAATAGAGCTCAATGTCACTAATTATTAGAGAAGTGCAAATCCAAATTGCAGTGAGATGTCATCTCATATCTGTGAGATTGGCTATTATCAAAAAGACCAAAGAGAATCCTTTCTGCTTTGCACCCTAATGTTGGGAATATAAATTAATATGTTCATTAGAGAAAATAGTTGTTCCTCACAGATTAAAAAATAGAACTGATGTTTGATCTAGCAATCCTACAGTACTGTGTATGTGTCCAAAGGAAGTGACATATATATCTCAGAAATATTTGTACTCCCATGTTCATTGTGGCACTCTTCATAGTAGCCAAGATATAGACTCCCCTGTCTCACCTCTTCTTTCACTGAATCAGTCTTCAATAGGTTTCAACTCATTAGTGTCTCTTGTCCTGCACCTACTGCAGTACCTGCCTTCAGGTCCTCCTCTTCTACCACCTAGATTTATTCCTTAGTTTTCTCATTGCATTATTACTCCACCAATTCAGTTATACTTCTTATGATCTAATGATTTCACCTCTGAAAATTCTTGCATTATCTCACATATAAGCTTTGGGGAGACACCTCATATTCAAACCATAACACAATTAAAACTTCCCTGCTTTGTAGGCTCATGGAGACATCCAATCATAACTCTGTTATATCATTTATGGTATTGAGAGAGAGGTTTTTCTTTCTTATGTTATAGAAATACCACAAGGCGCCAAGATTGACACCTAAAGAAAGAGATTTCAAGAACTCATTTGTAGGTATTGCACAGAGATTACTTACATGAAGAGACTCAAAGATGTTACCATCCTTTTTAGAAAATAATGATCAAAAATAACTCTGAGTACCTTGGGTAGGAGGTTCTGGGTTGTTTTTAGGCTGCATTCTCTAGAAGCAGAGCCTGAGGCAGGGATTCATATGCAAGTGATTTATCCAGGGAGACTCAAATGAAGTAAGTTAACTTACTGGCTAAGTAAGTTAGGGAACAAGAATGTGTTCTCAGTGATAGCCCCGCTTCCAACTCTGGAGCAAGAATAGCAACCAGAATTCTCTCACCTTGAAGTAAAGGAAGTCCTTTGCTATATGCTGCCCTCTGGGACAAAGGCAAACTTCCTGGGAGGAGGAACTGAATCCTCTCAGCGGAGGACAAGTCCCTAGAGAGTGCAATAGTGTGAGCCATTCATTAGCAACCAAGACAAGTGGTAGGGACATGGGTGTTCTGGCTTGGAAAAAGGATTTACGTAGGGAACTTGAAGTGTCTACTATGTGAGTGCCTCCAAAGTGTTGCTGGTTTCCCAAAAAACTAACTTCTTAAAGGATATAGTTTCTAGTCTTAGGACTCCCTAAGATATAGGCATTGGAGCACTTGCTGGGAACCAGATTTAAAGGATATAGCTTCTAGTCTTAGGACCCCCAATTTATCTTTATTCTGCTGAATGTCTTTTAAGATTTGTGGCAGTCAGAACTGAACCAAATAATCCAGCTCAAATTTGAATATCAAAGATTGTTGTGAAACTTGATTTCTTTTATTGAGTCATAAGGAGGATAGTAAGGCAAGAGATCCCCAAGTTCAAGAAGGGACATTGTTGGAAGATATTGAGTGGTGGTATATACAGCAGATGCCAAAGTGGCTAGATTATAGTCCCAGTAGAGAGAAAAAAAGACAGTAAATGAGGAGACATGGTATAATGGAGATTGTTTTTGTAGGTGAAAAGATTTGGAAAGAACATTCTAGGGAGTAAGGTAGACCAATGGAGATCCTAGACACTGGGAATAATTTGAAGTCTGAACGTGGTGGCTCAAGGGAGGTGAAAGAAGGCTGGTTTTAAAATTCCAAGTAGTTACTCAATTTCTAACCAGGCCCAGCTATTATCTGGAAATAAAAGTAGCAGATTCTAGGACTGCATGGAAGGGCTAAGAAAACTAAGCACTGCATCAGAATCTTAACCAAGGAGTTGGACCAAAAGGCCTCTTGGACCAGCAAGGGCACAGAGTGCTAAGCAACAAATAAAGACTCAAGCATAATGATCCAGATTATCACTTGACCAACACTGAAGAGTTGTGAATACTCACTAAGTGTTAGAGGGCTTGCTGGGAACCAGATTTAGAGAAATACAAAGAATTCCAAAGAATCTGCATATAAATCTTTTCATTGATTATATCTTGGGGAAAAAACTTTCGTTCAGGGCATACAAGCAATAAGTAAAAACCAGTAATTCCCAACCTCAAACATGAATCAGAATCACCTGTAGGGTTTATCCAAGATTCCTGGGACTCCTAGCAATTCTGACTCATTAGGTCTAGGGTGGAACAACAGCACGGACATTTTTTTTTTCCCCCAAAGGCATGTGGAGCAATAACTGGGATAGACCTCAAATTAAACTATGAGACAAGACTCCATAAATTTAAAAGAATTGAAATCATGCAAAATACGCTTTCTGACCAAAATGGAATGAAATTAGAAGTCAACAACAAAGAAATTCAAGACATTAAGAAATATTTGTAAATTGAATTAAACAGTCCTAAAAATCAATAGCTTGAAGAAAAAACTATAAGGGAATTTGTAAAATACTTTGAGATGAATAAAATAAAATAAAAACATACAAAATTTATGAAATACAATTAAATGTGCTCTGCGGAATGTCCATAGCTGTAATTACATAAGAAATAGGTGTTTAGAATTAACCAGTAAAAAAAAAAAAGAATATTGAAATCAATAATATAACTTTGTACCATAAGAAATTAGACAAAGGAAAGCAAACTATACCAAAACAAACAGAAAAGGAAAATTGTAAAGACTAGGGAAATGAATAAAATAGAAAATATGATTAAAAAGCAGAGAAAAATAACAAACCAAAAGTTGGTTATTTTTAAGATCAAAAAATCCACACAACTTTAGCTACGGTAATTAAAAAAAGCTGGGTGCAGTGGTGTACACCTGCAATACCAGTGGCTCAGTAGGCTAAGGCAGGAGGATCATGAGTTCAAAGCCAGCCTCACCAACTTAGCACTTAGCAACTCAGCGAGACCCTGTCTCTAAATAAAATATAAAACAAGGCTTAGTGGTTAAGTACCCCTGGGTTCAATCCTCAGTACCAAAAAAAAAAAAAAAAAAAAAAAAAAGACTCTAATTACTAAAATCACAATTAAAGAGGGGACATAATTATACATTTTAGAAATAAGATTAATTGTAAGGGAATACTATGAAAACTTTAAGACCAAAAAATTAGATAAAATGAACAATTTCTTAGAAAGATATACACTATAAAAATTCACTCAATAAGAGATATAAACTGTATTGATATACCTTACTTGTAGGTATACATTGCAAAGATTGAATTATTTATTTAAAATTCTCCCAAAGATCAGGTTCGGATGCCCTTACTGTTCAATTCTATTAAATACTATAAAATTTAAAAAAATCCTTCTCAAACTTAAAAAATAAAAAATTGGGAACACTCCCTAAATCATCCTACAGTGCTATTATTACCCTAACACTAAAATTAGATAAAGATAGTATAAGAAAACTACATACCAATATCTCTTATGTATATAGACATGAAATCTTCAAAAATCTATTAGCAAGCTGCGTACATCAATTTATAAAAAGAACTGCACCATGACATAATGGATTTATCCCAGGAATACAAATTCAGTTTACCATTTGCAAATAAATATAATATCCAATAATAAATAAGTCCAGCAAGGCTGTGTGTTAAAAGATTATGTGATACCATAAAACAACACATAAATCACAAAAATAAAAATTTCACTTAAATAATGTAAAAATTCTTAAGAATAAATTTAACAAAGAAATGTTAGATTGTTATACAGAGAATTAAAAAATAATGTTGAAAAACAGTAAAGAAAATATAAACAAATGAAAGTACATTCCATGTTCAAGGATTGGAAGACTTAAAAGTTTTACAATGGTAATGTGTCCCAAGTTGATCTATGGATACAATGCATACTCAGAATCTGAGCTGGCTTTTAAAAATATATCCACCATATGATATCACAATTTTTATGGTATCTAGAATAGTTAAAAAAATTAATCTTGAAACAAAAAAAGCAAATTTGAAAGACTTACATTTCTTGATTAAAATCTTGCTACAAAGTTTCAGTAATAAATAAGTAATATTAATAGAAGGGTGACATGTAGATCAATAAAACAGAATTATGTGCCCAAAAATAAAAACTAAAATGTATGGTCAATTAACTTTTGGACAAGGTGAGAAAAAAATAGTCTTTCAATTAAAATGATCTGGCTCAACATGCAAGATAAATAATTTGAATCTCAGCTAACATCAAATAAGTTAAACTGGACCACAGACTTAGATTTGAAAATTAAAAGTTTAGAATGCTTGGAAGAAAACAGAAGTGAATCTTTGTCAATTTGGATTAGGTGATGGTTTCTGCAATATGACAGCAAAAACACAAGAAAAATAGATAAATTGGACTTCACAACAATTTTAGAAAAACAAAACAAACTTATATTTGCAGGAATGATGTCAAGAAAATGAAGCAATAAAGTCTTGGAGAAAATATATGCAAATCATATATTTGGTAAGAAGCCTGTATATGCATAAAGAACTTTTATAATTCAGGAATGAAAATGCAAATACTCCAACTTAAATATAGGCAAAGGATTTGAATAAACATTTCTTCAAAGAAGTGTGCAAATAGACATACTTTTTTGAAGACATGAAAAAATGATCAACATCATTTGTTATTAACACAAATAAAAGTTACCATATATACCAATTAGAATGACTACAATTACCAAGATAAACAATCAAAAAATTTTGATGTGGATGTAGGGATATTAGAATCCTTGCCACCTGCTGGTGAGAATAAAAGATGGTGTAGCCACTTTGAAAAGTTTGCCAGTTCCTCAAATGTCAATCAAAGAGTTACTGTATAACCTAGCAATTCTATTCTTAGGAATGAGGTTAAAATATACACACACATTAAAAACTCATATATAAAAATTCATTGTAGTACTATTCATAACAAAAAAAACCCCAAATGTTTGTTAATGAATGAATGGATAGCCAAAGGTGGCATATTCATACAATGGAATATTATTGAGCCATAAAAAAGCATGAAGTATTGATACATGATACAACATAAATAATCCTCAAAAATATTATCCTATGTAAAAGAAACTAGTCGCAAAAGACTGTATATTATATGATTCCTCTTATATAAAATGTCTAAAATAGGCATATCTATAGAGACAGAAGGTATCACTCAGAATTATTCCTAGGGAAGAGGTTGGGAATGACTGCTAATGGGTACAGGTTTTCTTTGTGGGGTCATAAGAATGTTCTAAACTGTGATTGTATTAATTGTTCCTTAACTCATCAAGGTGTGTGCTTAAAGTGGTTAAATTTAATGATATGTGACCTATTATTGAGATACACAATAATTCCTTTTTATTGTAAATGACTTTATGCTTATTTTTGGTCACTTGGAAGCAAGATACTTTGGGTAGAGGAAAATGTAAGGGTAGTGGGTTGTCATCCAGGGTTTAAAATAACATATTATGCTTGCACATGCCATCTTCTCATGTGAGGAATAATTTACCAGGGAGGCTGACCTGAATTCACAAAGCCAACTCATCTATCATCTTCCCTTATGCAAAGTTTCACTTGGGAGCTAATTTTAATGCTGAGATAAAAGAAGATTTATTCTGGAACCTCCAAGTAATTCTTTTCTATGGGGAGGCTTTGCTGTTTTACCAGGGAAGTCTTGCCTCGGGGATCAGGAGATGGAACACTGCAGAACTGTTCCTAAAACTGCACCCTAACTGTGGTGAGTCCACACCCACAGCGGCGGGCTTAGAACAAGCTCACATTTCCTCTCCTGGTTTCTCTTTGGCACCAATTGTGTTGAGGGCGAATCGGACAGGAGTGCCACATAAAAGATTTTGCCCTGGCCTCTAGCAGTGAGTGCTGAAGCCTGTCTCTACAGTCTTCCCAAGTGACTGGCCCACCTGTGGGGCTGGCTGGCCCTGGGTGAAGGGAAAAGAGAGCTGCTGATCGGGTTTCCCAGCTTTGAAGTGAAGAATGAGCCAGAATGAAGAAGCTCCTGATCAAAGGCTGGCTGAGCGATAAGGAAGGCGACATTCACTATCCCAGGAGAGCCCAGGCACCTGAGCCCAGGTGGGGGAGGGCTCCTAAGCTCTCTGAATGGGGACTTTTGTTTCTGCTCCTTTTGACCGCAGGAAATATCCAAAACAATCAGAAACAGCATTTTCTAAGTCAGATTGGCCTACATGCAATGGTTCTCAAATTTGATGTGCATCAGAATGAGAATCACTTGGAGAAGTTTCTGGAAACACAATGCCTGGGTTTCTCCTTCAAAAAAAAAAAAAAAAAAGCCAATTCTCTGGGTATTTGGTGAACAATTTCAGCTCCACAACCAATCTGGAGGAGAAATTATATTTTGAAGCAATGCATTTCCTTTAACTTATTGTTATTCAATAATTTCAAATATTCTTCAAAATCCCTACAAACTTTGTTAAGATTTTAGGCACTGGGTTAGGTGTTCAGGGTGGAGGTGAATATCACAGTCTGGTTCCCAAGAGCTCAGAATCTTGTTGGGGAGACAGACATGTAAACAAAATAAATGAAGTATTAGAAGAAGAATGTATAAGGCCCTGTTCCAGCCCAGGAAGAAAATGACTAAGTCTGCCTGGAGGGTGGGAGGAGAGACAGCAGTGGCTTTCCCAAAGTACAAGGTTGGAAGCCAGCCTTCAGTGCTGGCTGGGCAGGTGCAGGTGGCCTGGCAAGGAAGTGGGGAGATTCCAGTCCTCCTGTGCAGAGACACAAGGCTGTGAACCATGGGACGATTGGGGTAGCGGGTAATGCAGAACAGTCGGTGATGGAGTGGCTGAGGATAATGTAGAAAAAAGTTGCCTCAATATAAAAGAACACATAAGCCCCATAAAGGAGGTCTTGGAACTTTGTCTGTAGGGGATAAGGACTTAATGCAGGAATTTATCCTATGTCCATAAAACACAGAGCCTGGAATTCTGGGGATAGGTTATTGCTTAAATCTAGTAAGGCTGCATTGGTCAAATATAAAGGATGTGTTTCCAGAATTATAAAAATCCAGTACTTATTTCTCACCCCATTTTGCAACCACCAAATGAATACTAATAACAACAATTAGTATTTGCAAAGTAATTTACAGACTAAGAGAAAAATGAATGGCTATTATTTATGTATGCTTATTATGGCCTTAGAGTCACAGTGAATGTCACTGGCTCAACTTTCTATAAGACATTTCTCAGGCTAAATAACTTTCCAATACCACACAGCTTATGAAGGAGCATATGTAAGATTCAAACATATGTTTCCTGATTGTGAATCTTACAAATTCTTTTTGTAGTACAAGATGTGGGATTTACTGAGTAAAAGTGTAACTCTAAACACACTCAGAGACCAGCAAATATATTGTGAAGTCCTATCACAATGTAAAAGAGAGAAATGTTTAAAGACTTCTGTATTTATCAAAGTAGGCTTCGCTAGAGTGGGGTGAAAATCAAGCAAATAAAACAAAATCCAAATACAGCAATAGAAAACAAGAGCTCAGATACTTACTCTTATAGAAGATTGTTTCCTGCTCACCTTTCAATCAGATGCTTAGGTGGTATTCCAGGGTATCTCTCCTCCCCCTGGGAACTCGAGGTCCAGCCTGTTTCATTGTAGAGCCACCCCCTTTTTATAACTGTGAGATTGCCTTGGCACATTCAGCCAGCAGATAAGACTCTGTAAAGTCATCCCACTTTACTATCAGCTTAATCATGTGACTTGGTTTGGCCAATGAGACGATGGCAAATGTAGCGCCAGCTGAGTCTTGGAGAAGCTCTGCAGGCATGGCCTTGCTCATCCTGGTACCTCTGCCATCTGAGACTCATGTCCTACCAGTGGGAAAATATCCTTTTCACACTTGAACACTGTGCTGTGGGGAAAAAAAAATAAGTTCATTACTATTTGGTTTCCGCTTTCTTCACCCTCTGTGATAGTGCATATGCAAACAAAGCATCTTGTGATGTGCACAGCTTTGTACAAATGTCTGTTGATTTTCCTAATATAATCAACATCCTAATAATTATCACCATCTGTCCTACTGAATCAATATTCTAAGATACATCTGACACAATCTGATGATGATTGGTGAAAAACAAAACCATGTGTTCTTAACTGAACCAAATTAATTGCAACCTACATTAGGTTCTTTTGGGTGTGTGATGGCAGCCACTAACAAGAGCTTGAGGCAAGTGAGAATTCATTACTGTCCCATACTTTCACTGCCAGATTATAAAGAAATCAAGTCCTGAACCAAGTTCCACAACACATATGGACATTAGTTTACAAAAGCAGTTCATAAAACCTGTCTATAAATTTGATACCACCCTGATCATACCTTGCTTAATAATCCATTTTGGGGGACACAACATTCTAGAGAATTGCTTCCTTTTGAAATTAGGCTTATGAAACAAACTATCTCTAAAACCTTTATCAACTACCAGCCTTCTATTTATACTCACTGGATTCTAATTTCCTATCTATATATAACTGGGAATGTTTCTAAAATATTGGTAGTATTAATTTTTCTGATTTCTGTCACTCCTCATGTTTGTAAATAAGCCACTTTTTTTTTACACCAATATTTTTCTATTCAGGTACTAACTAGAAAAACCAAAATCAGGAGAGAAATAAGGAATATGCTTGTGCCAGCTATCTCTGAAGTGGCTTTCTCTGATTAACAATTACTGATGACCCTACACTTGCATTTTTTTTATTAGGATAACTGACATCACTAGAGTTAAAATTGAAATTAACTGGCAAGGACATGATACTCCATCAACTATGCCAAAACTCCTTGTTATATATTATGGAGATGGTATTCCCACTGTTACAGAGCTGGGGGCTTCCGAGAAACTGAGGCAGTTCAAAGACCCACCCTTCCCACTTCAAACCCCGATTCTTGTGATTTCATACATGTTGCTCAGAGTAACCTGAATTAGTTTATTGAAGAGATAATAAAAGGGAAAGGGGACACTCTCAAGGAAGACAGTGAGTCCTCTCAGAGAGGAGAGGGACAGTGTACCTCTCCTGCGCTTCAGTTTTATTGGGGATCCCAGAGAAGTTTCCTGAGAGTCCTGCCCAGTTCACCTCTTGACTTTTGACTGACAGCAAGATGACATCAGACTTTCAAGTCCCCATTGTCATGGCAACTCTAGGTTACATTGGCTTTTGCTGACCAGTTCTAACTGAAATCATAAATCTTTACCAATTTTATGGTTAGGAGGAATTATCCTTATCTCCCTGAGTTTGGGGATCTGGTCTATAAAAAGGGTCACAAAAATCTCCCCTTTCAGGGTAACTTGGGCTCCACTTATCAAGAGTATTTTAGGCCTGCAATTCTCCTGCATATGACAGGTACTTTGCTGAGGAAGGTGGCATATCCTATCCATTTAGGCTAGGCAGGGCTGCAAGTAAATTGCTTCTTGGAAAAGAAAGCATGTGGGGGTCCGCACAGTGGGCCCATTTTATAGAATTGTTCCCTTAACTTCATGTTCCCACCACTTTCATCTGTCTGTCCCCTAACACCCTGCACCTGGAAATAAGATCTTCCCTGATTGTCTCCAGGCATTGTTGGTGTCTCTCCTTAAAGCTCTTAATTGTGACTCTAACTATTTTCATGGTTACTTGTTTGATAACATGGCACAGAAAAACACTTTCCATGCTCTACCCTGCCTCAACATTCACCTGAAACCTACTATTTCAGTTTTAGACATTATCCTGTACTGTGGATGTTAGGCTAGATGCCGACGGTCCATAAAGAAAGTTACCTGGAATTGGGGTACATGTTTCTAGAGATCTTTACAACCTGGCAGAAGTTCTAGCTGCAGAGTTAACCCCTGCCCTGGCAAGAAGGGAGGTATTTTATGAGAATGATTAGGTTGGATCTCACTCATTGCCTGGGAGAAAACAGAAAGCTTTGTCTGGCTTTCATGTATACTCCCTTCTGCAGTCAAACTCCTTTCCCTTACCCCTGGAGATGTGGTGACTTGCAGCAGCTCTAAACTAGGATTAGGACTCCCATGCTGACATTAGCAATTGATTGAAATGCGGTTTCAGGGGAAGGCAGGAGGAAATAGCACAGAACAATACAACCAAATTCATTGTGCTAATTCTGAGCTGCAGCTCCCTGAGAACCAGGTGTGAATTGAATAGAAAGGATATTATGGGCTCAAGGTTCTACTGGGTGGTGCACAAAGGTGGGCCTAAGGCAGACCTGTCAACCTTGCCTGACTCATAACCATCATTTCTCTAGTTTTTCTTAAACTCCGTCCTCTCTCCTTTCTCTCTCTTGTTCTCTCTTACCTGCCTAATAGGCAGGCATTCATATTTCAATAGGAAAAAAAAAAAAAAAACTTAGGAAAATAAGGCTCTAGGATCTATACAGCATTAATCCCCACTTGAAAATAAATAAATAAATAAATAAAGCGCCAAATTTGGAAGATGGGAGCAGGAAGGAATGCAAAAGATTTGGGGACTTGTTCTGTGTGAACCCAATTAGTAGATTTGTCTCACAAAATCCCTGATAGTTAGGGATTATTATCATAAGTCAAGGTGAAAAACTGAGAATTAACTTGTTTAAATAACCTGCCAATGGTTTCCAGGTTTTAAATGATGGAAATGAGTTTCAAGGCCAATTTCATTCATCTATCAATGTTTCCCCAAAATTCTCTCTCTCTCTCTCTTTTTTTTTTTTTTCTTTTTTGATGGCCTCTTTATGGTATCATCTGCAGCTGATGCACTTTATTAATTTGGTGGGAGTTTATTGGGCAAAAGTTAGATGACAGACACCATGTGGTAGGTACTGAAGACTTGCTGATGCTTTTTCTATATAGAATTCATTTACTTTCTTCTTTTTTCCTTCTTTTTAGGGCCATTTCCTCATAAACTCTTGGTCCACATGGTTCGCATGAATCTGATCTTGTTCCGAGGATTCAAAAGCCATCAATTATCCATGGCTATAGTGACTGGTTTAGAATTGGGTATGTGATACAGTCCTAATCACAAGTGCTAGGCTGGGTCTTTTGTTTGGAACTCATAAGAAAGAGAAGCATTTTGCGTTGGGATAACTAAAGATAGAACTTATGCTGTTAGTCATGTTTCTGAATTAGAGAAAGAGACTCTGACAATGAAGTACATGTAGAAAAATACACAGAACTAGGAAATAAGAAGAACTAGGAAATAAGAAGAATGCACTAGTCACAATTACATTCCTTCTCCTTCTCCTTATTTCTCTTCCTCTTCTTCTTTAATTGGTTTCATGTCTTATTTGCAACAGAAAGATGATATCTGGTCATTATGCAAAGCCACCCAAAATAGACTGGGTCTCTGCTTTCATGAAGATTATAGTCTAGGAGAGAGATGGGCAGTAATCAAATACTTACTGAAATGAGTTGGTATAAAAGATTAATAGATGCCCCGAGGAAAGCAACACTGTTCTCTAAAAGCATATTGCAAAACTTTGCCTGGGAGGGGAGACAGAGAATTCTTTCTTGTAAAAATTATCAGATATCTGAAAGATACATAAAGTAAATGGAAATTTCGATAAAAAATGGTTTATGTAGAGGGAACCTAAGATGCAAAAGGAATAATTGTGAATGAAGACTAAAGTAGTGGATAGAAGAGAAGAGTAATAGAAGAGAGGATTGAAAAACAGGCAAAAGCTAAGCCATATATGATCCTGTAGATTACATGAAGCAGGTAGATCTTTATCATAAGAGATACAAGAAGCCATTATAAGTTTTAAGCCATTACAAGTTTTAATCATAACATGATTAGGCTACAGAGAAATGGAGTAAAGATAGCCACCATGGATGTAGGAAAACCAGCTAGAATACTATTGCAGTAATCTATGAAACAGCTAATTATATCTTAGATTAGGAAAGCATATCACCAACTATAGATACAGGTGGATTGGTTTGAGGACAGTTTGAAGGTGAATTTGGTGGGAGAAAAAGCAGAAAAGAAGGGAGGAAAAAATGATGATTCCTAGGTATCTGGCTTTTGCATCCACATGAAGATATTCCCTTTAATGACATAGAAACCAATGGTAGAACAGGAACGAGGCCAGTGAGTTGAAGGAAAAATTCCTGCTGAGCTAGAAATGTCTGAGATATGTAAGTGGAGATGTTTAGTAAGCAGAAGGAATTGAGTCTGTGTCTGCAGCTCAGACAATGAAGCTTTAGATAGAGAAAAAATTCTGTGTGTAGACTGAGGCTAATTGAAGGTGTGGGTGTGGATAAAATTGCTTCAGAGTGTACTGGTTGCTCAGAATTTAGGGATGAGCCCTGTGATACTCCAATATTTAATATCTGGAATAGAAATAATTTTCAAAAGGATACAAAAATCATAATTTCATAAAAATATGAACTGAGTAAATGCTCAAAAAATGTATGAGCTCATTAATAATGATGGAACTATGAAAACCTGAATTTAGTTCAATCCCAATATGGATTTGCAGATTCAATAGAGCCTCTGTCAAAATCTTAGCTGGCACTGTTCACAATAGCCCAAATATGGAATCAACCAAGGAGCCCATCAAGAGATGATAGATGGATAAAGAAAATATGGTGTATATTTACAAAACTATTATTCAGCCATAAAAAGAATGAAATCCTATAATCTGTATTAAAGTATGGAGAACTAGAAGGATACCATGTTAACTGAAATAAGCCAGGCACAGAGAGACAAAGACTCTATGGTCTCATTCATTTTTAAAGGTCAAAAAATTAATCTCATAGAAGTAAGGAGTAAAGTCATGATCACTAGAGACTGGGAAGGACAGGAGAAAGAGGAAGAGAAGATAGAAAAGATTAGATAAGGAATCCCAAAACACAGAAAGAATTAGATCTGGTGTCCTAAAGCACAGCAGAGGACCACAGTATACAGTCATCTATGCTATGTTTCAAGCTAACTGGAAGAGCTTAACATTTCCCAACATATAGAAAAGACTGATATTTGAGGAGATGGATATACTCATTATCCTGATTTTATCATTACTTCTATACATGTGTTGAACTATTTTATTGTACTCCATAAATATTATGTGTCAAATAAAATGTCAGCTGGCTCCCCCCTACACATACAAAATGGACAAACTTAAGCCTAGAATTCAAAAATGCAAACACCCCAGAATACCCAATACAATCTTGAAAGAGAAAGTTGAAAGACACATTTCCAATTTCATATCTTACTACACAGTTACAATATGGAAAACATTACTATATTAAAGACAGACACATAGATCAATGGAATAAAAATGGCCTATAACATTTATAATCAATTGATTATACACCAAGCATGTAAGAAATTCAATGGAGAACCAAAATCCTTTTTGACAAATAGTGTTGGGAGAATTGGAGGGGTGTATATGTATGTATGTATGTATGTATGTATGTATGTATGTGTATGTGTGTGTATATGTGTGTATGTGTGTGTATTTACATGTGCAGAAACAAGAATCATTTGTATTAGTTCTATACAATACAGAGTTATAAAATAACTCTGTAAGGATTTACAAAATTGCTTACAGAAATAAAAGACCTGGAATCCAATTCATAAGATACTTAATTTCTAGGGGTTTGTCCCCCATCTATGTATTGTTGTTAAGTACACATGACATAAAATTTACTATTACAACCAGTATAAGGTTGTATATGGTCAGTAATATTAAGCTTATTCGTATTATGGTCCAACTGTCACTAACACCAGCAACTAACCAGAACTCTTTACATCTTGCAAAACTGAAAATCTACACCCATTAAACAGTAATTCCCCATTCCCCCGATCCCCTGTTCTTGCCAACCACCATTTTTCTTCCTGTCTCCATGATTGTGACTACTCTATGTTGTTCTTCTATGTAGAATTGTTCAGTATTACTTTTTGTGATAGGTTTATTTCACTTAAAATGTTGTTCTCAAGATTCATCCACATTGTAGTATGTATTAGAATTTTATTCCTTTTCATAGCTGAGCAATTATCTATTGCTTGTGTATATCACATTTATCTAGTCATTCATTGATGGACACTTGGGTTGTTTCCATTGTACATGGCTTTCTTCAATATTTGATTGGCTAAATCAAACATTGAAGCCAGCTCAGATTCAAAAGGTGGTAGGGAAATAGATTTCATTTCTTGTTGGGAGGAGTTCCAAAGTCTTGTTACAAGTCACATGGTTACATAGAGTCACTTTTGCAATCAGTTTATAATAACCACATTTTTATAACACCCTGTTTTTATATATCTTTGTAAAATGTACCAAGATTCACAAATTCATATTGATTAATGTTTGCTTAATGCCCATCTCTTTCAGTAGATAAAAATTACACAAGGGCCAAGACTATATTAGTGTATATGTAAGTTGAATGGTTTTGCTTGGCAGGGTTTTTGGCAAACAATAGGCATCAAGTGAGTGATTAATTAACTACCTCCTGACTAATCTCCCAGGATGCTAGCACTGGAAATAAAGTTTTGGCAGGGTGATCCAGACAGATCTTGCATTTGACTATGTTATATCCACTAAAAAGTGTTATATGTGGTGACAGCTTAAATACATACATACCTCCAATTGCTGGAAAGGTCAGGACGGCTAAAGATAATTCATAGACATATAAAACCTGTTTGGAACATCTGAAAATATTTTGAGAAAGAGCCTCAGGTTATGATGGCCATATCTGTGTTAATAACAACAACTAGTATTTGAAAAGATTACAAAGAACATGCCTTCGTATGTTACCAGCTCTAAGATATTGAGTCAACAGGTCAACAGGTCAGGGGTGGGGGGCTGAACCCCATATTTAAGACCTTCTGTTGTTTTCCTTTCATTCCCAGGGACAGTTCACCGCAGCCCCAGACAGGTACCAGCTCCAACTGGTTCGTTCTGAGTACCAACTCAACAGGATCAACTCAACTTGTCTGTTTCTGAGGGGTCATTATCAGTTAAGAAGCTTTCTCAATCTCAGTGGTCTGGTTTGCCACTTTATGGGTCTTTCCTACAACCTTTCTATATTTTATTAATGCTAACTTTTCACTTTCTTTCCCAGCCTGAGGGGTGATAGATTTCTCTGCAGTTACTTTGTCTCTTATAGTAGTATTTCTGCTTCTTACTTACCCAATTGCCTATGTTAAATACTTTCTGTTAAAATAGCTGGTATGGTTTTCATTCTCCTGGCCAGAGGTTGACTAAAAACATATGATGCTTCAAATATATTCAGCCTTCCAAGGGAGTCACATGCAATTTCTTCCACATCCCTCTCCTGTTATGCAGCATAAATCCTTGTAGCATCACACCCTTGCCCACATTAATTATTTGTACAACCACACCCAAAATGATACCTCTACACCAGAATATCCCCACCAACTTGTGGAACATGTTGCACACATAGAACAATCCCCAACAGCAAATTTCTGGTATGGAATATTAGAAGCTAATCTACTTGGCTTGCTCAGACAGATCCACATGTATGAAGGGGAGAAAGGCAACTTGGGCTCACTTATTAGCAGTGGCTCTGAAGGGCAATGAAGGGCGATCCAGGTCCTGCCCTTTTGGTGTCCAGAGTAAAAGTAATCATGACTGGCGAAAGCCAGGAAAATCTCAACCTCTATTTAAGATTTGTCTGATTTCCCAGTGAGAGTAAACAATGGGAACAATTTGCAGATATTCATTGGTGACAGGGACAGAATTCGGCTGGATTTGAGCAGTGCATGTTGTATACATGTATTGAAATATAATACCAAACCCCATCAATACGCACAATTAATACACTAATTAAAAGTAAATAAAAGTAAAAGAATAATAAAATATGTAAGATAATCATGGTCTTCTTTTGAGTATTTTGGGTTGGCATTTATACCTATGTGTAATTTACCTATTGGCAAATTGATTTTTTCTGTATTATATTTATTTTCCAACTTCACTAAAGACTAATCTTAATAGGGTTAACTGGGTAGTTATGAATTAAATACTGTATTGGAGAAAATCATTAAAAATTTTTGGATTTCTCTTAAATTTATCAGTACTACTGTCTTGGTCAAGTAATGAAATTTCTTTGCAGTCTCATTGTCTTCATTTTAAGGGAAGAAAGTAGGCTTTTGATTTTTGCTATGGTTTGGAGAAGTGCCCCTGCAAAGCCCAGGCTGTGGCGCTATCGGGAGCTAGTGAGACCTTTAAGGGGTGGGGCCCAGTGGGAGAATGTTAGGTTATTGGGGGCATGCCCTTCAAGGGAATACTGGAGCCCTAGACCCTTTCTTTCTCTTTCTGCTTTCTGACTGCTGCTAGGAGAACTGTTTCTTGCCACATGTTCCCATCATGATATACTGCCTTGTCAGAGACCCAAAAGCAATGAGACTGACCAACCTTGGGTTGAAAACTTCAAAACTGTAAGACAAATGAATTTTTTCTTTTTTAAAGTTGATTATCTCAGGTATTTTCTTACAGTAGCAGAAAGTTGACTAAGATGCTATGTCATAGAAAAATGTTTATAAAAATTTTATAAATATGAAGTTCATAACAAGAATAAGGAAAGACATATGAGAATCATTGAATTTGGTATTAAGGTCTTCTTTTTATTATTCTAGACATAGAATTATTTCTGCCTGCTATAGTCCTTATTTATTCCTTGAAAGAAGGAGAACTCTAGATACTCAGTCATACAATCAACAGAGCTCAGAAGGTTGAAGTCTATGTGAGAGATAGATTGATTTTTTTTTCCCTGTACATTAGTTACTATTGTTGTGTGACAAACCATATCAACATTTAGTGGCTTTAGACAAACACCATTTTTTATGTTAGAGATTTCATGGGTCACAATTAGGGCTGGATCTGCTGGACAGTTCTTCTGCTGATCTTACCTGGAGTCATACAAGTGGCTACAGTTGGCTAGCAAATCAAGTGAGATGTTGAGTCAAAGATGGTATCACTCACAGATAATAGTTGCGCATGCTGATGCTGGTGACTAGTCGTATGACCTTATACATCTCTAGTAGCCAGTCTGGATCTTTTTACCTGGCAAGCCCATTGTGATTATTACTTTAACTGAATTTAATGTAGAAGAATTTTGGTTACTAAATGTTAAGGGTTCAACTGGGTTCCTTTTCCTCCTCGAACTAAAAATGTGCCACACACCACTGGTTCCTCACAACAGCCTAAACAACTCTCAGGGTCAGTCTCAGAATCAATATGGCAGGCACAACACAAGGAGACATAATTTGTTGAGGATTATCCATGTAATAATATACCACAGGTATGTGAACAATAATCATTTCAAGGCCTATTATCTTCTTTCAGATCGAATTCATCCATTTCTTCTTTCGTCTTTTCTGTACAATTATCCATATATCCCATATTTCATATATATATTTGGTACCAGGGATTGAACTCAGGTATACTCAACCACTGAGCCACATCCCCAGCCCTGTTTTGTATTTTATTTAGTGTTGGAAGAACTTTCGGTTCACAGCTAGTAGCTACAAGCAGCTCAGAGTGCTAGGAAAACCTACACTCATACAGGTCTGACAGGAACACCTGCAGGACAGGGCACTCTGCCCTAGCGAGCCGTCTGTGAAACCACATCCTCAGCACTTGTGGTCAGCGTTGCCAAGCTACCAGACTACCAGGTCAGGAAACCGAGAGTCAAAGGCTTCAGGGCATGTAACCTCCCAAGGCATAGCCCCCCTTCCTTAGGGACAAAGACCCTTCCAGACTGCCTTCCATCACCACAGCAATATTTAGTGCTTCCTCATAGTGTGGTTACATTAGGCATAAGATGATTGGCTTATAGATGTTAAGGTGCTTATGTGTGATTGGCAGGCACGCCCCCCTGGAACCCTATAACAGTTGTGTGCATTCTAAAAATAAACTGAGCTACTGGACAACGACCTGACGTGGGTCTCCAGCCAGTTCTCTCACCAGCTCCTGAAGTCTGTGTGTTGATTCTGCGTCTCTACCTCCCATGACAAGGTAGCTGAGTGACCATCGACCACGAAGGGACTTTGGAACCCATACAATTTGGAGACACCGTCTCACTGAGTTGCTTAGTGCTTCTCCCATTGCTAAGGGTGGCTTTGAACTTGCGATTCTCCTTTCTCAGCCTCCAGAGCCACTGCAATTACAAGCTTGCACCACCACACCTGGCCCCATATTATATTTTTATTCCTTTCATCTATATTTATATGTGTGTATGTACAAAATAATTACAAATTATTGCAGTTAAGACACCTGTCCAAGTTCTCACAACCTGTGAATCTGAGCAATTGAGAACAGGTCTTCTAATTACAAGTATAAAATTCATTTTGTATAGATAGCTGATAGAACATATGATGTACAGATTTCTTAAGATTACCCTTACAAGTTGGACAAACTGGATGGCTTGACAATATAAATTTATTCTTCACAGTTCTGGAGTGTAAAATTCTAAAATCAAGATGTTGGCAGAGCCACGATCCATCCAAAACCCACAGGAAAATGTTTTCTTTCTTTTTCTTAGTTTCTAGAGGTTTGCCTGCAATCTCTGACTTGTAGTTGCCAGCTTCAATCTCTACTTTTGTGATCACATATCCATTCTTCTGTTTGTCTCCATGTCTTCATAGGGCTATCTTGTAAGAATAAGAATCATAATGGATAAAGGACTCACCCTACTCCAGTGCCACCTATTTTAAATTGCATCTGTATCTGCAATGACCCTATTTCCAGATAAGGCCACATGTGGAGGTACAGGGAGTTAGGACTTCAACATATCTTTTAGTTGGGGAGAAAATAAAACACAATTCAACCTATAACACATAGTCACCAAAATTCTTCCAGCAAGACGATAATTCCATTAGTGGAACTTAAAATAATAATCATAAAATATTTATTGAATATGTTCCATGGGCCAGAAACCTTGTTAAGTGATTCACATGCACTGTGCCGCTGGTTCCTCACAACGGCAAGGCCCTATTGTATTGGCATCACATAAGAAATGAAACTGGAAATAAAAATATGGTAGGAAGCCAGGTGTGGTAGTGCACACCTGTAATCCCAGTGACTCAGGAGGCTGAGGCAAAGACGAAGCCCAGCCTGTATAACTTAGTGAGACTCTTTCTCAAAATTTTAACAAAAAGTGGGAGGTGTGGAAGGGAGCTGCTGGGGATATTACTCAGTGATAAAGCACCTGTGGATTCAATCCCCAGAACTACAAAAAAATATGGGGGGAAGGGATTTAGCCAGAGTTTCTAGTTAGTAAACAGCAGAGCCAGGATTTGTCCTGAAGTTCTTACTTCAACCACCATTTGTGTTATTTATATCATTGTTTTATTCTGATGTTCTCATCCTGTGTGTAAGTTGAGCATTTGCAGAGTGATAGTGATTCTTCACATTTTCTGAAGGTTAAACAATATTCTGGATTGGTCAATTGACTTCTATTTTCTCCCATTAAGTACAGTAGGGGAACACATCATCTTAGTCGTCACCACAGTGTGATCCTTCATGCTGATGGGAAATCATAGATTCCTAGGCTGTTAAAATGAAAAAGAGAACTTGTCATTTGCAGGAAAATGGCTTCTGCTTTTACCAACGACTTAGGAGTAGCAAAAGAATTGAATACCAGGCTTAGAAATCTGTGACCAAGTATGTCCTTTATTTTTTTTTTCCCCTTTTGCAGAGCAGAAGTGTTTTAGCAGCTGTTGAACTGTAGCCTGTGCATTTGTTGCTGAAATAAACACAGGTCTAGCAAAATTTCCCAAACAAAGCCACCTTGCTTGTACCCTTATGGAGTTTGTAAAATGTGTGGTTTATCATTCAGGTGACAGACCTGGCTAAACAGATGCCTAAAGTAAATATCTACCTAAGGCAAGGAACATTTGTGAACATTTGTGGCTTAAACTTCAAGCCAAAGAAGTTTAATTTATAAGTAAATATTGGGATTGGGATCCTGTTATGCATCTCAGTCTTCCTATAAATTTATGGAAATTCTTAGGGGAGTAGGATGAGAAATTAGTAAAACAAGATAGTGACAATGTTTTTTGGTTATTTAAAAGCAGCATTTGAAAACTGTATTAGAACTGTGCTTTTCAAACTCTAATGGCATATGAATCACCTAAAGGTGAACATGTGGACTCTGATTTGACATTGAAATACATATTTCTGCATACAGTGGTCTTGATCTGCTGATTTAGAGACTATACTTAGACAAGCAAGCTGGGAAAAAGTTATATCAGTTCCTAAAATGTGTTGCTCACTTCTGAGTGGATTATACTTTTCTCATTCCAGTGATATCAGGCTTGGTTACCTATGTTGCTTTGGCCAGGAAGTGGGCCAGAGTGAAGTGTGTAATTTCCTACTCTCTCCTGACTTGGAAGGCCAACCTATTCCTTTCCATGACTTCTTTTTCTTCTGCAATACAACTAGAAATGATCCAGACACCTGTGTCTCAATCAGTCTGGTCCTGAGAATAAAGACACGCAGAACATGCCCCTAGCATTCTGCCTGGGTAAGGCATCATGGAAATAGAAAATCTTCAATAACACACTAAAACACTGAGATTTAGAGTTATTACTGCAGTATAGCCCAGCCTATTTTGATGGATACAAGCCGTCTAAGAGGGTATGAGTGTATTGTTTTTGGATCAAAGAGTGAACTTCTACCATTTATTCAATCAGGGATTTTTGCTAAGATATTTAACTTTTCAGGACCTCAGATACCTCTCTGCAAAATGGGAGTATAAAGCTGCTTCTCTGAAGGTAGACGAATTCTAACCTTATTGAAATATAATCGTTCCCCTGATATTTGAAGCTGAAAACTTCTCTGGTTCAAGATTGTTCTTAGGAAAAGATCACTTACTTTGGCAAAGATGTCCAGTCTTTAATAAGGCAAATGTCTATAAAGTCATAGTTGCCTAGGCTTGCCTGCAAAACAGGGAAGCTTTCAGCACCAAGTGCCATTTCCAAAGATGATCAACAACAACAAAAAAGTCAGAATTAATGAGAGACACAACCCTGTGCTATAGTCCTATAGAGAACCTAAATTATGCAACCACTCTGGTAACCACAGACATTGTTTTTGTCTTCTTCTGTTTTAGATACATGCAACTGGCAAGAAAGTGATCACATTTTTTTCCCCTCAGACTTTGGCTAAAGACCACAATTACCTGGGAAGAGGAATATGTGTTCTCACCTATAGGCAACTGTACATGCTTCTTGCTGACCAATGCCAGAACAAATCCTTGTAGCGGAGTGACAGTGCAACATTTCAGGGGGTGCTTTCATCAAGCTCTTCTTGAGAAATTGGCTTCTAGTCCCTCCCAATACCTCACAGGTTGCCGCACAAGATAGCTCTAAGTGCCAATTTGAAAAAATAGAAGTACTTTGATTGAAAACACCGGCTAGTTTCTACTTAGGGTTATATTTAATAGGAATTAGGTCAAATGGCCAATACCTTAGCTATATTGCTTATTTTAGGTAAGTCTTCACTTGGAGGCTTTTTTTTTAAATTTATTTTTTATTGTTATCAGGGGCACTGAACCACTGAACCGCATCCCTAGTCCCAGCTCATTTTTTCTGTTGTTTTGTTTTTGAGACAGCTTTTTCCTAAGTTGTTTATACACAGCTCTCTTGCAGTCTAATGTGTTTTGTTTGTTTGTTTGTTTTTGCAATTTCTTTGCTTATAAAATGAAAGTATTTGCTAAAATTATCCAGGTAGACATTTGTAGTTTCATTTTTGTCTCACCCAAATGTGTGTATCCCCCACAACTCTTAAATTCAAGAATCCCACTACTGTGAGTACAAAAGATAGATGGATATTTCTTTTTCCTCACTTTATGTCTGCTGGAGATTGTGCCTGGGGCAGTATTAATCACAGATTGACACCCAGTTTGGACTGTGAATCTGAAGGGTGTGACGGAAAGTTACAGGGTTGGAAAGCCCCTTGGGCAGCTACAACACAGTAGATAGTCTAACAGTGTTACAATGAGTGTCTGGGAGGTAGTTTAGCATCACAGCCAGAAGTATATAGAGCAGTAGCTCAGAGGTACTGTCCAGAGGTGATGGCACAATGCAGCTGTGGTTTAAGTGGCATCTCCTGGAGCTGGATCTTGCAGGGTCTTGACCAAGCCCCTACTTCCCTTAATACATATTTAAATCTGCTTTCCAGTATTCCTGCATTTTCTGAAAATATATTGCAGTACACCGTTTTCGAACTCAAATTGAAAAGTCATTTCCTTTTGTTTAACCACCAAGAGCATTGATTAATAAAACATTTAATTTCTAAAATGCTTTTGAGAATTTTGGTATTTTTCTTTTCTTATTAATGTTTGTTAATGCATTATAGTTTCAAATAATTATAGGGTCCATTTGGACATATTCATCAGAGTATATAACATGATTTGCTCCATTTCAATTCCCAACATTACCCTATTCCTTCCCCTCCTCTCTCTACCTGACCCCCTTCCTGTACTCTCTTGGTCTTTCTTCTATTAATTTATTTTAAATTGGTTCAGTATAGTTATACATAAAAGTGGAATTCATTGTGATATATTCACATATGCATACAGCATAATTTGGTCAACTACATTCTGCTATTAATACTCATGTTTTACCTTCTACCTTCCTCCCCTCCCATCCCCTTTTTTCTACTCCATTTTTTCTTTCTATTTGCATTAGATCCAACTTTAAAAAAAAATTCTAATTTCTCTGTAGCTTCTGTATATAATAGAAAACATTCAGCCCTCTGCTTTCTGGCTTATTTCACTTAGCATGATGTTCACCAGTTCCATTCATTTACTAGCAAATGACATAATTTCATTCCCCTTTATGGCTGATTAAAACATCATATCACATTTTCTTTATCCATTCATCTTTTTGAAGAGCACTAGGGCTGGTTCCATAACTTAGCTATTGTGAATTGTGCTGCCGTAAACATTGGTATGCATGTATCATGATAGTATGCTGATTTTAGTTATATTTGAATAAGTACCGAGGAATGAGGTAGGTGTACCATATGGTGGTTTCATTCCTAGTCTTTTGAGTAATCTCTATGCTGATTTTGAAAGTGGCTATACTAATTTGCAGTCTCACCAACAATGCATGAATGCATGTTCTCCCATTCTCACCAGCATTTATTTTTCCTGATGATTTCCGTTCTCACTGAAATGTGGTAAAATCTCAGTGTAGTTTCGATTTGCATTTTCCCAATTGCTAAGGATGTTGAAGTTTTATTTTTTCCCCCTTATATGTATTTGCTGGCCTTTTGTGTTTCTTCTTTGAGAAATATATATTTAGTTCATTTGCCCATTTATTATAGGTTGTTGTTATTATGATTTGTTGTGGTTGCTTTGGTGTTTTTTGGTTCTTTATATATTCTAAATATTAATCTCCTGTTGGAAGAATAGTTGGCAATTTTTTTTTCCTATTCTTAGACTTATTCTTCATGTTCTTTTTTCTTTTGCTTTCTAGAAGCTTTATAATATGAAGCTACCCCACGTATTAAATCTTGGTTTTATTTCTTGAACTTTAGGAGTTTTTAAAGAATTATTAAGGAAGTTGATTCTGGAACAATATATTGGCTTGTTAACCCTATGTTTTCTTCTAGAAGTTTCAGTGTTTCTTGTCTAAATCATAGGTCTTTGATTTACTTTGAGTTGATTTTTTACTGAGTTCTACCAGACCGTTAAAGAACAAGTAACTCCAATCTTCTTCAAATTATTCCATTAAATAGAAATGGAGGAAACATGCTACTAAACTCATTCTATGAAGCCAGTATCACACTGATAACAAAACCACAAAATGACACATCAAATAAAGAAAACTGCAGACCAATATCCCTGATGAACAGAGATGCAAAAATCCTTAATAAGTATCAGCAAACTGCATTCAAAAATACATCAAGAAGATTATACCCCATGATCAAGTGGGGATCACCCCAGGGGTACAAGGTTGATTTAACATACACAAGTAAAAAAATATAGTCCACCACATAAATAGAATTAAGGACAAGAGTCATATGATCATCTCAGTAGATGCAGAAAAAGCTTTTAATAAAATCCAGCATCCATTCATGTTAAAAACAATGGACTCATGTTGAAAACAATGGAAAAATTAAGGATAGAAAGAACTTAACCCTTCATTGTAAAGACTGTATGCTACAACCCCAAAGTCAATGTCATACTGAATGAAGAAGAACTAAGAACAGTTCACTAAAATCAGAAATAAAAACAGAACGTCCACTCTCACTACTCCTATTCAATATAGTTCTTCATAGAACTAGGAAAAAACAGTCCTAAAGGCCCAGAATAGCCAAAGCAATACTGAGCAAGAAGAGCAATGTAAGAGGTATCAAAATATCTGATCTCAAATAACGCTAAGAGATATAGTAATGAAAACATCATGGCGTTGGTATCAAAACAGACTTGAAGACCCATCCAAAAGAACAGAATACACAGAGATAAGCCCACACATATACAGTAATCTGATCCTTGATAAAGATAACAAAATATATATGTTGGAGAAAAGATAGTCTTTTTAAAAAATGGCACTGAAAAACCTGTTTATCCATACTGGGAATTTTATTTTTATAATTCCTCATGAATTGTTTCCCAGAATTTGTTGTGTTCTAAACATTTCATAATCATCTCTTGAATATTTATCAAGCTTTTCTTTTAACAAAGGCACAGTAGAATCATGTTAACATTTTAGTTGTTATGCTTATGAAAGAAATTTAAATTTGTTTTAGGCGTCTGCAAAACAAATCTAGATGTACTTTTGAGATAACACATAACTTTTGAGTTTCAAAATATCAACAGCGTTTTTAAAAAAGGATCAGGGATTCTAGAAAGGTCTTCATCTGAACAGATGCCATAGGAAGGAGACTGACGTTAAATCAATTGGATGTCCATTTATATGCTAAAAATAAAAATAACTTTACAATAGGTCTTAACTGAAATTACAATAGAAATTCTAGAAGAAAATATACAACAAAAAACTATGTTACTTGAGGTCAGAAATAGATTTATTTTATACAAAAGCACAATCCAGAAAACAATAAATGACAAATTGTATTTAATCCAAGACTCAAACTTTTGCCCCTCAGAAGACATTTTTTTATGGCAATAGAAAACCAGGAGAAAATATTTGCAAAATACATAACTAATATCTAAGCACTTATAGTCCTGATTAACAAAGAACTCTCAAAACCTAACAATCAATCAATTAATTAATCAATTAAAAATTGACAAATTATCTGAACACACACTCCAACAAAGAAGATATATGAATGGTACTTAAACACAAAAAGGTGCTCAGGGTAATTTGCCATTCGAGAAGTTCAAATTAAAACCACACACATGCACCAAAGAAACCAGTGCATACTGGTTAGAATGGAATGGTCATTGTCATGACCATCATTATAAAACCGACATTGCCCAGTTTTGGCAAAAAGCGAGAATAGCTGGACCCTCAGACACATATCATTGGTGGGAATACAAAATAGTATAATCTCTCTGGCAATTAGTTTGGCTGCTTTCCACACAGTTAAACATTTGCATGTCATATCATACCAGGCATCTATTTCCTTGGTACTTACCTGAGAAAATAAAAATCTAGGTACTTACCCAAGAGAAATAAAAATTTATTGCCTACAAATACCTGTATGTAAATGTTTATACTTCCTTCATTAGTAATCATCAAAGTTGGAAACAACACAATGTTCAACTGATGCATATTCCACCCAATTGTGTTATAATAGTATAGTGATATAGTCAGTATTCAGCAATAAATGGAAACTAATCATATATGGAACAACATGAAAAATCACATATGCTAAATGAGAAAAGCCAGATGCAAAAGACTGCATATGATATGATGCTGTATATTTGACTTTCTAGAAAAGGTAAAACAATGAAACAATAGGTATTTGCCAGAAACTGGGTACATATTTAGGATGTTTATTTTGCTTTGTTTTACCTCACGTACTTATCATTTTTGTGTGTGTGGTAAAAAACTTGGAATACACTCTCTTATCAATTTTCAAGTATGCAATACATTGTAATTAACTATAGTCACCATGTGACATGGGTATGTTCCATCACAAAGGGCACAAGGGAATATTTGGGTCAGATGAACTGTTCTATATCTCATCTGTGATGGTGGTTATGCAATCATAAACATTTGTTAAAACTCATAGGATTGTGTATTAAAAGACTGAATTTTGCTCTATGTAAATTATTCCTCAAAATCTGACTTTTAAAAAGTTAAAAGTAAATTGGGCTGGGATTGTGGCTCAGCGGTTGAGCCCTTGACTAGCATGGGCGGGACCCAGATTCAATTCTCAGCACCACATAAAAATAAATAAATAAAGGCATTTTGTTGTGTCCATCTACAAAAAAGATTCTATTCTCTCTCTCTCTCTCTCTCTCTCTCTCTCTCTCTCTCTCTCTCTCTCTCCCCCCCCCCACCCCTTAAAAAAAAGTTAAAAGTAAATTATCGGTTTTCAAATTAAGTACATAGAATTAATTCACTTAACAAATATATATTGAGTGCTCATGATGTGCCTAATCTGGTTCTAACTGCTTAAACATGGTGGACAGAATATATAAGAAACCTTACCCTAAAAGGAGCTTAAATTCTAATAGAAGATACAGTGCATCATAAATATGATCAATCACTATACGCATGCCTATAGTCTCAGCAGCTCAGGAGGCTGAGACAGGAGGATTGTCAGTTCAAAGATAACCTCAACAACAGTGAGATGCTAAGCAACTCAGTGAGACTGTCTCTAAATAAAATACAAAATAGGGGTGGGGAGGTGGGGATGTGGCTCATTAGTTGAGTGTCCCAAAGTTTAATCCCCAGTACCCACCTCCCATATAGAAAATATCAAAGGTATCAAAAAATTTCTAGAGACATATGATTGGCCCAAACTGAATCAGGATGATATATACAAGTTAAACAGATTAATTTTAAGTAAAAATAATAGAATATGCCCTCAGAAGCCTACCACCCAGGAAAAGTCCAGGACCCGATGGATACACAGCTGAGTTCTACAAGACCTTCAACAAAGAACTAATACCAATATTTCTCAAATTATTTCATGAAATAGAAAAAGAGGGAATACTTCTGAACTCATTCTATGAGGCCAATATCACCCTGACTCCAAAACCAGGCAAAGACACATCAAAGAAAGAAAACTTAAGACCAATAACTCTAATGAACATAGATGCAAACAATCTCAATAAAATTCTGGCACAGTGGATACAAAAACATATCAAAAAGAGTGTACCATGATCAAGAGAGATTCATCCCAGGGATGCAAGGTTGGTTCAACATACGGAAATCAATAAATGTAATTCATTACATCAATAGACTTAAAGAATTATTTGATCATCTGAATAGATACAGAAAAAGTATTTGACAAAATACTTTTATGTTCAAAACACTAGAAAAACTAGGGATAACATGAACATATCTTGACATTTTAAAAGATATTTATGCTACACCCCAGGCCAACATCATTTTAAATGGAGAAAAATTGAAAGAATTCCTTCTAAAAACTGGAACAAGACAGGGATGCTCTCTCTCACCACTTCTATTTAACATAGTTCTTGAATCTCTAGCCAGAGATTAGACAGATGATACAAATGAAAGGGATGTGGATAGGAAAAGAAGAATTCAAATTATCACTATTTGCTGATGACATGATTCTATACCCAAGGATCCAAAATATTCCACAAGAAAACTTCTGAAACTAATAAACAAATTCAGCAAAGTAGCAGGATACAAAATCAACACCCATAAATCAAAGGCATTTCTGTACATCAGTGACAAATCCTCAGAAAGAAAAACTACCCCATTTATAATAGCCTGAAAAAAAAAATACTTAGGAATCAACTTAATGGAAGAGGTGAAAGACCTCTACAATGAAAACTCAGAATGCTAAAGAATAAAATTAAAGAAGACCTTAGAAGAAGGAAAGATCTCCCTTGCTCTTGGATAGGCAGAATTAATATTGTCAAAATGACCATACTACCAAAAGCACTCTACAGATTTAATGCAATTCCAATCAAAATCCCAATGACATTCCTCATAGACATAGAAAAAGCAATCATGAAATTCATTTGGAAAAATAAGAGACCCAAAATAGCCAATGCAATCCTTCATCACTATACCAGAACTTAAAATATACTACAGAGCAATAGTAACAAAAATAGCATGGTATTGACACCAAAATAGACAGGTAGACCAATGGTACGGAATAGAAGACACAGAGAAAAACCCACCTAAATACAGTTATCTGAAAACTGGAAATTCATATGCAGCAAAATGAAACTAGGCCCCTATCTCTCACCATGCACAAAACTTAACTTAAAGTGGATCAAGGACCTAGAAATTAAACCAGACACTCTGCATCTAATAGAAGAAAAACTAGGCCCAAATCTTCATCATGTTGGATTAGGTCCTGGATTCCTCAACAAGACTCCTGTAGCTCAAGAAATACAACCAAGAATCAACAAATGGAATGGATTAAAACTGAAAACCTTCTTCTTAGCAAACAACAAACAAACAAATAAAAACTAAAACCAATCAGTGAGGTGAATAGAGAGCCTACAATTTGGGAACAAATTTTTACCACATGCGCATCAGATAGAGCACTAATCTCTAGGATATATAAAGAACTCAAAAATCTTAACACCAAAAAAAAAAAAATACCCCAAATAACCCAATCAATAAATGGGTCAAGGAACTGAATAGACACTTCTCAAAAGATGATATATAATCAATAAACAAATATATAAAAAATGTTCAACATCTCTAGCAGACAAATCAAAACTATTCTAAGATTTCATCTCACTCCAGTCAGAATGGCAGCTATTAAGAATACAAACAACAATAAGTGTTGATGAGAATGTGGGGGGAAAGGCACACTCATACATTGCTGGTGGGAGTGCAAACTGGTGCAATCAATCTGGAAAACAGTATGGAGATTCCTTGGAAATCTGGGAATGGAACCACCATTTGACCCAGGTAACCCACTCCTTGGTTTATACCCAAAGGATTTAAAAACAGTATACTACAGGGACACAGCCACATTGATTTTTATAGTAGCACAATTCACAATAGCTAAATTGAGGAACCAACCTACATGCCTTCAATAAATGAATGGATAAATAAAATGTGGTATATATACACAATGGAATATCACTCAGCATTGAAAGAGAATAAAATCATGGCATTTGCAAGTAAGAGGATGGAGTTTGAGAATATCATGCTAATTGAAGTTAGCCAATCCCAAAAAAACAAATGCTGAATATTTTCTCTGATATATAGATGCTGATCCATAATGGGGGGGAGCATGAGAGGAATGGAGGAACTTTAGATAGGACATATGGGTAGGGAGGAGAAGGGAGGGGTCATGGGGGCAGGAAAGATGGTGGAATGAGATGGACATCATTACCCTAATTACATGTATGAAGACACAAATGGTGTGAATCTACTTTGTGTACAACCAGAGACATGAAAAATTGTGCTCTCTATGTGTACTAAGAATCGAACTTATTTAGAGATGGTGACATTCTTGGAAAGTATGTAGACTGAAACAAATCACTGTTGAAATGGCATCCTATGAAGCTGCCCTTTCCACTGAAGTTCTGAAATCTTTCTTCATGTAAATAATTTCCATGTGTCTTTTATAATAAACTGATAATAATCTAAAAAAAGAATCAAAATGCATTCTGCTATCATGTATAACAAATTAGAATAAATAAATAAAATAAAATGATTTGATTTGCCCAGAACCCCATTAGAACTGTCAGTCACCTTTAAAACACACTCCTTTTCTCTAGCTGCAGTGTTAACAAAGTAACAGATTCGTTTTTTTTTTTTTTTGTTGTTGTTGTTTTTTCACCTTTGATGCCAGGTATTAAAACCTGGGGGCACTTAACCCAAAGGTAGCCCCAGAACTCCTTGCCTTTTTGATATTTTACTGTATCAAACTCCTACACCAAGACTACTATTACTGAATAAAGCAATGATCTATTATTAACTTCTACTCTTTAGCTTAACAATGTTATTCTTCATTCTTAGAACAGCTTGTCCTGTAGGCATTATTACCACCTTTCACAAATAAGAAAATTAAGGTGAGAAACTACAAAGTCACAACATGAGTGTACAAAATGGCTCTATGTCACTTGAGGCCAGCGCTCCTGAACTCCAGAGTGTAGCTACAGAAAGATGATCCTCAGCTCTGCTTGCTCAGAGGCAGGGACACAAGACAATGTCATTTATCTTGGCACAAACCGTGGCTGCATTTAAAGGAGGCTTGCACAAACAGTTTTTAGGTGTGCTGGCATCATTGGGGCAAAAGTAGCACCCTTACAGAACTAAGGCAACATGGGAAACCGAAAGAAAGATGGATGGGCAAGGACATGGAAATCCACCGAATCAGACACAGACACATTCCTTCATTGTTTGAAAAATAATAAAGAATAATATGAAAGTACCAAAGACATGACCCTAAGTCTCTAAGGAGCACAGTTGTAGAGCTGCTCTGGGTCTCTCCAGTTTCCGTGAGAAAATCCTGGCTGGCAGGACCCCTGATGAAAGAGAAATGACTCTTTGTGTGAGATTTAAAGCATTTCTAATTTGAAAGCAAACCTAATTGCACATACTACACATACTACACACCATGTGGAAATAATAAATGTATTTATGATGGAAATGTTTGCTCCATTTATTATCCTAGGAGTTTTTCCAAGAAATGGAAACAATTGTTAGAAGTGACATTAAAGATTTAACTGAATTTCTTTCTTCTTCTTTTTCTTAGTATTTTTTATTAAAACATATTTTTAAATGTGACTACCACCCAATAAGGCATATGGCTCCTAATTCATGGAGCCATATTTTATTACCTTAAAAGGAAGAACTTAGTCTCCAAAAAACACATCCAATATTAGAATATGGCACAGGTGGTAGCTGAGACTGTGTTCTTCAAGGATTTTGAAGTCTGTGGGAAAAAACCTTCCATGCAGTACCATGAGTTACATTGTTTGGTTAGGGCTTCCAGTACGGGTTGCTGGTAACTGTGACCTGACTAATTGGTTGGTTGTTTTCTGAAGTAGCCTTAAATCTTCAGGATGAATGGGTGAAAGTCCAGCCTTTGATGCACACACTGTTAGGCTGGAAGATTTGCAAATTAAGTCCACATATGAGAAACTCATTTGTGTAGACTCAATGTCTGTCTCCTCCCCCAAAGCCATGCATTAAGACCCAGATCTCCAATGTGATGGTATTTGGAGATGGAGCCTTTAGGATGTAATTAGGCCATAGTACGGAGCTTCATAAGGGGATTAGTACCCTTATAAGAAGGATATGAGTGTGATCGCTCTTGCACGCTTGCTCTCTCTCTCTCTCCCTACCATGTAAAAATAAAATAATAAAATTAAAGGTCAACCATCTATGAATAAAAAGAAAGGTCCTCACCAAGAACCTGGCACTGTGATGTTAGAATTTTGGTCCACAAAAATTTGAGAAATAAATATTCATTGTTCAAGGGACATGATCTATTATTCTATTATTGCAGGCTCAACTAAGAAACCACCCATTCATAAAATGTGTGAATTCTGTCTTAAAATATCACAAAATTCTTTTGTGATGTGAATGTTGGATCCATTACCTAATGTTAGCTGCCTCACCAAGTATCACAAACTTCTACAGCATAAAACATTGAGCATATATTATTGCTCATGATTCAGTAGATTGTCAGGCTGAGCTCTTCACTTGTGTACAGACAGTTGTGGGTTAAGAAGACAGTGCTATTAACCTAATAGTGAGGATTCATGTTAGGATTAGTGTCAGAGTTAAGGTTAGGAGTAGATTTAAAGTTTGGATTAGGGATGGGTAGCATTTTATGGAGTTTATAGAGGTGAAGGTAGTTCAAAGTTAAGATTAGAAAAGATAAATAGACTAAGAATGCAAAACCTGAAAACGCACTTCATGTATAAAAGATGACAGTACAGGAGTAAGGAAGGGGCCTTTTCTTTGATGGAGACCAGGGGATAAGTAGGAAAATAGTGATTTGAAATTCCTACCTTTCATTATCCTTAATAATCAAGTTATACTGCAGCTTAGGCATAAATATGAGGTAAAATAGCACAGAGGATTTAAAGACAATATAAGAAATTCTTCCAGATAACAGAGAAGAGGAAGATTTTTATAACCCAAGAAACAAAAACAAAAAAGCAAATGGATTGACACAATACCAAAATGTACATCTGTGGTTAATAGAACATAATCATTAATAGGTGTTCAAACACATAGAGCCAAAATGTCTTGCTTTGAGAACTTACAAAGAACTCCCATAAATAAGTAAGGAAAAAGAACAACCTGAGAAAACCAAAAGGCTCAAGTAGACCCTTAACAAAAATATACAAATTTATGAAGATAATTGAGCAATTGGAACTTTAAAATTCTCCTGGTAGAAAAATAAATCAATGCAATTGCTTTGGAAAATAGATTATACCTATATTTAATCTAGTTGAACATACAAAGAGTCAAGAAATACCATAGGTATAGGTATGATCAAGTAGTTCTGTAGGTATAGATAGCAAAACAGATTCAAAATTATGTACACCAGTGTTCTAGGATAGAAGTTCATGAATATGCAACGGACAAATGAAATGGATTTAAAAAAAAAAAACAGTGACTAAAATAACCCAGACACAATGAAATACAAACAGACTGGAATTCATGTATACAGGACTCAAAAACAGGAACAAATGAGGTATCTTATTTAGGGTTGCATCCTTAGAAAATAAAAGAATGATGATAACAAGATCAGAAGAAGCCATGATCAGAAATGGTGGAGGATTCCAAAATGCTAGTCCTTTTCTTGATCATCATAGTGAGTGCAGGAGTAGTGTCTCTGTGAAGTTGTACTGCTAGATTTTGTGGCCTTTTCTATAAATATACTATATATCCCAAGAAAAGAGATTAAAACCTCTTTATTTTAATGCCTGCAATGCACTTAAGGATTTGGTTTTATCACATTTAATGACTTACCTCATTGCTAAACATTTACATTGCCTCCTTCTGTTTTTCTTGCTCAAAATAGTATTTCAGCAGACAAATCCTTATGTGTATTTTTTTTTTTTTTTGCTAGTTTCTCAGAATAAATTCCTGGAAGAGGAAAGATTGAGCCAAACCATATGGTAAAGTGTTCTTGAATACAATTTTAAATTGTTTCCAAAAAATACTGTGTCAGATGTATTCCCCATAATATAAGGATTTCTGAATCCTTGTATTCAGCAGTGTCAAATATCAAATATTGCCATTTTTTTAAAACTCCGCTTACTGGGTTAGGGACTAAAATGACCAATACCTGTGGTTTTAACTTGCATTTCTTTGATTTCCATTTAGTAAAACAGTTCCATTTTTAAGTATAGCACTGGGTTCAAACTGAGGAAATCAAGGGTCAAATTGCTGGAGTTCAAATTCTGGCTATACCACTTATGCACTAAATGGTTCTGGACTTGTCAGTCTTTCAGGGCCAGTTTCTACACATGCAATTTAACAAAGGGTATTGGAATAATTAAATAGATTTACTTACGTAATGAACATAGTGCATTGCCTGGCACATTACAAGTCTCCTGTAAATTATGTTTGTATGCAAGGATAGCATTGGATAGAACACTGGAGAGATGAACCATGAGGGTAGTGGGAGCAAAAGAAAGGGCAGAGGACAGCAATGGGAAGGAGAGAAAGAGAAAATAAGGGGGTAGAGGGAAGGAGAGTTGATAGAGGAAGGGAAAGGGTGAGGCCTGGAGGTGGAAATCAGGGGCTCATGGAGGAGTCAAGAGAGATCAAGGGATGGATATTATGGTAAAGGTTACCAGCTGCCAGAAGTATCTGGCTCTTCATTCCTCTGTGAACAAATTCTGATCCCTTCCACTGCTAAGTTTTCTAACTTTATAAAACAGCATAGATTTAGACTACGTTGTAATCAAGTGTAAGTGATTAAGGCTTTAGAAATGACAGTCATCCTTCAGATAGCACTGGTTCTATCAGTCATTAGCTATGTACTTTGGAACAAAATCCTCTCTGAACCACATCTAAAAATAGGACTGGTGATATCTAAAGCTCAGTGCCTGCATATGAATGACATAAAATTGTATATATAAAGTTCATCCCATAATATATCTTAGAAAATGACAAATAATGCTCTTATTGCTTGATGACAGATGAGAAATTATTAGAAATGCCTAAAAATGTCAGTAGCCCTAAAATTTAGAAAATGCTAAAGACTAGAATGTGATGACAGAATTCATCACCCAATGAAAGCTGATAGAACAGGAGCCTATTTGTATGCACATGTGAGTGTGTGTTTACCATTTTAGGGTAGAATTTTGAACAAAAAGGCAAAGAACATAAGCATGGGTACTGAAAAAGTGCTCCTTGAACTGGCTCAAGTATCAGGAAAATCATGCAAATCCCCAGTGTTGTTTGACAGCTGAGTAGAATGAGGAAGATATAGCCACACAGCCTCGGCTGAGAATGAGGGTATCTCTGGTCTCCATCATCCTATCCAAGAAAGACCTGTGCTTACGGGGGCCGGGGAAGGCAATCTAACAGTGTTGGACCAAGGAGGCGTAGAACATGGGTCCTTTTCCCCAAATCACCACAAACCACATGGGACCAAGGTAACCTCATATAGATACTATGACCGTGTGTAACATGACTATTTGGTTCTGAAATTTTGACTTCTTCGCTAAGCTCTACCTAAGTCCTCTAGAAAAAAAATAGCATGTTAAAAAGTACAATCAATCTCTCTTTCCTTTCTTGTCATATTAAACACAAATCTGACATGAGATGTACATACCTTGCTATTTAAAAAAAAAATTTCTTTAGTTGTAGGTAGACACAGCACTTTATTTATTTATCTTCATGTGGTGCTGAGGATGGAACCCAATGCCTCACCTATGCTAGTCAAGTGCTCTACCACTGAGCCACAACCCCAGCCCCCTAACTATTTTTTAAGTGCTATTTTAAATATGTTAAAAAACCCCAAATTGTAAAAAAGTAAATGGAGGACCCCAAACACAGAGACAATAGCTAATGCATGAGTCGTAAGAGGGACCTTACTTCACAGTGCCACTGATGGTTCAGCTCAGCTTGTCAGCCTAACTGACATGTCTACATTCCCACTGTCATTTATGTGTCCTAAAATCTCACTAAACCTAACAGAAGAGAAAATACTCTGAGAATCAGGCTGTAAAAGACAGCATGTCCTCTGGGTGGCTACAATATACAGTTAATTTATAAGGAACAACAAATCAATGTCATGTAAAATATGTACTAAATAAAGTGAAAAATTGTCAAGTAGGATCAGGGGCTTGGTAGAAGAAACTTTTCCATAGCCACAAAATTCTTCAGTCTAATTGATTGATTTGCAATCTACTGAAAATCCTTTAATGTTTAGACTAAGAGATTATTAGACTCCAGTACTCAACCTTGTTCCTCCTAAGAGAGATGATTCTCTCAGCTGTAATGTGGCATCCCCTTCCCTTACACCTGGAAAGCTGACTACTAAGCTATCTTCATTTAAGGAGTTTTCCAGTGGAGTTGTTTATGAGATCATTTAATCCAGGGAAGCAGATAATGGTAGCTTCTGAAATGACAACACAACAGCAGGAAAAATAAAATTTGGGGGGGATTTATGTGGTGGTATGCCATTGTTTATGGCCTATACTGGTAATGCTTTCTTACTGTTAAGAGTTTAATATGAACTTCAAAGGTTGCAAAAATCTTTTTTAAATTTTTCTTTGGAGAAGTAGTAAACGGGCTTGAAAAAAAATGTACCGCAAAGAAAGCTGACATTATTCCCTATAAATCCTCTGGCCTGCATCACAAGGAAAGTTCTCCAAGATTTTCTCTGATTATATTAATCCATGAAATTTGTAGACATCTAAGCCTTTATTTAAACTGGAATCAATGCATAAAATAGCATTCGGCTCAGAAGAAAATGTGTAAAGACTCTGTACATCGATTTATTTTGGCAAGCAGAGCTGGCAGAGTTAATTGTAAGTCAAGAAGACATATTTGATGATAACAGGATGATGAGAGATTATGTCTTTTTCTGTAGCCAGAGACAGAACCAGTTAAAACATCACACCACACACCACACACGAAATAAAATAAGCAAACGAGGCATAAGTTGCGGCTTAGGAAGTTGACTTATCTGGATGGGGGACTCTAGTGGGCAGGTCATATTCTCTGACTCCCAAATTCTATCATAAGTTGCCTCTAACCTAGTCTCAGGACATTTTTATCCTGCCTTTCGCATGAACAGGATTGTGCTCCAAGTTTTGGTGTCGTGGTTTTTTTTTTTTGTTTTGTTTGTTTGTTTTTTTGTTTTTTTAATAGAAGAAAAAAAAAAGAGAAACTCAGGAAAATGAAATGCAGTTGACTGGTCTCCTCACTGGAGAAGGATGAACGGTATCCCAAGTGAAACCAAATTTACTTTTCCATTCCATCTACACGATCCTGGAAGTCTCAACAACTTTTAATTCACTTGGCTATCATTTACTTCGAAGTGAAAATGGCTTTATCGTTTATGATTCATTACTTCACTACTTGTAGCACTTTTCAAAAATTTATGTAATACAAAAAAATTAATAGAAGTAAAAACCACTCCAACTCCTCTAATCATCATCTGTAAATAACTAATTAATCATTTTCAGCATTTTAAAGATCCTCTTTCCAGATATGTTCTACAGCTTAAACAAACAAACAGGCAATATGCTACTATTCATGCAAAAGGCATTTCAAAAAAAGTAGATGATTGGTCATTTTTCCTTTCACTCATCAGCATGTCAAATGCATCTGTCTGATTCAATAATACAATCATGCCTCATCATTTTAAAACGGCTACATAGTACTCTATTGAGTATAAATTATGCTTTTTTTGAAAAAAATGCTTTCATTAGCGCATTATAGTGATACATAATGGTGGAGTTCATTTTGACATAATCATGCTTGCATGGAGTATAATTTGCTCTATTCCGATCCCCAGTGCTTCCCTTCCTCCTCCTCTTCCTCTTCCTGTACTCTAGTGGTCTTGCTTCTATTTATTTATTGTTTCTTAAATTATTGCTTTATAGAAAAAACACAAAGGTGGAATTCATTGCAGCATATTCACATATGTACATAGCATAATTTTGACAATTTTCTCCCACATTTCCTCCTTTTTTTTTCATTCCTGCTCTTTCTCCCTCAATCCACTTCCTCTACTCCCTCCTATTTTTGTGGAATCCCAACCCTCACTTTTTTCCCCTTACTTTTCTCTAGCTTCTTCATATGAGAGAACACATTTGATGCTTGAATTTTTTAGTCTAGCTTGTTTTATTCAGCACGACAGTCTCCATTTCCATCCATTTACCAGCAAATGCCATAATTCCATTCCTCTTCATGGCTGAGCAATACTCTGTTGTGTATACATAGCAGTTTTCTTTATCTGTTCATCTATCATAGGGCACCTGGGCTGTTTCCATAACTTGGATATTGTGATTTGTGCTGCTATAAACACAAATGATAGATGTTCCTCTATCACTATAGTATGCTTATTTTAATTCTTTAGGATAAATACCATGGAGAAGGATAACTGGGTCATATAGTGGTGCCATTCCTAGTCTTTTGAGAAATTAACAAACTGTTTTCCAAAGTGGTTGTGTTAATGTGCAGTTCTATCAACACTGTATACATTTCCCTGATGGCTAAGGATGCTGAGTAGTTTTTTCATATATTTATTGGCCATTTGTTTTTCTTCTTTTAAGAAATGCATATTTAGATATTTTGCCTATTTATTGATTGGATAATTTGTTTGTTTGTTTTAAATGTTATGTTTTTTTGACTTCTTCATATATTCTGGATATTAATCCTCTGTCAGGGCTGTGGCTGGCAAAGATTTTCTGCCATTCTGTAGGTTGTCTCTTCATGTTCTTATTACCTTTGCTGTGCATAGGTTTTAAATCTGATGCAATCCCACTTATTGGTTCTTGGGTTTTTTTTTTTTTGTTTTTTTTTCAGGCTTAAGGAAGTTGGTGACAGAGACAATATGTTGGAGAATTGACCCCAAATTTTCCTTTAGCAATTGCAAAGCTTCTGGCCTAATTCTTAGGTTCTTGGTTCACTTTGATTTGAATTTTGTGCAGGATGAGAAATAAAGATCTAACTTCATTATTCTACATATGAATACCCAGTTTTCCCAGCACTGTTTATTAAAAACTTTATCTTTCTTCTGACATAGATGTTTGGCACCTTTGTCTAATATCAGATGACTATAACTACGTGGGTTTGTCTGTGTCTACCATTCTCTGTCATCGGCCTTTCTGTCTATTTGATGCCCATACCAGGTTGTTTTTGTTACTATAGCTCCTTAGCATAATTGGAGATCAGGTGTTATGATGGCTCCAGTATTACTCTTCTTGATCATTATTGCTTTGGCTGCTCTAGTTCTTCTATTTTTCCATATGAATTTTAGGAATTTTTTCTAGTTCTGTGAAGAATATCTTTTTTTTTAAGTAAATTGCATTGAATCTATATAATGCTCTTAGTAATGGCCATTTTGACAATATCAAGTCTGCCTACCCTAGTATATGGGAGATCTTTTCATCCTCTAAGGCCTTTGTCAATTTCTTTCTTCCGTTTTCTATAGTTTTCTTTGTAGAGGTTTTCTACCTCCTTGGTTTGATTTATTCCCATATATTTCATTTGACGGGTTGATTGATTGATTGAGATTATTTTGAACAGGATAGTTTTCCTGATTTTATTCTCAGCAGATCATGAATAATACTTTTATTTTACAGGTCTTCTAATTGGTAGTATTTTGGTTGTGTCCAGTTTCTTACTAGAAATTGCTACATAAAGCCCCAGGTTCTGTAACAGGTACCTAGGTTATCTTCTGCTTCACTAATAGCATGCAGGCTGTTAATCTTCTTCAGCCACTTTATCCTGTGCCATTTTCAAATTTATCCTGCACCTGCCCTTTGAGAAAACACAGACTCAGCACCAGACTGCCTGGATTTGGATTCTCATGGCTACAACTTCATGACTTAATGTCTGTGTGGCCTTGGGTATTAGTTTTTACTGGAAGTGTTGTCATCCTCTCATCCACCTCTCTTGGAAAAACCTGTCTAAAACCCATTTTCACATCTTCTCTGTTCAATATTTTGAAATTACATCTTTTGCTCACATGTTTCTACCAGGATTCACTGTAATTTTTTTTTCCAATTCCTGGAAGACATTTATGCTGAATGTTCTAATGTCATAAAAATTCTATATACATAAAAACAGCCATCAAATGACCATAATGCAAGTCCTCAGTGCCATATTTTAGGGCTCCTTCTCCTGTCTTGTATGGCTAGTCAGTCACAAATTCCTGTCAAGTTTTTATGTTTCCTCATTGCCATTTAGAACCATCTCTTATTGTGTCACATTTCCAGGATAGGTCAGATCCTTCTGGGCTCACACTGGGAGGATGGGTTTAATTCACCCTTAAAGACAGAAAACGTTCCTCCAATGAGTGACATGTCCAAGTGGAAGTCCAGTACATCTGACAAATAAAACTCTCCTTGCTATTATTGAGGTAGGATTTAGGGAATTAGAACCCCACCTCTCCCAATTTTTCCCAAATGTCCCTTGAAGTAATTGAAACCCACCAATTCTTCTGGAAAGAATTCCAGCTTCCAGTTGCTTTTTCTTCAACCTATACACCAGACAATATAATCAAACCACAAAACAAAACAAGCAGGCAAAAAAATCTACTGTGCTCACAATATTCCCATGATCCAAAGTATTCATAATTCCTTTCAAATTCTCTCTCTGACATTCAAGTCACTCCCACAAACTATAATTTTAGCTCCCCCAAAATCTTTTTGACTTTATTAGTGAATGTATACAAATGTACCCAAATGAGAATCAATGCAATTATCTTATGTTTAAAATATTGGAGTAAGGGTCATGCCTTCAAATGCTTGCTTCTCTCTACCCACGTGCTCTGACATCTCATCCAGATTTAAAGGGCTTTTTTTTTTTTCCCCAATGAGGGGCTACTTGGGATTGAACTCAGGGGAGGTTGACCACAAAGACACATCCCCAGCTCTATTTTGTATTTTATTTAGAGACAGGTTCTCACTGAGTTGCTAAGCACCTTGTCTTTACCGAGGCTGGCTTTGAACTCCCAATTCTCCTGCCTCAGCCTCTGCTGGGATTACAGGCATGAGCCACCACACCTGGCTCTTATTTAAATTCTGTCTTCTCCATGGTAACTCACAAACATTATGGGGCTCCTCTCTTAGCTTTGAGCTTCCTTTTCTCTGTCCTGTAGAAGTATCATGTATTTTTGGATATGTCTCATCAGTAATTTTATATGAGATTGTATCATATTTTCAAAAAATTAAATTAATATTCCAGTACCTTAGAGTGCCTACACTGAGGCCTTAAAGGTCAGTTTTAGGTACTGGAATCTCTTTGAGCAATCTGTACCCACAGGCAAAATTTAATATGCTATGGAAGATTGGAAGGCTATGAGTGACCAATAGTGTTTCTTTGTGGGAATTCAGTCCCTTGTCTTATAACATTGCCATGGTAATTATACTACTATACAAATAAAAATAATCATAAATGTTGGTGAGGATGTGGTGAAAATGTTACATTCATACATTGTGAGTAGGACTTGAAATTAGTACAACCACTCTAGAAAAAAGTACAGAGATTTCTCAAAAAGCTAGGAAAAGAACCATCATATGACCCAGCTATACCACTCCTTGGTATATTTCCAAAAGATCTAAAATAAGCATATTATAAGGATGCAGCAACCTCAATGTTTATAGTAGCACAATTCAATAGCCAAGCAGGAGAACCAGCCTAGGTGCCCATCAACAGTTGAATGAATAAAGAAAATATGGTATGTATACGCAATGGAGTTTCACCTAGCTGTAAAGTGAGACTCTTAAAGAAGAATTCTTAAAAAATATCATGTTAAGTAAAATAAAACAGACTCAGGAAGTCTAGGGTCATTTTTTTTCATATGTAAAAGCTAGACCAAAATAAGGAGAAAAAAGTTGAAGGAGAAGAAGAAGAAAAAGAAGAAGGAGGGGGAGGAGGAGGAGGAGGAGGAGGAGGAGGAGGAGGAGGAGGAGGAGGAGGAGGAGGAGGAGGAGGAGGAGGAGGAGGAGAATAGAAGGATGGGGCATTCCTTGAAAATAGAAGAGAGATCTGTGGATTAGCTGAAGGGGACTGAGTGGGATGGAGGAGGAACTGGGAAAGGGAAGACAGAAGAATGAGTCTGATCAAACTTTCCTATGTACATATGTGAATGTACCACAGTTAATTGCGCCTTTAGGTATATGCACAGTACACTAATTTTAAAAAAAATCTACAAGTAAATAGAAGAAAGACTAGTAAAAGAAAGGGCCCAGGAGGAGAGAGGGGAGAAGGGAAAAAGGAAATACTGGGGACTGAATTGGAGCAAATTATATTCCATGTGTTTATAAATTGTGTCAAAATGAATCCCAATGTTACTTATATCTATAATAAACCAATAAAAAATAAATTAATAACAAATAACTTGTTTTTCTCTTATTAGAAAAAGTAACAGATTTATATTTTAGAAATACAAAGAGTTTCCAAAAGCTATATGCAATTAAATAAACATCCCTCTCACACTAAATTCCTTATTCAGCTGTCCTGCTGAAATCTTGCCACTGTTAAAAATTTCTTAGCAAATTGTCTCATAGTCATAATTTGACCCCAGATGTAAAGCTTCTATTGCATTGTAAAATTATGCTTTATTTTTCTATTTGTCCAAACCAGCCAGGCAGACTTTATAATCTCCTTCCCATCCTCAGGGATTACTGTCATCTTAGAAAATCTCCCAAGGCCCCACCCATCTGTTCTCCTTTGAAAATACCCCCCAGTTGTAGACATTTGATAATGAGCCTCCTTAGCCCTTTAATTAGACTCAATCCTTTTCAACCTTCAGTTTGATAGCTCAGGTCAGCCCCACCACAGCATTCTCTCCCCAAACTCCTCAAGGAAATAATTACTAAAGCACTAACATAGAATATGGGTAACAGACAAGAGCAAAGCCCAGGTAAAATTAGCTCATCCATGAAAAAATTACTTATGACAGATTGAAAAACAGAATATGTATGAACCTTCCCATGCTTGGATACAATATAGAAGGTATAAATAAAAGAAACTGCTGAGGAATTAGGTGTGATTAAAAAATGGAATTTCATCAGGGTCATGTTAAAGCAAGCAATGATAGGAAATTCTGAGTTAGGATTTCTGGTCTAGGTTCAAGAAAAACACAATAAAACTACCCCTCGATTGTAGGGATACACATATCTTTTCCCACACATACCAACCAGAGAGGTTCAATTACCAATTGCTGTAAATAACTGACATCCCAAATTTCATATATTTTCTAGTTGTTATATGAATAAAAAGTTTGGATTCACAAACATCTATTTGCTGAAGATATTGACAGGTGGGCTCTAGTCACAAAATGGTCTAAATTACTCTGCTCTAGTTTTCCAAGAATTTGGTTAGCTAGAAATGGATGATGTAACAGCCATCAGCTCTGTTCTGTACATCTTTATTGAATCAGAAAATTTATTTCTATAATAAAGTTGAGCAAGTCATGGTTGCTCCTTTGTAGCACAAAGATATTAAATTAGACAATCTCTGAGGACTCCTCAAATTCTAAAATACTGTCATTAACATTACACCAGGTGACTGGGCAACATTCATATGTCTTAATGGGTATTCACCCTACTAAGTATATCATCAATATAACTTAAATCATGAAAATTTAAGAAGGATTCAGCTCTGAGAGTTGGATCAGCTATAACATCATTGAAAGTGAAACTGTTAAAGCAGCATGGTTTAGTTCAAAGTGTGATCCACAGGACAATAAATACTTGCTCATTCCAGACTCTGAAACAGAAACTTCAAAGATGGGGCCAGGGAATAGGTATTTTAACAAGTTCTCCAGGTGACTTACTTGTAGATTCACTAAAAGTTGTAAAACAATGTCTTCAAATGTAGCAAAAAAAACATGATCTTTGAACTCTGACCTAGATTTGACAATCAGCTCTGCCTTCTCTCAACCAGGATGCAGGACAAGTTCCTTAAACTCTCTGAGCTTCTGTTTCTTCAGATAAAATTTGGAAATAATGATAACTTATCTCACCAGGTCATTTGGAGATAAAATAACATGTTTAAATAAATTGGCAAATAATTGGCAGAAAATTGAGCTCTCTTCCCCTTCTCTCACCGAGCAGAAATGTCAAGAAGAGAATCACAATCATTGTTCTGAGAATGTGAATTTTAATATGCTTTAGAGGTAGATAAGGTCAAGAACCATTAGTGGGTAAAAAGCATCCATGATTTTCAGTCATGAAAACATACACTCTAGTTAGTTTCACTTCTCACAGAACCTGTGGGCATGACCTAGAAAGAAATCTCTGTGAATGTTGGTTTCCTGCTGTTTGGCGCAAAAAAAAAAAAAAAAAAAAAAAAAGACTGCATTCTAGCCCTGGATTACATACTAGCACGCTGCATTTGAGAGAAAAGTTGAAATGGATGACAGAAGCCGCATATAAATAGCTGCCTATTCTGCTGGTTGCCAGGTTCCTGTCAAGAAGAAAGCAGGCATAAGTCCATTCAGCAATTAAAGAGTCAACAATATGTGAAGGAAAATAATCCAGGAAGAAGAAGTTGTATAGACTTTTGCATTTCATTAAAACCCAAGTGAGCATGTGCTGAGAGTTTGTGGGTGGCTTGGAAGCATTTTTATTCTGTGGATGATTTGGGAATGACAAATCTGATAGGTTTAAGCTTGCCAATAAAGAGCATAAAAATCCACCCCATGAATGAAAGGGGAGAGTGGGAGAGTTTTCATGATCTCTCTTAAAACTTCAGTTGGCTAGGAATCCAGGTATAGAAATGATCGGATTAGACATCAATGTACTAAGGCATGAAGCTGTTTTAGAAGCAACAGAACAAGAGTACTGCAGCCTAAGAGACTTTTCTGGCAGAATAAAATCCACTGATTGTCTTAAAGTCCTCTCTTAAAGTATATTTTAGAATTCCTCCTAAACTTATGTGTGCTCTCCTGATCTGATGAAAACATTAAGATGGTATGTATTCGTATACATCATGGGGACCAATTAAATGGGGTACTTGGGTTTATTGAACACCCGCTAAACTCCGGGAAAAATCTGAGCATATTGTTTCAATCTTTCACAAGTCCACATAAGCGTTATAATCCCTATTTAACAGACGAGAACATCTCACTTGATGCTTGTCAAAGGAAAATCAAAGAACAGCTTTGGCTATGAGAACAGTTGTCTGATCTTCTGTTTCCCAAACTCCTGACATCATTCAATGACAAGTAGCTTATACAAAAGTCAACCTGCTGACAAGGCTTTTTCAAGACCTTATTATTGTTATTATTATATTATTATTATACCAGGATAAATCTTAGAGACTAGGAAGAGTATAGATTCTGTTCATGTTCTGAGTATGGAAAATAAAGCAACAACAAAAAGAGCTGAGCCATTCAATTTGTCTTCCAAATCAATTTCTGCTTGCTGAGGCTTGAAAGGACACTTGCTTATTTTTTTCACCATCATTGAATGAAGCTATTTATTAAGATGTGTTTATTAGACTTACATAAGAGTTCTTGCCCATAGAACTCACACTCAACAGAAGGGAGAACAATCTTCATGATCTTTGGCGCTACCGTTTTAACATCACAGTGAAAGGGCTCATCAACATGCTTAATTTTTAATTTACACCGATGAGGAGGCATCAGAAAGAAAACAGGTTTTGGTTTTTAAAGTCATACCTTTTTTCTTTTTTCTTTCTTCTTCTTTTTAAATTTTCTTTTTGCATATCACAGGTCTTCCTATGTCAAAGTATAATTTTCACAAAGTTAAGAACTGATCTGATACAAATAAAAAGTAAACTTGAACCAAAAGTATACTTAACTCTCTAGTGAGGAAACCAAATAGGTGGTAAAGTTGACTCAAAGAAAATTTGATAAACCGAGTATATAAAGGCTCCAAAAGAATGTTGTAATAACATTTCTAAGTTAGATTAAAAACAAAACAAAATAAATAACTGGATAGTATATTCCACAGGTCAAAACATTTGCTCCCCCACCCCAAATCACACAAATCACTCATACACATCCCTGCTGCTATCAAACCAAAATTCTATTAGATAAAAAGTAACATTAAAGCTAAGCTCTGGTCAATAAATTCCAAAGACTTTATGAGCCCTGGGTTCTTTGTTGCAGCTATTCAACCATTGAATTGTAACTATACCATTGTAGTACAGAAGGTGCCATAGGCAATCCATAGGCAAATAAACATTGGTGCATTCCAATAAAACTTTATTTACAGAAGCAGGCTATGGGCCAGGTTTGACTCATGTGCCATAGTTTGCCAATCCCTGTATTAGAGAATTAAATAATCCTGGGTGGGCCTGTTAGTGTCCTAATAGGATTTTGAAAGAACACACTGGTATTTTGCATTATATTTTAGTTTTGATTCTTTTTCTTAGACTATGTATGGTTTATGGGACCTTGTCCAAGTTACTCATATTTTCTCAATTTTAGTTTTCTTACTTGCTGAATGGGGATAATTTTCAGAAATCCTTGGAGTGTTATAAGCATTCAGTGCTTAGTATTCAAAAGTTGTGTATTCTTTCCAACCTTCATTTTATTTTTATTCTCAGTTTAAAAGGTGAGAGATGATCTCACGCTGTCTCTCACAAAATCTGTTTGAGAAAATCAGGCTGCTTGCCTAAGTCAGAGGCAGAGACCAACTGACTCAAAGAGCAGAAAGTTTAGGGAGTAAAGAACAACTTGCCCACAACTTTATTTTTTTTCTCAGTGCAACATAAGTCTTGCCTGGATTATTCAATTTGGTGGGGGACTTCTTTGCCCCTGCCAAGACAAACATAGAGTCAACAATTGCCCTGTCTGCCGGATAAGACTGGAGAGCAGCTCTGGAGACTAAGAAAGTTCAGTGACTCTTGCAAACAACCTACTCAATCCACTGGACCACACAATAAAACTGTGCAAGTGACAAACTTAAGCTATAATCACGACAGAAGGGCATGTCAAGAGTAATATAGAAGGCTATACTGGGTTTTATCCTGAAAGAGAGCATAACCATTGAGCTTCTTGAGAGAAATACAACTACTTATTTAGGAATATTTTCATAATGAATTGACCCCCACCCCCCAAAATAGAAAGAATTCAACCAGAAACATTATGACTTAGATTAGGTTCTCTGGACTCAAGATTGTGATATGGGGATCTTTCCACTACACTTACTTTGTTATGACCTATTTCCTCTTATAATTATATAAACTATGTGTTTGAGTTTGAGACATATTTAAAGAGGGTGATGGGCATTGTATCAATTGAGCTGTCTATACTAAATCCTCTTTTGACTCTTAGAATTTTTACCATCATGGGAAATGTTCTTGAGGTAGAAAATGTAGCCCATTTCTTTCCATTGAATGGGCTATACCTTGATCTAACTTTTTTATGTTAATACTCATACTTACTTTAATACTTTATTGAGGTTTGCTGCAGATGGCGGCATGTGGGCTGAATTGGCAAGAGATGGTAAGGTTTGCCAGGTTTAAAGATTATAGAACAGGTCTTCTAGAGAGATATAAAGCATTGTCAATTCTTTTGAATTGTAAGCTACTGCTGATAGTACTTCGACAAATAATTTTGTTACGTACCTATTTGTATTTAGAACCAAACATAGTGGGGTAGCTAATCCCCGTTTGGTTCCTGGTTACCATATATTCAGACATAATAGAGTTACTTCAGCAATTTATCTTTATCTGTAATTGTTTACAGATTAAAGTTGAATCTTATTTTTTGGTTCTTAATACTGATTTATGCTGGGTTTTATTAACTTGTGTTAGTTGTATAACTGTGGTGGTTAGCATGAATTTTATAATACTGATAATAGGACAATTTAGTGAACTTTCATTTATTGCTTAATTTCTACCACTGCTCTTTCTCGTGGGGGTGTGGATGAGGAAGGCATTGTGTTTATTGAGATAGACCATAAGGAAGTAAGGAAGCAGTACTGGACAGAGAGAAAAGATTGCCCTATGGAAAGTGCTGGGGTTGGAATGGCTGCCTGCACTGTCCCAATTAAGGTAAAGGAACCATATCCTTGTGTCCCTTTAATAATTAGTCATGGTCACAGTCTCCCCTGCCCCAGAAGAATATGTAATCTTGGGAGAGATTGTTGCAGCTAAAGGAAATTTCAGAGAGAAAGGAAGCCATAAACCACCAGTACCTATGGTTTTCTGCACTTTGGGAATGGATACATCACTCCTGAAAAATATTTGTAATACTAATTTGGTATGGTTATGGCTTCACATTTGCTTTGCTGCATTTTTCCCTGTGGAGCTAAATAGCAAACTTACTTATGCTAATTGTGGATGCTACTTGCAGTTTTACCTGTCTATGTCCATAGCAGAGTCCATTATCCATTCCTTTAAAACAAATTACCTGAAACTGGTAGTATAAAGCAGTAAACATCTCACAGCTTTTCTGAGTCAGGAATACAGGTATGGCTTAAGCAGGGTGCCTCCGACTAGATCTCTCATGAGGCTGAAATTGAGAGGAAATGTCCAAACTCTTGTCATCTCAGGGTTCAATCTGGGGAGGTTCTGTTCTCAAGGCCACTCACGTGGATGATAGGAGGAGGTCTAAGCTCCTCTCTAGCTGTTGCTGGATGCTTTAGTTGCTTCTCATGTGAGTCCATCTATAGGACTGCTTACAACTTTGATTTCTTGGCAAGGGAATCCAAGAAGAGCAGCCAAAGTATTTCTACAACCTAATCTCATAAATGACTTTCCATCACTTCTGCTCTATTCTATTTATTACAATTGAGTTAATAAATCTAGCCCACGCTCTATGGGAGAGGAATTGTACAGAGCTTGATGCCAGTAGGTGAGGATCACCCAGGGCCATCTTAGATGCTGCTTACCTCACAGGGGGTTAAAATCAATTTGAAGGGATATTCTTAAGACTATCTCAAAGCACAATCAATCAAAACTACCTACAGAAATTTAAAGAAGAAAATCACTGTAGGATATATCATACTTGTATCAAAATGATATCTAACGTGTAGACATACACAGACTTAAAAACAAAGAAACTTCTACCTGCTTGTGTGATATATATTTATTATATGTAAGTTGAAAGGAAGTCTTATCAAATGTGATATAGCTTCATATCCAAGTGCATGATCCATGAAATCATAGGGTATGGGACAAAATTACTAGTCACTGGAGGATTTGGAGTAAAAATGGTTCATCACCACAGAAGCTGATATGCTCTATTACAGTGATGTAATATCCTTGCCAGTTGGGTCACCACTAGGGTAAGAAGTAGGCTTAGCTTGTGGGAGTAGAGCACTATACAGTGAGCTGGAGACTTGAGTCCTGATTCTGCCTCTAATATTTCCTAAGAGGAGCTGGATGTCACTTAACTTGCCTACATTTGTTTCCTTATCTGCAAAAAAATAAAAATAAAAAAGAAAGAAAAAAGTGACTAATTAGAAGATTCCTTTGAAGTATAAGGGTATTGATCTGTTAAATAGTTCAATCTATTAGTAGCCAGGTTAAAGTATTAGTCATTATTTTCTTGTTATTTCTGTACCTCTGTGTCTGCCAACAGTAGCTGTATAGGACCTAAAACCGTCTTTACCTTGCCATGGCCTCTAAATGGCTTCTGAGACAATTTAGTAACATCTGTACTGACCAACAGAGCACACAGAGGGATAGTTAACTTCATAATAATAATATCAATCACTGTTTTTCTCTAAGAAATGTAGTTTAATAAAGTGACTACAACTTTTAAAATATTTTATTTAAACATATTGATTCACAAATTTACTAGGCTAATGTTCTAGATAGTTATGTCACTACACTTGAGGATTACTTAAACTATTTGATAAATGTTCTTTTCCCATCTTGGTACTATCATACGGTAAGTGAAAATTTGTTAAGAGCTTTGTAATGTTTTGAACAACCAATTAAAAAAATAAATAAAAGATATATAACATCAAAAAAAAAAGAAATTTTGTCTAGGAAACATAATAAACTAGTGTGATAGTACATAATATGTGCTTCATATAAAGCACTACAATTTGCATTGAGTTCAAATTACTTTTTTAGAATTTCCCATTTTGTCTAAAAGAAATCAGTGTCAGATGTCAGTGTTTACTACATCTCATTACAATTATTACTACTGGTAAATTTGTACCATTTACCAATTTTATAGACAAAATGAGAAATTCTACAAATGTAATTTGAACTAAATGCAAATTGCAGATACTATCTTCAATCCATAAACTCCAGTCCTTTCTCTTCAAACCTAAGTAATGATATTACACAGGGGCTATAGTTTCCCTAAAATATTGAAAAGATGAGAGAGCCTCATTTTAATGTCTATGCAACCAAGCAAGGTGTGATATTTTCTTCACAAGCGTTAAAACACAGCACTGATGTAACTGCTTGAGCTGAGCTTTAGCAACACTATTCAAGGACAAGAGAGGAAACATGAGGGGGTTGGCATTAGTGGCATGTACCATGAGTTCCCTAAGGAAACACAGAGCGCTCGTGGTGGATTGCTATGCACCAACAGAAAAAAGTTGATTATATGCACTCTTAACAAGTGTGAAACTCCTGCAGGACTATTTGTGTGGAACTTGGTGGAACTGGGAAGAGCTCAAGAAATGCAGATTTATCAGATTTATATTAATATCCAGAAACTTGTTCTCAGAAGAATAAATTCCATGTCTATTAATGCCTTCTAGGATTGTATTGAATTTTATTTTCAACCAGTATATTTTGTTTCTTATTGAATAATTTTAACTCTACTAACTGCACAAATCCTTGTTTGTATGATTAGAAAAGATGTGAATCGTGGTTATTCTACCTTAATAAAAATGACTACTTGAGCTCAGATTATAGGCCTTTACATTGGATTGTCTTAAACATACCTAATTGGTTTTTGTCAGTTATCCCAATTTGTAAAGGACATTTTGACTCATGAATCTACCAGGAAACATCTTGGCTTTCTTAGCTTTTATTATTTACAAATCTGATACAGACACTTATAAATCTTTATGTTATTTGTTGACATAAAGTATAAAAGGCCTCAGCTTAGAGTCAAATTTATTCAAGCCCAGACAAACTCAGCCAAACTCTAACCATCCCATAGATTAGTGAGAAAAATAAATATATTTTTTTTTCTCACACAAAAGTTATCATAGGAAAAGATCATTGTCAGAGACCTGGCACATCCTTAGAAAATTTCACTCAGGTTGTCACTGTGCCATTTACCAATATACTATGACTGTTCAAATCACTATGTATCCAAGCAAATGTAATATCACCTGGCTCAGATTTCACTAAAGCTCCCATAAGCACGTTGCATATAATCTTGTCAAATGCCTTCCAGAAATCCAGATGCATTGTCTTTAAAAATAATCTTCTAAAATTAATAAATGTGTCTTCATTTAGAATGACTCATTCTTTATTTGCATGGGCAGGGTTTATATTTCAAATTTCAGAATAAAGTAATATCTAGGTTTTTTTTTGCCCAATGGGGAGGCAGGTGTTATGGAAGACACAAATTAGAAAAAGTGTGGATAATGCCCTTTAGGAACTTGGGGTCTTAAAGAGAAGTTAGCATGGGCAAAAACAAAGACACAAAACATCTGATAGAAAGGAACAGATCCTGTGGCTTTGGGAATCAACATGGCAAAGAGATTATTTTCTGCATGAGTCACTGGATGAGGCTTGTTTTTAGAGGTTGTAATTAGTGTGTGTGTGTGTGTGTGTGTGTGTGTGTGTGTGTGTGTGCGTTTTCCATTGGAAGCCCTCAGAAATTGCCTCTGAGTCAAGCATAAGTAGTTTATATGAGAGGTGGAAATAACAGCACCAGAGAGATGAAGAAATGAGACAAAGAAGGAGAGTGGTCAATAAGGACAGACATTAAGAAGGTTAACACCCTGGGAAACCAGTGTCCCTACGGGGAGCCCTGGGAAGTGATGTTAAGCAAGTACTTTAATTCTCTCCAAAGGCTGGTAACACTGTGGTTTTATTCATTATCCCTCACATTGATAGTTTGAGGTCGCTCCTGGGAGATGGAAGAAAGTGTTCATTCTCTGGCCCTTTCTTCCTGCCTGTGGAAGGTCAGAATAGGCTTCCATGGTCACAGAAAGACCTCAGGCAAACAGAAGCAAGTGCTAACAGTTGGAAGTTCAGCCAGTGTGAGTGAAATGGCAAGGAAGGGGCAGAGATCTATGCATAATGTGGTGATTATGTGTATTTATGTGCACACACTCAGATATACAAAGACAAAGAAGACCTTCCAAGCTAAGAATGATATATATTCAGAGAAAAGTATACCTTAAAGTGTATAAGTGAAATGAGAGTAACAATGATGCATTAAGATCCATATATCTAGCTAGTAACAATTTCTAACATATCCTAACCTAACTCTATTTCTATGGTGGACTGGCAAAATGTTGATTTGCATTAATTTATATTAAATATGGATCTGATAAGGCACAAAATTTCCCATCCACATCCTCATGGCATAGAATTCTGGCTATCAAGGTGGCAATTGGAAAGCATTTTCCTTTCCTGAAGGACTCATCTAAGTGTACTCTGAGAAAAGGATGCAATCTGGATATGTTCATTTAAATATAGATTTCTAATGCCCTCTGATATACATATGCTTTTTTTTTATATAAGCCTCAGTGTGCTCTAGTGTCTAGAGCTAGATCTAATGAATCTTTTAGTATTTGATAGCAATCGATAAGCATTGCACTCCTAAGACACTAAGTTGGTGTTATAATTCCTTTCCTACTTAATAAATAACAATGCAAAAGAGTGTACTATAGGGATACTGCTACATCGATGTTCATAGAAGCACAATTCACAATAGCTAGACTGTGGAACCAACCTAGATGCCCTTCAATAGATGAATGGATAAAAAAATGTGGCATTTATACACAATGGAGTACTACTCAGCACTAAAAAATGACAAAATCATGGCATTTGCAGGGAAATGGATGGCACTAGAGCAGATTATGCTAAGTGAAGCTAGCCAATCCCTAAAAAATAAATGCCAAATGTCATCTTTGATATAAGGAGAGCAACTAAGAACAGAGCAGGGAGGAAGAGCATGAGAAGAAGATTGACATTAAACAGGGATGAGAGGTGGGAGGGAAAGGGAGAGAGAAGGGAAATTGCATGGAAATGGAAGGAGACCCTCATTGTTATACAAAATTACATATAAGAAGAGGTGAGGGGAAAGGGGGGAAAACAAGGGAGAGAAATTAAGTACAGTAGATGAGGTAGAGAGAGAAGATGGGAGGGGAGGGGAGGGGAGGGGGGATAGTAGAGGATAGGAAAGGCAGCAGAATACAACAGACAATAGTATGGCACTATGTAAAAACGTGGATGTGTAACCGATGTGATTCTACAATCTGTGTACGGGGGAAAAATGGGAGTTCATAACCACTTGAATCAAATGTATGAAATATGATATGATATGTCAAGAGCTATGTAATGTTTTGAACAACTAATAAAAAAATAGATAAGAAAAAAAATAAATAACAATGCCATTTCCTCTCTCTATATTTATATGAATCAAGCTACCTGAGAACAGGGACCACCTTTGTTTCCTTCAATAAATATTTATCAGGAAACTCTGCAAAGATGGACGAGACCAAAGAAAGAATGAACTAAATTAAGTATACTTCCCTTGAGAAATGCTTACAGAATTCCATTCACCTGAGTACCTTGCATAACTAATTTTTGCAAAGCTACATTATGGATAAGGCAGAGGCTTCCCCCTCTGGACTAACAGAATATGTGCTATACTTACAAAGGAGATGAACAGACCAACATAATGATGCAACTGTAAGACAAATGGTCCTCTAGGAGAGGTAACAATACTGAGGTGTGAAAACACTAGGGTAAAAGAAATTACTGAGTTATCCCCTTCATGTTCTGTATCAGCTACTGGCAAGTTGGTTTTTATTTATTTATTTTTTTCTCTTCCTCCCTATCCCATTTTGAGTCACCCCCCTTATATCAGAGAAGACATTTGACATTTGTTTTTAGGGACTGGTTAACTTCACTTAGCACAATCTGCTCTAATGCCATCCATTTCCCTGCAAATGCCATGATCTTGTTATTTTTTAGTGCTCAGTAATATTCCATTGTGTATAAATGACACATTTTTTAATCCATTCATCTATTGAAGGGCATCTTGGTTGGTTCCACATTCTAGCTATTGTGAATTGTGCTGCTATAAACATTGATGTGGCTGTGTATGCTCTTTTTAGGTCTTTTGGGTATAGTCCGAGAAGGGGAATAGCTGGGTCAAATGGTGGTTCCATTCCCAGCTTTCCCAGGAATCTCCATACTGCTTTCCAAATTGGCTGCACCAATTTGCAGTCCCACCAGCAATGTATGAGTGTACCCTTTTCCCCACATCCTCGCCAGCACTTGTTGTTTGACTTCATAATGGCTGCCATTCTTATTGGAGTGAGATGGTATCTTAGGGTGGTTTTATTTTATTTTATTTTTTTATTGGTTGTTCAAAACATTACAAAGCTCTTGACATATCATATTTCATACATTAGATTCAAGTGGGTTATGAACTCCCATTTTACCCCAAATACAGATTGCAGAATCACATCGGTTACACATCCACATTTTTACACAATGCCATATTAGTAACTGTTGTATTCTGCTACCTTTCCTATCCTCTACTATCCCCCCTCCCCTCCCCTCCCATCTTCTCTCTCTACCCCATCTACTGTAATTCATTTCTCTCCTTGTTTTTTCCCATTCCCCTCACAACCTCTTATATGTAATTTTGTGTAACAATGAGGGTCTCCTTCCATTTCCATGCAATTTCCCTTTTCTCTCCCTTTCCCTCCCACCTCATGACTCTGTTTAATGTTAATCTTTTCCTCCTGCTCTTCATCCCTGCTCTGTTCTTACTTGCTCTCATTGTATCAAAGACATTTGGCATTTGTTTTTTAGGGATTGGCTAGCTTCACTTAGCATAATCTGCTCTAATGCCATCCATTTCCCTGCAAATGCCATGATTTTGTCATTTTTTAGTGCAGAGTAATACTCCATTGTGTATAAATGCCACATTTTTTTTATCCATTCATCTATTGAAGGGCATCTGGGTTGGTTCAACAGTCTAGCTATTGTGAATTGTGCTGCTATGAACATCGATGTGGCAGTATCCCTGTAGTACGCTCTTTTAAGGTCTTCAGGGAATAGTCTGAGAAGAGAGTAGTTTTAATTTGCATTTCTCTGATTGCTAGAGATGGTGAGCATTTCTTCATATATTTGTTGATTGATTGTATATCCTCTTCTGAGAAGTGTCTGTTCAAGTCCTTGGCCCATTTGTTGATTGGGATATTTGGGTTTTTTGTTGTTTAAATTTTGAGTTCTTTGTATACTCTAGAGATTAGAGCTCTATCTGATGTTTGAGGGGTAAAAATTTGTTCCCAGGATGTAGGCTCCCTATTTACCTCACATATTATTTCTCTTGCTGAGAAAAAACTTTTTAGTTTGGATTCATCCCATTTGTTGATTCTTGGTTTTAACTCTTGTGCTATAGGTGTCTTATTAAGGAATTTGGGGCCTGCCCTCATGTGATGAAGATTAGGGCCAACTTTATCTTCTATTAGACGCAGAGTCTCTGGTCTGATTCCTAGCTCCTTGATCCATTTTGAGTTGACTTTTGTGCATGGTGAGAGAAAGGGATTCAATTTCATTTTGTTGTATATGGATTTCCAGTTTTCCCAGCACCATTTGTTGAAGATGCTATCCTTTCTCCATTGCATGTTTTTAGCACCTTTGTCTAATATAAGGTAGTTGTAATTTTGTGGATTTGTCTCTGTGTCCTCTATTCTGTACCATTGGTCTACCAGCCTGTTTTGATGCCAGTACCATGCTGTTTTTGTTACTAATGCTCTATAGTATAATTTAAAATCTGAAATCGCGATACTACCAGTTTCACTCTTCCTGCTTAGAATTACTTTAGCTATTCTGGGTCTCTTATTTTTCCAGATGAATTTCATGTTTGCTATTTCTATTACTGCAAGGAATGTCATTGGGATTTTGATGGGAATTGCATTGAATCTGTAAAGTGCTTTTGGTAATATGGCCATCTTTTTTTTTTTTTCCTGAACCAAAACCATAAAAGATCTTTATTATATTTCTGAAAACATTTGTTTCCTTAATTATGTTTTTCAGAGAGCTTCTTCCCTAAATCTTTCCGATAACGGATCACACTGTAAGATGTCACCTCAAGTTACCACACTCATACATCACTCTGCTGTTCCTGGTGAATCAGATAAAAATGGATAAGTTGCTAGAGAAGGAATGACATGCTCTCATTAAAAACAGACACACTGCGGACTTCTTTTGAAAATTCCTCTAAGGTAGGCACACTAGTTAAAAAGAAGTTGGAAATATAATTTTCAAACACTTCGATTTAATTATGGCAAGGCTCCACGTGTAACATTGCTGGCCCCATGGTTTTCTACAGAAAAGTTTTGAACTTCTATTAGTTTCTCCCATAAGATAATTAAGCACATCTTTAATTTAGCTCTTTCCTCAGATTCACTTTGGTTTTGCAGATTGAATCCATCCCCACCCTTACCTACAAGTAGCGAAATCTATGTGTTTTTAATTGCTCTTTAAATGTCATAAACCAAAATAACATATGGTTGTTTACAAAGATCTAATTAGCACATTTACCTAAATATGCTTTCATGGTTCTGAAGACATTAAAATTAAAATGCAAATTATAATATGGATATGAGAACTAAGGGAGAATAATTTTAACCAAAGTGCCTGGAGGCAGATGATTTCCCCTTGCTGTTAGCTTAACTTTGTTCTGAATGAAGGATGTTCCCTCATGGCTTTGCCAAAGGAATAAATGGGAAAAAAATAGGCAAAAAGTTAGTACTTATTATTTCATGTCATTATTATTATCAATGATTCCTTAAAACCTTCTAGGTTTGCAAGGACCAGGATAACACATGCTTTTTTAAACCTCATCATCCTTTAGAGTAGATGATATAATTAATAAGTGCACAGATATAGTTTTATGTTTTTCCAGATTATATGTATTCAAAAATTGGTCACCAGTCGTAGTTTCACCCACCAACTGGTGTCCTCTCTTACCCGCCCTGAATCCAGTGATAGCTGTACCTTCCCAGGATATTCCTTGAGTCTTCAGTTCAACTCATCAAAACTCACATTTTGAAAAAAGCCTCACTGGCTTGGAGGAGTCTTTCCCAATACCAGCCAGGTACTTAGTTGGCTTTGGAAACATACTGAAGACAGATCTTCTCTAAAAAAAAAAATCTTCTGGACCAATCTACTGAAATATTAATTGTGCTAGGATTATTCTATTAATAACTGGAATTTCTTCTTCCCTAATGGTTCTTTCTTTCTTTATCCCTAATTTCTTTTGAGGTATTAATCAGTGTTGGATTTCTGAGTTGATTTTTTGCTCTATTAGTAATATGTCTCTTGGTTGATACCATCTTACATGAATGCAAAATGAAGGCTTCTAGCTTGTACACACAGGTTCTGCCTTCTTTCTTCAGTGCAAATATGGCCATCTTAATAATATTAATTCTACCAATCCATGAGCAAGGTAAATCCTTCCATCTTCTAAGGTCTTCTTCTATTTCTTTCTTCAGGGTTCTGTAGTTTTCATTGTATAGATCTTTCACCTCTTTTGTTAGGTTGATTCCCAGGTATTTTATTTTTTTTGAGGATATTGTGAATGGAGTAGTTGTCCTCTTTTCCATTTCAGAGAATTTGTCACTGATATACAGAATGCCTTTGATTTATTGGTATTGATTTTATATCCTGCCACTTTGCTGAATTCATTTACTAGTTCTAGAAGTTTCTTGGTTGAACTTTTTGGGTCTGCTAGGTATAGGATCATGTCATCGGCAAATAGTGCTAATTTAAGTTCTTCTTTTCCTATAATTATTTATGCCTTTAATTTCTTTCGTCTGTCTAATTGCTCTGGCTAGTGTTTCAAGAACTATGTTGAATAGAAGTGGTGAGAGAGGGCATCCTTGTCTTGTTCCAGATTTTAAAGGGAATGCCTTCAATTTTTCTCCATTCAGAATGATGCTGGCCTGAGGCTTAGCGTATATAGCTTTTACCATGTTGAGGTAATTTCCTATTATCCCTAATTTTTCTAGTGTTTGAACATAAAGGGATGCTGTATTTTGTCAAATGCTTTTTCAGCATTTATCAAGATGACCATAAGGTTCTTATCTTTAAGTCTATTGATGTGGTGAATTACATTTACTGATTTCTGTATATTGAACCAGCCTTGCATCCCGGGGATGAATCCCACTTGGTCATAGTGCACAATCTTTTTGATATGTTTTTGTATCTGATTTGCCAGAATTTTATTGAGGATTTTTGCATCTATATTCATTAGGGATATTGGTCTGAAGTTTTCTTTCTTTGAAGTGTCTTTATCTGGTTTTGGAATCAGGGTGATGTTGGCCTCATAGAATGAATTTGGAAGTTCTCCCTCTTTTTCTAACAATACTGAGGTGTGAAAACACTAGGGTAAAAGAAACTACTGAGTCATCCCCCTCATGTTCTGTAACAGCTACTGGCAAGTTGGTTTTTAAATGAACCTTGATAACTTTGGAAAAATAATCAAGTACCAAGCAAGACACAATTTGTAATTTTTGGCAGGGTTTGTATTATTGGTTCCCTGAGCCTGAGACAGTATTGAAAGGGGATGTATCTATAAACAGAATGAATAATGTGTAACCACAATATATTCTTTGTTTATTTTTACATCAGATGTTTGGAATGTTGGCACTATTAAGAAACTGATTTAATACTGAACCTGAGATGTTATAATGCAAGCCCCTCAAATGAACCACATTCCTTGCAATGAAAACTGGGTGCTGTTGCCATAATTATACCAACCTTATGTTTTTGATAAGTCTGTTTTAATTAACAGAATCTTTGAAGTTTGCAGGCATTTTTTTTTTAATTTTATGGAAAGGCCAATAATAATAACAGGCACCCATTTGAAATTGGCCACCTAATCTAATACTTAAAGCTTTTCATCTTTGAATTGAATTGTACATCACAACCAATTTATGGAGGTGAGAGATATTATATCCATTTTGCAGATGAGGAAATTGAAACTGGGAGCTTTGGAGACTTGCCTTTGCAGACGAAAATGACTCCCACATCAAGACTCTTGGACGACATCTCTACTCACCAGTAATTGCAGTGGTTCAATTTCCATAACACAAGCTTTTTGAATCTTGGCACTATGAACACTTGGGACCAGGTGATTTTTGGTTGTGAGATCCTGTCCCGCACATTGTAGGATATTGGGCAGCATACCTTAATACCACCAGTAGATGCCAGGAGCATGTCCCCCGTTGTGACAACCAAAAATGTCTCAAACATTGTCAAATATCCCCTGAAGAACAAAAATCACCTTTGCTTGAGAACTTCTGCCATAAAAAAAAATCAGATTCCATGGTGGGTTTCCCCTATTTATATGACTTAGTCTTTACTAACTGGGTGCTAACAGGAACCTGAGAGTTTTTTTGGAAAAAATAAAAAATCCGTGGTGAATTTGCCTTTCACTATGGCCTGAGATCTTGATCAAGTAGCAACTTTTAGCTTATTAATGCCATAGTAAGAAGACAAGTTTCATGAGAACATGAGCTATGTCAGTTTCTCTTAATAAATCTTTGTTTCCTACATGGAATTGTGAACCACTGGCACCAATCATGGGTCAACCATATTGCAAATTTCATGTAATTTCATTCTCCAACCAGCTATCTCATAATCTTATTAAAAGACTAGTTTTAAAAAGCCAAGCACAGAGGACTTTTAGGGTACTGAGAATACTTTGCATGAGACTATACAGTTGGATAAATATCATTATACACTTATTCAAACGTATAGCATGTAGGATGCCAAGAGCAAATTCCATTGTAAACTGTAGACTTTGGGTGATAATTATATGTTAATGTAGGGGCCTCAGTTGTAATAAAAGCACAACTGTGGTTGAGGACGTTGGTAATGGGAGAAGGTTGGGTAATATAGGAGAACTCTGTGCCTTTATCTCAATTTTGCTGTGAACCTAAAAATCCACTGCAAAAAAATGAAGTCTTACAAAACAAATTTTAGAATGAGTTTGAAAGGGTTCCCTCCTTTTGTATTTCATGCAATAATTTGAGGAGTATTGGTATTAATTCCTCTTTGAAAGTCTTGTAGTAGTTGGCTGAGAATCCATCTGGTCCTGGGCTTTTCTTGGTTGGTAGGCTTTTTATTTTATTTATTTATTTATTTTTTTGGAGAGAGAGAGAATTTTTTAATATTTGTTTTCAGTTTTCGGCGGACACAACGTCTTTTATTTTATGTGGTGCTAAGGATGGAACCCAGCACCCTGCACATGCCAAGCGAGTGTGTTACCACTTGAGAAACATCCCCAGCCCCAGTTGGTAGGATTTTGATGGCATCTTCCACTTCCTTGCTTGAAATTGATCTGTTTAAATTGTCTGTGTCTTCTGGGTCAGTTTGGATAAATCATATGCCTCTAGAAATCTGTTGGTGTCTTCAAGGTTTTCTCTTTTACTGGTGTATAATAGTTTCTAATTGTCTTCTATATTCAATGGTGTCTATGGTGATATTTATTTTTTCATCACAAATTTTAGTAATGTGAGTTTTCTCTCTCTTTTCGTTAGGGTGGCTAAGGATTGGTGAATTTTATTTATTTTTTCAAAGAAACAGATTTTTATTTTGTTAATTTTTTAAATTATTTATTTTGTTTCAATTTCATTGATTTCAGCCCTGATTTTAATTATTTCCTGTCTCCTTCTACTTTGGTGTTGGTTTGTTCTTTTTCTAGGGCTTTTAGATGTAATGTCAGGTCGTTTATTTGATGACATTTTCTGCTTTTGATGAATGAGCTTAATGCAATGAATTTTTGTCTTAGCACTGCCTTCATCTTATCCCAGAGATTTTGATACGTTGTATCAGAGTTCTCATTTACCTCTAAGAATTTTATAATCTTCTCCCTGATGTCTTCTGTTATCCATGTGTCATTCAATAACATATGATTAAGTTGCCAGGTGTTGGAGTAGCTTCTATGTTTTAATTTTATCATTGATATCTAACTTCATTCCAGTATGGTCTGGTAGGTGTATTTTCTTGTTGATGGATGAAATATTCTATATATGTAAGTTATGTCTAAATTATTGATTGTTTTATTGAGTTCTATAGTTTCTTTGCTTAGTTTTATTTGTGAGATCTATCCAGTGGTGAGAGAGGTGTGTTAAAGTCACCCAGTACTATTGTGTTGTGTTCTATTTGATTCTTGAAGTTGAGAAGGGTTTGTTTGATATACATAGATGCCCCATTGTTTGGGGCATAAATATTTACATTGTTATGTCTTGTTGATGTACGATTCCCTTGAGTAGTATGAAATGTCCTTCTTTATCCCTTTTCACCAACTTTCATTTGAAGTCTACTTTATCTGATACAAGGATGGAAACCCACACTTGTTTACATGGTCCATGTAAGTGACAGTCTGTGGATGTCTTTTCCTGTAAGATGAGTCTCTTGAAGGCAGCATATTGTTGGGTCTTTTTTAAAAATCCAAACTAACATCTGTGTCTTTTAATTGAAGAGTTTAGGCCATTTACATTCCGGGTTATTATTGAAATACATTTTGTATCCCCAGTCATTTGGGGTTTTTTTGGTATTTAACTTAACTTGATTTCTCTTTGATTGGCCTTTCCTTTAGTGTAGTTCCTGCATTTGCAGATTTTCATTGTTGTTTTTCATTTCTTCCTCATGGAATATTTTGCCAAGAATGTTCTATAGTGCAGGATTTCTTGCTGTAAATACTTTCAACTTTTGTTTATCATGGAAAGTTTTTATTCATCATCAAATCTGAAGCTAACTTTTGCTAAATATAGGATTCTTTGTTGGCATCCATTTTCTTTCACAGCTTGGTATATATTGTTCTAGGATGTCCTGGATTTGAGGGTCTGGGCTGAAAAATCTGCTGAGAGCTGAATTGGTTTGCCCCTATATGTAATCTGATTCTTCTCTCTTGCAGCCTTTAAAATTCGCTCCTTGTTCTGTATGCTAGTCATTTTTATTACAATGTGCCTTTGTGTAGATCTGTTGTGCTTTTGTTCATTTGGTGTCCTGTAAGCCTCTTGTATTTGATTTTTCCAATTCATTCTTCATGTTTGGGAAATTCTTTGATATTATTTCATTGCAGAGATTGTGCATTCCTTTGGTTTGAAACTCTGTGCCTTCCTCTATCCTGATAAATCTTAGATTTGGTCTTTTGATGTTATCCCATAATTCTTGGATTTTCTGTTCATGGTTTCTTACCATCTTCACTGTGTGGTCAAATTTATTTTCCAGATTGTATATTTTGTCTTCATTGTCTGAGGTTCTGTTTTCCAAATGATCTAGTATATCAGTGATGCTTTCTATTGAGTTTTTTGTTTGGTTTAATGTTTTTTTCATTTCAAGGATTTCTGTTTTTCCCCCAAAATCTCTATCTCTTGAAGTAATCTTTTGCTACCTGTATTTTTTCTCTTATCTCTTTGTTGGAGTGATCAATTTTTGCCTGTATTTGCTCACTTAAGTCATTCTTTAATTCATAGGTCATTTTAATTATGTACATTCTGAATTCCTTCTCTGTCTTTTTATCTACTGTGATGTCAATGGATTCTATTGTTATAGTATCTTGGTTTGTTTGGGGCATTTTCCTTCCTTGTTTTTTTTCATGTTGTCAATGTGTCTTCCTCTCTTGAGTGCAGATCTGAGGATGTGGAGGAAAAGACACTCTCATACATTGCTGATGGGACTGCAAATTGGTGCAGCCAATCTGGAAAGCAGTATGGAGATTCCTTAGAAAACTTGGAATGGAACCACCATTTGACCCAGCTATCCCACTTCTTGGTCTATATCCAAAGGATCTAAAAATGGCATACTACAGTGACACAGCCACATCAATGTTCATAGCAGAAAATTCATAATAACCAGACTGTGGAACCAACCTAAATGCCCTTCAATAGATGAGTGAATAAAGAAATTGTGGAATATATACACAAAAACTATTACTCAGCAATAAAAGAGAATAAAAATATGGCATTTGCGGGTAAATGGATGGAATTAGAGAATATTATGCTAAGCGAAGTAAGCTAGTCCCAAAAACCCAAAGGCCAAATGTTCTCTCTGATAAATAGATGCTAATCCACAATGGGGGCAGGGGCATGGCATGAATGGAGACACTTTTAATGGGGCAAAGTGGAGTTAGGGAGGGGGCATGAAGGTAGAAAAGATGGTGGAATGAGATGGACATTGTTACCCTAGGTACATGTATGATTGCACAAATGGTGTGACCCTTCTTTGTGTACAACCAGAGATGTGAAAAATTGTGCTCCATTTGTGTACAATACATCCAAGAGCATTCTGCTGTCATGTATAACTGATTAGAACAAATAAATAAATTTTTAAAAAGAGAAGAAAAGAGATAGTATAAGAAAAAAACAAATTTTAAGCTGGGCATGATGATGCATGCCTATATTCCATGTGATTTAGGAGGGTAAGGCTGGAGGGTCACAAGTTCAAGGTCAGTCTTAGCAACTTAGCAAGACTCTGTTTTAAAATAAAACAAAAGGACTGGACATGTAGTTCAGTGATAAAGCACCCCTGGATTCCATCCACTCACCTGCAAATGCCATAATTTTATTCTCTTTTATTGCTAATAGTCCATTGTGCATACATTCCACAGTTTCTTTATCCATTCATCTATTGAAGGGCATCTCTAGTATAAAAAAAAAAGAAGCAGAAAACAAATTTTTAAAAATTCTGTTTTATAGATAAGGTGCTTTAGAGAGGCCAAGTAACCCCTAGCAACAGCAATAAATGTCTTTAGGACCCAGATCAATTTGATGAGAAAGTCTAATATGTATTATTTTATGCCATTATTGTTGTGATTATGGGTTTTAGGCCATTTTTAGATTGTGAAATAAGGTTGGTGGGTCAAGTCTAAATTTTTGTTTTATTGACATAATAAGTAATGGAAAAGGACAAAATTTCAAGGGGAAACACATAGGATAAGATTTAGGTTCTACGAGGAGCCATGGTTCATATTTGTATTCCCAGCAACTGGGAGGTTGTGATGGGAGGATCAAAAGTTCAAGGTCAGCCTCAGCAACTTAACAAGACCTTCAGCAATTTTGAAAGAACTTCTTTCAATATAAAATATAAAATAAAAATGACTAGGGACATAACTCAGTAGTAAAACACACCTAGGTTCAATTTTCAGTACCAAAAAAACCAAAAAGGTACTATTCCATGAAACTTTGTTTCACTCTATGTACGTGTGTGTGTGTGTGTGTGTGTGTTTGTGCATGTACACAAGCATGTATATTTGTGTGCTTTAGTCATCTTTAAAGCAAAATACACATTTTCCCCATGGATCAAATGTATTTGAAAAACACTGCCATACTACCCAAAGTTTGTCTTCTAATGGCTAGACAATGTTAGGCATTCTCAAGTTAACTAATTTTCCTAAATTGGAAATTTTGTGTCTCCCTAATACAACCTGGTATTCCTGTCCTGGTCTTAGACATGAGGAAAGCAGAATAATCCCTCAAATGGAACACTTCCAGGCTCCAGGAACTAAAGAGTCAAGTGCTGCCTACACAGGTGCTTGGAGTTGTCTTGGATGGGGGTGGTCGTGGGATTCCAGCACCCTAAACACTCACAGATGTGACTTGTCATCTAAAGGAAGCTTTTCCCTTCCATCTTCAATTTTATTCTTATTTCCTGAATGACGAGTATTCTATTGCCAGAATGTAAAAGGAAGAAAAATGACAAAGGAGAAACATGGTTCATGGAGTCCCAGATCCGTCATACAGGCATGGCAGGTGGGTATCTAGCAGAGACAATTGCTTAACACATAGCATAAAATCCTTATACATTTTTCTAGAGTCGATGTGTATTTTTGCTTGCTTGTTTGCTTTAATATAGCTCTTTACATTGTTTCTTCCTTTTTTCTGTTACTTTGGAGATTTTTCTATATCAACGTACCCCACTCTATTCCTTTCCTCTATTATGCTTTACTTCATTGTGTGAGTAACAGCTCTATAAATGAACATTTAGCAGTTGCCTCTTCTCTCTTCTCCTCCTTTTCTTCACTATCCTGTTTTTTTTCTGTCATCATGCATTTGTTTATGTGAAAGTACATATAAGAAAATTTAGAGCGGTTTGATTAAACTAAGTTATTCCAAAAGTTCCCTTCATTTTTTCTTTTTTTATAACAATGTACTTTATGTTAGTTAAAAATGCAACAAAACTAACAAGTATTATCCAAACACAAATTTAAACATTAAGCAAATGGAAATGGGAAGTACTGGGAGTGGGGAGCAAACATACAAATTCATGGGGAAGTGAGGAAGCAAACATTAAAGTGGCTCTACATTACACTGTAGCAATTTATTTTTACCATTAATGTTTCCATGTATTTTTTTCCCATGACCTCATAAGTCATGCACATTAGTCAGCTTTTTTTTTTTTTTTTTTTTTTTTTTTTTGATGTGACCAAAATACCAGACACGAACAACTTAGAGGAGGAAAGATTTATTTAGGCTCACAGTTTCAGAAAATTCAGTCCATAGTCAGCTGGCTCCAAGGCAGAAATCTCATGGTGGAAGGGTCTGGCAGAAGTTCACTGTTCAACTCACAACTGTCAATAGAGGTGGTAGAGAGAGGGAGAGGGAGGAAAGACAGGAAAGAGAGGGAGAGAGAAAGAAAGTGAGAGGGAGAGAAGAGGAGAGGAGAGGGGAGGGGAGGGGAGGGGAGAGAGAGAGAGAGAAAGAGAGAAAATAGAATAGAAATTCTTCCAATGGATGCTCCCACTGACCTACTTCCTTCAATAGGTCCCACCTTCCAGTAGTCCATTCAATTATAAGTGAGGTCAGAGCCTTGTGATCCAGTCACTGCCTAAAATCCCACCTCTGAACCTTGCTGCACAAGGGACCATGCTTTCAAGACATGAGCATTCTAGGTCCAAACCATAACATTTATCTATTTCACAAACAAATAAGTTTTCTCCATTTTTTAAAGGTAAGAAATCATATATCATTTTTTTTGCCTTTAAAAATAAGGTACAAGATTTAACATTTAATTTTTTATAAATCCTTTGTATTTAGTTTGGCATTTAAGTCCTTATTCACATTTTCTTACTCACATGAGAGGTTTTTGTCGATTTATAAAATCATTTTACATATTGAGGGCATTAGCCCTATTCTATAATGTTTTACAAGTATTTTCCATGCTTACTGTCTCTCTTTTGACTTTGATAGAGAATTTTTTCTTTATTGAAAAGTTTAATGAGTTTCCCACTATAAATTATTTTACAAATCATCAGTGTTCTCTTTAAGAGCTTTGTTTTTAATTAAAGAGTAATTTAATGTACAATTTATATTAGGTTCAAGAGCAAGAAAGGGATTTAACATAATGATTTTAGAAAGACAAAACAGTTTCCCAGTATTTTTATTAAATAATCTGACATTACCAATTTCAAATGCTGCTGTTGACATGTATTCATATTCTGGATATATTTTGCATATTTTATGGACTCTATGATATTGTAACAAATGCTACTGCCACAATGGCATTTTAATAAATGGGTTCTTTGTTATGAATATTCTTTTCACTGATTTGAATCCAAAAACAAATTATGCTTTTAGGAGTTGAGAAGAGTCTTCTCTGCTAGAATTTTTCAGAAGTGATCTTTTCAAATTTTACTCCTACAGAAATTTATTGGTTTTCTTAGGATTTTTTACTTTGGGATCTTTCACTTCTTGCTTTGTAGTGTTCTCTTTGTGTATAAGATTGTGTCTCTCTAGTTGATGTGTATCTCCAGCCAACAACCAATCTTCATTGGTTTCCTTAATAAACTTCTTTTTTTTTTTTTAAATATGGGACACTGAAATGTTGAGAATACTGCAGTGAAGAAACTCAGACTGGATCTTGCAATAGTACTGTAGCAGAAGGAGACAAACCCTGGTTTTTAAAAATAATAGAATTCAGGTATATCAATGGCTACTATTGAAATAACAAGGGCTAAAGACTAGTGGATACTTGAGGTGGGGCAGACAATGGTTCTCTGAAGAGATGATGGAAGTTGTCATGCTCTTGTTCTTCAGGGCAATGTCCAGGGCTGTGCTTGCCACATACCACATCCTGACAGATATTTGGTGAATAAATGAATCAATCAATGTTGGCCGGAGGTTCTGGCCTTGGCCGTGGGAAGCATTTTAGTTTATGTTGCCTTTAGTCTTCTATTATGAGGAGCTGTTTAGACAAGTTAAGTGGTAGATTTTTACTTTGGGGAGGAAAGAGATTTTCCTTCAGTTTTATTCATTATTTATTGCAAAAGGGATTTTGCAATGACTGATTTCAACATTTCTCCTTGGGCTTCAAAACCGCTCTGGTCCTTAGCAAGCCCAAGCAAGTTTCCAAAATCAGGGTTTTCCCATCAAGTCCGATCTCCCAATCTGCCATGAGGGAGCTTTGCATTCCCACATCTGTGTGTGACACAGATTGGAAGCAAGAGGAAGTAAAAATTCCAGAGATCCAGGTGATGTGTTCTCAGAATCTTGCCTCTCCCAAAACATTTCCTGTAGATGGCAAAATCTCATGCTGAGCCATGGGCTCCGTGGCTTGATTTGCAATAGATTATAGGTGAGCCCCATCTTGTACTCCTCCAGAAAATGTTTCCACAGTATAATTTTCAAGGCAAAGAAATTCTAAGTTGCTTAGCAAATTTTCTTTTTATTGATCACTTGAGTAACTAAGTATACAATGAAAAATCAGAATGGGTGAACTGGTGAGTATTTGAATTTTTGACCAATTTCATCCTGTTCTGCTTTTTTGGGGGGTGGGGAGGTCTACTTTCTTTTTATAATTATTGGTCTCCATTAGCATTATAATTATAAACACTTGATAATTTCTCTCTTTGATCTGGTCTACTTGTCATTCAACAGTCTTTTAAACTCTGGATTCTTTCTTTCTCTCTTGACATTTTCTATTGTCCTCCATCCTGAATGCTTCGCCTGCTGTTCTCAAAAGCTGCCCAGAATTACCAAGAGACTATACCACAGTATCAAGTACCATGGCTTCAGGCTCTGCCACAGCTGCCCACTTTCTAAAAGCTCCCTTTATTCTTTGCAACTGCACTTATCCAATTCAGACTAACAAATGTCAGCTCCTTTCCCTTACCTTTTAAGCACACACACACACACACACACACATGCACACACACACACCCTGAAAGTGTAATAAATCCCTCCCTCTGCACAGGGTACATTAATACACCTTGTAATTGCTTTTCCCTGTTGGCTTTAGTCCTTTGCCCTTTTATTCTTTGCTTTTGTATTCTGTCTTCCTCATCTTTACTATTCCCAGCCCTGAAATCTAAGTTGCAAATGCAGAAAAACATGCCCACCCATTTAGAACAAACTTAATGGCTGTGATTGTGGAGGACATCACACTGCATCTGGTGATACTGCTCAGTGACAGCAATTGTTGCTTGGTTTATAAGAAGTGACTAGGTTTTATATTGAAGACTAATGATCTATGAGCTTCAGAGCACACTACAGTGTATGATAGAAATGGGCAATACATTAATATGTTATAGATCTGCAAATATATAGTATATGCATCCTATATTGTATGTAGAATGATAGTCTATTTTTCTACCAGATACTGTGCATTTGCATAAAGAAACTGAGAGTCTGCCAACCCAGTTATGATTTTCTGCTGCTACTCTGCTATTTCTCTTGCAATTTTAGGTAAGAATGGCTATTAGGATCAGCCATATTTTGCTGTATAGAATTAACACAACAGTGAAACAGTGACCTTGGGGAGTTCATTTAAAGCAAATATAAAGATTATCCTGCTGCTATTGAATACAAGCTGAAAGAGGTCTCCATTTCATTGTAGGCCATTAGGCAAGAATCAAGCCTTTCCTTACAAGGAAACTGTGGAGTTTTTCTAAAATCATACATTTTTATAGAAAATTTCAAATGACTATTTTATTCTTATAGAGTGATATGCACCAAGGTCCCCTTAAGAATGTGAATAGGTTTTTTTCTCCAAATCTCAAAGATTTGAGGAGCTGGATAGGATGTTAGAGACAGGATTAAAATAAGGATTTTGTAATAATCCTTTTTGAGCCAATATTTCATGACTCTATGACCTAACCCTTTGCAACTCAAAGAATAGTCCATGGATCAGGAACATCAGAATCCTTGGTGCTGGGAGACTTGGTTAGAGATGTTTCATTTCAGGCCTCATCCCACCTTCTGCATCAGGATTTACATTGCAATAAGATCTCCAGATGACTCGTGTGTACATAAAAGTCAATAAGCTCTGTTTTACCCTAATCCCTTTCTTTTCTTGAATAATAAACTATTATTCAAGAACCAAAATGAATTACCCACAGTCACTAAGTGAATTTGTAGTTAGGAGAATGAGGCTTATGTTATATGAATCAAGATGTCCATTCTGGATTCCCCTTTTCTCAAGTGTCTGCCTCCTCCAGTGATGTCCTGGGCTTGACCAATGCCCATCTGTCTCTCTCAAAACAGCTACAGATATTTCCTGAGTCACTTCCTCCATCAGGACTTTATGCACTAGAAGAGATGTCTATATATGCCTTGTCTACTAGGCACCAATGCCTACTGAATACTTGGAATGCGGATGAAGGAAAAAATTGGAGAATATGTGACTTCTCCATTTCTAGGATGTGAGTAACCATTCAAATTTCACATGGAAAAAGGGAGCTCTTTTGCTTTTGTTTGGATAATTTTACATGGTGGTAGTATTTGGACTTTTGTTCTGGTTAAGTAAATTGCATCTGTTGTAACTTACAGAAAGACTGCACCAGAAAATACCCTAGGTTTGCATTTATGAACTGACAAAGAGAGCAAAGAGAATTTTTAGGGTCATCTGTGAAGCTAACAGGTTTTTTGTTTTTTGAAAGAATATAAACAAGCTAGTAATTTGTTGTTCCTTAGCAAATGCCATATCCCCATTCTTGTGTTTGTTCTGAGGATTATCCAGAAAAAAAAAAATGAGTAGTTTGCTACTACTTGTGACATCCCGGGTTCTGAATGAGTGCATCTTTAAACTGTAAGACTTTTATAAGAATATTGCAAAGTGTTTCAAAATCATATTGACCCAAGTAGCTTCCCTATAGTTGTATTGATCATGGCCAACACAATTTTTCTAATTATTAATTACTGCCTATTTCTGTACATCTCTGCACTATGATTTTGAAGCTCTTCCTATCAAGAATTGAAACTTAATTCTCCACTGATAAATTGACCTATGATTTACTCTGTCAATTTAAATATGATCAAATCCACTGGAAGCAACTATGTCCCTGTTCTAAACTTAAGCTCAAAAGGCCTTGCATGCTTCCATTCTCTTTCAGAGAATCTACCATAGGCATGTGAACAAGCCTTGCACTGATCCCCTGGAAGGTGAGAGACCCTAAACCTGGGAGAGAAGACCTATGCCATTCTAGCATACCAGCTGAAGCCAGCATAAAGCACTCATTCCCCACAACTTGCCTATTGACTGCAGGCATGTGATTGGGTTCTGTCAAGATCAGCCAACCCAGGTCATATCAGCCAAATTGCCCTGCCTACTTATAGACTTAGGAAAACAATATATGATGGTGGTTTTTAGCAATCAAGGTTGGGGGTGACTTGTTATAATATTAGCACGACAACAGGTAAACAGTATACCAATGTTATCATGTTTTAACATTTTCCATGTTGTGTTATTTAACATTTCTGGAAGAAATGTTAAAGCCATGATCAGATTATGTTCCTTGATTCTGTTAAGGATATAAAGGATATTAAAATTAGTCCTCAACCATAGTCAGAATTTTGCAGCCAAGAAAATGGAGTCCTAGAGGATGAAAACAAACAAACAACAACAATAAAAACAACAACAACAACAAAAAACCACTTGCTTCAGACAGCAGTCAGGATCAGAACAGGACCCAGTTCTATTCCTCTAAGGTCTCCATGAGTCCTCAGTCTGTTTTTTTTTTTTCCTGAATTTGCTCTGAGGTTTGCTTGTGTGCCAACCAGCAAGCCTTTGAAAACACAACTTTTTAAAAAGAAAATTACTGTTACAGCGACTGATGTTCTGACTTAACAATCTGATTCTTTGGTTTCTAAAGGCCTTCTTAATTCTTCGTTAAAAGAAATTTCTACTTTGCCATTTGTCTTTTATGAAAAGACGATTACATCGTCTTTATCACCACCATGGAACTTCTCGTTTAATCAGCCACTATGACTATTTATGCTTTGTCAATGACTTTTGGATGAGATGATTAAAAACAGCCTTGATAATGGTGTACTTTCTACTGACCCTTGAATCAATTTCTTCACTGGTGCATGTCCACTTCCTGGCAAGTCTGTAACTTAGCTTGCTTTCTTGCTTGTGTTCTTTTTTTTTTTTTTTTTTTTTCAATTCTGATGATCATTCTTTCCGTCTCACATGTCTGAGAGTTTATAAAACATTTTCATACAAATTATTTCATTTGAATTTGCCAATAACCCATTTTTGCCCCCAGAAAGTAAACAAAGACTCAAACCAGATAGATGCTTTGCCCAAACTCATGTGGACTGGAAGGAGAAGGAAGGACGGTGACTGGCTTCTAGATTTCTCTTTTGCAGTTTGACTTCTATTGATGAAATCACTTTTTAATGTTCACCTGTAATGTCCAACTCCCTCTTTTGTGATGTAATGCTCCTGTTCCAGGTCTCTCCTGAGGAAGAAGCCCTGGGCTCTCCTTTGTAGAGGGAGCTTCCAGTGAGGGATTTTCTCTGGTTCAGGGCTCTTCCCTTTGCACCACAGTAGGCTAGAATATAAACTGAAAAAAAACCTGGAGGGAAAGAAGAGTCTACAAATCTTAAGACAGTGAGAAGAAAACTTACAGAAAAGATAATAGCCGGCCTACTTTCTGTTTCCAGTAGCAATCCACTCATGTCCTTAAAACAAACGGTTTTTCCTGAAGAGGACTTGAATCTAACTCCCACAATCACCTTTCCTTTGTATGGCATTTCCAGGTTTTACATGTAGTGATGTCAATCAACAAGCAAAGTCACCCTTTCAAGTGAATTGCAATAGAATACAATTATCATCATTTCACAAGGGAGCAAGTTATAGCTTTTAGAGGAAGCGAAGTGACTTGTTTAAGTTAACACAACAGACAATAAAATTGAAATGCTGTTTTCCTACTTTTAAGTCCTATGATCTTTTATTAATGAATATTGAGTCCACAATGCATCTCTTAATCTTCTTTACTGAAAAGACATATAACAATCTTACCAAGGAATATGTCAGAGGAGAGTTTGTGGGAACCTCACAGAGTTACTCAAGAGGGCTTGCTGCCAACAGTCTGCTTATGTTTGGGGGCAGGTCCATCTCATTTCACATTTTCCTATACTATATGGCTCTCTTCCCTTCTTGGATATCCAATAGCACTCAACACTTTGGTTGAGGATCATCATTCCATTATTCAAGTTTAATGTAATAATGTCAAAGTTCACCCTGCAATTTTTCCAAAGTGAACATAGAGACTTCGTGAAAATACACAGTGAACAACTTGCTCTGATACTGTGGATGCCTAAGGCAGGTGTGTAGATTGACATTATATTATGAATGAAGATTATATCAGGAGATCTTCTATGAGATGTCAGATACACTGGAATATAGTCCTTTAAACACTAGGCACCCACTGAATGTTTCTAATAATGAGCAAGAGGAGGAAAACTATGGTCTTGGGATTGTGCCTATAGATCTCCATCAGCAGTGAGAATGATCTAGAGTCTCTTCTGCTCTAGCCTGTTATCTTTCACCTACTTTGCATAGAAGTTGCTCCCAGCCTATGACTGAACATGGATACTTGGGAAGACCCATTTATTTATTTATTTGTTTATTCATTCATTCATTCATTCATTCATTCATTTTTGTACTAGGGATTGAATGCAGGGGCACATAACCACTGAGCCATATCCCCAGCCACATTTTTAAATAAAATATGAAAAAGACCTTTTTCATATTTTATAAAAGACAGAGTCTTGCTAAATTGCTTAGGGCTTTGCAAAGTTGCTGAGGCTGGCTTTAAACTCACAATCCTCCTGCCTCAGCCACCAGAGATGGTGGGATTACAGGTATGCACCACAGCACAAGCTGGAAAGACCCATTTTTGGAAGCCCTCGTTTTCTTAAGCACACTCTGATGAATTTCACAAAGTTCCTGTAGATCACACAGCGGTCTTGGGTGCTTACCTTCAGACTTTCTTCTTCTACTCTCTCCTTTACAGGATTCAGACCTGCATTATACATGAATGAAGTCTGTTCAGCCTTCCCTGACTCCCTCTCTCCCTTTTCTCTCAAGGCACTTCCCCTAATAAAAACCTTACATGTTTAATTACCTCCTAGTATCCACTTTTAGGAGACTCTGAGCAAAGGAGGCAGATGAGTTTTATATGCTTAAATCAGCAGCTGCTATATGCATATGGAGGTAGGTAATTTTTCTGCGAAATATAAACTTTAAAGCCTCTGATGAAGGCTTTAGAACTAGATCTTACTCAGATACCAACAGGGGCCTGCTTTCCCTATATTTATCCCTTGATGGTGAAAAATCACAGACAAGCCTAGGCATGGCTGCTGACCTAGGCTGATAATACCTGACGTGTGCTGTACAAATAATGGGCAAGGTAAGACAGTGGTTGATGTGGTCCATAGATGTACCTGTCCAGAAAGATTCTGCATTTCAGGAGTCTTGTTTGATACTTAGGGTCTCAAGGAAATTGGAACTGGCAGAAGCAGTCCATGTCACGTCCAGGGACTTGAGTGAAAATAAGGGAAGGGCACAACCAAAGAACAAAGTCTCCCTCCCTTCATGCTCATCTTAGCCTCTGATCTGAGTTGAACAGAGAAGGAGCAGAGAAACCATTATTCTTTTTATTTACTTGTCCACTGTTGCTGCCAAAGTGAGAATTACTTCCATTTTTCTTCTAGCAAGAATACCGTTTGTGATTCACTTCATTTAAGGAACCCTAAAACTTGGCTAAGAGGTGTGTAAATGACAGAAGCTTAATACCTAAAGATACCATTCCTTATTGTCCTCAATCTGATGAAAGGGCAGTACTAGCTAGACTTTTCTACTTTTTCCAGTTGTTTGCTTGTGTTTTACCTGGTTCTACACCTTATTTAGTCAGTTCCCTTTAGGGTAAGTTGGACCCAATTCTTGCTCTAGGCTTTAGCATCAGTTTCTAAACTTTAAAATTCATTAATCTCCTGAGCATCTTGTTAAATGTTGATTCTAGTTCAGTAGCTCATAGATAGGTCTTGAAATCATATATTTGTGACAAATTGAGAGAGGACCGAATTATGCAGTTAGTTTGAGGTCTTAACTCAGGTTTCTCAAACTTTCCCATGCTTCAGAATCACTTGTAAAGGTGATTAACATGCAGAATTCTGGGCCCCACCCCAGAGATCGTGATTCAATAGGTTTGGGTGAGACCCCAAATTCTTTATTTCTGATAATCTTACAGGTGAGTCTAATGTTATTGGTCCCTGGATCATACTTTGAGTAGCAAGAGTTTAATGAATGTATCTATTATATAGACTTTTTTCATCAGTTCATAAACCTGAATATTTTTGTTCATTATTTTATTTGCATGGGGAGAAAGTGTTTGGAAAACTTGCTGAGTATTTTTCATGGGGAAAATTCATTCTCCTTTCAAATTAATCTTTCAATACAAGGGTAAATGCATGTGTCTGGGGGCTATAGAGCTGGGAAATAGAGGAGTGTCAGAGAAGAAGGTAATGTCCTGACTCTTGATAGCCAGCCTATCTATGATGTCCTACTTTTAAAACTACCCATCAAAAATAGGACATATATTTCCTTAATTCGATAACTTGAAGTTTACTTCTGGTTTAAGACTGCTTGCAAAGAGCACAAACATGGAAGTCTGAACATACTGAAGATCTTGATTAAAAATTAAGATGAATTTCTATGGACACTGCATATGTAATATTAGGCAGTTATGCATTTCTGCAAAATACAATGACTTCATAATACAGTAGCTCCATAACATAATAGTTCCATATGTCCTGGGTGCAAGGGTGTGAGATTAGTCCACCCAAACACGTTTTCTCATGTAAGTCTTCTGTCAACCCAATGAGCAAATTGAACCATTGGGTCACTGGCCTACTTGTCCAAAACCTGTGCTCTAGACGTTTGCTACTGAAGGTGTGACTGGTGGACCAGCCACATCAGCATCACCTAGGAGCTAGTTAGAAATGCTGAATCCCAGGCTCCACCTTCCACCAATTTGATTTGAGTCTTATGTTAATAGTATCCCAGTGATTCCTGTTTCAGAGTACTGCTCCATCCACTTGGACACAGTGCCTCTTTTCCAAGAAAGGATTTGTGCACAGTCATTTTCTTTATTGGAAATACTTTAGCACAGATCCGGTGAGACATCAAAGGCAGTCATTTTCATCACTGGCAAAAGGAATGGTTTGATTGCTTTGGGAGGAGGACTGGTTGGCAGAACATCAGAGTTCAGGGGGAGCTGCATGTGCTGACACAGGCAATTCCTGGCTTTCTTGGGCTGAATTTGGGAACTGATGTGTAGCCATCATCTAGAAGTAAATTAGACCGTATAGTAGGACTTGCTTTCCTAGAACCCCTTTTAACTGGGAAATTGCCCAGCATCTTCCACAAGGGTCTTACAAGATGGTATAGTTAGACCAAGGAGGAGAATTATCTCTCTCTTGGCTTTTTTGGTTACACCAGAGATTTAGGAGAAGTTTCTCTCCTAGGAAAAGAAAATAACAAAAGGGCAGAAAAACTCAAAACTCTGAGTGAAAAAGGGACCTATTTGGGGAACATGTATGAAATGGGACAACATTGTCCTAGATTTGGTAGTTTGAAACAACAACAGGTTTTTGTTTGTTTGGTTGGTTTTTGTTTTTAATAAATCTGCTGGTGACTGGTAAGTATGCTGATCCGGCCCAGGTTCAGATGACCCTAGGGAGACTCCCTCATGATTTCCTTTCAGACCATCAGATGGTCTTGTTTAGGACAGTTCTGCTCTGGTCCATGCACCTCTCATCTTCCCACAGACTAGCCCGGGCTCGTTCACCTCATGGCTCTGGAAGTGTCCAAGGAAATGAGAAGAAGAACATGCTGCATATCTTGAGGCCAAAGTGACCTGAATTACTGGCATTTTTTGCTGAATTAAAAGGTCAGTCCATATTTAACCATTGGAGATTCTCTCTACTTCTTGATTGGAGGTGCAGCAAGGTCATGTTGACAAAGGGCATGTACACAGGGTGTAGGTAGGGGCTTTTGTTGTAAGCTACTGCTTTCTTATTAACTCTCATTCCTTTTTTTTTTAAATAGTTACTGATCCACTGGCTGTCACCCAAAGTTATCATTTTCTTGTTCATAGACTGTTTGCTTCTCCTGGATAGGTATATTTGGGGACTACTGAATGAATTTAAGAGTTCTGTTTGTTTATCTAAAAAATGCACACTGTCAAAAAAAGATGGATAACTAAAAGAATGCTAAGAGTATATACTTCATTTAAATCTCTGTTAGATACTAATACATCCTTAGAATATGCTAAATGAAAAAAAAAAACAGATCAGTGCCAAGTATTGGCAAAAATGTAGATTAATAGAAATTTAAAGGTCGATTAGAGCTATTTTTGATGACTATTTGGCATTATTCAATATAGCAGATGATACATATATTCCATGACCTAGGAATTCTACTCCTAGGTATAGACCCAACAGTCATATTAAATACGTTCACCAACAATGTTCATAGCAGGATTATTGTAATAGTGACATATAGAAATTCCTCACATTTTATCCACCATAATGGGTAAACTTATTATTATACTACAGTCTTGTAATGGAGTACTATATGGCCATGAAAATCATTGATATTTATTTTTTTATAACAATATGATTAATTCCACAAAACTAAGGTGGAGCAAAATAAATCAAAAGAAAAATTATATGATTACATTTATTTTTAGGCAAAACTAATATATGATATTGAAAACAAATATAGTGGTTTTCTGTGGGGGATGAGGGGATTCTGGTAAAATTGAATTTCGTGAAACTGCTCACGTGAAATGTTTACTAAGTGAGAGCTCCAGTACTTTCCAGGTAGAACTGGTGTACTTTTTCATATGAATATTACACTATTACAAATTATTTTTAAGAAAAAGAGACAGTGAAGATCTCTGGAGTATCAGGATTATGAATGCAAAACCAGTTCTGCTCTATGACCTTGAACAACAGTCTGGACTTCTCTGAGATCCCATTTCTTCATCTGTGATAATTTATCATGATCTTTATGGGGATTAAATTTTAAGATGTGTGTAAAGCTCTCTGGGCCCAATAAATGTTAATTTCTTCTCCTCCTTGCTGTGGAAAATGGCTAAAATTGCATATTCTATCCCGGATATACACAGTACAATGTTTACATTAAAATATTGTGTGAAATCACATTTTCAGTGTGGCTTCCCAAAAAAGAAAAGGAAAGGAAAACCAAAAGTCTAAATTCAATTCCAATACTTGTAAGTGTGAATATTCTCAGTTTTGGTGAATTATCTCTTAAATTGGATTATAATTTCATATGTCATTCTCTCATCATAGTGCTTAGTTTTCTCTTTTGTATTGCTGATTATTTTGCTGTTACTGCATTTTAAGTGATTATTAACAGTGACTTGGAGTAATGGGTTCCTCAAGGGGTTTTATAGCAGTAGAGTTATTACTTCAATTAATAAATAAAATAGTGCAAAAACACACACTCTTTGCTATTTTAGGACTTAGAACATTCATGCCTCAGCCTCGAGCTTTGAAATGATGCTGGAACATAAATGAGTGAATCATCAGGAATAGTCTGTCCTGGGTTACTAATTGTTTATGCCAGAAGTGGGGGCATTGTGCCTGTGGGTGGTACAAGGCTGTAGGATATCCTGACTCCATCTTCTCTGTTCTTGTCCTCAAGCCCTTTGAGGCCACCTCATTAGAAAGTGGAAAGAGATTAGTGCTCTATCTGATGTGCATGTGGTAAAAATTTGCTCCCAAGATGTAGGCTCTCTATTCACCTCACTGATTATTTCTTTTGCTGAGAAGAAGCCTTTTAGTTGGAATCTATCCCATTTATTGATTCTTGATTTGAATTCTCGCACTACAGGAGTCTTATTAAGGAAGTCAGGGCCTAATCTGACATGATGGAGATGTGGGCCTACTTTTTCTTCTGATAGGCACAGTGTCTCTGGTTTAATTCCTAGGCCCTTGATCCAGTTTGATTTGAGATTTGTGCATGGTGACAGACAGGGGTTTAATTTCATTTTGTTGCATATTAATTTCCAGTTTTCCCAGCACCATTTGATGAAGAGGCTATCTTTTCTTCAATGTATGTTTTTGGTGCCTTTGTCTAATATAAAATAACTATAGTTATGGGGGTTTGTCTGTGTCCTCTATTCTGTACCATTGGTCTAATCCCTAGGATATTTAAAGAACTCCAAAATCTTAACACCAAAAAAACCAAATAACTCAATCAATAAATGGGCCAACAAACTGAACAGACAGTTCTCAGAAGGTGATATACATCAATCAACAAATATATGAAAAATATTCAACATCTCTAGCAATTAGAGAAATGCAAATCAGAACTACTCTAAGATTTCATCTCAATCTAGTCAGAATGGCAACTATTATGAAGAAAAACAACAATAAGTGTTGGCAAGGATGTGGGGGTAAAGGCACACTCTTACATTGCTGGTGGGACTGCAAATTGGTGCAGCCAATATTGAAAGCACTATAGAGATTCCTTGAAAACTTGGAATGGAACTACCATTTGACTCAGCTATCCCACTCCTTGGTTTATACCCAAAGGACTTAAAAACAGCATACTACAGAGACACAACCACACCAATGTTTATAGCAGCACAATTCAAAATAGCTAAATTGAAGAACCAACCTAGATGCCCTTTAGTGGATGAATATATACACAATGGAATACTTTTCAGCATTAAAAGAGAATAAAATCATGGCATTTGCAGGTAAATGGATGGAGTTGAAGAATATAATGCTAAGTGAAGTTAGCCAATCCCAAAAAACCAAATGCTGAATGTTTTCTCTGATATAAGGATGCTGATTCATAATGGGGTTGTGTGGGGAGCAAGGCTGGATTAGACAAACTCTAGATAGAGCAAAGGTGAGGGAGGGGAAGGGTAGGGGCATCGAAGTAGGAAAGATAATGGAATGAGATGAACATCATTACCCTAAGTATATGTATGAAGACATGAATGGTGTGACTTTATAAACAAACAGAGACATCAAAAATTGTGCTGTATATGTATAATATGAATTGTAATGCATTCTGCTGTCATATATAACAAATTAGAATAAAAAAGTAATAAAAAAGAAAAAAAAGTAAAGTGGAAAGAGGTCAGGCGTGGTGGCACATGCCTGCCAACATTTCAATAAGCTGAGGCAGGAGGATCATAAGTTCAAAGCCAGCCTCAGCAACTTAGTGATGCCCTAAGCGACTCAGCTAGTCCTTGTCTAAAAATAAAAAATAAAAAGTGCTAGGGATGTGGCTCAGTGGGTAAGCACACTTAGGTTCAATCCCTAGTACCAAAAAAAAAAAAGAAAGAAAGGAAGAAATTGGTAAGAGACTTGGAAGTGATTTCAGAGATGCTAGAGAAGTTGGCTGGTCCTCAAAGCTGCTCTCTACAATATCACTCACATGTACTTATACACATTCATTCAAACACCTGAAACTCACATCTCAAATCCCACGTTGCTGAGATTAGTTGTTGTCTGCCAACCAATAATAAGACCTTCACAAAACCCCAGCTTTGACAGAAGAAAAAATACACAAGGGACTCAATGAAATGGGGAAACTATTTCACAATTTTGCTTACACCTCAACCCTCTCCTTTTATATTGCAATCTAAAGAGTAATCAAAATCATTTAGAAAGGAGTGCTGGAATGTAACTCAGTGATATACGACCTGCTTAACATGCTTGAGGCCCTCAATCCTCAGCACACACGCAAGAATCATTTAGAGGAGAGATAAGATAATGCACATACCTATCAAAATAAAGCACTGTGCATAGGCAAGAAATGTATTGCAGATTTTATGAATACTAAGTCTACATTTTTCATAGCAGCCTTAGGAGGTAAGCAATAATATCGTTAAAACTATTTCCTGGACAAGAAAATTGAATATCTAACTAGAATTTTCATGTCTTCAGATCCTAACTATGGAGTATTTTTCTTATTCATTTTATTCAAGTTCATTACAAAAAATATTACCATGATTATACCCTTAAATTCTGATGGGCATCATAGGGCTGAGGCAAGAACTAGAAACTAGACTAGTGGATGAAAAATGTTCTAGGTAAAAGGCCTAGGGTTTGATACATCATGGAGTATGGTGGAGCAATGCTATGCTGAGATGACCTGAGATTTAAGGCTTGGGCGTTGGAAGCCTATTCCTAGGTAAAAGAAAGTTAGAAAGGGATGGTAGGAACAGTGTAAAGATTTGGAGAAAGCAGGATGAAAGGAAGGCTTCTAACTTGAACTGTCAAAAGGATAAAACACTGTTAGACTTAAGACCAATAGTTCCAGGTTATCATGATCAGTCACTCAGAGATTCTGCTGAAATGAAAAATACTGAATGTCTGGAAGAGAGAGAATGGAAGAGTAAAGAGCAAACGTGAAAAGTTGAATCTGCGAATATGCACATGTTTAGTGATGAGGTGGACTAGGAAGGTCTAAGAAATAGGAAATAAGAAAGTAAATGAAAATAACATTTAGAAGTCCAAAGAATCAAGTTTCAAGAATGCTACTGATGAGCAAGGAAAATAAGAATGAAGAATTCCTCTTATCCAGTCATTTGATGATTTTAAGAGTATGTTCTTGCTTCAAATGTTGAGGGAAGACTTTGTAAAAGATTTCAGTTTCTTCAATGGAGGTATTTTGTGAGACTATGGATAGCATTGTTGCAATTCATGTATGATTCAAGATATTAAACATTAAGGACATGTGAAGGTAGAAAACAGGTGGATGTTTTTAATTTTTGTTTTGTATTACTTTGGTTGGTTGGCTGGTATTGTATTTTCTTCTATGATTTCTTGATTTCTCTCTCTTTTCTTTTTTTTTAAGAATGAGGAAAAATGTCTTTGTGATTTAACAAATACAAGAAGAAAGATGGAAAGTTCCATTTGAAGAAGCAGGGTGTGTTATGAAGGGAAACCTTGACATTTAGCACAGCAGTGCTTCTCAAATTCAAGTGTGCCTAAGAACGTCCATGAGAGCAAGTTGAAATAGGTTCCTTGGCTCCTACTCCTAGAGTTTTGACTGAGTGGGTCTAGGTTGGGGCCTAACTCATTTGTAATGAGCTAGCTGATGTAGGTGTACCATGAACATCTCTATGATCACACCCTGAATCTTCTTTCCTCTGGAGCTTTCATGAAATAGCATGTTCTAATTTTCCATCTTCACTTCTATCATCATCTCTTCCTTATGTTCTTTTTCTCTTAAAACAAGAGACGTCCAGAGGTAGGTGAGATTTCTGTTTGTTTATCTTTTGCTTCTGGGGATTGAATCCCAGGATGCTTTACCAGGGCTACATCCCCAGTCTTATTGATTGATTGATTGATTGAGTGGGGTGGTGCTCAGGATTAACCCAGGGTCTCAATCATGCTAGGCAATTACTCTACCACTGAGTACATCCCCAGCCTAAGAAGTTGGGTTTTTCGAACACTTTATCTACAGAGCATACATATGTGAACAATTTGTATCAATATTTCTAAACTGACCAACTGGTGTCTACCTGTCCATGTTTGTCATTCTTTCTATCTATACCTGAAGGTTTTGCCTCCATTATCAATTCTACCCTGTTGGAAAACCACTGGGTCTTTATCTCCTTCCCAAACCTCACTGTCTTCTCCAGTTTTCCATTTCCCCTCACTGGACTGTGGTCTCTTCATAATATCCCAATTGAAGACATGCTTGTTGATTAAATTTGAATGAGCCAGTGGCTTAAAATAAGTGGGAACAATTGGAGAAATTTAACTGTGAACTGAAGTATGAGATAAGATAAAGGAAATATTAATCTTCTTGGGTAAAGTGATTTTTTTTGTTCATGTAATAACTTTTAGCAATGTTCATTGAATTCGGAGAGGCAGCAGGAAATGCTGTGATGTCTGTAAATGTCTATAACTTGAAAAAAGAGATAAGACAAATGTGGCATAAAGTTAAAAGCTATTAAAGCAAAGTGATAATTGTGTAGGTTTTCATTCTATTTACCTCCCTACTTTCTGTACACTTGAAAACTTTCAAAATTTAACCCCAAAGAACAAAAGAAAAGCAATAGTCTACTGAAATCATGGGTTTGATGTTCTGGTTTGAATTTTTGGATGCTCATTAAAATAACTGTGCATTAAAGTAGTTATCTGTTGTTGGTTATGGGATTACTGATGGATGTGATTTTTGAACTTGTTAACTAGCCCAGACTTAATAGTTGGTCTGTTCTCTTGATACGATGCCTATCTTTGATGGGAATCTGGACAGGCTTGCGGAATGGCCACTGGTGTTTCATGCCTGAGATTGGCAGGATCCATTTGGAGCATGAAAATGGCAAATACTAGGACTCTCAAAGTTCCTTTGGGAAGGACTTTCATTAGTGTTAGCATCCCAGTGATTGTGATTGCCTGGACTTTGTTAGCAGAAAGAATCAGGTAGTTCTAGTTTGGACATGCTGGTTCCTAAACTTCAGGCGGCTGTAGAAAGCTGTGCATTGATTGCTTTCCAGGATCAGGACAGTTGTTCGGCCAGATTTTCTCTTTGCTGGTCCCCTATATACTGATGACTGTACTTTCAGGGCTTTTGGGGTACATCATGGGAAAGAGAGAAGACTTGTGCAAAGGAAAGTTAATAAGAAACAGCTGCTCTTTGCAGCCAGGCTTCTTGCTTTCTATGAAGTCTTTGGGTATTTGAAGTCTCCTGATTGTGAACTCCAAGTTGTCTCCATGGGGAACTTACAGAAAAAGGTCAAAGCCTGGTGATTCTGTATCCTGACAAAGCCAATGAGTGTTGGGAATAAGCTAGACAAAGGGGACAACTAGGGGACTAACCTGGAAACCTAGGATTCCACGAGCATGGATTTGAGGAGACATCTGGAGGGAGTCACTTTGGTAGAGGAGACAGAAAAAGGAAGGGTTCTGAGACAACAGTATTTATGCATCTTGTAAACTACTTCTTGGGAGTGCAATAGAGCCTTCCACCCAAAAGCAAGCCTCCTGCCTCTCTAAACAGTGTATTATCAGAAATTTGCTTTCCTACTATAGTCCTGGGTCACTTAATGGGGATACATTCTGAAAATTGTATTGTCATGTGATTTTGTCATTGCCCAAACACCATTGAGTAAGCTTATACAAACCTAGGTGGAATAGGTCAATTCTTCCACGTGGCCTCTTGATGCATGAGAGATGTGGTTAACACGCCATGTAAGAGGATGCTGCCAGTGTCCCGAGGCAAACTGTTTTAGAGTAAACTTCTGTTTTTTTTGGTAAGCAGGAGTACATGCTAAAATATGATAAAAGTATGACATAATAAATACAGAACCCACTAGCATAGTCATTTATTATCATTATCAAATATTGGGTACTGTGTATAATTGAGCTATGTTTTCTATGACGGGCAGTGCAGAAATCTATGTTCACGGTGACCAGCATCACCTATGAACACGAGGAATGGATTTCATTACAATGTTGGGACAGCTGTTCTATCCCTAGGCAAAGGAAAAAAATCACCAAATAGAGGAGAAACCAGTAGAGTAGAGGAAGTAGCTCAAGCAAAGAAGTGGGGGGTGGGGGAAAGAGGAGGTACTGGAGAATGAAATTGACTAACTTATGCTATGTGCATATATGACTATATCACAATGAATCCCACTATTATATATAATTATAATGCATGAATAAAATAGTTTTTTTAAAAAAGCTAAAAAAATAAAAAGAGAAAGGAAGTTTTCACCTCCATTATAATCTTTTGAGGCTGCTCTCACATAACAGGGTTCATCACTGACAGGAACATCATTATGTACTTTCAGAAGGGCACTTAACTTTGGAAGCCTTCGTATAGTTATGGAAGGGGAAGAAAGCATAGAGCCAAGTAATCTCTAAACATTTTAGCTTATATTTCCACCCATCATCAGGTGAAATGACAGGGGAACATGACTCATCCATCAGGATTTCTCAAACTGTTTGCCTTGCTGCTTTCAGAAATTTAAAGGAAAATTAATAAAATATTAACTGTATTGGCCTGTCCACTAAATAGAAGATTGTTCTGTCTGGTAGAAAATTGACTATGATTCTATGTGAAATCCACTTAAAGGTAATTCTAGCTATTCATTTTTTATACTCAACAGTAGGACTAATTTAATTGAAAATGTTATTGATTTTTCCAAAATAGAGTACTCTGGGCATATGTGATAAACATATTGGCTGGATTGCTGAAAAGAAATATGAGATTTTAAAAAGAGAATTTGCCAGTCAACAAACATTGAAATTCAGGATCTAGAGTTGTGACACAACTCAAAGAGGTTAACAAGTAATGGCATTATTTTTGAGTTCCTAGGAAGTATCCTTAGACCCACAGCTGAAGGATGCTCAGGAATTCAGGTAAATGGGAGACATGCATGAATGGGATGGTCCAGACCAAAGACGGGGTCACTAAGATGTGCCTAGACTATAGAATCTTGGCTCCCAACTTGATGGCATATTAGACTAATGTGGATGGATTTTTTTAAAAAAATACTGGTACCAGGATTTCAACCTCATTTAGTCTGATTTAATTGTCCTGCAGAGTGGCCTGGGCATAAGGATTTTGCAAAACTCCTCAGGTGGATCTAATATGTACCAAGGGTGAGAACAAGTGTTTTGAAGTGCAGGATCACTTCCAGCTGAAGAATCTGGCTTCCTGGACAGGATCCCATCCCTGCCCTTAAGGAGCTCTCTCATTACTTTATTATTTCCTTTTCCTTGCCTCTTAGCATTTGTTCTACATAGAAATTTTTGTCTTTCTTCCTTCCTTGAAAGTGAACTAACCACAACAAACAAAAGGAAATAAGTGATTATTACATCCAGGCAGCAAATAACCGCTACCAACGATAGATATCTTAGTTTACGTAAGTAGTTCAGTAAACAAATGCTGGGTTAAAAGCCAAAGGAATGCACTTCCCCCACACCACTGAGCAAAGCTCATCCATATGTCCCCTGTGGTCTGATGAGTGAATCAAGGTCATTCCTTCCAGAGTCTGTTAGTGTCTTATGGAAGCCATCAGAGACTGTATTCTACTGTAGCCTGTTTGAATGGTAAGCTTTTGTAATAGACAAGTGATCAGCCAACTATGGCCATGTTGCCAAATCCAGTCCACTGCCTATTTTGTAAATCAAGTTTTATTGGAACACATCCAGGTCTACTCACTGACTTATTGCCTATGACTCCACCTGTACTACATGGCTGCATTAAATAGCTGTGACTGAAACAACAGACTGAAAAGTCAAAAATGTTCACTAGTTATTTGCACAAAATGGTGGTCAACCTTTGTTACATAGACATTTTCAATGATGGACCATTAGCATTTGCCAACTGTGGTAAAGATTATTTTTTAAAATGCTACCAATTCTTTACTCCTTTCTGTATCTATCTCATTTTCAAAGAGACTGCAACTTCCCCCATCAGGAATAGATCCCACTTCACCAGTCACTGGATCTGGAATGGTTTTGTGAGTTATTTTTGCCCACAGAATGCCGCAGAACTGATGCCATACCCATTCTGAGCCTGGGATGAGGCCTGCCAACTTCTGCTTATTCTCTTAGAGTCCTGCTTCTGCACATCCACTCTTGCTAATATCAGCATGGTGGAAAACACATAGTCCAGTCAAGCCACAGCCTCAATCAAGGGCCAACCAACCTCTGGAAGCAGAGTTGCCCGCCTACATGGCTTTCAACTGCAGATGCATGAACAAACGTGATCAAGTTCAAAAGAAGAGCCCACCAAAGCTCAGCACAAATAGCCAACATACAGATGCATGGGCTAACTACGTGTTTGATGTGTGAGCCACATAGTTGGGAGTGGTTTGTTACACAATACAGGCAAATTTACCTATCATTAGGAATTAGGCCTACAAGTCTTGTGGTAGGATTTCCGTTCCCCTCCCCTCCCTTTTTCAACGTGAAAATACCTCAGTCTTATCCACACACTCCAATCTGAAAACAGCAAAAGGGAACAAATTATAGAAAATAATCTTATGATGATTCAATGGCACTTTAACCAAACATGAACAAAATAGCTTGGTTTTTGAATAGAAATAACAAATCTGGGAGGCCATACATATAAATATATTTTGACAGCTTCTTTAGGTAAAGAAAAAAATATAGTAGTGAATATCCTATTTGCCTAGGATAATGTCAGTTCATTAACCCCATCTTTGCATAAGAGGCCCCTTCTCTTAAAGAACTGTGCACCCCAGTGTTGGCATGAAGTCTGTGTTCTCAGCTTAGTGAGTCACTAGATTTTTTTCTGATAAACCAAGGTACAATAGCCCCCTGAGATCTATCTATCACTGTTTTAATTTCATCCTAATATTTTTCTCTATTATCTTATATATTTCTTTGTAGATTGTCTTTTTCCATAAGATACATTCTAGGAGACATTAGGGACTTCTTGTTTTTCTTTAATTGCTGCTCAGCAAGACCAGTGATGGCACCTGATAAATCTCAGCGAATATTTCTTCAACCAATGGTATATACTCTTGCATTTTATGGGAATAATATAATTTTTATTTTCCAAGTAAGTACCATATGTTAATGGCTTACTTGGGAGAAGTGCTTTTTGTATAAAAGTAAATAGAACGATGTATAATTTGTAGAAGTGTAATCTGTTCAATGAATAGATATAAAAAAAAATACAAAAGTTCCTGGTTATACTTCATCTTTATACTTGTCTGTAATTTTACCATTACACAAATGTCTTACTGTCACCAACTCTGGCCACAAGTAGAGAAAGCAGGCTGCTGTTTGTGTTTTGGAAATAGAAATAAATCAAGTTTCCCATTCTGTGGGACCCACAGAAAAACCACAGTCAGATATATCAGTAGAATCAGAAGATTCAAAAGGCCTAAAATTCTGTGAGCTCAGGAAGCTACACAATTAACGAAGATTAAAGTCCAAATCTGACTCATACACCTATTGGAGATGCCGGGCAGTGTCCAACAGTATCCAGTCTTGTTTTGCAACCAGGTTAATGCTCTGTGCATTGTGGGTGCTGGAGATTGGAATTTCATTTTTAAAAGAAGCATGAAAAATACTCTGCTCTCCATCAAGAAGGGTAATGAGTAGGTTTTAACTATACTCTCCCATCCCAAATGATTGAACTGGCACTAGAGCCAAAAAATTGGAAATGTCTTAACATGCATTAATTGCTTAATGGTTGTGTTGTCTGCCTGAAAAGGGTGGGGTGGTATTTAAGTTGCTTAATGCCTTTACATTTTCCCATGGCAAAATACTTGTGATTTGGTGATGCTATAATTAAAGTCTTACATAAACAAAGCCTTTGGAAAGGAACAAACTAGCTTCCTTGGAAGAGACATTTTGGTCAGTTCCAGCTGCTCTGCCTAGTCCCTTGCAGGGAGAGTAAATTGCCACCCTAACCCTACCCTTTCTCTAACTTTTAGAAATGCCTTAGTTTCTATTCCTGCCAGTTGGTGTGTTACACTGAACATAAGCTATGGGGGTAAGAGAGTGGATGGAGAGATATTTTAAAATACAAAATATTTTACTGCTTGAAAGAAATTTCCAAAACAAGTTGAAATATGAGTAATAAGGTGAGTGTATTAAACTTAGATGAGGATGGTTACCTTGAAGCCCAAGAGACTGGTAATGAGAAACCCCAAGGGCAGAGTGGGATGCATCTTGTAAAACCAGTTGATCAAATGTTTATTGCTGTATAAGGAAGAACCTTTGAACCAATGTGGTTTGCTCTCTTGTGTCCCAGAAACAATTTCCTCCAAGAGTATTGATGTTAAATTTCTTACCTATGGGTCTTCTATGGTGGTAAAAAAAAAAAAAAAAAAAAAAAAAAAATTCTTAATTTAAGGGAAGAAAGAAAGCACACCAGTCCAGATAACTGCAGGAAACCCGAGCGTGGCCTCTGGTTTCCATGGAATCATTACCTTTGGGCAACAGGAGGTCATTCCTTTTAACATCCCCTACTGCAATCCCCTCTTGTTTATGTACATTTATAAGGAAGGGGGGAACCAATGGGTAAGGATCACTTGTTTAACTAAAGGTTGCTTTCACAGTCTGTTCTTTTAGTTTCCTAGATTTCAATTTTTTGTATGTTGTCATCTTTGCTATGTTTGATGGTGAGTCATTCGTTATATTCACGGGTCCAAGTCTCCCACTGAGAACTCATAACCTGTTCTTAAGTAAAAACAAATATGAGCTGCAAATATAGTTTTCTTAAGATATTTGCACCTCTTCAGCTTTCAAATGTTTGAAATTAAATATTATGTGCCTTTCATTTACGAAATACCATAAGAAAACTGGATGTGTTGAAATCAATTCACTTTTCAATTAGATTTATTGGCAATTCTTCTAAGGCTGAAATGAGAGAAGAGAGTCTGGGGGTCTTTTGACTTAGATGTTGTGGCAGATTGATGGCATTTCTGTTCCTATTTATGACTTCCCTGTATCTAAACCTTTTGCACTGAGATGCTAAAACTCTTGCCACAAAGAGACAGGTCTATCTGACTTGCTTTGTGACTTGTTTCTGACAACAGAATGAAAAAATTCGATTGTGGGCCTGTTCCAAGCCTGGGCGTCAAGACACCTTGAATGATGCCTCTTTCTGTCTTAGAACTTGCTATGGCCACCAACTGAGTCAGCCTCACTAAGTCTCTTGGAAGGAAAGAGGCACACAGGAGATTTTGGTGGTCTCAACCAATGTCAAAATAGAGTAGCTTGTAGTCAGTCAACCCCCAAGTATAGAAGGAGCCCAGCCAAGGTAAGCAGAGCTGCCTTCAAGTCTAGAGCTGACCACACATGTATGAGTGAGCTCTTCCAAATCCAGCAGAATAGCCTGATGGTATGGAAACTCATGAACACTAAAAGATGCTTATTCTGAGCCTCCTGAGTTTTGAGTAGCTTGGTATACATTAATGTTTAACTGGAACAAATATTTAAAGGAGATATTTTCTAAATAATAACAGTAGCCATGGGAAGGGAAAATTCTGGCATTTTCAAGAATTCCAAGGCTGTTATGGTTTGGATGTGAGGTGTTCCCCCAAAAGCTCACATGTGAGACAATGCTGGAGGGTTCAGAGAGGAAAGGACTGGGTGAATCAGTGAATCAATCACCTGATGGGATTAATTGAGTAGTAACTAAAGGCAGGTGGGGTGTGGCAGAAGGAGGCGTGCATCAGAGGTGTAACTTTGGGGTGTATATTTGTATCTGGAAAGTGGAGATCTTTTTCTCTGCTTGCTGACCAACATGTGAGATGTTACCCTCTGCCACACTCTTCCACCATGATGCCTGCCTCTCCTTGACCCTGAGGAATGGAGCCTGCTGTCCATGGACTGAGACCTCTGAAACCATAAGTCTTCAAATGAACTTTTCCTCCCCTAGAGTTGTTCTGAACAGTCTCAGTGGTGAAAAAAGCTGACTAAACTAAAGGCCAAAGTCAAATGCATGAAATGATATAAGTATAACTTGAATTTATGAATAAAGAGAGATTCACTAGAATTCAGGACAGCATCTGTTGCTTATTAAATGGGAAACACATGATCAAAGAAAAGGAGAGTAGTTCTGAAAAATACAGGGAGAAGGATCACTAAACAAGGCCATATTCTTTTTTAATGAACACCTACAGCTTTCCAGGCATTGTCCTAGGTACTTTTATATATAATGCCTCATTTTGTTCTCACAAGATTTTTGTAAGGTATGTGTTTATTTTTTCCCTAATTTTTAAATAAGAAAGCTGACCTTCAAAATTATTGTATAACTCAATCAAAATCATATGGATTTTGTTGCAGAGACAGGATTTTAGATTGAAGTCTATCTGTGAAACCCATGTGCTTCTCAAGAACTGATAAGGAAGGAACTGAAGTTTTATTCCTCTTGCAAGCTGCCAACCAACCTGCTACTGTATCATGGATGCTGGCAGAAGACCTGTCAAAGATAAAAAACTTCATAATGTGTGGCACAGCAAGCATGAACATCAGTGAAGTTTGGTTAGTTCCTCTTGTCCTCAAATCCAATTGATGGCAATGAGGTCTAAAAAATGCTTTTATAAGCTTTGGTTTGTATTCAAAGAAAAAGGAGCACTATATATAAAGAACCAACATATTTTATAATAGATAAAATATTTCCTGAATTTTGTTCTAAAAGAAGACACCACCTCTTTTATCTAGAGCACAAAGCTAACTTCCCATTTGCTCCTGAGGAGACACTGTCTTTTTCCAAGTCTCTTCTTGGTATGATATCCTTGAAAAGATACTCTAAAACACAGAGGAGTCCTCTGCTCACAAGACATACAGAAATGTGAGGGACTTGTGCAGAATTTTTTCAAAAAGCGTTTTCCATCATACATCTGATAATGGTTGTAATAAAGTGGGGTCTCTGAATCCTGCTAGCCACCGGCTTTACCTGATTACTGATTTTTAAAAATAGTATTCAGAGAGGCCGGGATTGTGGCTCAGTGGTAGAGTGCTCACCTGGCATGCATGAGGCACTGGGTTCTATCTTCAGCACCACATATAAATTAAACATGAAGAAATTGTGTCCACCTAAAACTAAAAAAAAAAAAAAATAGTATTCAGAAAAATATGACAGTATCACTCTCATTCAGGAATATAAAGTGAACAGATATTTTGTTTAATCCATTAAGTGACAGAACTGGAAAAGATGTTAAAATCAGCCCCAATTTTTAAAAAATGTAAATCTTTATTGGTGAATCAGGAAAATGGACTTCAAGTAGACACAAACCTGGCTTTTTTAGAGCAAAATTTGGCCCTTTGTGCTCCACAATTCATTTGCAAGTTAATAGTCAGGAATAATTTGCATTGCCATTTGCGCCCTACACATTAGCTTTGATCTGAGCTGAGTTCTAAAATAACCTAGTCAAAGATACAGCACATATCTCAGGGGATGAGATAATCCCAGGAAACCCAGCATTTTACTGAAAGGATATCCAACGAATGACCCTTCCCTCTTGTCTTTTGGGCATAACTTCCAGAAACCTCTATGGATATCTTAAACCATGGATATTACTGAACCACATTCTGCTATGTTTTTTCCTATAGATATGTACTTATGATAAAGTTTGCGTATTTATTTATTTAGGTGCTGGTGATCGAACCCAGGAACTCATTCATGCTAGGCAAGCCCTCTACCGCTGAGCTACATTCACAGTCCAATGATAAAGTTTAAATTATAAATTAGGCACAGGGATAGATTAATAACAATAACTAATAATAAAATATAACAATTATAACCATATGCTATGACAATTTTAACAATTATAACCATATACTATAAAAGTTTTGTGAAGGTGATCATTATTTCTGACTCTCAAAATACCTTACTCTACTTTTATCTTTATACTTAAAGGAAGTACTTTATAGCTTTTTTTTTTTTTTTTTTTTTTTGGCATTCTTGACTTTCCAGCATCATATTCTTGAACTTTGGGGCCAATATTAAGTAAAATAAATGTTACTGAAACACATACACTATAATACTTTGCCAAGTCAATCTGATAACTGACATTTCAATATGTTACCAACAAATACACTGGACAAAAGAAATAATAATGTAGTAAGCAGGACAAAGCAGACAACACAGATTTTTTTTTTCATACAACACAGCTCAGCATGCAATTTAAAACTTATGAATTATTTCTGTAATTTTCCATTGAATATTTTCAAACCGTGGCTTACCACAGGGAACTGAAAGCATGAAAAGTGAAATTGTGGAAGAGAAGGAACTATCTCTTTTGCTTACTTCAATGCTGTATGTATCTTTTCAGTTTTGTTTTGTTTTGTTGTTTTTGTTTTTTTTTGGTACCAGGGATTGAACTCAGGGGCACTGGACTACTGAGCCACATCCCCAGGTCTATTTTGTATTTTATTTAGAGACAGCGTCTCTCACTGAGTTGCTTAGTGCCTCACCATTGCTGAGACTAGCTTTGAACTTGCGATCCTCCTGCCTCAGGCATATCTTTAAATTTATAGCAATATCTTCCTCTTCCTGCATCATTTTTTATGTGTAGATGAAAGAGTTGATGGTCACACTTACCATCTAACTTCATGCCAAAGCTTCTATTCCTACACAGCTTCAACACCAACAGAAGTATTTGCGTCTTTCTGACGGGAAAGCTCTGTCTGACAGCTTGAATTCATCAGATAAAGACATCAATATGTTTTCCACAGCTTCAAGGATTTATCTTCTGATAGGAACAACTGATACTGGTTTGTTTCCCCTGTTGGTAGAACTTGGCAACTAGGAACCTTGCCCTCAATGCAGCTGTGTCATGTAACCCTCTGCTAGCAGCCTCACCTTCTTGAACAGCAATTCCTCATGCATAGAGATGAGGAGCAATTTTTGAGTTAAAACAGTCTGGAGGCCTTACAAAACACATCTCCGCACTCTTATCTTCTTTGTTTAAATTTCTTAAATGATATGCTTAGATTTTTTGACATAATCTCAGAAATCAATTAGTTGATTTTGTTTGAAACTTGTCTCAGTTATGATTGTTTATCTATTATTATCCTCCTCCCCTATGGTTCTACTTGAGGTCTTTATGAAGTGATGGATTAAAAAATCTGAATTTCTTGGACACCTCAAGTCCCTGAAATAAAATCTTACCCATTCAAATACTAACTAGTAGTTGAAAAAAAACTGTTTTATCCTACCTGATTACATTTAGATAATTCATTTTATTAACTTTTCATAATAATAATGTCTCCTTTTTTACAATAGAAATATATTAACTCCCTATTTAATATATTATTTTATTTCAAACTATCCAAATTACTATCACTTGAGATGCTATGATTTAGGAATCTCTTTCCTTGAGTAATAGCATTAATTTCCTTCCTTAAAATAGAATCTGGAAATCATAATGAAAAGTATACAAAGAATTCTAAACTTGCTTTGTTATCTTTATCTCCTTTTCCCACACTTCACACTCACATTGATATTTGAGGCGTCAATATTGCTATAAACCATGGTTTCTCACACCTTAGCATATATCTAAATCAGCCTTGCATCACTGTGACAAAATGCCTGAGATAGTACAACTTAAAAGAGAGAAGGTTTATTTTGGCTCCCAGGTTCAGAGGTTTCTATCCATAATAGCTTGGCCCCATTGCTTTTAGGTTTGTGGTGACATAGTACATGGTGATGGAAGTATATAACTGAGGAAAGCTGCTCACCTATGATTGCTAGTAATAAAAAGAGAGAAATCTTTTGATAACAAATCCCCTCCCCCCAAACTCATTAAGTTATGAGCCCATCAATGGGTTAATTCATTGATGCGATCAAAGGCCTCCTGACCCAATCATCTCTTGAAAGCCCCACCTCTGAACACTCTTGCCTCAGGGACCAAGCCTTCAATGCATGAGCCTTTGGGGGACATTTAAAATTCAAACCATAACAATATAAAATTCTAATTTTAGTTCTTCAAGGAATCAGTATAGTGTTTTCATGGCAGCTATACTAATTTATAGTCCCACCAACAGTGCATAAGGATCCCCCCTCATCCTCATCAGCATTTGTTATATTCTGTATTTTTGGCAATAGCCATTCTAACTGGGGTGAGATGACACTTCACTGTGGTTTTGATTTGCATTTCCCTGATCATAAGGACTATAGAGCATTTTTCATACATTTGTGGGCCATTTACATGTCTTCTTTTGATACATATTTATTCAGATGAATACTCGGCAAACATTTTCTCCCATAGTTTGCTCTTAACTTTAATGATTGCTTCCTTTGCTATGCAGAGGCTTCTTAACTTGATATAACTCGATTTGCCTATTTTACTTTTGTTATCTATGTTCTGGGGACACTATCCAAATATCCTTGCCTCTACCAATGTGTTTAAGTGTTACCCTTGTTTTCTGGTAGTAAATTCATAATTTTAGATCTTACATTAAGGTATTTGTTCCATTTTGAGTTGAGTTTTATGGATGGCAAGAGGAAGGGAGCTAGTTCATTCTTCTGCAAATGTAGAACCAGTTTTGACATTTATTGAAGTGATGTTGTTTTTCCAATGTATGTTCTCGGCACCTTTATCAAACACGATTTGGCTGCATGCTACATGGATTAATTTCTGAGCCCTCTGTTCTCTTCCACTGCTGTGTGTGTGTGTGTGTGTGTGCACATGTGCTTTTTTGTTTGTTTTGTTTGTTGTTATGCCAGGACCATGTTGTTTTAGTTACTATTGCTTTATAGTATGTTTTGTGATATTTACTACTTTGTGCTTTTGTTTTGTTTAGTTTGCTCAGGATTATTTTGGCTATTCTTGATCTTTTGAAGTTCCATAAATTTCAGGCTTAAAAAATTCAAGAGAATATCATTTGTATCTTGATATTTATTGTGTTAAATATATAGATTCCTTTTGGTAGGGTGTTGAAAACTACAGACAAAGATCCTTGATGAATATAGATACAAAATTTCTCAACAAAATAGTAGCAAGGTGAATCCAATAGCATTTCAGAAAGTTCATACACCTTGAATAAGTGAGATTTGGCTCAGGGATGACAGAATGACAGAATTTATTCACAAATCAATAAACATAATTCAGCCCATTAACATAACAAATGATAAAAACATATGGCCATCTTAGTAGATGCAGAAAAACAATAAGATTCAACATTTTTTCATAAGAACTCTCAACAAATTAGAAGAGAAAGAGCATACCTCAAAGTGTTAAAGGCCCTATATGAAAAACCCAAACCAGAATCATACTGAATTGGGAAGAGCTGACAGTCTTTCCTTTAAGATCTGGAACAAGGGGGTCCATTTTTGTCACTCTTATTCAGTATTGTATTTGAAATCTTACACAAGAGGAAGAAATAAAAGGCATCCAGATTGGCAAATTGGAAGTAAAATTATCCATGTGTGCCTATAACATGATTTAATCCCCAGAAAAAAAGTTGTTAGATATGATAAATTCTGTAAGTTGCAGGATATAAATCAACACATAAAAATGTAACATTTTTGCAACAATGTAAATTTGCAAGAAAAGAAATCAAGAAAAAAATCCCATTTATGCTAGCTACAAACATATTCAGAAGTAAATTTACCAAAGAAAGTGAAAAATCTTCACAATAAAAATTATGAAACATGGATGAAAAAATTATAGAGGACACACAAAAATGAAAAGATATTCCATGTTCATGGGTCTTTGTTAGGGTCTTGTTTGGTAGTGTATTTGTTTTCTATTTCTGGTATAACAAATTACCTACAAACAATTGTCTTAAAACAGTTGGCTTTATTATCGCAGTTCTTCAAGTCAGGAGTCCAAGTGGGCTTATGTGCATAAGGCTCCATAATGTTGTCATCCAGATGTCAACTGGGCTGTGCCGTCATTTGGAGCCAAGGCTTTTCTACCAAGCTTATTCAGGTTGTTGGGAGAATTCATTTCCTTGTGATTATAGGACTGGAGTCCTAAACATCTTGCTGTTTTTGCCATGTGGCTCCTTATTCTTTGTAACTCCCTGCATATTGAATTCCTCTCTTGCCACACATCTCTGACTTTCTCTGATGGTGATCTCTTGATGCAGATTTAAAGAACACATGTGATAGATTAGGTTATCTGAGAAAATTTCCTTTCTAAGTATAATGGTGCCATAACTAATCATAGGAGTGAAATCTATAATATGTATAGTCCTTGGGATTTCCATAGAATGTCACTAGGAGGCTGGAATCTTGGAGACACTCTTCAAATTCTGTGTCCCACACTCAGGTTTTGATACAGTGCTGTGGGAACACTGAGACTGATGCATCCAAGTTCACCCAGGGGATTTGAAGAAAGACCGAGTAAAAGGGATTGTGAGTGATGGAGCCTCAAAAATAAATAGAACTTGGCAGCTTAAGACATAGATGGTATCAAAACAGTAGCAAAAGAGCATTGCAAAGGGAGAAAACTGTGTTCAGCTGTATAGACTTTTTTTTTTCCAATGTTTAAGATCCCAGACCCAGTAAAGATTTCTGGGACAAAAGCTCAGAGCTTGTTGGTTAATTGTGTAAGTCCCTTAACCCCTTATACCCAGATCCCTCTATTGTTAAATCCATAGCTTAACCCAGACCAGTATTTGGCAATTCATGACCTATGGAGTCTTAGGGTTTTGAAGAGTAGAGGACTAGTATACACCAGAACTGGTGCAAGAATCCAGAAAGTTGCGTGTCAACCTGTGGTGTCCTCACTCTTGGTTTAACCAGAGCCCTGATCTGCTTCTATATGACTTACATGGTTTGGCTCAATATAAGATTTCACTTAGAATAAGAGTTTATTTATGTAAATCTTGTAAATTCACAGATAATATTTCCATAACATGCTTGCTTTTTGTTAGTCTCAACTTTTGTATTTCATTTATTCAGCTGTTTTTTTTTTTTCCTTTTTTTCTTTTATACTGCTGTGTGCCAGTCACTACATTAGGTGAGAGGTTTAATATAAAGCAAAAAAAAAAAAAAAAAAAAAAAGATATGTTTTCTCTTTTTCTGGAGATCGTCATCTCTTGGGCAACATAAACATTTATCGAACAATCACAAGTAAATGCCACATTGCATCTACGATAAGTGCAATAAGCCTGAGGTTCTTGAGGTTATTATAACTGAGGTAATTTCCCTAATAATGTAGGAGGGAAAGGACTTCCTGAGAAAGTGCTGAGGAGATTGAAATTTGAAGGGTCAATGGCAATTAACTAGAGACTCAAAGGAGGAATGACACTTCACACATGGTAGATGTGGCAGGAGACGTGGTAAGGACTGAGTGAAAGTCGGTGTGGCTTAAACAAAGAAAATCTAGAGGAGTCCAGATGCTTCTGCTAGGATCATGGGAAATGTTGTTGGTTATGTTAAAGAGTTTGTTTTTATCCTGAGATTTTGGATTCCAAAAGAACGTCATCTGAAAAGAGAAGAAGGGTCAGAAAGAGGCAAGAGGGGATTAATTCAAGAAGGCTGATTTGGAGGGCTGAATAAACTAAATATGATCACATGTTAGACTTAGGAGCATGGTCATAGAGAATATGAAAGTAAAAATCCAGTGCATTCCAGATAGATGAAAAGTAAAAATCAAGTGGATGTGTTGAAGGTTTGGATGTGGGAGATGATGGGGAGGAGGTTTCAAAGGTAAAGTCTTATGTTTCTGGATTGCAAAACTGGAGTCTCGTCTGAAAGAGTTCAGCAAACCGAAATCTTACTCCATTATTTTGTGACTCTTGCAAAAATTCTGTGCTTGCAGTCATTTGAGGTCAATTTATTGCTTCCAAAAATTTTCCTGGGGTGAGAGCAGTGCCATTAATGGAGACAAGGTACTGGAAGAGATCCAGATTGGGGAAGAGAATCTTGATTTATTTATGATCATGCTGCATTTTATGTACTGACACTATACTTAGACTTAACTATTCACTTAATTTGTTAGGCCTAGAGCTTGAAAAAGAGATCATTTGTGCCATCTGGACTGCAACACTTTCATCTTCTTGCAACAATAATAAAATATTACTTAAAGACCAATGTAAGAATAGATAATATATAGTAAAGGAGAGAGTGATGCAATAGAATTCATACTAGTTGTTATTATAATAGCACAAAAATGGCATGGGGCATTCTGTTAATAGCTGTCAGCCTATTTGTAAACCTTGCCAAAATTTTAATGGGTGCTAAATTGTTCATATGATATAATTTTGGGTCATACAGTCTTGACAGGTAATTTCTAGAAGCAATGAATTGGTCTCAAATGACTGCAAGCACAGAATTTTTGTAGCAGTCACAAAATAATGGAGCAAGATTTCTTTTTGCAGAACTGTGTCTGACCTCATCTTGTAGGGCACTGACTCTCAACTTGTACTGCCCATTTCCTGTGTGAGTTTGTAAGCATCCCAGCACCTCAGTCAGTTAAATCAGAATCACAATACCAAAGCCAATTGAATCAGAATATCATGGTTGGTGTTTTTCCAAGTCACTCATGGTTCCTGTGTACAGTCAAAATTGAAAACCACTGGCTGGTTGAGAGGCTTTGCACAAGGCCAAGCTTGGGCAATGAGGCATTTAGGGAGAAACTTAGAATTTGTGGGCTTTGTTTTTTTTCATCTTCTTTTTCTCTTTTCGGGGCTAGTGACCCAAAAAAGGAAAAGGAGAAAAATAGCTCCTTTGTTCATAATACCTTAGGATCTTCCTGAGGACTCCCACTAGACATAGCCTGAGGGCTTTGGAATAGCTCTAGACTTTAGCTGGGACTTGAGGACCTTCCTCACTTTCTAGATTCTCACTTGAAGACTGCAAGTCAACAAGTTAATGATAGAGACCTGAGACCTTTTCTCATAGCTAGTATCTGTGATTCTTTTTTCAATTAGCAATAATCACGCCTCGGATAAACCTCATTGGCTAGGATACTGCCACTGCGCAAAGCTAGTATCTGTGATTCTTAAGGAAGGCAGGCAGGTTTGGAAAACAAGGTCCTGCCATTACTCAGAGTGTGATACTTGGAGCAAAAGTCTCAGAATCACCTAGGATCTAGTAATAAACACAGAATTTCATGCATTCCCCACCCATGAATCAGAGTGAATTTTAACAAGCTATCTAGGTGATTCATATACCCATTAAAATTTAAGACACACTACTCTAAAACAATGTTTCCCAAAGAGATATTTCATACCATCAACATCATGATGTCTTCGGTTGCTAATTAACAATGTTCTACTCCAAATCTTATAAACCAGAAGCTCTTGGATGTAGCATAAAAATCTTCATGTTTAACAAGATCAGCTGTTTGACTGTTTGCACAACTACTAAAGTGCAAGAATCCAAGATTTAGAATTGGATCTAGAACACCGGATCTAGAACATTCTTTTAGGTAGCTCTGAGGAAATTGTCAAGCACCACAGAACAAAATAATAAGTTAAATTATTGGTTTCATATCATTCTACCCAAACACATTTCATGGTAGATACAGAAAGCCTTACTCGTGGGTCATAGTAACAGTAAACATGTGGATTCATAGGGTATGATCCTAAAAGGAGCTTTATTTGTCTAACTATCCCTTTAAATCTAGTGGTAGGAGCAGTGAATACCTCCTCTGGCTTCAGAGAAAAATCCAGGCAGTCACCATGATTTTATAGTTACCTTTAAATTAATAGAAATTCATATATCACTTCAAGCCACTTACTCACAACTGGATACTTAAAAATGCCTACCTCTGGAAAATAATCAACATTCTCAACATTCTGGATCAGATTTAACATTAACATGTATTTTCTCCCTAGTTAGGACTGGCTATAAACTACCTATTTGTCTTTGGAGAAAAGCTATGGTTTTCTTCTTTTTCCCTTTATCTTCTGCCACTTGCTAGCTGTATCACTACCATCTCCTGGAACAAGCAAAAAGAGGGTAGAGAAAAGAAAACAAAAGGTAGAGGAAGAGAAAATCCATACTGGCTTGATATTCTCATGAAATAAGTTCAAGTGTCTGACTTTGGTAGAGATTGACATCACTCTCTGGTGGGGTCTTGAATAGATTTTTGTTGTTTCTACAACTCCTGTGTCTTCTAATCCATTCCTCACCTGTCACTCCACCCTCAACCACTTTTTTTTTTTCCTGAGTATTCGTTCAATACAGACACTATTGTATTCTGAATAACCTATCAAGTGTCATCTTGGACAAGAATCATGGTTAGCTTTAGACACATACCCTTCCATTTAACCAACACACAGGTCCAAGGAGACTGATGCATCTTCAATCACACTTTGAGAAAAGGTGGTTATGTAATTAAACTTGGTCCTCAATGCTCACTTTTTCTTGTTTTACCTTCTTAAGCTGATAGCCACAGATTCTTGACCTTAGGACATTCAGATACAAGTTCAGATTCCATCACTGTGATTTTCTAACTAAAAGGACCCAGTTCTTCATGTGTTCCTAATAAAGTCACTCTCAGTAGACCCAAGAAGTGGGAAAGGTATTTTGCCTATTTTCCCACCCATCCCTTAGAGGATCTAGGTTTTGTATCACAACAAAAGCTCTTAATGAAGAAAAAAATGTTTCACTAATCTCAATAACCTGATCCTCTTTTTTCTTTGTTACAGATTCAAAAGTTGAAACAGTTTTCAACCATTTCTTCTACAATTTTTGCTCATGATGCAGCACCTCCATTGAAATTTGGTGTTTATCATATTTTGGTGCTTCAGTTGAACCTTCTAGTTTAATACCTTATTAAACTACGAAGCATGCACATGCTCATATTTTCAGCAAAGTGTACTCTAATTTACAGTAATGAGTTTTAAGATTAATAGTAAATTTCGCCAATTTTTACAGGAAGCTAATTACTATATCAAGATTGAAATAATCTTTGAAATCTTAGAAAGTAAAAAATGTGTTAACTTCTTTCTTATTATTCACTATTTGAACTACTACATAAAAACAAAAACCTACTAATAAATAACAGAGGCAACACTAAAAAATACAATCAAACAACCAACAATAAAAAAATTAAAAAAAAAATACAATCAAGGGGCTGGGGTTGTGGCTCAGTGGTAGAGTGCTCACCTAGTATATGCAAGGCCCTGAGTTCCATCCTCTGCACCACATACAATGAATAAAATAAAAGTATTGTGTCCAACTACAACTAAAAATATATATATTCTAAAAAAATACAGTCAAGTTCTTTCTCTGCTTTGCCACATCTTCCACATCTTAAAAGTACTTTAGAGGACTCAGTTAATGATAAAAGCAAGTATGGGAACAAAACTATAACAAAGCAAGTAAAATGACAAGGATCTATGTCTTAACCAATTTTATTCTTACTGTTCATGATGCCTGGGATTTTGTTCACTTATGCTGGGGTGACACTATAAGGCTGACTCAGTTGCATTCATTGACTATCCTGGGATTGAATAAGGGACCATAAGCATTCCCAAGAGTCAGAAAATAATTTTGTTTTCTTCATAATTATATGACAAGAAGAATACAAATAGTTTTGTACTTCTTCAAATCTTTTGTTAAACGTTATATATTTACCACATTGTAAAATAAATAACCAGTTTTCCTTTAGTGCTTTTAAAAACATTATTTATTTTAAATGATAACATAAAAAGTAAAAATTGTACATATTTTCAAAATTTGATCACTTTTTCTGATTCACTTTTTCGAAAGTACTAATATTTTAATTATAACATGTATTAGATAATTATTTTGTTTTTATAATGTTCTCATCACCCAATAGAGTGTAAACTCTACAAGAGAAGGAACTTGTCAAAATTTTCTCCCTTTTCCCCAAATATACCAAATATCGAGGTCAATACCCAACTCTTTGTAAGTGCTCAACAAATATCTGTTTTATTTAATTTAATTGCATAAGTATACTGTTTTCCTTGATTGTGATAATTCTGCCTTTTCTCTGTGTTGTTATTCTATTTGTCCAAATTACTCTAGCCTTCCCTTTTCTCTCAGACATTAAAAAATAAAGGAACTGAGATTGGAAAACTGAGTCAAGAATTTGATTTGTTGACTTTCTTCAAGACAAGTCATCTTTTCTTTAGAACTTTTTAAACTTTTAACTGAAGTTTAATTTAAAAAGCCACATCATGGAATATTTCTTGGCGAATTTTCGCATTCTGAATTTCACACCTCAGTAATCATCTGCCCAGATATTGTGTTCTCAAAAGCACACCTGCTTAACCTCCAAGGGTTAACCCTGTCTTGGATTACTATTAGTGTGTGTTTTAGGCTTTGTAATATATGGACTCATGAAGTTTGTGCTCTTTTTAGCTGATTTCTTTTACTCTACCATTGTGATGGTTAATTTGAATTTTTAACTTGATTGGATTAAGCAATGCCAATGATTAAGAGACTTCTGAATATTTCAATGAGGGTGTGTCTAGGAATGATTGGCATGTGGGATAGCCAATTAAAGTGGAGACCCTTCCTAAGTGTGGGCAGCAATAGGACAATGGCTTGGCTAGAATAAAAATTGGAAGAACAAGGAAGCAGCAGCAGATGCAAGTTGTTTCTTCTTGAACAGGTTCTTTTATTTTAAAAAAAATAATTTTTAGGTTTTTTTTTTTACATACATGGAGCTCAACTTTTCATTTCTCTGGTTGTACATGATATAGAGTTACATCATTTGTGCATTCATACCCATACATAGGGATAATAATATCCATATGGTTCTACCATCCCCTTCATCCTCTACCTCCTTCCCTACTTCCCCACCCTCCCCTCTGCTCAATCCATAGTTCCTCCCTTTTTCCTTGGCCCCCTGCCCATTATGAATCAGCATCCCCTTATCAGAAAAAAAAATCTGACCTTTGGGTTTTGGGGATTAACTCACTTCACTTAGCATGATATTCTCTAATTCTGTCCGTTTACCCAGAAATGCCATAATTTCATTCTTCTTTAAGGTGGAGCAGTTTTCCATTATGTGTGTGTGTGTGTGCATTTTTTAATGTATTCATCTATTTAAGAATATTTAGGCTGTTTTCACAGTTAAGTTATTGTGAATTGAGCTGCTGTAAACATTGAAGTGGCTGCATCTCTGTAGAGAGCTGATTTTAAGTCCTTTGGGTATAGACCGAGAAGTGGGATAGCTGGCTCAAATGGTGGTTCCATTCCCAATTTTCCAAGGATTCTCCGTACTGCTTTCCAAAGTGGTTGTACCATTTTGCAATCCCACCAGCAATGAATCAGTGTACCTGTCCCCCCACATCCTCACCAACACTTATTGTTGCTTGATTTTTTGATGATTGACATTCTGACTGGAGTAAGATAAAATCTAAGAGTAGTTTTGATTTGCATTTCTCTAATTGCTTTAGATGTTAAACATTTTTTCATAAATTTGTTGATCAATTGCATATCTTCTTCTCTGAAGTATTTGGTTATTTCCTTAGCTCATTTATTGATTGGGTTATTTGTTTTTGTGGTGTTAATTTTTTTTAAAATTCTTCATATATCCTGGAGATTAGTGCTCTCTCCACCTGTGGTAAAATTTTGCTCTCATTCTGTAGGCTCTCTCTTCATTTCATTAATTGTTTCTTTTGCTAAGAAGAAGGATTTTAGTTTGAATTCATCCCATTTATTGATTATTGATTTTACTACTTGCACTTTAGGAGTATTGTTAAGGAAGTCAGGTCCTAAGCTGACATGCTGTAGATTTGGGCCTGCTATTTTTTCTATTAGGTACAGAGTCTCTAGCTTTATTCCTAGGCCCTTCATCCACTTTGAGTTGAGTTTTGTGCAGGGTGAGAGACATACGTTTAATTTCATTTTGTTGCATATAGGTTTCCAGTTTTCCCAGAAGCATTTGTTGAAGAGGCTATCTTTTCTCCAATGTATGTTTTAGGCACCTTTGTCTAGTATGAAATAACTGTATTTATTTGGGTTTCTTTCCATGTCCTCTATTCTATACCATTTGTCTACATGTCTGTTTTGGTGCCAATACCATGCTGTTTTTGTTACTATAGCTCTGTAGTATAGTTTAAGATCTGGTATAGTGATGCCTCCTGGTTCACTCTTCTTGCTCAGAATTGCTTTGGCTATTCTGGCTCTCTTATTTTTCCAAATGAATTTCATGATTACTTTTTATATTTCTATGAGGAATGTCATTGGGATTTTGATTGGAATTGCATTAAATCTGTATAATGCTTTTGGTAGTATGGTCATTTTGACAATACTCATTCTGTCTATCCAAGAGCATGGGAGATCTTTCCATCTTCTAAGGTCCTCTTCAGTTTCTTTCTTAGTGTTGTATAGTTTTCACTGTACAGGTTTTTCATTTCTTTTGTTCAGTTGATTCCCAAGTATTTTATTTATTTATTTATTTTTGGCTATTGTAAATGGGGTAGATTTCCTAACTTCTCTTTCAGAAGATTCATCACTGATATACAGAAATGTATTTGATTTATGGGTGTTGGTTTGCTGAATTTATTTATTAGTTTTAGACGTTTTCTGGTGGAAATTTTTGTATCCTCTAGGTATAGAATCATGTTGTTGGCAAATAGTGATAGTTTGAGTTCTTTTCCCATTTGTAGCCCTTTAATGTCTATTGTTTGTCTAATTGCTGTGGCTACAGTTTCCAGGATATGTTGAATAGAAGTGGTGAAATAGGGTATCCCTGTCTTGTTCCAGTTTTTAGGGGGAATGCTTTCAATTTTTCTCCATTTAGAATGATGTTGGCGTTGGGTTTAGCATAGACACCTTTTACAATGTTGAGGTATGTTCCTATGATAGCTAGTATTTCCGCTGTTTACCAATGAGGAGTCCTTGCTTCCCCTAATGCTGAAGTATAACACCTGAGAAGCACTCTGAGGCAAGTGTAGAGTGGAAAGTGGAAGGTTTTATTAAAGGCTAGCAGAGAAGACTTCTCCTGGGAGGAAGAAGGGGACCTGAAGTCCGGAATCTGTGGAAAAGGGAGGTCTTCCCTTTTTTATATCTAAGGTCTTTTTTATTTTTTTTGTCCTCCCACATTCCGTCCTTTGTTTCCCTCTACTCTGCAGTGATAGAATGCAGGTGGGAAGGCCAAAGGGTGGGAGATAGGTGGACTGATGGGGCAGGGAGGAGTGGTGGTTTGATTAGCACCTCTTGGGGTGGTTTGATTAGCACCTCCTTGTTTGCTGGGAGCTACTTCATTAACAGCTTTTTAAGATGAGACTGAGGGATCTTGGGGACATTAACATTTCAATTTTCCCAGGTGTTGTTCTGTTTCCGGGTTCAAATCAGACTCTATCTTCTTTATGGACTCCTTTCTTTACCGTACAGGATTTACCTAACTACACTAACTACCTATCTTTAAATCTGGCTTCACTAGTTTTTTTCTAGTGTTTTGAACATAAAGGGGTGCTGTATTTTGTCAATGCTTTTTCTGCATTTATTGAGATGATCATGTGATTCTTATCTTTAAGTCTATTGATGTGATGAATTACATTTATTGATATTTATATGTTCCAAAAACCAACCTTGCATCCCTGGGATAAACCCCACTTGATTGTAGTGCACTATCTTTTTAACAGGTTCTTGATTGCTGCTATGATCATCTCAGGACATTCAGGACATCGGACTCTCAGACTCTTTCTCCCTTTTTTACTCTTCCAAAGAGGACTCTACCAGTGATTCTCCAGGGAGTTTCCAATACCCTTTGGTCTCAAACTAGGGTAGCACCATTGATCTCTCTTGTTCTGGGGTTCCAGCCACTGGGACTGCACATCTACTGGTTCTTCCAGCTCTACAACTCGCCAACTTCCAGCTCTTCCAGCTCTCCAATGGCCACTGTGGACTATCCAGATTCAGATCACATAAATCTCCTTTTTATAATTATACTTCCTGTTGATTCTGTTCCTCTAGAGAAACCTGACTAATGCATTCCTTGTATTTGTGAGAGTTATCCACACTACTCTGTGACATTGTAGTTCATCCATTCTCATTCATATGTAACAATCCATTGTATAAATAAACTATAGCTAATTTATTTGTTTTATTTACTAGATAGATTTCTTCTCTGTATTTTATATTTGAGAACTCTACTGACTCTTAGAGTTGATGAAGCTCTAAACCCCAATTAAATAGCATGTCCAAGACCTGCTCATCCCTAGGGTGTCTCTTCCCTTTCATGATGCTGCTGCTTGGGCTCCTTTGACCCAGGGATTTGCTGCAGAATCAGGTTCTTGCCAGGTTTCTGAACTGTGAGATAGGAGTAGTGTGAGATATCTTAGGAGAGAAATCTCATCATTAACTTCATGATCACATGGTCATGCACACATACACACAATCTCTCTCGAAGCATCCTTTGTTGAATTGTTGTTTGCCTTAGGAGTTAACCCCTTATCAAAAGACAAGGTTATAATAAACTTACCTGAAAAATCACCTTACTTGACTTTTATTCAAGATGCCAGAATCAGGTAGTCCTCAGAACTGAAACACCTTCAAAAACATTGGGGTTACAACATGGTCAGGCTGTATTTATGGACAGCAAAAGGAGGTGATAGACAGATAAGTTTTAATTGGTTATAGTTAGCTGTTCTGCCTTATATGAATCAACTGACTTCCTGCTATTTACTGAGGTTTAGCTGCTGTGATCAACTCTACCTAAGAGTCTATGCCTAAATTAGACTTTCACTTAGTCTGTGTATCAACAAAGATTGAAGCTTACCACATAAGGATTCAAATTTGGAGGCATCTTGAGGATTAAAATTAATCTAGCATACAATTTCCCATATGCTGATTTCTGAAAATACTCATGTTGACTTGTGAATGTTCTGGTAAATCCAAGCATCATAAGGAGAGCATCTCCCTCTTTCTTTCCTTCTTACTATTATTCTGAGGAAGAGAAACTCCTGGAATACTGGAGAACATGCTTCACTGCACTGCATTATATGGCTATAGAAAGGAGCAGACAATTGGGGGAGGAATGGACTCTCCAAGGAAAAGCACAAGGATTCATTCATACAAAGAGATTCTTGACCCAGTGTACACCATGGACCTCAAAGTCAAACTTTCTCAGAATAATGTTATCTGTGTATAAAGAAAAATGGGCTAAGATTATAAAGGAAAGCAATTATATTGAAACATAGGTAGCCAAAGACATACATAATTGTGAGATAAAGTCAAATATGTGTCTTTATTAATACCTTAAACAACAAAATGAAGGGACTGTCTAATTCTCTCAAAAATTCAAAGTAGTCATGAATGTTAAAAAAATTGTAGAGATTTGCAGCATTAATAATATGAAAATAAAATATCCATGATTTCTACTCATGACAGGCATAGGGATTGCAAATCTACTGTTGCTTGTCGCAGCCAAAACCAAGAGAAATGATGAGTTTTATTTAGAAATTAATGAAAATAAACATGTAGATATTTTTCTTATCCACATAGGTGGTAGAATCATTTTCTAAAGTCCTTTCTGTTTATGTTCTGTTATTAATTTCTTGCTTAATTTTACTTTAGTAAGAAAACATTCTTCAATTTATATGCTTTGAAATTTCTTGAGATTGGTTTTAGCCTTTGGATATGGTCAATTTGTACAAATGTTCCATGTATGCTAGAAAGTAAATGTATTCTGCAGTTGGGTACAAAGTTCTGTACTTGTAAAATAAATTTTATTAATCCTTTTGGGCCAATCTTTCATACTGTTATTGATTTCTTTGCCAGCCTCTTCTATGAATTACTGAAAAAGAAGTATGTTATTCTCAAAATATGATTGTGATTGATTTTATCTATTCTCCCATGATTTAGGCAAATTTTGTTTTATACATTTTGAAACTTTAGAATTGTTTTATTTTCCTGTTGAATTTAATTTTTGCTTATTAGGAAGGGACTCTCTTGTTTTCTAGAAATGCTTTTGATTTTAAGATCTATTTTCTCCTTGATATTAAGAGAACTACACCTATTAGATTTTGGTCAATGATCACAAAGTACATCTTTTCTATCCTTTGTTTTCATCTTGTGTGTATATATTCTTTTATCTTTGAAATTTCTCTTCCAAATAACATATCATTGATTTAATGTCTTCCTTAAAAATCCAGACTGTTCATCATTTTTGAAGCAGAGAGGCAAGCTACACCATACCTAAAAACCTGGCACATATTATCTCTGAGATAAAACAATGTTTTGAGGCAATTAAGTTCATTGCAATATTATTATACACAGTGATAGCTAACTAAAACACTTTAAAAAATTTCTTTCAGTAGTTACTCTAAAACTTTAAGCAACTATTAACATACTAAATTTAATTTTTATCAACACTGTATCTCACATTCAGAAAGTACAAGGAATTTAGGATACAACACTTACTCTTACAATTTCTATGCTACTATTATTGTGAATTTTAACTACATGTAAATATATCTTAAATCTCCAATTATTGATATTTTAACTGTCAATATTTATTCAGATTTACTTAAATTTTTACCACTTTCTTTGCTTTTAATTTCTTCTAAGATCACTTTCTTTTTTCCTCAAGTTTATTATATGTTGAATTTCCTTAATGTAGATCTGTTGGTAAGAAACTCAGGATTAATTCATTTTTAACTTAATGTTGAGATCATTACATAAAGAAAATAAAGAAATATTAATAATGTGTATCTGTACATGGTTTGTAATACACATGAACTTTCAAGGTCCATTAGCTGATATCCTACCTAATTGGCATGCCTAATTCTAGATTTTGTTTTTTTTAAATATCATTCTCAAAAAAAGGACTTACTAAAACAAAACCAAAACAAATAAATAAAACATTAGAGAAATGACTTGTTCTTGAACTTCAGCAAGAAACATATGAGTTTAAAGCATCTTGAAGTCCAAAAACCAAAAAAAGCACTTTAAAGAAACCACATGGTGATGGCATATGCTAATGGGACACAAGAGTCAACTAAAATAGCTCTCGATGACCAGAGCTAGAATAATTTGAGCAACATAATACATCATGTAGTATTGAATTATAAGCCAAAGTATAAAATAAACATTCACAATTCCATGCTGATATAAATAAATGGTTGAAAACATAAATAAATAGCAGAGAACAGACAAATCTCTTGTGTTGAATAATTCAAAATAATTTAGGTAGATATTCTACCCTCAAGGAATTGGGACAGAACTCCACTACTTAGTCATGGTTGTGCATCGGGACTTTCTTCCAAAAAGTACATTTAGAAAGGGAGTGAAGAGAAAGTCTACAGTGGGGAAAGTCAGCAAGCACCACCTCAGGCAGTTCATGGAGATTAACATCAACCATGACTTCTTGTTGATATGGTAGAGCTTGATACCATGATGAGAATGCTGCTCTACCTCTGTGATCTTCCTCCGAAAACCTGTAAAACATGAGATAAACATGAGACAAATTCCAATGAGAGATTCTCTATAAAAGCAAAAATGGAATTCCATTTTCCATTGACATTGAAGGAAGCTTTTTCTATTTTTTAAATCAACCTTTATATAGAAGAATGTAAAGTGTTTGTAAATAGGTGGGATATTTCACTTCCATTAGCGTTAATTAATTGTATCACCTCCCTTGAATGAGCATTTATGTGAATCCTAACAAATATTATGATTTCATTATATGGATGACTATAATAAAACCTCTCAAACTCAGGGGCTTAACAGAGATGCTTTGTCAGGACCATTGTAAACAGATAGACATCTCTGTTTTCAAATTAATATTAGGTGAGAAAAGAACTATGAATCATTAGATAGTCATAATGTGTTTACTTTTTTCTCTCTTTAGTGGTGGATTTCAGTCTACAAGTTAGAAGGCCTTCTAGTTTAGAAAATTGTCTTAAGGATAGATTAAATGTTTGGTGCATTTGAAAATAAGGATGTCAATGGTGATAAAGAACATAATTTGGTAAAATTCTACCGCTTTTTTTTTTCTTTTTAACTTTCATGTTCTTTTAATGAGATAGGGGATAAATACAAAATCAACAAAATAACACAACTTAACTTCCTAAACTGGAGTTGGTTATACAGAAAGAAAAATGAAAAAAAAAAAAAAACCAACAACAATTTATTCCTTATCAATCTAGAAATCAAACACTGTTATTCTCTTACCTCAGAATTTCAGCAGTCTGATTCCTTCTGAACAAAGATTTATTAGCAGTGAGCCTTTTGCTAAGGAGACCTCATTATACTTATAAAACTCTCCATGGTGGTGTCTCCACTGAGATAGGGAACTGTTTCTTAGGAAATAAGAAGTTTGCATTATTTTAAAAAAGAAAGAAATTAGGAAAATTTGCTGACATCAGCATTTCTAAGAGAGAGGAATTGCCACAATCAGTTCAAAGCAGGAGGCCTTCTTACTTAGATTTCTGTGTTATATACCATATATCTGCAAAGGCTGTTTCTTTTACAACTAAGGGCTATCTACCAGGGCTGCAGATATAGCTCAGTTGGTAGAGTGCTTGCCTTGCATGCACAAAACCCTGGGTTTAATCCCCAGCACCACCACCAAAAAAAAAAAAAAAAAAATTATCCACCATCCTGTAAACAGCAAAAGTCAAGAACATGTATCAAAAAATCTCCAAATTTTTCATTATTATAATATTTTAATGGGATTTTCTTGAAATTCACTAAAAATCATTTCTAGTTAATGAATCATATGCTTAGCCATTTATTATATACTAACATCATGGGCCTCGGATAATAAATTTGCCATTCTAGATATCTAAATGACATATTGAAATAGTTAAAATCAACACAATTGCACCTATTTTAAAATTTTTATCTCATTTCATATTAACTAAACATATAGTAAGTACCAATGTTGTTTCATAATACCATATGCTGACCTTATTCAACTTTTATGTTTTATGCTTCCAAAATTCTTTTTAATAAATCTTTTGCCTACCAAACATCCACAGATGTTTACATATAATATCTTATGAGGCTGGGCACAATGGCACATGCTTGTAATCCCAGCAGTTCGGGAGGCTGAGGCAGGAGAATCATGAGTTCAAAACCAGCCTCAGCAATTTAGCAAGGTCCTAATCAACTCAGGGAGATTTACCCTGTCTCTAGTAAAAATATAAAAAAGGGCTGGGGATGTTGCTCAGTTGTTAAGCACCCCTGGGTTCAATCCTGGGTATGAATATATATATATATCTTCTGAAGGTTTCACTAATTTTTTTTATATATATTTTGATGTGTAATCCACCTGCAATTGTGTTATATGGTAGGTCTTCAATCATGGCCTTCTGCCATTACTTTTGCCATTAAAAATGAGTTTCTTTGTGGACTTCATTCCATTCAAGTGGAATATTTATTTTTCTTTGTGACAACATGATACTGTTTTACTATTTATAGCTTTATAATATGCCTTGATATCTAGTAATGTAAATTGTTCAACTTTACTCTTCCTGTTGAAGATTGCTCTGGATATTTTTTTATCCTATGTAGTTTGCAGTCCATTGAGTTACTTGCCCTCATCTTCCTTCCTTTTTAATAGTATTATATATACATTGCTTTGCTGTCGCCTGTTGGCTGCCAAGGTGTATTTTACTTGACTTTGACCTTGGCTCTATGACTTGATTTTCTTGATAGGACATTGGCAGATATGAGATAAGCAAGGCTTCAGACATGCTTGCCTAATTGCTTAATCTCTCTCTTGCTTCCTCATGTTGCCATAAGAGGATCTTATGTTAGGTGGATGCTTCCTTCCAGATTGGGTTCTGAATAAGCAGATAGATCAAAGCTGCCCCAGATGACTTCCAAACCTGAAACTAAGCAAAATCACCCCCGAGCCAACCTGCAAACATGCCACTGTGAAAGTAAATGCTTGCTTATTTTTTAAAAATATATTTAATTCTCACTTAATTTGTTCTAAAGTATTTTTAAATAGTTTTATATTTGTAGACAAAATTGGAGTTAAAAACATGTACAGAGTTCCCAGATACACAGTTTCCCCTATTAATATCTTAAATTAGTCTGGTGGACACATGAATCATATACCACACATCAGATGCATGAATCAAACAAACCCAGAAGAATCTCCTACCAGATAAAAAAGCTATGGTCTATAATTAATGCTTATTGATTTTTAACTCAATTTTTCTTATTCCTTTTGAAAATACATTTTTACAGCTTTAGAATTTTAGATTTACAGAAAAGTTTCCAAATTAGTACAGAGTTCCCATGTATTCTACTCCAGGTTTCCCTACTGTTAATATCTCATCTTAGTATAACACATTTGTCACAACTAATGAACCAAAACTGATATAGTAGTATTAACAAAAATCCATATTTTATTTATGTCTCCTTAATTTTTACCTGATTTCTTATTTCTATTTTAGAATTGCCACGTTACATTTAGTCTCATGTTCCTTTAGGGTCCTTCTGGTTATGAGAGCTTCTCAAACTTTTTTCTTTTTTACCAACTTGACAGTTTTGAGGAATATTGCTGGAGTCTAATTCTCTCATTAGAATTTGTGTGATGTTTTTCTCATTATGAGAAAGGGCTAGCCATAGTGGCACATGCCTGTAATCCCAGCGGTTTGGGAGGCTGAGGCTTGAGGATTGTGAGTTCAAACCCAGCCTGAGCAATTTAGAGAAAGTTACATGCCCCTGAGTTCAATCCTTGGTACAAAAAAGAAAGAAAAAAAAAAAGGCAGAGTTATGTGTTTGAGGGGTGGACAAAACACATAAAGTGACATACTCATCCCATTTTGTTAAAAGTATAGACGGTCAACATGACTTCTCACTGTTGATGCTAACTAACCTTGTTGACTTGTCTAAGGTGGTTCGCTACATTACAATCATTCTTTATTTCTCCTCCATTCCAGCACTTCATGGAAGGAAGTCTCAATTCATCAATGACACTAAAAGACTTGTAGTTATATTTCTCCCCAGAGACCAAATCTTTACATAAATGAATTCATTTTTTTTTTCTACACCAATTTGTCTGTTCTCCTCAATCTATCTATTCAATCATTTATTCCTATTATTTTACTATCTTGGGTGTTTTGTTCTAATTAGGATCCCATTCTTGTGATTGTACATGAAGTGTAGTTTCACTGGTTGTGTATTCATATATGAACATAGGAAAGTTATCGCAATCATTTATTACCAACAGCATGAACTCATGGATACTCATTTTAAATTTTGAGTTGTTACACCACACTATATATACACTATGCAGCTTATCTTATTCCAGCATTGGCCACTGAGAGCTCTTCAACTTAGCTCCTGTGTTTCATTGAAAGAAACTCATCATTGTGGGTTTTGCTTTGTTTTTGTTTTTGTTTGATTTTTTTACTTCCTTACTTTCTGGGATTACTGGATATAGTTGGTCATTGCTAATGAGTATCACTGTTTCTAAGCCTATTCAGATAACAGAGTCAGAAAATATGTTTCTACTAACCTGTATACATATTAGTATATACATTTCAGTATGTATATATATACTTCGTGACTGTGTGTGTGTGTGTGTGTATATACATATATATATATATATATATATATATATATACACACACACACACACACATACATATAAAGAGAGAGAGAGAGATTTGTATTTTTATTAAGCGAAACATGAAATCATATCAATGTCTCCAGCTTTATCCTAGTACCATATGGATTCTTCTAGACTTCTCCCTTTTCTCCCTTTCTCTTTTTTAAGGAGTCCAACTCTTTGCTTATACTTTCCGTCTCTTCTTCATGTTGCCTCTTCCTATTAGACTTCTTGGTGTATTAAGTAAAATTATCTTAACTTTCATGTCTCATAAATACCTGGCGTATCTGGTTGTGATGATTGTTTGATTGCTTTGTCTCTTTTGTTGTTGGTTAGTTGGTTGATTGGTTGATTGGTTTTATTAACCATTGGTATATCTGGTTTGATGAAAGCTGATATGTTGTCTTAAGTAGTCAGGACTGAGGTAGGTATGGGTACTAAGGGGATTTATATTAAACTGGATAAAGTTTGACTTTGTTAATTCTTACTAGAACCATAGATGCTAGAGTCATGGAATTCCTGGAATGTCTCTCTTGAATCTGGACTTTGCTAAATAGGCTCCTGCCTGTTTCTTGAGGCTTTTCAGTTGAAATTCACAATTATACTTTGTGCCTTCTTATTGCAATGTAAGATGTAGAAGTTGGAGAACATTCTATAATCTTCTATCTTTTAGATGGATTGTGACAAGCCATTTTGTGGTAGTAACTGCCCACCCCATCCCACCTTACTCCAATCCCTGCTGACATGTTTCCTGGTGGTATTTCCTTGAAATTCTTAACCCCATTTACTGTGTGGGTTGTTCCCCACTTAGAAGAGACAGGAAAGCTTCAGGGGCTTCTAATGAGTCTTTCCCCAAAATGAGATAAGACTCTGAGAAAGGATTTATTCTTGGAGGGTTAGAAAAATCTTTCACTATTATATTTCCCCTCCCTTGGCAGAGTCTCAAGAACCAAAATATTAGATTTTAAATGAGAACCTGGTGGGATTCCCACAGGGAAAGCCAACAAAGTGTGATTCTCTCAAGACTGTGGCCCCTAGAAGTATATTAAACTCATTCAAGTCCATAGCAATTCATGAAAATTGTCATTTAATTATCTCTACCAGCTTATGACTTTAGCAGATTCTGCTCCAGGGGAAAAGAGCTTAGCTGTGACTTTCAAGCTCTCTCTCTCTCTAGATTTCAGGAGACTAGTACCCCTGAAGCTGCAGTTCTCTAAGATATTCAAAAAAAGTTACTGATTTTTAGTTCATTAAATTCTTTCTTATCATAGGGCTAGAAGTAATGACTTCTAAGTGTTCTATATGACAAAATGGAAATAGGAGGCAGTCTTTCACTTTTATGGCTCTGAATGTTTGGATAACTTCATATGCAACCATAATGTAGAAGAACTAAATACACATATAAAGTATAAATTGTGTATAAACACAAATTTTTGTTGTTCTAGGTATTGAACTCAGGGGAGTCTTATCACTGGGCTACATCCCCAGTTGTTTCTATTTTTTTAAGTCTTTTTATTTTTTAGTGATACAGGTTTTGAGTACATTGCCAAGAATGGCCTCAAATTTTGGATCTTCCTGTCTCTGCTACCAGAGTCTCTGGGATTACATGTGTGTGCCACCATGTCCACTCACATACATGATTCTTATTGAGATTGTATTAAATGCATATAAATTATGTGGAGAATTGACATCTTTACAATATTATTTCTTCCATTCAAATCTATGAACATATTACAACCTTAATTTATTTCTTTAATCACCTTTTATAGTTTCCAGTAATATTTGGTTTTATTTATTACAGTTATTTGATTTATTTTGATTTTATTACAAATGGCATTTAAAATATTTTGTATTTTCCAGGCATATCTATGTATGTATGCAAAATATTTTTTTAATAAATTTTTTTTATAAACTCTTAAATGAAATGTGTATCTACAAAACTACACAAATCATAAGTGTACAGTTTGATAAATTTTCACAAATCACTGCTGTAATCAACATACTAACAGTATACTTACATTTTATAGTATACTTTTCTTAATTTCTAATACCATAGATTATTCTTGAACTGTTTTCAAAGTTTATAGTAATTGAACAATATCATGTATATCCTTTAGTTTCTAGCTTCCTTCTTTCAACATTGCTGTAAAATACTCAATTTTGTGAATATGCAGTAGTCACCCTGCCAATTGTGGGATATATATACCAAGATTCCCAGTAGGTGCTTGAAATCATGGATTATAACAAATCTCATAATTTAATGCTCTTTCCATCTTAAATAAGCATTCATCATGCACTATGGCTGCACCCTTTGCTGTTTATGGAGCAACAGCAAGACTAGAACAAATTTTGATTTTCTATTTCACAATTTCACAGATAGAAGATTCATTCTTTTGTTTGTTTTGTTTTCTGGAATTTTTTATTTTTTTTTAAATTCTAATTTGTTATATATAATAGCAGAATGCATTACAATTCATATTACACATATAGAGCACATGTTTTCATATCTCTGGTTGTATACAAAGTATATTCACACCATTTGTATCTTCATACATGTATCAAGGGAAATGATATCCATCTCATTCCACCATCTTTTTAACACCCCTTGCCTCCTCCCTTCCTCTCCCTCCCATTTGCCTTATCTAGAGTTCGTCAAATCTTCACATGCTTCTTCCCCTCCCAACCCCACTATGTTGGAGAATATAATGTTAAGTGAAGTTAGCCAATCCCAAAAAACAAAATGCCAAATGTTTTCTCTGATATAAGGAGGCTGATTCATAGTGGGGTTGGGAGAAGATTCATTCTTATCGTAGATCTTAGCAACCTCAGCATACATTTTTTCCCCTTATGAAATAATTATCTTTCACTTTTTCAGTTAAAAGATGCACTTCATGGCCTTTCTTTGGCATATCTGAATTGCCAGTATTTTGTGTTGGGTGGCCATTATTAGCTAAAATAAGGGTGATTTGAGCACAAGCACTGCGTTACTTTGACAGTCAACCTGATAACTGAAAGGGCTACTGAATGACTAATGGGATACTGTGTGGACACACTGGATAAAGGGATGATTCATACTCAAGCCAGGATGGAGACACAACATGAGACTTTGTCACACTACTCCAGACAGTACAAAGTTTAAACCTTATGAATTGTTTATTCCTGAAAATTTTCACTGAATATTTTCATGCTGTGTCTATTTGTTGGTAATGGAACAACAGGAAGTGAAATCACAGGTAAGGGGAGACTGCTGTACGATTTGTAAGTCCTTCCTAATATTGATGTGCATTGGGGTAGTTGCTAAGTTTTGACTATCAAAAATAGTAAGTATAAAAATAGTATTTATAAATATTTTTTAATATCTATGCACAATTCTTTTGGATATATAAAAATAGTTTAATAATGTTATGTTTAGTATTAAACTTCCAGGTGAAGGGAGTTTAATTGATCTGTAGTTTAACTGATCAGTTAAGACAGTAGATTTCCAAAGTGCTTTTATCAATTAATAATCCTAAACTCTTAGTGAAAGTTCTGACTGATTGATATCTTCAACAATATTTAGTATATTATATGACTGCAGTTTTAAATACAATATCCCTAATAATTAATAAGTTTAATAAATATGTTTACTAATCATTTGACTAAAATTTTAGTGAAGGAATGATTTGAATTTTTTTGCCAATTTGTATATGGATTGCCCACCAACTTCTTATTAATTTGAAGATGCTCTTTTTATATAATGGATATGAGTTTCCTTTTGGAATCATATCTTTTTTATCTTAATACTGAGCTGAGCTTTTAATTTCACTCTTAAAGGTGAAATTTTCTTATGAGGCAGATTTAATTTTAATGCTGTTACATTTACCAGTTTTTAATGAATACCCTATTTAGGTCCTATTTAAGAAATCTTTGCTTACTACAATGTTATTAAGATATTATCTCATTTTTTCAAGTTTTTTCTCTAATTGTTTTGTATTGTTTGAGGTACACATCAAGATACATTTTGTTTCCATGTTGTTTAACAAATCACAATATCATATATAAATAATTTCACCACTGTACTACAGTGTTACTTTTGACAAAAATCAGGTTACCACATATGTTTTGGGCAATTCCTGATTTCTTTATTCTTTTTCATTTGTTTGTTTGATTTATTTACCTGGTACCTTCACCTACCTATACCTTTGAATAATGACATCTTTATATTTGGTCTTAATAGCCAATAGCACAAGTTTTCTTATTATTATTCAAAACTGTACTTTGCCTATTCCAGTTCTTTTGCACTGCCACATAAAATTTTGCTTAAATTGGATTAAATATTGAATCAATTTGGATAAATTTGACAGTTTTAAAATATTGAGCTTTTTATTCTATACCTTGGTTTGTTTTGCTCTTTCAAAATTCTATCAGTAATATTTTATAATTTTCACTGTAGATATCTTTCATGTTTATCATTAGGTTAGATTTAGATGCATTTGATATTTTTGATGGAATTTTAAGTGTTATTTTACTAAAATTTAATTACTTAATTTTGATATTCAGAAGTAAAATTGGTTTTTACTTTAGTATACTCAACGTTCTAGTTAAATTAATTTATTACTTGTAGTATTGTATCTATAGAATATTTTGACTTTCCTGTTGATCAAATTATGTTATTATTTAAATAATACAATTTTTCTTAGTATTTAGCTTTTATACTTATAATTTTTCCTATCTTATTACGCTGACAAGGACCTCTAGTCCATGACTACACACTTGTATTATCCAAATTTTTAAAGAGACAACTGACAATTTTTATCAAGTGTATTGTTCATTACTATTATTTTGAATGGGTACCTTTATCAGATTATTATTTTTGTGTGTGTGGGATTGGGCTGTGAAGACTGAACCCAGGTCTAGTCTATCACTGAGCTACATCCCCAGTCCTTTTTATTTTGAGACAGTCTCCCTAAGTTTCAGAGGTTGGCCTCAAACTTGTGATCCCCGTGCCTAAGACTTCTAAGTTGCTAGGATTACAGGTGTGTGCTACCATCCACAGCTTAATGGCTTCTTTTTAATCACAAATGAATGTAAAAATTTTATTTAAGGATCTTTCCTCATTAATTGACATAATTTTCTTTGTTTGTAACTGTGGTGAATTATCTGAATTGATTTTGAATGTTAAACCAATGTTGCATTTCTGAATAAATTCAATGTCATCATTATGTATTATCTTATATGTTGCTGAAGATTTTCCAAAACAGCAATAAAGGGGTTACAGTTAATCCATTTTGATCTCCTCCCCTGAATAACATTTAAAAAGTTATTTCAATGCTACAGTCTTCTGTTTTTACTATCATATGTATGATAATAATTGCAGTTATTAATTTTCATTGCTCATAGTGTCAGACATTCTTTTAACTTTTTTATCTATATGACCCCATGTAATTCTCTTGAAAAAAGAGTGAACATTCTATCCTTATTTCACAGGTTAAAAAAAAAATTATGGCATAGTGGAATTAAGTAACTTGTCCAAACATCACCCCAAATCACAAGACTTAGGGAATCTGATTCCAGAGCTTACATGTTTAAGGGCAACTCCATCATACTTTCATGCTGTGTTTTTCAGCTGAAATTTCACCTCTAAATGTTTTCAACAACTTATTTAGGGCACTCAATAAGTTTTCCTGATTTCCTGACTCACTATTGTTTCTCATACACTGGATTCATTTGTCTCCCTGCTGGATCATGTCCACGGTCATATTTTTTAGAGAAAGTCTAGTTGTGATGATTCCCAAATTAGTTCATGTCTACAAGTGTATTTCTTTATTTTCACATTTGAATGATTGTATTGTGAAGTCTAGCAGCACATTTACTTCCCCTCCACTTCCTCCTTGCACGAATCTGTTCCAAACTTCCAAACACTAGAATCTTTGACTATTTTCTTGAATTTTGTCATTCTGAAATTTTGCCATAATATGTCAGGGGATGTTTCTTTCACAATTCATCCTACTCAGCATGGCTTTTTATCCTGATGATTTGTGGCTTATTTAATCTTGAGAAATTTTCTTTCATTGCTTTGAAAATTTTAGGCTATATGTTTAATGGTCTTGTAGCTTCAGGTTTACTTAATGAGTTTATAATAACATTTTAAAACATTTATAAAAGAAAGGAAATCCTTCCAAATTCTCACTCAAATACATCAACTGTTATAATTTTTCTGCAATCATCACTTATAAACCAAGACTGTGGAAGATTTAAATAATTTAAATCCCTTTATATTCAATATTTTGTATCTTATTTCATGTTTTATATCATATAATATCACAGAGCATTAGTAACCATTTAAAGGCTTATTATATTCTATTAAGTTGTCAAAATTTTCTTAAGCTACAGAAAAGATGATTCTGGAGAGACAATCATATTCTCACATTTGGTTCAACAAATCACACTCGTTTGTATTAAACTGAGGGATTTATAGCCAAGTGAGAATGCAAAGATATCAGACAGATGGAAATCAAACAAATAAACAAACAAACTTTACACCTGATAAAATGAAGTCAAAAAAATAAAAATATTTTAACTTGTGGTCAGGGCCCCCTGAAACATCCTACATTCGGAAGAACCCCAAACCTGGTTTGACATTATCACATCCAAATTTTCAAATTATTAATCAATTTTGAAAAGGAAGCTCTGCATTTTATCTTGCATTGGGCTCTGCAGATTATGTAGCCTGTCCTGCTAGTAGTTTTAGTCAGAATTCCTAGAATTTCCTTTTAAGTCTAGACCTTATAATGACTACGCTGAAAAATAATTTGCAGAGTTGATTTTTGCTCATCAGTTGAAATGGGATTCCTCCCTCACACCCATAGGGCTCCAACATCAAGAATAAAGACAGAGGGTTCTCCCCCATGAGGGTCTATATTTGCTTACCAGATGCAGAGGGAGCTGGTGGAAAGCATCACTGCTCTTTCCCAAAACCTTTGAAAGGGCAGAGTTTACCACTTTATGAGCTGCAATATTTTCCCAAAGAGGAAGAAAACTATTTTCCTATAATTTCAAAATTGTGAAGGGCTGTCAATAGGAAAAAGCTTTGGTTGACTCAGGACTGTAGCAGGTATGAAACTGTGACAGAAGGGTGAAAGCAAGAGGCCAGTGTATTTGAGCAGAATTTAAGATTAATCTATTTAAAATCAGAATTACTTAAAAATTAGAACCAGATGACTTGAGATGTAATGAATGTCATGTCATTGGCAATATCCCACCAGGCAATGACTGGATAAATATCCATAAGTAAGAAGTTTTTTAAATAGGGAGTTGGAAATGTTGCTTCATGAGGGATGAATAAGCCAACTTTCTTTTCCTGATTTATTTATTTATTTGTTTGTTTATTTTCTTAAAGGAATACCCTATAAATCTATTATTGTAAACATTTTTTTAGGTTTAATATTTAAAGAATTTTTCAATACTTACTTCTAAGGCAGTGGTTATACCCATATTAAACTATTAATCTATGTATCTATTTATCTATTGGTTTTGATTTTATTGAATATAGAAAAAGGTGTTATTGTTATTCAAATAATAAACACCCAGGGCACTAGGCTGAAATTTAAACCATGAATGTAACATCTTACTTAGTCATATTAAAGACTGCTGTTATCCCATTTTACAGAGAAGAAATCTGAGGTTTCAATAGATTTATTATACTCATAGATAGCCAGGTAGTAGGATTCAGAATTTGATTCAGACCCATAAGCCATCTGTTCATAGAACAAGGATTCTTAACTTGAAATATGTATTGTCTAATGTCCTAATATTGTTACTCTGCATTTACAAAAATTCAAAGTAGCAAACCTACTTCTATTTCCCCACTCACCTGACAAAGCTGTCATTAGAAAGATATTTAGTATCACATCTGTCTGGTTGCTGTGCTGTAATGTCACTTAATTATGGCAGGAACCCTGAGGGATAGGTGTAACTTATGCTCACCATGTGAGAAACTGATGTGACTCCATTTTTTGAGAAACCAGCTTCTACCTAAAGCCCTGTCCAGAAGGAGGGAGGCGTGACCCTTGTCCTTGGAAAAACCTACAGAAAGCTCCTAGGCACATAGCCACCCTGCTGAGGTGTTTAACAGGAGAGATCTGTGGACCCAGGTGTCCCTGACTCTGTCATGCTAGGTGAAGACCCATAGCAACCCCCTAGCAACCACCAATCAGCATGAGACACAGAAAATATCTGAAATGCCAGGTAACCCTCCCAGTAGTTTTGGTGATTGATAACACGATTAGGCAACCCTGCAGTTTAGCATATACACTCTTGCAACCCCTTATGGCTTAAACCAATCAGTTCAAATATATCTACTCTTGAACTCACCAATCACCCTTACCCAACTGGTTCCTGCCAATGAATGTGCTAATCAATGTTAAGAATTGTTGATTGACTTTCCCCGCAGTATGAAATGACTTGCTGTGTGATGTTGTGACGCATAGAGTATCCCCCGAAAAACCTATAAATCTTCACTGAACTAAAGGTCAGGACTCACTCCTCAGGACCACTGCATCGGAAACAGTTGTGAGTCCAGGCTCGGCTCAAGATTGCAATAAAGACTCTTGTGTGATTGCATCAGATTTGGCTCCTGGAGATCAACTGGGGTCCCACAAATCTGGCATTACACATGAACAAAACAACAGAGGGTCTGGGGGTAAATAATTTTCCTAAGAGCCCATGACTAGTCTCCTAGCAATTTTTAAGAATGCAATACACTGTTATTTACTATTATCACTATGGTGTACAATAAACATCTTGAATTTATCACTAAAATTTTTCCAAATATCTAAGAGAATATATTTTAGGTATTCTCACCACAGAAAATGACAAACATATGAGGTAATGCATATATTAATAAACTCAATGTAGCCATTCTATAATGTACACATATTCTAAAACATCATGTTGTGCACGATAACAATACCCAATAAATAACATTTTAAACACATAAAATAAAAAAATTCATACATTCATACAGATTTTTAAATTATTTTTATTTTATAGTAATGAAAAGTCTAACGAGTCAAATATATTTAAAAAAAAAACAACCACATTGGGTTGACCCGCTGTTTCACAGCACAACTATGTGGAATCAGGACAGTCCTGTTCTTGAAAGTTTGATTACCTTCAATGAAGGTCTCACCCACAGGATCCCTTTTCTTCTCGATTCTCATGGCCACGGTACCTTTTGCTTTAGGGGTGTTCTGAGAAGCTGCATAGCTTTTCTCAGGAACTCTTCCCTTCTTTCTTATTGAAATCGCCTCATATTCCGCCCCCCCTTTTATTTTCCTAATTTCATTAAATGATTCTGTAGAGTTGGATTTAAAAGTACTGGATCTGCCTTCTTTTCATGACATTACACAGTATAAAAGAGATTCCTTAATTTATGCTTCAGTTTGCCACTAAACAGATGATTATTTTAAATGAACAATGTCTATTTCTTAACTTTTCCTTAAGGAAAATGCCCAGAGGACTGTTTAAGACTGGTGGACCTGGCATACAAATCCTGTACCTGGGGTTAATGACCAGTTTCCTCAAGCTACAAATCCTTACCATTTAACTTCTGCATCGTGGAGTGCATGGACTTTATATAGATGCAGACAAGAGCTTTCACGTTTCCAGAATGAAGCTATTTGTACCATTTATTATACTATTTATATTTGTTGCACCTCCTTCCACCCAGGGGGAGAGACCCTTTTAAGAGCCCTGTCCAAACTGCAGGTGTGCCAAAGGCTCCTGCAAACAGCAGGAGCAGGCTTTATAGCATTTCCTCAAGACTGCTTCGGATCACTTTTCAGTGTGTAAAACCGGATTTTCATTAATGGCACTAATGACACGCTAATGGGGACAGAAAGCACACCCAATGCCAGAGGCAGCGCAAGGGAGGCTGCAAAGAGGCCAGCCCGAGCTGCTGCAAGATGAAATACTGCAGAGTGTTGATACACCGCATTTCTTCTCAAATACCTGGCAGGCCCAGGACCTTCTTGTTAAATGGGTTGCTTTTGAGGCTGAGCAGGAGCGGATCCGGTTACAGTTTTTCACATAAGGACAAAACAAGGAGAGGGAATAAGCCCAGGGTTCAGACATTTGCAAGCTGCAGCTGTTTTTCATGGCAGGAGGTTCTGAAGACTTATGAGCTGACACATTACCCTGGACATTACGACACATTGACCTCTCTGCTCTTTTCCCTCCCTGGAGTCGTGTTCAAGGCTACTGTTTGACCCAGGAGCCACTGAGGGCTGCATCAGAGCAGTGGCCCCATCACAACTCATCACTTTTAAAACACACACAATCTGCTCTAGCTGAAAATGTGGAGGAATGATTTGAGAATCCTGGCCTTTCCTCCAGGGAGGAAGTTCAGGTGGTTAGTAGCTCCTGATTCTTCAAGCAACTCTGTGTGGTAGGTGAACATAGTTTTCAAACAAATGGTATAAGAGCAGAGGAAGCAGGAGAAGACTGATGGAGATGGATTAGTTGGACTTTCTTCTCGTTGTGTAATCCATCAGCACAGGAAAAAGCACACATCACATTATTCTCAACTTCTTTGATCTTCTTAAGGAATGTTGGGAGAAATTTGGCCTTGACAGTTTGCTTGAGTGTTTATAATATTATCAACACTTAACAGGCTACTTTTCAGAGTGGGTGGTTAATCACAGAACTGGGGCTATGTCTTTAAAATCAGTTCTATAGGCATAGAAAAGGCAAGGCAATACACTGTCACTTTTTCTCCCTCTGGATAAAGCAAAAGATGTCTGCACTCACCATAGGAAGAGCTCATTATCATTCCTGATCTTAGTCAAAGTCCTCCTTTTACAGCCAAAGAAAATGATGCATAGGAAAGTTGAATAACTTGTCCAGAATCACATAGGCGTTCAAACCTGGCCTCTTAACTTTCCATCCAATACCTTTCTGTGTCATTGCCTCTATAGAAAATTCCTTTGAGCTATTTTTGCTGTACAAGTTGTCTGACCAGCAGAGCCTCTTTGGTAGTTACAGGACCAGCCTCCTAGTCAGTAGATGATGATCCTACCTCTATTGTATGTGACATAGGTAGTTCTCCTGATGTCACATCTGTCCCTTACACAAGCCTCAAATCAAAGACTAGGACCATTGATCATTCTCTCGGTCACTTTTCAATGAAACTCACAGAATATCTAACATACTGTTCCTTCTCATATGCAGTTGTAGCAAACGAGACCTTTGTTCCCTCTCATTGCTCTAGCTGAAGACCCCTCCAAGTTTTGTACCGTGAATGTTTTATCAAAGAAATTTTCTCCTCTCTATATTTATATCACCAAATGATCAAGGATTCTTTGTCCTTCATTTGAACACAATGGCTACTTTTATGTCAATGCAAAAAAATTGTAAACTGGCTATGCTGAAATAATACGCATAATCAAGCAACCAGAGTTATCCATTTCAGCAGACTTCTTTTTCTTTTCTTCTTTCTTTCTTTCTCTCTCTCTCTCTCTCTCTCTCTCTCTCTCTCTCTTTCTTTCTTTCTTTCTTGTTATTCTATTATCTAGATTTTCACTTGGCTGCTACAGAAGTGTGGCCACAGAATGCTCCTGACATGCACATTTTTAAGATTTCCCCTTGTGGTAGGTGAATAGTTGTCTCTGTAGCAATGTGCTGATATAAAGCTATCTTGAGTATGCCTGTTAGGGCTGATGGGAATTAGGTGGTAATATTAAAGAAATTAATGTATCTTGAAGAGCCAAAATAAAATGATTGAAGAACCAAAGGCATGAGTCAAGGGGAGGGGAGGGGATGGAGGGCTTATAGACCACTTTTCTTGCTGCTTGGAGTTGAGAGGATCAAATGAGATAATAAGAATGGAAATACATTGTAGAATATGATAGGTTTTATATAAGTGTATATATCATCAAATTAGATTTTTAAATAAATATGAATATTAGAAATTGCTTTGTCTTTGTATAAAATGCCTAGCCTTTTTCCATAACTGACAGCCTGAATTAAAAATCAATGAGAGTAGCCAGGCCTGGGGGTGAAACCTGTAATCCCAGTGGCTTGGGCGGCTGAGGCAGAAGGTCAAAGCCAGCCTCAGCAACAGTGAGGCACTAAGCATCTTAGTGACACCTTGTCTTTAAATAAAATACAAAATAGGGCTGGGGATGTATCTCAGTAGTTGAGTGCCCCTGAGTTCAATCCCCAGTATCAAAATAAATAAATAAATAAATAAATAAATAAATAAAATCAATTAGAGTACAGATTCTCGTAGTACATTGTATAAGTATTACAACACTAATTGTAATACAATTTTGTAATACAACCACAAAATTTCAGCAGCATATATTTTTTCTCATGAATCTGTGGGACACCATTGATCTAGGCTGAGCTTGCTCAGATATCTATAATCCAAATCTCTCACTCACATACATCCAGCCTGGCTCTGCTCCATGTATCTCTCATCTTCTTGGGACCAGTAAGTTCATGGCTTTTCATCATAATGTTAGAGACAGAAAAATGAGTAGAGGTATACAAATGCTTTCCTCAAGTTTTACTTATATCAAGTCAGCAAATATAACAAAGAAAATTACATGGCCAAGACAAGTGTCAAAAGGTAGAGCAGGTCACCATGTCCGTGTGAGAGAGCCTTGCAGGTTGACATAGTAAAAAGCAAAAACAGAGAAGGATAAAATCTAGGTCAACTGTTGCAATTTACCATATGTACATACAATGGAAATCATTAGCAAAAGGAATGGATTAACTGAAAATAAGGCAATATAAATGAATTGTAATAATATTAATGTAACTTAATTATATTAGTATAAATTATACCATTATATAAATACAAACAATACAAATTATAAAATTTTAAAATGTACATATTCAAACAGTAACACATTCAAATTCAAACATCCTCACTAAACATACTAAAATTATTGTCTGTGGGGAAAGAGGAATGAAAGAGGTTGTGGCAAGGATACAGGAAATTTGCCTTTTAAAAAAATCTTTGGCATATACCCTGAAACTAGAGACATTTGCAATTTTAAATCACAGATCATTTATTAATTCCAATTTTAGGCCAACAAAAGAAATAGACTTGGTTCAAAAGAAACTATGTTTATGGTTGATATTTTTATTTTACTAATGGGAACTAAGAACAAACTAGTTTATTTAGGGGTTCTAAAGAGTGTTGTCATGTTACTTACAAAATAATTATAATTAGGTGAAGTTTTTTCTATTATTTTACCTTACATTAAATACTACTTCAAAAGTTGCAAATTATTTTCATATTTCTTAACTCGTTGATTCTTCATAATAATATTCTATGGTTAAAAAAGTTGGTTATAAACTCAAAAACAAGAATCTGATAGGCTGGCCTTGGATTATGCCATCTCCTCCTCATGTTTCTTATTAAAAGTCTAGGCAAAATCACTGGACCCTAAGAAATACACATACTTGTGCTCCACTATTAAATTCTAAAAGGAAAGAACTGGATGTAGTAAATAATTTTCTGTGGCAATTTGACAGGTCAAGGGGTGCCCAGATTCAACATTATTTCTAGGTGTGTCTGCGAGGTGTTTCTGGATGAGGTTGGCACTTGACTCAGTGGACTCAGTGAAGTAGATTGCTCTCCCCATGTGGATTAGCATCATCTTAGTCCTTTGATGGTCTGAATAGACACAAGATTGAAGAAGGAGGAATTCACCCCTTTTTTCCTTTCTCATTACTAAATTGGTACTTCCTTCTCCTCATCCTCTGGCCTTAAGTGTGAGATTTACAGCATCCACTCTCCCAGTTCACAGGCCTTCAGACTAAGGTAGAATTACACCAACCACTTTTCTGGGTCTCTGCCTTGCAAACAATAGATTATGGGAAGTCAGAGCCTCTCTAATCACAGGAGCCAATGGCCTGTAATAAATTTATTTATCTACCTATCTGTCTACCTATCACAGATCTATCTATTCATCTATCCATGTATCCATCTATCATGAGATGTTCTATTGTTTGATTGTAGACGACCTTAACTAATATACTGTGTAGTCCCCAATACATCTGTATTTTTACACAATTTTCATTTTCGGAATTTTGATGTACTCCAAGAATCAAGAATTCTAAACCCAGACATACTTCATCACAAAGGCACAAGTCATTTGTAAGCGGTCCAACACGTTTTGTCAGTTTTTCTCATTTTTCCATTTTATTTCTCTTTAATACCTTTCCAATGGGGTAGGTGCTTCTAACCCTAAAACTTATCCTCTCCCTTTGATAGTTGGCCTGTTTCATTCTTGACATGAAATTTAGTTAATTTACGTCTACATACTTGCTTCCTAGAGGATTAGACCAAGGTATTTAAGAGGAACAGGCAGAGACATTGCTGTCTTGTCTTTAAGAACAAAGTAAAACACTGAACTTTCAGATTACATCATGGTGAGCACTTTGTACATTTAAAAGCATGCCCAATTTCTCCACTTTATCCTTTGAATAAAAAGTCAGATATAATCTTATCGTGACCTGGTAAGATATTTCAACTTTTAGTCTAGAAATCTTGGTGACAGTCCTGGCTTTGCCAATTATCATTTGGATGACTTGGAATATATTAGCTCATGAATTGGTCTGTCCATAAATAGTTAATAATAGATATACAGTCAGTCCTTTACTAGACTTGTTTCAGAAACAAATTTGTGTCATTGCAATTGATATATTATGGAAGAATTTGAGCACAACAAAATTCTGTGCTTGCGAATGCAGGATTTCATCTTTGGGAAACATATGTATATATGTTTCCATGCCCAGCTGAACTGACCTGTGTAGGATTAGAATAAATGCATGCAAGCATACACCTCAAATATCTACTGGTAACCTCAGGTCATGGAGAGTTAAGAGCCACAACAATCCACATCCAGTGTTACTACTTTCTGATTTCAAACAGCCCTCTGTCTACCCTTCTCAGCTCACAAGAGCAACCTTTTGATGTCCCCTAGGTCTTTTCTAAAGTATCATGTTTGTAATGTCTAAGTAACAACAAGTCTAAATTTCGGATGTAACTGACATGCCATCCTGCAAAGGCAGCCAAAATAGCCAAATTCTGGGAGTTTCCCTATGACTTATAAGGGGAACATCGCTTGGCTCACCTTCCTGCATCCTTGTCTCATATCTCCTTTACTTTCTCAAAGCTTAGGAATAAACCAACGTGAAATAGACACTGAACTTATGATATAAGTCTACAATCTCACCCAGTTTTGAAACAGGAACTGTATCAAAGTATAACCTAGCATAACTTTCATAATTTTTTGGACCTGATTCTTTTTAAAATGAAGGAAGTGGGATGAATTATCTCCAAACCTTTCAATTGGAAATCACATTTGATGATTTCACTATAGTCACTGGCGTTTTGGTATTAATATTAAAAATATTGAAAAGTAAAAATGCTGAAGCAGCTTATATCCTCTCCAAAGGGACACTTACTCTTCACTCTCCACTCTGCAGTAGCACTGGAGTTAAACTTCAATGTATCCTGTAAAGTAACAAAAATAATAAAAAAGAAAATGTTGGCAGCAGGGGTGGAGTGGGGGTGTCTTTCTCCTGTGTTACTTATTTAGTGACTAAGTCACTCACAGCAAAAGCAGTTAATCTCCATAGTGAAAGGGAGTTTACTGGTTGAAACATCCTCAGGGGATATGGGAACAAGCAAAAGAATAATTGTGAAGAATGACACAGGATGACTGATATGATTAACTTGTAGTTTCTAAAGATTGCTTTATAAGATTTAAAATTAAATTACTGTATTAATCTCACTAGAAGCTCCAAGAAGGAGAGTACTCTGTTTTAATGCAGACTCACAGCATGATTCAAAAGTTATTTCTGTCTGTGTTGTCTTTTACTTTTCTGTAAAATGATCCATCTAAAAATGTCCTATGCTTGTGAGGTGGTAAAAAGACTATCCACGAAGGAGCTGCAAAGCCCTTGAGATATGTGAATCATAGTATGACTGTATGACAGTTAGATGGAGACACCAAGAAATTAAGAGCTGGCAGATGTGCTGGTGAGAGAGGACAATTGCCAAAGAGTATCATGATCTGTGAATTCTGTGGTCCCGAGGAATCATGGTGGGGTCCATGATCTGTACAAAGAAGCAGGGAGGAGAAGGTGCTTACTCCTCATACTCACAGTGGAAAACAGATTTCACTTCTTCACCTCACTCTCCTATATCCCTCAAGTTATAAAATCGTAAATGAAATGACATTATGACTTTCTCAGCAGTTTATACATTTTAACTGTTTTTTCATTAAAAAAATCAAATGAATCAAAAGTTGCAAAAAATAAGCTCCAGAATACTCATCATTCATGTTCCTCAATGATTGATGTTCTGCTTCCTTCCTCTCTATTATACACACATATATATGTATATGTATGCATATATGTGCAAATATGTATTATATATATTGATGTATATACATATATATCAATCTCTAATAGTATGTGTATATAGACATATTTATATATTTATATTTGATATTTTTAATGCTGCTGATACTTTTGAGAATTAACTTTCAGATTTTGTAACTCTTTATAATTGCATCACTGTGGATACTCCTTTAGGAATATGTAGATTTTCTTACATAACCACAGAACAATTATCAAATTCAGAAAATTTAAAGTTGAATAAATATTATTATCTAATAATAATTTCAATTTTTAAACAATGTCAATTTTCAAACCATGTCTTCCAAAGCTATTTTTCCCAGTCTAGTATTCAGTTCAGGTCTGTGTGCAGCATTTAGTCTTTATGCTGCTAAGTATCCGTTAGTATGAAACACTTCCTCAGCCATCTCTGTCTTTCAGAACATTAATATTTGATGAATATAAGATGACAGATATATATAAGTATGTTGGTTTTTTCCCCCTTGGGATTAGATTCTCTTATTTTGAAAAGAATAATACTGAAAATTAAAAGAGCAACAACTTATTTAGCTCACAATAATAGAGGTTTACAATTTAAACTAGGCTCAGCTGGTCACTTCTGTTTCTGGCTGTCCTCATTCATGTGTCAGTCATCAGTTGCTCAGTTGGGTGGGGGTGACTGTTCCAGGTTGACTTTAATTGAAGTGGCTTATGTCTTCTCCAAATGGTCACCCACTGTCCATGACCTGGTCTGATCTTGTTCAGATGGCAGCTGGCCAGGATTTTGAGAGAATAAATTGGAAGCATGCAACCCTCTGAGGAGACCCTGGTTTGAAATTTGCAGCATCATCATTCTCATCACACTGTCCTACTCATGGTAAGTTATATGACTGCTACATTCAAGGGATGAGAAACTCCACTCCACTTTCTGATGGAAGGCAGTACAAAGTTGCATGTGACAAAGCATGTGTCTATAGGGAGTGGAAGGAGAATTACAGTGTAATCAATCACATAGAGTTATCACTACCTATTGGGTTTTTTTTGGGGGGTGGGGGTAGTGTACATTATCAAAAGGAAGTCACAGCATATGGCTCACCATCCCTTATCAGCTTCGTCTTTGGATACACTTTTATAAAATATCAGTTATAAAAAGCCTACTGTTTCAGAAGACTTCAGTGTCTACTTAAGCTTCTTAAAAGGTCAAAACATCTGAACACATTACTTCCTTTTTAATTCTCCATTAACCTTAAAATATTGTTACTAACTTAACTGTGATTTCTTCTATCCATGTTGTTATCTATAATTCTGAAATTTAATGACATCTGTTTGTCTCATAGAGGCAATCTACTGAGAAAGAGATGGGTTCATTTTTTGAAGTGATAATGGGTTTCATGTCAGGCCATATCTTGTTATATTATGCAAAATATTTTGTCTAACTATACCAAAGAGAACTAACAGTGGTGTTTTCATGTTATTTATATAACACATGGTGTCAGGCTTGAGATCAATGTGGACACAAAGGTACAACAGATGTGTAGTAGGGGGTGGTCTTTGAAAAAAAAATATCAAGAAGCACTTTCCTGGAGTTCCACATGTCTATGCCATCATTGTTTGATAGAGACTAGAAAGTGGTCACTAAAAAGGGAAGACCTTCCCAGGCTTGTGGCAAAAGAGAAGATCTCAAGCTGATGGGCTGCAGAATAAGCTAGTGGGGCCATGTTTGGGAAGCTGTATTTGCAAGGTGATGGGCTAAGACAAAAATGTCCATGGGTGTCTCTGCCTTTAGAGCTTTAACATGAAACCTAACAAAAAGTTCCAAAAAACAAAGAATATTTCTTCTTCAAGATATGTTGAAGTTAGGTTTTGTCTGGGAGCTCTAAAAATCAGCACAGTAGACTAGTACATAAATGGTGACTGTTTCTCTCCTGAGGCAAAATTGATAGAAGAGATATTCAGGTATACGTAGAGAGAAAGAAAGTTTAAATAAAATTTTGCTCATGTTAGAAATATTTTTACATGCTTTGGAATCTGCACACTTTTATTTTAGAAGGTCATGTGGCTTTAATGTCTTACCAGAATCTTGGATAATCTTTAGGCCTGAGAACACAGGAAATAATTTATAATGATATGGCATTTAGAACATGTTCATGCATTTAAGTGTCTTATTTTTATTGGTACAGTCTGTTAGTGAGAGTGATATTTGTTGTATATTTAGAATTATCTAGAGATTTCCATCTTCTTTACTTGCTAAATCTTTTACTTCATATAATTTAAAATATTCACAGAGCTACAACAGCCAAGATCTTAGTAGCAGTAATTAAAACATAATATGGCAAAGACAGGTCCCTACGTAACTTGAGTCCCTAGAAACATCTGATGGTACAAATTTTAATGAGTAACTCTTCAAAAAAAATAAAACAAAATAACCCACAGCTGAACAACATTTCCTTGACTAGTTCCCAACAAATACAGTTACACTGCCATAGTGTCAAAGATATTTCTCACATCTCTTTAACACAATTAATTTATGTTAAATAAGAATGAATGATATTTCAGACATACCAAATTTTTAATAATGTTATTGAACTTGTAATTACTGTGTAGTGATTTTCACAAGACTCTAATCATTGACTTTCAAATTCTGTCAAATTTTTCATTAAGGAAAAATTTCTAGTGACACCCTCTCCATTAATCTGATCTGGACACTTACCTCTCTTCATTTTCTTTATTCATTATGGTAAAGAGCACCTCATTTTTCAAATGAGAACAGTTGATACACTCCATAAAAGTTAAAAAGTCAATAGCACAGGGATACATGGAGCAGAAAGAACATCGTGAGTCCTGTCTCAGGGAATGCAAAAGTTGTTCTTTTTGAAAGGAGTGATCTTTCCACACGGGGCTTGAGTCATTGCACCGACTTTCATTTTGGCACTAAATTGCACTCTACAGTAGAGTGCTGAGCCAGCTGTGTTGGCTACACATTATTCTTGACATTAGTTAGTGCAATGTCAATTATAACCAAACAAGTAGACTTACTCCATGGGATGAAAGAGAAGCAAATGGAACCATCATATACACGTGGCCTGGCAGTCCTCCATCAACTACTGTTATAGTACTTGACTTGGTTGAATCACTGCAGTTGACTCAGTTATTACACAATTACTTCCTTGTGGAAGGACTCCTTCCATTCAACAAATGAGTCTCCTTAATAGTCTCAATGTTGTTATAGACATTGGAATTAGAAAGATGAATAAAGTTAAATCCCTCCTTCAAAACATTCAATTCAAGAAGAAATGTAAGGACCGAAGTGCACTGCCGCGTGGTAGGTAAATTAAAAGAAGCAGACAGCAGGTGTTATGGGAGACCACAAGAAAGGGGTTTATCTTGCTTGGTCTGGGAGGTCAGGCAGGGCTTCCTTGAAAAACAGAGCTTGAGTTGATTCTCAAAGAATATGTGGAATTGACTCTGAAGAACAAAGGGAGGAGAGCAAAGCAGGTAACATGAGAAAGGTAGGTATGATCTGGGAGTGGGAAGGAAGGGTGTAATTATAGTAGGTCATATAAACAGCAAATCCAGAGCTCAGGGTGGTACCACTGAAGTTGTAGTAATTCTATTTTTTGTCTTCTGAGTCTATCCAGCCTAGGTTGCCCCTAATTCTTTCACATTCTTTTCTAATTTCTTTACCTAATTATAAGGTCATCAGTGTCCCAGCACTCTCATTATAGCATGTTTCCAGCTTTTTCACAGTGGTCATTTTTCTCCAGAGGAATTTGGTCTTCCCAGCCCACATAAGCCTAGTAGCATGGCTCTATTCAGAAAAAAAAATCAAATTCTATTACTTAAACCTAATCAAATTGTTCTCGTAATCAACTGTTCTTGCAGTAATCCAAACAATCACTCAATTAATTAAAAAACCCAGTTGTGAAAAAACATTAAAGTATACACATAAATATTTACACCCATATCCCCCCACCTTCTCTACACTTCTCTTTCCTCCATATTGACTATCTACAAACATTGCAATGCAAAGCCATTAGAGTATTAATAATTATTGTGGAAGATTAAAAACAGAATAATTGAATATAATAAAGTCAAGCTTGTAAACTTATAAATGCAAATATTCAATCCATAAAACAAGTTTTATAATATTGTACAAAGACAAGAAAAAATTCCATGATATGCATTTAATTGAACAAGTTATGCCACAAGAAATTTCAAAATTTTTCTCTCTCTCTCACTCTCACACACACATGCACGTGAAGCAAAAGACTAGAAGGTAGAGGGTATTTCCCAATTTATCTGTGGATTCTCTGAATGGTTATATTAATGGTATTTTTGCTTTCTCTTTGTACATTTTCATATTTTACAACTTTCTTCTATGAACATTACATTTATTTTTTCATAATATCTAGAAAGTATTACAGAACTGCAGAAAGTTACTGGAAATAATCTGATTAACGGCCAAAGAACTGAAACATGTGACCAGTGCCAAGTCAGTGACTTGGCCATGCACTTCAGAAGCACTTCCTTTTAGAATCCAGGACTCCCCACTTCAAACCCAGTTTCCTTCTGCACTCTGATTCTTTCCTTTCCATTATAAACATCTTATTCTTTTATTAGAATATGTCTTCCCTTTTCTTCTCTTAAGGTAGCTGTTGGTGGAAGAGGAAGTTGCTTCAGACTCGTAGAAGAAAAATCTTTATATATGGCAGGACAATGGTTTCATTTATTTCTGTTCTTAAGCCACAGTTCTAATGTGTTTCAGAGATTTACCCAGAATATAAATTTTAGTATAAATTAGGTGAATATGTAAGTAAATTAATATATAAAAAATTATTGTATATTTTCTGTGAAATGTTACTATGTCAAAAACAATGTGGGATAATCCAAATACAGTGAAAATTAGGAACAGTGTGATTCACATTCCCCGCTTCAAGAGACATGAGTGTATTAGTGTAATTAATTAAAATACCAAATTTAATAGCTACCTGGCTTTTTAATTTTTTTTTTTTTTTTTTTTTGCCATTTAACATTGAAGTCAATGACAAATGAGTTTGACTTTCTACTGGAGACCAACACATTCTTGGACCATTTTCCTAAGAATATGCTCCTTCAGGTTATAAACTTTGGAATTTAGCAAGTGACATTTAGTCCTGGAAATATACTGGTGGACAAGAGTAAACCTGCCATGGAAAGTAACTGGAGTTGGGAATCTTGATATTCTTTGAACTGAGGTGGATGGAAGCATCCAGTCTCAGTGTGCTTTGTTTGAAGGCCTTGTTTCTGCTTGCCAGTGTTCTATCTTGACTCCATCTCAGGCCACTTTTAGCTGGAGGCCAGCCCTTTCCTTCCTCAGTACTTTCCTTGTTCTAGCATTGTTTCCTGAGTGACCTTGTCTTTCGCCATTCACTGACTCTCTGAACTTTAGGACTGGTAGGAATGGTGATTATCTAACCAGAGCCTTCCACTGTATTTCAATTTGAGTTCTCTTTAATGAACACGCATTTCTCATTTTCCATTTTCCTATGTTGAAATTCTGTCAGGATTCCCTATATCCCAACAAAAAGATCTTGTTTTTTTTTTTTTTTTTTTTTTTTTTTTTTAACTAGTAGAATCTAGGAATTTTTTTTTCTACCAACATGTTTCTTGTTGTTTTCCTTCTATTTTATCTCAGAATTTCTCCTATACTCCTTCCTCCCAAATGGTAGGTTGTTATTGCTGGCAGATAATAATCATTTGGCCTAATCCAATTCTCTAATCTTACAAAATAATTGGCCCAAAGTTTGTAACTATTCCAAGAGGAAACCACTACTTATGAAAGGTATAGAACTGAAACCAAAGTTTTCTTGTTCACAAACTGGACTCTGTAATAAAATGGATCAAGAACTCTGACATCATTGCTTCCTGGACAGTTTCTCCATGGTGTGTTGCCATCCCACTCTCAAGACCCCACAATAATGACCACAGAATACAGTCAACTCCCTGGAATGGATTTCCAGACTGGAATGATAGTCACCGACTATGAAATTCACCAGCAATTAGTTGTCATTAACTCAAGTACCTGTTTATGAAGACCTTTTTTGTTTGGAGATAGTTCATGAGAATGTAACTATAACCCCTACAGGAATTTTCAGCTTAAAAATATTATTTGAAAAATATTCCCTAGCCTCCACCATTTTCTTTTCCACATGACTACACAGCATATAGGGCCACTTTTGGTCTCTTTTTTGTCTTCCTAATTACTTTAATGCTGGTGGAAGCAGGAATCTACATACAGTAAGTTAACCAGTGAATTCGTTATTCTGGTTTATTCTCAGCTCTGGCCTCTTGCCTTACCCATAAAATGAGGAAGTTGAGGCAACTGATTGCAAATGTCCTTATCAACTCTAATATCTTATTGTATTCTTCAATCTGAATTTTTGTTGATCTGAGGAAAATTCTTGCCATTTTTTCTATAATAAGGCCCTATTAACCAAGTTTATAAAATGGCCATGAAACTAGAGACTTGTTCACATTGAGTCGAGTTATAATGACTAGATATGTAGTAAATTTCTCACTATTGTGTGAAAAATGTGTAGCAGAGATATGATATTAGCAAGCTCTTCTTAGAGGCAACTATATTCTATTCCTGACAGCTTTTGAGCTATGTGTTTTTCATTATTTAACCAAAGATTACCAGAGGAGTTTCTCATGGCCAAGTCCATTCCTTAGATGAAGAAGGTGCAAGATCTCTGTGTGACTCTTGGAGCCCCAAAGAGAGAGATTCTAGTTCACACATATCTGTGCCTAATAACATATCCTCTCATGGCCTCCACAATCACCAGTTCATTATTACTAATCAGGATGCTGTGCAGAGTGAAGACTATGATCCATTGAGTCAAATAGAGCTGCTTTTCAAAACAATGGTTTCATTTCCTATAAATAGCCTTAGTACTACTGGGGGAGAAAGATAACATTGCCATCCATTTAAAATGGAAAATATGGTCACCATCTCTGGTAGGCAACTACCATAATATTCATCAATGATCTCCTACTTCCTGGTACCCGAGTCCTTGTGTAATCCCCTCCCCTTGAGTGTGTGCTGGACTTCTGTAGTCATTTCTAATGAAGGGAATACAGAAGTCATGGGATTTCATTTCCAAGGTTCGGTTTCCAAAAGTCCATAGCTCAGGCCTGAGTTTTCAGTCTGTATATATGAGGGGATGAGGTCTTGGAGCCCTTTCTTCTGGAACAAGCAAGCTGTCATGTTTTGAGTGTCTTTATGATGAGGTCATGTTGTTAAGGAGCTGAAACTGCAGCAACAGCTCTCAAGGAGGACCTTTGGCCTGTCAATAACCATGTGAGTGATCTTGGAAGCAGATCTTTCCCCCTTGAGTCTTCAGGTGACTATAGACCAGAGAGAACTTTGATACAGCATGCAAGGGATTCCAAGCCAGAGGAGTTCTTCTAAGCTATTCCTGGATTCCTGATCGACAGAAAATTTGAGATACTAAAACTTGCTTTAAGCTTCTAAATGGGAAGTAAGTTGTTACACGGTGATAGATAACTAAATTCCATCAAGTAATCGATTTGATCCTCCACATTTATCTGAAGTGACTTAGCCTTCTAATCTAAAAGGAACTCTTAGTTCATGCTATCCAGCGTGCAATTTTCTTTTTGTCAATAAGGGAGCTTCATGAGTGGTTCACAGCTGTTCCAGTGTATTTCTTCAAGAGGAGCACTCTGGCACCATCTGCAAGCAGGGAGTCAGCCAGCCCATTGTCAGCAACATTAACAGAAATTCCATCTGAAATATTTTCACTCCTTCTAACTCATGTTCCAGCAGAGCTTCTGAAGTTCCTTTTTGGCAAACATTTCTCCTACTGCTTCTTTAGTCAAATAATTCATTTTCTAACTCTTTGCCTTGGGGTATGTGGTGTGGTGCCAGCTCCTCTGTCTTCTTTCCTGAAGCCAGTGCCCATGAAGGGAGAAATACCACTCTTCTACATTTCCAATCTGCAAGGTTGCCTGTTTGAGAGCATCCCTGTGCTTTAAACTTTCATCAAACAGAAGGAACCCACATTTAAAAAAAATATTCTTTTTAAGAGGAGAATAGTTTGAATCCTTTAGTTCATTCCTAGCTGCTGAAACAGTACGACATAAGTAATAATACAGCTTAGTTCACCACTTGTCAGCATTTTAAAAACAGAGAGCTACTGCTCTTCATGTTAAAAAAAATAATGATACAAAGAACAGAAAAATAATAAATATGATTTTTCAGGAATGCAAAGCTACATACATGGGTACAGAAGAGGCAAAGTCCACTTATTCTAAACATGCTCATAAAAGGACAGAGAGTTAGGGCTCTGAAGAGTTTTTTTTTTTTTTTTAATTTTTTAATGATCATTTTATCAGGATTAGAAGTGGGGCTTTATCCAAACAGTTTACTGAACACAAAAATGTGTTTCCAATAAGCTGTTACACTCAAGAGATGAGCACTTAGTAAACTATGATGGCCGTGAAGATAAGTACCACATGGTCAAAGCTTTCTAGAGTTTGTGTGCAACAATAAGAATGGTGAGGGTTTGGATACAGGCAATTAGAGAACACAACCTGCTTGCACTGAGGATGTGAATTTTACAGTGGAGAATACAAGAGGGGGAAGGCAGACTGCTTTGCTTCTTCATCTAACTTTACCTAACCCGGGATGATGCTATCCCAAATATTTTTTATGTTATATTTCATATTGTTTTAGTAAAAATACCATGTTTCCCATTTTCTTCAATGGAGTGGTCTATCCAAAATCAAAAGTACTCTAAAGATATGGCAACATTAAACTCTGGGACCAGTATGGTGCCATTTCTACTCGTGTAGCGATCTGAACTTTACTTATATAACTACTCTTGTAGTTATAGCCAAGTAAATGTTATAAGGAAAAACTAAGCCCCACTTCATAGACGCTGACGGGCCAAGATAGTTTTCCTCATGTGTATGGGTCTACTTGTTGTCTTGAGAAAGAACCAGAAAATTAGGTTATATTTGACAATCTCAACAACTCTAAAATTCAAATAAACTTATTGAAATCCTCAAGGCCTTCTTTGGAATCCTGATGATGGACCATAAGAAATCAGAACACTTGATCTTACTCACTTTGCCTTTATCTGTCAGAATGGGGAACAATGGCAGGAAAAAGTAAGTGACAGAAGAAAGGACCACATGGCCATGCAAACCCAGGCAGGCCCTCAGTGAACTGAATAGGAAAAGACACTGAAGGCATAGACAGACTCTAGATCCAGTTTTTCCTATTGTCAATGCTATTTCTTAGGTATTATTCTTGGTTTCTTGTTCTTTATATTCCTTCCTTAACTACAATTTGGTTGTAAATAATTAGCTTGAATAGAGTCAGCCATATATAACAGAGACAGCAATGCTAATTATGAAGCAGAAGAATTAAGGTTTGTCTCAGGTCAGATCCTTGCAGCTTGGGTTTCTGAATACCAATAGTATGATACAACAGGTAAAAATCTTTAGTATCTGTTCTTGTTTCTCAAAGAGCTGACATGAAGAGTAACATAAAAAAAATGCTTGGAGAGCCAGGAAACTATTAAGTTACATGATTGTGGTATTGTTGCTGTTGCTGCTGCTGCTAATTTGAAAAATAGTAGTTTTCCATCATGCAAGGTAATGATACAATCTCATTATACACATTTAGATGGAAACTGAATGACTAATGTGGGGATTAGGGTGGGTTGATGCTTCTAACTCTTGCCTATTTCAAAGACTCCCTGTTTATCCAGTTAATTTTCATCTATTCAGACATGCCTTTTTCATTTCAGAAGGCTTGGAAAGGCTCTTTGCAACACCCCAACTTCATATGTAGCCTCTATCTCTTCTCAATACCAAATAAAAATCCCCAAAGATGTATTTCATTCCACAGTAAGCACTGAATTTAAAATCTGTTGACCACAGGTGAGATAATGTCATGTCTTAAGTCCATAGAACTTGAGAGTAACTGATTGCTGCTACTTTCCTGAGAGCATGCTTTGGTGGGGGTGAGAACAGAACAGGAGACCAGGGGCATGGGGGGGGAACCTCATGTGGAAAGTGATAATCTTATAGTATCCATCAGAAACTTGTGGCTATTTTACCCAAGAATGCCCCCTTTAGTTAAACTAGAATTGGTACCAGATTTTCTTTTAACGATGCTAATATGTTTCCATTTCAAGGTCCAGGAGAGCAAAAGGACAAATTCCAAGTATATTATGCTGAGGGTTTTTGGCTATAAAGCAAGATTGATCCAGAAGATTCGAAATTAGGATTACAGTTATGCAGAACTCCAGAAAATACTAAAGGACCATAAAAGCAAAGTAAACATTAATTCAGGGAGCTAAAATCAGGCCAGTAAAAATATGTATATGTGTGTGTATGTTTAAATTGGGTTAGCTGTGTGGAGTACATATTCCAGAGATTAGATATTCATTCTGCCCCAGCAAATGGCAACCAATCAGATGCTAGTGTGGAAGATCAACCACCTGGGTTGCTCTGCACAGGGCCTCAGCGGTTTATTGTGGGAAAGTCATTGGGGGCTTGATATTAACGCTTCTCCTAACAAAAGCAGAAATTCAGAGTCAGAACTGTGATCAACTCTCAGTCCAGTCTTGCATGGTGGAAAATTTAGAGTGGAGACATGAACAAAAGAAGGGGAATTGAGCTAATCACTTTGTGCCTATGAAATCATGTTCATACCTGTTAATTTGGGGTAGTTGCCCAGGAAGCAATTGTGGGGAAACTGCAACGGGAGGATGAGATCTAAATGGTCATTCAGGCCAGATTATTCCCCCTTCAACAACTGGAGGTTCAGAAGTCCCATTTCCTCTTGAACAAAATGCTGTCTGGTGCATAACCAAACCTGTGCTTTCCCAGGCTCATTGGATTCTCCCTTCACCAGCCACGGCCTTGAACATTATAGGCTTTTGTTGTTTGGGGTGAGATTTGGACTGTGAGTGTGTCCAACAAACTCCCAGCATAGCCAGGACAAGAGGAAGAGGCTCATCTTTCAGGTTCTTCTGTCACTCCCTAAGAAACCCACTTGTTTTAAAGGGACTTAAGATTTACTCTATTTAAAAACCCACCTGTTTTAAAGGGACTTAAGATATACTCTATTTAAATACCAGAGGGGAAAAATAAGCTAAAGAAAGGAGAAGAGGAGAGAAAAAACTGTAGACAATGTTGGATACCAGCTCTTAAATACCCAAAGACTATTCTATTATTTCTAAATCTTTCCCATCAATACAGATCATATTTTTTTGACTTATACCCATCAAATTTTCATTTTTTCTTGTTTTTGAAAAAAATATATAGATTTCATTCAGAGTTTATAGCCAAAATAAGATGAGGTGACAAAAAATTCCAGGCAAAATCAAAGAGATTTGCTTAAAATCTCTTAAGCACATCATAGACAAATCTTTCTCTTACTTAAAAGAAAAAAAAATTCAAAAGCTTAGGAAAAAGAACCTGTGTCTTGAGAATCCCTCAATAGCCAAATTAAGGGTCTGTTAGGAAGAAAGAGTATGAAGAAACAAGGGACAAAGATATTTATGTCCTGATCTTGTGCCCATCTGGGTTGACTTCATATAGCCATGATGCAGATTAGCAAAATAAATGGTTGGAATATCAGAGTCCAGAAGGAGGGCAAATAAGACAAATGGAATAAAGAGCAAGAGAAGGGTCATGGAGAAGAATCCCTTACCTTTTGTAGATATTACTAGAACGAGATCAGTGGCCCTAGCTTCATAGCCACCTACCTTCAATTATAGTAATTCTATCCTATAGGTTTAAGTATGTTATTATTATGAACAAATTGCTTCAGACAATTTTTATAAGGACTTCCTGCCAGTGCATTGTTTAGACTTACTCAGATTTCAAACAGAAGGCCCCAAACATAAATGGTTGATAAGAACAAATCTGTGAAACCTTCCAAAGATGTTGAATTGTGTTTTGTGTCTAAAACAGTATCTTCAAAAAAAAAAATAGCATGTTACGGTTATCTCTTTTACACAAAATATACTCATCTCTCTGAAACAACATGATCTCTCAAGATGTTTTGATATAATTGAATGAGAAAACCAAGAGGAATCCCTTAGTTCTGATTTTTTGAGAAACAGTTAAACATGTATCGCCTGGGCTCTCTAAACATTTTATCTGTCACAATCTACTGTGAATGTACAAGAGTGATATGTAGCATGACTATTTCCCCAATCCCTTTGCACAGAGAACTCTTTGTTATTGGACCCTCCTTCCACAGACCAGCCTTTAGGAAACAGAGACCCAGAAAAAGGTTGAGTGAAACTTTAAACAGTAGGCATGCTTCTCTGATCACATAAATATGTGCTTTTCTCTTTGGATTGAGACCTCGTCTACTCAAATTTTTATAGAAGTTACTGTACCTTTTTGGATGTGTCAAATACTAAATCTCACTGGAATTGGAAAGACATTTATCTCAATGTCTCAACTACATTTACCCATCGAGCAATACGATATACATGGACTCAAATCATAGGGAAATGTTGTTTAGTAATAGCTGGTGCTATGGAGCTACATCTTCTAAGCACTTCTCAGCTAAATAAATTTTTCTTGCCCTCAAGAACAATGTACAAGCCAGGAAGTTTTCTTTCATCTTTAAATTAACTTACATTTCAAAGAGTTCAAGAGCATCTCCCAAACCCACATCTCTTAGAATCAGGATTCTGTCTAGGACAAGTGACTCCTGAAGGCACTCTCTAACCCAGGAGTTCTGTTTCCTTTAGATACTGGAGTCCAATAAAGTCACTTTATAGCCATGGAGGAAATGAACAGGCTGTTGTTCTCAAAGAATGTGAAGGCCTTACCTGTACCCTGGAGATAGAAATTTTATGAGTTCTTGGAGACAGGGACAGGCCCCAGATGTGAGCTGTCTCTTGAGAAACATGTTGATGTGAAGTTTTTCCTGATGAGTTGGAAACTTCGTCACATGTCACCCGGTCCTTATTTCTGTGGTAGTTTTTATACTCTTACGTCATTCAGTCATTTCATGAGAGTAAGACAATGGATTGAGAAACAATAAACAAAATTCTTCTAGTTCTTTAAGGTTATGCGTCATCTTTACCTTTGAAATCTTTAGTCGCAGTCTGAATAGAACAAGCAACATATACTTAGTGACGTGCTTCTGTTCAGGAAAGAAAGCTGAGGTTTGTTTTCATATTGTTCCTTTGAGTCTCCATGTGTGATCCTAGGATAATCCCTGGGTTTGTAATAACTATCAATATCAGTGTCTAAGAGCAAGGACCATGATGGAATTAATTAATCTTTCTAATATTTATTGTATCCATTTTACAAACAATTATAATAGTTCATATTTATTGAAAACATATTCAGCATTAGAAACTGCTCCAAATATGTCATATGTATCTATTTCTTCATTTATTTCATTACTTCATTTTGGAGAGGTAGGTACTGGGGATTGAACCCGGGGTGCTTAACCACTGAGCTATATCCCCCAGCCCTTTTATTTTTTATTTTTTATTTTTTTTACTTTGAAGCAGGGTCTTGCTAAGTTGTTCAGGACCTAAGTTGCTGAGGCTGGCTTTGAACTTAAAATCCTCCTGCTTCAGCATCCTGAACTGCTGGCATTACAGGCATGTGCCACTGTGTCCTGCCCATCTATTTCTTTAGTAGCATAGCAGCCCCAATGCCACAGATATGGTAGATTATATAAAAATGGCCTCAATTCTTCACCCTTTCTATGTCTGTAACCCTTTGCAATGTAACTGCAACTGTTTTTATCTTCTAAATCTGAGGTAAATTTCTCATGGCTCTGTGGTTAGAGTTGGCTGGTCTTGGGTGGCCCAAACCAAGATGACTCCTCTTGCCTCTGTGAGGTCTCTCAGTCTTCAGTAACTAGCCCAGGCTTGTTCACATGGCTGGTGGGGAGGTTTTAAGACAAGGAATAAAAGTGCAAGGCCCTTTTGAGGTCCATGCTCACTTGGCACAATCATATTCCTTTCTGCCATTGATCAAAGAAAGTCATAGTAGCCAGGTTATTTAAGGAGTGGACAAAGCTTCTGTCTATCGATGCAAAAGGTACAAAGTCACATTGCGGTGGAGAGAGAATATAGGGAAAGCTGTTTTCCCCCTATAGACTTGAAATGACCTGTGGGTTCATATTGACATAATCTAGAAAAGTAAAATGTGAACTAGTTTACACATTGGCTTTTTTTAATTGCTTTAAATGTCAGTACTGAACAATCTTTTATATGAATATGATCCTTTCATATCAGTCTCCTTAATAGTTCACATCATTCATTTCCTCCTTTATTCTATCAGTATTTTCTTTTTACTTTCATGGCAGATGTGAATAATTTTTTTTTGTCTATCATATGGTAAGCATAATCACTATATGATCCAAACAGGATTGGACAAAATGATATCTGGGAAGGAGATGCTTCCACTTCAGAAAAGAAAACTCAACACTTTTCAACAAGGAGACACATACTAGAATTATCTGGGGAATGTTCTCAAAATAATTTCCCAAAGATCCTAAGATATATTTTAATTTCCAGGAGAAGGAAGATGGAGTCACTTTGTGTGTGTTTCAAACAACCTTTTAAGTGATTCTTTTTTAAAAATTTGTTTTATGTAGTTATATATGACAGTAGAATGCATTTATGCACTTTGATATATAATACATAATATATATATATATATATATATATATATATATATATATGGATATAATTTCTTATTTTTCAGATCTGCATGTCATAGAATTACATTGGTCATGTAGTCACACACACACACACACACACACACACACACACATACAAGGTAATAATGTCTGTTAAGGGGCCATTTTGCTGTTACTGTGCCCCTGAAAATGCATTAATCATCACAGAAAAAATTTTTATCATTTGGCAGGAAAGTACAATAATTACTTGAGGTATCTTTATATATAGGTATGTGTGAGAAAGAGAATTTTTAGGAAAGACAACAATTTACATGTTGCAGGGAAGGTTGTAGAACTAGAAATGGCTTTGAGAGGGGCACTTTCCAAAGAGGAGTGGGGTTAGACAGATGGGCAAGTTGAAGAGAAAGACAATTGAAGATTACTGGCTTCTTGAGTTTGTGGACAACCCCTCACACACACACCTTAAATTCAGTCCAGAAAATAGTACAATTGGGCTTCCATATCCATTGGTTATACATTTTGGATTCAACCAACTTATGATTGAAATTATTTTTTAAAAAATAATATCTGTATTAAATATATATAGACTTCTTTTCTTGCTATTATTCCTTAAACAAAATAATAACTATATCACATTTATATAATATTTGGTTTTATGACTAATCTAGAGATGATTTAAAGCATGCAGGAGGATGTGCATAGGTTCTAGTACTATGCCATTATATATGGATTGATTTTGGAAACAATTCCCTGTAAAATACCAAGGGACACTGTGTGTGTGTATATATATATATATATATATATATATATATATATATATATATATATATATATATATATCAGGAACCATGGGTAACAGATGTTACCACTTGGGTGAGAGGGAATGAAGAATTTTTGCCCAGTGGTGGCAGAAAGACATCCAAGATGTACAACTCCAGGATAGACATACAAACCATAGACTATGAGGCAGCCTTCATTGGGAAAGAGAGTGAACTCTGCATTATTTAAAACACACACACAAAAAAATGGATGCTTGCCACATTTTAAGTCATCCATTCTATCTGAAGTTCTCGAATGATAAATCTTTTAACTTTTACTTTTACCCTTCTTCCTCATTTCAATGGGAACCTAGAAAGGACAACTCATTCTCTAAAGTCATACAGCAATTGAGCACAGGGATATAGCTTAGGTTTGAATTGCTCTGAACTTTTGTCACTATGTCTCAGAAAATCAGGGTAGCCACCCAACTGAGCTACTTCCTTAGCCACCTCTGCCAGGAGTGCCCCTGTGTTTGCTCATTAGATCGCTGATGGTTATTTCACTTCTACACTTAAGGGGCTTTTGGGAATTCTAAGGGCAACTTCCCAGAAACCATATTTATGCCCTACCAAGAAGGAAAGGCTCACAGTGACTAAATAGCTATAAAATCGACTGAGGTCTGCTTTTTTCTTTATCCTTTTTCCCCCCTCTGTCTTGTTTCATTTTATGATCATGGGTAAAGTGATGCAGGGAACAGGTTGAAATGCCTTTCAAGTGCTTTGATTACAGTCATGAAAACAAACTGCATCTTGGCCTCGTGTAGACATAATGTCTGAGAATTGTTATAGTCAGCCCTTGCCCATGATTCCTGAAGCTCCCTGGTTTTGTTGCAAGTACCATAGCAGCCTTTCCCAATGCATGGCCCAGCATATACTCAAGATTCCTTGGAGTATCTTTAAGATCCTGGTTCATATAAAACAGCTCCTGCTCATAAAAACACACACAAACTTACCATTGTTGAGTGATTTTTAAATAGAATCAGGAACGAATCTGTGACCTTGTGGCCCTGAGGTGGGAACACTATCTATAAACTTGCCCAGACATTCGGCCTGTCAGTAGGACATTTTCATTGAACACAGGTATAAAAAAAGAAGGAGACAGGATAGGCCAAAATTTTTTACATGCCACAGCTCATTTTATACATTTTAAACCTTGTTAACATTTGCTAACAAGAAAGTTAAGAACTTTCAGCCATAAAAATTGGAATGTCTTGCTAACTAAATAAATATATGTGTGAGCCTTGGGTTCTGTCTGCTCCCTGCTCTGGACCGACTCATGATCATGCAAAAGGGAAAAGAAAAAATAAAAAGGAGCCTAGCTTTGGCTTGTAAAATCTCTAATAAGTCCTTGGAGTTTTCTTTCCTTGCATGTTTCTCAGAGTTTCTGTTGATTTTATCCTTTGCAGAATTCAAATTCACATGAGTCATTCTACTGTTGACCAACAGTGGGGTGGTGAAGATTCTAAAGCAGTTAGATTTTTCCCTCTGAATATTAGCAAGATCCCATTAAGAATGTAGGGACAGCAGAGAGAAATAAGAACTGGTCTGACGGCATGCTTTCACTTTTGTAACCTGAATCACAGGGGGCTTCCTTTGGCCCTATCGCTTTTCATTAACTTCCGTCTGTGCATATTTTCTGGGGGCTTGTAAATCGTTTCCTCTTTTCGGTTTCCTGTTTCCCATTCTAACTATTGTTACTTCCTTGTAGTAAACAGCTTCCTTACTGGAGTGAACAGCACTATTGCTTTCTTTAGCTTGGATTACTCCTCAGACTTCCCTGAGAAACTAAAGCTTGCTTCAGAAGTTTATTTCTCTCCCCCTCCCTCCTTCTCCTCCCTCCCTCCCCCCCCCCTCTTTCTCTCTCTCTCTCTTTCTCTCTCTCCAGCCCTCTGTCACACCACATAACAAGGCTCAAACAAATATGCATGAACACATTGAAGGCAGTAAAGCTATAGAACAAAGACTAAACACAAATTTATAGTGAAATCAAACACAATAAAAGTGGCTACATCATTGGTAGAAAATGATAGTGATAGACTATGAATTCTTTCACCAATAAAATGTAATTTTATGTGGTACAAAATCTCCAAGATCTTACTATTCTGATCTGAGAAAAAAAAAAATAATAATAATGATAATAATAATAAAAACAGCCTATTCCCTACAGTGTCTGAGTTCTGGGATTGTAAGCAGTGCGAATCTTTTAATCCACAGGTTCTTCTATGTACTTTGTGTAGACAAAGCAGCTGACCCTACCCAGCCTAGAAGATGGTCAGTGTGATCTTCATTCTATGGATGAGGAGACAGTCTCTGACATGTCAAAACTGACCTCCCATGGCCACACAGATAGCCAGTCTCTCAACACATAAGCCATACGCTCCAGGGGCCCTGTTTTTAAGGCCCCCTTGGGTGCTCTCGAGAATGTCTTTCAGTGATCCACATCCAATATTTTATGATTTAAGTCCCCTCTCTCTCCTGATTCTGTGCTGTACTTGGGGCTCCAGAAGAAGTCCTTTTTGAGGCTACTTAAATTTCCTTCTCTGCAGCTGTTTTTCTTTCTACAGCTTTGCCATTTTTTTCACAACTCTATTACATTTGATGTAGGATGGCATCTCTTCCTTGGTCTCTTCCCTGTCAAGCCCCAAAGAAGCCCTTCCCTGCTGGGACCAGCCTTCAGCACTTGCTCTCACTATTTTCTCATGAACCCTTTCTCTTCCCTGGCTTTGGAGATATAATCCAGTCTCCGTCAAAGGCTTTTATCTACTACAGACAATGCTGCCACAGAAAAGTCTTGGGGAAATGTGAGAATAGAAAGAATAAAATGATCTCAAATTTGGATTCCTGCCTCTAATACTTTCCCCATGAAGACGTTCTGATTTTGTGACCCTGAAATCTATTACCATATACTCCCACCCTCCAGACCACATCTCCAATTTTGTTGAATGGTGGGCCAGAGTTTAATGGAGAATTAAAACAGATACTGTTTAGTGGAAATGCTTTGCTTTTCTTCATTTTCAACTCTGGGTCCTTGAGGATGCCATTTAGCAGCAAAATTTAGCTTGTTTAGTTTGTAGTATGAGGTAAGTTTTCACCAAGGTCCATAAAACTTTCCTAGGCCACTCTCTTCTTCCTGAGGCAGGAGGTGACTGCTTCCATTTACTCGTTGAAGATTCCTGAGTGGGTAGAAGCTTAGTTAGTTAATGAGTCTTTTAAAACCTGGGATTAGTCTCAGGAAGCAATGCCCAGATTGAGCTATGTGGCTCTAGAATCTGAGGCCACATTCCCTACAAGCAGAATCTGAGAAGGAGCTATGGGTGTATGTGATCAACTGAGAGAGGCCCCAGGAGAAAGAGATGGAGAGAAGCAAGAGGGACAGAATAAGAAGCCAGACAAGAAAAGGGCTCCTTAGAAGTCTAGTCTCAGCTTGATCCATAGGACATCCTGGAGCATGGATTACATAAAGTTTGTCTCACCTTGAGACAATGTTCTGTCCTTTAGTTGCTTCTACCATTTAGATATTAGCTGTAAGATGCTCCAACTTGAGGGAATAAATTTTCAGAAAAGTTGGCACTCTTGTTTAGGAGCAATCAGAGATGGGGTAGGAGGCAGTTATGAACAATTCAATACTTAACAGCAACAGGGAGAGAAGAACACTGGTGTGGTAAAGAACATTTAGTGGCATACCAAGACAGTTAAAAGAAAAAAAATACATGCTTTTTCCCAGAGATGAGGCTTTGTTTAGTTTACCTTGTTTCTATGAACTCCCAAATCTAGCTCTGGAGAACATGAATAAGACGATTTTTGGTCCTGGAGAGCTTAGAGAAAGTTATGTGATCTTAGTATCTTCTAGAGGAGACATCTAACAAGTAGATGTTTAATTAAATATAAGCCTGGAGAATTGAAATAAATTAGTATGTTGTAACTCTTTGTGGGGTAGGAAGGAAGGGAATTTGACATATTTACTGTTATTTATGACTTTTCGTTTTTAATCTTGTTAGGAAGAGAGATCACATATCTTTAGAGCAGGAAGGGACCTTGGCGTCATCTAGTCTGACCCTCTCATTTTACAGATAAGGGAACTGGGACCCAAGGAGGTCAAGGTCTTATGGACTGTGGTTTTGTGTGTCTTCCTTTCTCTGTGATGGTAACAATTCTAAAGGCCAGACTAAACAGCTTTGTTTAGTTCATGTACATGCATTTGAAAGAGACCTTGCATCTGGAAGCCCCATCAGACAGAATGCATCCCCCTGGGGTGGTGATAACTAAATATCTTGCTATGATCAAAGCATCTTTGGAAGCCATTAGCTTTGTGTAGCTACACGGTGTTGAAATCTGCAGAAGAGTTGTATGAAATCTATTGAAGACTTTTTAATGGTTCTGCAAGTCCCTCTATTAGATTTTACTCCAGAAAATCTCACCTTGGCCATGGCCTCATCATTCTTAGGTGTAAAATGAAGTTTCTGAGGACCACCCTTCCAGAATGGCAGGGTGGCTCTGACATTCACATGAGCAGTTTAAATATGTAGTCTTGTAAACCTAGAGAAATATTTGTGATTGGCGTATTCAGTATCCTCATTTTGCTTATTGGGTTATAAGGTAGGATTAGGTATAATTCCAGGATTATAATGTGGAATTAAGTCTAACCTCTAATATAAACTAGGCCCCTTTATCTTGGCCTTTTTAATTAAGCAGAATTTTTCAAAAATTTAAGATATAAAAACAATATCATATGTAGTCAAAATTCCCACTAGTTTTAAGTTTATGGGTACCTGGCTCTGTGTATCCACTTTGAGAGACTCCACAGAACTGATTCCAACAATGTTAACCACAAAAGCATTTCCCACTTTGCTTATTTAAGAAAATGAAGAAAAAAATTTTTTTTAATATTTCTACAAGGCACTAGAATATTATTCCAAGAGTTAAAAGTGTTTTAGAGTTAAATGCTATCTCACTTCAGGACTAATGTTAAGCTCCATGTTCTGGTCCAAGTAACACTCTACCAGGCGAATGAAGTTTGCCCAGATTCCCAGCAGGCATTATGAAGTTCCTGCCATGAATTTATACCCAGTGATGCACAGACCTGTCAGGTTCCTCCCACCCATAAGGTCACATTTATATATATATTTTTTTACATCAAAGAAGACAAAATTAAGGCTAAAACCAACTCTGTCTTTGCATAAGTCACAATCTCTAATTCATTGTATCACTGATGATATATCATTATATATGAAATGCATTTTAAAAATATTTGTGAGAAGGATGGATGAATAAATGCACATTTATTTTGTAGAAGAAACATGGATAGAGTCTGACTGCAGTCCAGGGAATGTGTTAAGCATTAAATCATTGGCCAATGTAGATCCAAGCTCATGGCAGTGAGGACAGTTTTTTTTTTTTTTTAATTTTAAAGCAATTATTATTTACATGTTTTCTGTCTCCATGCTTCAACATGGTTAACTTGCTCCTACTAGAAGGTAAATAGAAGGTATTTACTTAACACATCTTAACACAAACTAAAATCATTCTATTCCTCCAATCAAATCCTGTTTCAACACATATAGGTCAAGTGTGAGTTTGGAATAGACATGAGAACTTTCTGTTTTCTACTTTTTCTTTAGTTAGTGTTGAATGAAAGAGGACATAAATTCTGATTTGCCATTTTTTTATTGGCTGTTCAAAACATTACAAAGCTCTTGACATATCATATTTCATACATTAGATTCAAGTGGGTTATTAACTCCCATTTTTACCCCAAATACAGATTGCAGAATCACATCGGTTACACATCCACATTTTTACATAATGCCATATTAGTGACTGTTGTATTCTGCTATCTTTCCTATCCTCTACTATCCCCCCTCCTCCCCTCCCCTCCCATCTTCTCTCTCTACCCCATCTACTGTAATTCATTTATCTCCTTGTTTTTTTCTCATTCCCCTCACAACCTCTTATATGTAATTTTGTATAACAATGAGGGTCTCCTTCCATTTCCATGCAGTTTCCCTTCTCTCTCCCTTTCCCTCCCACCTCATGTCTCTGTTTAATGTTAATCTTTTCCTCCTGCTCTTCATCCCTGCTCTGTTCTTAGTTGCTCTCCTTATATCAAAGAAGACATTTGGCATTTGTTTTTAGGGATTGGCTAGCTTCACTTAGCATAATCTGCTCTAATGCCATCCATTTCCCTGCAAATTCCATGATTTTGTCATTTTTTAGTGCTGCATAATACTCCATTGTGTATAAACATTTTTTTTATCCATTCATCTATTGAAGGGCATCTAGGTTGGTTCCACAGTCTAGCTATTGTGAATTGTGCTGCTATGAACATCGATGTGGCAGTATCCCTGTAGTACGCTCTTTTAAGGTCTTCAGGGAATAGTCCGAGAAGGACAATAGCTGGGTCAAATGGTGGTTCCATTCCCAGCTTTCCCAGGAATCTCCATACTGCTTTCCAAATTGGTCGCACCAATTTGCAGTCCCACCAGCAATGTACAAGAGTACCCTTTTCCCCACATCCTCGCCAGCACTTGTTGTTGTTTGACTTCATAATGGCTGCCAATCTTACTGGAGTGAGATGGTATCTTAGGGTGGTTTTGATTTGCATTTCTCTGTCTTCTAGAGCTGGTGAGCATTTTTTCATGTACTTGTTGATTGATTGTATGTCCTCCTCTGAGAAGTGTCTGTTCAGGTCTTTGGCCCATTTGTTGATTGGATTATTTGTTATCTTATTGTTTAATTTTTTGAGTTCTTTGTATACTCTGGATATTAGGGCTCTATCTGAAGTGTGAGGAGTAAAATTTGTTCCCAGGATGTAGGTTCCCTATTTACCTCTCTTATTGTTTCTCTTGCTGAGAAAAAAAAAAAAAATTTAGTTTGAGTAAGTCCCATTTGTTGATTCTAGTTATTAACTCTTGTGCTATGGGCGTCCTATTAAGGAATTTGGAGCCCGACCCAACAATATGTAGATCGGAGCCAACTTTTTCTTCTATCAGGCGTAGAGTCTCTGATTTGATATCAAGCTCTTTGATCCATTTTGAGTTAACTTTTGTGCATGGCGAGAGGAAGGGATTCAGTTTCATTTTGTTGCATATGGATTTCCAGTTTTCCCAGCACCATTTGTTGAAGATACTATCCTTCCTCCATTGCATGCTTTTAGCCCCTTTATCAAATATAAGAAAGTTGTAATTTTGTGGATTGATCTCTGTGTCCTCTATTCTGTACCATTGGTCCACCCACCTGTTTTGGTACCAGTACCATGCTGTTTTTGTTTCTATTGCTCTGTAGTATAGTTTGAAATCTGGTATCGCTATACCGCTGACTCACACTTCCTGCTTAGAATTGCTTTTGCTATTCTGGGTCTTTTGTTTTTCCATATGAATTTCATAATTGCTTTATCTATTTCTACAAGAAATGCCCTTGGGATTTTGATTGGCATTGCATTAAACCTATGGAGAACTTTGGGTAATATCGCCATTTTGATGATGTTAGTTCTTCCTATCCATGAACAGGGTATATTTTGCCATCTTCTAAGGTCTTCTTCTATTTCTCTCTTTAGGGTTCTGTAGTTTTCATTGTATAAATCTTTCACCTCTTTTGTTAGGTTGATTCCCAAGTATTTTATTTTTTTTTGAGGATATTGTGAATGGGGTGGTTGTCCTCATTTCCATTTCAGAAGATTTGTCGCTGATATACAGGAATGCCTTTGATTTATGTGTGTTGATTTTATATCCTGCCACTTTGCTGAATTCATTTATTAACTCTAGTAGTTTCTTTGTAGACCCTTTTGGGTCTGTTAGATATAGTACCATATCATCCGCAAATAGTGATAATTTAAGTTCTTCTTTTCCTATTTTTATGCCTTTAATTTCTTTTGTCTAATTGCTCTGGCTAGTATTTCAAGAACTAAATTGAATTGAGAGGGCATCCCTGTCTTGTTCCAGATTTTAGAGGGAATGGCTTCAGTTTTTCTCCATTCAGAATGATGCTAGCCTGAGGCTTAGCATATATATCTTTTACGATGTTGAGGTAAGTTCCTGTTATCCCTAGTTTTTCTAGTGTTTTGAACATAAAGGGATGTTGTACTTTGTCGAATGCTTTTTCTGCATCTATCGAGATGATCATGTGGTTCTTATCGTTAAGTCTATTGATGTGGTGAATAACATTTATTGATTTCCGTATATTGAACCAGCCTTGCATCCCAGGGATGAATCCTACTTGATCATGGTGCACAATTTTTTTGATATGCTTTTGTATTCGATTCGCCAGGATTTTATTGAGGATTTTTGCATCTAAGTTCATTAGAGATGTTGGTCTGTAGTTTTCTTTCTTTGAAGTGTCTTTGTCTGGTTTCGGGATCAGGGTGATGTTGGCCTCATAGAATGAATTTGGAAGATGTCCTTCTTTTTCTATTTCTTGAAATAACTTGAAAAGTATTGGTATTAATTCTTCTTTGAAGGTTTTGTAAAACTCTGCTGTATATCCATCTGGTCCAGGGCTTTTCTTGGTTGGTAGTCTTTTGATGGCTTCTTCTATTTCCTCCTTTGTTATTGGTCTGTTTAAATTGTGTGTATCTTCCTGACTCAATCTGAGCAAATCATATAACTTAAGAAATTTATCAATATCTTCACTATCTTCTATTTTATTGGAATATAGGGTTTCAAAATAATTTCTAATTATCTTCTGTATTTCTGTAATGTCCGTTTTGATATTGCCTTTTTCATCCTGTATGTTAGTAATTTGAGTTCTCTTTCTTCTTCTCTTCATTAGCATGGCTAAGGGTCTGTTGATCTTATTTATTTTTTCGAAGACCAAATTTACTCACTTTACTACTGAATCTGATTAAGGTTTTGAGATTATATGTAAACAGAATGTGATTCAGTGAAACTAAACTCTTAATGGTTTGCTTGTTTGTTGTTTTAGTTTCTGTACTCCAATGATTCTACAACTGGCCTCAATTCTCTACCCAACCCTTAATCTATGTCTTTGGTAATGACTCTGCAGCAACTCCTATCTTCTGGAATCTGGGCTGGACTTGTGACTTGCTTTGACCAATAGCAAATGGTAGAGATGATGTGTGCCATCTTTTGGCCAAGCCTCTTGAGAAATCCATGTTTATTTATTTACTAATTTTTAAAGGAAGACTCTTTCTGTATCTCAACAACAAGCCTAAACTAACTATCTGGAGAACAAACCTGTTTTTTTCAATCTTAGGCCATCCTAGGGCTGTCTACAGGTCAGAGTCAGACATAATGGCTCTCGCCTATAATCCCAGTGGCTCAGGAGGCTGAGACAAGAGGATGGCGAGTCAAAACCAGCTTCATCAATTAAGCGAGGCCCTAAGCAACTCAGCAGGACCCTGTCTCTAAATAAAATGTATAAAGAGCTGGGGATGTGGCTTAGCAGTTAAGCACTCCTGGGTTCAATCCCCAATACCAAAAAAAAAAAAAAAAAAAAAATCAGCCGAGCGACCTTCCCCAATCCAGCTCATAAATATATGTGAGCTTAGCAAAGACCAGAAGAACCACCCAACTGACCCTGTAAGCAATATGTACTTATTGATTTTAAGACAATGAGGTAGGGGATGTAATACTGGCTTATTGTATAGAGAAGTTCTGGATGAGTTTGGCTGCTGGAGAATTAACCTGGGAAGGTATTTCACTAAAAAGCACTAAGCTTCTCTATGCAACTATAAAACATAAAATTCCTATCAAAACTGAAAATTTTGAGAAGGACAGATATTAGATAAAATTTAGTAACAGTTTAAGCTATACAGAGATGGGTTAGGCTACCTGGGAAAGTCAGACATTCCTGTTATGGAGGTATGGAGGTGACATCTGAAACTCTCCATAAAGATTCCAATAACTCCGGGAAATATAAAACTCAAACATGCTTAAGCAAAAAAAGATACAAGATAAAACTCTTTCTCTTTTTCCCTCTGTGTCTCTCTCTCCTCTCTCTCCCTCTCCCCCTCTCTCCCACCTTCTCTCCTTTCTTCTTTTTCTGTAATCTCTCTTTTTTCTGTGTTGGATAATTTGCAGGCCAGGTTTCTTCATGCATGGTGGTCTTCACCTCCCAAATCTTATATTATTAGGTAGATATTCCTGGAGAAATAAATACTTTATTTTCTTAAATATCCCCACCACCTGCCAAAAGGTCCTAGACTTGTGGCTACACTGTCCCAAATTGGATTCCATATCCAGTCTTAAATACAAACTATCCTGTCCTTCTGGTGGAGCATGGGTCTGATACTTGCTTCCAGAGATGATTGCATGGGGAACAGTCAGCTTCCTTCAAATCACGTGGGGTAAGAGTAGGATGAGTTGAGGTGCTCTCTCAAAGTAAATGTCAGAGCCATGACAGAAACCAAAATAAACAAGTTCTTATCCAATGAAAGAAAGGAATTTTTAACTGGACGCAGTTATACTAAGGGACTCTAGAGTCCTCTCTAATACTCTCTAATATTCTGGATATTTTTCATAGGAAAAAATAAGAATAGCCTATAGAATGTGAATTCAAGAATTCAGGGAAATAAATCTATCTTTTCAAAGCAATTCAATTTTATACAGCTGAACTCAACAAATATTCAATGAATCCTTGCTATGTGGCAGGAATTGTTAAACATGCTTTGAATCAATCAACCAATTGGACCCAAATAGTCTTTTGTCTTCTGTCAGACCACTACCAGAAACCGTTGCAATGGGCATGTAAGACTTTTATTTTTTTTTTCTTTACCACTTTTCTGTCTTCCTTCTCTTCTTCTCTTTTCTGATTTTGATCCCAAATGTGGTGGGTCGAATTGATAATATCCTTTTTGGGGCAGATCATCTCCATTCTCCATACCCTCTACTATTTTGTCACTTATTCTGTGTTTCCTTTCTCCATCTTCATTTATTTCATCATCACAGGCAACTTATGATTAATTCATTTTATTTGCTTATATGTATATGTGTCTTTACAAAGTATATTTTATACATTGCATTTATCAATTCTTATGAATTACACAATGTGTATAAGTAGTTATTTGCAGTGTTTACATACTGGTTCATATTTTATATTTCTAAAAATTTTTTATTTGTTCTAATTACTTATACGTGACAGTAGAATGCATTTTGACACAGCATTCATAAATGGAGTACATTTATGAATGGTTGTACATGACATAGAATTACACAGGTCATGTAATCATATATACACATAGGGTAATAATATCCAATTCATACTACTATCATTCCTACCCCAATACTCCCTCCTCTCCCTTCACTCCCCTCTCTCTGATCCAAAGTACCTCTACTCTCCCCCTCCTCTTACAGTGAATTAGCATCTGCATATCAGAGAAAACATCCTGCCTTTGGTTCTTTGGGATTGGCTTATTTACATATTTTAAATTGCATATGTAAATAAGCATATATTTATTCCTATAGCTCACACAGAAATAGTTTGAGTTTCTACTGCCCCTTTCTGTTCTAGATTTTCAATCTCATATTTCTTTGTTCCCATCCAGTATAGTTACTTCTAACTCTGCAGGTAAAATTTTCCATTTCCTTTAGAAGGAGCCTTAAAATGTTAACATCTTTTAAGGGAGTGACCCATGGTTGTATGGAAATGATTAACATAGGCCTGGAAGAAGTCTACATCAGACACCATGCATTATGGAATGAGTGACAAGTGCTAGGAGGGAAATGGTAAAGGTGAGGGTCTCAAATCTCTTCTCTCCCTATCATTCATAGGATGGGTTCTCTGAGATTCTAGAAAGACCTGGATCATCTCAGACAGTAGCCTGCTTTTACAGGAAGAAAAAAAATAAACCAGGGTTCTCCAGGCCTCAATATTCACACCAGGGAGGGTCTACTTCAATGAAACTTGAAGAAGCCTTGACAAATGGTTCTGCTAGCCTTCATCCACCACCCTGCATTAATACTTGTGAGACTTTCCTTTGAATAGTAGTAATGAAGAAAAAGAAATACATTTGGGGGAAGAAATAATTTTTCAATGCCTATTTCCAAAATCAAATGCACATTTTTTTTAATATCTCCATAACTGGAAGTTATTAAGATGCTTGTGCAGGAGATCCAGACATGTGCCAACTTCATAAAAAGAAGTCTTACCAGTGGCACCCTATTTAGAAATAATTACATAGAATCCATTGTAATTTAGTCTTACAGAGTTGCCCTCTATTGAAATTAAATTTTGAGGGAGATTGAATTACCTTGTTAGAATGGTCTTGAAGGTTGATAGATATTTTATGGTAAGAATGCACTTAAATACACATGTGAATATACTCTACTACTAGGTAGGACTTTCTATGGGCTTACTTATTAGGTTATATACTGTGTTTCATGGAATCATTGGCCCCAATTTTCCATCTCTCCCTCTATCCCCACCCTTTCTATGGCCTTACCATGGGTGGAGTGTTCTTCCCCAATTTTTGATTTAGGACTTGCCATGTGACTTTCATTGGCCAATGAATCAGGTAGAAGTAGGAGTGTGGCATTTCTGAATGTAGGTCTCAAGAAGTTCTTCTTGATCTCTAGCACCTCTGGCATCTCTATGAGAAGCTTCCCTGAGTAGCTTCTGTCTCTCAGCTCTCAGGGAAGGGAGAAGAAGGGGATATGGGGGCAGGAAAGATGGTGGAATGAGATGGACATTATTACCCTAGGTACATGTATGCCTGCACATATGGTGTGATGTTACATCATGTACAGAGAAATGAAAAGTTGTGCTGCAATTGTGTACAATGAATCAAAATGCATTCTTCTGTCATATACCTAATTAAAATAAATAAATTAATTAAAAAAACAGTCATGTTGGAACCAGGAATGTATACTTTTAAATATACATTGCTGATCCAAAATATAGCAAAACTACAGTCAAAAGATATTATCAAGCAGATCACTTTCTAAGGCATTTCTTCTTTGATCCTTTGACTACAATAACACAACACAACAGTATGTCTACAGTAATTCTCTTACAACCAGTTAGGAAACATAAAGTATTTTTCCTCACTGACCTTAATATTATTTATTAATCTCAGGGGAAGAAATGGAGGAAAACAAAAGGATCCAGTGACTCCTATATCGATTGGGGATGTTTTCAGTTCTGCAAGAGAATCATTGGGATGAAAAAGCAATTGGTTTCATGCTTTGGGGATTATGTAAGTATTTGCAAACCTACAGGAAGATTCTTTCTGTTGAGGATATGCCCTTCTTCTGATGATATGTGTCTGAGGGTTTCTCGAACATCTCAAAATTACTTCATACTCCTCACTCTCTAGGCAATATCTAGGCTGTGAACTAAACTCTGTATCCTATGGCACCTACAATGTGGGAGGCACTTAGAGCTGCTGAGGACACACTGTACAGCTGAGATTAACAGATAAGCATCTTTGTTCTTACGAAGCTTCATTTTGGTTTAGAATGATGAACTATAAAAAAAAAAAAACTTAAATTCAGTGTGAAAATGCCTGTTAATGCTAAGTGCAATAATAGCATAATAATAGAAGAGGATAATGGAATAAAGAATTACTGTAGTAGGGTATGGGGTGGCCAAAGGAGGCATTACGGAGGATGTCCAGACCCAAAAGATTAAAAGAAGCCAGAGGGGTAGATGGGAGGTGTTTTAGTGAGCTTTTCACTGCTGTGATTAAAAGACCTGACAAGAACAATTGTAAAGGAGGAAAGGTTTATTTCAGGCTTCACAGTTTCAGTTTCAAAGATCTTTGTCCATAGACAGCCGACTGCATTCCTCAGGGCTTGAGATAAGGTTGAACATCATAGCGGAAGGGTGTGGTGGAGGCAAGAGGCTCACATGATGATCATGAAGCAGAAAGAGAGGCTTCACTCGCCAGATACAAAATATATACCCCAAAAGCACATCCCTAATGCCCACTCCTCCAGCCACACCCTATCCACCTTCAGGCACCCTCAGTTAATCTTGTCAGGGGATTGATTCACTGATTGGGTTAAGGCTCTCAAAACCCAATAATTTCTCCTCTATACCTTCTTGCATTGTCTCACACATGAGCTTTTTGGGGACACCTCATATCCAAACCATAACAAGAGGTCAAGTCCAAGCAACAGAAAAGCAAATGCCAAAATATCCAAATAACAGAGATTTTTGAGGGATAAATGTTAGTGTATATTGAGTTTAGGAAACCAAGGGAAGAGACATATCAGGTAAAATCAGAGTTAATAGAAATAACATTATTTAAGATCTTGTAAGCTGGAGTAAGAAATTTGTATTTTATTGTAATGTCAAAGGATGACATTGGCAGGATTCAAGCAGTGAAGTGACATGATCTAATTTGCATAGTTATATAAGATACTCTTGCAGCTGCATGGAAAATGGGTTGTAAGGAGCTAATAGAGGAAGTAGGGAGAACAAATATAAAACTATTGCAAATGCATAGGGACAGATGGTGGCAGCTGAGATGAAAGTAATAGCAAGAGAGGTGGTGTGAAGAAGTCAGATCAGAAATTTTGAAGCGGAATCAACAGGATGCTTGTAGATTGAACATAGGTAGCAAAGCAAAGAGGAATCTAGAAGGAATCACTTATGGCCTTAGTCACTATGCATATCATCATGTTGTAACTGATAAAAGCAACATAGGGAGAGTGGAGCAATTCTGTGGGCAAATCAGAGTCTGTTTATTCTGATTTATTTTTGAGATGTTTTCTTGACATCCAAAAGTCAACTGTAGCAGTTACAGGAAAAGTTGCATTCAGGAGTTTACTTGCGAAAATGAATCACTTGCATTTCCAGGGCTAAGGGTTTCTCTTAGAAATATAACTACAATTTTAATCATTCTTATCTAAATTCTATTAGATGAATTATTTGCCACAACCAATAGATTCATTTAATAAGACTGACATGCATATCATGAAATCAACTTGTGAAATGTGTTTTGACCATAAGTTACTTATTTTTAGAACAGGCCTTACTAATTTTGCCCTAAAATACTATTTCTAGTAAAGTTCTAGTAACTTAGACATTTTTGTACCATGAATAATCTCATGAGTAAATGATGAAGCAGATCTGGAGAAACACCAATGAATGCTCTAGCTCTAAATACCCCAGCCTCCCCACCACACACCAACAAACATATACACACTATCTCCACAAACATGGACATAGCACAGACTTCAACCCAAGACTTCCTCCTATGACCTTTTTTTTTCAAGTGTCACAAGAGTTCTTAAAAAAGTTTGCATCTCCTAGCCCCAAAGTCATGTTTTTGCCTCAAAACTTTCTTCCATATTTTAGCATCTGCAATATTTAAACTTGAGTAGATTCTATTTCTTCCTTTATCTCTTTGGGTATCTTTAGCAAATTCTACATATCAGTCAAGTTATCTCAGATTCTAAGCACTGAAATAGCTTCAAGTCCAAAGTTCTCATACCAGCCTGCATCTGGAGGAGAGTTATCAAAACAAGTCTGTCCTTAACTGGAAGTGCTGGAGCAACCACATCTATCACTTTTGCCAATGCAGAAGCCATGAGGACAAGTTCCCATCTCACATGTTTTATTGTACAGGGCTGAAGATCTCTCTAATATTTCAGTAGGAAAAAAAAAGAACTAATTCACTTAAAAGCACCACAACCCTAAGAAATATTTTCAAAGGCATGACCTAAAATCAATAGTTAATTATAAATATCTTGATGGGACCCAGGATTTCATTTGTTCATACATTATGTTGAGCAAGGGTTTTGTTTTCTCTCCAAGGAGATTAGTAAGTGTAATATGTTATCAGATGACAAACAACAAAAAGTGGCCAAAGGGATTTATTTATATGTAGTAGAAATGGCTAGTAGATACAAAAATAAAAATAAAAACAACCTCCCCAAATTATGCTATTATTTTCTAAATATTAAGTTCTACTAAGAAGAGGCTGCTTTAGTAAGTGATTCTATTTCACAGCCCCCATTTGCATTCAGGTTGAGCCATGTAGCTGTGTTCTGGTAATGAAAGGCAGAAGTGGGGGGACACTCGTATAGGACTGAACTATAAGCTAATCGCAGATTCTACACTGATATGAAGAATTGGCTAAAGATACACAAAGAGATAAAGGAAGAAATAGAATCTACTCAAGTGCTTCTCCATGATTCTTTCCCCTTCTGATCAGCTGAAATGGGGGCTATTTCTGAGGACAAACTTAGAAGCCATGTGTTGAATACAGCAGACCTCTGTTGGCCTAAATCCTTGAATTGAAACAAAAAGAAAAGATTCTAGATGCCCTATTTTCCAGTCAGTACTCTTGTTGGTACAAGAAAGAAAAAAAATCCACTGCATCTGAGTTATTCAATATATTATGTTAGATATTACAATCTATTCTATTTACAACAGATTGGCAGTATTCAAAGTTGCTGAAATGAAGACCACTTCTAATATCTCCAAAATCACACTAAACAGAAAATTTTGACTTATTTTTTTTAATCCACATTTAATGGCATCACACTTTTGAAGATACACAGTGGCTGTTTTCTAAATTATCAGGCTATTGGTATTGACATTTCTTCTTTTACCTGATAAGCACCCATAATTTTTGGTTTGGAAATAGCATCTTGGTTTTTTATTTGGGAAAAAAAAACATTTTTCAATCATACATATTCTTTATGGGAATTATAATCAACACACTCCATTCTCCCTTATTCAAGGGTTGAGCAAACAAATCATAGTCACCAGCCCTGCTTCCTACCTGGGATCTCAAAGGGTGTGTCAGAAAGAATGTAAGAACTGAAATTGTCATTAGTTCATTTTGATAGCTACATTTGGAAATTCATTATGTCCCATCCAAGATCCCAAGTTATCTCAAGAAACCAAATATTTTCTTGTAGTTCCTTCAATTCTGAGTCTCTACATTTCCATTCAAAAACTATATTTTGTTGTTTTATGCTAGTGTTGTATATTTGTTTTCTATTGTAGCAAAAAATATCCTAAAACTTAGTGGCTTAACACAATAATAAATATTAATTATTTCTCAGTTTCCATAGGTGAAGGATTTGGATGATTCGGGCTCAGAGTCTCTCATGAGATTACAGTCAGATAAGTGTATTCAACTGAGGATTTAAGAAGAGATGAAAACTCCACTTCCAAAGTGATTAAACAAATACATGATGACTTGGTGCTAGCTGTTGGGAAAAGGCCCTAGTTCAGGTCCTCATGGACTTTCATAAGTATCCTAATGTTATAATGGTAGGCTTCCCCCAGAAGTAGTATGTACTAGACCCAAGTGAAGTGTGGAAATACTTTTTAAATATATATAAATGTATAAAATGTATATTATATATAAATTATATAAATGTGTATGTGTATGTATTATAGATAAAGTATTATATTGTATTATAGATAAAGTTGTATTATAGATAAAGAAACTAAAACCAATAGAGCATACACAATGCTTCAAAAGTCACACAGTGGAAGAACCAGAAGTTGAACCCAAGTGGCCCAAACTCCATAATATTTTTCCCATTATTTGAGTTTAAATTGTGCTGATCAACTAGTAGCTTATAAGTCCAGTCCAACTCCTCTATTTGATATTTGATTGACAAGGAAAAGCATGCCCTACTTCCTTCTGGACTTTATCAAAAGTAACAATATAATAAATATATCAGCCCGAGTCCATCCCACCATTGGCAGACACCCACTGGAGCTCAGACCTGGCCCAGATCTGCCTTGCAGACCTGTGCAGGAGCCAGGGCCCAGAGTAAGCTTGGGTCCACCCCTCCCACCACCACAACCTGGGAACCTAGGTCTAACCCACTTTCATATTGAGACACTGTAGTCATCCCCAAGGTAGTAGCCTCTACCTTGGGACAACAGACAAGGCCTAGAAGCAGCTGCATCTTGGAACAGGCATCCCAAAGCCAGTGTAAGGCCCACCCTTTCAGCCCCATCTCTGAAATATGTTGTATCCATCTTGGGACACCTCCACTTCTATCTTGAATTACCTCCTGCTATTGCCACCACCATATATAGTTGCAGTAGCACTCATCCTGGGACACTGGCAGGGTCAGGAAGCCCAACATCAAGGTGAGATACAGATAATCTGAACAGACACTACAAGATTATAGGGTAGAAACTGTAATACCTAAGATCCACACAGCAAGAAAGGAAATCACATAGACAATATGAAAGAACAAGGGAGGAAAGTGCTCCAAACAAACCAGGGTACTACAATAACAGAACCCATGAACAGCGCAACTGATGAAATGTCAGAGAAGGAGTTCATAATGTTCATAATTAAAATGATCTATGAATCAAATAATGACCCAAATGAGCAAATACAATAAAAAATTGCTCACTCCAACAAAGAGATAAGGGAGCAAATACAGGCAACCATTGATGACACCATAAACAGATAAGGGAGCAAAATGCAGGCATCCATTGATCACACCAACAAAGAGATAAGGGAGTAAATACATGTAGAAAAATATTACTTCAAGAAAGAGAGGGATTCTGAAAAAAATTCAGAAATCCTTGAAATGAATGAAATAATAAACCAAATAAAAAAAAACAATAGAGAACATCACCAACAAACTAGATCACTTGGAATACAGAACATCAGATAATGAAGACAAAGTATACAATCTAGAAAATAAAGATGACCACACAGTGAAGATGGTAAGGAACCATGAGAAGAACATTCAAGAATTATGAGATAGCATCAAAAGATCAAATCTAGGAGTTATTGGAATAGAGGAAGGCACAAAGTTTCAAACCAAAGGAATGCACAATCTCTTCAATGCAATATCAGAAAATTTCTCAAACATGAGAATGAATTGGTAAATCAAATACAAGAAGCATACAGGGCACCAAATGTACAAAATTATAACAGATCTACACCAAGTCACATTATAATGAAAATGCCTAGCATACAGAATAAGGATAGAATCTTAAAGGCCTCAACAGAGAGAAATCAGGTCACATATGGAGGAGACCAATTCATATCTCAGCAGATTTTTTGACCCAGATCCTTAAAGTCAGGAGATCCTGGAACAACATATACTAAGCTCTGAAAGAAAATGGATGCCAACAAAGAACCAGCAAAATAAAGGCTTAGATTTGATGATGAAATAAAAATCTTCCATGATACACAAAAGTTAAAAGAATTTACAACTAGAAAGCCTCCACTACAGAACATCCTTGGCAAAATATTCCATGAAGAGAAATTTAAAAACAATAATAAAAATCAGCAAAGGGAGGTATTACACTAAAGGAAAAACTAATCAAAGGAGAAACCAGGTCAAATTAAATACCAAAGTGAAAAGAAAATGGCTGGGAATATAAATCATGTCTCACTAATAACCCTGAGTGTTAATGGCCTAAACTAACCAATCAAAAGACATAGACTTGCAGATTGGATTTAAAAAAAAGAAAGACCCAACTATATGCTGCCTCCAAGAGTCTCATCTCATAGGAAAAGACATCCACAGACTGAAGGTGAAAGGTTGGGAAAAAGCATACTACTCACATAAACTGCAGAAGCAAGGAGAGGTTTCTATCTTCATATCAAATAAAGTAGACTTCATGCCAAAGTTAATCAAAAGGGATAAAGAAGGCTATTTTATACTGCTTAAGGGAACCATACACCAACAAGACATAACAATAATAAATTTATATGCTCCAAACAAAGGAGCATCTATGTTCATCAAACAAACTCTTCTCAAGTCAACAGTCAACTAGACAACAACACAATAATTCTGGGGGACATTAGCACACCTGTTTCACCACTGGATAGATCTTCCAAACAAAGCTTAACAAATAAATTATTATAGAACACAATAATACAATCAATAACTTAGACTTAACTTATATATAGAGAGAATATTTCATCCTTCAGGAGTGAATATAATTTCTTCTTAGTAACACATGGATCCTTCTCTAAAATAGACTGTATATTATGCCACAAAGCAACTTTTAGCAAATACAAAAAAGTAGAGATACTACCCTGCATTCTATCAGATCACAACAGAATGAAATTAGAAATCAATGATAAAATAAAAAATAAAAGCTACTCCAATACCTGGAGACTGAATAATATGCTACTGAATGAACAATGGGTTGCAAAAGACATCAAGGAGGAAACTAAAATAATTCTTAGCAGTAAATGAGAACACAGATACAACATATCGAAATATCTGGGACACAATGAAGAAAATACTAAGATGAAAGTTCATTGCATGGAATTCATTCCTTAAAAGAAGAGAAAGTCACCAAATAAATGACTTGACATTACATCTCAAAGCCCTAGAAAAAGAAGAACAAATCAATATCAAAAGCAGTAGAAGATAGGAAATAATTAAAATCAGAGCTGCAATCAATGAAATTGAAACAAAAGAAATAATTGAAAAAATTTACAAAACAAAAAGTTGGTTCTTTGAAAAAATAAATAAAATTGACAGGCCTTTCACCATGCAAATAAAGAGAAGTAGAGTGTAAACTCAAAATACTAACATACGGGATGAAAAAAGGAAATATAACAACAGACACTACAGAAATACAGAAGATAATTAGAAATTATTTTGAAAACTTGTACTCCAAAAAAATAGAAAATATTGAAGGCATCGACAAATTTCTAGAGTCATACGATTTGCCTAGATTGAATCAGGATGATATACACCATTTAAACAGATCAATTTCAAATGATGAAAAAGAAGACACCATCAGAAGCCTGCCAACCAAGATAAGCCCAGGACCGGATGGATACACAGCTGAGTTTTGCAAGACCTTTGAAGCAGAACTAATACCAATAGTCTTCAATTTATTTCAGGAAATAGAAAAAGAGGGAGCACTTTCAAACTCATTTATGAGACCAATATCACACTGATTCCAAAACCAGGCAAAGACACATCAGAGACAGAAAACTTCAGACCAATATCTCTAGTGAACATAAATGCAAAAATGTTCAATGAATTTCTGGCAAATTGGATACAAGAACATACCAAAAATATAGTACACCACGGTCAAGTGGGGTTCATCCGAAGGATGCAAGAATGGTCTAATATATGGAAATCAATAAATGTAATCCTCACATCAATAGATTTAAAAATAAGAACTATATGATCATCTCAATAGATACAGAAAGAGAATTAGAAAAAAATACAGCACCCCTTCATGTTCAAAACACTAGAATAACTAAGGATAACCAGAACATATCTCAACATCATAAAAGCTATCTACCCTAAGCCCAGGCCAACATCATTCTAAATGGAGAAAAATTGAAAGCATTTCTTCTAAAAACTGGTACAAGACAGGGATATGCTCTTTACCACTTCTATATAATATAGTTCTTTAATCTCTAGCCAGGGCAATTAGATGATACAAATTAAAGGAATGTGGATTGAAAAGAAGAATTCAAACTATCACTATTTGCCAATGACATGCTTCTATACCAAAAGGATCCAAAATATTCCACCAGAAAAATTCTGAAACTAATAAATGAATTCAGCAAAGTAGCAGGATATCAAATCAACACCCATAAATCAAAGGCATTTCTGTACATCAGTGACAAATCCTCAGAAAGAGAAACTAGGAAAACTACCCCATTTACAATAGCCTGAAAAAAAAAAAAAAACTTTAGGGAATCAACTTAATGGAAAAGGTGAAAACTCTACAATAAAAACTACAGAACACTAAAGAAAGAAATTAAAGAAGACCTTAGAAGAAGGAAAGAGCTCCCTTGCTCTTAGATAGGCAGAATTAATATGGTCATTGTCAAAATGACCATACTACCAAAAGCACTATACAGATTTAATGCAATCCCAATCAAAATCCCAATGACATTCCTCATAGAAATAGAAAAAGCAATCATGAAATTCATTTGGAAAAATAGGAGACCCAGAATAGCCAAAGCAATCCTTAGCAAGAAGGGAGAAACAGGTAGCATCACTATACCAGACCTTAAACTATACTACAGAGCAATAGTAACAAAAACAGCATGGTATTGGCACCAAAACAAACTGGTAGACCAATGGTACAGAATAGAGGACACAGAGAATAACCCACATAATTACAGTTATCTTATATTAGACAAAAGTGCCTAAAACTTACATTGGAGAAAAGATAGCCTCTTCAACAAGTGGTGCTGGGAAAACTGGAAATGCATATGCAACAAAATGAAATTAAACCCCTATCTCTCACCATGCACAAATCTCAAATCAAAGTGGATCAAGGACCTAGGTAAACCAGAGACACAGTGCGTATTAGAAGTAAAAGTAGGACCAAATCTCCATCATGTCAGATTAGGTCCTGAGTGCCTCAATAAGACTCCTGTAGCTCAAGAAATAAAATCAATAAATGGGTTGGATTCAAACTCAAAAGCTTTCTTTTCAGCAAAAGAAATAATCAGTGAGGTGAATAGAGAGCCTACAATATGGGAACACATTTTTAGCACACGCACATCAGTTAGAGCATTAATCTCTAGGATATGTAAAGAACTCAAAAATCTTAACACCAAAAAAAAAAAAAAAAGAAACCAACAAATAACCCAATCAATAAATGGGCCAAGGAACTGAGGACACTTCTCAAAAGGTGACATGCAATCAATTAAACAAATACATGACAAAATGTTCAATATCACTAGCAATTAGAGAAATGCAAATCAAGACTACTCTAAGATTTCATCTCACTTCAATCAGAATGGCAGCTATTAAGAACACAAAAAACAGTAAGTGTTGGCGAGGATGTGGGGGAAAAGGCACACTCACACATTGCTGGTGGGACTGCAAACTGGTGCAGCTAATATGGAAAGCAGTATGGAGAATCCTTGGAAAACTGGGAATGGAACAACCATTTTACTCAGGTATCCCACTTCTCAGTCTATACCCAAAGGACTTAAAAACAGCATACTACAGGGACATAGCCACATCAATGTTTATAGCAGCACAATTCACAATAGCTAAACTGTGGAAGCAACCTAAATGCCCTTCAGTAGATGAATGGATAAATAAAATGTGATATATATATATAAATATTATTCAGCATTAAAAGAGAATAAAATCTTGGCATTTGCAGGTAAATGGATGGAGTTGGAGAATATAATGTTAAGTGAATTTAGGCAATTCCAAAAAACCAAATGCCATTTGTTTTCTCTGGTATAAGGATGCTGATTCATAATGTGGGGGGAGGGCATGGCAGGGTTAGATGAACTCTAGAAAGGCAAAGGGGAAAAGAGGAGAGAGGGAAGGGGAGGGGGCATGGCGGTAGGAAAGATGGTGGAATGAGATGGACATCATTACCCTAAATACACGTATGAAGACACGAATGGTGTGACTCTACTTTGTGTACAACTGTAGATGTGAAAGAAAAATTGTGCTCTATATGTGTAATATAAATTGTAATGCATTCTGCTGTCATATAGAACAAATTAAAATTTAAAAAATGGAAAAAAATAAATACCTCAAAAAATATATAGCCACTTAGTCCCATTTTAAGCAAGAAATAAAGATCTGAGGAGGATTTTTTTTTTGTCCGTTAAAAATAAAAGGAAAAAGGATAATGAGATGTTGTATAGATGACTTATAGGATGTACAGATTAATTGTACCCTTCCCTAAGTGAATTATAAAAGCATTTAATTTCTGCTTGTGCTGTGATCTTCATTCCACCCAGGGACTTCTCAATGGATTCTCTTTTTTACAAGCCATGCACTTGGAGAATGCTTTGGGTCTGTGGTTTGTAGTGGTGAAGGATTCTCAAGAAGCAAAGAGCCAAGAGAGTAAGTAAAGAATAATTTCTGACTCTCTCTAGGGAGATCAGAACATGATATTGAGGTTTACATTTTCTCTAAGACTCCTGGGAAAACTTGATGGTAACTGCTTTCACTGAAACTCTTAACATAGTAAGATTTAGTAGAACAAGAATTCTTTGCCATATACACTTATTTCTGAAATTCTGGTTCCAGAGATTTCTTTTTTTTTAATTTATTTTTTTATTATTAGTTGTTCAAAACATTACAAAGCTCTTGACATATCATATTTCATACATTTGATTCAAGCAGATTATGAACTCCCATTTTTACCCCCGTATACATATTGCAGATTCACATCGGTTACACATCCACTTTTTTACATACTGCCATACTAGTGTCTATTGTATTCTGCTGCCCTTCCTATCCTCCACTATCCCCCCTCCCCTCCCCTCCCCTCCCATCTTCTCTCTCTACCCCATCTACTGTAATTCATTTCAAAGGATCCAGAGATTTCTGGTCTTGCTTGAGTTGTAGGGAATCTAAAGGGAGGTTCCTCAACTCAGCACTATTGACATTCAAATGTCCCCTGGGGAGCGGAAAATCTACCAAGGTTAACAATGAGTCTTTTAAGGGAAGTTTTGAGTCATAAGAGACAATCTCTGGATAAAAGCTAAAAGTGAGGATTTATTTTTTCTGGATGCATATTATACTTCAGGAGATTTAATTCACTTTCACCAAGTGGTTATTTTGTGCCTACTGTGCCCCAGACACTGCATTAGCACAATACCCAATCTCTAAGTTCTTGTCTTTGAGGATTTCATATATTTAATGGATATAGTTGGACTAGTCAGATTTATTTATTCATGTTTTAATCAAATTTCCAAACCTCCAAATATGGGTCCAAGGCCCCCCCCCAAAAAAATGAGTCATATTAAGACAGTGTCAACCAATTAATTCAGTGACAACACTATCAGAAGATACCAACTAGCAATTTAATTTGGAATCAAAGAGACAGTCTAAATCCTAAAGTTATATTCTCCAAGATGTCTTGACAGTTTTTCAAAATGTAGGAGAGACTTTTTAAAAAATGTAATGATACTTTTTTTTTTTTTTCCAGAAAAAGTTATGTTGTTTGCCTTGAGAGCCTGAGTAGCTTTAATGGTGGAGTTGGTGACACATAAAGTTCCATCAAATTGCTTCCAGGGAGATCAGAAAGATAATAAAAACAGGGACACAACCATTCAGTTCCTGAATACTTGAACCTGAAGTCATGAACTTGCTAACTAGTGAAATGAAGGCATCTTTAAAAGTCTCATCTTCTAGAGAATGGCAATTTTAAGACAGATCTCCAATCCAGACCTCATAATGTCAATTTATGGAAATTGAATCACTCTATAAATTTTAACTAAAACAATATACTCTCATTTTGAGTATTTATGGCCTCTGCCATTCACTTCAGATCTTCAGAAGTGAATTTTTGGAGGCATTCAGAAAGTTGAAGAAAAAAAAATGCATGTACTTAAAACTTCTTTTTTAAATCACAGATTCTCCCTCTAGTGAGCAAAGAGAAATCTCAACAAATCAAATTGAAACTCAGCAAGAAAACTTAAGGAGGATTTAGAGAGGAGCGAGAAAACTGAGGTGAAAAATATTTTCTAAGAAAAAGCAAAGTCAGAATAGACTCTTCTCATAAAGTTAGGAAATTTAGGTGCAACATATAACCCCAAAATTTGGAAGTAAATAAGTTCACAAGGAGTGTTTTAGTACAAAGAAAATAGATTTTTGAGCCACAGTAGAGTCAAAATTTTAACTATGCAATTTATTGACTCTGACTTTGGTCGAACTACTCAATTGAGTCTTCATGCTTTCAATTATAAAGTGAAGTTCTAATCTCTGACTTAAGGATATTTTAAGAAATAAGTGTGGCAATGTATTTAAAGTGTATTTTCCATGGTACCTACAAATTTAATTTTCATTTCTCAATGTTTTTACATCTGGATTAAGCATGAGAATAAATTAGGGTAGATGGGAATAGAACTAAAACATATATTGTGTGTGTATATATATATATATATATATATATATATATATATATATATATATATAATATAAATATAAAATATAAATATATATACATATTAATTACCTATGTGAAGCAACAATGCTGTGTAATCTCAAGAACATGGATACTGGAATTGGGTAATTTCTATATGAATTTTGAATTGACCACTAACTATAATTTGGGGACAAGTTATATTACATCTTTATGTCTCATTTTCCTCACCTATAAAACAGGAAAGTTTTTTTGGGGGATTGGCTAACTGTTTTCTTCTCTAACACCATCCATTTACCTGCAAATGCCATTTTGTTCTTTTTTAGTGCTGAGTAATATATTCCATTGTGTATAAATGCCACATGTTTTTAATCCATTCATCCACTGAAGGATATCTATATTGGCTTCACAGTTTAGCTATTGTGAATTGTGCTGCTATAAACATTGATGTGGCTATGTCCCTGTAGTATGCTGTTTTTAGTTTTCTCAGATATAAGGGGGGTGACCCAAAGTGGGGTAGGGAGGGAAAGCATGGGATGATTAGATTATTTCTAGATAGGGAAAAGGGGTGGGAGGGAAAGGGAGGGGGAAGGGGATTAGCAAGGATGGTGGAACGTGATGGTTATCTATACAAAATACATGTATGAAGATTTGAATTTGGTGCCAACATACCTTATATACAAACAGAGATATGAAAAATTGTGGTATATATGTGTATTAAGAATTGTAATGCAAAAAAATGAGTACATGTATATTGGCATGAACATACTTTATATACAGAGATATGAAAAATTGTGCTGTATATGTTTAATAAGCATTCCATTATTGACGTGTATTTAAAAAATAAATAAATTTTAAAAAAAGACTGCATAGCCAGTGTGTTCTACATCATGTTAAACCAGAAGAATAACAAGTTTTACTCCATTTATGTATGATGTGTCTATGTATGGTGTAGTGCATTCTACTGTCATGTATCACTAATTAGAACAAATAAAGAAATTTTAAAATATATTTTAAAAAGAAATAAAATATAGTAAATTTTGCATTACCAAACAGTTGCCATTTTGGGTTAAATTTCTTTCACAATTTAACTTTTGTGAAACAAAGTGATCATCCTTTTTGTATTATGTAGTCCTGTTATAGGGCTTAGTTTTCTCCACCAATCATTGATTGGTCATTTCAATAATTTTTTTCCTCCTAAAAAAAAAAGAGAAAGTTATATTTTCTACCAAATAGAGTCGCAGTGAGGGATTCAAAAGATAAGAAAAATCAAATAGCACATAAAGACTCTCAGTAAACAATTCACATTATTATAGAGACAATAATGCTCATAGTTCATAACACAATGTGTGTAACAATTCAATTTTTTGTGTGTGCATACATGTATATATCAGTTTTTTAGTTATCCTAATAAGTGCTTCCTATCAAAAAAGGTTTTGTTCTATTAATAATGATAAAATTTAATGTGATTATTCCTCATGTGTTTTCAAACTCAAAATCTATCTGTATGCTGTGTCATTCAAACACCAGCTTTCACAAAAGATATGAAATTGAACCCAATTGTGTACTCGGTTTCTTTTCTGCAGCATTAGTTCTTTAATGAACCATTTCTGTAGATGGCTGCTGTTTTGTGGTTTTGTGCTAGATATTATCTAGCAAATGACATAGCTTAATTAACACTTATTTTTTTCTGTTAAAGTGCTTTGTCACACAAATACATCTACTAAGATTTTTGTCTTTTGTAAGGATGCATAGAGAAGAGCACACAGTTATTGTAGGTTCATCCTTCTACTCTCTCTTTCCCACACAAGCTAAAACATAAACAAGAAAGGAGAAAGACAAGGTGAAAGGCAACTACCACATGCTTTTTATTCAAGCAGAACTGGTTTTGTGCCTAACGTGTTGAGTTAAGCAGAGTAATAGAGAGGGACTATGTAATTAGAGATGTGTTTATGGTTTTGGAGATGAGGTAGACCGAGGTCAAGGGGGTTTGCATTGTCTAGGACTTGAAGAAAGGAATATACTATTATGAGCAATAAAATGAATGGCACTATTTATCAGACCAAACCTTAGACTTTATATGCTTTATCTCACTTAATCTCAAATCAATGCTGTGAGACAGGGATTATTATTATGACCAGTTTATAGCTCAGGAAACTAGATCCTGAAAGACTGAAATACTTGGCCAAGGTCATAGAACTGATTCATTGCAGAACCAGGAAACTGAAACTTACATCCCCTCCTGAGGTTAGACCCTTGGCTACTCTTCTATTTTTCACAATGGCCCTGCAAGGTTAATGCTGTCATCAGCTCTATTTTCCTGATCAGAAAAAAAAAAAATTTTTTTTTTCAAAGAGCATAAATAACATCCCCCAAACTAACAACTGAAAAAGACCAAAATTCAGAGCCAAATGTGAATCTGAGTACATATTGAATCACAGAAAACATTTAAATTTGCTATTTTTCTACCTATGGTGTGTTCTTAGGGTAAGTTATATTTTCCTTTAAAGGAATGTGATCAATGAATTGTATCCACCTGTAGAAGCAAGAGAAGAAAAGAGTGACATAAAGAAAGTTTGTGGTAATGTATTTCCCACAGTCTTACTCTTCTCAGTTGATCTATATCCATTTGTATCAGTTAGCAATTTGCTGGGTAACAAAACTTCAAAATCCAATAACTTAAAACAATAAAACTTTAGTATTGCTCAGGAGTTCAGGAGCATCCTGACTGAGCTGATTCATATACCTGAGGTCAGTTTTGAGTTGTGTACAGCTTTGTTCCTCTAGCTGTAACTTCTTCTGAGTTTGAATCAGTATACTAGTAACTGGAACATTGTCTTTCCTGTGTTTGATCTCTATATTACAGCTAACTTGAACTTGAATATAATGGTGGCAGAATTCCAAGAAATCAAGCAGTTTCACCAGGATTCTTGAGGTCAAATCATAGAATTAGCATACAATCCCTTATCTGCAGTCAGTTGACCAAAGCAAATCACAAGGACATCCCAGATTTCAAATAGATGACAAATGGAATACATTTCTCATGTTATAAGGAGCTGCTATAGAGCTATAGAATATTGCAAAGTCATAGAGATTTTTTCTTTTTCAAAATTATCTACCACATTGCTTTCCTAAAAAATAATCGGATAAAGTTGTTCTTACTAAAGTGTAAATGAATGATGGGGAACCATTGTTGTCAACTTATGAATGTTTGCATTTTAAAATGTAAAAACAGCATAAGAAGCCATATACTACTACTTGGTAATCTACAGAATCCCCAAGTTAATTTTGAGATTTTTCAAAATGTTTGCCTCAAAAATTTATAGCTATATCTCAAAATCTAAGAGTGAGACACAGTTTCTTCTCTTCCAAAGCCTATAAATGAATAGGAAAAACAAAGCACTTATGAAAGGGTTAAATAAGAAGGTGGGGCCTTCTGTAAATAAAGTAGGTTTCTTTTGCTTTTTGTATCCCTTTCATTGTTCTACCTTTTAAGAGCAAAACAGAATAAACAACTTTGTGGGATGTCAACAAAAGGCTTTGAAGAGGAGGAAACAGAGACAGAGACATGCAGATGGCTTTCTTTCCTCTGAATACCTTATGTCTTGAAGAATAAAACCCACCTCCCCAGGACTGTCTTCTTGCTAGAAGGAAGCTCCATGTGGTGTCAGAGAATGGGATCTGAACTGTGAGCAGGGATGGGTAAGCTGCCTCGAAAATATGTTTGCCTGAGGTTAGGTCCAGAGAAAGCTAAAAAGAGTTTTTTGGGTTTTTTTTTCTATTTTTTTTTTTTCTGAGAGGTCTGATTCTCTTCCATTGAAAAATAAACAAAAACCTGAGATTGTTTTCATTTTATCAAAACAACAACAACAAACCTGTTATGTTGAAAAAGATTGATAATGCTGAGAATGGGTGAGGATATAGGGCAATTGCAAATAATAACTTGCTGATGGATATTTAAATTGTTAGAATCACTTTGGAAAACCACTTAAGGATATCTACTAAAATTGAACACATGCCTTCCTTATGACACATGCCTTCCTTAGACATCAATTCCAGGAACATAACGGATGGAATGGCCATGTTGCACATTTGTTCACCAAAAGACATGCAGCAGTAGGTGTATATTAGCACTATTAGTCTTAGTCCTAGATATAAACCAAACCACACCTATGCAGGTAGAAATCTCAATAGTGACAAACTTTGGTAGGGATTGACAACAAGAGAGTGTGGGGGACTCCTGAGTGCTGGTCATGCTCTTTTTCTTGGTTTTTAAAAAGGTATACTCAATTGTGGAATTTTACCCAGCCATTCATATGTGGTATGTGCACTTATCTGTATACATAGTATAATTAAAATGAAAATTTTTTTGCAATAGCCATGTTCTAAAATAAAACTTCAATTGAATCAGAGTGAAACTAAAACTCACAAGCTAAATAAAGCAGGGGCTGTCACCTTATTGAACTCTAGCACCAGAAGCAAGCAGAGGCACGGAAGAGCTGAAATTTTATGGATTAACTGGGAACAAAAGCACAATATAGGTGGCAAAGTACCAAAGATAAGTTTACCAACAGGAATTTATGAAACTGGAGGGTTCCTGGTGGGATTCACTGCTCATGAGGAAGGGCAGAAGCTGAAGTCCTTACCTGAAATGATGACTGTTTAAAGGTGACTGACAGAAAAACATACAGCAGCCACCACAGAACATTGGGAAGCCCGGGGTTGGGGGTTGGTGATGGAATCATTGTGACCCTCAGCACCACAGAATAAGAGTTCTGAGCTCCAATATAAGTTCTGCTGCTAGACCAAGAATCCAGGGGCACCCAGGTGGAGGCAACTGCAAAACCATGAAGGAGAAATGACTAAGAGTAGGTGCAGGGCAGGGGAGACAGCCTAAAGATAGAACAATAAAATAAAATTCAAAACCAAAGGGCAAAAACCAACACGAATAAAGTGGTTAACACCGAATAAGAAGGAGATGAAATGACTCTTAACAAAATGGTAATGATAAAGTGTTCTCAAAATGTTCTTTAAAAGAATATCCAGGTCCTCTCAGAGAGAAAATAAACAAAAATATTCACAAAAACTTTTAAAAATATAGATTAAAAATAAACAGGAAGGGAGCTAAGAATCAAGAACAGAAAAATACAAAGCATGAAGGACAAAGGTTTAGCAAATAATACAGAACATATATACAGAACTTCATAATATGTAGGAAAAAATGAAAGCAAAGCAAATATCATTGGCTGGTGCATATGTAGAACACTCAGACAATTACCTACTACTCAGCAATAGAAATAAATAGAGTACCAAGACATACTACAACATAGAGGAATCTCAAAGGTATTTTAGCATAATTTTCAGTTAGCATTTGAAAGAAGCTAGATGTAAAAGTCTACACATCTTACTTCTATTTGCTATGATCTAAATATTTTGTCCCCTTAAAATTCATGGGATTGAAACCTAATCACCAATGTGATGGGATTAGGAGGTGGGACCTTTGGGAGTGGACAGATCATGAGGGCAGAGTACTCATGATGGTATCAGTGCCCTTAGAATATGGGCCAGAGCCGGGTATGATGGTGCTTGCCTATAACTCTAGCAGCTCAGGAAACTGAGGAAGGAGGAACATGAGTTCAAAGCCAGCCTCAGAAAGTAGACACGGCTTTAATCAATTTAGCAGGACCCTGTCTCAAAATAAAAATTAAAAAGGGCTGGCAATGTGGTTCTGTGGTTAAGCGCCCTCAGGTTCAATCCCTAGAGAAAGAAAAGAAAAGGAAAGAAAGAAAGAAAGAAAGAAAGAGGGGGGAGGGAGGGAGGGAGGGAAGGAGGGAGAGACGAAAGAAGAGGGAGGGAGGGAGGGACACAGAAATAAGGTGCTGTCTGTGAACCAGAAAAGACCTTTACCAGAGCCTGAATCTGCAAGCACTTTCATCTTGGACGTTCCAGTTTCCAGAGCTATAAATAATAAATTCTTGTTGTTTATAAAATGCCTAGTTTGTGGTGTTTTATTAGAACAGCCCAAAGGGGCTGACACAATTCATATAAAATGTCCAGATAAGAGCAAAATTTTAAAGACAGAAACTCTTTTATTTTTCTTCACAGGGATTTCTGGTTTATGTATTATCTTTTTGCAAATAGTTTTGAAAGTCTTCCCAAATTCTGCTTGGATCATAGAAATATATAAATAAGGAAGGACAGAAATGGGGGTATACATGATTTGTGAGTGATAGGCAAGTATACAGGGGAAGAGAAAGAAAAGAAGGAAGGGAGATTATTTGCTTTATTTATCTCTTAAGAGCCAATAAGAAAAGGCATTCTCTCTCTGTTGTCAAAAAAAAATCACACTTTGAGATATATGTGAGAAAATGTGTTTTAGTCTAACTTCAACAGACTTACAATCATCAGTTGAGCTACCTTTACTGATGCCAATAATTTGTGTTGGGGAAGAGGGGTTATTTTATGTAAAAGATGTCAATAGCTGGCCTGACTACATTTTTCCTCTTTTTTTTTTTTTTCAAAATAATGTCTCAAAAAGGCTAGATTTGATTCACGTGGAATGGTTTCATCTGAAGCAAATGTATATTGGCTCAAAACGTGTGGCATCAAGGGCTGGCCACACCCTTGGATTCGGTCATCAAAACAGCCATGTTCAACCTGAACACTATTCAAGACAATGTGCCTCTGCTTCTCATCTAAGTCCACCAAGGACTGACTTGTGGCATACCACCTACAGGTTTCTTCCAGTGATTCCCACTCTCAGAGGTTAGGAATTTAACCAAATCGATTTCCATGCTGTATCAATAGATGCAGATTTCACTTTTTGTCTAAATCCAATTAAGTCCAGTATGTTGAGCCCAAGGCCAGGCCCAGCCATACACCCAATAGTGAGAACAGAACTCCTTATTCTAAAATAAAATAGAACAAGGCCAAAAGAAAGACTTTTCTTTGAAGTGTTTTGTAAAATCCTCATGGGATGGTTATAAGGATTTGTGAAATATTAAAGATCTTTGAATTTGGAGAATTGGCATTGTAATAGTACAAAAGCCTGCTCCTTTTTTCCCCCTTTTACTTAATAACCCTGTTACATGACCTTCTAAAGGCTTTATTCCCTTAGGAAACATTAGATGATTTGCAACAGTCTGGAGTAAAACTTGGAAAAGATTGTCATAGCAGTGTTTCAGCTGCATTGCTTTTAGAACATTGCTTTTAGCTTCAATTTGCTAACAAAGCACTCATATAATTAATTGTAAACCCTGGAATAATACTTTGGCTTAGAGAACAAATGTCCTCTCACGTTGTTTGTGGTGTGGGCTCAGCATTCCTCCTCCTTGGATCTCTTTACATCTTGTCACTTGGCACGCATGACCTTAATCTCTAATCCACCCTCGTGGACGCAGACACAAGCACCGTGGCCTTATTCCTGGAAGCACAAATTTCTTCCTGGCGGGGGCTTCACCATCAACTCCAAGAATTATGATCCCACCCTCTCCCAACCCACACAAGATCAGTTGATTGAAGTTGCTGGTTGGCTCAGTCAGCATCCCAGCATTCTGTCATAACTGCCAGCCAGCCTGTCTGCGGATGGCAACTTCTCTGTGGGTTCCCCACATTGTTGCCTCCCACTTCCTTGTCTCACTTAAATCTCCCCTACAGAGATGCTACTCTCCTCCAAAGGGACCAATGCTCCTCATAATCACATAGGCAGTTTGCTTTCTTGGTTAAGAAGGAGCTACCTGGTTTGATCCTCAGATCTCTGCAAAGGAGACTATTTCTCCCCCTCTTTGTTGATCTAAAAAATGTCAAATTAAGATTTAAGATTTCTTTGGAGATTTAATTGTCCTCTTAGGAATTAGACAGAGCATTGCCTAGCCACTAGATATCATCACAGAGAATAAGTAAAAGTTGATGATTTTATAGAAAATTTTAAAAATCTGAGCTGCTTGAGGGATTTCTAAAGCAAGAACTGCTATTTTTTTTTTTTTTTTGAGTCTGGAAAAAGCACAGATAGTTTATAAACCGGGAAAGTAAGAGTCATTCAGCCTGAGGCTACAGATCCCTATAAGGATGCTCATTTTAGAGATGGCACACTTAATATGAATCCCAGGAATACAGAGAAACCGACATGGGAAAGAGTAAGAAAAAGAGAGCAGGAGAGAGAAACACAGATAGTAATAGAGAAAAATGGAAGGGAAAAATCAGAATGAGAATAAGAAAGGAGGGATTAAGGAAGATGAAGATTTCTTTTCTCAAATTTGTTTATAATAGTTGTTGGCAACAGTTCAGAGAATCTAAATAGGCTCAACAAAAATGGACTAAAATGATAAGTTGCAGTACCTTTGGCATATGGAGGCTCCCTTGTATACATCCAGGCTAAGGCAAATACAAATTGCAAGGACTATATTGGAAACTCTATAAACTCATGAGGGTTTCCACACTAGGTAAGTATCACCCATGTCATTTTTTTTTTTATCAGATTAACGACTCTAATGTTACTTAGTCCTCATCCTGAGGGAAAGCTACAGGACCCTCTTTCTGATGATATCAGCACAATTTTCAAATATTTTTCCAGCCTAACTCTGACATTGTTGTGCATCTTTTTGATCAACTTCTCCATCAAGAAAATGATGAAGGTGTTTTAATGAATCTCTGCTTTTTGAATAGGACTGGGTGGCCATTGTGATCCCTCAGCATTTGGTGGCTGCTGGGATGAACAGAAACAAAAGGCTTTCTTCCTAGGCTCTCTTCTAAACGCCTTAATAGGAAACACACTCTGCATTCCCCATGTGCATGTTCTCAGTGCAAATCTTTATTTAATTTTTATACAGAATTCAATCCAAGGATTATTTGTAACAAAGAGAATTACTGACGGGAACACAGCCTCGCAGGACCTTTGGATTGTAGATTACTTAGCAGATATTTGGTGGAAGAGCAGTACTCAGGTCCCCACGTCAAATTGGCCTTTCTGAAGAGTGGTCTGAATCCCTTGGATATGGATATTTCCTTATAACTAAACATGAAGAAAGAAGGAGGGAAGAGAAAGAGGAGTAAAAGGAGGAGAGGGAGAGAAAAATAAAGAACGTGATGAGGGAGAGAGAAAGAGAGAATAGAATTCCTTAAACTAACCCTTATTCTTTAAAACTTCATCTCTCTTCTTACCTTCATTCCCAGACAATAATTTTCTATTTTGTTCCAATTGATAATTTCAAGGGAAGATTCTGCCAGCTGAGAAAAAGAGGAAGGTGGGGGAGAAAAACTTCATAAATTCTTTGTTGCAGTCAGAACTTGTACCTTGTGGCTACTAAGGATGCCAGGGTCACTCAGTATTATCTTACTTCCTGTTCATTTCTGAGAAACAAAATTCCACTGGATTCTTTGTTTGTCTTTGATTCCATCTAATTATCTTCACCTATTCTCCACAGACCTCTCTTCATTTTTCCCCCAGAGTTGCTGCTTCAGCCAGCCCCCTTTATGGCAGAGATTTTGGCATAGCCACTGCAGCCTGCCTGTCATGGGCACTGATAGTATTTGTCCTGGAGTCTTTACCATGCAGAACCATCTAACCAGAGCTCTCAGTGGGTCCTTTTGGGTGAGTTTATGCACTTTAAATCTGAAATGAGAAGCATATCTTCATATTGTTGTCCATTCATTCCTATTACACAGATCCACATGAATGTTGGAAGCCAGGAACCACTGAAGGGTTCAGGCAGTGGATGCATCTCAGCCAGGGAGACCTCTAACGCATGACCGCTATCAGGTGTCATTGTATAGTTAGATTGAAATGGGATAAGAGAACAAAACCGAAGCCCTTTCTTGACTGACTTAGGAATAACAGAGATGCTCTGAAGCATGTTTAGTTTGCCTGGCGCAGTCTAAAAAGAGCACACGTGTTGTCATCAATATCCCAAAGCAAAACTTTCTTGGGTAGACAATTGTTTTTAGTGTAATCCAGGTCTCCCTTTAGGAAATACCAGGAATTCATATGAGAAACAAGGCAGGCCATGAACACAACAGAAAATGACTGATGTTCTCCTTTGGCTTCTATGCATTTTCCTTCTATCTTTGGCCCCCATCCTTATTGTCAATCAAAATGCCTGGGCTTATAAAGAGCTAGTGCTCAGCTAGGATTAGGTCAGAACAGACAGTTGATTTAGAGGCACACATTGAAGTTGGCTTAGAGGCTTAATTATCTCCACCCAGACCTACATGTATGAAGAGAAATTTTTCAGGTAGGTGGATCTTTAACAGTAGCATGGCACACTGTGCCATACAAATCTTAAAACATATATAACAATAAATAAATAATATTTCTTCCTTGGCCTCCCTAGAAGGCCAGTCTGCCAAACGAGTTGAAGAATTTGGAATTATAACAAACTTTGAAGGACCATTTATTCTCCTTTTAAAGCACAGCAGATCTGTGGGACTTGAAGAGCTATCACTCAAGGCCCGGAAATGGGAACATAATCCTTTGCTTACTAACAATAGTCTGGCCTCTAATATTTGGCTCCATATAGACTGAATAATTCTTTAAATATACTTCTATTTCAAGTTCCCTTCTGATTCCAAATCAGAGTTAGAAAGAAACAGTCTCCCAATACTTCCTAAATAAGGAAACAAACTCCTCACAAATTCTGAGTTGGAATAAGTCATATATCCCTCCTATCAACAAGCATGTTGCCTAATGATGTTCAAAAGTAAAATAAAATATACTAAAAAAAAAAAAAAGAGTGAGTGCTGCAACCTCACTTCTAGCACAAACAAAAGGCTAATTAAAATCTCCTATTGTCTTCACATAGAAGGTTAAGAGCTAATAATGTTTATTTCAGGGCATCATAATGTTGGGAGTAGAGAAGAGACCCTGGCCTTTCTGTATTTGTTTAAGTCACCCTCTCCAATAGAGCTGCTTCTGGAAACAGTTTACCATTGAACTTTCCATACTATTTTACAGTAATGTAGGGTAAAATTTGCTGTTTGGTGTATTGGGACAATGGGAGGATATTGGAAGAAAAATGCAAAGGTTGCCACAAGCAATATAAGACCACAATTTCTTAGGCTCTGCAGGTAATTATAAGCAGACTGACTTGTTGGGACCAATCAGAAAATGCTTGAGTTATATCTTTGCTGTATATCAGGAACAGTCTTGGTTCGCATTCCATGTAAAAGGAGAACAGATCATTCTCCAAATGGGAGTGAAGAAACCATGGAGATGTCCTTTAGCCAGGAATCCTTCAGTTGTAGTTTGGAAGATCAATGAGGCTAAATTTTCCCACTGAAAGGATGGTGCAAGGTTTGGACAGCATGTTCTTTTGTTAATTTTAGCAAGTACACCGCCTTCCATTAATGGGAAAGATTTTAATTCATGTAAGTACATGGTTAAAATTCAGTCCCAATTCTGCCCTGTCCTTTTTTTTTTTTTTTTTGAATGGGTCAATGTGTCAATTATTCCCTCCTAATGCCTTCTGGGTTTGGGAAATGTTCAAACTATCTTTCCTTCCTGCTGCAATTAGATTTTGTAATGAACACATGTAAGGGCCTGCCTAGTGATTTTATGATATTCTATTTTTTCTTGGCCTCCCCTGACCTGCAAGTCCTAATGAGACCTCTGGTATCTCTTGGATCTTGATTTCCCATATTTCCTTTTCTGGAGGTGAAGAGAAGATTCTTAATTCCTTAATTTGGTTTCCAGACTTTTGGGATAAGAAGTCCTGGAAGGGTCAAATCCCTGAGGAAGACATCCACTCCCAAACACATCAAATCACTTATTTTCCAGATATTTCTACAATATCTTTAAAACGAAAAACAACTCTATGGTCATTAGGAAATCAAGAAAGGACTTAAAGGAATTTATATACTTACATTCTTGCTACTTTATCACAAAATAACAACCCTTTTTGCATTTAAAGAATTACTTTAACCATCCTTTTTGGTATTATGATAATTAAAAGGTAAAATATTTTATTCTGGTTCTTGACTCTGGGATACATATCTGTTTTAACAATGGCATGTGACATTCTTTTTCCCTGTCTGTATTGTTTCCCTTCTATGCCATTATTAACAAACATACTGTTAATCTTACTTATTTATCTTATTTCCTTCTTCTTTATCAAATTGTGAACCCTGGGAAGATCAGAATTTTTATGTGCTTTGTTCACAGTTTTATATTTAATACTCAGAACAACAGAGTGACATATAACATGTTGTCAATAAAAATTGGTTGAATGAATGAATTTTAAGATGCTAAATATTAGATATGAAACCAAGTAGTCTGCAATTACCTATGATATTCCAAACCCCAGGTTCAGCACTCAGAAACACATATAGAATGTGTAATCCCAGTGCCAACCTATGCATCACATTTTAGACCTAGTTAAGAGTGGACTCACCTCCTATCCCTTGGTTAGAAGGCATCCAATCCTCCTTTCTCATAGTTCTTACAGAAGAAAAGAGGCTGTACTCTCCTGGCTGTCACTTACTCTAAACCACCTTGTTCTTGGGTCACTTTGACAGGTACCATTCTGAACCACAAAAGGCCGGACTTTGCATATATTTAGGGTCACCCACAGAATACTAATGAACATCTCAGGATATAATTCATAAAACACAAACAACCTGAGTCAATGTTTAGAGATAACTTCTCTGAATAAATCCATTGTCCAATTTCTCATCTTGCTGGACAATCCTCCTGCTATCGTTTGGATCTTGAATGTTCCTCAAAGTTCCATGTATTACAATTTGGGTTACCTGTCTGAGGTGCATTTGAGAGGGGGTAGAACTTTTAGGAAGTGGAGTCTACTGGAAAGAAGTTGGGTCATAGCATGTCCTTGAGGAGGATGTTAGAACCTCAACCCCTTCCTCTCTCTCTTTACTTCTCAGCTACCATGATGACCACTACCATGTGCTTCTGATACAATATGCTGTAGTGCCAAATGACCATGGACAGGAACCTCTGAATCCATGAGACAAAAATAAACTTTTTTCTATTTTTAAATTGATCTTCTCAAGTATTTTATAACAATGACAGAAAGCTAAAATACTTTCTATTTTCCCATCTCCTGCTCCCCAGACTCGAATTGCAGTTAAATTTTATATTTAGATTTCACTTATGTATGTTTTGCCCTTGATTGAATACATGGTCTCTATGCAGGCATCATCTCTATAAAGAAATATATTAAGATATTTTGATGAAAATGAGATTTATTCCCTGATAAGAATTCTTAGGCCAATGGTTATGACAATTATATTCAGCTTTCTACAAGGGAATGGTAGAAAGAGCACAGGAAAGAATTTCTGTACCTGATAAGGTAGGACATGATGAGGAGAGGAAAAGAAATTAGCTCAAGTGGTTAGTGAGCACCACATGAAAGGAAATTATCTGAATTCCTCTATCTGGTGCTTAGTTCCTTAGAGTTTCTTGGGAATCTACACTGTGGTATCTCACCCAAGCCTTGACTTCCTTTTTATTTGCAATACTTCAATTTTATTGTCTCAGTTCCCAATTTAGCATCTGTAAAACAGCATATTTCAGGGGAAATGTATATTAGATATTCCCTTGTCCAGAAGGTGATTTATCAAAGAATGGTTTTAGCTCTAATAGTTTCTTTGTAGACCCTTTTGGGTCTGCTAGGTATAGAATTATGTCATCTGCAAATAGTGATAATTTAAGTTCTTCTTTTCCTATTTTTATGCCTTTAATTTCTTTTGTCTGTCTAATTGCTCTGGCCAGTGTTTCGAGAACTATGTTGAACAGAAGTGGTGAAAGAGGGCATCCCTGTCTTGTTCCAGATTTTAGAGGGAATGCCTTCAGTTTTTCTCCATTCAGAATGATGCTAGCCTGAGGCTTAGCATAGATTGCTTTTACAATATTGAGGTATGTTCCTGTTATCCCTAGTTTTTCTAGAGTTTTGAACATAAAGGGATACTGTACTTTGTTGAATGCTTTTTCTGCATCTATCGAGATGATCATATGGTTCTTATTTTTAAGTCTATTGATGTGGTGAATAACATTGATTGATTTCCGTATATTGAACCAGCCTTGCATCCCAGGGATGAATCCTACTTGATCATGGTGCACAATTTTTTTGATATGTTTTTGTATCTTATTCGCCAGAATTTTATTGAGGATTTTTGCATATAGGTTCATTAGAGATATTGGTCTGTAATTTTCTTTCTTTGAAGTGTCTTTGTCTGGTTTAGGAATCAGGTTGATGTTAGCCTCGTAGAATGAATTTGGAAGTTCTCCCTCTTTTTCTATTTCCTGAAGTAGCTTGAAAAGTATTGGTATTAGTTCCTCTTTAAAGGTTTTGTAAAACTCTGCTGTATACCCATCTGGTCCTGGGCTTTTCTTAGTGGGTAGTCTTTTGATGGTTTCTTCTATTTCCTCAATTGATATTGGTCTGTTTAGGTTGTCTATATCCTCCTGACTCAATCTGGGCAGATCATATGACTTGCCAATATGGAAAGCAGTATGGAGATTCCTTGGAAAACTGGGAATGGAACCACCCAGCTATTCCTCTCCTCTCTCCTCGGTTTATACCCAAAGAACTTAAAAACAGTATACTATAGAGACCCAGTCACATCAATGTTTATAGCAGTACAACTCATAATAGTTAAACTGGGGAACCAACCTAGATGCCCTTCAGTAGATGAATGGATAAAGGAAATGTGGTATATATACACAATGAAATATTACTCAGCAATAAGAGAGAATAAAATCATGGCATTTGCAGGTAAATGGATGGAGTTAGAGAATATAATGCTAAGTGAAGTTAGCCAATCCCAAAAAACCAAATGCCGAATATTTTCTCTGATATAAGAATGATGATTCATAATGGGGTTTGGGGGGCGCATGGGAGGATTAGAAGAACTCTAGATAGGGTAAAGGGATAGGAGATAGGGCAAAGGGGTGAGAGGGTAAGGGAGGGGCATCGAAGTAGAAAAGATGGTGGAATGCGATGGACATCATTACCTTATGTATATGTATGAAGACTCAAATGGTGTGACTATACTTTGTATACAATCAGAGATATGAAAAATTGTGTTCTATATGTGTAATATGAAATGTAATGCATTCTGCTGTCATATATAACAAATTAGAATAAAAATTAATAAACAATTTAAAAAAAAAGAATGGTTTTAGGTGTCTGTTAAAACAAAACACATAGAGGTAGACTGAATCATTTAAGAAAATTCCCTTCCAGAGAAAAGCTTAATGCCTAGGTTGGTGGCTAGGGTTTGACACTCCTGGAACCATCTGAGGAAGTTGTACAATGCACCTGAGAATTGTTCATCTGAGGAACAGTTCAACTGGCCTCCGTCTCCCCATAGATCAGGTATTAATTATTTCATGAAGTGTTAAATTCCTTAATTCTAGGCTTTCACGTGCAGAGCAGATTCCTACTGGCATCCCACACATCAAAGAAGTGCCAGGAAAGAATGCAAGAGAGGTTGACCGCATAGCTAAATTTCTGCCAAGTTATACCTATTTGAAGTGTAAAGCCAAATAACCCCTCCTTGAAGAAAGACCCCTGAGCTCCATTACCTTAGATGGATCATAGTAATGTATCATAGTAATTATGCTCCTCCTTAGAGTACTTCCTTTCATCTGGTGACCCACAGCACCTGAGGCCTTCACCTTGAATTAAGGTTGCCTGGGGCAACCTCCAGGACCTCCAGGATCCCTCCTTTGCTTCCTTCCCTCCTTCCTTCCTTTCTCCCTCCCTTCCTTTCTTCCAGGGAGAAATTCTTATTATTCTAGGCCTCCAAATATTCCTGAAAATAATATGTTAAATTAATGTCCTTTATTCAAAAATGAACTAGTCAGAAAAAGAAAGGAAACACGCAGAAAGAATATGTAACGTAAACAGACCCACAGTGAGTTTGCTCCTGGAGAACATCATAAACAGGGACAGAGTAGAAACTGGTGACCCATCAATCACACACACAATTCTCAAGGAAGTTAGCAACGCACTGGAAACCCTGAGTAGAAATTTTGGAGTGATATAAAGGGATTGATAGATCCTAAATATTTTTAAATTTCTGTTGGGATTCTTTCCTTATCCCAGAAGTTCCTTAAAAGTGTGTTTTAAAAAAAGATTTTTAAATATAGGAGAATTTGGGGTTTCTATTTTTATTGTAGATTTCTACTTTAACTTCATCATAGTCAAATGTGAGAATTTCAATAATGCCAAACCTTTGTTGATATAGGCTTCATGGCTTATCAAATGGCCAGTTTTTAAAAATGTTTCGTGTACTCTGGAGGCAAAAGTTTATCTCCCAATTCTTGAAGTTGTATATATATGTGTATACAAACACACACACACACATAATGAAATTATGTACATATATATAATGTGAAATACATATATACAGAAACCTTAAGATTACTAATATCTGTCCTTAAATACACATTATTAATTTTGTTTGCTCATTATATAGATCTATTTATTGTAAATTCTCTTTTTGTCTCTGTCTCAATGTGAAATGTTCTTATACTTGTTATTTACAGATTATTTTGCTAAATTGAAGTTATTTTGAGCATTTTGAAGATATTCCTAGACTATCTTTTGGCTTCTGGAACTGGTAATGAGCATCAGTATCTGTCTTAATTTTCATTCTTTTGTGACTTTTAGTTCTGTCCTTTATGGGCTTTAAAAAGATCCTTTTTACAGTTTCAATACTTGTGTAAATTTAGTTTTGTCAATCCTACTGTTATAAACTCTGAGTTCTCTTTTTCATTGATTTTGAAATTTTTCCACACAGCTTTTTCAAACAAGACACAGCCCATGCCTGACTGTTTATATTTGTCCTTGTAACACAAATAACAGGTTAGACACATCCATTAGATATATTTATTCTATCATTGATACCCTGAACTTCCTCTTTGATTTTTCTTCTTTCTTTTCTGGGTTATAGTCTGATTTTATCATACCTAGTTTTCCCCACATTAATTTATGTGTTCTTTCCTTTGTAAACTAATGTTTATGTCATATATTTGGGCTTCAAAATTAGCAATCATGTATTTTATTTCTAAACATTTTGTTTAGTTCATTTTTAAATCTCCCTGGTTCCTATTGATAATATGCAAGTTACTCCTTTTCTTTTAATTGTTCCAACTTTTATATATTTATTATCATATAATTCAGGATTGTTTCCCCCTATATTCTCCAATTGATAGTTTCAACATCTCAATTCTTTAGATGTTTACATTTCTGTTTCGTTGTTTCTGTTGACTCTCCCAGATAGGTTAGTTCATTGTTTCATCTCTTTATTTATTTATTTTACTTTTCTTCTGCAAGAAACTAGGGGGTTTAAATGAAGGATGCCTTCCTTCAAAATAGATGTGCATTTACTCCTTTTGATAGTCTTTCCTAACCCCCTTCCAGGTGCACAAGTTTAATTCCTGGTTCTTAGTTTGGTGTTCTTACCATTGATTCAGGTCTAAGTTCTAAACCTGACTACAGTGCTGATAGTGACATCTGCCTTCAGGGGATTATATCCTTTACCTTTGTGTAAGCACCACAAAAGTTGCACCTAGGACAAATTATATGGAAGTACTCTAAGAAACACTATCTGAGGTCATGTTTCTTAATGAAGTCAGAGAAGGTTCCTTGAGGAAGGAAGCTTTGAGTTGATCTCAGATGGAAAATTAAGAGTTATCTAAGTTAATAAAACAGTGAAGAGACAGAGTTCTGATTAGCAAAAATCATGTGCATAAGTGCTCTAAGGCTGGAAATGAAAAGTATGAGGAATTCATTTATTTTTCCACTTTGTTTGAGCGTTTGTAAGATATATGCAAAAACTGTGGGAATGCTTCCATGATTGGGACTACCAGAAATTTGGAAAAAAAAAAAAAGTAATATGAGTTGGAATTATTTTAAAAGTTCCAAGAGCAGAGGGTCTGGTAAACTACCTTTGGAATAAAAAAATGTATATTTCTAGAAGAGAATAACAAATAATTAAGAGTCAAATTGGAAATGGGCACAAAAGGTACAGAAAGTGAATCTGGGTAGTTTTGTCTTTCAAGGAGATACCTCTTGAACTCTAGTGTACAAGTCAGCTGGGGTATGGAAATGTAAATTCTAACTTAATCTGTGTGTCTCTTGGAGTTCTGCATTTTTTTTTTCTTACCAGCTTCCAGATGATAAAGATCCTGATGGTCTGGGGACACACTTTAAAAGACAAGAGTGCAAGAAAGCTCAGCATGGTGGTGCATTCCTGTAATCCCAGTGTGGGAGGCTGAAGCAGGAGAATTTCAAGTTCAAAGCCAGCCTCAGCAACTTAGCAAGGCCCTAGCAACTTAGTGAGACCCAGTCTCTAAGTAAAAAATATAAAAAGGGCCTGGAGATGGGGCACCCCTGGATTCAATCCCTGGTACCAAAAAAGAAAAAAAAAAGTACAAGGAAATCATCAAACAGAAGTAAGAACACACCTGAGTAAAGCAAAATCAGAACCTGAGTACCCATAATATTGGAATAGGAAAGCTGGACCAAGTGACTCTAATAAAACTTTAAATCACGTGGGAAATTCATTAGCCTTCAGATGCCAGGCCCCACCTACCTGTCTATTCAGAGCTTTCATGAGGTGAGGATCTGGCCACCAGAGGGTAAACAACTCTCCAGGTGACTTTAATGCACAACAAAGTTTTAGAACCTTTGTAACTAGGCAACTAGGAATCAAGATAAGATCTTACCTTGTATGGAAAGGATGAAAATGAAAACAGCTTCGGCAAATAGGTCAGAGTGCACAGGCAGAGAAAAAAGAATGTTAAAGCATGGACTGCTTTTTGAAATCTTTGCAAGATCAGAGCAACACTCCCCCCATTTAATCCTAATCCACGTAACTTTGACACATAGTCATTGCTCTAAATTTTCATGTTTAGGTGACTTTGCTCAGACATTGATTTGGAAGAAAATCATGCATGAGCTCCTGCCCATGAAGTATGTATTATGCTTAATATGTGAATATAGTTGAATTCCCAAATCATAAAGAATTCCACAAAAATTTAAGAAGCTATTATTGTGGTCAGAGCACAACTCTATAAGTGCACTTATAGTCAGATAAAATGCAAGAAACCTGATCCCAGAAGACAATACAGATAAATAATACATTTTTTTTTTTTTACATTTTGTTTTTGCAGGAACTCTTGAATAAAAACTTTAAGGGGTTTCAGAAAGGAAATAAAAACTTTCTTACACAAATTATTTCTTTGATTTTTGAGTTTCATCAATGAGATATTAAGTGATTTTTAAAGTCAACTAAAAATGGGTGCTCACTGAAAACACACACACATGCATGCACACATACACACATCTTTTAATTCTGTTGGGGCAACTGAAGAGCAGCTGAAAAAAACAGAGCTGCCTGCCATCAGTTCCTGATGTCTTCGACCTTAGTGATTATATCTGTGGCAGACAAAAGCAGAGAGTAGAAGTAGAGATTACACAGAAATCTGTAAGTGCACTTATAGTCTGAGTAAAACAATCACCACTCTCTGCCAGAATATGATTCCATAGGAAATCATCATGCTAAAAGGACCACACCCTTCCTTCAGGACTCACTAATACTGAAATGGAAAAATTCCTCCCTAACAGAGTTTATCATGTCAGATCAAGAAGACTGCACGCAAATTTCTAGTTGCTTACCTGTATGTGGTCTTCTTGAGTCTGGGAAAGCTCAACCCAGGTTCATTATGAACAGGTGTGACAGCTCTGTCAGGCCTGTTGCATCTTGCAGATAAGAGGTTACCTGATTTGCAAATAAAGATGGAAAGATAGACCTGACGTGTCCAATGTATTTGTCCTTTTGTGACGTTGATGTGAATTCGTTTTGCTTTTGATTTTCTGAACTGCAGTCCTGTGTCTAAGATATTTGTATACAATCTGGGATTATACACAAATGAGAAGGTCACAGTCTCTATAGTAGACTAATGAAAACAAATTATTTACACCAATGGCATAAGCTTAGCATTGACATTTTATTAAATTTTATTTTAATCTATATTAGCTCATTTTTATCTCCCAGAACATTTGTTCTCTCCTTAGAAGAAAATATTGCCTATAGCTTAGAATTTATAGTTTAGGTTTTATGAGATTTTTTTTCCCACTTCTTTACTGTTCCTACAGCTGCTCTGCCACTCCTAATGCCTGGATGACATTTTAACTCCTAATTTTAAAATAACTTGCATTTTTTTCTTTGTTTCTTTAATTTCAAAATTTTAATGAAGACAAAGGTACAAATGACATAGATGTGTGACCAAGGGCAATTGGTTCTTCAGATCTTTGTGTAAACAATGGCCTTATATTTAAAACACATAAACCAAATAATCTTAGGATACCTAGATATCAAAGATGATGGGAAATTTTCCAGCCAAAAATATCAGTGAGTAGATTGCAGAAAAAAGAAAGCAAATATCCTACAGGTCTAAAGTTGCCAGATAAGTTAGTGCAAGATTTGCTTGCAGACACGTAACTGTAATCGTGTATTGATGGTGTATCTAAAATTTCATTTTAAATTGGATCCAATGCAATCATATGGCATTTAACACGTTCTGAGGTATATGTTGTTAGGTAAATGTGTCATTGTGTGAACACCACAGAGTGTTCCTCTATAAACTAAGGTGGCTATATCTCCAGGAGATGTAATCTTATGAGACCATCATCATACATGTGGTCCATTTTTGACTGACACATTGCTATATGGCACGTTGATGTACTTTTATTTGCTAACAATACAACCCTAAATTGCTGCGATGTACCACGTTTCATAATAAAACCATTCCTAAATTTTACTGTTATCACTCATAAGAAAATGTCAATGGCTTTTTCTCTCCTATGTTTTATTTTATTTTAGCAAAAGTAGATATGATGGCTGTATTGCTCCCTCCTGTGTTCCTGAACATTTTTAACTCCTCTAAGCCCAGCAGCCTCAAATGTTAGATACCTTTATAAATCAATCATTTTCAAAAGGGTTTATTTCAGAATAAAAGTGTTCAAATGCCTCCTTTAGTTCTAAAATGAAACTATCGTTTTAGCTCTCCTCTTTCATAAGCAAAAATTATGGTTGTGCTAAATGCAGAAGAGAGTTGCTGAAGACACTGGTGATCACAGCCCTGTAGAAATACAACATCCTCCTGGACCAGTGTGTAAGGAAGCTGCAGGAGTGCGTGTTTATGGGCTTTGATATCACATGTGCCTCACTGAATCCTTGGCAAAGAGAATAATCAAATGAACCTTAGCAAATTGCTTATCTGTCATCTATTCTTTTATTCATAAAAAATTAGAGATACATAAATAGATGAATACATGTTTGTAAGAAATTTCAATGAGATAACAAATGGGGTGTGGTGGTTGTCAAATTAAATATACAATATACTGTCACTTGAATTGTTAACTATGATAGCCATGGCTCCTGAAAAGGCTATTGTCTCAGGAAGGAGGCAGGTCCCCAGAAAAAGCAAAGACACTCTTACCTCTTTTGCTAGGTTAGAGTTTTAAAATAGCAGTATAGTCATGTGATAGCAGATAATAAATATTTAGGTAATAAGTAGCTCTAAAAACCAGGTAGGGGAGTCCTGGTTTGTAGCAAAAAAAAAAATGATTTTCATGTCATAAATAATATATATTCCCTTCATGCCTGATTTCACACTTCTAACACGACATTGTTGATCCTAAACTTTAGAAAAGATGCATGCAGGCACCTGGGATAGGAGAGTGAAATTTGAGAACTCAAAAAAATCAGATTTTACTTTTTAACTTTAGAAGATGTAGGATGTGATACAGTCTCCTGATACTTGGCAAGTACACAAAACCTTCTCTTAGGCTGAAGGCCAAAGGGAGGATTGTGAGGATTCAGAGGTCATCAGACTAATAAGTGGCCCAGTCTGTACACCCCTGTGGATGTGGTGATATGATGAAAGCCTGGGTGGGAAGATTTAGAACACTGTACTGCATTTCCTCTTTGAAATTCTATGGGGCCTTCCTTAGATTACCAAAATCATGTGTCATTTTTAGGCAGAGAAGGGGACTAAGATAAAACCGCTGGCTTCCTAAGATTTTCTTGTAGCAAGGGAGGACATCCACAACATCATAAAGCCTTCATCCATAAAGATGGGCTATTCACTGGGACATGGATACAGCTGCCCAGAGGCATTGCCTTTTGGGATTGCCTACAACCTGAGGACCTTGCTAGTTCTCTCAGTCTTCTCTGTGTCTTGAGGACTGAAAAATGCATTGCTCAGATTGCTTTGCCTGTAGAGTTCAAGGGGATAGTCTACCAATGAGAAGTGCTTGGGGGAGGTTTGATAGGTAGAACAGAGGAATATTCCAGTGTAGTCAATACCAGTAGGCAGCAAGCTTCAGCAGACAGAAGATAAGATGTTCTGTCAGTTCTTGCTCAGAAGCATCTTGACAGTCACCTACCTCAGTGTTGTAGACAGATTCCATCTATTGCTGAATCCTACATTTGGTTCCTTTAATAGTCTTATCTAGTTACTGGTTATACATTTCCATGGACCAGAAGGTCAATGCTAGGGACAGACCAATCTGCATTGTTCAACTGTAGCTTTTGGGGGGAAAAAAGATGGAAATCTTTGACAATATTAATTCCTCTCTAAAAATTCCTTTAAATGTCACCATGTGACCATGTGTTTCATACACTCCTAAAATTCTCCTAGTATTTACTTCTAAGTAGAAAAAAACCTATTGATTGATTGTTGCTGAGTTATGGCATTGGTTATTCTCAAGGTTTAAGGGAAGACTTCTCCGGGATTAGAATCAACTTCTATTGTTCTTTGACCAGTATCACAAATCACTCCTTTTCTTTGTTTAGCCATTCAGTTTTTATGACAACATTGTGGTTATTCTGAAGAACCATCAGACTCAGGCTTTCAAACAGTTTAGAGTACAAGAGGAAGACATCCAGGTTAACCAGAGGCTAAATTACAGAGAATTGAGTGTTACTATAGGATTAACACCAAATGTATGAGTAACACATGGAAAAGGATCTCAACTTAGTCCTAAGAAGTCATAGTCCTTGGGAACATGATTACCAAGAAGGCAATGTGGGAAGAAGGATCTCCACCTACCTGAAGACACTTCTTAAGAAAAGAAGATGCAAGAAAAACATGTAGTATGATATTCTTCCACCTGCATTAGGGTAGTCTGAATTTGTCATCTATATTTGGCTTGCTTATAAACTGAGAATGAATAAAATTCCTTATTGTTCTTATTGTAGAAAGAAATCCAAAAGGGAATCCTGGAAAATTCTTATTGGCAAGTTCAAACATATGACTCAGTGTGTGGCAAGGAGCTTGAGTATTTGAAGTACAGAAATACAGAAAACAGTGTACAGCTTTGGGTGAAGAACAATGGGCCCATCATGCAATGCCTCTTGGGGTCTGAAGAGGCCAGACTTGCCAATCCACATGCTCATAACCCAGCATACATAACCCATTTAACTGTCCAAGGAATTAGAACAGGAAAACAAAAGGTAGGCATTGACCTAAATGGAGTAATGTGAGAAATGAAACTTAATGAGGAACTAAGAGCCCCTTAGCAAATCGATGAAAAGCATGCAAATTGCCAGTAAGCAATATAAGCAATATATTATGGATGGACGCACAGGTAAGGAGCAGGAAGTGAGTTCTTATTGGAGCAAGCCAACACTCAAAGGAACACTGTGAAAAAAACCATAGTTTCCAGATCAAATTTCCCTGACAACATTTGTATAATATTTATTACATACAGTCATATGTAAACACGATTTTTCACATATTATCAGCTTTATCACAGAGAAAACACAAGTACCAATTCAAAGTATTTTGAGAGCAAAATTTTCCTTCAAAGTCTCCCCAAAATTAACACGTTACTAGAGGTACAGATATATTATGTTGGTAAATTAGATGTAAATTTAGTGTAAAAAAAATTCAAATGCTCCTTAACTTTGAATGGTTGTTACATCCAGATAAATCCACTCTAAACTAGAAATAGCATAAGTCAAAAAAGCTTTTAACGCATCTAATCTACTGAAATTCATGACTTAATCTAGACTACTTGAAACTTTCTCAAAACACTTACTTTAGCCTATAGTGGAGCAAAATCATCTAACTTAAAGCCTATTTTAAAATAATGAGTTGAATATCTCATGTATTACTGAGCACTGTACTAAAAGTGAAAAACAGAATGAATGCAAATGCACATTTTGTACCACAGTAAAGTTGAAAAATCTCAAGTCAAACTATTATAACTCAGGATCATCTGCATTTTGTTATTTTTCTCAGCCATGTTCTACAAATAATATTTTAGATAAGTGCCTCAAAGATAAAATATAGCACTGGTCCTCAGCTTTTGTTTTTAACTACCAAGAAACTCAGACTAAAGAAATTCAGGAGGTAAAAATATATATATTCACAGAAGTTTCCTACAGATGTCCTTGTTTATTCTCGGTCAGCCAGAGCTGTATTTCTCTCTTCATGGAACCTAGAACCAGTGAGGAGTGTTCTAACTTTCCAACATTAAGGGAGGAGAACTGGGATTCCTGGATAACAATCAAGCTGACTCGTTCAAGAAGATGAATGGAATTGCAAGAATTAAAAAAACAAAAAACAACAAAAAAAAAACAAACCTGAGTTTTCTGACTGGAGGATTATTTCCCAGTATCAGCCAAAGCATTCTGTTACAGTCATTACTCCACAGATAGCTGGATAGAGCAAGAAAAACGCATAGTATGAGATTCTTTTGTACATTGGGGTAGTGTGAATTCATCACATATATTTGGCTTGTTAACACACTGAGGATGAATAAATATCTTTACTGTTCCCATTGTAGAAAGACATCCAACAGGGAATCTGGGCAAATTCAAACTGTTATGAGCCTATGACTCGGTGTGTGGCAAGAAGCTTGAGTGTTTGAAGTGCAGAAATACCACCCTAATGTCATGTGTTCCAATGAAAACTTGGAGAAATGTTATTTGAACAGACAGGACGACCACAGTACTCTGGAGAGAGACAGGGAAATAACATACTCTATTCAGTGCACAAGCCTACAAATGATAACTAGAAAGGGCTACCAAGCACTTTGAAGAACACATAGTGGTCTGAATGGATTGGGTTTATATCCCCAAAGTGCAACTAAACATGAAATAGTTTTCTGTCTTCTTATGACACTCTGTTACATGCATACTGGACAAAAGAGACAGGCTGATCTAAAAATTCTCCTTATCAACCACACCTCCCTCAACTTTCATCCACAGAGTCTTGCCAGGCCACCACTTTATATTATTAGTACATCGTCCCATGAAATTTCTTCCTTAAAATGCCAACATGTTTCCAAATTAGAGAGCTTATGAATGTTATTTTTTTTTGTCTACAGGATAAAAAAAAAGATGCAAATAAGTTGGATTTATGTTCCAACTTTTCCTTAGAAATTCTTAAATTTTCCCTTGGGGTCAGAAGTTAATTCTGAACATTACTAAGAAGTTGCTCATATATATGTGGGTTAGTATTAACAGCAGTCTGTGTCGGTGGTACTTGTATTCACTGTGTTCCCTGGTCAGAAGCTCTCCATTAGAATACCTGTGCTGGGATTCTTTTTGGTGCTGTTGCCTCTGGAAATGAGGTCAAATGTAGCAGCAGTAATGTCCAGAGGCTAGAGTTTCATCCAGGGCAATTTTCTTGGATTTGGATCAGTGTAGGAGGAGGCAGGAGAAAGTAAAGGATAGCAGCAGGAATGACAACCAAAACACAAAGAGCAGAAGGATCAATTCTAGGAATTGTTCAAACAGCACAAGAGTACAGATGTTCATAAAAGGGAAATATCAATAATGATGGAAATCAAAGATGTTGGAGGCTCTTTTTAATGGAAAGTCATCTTAACAATTAGGGTAAGTCCTGAACTTTGCTGTATTCATTTAAGTTGAAAGAAGTCATTTGATGTTACAAGAGAGTTCTACCTTGAAAAGTTAATGGTACATGAAGGGCAATTTTTCAACTGTGTATCAACAACATTTGTCCAAATGGTAATTATCAGAATAAAAACAAACCTATTGGTTTTAGAGCACACTGAAAAGGAGAAGACAAGTGGGGAAGCTTCTTTTAGCATCAACTGTGCTGTTGGATGGAGCCACTTCTGCATCCTGGTTTTCTTCTAACTGTCCCAGTTAGTTGGTGCATAGAATAAGGATGACTTCTCTGTGGTATAATGGAATCTTGGATCAATCTAACATGGAATTACAGAGCCTCAAATCTCTAAGCCTAGTCACTCTGCAAAACTGAAAAAGGAGTAGTTTTTTTTTTCACTTATTTCTGCTAACATAAAGAGTATCATAAGCCAATATGTTCACATTTCTCTGATATACCTGGTTTGTACAGAGAAAACAAACAAGGCCTATCTTCTAAAAAGGTGATCTTGAGCCTGATACTGGTTCCTCAGCCATCCAGATGTTGACTGCTGTTTTTAAATCTGTAGGTGATACTAAAGGCAATGGCCAGCATAACTAACAAGCTTCATGAAAATAATTAGTGAAAATTTAAGTGCGAGTGGCAATTTTGTGAAATGACTTTAGTTGTCTGGGAAATCACTATTTTTCCAGAATCACATACTTCCTTTTCCTAGTTTTATGTCCAAACACTAATACCCAAATCCCTAAAGAAAAAAAAAATCTTTAAATCTCCAGTTAAAGGAACCAAATATACATTCCTTAAATTTTAATATTTTGTCTAGTTGAATGTTTAAATCCCAAAGAATGGAATGCTAGTGTTTTTTTCCATAGCAGGAGCACTCAGGTCAAGTGAGTATAATTATTTTATGAAGCCAGTCTTTTTTTAAAAGGCCTGATACTTCTACATTGCCTCCTGGAATTGTCGAAAAGTAGAATGATTCACTTGGGTACAATTATGAGCTTTGCTTTTCATTGAGGGTTATGCAAATTCTGCTTGGACGAAAGAAGGAAGCTGAAAGGGTAAATCAGTAATTGGGAAAACTTTCAGAAATTTTATTCATTATTTATAATTGCTTCATTATGGAATTATATGTAAAAATAAACAAAAAAATAATAATAATGTACTACTGCCTGTAGCAAATGCCAAGCAAAACTTATTATGGTCCTAGAGAAACACTTGTACACACACATACACACACACACACACTGATGGACATGGAAACCACCAAATTTTTATAACAAAATAAGACACAGATCTTGCCTGATCTGATACTGTGTAAGAATATAGGAGATGTTTTGTCACATGCAGAGTTTTGAAAGAGAGATTGGGGGTTCCTTCTTCTCTCCATAGCAAAGCAACACCCCAATCTGCATTGTTTCAATGTGCCCCAGTGATAATCATACTGACTTATGAAAATTTACCCTTATAAGGATATCAGGACTACACAGAGAGCTTCAGGAGACCTAGTGGGGCAGAAGTTAATTTTTGGTTGGGAAAAAGCCAAATTTGAGAAAAAGAGAAATTAGTTCTGGATTTACGTACTTTTCTCTGTGGCCAGATTCTACTATTGGGGGAAAAAATGTGCAGATACTTCGGCCTACTCTCTGGAGTTCTTAAAACAAATCTCCACCCTTTTCTCTTTTATTCTAATATTTGTGGCAAGGCAAAATTCCAGTGGTGCCATTTAAACATAAAAGCAAAGCCACAAAAATTTGCTGCCTCAATTTGAATTCCAGAATATAAAAGTGATTCTCAGGTTGCCTTCAGACTTCCCTGCATATGAATTTAGGACTGTTTGATTCCTGATTTTAGCCAGACATTGTTGCTCACTCTTTTATCCATATTTGAAGTATTTTCCCTTTGCCCCTCTTCATTGCTCTATTCTTTCTGCTTAGGTGCAGTTGGGAGGGCACATGAGCTGGAAGCTTCCCATTGGATTCTCTGAGAGTAAACTGGAGGAACTCCAGTAGCAGATGTTTTTGAAACTCTAATGTCCACCAGAGTCACCTACAGCACTTATTAAAGCACAGATTCTTGGGTCTATCTGAGGGATTCTGGTTGGCTAGAAGGAGTCAAGGATCGACAGTTTGGATTTCTACCAAGTTCCCAGGTGCTGCTGGTACTTGGATCAAAACCAAGTAGCACCTGTGCTGTTCACAGAGGCAAAACTACACAATGAGACACCTTTTTGGTTCATGTATTCTTTCTTCAGGCATTGTATCCAATGCCCTAATCCTTCTAACAAGCTCTGTGATGCACAGCTGAAGTCAGGACAGGAGGTCAGGCATAAAAGCTTAATGACATATTATGAGTATTTTAAATAAAAAATATTAACAGGGAAGAATGGGATGCAAAGGAGGCAAGGCTCAAGTCTGGATGGGTGGGTGGAGTCAGGAACTGACATGAGAAGTCTGAAGAGAAGACACATCTTAGAGAAATTTTTCTACTTGAAGGAGTAGAGCCCACCTAGACACTCCAGAATAACCTCCCTGTGTTAAGGTTCATAACTTTAATCATATCTGCAAAATCTCTTTTGCTGTGTAATGGTCCAGGGATTAAGGCACAGACATCAGTCTCTGGCTGCTTTCATACAACAATGGTAGATTTGAATAGTAATGATAGAGATGGATGTCCCACTAGGACTGAAGTATTTCTTATATGTGTCTTTATGGAAGAAATTTGTCAGATTTTGATCTATATGGATAGATGCATCTTTCAAGAGAAAGATAAAGTTTGGAAGAAAAAACATACATTTGATTTTGAACATGTCAAGTTCAAGTGCTTTTGAGATATTCAAATTGGAAAAGGAAATAAATGTTTGAGTATTTAAAGTTCAAATTTCTTTAAAAAAAAACAACAGTTCAATCAGGAATTTAAAATTTTTCCATGCTTCTCAGAAATGACTTATTGTGGTGTAGCCATAATCATAAGTTTCCATCACAACAAGTTTAAGCAAGCTTAATTAATCCATAGTAACTCATTGGGTTTTGACAGTCAATGAGCAATAGTATCCTTCTTTAGAAAGACAATTAGTTAGCAACAACTTCATTCTAGTGAACATACTAAAATCAAGGAATTCATAGCAGTCTTACCCAAGCAATCATGATATCAACCCATCCTCTGAACTGTGTGCTTGGGAAAAAATCCCAAGTAAAATCAATTCAGTGCTTTGTTTGGGGATCCTTAGTCTAAAAATCATGGCTCTTCCTTACTTAAGTGAGCAATAAATTTAGCTTTGTGTTTAAGTTAATAATTGGTAGTTTCTTCCTTTGTTTTAGCCTGATTTTTTTTTAAGACTCAATATATGAAGTGCATGGATAGTTACAGCCATGGAAAAAGAAATGAATATTGACAGCATGTGATATGTCAAGAGCAGCTAAGTTGGAGTAGTAGGAACTCCAATATTTCATGACAATGTAGAGAATAGCCTTCAAAGGAGACAGAGTAGGAGGGAGGGAGGAGAAAAATCACAAATATATGTTAACACAGAAGGTGATAGCAGAAATGATTAATAACTAAGGAACAGTCAAAGGGACAAATGTTATTGAAGATTTACTTAGGTAAGAACTGGAAATATGGGTTTAGTGACAGGGATTTCATTATGCATTTATGAAATCTGCTTGCTTACATCAATGAAATGAAAATTTAGGCCAGAGATTGAAACATGATTGAAGATGAGAACATAAAATGTGTAAACAATTCCTCAGTAGATAGAAAAAGGTAGTTTGGGGGCTGGGGATGTGGCTCAAGCGATAGCGTGCTCGCCTGGCATGCATGCGGCCCAGGTTCCATCCTCAAAACCACATACAAACAAAGATGTTGTGTCCGCTGAAAATTAAAAAAAATAAATATTAAAACTCTCTCTCTCTCTCTTAAAAAAATAAAATAAAATAAAGGTAGTTTGGTATCATTCCATTTTGTTCCAAAAACCAGAAAGTCTTGACCATGTGTAGATAGACGCTAATGTCAAAATTTCATTAAAAGAAGAAGCTGAAATATCAGAGAGAAAAGACATGATCAAAAAGACAGAAAATACATGGTGAATTCTTAATGAGCAGGGAAGAAAACAGGATGGCCATAAATAGATTGAAAGGAAGAATGTATAGAGATGTAGATCAGACAGGATATAGGTTGGGTAATACAACCTTGCAAGAATGCGTATTTGATTATTTATTTTTCTTCTCTGAAGAGCAAAACAAATAGAGTTGTCCTTTTTTTTTGGGGGGGGGTTCTTTTTTTTTGCAATACCTCCATAAACTTTACTTTTACTTATTTATTTTTCTCTTTCTATGTTCTTATTGGTGGAACATAGTTGTACATAATCATGGGATTTGTTGTTACATATTCATACATGGACTCAATATAATAATATAATTTGGACAATATAATACCCAGCACTTCCCTCTCTCCCTCCCTGCCTTCCACTCCTTGTTTTGAGTGTGAGAAATCAAATGAAGAAGTGGGTTGGATTTGAGAAAACTTAGGGCATTCAGGGAAAGAAGAAAGAGAACATTAGGAATAGAATATTTTAAAAAAATATTTAAATAGGTGAGTAATAAAAAAAGAACCAGAATATTAACTAAAAATGATTGAAGAAAAAGGAAAGAGGAAATAGGGAAAGTGGTATGAACCAAGAAAAAAGGATGTTTTATGATATAAAGTTAAGTTATAGTTTGGAATGGTCTGTCCCCACTGAAACTCATGTTGGAGTTTATTTACCACTGTGAGTTATTAATCTGACTTTGTTGTTCAGAAATAGGACCTGTGAGAGGTGATTAAAATTAGATAATGTTATCAAAGTGAAGCCCCAGTAATTGAATACAGGTGAAAATGTAAGAAGAGAGAGACCTGAGGACATACAGAGTCAGTTTCTCCCACCATGATATCATCCACTATGAAGTGATACAACAAGGGTGCGGGGACTTGCCAGAGCTGGTGCCATTCTGATTGGACTTTCTACTTTCAAAATATGAGCTAAATAAGCCCATTTTCTTTATAAAGAAATACCAGCCTCTGGTATTTCATTGTAATAATAAAAAATGAACTAATACAAGCAGACACCATTTGCAGAGGACAAGAAAGATAAAAACTGAAAATAGTCAATTGATTTAGGAACTAGGACATCAACGGATTTTCTTTGGAGCCATGTCTTAATGGGTTAAAACCTGAACTGGGAGACTTTCAATTACTCATAATGAATTAAACTCAGTACTTTTGTTTCTGCACCTTAAAATGTGAAAGTAAGGAATTTACTATCTATCTACACAGCTGACTAATTTCCTTCATGGGGATTTGTCAGCTGCTTTTATGAAAGATTAGAATAGATGACTAGATTATTACTGATTTAAGACCATTAAGATGCTGAAGGACCAAAAATTGAGTAGAACACAAACTTTTCACTGAAGAGGGATAGAGTATGGAAGGAAGGAGATAGCGAACTGAAGGAAAGCAAAGAAAAGATGGAGCACTTGAAGTTTGGGGGTATCCAGAAAACCTGTGTATAAGGGGAAAAACTTCGGGATAATTGTGGTCCAAAATTGGAATAGTAGAGTTTAAGATTTTGCAATGAGTGCCAAGTCTGTGAGTGTGATTCCAGGAGAGGTGGTTCAAGGGGTATGTTAGAGATTATTGGAGTGTAAGAAGCCAGACAGCATCTCATATGAATGATGAAGACAACCAGGATGGTAGCTGCACCTAGAAGGAGTAGGAAGGAGAGCAGCAAAGTACCAATGCTTGAGGAGCAACAGGGTATACAGCAACATGAGAGGATCTCAGAGAAGGGTGTTACCTAGAGATACAAGCATAAGACTCTATAAGTAATAATAGGTAACAGTGCTTTTCTAAACATACTTTTCTGAACCTTCCCTGTCTCTTGACTCTGCTAAATGTGGTTAACTGGCCAGATCAACAAAAGAATCCAGTGTCACTAACTAACAAGTTGGACATGATTAAGAATTGCTGCCAAAGAAAATTATCATGAGAAAAACATTGGAGGTGGTGCAATAGAAGGGAATCCAAGTCAGCCATAAAAATGAACCTGCCCAAATGCCTAGAGCCAAGACGAAATCAGGATGGGCCCAACAGAAAGCAATCAAGATACCAGGGCCAAATCAAAGAGAATGACTCCTTTTAATTTCAATTTTTATATACATGTATACTTGGGAAATATAAAAGTGCTTTATTAAATTGGCTGCATACTGTGAACTTAATGGCATGATTAATGGAAAAGGCAGAGGGACGAGAATGGATGAGCAGGGGCTGGCTCTGGGCCACATGAAGGGACCAGCACAGGTCTTCTCCAGCATACCTTAGCCCCCCGATTTTCAAAGAAAACACCCAATGGTGGGGTGTGGCATTGGTCGCTAGAGTGCTCTGTTTTTCCTTTGACCATGAGCATAAACCTCTGGGATAGGAAGTAAGGTTATTCTCAAATCGTATTTCCTGCTGCCTTCTCTTCTCTAATGTCAAATGCTGAATGTTTTCCAGCCCCTGTTGCATGTCACACCAGGGCAGCATGAAGGCATCCCTTGTTTATTATCTCCCTCCTCTGTCTTTCTCTTTAAAGGCAGGATCTTTCTTGGCAGTTTTTGTCTCTGAGCTTGGAATCCCTCCTCACTTCCTCTGCCTCTTTACTCCCCAATATGTGCTTTGATTTATTAACACTCAACAGGATGCCTTGCAACTAAAAGAATTTTTTAAAATGATTGCGACATTCCTCCAATCTTCTTGAGCCACAAGCTCTAAGCATCCGCTGCCTAAGTAGTCACAGAGTTGCTTTTGAAAATGAATTTGGGGCCCTTGTGAAATTCCAGTGGTTATATGCAGGTTTCCTCACAACTTTCTGACGTTCAAGCAGATAGTCTGACTGTGTAGCTATAGAGTCTCAGGGTTGTATTATAATTATGGGCCTACTTCTAAAGTCTCATGTTAAAGCAAGATTCTGAAACTCTATGTTCTATAAAACAGAGAGCACAAAAATAACTAACCTGGAAGAGCTGTGATCATAAAAGCTGATAAATACCACCACAAATCAACCAGGATTTGAATGCAGGAATGACGTGCCAGAGAAACACTAAATGAAATGATGTAGTAAAGCAGTCCAAGGATTGAGAACTCAGAGTGGTCTGCCAGCTGAGAACATTGATGTCCATTATTAATGCAGAGTCAGGGCTCCCCAGAGGCAATCTTCTACTGTAGGAAAATGATGCAACCAACTAGCAGCCTCTGTCCTTCCTCAATCTGGAATGTCTTTCTTAACCCCCAGGGAAGCCAATGTCCTCTCTCTTCCTACTAACTGCCTGGAATTCTCCATCCCTCTTTTACCTAGTCTAACAGCAAATTGCATGAAGCTCCTTAGTCTCTGATCATTCCTTCTCCCTAAATGTGCTAAGTCCTATGTTCCAAATTGCGGGACTTAGTGTCTGATGGATGACAATAAATAGTGCGTGGATAAATAAAGACTGTAATCCTGACAATATGTTTTGTTTAGATTTAGTAGTGAGGCCTCAACTCAGAACAAATATATAAAGTTTCATAAATTGCCCTTAAGTGTTCACTAATCCTAGGAATTTCAAGCAAAGTAACTCTCTCACTGTGTAGAGGAAAGGTCTTTCAGCATAGTTAAGTTGGCAGTATAAAAGCCCTTGCTCATTCCACCTACACCCTAAAAGGAGGGCCATCTACTAACAGGAGAAATCAATATCTTAGGACAAAGTTGTAAGAGAATGGACCAAGTACTAAGGCAACTTTATCCCCCATATCAAATTAAACAAGAGGAGCATTTTGATCCTGATCAAGCTTTTTAATATTTTAGGTCATGCAGATAAAGTCAACTTTCAACTCTTCCTAGGTGGATTATCTGCCAATCTGGTTTTTACCCACTTCTTATGACATCTAGTTTATCAACTTAAGCCCTCTGAAAGCATTACTGCTGCTTCTGTTTACTCTTATTCTCTGCATACAATGCTGATAATTACTAATATTTCTTTGGCATTTTATGATTTTTGAAACATTTATACCTGTGTTATCTTATTTCATGAAGCCTCTAACTAAAATAAGAAAGTTTGTCTTTAAAATCATAACATTTTGTCATCACGTGTTTTTTTGGGGGGAAGCTACATGCCAAAATTTTGGGAGTTGATTAAGAAACAAACAATGTTAATGTTGGTCTTTTATGGAAGCCTAAGTAAGTACCAATAATTACACCAATATCAAATGGGGAAGAAGGAGAATATAATAATAATCAAATGTAAGTTATCAACTGCCAGTTTTGCAAAGCACTGCCATACTGTTGGGCTCAGATTTGACATCTCCCATGTTCAAGGCAAGATCAAAGTCACATTTAAAAGTGAGTTCATACTTTTGTACTTATGATCAATTGACTTTTAGCAAAACTTACAAAACAATTCAATGAGGCATCATCTCATGGTGGAAGGTGACAGGTGAGCATATGCATGCATGAGAGAACAGGAGAGGTAACTCACAGACTGAAACTCTTTTATGAGTGGCATCTTTCTGTCCATGAGCATGGAGCCCTCCTGACCTAAACCATCACATTAGACCTCACCTCTCAACACTGTTGCATTGAGAGTTAAGTTTCCGACACATGAACTATGGGTAACACATTCAAACCATCACAGGGAAACTATCTTGGCTGGGCATCACCTCATCAGGAAAGCCCATTAGAAGAGGAGCTACAGATCAGAGAAGGAAGAAGTCAGTAGAGACACTTTCTTGTTGACTTTGAAGGAGCAAATAGCCATGTTGTGAAGAGAGCTACCACACTAGGCCCCCAGGAACTTTGATGTTATGATTGCAAGAATCTGAGTCCTACCAATACCGGGAAACTTGAAAGAGTACTTTGGATGAGATTGCACCTGGTCAACATTTTGATTTCTGCTAGGTGAGACCCATGTGACCCAGCTAACCTGTGCCTGGACTTCTAATCCAGGGAAATGGGGATAATAAATAAATAAACAAATATATATATATATATATATATATATATATATATATATATATATAAAATAAATATATAATATATATGTATACACACATATATATGATATATACACATATATATCATATATATATATATATATATATATATATATATATATATATTTTACTATGTAATAGAAAATGACAGTGGTCTTATTTGGAAGGGACAAAGAATAGTGTTCCTGCAGAAAGCCCAGCCCAATTTACTCTGCTCCAATCCATTGTTCGCTGTCCAATGTTGAAGTCCTGGTTGGCCAAGGAACACTTCGGTACCTTTATTGGGCACTCACAATGCTAGCTGAACAAAGTCTTGGCTCACTATGTTGCAATTTTTAATGGCACATGGCAGAAGTATGGAGTGGAGGGGACAAACTGGAAGTAAAAGGTATTTTTCTACCTTCCTGTGATGGAGGCTGCTGGAGAGGGTTGGTAGGACTCTACCTATGTTAACCTGGAACTCTCCAACAAACTCCCTGTACACAACCACCCAGAGGAACATGTACCCTTTCACCTTACAGTAACATAGCTTAAAAGAGCATGTTTGGTGTCCATTCTTGGAAGAGCTGGGTTCTTCCTAGGTTGACTTGGTGATTTTACTCTAGAAAGAGTAGTAGCTGGCAACCTAAGTAACTGAAACCAGAACACAAACAAAGCAAAACTTCTGCTTGACTGAGTGTCCTGATTCTACAATATCTCTGCTCCCTCAGTTTCTCTCCATGCTTTGTCCCCTAAAGGTCATGGATAATGCTTATTCCAGGAGCTTTAAATCAATATAGAAAAAATGACAAGCTTCTGACCCATCTACTAATCCAGACAGCCACCCCCTCCTGTCCACGCACAGGGTTTCATAGTAATTCACAACTACATTGGCTAGACCTGCCTTGTAAGGATGACAGCTATCAACAAGAGGGACAAATGCAGTGTCTGGCTGCTGGCCCATTTCAGCATAATTATCCTGCCTGGTTTTTTGTCCATCATATTATAATGAATTGCTTTGCAGGGAAAGATCAAACAGTGGGGAGGGTCTCAAGAAGAAGAATGCATCCGTTAAGAACTCCCACCAAAGGTGTTATAAATGTTATAAAGTGTTTTTGTTTACTAAATCTTTCAAGTCTGAAGCTGATTCAAGGACAACCTAGTAGGCTTGTTTTGAGGAGAGAGAGAGAGAGAGAGAGAGAGATGAAAGTCCAAATAATCCACCAGAGCTAATTAAAAATAATCCACAGCCCCCTAGAAGGCCATGTGGAACTATAAATGATTTTGTGCACCATAAATATCCAAAACAAATTTATAAGTATTATCAATATATGTGTCAAATTGTCTCTTCATATGTGTTTAAGGATTTCAACAATGCATAAATGTGCTTCATACTTAAGCACATGTGAACTCAACTTGGGGTTCTTTCTAAAGATTTCAAATTCTTCTTTTTATATCCGATTACATGAGATTTAAATGAACAAAATTAAAAATTAGTTTTTAGTTTGTGTCCTAGGGATTCTCTCTTGTCTCCCAACAAATACTCTATGAATTTCAGTAAGCCCTAGACATTCATATCATGTTCTATGAATCTATCTATAAAATAAAATAAGCCTTAAAAAAACAGAAAGGGGGAAAGCCTGTGATTTCACAGGGTTTGGGAATTATAAATGAAGCACTAGTTTTATTATATTCACAACATGTTAATGCTGAATTTCATTTTTCTAAATGATTCTGATTATAGCTATGGTGGAATGGAGTTGTCTATCCAGTGACTATTCTGTAGGCATATAATATTTACAATGAAAAAGCAAATGTGTGTTTACTGGAATTGTAAAACCAGACAGGGATTTCTAGGAAGTAGTACAATTATTCCACACAACCATACTCCATGACAGAATCCCAATCTCAGTCCTGAGAAGCCACAACTCTGCCTTCCTTTTTTCTGTTCCTTACCCTTGCCCTGCCTCTGTCCTTGCCATTAAAAAAAAAAAGTTATTTAGACCCTGACAAAAAATCAGAAAACTGATCAAAAAGTGACAGGCTTAGACCAGGAAGGGGGAGCCTCCCATCAGAGTTGCAAATAGATCTCATTTTCATTTTTGTGGGTTTGCATTGTAAGTCCTCTGAATGGGCTTGCTGCCACTGCCCCTTACCTTCTCACAGATCCTTAATGCAGGCAGTAGGAAAAGTATACACAGAACAGTTAGAAGGAGACAAAAGGATGCTGGAAAACTTACTAGAACTTAGTGGCTTTGCTTCTGGAGGAACAAAGGCAATTCTTAATTGTAGGCACCCACCATGTTGGGTGGTGGGCAGATTATCCAAGACACAGATAAACTTTCATTGCATCCACAAGTAGGGTTGTCCCTCAGAACCCAGGTGGATTGATGGCAGGACTCCCTGGAGATAACAAAAATCTGAAAATGCTCAAGGCCCATATACACAGTGTCATGGTGTTTCCATGTAACCTATGTACTTTCTCCTCCCATATGTTTTAAATTTCTAGATAACTTAGATACTACAATGCAAATACTATGCAACTTGTTGTTATATTGTAATGTTTAGGGAATAATGACCAAAAGAGTCAGACAATATAGTACACAGGCGACTTTTAAGTATTTTTGATTCTAGGTTTGTTGAAGCCACGGATGTAGAACTTGAAAATACTGAGGGCCAACCGTACAGAGCCCTGGAGCCCTTATCCAAACTATTGCCTCCTGATCTAGCTGCTGACTGTAGATAGCATCATCAGCAGGCTCTCTCCATACCCAAGGGCAGAGTCAGCTGCTGCAAAGAGCAATGACCTGGAGGTGGCTTTCCTGTGCAGCCCTGGGGTAGGGCATGGAAGGAAATAGAAGGAAAGGGATGCTTCAGGCCATCCTCTCCCCGCACCCCCCAGGCTTTATGGACCTGGTTTATTTGTGTCTTATTTTGTGAACAGAATTGAGTGGGTGGCATTCAAACAATAACAATGTTATCTGGCAACCACTTAGAGAAGAACAATAGCTCTGAAGGAAGCCTCCCCACCACACACAGCCTGTGGGATCTTCCTTTCACTAAACCCCTTAAAGTATTCCCCCCTTTATCTGCAGAAGATACTTTCTGAGACCCACCAGTACCTTGGACACACCAAATCCTGTATTCACTATGTCTTTTCCTATGCATACATACCTATAAAAAAGTTTAATTTATAAATTGAACAGCAAGGGACTACCAAAGATAACTAATAAAATGACCATAACAATATATTGTGATAGAAGTTGTTTTAACATTAATGGACTGTTTCTGGAATTTTCCATTTATTATTTTTGGACCTTGTTGATCACGGGTAACTGAAACTGCAGAGAGTGTAGCTGTTGGAGGGAGAACTTCTATATCTCTCTCCCCAACTCCACCTTGGGTTTGAGAAGTCTCATGACAGTGGGTGTTTGGCAGAGTCTTGTTTTAATATCAAACTTGTAAATATAAGCCATCTCCCAAATCTATACAACACATTAGCATTATGTGCCATTTACAAGAATTTATTTTTTTCATTTTTTAATGCTCAGAATCATTAGAATACAAACCCACAGGATATCTGTTGCCTTTATCTTATAGAAGAATAAAGTGAAACTGAAATGGTGACCTAAGAAGTGAGTATATACATATTGGTCTGCTTTTTTTCTAATAAAAATACGTAGTCATAAAGATCCAGAGAAAAAACTACAGAGAAATTCAGGAAAACAGATGATGCAGATCAACAACCCCTAAGTATTCCACTATGGATATATTGATGAATTTTCTTGTAGTCTTACTTTCCATGAAGTTATTTTTAGTTAACATAAAACCATTTGTTTAATCCTAAATCAAATCACTTTCACAATAGTGAAAATTAGGTGTGCTGTTATACATATTGCCATTTTCTGATTATGTTTAGGACTATGTCCTTGTCTTTGAGGGTGACACAAGTATGGAGACTAAGGAGCACAGAAAACACATGCAGAAGAAAGTTGCCTTGGCAGAGGGGTGAGTGGTGAGCCTACAGAGGGGTGTCAGAAGCCTTGCCTGATAGGGCTGGGCTAACAGTCCAAATTGGCTCTCCGATCCCAGAGACTGGCAGAAGGTGAGTTGGATTTACAAAGAGCACATGGCCAACCTGGCTTTGCTAACAGGTTACTAGGATACCTTTGCTGGTGAAGCCTCCTTGAGCTCACCCCATGAAATTATTTTTTAATTTATGATGTTTTGCCTTTACACTGTTTGTACAATTTTGTATCCTGTTTTCGAGTAGGAACCAAGACCAATTTTCATGTCAGTTCCTTATCTATTAATTAATTAATTAATTAACTCATTCATTCATTCATCCATTCATTGGTACTGGGAATTGAACTCAGGATCACTCTACCACTGAGCCTCGTCCCCAACCCTTTTAAAACTTTTTTTTTTTTTTTGAGACACAGTCTCAGTAAGTTGCAGAGGCTGGCTTGGAACTCACTATCCTTCTGCCTCAGCTTCCCAAGTTGCTGCAATTACAGGTGTACACCACCATACCCAGACAATCACTCATTTTCAGAGCAAAATATTTTCCAGAACACGTATCTTCTTGGGTACTGAAATATGTTCCTGATTTTTACCCCTTAAGTGGTTTCTAGTGTCCTCCTAATGCAATGAGTACTGCGTTCAAAAATTTTGCACTTTTTTTTAAAGCTGGTTAAATTCAGTCAAATAGTTTGGTAAAGAATATTGTTTAATTTAGATTTGTAAAAAAAAAAAACAAACCTTGGATATTAAGCTTACGTGAGTGGCTATAAAAATATCTATGCAACAAAATAAAAAATAAAAAGGGTTGGGGTGTAGTGCAGTAGCAAAGCACCTCTGGGTTCAATCCTCAATACCAAATAAATAAATAGATAAAATCTATTTTCCATGGATTTTTTCAGGTTTTCTTTTCCTTTTATGTGCACATACCTATAATCTTTGCACTTCCACAAACAAATGTTAAAAGTGTATTGTTTTCATGATAACTGTTAAAAATTTGCTTGAGATATTCAGGGAAGACATCAATTGGAATAAAATTAGGAAATTAAAGTTAATTCTGAAATTTTTATTTAGACTTTATTTCCCATGTGTTTTTATTTATGTTGATTTGTTTTTAAAATTATATGTGTTAAATAGATAGTCATAACCAGCCTGATAATTGGAAGGATTTCTGATGGGGACACAAGAACCTTTCATTCAGGCATAGAAACAACAGCAAGCTTTATAGTAGAGCCAAACTTAGACAATAACCTTATGTAGTATCTGAGGCATAAAGTAGAAATAGAAATATTTTACACACACATACACACACACACACACTGCTCTGCTCTTCATCTCTGGTTGCAACTAGGCCTTGCCTACTTAGAAATATGAGTATTCTCTTCCCTTCCCCCCAGGGGGTCACAATCCCACACATTAGCAGTTTTGACAATTAACACTTTGAGGATAGCTAAAGATCTTCTATTTTAATGTCATCTTTAAAAAGGAAGGAAACATTTAGTTAGCTTGGAACAGTTTTTATTTTTGCTCAATGATATATTTTGTAAACTTTGCCAATCCTGACATCTCCCTTCCTAAAAAGTAACTGTGCACTTGGCTTGTATTATTTATTTTTCTGCCTTTTTTGTTGACTTTCTCTTTGCCTCATGAACAACTGTGTGCCTCAGCTTTACAATATATGTGTGCACAAAGAACCTTTATGTCCTGAGAGAAATTTAAACATTCCGATGGCTTTTCTTACCAATTCCTGACACAAAGTGACCCTTGGCATCTCATTTGCAGCAATGTAGGAAAATGCTGGATAGATAACCTAAAGGAAATTTCAGCTCTGGAATTCATGCTGCTTTGTGCAACCCTGAAAACAACATGTAGAGCCTGTACTACCCATAAAATTTATCCTCTCGGGCTAAGTCCACAATTTTTGGCCAATAATTATATGTGAGAGTAAAATACAAAGAACATATTTTGGAAGCAGTATTGCTGAGTATTCCAGAAGTTAATGACCATTTTAATCAAGCTACCTACATTTTGGCAATAGTCCAAAATATTTGCCTTTACCACTCTCCTTTTCCAAAGCTCACCCTCCTAAAAATTGGGAGTAAATGTAACAAGAATGCATTTAAAGACCTTAAGCCTTAGTATGAGTTGTTTTCTCTCTTGAAATTATATTTATGTTTCTAATTCTACCCGAAGGGGGAAACTTCACTCTATTTAAAGCAAAGGGAAAACTAACAAAAACAACAAAAACTAAATAAAAATAATTAAGCCGAGTGCTGTCTCCAAAAACTACTAACTGAAAATCCCATTTACCTGTAGTTTAAATGTAATCCACTCTCGCCATCTGCTGGCTGTATTTTGGAATTTTTTTTTTTTTTTCAAAAGAAACAGCACATACACTAATGTTAAGGCGTAAAATATATTTTCTACTGTCATGTATAACTAAAAAGAACAAATTAATTTTTTAAACAAAATTTAAATTAAAAAAATAATTTTAATGTGTTTTGATGTGTTGGGGGTATGTATAAAGAAGTTGTGCAACAAACTCTTTAATATTCAAAATCAGTACATATTGTAGCACTTGTATTCAGTTGAGTCTACACAGTCTATAATTTGGCAGAGGGACTTCTGCTTCTGGCATTATTGTCCCAGACAAGCTGAAGTGGGGACTGAGGCACGTAACTGTATGCATTAACCAGACATGCTGTGCAAATGTGGGCACAGAGACTGGTTCACAGGAAATGGCCATCTCTGAAGACTCAGTGTCCTCTTTGATGAAACCAAAGATAATTTGACCTCAGGGATATAACTATCTCCCTCTCCATTTTTCTGAGCATCCAGGGTTCATGATGCTTTATAAAGTAGATGCAGAAGACTTTAACCAACATATTCTCCTCCAAGGAACATGTCTCACCTAAGAGACCAAAACTTCCCCAAGAATAACATTAGCCAATCTACTTAGAGAGTTTTGCCCAAATATGTGTACTTAAGCCTCCCAATAACCCTAACACAGGTAGCTATTTTTAATCAACATTTAATAAAGAGGAAATTAAAATCCAGAGAGGTTAATGACAGAATTCTAAAGGGCAGAGCCTAAGCCAGAAACCATGTCCAGGAGCCCTACCTTAACCAATAAGCAGTGCTCTGCCTGTGCTCTCTAGTGGATTTTTCATACTAGTGCAGCATGTAGTTGACAGTATTTCTCTTTTCTCAGGATGTATCCAGGAGTAATCTAACCTTTACCCACTCATCTCTATGAAGCATCTCATTCATTATTTATCTTCAGAACCATTTGTTTAAAAAGTCCTGAATTTATGGCATTTTCAGATAAATGGATGGAGCTGGAGAATATCATGCTAAGTGAAATAAGACAATCCCAGACAAGCAAAGGCCAATTTTTTTTCTAATCTGAGGATGCTAATTCACAGTAAGGGATGGGGGGGCTAAAGAAAAATAGAGGTACTTTGCATTAAACAGAGGGGAGTGAAGGGAGAGGAGGGGGTATTGGGGTAGGAAGGACAGTAGAATTAATTGGACATTATTACCCTATGTACACATATGATTACTTAACCGATGTGATTTCTCATCATGTACAACCAGAAGAATTAGTTATACTCCATTTATGTATGATGTGTCAAAATGCATTCTAATGTTATATACAACTAATAGAACAAATAAAAAACATATTAAAAAGTCCTGAATTCATCTTTCTCTCTGAATACTTAATATGCCTGTCATATAAATTTTCATTTGGCAGATTATCTGCACTATATCCCTGTAATGTTCAATAAAATCATTTATTTGTCTTTTCTCCACGACTAGAATGTACTTTAGGGGGACAAAAATGGTTATTTATTTCTGATACTTTTGCATAAATGCTACCCACTGAAGAATCCTCAATCAAGTTCCTCTCACACAGAGGATATGTCCAGGTCTTAGGAAAAATTCATGTGTGTGTATCTCTGTTTTTGATCACAGTGAGACAATGATACTTCTTTTTCCATTCTTGTAAGCTTATGTACAGTAATAATTCAAAGTTGCTTCCCAGGGATAAAAAAAAATGTTTTCTAAGAAATTAACAAATCTTTATTTACTTTTATGGCTCCTCATCCAGCAAATTCTTTTTCTTCTAGTTCATTTTCCTTCTGTTTTTCTTTTCCTTCACATTTATGCTTAGTGACTGTTGCAAGTGGAGTTTCTGTAACTCAGATGTAAAAACAGAGTTTGGGGGTCAAGATATCTGCTAGGGATCAACCCTTAAGGGAGACAGGAAGCCAAGGAAGCCTCATCCACCCATCAGGAAACTCCAGAGTAAATATTGTCCATTGGAGGTTAAACTCCTTGAGTGAACATGACTACACCTTTGTATCCATGAATTGCTCAGGTTAGACAGAGGGCTGCACTAGAAAGGGTTGGTGAACTCAGTGAGGCAGGCCCAGAAGGAGAACACAGTTGAGCCATCTGCTGACTCTTCTCCCTGCAGCTGGGAGCAAAGTCTTCCTTGATAAAATGTTGGAGGCTACATTCCCCTGTCAACCATTGTAGCATGAACCCTGCCTGGAACTCACACTTAGTGCTGTCTCTGTCTTACAGTTGAGCTCTACACTGAATGGAACCAGATGCTCAACTATCTACTGATGCTCACAGTTTCTCTCTTCAGCAGATCATTTTTCAGAATACAGAGCAGCTGCCTCCATGTCCATAATCAATCTGTAAATCTAAATCTCAGAGGAACTGACCAGAAAATAAAGACATGGCCAATGAAGAGACCTATCTCTCCATTTCTCCAGAAAAACTTCAAATGGAAAAAAATAACTTCAAATGGATTTTTAAATGTTCCTAAGTTTCTTATGTAAGTAACAGAAAGATGCTTTCTCTTCAACTCCACAAACTCGTTTCTTGACTTCATTTACCTATCAGTGGAGAACCTCTTTGAAGCAAATACCCATAGATAAATAGATGCAAAAGCAATTTGCTGGGGAAAATTCCTATCAAGGATAAAGAGGAGGGGGAGCAGGAGGGAAAGCCCCAGTTCCCACTGTAGATCTGATGCCCATGAAAGAAGAGAGGGAGGATAGGAGGAGAGGACAAGATAAGACTCAGAGCCCCTTTTAGAAAGTCTTAGCTAGGCCAGTGGGAAATACTGGAACAGAGATTGCCCATTTAAAGGTGTCCTGCTTGGTCAGGGATAACTTGATTCTAGTTCCCTCACTGTTCTCAGTAATAGGATGGAGATAACCCCAGGAGAGTGGGTACACTAAATGCTGCTATGGATCCAGAAGATGCAGCAACCAGATGACAACAGCTCATGAGGGCTTCTGATGGAAGATCTGAATGGCACACACTTGGAACTTATACGCCCTGCTTATCTTGTAGCACTGAATTCTCAAGAATAGGCTCATAACTCTCCAAGATAAGCCTCCTATAAAAAATAAAATAAGCTGACTGGCTATAAACCAATCATCAGTTTGGGAGGCTGGAGCATCCTGGATCAAATTGCCTACAGACTCGCCATCTGGTGAAGACCTGCTCTTTAGTATGCAGATCTACATCTTTTCGTTGAATCTTCATGTAACACAGATGAGAGAGAAAAAACAAAATTTCTTTTTTTCTTTGTAAGGGCACCAACCCCAATCATGAGATTTCTACCTTCATGACCAAGTTACTTCTCAAAGACCCCACCTTCTAATACCATCACTCTGAGGCTAAGATTTCAATGTATGTACTTTGGGGAGACACATTAAGTTCATTGCAATAGTAAGTTTTAAGAGACAGTTAAGTAGGTTAATTTCTTTTCATTTGTCTTCCATACTGATTTTATTCATGATAGAGTCTCCAAACACACTTGAAATTGACACTGGATGCAAATGAAACTTAATGAAACAGACCAAAAAATGAAATAGCATCTTGACTGCTGGAAATATGTAAGTATCCTTAACAACTCTGACTTTAATGAGAATTCAACTATATAAAATTATATCAATATTTACTGACAATTGGCCAGATGTTCTGCTGAATAATCAGAATCAAGTTAAATAAGGTAAAATCTTAAAAGACTGATAGGGTTTGACATCCTGGGCAAAAGGATAATATCTTTGCTGATTTATTTGCTTCCAGTCATTTCTATATTTTCATTCCATGTTACTTTTTTAAAATTTTATTTGTTCTTTCTAGATATACATGACAGTAGAATGTATTTTGACATATTATACATATATGGAGTATAACTTACTCTAAATATGACCATTTTATTTTTGTTTTTAGTTCTTATCAAAACAATATCCATAATCCAAAAAATGGGATAATGTATAACATTTGTGATTTAAAAAAAAAAGCTACTGTCTTCTTCCTTCACTCCACTTGTTTCTAACTTTCATTATCTGAATTGACTATTTCTATACATTTCCATTGCACTTTTCAAGTGTCTATGGATGGAGACTTCCAAAACCATGAGCAAAATAAATTTTTCCTCCTCTACATTGTTCTTATCAGGTCTTTTGGTCACAGAAACAAAAAATCTGACTAAAAAAGCCAATGAGCCAATTCTTAGGTCAGGATAATTAATCTGGTATAATTTCCTAAGGGCAGCAATAAACTTTCTTATTGGTAAATAATCTTTTCTTTCTCAGGAACAGTTTCTCTTATAAGACACCAAGTCAAGTTGACAGAGCATATTTTTTGTCTTAATAATTAGGTGACATTGATGCAGATGGTTGTGGTTCTCAACTTTATGGAGATTTAACTTACACACCTGTCAGTACTACCTTGTTTCCACAACGCTACTCAGTCGCTACCTCCCTGTTTTTAATTCTAAGTAGCTTTCATTACTTGCCTCTCTTGTTCTATCAAATTTAGCCTTTGACTCTCACTTTGCAAAATGAATTATTAAGACTGCTACTTTTCCTATTTTCTTTCGTACTTCCTTTCTACCATTTTCCATCTGCTGCGCTGTGTGCCAAGATTTAAAGCATTTGCACTATGCTTTTAACTATAATTACATTTTCTGAGCTGTTATGAAAGATTGAGTCACTAACTTGAAAATACCAAATTGTGTTTATATGAGTACCTATGAATAATAAATGCATATCATCCCTATTATATGCAAGGCACACATTTGAGTTCTGTGTGTATGTTAGTTGATTTCATCTTATCATAGACACCATGATTAACTCAATTTTATATATGAGGAAACTGGGACACTGAGATGGTTAGTGTCTTGTTCTCAGTGATTTGTTCTTCTCAAGCGCCAGGCCTTCATTCTCTACCATAGAAGTGACTCTCTTACTTTGCCACAATTCTCCATTTGTCCATTGCACACATCTCTTCTAACTCAGGGCGATTTTAAAGGTCATTCTTTGTGTTTTGAGCTTCTTGCCCCAACTCTTCACCTGAACAATTCTATTTATCATGCAACTATCAGCTAATATCCATCCCTGAGTGGAATCTTCCCTGACCACTATGTATCAGAAGATTCTTTTGCTTCTCTCTCTCATATCAACCATTATGTTCTTTCCCAGAAGTCAGCTCCATTTGTGATATGCCTTCCTTCTCATGTGTTTCGGTACAATGCCTCTTATTCCTTCATGACAATGAAATACATGATGTTTTGTGCAGCAGAGTGTGTTCTAAGCCTAGCAGGAAACTAATTTCTCTTTACGTAATGGACTGTAGACATTGATACAAATGATTTTATTTTCTGGTTAAATACAAGGCTATTATTGTGAATATTCTACCCACCATTCAGTATTAAATTGTGGGATGAATTGGCATTAAATCTAAGATCTACAATAGAAATTAAATTTGAATACATCTAGACTCACTCTTCTGAAATTTGAGGCAGGTAAGTATAAATATGAATAAATGAATAATTTCCTGGGTCTGAGGACGTAACCGGGGTAATAATCAACATTTTTATAATTCTTGGAGCTTTGTTATGCTTTTACAATGTGCATTATTCCATTTATTCCTCCAATGACATTGCGATGTCAACATGTACCTTTCTCAAGGCTATATGAACTACACAAAGCAGGAAAGACACTGTGTTTCTTCTCTGGGTTCAGTGTTCTTCTTCAGCCTTCCCTGTCTTCTCCTTTTGCAATGTGAGTTCCAAAGCAGCATTCCCCAAGGGACTGTTTTCCCTGTATGGGTGGGACTGTCCTCATGTGACCATGAGTTATTTTGACTTGTCTGCAGTATTCAAAGCATTCTCATTTCAGTGGCAGTAACTTTGATCCTTTAGTTAGGTATTTGATAAAGAATAAATAAATGATTCAAAGAACATAGTGTTGAGTGAAAAATAAAATTCCTTCTAGAGGATGTAGCCAACTTCTGGAAGAATCTTCATGGATGAGGGATTGCAGTGAAGCCTTAATATTTATAGAGGGAAACTGAGGCAAGAGAGAGATTGAGCTTCACATTTTTCTGTTTCATGATAGACTTTCATGGAAGAGCATTGACATAAGTGTACACTTTCATAAAACTATAGAGTAGCTGGTTCTTGTCTTTTAAAGTTTTAGAACTTCATTCATGTATATATTCACTCATGGGTGCATTCTATAAAAAGCTGTTACTTTTTAACAATATATGTTTTTTTTAGAAGTAAATATATGCTTTTACTTCTTAGGTGATTCAAACTCTTTGAAGCTACCTGTGCATTTTTTATCATATTTCATATGACATTGTATCAGATAACTGAAGTTTTGCTGCATTTCTTGGCTGACATTGGACGTGGACTGGTAGTAAAAAAAACCTTGGGATTCTGTCTGTCTTAAATCACATTTCCTAGTAAAGTCTGAGGTGAGAAATTGAGTAAAAAGTAATTCCAGAAATAAACAATTGATAAGTCTCAAGTTGTGCACTGTTATGAGTAGCATGATGTAATCTCATTCAATCCCCCTTGGAGTGTGCACCATTCCTTTGGCACATTTACTCTGTCTACATCACCCACCCAGTAGTCACTTTGGAGCCAGCACAATTATCAAATCAACTGTGGAAGTATCAGAGTGCTTGTTCAAGTAACCCTCATTCTACTTAATTATGATTCCAAAGCACAAGGGTAGTGATGCTGGCAATTTAGGCATTCCAAAGAGAAGCCATAAGGTGCTTCCCATAAGTGAAAAGGTGAAAACTTTTAGTTTAAGGATAGAAAAAAAGTCATATTTAAAGGTTACTAAGATCTATGGTAAATTGTCATTGTGAATATCTTATGGTGGCTGATTTACAAATTAAGCTTTATCATAGGTATGAATATATAGAAAATAACACAGTATATGTGGAGTCCAGTACTATCTATAGTGTTAGATGTCCATTGATGAGATCTTGGAATGTATCCCATGTGGGTGGGAGTAGGCTGCTATATACATGTTTTATTGGGGAAGTACTCTCAAGAGAGATGGAGTGAGGGGAGAAGATAAAACAAAGAAATAACTGAGTAAGGGTATGGAGTCTTCTAGACAGTTTCTGCTGATCCCGAGGGAAGCCCTGGATCACTTTTTGCACCACAGATTTGGTCCCACCTGGGGCGAGGAGAGGGCTGTTGTGTATTTCCTTCTCGGTCACTCTTTGGCTATAGGCTGCTAGTGAAGAAGGGAGATGTGAGCCATGAAGAGCCAACATATTCAGCAGCAGGGATACAAATGGATACCCCAGTCAAGGACGTGGAAACTGAGTTGGACACTATCACTCTGGCTATGTATTTGCAGGGATTCATCCTTAAAAATGTGAAAAATCTACATATCTTTCTGAAACATCAATCATCAACCTCCAAATGACTTAGTACTATAATTATAAACCTGATAAGTATCAGCTGAATTTAGAATAATCATTTTTATTCATGTTAGAATGACAATAAGTCACATAAGTGTCAATGCATTCTTATACAAATTGCCCCCTATAATTAGTTCAGATTGGCACATCCATTTCCTTTCTTACCTGCCTATCATGCAGATTTTCTAGTACACCTAAGCAAATTATGATACATAGAGAAGAGTTTGAGAGTTCTAGAGAAATGTGAACTACACATTGCAGGAAGTTGAAGAAGGAAATAGCACAATTCAAGAACTTAGAGTTATTCTCAAACACTAGAGTGCAGATTTCATTTGGGGGAAATTGTGACAGATTAGGTTAAGAAATGAAGGTAGAGCCCAGATCACAAAAATCCTGGAATCATATAGAGATAGTCTGATCAGAAAAAGCATTTGACAAAATACAGCATCCATTCATGCTCAAAACACTAGAAAAACTAGGGATAATAGGAACATACCTCAACATTGTAAAAGCTATCTTCACTAATCCAAAAGCCAACATCATTCCAAATGGAGAAAAATTGAAAGCATTCCTTCTAAAAACTGCAACAAGACAGGGATGCCTTCTTTCACCACTTCTATTCAACATAGTCCTTAAAACTCTAGCCAGAACAATTAGACAGATGAAAGAAATTAAAGGGATATGAATAGAAAGAAGAACTCAAACTATCACTATTTGCTGATGACATGATTCTATATTTAGAAGACACACACACACACACACACAAAAAAAAAAAAAAAAAAAAAAAAAACTCCACCAGAAAATCTCTAGAACTCATAAATGAATTTAGCAAAGTAGCAGAATATAAAATTAACACCCATAAATCAATTGCTTTCCTATACATTAGTGATAAATTAACTGAAAGGTAAATTAGAAAAACTATCCCATTCATAATAGCCTCAAAGAAAATAAAATATTTGGGAATAAATCTAACAAAAGAGGTGAAAGACCCCTACAATGAAAACTATAAAACACCAAAGAAAGAAATTGAAGAAGACCTTAGAAGATGGAAAGATCTCCCACTGTCTTGGGTAGGAAGAATTAATATTATCAAAATAGCCATACTACCAAAAGCACTATACAGATGTAATGCAAATTTTATTAAGTTTCTGATGACATTCTTCATAGAAATAGAAAAAGCAGTTATGGAATTCATTTGGAAAAATAAGAGGCCCAAAATAGTCAAAGCAATTCTTAGCAAGAAAAGTGAAGCAGGAGACATCACAGTACCAGAACTTAAATTATACTACAGAGCAATAGTAACAACAATGTCATGGTATTGGCACTAAAACAGATAGGAAGACCAATGCATAGAATAGAATACATGGAGACAAAGCCACATAAATGCAGTTATCTCATACTAGACAAAGGTGCCATAAATATACATCAGAAAAAAGATAGCCTTTTCAACAAATGGTGCTGAGAAAACTGAAAATCCATATGTAATAAAATGAAATTAGACCCCTATCTCTCATCCTGCATGAAACTCAACTCAAGGTGGATCAAAGACTTAGGCACTAGATCAGAGACCCTGAGCCTACTAGAAGAAAGAGTAGGCCCAAATCTTCACCATGTTGGCCTAGGATCTGACTTCCTTAATAATACTCCTAAAGCATAAGAAGTAAAATCAAGAATCAATAAATGGATGGATTCAAACTAAAAAAGCTTCTTCTTAGTGAAGGATACAATAAATAATGTGAAGAGAGAGCCTACAGAATGGGAGAAAATCTTTACCATATGCACCTCAGATAGAGCATTAATCTCCAGGATATATAAAGAGCTTGAAAAACTTAACAACAAATAAATAAATAAATAAATAAATAATTCAATCACTAAATGATCTAAGGAACTAAACAGATACTTCACAGAAGAAAAACAATCTATCAAAAAACATGAAAAAATGTTCAACATCTCTAGCACTTAGAGAAATGAAAATCAAAACTAGTCTAAAATTTCATCTCACTCCAGTCAGAATGGCAATTATCAAGAATACAAGCAACAGGGGGGGACTCAACATGGCGGCGGATGGGGAGGCAGAACTTCCATTACCTCTTCAGCCACGCGGACAGAGAGACACATCAGAACATTTGGATTCTGCCTGCTGAGAAACTCCCAGCAAAATTCCGCTGAAGTGAGACCTAGGCGGGGAGTTTGGGCTTATTGGAGGTGACAGCTTGCCCTGGTACGGGTGAATCTTGGCCACTCTGCGTGCGGAGGTGCAGGCCGGCTGTCTGGCAACCTGCCGCAGACAGAGGCGTTTCAGCACTTCGGGAGACTGTGAGCGGCTTAGAGAAACGAAGAATTGGACCCTTTGAAGTGGTTGCTAACCAAGCCTCCATGTAACAGCTGACCGAGAACTGAGACCGAGACAGGCCAGATGCACCCCTCCCATCGGACACCCCGGCAAGCAGTCTGGAGCCCTCCATAGCAGAGAGCTGAAGTCACCAGAGTTCGGTGGACGGAATCCCTTCCCAGTGAAATCGGCTTCAACAGGTGTGTGACTCCCACCCCACCAGATACATACAGCTGGAAAACCTCAAAAATCTCTCCCCAGAGCTCCGTGGGCGTGACTGTAGGGACCGAGGGTTCATGTCAAAACCCTAGAAAAGGAAGAGCAAAACAACAGCAAATGTAGCAGAAGGCAAGAAATAATTAAAATCAGAGTGGAAGTCAACGAAATGGAAACAAAAGAAACTATTGAAAAAATTGACAAAACTAAAAGTTGGTTCTTCGAAAAAATAAATAAGATCGACAGACCCTTAGCCATGCTAACGAAGAGAAGAAGAGATAGAACTCAAATTACTAACATACGGGATGAAAAAGGCAATATCACAACAGACGCTACAGAAATACAGAAGATAATTAGAAATTATTTTGAAACCCTATATTCCAATAAAATAGAAGATAGTGAAGACATCGATAAATTTCTTAAGTCATATGTATGCCCAGATTGAGTCAGGAAGATACACAGACTTTAAACAGACCAATAACAAGGGAGGAAATAGAAGAAGCCATCAAAAGACTACCAAATAAGAAAAGCCCAGGAACGGATGGGTATACAGCAGAGTTTTACAAAACCTTTAAAGAAGAATTAATATGAATACTTTTCAAGTTATTTCAGGAAATAGAAAAAGAGGGAGCTCTTTCAAATTCATTCTATGAGGCCAACATCACCCTGATCACGAAACCTGACAAAGACACTTCAAAGAAAGAAAATTACAGACCAATATCTCCAATGAACCTAGATGCAAAAATCCTCAATAAAATTCTGGTGAATCGGATACAAAATCATATCAAAAAAATTGTGCACCATAATCAAGTAGGATTCATCCCTGGGATGCAAGTCTGGTTCAATATCCAGAAATCAATAAATGTTATTCACCACATCAATAGACAGACAAAAGTAATTAAAGGTATAAAAATAGGAAAAGAAGAACTTAAATTATCACTATTTGCGGATGACATGATCTTAAACCTAGAAGACCCAAAAGGGTCTACAAAGAAACTACTAGAGCTAATAAATGAATTCAGCAAAGTGGCAGGATATAAAATCAACACGCATAAATCAAAGGCATTCCTGTACATCAGCGACAAATCTTCTGAAATGGAAATGAGGACAACCACCCCAATCACAATATCCTCAAAAAAAAAATAATAAAATAGTCGGGAATCAACCTAACAAAAGAAGTGAGATATATACAATGAAAACTACAGAACCCTAAAGAGAGAAATAGAAGAAGACCTTAGAAGATGGAAAAATATACCCTGTTCATGTATAGGCAGAACTAACATCATCAAAATGGCGATACTACCAAAAGTTCTCTATAGGTTTAATGCAATGCCAATCAAAATCCCAATGGCATTTCTTGTAGTAATAGATAAAGCAATCATGAAATTCATATGGAAAAATAAAAGACCCAGAATAGCAAAAGCAATTCTAAGCAGGAAGTGTGAATCAGGCGGTATAACGATACCAGACTTCAAACTATACTACAGAGCAATAGTAACAAAAACAGCATGGTACTGGTACCAAAACAGGCGGGGGGACCAATGGTACAGAATAGAGGACATAGAGACCAATTCACAAAATTACAACTACCTTATATTTGACAAAGGGGCTAAAAGCATGCAATGGAGGAAGGATAGCATCTTCAACAAATGGTGCTGGGAAAACTGGAAATCCATATGCAAGAAAATGAATCTGAATCCCTTTCTTTCACCATGCACAAAAGTTAACTCAAAATGGATCAATGAGCTTGATATCAAAAAAGAGACTCTGCATCTGATAGAAAAACAAGTTGGCTCCAATCTACATATTGTGGGGTCAGGCTCCAAATTCCTTAATAGGACACCCATAGCACAAGAGTTAAAAACAAGAATCAACAAATGGGACTTACTCAAACTAAAAAGTTTTTTCTCAGCAAGAGAAACAATAAGAGAGGTAAATAGAGAGCCTACATCCTGGGAACAAATTTTTACTCCTCACACTTCAGATAGAGCCCTATTATCCAGAGTATACAAAGAACTCAAAAAGTTAAACAATAAGAAAACAAATAACCCAGTCAACAAATGGGCCAAAGACCTGAACAGACACTTCTCAGAGGAGGACATACAATCAATCAACAAGTTCATGAAAAAATGCTCACCATCTCTAGCAGTCAGAGAAATGCAAATCAAAACCACCCTAAGATACCATCTCACTTCAGTAAGACTGGCAGTCATTATGAAGTCAAACAACAACAAGTGCTGGCAAGGATGTGGGGAAAGGGGTACACTTGTACATTGCTGGTGGGACTGCACATTGGTGCAGCCAATTTGGAAAGCAGTATGGAGATTCTTGGGAAAGCTGGGAATGGAACCACCATTTGACACAGCTATTGCCCTTCTCGGACTATTCCCTGAGGACCTTAAAAGAGCGTACTATAGGGATAGTGCCACATCAATGATCATAGCAGCACAATTCACAATAGCAAGACTGTGGAACCAACCTAGATGAATGGATAAAAAAAATGTGGCATTTATACACAATGGAGTATTATGCAGCACTAAAAAATGACAAAATCATGGCATTTGCAGGGAAATGGATGGCATTAGAGCAGATTATGCTAAGTGAAGCTAGCCAATCCCTAAAAAACGAATGCCAAATGTCTTCTTTGATATAAGGAGAGCAACTAAGAACAGAGCAGGGAGGAAGAGCATGAGAAGAAGATTAACATTAAACAGGGATGAGAGGTGGGAGGGAAAGGGAGAGAGAAGGGAAATTGCATGGAAATGGAAGGAGACCCTCATTGTTATACAAAATTACATATAAGAGAAAGTGAGGGGAAAGGGAAAAAAAAACAAGGGAGAGAAATGTATTACAGTAGATGGGGTAGAGAGAGAAGATGGGAGGGGAGAGGAGGGGAGGGGAGGGGAGGGGAGGGGGGATAGTAGAGGATAGGAAAGGCAGCAGAATACAACAGACACTAGTATGGCAGTATGTAAAAACGTGGATGTGTAACCGATGTGATTCTGCAATCTGTATATGGGGTAAAAATGGGAGTTCATAACCCACTTGAATCAAATGTATGAAATATGATATGTCAAGAGCTTTGTAATGTTTTGAACAACTAATAATAATAATATTAATAAAAGAATACAAGCAACAATAAATGAGGATGTGAGGAAAAAGGTATACTCATATATTGCTGGTAGAACTGCAAATTGGTGCAACCACTATGGAAAGCACTATGGAGATTCCTCAGAAAACTTGGAATGGAATCACCATCTGACCCAACTATCCCACTCCTCAGTTTATACCCAAAGGACTTAAAATCAGCATACTTAGTGATGTGGACACATCAATGTTCATATTAGCTCAATTCACAATATCTAAACTATGGAACCAAACTAGATGCCCTTTAAAAGATGAATGAATAAAGAAAATGTGGTCCATATATACAATAGAATATTACTCTGCCATAAAGAAGAATTAAATTATGGAATTTTCCAGTAAGTAGATGGAACTGGAGGCTATCATACTAAGTGAAACAAGCCAATACCAAAGAACCAAAGCCTGAATGTTCTTTATGATATGTGGATGCTGACTCACAATAGGTTGATGGGGAGTGGAGGTTCACCAAATTAGACAAGGGGTAATGGAGGAAAGGGAGGGATGATGGTAATTGGAAAGACAGTAGAATGAATTGGCCATAACTTTCCTATGTTCATATATGAATACATGACCAGTGTAACTCCACATCATGGACAACCAAAGAATGGGAAGTTATACTCCATGTATGTATGATATGTCAAAATACATTCTACTGTCATGTATAACTAAAAAGAACAAATCAAAAAAAAAAAGAAAAAGAATAATAGACATGATTTATGTGTTAATAAATGGAACAAAAGTGTTAAAAATAGTCTGATCATTATTTAGGGATAATAGATCTGTTAATCTCCTTGGGCTGCCATAACAAATTATCTAAAACTGGGTAGCATAATACAACAATAATTTATTCTTTAATAATTCTGAAGGTAAGTAGTCTGAAATCAAGGTGTAAACAGTACTGTACTCCCTCTTGAAACTGTTGACAGTATCCTACTCTTGCCTCTTCCAGCTTCTAGTGTCTGCTGGCAATATTTGTCTGTGACCCCATTTCTCTCTGCTCTGATTTCACACCATCTTCCTTGTGATTGTATTTCCCTGTGCCTGTCTCTCTTATAAAGATATCTGTGCTGGTAGTTGGGACACATGCAGAAAATACCCGCACAATCTCATCTCAAGACTCTTAATTGTTTCTCCAAACACTCCTTTTCCAAATTGGGTGACATTCAAAAGTAATGGGAATGAGGATCTGGATATGCCTTTGGGAACCATTATCAGACTACCTTCATGGTACTGCATGGAACTGTTTAAATCAAAAGATCAACAGGATAAAATTTTTGTTTTAGAGAAAATAAAAGTTCCACAGCTTTATAGAATATGAATTAGAAAGAGCCAATTTTAAAGGCAAAAGAAAAAAAAAACTTATCAGAAGCCTGCTCAATATTTCAAATAATCAATGGTAAGGAATTATATAGGGGCACTGATAATAGGAAAGAAAAGAAGTGGCTAAAAGTATGATTGGTAGAATTGAAGGGCAGATTTGATGTGTGTATGAGAAAGAGCCTCTAATGATTTCTGTGGTTCTAGACTGGGTACTGAGGTAGGTCATAGATAGAGGAGGAGGTTCAGTTTTGATAGAAGTGCTGGAGGTATATCGTACTAGCATGGCTTTAATAGATCTCTCCAGAAGATGGCTCTCATAGCTTTGCTTTGCTTCCTGTTTTCATCTTGGTTGGAAAAACAGTTGAAAGTTTACAGTAATATGACACATTGACATATGACTCAAATGTCTCTCTATACACTGATTCATCCATGTCATATGACCCCGGGGCATCAAAGCATTGTATTAACATGCCAGAATTCTACATTAAATAATGGAGGGAGGTATATTTTAAGTTGTGGTGATAGCTGTATTGATCCTTGGCAGCCCATTTGTTTTTCCTGGTTGTCTTGAATTGAGGTGTGATGGTAAGATAATCAAATAGAATTGTTTGGGACACTCAAGTGGTTTTGAACACTCTATGTTATCTAAAGACATTTCCTAAAAAGACATATCCCATTACGGCAATCTCAAAAGGTATACATTTGGCTGAGAGTTTAAAAAAGATAAAACCAAACTTAAATAAAAGTTCCCAATTCCCAGTCACCTGAGGGAAAAGATGTAGAGATTAATTGGATGAAGATTCAAATATCACCCTAGATTGCTAGTAATGCTGTGTATGGGAAAGAAAGTGATTTATGTGTGAGTAAATAATCAGATTTTCTAACATTCTCCTGAAGTTAATTTCTTGGGACAACCTTGACATCAAAAACATGTGGATGTTTTTAAAATTTTTATTTATTTATTCTAACTTGTTATTCATGACAGAAGAATGCATTTCAATTCATAACACATATAGAACACAATTTTTCACATTTCAGGTTGTACACAGAGTCACACCATTCATGTCTTCATACATGTTTGTAGGGTAATGATGTCCATCTCATTCTACCATCTTTCTTACCCCCATGCCCCCTCACTTCCCCTCCCTCCCCTTTGCCCTATCTAAAATTCCTCCATTCCTCCCATGCCCCCCCTTGATCCCCATTATGGATTAGCATCCTCATATAAGAGAAGAAAACATTTGGCATTTGGTTATTTTGGGATTGGCTTATTTCACTTAACATTATATTCTCCAACTCCATCCATGTACCTAATAATGCCATGATTTTATTCTCTTTTAATGCTGAGTAGTATTTCATATTGTGTGTGTGTGTGTGTGTGTATCTCACATTTTCTTTATCCATTCATCTATTGAAGGGTATCTAGGTTGGTTCCACAATTTAGCTATTGTGAATTGTGCTGCTATGAACATTGATGTGGTTGTATCACTGCAGTATGCTGTTTTTAAGTCCTTTGGGTATAAACTGAGGAATGGAATAGTTGGGATAAATGGTGGTTCCATTCCAAGTTTTCCAAGGAATCCCCATAATGTTTTCCAGATTGGTCGCACCAATTTGCAATCCCACCAGCAATGTATGTGTGTGCCTTTCCCCCACATCCTTGCAAACACTTATTATTATTTGTATTCTTAACAGCTGCCATTCTGGTTGAAATGAGATAAAATTTTAGAGTAGTTTTGATTTGCATTTCTCTAATTGCTAGATATATTGAACATTTTTTCATATATTTGTTGATTGGTTGTATATCATCTTCAGAGAAGTGTCTGTTCAGTTCCTAGGCCCATTTATTAATTGGGTTATTTGGTTTTTTGTTGTTAAGTTTTTTGAGTTATTTATATATCTTAGAGATTAGTGCTTTCTGATGTGAGTGTGGTAAAATTTTTCTCCCATTCTGTAAGCTCTCTATTCACCTCACTGATTTTTTTTTCTGAGAAGAAGCTTTTTATTTTAAATCCATACCATTTATTGATTCTTGATTTTATTTCTTTAGATCTACTTTTTTTTTCCTACTGGGAGCAGAGTCTCTGGTTTAATTCCCAGGTCCTTGATCCACTTTGAGTTTTATGAGAGATAGGGGCTTAATTTCATTTTGTTGCATATGGATTTCCAGTTTTCCCAGCATCATTTGTTGAAGAAGTCTATCTTTTCTCCAATATGTGTTTTTGGTGGCTTGTCTAATGTGAGATAACTGTATTTATGTGGGTTTGTCTCTGTGTCCTATATTCTGTACCATTGGTCCAAAAGTCTATTTTAGTGCCAGTGTCATACCATTTTTTTTTTTATTTTTTTTACTATTTCTCTGTAGTATGGTTTAAGTCTAGAATAGTGAAGCCATAGGCTTCACTCTTCTTGCTAAGGATTGCTTTGGCTATTCTGGGTCTCTTATTTCTCCAGATAAACTTCATGACTGCTTTTTCTATTTCTATGAGAAATGTTACTGGAGTTATGTTGAAATTGCATTTGATAATATTGTCATTTTGACAATATTAATTCTGATTTTCCAAGAACAAGGGAGATCTTTCCATCTTCTAAGGTCTTCTTTAATTTCTTTCTTTAGCATTCTATAGTTTTCATTGTAGAGGTCTTTCACCTCGTTCATTAAGTTGATTCTCAAGTATTTCATTTGTTTGTTTTTTTTGAGGCTACTGTAAATGGGGTAGTTTGACTAGTTTCTGTTTCCAAGGATTTGTCTGTACATCTCACTGATGTACAGAAATGCCTTTGGTTTGTGGGTGTTGATTTTATATCCCGCTACTTCGCTGAATCCATTTATTAGTGCTAGAAGTTTTCTGGTGGATTTTTTGGGTCTTCTAGGTATAGAATAATATTGTTGATCAATAGTGATAGTTTGAGTTGTTCTTTTCCTATTTGTGTAAATCATCCAGATTCAGTTTGGGTCAATCATATGACTCTAGAAATTTGTCAATGCCTTCAATATTTTCTATTTTATTGGAGTACAAGTTTTCAAAACAATTTTTAATTATCTTCTGTATTTCTGTAGTATCCCTTTAATTTCTTTCATCTGTCTAGTTTTTCTGGCTAGAATTTCAAGAACTCTGTTAAATAGAAGTGGTGAAAGAGTGTATTCCTGTCTTGTTCTAGTTTTTAGAGGAAGTGCTTTTAATTTTTCTCCATTTATAATGATGTTGGTCTGGGGCTTAGTATAGACAGCTTTTACAATGTTAAGATATGTTTCTGTTATCCCTATGTTTTTTTTTCTTTTTGAACATGAAGAGTTGCTGTATTTTGTCTAATGGTTTTTCTGCATCTATTGAGATGATCATATGATTAATATCTTTAAGTCTATTGATGTGATGAATTATATTTATTGATTTCCATATATTGAATCAACCTTCCATCCCTGGGATGAATCCCACTTGATCATGGTTCACTATCTTTTTCATGTTTTTGTATTTGATTTGCCATAATTTTATTGAGAAATTTTGCACCTATATTCATTAGAGATATTGGTCTGACATTTTCTTTTTTTGATGTGTCTTTGTCTGGTTTTGGATTCAGGGTGATATTGGCCTCACAATATGAGTTTGGAAGTGTTCACTCTTTTTTATATTTTATGAAATAATATGAGGAGTATTGGTATTAGTCCTTCTTTGAAGGTCTTGTAGAAGTCAACTGGGTATCCATCTGATCCTGGGCTTTTCTTGGTTAGTAGGCTTCTGATGGCATCTTCTATTTCATTGCTTGAAATTGATCTGTGTAACTTGTGTAAATCATCCAGATTCAGTTTGGGTCAATCATATGACTCTAGAAATTTGTCAATGCCTTCAATATTTTCTATTTTATTGGAGTACAAGTTTTCAAAACAATTTTTAATTATCTTCTGTATTTCTGTAGTGTTTGTCATGATATTTCCTTCTTCATCATGGATGTTAGTAATTTGAGTTTTTTCTCTCCCTCTCTTCACTAGCATGGCTAAAGGTTTATCAATTTTATTTATTTTTTTCAAAGAACCAGGTTTTTTGTTTTGTCAATTTTTTCAATTGTGTCTTTCGTTTTAATCTCATTGACTGCAGCTCTGTTTTTAATTATTTCCTGTTTTCTGCTTTTGGTGTTGATTTGTTCTTCTTTTTCTAGAGCTTTGAGATGTGATGTTAGGTCATTTATTTGTTGACTTTTTCTTTTTTTAAGGAATGAACTCCATGCAATGAACTTTCCTCTTAGTATTGCCTTCATAGTGTCCCAGAGATTTCAATATGTTGTATCAGTGTTTTCATTCACCTCTAAGAATTTCTTAATCTTCTCTTTGACATATTTTGCAACCTGTTTATTGAATAGCAAATCATTTTGTCTCCAAGTGCTGGAGTAGCTTCTATTTTTTTAATTTTATCATTGATTTCTAATTTCATTTCATTATGATCTGATAGAATGTGGGGTAGCATCTCTACTTTTTTGTATTTGCTAAGAGTTGCTTTGTGGCATAATATATGGTCTATTTTAGAGAAGGATCCATGTGCTGATGAGAAGAAAGTGTATTCACTTACTGATGGATGAAATATTCTATATTTATACATATTAAGTCTAAGTTATTGTTGTATTATTGAATACTGTAGTTTCTTTATTTAACTATTGTTTGGAAGATATATCTAGTGGTGATGGATATGTTAAAGTCCCCCAGAAATATTAGTGTTGTGGTCTCTTTGACTCTTGAACTTGAGAAGATTTTGTTTGATGAAGATAGATGCTCCATTGTTTGGGGCATTTATATTTATAATTATTATGTATTGTTGACATATAGTATGAAATGTCTTTCTTTATCCCTTTTGGTTAACTTTAGCTTGAAGTCTACTTTATTTGATTTGACAATGGAAACCCCTGCTTGTTTCCACAGTCCATGTGAGTGTTATGCTTTTTCACAACCTTTCACCTTCAGTCTTGGGATTTCTTTTCCTATGAGATGACTCTCTTGAAGGCAGCATATTGTTGGGTGTTTTGTTTTGTTTTGTTTTGTTTTGTTTAATCCAATCTACCAGTCTATGTCTTTTGATTGGTGAATTTACACCATTAACATTCAGGGTTATTATTCAGATATGATTTGTTTTCCCAGTCATTTTTGGTATTTAACTTGACTTGATTTCTCCTTGGATTGGTTTTTCCTATAGTGTAACACCTCCCTTTGCTGATTTTCATCATTGTTTTTCATTTCCTCTTTGTGGAATATTTTTCCAAGGATATTCTGTAGTTCAGGCTTTCTAGTTGTAAATTCTTTCAACTTTTGTTTATCTTGGAAGGCTTTTATTTCATTATCAAATCTAAGCTTAATTTTGCTGAATATAAGATTATTGGTTGGCACCCAGTTTCTTTCAGAGCTTTCAGTGTCTGGGTTGAAAAATCTGCAGATATCCTAATTGGTCTCCCCCTGTATGTAATCTGATTCCTTTCTCTTGGGCTTTTAAAATTCTCTCCTTATTCTGTATGTTAGGAATTTTCATTATAATGTGTGTTGGTGTGGATCTATTGTGATTTTGTACATTTGGTGTCCTGTAAGCCTCTTGTATTTGATTTTCCAATTCATTCTATTCTAATTTATTTCTATTGAGTTTTTAGTTTGGTTTATTGTTTCTTTCATTTCAAGGATTTCTGTGTTGTTGTTGTTGTTTTTTCAGAACCTCCATCTCCTTATTGCAGTAATCTTCCTGTATTTCCTGTCTTTATTTGCTTATGTAGCTCTTTGTTGAAAAGATCTGTTGCTGCCTTTATTTGCTCTATTATATCATCCTTGAATTTATAGAACATTTTAGTTATGTACATCCTGAACTCCTCCTCTGTCATTTCTTCTGTTGTGCTAGCCATGGATTCTAATAATGTAGTATCTTGTTTTGTCAGGGACACTATCTCCCCTTGTTTTTACATGTTGTTTGAGTGTTTTCCCTTTTAGCACTGTGGATCTGAGGCATTTAGTGTACCCAATTAATTTACCCTATATACTTATAGTGTCCCTGCAGAGTTCCAATACTTCTCCTTTATGAGGGAGAACAATAGTAGTAGATCCCAATACAAACTATATACAGTCTTAAACCAAATAGCTGCTATTAAGACATTTACAATTTTGTCACAATATACAGAAATGGTGAGTTCAATTATTATCTACAATATAAACAGTAGGTTTGCAAAAGGGTCTAGAGTTTCTTATGGTAGACAGAGAACCAGAAGGGAGGTGTAGGATGAGATTTCAAGGGGGTAGAAGGTGAGGATATAGACTTATTATATCTTTGAAAGCATGAAAGCAAAATCTAAAGAAGTTGGTTACTAGCAGGAGAAGACAGAGAAAGTCATTTTGGGGAGACAAGTAATTAGGAAGACAATAGAGTATAAAAAACATAAATATTAAGAAAAATTAAAAAGGTAAAAATATCAGATTAAAAATATACAATACAACTGTAATATACTATTCAGACATCCCAGTCCTCAGTAACCTAATTCGTGAAAAATACTTGGTTTCATAAATGTTGGGGATGTGAGGGTGAGAGAAGAAAAAAAATCTCAAAGGAAGATACAAGGATTGTTTTTGTTGAAGATCAATATCTTTCCTACTTTTCTTCTTGTCCAATGCAAGGCAGGGGGGTATGCTAGTTTAATGTGGGTACCTGGTCTTATCTCCTTATATGGCCTGTAGACCTCATAATTAGAGAAAATTCCTGGTCTCGAATTTAGTCTCTAAACTGTATCTCACTCACCTTCTCCTTTTTACTTCCCAATCAGGAACCTTTCTCTCTGTAGGTCTTATGGGTTGTGTTCTGGGGGCTGCACACCTGTCAGGAAGAGCTGTTTTGTACTGGGTAGTTCAGAACCAGGTTTTGCAAGCTACCTTCCGTCTGTGTAGTCAGAAGCACTGTGCCAGGTTAGTGGCTGCTGGGGAGGTGGGAGAGTTGGGGACTAAAGCTACCTTGATATTGCTTCTAAGCCCCAGCCAGTGTTCCAAGATGGAGGTTGACCCAACTAAAGATGGTGACAAAGTGTCTCAAGATGGAGGCAGCTGCTTTCAGCAATGGGGTGTCGGGTTGGGTGGGGTCGGGTGGTGGTGGTGGGCTGCATGTTCAGAGATGCAGCTCTTTGGTGTGTTGTGTTGTAGCTGGTGGCTGTCTCCAGACCCTGTGCAGTATTCCCAGGTGCAGGCTACCACATGTATGGGACTATGGCAGTGGTTGTAGTGTCCTAAGATGGAGGTGACTGGGGAAGCCCCATATTGGTAGACGGGGTTCCACACTGAAGTGGTGGCCAGATATCCTTTGTTGGAGTGACAGCCAGCATAAGTAGGGGACCAGGAGTCCTACTTAGGCACCCAGAGGTTATGCATGGGTGAGTGGCTGGGATTCTTTTGCTGACGCTAAGGCCTGGAAATAAATGTTGGATGGAGGCCATGATTCCTGCATTGGAGGAGCTCTAATCACTTGCAGAGAAACATGTTCCCACTACTTGAATCCCAGGTCACAGAGTGACACAGAATGCAGCCTCCCTTGAGCCCACCATCTTGGATCTCCCTGAACATGTGAATCTTAAAATAGACACATTGGGTTCCCATGGGAACACTCATAGTGGGCGCTTTCCCCCAACTAATTAATGAGCTCTTGCTTTGAACTTTCAGAACATGTAGATCTTCCACAGGGCTTTTCCATGGAGCACTTTGCTTATTCATGGAGCAGCAGAAGTACTGGGGGAATATTTGATCAATGGCTGTCAGTGGAAGGAAATAAAAACTCAGGTTCTTTGGATCCAGAAAACCTTTGAGGTAAACTTACAGTACTTACTTCCTTTATGGGTTCAGATGAGTCATCCTTTGGGGGACTTCTACTCCTGCTTGATTTTCTGTCTCTGTCCTGCTTCTCTACTTCCTTGCTAACTCTCCCACTCCACCCCAGGAGCACAACCTACTCAAATAGCTTATGCATTCATCCCTGTCTCAAGATTTCCCTCTGAGGAGCCCAACCCAACTGAGAACTTTAGGACAGATGCAATTACTCAGATTTCTGCTTCTCTTTGGCACCTGTAAGCAGCTCTACAATTCCAAACCCTTCCAGATGTAACTTCTAAACTGGCAAGATCTCCTCCCTTTCAAGTTGAGTGCATTCTCTTTTGGAAATCATGAGAACATCACAGATGGCCTTATGATATAAATAATTAGTGATGAAGACAATTATTGCTCATCTGTGGTGAATCAAACTTCTTTTTATTTAGTCAGCAACAAGCAGGACCTAGTCATCATATTGCCTTTGAGTCTGCAGGGCCACACAGTTTAGAAGGTTGTTCTTTATTTTTGCCTTATGGGGTCATGTGCTAAATATTTATCTGAAATGTCAGGATTCATATACTCTCAGACTATCAGTTTCTATGCTAATATTTTTCTTGGCAGTTGGTCACAAGCTCTGCCACTAAAATTATAGGCTTTATTTATCACAGCTTCACTTTCCAGTCCTTTCTTAATATACCTCATAAAAAGAAATTGCTCCTCTGATGATTTAAATAAGATACCCCAAAAAGCAAACAAGTTCTTCCACTTCCTCTTTAGCTGTGAGGCACATGACCTCTTATTGTTTTCATTCAGTTTTACAAAATCCACAGTTTCATCATCCTCTCTGACCTTGATTGATTCAAGCTGGGATGATTATCCTTTATTACTCCATGGTAATTTGGCCCCAGAGGGGCATCTATAAAGGTACTCTTAAGTGGGATGATCAATGGAGATATATTGGACCAGAAGTTGGAAAATCTCAGCTATGTTTCTATACCTTCCTTGACTTGTTTAACTCTAAGATAAAATTTGTGAAATTCAACTGTTGTTTAATCAGGTATCAAAGAAGTACTATGGCATCATGATTTACAAATTCTATTTTAGGTCCAAAGTCCTATGACCCTGGGAGTTTTAAGTAGACCTGATTAGAACAAATTCACATAACAATTAGTATTGATATTGCTGGTTTTCAAAGTGTGATCCTTAAATCAGTACTATTAGCATCAGTTGGGACCTTGTTAGAAATATGAATTATTGTCCCCATCCCAATTTATTGAACCAGAAACTCTGGGAATGGGCTCATAAATTTGAAGCCTGCTGAAGTGTAATACCCATTGATTCACAAAGCACAAGTAAAATACCATCATCATGGTAACCAAGATTGAATTTTTCCAAACAAGATACAATAGGCCTCAACATTATTAATATGGTTTCCCAATAGCTAGCCAAGAGTATTTGATTCAAAGGTCTGGAGGAGCTTCTAAGAATCTACATTTTAAATATCTAAGATTTCAAGGACAAACTTTAAACAATATCTGAAAGGCAGTGATTGAGCTGCTGTTTTGTCTTCCCATGTGTGGCATGAAATGAGAACTCAAGAGCTCATTGATGGAGGAAGGAGAGGATGAGTGTGGTGAGGGAGGTAAACTGAGCAAAAGTTTATTGTCAGTGCCCAGCCTTTGAAACTGAGAAATCGAGAAGATCAGTGCCCTTACTTGTTGCATGGTTATTTCTAGAATATAAATCCCACTGGGACAAGTTATAAGTAGTCCTTGAGAAAAATATCATGAATTTTTCTTTTCATGCATCTTTGCATAAATGGCAAGATGGATCAAGGCAATCCTACAACATCTTATTCATTATGGAATAAAGAATAGTCTCTTGGGTTCATATACAAGATGAAAGTTTTAAAAAAAGAGCACCATCTTCTATCCTGTTATTACCTCATAAAGAAGAAAGAAATCTGGGAAAAACTACTGGAAATACAGTAGATTTGTATTTTTTTAAAAAATATAAACTAACTGCCTCCTTCCTTCTATCTTCTTTTTTTTTTATGTTCAATTCAGCATTATTTACATTTTGTTTATTTTTCATACTTTTTTATTTGTTTTAATTAGTTACACATGACAGTACAATGACCTTGACATATCATACATTTGAATCAGATGGGATATAATTTCTCATTTTTCTGAGTGTACAGGTTTCAGAATCACATTAGTCATGCAGTCACATATATACACACAGCGATAATAATGTCTATTTCAAAGTACAAGCATGAGAGTAAACTTGTAAGTAAAGAAGAAAAGAATATGGAATTTGCACAAGTTTTCTGGACTAACAGGATATGATTACTTTAAAATATATTCACTAATTGTTTTCCTTCCCTACTTTGGAAATGTGAATGTTCCTAATGTTCCTCTCTGAATTCCCAGACTTAGTGACCCATTCCCAGCTGATAGAATGCATGGAAGTAATGGCTTATGACTGCAGACGTTAGATCATAGAAGGTATTCATCTTCTGTCTTGGTATTCATCTTCTGTCTTGCTCTCTATTACCCATTCTAGGGATGCCAGAAATGTAGTGAGAACATGTGAGCAGTCTGTGAAGAGGTTCATGTGGAGAGGAACTGAAGCCTCAAGCTAACAAGCAGCCTCAACCTGCCAGCCACATGAGTCAGTTTTGAAGAAAGTTCTGCAACTCCAGTCAAACCTTCAGATAACTAATTTCAAGAGTTCATATTTACTAATATATGTGCATTCCAGGAAAGCCTTCCAGTTGACCCTGGAAATGCTAGAAGCTTATTGTAAGTTAGTTACAGGTGCTCCTGATAGAAGGACACCATGTCGTGTATCAGTTAGATTTGGGCGGGAGTACAGGCAGGACCTGGTCCTGACAAACCATTGTCAGGCTATCAGAAATCATTCTAAAAATCATGCTTATCACTCAGTATTAGACAGCCTTTTGTCCCCGTGACCAAAATGCTTGATCAATAAACAAAGTTTATTTTGAGCTCATGATTTCAAAAGTCTCAGTCCATGGTCTGCCAACTTCATTGATACAGAAAGAACATCATGACAGAAGTGTGTGGCAAAGGAAAACTGACAACTAGAAACCAGAGATGGAGAGGAGGCATACCCCCACTGACATTTTTCCTCCAGCTAAGTCCTTCCTCTCAGTAGTCCATTCAGCTGTCAAGGGTTTAATCAATTAATCCAGCCATTGCCTAAAAGCCCCACTTCTTTTTTTCCCCATTTTTTTTTATTTTTAATTTTAATCTGTTATATATGACAACAGAATGCATTACAATTTATATTGCACATATAGAGCACAATTTTTCATATCTCTGGTTGTACACAAAGCAGAGTCACATCCTTTGTGTCTTCATACATATACTTAGGATAATGACGACCATCACATTCCACCATCTTTCTTACCCCTATGTCTCCTCCCTCCCTCTCCCTCCCCTTTCCCATCCTTAAATCAGAGAAATCATTTGGCATTTGTTTTTTTGGGACTGGCAAATTTCACTTACCATTATATGCTCCAGCTCCACCCAATTACCTGAAAATACCATGATTTTATTCTCTTTTAATGCTAAATAATATTCCATTGTGTATTTACACCACATTTTCTTTATCCATTCAACTACTAAAGGCAAAAGCTCCACTTCTGATCCTTGCCCCCATTGAAGACCATTCTTCCAACATATGAGCTTTTGGGGGAATATTCCATCCAGATTTGTGTTAGTCAGTTTTACATAGCTATGACCAATGTAACTGACAAGAACAACTTAAAGAAGAAAAAGTTTATTTTGACTCACAGTTTCAGAGGTTCAGTCAATGGTTGCTAATTCCATTGCTCTGGGCCCAAGGCAAGTCAGAACATCATGGCAGAAGTGTGTGGCAGAGGAGATCATCTCAGGACATGATAGACAGGAGGCAGAAAGTGCAAGGCACAAAAATATAAACCGCAAAGGCATGCCCCCAGTGACCTACTTCCTCCAACCACATCCTACCTACTTATAGTTACAACCTGGCGTAGTAGTCCTTTCAAATTATTGATCTCATCAAATGGATTAATCCACTCACCAGGTTACAGTTCTCATAATCTAATCATATCATCTGCATTGTCTCACACATGACCTCTTGGGGGACCCTTCATATGCAAATCATAACAACATCCAAATCCTTATACACTCTACATATAGCATGCTCCAGACATAAGAAAAATATTATAAGACCCTGCTACTTGGCTTTTTTGGACTTATTTCAGCTTACCACATGGTCTGAGAAGGATCGATAAGAAATTGGTAAATTTAGGAAATTATATTGTGGCTAGTTCTTTTGGTTCTTAGTTATAGTGGTATAACCATGCACCATATTTAAAATAGTTTCAAGCAAAAAAAAAAACCCATAAATAAAAATAGCAATCAACCTTTACTTGCCAGTGGTTCACCAGTGATGGGACAGAGTGGCTCACATAGATAACATCAGCTCTCTGAAGATAGAAGATCTCCAAGTAAAAGTGGACATCTATGAGTGGACACTGATATTACAGTAGCAGTGAGGAAATCTCCAGAGATGAGAGTGATCATGATACCTTTGATGGACAGAAGCTCTTAAACTGTCTTTTTGAATACTGCAACAACAGAAGATTTTAGCACAGCAACTCAAAAGATTAAACTAATGATCAGTGTGAGAGTTTCCCAGTTATTGAGTTGCCCAAAGCCTTTAGGATGGCTGAGCAAGTCCTGGGGAGGGTGAAGCCCCTAAGAGAATCAACTCCAATCAAGAGCAATCTCCTCTATTTACCCTACAGTGTACTCTTTACCAGTCAAGAAATGCTAGGTCATACTTCCCAGTATCAAAGTAGATTAAAACTCTGGTGGTCTATTTATTCATCATGATATATCAACTCAGCATGGTGGTCTGCAGCATTGACACTCAGGAATGTAGGATTATCAGTTACCCAATGTCTTGAACATTTCTAATTATTGTGGTACTGGTAAGGGAACTTGGCAAACCACACACTGACTCTAAAGTTTTAGCCCAGAAGTGATATATGTTACTTATCATATTTCAATAGCTTAAGTAAATGACTTGTTGATGTCTAATTTGATGAGAGCAGAGATACTTTCCTTCAATGTGCCCAGAAAACTAGAAATGTTGGCCAGCATGAACAATTACCATGAGTGATTATCTATACGATGTGGAAAGCCTTGGTTAGCTTTAGCCTGTATCTTTTGTTAGCCAAGAGTAATAATTCCCAGAACACAGGAATATTCAGATGGTCATCCCTGGGGGAAAAATGGAAGAATTTTAAGATTTACTCAATGTTACACAGAGATAGATAGATAGATAGATAGATAGATAGATAGATAGATAGATAAGGATATGTATATATCATGGTCTTTAACTGATGGAAGCAAGATCAAACAACATTCACTGAACTTACACACTTTTTAATAACTTTACAACTATTTAGCTGAATTTCATCAGTCAATTCAATTACTAATAACACATAACCTTGCAGCCAATGAATAGTTTGGGCGTTGTGGTTAGGGACAAAGCACTTGTTCTCTCCCACTCTGGTTTCCATGAAGTGATATTTTCCCTGGAGATGGCTGGATTCTTATCACCACCACCATTCAAGGAAAACTGTAATGACTTACCACATTGGTGGGTTTGGAATGAAGACTCAGCATGCATTGTTCAGTCCCCTTCCTTATTTTCCCATTTGAGAGCCAGCATACCTACATAAAGCAGTATCCTAGGCTGTTTCTCCATGCAGTAAATGTGACAGAGATTTACTCATAAAGGGGATATTTCTGTGATAGTCACAGATGTCTATGACTTGGTTTGAAATGTGTTTTTTGTGGTTAATAACAGGAAGCCCCATTGTTTCTGGACAATCTATTATTATCTGAAATCTTATTGGTATTGTTATCTCCATCTGCTTAATTTCATGAACTATCCCTATGTGAGTTACCAGCTAGTGGGGGCAATAAGGCAGCTCTTATTTACTGGGTGTCTTTGACAACTTCTTTCCCCCATAAACACCAATATTGGATTCTAAGTTTCTTAAAACATTTATGAAGTCAGAGTTTGGATTTTACTGATTACGATCAATGAAAAACTATTTCTTGATCAAATGTGTCTTCATTATGATGAGAAAAACAAAGGCATGAGCCCTCCCATAAGAAACTGGCAATGGGAGATGCTTCTCTTGATAAAAACAAAACCCCCTGAAATTTCAACTAAACTGAAAGTATCAGCCCCTCCATTTCCTATAACTTATTCCAGTTAGTCTATAATTCTAGTTTTGGCTGATGGTAAGAATTCAGAGAAGTGTATTTGATGTTAATCTATTTCTTTGTTTAAAGAGACCTTCTTCTTTTCTATGGAAACTTTATGTATTTAAAGTCCACAGTCCATATAAAGACTATTTCAAGCCCCTCTCCTTTCATAACATACTGTAGAGAAGAATCCTCTGTGTAGTTCACAAGCTGTCTCGGGTATTTTCCTTTGGTCAACATTCTTTCCTATGATGTCAGTAGCCCCTTCTAACTTGTTTTCCTTTCTGCTGCAGTCTGGAATTTAGGGCTGACTTTATATCACCTGCTACGGCTGATGATAAATTCTACCATTTGCCTCCAGTCAAGAGGATTGTGCATTTTCAGCCCTCTTCCTCTCAATGCAACATCTATCTTTAGGTTGGGCACGATGGATGGCCAACAACTAAGACAAGTCAACATGAAGTAACCTCGGTATCATATTGCAGCTGAGCAACGGAATTCGTGTGAACCAGGATAACCCTACTAGGAAGTTTGTCATGACTGAAGGTCTTCTGAAAATAACCATTTTTTTCTCTTTTTATCCAATCCTTTTTCTTTCCCAATTCTACTCATTGTAAATTCATTCAGACAATACCAAAGGTTAACAGTTAGTATTCAATAAGTTTTTTTTTTTTTTTTTTTTTTTTGTATAAATTACTTTCCAGAAATAACCACTAGAGATGGCTTGGTGCCATTCTCTCGGTTTTCCTTTCAGTGACACTTGGTTCATGGAAAGAATGGTATTTATTGCCTGAAATTGATGGTGAAGATTAGAGTTTGGTTTTTTAAAAAAATCAAATGAGTTTCTGATGGGAATTTTTTTAATGCATAGTGGAGATTGTAGCATTGAAAGTGAAGGTATTTGATTGCAAGAGTCATGCTTTTGAGAGAAAAACAGACCTCTGAGTTCAAAGTCTGGTTTTGAATATTTAGAGCCAAAGAGCCAGAAGGACTCAGAGAATAACATTTACACCATAAGCTACAGCATCGGAAGGAATGCATAAGAACATAAAAGTAATTTCCCAAGTAAGATTTGGTGGAAATTGTTGTGGGACGAATGAGAATTGAGAAAGAGAGTGAGAGCCTAGGGTGTTAATAAGAATGTTTGAGAAAAGCCTTGAGCTTTTCTCCACCGTTGGAGGGATTCCAGGGGGTGGAGGTGGGAATTCAACTGATTTCTCGGATCACAGGGGATGCTTCCAGTGCCCACCAGTTCCCCTTCACAGCTGCTCCAAGCATTTGCCAAGGCCCACAGCTGCTCCTTCTTAGAGACTTGTACCATCTCATAGGAGGAATTGCCTCTCTTGGAATATCACACTCCTCTGCCTTTGTCTCAAAGTAGCAGCCAACAGCCAGTGATTGACTGATGCAAGTACACAAACACAGCCCCTCTTCTCAAGATGAAAGAAGTCTGTGGCAATGCAACTTTTGAGACTGCAATGATGCTGGATGTCAGCTGAAATCACACCTTTATTAAAAGAAAAAAACAACTTTCTTCTATTTGCTTCCTTTACTCTGTTATAGAACCAAAGTTTTATAGATTCAAAAAATTAATTTAACTATAACTAAACTTTCTTTTAGAGTACTCTATGTCCACTGTTATCGAAAAACTTAACCTTGCTGAATTCAAGTAAAGTCAGTCAGTCTTGGTTAAATTCCATTAGGATTCAACCCCTCCCTCTGCTCTTCCCTGTTTTGAATTTAGAGGCTAGAGAGATTGGATATAAATTTCTGTTGGCTCACATTTCTTTCATGAATCCATATGGGAAGAGGTACAGGCGTATTTTATTATATAATGATTCAGATTCATGTGATTTGATGATGTACTGCTTCCTAAATGGGTTTGAGGTAGAGGTAGAGTGAATTAAAGGGGGCTTAGGCCCAATACTCACCCTTTATCATCTAAATCCCCAAGTATCTCCTGGTCTTGTTCCATAACAGCAGCTGAATCTCAGGAGTTTTCCAATCAACATCTGCCCATCAAATTCATTCCTTCCCAACTTTCTATTCCCTTGAATAAGAATGCTTGCTTAAAATCAGAAAGCAGCTCTAATTTATGAAAACCTACTTATTTGACACGGGTTAAAAATTCACAAAAGATCATCTCATGTATTTACATGAATGCTCCATCTTTTTTTTATGAGATCTCTTGCTCATCTTCAGGTGAAAAATTTTTGATTACTTTTTTTATTGTTGGTGTGGAAAATAGAAAGGAGAGATGTTTTCTGCACTGTCGAGTTTCAAAGCTCTTGGTTATGTCAGTCAGTCATAGAAATAAACATCTTCAAACTTTTTTCATGCATATTTATATCTGCAAAGCATCAAATAAAAATCAAGTTAAGTGACTTTCTGGGTCAAGGTTAAATAAATTAACGGCTTCCAGATATTTGTAAAAATCCATTTGATTTATTACTCTGATTAAAGATTTTAAATAAATTCTTTGTTGGTATCAGGTTGGATCTTAGTAATTACTACTCTGGGAAATGCATGACTGGGCCTTGAATACTGTATCTCAATTGCCTTCTCAGATATCCATGGCTTTCAGAGAATTAAGATAAATCTTTGTTCAAATTGACTTGTTTTTCTATATTTTTAATTATGAAGTGGTTCAGTAGAACAGCACTTATGAAGAATAAAATTGATGGGCTTTTGTGAACCCACCAACCAACATAAACTATTAACTATTAAATATTAATATTTGTTTTGAAGGATGAATAACACTTTCTTCCCCCAACTACTAACTTATTTTATCATTCCTACTTATTTAGTAATATTTTTAGTCATACATATATTGATAAACAACACATAGAATTCTATTTTACGCTTTTCAACTTAAGTGGTAACATATATGTGCTGTTTTCCTTCAATGTCCTATTTTGACTTTACTAGTGACTGCCAAAATTTCCAGAGGAAATAAAGTTTTTCTCCTCTAAGTTGTTCTTGTCAGATATTTTGGTCACAGAGAAAAGAAAAACTAACACACGATCAAAGGGAAACTATTATATACATTCGAGAAAACATGAAATTAGTTTGCTCCATATATACTAATCAGTTTCAGCTGGATTAAATATATAATGTTCAAAAGGCAAACCTAATAAATTTAGAAGGAAAATGTGAGTAAATATCTTTACAAAATCAAAGTGGGATAATACTTATTCAAGATAAAAAGACACAGAATTTAAAATAAAATATTGAGAAATGCATTCTACATGTAACAAGGAAGATTGCAAATTCCTCCCATTTTGACATGTCTCCTCTTTGCAGTTGATGCTCTTGCCTGTGAAGAATAGGAGTCTGTGGCTTTATAGTCTTGAATCTGATCTGGGCTTGTCACTTGCTTTGAGAAGTAAAAAGTAATAGGTCTGATGTTGGTGACTTCCAAGCTGAAGCTCAAGAGACATGAGCTTGTATCCGTACCCTTCAGGAACCACACTGCTGAGTGAGAAAGTGAGCTAACCAGGAGCAGAGAACACATGGAGGAGAACCAAGGTGCTCATCTAAAAGTCCTAGGCAAATGCTAGATGCATGACTGAGGCCATCTGGCCTGCTCTCCAACAGACCTGCCAAATGACCACAAACACAAGCAAGTCCAGCCAAAACTACACGGATCAGGAATGAGACCTGCTCACATTGCCAATCCACAGAATGGAGCAAACAAATGATGGTGCTTTTATGCTCCTGAATTTCAAGGTGATTTTTTATGAGGCAATACATAACTGATACAATAAATAAAAACATCCATGCTTCACAAGATGTGCTGCATAAATTAAAAGACAAGCCACAGAGTGAGATAATATTTCAATGATATAAATTGTCAACTCAATACAAAATTAAGAAATAGATTTCACAAATGAAATGTCAGAAAAGCATGTGAACATATAATTTATAAGTAAGTAAAAAGTGAACATATTAAAAGGTGCTTAAACTTAGATGTATTTTAGGAAGTGCAAATTAAAAAAAATGATATTAAAACAATTTCATATCCCTTAATTCAATAAAAAACAAAATAGAACAAATTTTTAAAGAAGTAAAAAGAAGCAGCTCAGGAGACCAAAGAGGGAGGATCACAAGTTCAAAGCCAGCCTCAGCAATGGCGAGGCACCAAGCAACTCAGTGAGACCTTGTCCCTAAATAATATACAAAATAGGGTTAGGGATGTGGCTCAGTGGTTGAGTGTTCCTGAGTTCAATCCCCAATATCACAAAAAAAAAAAAAAAGAAAAGAGAGAGAGAGAAGAAGAAGAAGAAGAAGAAGAAGAAGAAGAAGAAGAAGAAGAAATAAGAATATTCTACACTAATTTTGGTAGAATGAATTGATACTATAACTTTGGATGGTGGAAAAGTTTATTTGAGTCATGATTTCAGAGGTTCAGCCCATTGTTGATCTACTCCCTTGCTCTGAGCCTAAGGTGAGGCAGAACATTATGGTGGAAGGGCCTGGCAGAAAAATGGTGCTCTGCTCTGCTCATGGTGGCCAGGAAGCAGAGAGAGAAAGAGAGAGAAGAAGGGCTGTAGGGAAGGTAAACCTTTCAAGGCACACCCCCAGTAACCTACCTCCTCTAGCCATACCCCACCTGCCTAGTCACCACCCGATAAGTCTGTTCAAACTTGGATAAACTAACTATGTTACAGCTCTCATAATCCAATAATTTTACCTCTGAATATTCCTGTATTAACACAGGAACACTTGGGGGAACACCTCATATCCAAACCATAACAACATATAAGGTTACATTCTAAGACCATCTGTGGATATCTGAAACCTCAGGTAGTATTGAACCAAATATACCATATCAACTATGTTTTTCATATATATATATATATATATATATATATATATATATATATATACACACACACACACACACACACACATATATATACCTATGATAAAATTTAATTTGTAAATTAGACACAGTAAGGGATCAACAACAATTGCTAACAGTCAAGTAGAACAATTATAACAATATATTATAATAAAGGTTATGTGAATATACCCTCTTGATCTTAAAATGTCTTTTTGTGCTGTACTTACCCTTCTTCTCATGAAAATGTAAGATAGTATAAAACCCACGTGATGAGAGGAAGTGGTGACTAACGTAGGCACTGTGACATAGTGTTAGGCTATTACATAAAGATGTGAAGGTTGGTTGAACACAAGCACTGACACCTAGCTGATTCTTTTTTTAAATTTATTTTTTATTTATATATGACAGCGGAATGCATTACAATTCTTATTACACACATAGAGCACAATTTTTCATATCTGGTTGTATACACAGTAAACTAGCTGATTCTTGAGACAGCAACTAAGTGACTAACAGGGAGGTAGTGTATGTAGCATGGATATACTGGACAAAGAAATGATTCACATCTCCAATGGCACTAAATAGGACCTTGTGAGATTTTATCACATTACTCAGAATATCTTACAATTTAAAAATTATGACTTATTTTTCCTGGAATTTTTCCATTCAGTTTTCTCAGAATAAAGTTGACCATAGGTAACTGAAACCATGGAAAGCAAAAACTAGTCTGTTCAGTAGCACTAATTGACTATTTCATCAATTCAGTTTGTGATTGTACTTCTGTCATATTTAGTAATTCCATTGATTAGGCAGAACTCATGAGGTTCTGGCAGATGAAAATTTTACTAATTTCCTGAAATGACCTTTCAAACATGTTCTATTTTCTACCTGAGTTTGGGACCCACTATAGAGATATAAAAATTGAAACAGATGAATCTTAAAATACAATTTTCTTGCTGAATTCAAGGATAAGACCTAAATGTTTAATGACAGTGTGATTCTTGGCTCCAAATCCCCAAACTAGACTTTATGTAGAACAGCTCTGAACAATCACAACATTTTCTCTGAGTGAACTTTAAAGTTTACTCTCAGGCTGGACTGGATGTGCTAACCACTAAACTGAGACAGTGTGAGGGACCAAAATGTCTAGATGAAATTTAAATGAATATAGGCAAATAAACTATGAGGTACTTCTCAAGATTTTTTCCAAGAACAGATGAACTGCATTTTGTCTTACGTTATTAGTGCCACTGTAACTAACAATCATGATAGTTCATAATTTGAACAATTACCATATGCATATGGTAGGTACCTTAAAAAACCCTTGCATAATCAAAAACAAATTTATTAGATGTATTAATCCCAGTCCTCCAAGAAACAGACACCAAGTATAGGATTAAAGATACATGCAGTCTATCAGAGGAAATTCCTGTGAAGGAAAGTTAAGAAGAGCTATAGGAGATTGGGAAAGTCATCAGACTCCAGATAAAGGAAAGAAGGAAGAAATGAATATTTAGTAGAAGAGTCTCTGTCTGCAATGCCCATCCTAAGGTATTTTCTGAAAACCAATAGGAAGTCTGTATTGATTTTCCATTGCTGCCATAACAAATGATCACAAATTCGGAGGCTTAAAATAACACAAATGCATTATCTTACCATTCACAAGGTCAGAAACCCTAAAATCCAAGTGTTGGTTGGGCTGCATTCCTTCTGGGAATCTGGGAGATCATTCATTTTCTTTCTATTTTCAGCTTCTAGAGGGCATCTGTGTCTATGGACTTGTGACTCCTCCATCCTCAAGGCCAGTATCTTCTCATCCATCCTTCCTTGCCACCTTCTTTGACCTCTACCTTTATTATCACATCTCCTTTTTCTGACTTTGACCCTCTGGTCTACCTCTTATAAAGACCTTTGTGATTACTTTGGGTCTACTGGGATAGTCTAAAATAATCTCCCTATTTTAAGATCCTTACCTTGATGGCATCTACAAAATCCCTTCTGCCATGTAAAATAACATGGTCACTGGTTTGGGGATTAGGAAGCGGATATCTTTGGTGGGTATTATTTGACCTACCACCAAGCCTTTAAGCTAAAGATCATTCATCAAAGGAGCTCCCAATTTCCTGGAATGGACATCCCTTAATGTCCCTAATGCTTTTTCTCTTTGACTGGAGTGGCCCTGTGAAATTGTGGCCTCATTTCTGCCACAGTCAGAAATCCAAGAGGCTCATTTTTTTTATGACCACTACATGCATTTAACAGAGGAAGCAAACACATAGAAAGATTGAATAACTTCTAAGGGCATACAGTCAATGGAACAATCTCTCAATCTCTCTCTCTCTCTCTCTCTCTCTCTCTCTCTCTCTCTCTCTCTCTCTCTTCTCTACACTTCTATATCTCAGTCTCATATTTCTTCCTGAATTATCTGTTTAGGAGCCTGAATACATTGCTTGTTTGCTCTGGGATCTTATAAAACTTGAATACCCTGATGGTCCCTTTTATGCCTTCTACCACCAATGCCTATTCCTAACAATACCAAAAACTAACAATGGCCTAATCACTGGTAACTCTGGCCCGTTCCTCAGTAGGTTCCTCAGTGCACCTCAGATGAGGAGCCTTGAAATCTTACTCGAAGCACCAGAGAGCACAGGTCTTGGAAGGCAAAATTGGGAGTATCTTCAAGTATCACCACATATGGATATGAAAAGCATATTGATTAGAAAAGAATTTGACCTTAGCCTAGGATTCTGTATGTAAATAAACCAATTTACATGCCGTATTGCCATAAATACATTGATTCTGTCAAACCTAACACAAGGTATACTACTAAAACATTCTATTCTACCGCAAATTATTTATCATGATTCTAAAGAAGACATGATCAAATTCTAAATGATAGCTGTCCTGGAAACCATGTACCCCAAGAATCCAGGGAGTTTCCAAAATAAAGCTTCAGACAGGCAGATTTAAAAAATAATAATAATAATAAAAAGCCTTTCCCTCCTTTATCACTAGAGAAAGATTAAGAGGATATTTTGTCAAAGAAAAAAAACTCTATAGAGCAATAAAACACTGAATGTTCTGAACATATGGTACCCAAGGGTTGATCATTTTCAAAAATGGCCTTACTGTTAAGAAAATTGGCAGAGACCTTACAAGATTATTAGACCATTCTTTCCAATATTTCTTTCTTCCAGATTAAACTCTAACCAATAACATAGGACCAGAAGGGTTCATTCTATATCTATCCTATCAAAAAAAAATACTCCACAAAATTTAAAGACCCCAGTCACTTATGTATTCAACTCATTAAACACACTGCACTATCACATAGTTAGAAATAATTATTTCTGGTGCATTTGTTTTGTTTCAGAAAAGAAAGACAGAAACCTCTGAATTTGAATGATCCCATTTAGGTCTTTCTGGGAAAATCACAAAATAATGAATGAGCAAAAATATTGATGAGATGCTAAGAAGTTTATTTCCCATACTAATGTCTATAATTCAATAATAAAAGACAGGGAATCCATATAGCTCAAAGGGAAGGGCAATTAATCTGCTTTCTGGGGAAATCTGCTGTGTGTTTGTCATGAGAAAACCGTAGAATATGGATTTTGATTTCCCTCCTCTTTATTCTTCACGGGGATGCCATTTCTTCTTTACCCCAAAGACCTTTCTTTTCTTTGATGTTCTCAGTGTCTGACCTCAACCTTCCCTGATAGAAGGATTGCCTGGGGCCTGAAACGACTCTCTTTCTCAGTTGTGGCTTCAGCATCTGCCTTCTTTCTTAAACCATTAGTGAGACTGGAGTGAGAAGGAGAGGTAAAGGGAGGGAGGTTGGTCATTTTCCTCTTTATCTTCCTAGCCTCAAGTCTTCTTTCCTTCCTTTCTCTCTCTCTCTCTCTCTCTCTCTCTCTCTCTCTCTCTCTCTCTCTCTCTCTCTTCATTGTGCACACCAATCACTCTTTAGAACTTGGAAGCTGAAAGAAAATAATTTAAAGGTGTATGCTGAGTCTTAAAAAAGCCATTGCTTTGCTCCATGTGCAGTTTTTTCCTGGGGCTGAACAACATTTATCTACTCATTAACAAGTGTACCCTGGGTCCCTTTTCATGCAGTGTTATTTTATTATTTCAGTTTGATCTCCTGTGTCACGTTGGGGGCACATCAGAGAGAAACCCGCTCACAAGTGTTGCTGTGCATGAGTAGGAAATCGAGACTTAAATTTAAATTATTAGGAGAAAGCAAAATTTGATTCACAGAATGAAAGGATATGTGATTTTTGTAGTACTTTGGTCAATATCTGTGATCTTGTTTTAAAAATGTTTAGTGTACTACAAACTCAGACTGATCCATTATATAATTGAAAAATATGTTTGGCAACGTACATATATTAATACTTATTGTTATAATAGTAATAAAAGTAACTTACATTATTAAGCATTTAGCATGGACAAAACATCAAAATCTGTTCCAATCCATTATGTGAATTCCTTTTCTAAATTACTTCAAAAATTATATAGCTACTGTTAAGGTGCTATTTTTTAGGAAAATAAACTGACCCTTCAGAGATGAACTTGCCCAAAGTCTCCTGATAATATATAGTGGAGTAGGAGTTGACACCAGATTTTTCTGGGCTCCAAATCCATATTATGAACCATTATTTTATACAACTCTAAGAAATGTTACTAAATTTCCTCACAGCAATTCAAAGAATGCTTATGCAAACAAGAGGTACTATACTAATGGTGATGAAGAAGAAGGTGTTCAAAATCTGTTCACACATGTGCCAATTTGCTTTTGTTCCTTAGTCAAAAATTCAACTGCCTTTGTGCTATGGAGGATCCATTTTAGGTCATATGACAGGACAATAGTAGAAGAAAGTCATAGGAACCTCTTGATATCCATGAGACCTCTGAAGTCTTTTAACTCAGTGTTTCTCAAACGTTTGCACACATAAGAATTATCTAGAAGGTTTATTAAAAAACTTATTTCCAGGGGCCCTCCCTAGCTCAGACTGCAAGATAGAGAAATCCTTTGCCAAATTCATGTGCCAAAAGGACTTTCATCCTGCCTCTGAATGCACTATCCAAAAGGTATGGATGGCAGAACAGAAATTATTATATGATAAGAAGAAACTTGAATTAATGCAACAGTATCCTAAAGTACAAGTGTTATATTATAACAAATTCTTATGGAAGGTGAATGTGTAAAGAATAGCCTTAATTTCATGTGTGAAGTTCCACTAGGAGCTAACGGAAGAAAATAAAGAGAAAGAAGAAACAGAATAGAAATTTGAATAGCAGAAAGGAACTCCATGTGAAAAAATAAGCCAAAGATGACATGAACACCAGAGATCAGCCCTTTGGCATTCAGTTTTGAAATGTGAGATGCGTTAAATATCACAAATGGGGTCATGTCAGCATAATTCAAGCACATCCTTTGAATTTTCTGGAATCAGCTTATGTTGGGTTCCCACTGATGGCTCAGGACTCTCAATCCACCCTCAGGGAGCTAATAGTGGAGATGAGAAATAGAGGGTTTTCACTGTAAAGGAAATAAACTGGGGAGAAACTTGGGTGCAAATTATCCATCACAGCAACGGAATGATGTCTGTGTTGACTCAGAGTTTGCTGCCAGTGAGGGTGAAGAAAATTCAGAAGTTAAATTCTTAAAGTCACTCAAAACCAAATGAAAACAGAAGCAGCTCAGGAAATTGGGTAGAAAAGAAAAAAGGTATTAAAAAATGTTACAGAAGAGCAGATATAAACATAAAAAAATTTTAAAACCTCTTCTTCCTCCTCCTCCTCTCTGACTTTCTCCTCCTCTTCCTCTAATATGATTTCAAAAAGCAGTCGCTACAATTACTACAAAGAAAATTTTTTAAAAAGAAGGAAAAACAAGCATTCCAGAAATTAAAATGAATGTGAAGAGACTAAGGGTAAAAAAAGAGAAAACTTTATGAAGAACTTTCTAGAAGTTATAGTGACAAGGGAGAAAGCAACAACAACAACAAGGAAAAGCCTCAGTTTTAAAAACAAGAAAGTTCTGGAGAGGATAGCAAGTGGAGCCATCCTAATTGTAGGCAAAAATCTAGAAGGCATCATCACAACCCAGAGAAGAGAGGATCTGAGAGAAATGAACAGAGTAGCAGAAGTCAAAGCAGAGATAAGAGAAATGGGAGAAACCCACTTCCTAGTGGTTATAAGCAAAGGGAGAAAAAGCAGCAGCCGTAGAGGAGTCCCAGTGAAGAGTGCAATAAAGAAAATGACACCAGAATACCACGGTACCCATGCACACAGGAAGCACTCGTGAGACAAGCACACTGAAGGGACATGGGAGAGAATAAAGAGACCATATGTGACAATCACGTAGGAATAAAAATATGTCCCTTTTCTTATTGAATAATAAAAAACTGCAAAGTCTGAGTTATGTACTATTATCTTTCTAATAACAAAAAAAAATATGGATTCCAACTTTCCATCTCTTTAAACTGTCCTTTCAAATACAAAACTGCAGGAATCCCATAAGGATGAATTTTGCAAATATACCTAAATAATCTAGTTTGAGGTTGTAGAAATATTTTCTATTGGTAACTGTTTCTTTGAACCCTGTGCCAGATAAAAACCCCATGTAACTTTGTGAAACTTGCTTTGTTCTAAAATATCATAAAACGACGGATAGCATATTGAATGATTATTAAACAAAAAAACGTTCCTGGATCTCACCCTCAAAATTCTGATTCAGTAGGTCTGGGACAGGACCTGAGAATCTCAATTTCTATTAGAGAATTAGGTGATGCTGCTAATGGTCTGAAACTTCATTTAGAACAGCAGGGGTCTACTTGATAGCAACAATCACCTTCTGTTCATAAGTTCAGTGTTGCCAAAGGTGAATATTCTGAATCTTTACTGGACGTCACTAGAGAGATGGCTTGAAATGGAAATTACACAATGCAAACACCAGCGAGTCTTCTTCCTTTGGTTTGCAGGCCACTCAGAGAATCAGTGCTGGTCTCTGAATCACTAAGTAAGAAGCCTCCATGTCTGACTGGGACTTTTACCTCTTTTACCTACAAGAATCTGGAAATTGTCTGACATTTTCTCAGTTATGATCCCATGAGTTTATAATGATTTAACCCCAGGGGTGCTATTTATATCTAGTTATACGCTTATCTTCATGACTCCACAAATATTTACTCTATGTCTGCATGTACCCAAAACACTTCAAGGTGTTAACAGCATAGTAAAGAACAAAATAGGAAATATCCATGCTAGCATCACCTTACAATTTACTTCCTAATTCCCATTCCAGAAACCCAGACAACTAGGGGTTGCAAACCACTAGGCTCATGTGTGCAACCCCTTTCCCTGGGGATAGATCCTGTTTTCATGATCCTTTCCATCAACCAGATGAAATTACAATGTGATATGGATTTTTCTGCTCAGAAGTCACACTCTCATTTCCCATTCTCTTACAAATGTTGCCTCAGTAGAACCTGAACTCATTAGGTCTCCTTGGATGTGAAGATTTGGAATGATACAGCTCCCCAGATGGTTATTCCCTTGTAAAAGTTCATTTTGCCCAGTGAACCTCAGGTCACCCTTCATTCCTGTCTAGCATTCCCAGCATGGGTTTTGTCAACTACGGCAATCTCAGACCACATCATCTTCTCACCTAACTCTTCTGATTCCTGCTGTGGTAGAATTGATTCTATTTCAATTGATAAACCATTTGGGGGGAAATTGCAAGCCATTGATTTAGGGAAGCAGTGTGAGGGATCTCTTAAAGAGCTGCTTATGATGCTTTTAAAAAGCATCAGAGCTACCAGCCTAATTCCACCAGCTGATGATGTCTGCATGGTGATGCATAAATATGACATCTCTGAGACAGAGTTTCTTCTGGTAGAACGGCTCCCATAATTAATGAGATCAAGTTGTTAAAAGTCTCAAACATATTGCCAGCCACGAAATAGGAAATTGAAAATAGTTGGTTACTGTAATAGACAGATGACAGTTGTGGCCCTAGTTCTTCTCTCTCTTTACCCATGCCCCTATGCAGTGGGACTGACTCTTCTTCCCACAAAAAGGCCTAATCTATATCTCCAACTCTTGAATCTTGGTGGCTTATACACTTGATATGGCCAAAATAATATGGCAAATTATTATGTTGTGGACATGAGTCATCTCCAAAAAGATATTGTGCTAATGCAAGAATAATCAGAGGCAAAATGATTAGAGCTGTAACCTAATCAGTCCATCCTCGTTTGAATGGACTGACTGGGTAGTAACTGTAGACAGGTGGGGCATGGCTGGAGGAAGTGGGTCCTGAAGGTCTGTCCTGGAAATATGCACTTTCCTGCAGCCCTTCCTCATCCACTCCTATCTCTTTCTTTCCTTTCTTTCTTCCTTCCATAAGCTGAGGGATTTGCCTCTACTTAACCCTTCCACCATGATGTGCAGCCCCACCTTGGACCCATAGCAATGGAATCAGCTATCTATGGACTGAGACCTCTGAAACCATAAGCTTCAAAAAAACTTCTTCTTCTAAGTTGTTCTTGTCAGGTATTCTGGCCACAGGGGTGTAAATTTGACTAAAACACAAATGTTATATGAGACGACAGTTGCAAGCCTTGACCACAAGAAGTCCCGTGTGTTTCTGCTCATTCTCTTGTATTCCTGTGCATTTAAATAAGCTCTAGGTAGCCTGGTGCGTGAAAGAGACCTCACTGAGTAGAGCTCAGTGAGCCATGTCCTCAGATATAGAGGTAAACCCACAATAAACTAACGAATCTCTCCTATTGGCCTATAGCTGACTATGGAGGAGTGCATGCCCAGCTCAAATCAGTCAGCCTGGACCCATTCAGCAGGATCACAAAACTGACCTATATGCTTGTGAAAAAAATGCTAAGTAATTATTAGTTTACGCCACTATGTTTTTGAGCAGTTTGTTATGCAGCATTATTGTAGAAATAGATAAAACTTTACATTTCTTTTCCTAATTCCTTTACCTGTTTTGTTCAGTGTTTACTATGTAAACTAAACTTCTTTGTCTGCTTTATGTTCTTCCTTCCCTTACACCACAATACAAGGCCAATCAGTCACCAATCCAAAATGTCCCATGACTTGGAGGTAAATGTCCTGTAGAACTGGCAAATTTTTCTTCCCTGGGAAAGAATGTTCTTCATGTCTTTCTCCAAGACTTCAGCTACTTGAAAAGTGGACAGGATAGTTGTTTGACCCTTTTCTGGATCATATCACACCAGTTGCAATGGTTCCTGATTCTTTCAAAGCTGCAAATGTCTTTGGACACAATATTGTTGGCTTGTTAGCCTCTCATTCTGGAACTGGACGCTGTCCCATGCAGGGAATTTGGTATCAGTCCCATCCTACCTATTTTGTCCTGTCACGCCCAGTAACCTAGATATCATTATTATATTATTTACTACCATGTCACCGACATCTGGTTCATTGAAGACAGTTCAAAATATTCACTCAGTAAGAAAATGGATAAAAATTGAATAAATTAATGTTGTTCACACTGAAAACATATTTCCCTTTTTCCATATTCCATCTATTAAGATCATACTATTTTTGGGATGGCTAACTTAAGTAATAATCACAATATATTGTTTGCACTTCTCCAAAAGCATATTATTTTTCTCCATTTTTAGTAGTTCATATTTCTACTTGTCTTGTCCTTGGAATAATATCTTACTAATATTCAATTCTTACTCCCTCCTGTAGTGAAATAAAATATTCCTTTAAATAAATTGGATTTAATTGTTGAACTGAATAGTCTCAACTGAAAGTTTGTTCCATACTAATTTGGAACCATAGCATATAAATGTCCATTGGTCCTTCATAAGGAGAAATAAATTGATAAGTTTTGGTAACCTAAATATTTAAAACACCATGAGTAGTCTGGAGATCTATTGAAATACAGAGAATGGAAAGATATATCAGTCTACTGTACACAGTATAATGCTGTGTAACAAACTGTCCCAAACACAGAAGCTTACATTATACATTTATTTCTTGTTCAGATGTCTTCTAGTCAGCCAGGTTTGGCTGGATTTAGCTAAGCTTGGATTCTAGCTAGTGTTTCCATCCAGATCTGATCTACAGCTTTCATGCTTATTAAAATGGTGGCTTCTGGAGGGAGGTTCTTCTCATGATAAAAGGCAAGAACATGAGAAATTAAGTTCCAACACAAGGTACATTTAAAGCTATTTTGTGCAGCATATCAACTAATACTCCATTGACCAAACCACTTTACATAGCCAAGCTCAACCTTAGTGGTTTGGGGAAATATATATTTATTTACACTAGTAGGAAGAACTATAGAGGAGCAAAGAGCATGGTTTCAGGAAAGGGGTCAATAATGGGAACACTAACACGATGCCTGTAGCTGGGAACTAAATGAACAAAAAATAGAAATATTGGAGTTTGATTAGGGTTACAACAAGTATCTCAATTGCAAATTTTGGCTTCATCCCTGAATATACAAAAAAAAAAAAAAACCCATCATTTTATATGTATTCTAAGCTACAAGTTACTTGAAAAGAAATGTTGTATTATAATCAAATCTGTCAGTAGTATGTTTTTTAGATGACAATACAGGAAGTACATTTCTATGCTTTATTTTCCTTCTGTTCAGCTGAATTATAATAAAAACCTGTTTAATTTGGAAATGGCACCAGTAACTGGAAACAGCTTTGATATCAACTCATTATTGAAAGAAAATTTCTGTTCATGCATACATTTTCTGCTTTAAAATTTGCCTTTGAGAACAAAAACAGTCTTTATTTAGCTTAAGTAAAATATATTATTCTTTAATATGCTATATAGTATAGATAATATTACAAGTGTGTAGGAGGTATGAATTTGCTACTATTATAATTCAAAGTCAAATAAATGTCACTTTTCTTTATGTTCTTTCAATCATATTAAATCCAACTTTAAGTCTGAAGGGAAATTGAATCTTATTATTAGGAGCTGTCACATGACTCCCCTTCATTCATTCTGCCCTCACTTGGCAAATGTCTTGAATTAGACAAGGGATCTCAAGCAGAACAGAATACCTGGAGAGAATGTGCTGAAATCCAGCACACATTGGGAACCAGTAAATTCTTTTAATCTCCAACTAATCCAATCCCTGAAGCCTCATAGGTCTGCAATTGTCAAGGCTCCTTGGGACTAGAATCCTCAGAAGATGTGGAATCCTGTCACCACTCAGTCCCACCTCCTAGAAGTGTGCCACAACTATCCCTTCAGTGATCCTCATGATTTTTGGAGATTGTGAGTCAGGGGTGGGGATCTTGGGTTAGAGATCCATAGATTTCATTTTCTTTCCTCTCATGATAAAACTTCTTTTCCCTCCACTTATTTGTGATTCTTCTCTTTGACAAGCACTTTTACGCCCCTCCAAGTGAAATACTGATCCTTGTATATCTCACTGAGGTTTAGCTTTTGAAACAAAGCAAGAGATTTTCTTCGAGTGTTTTGCTTTGGGCTTTAAAGAAAAAAAATTGCACCGAGGCAGGGGAATGGTAGGGAAACATCTACTTGCTTGGAATGAAGGTAAGGAGTGGAGGAATATAGAGAATAAAATACTAATATTCCCGTTGTATCATTCATGATACAACAGTGTATTCAAAGCACGTATTAATAAATTTGTAATTATCCAGTCAATAGAACTATTTATTTTTCCGTTTTTTATATCAGACTCGGAATCAAATTACCTTGTGCAATTCCATTTTTTCCATTCCATGTTATTTTATTCAGTGAAATGGTAAGAAGACTTTATTAATATGGAGACATTATCAATTCATTAGCTATAATAGTCATTTCTATTATCTATTTTCTTTGTTTTTCTTCTTGGAAGTTGATATCAAAAGGGTGGAGTTCAGAAATTAATTTCAGCAGCTTTTGGGAAAACCTGCACACAGCAAAACCAGAATGTAAATATCTCACATGAAGATATCTCACAGCTTTTAAATTTATTTTAGAATAAACTATCGGGAACTAACAAATGAGGTACATATGCGTCTTTTTGCAATAATTGAATTTGTGGCAAAGTAAAATTTTACTTTAATTCATTCTCAAAACTGCATGTTAATGTTTTATGCTTATTCCCTTACTTTAAACCAACATATGAAGTTTGTGAAGTTTCCTTCATTAGTCAAAATGAGAATTAGGCTTTTTCTCTAAAGCAATTCTATGCTATCACTAATTTATTTTTATTTATGTATTTTTTTTGGTACTAGAGATAGAATTCAAGACTTCTCACATGCTAAACACACTCTAACATTAAGCTATTTCTCCATCCCAATCATTAGTTACATTTTTCTAGGACATATAGGGCATCTTTGTAGGAGATACAAAAATGAATTCAGTTGAGGTTCACACTATATGTATTTCTAACTTCATTTATCATCAGCAATTTAAAGCAACATATAATATAAATCTTATCTCCACATACTCTAAACTAAACCAGAGTTATTGATATTGATAAAATTCATTCATTCAATAGGTATTAGCACTTACTCAGTGTCAGACAGAGTACCACTTGACAATACATGCAATGGTATAAAAGCACTATATAGTTTCACTCCTATTCATTCAGAGGAATTTGATCTATAAAATTATGTATACTAACTATAAGAGGAACAGACTTCTGCTATGTTCTTATCAAAATATACTAAAAAACCTTTTCCTCATTCTGTTTGAACCAAACAGTTTCTTTCCATATTTCTTGATTCCACTGAATTGGTATTGAATGTGTGGAACTGTGTTAAATTGTGGGAATATAGATAAAAACAGGAGAGTCAAGGTCCTTGTTCTCACGATGCTTACAATCTTTAAATTATATGTGAATATAAGCCATTAAAGTACAAATACCAGGATGGACACATACTAGCATTGGTATCTCATTTCAAAAAGTCACCATGAAATTTTATATTTGAAATAGTTAACCTTCTTTAGGATTTCTTTCCAAGCCAAATTACGCTTGCTTAATCGAAAACAATACTGCCCAATTAAATTTCACAGCATGCTGTCCACATTTTTGCATTAGGTTAGGTCAATAGCCAATTCAACCCTCCAACAAGTTTCCTATTCCTTTAAAGTCAAACACGAACATCAGATTGGATGGCAGGCTTGCATGCTCATTCAGGGTCCAGTTTCTTTCTGTCTTGTTCTCATTCTTCCTCTAGAGTGTTGTACAGGTTAAATATCACTTATCTGAAATGTTTGGAACCAGAAGTGTTTGGGATTGGGACTTTGAAAAATTTGTGTATATATATATATATATATATATATATATATATATATATATATATATATATATAATTAGATATTTTGAAGATGGGCCCAAGTCAAAACACTGAATGCATTTATATTTTATGTATACAAGGAGCCTGAAAGTGATTTCATACAATATTTTTAATAATTTTGTTCATGAAACAAATTTTAGGGGTGTGGAATTTTCCTCTGGCAGCATCAGTTGACATTCAAAAAGTTCCATGTTTTGGAGCACTTTGGATTTCTTACTTTTGGATTAGGGATGCTCAACTTGTATAAAAAAGAGAGAACACAGAGGATTAAGGGAGGTTCATCTTGGAATCACTCTTCCCACCCATTATCCATCCCCCAGGATGCAATCACAAGACCACAACTAACTGCAAGAGGAGCTGGGAAACAGTCTAAGGTTGAGTCCACAGCAAAGAGAAAATAGGTTTCAGTGAGCACATAGCATCTGCCCCAACTTGTTTCTGGATGAATATTAGCTATATCCAGGGGAAAAACAAACAAACAAACAAAATCTATGTGTGAATTATGTTTATCCTATATGAGGCTATTAAAAGTTATCACAACCTCTCTAGCTCTTTCCTAATTAATTCAGTAGTTTAAAAAAATAATTTTGAGATCATTTACATTTACAGAAGAGTTACAAAAATAGTACAAAGACTTATTAATAGTACTCTCATAGCCAACTTCCTCCAGTGTGTTAATCTAACATAACTATGGGACACTTATAAAAGTCTAAAAATTAACATTGAAACAATAGTATTATAAATTTCATCATAGTTTTCATTAATGACTGTTTTCTGTTCCAGGAAATTTCAAATACGTTTACCTCTCCCTATCTATCTTTCTCTCTTTCACAAATGTACAAATATATCTACACACACACACACAGAACAATACCTTCTTTGAGTTTTCTGATCCCTAAAGTAAAAAAAAAAAAAAAAAGTTCTCCATTCTTATAAGTAATCATCACTCAAACACCATCCATTTACAAAAGTGAAATCTAACATGGGATGTGAACATCGACAGGTGCTCCACAGTGATTGAAGGAAAGATGGTAGCAAGGAACAAAAATCTAAGTTGGTGATATCATGGAATATACTGAGCTGTCACTACCGAGTGCTTTATATGCAATAGGCACATTTAATTTTTCAAGTAGTTGTACAAAGAAAATAGTGTTTTTGTTTCTGGTCTTTTTCTACTGAGGAAACTGAGTTTTCAAGAGGTTTTATAATCCATCAGTCCCACAGATAGTGAGGGAAAAGTCTGAATTTAGATTCATTCATTGAATCACCAAATTTCAAGGGTTGACTAAAAATGATGGAAAGAAGAATATGGCTGAAGGCATTTCTGAAGTTGTAGTCTATCCAAGCATTCATTATGTGGAACATACAGATATAGATATTTGAGAACAACAAAATAATGAACCTATTTTAATTTTATGTCTTTGTTCATGCTAGTTCACTGTTTGCTTACAATGGCCAAAATCTTTCACTCAGTTTCCAGAAGACAAGTAGAAGGCAAACTGGTTGGAGGAGCAAGATCTGAGATTTTGAACTTTGGTAATTTCTGAGTTTAGCATGTCTAACTTTGAGTCATATTTATTGTCATATTTCCTTGGGAATCTTTGAAAATCTAACTTCTTCCTAGAAACTTTATTTTGAGACCAGATTCCTTAACATTGCACCTCTAACAGGTGCAATCTTTTCCCAGGCCTATTAAATTTTGTGCTTCTAATAATAATATTCTCCTGTATCTGCCAGTGAGATGGGTCGGGCTTCTTGCGTGAATGTGATCCAAGATTCAGTCTAGAATAAATCTATTCTGTTAATAAAAGCATTCTCAAAATGGTGCATCAAATGATAGCCCCTGGACTGGGCATGGTGGCATGTGCCTGTAATCCCAGGGGCTCAGGTGGCTGAGGCAGGAGGATTGAAAGCCAGCCTCAGCAATTTAGCGAGGTCCTAAGCTACTCAGCAAAACCCTGTCTCTAAATAAATTCTTTTAAATAAAAAGGGCTGGGGATGTGGCTCAGTGGTTAAGTGCCCTTAGGTTCAATCCCTGGTAAAAAAAAAAAAAAAAAAAATGGCCCCTGGATCATCATCATCATCATCATCTAGAAACTTGGTAGAAAAGCAAATCCTAAGAGTTTGAAATGACTGAATTAATGTCATGTCTCTTGTGATGTCTATTGGTACAATGAATTAAACCTAGAAGGACTTAGTGTCCAACAGCTCAGCAATTTAGCTGGTTGCATGACCCTGGGTCCTTGCTCAGCCTCTGTGCTTTTCCATTTATTCACGTTTAAAAATACACCAAAGAGCTATAATCTAACTCTCGTTTTTCTGTGTTTGCTGATGAGTAACTAATGGAGGGTTGTGCTATCCCATGTTAATCTTAACTGCCTGACTAATGCTTAGCAATAGCTTTTGTATTAAGGTTGTCCTTGTGATTGCTGAGCCTCTTCGCCTGCTTTGGATTTAAACAGCAATATTCCAACACGTTTGTATTCCATAAATCATTGGGGCATGGATTGAATGTTATCTACTCATCTATTTGTAATTAAACTTAATATGGATTTAACCATTAGTTAAATTCTCATGCTTCGAGATTTGCTATAATGGAGGAAGCCATGACCTTTATTTTAATATGGAAGGTCTTTTCTCTTGGGGCATTTGAGGTCAAGGAATGAGAGCGAACTTTCCTATTTAACACAAATCCTTCTCATAGGAAGCTCAAGTAATCCAGGCCAGAGTCCTCCAAGAAATTAATCTGGACAATAAATAAATAAATAAATAAATAAAACAAAACTGAGATAGAGGTGGTTGCCACAGCAATTAGCAATTCTGTAGAAAGAATTGATATGCTGACTATGCATAAGCTGACCTTTCAAGAACACTGAAGGAAATTGAAAGTGTCACATAGGAATGACACTTTGAAGGTTTTTTTTTTTTTTTTGCTGTTGTTTTTTGTTGTTGTTGTTGGTTTTTTTAACAGGATGGAAATCAAGGAGATGAATAATGGGTAAAAAAAAAAAAAAAAAAAAAAACTAGTGAGATGAAAGTCTTTGAATTCCCCCAGAAACAGGGCCTGAGCAAAAACTGAAGTGTGAATATTTTATTTGGGATGTGATCCCTAGAAATAATGGCAGAGAGTGGGAACTTGAGAAAAAGCAGGAAAAGAAGGAATATAGTGCTATATTTTGGATGTGGAATGTCCCCCAATGGCTCATGTATTGGAGACTTGGTCCCAGTGCAGCAATGTTCAGAGATGGGATGTTTGGAAAGTGATTGGCTGATGAGGGCTCTGACCTCACCCATGGCCTAGTTCACTGATGGATTCACGATTGAATGTACTATTGGGAGGTGGTGGAAACTGTAGGATGGGGGCCTAGTTTTAGGAATTAGTTTACTGGGAGCATATCCTAAAAAGGAATCTCCAGTTTCTGATAGCTTCTTTGCTCTCTTTGCTTCCTGGTTGCCATGGGGTGACTAGCCTCCTTCAAGACACTCTCCCACCATGATGTTACACTTTTCCTCAGGCCCAGAAACAAAGGAGCCAGCCTACTATGGACTAAAACTATGAGTCAAAATGACTCTTTCTTCCTTTATGGGATTTTTCTCAGGTATTTTGTTATAGCAACAAAATCTGACTAACACAGCACAGTGAGTAATATTAAACAAATTACCACTTTTAGCAACTGAAGTATAGGGTAAGAAGTTCTGAGTCCAAGTCTAGTCTGACTCTGACTTGGTTTGCTTCCCTGGAAAAATTATTTCACCTCTTCATGTACTACATTCCTCTTCCAGGAAAAAGAGATAAACATGCCCTCCCTCCCCTGAAGGGATTCTGCTGTTGCTATTGATAAAATGTGATTAGCTTTTATTGAACACTGGTCCTGTACTAGGCTCAATGCTAACCTCTTTTCAAATCCTATAAAGTAGGTTAATTGTTCCTTGAATTTTACTGAGATATCATATTAACTATATAGTTTCACATTTAAAGGGGACAAAAAGGGACTTCACAAACTATAAGGAAATATTTAAAGAGAACATTTTATATATTCACATGAGTCAGTATAAAGGCTGTGCTCTAATTATAACTTTTAATTCATCAGCTTCAGAGCTCAAGCCAAGTCACTTGGTTCTTAATTGGTCACGAAATTTTATAAACCACTGTATGCTGGATATTCACATTAGTGGAGACCCCTACGTACATTTGAGTCAAACTGGTAGAAATAAAAATGGATGTAAGCCAATCATATGCATATGTGTGACACAGGAACTTCACTTCCTAGTAGATATGTCAGAAATATGGGCATATGTGCATCAAAAGGATGCACTAGGATGTTCTGCGCAGACAATTTGTGAAAATCAAAAGTTATAAACAATCTAAGCAACCAGAACTGTAAAACTAAATAAATTGTGATCTATGTATATATTGGAATATTATACAGTGATGAAAATGAGCGCTCTATAGACATACATAACAAGAAGAATAAATTTCATAGATATGCTATTCAGTGTGACAAATCAGATGCAAGAGACGGAAGTGATTTGATTTAGAACAAATTCCTAAAGAGTCTAAACTTATCTCTGCTATTAGAAGTCAGGATAAAGGGGAAGGTGGCACAGACTAGAAGGGTGCATAAGGTGGGCTTCTTGGGTACTGGTAATTCTCTCTTTTTTGTTCTGGATGCTGGTTATGTGAGTGTGTTCACTTTGTATACTTGTTGAGCTATGAAATTTTGACCTGTGTACTTTTCTATATGTGCATTGAACTTTTGAAAAGTCACCAAATAAAAAGTTTTCAAATTTATGCGTGTTGATTTTATATCCTGCCACTTTGCTGAATTCATTTATTAGCTCTAATAGTTTCTTTGTAGACCCTTTTGGGTCTGCTAGGTATAGAATCATGTCATCCGCAAATAGTGATAATTTAAGTTCTTCTTTTCCTATTTTTATGCCTTTAATTTCTTTCGTCTGTCTAATTGCTCTGGCCAGTGTTTCGAGAACTATGTTGAACAGAAGTGGTGAGAGAGGGCATCCCTGTCTTGTTCCAGATTTTAGAGGGAATGCCTTCAATTTTTCTCCGTTCAGAATGATGCTAGCCTGAGGCTTAGCATAGATTGCTTTTACAATATTGAGGTAAGTTCCTGTTATCCCTAGTTTTTCTAGAGTTTTGAACATAAAGGGATGCTGTACTTTGTTGAATGGTTTTTCTGCATCTATCGAGATGATCATATGGTTCTTATCTTTAAGTCTATTGATGTGGTGAATAACATTTATTGATTTCCGTATACTGAACCAGCCTTGCATCCCAGGGATGAATCCTACTTGATCATGATGCATGATCTTTTGATATGTTTCTGTATCCGATTTGCCAGAATTTTATTGAGGATTTTTGCATCTAGGTTCATTAGAGATATTGGTCTGTAGTTTTCTTTCTTTGAAGTGTCTTTGTCTGGTTTAGGAATCAGGTTGATGTTGGCCTCGTAGAATGAATTTGGAAGTTCTCCCTCTTTTTATATTTCCTGAAATAGCTTGAAAAGTATTGGTATTAGTTCTTCTTTAAAGGTTTTATAAAACTCTGCTGTATACCCATCCGTTCCTGGGCTTTTCTTAGTTGGTAGTCTTTTGATGGCTTCTTCTATTTCCTCAATTGATATTGGTCTGTTTAGGTTGTATATATCCTCCTGACTCAATCTGGGCAGATCATATGACTTAAGAAATTTATTGATGCCTTCACTATCTTCTATTTTATTGGAGTATAAGGATTCAAAATAATTTCTAATTACCTTCTGTATTTCTGTAGTGTCTGTTGTGATATTGCCTTTTTCATCGCGTATGCTAGTAATTTGAGTTCTCTCTCCTCTTCCTTAGCATGGCTAAGTGTCTGTCGATCTTATTTATTTTTTCAAAGAATCAACTTTTAGTTTTGTTAATTTTTTTCAATTGTTTCTTTTGTTAAAAACAAGAATCAACAAATGGGACTTACTCAAACTAAAAAGTTTTTTCTCAGCAAGAGAAACAATAAGAGAGGTTAATAGGGAGCCTACATCCTGGGAACAAATTTTTACTCCTCACACTTCAGACAGAGCCCTAATATCCAGAGTATACAAAGAACTCAAAAAATTAAACAATAAGAAAACAAATAATCCAATCAACAAATGGGCCAAGGACCTGAACAGTCACTTCTCAGTGGAGGACATACAATCAATCAACAAGTACATGAAAAAATGCTCACCATCTCTAGCAGTCAGAGAAATGCAAATCAAAACCACCCTAAGATACCATCTCACTCCAGTAAGATTGGCAGCCATTATGAAGTCAAACAACAACAAGTGCTGGCGAGGATGTGGGGAAAAGGGTACACTTGTACATTGCTGGTGGGACTGCAAATTGGTGCGACCAATTTGGAAAGCAGTATGGAGATTCCTGGGAAAGCTGGGAATGGAACCACCATTTGATGCAGCTATTCCCCTTCTCGGACTATTCCCTAAAGACCTTAAAAGAGCGTACTATAGGGATACTGCTACATCGATGTTCATAGCAGCACAATTCACAATAGCTAGACTGTGGAACCAACCTAGATGCCCTTCAATAGATGAATGGATAAAAAAATGTGGCACTTATACACAATGGAGTATTACTCTGCACTAAAAAATGACAAAATCATGGCATTTGCAGGGAAATGGATGGCATTAGAGCAGATTATGCTAAGTGAAGCTAGCCAATCCCTAAAAAACAAATGCCAAATGTCTTCTTTGATATAAGGAGAGCAACTAAGAACAGAGCAGGGAGGAAGAGCATGAGAAGAAGATTAACATTAAACAGGGATGAGAGGTGGGAGGGAAAGGGAGAGAGAAGGAAAATTGCATGGAAATGGAAGGAGACCCTCATTGTTATACAAAATTACATATAAGAGGAAGTGAGGGGAAAGGGAAAAAAAACAAGGGAGAGAAATGAATTACAGTAGATGGGGTAGAGAGAGAAGATGGGAGGGGAGAGGAGGGGAGGGGAGGGGAGGGGAGGGGGGATAGTAGAGGATAGGAAAGGCAGCAGAATACAACAGACACTAATATGGCAGTACGTAAAAACGTGGATGTGTAACCGATGTGATTCTGCAATCTGTATACGGGGTAAAAATGGGAGTTCATAACCCACTTGAATCAAATGTATGAAATATGATATGTCAAGAACTATGTAATGTTTTGAACAACTAATAATAATAATAAAATAATAATAATTAAAAAAAAAGAAAATAGGTAGACTTTATCTAAATTTTTAAAGCAGTTATATTTCTTCGAATGACTTTCCAGGTATTTATTCATTTAAAGTAGTAGTAACTTTGCTTTGAGTCTTCCCGACTTGGAATTGTAATACTGTCTTGAATCTGGTTTGGAATGCAATTTATGATTTGCGGGAATATTTGATTAAAAGCCATTACATCTTTAAAAAAAAAAAAGTTTTCAGACTTGTGTCAGATATATTCAAAGGATTTTTAGCTCTTAAAATCCAGGTAGTGAAATGCAGCTCAGACACTGTCCCATTAATATTGAGATGAGGCTCTTAAGAAGTGTGGCCAACCTGACAAAATGAGGTAGGCATGTTTAGTTCCACCACATGAGGATGTCCTTCTACCTGGCATGGTACGTTTTGCATTCTCTTGGACGCAGCAGAGATGTACAGGAGCTGCTCAGGAGCCGTTCATTGCTCCAGGATTTTGGAGAGTGCAATTTCTGAAACTTCCACAGGGTGGCAAGGACGCTATTTCTTGACAGTGGGCATACCTAACAGCCTTCTGTTTTTTCCCCAGTACCTTTCGCAATGTTCAGGTTTCCCTATCCACAGCCATTATAAAAACTGGAGAATATAATTTTCTATGTTATAATATTTCTAATAAATGTTCCACAGTCCAATTACCTTTGAATACCAATCTACATCTTGAGAACATTAAATAAAATAGGAAAATAATAGATCAATATTGTACCAGAGAACAGAATATCTAAAATTAGATAATAGGCACAGGAAATAATCAAGGAGAAGAATAACCGTGAAATGGTTTGTAGGGTGATGGAATAAAGTGAAGATACCATGCCATTTGTCCTCTTTAAAAAATATCCTGGGAATCTTATAAGCACAGAATACATTTAGGTTAATATACTGCTAATGGATTGTAGGTAGTGTTATTAAAAAGTTGAAATTATTTCCCTTTATGCATTTACAACCTTTTTGCAATGTGAGTTTTCAACAACGCCCACCAAGAGGAAAAGCTCTTTCCCCACCTGTTGGATTCAGGTTGATCTTATGTACTCTTTGACCAATAGAGAGCAGCACTGGTGATTTTCTTCTAGTTCTGAACTTAGGAGTCCTTACACAGTTCTGCCTTATCTCTTGGACCAGCACCTTTGCCATGTGAATAAACTTAAGCCAGCTTGCTGGAAGACGAGAAGTCACATGGGTCAGCCATTCCTACTGTCCTCATCAGGTGACCACAGATATATAAGCAAGGCTTAGCAAAATCTCCAGAACCTCACTCAGTTCAACATGACCCATAGACCTACTAGTGAATAATAAATAATTGTTTTAAGCTGCTAAGCTTTAGGGTAGTTTGTTATTGCAATTATGGGGGAACTCATGGCCTTATCAGAAATGTCAATTGTACCAGCTTATTCTCTGCTAACCATCCTCCTTGATGTAGTTTTGCTATGTGGTGAGAACATTAGCCCCAAAGTCAAGAATTTTGGATTCAAATCTCAGTAGAAGTAGATCATTAAATCACCTTTAAATTATTGCTCAGATATATGTACATGGGGTGGGGGAGCATTTTGATGTTGTAATGGGAGAGAAGTTTGTTGTTGATTTTAAATGGGGAATTTAGCCTGGTACTACTAGAGATGGACGAAGTGATTGGGAGGTTCCACTTGGCTGCAAGTTTCTTTAAGGCAGAAACTGTCTTATAAGGATTCAGCTGTGTCTTACGCTGGGTTTTCCCATAGGCAAACCCTGAGGCAAGTGGTAGCGTATTTGTGATCCTAGGCCCCTTAAGGAGTGGAAAAGCCACAGAGAAGAGAAGGCATCATGGGGATGAACTGTTATCAAATAGGTTAGCACCATGTTTAATTATTTTCTATCTTTCTTGGGAACTCTGGAAAAAAAGTTCATAATGTACATCTTAAATTTAGCCTACTTAGTGTTAAAGGAGCTGGGGTACTTCGCTTAACCAATTCTCAACTTTTATTTGTTCCAAGTGGATCCTGAAGGAAATATGTTTTTCAGTTTTTCCAGACTTATGCACAGAGTGAGTTGTGGAAACCAAAGACGTCTTCAGGCACAGAGAGAAGGTTTTTGGACTGTGAGAAGTTGACCTGAGGAAGGGGAAGGGCCAGTAGGGAAGAGAAGAGCACCAACATCTGCCACCAAGATTGTCTTATCCCTGGGATATGCTCGCAATTATCCCTTGTATATTCAGTCTATTCCTAACAGAACCATTTTTCTGTTACAGAAATCTATTAATTTTTTTTCTAATCCATAGTGTATAAAATGAGTTCCATTTTCATTTTCTGAACACAGACTGAAGGTTACCACTTCTGTAAAATCCTCCCTGTATAATCTTTACTGCACCCCCAACAATAAAGCTATAGATAGCAGATGATAAATAGATACAATAGATAAAAGTGTGTTCTTTCTTTTTTTTTAGTATTCTCCATTTTGTAAATTATAGTGTCTACATTTATCACATGAAACTACAATTATATTAAGGGGGTTCTCTTTTGTGTTGGTTTTTAGTTTCTTACATATTTAATAATTTTAAGGTGTTAAGTATTAGGGAATGGTAATGACCCAACAAAAGAAATGAGTTGATGGGTACACACCAAATGCTAGTACAAAATCTCGAGTTTAATTTAAATATACCCTGTGGGGGCTGGGGCTGGGGCTCAGTGGTAGGGTGCTGGTCTAGCACGTGCGAGGCCCTGGGTTCGATCCTCAGCACCACATAAAAATAAAATAAAGGTATTGTGTCCAACTACAACTAAAATAAAAAATATTTTAAAATAAAAAATAAATAAATATACCCTATGATTGCTGAATATTTCAGCAAGAATATTATATATTTGTGACGGCAAAGGTCTTATTGGTACTGTTTAGTTTTACATCCTAAAATATAACAAAAATTATAGGAACAAAATAAGAACTAGAAAAATACTTGTTAAATATAAGAAAAAATAACTTTGAAATGAAAAACTCTAGTGAGAATTTTAAAATAACAGAAAAAACTCTCTTAGATTTTTCTAAACAGAAAATGGACATAGGAGTCAATCTGCATTAAAAATATAAGATAGCAGAAAGTTAAGTGGGTTCTATACACTTCATAGATAATTCTTACTCAGTTATAAATTACAAAACAAAATTGCTACATATGGTGTTTAAAAATCATATTGTTTCCAGTTTTTATAAAGATTCAAACTGGGATTCCAAGTATAATAAAATTAGGGAAAATATATTCACAGTCACAGAACAAAAATTATAGCTGCTTGTTTGTTATTAAGTTGCAGTTTATATTGAATGCTAACATATTGCATAACATTTGATAACAAATAAGTTTTGCAAAATAGGAATTTCAGAATTCAAATTCTAGAATTTGATTTTTCCACATATGCATTCTTCAGAGTTTTATCTTCACATCTAAGCCTCTTTTGACAATGAGGTACAGTGTCTGAGCTGGAAAGTATATTCTCCATTACCCTTTGTTGCTGGGCTGCTTTTGAAGAAATTTTGAGATTAAAGATGCAGGCCAGAAAAAAAATTTTAAAACTGCTTAGAATCAGGAGCAGTTGAATGCACACCAATGTCAGAGTTCACTGTACAAACGTTTTAATTTGTCATTGTGAGATGGATCAAGAATGGACACATCAAAAGAAAGATCTGTTGTGATGTGATTTTTTTTTTTTTTTTGAGAGCTACATATAGCCAGAGAGCTTCTGTCATCCAAGTTATTCCAAGGCAGTTTTATGTTCCTGCTGTGTCTGTGAATGACAGCTTAATATAACATGTATGGAAGAGAAAAAGGCAGACAATCTTGCTCAGACTCTGGGTTTCCATGTTCCTAACAATAGCCCCAAGGAAAAACTATATCTCCAAATAATTCTTAAACCCACTCTTAAGGTTCTTGAGCATCCATTCTTACTAAAGTATTAGGAATGGGATGAATTGGATCATATCCCAGGTGTGCTGTCCTTTGGAAAATAAAAGGCAGGCTGGGCCATTACTTTTAGAAATAGATTTATCACTAGGGACGACGTTTGCTTTTTTGTATGTCATCATTTACCTGCTGTGCTAGCCAGCTTTATGTTGCTGTGACCAAAATGCCTGACAAGAACATCCTAAAGGAGGAGATATTTATTTTGGTTCATGGTTTCAGGGGTCTCAGTCCATGGTCAGCCAATTCCATTGCACAAGTATCATGGAGGAAGTATAGCAGAGGAAACCCCAATCATGGCAGCCAGGAAATAGGGGAAGGGAGCAAGAAAACATAAACGCTTCCAGGGCACACCCCCTGTGACCTACTTTCCCCAACTATGTCCCACCTCCCAGTAGTTCATTCAGCTATCAATGCATTAATCCATTAAATACATTAGTTCATTGAGAGGTCAGAGCCCTTATGATGGAGTCATTGCTTAAAACTCCCACCTTTGAACCTGGATGTATTGGGGATCATTCTTGGAACACATGAGATTTGGGGAGACATTTCAGATCCAAACCATAGCACTTTCCTTAACAAATTTAATGCTCTGGGTAGGGGAAACATTTGAAATAAAAAATAAATATTCAAAACAGTTCTGTCTATTAACTGCTACTTTGTATAATAGGAGATAAGACTTCAGGATTGGTGCTGGGTGCAACAATATTTTCATTGTGTTGCTTATTTTTCTGCTTTATTGTCAATTTTCTATTACATAAAATAAAAGGTAGAAATTGACCAAAATTCCATCCTGAAGTCAAAGTTAGAGTTTTAATTTCTTGTATACAACTTCCAGTCCTAATATTTTCATATATTCAAAAGGTTACATTTTATACTACTGTGATAAAGTAAGTTTTTAACTTTCCATACTTAATTAGTTTTGAACTCTGGCTTCCAGCTATTTCCCATTTTCCTGTAACTTTTTGGCTTTTTTTCTCTCATTCTTTCATTTCCATCTACATTCCTTTGGAATAAATATTTCCACCTTGATGTATGTATTTTCAGAACATTTCTCTGGTGTTGCAGTCTGTCTTGGGCAGAATTCTAAGATCAACCACAATGAATGACATTTCTATTGTTTGTAATAGGATGTTAAAATGGAACACTGTAGCAGACAAATCCACAATTATAGTCAACTTATTTCATTCCTGTCCATCAATAATTTTAGAACAAGATAAAGACAGACACATAGGGATGGCAGTATGGTTCAGTGGTAGAGTGTATGCCTCTCATGCATGAGGCCCTTATATCCAATCCCCAGCATGATAAACATACACCTAAAAGAAAAAAAGCAATATATAGACATATATATATCCCAACACAATAGAACAGAGGACCCCAAAATAATCCCATCACATTTATGGCCAAATAATTTTTGATGACAGTACCAAGGTGATTCAATGGGAAAGAATAGTCTTTTCAATTAATGGTTCTAGAAAAAAATGTGCATACAAATGCAAAAGAATAAAGTTGAACCTTTCCATAATCGAACATTAACTGAAATGTTTCAAATATCTAAGTGCAAGAATTAGAACCACAAAACTCACAGAAGAAACAGGTGAAAAATCTCTATAACACTGGATTTGACAATGATTTATTGAACATGATACCAAAAGCATAGACAACAACAAAAAATTGAATTCCATCAATGTTAGAAAGCTTTGTACATCCAAGAAAAAAACAAAAAACACCTCTGGGTAGTAAAGGCAATATGCATAATGGGAAATTATTTGCAAGTCATATATCCAAAGTGAGTAATATTTAGAATATAGAAAGAATTTCTACAACTCAACAACAATATCATGATCAACAATACAAATTCAAAACTGAGCCAAAGTCTTAAACATACTTTGTTCCAAATATATTGATCAATAAACACATATTCAAAATTACTGATCCTTAGGGAAAAGCAAATCAAAACCATGAGATTCCATTCATCTAAAAATGCACCTGGGATTTGTTGTGGTCAGATATGGTAAGACAGGCAAACACAGAAATGGTCACTATAGAGTTCATGTTCACAGATTGCTAGAATAGGAAGCACTACATGCCACTAAGGACCATAGCGGGAAGCAGCAAGATCAATCAGAAGGCATAGGGGAAGGGGAAAACAAGGCCCAGAGCCCCTAGTGAGGATTTTAAGGAAAGAAATGAGGAAGGAAGGATAGATATGACGACTAAATTTAGGACAGTAGGTCCACTGAAATCATTACAATCCCCGATATCCAGAGGCTGACTAGGAGCAAAATAGATTCTTACTCAAAACAATTTTCTCCTATATCCCACTTCCAAATCAACATCTTCCAAAGTTATATATAAGTGAAATGACTATTTGCTACCTGCAAGGGAGCCTAGAAATTCATTTTTGATTTCTCCTTTGAAAAGACAGAAATTCTAATAGATAAATTTCCCTAAACACTGAAAGGCTATCCTATAGACTGAAGGTCACTGTGCTTGTAATTCCTGCTTCCAACATTTCCGGCTTCTCCGAACTTCTCAAAATAATAACTCATTCTTTTACTTTCTAATCCCAATTAGTAGTTGAATAAACATATTCAATTTTTCATAATTTAGATCATACTGTGTTTTGTTTTACAAATACATGGAATGACTACTTTCCAACTTAATAAATATTGACCTGTGTATCAGTTAGGATGGTTTAAATTATGCAGCTGTAACAACTATCACCAAGATCTCAAAAACAGTACAACAAATGTTCATGATACAAGCCATATGTGATTGGTGATTGAGCAAGGTGCATTTTTCCTCTGCAATCACTAAGGAACCCCAAAATGATGGGATTCTCTTAAAGCATCTTTCCATAACTGCCAAGGCAGAAAAAGGGAACCTGGCATATTGTGCATCCCACATTTAAACTTCTGTAAGAGATGTCACAGTTTTTTCTGCTTACCTTTAGTCAACCAAATGTAGACCATTCCTAAATTCTGGATTTTATGGTAAGCGTAACCCTACCATATTTTTAGAAGAAGCAACATATTTGTCAGCAACATTTCTGAGGACTCAAGATTTCAACAACTTTGTAAAAGAATGAAAATTCTTTATGTGTGAAAGGCTTCCTTGGTGGTGACAAAAATAAGCAGGGGGTGCAATTTGTAAATTCTAAAGTTTCAATTTACATAACAACAACAAAATCTGGGAGGGAGACAAAGCATGATAATTTGGCATATGCCCCTCTGTTAGAAGAGCCCAAACTGTGATAGGAGGTAAGCTCAGCCACCTGGGCACCAACAGAAGGTTTCTAGGGCAATGTGAGGGTTTTTAGGAAGAGCAATAAAGAAGATAAAGAGGTTAAAAGCACTGCCTATCTTCCCTTTTATTGATTAGATCACAGGTGTTCAAGGAAGGATGTAGAGAAAGGGACCCACTAAATACATCAAAGAGTTGTAGAAGAACCCCTGATCACAATAGACGCTAGATCAGTGGGTGCAGCCTTGTGGAGTGGGCACCTCTCTCAAAGAAATCCTTTGCTTTCCATCGTGTTTTATCAAGCATGCATTGGAAAAAGAGCTTAAGATTTTCTTCTCATGGACTTCATATGGCATTTAGAGATCTTGGAAATTCACCTGGGTTCTGGGAGAGGTGGCAATGGGTTGAACATGCATCAAAGAAGCCATAGTACACAGACTAACAGCAGAGGCAGAAAGCTAGACCTGCAGATATCATCAGTGCATGCCTGCGAAGCAACTCCGAAGGCAAGAAGGTACCAGTAAACTGCAGCAGGTACCAGGCCAGGGACCAGAAGGGACCAATCACCTTTGACAGAGATCATCCATGACCGGAGGACAGAAAATGTCTTTAATGTTTCTGCTCAAATGTCATAAAACCCCTGCTCTTATCTTGAGGATTAGGAAAGGGGGAGGGGTTGAAAAATAAGAGACTGAATCATTCAAAATTGAGAGTTTAAACCGGAAGTATGAGAGTCTGTAATTGACAGAATGAGTCACCAGGAAGAAGACAAGGTCTGCGAAAGACAATAAATGATTCATTTTATTTGTGCAGTTCAGAAATATTGATTGTAAATTTGTGATCTGACTGATGCTTTAGCATGTTGAAAGGTCTTAGAAGCTGCTTCGGATCGGAGGTCCCCCTGACTGCCTGTCTTTCCCTTGCACAGGTAGAGACTTTCTGCAACGTTTCCTTATCTACCTGACCAGATCCACCAAAAGAGAAATACAACTGCCTTCAGTCTTCTTACTGAAATTTCATTAATCAGAGAAGATTAAACTCATCTCACAAAGTCTGAAAGTAAGTCAAACATCACATTGAGAACCCAAAGTAGCTCTGTCCCAGTCTATTTATCTGCCCTTGAAATAGTTTACTACCCCTCAAAACTTGCTTACACTCTTACTGCCCTCTTCCCCATAAGAGGGTATTTTAAACTTCGACTATCTGATCTTTTCTTTGAATCTGATACTTTGTGTATGGCTCCTACATTTCTGCACATTAATACATTTGTATTTTCCCCATTAATTTGCCTATTGTCAGTTTACTTCATAAACTAAAATTATGAAAACTCTAGATGCAAAAATGGAAATTTAAAACTTCCCTATAGATCCAATAATAAATTGTCTTTAAGTAGTTAGTGAATTTCATTTCATTTTTATGAAAGAAATGACTATTTATGAAATGTGGTAAGTATTCAAGAAAAGAAATATTCTCAAGATACCCTTCAGAAATTAATATTGTATGGTAACTCTATCTACAGGACAATTCTAAAAATCTCTAAATAAAAAATTTGTTTTTATTTCTCCAAAAATGGAAAAAATAGTAGGATACATTTTCATATACCCTTCATCCATGTTGAGTAATTTTCAGTATTTCATCTTTCCTGCTTCATTTTTCCTCTTTCTCTCATGCATTCTTTTCCTTTTTTGCATTTGTTCTTTTTGAACATAGAATAGAAATATACTCAGTTGATGTTTTCTAAATAAAGTAAGAAAATGTCTTCAAAATATCAACTGAAAGTCATGGCATTGGGCTGGGGAAGTAGCCCAGTGATAAAGCATATGCTTAGCAGGCATGAGGCACTGCGTTTAATTTCAGCATGCACGTGCACACACACACACACACAGGCATACACACCCTCCAAATAAAAAATAAATAAAAAGGAAAGGAAAGGCAGGGGCCTGGTGTAGCATGCCTATAATCCCAGAGGCTCGGGAGGCTGGGAAGGAGGATTGCAAGTTCAAAGCCATCCTAAGCAACTTAGCAAGGCCCTAAGTAAATTAGCAAGATCATGTCTCTAAATAAAAAATTAAGAAAGGGTTGAGGATCTGGCTCAGTGGTTAAGGGTCCCTCAGTTCAATCCCTGGTATCAAAAACCAAACCAAAAAAAAGGAAAGGAAAACAAAAGAGAATTACCATGAGCAAGTTGAAGTGATCATTTATATCTCCTGCCTTTGAGAAGTCTTGAGTCTTATAGAGGAGGGCCAGATAAACACCTATAATTTCATGACCTAAGCACAATAATGGGAGTATTACATGGGGTCATATGAATGTTAAGGCAGGAATAAATAGGACTATGTTGAAGAAAAAAAAAATTGATAAGACTATTATGATAAAAAACATACTCCCTCTAGAAGGAAGAACATACAAAACATGCAGAGACATGAAGAGAGGGAGTATTATTTTAAAAAACTGCACCATAGCAGAGACTTAACAGAGAAGTGGTACAAGATAAGCCTGGCGAGGCAGGAGAGAGCAGGTTTCTAAACCCTGATAGTGAAGTCCTTGTGATTTGGTCACTTCCCAGAAGAACCACCTCTGAATATACAGCATTGGAGACCAAGCCATCAACACATGGACCTTTGGGGGACATTCCAGATCCAAACTGTAACAATCTTTAAATATAACTTGACATGAAAATTTAAAGATGATAATAGTAAAGGAAAACAAAACTTCAGAACAATTCATTTATGGTCATAGGTACAAAAAAATCCAAATAAATTTAAACAAAGTAAATCCAGGTTTTACACTTACACACACACACACACACACAACAATATATACATATGTCTATATATAATATACACACATATATCCATACCATTAGTAAGTTGAGTTTATTTTAAGAATTCAAAGATCTTTTTCCAAAATATTTTTATAAATCTATTATTATAGTTTGCTATAAACTAAGGGAAAAAAATACTTTTTTCAAAAGCAGAAAAAATATTTAAACCAGCATCTGTTCATTAAAAAGTAAATACTTACAAACTAATAATAGAAAGAAAGCTGGTAAACCAAGGAAGCAAATTGCATGCTTAAAGGTAAGTGATAGGAACACAGCCTTTGAAATCTACAGCAAAATGAAGACACTTACTATGTATGCTCCTTTTAGTAGTGTAAAAGAGGTCCTAAAAAGAGGTCATTAAGACCCAAAAAAGGGTATTGAAAATACAAATATTGTAAATAAACAAAATGCTTATTATTTATAGATTCTAAGATTGTTATAATTGTTAACATAAGAAACAAAACAAATAAATAGAGTTAATAGAAGAGTTCAGAAATATTGCTAGACATAAAGTCTTTATAAATATTGCATCTCTAGGTATCAGGAATTAACACTTGAGAGCATACTTTTTAAAGGTATCTTATAAAATATTCATAAACCTTTTGCAAGATAGATAAAATTATAATACAATATTCAATGTCATAAAAAGGGACACCAGTAATTGAGAGATAAACCAAGTTCATGGATGGGAAGATTCAATATTGTAAAAACGTCAGTTCTCTCAAAATTAACCTATAAATGTAATGTAATCCAATCAAAGTACCAACAGGGGTTTTAAGGAACTGGAAAACTAATTTTAAAATTTATAAGGAAGAGGAAAGGACCAAGAATAGTCAAGATTGAAGAAGATCAGACTAGAGAGCCTCAGCCTATACCATAACAATTATTATCATGAAAGTATGGTGATTAAGAGATTGTAAAATTGATTTAGGAGTAGACAAGGAGACAAATAAATCAAATAGAAAGCCAAGAAACATGACCGCAAAGACAGATCGGTTTGATTTATGAAGCATGTGAAGATCAGTGAAAAGATGGACTAGTCAATAAAGTGCACTAGGGAAATTATTGTCCGTTGGAAATAAACTGTATTCCTACTGTAAAGCTGACGAGAAAGAATCACAGTTGAACTAATACTGAGGACTGTTTAAATCAGGTTTTTTGTTTGTTTGTTTGTTTTTGTCACTGGGACCAAACAACCTGACAAGAACAATTACAGAAGGAAAAGTTTATTTTGGTTCACACTATCACAGGTCTCAGTCCAGACAGCCAACTCCATAGTTCTGGGACTGTAGTGAGGCAGATCATGGCGTTAGAGTGTGGTGCAGGAAAGCAGCTCAAGACATGGTAACCAGGAAGCAGAGAGAGCTCCTGCTCACTAGAGACAAAATGTAAAGCCTAAAGGCACACTCCTAAGTGACCTAACTCCTCCAGCAACACCCTAACCACGTGCAGTGCAGTTACCATCCAGTTGCCACTGATGAGGTTACAACTCTCATAATTTAATCGTTTGCCTCTGAATGTTCTTGCATTGTCTCACACATGAGCTTTTGGTGGACACCACACATCTAAGCCATACAAGGACAGAAAATGTCAATGACTTTGTTGTATTGGAAGGATTCATTTTTATAGAGCACAAACAATAGAGAAAAAGGGAATGAATCCAACTCCTATTGTATTTTAAAAGTTCTGTGACCTGAAAGAGAGCTATTAAAAAATCCCTCCAGTTTGGGAGAAAATATTTGCAAAATATATACACAACAAAGGAATAGTACCCCATGTATGCATGTGCATTAGTTTTCTATTATTGCTATAACAAATTAACACAAACTTGGATGCTTCAATAACCCAAATTAATTGTCTTATAGTTCTGTAGTCAGAAGTTTGACACAGGCCTTCCTAAGCTAAACTCAAAGAATACTATTATACTGTTTTCTTGTTAAAAAGACAAGAATAATGAGTGCCATCTAGGATATAAGAGAAGGGAATCTTTGTACACTGTCAGTTGGAATGCAAATTATTACAGTCATTATAAACCTCCCTATGATCCAGCAATCCCACTACTGGGTATATTTCCAAAGGAAATGAAATCAGTACTTTGAAGAGATGTCTGAAGTCTGTACCCTCACGTTCACTGCAGCATAATTCACAATAGTCAAGAAATGGGATGGATCTAAATGTCTACCAAAGAATGAATGGAATACAAGTAATGTGATATACAGTAGAATACTATTCATCCTTAAAAAAAAGAAAGAATCCTGTAATTTTTAACTATATGGATGGACCTGGAAGACATTATGCTAAGTGACATAAGCCAGGAACTGAAAGAAAAAAGAAAAAAAAAACCATTGCATGATCTCACTTACATGTAGAATCTAAATTTTCAAAATTGTAGAAGTACAGGATAAAATGGTAGTTACCAGGGACTTTGAATGGGTGGAGATTGATAAATGGAAAGTTATTGGTGAAAGAATTCAAAGTTCCAGTTAGAAGAAATTATTCTGATAACTATATAAAATGTCCCATGTACTTGAGAATTGCTAAGAGAATCCATTTAAAATATTTTTACCATAACAAAATAAGTATGTGAAGTGATGGATACGTTAATGAACTTGATTTAATTATTGCATCAAAACATCACATTGAGCCTCATATATGTCCATGTGTGTACATACAATAAAAACATGTACATAAAATAAAATAAATGAAGGTATTGGTAGGCTGCATGCCTTTCCTTTGCTTATTAAGGTCACTGACAGAATTCAGTTTTTTGTATTTATGGTACTGAGGAGACCATTTTCTTGTCAGTTGTCAGCTGAGGACCTTTCTGTTTCTAGAAGCTGCCCCAGATTTCTTTCTCCTTCTTCAGAGACAATAATGGTAGGTCAAGCCCTTCCCATACTTTGATCTTATCTCTCTGTATTACTTTTACCTCTTCTGTTTTTAAGGACTTGTGGGAAGAGTTGGGTGTGTGGCGCATTAGTGGGGTTCTTGGCTGGCATATATAAGTCCCTGAGTTCAAAACCCGAATAGTACCAAAAAACATAAACAACCTACTCAGAGGTTCTGAGCATTTAGGTGTTGAACCTTAGTGGGTATTAATTTGCCTGTTGGTATCACTATCTCCATCTCTACCCTTATATATATTTTTAAATCACTAAGAAAAATACAAATTACCTAGTAATTTGATATCCATAATCATCCATAACCATCCATAATGGTCAAAACACAGTATATGCAGGTATAGAAACATCACAGTGAAACCCACTAAGTTGTAGAAGTAATATGACTTAATATTTATAATAAAAATAATAAGCTGAAGGAACTATAAAAGAGAGAGAGAGAGAGAAACGGATCTCAGTCTCAATCAAACCTTCAGTTGACTGGAGCCTAGGATGAAATACATTACAAATTCCTGAGGCAGGCTGATCCAGCTAAGTCACCCTAGCATTTCTAGATCACAGAAACTAGGATGTTTGGTGTATATAAATACTAAGTTTGGGGGTAAACTAATATATAGCAATAGGTAAGTAATATAGGGTATGAGCTTTTTTAGAGTGTGTTGACTAAGACTGAGGTGGAAAGTAGATTCAGAGAGATTTATAGGAAAGTGTGTATGTGTGTGAGTGTGTGACAGTGTGTATGTGTGTGTGTGTGTGTGTGTGAGAGAGACAGAGAGAGAGAGAGAGAGAGAGAGAGAGAGAGAGAGAGATTCTGTGTCTGTTACATTTAGCACAGACATGTACTTGTTTATATGCTGCGGGTAAAAAATATCAGGAAAAGCCAAAACTAAAAAAAAAGAGGAGAAATTAAATTAAAGTCAGAAGGGTGTGGACACCAATGACAGGGGAAGGATTTGGATTCTCCATTGTTTGAACACCCTTCCTCTGAGACTGGAAGAAAGGAAGTAAAGATATATCTGGCATCTGTGCTTATGTGAAAGAACCACCCTCCATAGAAAGCCTCTTATTTAGAAAAAATATGGGGACTGTAAAGTTTATATGTTAAGAGGAAGGAGACTACGAAGAGGTAGATCAGCTTAAGGGGTAAAGAGAAGTCTTGGAATAGTTTCAGTGGAAAATGGAGACAGGAAAAGGATCTGGCCTACAGGGCCTGAAGTGGAGCTGAACCATTTACCTGGTTGTGTGCTTGCTTGTTTTCCTAAATATTGCAAGGCTGTATTGATGCAGGACTATTGGTTTATAAAAACGAATGGAATGGAACATGTTTTTAAAAGTTAGCAAAGTCTAGGCAACAAATTACAGCCAGAAGAAGCTTCATCCATTGAAAGAAAAGGAAAAGTCCTCAGGACCAACATTCATCATGTGGTTAAAGACAGTATACCATTCACCCAATTTAAGTCATGACCATAACTCTCAGCCTTTCACTGTTTTCCTAAGGCCGTTTGCTGAAAATACCTAGACCTTGTCTCTCAAGTCTCTGATGGAGCCCCTGAACCCCTGTGCAGACCTACTTGATAACATAACCCTCTAACATGCATGACTTTCTCCTCTGTCACCTCCTGGTCTTGTTCCTTTGGGGTTTTCCATTTACCCCTGTGAAACAGTTTTCATTAAAACCTGTATAGTCTGTGCCTAGGGAAGCTCAAATGAAGACAGCAAAACATGCAAAATGATTGTGGGTGGTAGAGTGGAGAGGCGAAATCTGAGCAGCCCACTTTCTCGGACACTGTTTACTTAGCTGGTTAAGGATGGGTGAAGATTCTTGAGATAATTGGCACTTGAGTTGGCAAGAAGCTGCTGCAGTTGTCATCAGTACGGCACCCCCAAACTGACAAGAACCTCACTAGGGTATTCATGTTTGTGTTATTCTTTGACAACACCATGGGTGGCTAGTAATGTGCTTAATAAAAGAGGATGACATGAGATTTATATTGTCATTACTCTGATTAAAAGAATTACTACCAGGTGGAAAGGATTTCTGTTCCTTGTGGAGACACTGTTAATTGACAGCTTGGGAAAAATTGTGGTGATAAAAGTTAATTTGCTTTACCAGGTTTCTCTGTATTGTACAATAGCTGTCTTTTTCAAAGGCCACTGCCAGTTATCTTGGAAGAACAAATGATAGGACTCTGCAATAGTAACTCAGACTTCCTATTTCTCTGCAAAGTCAAAAGTGAACAGAAGACACTAGAAGAAACAACATTCAAACAGATTAAACAGCTCTCGGGGGGTTGGGGGTGGGAGTGGAAATGGCCATTGCTGGCTTTCTTTCAGATAGCAGGAGCTTCAAGGGTGGTGTTTTTCAAAGTATGATGAATATACAACTCTACCAAAATTTTAGTGATCTGTTGAACATATGTGATCTGGGGATCAATTCAACATTCACTGACTGAGAGTCAGTGGGCAGGGGACACAGGATGTTCTTTTTTTAGCTAGTTCATGGGGTAATTCTTGGAATTTTGAGATTAGAGTCATTTATATTTCTTGCAGTTCTACCAACTTGAGCTTTATTTGTGTTAACAAGCATCTTTTTTTTTAAGTAAGCAAATCAACATGTTTTCACTCATTCACACATCAACATTGAATTTGATCTAATGAGAGCTGAGTTGCTCTAAAGCAGTGGCTATCAACTGCATTCAGAATATGCAGAACCCAGCATATGTTTGATTCAAATTCTGTATTTAAAATATCTTAAAGCTGTAATTTAGAAACCTACATTTTCAAATATGTTACTTTCAAAATTTTTACCCACTAGAGACCACCAATTTAAGCTATGTTGCCACTTCAACTAGATTTTGTGCTGACTTCTAACAGATTCCTACTAGCCTTCTTCATATATTTAACTTGGAAGGGGGTCACAAATGAAAAAGATTTAATTTTTTTCTCTTAGCTTTTTGGGAAATAAGCATTTCTGTACATATAAAACTGAATTCACCTGAGTTCCAAATAGTGGCTCCTGCTCACTGAGTTTAATCATGGATCAGAATGGACCAGGTATAGCCAGTCTCTGCTCCCAGAACAGGAAACAGTGCAATAACTGAACACAAAATACGTTCTATTGTGATGATGTCAGAATTTTAGAGTTTTAGCCTTTAAAAATGGGAAATGCTTTGCTGTGTCTTTTATAATTATTGTTATCATAATATTTCAGGTGAAAGTGACAAAATTACTCCTTTAACCAGAAATGAATTATAATTTAAAGAAAGAGAAAGCAAAAAGAAATATACTAATTGAATGAGGAGACCAAAGAAGAACAAGAATAAATGATACACTATGTGATTAGCAATGGGTTCTTTAGCCATCAAGATAACATTGGTGACGGTATGAATCCAAAGTCTTGCAGTGAAAATTCTCACAAAAAAAGTATCCAGGAGACAATAGAACGCAGGGGTAGTTATGAGGCATTTGGCTTCACCTTTGTCAGGCGGTCTGTGCTTCCTAAGAGCTCCCTGTGTTTAATTCAGTGAAGTGTTACCACCTTCTCCTATAGCCCTTCCCAACTTACATGCCATATTTAAAGCAAACATAGTAAGTATAAAAATAAGAATTTCAGTTTCTTTCAGCATAAGAATTTTACAGCTTTATATAAATAATCTATGCTAGCAAAATTTAGATCCAAAGATTAAAATGCACTACACATCCTTTTTAAAAATTTAGAAATGCACTGTAGTATCATTCAACAGAGTCATTCAATATTAGTAAGAGGGACAGGCTGCATTGGCTACAGGGACAAACTACCACCAATGCTGTCAGTATCTTTGCCTGATGATGAGAGGGCACATTCAATGTGTTTGATCAATGAATTTGTGACCATTTCAAATTTAATTCACCAGAACAAGAAAGACTGCCTTGTGGTCATTTTACCTTTTTTTTTTTTTTTTTTTTTTTGAGCAGGCTTGGCCTTACATGGAGGTGGAGAATCATCTTCTACATTACTGCTCTTGGTGAGAAACCTTACTTTCTTTTTCATAGGCCTCTCCACAGACTTGCTTGAATGTCTTCACCATAGGGGTTGTCCTCCCTGAAAATTAATGAAAAAAGGGAGTGTCCTACTCCAGAGGAAATTCAGTAGACAGCACAGACAGGGAGTTCATGTGTGGCCACAAGAGAAAGACCCCACTCTTCCCTAGGACTGATTTCAATGCTTTGCGGGGGATGGAAGACTACAAGAACTAGTACACTATAATTTTAATTATATTTTATGTACCAAAAAAATGTTGCATACTTTTACACATACTAGGGATGTACTTGGGAGGATCTCAATTTGAGAATAGCATTAATTCCATTTATCTCTCACTTTCCATTAGAGAGTTTTTATTGCTCATGCCTTGCTAATGTCTATAAGTCATCCAGCTTACAGCCAGCCAGTGATGTGCCGATACATGGTTAACATTAGACTCTCTTGGCAGGCAGGTTACACACACACACATACACACACTATCTGATTTGTAACATTTGCCATTTTCCATAGTGAAAATATTCTCATTAAGGCTAATTTCAAGCTGCCAACATGCTGCTACACATAGAGCTGGATAAAGGCATATGTGCAGAATGAGCTTCAGCACACTGTTGCTTAATAAATACCATCATTTGTTCCCTTCTAGCTTTCATCCATCTGATCTTGCCTAACATCTTAGGTAGACATCAGCAAGCTATTCATTAAGTATGTTGGATTTTGAGAACTATATGATCTCTATAACAACTATTTAACTCTGATGTTGTACAGCACTAGAGCAGTCATAGGAAATACATGAATTGGCATAGCTGTTTTCCAATAACACTTTATTTACACAAACAGGTGACTGACTATAGTTTTCTCATCTGCAATGGAAAGTGAGCCAATGCCCTGGAAGCAGATCTTGAAGCAAGGATTTAGGTTCATATAATGTATTGAAGTAGGACTCTCAGGTGAAACCTTTAAGGGACTGAGGGGAGAAAAACAAGTAAAGGCAAGAGTGGAAACAAGGATGTGGCTACAGGGGGAAAGGCTAACCTTGGCCTGATCTCATGGAGGAGTTCCAGAGTTTAGAGCACTCTTCAGAACTGTCCTACCTTGAGACAATGGGATTGGGCTTTTGTGTCCCAATATTAGTCAGTTGTTGACAAGGGTCCAGAATAGTGACTGCAAAACAACATCCAAAGTTTCTCCATCTCTGGACAAGATGATTCAACCAAGAACAATGGCTTGGAAAAGATTACAGTTGTGGGCTGTTAGCTGCAATAGTTACAGATTAGTACACCAGGTGGTAAAGAGAATCTAGCCTGGTTCCAGCAGTGTCTGCTATAGTATAGGTTCTTAAACTGTGCATAAAAATACCCTGTAAAATATCTGTTACAGGGCTTCACCTTTAGAGTTTCTGTTTCAGTAGGTCTAGGGATAGACCCAAGAATTTGCATTTCGAAGTTCCCAGGTGATGTTAATGTTGATGGTCCAGGGACCACGATTTAAGAACCACATTATAATGTTAATCCTTTGAGTGTCTAAAATTAAGACCTTGAATGCTACAACAGTATTATTGCTTGGTCTTATGATCTAAAGAATGGAAAGGAAGTATTGGGGAAGGAAAGAGTTTCACAAATGATTTTCTTTCTCTTTGGTTCTGGTTTCCTTTTATTTAATACATCTAGCTTTTATCAAGATGCATTTGTAATATAATGTATAGATTTAGTAAAACAGTACAAAATTCTCTGGAAATACATTTTTAATATTTAACATTTTTTAATTACTACTATCCTACTTCTCGCCCCCCGGCCCCCCCGCAACATCTATATTTTATGAGTCATCCCACCACATCTTCAAGGTGATCCATTATCAAGAAGTATAGCCTTTAACCAGGAACTTGTTTTTATCATCCAACTTCTACAATGCAAGAGAAAAATCAAACTACCACCTTATCCCTAAGGCTTGACTTGGCACCTACATAAGGACCTCACCCTCAGCAAGCACTGACAGGTGGAACTTTGAAGAACAACTGCTCTTGCCACACCTCAGTGCAGGTGGAAACAGAGCTGTTTGTGAAAGTGAGCAGTTCAGCATGATAATTACAAAACTATAAGAGGAACACAGGCTTGTACTGCTTGTTGGGCCATTTAGTCCTGTCATCTTGAATTTGCTTTCCTCCTGTGAGTCCACTGTTGGCAACTTCCCAAGGTCATTAACTCCTTTTTAAAAAAGAGAAACAAAGATAACAATACTTCTGACAGTCTCACAATTTACAAACAAATTGTGTGTTCTACCTTTGCAGCTTTATTTTCCATTTTAAGGACGCACATGGCTGGGTTTGGCTCGCAGAACAGAACCACAGGATCTCAGAGCTGGAAGGGTTATTAGAAAACCATGGGATACATGTGATATGTTGACACACCAGAATGCCACCTCTGTTTGAAGTGTGACCAACTAATTTGTTCCTAATAACAAACAGCAACATTTGCAAATAATTAACTTTTTATAATGACAGAGTGGGCTTGAGTTGTTTTTGTAATGTCAATGTCATGCTCTTGCATTCTAAAGTTTTCTTGAGCATGTCAGATCTTGATATGAAACTAATGCTCCTGGGATTGTACAGCTCCTGCTGCTGTGTATGTATTATTTCACTAGAAAATGTCAATAGGCATGTGGGTGAAGAATTGCTGATTTGACCAGCACAATCCAATGGAAACATCATGAGAGCCAGAAAGTTAAATCACACATGGAATTTTAATGTTTGAAGTAGTCACACTAAAGGAAGTGAAAACGAACAGGTAAAACCAATTTTAAGAATACTTGTGTTTGACCCCATATGTCCAAAATATTATCATTTTAATGCAATCAATATTTTAAAAAATTGAAGTATTTTACTTTTTTTTTACACTAAGATTTTGAAAATCTGGTGTATACAGCAATCTTAAACTTGGACTGACCATATTTCAAGAGCCCAGTAGTCCCATGATGCTAGTAGTGAACATCTCAGATCTAGATTGATCCCTTTACTTTATGACAAGAAAACAGAACCCCACGGCAGCCCAAAGTGACTTCCTAAAGTTACAAAGATGATTAGAGAAGAAAAGGAGATTCATGCCTACTGTATCCCATACTAGAGAATCATAGTACCCCAATTACCAAGAAATCATTGTTTTAAGAACTTCCCTCCAAGAAGGAAAAGCTAAAAAAAAAGAACAGATCTACTCAGACTCAGAGAAATATAGTGTCATGGTAAAAATCAGGCTTGGGGACCAGAGTGTAGTGATTCCTAATCTGGTTCTTCTATGCACTAACTTTGTAGTCAAGTTATCTTTCCTGTGCTCCAGTTTTCTTATCTGTGAAATGGGGATGTTACTAATACTATCTTCTTCTCAATGAGGTATAAGGATTAAATGTATGTGTGTGTGCACGCACACACACACACACACACACACACACATCATATCACATATACATATAGACATACAGAAAACTTGGAGAAGTACCGAGACATAGAAACTACCATGTAGTTGTGAGCTATGCAATACTAATTTTTTATAAGTCTTTTGAGACACAATTTTAGGTGAATATAAAGTAAGCCTAAATCCATGTGCTTCTATCTGACAACCTATACTTTTTCAGAAGGAAAGGGCCTCATAGCATTATAACTACAATGTACTTATTAAATTTTAGAGCATTTTCAATTAAAAAATAGGGGAAAAATAGTTCCAGATTGATTTTTATCTAGCCAAAAATCTAACTATAACCCTTCCTGTGCTCCCAATAATTGGTTAATTAAGGTGTTACTGTATTGTTTTTGCAGAGTTTTCTTCCAGAACTCTGAAAGGAATGAAAACATATTTAGCTATTCTTTTCAATAGAAAGAAAGCATACATAATTATCTGAAGTCTAACTGAATGCACAAAAATCGTGACTGCCCGGATACAATATGAATTAAAACCATCTATTCTCTGCCAACTCGGTGTAGAATACAACCCACAGCTAAAAATTCCTCCAAAGTCTAGTATAGAGAGAGAAATAGTTTGCGGAGGTGTCTTTTGTATTTTTTTCCAACTTAGGTGAACCAAGGTCAAATAATTTTCTTTATTGCAAAAACACAGAAAATTGTTTTGTAAAATATGTCCTAAAAACAATAGCATCTGATTACCAAAGAGGGTCACTTTATCCTATTTTCTAAGGGTTTTTAGTAGCGGATGTTGTTTGGGGAATTTATCAGGCGATTTTATTGTGGGTAAGTTGTAAAATGGGGTCATAGCCCCACACTTCATTTTACAAACTTTCTGACATTGAACCAAGCTACAGAAATATGCAATTTCACCTCAGCTGGTGACATTTGTTCTTGGAATCCAGAAAGTTTTTATATGCTAGAAGTTGGATTATTTCTCAGGAACTATAGAATTTTAGATTTATACTCAGTGCCTGAGTAGGGTAAAGCCATTTTAACATATTAGTAATGTTACCCTTTGAACTCCAAAGATCACCTATTGACTGAGAGTTCTCTTAGGAATGGAAATATTTGAGATGATTTGTGGAGGCCTGGTTGTATTTTTTCTGTAGCACATAACTGTCAAACTATGCCTTTGGGTTAAAATTGGGCTTGCTGGTCTGATTCCCATTGCTCACTGGGACTATTTCTTTGTCTTAAGTGGCCCATGATTTCCTACAGAAAAATAATAGTAATAAAGTGAGCTATGACTGGTTGCTATATGCCAGATTTTCTTTCCTGTTGATGAAATTTGAACACATTTCACTATGCTGCTATTTTATCCTTCTCTGCTCACATAGTGCAGTACTCTTTTCCTTCTTGATTCCAGCCCACTCACAATTCATCTTGACCTAGATCTTAGCAACCTTCATTACATCCCTTCTCCATGTGCAAGGGAATCTTCAGTGGTAAGCATCATTGTAATGCGTTTTTTGATGTTAACATTTTAAAGCCGAGCTGGAAATCTGAGTTTTCACTCTTCACCAATGACTTGCAGAAGATTTGGAAAATCAATAGCTTATTTTCTTTCCAACTCATTTGAAGCAAAATGACACAAATCAGAAACGATTTCACTAATGTCAGCAATTCAGGAATAGGTACATTAAGTACATTTCAGACCCATGTGTACAGTCTGTGCCAAAAAAAAAAAAAAAAAAATCATGATCAGTAAGCTTTTCTTTTTCTTTTTCTTTTTTTAACTTACATTACAGAAGAAAGACTACTACATCTGGCATTCAGAGGGGGCTACTATTTCCATTTCATTGTTTACTTTGTGACTTTGGAAAATCCCAGACTCTTCCTGAGCCCTTATTCTCTTGTAAAACAGGCTTCAAACTCCAGTGGGGAGGACATTTTGTCTTCCCAGCTGACCCTTCCTTAGTGACACGGTTCTATTCCCACCTCATGTCATACTGGAAGGGCCATGGATTTACACAGGTCTCATAGCCCTAATCACTGCAGGACATGGAACATATTCTAATCTAATCGCATTTTCTTTCCCAAACTTGAAATGGAGATTTACAGAATGGAGAGTGAAGCTAAGCCACCTTAGAAATTGAATGAATTCCGATTATTTCGCTGTGAGTTTACAAAGTATCAGACATCACTCCATGCATTTTTATGTGAATTACCTCATTTAGTGCTCCCAACCATTCTACTATAGTATCTATCTATGGGATACTTACATAGTATCATCTTAAATTGGATTTCTCCAAAAACAGAACTCAAGACAGAAATTGGAAATAAGCAGCTTCTTTGAGAGGTGATCCCAGGAGGCAAGAGATATGTGTGGTGAAATAGAGAAAGTAGAAAAGCTATTGAAAGTTATGTTAATGATTGAGCTATAGCTTTTACAACAGGCAGTGTGAATTGTAACCTCCCAAGAATCCTAGGTCATGAGGAAAACTATTCACAGGCTGCATGTGGGTAGACTGTTGTTTTAGGCTTTTCTTTTTATAATAGTGTTTTATGGACATCAAGAGAGAATGACTTTTTATATTTAGGGCAACATGACATGGTGTGAAAGTGGTGTTGAGGGAAACAGAAGCTGAGAAACAAGAGGCATAAGTTTTGGGGACTTGTAGAAATCCTGCAGTGAAATTGGAGACTTCGTTGCCTATTGAATGGGAGGTTAGGCTGAGAATGGGCGGTGGAAGTTGCCCTGGATTTTTCAAGATTTTCAAGATCTGGTAGCCTCTAGATAATACCTAATTTAAATCTAGACAAATAAAAAGGCACATTTTCTACTTTTACTGCATTTTCATTATTCACATTTATTCAAATTTGGGACTATACCAAAAAATAACTTCTGGATTTGGATGGATTCTCAATAAAATAAACTCTATCCTCAAGACCAACGTTAGATATAAGTTCATTCTATATATTAAAAAGCAGCTATTTTCTCTATAATTTATATTTTCTTTCCTATGATGGCACTTAGTAATAGATAGCTTAGCCAAGGATTTGAGATCCTTCATATAGAGGAAAACCTGAAATATGAAATTCATATTCTATTTTATTTTTATGTTGTAGTTTACGAGATGAATCCCAGGAAGGACAAAAACTGACATCATTTTCTTTCCACAGGAGAAAGAAAAAATAAAAAAAATGGGGGTGGTAGAGTGTTTATTAAACACAGAGACTGAATAGGTTCTGGCTATATCATAACTTTTTCCAACAGCATCTTAAATCCAAGTTATTACTCTATGTTGTTTATCTGGTACTTTGTATTGCTTAACACTTGCTGCTGGCAGATTTAGGATAGAGTGTAAGTCTTGCTTTGTGCTTGAATCCTTGAATAACCTGAAGATAGATAATGGTAAAAGCAGAGTTGGTTCTGAGATGGTTTCAAAAAGTGCAGGCTTGGCAATAGCAAATAAGGCATACATTTTAAGGATGGGATCATGTTCTTAAACCTGGTTATCCATAGACAGTGAGCATCATTTTCCTCGGTCAGAGAATACATACGCATAGATCTAAAGATCTCATATCCCTTTAACGAATGAAAATCAAGACTTGGTAAGGTTAAGTCAATGAGCATGTATGGATTATTCACTTTGTGTTACTCCTAATGACAAAAAAAAAAAAATTGGGAAACCAGATGTCATCTGAGTTGTCTCCATCTCTTCAGAGCCAGGCATATTTGTTCAGGTTCCCAATGTATCCTCCATGGAAAACCTTCCTTCCCCCAAGATACCGAAGGAGTCTAGGTATAAGGCATTCTCAGTATGACCCTCTCTGATCTCTCACATCTACCAAACAGCCACATGCCAAAGGCCATAAAAACTGGGACTCCACATCATATTCAATAAGTGCTTTCTGGACACCCCCTCTTGTTTTGCCTATCTTTGTTCTAATTTGTTTAGCTTTTGAAGATTCTTTGCTTTCTTGTCAGCTCAGCAATAAATTCCAACATGTCATGTTTTTAAATACTTCTGATTATCTATTTTTGTTTTAGCAGAGGGGTCATTTAGAGTAGTCTGACATCATCCAACACATGGAAACCCAAGCCTTAAGACTTTTTTATTTTTTCATTGATATCTTTCTAATGGATGCTTAATATTCTGTCAGTCATTATGCCATAATATTTCTCTATATTTGGGATGATAACTTTAGTGTTCTTGCAAAATTTGTTCTTATACATGCTATCATAAGTCTTTTAGTTGCATCACAAGGGCACTGATGGTCAAATGTTTAATTTGATGATTCAAAAAAAAAAAAGCACAAAGACTTGAACTCTTGGGATATCATTTATTCTAATTTTCTATCATAACTTATCTAAGCCAAGTATAAGTGCTTCACATGTATTACTTCATTTAAATTTCACATCACTGTGAGTAGGTATAAATAACATTCTCCTTTCCAACATAGAAAATGCAAGATCAAGAAGACTAGAATTTTCTCGAGGTCACTCATCTACAAAGGACAAGGACTTGGACTTAGGTTCACCTGAGTCCAATGACTACCTTATAAATCACACGGGTAGTCTCAAACCAATCTACCCTACCTCCCACAAAATCCTTAAACTGATGACCCCCATCTCTCCATCCTCTAGGATTTCTTGCTATAATGGCTCAGCCTAAAACAACCCTTTCTACTTTCCACTTCCTGTTTAATCACTTGCTGTGGTTCTCTTAGTACTTCAGGTTGATCTAAAATTCACCATACAATTTGAAAAAGTTCAATTTTATGTTTCATTCTTCCTTGAACTTGTCACCCAGATTTTTCAATCTACAAGGATTTCCTTTTCCTACTCATAGATGAAAAGCCTAGCAGTCATTTCGCTTGTAAAAATTTTACGTTAGCTTGACTTGTGACTAAATTTAAGACCACTGTAAGGCATTAACAGTGGGTTGTTTTAATTTGTTTTTATTTTCTCTCTTGGTAGGCATTAAATGAATACTTATTAATTGAGCAAATTATTTTTTATTCTGCTAATCTTTTATGTTTGGTTTTCTGTTTGTTTTTTCTTTTCTTTTTTTTTTTTTTTTTTGTAAATAGTGATAAGAAGTAAAGTAAAAAAGAACAGAATTGTAATATTAAAGTAAGGAGAGAAATGATGCTCAGATTAAGAGCTATTTTTGTCCCTGGATGTTTATTCCAAGCACTGCTTTGGTCGATGTAGCATGGGCAACAGGTAATTCTTAAAGGTGATTAATTCCAGGTGGATCAAACCTTAATATCCTTTTGAGGATGATTCACTTCAATTTGCTGCATCATTACTTTCAGGAGGCAGCAAATGATACCAAACACTATACACTCTTGCACATTCTTTCCAACATCCCTCCCAAGTTGCAAACCATTTAAAAATAATTTGAGATAAAGTTCAGTCAGTTAGCTAGTTACAGCATTCTCTTGGGGTAGCATTAGCATTAATTAATGTTTGTGGGTTGCTTTGAAAATCATGAATGCTATGGAAGTGCTGACTATTAATTTAGTAAATGCACAAGCCATGAAAGCTGAAATTTAGAGGCAGTTGCACACTGATGAAATGTTTTAATATTTAAATGAACTAGCCTGAAGAAAGTCTCTGACATCCCATGTTTATAAATCAGAATGGAAAGAAGTCTGAAGCGAAGCATTTAAAATGGCTTAGAAGAGAATACTGAGGTGGAAGTGAATAGGAATGATTTTTGACTGTAAGTGGAGATAGCAACTTTCAAGGATAATCAAAATTATGCTTGGGAATTTGCATATCCATCAGGAGGGTGGTCCTCTGTCTACTAGTAATTGGCAGTAATTCAGATGGTGAGACATGGATGAAGAATAGGAAAAAGAGGAAGTGAAAGAAGAGGAAAAAGAAAATAAAAATTAAGAGGAAAAAGCAGACACAAAAGCAGAATAAGGAAAAGGAGAAGGTCTCCGCCTAAGATTAAAAATAACAATGAGATAGAACTACCATTTCTCCACTGCCAGTCAGCCTGAGGAGCGTCCTCTCCAAATTTACCCCTCCACTCCTGGTTAACCGTGAATTTGAGTGAACAGATCTTACACCCCTTCTTTTGCATTCACCAAAAGCATCCTATGCGCCTCCTCTCCTCCAACCTCCACATCCACCAATGCTCCCCACAAGGGGTGACCTTGATGTCTTCTACATGTCTCCTGTGTGATTTTAATTAAGCCTTCAGGATTGTCTTGATGTTCAACTTCTCCAGCAAGGTAAAAAAACATGAGGACCTTGTCCCCATATATATGCTTCTCTGATGGCTAAGACATGTATGCTCTTCCCAATGATTATTTCCAGGACAGTGGATTTCCATGACTGTGAAGGTGGTTGCACCATTTAACTAGTTCCCTGGATAGAACTTTCTAGAAGACTTTACTGTGGTCCTACTAGAAGGTAAGGAAATAAATTTAATACCTTGCATAGTAACGTGATGTTATAGGAAGTCTTTATAAAATAACTAAAAAATTATCTCCCTCCCTTCTTTCTTTCATTCTTTTGCCTTTCTGTTAATTTTTTTTAATTGAGCATGTCATATATTTACATTGCAGGATATTTGTAAAACTGAAAAATATTGAAAGATTAAAACATAGAAATTAATAATTTCTAAATATTGTAAATATATATTAATTATTCATCTGTTGAGGTATTTACACGTCTTGCATTTAGTCATGGTTCCTGTCTTATATTTAGGTATGTTTATAATAGGTAATATTCTATAAATAATTTTATATTGTATATTATAATTACTTAATAAATATTATACACTATATAAATACATGTTAATTTTATAAACATGGACATAAATTATAAAATGCAAACATACATATTCAACTTTTTAATATTTATATCATAAAATATTTTCCATTAATGTGTTTCCAATGGATATGTAATACTCTGTTGGTTGGTATGCCATAAGCCCCTTACACATGGGGTTAAAATTTTAGGCGTTCTTGCAAAATTTTTCCTTATAAGTAATGTAATGCTGGGTTAGACATTAATCAGTCAATAGGAAAGCTTACAGTGACATAAGAAGGTCTGAAAAAGAATGTGGCAAGAGGAAATGGGGACGGGGAGCAGAGCAGGCCATTTCCCTTATCTCCAATGATTGGAAAAGGGAGAGAGTGACCTTGGTTGTAAAGGTAATGAGTGTACTCATAAAACATCTGAGGAAGTCCACTTGCACAGTGGGCATGCAACTTATCCTATATGCACCCCCTGCACAAAGGCACGGTACAGCCCTCTATTGTATCCCAGCATATGGATGCCAAAGAGTAAGTAATAAAATGTCCAAAACCTCCCTGTTGAGTCCTCCAAAGTCTTCCTTTGGGATTGAAAAACAGTATGCTGTGGCCTTTGCAGCCCTGGGGTTGAGCATGTTAAAATAATTTGGGGAGAGCAAAATTTTCTGTGATAGCTTTTATTAAATGAGACAAGGCCCATTTTCAATGAAGAAATTCAAATTCTATGGATTTTTTTTTTCTATTTTCCTTATGGAAATTGTCAAACACGCCTTTGGGGAAAAAATTACCCTAATCAGGGTAATAGTTGTGAGTTAATGGGGAGAAACCTTTCATTCTATCCTTTTAGTTTCTATATCTGAGGTTTGCAAACTAAATTCACAAAAGATTAATAGAGAAAATTTTATGCGCACAGGGGCTTCTCAGAAAAGAAGTGAAAACTCAAAGGTGTAGTTAGTCTTAGGACTTATGTGCTATTTTCACAGGAGTGATAAATTACGGAGAAGCAACTAGGCAGAGAAAAGGGGTTTTGAGTTTCTAGGGATGATAAATTGAGGAAAGGAAATACGTGGTGGAAATTAATGCTAGACAAGGGTTATTTAGTGGTGTTTATTTATGCAGACCTATTTTAGTGCCATCTCCTCTGATGAGTATCTCTGGAGTCATCCTTATCTTCTTGGTACTAGAGAGGAAGACACCTTTACAGATGGAAATTTATGCCTTGCTGATAGGCAGCTAGAGAGAAGGCAGAGAGCTCTTTCTGAATCTTCTTTTTGTCAATTGTCTTCAATTCAAAATAATTTGTATGCAAAAGTAGTACATTTGGGGGTGACATTCTGATCCTCTTCATGAGAATGATAATTATCACATTTCAACAGAATTTGGATTCTGGTCAGAGATTTCAAAGCTTATTTAAAGAGCCAAATAAAAATGAGTTAAATTGTTTCTGCAGCATTTGTTCAATGTCCAAAAATTTCAGGTGCTGACAACACCAAGATGGTGCTAGAGAAGTCCAGATGAATGAGACAGGGTCCCTCTCAGCAAAAGTCTCCTCCCTCCATTGGCCTGTGTGGCGGATTTATTTATTTTATTCATTCTTCCCCTCCCTATATTCACAGCATGGGCAGTGTGACTCTGAGGAATTTTCTACTTCCCCACCCTGGATTCTAATGGCCCTGTAATTTGCTTTTGTCAGTGGAATTCAGCAGAAATGACAATGTTCTAGTTCTAACCTGGGACTCTGGGATCTTGAGCACTTTGTAAACCTTGGGAATTCAGTTATTGATGTAGGAACAAGCTTGGGCTGATCTGTTGGAGGACCACAGACCATATAGAGGCAAACTCTGAGCATCAGGTCCTAGCCAAGCAGTTAATCACAAACACATTCCACCTAAAGCCAAAAGAACTGTCCAACTAAGTCCAGAATCCTGACCTACATTGAAGTTGTTTGAGATGGTCTGTAGCACAGGAGTTGCTAATTAATGCAGCCTATAAATCAATTGAAACAATGTATCAATTGTATCACAGTAGAGGAAGCAGCAAGGAGCTAAAAGCAGTGCTTTTGATCTTGTTGACACTACAGTTTAAGATACCAGATGTTGAGCTGTCCTTAAGAGGGAACTTTTTGAAAATGATTAGAAGCATAATGATAACAAAGAGTCCAGTGTTTTTTGGTTTTGGTTTGGTTTTTCTTAAAGAATCTTAACCCCCTACATAAACCTTCCCCAGACTAGGATGCAAAATAACTCAAGTGGAGGTAACTGTTGTTCAATTGAGCTACAAATTCTCTTGTTTTGGGATCAGGTAATGGGTAGTTATTGATGCTGCCAGAGAAGTAATTGCATACACATTCTGGCCCTGAAAGGCAATCTAACTGAGCCTCTGTGAATTGCCTGGTGTATCCAAGTTAACAAGGTTAACTAAACAGCTCTTTTTATGCTTCGAGCAGTATCTTTGAATTTGCAAGTCCAGCTCAATTAAGTCGGCATCTTCATGGTCTCTGGACTTCCTCTCTTTGGTAATCCCATAAGTAAAAGTCTGACTTTCCCCAAAATTCTCTGTGTTCCCATCAAAATTTAGCAGTCAGTTGGACCTTTCTCCCAGACTCACGCTTTCTATTGTACTGGTGCATTTTAAATTTCAATGTACATAGGAGTCACTTGGAAATCTTGCTAAAATTCCAATTCTGATTCAGTAGGTCTGGGGTGGGGACCAAGAATTTGCATTTCTAATAAATTCCCAGGTGCAGCTGTTGCTGTTTCTCCTAGGATAAACTTCAGATATTAAATGACTAGATGACACATAAATTTATCTCCATTAACCAAAGCCTGGCTAATGGATAACCTTTCTAAGTTAGATTACAATGAAGACCTTCCTGGCCTCATTTATTCATAGCAGGTGTGCAAATCATAGCTTCTGCCTTCAAGGAGGACAGAAAGGATCAGACTGACTTTGATGAGTACTCCAATGAAAGTACAATCTCAGATACTTATCTTTTCCTTAAGTACTCACTTGCCAGAGGCCACTCATAGAAGAGAGGAGGCATGAGCTCCAGACATCTTCCACTTGTCTCTGTCTTATTTCATCCCTGCCCATCCTATTACTGACCATCTCTTATTTTTTGTTACTACCTTGCATACCACATCCAAATTAAAATACTATTGGCTAATTTTCCCAAATCTCCCAACTCCTATTTAATTTTGTGGGCTCCAGGAGCTCCTATGCCCATAATATTACATTTAATGGCAACCCTGTTAGAATGTGATTGATTTTTAACACCTGCTTCTCCTCAAAGCAAGTTTTTTATTTTAAAGCACGGCCATAACTTTCTACTTCACTATGCATTCCATAGGGTAGACCCTCAATACCCCAGATGGGATCTATGGACCAGCAGCATCACCAATCACCTGGGAGCTAATAATAAATGCAGACTCTCCAGCTCCATCCAAATCTACTGAATCAGAATTGGCATTTTAGCAAAATTCCTAGGTAATTTTTGTTAAAATCTAAGACATAATAGTGTAGAAATTTCAAAACATCTAGCTACACCCACATGTCCATTTCAGGGCAACACTTGGAAAATCCTTCCCAAATTAGCAATAAGAGATCTAACTTCAAATCTATTTTTTTCTATAATTTAGGTATGTGATTCTTTATACTAGAGGATAGGTAATGGGAATCACAGCTATAAATACAGTTGTGATAATTAAATGAGCTAAGATACACAAAAACATCTTGTTTTGTGCCTGACAAACTGGTGGTATGAAATAAATAATTTATTTTCCCTCATGAAATATAGTGGTAAAACATTTTTTAAAAATGTTCATTGAGATTAATGCATGTAACAAAAAATGTTAGACCTGGATGTTGATGAGCAGTATTGTGTAGGTGCAAAGCAATGTATGTATAGTATCTAAAAGTTTGCTCCCTAGCTCAGAATAAAATGTTTTTGTTACTTACATGTGAGAATATGTTTTAAAAAACTAACACTATCAAATCTTGATTAGCACTAGAGATGTGAAATCAGAGATACATTTGTTTTACTATCGCCCCCAACTTCACATGTCTGCTTTGTGCTGAACAAATCTAGCACAGCATCTCATTCCAATACAGAATGCAGATGTTTAAAAAGCAAAATTACTGCTGACTATGGCAATATTTGGATGAAAATTACTTTCTAAACATCCAAATTCAATGGAAAATTGAAATAAACTCACTTGAAGTTGGATGTTTTCTTGAAATTCTATTTATGGGTCTATAGAAACATAGGTTTGCTTTCTAAATGGGGATGTAATTGAGCAATTATTAATTGCCTGCAGAACAAGGTTTGCATATCTTGAAATCAACAATAGACAGAAAAGCTCCACACAATTACTCACTTTTATGCATAAAAATCTATACAAAGATTTATGCAGATATTTTTATATCATGAAATCAACAATAGAGGGAAAATCCCTCCCAAATGATCAGCCATTTTCATGTAGCTCTCTTTAATGTCATTTTGAATATTGAGAAAAGGAATCAGGTTGCTTTTCAATACTACACCTAGGGCTCATGAAAACATTTCACTGATAATGTCTTGATTTCCTTTTAAAAAAAAACATTAAAAAAACCTGTTAATGCTAACAATATGGGAGACATATATTTGTCTCCCCCTGACCCCTTCTTTTTTCAAACAGACATATTTTAAATTCAAATTACTCTAAAGAAAATATGACTCCATCTCCAGGAAATCTCAAGATATCTACCAAAGGCAAGTTACTCTTTATAGAATCATTTGAGATTTAAATTTTTTAAAATAGTCTAAAAACACATGCCCCATCAGCTGTTTATATGAACCACATAAAATCACCAATATCTGGCAATTCTTGACTCACAGAAACAGTGATTTCATGTGTTCAAATTAATAGTTTCCTCCCTTCATAGTTTAAAGAAACACTCACTCCAAGTTGACATTTTGTATTTGTTGTAGTGTCCATTAGTAAATGGCCAAGAATTTAGCTTGTGTTCTGATGGCATACATTAGAAATTCTTAATTAGAAATTCTTAATTTGCATATAAAAATTACTGGGTAAATAGTATAAACTAGTACTGTTTTGATGAATTCTCACTAGTAGTGTCAGCAGGCAGAGTACTCTTTTATAAATAGAAGGGGGAGAAAAGAAGAAACTAGGGTGGTTTTTGTAAAATGTCATTTGGAAAAATTTAAACAATAAAATGACTTAAAATTTTTTAAAAAATCATAAAAAACATGTTCCCTCTGGGTAAATGTTTTGATCAAGTTTCATGTAAGGGACAATTGTAATAACAACTCATGCCCTCGACGCTACACCTCAAGTTTCAGTTGTCAAATGATGTACAAGTTATCAGAATTTTGCTCAATAAATAGCTGGAGTGTATCATAGAATAAAAGAGAACATCCATCCCTTAATGTTTGTTATCCAGAACAATGAGAAGTATTGTTTTAAATGATTACACAGAGGAATGAAAAAATCTTGAACTGCCTTCCAGTCCATTAAGGAGATTTAGTTATGCTTATCAGAGCCTCAGACATTCAAGTATATCATTGTTTCATTTTCCTGAAAACTTGTAAATTGCTGATGCTTACAGGATGATAGTATTTAAAATTAACTTGTGTGCTAACCACAAGCCTCTGTATGTATGTATGAATATATATGTATATGTGTGTATGTGTGTATGTACACACACTGTGTTTCTGAATACTGAACAAGAAATTATTAAGAAAAGACATCTGTGATATTCTACCTCTTTTGCATCATAAATTAATCCTTTGCCTTCTCAGCATATAATCTAAAGTCTCACACGTCAGGGGACACCATTAGGTGCAGAGACTCACCTGTCATGCTCAGCAATAGCTTGTGAAGCTCCTTGATATAATTAATAAGCAGTTTTGCATTAGGATGGAAAGTTTTCTTGTATTCAGTGTCTATTATCATCATGTAAGAAAAACCCTCCCACTGAATATCTGGAAATAGGCTCAGTTTGTAGGTAAACATCAGACAGGCTTACCCACTTAGTGGAAACTTACCTTATGCCCACTACTTCACCTAAAGTTACCACTAATGCTTGTATTTAAACTGGTTTTTTGTTTTTTTTTTTTATGTTTTAATGAGAGTTAGGAAAAAATAATTTTAAAAGGATGACTTTATCAAAGGTTCATCTGCCAAAAACCCAACACGTTCAAACTGAATTCAAAAGCAAGCAATATGCCTGGTAGTATATCTTATTCTTTCTTCATTGAGCAGTAAATCCTCTCTTTAAAGCAATAATATATTCTTTGAAGAATATCTAAACATGTCAGAAGGTTAAGTGGATCTGGCCTAAAAAATTGCTTTACAAATTTATAAGCATTTCAAATTTCCATAGTGAAGACAGAAGATATATTATGAAACAATTATAAAGCAACAGCCAACTGGAGAAAGAGTGAATAGATATGCAATTTGTTCCAAATGTCCAAGAAAGAAATATTTTAACACATTATCTGTCTCAGCTGTACACACCAGGGGATCTGTAGACCAGCATTGCCACAGGAACTTTTCCTACAGGTCTACATGGAGACTAGGAAAGAAATATTTATTAACTTGCATAACAATTTAACTGAATTATTTTATGTCAATTGAATCTGATAATAATATGTTTGGACTTGAATTTTGTATGTCATTACTTTTTTTGGTAAGTAATTTATATTTAATCTTAACCATAGTATGTTAATATTAATCAATGTTAATATTGTCCACATGGATTGAAATTTGAAAATATATGTATATTTAAAAAAAGAAAACCTGATCCTTCTTACAGAGGTTCTAGTGAATTTCTACCTTCCAAATAATTCTTAGTAAAACCAGCCATTGCTAAGTGCTTTCATCCTATTTTTAAATGTACCATGGACAGGTAATTTCATGATTTACCCTAGCATTGGTTTCAGTTGCCCTCACTATTAAGAAACCCAGGCCCATCATTAACATAAGTCCCTAGTCTGTACAGTGAGGCATCATAGTGACACTGAAAGAAATAGGGGATAGGCCACCACATTCTTTCTTGTCTATTTTTCATTACTGAAAAGACCACTAGAAAATGATTGTCTTTGCTCTCACTGCCAGTATTCTAACCCCACCCACTTTTTGCTTTTTTTGCCAAGGAAGAAGATAAGAATACAGAAAAAGTGGGATTGATTTTTGCTGAGTTAACTTTTAACATAGTTAAGCCATCCTACTCATTTTCTTAAGTGCTGTGAGGCTAGAATCAGAATTGCTTAATCCACATTTATACTAGCATCAAATAAAATAACTAGGAATAACTATAAAACATATATAAAGTAAATTAGACACAAATAAATGGAAAGGGATCCCATGTTCATGGATTAAAAGAAGTACTAATATTAAAACATTCATACTATCCAAAGTGATACAGATTCAACAAAACGCCTATCAGAATTCCAATGGCATTTTTCACAGAAATAGAAAACAATTTTAAAATTTCCATGGTACCACAAAAGAATCTAAGTAGTCAAAGCAATTCTGAGAAAGAAAACAAAGTTGGAAGCATCACACTACCTGATTTAAAATTATATTACATAGTTATTGTAACCGAAACTTTTTATACAGGCATAGAAACAGATATATAGGGTAATAAAGCAGAATATAAAGCTCAGAAATGGACTCAAACATATATAACAAACTAATTTTTGACAAGAATACCAAGAATACACAGTGGGAGAATTATAAGCTGTTTAGTAAATGGTGCTCGAAAAATCTCAAACAAATAAAATTAGACTCTTATCTCACACCATACACAAAAACCAATCCCAAACTGATTAAAGACCAAAATGTAAGAATAAAACCATAAAACTCCTGAAAGAAAATGGAAGTAAGCTCCATGACATTGGTTTTAGCAATAGTTTTATGGATAGGACAATTTGATAGCAAAAAATGAACAGTCCAATTTTAAAATGGGCAAAGAACTCAAATACACATTTCTCCAGAGAAGAAGTAAGAATGTCCAATATGCTTAAAAAAAGTGCTTAAAATCACTAAGAAATACTTATCAATACCATAATAAGATATAACCTCACACTTCATTAGATGGCTATGATTAAAAAAATGGTAAGTATTTGTAAAGGTTTGGAGAAAGGGATCCTTTAAATATTGTTAGTAGAAACGTATATTGGTGAAGCTTTTACAGAAACAGTATGTGGTTCCTCATAAAGTTACCTATAGAAATACATATGATCCAGAGATTCCTGTTCTGAGTATATATCCAAATAAAATTGAATCAACACCTTGTAGAGATATCTTCACTCCCATATTCCTAAGCATTACTCATAATAGCCAAGATATGTGTTCTCTTTAGTAACACATATACTAAAATTGGAATGATACAGAGAAAATTCACATGGTCCCTGTGCATGAATGACACACAATACGTGAAGCATTCCATATTTTTACTGCTTTGAAATAAATGGACGCTTTAGCTAAAAAAAAAAATAGCCAAGATATGTTAACCATTTAAATGTCTGTTAATGGCCAACTGCATAAAGATATTCTGGTATAGGTGTTCAATGAAGTATCATTCAGTCTTATTAAAGAAGGTATCCTGCCATTTGCAACAAGATGGAGGAATCTAAAGGACATCATGATAAGTGAAATAAGCTACATACATGAAGAAAACTACCGCATGATCTCTCTTATACTTGACATCTAACAACAAGTTGAATATCTAAATACAAAGTAGAAGGGTGATTATCAGGGGGAATAAAGGAGAGAAATTGGAGATATACCTCAAAGAGTACCAGCCTACAAACCTAGAGTTCTAATGTATAGTAAGAGGAATACCATTAATAATAATATTGTATTTTATACGGGAAATTTGCTAAGACAGTAGATTTTAGGTACCCTTCCAAAAGAAAGCAGGTAACTATGAAATAATAACTGTTAATTAGCTTGATGAAAATAATCATTTTACTATATATATATATATATATATATATATATATATATATATATATATTAATTTTTAAAAAATTGCCTTATTCAAAATCCATAAGTACCTCCAAATACATGAACAAGATTCTTCCAAACAGGTCAGACCAGGAGCATCATCTCTCTGTTGAAGGCACAGTATATTTTGAAATTTGGTTTATCCCAATTGTGTTGTCCTTTAGTCTAGACATTAAGGGTCTTCACCATTTTACAACCAGTGGAATCTTTTCTGTCAGCAGCAGCTTTAATTATGCTCCAATTAACCTTAATTAAGACAGTTCTGGTGTAACAGTGCACCCAGAGAGTTCACTAAACAAACAGCTTGACAAATGCTGTCATTTAAAATCCTTTCCAAACATGTCACTTTCTTAATTAGGAAATCAAGTTGTGAGGATTCTATATTCACAGATATTATTTGGGAAATTAAAGAGAAGATGGGGGCTACTTCCTCTTCACACTCCTTAAATGCATTGGTCACAGCAGAACATGCTGCTAGAGATGAACCCATGGGGCAAGACCATGAAGAGCATCACCATGTGAGCATTTGCTCTAGGTGGGCAGTAAAACAAATGGTATCAAATTACTGGAGTTAGTTTCATTTTTCAAGGGAAGATTAGGAAATGAAAGGAGGAATTTCATGGAAATCATGAAAGGACTTAAGATTGATCTGTTTGTATGAAGCTGAAAGTCACAGACATTATAAATTTAATAGGAAAGCTGACAACTTTGGTATTTAAATGTATGTCTTTGACATACTTGTGATATTGGATCCTATGTTAAAAAAGACACATTTCCATCCATTCAAACTATAATTTATGATATTCAGCAGAATTTTTAAATATCAGGTCTACACATTTCTTATTTTTTCATGTTTTTGTTGATTTTGTAAATGGAGTCTTTCCTTTCAACGAATCTATTTAGTTTTATCTGAAAATATCTTAATGTGAAATCTATCACACAAAAATATACTTTATATGAGTATATAGTGTTTTAAATATATGCATAACATTTAGCATGCAGCTTAAGAAATAGAGCATTAATAGTTTAAATCCCCTTGTGTTTTTTCTCTGTAATCACACTCCCTGTCCATCCTCCACTCCAGGAATAGCTTCTAAATTAGTGCTAATCATCTTTCTCATTATATTTAGAGTTCCTCCACCTCTGCATAGTATAGACCTAAATTGTGTGTAATTTTGCTCATTTTTGGCATTTATATTTTTGCAATCATACATAGTATTATTTTTTCCAATAAAATATGTTTACTCTTAATCCACATATGAATATATAGCTAAACTTTGTTTCATTTCCATAAGTTAATATATGACTGTATCATAAAAATATACTCGCTCTAATGGTGAACTGTGTAGCAGGCAGAAAGAATTCTTGGATTTCCCCCCAAGATTCTCAACTCTGGTGTATACACATTTTCACCCACTTACTCAAAACACTACCCTAGATGCTGCTGTGAAGAGACTTTAAAGATGTAATTAAAATGATTGATCAGTTACTTTTACATTGGGAAGAGTATCACAGGTGGCCTGATCTATTTAGCTGAATGTTTAAATGAAGTCAGGGAGATTCAAAACCAGAGACAATCATGGGTCAAGGAACTACTTTTGACCTCTAAGACTGAGAGTGGACTCTACATAATAACCAGCAAGAAAATTAACACCCCAATCCTACAACTGCGTGAAGCTGAATTCTGCCAGCTACCACACAAGCTTAAGAAATAAACAAGCAACCTAGCCAACACTGTGACTTCAGCCTCATAAGACCCTACAGAGAATTCAATTAGGATGGGTTCAAGATTCTAATTTATAAAGTGTGAGAGAATAAATGTTTTAAACCATGTGATCTCTGGTCATTTTTTTAAGCAGCAATAGAAAACTAATGTAGGTTATTTTTCTATTATACACGTGTGCTCTGAATATATTTGTACATGTTACCAGGTGCACATACGCAGGAATTAAGAGCAGACACCTATGAATAGAATGGAGTTGTGCAGTTATCTGATACACACATTACCAATGTCAATTATTTCCCAAAGTAACTTCAATTTATACTTCCACCAGCAGTCATAAGCGTTTCTTTTGATTTACATTCTTCCTCAAACATAGCGTTGGCAGGACTTAAGTTTTTTCCAAACTAGTGACTATGAAATATTTATTGTTGGTCTTAATTTGCAGTTCTCTGAATTATTAATGACTCTGAGGACTTTTCCATGTTTATGTGTCACTCATGTTTCTTCTCTTGTGAAATGCTTCTTCAAAGGACATATTGATTCACAGGAATAATCAATAACTTTCCCACTAATCTGCTGAACCAAATTGAACTCAGATTCATGAGTCTACTTTTGGGTCTCTGTTATGTGCCCATGGGAGATTATGAATCTATTCCTATATTTTATATACATATTTACATATCTAAATGCATACAGACACATATATGTGTATATATATACACACATATAGAACATATATGCATACAGATATATATGTCATATATACACATATAGAATATATATACATATATATGTGTACACACATACATGCATGTACAGAAATTTGTATTTACGGCTCTTTGGGCCCTTTGCTCTTCAAATACATTTTACAGCTTGCCAAATTTCATTTAAAAATAACACTGGATTTTAATTCATTTGACTCTATAAATTAATTTGGAATTAAACAGCATCTAAATGTCAGCATTTAGTGAGACTTTCTGTTCATTATAACAGTATGTTTATATATTCAGTTCTTTAATTCCATTTTTAAAATTTCATCATTACATACATAAAGATTGTACCTTTTGTAAAATGCATGTGTAGCAGGAACATTTATAACTATTGAATAAAATATCCCCCCCTTTTTTCCGTATCAGGGATTGAACCCAGGACCTCACATATACTAGGTAAGTATTCTACCACTAATCTTCATCCCCAGGCTATATGATATCTTTCTCCATTACATACTTCTAAATGTTTATGGATAATATATACAAATAAAATTGATATTTTTATACATTGGTCTTATATTCAGAAAAATTGCTAAAATCTCCACTATGGAATCAATGTGTTCCCCTGAAGTTCATGTGTTGGAAATTTAATTTTCAATATCGCAGTGTCAGGAAGAGAAGGCTAGTGAGAAGTATTCGGTTCTCAAAAGAATGGGTTGTTATAAATTCAAGTTCAGCTTCCTTGGCTCACTCTTGCCCTACCCTTTTGCTTCGGCCATAGTATGAGGCAGCAAGACAGCCTTCACCAGAAGGTAAACAGATAACAGCACCATGCTCTTGAACTTCCCAACTTCCAAAACCATGAAACCAAATAAACTTTTTGCTTTTATAAATTACTCATTCTGTGACATTTTGTTACAACAACAGAAAATGAACTTCAGACACTCTGGTATTAAACCTGTAATTTTCTGGTATAAAACTTTCTTTGAGATAATCTCAAGAAAATTTGGTCTTATTCTGTCTAATCTTTCAACCTTTGACTTCTTTTTCTTATCCTATTACACTGGCTAGCAAATGTTGGATAACAATGTTAGTAGTAGGCATGCTTGCATGCTCCTGATTTTAAAGAAACTGCCTTTGTTTTATCATCATGATAGTGAATTTTAAGGAATTATTATTATTATTATTATTATTATTATTATTTGCATATAGCATTCAGACTTAAAACTACAATAATAGCTCTTCCCTGGGTCTCTAACCTACCAGCACACCAGCCCACTATGCAGATTTTAGATTTGCCAGCTTGTGTAATTGTATAGGCCAATTTCTTAAAATAAATCTTGTGTGTGTGTGTGTGTGTGTGTGCGCGCGCACACGCCTGCATACACATACACACAGGCAAGCATCCTATTGGTTGTCTTTTTGGAGAACTATAACTAGTACAATCATAAAAGTAATTTGTGTTTTTTTCTTTTTTGAAATAAAAATATTCACCAGCTAAGAAAATACCTGTATTCCACATTTGTTAAGTCTTTTTGGTCTGGTTATGTCATGAATGATTGTTAAACTTTTTAAAATTTATCAGTATGATCATAAAGATGTTATAGTTTTCTTTTCCTGTCTGCTATTATGGTGAGTCACACTACATAATAATCTACATGCAAGTAATACACACAAACTGGTCAGGATGTTTTATGAATCATGTTGTGTTATACAGTGCTGGGTTCCATTTCATATTGAATTTGAGTGTGAAGTGAAGGGTTTGCTTTCATGCCCATGAGTGATTGAATTTTAATTTCCATTTATCATATTGTCCTGTCCTAATTATGGTGTTTTGTAGTGTTTTATGGTGATTATGATCTTACTAGACTCAAATTTCTAAATATTCACTCTTTCTAGACTTTGAAAGAATTTTTGAAAGTTTAGAATTATCTATTCCTTGAGTATTTGAGCTAGTAAACAACTGAAATTTGCCTCCTAAAAACATTCACAATTCTTGAAATGTTGTTTCAATTTCACTGTTTTCTAGTATATAAAAACATGTTTCTCCCTAACCATGTTATTATAATTTTTTTTCTGCATCTTTAGATATGCAAGACTCGTATAACTTTTATAGTATGTTTAAAGAATAATTGCTTACACTACTGACTTTATCTGTGGTACCTTTTTTCCTTTTTACTAATGTCTTTTCTTTATTATTTACTTCCTTCTATTTGTTAGATATGTAATCTTCATTTCGATTTGGTTATTTGTGTTTTTGTTGCTATTCTTTAAAATGAAAAAAAAAAAAGAAACCTAGCTCTTTAACTTTTAACCTTCCTTCTTTTTTGGAATAAGCATTTGAATCTGTTATTTTCCCTCTAAGAAACAGTCATGCACATTTTCATTAGTAGTAATTTTATTATTATTTAACACTAATTATTAAACACAAATAAAATCCTTTGCTTCTTCTCTTAGTCTATGCAGACATGTGAACTTCCCAAATGGGATTATCTCATTTGCTCCTTTTTTGATTCTATGCTTTGTTTCTGTTGAAAAACTTGACCTTTTATATAAGACTAGGGATAGGTCTCAAGGCCTGCAGTTCACTAAGGAAATCTCTGATAGGTTTTGTAGCCACGTGGATACTGGCTTGTCTTTTTTCCTGTGTTTCTCCCTAAATTTAGTGATCACTCTAACTTTGACAAATTTATTCCACAACTACCAGTTATTACACTGTAAAAGTGTTCATCTCACCTTGACCATTGTATCCCACTTTATTGTACTATCAAGATTCTTGAATCCAAAAGTCTTTGGATCCTGTCTCCATGCACAAAAAATAAAAAGCATTTATTTTATTCCTGAACTTTTGATCAAAAAAGAGTCTTCTGGACAAAGTGGAAATGGCCAGAAGTAGAAAACAACAGGCTCTCTTTCTTTTGCTCTATTTGCCTGGTAGGGATTTAAGAGTCCCCTAGAGAACTTCAAAAGCTATAGTGAGCTAAAGAAAAGTCTTGATGCCTTTTAAATTCTTTATCTTTCTTTTCCAAACCCGAAAAGTGTGGGTTTTTATTACATGCAACTTGCAATCAAATTTCTGCTGTTCAAGCAGAAAATTGTCTTTGATCAATTTTAAATTCTTTATTTCCTAATCCTGTACATGTTCATTGCAGTCAGCAGCCACTGAGAAGACTGGAATTATTTCTTCTGATACATGGGCTTAAGGGAATTATTAAGTAATAAAAACACAACTGTAGTAACACAAATATAAAAGAGGAAATTATTAGTAAGATATGAGGTTGTTGTGAGCTCTGTGACCTGTTATTTCTGAGAAGGGCCTAGAATCAAGGGTTGGGAACTATTGGCTGTTAAAGATCAAAAGTGACTTTAAATCCCAATTATAAATTCTCAAGAGAGAAAATCATTTTAGTGTGACTTGGGACAGATGTCCACTCACTGTCTAATCCATAATGGCAATAGGGTGAGGACACAGAGTATTAAAAAGGGCTTTGAGATCAATTGCTCTTTGTGGGGCCAATCATGCCTGGAGACAATAAGGTAGCTCTTCCATGAAGGGAAGATTGGGTCCTGCATTAAGGTCTTGGTAACATCTGCCAGAATTTAGAGGGAAAGGAAACAAGCTAAAATTGATTGAGAAGAAAGCATTTGCAGCTTTATAACAGCAAACTGGAAGTTAAGATGTGAGTAATGGGTGATTTTTAAAGACAGTGGGGAAGGTGCAAACAATAGTTGATATCAAATCAAATTGATAAAACACAATGAAAACATATCCTGAGAAAAATGTACCACCTTGGAAACAATTGCTGAGAGCCATAGCCAAGTAGGAATGACGCATGGCATTTTTGGTTGAAAGGTGATGCCAGCAAGCCATTGAGATGATATGATTATGTTAAGATCTGCATTCAATTGGATATTAGACCCCTGCTGTCCGCCTGGGCCTGCTACTTTGGAGCTCTAGCGGGACTCCCGGAGAGTTCCCATTGGTTGGGGAAATGCTGTAGGAGGGATTTCCAGAGGAGGGATTTTCCTGTTGGTGTAGTGTGACCCGGGAGAACGCCATATGTGTGGTTCGGCATATTTCCCGGGAGCGTGCGTGGCATTGGCGAGAGTTTCAGAAATAAAGTTTGTTCCTGCTTGAGTGGCTCGTGATTTTGTGCCCAGCCAGACTGCGGCAAACGATCATTAAATATAAATGTCAAACACATATGAGTATCCTAAATGTGAAGAAATAGAGGCATAACACAAGCACTCAAGAGAATTAATACAAAGATAAAAAATTATATGTAAGCAAAAATACATTAGATTGGCCTTTGATTTCTTCCATGAAATTAGATGCTGGCATCAATATGAGAAACCTCTAAAAGTTGGGAGTAGAAATTTTGAGATTACCATCTTTAAAACAAAGCTTTCTTTCATGTGTGTAAACCACAGATGGTCCTCGCCCTTCTGAGTAGGGGAAACTGGTCTGCTCCCCATTAGCTGAGCCTGTAGAGTTCCTCTCCTCCCCTGGAAGCTCATTTTTGTTCATCACCCTTCAGAATCAGCTCAAGGTCAGTGGAATTTCCTTTCTTTTAAACTAAAGCAAGTTGCTATGTCATTGGCTCTTTCGTAGAACAAAATAATTTTCTTCCACAGAAAGTTTCAGAGTTTATATTTCTATACAGTCATCCCTGGGCATGCACAAGGAGTTAGTTCCAGGACTTCTTGTGAATACCAAAATCTGAGGATGCTCAGGTCCCTTGTACATAGTTTATGTGCATCCTTCCTTCTGCTCTAAATCTAACTCTAGGTTACTTAAAATGGCTTTTATAAGGAAAATGCTATGTAAATAGTTTTATGGTGTATTATTTAGGGAATAATGGCAAAAATATCTGTATATGTTCAGAAAAGATGTGAGTTTTGTAAGAGGTATTTTTTAATCCATGGTTGGTTGGATGGATCCATCAATGCAGAACCCAGGGATATGGAAGACTGACTGTATTTGATGGTGTTCATTGTTAAATATCAAACTGCCATAGTAGGGTGTAAGAGTCATAAAGACAGTCACCATTTCTATTTGGTTACCACTGTACACATAGTGTAGTGTATATCATAGGGAATAGTTACTCAGTAAATGTGATGGGAAAGGAAGAAAGACCAGGGGGTCATACCTCTTTACTTGAATTGATGATGGGCAAGCAAGTATGGTGTTTTACTCAGCTTTGTCACTGTGACCAAATACCTGACAAGAACAATATGGAAAAGGAAAAGTTTATTTTGACTCAAGGTTTTAGAGATTCAGTCCATGATTAGCTAGCTCTATGGGCACAAGTGAGACAAAACATCATGGCAGAAGGGCATGGAAGAAAAACGTAGTTCAGGACATGACATTCAAGAAGTAGATAGAGCACTCTGCTCACTAGGGACAAAATATAAATCCCAAAGGCACACCCCCAGTGACCTACTGCCTCCAGCCACACTTTGCCTACCTATTGTACCATTCATTTAATCCATATCAGTGTATTAATCCACTTATTAGATTGCATCTCTCATAACCTAATCATTTTGCCTCTGAACATTCTTGTATTTTCTCACACATAAGCTTTTGAAAAAAATGCATTGGGATGACTGCTGGGTATAGGGTTTGAAGAGCAGTCCCCAGAAGCCTGCCATAGAATGTTTCATTCACATGGACTACAGGAGGTTGGTAGTTACACATTGCTATGCAGAGTGGGAGGTAGAAATAGTTTGTAAAAAAAAAAATAGAGAAAAAAGAAATGAAAGATGAGACGAGTATCTTTCTTTCATCCTCAATGAAAATTCCTCTTTTCAATTAAATTTCATTGAGTGAGTAGATATGGGTTGTGTGTCCCAAAGAGACAGGTTTCAGTTGAGAATGTTTCTTTGGATAGGGTATTCTCTACAAAGAACTGAAAATTAAAGCTATATTTTTTTCTGAAAAAAAATTCTTTATATTATGTCCATTCTGTCTTAGAAAGAAAGTTATCTTCAGCAAACAGCAGCATCCTGAATGTAGTACATTCTCTCCTGCTTTCTTTATTACAGGGGAGATAGCACCACCCAAGTGACTGGACTTTGCCCTCCACACTACCACAGATCCTTTGTCCATTAAGGACTCCACTCTTTATAAGAGGTCAAAGAGTAGTATTGGGGTGCTTATAAATGTCCAAATTTTGACATTGGCGATGATTGTTGACACCAGCCAGTTGAGAAGCAGATAGGTAAAGTCCCCATGGCACAAGTGTCATCCTGCTGCTAGCACTTCCTTAGGTGTTGTACTGACAATTGTTGATAGAAGTTCCAAACCCAAAGAGAGTGATGAGCCATGGGACTGGCCTCCCACCTGGAGATACACACATGAGATGGTACCTTGGATTCCTAAAACCCTCATCCCCAAACATGGACAGGGCACGGCTCTCTCACAAGACTGATTCCTTGTACTTCTAGTGGTTCTCTCATGTCGGAAATCTTTCCCCAAATGCCTCTAAATCTATTCCTCATCTTACACCACACCTTTAACCTGGGCAATGTTTCTCCAGCTTGGATTTTCCTGGGTCTTTGCTACTTCAGAACTTAAAAATCTGTGTCCCACCTTTGAAAATTCCAGTATATTATGATCATAAATTTGGTGAACATAATTATTAATAATAATAATTATTATATAATAAAATTTAAATATTTCAGTATCTGTCTACTTTTCATCCATGAATATCACACATAGTACATTAAAGAAGAAAAATAGAATGAGGAAAGTAATTGGTAATGTGACATCACAGAAGTCACATGACCAATGAGTAAATATATCTAACAGATAAATATTTTGTGTTATTGTTTAAATCACTCAATTCATTCTTATTTTTGTCATCTTAATTGATCTACTTTTTGGTAGAGTTGTGTTAAAAATCAACAATGTTTCCATAGTTACTAATGAGTCCTTGTAATTCTCCCAGTTTTACTTTTGGTAACTTCAAAGTCATGTTCTTGAGTGCCCTTCAAGTTTGTGTTTGGTATCACTTTTCTCAATTTGCACCTTTCCACAATTATATAGTGTTCCTTTTTATCCTAGTAATGTTGACTTAAATTTTATTTTGCCAGGTATTACTTTTTAATACCAATTTTTGCTTTGCCTTTATTTCATTTTTCATGTCTTTATTTTGAATCTGTCTGTGTGGTGTTGTTTTAAATGACTTTTATCTTATGGATGGAGCCTATCTCACATTAAGAACTTTGATTTTTAAGAGGCAAGTTTAAACCATTCACATTCTTTTATGCGTCCAGTTGGCGTTTGTGTTTGTCACCTCATGTTTGGCTTGAGATGACAGTGTTTTTTTTTTTTTTTTTATTACCATTAGTCTCTCCCCTGTTTTATATTTGCTTGGTAATTTTTTTCCATTTCCTTTTTTGTTTAGACACATTTTTCAATCAACTGAGTCACTCCTTAGTCTGGTTTGGGTTCCACAGCAGCCTTCTGTGGAGAATGCTCCTAAGCTGGGGTGAGGTTCTATCACCAGCGGCCATATTGAGAGCATGGCAGTTCCAGGATCCCATCAGTGGCCTAGTTTTCACAGCTCCTGACCATACAGCTGTGCGTAGAGTTCAGGTTGCGACATTTCTCAGGCTTCCATTCACTCAGAATTCTACCCTGAAAAAAGGCTCAGCAGAAGAATTTCACCTGCACATCCTAGTGGGGATGAGCACCCAAACCCCTAACGTGTTCTCTGGGACACTCAGTTCTCTTTCCCTGGAGGAATTAAAACTCTGCGACTATAGACTATTTCACAATCTGTTGTGCTGTTTCCCTTTTTTTTTTTTTTCTGTTCTGTTCTTTGACAGTAGAAATGATTGTCTTTTATTGAGTCCAGGAGTGTGTGTGTGTGTGTGTGTGTGTGTGATTTTTCCCCCCTCTTGCCATTATGAATGCAGTGAAGATGCCATCTTGACCTGACGACTCTTGTTCTCTTTTTAATTCTTTGATTATGGCCTAAACACTGCCCTTTCTCTCTCTCTGTCTCTCAAGCCCTCCCTTTTGATTCTCAAAAGACTGTTTTGGAAGTCAGAAAGCTGAATGTTGACCGTTTCTTCTTTTCATTTTCTCCCTAATGATCTGCTTATCCTCAAGGCAATGTAGATGCCTCTAACTGAGAAGGGAAAAAAAGGTCGCAACAAAAAGAAAATGATAAAAAGTAAATGTTCAAAAATTACTATTTTTAGATGCTTTCTGAATATGCCCTTAATGAGGAATATGCTTCAAAGCTTGGGTTAGGCCATCTTTGTGTGCATCTATGTTCACATAGACCATCCTGGAAATAACTGCTGAGACTGAATTAATATGGATTATTGACTTCCTCCAGCATCTTCTATTCCCTCTGTTGTGTTAATCCAGGAACCTGAGAAATATAAAAAGAAAAAAAAATGAGGCACTCTTTAGGCCCTGCTGCCTCTGGGGAGGGAGGTGCAGAGAGGAAGAAAGGCAGCTCTGGGCTCATCATGCCTCTGAGTCAAATGGGAAAGAAGGATGTTACTGAACTCACTGGGGTGATTGACCTAATTGCCAAGGGGAAATTATATGGCTGTAAAATCAATAGAAGAATAAGCATTTCAAGAATACAGGCCATCCCTTAGGGATCCTAAAACTACCATGCCCTGTGATTAAAGTCAGTGGAAAACTACAACAACCCAATTAAGGCAGGACTGCTAATGCCCCACACTCTCGGAATGAAGGTTTGGGGCAATCCATGAGGCAAGAACTGCATCCAGGCAAGGGGCCTGCTGAAGGCAAAGGAAATATGATAGTAGAAAAAAGTACTTATAAATACCATCTGTGAAGCTGAAACTATGGGGCCAATTGCAGAAAGGTAGACTTTCATAGTTATATGAAGTCCTTATATTAGTATGTATGTTTTTATGTGTATACAGCCACTAATTTTGGTTTTCCCCCACTCTTATATAATAAGCTGGGCTCACGGTTAACTTCACATCACTTTATTTAACTTTCACGATATTAAAGAGAAGAATGACCATTACCCACAGATTTTGCACCCTTTCTGGAAAAAACATCAAGTGTATTTTAGACAGCATAAAGGGATTATGTTGTTTGGGAGCATATCTTTGTTATTGTCTTTACTGGGATATTAAATATGATTTAAAGAATGTGTATGGACACCATGTGGGCATGGGATGCACTGTGATGGTTAGTTTTAAATGTCAACTAAGCTAATCTATAGTCTCCAGTTATTCAGTCATGCACTCAGGGTTACCTGACTGATACAGATGAGCAAAGAAAAAGAAAATGCTGCACCAAAACTTTTCATTCTACCTTTCATAAAAGTATTTAGTTTTCCAATTGAAAGGCTATATATAATGCTGATTAGTAATGGGTATTATATGTAGTGCTTCATTTAATCTTTACCATGACCTGTAAGGATGAATAATGGGAATACAGACAGTGAATAACTGACTTTAAGTTTTTCAACTACTGCAGTTATCATAATCCTGAAAGAGTCAATCTCAAATGTCATAATCTATAATGTTGAAACCCCAATAGATTAAAATCCCTAAAGCCTAAAATCCCTAAAGATCACAATCCCAAAAGATTAAAGTCCTAAATGTTGAAAGCATTAGCTTTCCCCAAATCTACAATTCCCATTTAAAACAAACAAACAAACAAAAAAAAAACACAATGAAATTCTTTTTAAGAGGTGTAGAAAGACACATTTCGGGAAGGGATTAGTACATTTTGAGTTGTATTTGGCACAATTGCCAAATTGCTTAACTGTGTGCTATGTCTTTCCCTTCAACACATAGCACCATGCCTGGCTTCAAAAACCACCCTATCTTAGAAATCAAGGTGCTCACAATCTTTTGAACCATAGGCACTTTCTGACACAGAAGTTCCCTCGGTGTTACAAAACACATTAAATAATGAACTATTCTTGCTTGGGATTTGATCATTGAAGAAGGTAGATTTTTTTACATTTACTACCAACTCTAACATAGAAAAATAAGTTCATCTTTAATTTTGGCTAATGGGTAGCACTTTCAAAATTGATCCCACTTTTTTAAAATAAAATGCATAAATTCATGCAGTTATCTGATCTGAACATTCTAGATTTTATCTTTTCATTTATGTATGAGTATCTGGGAAAAATGGAGCATTTCATAAATACTATTTGAAGATTAAGTGGACTTTGCTGAAAAAAATGGATTCTGATAGAGTCCCCAAACCATAATGACAGATTTGGAATTAAGTGCAATCAAGGCTTCTAAAAGTGAATTTCAAGGTTTCATCAATAACATTTTTTTTTCCATTTAGCCCAGTGCATTTGGCAGAAAATTTAGATGAGCAGATTGGCCATGAGATACAGCAAGGACAAAAACTTCACTATAAAAATGTGTCATTTGTCTACATCGGCATTCCTTCCAGCTGATGAAATTTCAGGAGCTTTTAATGAATTAAAGCCACATTTGCCTGAGGGAGCTGGTGAAAAATCATCAAGTGCCTGGTGAAGCTAAGAAGACACTTAGGCAACCGTGTTTCTGATTGATCATCAGTATTATTTCTGCCAAATTTGTGGTCTGGATAGGAGCACATGCCAAATGGATTTCCGTGTATCCCAAACAACACAGAAGCATGGTACAGAAGAAGGGAACATTTAGCAGGGAAAGAATATGTCAGTATATATGGAAAGAAAATGAATGTGAATGTATTCTCCAAATAGAGCTATGCCCTAAAAGAGAAAAGACAACTATTCGTCACGATGCAAGACTTCCAAATACAGTTAATGATCAGGAAAGCCAGCCAGCTTTTATGAAGTACTTCTGTGCAATGGCATATAATCTATCCATTTAATATACATTTTCATATTTTGAATTTTTTTAGCTTTCTTTTCTTTTTTTTTCTTTTTTCCCCACTGCTGTTCTATATTGTCAGCACATTTTTTTTACAATTCATTATGCTATGTATTTCATCTTTGAATCCTTTTCAATACTGAATCATTTCCAAATCTTATAATGAATTGTGTAAAGACTTTTAGAGTTCTAACTTATTTTATACTTTTTTAAATTTTTTTGCAAATTTTACTCCATGAAAGTGCAATATTGCAACTTTCACTTGGTGAGCATGTATATATATATATTTATTGAAACTTTCTCAACAAATAAAGAGATATCCATGTTGTACATCTGCTTTTGCAAAAGAAAATTTCTTGAGATCTCATTTCTTTAGATGATGGCATATTCAGAGGTGATCTGTCCCCGTTTTTGATCAGTCTTGTCAAAAGACTTGGCTTGTCCATCATGGTGTATGAGATGAGTGCAGTTATAAAACTCAGTGGACACCATTGCTAACCAGAATGATATGCACTAATATGTTTAGTTTCTTGACCTGTTTCTTTTTCTCACACTGGGGACTGAACCCATGGGAACTTTACCACTGAACTACATCCCCAGTCCTTTTTAAATTTAGTTTGAGATAAGTCTCACTAAATTGCTGAAAGGCTCACTAAGATGCTAAGGGTGGCTTGGAATTTGCAATCTTCCTGTCTCAGCCTCCTGAGGTGCTGGGATTACAGGTATGTGCTGCTGAACCCATCTTGAGCTATTTCTTTATGCACACAGTTCATCTTCTTGTAACTATTATCTCCATGTGATGGTTGTTAGCATTCTTGGGTGTTTATGCTTCCAAAAATGCTTGTTATTTTTGCCTATTTTATTGTGAAGTAACTCATGAGATGTTTTGTCCGGTCTTTATATAAATCTGCTTTTTACCTTTTTTTAATTTTATTATTTTATATTAGTGAATTATAGTAGGGTTCACTTTGACATGTTCATAAGTGCATATAACAATTTGACCCATTCGATCCCCCCAGCACAGTTCTTTCACTTTCCTTTCCCTCCTCCAGCTTCCTGATCTCCTTCTTCTATTGGGCTTCTTTATATTGACCTTTTGCTTTTTCAATTGGTGTGTTATAGCTACATATAAAAGTGGAATGAATTGTGATATATTCATACAAGCACATAGCATGATTTAGTCAATTCTGTTCCTAAATCCCTCCCCTGTCCCATCTCTCCTCTTTCTCCATCAATCTTCCTTTACTCCAATATTCTCCCTTCCATTTTTGTAATATTTCCTGCCTTTTAAAAATTCTTTATTTCTCTCAAGCTTCCACTCTGAGAGGAAACATTTGACCCTTGACTTTCTTAGTCTGGCTTATTTCATTCAGCATGATGATCTCCAGCTCCATCCATCAATAAATCTTCGTTTAAAAATAAGTAATTATCTTTTAAAGAATTTTAAATTATTTTTTCAGAATTATGTTTTGGGGATTTTAGGTTTTAAGGCTTTTTACATCTTAGAGATCGTGTGATCTTTTAGGATTTCAACATTCAGGATTGTTTTTTTTTTTTTTTCAGGACTATGGGTCAACTAGTAAATTCAAGATCAGAAGCTAAACTCAAGTTGTCTGAATCCAAATCTCACATTTTCTAGTGAGATATGGGCTCCCCCATTCCAACTGCAGACTCCATTAACAGCCACAAGGTGTGATTCTATGCAAACCTCACCAAACTTGCATTCTGGTTTTCTTTCTCCTGATCCCTTGTCTTACTTACAACAAATGGATTGTTTTCTGCTTGAAGTTTTCTACTCTAATATATGAATGCTAATTCACAATAAGGCAGGGGGCACTAGAGAAGAATAATGTTACCTTAGATTAGGTAGAAGGAAGTGAAGGGAAGGGAGGGAAGGGGATGTGGGGATAGGAAAGACAGTAGAATGAAACTGACATTATTACTTTATGTAAATATGTGATTGCATGACCAGCATGATTCTGTAACATGTACACTCAGAAACATGAGAAATTATATCCCATGCATGTATATCAAAGTGCATAAATGCATTCTACTGTCATGTATAACTAACTAAAACAAATTTAAAAAATCAATTTAAAAAAAGTCAATTAGATCACCAAACAAACAAACAAAAAAAACAGCCTTAGGGGAAAAAAAAAAAAACTTTAACCAGGAATTGAAGCTCGTGTGTTTAACCACTGACCCATCCCCTGCACGTTTTATATTTTATTTTGAGACAGGGTGTTGCTAAGTTGCTTAGGACTTTTCTAGGTAGATGAAGCTGGCTCTGAACTTGTGATCCTCCTGCCTCAGCCTCAGGAGTGTGTCACAACCCTCAGACCATTTCCTTTTTTTTTTTTTTTTGGTTTCTCTGCTGGTTTTGTATTCTACATATTTATTTATTTATTTATTTGGAGGGGGAGGGCAGTGGAGATTGAACCCCAGGGTGCTACACCCCCACTCCTTTTTCTTTTTTATTTTGAGTCAGGGTCTACCTGAGTTGCTGAAGGTTTTGCTAAGTTGCTGAGGCTGACCTCAAACTTGGTGATCTTGCTTCAGCCTCCTAAGCATACATTTTGTGGGGGGCAGGGTACAGTGCATTGAACTCAGGGGCATTTGGCCTATTTTGTATTTTATTTAGAGACAGGATCTCACTGAGTTGCTTAGCACCTCACCATTGCTGAGGCTGGCTTTGAACTCAAGATCTTCCTGCCTCAGCTTCCTGAGCCGCTGGGATTACAGGTGTACACCATGGCACTGGCTAAACCTACACTCTTTTTTCTTAATAACCACTACACTTTTAAGTGAAAAGCAAAAATTGAGCTATGATCCAGATATTTTTTTCATTCCATGTTTGTGTGCTTGGGCAAATCCACTTGAATCTACCAGGCCTTGGTGTTACTCCACAATTATTAAAAATAATAATAATAATTAAAGGGTAGCAATCTTCATCTAAATTCTTCTCAAAATTTTTGTGAGGATTCTTTGAAATACTGTTACTGAAGCTAGCACCTAATTTTTTTATTTGTCCTAATTAGTTATGCATGATAGCAGAAGGCATTTTGATTGCTTATATACAAATGGAACACAACTTTTCATTACTCTGATTGTACACAATGTAGAGTCACACCACATGTGCAGTCACACATGTATCTAGGATGATGATATTCATCTCATTTCACCATCATTCCTACCCCCATGCTCCCTCCCTATTCGTCCCTCCTCTTGCCCAATCAAAGTCCCTCCATTTTCCCTATGCCCACCCCCCATTATGGATCAGCATTCACTTATCAGAGAGAATATTCGGACTTTGGTTTTGGGGGATTGGCTTACTTCACTTAGCATAACATTCTCTAGTTCCATTCATTTATCTGCAAATGCCATAATCTCATTCTTCTTTAATGCTGGGTAATATTTTATTGTGTATATGTAGTACATTTTCTTTATCCATTCATCTGTTTAAGAGCATCTAGGTTGGTTCCATAACTATTGTGAATTGAACTGCTACGGACATTGATGTGGCTGTGTCACTATAATATTCTGATTTTAAGTCCTTTGGGTATAGACCAAGGAGTGGGAGGATAGCTGGGCCAAATGATGGTTCCATTCCAAGTTTTCTAAGGAATCTCCATACTACTTTTCATAGTGGCAATTTGCAGTTCCACCAGCAATGTCTGAGAGTACCTTTTCCTCCACCTCCTCACCAACACTTATTATTGCTTATATTCTTGATAGCTGCCATACTGACTAGAGTGAAATGAAATATTAGAGTAGTGGATTTGCATTTCTCTAATTACTAAAAAAGTTGAACATGTTTTTCATATATTTGTTGATCAATTGTATATCTTCTTAAAAAGTGTCTGTTTAGTTTCTGAGCTCATTTATTGATTGGGTTATTTACATTTTTGGTGTTAAGTTTTTTTGAGTTCTTTATAAATCCTGGAGATTAGTCGCTCTGTCTGTTGGCTAGCACCTAAATTTAAGAATTGAGTTTAATATTTACCTTTTCTAGTGACTTTGAGGGTGAGCTGTTTGATGCCACTTCTATCTTGCTCACTTTTGCGGAGCTGATAGCCCATGACATTTTGCAACATGGTTACACAATGCTTAGGGGTTGATTGAGGAAATGGTAAACAATAGATCAACATCAGGTTATAAGTCCATTAAGGTTGTGATTATGTCTGTTTTTTCTACTGGTGCTTTTCCAGAATCCAAGATTATCCTGGCTCATAAAAATAAATAAGTGAATGACAGCATGATGGCATAAGGAAAATATTAATCAGTTAGACTAATTCCCAAGGTCTATCCTAGCATCCCTAGTTCATCTGCATTCCTTTTCTTCACTGTCCTTTTCAAGGTTCCATATTTATGTTAACCCTTAAATGGCTGGACTTGATAAGTGTGTGTGAACCACAGCTACCCTGTCCTTACTGCTGATTCTTTCCTGCCTTCTCCTGAACATGCCCCTTAGAAGGGACCATAGTCAAACATCTACTGGTCATGAAAACTAAAATCCCTTTTAACTCTTTATTCTCTTTTCCACCCCAAATCATTTATTAAGATCTATCCATTTTTCTTCATTCTGAGAAGGTGAAGATGACTTGCTAAGAAAGATAGCATTTGAAATTGCTGTCATGTCCTATACATGTCTATAACAAACTCCATTAAAAATTGGCCAAATGAGTAAATGAAAGTCTTTAGTTCTTAAGTCTCAATCTTCTTGCCTACCAAATTTAGCTTTAATAGAGAATAGTGAAAAGAGGTCTAAAACAGTAAATCATTTGCACAATCAGACTGTTTTCTAGGTATCATTCTTATGAGATATGTTACAGCTCTATTTCCCTTTTGTTCCTTTTTAAAGACTTCTGCCTTATGAGTTGGTCTCCGAGTCAACTGGAGGATTGAGATAGAGACACTCAATTGCTGTTAATGCATCTACCACAGCCTATGTGTGTTAGAATTATGAAGAACTTGACAGCACGCTTATCAGAAAGAAAGAAGAAAGAAAAAGAAGAGAAAGTAAGAGAGGGATAGAGGAGAAAGAAAAAGGGAAAGAAAAAGAAATATTAATTTCAATAAAGATGTTTGTACAATATTTAGTTGTAGGAGAAGAGATTCCCAGGAAACTAAATTGTGAAGTTACAAATTACTCATCCTAAATATCAAAGAGTTATGCTTTTGTACTAATTTTGAAGGGATACTTATATCAGAATACTTGGAATACAAAGAATCAGAATACAAGGAATACTTGTATTAGGTTTATTTGAATCAAATTTATTTCCTTTTATTTGTTTCAATATAAATATCCCAGGACTCCTGGAACAGTTGACTAGAATCCTTCCCCCACCAATAATTGCCTAATGAGCCATGGAGCACTACCTGCCAAGGACACTCAGAGAAGGACATAGGGTTGAGAATCATTTGGACTATGCCCAAATGATTCAACTCCTGGAACACGAATCCAGATAGCTGAGGTATCCCTGGGATTGGAGGAGATAAAATATGAATATGAAGAGGTGATATATTCACTTGGAAGAAAATGCAAAGGAGGTCTTAGGTGGATATTTATCACTCATTTCTTGATTTGCCAAACAGAAGCTATAGGCTGCTCTTTTCTTGTGCTAACAAGCTAGACCTCACAGGAAACTGCTGCTATGCAGCAAACAAAGTCTCCAAACCTACTCTCTTCCAAATCCACATCACTAATGGCTGAAGGAGCCAAAGTTGGAAGCATCATATTTTGTCTTGAACCTTAGGATCTTGTCAGTGTAAGTTAGGATGCTTCCAGTGATGCTACCACTTACAGTGGATCATGACAATCAGGTCCTCCTGCTGAACACATTTTCTCATCTATACAGAAGTGGGTGAGATATAGATGGATTTTAAGGTCATTATTATGTTAATGCTCTATTATTACCCAAGGAAAAGCCTCTGAAGTTTCCCTGCTCCCTGCCCAAGTACATTTTACTTTATCTGGCAGTAGGGTGAATTGGATCTGGGGTGGGAATATGTGTATATTCCTCTGTCTAACTTTAGGGGGCAGCAGTGTCCTGGGTAAAGAGCACCAATGAGGCTTAAACTGTATCTGGGGAAATGCTGTCATCTGACATCTTACACCCTGAGGTAAGAGGACAGATCCACCAAAATGGACTTTTCTAAAGAAACTTAGAATCCTTAAAATCATGCCCCATTTCTTAAAACAACAACAACAACAACAAAAACTATGGCTTCCTGGAGATCCTCAGAAGACCAAAATCATTGGTCATTGAAACTATTTCTCCTGAAGGGTTTTCCTTAAATTTTCCTGGATGGATTTTTGGTGACTGCAGATTTATTTTTTAACAAGTGCATGCACGTGGCATCTTCTTTCTTAGTGACAAGTACTTTTTAATTTTTCCAAAATGTGCTTGGCAAGCCCTAGAACCAGAAAAACAAGACTGGGAGCCCTGATGTTACACTGTACAGGACAAGTGATACGGGAAGTTGGTTTGGTTTCTCCATTCCTCCTGATTCAACAGGGGTATGTTATACTTGCATTTAGGAGTTTCTTACCTAGTAGCAAAAATTCATCTTTACTTTATTTCTTCATTAGCTTTAGTGGGAAGGGAAAAAGGAAAGAAACTAGCTTAATGGCAAAGGACTCATAATTCTATCACAGTTGCCAGCTATTATTATTATTTTTTCTGTATGTATGGCTTTAAGCTCAGTGTTTGCAGCAGAAGCCCTTGAAATTCTTGCAGCTAGGAAGTTGAAGTTTCTGACAGAATGAATATGCATGGCACACATAATCTACAATTTATTAGCCTGCTTCACTGGTCATTATTGAGATTTGATTGTAATGCTTAGTGGCGTTAACATCCTCTCCACATCTCCCTAACAACATTTATGGTCAGTAATAATATTAGTTCAGTCCTTGAGCGGTGCTCTGCAGAATGAATCTGCTAGGGCTCATCTTGCCTCATTACTTCTAACAGGGCTCCTGTAGTCATGTCACACTCCAGTGACATGCCAGACAGAACGACATCTTTTAAATATTATCTCTGACATATTTCATTTGAAATGCTAGCCTTTCAATTAGTGCTATGCACCAGGAAGTGACAGATTCTGGAAGAAGAGTTGCTTCCTTAAGTGAACACAGTAATAGTGGGATGCCTCAACAGTACTGGGGGGCTAGAGAAGATTTCCATGAATAAGTTCACAATAAAACCATTTGAACTTGTTTCCTCAGACCAGGGGACACTGTTGATGCCCCCATCCAAATGCTCCTATGTCCCTCTTATTGGCATCTTGCACCTGTTTCCCCAGCTTCTGCATGCTTTGCTACTAATGACTGCCTTGTGCCACCATAGGCATTGCAGCTAATTCCAAAAGAAGCCCATATCTAATGCCTGACTGGTGCATTAATGTAAAAGCCCAGCTCCTTTGCCTTAAGACTGGACAAACTCTCAAGTGTCATTTATGCCTCAGAGCTTCCTGCAAGATCAAGCTGAGGTTGGGTTTTCATTTGAAATCACACCCTTGCTCAGCTTCTTCCCTTCCCTTGCCTGCTTCCCACCATCTTTACTGACCTCTCCAGGGAATCCGTGATAAATCATTTGCCAGGAATGTTTGGCTCAAGGTCCACTTTTGGGAGAACATGATCTCAGAAGCATTAGGCAGGCTCCTGAATCCCAGCTGTGTGCAAGCCTCATAACTATTCTGCTTCAGAATTTGCTTGCTACCATGGGAACATCTCTAAGAAGCACAAACTATGTTTCTTCCCAATCATCAGGCTCCCTTCTGCACCTCAACTCAAAGCCAGGTCCTCCAGAGGCTTGGGCCTTCTGTCTAAGATAGCTTAAAGGGAAGGAACAGAGTTTTGATTGCTTACTATTGTCATATGTGTTCATAATTTCATCTTATCGTCTCACCAACCATTTCAAGTATGTGTTAGTAAATCTGTTTGACAGTTAAGGAAAACTGAAGTTCAGAAAGGTTATAAAAACTGAACAAATTCCCACACCCAAAAGATTTTAACCCTGGCTTTTAACGTTAAATCCAGTGATTTTTGCACACACTGTACTTCAGTGGCCCCACTCGCATGATGTCTCAGCCTGAATGCAAATAATGCTTAGATGAGCCACATCATAATCACATTTGCAATAAGACAGACTGAAGGCCACTCCACAACCAAGAAAATGGCTAAACAATCCCTCTCTGCTTTCACAAGTAACTGTTGTTCTTTACAAATGGCAACCCGAGTTCAATCTTCCTGGATAATATATATCTTAATTTCTTGAAAGCATTCACAGAGAACCAGCCCCCTGCTTCCTTAATTTCACCTTAGATTCATCCAGAGCTCCAAATCCATCAGAAGTTCCTCTCCTTCTCCCCTCCCATTTTCCCCTACTGAGATTCTCCCAGGTTTCCTCTGAATTCCATTCTCATTTGCTGCCACAAGCTTAAATAAACCCAATTCTTTAGCCTTAAAGTATGTTTCTGAGGGTTTCGCCAACCAAATTTCATGACCTATCAAGTTATTTTCCCTATAACAAATATGCTATTTGCCACCAATGTATTTCATGAAATGTCAAACTCTATTCATTGTAAATTGTACATGTGCCAAGAAAAAAATTTTAAAATACTGTCAGTTAAGCTCTGTCACAATGCTTTTACGTCCATCTTTTGTGTGATGCACAAATCAGTTACATCAGCTTCTTGTGGCTTTATGTTTTCACATGTTCTAGGAGATATGACCATTTCTCCTGCCTTTGGTTGCGTCAGTTGACATGGGAAAGGAAATGCTTTTGCTTGAGCCTCAGTAATAAAACTTAACTACTTGATTGTGTCTCCTTTTCTTTATTCATAAAATAAATGGTGTGGCTCTGCCAAATATATCGAGTCACGTTTATTCCTCCAACATCAAACGTTTGCTTCATCAATATCAAATGTAAACCCCAAAGCCCTCTTCTTGTGCATTTCTGCCTTCAATGCCAAGTTCTTAATGGCAATTGAACAGAACAAAGACAGTGCCAACATTGTACATAAAGTAAATTAAGTGTTGACCAAGTAAGTTTTTGTAGGTATGAACCATGTTGCTAGGTCTCAACATTCACCTCACCCAAAGGGACTGTAAGAAACAAGATTCATCCCCATTTTGGCAGCACTAAAATATGGGAAAGCATGCATCTTGGTATCAATAAAATATATAAATGTGACTACAAGCAGTTTTTATCTAAATAGAATGTTTCATCATACTATTTTATAAGTATGAAACAGAAAAAGCATTTTAAAGAAGTAGAACAAATACAAATGATATTCACCTCTCTCTGATAGGGCTCATCTTGCCTCATTACTTCTAACAGGGCTCCTATAGTCATGTCACAATCCTTCTTTTTGGAAAAAGAAAAAAAAACACACATTTACATCTCCAGGCACAAAATATTTCTAGGCCTTACACTTAATTAATTATGTTGGTAATATTTGTATGGATTTTTCAGTGTGTATTCAGTTAACATTACCCGAAAACAAAAAACAATTTTCTCCAAATAATGCAATATGGGCATTCCATGTGTATAAGCAACTGAGAAAGGGAGACCCTTGTGCAAGAAGGAAGAGGACTTTCCTTGATTCCGTCACATGCCGAAAGTCAACTGTGAATAAGACATTGCCCATCCTCACCCAACCCTAGTGACCCCTCCATTGAATTCTATGCTGGGTGGCCCACTCATTCCTTCTAAGTGGTCACCCCTTAGAATGTATACTAGGAGCCTGATATGGTTTAGATATGAGTTATCCCCCAAAAGTTCATGTGTGAGACAATGTAAGAAAGTTTAGAGGTGAAATGATTGGGTTATAGGAACCTTACCCTAATTAATGCATTAATCCCATGATAGGGGATTAATTAATTAATGTAACAATAGGGAGGTAGGACATGGCTGGAGGAGGTTGGTAGATGGGGGTGTACCCTGGGGCTTTACATTTCCTCTGTGGTAAGATGAGCTGTATCTCTGCCTCTGCTTCATGGTGCCACATCCTGAGCTGTTTTCCTCCATCACACTCTTTCACTGTGATGTTCTGCCTCACCTCAGACTTGAAAAAAATGGAGTTATCTCTCTGTGGACTGAGACCTCTGAAACCCTGAGGCCCCAAATAAACTTTTCCTCCTCTAATTATACTTGTCAGGTCTTTTGGTCACAGCACACACACAAATACACACACACACACACACACACACAGCTGACTAAAACAGAACCTTTTAGTCCCCCTCAATGGACTAGTTCCTCTTTCCCCAGCTGCTGTACTGACTGCTAATGGCTCAGAAAGGTCCTTTCCTTTAATTGACCAAGGGCAACTTGGTTGCAAAAGCATTTCCTTTCCCATGTCAACTGACGCAACCAAGTCACTTCACCTGAAGGTAGGGAGTGATGAAGGTAAGTAGTTATGGAAATTATTCCCCATCCCCTGGGAACAGCCTGCAGCCAAAGATTTCAACCGCTGTCATTAGGAGCAGGTAAAAATTGGCTGTCCTTCCCCTGAAAATGAGAGTTAATTCTGTGATGCCATTCATGATCCAGTGCTCTCCTTGAGATCAGGCTTGAAGTATGAATGACCTTGTTATTTGTGCACTTCCCTGACTGTTATGGCTTAAATCTGAGGTGTCCCCCAAAAGCTCATCTGATACAATGCAAGTAAGCGCAGAGGTGAGATGACTAGATTATTAAAACTTTAATCAGTGGATGAATGCATTGATCTGAATTAACTGGGCAGTAACCATTGGCAGGTAGGGTATGGCTGGAGGAGGTGAGTCACTGGTGAAATGCTTTTTGGATTTATAAGTTGCTGCTGGTATAATAATTTATATATAATTTATAATTTGCTCCTTCTGTCTTTCTCTCCCTCCCTCCTTAACCCCCTTTATGGTTGCAATTTCCTGAGTTGGCCATGCCCTCCATGATATTCTGTCTCATCTTTGACCCAGAGCAATGAAGTTAGCCATCTATGGACTGAGACCTCTGGAACCCATGAACCAAAATAAACTTTTCCTCCTTCCTCTATGTTGTTCTTGCCAGGTCTTTTGGTCACAGTAATGGAAAAAAGTTAACTAAAACACCGCTTTAAGCTACTGACCTCATTTCCCATGTCCGTATTTTTCCCATAAGAGTACCCCCCACCTCAATAATCACCTGTACCAGAATAACCCTCTGCAATTCCAAGTCCAGAGGAATGCAAGGCAAAGCAAATCCTATGCCAAGACCTTTTCATTTTCATCCTGAGACAGATGCTTTTCTTCTCCATGTGCACTTCTGCTCTCAGAACCTAAATCAGGAAGACAAACCTAGATTTCTGTTAGCTAAATTCACTCTGCATCTGCTCTTAGCCCTGTCTCATGGAGGGAAGAGGAAGAGAAACATAAAGCTGTGTCTTCCACCCACCCACCCCAGAGTCAGGAAATGAAGGTATACAGACTTCTCAGCCACTACCTAGGGATAAGTTCAGAGCCTATAAAGTTTCAAGGAAAAGGCACCTTAAAATCTGTGGAGCTTCCCAACATTTGTCCGTCACCCTCTGTGTGGTTTTGAAAGGCAGTTCTTTCGGATCCCATCATCTTTCCTTCTATTGTCCTTCTGAAATAGGGCCATAGAGCAGCAATGGACCTGTTTCTAAAAAATGATTTAAGCTATTTCTTAGGATACAGATATAGAACCATAGGACCTGACCTAAAAATGATCTTAAGAGTTTGGTAGAGCAAAAATTCTCCACCAACAAGTAGAACCTGAAAAGAGAAAAGTCTCCAAATAGCACAACCTGAAGAACAAGAACAGAGCCTCCCTCCTAGACCTAGATCAGAAGCAAGAGGTGCTGAGGGAGACCCCAGCATCAAAGAGAGACTGGAAACTCTCCATTTACAACCAATCAGATGTTATTTCTCCTTAAATTCCTTTGTCACTGGTCCATCAGGAAGACAGATTTGAGTGTTCCTCCTGTCTCCTTGTTGACTGACCTACGATAAAACTCTCTCTTTGCAAAAACTGGTGCTAGAATGTTGACTTCTGTGAGTATTCATCAGTGAGCCCTTGCTGGGTATCACTGCTCTAAGGCCAACTGTGCTGTGATTGGCAGATTGACCTGCACACAATTCAATTCTCTCTGCAACTTCTTCCCTCCTCACTCTGCTTACTTTTTTCTAAGTTTTTTTTTTTCTTCCACCCATCAGTCATATGCTTGCTACTTTTTCTCTGTCCCCAAAAGATTTTAATCAAACTGCCTCTGTGTTGAAGAAAAAAAAATGAGAAATATCCTTTTTGAGTCAGAGACCTAGAAAGTTCTTGAAGGTAATGTTTGTTAAAGTTTATGCTTATTTATCCCCCACCTCCAATATCTACTTTTCGGTGGTAATTTAATTAATGTGTCACAATTTTTTGATTTAATTCATCAACATTTTTCACTCTGTTCCATTCTGTTCCTTCCACATAGTTTATATTGGGATGGGTATCCTTTTCTTACATTCAGTCCTTGATTTGCAATTCTCAAACTCTTTTTAGGATATTTAATAAAGTATAAAAAATAAAAGAATGGAAGAAATAAATTCTCTGAAACCCACTGTCTTTGGAACTCTTTTTGATCCACCTGGTGATTCTTCTGATTCTATAAAGATAAATTTTGGTAAGATCCTAAAATTCTAGGGAAACAAAAAGATGATTGATTGGTCAGTCATCATGAAATAATCAACTCTAGGCCCAAATTTGTTCAAAGCATAGATCATATCTTCTGCCCTCTCCCTACTAAGTCTCAAGGTCATTTGCCTCCTCTCATATCCCCAAAGCATCAAAGGGACACATGGTTGTGTTAATATAAGGAGTCAATCATTTTTTTGTAAAAGACCACATAATAAGAATTTTAGGTTTTGCTAGCCACAGAGTCTGTGTTGCAGCTACCCAACTCTGCTCTGGGGAGCAAAGGCATCTCCAAACATATGTAGAAAACAGGCTGTGTCTTTGTTCCAATAAAACTTTATTTAAAAGAACAAGCCATACATGGGATTTGGTGCGTAAGCCATAGTTTGCTGACTCCTGAGGTAAAAGACGAGGAGCCTCTGATATATAAATAAAAAAATCTTTGAGGTCCTGTAGTTATGGGTAGAAATTTTAAAGATGCAGAGAGTCACAGAATTACAAAAAAAAGAGATCCTGGAATTTATCCACTAATTCAATAGTATTGTTAGTTAAAGGAAATTCTCTAATTAAAATGAAATAATTTTCATCTTTTTATATTTCCTTTTTTGTGGTTTCCTGGTAACTGATGCAAACATTACATTTCAAAGAAATGATCTGATGAGTTCATAATAAGGTAAGAATTGCTGAAGAAGTTTGATATATTGTATTTCCTGAAGTCATTGAATTTAATAGAGACTACGCCTATTTTACACTGATTAGAAGAAAAGGGTCAACAAGGAAAACTTCAATAACCAGAAGCTAAGGCACTACAGGGAAAGAGAACAAATTTTTTTTTTTTTTTTTGGCATTTCCCGGGTGGGTGTCATTTCCCAATCATATCATTGGTCTATTTTCAGTAATCCTGTAAGTATAAGATATTATTATGTCTGTTTTAAAAAATGTGGAAACTGAGCAATGGAGTCAGTCAGTCAGAGACAATTTGTTAATAGGTGTCAGAGCTGAAACTGAATTCTAATTCTCTATTTTCTCAGAGTTTGTTCCATATTCTCCTAAGGCTTCACCATCTTTTGGTAAAGATGTCATTCCCAAATGTGTCTGAAATGCCAGTTCCATTGGAGAACCTGTTGCAATGATCACAGGAAGAGAAAAAATTCTTATACATTTGGTGCACAATTTCAGAAGATTCACACAATTTTACATAAAATGTCAAAGGCTTTGCAAATTCCTCTAGGTCCTATTCTCTAAGGATATAATCTTCCTGAGAGTGTTTCTTTAGAAACCAGAATTAAGTTGTATACCAGCTGCTATGGGATATGGGTGGCCTAAGATATCAAAACAGCTCTATAGTTACACTGGATAGGGTAAAGGAAGATAGGGAGGGTAAATCTCTGATGATTTCCTTTTTTGAATAGTTTGCATTTATTATGCATTCCCCATGTACCAGAGAGTAGGCTTCACATTTTAGATACATAGCCAAGAGGTAGATTTATAATTATTCTGCTGTATGAAAGAAGATATAGTTCTTTCCAGAGGCAAAATAGTTTGCCTTATATCCACCCTTGCCTATGAAAAATCCCAAACCAGAGAAACCCACACAGACTTCCCCAGATGTATTGGTGAACACCGGCAGAATTGTGTGTCCTACATAGAAACAACTGGCAACTTCTGTGATGAATATTTATACTTTAAAGTGCCTGGTATTTGTGCTGTATGCATTGTCATCATTAAAAATGTGAAGGTAAATATTTATAAACAGCTGTTAAAGAAAGTAGGCTCCTGTGGAGGAATTCTGAACTCAAATTGCTGCGTGGAGGTTTTCTTTTAAAATGGAAATATGCAGACTAAATATAAACCTTCTTCCTATTGCAATTCTTGCTTTTCATAGCCCAACTAAGGCTCCATTAGAATTCAGCATTAGGTAACCCCCAAAATGACAGCTTTAAAATTTGTTGGCTATAGTGAGATAATACTTCTCTTTGTTTTCTTTTTTTTTTTGTGGGGGGGGATTACCTAGGATTGAACTCAGGGGCACTCGACCACTGAGCCACATCCCCAGCCATATATATATATTAGAGACAGGGTCTCACTGAGTTGCTTAGTGCCTCACTTTTGCTGAATCTGACTTTGAACTCATGATCCTCTTGCCTCAGCATCCCAAGCCGCTGGGATCATAGGCATGTGCCACTGTACCCAGAGAGATATTACTTCTCATCCACTGCAATGACTAAAGAAATAAAGACTGATATTACCAATGACTGAAAAAAAAAAAAAAAAACATGGAATGACTAGAACTCTCAAGCACTGCGTGCAAGGGGTGAAAATGGTGTGATCCCTTTGCCAAATTGTTTTGGTGATTCCTGGTAGTGTTAAACTTATTCACCTACCATATAACCAATCAATTTCATTCCTAGGTTTTACTCAAAAGAAATACACCCAGCCAAAGAAATTCATAAGAATATTGATTTCAGCTTTAACTCATAAGACCCACAAACTCAAAATAACCCAAATGTCTACCGACTAATAAATGCGTAAGCAAATTTTGGTATAGCCATGTAATGGAATGTGACTCAATAATAAAGTGGAATTAATACATGCTCCTGAGTAAGATGGCTGCTACATGGATCATCTTAAAAAACATCATTCTGAGCAAACAAAACCAGCGCCCCCCCATCCCACCCCATCCCCAAAAACTCTACATACTCTATGGTTGTTCGTTTGTATGAAACTCTGGAAAATACAAACTCAATTGTGATGACAGAATGCAGATTAATCAGTGGTTTCCTTTGCTGGGTGAAAGACAAGCTCAGAGACAGAAGGGAATTTATTGAAGTGACAGATAATTTGTTTCTTGATGGGTGGTGGATTCCAGATGGGGTGGGTGTATATAATTGTCAAGACTCATTTATCAGCATACTTACAACTTTGTGCATTGTGTTGCATGTAAATTAATTATACCTTAATAAAATAACAGTATTGGAAGAAAAACAAAAACAGGTTTTCAAGGAATATCCATCCTTAGGAGGGCTCAGCTGATGGCCTGGCTTCAGTTTCTTAAGACAGCAGCTTTTGCACGGGCTCATGGACAACTGTAGTTCTCTCCACTGCCTCCTCTGATACCTGGAAGGGCCCCAGCAGGAAGCAGGTATCTTTGAATACCTATGCCTTACTTTTCAAGCTCTTTGAAGGAAGCTGGAAAAAGGGATTAATCTTATGTGAATCCAAATTCCCAAATTCAAAGAGGATGGAAACAATGTCTTGACTTCTCCTGTGTCTTTAGATCCTCCAATCTCAGACCTGAGAAATTGCTTTGAAAATGTAACCAATGTGTACTGTTTGGGTGGTTTTGTTTCCTTGATAGCTGATCTGATACTGGTTTGCTATATATTGGGGACTTTATCCTGGGGCTGGAAGGCAGTAACATGGGTATATCATTTCAAGCAGGTATATTTCAGACATTTTCAGTGGGAGCTCTCCTTCTGCCACTCTGATAAACTCCCTCCCTAGGGTGCCTTTTGGGCTTGTGAACAAAAGGTCAATAACCACAGCCTGGATAATGGAAATGCTTCAACCAAATTCCATTCAGCCCTCCAGGGGGAGTAACCCTTCAATCCACTTAATGAATTTAAAGACATATTACCTTGGTTTACATAATAATGTATTTTAAAAATCAAATAATTGTTTTGTAGAATCAATTATCTTCTTTTCTGTTATTGTTGCCCATCACCCCCCCTTCCTCAAACTGAACTGTGGAGTTACAAATACCCTCCCAGAGAGCCTCAGAGGAGGCAAACTTGGCAGAGGAGAGAGAACATAGAAAAATCCATGTCTTGCAAATGCCAAGGGGAAGAACAATCAAATGAGCTGGCAAGGCAATCTTTCACTGCAGGATTGGGGTACAGGGTGAGGATCTTAAAAACCATTTTGCATGGGGAAAATGCACTCTCCTCTCCTGGAAAACAACATTGAAAGTCCGTTTATCTCAGCCTCCTGGAGACCATGTAGTTTTTCCAAGAACAGAGCTGCTAGGGGACAGAGTGCCTCACGGTGGTGGCTGCCTGGCCAGTTCTGCTGCCAAGAGGCCAGCATGCGCTGGGCTCCGCAGAGTGGCAGGCCGCCAGGGCCCTGGGAGCAGAGGCAGCCTTCCTCCGAGGAGCACCTGTTCTTCCTCGCCTGGCATCTGGAATGTGCCATCTTCCCCCACCTCATGCTGCTTTCCTCTGAGTGGCTCCATTTTGTTGTTCCCGATGACAGATGCCCGCTACCTTCCTGGAGCATGCACACTGGGGGAAGGGGTGGCTACATCAGGCACTTCTCTTTCTCTGACGCACTCTTGCATCCCAGGTATCAGTCAGCAGCAGGTGCTATGACATTATGACAAACACTCGGGTCCTTGGTGACTGGATGCGTCACAGTCTGTGTCTCAGAATGTCCGACAGCTCATCAATCATGACTTTGATTATGCTTCTCTGGGTCCCTGGGCTCAGCTTTGGGCTGTGAACAGAATTTATTGCAAACTGAATATCCTTATTTCCAAAGGGCACATAGCTGTCCTGTTCAAAATAGCATAATCCAGCTAGAAGTTCACACTCCCTCATTCAAATTAGCCAATCTGTTCTCAATATTGTAATTAGGTTAAGCATCCCGGCACAAGACGTTGGGGAAGAATTTTTCTCTCCACCATTCTCCCACTATTTGCTAACAATGGATGGGCATATTATGTTGTCCCTCAGAATGCCATATTCCAAGAAAGGCTGTGACTGTCCAGTGCATGACAGTCGAAGAGAGAAGGACACTGGTGATGATTAACTAGCTTGCCTACATGGTATGAGGCTGTTTATCAACTAGCACTGATTAAGTCCGTAGTGTGCAAACCAGTCATGTGTGAACATCTACTGGGGCACACAGGTTAGGGGGAAAAAATGTTGCCCAGGAAAACTTCAACATCTAGTTGAGGAGATAATTATGCAAACATTTATATGGCAAAATATTGACCAAACTTCTTTGCCTGGGAACAAAAACATCCTGGAGTCTGACCATGGGACAGACTTTTTCACAAGCCTTCCCAGGTTGGTTCACTGCCTGTTTACAGAGGGGTCTCTTATGGTTTTTTCTTCCAGACTTGAGCTCCTGGAATTGACTTGACCTGCAGGCCCACCCTCATATATTTCCCTATACAGGTACATACTAAATATTTGTGGGCCCCAAGGCAAAATCAAGCAACTATTCTTGTTGAAAGGTGAATAACCTTTTTCACATTTTACATATGAGAACGGAAAAACTATTCTTAGCTCATGGACTGTATGGAAATAGGTAGTAGATTAAACTTAACCCAAAAGCCATAATTTGCTGAACCCCGATCTAAATCCTATTAGTCTTTCAAGATCCCCTCAAACCCAGATGTTATGTGAACTACATTTAATGATTTCCATCCAAAATTCTCCCTCTTAGGAGTGTCAAATGTATACATTTTGTCCAGTAGGCATTCTTATATTTATTAATACATCTATCAGGCAATATATGAATTTTAAAATCAAACAGAATAACATTCAAATTCTGATTCATTCTGATTTCAGTGGAATGAAATTTGTATCATAGAAGCACTTAAATTCTCTTAGTTTTCTTACTCTTCAACTGATATGTCATATACTAATTTACACAGAATTTTATTTAAAAAAGTATTTAAAAAATTTTTATATCTATGTGGTTGGTGGTATGTTTTCATTTTCTTAGATTTTCTAAAATGATTTTTGGAGATATATATTTCTTTTATAGTAAAAAAAAAAAACAACTAATTACCTGATCCACAGGGCTATTTGTATTAAATAAAATGATAACATGGAAATGTTGAAAAGTCTCAGTAAATATAATCTTTTATCTCTCCATGAATTTTCTCTATCTTCATCAGCAGTATTTATCTTATTTCTAAAAAGTAAATTGCATCTTATATTTAAATCCTCCACAATGTTTAGTGAAGACCTGGCATTTGGCAGATGGTCAGAATTATTTGTTATTAATTTAAATGTTATCAAACCTGGCTAGGCTAAATACTTTTCAAAAAAAAAAAAAAAAACAACTTTATTTCTTTTGCTCACTCTACTCAATCTAATGAAATCTGTCTTCTCTTTTTCCATAACTCAATCAACTTCCATGTCTCTAAATCCAGTGAACACATTTCAGGACTCCTCTTGTTAGACATTTCATCTGCATTGGATTCAAACACTCTCTTCTCTTTGACACCTCAATCCCTTTGATTTCTATAAAATCACAATTTCCTAGGCTCCCCTCTAAGTCTCTTCTCTCTCCACTTCTATCTCATATGAAGTATCATCCTCATTCAAAGACCATCAGTCACCTGCCCTTTTGAAGACATGGGATTTTTCATTAACTTCCTGTGCATTTCCATCCAGGTCTGTGGTTCAGGATAATATCTATACACAGACTCATCAGTAAATTTAATCTCTGGCCAAGAATTCTTCTCTAAGGTATAGCAACATCATATTGTTCAAAGACCTCCTCAATGTCAGCATAATCAATAATAAATACATGACCAGTCCTAACTCTTCATCTCTATCACCCCAAAATTGGTCTTCCAGCAGTGTTTTCTATTTCAGTGAAAGATGTCCCATTCTTCCTATCCAACAAGTCAGAAATTTAGGGATTATAAAGAACACCTAACTCTCCCTCAACCAAACAGCTAATCTATCACCAGGCTCTACATATTTTATTTCTTAACTAACTTTGTAATTCTTCTATCTCTTTTCCCGTGGTCAATGCTACCACTGTAGACCACAAAGAGTCATCTGATACCCAGAAGCTGTGATAGCTTACCTCTACTTTCTCTGCTCCTCTCTGGTCTATCCTTTATACCACAGAGTAATGTTCTTATAATCTAAAGTCTCATTTTTGATCATGTGATCTCCGAATTTAGGTATTCCTACTTGCTCTTCACATTAATTTGTATTCATTCCTCAGAGATAGCCTTCCAGAGAAGCTCCAGTTTCTGGAGCTTAACCCCAAATGGATACATCCTTCTTTGGAGTTCTAATTTTAGCAAGGTGGGAACCACTCAGTAGGGCTATTATCTGATAGTTTCTCTCTCACACTAGGCTGTAGGATCTCTGGGAGCATCTAATATGTCTGGTTTTACTAATTATTAATACCTCTGCATGTGGCACTGTGCCTGGGTAATAATTACTCAAAGGACATTTGCTCAATGAACAAATGCATGGACACTTTGCAAAATATGGTTGAAAGAATTGGCTACGCATTCTCTCTGGATATACCTAAAAATTCAACCACTAACCAGTGTTCTTAAGTAAAACTGTCAATGCTGTTGATTAAATGATGGGTCATTTGGAGACTTTAAGCCTTCCTCATCATTCACAGAGTGTCCAAATGCTTTTTTTTTTTTTTCATGTTATTTTGGTTATCCTTTTATACTGTCAGTCTTTTGGGTACAAGAGATGAAGACCTACCCAGGTGAAAACAAGAAATGGAAACTGATTTTAACAATAGCACAGAAATAAAAGGGAAAAAAAACATTCAGGACTTTCTCCCAAGTCAGGTTACAAGAGGACTGAGCCTCCTGGGGAATGGGATCAAAGTGCTATTTGGAATTGGATCACCTTGTGCTCCTCCATTAATGTAACACACATAACGCCTGAGACAGGATGAAAGAACACCCAAGTCCCAGCTGCTTTGGGTGTTGGCTTCTGGATCCACACCTTTGCTATAAGGAATAACTTCCTGTTTGTAATGAAAGGGTTGGTCCAATAGCATAGCCCCTTAATTCTAATCGTGAAAAATGGGCATCTTAAGAAAATGAGAAGACAAGCCACAGATGGGGGAGAAATATTTGTAAAATATGCATCTGATAGGGGACTATTATCCAAAATATAAAAATAACCCTTAAAACTCAACAATAAGAAAATGAGGACTGGGATTATGGTTCAGTAGTAGAGTGCTTGCCTAGCATATGTGAGACACTGGGTATGATTATTAGCACCACATACAAATGAATAAATAAAATTTAAAAATTTTATCAACTAATAAAAAATGCCTAAAAAAGAAAGAAAATGAACAACCTAGTGGGGGAAAAATGGTCAAAAGATCTTAACAGAAATCTCATCAAAGAAGATCTATAGATAGCAAATAAGCCTATGAAAAGATTTTTAATATCATACATCACTCAGCTGGGAGCTGGATGTTCTGGTCTCTAAGAAGAGATCTGAGTGGGGTCCCAGAAACACCTGCTGAGGGAAGTGTTTACAGGATGTGTGTAAGTCATGGAAGGCTAGTTTTATAATGGTGTTCCCCATCTCACTCCCTGTGGCTTGCACAGATCTGACTCAAGGACCAGCAGTCCATCAGCTAGGTAATGGCTGTCAACAGGCTAAATGGTTACTACCTGGAATGATCAAATTGTGTCCCATAAGAATGTAAGTTAGGATTTCAAGTAACAACAAGATAGTTCTATGAAACTATTATAATGCCAAAAATCCAATTCACTGAAGTTATAGAGCAACAGGGATTCTCATTTACTGCTGGTAGAAATACAAAATAGTACAGCCCCTTTGGAAGACAACGTGGAAGTGTCTTGCAAAACTAAACATACTCTTACCATAAGATCCATTAGTCATGCTCCTTGGTATTTACCCAGATAAACTAAAAACCTCGTGTACACATCAAATCCTCACATAGGTGTTGAGAGCAGGATATTTCATAATTGCCAAATCTTGGAAGCAACCAAAATATATACTTGAGTAGGTGAATAGATAAATAAACTATGATACATTTATATAATAGAATATTAATCCATTTTATTAAGAAAAAGGAGCTATCAATTTATGAAAAGACATGAAAAAATTTTTCCAAGTGGAAAAGCCAATCTGAAAAGGCTACATACTATATAATTCCAAACATACATTTTGCAAAAGGCAAAACTATGGAAACAGTAAAAAGATCAGTGGTTGCCAGGGTTTGGGAAAAGGAAAGGATGGATAATCAGAACACAGGAGAGTTTTAGGGCAGACAAAGTATCCTATCTGATATTATAAATGTAAAAAGTCATTATATATTTGCCAAAGTCCATTGAATATGCAATACCAAGAGTTCACATAATATAAATCATGAACTTTGGGTGACAATGATGTGTAAATCCATCAATTATACATAAGTGCCATTGTGGTGCAGGTTGTTAATAGTGGGGAGGTTGTGCTTATGGGGGAAAAGGGAGCACATGAGAATTCTTGACACTTTCTGCTTAGTATTTCTGTAAATCTAAAACTTCTCTAAAATGTCAATTAAAAAAAAAAAAACTTGAATAGCATTAAATTTGAGTAGGATCAGGTAGAAATTAGACTTCACAGGAACCCACATCTTATACGGAGTTTCTTCTTCTTCATTATCGTACCCTCCCCCTCCCCTTACTCCTGAAATTATTCCCTTAATAAACCACCTGGGCAAATATTCCCATCTTTGTCTCTGCTTCTAAAGAATCAACCTAAGACAGAACTGCAGGCATGACATTCATTATTGCTGACCTGTTCAAAACTTTCTTTCTACTTGAAGGAGTGGGACATGGTAGCGTGACTGTTGATGGAAGAGGAAGAGGGTGAATAAAAACCCAGAATACAGATCATGATTAAAAAAAAAAAAAAAAAAAAGATCCTGCAAAGAGCCAGAAAGAAATCTCATCTGCATTCCCACCTCCACACCTAGGGAGATGGAAATATGCCAAAGACAAATTTTGCCTACTTGAAAAATTTGTCTCCATGCCAGCTCCTAATTCTTTGGGAAGGAAACAAAATGTTCTTGATTCCTTTCACTTACCGTATTTGATTCCTGCGGCTGCTGTAACAAATTGTCAGAAACTAGATGGCTTCAAATGGCAGGTATTTATTCTCTTGCAGCTCTGGAGGCCAGAAATCCAAAAATCAAAGTTTTAATGGAGCCACAGTAATTCTGGAGGCTCTTGGGGAGTCTCCTTCCTTGTCTTTTTCAACTGTTTGGGCAATGCTTGGCCTCTTGCTCATCACACATCACTCTCTGAGTTCCACCTTTGTCTTCATGTGATCTTCGTTTTCTCCTCTGCATTTGTCTTGTTCTCTATGTTTCTATTACAAGGACACGTCTTACTGGACTGAGGTTTCACCAAAATAATCCCAGATGACTTTATCTCAAGAAGTAATATAATCACATCTGCAATGACTCTTATTCTAAATGAATTCACTCCCCAAATTTCCAGGGAGTAGGAGACAAATTGTGGGGGGGAGGCCACCATTCATCCCTCTCCTCTCACTAAACTCCATTCTTTCCTAATCCTATATAATTATATTTTGTATAATCACATACTGATTTATAGTTTGCAGAGTTCTTTCAACCAAATAACTTACTTGTTTTCAGAGTAAATAAACATAAAAATGAAAATATCCACCATCGAATATCATTTTCTTATGCCACAGGCATACCCTGTGAGATGTTCTTATTTCTATTGTACAGTCGAGGATGGTGAGACTGGGGTGAATTTTAATTTTTCCCCTTTATTATTTCAAACTTGGCATTTTAATTGTTTGTTTATTTGTTTGTTTCCTCCAGAGAGAACTAGGAAGGAGAAAGGGCTCCAGCAGGGAAAGAATTGATTTTGATCCCTGGGTAACTGGTCTGAGTATACTACAAATAGGAATATCCTTAGAATCAAGGTAAACTAAGAAGAACTCAGGTTGTTTGACATGAAAGGGCCCTCATTTTTACTGTCAAGTGGTCCCACTGAAAGAGCAGGTGATGTGGATCTTGCAGAAGTTACTGGATTCCTTGCTCTCTTCCTTTATCAGGTTCTTGAATTCAAACAAGTCACAAAATTTCTCTAAGACTGAATCCTAATCCTTTAAATCAGGTATTGCTATATTGCATATGTGTCTATTCAAGAATTAACTGAGTTAAAAGTAAAATCAGATTCACTGGGCCCAATCCATAATAATGTCCACATTCTTTATTGTATATTTATAGATTACAAGTGAGAAGGCCCCTAGGATAGCTACATATTTCTCCAATTATTGTAAAAGATCTACCTACACATCTATGCAGACTCTCTTCTCCATTACAAAGCTGGAAGTGAAAACTCAGATCTCATGAGCATTATGAATGTTCCCACTGATCTCATTTGAGGTTTCCTACCTCTTTGTGAATCATTCTCTTTAATTACCCATTTATACAGAATCATGAGCCAGCATCTACCTGATGATGAGCAGACTCTTTTTTGGCGTTTCTGCACCATTGCCACCAAGCGGTCAAAATTTAATATGTGAACCTCCTGGGCAAAATAACAAGTTCACTGCTTTGCAGAAAAATGAAGTCTTTCAGTAAATCAGTGACCAGCATTAAGGGATGCCAGTAGCCCTATTCAGCCTTACTCTTTGAGAATGTGGCCCAGACCAGCAGCATTAGCATCCCCTGGAGGCTTAGGAGGCATGCCTCTCCACAGAACACACTAGACCTGCTGACTCAAAGCCTCTGCAATGGGCCTAGCAATCTGCCCTTAACAAGATCTCAAGGTCACTGATGTACACTAAAGTTTTAGGAACACTACGGCAGTGTTTCTCAAACTTTAGCATGTGTCTCAACAACCTGGAGACATGTTGAGACAGATAAGATTACTAGACTCCATCCCCAGAGTCTGTGATTCATGAGTGAGGAACAGGCTAGAGAATCTGCATTTCTCATAGGATTCCAGATGTTACTGATACTCTGGTCCAAGGACAACAATTTGAGAACTGCTATACTATTGCACTACCAGAGGTAAATTTATCAACTTATTTTATCTCATTGAACTGAAGACTTGAATAAGGAGTATCACCAAGAGAAAAAGACAAAAAAAAGTCATGATTTAGCAGGTAATTTTAGACTGGGCTTTCCCATTAGATGTAGTTCTTGTATGGCATCTTGATATCTCAGAGACAGCCTCTCTGTTCTCTTTAGATAGGAAGGCACCACATTTCTTCATGAAATCCTCAAAATATCTTTCAGTATATCCTCCTGAGCTTGGTTATTGATTTTTTCTGCATCAAAATCCATTCTAGGGGCTGGGGTTGTGGCTCAGTGGTAGAGCACTTGCCTGTCATGTGTGGGGCACTGGGTTCGATGGCCAACATCACATAAAAATAAACAAATAAAGGTACTGTGAAATTTTTAAAAATCCATTCTATTCTTCTCTGTTCTTTTCATAGCACCAGTAGATACAATATCCCTAAATCCCTCCTTCCCTAAGCCCCTCCTTCTCTAAGCCCTTCCTTCCCCAAGACACACCTTCCTCAAGCCACACCTTTCCTAGGCCCCTTCTTTCTTCCCTCCTTCCCTAAGTCACTCCTTCCCTAAGCCACAGTTTGGGTATATAAAACTCAATTAGTAAAGTCTCCAAGAAGTAGTTCCAGCTTTATCATATCTATACTATTTCTTCTGATTTTCAAACCTCTGTAATATTATTTATTTTGACAGCTAATGCCCTCATTTACTCATATTGATCCCTTTACATTATTACATTTGCAGATTCGTTTTTCATACTGGATAATTCTCTAGGAATACTCTTCTTTCCTCACCTATCCTTCAAGGTCCCAAGGAAGTACCATCTCCAACCCAGGCTTACACACCAACAACATTTTCCTGTGCACAGCACACTTTGCTAGTCAATCAAGAAACTTTTTCAAGTTGACATACCAGCTACCACAACTGGATCCTACTTAACACAAAATTCCAGGCCATTACTACCAATCAACATGGGCAAAGATTAAACCTTTTGTTTTTCTTAGCATTCTATTTTTTTATGTCCTTTTTTTTATTCAGACTATCCCAAACTCCACTATCTGGTATCTGCTAATTGTTATTTACTAAATTATAAGCTGACCCAGGAGATGACTTAGGTCCTGAAGAATACCATTTGTTTTACAGTTAAACAGAAAGTGTTGTAACAATTAAGCAGTGATGTCACACTTGATCTGACAATTTCACTCTATGGTGGGTCGAGTTCACTTGTGTTCTTAACCTATCACTTTAGAGAATAATACTAGAAATATTTGCAGAGTAAATTCCTTAAATTACCACAGAATGAAATGGAGTCAATCCTCATCTCTTCAATGGGGAAGGAAATACGTGAACTTGAACTTACATCAGCTTAAATGCTAAAAGGCATCAAATAAGGCAAGAACCAAGCTTTGTGTCTAACATGAGAATAACATCAGACACGGTGGTACATTCCGGTGATCCCAGCAACTCAGGAGGCTGAGGAGGAGGATCTCAAGTTCCAGGCCAGCCTTAGCAATGAAATAAGGCCCTCTTGAAATACAAAAATAAAGAGTGAAGATGTAGCTCAGAGTAAAATGCCCCTGGGTTCAAACACACACACACACACACACACACACACACACACACACACACGACTAACAACACAAGATACCAACCTTTATACCAGTGGCACCATGTAAATAACCATTCATATCTTAGTTTGAGTTAAAATTTACAGGAGCTATTTTTTAAATCTAAAATAAAATCTTGACCTCAACTCTATTTTATCCTTTTTATATTTTGACACATGAAATATGAAGGGAGATGTGGGGGAGGAACAGAGGCTATGATTAAATCTGCTCCTTGTTTTCATTATCTTCTCACTTTTCATGAGCTCTAATTTAAAGATCTTATTTATAGTGTAATGTTCTTAAAAGCTTCCTAGCTGTGTTTAAATGGGGATGGTTAATTGGGACCATCCTAGTACAAGCCAGCTTCACTCTCATCTTCGTAGGTGGTGGCTCTTCTCTGCTTCTGAAAAACAACGTAATTTCCTCTTATATTTAGTCTAATTTTCCTGTTCATTGTTACTTTTCTAATATTGTGACCTAAGGCTGCATGAGTTAATAACTTTGTAGTTTTAATATTCTTGCTGTTATTTTCAATCTTCACATCATGAATTTGTTATCTGGTATTTACTGTGATTCTTGACATTAAAAGTAATAATAATAAGTAACGCTAACCCAGGGAACAACTTAAAAATAGTATGAATTAGGAATTGAAAAGAAAAAGTGAAAACTAAATGCTATGTTTCAAATATACATATTCATTAAATGAGCTTAGAAAATAAGCAGAAACTACTTTTGTACTCCATAAAAAGTTGCCTTACTCATCTACTTTTGTTCCTAAGTACTAAATGATGCTTTAATTACAATTATTATAATTGTAATACGCATGGCTTATGGATATTTTGATTTCCAGTGTGTAGCATCATATGCAAAGTTGACTTATACACCAACATCTCTTGTTATCCCAAAATCACCTGTCTCGGGTTGAGTTATACAGAGTCTAAGATAAAAGTAAATTGTTAGGAGCCAGGCACAGTGGCTCATTCCTGTAACCCCAGTAGCTCTGGAAGCTGAGATAGGAGGATCAAAGTTCAAGGCCAGCCTCAGCAACTTAGTGAGACCATAAGCAACTTAGTGAGATCCGGTCTCAAAGTGAAAAAAAAAAAAATCAAAAGCTAGGGAGGCAGCTCTGTGGCAAATTGCCTCTGTGTTACCAAAAAAAGGGGAAAAAAAAAAAAAGGAAGTTGTTAGGGACAAGCTTCAGGGAAAACTGTAAAAGAAAAATAAGCAGGGCATGAAAGGAAAGGAGAACAAGTAGGGTGTGATCTAGGTGAGGCCCCACCCCTACCTGGTCAGTGGAGAGCTCTGATAGTTTAAATGATATCCAGAGTTCATCCCTCGGGTAGACAAAAGAGCCATGTTTTCATACTCACAAGTCCATGGCTACTGATAACTCCTGGGGAACATCACCTCTAAGGCACTCTGCCTCCTAGTATATATGAGCAAAATATCTCTACCAGCCCAAGAGAAGATCTAGGAAGAAGGTTTCAGGCACTAGGTAGGATTTACATTGGTCATCCCCAATAGCTTCTTTTGATTGTCAGTGATTTAATTTAATCTAATTTAATTAATTAATTCAATTAGGAGAGATCTCAGTCATATTTTTTCAAGTCCATTAGAACTTCTGATGCTGAGTGAAACTGAAGGGAGGTGGGATGTGGCTGGAGGAAGTGGTTCATTGGGAGTGTGGCTATGGGATATATATTTGTATCTGGTGAGTGGAAATCAATCCCCTGTCCTCCGCTTTCTGATCATCATGTGAGTTGCTTCCCTCTACACTCTTCAGCCATGATGTTCTGTCTCACCTTAAGCCCCAAGGAATGGATCCAGCCTTCTATGGATAAGACCTCTGAAACCATGAGCCCTCAGATAAACTTTTCCTCCCCTAAAATTGTTCTGATCAGATCTTTTAGTCATAGCAGCAAAAAACTGACTAAAATACTCATCAATGAACAGTCTCTCTAAGGTTTTTCATAGGACATTGACAGAGACACCAATAAACAAATAGTGGTGCACAGGTCTCTTGAGATCTAGGCTCAATACCAGCTTTTTAAAATTCTGCCGTATTGGTCAAAGGAAGTCATGGAGCCAGGTCATATTCAAGAGGTGGAAACTGGATGTAGAATTGTAATGCAAAGGGCCCAGCTACAAAGGTAAACAGTATACCATAGCATCTCACTATATAGCCCCCCTGCCCCCATCAGCTTCATCCTGGATGAGCCTAAACTTCCCAACAACGACCCAGGTGGCAATTTTCTTCACTAATCTCTTGACACCCAAAGATGTTAACTCTGCTTCCAGTGTAAGGCCTTCTCTGTTCTTTAGCATTATGGACTAGGAAGGAGAAATTAAGTCTCTACCCAAAAGGCAAGGATGATACAGAAATTACTCTCAATTATTCTTCCAGATATATTCATACTGTTTTTTCCTATTCAGTTTGTGTGTGTGTGTGTGTGTGTGTTGGGGTGAGTAATGTATTTAGTTCTCTCCATGTGATAGTCAATGATTAAGGATCATAGAAGGGAATAAAGAACATAACTCCATCGGGCAAGTTAAACTCATCTGCCAGGATATCATTCTCAGTAAGTTGAACTTGTGAATTGGATAATGATAAAGGATCTTTATGTGGCTACATAAGAGGGGTTCATAGTAGATTTGATAATTTGCAACTGGAAGCAGTTCACAGAGTGTGAAGCCAAGGAAGGACCTGTACATGCTTCAAATGATCAAATGTTGTCCCCAAAGAATTTCCCCAGAAGGTATAAAATGCATTCCATATTTCATGAGTTATAAGAAGCTAATTTTTCATATTTTAGTATCTCTGAAATTGGGATGCATTTTAAAATTGATGTCCTCTTAAAACTATTTGGCAGAATTTTCTTAATGGCCTATAAAATAGTAGTGAATCTTATCATCAATACAGTCTTAGACTTGATGATGAATGATAGCCAGAAATAATAGCTGTTTCCTCATGTAAAACACTGGCCTGTCCAACACACATCAGCTTCTTAAAAGGGTTACAAGCAGGTTTTTGACATGAGTGCTCAATAATTTAACAGGCTCCGCTTCTTTTAAAAGCAAGTAAATTAAACCCCAGATTCATCAGAGATGCCCATATGTATGTTGCTATGGTTTGGACATTTTTGTAGTGGGCAGGGTGCGGCAGCACAGGCCTGTAATCCCAGTGGCTTGGGAGGCTGAGGTAAGAGGATCACAAGGTCAAGGCCAGCCTCAGCAATTTAGGGAGGCCTGAGCAACTTAGTGAGATCTGTCTCAAAAAATAAAAAAGCCTAGAGATGTGGTTTAGTAAATGCCTCTGGGTTTAGTCCCTAGTAAAAAAAAAAAAAAAAAAAATCATGTGGTAGAAGGGCTGGAGGTGTAGTTCAGTGACAGAGTGTATATTTTGCACGTATGAGGCCTTGGGATCAATCCCTAGCAACAAAACATATACATTGATTAATTTGGAAAAGCACATATTGGAAACTTCATCACTGATGCAGTAGGACTTACTTAATGGCATATGTGTAAGGTGTGGGGTCTCAGTCCTCACAGATTTAATGCTGCCACAAAAAGGGCATGTGGCAAAATAAGCCAAACTCAGGAGGCCAAGGTTCATATGCTTTCTCTCATATGTGGACGTTAGAAAGAAAAAGGAAAAAGAAGGTGGGGAGAATCTCATCAAAATCAAGGGAAATAAGTAGAACAAAGGGACCAGGTAGAGGGAAGAGGGAAAGGAAAGGGGAAATCCTAGGGAACGATATTGGCCAAATTATACTGTTATACTGTGTGCCTGTATGAATATGTAATAACAAGTTCCACCACTATGTACAACGATAATGCGCCCATTAAAAAAATACATGGGGATAAAATAGCTCATAGGAAGGAAATTGCTTTCTTTTGCCCTTCCGCCTTCCACCAGGTAAGGACACGGTAAGGAGGTCCACACCAGATGCTGGCACCTTGATCCTGCACTTTCCAGCTTCAGGAACTTTGCAAGAATTAATTTCCATTTTTATAAATGAGTCGTGAGCATTCTGTTTCAGCACAGACAGACATGAGGGATGGAATGATCAAGTCAGCCAAGATCAGAGAATTCTTCAGAATCATCCTTGACATATTCTGGAGGGAAAGGAAAAAAAATGTTTTTTTCTATATTCCTCAAAAATCTTAAAATTCAAATTAGCTATACAGTGTAAAAAAAGAGTTTTACCAAGTCATCACTAGAAAGCAGCAGTAGATGCATAAAACTGTGATAATTTGCAAGGTTTGTAATCTGGAGAAAGGACATTTTGTAGGAGGGAGTCAACAGAGATCTGGCATTTCCAACCTCATTTTCCAGGGTCATGCCTCATATCTTCTGTTTAAAAGTATATTTTTCTCTCTAACATGACTGATTGCTAGTCTCTAGCCCACCCAAATTGCTTATCTATTAAGATAATAATGTATGTTGTAAAGTATCAAGGGTATACATATGTTATTAAGGGTATGTTTAAATGTGTTTTTTTTCCTGCTGTTTTCTACTTCTTGCCAATTTTCCCTAGAACATGATTTGTCTTGGTAATCAGAAATTATTTTAAATGAAGGAGAAAAATATCTAGAAAAGAGCAAAACAGATCACCACAAACACAAGAAGAAGATAACAATAAAAGCCAACCCAGTTACTGCACTTACTATATACCAGGACACTGACCAATGGACTCTCAGAGCTTCAGGTGGTCAGTACTGTCATCTCTACTTTGCAGAGCTGGGAGCCGTGTCACAGAAGGATTGCATTGCTTGCCAAGTCCACAGGGCTGTCAGTGGGGGAGATGGAATTTGAAAATGGGTGACCAAGCTCCAGACAACACGATGATGCATAAACAGAAAATAAATGTGTGAATAAGCACTCAAGAAGTTGTTGTATGTGTCCATCTTGTCCTAGCTGCATGACTGAGTGAATAATTTTTCTCTCCCTCAAACTCATTTTCCTCATCTGTCATATAAGAATGCTGGCAATAATAACTGGCCACTTCAGAGGATCATGGGAAATCATAGATGTAAGTAGGACTTGTAAACTGTAAAGTCATGTTTAAATATGTGTTAGTAACACCATCCTCATCTTTTCACCTCAGGATTAAAAGTTGTTTTTTTTTTTTTAAAAAAAAAAGGAAGCAATTATCATGCTAGCACCTGCCCTCCCCATAATATCCCTTTCTATCAATAAAGTATTGCAATATTTCTCTAGTATCTCAGAATTAAACCCTGAGTAGCTACAACTCTCACTGCCATCAGTGAGATCCCATAACTAAGACAACAAACACAGGGCACAAACACAGGACTCTCCACTTCCTTGACTACAGAGACACTAATAATCAAGCATACCTCTCATTACTGCTTAACCTATGCCCACATGTTACCTCAGAATCCTTCTTAACAGGTGGTCTAAGTAGCCACTTGGTATTACTTCTCAGATACAGAAAAAATCTGACACAAAATCATTTTGCCATTTCTGTTGTGATTTCCAATTTAAAATGCAATTACCAGAAGAATTTAGAGCTAAGAAGTTAAAAAAGAAGTTCTTTGAAATATGAAGTTGATAATAGCAATTGGACTACTTTAGTTCCAACACAACCTAGTGATTGGGTAGGTCATTAAGCTTTTTGTACTTGATTTCCTCATAGTTCTAATATAGGAGTTGGCTTCTGGCCTTTATATTCCGAGCTGTAAATTCTTTTTCATCTTCCAAATTTATCCTTGCCTTTTCTCTCACCAACCTGAAATGCGACCCCTAGTTCTTTCTCTCAATCTGCTTAAGCCAAACTTCCATACCTTCAAATTCCACATTCTCCACAAAGAAGTTTCTAGGTTCCTCCAGTTTATATGGACCTCACTTCTCATTGACTAGCTGTAGATTTCATCGCCCATGCATTCAGTCAGTACCATGTGATTTGGTGAACTAGTTAGTAAGTTTCAGGTTGGGAGGAACATTCTAGATAACACATTTCTTTGAATTTAATCACCTTTCAGTGATTTGTTTTTGTTTTTTGGAGCAGTACCAGAGATTTATTTCAGGGGCATTCGACCACTGAGCCACATCCCCAGCCTTATTTTGTATTTAATTTGAGACAGGGTCTCACTGAGTTGCTTAGTGCCTTGCTGTTGCTGAAATTGGCTTTGAACTCGAGATCCTCCTGCCTCAGCCTCCTGAGCTGCTGGGATTATAGGCATGTGCTACTTTGCCCAGCTGCTCGCAGTATGTTATATGTAGATGTCCAGTAATAAATACCTGACTTTATATTGGGATTTATCATTTTCAAAACATTTTCTCATGTGTTTGTTTTTAACTGATCCTCTCAGTTTCCCTGGTAGTTTTAATTTTAGAAGTTTTTTTTTATTATTATTCTAATAGAGACAGAACTAAAACTGGTCTTTCAAGCTATCCTTTTAAAAGCCTTTTCTTCTTCTTCAAGGACTACAGTCTATCTCATTATAAAAGGAGGATTCATTGGTAAAGAGAGATTAAAAAAAGATATCTCTCATAATAAACTCTCATAAGACTGTTTCTTAAGTCACAACTTTAACATCATTCTTCATTTGTAGTGTATGTTGTTAGTTTAGTTGATATTGTATACACTTAATTATACTTTATAATTGATATATGATTGATATGAAATATAACATAAATAGTATAATCACCAATTTCTAGAATATTTTATATTTGGATACAGATATTTTATAACTTAAACAGTTGAATAGCTTTTAGAATTACATTTTATTATTATTATTATTATTATTATTATTATTATTATTATTATTATTAATACCCTGTCCCTTTTCCAGAGAGAGAAATAGAAAGAGAAAGATTTTCTAGAGTATAGCTAATGAGATGTCCTATGAAAACAAGAATTCATAGTTTCTACTCTCCACCAACCTCCACACCCATGTTCCTTCATTTGCTTTTATTTTGATGTGAAACATTTTATTTTGATTTTCTTTTTCTTATCCTGGGTTCCCTAGTGTGAGCCCCTATAGTTAGGTCTCTGGACCTATGTCAGGGAGTCTAAAGAAAGCAGGAAGGATTAAGACACAGTTGGATTAGGTGATGAAGACTCTGACTGGCAAAGAAATTCCATTATCACCACCCTGGAAGCTCAGCTTCTTCCTTCACATCAAATATGGGGGAGAGGGGGGGAGGGAAAGTCTTCAAAATGGATTTACTTTCATTTCCACTTCAGTTCACTGAGGTTGGGTGTTCAGTACATTCCATACTCTCAGCCCCTAAAAGAACTTGGAGCTGACTTTAACACGTTGGGAACTTCAACTCAAGCAGATCTGACAAGAAAAGACAGACGTTTGAACAGATGCAGCTTGTGTGGAGAGAGGTTTTTTTTTTTTTTTTTTTAACCAAAAGTTGCTGATTTTTCTTCTAAAAAAACATTTTCCCTGATGAGATAAGTTTTAAAGTGTGAAAATTTTGACATTTTTCTTTACACATCACAGGTTTACTATGTTTATTTTTATTTTTCAATTTGTGTGTGTGTGTGTGTTTGCATGTGTGTGTGTGTCTAACGTAATCATTCCATGGTGGATCAAGTAGTCAAAATTCAGATTCTGTCAAAATCCCTGCGCTCTTGCCATGTTTTTGAAACTTCAAGCATTTAAGTGAGCTTACCAGGGGCATAGATCCCCCATTGTGTGACTTGCTGCAAAAATTAAAATGTGGCCAATGCTGGAATTCTGTTGACAAGCTGATGAGATCTATGTCCCCAGAGTTCCTCTCAAGTCTCACTGATTCTGTCAGAGAAATCACTACACCTGCCCCAAATTGCTACCTGAGGAGAAAATTAGAACCTTACAGGCAGCTGAAAAAGTTGTGAAAGAGAGGTGAGAATTCTGAGTAAAGAAAGAAGAAGTCGATATGAAGGACAGTTAACTGAGCCTGTGTAAAATGCACAAATGACCTCGTGTTCTATATCTAACATGGAAAGTTATCTGAGAAGAACATATACAGTTATAGAGACAACAGAGAAGAATGATTGAAATGAGTTCTCTTCCTTTTAGTTCAAGATCAAAAGTTTCTGTAACCTAGCAACAAAACAGCACTGAAGTTATTTGACTGACATTAATGTTCCTGAGAAAGCAAAACCAAGAGAGAAAAAATAATCCATGCTACCTGCATCCAGTTTCCTCTCTTTATTCTTTCTCTAGAGCAGAAATCTTCAGAGTGTGGTCCCAGGACCAGCTGCAGCAGCATCACCTGGAAACTTGCTAGAAATGCAAATATCACAACCTTCTAAATCAGAAACTCTGGAGTTTCTGCTCAGCAATCTGTGTTTTCACAAGCTTGCCATATGTTCAAATGCACACAAAAATTTGAAAATTACTACTTTCATATAGAGTATAATCTGTCATTACTTTGTATTGATTTATTCTTATCAGCATGCAATCTGCCATAGTACCTGAGACATTGTTTGAAAGTCCTACTCTGTCCTCATAATTCCAGCTATCGTCCCTTTCTCTCCTCTTCCTCAACAACTATTTCTTTGAAATGGTCTCTTTAGAGCAAATAGCATAATAGGAAACCCCAGACCTCATTTCCCCGACTCAGACCTAAGTCTCCCACTGACTTAGAAATATTCTTTCCAAAAAGCCTTTAAGGGAACTTCAGAAATCACTTTTAAAAATTGCAGTACCCCAGGCATGTTTGGAGCTAAGAGTAGATACATTGAAATGGATAAGAAAAATTATTTCATTTTACTCATGATTGTTCTTCCACCAAACTAACACAGCATGGAGCTATGGGAAGTAAAAGTCTAATAGACGGTTTTTCTATCAAAAGGGAAAGAAAAGAATGTAATCTATGTCCAACATTCTGTCTTTTGTGAGGTCTGGCTTCGGTTTCACCTAACTCGAAGTACTGACGAGGGTCTGGCATACTTCTGTTATCTAGAGTCCACTAATGAAAAAAAACAATAATGAAGTTCAGTGGCTTGTTGCAAACCAGAAAACCTTCAATACTGCAGACAGAAGCTGGTGAAGCTCACTATTATCAAGAGAGAATTTGGGGCTTCTTCGACAGGAGGAAAAAGAAAAGTGGAATGTGTAGCCAAGTTTCTGACTTTGTAAGGAGTTATCTGATGGATTGCTTTCTATCTCTCCAGACTAGGAGGGTGATAGAACAGGCATACTTGATAATCAAGAGGCTAAGAAGAACAAAAGAGAGCTTAGCAGTTTGTTGCAACTGCAGAAAGATCTGCACACCAGTCACACCAGAGAGAGCAAGAGATTAATGGCTCCTGAAAAGAAATCAGCAAACCTCTTTAATTGGGAAATTATGTACAATCCCAGCAAAGATAAATTATGGCCAAAAGGTATAAGAGAACCCAAGAATCTCTGCCTAGACAGAGTATTGAAGATCTTCCTCTGTACCAAAGCTGTCCATAAAGTCTGAGAAAGGAAGCCATTTTTCTGAATGCACAAATACCACCAAAAATAAGTAGGCATGTAAAGAAAGAGAGAGACATGGTCAATAAAAGGAATAAAGAGAATATATGTAAACTAATCAAAAAGAGAGATCTGTGAATTTGGATTATATTATAAATAATTGAACATAATTGTCTTAAAGAAGCTCAATGGACTATAAGACAACACAGAAAATTCAGGAAAACGCATAAACAAAATGAGAGTATTTTTAAAAAGAGATAAAAACTATAAAAAGAATAGAAATTCTGGAGCCGAAGAATACATTAACTGAATTGAAAAATTCACTAGAGGAATTCAATAGTAGACTGATCTATCAAAGAAAAGAACTGGTAAAATCTTATGGGAAAGCATCAAGCTGACCAATACAAACATTATGAGAGCTACATAAAGAAGAAATGGAAAGAATTAGAGAGCTTATTTGAATAATGTCTAAAAACTACCTATACTTGAGGAAATAGCATAATAGGAAACCCCAGACTTCATTTCCCCGACTCAGACCTAAGTCTGAGTAAACAGAGTAGTTAGGTAAATTACAAAAAGTAGAATAAAATCCAAATAAGATAATCTAAAGAGACCTATGTCAAGACTCATTATAATCAAACACTTGAAAATCAAAGCAAATAAAGACACGTAAAGCAACAACAGAAAATTGACTGTCATATACAAGGGGGTTTCCACAAGATTATCAGTTGATTATATCAGAAGCATTACAAACTACAAGAAGGTGATGTGATATATTCAAAACACTGAAAGAAAAAATTTTTCTGCCAATCAAAAGTACTATATTAGTTATAAAAGTCTTTCAAATATGAAGGAGAAAAATTTTAAATCCCTAGATAAACAAAAGCTGAAGTAACAGTAATGAGCTTACTAACCTGACTTACAAAAAAAAAAAAAAAATGCTAGGGGAAGTCCTTCAAGTTGAAATAAAAAGAGATTATAAAGCAAGATGAAAACATAAGAAATACAAAACTTTCTAGTAAAGCAAACAATACAGAATCTTGTAATTATGGGAATATGAAACACTTTTTATACTGGTATAATATTTAAAAGATAAAAGTATAAAATTAACCATACCTTTTAAAACTATGCTTATGGATACAAATTTTAAAAGGTGATTTATTACACCAATAACAAAATGAAAGGGGAATTCTAAATGAGTAGTTTCTGTATGTAACTGAGGTTAAATGACCAGCTTTAAAGTTCTGTTATAACAATAAGAATTTTTACGTAATTTCCAGAGTAACCACAAAATATAATATACACAAAGAAAAATGAGAATGGAATCAAGAATGTCATAAAAAAAAGAAAGAAAGAGCAATAAAAAGCAAAAAAAAGAAAGAAAGAAAACAAGAGGAAAAATGACATAAAGTAACTATAATACATAAGAAAGCAATTAACAAAATGACAATAAGTTCTTTCCTATCACTAATTCCTTCAAATGTAAATGGGCCAAATTCCCCAACATAAAAAATGTAGAATGGTGCATGGATAATGAAAAAAATAAGATCAAATTTTATACTATCTACAAGAGACGCATTTAATATATCAGGACACGTAGGCTAAAAGTCAAAAGTTGGGGGGAAAATTCCATGTAATTGTAACTAAAATAGACCTAGAGTAGCCATATTTAAATAAGAAATAGGGTTTTTTATATTTAAATTAAAATTTGGGGGGGACAGGTACTGAGGATTGAACTCAGGGGCACTCAACTACCGAGCCACATCCACAGACCTTTTGGTATTTATTTAGAGGTAGGGTCTTACTGAATTATGTAGTACCTACCTGCTGCTGAGGCTGGCTTTGAACTCCAGATCTTCCTGCCTAAGTCTCCTGAGCCTCTGGGGTTATAGGAATGGCTGGTCAAAATAGGTTTTAAAGTAAAGAAAATCAAAGGAAACAAAACATGATATTATATAATAATTACAATGTCAATTCATTGAGAAAATAAAACCATTATAAATCCATATGCATCTAGCAGCAAATAATCCAAAAACATGAAGTAAACAATGGCTGAATTGAAGGGAGAAGTAGATAGCAGCACAGCAATAGTATATTTTAATACCTCACTTTCAATAATGAATAAAATAACTATATAGATCAATAAGGAACCAGAGTATTTGAATATTGTAGGCCAATTGAACCTAGGAGACATACTCCACCCAACAACAGCATAATATAGATTCCTTTAGGGCTGGGGTTATAACACAGTGGTGGAGTGATTACCTAGCATGTGTGAGGCACTGGGTTCAATCCTTAGCACCACATAAAAATAAATAAAATAAACATCCATCAACAACTAAAAATAAATAAATAAGAACACAGATTCATCTCAGCACACATGGAAATTCCCCAGAATAGATAACACATTAGGACACAAAACAAGTCCGAACAACTTTGAAAAGATTGAAATCATACTAAGTATTTTTTTTTCTGACCATAGTAGAATGAAACTAGAAAGAACAAAAAGGAAAACTGGGAAATTTATAAACATTTGGAAATTAAAGAATGTACACTCAAATAATCAATGGGTCAAAAAATAAATCACAACAAAAATTAAAAACACTAACAGAAATAAAAGTACAACATATCAAAATTTATGGTATGCAACAAAAGTAGAGCTGAGAGAAGTTTATGGGGTAAATACATACATTAAAAAGGAAAAAAGATTGTAAGTTGACAATTACATGTTAAACAACCAGAAAAAGAAGAAAAACCAAATACCAAATTTACCAGGAGGCAGGAGATCATAAAGATACACGCAGAAATGAGGAATAGAAAAAGTGAACAAAGTACTTAGAAATACACTACCCAAGAAGGTAAAAGATTTATATGCTGAGAAGTGTTGGCAAAGCACAGCTGAAAGAGCCTTGCCTAGCGGTGCATGCCTATGATACTGGAGACTTTGGAAGCTGAGGCAGAAGGACCACAAGTTCAATGCCAGGCTCTGCACTTAGTGAAACTCTACCTAAAAAAAAAGGACTGGGGATATAGTATAGTACTATAGTCTAGTTTAGTGCCCCTGGGTTTAATCTGCAGTACCACAAAAAGAAATGATAAAGGAAATTAAAGATACAAATAAATGGAAAGACATCCAGTATTCATAGAATGGAAGACAATATTATTAAAATGACCATACTACCCAAACCAACTTAATATTATTAAAAGTACATACTATATACAGATTCAATGCAATTCCTATCATGATTACAGTGTTTTTGTTTTGCATAAATGGAAAAATTGTCCTGCAATTCATATGGAACCTCAAAAGGACCCTTGGACAAAACAATCCTGAAAAAGAAAAACAAAGCTAAGGCCTTACACTTTCTGATTTCAAAACATAATAAAAAACTACTAAATAACACAATTAAAATGTGATAGTACTGGCATAAATGCATCAAGACCAATGAACCAGAAAAGAGAGTCCAGAAATAAACTCTTGTGCATATGGACAAATGAGCTTCAGCAAAGGTACTCAGGCTACACCACAGGGAAATGATCGTCCTTTCAACACGTATCACACTCTCAAGAATATACGGTCCATGAGAACAATGAACTCATCACTCATGCATTATGTTCCTTGATGTAACCCAGCTTCTAGAACATTGCTATTGAATAACAAGTTAAAAACTAAAACTTAAAGAAAAAAAACTCATGGAAAAATAAATGACAGGGTGCACCTTCCCATTCCTCACACCCACCTGCTTTTAGACTCAACTGACTTCTCTGTGCCTTTTACCTGCCTAGGTCCCTATCTGTCCTAGAGTGGGATCAAGTGCCACTTGCTTCAGAAAACTTTGTCTAAATTTGTCAAATTACCCTCATGAAAACTCATGTCTCCTTCATAGTATTTATCACACTTGCTATTTTTCCTTTGTCTATATGATTATAATTGACTCACTTCTCTTTCCCCAATGGCAAAGACTTTCCATTTTGTGACACATCTTATTGCCACATCAATACAACCAAAAAACGGGCCAATGACGTTTACTGACAAATACCTTTGGTGGCCTGGGTAGCATGTATATGCACCCTAGGTTTCCCAGCAGCCCTGGCATAGTTGTAAACCAAAAGATCCCAGTTTGAACAATCAATTATAAGGTCACTCCAATCATGTGACATTGAAAGTGCCACTAAAAACCTACAAGGAATAAAAAGCTAGTAAATCATTTAAACATAATTATTTTTAAACAATATTTAGATATGAATTAGTTATTTTCTCAAATTACATCTAATAGTTGGCCAAAACTACCACTTTTTTTATGAATTAGAATAGACTAGAACAACAGAAATGATTCAAATTGAACCATAAGTGTACAAATAGGTATTATTTGGGAATATTTTCTTCTTACCATATAGCTGAATATGTGTGTGCTATATGTGTGAGTCACCACACAAAGTACTCAGCTTTACACCACAGGTTTTGGTGGTACAATGGGTCCCGACCACAAACCAGACTGGTGCACCCATGTTGAGACACTGTTCCTGTCGGCTGCTAAGAGTTTGCAGCTGCTCCCTTCTCAGGAGAATTGCTCTCTGTAGAGCCCCCCTGGAAATGCCTGGAGCCTTCCCCCTCTTTCCAAAATCAGATGATGAACAACTGAATGATGACCTTCCAATATGAGGTAGGAAAGGGCAGCCCCTGACTGCAAGGAGAGCAACTATATGGTACACCTCATGTGCCAGAACTTTCTAGTGGAATCAGACTGTGTCCTTACCAGGGTTTCTCCCCTGTGCCATCCTAATCGCTTGACTTCCATAAAATTTCATCTTGGGAAACCTCTCTTGTCACTGCATCTGTACAAAAATCTGTATCTCAAATTTTGTAAGACTCCAACCCAGGCAGTTGTCATTTAAAGCATATGAAAAACGCTCAAGACTCTGTAATGTCACCAGACAAAATAAACATATTTTATTAAAATTACACTATCTTATAGGAATTGTCTCTTTCTGCAAATTCTCTAGGAAAGGTGCAAAATATTACACAGAAATCTTGAATAAGGTAAACACTGTATTTTATTTTATTTTTTTAAACGGAGATTCAGGAAGCAGGTGTGCCAGCCATCTGCCAGTGTGTTGGGATGCTCTTCCCAAAAATGTGTCAGGCCAGACATCAGTTCACATAAGACACAAGACCCACCATATATCCAGGGAAGTAGAACCAAAGGTGGAGACTTGTTTCTCTCTGTAAACCAAGGCTGGTAACTGTAGTTGAAAGTGAAGTCTGCTTTGGAAAAATGTCATTTTGAAGCTAGCTATGATTTTTCCCTTAATAGTCCTCTTCCTGCACCCACAGAGACAGGCAGGCAGTCAATGAAGAAACTCAAGTTCCCAAGTCATCAGAGTCACCTGACAGTCAGCTATCCAGCACTGACTGGGCTCCTTTCAGATGCCAGCTCCATCACCTCAGGCTGCTCACTGTTTGACAAATGCCAAGACTTCTTTAATGACGTATCTCTCCCGTGGTCCATGGAGCAGTGTCCAGACTATAGAAAATAAACTGCAAGCTCTGAACAAGAAGAACAAATGGAAGATTTTTGTGCCAGTCTAAAATAGACCCTGAGAAACATAAGTTAGGGAAACAAGCACACCCTAGCTAAACAATCATGGTATTTCAGTAGATTTATTTATTTATGGAGAACTCATCTTTAGAAGACATTTGGAACTTTTTTTTTTTAACCAATACTAGTCACCTAGATTTGCTAACGGTTTAGAAGAGGGAGGGAGAGGCAAGAACAAGGGTCTGAACCAGAAAGAGAATTCCAAGAAACAGTCAACTAATAACCGCCAAGCTACCAAAGAGTAATTAGCCTCACATTCTGTACCAATCAAGAGCTCATCATTCTTCCTCAGCGTCTCTCTGCTAATTAGAAACCAGTTTTCAGGATTAGTTAAGTAAATTCTGGTTCAGCCAGATTGAATTGGGAACACAATGTAGCCACTTATGAAAAAGAAGACAGACCTATATATATTCTATCTATCTATCTATCTATCTATCTATCTATCTATCTATCTATCCATCCATCCATCCATCCTATGCATATTAATATAGAATGCCCTTCAAAGTATAATATTTAAGAAAAAAAATAAAAAGGGTGCAAAGCAAGGTGGAAAAACATTGTGGCCAAACAACAGATAATCACTTTACATATGTGCACACCCACGTGTGTATGTGATATGTGTTTAAGTAGCATGTGTCTCATATATAATATTACACACATTACATTTATTTAGAAAACACACACAAATATTTAGAAAGATTAGGACAGGGGTTTTGAAATGAGACTCTTAATTGTTTGCCCTTTTATAGAAATTTCTTCTTCCTATATGCATCTATAAGCTACTCAAAAACATTTAAAAAGACCACAGCCCACAAATCAAAGCAGTAAATTAATAATATGCTAAGCGATACAATTTCAACTGTGGAGGGTGGGTGATTAAACACTTGGGTTCATATTTGCTAAGCTAAATTCTTATTAGATATCTTATTTCTTGGAAATCCTATAAGTGCTTTGAAAATATTTTGACTATTATAGCTGTCTGAAATACATGTTGGGCTGTGAACTGTAACTGCTATGTCCTAACACGGTGGCTTAAAGAGATGTCTGCATTTACTGGTTTCATATTGGAACCCTTAGGGAATATGTATGCAGTAGGAGAGATAAGGGTTTCCCACCCCAACATAATTCCCAGTGCTGCTTTTTAGAGAGATCATCTCTGGAACAATGGGTCAAAGTCACTCCTGATCCACAGGAGAAGACTAAGTAGCCTTGAATAAATAGAATATTTATCTCCTTGTAAGAAAGAGGAATTCTGAGGCAGATGAAGGTTTCAAAATCCTGGCTGATCCTTTATTAATACTGACCTGTATTAAGAAGTGGAATTCTTAATCTTTCTGAAAATATCAGGAATGAAAATGTGAATCTCTTAAATGTTTACTTAGGAGCAAAGTATAGCATCCACCTAGTAATTCTCAAGGATGTAGCTGCTAAGAACTAAAAATATCTTCCGGGGGAGGGCTGTGCAGATGGGGAGCGGAGAGTGGGGTGGGGGACACAGAGAACCCAGAAGAGCAGCCATCTGAGCAGATTTCACACGATTAATAGGGAGTTTGTTGGCTGGTGGACTTTAAAAATAGAACCTCATTTCTGAGGGGTGGGTGCCCTGCTCCAGAGCCCTAGAAGGAGCCTGCTGAGAGGGATGATTAAAATGAAAGATTGTGTGGCTTTAAGGAAATGTTGGCATAAAGAAATGGCACCGATTACTGATGCTCCAGCCACCTTCTAAAAGGTTTCTGCAAATTGCTTTCCTTGGATGAAATACCAAATATCTGTTCCCAAATGTTACGAAGCAAAATAAATCACATTCCATTGACACATCCAATATGTCGTATCAGAGACCCTGAATCCAAACAAAGCAAAGCTGCCGTTACCTCAGAGCTATTACATTTCTTTCTCTTGCTTTTGTATTAAGGCTGCAAGATGAAAACTTGTTCCCTGTAAACAACAACAACAAAGAAAATTATCTCTGCCTCCTCCCTGCGTGAAGTGAGAAATCAAATCCACAACCCCGACAAGTTTTTAGGGTTTAAAAGCCACTCAGGAATCAATTTGTCTCACCCCAAACATTTTTAAATGAAGATGGTGAATCCCAGAAAGGGAAGACCACTTACCCACAGTCACTTAGTTGGGCAGAATCAGAAAGATGTGTCACTTTTAGTTTATCAATCAATATTATTCCTTTTGTTAAATAAGAGTATACTAAAATATTCGAGGTAGTATGGGCTCCCTCCAAAACTTTGTGTTTTCACTGGAGAAAAAGTTTTAAGAAAAGGGTGATATTTTAAAGCGGTCCCCAGGGCTTGAAAACAGCATTTTTTTTTGGAGGTATGCAGAGAAAGAAATAGGGATTAATTTCTTGGCCTACCAAATATTTTAGGGTTGAAGTTATGTGCACTGTGGAAGTATCATTTGTTGCATTTCATAGACGGAAATACTGAGGCATAAGACAGTCAATGATATTTACCCAGCTGTAGAAGTTGATTTTGGATCACCTTCAGCAGCAGGTGCAGCCATCTCCTAACCACCAGGAGTGGTGACTGCTAATATATCATGACTGCCCACTTCTCCAAAGAATCTGCCTGTTCTCTTAGAAATGCCCCAGAGGTGGCTAATGAATAATTGATGTGGAGTACAAAAAAGTCAGGCTCCTTGCCTCTACTTGGTGTTTAGGGATCAGACTGGGGCTGATCCCTAAACTCCAGCTCAGATCACATCCTTGGTCACCTCTGTCCTCTGCCCTTCTCGCTCCCCTATGAGTTTGTCCTGGGATCCACCCTTCAATAAATCAAATGTTTCTAGGGAACCCGATCTAAAAACACCAAGTGTGTCAGAGAGATAAATAAATGATGGACAGCATCTTGTAGTATTGAATATCATTTTATTCCATTTTCACTTTGGTCTTCACATAAATGTGTAATTGGGACAGGATTCTGCGTGTTTCTGCCTTAAGCAGATGTGCATTCTCTTCGTCTGGGAGTATGAAATGTTTCCCAGTTTTCCTGCTTGGTTACATACTTTCTAACTTGTCCATCCAACTTTGCAGTAGCCTTTCAGTCATCTTTGCACATTTCCTAAAAGCAAAAAAGTGAAAAGCAAGGTTTTGTTTTGTTGTTATTGTTGTTGCTTGTTTGTTTGGTATAGTAATGACTAAACAAAACAAAACAAAAAAAAAAAACGAATATGAGAGAACAATTGTGAGTCACTAATGTGTAATGAAAGACCCAGGTGCTGAGGCTTTACTGAACCCAGCATACTGAGGACCGTTAGCAGATACGTAGACTGATGACAAGCTCATGGCTTCTCTTGTTGAGATTTATTGGCTGTACACAACAGAAAATGACTCTATGCTTACTCCAGTAAAAGGTGTAGTTATTGATAAGGTTTGGGGAAGCACCAAAGACTGAAATGACAGATGCAGAGAGAAGACAGTGCAAAGAATGTATTGTATGGGTGCTGCTGAGAAATGGTTCTTCCACCCCCTATCTAAACTAAAGGTCCTGGTTGAGAGTCCTGCTGGCCAAACTAAGACCATAAACACATTGTGCATTTCCTTTCTTGGAGTGAGACAGTACAGGGGGATAGGAAAGGTGAAAAGTGCCATCCTGTCTGCTTCTAGGATGTAGCCCAAAGGGGCAAAGAATCCTTTGCTTTCTGCCATCTGTAGGATGATTTTAGAATACTCTAGTCACCATATCAGAATTCCAGTGAGTCAACAAAGGAAAATAACAACCAATCTATGGGAATTCATTAGCCAGAGAGAGGATAAGGTGGAACTATCAGGACTTATATTCAGTGAAATTAAACTATTCGAGCAGAACAGAGAGGAAAAAAACTGAATTAGAAAATAAGGTAAAGGAACTTTTAAGGAGATTTGAGTATATCACGTTCACTGGACTTATTCAAGGAGAAAATAGGACTGTTGAGACCCAAGTTAGTAGACTAGAAGGTCAAATAAGAGAACTTCTCAGGAAGACACTATCTACCAAGAGAGAGAAGCCATGAGAGAGAAATAAAATTGAGTAAGTGATCAGCAGTATCAATAATTATCCCTGAAGAAGAGAAATGCATACACCAGGGGGAAACCAAGCATAAACCAAAAGAATAATTTACAGAGCTGAAGAAGAACTGGAGCCACACATTTTACAAATTCATTAACATTCAAGCTGAATACATATTTTTAAAAAGACATTTTCATAGGTGTACCATGGGGAGAAAAAATCTGCTCTCGAAAGAAAAAGTACATTTTGTATTCTTACAGTCAGGAAAAAAAATAAAATAGTACCTTATCACCAACATTGGAAGAAAGAAGATGGTGAAACAGTGCCAACTATGCTCAGCCAAGAGACCATTAATCTATTAGGGTGAACAAAAGCTATTTAAGGAGCAGAAAGAATTTGGAGATAATAACTCAAGAACCCATCTGAGCAAAGTGCTGAAAGACCCTATCCCAACAGCAAATGAAAAGAAAATCAGAAACCCAAAAGATGAAAAATGTAAGCAATGATCATATAATAATATGTATGTTGCACATACATATGTGTATATTATGATGTTTGATATATATACACAAATTTATACTTTGTTACTAAGCAATGAAGTTAAATATAAACAAGCCCTAAAAGTGAACCAGGGGATATAGCTCAGTTAGTAGAGTGCTTGTCTTGCATGGACAAGACTCTGGGTTCAGTCCCCAGCACCACCCTCCAAAAAATGAATCAGAATAGTGTATATTAAACAATTAATATAATTAATTTCTGGGATATCAGAAATTAATGATAATAAGTAAGGAAATAAAAGGATAAAATTAAGGAAAAGTGAATTTTTAAAAAAATTAATAAATACTGATCTTTTTCAATCCTTGAAGAAATAGTCACCAGGGAAGCAGTAAAAACACTTCGGCAGCTCTTTAGGGGAATTAAAAAAAGAGGGGAGGAGGGTGGAAGTAGGTAGGTTTTTGTATATCTGATTTTACTGGAAGGGAGAACAGTAGGAAGAAAACAGTGATTTTCTTTTTGCGTGTATGACAGGAACGGGTAATCATTTTTTGTAAGGAATAATAGATATCGTTAACTGATAATTTAGATCAAGAGAATAGAAATTAACCTGAATGACAAGGGGGAATAGAGTAGTCTCCCAAATTTGCAAAGGGAGAAAGAGAATAAAAATGGAAAAACAAGGTAAAAGAAGAAACAATAATATAAGCAATAGTAAAATTAAAATAAGTATAGTACATCAGTTATATTAGTAGATCAGTTATATTAGTCACTGTATAAAATACAAAAGAAAAGGATTCTGTCAAAATAGGTGAAACATTTCTTCATGAATGAGGTTTAGCTGGGCAATTTGATTGGTTTAATTCTGGTCCATGTGGTTTCAAACCTTCCAGCAAGTTAACTCATTTTTGTTCCTGTGATGGCTGGGCAGAGTATGATGAGAAAGTGGACGTATGCGAAGTCCGCTGATGCACAGGCTTAGAGCAAAACACAGCCAGATGTCATACACAAGGAACATTTAAAATAACATAAGGATAAATGGACTGAGCAAATATATACCAGGAAAACCAAAACAAAAATAAGACTAGCAAAATCAATATCAACAAAGTGGAATTTAAGGATGAAAGAACCAAACTGGATCAAAAAGGACATCATATAATGATAAATGATGCAATTGTGGATGTAGCAATTATAGCAGGTAGGAGCCAATCCTCATAGCAGCTCAAAACTTCAATTTATTTTAAAAGCAAAGAGAATTTCCTATAAATAAGACTATATTGTACACACTAATATACTCTCAGCACTGAAAGCACTAGCTCAAAAAATAAAGAAAATCAGATGATGAACAAGTTCATATGTGCTGAAAACCAGAGTGGTTGATGTGTACATCTTATCTTTCGACTGTATTTTAAAAATATTCCCAGAACATTTTTAAAGGCTGGTCATTTGTGTGGACCTGGAGAGGGAAACAAACAAACCCTAGATAAGTGTGTAAATGGACAGTTTTTTTGTAAGTTCTATTCTCCTGGCAGAAACTATTAAATTAGAAATATATAAATGGTAGCAAAAACTCTCTTAATGACTTGAAAATGAAGAAGCAGTTTCATAGATAATCTTTGGTGAAACAGGAAATTGCAAAGGAAATTAAAACTTGCTAAGAAGACAATGAGAAAGAATGCTTCCCAACAAAGCTTGCAGAACATATCAAAAGCTATATTCAGAGGAAAATTTATAGCCTTAATGGCTTTTATTATTAAAAGAGGAAGGTGGTTGAAAAAGTCATTTTTCATCTAAGAACTAAAAGATAAACAGCAAAATCAAATACCAGTTAAGGAAATGTACAATTTAAAAATATTTTACATGGCGGGGCGGCAGGGGTGGGGTGGCCATGGGGGGGGGATGAAAGAAAGGAGAAAACCAAAAGCTTTTCCTTTGAAAACATCATAAGATAAATTAAATATCTTATGATTCTGATACAGGAAAGAGTAAAATCAAACATAGATGGAAGAAGAAGGGAAAGAGAGACATAGTCATAGAGGCTAAGGATAAAAACCATGATAAGAAAATATATCTCTGACACTATGGCAACAGATACAAATGAATCAGTTTTTTGGTGTTTTTTTGGCAAAATATTACTAACTAACCAATTTTTCACAATTTCTACCCTCATTTCATTTTGGTCTCCTTTTCATAAATCACATTTTTTTATCAAGCACCTTCTCTTCCCATGCCTAGCTTCCTTACCATTATGTGGTATATTTTCCTTTAATCCAGAGTCATTTTAGTTTTAATGGCTTAGCATGTCTGAGAGGAGACTATTTTCAATGAAATTCAGTAAGGGTTGGTTTAAACTTTCTTTTTCATACCTCACTTTCATGTTCTTGGAACATCTCTCTCATGTACCCCTTTTAGCCAATATACAGCCGCTGTCTTGTCTCTTTAATATTTCAAATCACTTTTACATTCATTAAAGGACTATTTCACAGAGGATTTTATCGACTTTTAAGCAACAATTTTTTTAAAAATTTAGATTACTAAGAAAATATTCCTGCTCCAGGCAATAGTTCTATATGAAAAGTAAAACTAATTGTTTTGACAAGCTAAATGGGAAGAAGTTTGTTTTGCTTTTTTTTTTTTAACCAGTGTTTAATTATCAAAAGCATTTAACACACACATCCAGAATATAGAAAGTTTATAATCTCACTGGGTGCGGTATAATCCCAGTGGCTTAGGAGGCTGAGGCAGGAGGATCTCAAGTTCAAATGCAGCCTCAGTAACAGTAAGGCACTAAGCAACTCAGTGAGACCCTGTCTCTAAATAAGACGCAAAATAGGGCTGGGGATGTGGCTCAGTGTTCAAATGCCCCTGAATTCAATCTCTGGTACCCCACTCCCAAAACAAAAGCATTTGTTATCTCACCACAAGAATGGGTTAGGTATGACTGACTATCAGCCTCAAGAAAGTTATGATCAAGTAAAAGTACTTGGAGTTTATTATAATATTAGAAATTGCATCTCAGTGTATCTACTAGTGGGGACATATGTAATGGGGTTAGAGTCCATCTCTGAGATATCCACGTTTCCTAAACTTAGACCACCTCTTAGGTAGATAGCATCCTTTTCAGATCACTTTCAGTGAGTTAACTAGTCTTATTTTCCATATTAAAAAAATTGATAAAATGAATATTAAATATTAACTCTGTATCAGTAAGCATTTGCTGTGTAACAAAACATCCTCAAATTAGTAGTTCATAACAACTATGAATTTAGCTCAGACTTCTATGGACCTGCAATTTAGATTCTGTTTGACTGAGTTGGGAGGCTCTACTGTTCTCGCTGGCATTTGTCGATGGTCACCTGCAAGTCAGCTCTCACATCTTGGGGTTTGGCTAGGCAATTAGATTGGTTCAAATCTAGTCCATCTTATAGCAGGTTAACTCATTTTTGCTCATGTGAAGGCCAAGGAGAGTGTGATGAAAAAGTGGAAATATGTGAAGCCCCTTGATGCACAGGCCTAGAACTGGTGTGTTGTATTTCTGAGAAATGCTGTTGGCTAAAGGAAGTCATGAAGTCTTTCCAGATACAAAGGGTGGGGAAATAAACTGTCTTTTAACAGGAGAAGCTGTACAGGAAAAGATGTGGATACAATGATGGGAAGGATCACTGCTACTTACAACCACAATAATCTACATTTTGTTTCCTCCTGTGGATACCTGGCTGGCCCAGAGGAAACATTTTCTTGTGTTTATCGATGCATGCTCCACCTGAGCCCAGTTCCACACAATTGTTCACCCTGCAATTGTTCACCCTGGGAGTCAGGCATCAATCTCTGTGCTTCCCAACTTTGAACCTATGGGTACATGTCAGGTTCTTCAACTGTGGCTCCATAATCTCCTGACTTATCTTTCCCATTATCAATCCCACATGGTGGGGAGAATGCAATCTTTCCAATAATTCTCTCCAAACATATCCTCCCTATTAACTTCTCTCAGCCTCTCTTAATATCTTTATCTTCAATTATATATGAGGTGCTAAGAGTTGAAATATTGGTGTTAGGGTTTGGAGATGAGGTATCCCCCAAAAGTTCATGTGTTAATGTTGAGAGGTAAAATTAAATTATGAGAAGAGTGACCTAATCAGTGGATTAATCCACTTGTTGGATTAATAATTTAAATTGATTAATGGGTGATAACTGTAGGCAGGTAAGGCATGGCTGGAGAAAGGAGGTCACTGGGACATGCTCTTGGGGATTATATTATCCCTGGTTCCCTATGCTCAAGTTCACTCTGCTTCCTGGCTGCCATGAGCTGGGCAGCTTTCCCTACCACGCCCCACCACCATGACGTGCTGCTTCACCCCAATCCCAGTGCTATGAAATTAGCTGACAATGCACTGAACCTCTGAAACTGTGAGCCAAAAGAACTTTTCCTCCTCTAAATTGTTCTTGTTGGATATTGTGTTCACACTGATGCCAAGTTTTTCTTAGTTCAAGTTCCCCTAAAAGCAGAAGAGTTGTGAGTACAAGAAGATTAATTAGGGGAATGACCCCAAGAAACACTGATTGGCCACAGGGGAAGTGAGACAGGAAGGAAAATAAAGATGGCACTGGGAGTGATATTCAACTCAGTTATCACTGTGGGAGATAACCCTTGAGAGTCAGTATATAACTGACTTTGGAGTTGTCCTACCTACGGATAAGGGAATGGAGGAATTTATATACCAATCTATCTGTGTGTCAATACACAATGTTTATAATCAATCTATCATTGATTGGGGGCTGCTTGACAGCTGTTGTGGGTGAGGAGTGGTTAATTCTTGGCATTTCTAGTCTTTAATGAAGACATGCAGGCTGAGCACACACCAACTGCCAGAGAAAGCCATCAGACAAGACAGCAGGTGCTGGCAGTTGACACTGAAGTGGTAAGGTGAGGGACATGGTGACAGCTCCCTGTTGTCCTACTTGTCCCATGTAGATTGTGTGGCAACTCCATCAAATTTCAAAGCAATAGGAAATATTGAGTTTAAAGTTCTGTTGCTGATGCAATACTCTGAAAATATTTTCTTAGTTTTATTCTCCCTCAAAAATGGATTTTATTCTTCTAGCCAATCCCTATCATTTTTACCAATTATATATATTTCCTTTCTTATTGTTCAGAACGGCTTTAATTCAAACATTGAGATTTATCATTCTGTTTTCTTTTCCTTTACCCATGTTTTCTAGTACCATAATTTCTCTTCTGCCAATAGCTTCTTCTCTGATATATGTCTTTGCATCTGCCACTGGGTCTAGCCCATAGTAAAGGCTTCACAAGTGCTTCCAGAATAAATGAGTTAATAAGTGATATTCATTATTCTTTGCAATCAGGCATCTAGTATATTTTCCATGGCAATGTCAGATACAAAATATTGTTGTATTTTCTTTTCTCAGCTTCCTTGTAAGGTGCAGACTCTCATTACCTGAAAGTTTGTATTAGTTTTAACCAGTGGTTTATCATGGAAGAAATGCAACATGACACCTCCCATTTTTTATAGTCATTTTATTTCCTGCAACTTCAAGAAATTTTTCTGAAGGTCTATGCATATCACTTCCCATTTGGTAAGCCTAGATTACCATGAATTCTACACTTTATGCTGTAGGAGTGAAGATTTGCTCTTCTCTTCTCTTTCCCTCTACATCTCTCTTTCTCTTAAATCTTCCTGTTTTTCTTCTCTTTCTCAGCACACATAGGAACATACCAATTATGCTTTTATATTTTGTTCTCTTTGCCAAGAATTTCATTCTTTTCTCATTCTTACCTATACACCTTCATTGGTTTTAGTAAACTTTTTTATACACACAACAAGAAAGTGCATAAATTCATACATGGATTTTCATCAGTGAGCACACATGTATAGCCAGTGTTCCATTAACAGCCTTGGAGAATTCAACTCTGCACCTTCTACCTCTCTCTGTTGAAGGCTCCTCACCCTTCTGGAGAGGACCTATCACAACTGCACTAAGGCTCTTTCTCTGCATAGTCCACACCCAGGGTGTAGAAACCCTCTTAGGCATCCCCTACCCTGTAGAGGGCCAGTTTCTTGCCTCTACACTGCTTAACGTTCTTGTCATGATGTTATTATAGTTTTTAGTGACTTTCCAGCTACTATCCATTATTATATATTTTCTTATTTGAGTTTTCTTGTTCTCTGTCATTTCTTTGGGTATATAGAGAGGAATTCATTTGAAGAGATCCTCTGTTTCACCAAATTTCCTACTACCTGGCTTCACCTGCCCTTTGCCTAGGATGCTCATTTCACCCCTTCTGAAAGTTGAGTGCCACAACATGTCTGCTTCATGCTTTATCCCTGTTGCCTAAAACAGTAAAAATCTTTTCTCAAATATTTGCTCAATTAATATGAAATCATGCTCTGCCTCATTTGCATATTGAAGATTTTTGGGTTTCTTCCTAGTATTTGAATGTGGACAATTTTCCTCTCACATTAAAATTTCTGAAATTCATTCAGATAGGTTTAGGGATTAGGAGTGCACAGTGGCTGATTATTTAAATACAGAGCAAATTGGGCTAGTGAGCGGCACAATATTAGCAATATTGTTTTGGACTAGTTTCCTACTAATTTTCTACAATGTCTACCCAAGAAACCATCAATCAGCTTTAAATACTTCTCCCCACCTCCCCACATACAAATCATTCTGTATAGTGAACATTGATGAACAGCTACCATGCTTTCATGAATGTGTGGCTCCTGGGCTCTAAGCCAGTTCTTCGGAGCAAAGATTGATTCACAAAAGGTAAAACAATAAAAACTGTGTTTTCAAACTATCTTTTTTTTAGCCCCTGCCCCACTGTTGGGCCATGTCAAATAGCACATTTCATGCATCTCCCCTAGTCTTCTTTTCTGACACCCACCATGTTCCATTTTCTATCATTCCATCAGTCCTCTAGTTTATTTTCAAAGGAAACAGCATCTTGCTTTCCATTTGAATGGTTCTTTATTTATTTTTGGCAACTTCCCTTAAATTAGTCTAAAATTACCCAGAGTTAGCTCATATTCCTTACTGTCTGTGGCTAGGGGCTTTAATCATCAGTGTCTCTAACTGGGAGTCCCATAATGTTCACTCCAATATTCCCTGCCCTCAAAAGATTTCAGACAGGGGGGCAGGTAAAATGAGAAGACACCACTCCACCATCTTTCCCTGAAATTTTATTCTATATTTTTAAATACCTTTTTAATTACTAAGATACTCTGACCCAAATGATCTCATACCACAACTGAATGCTTTTTTCCTTACTGAGAAACAGGAAGAGAAAATAACTAAATAAATTAATTTTATAGGTTGACAATTCTCTACGGAGGATTTGGAGTTGGCGTTACATTATCCTCAACCATGTTCTTTTAACAGCTCCTAAACCATTGCTACTCAGTGGTTGAGCATTGCACTTACTAGCTTTGAAATTCTGAGATTATTACTTAGCTCTGATTACTTATCTTCTTTGTCTGTATGTTTATAGTCTTGGGTATGATTTTCTACTAGCAAATCAGAGAGATTGGAGAGAGGAGAAATTCAGTTAGCAACCAATCCACAAACCCATTCTAGAAAGGATAAGAGAAAATGATAAAACGGTTGGATCTTAGAAGTGTTATCTCTTGTGTCTTCTTCTGGATCCAACTTGTCCACACATATTTTGTGCCCTGAGAAAAGTTATTTGTCTGAAAAGGACCTAATGTATAAAGGGCCCAATGTGGTGAGAACATAGTAACAATCCCCTACCACAGAAGTATGTGGCCATCCTTCCACTGTCCTCTCTCTGACTTCACTCTCAAACATGAAGGTACTCACTACTGCCTCCCGGCCATTAGCATATTCTTAAATAAAGATTTTGATTCTGTGGGTTTTCTAAACTGGGTTCCATAGAGCTTGGAAGTCCCATAAAGATGTTCATGGGAAATTAGGGGAACTGAAGGTGAAAGCTGAGTATATGAACCTCTATATTCTTCATTATCAGGTCAACCAATGTAACTGTTTTATCTGCCATATACTTGGGGTTCCTTACATAAATATGATAACAAAGAGTAACAACTGGTCAGAAGTATAAAAACTTTTACATCCTGAATGATGCTGATGTATTAGGCTTCCACATGACAAAACTTAACTGGGAGATCAATATTTTTATTAAGTACTCACTAATTAATAATGGAACAGATATTTAAATGGAGCATTTTCATTTCACTTTCCTTCAGTCACAATCATCAATATACTAGTCAATACAATGGCCTCTCCTCCCCCACATCAAATCTGGGTGTCAGAGTTATAAATTATTTCTTGCAAGCACATCATTGCATGAAAGGACACTAGGCATGGGAAGGGACATATGTTAACCCAAGGACTAGATGAGACCCCCACTCACTAAGCACATGGGCTGCAGTTGGTCAAAGTCATATTTAAAATCAGCTTTGTTCCAGCTTTAGGCTCATAAGTGATGTCAGTCATCAGTTTTTCTGAGACTATTCAGGCTGGTAGGGAAGACATCTTTGACCAATCTCTCAACACCCACCACAGAGAACAAGAATTCAAACATCTAGTTGTCTGTCTAGCCACTTTCTCTCCTTTTTTAATGCACTCTATGGGATGTCACACAGTTGTGACCTCATGCATAGTCCTATACTCAGTATTACTGAGCATCACTACTTACTCCCCTTCTAAGCACAAACATCAGCAACATTTACAGGCTGTAAATGAAGTATTACAAAGATCCTTGAAAAAAAAAGTTCCAAATCCCATGATTAAATAATAATTAAATGTCTGAAAATAGTTTCATAGTGTTAAGAAAGAAAAAAAAAGCTGAAGTGTTTATTATTAGCCAGAATGTAATAAATCTTTTTTTTAATTGGGAATGGGGAGGTATGTGTGCATGTGTGTGTTTATCATGGCTATTAAACTTAATTTGGTGCTCACTGAATTGTAAAATAAATGAAGAATCACTCTGCACTCTTTTGTCAGCTAAATGCTGGGAGGACTAAAAATCACTCGAGTTCTATTTGAACAGGTGCACATGGGGGTTTTCTGCCAAGGGGATGGAACTGCCAGCAACAAAATTCTGTTTCTTTCTTCCAATTCTAGCTAGAGGGACTCTGTTGGCCTTTGTGTTCAACTCAAAAGCAAGTGTGGGTTTCTTAGGGACTGATCCATGAGATAGCTGAGCAAGAAGGCTGAGTCACATAGTCACACACCCACACAAACACACACATGGAAGCATCTAGGGATACATAGGTGCCACCTCACAAGACCTCAGATATTTTTAGCCATAGAAGAAGTAGAAGGAGGGAAAAAAAGGATCAGGGTTTCCTATAATTTGCTTCAAATAGAGCAGCAAATTCTTAACCACAGTGGAAAGACATCCATAAATAATGCCTTTTTGAGTGGCTTGTGGTTTCCTGAAGGGTACATGCACAAAAATGGAATATGTATTTTTGCATACATACAAAACTATTTTTAAAATGCAGGTATATGTTTATCTTCAGCCACAAATAAAATCTACCTCTAGTTTTTAAGTTCTGCCCAGTGAAGTCAAGTTGTAATAAGGTAGACTAAACTTCAGATCCTGCTTCAGCCCATTGGCATGCATATGTCTCAGTGACCTGGGATAAACTCTAGTTCCAGGGTTTGGCTGCCTTCAGGAGCTTTCCCCACCAGAGTTAGGAGGTCTCAAGAAGATCCAGAATTAATGTCCTTATTGAAGGTACTGAAAGAGTTATCTGCTGCACAACCTGAAGGCTACTTTTCCCCAAATATTCAAAGCACCATTGTTTTATTTCTGTGGGTTAGTCTCTTTAAATAGTTATTCTTTTCCCCTAAAATCTTTTAAAATGCAAATGCCCTTAGGAACACACAGTCCATCATAGCACACATTAGTTCCATGGACCTATTTTCTCCCTCCTTGTGATCAAATGCAGAAGTGGAATCAAAGGGAGAAGGTGTTGGCACAGAAAGGGGTTATGAGACTCAGCCACTAGCAACTCTAATGTTGCTTGAGTTTGTGAAAGTCTGACCCAAGGCTATCTGAGTTAGCTTTTAGCTTCCCAACAACAGTTGTTCACTTTTAAAGTTTATCAATAAACACTGAAGTCGTATGTAGGCAAACCATCCAGCAAAAGGACCGAGCAGATGAATAACAAATTTAGTTTATCACCAATGAACTTTGTTGAATTCGTATCCTAAATCTCTTTTAATTTTTCTACTTCTTCCCATCTCTACTGCTACCATCCCTGTCTAAGTCATTATCATTCTGCTACAGCCTCCCAAAAGGCTTCCTCACATTTATTTTTTCCTCAACCCCAACACATTTTTATAATTCAGGAAGAGTGATTTTTTTCCAAGATGTAAATCAGACCAAGAGAATTGACTACTTACAACTCTTCAATGCTTCATATTGTCCATAAAGTAGCTTTTAAGCTCTAAAGGATTAATCCTACAGTCCTGATACACATGAGGGTCTTTCCAGTCTCCTGTAGCATTGTGTGTCCCTTGCTTCCCACTGCTCCCCATGAACTTTCCCTCACAAGGTCTCTGTATCCCTCCTTCCTCTCTTTATCTACACATCTTTGCCACCCAAGTCTCATTTCCTCAGAGAATATTTATGGAGTCTCTAATAAGATTAAAACGAACTATAAATAATGAGCTCTCTTAGCACCTTATTCCTGCCACAGTTGAAATTGTTCATAGGTTTCATATGTTACTTGGTCAATACCCATCTCCTTGACTATATTGTAAATGGCAAATGAGCAGGAAGAAAGTCTGTTTTATTAACTCTTTGGCTACACAATTAGCTTACATTTCCCAGGCTGTCTATTAGGTATGATCATATGACTGAGATATGACCAATGTGGGCTCAAGTGGATATGGACCATTTCTAGAACTGCCCCACATAAAATTCTCATCTGAAATAATCTGTACTCTTTTTGCCTTAAATGGACAGAATAGAGAAAAGGATAAAGATCTTGGGAGCCATATTTTGCATAAGCTGGAACCACAAGAGAAGAAGCCTGAGTCATAAAAAGGAGAGCATTTCTCCCACCTAGAACATCCATTTTGGGCTTCTCATTCTATTAAGCCACAGAAATTTGGGAGTTTTTCATAGCAACTAGCATTGCCCTTATAAACTTGATTCTATTCTATTTCTAACATAGTATCTAACATATAGTAGACATTCAATAAATATGTGTTGATTAAATTAAAGCTTTAGATTCTTTGTACATGGAAGATCCTTTGGGATTGGTAGAGGGGATTGGACATTTCTGCTTGATCAGGACTTTTGAGAACAATGTCATTTTGCTAAGATTGTCATTTGCTAAGTTTATGTCATTTTGCTAAGATTGTGTCATTTACTAAGATTTTGGAAGAAATCTAAAATTTTGTGATATTATCTTTCCATGTAAAAGCTGGTGTCTCTATTTATTCAGCTCTTTTTTATAGGTCCTAGGTTTTGTATTTTTCATTTTTAAAAACAGAACTTGTATATTTATGGTTTATGCCTATGTAGTTTCCATTTTTATTGATATTGTGAGATTTTTTTCCCCCATTTTGTTTCCAACTGGCAATTTTTGTTGTAGAAAAAAAGCAAAGGTTCTTGATCAATTGATTTTGAACATAGGAAAGTTACTAGCTCTTTGAGAAGTTTAATAGTTTATTCATGGATACTCTTGGATTTTGGACATGAACATTCAAATCATTTACTAATAAAAATTGGATTTCCCCTTCAAAAGTGATCCACCAATAATTTATGTTTGCTGCCTTAATTGTACTGATTGCAAAGTCTCTTTATAAAGTTAAGTTACTGCAGAAATAAAAGGAATTATATTATTTGTCATTTTCCTAATTCTACAAAAGGCATTAACAGAGCTTTATTAAGAGGAAGGCGTGCCAACATTGTTTGTTTGATACAAATACTTAAAACTCATTTAAATCAGTCATCTTCTAATTATTTCCTATAGCAGTTATTTTTTTAATTGAGGCATAATGCTAAAATTTGTCAAAGGAATGTTGTTAAATATAAAGATACTCATATAATATTGTCTTTTTTGTACTATTGAACAGCCAGATTATATTAATCAGTTCCTCAATATTGGAATTTTTACATTCCTGCAATAAGTGCTACTAGTCAATTTTTATTATAATTAGATTTTTTCAAATTTGAATCACTAACATTAGTTTAACGAGTTTTAGAATCAGGCTGTGTTCAATGCATTAGGGACTATTGCCCCTATTTTTTCTCTGAAAATTTAAATATGTACACAGTGTTGTTGCATCCAATTAATTCTATTTATTCCTCTATTCAAGATTTCTACTTCTCTTGAGAATATTTTGGTCATTTATAATTGTCTCATCATATATCTTATTGAGATTGTCAAGTTTATTAGCAAAAGTTTGCTTTTTATAATAATTTATTAACAAAATTCTACCTACCATTCTGTTATAATTTCAATGTATTCTCTATTTTTTTTCAAGTAAGTCATTTCTCATTATAAGTTTTGATTAAATTTCCCACATGTAAAAATCTTCTATTTTTCTCCCTGACAAGCTATTAAACATATTCCTTTATTCTATTCTTTAACTCCTTTTAAACTTTGTTTAAATCTTCATTATTTCATTCTTTTACTATCTTTAGGATTTCTTTTACATTTCTTAAATTTGATACCTTCTTGATTTCATTTTATTTATTTATTTATTGGTTGGGGGTGGGCACCAGGGATTTAACTCTGGGGCACTCAACCACTGAGCCACATGCCCAGCCCTATTTTATATTTTATTTAGAGACAGGGTCTAGCTGAGTTGCTTAGCATCTCACTTTTGCTGAGGCTGGCTTTGAACTCACAGTCCTGCTGCCTCGGTCTCCTGACCCTCTAGGATTACAGGCATGAGCCGGACCCCCAACTCATTTTATTTTTTAATGAAATTATTAATCTGCCTTTGAATACAACCTTGGTTATACATTAATTTCAGATTCATGACATTATTCAATATTTTTTCTTTTCTGGTACCAGACATTGAACCCACAGGCACTTTACAACTGAGCCAGATCCCTATCCCTTTCTATTTTTTATTCTGAGACAAGGTTTCACTAAGTTGCTTAGGGATTCATTAAGTTTCTGCCTCAGTCTCCTGATTTTCTGGGATTACAGGCATACACCACCATGCCTACTCCATCATCCTATTCTCTAAAGAGTTAAATAGTAAAATATTTATTTTTTATCTTCTCTGACTTGTAATATTTTATTGATTTGGATGTTTCTAAAAAGTGACTAATACCTTTTAGAAATTTTTATTTCAACTTGGTGAGAGAACACATGTTTAGCATTTCTACTTTTTGAAATGTATTAAGATTTTTTTAAAACTGATTTTTCTGTGGATAATTTAATCTATGTTTGTAAGGAACAAATAAGCTTACCCTTAGAGAAAAAAAATCAGTATCTACTAATTCAATTATATAGATACATTTCTTCAAAACCTCTACATTGAGATTTATATTTTGTCTAATTGATCTGAGATAAAACAGATTGGCCTATTAAAATCACTTGCTATAATTTTTGAATTTTATTATTTTTTAGAGTTCTAACCATGATATAACCATTGTATTATTATTAGAAGCCTTTTATTTTAAGCACAAATAGCAATGATTTTGTCAGATTCCCTTGATCTAAATTGTTTTTACTCTGAACTGTTTTTCCTTTGGTGTTAATATTGCTTACCTTGTTTTTTGTTCTTTTATTTGTATTCCTTGGTTTTTCCATATTTTTATTTTTGGTTATTCTTTACAACATTTTCCTTTTCAAATTGGATCTCCAACAAGATAGATTTATTACCCCAAGATCTTAAGTAAATTAAAAGAACCAAGATGAAAAGGACCCCTTAGAGACTCAAGTTACAGAGAATATGTATCAAAGATTAAATGTCATATATCTCTTACAAATTCAAAAATAAAACAATATTCCATTTTACCTTCTGAAATGGAATATAATGTTATGTATATAACATTATATTGTTATAACATTAACATTGTTATGTATATAACATTATTATAACTATATCCCAACTATTTTTAATCTCCAATGTCTCTTCTTTTCCATAAACTACAAACACTAAGATGATCAGGTTAGCTCTGCATGCAGTGGTCCTATCTATTCTGGCACAGGCAATAATTCTGAGCTCTCCCTTCTGTTCCTTTGGCTGTGTAGGGTCTCTGAGCTGTCATCTGCCTCTAAAGGAAACCAGGGTCTCTCCGCCTCCCCAACTAGCCAAAAGGAAAATGATAGTATCTGAACTAGCCAGATCTAGACCTTCATTGTGCTCTCCTGGCAATGCTTGCCTTCCTTTAAAAAAGAGAATCGATATCTGAGCGTAGAAGAAATGTTGGGAGAGAAGATATGAGTGAGATAGGCTTATGAGTAGATGATATTAGTAGCACACCCTAATTTCCCTAATCTCACTAGGAGTTTAATCTTGGTTAAATTACTTAGACCTGTGTATCATGTCGTTTTCATGTGTTAAATGGGGATAATAAGCTATATTTCATGGACTCATTGGAGGCGTAAATGTGAAAAAAATCTATCAAATTTACTGCAGTGGCTAGCACTTCATCATCCATAGATAGGTTTATCAATCTTTCTTTTTCTAAACTGCTAATTTTTTTTAATCATATCTTATATCCTAATAGGTTTTTTTTCCTTTTGATTGTAGAAATACTTTCTCTCAGGCTTTCCTTTCTTCTTTTCTCTTGTTCTTTTGTTGTTGTTGTTTTTTTATTTTTAAATTAATCATTCACTGGCTCAGAGAAAAGAACTTAGAATTGAACAAAGTTATAAAGAATTGAAACAAGAAATACCTATCTCAACTACACATACACATGCATAGTCATCATAACAAAAATAGCATTGCCATTGATCAAGATAAATCTTAATTTGCTTCTCATTTTAATCATTGTCCATCTGTACAATCATTGGTTATTTTTTAAAATCTTCTGAAAAATGCTAATGGGCCCTTAATCCTAGCCCTGTATTTATAGCTGTGTGTGTTGACTGCTCTGAGCCTGAGTTTCCTCATCTGCAAAAAACAGTACTAAGGGGATCCTTAATTCACAAGATGATAGTGAGAATGAAGGCAATAAGCAGGAAACTGGCTGTCTTCCAGCAGAGGCTCAATAAAAGATGGTGGTTGTTAAAAAGAAAAGATAGCAATTCTTCTTTTATAAACCTTTAATGAGGCTTAAGTGGACAAATATATGTAAAATGTTTAGCAGAGAGTTGGAACTCTGCAACTTTTAATTTCTGCTTTTCCTTTCTTCCCTGTTTGCTCAGCAGAAAAAGAAGATAAGAAAAGAAAGCCATTTATATGGTTAGATGGGAACACTTATTGTGGATAATGTATATTATTTTTTGAAAGTAGAGTAGACTGTTATTTCTTTTTTTCCAGTGCTAGTAATAATGTCCAGCAGAAAAAGATTCACTCAAAAATAGAAGATCTAACTAACTCAACAGAAGGCACAGCATGAATCCCTTTTGACCTCAACCCAGCAAACACTCCTCCCTGCCAATGATGGATGCCTAGAATTCCAGTTTCTTCTTTACTTTTGACTTTGATAACACTTAAACAATTACTGTTCCTATAAGAAATAATTCTGAATACATATTCATACTTTCCTTGGGGTATGAAAATGGGAGAGATTTATAAGCAGTCTTTTAGGATTAATGTTTAGGGATTTGAATGAAAGAAGAAGAGAAAGAAAGGAATGAATCCTTATGGCTGCTGAATTCCAGAGGATAATGTAAGGAGGAGCCACAGGAAGGAAAAGAAAATGTATTCAAAGACAAAAAAAAAAAATGTTGCTTATCTCATAAATATGCCCAGATTCAATCCTTGGTCCCAATACATAAGAAACTTCCACTATGTATTTGAGATGTCCATGCAAGTGAGTCTCATCCCAGCGAGATAGCATACACTTTCTTAGAGAGCTCCTTGCTGCTAGTTCAGAATTAGAAATTGGCAACTCAAAAGCTCTAGCTTTTGAACTCTTTTCTCATCTGATTACAGATTTAGGGATATATCATTTTGAACTTTGCATCAAGAAAGATGGGACCAAAACATATGTTTGGTTTGGAAGCTTCAAAATGAAAAGTGAAATTACACACCGTTTCAACTAGTGATTTCATGAATCTCTACTTGTTGTGATTTGAATATGTTGTATCCCCCAAAAGCTCAGGTGTGAGACAATGTAAGAATGCTCAGGGGTGAAATTATTAGGTTATAAAGCCTTAACCAATGAATGGATTAATCCACCAATACAGAGTAACTGAGTAGTAACTGTAGGTAGGTAGGGTATAGCTGGAGGAGGTTATTAGTCACTGGGGGCATGACTTTAAATTTATATTTTGTTCCTGGTGAGTAGAGCGCTATCTCCCTGCCCCCTTACTGGATGCCATGTCCTATGTTGTTTTCTTCTGCCACACCCTTCCACCATTTTGTTCTGTTTCACTTTGGGCCCAGAGCTATGGAATCAGTAACTATGGACTGAACCCCTAAAACCATTAGCCAAAATAAATATTCCTCCTCTAAACTGTTCTTGTTAGGTCTTTTGGTCAGCAATACAAAAGCTGACTCAAACGCTCTCCAAAAATCAGCAAGGAAAAGGATATATATATATATATATATATATATATACATTTTTTAAAAATATATATTCTATATTATATATTATATATTATATATATACATTTTTTTTAAAAAATCTCCTATTTGAACATTTATCCCCAAAGACAATAAAGCAGTATATTTTGATAAGGTTTTTTTTTAAGGAAATGCCTACATATCCTACCATGATACGTGAACATGATAGTCCAAGAGAGCTGAACAGGGAACTATTAAAAAAAAAACCACATAAAGAAATTATAATTCAAAGTAAGCAACAATAAGATAGAAAACCTTTCTTACAATTCCAGAAGTATATGTGAATTGCTGTGTTCTAAAGTTTAAATGAAATATATTTAATTCTGTGTTTATGTGTTAATGGGCAGCATGGGAACCTATATTTCTACAGGCGTGCCCACATGTACCACAGCACTCACAGCCTGACAGTATATTCTTTCACTATGTCTAAGAAATATTGGCTGAGTGAGATTTCATATTCTGAAGATTGCAGCCATCTCTTCAGTTTCTCCCTGTAACTGCAATCTTATTGTCACACTCAGAATTTGTCTTCTCCTAGGGATCACTTTCAAAGCATTTCATTGCCTGTGACAAGACAGAGTAAGTAAACTGCTGATGAATTTGGATTTCTTTCTCTGGTCCCTCAGCTTCTTTACCTTGTAATTTGGTATCTCATTCCTATATGACATCAAATGCCGTGATAGAAATTTCTGCTTGATCTTGACGTACGCCAAGGTACTGACTAATGAGGTATTGGGTACAGCTGAAATTTAGATTTTAATCACTTCCACTTTTAAAATATGCAATAGAATAATTAGAAAAAAATTTAGAAAGTACTTAAAAACGTCACACAATGATAAATCCAGACTTTGGCAAAGCTGTCATATATTGTTAGTCCACTCCCAATACCAGTACTAGAAGGATGAGACAACTTCTCACCATATTTAAAAACAATATTTCAGACCAAGATATGAGCTGAATGTCCTATTTCAGTCCATTCTTTCTCTTGTTTATGTGCTCTCTTCTCTTTTTCTTAAAAATATCTTAAAAGATATCATTGAAAAGAGGGAAATATTTAAAGTTCTTACTTAAAAGTAATGATATAAAATGTCTGAAACTGGGAGAAAAATCTTGGGAAAGAGGTATCACTTTTTGGATCAAAAAACTAATTTTTTTTCAAAAAATCACTAAATCTAGACTTAATTGTACCACATTTGATTTATTATTCTGAAACTAAATTATTAGGCACCCCAATATTTTGCAATGATAAACATAACATTTCCCAGATCATAGGGCTAAAAAAAAAGAGACAATGCTGCACACATATTTAATTTTTCAATCCACAAGTTTAATTTTTCTTAAACAAACTATTCTGTATGGTGAGAACTCTACTTTAGTGGTGAAAGTCCCACAATTATATTTCATATTATTATCAAATGAGAGCATATTCCATAAAACCTAAGGAATGCATATTAAATACATATCTACCAACAATATTCATTAGATGACGAGGATGTTTTTCCTGGAGGGTGAAAGAGATTCAGAGTGCCTACTTTCTGATAAAATTATGTATTTGTTGTGATATGTTTCCTATGCCTTCTACAAATCTTTAATTTTACATTAAAATGGATGCTAGATTTTATGCTTCTGCAAGGAGAAAACCTGAATTCACAAACACAGGCCCTTGACACAAGACACATACAAAATATTTTACAAATAGAATATGCCAGAGTTACCAGAAAAGTCTGCTTTGGGGAAACTTCTATTATGAATAAAATTGTTGTTTGTCACTTTTATTTTACCAAGAGGCAAATTAGTCACTGCATAGCCTGTTCTATTTTTTTTTTTCTTGAAATCAGGTCATTTAATCCCTTCTGGGATGTGTTAGGAATGAGAACCTATATTTTCCTCTCAGATTAATCTGGAGAGATTTCAAGTTGCAGGTCTTCATATAATAGGGCATATGGAAATGGAGTCTAAAATATCTGACACTTTTAATGATATAACTTCATTCACAATGGCATTACTTGTGAATACAATTTAAATGAAAATGTAGGCGAACCAAATCCCCACATGACCTCAGCAGCAATGAAACTATATTCCTGCAATGTGCTTTATACCTCTTATACCCTAAATACAGCTGGTGACCTCTAAATGTTAACATTTTCCTATGGAAACCTGCTTCTGAACACAATGCATTATCCATTCCTAGGATGTGAAAGTTGTTATTCATTTTTCATGGACAAGAATTTGTGTTTAATAATATTTGTAATTTAGAACAAGAACTAGTTATATGCAGGAAATCTATAAATTAAGGTGGACAGTCAATTCTTTATCCACCACTATTCAGCTTTCTTTGTGTTTCTAAATATAATGGCATTCCCTGAGGATGGAAACTAAGGTTGTTTCAGTTCCCTGATTTAGAAGCTGAGAATGGTTGCATAATTATTAAACTAATATTCTCTCAAAAAGAAACCTATTATATTGTATATATAATATTTGTTTTCATTAAAAAGTCAAAATAAGGGTGTGAATTCTGGTTAAAACCCAATAATATAGGAAAAAAAGATCAGGAAAAACAATCAGTCAGATACCTACCTATATAAAGCAATAATTCTCAAAAATCTGTAGTAAAGCATCAATTTATTTTGTATTTAATTTCCAACTGGTCAAGGATGGATACTTTTGTAAAAATAAAGTAAGTGATTAATAGAACATGAAATAAAAAATAAGCAAAGGCATACAAAATACAAACTCAGATTTTTACTATTTGACTAAACAGTCAAAGAAATTACATTGCAATGAATATTTTTTTTGAAAAAATATAATAGAGAAAAATTACTACAAAAATGTCCAACTATTTTCTCTCAACTCCAGGCTTTTTCTCGTAAGAAGCATTGAGATACAATGCATATTCGCAACTTCTCTTTCTCCTATGTATTGGGTATTGGGTGGTATCTCCAAATTATTAAATTGTGTTCTAGAATCAGTACTTTACTAAAACAAGTTCTTTTTCTATGTCTGCTATCCACTTCTGATGTTGTAGCTAAGAGGGATGTCAGGAAGATGGGAAAGGTACTGGGCTACAGAATAAAATGTAAGATGTGCTTCCTACCCTAAAGAAATATAACCCATTAGAAAAGAAAAACATCAGGAGCTTCTTAATGAAGTGCTTTCTCACTGTGGTCATGGATTAATGGACTGTCATAGACTTCTTTCAAGTTGCAATTCCTTATGTGCACCAAGTATTATCATCAGATAGAAAAAAAATATGTTTCACATATTTAGTTCTTCCATATTTTCAATAAACAAAAGCAGCTGTGATTGAGAAAGTGTTTCGGGGCTGGGGAGGTATATCAGTGGCAGAGCGCTTGCCTAGCATATATGAGGCACTGGGTTTGATCTTCAGCACCACATAAAAATAAACAAAATAAAGGTATGCTGTCTGTCTACAACTACAAAAAAAAATGTTTTTAAATGTTTTTATCATTTTAAAGTGTCACTTAAATTATTATTAACTATGCTATATTGCAGAAATTCTAGCTATCTCATGGGGTGGCATTTTAAAAGGGCAAAATTTTGTAAAAATTTTTAGAGGAGTGGTAGAACAAGGAGCACTATAAAGTGGTTACAGAAAAACATTGAGCATAATCAAAATTTGAGTTTGTGATAGAGGAATGGATATACCTTTTTTTCACAGCAATCACTCCAGACAAAAGATATTAACACATAAGTAAAACAATATTATAATAAACTCTCCAGAAAATTAAATAGATTGTGGAGTCAAGTTGGTTGAGGAGGAAATGTGTCGCTTGATTGTGAAGGACCTGGAACACTAGATAAAGGTGAACTCTATCCATTAAGCTAGGGACAGCAAAAACATTTCAACATAAAAGTTGAAATCTCTGTCTGACAGGGAGTAAATTTCTAATGCTCAAGGTTGAAAATGACTCTCAAGTATTGTCAAAAGGGAAAAGTATTAGTAATTGATTATTGATACCTCTTACCAGCATGTGCTAGGGAAACGATGGCACATACTTTTATTTCTGAACTGAACTTGTGGTTTCTGAACTTGTTTAAGAGTTGAAAACAAAACAAAACAAAAAGCTTGATGATTTTTTTTTTAAGTCAAGTCTTGGGCTAGGGTTGTGGCTCAGCGGTAGAGTGCTTGCCTCACACGTATGAGGAACTGGGTTCAATTCTCAGCACCATATATAAATAAATGAATTAAAAAAGGTCCATCAACACTAAAAAATATTTTTTAAAAAAGTCAGGTCTTCAGACTGCTAAGCATTTCACAACTTGTTTATTAGCAGAAAAGAACTAAAGACTTAGGAATACATAAGAGTGACGTTTAAGATGGAAAGCATCACTTTAGGCACAGAAGGGGCAAGAGCCCAGAACACGAGTTTTGACTAAATAACTGCACAGTGCAACAAAATGATGATTATTATTTGAGAAGCACTTCAAAAGACATAGAAATAGAATGTTACTCAGCCTTAAAGAAGAATGAAATTATGGCATTCACGGGTAAATGGATGGAGCTAGAGAATATCATGCTAAGTGAAATAAGCCAATCTCAAAAAAAACAAAGGTCGAATGTTTTCTCTGATAAGTGGATGCTGATCCAGAGTGGAGGAGGGTAGGGAAAAATGAAGGAAATTTGGATTGTGCAGAGCGGAGTGAGAGGAGGGGAGAGGCTGCGGGGATGGAAAAATGGTAAAATGAGACAGACATTATTACCCTATATACATGTATGATTACACTACTAGTCTGCACCATGTACAGCAAGAGGAATGAGAAGTTATGCTCCATTTGTGTATAGTGTGTCAAAATACATTCTACTGTCATGTATAACTAATTAGAACAAATCAAAAAAACATAGGATATTAGAGCTAAAAATTAACTTTAAAATATCATAGCCCAACTCTTTTATTTTAAAAAGGTAGAAATAAAGACATAGAAGAAACATAGAACACAGAAAAAACATAACCTAAAAATAGAAGTCTCTCCCCACAAATATATGTTAGCAACTCACAGAAACAAGAACCATGATCTCACTTCCCAGCTTTTCCAATGTCCATTTATGACATCAAGCAAACCTAGCAATTCATTACAAATGAGGATCAAGATTAAAGAATCAGATAATTCCAAGATTTTGAGATTAAATTGCTAAGGAAAATAATAGGCTCATTATCAATAGAAATATTTGAACTCCAACAACAAAATATTTGTCAGTAAAATGAGTCATTAAAATACGTCTTTATTAGTAGAAATGTTTCTCCCTCAAATAGACTAGATGGTGAATTAGTCAGGATAGACTAAGTTAGGCTACAGCAACAAACGTGCCTAAACTCTCATAACATCACACAACAAAGGCTTATTTTTTTCTTTCACAAAGTACGTTTCTGGGTCCAAGTGATTATCAGGGATGAAAGTCCTATAGATATTTACTCCTCTTTTTCTGGCAATTAAATGCTTATCCAGAAGTGAATCACATAACAGTAGTCACATTCTTTTGGATAAAGCAAGTCACATGATCACTACAAGTTCAAAGAAGAAAGGAATATAATCCTCCTGTATGTGTGGAAGAAGAGATGTGGGTGAAGAGTCATAATGCTTGCAATAACACTTGCAATAGATTTAAGAAAAGTAAAGGTAAATGTGCTAAAAATGCTAAATATCTGAAATGCGAATGCATTTTGCTGACATTTTTGGACCCACAGTCTTATGTGATTTTTATGCAATCCCTGAAGGGATTCTAGTCCACAAGAATGTAAATAATCAGTAAAGCTGTGTTTTTCTAGTTCTCCATATGGCATATAGCTCAAAGGGAAATGCTGAAAAGGAAAAGTACCTTTTAGATCAAGAAAAGGATACATTTTATGACAACATTATGCCAAATAAACAAACATAAATTTAAAAGATACCTATTTTATCAAAATAAAATTCAAATTTACCTATGGGATAGAAACATAAAGATTTACTTGTTTTCCAAGTCAGGGAACCAGACATCATTATATGTAGTTAAAGGTGTGTGTATTGTATATGTTCTTTCATTTGTTAAAAAACAAACAAAAAAAACCTCATGTTTGCAGTTTATATTCTTGAAATTTTTTAAGAATTCTTAAAACATTGTCAGAAGTAATATGCCCATATCAACTTCATTATATTTAATTTCTAATCTCATAGGAAATTTTTGCAAAAAGGAAATTGGAGTGAAAACAAAAGGATGTGAAGTTTGAATCTTCAAAGTTCAAATATTGATTGAATAGCCACAACATCAAAGCAAATTACTTAAAAATCAAAAAGTCCTGCTGATCATCAAGTTGTTTGTTGCCATACTGCTTAATGGCCATATTTTATATTTTCTAGAAAGTTAATGGAATGTAGCAGTACATATTTAATTATTTACTTCCATATTGCAAAAATGTCAGAAGCTGCTGGGTGCGATAGTGCACACCTGTAATCCCAGCAGCTCAGGAAGCTGAGGCAGGAGGGTTGTCAATATAAAGCCAGCCTGAGCAACCAAGTGAGGCCCTAAGCAACTTAGTGAGACCCTGTCTCTAAAAAAAAAATATATATATATATATATATATATATATATATATATATATATATATATATATATATATTAGAAAAAGGCTGTGGGTGTAGCTCAGTGGTTAAGTGCCCCAGATTTCAATCCCTGGAAATAAATAAATAAATAACAAATGTCAGAAGCTATGATACCAACTGGGAAAAGTATAGTCTGTTTATTTACACAGACACTATATGAGGCTGATATTTTTTAAACATCATACCCTAAAGATCCTTCTCTGAGGATGAGAAGCAGTATAGGGTCTTTCCTGGAACACTGCTTGCCTATTAGGGCTACTCGTCTGCAAGCAATGAATGGAATCTTCTCATGTGTGACTACCTCTTTAGATTACAACATGGTAGAATATGGAATCCTCCAGTGTACCTGTGAAAACAAATTTTTAGAGAATTCCTGGAATCAGGTGTTGTGCACATACAGATTACTTAGCAAAATCAACTTGTTTTCCAAAGTGGATTGGCCAATTTCCACTCCCTCCAATGGTGTCTGAGAGTCCCTTTGTTCTGTGAAATGCAGAAGGATAACTGACCTAACAGTGCACACATCAGTCCTACTGAATAAAGTTTCATTGAGAGAAACTCACAGAAATGAGATGTGCAGTGGATGTATAATGCACAGAAAACTGACACAGCCTGAAGCCAAACTCTGGGAAAGGAACCCCTCATTTTGGTCATAAGTTTTAAAGAATCACTACTGGAGAAACATGCTTCTATGGTCAGAGCCTCCCAAGCAGCACAAATAAGATGTGACAGAATCCTGGCCCCAGTCCTCTCCTGTCAATTCAGGGTTTATAGCAAGGGTTGTAGCAGCTGCTACCTCCTTTGGCATGATTCGAGAGCACTGTCCCCACCTATAGTTGACCCGATACATGCTCAGCCAAGCCAGTTTCCATGGATCTCTGAAGGAGGTCATATTCTTTCCAAAAGACCAGTCCTCGGGATACCAGTCTTGGACAAATTAGTCTTTACTTCTTATTTCACATCCCTACCTTTTGGCTATTTCTAACTCAATTCTGCTAAATAAGCAAAAGACAGCCTGTTTTCACACTTTGAGTTCCTGTATAACCCACAACTACCTACCTTAGTAGATAAGCAAAGAAAATTCTAAATTAAATCCCTAAAAAACAAATGCCAAATGTCTTCTTTGATATAATGAGAGCAACTAAGAACAGAGCAGGGAGGAAGAGCAGGAGGAAAAGATTAACATTAAACAGAGACATGAGGTGGGAGGGAAAGGGAGAGAAAAGGGAAATTGCATGGAAATGGAAGGAGAGCCTCATTGTTACATATAAGAGGTTGTGAGGGGAATGGGAAAAAAACAAGGAGAGAAATTAATTACAGTAGATGGGGTAGAGAGAGAAGATGGGAGGGGAGAGGAGGGGGGATAGTAGAGGATAGGAAAGGTAGCAGAATACAACAGTTACTAATATGGCATTATGTAAAAATGTGGATGTGTAACCGATGTGATTCTGCAATCTATATTTGGGGTAAAAATGGGAGTTCATAACCCACTTGAATCTAATGTATGAAATATGATATGTCAAGAGCTTTGTAATGTTTTGAACAACCAATAAAAATAAATAAATAAATAAATAAATAAATTAGGAATACAAGCCTTTATAAACAAATAGCCTAATTTCAGCCAATCATAAACAGCCAACCTTCAGCCAATCAAAGGAAGCCAACCCATGAGACCATACATAATTAAGGCAAATGTCTCTTCAGACCATGCCCAAATACACAAATGTCTAGCTGTAGCCAGTTCATGATTTCTGTACTTTGTTCTTCTTTTGGGCTATAACAACTCACACCTCATGCTGCTGTGGAGGGCTCTCTAAATCTCTTCTGGTTCTCAGTGTTGCCTAATTCATGAGTATTTCTTTGCTCAAGATAAATCCTGTTAAATTCAATTTGTCTAAAGCTTGTCTTTTTAACAGTTTCATTGAAGTTAGACTATGTTGTATGTTTGACTATAAATTATTGAGAGTGCAGTTTCTTTCTGACCTAACATCTCATTAATTTCCATAAATTTTATATATATATATATATTGGCAGGAAGAATATTTTAAATATATCTATTATTCACTAAACTTGTTAATTACATTGTTGGAAACTTTTATAGACTCGATTTTGCTTGACTAACTTGTCAACCCCATAAAGAGGTGTGTTGTAATCTCCCTATATACTAATGACTTTCCCAAATTCTCTATGTAGTGTTATATATTTGTTTATTTTATGTTTATTTTGCAAAGTGCATATAAGTTATTCTTTTCTAATTCGGACAGAAAAAAGTTCGTGAGGTGTTTGGCTCCTCATTGATTATAGTTGCAGATCTATTTATTTTTATTTTTTTCATTGTACCCACTTGTATTTGTTACTCCTCAATGCCATTTAAACTGAGGTTTGTTTTCCCTTTTCTTTCTTAGCACTAACTTCAGTTTCTATCCTTGTAGGAATTCCTCTGACCATTTTAACATGTATTCGTAGCTTTAGATGTCTAATCAATATCTCAGTTCTTTTTCCTATATTTGTGATAAGAACTTTAGAACAATTAACTCCAATAACCACTTATTTCAAATTAAATTCTATTGGTGTCCAGTATCCAGGTCTATCTTGATTTTTTTAAAACTCACAAATTATTGTTTTTATGTTTAGTCAGCTATTAGATTTACTAATATGATCATTATTTAAATTTTATCTTTTTTCATTTTCAACTCAGATACACATTCTGGAATTATTATTTTCCTACCTGAATATATTCCTAATGAATCCCCTTAGTGAGGTTCTGCTACTTGTAAATTCTCAGTTTTTGCCTAAAAATGTCTGTATTTTACCTTGTTTTTCCTCAGGGCATAACTTTGTAGATAGACAGATATTTTCTCTCAGAACCTTATGGACCTTGCTTACTGACTCCTGCCTTCCACTGTTGTTGTGAGAATCCAGTTTTTAGTCTAATAGTTATTCCTTTGTAGGCAATCTTTGCCTTATTTTTCTATAACTGATAAGATGTTTTGATTCAATGTACTGAACTTACTACAATCTGGATAAATTTTTTAATAATAAATTTTTTAATTAATTTTGGGGGGCTTCTTCAAAATTTTTAATCTGAGGATCGATGTCAATCAAATCTAGGGACAATTTAGGTATTATCTACACCAACAGTCTCATTCCCCCTTTCTTTGTCTAGGTTTAGACATAGGTAACAATATCCTTCATGTGTCTTAAATGTTCTTATTTTCCATTCCTTTGTTTCTCTGCATCACATTCTGGTAACTTCTTTAGATCTCTTTTCCAGTTCACTAAGTAGCTCTTCAGTTGTGTCTTTTCTGCTATTAAAAGCACCCTTTGCACAGCAAATCCATATCTGAAACTCTTATGCTTTGAAAATATGCAAGTGCACATGGGTTTTCTATAAACAATGTTTCTTAAAACCTTATTTGAAAATAGTAAAAAAAAATGAATATTTCTCTGTAAGAAAATGATTCAATAACTCCTCGGTCTATACCCAAAAGACTTAAAAACAACATACTACAGGGACACAGCCACATCAATGTTTATAGCAGCACAATTCACAATAACTAAACTGTGGAGCCAACCTAGGCGCCCTTCAGTGGATGACTGGATAAAAACAATGTGGCCTATATATGCATCGGGATTTTACTCAGCAATAAAAGAGAATAAATTCATGGCATTTGCAGGTAAATGGAGAGCATTGGAGAAGATAATGCTAAGTGAAGTTAGTCAATCCCCCCCAAAAAAATGCCGAATGTTTTCTCTGATATAAGGAGGCTGACTCATAGTGGGACAGGGAAGGGGAGCATGGGAGGATTAGATGGATTCTAGATAGGGCAGAGGGGTGGGAGGGAAAGGGAGGGTGAAGGGGATTAGCAAGGTGGTGGAATGTGATAGACATCATTATCCAAAGTACATGTATGAAGACAAGAATTGGTATCAACATACTTTATATACAACCAGAGATATGAAAAATTGTACTGAATAAGTGTAATGAGAATTGTAATGCATTCCACTGTCATTTATTTAAAAAATCAATAAAAAAGAAAATGATTCAATAAATCATACATATATGTTCCATTAAATTAACACTATAGTGAGTGCCATGGCACGTGCCTGTAATCCCAGTGACTCAGGAGGCTAAGGCAGGAGGATTGTAAGTTCAAAGCCAGCCTCAGCAAAAGCAAGGCACTAAGCAACTTAGGGAGACCCTGTCTCTAAATAAAATACAAAATAGTGCTGGGGATGTGGCTCAGTGGCCAAGAACCCCAGTGGCAGAGTTCAATCCCCAGTACCAACAACAACAAAAAAAAGTTAACAGTACTGAGACACATAACAATCTGAATCAAGAATGGTGTTTTATATATTACAACTGAGGCCAATGCCCATGGATATTACACATACTATACTATAGTGAAAGTTCTGTGTGTGTGTGTGTGCGCATGTGTGTACATACAGAATGGTCTAAAAATGACTACTTCAAATTGATACATAATGAAGGGTAAAATACACCCAAGATATTAAAGACTTACATAAAGAAAAATGTAAATTTTCTCATTTTATATTAACTATATTTTGAAATTATAATACTTTTAGATATTCAGCAAAATACACTATTAAAATTAACTTCTTTTTATTGATTTAAAAAAATAAATGACAGCAGAATGTATTCTTATTATACATATACAGCAGAATTTTTCATATCTTTGGTTGTATATAAAGGATGTTGACACCAATTCGTGTCTTCATACATGTACTTTGGATAATGATGTCTATCACATTCCACCATCCTTGCTAATCCCCTGCCCCCTCCTCTCCCCTCCCACCCCTCTGCCCTAAGGAGACTGATTCATAGTGGGCTAGGGAGGGGGAGCATAGGAGGAATAAAATTAACTTCAATTGTTATTAAATAACTATTGATTTTCTAATTTAAAATTTTATTTTATTATTTCTGGAATTACTATTTGGTTCTTGCACTGGTAAAATAATCATAATATTTCCTTGTCACACTTTTGGTACTATTTCATTGAGTTGAAAATATCTGTCACCTGTATATCCTATTTGTTATTTAATAATTATTCAATAATTCCATTACTGACTGTTATTGTAAGTCAGATCTGAATTCTGTTGCTTCAGTTGACACTCTGTCATGAATGCTCATTTCCTCTGGTATTTATTAAGTTTTGGAATTTATATGCAAAAAGTTTGAGTTTAATTTACATTTCTCCAAATTGGAATTTTTTCCAGGAAAAAAAAATACTTTTACTAAAGTATAATGTATATGCCCAGAAATGGGCACATATCTTAATTGAAAGGTACAATGATTTTTTTACAAACTAAACATATCTGTGAAATCAATTTAAAGCATCAAGAAATAAAGAATTACCTAGGACCCTGTCACAGACTCTGCAATAAACATAATACACACATGCGCATATTGGCCTTCAGAGCCAGGACTGAGGTCAGCAGGTTCCTCAAGTTTTCCTCTCTGAGTAGAGCTCATCTTTCTTCAGACTTGGCTTTGTTTTCTCATTTGTTGGAGTTCCAGGCTTTGTCCTCTGTTTTCCTTGTTGAGTGGCCAATTTAATCCAGGTTCCAAGCAATTAGAAAATACAAACATACTCATAAGGCAAATATTGCTTCTAGCACTTTAATAAATTTTCTGTATTTGAGTTTTCTCTCTTGCTTCTGGCCTTAGAAAACAAAGTTCTTATTTTCCCACAAGCTCAGAAATTTATCAGAGCAAAAAAGAGAAAGAGGGAAAGGAAGAAATGAGGAAGGAAAGATACTGATTTAACCCAGAAATAGGGATTTGGTTTAATAAATTATCATAAAAGATAAAGATAAAAATTCTATATTTTTAAAAACCTTGTTATTAGTGAGTATTGTGATATGTGAAAAGGTCCAAGATGTTATTAAAAAGAAGACAATGACTCAAACCTGTGAATTATGAACCTGATTTTATAAAAAACAGATTTGAATTCATACAGTTCTAAAAATATAAGAAAGAAATGAATGGGAGTAGTAACAATGATTTTCTGAGAAATGGATCCATGCTTCCTTTCATTCTTAAGCCTTCCTATATTTTCTGCTACATATACATCCTCATTTTATAATATTAACAAAAATTATGATAAGGATTAAGAAAAATCAGGAGCCAGGAAATAACTTTTCTCCACCCCACCTGTCCTCCTTGTCACACACACAGACTCTTGTTAATGACTTGATAGAAACTGGGAAAAAAGAAATAACCTCAATACTGCTCAACCACAGAAGTCTGCAGCCAAGTGGGCATGATAGGAGTCTGCCTTCCACACATGCTGGTTCCCATCAAGTCGAAAGTGTAGCTTTATCCAGGAGAAATTTCATGGTCTCTTTCCATTCATGGATTTTCTTTTATGGTACAGCATTAAACTGCCTTCCTCCAAGTAGCAAACTACATGCATGGAAGGGTTATAAAACTCTTCATATTTTTTAACTTAAGATTCATAATATTGACTGCATTATTGGAAGGCCTGGGACTTATGGAAGGAGAGAAAAACATTAGTACATTTTACTAATTCATGTTACTTGTAGTAAAAGTTATTAGGAAGAACTGCACCTTTGTTTCCATCCAGCACAGTTAAACTGCAGTTATGTTTTGGCAGCAGTAACTTAAAACCAGGACCACTTTCAAGACAAAGCAAACAAAAATTAATTTGCCTGTGAGAATTTTTTTTTTTGTGATTCTCTCTCTCTCTCTCTCTGGAGTTGCAAATAGGGATACATCAATCACTAAGGTCTTGCCACTGAAAAGGTGGTACACAGACCAACAGAAAGAGCATCACTTGGGAGATTGCTGGTAATGTAGCTTCTCAAGCCAATTCCAGACCTATGAATCATCATCTCCAGGTATCTGTGGTCTAATAACCTCTCCAATGATTTTTATGCACACTAACATTTCAAAACCATTTGAAAGCATTCAAAAAATAGTATCAAGCAATCACAGTTCAAATCAGAAAGAAAAGGAGGCAATTTTATTTCTCTGAATATCTGTCTCTCATCTGAAGGGGAAACGTGCTATAAGACTTCACCCTGGTAGCAACAATTAAGCGGGAGAACTCTTAAGCGCATCAATAAACAGAGGTCAAGGCTGCATTTAAGCAGCCTGGTCCATAACTGCTACCTATCCACGGTCAAACCCCAGGAATGGACTTTTTGTTCAATTTCTCCTTTTATGCTCTTTGAAGAGATGCAACTTTGAACTGACAGTGTCACTGTTGGGGACTGTTTTGTTCCTGCCATCAATTGCGTCTTCCTCTTTGTGACTGTCTGGCGAAACAGAGAAAAAATCAGGACAAAACCAACAAAAAAAATTCAAGGCAACAGGAAACTCTACTGAACAGAGTTTGCAAGCTTAAATATTTTTTATTATGGATTTCTATGCTATATGATCATATAATCTTCCTTTTGAAAGTTATGGTTGATTGAACATAAAAAATGATTTGACAACATAGGTACACCAGACTGTGGAAAAAATGAAAAAAAAAAATCTGTATCTATGCCTTTGGAATCTTCTTTTTCAGTATCATTCACTATTAAGGACCAACACTTCTATCAATCCAACTTTTGGTAATTGTCTCCTTATACTGTGTTAGAAAGGCTTCAAGGTACAATTGTCTCCCATCAAACTTTAACTATTCTATTTCCCTACCTTTGAATTTCTGCATTATGATAATATATCAAATTCTGCTAAAAAGAGGAACTTGGCATTGATGAAGTCTTAGTTTCTGTGGCTTATGAAAGAACATAATGGAGTGTTGTTATGGTTTGGATGTGAGGTGTCTCTCAAAAGCTCATGTGTGAGATAATGCAAGAAGGTTTAGAGGAGAAATGATTGGGTTATTAAAGCCTTAATCCAATCAGCGAATTAATCCACAATAGGGATTAACTAAGTGGTAACTGAAGACTGAAGATGGGTAGGGTGTGGCTAGAGTAGATGGGCATTGGGGGGTGTGGTTGGGGGGTATATATTTTGTATCTGGTCATTAGAGTCTCTTTCTTTGCTTCCTAATCATCATATGAGCTGCTTCCCTCTGCCATACTCTTCTGCACCATGATATTCAGCCTCACCTCTAGCCCTGAGTAATGGAGCATCCTATGGACTGAGACCTCTGAAACTATGAGCCCTCAAATAAGCTTTTCATCCCTTAAAATTGTTCTTGTCAAGTATTTAAGTCACAGCAGCAAAAAAGATGACTAAAACAACTGTGTAACTTAAGCAATGAATATTTATTTCTTGTGATTCTGGAGGCTAGGAAGTCCAAGATAAACGTGCCCGTACATCCAGTATCTGATGACAGACCCCTTAGAAGCATGCATATAAATAATATATGATTATTTCAGGTGAATGACAAAAAAAAAATTTCTCATGTCTCTTATTCTAAGAGGGCATCACCCTCCTGACCTAATTATTTCACAAAGGTCCCACCTCCTAATACCATCCCAATGAGGATTAGGATTACGACAAGTGAATTTTGGGGGATACAACATTCAGCCCATAATAGATAACTGTTTTGAATATTTTTCCCTTGCTCCTGTATCCGTTTATTGTTATTATTATTATCATCATTATTATCACCAATGCTACATAACAACAGTAAAACCTCAGCAGTGTGATACAAGTGCATTCATTGCTCATGCGTGGGGACCACTTGGGGATCTGTTGGGAGCTCTGAAACTTTTGAATGGGCTTGTTCACTTGGCTATGTGCCAAATGTCTGTGCATTGATCTAGACCAGCCTCCAGTGGGATGCCTAAGCCATTGGGTCTGCTTCATGCATCCATCATGTTCCAAAGGGCTGCCTTAGGCATGTCCCCATGGAGACAACAAGATCACAGGAAAGAGCAAGACCTTTTGGTCATAGACTAGAAATCTCCACACTGGCACTTCTGCTTTGATTGGCCAAAGTCAGACATTCAGTCAAGTTGAGACACAAGAGGACATTTCAGTCACATGGAAAAGATAGAAGAGCAGGGTCATGTTTACAACCAATCTACCCTCTCATCCAATCCATCAACAAATCCTGTCAGTTCCACCTTAGAAATACTTTTCACATCCATCAGATGGTCTCTATTATTTCAGGGTATGATTACCTCTTGCCTGTAGCCTCTCAACTCTTCTGGTTCACATCTTTTTTGTCTATCTTTTTTTAGAACATTTTCAGCACAGCATTTAGAATAACCTTTGTAAAAAGGAAAACCAGCGCTTGCCACTCATTTCCTTAAATTGTTTCAATGGCTTCCTGTTGCTCTCAGGATAAAAACAGAATCCTGAATATGGAGTGTTCTCTCTGCCCCACATGGATATAGAGTCTGCCTCTCTCTCTCCAGTCTTATTTAGCTCCCCTGAACCATCTGGTCTGCACCGGTCTGCACTGGTCCAGTCTTAGCTCCCCTGTACCACCGGGTCTGCACTGGTTTTCCTTCACTTTCTCCCACCTATGCTTCCTCATCCCACAAAACCGGTGGGTCCCTCTGCCTTAACTCATGTTTGCATAGTTCAGTACCCAAGAGTTCCTCAGTTTGCCATTTAAATATCACACCCTCCTCCCACTCACTCCACTGGCACTCTAACAAGGTGTCCTAGTTTTATGATCTCAAAACTGCTTGTAATTTTCCATCACTGTCCTTACCACAGTTTGTAAGGAACAATTTTCAGTGTTGTTAACTGATAAATAACCACCTCCTACTAACCTATAAGTTCAATGTGATTTCTTAAAACATTTACCAAATTATACAAGCAAAAGAAATTACACTTTCTTTAACTTTGAAAATGAGTGGATTTTTTTTTTAATATTAAATGAAATGAATCTTTGCAGTGATGTTTTGTACCTGGGCCCCTTTAAAAGGGCATTTCAAAGAAATGTAGCAAAATAACAATTATTCCTCTGCTTTCCAAATTTATCAGCCAAATCCTTTCTCTATTTTGAGCACATATGCCTTGCCCATGGGTATGAAACCATGAAAAAGATTAGCCAGATTGATAGAAAAATTATTCCTGAGGGGGTTGTGTTTATTTCTTGACCATTTCTTTAATGACTCTCTTGTATCCTCTGTGGGGTGAAAGCATACATTAAAGTCTGTGTCTAAAAGATATAAAGCAAGTGTTAGATTTACATTCTGACAATTGAGAAGCACTACCTTCATATTCAACATAAACAGTATTTCCTTTCTTTACAAAAATCGGCATTATCATGAAAGCTATATAAGTTGCATGCAGTGTTATTTAACAGTGATTTGATTTCTACCCTTGACCAACATTATCCAATTTTTTCTACTAAACCAACCCCTGGAAACTACCATTCTACTCACTCTGTTGCTCTTGGTTCAGCTTTTTTTTATATTGCATGCGTAAGAAAGACCATGTGGTATTTTTCTTGGTCTGACTTATTTCACTTAGCATAATGCTCTGTAATTTCATCTAGGCTATCACAAATGGTAGGGTTTCCTTCTTTTTTATTGAACACTTAGGTTATTTCCATGTCCTGATAGTTGTAAATAGTGCTGCAATTAATGTGAAATACAGATATCTGTTCAAGATAACTGATTTTGTTTGCTTCAGATATATACCCAGAAATGGGATTGCTGGATCATATGGGAGCTTTATTTTTAATGTTTTTAGCATTAAAACTCTACATTATTACATTTCCACCTACAAAAATTCCCTTTTCTCTATACCCTCAGCAAAACTTTTGTCTTTTTGATGACAACAAATTTAGCAAGCATGAATTGATGTTTCCTTGTGGTTTTGATTTATTAAAAAGCTTCTGCACAGCAAAGGAAACAATTAGGAATGTGAAGAGAGAACCTACAGAATGGGGAAAAAAACTTTTGACAGAGGATTATTATCTAGAATATACATAGAACTCAAAAAGATTTATATCTTATGGTTTACTTCATCTTTACATATACCTATTGGCAATTTGCATGTCTTTGTTGAAAAAAAAATAACTGTTTGTGCCTTTCATTTATTTTAATCCAAGTTTGCTCTTTTTCCCTGTTGAGTTGTATGAGTTTCTTATTTACTTTGGGTTAGAAGCAAACAACACATAAGAAACCAAATCTCTCAAACACACTGCACAGGAAAACCTACAAACAGGACATACGTGTTCAAGGTCAGTTATGATGTAACAGACATTGAGCAGAATTTGATGGTTTGCAAATATTTTCACCCATTCTATAGGTTTCCTTTTCATTTTATTAATTGTTCCCTTTGCTATGCAGACACTTTTTTGTTTGATGTAGTCGTACATGTTTCTTGCTGATGTTATTGCTTGTGTTTTGAGTGTCATATCTAAAAAAAAAAAAAAAATCATTGCCAAAATCAGTGTTAAGAAACATTCTTCAATGGTTTATTTTAGGAGTTTTACAGTTTCAGACCTTACATTTGAGATTTCAATCCAATTTCAGTGATCTTTGTAAGGGGTCTAAGAGAGGGGTTAAATTTCATTCTTCCACATATAGACATCCAGTTTTTCTGACATAAATATTGAAGAGACTATCATGTCCCCCATTGTGTATTCTTGGAACTCTTGACAGACATTAGTTAACCATATGTGAATGAATTTATTTCTGGCTTCTTGATTTTATTCCATTGGTGTATGTGTTTATTTTTAGGCCTACTGTTAGTTTGAAATCAGGAAATGATTTGTTCTTCTTTCTCAAAACTTCTTTGGATATTTTGGGTCTTTTGTGGTTGCATATGTATTTTAGAATTTTTTTTCTATTTCTGTGGAAAATTCCATTGGAATTTTGAGGGGATGGCATGAAATCTCTAAATCGTTTTGGGTAGTATATATTTTTTCATTTAAGTGCATCTACTTTGATTTCTTTTATGAATTGTTTTATGGTTTTCAGTGTGTGTGTGTGTGTGTGTGTGTGTGTGTGTGTGTGTGTGTATGTGTGTATTTCACCTCCTTGGTAAATTTATTCCTAAGTATTTTAATTGTTTTCAATGCTATTGTAAATGAGATTGTCTATTTTATTTTTTAAAGGAAGTTTGTTGTTAGTGTTCAGAAATGTAACTAATTTTGTATGTTGATTTTGTGTTTTGAAACTATACTGGTTCTTATAGTTTTATGGTGGAGTCTCCATTGAAAGATGTTACCTGTGGGTTTGTCATAAATGGACTATGGATGTTACCTGTGGGTTTGTCATAAATGGACTGTAAGAAGTTGAAGTCCATTCTTTCTGTACCCAATTGGTTAAGAGTTTTATCACAAAAATATGCTGAGTTTTGTCAAATATTTTTTCTGCATATATTGATTTTTTTCTCATTCCACATTTTTTATTGGTCCATTATAGTTGTTTTATCAAGTGCTTTTTCTGCATATATTGATTTTTTTTCCCATTCCACATTTTTTATTTGTCCATTATAGTTTTACATATTGATGGGATTTGTTGATACATATTCATACCTGCACACGGTATAACAGTATAATCTGGCCAATAGCACTCCCCAACACTTCTCTGATCACTCTCCAACTCCAACCCCTTGGTGCCTTTCCTCTACTGATCTCACTTTGATTTTCATAAGGTTCCTGCCCCTAACCTTTCTTTTCATTTTCCTCTCTAGCTTTTAAAATTTAACTTAATTGTATTTATTTATTTACTTACTTATTCATTTATTTATGTATTGTGTTGCTGGGAGTCAAACCTAGGGCTTCATGCATGCTAGGCTAGCATTCTACCACTGGGTCACATTCCCAGCCCTAGAGAAGTTTTATTCTGCTATTCCTTCATTTTGTTAATGTTGTGCATCACATTTATTGATTTGCATATGTTGAACCCTATTTGCATCCCAGGGATAAACCCCATGTAATCATAATATATGGTCTTTTTAATATGCTGTCAAATTTGGTTTGCTGGTATTTTGTTGAACATTTTTGTATCTAGGTTTATCAAGGATTTTGACCTGTAATTTGTTTCCTTATAGTATCCTTATCAATTTTTTTTGGTATGAGGGTAATGCTGATCTTGTTGAATGATCTTAGAAATATTCCCTACTCTTCAGTTTCTTAGAACTGTTTGAGAAGTGTTGGCATTAATTCTAAAATGTTTGGTGGAATTTGTCACTGAAGCTATCTGATCTCTGGCTTTTCTTAGAGGAAAGACTTTTTATTACTAATTAAATCTTCTAACTCATTATTGGTCTGTTCCGATTTTCTATTTCTTCATGATTCAGTTTTGGCAGATTCTGCATTTCTAGCAGTCTATCCATTTATTCTATATTATCCAATTTGTTGGCATATAATTGGTCATCATAGTTTAATCTTTTATGAACTTTAAATAAGTTTCAGGAATCTAAATTATATCATGGTGACTACAGTAAACAATACTGTACTGTTTACTTGAAATTTGACATGAAAATAGATCTCAAATGTTCTTATCTCACTAAAAAAAATAACTATGTAAAGTGATCAGCTGATTGGGACAATTTATAATATATTAAATTTCAATTTGTACCTCTTAAATGCATATAATCTTGGCAATTATAGCTCACTAAAGCTGAAGAAAGCAACAATGATCTGGCATACTCATATTTTAAGTATTTCAGAAATTTAATTGACACTTGTTTATCTACTCACCAGACCCAATGTAAATATAATGTATTGTTCTAGAAGAGTCACCCATTACATTCATAAATTATTTTCTACAATTTCACTTCATTTTGGTGAACCTACTTTCAGCTCCAGAAGGATCAATCCTGTAGAATATGAAGGCTCTCTTTGTCATAGCTGGTTTGACCTGGATCAGAGTCCTCCTAATAGTTTGTATTTAGGAAATATTTATCTTAAGTTATTTGTATCAGAAATGTCAGGTCAATTCCTGTACTGAATCTACCCTTTTTGAGAGGCTACATAAGATAATTAGAGGAAGGCAATCTATGAAGGAAGAAAGTAAAGGATATGCATAGTGAAACCAGGGAATTCTTGTGGTGAGAAAGAGAATGTGAAAGAGAAGCGTGTTAGAGCAAACAAGGTATACTTGGTCCTGATTGCACTTGTCTCCAAGTCCATGCCTGGTAAAGCTCCGCTGAGTTTTCTGTCATACTTTCTGAGATAACTCCTTAAATTCATGTAATAGATCACTTTACTTATATAGTGAGTTTCTATTTTTTTAAATAATAATAATTATCATTATTATGGGTAAAACAAAGATCAAGAGAAAAGAAGAATCCAGCAAACATGTGGGCCCAATGTCTATTACCTTTTTTGGATTTCAGTATAGAGTCTGGGTCCCTTCATTCCTAGGATGCCCAAATATACTTCTGACTTTATCTAGGCATTTACATATCATGTGCTTTTTTTTGGTGGATTATAACTTTAAAATGGAGCCTCTTATGGGAGAATCATATACTCTATGCCAGAAGAAAATCTTCAATGAATTCTTTGCTAGGCATCAGAGCCATTTGTGAAATATATAAGAGCATAGAAATTAGCCCAGCCATGCTACTTCAGTCTGTCTTTAATATAAACAGAGGAGCTAGATTGACATCCACAGGCAATTATGGTTCACAACCTTGACCAAAACCACAGTGCCTTAGATGATAACACACCAATCATTCTTTTGAATGGAAAGTAATTGAAACCATTATCAGTTAGCTATTGCTGTGTGACAAACAACTCCAAATCTCAGTGACTTAAAATAATAAGGATTATTGCTCATGAGTCCATGGGGTCCACTGAGCAGCTTTTCTAGTCTCGGTTGGACACATACATTCATATCAGATCACCTCAGTGCTCTACTCTCATAGTTGGCTTCTCTTACATGTTTAGGATCAGCAGGATGTCTGATTTAGAATAGTAGGGCTAGAGCAGCTGGGATTTCTGACATGAGGTTTCTCATGCTCCAAAGTATACTCCTATATCTAAGAGAGGGGAGAAGAATTGTATAGAGCCTCCTGAATTCAGTACTGAAATGTTGGCACATCTCTGAATTCTATTGGCCATGGCTGGTCCATAGCATTGGGGAAATAGACTTCATTTCTTGATGGGAGGAGTGGTACTGTCTCACAAGTGAAGCAGCTACAGGAAGGGGTGAATCATGATTTCAAGTTTTTGCAATAAATCTACAGAGGAACAGAAAGAGTTAAGAAAAGCCCAAGATTGCAAAGGAACAGATTCCCTGAGATTTAGTTGAGTCTTTTCCTATCACTCATGCTTAAGATTCCTTTGACAGATTATGGACATGGGTTATCCCTTCCAGCTTCCCTCCAAAAAATATCTGCAAATACTGATGGCAAAGGTTGGCTTCGATTCCCTTCTTGTTTCATGTTCCATGGCAGTGCTCATCAGCTAGCACTGCCAGGTCCTGCCACTAACTGCCAAGTGGCTTAGAACACAAATCCAGGAATGCTGCTCAAGTTCAGGCTAACTGGGTTCATCACCTCCCTTAGAATGAATGCATCTTGGGGATAGTGAAAATTATGAAGATTTGATTCTGTTTTCCAATGCAATTCCTAAGAGTATTTGCTATGCCTACTAAGCAGTCAGATAAACTCATTTTAGTTAAAGGCAGAACTGGATCCAAATCAAGTGAAAGCTAGATGCAGGTACTGGATGAAATGGCAAAAAAACAAGAAGAAAGTGGAAAATCAAATGGAATAAATAGGATTTATTATTATTGCCTCTGAGAAACATACCATAATTAACATTCCATGTCTTTTGACATCAATGTTACTATAATACTTATTACTTCCTGTCTCCCAAATCCTATGTCATGAGAATGCAATCATGTTTTAAGCAGGACCAGCAAGTATTAGAACCTACCTCCCTTAAAGCAAGAATTTTCAACTTTGGTGGCCCTGTGGACTCATTTTGGCAAGCTTTGAAAATGCTGATGCCTAAATCCAGCATCAGTGGTTCTCACTTAAACCAGTCCAGAATGTGACTTGAACATTGGGACTTCTTTGAATCCCCAGGTGATTTTAATATATGCCTAAGGAAGAAGATTTAACTAGATGTCTGGATAACTCTTAACTCATGCAACCAACATATTGTTTTAAGAATTACTTGTGTATAGAGCTTTTTTTTTTCCAGATGTGGTAATCAAGAAAGGATAGAACTTTAACTCAAAGGAGAATAAAGATGCCTATGCAGTTGAAACCACTGCAAATTGAGCCACTATAAAAGTAAATCTAGTGCAAAAAAGTGACAAATAGCATGCTAGGTCAATACAAAGGAAGGGCAACTTTCCACCTACTTCTAGTGTCCCAAATTATTCAGAATTATCCACATATTTCCACTGAAAAAATCAACTACAGTTTCAATTAATGAATCCCTTGAGATCTAGAGCCCCGAATCCCAGGTCAAATCTTCGTTCAACCCCATGCCATGTGAGTGACCCTGAATAAATTATTTAAGTTCTCAAAGCCTTAATTGACATTGCTCTAAAGTGAGAACAATTGTTTCCTATTTCATACAATTTTTGTGAGGTTTAAATGAGATAATTTAAGTAAGACAGTAAGCACAATGCCTGACATAGTAAATGTTCTATATAGATTAACAAGTAATCAGTAATTTGACATAAATAATAACATGTGCTCTTCTAACCTTGTCCTGTGGGCATTTTTTTGACCAGGAGATAGAAAAAAATATATACTCTCAAAGACCAGAAGTGAGAGGCAAAGTGATAATAGAAGGGGAAAAGAGAGAAAGGAACACAAAATTGAAGTCAGTAGATACATATTTTGTCTATTTTCAGCTGTGCTGCAAGAAAGCTAAGCAGTCTTGGTGAGTTTATCACCTCTGCCTGAACATGATGCAGTTTAAGATTTAAGGAGGTACCTTGGGTCCTCCTTAATGTTTGGCATGTCACTCTTCACTCCCCACTAAAACCTGTCTCAGAGATTAGGCACCAGCAGACATCAGAAACAATCCCATCATGCCTTGTTTTCTTTTTTAATTCAGTCTCCAGAGTTGTCTGGGTGATTGTGCATGTCCTGGGCTCTCACCCTTAACTAACCCTGCTTATTTTCTTACCTAACCCAATCGGAAGCTCCCCAACCCTCTGTTGTCTTTAGTTCACACAGTGCATTAGTAGCAAAACCCACATTTCCTCGTCTTTCAGAAGTGAGTCCTTTTCCACCTGACTCTAATTGGATGCTATTCCCTGTTGCTACCCCAGAACTAGTAGAAATTTAAAAATGCTCACTCCATTCACTACTAAATCTGAAAGAATCTTTATTTCTTATTGTTGGTTCCAAATAATTATTTTGGCCTCTCCTAACAAGTCCATCTTCGTGGACTCTGCAGCCCTTAGGCCATACCTGCTGTTGTCCCTTCATGTTACTGACATGGACAGCTTTACCAGAAATTTTCTCATTAATTGAAGATGTTAGCAATTGCCTTACTTCTTGACCTCTGACACCATTTTTTTTTTTTTTTTTTTTTTGGTGGTGGTTCTGGGGATTGAACCCAGGGCCTTATGCATGTGAGGCAAGCACTCTACCCACTGAGTTATATCCCCAGCCCCATTTTGGCCATTTCAAGACAGGTGTTGCACAGGTCATGGTGCACATGTCCAGGTAGGTGATTTGCCCATAAATTCTCACTCATCAGATCTTCATCCATCTTCCATAATCTTTCCTCTGTTTTCTCTCCTATCTCAGTCACACATAACCATAACCACGATCTGTACTTTATCATTTTCTTCACATTACCAATAACTTGGCCCCCTCAAAATCTCAAGTTGAGTCATTCCATTTTCTATCCCCTACATCCTGTCTCTTGAGCTTACTCCTTCTGCTAGCCTGACTCGTTTTGTGATGTGACTTTCAATGCATTAACGCTGCCACCTTGTCATGGTCTGTTTGCTTCACAGCTTTACTTCCTCCTCCTCTGGCTTAGATTTCATTCACTATTATGATGACACCCTCATATTATCATAGGCATGATTGTACTCCCAAGTATTAATCAGACTTCTGATGAAATGATGTTGTATGATTCAAAAATCTCTGTGGCTGATAAGAAGAGGCATGCATTTCTGAGGCATGCATCTGCAGGACAGCCAGGAAGCGATATACCAGGCTGCCAGTTTGGTTCAAGTCTAAGCCAACTTCCCTCTTTCTGGGACAGGCAGCTGTCTGGAACAGGCTTTTATCATGGTAATGGCAGAATCTAAACAGAACCAGACAAAGCATGCAGATATATTTAAGGTCATATGACAATGTCTCAGGTTCTATTGGCCAAAGCAAATCCTATGACCAGGCCCACCATCAATGAGACAGTGTTTACTGGCAGATGCTGCAAGTCACATGGTAAAAGGTATAGATTTATTATACTATTTTCAGAGGCAAAAATGAAAATTTGGAAGAATAGAATAAGCCAATTGCACCATCTCGATTCCATGATGTCTTTCTTCCTGTATTGTAATAACCAAACTCTAAGTTTTGGTTTAAATTCTCTGCACCCATTCTCAAATACTTGTACACTGGCACTGATAAAGAAAAACTGAATTGCTCTACCTTATCTCAGAGCCTTATATTCATGACCACTGACCTCAAGGGATAAGTGATGTCCAGAAATTCTGCGCTTTTATGTCCAATTTCTTCATCCTCCTCCTTCTCCTCTTCTTCTCCTTCTCTGTCTCCCTCTTCCTCTTATTCTCCTTTTGCTTCCTCATCCTCTTCCTTCTTTTCCTCCTCCTCCCGTCTTTCTTCAGGAAATAACATTTCACACCTCATTTCCCTCACCCCTAGCACACAGCTCCTTTGTCTCTCTGAGTGACTTCTTTTTGCACTGAAAAAAAATAAAAAGAAAAAGAATCAAAGAAACCCTCCATTTTCTACAGCATCCAATTTATCAGTCTTTCTGTACATGCACTCTGCCTTCCCTATATTTCCTCCTTTTTGTTCCACATGGCCACTTGACCTCATCACTACTTGCCCACCTAAGGATTTAGCTCTTTCAGGTATTTGTTCCTTTCCTGCATCAGACATTTTCTCTTTTCCTTGAATTCTTAGCAGCATACAAATACTCTATGATATGCTGAACATATTCAGTATCAACAAAATCTCCTTTAAGTCACAAATCTCTCCCAGCTACAATACCATTTTCCTTCACCCTTTCACAATAGGGGTGTTGTCTCAATAAACTGCCTCCTTTTTGTATTTCTATTTCCTCTCTTGTTCAGGCCCTGGTCTCTGTTAATACGTTGGAATCACCCTTCTCAACATTACCACAACTTCGGCGTTGACAGATGCAATGGTGGATTTCCATTCCTAAACTCACTGGATCTATTTGAATATCTGCTCAATGGTGTCCTCTGTAAGTCATTTGCTTCACTGACTCCTGGGACATTGGGATCTGCTGGTTTTCCTCCTACTTTGTGATATCAATTTAGTGTTCAATCCCTGCAAATTCGGTACTAAATACTACAACTCTAAACTATTGATATTCAGATCAGAATAAGTCTTAAGGAGCAATAACAACAGCATCACCTGGGAGCTGGTTAGAAATGTGGAAACTCAGGTCCCAGCCTGAACCCACTGCATCATAATCTTCATTTTAACAAAATCCTCAGGTGATTTTCATGGACTCTCAAATTTAAGAAGAGCTGATTGTGATAATGTCTCTGGCAGCTGACCCTGTTGAGTAACTTGGCAGAGAAGAAATTACTCTTTAGTTAGATCTAAATTATCTAACATCACCCAATCAGCATTTCAATTCTTTTCTACTGACCTCTCACCCCACATGTCAGAATCTAATCTTTTCATTTGCCCTTAATTGCTCCTTTGATGTTAGTCCACCCCTGACTGACTATACTAGTTTGGGATTATTCCAAGCACAGAGTCAGTGACAACATTTAATGACAGTCTCTTTGTGGCTGTAAATCTACTAGGGATGGCAGTCTTGAAAAGCATCCAACTTGGCTTACCCAGAGTTCTGTCCCTTGCTGCCAGGATGCTATGAAGGAATAGACAGCTTATCCATAGTATCTCCAACAGCATTGAAAAAACTGGGACAACTGTGGGTCAGATGTTTTCTATGTTAAAGGTAAGAATGTGTGCTGATTTTACAAACAATTCCTGAAATTCCACATCTCTCTTTTCCTAATATCATGATTTTTAAACAACAGAAGGTACAGAGTGGTTTACATTTCTTTTTTTTTATTTATATTTTAGTTTATTTTAGAGCAAACTGTAGCGTGTTCTTTCAAGGACATTCATTATTCATTACAAACTATTCCAAAGCAGTGCAGAATAGACTTTCATGTTTACCAGGAAGTGATTGTCTCTCTAAAGGATGCTCCGCTCTTAGTTCTTTTCCTGTTAATATGGGTAGGAAATTTCAAACAAAACATGGTTGATATTTACAGTGTTGGGGAGTTTCCTATTTTAACTTCTCTGTCACCAAAATTTCTATGTCTTAATTTTCCAACTGAAAAAACAGACTATACAGACTATATCTAAATATTATAATTTTAGTCAAAAACCTTGACATCTACCTTGTCCTTATGGCCAGTGTATATTAAATAAAAATAGGCCATGAGTACTATAAATATATTCAGTAAAAATGTATCATGAGTACTATAAAATGTTTGATAAAATATATATGAGTACTATTATTATATTCAATAAAAATATATCATGAGAACTATTAATATATTCATTCTTCATGTATCTATGGAATTCTTTTAAGCAAAGGACATGTCTGAATGGAAGGGAGAATACAGTAATACGTGAGACATGAGCCCTGCCCTCCAAAAGTATGCCACATACCAGGGACCACACATACTTCAAAGAGAACCAGAACGTAGGGCAGAAAATCAAATGTATGAAAAAGTATTTCAACATGATAACAGTGAAGGGGAAGCAAGATAGTCTGGTAGGGGTGTGGGATTAAATGGTATAAAGACATTGCTGATAGAAAGTGGCTTTTGAACTAAAATTTGAGGCTGGGAAGAATTTCAAAAAATATGACAACTTTGGGACACAGCACTCGGTAAAACAAGCCAGGTGTGGGGTGGTGCACACCCATAATCCCAGCGGTTTAGGAGGCTGAGGCAGGTGGATCTTGAGTTCAAAGCCTGCCTCAGCAAAAGTGAGGCGCTAAGCAATTCAGTGAGACCCTGTCTCTAAACAAAATACAAAATAGGGCTGGGGATGTGGCTCAGTGGTCGAGTGCCTCTGAGTTCAATCCCCAGTACCCTCCCCCCCCCCAAAAAAAAAAGACTTCTATAAAACAAGAAAAGTAGTTAAGTAGGTGTTTAAAGAGTCATGGAAGAGGGTAAATAAAATATTAATCAACTTCCATACTAGGAACAGTTTTATTCACATTATCCCGGGGGGCTGGGGGCTTGTGACCAGATCAATTACAAGTGAGGTCCAAAGAAGAGAAAAATGAAGTTGAACTGTAAGGAACAACTCTTTGTAGCTTAAGTTTCTGGGGGGAAAGACAGACTTAATCATTTTACTTTTAAGGAAGTAAAATATTCTCCTAGCACTGAACAACCTGCTGACAAATATAAATGCATGACTTGTACAGGTTTCTATTTTTATTTAGATTTTATTTTCTACTGTAGATTAAGAAAACAGTTATAGTTTAATATAATTTCAAAATTATTACTTTTTTGTTCCTTAGTGAAGTTTTAAAAAATGAAACAGAAGAAGGAAGCCATGGATCAAGAATTTGAAGACACATCTTCTAAAAATTAATTTAGAGAAACACAGGTATAACTTTTGGAAAACCATCAGAGTCCTAATAAGAGTACTAACACATTCTCTGAAGAGTTTTCTAGAAATGTGGAGGTCTTTATGCATCTTTTAGGAGAAACTAACTTTTGACTAAGTAAGAACTAAGACAAATTAACATTTTAAAGTTTAAAACATGTAGGTGTGATTTATAATGTACATAACATAAGCACCTCTTTGGGCTTTTTTCTTATAAAAATAAAGTAATGCTAAACAATTTTTTCAAACTTCCAAATGTACTTGTCTTTTTTCTTCGTATAATTTTGGCCTTTTTCTTTTTCTTTCTTTTTTTTTTTTTTTTTTTTTTTTTTTTTTTTTTTTGCCAGATGATGTTAAAAACAGAAAATGTTTAGTTTACCGCTTGGACAGCTGTGAGTTCTTTCCATTTCTTTCTGTTAATGATTAAGTACTTCCTTGCAGCAAAGTATGGAACTGAAGTTAGCATTTAATTGACAATGTAAAAATTTTGAATAAAAACAAGAATCTGAGTGGGAAGAAAAATGCCCTCCAGAAGTATATTACATTTATGCATCTCATGGAGACATAGCCATTTTGCACCTGTTTCAGAAGGGGAGAATTTAAGGTCATATACAGTGAATAAACTTCTCCTTTCAAGTTGATTGTTTCTAAATGTAGCTCAACATAATGGATCTTCACAGTTTGTATTTTCCTTTCAACCAAAACACAAAAATGTGTATCAGTTTTAATTTGCATGTATGGTCACAGCTAGTTCAGAGTATGTGTATTTTTTTTTTCAAAAGTTTCATTATTAACCAAATAGTTAACTCTCTCACCCCCTCCTGTCATTAGCTCTGTTCAGTTAATATCATCTCTTGTTGAAGTCATTAGTAATTTTCTTAAGGTATGTGTGGGGAGGGGGCTAGGGAGGTATCCTCTCTGCTTAAGTAAATGGCAAGTTCAGCAGTAATTTCAAGGTCATTCTCACTGTGTTCCTTTGGAATAAGACTGAAGGCACATTACATTTGCAAAATGCTGCATCCACAAAAAGAAAAGGTGTCAAAAATGAAACTACCTTATTTGTCTAAAACCTTGATTAGTTTGAAATGTCTGCCTTTGGCAGTTTGAAAGATGTTACCAATAAATGAGTAGTTCCAGGCTCTACTCTGAAACTTGCCTCTAGCCCAGAACTTTTAATATTTATGGGTCATGACCTCCAACTGTCAATTATCACTTATTTTCCACAAAGCTATTCTGGGGCAAATGCCAATTGCTGGAGGAGCCAGGAACACATTAGGCTCTGAATTCAATATCGTGCTTGTAATAGTTGGGGATTTTACCTTCATGAGGACAGCCATCCCTTAGTCACCAATGGACCATTTGAGATTTATCACAAAATGATGACTATTCTAAGACTTCATAACTCTCCAACAACCGTCCAAACTGTTCAATACAAAAGTGCCATCATATCACTTATAAAAATCATATTTGGGCATATATGAAAACTCAAATTTTATGATTATATAAGTGATTGAAAACATATAACTGAAGAAGAGTGTTTGTAATAGAATATTTTAACAGTCTTTGGGGTATTGCTTCTTTCTTTGAGATGAAAGAATATTTAAGTTTTAGGGAATATTTAAGTGTTCTTATGTTTAAAAATTGAGGAATGACCTACGAAGGTGATTGAAACTTTTGTTCAACAGAACACAAAATGTTCCAGAGCCTATAAAACTCTTCAGAAGAGGTGTATGCCAGAAATCAATATCAATTCCCTGGAGTCCTACCTCTCAGAGAGAACATTGTGGTATTTTGAGAAGATTCCCTCCAGTGTTTTTTTTAGTAATGCCTGTATATGCTTGCATGTTTTTTATGAAATTAAAATGGCTTACTATGATATAATTCCTTCCTTAGCAACTTGACACTAGACTGATGAGCAAGCAAAATGAAAATAGGTCATTAGCATTTTAATCCTATGGGAAATGTGGATTTTGTAGCACTGTATGAAGTGTGGCTCTCTATTTTTGTGTAGGAAGGACAAAGTGTCCTTTAACAGTGCTATGGTTTGAATATGTGCCCCAAATGCATGTAAGAAACTTAATCCCCAATGCAATAGTGCTAAGAAGTGGGGACATTGAGAGGTGACTAGGTTGTGAGGATTCCACCCTTATGAATAGATTAATGCTAATTATAAAAAGGGTTTGAGGCTGCAAATTCAATCTTTTGCTTTCTCATGCATGAGCTTCTTTGCCCTTCTGTCTTTCACCATGAGATGGGGCAGCACAAAGACACTCACAAGATGGAGCCCTTTGACCTTGAATTTCTCAACCTTCACAACTGAAAAAAAAAAATTTCTTTTTAAATTCTCCAAACTTTTACATTCTGTAATAGCAACATAAAAAGACTAAATTATTTCAATAGTCATTGAGCTCTACACCATTATTCTGTACAGTTCCCAAGCCAATCAGAAAGTGCTCGAAATGAAACAGGAAAGTTTCATTCAACAAACGTTTATTGAGTGCTTATTATATGCCAGTCTACTCTAGGCACATGGAATACATCAGTGATCAAAAAATAACAAAGATCTCTGTTATCATAGAATTATATTCTAGTGGGGGAACGGAAAGAAAAAAGTTAAAAATAATGAATATCATTCAAGAAGGTAAATGCTATGGGAATAAAAGAAAGCAAAATAAGATAAAGGAAATCAATTTTTAGTTGGGGGGATCATTTTAAATATAAAGGTGATATTTGTGCAAGCACTTGAAAAAAAAAATTGACAGAGGAAGCCAAGTAGATGTCTTAAGGAATAGCGAGCCAGGCAGAAGGACACACCCATGCAAAGACTGTATTGCAGAAGCATGCTCAGTGTGTTTGAATAGCATCAAGGAGAGCAGTGTGCAATGAGTGTGGGGGAGGATTTCAAAGAGAGAATGGAAATGGAGCAGGACATATTATGTATGGTTTTGTAGGTCACTTTGAACCCTGCCTTTTACTCTTAAGGAACTAAGAAGCAACAGAGTGATCTTCCTATCTTATACTTTAAAACGATTTCTCTGATTATTGTATTGAGAATTAGCCGCGTAGAGGCAAGAGAATAGGAAAGGTGAGCAGTTACCAGGCTTCTCTATCCATCCAGACAAGAGCAAATGCCAAGAGACCAGGGTGGTTCTGGTGCAGGTCAAAGTAAGTAGTCAGTTTTATCATATTTTGAATGCTATTATGGTCTGGATATGAGGTATCCTGTGAAAAGCTCATGTGTGAGACAATGCAGGAATCTTCAGAGGATTATGAGTTCTGAAACCTAATCAGTGGGTTAACCCATTTGACAGATTAATAATATGAATAATATGACTACTGGGTGGTAACTGTAGGCAGGTAGGACATGGGTGTAAGAGGTAGTTCACTAGGGTTGTGGTCTTAGACTAAATCTTGTCCCTGGCATATCCCCCTGGCCCCTACCTCTCCCTCTTCCCTCTCTCTACCTCTCTTTCTCCCTCTCTTTCGCTCTCTCCACTCCCTGCTTTCTGGCTGCCATGCGTTGATATCTTTACTCCACCATTCCCTTTTACCATGCTCTGCCTTACCTCAGGCCCAGAGGAATAGAGTCAGCTGATCATGAACAGAACTTCTGAAACAATGAGCCCAAAATAAGCTTTTTCCCTCTAATTTGTTCTTGTTAGGTATTTTGGTTACAATGACAAAAAGCTCACAAATGCTGAACAATAGGACTTATTCTCTGATGGGTTGAAAGTAGAGTGTATGAAAACAACCAAAACCAATGGTGCCTGCAGGTTTTTGGATTGGACAGCTGGAAGGGTGGAATTGCTCTCAACCGAGAGAGAAGATGCAGCAAAAATGACTGCCTTCTGGGAAAATAAAAGTCATTAAGTTTCAGCTGATTAATCTCAGACGTCTTGGACATCCAAGTAGAGACATTGACAGCCTAGAAATAAAAATTGAAATTCAGATATGACAATCCATGATTATTAGTATGATTTTGATACTAAAATGCAGAGAGAGGAAAGTATTTTAATTAGCTATCAACTATTAAGAAATAGATTTGGAAAGTTAAAAAAATGTGAGTTTTAATATCAGTTCTTCCACATATGAGCTGGATTATCCTCAACCAGCTTCTAACTGCCTTGAGAGTCCAACATCCCATTAATAAAATGAAATGTCTGAAGTTAAAGTCCCAGGAAGCAGAGATTGATATGGAGAATATTTTGTGAGCAATTTATTAAATGTATTGTTAAAAAAAGAGGGGGAGGAGAAAGGAAGGGAAGTGGAAGGGGCTGAGAAGGCTATGGTATCAGCCAAAGTCGACCTTCAGCTGATGCCACCTGCAGCTCTATAGCTAGAATCATACCAGAGTTGATCCCAACTTGAGACCATTAACCAAACCATCTCTTACACAAGGGTCATAATAAATACCATTTAAGTGTGTTGCAAAATTTAGGCGATTGTAGTGACTGTAAGTCTTCTGTGAAAGTTTTTGGCTTTCCTTTCTTTATAGCTGTACAACAATTCTAAACATTTGACAGGTGTATTCCCTTCTCTCTTGATTAACTAATAGTTTGCTGGATTCACTTATGACGGTATACAGACCTATTGCTGTCCCCTTCCATTAGCATTTCCTTATAGAGCTAATTATTCACACATTTTAAAACACAACTCATACTTCAGTAATGAAGCTATGAGCATGTTTCTTTTTCAAGGCACTGCAAAAACCAACTTTGGGAAATGTATTCTTCCCATCAGTCCTGGAAAGAGTACTTTCCTTCCAGAATCAAACACCTGCTACACATCGACACCATTTTGTTTTCTGATGAGAATCCTGAATCTCAGCAAAGAAAATAAAAACTGGGTAAGGAAATGGAAAAATGCATTCTAAAACAATTTAATGTTTATTGCTAATCTAGAAACCCAGGCATCTGACCATCAGAAAAGGACACAAAGGAAAACGTTGAAAATGGAGAAGCACTTTGGTAATTAGAACCAGCCTTGATTCATAGAATGTCATCATAGTTATTTTAGTCAGCTTTTTCGCTGCTGTGGCTAAAGTACACAACTAGCACAATTATAGAGGAGGTTAGGTTTACTTGAGGGCTCACAGTTTCAGAGGTCTTAGTCTATAGAAGACAGGCTCCATTCCTCAGGGCTCCAGATGAGGCTGAACATCATGGCTGAGAGAGTAGGGGAGGGAAGTCACTCACATCCTGGTGATTAGGAAACAGAGAGACTCCACCTCTCCAGATACAAAATATATACCCCATGGCCATGCCCCCAGTTAACCACTTCCTCCAGCCACACTCCACCTGTCTCCAGTTACCACTCAGTTAATGAATTAGGGATTAATTCACTGAATATGCTAAGATTCTCATAACCCAAGCATTTCTCCTCTGAACCTTCTTGCATTGTCTCACATGTGAGCTTTTGGGGGACACCTCAGATCTAAACCATAACAACACTAGAGATCAATTTGTATTTTGCCTCTGTCCATTTTCTATGGCAAAGGGTAAAATGTCTGGTTACCTGTATTTATCCAAAAATTATTTTTTTCCTCTCCTTTTTGTTGTCAAAAAATTATTCTAAAATGACCCTAAATTATGCCTTTGCATATCTGCAAATGGATGCTTGAAATATTTATATCCTTAGCCCCAAGAGATGTGAGCCAAGTAGATCATCAATATGCAGTTGTGATTAGCTGCATCTGTTTATCCTATGGACCATGGAAATACTATTATTTTTGCTTTCGAGCCTAAGTGTACAGGTTAAAGAAGCACTGGGAAAGAATCAAAGATGAAAAGATATAAGAGAGGGGATTGAATGCATATTTATCCTCAGATTGTTTTCCTCATCTGTAAAAATACAGAAGTATCTACTCAGAATATTCCTGTGAGAACTGAATCAGCTAATATACATAAATCACTTAGAATGGTGTTTTATTGGTGAACTATTGTAAAATAAATAAAGTATTTAGTCTTCTTTGCAGTTTCTTGACATACAGCTCCTAAAATCCTTAAAATTTCCAAAAACGATACAAGTGTCTTTTATATGTTAATGAGATGACTGGTGGTTGAGGGCTTCTAGATGTCTTTAGGATAGGGGCTGGTCATCAGAAAGATCAAGAAGACATGGAGGGTCCTGAAGCGTGGCTAGCACACCAGAAGAGAGCACAAAGCTCCACTCTCCTTCCCACATGGCTGGCGCTATGCACCTCTTTATCTGTATCATTTGTAATATCTTTAATAACAAACCAGTGAATGGGTACACAGTGTTTCCCTGAGTTCTGTGAGCCATCTTAGCAAGCTAATCAAACCCTAACAGGGGATTATGGGAGCACAGATTTATAGCTCATCGGTCGGACACAGCAGACACCTGAACTTGTCTTATGATTGACATGTGTGAAGTGGAGACAGTCATATGGGACTGAGCCTTCAACCTATGGATTCTGTCACTGCCTCCAGGTTAAATATTGGTAGAATTGAATAGGATTAAGAACACCCAGCTGGTGTCCATTGCAGATAATAATTGCTTGCTTGGTTTGTGGGGAGAAACCTCTGCACATTTGTAGGTAGAAGCATTCCATATTGATTATGTTGTGAGAGAAAAGAAGAAACTTGAGGTTTTTTTTTTTCTATATGCTCAGAATAAGAATTTAATATTATTCTTATTGAATAAAAATCTTAATAAAGTACTTAGCACATAATGGGAGTTTTGAATGGGATCTGGTAAAGAATAATTCAGGAATCCTCAAATCAGATATTTTATAAGAGGAGAATCACATGAAATAAGAGGAAACTAAACAGCACACAATACACTTCATACTCGTGGTCACATTTAATAATTAAATGGCCCTGGAGTGGAAATAATTGCAGTCTCCATTCTACAGATGTAGAAATTGAAGTTTAGGGGAATGAAGAGACTTGCCCAAATTGATAAACACACACAAAAATCTCTAAATTTAGATGGAAATATTTTCCCGTGCATGTTAATTCAACATCTCATGTTTTCAGATTGTCTCACTTGGTCCTCCTTTCACAAATACTGGGCCCTCCCTGGCCTCCCTCATCAAATGTACATTAGCTATGCATTAAAGTGCACTTGGGGTCACTTGGTGACTCCCCACCAGTCTTGTGGATGAGAGAAGAATCAGTTCTTGGAGAAAGGACTGCAGGGCGGACAATCCAAAGGCATCCATGTACTGTGAGAGCACAAGACAAATACTCCAGAATAATAAAGATGGTCAACGAACGGGGACTCCTGCCTTCATTCAGTCACTCACAAACTTCTGAGAGTTGGATATATGTAAGGTCCTTATGATTGCCAGATATTTCTTTCAACCTTAAGAAACAAGATGAAGGAGATTTACCTGGAAGAATACGAAGGCTCTCAAAGTTGAGAGAAGGTTTAAAGAACTGGATTTTAGAAAGCAAAGAACCTCAGCTTCAACCATATTCCCTCCTTTTGTGAATCTGCCAGATTGAATTTTTGAAACAAAGAGTCTCGTCATCCCATCCCGAGTTTGCTTCTGATCCCTGGACCAGATGTTTGAGTTGGGACACTCGATTGAGAATACTGACATTACAGTGTGTAAGGGATGGGGGAGCACATCGAAAGAAAAGCAAAGAGCTTTTATCATCAGATGGAAATAGGAAGAGATGCTGTGAATGTAAAAGCAATAAGTATCCATTCTAAACTCCACCACTAATCCTGGAATACAAGCTAATAATAGTTGCCTTATCTTCAAAAAGATTTTAGACCCAATGTAGAAAACATGTACAAAGCATGTGTAAATGTAGTCATTGCAAAATGCTGCCAATTTTCTACCATTCTCTTAACCACGTTCTTTGTAAGCTAGTTTTGTAATCTCTTCCGTCAAGAGGTGAGACCTATTTCTCACTCCTTGCATGTGGTCTGCCTCGTGATTGACTGTAATGTCGCAGAAATGTTGATGTGCCAACTCCAAGCCTCAGCTTCAAGAAGCTCTTCACACTTACAGCCTCTTTCAGAACCCTGCCTAGCTGGCGTGTGGACAAGACAGGGCTAACCTGTTGCACCATAAAGACCACATCGTAGACAGCAGGCTTGGCTCAGTGGCTAAATTAGACCACCTAAAACCTGCTGTACTTCCAAACATGAGAGAGTCCCAAAAAGAAAAGAAAAGCCACCTCCTGATTTGCAGATGACCACAAATAGAGTGAGCCTAGACAAGGCAGAAGACCCACAGTCTCATGAGCAATCATAGGTTTTCATTATTTTAAGCTGCTGAGTTTGGGGGTATTTGTTCTGCAGTGACAGCTAATGGATACAATGTCCAAGATGGCATTAGATGGTGTTACTAGTCTGTTACTAAATTAATCTGTTACCATAATGAAATACCTGAGGCTGATATCAAGAAAAGAGTTTTTTTTTTTTTTTTAACTCATAGTTCTATATGTTCAAGGGCATGGTACCACATCATCATCAGAGCTTCATGGTGGATGGCATCATAGTGTGAGGGCATGCTAGACAGAGTGACCATATGGCTGGACAGGAAGCCAGAGAAACTGGGGAGGAGACAGCCTTGCTCTTTTATAACAACCCTGTCATGAGAATTAACCAAGGTCCTATGAGAACTGTATTATCCCCATTGACCTAAACACCTCCCACTTGGCCCCACCTCTTAAAGGTTCTATACCACCTCTTCACCTCTCTACTCTGAGGATGCAGCTTCTCATACATGACCCCTTGGGGGATACATTTAAATCATACACAAACCATAGTATATGGCAACTTAAAAGGAACTGAACTAAAGTTCACCAGAATTCAGAGAGAGAATTGACTTCTGGATTAGATAAATAAGAATAAATATTATCCTGCTCAGCTCATCTTTTATAGAGGAAGTGATATTCTGACTTAACTTTGAAGGTTAAGTAGTAGTTCTTCTGTTGGAGATAAAAGTAGAACATAACGTCATTATTTTTAAAAAGAGTAATTCTTCATTTGAAATTACCATTGGCTTTCGTATGCATTTAATACCTTAAATAAAGATTTGTTCCTTTTCTCTGTGACTGAGAATAAATTATATAGATACATGAATTTGTATAGATACATGAATTTGCCACTCACATGGCAAGGATCAAGACCAGAGTTATAATTTGGAAAGACAATTATATTTCCAGTGAATAGAGTAGCACTTGACAGCAAACACTACATCACCCCAGCACCTGTTGAATAGAAAGGTGCATATTTTATTCATAAAGGTCAACCAATTAGCAAGACTGAATTTTCACAAAACAAAATTTAAAAGCCAATTATTCAGAATGGTAGAAAGCTAATGATTATATATTTAATCCATATAGTTAGCCAGTCAAAGACAGAAAGGTGACAAGGCAGGAAGGAAGACAGGAAGGAAGGAAGAATAGCAGAGAGGGTAGGAAGAAAAGTAAGAAGCATTATAACAATGTTAAATTACCCCTATCAGAATGACCAATGATGATCCCCTTTTCTGGCCCATGGTCAACTAGTAAAGCTCTAATTTTAATAATATTGGAATATAGTGAACTATAGGATAAGAATGTTTTTCAAACAAAGAACACAGCAATGAGAAGTAATTACTGCCTTAAGAAACATGATCACATCACTATTGGCAAACAATTAAATACAGCAGTAAATTCTGGTACAATTATAATGAAATACAGGCATGAAAGGGATAACTATTTTTCCTAGATGCAATCCGTCTCCTAACAGAACAGAATTAGAATCTTAGAAACTCTCTCTCTCTCTCTCTCTCTCTCTCTCTCTCACATACACACACACACACACACACACACACACACACATCCTCAAATTGGGAATTAAGTTATATCAGAGCATTGTTTAAAAGTAATACGTCCTTACAATGAAAAAGAAGCTAGGGGACTTAATCTCAAACTCACATTCAAAATTATGATGATGCTAATTTCACAAAATACAATCCTGATTGAGTCATTTCACTGATTTAAACTTTACAAAATCAAAAATGCAGTCAACCTACAAGCAGAGCCTGAGATGGGGGTTGTGCATGTGATTTATGGAGGTAAGCTCTGAGATGAAAGAAAATAAGGGATGGCGCAGGTGGAAGGAGCAAAGCAAGGACATAGGCTTAGCTGAAATCTAGACTCCTGTGGGGAGTTCCAGAGCATGAACAATATGAAGAGTTGCCTAACCCGAAGCATGGAGCAGTCCATTGTTGGCTGCAGAGTTTCCAAGGATTGAGGGTTATAGTTTCTCAGGCAATTTTGGGTAAGATAGTTGGCTACAGAACAAAGGAAAGTCTAGGGAAAAAAGAAGCAATGACCCATACACAGCAGCTGGAGAAGCAACACACTGGTCAGCAAAGGAGATGTGAGTGGGGCACCAACAGTATCTCATATACTTTAATAATCCAGCCTCTAACCACCTCGAAGTCCTTCAACCCCACTTCTGCCTCCAAGCACCCATCATTGGTCAGTGGTCAATGAACAACCACACAGTACACCCTTTCACAATGATGACTGCAGAATGTCTCCCTTCAGGCTGGACTCCTCATATCTCTTCTTCTTTGAAGGAGTTACTTTATGCTTTACAACCAAGCACAATTGTTACCCTGTCACTCATGTCTCCTCTAATCCTAAGAAGGGATCAGCCACTCATATTTCTGTTATTTCAAGGCCTTTCATAGAATTCACTGTCACAGTGCTGCCCATCACTTTAGATGTTTGTTAAATGGCTTAACTTGCTGGCTAGATTATTAGTCTCATGAGGACAGGGATTGCATTTAACTTTGTTGCTGACCTCAGCACTTAAAACAGGGCCTGGAGAATAGTGGATGCTCTGTGACTGATTATTGAATAAATCCATGCCTCCATGAAACAAGTGTTCTTCTTTGTGGAAGAACAAAGCCACTCATTCCAGTTCTGTTTTCTATTTAAGCTACACAATTGCGGGGAGATGTGTCACTGAAATAGCCTGTGTAAGCAGCCTGTTTACTCATAACCTGGGAGGCTTTCGGCTAACATGTGCATTGTCCATTTCAGTGACTTAGGGCATGAAATAAACAGGAGACAATAAAAGAACTTTGTTCAAGCAAATGTTGATTCAATTTCTGGATTTCTCTGGCATCAGCCACTGGATTCAATTATCTTCTAAGAGCAAAAGTTGAAAATCTAAGGGTTAAAAGAAGGCAGTGATATTAAAGTATGGAGGTCCCATTCACTCTTGCCTCAGATCATTTAAAATACAATGGCCATCTGTGTATGGGGTGAAGGTGGGAGTTCATAACCCACTTGAATCAAAGTGTGGAATATGATATGTCAAGAAATTTGTAATGTTTTGAACAACCCACAATAAAAAATTAAAAAAAAAATAAAAATAAAAATAAAATACAATGGCCATCTTAATCTTGATGTTCTTGTAGAGTTTTGGGTCAGTCTCCGTTTCTCATGTTCCTCCCCTTCATTATGAGAGAGACCTAAAATTTCTGACAATTTTTTATTGAAGTATAGCCTATATAGTAAAAAGTACACAAATCATAATTCATTAATTACTAACTAACTAATCGTGTATTAATTTTTACAAAGGAGCACACCCATATAACCAATATTCTTATCAAGAAGTAGGACATCAAGGGCTGGGGTTGTGGCTCAGTGGTAGAGAGCTTGCCTAGCTTGTGTGAGGCACTGGGTTTGATTCTCAGCACCAGATAAAAAATAATAATAATAAAATAAAGATAGTGTGTCCATCTACAGCTAAACAAATATTTTTTTTAAAAAGTGGGACATCAAGCAGTTCAGAAGTGTGTTCCCCTCAGTCATTGCCTTCCCTAGTACTTTGGTCAGTGGTTTTTGTCACTGTAACCAAAATACCTGACAAGAACAATTAGAGGAGGAAAAGTTATTTTGTGACTCACTGTTTCAGAGGTCTCAGTCCATAGATGACTGACTCTATAGCTCTGGTCCCAAGGTGAGGCCGAATCTCATGGTGAAGGGCATAGCAGAGGGAATCAGCTCAGGACCTGGCAATCAGGAAGCAGAGAGAGAGAACTCTACTCATCAGGGATAAAATATAAACTCCAAACGCATGCCCCCAATGATCTACCTCCTCCAGCCTCAGGTCAGTGGTCAACGAACAACTACACAGTACACTCCTTCACAATGATGACTGCAGAATACCCTCTCTGCCTATAATTTTCATCCAGTTAATCCACTGATCAGGTCACAACTCACATAATCCAATGATTTCACCTCTAAATGTGCTTGCTTACATTATCTTACATGAGCTTTTGGAGGACATTTCCTATCTAAACCATTAATACCCAGGGTTACCAGGATCCTGGCTACCAACCTTAAAGATCAATGTAGCCTGTTTAGGTATAAGAAAATTCATTGGAGACAATTTTTTTCTCTTCCTTTTTGAAAACTTATTTTTAAATGGCCATTTCATACTTGTATACATTCATAGAGTTACAAAGTGATGTTTTGATATCCATATATTTCCATGGTTTCAATGTCCCCTCTAGAAACCCATGTTGAAATTTAATTACCATTATGATAGTATTAAGAATTGAGGTCTTTCAAGGGTGATTAGGTCATGAGAGCATCACCCCATAAATGGATGAAGGGCAGCATCTCTGAAGTGAGCTCCTGATAAAACAATGAGTTTTGCCAGATTTTTCTTCCTTGGCAATGGGATGCCTGCCACTATATTCTGACCCAACAAACACTCTCTTACCTGATGTGCCCCGTTTTAGTCTTCCTAACCACCAAAACAATGAGAGCCATATTAATTTCCTTTATAAGTCACCTAGTCTATATATTCTGTTATGGCATCAATAAACATACATACAATTTATTTTTTTAATATCTTTTAAGTTGTCAACGGACCTTTATTTTATTTATTGATATGTGGTGCTGAGAATCAAACCCAATGCTATGCAAGTGCTCTGCCACTGAGCCACAACCCCAGCCTGACAATTTGAAGTGACTAAATCAAGCTAATTAACACACCCAGATCACCTCACCTGACATTTTTTTATGAAGATACATTTGGAATTTAATCTCTTAGTCATTATTTTTTTGTTGTGGGTGGCTATTACCAAGGATTGGACTCAGGGGCACTCAACCACTGAGCCACATCCCCATCCCTTTTTTGTGAGACAGAGTCTCACTGAGTTTCTTAGTGCCTCACTGTTGGCTGAAGCTGGCTTTGACCTTGTGATCCTCTTGCATTAGCCTCCCTAGTCTCTTAGTCATTTTAAAACATAAAATAGATTAAAAAATAAAAATTAAAAAAAATCTATAAAATACATCATCCCTATTGACTACAGTTATCTTACTATGCAAGAAAATCTCAAAACTTATTTGTCCTGTCTAGCTGAATCTCTTTGGGGGAGGGCACATTTTTAATCTATATTCTTTTACTCAATATTACATTTATGAGATTCAACTAAAATGTTGTATACAGCTATAGATTGGTTATTGTCATTGCTGCATCATAATTCAATGTGTGAACATGCCATAAATTATCTGCCATTCTATTATTAATGAGTATTTAGGTGGTTTTCAGGTTGGAGCTATTAAAAGTAGTGGTGCCATGACAATTTTTACACATGCCCTCTCTGCCTATAATTACTATCCGATTAAACCACTAATCAGGTCACAACTCTCATAATCTAAACCATGGTAAACATGGTTTGCATTTCTGTTGAATTTTTATCTAGGAATAAAATTACCAGGTCAGAAGTTATATGCATGTTTAGCTTTTCTGGACATTGCCAAAGAGTTCTCCAAAGCAATAGTATCAATTTGAACCTGGATATACATAATCCAGAATTTCATTGTACAGATTGATCAGTACATTTCTGCTTATAACCCAGCCTGGTTAACTAAGTGTGTGAGATATAAACAGGGGTTGGGCCCATCCATTCTCTGGCATTAAAGTAAATTGATCTACAGGAAAGATGAGAGCCCCTTTGGGGGAAGATTATTTACTGCATACATTACCCTGGGTCAACCAGAAAACACCGATTTCTATTTCCCTTCACTTTTGATCTTTTGCTAGAAAATCTTCACTCTGCTTATTGAACCATTTTTTAGCAAAAGAGCACTACAGGTGGATATAAATATATGGTCTTGAAGGCTTATTGCATTATTAGGAAATGGCTAGAGTCCTATAATTGAGAATTGCACTGTGAGAAAACTGTAGGTATTAAGTTTCCATGGAATAAAAAAGAATTTTAAAAATAACAGCGTGGAAAGGGGTTTAGTATTTTGAAGTGTCTGTTTTCTCTGATATTGTAAACTATGTGACATCTAGGATTACGGTTCACTGCTGCTTCCTGAACATCTTGTGAAATGCCTGACACAAATGAATTCTCATTATATATGTTGGGACTTAATTTTTCATGATAAACATCAAAAGTTAATTCTTCTACATTTAGAATACAGTTCTTAAAGGTGGATGAATTGCTCACTGAAGTAGAGTATTTGTGCAAGAGATTATTGTGGTCACTGGACAATTTTGTCCTACTGGGTTTCACTGGTTCTGAATTAGAACCAAGGTGAGGATGTCAGGTGACATCTTTCACATGATATGATTGAAACCAGTTTTGATCCACACAATGGCATAAATAAAATAACTGAGGAAACAACACTATCCAGATTGAACCTGAGAAACTACAGCTATATGGCAAATCGTTCGATTTCCATGTGAAAACTAAATAATGGTAAATGACTGGCTACTGTGTACTAAGGATTGGATGCTATGTTAGTTAGTGTTCTGTTACTATAACAAAATACCTAATACTCATTAAGAAAAAAACATTTCTTTTGGCTCACAGTTTGATGGGGAGGGTTCCAAACCATGATCAATCAGTTCCATTGCTTTAGGCCTATAGTGAAGCAGCGAATCACACCAGGAGCATATCAGGGAGTGAGCCCTCTCACCTCACAACCAGGAAGCAAAGAAAAAAAAAAAGAGGGGAGAAGAAAGGGGCCATAGTCCCACAATCCCCTTTGAGGGCATGTCCTTAGTGACTTAAGAGTGTCCCACTAGCCCTCATCCCCCAAGTCTCCACCACCTCCTAATAACACAACCAACCATAGGGCCAAGTCTTTAACACACCAGCCTTTAAGAAATGTTCAACATCCAAACTAAAGAAGGTACACTCTCCTAATCACCACAACAATGCCACAAGCAAAAATCACTGCTTCTCATCATTCAACTGAAAATGAAAGCAATTAAGTTCTTATCCAAGACCCCATAGTTAGTAAATGACAGTTGAATGCAGATCTGGGTGGATTTGATTTCAAATCCCTTGTTATTTCTGCTCTATCTCTATACCCCGGAATTACTTACTTGATTACTTAGTTGGTGCCAGGGATGGAAAACTTAGAGGGAAAAATATCTTTAAAAAATGTTGAGAACTTAAGCCTGAGAGGGATATGGAAGATGTGGTACAAGGTTCCTCCTAGGTGGATAAGCCAGTTAACAGTCCCACTGGGGTGCCTGAGTAACATGCAGTATTGTTACTCGAGGTAATGGATGCCCTGTTTTTTTGTGTTTTTTCTTTTTTTTTTTGGCGCGCGCGTGTGTGTGTGTGTGTGTGTGTGTGTGTGTGTAAGCCAGATAGATATTAAGAGAACAAAACTTTTTATTATCTGTGTCTTTATTTGAAAACCACTCTGTACAGGGACCTCTGGGGAACTGCCGCTCCATCTTTCAAAGGCAAATTTCCACTTTTGCTCATAGAAAGGGTTTGCATGTGCATGTGTGACTTGGTTTTCAATGGGAGCTCTCCAAGGCCCCTTTCTTATTTCAAGTTTTAAAATGCTATGATTCTACATCTCATCAAATATAATAGAAAAGTTCAAGTTTAATATATCTTACAAAAATTGCCTTTCTGTAGATTATGCCCTTCAGCTATCATTTTAAATTATAATTTGCGGTTTTTAAATTCTCCCATAAAAGAAGATGTTTTCTTTAGTCAAAATAGAAGTAACTTAATTTTTTATTGTCTGGCTAAATTGATCCACTTTCCTTTTCTTTTGTCTGAGGGACTCACCATGAATTTCTCAAGTTGCACCAGAGAAATGTATGTACTCTTTGAGTCTCAGTGAATGAAAGAAATGTGACTTTAAACTGCATTAGGATAAAGTAACTATAATTTTATTAGTTAGTACTGAATCCAGTTTTAAAGGGACAAAAGACATTAATTAGTTCAGACAACTTTCAGTAAAACTCAACATATCTTGGGGTATATAATAAATGTGACACACTGAATGCACTGAGATAGAATAAGCTGTAGGAACTCTTTCCATAAAGAGTTCAGAAGAGCTTGGTTAGTGAAAACAAAGGTCTGGAGGGGTAGACTCAGGGCTCATTAAATTAGTACTCTAGAAATTGCATAAGTTGCTTGCTGTATTTTTATTAATTCAGTTCAATATCCATGCTCCAAAACTGCCTTTTAAGGATGGATAGCCCTAGTAATAGATGCCTCTATTTAGTAGGTTCTAGAAAACTAGGAGATGTGCATCTTTCATCTTCACTTTTCTTTGATAACTTCTCCCTCCTGGATGAATGTGAAAGCACCTGGAATTAAAAGGCCAAAGTTTTTCCTGTGGTATCGCAAAATCCTCATAAAAATATTTTTAAGTGGTCTTTAAGTGGCAGCTTTACTGATAGGGAAATCACTCATGGTTAAAGGAAAAGTGAAGCTAATGGAAAAGGTATAGATCAATGTAAATAATATGCAATGAAATTAAATGGAGAACAGAAAAGAACTTGTCAAACATGATTCTCATCACTCATTTTAAAATTCACCCAAGGGTGAATTTTATATATCAACTTGGGAATCCCTGCCTTGCTCATTAATCTTGGAATACTTCCTACTGATTGACAAAAGTAGAGTGAATGATACTAACAAAATACAATCAGGTACATGAAATAGTAATGTACCAAATGGGAAAATTGGTGCTGTTTAAGTGCATTTATCTGTTCTGAATGCCATAATAAAATACCACAGACTGGGTTTTAACTACTGATATTTATTTTCCCACAGTTCTGGAGGATAGAACTCAGGATGGAGAGGTAGATGTTGGCATTGTCAGTTTCTGCTGAAAGCTCTCTCTGCTTTACAGACATCATGTTCTTGCTCTGTCCTTGCATGACCTTTCCTCTGAGGAACGTATAATTCAGTCCATAACAGTGGGTCTTCCTGTTCCTCATTTTCAGCACTAAAAGCTCTAACATCTTAGGAAAAACAAAACAACAACAACAAAAAAAACCTGTGAATTAGTTAAGGTGCCAAGGCTCAGAACCTTGATAAAGAAAACTTCCAATAAAAATTGTTAACCCAGAAGATTATCGCCTCTCAAGCACCAGCAGGATCTTGATTGGAATGGTACCATCCTGCTGGCTAATTAGTTGAGCAATTTTGCATTTATTCTATCCAGCAAGAGTTGGTTTAATTTTCATTTGGACATAATTGTCTTCCTCCTCCTCCTTTTCCGTCTTCCTCTTCATTCAATTCATAAATTTTACCCAAGTTGTTCCAACATTGACCACCTTTTTCACTGGAACAGTTCCAGATCCTGCAATGCTTTTCTCTTTACAGTGGAAGTTCACATAAGCAATGATCAGCATTTCAGCTTTTTTTTAGAGTAACTTTCTTTTCCCGACTTGGGTAAATGAATAGAAAGCAATTGTTACTTCAGCTACTCTCCTGTAAATTACCACTCAAATGGCCTTTTAAGTCAAATTTCTTTTGTACTCTCTTGTGCCCTATTCATGCAGGTACTTTTCCATTTTCCAAGGTCTCTCAATGTGATATTTTTAGGACTCAGTTACATGCTAACAGTGGAGGTTCATTTCATCATGTCTTTGCTTTTTTTGTTGTTTTTTCCTTTGAAATGTGTTTTTGTGATTGCTGTATTGGCTTTGTTTCTACTCATTTAAATGGGTATACACACATTTTGAAGGTGCAAGTAAGAAAAAATGTTTCTACAGAAGACATGAGACAAAGTATACTGGGATGAGAATAATACTTTGAGTGAAGGTCTTGAGTTCCAATTCTGATTTTGACAAATATTAGTTGGGTGTTCTTAGGAAAATCTTTTTCCATCTTTGAGCCTTTTATGGTTTGGATCTGAAATGCTCCCCGCAATCTCAGGCATTAAAGGCTTAGTCCCCAGTGCAGCAGCACTCAGGCATGGGGCCTTTGGAACATTATTGGATTATAAGGGTACTGATCTTGTCAGTGGATTGATGGAGTCATAATTTAATAGTTTATTAGAAGGTGATGGGAACTCAGGAGATGGGGCCTGGTTGGAGGAAGTATGTCCTTGACTGCATATCTATAAAAAATACCAGGGTCCTTCCTCTCTTTTTGTGTATCTATTTTCTCTCTGCTTCCTGGCCACCACAAGGTAAGCTGCTTTCTTCTACCACACACTCCCGCCATGATGCTTTGCCTCACCACAAGCCCAGAAAAGAAAAAAAAAATGGAGCCAAGTGACCATGGACTGAAAACTCTAAAACCATAAACCCAAATAAATCTTTTCTTTTTTAAGTTAACTTTCTCAGGTATTTTGTCACAGTGATGGAAAGGTGACAAACACAATCCATTAATTTTCTCATTTGTTATACAGAGAAAATAAAAGTAATCTTGAAGAATTATCCCACAGATGAAGAATGTACTGCATTCCTAGAGTCTTCCATGATTATCCCTTTCAGTGACTGGCCTCTACCTGAGAGGCAGCTGATGATGTCCACTGCATGACAATTCTGCTGGCACAGTGTCAGAGATAAAAATAACACAGGAAATTAAAACAGTAAGGGAAGATTTTAATCAGTGGTAAGTACTGCAATAGGGAAGAGAGTGTGACATGACCTGAACTCATCTTTATTTGTACAGATCTGAATGAATGTTCTAAAGGGACACCTGGAGGCAGGGAGAGGGCAAAGGGGGGGCTTAGTAGTACTAATGTACTCAGTTGTCTTAATTTTTCAGGGAAAAATTATAAATGGTTTGTTAAGGGAAAAGCAAGCAAGCCAGCTGTGCCTGCAATCTGTCAATTATTGAAGTTGGGGCTCTACAGTCCTAATGAAGCTGGGAGACAGAGGCCCCAGTCACGGGGGTTGCCTGGAAGAAACAATAAACGTTACTTTCAGCCTTGAGTTTTCTCAAGCAAGCCTCAGGCCATCTTAGGAATGTGGTCGTCCTGAGCTACTGGAAACAGTTAGCATTTATTAAAGCATTAGAGACTAGAGCTGAGACCTCCTGGAGAAGAAGGCTCAGAGGAGCCTGGCTAGTTTGGTCAAGGAAAAAATTTTTGTCAGGTGTTCCCTTCTTTTTTTTAATTTTTTTAGTTGTAGATGGACACAATATCTTTATTTTATTCTATTTTATTTTATTTTTATGTGGTGCTGGGGATCGAACCCAGTGCCTCACATATGCTAGGCAAATGCTCCACGACTGAGCCATAACCCCAGCCCAGGTGCTCCCTTCTTGAGCGTCCAAGTCTTCAAACTGTGGAGCCACTTGGCATTACCTGAAGACTCCCAGGGAGAGGACTATGCTCTGCTTCCTAACCTGGGCACCTGGACTCTTATTCAGGGCACCTGGGTCAAAGGAATACCTTGGCTTGTCCCTTTCTCTCTAAGCATCCTTGTAATAATCCACTTTTGTGTTTCCCTCCATATGAAAATAAATACAAACCAGTTGTGCAAATCCACTCCTGGCAGCACAGTCCGCCATTTTGTCAGGTTTGCCTCTTTATGTCTAAAGGCCAGTTTCAACTGAGAGCTAGACTTTCATTTCACTGGTGAGTGTAGACACCTGTCTTGTATTATTTACTCTGTAAGACTACTAGATCTATTCCAACATGGATTTTAGGTCAATTTGTCATAGATTATTGAGAGCTACTATTATTTGAGGTCACTTTATTTTCTTAAAAATTAGAAAATTCTGCTTCTGTATTCTGCTCCCAAAAAAACACTTCTGCCACCCCCTACCAGTGTTTCTCCTCACAGGAAATATGTCAGTCCAATCCAAACTTTTCTATCCTCCCTAGACTGTGGGGGGAGGGTTGTTTTTTATTTGAATGAGGTAGATAAAATGACATCATTCAGGAAGCTCTAATTTTCTGAGCTGAATCGGTTCCCATTAGCAAGCTGACTATGGATAGCCACAGTTCCCATAAATAAGGCTCACAAACAAAAACAGAAAGAGCATTTTCCCACTCAATTAGGTTATTAAAAGTAAAATAACTTTTGATTTAAGAAGGTAAAGTTGAAAAATGAGAAACCCTACTTGTGGTTTGGTAAAGATAATAAATGTCTCCCCAGTCACTGCTTAACCTAGCCTACCTTCATCCCAGACTTGAATAGACATTTTCCATCTGTAGCAGATTACCCTGGAGTTTGAAACTCTCTGAATTGGTTTTGTCTATGGTCTTAAATCTGTGAAAATACATCATAAATGCTTTCCTCAGTTATCACTGGTCTTATGACACTGCAGCTTCAAACAATCCATTGTCTGTGCTCCAAATTGAAGAAGAAAGAAGCCATTTTTGGAGAGGAGAGGGGAATAATGATAATAATAGCTAAGACTCATATACTTATATGTATATCATTTTTAATATGCATGCTTGAAACCCTTATAGACATATTATACTCATTAAGTCTTTTGTTAAGCAAGCATAGGCATTAATAGCGTGCATATTTCACCCTGAGATTTCTAGGTTTGATTGAGACTTTCCAGATGAAACAGTGAAGGAACATCAGCCAACCTCCTTCTCCACAAAATAAGGCACGTGCAGGAAAAACAACCCAGTTCAACATTCCTTACAAACAGTGGGTCTGTGTCCTTTTCACTTGGAACTATTTCCATCCCCGGCTCCGTTCCCAGCTCCGTGTCCAGGTGACCATGAAATGCCTGCAGCCTGCCAGCCAACAGAGAAAACTGACCTCTTTGGAGTGTCCTTAAAAGCTGCATCTTCAGAGAGTAGTCAATACCTTGATGAAATTATCAGTTCCTGGAAAATCCTCATTCCCAGGCAGGTTGTTGTTTTCTGTTTGATATGGCTTGAAGTTCAGATCAAATGAACAAAGTTCTTTCCCCAAGGCATGAGAGAAAACAAGGGCAATCTACGGGTAATAGTGTCACAGCAAAGCTGCCTAGGGGCTGGAATTTCATTTGGAGCCAACAGGAGACTGGACAAAAATTTAAAAGGAAGACTCTGCAAACAAGATGGCCATACGGAACTTTGAAAGGCTCCAACACATTCCTGAGTATTTAGCTGACCACTCATATGAACGGGGTCTGGTGCAGGACCAGGGCATGCTCAGGAAAGACCTAGGAAAGAACAAAGTTCCAGTCATTCACCTCTGATGGATGCTGAAACCCTGCATAAGTAGGAAGTAAAAGTTAAAGCTGATTTTTATACTGCCTAAAGTTTGGAGGTGAACCATACATGGATCTTTGGCAGAAAGTAAAGCAATTACTACCTCAAGAAAAATATGAGAATCTGATCCACCCATCACTGCTCCCTAAACACACTGACCCCGGAGTGACCTCTAGGTCCCAGTACTAAAAAATGAAAACATTTTTTTTTCTTTTCAAGTTGGCACAGAACCCAATAACAGCACATTGCAAGAAAAACAGAATCTACAGTATTCATCTAGAAAAACTGCTGAATAATTAAAGAGAAAAATTAGCAACAAAAATAAAATGGGAGGGGGGCGGTTAATAACAGAGTTGTTACAACATATCATCTACAATGTCCAGATTTTTACAATAAATTAGACGTATGCAATGGTTTGGATATGGTGGGTCCCCAGAAGTCGGAAGCTTGTTCTCCAGTATGAAGGTGTTGCAATGGTGGGATCTTCAAGAGGTGGGACCTAGTGGAAGGTCATGTGGTTACTGCCCTTGTGAATAGATTAATGCCATCTGCAGAAGAGGGTCAGAACTAGTAAGAGTGGACTATTTCCCCGAAAGAGAGTTGTTATAAAAAGTTTGAGCCTAGCCCTTCCTTGGTCTCTTGCTTCCTGCCTCACCCTATAACCAGTCTCTCTCTTACACATGCTCCTACCATGAGGCCCTGCCCTGTTGTGATGCAACCTGAAAGCCCTCGCAGAGGTCAAATAGATAAGACCTCCAGATCTTGTACTCTCAGCCTCCAAATCTATGAACTGAATAACTCTTTTTACTTATAAAGCATCTAGCCTTAGGTATGTTGTTACAGCCATAGAAAATAGTCTAAGATAGCATGCAAAGAAAGAAGTTTTGTGTTATGACAAAACATAGTAAAGAAAAACAGCTAGCAAAAAATGACCCCCAAATGTCACAGATGTTGGAGTTCCAGGATCATCTTCCTATTTTAAAGTCAGACAATTAGAAATCTTTTTTTATTCTAATTTTTTATGTGTTTTGATTAGTTATACATTATAGGTTGATTATCTCTGATATTTTGTCACAGTGACAGAGGTTGAACAGTGCATGTCTCTCAAGGTTTTAGGTTCCTGTATCACCTCCTTATATCCAGGTCAATTACTGGCTGGCTATGGGCAATACTGGGAGAGGGAAGAGGAAAAATTGGAGATGCGGGATTGTCCCCACAATCTCCAGCATCAGAGATCCCATTTACTAGTTCTCCAGTGGAAAAAAAAAATGTTTACCCTGAATTTTTTAGCTTCACCCCTGCTTTGCAATTCTGGGGTCCAACTCACCCTTGTGTCAAAGCTGAGTGACAAAACAGAAAATAAACAAATTTGAAACTTGTTTCCATACATATTCTACCACTCAGCTCTACCCTAACATGGGCCATTACTCATGTTTTGACTTTAATCCCCAACCTACTTGTAATTGTTACTTTTCAGAGATCTAAGGTCACTGCTTTCCATATTCTATTCAGATAGGTTATAATTAGAAGAGGTGAGTTACATTAGGCTTACTCATCTTGGCCATCCAACTTATATAATTTCAAAGTTTCTGGTAACCACGTTAAACAAGCAGTAATGTACAAACAAAATTGCTGTATAGAATATATTTAATTTAATCCAGTGTTTATCATTTCAACATGTCATCAACATAAAAATCATTGAGATACTTCACAGTATTTTTCTTATACTAGGTCTTTGAAATATGTTATATACATTTTTATTTATAGCATGTTTCTTTTTAGACTAGCAACATTTCAAGTGTTCAGTAGCCACATGTGGCTAGTGGCTACTATCTTGGATGGCATGAGTCTGTTCTCTATTTATGCTTCTCTTTAAGGTGTACAGGGTGTCTTGTTAAAATTATTGATTCAGCATATCCAGAAAATGGCCCAGGTGATTCTAATGCTACTGGATGGACATTTTCTTGGCTAAATCTATGATTTCTTAAACTGATTCTGAACTCTAGCTATCTATGTAGACATATATGATATATCCTAAAGGAAGACTCTGTTTCTTTTTTTTTCCCACATTTTTATTGGTGCATTCTAGTTGTATATGATGGGATCTGTTGTTACATATTCATATATGCACCCAATATAACAATATAATTTGATCAATATCATTCCCCAAGATTTCTCCCCTTCATCCCCACCTCCCATCCCTTGGTTCCTATGGTCTATTGATCTCTCTTTGATTTTCATGAAATCCACTCCCACTTTTCTTTTCCATTTTTCTCTCTAGCTTCCACATCTGAGAGTAGACATACAACCCATGACCTCTGAGTTTGATTTATTTCACTTAGAATAATGGTGTCAAGTTTCATCCATTTTCCTGCAAATGACATAATTTTATTTTTCTTCATGGCTGAGTAAAACTCTATTGTGTATATATACTCTATTTTCTTTATCCATTCAACCATTGACGGACACCTAGACTGGTTCCATAGTATGACTATTGTGTGAAGATTCTGTTTCTATATTTGTATCTCAGAAACAGCACATATGTGAGTACCTCAAGACCTTTTTCATCACAGGGGATATACTCCCCTGGATCTGGTCACACATTCTTACTTCCATACTTTTTTAAACCAAATAAACCACTTCTGAAGGTACTAATTGGATAAATTACTTCTGTGGATGCCCATTTTTAATCCTTGAAAATTTCATCTCCCTGACCTTGGCAGTCACTGAACACTCCGCAAAAGGAAGAGACAACCTAATAATTGGATTTTAGGATCTGTAATAAGTCCTAGCCATTGGGGAATTATTTCTATAAAAGACAGGTAAATAATTTTTATTTCCTTTTCTATTTGGTAGCAAATCATCAAGAATCATTTTGAAATATCTCCTGGGTAAACCATATGAGTTGGTGGCCATAAAATGAGATCTCAAAGTAAACTGTATTTGGATAAGAAGTTAGTTTCACTATTAATTATTCCCTTCATCCCACAAGCTTCTCTTATTTGAGTATGACAACCATTTCATCAAATTCCACAATGCAAGGAAAATTACAACAGAAAGGAACAAACCTTTGTCATGATATGTTAAGCACCTCCATCTTGATCTCTAGTGGAGTACCCATGCATGGGGGATGACTTTCCAGAACATGCATGGCATAAGATCTCAATTAATTATTTTTGTAAAGGTAAAACACTATGACATTATGTATTAGTGTTTCCAGAACAATTCTTTCAAAATTATTTATGGATTCCCTTAAGTAGAGTCTGTATGTGTGAATATCCTGGCCATTTTAGACCACAAAAAACTTACCAAATTTCTAGAAGATATGATATTTTCACCTCTAAAATTTATGAAACTGTATAGAAACTCTTTTACTAAATTACAAAGGTCCAGTTTTCATGATATTTTTCCAGGTCTTTTTAAGCAATATAATATGTTTCCAAAAATAATCTGAATGTGTTATGAATATTGCTTTGAGGAAAGAAGAAAAGTACCATTATAAAAAAAAAACAAAGAGCTCCTTTATTTCTAAAGCACTACAATCCTCAGAGTGACAATAACATTAATGTGTTATTGTAACTTATTTGGGGACTGTCCCAGGAAGCATCAATAGGAAGAGACACAGCAAGAACTGAAGCCAATCCCATGTACCTGATATCACCTTGAACAATTAGGACTCCATCCTCCCGGAAGCTCTGGGAGAGTGTGGAGAACATGGCTCATTCAGAGATGTCTCACCCAGGGGGAGAAAGTAGGGCTGCTCCATGGACAGCACCTGCCCTAAATTCCATCCCTCTTGTCTGCCTTGTGACTGGGGTGACCCTGTCCCATCAACAGAGCAAGCTCTCAGGCAGACACTCAAGTGCTCACAGGGCATGCTGAGGGCCACCAGCTTTGCTCTATCCTCCTCTTGATTTTCAGCATGCATGACAATTAGAGAACGCTGACTCAGCCCTGACCACAGGCCACAAAGAGAGTGCTAGAAGGAGGACAATCATTCAAGTGATTCTTCTCTCTGTAATCTTGCTGAGTATGAAATCACCCCTGAAAAACAGATTGCCTCTCGTTTCTGTCTACATACGTGGCCAATAACTAACACGGCTAACTAAAGGTTCTGTTCTTTCTTTTCTTTGTCCCTTGTCAGTGGATATTTTTACTGGGATTCTGTTGTTTCAAGGTATCATTTACAACATTTCTATTCTAAGTCAAGCAAAAAAAAAAAAAAGAGCAGTTTATTCTGTCTTTTATCTCCATTATTTTGGTTAAAAGGATCATCTTTCTCTACACCCTACAGTTTCCCTTGGTTCAGAAAGCAACCAACCCCATTGGTGGCCTATTTAACACCAGTACAAAACCTAGAAGGTTTAATTGAAAGCACAGGCATTCAAACTGTGCTTAGTAGCTTTCAGGGAGGAAAAAAAAAACTGTGTATTTAAGACCAGTATAGTGTAACCCCATGGGTCTCAGGGCACAGAGCCCGGAGAGCAAGATTTAAAAGAGCTGAGAGGATGTCCAGTCGCCAGTGACCACAATTGGCAACTTAACCTAATAATACAGAGGAAAGAAATTGTTAGCAGTTTAGGTAAGGCACTGTCAAAATAAGATTAAAATAGTCTCTCTTCCAATTAATAATAAAAAGGGATTATAGCACCAACCTATTCCTTTTCTATAACTAGTAATTATTCATAGAAACAAAGGAGATTAGCAAGGGGATTTTTCTGTCACTGTATTGCTTGACAACACCTCTCAATTATTATCCATTGTTTAGGATTAATGTCATTTTTCTCCCTACAATACACAGAGTGAGAAAGGTTTTTATTGCTATAATTTCTAGCACTATGAAACTGAAACAAAGCCAGCACATTTTTATATAATTATACCTGCAGTGCTTAGAATGCCCAGTTCTGAGTTGCTAATGAGATTTTATGCATTTAAAAAAAATAAAAGTAAATGCATTAAATAAGAGCCTCATAAGATGGAGAGAAAGAGGTATTGCTGTCGTCTACCTTAAGTAAACCAGGAGATTGTTTCTGTGTTGACACTCTATTTTCCAGCTAGTGTTTCATAAAATTACTTTTTTTAGAAGCACTATGTGTGTGTTGGTTTACATACGTTTATATGCATAGATAAATATGCATACATATATGTATATGTATATCGGTGTAAATGTGTGTATATATTGCAGCATACCCCCAAACACACACATATACATACACACATATATATTCAGAAATCAGTTCTCAGTATCTCCAGGTTCTACATCCATGGATTCAACCACCTCCAGATTAAAAAAATTCAAAAGTATTGCATCTGTTCTGAACTGCATGTGTATACCAAGCTTTCTTTTATGTCATTATTCTCTAAATAATCTAATAAATATATACATAGCATTTACATTGTAATCCAGAGATGATTTTAAGTATACAAGAGGATGTCCACAGATTATGTGCAAACACTGCACCATTTTACACAAGGGATTTGAGCATCCCCTGATTTTGGTATCCTCTCAGGGTTTTAGGATCCAGAACCAATCTGTGGAATAACTCTGTGTGTGTGAGTGTGTGTGTGTGTGTGTGTGTGTGTGTAGCCCTGAGGGATTACAAATTGTCTCTAATGATCATGTTCCTAAGCTCAACATCCAATATATGGAGCTGCTAAAAGTCCTTATAAGTAAATAAACAAACCATTAAAGTAAAAAAAACTAAAAGGCACAAATACTCCAAAGAGACCCAAAATGCATTAGGTGGTCGTTGATAGACAATAAACATCCAGTGAGTGACAATGTGAAGATCAATGTTCTCTGTGTTTAGAGGCTTAATAATGATATTCACAAATATTTATTGATCCCCCAACTTTGTGTGTTGGATTATTGCAAAGCTTTGGGGAGTCACAAAAAACATTATGCTTTTCTTTGTGTTTTCACAATAACACTTGTCATTATCATATATACTATACATTGTTACTTATTTTGTTTAAAATAAAGTTAGTTTTCCCAATAGAATTTAAATGCCTTGAAACAGATACTACAGGTGGGCAGGGCATGATGGCTCACACCAGTAATCCTAGCTGCTCAGGAGGCTGAGGCAGGAGGATCGTGACTTCAAAGCCAGCCTCAGCAATTTAGCAAGACCCTAGGCAACTTGGTGAAACCCTGTCCCTAAATAAAATATAACAAAGGGTTGGGGATGTGGTTCAGTGGTTAAGTGCCCCTGGGTTCAATCCCCAGTACCAAAAAACAGCACCTTACTCTTATCCCCTGAGATGAGTTTAATCATGCCTCCCACAAAAGTTATCCAGACATCCTAACCCCCAGAACCTCAGAATGTAAGCTCATAGGAATAGGATCTTTACAGAGGTAATTAAACTAAAATGTATTTATTAGAGTGGGCCCCAATCCAAAATAAAAGGGGGGAATTTGGACACAGAGACAGATAGGCACAGATGGAAGACAAAGAGAAGTCCGAGGGTGAACATCATTGTGTAGATGGTGAATCAGCATGAGACTTCTATGAGGCAAGGAACACAAAAGGTTGTCAGAAAACCCCCAAAAGCAAGGAAAGATTCTTCTGTGGGCTTCAAAGGGAACATGGTCCTGTGTAGACCTTAATTTCTAACTTCAAACTTCCAGAATTGCGGAATGATAATTTTCCGTAATTCCAAGCACCCACTCCATGGCACTCTGTGGCCTTGGGAAATGGATACACCTCCTCAGCTCTCATCATTCCAGTCCACTCTAGTTTTCCTTTGACCACCTTAAGGGACTCACGTGAGAGTTTTCTCTAGCTGCAGAACCCACTTTTGCAGGGGTCTCAGGAATTAATGTAAGCCCTTCTTCATGACCATCCTTGAGAGGAGATGGTAGAAATATAAACACCCCAATTCCTTCATCCTCCAGGTGCAATAACTCTGAAAAATATGTTCTGCACTCTTCCTTAGGGTTCACCAGCAAGATCAACCTCCAGTTGTCCAGTGCTTATCTTGCTGGGAAACATACCCTTTACTGGCATCTCCCTTCTTGATCCCACTTCCTCACCTCCTATTGTTGTTTTCTGAGATCACCTCTCAAATAAACTATTTTCAAATGGACTCATATCTCCAGATCTGCTGCTGGGGGTGCCCTGCCAAAACACGAGCTTTAATGTGCTCATTATGAATTCCCAGGGCTGAGTACAGTGCCTGGAAAGTGACACATTCTAAATATATGTAATATTGGTAGCTGAAATAATTAGTGACATAGAGCACTCATCACTTGTCCTTAAGGAGTCTACGAGCTAGTGAAGAAATACAGAGTGAAAGAGCAAGAGCAGATGCCTACTTGAAGACAAGTGAGAAAGGATGTGGGAGAGTTTGAGGTGACATGCTAGTGGAAGAGCACAGACAGCAAGTACCAGCAGGGTCTCCTATGGAAAAGGAAAGTGCAGAGGGCATTGGCAAGCACACAGGCTCCACTGTGGTCTCCCATTGGAAGCCATATGCCACATATATATGAATCACTATTAGTCAAAAAGTCTTTTGCTGACTTAACCAATAGATATTCTGCAGTGGAAGAGGCCAACACAAAAGCAATCTTATAATTTGTGCAAAATGCACAAAGCTTGCCAGTGATTCACTGGCTGAACCAGGAACAGAAGTAAGGTATTATTTTTAGAGAGAACTTGATTTGATTCTGTTTAATTCAAATCAATGTGCATTCATCAGATATGCCTGAATTGCTAAGCACTAATGCTTATGAGCTTGGGTGCTATAAATTAAAAGCAGCCTACTTATTGTGAAATTTAGGGGAGAAGCAGAAGAAAATTTATTAGTATGATTCAAAACAGACAAGTTTTAGTACTTCGCTGTTTTTACAGTATTTATTTCTATCTCTATCACTAATTCTCTCCCGCTAGAACTAGTTGTTATACAGGCAGTTACCCTGCTCAGAGTTTTTATGAACTATCTCATTTAATCACCATCACTACCTTGAGATAAAAATTATCTCTCTCATATAAAGAAATCTAAGTTGAAAATAGCAGTGCTGTTTCTTTCTGTTTCCATTGCAACATCCATGTTGAAAACATTGGGCTTGATATGTAATATGAGTATTTTCTTAAGCTTTGAATCGTGTCTAGTTATTCTGTTCAAGGAGCCAGAGTGAGGCTCGAAATCTGTGTTATTTTTTCCTATTGGATGATGAAAAAGAAATCATTGGTCTACAGTTTAGCACATTTCAGAAAACTCAATATGGCAGACAGTATGGCCCATGTGCTCATCCTACAATGTTATATTGACATTCCTTCAGTGAGAATCAGAAGCTATGTCTACCCCCCTTGAACCTGGGTGGCCCTGTGTGACTTCTTTGGTCAACAAACCATAACAGACTAAATGCGGTATCATTTCTGAGGCCAGGTAATAAAAAATCAATATGATTTTGCCTGATAGTATCTTTATAGAGACCATCTTGAGCTGATAGGTAAGGAATTCACCTATGCTATAAACTTCCCTTGGGGGAAGCCATAGGGAGACCTACCATAGAGATAGAGAGCCATACCCAGAGAACCCCAGCCTCATCAGCACCAGCTATTGGTGTTTTCCCAGAATCACCCACCAGATGAGTCAAAGGAATGGGCTTTCAAATGACTCCAGCTCCCAGTACTTCTCCAGTAAAAGACTAGTAAAGCAGAGATGAACTATTCCCCATCAAGATCTGGTTACATTGATGATGATTTTTAAGTAAAATACCCTTCCTTCCATTGTTGAAAGCCACTGCATGTTAAGGTAATTTTCTAAGTAAACATTATGACAGGACCACAAAAGAAAGGTACATGATTGAAAACAAACAAATCTACTGTGAACAAATTATTACTCTTTAAGTTGTTTTTTATTTCCTGAAAATATCTATAAGGAAGACTGCAGAATGGGCTTACTGTATGTAATCTTCTTCTTTCTGCTCCTGGTTTAAGTTAAATCCTAGAAGTCTACCTTCAATCAAAAGTAAAATGGATTTGGAGACCTCTCAACGAGGCCTCCAGGGAACGTTCTCCTCCTCAAAGTTACTGAGTCTTACAGACTTTGATCAATTCTGAGATAGATGGCAATGTCTCAGGTCAAGAATCAAATCTATTTTTTAGCTCTGAAGAAAGGGTTCACGGCCTCTAGTCACAGAAACAGCTGGTTGGGGTTAATTCTTTTATCCCCTGGTTTCAGGAGGATTTGTGTCAAGATTCAGGTTGGTTCATCTTTGAGATTAATAACATGAGAATGCAGCACCAGTAAGATCTAACCAAAATGTAATGACAGTTGCCTCTGTGCCTAATTCAAAGAAGATCATTTTGACCTTTCCATACTACCTAATCCAGTGAAATGTGCCATCTTTATATCTGCTTATTTTAAAAAAGTATAACCTTGAATGTTATTCACATGTACAATTTTTCCCTTTAACATGCAGGTCCTGTTTTATTATCCTATGTATATCAATAACATTAAAATACAGGGCAAAATGGCCTGGGCGCCTTGGTAAAAATTTTAAGATCCATATAGACATTGATTACAATAAGAAATATTACATTTCTACCAGCCATATACTTCTATTTGGTCCATTTGTTTTCATATCCACACTTATTCCCTAATTGAAGAAGGGGAGATGGAGATTTCCTATGTGAACTCCTTCAGCTCTCGTCATTCTGACTCTCACTCACTTTATGTGAGCCCTGCTAGTCTCAAGGTTACTTGACCACCCCAAGACAATGTTTGTTTCATGTCTTTTGTGCATGCTCTGCTCTCAGCTAGGAGACCCCCTTAGTTTGCTTTCTGTCTTCATAGTTCCCTATCTGCAAAGAGCCTACTGTTTAGTAGGAAAGATGGAGGGTATGTGGGCTACTTTTCACCAAGGTAGAAGGAAAACATGTGCTACCTAATTTGTTATCCAAAAGCAAAGCCTGAAACAATTATTTGAGTTTATTTGGGAGAGGAAAATATCAGTAGGAGAGTAGGAGAGTGAGATAGGGAAGGGAAACCAGGCAACAAAAGGAGTCTTACCAGTCAACTGGGGCTTAATCTCAGCTGGGAACTCTGGGTAGACAGTTATCCTGTGCAAGGAGTAAAAAAGCTGAGGTGCTTATTCACTGTAGGTTAAGGGCCCAGAAAGATCAGAAGCCAGAGAAAATCTCAGACAGGGAGGAGTGCTCCTGGTACAGAAGACAGGCTCAAGGAAATGCCTAGTGTCATATGGACAATATCTGTCAGGGTGCTGCTGGGAGCTATTTTTTAAAGTATTATGTCAGTTTGAAGAACTAATGATTGTGCATATTTTGTAAGAAAAGTTGAGGCTTCCTGTAAGAACTGTTATTTGATCCCAGTCCTGATTGACGTTCTGACTCTCCATCAGTAGCCATAGCATACGGGAGGTAGAGTGTAGGTAGTTGCTTTCCAGACAGAATGAAAGGATGAGCAACATAAAGTAGTTGGGAAGGTAGGGGGCCCCAGGGAAACAAGTGGAAAAATTGCTTATGATAAACAGAAATAACAACCCAGAAAGACTGGAACGAGGGGCGGGGGTTAAGAACTTATTTTAGAAGATGCTAAAAATAGTGAAGAAATTTATTAGGTGAAAGAACAAAACTAAAAACACATAATGAGGGAAATGAAGAGATAATTCACGGAAGAGACTAAACAAATGGCAAATAAGCTCATGTAAAGTTGTTCCAAATCACTAGTCATCAGGGAAATGTGAATTACAACCACAATATGGTATCATTATAGACATATTAGAACAACTAAAATTAAAAATAATGATAATATTAAATAATGATAAGAATTAAAATAGAGAAACTGACTCACTCATAGCTCATGAAAAATGTAAAATAATTTAATCACTCTGGAAAATTGTTTGACAATTTCTTTAAAAGTTAAACTTAATCTTACCATATAACCCAACAATTGTACACCTGGACATTTATCTCAAAGAAATGAAAAGTCAAGTCTGCACAAAAACCTGTACATGATTGTTCACAAAAGCTGTATTTATAATATCCAAAACCCAGAAATGGTCAAACTGTCCTTCAACATGTGAGAGGTCAAACAAACTGGTACATTGTACTGTGGGATACTCCTCAACAAGATAAAAGGAGCAAAGGATTGACACAAACAACTTGGATGGTTCTCAAAGGCATTAATGTAAGTTAAAAAAATAAAAAATTAATCCTAAAGTGTCACATACTGACTCCACTTATATGACATTTATCAAAATGGAAAAATTACAGAAATGGAAAACAAATCAGTGAATATCAGGAGTTATGGATTGAGGAGTTAAGAATCAGATGACTGATTCTTAACAGCACGAAAGAAGTCATATTGGTAGTGAAATTGCCCTGTATCTCTGGGGTGTTTATTAGAAGAATCCATGTGATTAAAAACCACACACAACTAACTATATATAGTCATAAGAACAATGTGAATTTTCTGGGTTTCCTAGGTGAAGGCTACCTGGGACCTCTCTGTGCCATCCTTGCAACTTCCTATGAATGTATAATTGTTTGAGTATAAAAGACTCAAAAGATAATACTGAGGGTCATCAGCCAGTTCCCACAACCAGATCCCGAAGTGAACACCATTGCTTACATGTGACTGTAAGATTTTTACTCTCATTATTGAACACAAAGTAAACTTCCAAAAGTGCACCTGAGAGGGCTAGAGTTTGCCGGTCTTCATAAAGCACAGCCCAGCGAGTAGCATCCAGAGCAAATGGGTGCTACTTCTAACAGCATAGGTAAGTTTTGCACATTTTTGCATTTTAAAGAAATGAACCAATTTATTTTTTAAATGAGGATCCCAGTTCTTTTCAAAGTACCTATCACATTTTTGCATATAAAAACGCAACTTCCTCCTCAGCCTCAACCCATATCTTCAAAAAGAAAAGATACCTATCCAGGATTGAGTATTAAGTTATATTTGTATTCAATGATGTAAAAGCCATTTGCAATCTTTAAGGTGTGTGAAGTGTGCTATCTCTGTACCTCCCACGCATGGGGTCAGGCAAGTGGAGAGGGGGAGTTCTGAGAGCCGAGATTCTTGAAATGAATCTCAAACCAGTAAAATGCTGCTTTTGTGAAATTATTGTGGGAAGTGCATGTATCTGCGCCTTCACTTCTTCAGCTCAGTGATGGGAAGTGAATCAAGAACAATGTTCTGATTGGCTAAAGGAGGTCCAATTTCAAGCTCTTCTGGGTAATGTGCATGTTCCAGATGCAAATAAAATTTCTTTTTGAGCCATAACTAATATTGGAATCTCTCCACAGAAGGGAATGGTCAGATTCTCTCTCCCAGGGAAATGAAGGCTCAAGTATGGTCCTTGGTCTGACCCAGTGAATTCAGGTTGAAAACACCCTGGCTAAGGTTTCTTGTCCACTACTGGAGTCCAGAAAAAACTCATTGAAATGAAAGACCCTCAAAGTATTCTTAACAGACCTTATGGCTGATGTCATCCAGCAAAAATAAAATAAAATCCCTTCCCTTGGAGTAAATATTAAATCAGAAAAATTCATTAGGATACAGGGCCATAAAACACTTTCAAGCTTATTGGAGATTTTCACACACAAAAATTTTTTTTTTTTGTATTTTGTAGATATATGCAAATAGACACTGGTGAAGCAGGATGGATGGTTTTGATGACTTTGTGTTTTATAGCCTATAATTAGAGATACATTTTAGACCCCTATAACTCTCTTCCATGTGTGAGCTGCATTTGTTTTACAGCAATGAAGAATAACAGGAAATTGTACTCAAGGTATGCACCCATATGGTATGTATGTGCATCAGGGAGATAAGCTTCCAGTTGAATTTTAGTTAAGAAATCAAAACATCTTTGATGAGTCACTTCCTTCCTGCCCCTTCAGCACTCATGCTATAAATAAACACATTTGTAAACAATTGTCAAAGAAGAGTACCCCGTGTCAACTTTATGTTTTTATTTTAATTTTCTGACCATCATCTTAGTGGGGATATATAAAACAATTGGTACTTCCCTTTGTTTATCCTTTATACCACCCTCTTTTAAAATCTTTTATAATAATACATTTATTTCACCTATTGGTCAAAATATAATTTGAGGCACTCCCTTCCCCCATCATATTGAAAAATCACTGTTTTTAATTGCCTCTGAGTGACATATTCTATGCAGTTGACAAGCCTGGATTCCTGTCTTTGCATTTTTCCCTATTATTCTTCCTTCATGTTTTAAAATAAGTTGAATGAAAACAAGCAAAAGGAAATACCATAGCAATAGACTAATTGATACTAAACTTGTCTTGTTATCAAGCAGATGACCAGAAATATAATAGGAACTACCTAATACAGCTCAAAGAAAAATATCCCTATGAAATACAATTTTTTTCTATTGTTGATCAAGAAAAAAAAATCTATTCACAAAAAAAGAAGAAAGAAAATCAATGTCAGCTCTATTTTTCACTGCTACAATTTAATTGGGGCAATGACAAAAAAAAAATGAGTTGGCCTTTTAGGACCATTGATTTCATTTGGATGTATTCATTATATTTGATATCAGCTATTTCCTAAATTTCAATTAAAAATGATAATCAATAGTGCATGGGTGTGTATGATTCAAAAATTTTTCCAATTGAGAAAATACAATAGTCATTGTTACAGTTATTACTGTTATGAATATTATAGGTTTAATCATTGCCTCATGAGGAAAAATATATCCTACCTTCTCCAAGTTCAAAACCTGCTTCACTCTGATGGAGCTGTAAGAAAAACTGAAACAACCTGATCATACAGTCACGTGAAACCCACTTCAGGATACATTTTCAATTTAATACAGGAATAGGAATTATTTCCAAATGAATTATTTCTTCAGATCAAAAAAGATGTCAATGGTTTAGTTTTGTTTCTAACTAATAGATTTGGAGAACATAAACTTTGTTCCTAAATTTTCATCTTATTAAATATATCCATTTCATAGTGCACTTTATAACATGTAGGTTTCTATTTAAAATAGAGGTTCAGACAAACTTTGCAAAGGTTTGCATTTGTGTATGCATCTAAAGGAAAAAGTTTATATTAATCTTCCAGTCATCACGGAATTGTGTGTGTGTGTGTGTGTGTGTGCGTGCATGCATGTGTGTTAGAGACAGAATTTATGTGTATGCAATTTTTTGTATGCAATTTTTATGAGAGAAAACTAGTTATTTTTAGTGAATGTCACAGTGAGGCCTCAGGGCTCCATCTCAATGTATTATGGTTTCAAAAACTTTATTTTAATCCATTACATCTTATAGCTTATTTACACTAAGAATATTTTCCTTTCCTTCCACAGGGCTATGAGAATAAAAGAACCACCACCACAACAAAGAGCTGGTCGAGTAATGGCTCTTCTTGTGTTCGAAGAAGGAAGCTATAACTCTCCCTGAAAGACTAGGGGCTTTATACAATACTACCATGTGTCCAGGTTTCTTGAGTCATTAATATCTTGGTAACTTTTCAACTTTTCTTTCCCCTTTCCCTGCATTTCAGCCCTTCTCATTGGACAATTCCAATTAGTGACATTCTGAAAGGAAATTAAAATCTCAAACTTTGTAACATACAGCTTAGTTTAAAATGACTCCTCTTAACTGGCACAGTGGTGCACACCTGTAATCCCAGCAACTCTAGAGGCTGAGACAGAAGGATGGCAAGTCAGGGGCCAGCCTTAGCAATTTATCAAGGTTCTGTCTCAAAATAAAATAAAAAAATTTTAAAGTGCTGGGGAGCCCAGTATGGTGGCATGTACCTGTAATCCCAGCCACTTAAGCCAGCCTCAGCAATTTAGTGAGACTCTAAGCAACTTAATGAGACACTCTCTCAAAATGAAAAACAAAAAGGGCTGGGGATATGGCTCTCTAGTAAAACACCTCTTGGGTTCAATCCTCAGGACCAAAAATAAACAAACAGACAAATAAATAAATAAATATTTTGCATTTAACTGTATATACAGGTTTATTATATTTTTGACAAGGTTTTGAAACATTTTTGCTCTTATTTGATTGTGTGCCTTTGGATCTGAGGTCTATCTTATGAAGGTTATGTTAGGATACACAATATGTGAAATCAAGCTCAAGATTTTACACCTCAGCATTTTATTATACTCTTAACTGTGTTCTTAACATTTAAAGGCATTTCATTTATTTTTTTTAAGTATCCACAGTATTTCTGTACTAAGTTTATCACCAAACCATATGCCAAGCTTTTTTTTTTTTTTTAACTTTTTTCTCTATAGAATTTGACGTTCTAACTCAAAGAGAACACTGCTTTTTGATAAAGAAATTGGGAAGTAAAATATTGACTATGACTCATTTAATGGGGACAGTTCATTAACTACTTAATAATGCCAATAATTCTTTGTGCATAAGGACCTTTTTTAAAGAAAAATCAATTGAGTGTCTTGTACATGATAGTGTTATAATGTAATATTTATTGATTGGTAAAATCGAGGATGACAAAAAAGATAATATTCAATTCACTCAACAAAATAATTGGAGTCTTATTGATCACAAAAACGTATTTTTGAAAACTAACATGCAAGCAGTATTATTTATTCATTTCATAAATAATGTGGTCTTCAAGTACTTGCAAACTCTTAGAAATGATTTGTTTAACCCCCCAATGACCCACTGCTTAACCAGCTCTACAAATCCCCATAAACACACACACACACACACACACACACACACACACACACACGGGGGTGGGGGTGGGGGGCTGGCAGACACAAAGAGAGAAAAAGAGAGAGCATTCGCTTTAGAAAATTTATAATTGCATTTTTTTCTCTGCTCCTTTGAAATGTACATAAATCTCCCTCAAATTCTCTTGTCTTTCTCAAGGGCCTGGGAGAGATTCCCCAGAAATGTAAACATCAAAGAAGATAGTGCCCCTATCTCCCAGTTCCTGTGGGAGGGTAGGAACCTGACTCCAGCCATGTTCCAATTCTTGAAGATACAGGAAAGCTTCCTTTTTTGGTGGAGATGGGAGGGTGATAAAAGCAATTAGCAAACACAGGCCTCATCCTAGATCTTGAAAACTCAACACTTCGATTCAGCTGAGTTGAGTTCTGATCTCTCTCCCCTATTGTAGTACTAGTCTTCAATAAGGTCTTCCTTTCTTGTTTTCCTTAGTCCTGTGCACATTTAATATCCCACAAGAAAAATAGCTGGATCCAGTGGTAGCTTTTCCTTGTATACAAATTAAAAAACTAATCCCTCCACACAGCCTTCAAAGATTACTGGGTGTTAGAATTGTTGCATCTTTGAGGTTTCTTGAAAGATTCATTAACGTTTTGATGACTCTTCAACTTTCCTTTTCCTGCATTTTATTTTTTATTATATAAGATATACACAGCTGATTCTCCTTATTCATAGAAGTTATGTTCTATAAAGTCTCTGTGAAGACTGAATTAATGAATACCAACCCATTTCTTCTAGGGAAAATTTACCTAGGATTAAATTCTGAAAGTCTCTGCTCACCAAGTTTTCTTCAACCAATCAATACATACCTTATTTTTTGTGTGTTTCTGCTTAAAGACTCCTTATTTAATAGATTTTGTTGACTCATTAACATTGAACTCACAGCTACAGCACTATAACTCATGCCTGATCAAAGCTTGTCGCACACACATATGTTCTCCAAAAGTCCCATCCTAGCCTTCTTTCACTGAAGAACACTAGACACCACTTCAGCGTTATGCCTGGGATCAATTTTAGGCAGTGACATCACCAACAAAAAAGCACATAAATGAAAAAAAAAAAAAGAGAGCACTAACTAGACCATAAAAGGCCTCTTGTTTATAGCATGAGAACTGAAATAAGAAGGCAGAGCACAGCCTACTCCACCCCCAGTGGAGATGTGCATGCTGAGTGACCCAGATATGCTGTGGATCTGTGCATGTCCATAAATGAGTGCACAAGTGCTTTGGGCATTGATTCAGCCTTACAAATAAATTTTGGGGAACATGTAAATTTACCATGTAGAATCTAGAAAATGTAAAGATCAACTTAATATATGCACACAAAGTGTATATGTGTGTGTGTGAGTGTAATAATTTGGATATAAGGTGTTTTCTAAAAGTTCCTGTGATAATATAGGAATATTCAGAGATGAAATGACAGATATACAAGAGCTTTAACCTAATCAGTCTATCCTAGTTTGCGTGAAATAACTGGGTAGTAACTGTAGGCCAGTGGGATGTGGCTGGAGGAGGTGGTCACTGGGGGTGTGGCCTGGAAGGGTGCATCTTCCCTGTGGCCCCTTCTCCTCTTCCTCTGTCTCTCTGCTGCCTGGTCACCATGATCATAACAGCACTTCTCCTTTTGTCATGATATTCTACCTTACTTTGGGCCTAGAGCAATATCTGACTAACACACACACCGCACACACACACCCCCACACACATGCGCTAGACACACATATATACATATATTTGTAATATATATTTATGTTATATAAAAGAAACATGTATGCACATACAGATATTATGTTTTATATAGTTGTTTTATTATATACACACGCACACACACTCAGGGATGGTTTTCAACTTACAATGGTTTGGGCTTACAGTTTTTTCAACTTAAGATGGTGCAAAAGTGATATGGTCAGAGCCAGGCATGGTAGCATATGCCTGTAATCCCAGCGGTTCTGGAGGCTGAGACAGGAGGATCATGAGTTCAAAGCAATCCTCAGTAAAAGCGAGGTGCTAAGCAACTCAGTGAGACCCTGTCTTTAATTAGATAAAATACAATATAGGGCTGGGGATGTGGCTCAGTGGTCAAATGTCCCTGAGTTCAATTCTCAGTCGTCTCCCCCCAAACCCCGCCAAAAAAAAAGTCATATGCCTTAGTAGATCTTTGAGTTCTAAGTTTTAGTGTTTTCCCAGGCTCAGGGTAGGTGGTACTATACTCCTTGTGATGCTGGGCAGCAGCTCCCAGTCAGCCACACAATCACAAGAGTAAACACCTAATACACTATAGTATGCATCATTGGCTGTTACTTTTGGATATTGTATTTTGTATTTTTCCATTCAATAATATCTACAAAATGCCTATTTGTGTCCCCTGTACCCATACAATCATTTCAGCTTTTACTTTCAGTACAGTAATCAATAATTTACATGAGATAGTCAGCACTTTCTTATAAAATCAGTTTGTGTTTGATGTACACCAATGTGTTTAAAGCCGTATGGGTTGAGCTAACAAATGTATGGACACGGTGTCTCAATCAAGAGGCTCCTGAAAGCGGAGCTTGAGGTGGGGATTGGGTGTAGATAGTTTATGGAAAGAGTCTCCACAATTCAGAAATCAACGAACTCCATAAATCAAGATTCGTTTTGGGGCTGAGGTTATTAATTTATATTGACAATCATTTTTATTGCTTCCATTTCTACTTCTATTGACTCCTATCTCCTCCTCTCACCCTCAAAACTGCCAATGTTCTGATTCTAATCATTGTTTCAAGGCACGGAAGATATTTTAAAAAGGAGAAAAGTAACAACAGTTTTCCAGGCCTTGGATTTTTAAAAAACTTAGAAAAAGGGCATGTACACAGAAAATTAAATATGAAAGAAATTAAGAGGAGCAAAAGCCAAGTTCTCCAGCTAATGAACTCCTTCAACAAAGCAAGAGTGTTGAGGGGAAGGAGGAACATAGCCTGGTTGTCCAGGAAGGAGAGGAAAATCATAACACTGTCCTCTTAACTCCTGGGAATAGGAGTTAAGGACTGTCTGAAATCTAGGATAAGTTTGGAGAAGCAAAGTCAGGAAAAGGTTAGGTCCCCTTTGGTGTCAGGAAGGCCGTGGAATGGAATTGGATTATCTCTAAACAACTGGCCCTGCTAAACCTCATATCACTTTAACCCTGGCATGGCATAAGGCTGAAGAATTCCTCTACAGACACAGGATGGCATGACAAGAATGGAAAATCCAGTGTTTCCACAAGAACATGTGTGTCCATCATTCCTAAGGTGGGACAGAAAGGATCTGCAGACAGAACCTCAGGATAATGCTCCAGTAATCTGCTCCAAAACTGAGGACCAGGATGACACCTAACTCATAAATGTCTATGTGAAGACTCGTTATCCCTCTCGCAAGCCATGACTTAGTGAAGGGCTCAGAGCTTAACATGCAGCCCTGAGTGAACATATAGAAACTTTGGATTAATCAAATTTAGGCCTTACTGTGGTATAGGATCTCATAATAGAAATTACTTAAGAGTTGCAGACAATAAAGACATCTCAATTTCTTAACACACCTGGGTTTATGAAATTGGATTGGTATCTGTTATACTTTGACTAAACGGGAAACCAAGTTTTCCAAAAATGACCATTTTAAGTATTCTTTTTTTGTTCTTTATTCAATTTGCCACATCAGGCACCGGGAATATGCCTGTCACTTCCAAGGGTTAGATTGATAAGAGGCTGTATTGATTGCACTAGCAATTATGAGAATGGGAGTCCCTAAATGCCCCAGCTACATTTAAGGGACAACTTTTTAAAATGTGAATATGTATTATCAAACTTCTCACATTTCAGGCAATAATACACTTGAAGAAACCTATATTTTCCCCTTCTTCTTAACTGCAGTGGAAGACTATTATTTTTACAAATATTCATTGCCCATCTGTTAAAAAGGATTCTATTTTTTTATTCCCTGACATCTGACTTGGCCACATGACTTGCTCTGATAATGAAATGTGAAATAAGAGATGTACCTAGTCTTTCCTTTGCCATCATAACCAATAATGGTCTATATTTTACAAGATGAACTGTAAAAATGACAGCAACTTTTCACTGATGTACTGACATATTCTTTGCAATAGGATTTCGTAACCACTCTCACCAAAGGTGGAATTCTCTATCCCTAAAATCTGGGCCAACTTAGGACATGATTTGGTAGACGTAAAGGTGGGTTTTTTCATAATAATATTTGCAGGAAGGATTACATTCTCCCACTCACCATTTGGGAATTTTGATACCAAAATATGAACAAGTACTGTTTAAGCCTACTGAAGAATGAGACTCCAGTGAACCTGAGATGTATTGTCCAAGCAAAGCTTATTTTGGACCAGCCTACCATCAGTCAACACTCAATTAGGTGAGTAAACCAGACTGAAATCAGCTGATCCAGGCCCAGATCAGCAGAACAGACCAGCTGGCATGGAGACTCTTGAGTGGTGCTACTATAGTTTTGTGGCACTTTGAAATTTCAGCATTAATGTGGCAAGATTGTCAGTTGTACAAAATTGAGACTGATGTTTTCTGCATTTCAGGGTACAAAAGACATGGGACATAGCTACAGCCAACATAAAAGGTACAAAGCATTAACAAGGAAGAAAGCTTCTCTTGTTGTAAGCTGTAGATATGGGATCTGTTTGCTACCCAGAGAAATGATATACCATTTAGTACTCCTTGTACTTAGCTCCTCATTTTCTCATTTCTTTTTTCCTATTGGTTGATTTCTATGGTTCCCATTCCATGGAAACTGAGATTGCACACATCTTTTAAAATATGGACTTCTTGCATCAACCTGAATTTTTCCTGATGTTGAGTCTAAAGAGTCATCCCTTCCTCTTGTATTTTAGGATCTCAGACCTTCCAAGACAATGTATTTTTCCAAATTGGAAATTTCTGCACTTGACTTAGTGACAAGAGCTTGCAAGACAAAGGTTGGCATCATTCCTTGGTGGGTCACCTACACATTACTTTTAGAATTCACGAACTTTTGCTTTTATTCACCAGAGAATTTAAGGTGTAGCAATAAACGACCAACAAAGTCTCACTTTTCTTCTATTTTTCAAGTTGCTGGAAAATGGCTGTGGTATTTCAAATAACAACTGAGTGAAATTCAAAAGACCCCATCTATCTGTTTTATTGAAACTTAGGTATTATCAGAATACCATATATGATCCTTTATTTCTACCATTCAAAACATAGTTAGGCATTCAGCTTGTAAAGAGTTGCAGAAATAGGGACTTTTAAAAGGAATGACTACTCTGTTATGCTCCTTAATAGGAAGTGACATTATTCCTTGGAGAGGCTGCTTTGACCATAATACTTTTGTTACTCTGCCTTTAAATTTTGAAGTACTTCTGGCTGAAGAAAAGACTTTGTCTTTTTTTCCTGTTCTCCTACCACAGTGTTTCATGCTGAGGAGGAAATCAGGTGTAAGATTACCCAGCAGCCTCTAGTGCTGAAGAGAAGACCAGGGACAAACACAAAAATTTCCTGGTTAGAACCCACTGTAGACTGTAGTTCCCATGCACTAATAGTGACAACCATTATGGGAAACTGGTACTGACTACTGATGTTCAGTATCTGCACCCCACCTTAACACAGCAATCCTATTCCTAGATATATTCAGAAAAAATCTTTGCATTTATTTACCAATTTTAAATAGAATATTTAAAAATGGCATTATTTCCACTAGTCCCAAATTGGAAACTACCTAAATTCCATAGTTGTAGAATCAAAAAAAAAAAAATTATGGTATATTCATACAGCAGAATATTATCCAGAAATAATCATGAATAACCCACAACATTCAAAATAATATGATTCAGCCTCATAAGTAAAATGTAGAAGGTAAAAATATAAATACAAAAGGGCTTATGCTGCATGAGCTCATTTTTCTTAAGTTTGAATAAGCCAAACTAATCTATGGCATTAGACAGAGGATGTTCATTATTTTTAAGGGATGGTGATCTGGAGGCCCTGGATGTTGAGTGCTTCTGCAATAATGATAGTGTTCTATTATATGATCTGGATGTTAGTAACATAGTTGCATTCTCTTGTCAAAAATTTTTGAGTTGTACTCATGTTTTGCACACTTTTCTGCATGTATGTGATCCTTCACTAGAAAGCTCTGGACTGGAAGAAAGGAAGAAAAGAGGGAGAAGGAGAGAAGGAAGGAGAAAGCAAGCCTGCTTTTCCCAATTGAGAAATGGCAGTTTGGTAGGGCATAGTATTTTATTTCTACTATCCTGAACAGGGATATTTCATGGGGAATTCACCTTTCTTTTTCAGAACAATTTTTCTGCTGATATTTTGTAGTCAGTGAGCTCTCAAGTAGAGAACAATAGACTAACCAGGTAATTTTCAGATTTCTGAAGAGTGGGCTCCAATTAAATGGATTGAATACTCCCCCAGCACCCTTGGGTTTGCATACAGTCCCATCACATTAAGCAACAATAACTTTTTAGCATCACTGTTAGGAGACTAGAATATGCCATCCCAGAGTACACCACTTTGATATAACAATTACTTTGAAATGAAAGTCTTGAGAAAAACGTTTGCAAGAAAGTCTATGTTCTCCCCTATTTGCCTAAAAGGAGGACATAATTACAAAGACCTTGTTCCCTTTCTATTAGCAAAAACAAAGTAGTTTAACCACCAAAGATAACCTCAGACCCTTACCAACTTGGAGGGGGCACCAGAGAAAGCGATAGGACACAGTTTATTACTTTTCCATATATTTATTGTCCCAATGTTGGTCTCTCCTAGTGACTTCCTTTGTATTGCCACCTCTCTAAAAATTCCTTTTTCTTTGTTGAAGATACTGTATAGTCCAGAATTCTAAACCACCTCTTTGAAAGTTACTCGTTCCTGGGTATTTCCCAAGTGTGTAGATACATACATATTAAAAAGATATTTTTTCCCTTATTAATCTGTCTTCTGCTACAGGAATCTCCAGCTAAGCACTCAGAAGCATAGAGGGACAATTATTTTTTCTTCACTACTACAAATGTAATGGCTGACATTATTCAGTGTTTCTCCTATCCCAGGTGCCATGTTAAACCCTTTACGCTCTCACAAAAGCTCCACAAGACAGCTGTTAATATGAGAGACACCAAAGTTTGGGCCTTACAGACAACAGGGATTAGAGACTTCATTTGAACCCAAAGCTCTTAACACCCTCTAATAAACATCCTGCTCATCAAAAAATAGTCAAGCCAGACATGGTGGTGCATGCTTGTAATCCCAGCAGCTTGGGAGACTGAGACAGGAGGATGGCAAGTTCAAAGCCATCCTCAGCAATTTAGTGAGTCCCTAAGCAACTCAATGAGACCCTGCCTCAAAATAAAAAATAAAAAAGTACTGGGAATGTGGCTCTATGATTAAGTGTACTTGGATTCAATCTCCAGGATCACCCCTCACCAAAAGACAGATAGATAGATAGATAGATAAATAAATAAATAAATAAATAAATAAATAAATAAAGGATAGTCGATATTTACCAAGATAAATGCTCCAATAGTAATAGCCATTCATTCTTCAGCCTGCCCAACACACCAAACCCTATTCTAAATGCTGAATTTTCTTCTACATGACCATTGGCTCTTGTACTGATGAGGAAACAGATGGGAAGGAAGATTCAGGGAATATCCTAGGATTGTAAAGCTGAATCTGAAGGATGCAACCTGACTATGTTCCTAATCACTAATCTATGCAGTGTATTAAATGTTTTCTCACTTAACTGAGCATTTTTCAAGCTTGACCCGACACCAGAGTCACCAAGAAGTCTAAACAAACAGATGCCCAGACTCCTTCCCAGAGCTTTTACTATAGCATATCTGGAATGGAGTCAAGGATCTGCACTTCCACCAAATGCCCAGGTTTTGTTGATACTGCCATCTGAAGACCACACTTGGAGGAATAGTACAGTCCTGGAAGGAAGATGCTATCACCTCCCTACTTAATAAAAAGACTTAAAGGTTACATCATCTGCACATGTGCTTGGCACATGGCAAGTATTAATCAATGAATTTTTAATAGAGCAACAGAATGACTTAACATCACGCTTAATGGCACTGAGAAGATTTAAGTATGCACGGCTTTATTCCAAATTTTAAAAAAGAATTGTAAGAACAGAGAACCAAGACTCTTGTATTTTCCACCTCCCACAAGATCTGGGATGGAATCAGAATATAAAGAGTACCCAGGACACATGCTAAATTGAACTGGAGTAAGAACGTTGCTCCAGAGTGAAGATTCAAGTAATTATGTTATATTAGGAAATATTTGTTTGTTGTTTTCTGTGAGTGCCCGTTCACTTCCCTCATTTATCACAATTTAGTTTGTTGGCTAAAGATTGCTCTTGTGTCTATTTTAACAGATAGCAGTTATTTTTTTTCATTTAGACTAACCCTGGAGGCCAGAGGGAAAAAAGCATAATGGTTTCGTGTTCAGTCTTGTTTAACTTGAACAATATACTAATGTGATCAATATCTGGTTCAACTTTCATTGTTAGTAGCAATAAAACATTGCCATTCAATTATATGTTTCCTCTGTGTAATTGAAAGCATTTAATAATGCTTCATTTTGATCACCCTCCTGTGAAAATTAGTTAGACATATTTGGAAAATGGAAAGAATTCAAGGCACTGACGTGGAAAATGGAGACCCACCATTACAAAAGTTTTGAGTTCAAGCAACTGACAAAATTTTAGGGCTTTTGCATGACTCCAAAATTGATCTAATTCTAGCGTTGTAAACAATGAACATATGGAAAATATGCATTCTATATTCAAAACTGACTTCTCATCTTCCCTGTCTTTCTTCATTTGACCTAATTTCCTTCCTAATATTCCTATTCCTATTCACAGTGACACCATTCTCCCAAGGTAACTGCTCAGAAATTGGTGCTACTCATATTTCCTTTCTACTTCCCTCTCCTGTATCTCCCTCCCTTCAACTTTCCTCTAATAAAGCTACACCATCTCTGTAGCCAATGCTGTAGATGAGACCGAAATGGCTCAAATCACTTTGACCAGTTCTCTGTGACCATCTTTCGGATTCTGCTTGCTTTGCTGCCAATAGTTTCCATTATAACCCTTCTTCAGAAAGCTTCCCTTAAACTATTGGCACTCTTTCTTCCCAATGCTTGGAAGTTTGTATCACCCTGGGGTGCCCGGTAGCTAATCACTGGCTGATAGAGAAGTATGAAAGCCCATGTCCCTTAACTTCAAACAAAGCAACTTCTGAACTGTAATTTGTGCTCCAGAACTAGCAGTGGGATCCAGTGAAGACTGACACTTCCCCTGAAAGCTTGATTTCTTCTCTGTTCTGCTTCCCCCCATTTCCTTACTGGTTTCTCCTGGGGGCAACATCTCGATGAACTTACTTGTCCAGGTACCTGTGCCTCAGGCTTTGTTTGTAGAGAACTCAACTGAAAACAGTTATTTCCTGCCTGCCCACTTTTCCTTGCCCAAAGCTACTATCTTACTCCATTCCCTCTTGCACAAGCAATTTCCAAAGCCATTGTGACCCCTCCCATTCACTGTGCTGTTTGTCTTTTATTGAATCATTTCTCATGTTTGTCTTTGATTTAATCATTTCTCCAAAATCCAGCAATGGGTCGTAGTTTGTTGTGGAATTAAGGACAAACTCTTTGGCCTGACATTTCAAGTCCTCTATGCCTTGACTCCAATTTACCAATCTTTAATCCCTGCAAGTAAATTCCTAATAATGTATAATTAGATGGAGCTTGTGGCTTATTCTGGCCAGTTGGATATGGCCAGAAGTGATAAACTTCACTCTCTGGTCTGACCCCTCCAACATATGGCATGATTTTCTATGCTTATTTTCTCTCTAGCTATAAGCATTGGAGATGTTAAAGTCACTCCATGAAAGGAACCTGGACCTCTGAGACACCTCATGGAAGAAAGAGGTCCAGTAGACCTGTCTCACTCAACCTGGACAGTGGTATCCAGGTTGTCACATTGTGTTGAGTTATAGATTTCAGGGATCTTTGATATAGCAGTTAGCATCATTTACTTTGATTACTACACCAAACTTCAAGCTTAGAAAATCTGAATCTGAAGGCTGTGCCTTTAAATGCAACATTATTCTTTCCACCCCTCCCCTTCTTTTTTTGAATAATAATACAGTCATCTCCCAGTATCCATGGGGAATTGTTTCCAGGACCCCCAAGGATGCCAAAATCTTTGTATGGTCAAATTCCTTATCTAATACAGCATAAATCTTGCACAAAGCCTACGCCCATCCGCTGTGTACTTTAAATCATCTCTAAATCATTTACTATACCTAATACAACATAAGTGCTATGTAAATACCTGTTATATTTTTTTTTGTTTAGGGCATAACGACAAGGGGAAAAAGTCTGCACATGTTCAGTATAGATACAATCTTCATAGGCCTAACTACAGAGGATGTAAATGGGACAGGTATGAGGCAATTTCAGGTTTTGCTTTCTGCAATTTTCCAGAATTTTTTTTGGGGGGGAGGTGAGCAGGGTACCAGGCACTGAACTAAGTAAGGGACACACAACCACTGAGCCACATCCCCAGCCCTATTTTGTATTTTATTACAGACAGGGTTTCACTGAGTTGCTTAGCACCCTGCTGTTGCTGAGTCTGGCTTTAAACTCCACATCCTCCTGTGATCCTCCTGCCTCAGCCTCCTGAGCTGCTGGGATTACAGGAATGTGCCACCAAGCCCAGTCAGAATATTTTTTAAAATATTTTTAATGCAGGGTTGGTGAATCTGAAGATGTGAAACCCCTGGATATTTGTTGGACTGTTGATGAATCTTACATTTATGAAGATAACGTAAGAGAAGCAATTATAATGTGCTTATAGCACTCCTTGTATTTTGGAGAATTGGTGTTCTGCTTTGGATATGACATGTCCCTCAAAAGCTCCTTTGTTTGTTTTTGGTTTTTGTTGTTGTTGCTGTTGTTTGTTTTGATTTTTTTTATTTGTTCTAATTAGTTATAGATGACAGTAGAATGCATTTTGACATATTGTAAAAAAAAGCACAGCTTCTCATTCCTCTGACTGTACTAGGTGCAGAGTCACTCCAGTAGGGTAATCATACATGTATATAGGGAGATAATATCTGTGTCATTCTACTGCCCTTCCCTTCCCCATAGTCTCACCTCTTCCCTCACTCCCCTGTATATAAATGAAAGTTCCTTCATTCTTCCCTATCCCTCTGCCCAACTATGGATTAGCATCTGCTTATCAGAGAAAACATTTGGAAAAGCTTCTTTGTTAATGCAAAAATATTCAGAAGTGAAATTAGTGTAATGTGAGAACTGTAACATAATCAGTCCATCCTAGTTTGAATGGACAGACTGAGAGGTAAGTGCAGGCAGGTGGGGCATGACTGGTGGAGGTGGGTTGCTGGGGTCGTGCCCTGGAAGGATTCTTCTTCCCTAAAGCCCTTTCTCTGCTCTGCTTCCTGGCAGCCATGAATGAAGTACATCCCTCCACCACGCCCTTCCACCAGGATATTCTGCCTCACCGTTTCAGTCAGCTTTCCACTGCTGTGACTAAAAGACCCAACCAGCATATGTATACAGGAGGAAAGGTTTATTTGGGGGCTCATGGTTTCATAGGTCTAAGTCCATGAATAACTGACTCCATTCCTCAGAGCTCAAGGTGAGGTAGGACATCATGGCGGAAAAGTGTGATAGAGGGAAGCAGCTTACATGGTGATCAGGAAGCAGAGAGGTGTCTACTTGCCAGATACAAATATATAACTCAAAGCCACATCCAAATTCCCCCCTCCTCTAGCCACACCCTACCACTTCAGTTACCACTCAGTTAATTTCTATCAGGGGATTAATTCACTGATTGGGTTAAGGTTTTCCTAATTCTTCTTGCATTGTGCTTTTGCGGGACACCACATCTAAACCATAACACTCACCTTAGGTGCAGAGCAATGGATTCAACCAATTAAGGACTAACCCTTTGGAACCAGGAACCAAAATAAATTTTTCCTCTTCTAAGTTATTCTTTTGGATACTTTGGTCACAGCAATGCAATGCTGAACAACACACTGGAATATTTCTACATTAAGCCTAGGGGTCTGGGGTCTGGCTTCACTCTCTTTCCCTATCCCGGCCATACTTGGTACAGATGTTCAACATACAGGAAATGAACATGTGCTGAATTAAATGTAGGAAATGAAATTTTTCTAAGCAAAATAGTTGTATAAAATGTTTCTCAAGGAATGTATTCAGTGTGCTTAAGAAAATTAGTCACTTCCAAATATTAAGAAAGCATTCTATTTACACAGAAAAGCATATAAAGGGCTTTATATGTTTACACCAGTCAGGTAGTAACTCTCTGTGACAGGTTTATTAGAAACTTGGTACACTGGAAATTTCAAAATATAGTATGTGATTGTTTTAAAAATGTAGTATTCTTTTCCAGAAGTAAAATTTAAAAAAGGTCTTCTTCTCCCATACCCAATGTTTTAATATAGCAGAGAAACTCTTTTTCTACAATGAGAATATTTAAAAAGAACACTTCAACTTTCTATCAATTTATATGTAATTTGGTTAGATTTATTTAGCAGGAAAACCATCAAAAAAGAGTAGATTAGTGAATTAATCTCATTTTTATACTTCTAGTTTAAAACTACTGATTTTCAGAAGGGTCAATAAACATATAAAGCCAAGGGAACAAAACTACAAACTACTTATTATAATACAAATGTCAGAAATATGATATAAATATATCCTAAAACTGGCCACAAAGTAATATACTTCTAAAATGATTCCAAGTGATTCTAAAATGCTTAAAATTCAAAAATCCTATCATTTTTATGTCTATCTGTACCCACTTATTGTTGTCCTAAACATAAAGCCTTTTTAATAACATTTATAAAATGTAAATTTGCATTATAAATATATCTTTATATCTACAAATGTTTCTACTACAAATGTTTACAAAATGTGTGTGTTACCATACATTGTCAAATTATAAATATTTGCATAAATATTGGTTTATCTAGAAGGATAATGATGGATTTTCTGTTTCTGGCGCTCCCATTTTCCCTGTGGTCCAAACCCAAGTTTTTACTGTGCAATGTACCTCTCCCCAAGTATCCTCTAGCACATTAGATTCTATTAGATCCTAATAGTACTAAATCAATCTCATTGTTTGCTACCTAAAATGTCTTCTTCTAAGGATAGTCCAGATGTGGATGACAGCATTGTCACTCATCACCCATCTGTAGGTAGTATGATTGCTACCAAAAAACCTATGAGGTGATTTCTGTTCCTCTTTCCCCTTTCTGTCACAGACTTGGAAATGTCTCTTTAAACCACCTTTCAAAAACTACTTGTAGGGCCAGATATGGTGGAACATGCCTGTAATCTCAGCATCTTGGCAGGCTGAGGCAGGAGAATCAAAAGTTCAAAGCTAGCCTCAGCAATTTAGGGAGGCCCTAAGCAATTTAGCAAGACCCTATCTCAAATGTTTTTTAAAAAATCTAAAAATTAGGGGCTCAGTGGTAAAGCACTTGCCTACCATATTTGAGGCACTGGGTTCAACTCTCAGCACTGAATATAAGTGAATAAATAAAATAAAGGTCCGTCAATGTCTAAAAAAATTTTTTAAAAATTAAAAACAGGCTGGGGATGTGGCTCAGGGGTTGGGTGATCCTGGGTTCAATCTTTGAGAAAACATTTACCTGGTATGTATTAAGTCCCTGTTCTTCTGGTGCTTATATCCAGATGACATGGTAATAAGAAAAGCCAGAAAATACACAAGAGTAAATAAAAGAGCAAGACATACACACATGCGCACACACACACACACACACACACACACACACACATCGGGGTACAGGAGAGAAAAAGAGAAATAAAGAAAGGAAGTCAAAGGGAAGATGGAGGGAGGAAGTTAGGACAATAAATAAGATGTATTCAGATACATGCTATGAAGGAAGTTACACAATGATGTGATGGAATGTGATAAGTGGATGCCACATTGCAAAGGAAAGAGAAGAAAGACCTATCTGAAGAGAAAAACATCTGAACTGAGATCAGATGGAACAAAGCCAGGCCCGGAGCATCAGGAGAAGAGAGCTCTAGGCAGAAGGAACAGCCAGTTCAAAGTTCAAAGGGGGATGTGGCTCAGTGAGTTCAGAAACAGGAAAAGCACAGGGAACAATGGAGAAGGTGGAGAGAAGCACAGGATGACCCAGAGAAGTAGATGGAATCAGCACAGAGAGAGCCCTTGAGTTTATACTTATTACCAGGAAATCTGTTAGTTTTACATAGGGAGCTCTGGGTTATATATATGTATATTTTTATGACTCTGGCTGCTGCCTGAATAATGAACTGATATGGGGGATGGGGGGAGAGAACAGGAGAATTTTGGAGGTAATCATCATAACAAAGCTAGGAACTGCATTGGCTTAGAGTATAATTGCTGCAGTGGATGTGGTAAAACATTGTCAGATTTGGAACATCCCCATGGAGAACATGGAGGGCAGGTTAATGAAATTGCTGTGTGTGTGTGTGTGTGTGTGCGCGTGGGTAGGGAAAGGGGAAAGAGGAGAATCAAGGGCAGCTCCTGCATTTTGGGTCTCAGCCAGTGTTCTCTTCTCATCCTGCTTTTGTTAAAGTATTTTATGACTCTAACCTGGACAAAACTGTAGTATAGTGTCCTGGTTTCCATTTTTTCCCAACCACCCACTTTTTCCACCCAACTTTTCTTCGTACTTCTCCTCTAGATTATCTCAGAGTCTCATCATTATTTCTCTTGAAAACTGGATCTCTCAAGATCTACTTAAGAAAAAAAGAATTCACCCTAAGTACTGTCAGGATTTATGAAAGAGAATGGAGCCAGGCACAGTGGTGCATGACTGTAATACCAGTGACTCTCGGGAGGCTGAGGCTAGAAGATTGTAAATTCAAGGCCAGCCTCACCAACTTAGCATGACACTAAGCAATTTAGCAAGGCCCTGTCTCAAAATTTAAAAAAAGTGAAAAGGCTGAGGATGAGGCTCAGTGGTAAAGCACCCTGGGTTCAATCTCCAGAAATAAATAAATAAATAGGAGATTGTATTACTCTGGTTGGAAAGAAGAAATACAAAGAAGACACTGAATTGCAGTGAACAGCAGATATCAGTCTTTGCCTTTCCTAGGGTTATGTTAATCTAGAGAATGAAAGATGCGGTTACCACCCTGAAGGCTAAGATAAAATAGTGAGATTCTCAGAACCCAGAAGCTTGAAGTAACTCCTAAATATCCTTGAAAATTCCAGTCTTTTTATTCTTTAAACCCTTTAGTTGTTTTTAGAAGTGAGTCATCTTTGCATGTGCTTTTTTGCTCTATTTGAAATTTCCCTGCCCAGGAAGCATCCCTGAAAAGGCCTCTCAATTTCTCCAAGCAGAGTAAGTCACTTCTTCTTTGACAGCTTTGTGCTTCCATAACTCTATGTCAACATAGATCATATTGAATTGTCAGGTATCTATTTACAGAGTTGTCTTATGCACAGGACTATGAGATTCTTACAGATAAGAATTAGGTCTTGATGAACTCACACTGCTCTGGAGATGCTTGTTGAATCAATAATAGTCACACAGCTTGGACCTATACCAAAATTTTAAAAAAAAAATGTATTGAGGTACAAATTGGAGTACACAATTAAATACTATTCACTTCATCATCCTTCTAGAAGGATATGGGTAAATGGTGGTCATTTTATATATATGATATCTGCCAGCGTTTCTGAATCAATAGATCTGAGTGAGGTCTGAGACTCTCTACATCCAGCAAGCATCTGTGTGTTATGGTTTGGAGGTGAGGTGTCCCCAAAAAACTCACATGTGAAACAATGCAAGAAGATTCAGAGGAGAAATGATTGGGATGTGAGAGTCTTAACCTAATCAGTGAATTAATCCCTCAGGGGATCAACTGGGTGGCAACTGGAGGCAGGTGGGGTGTGGCTGGAGGAAGTGGTTAATTGGTGTCTGTGGTTATAGGGTATATATTTGGTATCTAGAGAGTGGCGTCTCTCTCTCTGCTTCTTGATCACCCTGATGTGAGCTTCTTCCGTCTGCCACCACCTCCTGCCATGATGTTCAGCCTGAGGAATGGAGCCTGCCTTCTATGGACTAAGCCCTCTGAAACCGTGAGCCCTCAAATAAACTCTTCCTCCTTTATAGTTGTTCTGGTCAGATCCTTTAGTCACAGCAGTGAAAAAAGCTGATTAAAATACCATGTAATGCTAGATCTGCCAGTTTATGTACAACACTGTAAGAAGCTCGGCTCTAACCACCCGAGGTAACTTAATTGTATGAAATCCTTATTTTTAAAATGGCAAGGTGCTATGATTTGGATATGGTTGAATGTGTTCTCCAAAGGTTTAGGTACTGAAAGCTTGGTCCCCTATGCAATGGTGTTGAACTTTTGAGAGGTAATGAGTAAGGAATCTAATTAAAGTTGTGGGGGTGCCCACAGAGGGGTTAATGCTGGTCTCAAGCAGTGAGTTATCACCCATGAGAGTGGGTTATTATAAAGCAAGAGCACCCCACATGCTTGGCCTCTTCTGTACATAGCTGGTTCCCTTTCCATTTCTCTTCATGTTGTGACCCAACCAGGTGGCCCTCCCCAAATACCAAAGAGACGGGAGTGCCAGATCTTAGACTTTCCGCTTTCAAAACTGAGGAAAATAAATCATTTTTCTTTAGAAAGTAGCCAGCACTAGGTACTCAGTTTTAGCAACACAAAATAAATTAAGAAGGAATTAATTGATTGTAAACCCAAACAAACTGAACCCCTACTGTAAAAACGCCCCAAATTGTGGTATCTCAGTTGACAAGCAACTATAAGCTATTTTAAGTAGAAGATTCCTTATATATGATCGTGTTTATTTACAGGAGGAAAATGTACATCCAGGCCAAAGACAGTTGCCACCAGCAAAAATCAGATACCAGAAATTACTAAAGCAAAATTAAGTACACATATGAGTCTCTAATTATTAGACTGAGTACAAAATGAAAAATCTATCTCAAGGTTTTCTTAAATTAGAAGGGTTGGCTCCTCCTAATTGTGCCATTTTTCCAATTCTCTCTAAAATATCTAATCATGGAACACTCAGTGACAACCACATACTCCATGGCTCAAAATAATTTATATTTTCACCCACTAATAACAGATTGCAGATGCTCTCCTGGCAGTCCTCAAAATTTCAGACTGATTGCTAACAAAGCAGCTTACTTAAGACATTCCAGGTCAGATCTGTTGTAATTCAATGAATACTATTTGAAAATCACCCTATAATGAGCTTTTATAAATTATTATAATTAAACAGGTAGTTATGTGCTTGCCCTTCCTTGGGCCCTGATTTATTTTCCTTCAAGGATTTATTTTTCCTTCTACCCATCTTTCTACTTTGATGCTTAAAATAAAGAGCAAATAAATTCCTTTTAAAATTGCATAATACAACCTCAATTTATCTTGATCTTTTGGATCATGCTGCTTTTATCAGCAGCAAAGGGACCTGAATATTAGAGTCTTTTTTGTTTATTGGTTGATTTAGGGTACCAGAAATTGAACCCAAGGGAGCTTAACCACTGAACTAGATCCTGAGTCCTTTTTGTTTTTTTTTATTTTGAGACAGTGTCTCACTAAGTTCCTTAAGGCCTCACAAGTTGCTGAGGCTGGCTCTGAACTTGCGATCCTCCTGCCTCAGTCTCCTGCCTCAGAGTACAGGCATGTGCCACCACAGCTGACTTATTTTAAATATGGCATAAACCTCAGTGATCAACAGACTTCTAAAAGACTATGAGAGTGTTTATAGTCAACTTTGTGTCCAATCCTGAGATACAAAATTAAGTCACTGCTAGCTTCCATAAGAGGGGAGACCAAGAGCAAAGGCCCACACATTCTGTGTGTGTGGATTAAAAGATTTATACACTGTTATAACTAAATAGACACCCACACATTCTAACAGAATTGCCTTTAGATATCATGATTCATTCCTAAAATAAATACACTATGCCAACTAGAGTATTAGAATTAAGAAAGATGGCTGGGTATTATGGCACATGCCTGTAATCTCAGCTACCTGAGAGGCTGAGGGCAGGAGTATCACAAGTTTGAGGCCAATCTGTGCAATTTAATGACAGCCTGTCTCAAAATAAAAAACCAGCCTGGTACAGTGATGCATGCCTATAATCACAGGGGCTCAGGTGACTGAGGCAGGAGGATGGCAAGTTCAAAGCCAGCCTCAGCAACTTATCGAGGCCCTAAGCAACTCAGAAAGACTCTGTCTCTAAATAAAATATTTAAAAAGGGGGAAAGGGTTTCTGGGGATGTTGCTCAGTGGTTAAGCACCCCTGGGCGCAATTCCTGGTACCAAAACAGTAATAACAATAATGATAATAATAAACTAAAAGAGTTGGGAACGTAGCTCAGTGATAGAGCACTCCTGGGTTCAATCACCAGTACTTGCTGCTGGGATGGGGGCAATGTAGAAAAATTTGACTTATACCCTCGTTCTACTTCCCTCTGTCCTTCTTTACCTCTTCCTTTCCTCTCCCTCTTCTTTCTCTCTCCTGACTCTTTAATGCCTTTCTTTCTTCCTCCTTTCAGCTAAAATTCCTCGAGTAATTTTCCCAGTTTATTAAAGTGACAGTTTTTTTGTTTTGTCTTGTTTTGTTTGTTTGTTTGTTTTCCTATAAAACAGATTGCCTCATAGGTTTCACTAGGATCATGGTTTGACTAAAATTTATAGTGCCATTTCTCCCTTCTACTTTTCTACATGTTCCATATTTTCCACAATGGCTTAAAACATAGGATAAACTCAAGACAATGAATGGCATAGGATTTAGGAACATGGACTTTTTTGTAGTGCCTGGGTTCACATTTTGCTCTACTGATTACCAATTGTGTGATGTTAGACTAAGCAATCTCTCTCTTCTTTAGTGTCTCCCTTTACTAAATGGAAATAAAAGAAATGGGATACCTCATTGGATTTTTTTTTGAGAATTAAGTTAATTAAATAATAATTAATAAATTATTTAATAAAAGGCTCATAAAAATGCTCAATAACTATTAAACCATCATTATTATTACTACTATTACTTTAATGATTATAAAACAGGGTACTATTTATTGAAAACTTTGTCAGTGGCATCTGCTGTGGTCTGAATGTGTCCCTCATAATTCAAATGTTGAAGTCTTGACCGTCAAGTGACAGTTTTAGGAGGTAGGGCTTTAGCAAAGTGATTAGACCATGATGGTAGAGCCCTTGTAATGAGACTAATACCCTTATAAAATAGTTCCAAGGAGTTGGGCAAGTGATTCTCACCTAGAATTCCAGCAACTGAGAAGCAAGGCAGGAGGATCACAAGTTTCAGGCCAGCCTCAGCAACTTAGCAAGATATTGTCTCAAAAAAAAAAAAAAGACCTGGTTATGTAGGTCAGTGGTAAAAACACCTCTGGGTTCAATCCAGTACCAAAAATAGATAATCAAAAAACCAAATGAAACCCAAGAAAGCTCATTTGCCCCTTCCACCACGTAAGAGCACAACAAGAAAGTGACAGTCTGTAGCCTGATAGAGGACCCTTGCTAGAACCTGACCATTCTGGTACCTTGATCTTGTACTTTCTGGACTCTAACTATGAGGATCAATTTCTATTTACAAGCCACCCAGTTATGGTATTTTGTTATAGAGGAATTAGTGGACTAAGATAGCATCTATCTTACTATAATGTACAACCCAATTCTGATTGGTTATGACCTTTGTGTCCTGGAGATTCACATTTATATCCTGTTCATTATGTAAACAGAATTTGATTGGATAAGTGAGTTTAGAATCACCACCCAAGTAACTATTTACCACTTTGTCTCAGGGTCTGCTGCTAACACATCTCAATCTAATACATATATTGAGTGCTGAAAAGGTTGAATTAGGCAAATGTGGGCAAACCTAGAATTCATAGCAAATTGCACAGCAAATAAAATAGAATCCACTGGAATGAGACAAATTTTACTGAACTCTGAGAGGGCTTAAAGGCAGAAATAGACTTGTTTAATAGGACCCATTGTACAGGGAAAGGCGGAGTATTGTCAGTCTTGACCTTCCTTGTGGTTTGGAATGTAACTAGCGAGAAGATATTGCACTGCATGGGAATATCATCAGAACTTTTGGTACAGTACACTTAGTACTGTCTAGTTTAAAACACAATACAAAACAAAAATAAGTTTAGAAATAATTTTTAAAAAAGGATGTGAATAGAAAATTCACAGAAGCCAAATGAAATGAGTAAAATCCATGAAAGTTAAGAGAAACACATAAATTTGTCACAAATTTAAATGCATTTAAAAACAAATGCCCCGTTCTTTTCCTGCCAGCATTAAACATAACAAAACCAGACTGACCCTCCTACTGAAAACAATTTTAAATGCTAGCCAAAATATAAATAACATATTTTCAAATGCAACCATGAGTGAATAGAAAGTGTAGACTTCTCACAGGCCAAACACTGATTAAGAGTAGCAATTCAGACAGGCCAGCAGAGAGTCAAGGCCAACATCAGGCTAAGGGCATTTGCCAAATCCAAAGGGACTTGAGATTTGTTGTTTTCAATTGGTTGAGGGATTTGCTGAAATCAAGAGACAAAGCCACACACATAAAACAGATCCACAATGGGATACAATAATGCAATTGTACATACAATAAACAAGAAACAAAGAAAAATCCATCTTCACTGCCCACTCTCTCTCTCTCAACCCTCTCCCAGTTCATACTACATGGATCAACAAGAAAAGTTGATTATCTCTGACCTTGGCTTGGGTGAAAAAGAAAAAATACCCCCTGAAGATTATGTTCACAAAATATTCCTGTCATAGGTTTGCTATCCAGTTCATACTAAATGCATGGTTTGAAAAACTTCAAGCTATTAGTTTAGCTCAAAGTTGAATTTTAAGGTAAGATTAATAAACAAAGCCTGAAATATTAGTAGCTTAACACAACCCAGTGTTAGCTCATGCTTACACATTTAATACCACAGGGCAGGGATTAGAAGCAAGGAGCTTTCTAACAAAGGGCCCCTCTATCTTCATTTCATGAACCACAAGGCCTCTTTGAGCATCTGCATCTACCTGTCAGTCGGGAGAAGAGGGAGAGAATCCTGTATGTAAATATGCAGAGACTGTTAGAGTACTAAAATGGTCCCCAGTGAATTATGGCTGCTTGTGCCCATGCCCTTTTACAATGTAATTTTAAAGAGATGGAGTCTACTTCCTCTCCCCTTGAGTGTGAGTTGGATGAGGCTCAATCCTTTAAAAGGTTGGCAGCATCTACATTTTCCCTGTTGGTGCATAACCATGTTGCAAGGATGTCCAAGTGTTTCAGTCAACCTTCCATTTTTGTGACAAAATACCTGAGATAACTAAATTAAAGGATAAAAGATTTATTTTGGCTCAGTTTTAGTTCATGGTAGCTTTGCCCCATTGTTCTGGACCTGTGGCAGGACAGAACAGTATGATGGGGAGCATGTGGTATGGCAGGAAGTAAAGAGAGAGAAAAGGAATGGGGTCCCAATATCTCCTCCAAGAGCATGCCCATAAAAACCTAGCTTAATTCCACTGGACCCCACCTTTAAAAGGTTCCACAAATAGCACCCACAAGCTGATGATGTAGCCTTTAGCATATGAACCTTCAAGGGACATTGAGACGTAAATTATAACATCAAGCAACTCTGCCAAAGAGAGGGGTCACATACAGACCACGGGGAATAGGATAATGCACCAGAAACCATCTACTGAGAGGAGAATTTTAGCACTCCAGACAACAAGGAACATGAAAGCCCCGACATGTGGGGCGTAATGCAGTCACAAAATGGATCCCAGGAAAAACCAGCAAAGTACTGCCTAGTGTACTGGCTATTGAAATAAATAATAAAATAGTTGATGTTTAAAGGCACCAGGTCTTGGAGGCCATTTTGTTTGTGACACAAAAACTAAAATGGATATCCATTAGTGACAATGGTCTTGAAAAGCCAGATCTAGAAGCAGGTGCATCACTTAGCTCATCTTCCACTGACAAGAGCGCCAACACAAGACCACACCCAAATCCAAGGCAAGCTGGGAAATACGGTCTACTTGTATGTTATGGTTTGGATCAGAAACGTTCCTCCCAAAGCTCATATGTTAAAGATTTGGTTCCCAATGAAACAATATCCATAGGTGGTGCTTTGGGGAAGTGATTGGATTATACTCTAACATAATCAGTGGATTAATCCATTCTATGGGTTAATTTGATGGATACTGGGATGAGGTGGAAACTGTAGGTAAATGGAGCATGAATGAAAGAAATAATTTATTTGGAACATGTCCTTAGGGATGACTATATATTGCCCCTGGATCCTTCTCTCTTTGTCTCTCTGCTTCCCAGCTTCCTCAGGCTTAGTGCCTTTCCTCTGCCACAACCTTCCACCATGATGTTCTACCTTGCCTCAGGCCCAAAGCAATGGAGTCTGTGGGCCATGGACTGAAACCTTTGAAATCATAAACCAAAATAAACCTTTTTTTTTAATTTTAAATTTATGTCATGTATTTTGGCCACAGTGAAGAAATGCTGACTACTACCCAATGTATCCAGAATGAAGAAGGACATGTTTACACAGATAGACAACCTGCATAGAAATGGAACCTGTTTGATAGTTCTCCAGCACTTAGAATAGCAGAAAGAGATAGTATCTAAAGGAATTTACCTTTTTAGCTCAAAGAAAAAGCACAGAGTTCCAAATTAACCTAAGGAATAAAAGAAAAATTTTAGCTATGATTTTAGCTATTAGAGCTATTTCAGAACACACAGGAGAATGTTGTATTAAAAAATTCAAAATATACTAATTCTCAAAAATATGGTGTGTCATCACTAAGCCAAAGATAACAGAAAAATTGAGCAGCCTTATAACCATTGAAGATAAGTAATCAGTATTTTAAAAATTTCTCCACAGAGGAAATGTCAGATCTTGAAAGATGTTTAGGCAAGTTCTAACAAACTTTCAAAGAAACTATCATTTCAATATTACTCATACATTTCTAAAGAATAGCAAAAGGAAGAATATTCCACAACTTTTTATGAGGATGATGTAATCGTGACACATACACCAAACAAGATCAGGGAGTGGAAATTTACAAGAAATTCTTATTTCTAAACATATGTATAAAATACAAAAGAAAATTTTAGCAAGCCTAATTAAGTAGAATGTTAAAATAAAACACATTCCAATCAAGTTGTATCTGTCACAGTGATATGAATTTGGTATATATATGATGTGATGTATAATATGATATAGTATGTGTGTATATATAAGTAGTATATTTATATAATATAAGAAGTTGGTATATATGTGATATGTATGATAAAATTTCATTATATGTTTGTGTGTGTCATAGATACATTATTTGAGTAAAAATATCTGAAATACAATTGACAAATTGCTTGAAGCTCAGTGTGGACAGATCTGAGTTTAAATTCATGGAGGCTGAGTTTTAGGGAGGTCTTGATGCTTTTGTGAGTTGGAGCAAGACCAGTCTTTCCCAGTAAAGACATGAGAAAAATCTCTGCGTCCATCAGGGAGAAAAGTAAGGTCGCCATTTGGAAATATGTAGGTACAATTTGTTCTTACCAAGGTCTTCCCTCAAAAGAAACTATTTCATCTCAGCCTAACCTATGGAGGTTTCATCAGAAACCAGTCTGCCCAAGGAAAGGAAAAATCCAATTCTAACCCCCTTTAATCATCTTGTTCCAGCTAAGTTGGAGAGAAAACTGAGAAGCACTTGTGGAGTTCATAGTTCCAGGGACAGGCTCACTAAAGGACTGGGACCAAATCATGTGTAAATCATAGGACTATTGCATCTTCCCCTCTCTGACACATCACTGCCACGTTACCAAGGGCTTATCTACCAGGTTCCTTCACCAGCAGGTCATATCTAGCATTTAACAAAAAATTATAAGGACTGCTAAAAAGAAAAAGAAAAAAACACTGTTCAAAGCAGTGGAGAAAGCACTGGAAGCAGAGTGAGATGTGGCAAGAAGGTGGGTATTATCAGCTCAGCAATTTTAAACAACTATGATCAGAATGCTAAGGGTTTTAACATAAGTAGACAATAGGCAAAAACAGAGGGATAAGGTGAGCAGAGAGATGGAAATTCTAAGCAAGAATGCTGAAGATATGATAAAAATCAAAAACTCTAACAGTAATGAAGAATGCCTTGAGAGAGCTATGGAAAGAATCTCTGTGCTTCGGGATATGTCAAAATAAACTTATAAAAGAGAAGAACACAGAAAAAACAATTGAACAGAATATCCAAGAACAGTAGAACTGTTACAAAAGGTGTTAACAAGTGTGTAGTAGGAATACCAGAAGGAGAATTAGAGAAAGAAATGGAAAGAATAGTTGAAGCAATAATGACTAAGAGTTTTCTGGAATTAATGTCTCACAGTATGCCATAGATGCAGGAAGCTCAGAGAACACCAAGCAAACAAATGCCCAAATAAAACTATACTTGGTCATATCGGATTCCAATTGCAGAAAATCAAAATAAAGGAAAAACATTTGGAAGACTCCAGAGGGTAAAGGATAAAAGCACCATACCTACAGAGCAGCAAAGAAAAATTTACACTTTACTACTTAGAAAGCATGTAAGTAAGAAGAGAGTAAAGTGAAATATTTAAAGTATTAAAAAATAATAATAATAAGCCAGGGATTCCAAGATGGCGCGCCAGAGGGAGGCAGCATTCTCTGTCGCTCTGTGACCCGGGTCCCAACTAGTGGGAATACTGCTTTGCTGAGAGCGATAGAGGTCCCATCCACAGCTGGTCCCATACAGGAATCGCAGCCACCATGCCAGACCTCAGTGTTGGATAAGGACTCCCGACTACTCGCCCACATACGTCATGGGAGTGCTGAGTGCCATAGTGGGACCCCCAGCATCAGCACAGGTGCAGAATTCCCAGACACTGTTCCCAGGAAGGACACTAAGCTGCTCCCCATGCACAAGAACTCCAAATGCCACTCCCATGTGGACCCCCAACTACAAACATGGGGCTACCTCAGTCCCTCCATCTTGAGACTCCACAGCTACTGCCATAGTTTCCCTCTCTCAGTAGCCTGCCTGCACCTGGGGACATCACAGGCTCTGAAGAAAATGGACAGCTGACAGCCGCTGCGCTGCTCGCCACATCGCTCATCTCTGAATGCTTCGCACAAGGCATCGCCCGGCTCCCCCCACCAGACCCAACATCCCATTGCTGAAAGCAGCAGCCTCCAACGTGGGTCACCTCCATCACCATCTTTAGTCGGGGCAACTACCAGTTTGGAACACCAGAGAGCCAGGTACCCATAGTTTTCTAATCCCCCCCAAACCCCAGCAGCACCTAACCCTGCACAGTGACTGCCCAATACAAAACTGCCCTCCGTGACAGGTGTGCAGCTACCAGAGTGGGACACACAAGACCCTCAGAGAGAAAGGTTCCTGATTAGGAAGTAGAAAGGGAGAGAGTGAGGGAGATACACGTTAGAGACTAATTTAGAGGGCAGGAACTGTGAGTTCTACAGGCAAGATGAGGAGATAAGACCTGGTGCTCACATCACAGGAGTAGACCACAAAGGAGATCCTGGAGGTACAGTCTCCCAAGGGGACCAGTGGGTGCCATACCCCACTTTCAGGTGTCTTGCACCCAAGACCAATCCTTACACCCTAGTAACCCCCACCATTCTGAGGGCGGAGATACCAACTAAGAACATACAACCCAACCTATGGGATAAGAAGGGAAGCAGGAAAGATACTGATCTCCAACCAAAATAATCCTTCTTTCTGCCTTCAAGATTTTTTTTCTTTCTTCTCCCTCTTTACTCTCCCACCCTCATATCCCCAAAATAAGTGAAACCAAGTTCTCTGCATGAATTAGGATATTGAGGACTGAGATGACTGAATAGTATATTACAGTTGTGTTGTATATTCTTTGTTCTTCTTCTTTTTGTTTTTTTCTCTTTTCTCTCCAATTTTTACTATTTTAAAATTTGTATTTTTCTTAATATATATGTATATGTGTCTTATGTACTCTACTGTCTTCCCTCTTACTTGTCTACCCCAAATTACTACCTCTCTGTTCTGCTAACCTTCTTCTTTAGATTTCACTTTCACGCTTTCTAAGATATAATAATTCTATATTTTCATTTTATGCCTCCTCAGCATATCTTCCTATACCTCACCCTTGGTTCTTTGTCTACCATCAGAAACTGTAAACCCTTTTACAAACCTGCTGATTTATATTGCACATAATAATTGAATTCACCATTTTTGAACATTGTGACCAAACTGTAATGGTCTTAATAACAACTATTTGTTTTTAGGTGGTATTTTGTTTAAATATAACATTGTCCTTCCCCTCAAAGGTGAAGTATTGGAACCTTTCAGGGGCCCTAAAAGCCTATAGGGTAAAAGCAGTAATGGCTCAGATCCACGAAGCTAGAAAGGAAGACACATGAGCAACATGAAAAGACAAGGGAAGAAAATGCCCCAAACAAATCAATATACCACATTATTAGAATCCATGGCTAGCACAGCAGATGAAATTACAGAGCAGTTCAGGATGTACATAATTAAAATGTTCTATGAATTAAAGGATGATATAAGAGAGCAAATACAGGCAGCAAAAGATCATTTTGACAAAGAGCTACATAAGCAAATACAGGAAGCAAAAGATGACTTCAATAGGTAGATAGAGGTTCTAAAAAAAAACCCAACAGAAATCCTTGAAATGAAAGAAACAATAAACCAAAATAAAAGCTCAATTGAAAGCATCACCAACAGATTAGACCACTTGGAAGACAGGATCTCAGACAATGAAGACAAAATATATAATCTTGAAAAGAATGTAGACCACACAGTGAAAATGGTAAGAAACTATGAGCGGAACATTCAATAAATATGGTATAGCATAAAAAGACCAAATTTAAGAGTTATTGGGATAGAGGAAGGCATAAAGTTCCAAACCAAAGGAATGAGCAATCTATTCAATAAAATAATATCAGAAAATTTTCCAAACATGAAAAACAAATTGGAAAACCAAATTCAAGAGGTTTACAGGGCACAAAACGTACAAAATCACAACAGATCCACACCAAGTCACATTATAATGAAAATGCCTAACATATAGAATAAGAAGAGAATATTAAAAGCCACAAGAGAAAGGAATCAGATTACATACAGGGGGAAGCCAATTAGGTTACATACAGATTTTTCAACACAGACTCCAAAAGCTATAAGATCCTGGAACAACATATATCACACTCTGAAAGCAAATGGATGCCAACCAAGAATTTTGTATCCAGCAAAATTAAGCTTTAGATTTGATGATGAAATAAAAAACCTTCCATGATAAACAAAAATTAAAAGAATTTACAGTTAGAAAACCTGCACTACAGAACATCTTTGGCAAAATATTCTATGAAAAGGAAATAAAAAATAACAATGAGAATTAGCAGAGGGGGATATTACACTAAAGGAAAAGTTAATCAAAGCAAAAACCAAGTCAAATTAAATAACAAAAATAAAACAAAATTGCTGGGAATACAAATCATGTCTCAAAAGACATAGGCTAGCTGACTGGATTAAAAAAAAAAAAGACCCAACAATATGCTGTCACCATCTCATAGCAAAAGACATACACAGACTGAAGGTGAGAGGTTGGGAAAAATCATACCATTTATATGCACTGTGGAATCAGAGGTTTCTATTCTCATATCAAAGTAGACTTTAAACTAAAGCTAATTAAAAGGGACAAAGAAGGACATTTCATACTGCTCAAGGAAACCATGCACCAACAAGACATAACAATTATAAATATATATGCCCCAAACAATGGAGCATCTATGTTCATCAAACAAACTCTTCTCAAGTTCAAGAGTCAAATTGAACATAACACAATAATTCTGGGTGACTTTAGCATACCTCTTTCACCACTAGATAGAGCTTCCAAACAAAAGCTGAACAAAGAAATTATAGAACTCAATAATACAATCAATAACTTAAACTTAACTGACATACATAGAATATTTCATCCTTCAATAAATGAATACACTTTATTCTCAACAGTACATGGATCCTTCTCTAAAATAGACCATACATTATGCCACAAAGCAACACTTAACAAATACAAAAAAGTAGAGATACTACCCTGCATTCTAACAGATAACAATGAAATTAAATTAGAAATCAATAATAAAATAAAAACTACTCCAACACCTGGAGACTAAATAATATGCTAATGAATAAACAATGGGTTGCAAAAGACATCAAGAAGGAGATTAAAAAATTCTTAGAGGTAAATGCGAACACTGATACAACATATCAAAATCTCTGGGACACTATGAAGACAGTACTAAGAGAAAAGTACATTGCATGAGTTCATTCCTTAAAAGAAGAAAAGGCAACAAATAAATGACCTAACACTACATCTCAGAGCCCTAGAAAAAGAAGAACAAATCAACACCAAAAGCAGAAGACAGGAAATAATTAAAATCAGAGCTGAAATCAATGAAATTGAAACAAAATAAATAATTTAAAAAGTTGACAAAGCAAAAAGTTTGTTCTTTGAAAAAATAAATAAAATTGACAAACCCTTAGCCATCTAATGAAGAGAAGGAGAGAAAATTCAAATCACTAACATATACGTGATGAAAAAGGAAATATCACAACAAACACTACAGAAATATAGAGGATAATTAGAAATTATTTTGAAAACTTGTACTCTAATAAAATAGAGAATATCTAAGACATCAACAAATTTCTAGAGTCATATGATTTGCCCAAATTGAATCAGGATGATATACACAATATAAACAGATCAATTTTAACCAAGAAAATAGAAGACACCATCAGAAGCCTACCAACCAAGAAAAGCCCAGGAAGAGATGTATACCCAGCTGAGTTCTACAAGACCTATAAAGAAAAACTAATACCTATACTCTACAATTATTTTGTGAAATAGAAAAAGAGGGAGCACTTCCAAACTCATTCTATGAGGCCAATATCACCCTGATATCAAAACCAGGCAAAGACACATCAAACAAAGAAAACTTCAGAACAATATCCATGATGAACACAGATGTAAAATTTCTCAATAAAATTCTGGCAAATCAAATACAAAAACATATCAAAAAGACAATGCACTACAATTAAGTGGGGTTCATCCCAGGGATGCAAGGATGGTTCAACATATGGAAATCAATAAATGTAATTCATCATATGAATAGACTTAAAGATAAGAATCATGTGATTATCTCAATAGACACAGAAAAAGCATTTTACAAAATACATCATCCCTTTATGTTCAAAACACTAAAAAAATCTAGGAATAACAGGAACATATCTAAACATCATAAAAGCTATCTATGCTAAGCCCCAGGTCAACATCATTCTAAATGGAGAAAAATTGAAAGCTTTCCTTCTAAAATCTGGTACAAGACACAGATACTCTCTTTCATCACTTCTATTTAACATAGTTCTTGAAACACTGGCCAGAGCAATTAGATAAATGAAAGAAATTAAAGGGATATGGATAGGAAAAGAAGAACTCAAATTGCACTATTTGCTGACAATATGATTCTATACCCAGAAGACCCCAAAAATTCCATCAGAAAACTTCTAGAACTAGTAAATGAATTCAGCAAAGTAGCAGGAAACAAAATCAACATCCATAATTCAAAGGCATTTCTGTATATCAGTGAAAAATCCTCTGAAAGGGAAATGAGGAAAACTATCCTATTTACAACAACCTCAAAAAAAAAGGAAGGAAATATTGGGAATCAACCTAATGAAAGAGGTAAAAGACCTCTACAACAAAAACTACAGAACACTAAAGAAAGAAATTAAAGAAGTCTTTAGAAGATAGAAAGATCCCCCCTTGTTCTTAGATAAGCAGAATTAATATTGTCAAAATGACCATACTACCAAAAGCACTATACAAATTTAATGCAATCCCAATCAAAATCCCAATGATATTCCTCACAGAAATAGAAAAAGCAGTCATGAAATTCATCTGGAAAAATAAGAAATCCAAAATAGCTAAAGCAATCTTTAGCAAGAAGAGTGAAGTAGGTGGCATCACTATACCAGATCTCAAATTATATTACAGAGCAATAGTAACAAAACAGCATGGTATTGGCACCAAAATAGACTGGTAGACCAATGGTACAGAATAGAGAACACAGAGTCTAACCCACATAAAAAATTACAGTTATCTTATATCAGACAAATGCGCCAAAAACATACATTGGAGAAAAGACAGCCTCTTCAATAAATTGTGCTGGAAAAACTGGAAATCCATATGCAACAAAATAAAATTAAACCCCTATGTCTCCATGCACAAAAACTCAACTCAAAGTGGATCAAAGACCTAGGAATTAAGCCAGAGACACTGTGCCTATTAGAAGAAAAAGTAGGCCCAAATCTCCATCATGTGGAATTAAGCCCCAATTTCCTTAATAAGACTCCTATAGCACAAGAATTAAAACCAAGAATCAATAAATGGGATGGATTCAAACTAAAAAGTTTCTTCTCAGTAAAAGAAACAATCAGTGAGGTGAACAGAGAACCTACATCTTGGGAGCAAATTCTGACCACTCATACATCAGATAGAGCACTAATCTCTAGGGTATATAAAGAACTTAAAAAGCTAAACACACACACACAAAATCAATTAGCCCAACCAATAAATGGCCCAAGGAAATGAACAGACACCTCTCAGAAGATGATATACAATCGATCAACAAATATATGAAAAAATATTCAACATTTCTAGCAATTAGAGAAATACAAATCAAAACTACTCTAAGATTTCATCGCACTCCAGTCAGAATGGCAGCTAATAAGAACACAAACAACAATAAGTGTTGGCGAGGATGTGGGGAAAAAGGCACACTCATATATTGCTGGTAGGACTGCAAATTGGTGCAGCCAATATGGAAAGCAGTATGGAGATTCCTTAGAAATCTGGGAATGGAACCACCATTTGACCCAGCTATCCGACTCCTTTGTCTATACTCAAAGGACTTAAAAACAGCATACTACAGGGACACAGCCACATCAATGATTATAGCAGCACAATTCACAATAGTTAAAATGTGGAACCAACCTAGATGCCCTTCAATAGACGAATGGATAAAAAAAAATGTGGAATATATACACAATGGAATATTACTCAGCCATAAAAGAGAATAAAGTCATGGCATTTGCAGGTAAATGGATGGAGTTGGAGAATATAATGCTAAGTGAAGTTAGCCAATCCCCAAAAAAACAAAAGTTGAATATTTTCTCTGATATATGGAGGCCAATTCCTAGTTGGGTTGGGAGGGGGAGCATGGGAGGACTAGATGAACTTTAGATAGAGCAAAGGGATGGGAGGAAAAGGGAGGGTTATGGGGGTAAAAAAGATGGTGGAATGAGACGGACATCATTACCCTAAGTATATGTGTGAAGACACAAATTGTGTGAATATACTTTATATACAGAGATATGAAAAATTGTGCTCTATATGTGAAATATGAATTGCAATGCATTCTGCTGTCATATATAACAAATTAAAATAAAAATTTTTAAAAAGGGAAAAAAAGGAATAAAAAGCCGACCAATCTAGATTTCTGTATTTTATAAAATTATTCTTCTTAAATGAAGAATAAATAAAACTTTTCTCAAACAAATAAAACTTGAGAGAATTGGTTGCCAGTAGTTCTGCCTTGTAAGACATGTTAAAAGAAGTACTTCAGGGAGAGGGGAAATGATTTATTTCAGAAACTTGGATTTGCATGAGGCAAGGGAAAGAATTGGAGAAGAAATAAGTAATGGCAGCAAAAGCAGATTAAAAGAGAAAACTATTTAAACCATCTCAATAGATACAGAAAAGATGTGGCCTAAAATTAAGCATACTTTCTTTATAATTGTTCAAAGAAATTCCTGAGCACATAAGAGGAGAAAAAATTGTGTTAACTTGATAAATAATATCTTAAGACGACAAGAGAGGAAGCAAGGATCACAAGGCAGCTTCTTTTCTAGATTTTGGGGGAATCATATGGCTGTACTAATTTAAGTTCTCTTCAATATATTTAAGAATTCCCCTTTTTCTGACTTCTCACCAGCATATATTATATGTGCCCCTATAAATATGTACAAATATACATCGATTTAATTAATTAATTAAATTTTAAAAAGAAAGGAGAAAGGAAGGAAGAAAGGAGGAGAGGAAGAGACGAAGAGAAAGAAACAACATAACAAGCATCAAATTTTGTGTCAAATTTTTTCATCATTTAAGGACAGGAAAAAAAAGTAAAAAGCCGGCTATCACCATTTCTTCAATATTACACAGTGAGGTACGAGAAGAAAGAGAATGCTAATACTTACAAATTGGGAAAAAAGAAACAAAGTTGTCAAAATTCAGAGCTGATAGAATTGTTGGTACAAAATGAACAAACATAAATATAAACTTAACTAATTCTATAATACAGAAATTACACGACCTATATTTTTCACCACAGTGTAATAAAACCAAAAATATGTAAAAATGATAAAATAACCAAAGTTTATCCTAATCAAATGGAAATTAAAAATGCCTATTTTCAATTCCTAGAGAAAAGTAACAATGGAAAATAAGGGGTACAATTACAAGTATTGTAAATAAATTAAAGAATATTATATTTACAAATCAACTGCATGGATACAAAGCCCATTCTCCAAAGAAAAAGAACTCTTAAATGCCTTTTATTATTAAGAAGTATAAAATAACTAGGTAGTCATAAAAATAAGTGGAGGGAAGGAAGCTTTGAACGAAAATCAATCAGTAGTAATTAAGATAAAAACAATGTATTAGAGAAAACAGGAAAAAGGAAATTATGTGAACACATCAATAAAATCGATAACCTTTTCTCAAGTACACAAAAGGAGATAAATCATAAGGAGCAGAAATAAAGTTGTGCATATACACACAGAGAAAAATAAACTACAGGAGAATCTTCTTTTAAATGACCCTTCCTTTTTGGCTGTCCCTGGGTGTATAGCCAAGCTGTGCACGACAGAGGTGCTCACCAGTCCACTCAATGGGTCTCCCAAAAAGGCATAAGTGCCACCTTCAAAAGGCCCTAACAATGCCCAATAAAACTTGCCAAGTTCTCTCCCAACGACAAGGCTTTCATGTTTTTTCTTTAGGCCATTGCTACCCACAGCTAACTTCCTCCCGTAAAGAGGCTGACCTTCTACTTCTCAGAAAAAGATTGTAGCCACATTCCCTTTAATGTCTAAGCTCTATAAGATCTTTGTCTTTATTATTCACTGATGCACCTCAAACACCTGACAATGTGTGGCTCAAAGTCTTTGCTTAAAATACATTTAAGGAGCAAATGGACATCAGGTTTACATACCGACACCCATCTGCATTCATTCTTTTTCCACTCTTTTTCATGTCAGTGGGAGTGGTGACTCTTTCCAACCACAGCCATGCTTTCAACCCATGTCTGAACTCATACCTGCTCCCAGCTTCTTAGGAGTCTTATATTATTATCTTTTCTTCTTATCCGTACTCTGAACCATCTTCTTCCAACAGCTTTAAAACAGGTAAAAATCCAAATCCAATCTGTCCCATGCAAAACATTTATCCTTAGTTCATCGTAACTGTCCTTAGACCACTTATCTTCCAGTTTCCATCTCTGTCTCTTATCATCTGCATGGAATTCTTAAAGAATTTTTACATTTGTCTCCATACACTTTGGAGAGTCGTGTGTATCCAGTGGTGATTTTGAGGACCAGAGCCTTAACCCATTCTAATTACTTTCTTCCCTGTGACATCACTGAAGTGATGTTCAAGTGAGGTTCTTGTGTCTGCAATGGTCTACTTGAGTATAAATTCAGTGATTATTTTTTTTACACATAATTGAATATGAACCACAACTCCATTTGGCTAGTTGACTAGTCCCTCCTTAAAATACTAACTTTCCTTTAGTTTTAGGAAACCACACTATTCTGGTTTTTTAAAAACCTTCCTCTTCAAATTCTCACTTCCAGAGTTCATTACAGCTTCATTCTTGTGTGTGTAGATATGGTGGTCCACAAGGCTTTCTCCTCTCAGGCTTTAGTCTTCCTCAAATCTGCACAGTTTTAATGACTACCCAGAGACACTGACTCAGAGAGAGATTTAACACCAACTTAGATCATCTCTCTGACCACCTAACCCAGCTATGCAAATGCCCACCTCTTTCCTCACCTACCCTCGTAGACATCTTCAAATTCTCCCAATTCTCAAAAAAAAAAAAAAAACTGAGAAAATTCTCCTAGTCAAGTAAACAACAACAAACACACACCACCAATAAAAATGGTTTCTCTATTACTAACAACATTTCTGAAACCAAATATGTGGGAATTTTTCCCCAAAAACCAACTGCTATAGTTTAAATGATCTCTTCCCAAATCTATACTGAGACTTAGTTCCCAGTGCAAAAATCTTTTTTTAAAAGAGAGAGAGAGAGAGAGAGAGAGAGAATTTTTAATATTTATTTTTTAGTTTTCAGCAGACACAACCTCTTTGTATGTGGTGCTGAGGATCGAACCTGGGCCGCACGCATGCCAGGCAAGCGTGCTTACCGCTTGAGCCACATCCCCAGCCCCCCAGTGCAAAAATCTTGAGAGATGTTGTACAGCTGAAGCAGAAGAGCCTAACCTTCCTGAGGGCACTGGAATTTGCCTACAAATTATTGCACATACCTTCAAGTGGATTAAACTGATACTACAGGGGCTGATTAATTACTATTTAGAAATTTCTCAGTTATGAAGTATATGCCTCTGACATCAATTTAGGAAGGATCTCTATCAGGAACATGAAGAGGTCAGTATAAATCTAAGCAATCCTCATTCCTCATGTTTTATCCACCATCAAGTTCTATATCTTGTTCTACATCCATAGACTTCTTGCTCCTCGAATCTCCAGCATGTCTTTGGTTGCATGCCCAGTTCATAACTGATTTCTTCAGTGCCCAAATCAAAGAATTCTAAAGCACTCTTCAAGTTTCCACCACATCAACAAATCTATAAGCAAAGGAACACATGTATCCTGATTTCTGTTGTATTAATTTTGAATGAAATTTCTTCTACTTATAATACGAACACTCTGCTTGTGTACTGGGTGTCCACAGTATTTACTTTTTCTCCTGCATCCTGTTTTTCTTCTCCCCCTCTACCATTTTTTTTTCCTTCAGAATTCAACCATATTCTAGTATCTTCCATCTTAAAAAAAAGTTATTTTGGCTCAAATTTTCCCTCCAGGCATCAGATTAGTTCATAATGAAACTTAGTAGGGAAAAATGCCTTAATTTCCCTTTATACTGCCTCCAATTTCTCTTCTTTCTCTCTTGAGCCATTAGAATTAGACATTCATGAGGGGAGAAGTGCTTGAGAGTGATATTGGCCAAATTATATTGTTATATTTTGTGCATATACAGATGTGTAATAACAAATCCCATCAGAACTATGATGCACCAATTTAAAAATGTGGAAAAAAATCAGATATTCACCCCACCATGCCAACAAACTTGTTATTCTAAATTTATCTCTAATATAGAGTTCAAGAAGCAGAGCAACATCCAGCAAAGGAGATTAATAAGGACATGCTGATGAAGTAAAAGGAAAATCAGGACAGTGTGTTGTCCTAGAAACCAAAGAATAATACTAATTCAAAAGGAAGAAAATGATACCCTGATTCTTAGAGCAGAATAAGATGGAGACTTGGAAAAGATCATTGGACTGGGAAACCTGGAGGTCACTGGGGACCCTAACAAGAGTATATTCTGTGGAAATATAGGAATGCAAACCTTATAGGAAGACATTCAAAGGAAAAATGGGAAATGAGATGTGTGGTGGAGTCCCAAGACCACAAAACATCAACAATAGAAAAAGGTACAATGGGTGAAGTTGGGGTGAATCCTAACCTTTCAAGTATCCATTCCCCCTAGAATCACACAGAAGGTTGAAACCCCGCTCGGCACCCCCTGCAATGATTTAGAAGAAATCTTTCCAAGTACAAAAATTCTTTAGAGACCTTGAATTCAAGGCTTGTATTGGAGACTGGTCATGAAGGCAGCCTCAGCCAGATGTGTACCAAGATTTCAGACTCCTAGATTGAAATCAAGGGGTCTCATGAATGTGGCTGTTTGTGTAAACTGTTTAGACATGGTATACAAATGCTTTCTGAATTTCAAGTTCTCCTGTATTGCAGTCCTTTTACAGTCAGTTCTGCTATGTTAACTGTTTTGCACAAAGAGAGGTTAGCAAGGACACATTACTCCTTTGATGAACTTTGCTACAAAGGTGTTACAGTTTAGTTATGGGTGCCCCCCAGAAGCTCATGTGCAAGACACTAAAAATATGTTCAAAGATAAATGATTAGATTATGACATCTGTACCTAATCAGTGGATTAAGTCTTTTATAAAGGATAAAGGAATGGTAAACATACACAGGTAGGCTGTGGCTGATGAAAGTAGATTAGTGGTGACGTGACTTTGGGATGTGTATTTTATTCCTGATGAAAGTATCCTCCCCTTCCATGTACTTCACTGCTTTCTTCTGCCATGCCCTTCTGCCATGATGTTCTACCTCACATTGGACCCAGTGCTTTGGAGATAGAGACCATAGATGGAACCTCTGAACTGTGAGCCAAGGTAAACTTTTTCTCCTTGAAGTTGTTCTTGTCAAATCTTTTGGTTACAGTGATGAAAAAACTGACAAAAAAGAAATTGGGTAGAGAAGTGGGATTATTGCTGTGATTAATCTGATCATGTAGTTCAGAAGCCTTTGGAGCTGGAATTTTTGCGGCAAGAATTTTTTTTTAAAGTTTGGAGATAAAAGCTGGAAAAGCTTTAGAATACTATAAGAAGAGCTTAATAAGCAATTCTGGTGAGAGCTCAAAAGACAAGAATGCTGATAGGACTGTGGGCAGTAAAGACTGTGCTCATGAGGTTTCAGAGGAGAAGGAGGACTCTATTGAAAATTGGATTAGAAGGCATTCATGTTACATTCTGGCAAAGAAGTTGGGTATATTTTCCCTGTGCCCTGAGAGTTTCTGTGAGGCTAAATTTAAAAGTGATGAACTAACTAATCTAGTGAAGAAAATTTAAAGGCAGCACAGCATGCAGGCAGTGGCATGGATATTGCTGCAGCTTTTGGCCAAGTTTAATGTGACATTCAGGAGCAGAAACAAAAGTAGAAAGACTTGAAAAATTTGCAGGTAGGCCAGAAAATTGTGAGTAAACTGGAACTAAGGAAATTGTTGTTGTTAAAGACATTACAGCCACTAAAGGTATGCTAAGTACTTTGCACAAAAACAACAGAAAATATGGTTTAAGAAAATCTTGGGAATTGGAAAGACTACACCCACCTCAGGTTCAAGGATATAAGAGTAAAAATTCTTTGAGAGGAGACCATGAGACACTCTGCTTGCACAGAGGAGCCTAGGAAGTTTTTTTCACCATGTTCAGAGGTCCAAGCACTCAAAGACTGCGGCAATCATGGTTCCAGGAGGCTTGGCTACTGCTCAAAGTGGTGATAGATTTGACATCAACCATGCAGTGCTAATTCTAAGAAAGGCAGTATTCTGAAGTTAGGGGGTCATGGAGGCTTCCACTGAGCTTTCAAAGGAAGGCCTAGAAGGCCAAGCAAAGTGAAGCAGGATTACAGTCTCTTTCAGGCTGCCTCTGCAAGGGTGATACATAAAGATGTGGAAAGGAAGCCAAAGCTGCAGTGGAGTTTCCCAAGATTAAGGTATGTCAATAATGTGGGGCTTTCTTCTAAGAAAAGCTGCAGAAATCAAGCAGAAACAAGCTGAGAGAGAGGCCATGCGGGCTGCAAACAGCAAGGCCATAGGGGTGGAGCTACATAGCCCTTTGGAGAGAATATCACAATGTCATGTGCCCCATTTGCTGGGTGTGGAGCTACATGATTTGTTTTCTCAGCTTAATTTCAGTCTTGCTTTTGTCCTGTCCCTTATTTCTGTGGCCCAATTTCCTTGTGGAATGGAAATGCTTACTCTGTGCAATTATATATTGGATATATGTGACTTTCTTTTGATATTTACAGGGGATAAACATCCATGGGTTTGCCATGATACTTAGATGAGATTTTGGACTTGGACTTTTGGGTAATGCTGGAACTGTTAAGACTATGGGAGAGTCTTGAAAATGGACTAAATATATTTTGCACCATTAGCTGGACATGAACTTTTGGGGGCCAGGGGCAGAATGTTATGGTTTAGATTAGAGTTATCCCCAATAATTCATGAGATAATGAAGGGATGTTCAGAGATGGTGTGATTAGATTATGAGATTCATGACTTAATCAGTGGATTGATCCACTGCTATGGGTTAATTGGGTGGTAACTGTTGGCAAGTAGGACATGGCTTCAAGAAATATGTCACTGGGGGCATTATTTGGGATTTTGTCCTTGGTGAGTGGAACAAGATGTTCTGTCTTACCTCTAGCCCAAACCTATGAAGTCAGCTGACCTTGGACTGAAACAAACAACAACAAAAAAAAACCTTTCCTTCTCTAAATTGTTCTTATCAGGTATTTTGGTCTCAGCAACAAAAAGCTGACTAAAACATAAGTTCATAAGAGAAATCAGATGGCAACTGAAAGGAATATAAACTGTTACAGGATTTTATATCTCATTTTTAAGATGAGTAAGATTATAGGATGTTTGAATGTTGACAGGAATAGTACAGTAAGGAGAGAAAAATCAGTGATGCAAGTGATAGTGGGATACTTAATTTGGAGATGCTTAATGGAAATCAAAGCAGTTGAAACATATGCCTTCCAATGAAACATGGAAAGTTCTCACCCATCAATGAGTGATTATGATTTTCAGTATGCATAATAAATATGTGTCTGTCTTAGTTATACATTTTATTAACAAGAGTTCAGTGTGTTCATAACTAATATGATCAAGTATAGAAAATCAATAGTTGTCCTATTTAAAAAATCTAATGAGGAAAGGAAGATCTATATCCACAGTATCAAAGTGAAAAACATACTCAGAAAAAAATATAATAAATGAAGGACTTGTATAAAAAACACTATAAAATACTACTCACTGACATAAAATAGGTAAACATGGAGAATATATCAATTGGTATTCTTGGAAATGAAGACTAAATATTGTAATATTTTGTTCAAAGTAATTTAATCAAATTTACTCATTCAAATCAAAACTAATTTTAGAGGGAGCAAATTTAAGAAAATAATTTTAAGACATTTTAATAACTGAATCATCCTCAAGTTATCCAAAGCAAATTAAATATATTGATTCACATTAAAATCGAATTACATTTTATAGAAGTAGAAAAGTAAGTGTAGCTCTTGTTTAGCAGACACAAGGCCCTGAGTAAGATCCCAGAACTGCAATAATAATAAAATATTAAATTTTAATCAATACTATTTATTTTGTATTGTAAAGTAATACATATTAAGCTGGGTGTGGTGGCAAAATATACGTAATATAAATTATGTGTATGTGTGTGTGTATATATCTATATATGTACATATATATGGAAAATCAAAATAAACATAAGAAAAGCTTTTTTAATAAAATATAAACACTGACCCATTTAAGTATCAGAAACAGTAACTCTTTTATTTATTTTTTTGTACTCAGAATTGAACCCAGATATATATATATATATATATATATATATATATATATATATATATATATGCATATATATATATATGCTTAGACTATTTGATTTGAGATATATATATCTCAAATTATATATATATATATATATATATATATATATATATATATATATATATATATCTCAAATCAAATAGTCTAAGCATAAGAAAATCCTGGAAGGACATACAATAAAATGTTAAGAGTAAGTGGCTGAGCCCAGTGGTAGTGGCACATGCCTATAATCCCAGAGGCCAACCTCAGCAGTTTAGGGAGACCATGTCTCAAAACTTTAAAATAAGATTGACTGGGGATGTACTTCAGTAGTAAAGCATTCCTGGGTTCAATTTCCAATGTAAAAAAAAGTGATTATTTTTAATCTTTCTAATCATTGCTAATCTGATAAGAGGAGGGTTTTTTAGTTGTTTTTATTGAATTGAACTGAATCAAACATGTATTAGAGCAAAGTAAAAGACCATGAGAAATGGTCTACTTGACATAAGAAAGCATAAAATTTAAGGTCATCTAGGTTGGAGATATTCATATACAAAGAGGATTTTCTACAGTTCTCCAAAGATTTTTTTTTCTTTTTAAGAACTGAATGTTCTCTCAGTATTTATAGACTAGAAAATAGAGACGGCACTAGAAAAGGAATGTACGTTTGGATTTTGGTGGAGCTTGTTTGCTGTTGGTATTTTGTTTGTTTTGTTGATGTGTTTGCGCTATATATATATATATATATATATATATATATATATATATATATATTTATAATAAACCACCTGGACTTCACTGTGTGCTAAGGATTTTAGCAATGTTGAAATCCCCAGAAAACGGAGCAGGGATTAACAAATGTTGATTAAGAAACTGGTTTTATATCAGAGTATAAACAACACTGAGAATGGACAGAGGTAAAGGGGAAAAAAAACAATTTGAAGTAAATAGTAAACAATAAATCAAACTTATTTGAATATCAAAGAGTTAATCATAATCTTTGATACAGTAATAACTTCAAAATTTAGCAATAGCTTTGTACTTTATTCTGTTACAAAATGTTATTCTTGCTACTTATAAAGTCTGACTATCATAGTAGTTTTATAGTTGACAAAATTTGAATACTCAGAGTATTCAAATTTCCAATTTTTCTGAGTCCTCCAAAGGTCTGATAAGATTATAATTTTCATTCATTCCACATGGCAACTCTAGACAAGCTGAAAAGTAGCAGTTTCCTTTTCAAAAGGGCACATTTCATGGGCTCTAATTCACCTCTTCATTCATTTATATTGCCTGCCTATCCTTTGCTTAAGAAAATGCATCAATCTTGAATTTCCTTATACACTTATATGGGAAAGAAATGAAAACTCATTATGGTCTCTAATTAGCATATCAATTATACTTCAAAGGGACAGCAAATAAGTTTATCATTTTATTTAGACATTTTATTTCAGGAAATGATTTTTTTCTTTAACATCGTTCTATTTAATTCCTTCCACCTTCTTGCCCAAATAGATGACCTAATACTGAAATTTTCTAAGTTAATGCATAATTTAGGGGTTGTTTTGATGTCTACTGAATTTTCCATGGACCTAACAGAAACCCTTATCAAACTTGATTTCAGTAGGGTATTCTTTGAAACTTAGAATTACGATCTTTTTAATTATCAGCCCCCCAAATACTAGTTCACTTTTCTCTAAGAAAAATGTGTATGTGATCTACCTAAAATGTCTCTAAATATTTTGTATACACATATCAACATCCCCTGGGAAATATCATGTTCTTCTATTTTAATGATAAATTATTTGCCTTAGAATTGACTTGGCTCTGTCTAAATTCTCAAAGTATGTATTTTAGATAACCTGTAGCCTACATTCCTACCTACCCTGAAAGTATCCTACCAATCAAAACAAACAAACAAACAACAACAAAAAAAAAACAAAGATCTAGGCATGGTGGCACACACATGTAATTCCAGTGGCTCCCTAGGCTGAAGCAGGAGGATCACAAGTTCAAAGCCAGTCTCAGCAACTTAGTGAGGCCCTAAGAAACTTAGTGAGACTGTGACTCAAAATAAAAAAATAAAAAGGGCCAGAGATATGGCTCAGTAGTTAAACACCCCTAGGTTTAAAAAAAAAAGAGTCAAGGTAAAAAATGTACAACCAGATGTTTAAAAAGATTAAATGTCCCCCATCTATTCCATTGGACCTCATGAGGTGAGATCCTTCATGGCAGGTACCATTGGAGCCATGCTATTTCTCCAGATCCCTTTATATCCCCCACCTGCTATGTACTTTCCCTCTTCCTCTTCTTCCCTCTCCTGTTTCTCCTCTTCCTCTTCTATTTTCTCCTTTTTATCTTCCATCTCCTGCTTCTCTTTTTCCTCCCCCTCACTTTCTGTTCTTTCATTTCTCCTCCTCTTATTATTCTTCTTGTTTCTTCTCCTCTTTCACAGACTTCTCCACCCCCTTGAAATAAGGATCATGTAAATTTATTCCTCACCTACTTAAAAACAAAATCACTGTGAATTCCAAAGGCATACAGAATCAGGTATGCCATATTGGTCACTCAAATATCATAAGATGCAGTTACTAACAGTGATTTTTTTTTTGAAAGGATGAACAATTCTTGGCAAAGTTCTGAAAATAACAGCACAACATTCCCCAGACATTCCATCTCCACAAAAGTCATTCTATGCTAAAACTGTGCAAAATGTTAAATTTTTGTATTGATTTACAAAATGGAGTTCAGTTCTAGGCTAATACAAGTGATATTTCCACTTGAATAAATGTCTAGTGGAATATGTGGTTATTCTAATATTTGGAGCATTTTTCACTGTGATAATATCCTGCACATATTTGACTCTAGACCATTAAGTAACAGTATCACCTCTCATTCTTTTGGCAACCAAAAATTCCACTTTAATTTTTATAAAACGTGCCCTCCATTGGGCCATATTCCTCTGTTGAAAGTTATTGTCCCAGACTGCATCATTAACAACAGCTGAAAAACTTCCATCAATTCAATTCCAAGGAATCCACTCTCACCATGGATACTTCCTCTGTCCTGCCCATTCCCAACTACCCTAATACTGGCAATTCCATGGGTACCTACATTACAGTAACCCTACTGTCTCAACCTTCACTGATCTTGCCCAGTTTAAAGTTCATTTGCTTCTTACAGCTTCCCCCAGAACACCTTCCAGGTGCTCCTAAACTCTGCAGCTACTTTATTCACTCAGAGAATGCTAAAAATGCTTTGGAATGCATGTTTCCTGCAGGCATCCCAAAGGTAAAGACTGATTAGTCCTAGAGTATATTAAGTCCAGTTTCTTGCCCCCAAGGTTTGAGAAAGTCTACAAAGGTCTGACTGATTCTCTAGAGTTCCCCCAAAGGATCAAAATGCATCAGGGACTTCACCACTAATCACACTTTTGTGAGACTGTTTCTCTTCTGCCCTGCTTTCTCACTCCCTGGGAGTTCTCTATATTCCCTTTTTAATAACGTTTGACATGATCATTCACCTCAGAGTCTGCTCCTGGATGGTCTAAAATAAGACATGAGGGAGAAGAAAAAAAATGTCCACTTCTGCAGGTGGATGGCCAGACTTCAAGAGAGGTTTCCCTGACCTGCTGTCTTGCAACCATTCTCAGGAATGGTTTAAATTGCTCACAGAGATGTGCCCAGAGTTGACTGCCCAGAGTTTGTCAAACTGTTCTAACTTCTCTTGAGGAAGAATCATTGGGAGATATGCATATCTCTCAAAAAAAACATCAATGAGCAAAAGCAGGTGTGTTCATCAGCTTTAAATCACTGTGACCAAAACACCCAATTAGAACATTTAGAAGAGAAAAAGTTAATTTTGTTTCACAGTATTGAAAAACCAGCCTCTACCTCAGAGCAAAGCCTGTCCAAGGAAGGGACATCACCTTTGTCCTTGGAAAGACCCACAGAGCACTCCTAGGCACATTCCCACCCTGCTAAGTGGTTTATCTATAAATAACAGGAGAGATCTGCTGCGCCAGGTGTCCCTGACTCAGTCAGGCTAGGTGGGGATCCATAGCAACCCCCTAGCAACCACCAATCAGCATGAGACAGGGAATACCTGGGATGCCAGATGACCCTCCCAGTAGTTTATGGTGGTTGATAACATGTTGGGAAACCATGTAGTTCAGCACGTACACTCCTCTTGGCTTAAACCAATCAGTTCAAATGAATACTACCCCTTTTGTACTGACCAATCACCCCTACCCAACTTGTTCCCACCGGTGAATGTGCTAATCATGTTTTAGAGTTGTTATTTGATTTTCCCGTGGTGTGTGATGATTTGCTAAGAGATGTTATGATGTATGTGAAGTCCCTGCCTTCTTCAAAGAATGTATAAAACTGCTGCAAACCCTGGGCTCGGGGTCTCTCAGCATCACCAGTTGCTGTGTGTGCGCGGAAAACCGAGCTAGCTCACAATAAACACCTCTTTGCTGCTTACATCGATCTTGGGTCTCTGGTGGTCTTTTGGGGGTCCCGAATTCGAGCATAACAGTATCAGAGTTTTAGTCCATGGAGGGTCAACTTCATTGCTCAGCAGATCATCAGAGTGGAAAGTTGTGGGGCAGGAACACTGCTCCATTTGTGGAGTCCCAGAAGCAGAGAGAAGGGGAAGGGATCACAGGGAAGACAAACCCTTCCAGGGTGTGTGACAATGACCCACTTCTTCCAACCAAGCCTGACCTACCCACAATTACCACCCAGTCACTCCATTCAAACTGAGATGAACTGATTAGGTTAGCTCTCAGGATCACATCATTTTACTTCTGAATATGTCCGCATTATTACAGGAGCTTTGGGTGGATCTTCATATCCAAACAATAATCTTCCTTCCCTGGCCCTCCAAAATTTATGTGCATCTCATAATGTAAAATGTATTTAGTCCATCTCTGAGAATCCCATATCCTCAACAGTTCCAACCTTGCCCAAAGTTTCATCTGATATTCAAGGAAAACTCTTGGCTGTGAACCCTGTAAAGATCAAAAGCAAGTTACGTATATCCAATATATTGTGGTACAGAGTAAGCATTCTAGTTCCATAAAGGAGGAGTAGGATATAGAAAGCAGCAATGGGACCACATCAAGACCAAAATTCAGCTGGGCAAACAGTCCTCATAACTTTGCCCATTATTCTGCATACAGTATCTAGGACACGTGGCAGCATTTACTCTCCAAAGGGCGTGGGCAGCTCCACTCCCTTTGGCCTTGCTGGCTGTAGCACCATGGGCTGGCTCTCTTTTAACTTGGCTTTCTCTGTAGCTAGCAGCTTTGCTTTGCAGACTGTCCACATAATTGGCATCTCTCAATTTCTGGGGTCTCCATTCCAGCTCCAGCTTCTTAGATTGATCTATCAGCAGGAGCATCCCACAGGGCCTTAACCCTGCCACACTTTACGTTACCTGGCCTCTAACACCTTCCTTTGAAATATCACTGGAAGTCTTCATAACCTCTTAACTCCAGCATCCTGCATTCCTAAAGAATCAACACCAGGGATTATGCCAAGGTCTGTTGCTAGCATGCACAGGAGCTGCGCCCCCTAGAATCACTGCCACAACAATCTCTGAACCCTGAGTTTCTGAGAATAGTGAAAAAATTTCCTAGGCTCCCTTGTACAAGTAGGATACCCCCATGATCTATTCACAGAAGAATTTTTTCTTCTAGACTCTGGATCCTACAATGGGTGTGGTCTTGCAAATTCCTTACGTACCCTCAGGCCATTCTTTCTTATTATCTCTGTGCAAAATACTTAGCGATTCTTCAGTGGTTTTAATCTCTTTAACAATCACAACTTCTTTGGCCCCAGTTTTACCTGTAATTTTCTGGTCAAACTGCAAGTTTTTCAAATCCTTTGGCTCTGCTTTCTACTCCTGATTCTCACAGTAAACTTGATTTAAAGCTGTTAGCAATATCCATACCACTGATTCAATGTGGTGCTGCCTTGAAATTTCCTCTGCAAGGTTAATTAGTCCCTCACCTTTAAATATAGCCTCACACAAAATCTCAGGATATTGGCAAAAATTTAGACAATTTTCTTTTGCCAAAGTGTAATTTGAATGGCTTCTAGTGTGATTTTCAATTGCATCATTTCTCTATGAAACTCCTAAGCAGGATGTTTGCTGTCTGCATTTTGATCTTCTAAGCTCCCATCAAAATCACCCATTAAGTTCTGCTTACAATATTTTAAAGCTTTTCCAGTCAGCATCTCTAAACTTTTCCAAACTCCTTCCAGAGATCATGTCCAAAGATTTCTGAACCATATGGTCATGTTAGTCACAGCAGTGACTTCATTTCTGACACCAAATTCTGTGTAAGTCAACTTTGCATCACTGTTACCAAAATACTAAACAAGAACAAAATCAAGGAGGAAAAGTTTATTTTGGCTAATGGTGCCAGAGGATCAGTGGATGGTGGGTTGACTCTGGGCTCTAGGTAAGGCAGAACCTCTTCTAGTTATGCCCCACCTGCCTTACAGTTACCACCAAGTAAGTCCATTCAAAGTAGGATGAACTGATAAGGTTATAGCTCTCAGGATCCAATCACTTCACTTACGAATGTTGGGTGTGTGGGAAACCTTGCCTTTTGGTTTTATTTCCCCCATTGGGTTTCTCCCCGCTGAAGTTAAGTTTCCATCTCTCTAGAAGAACATCAGGTAATCCCTTACCCCTTCCCCTCCTTTCTGGACCTTGAGAGCTTGTTTGGAGGTTGTAGCAGGGGAGCGCAGCTACTCGTATACCCTTGACCAAAGAACGGTCCTCCTCTATCAGGGAAGGTCGTCCTCTTTGACCGAGCGCGCAGCTTCGGGAGGGACGCACATGGAGCGGTGAGGGAGGAAGGGGACACCCGCCTAGCCAGCCACATCAGCCGAATCAACCCTGGTGATCAATGGGGTGACAGATGTCGCAGCCAGATCGCCCTCACATCCCCCCTCCTTTCTGAAGGGCGCCAAGCTGAAGGGCACCAAGCCAAAGGGTGCCAAAGTCAAAAGTTTTCTCAACCAATTCCCGTGGGACACAGTGTCCACTTGCCTGTTTCTGAGTCACCCTGCCAGTCAGCACCCACCACATAGCCCAAGCAACCCTTCTTCTTTTTTTTTTTTTTTAATTTTTTATTGTTGGCTGTTCAAAACATTACATAGTTCTTGATATATCATATTTCACAATTTGATTCAAGTGGGTTATGAGCTCCCATTTTTACCCCATATACAGATTGCAGAATCACATCAGTTACACATCCATTGATTTACATATTGCCATACTAGTGTCTGTTGTATTCTGCTGCCTTTCCTATCCTCTACTATCCCCCCTCCCCTCCCCTCTTCTCTCTCTGCCCCCTCTACTGACATTCGTTTGTCCCCCTTGTATTATTTTTCCCCTTCCCCTCACTTCCTCTTGTATGTAATTTTGTATAACAATGAGGGTCTCCTTCCATTTCCATGCATTTTCCCTTCTCTCTCCCTTTCCCTCCCACCTCTCATCCCTGTTTAATGTTAATCTTCTTCTCATGCTCTTCGACCCTACTCTGTTCTTAGTTACTCTCCTTATATCAAAGAAGACATTTGGCATTTGTTTTTTAGGGATTGGCTAGCTTCACTTAGCATAATCTGCTCTAATGCCATCCATTTCCCTGTAAATTCTATGATTTTGTCATTTTTTAATGCAGAGTAATACTCCATTGTGTATAAATGCCACATTTTTTTTATCCATTCATCCATCCAAGCAACCCTTCTTAAGCTGAGGCTTGCAGGCTCACAGGGCTGCTCTCTTCCTCTCCTTTTCTTCCCCTTTGGGCAGCCCCCAATAAAATTTCTTGGTTGAATTTCCATCTCAGGTGAGTCACTCGCCTTTCAATGAACATCATTGCTTTATTTAACACAGGAGTCTTGGGGGAAGATCTTATATCCAAACTATAACAATGGACATTCATTCAATGTTAACCTTGACATTTCCTTAAGAAGATCCTAGAAGAGATTTAATCTCAGTTGTTTTCTTTTTACAAAGATTAGAAAGAAAGAACAAAAGGCATTTAGCTGGTTTTCCATTAAGGAAATAGAATCTATTATGGCAATGAACAGAAGGAAGAACAATCTAGACTTAGAATGATATCTCCCAACTACCTGACGTGAAATCTTTCTAATAAGGTTTAATCTCCCCTTTCTCAATCACTCCACAGCATTATGTATTCCTCAATAGAGGCTTTTTTAATCCTGTGATTTCCAACAGCTCCTTGTTTACTAATTCTCAGTAGTAGTCTTTCCCTTCATCTTTATAGCTTCTCCATTATGACTACCTCGCTGGTCTGCCAAAGTATACTCTAAATAAATGTCAATCTGTTGGTTGACACATACAGTGAAGGACTGGCTATCCTATTCATGATCCTGATGTGAACTGATGTACCTCTTTCATCCAGAAAGTTTTCCACAATGCCCCATAAGCACTATGGAGCATCTGTTATGTGCACCTTTTCTTTTCATGTCTCCCGCAGGAAATCAGGATAAAGGACTGGGCTCCTCTTACCTGAACTCTTGTGATATCATCCTAGTGTTTTGTCTGTCACTAGCCATTTGCAAGTAGAGTCCATTCACCCCATCATCTTTCTTTCCTTCCTTCCTTTCTTTTTTTAATTGGTTCTGAGGATTGAATGCAGGGGTGCCATTTAAAAAAAAAATATTTGGAGACAGGGTCTTGCTAAATTGCTTAGAGCCTTGCTAATTTGCTAACCTGGCTTTAAATTTACAAGCCTTCTGCTTCAGCCTCCTGAGTTGCTAGGATTACAGGCATGTGCACCATGCCTGAAACATTGTAATCTTTCTAACACTGAAATCTGAGCATGCCACTCATTTAAATACCTTACTGCCCTCAAAATTCATGTCTAACTTTATTTATCTTCACACTATGACCTATTATAAATTCCATCATTACTGAACAATGTTCTAACATGTTACCTCTCTTTGACACATTTTTTTATGCAGACCCTTGCTTCCATGTGGAATACCCCCCCACCCCACACCCCCAAACACACACACACACACACACACACACACACACACACAGGCCTGGAAAATTTCCACTCATCTCTCCAAGCTCCAAAGTGTCTTCCTGGGAACTTCTTTTTTTTTCCTCTAAGAAGATTTAGTAGAACCCACATTAATTGGCAATATATGGTCTCTTATACATTGTAATACAATTTCTATTTGGAAGTGTTTTGTTATTGTTGTTTTGCATTTGTGTAACTTGATAGGAATAGGGTGAGGATGAGTGCAGAGAAGTTATTCAATTCACTTTGGCTGTATGCAAGAAAGGATGAGCATTGACTACTCATTTCCTTGACAACTTTATTCACTCATTCATTCAGTGTGTTTCAGTAGACTACTATAATGGAAGATCTGGGACACCTGATAAAACTTGAAACCACTTGTGAGGCCAGAGACACTGAGAGCTAAACTCACTCACCTCGGAGTTTGCTTAAAGCCAACCATGTAAATATAATAACAATACTACTAATAATAATTAATAATGATAAGTCATCTGCCTCATTTAACAGTTTGGTAGAACTTATGATTTTGCAAACTACTTATCATATTTTAAATCAGTAGAACAATTTGGGAGAAGATTATGGTTTCCAGTACTCCTCAAATTATTGACAGCAGACTGAGGTTTAGTAAGAGTAAGCATCTTGTTTAAGATTAACAGGTACAAGAGAGTACAAAAATAGTCCCATTCTTACCCTTTCCTGTACCATGCCTCCAGCCATCTAACTTTGCTGTACCACACACTTTGACTCTTGGCTCCAGGCACATGATTTGTTTGGTTACCTGGATGTCAGTAAGTGTAATGTTTTCTGAGACTTGAAAAGCCCTTGCACAGCTGGGCTTGCTCATTCTTCTCATCATCACCTAGACAAAGACCTGCCTATGCTAGTCTGCTGACCTCAGAGGTAGAAGGCAAAAATACTTAGAGCAAGGACCAGCCATTTCTGCCCTCCCACCCAAAGCTTTCGATAGTTACAAATCCAGACATGTGAGCAAATCCAACCGAGATTAGAACTGCCCAGTTTAGGCCAGCCTCAATCACCAACCCTCACCCTCAGGAGCTACCTATATGCTGATTGTTTTAAGCCACTCAATTTGGAGGTGGTTCTTTATAAACTGCTATTTGACAATCCACCCAATTAATAAAAGCAAAGCAGGAATTAGAGAATATAATAAACAAAGTCTTCTAATAGCGGTCCCTCCTTATACATATTGGCTGCTCTGTAGGACACTAGGGGCCTAAGCATTGAAAGTAGAATGTATACAATTTAATGAGCCCTGATTTCCCTCCATGACCTGGCAGTTGCCAAAAGATCAGTTCTTGTCCCCATGTCAATCCAATAACAAGGACATTGTTTTGAGAAAAAGGAAAAAGAAGATTTATTGCTTTACTAGCAAAAGAGAAACACAGGGGACCCCTGTCCCAGAGGCTGTAATTCTGCCCCTCACCAGGAACAGAGGGCTTTTAAAGAGGTGATTCAAAGGCTACATTCCACATTTTTTCTGTTGGAGTTATAATTCACTTGTTAATTTGAGAAATGATTATTTCTGAGATTTTCTGGTATCCTTCCCAAATTCTGGATTACTTTGTTCCTATGGTGGGTATGTACTCCAGGAAAGATAACTCCTACTAGGATGAGGAAGAAAGTCAATCCTGTTTCCCCTGAGATTAGGGAGGTAGAGAGATTAGGGAGGAACAGGGAGAGAGAAAGATAAAAAAAGAAAAAAAAAAAGGTGTCTATTTTAAATATAAGGGGCAGTGGCAGAGCAGCAAGGGTTACATTCAAAAGGTAAAATAGACCACTGTTACACTTGGGATTGAGTCATTCTTGAGTAGCTCTGCGAAGTATCTAAGGAGAGTACAGAGATACTTCTCTAATTTTATGGACAGCTCCTGGTTTTCTTACTTACAAATTATCCTACTTACTTGAAAATATTTTTATAGCGTATTATCCCACGCTATCTGATATGGAGACCGAAAGTGCAGTTGTGAGAGGTGAACCATTGAGAGGAGGGCACCCACTCATGGGAAGCTAGAGAGAAGTTGCTGGGTCAGAAGTGAGAAGAATAGAAATGGATGCTGAAGTCAGTAAAGACTGCTTTTTACAAATCCCCAGCCATCAGGAATGATGACCCCAGAGACAGAAGGTTATGAGGCATGGACTGAAATGTGGAATCAAATAGGATTTGGCTAGCTGGATCAGAGCTTGGAAGCAGATGTAATACTTTGGAATCTAAGAAACATTTTTAGTGAGATATGGAATTTAGCTCTCAAGAGGTGAGAACAGAATGGAACACAGTATGTGTTTGTTCCAGAACAATCTCATCCCAGTGTATAAGTCCTGAGTTACCATGAGACTGAAGAAAGAGGCAGATTTCACTGAGTGGAGTTTTGGGGGTACTTATTGATAGAAGGCATAGTCCTGGGTAGCATCAAGACCCAGTAGACTCCCCAAAATTTGGGTTATAAAAGTGACAAAAAGCAACTTCATTCAAGACAGAATGTACCTGGTTTATCTCAAGATAATACTAAAGCCAAGCACCACGCACCAGGGTGTGGTCATAAAGCTCCACATACCACTTTAATTGCTTTGTTTATTTACAGTGTGTTGGGAAATTATGTAGGGAAAACTTACCAGAGTTACTCAGGGGCAGTTGTGGTGGTTATTACTCAAGAGGGTTATGGTCAGGTCAAGCTGAGTCCATACAATATTCTTTAATAGCCCTGGACTTTGGCAATAGTATTTAGTACTAGGCAAAATCCCTCTTGGCATATGCCGAGTACTCACTCACTCAGAAGGTTTGGCATTTACAATATTGACGCAAGCACTTGTCTATATGCTTTATGGGCACCAAAATGAAATGACTAGAGACAACCTCCAGAAGAAGGTTCCTAGAGATTCTATGCATAATCTGAAATAAATGGATGGATTTGAAGTGAGTCATAGGTGGGAGCTAGGAAGAAAAAAGTTTTATTATCAAAATCAGTTAACCTGTAGGCAAGTGATGCCAAAATATCTGGGCTCCAAAAGTTAAAACTGAAACAAAATTTCTCCATGATGATACCCTCACAGAATAACTCTGAGGAAAAGGACAAATGATATTAAGTATAAGCAAGGATTATAAAAAACAAATAAAAAAACTCCAGGAACTCTCACACCATAGTGATTAGAGTATAAATTGATTTGACTACTATTAGGCAATGTCTACTTAAGTGGAGTATATGCGTATCCTCTGACCCAACAATTCTACTCCTAGGTCTAAACACAAGAGAAATATGTACCTGTGTTTATCAGATATTTATAAGTTCATAGCATCACTATTTGTAATAGGAAACACTAGAAACAACAAAAATGTCCACCAGTGATCAATCGGATAAGCACATTTTGAAATATTCACACAGGATAGTATGTGACAATGACAATCAGCAATGTACGACCATGCTCAGTAATCCAAATGGAGCTTACAAACAGTAAGAGCAAAAGAGGTCACAGTGAAGTGCACACCATATAATTCACTTTATATATAATTCAAAAACAGGCAAAATGAATACATTCTGTCAGATGTAAAAATACTGGCTGCCTCCTAAGTGAAGCAGCAGTATCTAAGCAGGGCAATTAGGGACTTTGGGGATGATGGTCAGGCTTTGCGTCTTGATCTGAGAGCTGGTTTCAGGGGTGTTATGAAAAATTCATTGTGTTAAACACTTATGGTTTATGTATACTTTTCTATATGTATGGAATACTTCATAAAATTTTTAAAATTGAAATTCAACATCAAGTCAATGTAATATGATGCAATACAAATAGTTGACACTCTGTGTTGTCGTTTTTTTGTGAGTCAGCCAATTGCAATCCAAAAGTTTTAGCTCCTTCGAGGAGCTAAAAAAAAGTTAAAATGGAGATATTGATAACTATTCTATTCGTATGGTTGATTTAAAAATTAAGTGAGTTAATGGGCATGAGAAAAAGAAACTTTGTAAACTATCAGAATGTAGACACATGGAAGGTATTATAGAAACAAAAACAAAACACAGTTATCTTAATTTTTTAAATGGTTTTGCACTGTTAAGGTAGAGCTCCATTTGGCAAATGATAGTAATTGTGTTTTGGATCAAATTTTAAAAAGCAGGTTTGTCAATTATATAATGGTCTTTAATGTACCCAGATTGTTGCTTTTGTTTCAGAAAACAGAAAATTACATGATAGCTTGTAAATGGCACATTCAATTTCACACACTGAGAATGCTTGAAAAGCAAAAGGTCTACATATAATGCAGGAACTCAAATTTAATGGCATCAAATGATACATAATTTGATTCGTTCAACCACATTTCCAGAAATTAATCACTGAGTGTCAGTATCTTTCTGTCCTTCATGACTCACTCCATCAAAAGAAAGCTGCCCTTTTTGCCATAGCACTACTAATCAGTAATAGTTGGTTCTTTCGATTTAGCATTTCAATCCAGTGCTTAGCATCTGGAAACATTTTGAAAGGTCAGACTGCTACTCTCTTATTCGATTTAGTAAAGTTTCAAAAAACATAATGAGCTTTCTTTCTGTGCCTCCCAAAATGGTTAGAATCACCTTTAGAAATCAAAGGAAACTTTCCTTGTTAGAGTAAAAATTGGGCGTAATGATTTGGAGAGGAAATTGGGATGCATGACCTGCAGTTTCCTCTTTTCCCACTGATGTTTTTCTCAACAGCATCACTGTGGAACTTTGGAGATGGCAAATACTTGCAGGGAAGTTTATGCTAATGTGCCTTGTAGGGTGTTTGGTAAGCAATCCTGTCCTTTAAGCATTCCAGGGTTCCTGAGGGTCAGTAACACCATTCTCTTATCTGTGACAACCAAAACCAAAATGTCTCCAACCATAGCCAAATATCTCCTTGGGGGGTGATGATGAGGTGAGACCAGGTATAAAATTTCCTCCAGTGAGAATCATTGTTCTACATGAATCTCTGCTAATACCCTTGTTTTCAGATCTGCTACAATTACACCTTTGTATAGTTTCTTCTAGAAAGTAGTCTGGAAATAGTCTGGATGTGAAGAGTCTTGTTCAGAGGTTGTGCCCATAACCTGATGGTTTGGTAAACCTTATATTTTGCCATCTTGTTCTCAAAAAAATGGTGGGCTGCTATCTTGGGTGTTCATTCTTAAAGCATCCCTCTATTGGAGGTATAGAGTTTTGAGACAATCAGAGAAGGTAGCAAAAGTAAATATGGGGGGGAAGGGAATCTCTGAAGAGAATTGAAGATGATATTCAGGTCTTTCTGGGAAGGGACTCCATGATGCCTCTGGCAGTTTCCTGTACTTAGTGCGTCCTGGGACTCCTTTGCTCATACAAGTGCAAGAACTAGACTTCCAATTGATAGCAATTGAGATTCTTTACCTCATTTTCTGGCTACAGAATCATGTTCAGCTCATGAGCAGGAACTGAATGAAGGTCCTGGGAAATTAGCTTCTCTGATAGCAACCCATAGTCTTTGATGGATGGGCCTTGGTAGATAATGATGATAGCTCTCTTGTGGCTTGATGAACAGGAGTTAGTGGGTAATGATCCCAGCTCCCTTGGCCCTTCATCAGAACATCCCTGCCATATATTCTAAGCCAGCTCCCAGCATTCCCCAGCAGAACTGAGCTCCAGCTGCCCACACTGGTAACTTGGCTATCTCCACTTCATTGTTTCACTTCCCTACTCCTCACCAGTGTTTCCTTGGGTCACTGCCAAATAAACCACTTTCACTTGAATTCTGTTCCTGCTTGGTTCTGAGGAAAACTGAAGAAAGGCAGTCTTGAGGGACATAGCATTTTGTCATCACATTGAATCTCTTTGTTCCTCAAACCCACGAAGGGGAGACTTTGGGAGAATCAGAGTCCACAGGGCTTGTTCCAGTGCAAGTTATTATTTGATCAGAAAGAATGCCTTCTCCAGCTACACAGGAGAGGACTCAGTCTTTTCTTTCTTATGAGAATTTACACAGGGAGACACATTTTCAAAGGGCAAACAACATAATATAACTAGGTCATGCTTTCTTAGTTTATTTTTTGACATGTACTCATGGAGGCTCAAAATGTTGCCTGGCAAGTCCAAGCTCTCTGAGCTATAGTTTACTCTTATAAAGTTCTTATCTCATAACAAATAATTTACGATGCCTGCTTAAAGGGAAAAAGGACAAAAAATCCTAGAGGATTGTGAAACTCCAGATGCCAAATAAGTGACCCTTAGGAAGGAAATACAACTTGTTCTGTTCTTAAACCATAGTTCAGTCATTTTGCCAATTGATAAAATACAATACCTTTTACTATAATGCCTGGGTTTAAGAACCTGTGTATAACTCTTCCTGTTTTTCTCAAAATTCAACCAGAAAAGGGGTGTGTGTGTGTGTGTGTGTGTGTGTGTAAGATACTGGAGATCAAACCCAGGGCCTTGCACATATGGAAAGGTTTTAAACAATGAATCATTTGAGAAGGAATACAATCAGAAATACTCACGTAAGCCACAAATGTTGAATACACAATGGGCAGGTAGGAAGGGAACATTTATCCATATTGTATATGATGAACAACTTATTTATTTAATTTTTTTGAAATTAGGTTTAGAATATTGACAAAATGTATAGGACTTAAAACATTTTTGGAACCTCCAGCAATGCATAAAATCTTTTAAACATATTGCATCTATTCACTGTTTGCTTAATTGATCAAAGATTGTGTTTATTATCTATCCACATAAGCAAATTTAAAAGGAGATTTTAAAAGTGTAAAAAGTGACTGAACTATGAAGAATAATCCTAAAAATGAAAAAGAAAACTCATAAAACTTAGAGAAGGAGAGATCTAGTTTACGAAAAGGAGAGATACTCAGTACTGTAATAATTAAGATAATATTTCTGAGTGATAGTAACTAAAAATAAATAGAATAAAACATGACAGGACTAATTGAAGAAAACACCATGTATGATATATTGAAGGTACTAATTCTTATATCCTTTCCCTTTGGAAATGTCTTCTGCACTGATTCTGGGCTTGCCCACAAGACTTGTTTTGGCCAAGAAGACAGTGGAAACTTAATACAATCCAGGCTTGAAAATGTGATGGTGCAAATTTCTGTTTCAGGTGGTCTCTCATTGTTCAGAAGGCTAGCTCAGGTTTAATCTCAGATTAGTGAGATTGCATGGAGCAGAGAAGAGTTGTCTTGTTTGAGACTGTCCTAGACCCACCAGCCTCCAAGCAACCCATCATCTAACTATGGATGGTTGAGAGATTGGTGGAGATCTTCCCAGAAGCAGAACTACCCAGCAGATCCAGAGATTTGAGGAAAGTAATAAAGATTGAGAAAGGACTTAAAATGTCACAATAACGAAGTCACAAAATTCTTTAGCCCTAGGGGAAATATGACAGTCATCTAGGTCATTCTGACCCAGCACAGCAGGTTTCTGTGGACTCCTTGACGCCATAAACATAATAAATAACCCCAGTAAAAAAGTCTTTTCCTGCTTATCACAATTCTAACCTGGAATGTATAACGTAAATGACTGAGGACACACTGTGCTGTTCTTGTTGAACAATGCAATTTCCATAATCTCTTTGTTGTTCTTTCAATTTTAAATAAGGACATTTCAGACAAAAAAAAAAATCTTCTCAGACACCATTTGGAAGTACTTATTGTGGGCAACTAGAATTCCTGTTTTCTCCCCTGATGACCACCCTCATTTTGGCTTCAATAAAATTTGTTCTTATACTTCCTGTGCCTTGACTTGTGTTTTAGGTTGGCGAGGTGATTGATTGATTTGATTTGATTTTTTTACAGTAGCAAACTTTATTTATACCTTTGGACATGAGGGATGAGATGAAAACAAAATTATTAAGGACATTAAAAGCAAACAAGTAGTTTCACATAAATCAGTTTCTTGCATTTCAGATCTTCCTTGGTACACATGTGCTCATGTTCACAAATTGGCACTTAGAAAATAACACTCCATAGCTCATCACAACAAAGACCTTTGGAAAATACATGAGTGCCCTGTGGGAATCCTCAAAAGACTTTAAAATATTAATTTCTATAACATCCTTATTTCCCAAAGTAGCTTACTTCCTTTCCCACATCAAAAGTACTTCCTACTAATCACTGTTGGCTTTTGCTTCACTCAGATACATGGAAAATAAATTGACTTTTTTTCTAAGTTATACCAAAACTTTAACAATATCTTTTCCACCACCAGAATTTTTTCTTGCTATCAAAAAGTATTACTAGGTCACCACTGGATTTAATATCTCCTTGTAAATACAGTCTCCTAGATAATTTTGAGGTGATTGATTTAAAGCCACCAAATCCTGGAATGATTTGCTACTCAGCCGAATTAGCTGTACCTGATATATTAGGCATAGATAATCAATACTCACTAGAGGAGAAAACAAGATGAGAAATATTTGCCATAAATGAGGGTCAGTTCTTTAACTTAGGATGAGGGATATGGAATAAAATAGTTAATACATCAAATAAATGTTTTCATGACAGAAAGATTTCATGTGCCACTATCAGAAACACAGTGTCTAATAGGAGATTTGCTAAACAATTATATATTAAAAAAATCCAGAGAACTATGGGGCCCACTTGAGACCCCAGAATTGGGGTTAATCTTGATAATTGGGGAAAATGTTGATTAATGTTGATAATAAAGACATTTCAGAATTAGCAGAAACAGAAGGAAGCCTTCTCAGAGCTCCATTTATCACAACAAAAGCATAAACTTCTGGGAATGAGGTTGCTGTGAATACCTTCATTGGGGGGAGTTTTATCATCATAAACCAAAAGATGGGGAAAACCACTTGCAACCTGTATGATCTAACAGTGTCACGAGCCTTCATTTTCCATTGGCCAAGCTCAGTAGCACACACCTGCAGTCCTTGCTGCTACGGAGATTGAGGCAGGAGGATCACTTGAGTCCAGGAATGGGTGGGAGGCCAGCCTGGGCAACATAATGAGACTGTCTCAAACAATAGTAAATTAACTAATGAAATGAATAAATGATATAAAATAAAAAGAAATAAATAGTGGTATTTCCCTTTGGCTTTTCTATAAATCCATCTGTTCTCCCATAATAGTTCTTTCTACAATTTCCCTGAAAATTATGCATAGAAACTCAAATCTTTTAGAGATTCATTCCTTTTAGGCATTCTGATGTGTATATGGATAAACTTTATTTTCCTGTTTGGGAATTTCAGTTTGATTCACAGATTCCCAAACACAGAACTCAAGAGGGCAGAGGAAAATTTTTTCCTCCATGACCAAAAACATACAAAAGTATCCCTATTCAAAAGCTCAAATCAAGTATTGAGATTACATCTGAGTCTGGAATTATCCACGTTACATTTGAACTTATGCCCAGATTAACCAAGGCATTGGAATATTATAAGCAATTAGTAATTGTGATAAAATGTACTAGTGATGAACATATACCATATAGGCTATATACGTTATATCCACTTCTATATATTTCAGTATGATTTCAAATGATGATTGTTTCAAGAAAAAAATACAAGAATAATTTGTACTGATTCTTATTGTGAAAACTTTGATGTGCTTCTTTTAAAAAAATGCATGATTAGTGATTCTCAGATTTATGTACGTATTAGAATAGTCTGAACAGTTTTTCAAAAAGTCAAAATGCCTAGGTAGTATCCAAATACAGTGGCACAGATACAAAAAAAATGTTACAAGTTTCTCAGGTGACTCCAATGTACAGCCAATTATGGTAACCAATGACTTAGTCATCTGCACTATGCAAAGTGATAGTCACTAGTCACAAATGCCTTGTAAGTATTTGAAATGTGGTTAGTCTGAATAAGTTAAGCTCTACATGAAAATAATAGAGTTTGAAGATGTAATATGAAAAATATAAAACATATCAGTAATATTTTTTTTCATATTTATTACAAGTTCAAATGAAATATTTGATAGCTTAAATAAAATAAATTATTAATTATACCTGTTTCATTTAAAAATGTCTATTAGAAACTTTACATATGTAGCTTGCATTTGTAGCTTACATTTCTATTAAAGAACACTGATCTAGATTACCTCACTAAACTAGAAATATGACAAATGGAAGTAATTATTTTAATGTTCACATAGTTTTACAAGAACTTGCTTAATGAGCTGCATGTTTACATTCACAAAAACAGGATATAATGTTCTACAGAGGTTCATCTTTAAAGGAAAAATAATGGCTGGGCATGGTGGCACAAACAGGTAATCCCAGTGGCTTACAAGTCTCAGGCAGGAGGATCAAAAGTTCAAGCCAGCTTCAGCAACTTATTGAGGACCTAAGCAACATAGTGAGACTCTGTCTCAAAATTTAAAAAATAAATTAAAAGGGGCTGGGGATGTGGCTCAGTAGCTAAGCGCACTTGGGTTCAATTTCTTTTTCAAAGAAAAAGAAAAAAAATAACACAATACAGAGATTCTTCTGCTTAAGCAAATTTTAAAAAATTTTTAAAAATTTTAAGTTTTTTTATTGGTTGTTCAAAACATTACAAAGCTCTTGACATATCATATTTCATACATTTGATTCAAGTGGGTTATGAACTCCCATTTTTACCCCGTACACAGATTGCAGAATCACATCGGTTACACATCCACATTTTTACATAATGCCATACTAGTGACTGTTGTATTCTGCTATCTTTCCTATCCTCTACTACCACCCCTCCCCTCCCCTCCCATCTTCTCTCTCTACCCCATATACTGTCATTCATTTCTCTCCCTTGTTTTTTTTCCCCTTTCCCCTCACATCCTCTTATATGTAATTTTGTATAACAATGAGGGTCTCCTTCCATTTCCATGCAATTTCCCTTCTCTCTCCCTTTCCCTCCCACCTCTCGTCCCTGATTAATGTTAGTCTTTTTCTCATGCTCTTCCTCCCTGCTCTGTTCTTAGTTGCTCTCCTTATATCAAAGAAGACATTTGGCATTTGTTTTTTAGGGATTGGCTAGCTTCACTTAGCATAATATGCTCTAATGCCATCCATTTCCCTGCAAATGCCATGATTTTGTCATTTTTTAGTGCTGAGTAATACTCCATTGTGTATAAATGCCACATTTTTTTATCCATTCATCTATTGAAGGGCATCTAGGTCGGTTCCACAGTCTAGCTATTGTAAATTGTGCTGCTATGAACATCGATGTAGCAGTATCCCTATAGTACGCTCTTTTAAGGTCTTCAGGGAATAGTCCGAGAAGGGCAATAGCTGGGTCAAATGGTACTTTCATTCCCAGCTTTCCCAGGAATCTCCATACTGTTTTCCAAATTGGCCGCACCAATTTGCAGTCCCACCAGCAATGTACAAGTGTACCCTTTTCCCCACACGCTCGCCCACACTTATTATTTGACTTCATAATGGGCCAATCTTACTGGAGTGAGATGGTATCTTAGGGTAGTTTTGATTTGCATTTCTCCGACTGCTAGAGATGGTGAGCATTTTTTCATGTACTTGTTGATTGATTGTATGTCCTCCTCTGAGAAGTGTCTGTTCAGGTCCTTGGCCCATTGTTGATTGGGTTATTTGTTTTTCTTATTGTTTAATTTTTTGAGTTCTTTGTATACTCTGAATATTAGGGCTGTATCTGAAGTGTGAGGAGTAAAGATTTGTTCCCAAATTTTTTGTTTTAAAAAATTTCTTTTTTAAAATTTTTGCTTATGCAAAATAATTTGTGAATTTAAGTTTTATGAGTATATTCAATTTAATATTGTAAATGTTGCACTGATGTAAAGATTATGTAGGATTTGAGATATAGCTATAATTAAAATATGCAAAAATTTCTTGTTGAAATGTTGTTTTGATCAATCACATTTTGTCAATTTGATAAAATACTAAAGGAAATTGGGAGATAGAGAACCTATAAAGCATAATCAATACAGTACTTGCTAGTGATTTTGTTAAGTTTGATCTTTTTATGATCAAATATTTTTATGGTAAGAAAGTACCCACATTGCTCTCTATTGAGTAAAGAGATAACATTCTTCTTATGAAACTGATCTGTTTGAATGCTTTTGAATAGCATTAATTTTAAAAAAAACACTATGGAAAGGAGAGGGCTGCACAATAATAGTATAGGGCTAATTGTGTTTTAAATTTAATTTAAAACCATTTAGAACTAGCACATTAGTTAAGTATATAAGGCACCATTCTATGGTTTGTGTTTGTAATTAAAAAAAATCTGGGCCAGGGTATGATTTAACTTATTTCACATCTACTATTATTACCACTATTATTCATCAGATGATAATTATCATCCATGGCTTATGGGCATCCCTTTTTAATTTATTAAAACTCTTCTTTTTCTAGTGCAGGGTTTCCTTTAAACCTAGACTAATTTATATCCCAGTTACTGTGGCAAAACTGAAAGAATGAATATACTCACAAGTTCTGCAAAAAATATCATCCTTATTACTTAAAGGTTACTAAAATGATGTTCATTTTCCCCAAAATAATTTATTATTTTTTTGGTCAGTCCTGGAGTTGGTTTATTCCACAAATGGAATATTTTATTTTTAGCTAAAAGGAAAAAGGGTGTCACCTCATAGCAGCACTGGTCACAGAACTAATATAATATGTTAACTTTTTTCTACTCATAGTGGTTTTCAACTCACTGTCCTATTATAAACCCCAATTTTGCCTTTTATTTTTACATTAATTTTGTTTTTGTTATAAAACTCCATGAATACATGATGATTATTATTATTATCAGTTATTTTTACTCTAAACTTAAATTGCCTTTAAATGTAATAGCCAAAGTCACAAAGAGAGAGAGAACAAAAGAAAGATTTTAGATCTGAATGAGTTGTGCCTCTCCTGTCTTACCCTCTCTTCTGATATCCTCTGAGCTCAAAAGCAAATGTCAGTGGAATGAGAAAGCTAACTTATATTTATCAACTTTGCTCAAAACCTTTTAAAAAGTTCTGGTGTGGTTCATTGGTTTTCATCAAACCCAAATATGCAAAGTTGAGAACCACAGTGGAACCATAATCAGGAGAGTGAGCTCCCAGCTCTAACTATCTACATGAAGTACATTTGACCAAATCCTTCATGTTCCTCTTATGGCACTTCTGCCTTAAATTATAGTTATGGTTACTTGTTGTTATGTTTTTCCCTTAGGCCATTTGATAAATTTCCTGAGAACAAGAACATTGCTTAGCATATAATAAATTGTGATATTTTTAGGAAAAATGGAATATTTTAACCATTTTTTTTGCATATTCTCCATAGCTATAGGCTTCCTTACAAGGGATTCAATAAACACACTGAAATGGATTGAATGCTGCATCATGCAACTCTTCTGTGGAGATTGAGAATTATTTCAAAAGTAAGCTTTTGTTAGTTTTTTTCCTTCCTAGAAGCAAGTAGAGTGAATTGAACTGGAACTTGAATTAGAATAAAATGTTCAGAAGTGATTCACATCTCTGCTTTGCATGTTTGGTGTTTTAGAGTATAGCTATGCTCTATCTTTAGGTTAATTATGTTATAGAAAGCTGGTTCCTAGTCCCTGATGCCAATCCAATAATGAGGACATGAGTTTGAGAAAAAGGGAAAAAAAAATTTATTGCTTTGCTAGCAAAGCAAAAACACAGGGGACTCCTGTCCCAGAGGCTGTGATTCTGTCCATCAGCAAGAACAGGGGGCCTTTTAAAGAGGTGATTGAAAGGCTACATTCCATGTGTTCTCTGAGTCGTAATTCACTGGTTAATTCAGGAGATAATAATTTCTGAGACCTTCTGTTACCATCCCTAAGTCTGAATTATTTCCTTTCTGTGGTAGGTGAGTTCTCAAGGATGGATAGCTCTGCCTAGGTTGGGGAAGAAAGATAATCCTGTTTCCCCTGAGATTAGGGATGGGGAGAGACTAGGGAGGAGGGAAAGAGGAAGAGAAACATGTCTTCTTAAAAGTAAGTTAGGTGGCTGAGCAGCAGGGCTACATTCAAAGTAGAAAGTGGACCACTGTTACAATGGCTCACTAGGTAATTTATTTGCAAGTGGTTAAAACATACATATGTATCACCTTTTTAGTTTGCTAGAGCTAGAGACACACATTTATTTTTTTTACATATATATTGTACGTGAACTGAGAAAATGCTTCATAGTGCCCTCTCCCTTCTCTTTAGTTTTTGCCTCCATTGTTCATTCACAAATAATAGTCGTTGCCATTTATTCAGACCCTGCTATGAACTGGGTGCTTTACCCACTTTTATTTCATTTTTCTTAACCTACAAGTTAAAGATTATAATGCTTGTTTTACAGATCATAATTAATTTACATATTTTTAAATAAATTTCCAAGGTAAAATTGCCAGTGTTCTCCATAGAAACAGGGCCCAAAGAATGTATTTTTTTTATACATATGCACCAAAGAAAAAAATTTCCACAAATTGAGTTTCAAAGATTTAATTGTCTTTTATCAATGATTCATGAACTGAGCAGCAACGAGCCTTTGAAACAGAAAGGCGCTCCAAGGAGCTAATCAGAATGGGTGAGTACCATTGGTAGAAAAAGAAGGAACAAGGAACAAATAGAGGACTGGTTGTTTCAAGGTTACTTTCTTATAGGGGTGTAACAAAATCTTCTTGGCTCAATTGGATTTGGCTTTTATCTCCATCCCAATTTCTCAGAAGGTCACATCATATAAGTAAATAGCTCAGGTTTTGGTGTGTTGATGTGGAACTTTAGTATGAATGACTCCATTTTGGACCTGTTGTGTTTTTTTTTTTTGTTTTTTTTTTAATATGGATGTGTGTAACAGATACATATATGTTACATATAGATGTGCATTACACAGCTTTCCATCATTGTGACAAAACACCTGAGAAAATCAGCTCAGAAGAGGAAAGATTTATATTGATTTAAATTTTTATTTAAGAGGTTTCATAATCACCTGGCTCTATTGCTATGAGCCTTAAGCAAAGCAGAAAATCATGGTGCCAAGAATGTGTGGTCAGACTGCTTACCTCAGGGTGGCCAGGAAGCAGAGAGAGAGATGATAGAGATGAGAGAGAGAGAGAGAGAGAGAGAGAGAGAGAGAGAGAGAGAGAGAATTGTGAGAGTGAGGAAGGTTCTAGGGAGAAAATATATCCTTCAAAGTCTTGCCACTAGTGACCCACTTCCTCCAACTAGTTCCTACCTCCTAAATTTTCCACCACATCCCAATAGATTCACCAGCTGAGAATCAAGGCTCCAACAGTGAGCCTTTGGAAGACATTAAGAGATCCAAACTACAACATGTGTATGTGTTTTTAAGGAATATGTATCTGTATACATATTCTTAGAATATAATCCCGTTTCTCCTGAGAAAATATATGTTTATATATTCATATATATATTCTCTCAATATGTAGAATATGTATGTACACATATATATATCTAAAGGGTATATATCTACATACATATTCTAAAGGACATATATATGTATGTGTGTGTAAAAATACATATTCTAGATACACATAAATGTATATTGATACACATATTTTATATACATATTATATATATGTATGTATATTCATATGTACATATATATGTATATCCATATACATTCTTTAGAATATGTCTGTCTATATATAAAGAGATTATTTTAAGGAATTAAAAAGGTACAAAATTAAACAGTCCATATGCTTGGGCAATCTTGGCAATTGCAAGTTAGGCTGTCAGACCAGAAACCCAGGAAAGACTTGTATTCTAGAGACTGTGTCTTCTGGAAGTATTCTTTCTTGCTTTGGGGAGATTGTCTTTCCTATTACGGCCTTCAATTAGCTTGACTGAGTTTCACATGAATTATAGAGGGTAACATGCTTTACTCAAAGTCTATTGATTTAAATGTTAATCTCAGATGAGATTAAGCATACATTTATTAAAAAACATCTAGAATAACGTTTGACCATCTGGGTACCATGCGTTAGCAAATTAACACAAAAAAGTCACCATTATACAAGTTAAATGTTATAATCCCATGTTATAGATGAGCACAGTAAAGGACTCAGAGATATTTGGATACTAATAGACAGTTTATTATGGGGCTTCTGGACTGTTTAAAAGTGGTTTTTGTTTTCCAAAGCCCAGATGTCTGTGGAAGTAATGGTGTTTCAATTAAGCAGAAATATGCTCTTTTAGAGACAAACTCATGCTAAAAGAAGCATTTAGTGACCATGGCTGTATGTTTTAGAGGTGTCTTTTAGCTACTGATATAAACATTAACCAAAGATGACCATCTCTTCTAATGGGATGTATGCTTGTCATGATAGACAACTCTGTAAAAAGAGGAGTTACAAAAACTAAGTCACCTTGTCCTTCACAATCCAGAAACTTTTCCATCATTTCCTTTCTTGATGCAAACAATTGAACTTAAGGCTCTACTATTTATAACCATGACAATAGTATATTCCAATATATTGTGGCATATTGAGTCTTTAATCTTCACTTTATATTCCCCAACTCTGCATTTAGTCTTGAACTAAGCGTTAAAAATTATTTCCAGATGAGCTTCAACTACCTTTCCAGCCTTTCAACCCTTCACTGTGAACAACAGTCGGACTAAACTTGCTCCCAAGAGGACTCATGGGTTCACATATTCTTTGCCCATTTTGCTAATTAATGCCTCTGTGTTCATCTTTCTCTCCAGATGAACTTAACTGCTGATTCCGCTTCTGCTTATCCTTTCATTTCTCAGTGACGTTCTCAGTGAAGTTTCCAGATCGTTTGAGTGGGATTAAAGTTTGCAGTTTTAGGTAATGCATGATCTCTATTCATCTGTTCAAAAAGCACTGAAATCAGTGTCTAAAAAGAGTCCCAAAGTCAAATACAATCTATCCCCCCTTGCAGGAGGATGCCCTATCCTGCCTCTGTAGGTGCTCAATAAATATTTGATACATTAACTGTGACATGAACCAGAGAAGACAATAGAAATTAGGGAAACGAGGAGGAAGACGCCTTCCTATGAAGGAAGAGAGCTGACTCCCCTCCACCTTTCTCCCTTCCACTGGTCCAGGATCCCCGCCCACTCCTCCGACCTTAGGAAGAAGCAGGCACTGCGCATGCTCTGTATCCAGGGCTTCCTACGGGCGCGTCGCCCCGCCTCCTCCCGGCGCACGGGCGCGCGCGCGCGGTCCCGGGGAGCGTGCCCTGCGTGCGGGTGCTCGCCGAGCCCGCCGGGCGCTAGATCCCAGAGTGCCCCGGCCGGGGCCAGAGAAGCCGGCACCGGGCCGAGGTGGCTAGCAGCGACGACCCCCGAGGCGACGAGGAGCTTGGGCGGTGAGTGAGGGCGCCGCGGGCGAGCGGGCGGGCACCTCCGCGCGTGCGCAGCGCTGGACCGCCCGGTCAGAGGCGCGCGCCCGGCCGCCGGCCGGAGTGCCCAACTGCGGCGGGGCCGGGCCGGGGGCATCGGGTTGTCGGCCCACCTCGAGCCAGGGCATGCATGGGCTCCTGGGACTCTCGCCCCGGTTCGAGAGGTGCTGGCCGTACCGACGGGCTTCCCGAGGGCGCTCTAGGTGGGGCGCCCCGGGCCAGGGGCAGGGCCGGCTTCTTGCAGCCCAGCGACCGCACGGAAGGGCGAGGCGAACCCGCCTGGGCTCCAGCCAGTTGGGTGCTCGACTCTGGAGGGAGCTCAGGTTCAGGGTGGGGGAACAGGTCCTTGGAGGGGGCGCGGCCGGGAAATCTTGGAGCCTTGCAGGTGGGGCGGCGGGAAGGCGGCCGCACCCCCTCGCCCGGAGAGGCGCACAGTTGGGAACGGGAGCAAACTTCCCCCAAGTAACTTTTATTGAGGCTCTGCCTGCAGGGTCTAGGGGGACAGGTGTGTGGCTGGGTGCTTCAGGACCGACACCCAAGGCTTGCCCAGCTCTGGTCCTCGCAGGACCTCAGCGAGAGATGGTGGGCGATTGCGGGGATTGATTTCCCTCTGGTGCTAGGAGCGCGTCCTCCCAAGTTCAGAGTGGCATTCACTGTTAAGATAGATGTAGAAGTTTGGTGTTTTGGTAAGAAGGATATTTGCTCTGTTGGGAAGAAAAGTCTTATGCTGCATTGTCTTACTATCTCAAAGAAAGTTTTGTTAGAGTTTGCTGGGGATTCCTATTTATCAAGCAACCTATTGTCTGTGCCTGCTTGGAGAAAACTATCTTAATTCTATTATTAGTTTCAAAAAGACCAAAGGAGATATTTGTTTTTTCGATTTATTTTGAAAATACTCCCCGTCACCTCGCAAATCCTTTAACATAGTAAGTAGTTTCCAAACTTGGCTGCACAGGAGAATCGCTGGGAAGTTTTAAAACTCTGGCATGCCCAAATTGCAGCCCAGGCCAATTAAAGCACAACGTAGGTTTTTTTTTTTTTTTTTTTTTTTTAAGATGCCCAGGTAATTTTGAAGAGTTTGGGAACTGCTGGCGTAAGTCAAGACTTGAGTTTTAACAAAGTAATGACATTCAGTTTATAATTGATGGGATGAAATTCCAGCTCATTTTCCTTAGATAGGAACTCACAAAGGGTGGTTTGTTTCCCACCAGGGAGGGAGAGAAGCAGAATATAATGTGACTCTGGTGCACACAACATTGTTCTGAATGTTTTTGAATTTGTGCTGGGGCTGGGAGCAGGAGCTAGAAACTTGATTGCGGAGGGGGAAGGCCTCCGTTGCAACATCCAGTGTACAAAGTATCTGAGGGGCCAAATAACTTGTGAACAAGCTCGTGAATACCACCTGATCAACATCCTGATTGGAGCCCCCCCCCCTCCCCCATGGTCACTGAGTGTCTCACTCTGGTTGGATGAAGAAACTCCCCTTCTCAAACGTCATCAACCAATAGCTTTATAGGTCACCTCCAGCAATAACATAAACCAATAGACAGTAGCTATGCAGGGACCCATTTGGGACCTCTCCCTTATGGGAGCTGCACTTCCTCTCTGTTTAAAGAAAGAAATATATTCTGTCTCTTTACCATCTATTGTCCGTGGGTCTCATTCTTTGGATCCTCGAGACAAAGAACCTACATCTTGCTGCTGGATGTCTCAGATTTGGGGACTCCTTGGGGCTCCTGGGAAGGGTGAGTAAAATGCACCGACAAAACTAGTAGCTTCGTGGCTGGTCTAAAGACTTGGGTACAGGCTTATTGGAGGAGGTTTACTCAGTCCCCTCTGTCTGGAGGGAAGAATGTTGGTCAAGCTCTACTTCAGCTTCTCTGTGGAACAGGAACCAGGTCAACCTATTTGTTCAAGTTTCTGCTTCTTTCACTTTCTGATAGATTCTGCTCCATGGTGGAGGGCACTTATACTCCATGCAGATTGGATTCAGATATGAAGACTTTGTTGATCTGAAGTCTTTGGAAAAGAGGCAACTCATTAATTCGCAGACCATGAACCGAGCAATCTGTCTCTTTCTCTACTCCTCTGCTAAAAATCAATCTCTTGCTCTCAGCCCCCCCCCCCCCCCCCATCAAGGCTATTGGGAATTTTCAAGTCCTTGAGCTGGAACCCCAATCATATCCTTGGTAATTGCTTCTGAGATAGGCACCAATTTTGCAGTTTTTTTTTTTTTTTTTTGCCTCAATTCTCTTAACAGCTCCTAGGCTAGACCCTAGGATGAAAGATATAATTCAAGCTAATCATAGTCAAATAAGCATGCATCTCTTCTAGTAGAAGGGACCCAATTGTATGTTCTCCTTAATTGGGGATATTACTCAGAACATTATCAGAACATTGTCCAGGCTGTGGAAAAAGGCAGGGAATGTGGGAGTTTGGGCTGTTTTATTATTAATGCGCTTTGTGTTGTGGAAGGGAGTAATGTTTGGGAATTTCATAAGGATTATTTCAGGATGTGAAAGGGTCACCAAGAAGGAAAGAGATAAAAGAAAGTTATAGGCATGGAGATATATTTTGCTAGGAAAAGTTGAAGAGAAAGTATATTGTATGATAAGGACAAAACTAAGGATGTAAAGAAGCTATAGAATGTTTAAGAAAGTTGTGGATGGTTTGTGGAAGGTAAATACTCAAAAATTTTGTGTATGTGATTTAATTGGCTATAATTAGTACAGTTGGTTAACATTGTTTGAGATTTTTATGGGGTCAAGTTTTGGTGTGCTGGTACAGGAAAGGGTCTAGTTCTTTGTTGGACTGGTAGTATTTCTTGGAGCCTTGGTCTGCTCTTAATTGTCAGGACGATTTTTTGTGTGTGTCTCATGGGCTTTTGTTGCTTTGGAGGCTGGGGCTTGGAAGGTTGGAGTTATACTTGTTTTGGGGTCTTTTAAATGTTTGCTTCATGACTGGTTGAACAGACGCCTATGTTTTGGGTTGTTGCAGTATGGTCAATGCTCTAGGTGTGTTTGTCTGGATGCGTGTATACATCTAGGGGCTGGATATGTTTGTCCAGGAGTTTTATCTGAGTGTTGATGGGTTTGTGAAGTAGAGGCTCTAATGGGCTGCTACAGGCAAGATGGTTGCCTTACCTGTGTTAAGTCTGAATGGACTTTCATTTTGTGGACTTCCGCAGTGGTGTTTGGATGGGGCTCTCAAGTGAGCATGTTTGATTCTCAGATGTGTATCTCTGGTTGCATATATTTGGTGTGTTGCCTGCATTGTGGTGGCCTAGAATGATGGTTGTTTTGTTCACCCAGTTATGTGGTGGTCATTTGGGGACTTTTGAACAGGTGTGGGCTCTGATTCTTTTGAGACTGGTTTGCCTGAGTAGTGAGGGCCTGGTAGATGCAGGAGATTATCTTGATGGGACCATATTGGTATTTTGAGAAGACCTTGTTGATTTGATGCATGAGGTGTTGGGTTTTGGTGTGTGTCAGTGGACTGAGGTTTGCCCTTAAAGAAACCCTTGAGTAACCTTCATACTGATTCTCCCTCTAGAAGTCTTTCAGCTAGTGGTAGTCCGAACACAGGTAGGTCAAAGTTTATCATGACAGACAGGGAATCACAGGATGCAGGGCCCCATCAGTAAGAGTGACCAGTTTGATAGGCTACCTTCCTTTACCTTGCTCACTCATGAGAAAGAGGAGGAACACCAGGGGACGCCTTGGTTGGGAGACAAAAGGAATAATGGGACACCTTGTCCTTCCCTTTTTGATTTACAGATGGGAATTACTCCCTCTACTGACCACACACCCTTAGAATGTATCTTAAATAGTTGAGATCATATTGACCCACAAACTGTAAAAAAGAAACGCCTGATATTTTTCTGTACAGGAGCCTCGTGTGAGTATAACCTGGAGTATGGGGAAAATGGCCTCCAGAGGGAAATATCAACTATAACACCATTTTACAGTTAGACCTGTTTTGCAAACAAGAACATAAAGGGTCTGAAATCCCTTATGTGCAGGCCTTCTTTGCCTTAAGGGACAACCCCAAATTATGTAAAAACAAATGCTACATAGATATGGTACTTCTTGCTGTTCTCACTTTAGGACCAAATCATGGAAGGACATCTCCCTTTTAAAAAAGAATAATACGCCATGTAACTGCCCTTCCTATCAGGGACCCCAAAGATGCCCAAGGCCCCTAAGATAACACCCCGTATTTATTCCTCCCTTCTGCCTTTGTAAGAAGCAGGTATGGGCCTAGATGGGAGACCTACCACAGTGCATGTAAAGAGAATGTTCCCTTCTCTTTACATGGTTTAAAGCAGACAAAGGCTGACTTAGGGAAAATTTCATATGACCCTGACAGCTGTTTTGAGTTTTTTCAGAGACTAACTCAAACTTTTGACCTGGCATGGAAAGATGTTATGTGGCTTCTCAATGAATCCCTGACTCCAGATGAAAAGATGGCAGCCCTACAGGCTGCTGAGGTGTGTGGGAGATGAAATATATGCAACCAATGGGAACAGGGATTTCCTGACTGGCCAAGGAAATGAACACTTCCCTGAAGGAAGACAAGCAGTGCCCCAAAATGATCCCCACTGGGATCCTAACTCTTCCCCAGAGGACTTGAAAGAAACATTTTCAACTCCTGTATTATAGAAGGGCTCAGGAGGACTTACACTAAGCCTTTAGATTACTCTAAGTTATCTCAGGTTGCTCAGGTAGACCCCCTCTGCTTTCCTAGAAACACTTAGGGAGGCTCCGACCAAATATACCAGCATGACCCCAGAGTCTGTGGGGGGCCAATTGATCTTAAGGGATCACTTTATAACCTAGTCAGCTTCAGACATCAAAAGGATACCTCAGAGAGTTCCCTTAGAACCTGACAATACTCAGGGCAATCTTCTTAAAATAGCCAGTAAGAAATTTTACAATAGAGATCAGGAGGAAACTTAAATGGAAGAGGAACAGAACTTTTTGAAAGATAGTGGCTCTAGTGACTACAACAGAGTAGGTCAACTCAAAGTGAGGCTCAGGAGAAAGGAAGTCTACCTCTACTTGCTTTGGTTGTGGACAGGAAGGATACTTCAAGTAGGGTTGACCATGGAAGTCAAGGGCGGGGGACCGCCCTCCCAAACCTTGTACTGTTTGCAAGGGGGACTATTGGAAGTTGGTTGTACCTAGAGGTGAAAGTCCCCTAGTTCAGACACTTCACTGATGGTCCCGCAGCCGGACTGAGGAGGCCCAGGGCATCCCTCATTGGCTCCCCTTTCTTGAACCATCATGTCCATAAGGCAGCCTTGAGTGACCAAGACCATAGAGGGAGAGGAAATTAGTTTCCCTTTGGACTTGAAGGCCGTTTTTCTGCCCTGTTTTCAAGTCCTGGTCTTGTCTCAACACTCTTGTAACTGTAAAAGGAATGTCTGGAAGACCTCTTACCAGAAGTTTCTCAAGACCCCTCTGCTATGAATAGGATGGCATTCTTTTTATGTTTACTTTCTTAATCACACCTGAGAGCTCAGCCCTTTTACTGGGGAAGGACATTTTAGTCTGTGTGTATCCATCCATTCTCATGGCACCAGGAGGAACTTTCTGTCTAGCATTGATGGAGACTAATATTAATCCAGAAGCATGGGCAAAATAGGAAGAGAAGAACAACTTTTGTTAAAATCCATATAAAGGTCCCATCTCCTTCCCACATCAGAAACAGTTTGTCTTAAAACCAGAAACAGAAAGGGTTATAAACTGTAATAGATAACTTAAGAATACATGGCCTTCTGAATTTTGCAGTAGCCCTTGCAGTACTCCTGTTTTGGGGGTACAAAAGCCCAATAGGAAATGGAGATTAGTATAAGACCTTTGGTTGGTAAATGAAGCCGTGGTCCTCATTTGCTCAATCCTTAATCCTTAATTCTTATACTTTGCTATCTCAAATTCCAGAGGACTCTGAAAGGTTCTCAATGTTAGATTTAAAAGATGCCTTGTTTTGCATTTAAAGAGCCCCTCTGACCAATCTACTTAGTTCACTTGGATTATTTAACCCTAATGGTTTAGAGATAGCCCACACTTGTTTGGACAAGCCCTAGCTCAGGATTTTTTTCCAGTTCAGCCATCCACAGAGGTCATTTCACTATGTGGATGACCTTCTCCTCTGTGCTTCTTCAGATGAAATCTCACACAGGAATACCAAAGCATTACTTAATATTCTGGCAGAAAAGGATACAAGGTCTCGAAGTCTAAAGCCCAGCTTTGCCAAGTGTCTGTCAGATACCTGGGATTAGTGTTGAATATCAGGAGAGGAAAGGATTAAACCTATTTCCTCTTTCCCACTGCCTAGGACTCTGAAGAAACTAAGAGAGCTGTGGGTATAACAGGGTTTTGTAGACTACGGATTCCAGGGTATGGGGCAAACAGCCCGTCCTCTCTATCAGTTAATTAAAAAAAACGCTCAAAGCTCAAATACCCATCTTTGGGAATAGGAACCTGAACAGGCCATTGACCAACTTAAAAAGGCACTACTTCAAGCACCTGCTTTGAGCTTCCCCACTGCACAGACTTTTTATTTACATGTCTTTGGAAGACATGGGAAAGCATTAGCAATTCTGACTCAAGAACAGAACCCATACAACCACCTGTGGGATACTTGATCAAAGAATTGGACTTAGGTGCCAAAGGATGGCCAACCTGCTTGTGGGCAGTAACACCAGTGGCACTTCTAATCCCCAAGACTGCCAAATTAATGATGTTAGGAAGAGATTTAACTGTACTTACTCCCCATAATGTGGCAAGACTCCTAGAGGACAAAGGGAGTCTTTGGCTCTCAGGTACTAAAGTGCTATTATTTGAAGAATCAGCTGTCCAATTAAAAACCTGTCCCTTTGTAGGGACAGCCATCTTTCTTCCTTAGGAAAAGGAAACTGAACACAACTGTGAACAAGTAGTACTCCAAACCTATGCTGCTAGGGAAGACTTAAAAGACACCCACCCTAGAAACTCCTGACCTAGTTCTTTTTTACAGGTGTAAGTTCCTTTATGGAGCTGAGGGTTCATAAGGCAGGATATGTAGTGGTCACCTTAGAGGCAACTAACTATTGAAAGCTCAGTCCTCTCACCAGGTGCTAATGCTCAGTGTGCAAAACTCATAGCTCTCACCAAGAATTGTAGAAATTTGCAAATAATAAAAGTGTTAATATATTTACAAATTCCAAGTATACCTTTTTAGTTCTTTATATCCATGCTGCTTTTGGAAAGAGAGACTTTTTTTTTAATATGTATTTTTTTTTAGTTGTAGGTGGACAAAATACCTTTATTTTTATGTGGTGCTGAGGATTGAACCCAGTGCCTCACATTTGCCAGGGAAGCGCTCTACCACTGAGCCCCAACCTCAGCCTGAGACATTTTTTTTTTTTTTTGACAGCTAATGGATCTCCTGTTAAATACCATAATGAAATTGACAAATGCTTTTTCTGTCAATTTGAAGTCCCTGTAAAATATTGTAGGGGTCATCACAAAGGAAGTAATGAGATCAGAGAAGGCAACAAACTAGCTGATCAGGCTGCTACAGCTGCAGCCAAGGAATGGCTAACTGTAGGAACAATAGAGGCACCTGTGATCTGGGAATACTCTTAGAGATGCAGCCTCAATACTCTGAACTTAAAAAGAATGGGCCCTCTCACAAGAATACTCTCCTTACCCCTAAGGATGGTAGCAAACAAATAGGAAAGTCATATCAGAGGCCAATCAGTGAGAGTTCATTAAAGCCTTCCACCAATCTTTTCATTTGAGCATAGACAAAACTCATCATATGATACAAAAGCTATTCACAGGCAAAAATCTCAGATTCACCAGATCACTAAGCCTGTGAAATTTGTCAAAAGAACAATCTCCTCAATAAAAAGATAGTTCCTTTAGGCATACAACATAAAGGTAAATATCCTTCGGAAAACTGGTAGCTAGATTTCACTTATATGCCAAAATCAAGAGGCATGCAGTATCTCCTGGTCTGGGTAGACACTTTCACCAGTTGGGTGGAAGCCTTCTCTTGCAGGATGGAAAAGTCCTTAGAAGTAAAAAGAATCCTGGTCTCTGAAGTCATTCCCAGGTTTGGACTTCCCAGAAGTTGACAGAGTGACAAGGACCTGTCCTTCAAGGCAACTGTCACTCAAAGTGTATCTACAGCACCTTGGTTTACAATATCATTTGCATTGTGCCTGGAGGCCCACATCATTAGGAAAGGTGGAAAAGACCAACAATGTCTTCAAAAGATACCTTAGAAAATTAGCTTAAGAAACCCACTTCCTGTAGCCTGCCTTGTTTCCTGTGGCCTTACTACTAATCAGGAACACACCATAGACCTTAGGCTTAAGCCCCTATGAAATGTTACATGGATTACCATTCCTCCCTAATGACTTTTTTTAAAAAAATTTGTTCTAATTATTTATACATGATAGCAGAATGCAGTTTTATTCTTTGTACACAAATGGAGCAGAACTTTTCATTTCTCTGGTTGTACAAGATGTAAAGTCACACCACATGTATCTATTGTAATGATGTTCATCTCATTCCACCATCCTTCCTGCTCCCATGCCCCCTTTGCCCAATTCAAGTTCCTCCAATCTTCCCCCGCCCTCCACTGCTCGAATAATGACTTCTTGCTTTACAAAGAAATAGCACAAATACAGGACATACCAGCCCTAGCCAAATTCTAAAATACCTTACAAAAACTTTCAGGGGCATGCATTAGAAATACTGGTCCTTATGGTCCTTTGCTGTTCAGTCCTAGAGATTTAGTATTGGTCAAGTCTCTCCCCTCTCTCTTCATCTTTAGGCCCTGGGAGGGCCCTCACAAGTAATCCTGGTTTCTCTGACAGCAGTTAAAGTGGTTGGGATCAACTCATGGATCATCATTCTCAAGTTAAACCCGAGAACCAGCAGAAAATCCTAAAGGTAAGCATCCCCAGGGAGAAAAAGACATCAACTAGTACTCCTGTGAGCCACTGGAGGATTTCAAACTTCTGTTCAGAGAAAGAGATATAAGTAGTAGTACCCTTGAGAATTTGGGGTCTGATAAATGATAATTGGGATAACTGCTCATGGGAGTAGGACTAACATAAGTTGCCCTTGATTCTTGGAATAGGTGTGAAAATGTATGGTTGTGTCGGGATATTGGATAATAGTTATCATACTGTTTTTATGTAGATATGGGAACTGTATTATGATGGATTCAACTTTTGGCTACTGCCTTTAACTTACCTGATAGTTGGGTATGTGGAAGAAAATCATTTGGAATTATCCCTGCCCTTCTGGAGGCTTGGAAAAACTTAAATTGCACTATGTCACTTCAGATGCAATATGAAAAATAATGTCCTAATCAAGAAATAGACTGTTTTTTAAAGGATGGGAGGATCTGGGCGTGGTGGCACATGCCTGTAGTCCCAGAGGCTTGGGAGGCTGAGACAGGAGAATCTCGAGTTGAAAACGAGCTTCAGCAACTGCAAGGCACTAAGCAACTCATTGAGACCCTGTCTCTAAATAAAATACAAAATAGGGCTGGGGATGTGGCTCAGTAGTTGAGTGCCCCTGAGTTCAATCCCCTGTACAGAAAAGAAAAGCATGGGAGGAGGATTTTTCAGAGCCAGGCCAAATAATTTAATATCAGTAATGATTCTGTGACCCTTTCTGGGCTCAGTAAGCTTCATATGAACACCTAATTGACATTTCCGGTTTACTTTGAAAATTCTTCTTACACTCCATCTGATGGTCCTGTCTTGGTCATCATTATGCTCCTGGACATTTGAGGTGACATACACCACAACAGAGGGTATAATTCTTCCCTATATAGTCAATTACATGCAAAGCCCCGGAAAAAAAAAAAAAAAAAAAACCACATTTATTCTTAAGCTTAAATTTCCCCCCTCCCTGTAAAGCCTCCTGTTCCAAAGTTAACACCTCCAGTCTTTCAGCAGGATGGAGTTCAGGAACTTTTAAGGGAACTGACCTCCTTTACTATTTTCCTCTCAAAAATTCTTTTTAAAAATGCGTATTATTGGGGATGAGGATATAGCTTAGTTGGTAGAGTGCCTGCTTTGCATGCACAAGGCCCTGGGTTCAATCCCCAGTACTACAAAAAAAAAAAAAAAAAAAAAAAAAGCATATTATTGGAGTTTGGGCCAATACATTATTCAAATAGAATAAAATTGATGATGATTTAATTTCCGAAGAACTTTCTGGCTCCAGATGCTCTCAACAAAAACCCCCTACCTTGTTTTTTCAGTATGGATTCCAAATAAACCTGGAGCCAGAACAGAGTCTATTTTTCATTTGTGGAGATAAGGCATATATTTCCTTGCCACCTGTCTGGACAGGCTTTTCCTCATTGGCCCACCTAGCCCTAGAAATTTCAGTAGTACCAGGGGACACTAAGATGCCTCAGATCCTTGATCTTTAAAAGCTATTCTATAGTCAAAAGGGCAATACCTGCAGCTCTCCCTATAATTAATACCTTTGATATAAGGAATGGGAGGCACAGCAGGGGTTGCTGTTGGAGGAACCTCAGGACATCCCTGCCTAGCTGGCTAAGAGGAAGGGTGCAAAAACTAACCCAAAAGGTAGACCCTTTGGCAGGGATGGTCCTACTATCAAGCCCTGGACCTTTTGACCACCCATGCTGGGAGAACTTGTGTATTTGCGAGAAGAATGTTATTTTTATGTTAACAATTTTGGCCAGATTCAGGTCCACTTAACAAAACTGATCAGATTGTAACTTGGACATCACTGAGGGCACAACTCCTTAGATGGTTATGGCTCTTGTCCTCTTAGCTATGGTGTGTTTACTTTTGGTTTTAGGTCCATGTATGTTAAATAAATGCCTTAATGAAATTTTCTTGCCTAGAAGCAATCACACTTCAGGTGGTGCTAAAGAAAGAGCCCCAGATGCATTCTTGAGGTCCTCTAGATAGACCCACTGAAGAGTTTCCCTAACTGCCACAGTCAACACCCCCATCTATCCTGCAGAAGCTAGATGATCATCTTCCAAATACCCTAATGTCAGTTAGGGTTACTCAGAGCCGGAATAAGAGCAGGAGCTAGAAATTTGGTAGGCAGACAGGGTTGGAGCTTCATTGTAACAATTCCTGATACAGAGTGTCTGATGGGCCAGACAGGACTGTAGTTAAGCATGTGAACAGCACATGATCAACATCCTGATTGGGTGGGAGGGGCATGATCAGTCAGAGTCTCGCTTTGATTGGATGCAGAAACTCCTCCCAAAGGTCATAAACCAATAGCTTTAAAGGTTACTTCCAGGAATTACATATAAATCTCTAGACAATAGCTATTCAGTGGTGATCAATTCAGGATCCCTCCCTTCTGGAAGCTGCAGTTCCTCTCAATTTCTTTAAAGAAAGAAATAAATTGTCACTTTATTCTACCCTCTGTTGTCCATGCATCTCATTCTTCAGATCTGAGTCTCACACCTTGCTGCTCTGCCTCTTGGGCTACTAGGCTCACCTTTTATGACCTCTTGCCACTGCCACGGGGCTTCTCCTTTTAACCTTTTCTCAACTCCTCTCCCTGAGCCCCACTCTTTTACCATATTCCAACCTTAGAGAGAATCTCTCTAGAATCAGATACTGTACCTGAAGAGTTACAGTGGGTTTCGATAGCAACAGATCCTTCAGGGGAAGTGGGCAGGCCCTCTTGCCCCTGAGTTTTCTAAACAGAAGATTTTACATCACTTTTCAGTTCTTACACTCAGTGCAGGTAAGGGTGAGCATGTCTAGTTACAGGTTTTCTAAGATAATTATAGAACGATTGCTGTTGTATAGGGTGATACTGGTTGCCACTATATTGTTCTCCCTAGAATATTTTTTTCTCTCCAAATCTTTGCACCCCAAACTGGTTTAACCAAGTTCCAAAATGAGGTAGAAGCAGTTTGTGTCTCATACTTTTCCTTTCAGGTACACAAACCTGAAAATTGTGTGCATCATTTTTCTAAAGTCCTAACATATGTAAGCAATTGAAAAGTGAAATGTCTTACAGCTATGCAAAAAATTTTGGACAATTTGTGGCAAAAAATGCCATTATCAGATTTTCAAGTTGTTTTGTTCCTAGAAAGTACTCTGCCCCAGATTCTTTACAAAGTTAAACCCTTTACAAAGTTAAAGCGTGTGTAATGTTATACCTTAACAAAGGGAAAGGCACGGTCTTAAGCATTTGCCCATTTCCTCTCTCCTGCAACACACACACAAAGATCAGTTTTTTACGAAGTGTTCATTCTTTCATGCTCAAAAGAGATAATTGGTAGTCATCTAATTTCAGTTTGCCTATCTTAGAATTGTTAAAACTGTTCTAAGTAAAATAGTGCAGAAATAAATTATTTATGTTTCAGACTTTTTATTTTTTTTGCTAATTTGCTAATTCTGTCACACTGTATATCCATCCTTTCTTCATTATTTTGTGTTTTTTACTTCATAAAAAATTTGTTTGAAATCCTTCAAACAGTCATATCATAAAGAAATCAATGAGTTAATTGGACAATATGCTTCAATTTGGCCCTTTTTCTTTGTGTGCATAAACATGGTTTGTAACAAAATCAGCATTTTAATTTAACATATAGTTTTAACTGCTTTTTTACTTAATATTATATCACAGATGTTTCCTTTAAGTCCTTTGAAAATAGAGTTTTTAATGATGGATATGCCTAGTTATTTCCATTTATACTTTTTTTTATTTCCATTTTTACTGTTTGAGAATATGGTATTAAATTTTAAGGTTGCAAAACCTGGGTTGTCCACCTCTTGTCGAAGTGACCTTAATCAGCTAATTCTTTAATCTCCTTTTTTGGGGATAAGAGTAGTCATTCACACGCTATAGAGTTTTGGTGAGATGGAATAAACCAAATATAGGAAGGCTAATCGAGATTGGCAAGGGTGTAGATTCAGTTAAGCAGGAAGATTTGAGATAAATACCTTTGCTTGGAGTCTGCTTCCCTGTGACTTGCTTAGGCTGGATTTACAGCAGAATTCCTGGGCAGAGGTGAACTGTGAGGCTTGTTGCCAAATTGCTTATGCCATGACACATTCTTTTACCCACTGTCTCAGCACTTCAGTGTTTAATCCTTCCTGATTTTCTATAAAATTGATCTTATTTTAATTGTAATTAATTTTTTTTTCAACTAATGAAATTAGTGATTTGCTTTCTTGTTTTTCCTTTTGGGAGTTGTCCTGGTACTTTGCTACTTTACTTTTAAATGATTTTTTTAAAAAAGGTGATTGTAAATACCTGTTTTATATGAAAACTACTATGACTTTATCATATCTGTAGAGTTTTCTCTCCCTTTCTCACAACTCATTATTTGTTTTATAATTTACTTGATGGTATTTTATAAACAAAAACCGTTTTTATGTGGTCAGGCCTTATATCTTTTTTTTCATTGTTTTTTCTTGTAAACATTTATGCTTAGAAAGCCAAGAGGTGAAGTAAATGAAACAAAAACTTGGGAAACATTAGATCTTTTAAAATTCTATAGTTGTACAGTTGTATATGGAAATGAATTGATTTTATATCATGCTCCATTCCATTTGCTAATTCTGTCACACTGTATATCCATCCTTTCTTCATTATTTTGTGTTTTTTACTTCATAAAAAATTTAAATCTTAATACCTTTTCTTCTGTTTAGATCTTTCTCACCTACACAATTGATCTCTAATTTTAAGGCCAAATCCTCTTAATCCTAGATTTAGAATATATAGAAATCTAGTAGAGCAAGTCACACTGCTCTTTTTTTTTTTTTTTACTTTTTTTTTGGGGGGGGGACTGAGGATTGAACAACATAGTGGTACTTTACCATGGAGCCCCATTCCTTAACTCTTTGTTATTATTTTTGGACAGGGTCTCACTGGTTTGCTTAGGGCCTTGCTAAGTTGGTGAGGCTGACCTTGAACCTGCAATCCCCCTGAGTCATTGAGATTACAGCCGTGCACCTCCATGCCTGACTGAGTTTTGTTTTCTTTGCCTCACTCCATGTATTTCTTGTTAGGGTTCTTCTTAGGTATTCAGGTTTTTGTTGTTGTTATTGTGATGTGTTTATCAAATTGGCTATTGCTAGGCTAAGATGGTTGTTCATTTTATGTATTTATTTTATAGCTGGCTCTTATTCTAAAAACATTGCAGTTTATTCTCTTGGGTTTTCTAGTTATATAATCATTTGCAGATAATGACACTTGTGTCTGCTTCTTCCTAATAATTATACCTTTTATTTTGGTTTTATGGCAGGTTGCAGTAGAGTTAGCGTTCTGTAATTTATAAAATGCTTCTGGAACATTATCAAATAGTAATGATGATATTATACAAACTCGTGTTGTTCTTTAATAGGAAACACAGCACTAGAAAAAAATAATGGCTTTTGATTTATCATGGTTCTTCATCAGGACAAAGGAAATTTATCCTTTTATTTCCAATTTTACCTAAAATTATTTTTGTTTTTTAAGGGATGTGAATTACATATTAGCAAATGACCACTGGCATCAGCATTTTATCACTGGTATTTCTTAACAAGTCTACTGACCAGAGTCTCAAATATCAAACTGGATCAAATTCTTCCTTGGGGATAATTCTTGAAACAATGAATTCATGAGAACATTGAAACATTATGTGGTATTCAATGCGTAATCATAGCTTCTTGAGTGAAGTTGGGTAGAAGACAAGTCACCAGAGCTTTTTTTGAAAGACAGTATTTCACATTGCTAAATTGTACAGTAATTTCTCATCTATACCTATTGATATCAGTTTATAAAATTGGTCATACCTTCTTTTTTTCAAGGCAAGCACTCTACCAAGTGAGCTGTATCCCCAGCTCCCTCCCTTCTTTCTTGATGCCCTTTCTGCAATTGATTTTTGAGGATTCCACACACTCAGCTTTTCCTTCTGTACCACTGGCCTGCTGGTTTCCTCTTTTCCATTGTTTTTAAAATTTATGCTAGTTTTCTCTTCTAACCCTGTCTATTAATTTGTAAAGGACCAAGGCTCAGCTCCTGCCAAGCTCTTGGCACAGATAACCACAAGTCTAGAATAAAATACCATGTAGCTGCATAAGACTCCTAAATGTATATCTCCAGCTCTTGTAGAGCTGACTGCTTTTTTTTACTTCTTTCAAGTAACTTGGATATGTAAAATATAACTCAGTCTTAACTGTACCAAAGCGGAATTTCTGATCTTTCTGGCAAACCTTCACCACCTGCATCCTGCTTCATTTTCCAGGTTGTTTATACCTAAAGGCTTGGGGTCATCCTGATTCTTCTCTTTCTCCTTGTAGATCCAGGCTGGCAGCAAGTCCTGTTGCACTGTCTTCATAAGTGATTCCAGAATCCTGCCTTCAGAGTAAATCCGGACCACTTTTCTAACCTCTACTACTAGCATCTTTGCCCTAGTTTCTAGCATCTATTGCCTGGATTATTGCAATGGCCTCCTAACAAATAACTGGTCTCCTTTCTTCTTCCCTTGTTTCTCTTTAGCAATATAACAACCAGAGTAATGATTTTAAAATATTAAGTCAGATTGTTTTCATCTCAGTACCGCAAATAACAACAACCACAGACCAGCAAAATAGCAACAAGAATCCGAACCTTCTAGTGATCTCTTGGAAAAAAGGCCAGATTCCTTAAGAGTCACAAAGTCCTATACAATCTGGTTCCTGTTAACTGTGATCTCTTCCACCACTTCTCTCCCTCTTGTTCTCCACTCCAGCCATGGTTCCTTCTTCCTTGAACATGGCAGGCATATTCCCATTTTAGGTCTTTGTGGGCTTCCCTTCTGCCTGCATCCCACACTCCAGATATGTTCACGATCTACTCCCTCATCTTCAAGTCTTCACTTTATAATTGCCAGGTGTAGCCTGTATCTCTCATGCAGTGCTCTGCCATTTCTTTTTCTATAGTATATGTTACCTTTTAAATCACTAATAGGATACATTATTTTATTATTATTTTTGTGTGTGAAATGTCTCTCTCCCCTACCCCTGCTAGACTTTAAGCTCCATGAAGGCAAATTTTTCTTTTCTTATTTTTTTATACTAGGGATTGAACCTAGGGGTGCTTTACCATTGAACCACATCCCCAGGTTTTTTATTTTGAGATAGGGGTTCACTAAGTTGTTTAGGGCCTTGCTGAGTTGCTGAGGCTGACTTTGAACCTGCAATCCTCCTTCCTCAGCCTCTCAAGTTGCTGGGATTATAGGCACACATTACTGTGCCCAGTTAAATATTTCATGTTTGGTCATTATGTGTCCCCAAAGTGCCTAGCACATAGAAGATGGTCAGTAAATATTTTTTGAATGAATACAGTCTTCCTTCATTTTTTCCCCCAGTGAATTTATGAGAAAGCAGTATATGCATAATCTTTTGGTATTTGTGAATTAGTATCCCACCAGTAAGGGAGAAGTTCCAGGGCATGTAAAATTTATATGGTGGTACTGATACAGAGAATGCTTATGAGGTTTAAATAGGGTATGTGTGTAAAGCACTAAGCTGTGTTAATGTGTAGGACCAGATCACTTAACTTTCAGAAGAGCCTCAGTTGTGAATTCTAGAAACTTCTCTCAGATTTTAGCTTAATCAATGATAGATAGCGATATCACTGAGAAGCCTTTTACAATATGCCTGGGTTCCCTGTTAAATATCAATGAACTATATTTTGTTCTCTAACCCATTGGCATTTATCTCTTAAAGTGGAATATAACCATTTTCTTCTTCAATGCTTTCTTAGTATTCAGGACATCGTTCATGTCTCCTTTAAGCCTTTTTCCCTGTAAGGTTCTAACTGAAATCATTTCTATAAGGTGATTTTGAAACTCTTCAGACCCCAGAGAGGCACATAATTGAACATGATACTAAATCCACAAAATCAAAGATTTTAGTCCTTTACCTTCTGTTTCACAGACAAGAGTATACTGGAGTCATCCCTATAGCAATCTTTATAGCAGTATTTTTCAAGTTGCACTTAAAGTGTTTCTAGTCTCCTTTTGTGCCCTTCAAATCCAAAAATATCTCAAAAACTCAGACTCTTTCCTTTTTAAGAGAATAAGAAATATTTGAATGATTTGTACTGTTTGGAATTGCTGTGCAGCTAAGTGGTGTCTCTTATAAGACAAAAGATGATTATTTTAGAGATAAAGCAACTAAAGTATAGACAGTAAAAATCATGATGAATGCATCTCTAGAAATGTATAAGCCTTACAGCTGTTACCTAAACACAAAAATGTGAAAATTTTCAATTCTACTATTCTTTTCAAGGTATAGCTACTTCCTCATGTATGTTATTTCTACTTAATTTTTCTGTGATAGTATATGAGCAAGAACAGCCCCCTGTTCAATTAGAGGTGTAAACATTTTAGCCATTATTACCATACAGAAATAAAATTTCATAAGCATGTTGTTCTGAATCAGTCTACCTGATGAATTTGTCTTGACTTTTTAACTCTGATTAGATCTGTTTTGCTATTATGAAGACTCAGACTTTTGAAAATCACATCCTTAAAAAATTATTTTGTATTGAATTCTAAATAGTCACTACTCTGGGCCAAGTCTGAATGGAAAGTGTTGACCTTACTCTCTGTTGATGGATTGAATTTCCCATCGTTTAGGCTACATTACTGGATAGCCCATTTGGAAAACAGACCTTGTTTTTGTAGTTCTACATTTTGTTTAGAGACTCTGTAATGATTGCTGTCTTCATGAAAGTGTTTTAGTTCTTTTGAATTGCTCCCTTGCTTCTTCTACTCATCTGTTTTTTTTTTTTTTTTTTTTGTTTGTTTGTTATTTGGAAATAGTGATCTTGCCTATCCAGCACAAGCAAACATATCTACCCAGTAGTGGGGGACTTATTTTGGTCCTCAGGTACAATTATATTTTAAATCTCTGTGAACAGAGAAGGGCTTATAATATAGACCACCACCTATATCATAACCCGCATTAATGGAAAATGTAGGTGAGAGTTGAGTGTAATTATAATAAAGTCAAACTACATTTAATGTGCTTTCAGGGAATTATTTATGTTCGTAGAAAGTCTGAAAATTGATAAAATTCTTAATTCGGGTTAGAGCAGACTACTGTTCCCCAAATAATCTTATTACCAACATTCAAAATGGTGAGAAGCTGCATAGAAGCACCTCCCTGTTCAAGGGGACAGATTCAGTTGTTGCTGTCTCTTATGCAGCCTTTGCCCCCAACCCCTTTGTAAGTGGGGTTGCATCCCAGAGTGTGCCCACCTTGGGATATAGGGCACCTATGTGCTTGAAGCTGGAATGCTTCTGTTGGAAGGTGAGCTGTTACCTGAATGTAGAGAGAGAGTGGAGGCAAGAGTACACTGTGCAGTCATGGTCAGTCTTGCATGGTAGATTTCCCCACCACTCCCTCTGGTGATTTCAGCACATATTTAATACATGCTGTCTAACTTCTTTTGTTGCAATTTGTATATTTTCTAGTTAACTTATACCATTTAATCAGTATTTCTTCGAGACCTATGGAATCTGTCCATCTTACCTGAAATTTTGGATTACTTTATTAGCGACTTTATCTTACCAAAGTTAAGAAGGTCTCATCAGAATGCCAAAATCAATCCTGAACTCTTGGTTAGCAAAAGACTTCTGGCATATATTCTATCAACATTAGTCAGGGAGTTATGTGACCATGTGGGTATGGATTAGAGATGTCAGTATATAATAATGTTTGGGTTGGATTATGAAAAAATGAAATGCCCCAAATCAGGACAAGCTATATTTGATTTTACAGTCTTTCTATAACATGATATCATTATTAAGTGTGCAATAATTTGAGAAACAGAATCCTATTAAGATGCACAACCTCAAACATTTTTTGAAGAGTGAAGCTGAAAAAATGTTTCAATACCAACTTTGTAAGTAAAAGGCTGTTTTTAATGAAAAACTATTGCTGGTAGATGAAATATTTTCTTTGGAATTTTTCAAAGTCTTAACCTTTATGTCCAACAAGCTGTTTTCTTCTATTTAGTCTGTTAGAACGTTTTGATATTGTATACTATCTACTATCAACCGTATCAGTATAATATTTAGGTAGATAATAAAATGACACTGATGGGAGAAGCAGTTTCTATCAAATGTGTCTCTTTAAATGAAAAAACAGTGAAAAAATTTTCTTGAACATCGACAGCCATGCTTACTTTGGAGAGCAGCAGAGGTTGCTGCTTCGTATAGGAGAAAGCAATGTGTAGAAAAATATTTGTTTCCTTTCTGTTCTTCTTTTTTTTTTTTTTTTTTTTTGTGTGTGTGTGTGTGTGTGTGTGAAGTTTATAGGAATAGAGTCTACTCAAAAGCTTATTTAATTTTTTTTTAAAACAACTTAAGGTATCAATTAAAATGATCTTGCATTTCATAGTCTGTGAATCTTCTGAGATTTGGCAGTGCCAAGCTGCCACACAGTGTAATGAACAACAGAATATTAGCTCTGACTGCTGATGTTAGTTTTTGTGGCACAGATTGTCATATTTCTCTTGCATCCTCCAGTCTGTCTACAGTGTACAAAAAATTATTTTGGAGTAAATGGTTGAAAATTATGCTCTAAGAATTAGTTCTTATTTTCTAGTTGAGTGAAATAGGAAAACAGGTATGTGTAAAAACCTGTCCCTGGCCCTGATCATGTATAGTTTTTTAAGAAAGTTTTTGCCAATAAAATCCAAACTACTTATGAATCTTGGCATCAGTTGTTTTCATACATTTTGGTCTTAGGACCGACCCTCTGTACTTTGAAATATTTTGAAAAGTCCAGAAAACTTGTTTGTGGGAGTCATACCTATTAATCTTTCCTGGAGTAGAAATTGAAATATAAAAATTCTAAATATTTACTTAAAAATTAGTAGCTATTTTGGTTGAAACATATGAAGAAAATCTGACCCTATCCAGATAAAGTAGCTGGACAAGTAAGGATTTTTTTTGTGTGTGTGTGTGTGTATGTGTGTGTGGTGCCCAGGGCAAGTACTCTACCAACTGAGCTATATCCCCTGCCCAAGAAACGAATATTTTAAAACCTTTCCAGATAATTGTGTATATGTGATACCTCACCCAAACTTGATAAATGGTAGTGTTTGGATTAATTGCATGTGGAATCTAAAACTGTATCTGTGAATGTTTTGTACAATTTTTGTACTAAAATCCATTGATCTGTTTGTACTTTGAATGGATTTTTTAAAATCAGTGTGTGATTCTGTACAGTAATTACATTGTTATTAGGAAACGTTATTTCACTGAGTAATGCAAATCTTTCAGATGTTGACACTTTTCATTATATAATATCAAATAAATCACATTCATCTACTATCACTGCTCCCATCAGAACAGTCTAAGTGTTAGGAAGCTGTCAGACTCATGGTTTCATAATCAAGGTTCCCAAAATTCTAATTTTTGGTTGAAGCTTGAATTTTATCATCAGCAATAAATACTGTCAGTTCTCCTTGAAGTGACAGGCTGACTTCATTCATTGTTGAGAAAATGTCTGCCAGATACCTCAGTATGAATAAGCACACTTTATTCTCTTAAGTGACACTGATGTTTTAAAAAAGCTACTGGTTTGACTCATAACACAGTTGAACAAGTGTTTTTTTCTCAATAGAAGAAATAGAAGGCAGCCATTCTATTTCAGTTTCATCAGAAATGTTTTATGCATGCTTCCCCATTTTGTGACACAGAATATTAAGAAGGTATGTACTCAAGGGTTGATGTTTAATAAATTAAACAGTTTTTACTGATGTATCTCCCAATGATTCCTCAAGAAACAGTACTTTGGTAAAGTACAGTAGCTAATCTGCATTCATTCACCCAGGTTGTTTCACTACTTGCCTAAATCCCCCATCATGTGGGTGGGAATGGTGAAGAATGGAGAAGAAAAGGTGACTGGATGGGCCCTTGAGCCTGTCTTCCCTTCAGCTGTTCAGGGTTCCCTGGGGTGACCTTCAATTGGCTAAGGAACCAGAAGCATTGATAGTGAAAACTTGTCCTTTTGTTTGGGAGCTTCTGAAGAAAACCCTGTCTTTCTGTTTGAAGCAAATGGGCCTCCTATGAGGTCCTTTAGTCATGTGTCACTCGGACCAGATGTTGCTGAGAGGCTTCCGAGGGATTCTGTCACTTGTGCCTACTTCAGATACGTTTTTTTAACTGGTGAAGTTCAGAATTGCTTAAAATGATTAGTGGTTTCAAATCATACACATATGCTACAGGCACACTCAGAATATATTTACTTCATCCCACCTTCTAAGAAAAACTTTTCTAACTAATTGAATTTGCTATTTGAACATTTAAACAGTTTTATTTTTTTTCTTTTTGACCAAAATAAAACTCATACTGTGACTTTAAAACAGTTTGTTTACATTTTCAGCACTGCTAATGGTTTTTAAAATCATTTTTGGTGGTATAAGTTTCCTTTGCTAAAGGGAGTAGTCCAGCCAGAGACTTTCTAGCCATGCCCAAAATATTTAGGTAGTTCATTATTGATATTACCATTTCCAGTTATTTTGATACAATATAGTAAGGGACTATAGACTGAAGTTGAGAATTTGAGGTGGTAGTTGTTATTATTTTAAGTCAAATGCCTGATTACACTCTGGTTTTTAGTAAAGCAGAGAGATAAATAGTGTATTTTTGCTGCTTGTGCCCAAGTTCTGCAGTCATCTAAAATGAGGTATCACCCATACTAGCAGTGTGATTTGTTTGCAGAGGAAGCATGAGTTTGTAGACTGCCCTGTATACACAAGCCTATTTTATTACTTTGTTTGAAGATTGGGTGTGTCTAATGTAGTGGAAATTCATCCATTCAGTGTTAAATACAGACGAAACACATTTCAGAGCCACATAAAAAGTCTTTTTAATTATCCATTTTTGGGGATTATTCATATTATTGCTTTACTCCTTTCATGTGAGCTACTGAGAATTTTTCATTCTTTCCAGTTCATTAAATCACCAAAATTCTCTATTTGTGTTATAAATAAATATGCCAGACCATGAATTGAAGTTGGTTGATAAAAACAGCTTTGTCCTGGTAATTGATTCTTATTTCTGGTTAACCCATACTTCTCTCTGAATATCTATCTACATTACATTGAATTTTAGACTTCTAATGAAGCCTTACTTTGAGCACATGTAGGGACTTGCTTTAAGTTGAGTTTTAAGTATTTTCATTTGGATTAGCTGCAAGATGAATGTAGTATTATAATTCTATATTTGTGCTTAGACATGTTCAGGACAGCCCCAGGACACATTTAATAGGTATCTAGTTTCTTTGCCACTGCACATAGTTTAAACTTGCAACTCAGACAACTAAAACATATTATAAACCTCAGTCTCAGACAATTTTATCTCTAGACTAGCTGCACTTCACAAATGCAATCTAGAGTGCTAATTGGACTTGGAGTGTTGGATTTGAACCTTTTCTTATATAACCAATGAAAAGCCAGGTGTGTGGGTGTGGCACTGTTAGCTCCCATTGGAAATATAGGGTGCAGACCTCAGATAATGAACACTCTTGTCAGGCAACTTAAGGCAAAATAGAATGTGAGAAAGTATTGCAGTTGTCCATAGAGTGTCTGGAAGCATCAGGAAACCTTCCTTGCTGAGATTTCTTTTTTTGTTGTTTGTTTTTAGTTTTAGTTGGACATAATACCTTTACTTTATTTATTTATTTTTATGTGGTGCTGAGGATTGAACCCAGGCAAGCGCTCTACTGCTGAGCTACAACCCCAGTCCCCTTGCTGAGGTTTCTACCCTGTGGACCGCATCTTGAAGGACACGTAAACTTTCAATAGGCGGATTAGTAGGGAAGAAGAGACCCTCAGGGTTATACAGTGGAGGAGGTAGAGAGAGAGGAGGGGAGGGGAGGGGAGAGGTGGGGAGGGGGGAGGGTGGAGGACGGGAAAGGCAGCGGAGCACAACAGACACTAGTATGGCAATTTGTAAATCAATGGATGTGTAACTGATGTGATTCTGCAATCTGGGTATGGGGTGAAGGTGGGAGTTCATAACCCACTTGAATCAAAGTGTGGAATATGATATGTCAAGAAATTTGTAATGTTTTGAACAACCCACAATAAAAAATTAAAAAAAAAAAGAAAAGACAGTGAAGATGGTATAAAGCAACGGAACCATTTGTAATGTGAGAGTATTGTCTGGTTACAGAATGAGTAAATGACAAGAACAAATCAAAGGAACTGATCGTGAGTTGGAGTGGGGTCACGGAGATCCAAAATGCATTGCAAGTCAAGTGGCTTCCCCTCATTGAGAAATGTGAGATAAAATTTACCCTCTCTGGGTAGATGCTTTGTCTGCATGCATTTGGCATGCAGAAGAGCCTACTCTCAGTTCACCTGATAACCTCTGTAGGAAGAGCATCACAAAGTACAGTTTAGATTTGGGCAGGTTCTTTGCCACTGCACATAGTTTAAACTGCCTTTTCTTCTCTATAAAACTATATTCAGAGACTTTCTTCTTGATTTCATCTACCCTGCAAAACAGGCTGTTTGTCACTCTACACGTGGCTCCATTGCTTCCTGCCAACCTCACTGCCTTTTCTCTCTATAAACTATATTCCGAGACTCTCTGCACTTGATATTTCTTTCTTTTTTTTTTTTTTTTAATGCTAAGGGGGATTGGACTCAGGGGCTCTCAACCACTGAGCCACATCCTCAGCCATTTTTATTTATTGATGGGGTCTTGCTGAATTGTTTAGGGCCTCACTAAGTTGCCAAGGCTGGCTTTGAACTTTCAATCCTCCTGCCTCAGCCTCCTGAGCCACTGGGATTACAGGTGTGCACCACTGTACCTGGCTTTTTTTTGTCTTTTGGAAAATGTTTTATTTTAAATTCTATAAGGGGGTATTACTTTAAGCAAATACTGACATCAACTAGGATTCCTGTACTAAACTCTTAATAAATCCGGTCGTCCCACATCTACCTACTTATAGAAGAGGAAACTGACTCAAATGTTAGCTTTCTCAGTGAGGGTAAGCCACACGAATTGTGCATTATGGAGCTCTGTCATTGCTCCAGTCAGCGGTAGCTTTTTTTGACTTGTCTTCTTTATTCACCTACCCTGCAAAATGGACTGTTTTTCACTCTGCACATGGCTCCATTTCTTCGTGCCAACCTCACTGCTTTTTCTTCTCTATAATATAAACTATATTCAGAGACTCTCTGCTCTTTCTTGGTCTGGTTCCAGTTATCATCATTAGTATGGATCTCATATGTATAAGTCCATGCAACTGTTAACTAAAGAAATGGCTGCTGCTTATGTTATTAAAACAAAATGTGGGTACTGACAGTTGAGTCGCCACCCTTTGAAGGTGTATTTTGACTATAATGTTTTTAGTCTGCTCATTAGAGTTGAGGTCCACATATAAAGGCTGTCTGCCTGTGTCTGTGTGATGTAGAGATTGGGGAAACCCAAATTAATATCAAGTCTCCATGAATAGTCTTGACTTTATAAGTGAGACAACTTTGAGTATTATTTTATGAGCAATTAGATTATTTTATTTTATACCTCTGGGTAGTTCAAGTACTGGCCTACTTAAATAGTAGATCTTAATTACAAAAATGAAAAATAGACCTGCTGAATATATTATTAGACTTTAATTTTTGTTTGGAATACCTTTTTTTTTTTTTTTTTTTTTTTAGTTCTGACACATGAAGTCAAGCTAAGTATATAAACTCCTCAGCTTCAAGTCTGATTACAACAGTGTGAGGGATGAGAGCAACAAAGGAGTACTTTATCAGTGCCAGATTATTTCCTGCAGCAAATGGGAAGAGTCTCTGAAGGTTACTTGGTGTTGATATAGTTAAGGTTATACCAGCTCTTATAGTACACTGTACCTTAATATTGGGTCCTTCAAAACATGCCCAGGGGATATAGGTTAAAACTAATTACAAGTAGCATAAACCATTTTCTAATTTGGACTTGGGAGAGATTTTACTTTGAGTTTTTGCCAGAAGTTGGTTTCTACATTAACCCTGTCACAGGCTTCTAATGCCACATAGTGTTTTTTGTTGGGGAATAATTTTACTCATTTTAGTAATGAATGTGACTTTGATTACATCTCTTGGTATCTACTTAAGAGAAGATATGTTGGAAGTTGATAGTAAAAGTAGTCTCTAATTTCACAGCTTTTTTCTTTTCCCTACAGTAGTATTTTTCATACCTCACTCAGCATAGCAGACCTCTTAGTTTTAGATCTTGTGTTGTTTTTCTTTAATTACCATGTTTCATTTTAATCACATACATTGTAGAAATGAAGGATGATGTTTCATTAAGTACTAATTAAGTGAGACCCTTATGATAATCAAAATAAAAAATTGTAATGGGTCTTTTCTGTGAAGTGTTGCTAAAATTAAAAAAAAAAATGTCTTTCAGAGTTTTCTGGCCTTGCCTTTTCTCAAAACAATTTGAAATCTAAGGTTATTTGTCTCATTCAGGTATTTGGGGAGGTGGGGGATAAGTAGAAGAATGGGAGAAAAAAAATTTTTCTAAGCACCCTTGGGTGATAACTTTTAACAATACACAAAGTTATCTTGAATTTGGAATCTTTGATTTCTCATAAAGGTTTTTCCCTAGGATTTGTGAATGTTGGAAAAAAAATGGACTGTGACATTTGCAATTTCACTAATAATCAGGACTGATGCAGAATATTTAGTGGTTTGGAGATTGCTAGAATCTTTATTCCATTGCATGTGCTCACTGGAAAGGGGTGACTTTCCCAAGCAGAGTAAGATATTCTTTAAGTACCTAAGTCAGGGGCTTTGGATTTTGATATGATTGTGAAGATGTTCTTGTTGATTATCTTCCTAATATCAGAAAAAAAAATCACCGGCCAAAGTAAACAGTATCTTTGGAACTAGCTTGTTTTCTTTGATCAAAACGCATGATTTTCTTCCTCTGTCATCTAAAGCAAATGACTTGGAAAAAGCTACAGAATGGTTGGGTGAGGTTGTTCTGTTCCAGCTGTTTCTAGTAGGATATAACTCCTGTTGGAACAGAAGATCTCCCTTTAAGGCTTTTCAGAAGAGACTTCCTGAGCCCTGGACATTTCTTTAGTTAAACTGTGTTAAGTACCTAACAGAAAGTCGATATATGTATGTAATGGGATCATTATAATATGATAATATTTCTCCCTTTTAAACTAACATTTTTAGATTCTATTTGTTTGAAGTTTGAAAGTACTCAGTATCTTTTAAGGACTCATTTAGCTCTAGGTTTATGCTTTATATGAAGTTGTTTTAAGTTAATCTTAGATTGATAAATTTCTTCAGCAAATATTGCCCAGAAAGTTATAGACTCTGAATCAGTTTTATATACGTGTATAATTGTGTGCTATGGGAGAGTATTAGAAATGGATTATATTAATGCTGGAATTCTTACCAGTCCTAGCAATGGAAGTTCTCATTTTGAGATTTCCATCTAGATTTTCTACCATATCAACGGTTGTCATAGTAGCAGTCTCAATTGAGAATTGTGATTATATACTTTATCAAATGACTACTTGATGAAGGCTCAATTATTCTAATGTAGTTCAGCCAGAATTCTGAGCCGTCATTTTGCTTGGTTAAGGGAATAATTAACAAACCTAAAGAAGAAATTCCTTTCTTTCTTTTGAATTACACAAAATTTCCCTTATTTCACTGACTGTCAAGTGCCATTAGTTATGATATGCCATTGTTTTATGTACACTAAGGAAAAAAATCCTAATAGTTATATTCAGTTGATGCCATCAATTATAAGATACAACCTAATTTCAGAGATGCTAAAATGTATGTGTGTTTGTGGGGAAGTATATAATCAATAGAATACGGCACATTATTTACACATAGCACTTTAGTTGTGTAAAGGTCATAATCATAATATTAAAAATAAAGGAAACTTTTTAAATTATTATTTCTGCCAAATATTATATAGTTTCTTTAATCCTTGAAAGCCAGAATCAGAAAAGAAATCACATATTTGAGGAAATCTATAAGATCATCTATATGATGTAACAATTTCCAGTTGACTACTTTTTTACCAAAGTATCTTAAACTCTATAAAAGAACTTATATTCTTTTAAGTAGCTATCTTTAGAGTCTCTCATGATAAACTTTAAATATTCCTTTTCAAGATCATTTCACTTAACATATAAAAGAATAATTTGGAATTTAGATGAGTTGTTTAGTATTCCAAACAAGGTGCAACCTGAGACACAGTATGTTTAAGAGCTGTAATCATGAAATATCTTGTTAAGTGGCATATAGAATTCTAAAAAGAATCATTGTTCCTGCCTCCTGAGAATTGTCGCATTCTAACTTTAGGCATTTTTCTCCCTAAATTTAAAAAATACAGTTCAGGATTAACTGGAGGTCTGTGTTGTGATAAGAAGATGAATTGGTAAAACTGACCATGAGCCTCATCCTTCTAGACAGCTCTGGGTAGGTATGCCATGCTCAAAGGCTTATATTAGTTATTACTCTTGACGTTATAGTTCGTACTGGCTCATTGTTGAGAGAGGCCAAATTGAGTTGCTAGCATAGACATTATAGAGTGGCTGGTTAGACAGACTGCTTGCAGCTTCAGGCTTTGTCAGAAGGTAGGTATACCAGGGCATCATTGTGGTTTGAAGTCCACAGTGGCCTAGAATGTGGGTTCCAAGTCCAGCTTTAAGGATTCAGACATTGGGTGTGGACCTGATCAAAACATAAAACAATGCATCTTGATTATTGACCCTCATTTGCAAAATCAGAGCAAGATTTATAGCCATTCAGGACCCATGTGGCGTACAGATGGGGCAAGAGGCAGGCTTGGAGAGAGAGGTCTGGAGCTATGCAGCCTGGAAGAGTACAAGGATAGGGAGCCATATTTATTTGGGGTTTTGTGTTTTTTGTTGGTTGCATCACAAGTAATGTTAATAGAGATTACCTTTGTAGTGTTTTCCACCTTTATCAAAGTACTTTTACAAACATATAATTTTGCATTTACTGTAAACATGAGAGGGGTGAACTGGATATAATTACCCATTTGGCAGATGAGACTCACAGATCCTAAGTTACTAGCCTTAAGGTCATTTGGCTCTTGCTTTTTTTCACTATATATGCTGCCAATGCTTGATTCCATATTTATTTCCAAATTTAGCAAGCATATAGTTTGTTTTCCAGCAGCTGCTACTATCTTTATGAACTGCCAATATTTTGTCACTTATGTTTTTACCTCCCAAATCAACAAGTATAACTAACTTTTGCTTAGTATTGAAAGGAAAAATAAGGAAAACAAAATACTATTTCATTTTGATTTATCAGATAAAACTACTTTGTTATGTGCAATGAATCGTTTTTTAAAGTGATTTTTTTTTATTCTGCTTTGCCCTGTTTAAACCTCAGCTAACCTCACTGCTGTTACTTTTTAGGTGTCTTATAGTAAACCATGTACAAGTCCAGACAGAGTCCAGAGTTAGAGCAAGTTAAACAAGAGTTGCCAGTATTGTGAGTTGTGGATGTAGAACTTGATGTTAACTGTGAATGATTGGTTTTCTAACTTTCATTTTATGTGGAGAGCCTCTTCTGTTTTTCACTAGGCTTCCTCCTGGCTCTTCCTTCCTGTTACATTCTTTCCTGTTTCTTTCCAGAAAGTGTCTCAGCATTCTTTCCTATAGTGTGCTCCTGTAGGACTGTGAATGGTACATGTTCATGATTTTCATCTTTGAACTCTGCACATGTATTTTTCTTATACAGTAGATTAGAAATACAAACAGAACATTGTGTAAGGATATGGACTGATTACTGTGAGTGAAAATCAGAGTGGAATAAACAGAACGTGGCCTGCAGTTCTGCCTTCTAGTTCAGGTGTTGCCCCACTACTTAATTGTGGACTTTTCACCAATCTTTACAAACTTCTGATATCCCCTTGCATTATCTGTGAGCCAACAGCTGTGTTACATGATTTCTAGAGTCCCTTTCAATTCCAAATCTCATTCATGTTCCCAATCTGTATATGTAAAATTGTACTAAAGGTAGGACAGCTTGTAAACCTTCTTTTGGACCTTAAATTCTATTGGTAATTTTGTCATTATTGAGAATTGAATGAAATCGATCATGGTGATATAACTTTGTGGTGCTTGTAAGCTGAACTGAAACCCCACTATTATTAACTTACAAGTTTTGAGCTTGGTTCCTAATCTTTCCTGTTGTATGCACAACATGCAATAATAATCAGCATGGTATGTTTTGGGAATGCTTTCATTAAAGATTGGTGGGTTTCTTGATCAGATATTTACTGTGTCTCAGAGCAGCTATAAAATCCAGGAAGTGTAAGTGTAAGAACAAGTGATGGAATGCTAGTTGGAAAGACATGTTAGAGTTAAAATGTGACAGTAGGTCTTAGGCTGTTATCCTTTACTGTCCTTCAACCCAGTATGTGATAGGTTTGGGTTATAGACTGAATAGATGGGATTTTCAACTGTTTATATTTAATCAAGGGAGAATAAATCATAAAATTGTATATTTAAATCAATACTAGAGTTTTCACGAGATTTTATTGTTTTAGGTGTCATGGATTACTCAAAAGGATAGATGAAAGCTATCATTACTCTTTCCAGAAAAATAAATGCACATTGCCAATTTTACCTGCAGGTTGAAAGGTTTCATGGATACCCCATTGTGGGTGGAGCCTTACTTTTCCATCTGGTATTCTTGGTCCAAATTCTTGATAGAAAAAAACTCTGGTTGGTAAACTCTTTGGTGATGCCCCTCAAAATACTCTAGATCAATGTTTATTAAACTGTGATCATGAGAACAATTGAATGGGTCAAGATTAAAACAAAACAAAACAAAAGAATAAAGTAGAAAATATCAGAGTAAATTTTGTTTTGTTCATTCTTTTGATTTGTATGCATCTATGTGTGTTTATACTGTCAGAATATAAAATGTCCTTCTTACTATGGATTGAGTATAAAGTTGGAGAAACTCATCTATTAGATGAGAAACACTCTTTTATTGTAAATGAACCTCTTCACTTTATAACTAGAAACTGAGGCCCTTAAAGGCTGAATGATTTGTTTAAATCCCTGCTGTCCCTGTGTTACTTCAAGTGGTCCAGCTAGGATTAAACCATATTACTTTGTTACTAATTTTACCCTGCTGCATTGCTAATTTTTTGAAACAGAATTGTGAAGTAGATTATTTTAAAAAGATAGTTCATCTGCTTCACACTTGGCACTTTTGAATCCTTTGTTTTTCCCACTAAAATAATTTCTGTCATTATCCTTTAAAATAATCTGATCTTAAACTTCTTTTCCATAGGATTAGCAGATATCCTAAGCCCTCTCAGTTGGCTGTCTGCACCCCTATTCCTAAAATGTTGACATTTAACTAGAAGGACTTTCAGAACAAGATATGAGGGCTAATTTTTATTTCAAAATCAAATTAAAATGGTTTGAGTTGTTTTGTTCATTCACTTGAGAGCTGAAATGTTGGTGTGGGATCTTTGGGAAGGCACTATAATGTCCTTAGTTTCTCTGTGAGTTTTTTCCTCAAACTTGAATTCCATACCATTTATAAATGTGAAGGGTCTTGTTAAAATGCAGATTGTGATGCAGAATCTGGCTGAGATTGTGGGTTTCAGTAAACACTCCTGAGAGATGCTACTTTGGATCTTAGGACTACACTTTTAGTAGCAAGAACTTGTATTACCCGACTTATTACTGTGGCAAGAAAAGATAGCTGTCTGATCATTTTTCTGTTGTCTTGATTTTATTTCTTTTAAATATTTATTTTTTAGTTATAGGTGGACACAATACCTTTATTTTATTTTTATGTGGTGCTGAGGATCAAACCCAGTGCCTCACGCATGCTAGCCACAACCCCAGCCCCCGTTGTCTTGATTTTAAACAGCTGTTCTCATCTGCCCCAACATTCACCTGAGTGAAAATTGATGATACCCCTCTTTGCAGCACTTTTCTAGGTGATTCAGACTTAGCACTACTTCATTTAACTGGGATTTTCAAGCCTTTCTACAAAATTTAATTTTCCACATAACTAGAATATTTAATTTCAGAAAGATCATTTTCTAAATGTTATAGAATTTTCTTTCTTAAAAGTGTTTGCATATACTCTTTTTTTTCTTCAACTTAGTGTTGCAAAAGCCATATTTTTTTTAGAGGCTCTCTTTGTGGTAAATATTGAGCTATATGCAAAATGAATAAGAACTACAAAGCCTTCCATGGTGCTGTTGTATGTTTTTCTGTTTTGTCTCATTCATCTGCTAGTTAATGATGTCTCCTCAAAGTGGCTGGTGTCTCTTTCCATCCTGATTACTTCTGACCTGAAAAGCCAGATACTAGATTTGTGAGATGAATTTCTGTCAGAAGGGCCTTCCCAGGGTGGGGCCTTGCTGAGGAGGGATATGATCCAAGTTCAGTAGCCATGGAGAATTGAAATCCTTTGGTGTTTAACCATATTCTGAGTAGATACCTAAATTGGAGCCTACTTGTTTCTTCATGCCTTTTTCCAGGTGCTTTTTTAAACTCCTTTCCAGATCCCGTTGTCTTTGTTCATTAAAATGTATTTGAAGGTCATTTGTATGTATAGATGTATGATATATTAGCCCTGTGATTGATAATACAATAATTGCAATAAATTAGTAGCACTCAGGGTCCATATAAAATCGGGATGGGTAACCTTATGCTAAAGATTGTGGCTCTCTTTACACAGTTGTGTTCTGCAGTGTCTTTGAAATAGTTTTTAGAATAATAGTAATGACAGAAAGGAGGATATTGTTTGTTTTAATTTAGTGATTTAGTATTCTGGGAGTTTAAAAATTGTTGGAATTATCTTTATTAGATTACTAATTATAATATTAACACTAATAGTTCTCATATGCTAAGTTCTCATTTTGTTAGTCATTACTTACATAAAATGCAACAATCAGGGCTGTGGTTGAGAAGGGTACATTAGATTGTGGGGGGCAGCAAGTGGCTGATGTGCTTCCCACAAATGAGAATAATCCAAATAGATAGGGGTGAGATTAAATATCTCCATTAGTCCCTCTTTACAAATAAATGTGCATATGAAGACTCTACAGCAGGTGTTTCTGGTTTTGTTTTTTACTAGAAATTGTTGGAGGATTCATATTTTTGAAAACCATACAGTAGTTTATATTCTGATCCAAAGCAGAGAGAACCTGTTTGCATTTTAACTAGGTAGCATCAGACATTTATCATCTTAAATAGCCTTACTATTGGCTCTGTGTTAGAAATTGTAGATTATATTCTTTAAAATTATAACAAGATTAAATGTGGAAATAACAGTTAAGTTGGAATTTTGAGATCCAGAACAGAGCACCATCTGACATATTTTTAGTGAATTACAGCCTTTAAACACTGATTACCAGATTTATCTCATTTGAATGTTATTTTTACATCTAGAATTTGTCTTAGGCTTCAGTGCAGCTCAGCCTACTGGTATAATCTTATCTTAATTAATAATGTTTTGTGACCTGGGAGTCCTGTTAAAGACAGGAGCTAGAGAACGCTGGAAGGTAAAATGAACACATGGCCTTAGTTCTCTTCTTTTATACTGGAATATAACTTGCATTTAAAGACACTGAAAAATGAAAAGGAAAAACAACCTCCTTCCTCTTTCAGATGTAATAAATATGTTTAATATGGTTTTGCTATTGTTAATCCTTTGAAACTTACAGACTATAGAGGATTTTGTCTAAAATATTTGAAACTAAATGCTGCTGTAAAAAATATTTTTACCAGAAATCTAGAAATAGCTGTCTGTCCTATGCTTTGTTAATTTGATCTGCTTGTTTAGCTGAAAAAATAAAAATGTATATTCTAACTAAAGAGAAATTTGTGGGCATAAACTCCTTTCTTCCTATGTTCAAATATATTTCATACATTGTTTATCTTATTTAAATATACAGTAGACAGAGAATACAACTGCTGTTCCTTTAATATCAGAACTATGCACGTTACAATAGGTGTCACTGTTTTGCTTGGTCCAATCATGATTGGTGACTTCAGCTATTGGCTCCAAGCACTGGCTGTCTGACTCCATCTGCAGGGCTGTAATACCTACTCTCCTCCGATCCATTCACCACACAACTTCAGCTGGCTGAACAGACTCACTCGGCTCCAGCACATCTTGCTAACCTAATTCAGAAAACAAGTGCTACAGCTCTGTGCCTGTCGTCTTCGCTCAGTGTAGCGTTTTCAGGTGATCTAGGAAACGGTTGTTTTTATGAGCAAGTAAGAGAAACAGGAATCATGATGGGGATGTATTTAACAGACCCAGTACTGGATAAAACTTAAAGCCAGTTTCTATTCAACATAGTGAAAAGGTCACCTTGCCTGGCTGAGAAAAGAAGCAAAATATCAGCTTGTTGGTTTCTGTTAACATCTTGGCTCCGGCCAGCCTGTTTTCCTTGATGTTTGAACCAGTTTGGGATATCTAGCTGTAAAGAGAAACATACTGTACTCATGGTAGATGACAAGGAAAAGAACATGAAATGTCTCACCTTCTTCTTGATGCTTCCAGAGACGGTAAAGAACAGGTCCAAGAAAAGCTCAAAGAAAGCAAATAACAGCAGCGGCACTAGCAGTAGCAGCAGCAAGTTGCCCCCAGTTTGTTATGAAATAATTACCTTGAAGACTAAAAAGAAGAAGAAGATGGCTGCTGATATATTTCCCCGGAAAAAACCAGCTAACTCCAGCAGCACCACTGTCCAGCAGTACCACCAGCAGAATCTCAGCAACAACAACCTGATCCCGGCCCCCAACTGGCAGGGTCTGTATCCCACCATTAGAGAAAGGTAAGTACTGAGCCAGCACATGTACTTTAAAAGTTTTCCTGTGTTGAAGTTTGTGCTTTTGAACAACCTGTAATGTATTTTAACACAAATCTGTGTTTCCTCTTTTCCCAGAAGCTTTATTGGTAATGGAAAACTGCCTTGTATCTTTTCCAAAACAGTACAGCTGTTTTCCTCTTAGACAAAAATGTTTTTGCAAGCTGTAATATTTAAGTGACAGGGTTATATTCTATAGGCCATGAAAAATAGAAACCTTTAATTTGTCCTTAGCCTTGTGAAAAGTTTGTATAACTTAAAAAAAAAAAAAAACTTTTGCTACTTCCTGTGTGTTTGCAATAACTACAAACACAGTTGTTTAGTTTCAATCTTTATTTTTTAAATTTTGCTATGAAGTTACTAAACTGTTGCTTAGCTTGTGAGTCTTTTTATGTTGGAGAAAGGGATTAAGAATGCTGGCTGCTATGAATTAATGAATTGCCTCTGTTTATAGAAATGCGGTGATGTTCAATAATGATTTGATGGCAGATGTACATTTTGTGGTTGGGCCACCAGGTGGGACTCAGCGGTTGCCAGGACACAAAGTAAGCAACAGCTGCATTACCGGTTTTGTCCTGAGATTTACAAAAAGGGACCCTCTCAGTCAGCCTGGAACTTGGTGTGGGCAGCTTGCCGATGGCAGGCAGTGCATGTTTCCCCCAGTTACAGAGAAAGCATACCCTATCCAAAGGGCTTTGACCACGCTTAATTTTTTCATTGTTTCCTACTATACTGCTTTATATCTCTCACAGAAACATACCCTCTTAACTCTCCAGCCCTGGGAAGTTGTTGTGACAGGTTAGGAAAGTCATGTATTGACCCCTTTCCTAGAAATAGTGAGATAAGCTTTTATTGTATTTATGTTGCAATGAGGGGACCCCTGCGTTAATCTCTGAAAGCTTTGAAATAATTAGCATAGAGGCTATTTTGTATGAACATCTTATATTTCCCTGCCAAATACCCTGTATCTTGGTTTTTTCAAAGGAACAGGTTTAGGTACTCTATGCCCACTAAACCTGATTGCTTAGAGTTGTTTTTCTGGATTGATTTGCTGAAAACACTTTCAATTTAGTGCATGAAATAAGATTTCCCTTTCTCCACAGTATGTCTTAGCTGTTGGGAGCTCTGTGTTCCATGCGATGTTTTACGGAGAACTTGCCGAGGACAAAGATGAAATCCGTATACCAGATGTCGAACCTGCTGCTTTTCTCGCCATGCTGAAGTAAGCATTATTTCTATGTTTGGAAAGAGTTTGTTTATGCTATATTTGTACCCTGCTGGCTTCAAAGTTAAATGTAAGTTCTGCATAACAAAAAAAGGAGACTCTGATGAAGAAAGAGGGTGCTGCTTATCCTGTACATGTTTTTGGAGAAAACTGCTGTTCATCTTTAATTGGAAAGCATGTGGAATGATCCAAGCATTTATCCACACCTTGGCACAGGATGTGGGGGCAAGTGGCATGTATAGCAATTTGGTTCTTAATGGCTTGTAATTAAAGAAAAATAACTTTCAGGTGTAGGCATTGTTTAATGGCACATGTTCTATCTGAAATCAGTATGTGTGAAGAAGTCTTCAAAGAAATACATTTTTATTTCACAATTCCAGAAATTATATACCTTATTTAAACACTACAATTTGGAAGACTTCTAAGTTTTCTGAGTTGTTATCTCCTAACAGCAAATGTAGAATTCGCTGTCTGTTGACTTAGTCCGATCTTTTTGCACAAATACGGTACACTTACTCTTCTATAAAATTGGACACTTTCTCCAGAATAAGAAGCATTTGCATTTGATATTAGAGGAGAAATTTTTGGAAGTTATAAATCGTTTTCTATGATTTCATGTAGATGTATACAGAAAAACTTCAATTGGTAATCTAGAAATACAAAAGTATATGTAATATTAATTTACATTAGCTTTTTATCTAGTGGGTCTTTTGTAGCTTCCAGTATATGTCAAGCAGATACATGAATCATCTTCTGTACTATGTACCAGTGCTAGACAATGTGTGATAGTCTACCCTGTTATTAAAATTTAGTGTTATTCTAAATATTATTATATGCTTTCTCTTAATCTGCATTCATTTCTAGGACACTAAAGACTGAGTTCAAGGTCATCTGCTGCTCTAGGGATTTCATTTCACTGAAATAAATAAAATTATTGTTCAAAAAATCATTTAGTGGGTCAACAAGTTGGACAATGTTCCCATTAATGGTTAAAATGTTGCTATGTCTTATTACTACCTGCTGAAAAATTATAGTTCTAGAGCTTAAACGTATTTTTTATTCATATTAAAATTCTGAAATCTAATTGCTGTTGACTAGGACTTTCACAGTGGAATATAGGGAAATGAAAGGCAAGTAAGCATGTGAAGCACCAAAACCTAAACTAATCCACCAATTTTAATCTTTGTGGTCTTTTAGAGAAGTACGTGCAGAAATCAGTTTTACCTCTAAGGGTCCTCTCACCCACCCTCCATCAGAGGAAGTCAACTCAGTGTCTTTGACAGTATTATCTCTTGCTGAGCAGAATGCAGCAATACTTCAGCATTTTGGGCTTCACTACAGCCAAGTATTTTGTTGAGTTGTTCTAGACATGTGCATAATTAGGAAGCAGCAAGATGGCCAAGAGCTACATTTTACCTAACTCATTTGATTCAGCATTGGTCAAGTGTCTTTTCTCATAGTTGTATCACCTAGACCATGTATTAATACAGCTTTTTAAAGTTGTACACACAGGCCACATAAAGTGGTAGGAGTCAGAGATGCTGTAAGATGCCTTTGGCTGCCATGCCATAGTTGTGATACTGATGACCAGATTTCCTTCCTTGTACATTGTGCGAAGCCACTATTCCAGGAGAAGAGATTGTCAAGGGGATAACTGTGCCCTTGACAATTATAGGGTAAGAGTTACAAACCTACTCACCATGTTCCAGGATCCTTCCCAAAGTCCTGGCTCTTGGTCAAAGCAGAACTGAGCTGCAAGTGTATTGTCAAATGGCATCTGGCTTAGCCTATCAGAGAGGAGAAGGGCTTCCTAGGAGCAAAAGGGCAGGTTTCATTTGTGATCGTGGACATTTTTCTCTTTGCATGCTTGAATTTCTCTACTTTTTCACAGAAGGTATTGCTGATTTTTTGAGTTACGTGTCTTTTACTAAGATGAAATAAAATAAATACAGGAAGACTTCAGATAAAGTACCTAGCACTTTAGCTAGAAAAAGTTAAAGGTAAATGTTATTATTTCTATTTTTTTTATGTTAACCATAACCATCTACCAGAAGCAGATAATTTCTACTTTCACATTCCATTTTGAGAAACTATCACTATCCTCTAAAATACCACAAAGTGTGGTTTATTGACATAGAAACTCTACATTTAAGTTTTCCCATTTTGTCTTTTAATTAATACATATGGAAAAATGTATTCTTTAATTCTGAAGGTGAAAAGAATATATGTGGGGGGAATTTAGAAGTTTTGAATTAAACAAATAAACTGGCACAGAGCCTGCTGTGTTCTAAGTAACCTGGAGGGTAGAATTGAAGTCCATATTTGATTATTTGTGAACTTGGATCTATTTGAAAAATATTTAGTATCAGTTTTTTTTTTTTTAATCTTTAGGAGAAATCCAAAAGCATCAAGATAGGGTTAATGCTGAAATTATAGTAGTAAAGGCATTTTGTTTTTATCTAAATATAACATATGTAATACAATTTTGCTATTTTTTCTGATGTTGAGTCAAGTTTGAATAGTTACAGTATCTTCTATTTTTGTTGAGAAGACACTATATATAGCATGTGAAACATAGGCCAGAATGGTAATACTAAGTTAATGCCTTTCATGATACAAACTTACTACTGAGCTGAGATAGTAATAACTTATAAATATAATTCAGATATTTCTTTAAGCATGTTTATAATAAGTGTCACATAAGATGATGTTCTTGGAACAAATGTGAAAATAGTTGCTTCTTTACTTGCTGAGCATGCTCATTTTGTGAAAATTCCATTTATATATTGTATGTTTTCTTTCAGATATATCTATTGTGATGAAATTGACTTGGCTGCTGACACAGTGTTGGCTACACTGTATGCTGCCAAAAAATACATTGTCCCTCACCTTGCCAGAGCCTGTGTTAATTTCCTGGAGACAAGCCTGAGCGCCAAGAATGCCTGTGTGCTCCTCTCCCAGAGCTGTCTGTTCGAGGAGCCTGATCTGACCCAGCGTTGCTGGGAGGTAATCGATGCCCAGGCTGAGTTAGCTCTCAAGTCTGAGGGATTCTGTGATATCGACTTCCAGACACTAGAAAGTATCCTCCGCAGGGAAACTCTGAATGCCAAAGAAATCGTGGTTTTTGAGGCAGCTCTCAACTGGGCTGAAGTAGAATGCCAGCGACAAGATCTAGCCTTGAGCATTGAAAATAAACGTAAGGTCCTAGGAAAGGCACTGTACTTGATCCGCATACCCACAATGGCCCTTGATGACTTTGCAAATGGTGCTGCCCAGTCCGGAGTATTAACTCTCAATGAGACCAATGACATCTTCCTCTGGTACACTGCGGCCAAAAAGCCAGAGTTGCAGTTTGTGAGTAAAGCCCGCAAGGGCCTTGTCCCCCAGCGCTGTCACCGTTTCCAGTCTTGTGCCTATAGGAGCAACCAGTGGCGCTATCGGGGTCGCTGTGACAGCATCCAGTTTGCTGTTGATAAAAGAGTGTTTATTGCAGGCTTTGGGCTGTATGGCTCCAGCTGTGGTTCTGCAGAATACAGTGCCAAGATTGAACTCAAGCGGCAGGGTGTTGTCCTGGGGCAGAACTTGAGCAAGTACTTCTCAGATGGATCCAGCAATACCTTCCCTGTGTGGTTTGAGTATCCTGTGCAGATCGAGCCGGACACCTTCTACACAGCCAGTGTGATACTGGATGGCAATGAACTCAGCTACTTTGGACAAGAAGGCATGACGGAAGTTCAGTGTGGCAAAGTGACTGTCCAGTTTCAATGCTCCTCAGATAGCACAAATGGCACTGGGGTACAGGGAGGGCAGATCCCTGAACTTATATTCTATGCTTAAAGCTTCACTTCCCCAAGCAGTGTGAGCTCGGGTGCACATCTGGCCCCTCCTTGCTTGATGCTTAGCTCATCTGCAGATATGTGATCAGTGCAGGTAATTTGTTATGAATGAAGCGGTAGGCAGTTTCTAATTTCTTTTACCCTTTTTAATTATGTACAGGCTAAAATGCAGCATTCCGCTTTTAACTATATGCTTAAAAGAGCCAAGTTCTTACTAAGGCTTTGTGGTTTTCAGAGTTGCGTCTATACACCTGGAGAGATTATGCTCTCTCAGATGCCCCACCGACCTCCCAGTTTCATGTCTCTAAAGAAAATTTTGGATCACCTCAAATTTCCTTTTGGATTTTATTTGATGAATGGAAATAGTCTAAAATAATAACAATCAAGAGTTATTTTTAAACAAAGCCCATCCCCCCAAAAAACCAGATAAACCTCAGTGTACAATTTTGAGAGAAATTTTACTTTATAATAAGTAATAATTTAGAATGTAGAAAGTAGTCATGTTTGGCTCTTACATTTTTTTCTTTTAAAGTTGTTGCTTCTCACTTTGCTTTTTTAATCTTAAACCAATAAGATTATTACACATTAACTCAAAATGGCAGTGTAAAATAAGAAACTAAGGAATTGAGTGGTGTTTTATAGGCAAAGGAGACTTATATTCTTTTAAGAAGACAAGGTAACACAATATGAACACTTCTTTTGGAAGTAATGAAATTATAAAAGTTTATTGTCAATAGAAAAAAATTGCAGGCCTGCTAATTTACAGTAAAGGTTTTAAAAGAGAACCTAAAAAATCCCATACTACAAATACTTTAATTGATAATGTGTTTGAAAAAGGCACTCTTTTCTTGCCACATAGCTTTGGGTCCCTATCATTTGCTTGTTTTTATAAATCGTACTGTATAGAATTCCTGATCCCTTTTCCCCCATTTAAAAGAGGACCAAACATTTCTTTAGAGGAATGGAGTAACAACTGGTTTTGTAGCACTACATTGTTAATGTCATAAAATACTTTTATTTGTTGTTTTTTTTTTTTATTTGAAATATACTTTATCTAATCTTTGACCATATGCTATTTTATTTGTTGATTATAGTTCTGTTCTCATTCTGGACTGCTAGAATCTGGCCTCTGGCCACCTTAAAGTGCCAATATATGCCTGCAGGGTTTTCAGAAATTGGTTGGAGTAACAGAGTTTGTTGTCCCTGAATTCACTGCATCAGCAGCACATCTGGCTCTCTTATTTGTCCATGGCTAATATAAGCAAAGGAGGAAAAGCTCATTAAAAAATTCTCCTTCAGTGATGGCTTTTGTTGGTTTGGTGCCTGTGACCCTGGCAGTGCCCAGTGTGATCACTGCCAGTTGAAGAATCCATGTGTTTTTGGGCAGCTTTTCTGCTCAGTGTGATCCTGAGATGGCTTCTCCGCCACCTAGAGTGTGGTCCCTTGGCCGCCTCCTTCTCCTGCTCTGCAAGCCTGAAACTGGCTTGTCTGGGGCCAGGAGTTAGTCCTGGGGTGTGTGTGTGCCTGTGAGCCCATGTGCCCATGCGCATGCAAGTGCGATTGCCAACTCAGGAATTCCCTCCTCCCTGCCTGGTTAGTGAGAGGTGGGACACAATGGTCCCCCTGCTGTCCCCAGCCAGGCCCAATGAGTGACTGCCCTTGCTTATTCACTGTGCTTCTGGGCTGCTTTTTTCTCTGTAGATGTGGGCCTGTCGCCTTTGGCGAGTGTCCCTGATGGAGGAGAACACTGGATTATGGGAACTGTTTTAATCACTTTTGCCATTTACCTACATCTGTTAGCATAGCTGACTGAAAGTTGTTACTGGTGACTATAGATGAATACTGCCAGAACAGCTATCTAGAATTATCTTATTATGGACATGACAGGTTGTAGTTTTGGCAAAACATTAATGAAATAAAGATAAATTTTCACTTAAAAATACTTGTGCAAAGGATTCTATTCTAAAATTATGGTTAAACATTTCAGTAACTCATAACTATCATGAAAAATGGTAAAACTGGTTAGAAGGCACTTGACGTGAAGCCAGAGGAGAAGAAATGTTACTCAGCATTAATTTCATAGTTGAGAGGGTGAGTGTGATGGACCGCCTGAGAGTGGGGTCATTCCTTCACTGCTCTGTCAGCACTCCTGTTACGTGAGTTGCCCTCTGCACAGCTAGGCTGCCGAAAGCCACATGAGATCCTGTACGCTGGGTATAGAAGAACTTAATTTTCTGTCAATTAAGAGAAGAAAAATAAAAAAATAAATAAATAAATTAAAAAAAAAAAACACTTTCACCATCTGATTGGCCTGTGGATAAAATTTGAAAATTGTATTTAGAATAAAAAAGTATATATTTTAGACCAAGTCTCCTTTCTGCATTTTCAACAAAATGGAATGAAAGCTAATGTGCTTGCTTTGTTTTCTTTGGTAATTTTGAATTTTGTAGCTTTTAAAATTAGAAACCATTGTTCTGACAAGGCAGGCAACTCTAGTGTATAAACACAACTTTATTAAACAGAGTACGCTGTAGATGCTTTTCCCAATGTATCTGGCAGTCTTTGTCATTGTTCATACTGGGGATAAAGGGTAACTAGGCTAGCAGTTCTAATGTAACATTCTTTAAGCATATCTTAAAATAGTATTTAAGTAAATGGTCTAATTTCTACATAATTATTGCACTGAACTGTCTTTTTTGTTTTTGTTTTTTTTAAGGTGTTTAATAAGCTCAGCTAACTCAAGACACTGTAGCAACTTATGCATCAGTGCTTGACTTTAGCAGCTTACAACATTATTTATGAAGGAAAAATATATAAATATGAAGTACCTCATGTTGAATGTTATTGTACTGTATTTTTAATGTAACAGTGCAGATCTTGTTAGACACATGAATGTGTATACTCATGTTAAATGCAAATAAAATAAAACTGGTTCATAGATTTGTTTTCTTAGCATTTTTGTCACTTCCTTGAAATAGTAAAAGTTTCATTCTGGCACTTTTTGGTGCCACTATATTTTACAGAAATTATTTTGTAGGAGCATTTATTTGCTAAGTATTCAGATATCTTTGATCCCTAAGGAAGTAAAAATTTTGAGGCAAAAGCATAGGAGAACAATGGATATGTTAATCAATTGCATTGTTCAAAGCCTGACTGTTAAGTTAATGAGAGGGAGTGAATGGATGCATTTATATTCCTGTTATGGAATTTGTGGTTGGCTGGCATTCTGAAGCTATAGTTGATCAAATGTCTGGATCTCCCTGTACTAACCAGGGTATTGTACTCAATGGCATCTGGCTTCCGATGTGATCCAGTGCTGCTGCTTCTCTCAGTGTGAAATAGCTTAAGTCTAGGAATAAAAAAAATTAAAAAAAAAAGATAAAGTGACATACAAGAAATTTGAATATAGTTATATACTCAATTAGTTTTTCATTCTATTCATACACACACACACACACACACAAAACACACCCATATTCATTCGTAATTGTCTATATACACATTGTTTTTCTCTGCCACTTTCTGATGCTTTTCTGATAGAATTTATTGTGAAATCCCTATATAGTTAACCACTTCATCTTCTTGGGTTTCAGTTTCTACAGCATACACTTATTCAAAAGATTTTTGGAATTATTCCAAAGAAGAAGGGAATTCCCCATTCTCATCAGCTTAATCACAGTTACAACCTGAATTGCAAAGATCTTTAATCCAGAAAAGTCTAAGCCATTATCTCTTTTCTGTTGCTGTTTAAATTTAATCCATATGTTTGTTTTCATTATCCCAAGACAGTTGGGAATGATCCTCCTCCATTGCTGGGGCTCAAGATCAACAAGTCAACTGAAATTATACTTTCTTCCCAGTTGACTGTTTGACTTGCCTGGGAAAATCAGGAACTTAACACTTGGGAGAAAACAGAAAAGGTGGAAAGTATTTCTGAGGAACTAAATGGTACAGAATTTAGGGGCCAAAGCAAGCAGGTGGTCCTGAAAAATCTGTCAGAGCAAGGTTTTGAGTCCTTTGAGGTGCTTCCATAGAAGATGGGCATGCTTTTTGAGTTTCTAATTTGTACATTTCAACATTCTTTTCAGAGTCCTTTATGTTTATTGATGAACTACTTTCCTTGCTCTACAAGTCTTTTGTAGTCAAGAAACAGTAATACTGGACAATTTTTTTTAAAAGTTGAGTTTACTCTTTAGTTACTTATTTCTGTTGTTCATGATTTCCATAACTAATGTTAGCACTGGTAAAGTTTCTCAACCAAGATGTTGCCAGGTAGGCAAGATGGAAATAACTGTGAAGAGATGAATCTCTGAAGAGATGAATCAACTACCATTGATTATATGTCAAGTTATGTAAGACACCAGCAGCTACAAATTAGTCTTTAAAGAATGGGTACATTTTCCCAGCATGGGTATCTCCCCTTGGTAGCCTTTTCTAAACTTCTTTGGGGAGTGGAGTGTGATGTGCAGGATATAATTCCTATTTATGCAGGCTCTGAATGCCTTATAATGATTTTTTTTTTCTATTTGCCTGCCTTTCTCTCAGATTATCTATCTATCTATCTATCTATCTATCTATCTATCTATCTATCTATCTCTATCTCCCCCTCCCCCCAAAGCCTTATGCATGCGAGGCAAGGCAAGCACTGGACCAACTGAGCTATATCCCCAGTCCTTTCTATTTGCCGTTCTACTTAAATGTCCAGTGGACATATTTTTACTAGTAGATGCTAATCTATACTCTGCCATCTAAAGTCTCTAACCTCAAGATGGTTAAAAAGAGTTTGCTCTTTGCTTTGTCAAATCTGAACTTTTAAACAGGTCTGTATATAGGACATAGCTACATAGTTACATGTCAGCAGTTAAATGTGTGTTATATATTTCTCTGCAAGCTGCTGGTAGTGACCAGAGCAGGTATGTTAAAAGTTACTATTAGGATGATGTTGTTTTCCACTTGATGTGACAACAGTCCAGAATATTGCCTCAAAAATTAAGATGTACTTTTTATTACTTTGGTTGGACAGTTTTATATTTAAGAGTTTATCTCGTTTACATCATTTGTTTTATCAGTTGTTTTAAAGGAGTGAATTCATATTTAGAAAAGTGATTTTTTTTAAAGTCATATCAGTGGCCTTATTAATTTTAACATGAAGGTCTGGAATATATCTGAGCAACATGTAGCATGAACACTGATGAAGGAACTAAAAAGGTCTGAGATAATATTTTGATACATAGCATTCTTGGGGTTTTCCAATTTTCATTTTCCTTCCTAAACTACTATGTGCAAAAAGTAGTAAAAAGAAAGATATTGATTATTTAAGGTACCTCACATAATCTTTTAAAACTTGAAGCAGAGGGCACCACCTTCTGCTATACTGTAGAATAGATGAAAATGTACTTTAGAGACATTCTGTGCATACTACGGAATTCTTGTTTTTGTGTTTGTCTTGAACAGCTCTAACTTCACTTTATTTTAGTATCCCTTATTATAATGTTGGCATAATACACTGATCCTTAACCAGTTCAAAAGTAAAAATTGTCATAGATCTCAACTCTTAAAGGCAAATTCCAATTCTAAGAATATGTGTAGGTGCTAGTGGACCAAAGAATATTTATAGTGTTTCCTGCATAATTTAGCTTCGAAGAAGAGAAAGATTTAATGAATCATTTAGAGGATTAACTCACCATTCATTCATTCATTGATCTTTTATTGATCCTTTTCCTCATCCCAGACAGTCAAAGGTGCTGACCAGGGAGTGAGAAACCAACAAGATGTGGCAGTGTGTGTGATGGTGGCAAGTTCAGTGCATTGCTGCTGTACTGATAGCACATAGAAGAATCAAAAGACCAGACCCCAACCTAGAAATTCTAGTTTGTTAGGTCTTCAGAGGGGTCTGAGAAATTGCTCCCTGTGATGTTACTATGAAGTTCACATGGAGTATCTCTGAGCTGAACAGTTTTTAGAGGAGGGGATTTTGTGGGTACAAATCAGTAGTGATAAGGTGTAGGATAAGAATGCTTGTGTCTGTATGCACGTGATTGAGAAAGGGCAAGGAGGAAGAAGAAATGATGCGTGAGGTGGGCTTTGAAGGCTATCTTAAAAGTAGCTAGGTTAAGGTTGGTGATTCAAATTGTCATTGGAAAGGGGAGGAAATTCCAGGAGTGAAATAATCAGGGGACAGAAAATGGTAGACAGCTCAATGTGGCTTGGTAAAATGTCCATGTGGAAGAAAGAAACCACCTATTGTGGCGGGTTTGGAATAGGATAATGAACTGGCAAGAGCAGGAAGCAAGCACTTTTTGTATCAGACTTGACTCTTCAACATAAAGCAGTGACATTGAAGAGATTTGAGTTAGAGTAGACAACAGTTTTGTGTTTTAGAAACTGGTCTGCTCAGGAAGATTAGAATGGATCAGACTGGAGGCAAGGGGAACAATTGGGGCTCTGAGTAAAGTAAATGAAGACTAAAGCAGGGTGGGGAATGGAGAGAAGGAAGAAGCTGAGGAGCAGAGGAGATCCCCCAGGCTCCAGTGGAAAAGTGACTGATTGAAGTTGGCATGGAACCTCTTGTCTCACATTTTTTCTTATGGAGCAGGAAAACACTCTCTCTCTCTCTCTCTCTCTCTCTCTCTCTCTCTCTCTCTATATATATATATATATATATATATATATATATATATATATATTTTTTTTTTTTTTCCTAGTAGATGGACACAATACCTTTGTTTTATTTTTTATGTGGTGCTGAGGAGCCAACCCAGTGCCTCATCTGTGCCAGGCAAGTGCTCTACCAACTGAGCAACAGCCCCAGCCCAGATAAACATTTTTCCTATACCATCCTCTCTAGGTAGTTGATTTATAGATAACTCCTCTTGATTCTGTATTTACATTCCTTTTTTTTTTTTTTTTTTTGTATTAGGGAATGAATCTAAGAGTACTCTACCACTGAGCTACACCTCCAGCCCTTTTTATGTTTTATCTTGAGACAGGGTCTAACTAAGTTGCTTAAGGCCTCACTAAATTGCTAAGGGTATTCTTGAATTTGTGATCTTCCTACTTCAGCCTTCCAAGTCACTGGGATTATAAATGTGTGCCACTGTGCCCAACTGTCTTTATGTTCTTGTAGGTAAGAGGTAAAAAGAGAATGGACATTGTGTAGCAGTCAACTCAGAACTTGGAGCAGGACTAACACCTGGTTTGAAGCTTGGCTCCATCTGCATGGAAACTGGGGCAAGTTACTCAACTTCTGAGCCTCTGATCCCCCTAGAATGATGGCCATGATAATAACACCTTCCTCAGGGGGTTATTATGACAACTACTTAAATCAGTATTTCTATAGCAGTGTCTGGCAAGCCAAGTGCCATGAAGTGTTACAAGTGGAACAGAATATAAAAGGCCACAAACTAAATTCATGAGCTTTCCTTATATACACATTATGTGAACCAGTTTGCTTTTCCTTTATACACCCTTTAACAAGTCATCAATGCAGACAATTAAAAAGTAATTTTGTTGCTGTTCTTTTAAATCACTATGGTCAATAGCTTCAGAGTATATGAAGCTACAAAGGATTTGTATTATTGAGGAATTCTCATACTTTAACTAAATTTCTAATAAGTATTTCAATTTTGTCATGTTAATGAGATACAGAAATGATTTATTCTGATGCAGATGGATTCTAGCACATCAGACGCCTTCTCTGCTAGGGAATTGTCTAGGATTCCTCAGAAAATTTGTCTGCAAAAGCTGAACGCATGTGTGCATAACGAGTTTTTTGAGACATTTTCCAAGAGGTATGCTTTTTGCAAGTTAAAAAAAAAATTCCCCTTTACTAGTTCTAGTGTTAAAATAACCCCTTTTTCCAAATATTTTGGTATTAAAATCAGTTTTAGCATTGAAATTATTTATCATGTGTCAAAAGCAGGTTTGACCTTTATTATGAGTGAAGTGAATATTACAGGGAATATTTGAGTGGTTAATTGATTTTACTCAGGTAAACACAGGTGTGCCAGAAGCCTCCCAGTTCTTGGCACTTCTCTGACTTCCCCATGAGTAACCATCACTCTGCAGACTCACAAGGTCCTTGAGCCAGTGCTAGGATCTCATTTCCCAAAGGTGCTGGCTTACCAAAGTCCATTTCTGGTTCTTTTTTTTTCAGGATCAGATTCTTAGCTGTTTTGCAAAAGAAACCTGTAAGATCTTCACCCTCAGAGAGTCTCATTTAGGAGGTCCAGGGCAGAGCCTGGCACCTTGATTTACGTGGATCTGGGATTCCCAGTGATTCACTGAAGGGTTGAGAACCCCTTATGTAGACAGATCCTGAGACTTTTACTCACATGCAGATGGACTTAAAACTTCAGGACCATGTTCCCTGCTAGGGACCCTGACATCACACACTCTCATTAATCAGCCCAATGCTTAGACCCTGAACTCATGAACCCTGGAGCTGACCCCAAACAAAACCATCTACATTACTGATGAAATCCAGTTGTCCATGGGTAAACTGGCTCTAGGACCCTCATTGGATACTACTACAATCTGTGGATACTCAAGTCCCTTATATAAAATGGCATTTTATATAAGGTATTTACATTAAATCTTGCATGCTTTAAATAATCTCTAGATTATTATAATACGTCATACAATGAAAATTCTACAAAAATAGTTGTCATATTGTATGGCTTGTAAAATAAGAAAAAAATCTGCGCATGTTCAGTGCAGTTGCAAATTTTTTGCACCCCAGATTGAGTATTTTCAATTTGAAGTAGGTTGAAATCATGGATGTAAGCCAGGAGTATAGAAGACCTCACTTCCAATTCCTTAACTTTTAATCCTGACCTCAGTTTGTTGATCTTGCTTCTGCTTGACAGTCTGCCTGGACCCTCAACCCTCCATTTATATCTCAGGAGCCCAGAGGTCTAGTCTGTGCTGGTCCCAACTCTCAAACACATACCATGCTCCTGCTTAAGGTCACAGTCAATGCTTTCCCATGTTTAGGTCCAGTTCTGAGTCCTGTGTGCCCATTCCACTTCCTTCAGATATGTGTTTGCCTGCGCTACCCTCTCTTCCAGCATCCAAACGCAGCTTACATTCTTTTTTGCCTAGCCCTTGATCTAGCTAGCCCTCTGCAGCCTGATCTGTAGCCCTGTTTCTTGTCCTTTTCCTCCTCACTGCTGATCTGATACCCAGAATGTTGCACATGAAATACATTCTCTTTGCCTTCCATTGTCAGCCTTCTGTTGCCTGGACAACACCTAACACGCACACACAAAACCTCTGCAGCATATGGCAATGCATTTATGCTCCCACGGATTTTCTAGGCAACTAGCTATGTGGGTCTTGACTGGGCTCATTCCCATGTGTGGGACTTGACTACCTTTTGCTGGGGCAACTGTGCTTTCATTATTTCTTATCTTCCAGCAAGCTAACCTGGGCAAATTCTCATGGCGAAAGTGAAGGCACAAAAAAAGTCATATGTCACAAGAACAAACATGCACAATCTCTTAAGACTTGGGCTCAGAATTTGTATATCATCTTCCACTATATTTCACTGGCCAATGCAAGTCACAAGTCCTGAGGAATTAGATTCTTCCTCTTTACTGAGAAGGGTTACAAAGTCATAACCCAGCATTGTGGGTCCAGAGAGGAGTAGCTTATTGGTTTATGCATGCAGTCTTTCAGTCTCCATGTTAATGGAGTTTTGGAGGAGCTTACCAATCGAGAAGATGCTCCTTTTGAAATTGGACCTCAGACTCAATGCCACTTGAAATTACCCAAAGATAATCTATTCATGCAAGAAGCATTACTGAACATAAAGATATTACTAAAGCTTTCATAGGGGAGTGAAGGAAGAATCTCTGTCATACTCAGAGAATAAACTTCCCAAATATTTATTTGGCAAGTTTCCTCCCCATATAGCTATTTTACTCTGCTAAGGAGAGTTCCCTCCCAGGCTTCAGCCCTCCAGGCAGAACTTTTCATCAGACCATGTCTCATCCCCTAGCTCCAGCTTCTCAAACTGGAACCCTCATCTGGAGTTAGTGCATGCTTCATTAGATGTAGCATTTTTGCCTTGTCATTTATGACCTCACTTATATTCTCATATATAGTTCTGTTAGCCCCACTATTAAATTTTACTCTGGAAACCACACCCTAGTAAAGCAAGAAAAGTTTGTGGGATGAATAGGAAGGAACATTTCTCCTTTGTTTCTTTATTCTTACTTATAGCATCACCCCCAGAAAACTTTCTTTACATGATCCCTAACTTCATCCAGGTACGGGAAGATAGAAAGAGACTGATTGCTGGCTCTCAGAATTTGGGCAGGAAAGAAGGAGTTGCAGTTTACTATAACAGCCCAGCCACCCCTTGGGGCCAGAGAGGCTCTACAGAAAGGGTTGACTGGGAGTGGGAGAAAGAATAGGGCCTCTGTTTAGCAAGAGGCTTCACATAGCTCTTTCACTTGGAGTTTCTCTCTGATTTCTTCATCTCTTCATAATTCCTTGACATGAGACTAGCCCATATTGTTTGAGCTGAGAAGTTCCAACTGCCAGTAACCTGGACACATCACCCACCCATACTCCAAAGGAATTTTTAGGAAAGACTTGATTAATTAATTAAAGACTGCAATATGTGACCATGTCACCAAGGAGCTCCTTAAACAGAACAGGTTTCTTTTTGTTCCCCCTCCCTGTCTTCCTTCCTTCCTTCCTTCCTTCCTTCCTTCCTTCCTTCCTTCCTTCCTCCCTCCCTCCCTCCCTCCCTCCCTGTGTTTCCCAAGCTGACCTTGAACTTGCCATCCTCTTGCCCCAGTCTCCAGATTCTGAGTAGCTAGCATTATAAGGTGTATACCACTATGCCCAGTTTCCAGAAAAGGTTTCTCATGAGGCCTTTCCAGTATTGGTTTGTCCTGGTGCCTTCTGTCACATTCCTAGGCCAGTTTTTTATAGTCTTGAGAGAAGTAACGCATTGGATCTATTTTTTCTTCTTTAAAAGCCCCTCCCTTGTTGGTGCCCCTGGAGGACAGCACTAAGGCTGCTTTCTTGATGTCCTTTCTCTACAGCACAGAAAGTTTCAGTTGCCAAAGTCTCCCAGATCCTGCTGTATTCCTTATTCACTGTCGTATTTAGTTTGAGCTGTTATGTCAAAATACCATAAATTTGGTGGCTTATGAGCAATAGTAATGCATTTCTCACTTTTCTGGTGGTTGGGAAATCCAAGATAAAGGCACTGACAGATTTCTTGTCTGGAGAGGACTCACTCTCTGGTTCATAATTGGCAGCTTCTAGATGTGTTTTCACAAGGTGAAAGGGTGAAGGGTCTCTCAGGCTCTTTTATGAGAGCATTAATCCCAGTCAAGAGTGCCCTATTCTCATAATCTGATTACTCCCCTGAGGCCCTACCCCCAATGCCATCACACTGGAGATTAGGATTTCATTAAATGAATGGGCAGTAAGGACCCAAACATTAAGACCCAGACCACAGTACTCACCCAGGAATTGTACTTGGTTACTATTAGTAACTAGTCAGAAACTTAGTTACTGGAAGAATTACTGAATCCTTGCACTTTTTCCTCAAATTTGAGATTTATTTTACATCATAGATTTGTCAGAAATCTAGAGAGCATTACTTACTTAGGCTGTTTCATTTGTTTAGACTGCCAACATTTTTAAAAATAAACAAATGCCAACATGGAACAATTGCAATGTATTTAAATATTTAAATATTTTCAGTGCTCTTACCTATAATAAAAGTCCCTGACCATAGATCTAGTTTAGGTTGTTGGTAACATTCAGTGTGACATGGTGGCTTCTTAGAGAATGGCTCTACAAAAAAACTGGAGCTGCAGTTGAGCACCTCCCAGGCCAAACCTCTTCCCATCTACCACATGTTAAAGCTTCCCATCCCCTTTCCACCCTTTTCCCACAGCACTCAGGAGAAACATCTTGCCATCAACAGCAATACTCCAGGAAAGCATAACCAAGCAGAGGTAGCTACATTTATTTCTAATAGTTTATAATATACAGATTTACTAACTATGTAACTTTGGGTGTTTGGGTGGGGGTATCTGTGATGGGTTTTCTTTGTGATGTCTCATGCATGGGGACAGAGTTTAGAAGCTGGGTAGAAAATGAACTGAGCTCATTCCTATAGTTGCAAAGAAATACCCACTTTTCCAGGTACACAGTTAATAGAATGATAAAACTGAATCTTTTCTTCCATATATGCAAATAACCTTGGCCTCTGATTTAAGAAATATCCAGAAATGCAAGGAAAGTATAGGCAAATTCAATCAGGGAAGGAGAGAAAAATGAAAAGAAAGATATGAGAGAGTGAGTGTGTGTGTGTGAGAGAGAGAGCCAGCATGCCACACCATTTCCTCTGAGATGCAAAGCCTTTGGAAGGAGGATGAAGGAAAGGAGTTGGCTTCCTTTGGGTGGAGGGAGGGATGTGGCATAGTGAAAAGCTGCCAGGGGTAGGGGAGGTGGTTCTCTTAGATCTCCCTGGCCTGTCTCCCAAACCCTATAAGGAGCCTTTGTGAGTTGACCAAGCCTTTTGCCAGAGTTCCATGAATGACCTTCTCAGGTCTTTTCCTTGGGGGCTTTTCAGCTTCTGGGCTTCCAAATAGTCTGGACCCACAGTCATTCAGGGTTGAGGGATGAAGCAAAAAACAAGGACACTCCTGACGCCTCTCCACAGAGCTCTGTCTGAGCCCTTGCAGCAGCTGAAAAGATTACAGGCTTTCTTTACCTGAAAGAACCAGGCCTTGCCCTGGCAGGCTCAGACATCCCTGGAGGCCAGAAGACCTTATGGAACTTTCCTTACTACACATTTTCAGTCTCATACAGGAAGCCAAAGGTCCTCTTGAATTTCCACACCCTTCCTTCCTTTTCTGTCCTTCTTGCCCTAATGGCTTCATTTCAGATTTAAATTCTGCTATAGACCTTGACCTTGGGCAGCCTATCCCATTTCCTGCCTGCCCCCTCCATCCGCATTCATTAGCAAACATTGAAGGTGATGGAGACTTTCTCTCATGGAAAGACATTCACATGTCACAGCTAAAAGACCACACTTCATGACAGGTGGGAAGAACAGGGAGGGACCAGGTTGGTGGAAGAGCTTATGGATACCATCTTGTCACAGTAATGGAGACAGGGGAAGGTCACTGTCACCAGACCCAGTTAAGTGGTTTTTTTAACAGACTAAATCAATAGAAGAGGCTAGTCCTTGGTTTTCGCAGTGTGACTGCCATTTACACAGGGACCGTGTAGTCTTCCAATGTCCCGCCACTATGCCCTGGTTAGAAAAACAAATTACTGTGTGCGGCCAGAATGCAATCTTCCATAGGTCATTATTGGAGTGGGTCTCTTGTCAATACCATGCCTGATTGGGAGCAGCTCTAAGAATCATTTAGCTTCTCTTGTCAGGGGAAGCTTTTGAACTGCTTCCTGCTGTCCTGTCGTTTTGTGCTAACTCCAAAAGGCTATGTTAAATTGATGTCACCTTTTCCATTTCTTCCCCCAAGCATTTTCCTTTCTGGTTAACAATGGAAACATTTGTGCAATAATGGGTGGAAAAGAGAGGCCAACATGAATGCTGTGAAAATCCATAACTAAGGATGAATGCCTTTATTTATCTGCAGATGTCTATCTGGGGAGCAAGTTTTCATCATTCTGGATGATTAAACAAACAAACAAACAAAAACCCCATGAATCTCATTCAGTAGCCACATAAAGAAAGTTAAAGAAATAAAAGCAAAACCAACTAAGAAAAACCCTCAGTGCCTTCAGTAAAGAATAGGATTGTATTTGAGTCTATTGTAGAGTTATCACCAAACAGAACAAATGGAAGGAAATGATGATAATCATTGAATTGAACAACCTATATTTCTGTTTGGAAAGTTCCACAATAAAAAAAAGTAGTTAAAATTGTGGCAGGTATAGGATCAAAGAGTTTTTGTATGGCATGTCGTTCCTGGGTAGAGATCATTTCCCCTGAAATTTAATTTGCAATTCTAGCAAAACCCACGGCAAAAACTTTCAGCTGAAAACACATTTCAAAGTAAACCTGGCTTGTGTTAGACCCTCCTGTGGACAAAGGGGTCTCTGTGATCAGCCCAGCTCTACCAGCATGTAATAGAGACTCGATTTTCATAAACATTCGACTTCTGAATTTTAAAACTTAAATTATGTATCCTCTCAAAATGCAGGGATTGATATTTATGCCTAGCTGTTTAAATGAGGGTTCCTAGTTCATAAAATTCCTAATTAAATAGGAAAGCATTCTAAATTCTTCCTCTTCGTTAATCATATCTGGAAAAGCCTGGAAGTTTAGATCATGATTTCATTAGGGCATTCTCACAGTTTCCCTGGTGGCAACATAATCTAATTTTAGCCAATTTTAATTGCAAGTGCAGTAAGGGTTTACGTGGATTGGAGTTGAGTCTCTGATATTCTGTCTTCTGGATATAGCAATACTGTCCCTTCCACTGCAGATTCTCCATCTAGCTATGCCCAGCTCTGACAGTTATAGGACCCAGTATAATTACACAAATGTCTACCTACAAATTATATATATCTAAATATTAAAAGTTATAAATTAAGCAAACTGCTATATTAAATCTGGCCTAGCATACTCATCAAACTAATCAACTGATAAGTAAAAATATATCCTGGCACCCTACTTTGATATATGTACATCTTTAGAGCAAGCATGGAAGGCTAGGTTCAAGTTTTGAATTCTCAGCCTCTCAGATTTGTGTCAGGGAATGTGGTAGTTGAGGAGAGATGGCCCTGACATCCTCGGCCCCTTTCCTGTAGCCACATCCTATCTGTTTTCACCCCAGATTTTATCTAGAAGCACAAGGAGTCTCTTTGCTCATGTGTATTTCCTCAATCCATACATTTGAATTGGTCCATTCCAATCCAAAATTGAAGAAATGCCTTTAGGGCCTAGAACTTCACATGTTGGTGGCGTAGCCTGTGGTTGTGAGGAAGGGCACTTGAAGCTATGAGGCTAGAGAATACAGTGCCCCAGATATTGCATTATGCAGAGGTTGAAGCATGGATTCTAGATGGCCATATTTCCTTGACTGACTGAAGGGCTCAGATTCTCTGTAGGAAAGAATTTTGTTACCTTTCCTGTATCAGACCCCTAAGTGGTGACATACCCCTGAGGGCTTGTTATTGAGGTTTGTACTCTTTCCTCTAGTACTTTCTGCCTAATCAGGTTCCATAGTTTTATATGCCTCATTCATTCATTCAACAAATACACATCTTTGCTTGTATTTTGAGGTGTGGTTTTATGTATCAGCTTGACTCAGCTAAGGATGCCCAGATAGCTGATAAAGCATTATTTGGGGTATGTCTTCGAGGGTGATCAGCATTGAATCAGTGAAATGGATAAAGAAGATTCATCTCATTAATGTAGGTGGACATCATTCATTCCATTGAGGTCCCTTAAAGGACAAAAATGCAGAGGATATGCAAATTTTTACTCTCTCTTCCTGAGCTGAGATATTCAGTTCCTCCTGTCCTTGAACGTTACAGTTACACCTCCTTGTTTTGAGACATTCAGACTGTGAGACTTATACCAGTACCCCCACCCCTGACTCTTCGGGTTCAGTCTCAGACTAAATTATACCACCAGTTTTCTGGGTCTCTGGCTTGCAGATGGCATGACATGGGACTACTTGACCTCTATAGTCACATTAGCCAATTCCCCAAATAAGTCTTTCTTTTTGTATCTCTATATATACTACACAGGTATCCTATTGTTTTGTTTCTCCAAAGATCTATAACTAATATGTCAGGCTATAGCAGTGGACAAAACAATGATCCCTGTGTCATAGAGCTTTCTTTCTAGTGAGGGAACCGGATGATGATGATAAATAAGTTGTGACAGTTTTATGCATGATTCTAAATTCTTTGCTACTCCATCAAGTAGGAAGTTAGGGTTGATGTCCACTCCTTTGAACTTGAGTAGGTCCTGGTGCCCAGAGGATGTGATGCTGTGTGACTTCCCAAGCTAGGACATTCAAGGACATGGCCTTGGTCACTGGAAATGCCTGTGCCTGGAACCCTAAGTGGGCATGAAATAGATGGACTAAACATCCCAAGGTAGCTGTGCTGAAGAGGTGGCATGTTAGTGTTCTGGTTAGTCCTTCAACCTAGGGACAAGATAGCTGAGTGAAAAGCCACCTTGGAAATGGATCCTCCTTCATGCTCCAGCGATTTGAGTCATCTCTCGCTGAAATTCCAGAGAATTCTCAGGTAACAGAGAATCTGTCCTTGCTCTGCTTTATCCAATATTAGCCCATAGAATCTCTGAACAGAATAAAATGATTATTATTCACTAAGTTTGGGGACAGGATGAATAATGAATCCTAAATTTATAGCAGTTCCATGCCTGAATTCCAAATTTGTATGCTTAGCTGTCTTCTCATAACTCCATTCAAATCTCTGTATGGGCATCCCAAAGATTTCTTTCCAAAGTGAAAGTCTTGATTAGCACTCGCTAACTGAACAACAACAAAAAAAAAAACACACAAAACAACCTATGGGTTATGGCTCAGTAGAGACCCTGGGTTCAATCCCCAGCACTGCAAAAACAAAAAGAAAACCAAAACAACATGCTCATTATCTCAATCTTGGTAAAAGACACAACTCCAATCAATTTTCTTAAGACAGAATCATTTTGGATTCTTTTCCCATAATTGCCTCTACCTAATCTATTAGCAAATCCTGCTGTTTTGACACCAAAAATATTTCTCTTATCTGTCCATTTCTCTGCAACTCCTCTGCCTTTATTCAAGCCCTCCCCACCCTGGTCTCTTACCTGAAACAGCCTCCTAATGCTTTTTCCTGCAGTTAAACCTAGCCCACACTAGTCTTCTTTGCACACAGCAGCAAGGGAGACCTTTTAAAAACATAAACCAGGATTTTTGGGTCAGAAGGGTGCAATGAGTGAACTCTTCATTGCTTCCCACTCCCTTCCCCAGTGGTCTAAACAAATCATAACAAAGTTTATATCTTAAAAGTGAAATACTGAAAAAAGACAAATTTGGGATCAAATTCAGAATAAAAATTTTCAGGAAAAGGAAACAGTAACACACACACACACACACACACACACACACACACAGTCCCAGAGTAAGGAGAATGGAAACTGCTCTTATTGTCTTCTGTCAACAGTCAGTCAGTCCTGGAAAGACTCTAGTGTTTCCTGAACTGCTTCCCTGCAGTGTCCCCTGTTGAAGGCATAGGCTGGGAGTGGTTTTTCAAACTCATGAAAGGAGACTGAAAAGAAGCATCCAACTACCCAATGCTGCCCTTGATGATTGTTTCTGACAAATACTGGCAATACCATCTCTGCACCACCATCTGAGATCTCCTTCTGAACTGAGATGTGGAAGTCCAGGTGGAGGCGGGTGCAAAGGCACTAGACCGGATGAGGTACACACAAAGGGAAGGAGCTATTTGTTGTAGGGTAGTCTCCCATTTGACACGAGGCTTTAAGCAAAAAGTTTCATAACCACAAAATAATCTGATGCTAAGAAAGAGAACAAAATTTTTAAAATAAGCATGTAAATTCACTCTTAGGGCATCTGTGCATAGGTTAGTTATTGCTATCTTAAAAATCACCCCAAACTCAGTTCCTTTTACTACTAATTTTAGAAAAGATTCTAATACAAATTTTCAGTACTATTAAGATATTCCTATTAAATAGATATACCTACTTGCATTAGGAAAGAATAAGAATTTATGAACCAGAATCATGGTTCAGAATTATAGACACATCTGATGGACTTGAAGAGTGGAACAACTCAAGCCAGATCGCAGGAAGTGTCATGGGGTCAAGAGGGAAAAAGAAAATCCCCATAACTAAGGAAGACTGCTGGTCATATTCAGTAACTGGGCTGGGAGAGAAGAGCAGAACTCTTAGATTTAGTGTGAGATCTCCAACTGGATGGGTGTGTGTGTGTGTGTGTGTGTGTGTGTGTGTGTGTTTGTGGGTTGGGGGGGGCTCCCTGCACCACAGTAAGAAGAGACTATGATAGGGAAATGATTCTCACCCAGAGGAATGCACACATGTACACAGAGGGATGTGTGTCAGAGCTTAAGGAGGAGCTCATATCTCTGAGAGCATGACTCCACAAGGGCATCTGGAGGCATTTGGGGATGGAAGTTCAGGTGGTCGTATCAGCAACAGCAGCAGCATCAGAAAGAATAGGTGCCTAGGAGGAAAGGTCCATGCAAATATAGTCATGTGAACATATGAGGCATGTTTTGGTTTGGACATGAGGTATCCCCCAGAAGCTCCTGTTAATGCAGAAATATTCAGAGGTAAAATGATTAGATTGTGAGAGCTGTAAGTTCTCAGTCTACCCTCATTTGAATGGACTGGCTGCAACTGTAGGCAGGTGGGGCGTGGCTGGAAGAGGTGGGTCACTGAGGGCATGCCCTGGAAGGGTTGTTCTTCTTTGTGAATGCTTCCCCACCCCTCCTTCCTGGTTGCCATATCCTCAACTGCTTTTCTACACCACACCCTTTTGCCATGATTTTCTGTCTCACCTTGGGCCCACAACTATGGCCAACCATGAACCGAACCTCTGAAAACATGAGCCAAAATAAGCTTTTCCTTCTCTAAGTTGTTCTTTTGAGTTATTTTGCTCAAGGTGATGCAAAAGCTGACTAAAAGAAGGCAAGACAGGCAACTATTGCTGAAAGAAGCAAAAGTTTGGAAAACTGAACATGAGACTAGATAAGACCAATCTCTGCCAACTCTTGTGGCTGTTGAAGGGATACAGGGATGAGGTGGACTGACTCCAGCCATTGGACTGCAGTAGACAGTAAGTCCATGGACTTCAAAACAAGTTTTGAAATAGTATTCCATGGGACCTGAAAGTTAGGCAGGACTATAGATATTCAGATAATTAAGAGATGGATCTAGAAGAAAACAAACAACTCTTGGAGTTCTGTACTTGTAGGGCTAAATCTACAAAATTATTCAGGTAATCAGTCTCTAATGTGGTCTACAGTGATCCCCATATCTTGGTATTCAAATCACTGTGTGATTGATTACCTACACATTGAATGGGCTGATCTGTGAAATTCAGTAGACTGTCATATAAATAATAGTGTGTGCCTTTATGACCATGTTATAAAAAACATCATAGCTTCTGAATTGGTTTTTCAGATCCCTCACAATAAGGTAAACTGGTGGCCATGTTATGAGGACACTCAGACCCTGATATGGAAAGATCCAAGTGGTGTAGTGCTGAGGCCTCTATCAGTAGACAGTAAGGACCTGAGGTATCCTGCTATCAGCACTGAGAGTGAGCCATCTTGGAAGTAGATCCTCCAGCCTTAATTAAGCCTTCATATGACCTCTTCACTTCAACCCCAAGAGAAACCCCAAATCAGAACCACCCTGCTGAGCTATGCCCAGATTTCTGACTCATATAAATTTTATGGAATTATAATTTTTTTTAAGTCCCTGCATGTTAGGACAATTTGTTATATAGCCAGAAATAGCTGATACAAATTTTAGTACCAGAAATGAGATCAGACAGGATGTACTTATTCACAGATACTATGAATATAATATTTTTATGGGTTTAAACTCCACTAGGCTGGAATGACTCAATTCTGCTTCATGTGGCTGCAACAGGCTAGCCAAGGCTCATAAATCCAATGACAACAGATGGTGAATCTGAGATAGAAAGAGAAAGAAAACATACAAGCACTTTTGAAGTCTCTACTTGAGTCACATTTGCTGCTACCCCATTGGTCAAAGAGAACAAATACATGGCCAAGAACAGTCACCTGGTAGGGTAATAATACTCAAGGGCCTGGGATACTGTTGATTGTAATAAACTGGGATCTTTAAAACCACAACAGTCTACTAAAGTCTCTTTAAATATGTGAAGCTGTAGGGAAGCATTCCCAGTGAACATTTCCTGTATTCTCATGTCCATTTTCCATAACTGTTTAATCCAATTTTCCTTAATGAATGAGCCATCAAATGTACACAGAATTTTTAATGTTAAGTCCTCTTCAATCTAGCTGGCCAGTTTTAATGTCAGAATCCCTTGGTGTTACCTCTTTTGTTGGTAACAAAGGCTGGGGGAGTCCCCTAAGCTTTGATATGCTGTATAGTAATAAAAACTGCCTACTTGCAGATACTATTTTTAAGATAATATTCAGCTGTTGTCTTAGAACTACAGGTCACTTTTCCCAGGACATACATTTCTTAGCATGTTTCTTCTAAGAGCAGAAGGGAGATTAAAAAGAAGAAGAAGAAAAAAAAAATGCAGTTTTGTGAAATGTTTGCTCTTCTAAACCCCGTGATTATCTCTTCCCTAAATTGGAAGGCAATGTGATTTCTCTTCCCTTAATGGTAGATGTCTGCCCTTTGAAGTCCCTCTTCCATTACTGATTTTGTACTGGATGATGTTTTAACAATATTTATACCTGTAAGGTCAGCATGATTCTAATGCATATTCTTTCTTTTCTAAAGGTGATTTCAAACCCTTTCCAATTGTATTTGATCAAAAAGATTTAGAACATAAATGTTAAAAAACATATTGAAACAATACCTGACGGTGTTTTTAAGTAGAGTTACCTAGTAGTTTCATTACATTGATATGTACTGTATGAGGAGCCTGGAAGGAAAAGATGTGTGGGTTGTGGTCCTTGAAAGCCTATGTTGGATCCTCGTGGGAAAATGCACCCAACTTAGTTCAGGAAGCTCTATTCTTTGAAGGCTTTATGAGCTTAAAAGGCATGGGATTTGGTCTATTAATACTTTTTATATGAAGCGTAGGATAACACTAGTTCTTAAAACATTGCTTTGGTGGATTTGACAAGAATTTTCAAATAACCTAAACCTTTAGAGCAGTGAGTAGCTTATAATTTTGTTGAGGCAGGTCATTTAATCTCAATATGCTGTGAAGTTGGCTTTTGGGTTAGAGTGACTAAATCCAGGGAGACCACCCCATATTCCTTGTCTCATTTCATCATCATCCACCTGAAAATTTGTATGAAGCAATGGTTGTATTCAGATTGTTTGCTCACAAAGATTGCAGCTTGTATGGTGAATTTGAATTGTCAACTTCATTAGATTAAGAGAAGCTTAAAATATAAAGAGGCTTTAGGGTGTGTCAATGAAGGCGTGTCTAGGAATGATTGGCATATGGGATACTGAACTGAAGTAGAGACCCTCCCTAATTGTGGGCAGCACCATCCAATAGGTTGGAGGCTTGGATGGAATAAAAGTTGGAACAAGGAAGCAGCTACAGATGCAAGCTCCAACGGGTTCTTGATTGCTGGCGCGATTGCCTGAGAACATTAGACTCCAGCTCCTTCAGTCTTCCAAAGCAGACTCTGCCAGTGATTCTCCAGGGAGTTTCCAGAAGCCTTTGGTCCTGGACTGAAGTCAAATCATTGATCCCTTTTGTTCTGAGGCTTCAGCATCTGGACTGCACAGCTACTGGTTCCTCTAGCTCTTCAACCTGCCGACGGCCACTGTGGTACTATCCAGCTTCTGGATGTGTAAGCCAATCTAATCAATCCCCTTTTGTGTTCTGTTCCTCTAGAGAACCTTGACTAATACAATCCCTCTTCATTCCCCATTTTCCTTCCATTCCCTTCCTAATAGTTAATCCTGGTTGTTCATTCAGATTTACACTATGACTTCCCCATTACAGCTCAAGGTGGGCATTGATTGGAAAAGGTCCAAACATAGTGAGGGATTTAAAGATTTGCCATGACCTAAGATAGCACAATCAAGGCAGCCTTAGAAGTCTAGGTATCTGTTAGCTATTGCTGTGTAACAAATCACTCCAGTATTCAGTTGCTTTAAACAATAAGCATTTGTTATAACTCACCACTTTCTAAGAAAGCCATGTGGCTTTTCTAACCTCAGCTGAGATTGCCTACATGTCTTTATAGTCATTTATACATCAGGAAATAGTTCTACAGCTCCAGACTGGGTCCACTCCTATGTTTGGAGGTTAGCTGGCTATAGGTGGGTCTGGTTTGGGCCCAGCAGAGGTAGCTTATTGCTGTTCCATCTAATCTCCCATCAGAGTAGCTGTGGTTTGTGCTTGAGGTGAAGGGAAAATCCCAAGAAAGTGTGAAATATGTGATTCTCTTGAATCTTAAGCTTGGGACTAGCACTTTGTAATGTATACCATGTTCTGTTGGCCAATGTGAGTTGTGAGGCCACCACAGACTCGAAGTGGGAAAATAGACTGCACTTCCCCATGAGAGGAATCACAAGTTCATATTACAAAGGATGGGGATTCCAGGAGGGATGAGGAATTGGTGCCAATTTTGCCATTAAGATCAAGACTGACTGTCTCTGTGTCTCGCTCCAGGATGTAAACAAGGACATAGGTATTTGCATTCTCTTGGTCACAGTCTGAGAACAAAGTCAACACAGAGTGGAAAACAGACACTAGAACTGCAGGAGAAAAGTGTGACAGCCTCATCTTGTAGACACCAGAATCAAGCCAGCATTCCCTCCTGGACTTCACAGATGTTTAAACCAGTAAATTCTGATGTTATTTAAATGTGTGTGGCTGGAATTTTCTGCTTGGAATATAGACATTTAAATGAGCCTGAAGTTCAACAAAATAATAGCTTTGCTTCTCCCTAAAATGGTTCCTCCTCCAAGAAATTCAGCTGCTAGTGCTTCTGTGGAAATGAAGACCACACGAAGAATGTAGGAGGCAGTCCTGAGTCACAGAGTCAAAGTTTTATACAAATTAAAGAGTGAAAATATCTTATTCAATGGATATTCATATCTGCGACTTTAATCCTATGTTTATGGAATATTCAAGAGTCTGAAAGGGTCACTTAAATTTTTCAGTTATAATTTACTGACTCTTACAGGAGAAATTACATGTTTCAGTAGATACTCAGTTTTTTTTAACTTATGTCTTCTGAATGCTCTCTCAGTTTATTTTATCTCTGTTCCCACTAGTCAAGATTTTTGTTGGCCTTCATAGTTTATAATAAAAATACTATTAGCATGTTGAATATACTTTTCTCAAACTGTACACAATTCTTTAAGATTCTAAAAAAAAAAAAAAAAAACCTCTTTAGAAGGCATTGAGCTTTTTAAATAAGTCTTCTTACAACCTACCTCTCCACCTAGCTTGAGAATTACAGCTTCGATGGAATTTGAAAATTTATTTATTCACAAAAGGACTTTGAGACACATCTTTCCCAAGTGTGTAGGTTTTACATTATTCACGATTTATTAATGTAAACAATAAATGGAGATATAAAGCTTTAGTGTACAACATTAATGCCAATAATAGTAATGAAGTCAGTTGGTACATCTCTGAGGTTAAAGAGCATCATTTCACCCCAGTGGGATGAGAGAGCAAACGTAGATGGAAATATTAGGAAGCAATGCAGAAAATTACACACAATCCCAGGTCTGCCCTAATTCTCAAGAAGGAAAGTTGTGTTGTACTCCAAAAATCATCCAAATTTTTACACTGATGTTACATTATGTCTAGTCAAGAGAAAGTTGTCAATGTTTCAAAGATCAAGTACTAATATCATTGAGTGTCTGTGAATTTCCATATTAGTTCAATAATTTGCAAAGTTAGGCCTACGCAGAGCAACCATATACAGCTGTGTAGTTTGTACACTGTGAGATGTCAAGGGGCTCTGCTTTCCTAGACTATGATGTAAATGACTTCCCCTGGGCTGATCCAAGCATAATATACACAGCTGTATGAAGCAACCATGCATATCAAGTCCCTTGTGTTGTTTGTTAATTGGGTTGACACAAGAACGATATATCTAATTTTAAATGCTTTAATTCTAATTCCTCTGGCTGTTCAGTCTTTTGTTCTAAGCCCTGCCCACTAAAGGAAAAGAGGACCTAGAGCATTATTTCTCCTTAGTTGCCCCCAGCCTAAAGACCCAGTTCCTAAGATATGTTTTTCATTGAGCATCTCCCAGGGGCATGAAAATATCAGGCTGGGAAGTGGAAGGGGCAGTAATATCCATCTCAAGTGAACCGGTCATCTCTTTCTCCCATGAGCTATCATCAGCTAAACACATGAGATTCTTCTCTTTCCTGAGAACAGCACTTTCCTCTGTATCCCAGTGAAGGTTTTGCTTAAATATACATCAAACCCTTTCCACTATCACTGTAGCAGCTCTGTTAAAGCCTGTTACTGTTAATGGAGTCTCTTCTCCACTCCTTTCTCATTATGTCCACTCTTAAGGAACACTTATAATGTCCTCTCAGATGGCAATAATAATGGTAAGTGCTATAATTTATTGAGTATTTACTCCATGCTCTGCATCATGCTAAATGCTTTACCCATTATCTAATTTCTTTCTCATGGGAAGGCAGAGCATTCCCTCTTTTCCCCTTTTGAAGTCGAGAGAATGGAACTTGAAGACATTAAGTTAGTTAGGCCAGAATTGGCACAGAATCCAGACTACTCTCTCCTGCAAAGAACTCTTAGTTGTGTGATAATGGGTTTCATAACTCTTATCTTGGTCCCAGATCTCAGGAGAACAAGCTTTGGACCAAGATGTGTAGGCACTGGGACTTACTCCTGATGTATTTCTTCAACATTCTAAGTATCTTTAGATACTGGGTCAATATTGATTTAAAACAGGGGTTGTTTTAGTGAGAAAGGGCAGAGAGGAGGCCACTGGTGCAGGAACTCAGTCTCTCCAGGATGCCTCAAATTATTCACTCTAGCCCCACAAGCCCATGAAACTACAGCTCTGTGGATCCTACATAAGGCAGGTTAGTGCTAGTGACAACTTGATTGCAGTAAATGCCCATATGGACTTTGCATTTGGCCAGGCAATCTGCATTGGCCAGCAATTCAGTAGCAAATGACACACAAACAGAAACTTAAAAGGAACTTGGTATTTTTTTATTCCCATCCTTCAGTCCTCACTATTATTATGAGAACCAGCCCAGGTTACCTGCTGGGGGCATCTAAGGGACACATGGTGCAAAGGCAATCTGTCCTTGCTAAGCAGTTAGCAGATAGCTAGACCTTGTCAAGATCAGCCAAGTTGAGCCTAGATCAGCAGATCTGTCCAACCAACCCATAAACTCATGGAAAATAATTAGCAGCTATTTTAAGCCATAGGTTTCCAGGTTTGCTGTATAACCATAGATAACTGTTGCAATGACGGTGAGTTGTTACTGGATTAAAGCCAAGTCAAAGCATCAGTCCCCATTGGCCTTTGGATGTGTGCTGAGGGCAGCACAGATGTTTTATGAGAACAAGATGCAGCATCTGGTACCTTCAAACCTTCAGATTTTCCTACAGCTACCCACACAATTCATGTCTTTACTGAGTCTGCTCCATGCTAAGACCACATATTAGCTTTTGACCCCTCAAAAATTGAGGTGATAAAACACAGTGGCCAATGTAATAGCATTAAGAGATGCGTGCTTTTAAAAGATGATTTGAACATGAGGTCTCCTCCTGCATGGATGGGAGGAAGGCCCTTATCAAAGAGGCTTCCCATGGCATTTGGTCCTCTTGCCCTTCTGCTTTCTGCCATGTGAAGACAAAAACATTTCTTTCTGGGGTATGTTTAACAAGGCCTCATCATCAAAGCAGAAAAAAGTCCTCTTATCCTACTGGCACTTTGATCTTGGACTTCCCAGCCTTGAGAACCATGAGAAACAAAATGTCTCTTCTTTTTCAATTACCCAGTTCCAGGTGTTTTGTTATTATAGCACAAAATGGATTGAGTCACCAGGATGACATTTGCTTTCCCAGACTACATCCACTGGCTAATGCTCACTGTCCACCTGTCATGGGATTAAGGTTGTGCCTTGTAGAAAACCAAAGGTCAGTATCTTTACTAAGACACACTTTTGTTCACAGCCTTGCTTCCATAAAGATATCTCGCACCCCTGGACAAAGACTTCATCAAGGTGAAGGCCAAGTGCAAAATGATAAAGCCAGGCTTCATGGTCAAGGTAATCATCTGCAACTTTCTGTGATCACAAAAGGCTGCCCATGGTCATGCTGCAGAAACACCCCAGCTTCTCCACCTGTTACTGTGACCCATGAATTATACTCCCTTTACACTCCTTGAGGTTCCTGTGACAGTTCTCCAGTTGCCACTGTTTTTCAGGGGGTGTCAATAAGAAGTCTCTCTCCTCCCCACTCAAGTTCTGAGCCAAATGGGAAGTATGATTTAAATACTGTGAGCAGAGATGGATCCTTTACTTTTTCTAAAATAAAGCTGATATCAGAGGGAGTGGCTTATATCTGTGGAGAAATGGGTTTCTGAATACCAAACCTCAGAGTTGCACAGATTTAACCATCCAGACATGGTAGGGCACCTAAGTGGGCCTCTCTATTAAAGGGGATTGAGTCAATGCTTACTTCCTATAAGCAGCTTAACCCCAAGAGAGATGGAAAGAAAGGGGACTGGAATAAGCAGTCCTAGCTTTTCCAAAGCCCTTCCATCTACTTTGGTGAAGAAAGTCCAGGAGGGTCACACAAGGAATTCTAGTAAATACAGCTGGTCAATTGGATTTCTTTCTTTTTTAAAATTCTCATATTATTTCTAGGAATGTTATGGTGTACATTTTAGATTTAGATATTCAGAGAAGCTGCCAGGCTGGCCTGTCTCATAATGTCTTGAAGGAGAATTGACCCTTTTTCAAGTCTGTTAGGAGTCTGGTTCTTTCTTGTCCTCTCTTCTGAGGTATTAACTTACTTGAGACTTATCTCATTAGTGGGATACAGTGCAGCTTTGCCGACATACCATGAATATTCCAGAATTGACTTTTGATTATGCTCACACCTGTAGAATAGAAAATAACCCACTCAGACTCACATTTGGGTAAACATGAGACTGATGAACCCAGACTATCCCTCAGTGGTTTGTAGGTAAAGTCATAGAACTGGGGACCATGTGCTGATAATCCTAGAGATACCAAAGCCCTGGCTACCCTCCACCCCATATTGTTCTACCTGAGGACTATTGCATTGTTGCTTCCTACATCTGGAAAGTCTTTTCTCCGTAGTGTTGTATGGTTGGCTCTTTCTCAAACCTTAGCTCAACTGACTGTCTCATAAGTGGCCTTTTCTGATTTCCTGCTTGTTCTGTCTGTCACATTGCCCTCTGTAGTTTTAAAACAACATGCCTACAAGTTTTTTGATATTGCTTTCATCACAAGATAGTGCCTACTTCTTGAATTTTGACCAACTTTGAAGGCTCTATTGAAACCAACAGAATACAGCAGCAATGTCGTCCATAATTCATGTAACGTTTGAAGTCAAGTTATTAAGGATAACAGAACTTCCACATTGCCTGCTGGGACACTTGTTTGTGAAAATCTAAGCCAGCACAGATGAAGGCAGGTTTCCCTGAGGCTGCCATGCTGGGAGGAAGTCCAAGCCACATGGAGGTGTTCCAGGTAGCACTCACGGGTAAGAGTGGGCATCTCCATCTCATGTGCATGAGATGCCCTCAGGTAATTCCAACCCCGAGTGGTATAGCCTACCAGCCTTCAAATCTCGCCAACCAAGGCCCTCCATATCTCAACAGGGACAATAAAACCTCCTGTACACTGTCCAAATTCTCAAGTAATAGAATCTGTGAGCGTAATAAAATGATTGTTTATTGCTATTAACCTTTGGTGTGGTTTCTTATGATTCACTAATAATGGGAATGCTCTGTTTAATTTTTTTCCAATACTACTTTTCATTGTCCAATGTTGCATTGTTTAATAATTTATTTATATCCCATCCTTCCTATTAAAATGTAGGTTAGCTATGCTAGTGCAGGAAGTTGTCTGTCTTAGATCCAGAACAATCTTGGCATATATCAGGTGGTCAATAAATATTGTTTGAATGAATGAATGAACAAATGTCTTCACTCCTGTAGAACTGAAATGAAAGTTTCTTGGAGAGAATTCCAAATCTTTTATTCTTCATCCCCAGGCTCTGGGCATCAAAACCAAGACTGTTTGTGTGAAATATAAAGTAGACTCTTCCTTTATAATATGCAGGCAAACTATCCTGTCAAACATTAAATTATTCAGTCTATAAATATGTGCCAAGCATCCGTCCCATAGCACAATCTGTCATCTGTAGTTCTCACTAGGGACATTGACATAGATGAAACTTAGTCTTCAAGAAGTTCATTGTCTAGGCATGGATAACTGAGAGGGTGACATTTTTGGCAGAACATAACCTCAGAGGTGAACTCCTTATGAGACAGGGGCAGTGACTACTTTTCCCAGACTACAGTGTCCCCCAGGGTCCCACTCACAGCTGGCACATCACAGGTGTTCCATAAATATTTGTTGACTCTTGAGTGAATAAACAGAGATTTTTTTTTGAGTCCAGCAAAAAGCAAAGGATTGTATAAGCAGAGAAGGGCGAATGACTATGTAGATGGGAACTCTTGTTAAATATCCAAGAAACATTTGATTCCCAGTCTGCTTATTCCACAATCATAGAGTCATTACAGAAGCCAGTATAAAATACCAAGGAACTTAGCACAAACATGCTGCTGTCTTTTTAAAGCAAGCCTATTAAAATGACATGAAAAAATAATGGCATCTGCCTCAGGTTTCTGCTTGAAGACAGATTCATGCAACCTCAGCATTTTATCCTGGAAGGTCTCTCGAGAAGATGCACTGGGGAAGCAATTTGTATCTCTTTTAACTAAGAAGGGAAGCCTTGAAGTCTATGGGTCATCCACTTCCCTAAGACTCCAATCTGATTGTAGGGAAAGGTATCAGATCTGAAGATTTTGTGTGCTGTTATCTGTATGTGATTTTTCCCTATGGTATTTGCATCTAAGGCAATACAAAGCCTTGGGTTTCACCACAAGTTAGGATGCTGAGAATATTCCTGAAGAGAGTGTGTCTGAAATTAATTAATAAACAGAGAAAATTTGGGCATATTACTGGGAAGAGAGGATACATTGCATTATTATTTGCTGAATGAATAAATGGAAATAGTTAATAAGATTGATTTGTATGTTCTGTTAGGCAATAGAACATACAAAGAGTTCTGTCTACATAGTCATTCGCCCTTTTACTTTTATTTTGAGACAGGGCCTTGCTAAGTTGCTTAGGGCCTTGCTAAATTGCTGAGATTGGTCTTGAATTTGCAATCCTTCTACCTCTGCCTCCCAAGTTGCTAGGATTATAGGTGTGAGTCACCATGTCCAGCAAGATACATATGTATTTCTTCTTTTCTCCACCAAATCTTCCCATTCCCCACCTCCCACAGTACTCAGGATTAAACCCAGAGAGGGCCTCACACATGCCAGGCAAGTGATCTACCTCTGAGCTACATCTCTAGCTTGTGTATTCATCTTACCTTCTTTTTAGGAAGCAGTATAATGTACTGGGGAAAACAGGCCTCTAAGTTAAAAAAAAAAAAAAACATTTCCTAGACTTTGTGAGTCTTAGGTTTCTCTTTATTATTAGGGGCTATAATACCTATATTGTAGAATTAGTGTGATGATTAAATGTTATACTCTAGAGGCTAAGGAAGGAGGAACACAAGTTTGAGGCCAGCTTCTGTAATTCAGCAAGATCCTTGTCTCAAAATAAAAAATAAAAAGAGATGGGGGTGTAGCTCAGTGGTAGAGTACCCCTGGGTTTAATCCCCAGTACTGAAAAACAAAAACAAACACTAAATCAACAACAACAACAACCACAACAAAACACCAAAAACTAAAAAACCAAGCAAAGGAAAAAAAATTTATACTTTGTGTAAAGTAACTCATACATGATCTGCCACATGGTAAGACAATGTTTATTTAAGCCAATGTATAATAAGATCCTTGAAGGCATAAAGCCGGCACAGTGCCTTGCATATGAAAAGTTTCATGAATATTTCACAAATATTTATTGAATGCACGCATACATGAATAACCGTAGGATGAAACAGAATACTAATCAGGGTTGCTTTATTTTTTCCATGTTTTTATTGTTGCATTATAATTATACCTAATGGTGGGATTTGTTGTTACATATTTGTACACGCACACAACATGACAATATAAATTGGCTAATACCATTCCCCAGTACGTCCCCTTTTCCTCTTCTTCTCCTTCCCCGTGTCTAACTAGAGCAACTTTAGCAGCAAAACCAAATATATTGTAGTGCTTTACCAAATACTAATGAGTATTAAGGACTCCAAGGCCCAAAGCATGTTGGCTGGACAGAGTCTGGTATTAGAAATCAACACGTGGTAGACTGTTCATGGGAACACTGAAATTCAACTCCTATGTAAGAGAACAATAATATTGTGTGTAGCAGGCCATTTATAAATTGTTTATCTATGAAATATATTTATATAAGAGACAGTTGTAGGCTGGAAATGTCTCTTACATGGCTACCACAATACATTAGAAATTAGAAAAGCAATTACATGACATTGACATAATATAGACTGAGGGGTATGATAAACCCTCCCTGCTCCAAAAGCCTGAAATAAAAGGGAGAATTAAGCATTTGTCAATTTGCCAGAGTCCTCCCAACTCCTGTTGTCCTATACTTGACTCATTCTATTAGTTGCCTATTATTTTGAGACATTTGAGTTCATCTATTGTTGAAGGATGTCAAGTGTCATAGATCTAGATTGAATAAAAGTCCTATTTTGTCTTTATTCATTTTATTAATTTATAATTAAAGTATAATTCACCTATAGAAAAGGGCGAAAGTTTCAATTTTTGCGGATTAAATATTCGGTGCAGCCAGCACCCTGATCAAGAACTATCCCAGAAGGTCTCTTCGTGTTTCCTTCCAGCTGGATCTTCTAATATTTTTTTTTTAAAGACCCTGGAAATCTTATATTGAAAAAGCATTTTTTTTCTAATTGCAATGTATTTTAGTAGAAATATATGTGCTGTTTCATACATAGAAATTTCTATGGAAATATAAGAAGTATATGTAGTAATATAGACACTTTGAATTAAAAAAAAATAGGACTTCTGTTCTGTCTGGATCTGTGATGACATGACATGAACTGTCCACCCTCATGTGATTTAGAATGATGTATCCAGGAGCCAAGAAATGTAGGCAGCCTCTAGTAGGTAGAAAAGGCAAGGAATAAATTACTTCCCCAGAGCTCCAAAAAAAATCTATATCTATATCTATATAGTCTTCGATGTCAGACCCATTTCAGACTTTGATGTCTAGAACTGTATTATAATAGATTTCTGTTGCTTTAAGCTTCTTTTTGTGAGCACTTGTTAGAGCAGCAATATGAACCTAATACATTGTTCTTTTTTATTTTTTCTTATTCATTCTTTTTAGTTATATATGACAGTAGAATGTATTCTAACATATTATACATACATTGGGTATAACTTCCCATTCTTGTGGTTGAACATGATGTGAACTAACACTGGTCATATATTCATGTATGAATTTAGGAATATTATGTCCAATTCATTCGCTGTCTTTCCTCTTACACTGTTCTTTTACCATCTTGCACACCCTGCTTCTCAGATGGCTCTGGATGTTCTTGCATGGCTGAGAACATTATTGCCCAAGAGCCAGACAACCAGTGCCTGTACAGAGACAGTCCCTACCTGGCTTCCTCCAAGCTGTGCCCCTCCACCTGGAACCAAGTGTCTTCTAGGACACCAAGTGTCTTCTGCTCCACTTGGATCTTTACCACAGGAGTGGTAGTCTCTCCTAGGAGTTCATTAGCTATGCCAAGTTTTGAGCTCCATGTAGACCCACTGAACCAGAACCTCTGGAGGAAGGTCTGCGGATCTGTGTTTTAACCAAGTACTCCAAGATTTCCAAATAGGATTTAGGTTGAAAATTTTTGCTATTCAGGGATTGTACGGGAATTTCACTGAGTTTGTCCCTCTAGACTGGACTTTTCCAGCAGTATGTGTGGACCAGAGCCTAGGATGGCATGGTAGTATTTGGAAAAAGACCAGGACAGGGTCAAGCTTAGTTCCATGGGTAAAGGTGTTTGCACCCATGCATAGGAGATTCTGGCCATGTTGGAAATTGCAGAGGGTGGAAAGAGAAGAGGAAATAGATCAGATTTTTCATTTAATTTCTTGCTCCCCAGAGGGCCCGGTCATAATAATGAACTGAAATAAGAAAAAGGGAATGTGTTTTAAAAAGTGCTGAGTGCTGTAGACTCAGGCAGATTATACAATTATCACCTCATTTAGGAATCAAAACCACTTTTTACAACATGACTCTAATAATAATAATAATAGTAACTTTTAATCATAAGTATGCTAGTTATTCTTTTAGGTCTGGTTTCCCAGAAACAGGGCCTGACATAAGGACTCATGTTCCAGCAACTTACTGAAAAAAAAATGTTCTTAGGAAGAACCTGAGAGTTGGTAGGGGAAACAGGACAGGAAAAGAGAAGAGGCCAAGCAAGCCGGCAATCACCAAGTCCAACTTCAGCCTGATTGGAGGAAAGCTCTGGAGTGTGAGTTACATGTCATACATTGTCTGCTTGAAGGCAAGGGAGCTGAGCTTTCTGGCTCCTTTCCCGTCCGTAACTAGTTGTTTGGAATAACACCTTGGGCTCCCTGTTTGTACAGGTGAAGTGGCTCTACTAGCCAAAGGACAGACCTCTAGGAGCACACTGTCATCAACAAAGCATACAGGAGCCACGGATGGGCACCCAGCACTATTTCTTGGTCCCCCAAAATCTGGGCAGGGTGCTGGCATGTCCACTAGGAACAATCCTGAGCTCTTGCTCCACAACAGGCAGTTTTTAGGACTTCCCTGTATTCAGTTATCAGACTCTTACCAGGTAAAAACAATCGCCATCTTATTTCACAAATTTGAAGCCTGAGGCATAGGAAAATGAGTCATTAGATTAAGGGTCCCCCACAGTTAGGGGATGGCCAGGATGGGACCTGGACACTGCGGTTCCCCGCCCACTGTTCTTAGTGACTTCCTCTTGCCTCTTTTCTTCCTCTGCCCTCCCCTCCCCTGATAGGCCTCAGGCTTCTGGCAGAGACAGTAATTTTTCCTGGAGCAGCAGGAGGATCATTTTCTAGGTCCCCTCTCTCCAGCAAATCAGAATAGACTTGTGAAGAAAAGGGAATTTTTCATCAGCTAAGAGAAAATCTCAATCTATGTGCTTAATTAGGTCAGATACCCATTTTCCTCTGAGTCTCTTCTAGTTCTTTGAAGTCAGAGGAAGCCCTGGGCATTGGAGAGCGAGAGGGGGAAGAAAAGTGAAAAGAGAATTGGGAGGAACCTCCTAGTACATACATGCATTAAAAGAAAAAAAAATCAATCTGTCAATCCTCTTTAAGGGTTGAAATGCAGATAAAGTTAGCTATCAACCTTATCAACATGGAAAAAAATGCTTAAAATAAAAACTAGGGCAATCCCCTGAAGGAGGGAAGGCTGGGGATCAGCCTGAAGACTGCCTACCTTGTTAAGAGCCCACTTCCTCTCTCTTCCTGAAAGACTGAACCTGTTGTGCTGTCAATCTAAAGACTCCTTGGTGAGTTAGATATTTTTGATGAAGTAGGAGACTAAAATACAGGTAGGAAATTTTTAAAGCAGGAGGAAGTCATGAGGTAGTGATTCTGGGGGTCTGGCCTTATAGACTCAGCTCTGACTCTAGTTCTCCCAGTGTGTTATGATTTGGATATGAGTTGTGCCCCCAAACTCCTACTAATAATGCAGGAGTGTTTGGAGGTAAAGTGATTGGACTGTGAGAGCTGTAACCAAATCCATTCTAGTTTGAAGGTACTTACTGGGTGGTGACTGTAGGCAGGTGGGGCATGAGTGGAGGAGGTGGGTCACTGGGAGCATACCCTCAAAGGGTGTATTTTCTTTCTGACTCTTGCCTCCTCTCTCTGCTTCCTGACCCCACTGTGAGCTGAGCAGCATTTCTCTGGGCTCTTCCCACATGAAGTGCTACCTCACCTTGGACCCAGAGCGAGGGAGCCAGCCATTATGGACTGAGACCTTTTAAATCATGAACCCCCAATATACTTTTCCTCCTTCAAGTTCTTGTCAGGTATTTTGGTTACAATGACAAAAAGCTGACTAAAACACAGTGGTTCCAGTGTAACACCATTCAACACATCTTTCTTTGATGACAGAATGCTGCATACCTGTGCTGTCTTGTACGAAGGCCAGTTGCCATGTGTCACAAGCACGTGAAACATGGGTAGTGTGACTAAAGAAGTGAATCTTACTTAAATTAGTTTTGATAATTAAGTTTACATTTAAATAGCCTCGTGTGTCTAGTGACTTCCCCAGTGGACAGTCTAAGTCTTAATCCCTTCTATGAATTTGGTATTTCAAAGAACCCTTAAAAAATGAGATAGTTATGTTCCTCCTTTTGATGTATAGATGAACAAATCAAGCATGTCAGTTAAATCTGGTGACATAACAAGACACTGGCTTGCAATAACAATCACTTGTTTGGTTCTTGATACAGTTGGGAGCAAATATATATGAGTGTAACTAGGCAGCTTTGATTGCCTCTCTGGGCTACTTTTGAGCATTTGTGAGCTCCAACTCAGCTAAGAGCAGGCTGGTGTAGGATGGGCTCTGCTTGGTAGCTGATCTCCATGTCATGTAGTCCCCATCTCTACATGTTTGCCTGAGCTTTCAACATGATAGCTATGTAGGGTCCCAAGAAAGGGAACCTTTGTGTACCTCTGAGGAATGGAACTTGTCACTTGTGTCTCAGGAATGGCACTTTGTCACTTCTGCAGCATTCTCTTAGCCAAAGTAAGTCACAAGCCAGCCCAGAGGGCTGGACATGGAAATAGATCCCACCTCTTGATAGGAGATACTCCTAAGTCCGTACAAAGGGTGTGGGTACAGAGAGGAATGGACAGTGGGGACCAATTTTGCAAAAGGTAAAATGATTGGCCTTTGGTCACAAAGGAAACTTTCAGAATGCCTGGGACTCTGACTAGGGATTTTTGGTTTTCAGATTATTGTTGACCCTTAATTTATTTTTTGAATTCTCTGTATAAGACTTGCTTTTGTGGGCCTCAGGCTTATTATTTTTTTTAATCTATAGAATGGAGAAATGCATTAATTTCTCTGAATTCTTCCAGCTCTCGACTGGTTTATGTGTTAGACTTGGTGTTTGTCTTTAGGTGGGGTACCAGGAAGGGGCAGACACATAGAGATGGGCACACATGGAGGAGCCCTCTAGAATTCCCGAAAGCTGTATCTTTGGCAACTGGCTATTTGGAAGCCAGAAATTATATCTGACAAATATAAGGTATTTACAGTTGAGCTCAGCCTTTTGGAAGGAGGTTCATAAAAGATTAAATTTGGAAAGGATAGAGGTTTTCTTCTAGGTTTTTCTAATTTATAATCTACCCACTTCCTTTTCCTTTCATAAATATGATATACGTGAGTGGAGTGATCTAAATATCTTCCTAGTTCCAGAAGCTTGACAGTATTTTCATACTGATCTCCTGTTAGATAAATCAAACTTTGCAGATCTGTGAACTGCAACACCAATAAAATTCCTCTGGTGGAGCAGGGCCCCCGCTCACACAGTTCGTTCATGGGCCATGAATCTGGGCGATGCCGGCCAGTTGACAGAAATGCCCCGGAGCAGTCACCTCACAACTGTCAGCCCCAATTGGTGTGCTTTGCCAAAACACTGGCTCACGAGTCTTTACTTGTGAAAATAAGCAGAAATAAGTACATAGTGAAAGATTCTGAGGAAAGAGATCTTTGGGTAGGGAGAATCATGAAGATGATGTTGAAGATAAGGAGCTAAGGAGAAGGCAGAAGAGGAGGGGAGGGGGAGGAAGGAGGAGTAGGAGGGAGGAGGAGGGGAAGGAAGGAGAAGGAGGGAGAAGAAGAAAGAAGGATGAAGAAAGAGAGGAAGGAGAAAGCGATGAGAGAAGCATCAAAATGAGAAAAGAGAAAGGGATGGACGGGGGAGGGGGGAGAAAGAGGCTCAGCAAGGATCAGGACCAGCACCAAAGTCCAGTTTTCCAGATTTTGGACCATAGTTCTTTCTCGTGTACTACTCTAGGCTTCCCTTTCCAGGCGTGAACTCTTAGTAGAGCTTAGGACACGTCCCCATTTTAGTGACAAAATTAAGTTAGAATCAGCCCTGAGTGTGTTCTGGCCTCCTGGCTACTTGAGTTATACTTAGTTGCTTCACTTCTTTGTATGTTTATCTTTTCGCTAACAGAAATAGGTTGGGCTACATTGAGTTTTATAGGTCTTCCTTTTTTTTTTTTTTTTGACCCTTTTTTGGCTAAGAAACACTTCTTCGTGTAAACTTTTATGAAAAGACTAGGCACAGGTTACCTGCAAACAGGGTTGCTCTGTGCTGCTTGAAAATATCTGGGTGAGGCCATCTGTCTCTGACCTGAAAATGAAGGTCTTTGAAAAAGTGATGCTTCCAGGAGGCAGAGGGGAAGGCAGAGTTTGGGGGTGTGGGGAGGAAGAGACTGAGAAAAAGTGCAGATGAGGGCAAATACTCAGCCTCAACCTCACCCTGAGAAGCATTAATTATCCAACAGAATTTATCTCGATTGAAGAAAGGGGGTTGCCTTTTCACATTCTTGGTTAGAGGTCACCCAGGGAAGTATCGCTCTTAGCAACTTGCACCTCTTCTCATTGATAAGGAAATTCCAGGACTGGTTGCAGGGGCCACCCATTACTGGCGAAATTGCTAAACTGGGGAATAGGTACCAGGGACCAGCTGAAGAGTCCTGAAAGTTCTGGGCGTGGTACCAATAGAGTCTGTCACAATATCTTGACAAGGTTCTCCAAAAGCTGGCATCTGCGCAGGCAGCTGTGGTCCGCAAAAGGGGAAGCCATCCTAGACTAGTGAAGCACTAACCAGTCACATGATGGAGCCCAGCATAACCACTGGAGGGTCCATTGTTTGATAAAGAAATTATTGTTGCCTTTAGCCATTAAGTGCCTGCTGGCATGCTCTGTATGCAGCAATAGTGATCTGATACAGAGGGAAGGAAATTATTTGAATCTGAACCTAATTTCTAACTCAACAATCATCTCTAGGTAGAATCAGGATGTGGGGCCAGTACCAGAGGTAGAATTGGCCTCCATCCAGTTTTATTTTATTCTCTCTTACAGTGCCAAAGAACTTCATGAGATACCAGATAGCTCTGCCTGGAAGGAGGCAATAAGAATAATGTCTCTCCAGTTATTACTGAATTAATATTAGACAATTGACCCCTTCTTTCAAATCATCTTCAGCATTTCAAGCTACTGCTAGGTTTTAATCTACTGTCTTATCGTCCTTGAGGTCACTGCTGCAGTGGAATTTGTTCTTGAAAGATAACTCAGCATCTTTAAAAAGAAGGCATCAAATAATATAAAGAAAGAATGAAATAAGATAGCAATGGCTAAGCAAAAAATGAGGAGGAACAAAGAAGAAGGAGAAATTAATTGAACTGTGCTTTGAATGACTGGCTTCGTAGACAGTTTCTTTTACAGATATATATATCTTCGACATCTCCTATGACTTTAATTGAAGTTATTTTTAAACTTCAGAGGAGCCCAAATACAAAAGCTTAGTTCAACATGACCTTTCTGGAGATTGCATGTTAAGGAAGCATCCTATGCTGGCTTCAGTGAGGTATCTATTGCTCTGCTTGACACCCTTCCTCCCCAGGATCACCCTATTTGCATAAAAAAAATTAATATGAAAAGTGTGGTGAGCCACTAGGCAGATGGATGCCTTTGACTAATTACTTGAGAATAGTGACAACTTTGCAGACATGCTTCCGAACAGATTTAATGATGAAAATGCTCTGCAATTATGGGGACACAGTGTCTCTTTATCAGGGATTGGGAAGAAAGAAGTTACCAAGCATCTGGCATCTTGGCTTTGGAAGAGGAACAACTAGAGCCTATACAGGGCCTCTCAGGGCAATACAGGTGACAGTACTGTGTGCAGAGCTCCCAGAAGCCTCAGGGTCATGTCCACTCCCTTCCTTTTCCTATTTCTGACTCTGAGGATTGGAGACTTTCCTCTCCATCTGTCCCAGACCCTGTCCCAGACCTCCTGGTATCTTGCACAGTTGGTCTTTGTTGTTTGTGGACCATTCCTACCTTGGTGTGTATAAGGATCACCCGAAGGTCTAGTCAAACCCAGACACCAGTGACTCAGACCCTGCATTTCTAGCCAGCTGTCTGGTGGTGATGGTTCTCCACCAGGGACCTCACTTGGAGTAGCTCTGCTCTAAGGAAATGTTAATCGAAGCAAGCACAGGGCTGCAAACTGAACTCCTATGGACCAGTTCCAGCCCACTGTTCCCTTTCTTTCCTTATAATATTTTAAAGGGAAATTACCCACCCACATCTGGGTGTTTTGTCTTCTCTTGTAAAACAAAACCATCTGTCACTGTCAATGGCAACAATCGCCTTGTAGTTAGTACCATTATCCCTGTTTAGAGTGAACATGTACTCTCCTCAGGACACCAGTGTCTTCCACCCACTTTTGTACTTCACCAAGCCACATCCATCATTTCCTTAATGTATCTGTTCTGTTAGTCCTTCCGTTTTTGTCTCCTAATTTAAGTTTGCATAATTTAATTAATTAAAACGAAGCTTTTGAAGATAATGCCTTAATTTAGAAGTGTGATTTGATGGTGGAAATCCCAGACTTCAGTGATCAGCCTCTAAAGAGAATTACGGGGTTTCTCCAGTGCCAACTTCATGGCAGATGAGCCACAGAAGGCCATCTTCCATGTTTCCAGGAGAAATTTAACTAGTTTCCCTAAAGGGAACATGCTATGATTTAAATATTACATGTTCCTCAAAAGCTCATGTGTGAGAAAATGCAAAAAAGTTTAAAGGTGAGATGATTGGGTTATGAGAGCCTTAACCTAATCAGTTTGTTAATCCCTTGATAGAGATTAGTTGAAAGTGACTGTAGGCAGGTAGAGTGTAGCTGGAGCAGGTGGGTCACTGGAGGAATGCCTTTGGGGTATACATTTTGTCCCTGGTGAGAAAATCTCTCTCTCACTGCTTCCTAGTATGAGGTCCTGAGCTACTTTCCTCCACCACACTCTTCCACAATGATGTCCTACCTTACCTTGGTCCCCAGAGAATGGAGTTGGTCGTCTATGGACTAAGGCCATGAGCCCAAATAAACATTTCCTCCTCTAATTGTTCTTGTCAGGTGTTTTGGTCACACTGGTAAAAAATCTGACTGAAAAATAACATAATAATGTGGAAATAGATGAGGAAAAAAGTATGCATATTCTCTAGGGAAAAAAGAAGCTTTATGAAACCAGGAATTTTTAGTACAGTGAGTCTGGGTAATAGGTTAAGAAATGTAAATTCAGGTTACAAGATGCAAAAAGTATACTGGGGTTCTGCTTATGAAAAATTCCATTGCCTCCTTTGGTTCATGTCTCCTTCCTCAGTTTCATAATAGAAGCCAGGCCTCATTGACTGGATTTCCTGCAGCCCTGTCTGGGTTCAAGTTCTAGCCTGGAAATTTATTTTTGCATTATTTTGGCCAGATCACTGAGCTTTGGAGTACTTTGACTTTCCCATGTATAAATCACATCAAACTCACACGTGTATATGTGATGATTAAGTTTGATAAGGCTTATAAAAGTCTTAAAACAGCATGATACCTAGTGAATGCTCGACAGTCATCCTCACCATCTTCTTGTCATGGAAAGTGCATTGGCAAAAGGATCAAGTCAATCTGAGCTCTAATTCTTATCTTGCCAGGTATTGAACATGACAATGAGAAACGTTGACCTTTCTTTCATTCATTCTTTCAACAACCATTTAATTACCATTTATTTGCTCATTTGGAAAATGCAGACAGTGGTATCTACCTCACAAAGTTGTTGTAAACATTAAATGAGATAACTACATAAAATGCTGTGTCTGACATTTGAGACATGTTTAATAAGATTAAGTTGATCCATATGAAATTCCCATTTTTTTGTGAGTCAAAAATGGCTGAATATCAACAACTTTCAATAGTTTGAACTATACAAGCAGTACTATTACTGCTTTTAACATTTTTGATGTCATTGATTTTTTTTAATTGATTTTTTTTCCCTATCACTTCTGTAAGGAGCATATCATTTACTGCTATGTGAAACAAACCAGCCCCAAACTCAGAGGGATTAAACATTTTGAGTCATTATGATTTATTATGAGTTTATGGACCAGATGAGTAAGTTCTGCTGTTCTGAGCCAGACCTTGCTGATCTTGACTGGGTCCTCTCATGAGTCTGTAACATACGATGAAATGAACATAGCAGGCTGCTTTTGGAACATCTGACTCACTTATCTGGGGCACTGGGAGTGACTGGGCCATGTGTAGACTAGGCTTATTCATGAAATTATGGCAAAGCTCCAAGAAGACTGCGAGGCCTTTTGGGCCCAGGCCCCATGTTGGCATGACATTGCTTCTGTGCATCTTATTGGCCAAAATAAGTCACATAAAGGCTAAGGAAATAGACTCCACTTTTTGCTGGTAGGGCTGAAATGTCACTTTGTTAAGGAGAAGAACGAGGGATAAGAGGAGAATTGAGTTTTTTTTCTTTTTAAAATTGATCTAAAGCAGGAGGTTTACATAATATTTGTGTTCTTTGGCCTCATCACTTATATTATTTCTTCAATTAAAAATAATTTTGATAAACAGTAAAAAGTTGCCCATCCTTTGATGATTAGGATATTTATCTTCCCATCTTCTGGCTGTCTGGGCAGTTTAGGAGTTTCCCGGCTGGGCGATACATAGGCAGACTCATCAACTAGAACAGTTTCATGTCTCTACCTTAAAATAAAATAATCAGGGATCACCTTAGCAAGAAAACAAAGTGACTTTGTAGCACCTTGATGATTTAACCCAGGCCCTGTGGATAAAATGTACTGTTGTCTTTAATATCCTCTTTTAGCCATCACCCCTAATTGCCAGCAAAGACTAAAGAAGATATTGCTAAAGGTGCTAAATTGACACCATAAGGAGAGAAAAAAATGTCTGATTTAGTTATTAAGATCTACAAGTCTAAAGATATGAAGACCTTAAAAACCTTTCTGGATTCATGTAATGAAAACTAAAATTGCTGGATCACTCTGTACGTGTATTAACCTGTTTCTCCTCTCAACAACATTCTGATGAGGGTACTGATACCAATCCTGTGTTACAGGTTTAAGAGAATAGGAACTTTTCCAAAGTCACAGAGTTAGAAAGTAAGAGAGCCAGGATTTGAACTCATGAACCATATGTTGGGGCTATACACTTAACAATTATCTTGAGATAAAGTAAATTATCTAATTGAATTATATTAAATCCTTTTCAATTTTATTGAATCTTCATGAATCTTTACTAATACCATACAGGCAAATAGCAGCACAATATGTATAATATCTTATATATGTGATATATATTATATACATATTATATATACATCATATATATGCATATGTGTGTGTGTATGTATAAAATCCAGTTTTTCAGAATTACCCAGTAAAAATGGCATGAGGTCGGGGTTCCCAGATATATTTGAACATCATTGATACCAGAACTCAGGTCTCAGATTGGTTCAAATCCTCTTTTTAATTTTTCATTGTGTGCTAGTGTCTGAGGCACCTAAGACATCTGTAGCCTCAGTTTCATCATCTTTTTCTTTATTTGTTTTTTTAAATATTTATTTTTTAATTGTAGGTAGACACAATACCTTTATTTTATGTGGTGCTGAGGATTGATCCCAATGCTTCACATGTGCTAAGCGAGTGCTCTACCTCTGAGCCACATCTTAAAAAATTTGTTGTGGCTCAGTGGTAAAGCACTTGTCTAGCTCACGTGAAACACTAGGTTCGATCCTCAGCACTACATAAAAATAAATAAACAAAATAAAAGTGTTGTGTCCATCTACAACTAAAATATATATATAATAAAACATATATAATAATAAAATAATATATAATATATAATAATGATATATATATATATAATAAAAATAAAAAATAATAAAATAAAATAAAGGTTTGTGTTCGTCTATAACAATAACAATAACAACAACAAACAAACAAGAAAACCAAGCACACAAAAGCCAAGAACCACTAGAAGTAACTTTATAAGCTACTAGGAGATTAATGTAACATATTTAAATCTCATGATTCATTGTGGGTCCCCAGCAAGGTTCATTTCCTTCCTTCCTCCTCTAAGAAACTGTCCAACAGAGCTTCCAAGTGATCCTACAGGAACAAGAGGGAATCTGGTATCAGGAAAGGAGCTGATTTAGCTATTGATACTAAGAGCATCACCTGGGGAACTTGTTAGAGATGCACATTCATGGCTCTATCTCTGACCTGCTGAATCATTTTAGGGTGGAGCCCAGCATCTGTGCTCCCCAGTGATTCTCATGTTCCCTGACCTTTGCACTGGCCTAGGTGACTTCCAGAGACTCTTCCCACTTTAATTCTGTGGTTTTGGTTTATCCCTTCCTCACCACGAACCATCTTATAGTTGCTCCCATTTGATGGATACCTCCTCTGCTCAAACATGAGAGTCAATTCTTTGCATGCATTTATTTAATCCTTCCCCAAGTGGGATTAGTACCATGCTGTATAGATGAGGAAACAGAAGTGAAGAAACCTGCAGACCAGGATTCCAATCTTAGTCTGTTTGGAACTTTAGCTCCTGAGCAATCTGCTGAACTAATTCTTCCAGTGTCTCTCACAACTTCAATAAGGACTCAGAGGAGAGCTATTTGTCTTTTAAATTCATTTGGTTGATCGTGCAATGAAATAAAGAAATTAATCCAATGATCTCAGACAAATCATGAAGGGTCTGTGTAAAAGGATATTGACTGATAACCTGAGTTGTCTCAAGGGTAGAATATTCTAAATCATGGTGCTGAGGAGAAGGGATTGGTTGTTTCTTTCAGGGCAATGAACAGCAAGGAGCAACCTGGTGTGCAAAAGTGCTGCTTTAAGTGCCCGGCAATTGAGAAACACAGCTGTAGGTAATTATTTTTCCCTAGCTATAAATAAAAAGATCCTTATGAAGAACAAGGGAGAGACTAGTTGGGGGAGCAGGGAGTCTCCCCTTTACTCTCACCATCAGCTGCCCTGAATGGTAAAGCAATAGGTTGGTTTTAGCCACTTCCCGCCACCTGCTGCCTTTTCTGTAGACAATGTCTCTACAGGGAAATGGTTTTAAACACAAATATATGGTCAGGTAAGCCTGGAGAAGTGACTGTGTGTAGCTTCCTGTTCAGTGTTCCTGACCCAGAAATAAACAACAGCACAGATCCAAACATTTTTTTTTTGTGTGTGTGTGGAGGGATAGAGACCTTGTGTCCCATCACCAGGGGGCTCTTACCATTGCTTTCATATGCTTCAGCTACACAGATGTATCTCCAGCCTTGGCTTCATGCCTGGGCACTGCTCAACGGAAGTGGGTCTTCAAGATGTAGATAGTGATCAGGATTTCAGATGATTTGAGGAGAATGTCCCCTGGGCTCACTCAAACCACATGCAGCAGCAGAATTCCACAAGGACACCAGCTCTCCTTTATCAAAACAATCTTATTCTTGTAAAATGGCAAATGCAGTTGAGAATGAAATCATACCAAGATTCTGCTCTCATTTGAACCATCAAAGTCAATCAAGTCATTTCAATGAGTAGATTTTGATGGATCTGGGGAGGGAGAATATAGAATCTCCAGCTATTTGCTATTGAAGGTGTAGTCCTGATCAGTAACATCGCATCCCTTAGAACCTGTTACAAATGCAGGGTCCTTCCTGGGTGCTCTATTTGACTTACCTAATCAAGTCTGCCGTTTAGAACATTTCTAGGTAATTTGTGTACATATTAATATTTGGAAAGCATTGGTAAAGATGTCTGAGACTGAAATGGGGTCACATAGCAGCCAGGTGAGGGAAGGGAAGAGGCGAAATGCAGATAGTGTAGCCTAGTAAAGTACATTCTGGAAATGCAAGCAAAAATTTTAAAATGCATGCAGAGCAGAAAGCAGCTGAAAGATCAAGTCCTATTCTCTGATCATGGGTCCACTTTTAGATCAAGCAATATACCTTGGTGGTTTCTTGGGGACAGAACCTTGGACCCCCAAAATAATATGAGTAAGAATGGTATTGCCTGGCTAAAATCTGCTAGGCAGTTTTACACAGCAAGATGCTGGTTAGCAGGGAACATTTTCCACAGCAAATGTGATGCTCTCACAATTGCCAACCATCATGCTATTTACTCAGAACACATTCGATTTGCAGCCTCCACTGACTGTTGTTCATGAGGTGCTTGCCTGGTATAGAGCCAACCTGTGAGTTTCTTGGAGTCTTGCTTTGATGCCTGAACGTCTGGGGAGTCTCCATGTTCTTGAGTCTGGAGGTGAGGAAAGAACTGGTGAACACTGCAGGTGGAGGAGATATAAGAGGGTGGAGCCAGAAGAGCCTGTACTGAGTTCTGGGACCCACAATTTTATTTCACTCTCATTAAGTTTCTACTGATGAATTCATGCAAGTCTACTACAAACCCTTGAGAAGGGGCTGGTCCATATCGACTGTGTTGCCCTTTTATTATGATGGCTAGTATACTTGTTTCCAAAGCATTATTGTATATCAGTAGTTTAGTAATTTTGGTGAAATCTCATAAATTTATACATTGGGGAGTCTTTGTCATTTTCAGCTGGTGGTGGCTCTAAGTTCTCCATCCCAGCTTTACTTCACTGTCCACTATTTTGTACCATGATTTGAAATGTGCAGGAACAGGAGCTGTAGTCTGCAGAAATATATAATGGATCCTCTGTAGTGGAAAGACACTTTGTGATTCAAGTCACACTCAGGATGACCTGGGGTCCCAGGTTAGACTATAGCATCTTTTGTGAAATGGAGCACATCTATATGATGATTTAAGGAGGATGAACATAAATGGAAATTCAAATCCTATTGAGATGTGCAGAGACTGCTCTGGTAGCTAATCTCTACCAGGCTATCTCTACAGGGCATAATTCTTTTTTGATATGGTACTCATGTATTTCATTCAGTTTAAAACTTATGAAGATTATTCTCTCATACCCACACATGGGGTGAGAACTGAGGATCCTGATTTGAGTGGAATGGCAATTTTTAGAAATGGAAAACTGATAATTGAGCTTTAAATTAAATAAAATTGATATGAACTATTTACTGAAATGAAATAAGAAAATTCAAATGAGGCAATTATCTGGTGTGGAATCTTAGCAGGTCTAGATTTTCAGGGAGAGGCCACCTCTCTTGTTTATGAGCAAGGCTCTTATTGCACAAGGTTTAATTGAGGACGCTTCCCAGTCACCATGTCTCACCCGCAATAAACCCCAGGCTTTAGTCTGCATTGTAAACTTTGGTGGTTTGTCGAAAGGTTCTCTGTCTAAAAGCAGAGCCCCCTTTGCATGTTACTAAGGAATTATATCTAGCCCACACATCATCTTATTTCATTCTCATTCATCAGGTGCTGTTCTAGAGAGAGGATGGATCTTTCTCTCAGGCGTTTACATTCTTCTGAAGGAGACCACCAAAATCAATGGTTGCAGTAAAGTACATCTAAAAATATGAGATTATTAAAAGAGATACTTAGGTTTTAGGGTTTGGCTACAGAATGTCCCCCCAAAGCTCCTGTGTTAAGAAGAGAATATTCAGAGGAAAAATGATTAAATTTTGAGAGGTATAACATTATCAATCCATCCCAGTTTGAACTAGGACTAACTGGGTGATAACTGTAGGCAGGTGGGTTATGGCTGGAGGAGATGGGTCACTGGGGGTATTGCCCAAGATCACACAGCTGGTAAGTTGTGGATCAAGGATTCAAACTTCAGTCTGACTCCCCAGAAAGTGCTCATAACCATTTTTCCAATAATTCTTAAATACCACTGCACAGTGTAACCATTTGAGAATCTTAAAAAAATATAAATAAAACCAATAAAAGTTGTAAAAAGCTGATGCCTGAGTCAGGTGTAATGGCTCACACCTGTAGTTCCAGCTACTTGGAAGGTTGAGGCAGGAGGATTACCATTTGAGGCCATCCTAGGCAATTTATGGAGACTGCGTCTCAAAAATGAAAAATAATCAGAGCTGGAGATATAGCTCAGTGGTAGAGTGTCCCTGGGTTGAATCCCTAGTATTGCAAAAGGAACAAAACCAAAAGCAACAAAAACAACAACCAAACTCTGTGATGCCTGGATTTCTTTCCCAGCCAGGCAGATATAATTGGTGTGGGCTCAGTTGGACATTGGGATTTTTAAAAAGGTGATTGGGATGTGCAACAGATTTGGTCATCAGGGGCCACACCATGTAGCACCATGTAGTGTTAGAGCAGTTGAGGACCTGAAAGAACACCAGCATGGCTTGCGTTGGTGAAGAAGGGAGAAAATGAGATTCTTAGTCCCCAGCTGGTTGACCTTTTCCTGTTTGTGCATTTGCCAAAATCAAAAGCCTCCACTTAAAAAAGAGATAGTCTCTTTGAATTATGAAAACCCTCGTGACAGCAGAGATACAATTTCTGTCAGTGGTGCATCATCAGACCCTGAGTATGTTCTTGGCTTTCCTCCAGTCCAGTGCACTGCCTTCTTGCTGCTTGACCTTGGGAGGGCACCCATGTAGGCCACCTGAGGCCAGCCCAGCTGAAGTCTTGGCAGAGGCTGGAAGAGCCACTTCTTGTCCTCAGCAACATCATCCAATTATATTTGAGTGGGTTCATTTTGCATTTTCTGTATAGGTTGGTGCTAAGTCAAAGCAGAACTCCTTCAACACTATATCGATTGGCTGATGTGTGCTCCTGCTAGGCATGCTGCTCCATCCACCAGGACACTAACTAGGTCTCAACTTTGGGCAGTGAAACATGTAGACTCTGTCTGCATTGGGATCACATCAGCATGGAAACTTAGGGGGGGCACTAGAGAGTTACTTTACCTAGAGGCACCAAAGAGGTAAGCAGCGATAAGACTTGGGTCATTGATTCCAATTTGTGGGGAACTAGGTACATCCCTCCTAGTTCCCCAAGGTTGGGAACTGGGACTGTTTTCCTGGCACCAAGGTAGAACTCAGAATAAGTGAAGTAGTTGTGATGAAACTGTGGCTTCAGTTTTCATGAGCATGTGAAGAAATTGATTTGAACATCTGCAACAGGCCTTCTGGAGGGTCCCCAACATGAATGGGGGAAATGCCACCAAGGAAATAATCCTTTCCCTGTTGATTGAATTAAAGGACACAGAAGTTGAGAGAATTTCCCAATACCACTTGGTGAGTTGTTGAACTGGAATTGGAAATGAGGGTGTCTTTACCAGGTGTGGCTGATTAAACTCCACACCCCTATTCATGTGTAGGAAAGCCTTCTAAGGACTCCTAAATGGGCAATGAAGCGAGGAAAAGAGGTGATTAAGGCGCACTTGCCACGGGTAGGTTCTGCATTACATACAATCAATTCTACAGCATAACATTTTATGTGATTATAATGTTTCACGAGAGTAGCAAAGGCTATGCTGTAAAATGCCCCATCAAAGTCCCAGCTGGTGAACCAGGAATTATGAAACCAACTTGTAGGTTGGGAAGCCAGTGTCATCCCCATTCGCCACTAATGTTGTGTACAATTAGCATTCACAAGTAATGGCTCAGAGCTGACTCCCAGTGTGAGGATTTATGAGGCTTTCTACAGAGCAGGGAAGTCAGATGCATGTCAAAGACACTCGATTAGATTACATTAGATCCCTTTAATAAATAGGCCTAAAATTATGACATACTTATGACCAAGAGGAGTTTCCTTCGCTTCTAACTTCAAAAGCTTTGGAGAGTTTATAAAAAGAGATATGTTAAGGTAAAATTTTAAAATATTAGTGATATGACAAGCATTAAATAAGTTACTTAAATGATGGGTATCTATGGGTCTCAGCCTGTGGAATGAGGAAAGAGGCCAAAGGGATGGTGAGCATCCTTGTCAGGACCTATTATAGGTAGCTGTATCATAATGTGTATATAATGTGTGTGCATACATAATGTATGTGATATATATATAATATCATATATGATGCATCATATATATGAAATAGTATATGTATAGTACACACACGTATGTATACACATGTTGATTGAATGCAAATGTGGCCAGTTGAATAAAAAGTCTACAGATTTCACACCAGCCTTTTGCTATTCTATTTTCTTAATCAGCAGACATTGCAGTATTAATAGTACTTACCCTGCTCCTTTTCCTTAAAATAAAAGAAATGAGTTACTTGGGTTAATGATGTGTTGGTAAGGAACAAAACCAAGCACAGGTGATGTGGGATAATCTCTCTTCCACCTGGTTGGGAGAATTCTAGGCCTTCCTCCAGAGCTGGACTGAATCAGAACATTGAGCAGATGGCAGGACTGAGAGCACCAGGTCCTGCTGTCCTTACCCACACTGGGAAGAATGGAAAGCTACTCTCAAGACTTTGGTAGAAAAAACCCAGAGAGGGAAAAGGCAAAGAGGAATGCAGGGTTTGGCTGTGCTGTTTGTCTAGTTCATGGAGAATTAGGAGAGCTTTGAGAGAGGCAAGACAGAAGACACAGGGAAGGCCCTGAAGACATGAAGTATTAGAAAGGAGGAATATTAAGAAAAAGGATTTTAAGTTGTTCTTCATGGATAGATGGAATCCCTTTTCAAGAAATTTCAGAAATGATGCAGGTTACATTCTATTTACCTTTGGGTGATGGATCATTATTTCCTTGAATATAACCTCCTTCAGGAATGAACTTAAATGCAGAAGACATGGATCATCTGTCTCCTCTTACACAGATTATAATGTATTTTTGTCCAAATTATAGTCCATAGTAATGAATATCTTTTTTTTAAAGAGAGAGAGAGAGAGAGAGATCGAGAATTTTTAATATTTATTTTTCAGTTCTCTGCAGACACAACATCTTTTGTTTGTATGTGGTGCTGAGGATCAAACCCGGGCTGCACCCATGCCAGGCGAGCGCGCTACAGCTTGAGCCACATCCCCAGCCCGTAACGAATATCTGATCTCCATACTTCCTCTCTTTTTTGCCTAAATGATATTTTGTGTGACTGGAAAGGAAAACTATAACAGCTAGAAAAACTTTCTGAAACTAGGGTGCAGAATCCATAATATGGCAGGTAGATTTGGAACCTGTAATTCTTAATGAATGGATATTAAGGCCCTGCTGATAATCAATGGCAATTTGTTGGAAATAGCTGAGTCATGGTTCTAGGTAGCAAATCATCAGAAAAAAGCCATGAGAGGGAACAAATTGGGGTATATTTACTGTCATTTTGGAGGGATAGGGAAGTTTTGAGGGAACAGCTTGCCATTCCAGATGGCTAGGGCCATGAGCAAGGGGAGCCAAAGAGCAAGAATCACAAAGGCAATCCGGTACTCAGTTGGAGCCCAGGACTTGCCTGCCAGTCATTTACTGTGCTATGCTCATCTTCCTGCAAAAGTGAGTGTGGCTATCAACACCCAGTGTACACTGTGGCCATTATCAGGAGAAAGGTTGAGGTTCATGATAGAAACCTCTAACATTCTATCTCACCATAGAAAATGTTATGTTCCTGCAAACCCAAAGAAAATTTTGTGAAGTGATAACTCTAAGGACCCAGGGACCCTAGTTAGATTTTCCCCATTATTTTCTCTCAAAGCATTCTGTAATTTTCATTCCTAATACTCTTTACAATTAAAACTAATTATCAAGTAATTATTTAATAATCTTTCTCTTTTGACTTTAAATTCCATTTGAACAGGGATAATCAGGGTATGTTTTTTTTTTTTTTCATGGATTTATCTATAGTGCCTATCAAAGTGTCTAGTTCATGATAGGTTCTCAATGATTATTGACTCATTGAAGGAGTCTTTACCCACACTGGGGAGAATGGAAAGCTATTGTGTCCAGAACAAATCCAGAGAGGGAAGAGGTAGGGAGCAATGCAGGGTTTGGCTGTGCTGTGGTGATCAGAGATGGAACAGGATTGAACACTCAAGTCTAGGGAATGGATGATGAAGGAATAGGATCCATAGGAGAGAAGTGAGAAGAGAGTTCTAGAAAATCAAGTGAATTCCTTCCATTGGAGGTGAGACTGTGTCTTCTACCATGTTACGCAAAAGTGGTCCATGAACCAGGAGGATCAGTCTTCCTTGGATGCTTGATGGGAACAGTGGACCTTGACCCTGTCTTCTGAGGCAGAATCTGCATTTGAACAGATGTCTGGGTGATTTGTGTACACATTAAATTCTGAGAAGGGTGTTCTATATGATAAGTAATTAACCTGCTTCCAAAGATGGAGGAGATTGAGGAGAAGGAGGAGGAAGAGGAGAAGAAAGAGGAGAAGGAGAAGAAGTGGAAGAGAGCGGGGAAAGACTTATGACAACTTCTGTTGAGGACACTCAGTGAAAACAGTGAACTTAGCAGAATAGACAAAAGTGGGAGAATCTGTCCCACTAAACCCATTACACAATAGCTATGTTATTCAATCTTCAGATAGGAAAGTCTCCTGCTATTAGTACAAAGAAGAAGATGAAGCAACTTATTGTAGACTTATCGTAGTGCTGAAGTTGGTATGTGTGAGGTGACTGAGAGCCAGCAAGTTATGCCAAGTTCAAGAACTATAAACATTATTGACTCACATGGGGGAAAATCACACTCTCCAAACAGGGAAATGGAAAGGCTAAAGTGTAAGGACAGTTTATCCACAATTTATTCATACAAATTGGCTGAATTTCAGGGAAGTGAGAGAAAATGAGCACAAATAAGCAAGCCCTGGGAGCTAAGCTGTCAGTCATAGTAATGATACAGGTCAGTAGTATTTACACTGTGTTCTGTGGAGTTCTTTTGTTCCTGAGGGGTCCCTCAGTGGCAGTCAGAAGGCTAGCAGGGGAAATGTGAAGAGAGATCTGGACAGAACAGCTGTTTTATCTGTCAGGGTTCTACCAAGTATGAGAGTGGTACAAGGGGAAGATAGACTGGCCTGCATGTCATTTCAGTGAGTTGGATAAAAGAGGTTTCTGTCAGTGAGAAGAGTTCTGACTTACACAATTATAAAAGTTTTAGATCCTCCCTCTAGGAAATAAGAAAACACAGAGACTGAGTGAGATGTTTATTTTTGCAGACAGTTATAATTTAACACAAACATGCAGGACCATAGTATCATCACAACCTGAAGCCAGGTCTCTCTCAACTGTATGTACCCCGATGTAACCTCAGTTTGTCTTAACAGACAGCTCTAAGGTGGTCATTAGCAATTGATTGGAAATACTTTGGAGTTGAAACTTATTTATGAATTTAAGTTCCAGGAAATAGAAAGATACACCAATAATTTCTCCAATTACCTATATTTTAGTAATGCAATGATTTTGTATGGGGACAAGAAATGAGCATTTGTCAATTTACCTAATTATTCAGCTATGATTGTGATATTCCCTGCCTTAATAATACTTCTTTTAGCTCACATCTCATTCCCCCCCATTCTCTATTGCAGATAGATCTATCCAATTATTTGTATCTATATAAAACTCTGATTGAAAACGGACAGCATGATGTAGCTGGTGCATCACAGAATCTGTCTTTGGGTGAAGGGGGTGGTGAAGGCTACTGGCTTTCTAAGGCATTAATGGTGGGGATTCTGGAATCTGGCCACCAACATTCTTGTTGTGAACTGTAATGAGGACCTAACTGAAGCAGAGGTACCATATGCTTAGGGCATTGTTGTTGCTCTGGGCATGATGCTCTGGCTTTCCTGGAGATTATTGAATACTTGATGTATTCCTTTTCTGCTTAAACTGGTTATAGTGGGTCCTATTATTTGCAATTAGAAATCCTGGCTTAGTGTTTTATAAAAACAAAACAAAACAAACTCCAATTCTTTATCTTATTTTGTACTTGACATGGATGGTGGCATAATAAATCATTCCATAACTTAGTGACTTAGTAAATAGTAAATAGTAAAATAGTAATAAATAGTAAAATAGTAAATAGTAATAGTAAAACTTCGTTATCTCTCATGGTTTCTGTGGCTTAGGAGTGAGTTTAGCTTAGGGGCAGCAGTCATCTGAAGGCTTGACTGGGGGTGAACAGTCTTTTTCCAACATGGCTGGCAAGTTGGAAATGGTATTTGGTAGTTAGCATCAGTTTCTTTTTGTAGATATCTCAACAAGTCTATTCTAATGACAAGTGACTGGCTTTCCTAGAGCAAGAAATCCATTAGGGAGAGACAGGGAAAGAGGGAGGGAGGGAGAGAGGGAGGGGAGGGAGAGGGAGAGGGAAGAGTGAAGAGTGTGAGAGAAACAGGCAGAAGTTTTCCTTTCTATTATCTATCATGGGAAGTTATACACCATATTCTACTATATTCTATTCATTAGAAGTGAGTCACTAAGTCCAGCTCACATTCAAGGAAAAGAAGAAAATTGCTACCACTTTTCAAAATGGAACAATGTCAAAAACTCTGTGGACACATTCAAAAACCACTAATTGTGCCATTTACTATGTAACTTTGCAGTACCTTCTTGAAGTAAGTGAAACACCTGCCTCATGAATCTGGGCTCAGTCATCCATTTGACCAAGGGAATCTTATAAGATGTGGTGCAAATAGCAATCTGAAAGGTATTGGAGCATCTCACAGTCCAAAGGGGGAAGATGGCAGTGGAATCCTTTGTTACCCAGGAGGAACTTAAGAAAGAGTCAGGAGAAGACATGCGTGCTGCTGCTGCTGCTGCAAGTCTTCACCACCAATAAAGGTTCCCACCACCAAAGGGATAAATTCTCCCATGGAAACTCACCTTCCAGCGAGCTACAGATTTACAGTTGGATGCAACTCTGAAAGAACTGATCAGTTTAGTAAAAGATCTACCCAGAAGCTGAAAAAAAAGGAAACACTCTTCAATTTTGCAATTATTTTTATGGATCTTAAAAGACCTGGCTATGGAGTTAAGGAATTGGCAGCACCATTTCTGGCTGAAAGGGGACTGATGATGTCATGACCTTGCAGTTGCAGAAGTTCCAAATAGGCCATTATGTGGACCTAGGAATTACCCCTCCAAATCGGGCACCACCTTCTTCAGGGCATATGAGACCATATTAAATTCTCTTTACTAGAATTTATTTTTCAGCCAGTTATGTAAAATAAATTTACATACTCTTTTTCCTCCCCCGATTTTTGCCATTAAGGCTTTAAATTCTAAGCAAATTGTAGTGCATCTATTTAGGAGTTAGATTTGGATGTATTATGGTTATGAATATTAATAGAAAGTCTGTATGTTTCAAGCCTCTGTAAACCATGAAAAGTGCTCTTAGCATTCTGTGTAAAACTATTGTTAAATATATGTGTATAACCATCAAAAAGAAAAAAAAAGGTACTATACTTTTTACTTGTTCTCTTAAATTTCTGATATTACCATGAGACTGTACTCAAGATAGACTATTGGATGAGGTACATGGTAAAGGGTCTAGAATATTAGTTTATCTATGACTGCTTATGAAATTATCCCCAAACTTAACATCAAAAACAAAAAAAAATATATTTATTACCTTTCAGGATTTCTGTGATTCAAGAATTCAGCAGCAAAGTAGCTGCTTGGTTCTGGCTCAGTGATTGCAATCATTTGAAGTTGACTGGGTCTGGAGCATCTGCTTGTAGGAAGGCTCACTCATGTGCCTGGCAAGTTGGTGCTAGATGTTGGGACCTTTCTTTTTTGCCATGTGAAGCTCTTCATAGTACTTAATAAGTATCTTTACATCATGACATGTAGCTTATATTAGACTTGGTGATTCAAGAGGGCAGGGAAGTAGCTACAGTGTCTTTTGTGACTAACTCTTGGATTGACTGTTATTTTTGTAATATCTGATCAGTTACAGAGGACATCTCTATTTTATGTGAGAGGAATCTACACAGTAGAATGAAGATCAGGAACCAACAATCACTAGGACCATCTTGGAAGATCATAACCACACCAAGTTGTCCTTGTCTTTTTAGTTTAAGCCAATTTCTATCAGCCAGTGGTCAGTCAAACACCAGACAGAGGAGCATGCCCTGGGAGATCAGTAGAGATGCCCCTGCAACTTCTGCTGGCTCTAGATGTGTGAGTAATAAATGAGGTTCTATAGCTATGTCTGAGAGCATTCTTCTATACAACCATATAATGTGCTGATATGAACACATTAGTGACACTGGCAGAAATTTAAAGGATTATGACTTAGAACTACAACAAGAATCTTTAGCTTCAGGATTCCCATCAGCTAATGCTGAGATGCACATATAAGTAGAATCTTTATATTCCAATAATTTGTATGTATTTAAATATTTGAGCCATTGATTTATTTGTTTCTCTTGCAAAATAAAACTCAGAAATAAATGCATACATCTGTATTTTTTCTGAATTTTTCTCATGGTATATAGACAGCAGAATGAATTTTCCTAAACTATTTAAGATTTTTAAAAAATAAGTTTATTAAGTATAGTTGACATTTATTAAAATTCACTGATTTTTTAAGTGCACAGTCTGGTGAGTTTTAATGAATGTATATGGTCATAAAATCACCACCACAGTGAAAATATAGCACATATACATCACTTTCAAACTTTGCTTGTGAGGCTGGAGAAATAGTGCAGTTGGTAGAGTGCTTGCCTAGCATGCAGGAAGCCCTGTTCAATCCCCAGCACCACCACCACCACAAAAAACAAAAACAAAACCAAAAAACCCACAACAACAAAAAAACCCAACAACTTTGCTGGTATCATACATACATACATACTTTAAAGTAACTATTTAATTGAAGTCAACATGTATGCAGGCAAAAAAAAAAAAAAAAGAAAGAAAGAAAGAAAAAACCTCACAAATGAGTCATGTACAGTGGTGCACGCCTGTGATTCCAGCAATTCAGGAGGCTGAAGCAGAAAGATTTTGAGTTTGAGGACAATCCTGGCAACTTAGTGACAACCCTGTCTCAAACAAACAAACAAACAAACAAAAAGAGTCTGGGGAGTATAACTCAGTGGTGGAGAACTCCTGGGTTCAATCCTCAGTTAAAACAAACAAAAACAAACAAACAAACAAAAAACTGAAGTTGCACAACTTGATGCATTTTCACCAAGTGTATCCATAATTGAAATCAAGAACTAGAACATGACAAACTCTTCAGAATTTCTCTCATGTTCCTTTTCTCCACTCAAGACCACTAACCTGTCTTTCATCACCATGAATCATAGATTAGTTGCCTCTTTTGTGAAGTATAATATAAATGGAATCATATAATAACCAGTTGGTTCTGCTTCTGTAGATTCAGCCAACTGAGGATCAAAAGTATTTTAAAAAGAAATGCATCTGAACTGAAAATAGCCTGAATCTTCCAATCATTATTCCTTGAACAATACTGGACAACAACTAATTATATAGAATTTATATTGTGTTAGGTATTATAAGTAATTTAGTGATGATGGAAAGTACATGGGAGAATGCGTATAGGTTATATGCAAACACTATACCATATTATGTAAGGGACTTGAGCATCCACAGATTTTGGTGATCCTGGAACTAATCCCCTGCAGGTGTGGAGGGATGATTGCACTCCATTGTTACATAATATGCTTGTGAAATTACTTTCATGTAGTTGTAGGTTATGCATCTCCTTGCTGCCTAGCACTCCACTGTATGCACATACCACAATTTATCCATTCTATTTCTGGTGAGCATGTGTTCTGTTTTCGGTTTGAGGCTTCTGTGAACATTCTGGTACATGTTGGTTGACTTGCTTTTTTTTTATCTTTATTTTTTTCGACGGCTTTGGTATTTTTAGGGGATAGTAGAAATGGATATGAAATTGCCCATTTATATTGATTCAATTTGTTATTTTGAGCATTTGCCAAGCAACAACATAAATTTCAAAGGAGAGTGCCTGATAGAAGATTGGGCCTCAGGTTTGTGTTTATTCTATTTTATGAGAGGAAAAAAATAAAGAGTATAATCTAAAATTTGAGAGGCAGGTTAATAAAATTGTCACATCCTGGGCTTTTCTGTCAACCTTTCTTCCCCTTCTTTTTGTTGTCTTTTCCTTCTCCCTTTCAATCATTGTAGATAGATGTGAATTTCAAAAACGCAGTTGAGCAATCCTCAGATGAGGATTTGTTTTTTCTTTCATGAAAGTGAATATAAAGTCAAGTGATTTTCAATATTCCCTAAATGGCTCCTTTTTTTTTTTCTAGGAAATAGATTTGCACTTTTGTAAACGTTGAGACATTTTCTTGTAGTCTCATTTTTGTTCCATTTATTCCATCCTGCCAGATGAGTCTCCACTGAAAGGAAATTGAGGAACTGGGAAACGGGTGAGCGAGAAATGAGAGACGGAGACCTGGCAGAGATACACAGGAGAGTTTATTTGATAGAGCTGACAAAGGCCATCTCTCCATAGAGGGAAAGAGGCAAAACAGGGTTGGATTCGGGACTTTTATGGAGCAGGCTCAGAGATTAGGGCCAGGTGGGTCCTAATATGGTGGTTGAGAGTGGGGTTGGTATGAGGGAGTGGTGAGCCTTTCTCAGAGACGCCCTTGGGTAGGACACTTAATTTTTTTTTTTTTAAATGGCAGCTGTCACTTAAGATGGCCATCCAGATGCTAAGCAAGGATCTTACATCCACAAGGCATCACGAAGGCCACAGAGCCATCCTCAGTCACATCCTCTCCATCCCTGAGACTCTAGTAACACTGCCATTAGAGGCAGCTTCACATTTCATCTGCCATTGATGATGGGCAAGTCTCCATTTGGACTGGCCAGGCATGCAAAATGGAAGCCTGTTGTAGATAGATTTTATATACTCCAGGCTACTTTCAAAGTCCTGTTTCATCCAGGGAAGTTCACCTGTTCAAAACTGAAATCACTTGCAGGTCTACGGATAACATCCTCCCTATGTCACATTTGCCACATGTTTTAAGGAAAAACCCTCTGCATATTTTAATTGCTTCTAGCTCTTTTCTTAGATAAGCCAACAATTAACCCAATCTGAAAGGACATTTTTTAACCCATGGCATCTGTATTAGACAGTGATGTCAGTTCCCCAGGGTTTACTCCCCACTGACCCTTTCTCAAGAGTCTCAGGCAGGTGGACCCCCCCACCCACCCACAGCTTCAGAGTGGCACTCAAATGGTTAAGTCAATGACAACTTTAGCCTCTGTGAGCTGTCATAATTGTTCACACAGGCAGGTCAGCACAACTGACCCTTTGGCCCTTTGGTCAGAGCTATTGGGATAGCAGTCTGTCTCTAATTTGTAGGATTTGAAAATGGGAGTTTAGAGCTGGGAATTATGAGATTGCTGGGAATTATCTTCTCTGCAAGATCAGGCCCTGTTGTAAATAGAAGCAATACTAAGGAAGCAGTATTTGCTATATTTAGGCTCTGTTGTTTTCTCATTTTTCTGAATTTTGCTAGGAAAAAAAAATAAGTATTTCTTCTCCTTCTCAGTCTGTCCATTTCAGTAAATGCAGACCCATTCCTCCAAACTGCTCTGTGGAGCTGTGAATGGCCAGAAAAGTTGACTATGCCTTCATTTAGGATGGCTTCAACTCACATTTGCAAAAGAAGCCAATAATTAACTCTAAGAGTTGGGATTTGTATTTCTCCCCTTAGGCAAATTGGGCTCTGAGATGTATACAGGGCTTGGTGTTACAATCTCATTCTCTTTGAGGCAGAAAACTCACTCAATAGGAGTCGTTTGCATTTCTATTTAAGCAGCCTGGGAGACAAATATAGTGAAATGAATAGCCTTTTAATTTAATTGGCTTCCCAGTGTGAATCCAAAAATAGAAGGCACAATCCATCCTGAAATTACTATAGAAATCACTGAGGTCCAAAGCCTAGCTCATAACACCCCCTTGGAGTCTAAACATCTTTTTCCCTAATGACAGACCTCCCATGAAAACTTGGGTGGGCTGAAGATGGGGAGAGTCTAATCCCACGTGGACATTAGATCTATTTAACATTAGATCTATTTATTGGTAATTAGTTGTGATTAGGCTTCTCTTCACAAAATATAAACTATGTATCATTGTTACAAGAAGAAAGTAGCATTGCATATTTATGCACAGTACTTTTCAAAATTAAATAGAAGCATTTAAGAGAAGAAATGTAATACATTTTGAGTATTCAAACTGAAAATAGAAGAGGATATCATAGTGTGCCTGAAGCGAAAGCTTGGCTTAAAGTCTTCCAAAAAGGCCTGACATCTGAACCTTTGGCCTGTGAGAGCTAAGATCTTGTTGGCCAGTTCTGGAGTAAATCTTGCCTTTGGATTGGAATTGAGGAAAAGGAAGCGGTTACATGCTGTGTTACAGTTCCACATTGGAAATTCTTTAGTCAATTCAAACACCTCCCCAGAACACCATTCTCTCCTGGTGGCTCCTAGAGCAGGATATGTGTGAGAAGAAGACCCTTGGCAGATGGTGGCTGTTATGGGGAGATAAGGAGAAGGTGATGGGAATGAGAATTAGCCTCCTGAGGGGAGCAGATATTTTCTTCAAAGGACCTTTCTTTGTTTACTGAGGAAAAGATCCACTCATGTCTAACTTCTCTGGAATATCTTTCCCCCCCTCTCTCCAATGAAAACAGATTCCTTAGGTTGAATAATATGGTCTCTAGAATTTTGATGGAATTGAAATGTTGGGGGGAAGAAATGATAGAAACACTATAGAAAAACCCTTTTGTTTAAAATAATACAATAATTGGCATGATATGAGTGGAACCAGAATGTTCCAAAGTAGAGAAAAGCCAACATCCTCCTCATGGCTGAAAGCTTTCCTCATGGTTTGACTTGTGTCCTTCTATAAGCAAAGCTGAGATCTCAGGTCACTTGCATAGACTTTGCTGGACCTGTGTTCATGACGAGCAGGAGTGATTTCGTCTATGAAAGCATCCTCTTTTAATCAGATTCTGTTTTTTTTTTTTTTTTTAATGGCCCTAAGACATGAAACTTAACTAAATTATTTAAGAGGCTGAGTGAACTTTGGTTTATACACCCTTTCCCACAAATTTCTTGGGTATCTCTCTTTATTACTAACCTTTCATCTAGTTCCTCAACCAATCCTCTGTCTGCGTCACCTTACTTAATTCTCACCCTGAACAAGCTGGTGATACTGCTTGTCCTATGTAACAGATGAAGAAAATGAGCCTCAAAGAAGTAAATATCCTGAGTTATCTGCATTCTTCATGCCTCCAGTTGGAGAGTTCTGAGATGTAGAACAACTTCTATACCCCCAAGGAATGTATGTATCTCCATTTGTGAAATTCTAGGTGCTAGGAGAGCTTAAGGATGTTGATGCTCTTTAGGGTAAGTTTCTGTTAACTCCCCTCTGCAGGTGATTGCTGATTCTCTACTTGCCATTTTTAGCGGAGAAGGGAGTGATCCTATTACATGGGAGAAATGGAGCAATAAAAGTCGGGAGTGATTCCTAGACTTTGCAAATGGTCCTTTTATTTTGGACACCCCCACACCTGTATCTGAGTATGGCATTAAAAGAGGTAGCGTTAGTTTAATTTTTATTTTCTTGAGGAACCTCCATTTTCCAAAATGGCAGTACTAATTCATAATACCACCCACAATGAATAAGAGTGTCCTTTTCTCCAGGTCTTTGCCAACACTTTTTATCTTCCATTTTGATTGTTAATAACCACTTTAATAGGTATGATGTAATATCTCATTGTGGTTTTAATGTGCATTTCTCTTGTGATTAGAGATGTTGACCATTTTCTTTTTCTTATATCTGTTGACTATTTTTAGGTATCCTTTTGAATGATGTCTTTTCAAGTCCTTTGACCATTTCTAAATAGGGTTATTTGTTTTCTGGATATCTGCATATTTTAAACTCCCAGAACATTTTGAATTTTAGCTTTTATCCAATGTGTGATTTGCGAATATTTTCTCCCTATCTATGGGTTATATTTCCACTCTACTAATTGTTTCCTTTGTTGTGTGGAAGCTTTCAAGTTGGATGCAATCCCATTTGTATATTATCATTTTTTTTGAGGCCTGTACTTTGGGGGTTCTGTTCCCAGAACAAGAAATCTGTTCCCAGACCATTGTCATGGAGCTTTCCTCAGACCTCTTCTTCTAAGAGTTTCATAGTTTCTGGTCTGACATTCAAGTCCTTAATTCATATGCAGTTGATTCCTGTATAAGGGGTAAGATAAGGATCCATTTTCATTCTTCTGAATGTAGATACACAGTTTTCCCAACACTGTTTATTGAAATCAACACACTGAAAATACATCTGCACTCCTATGTTCATTGCAGCATCATTCACAATAGTCAGGAAATGGAAAAACCCAAGTGCCCATTCATGGATGAACTTTAAAGATGTTGTATATTTACAAAACAGAATACCATTCCACCAAAATAGGAGGAGGAGAAGGAGAAGGCAAAGGTGAAGGAAGCAGGAAGCGACAGAGGGAAAGGGAGGAGAAGGAGAAGGAGGAGGAGGAGGAAATCCTGTCATTTGAGATGACATGGATGGAACTGGAGATCATTATGAAGTAAAATAAGCCATGAGCAGATAGACAAGGACTGCATGATCTCAGATGTGGGATCTGAACAAATGGGCCTGAAAGAAGTTGAAAGTAGAAGGATGGTTAAGAGCCAGAGGCTCAGGGAGGGGGTGGATGGGAAAGGGGAGAGGTTGCTCCATGAATTTAAGTTCAGGGTGGACAGGAAGACTGAGTTCTGGTGTTCTCTTATATATTTCAAAGTAGCCAAGAGAGGATTTTAGAAGTTCTCATCCCAAAGACATGACAAACATTTGAGGGAGCAGATAGGCTAATTGGTCTGGTCTGATGAGTCCACAATGTATACGTGTAATGAAACATAACATCATGTTCCATAAATATATACGACCATTATCTGTCAATTAAAGAAGAGGACGAGGCAGTGTTATTTAGAAATAGATCTGGCAGGAAAGAGAATGTTTTGCTGCTGGCTCCGTCTAGCTGTCTTGTTCCATTGGGAGGCTCTGCCTAGAACTTCAGTTTTATTAATCAGTTGCATTAGATGATCACTCGGGCCACGATTTTAGCTAAACTGCTTGCTCCTCCAGAAAAGGAATAAATCTCCATTTCATATGCATGGTAAGAACTGGAAGCCTTTGATTACAAAGGTTTCCAATCAGCTTTGGGTGCGCGTGTGCGCTTTTATCTCTCTCACCTTTGGGATAGTTTCTGACTTCCTCCTTGGCCTGTTAATAATTAATAGCACTGGCGTTTATAAGCCAGGGGTAATATGTTTTGATTTTATGATTTCTTTTCATGAATTATGGATATCATTAAAAAGTGATTTTTTAAAAGTGCAAGAAGGGAACGGAAGTTGATGGGAGGTCAGAGGAGATGAGAGGGCACGTGATCTTCCTCTTCTATCATCTGTCAGGTTTAATAAGTAGCTTTCAGCTTGAAGGAATTTGAGGCTGCTGGTGGCTCCTGTTCTCTCTCCACATCTTCCTTCCTGGGTGGGAAGACACAACCACAAGTGGAATGCAGACTTATAACTACAGCCTTGAGACCTTCTATCTGCAAGAAAGTACCATGTGAAGCAGGCTTCTCTTAGATGCCATTCAAGAGTATAAACCCTGGTGTTGCTCCTGAATTGACATGACTCAAATTCTAGAAAACTGAAGTTTTAATATTGACATTGATTCTGACCTACTGTGATTTTGAATAAGGCAATGAATCTGTAGGGTTCCTAAAATGCTAAACCTTACCAGACTCATTCAGTTAAGTAAGACTGTGTTGAGAGTAAAATTCAGTTGTGAATATTAAAAACATAACAAAAAAAATCTGTTCTTTTGAAAGAAACCTTTAAGAGAATGAAAAGACAAGCCACAAACAGGGACAGCTTATTTGCTAAACATATCTAACAAAGGACTCATATCTAGAATATATAAGGAGTACTGACAGCTCAATGATACGAAGAGAAAATATCTGATTTTAAAATATTTGAATAATTGCTTTATAAAGAAATAGGCATGAATGGCTAATAAGCACATGAAAAGATGCTCAGCATCATTAGTTGTTGTGGAAATGCAAATTAAATCCACAATGAGATAGTACTACATACTGATGTGGAATAATTAGAACTTTTGTACCAGCTGTAGGAATATAGGTGGTAAAGTGACTTTGAAAAACAGGAAACTGCTTATTATGTGAAATACATACTCACCACATGTCCTTCCCTTGCATTCTTCAGCATTTGTCCAAGATGAATGTAAGCTTGTCCACACAAATTCACCCCAAACTAGAAACCACCCAGTGGTTATCAGCTGGTAAGTAGATAAATGAATAATGACAGGTCTTTAAAATTGAACCCTGCTGGGCAGTAAAAAGGGGTATAACTGCTAATAAACAACAGTGTTGGTGAAAGTAAAAACTTCCATTCCCAACAAAAGGAGCCAGGCTCAAAGGATTTACTGTATGATTCCATTAATGTAAAGTACCAGATAAAGTAAATATAATATATACTGGCAGAAAGCAGACCAGGAGTTGCCTGGAACTAGAGGTGGGGGTGGGAAGATGACTACAAAGGAACATAGGAAAAAATTAAAATTTTTACATTACTTTTAGACAGTATTTAATTATATTGCTCATTCTGGCTTCTGAACTCCTGGGCTCAAGTGATTCACCTGCCTCAGTTTCTCAAGTAGCTTGGAATCTAGGTGTCCACTACCATGCCCAGTTGGAGTACAAGAAAAAATTGGGGGGTGATGGAAATGTTCTATATCTTAACTTTGGTAGCCTTATAACAAGTATATATGTTTGTGAAAATGTCTCTAAATGTACACATAAAGTTGGTGCATTTTCTTACAGAGAATCTTACTGTATACTTTCTATTTCTATGGCCTTCACATTTATTTATCTTCTATTCTGCTAATACTATTCAATGTAGTTTTTCATTGCAGACATTGTGTTCCATTGTGTTTTTCATCTCCAGAGGTTATTTTTGGGTCTCCTTTTATCTTTTACGTCTTTGCTCATGCTTTTCTCTACATTCTTGAATATATGGGGTATGCAGTAGTCTCCCTGCCGCAGCCGGGGTGGCTGGGCAAAATAGCTGGGGGGTGACGAACAACTTGTGTACACTGATACAGCAGGAGTGGGAGCCGTTTATTGTAGGACAGGAGGGGTATATATACATTACACACAGCTTATCTTAATTAACATAAACTAGATACAGCAGTCAACCAATAAGGAATCTCCACACTTAATGGCTCACTGGCATTTCTTCACAAACCACTCCCTCTGGCAAAATGCCAGGCGCCAACTTGACTTGTTTACAGACCCTAACATCTCCCCTTGTCCTCACTAAATATATTCCAAGACCCCCAGTGGCTGCCTGAGACCACAAATAGTAATAATTGCTATTTATAATTACTATTACACATAGTAATAATAGTTGTTTCTCTTTTCCTGTCTCTCTCCTTTTTACACACAAAACACACATATACACATATACATGCATATACGTTGTATATATGTGTGTATAGGAAAAACATTGTATATATGTATATAAGCATATATATATATATTTTCTATACATACCACATATACAATCAAGTTTAATTTATAAATAAGGCAAAGCAAGAGATTAACAATAAATACCAATGAAATAAAATGAAGCAGTTGACAGTATAAAAGTTAGGTGAATGTGCTCGATTTCTCTTTCTCTCTAAAAATATCAATTATATTGTATTCACTCTTCTTCTGAAGGATGGTTGACTTTGGGTAACTGAAACTTGAAAAGGGAAACCACAGATAAGGGGGAACCATCTTATTTATTATGTCCTTGTATATTAATTCTATTATCTGTGCCATTTCTCTATTTTTATAGAATGATTTTTTTCCTTATGTTATGAGTTGTATTTTGCTACTAGTTTATGTGCCTGGGAATTTTTTAAAAAATGTTTAGTTGTAAATGGACACAATACCTTTATTTTTATATATTTTATATGGTGCTGAGGATTGAACCCAGTGCCTCACGCGTGTGAGGCAAGTGTTCTACCACTGAGCTATAATCCTTGGAAGCAAGACATTGTAATTTCTGAATTGCTGGGTGCTGGATATTTTGTTTGCCTGAAATATACTTGAGTTTTGAACTTAAAAAATACTTTGATTCTTTTGAGGCTGGCTTTTAAGCATTCTTAGGGAGGACTACAGTCTTCATTCTAAGGTTAATTTAGTTCCATTTCTGAGGCAATATCCCTCTGAGTACTTGACCAGATGCCCCATGTATCATGAGGTTTCTCCATTCTGTTGTTGAAATAGGAATTATTTCCGATTCTGAATGGGCTTTGAGAAATTTTCCATCTGCTCCTTTTCAGTGGCACTTTCTCTAGCCTTGTGTAGTTAATTTCCTCACATACACAGGCTAATCAGTACTTTGGCTAAAGACTCAATGGTGACTCCCTGTAGAATTCTGGAAGTCTCTGTGTGCCTCTTTCTCCTCTCTGGTATTCTATCTTACAAACTGCAGCTTCTCTGGCTTCCTCTTTCCCCTGCCTTTGGGTACATTTACTCTCCATGTGCTAAAGACTGAAAAATCTGTCCAGGTAGTAAGGCGGTTAGTAATAATATTTGTTTTGCTTTTTATCATTTTTCCAGATTTACTGTCCTGTGCTGCATGTTGTCCAGTGTTGGAAAAATCATCAATTTTTATATTTTATACAGTGCTTTTAGTTTGTTTAAGATGAGAGGGAAAATTTAGTCTGTGTTACTCCATTAGGGCTGGAAGCAGAAGTTCCAAATGTGTATATTTTATTGCACATACATTATACTTTTATAATCATCATGGTGCATTCCCATCCGTGAAGCTGCACCACAACCTTGGACATTGAAGATAGCTCTGGAAAACTCTGCTGCTCATGTGGGTACAAGTATTAAAAGAAGAGACTGGCTAGAAATTACAGAGAAGCACATAACTGATCCACTTGGCTCTCTCTCACATATATCACCCAAATGATTACTGTAGCACTTCTACCCATACCATTTCTGGCTCTGCCTCCCTTTGCCTGTCTATGCTTACAGCAGACTGGAGGTGCTGGATAACCATCTCTTCCCTGAGCTGATTTCAACCAGTGACTGGTAGGAGTTGGTGTAGAAACCCTCCAGCTACTTCACCCTTCAGGGAGAGATCGCTGCAGTGTCTTTCACATTGTTTCCAGACTTACCAGCAAAATAAACCACCAGTTGTTCCCAGTGGTAATTTGGTCAATGACATACCCTTCCTTCACTAGTTTTCATACCATGTCTCACATGTTCCCTCCTACAATTAGTACTTTCCAAAATCAGCTCCCAAATAAGCCATTCACAGTGGAATTCTTGGCTCAGGGTCTGCTTCACTATGACAGTAACCAACTGTGCCTTAGCCAGAATCCAGCTGCCCACAGGTTAGCCACTCCCCACTAGAGAAGAAGCAGGGCCCCATAGGCCTGCTGTGCTCTCAGTTTCCTGCTTATCCTGTCTGTGGTCTCACACATGAATGATCTAGCACATGTCTTTTGCTTGTGGAAGTATTAAATGAGAATCCATTTCTAGAGAACAATTTTGGCAGTAAATATACTTCCAAACTTGCCTACCACTTTCGGCTCAGTGATTATTTTTCTAGAAAAGTACTTAAAGAAAATAAATGAAGGTCTGTGTGAGATTTGGCTCTGAGACTTTGCATTGCAGCTCTGAAGATCAGCAATAGAATATGGGAAAATGATGGGCTGACTCTTATAATGGCAGGCAGTTGAACATCTCTCATTTGGAAATATGAAATCTAAAATGCTCCAAAATTCAAAACTTTTTGAGTGGTAATATGTGGCAACCCACAAGTGGAAAATTTCACACCTGACTACATGTGAATGATCATAGTAAAAACACATGTAAACAAACATTACCTTTAGGCTATATACACAATATATAAGGTGAATATGTAGTATAAATGACTTTCGTTTTCAGTTGTGGCTCTCATTCCCAAGATATCTCATTATATTTATACAATATTAAAAACTCTGAAAAAAATCCCCAAATTCAAAACACTTCTGGCCCCAAGCATTTCTCATAGACTTTGTACTCATGAAGAATAATGTAAAAGATGATTATATTTTGACAGAGGAAACATTTTACAATCTATAGTTGGATGCAAGAGGCATGTTATATAGCAATAAATATGTTATGATTTTATTTGTTTTTGTTTTGTAGTAGATAAAAGAAATTACACTTAGACATTGCCCATATACCAAAAGGCCCAAGGGCTGCACAACCCAAAGTCTACTTGAGCTTCCAGCCCATCTCAGAACCAGTTGAGACCCACATTCTAGTTTTTTTTTTTCTTTCTTTCTTTTTTGCTTTTTTTGTGGAGTGGGTGGGTACCGAGGGTCAAATTCAGGAGCATTTAACCACTGAGCCCCAGCCCTAGCCCTATTTTGTATTTTATTTAGAGAAAGGGTATCACTTCATTGCTTAGCACCTTGCTTTTGCTGAGGCTGGCTTTGAACTTGTGATCCTCCTGCCTCAGCCTCCCAAGACACTCGGGTTACAGATGTGTGCCACCTCACCCAGCCACACTCCAGCTCAATGAACACCCAGATGACTTCCTACAGCAGTAATAACCTATATTTTTTTTATTTGTTTGTTTTGGTATTAGGGATTGAACTCAGGGGTGTTTAACCATTGAGTACACTCTTTGCCCTTTTTTTATATTTTATCTAAATTTAAGATCACGTGAGTTACATGGGGCCTTGCTAAGTTTTGCTGAGTCTGGGCTTTGAACTTGTGCTCCATTTTCTTCAGTCTCCTGAGCTGCTGGGATTACAGGTGTGTGCCACTGCACCTGGCACCAATTTCAATAGTGAGTTTTCAATTTCCTCTGAGTAATTAATCACAAAGTGCCTTTCAACTTTTTCCTTATTAGATAGGACATTTTCCTTTTTGCCTCTGCCCAGTCCTCATACTACCTATTAAAGAGAGGCCTGATGAATCCCCCCAGACGGATGTGGCTTGCTTTGCCCAACATACATCTAGGAGTTGGATTTGCTGTTCTGCTGATGTGGGCTGAGTCCAGCCAACCTTCCTGGGATTGCTTATGAATTTGGGATTGCCTCAATAGAGAAGCTTTTAGGGGATTGGCTATTCTTCAATATGTTTGAACGTGGTGGTAGTTCACTAGTCATATTTAAACACTCTGAGTCTTTTCTGAATACATTTTGTCTGCTTTGTGATTGTGCAGTACCAAACATACAGCTTTGTGTTACTAACTCATGAGGAGGACCTTAAGAAAATCATTTGAACCAGGAGTGAAAATTCTACTTCCTACCTGCTCTCTTCTCCTTCCCCTTTTTGATTTTTTTTTTTCCTGTCTGTATTAAGTACCAAGTGAACCACCGAGATACAAATCAAAGTGAGGGGCTGGGGATGTGGCTCAAGTGGTAGCTCGCTCGCCTGGCATGCGTGCGGCCCGGGTTCAATCCTCAGCACCACATACAAACAAAGATGTTGTGTCCGCCGAAAACTAAAAAGTAAATATTAAAAAAGAAAATTCTCTCTCTCTCTCTCTCGTGCGCACTCTCACTCTCTCTTTAAAAAAAAAAAAAAACAAATCAAAGTGAAACATCACAAATCTATAGGAATATTTTAAAAGTGGCAAGGCTCTGGGTGAGAATTGAGAGACAAATTAAAATAAATAATCCAGAGTTTATTCTGGGACTGATGCATGGGACAGAGTCAAAGAATTTTTGAACTAATTAAGTTAAACTTGCCAATTAACAGCTGAAGGATAATGCCCAGAGATTAAATGATTTTCTAAAATCTAACAGCTAACAAGTACCAAATAAGGAAAGCTATTTATATCTAGAACTTTGAATCTCTTCTGTGTATTTATTCAAGGGCTGATTTGCCTCTTATTGTACCCCATTTTTAATTTAAAGATAGAGAGGTTTGTATTAAAGTCATCTGTGAGCTTGGAAGGCTTATTTTAGAGGAGTGATTCTCAATCCAGAGTATGGACTTGTATTACTTGAAGAAAAAATACCAATACTCAAAGTTGTCCTTTGCAAATTTTGACTCAGCCAGGCTGAGATGAGACTCAGGGAATCTATTTGTAAATTGCTCCCCAGGTAAATCCCAAGTGAAGCTAAATGTTGGACCAGGTTTGAAAAAGTCTTAGTCAATCTGGAGTGGAAAGGAATGTAAGGTGGACAGAAAAAAGTAAGAAATGAACTCGCAAGACTCAAGAACACTTCTGTTTTTTCTTTTCTGATAGTGGGGATTAAACCTAGTGGTCGCTTATCACTGAACTACATTCCCAGTCCTTTCTGTTTTCTATTTTGAGTCAGGATCTTGCTAAGTGGCTGAGGCTGGCCTCAAACTTGCAATCCTCCTGCCTTAGCCTCCTGAATCACTGGGATTACAAGTGCACACCACTATACCTGGCTAAGACCCAGAGCCTTTCTTTTGGTGTGAATTCATTTCTGCTGTTGTTGGTGTATACGCTCAAATCTATAAATGGAATCCATACTGTAACAGGGATTTGTAACATTAGGTGGAGGTGGTTTGAATATCAGTAAATCATCTTCTACCTTCACTAATCTGATAGTGAAAATAGAGCTATCCGGTAAAACAGATCTCTGTCGGGAGGTGAGCAGTACATATGACTTTGCTTTTTTATTGCAGAACAAGGCTTTCCGATTTACCATTGTTCTTCAAAAGCCTTTTTCTTCCTTTCTCTGTGATATAAACTCAAATCACAATATTTTGTTTCCTTTCCCAATAATAAATGGCTGTAGACATCTCTGTTTGGTAAGAGTGACAGATTTTCCTTATCATTTGTTTGATTAAAGACTCAGAAACTTTCAGGAGCCCTGCTGATTTCTTCCTATATTTGAATGCAATACAAAACAAAAGGCTTAAAGTGCCAAGGAGTAGGCAGGTGTGTTTATATTGATTCTATCTATAGCTGCTGTTTATTTTTGTGTGTGTGTGTGGGAGAATGGGTGTCTTCATGCTGTGAACTTCCAGATTCTAGAATTTTGAGATTATGTTAGCTCAAAATGTTCTTTTCCTATCTTCTCATCTTTCCAACTTAGTCCAGTTTGGAACTTGAGCCAGTCTTGTTCCTGAGGTGTGGTGAGCCTGAATTAGAGGTCCCATCAGCGGAGAAACAGGGGATCACATCTATCCTGGGGACCTTGTGGTTACTATTAGAAGAAGGAAGCCCCCTTCCAAAACAACCGACCACTTACTACTTCTCATGAGTCTAGGCATTAGCTTTGCTGTTCTGCTGATGTGGGCTGAGTCCAGCCGAACTTCCTGGGATTGCTTATGAATTTGTTGTCAGTTGGGGGAATGGCTCAGCTGGGGAATGGCTTGCCCAGGTTAACCTCCGCTGGGATAACTCTCCTCTCTCTATGTGCTTCTTATTAATTTCTAACAGGGCAACGCAGGCATTTATTCATACAGAGAAGCAAGAGAGAAAGCAGATAACACATAGACTTTTTAAAGCTTCTGCTTGCATCCCAGGTGCTACTGTCTCGTGGGCCAAAGAACAACTAGCATGGCCAGGTCTATAATCAGCATGAGAGGTCATTACCAAAGCCATAGGGAGCAGTGGAAAATTGGGGCTACTGACATGATAAATGTACAACAAATATTAAAGTGCGCAGTGATAATAGAGACACCATTATTCCTTTTGTCATTGCTAAAATATGCCATAGGTTTCTAAAAACAAACAACGAGGATGCACTCAGACATTGTGAGCAGAAGCATATTTAAGTGTGTTGTTTATGTGTCTTGGAAGGGGAGAAGTGATGTTTCTTCTCCTTTGCTTTTTTTTTTTTTTCCCTCCCAAACCCAGAGCAGAGAGAGTTTTGAAGACCTTTGAAAATTCTTCTATCAGTCTTTGGGGAACTGTAAGAGGATGACTTTTAAGGCCCTGCCAACTGGGAAATCTTTTTTCCAAACAAACACTGTTCTCATTTTTGACATCAAGAGCTGTCTGCATTCGGAGCTTAGAACTCATTTTTGGAAAGTTGGTCATTGTTTTTCCTGGCACACCCCAAGAAAAAGTATTTATTTTAAAGGTGTGAGAGGGTAACAAAACAAATTAAAAGAGAGAGAGAGAGAGAGAGAGAGAGAGAGAGAGAGAGAGAGAGAGAGAGAAAAGCAGACCCACCTGGCTTGGTTGGTTATTTTTACAAAAATTATGGCTTTTGTAGACTCAGTTCAAGTGAAGATAGTACAAATATTTATTTGTATTTATAGCTTTTACTATCTTCACTTGAGCTGGGACCACAAAACACTCACATCATTCTTTTGGCTACTGCATTTGCTGAGTGCCTAGTAACACAAGAGAATGATGGGAAGTTGAATTCACCATATGTTAGAGCCTAGAAAGGTGAATTCACGGAAGTGAGGCTGCATTCCCAGGTGTCTTCTTTGGGGTCCATGGATCACTAAGAGCAGGATCGCCTTGGAAAGGACCATGGCTCCACCCAGAGCTGCTAGATCAGAATCTGCATTTTATCAAAGCCCCAGGGATTGGCATGTACATTAGCATTTGAGAAACACTGGTTTATAATTAATTATGGGATGAATTAGAGGCCACATCTGTATTACTAGAAACACTGATGTTATAAAACCACAAATCCTTATTTTTAGACTACATTAATGACAGCAGTATTATCTTTAGGCCTCAGTGTTTTTATCTATCAAATGGAGAATGGAAAAGATCAAGGTATAATTATAGGAAAGTGATCTGAAATAAATGAAGAGGTCTAAAAAAATAGGTCTTATTATTTTATTAGGGAAGGTCTCAGGTCTTAACATGTTCTAAACATCAAGGAAGCTGCAAATTTAAGAATTGCAGTTCTGTCTTTATGTGTTATGACAGTTCCACCATCTGCCCTGAGTAACTGGTATTCTAGTACACTGATGCACCTGCCAAGTACCCTCCTATATTGTACAATGTACAAAAAGTAACAGATAGTAGATTGTTACTTTTTCTCAATGATGAATCAATCACCTGTCATTTCCAGGAAGGGTCTAACATCTGGCCCCTGATTTCTTGTAAGATTTTGTTGCTGAAAATGGGGTACTCTGATACGTAGTAGTATCAGCCTTGCCTAGGAGCTTCTTGGGGATGCAAAAATCTCTAACCCTATCACCTACTGAACCCAAATCTGTATTTTCACAAGATCCTTCAGTGATTCCTTTGTGAAGGAACAAAGCTTTACCCTTGCTTTTCAACATTGGGTGTTCAATGGAATCCCCTTGGGAGCATTTAAAATTATCCATGCCCAGGTCCTTTAAGCCAATTAATTAGAATTTTTGTGAATGGCCTCAGGAATCTGTATATTTATAAAGCTTCTGGTGATACTCTCTTATACTATTTGAAGGTACAGAATAAGATGGGGGAAGGGCCAAGAAGATTCAAATGACAAAAGTAATGCTTGGCATTTGAAATGATTTGACCTTTGAGTGTGATGGGAGAAGAAAACAGTGATGGAAGAAGCAAAGTTGAACCAAATGGAATCTCAATTGTGGACACAGTGGAGGGGCTTTGGGAAGAGTTAAACCCAACACTGAATGGTGTTATGTGTGCTAATTGGGATTAAAAAAAAAAAATCTTCCATCTTTCCAGAACTGTAGTGAAGCCTATAGTGGGTTGGTTCATTGTCTGGGAAATATGAAGTAAGTTCTGAATGAGATAGGAGTTCAGGGACATCAAGATGGTGGAAGCAGAACACAAGAAATATGCTGGCTGGAGTACTAGATGGGGAAATGAGTCATCATGCCCCTGTTTAGGATAAGTCTCTTTACCATGACACCTCCCTCCACTGAGGGCTTATTCCCCTTGGCAACTCCTGTCACAGGTTCTGTATTCTAATTTGGCAAAAATAAAGTAACCAATGGGAACAAATGGAACAAGATCTTTAATCAGGTCCACAGGAAGAGGGGATTCACAGCTCAGCATATAAAGCAAGACTTATTCAGACATGGGGCTTTGAGTTATTGTTTCTCCTTCAGTCCACCCTACTTTATGTTATGGAGTACTGTTGAGAGCCATTCATGGGTTATATTTGAACCAACAATTGGCATCACAGCCAGTGAATAGGAGAATCTGGTGTCTGGGAACTATTAGTGGAAATCTCCTCTGGCCAAGACTGCCCAGACACATGTGAGTCCTATTCAGTTCTGCCCCAGGTTCCACACAGCACCAGCGGTGGGGTGACCTGCTGCAGCCACACAGCTTCTCAGAGATGGGTGTGACCTGCCAAAATGCCAATCAACCTGTTGACTTCACAACATCAGGAAGCAAGACTCCACCCCTGAAACCTTATCCTTATATATGTACTTCTATGTGTCTGGCTCAATTCTTTGTTTTGGAATCCAAGAACCTTTGATGTACCCCCTTAAATAAACCTCTGGAGCCATTTTCTAATTGTCCAGCTCCAGCACTTGTGTGGACTGGATCTATCAGGCACCCTGCTTCAAAACTATCTTTGTGACTCTGCACCTTATTTCTTCACTGATTATTTCTGACTTATCTTCTCCAGTGGCTTATACCCTCCAGGGCAAGAAAAAGGATCCCCAAGTGAGGCACTGGCTGCCTCCCCATAGAGTATTACTTTCACTTTCAATAAACCTATGCTTTGCCTGGTACTTCTATATGTCTGGCTCAATTCTTTATTCTGGAATCCAAGAACCTGGACCAGAGCTGGACATCCCACTGTTATCATCAGAATTATGCCTGAGTTTATGTAGCAAATATACAGTGATAAGGGATGATGATATGGGTTGTAGGGTAAAACTCAGGATACCTGGTTAAATTCAAGTTTTAGATCAACAGTGAGGGTCCTCTATGTATCAATATGTATGACAACAATATTTTAAATATGTGAAGCTTAAACTTAACTGGGTGCCCTACATTTCTGTTTGATAAATCTGGCAACCTTAGGATGAACTCTAAACTGGTTGATGAGAATCAGGAACTGAGGGCTGTGGGCCATCATAAGAATATTAGCTTTGAGTTGGCAGAAATCCTGGCCAAGACATTGTAGTTAAATCATGCGGAGGCATCTTATTTGCATTTGGTCAGAATCAGAAATACTCTTTCTTTCTTTTGTTTTTTTTTTTAAGTATTTTTTTTAGTTGCAGATGGACACAATACATTTATTTATTTATTTATTTATTTATTTATTTATTTATTTATTAATTATGTGGTGCTGAGGATTGAACCCAGTGCCTCACATGTGCCAGGCAAGCCCTCTACCACTGAGCCACAACCCCAGCCCCAGAACTACTCTTTCTTTAGTCTTCATTTTCAAAATTTCCCCCAACCTGCCTTTGCCTTCCTTTTGTTTCTTGAAGTGAATTCTCTGGCTTTCTCAGAGCTCTCCAGTTCTAGCTAAAGAAAAGCTCTTAGTCTTAAAGTCAATTCAAATTCATTGGTATTTAGGGAAAGGCTCTTATTTATTTACCATCTTCTCATACACTACAGCATTAAAGATGCATCCACAAATTTACATTCCTAAAGTGCTCTCATTCTTCTCTATTATGTGATAGACAATTTCCTGGGGCGAGAAATAAAGTGAGCCCTGGGTATGGTGAGAAAATATGGGGGTGGAGATGAAAAACAACAGTAAAAGGAAAACAAGAATTTTGTCTGAAACCACCCCTCACCCCCACCCACCAACTCTCCTCCTGCTTTTTACAAAGAGCCTTTTTCATATGGGTGAACAGGCAAGGGCCTCTCTCTAAACCACCAAGCCTATTTATGTATGTTATTTTCTTTTGAAAACTCCCTATGAAGCACTTCTCAAGTGCTGCCTCCAACCATGCTGGAGATTGGGTAGTAACAGAGGTGCAGAAAGCACAAAGTACAGGCACTGGAATCTTCTTTCTTCACTTGCATGATAAAGAGGAAAGAAAAGGAGAAAAATGGGTAGCCCAGTGGAACTCAAAAGAGTTGGGCCAATGGGCCAGCAGTACCAACAACAGCTGTGAACTTATCAAAAAAGCAGAATCTCAGGTCCCACCCCTCAGACCTACTAAATTAGCATCTCTGGGAAGGGAGCCTCAATCTGTGTTTTAACAAACCCAGCCAGGTGACTGACTCCAAAGTAGGCTGATGTTGAAGAATCACTAGAAGTATTTTATCTGCTCACCCTCAACAAAGAAAACTCATCTCTTCTGCTGAGTGCCACAGTCTTGTGGGAAATGGATTTTCTAGATTTGCAGGGCTGGGCTGTCCAACCCCAGGTGAGACGAACAGAGGAGAGGTGTGACCCTTTCGTTTAGGAGTCTTTTTCTTTAACTAGTTGACAAAGATAGAGCCAAGATAGGTAAGAGCAGAAGGAATAGCACAAAAAGAAATGAGACTTTTTCTTCCAGCTTCAAAAGCTGACAGCCACAGAGAAGGAAACATTTCCATTAGATAGTGAACTTCATATCCAGACCAAAAATTAGTTTAAAGAATGTTTTATATTTTTATTTAGATATCATATGTATCCAGAATAGTAATGGCAATGATTTATTGAGTATTGACATGTGAATAATAATGATAATAATTTATTGAGTATTGACATGTGACATGCATTATACGAAACATGATTTAAAATCATGTCAGTTGATGAACACAACACTGCAAGGGATGTCCCTGTTATGGTTGAGATATGAGGTGTCCCTTAAAAAGCTTATGTGTGAGACAGTGCATGAATTCTTAGAGGTGCAATGCTAGGCATGGTGGCTCCACCTGTTATCCCAGCAGCTCAGGAGGCTGAGGCAGGAGGATTGCAAGTTCAAAGCCAGTCTCGGCAATTTTAGCGGGACCCCGAGCAATTTAGTGAGATCCTGTCTCAAAAATAAAATTAAACAAGGGCAAGGGGCTGGGGATGTGGCTGAGTGGTTAAGTGCCCTGAGTTCAATCCCTAGTACCCCTCCCCACACACACAAAAAGAGTTTTTATGGGTGAAATGTGAAATGATTATGAGAATTTATAATAATAATCAGTGAATTGATCCACTGATGGATTATCTGGGTGGTAACTACAGGCAAGGTAGGGTGTGACTGAAGGAGGTAGGTCATGGGAGGCATGCTTTGGGGGCATATATCTTTGGGGTATATGTCCCTCATAAGCTGAGCTCTTTCTGCTTCATAAGTGTCATGTCCTGAGCTGCTTTCCTCTGCCATGCCCTTCCACCATGATGTTCTGCCTCATCTTGGGCCCAGAGCTATGGAGTTGGCCAACTGGTGAACCTGAACCTTTGAAACTGTGAACCAAAATAAATTTTCCCTCCTCCATGTTCTTCTTGTCAGGTTATTTTGGTCACAGTAGTGCAAAGCTAACTAAGACAATCCCATGCCCATGAGTCCACAGTTTTTAAGAGGTCAACTCTTAACTCTTTGGTTCTGGACCTTGGTTGTATCCTAAGCTCACTAAGAGAGGTTTAAAAATTATTAGTGCTTGAGTCCTAGCCCTAGAGATCCTGACCTATTGGGCCTAGGGTACAATGTGTATTACCCTACACATCGGAATTTTTATAAGCTCCCTGAGATTCTAATTAGTGAAACCAGGTCTGAGGGCAATTGTCTGATCCAGTCTGTCATTTACTCCCTTGTGCCTTAAGCTCAGTGGATCTCAACCCTGGATGCAAATTAGAATCACCTGTTTCTCCTTTAAACCATGCTACTGCTCAGACTCCATTAGTCTGCTTTCTGTTACTGGGGAAAAAATACCTGACATAATCAACTGAACACAGAGGAAAGGCTTATTTTGACTCACATTTTGGGAGGTTTCAGTCTGTGGTCAGTTGTTCCTATGGTTTTTGGACCTGTGGACAGACAGCACATTGTGGCAGAAACATGAGGTAGAGCAGAATTGCTCACCTCATAGCAGCTAGGAAGCAAAAGAAAGGGAAGAGAAGGGCCCCACAGTCCTCTTTGAGGCACACCCCCTGTGACCTGATTTCTTCCCACTAGACCTCACCTGTAAAGGTTGTATCACCCCCTAATAGGACCAAACCTTCCACACATGAGCCTTTGGGGTAAATTTAAGATCCAAACTATCAGAGTCTCTATTTCTTAAGATTTGGATTTTGTTGATCTGGGGCAGCCAAAACACCACATTTTTCTGATGTGTAGCCACCGATGCAGGCATCCTTGCTCTGACTCTACTAAGAGCTGGAGTAGAAGGCTGGGTGTGTCATTCAGCCTGGACCATGACCTTTTTATCAGTGCTGATCAAGTACTCATTGAGGATAGAACTGGGTGGTTTCAGAACAGCAGGTTTCAGACTATTTAGTTCAGGATTATAAATGATTCAGGCAAGTGAGGTGTGTGAGTATGTGCAAGCCAATACATGTGCTGCCAGGACAAATAGGAATTAAAAATAAGAGGCTTAATTCCTCCTGTTGAAAATAAGGTGAGATTTCCTCTCCCTCCCCTTCATCAGACCATTTACCCTAGACAAGGTATAAATGTAAGGACTTTCCCTGTCTCTTTGAAAATAAATCTGTTAGAAACTACATAAGCTGTTTGTCAGCTTTGGAATGTCTTTCTCAAGGACCTGGGAACCATGTCTTTGAAACATAAACATCAAGGGAGATAACGCTCCTATCCCTGAGCTTCTTTAGAAGGCAAACTTCTCCCGACAAAAAGATAGGAGTTTGTATCCCCCCCCCTTCTGGATAAAGGCGATTAGCTCACATGGATGGTCACCTTAATTACCAAGTAAAGTTTGGAGGGAGTAACTATGCATGGTTAATGGTGCTGTCGAACCTTCTTGAGAACCAGTGATTGTTTACCTTGAAAACATGTATGTAACAGGTTGTGTCTGCTGACCACACAAAATAGTGATTGTGATTTGTATCTTAACAGTCTGCCCTTGATGCACAGCATGTTTTGGCTTATCTCTTGCCTTTGGATCTAGAAACTTTTAGCTGAGAACTCTGTAAATGGTTTTTTAAAATTTCGTTCTGTCATCATTCCCATGGGAAAGTTAATGGATGCATAATGCTTATCCACAATAAAAGGCTTGCTTTCTCTACTCTTTGTGAAGATGATCTCAGTTAGGAGAAGACTGTTTCTTAAAACTGTATATTTTTCCAACAGTGTGGGCATGTGTACAAATGCATGTCTTTGTCTGCAATTCTGTGCATGTGAGTGTGTGTGTGTGTGTGTGTATGAGAGTATGAGCTTAAAATTCATAAAAAATAATGGGATCCTGGCATTTGTGGCAGTATAGCTAGAACTGGAGGATATTGTTAAGTGAAATAAGTCAGGCACAAGAAGACATATACTGCAGGTTATCTCATATGCAGAAGCTATTAGTGTTGATTTTATAGAAATAAGAGTGTGGAATGGTGGTCACTAGGGGCTAGGAAAAGTGGGGGAATAAAGAAGTATTGTATAATAAGCACCAAAATACAGTTATTCTATTGTTCTATAGTCTACAAAAAAGTATTATATATTTCAAAATAACTAGAAGAGTTTGCAACTCTTGGAAATGGTAAGTGTTTGAGGAGACAGAAATGCTAATGATCCTGACTTGATCATTACAAATTGTACACATGTATCAAATTATCACACTGGATCCCATAAATATGTGCAAATATTATGTGTCAACTTTAAATAAATTTATGGGGAAAGAAAAAGTTTGTCTTTTACTCTGTGTTCTACTGTCTCTCCACTTCCATAACTTTTATAATTTTTTTATTTTGGTTTTCCTTGTAAGCTTTATTTGAGAAATTTTGCTCTGCTTTTAATAATAGATTTGAAATACAGTGAATTCAGTTTCACTGGGGTCCCCTCTAGTCCTGATATTTTGGGAATTATGGCTCATGCTAGGACCCTGACCCTCCTGGAGTTCCCAGTGTGTCAGAGTATCACCTATGTGAAGAAGGAGCCGGAAGAATACCCTGCATTATTCCCTGGAGGAGGGCTGTTCCTGGAAAAGCTCTGGTATTGGTAGTGGTGGATATATAGGGCACCACAAAGCCGTAAACAAGGTGAGGAACAGTGGTAAAAGTAGAGAACTGGAAAATAATCTCCCCTTTGAAAACAGTTCTCTGTCCTCAGGACTCTGTGACACATGCATCTAGCCTCATGAATAATAACTTTTCCAAAAGTCCCAGTGTAAACAGACTAGAAGAATATTTGGCTGGTGAGAACAGATGAGGTTGTGATTGATGGTCTTTTGATATAGCCAGAGGCTAGCCAAGTACATTAGCCTCTGGGACTCCTTCTGATGGCCCTAAGAGAGACACAGGAAGATTATTACAGTCAATGGGTGTTCTAGTTTCTTTCTTCTTTTCATGCTCAGCATTGCTACCATAGTTTCAGGAGCTCCTTTAAGATCTGGGGTGGAGAAAGTGAACACCAGACCTCCCAGATTCTCTCTCCACCCCTCCACCCACCATCCCAACAAAAAGTCACATTGTGCTCATTGAACCCTGGCACCATGAATGGAGCCTTTATTCTAGCCCCATTTCTGAGTGTGCTGCAAGTTTCCTTAAGTGCAGTGGTTTTGATGTCAACTTATAAAACCACAAAGTAGAAAGCTGGAAGGAATTTCTGAAATGGCATGATCCGACTTCATCCTTTTTCCTCTCCATTTTCATAACCGAAAAGAAAATAGAACTAGAGAAGTCAAGGGACTTGTCCAAGATTAAGCAGTTGGTGGGCTACTGAGCTGTCTGCGGCCCTTGAATCTAGAAGCACTTGGCTGAAACCTCCTCTGCCTATTATTTTTTCAATTTCATCCCACTAACATTCCCATGGGAAAGCTAATGGACATATAATCCCATTAAATGATAAATCATTTTCTCCTCTTTAAGTGTCAGGGGGACTTGAGAGCTGGAACTCAGAATTGATTTCTACTCTCTTGTTTCACCTTTCTAAATCCTCAGTCCAGGGTGAGGTTTACTGTAAAATTTGTTTGTTCAAATGACGGATTTCCAGCATGAAAGATTTTTGCCTTTTAATGTGATTGAAGCAAGTGAAGGGATGTATGTGTTAATAAGGTGGGCATCCTTGCTTGTTAGAAACATGAATAATTATTTTTACTTGGGTTGAGAATTGCTAGTTTTTAGGAGCTTTTTTTTTTTTTTTATCTTGAGTTAGAGCTATAGGTTTACATTTGCCTTGGTCTCTAGACTACACTATAAGACTCTTTGCTATCTAAAAGCATCACTTTTTACGTAGGAAGCTTGTTTTGGGGGGCATTAGTTTTCTGAAGATTCTTTCCTTACCTTACTCTGATGCTTGGTTTCTGTTTGACCCCAGTCAAATATTTCCTCCTCTGAGAAGCTCTCCATGACTTGTCAATAGCGTTGGTGAGCATCTCTGTGGTTTCCTGGACATACTTTAATAGCACTTGTTATAATGTCCTGTAATTGTTAGTGAGATGGTGAAAAGTAAAATTGAAAATTTCACTCTCAAATTCATTATTATAAGAGAAAGATATCAAATTTAAAAAGCTATCTACTGTCCAATTCTATTTATATGACATTCTGGAAAAGGCAGAACCCTAAGGACACAAAGCAGATCAATGGTTGCTTGGGAGTAGGGAGATGTGTTGACTACATGGGTACCCGAGGGAATTTTCTGTTGGGATTATAATGGTTCTATATCTTGATTATGGTGGTAATTACAAGATAGTATGCATTTTCCAATACTTATAAAACTGTATGAGAAAGAGGACAAATTTTATTGTGTGAAGTTAATATTTTAGAAAATCTGACTATAGAGAAAAAAAAAAAAACAAGGATAAAAACATACCAACTCGTCAAAAAAAAAAAAGTTTCAAATCAATAAAAAAATTCCAAATTATCCCCTGATAACCAAACCAAAGTAAGTAAAGCCAACTTCATTCTGGGAGCTCAGTTTTTATGCTTTATTAGAAATAAAGCTCTTCAAAAATTATCTGAGTTCTTTTGAAAGTTACCATGGAGGCCCCTTCAAGATAAAAGTTCTCTCACAGCAGGATAGCTGTAGCCTACAAGAATTTATTATATATTTATATAATAACTATTTATATATATATATAATTTATATATATATATATATATACATATATATTATATTTCAAAATAACAATAAGAACTTGAAGTTTCCCATTGCATAGAAATGATAAATGTTAGAAGAGATGGAAATGCTAATTCAATCATTACACATTATATATTGGCATTGAATTATCATATTATTCCCCATAAATAAGTGCAAATATTATGTATCAATTAAAAATAAAAGATTCTTTCACTGGAACCACCTCTATCACTGGTCTCAGAAGAAAGGCCTAAAGTTCAGGTTTACTGGTACAAATGGGCCTAGTTAAGATAGGCTGGTGCCTTTAGAATCCAAGGAGTTTGTGCTGCTGCGATTTTCTAGATGTTGTGTCTATACCACTTGATGGAAGGGTCTACTGGAAGTAGAGGCTGAGGCATTATCATGGTAGTAAAGTAGGTTGCTGCTTTAATTTCCTACTGCAGCTGATGTTAAGACAGCGATTAAAATTCACAGGGATTCAGGGCCACTCTGGTCCCATAGTCAAAGTGAAATGGCAGAGATCAGATGGGAGTTACCGCTCAGAAAGCACCTGGCGGACATTATGATTGACAAGGTGGAGGATGTGGTTTTTCTGCCCGCCTTGGTCAGGATGGACTCCAGGACTGACACAGACCACATCTAAAGATCTGGGAGAAATGAGCCCCCCAGAAGCTTCTGACCATCTCAGGGGACAACTTCCTGGATATTGATGAAGGTGGCATCATTAAGTGATGAGACCGGCTTTTTAAGAAACTATGACAAAAATTTGGCTTGCAAAGTAGTGGATCTTTCCAGGAATCCATAATTATTAATGTGTAGCTGGAAGAGCTGACTGTACTTTAATAAACCAACTGTACCAAGGAATCATACTTTGTTCTATTAATTATTACCCTAATTTTATGACTTACATTCACTCTGATTCCAAGGTTCAAATCACTAGGATTGAATTGTCCTATATAATAGCCACTAGCCACATGAGGTCATGTAAATTAAAATTTATAGTATTAAAATTCAGAACAATTTAAAATTCAGTACCTGAGTTTCATTAGTCACATTTCAAGTGTTCAGTTGCCAGAGGAAGTGGTGATTTTGTGGGGCAGTATATAATGATATGATGCTATTGGTAGAATATTTTCTATTGTTGCAGAAAGAGCTATTGAACAATTTTGCATTAGAGACTATTTACTCAAAAGCCTAAAATCTAAAATGGTACCTAATTATCAACTGAATAAAAACACTGACTCCTAAAAACGATAGTTCATCTCATATACGCTAGTATCCAGACCCACCTTTCTCAGCTCCCAGATGATTCTGCCATCTCTGAGGTGAGAGAGATTGTGTTCTCACTGAGTTTGCATCTGTACTATTTCTGGTGTATGGACACTTCCGTTTGTTTCTGTCTTATCATCTGGATGTCTTCACTAGTAGTAAGTGCTCAGGAGCTGCTGCCAATTTATTCTGGATTATATGTCTGGAAAGTTGGGAAAGCTCCAACATGAGTCCCTCCCCTTAGCAACCTGGTCATCCATGGGCCAGTCTGGGTGGCATGCTTGATAAGGTTGTCCTGAGTCATTGTCATACTACTTACAAGTTATCTCATTTACATCTGTTTTGCCTGTAGGTTTTTTTCACAGATGCATCTGTGCCTGTATTTGCTTTGGGCCTGTAATTAAAGGTATGCTGCATGGATTTTTTTTTTTTTTTTCTGAGAGAGCAACATTTTCTCTAATATTGTGCTGGTAATGTTTAACAACAGGCTCTCTGGCAGGGGTCAGTGGGGGAGAGGCCTTGATTTCTAGCATTGGTGGAAGATCATGGCATAAGTACTTCTACCGTGGCCAAGGAACTGTAACCCTTTTGAATCTATAAGGCAACATTGGGTAGTACTATTAAAGATTCATAGATTGTAGGAATCTTTTATCTGTGACCACTTTTATCTATTAAATAGGATCAAATGTATATAAAGATGTGGAAATTAAAATGGTCCCAAATCTCTGCCTTCTAGGAGGTGGTGCCTGACCTGCATTTGTGTTATATTAATGAGAGAGAACATGCTGCTGTTTGGGAAGCAGGTGGGGTAGGAATGACCCCTGGCTTTATGACCTACTGTTAACACTACTGCTTAGGAAATCCAAAGAGGTTTAAGTATACGACGTTTTCTGTTTTTAAAAAACCCAGTTGTTTTAAAGTTGGAGTTCTTTGCATTATATTGTATTGTGCTTAAAAGCTCCATTCAGGGAACCTTCATTTGACCCAGCTATCCTTCTCCTTGGTCTGTACCCAAAGGACTTAAAAACAGCATACCACAGGGACACAGCCACATCAGTGTTTATAGCAGCCCAATTCACAATAGCTAAACTGTGGAGCCAACTTAGATGCCCTTCAGTGGATGAATGGATAAAAAAAAAAGTGGTTTATATACACAGTGGAATATTACTAAACAATAAAAGAGAATAAAATCATGGTATTTTCAGGTAAATGGATAGAGTTAGAGAAGATAATGCTAAGTGAAGTTAGTTAATCCCAAATAAACAAATGCCAAATGTTTTCTTTGATTTAAGGAGGCTGATTCATAGTGAGATAGGGATAGGGAGAGGGAGCATGGGAGGAATTGACAAACTCTAGATAGGGCAAAGGGGTTGAAGGGGAAGGTAAGGCACATGGGGTTATAAATGAAGGTGGAATGTGATGATCATTATTATCCAAAGTACATGTATGAAGACACGAATTGATGTGAATATACTTTGTATACAACCAAAGATATGAAAAATTGTGCTCTATATATGTAATAAGAATTGTAATGCATTCTGCTGTGATGTATAATTTTTTTAAAAAGTTAAAAAAATAAAAACTCCATTCAGTTCTTAGAAGTTGCCTAAGAGTTTTCTCTGTGACAATTGGAAATCTCTGAAAGACAGAACAAGTGTCTTCTTGGTGAAGTGATTTCTCCAGTGCCTGATGTAATGTCTGATATGAAGAAAGTGCTTAAGAGACATGGGCTGAAGAAGGGCTGAACTGGTAGAAGAAGGAACTGCTTCAGGGTAGGGAAGAGATAACTTGCTCCATACTGCTGGCTAATGTTACTGCTCATTCTGGGGATGTGTTTAAAATTGGTCAGTACCAAAGGAGATCCTGGAGGGCTTTTCTGCTGTTCTTCCCAGGTTCTTATAACTCCACGAGTGGGAGAGTGAGCAGAATAAAGGTAGGAGCTTGGAAGCAAAGAGTTCTGCAGACAGATCTTTCCTGGGGCTTCTATTCCTTGCTGCATAATCCTGGGAAAAGCACAGTTCCCATCTGTTTCTAACCCATAAAGAGATAGAAGTAGTGATTACTCCTACTTCACAGAATGGTCAAAATTGAAAAGGATGACACATGCCAAATGGCTGGCACTCAAAACACGAATGTTATTCATATAATGCACTTACATTTTATCAGTGTTGGGTGAAATGGAAGTACCTTTCCTCCTAGTTGCTTTCATCAGAGATGACAATATGTGGATATTACTTTGGCCCTGTGGAACCATAGCAAAAAGGGTTTTCTTACTCCTTCTTTGTTCCAGGGCCATGCTAGAAGCTGGGGACGAAGAAGTTAGTGAGTCACATTAACTGCTTTGTGGAATTCATCCATCATTGTGAGTGAAATATTTAGCCATATTATCATGAAATAATGTAATCCATTGTCAAGAAAGATTCAAAAGAGGTATTGACAAAGAGAAAAGTGTTTTACAATTAACTTTGAACAAATAGGGCCAAACATGTCCTGACCTCTCTGTTCTAAGATCTCCTTTGAGAGCTCCTGACTTTCAAAATCAAACTCAGGTGCAACTCAAGGTAAGTAGGCAGCTTTGTGGACTTTTTCTGGGTCACTTAAAAGTAAATGGTGCAGCTGGATATTATAGAGCTTTGAGCCTGAAGACCTGAAATCTCTGCTAGTCAAAGAAGACAGGTAAGGTCTGGCTGCTTTATATTGTTATGATTTGGTTTAATGTTGGATAGAGGGGTTTGGGGATGTTGCTCAGTGATACAGCACTTGCCTAGCATATGCAAAGCCCTGGGTTGGAACACCAATGATGGGAGAAATAAACAAATGAGCAAACAAACAAAAATTTTGGAAAAAGGCTGCACTATTCTTATCCCAAGTTTTGTCAATTATAATGCATGTCTCAACTGCTCCCAAACCTTTGCTCCACAGAACAAACAGGATCTCCTGCTGAGAATTTCACTTGCCTTTGTGGGCTCCCTGGATTTGGGTATTTTGAGGGCAATGCATTGAGTTTTCTTTTATGTATTTGTACTTTTTTCTCCCCAACCATTACCCCGTCCCCACTCCAGGATTCGACTTCTTTGAAATATGCATTACAAATTCTACATCTGGGAGTACATGAGTGCAAACATGCAAGGAGATATAAATTTAAAAGAAATTAATTAAGTTTTCAGCCACTCCCCTTTGCCTGTCCTCTGTGTGATGAGCCCTTCTGAAACAAATGAACCCTGGCTTGATTTGCACATGAGGTAGATAATTACCTTCACTGGTTTGGTCAATTTGGCAGATTAGAGCAGGTAGAAATTCCACTTATGAATAAATTCTGTCAATTCCTGGATTTATCATATTTTGGGGGGCAAGGGTTGTATTTGGATGTATTCTATTAAAATGTATTTGCCCTAGAAGTGGTGATTACCTTCAGCAGCTCTCTTCACTTCAGCAAGGACTTGTCAAGGTAAGAACTAAAAAGATGTCAGGGTTTGTAGTTGGAGGGGGACAGCCTATAGATTAACAGGAAAGGCCCCGAAGGACAAACCCAGCCAAGCCAGTGCTCCTCAGAGTCTGGTCAGTCTAGCAGATCATCAACACTACCTAGAAGTTTAGACAAATATACAATCTTAGGCTGTCCCAGATGTGCCGAATCAGAATCTCTCTGGGTCAGCAGGGTCCAGAACTCTGTGTAACTACAAATATCCAAGTTATCCTGATGCATGCTGAAGTTTGAGAAGTTCTGCGCTAAGCCATTGATTCAGGCCAACTTTTTTGTACAAGTAGCACAATTTATATAATATTGGACTTTCTCTGGCATAAGAAGAATTTAATGTGTGTGCACCAATAATCAACATTTACGATGCTGCATTAAAAACCTATAGTGTGAAATGATGCCAATCTTATCGCATTGTGTTCCTCTTCCTTGCAGTTCTTAAAAAAGAGCAACTTTTGAGACATACTTTGTTAATGATAATATGTGATACTGCAGATAATGCCTCTACCTTCACGTTGTCTAGAAAATGTTGGCCATGATTTACAAAGAATCATGTGGGCTCTCAAATCTCTCATAGGTTTGCATTTAGAATTAAACACCTATCTGAGTAGGAATTCAGGATATAAAGAAAAAATTAACTAAAAAGGGGATTGGGTATTTAATATCTGAAAATTCCATTTGCTTTTTTGCAGTTAAGCTGATGAGAGAAGAGATTTATTTTTCCATTTCTGGAATAATATTCCACTTGATGTGTTTTGGAACTTAGTAGTGCAAATTATACTTTTGAAAAACTCATACAGTAGTGAAATTAGGCATAAGTAATTCCAAATTACTGTAATGCACATCCAAAACACTTGAACCCTTATTCTGTCCCTGGGTCTCATCATCCATTGGATCTTGGATAAGTTGACTACTTCTTGAGTGTCAACGTCCTTCTCCATGAAATGGGATTGCAGTCTAACTATTTCATGGTTTTCTGGGGATAAAATGAGAAAATATGAACAAAAGTCATTGTAAAAAGGGCATACAGATATGAAGTCTATCAGAACCATGGTGGCCTGGAGCCATGTGTCAGAATTCCTTCTGTACCCCCACCCCATCTCTTTCTTCTCTGCAGAAACAAAATAATCTGAAAATAAGAAGGGAACATCTGAGGCTTCACATGCTTTTCAGCTTTTCATCAGAATCAGTGGTATGAAGAGTCCAGAGATATATAAAGAGGCAGCAGTCCTCTTCTGAAGATCCAAACTATAATCTGCTACCCAAGGAGACTTATCCAGCAGAGGCCTTAAAAAGAGGATGCTCCTATCTACTAAGGGCATGTAAGCCTGGGAGGGGCTCTCTGACCTTGTAACCCTAAATTTTGAGAGGAAGCCCACATTGTGTGAGAAAAGGATTAGTATTTACACCTGGAGAGGTTTAGCATTTACCTTCTCATTAATAGCAATTTAGAAAAGAAGGTGTAGGGTTCTGCAATAATATACCCAGCCAAGATATCACCTGACAATGGAAGTAATAGACAACTATGATATTATGATATGTGTGTGTGTGTGTGTGTGTGTATTTTAAGTTGTTGTCTATGGTTCTTTGCCCATAATACCACCCTAAGGTGGAAGATTAGAATCTTCCCTGCCTGCATGCCTTAGAACTGGCTATAAACAAATTCTTTGACCTACCTAGTCTGATAGCAGATCATAAGACTTGTTTCACAAGAGGGCCTGCCCTGTACCCTGGAGGAAGGAATTCTTCACAGAGTGTTCAAGAAGAATCTGAACAGACAAGACTTGCTGTGTTTCTTCACTCAGTCTATTGATCGTACCTTTTTTGTACAATCACATTTATACACAACTGTCCATATTTCAATAAACTCTTCACAAAATCTCAAAAGGACAAGATTCAGAGAGTTTATAGATAACTGAGTGCATGGAGGTTCCTGGAGGGCAGTACACCTGGAGAAGACATGGACGCTCTCCACCATACCTGGTCCTATGCTTCTCTTCATCTTTATCCTTTGTGATATCCTTTAAATAAACTAGTAAGCATATTTTCCTAAGTTTTGTGAGTAAATCAACTGAACCCCCAAAGGAGACTATTGTTTTTACCTCATTGGGCACAAGTACAGGTAAAACGATCTGGGGCATCTGAAATAGAAGGGGACCAGTCTAGGGGACCTAGTCCTTAATCTGTGGAATCTAAGGGTCCAACTAGATGGTTCAGAACTGAGTTGGATCGGAGGACACCTATCTGGTGTTTGCTGCAGAACTGATTACTTACCTGCTGGTAGGGTGAAATTTGCACACCTTTGAGGCAGGGGGACAGTCACAGAAGTGACCTGAGTTCTGCACATATAGTAGAAGAAATGGAGCTTGAGTTTGGTTTTTCTAGTCAGCATCGACTTTCAGAGCTGTGAGGTCTCAGAAAGAAGGATAGAATGTAGCTAGAAAATAAAACCTCATGAACCTTGAGGAAAGTATTCAAGGACAGAGTCTAATAATTGATTCATGACATGGATCTCAAAATAGGGGAATATGCAAAGTGCAGATATATGAGACCTGAAATGGCCTCTGCTTTTATAAATTAATAATTACAAGGAAAAGGAAAACCCACAATACCACAAAGAACAAACAAAATTAATTTGGACTAATATGCATCATTATTAAATATAAATCAGATAAATTATATCAGAATAGAACTTTTCCATTTGTACAAATCAAAAATAATTTATTCCATGCTATTTAGAAATGTCATACATAAAACAAAGTGTGTGACAATAAAATATGAGTAATAAAATTTTTATCAAAAATATGCTAGAAAACCAAGTCAAAATGAAGCTAAGGTGAGACTATTAATGTCAAGTAAAATGAAATACAAGGACAAAATATCAAACAGGGTAAAGACAAATAACTAATGGTAAAAGTATTTTTCAACAAGGAGGACACAACAGTTGGAAAAATTAATGCATCAAAAATCATATCTGCCAAAACCACACCGACACAAAGCAAGAAAGCTAGAAATACAAGGAAAAAATAAGCAACCAAACAAAAAAGTCCCAATATATAGCACTGAAAATCTAATTAACAAATTCAGATTAATAGAAGCACATCAAGATACAGTGAATATGGTTCTTTTTCTTTGCAGAATACTGACAGGAAATGGACATTTTCCCTATTTGGATGGAGCATCTGTCTCCATGCCATGTATTTAGCAACAAAGAAAATTCTAATAAATATCCTAAATAGAGATTTTATAGGTTACATTCTCTGATGAGACTTGCTTAAACAAGAAACAAGCAATAAAAAGGCCAGAAAGAACATTACGTTGAAGTAAAAAGTATTTTTCTAAATAATTACTGGATCAATAAAGATATTAAACTGAAATTACACCCTTTGGAAAATAATGAAAAAAGAACATTTGGTATGAAAATCTATGGGATATTAAAGTTAAAGTATGCAAAGTTTTATTTGCTTCTATTAATTAAAAAGGACTATGAGGGCTGAAGGTGTAGCTCAGAGCACCTGACTAATATACAGTAGGCCCTGGGATTGATCCCTAGCTCTGCGAAAAGTGAAAGAAAAAAGACAACTATAAATAAGTGAATTTATAACTGAAAATTAAGAAATTAGAAGCGTCCTTCTAATTTGTGAACCACAAAAAAATAGGAGGAAATATATAATTATAAATTCTCAATAAAAAAATAAAAACAGAAAACATCAAATTGAAAGCAATTTCATTGAAGAGATAAGTAGAAGGCAGGTATGATTAAAGACCAGGAAAAAAAAAAAAGCAAATGAACAATCTGTGTCACTGGGAGAAGGAGAAATCACAGATATGTGAGAAATATGAATATTTAGCAGAGAATATCATGTATAAATATGTTGCAAAAATTATTATCTAGAAAAGCATAAGCAAATAAAGTAAATTCAACAAAATTAAAATATCTTATTAGGCCATTTACCAATAAATTGATGGTAAAATAATTAAATACCTACAATGTAACAAAATCACTAGGTCGAAGTAGTGTTATAGTCCAATCTTATCTAACATTTAAAAATAGGAAAAGTTTTCTGTGATTTAAATAGGGACTGCAGAACTTCAGCCTTACAGTTTACTTTATTAAATTTATAGAATGTTAATACCAAAATCTAATAAGATTCTTACAAGCAAACAAAGCTTTTTAATCAATTTACTCATGGATATAGATGCATACCTTCTAAAACAAAGTGTTAGCAAAAGATTTCAGCCAAATAATAGGTAAATAAGAATGCCATACTCAAATGGTACTTATTCAAAGAGTTCAAAGGGATTTCAAATTTTGAAATATCATCTGGTTTATACCTAAATTAATTAATTAAAAAGAGCAGCAGCTATATCACTACAACATTAGATACTGAAGGGTTTTTTTTTTAAATAAAATACAGCATTGATTTCTTTTAAAAATTGCAAGTAAAATTTGAATGGAAGGAAAGAAGAAGCCATCATAGAGAGCACTTACTTACATGTTTCACAAAACATGAAAATACATGGTAAAACCCTGAAACCAATTCCAATATAATATGGGAAAATTAAGGATGACTTCCATTACTATTAAAACTGAACAATATTTTACAATTGCTAATTGAGGCAACAAAGGTAATAAATAAAATTGTCAACTAAATATAGCAGAAGAAACTCAATTGTTTTATTCTTAATAACTTTTGACACACTCCACTTAGACAACAAAATTACTGAAAAAAATCATAAACTTGTGATGAGAGGTGTTGGATATACACATAAAATCAATAGTTTTTGTCCATAACTGTAATAGGTAGTTAGAAATGGGACAAAATTATTATTCTTTGTGACAAAAGTAATAACATATTTAAGAATAAATAAGATGAGGGAGATATAGTTTAGAAAAAAATAAACTATGAATCTTATTCAAGGATATAAAATAAGATATTAATACATAACCATATACCTGAATGGGAGGGTTAATATTGTGAAAATAGCAACTCACCCCAATGCAATGCAAAGTAAATCGGAGTTGGAAGACTAAATGATTAAGAAAAGCCAAGAAAAATTTGAAAAAGGGTTATGGCTAGGGACATGATTGAGCATTGCTACAAACTGCAAAATGCTGCTGCATTCGTTTGCTATTGCTGCTGTAAGAAATCACTACAACCATGGTGGCCTAAAACAATAGAAATTTATTTTCTCATAATTGTGGAGGCCGGAAGTCTGAAATCAAGGTGTACTTAGGTCATGTTTTACGTGGAGTCTCTAGTGAAGAATTCCTTCCTTGCCTCTTTTAGCTTCTGGTGGCTGCAATATGCTCTGCCTTGTGACCACATCACTTGAGTCCTTGCCTTCAGGCTCTCATTGAGAGTAGGACATAGACATGTATTAGGTAGACAGGGTTGACTCCCTCTCCCCATCTCCCCCAGGGGTTTACAAGTACACAGCTCGTGACCAGTGACTCCACTGGAGCCTGAAGATATATGCAGGAAACCTGAGCAGGTCCCTGAGGAAAAGCTGTGCATGAACAACATCCTGGGTGAACAGGGGGGTGCATGAACACTAGGTGCTCTAGTGTAACTGGACTGAAAGACCCACTTTAAAATTTCTAGGATATGATCTTCAAGGCCACCTTACTCCCCTTTAATTTTATCATAGAAATCCTAGACACTATCCACCCCAGTGGCAACCCTTTAAGGTACTCCTGCTATTAGAGCTACTCTCCTCCTCCCCACCCCCTCCTCCTCTCCTCTTCCTCCCCACCCCCTCCTCTTCCTCCTCTTTCTCCTCTCCAGGGATTGAACTCAGAGGTACTTAACTATTGAGCCCCAGCCCCAGCCATTTTTTCTATTTTGTTCAGAGACAGAATCTCACTGAGTTGCTTAGAGGCTTGCTAAATTGCTAAGGCTGGCTTTGAGCTCACAATCCTCCTGCCTCAGCCTCCTTAATCACTAGGATTACAGGCATGTACCACTGCATGCCTTCTTTCTATTACTTAATAAATCCTGTTACTTTGTTCTCACCCTTTGTGTCTGTGGATCTCATTCTTCAAACTCATGAGACAAGGGACCTACTGGTCCTTGCATCTCAATTGCTTCTTCCTTTCTTTGTATTTCATCTCTCTCTTCTCTAGAAGCACCTTGGTCATAGGATTTAGGGCCTATTACAATAATACAGGATAATCTCCTCATCTCAAAATCCTTAACTAAATCATATTTACAATGGTGTTGTTTCCAAATAAGGTGACATTTACAGAGTCCAGAATTAAGGCATGGGTGTCTTTGGGGGGGCATTTTTTAGCCTATCACAGGCACTTCTAGAGCAGGCAAATAGGCCAAGGAACAGAATAGTCCAGAAATAGGACCAAGTGCAAATGAAAGCTAGATTTATGGCAAAGGTGAGGTTTCAATTCCCAGGGAAAAGATGCTTTATTTGATAACTGGTTATCTATAGAAGAAAATAAAATTCAATTTTTAATCTCATTATCACATAAGAAAACAAACCCAGATATATCAATTATACATAAGCTCAAGAAAAAATTAGCAGAAGTTATAAGACAATAGAATTGACCAGTGGGAAACATACATATATGACTACATTAAAAATGTAAAAAGAAGCCAGATACAGTGGAGCACACTTATAATTCCAGCTACTCACAAGTTCTAAGCCACCGTGGGCAATGTAACAAGACCCCTTAATAACAATAATAATAATAATAATTAATAATAATAACAATAATGAAAAATAAGAAAAACATTCTATGCCTTTTGAAAGATCAAGAGTCTACAGTTGGACAATAACTATTACATATAGCTTTATATAGCTTTCTATGATTTTGTGTTACCATGATCATTATTACATATGGAATAAAAATAAAAATGAATAACATTTTAAGGGAAAATATTACCTGTATTTTTGAGCCACAACAATGTGGGTTAGAGTCCTGACTACTACCATTTCTTAATATTTCTGAGACTTATCTTTTCCATCTGTGAAAAGGAACCAACACTCACCTCTTGAGCCATAATGTCTCTGGGATTTTCATAGTGAAGAGCTATAGGTATTGCAAATTATAGAGAAATAAAGGTATGATAAGGGTGAGAATTAATATCTTACAGTTGATTGGAAAATAAATTTATATTATGCCATGGTTTGGATATGGGTTTTCTCCCAAGGGTTGTGTGTCAGAAGCTTGGTCCTCAGTGTAGTAATATTAAGAGGTGGGGCCTATTGGGAGGTATTTAGGTCACTAAAGGTGCTGCCCTCAGAGGAGATTAATGTAGTTTTTGTGAGACCCTGGTTAGTTTTTGAGAGAGTGAGTGATTGGCCCTCCCCTCTCTCTGGCTTCCTGTCTTGACACATGCTCTCTCTCTCATTGTCTTATACATGCTGCCACCACTGTGACGCCAACTGGTATGGGGTTCTCACTGGAGCTGAGCTGTTTCATACACCATGTCTGTGAATCTCCAAAACTGTGACTTAAATCCCTTCTCTTTATGTATTGCCCAGCCTCACATATTTTGTTATAACACTGGAAAATGGACCCATGTTCATACAAGTAAAAACCTGAGAATGTACATATCCATATTAGAGAATGGAGATACCGGGATTAAGGATGTGCCTGAAGTCACCATAAATATATCTTGCTGACATCCCTAGTAATTGGGGCTCAAAAAATACAGGTTTTGTCTATTTTCACCTTGCTTAGTGATACAGACATATACTTTTTCAAAATGAATATTTCTAACTTTATCATCTAACCCCCAATAATTTTTTTCTTTTTATTTTATATTCTAGATTCTGAATTTATTTTGCTGAGAGAAAAAGACATTTTCTGAATTCTACTAGCAAGACTGTTATGGGAATTCCTTAAAGTATTTAGGTTAAGAGGCCTTTGAATTACAAAAAGCACAATTTCCCAAACCGATATCTATCAGTTAAGAAACATTCAAGCCCTGGGTAGATGGTAACTTTCTTCTACAGTTACCATCACTGACCTGAATAATACATTAACATTACTCTTACAGAATAGAATTAAAAAGCTAAAGAATTCTTTAGTTCCTTCCCATCATTTCAGAGAAGAAAGAACCAAGGTCAAGGAGAGATCAAATTGACATACAGATGTCCCATAGCTTGCCACGTTACAGTTTAGATGTGAGGTACCTCCCAAATGCTCAAGTGTGAGATAATGCATGAAAGTTTGGAGATGAAAGGATTGGCTTATGAGATCATTAACCCAATCAGTGCATTAATCTACTGATATGGGTCAACTGGGTGGAGCTGTAGGCAGGTAGGATGTGGCTGAAAGAAGCAGGTCACTGGAGGTGTGGCTTTGGTGTTTAAATTTTGTCCCTGGTGAGCACAATGCTCTGTCTACTTCCTTATTGTCATGTCCTGAACTGCCTTCTAGGCCATGCCCTTCCACCATGATGGGCTGCCTCACCTTGGACCAAGAGCCTTGGAGTCAGTTTTCTGTGGACAGGGACCAATAAACTTTTCCTCCTCTATTTTGTTCCTGCCAGGTCTTTTGATTGAAACAACACAAAAGCTGACTATAACACCAAAGCTGACTATAACACCACAGATGAGTGGGGATAAAACCTACACCTTTAACTCCCTGTCCAGGTGCTGGAGGTATAGCTCAGTGATAGACTACTTACTTGCCTAGCATGCTTGAGGCTCCAGGTTCAATCCCTAGCACAGAATGAAAAAAAAAATCTACAATTTAATTCCCAGTCCAGTTTTGTTCCCATGAACATGTACTCTCTGCCTAATATAAAGACTGAGAAGAGGGTCTACTCCAGGAATCTCCAAATGGTCTACTGACCCCATCTCTTGAAGACTCAAATGGCTAGTTTTCTTTTTTGAAGGTGAAAGAAAGATGATGCAGAATTGCAATCTATCTTCCACACTTTACTGTCTGTCTTTCCAGAATGGTCCCACAGGCATCATAAAGCATTCCAAATACTTTCAAATACTAATGAAGTGTCTTAGATAGGAATACTCTGACTGTACTGAAGGATTATATAGTTATGCACATCTGAGAGACCAACAGGGACAGGAATGAGAAAAGCATATCCCTACAGAGGTTTGCCACTTAAACATTACTGATGAAACAAGTGAATGACTTCACACTGGCATGTCATACACCTGTTCTGATCTAGGGTTAAATGGAAATTTTTAAAATTATTATCATTATTTTTTGCATATGTAGAAAATAATTCTTAATGTCAGGCAATCAGACAATCCTCCATCAACCCTGTATAATTACAGTGTCAGTGGAGATGTTTCCCCTTTTGGTCTATCACAGGAGCAGTTTGTACTTTCGAGTAGTCTTGAATCATTGAGCTTTTATCAAGATCTGGGCATCTGGGCTTGTGTCCAATCCAAATCATGCTGATGACTGTCTAAGCTTGGGTTCTGCTAGAAACAGACCCTGAGTCTAGGATGGAGGCAGGATCAATTATGTGAGTTGTGGTTGCAGGAAATTCCTATCAGGGAGTCAAGTGTTGAGACAGGAAGGGGAAGAAGCCAACAGTTTGTGTTAAATCCAAGTTAACACCGGACAAGCAGGGCTCACTACCACTTAGGACCACTAGGGGTCAGTGTGGAACACATCTCAGAATTGTCCCACCCAAGTGGTGAGAAGCTGGGGTAGTTAGTTGTCTTCTACCTCCCACCCTTCATTGGCTGAAGTTGACTTTCAGAATCTTGAACTTGACTTCTGCAGGCATGAACTTCTAGCCATTTCAGCCCTGCTTGGTAAGAGCTGAAAGAAAGCACTCAGGCAGGAAGTTCACAGCTGTGTGTAGCCAAGTCACAGTCACTGGAGCACCAACACCATCTGCTCTAATGACCTTCTGGGAAAGATAGTTCACATCTTAATTTTTAACAACTTTATTTTATAAATAGGTTAGGGCTTCTAACCTGACCTCACAAAGATAATTTAGTAACATATTCTTATGCCAACTGCAAATTTTAAATTCATTCATTGATTAGTTTTTAGTTCTATTATGAAAGTAAATAACAGATTTAATTAAGACTGCCTTTTTTGAAAAAAATATTTTTTTGCTATTACCTGAAAAATTGAGAATGAGTTAAAGACCATGCAGTTTGCTCCAATTATGACATCTAAGTCCACATTATCTTGTTGGCAGGAAATGAGGTTCCTACAAACATTTGCTTTTCAAACGGACAAGTAATTACTTAGAGCTGACAAAGAGATACAAATGAAAATATTTAGTCATTTTCAACTAGGACTAAAAATCACCATAGTTATACCAATCACAGAATCTGTGCAATGGGGATAGACATGATCCCTTTCCTATGTGCCTCTCCAGATTTTCCTCTGCTTTTGTCCTTCTCTGTAATTCTTACGTTTCCAGGGGCTAGACTGAAGAAGAGAGGCATTATAACCAGTCCTGTTTTGCTTCGTGCACATTCTCTGGCATTGACAGTACTTTTTTTTTTTTTTTAATTGTGATGATTTTCTTAAACCTGGATTTTGCTCTTCTGTGATTAAAGCTGGAACCACAAATGCCTGTTGCATTGCAATCTGAGTCTTGTCTCATTGCCAGCAGGTTACAAAGCCTAGGTTTTCTGTCTAAGACATGAGGACTGCATTGTTATTTATGGGTAATTACAAAATCACCTTGCTCCATTTGATTTATTGGAGAAATTTCAATCAAGGTTTAGAGCTCATCTCAACTAAGCAGTTATGTTGATAGTATTTAATGATTTATTGGATGCTGCCAACTGCAGCTCTTTCTCTCTTTGGATTTGAGTTGGTGGATTTGGGGAGTGTTTCATATGCTTTCAAGGCTATATTGATATTTGATAGATCCTAAAACATAGTCCATGGCCCCCTTCTGCTTCCTTTCAGTCAATTTGATGGGTTGTATTTTCGGCTAGTATGCATAGATAGGAAGGGTCTGCAGTATCCCCTAAGGTTCTCTAGCTCCTCCTAAGTGCAGAATCTATTGTAGATAAGGGAACGCTGCTTTACCTGGAACTGATAGGTACACTCAGAGAATGAATTAATCATGAACTTACTGTTTAATAACAAAAGATATCTCATTTATATTGGATGTGTACAAACTAATTTGGTATATGTAATATATTTTCCATATATACCGTATTATATTTTTGTTTAATCTTTGCTATAATTGAAATGGTTTCCATAGAGTAAAATGCATAAATATTACTTTCATGCATCAATGAGTGTATATATGCATGTAATACAAAAGACGGAACATTTTGTATTTTGATATGGATACAAGGTATGGAACATTGTCCTATCAAGATAAAGAACATCTTCGTCACCCTAGAGACTCCCTCTTGAGTGTTTCTAGCCTGCTTTCTTCAACTTGAGCTAATAGTTCTTATGCTTTTTGTCACTACATAGTAGCTCATTCTTTACTTTTACACAACTAGAATCCTATAGGATGTATGTTTTGTGTTTGGCTTCCTTCACTCATTATTATGTTTCATTTTTGAGATTCAACTGTGTAGTTTTGTATATTAAGTTTGTTTCTTATTGCTGAGTAGTATTCTATTATGTGAATGCAGCACAATTTATTTCTCAAATCTCCTGTTGATGGATATTTGGGTTGTTTCCAATTCTTGGCTACTATGAGTAAAGCTGCTATAAATATTCTTGTATAAACCTTTTGTGGGCATATGTTTTCATTTCTCTTGGATAAAACCTAGTAGTAAAAATGCTGGGTTATGAAAAGGTTTGTGTATAAATTCACATTCTTTTTATGGCTTAAAAATATTTGTTTAAGTTTACAAGACTAGATATAACAGATTTCCATAGACCACTCCTAAAATTTAAAGTGATTTTTTTACCTTTACATAATATCCCCTTCATTTCTACCCTACATACAATATTTTGTGTAGCAACCAAAGTGTACGTTATTTGCTTTATTGGCATGTGAGGGTAAGATGTAAAGATCTTTTGAGGAGTGTGTTCAGCCTGGAATGTTTCCAAAATTCAATTGTTCTCTTAAGCAAGAGAGGAGCCACTGGCATAAATTAACATTTACTGTATTTTCCTGATAGCACCTGATGGTTTTTTCTGGGAAGAGGGCACTCAAGGGAACAGATCCTAAATAAGCTAGAAAAAAATAGTGACTTCTAAGCACAGATCATATATGTGAAAGGGTGCAAGTTAGTAACCTAAATAACCAAAGGAAACACAATGTCAAAAACTTTTGGAGGAGCACCTAAGAATGGAGTTAGGGCTATATTATAGACAATGATGATGGGACTTAAAGAACTATATAAATTGCTCATTTATTTAAATTTATTTTGTACTTGTGTGGCTTTTCAATATAACAAATATGTATGATAATCAATTTATAAAGGGAAAAGCTTATTGCCTTACAGATTGGGGGTTTAGGTCTTTTTGGTTTAGACAAGAGGTCTCCTCGGTAGCTCCTGTGTTAATACAGAAGCTGAAATGATTAGATTATGGGAGCCATAATATCATTGGTGCATCCTGGTTTGAATGGACTAACTAGGTGGTAAGTGTCCACAGGTGGAGCATGAATTGGGGGGGGAGGGTGTTACTGAAAGTGTGCCCTTGAAGGACTCATCTTCCTGCATTCCCTTCCCATCTCTCCCTCCTTTCTGGTTGCCCAAAGCAGAGCAGCTTCCTATGCCATGTCCTTCTGCCATGATGCTCTCTGCCTCATCTTGGGCTCAGAACAATGGAGTTGGCCCACTGTGGACTAAACCTCTGAAACTGTGAGAAGAATTAAACTTTTCTCCTCTACATTTATATAACTGTATTTTGGTTACAGTTATATAAGTTAGCTGTCACAAAGTCCTATTGCTTTGGTCCTATGGTAAAGCAGCACATCATGGCCAGGAGAACGTGGCAGAGCAAAAACCATTTAGTTCATGGCCAGGTCAGTAAACAAAAAAGAGAGGAAGAGGAAGAGGGCTTGCATCTCCCTATCCCTCTCAAGGCCATCTCCCAATGGCCAGACAAAATCCTGCTCAGCCCCATCTCTTAAAGGTTTTCCACCTCCCAACAGTGCCAAGCTGAAGACTAAGAATTTAACACATAAGTGTTTTGGGACATTTAAGATTCAAACAACAGCAGTCCTCTTTGTTGTTTACTCTGTAATAATTTGTAAGAAGTTAGATAAGTAAGGGTCCTAATGACACAGGGGTGAGGATCTTCTGTGGAAACCATATTCCATTCTAAGCCATTGCAATCTACCACTGAACTATAACTCCAGCCATATTCCTTCTGAGGTCTGCACAAAAGGGAACCATGCATGGAAATCATCCTGTGGAACCTTAGGAATTCGTGGTTGCCAGGGTAATGGCAAGACGCTCTCTTCAGTTCCTGGAGGTTCAGGGTAAGAACTGAAAATCTCTCATTCATTATGTGGACTGACCAGCTTCTGCTCTTGTATTGGTCCATTTAGCCTGTGCAGTTATATTTTTATGTGACCTTGAGAGGTTCACATGACATTGGATTTGGTAAGTTCCCTTGGGCAGTTTTTCTCAGTGACAGCAATATTACATTTTCCTGTTGCTAATCCAAGTGAAGGTAACTCCTTAAATAAATGATTGATCTGAGCTCTGTATTAGCCTATGAAGTTCCTACATGAAGATTGCCTAATCTAATGATGTGGGAATTTTGGTGGTTGGCTGGAGTTCTTGCTGGCAATTCAATGTGATTAAAATGTCTGGGGAATATCTTCAAATGAAGTAGCCTGTTGTCACTAGATCCTCAAATGGACGTCTGTCTGTCCAGGTCCTTTCATTCAAACTTTGTATCATTTATGAAATACTGCCAGGCTGAGATTGCAGCTTCACCCGTAAGATTTGGAGAGATTAATCAATGCCCTGGTTGTTTTGGAAGCTAGAGGGCTGTAACTCTCCACTTGTGTAAATGTTAGATTGTGTCATTTGTTGAATATAGGTTGCCCAAGGACCAGTTCCCCATGTTCTAAGAAAAAAAAAAAAGCATTAGATATCAAGACTTCATCTCCTTTGGTGGGAATTGTAGTTTGTAAAATTCGTTGTTGGATTCTAAGTTTCTACAACACTTTTTATTTTAAAGCAGGATTCAATTCAATATATTTGCTTGACCTTCTATCACAAGTCTGCAGTTACCTGGTGAGAATGGAAGCAGCAGGCAATTTAATTTGTTCACAGTATAATCCCAGGTCTCTTTGAGTAAGAGCTTTTAGCAGCTCTGCTCCCTAATTGTGGAATTTACTACCCATTTTTAGTCACAGTGCCCTACCCGTCTCTGCTTAAATAAACTCCAGCTTTTTGCATTAGCTGAAGTGTTAGAGACCCTCTGCAGGGGTGGAAGGGGGTCTGATAAGGGGGTTGCACTGCTTACTATTCAATGTCCAGTTTTCCCTCCGGAAAGTGGGATATACACATTCTCCCTCATGTTATTTGTATCTCTGTTTCAGGAATCTGAATACAAAAAATAAAAGTAATGATAATAAAATCAAATAGAGCATTCAATGGGAGTCATAGAGAAGTACAAGGGGGAAAAACGGAGGGGTGAGGGGGGAGCAAAGAACTTGGAAGAGCCAAGGAGGGAACGCATCACCTGTTCTCCCGAGTCCTTCTCTCCTACTTTTCTGTAACTGTAGTGGATTTAGTGGCTTTCTTAACTCAGTAACATTCACATATATCATGGCAGTTCCTTTTGCTGAAATATTTATTTGCCTTGAGTTGGGCTGAATGAAACATTAGCTGCAGATTTGGTAATTGACATGCACTACATTCCTTTGCTTTGCGGGGAATCTTTGTCCAGGGGATCAAGGCCCCAGAGAAGGACTGCGACCCCCTCCACATCCCTGGCCACCACCATACCTTGCTGCAGCCCTACTCCAGAGTCTGGCAGATGCAAGCACAAGTTATCTGTCTAAACCCGTTTGGCCCATACATCTCTGGGATATGTGCTAGGATCCAGCATCTTTCCTTTGTTACTTACTCATTAAATTTATTAACCATAGACTCAGAGAGGGCAAATTTACAAGAATTCTGATAAAAGCAAAGTGGTGGAAAAGGGGAAGAGATTTATGAAAATGATTTCATCATAGGCTTCCCAGGAGAGTTGAAAATCCTTTCCCCTTGCTATACAGTGGGGCTATATAAAGGCTCACTGACAAAACATGTCACAGCATTGGATGCACAAACTTTGTGAATGCCAAGGCTCCCAATGACCTGTGTTAGGGACGTAAAATGCTATGATGAGTAGACTTCAGATTTCAAGGAGGTGGAAGAAAATGGCTAATGATGCCACTCACACACCCATGATCTTGACATCAGTAAGTTAACAGTTAAATATTTTCACAATGAGAGGATCCAAGCAGTCACCTGGGGTTTTGAGGGTTTCTATTTAGCCTCTTGTGGACTGTGACTATGTGTGAGGCTTTGAGCATTAAAGACATTCAGTGTCTCCTTTTTCTTGTTGTAAGGTGTAAAGGAAACCTAATACAGAGCTCTCCACTTTGCACAGAGAGCCAGCATGCATCCATGGGGAAGGAACTTCCTGGCTCCTGATTAAATTCAGAAAGCAGACTAATGTATTCTGTCTAAGATAAAGGAATGACTTTATTGCTGAGAAAGTTTAACCCACCTCTACTATTATGGGTCAGAGGCTTTTGAAGCTAAGATGAGCCTGGCAGGTGGGAAGTCTGAAAACTGGATAGACTTGGAGGATGGGATAGTCACAGGAGCTTGAGGAAGTTGGGACAATGAAAGTTAGCATCAGAAGAAACAGAGAACTGCCAGGTGTGGTGGTGCATGCCTGTAATCCCAGCGGCTTGGGAGGCTAAAGCAGGAGGATGAGGTTCAAAGCTGGCCTCAGCAAAAGCGAGGTCCTAAGCAACTCAGTGAGACCCTGTCACTAAATTAAATACAACATAGGGCTGGGGATGTGACTCAGTGATCAAGTGCTCCCGAGTTTAATCCCTGGTATCCCCCCACCAAAAAAAAAAAAAAAAAAGTATCAGAAAATTGTGTCAAAGGCAGGCAGGATCAGAGTGCTTGGGACTATAGTCTGCATTGGAGATAGAATGTAAATACCTTAACTAGATGGTAAACCCAAGAAAAATGAATGATATTACCAATTTGTTTTGTGATACCATCCTTAAGGCCAGCATATAACTGATGCTCACTTAATATTTATTAATTGGATGAATGAAAAAGATCACTGGATGAACTCAATCACTGGGAAATATATGAAGACATGTTCTAGAGATCCTGGGATAGACAGTAACACAGTGGGTAGGGCAGGTGCATCATATCACTGCTGGCCCCAGTCCTAAGCAGGGATGTCTCTGTGGAACCATATGTGGGTACTGATGTATACTTGGTTGCAAGGCTGCTTGATCAACATTAGGTTCTGATCTTTACATTCCTGCTGATTAGACACAGGTCTATAATCTGAATTTGTCATAGAGGAATGACTCTGTATGGCAGGTACAAAAGGTCCCAACTAAAAAGATCTGAAGGACATTCATTGAAGGAAATTTCCTTGATTCAACTAGTTTCAGGAAGACTCATATTTCAGGGCTACATTTTAAGGGTACAGGCAGGAAAGAAATTTTGGTATTGAGATTTGGTATCTCCAACTCTTAAGTCACGGGTGTATTTGTACACTTATGAAAGAATTGAGGTAGAGGCAGAGAAAATGCACAGAAGGAGAGATTACAGAAATGCTCACACCTGAAGGTAGATAGAGATATGGAGAGACAGTGAGATAGTAAGACAGAGAGAAATACAGATACACAGATATAGAAAGATGGTAAGAGAAAGAAAGGAATAAGAGTCAGAAGCAGGCTTCTTGGAATTTCCTTCTGGCCCATTAATCATGATGGTTGGCATGATTGAGGATGGAGTCATTCTTACTTTAGTAGCTGAAACTCTAGGGATCTATTTCTGTTAAATCTTAGAAGGTTCAGAAAATTTGATATTTAAAAAAGAAGAAGCCGGATGTGGTGGTGCACACCTGTAATCCTAACAGGCTGAGGTAGGAGGACGCAAGTTCAAGACCAGACCTGACAATTTAGTAAGACTCTGTCTTAAAATAAAAATAAATAAGTAGATTAATTAAAGAGGGCTGGGAGTATGGCTCAGTGGTAGAGCACCACTGTGTTCAATTACCAGTACAGAAAACAATTTTTTTTTAATGAAAAAAGAACAAGAAAATCACTCTCCAAATAGAAAGTACTCCCTTGAAAGACAGTGGAGCACAACAGACACTAGTATGGCAATTTGTAAATCAATGGATGTGTAACTGATGTGATTCTGCAATCTGTGTATGGGGTGAAGTTCATAACCCACGTGAATCAAAGTGTGGAATATGATATGTCAAGAAATTTGTAATGTTTTGAACAACCCACAATAAAAAATTTAAAAAAAAAAAAAAGAAAGACAGTCCTTTGACAAAGGTGTTTACATTCAGAAATACAGGAAGTACATGGAAATGGATCCCAGTCCCCCAGGATGTGAACTGGGTCTAGGTGATAAGACCTTATTGGTCATTGTACTAGAGCTAGATATTTTGGTTACAAGCACTTTATTAATATTCTCCTATACATCTGTATCCTGTGATGACTGAAAAAAATATTTATGGCTCAAAACCTTAATAAGAAGATGCCCTTTTCATTGCTTTTACTCATCTCCAGGTGAGGGCTAAGCCAATTTTCTTCCTGGCTCCTTTGCCCCACCTTGCCCGTAAACAGAAATAATTATAAATTATACCGCAAGCTAGTCAATAGGAAGTCTTCCAAGCCCCGGCTTTAATTTATCTTGGGTGATAGTTCATTTCACACAACCCCACCAGACAGGAATAACTTATTTTAATTGGCTATCATTCGTGATCCAGAGCGTGGTCTACTTTAGAAATGACACTGCCACTTTATTGTAACTGTATTTCTCTGACTCATGGTTACCTAACTGAAAGGAGTAGATCAATTTTTCATAAATCATAAAAGTATAGAGAAAAATAAAATGGATTTCTCTCTCCAGTCTTTTCTAGCTCTCCCACACAATGCCAATAAATAAAAGCCCGTCCAATTTGGTGATCATCCAGCTACACTTGGAATTCTCCCAAAGGAGATGGCTTTAGGAGGTAAGAGCCAGAGAGACAATGGCCACAGCTTGAGGTTGGGAAAGGAACAATATGAGCCATTCTCCAAGTTTCTTTGGCCCTTTGCTAATAGGGCTGACAGTCAGGACTCCTGAAGTCCCAGTGAAAGCAATTGCTTTGTCTCCTTGGAAGCCTGTCTTTGTTCTTCATTAGAGATAGCAACTTAATGTTGCTAAGGGACATCTGTATAATGGCATAAAGAATCCTTTATCTTTCAAAGATCTAGAGAGGTAGCAAAGATATGCCCAGGAGTGTGGAAGAGAGGGATGAGCTCCCATAGAGCCATATTGCTATGTAAACAGGAGATGCTAACAGGAAGTTCAGTGTTATTTTCTGACTCTCTGTTTAACCAAGGCCCTTTTTGGAGAGGTTGCGAAAGGATGGAAGGAAGCCAGGGTGTGTTGTCAAGAATTGCCATCTTAGTAAAGATAAGATCACAGTGGACAGATTGATTTAAACAGAGGCAGAAGAATCATATTAATTTCACCAAAGGTCACTCTGGTGCCCCCACAATGGATAGAGTTTGACCTCTTGTGACTCCCAGATGGCCCTTTTCCACTCCTAGCTATACGAGGTCTCATACAAACAGCTTACCTGCTTTTAGATACCCTTTCCTTCTCCCTGTAGAAGAAGGACACTTGGGTATACTAATACATTAAAGTCATAGGCTTCTAGTATAGAAATGGGGCAATAAAAAATTAGGAAGGAATTGTTTTCAATTGATACTCTGGTTTTCAAAAAAGGGAATAACACAACCGTAAGGGACAGGCAGGTGTGACTCTGGGTCTGCTAATGTGTACAAATAGCTTCTCTCTAATACAGAATCAAAATTATTAATATTTAAACAATAACAGTTTGAACAATGCCCAAGAATTAAGACTCTGTTCATACAAAAGATTTTAGGAAGTACTTATTCATGCAGGTATGTGTGTGCGCGCGTGTGCGTGTCTATGTGTAACTGTAAGGTGTTCTCAGTACACAAACAGCCATTGTTTTAAAACCAGGTGTTTAAACTTGGCACACATTTCCTTACAGAAGAAATAATAAAAGGTAGTTTCTCTAACTTTCCCTATTCAAAATTAAATAAGCTGTGAGACAACTGAACTAGTATTCATTCGCTCAAAATTATTTCAGATAATAATGCAGTCTCTTGTTTTCAATCAAACTTCATAAAGTGTATTTGTATGTACAGTCACTCCTCGGAGATCCTCGGGCTTCTATTTCCTTTCTTGCAATATTTCAAAGAAACCGCATATCCCAATACTTTCCCTAGTGTGAACCTTCGTTTCCCATGCAACTTTTAGGAAATAGCGTGAGGCTACCACTGAAGTCCAAAGAAAGTGATGCACTTTGTTGTACTTTTGGGCAACTTCTCATGTTTTTGCACAAAATATACTCCCAGATATGTCTAATGGTAGGTGTACGTAGATCGAATTACACATAGATATATGTTGGGGGGTTGAGATAGATATAATTCAAACACAGGGTAGCCATCATCTGCAAGTGCTCAAGAATAACCATCCAAACCTTAAAATGATATTGGTATATTTTGATTCAAAATAATTAAGTAGGCAAAACTTTCTTAAGAATGAATAACCTTGAAACAATTTTTCCATGACCTATTCCAGCCTTACATTTCAGATTTATTTTCTTCCTAATCAATGGTACAGTACTTTAGTAATGGGTAACTGATTCGTAAATGTCTGTAGGGGTGAGGAGCTTCTCAATTCTAATTCAGTAAAGAGCTGTTCTGGCCATTTGCCAGTCTCCTGGTTCTAGAACTGCTAACTTTAATATTGTGGGATTATTTGTTTGGGAGGCTTCTCTGTTAATTCTGGCCACAGCCTGTGAATAAAGTGAGTTTGGATCAGTTTTGCCGTGTCTATTTTCCAGTGTTTCAATTTTGTTTTCAAATGCTCTGTAAGCATGCTTTGAAAAATGGGTTGCCAAAACATGGACACAATTGAAAGGCACAGTCACACAGCGAAGGATGCCAGGTGATATCTCTGAGCAGTTATGGAGACGAAGAAGTCAGAAAAGTTTATTGCCTTTAATTTTCACAGCATTCCTTCTCCCACCTCCTGTCTGTAGGCGTTAGGAGATCTTTAAGGGAGCTTGACATTTAGCTTTGAAATGAACACACTTATTTTTTTTTTTTTTTTTGGTTCTTCTTAACAACCAGGGTAAGTTTTCATCGGTAATTTAGCAAATGTCAAACTTTTCTTATAAGATAGATTTGATTTATATGACTGAGCTAGGTATTTTCATTACCCAGATGCCTCTGAATTTGGATGACTTTCAAAGCATGGCAGCTCCAATACCATTCACCCTCAGATCCCCTTAGTCCCAAGAGGAAGACCTGTTCCTCACTCACCTTCTGTTTTTTAGTACTGCTGTCTCTCTTTCAGCTGTTCTGAATTCTCTATACCTGTACCAGTTAGGATGCCAGTTGGTACAAATACAAGCTGTTTCTCTTTCTGATTCCTTCATATCACATATAAAAGTCACTTCTCTTCACAATTACAGATTTTCTTGTTTTTCAATGATTAGAGTAAAGTGGGTAATTAAGCTTGTAACCAGTCAATCAGGACATATTTGCTGAATGTCGTTTTTGAGAAGGATCCTCACTCTGTCCAATTCTTATTTGTTTATCCAGTATCAATTTTCATTTTTTTTCCTAGTAATAGCATCTTGACTTACTTTTATCATTCTTTTTTTTCCTAGCTATATGTCATTTAGGTCATGTCAAAGTCCTCCAAAGGTGAAATTTGGTCTACTTTTTTTTTCTTTTTTAAACTTTCAGACCAATGCTTTTACTTAGAAAACAAGAAAAGCCAGGTTTAAACAACCCTGATTCTACTTTTACTTCCTTGTCATGTAATGCAACCTAGTTGATTAGGGCCTAGCATCACCTGGCCTCATTGATTGACTAAAAATAGAACATATCACTCGATGAAAACCAATTAGCACTGAGAATCCTCATGAAGGAGCACATTCTCCTCCATTGCAGTTGAGGGAAAATAAACTATAGTCCTGGAACTACGACTCATCTGGAGAATAGCCTGCCATGGGGACAGTTAAAGGCCAGATATGGAGAAACAGGATGCTTTGAGACTGCAGAGGCACCATATGTAACGACAGAGTTTGCCTTTAGCTTTTTCTTCATTTTTCCTTAAGTCAGCTTGAGTTTTTGGTCATTTGCATCCAAACGAGACATGGTCTTCTCCCAAAAGAGATAATGTGGGGAGATTAAAACACCAGACTTTATATAATGTATGGTGTGTTACAGTCACATGTGGGATGAGAACTGTCCTTGTGAGTAAGGGGTTATGTGTGAGGGCTTTGCAGCATCCACCATCTGGCAATTCAATAGAGCCTTGAAAAATGAAGATCTAGGGATCCATAGAGGGTCCTTGCATGAGCATTTATTCTCCTTCTCCACTGCTGTGATGCATCTTGGTCTCTTTTGGGTACCATCTCTCTTCATTGGCCCATTAATACTCCCTTTTCTCAGGATTCTATCCTTGCATGACTTACCATCCTGCCCTCTATCTCTTGGTTCAATCAACAGGATGGTTTTGATTGTCACTTCTGTATACAAATGATTTCCAAATCCATTTCTCCTACAAGACATCAGTTTGGATTTCTAGATACTTCCATCAGTCAAAATTTTTACCTTTAAGTCTCAGAGACCTCTTGCTCTTAATAAGCTACACTTTAATTTGTCACCTCCCTTGTTCTTCCCTCTCTCCTCCTTAATGGGTTATGAATGGCACTGCAGTACTTCATTTTCCACTTTGAGGAATAAACCCTAGGGTCAGCCAGATTTAAACTTAGAATCATCATATTTGGTTTATTCTGCTTTCTTGATATCATAGAAATCTAAACTCTCCCTCCATTCCATTGCCCTTAGTTTTGACATTTATTAGATTTTTGCAAGGGCTTCTTAGCTGCTTTACCTTTGAACCTTTGACATTGTACTGTCAGAAATATGGATACATAATGCTATGGTTTGAATATGGTTCCCCCCCATAACACATGTAGGAGGACTCTCCAAAGTCATATGTTAATGATATTAAGAGGGTTAAAACTTAATCTGATTGAGATATTTACAGCTGAGTCCTTTGGGAACTGATTGAGTTTGGCAGGGTCATTAGGGTGGATCCCCCCCATCAAACCCTGAAGGATTTATAAAGAGGGAGAGAGATACTTAGACAAGCTGGTACATTCCCTGCCCCTTGCCTTGTGATACCCAGAGCCTCTTTGTGACTCTAACAGCAAGGCCATCACCAGATGTAGTCCCTCAACCTTGCACTTCTGGAACTGCAAGCCAAAATAAATCTCTTTTCTTTATAAAATTAGCCTTCCTCGGGTATTTCGTTACAGTATCAAAAAAGGAATACACATGTAAATATGTTTTCAAATCTATTTTTATCACGTCACACCATATCTTGGATTCCGTTTTGCTTAAAGAAGATTGCATCTATATTCCTTAATATGGTATATAAAATTTTTCATAGTCTGGCCCCTGTCTATGTCAACTTGTCTTTTACAAGTCACTAAATGCACTTCCAGCTATATCAAGTTAATTCCAAAACACTATGTTCTGAACTGAATTAACAAATGATAAATAACTATAGGCTTAGATGGGTGAAGAAACCAATCATTGGTCATAACTTTAAGTCAAGTAAACAGAAAGAAGTCAAGCACAGTCAGCATTCAAAACGGATATATTAGCCTCTTTCTCTAACATGCATGGAGGTGCAGTCTTTGGGGCCACAAAATTTTCACCAAGGGGGTGCAAAGCAGAAAGTAATAATAATGTGTCAAAAAAAAAGAACGTGGTAGACCTTTGGGAGGTTTAACCAGCCTTTGTAAGGTTCAGCCTTACTTACATAAGACTGAGAAGTTTTCTAAGTTTAGACATCAGGAATCCCCCCAACTGGGCTCAGTGTCCTACATAAGTTATGGGGTCAAACAGATGTAAGTTCCATAACAATCAGGTCTGAACAAAACTTTTTGCTGCCAGATGAACTTGGTTAGTAATCCAGTCATTTCTGGGGTCACATTAATCACACCTATAGGCCAGCAACACTGACCATCTTCCAAGATGCAGTGACCCCACCTGAGGGCGTGTCTCTATCCCTCTTTTACTCCTCTAGCTGGTGATTAGTTACCCATCACTCAAAACTCAATATGGATATCCCCCATTTTATAAAAATGTCTCAGCCCTTTTGTTATACTTTCATTGCTTTGTATTCTCATTGCCCTTTGCACACCCCTTTTTGCAGATTGTGCTAATATCATTATGATTGTCTCAAGGATATGAGTAGTATCTGGCACATAGCAGTACTAACAAATGGTTTTTGAATAAATGATTGAATGAGATGAAGGATGGAATGAGCAAATGTAACAAATCCAGAGACAAATATACACACTTTGCTTGTTACATACTTGGGGATGTGGTGGAAAATATACTGCAGAGATAGATTGGAGAAGCCACTTTGTTTTAGTAGTGAAACACAGCTCCAAATGTAATACATTGTGAATTTGATTGAATTAAATGTAGAACATTCAAACATACATTAATCAGCTCCTATTACAATATTGTTGTAGAAGTGTATTTAGTGATTAAAAAATATTGTTTTAATGTCAACATAAGACATTTATGTATGACATTGTCACCCAGGATTGACTCTGGGAATAAACTAAGTGTCATTTAGTGTAGGTTAGCTACCAAGACAAGCAAACCCTCAAATACTGTGTCTTCCCCCAATGTCGATTCTTGCTTAGGCAAAATGCAATGAGAATACCTTTGTTGGATGGAATGAATTCACTCAGTGAATCAGGAACCAAGTTATTTCTCTCTTGTGAGTGTACCATCTTGGAGCTTTAGGAATGCTTTGTTACCATCTAGTTGGCTGCAAGAATACTGAGGAAGGCATGGAAGTTCCCATGGGACTTTAACTTGGCTGTCTTTGGTGGAGTATGACTGACTAGGATTATGGACTAATTCCGCTACATTGCCCTACCTAACTTCAGTGGGGATAAAAAAGTATAATTGGAGGAAATGAAGTGATTTTATGACCATAGAACACTGTCTCTTCTGCACTGGGGAATGAAACAAAAGAGGAAAAAAAAACCAGGAGAGTATTTATTTAAAGAGATCAATGGAAAATAATATTCATGGCCCCATTTTGTATATCTTACAAAGTCTAACTTTAAGAGACATGAAAAATGACAAAAGGCATGTGATATTATTTTTCAACTCTGTAAATGGTTGCTTTGTACTCATTCCAGCCGACAGGATAATTTAACAGCAGTGGTTCTATCAGCACCATCATCACCATCATCATCATCATTATCACATCTTCATTGAAAGTCTAATATGATGTATATAGGTCACTGCACCAGGTAATGGAGTTTCAAGGAGGCATAAAGGCCTTGAGGATCTTATAATCAAGTTGAGAAGTCAGAGTAGGTAAATCATAATGTGAGACTGCATGTGCTTAGTGCTAAATGAGTGGCAGTGATATTATAGAGAAATGGGTCTCCCCAAGATAGATGTAATGGACTCTAAGAAATACTAGTATTGCTTACATGAGAGAATGATAGATGATAAAAACCATGAAGGCCTTTAAGGGATGTAGGCCACCTTCTTCACATTGTGAGTGTGGCAGCTTGTTTTTAAACATCCCTCCCTTCTCCCCCACGAATCTTATGTAGGACTCTCACCTTGAGCCGGAGCTGGCCTTATGACTTGCTTTTTACCCAGAGAACATGGCAAAGTGGCACGGTACTGATTTCAGGCCTAAAACCTGAAAAGACCCAGTAGCTTCTGTTATGGTCTCTTAGAATTCACACTCTGGGGGATGCCAGTCATGACATAAGAGGGATGACCATGCTATGAGGAAGCCCAAGATAACCACATGCAGAGGACATGTGGAGAGAGGTATGTCTCCCCAGTCGTCAGCCACTGGAGTTCAGACATCAGGCATGTGAGCCAAGTAGCCACCTCAGAAGTCCAGCCAGGTTGCTCATTCCTATGACTCCAGTTTCTGCTACCATTTGACTATAAGCATGAAGTTTTCACCCCCCATGTGAAAACTCCCCCAGAGGAGTCCAGCCAACTTACAGAGCTATTGCTGTTTTGAGCAACTAAGTTTTGGAGCTGTGTTAGAGAGTGGTAGATGACAAGAACAATGAGTAAACAGATGAGTAAACAGACCATAGAGGCTGAATAGCTTCCTAAGGGCAAACACTAGATAGAGCCAGGAGGACAGCCAGTCTTCCATTTATAACCTCGTGTACTTGGGGCCAAGTACACTTCTTGAGCCTTAGTGGGCAACAGAATCACCTGGGGAGGTTACTAAAACTCAGATTCCTGGATTTCCCCTCAGATATACTGATTCAATAAGTTGGAGGTAGGGTCTGAGAATTTGCATTTCTAATAAGCTGGCAGTCTGTTCACCACATTAGAAGTAGCCCTGCCTTGGCCAGGCCTGAGCTAATCTCACAGTACAGGCTTAGGCAAACATTAACATCTGCTCATTAACCATTGTGCTTCTTCACCACTGTCTGTTTGTAGCGTTTTCAGGTAAGTAATTGAAAAGCATAGAGTGACACGCCTTGTTTAGGAAGTGCCCAGTTGCAGCTGAGCCCAATTTTAGCTGTTCCAGCTACAGAATGAAGAAGCCCACATGGTCTGTGAGCTATATACCTTTATCTGAGTTCCGCTTTCTTTAGGCATGACACTGCGGGTTTCATAACCTTGTTACTAGAAGCAATTAAGGGCATCATCCAGATTTTCAGATCCATTTCCCATGGAGACACACGTTAGGAATCTCCCACAGTGAATTTAATTAGCAGAAAACGTGGCTAAGCCAACGGCGTGCTGTGCAGATAAGAGTCATGACTGCCCAGTGATAGAAGCTCCCTTTTCTTAAAAAATGACAAGTTTCCTAAAAGGTGGTGATGAGTCCCAGCCAGACATCAGGTGGAACTCTGTGCAACCTGATTTCATGTAACCAAGCAACTCACACATCTTCTTTCTATTCAATTTAAAGAACTCACCTAGGCAGAGTCACTAGCAAGAAAGGATAATGGCTTGAGAATGACAGTGCTAGGAATTTCCCCAGTGTGCCTGGGCCCATGTTGGCTACTAGTACATTTATGCAGATGTTTTGGATGAGATAAAGCAGTCATATTTACTTTTAGAATCATTATTGAAGGTTATCTTATGAGTATTTATATCCTGTATTAATGGCAGTTACACTATGAATTGGCTATCTCTGCAGAAACAACAACAACATCATAGGATTAGAGTCTTCTTTTATTGTAAGATTGAGTTTGAAAATAACCTTGTTCAGCTTTAATGAAAGTCAAAGGCGGAACATTTGTCAGGCATCAGTTGTTGAATAGACCCCTCCTATGCAAAATATTCATGCCATCTATTGCAATACCTATTACATGTAATGGGAGAAATTGATGCAATATGCTTCTTGTAATATAATTCTATATGAGGATTAATGAATATATTAAGTACCATATGGTATAATTTGACATTGACTGAAGTTATTGGTAAACTGAGAATATTTAATGTCCCCAGTGTTTCTGATTTGGGCTAATTGATTGATGATCAAAATTTAGCCAGGACTTTTGCATTGATGGGGCCCTGTGGCTTAAGGTAGCTGTTGATTGTGTTGTGTAACTGACTTGTAAGGAGAAGATTTAGTTATAGAACGGGAACTATGGGATCATTTGGTGAATGCCTCTTATTTTCAGTTGTGTTACCAATTCACACAATCACAATAAACAATATTGGAAAAAATTCACTCATTCTTCTTCATTATTTCCAAGGTAAAAGTATAAATTTTTAAAAGTCTTAATATCACAGTTCAATATCAAAGTAGTATGTTTTTATATGTTGTAACACTACTAAAAAAAGACACCTTTTTTCTTATGTTTATTAAGCATTTGCTGTTCTCATTTTCTGACCTATTGATGAATGTTGGCCTCCCACCCCCCTGCCTCCCCATTGGTATTTTGGCTATTCTTTTTCATTGATTAGAAAGAGACTAAATATACAAAAGTTTGTTGGGCTTTGGGCCTTCAGTAGCCAGGAGCATGATATTGAGACAACTCTGAAGTGAACATAAGTTATGTGATCAGGCAAGTTCGTTATATAAAGAAGGATGGGGAACAAAGGTGGGTTTCTGTAAACCCCACCTAAACTTTTGCTCAGAGTGGTAAATGAAAAATATCTTTAAAAGTGAAACTAGCAAGCAACTCTTAGTTTTGGGTAATGTATTACTTTAATTTATATTCACTTTACAGTCTGTGCACATGAGACTTATTTAGAATAGGTTTAATTTTACTAGTTGCTCAATGTGGTAAGGTCGCTAGCAACCAAGCAGAAAGAGGTAGGCTGTTTATTAATGCACTTGGGCTGTACTGTGACTATCCAAGGCAGGGTGAACAGTAGAACTGTCAAGAAACATGCTGTTCTCTGGCTTTGAGGGTTATTTATTTTACTGATACAGTATGTTTTTTTCTAGTTAACATTTTCTGTAGTGCTCTGTTTTGGCCTGTGTTTGAAAGGCTTGTAAATACAGCTTGAAGGTGCTAAAGAAGGAAAAGGTATTGCCAACTTCATCTCAGTGGATCAAATTCACTGTGTCTGCTTCTTTCCCGGTGAAATCCTAACATGCTGAGCTTGCATGTTTTTTGAAAAATGGCAGAACTGAACTTGAAACCTGGGCTTTTTCAGGTGCGAGGGACCTTTTCTTCAGGAGTCCCCAGGGAACTTTTAAGATGGCCAGAACATCTAATTTTAAAAAATCGGGCTCTATCCCAATTTTGTCCCATTTACTATGTTTGATTGACATGAATGTTCTACTTATTTTAATCAATGAAAAGACTATATTTGGTTGAGATTTTAGTTTGTTACTACTGGGAAATTTGATTTATCTGTTTTGAGCAACCATCTGGAGTGAGTTTATTTGTATTACGTGTCAAGAATATATTTATGCTGTAAGATCAAAATCCTTAAATTGCATCCTTTTGAAATTTTATATATTATATAATGACAATTGCCAACACCACAATGAAGTGATTACATGGCTTTCAAAAATGGAAACATCATACAACAAAAAGATTACAATGTATAATGAACAAGTTCATTTACTCAAATATAAATGTGTGGTGAATAATGAAATGCATGCAGGATGAGCTGTGATGAATCTTCTGTCATTAGAAATACAATTACAGTGTATTGAAATTTCCAAGGTCTAACAAAAGTAAATAGATATATTGTTATCCAGCCAAAACCAGATCCGTCCAATTCATTTGTGAAAGTTTTCCTTAATAATGACATAAATATACCAAGTAACTTGTAGTTAATAAGGACTATATAAAAATGTGTGTGTGTGTGTGTGTGTGTGTACATATTTTTTTTTTTAATCAAAGAAGTGTATCTCTAGGTCTTCATGGGTACTTTCAGTCTCTTACCACTATCACTTTACCTTACACTCCTCCTATTTCCCTGAAAGCATTATTGCTTTCTTTATGTCTCACACTCTCTCTACCAAACTCCAGACCCAATGTGAGTTGGAATACCCAAATTATTGCTTGCTGTTTGATGTTAGGTAAGTTGATTAACTTCTCTGAGTTTTCTTTCTTTCTTTTTTTTCTTTTTTTAAATACTATTTCTAGCATCCTCCAAGGGTTTTGATGTGGATTAAGTGATGTATTTTATATATTGCTATTGATAGAGTTCATTGCTCATGAGCTAATAATAATGCTAGTTCCTTTCATCTGCTGCAATGCTAGTTTCTTTCTTTTGCTAATTGCAATATGGTCTTCTTGGCCAAGGTAATTAGCTTATTTAGGTCTACCTTTCCCTGTTGATTCAGATAGGCTGTTTCAGCTCCAAGTAATATAATATCTACCTACCAATGGATTAAAAATGGGAAAGTTCATTATATCACATAGCAATGAGCCTAGCAATAGGTGTTTCCAAAGATGGAACAGTGGCTCCCTTGTGTCCTCTCCTTTACCATATTAGATTGGTCCTTTAGCTCTTCCTTTTCATGGTTGCAGACTAGCTGCTACAGTTTCAGGTATCACATGTAACCATGACAACATCCAGCTCAAGAAGAATCATGTTGTTTCTTTGTATCTCTTTATATCAAGGTGAAGTTTTCACTATGCCTTATCCTCCCTGCAGGTCCGACCCCATTGGCCAGAACTGGGGAACATTTCCATGTTTTAGTTTCAAGAGATGTTTAGGGTTTTTTTTTTTTTTTTTTTTAGAAAAAAAGCAAGGACAATATGAGCATCTGTCCCATCCCTGAACCTTGTATTTATCTTTATGCGAGATAGTATGGATATGAAATGAGGTATGTGGCATTTTAAGAAACCAAAAGGAAAGTTTCTCAGAGAGTGAAGTCCCATCTATTCAACTTGTGACTTAGGGTGAAGAAATTGATTTGAATTCAGAAAATACTCTTCAGATGTTCTTCAGTTGCACTGGGTAGGTGGGATTCATCTCACTCATGTTTTTTGCAGTAGAGTTTTGGGGTTTATGGGAAAGACTGATGGTTTGGATCTGAAATGTCTTCCAAATGTTTATAGGTCTATCTAGATCCCCATGCACCCAGGTTTTAAGGTGGGGCCTTTGGGACTTGATTAGACGGTAAGAACTTATGCTGACTTCATCAATGGATTAATCTACTGTATTCATAGCTTAATGGACTATTAGGAGGTGGTAGAAACTTCTCTTTTTAAAGATTTTTTTAATTTTTTTTTTCTTTAAAGTGGTGGAAACTTTAAGATGGGGTCTAGTTGGGGGAAGTAGGTCATTGGGGTCATGCCCTTGGTGGACACATTTTGTCCTTGACCTTTTCCTCTCTGTCTCTGTTCTGCAGCTGTCACCAGATGAGCAGCTTTACTCCACTGTGTGCTCCCCACCATAATGTTTTATTTACAGGCTTCAAAACAATGAAGTCAGCCAACCATGGACTGAACTTCTGAAACTGTGAACCAAAGTGAACCTTTACTTTTTTAATGTGTCTGTGTTGAATGAATTGAAGTTCTTGTTGGATGACTGAAATGGGCTAAGTGCTAAGAGGCTGTTGGAGCCTTAGACACAATGAAATGTCACAGTTTCTATCCTGAAGATGCCATCAACCTTTAGTGAAGCTCACCAAAGAGGGTCCACTTGGGTCTCAAAGACAGTGGATCTCAAACTTAGCATGCGTGGGCTGAGGGTGGTGTAGCTTACTCCAAAAGATTCCTACCTGAGTTTCTGATCAGTAGGTATGGGTGGGTTTCTGAGAATTTGCATTATACAGCTCCCAGATCTTGCTGCCAGTCTTACCCATGTCATGGGAACAAGTCTTTCAAAGACCAGCAAGCCTGGTGCAGTGGTTCACACTTGTAATCCCAGCAGCTAGGGAGGCTGAGACAGGAGGATCACGAGTTCAAAGGTAGCCTCAGCAATGGTGAGGCATTCAACTCAGTGAGACCCTGTCTCTAAATGAAATACAAAATAGGGTTGGGGATGTGGCTCAGTGGTTGAGTGCCCCTGAGTTCAATCCCTGGTACCAACAAACAAACCAGCAAAAGAAACCTAGCCTGGGACTCTCCCCATAAACTGGTTGCTTCAAAGCAAAAAATCCTAAGGGTCACTTCTGGGGAAAGGTATAAGGGAAGACCAGCATGGGGTGGAGCATCCCCTTTCAGCTCCCAAAAGTAAAATGTAGAACAGCTGAAGGTGACACCACAAGATATCAAGGTATTTATTGGCTATTGGGGTGCAGGCATGGGTCACGAGAGGGGATTCCTGAACATGTTTGGCCATTTGAAGGAGGATGGTGGGTGACAGGACTTCTGCTTTCCAGGCTGCCAGGGTGTCTCTCTCCACTCTTTCCAGAGGGCTGATGAGAATATGCTCAGTTACATCCACTGAGCCCTCCTAACTTCCAAGAGATGCATTTCCTAGGAAGCTAGGCATATGATGAAGCAGCAGTTTCCCCCAAATTTCCAATAAGGATCCGAGGGTGCAGAGATGTGGACACATTAGGATGCAGATAAGCAGAAGTACAATTTTATCTTATCTGTAACTGAATTCAGCTTGCTCATCAATTCTATATTTGAGACAACCCAGTCCCTTCTGATTTAAAACGCAACTTCACTGGGGTAAATATCCAGGTTAATTTGGGCCTCTAAGAATTCTTTCTAAGTACAAGGCCATTCCATTTCTCTTGAGGGTTCTTACCCCTCTTTGGTTCCCAGGAGAGCAGCTGAATAAGGGGATACACATCTGGAATGAGAGGAAGGAATATAGTCATGCTTCTCCTTAGTCCTCAGTGTCTCCTCTTGACCAGTTTGGAGACTACTCTCATATCAATTCTGGTTGTTGAATGTTCTCTGCATCTACTGCTCATGTCTGTGATTCTGGCCAAGGCTTCTAGTATGATGTAGGCTTCATTCCCTGCCTGGTTGTTGTTGTTGGGGATGGGGAGCAAGTACATTCTCTAAGCGCTTTTTGGATTTTCTTGTGTCATAAGTAGGGGGTGTAGGGTAGGTTGAAGTGGGAACTCATGACATTTTGGCCTTTGCAGGGCTGTCCTACAAACTATGGGGGGTGGGGCCTCTGGAGATTCTCCTCCCAGAGTTCCAAACAGGAAGTTGGGTGACTCCCTGTCTGACAGCTTCTCTGGAATCCTCCCCAGCAACCAGCCCAGGAAGCTCATTTCAGTCCCTGTGGTTCAGGAAGTGCCCTGGCAGTCACACCCTGTCTCTCTGGAATCACCCATTTTCTCTGACTTTCTGTTAGCAAAACAAACAAAAATAAAAATACTCCCTTCTCTGTGATATTGGCCAAATTATATTGTTATATTGTGTGCATGTCCGAATTTGTAACAACAGGTCCCATCAATATGTAAAAATATAATGCAAAAATTTAAAAAATGTGGAATAAAAAAATACTCCCTTCTCTCCCCTGAGTCATTCAAACTTTTTTTCTTTTTTAACACTTTTAGTTTTGCAAATGAAAGCTTTGGTGTTCACACCCACTCTTTTCTCTGGCTGAAATGGGCTCCCAGAGGCTGCTTTGGAGTTAGAACCTGAGTGCCCATTTCTTTGGCCTTTCCTGAGGTCCACACCGAACAATAGGTGACTTGGCTTCAGTGGGAGGGATGTGGGTGGGAGGGGCAATGAGAATCAACAGGAATGGAAAACTGATAGATAAAATTTCCATTTGACTTATCACTGCACCCTTCAGTTCAATGTGCCTGTATTTCTCCAGCACTAACCCCTACCTACCCTGGTCTCCATTTTCCCTTTCTAACTCTCTCCTTTCCCTTCCCTCCTTCCTCATTTCCCCTCTCCTCCTTGGTTCTGGGTTCTCTGAATTACTACAGCTGTGGCAGGAGGGGTAATGGGATTGTGTAACATGAAAATAGTCAAAGATACTTCACTTTGACTCCTTGGAACTTAGAGAAATAACCTTCTCAGAAAATCTATAGTCTTTTTTTCTTCTCAATTGTCAACAGAATCTAAAAGTTCCTCTTTTTTTCTCTTTTAATTTTTTTAAGCTCTAGCAAAAATAAAAAGTAGAGAGTTTACATTTCCTACAAAACATTTCTTTTATACATGGCTAGATGTCAAACTTGTGAGACTATTATTGTGACTTTAATGGAGTATATTTATGTTTAAAGCTAGTGCATGATCGTAGGAAAAGTGTGTACACATTGAAAATGACTCTCTGGAACTCAGCAGAGGGGAATGTTTAAAAGATAATGATGCAGCCAGAAAGGAAGCTCTATTTCAGCTTGCTGACTGCCATTTTCAAATGCACGCAGGTCCGTCTATTGAAAATCTTTCCACAGCTAGAAAAGAGGACTGCAAATTTGAGAAGCAAACAGGAAAAATGCAAGTGGCTTGCTACAGTAGAGTGAGGTTCGGGAGAGGGACATCCTGACACCAACAGTAATAATGGGCACTTAAAGAAATGGGGCTTATTCCAAACAATATATTGAATTTGTATGTTTTCTAGGTGACTGAATTGGTATGGATATAGAAAGATACTAGAAATTAGCTTTCTGGTGGGTTTCAATGTGAATGGTATCTTGATCCATCCTTTTACATTACACATCCAGAATACTTTTTATCAAATTTGCTCCTTATTTATTTATTTTTCTTTTAAACTTAGTTTTTGTTGTTTTTGTCATTGTTCCACTGAAGAGCAAAGCTTCTAATTAAAATTATTTTAAAATTATTATTTAAATTGTAATAATATTATCTAAGTATTATTATATAGTTATACTTATTGTTATTTAAATTTTAATAACAAACTTTAGCAGTTCATTAAAAAAGAAACATATCTATAAAATCTCTTCCATATGGTTTGCACATAAGAGATCTTTTTATGATTGGTTTCTTAAGCAGGAAAGTTTCAGGGCAATTGGTATTGGTATAGGGATGTACAGCATATCTGAGATGAGAGGAATGTAAGGCCACTGTAACCCTCTCCTTTTGCTCTCCTAGTGAGATAGAAAAGAACCAGAGAGTCAAATGACTGAGTCAACAAATCCTGGCTAATATGTGGTAGAAGCAGAATTTGAATTGAGGGCCATATTTTCTGCTAAGTTTTCCATGTATTATGAGGAATCTATACTAAATAATAAGAAGAGTTATTATTTTTGGAGAGTTGGACATTGTATATGTCTTATCTCAGGTTTTGTGGGAAAGAAAGTAAACATAACTAGAAGCTTTGTCTATCAGATTTTATACATTATACATTAAAATGTTAGTCTTATATTCCTGTGATGAAAACAATTGACAAGAACAACTCAGAGGAGGAAAATTTTATTTTGGCTCATGGATTCAGAGGTTCAGTTCATGGTCAGCTGAATCCATTGCTCTGAGCCCAAGGAGAGGCAGAACATCATGGCGGAAGGGCATGGTGGAGGGAAGGTGCTCAGCTCATGGTGGTGGTGAAGCAAAGAGAGGAAAGGGAAATGTCCACAGGAAGATGAAGCCTTCCAGGGCACACACCTCCTGCAGCCACACACACATCCCACCTGCAGTGACCACCCAGTTAGTCCATCCAAATTAGTATAGACCAATTAGGTTATAGTCATCATGATCTAAACATTTCACTTCTGAACGTTCCTGCATTATTAATATGGGAGCTTTTGAGGGATGCCTCATCTCTAAACCATAACAGAAAAAAATGTGTACTATGTTTTCTTTATTTATGATAGCCAACATTCTATCTATATAAACAGCATTTCACCAAACCAACCCAGGTTTGAATATGATATCAAGCTGGTAAGCATAGCGGCTGCAAGAATGTGTTTACCACAGACCTCTTCAGCCTTTGAAATGGAACTTACAGGTTTCTGTTGTGGGGTAAAAATAAACTGGGAGTGGTGTCCTCACCAATGCCATGGCCAATGACAGTCTAGGGGAATAAATACATAGCTTGAAGGTTGCCAGCCAGTGCCTTGCATGCAAACCAGACACTTCTCTCCAGAATTATGAGCCTAGCTCAGTGCTCTGTGAAAATAGGCCCTTTCCAGATGATTCTGTGTTGGCTTTGATGATGGGGTATACACTAAATGCTATCATTACTGAGCTATAATGGCTGGAAGTAATTTTCTCTCAGCATCAGGGACCACAGAGAAGTTGTTTTGTGCCTGTTATTAGTCTACATTGGAGAGAAATTCATTTGCTAGAGGAAAGTTATTAAAACCCTCTAATTCAATATTTTTGTGAGAAATGATAAAATTGATAAATTACAGGTGAGGAAGGCCAGTGAGCTCTTTTGTTTCTTCCTTTTGGGACCCACTGTAGATTTCCAATGTTGATTGTGCTGCAGCTTCTTAAATGAACGATTTGTCTATTTGGTGTGGGATTAAAGACATGTATTCTTGGCAAAGAAGCCAAAAGGTCTGCCACTGCTGGAAAATTACCATCCATAGTACCGTGTGTGTGTGTGTGTGTGTGTGTGTTTCCCAAAGTAATTTTAAAGCTCTATTTTATAGAAGCAGTCATAATTTTTGATTTGTCAACAATGAAGAACAGATTATTTTTTGAGCTACTTACTCTAACAATACCCTATTCCTAACTAGTTTTTTGACACACAGTTCAACAGTTTATGAAAAAGACTAAGATTAGTAAGCAAGTGATTTTATCTTTCCTTGATTTTTACAATGAAATTCACCATATTTTTCTCATACTCCTTTGAGAGTCTTTCTACTATGTTGTTTTATTTTCTGCTTTTCAGCCTCTGCAGTAATTCTCTAGCATGCAAACTTCTTATGTCATTTACTTACTCCTTCAGCTGATTTCATTAGCTTCCTAGTCCAGTGCTTTCCAGCCTGCAGTATTCGTAGAATCATTTGGGATGGTGAAAGTACAGATTGTGGGGATTCTGACTTAGTAGCTCAGGGTAGAGCCCAAGGAAGTGCATTTCTATTATCCTTCCAAATGATGCTCCTGGTCTGTCCACCCCACTTGGATTAGTACTGCTCTGGAATTCAAATATCATATCCAGGTATGTAATACTAAGTTCTAGTTCTTTCTCAAGAGCTTCAAGCTGATGTTTCAAACTCCCTGCTGGAGGGCTGACCTACCAGGGTTTCATGTGTAAGATCCCTTTGATTTACCATCTGTTCTTCTTGCCTTCCTTTTTTCACTAACAGTATCCCTCTATCCCACGTATCCAAGGTTGACACCTCAAGGTCCACTTGCCCAACTCTCTTGTCTTTTGCTTTTGTCATGTTGGGTATTAGATCTATGAGAGCCCATCTTACTAATAACCTTCAAAGTCACCTCACTGCCACAAACACTTCTGCAGCTATGCATGTCTTTTCCTACACCTGCCTTCCTTACACTCCAAGACTCAGCTACACCTACACCGAGCTCTAAAACGTCACACAGCCCATGACACCTGCGTCCGTCTTTTTCACCTGTCATGTAGCTACAGCATTCTGGGTTATAGAGGGGTAAACAGCAAGATTATGTTATGTTTAGAGGCGCAGACAACTTAGACTTATAAGGGAAATTGAAATAATCTAGGTAGGAAATTCTTGGGCTAAGGATACATGATGTCCTGTATTTTTTTAGCTTTACTAATCTATTTCTAAAACTAGTCATCCACCTTAACTGAATAAAAATGAAACTGCATCCAACTTGGTAATATTAGTCTTTCTTGTGCCTCTAGCCTCCTCTATCATTTGAGTAATAAACAATTCTTAATGGTATAGAACTGACCTTTATACTAGTTGAATACATTGTGTTAATTACAGGAGATTTAAAATATGATTGGGAAAGAGGAAAGGGAGGTATTAAAATATTGGATTAAAACTGTAGTATTAACTACCAATCTCTATTACTGTTTACTTTCCATATTGACAAACTGAATTTGCTGAGGGCTAAAAATTGATTTGTCCTGCCTCATTTACATTAAAGTTAAAGTCATTATGTGAAACAACAACAGCTTTTACAAAAGGAGAAAAATGTATCTATCTTCACAATTAACCAGGAAAGTGACATTTAAGTATTTCAGTCTATTGGGTTCTCCTTGTAGAGAATATAATTGTTAAAGATGTGATATTCTGAAATGGCAAGTTCCCACCACTTAGTTAACCTTTTCTATTCTCTGACAGTGAGGTTAGATTGTGTATTGCCTGCATTAGGAAATCTCTGTGTAACTCTCAACTTTTTCTTTTAGTTTATCCGTTCACACACATCCACTGAACAAGGTACTACCCATGGATATCTGCTATGTAACTGGGAAGACGAGACACATGAATAAAACAAAGAGTGAAGGCCAGTGTTATGCATAAATACAGCACATAAGGATTCCTTCCAGGGCAGGGTAACATGGCTGGGTCCATGAGTAAAGTACGAAGTGAAAGAGATGGTGTGGGCTAGGGTTGGGAGAATTGTTCCTGGAGGAAGCAGGGCTTGATTTTGACCTTGAGTGTTTTCCAGAAAGGAGTGGAACAGAGAAGCCAGATGGTTCACTAGGGTCCTGCCTAAGATGGGGGTTACACATGAACTCAGAGGAAGGGCTAGATGCTGAGGAACTTGAAAGATGTGTTGCAACCACGTTCTATGGGATTTGAGAAGAGGGGATTTCGGTAAAGGGAATAACATTGTAGTGGTAGAACTGTCTCTTCCTCCAAGCCAGTGGAAAGAAGGAAGGGATTCATAACAGGAAAATGTTGAGACAGTTTCAGATAGATGACTAGAGACTGCAGGGGAGAGCATATTTTGTTAGGCTACATTCCCCAGAAGCTGGGGACTCTATACAAGAAATTCACCCTGGGAGTAGGAGGCAGGAATGGACAAGGAAATAAGCCAAGGAATGCAAGCTTTCTTCTAATTTAGAGCCTCGAGGGTTAATACATCTGGAGAAAAAGGGGTAGGGTTTTGTACTAAGCTTTAGCCAGTTGCAGGGTGCCTCCAGGTGGGGCAGGAGTATAACCACCTAGATATTTCCAAGAAGGTGCTTTCTGTTTGCTAAAGGCAATTCTCTGGATATAGGGCAGGGGTGAGAGATTGGCAGCCAGTACTCACAGCAGCTGGTGGAGGGATATGAGTCTCCAGAAAAGAGGATATGGGTGGGCACTACAGGATCTACCATACAGATAGATCTCATGTTCTAATAAACTACTCTTAAAATATATCCCCTATTTGTTCAGACACATACTTAATTAAAAAGTAGAAACTGTAATACTCCCACCCATCTCCTTCCCCAAAGGTATCCTAATCTCATATACATTTTGTACCAGTTTTTGCCAAAGTCGTAGCCTAAATTGAATATAAAGCAGCAGAAAGGCTTATATCAATTAAAGCCAAAGGTAGAGCAGGCTTTGGGGACCATGCTCTCTCATATACCCTTTAAGTCATAGCCCTGTACATTAGCTTTTAAAGCACAAATTACCATCTTATTGCCTGGAAAGATTGATGGACAATTAGAGAGTTGTTTTGCATGTATGAAGACATATTCTTTCTCTTCTCGGTGATATGTGTGCATAAGCAAACATACATCAGAATTATCTAGACTTATGATAATAAATGTACCACTCACCTAGAATTTTAATATTCAGAAAAGCCAGGGAGAAATTTCTACTCTAGGAGACTTTTAATTTTGGCCACATATTAGAATCACCAGTAAAATTTAAACCAAACAAAACAATACTCACATGGATTAAGTACAACTTCAGACTAAGAGGAAGGGGAACAGACATTGGTATAGGTATTAGATCTATGAGAGCCTATCTTACTAATGACCTCCATAGTCACCTCACTGCCACAAACACTTCTGCAGCTGTGCATGTCTTTTCTTACACCTGCCTTCTTTACACTCATGACACCCAACCCCTCCCCGCCCACCCAGGAGACTGTAATATTCAATTGAGATCTAGGATCTAGTTATTATTCTAAGAAGTCTCCCAAAACTGAATGGATTAATACATGAGCATTTATGGCTTGTGTCATGAGTCTGAGGACTAGTTGGTTAGAGTTGCTGGTGTAGGTTTGGCTTGTCCATGTATCTGAAGGCAGCTGTGGATGGAATAGATGGTTTTGATGATGTTGGCTATATCCTCATAGCTAGCTGCTAACTGATCTGTAGTGAGTACTACTGGGCTCTGCTCCACGTGGTCTCTCATCTCCCAGGGGAGTTGAGCATGATCATATGGTGACTTGACAGGGTTCCAAGAAATATAACACAGGCACAGTCTCTTGAGTTCTAGGCTCAGAACATGCACTTTACTTCTGTCATATTCTGTTAGTCAAGGCTAGTCAAAGGTTTGTCTAGAGTTAGAGAATAAAGAGACTCCTAAGTTAGGGGCCAAAGACTTTGACAGAGTGAGGCCAATAATCAGGACCAACAGTACAATCAATCCACTATTTAGACTTAACCTTTAACTTTATGGTCAATAAAGTAGTTAATTTAAAACTTAAGACATTTCATTCACAAGTTGATTCATTGTCTTCACCTCCCACACACACCCCTCCATTATGAGCAGTATTTGAAATTTGACCTATAGGCATTGTGTAATCATAAATACATAAAATAAGAAAATATCTGCATTTTTAAGTTTAATTCACTTTTTAAAAAAGTAAGACATATTTTAATGCATGATTGAATTAAGCAATACATAAGTATGATTGTGAAAATTCCCCAATTCATATGTAAAGCTATTACTAAGTTCTTATAAAATCTATTGAATGGGCAAGGTTTTGGAGAGCAATAAGAGAAATTAGTTAGTTTGTGGTGTTAAGACAAAAGTAATAGAATAGACTGTATCACAGCTATAATATCTCTATGGATATATGAAAGATAGAATCCATAACATTACATTATACTTTGAGTTTCTATTTATTTTCATTTAGTTACATATAGGGTATGGATCATTGAATAAAACATGCTGTTTGGGATACTTAAGTTTAGAATGAAAAATTTTATGTAGAATACTTTTTTTCTTTTTTCTTGGTGCATATTAATTATACACAGTGCTAAGTGTCATTGTGGCATATTGGTACATGCACATATCATAATTCAGTCACTAATTTTCATTTAATATGCTTGTGTTCCATGACAGTTTACAAAGCATCCAGAGTTAGATGCACAAAGTGAAAGTACACACTTGAAATTCATTTTCTGATATATTAGTTATGGAGTATTAATGTGAAGTATTAAGAGCTAGAACTTGTACTGAGAAGTGATTATGGACATATAATTTCTCACATTTGACAATCCATATCAGAAGAGTCTGATTATATTTCAGTGAGTTTCCTCACCTGCAGAGGTGTTGTTCTTAGGAGGACGAATAGTCATGGAGGGGAAAGTCCCCCAGTGTATCTTCAATCTGCACATAAGCACCTTGAGTAAGGTGTACCTACAACTGCAGATTACCCATCATTCTCTTTCTGTTTTTCAAAGTGAATATTAAAGATATCACTTTGCCTTTCTGTTTTTTTCCACAACAGATACCTCCACCATAAGACTCTTTCCTACTTAAAATTGCCCTCTCTGGCCTAAAATTTGTCTTAACCAAAAATCCTCATTCTTGGCCTCACATACTTCCTTACGTTATTCCTTTTACTCTATGACTTAGAGATGATTGTCTCCTCTCTCAGCTTTTTCAAATCCTACCATGTGATTCAAAGTTCTTTGGAGTCTACCAAGACTATTTTGGCCACATCAATTCTTCTACATGTTGAACAACATGTAACTTACTATCCGAAACTGACACTCAGCTGTCTTAAATAGCTGCTAGGCTTTTCTTAAATATCTAGCTTTGTCCCGACTGATTGGCCAGTGACTTTTATGGAGAGAGCTAGTTCAACGGTTTTGACTGCTCAGTTATTGTTGGACACAGTTGCAGTAGTGTCAGCTTCATGAAGCCAGGGGATCCATTTGCTTGCTCAGTAACTGTGTCCATAGCATATAGAGACAATGATATCTATTGCGTGAATAAAGATAAGCAAGCAGTTCATAAATGTTTAATATGTTGGAGTTTCAGCAATAAGAAACCACAAAAGATTCAACAACAAAATTCAATAAAAAAATTTTGAGTATGTTTTGATTTCCACATTTGTCATTTATGTATTTAAAATGAGTCCCTATTCTGTGGAAGACCATTTGCTAAGCATTGGAGAGTTAAGAGAAAACAAGATATAGCCCATCAAATAATCTTACAGGCTTGTGTGGGGAGACCACCATTAGCGATTGGCTTTTGGTGCCAGGTGTAGATGTGGGTGATATTTGAATAACTGGCTCATATTATCAGCAACTACAGTAAATAGTATTAAAGACCTCAAACCATAGGACATAATTAGTATGAATATTGGCCCTCCCACACCTAAAGGTCTTGGGTATATCATGTAACAGTTATGGGGTTCAGTTTTCTCATCCACAAAATGAGAACATCTCAAAGGAACTCTTCAGGTCTGTTTTAGACTGGATTTTCTTAAGAAAGACTTAGCATGCCTCTGATAGAACCATGTAATTTTAAATGTAAGGAAATAAATCTAAAAACTAAGAAGAAGCCATTATTCTTGTCCAGCTCTTTCAGAGCTAGGACACCCTCCTTCATCTCAGGGCAGTTATGAATAAGATTCTCAAAGTTTTTTTGTCATTCATCAGAAATGTTATTCAGCATATTGGCATCCTATATATGATCCCAAGTTTGAAGAAAAAACAACAAGAACAGAAGTGCTCTTATTCTTAACTGGACTTGATCTAAGGGATATTTTGTCAAATCCTGTTGCTAATCTAACCATCTGAATGTTCCCTTTAAATCTGCCCAGAGACATATGTTGCATTTGGAAATTTATCACTGTTAGTAGTTACCTCAAACTGAACAACTGAGACTGGAATTATTATGGTTAATTCTAGACCTCAATCCCAGATTCCTGGAGTTGTCCACAAGAGGCTTTTAGACACTACCCTAAAGAGAGCAATAGCCTGTTTCCTTCTAGACTTACCTTAGCTGTGGTCATCACTGGGCTTCTCCTCACCTTACTTTTTGGAGGTTGAACAGATTTACGAGCTTCCAAAATGAATACTTTCATAAGCATGGATCCAAGCGAGGTCTGATACCATACCTCACATTAGTGTGTTAACCTGTTTAAAACTTTGGCAATGATGGATTCTTTTAATGTTCTTCTTTCTGAGCCGCTCAGCATTGAAAAATGTTTTGTTTCTGGGACTGTGTTTGCCTATCCTCCCACACAGTGAAGCAAATGTCCCCATGACAGATGGGCCATGCAGCAGTCCCCCAAAATGTCAGCAAACTAAAGGCTTATTAAGCCAGAAGAAAAACAATGTCCAGAAGCCTCCATGGGAAGCACCTTTTCTCCTAGGCCAATTGCACATTTTAAGATCCAAACTGGCTGAAATCTCTGTGTGTGTGGAGATGGGAAATCTCCCTGCAACCTGGGGCAGTGGCTGACTATTATTATATGGATATGAGATGCTCGAAAAGCTCCTGTATTAATACAGGAATGTTTGAAGGTGAAATGGCTGTGAGAGCTATTAACCTAATTAGCCTGTCCTGCTTTGAATGGGCTAAGTAGCAACTCTAGATAGGTGGGGCACAGCTGGAGGAAGTAGGTCACTGGAGATGAGCCCTGGAAGGGTGCATTTTCCCTGTGGCCCCTTCCCTTCCCTCATCCCTTTTCTCTGCTTCCTAGCTGCCATGAAGTGAGCCATGTTCATGTTCTCTGCTAGGAACATGAACCCAAGATGGTGGCCTCACCTTGGGCCCAGAGCAGCGGAGTCGGCTATCTAAGGACTGACACTTCCAAAAGTGTGAGCCCCAAATAAACATTTTCTCCTTTAAGTTGTTCTCATTGGGTGCTTGGTCACAGCAATGCAAAAGCTTACTAAAACACCAGTCCATATTCTGGTGGGATCCTCAGAGCTAGCACTTACCAAAAAGAAAAATATTAAATTTTGTGACAGGAGTGGGCTCTTTAGAATAGAATGTGACTAAGTTTATCCTCATGTGTACAGAATGTTGCCTGTGGAAGGTAGAAGAATCTCTCTGTTGGAAAAAAAAATTCTGCCCAGTGTATTTGAGGAGATGTGCATGCTGGAGGGTGTCCTCTTGGAGACTTCCAGGACTGGGAAATGACAAGCACTTAATCGCTGTCCCAGTGGATTTTCCATTAAAGTGAAAGCCAAAATAGTTCTGATCGTTGGTAAAGTCCTCCAGGATCTGGCCCTCTCTTCTCCTTTCATTGTACCCTAATCTAGTTCCTTCCACCCACATCTCCTTCCTCACTTGTTTTGTTATCCAGCACTATGACCACCCCAGAACATAGTGTTGAAAACCACAGTGAACATTTATTTTGCTCAGCTCTGCAGTTTGATTAGAGGTTGCTCCTTTGCTATACATAGTGTTAGTTGGGCTGAACTTGAGATGAATGATCCACTCCCAAGTAGGCTCATTCACATGGCTGCCAGCTGGAAGCTTGACCTCAATCCCTGTCCACTAGGCCACCATGCGGCCTGGGCTTCCTCACAAGATGGTGCCTGGTTCCCAAGATGAGCATCCCATGAAGAAGATGTGGACAGAAGCTGTGCTACCTTTCATGACCTAGCCTGGAAGTCAGTCTCTTCTGTTCTATTTGCCATTCTCTACAAGTCCCAATCACAAAGGTCTGTTCAGATTCAGCGGGAAAAGACACAAACTCTGTTTCTTGATAGAGGTTAGGGATGGTAAAGCAGTGGAAAGTCACACAGGATAGGAAATACTGTAGTGGCTATTTTTGGAATATAGAATCTATAATTGTTCCTTTATTCAGACATGTTCCCTATTATGGCCTGGCCTTTGATTTTTCTTTGTTAAGATGTTCTTCCCATAGATATAGATGTAATTCACTCCATCGACTCCTTTTCAACTTAAATATTTTCTTTTCTGCAAGTTCTTCCATGGACAGCCCACAAAAACTTCAAATCCACCCCATTTCTTCACTGTCTCTGCCTTCCTATATTGCATAGAAGTATGTGGCATGTACTTTACTTATTTATTCTGCTCTTTACTTTTCCCTCCATTATATTATAAGTTTCTCTGAAGGCAAAGCCTTGCATACTTTATTCACTGCTACTTCCCCAGAGCTAGAAGAGTGTCTGACACATGATGATGACTTAAATATGTTTCAGGAAATAAATGAACAACTGCCCTCATAAGAAATGGCAGATTTTGGGGGCTGGGGATGTGGCTCAAGCGGTAGCGTGCTCGCCTGGCATGCGTGCGGCCCGGGTTCGATCCTCAGCACCACATACAAACAAAGATATTGTGTCCGCTGAAAACTAAAAAATAAATATTAAAAAATTCTCTCTCTCTCTCTCTCTCTCTCTCTCTCTCTCTCTCTCTCTCTCTCTTTCTTTAAAAAAAGAAAGAAAGAAAAAGAAATGGCAGATTTCTCCTCATTTCCCTTGACTCACAGGTGCCAGGCATATAGTCACTCTTTACTTAAAATAATGATTAATGAAATATAGTGGTTTAAAACAATGGATTGTTGGTTTGAAAACAAAATCAATAATGAACCAGCAGCATTTATAGCTATTTATTCTTGTGGCACCCCTGCCCATCTACAATGTAACAGTGCTAGCCAATATGGATATTAAAGTTTACTCCAACAATGATTTTCCTGCTTTCAATTAGAGCCAGAGAGTTATAAAAATGGAAAGAAAAAGAGAGAAAGAAAGAAAGAAAGAAAGAAAGAAAGAAAGAAAGAAAGAAAGAAAGAAAGAGAAAATCACAGGTGAGGCCCAGGAGACAAAATGCAACTCTGACCATGAACCAGTAGGTGTCTACTTGATATTCCCTGCATTGTCTGTAGTTAGAAGGGGTTGACCTGCAAGTCAATTGGAAAGTGGCTTTCCCCCAGTCTGGTTCAATGTTCGCAATTCAAATAACAGGTGCCTTAGAAAATGCGAGAAAAGCAGGAAGACAATTACCTCAAATAGTATCGTGTCGCTGTTGATTGGGAGACTTTACTCTCCTGGGGGAATGACCTTTCTTATTTCAGCATCGTTCTTTAAACAGATAAGTCACTGCCTTGTGCTTGTTAGCACATTCTCCAAAGGTGTTTGGAATAAAGTAGTGACATTTCAAAATGGATTAATCAAGGATGTTTTAAATTGGATGTGTTCTTGAATTTCATTTAAATGTTATTTGCCTAAGAATACACATTGATATCAGGCTGGTATGCCCTGAACCCCATTATCAAGTAGAGAGTTCCAGAAGTTCAAAAAGAGGCTATGCAGAGACAGGCTTACAAGGACCTTTCACAGTATTCAGCATTTAAAAAAGAAGCTTCTCTGCCAAAGAAGAGAGAAGAAGAACCATGCCTCAAACAGCTTTAACTTGGTGGACACGATTGTCATAGTGACTTCGATGTGCCACCTAAAGCAATTCAGGTTATTATCACTCGTTTACATCAGGGCACTGATCTGAGAATGTCTAGAAATGAGGACAGGGGCAACCTGCTCTTCGTGTTTGGGCTGTTTGGGGCAAAAGGGATCTTAAGGCCCTGCCAGTGTTGGTTTTTCCTCAAGCAGAGGTTGTAAGAAGAAAAGACTTGACATGCTTTGAGCTCCTTTCAAGACTAGGTAAGAAGAATATAAACTATTAATGTAATTTATGGACAGAAGCACTGTGAATATAAATGAGGCAACCAATGGCCCTTTTGATTGGCATTTATACCTCCTTTTATAGAGATCACATAGAGTAGTGTTATAATTCTTGACAGTTTTGATTGTAAAATATATGGGGCTTTAAGCTCCCTGCATGAAAGCAGAGATGATTAATATTAATAATGGACAACTAAGTACACAACAGATATGAGTAATATGTTTTGTATTTATATAGCTATTGTTTTACTTCATTGGAAAACACTGTATGCTTTATTATTAGGAATGCAGTAATAATAAGACACTATATTATCTAAGCCACATAAAAGAAGACATTCAAGCTAATCCCTAAATCCTATTTAATTTCTTTACTCACATTACAGAAAAAAACAACCATCATTTGACTCTACTATTCAAACTTACGTATTCAAAACAAGGTGCCTGATTAAAGACGTAGATCAAAATTCAAATAACTTGGTTCAAATGCAGTCAGTTTCAAAGTAATTTGGAAGTGTCAAGAAAGATTGTGATCTAAAACAAAAATAAGAATAAAAAATATGAGATTAGGCAAATCATATCATAGTAGTGAGTATGAATTCTGCAACCCCCATATACAGAGTGCTGAGGGAAGCAACTCTGAGCTCTGTCAGCAAAAATACAGTTCTAATAAAAGTGTGTATTGTTATGAGGGAAGCTATTCAATAGAAAATGTGCATATCTTAGATTATCTCTAGCACTTGGAAAATTGCAAAATGTTTTACCACCTCTAATTTCTACCTCCTTCCCTCACATGACTATCTATGGCCAGGTGGAACAAAGTGGAAGGAGAAGAGCAAAAAGGATGGGCATTGGCATCTGCTGAAATTAAGGTTTGCCTTTAAATCAAATAGAACAAATCAATAAGTATAGTAAATATTGTACATGTGAAGTCTTCGTTCAAAATCCATTCCGAACACTGTAAAGGGAAACATAATAGATTAATGGTAAAAAAATTGCAGTGAAATAGTGGTAAATATTTATATAATATGTGGAAAATATCACCCCTCCTCCCAAGTTGATGAGTAGCTACACTGGATTTTGGAAAGTTCTTCACCTGTTAGAGGTGAGACACAAATTTGAATTTGATTTCATTTTTAAACCAAAGAAAAGAAGAAAATATGATCACCTACACAGTGTCTGTAACATTAACTACTGTTTTCAGAAAAATACACTTGTTTTATTTTCTAAGTTTTAAAAGTAGCGCTTTTGTTTTGTATTTTTGTTGTGTGTTTCTTCTCCTGTGAAGGGTTTTGTGTGTGTGTGTGTGTGTGTGTGCGTGTGCGTGCGTGTTGCTGGGAATTGAACCCAGGGCTTCACACATGCTGGGCAAGCACTTTACCACTGAGCTCTGCCCACTGTGGGCTTTTAAAACAAAAAAATTATACCCTTCCCTTTATAATTTGCTGTGATTTGGGAAGCATGTCATGTTACATGAGTAGGTGCTGACTCTCCATTTCACCATTTGCCTCTAATGCTGTGTACCTTATTTTTAGTGATGGCATTCATTATCCTTTGCGTCATAAAGTAACCCAAAGCTTAATGACTCAAGTCAACAATGATTTATTTGCTCATAATTTTGTGGGTAGGCAATCTGGTTGGACTAAACTTGGACATTCTTCTGCTGGTCTCACCTAACCTTAGTCATGCGGATGCTGGCACCTGTCAGCTTACTGTCTTGGATGGGCTAGGACAACCTTATTCACAGGTCTGGTAATTAGCAGGCCGAAGGTTGAGGAACTTTTGTTTTTTTCCACTTGGATTCTCCAGCAGTCTAGCCTACTCTTCTTAAAAGTGTTACCTTAAATTTCCAAGTACATAGAAAAAGGTCAAACCTCAATGTGAATTTTGTAAGCCTCTCTCTTTACATTATATTTGTTCCATTGGCCAAAGTGAGGCACATGTCTGAGCTCAGATTCAAAGACTGGAAACAGACTTTACTGTTTGTTACATGCGGGACTTGCAAAGTGTGTGTGTGTGTGTGTGTGTGTGTGTGTGTTTAGCATTCTACTACAAGTTCAATTTTATTGCTGGAGGGAAGAGATCACCTTTTCCTAATTTACACAGTAGCATGAGGAAGAGAATAGTAGCTGTTACTCCTTGCAAAAGTATCCTATGTGTATATAGGGATCATCTGTGGGGGTTATGGGATGTTTTTTCAGAAAGAGATATTTAACCCTCCAGCTGATGCAGCAGGAAATTAGAAAGCACATGATCTCAGTGGTTTGAGGTAGGTAAGGAAAAGGTGGAAATCAGTAGAAATGAGGCAGCTGGAAATTGTGTGTGAATGGGTGAGTTTAAAGAGAGTGATATCACATTTCAATATTACCCAGTTTTATTTTTTGAGGGAAAAAGAGAATTATTAAAAAAATTATAGGTGGACATTTCTGTCTCAGGTTGTGGGTTAATGTGGGTGTGTGTATCATCACTAGGCATTTTTTCCTCTGGCAGGAACTTTCAAGGTGCCTTCTATTATATCTGGCAGTCCCCCAGCAGCATCACAAATGTGTTCACAATCACAGTGTTCTTAGCTACCATGTGGTGTCTACCATTTTTCCTTTTTTAGTTCCCTGCAGGGATGTCGGCTGCCGAGGTCACAGGCTGCTGACAAATGCCCTTTGAAGATTCTGGGGATACATAGGTGCTGATGCAGGTTTTGTCTCCCACCAGGGATGAAAGTGCTAGCGCCAGTCTTGGACCTGCAGGTGCTCCCCTGTGTTCTTATAACCTTGTAAAAGTTTTCCTACAATAGTCACCTGTCAATTTTGTTGGCTCTTATATTGGTTTTCTTGACTTAATTCCTGAGATCTTTTGCAGCAATTTTTCAGTTTCTCATCCAAATGGAGTTGGGATGGAACAACTTCATGGATCCTTCACATAAATTTTGTATTAATTGTCCATGGACACAAAATGCTGTGTACCAAATATACGCCAATCTTCATGAGTCTGTCAGTTAAGTGGCTGTGTCTTACAAGTCTGAGTTCAGCTATGGGTAATTGGGTGGCTTTGTTATTGTGTTAGTCAGCATGATGACCAAAATACCTGACAAAAACAACTTGGAGGAGGAAAGATTTATTTTGGCTCATAGTTGCAGTGGTTTCAGTCTGTGGATACTTTGAGCCAGAGGTGAAGTAGAACATCATGGCAGAGAGTGTGGTGGTGAAAATCTGCTCAGCTTATGGAGGCCAAGATCATGGAAGGGCTAGGGGACAAGATTAACCCTTACAGGGTACCCCTCCAACTATTTCCCATGTCCCAATTAGCCACTCAAATTATTAATCCATCCAGGGTCTGGGACAGGTTAATCCACTGAAGTGATTAGAGCCCTACTGATCCACTCATTTCCTAAAAGTATTACCTCTGGACATTTTTGTATTGGGGACCCAATCTTTAAGTACATGAGCCTCTGGAGACATTCCAGATTCAGACTATAACCACCATCTTGGCTGTGCTCTCTGACATGTCTAGGGGTTCTAGGTTGAGAGACATGGCTCTACTCCCTGCCTCATCCTCCAACAGATTATCCCTTGTTTATTCTTCTGGTTGTGACAGGTTCCAAGAGAGACAAAGCCAGTGCTCAAAGCCTCCAGAGGTCAAGGCTCAAAATCTCCATAATGTCATATTTGCTGTTCAAAGAAAGTCACCATGTCAGCCCAGATTCAAAATATGAGGAAATAGACTTTATCTCTTGTTGAGAGAAGCTGCAAAGTAACATCACAAAGCATACAGATGCTAGTCAGATAGAGAATAGGAAGCTCTCTTTAGAATCAATCTAACTATCACACCCCTAAACACCTCTGAGTTTGCACAGGTTGGCAACCCAGACAACTCTAAATGCAGTTTAGAAAGATTAATTTGGTAATCCCTCTAAAAAGGGTGGAAGATAAATTGACTTGGATTGTCACAGGGGAGGTTGGTGTAACCAGTGAAGTGGCTTTTGTTTTAATGCATGTGATAAATCAGCAGGGTTTGGGACAGGGACAGCAAATATGTTGCAAACTAGGTGATCGATTTAGTAGAAGCCTAGGGTGTTAAGGAAAATTATGTGCCCACTTTCCTGGGTGAACTGAACACAGAGCCTAGATAGATAGGCTGTGTCCACCACAGTTGTCTAAGGGAGGAGTGATGGCACAGTGTCAAGTATTTGACATCTCTGTCCCATCAAGGGCAGTGGCAGTGATGTCAAAGAGTCTTTGAAAAAATCAAAAAAAAAAAAAAAAGGAGGTAGAATTTAAAAATTTTAGTGATCAAGTACAAAATGGAGTAAACTATAAGTCTAGGGGAAATCCTGAATTTTGGATTTGGGTTTTAGGTGGATTATTATGTCATTTCTGGGGTCAGATTTTAAGGAGTAGGTTGAGTCTGTTTTATATAGGTCTCTATTGGATCATATTATATAAGGAATACATTCTTTTCTGTCTCCATTAATCCACAATAAACCACCTAGAATCTTATTATGGTGGTTAATCTTGTGTGTCAATTCAACTGGGTTATAGGGTGCCCAGATATTTGGTAAAACATTACACCAGTTCCCCTCTATCCAGGAGGATACATGTTAAAACCCAACAGTGGATGCCTAAAACCATGGATATTACCAAACCCTATATGTATGTATAAATATTCATATGTTTGCTACATGCACATACACATATGCTATGTTTTTTCCAATACATTCATGCCTATGATAAACTTTATAAAGTGGACACAGGTAGGAGATTTTTTTCTTTCTTTACAATTTCAGAGAATATTTGTTCTTATCATAGATTTTAGTTACCTCACCATACATCGGTATATTTTCTTATTAAGTTGAGAACTTTCACTTTTTAATTTAAAGGAAACATTTCATGGCTTTTCTTTAATATATCTAAATTTCCAGCATCATTGTTCTTGTGCTTTGGGGCCATAAGTAAAGATTATTCAAACATAAACTCTGAGATACTGCAATGTACATCTGATAACCTAGATAGCTACCAAGTAGCTAATGAACAGGCATTATACACATCCTGCATGTGCAGGGCCAAGGGATGATTCACATCCTGGCTGGAGAGGGGTAGTGACATTTCACCATATACTTATTCAGAATAGTATGCAATATCAAACTCTTAAATTGTCTATTTCTGAAAATTTCCATTGAATATTTGCAGACCACGGTGGTTGATATCAGTAAATGAAACCCTTGGAAGTGAAACTGTGGATAAGGGGCGATTACTGTTATGGTTTGGGTGTAAGGTATCCCCCACATGCTCATGTGTGAGACAATGCAAGAAGATTCAGAGGAGAAATGTCTGGGTTGTAAGAGTCTTAACCCAATCAGTGAATTAATCCCTTAATGGGGATTAACTGAGTGGTAACAGAAGTGGTAGAGTGTGGCTGGAGGAGGTGGGAATTGGGGTGTGGCTTTGGGGTATATATTTGTTTCTGGCCAGTGGAGACTCTCTCACTGCTTCCTGATCATCCTGTGAGCTGTTTCCCTCTGACCACTCTTCTGCTATGATGTCCTGCCTTACCTTGAGCCCTGAAGAATGGAGCCTGCTGTCTATGGGTTGAGACCTCTGAAACAGAAGAAGCAGAGAAAAAAGACCTCTGAAGCAGAGAAAAAAAGCTGACTAACACAATTACCATATTCTGGGTCTTTCTGTGAGGCTGTTTTGGATCAGATTGACATGTGAATTGGTAGACTAGGTAAAGCTGATTGCCTTTCTTCATGCAGGTGAGTCTCCAGTCAGTGAAGGCCTGAATAGGACAAAGTCTGAGCCTGCCCCAAGACAGAAAGAAAGAAATTCTCCTACCTAAGGGCCTGTAAGCTGGCACACTGGCTTTCTCTTGCCTTCAAATTCAGACTGAAACGTTGGTTGTACCTAGGTGTTGGGCCCAACAGATTTCAGGATATAACTTACCCTATCCATTCCTGGTACTCAGGTCTTTATTCTCAGACTGGAACTGCACAATCTGTTCTTCTGAGTCTCAGGTCTCCAGACTCAGATCGCAACTGTACCATTGGTTCTCCAGGGTCTTCATCTTGCCAACTAACCTTGTGCTTAGGACATCTTAGCCTCCATAATTTCATGTGTCAATTCCTTTTAATAAAATATCTTTCTATATGTGTATGCCTTCATGGGTTCTCTTCCTAGGGAAAACCCTGAGGAATAGACAAGCTTCAACAGCAAGCATTTTTCTTCTCACAGTCCTGTAGGTCAAACATTTAGACGTTTGGAGTAGGGATGCTTGGTGACTGAGACCACGTACTCCTCTCCAGGGCATCTCTAGCTTATCATGGTCCTAGCCCAAACTTCTTTATAATTTGGTAGCTGTGTTCGGGAGTGAGCATTCAAAAGGTCAAGTACTTCTTTGACCTCTGCTTCCATCACACTTGATAATCTCCCACTTGCCAAAGACAGTCTTATGACCAAAGTCAAAGTCAATATGAGAAGAAACTACACAAGAATGTGGAGGATCAGTGCATTGGGGCCACCAAAATAAAAGTTGTCACTAAGGGAGGTTAGGGTTCCATCCTGGACATATTGACTCTATATGCGCTCCAATTAAGAAAAGCCAAGTGTCAATCTGAGAAAAAATGGTTGAGCTGCATAGAGACATTAGGTAATCATGAACACAAAGGAAGGGGAAATACAAAAATATCCAGCAATTATCACAACATGGATACCAACCTATTGGAACAGAGACCGTTGTAGCATCTAAGCAGGATCCCATGGGTTTCCTGTTACCCCCTTTAGTTATTGATTCATAGGGAGATGTCAGGAGTCCTAGAAAAGCAGGCAAGAGAAAAGGAGGCAAGAGAACAAGGTAATGGGAAGGCACTGGTAGGAGAACAACAGACAGCATTTATTTATAAATTGGTAGGAATTATTAATTAAAATATTGTATTAGCCCAGTTATTAAAAATAATAGGGGAACATATCTTCTTTGAGATGAGAAAGGCTTGTCTATATTTTTTTGAGAAATGGAAAAAAGGGGTATTTATAGAGCCTTCACTTGAAGTACTAAGAGATTATGTTGAAAAGATAAGCTGGTGAGTGGAAAGAGTGAAGTCTTGGAGTCCAGAGCCTTGGATTCTGTTCCCAGCTTTTTCAGTCTTGAGGGACAGTGGCAAAGCTTTTTTTAAAAAATAAACAGCAGTTCTTATCTTAACTATACAGTTCCTGTGGAACTTTAAAAATTCTCCATGCCCAAGGCTTAACCCACATTGATCATATTGATGTACCCAGGCTTTAATATTCTTTTAAAGCTCCTATGTTATTCTGATGTGCATCCAAGATTGATAAAAAACACTGTAGCATGATAGTTATATGCTGTCGATTGCCTCAGTTTTAGTGCTTTGTCAAAATTCTGAGACCACAGATAAAGCCCCAAGTAGTTCACTTACACTGCCTTCACTACCAAAGATTTTGCATAACAATGATGGCTGCCATAGACCTGCTCCCAGGCCAGTGGTTCTAAAGCTCAGTTGCTGATTAGACCCTGGGGCACTTATAAAACACCCAGGTCTGAGCTTCCCCCACAGATTCTGATGTAATTGGTCTGGTTGTCTATTTAGGTTATACCTGCTACATGCCTAATTCCTTTAATAGTAAATATAATAATGAAAATTAATGCTGGTTGCATATTAGAATCACTTGGGCAACTTTTAAAATTACCAACATCCAACCAAGCCCATCTGTACTGATATCCAATGGCTGCTATTACAAAGTGCCACAAACTGGGAGGATTAGAACACTTTATTGTCTCACAGTTACAAACAAATTGTTATGGTGCCCCAAAATGACATGTGGAGGTTCTATGTTCTAGTACCTCAGTCTGAAATAGCATCTTTATAGAGGAATCAAGTTAAAATGAGGTCATTAGCATGGACCCTAATGCAACATGACTGGTTTTCATGTGATCGAAAGGGAAAGTTGATCATAGAGACAGACATGAACAGAAGGAAGGAAATGTGAAGGAACACAGGAAGAATGCCATTTAAAGATTAGATTGGAGTTATTCTGCCACATGCCCCAAGGAATGTATGGGGCTGCCTGAAGCAGCATAGGCAAGGAAGGATCATTCCCTCAACAGAGTTCAGAGGGAGCATAGCAACACCTGAATCTCAGACACCTAGCCTTTGTTTGGAACTGGGAGACAATAAACTGTTCCAAGCCTTCCAGTTTGTGGCACTTTGCAATAGCAGCCATAGGATATCAAAATCGATGGGCTTGCAATCCCCCCAAAACAAACGCCGAATGTTTTCTTTGATATGAGGATGCTGACTCATAATGGCAATGGAGGGGGGAGCATGGGAGGAATGGGGGAACTTTAGATAGGGCAAAGGGAAGGGAGGGGAAGAGAGGGAGAAAAGGGGTAGAAATGATGGTGGAATGAGTTAGACATCATTACCCTAAGTACATGTATGAAGACACGAATGATGTGAAAATACTTTTTGTACAATCAGTGACTTGAAAAACTGTGCTCTATGTGTGTAATATGAAATGAATTGCATTCTGCCATCACGTATAACAAATTAGAATAAATAAATAATTTAATAATTAAAAAAATATATCAAACTAAGTGCTTTTTAAAGCATTGCTACTTGAAGTGTGGTCCCCGTACCAGTGTCAATCTGCAAAATGTATACTGCATTCTTGGACAACAATAAGACAAATACATTATAATTGTGTGTGCATTATAAAAAAATAGATGGGCTTGGACATCTGTAGTTTTAAAAGTTGCCCAGTGATTCTAATATGTAACCAGCATTAATTTTCATTATTATATTTACTATTAAGGGAATTAGGCAGATAGCAGGTATAACCTAAGTAGACAATAATATTAATATCAATTTAGGAGCCAAGAAAAATAATTCTCACAAGGATAATATTTAAAAGTTAGTAGCATACTGAGTGATTTTAATACTCAGTTGTACATTTCTTCCTAACTTGGGGCTTTGCATTAGAAAAGAGGCATTTGTTGTCTGAATCCTGTGCAATCTTTTGACTGAGTGCTCATTTTTAGTATAATTTCTCACCTTGAGTGATGGGATTCTGGGTTTTCACTTCATATGTGCTTTATAGGTCTCCTCATGGTATATCCTTTCTTTTTCATGCCTAAGGGCTCTGTTTTGCTCCTATCCCTGTTGGACTTTATCCTGTTCATTTATAATGTAACGTTTCTCCAATTTGTCAAAGTTACTTAGAATTCTGATCCAGCAGTCCAACATTCTAATTTCTATTGCTCAAGGAGAGTCCCCAGGACAATTGAATTAAGAATTATATGAACTCCAGGAGGAATCAATTTGGAGCAGATCAGATAATGGAAGGTTTATTATATTATGTACTGCATTAAAGTGTAAAGATGTATAAAAGATAAATGGTCAATGCATGAATTATACAGAGAGTTCCTAAAATGAGGTTGTAGGAGCACTTCTTGCCTGGTCACAGTGTATGATGTAGAATCTTGTCACTGTCATTCAAAGTGTGATCCAAAGACCAGCAGTATCCCAGGTGATTCTTAGATTCACCTCATATTTGTTATTATGGACTGAATTTTTTCCCCACTTCAACTTATATGTTAAAGTACTTCAGAATGTAACCATATTTTGAGACAAGTAATTTCAAGCAGTAATTATGTTCAAATGAAGCATTTAGGAGAGCCCTAATCTGATATGATTGGTATCCTTAAAAGAAAAAATTTGGTATCCTTATAAGAAGAAATTTGGACATAGACTCATACAGAGGGAAAGATCATAGATGGTCATCTACAACCAAGGAGAGAGGCCTCAGAAGAAATGAATCTTGATGACACATCCATCTCATCTTTTCAACCTCTAGGATCCTGAGAAAACAAGTTTTGGTTGATGAATCTACTTTGTAATCATAATCCTAGCAGAATAAAACATCCATCAAATTAGAATGTACATTTTGAACATGACCCACTTGTGATTCACATATGTAAGAAACACTAGTCTAGGAGACATGTTCTCAGATTTTAGTTAGCATCAATTACTTTGAGAACTTGTTAAAATACTCAGTTCTGGGCCTCATCCTCAGAGGTTCTGATTCAGTAGACCTGGGGTGGAGCCAGGAAAACCCGTACTTCCAGCAAGCTCCCAGAGCTTTCTCAAAGGCATGTTCTCATCCCTGTAATTCAGAAGCACTGCCAGGAAATTATTCTGGGAAAATAGCTAAGGCAATTCTACCCAGTTTAAAAGTACATCAAAGTCACCTCATTATAGGGCCCTACATCTCCAGATTTTGATTCAATGAATCCAGGGTGGAGTCCCAGGAACTTGTATTTCTTAACAGTTGAAGTTTGTGCTGCTGGTTCATGGGCCAAATTTGACCATCATGGAACGAAGGGCTTGTAAAATATGGTGTGAATCAGACCTCTTGATATCCTGACTGTGGCAGACACTATTGTTTAACCAAGAAAACACTGATCCCTGTCCTGTTTCCCCCTTGCTTAAAAAGGAGAATGTTCGCTTTCTCAAACTGTGGCCAGGAGTGAGTATGTGACACTATAATACAATTCTCTAGCCTGTGGGACTTGAGCAGAGATCTGCAAGGATGAGGAACTGCTCTATTGCATAGCAATCCAAGCACTATAATTTCTCTTTCTCTGACTTTGAGCATAGACATGATGCTTGGAGCTAAAGCAGCCTTCTTGGTACCATAGGCAAACATACACAAAGGCAAGAAATCAATAAGATAAAAAGGACAAAGGGAACAGGGAACTATTGCCAATTACCCTCACCCTCCAGAAGCTGCATTATATGAGACAGAAATCTTTATTGTTCAACTTACAGTGAACTGAGTTTTCTGTTACTTCTAGCTAAAACCATTCCTAATTGATAACAAACTATCTGCACAATAGAAATATGAAGAAAGAAAGCAAGAGAAGGAAGAAAGAACAAAGAAGGAAGAAAGGAACCAATTTAAGATTATTAGATTCCATTCTTTTAAGCCAGAATACACAAATAAATTAAAACAAACAAACAACAACAACAACAAAAATCATAGCAACAACCACAAAACTGCCATCCACCACGATCATCATTGTATAAAAGAACGACAGATGATAGTTTTGTAGTTCCTAGTACCAGGCTGTATACCTTAAATTTTCCCTGTAATGAGTTACAGTTCAAGCAAACAATGATATCCATTTATTAAAGTATCTCTGTTTAACTTATATCAGTAATCATTATTAAATGAAGCTCACTTAGCGTTTCATGTATTTGAACTTGACTTTGCCTTTCTGGCTCACGCCAGGCTTCCAAGTTTAGTCAACACATTCCTATAGAAACTCCTTTCATCAATTCAGAAATGGCTCTCACCTGCTGTTTCCTGATACATGTCTATATAAGCACACATATGCACATTTAACCATCAGCAGTGAAACAGAGGTCGTCTTGCAAAAGGACTCAGAAAAGAAAAATGACATGTGTATCTTAAAATAGCCTTTACAGATGTGTTCATTGCGAGAAACTGCTTTACTCAGACCTAAATCTAGCTTGAATTTTTTATGGTTACAAAATAATTAGTCTTTGAATCAGCTTTTAATCTTACGCTAATGAGACCCCCTACAGTCTTGACTCATACCTTCAAATTAGAGATTGATCTATAATTAATAAGGCTCATAATGCCAGTACCTGAGGAAAAAACCTGATCTTTGGACAGCTGCAAAGAGAGAACAGAGAAGTCTAGCAATGGCATTTGCAATCACATTCCTGCCACATACCAAACTGGAGCCCCATTACTGTAGCAGATGTCTCTGGGCAGTAAGTCCACTGGCTCAAGCTTGTTGTACACAAAAAGTGACTCAACTGCCCCTCTGAGGCCTTAGGAGGGACTATGGGAGCTGCATCTGGTTTCCACCTTTAGCAAAATGTTCCTGCTCACAGCATTCATGGTCTATGTCTGCTTAGATTTCCACCTGAGCTTAAGGAACCTGCTTCAAACTAATTAACTTCTGGGAAGAGAAAAAAAAAAAAAAACATCAGGCCAACGAATCTTTTTTTTTTTTTCCAGCTATTTTTTAATCCTTGTGACTTCTCTACTTAGTAGTTTTACAGGCTCAAAATTCCTAGCAATTGGAAGGAAGGAACCCTTGCTGATTAATTAAAATCTAATTTTCTATTCTATCATAATTGCAGCAGTAGAGGGAGGGAAAAAAAAGTAAGACTTATTATTCTAAAAATGAAAATGATCCCTGGACTGTTTGGGCTTATTATGAGTTCTGTGTTACAATTTGTTTTAAATTGAATCAATAGAATAAACATGGAAATGAGCTCTGCAAGATCATTTATTTTTAAAGGATCTAAATGAAGGCATGCACCATTTTGTGAAAAAATTTCTAGACTCTGCCTGGATAGTCTTCTTCATAAAGACAAAGGAAAAAGGGGGGCTTGGGATTTTTTGGTGACTCTGGAACAATTCTTTTGAGTCTGCTGTGCATGGCTTTAATGACCGTGATTACTAAACCAATTTAAGGTATCACTGATTCAAGGGGTTATCTGGAATTTTTTTTCTCCTTTAAATTTCAAAACAAAATAAATTTCAGTTTACTTTCCATTTTTAGATTCTTTGCAATACTGGAGAGTTGGAATAGCTGAACAGAAACATACTGGGAAAGGGAGAGGCTCGATTCTGCCATCCCCTGGGGTTGGTTCTGAGCATGTGGACTGGGGTGTGAAGGGCACCATGTGTGAGGTGGTGACCCAGCACATTGGGATTGAAGCCGGCTGTCCTTGTGCAATTACCTGGTTCACTGGTTCTAATGGGAAGAAAGAGTTGATTTTTACCTCTTCACTTTCTGCTGAGTCTTCACATAATCTGCAAATGTTTATAACCTCTAGATGTGTGGGGTGAAAACCAGGGATAGTTATTGGTTGGCACCTGAAAATTTTTAAATTTGCACTTTCTGTGTGAATATCCTGCTTAAATGGGTGAAGTACAATATAACAGAGTGTTAAAAAAAAAAGCTGGCTACACAATTATATTTTTCTTATATATGTTTACATCCATGTCTGTGTGTATATATGTTTGACATGAAACAAAATGTGATTCTGTTTTATATAAATGTTATAAAATTTATAAATGTATATAACATATATTTTATATGTGTGCATACATATTTATTTCTATTTTAAAAGGTTTTTACATGTGCGTGTATTACATATAAGAGTGTTATCTATGTATAGTGTTGGTTTGTGTGCATATGTGTTTACATTTTTATAAATAAATGTATACTTGTGCATACGTAATTGTTTAGAAATGAGATGTCCCCTAAAAGCTCATGTGTTAGACAATGCAAGAATTTTCAGAGAGAAAAGACTAGAATACAAAAGCCTTAATCTAATCAGTGGATTAATCCATTGGTATGGATTAACTGGGTTGTAACTGTAGGCAGGTAGGGTGTGGCGGAAGGAGGTAGACTTTGGAGTTTATATTTTGTATCTAGTGATCAAAGATCTCCCTTCTTCCTGATTGCCATGTCCTGAGTTGCTTTCTTCCATCATGTCCTCTACCATGATGTACTGTCTCACCTTTGGCCCAGAGCAACAGAGTTAGCTGTTTGTGAACTGAGACCTCTGAAACTGTGAGCCAAAAGAACCTTTGCTTTTTCTTCATTGTTCTCGTCATGTCTTTTGATCACAGTGATGAAAAAGCTGACTAAAACAGTGTATATGTATATATATATATATATATATATATATATATACACACACACACACACACACACATATATATTTCTTACTATATATATAGTTGTATCTTATATATTAAAATTTCAAATGTATAAAGAGGAGTGGATAATGATTATGGATATTTTTATTTTTTATCTTATCTCTCTAAATTGTCTAAATATTCTGTGAATACAAAACATCACATTTTTTTATCATAGAAATGCTATTAAAAGGAAAAGGAGAGGAGAAACCTTCTGCATATTGTGCAAATCTTTAGGGCAATTGTTTTCCTGCTCTGATGAGTGAGCGTTCCTGGATTCCCTAATCATGAGTCTCTGTGTTCGTCTCAAATGTGGTTTTCATTCCCTGGGAAGAAAGCTTGCAGGCTGCATGGATTTGCATGGCTCTAGGATTGTTCTCTTTCCTCCTTCCCCTCCCTTGGAATGCATAAATTCACTCAGCTGATATTATCACAAAGAATCTCCAGGTTCCCTCAAAGATTCCTTCTCCTATGTTCATTGATGCCAATATGATTTTAATGTATATGTGTCTAACTTCCTTTAGTCTTTCACGGCAGACAGGAGGAAACAAAGCTGTTATACTAGTTAAGCTCAGGTTCTAGACTTGTATTCTCAAGTGTGTGAGAACTGGGAGTACTGGTGAAAAAATAGATCAGTGGATCCCATTCCCTAGAGATTCTGATTCAGTAGGTCTAAATGAGGTTCAAGGAACTACATTTTTGACAAGCCCACAGGTGATGCTGATGATGCTGGTGGTTGTTATGGACCACACTTTGAGAAGCAAGGTCTAATTGTTCTCAAAATGTGAACCCCACAGCAGCAGCATCAGAAACACAATGTATTTGTTAGAATCACAGATTTTCAGACCCTCTCACAGAGATGAGGCATTCCTACTACATACTAAGTCATGTTCTTGTGAGAGCAGAGTCTGCTTTTAATAGGATTCTCCGGGTATTCAAGTGGAAGAAGTGGGAGAGAGAAGCACCAGAATACATGGGTGTATCCAAAAGCAACTGAGAGGCACGTTGACCTGACAGAGTCTGGCTGCCTTCCTCCTCATGCTACCTCTCTAAGATCCTGTGTCCTAAGTCTGAAAATCAGTACCAGAAAGAAGAGATGCATTTCTCAAAATTGGAGATGCAAGTTGCTACTGAAGAATAAAATATGATTGGCAGCAAATTGATTTATAGTGAAAAACAAAGCAGGTGAGAAGTGTGCAAGAGCTGGGGGAGTCTCCCTGGGAAAGCAGGCAACACAGGAAATCCAATCAGACTCTGCAGGTGGCTAGCGGAGCAGAAAGCAAGCCCACCTAGGAGTTAGGGACTAGGATCTGGAGGTTGGGGCTCTATGAGTGAGGGCCTTCTACATAAAAGAAAGCCCAGGGCATCTTTCCTGCCTCTGTGGGAACAAGCAATTTTTGAGAAATATTTTGGTTTCTCCTGTTCCCAGGACTGAACAACCATTTCTAATTAAGACATTCTTTGGAAAGGTGAACACTTTCATTAGGTCACTTTTTATGCTCCTTATTTTATTTTATTGTTTACTTTATTAGGTACTGGGGATTGAAAGCAGGGATACTTTACCACTGAGCTACATCCTTAGCCATTTTTATTTTTTACTTTGAGACAGGTTCTTACTAAGTTGCTTAGGGGCCCATTAAGTTGTTAAGGCTGGCCTCAAACTTGTGATCTTCCTGCCTCAGCCTCCCAAGCTACTGGTATTACAGGCATGCCTGGCACTTTGTGTCCTATATTAAAAATGATTTTGTATATTTCTTTCCTGATTTTTTTTTTTCATTTCAAAGTTCAACTATCAATAGACACTCCTGTTTCTCTTATTTCAAAGTTCTCTGGGGTTATTTCAGAGCAGGCTTGTTTCACAGGATTCTCACGAATTGCTCAGTAATGTTTTTATGAAATTCAGGGTTTCTTTTTTCTCCCCCAAACAAATTCCTAAGATAAAAATGACTATCCTCATTTTCCAAGTGGAATAGTGAGACTAGAGAGGGTGTGAAAAGAATTATTTTTCCTAAACTGATATGTTGAACGACAGGTTCTAATTCCAGCTCCTGTGAATTATTTGGAAATAGGATCTTTGCAACTATATGCAAATTAAGATGAGCTTATGATAGTGAGCTGAGCTATAATCCATTGCTATTGCTATCTTTATATGAAGTGGAAAATGCCATGTGAAGACAAAGACATGCAGGAACACACATGGGGGCAATGACATGTGACCACGGAAGATTGGAGTTACACAGCTGCAAGCGTAGGAGTGCCAAGGATGGGTGGGCACCATCACAGGCTGGGAAGAGGCAAGGAGGGAGTCTACCTGTAATCTCAGAGTGAGCCTGTTCCTGCTGATACCTCGAGCTTGGACTTCCAGCCTCCAGACTTGTGAGATAAACATATTTCTGTTGTTATAAGCCACCCAGTTTGTGACACTTTGTCACAGCAGCCTATGAAGCTAATACAGAGCACTTTCCCTATTGTGTCCAAGATTTTTCAAGTTGCTGGTGGAGGCTGACACTGGTGGACCCCTCCCAGATTCCCTGGGTCTTCACCATGTCAATAAACATGGAAGGTGTTAGTTGGCATACACCTGCTCCTCTCCACCTGAAGACTTTCTCTTGTTCCAGGAGGTGGGAAGATTGGAAATGCTGAGAAACTGATACCTCCAGGAGCAACCTTCAGCCAGAAATGGATGGGAACTGCAGGATGTATGGGCCAGCTCAGACTCTGCACATGGGGCTACATTCAGATGTTTTCATAGGGTAACCTAGAGGTCCCAAGTGGATCTCATTTCTTGCTGACTATATTGATGACCTGCTCATTATCACCCTGCCCTGGCTTCCTCCCCATCCCAATTTTGTTCCCATTACCCAGCTGTGTATTTTAGAATCACCTCGAAATAAACACCTATTGCCTTGCTTTAAGGAATCTTTAAGGAAATCCAGCTAAATACAGACCTAAGATTAACTGGTCCTAATGTTTTTCAATTTTATCATTTTTAGGGGGAAGAGAATGACATTTTTCATTTTTTATTTCCCTCCAAACACTGAGCATGTAACCATAGAAATACTTGTCATGTAAATTTTGTTATAAACATCCCAGAAGGTGGGAGGTGAAGTAGGGTTGGTAATCCTATGAGTTATTGTGTTAAATTGTATCTGTGGTGTATAAAATATGCCAGGCCCCATGCTTAGTGTCTCCTGTCCATTAGATTTTTAAACCACCTGTATCGTTTTATGTTTCTGCTACTCTTGCACAAGTTTCCCTGTTACAAAGAGAAAAACTATCTGAGGTCAAACAATGTGTCCAACTCAACCAAAAAACAAAATAAAACAAAGCCACTTATGTGACACTCTTCAGGGAAGATGTGAAGGACACAAGGGTGACTATGCCTTTAATGTAGTCTTTACTTTCTTTTATTCTCATGAAGTTTTGTATTTCCGAAATACTCTATAATTGTGTGATAGGATTGAATAAATAGAAACATTTTAAAACTGTCTTGTGGGGACCAAAACTGATAAAATTTCCAGGGATAGTTTTATTGTGATAAAACATACATAAATAAAATTTTTTATTTTTACTGTTTTAAGTGTATAATCGAATGACAATAAATACACAATCACAATGTTGCATAACTATCACCATTATCTATTTTAAGAATTTTTCATCACTCAAATAGAAACTTGGTAATCTTTAAGCACCAACATCCAATTCCCCAATCCTTCCAGCCCCTGGTGTCTAATTTAATTTTGTCCCTATGATTTTGTCTATTCTGGGTGCTGTAGTTTGAATGTTGAATGTCCCCCAAAGACCAATATGCCAAGGCTTGGTCTCCAAGGTGGTGCTGTTGGGAGATGAACCTCATGGGAGGTTGACAGGTTATTGGAAGGACACGCTTGAAGGAATAGCAGGATTGGCCCTTTCCTCTTCCTTTCTTTTTTTGTGAGCAGCATTGTTCTGTCTTGTGTTCCTGCAAATATAGGCAGTCTCATCATAGTTTCAAAGCCATCAGTCTCATCAAGCCGGGTCTGAAACCTCCAAAACTATGAGCCAAAACCCTTTTTTTTCTTTATAAATAATCAACTCCTGTATTTTGTTGTAGTATGGAACGCTAGTGCACTGGGTATCCCACAGAAGTGGAATCATATACATATTTTTCCTTTAGTACATAGCTTATTTAATTTTGTTGCTCTATTTTAAATTGGAAAGGAAGCCTTTTAAGAATTAAGAAGGATTTTTTATGTAAACATATCACAAAACATATTCTCCTCTGTCCAGTATGTGCTGACATCTGCCCTCTTGTTTAGTGGATGGCTACAGTAGCATTGATGTGAATATAGTTTTGAGACTTCTCAGAAGCAGTGTGAGTGAGGAGCTTTGGAGCTGAAGCTTCATCGGTTTCATGATAAATCCATCATTGTGAATTTACATGTAAGACCAACTGCTTTGCATTTGTTGAAATGAAGTTATATTTTACCAAGAAAGTAAAAGAGGGAACCATTATTTTTAAGTGAGTCTAGAGATCATCATAATGATTGGGACTTTACATTTCAGCCTGTTTCTTTGTGATGTTTGGGTTAAATTCTTCTCTGAAGAGGATCTTTCTCAGGACCTTCTTAGACCAGTGCGGGAGGTAGCTGCTCCAAGCTACTTGCTTTGGAGAGCCCCCATTCCTGTCTTGTTGCAGAGATCCAAGCTTTTTTGGGTCTAAACTATACTTCAAGTACTCAGGACTCTGAAATCTCTTCCCACGGAATCATGAGTTCCCAAAGGGTGGGCTGAGGATGGTTGTTGAAAGTATCAAGAATGTGGATGAAACTTGAATTTTGAGCTAATGTGTCTAAATATATTCTCTCAAGGTACTTTACAGTTGGGACACAGCTAGGGTCTGAGAAGAGAAGAGAACAAAAACATGGGTCTGAGGTTGAGGTAGGCTGGATTTGTGTCAACCACCATGCTCCACTATGGTGCTACAAAAAGAGTATCCAAACATTAAAAGGGGCTGTTGGCTTTTCAGTTGTTATGCTAGAATATTCTACAAGGCATGAGGATGAACACATTTTATTTATCAATTTGTAACTTAACATATACCTTTTAGTATTTAGTATAGGGTGTTGGGTTCATCATTTCCAGCCTGCCCTAGAATAATTGTTATAAGTGATCCTGCCCTACCCGTCTCTCCTCCAATATGGAAAGTACAAACATATCTATCCAAATACCTGAATAAGCATGGATTATACCCATGAAGAGAGTTATTACCTAATAAGAATCCCAGTTGAGGCAATCTCACGGTTTGCCAAATTGAGATAGTATCAAAAGCGTGGGATTTTTCTTCCTTCTTGTCTATCATCTTGAGAGTAACAGCTATCTGTTCTCCTATTCTCAAAGTGACTGCCTCAGCTCCAAACATCACATTATCCCAGGGCTGTGCCTTGAGCAAGAAATAAGGGAGTATGGGGAAAACATTCTTTTCCTAGTATCTACTTTTGAAAGTAGAAAATCTGACCCAAATGCCCCAGCGGAATTCTCCTTCCATCTTATTGGCCAAAGTGAATTAGTTACATTATACACTTCTAGACAAATTTGTTATATTTTGCCTTAGACCATATAAGATTTTTCCTTTGGGGATCCCAAACATTGCTGTCTGGGTGGGGGGGAAAGGTTGCTCTAAGAAACAAGGAAGGGAAAATTTGCTTTCCCTTGGGAAGCCATAGCAACAGACAGAAAACTGTTAGTTCCCTTAGAATCATAAAGGAGGATTAGTAATTAGAAAGTAAAGAAGGAAAGGGGATTTGTCACAGGATAGAAAAGGCAGCTACAGCTAAGCTTGCAATAAGCAGATTGTGAGAAGAAAATGTTCAAATGAAGTTCTAGGGGTCTTCATTATAAATGGTGAGTGATTAATGACATTGCATTTCATGAAATTCATGAGTTGTATTTGTTACACAACGTATCCCTAATAAATAACCGCTGATGGATTAATATTACTGTTCCCCATCAATATTTTCATGATGTCTTTTCACCAGAATTAACTGTTTCCAGGAGAAAAATCAGCCTTAAACTCTTCATTGCTCATGAAGCAAAATGACTTAATCAGCTCATCCTAGAAAAATGAAGGAATCTAGAGTCACCATGTAAAATCCCGACCAAGTATTCTGAAGGAAAAGGAAGCGGGGTTTGACTTTTTTTTTGTCTTATCCCAGGGACAAGCCTAGATAGAGTTAAGGAAAGTACACATGTTGACAAAGTGCCATAGACCTGAAAGCTGCTCAAGTGCTTGTCTGACCCCCAGCTATTTCTTACCTTAAACAATACTTGCCTGCAGTTTAAAGTTTGCATCTCAGCACTATCAGGATTAGGTGTCCTTTTCCTAAGCAAAGAATAATGCTTTCACACTGACCATAAATATTTTGACCTAGAGATACCACAGGTATAACATATAGCCTGGAGGTCAGGATTAAGTCTCAGTAGCTATGTTTCTACACAGTCCTGATATGGGGCATTTCCCATTAGGTACGGGCTACAGTTCAAAGACAGAGGTGATTGCTTTTGGAAGTGACATGTGGCAAGATGCCAGGAGAAGGGGACGGCTTATATAAGGTAGAATATTTCAGTGTGAGCTGCTTGGGCTCTCTTCATCGTGGTGGCCAGGCTCTGAGACTCTACATCCTTCTAGAGACATGAAGTAGAAGCTGCCAGTTTCTTAGGGCCTGAGCCTGGGAACCATCCAGCATCATATCTGTTTTGTTCTATTGACCAAACAGTCAGAAGAGCCCAGATTCAAGGGATAAGGATATGGATGTCACCTTTTCATGGGTGGAGTATCAAAGATGGTGCCAGGTTTTCAAACCATCCTGTCATTTTGCTGTCGCCTCCTCAGAGAGGGCTTTCCCCTCTGCCTCCCCTTAAGCAGTTCTGCCTGCCCCCTGGATACATTCTCTATCACTACATCGCTTTGGTTTTCTTCATGACACCATTACCTGGACTTATTTTGTAAATGCAATTTGAATTACCTAATTTTTCGTCTTACTTCCTGTTCAGTATGTAATTTCTACAAAAAATAAGGTCATGAGCAATTATGCTCATAGCTATATGCCCACGTAGTAAGTGTTTGATAACAGAGTCCAGGGTATGACAAACAATTTTTGAGTGGATGAAAATTTTATCACATAACCCTCTAACAGCATGCAAATGTGCACATGCACGCACACGCACACGCACTCACACACACACACAGATTATAAAATATTCACCATTACTACCCATACTTTAGGCTTCTTTAATAACTTGGGGCTCTCATTAACACCATCCCTCCCTCACCTGAGAATACAGCTAATTATCACAGACTTAACCTTCGAAGCTGTAACTGAAAGCTACCAAGAATGAAGGGATTGTGGCTGAGCCTTGCCTTGTGGAAATGTACCAAATACCCTGTCACACAAATTTCTAGCTTTGACATGAAAAAATTGGATTAGGAAATAGCTAAGGAAGAGATATTCATGAAGGCGTAGCTTTCTGAGCGCAGAGAAGAAAATGTCTTTGTGTATTTGTTACTTTCCGTGGTTATAAAGTTATTGGGAAGCAAACAGTAACAGTGCAGAGGTAATTCTGAGAAAATGGGCTGAATGACTTATTGCTTGTTGGTTCAGAGCCTGCAAATCTGTTTTCCAAAGTGCAGCCAGGATAAAGCTACAGAATAATGTGCTGCTTTTTACCTGCTCCCAAGTCCTTTATTGGGTCCCAGGAGGGAAATCTGAGTAAGAAGAAGAATAAAGGAAACTCACGCACCAGATTCTGTATGTTACAGGCTGAGTAGCTGCAAGATGGATATTTACCAGGCTTCCATTTTTTTTATCTTAAATGAGTGACGCATGTTCATTAATGGGGGCAGACCTCACTATGATTGTGCATCTCTATTTCTTTTTTGAAAGAAAATAAAGTCAATTAAAATCATTGCATTTTGGAAGGGAAGCAATTCACACAGTCTTTTATTAGCAGCACAATGATGTTGTTTTCCTTTGTTACCAAGACATCAATTAACAGGCTAATGGCACAAAGGTAGGTGAAGAGAGAAACAGGAAATTTGAGAAGGTGACTGCTTTTAGACCTCTAAACAGAGAAGGAGGCTTCCAGGATTGAAAAACAAAATATGACATCCTCTCTGTACTTTCAATCTCTTTACATGAGTTTGCAGACCTATTTCTAACAACTGGCCTTATGCTGTCTGCTGGGAGCATTTAAAGAATGATATTTTTCCTAAAATAGCTCAAATATTAAAATTATATGAAGCAAATATTTAAGTCATTTCCAGAGAGCAAAAGAGTAATTTTAGAATTTTAAAAATATTTTTAGTTATAGAGGGACACGATGCTTTTATTTTATTTTATTTTTTATGTGGTGCTGAGGATAAAACCCAGTGCCTCACATGTGCTAGGCAAGCACTCTACCACTGAGCCACTCTACCAACCCCAGCCCAATTTTAGAAATTTTGATTGCAGTAAAGTTACAGTTGGCAGTTTTGATGATTATTTTTATATTTATTGATTTTATTTTTGATTCTAATATTTCTATATCAGAATGTCTAATATATATATATTTTCTTGCTTTTAATGGGAGTTGGTGACATTTTTCTCAGGAAGTCATTGTGAGACTAAATAAGGTAGAAACAAAGAGGTAATGTGCAACCAAGATCATCAAGAAAACTAGGGGAGAACTCCAGGTCTTCTGATACACATAGAACCACACAGGGACGATAGGTAGAGGACAGAAAACTGCTATGACCAAACAGAGCTCTTTGTCTTTTGTTTCATCCTAAAATTGCTTTTATTTTTTTTTTTTCCTTTTCTGTTTTTTTTTTTCTTTCTACTGAGGATTGAATCCAGGGGTATTTAAACACCAGGCCACACACTCATCCCTTTTTTGTTTATTTTTTTAAAAATTTGAGACAGGGTCTCACTAAGTTGCTTAGGCCCTCGATTAATTACTGAGGATGGCTTTGAATTTGCAATCCACCTGCCTCAGCCTCTCAAGCTGCAGGATTACAGATGTGCATCATAACACTCAGCCTAAAATTGCTTTTTTCTCAACTCCTCCAAACTCTCCACGCAATGTTAGCATTCTTTGTCTTTATGCAGTTATAATATTCTATCTCCATGACTTTTAATTTTTTTAAATCTTTTCCTAAGATGAGTATTTAAAATAGTCATTTCTTTCTTTTTCCCCCCTTCTTATATCCATCTTTTTATTGTTGTTTTAATTTTTTTTTTATTTTCAGTTTGGAGTAAATTTTTGGCTTAATTTTGGACATATTGAGCTTAGACAAGATACTAGAATGCAATTTCTGACAAATGGGTATAAATGTGGGATTGGAATTCACGAAGAACCTCAGGGTTTACAAAAAAATCCAGTTTTGAAACTTGTTCATAAAAAGAGACAGTAGTTGTTTGTATAACACTGAACTGGGTGGAGATAACCCCAGAGAGATTAAGTTCAAAAGCACTTCCACAAGAATAATGGCAGCAGGAACAAGAACCAAAGGCATCATATTCAGAAAGGGAGAACAAAAGCACGCTAGGTCTAACATACTAGAAAGCAAAGAAGATCCAAGTTTCCAGGACTCATCAACTCATTGTTCTTAAATATTGTGAAGAGGTTCAAGAAGAATGGAGAAGGAGAGCACCTAGATGAGCTTGACTTCCAGGAGGGATTTTCAAGGTCACATGAAGTGTTAGGAAACAAAATCAAATAGCAAAAAATGACTTGTGGTGAAGTCTAAGTGGGAAGCAACATCTTCAAAATGGGTTATAACGACCTCTCCTCCTATGCTAGCCTGGGTTTCCTCCATTCTCTTGCTTTTGCATTGTCTATGAAAAGGTCTTGAGTCTATGTAGTTTATCATGAAACATGACCCCACGGAATGGGGGAGGATTTAGGGAATAGTGAAACAAGGAAGATGATAAAGCAATGTGGAGTGTATTCTGAAGCCAACGAATATGAAGCTGTCGGTACTGCAGGGTGAGACCATGGGTAAATGTTAGCCTGTTTCTCCATTTTTTCCAAAACCTATTTTTATGCTTTTGTTAGTGCATTATAATTATACCTAATGGTTGGTTTTATTTTGACATAATCATACATGCATGGAATTCCGTTTACTCTATTTCAGTTCCAGGTGCTGCCTGTCTTTCCCTCCCCTCTTACCTCTGCCTTCTTTTACTCTAATGGTCTTCCTTCCACTCATTTATTTATTTATTTTAACTGGTGCTTTATAGATATACATAAAGGTGGAATTCACTCTGGTGTATTCATACATCACAGAGCATAATTTTGTCAAATCAGTTTCATATTTTCTCCCTTTCCCCCTTATTCCTTCCTTCCTCTCAACCACCTTCTTCTACTGCACAGTCTTTGATTTCCCAAAGAAGTGTGACAATAAATTCCTAAGTTCATTTTTTATCACTTCCTCCCCAAAGAAGTACCTCCTCTTTTCCCCCTTACTTTGATCTAGCTTCTATATATAAGAGAAAACATTCAAATCTTAATTTTCTGAGTCAGGCTTTTTTTTTTTTAATTAGCATGTTGTTCTTCAGTTCCATCCACTTACCAGAAAATGCCATAATTTTCTTCTTCTTTAAGTCTCAGTAAAACTCACAAAGGAAAATAAAGGGAAGGGAGGAAGGATGGGATAGAAAAAGATAATGGAATGAATCTGACCTAACTTTCCTATGTGCATAGATGAATACACCACTGAGAATCTCACTATCGTGTACATCCACAAGACACTAATTAAAAACAACTATAAGTAAATAGCAGAAAGATCAGTAGAGTATAGAGAAGGGAACAGGGGGTGGGAGGATTAGAGGGAAAGAGGAAGTTCTGGGGACTGAATTAGGAAAAAATATATTCCATGCTTTTATAATTATGTCAAAATGAATATTTTTGTCATGTATTTATAAGCAGAACCAATAAAAACACCCTCCATTTTGTATTTACGTTACAATTTCTTAATCCATTCATCTATTAATGGGCATCTGGGCTGGTTCGATAACTTGAATATTGTGAGTTGTGCTGCTATAAACATTGAAGTGGCTGTATTACTATACTATGCTGATTTTAATTATTTTGGACATATGCCAAGGAGTGGGGTATCTGGGTCATATGGTGGTTCCATTTCTAGTTTTTTGAGGAACCTCTCTACTGCTTTCCAAAGTGGCAAAACCCATTTTTAAAATTTCTTGCTTCAATATTGTTAGAGAAACATCTAGCTAGAATATAATTTACTTACTCCTATTCCCCTAATCTATGAAAACTTTAGCTCCCAGAGGTTTCTATGCCTGTTCACTGTTCTCTCCTTCTCCAAAGCTTAGGAAATGTATTTTATATGCTTTGTTTGAAAAGGGGTCTTCCTGCTTCTTCAGATTATTCCATTTATTTCTTCTAATTCCGCCACCACCTCAGTGAGTTTAAAAACAGTTTGCAGCATCTTCTCTATGCTGCCAATCTCCTTACATGATTTTGTAGACATGTTTCCGATAACTGGCCTTATGCTGTCTGGATGAAACATTTAAAAAACAGTATCTTTCCTAGTGTACCTCAAGAACTAAAATAATATAAAGCAAACCTTTAAGTCATTTCTAGAGACCAAGGAGTGATTTTAGAAATTTTGATTGTGGTGAATTTCTAATTGGCAGTTTGGGTGATTAGTTTTATATGATGTATATTTTAATACTTATTGATTTTATTTTAAATTCTATTTTATGAATTACTACACATTTTTATATTTCAGTTACAAAAGTAATGAATCAAAAACTGCCAAATTAGTTCTAAAGTGCCATTTTGCATTTCTACCACCACGTAGATAGTGTTTCTTCATTCACCCAAGAGTTCTGAAGGCCAGCCAGTCTTTGACTTCCCAAAGACAGGTGCCAATAAATTCCTAAGTTAATTTTTTATCACTTCCTTTCCAAAGAAAGTTCCTTTCTTTTCTTCTTTATTGCACCTAGGAATACTTGAATGGGAGATGAGAAAAGGGAAGTCCGAGAAAGGAAAAAAATGTGTGTCTTTAGGTATGTTCAGTTATTAATATCTTAAAGTGATTACTTGAATGGAAGAAGGGAAAAGTAAATACAGAAAAAGTAAATAAAAGAAAAAAATGTAAGTTAATATTTCCAAATGTCATCTGGCCACATGTTTAATTATATTTTCTCCCCAGCTTTACTGTAATAGGCTGTACATTTATTGATATCAGGGCCTATGTACTGCAATACTTGGGCATTGGTGACATCAGAGACTATTTGAAACACTATTCCATCTGAGAGATATGAAAGGCTTCTTTTTAAAATATCCACTCCAGCATGTGAAGGCCTTTATTCTGCTCAGAGAGATGTTGCATACATCAAAATTTATTAGGTAATTGTCAGCCAGAAGAACAAAAAGTAGCAAGTTGCTTGTATGGGCGAGGGTAAGGTGGGGAATAGGCTGCCCTGCCATTGGGCCTGCACACTGTTTTCTTTAGGACCTCAGAGGAGGATGTACATGTCACACTTCATACAGCAACTTTATTAACCCCAAATTTCCATCTCAGAATATTCTCCCTACTTCTCTACTAGTGAACTTTTCCTTGTTTTGTTTTCCTTCATAGCCTTTTCTTGGTAGGTTCTCCTAGTTTACTGTCCTTAACATTGGGTGATATACCTGGCAAGAGATTATGTATGTATTTGTAAAAATTTGTAAAAAAATTCCCTCAAAGTTTAGGTCACTTTTTTATCTTCTCAGGAGGCCTTTCTGTCTTAAACTGGGTATAATTCCCTATTTTATAGGTTATATCTGTTAACATGATAACGGGACCAGTCTCAATTATTTTCACTTGGTCTTTATTTTTAGAGATTAATGATACTGGAATAGAGATTGAACAATAATCCAGCCCAACCCTCTGTTTCTATCTGTACAATAAGCAAACTACTCACACTGAACAATATTAGTTTTTAGGGAAGAAATCTCTCAGTGATATTATTATTATCTTATGGCTTTTAAAAATGCATTTACAACCAGTAAAAAATCTGAGAAGACACTGAAATTGGATTTTTTGTGAAGGGGTTGTTCCATACAAATTTTTAACAGAATCTACTATCAGTCCCTGATGCAGGTTCTATAGACTGATGTGGAGAACAAAATAAGGAGAAAGACAAGTCAGTCCATTTTCCTCTCCAAATGCTAAAGCTATAGGAGAGAATTAGAAACAAGTGTACATTATGTTTTCATAAGAAGGGGCACTGGTACTTCCCAGTGCATTATCTAGAAATTTGGTATGAAATAATGATACTAATTAGAAATTGTTATAAGGATCTTCTCTTGGCTCTGCTTCTAACAAATACCCTGGCTTAGGGTCTCAGATAGACTTAACTTTTGTCCAGTTTTGCCCCTGGTAAAGGAGGTCTTATTTAGCATGACTTCTAGATATTTTACTGGGAAAAAGTTTCCAGAAAGATGATATTCAACCTCAGATTTCCTAGAACAGTAATCCTTTATGAAAGAACCTGTAGAGCAGAAAATGATACTTCATTTCTTTCAGGCAACTGAAATAATCATGTCTAAAATATCCTTCACCTAAAAATATCTAATGTTCTCAAATATTATATATATGTATATATGTATATAGACAGAGAGAGAGAGAGAGAGAGAGAGAGAGAGAGAGAGAGAGACAGAAGACAGACACACACCCACACAGAGACATACCAGGTTCTAATATAATCATGGAACCAATCCCCATCACCCAAAGTGAACATTAATGATGCATCTGTTGGGGGTGGTTCTATATTTTCTTCTCAGAGTCATAAAAGCAGGCTGGATCTTATTTTTTAGAATAACAGGAATTGCTGGGATATTCCACCTCAACCACAGAGAACTTATCCTATTTTTTTCTCATGGCTAATGATATATTCTTTTATGGTTCCTAGATCAGTATCTTCCATATGGGTTCCCAACTGTTATCCCTGTGAATGACAAATAGAAATACAGAGAAAGAATAGATTATATGAAGAAGATGAGCTATATTATTTACAAACTTCTTATGTAAGTAAAGATTTTTTTGGCTGGAAGTGATAGAAATGGAACTTAAGTTAGAAATTTATTAGCTTGTACAATTGGGAAGTCAAAGGGTTGTCTGGACTTAAGAACTCTGGGGTGAATAAATAGGTACTCTCACATATGACTCGTAGAAATGCAAAATGGCAGAGCCAATTTGGAAATAATTTGGCCATTTCTTATAAAGACACACATATTTTCCAAGTGATCCAGCAATCTCACTCCTAGGTATTTATCCAAATGAGTGGAAAACCTATGGATGCATGTGTTTATTATAGCTTTTTTTTTCATAATTGCCCCAAACTGGAAATAAACCAAATGTCCTTCATTAAGGGAATGCATAAACAAATATTGGAACATCCATATAATGTAACTCTTCTCAACAATGGAAAATAGTGAACTACTGATATATAAACACCCGATGGGATTAACTGAGTGGTAACTGGAGGCAGGTGGGGTCTGGCTAGAGCAAATGATTCACTGGCAGGCATGGCTATGGGGTATATATTTGTATCTGGCAAGTAGAGTTCTCTGCTTTCTGATCACTATGTAGGCCACTTCCCTCTGCTACACTCTTGGGCCATGATGTTCTGCCTCACCTTGAGCCTTGAGGAATGGAGCAGGCCATATGTGGACTAAGACCTCTGAAACCATGAGCCCCAAATAAACTTTTTTTTCCTATAAAATTGTTCTGGTTGGGTCCTTTAGTCACAGCATCAGAAAAGCTGACTAAAACAAACAGAATATGAACCATTGGCTATCAGGGCTTACAAAGAGGTTGATTACAGGAGTATGGAGGAATTTTTTGGGGGGTGATGGATCTGTTTCACATCCTGATTGTGGTGGTGGACACAGAACTGCACATACTTGTCAACCCGTAAAACTCCAACACGCACACACAAACACACTCTCTGTCTCTTTCTCACTCTTTTTCTCTCTGTCTAGTAGTAGTGTGATTTTCATAAGCATCATTTGCTCCTAATGTATATATTCCTACATGCAATGAAAAATTGTAGGTACCTTACACCCGGGTACAGTATGACAACAACCCAGTTTATTAACTTCAGAGAACAGGAGGAATATCTTGTCTCCAAGTGTGTTCATATTAAATACATGAAAAGGACTCCTTTGGGTGCCTTTGAGTCAAATGGAACCACTTGGCCAGTCCCTTTGCTCAAACCGATGGAGTTCTGTTCCTGGAAATCACATGTCCATTCCTGTGGGAAGGGAGGTGGGATATGCTGATGGATCACCTGGAATGGAGGGTGGATCTGGTCTCAAAATGAGGAGGTAGTTCCACTATGAAGGATGGAATGACCAAAATGGAGATATCACTTTATCATTGGTTTTCTATTTGCAGGATGCAGGGAGGTCATTAACTAGTTAACAAATTTCCACAAGCATTTACAGTTAGGCATCCAATCTTCCTTTCACATTCAAACAGAATCACTGAGACTTAGAGACAACGTTTTCTTTATTGATTGTCTAAAATGGATATGCCCTTGATCTTTTTGTTGCCACAACAACAAGATCAAGGCTTGTTGTGGCTATTATTGGCTATGTATTTGTTTTAATTTCTGAATCACAAAATCTTTTTAGAATCTAATGATTTTTTTTAGATCAACTCTCTTGAAAACTATAGGAAGTGTGAGGTGGCATAACCAACCCTCACTACCCCTACCCTGCATGCCCCCCTCTGCCAGTTCATGCATCTCAGCAAAGGACCATCCAACTAGACTAAGGATGCTCAAGTATACCTTATGATTCCCTAGTGAGCTTGTTAAGCAGAGACTCCTGCATGCTACCCCAGGATTTCTGATTCAGCAGGGCAGGGATGGTCCTGAAATTCTACATTTGTAGCATATTAGCAAATCCCCAGGTGATGTGGCTGTTATTTGTCCTGGGACTGGACTTTGACAACCACTGCTTCAAACCATAGACTAACAATTTCATCACCAGATGTCCTAAATCTCACGTCTCTAATTCTGCACTTTTTTCTAGAGTGTGACTCAGTTAAGAAAGTATCTAAACTTTGTTATAGATGGCTACACTCTTCATGCCTCAGAACCAGAGTTGGAGACAAAAACAATAACAAAATTACATAGTTATTCATGTATTAATATTGGTTATATTTTACAACTTGAGCTATTTAAAATATGGGTAATATTCCTCCATGGCATTGAAGGACATGAGAACTTGGCTGTTAGAGTCACAGTTAAAAAAATCTTAACATTTATTGCAAAACGATCCAGACTTCCTAAATAAATCATTTGCAGTTCTTCTATTTAAAATAAAAAGTGATAATGAATATTTATATATTTTTACAAATTTAGGGCCAGACTGTGTAAACAATTTTGTTCCCATTTTTGCTCAACATCCTATGTGTTTCCTCACACCCTTCCAAACCCTTTAAAAATGGGATTTCTAATTGGAGGTGCAAGACTCTGTCATATGGATGTGTTGGAATTTGCAGGAATTTTCTGTGTTTTGGTCAGTGAATTTTCTGATTCCGAAAGGTTGAGAATGTCGAGTAATGGTTTAAGCATACCCTCAAAAATATATTCCTCAAATGTATTCTTAGTAGTAGAACCACTGGGTCAAGGAGATTGAACTGTTTAAAAAGACATTTCTTCACAAACATGGTACACTGGTTTATCCAGGCGTTTATGGTTTGGATGTGAGGTGTCCCTCCAAAGCTTACATGTGAGACAATGCAAGATGATTCAGAGGAGAAACTATTGGGTTGTAAGAGTCTTAACCCCAATAGTGAATTAATCCCCTGATAGCGATTAACTGAGTGGTAATGGAACTGGTAGGGTGTGGCTGGAGGAGGTGTGAATTGGGGCCTGGTTTTTGGTATATATTTGTATCTGGCAAGTGGAGAGCTCCTTCTCTGCTTTCTGATCATCATGTGAGCTGCTTCCCGATGCCACACACTCCACCATGATGTACTGTCTCAACATGAGCCCCAGGAATGCAGCCTGCTGTCCATGGACTGAGACCTTGGAAATCATGAGCCCCAAATAAACTTTTCCTTCCCTAAAATTTTTCTGGTCAGATCTTTTAGTCACAGCAGTGAAAAAGCTAACTAAAACACCGGGCAACCAAGGCCATCAGTCAGACAAGGGAACTTCAAAGAGCCCTTCTTTATGCTTAGTGAGAAAAATTCAGGGGCACCTCCATGTAAGGCAGTTTCTAAAGTCTTCCAGTTTCCTTTAATTCCAAGGTCTTCATCATTTTAAAGTGTTAAACTTTGAGGCATTATTTTCTGAACTCCAACACAAGTAGCATAACATACCCATGGGTTCTGGGGACTAGGGAGTGGCCAATCTTTGGGAGGCCATCATTCTGCTTATGACAGCAGGACTGCAGAATTCTCTACCTGAACGGACCCAAGCCATGTAGTATCCTCTCTGAATGCAGACGCGCTATCAGTGAGAGCATCCTATAGCCAAGGGATGGCAAAGAGAAGAGACACTGCTGGTGGATGCTGAGTAAAGCAGTTGAACATGGGGGCTGAGGGTCTGCAGAATTGTACATTAGATTTCACATTGTGCTGTGTATAGATGTGGAAATCACAGGAGGGAGAGGCCACCAGCCCTCCTTGGTAAGCCTTTATGTGCACTTTTGCTCCAGGGCTCACAGAATGAGGAGGAGATCTACGCTATTAAAAGGAAAAAAAAAAGGAGACATTATATTTCATTCTTCTGGTTAAAAGAAAGTTAATTAACATTTAAACCTAAATCCTGTGAATTCTTTGGTATTTCTGAGAAATTAAAATCACAGATGTTCCTGTTATTTTGCTGCATTTTATGTTACTTTAAAAGTTAATTTAATTATTTCTGGAATAACACGGGGAATGAACAAAATAAAACTTTTGAACTTTACTGAAACTTTCTTTATACATATAAGCTTAGAAACATAGTGTTAACTTCTAATTTCATTTAATCACCTAATGAATACTTTTATTCTGTAGAAGGGAAGCCACATGTTGTTGCTATGTTGTTTTGGAAGTTTTGAGAAAATTACAAAAAGCAAAATCTTGCAGTCTTGCTTTGCTCTTCCAGAGCGTCTACAGAATCATGAGAATATATCCACAGCCAGTCATTGCTGACCCTCTGATCTCCAAGGCCTGGCATCCAGCCTTCTGAATCGTGCGTGTCACCCTGAAGAGCCACAGAATGAATCTTTCTAAAGTGACAAGTGTCCAAGCAGCCAAAGCATAAAACAAATTATTTTAGTGTTAAATGATCAGAAGAGAAGGGGACTCCAAGCCCTCTCTGGAGTTGAAGCATTTGCAACCTTATGCCTCTATGAATTTGACAACTTTCTAATTCTGAAATTTCCTTAAAAGTTTGTTTCTTAGGTCTTTCCTTTCTTATTCTTGCAGTTGTATTGCTGTGCTTCTTCTGACCTTGCAGGGCTTAACTGAGGTGCAGCAGTTAAACGAGAATATTTACCTTCCTAAGACAATGTTTAATTTTGTTAAGCTTGTCTGATTGTTCCTTGTGTTTGGGCTAAACAATTCTCAGCCTGAAACTTTAGCTTTTTGACCCTTGAACTCAATTTCTACTCTTCCAAGGAAGTGCTTGCTCTTCATACTTCAATTTTCCTGAGAAACTTAAAATATAACACTTCAGTCCTCTTCATCTCAGCATTTTTCTGAGAGTGGAGTTGAAGTCAGTCTCAGGCAACATATGCAAGGCTAATAGTTGGTTGATTAATTGAAAAAATATATTTAAAGCAAGAGCTCATAAAAAATGATTCATATATGTTTTAAAGACTTTTATCTTAACCTAAAACATATAAATTGGCATTCATTTGCCAATGTTTGATGTAAAGTCGAGGTCTTTCCTATGACTCTGGGTCCCTTAATTGGCATTATATATTGTCTCTCATAATAAATCACACTCTTAATGCATCCCCTAAGATTTCCAACTTCAGTTTCTTTACACTGAAACAAGAATTAAAGTGAGTTTTGAAGCAATCTGATTGAATAAGCTTCCTTAGTTGTTAGAATTTCTGACAACCTCACACTTTTCTCAGCCACACCTAATGCTATGGGGCCTCTAGGTTCTTTTTCCTACTCAATATTATTGGTACCAACCAAACCGTTCTGGGAGCAGGCAGGAAATCACTTCTTTTCTTCCCTAATTTGAGCATGACTGGAACATCCTCGTACTGGGAGGTGTGTTTTTGATATTTTAATGCAATTATAATAAGTTTAAGGTGGTCTGGAATGTCAAGGTGGTATTAGCCAATCTGGAGTTCCCTTGGCAGGTGACAACTATGTGGTAGACATTTGAAAGGTAAGTACTTACTGGCAATCTGTCTTTACCTTTTGTAAGCAAATGGTATCTGTGGGCAACCAGAGCTAATAGGACAACAAGCTATTTGTAATTTGGGGGTTCAGATGTTGCCAGGACTCACTTTTATTGGCTTCCTTTCATCAAACCATTCTGAAGCATTCAACATATGTTTCATGGAAACACCTCTTTCTTCAAGAACTCATATTTCATCAATTTGCATAAATCCAATTTACATAAGACTCATTTGCCTACATAACAGCAATAGCAATTATTGCTCTAATACATTTGGTACTAAAAGTAGCTGACTCTTGGAAAGAATAGGTGTATTCTGAGATGGAAGTGTGTTGGCTTGTGGTGAGAAGCATTTGAGGAGTGGGGACACTCAGGGCCCTACAGCAAATGTTAGCTGTGCCTCGCCTTGGCCTACTTTGGGTGACACTTGCTGCTTTGACATCTTTCTTCCTCAAGTGCCCCTGTCTCTCTACCTAAGGGAAGTATGGAAATGCTGTGGAGCTTAGAAAGCTGAAGAGCAGTCCTCAAGGAATAGGATTCATGGGGGATGAGTGTTCAGGGGTGAATATCCCATTTGCATCAGAGGGATGGTTCTGAAACAGATTTTACTTAACCCCTTGTTATGGTTTGGAAGTGAGGTGTCCCCTAAAAGCTAATGTGTGAGGCAATGGCAAGAAGGTTTTGAGGAGAAATGATTGGGTCGTGGCTGTAACCTAATCAGTGAATTAATCTCTAATGAGATTAACTGAGTGGTAACTGGAAGCAGGTGGGGTGTGGCTGAAGGAAGTGGTTCACTGGGGGCCTGGCTATGGGGTATGTATTTGAATCTGGCGAGTAGGGTCTCTCTCTCTGCCTCTGATCATCATGTTAGCTGCTTCTTTCTGCCACACTCTTCTGACATGATGTCCTGTCTCACCTCAAACCGGGAGGAATGGAGCCTGCTGTCTGTGGATTGAGACCTCTGAAACAGTGAGTCCCAAAATAAACTTTCCTCCTCTACAATTGTTCTGGTCGGGTCTTTAAGTCACAGCAGTGATAAAGCTGACTAAAGCGCCCCTCATGTGTCTTCATTGTACCCAAATCCTAGTCTTGCATCCACCAATATTTCATATAGAGAGAACTGAAAACTAATCGGTAAATTAACTGGAAGCTACCTAAGATTTGGAAATCTAACTTTGTCTCTCCCGCTTCAGACTGTTAAGCAGTTTCTATCCTTATGTTTAAACACATGGGCCTTCCCTACAACCAACTTTTTGCCTTCCTCTTTGAGAACCCTAGGAGGAGTTATAAGCTGGGAAAAGAGTTTGGCTGGTGTCTTGTCTTCATCCTCCTTCTGTAACTCTTTTTTCTTCGACACTCCTCTTGCCCTGAAATTACAAATTAGCCATCCGGGGTCTTTGGCACATTCTGTGTCCCATTTTCTGTTGCCTCCCTTAATATCTATCTCAACTTCTCTTTGACCTTCACCTAATCTGTGCTTCTGGGCCCCTGCTATAGGAATCCAACACTTAACTGAGACCCACCCTGCATCTTGGACTTATGCCCTGAAAATTCCAGTCCCGATTGCCACTCTGTCTTTCTTTTTCTTCCTCTTAATAGTTTTTCCTTCCAATAGCTTCCCCTTAGCTACACTGTAATCATGGCCCTCAGGTCCTGTTTCTTACCTGTGAACTCCAGGTGGCATTTCCAATGCACGACTTTATGAATATTTTCCTATAAAACTTACCTTCCTGTTACTTAGAGCCATCTAAATGTTTTTCTTCAAAGATGCACAATATTGAATTAGTGCTCTTTTAGAAACAGAGCAAAACTATTGTACTCTCTCTTCCCCATTCTTAAGAACAAGTATTTGGATTGTTAAGTGATTGAACCACACTCCATTCTCTCCTATTAATGGAAAATTGGCCATAAATTGCCGAGGCGTGACTAGCTCATTTCCCAACACAGCTGCAAATGCTTTATGCTGGGATCACTTTCGATTTCTCAGAGTGAAAAGAGAAAACTGTATAGAACTGACACCTCTCCAAACAGCATTCTGTGTCACTCTTAGCAGAGAACAACTGTTCTGAAGAGACAATTGATTGAAAAATAGTGCCACCTTCAGCCAAGGCTTTTTCCTTAGAGCAAGCACATGTCTTTATTTTTTTCATGGCATACTGGATATGCCTGTGAGCTTTGAGAATGTAGCCATTAAATATTTTCTCTTTTTTTTTCCATTTTAAACACTAATCTAAAATGCACGTATGCTTGTGAAGTGCTCTGTAGTTAATACACAATAATTCATAAGAGCATCTTATTATAATTTTGAAAGCACATTACTTTATACAAAGCATCTTTACCCATAAATTATCGATTTTAATCCTCAAACATCCTGGTGAAGCATACATTAGTATTCCCATTTTATAGATGAAGATGTTCAGATAGATTTATTGATATGGTCAAATACTATATATAAAAGAATGATAGTTGAGCTTATAGCTCTGACACCTCATCTCATATCTCAGTAGATGTTTATCTTTTGTCTCCCCCCAAATCTTTTTTCTCCTGGGACCATCCCTTCTTTGGTAAATTATTTCTTCCTGACTTTAAATGAAAGTCATAGCATGAATACTAAGCACTGTGCTCAGTTGACACCTTTTTCATAGGGTTTATAATCCGTACAATAAAAAGAGTGTACCAGGGGCCAGGGTTGTGGATCAGTGGTAGAGAGCTTGCCTAGCATGCATGAGGCACTGGGTTCGATCCCCAGCACCACATAAAAATAAACAAATAAAATTCTTGTGTCCCTCTACAAATAAAAAAAAGTATTATTATTATTTTTTTTTTAAAAAAGAGTGTACCAGTCAGAAATGTTATCCAGTAGGAACAAAGGGAGGATTTTTTTCCTTTTCAGAAAATACATCTCATCTTGCAGCAGTCTGGCTGGGCACAAATCACGAGCCACTCAAGCAGGAACAAACTTTATTTCTGAACTCCACACTCCACACATGCTCCCCTGGAACTCTCCCGAACGCCCCCCACGCGGCTCCTCCAGGAACACCACACACCAACGGGAACTTCACCAACCAACTCGAACTCTTCAGGAATCCCGTGAGAGCTCAACCGGAACTCAACAGGAACTCCGAGAGAACTCAAAAGTTATCAACTTAATGGCTCGCTGGCGTCACCTCTCAACCACTACTTCTGGCAAAAATGCCATGCATCATCCCGACTCCGCTGTGGCCCTCAACATCATCTCTGTCACATGAGGAAAGTATTGCAGTCCATGGGAATGAAATTCACATGGGAAGAGAAAGAAGAGATGGTAAGGGGGAATTGTTATGATTTAGTTGTGTGGGTGGCCCCCGTCCATGAGGTTAACTGCTCCTCTGCCCTACACCTTTTCTTAGGGTGTCATTACAGTCACTCTTTCCCCCTAAACCCTTGGGATCAAAGTTTGTCACTGCATTAAACAAAATCCTATATTTCTTTTCCATTGCTTTAGCTCATTGGAGCTTTACAAGAACACCATATGTTGGATGGCACAGTTATTGAAGTTTATTTTCCATTTTGGAGAAGAATTAACTGAGGTTATGGTCATTTGGGACTAAGGTACTGAGATAGAACTAGGTGACCAGGCTGAGATCAGAGCATCCCCCTTTAAATAAAGTATAATTCCTTTATTTATCACATACAGTTTTTATACTACCAAAGAGCAGAGAAGGTAAAATAAGACAGAATTTATTAGATATAATCAACCAAGTTTTTCACTTCTGTGGAAATAAAATATCCATGTTCTGCCAACTCAGATATTCCTGCTTTGCTACATGTAACTACTCCCTCCCACTCCCCTGTTTGTTTGTTTTTTTTAGTTAAATCATTTATTGAGCACCTGATTAACCTAAGGACTAGTGTTAGTGCTAGAAATTTAATAAATGTGTAAGACATGATCCCTCAATTCAATTTTATAGCTTTTTCTTTTGTTTTCTCTGAAGTTTCTGTTATTTTTCTCACCAAGGTTTATCTCCCACACCAATCCCCTTAACCTGGAGAGGACCCTGTCTCCCAAACACTGGGGATAACTGCTGTTGGCTTATATCTGCCCTCTTCTCCTGAGAGAATTGCCTTAGGCTTCCAGGAAATGCATCAACTAGAAATGTCTATTGGTTGTGCCCTTTTCTTGAGGCAGCTTTTAGCCAATGAGACTGGTACTTTCCATGTACACTTTTCAACTCTTTGCACAACCAGGCTGAAACTAGGCTGCACCTGAAACTACATATTTGCTTGCCTTCTTTCCCTGCCCTATTTTATTTTTTTCTCACTTTGAAAGCTTCCTCCTGATAATACTCCTTCACTTTCCAAGCTTCTCCATGTCAGGAATGAATTATAAGGACCAAGACTTAAAGGCACCGTCTTATTTACGTCTTCACATCCATATCACGTCTGTCCTAGTGTCTATGCAGCCTATAATTGCATACTTCCCAAATATGTTGGTAAACCGGAGTCAGTGGAGCTGCCTGGTGGTTTTAGGGATAGCTGCCAAACCTCAATATGCCATATTGCATACTGCTACTCAGTTGGTTAAAGCTGGTAAGCCCAAAGAGTGAGAGATGTCCTGCTTTCCAAAAATAGTATAGCCATGACGGTACTAATTTTAGATAAGGACATAAAATGCCTGGGGATGTAAAGATCTTCTAAATTATTTTGTTACAAAACCAACTTTGTATGAAAAAGCTTGCAAGAAGTACATGTGAACTATGTCACAGTTTTTCACTTGAAGTAAATGCAGGGATTAAGGCATAGATAGTAGGAACCCCTTTCCAGTATCAGTTGGCTTAGTTTATTGAGCACCTCAGACTACAAAGGGGCAGAAGGTGGGGGGGTCTCTTCTATCTATGGACAGTAGTGTTGACTTAGTAATGAATGCCAGAGCATTTTGAGAAAATCTCAGAGACTAATCTAGAAAACAATGTGCAAAATTGATAGTTTATGTAGGGGGTAGAAGTCACCAGGTAACTAGTGAGGACACAGCCAGCCATATTACAGGAAGAGAGAAGGCAGAGTAAGGGGGAGAAAGCTCAGAAAGTATCAGATTGGATATTTCCCTACATCTTTTATGTATTTCAGAAGTTTGGTGGGAAAATGTGGCCAAAGGGAATATATCTTTATTAAGCACATACAAACAAAAGGGCCTTTTTCTAATCCTATGAGGTATGTACAGTTATTATCATCACATAATTGAGGGACCCAGACTTGAAGTTAGAGGATTTGTCTCAGGTCTAACAGCCATCAGAGTTAAGGGGCTTAGCTATTACGTGCTGTGTTACCTCTTCTGTCATCTCCATTTCTGCTATAACCTCACTATATCTCTTTGAAGTTCTGGTATTCTACAGAGTTGGAAACCTGAGATCAAATCATATCCCTGATATTGTGCAGCTAATTTTAAATCTATGTTCCTAACTGTAAGGTTTTTAGGTAATGTTATGAAATTCTGAGCATCTGTTATATTTTCTTTGCCTAGCATACGATTGAGCTTCTTCTTTTTTTTTTTTTTTTTTTTGCTTGTTCCCAGTTATAACCTCCTTTTTTTTAAAGCTCTGATAACATTCTAGCTATGATGTAGCAGAAATTAGTGAACATGTCTAAGTCTGGTGACCCAGTCATGATCATGATTTGACAGTTGTTTTCATGGTTCCTTTCAGCTTCCACTTTCCCCACCTAGACAACACACATTTCTTTAGGGCATTCTCATTTAGCTCTTCCTCCTTTTCCTTTATTGATTGGGTTGCCTAGTTTCTAATCTTACTCATGTCTAGGGAAAACCATCTTAATAGTTCCATAGCCCTCTTGACTCCTGACTTCTGGTCATTCCCCTTGGCCTCTTCTTCATTACTGCTTATGGCAGTAAACCAAGTAGACTATGTACTAGAAAAATAGCTCACCAGTCCCTTCACATTATTTTGGGTATACCACTATTGTCTCTCCAGAGTTATGAAATGTGTTACTAATACGTCATTCATCACCATGCATACATGCAGCATGCTATTGAAGACTAGGAAAAGTTCCCCAGAGATCACCATAGACTCAATTTCCCCATCTTAGAGATGAAAACTGAAGCCCAGAGTTCTGATGTTGCCTAGGTTTACGAAATTACATGGTGGTAAAACTGGAGCCCAAACTCACCATTGTCATCAATGTTTTCTTCCCACAATTCCATTGCCACTCATACATACCAGAATAATGCACAGCATGTATTATGAGATATTTTCTGCCTTTTGTATTGGCATGGAGGATATCTTAGGATTGATTCCTTTAAAACACATCTTGAAATGGGAATTTGAGCAAAGGCAATGTTTTCAAATTGTGTTCCCAGGAGAAACCAACCAGTAAGGTTGCAGAAAAAGCTAGTAAGAGGAAGGAGACAGGCAAAGGCATGCTTTCGGGCCAAGTTTCAGCCTCAGTCTTGTCCCATTGGTGTATCAGGAATGCAAATGAATTGCACAGATTTCTCCATTTAATGTCAAGAAATGGGCTTTCGTACATCTGTATCAGATCAGTCACTGCCTTGAACTCCCCTTGAAGACATGAATTTCTGATCCTGTGCCCCAAGAGGCTTCAGTAGTCCAGGAGAGGATCTCTAAAGGAAGCATCAGGTATAAGATATCAAGTAAAAAATCCAGGGTGAAGCATGACATGCAGACCCAGACAAAAGCCTCAGAGAGGATCTGAGTTGAGTTCCAACACTGGGCTCTCCTGAGGCAAAGGCCATGGCAGCAGTTAACGTCTCTCATCTTCTGCAACCACCTAGCTCTTCCATGCCTCCTGTCAGACACTCCAACCCCACATCTCCACACGAGTGCCACCTTCATCCTTCATGTCTCAGTACCTTTCCCAAAAGGCTTTCCATGGCTGCCCTCTGTGATGTAGGTCCCGCCTCTACCCCATCAATATTTATGGTCCCGCGTCATTTTCTTTGGTGCAATCACACTCTCTAAATCTACTTCTATAAAAGTTTAAAATCTCTGTTCCCAGCTTATACTTATGAAGCTTAAGTTTTCATCTTTCTTTTATACCATTTTATCTTCAATCCCAAAAGAATGCTTGGCGCATAGTAGGTGTTTAATTCACATCTGTTGAATAGTAATATAGAGATGGGAAAAAATAGTCATGGAGTTTCTGTAGAAAAATGTGGAATGATCATAAAGTTCTGATGTGTACAATGTGAGACATGGAATTTCTTGTCATTCTCTTATTATGTGAGAGAACATATAGGAAGAATTACATGACAGTTCAACCTGTAGTCTTTCAGATTATTGTAGATAATATCAGTCTTAGTGGGTATATTTTACAGTGGCATAATGCTTCCAGAATATTTTCGAAGAAAATTATGGCATGGAAAGAAGGCTTTTCGTTCTTGATACATTATGTCTCTCAATGGAATATAATAGCATCTTTTTTCCCTCAGAAGATGTGTGCATTTCATTATCTCATTATCTGATATGTGTTTGGCATAATAGCACTTTTCCATTTCCTTTATTATATTTTATTTTTTTGGGGACACATATGGGAGAAAATTTCCATGAGTTGGAAATTCTGTTCTACAGTGTGTCTCATTTGGGATTAGCCACAGCCACTTTTCTGCCAAGGTATAGGGAAATATGTTGATTAATTATATAATTGGTGTTCTATTACTCAGGTCAGAAACTGACCTAGGTATTCTGGTTGTCACACATCTTTCTCTCGGTACCAAATTTTTCCCCTTAGCCAAATACCACTTCCCTGAGCAGCAATTTAGTCATTACCCCCTGATATAAATGTGAAATCTGTCACAAAGATGATGATGTTGTGACACAGAGAGGGATCCTCTGGGAGGTTTAACCAGGTTTTCTACAAGATTGAAATAAATGTGACATTTTGTTCATATTTATAATTAAATTTATTCCTTTAAAAATGTGTGTGTGTGTGTTCTTTACTATAGAGAGAATGAGAATGAGAAAATGTGGATTTGACTGTAGAATGAAGATAGAAACCAATCCTAACCTTAAACATATCAATATGTGGGTTATGCTTTAATTTAAGTTTCAAGTCACTCAAGGGAAAGCATTAAAGTATAGCTGTGACTTCAGGCATGGACTAATAATAGATGGCTAATGGAATCCCCAGGAGAATTGTAATTACCTTTAAATGTCTTTCTTCTGTGTGGGGCATGAGAAAAGTTGCTGTGGCTGGCCTCTCACTGCTGCGTCTCCAATTTTTGGACAGCATTGGCACAAGTAGGCACCTAATAAATATTCATTAAAATTGGAAACAGAAATAGATGTGAAGAGCAGAAAGGGGGTGGGGAAGGAAGAGGAAGAGGAGAAAGGAAAATGAAGAAGAGATAGGAAGAAAGGAGAAGATGGGAAAGGGAGAGGGGAGGAAAAAAGAGAAGAGGGGACAGAGGGAGAGAAGAAAACTTGTGAATAATTACACTAGGGGCTCATTATGATGAGGAAAATCCTAAACCCAGTTGATAGTAAAAAAGTGACAAAGAACAAAAGAAGCAAACAAGAGAAGTAAATGTCACCGGGTGCTGAATCATCAGGAAGAAAGCAAACAGACTGGGAATAATAAGATGTGGAAGACTGCAGTATAATTTTTTATTCTTCACCACTTAACCGTTGTTTTGCTGCTTCATTGGATGTGACCACAATTGTTAATTCTCACCCAGGGTATGCAGGAAAATACGTATGGTACTTGATTTATGGTCATGTTAATACCATTTGGAATTTCAGAGAATATAAATAAAATGACATATCTTTCTACCACATCTTTTCTTGAAATCTGTAGGCCATAATCACTGTATTACTAAAATGTAATCTCTCTATGTTGATCCCACTCTTACCGACCACACATCAATCTCTGCAGGAGGGGTTGTTGAGGGACATACAGGAGGAGAAAATAGAGATCCCATAAGAGCAAGGAGTGTCCATCTCTTGTGAGGCACAACTAAGACTTATCTGGGAAAGCATTACGTTGCCACATCTTTTGGAAGGATTCATTGGCATTGGAGACTAGTTATTACCAAATCCTTGGAGAAGATAGTGATGGCCAATGGTAGAGAATTTCCTGATATGTGATGTGGTGTCTGAGGAGAGGGAAGTGGGACACTCTGAAAATCAACTGCATGCTACACCCGAGGCTGTCAGGTACTGCAGACCCATACAGATACCAAGGTCAAAATGCAGATGGGTGACGGGCAGGCTGTTGGTCATCAGTATCCCGGAACCCTGATTTTTGTCTTATATCAGATGTGAGAGTCACCCAAAATTAGCAAGTCACCACTATTCTGGTGGCTCAATTTCACGAAAACTCATAAAAGAAGTGCTCTGGTGGGCTCACCATGCCACCCTCCTGGGTCCCCAGGTAACCCCACAGGTAGGAGTCCTGGTCAACTTTGGGGCATTTGGTTAATTCCTTGCATGAGGTAAAGGGTCAGAAAATTCTCTGAAGCAAGAAACAGTGACTAGAGCCTACACAAACCCTGTTCTGGTCTGGCATGCACTGTCCACGCTGCACAACTGTCAGGGAGGGATTTAGAGAAGTCTAACATAAGTGCCTTCTTTAAAAGACCAGTGAGAACAGCTTCAGGTTTGGGGGGGTGTTTTGCCAGATGACAATGTCAACCCCAGGCCCTGGGAGAATTTGGAAAATTTGAGAATGGGTCTCCAAAGCATGAGCTTATTGACCTCCTGGACCCAATTTGACCAAGTTTAAGGGGGTTACATTGTGATGATATGCCAGTTTTAAGTGTAGGCCTCAAGAAAACTTGAATGTTTCTGTTGGCTCCCTATTATCTCCTTGTGAGAACACTCAGGACAATCTGTTAGAGGATGAGACACAGTAAGCGTGGCCATATCACCTCAGTAGCCCCTCTTGATAATTACTCATCTGTTAGACACATGAACAATCATGGCCAAAATTAGCAAAACCAGCCAGGTAACACCATCTGATCGCAGATAAGAGAGCAATGAACATATCACTGTATGCCATTTAAATGTGATGCTTGTTTACATGGCAGTGTTATTGTGGCAACAGATAACTAGTTCAACTTGTCTGCTAAGAATTCAGAAGCTACATGGAAAATTACTACATTACAGCAAGCATCAAATGTCTCAACAAGGTCTCTACATTGTTGTAGCTGCTGGAGTGTGTGTGTACATAGATCTATTTGATTCTGCAGATATAGAAATGACCAAGAATAAGAGAGGACCGCAGATGAAGAAAAGTCAGTATGGAGACTTTCTTCTGGTTGAAAGCAATACTAATTTTTCTCAGTAGTATTCTAGGTATGATATCTGAGAGTGCAAATTTTAGCTGTAGAGACTTCAACTGTCAATACCAGAGCAATGCAGGATGGAATGGGCCAGATAATAAGTGCTGATACCGTGCAGCATAAGGCATAACTCTCAGGAAAAATTTAAGTCCTTAGGCATCCTCTGGGGCAGAAGAGGGTCTGAGTTGAACATGAAGAAGCAGTAAGATTTCTTTAAATGAGAAAGAAAGCATCTTAACTGGCAGAATCCTGTTTTGCAAAATAGAGTTTCTCATGGAAAGAATGAAAGGACCATTCCTATCACATTTTCTGAGTTTGAGAAATGATTCCATTTTAATGTAAGAATGGAGACATAGATATAGATATTGGAAATTTGCATCTGAAGCTTTAGTTCCTTGACTCATGATCAAGAGAGACGATTAAAAAATCCCATGAGAATCTAGATCTGCTTCCGGTCCTGTGTGTTTCCATCTCTACCATCATTCATTCATTCATTTTATGAACAAACTCTTGTTAATTATTCATTGACTGCATGCTTGATAGAGATAGAGGTACATCAATAACTATACTTGGCTATTGGTCTCAAGGGCTCAGAAATAAGGAAGAGTGAAAAGATGTCAACAGAACTGTTGATCAATATGGCTACTTTTGTAATAGAGATGGGTACCAGCTGTTACTTGGTGCCAAGGAAGTATGGCCATTTCACACTTGGTGAGATGGGGTAGCTTATGGTAGAAAAAGGCTATTGCTCTAGGTCTTTAGAGATGAGTTGGAGGTCATCAAGTACGCCAAGGAATTAGCAATTATTTCCTCCACTGGGCCTAATACAAGCATTTAAAGTTTTAAACCAATCCTTATCAGTTGACTGCATGCTCTCAGTGATACGTCAGCAGTTTCTTATTGTCTGATTAGTTCAGCTAGTCTCAGGGAGGCACTTTCTGCTACTGTTGCTCTTGCTATTACAATATTTGACCGGCTGAATTGATTCTCTTGTTTTGGGTCATTAAGTGTTCATTGAATTCTTAGGATGGGTGGTATATATAGAACTGTAACCCATTCTGGTGCCTGTGCTGGATCAGGTAGAATGTCTTAAGTCAAAGCTATAGGACATGGAGCCAGGGAGACGCTGGATTGTAGATGAAGAGGACATAAAAAGAAAAGCTGGCAGACCAATGTTGAGTGTAAAGCCTGAATCTGCGATAAAGTCTAAGCTCAGTCTCGAGAAACAGAGCCAAGATAGGGCTTCTTGTGCAAGAGATTGAGGAAGTGCTCTTAGGAGAGGGGCAGTGGGAGAAGCAAGCTGAAACATAAGAAGAAGCCAAGCCAAAATGTAGCTTCAGGTGGAGTGTAGCCTTAGCCTGATCCCATGGGAAGCCTCAGCCTGATCCCATAGAGAGCTCTGGAACATACAGGTACCGTGACTTTGGTCACTTTAAAGTAAGAGGCCTTTATACTTCCATCTGATTTGGTCATTAACTATAGGCTGCTCCCTACCAACTGAAGTTGGAAGGAAACAGTTATACCTCCTGAGTGTTTCTACCCAGGTGACTCCCATTGGCCAGGGCCAGATCTCCAGAGAAAAAGACAATTGTGAGTAATTAGCATCCAGCACTCACCACATCTGGGGAATGAGTACACTGAGCCAGGGACCAACAGCATTAATATCAAAACATAAGGAAAACACACTATAGGCATAGAAAAGAGGGTGCTAGAATTTTCCTCTCTGAGTGTGGATTCCATTACTTTTAAACCTTGGCAAGTTTCTTAACATTTATGTCCCTCTCTGTAAAATGAAGATAATTTTTATTTACTCATTTTAGTGAAGATTAAATGAAATACTTTAGGCAGAGTTCTTGAAAAAATACCTCCTTTAACATAGATAATTAAAAGATTTTGCTGTTTTTCTTAAGCATCTTACCATAACCATTTCATGTTACACATTCTGGTATTTTGCTATTGTCTTTGGCTCCTATTGAATAGTATTTGCAGTATTGAAATACACAGCCTCTCCATTTGCCTGCACAGCAAACTTCCTGACTTCTTAACAACAGAATTAGAAATGTAAAGACTTAGAGCAAAAGGTAGAAGTCACAATATACATAGGTATTGTTGTGTCATAAGGATGGACTCACAAAAAAACCCTTCCCCAGAGGTGATAATTGATAACAGAAAAAACAACAGTTGTTATAGAAAAGAAAGGACATAAAAATGAGCTCATCCATGTTGTTATTTTTTCCCTTGCTCTTTTCTGTTATCACTACTTCTAATGCTATGAATACTTTTACTGCCATTTTTCGAACATTCAATAAATGTCAGGCAGTGTAAGATGTTGCCATAGAAAGAAAATGAATAAGAAGTATTTTATGGTTCCACCGAAGGAAATAAATGTTGACATATTCTCAGAGTCTCTAAAAAAAATAAAAGTGTAATTTTAATTTAGTGAAGGTTATCTGGAAAATACTAACTTAAAAAATTATATGCATAAAAGCAATAATGTATATATGCATTTAAGAAAATAATTCTTTTAATATGTTGAGTGGAAAAGAGGAAGTGCTGATGTTGAAATGGGTAAACCTGGAAAATTCTTTATATAGAATTTTAAAATTGGATCATTAACAAGTAGATGAAGGGAATCCTTTAGATTCAGTGAAAAGGTTCTTCATTCTTTATTTTTTTACTTATTTTAAAATATTTTTTAGTTGTAGATGGATACAATAATTTTATTTATTTTTATGTCATTCTAATGATTAAACCCAGGGCCTCACACGTGCTAGGCAAGTGCTCTACCACTGACCTACAACCCCAGCCCCAGGACCTTGATTTTTGACACAGAAGATGTGGATCTCTCATGAACTAGCTGAGCACATCACTTCAGTTCTTGAATTTACAAAATAAGAATGTTGACATAACCAGGATCATTCTATGATTGTTTGCCTTAGGTAAATGGGATGCTGTTGTTGTTTTAAGACAAATCCAGCAATGTTACTCCATAGTTAAATTGAATGCAATAATGATATTTGCTTTCTGCAAAAAGATAAACAAAAAACACCCTATTATTATGATTCAGAATAACTGAGGATAATTCAATGAGTCTTAACTTTACGAGATATTGAGGAAGGATATAAAGAAGATGATGCTATTTGTTAAAATTAAAGAAAACACACATATAGACAAGTAGTTCTTGGTAGAAATGTAAGCAGTAAAATACTGTCTGCCAACTAATGTGTTACCATGGAAAGAGCATTAAAAAAATAGAGAAAAAAAAAGAAGAAAGAGGGGAAGAGGAATGGCTGAGGATAGATTCAGTTTTGTCCGAAATATATCTTTAAGGAATTGATAGTAAGAATATAGATGCCAGTATACTTTTTTTTTTTTTTACTTTGAAATAACTAATAATATTATAATTAGTTATTTGTTTTAACTTATGCATGTCCTTTAAAGTGAGTTTCTATGGACAGCATATAACTTGATTTTTATCCATTTGGCTATTCTATGTATTTTGACTGCAGAGTTTAATACACTTACATCTAAAGTAGTTATTGATGGGATAGAAAAATGTTCCATGCAAGTGAAAACAAAGGGAACTTGAGTGTCTATAGTTGTATCAGATAAATTAGATTTTAAGTCCAGAACTGTCATTAATAAGCCCTAATAGAAAGATTGAAAACATGACTACAAAGGAATGCAAGCAGAAATAAATCTCAGAAGGAAAGCTGGAAAATTCATAAATATGTGGAAATTAATTGACACACTTTTTGAGGAATCAATGGATTGAAAAGAAATAAAAAGGAAATTAGAAAAAATCTTGAGACAAGCAAAACCACATCATTTAAAAACTTTTGGATACATCATCAGCATTATAAAAGGGAAGTCTTGTGATGAATATCTACCTTAAGAAGGAAAGATCTCAAAGAAAAACAACTTAACTTTGTACCTAAAAGAACTAGAAGAAAAAGAACAAACTGAACACAAATTTAGAAGAATGAAGCACATGCTAAAAATAAGTGCAGAAAAAATAAAATAAGGAATAGAAAAATAATAGGGGAAAAAAATCAATGAAACTTAGAGTAGGTTTTATGAAAAGAAAATGTAAAAATGGCATGCCTATAGTTGGACTAAGAGGAGAAAAAATTAAATGATAAAAGAGACATTAAAATTGATGCCACAGGGGCTGGGTTATGGCTCAATGGTAGATCACTTGCTCATGTGTGAGGCACTGGGTTCGATTCTCAGCACCACATATAAATAAATTAATAAAATAAAGGTCCATCAACAACTAGAAAAAAATTAAAAAAATTGATGCTACAGAAATAAAAAAACAATTATGACAACAAATTGGATAACCTTAAAATGGTAAATTCATAGAAACATAAAATGTACAAAGTCTGAATCATGGATAGAAATAGGAAATGTGAATAGAAATACAAATAAGAGGGAGATTGCCCAGTAATCAAAAACCTCCCAACAAAGATAAGCCCAGAATCAAATGGCTTTACTGGTGGATTGTACCAACCATTTAACAAATTAATGTTCTAATTAGAATAAGATATATTTCATGCTTGTATAATATATCAAAATGGATTCTACTATCATGTAAAACTAAAAAAGAACAAATAAAAAGATAAAAATTAATGTTATTCCTTAATCTCTATAAAAAATGAATCTCACTTATGAGGCCAGCATTACATTTATACAAAAGCCTGACCAAGATACCATAAGAAAACCACAGATCAAATTCCTAATGAACCTAGATACAAAAGCCCTCAACACAATACTAAGAAATCAGCTTCAACAACACATTTCAAAGGATCATACACTGTGGCCAACTGTGTATCTATCCCTTGCTGCAACATGTGAAAATGAATTAATGAGTACACAATTCAGTCTGCTTTGGTGATTCTATTTCACAGGGTGGCTCTGAAATGGACAAGGGATAGAGGAAGGAAATGGCATACCCCTCTGACCAGTGTTACTCCAAGAGTGGTCCCAGAACCATGAACATTGTGTTTGGCAGCAGTTGGGAGCTTTGCAAGAAATGCAAATTTTACCAATCTGCCCCAAATCTCTGAGTCAAGTTACCAGGGAGCAGAGCCATCATTCTGTGTTTTAAAAAGCCTTCCTGTTGCTCTTGGAACATATTCAACTTTGAAAAGAACTGTCATCCCCTTCCTCCTTATAGTGAATATTAATTGCATTTAAGCAATGAATATGTTCACAAAAATGCAGTGATGTGTGATTGCACTGAAATATACTATTACACTAATTATCTTAGTATAATAACAAAGTTGGGAACTAAAGAACTGAGATGGAACAACAACAAAAAATTATGTGCACTTGCTGTTTCCCATATTTTGGGTATAACTTATACATTGCTTTCTAAAGGAAAACATTATATAGCTCTTTTGTTTGGTCATATAACAAGTATATCACTGTCTATTTCACAGAGATTTCTAACAGAAAGATGAGGGATGGTTCAGCTTCAAATCACAGTTTTATTTGCCGTAATGAAATAAAATGCCTGTGGAATTTAATGGAATATGGTTCATAAAAACTAATTTAACTTTTATTCTAGCGGTCACATCTATCAGAGAGCCATTTTCAATGAAGGTTGAAATTCTATAAAATTTGATCACCAACAATCCAGAAATAGCTGACTATGAAAGGTATTACAATTTGTATTCAGATGTCCATTTGTATCTTATTTTACTTGCTTTGTGTAACTTCTGAAGAGCCTTCACTTCTATAGACGAGTACATTCTCTGTGAAAGCACATTTTTGTTCTATTACTATTGACATTCATGTATTAGTGTAATGAACATATATTGAGCACAACATATGTGCCAGGATCCATTCTGGGTGGTAAGGATAAATTAGCAACCAAATCAGATATAGCTGGTGATTCATCCTGCTTACTAGCCCAGGACACACAAAAACAAACACACACAATTTTATGATATGTCATAGGCTTATAAATGGCACACCTATAGTTGGACTATAGGTATAGCTTATAAATGCTACAAATAATATGGAAGGAAGGTAGGTGTATAGAGAATCTCATTAGTGCTTTTAATGGGAAGGGGAGGGGGAGTCAAGGAGTTTCTCTGATGTGATACTGAGACAAGTGAGGAAGTAAGCATGAGGTTAAGGGAAAAAGAGATCTGAGGGGAGGTAAGTGTGCAATGGCCTTGGCATGCTAGGGAGTTAGAAAAATTGGACCTGCTAGGGTGAAGCAGAGTAGGGGAAGACTGTGGCTGAATAAGTAGCATAAACCTCTGATTTAGTAGTCTGTGAACAATCAGCTCTTTTTGTGCCAAAAATGATTTAGGAGCATTATCCCAAGTCAATCAACTTCATTTCTTTCTATTTATATGCCATATGCAAATTATTAATCTGATACCAAAACACTATTAAGAAGATCATTTGCACTCCTGTCAGTATTAGCGAACTCTATTTGATGTCTGCAATACAATGTTGACTGCAGGACTGGGCAAGCCAAAAAGAAATTGCATGTGCTGCTAAATGGGGTCCTCTTCCTCTCTTTATAGGAGACTTCTCATTCCTGTCCCATCATTACATTAGAATTTGGGTATGGAGAATTATAAAAATTAATTTTAAGTTTCCTTTATTTTTTTAAGCTGGGATGATCCTTTGAATTTTGTTCAAGTTTTTTTGATTTTATATCTTGAATTCCTAGCAATTAAATTTTGACATGAGGAAAACTGTTTAAAACTACTTTGGACAGCAGCAACCTAGGGAGGGCAAGTCCATATCACAATGTGTCTGTTGCTATAGAAAATCTGGGAGGGTCATGTTTTCCTTCACCCTTGCTTTCTTTCAGAAACCAGACTCTCTCAGATCCTCTCCTGCCACAAGTCCTTTGTACCTGCTGTTTTTTTTTTGTTGTTGTTGTTTGTTTTGTTTTTTTCCTGTTGCGGGTAGGTGTATGTTTGGAGGATCTGGGGATGTCCAGACCCACCCCAAACACATTTAAATCAGGAACTCTGGGCTGAGGTCTATGTATCAGTCCTTTGTAGAAGTCCCCCAGGGGTCTGATTCCATATCCTACCTGCTCATCTTCCTTGTTTAGGGACACTTCCTCATAAACACTCCCCTGCCCTGACTCTAAGTCAAATCTCTCTATTGTACATGCACCCCCTTGGAATTTTTATCACTCTAGGCATTTTACATTTCTTTGTGATGATATTTGTTTAATATTTGTCTTCCTCAAACTCTTTGCCAAATGATCTTTAAGAGACTTATTTACTGTGATATCCAACACTGGCAGTCCTAGTGTCCTGCTACCAAGAGTAATGACTAAATTCCTGTTAAATAATTTCCCTACTTTTTTTTTTCCTGAACGAAGTATGTGACCTCTGTCCACAGACCAAATGAGTGCTGATTGAGGTCATTCCAGGCAAATTTATCTTCCCCAAACAGGGCTTTGTGGTTCAAACTAAAGTAATTGAGAGAACACACCATAATAAGAGATGCATTGTAAGGACCTAAGTATAAAACAAACTCTTCATTTTCTGTGAGACAATGTTTCTCATGAGCATGAAACTTGCTCTATGTGCTGTAAAACACATGATGCTTAAAACTGTGTTATTTCCTACACTGGACTGTGAGCTTTATGAGGGAAGCATCTATCTCTGATCTTCTTTTATTAAATAAATCTCTAAGGCATGGAACTTGGCACTTAGAAAATATTCAATAGATGTCTATTGAATGGATGAACTGGAAAGAATAAACTACACTAAAGGTTTTATTTTTCAAATTATTCCCATGCAGTAAAGGAGGAAGAGCAGAGTTTTGGGATCTTATGTCTCCCAGAAGACCAAGTATTGTAGGCTTGGTTGTCAGCCTATAGTGCTACTGAGAGATGGTGGAGTCTTTATAAGGCGAGGGGCCTAGTGGAAGGAAGTTAGGTCATTGGGGGAGTGTCTTTGAAGGAGCTATTGAGACCCCTGCCCCTTTCTCTCTCTTTGCTTCCTGGCTGGTATGAGGCGAGCAGTCTTCCTCTGCCAAGTGTTCTTACTGCCATGATGTACTGTGCCTAAGCCTAGAGTATTTTATAGAGGTCAATGCAAGTGATTAAAACCTGTGAAGTCATGAACCAAAACAAAAACAATGTTTTTCTCCTTTAAGTTGATTTTTTTTTTCAGGTATTTTGTCAAGTGATGGAAAACTACTAATACAGGCAGGGATCTTAATTCCTGGTTGAATATTAGCATCACCTGGGTGGAATAAGTAGTGTTGGAAAATACCCATGCCTGGACCCCATCCCAGACAAACCAACCAACCAGAATCTTGGAGGTTGGAGTATTGATTTTATTTATATAGAACATTTAGTTTTCTATAATTGCTTAATTAATTACCAGCTTAATTTAGCACTTAAAACAACATAAATATATTACCCTGCAGTTTCTGTAGGTCAGAAGTTCACGCACATAATAGTTGGATCTGTTGCTCGGGATTTCATCAAACTGAAATCAATTTGTTGGCCAAGGCTCCAGTTCTCTCTGGGATTCTTTATTCTTTCAAGCTCTCAGATTCTTGGCAGAGTTATTTTCTTTATGGTTCTAGGACTGAAGTCCCTGTTGCCTTCCTTGATATTGGCCAGGGAATTATGCTGGGGCATAATGAGGGTCCTTGTCATATGATCTCCTCCATCTCAGCAACAAGAAAACTTGTTGGTGTCAGCCCTCTTCAAACTTCAAATCTTTCTTATTTTTCTTGTGTGACCAGTTGGACAAAGTTTTGGCTGTGAAAGGGCTTGAGTCAATAAGCCATGTCTGTCCTGATAATTTTCCTTTCCCACAAAGGTCCTCTGTAACAGAATCTGATCATGAAAGTGAAATCAATCCAATTCTCAGTCCTGAGGATGATGAGGGAGTATAAAGTGGGAATGGCATACAGGACTTCTTAAGGATTACCTTAGAATTCTGCCTACCACATTGGTATTAAACACCCTCCAACTGAGATTAAGAACTCCTGGACAAAAGGTATTAAACATTTCAAATAGTGAAGTATTACATGACCTTTTAACACAATAATTTTTTAAAGAAATAAATCCTCTAATCCTCAAAAATTTTCAGAGATCAAGGGACATCAATAGAATTTCAAACTATAAGGATAGCATAGATTTACTTGGGGCCCTCTGAGAATCTCAGTAGAAATACGATCCTAGAGAAGCACTACCCATGGGGTTTAAATTATTAAATTAAGTCATTTCTGAAACCTGTTAAGGTCTCAACCCGAAACATAGCCCTTCTCCACCACAGTCTGAGTGAAAAGAGTAATTTTAGTGAGTTGAGTGAGACACAGAATGATCAAGGGATAGAGAAAGGCCCAGGGAGAGGGGCAGGAGTAAAGATTACCAGTTGTGAGAGGACTCTGGGATCTCGTGAAGAACTGTAGATGGGAGGGACACAGCTCCTTTTGGAGACCAGGGAGGGACACACAGAGGGAGCTGGGAGAAACCCTGTCATTGACACCTCCCACCCTCTGATCTCCAGCCTGTATTTCCTGGTGACCCCAATCAAGTAGAAGAATGAAGAAGAGATTATTCAGAGGGAAAAGGCCTCCTCCAAGGGCAGTGCAGAGAATAGAATGGAAATGACAGAGGCAAATGGAAAATAAATCACCACATGTTGAAGGTGATTTTTTATATACATTAAGGAAATGGGTTTTGAAAATTAAAAAGTGGTATAACATGGGGGTTCTTTATATCCTAAGAAATATTTTACCAAACTTGTTTCCTGTGCTGGTAGCCACTGCCACTTAAGTCCCTTACTTGTCAGTCGTGGGCCCAGGGATCCCCTCTGGTTTTATTTTTCCAATTCCATGGAGAATAACTTTAGGGAAATGAGTTGGGCACTAGGGTGGGAGGCAGGGAAAGGGAGGGTGAAAATACATATTTTTTTAATTTTCAAATTCAACAATACTTGACTTTAAAATAGAAAATCAGAAAGTTATCTTGTTAGTGGAATAAGTAATTTTTATTGGCAACTTAGGATATTTTAAAATGATATATCTTAAATATGGTATGTGTAGTCTACTTGACATGTATGAGTAAAATGAAGATAAAATAACTTTTTTTCAGATATGGACTTCTAAAATGTTTCTTAATTTCTAATTTTTGTTGATTTATAGCGTAGGCAAATTTTAAATTTTCTTCTATCGTATCTTTGATTTGTAAAAAATCATATTAAAATCAGAGAACTTCTTAAGTAGATGGCTGGGGGATGGCAGAGATTATTTCTATTGCTTTTGTTTTCCCTGTTCCTATCCAAGTTTGTGTGTGTGTGTTTGTATCTCTCCAGGTGTTTTCAAAATAATCTTGATATATTTGACTTTCTCACTTTAAATTCCCTAGGTGCATGTTGTTGATATAACATTAATAAGTAAAAAATAATATTCAAGTTAAAACATTTTAATATTTAAATTCAAGGACGTTGTATTGTTGAACCTTTTATCTTATCTGTTCCTAAAATAATAATAAACAAGGAAAAACAGAGGTAGGCTATTGAACAGACAGTGATTTTAACAGGAGATAGGAGCATGAACAAAAAGATTTCCACAGGTGACTGGAAGGCAGAGTGTCCTTGTAATCAAAGCAACATGTGATTTCAGTGAGCACAGAAGTTAGCAACTGAGTGTGGATTTCTTCATGCTGTGGCCTGTGGAATTGGCAGATTCCTACAGCAGAACTAAGAGAAACATAGAAAGCAAGGGGCTAGTTGATACCTTTGCTTAAAGGCTTCTAGAATAACTCCTGGAACCCTCCTTCAACATCCCTCCAATGCAGCCAGAAGATTCACTCTAGAAAAATCCAAGAGGTTCCCTCTAAAGAGTAATTCTTCTGGGCAGAGCTTGGGCATGGACAAGATGAATTCTCCAAATTCAGTCCTGTCTTATTATGCCATTTGGAGGAGGGGCACATCTATGTAGGTACCCAGTTTTCGGGGGTGCAAGAGAAGCCTGACAATATGGCATTTTCTCATAACATACACAGGTATACAGTGGATCTTCTCCTTCAGTGTAGAAGCTGGTAAAGTCTGAATACACCCAAGACAGTGGCTTATATTTTCAACATAGTCCATCATCAGTAAACAACTGGATACTAGTAACCTATAGACAATTGAAGAAAACTAGCAACGATAAGGAGAAAGAACAAGGTAAGCAAAAAAGACCACTAGACTTAAGGGGATCCATAAACTGAGGGAAAGAGATGCCAACTAATGCTTATCATTCCCAGTGATATTTGAAGGAATATTATGCCCACAAGTAGAGAAGCATCCTTTAAAAATAAATTGTGCATTTTTTTGTTTGTTTGTTTTTGTACTGGGACTTGAACCTAGGGGCACTTAACCACTGAGCCACATCCCCAGGCTCTTTTTGCATTATATTTAGAGACAGGGTCTTGCTGAGTTGTTTAGGGCCTCTTGATCCTCCTGCCTCAACCTCCAGAGCTCCTGGAATTACAGACATGTGACACCATGCCTGGCTGAATTATGCATATTTTAGGTGTACAATAGAATGCTATAAAATATGGTACATACAGAGTAAAATGAATTCTGGTGTGGAACAAATTAACATATTCATCATCTCACATACTTACCCACTCTCTACCCTGTGCCAAGAGCAGGAATAATCTACTCATTTAGCAAACGTTCCAAATCCATTACACTATTATTAATTGTAATTATCAGGGTGTACATTACATCTTTTGACTTGCTTATGTTATATATTTGCTGTGTTGTATCCTTGATGCTTATCTCCCCATTTGCTTTCCCCCATTATAACTCCAGTAAATCCCAGTTTTATTCTGTGCCTTTATACATTTGACTTTTTATTTTATTTTATATGTAAGCAAGTTAGATCATGTTGTAATATATTGCTTTGTGTGTCTGTGTGTCTGGCTTGGTGTAATTTCCTCTAGATGTATCCACATTGTCACAAATTCAGGATCTCCTTTTTTAAAGCCTAAGTAACATTATGTTGTGTGTGTCCTTCATTGTAGTTTGCTGTATAGTGTCTCATAGAGAAATGGATGTGCTGGTCAGGAGAGGCCAGATTCTCAACATCTACTCCTACTGGTTTTGGCTTATCTGTCTGACTTTGTCTTTTGATTTATGACTGATCTGGTCCCTGGCTCTGGCACCTCAATCAACTTATGCCAACACCTCATCTTCTTCTTCTGAGGTGTTCACAGGAATCCCACTTGTGGGGGTCCTATTCTTTTTGCAGAACCACCACCCTTGTTCTACCTTGTGGTAAATATTTACCTTTGTTTAGCAAAGCAGCAGGCTAGAGTTTCCAAATTTTTATTAGCACTCCTCATATGAGCAAGTAATTACACAGTAATCTCTGCTTGAGTTAAACATGCTTCATGCTCTAGTTTCAATTCCTTCGGCAATTACTTCACACAGGATTGGGCCTGCATCTCAGCCCCTGTTGCTGCTCATTCCAGTATGAGCAGGGGTCACTCCACACAGCTGCTATCTCGCATAGCTCTTTCTCTTCCTTTAGATCACATTACTTGGCCCTGAGCAAGGGATGTTACCTAATTCTTGAGATGTATATGGTGGTCCCTATCCACCTATAATAGCTGCTATGCTTTATGTTAAAAGACACTCAAAAAATATGATTAGAGGGGAAGTTCCTCAACATAATATTACACTCAACTGTGAAAAACTAAAAGCTTTTCTTCTAAGATCAGGACTAGAACAAGGTACCCACTTGATATCACCATGTATATTCAACGTAGTAATGGAAGTCCTAATGGAGCTATTAGGTAAGAAAAGGAAAAGCATTCAAATGGGAAAGCAAGAAGATCTGTTCATAGACATGATCTTAATATGTAGAAAACTCTTACTTAAATAAGCAAATAATCTTGTAGTGCTAATAAATGAATTTAATCAACATAGCCATATGATACAAAGTCAACATACAGCTACATTTCTTACACTAACAATTAACTATCCAAAATGGAAACTAAGATAATGATTCCATATTTAATAGCCACAAAAATAATAAAATACTTAGGAATATATAAGGAGATGAAATACACATATACTAAAGTCAACAAAACACTGATAATTAACTACTTAATTAATTAATGGAAGAACCTCTTGTGTTCATGGATTGAAAGGAATAATATTGTTTGAAAGGCATAATATTCTTAAAATTTCCATATTACCCCAAACAATCTACAGATTCAGTGTAATACCTATCAAAATCACAATAGCATTTTAAAATACACAAATCAAGGAAAATAAAGTTTAAAATACATTTAGAAACTCAGAGGCCCTCAAATAACCAAAGAAATTTTGAGGAAAAAAGAGCAGTGCTAAAGACATCACACTGCTTGATTTCAAAATATGTTTCAAAGCTGGAGGAGATGAAAGGATATGGTAGTGGCATCAAGACAGACATGCAGAACAGAAACAGAAAAGAACAAAACAAATATACCCCCACTTGTTCTGGTCAAGTGATCTTTGACAGGATGCTAAGAAAATAAAATGGGGAAAGGAGAGGCTCTTTAACAAATGATGTTGAGAAGATGAGATATCCACATATAAAAGAATGAAATCAGACCCTGATCTCATGCCATGCACAACCATCAACTCAGAATGGGTTAGAGATTTAAACACAAGACCTGAAAAAACTAAAATTCTAGATACTTCTGGAAACTAAAATATCTAGGATGGGGAAAAGTTTCCTGACATTTATTAATTTTTCATAATGAATTCACGAATATGAGAATAAAACATAGGTAACAAAGGCAAAAGTAGACAGATAGGGCAATATTAACCAGTAAAGCAGCTGGGATGTGGTGGCATAGACCTCCAATACCAGTGTCTCAGGAGGCTGAGGCAGGAGGATTATGAGTTCCAAGCCAGCCTCAATAATTTAGCAAGGCCTTAAGCAACTCAGTGAGATCCTGTCTCTAAATAAAATTTTAAAATGGACTGGGGATGTGGCTGAGTGGTTAAGTGACCCTGGGCTTAATCCCCTGTACAAAAACAAAAACCACAAAGTCTCTGCAGAATGAAGGAAACAGCAATGAAAAAGTAACTTACAGAACAGGAAAACAATTTCCAAACTGTATATCTCAAAAGGATAAATATCCCAAGTATAGAATTCCTACAACTCCATAGAAAAAGTATTCCAAAAAACAGAATCCGAGGCAGAAGAGGAGCAGCGGCCTGCTGAGAGGCAGAGCTGCCCCCTCCCCCTGCACTGGCAAGGTAGACAGAACTGTGACCACCCCCATAGCAGGCCCAGCGGCCTGCTGAGGGGCAGAGCCGCCTCCCACCCCCCGCGCCTGCCAGGTAGGCGGAACTGTGACCACCAACAGAAAAGGCCCAGTGGCCCGCGGCGGGACAGAGCTTCCAATCACTCCTGCAAGGTAGGCGGGCCTGCGACCCACTGGCAGAAGAGGAGCAACGGCCTGCTGAGAGGCAGTGTCGCCCCCTCCCCCTGCGCCGGCAAGGTAGACGGAACTGTGACCACCCACAGAACAGGCCCAGCGGCCTGCTGAGGGGCAGAGCCGCCCCCACCCCCCGCGCCTGCCAGGTAGGAGGAACTGTGACCACCGACAGAAAAGGCCCAGTGGCCCTCAGCGGGACAGAGCTTCCAATCACTCCTGCAAGGTAGGCGGGCCTGCGACCCACTGGCAGAAGAGGAGCAACGGCCTGCTGAGAGGCAGTGTCGCCCCCTCCCCCTGCGCCGGCAAGGTAGACAGAACTGTGACCACCCACAGAGCAGGCCCAGCGGCCTGCTGAGGGGCAGAGCCGCCCCCACCCCCCGCGCCTGCCAGGTAGGAGGAACTGTGACCACCAACAGAAAAGGCCCAGTGGCCCTCGGCGGGACAGAGCTTCCAATCACTCCTGCAAGGTAGGCGGGCCTGCGACCCACTGGCAGAAGAGGAGCAACGGCCTGCTGAGAGGCAGTGTCGCCCCCTCCCCCTGCGCCGGCAAGGTAGACGGAACTGTGACCACCCACAGAACAGGCCCAGCGGCATGCTGAGGGGCAGAGCCGCCCCCTCCCCCCGCGCCTGCAAGGTAGACAGAACTGTGACCACCATCAGAACAGGCCAGTCCTGCAACCGACAGACAGAACAGGCCCAGTGGCCTGAGGAAGGGTAGAGCCGCCCCGCCCGCGCCTGCAAGGTAGGCGGACCTGCGACCCACTGGCAGAACAGCCCCAGAGGCCTGCAGAGGGGCAGTGCCGCTGCCTGCGCCTGCAAAGTAGGCAGAACTGCGACCACCGACAGAACAAGCCTAGCGGCCCGCAGAGAGACAGAGCCGCCGCCCGCGCCTGCAAGGTAGGCGGACCTGCTACTGACCGGCAGAGCAGGCCCAGTGGCCTGACGGCATGGTAGGCACATTGCCCCAATTGGAGGAGGGGCAGAGCCGCCGCCCGTGCCTGTAAGGGAGACTTTGCAACTATACAAGACCAATATAAATATATAGGGGGAAAATTCAATAGCACAACAGTTTCACCAAGTAGAAAGGAACGCGAACAGTATGAAGAGACAAGGAAAGAAAGGACCACAAGCAATGCAGGTCAACTCAACGTTAGAAGAGGTAATAGCTGCAGCAGATGGAATGTCAGATAAAGAATTCAGGATATACATGCTTCAGATGATCTGGAGTCTCAAGGAAGACATCAGACAGCAAAATCAGACAATGAAAGATCACTTCAACAATGAATTACATAAACAAATCCAAGAAGCAAAAGATCAACTATACAGGGAGATAGAGGTTATAAAAAACAAACAAACAGAAATCCTAGAAATGCAGGAAGCAATAAACCAACTTAAAAACTCAATTGAGAATACTACCAGCAGAGTAGAACACTTAGAAGATAGAACATCAGACAATGAAGATAAAGTATTTCAACTTGAAAAGAACATAGACAGCTCAGCAAGAATGTTAAGAAACCATGAGCAGAACATCCAAGAAATATGGGATAACATCAAGAGACCAAATTTAAGAGTCATTGGGATACAGGAAGGGACAGAGTTTCAAACCAAAGGAATGAGCAATCTATTCAATGAAATAATACGAGAAAACTTCCCAGACTTGAAGAATGAGACAGAATCCCAAATCCTAGAAGCCTACAGGACGCCGAATGTGCAAAATCATAAGAGACCCACACCTAGACACATTATAATGAAGATGCCCAACATACAGAATAAGGAGAGAATTTTAAAAGCTACAAGAGAAAGGAAGCAGATCACATTTAGGGGTAAGCCAATCAGGATAACAGCTGATCTTTCAACACAGACTCTGAAAGCTAGAAGATCCTGGAATAACATATTTCAAACACTGAAAGAAAATGGGTTCCAACCAAGAATTGTGTTTCCAGCGAAATTAATTTCAAGATGGAAGATGAAATTAAAACCTTCCATGATAAACAAAAGTTAAAAGAATTTGCAGCTAGAAAACCATCTCTTCGAAACATACTTGGCAAAACATTACAGGAAGAGGAAATGGAAAATAACAATGAAAACCAACAGTGGGAGGTAGGACAGTAAATGGGGGAAAAATAATCAAAGAAGAAAACAAACCATGTTTAGTAACATAAATAAACAAATATGGCTGGAAGAACAACGCATATCACAATAATAACCCTAAATGTTAATGGCTTAAACTCACCAATCAAGAGACACAGGCTAGTAGAATGGATCACAAAACAAGACCCAACAATATGCTGCCTACAGGAGACGCATTTGATAGGAAAAGACATACATAGGCTGAAGGTGAAAGGTTGGGAAAAATCATATCACTCATATGGACTTCGGAAACAAGCAGGAGTGTCCATACTCATATCAAATAGAATAGATTTCAAGCCCAAGTTAATCAAAAGGGATAAAGAGGGACACTACATACTGCTCAAGGGAACCATACGCCAACAAGACATAACAATCATAAATATATATGCCCCAAACAATGGTGCAGCTATGTTCATCAAACAAACTCTTCTCAAGTTCAAGAGTCTAATAGACCACCATACAATAATCATGGGAGACTTCAACACACCTCTCTCACCAATGGACAGAACTTCCAAACAAAAGCTGAATAAGGAAACTATAGAACTCAATAACACAATTAATAACCTAGACTTAATTGACATATATAGAATATACCACCCAACATCAAGCAGTTACACTTTTTTCTCAGCAGCACATGGATCCTTCTCAAAAATAGATCATATATTATGTCACAGGGAAACTCTTAGACAATACAAAGGAGTAGAGATAATACCATGCATCCTATCTGATCATAATGGAATGGAACTGAAAATCAACGATAAAAGAAGGAAGGAAAAAGAATACATCACTTGGAGAATGAACAATAGGTTACTGAATGATCAATGGGTTATAGAAGACATCAAGGAGGAAATTAAAAAATTCTTAGAGATTAATGAAAACACTGACACAACATATTGGAATCTATGGGACACATTGAAAGCAGTTCTAAGAGGAAACTTCATTGCTTGGATTTCATTCCTTAAAAAAAGAAAAAACCAACAAATAAATGATCTCATACTTCATCTCAAAATCCTAGAAAAAGAAGAGCAAAACAACAGCAAAAGAAGTAGAAGGCAAGAAATAATTAAAATCAGAGCTGAAATTAATGAAATCGAAACAAAAGAAACAATTGAAAAAATTGACAAAACTAAAAGTTGGTTCTTTGAAAAAATAAACAAAATCGACAGATCCTTAGCCATGCTAGCAAAGAGAAGAAGAGAGAGAACTCAAATTACTAGCATACGGGATGAAAAAGGCAATATCACAACAGACACTTCAGATATACAGAAGATAATCAAAAATTATTTTGAATCCTTATACTCCAATAAATTAGTAGATAGTGAAGGCATCGATAAATTTCTTAAGTCATATGATCTGCCCAGATTGAGTCAGGAGGATATAGACAACCTAAACAGACTAATATCAATTGAGGAAATAGAAGAAACCATCAAAAGACTACCAACTAAGAAAAGCCCAGGACCGGATGGGTATACAGCAGAGTTTTACAAAACCTTTAAAGAAGAACTAATACCAATACTTTTCAAGCTACTTCGGGAAATAGAAAAAGTGGGAGAACTTCCAAATTCATTCTACGAGGCCAACATCACCCTGATACCTAAACCAGACAAAGACACTTCAAAGAAAGAAAACTACAGACCAATATCTCTAATGAACCTAGATGCAAAAATCCTCAATAAAATTCTGGCGAATCGGATACAAAAACATATCAAAAAAATTGTGCACCATGATCAAGTAGGATTCATCCCTGGGATGCAAGGCTGGTTCAATATAAGGAAATCAATAAATGTTATTCACCACATCAATAGACTTAAAAATAAGAACCATATGATCATCTCGATAGATGCGGAAAAAGCATTCGACAAAGTACAGCATCCCTTTATATTCAAAACTCTAGAAAAACTAGGGATAACAGGAACATACCTCAATATTGTAAAAGCAATCTATGCTAAGCCTCAGGCTAGCATCATTCTGAATGGAGAAAAATTGAAGGCATTCCCTCTAAAATCTGGAACAAGACAGGGATGCCCTCTTTCACCACTTCTGTTCAACATAGTTCTCGAAACACTGGCCAGAGCAATTAGACAGACGAAAGAAAGAAATTAAAGGCATCAAAATAGGAAAAGAAGAACTTAAATTATCACTATTTGCAGATGACATGATTCTATACCTAGCAGACCCAAAAGGGTCTACAAAGAAACTATTAGAGCTAATAAATGAATTCAGCAAAGTGGCAGGATATAAAATCAACACGCATAAATCAAAGGCATTCCTGTATATCAGCGTCAAATCCTCTGAAATGGAAATGAGGACAACCACTGCATTCACAATATCTTCAAAAAAAATAAAATACTTGGGAATCAACCTAACAAAAGAGGTGAAAGACTTATACAATGAAAACTACAGAACCCTAAAGAGAGAAATAGAAGAAGATCTTAGAAGATGGAAAAATATACCCTATTCATGGATAGGCAGAACTAACATCATCAAAATGGCGATATTACCAAAAGTTCTCTATAGGTTTAATGCAATGCCAATCAAAATCCCAACGGCATTTCTTGTAGAAATAGAGAAAGCAATCATGAAATTCATATGGAAAAATAAACGACCCAGAATAGCAAAAACAACTCTAAGCAGGAATTGTGAATCAGGCGGAATAGCGATACCAGACTTCAAACTATACTACAGAGCAATAGTAACAAAAACAGCAAGGTACTGTACCAAAACAGGCGGGTGGACCAGTGGTACAGAATAGAGGACACAGAAACCAATCCACAAAACTACAACTACGTTATATTTGATAAAGGGGCTAAAAGCATGCAATGGAGGAAGGATAGCATCTTCAACAAATGGTGCTGGGAAAACTGGAAATCCATATGCAACAAAATGAAACTGAATCCCTTTCTCTCGCCATGCACAAAAGTTAATTCAAAATGGATCAAGGAGCTTGATATCAAATCAGAGACACGCCGTCTGATAGAAGAAAAAGTTGGCTACGATCTACATACTGTGGGGTCGGGCTCCAAATTCCTCAATAGGACACCCATAGCACAAAAGTTAATAACTAGAATCAACAAATGGGACTTACTCAAACTAAAAAGTTTTTTTTCAGCAAAAGAAACAATAAGAGAGGTAAATAGAGAGCCTACATCCTGGGAACAAATCTTTACTCCTCACACTTCAGATAGAGCCCTAATATCCAGAGTATACAAAGAACTCAAAAAATTAGACAATAAGAGAACAAACAACCCAATCAACAAATGGGCCAAGGACCTGAACAGACACTTCTCAGAGGAGGACATACAATCAATCAACAAGTACATGAAAAAATGCTCACCATCTCTAGCAGTCAGAGAAATGCAAATCAAAACCACCCTAAGATACCATCTCACTCCAGTTAGATTGGCAGCCATTATGAAGTCAAACAACAACAAGTGCTGGCGAGGATGTGGGGAAAAGGGTACACTTGTACATTGCTGGTGGGACTGCAAATTGGTGCAGCCAATTTGGAAAGCAGTATGGAGATTTCTTGGAAAGCTGGGAATGGAGCCACCATTTGACCCAGCTATTCCCCTTCTCGGTCTATTCCCTAAAGACCTAAAAAGAGCATGCTACAGGGACACTGCTACATCGATGTTCATAGCAGCACAATTCACAATAGCAAGACTGTGGAACTAACCTAGATGCCCTTCAATAGAAGAATGGATAAAAAAAAATGTGGCATTTATACACAATGGAGTATTACTCTGCATTAAAAAATGACAAAATCATAGAATTTACAGGGAAATGGATGGCATTAGAGCAGATTATGCTAAGTGAAGCTAGCCAATCCCTAAAAAACAAATGCCAAATGTCTTCTTTGATATAAGGAGAGTAACTAAGAACAGAGTAGGGTCGAAGAGCATGAGAAGAAGATTAATATTAAACAGGGATGAGAGGTGGGAGGGAAAGGGAGAGAGAAGGGAAATTGCATGGAAATGGAAGGAGACCCTCAGAGTTATACAAAAGTACATACAAGAGGAAGTGAGGGGAAAGGGAAAAATAATACAAGGGGACAAATGAATGTCAGTAGAGGGGGCAGAGAGAGAAGAGGGGAGGGGAGGGGAGGGGAGGGGGTAGTACAGGATAGGAAAGGCAGCAGAACACAACAGACACTAGTATGGCAATATGTAAATCAATGGATGTGTAACTGATGTGATTCTGCAATCTGTATATGGGGTAAAAATGGGAGCTCATAACCCACTTGAATCAAAGTGTGAAATATGATATATCAAGAACTATGTAATGTTTTGAACAGCCAACAATAAAAAATTAAAAAAAAAATACAAAATAGGGCCGGGGATGTGACTCAGTCGTTGAGTACCCCTGAGTTCAATCCATGGTACCCAAAAACAAACAAACAAGTGAATGAATAAATAAATAAATAATGTAGCTAAAATCTAAAAAAAAACCAGAATCCTATTTTAAAAGTTGGAAAATAATTTTGAATAGAAATTTATCTCAAAAAGAGCACAGATTGCCACAGGTATATGAAAAGATGCTCAGTGTCATTAATCAACAGGAAAATGCAAATCAAAGCCATAGTGAGGGGCTGGGGATGTGGCTCAAGCAGTAGCGCGCTCGCCTGGCATGCGTGCGGCCTGGGTTTGATCCTCAGCACCACATACAAAAACAAAGATGTGGTGTCCGCCAAAAACTAAAAAAATAAATATTTTAAAAATTCTCTCCCTCTCTCTCTCTCTCTCTCTCTTTAAAAAAAAAAAAAACATAGTGAGATATATCCTCTCACTCATGTATGATCGTCTTTTATTAAAAAAAAAAAGTATTGAGGATGTGGAGAAAATGGAACTTTTTACACTGCTGGTAAGCATTTAAAAACTAATACAATACAGATGAATTTTGAGAACATTTTGCTAAGTAAAATAGATCAAAAGGACAAATACTTCCCTTATATGACATAACTAAGTAGTAGAATTCAGATTTAGAAAGTGGAGTGGTCCTTGCCAAAGCTGGGGGAGAAAAAAATGGGTAAAACAACTTTAAATTAAAAAAAAATCCCTACTACAAGGCTTTTCTGCAGATACAGGCTTCAGTATAAAAAATGAAAAAAAAGAAACCTCATACAAAATCTTTTATCCATGCATTAAAATTATTTATTTATTCTAATCAGTATACATGACTATAGAATGCTCTTTGGTTTATTGTACACAAATGGAGTAGAAGTTTTTACTTCTCTGTTTTGCATGAAGTAGAGTCACACCATTCATGCAATCATACATGTACCTAGGGTAATGATGATCATCTCATTCCACTGTCTTTCCTACCCCTTTGCCCCTTCCCCCACCCCTTGCCTCATCCAAAGTTCCTCCACTTGTCCCATGCACCACCCTCATATGGATTAGCATCCACTTATCAGAGAAAACATCCAGCTCCTGGTTTTTTAAGATTGGTTTATTTTGCTGAGCGTGATATTCTCCAACTCTAACCATTTATCTGCAAATGACATAATTTTATTCTCTTTTAATGCTGAGTAATATTCCATTGTGTATACATATTACAGTTTCTTTATTCTTTATCTAATAAGGACATCTAGGTTACTTCCACAGTTTAGCAATTGTGAATTGTGCTTCTATAAACATTGAAGTGGCTGCATCACATCATATGCTGTTTTTAAGCTTTTAGGGTAGGATTAGGATAGCTGGGTCAAAAAGTGGTTCCATTCAAAGTTTTCTAAGGAATCACCATACTGCTTCCCAGATTGGTTGTACCAATTCCTGCATTAAAATTTGCATGCAATAAAAAATAGCAAATGAGGTATATCAACATACAAAAAAACTATGGCCAAGTTAAGTTTATTTCAGGAATACAAGATTGTTTAAACCTTAAGTCTTAATATATTATATCTCATTAATAAAGAATAATCAAAATTATATAGTCACCTCAATAGATGCAGAAAAGCAATTTTTGAGTTGATTCATTTTCATCATTTATGAAAAATTTTCATTCATGATAAAAATTCCTTAGTAAATTAGAAATGAAAAGAAGCTTTCATATGGTGAACTTGGGCTGCATGAAAAGAAACCTGAGACCAGGACTGATGTACAAATGTCTTATCACTATGTATTTTCAACTTTGAACTAGAGGTTCTACCCATTGCTAAAAGGTAGAAAAAAGCAAGCAAATTTTTTAAAAAAAGCTGTTATTATGTGGAGATAAAATGCCTTGATTGTTTTATTAATGCAGAAAATCTAAAGAACCTTCAGAATTAACAATTAGTTTACTCACTGGTTATAAGATCATCATTAAAATCACATGGCATATACACTAGCAGCAAATATTTAGAAAATAAAATTAAGCTACATGATATCATTTACCCAGATTCCAAAATATCAAATGTCTAGACACAATCTAATAAAAAATATGCAGTACCTCCACATGGAAAATTAGAAGATGTTATTGGTAGAAAATAAGGAAATTAAAAAACATAATGACGCATATTATTTTCATAACCACGAAGAATTATCATTGTTAATATTATTAAGGTGCCAGTTCTCATCAAATGTATCTATTTATCTATTGAATAAAATATCAACTTCCTAGCAGATTAATATTTTAGAAATTGGAAAGTTGATTCTAAAATTTACATGAAAATCTAAGAAGTCAAAAATGACTAAAATTATCCTGACAATTTGACACACCTATGTTACCACATTTAACTACACTGTATATATTTACCATAAGAATGGGCATCATAGTGCCAAGGTTGACTGATAAAACAATGGAACACAATAGAGAGTCCTGGAAGACTTGTGTATTAATTGACTTGACTTGTGACAAATGTAGCATTTCATGATAAATGTAGCATTGCAAACCATAGACAAAGGGACTTTTCCCCCTTAATAATTTATATTAGGTCAATTGAATATTAAAATGAAAAATATTGACATCTACCTCTTACCATATACAAAAATCAGTTACAGGTGATTGTACATCAAAATGTTTCTCTTTTATGTACACACATTATAATTATGAAAAAGATGAAGCAAAAACAACTGAATTTCATACCAGAGTGTAAGAATTGTGTCAGCATTAAAATTCTCACCTCAACAACCTTGCATCTTAAAAATGCCTTCAAAATTCTGAGGGGAAAAAAATCTGGGGACCTAGAATTCTAGAAAATAAAAGTTATATTCATTTCTGGAAGAACTTATTAAGTTCATCTTTACACACTTTTTAAAAGAAGCCAAGAAAAAAATCAAAGGCCTTAGGAAACAATGGAACTAACCCAGGAGAACAATAAAAAGAAATAAGAAGACAGCTCTGTGCATGGCCTAGAAGTATTTTATATCATCTAACAAGTAGTGGGATAAGGAAAGTAGATGCTCTAGGAACGTGATAAAACATAAATACTTATAACAAGAAAAATAAATAAGTGCAATCCAATTCTCTAAGAGATTTCCAACATTGTATGAGAAAATCATGTTACATACTGAAGCAAAATGAAATGTGCCATTATCTTGAACAGGTGATGAAAAGTAATGGAATACAGTTGGTATTAATGTTAAAATATTCTCTTTCTAGGGACTCAAGTTAAGGGACACAGAATTACCTCTTTGTGAGTTCAAGCAAGATCACTGATTTCTGCATATGGTATTTATATATTAATTATATTTTAATACAATTTTTTGAGCTCATAATTACCAGGATCAAATTATAGATGTAAAACTTTACTGAAAATAGAGATCAGACTACAAATGCTGCACAACTTAACACTGTCAAAATGATGCAGTCACTGACACATTCTGACCAGTGGCAGAGGTGGAGGCTGTGAGGGTCAGGAGGAAACATGTCAGAACATTAAATACCTCATCCTATAAGGTGAGGAATTGAGAGCTATAGCTACAAACTGGTGGGTCCAAAATAGAGACTTTAGTATATGATTTAAAATGTTTAGAAATATAATCAAGTAATGTAAGAAGGAGAGAATAGATTGGAAAAATATAGAAAAAATATGCTAATTCCTTGTTCATCATAAAGCCTCAGCAGATATGGCATAGTGTTGATAAATTCAGACATAAAAACACAAATATTTTACTTTGTATTACTTCCAAAAGCCCTAATGCAGAACAAGTTAGAAATTGTTGTGTACAAGGAGAAGGTATGGAAGGGTGAGGGGATAAGTATGGTAAGCAGGAAAATCTTCTCATTTTGAACTTCTTTTTTTTATGTTTTACCTCTACATACTTACACTATATCCATTCAATTAATAACTAATAAGATTTTTCAAGTAATATGTAAATAGTTATTAAAGGAATTACCTAGAAGTAGCCATAAAGTTTAAATAGTAGTCCATATACAGAACTCATGTTTGGAAATTTCATGCTAAAGACCTTATTTTGGCACCACTATGATGTAGCCCTTATTTTGTCTGATATGATAAATTCCACAATTATGGATTCTTTACAGATCTTTCCATGTAAAGGCAAATTTTTCCCCATTCCTAGAATCTGGCCAGCCCCCTAACTTGCTTTGGCCAATAGAGTAGGAGCAAATTTGAAAAAAAAAAAAAAAAGATTTGGAAAGAACATATAAATTGGGATTTACCCTCTCTTGCTGTCTTGGAATGTGAGATTTTGGTGTGAACACATCTAGGCAGGCCTGCTGAATGATGAAAAGCACATGGTTCCTGAGGACTGACCAACCTCCAGAATGTGAGCCCATGCTAGATTATTCAGCTCAGCTGTGAGCTGACCTGCTAGCTTGCCATAGACTCCTGAATGTTCCTGGCCAAAATCAGTTGAATGATCCCAGATTAGATGAACTGGCCAGTTGTTCCAAAAAATTGTGAGCTAAGCAAGTAGTCATTATTTTATATTTTGCTGTGGTTGTTTTGTAGTAAAAACTAACTAACTATCATAGTTGTTATAACATAGGAGCCTTTTGACTCTCACCATCTCAGAGGGAGGTTGTGAATAGTAACAGGATCATATTAGTTAAGATCTTGAGATAGGACTTGGAAAGAAAATTTAGTACATCTTTACTTAATAGTGTATATTTGATAAATATATCTTTAAGTAGTTGGTGAATTTCTCAGGACACAGCATTTATGTGATGCTCTCTTCATTGTTCTGTTTTGTGGCTCAAATGTTCTTGCTAAAAATACTTGTACCTATTTCAGTTCACATAAATCTACTCCGGTTATGCTTTGCAGTGCTTTGTACATCAATCCTATCTTGAGATATTGCCAGAACTAAAAAGGACTCCCAGGTAATTGAACTGGGATTATATATTGGGTTTTGTCAGCTGTAAAATTCACAAGGAAACATTACTTAGAATGTTTGGTTTCTTAACTAAAGAGATAAGGATTTGCTGAGTAATATTCAAATATGTCCATGGATATTCCACAAACTTTCATATCTTCACAGATAATAAGAATTAGATTACTTTAGGAGTTAATCCAAAAGCCTATTTAATATTTAAGACAGAAAAGCTATCTATATCTTTTAAGGGAATATCAAATCTATAGAAAACTAAAGGAAATTTTAACATCTAGATTCATTATAGTCAAAAATCTTGCTTAAGACTAGGGATGTAGCTCAGTGGTAGAGTGCTTGACTGACATGTGTAAGATACTGGGTTTGATTCCCTAGCACTGTAAAAAAAATAAATCTAGCTTAGATTATTTAGACTTCCAACAACCAATTCAAGGATAAGTAATGATATCAAGGTGCCAATGCCATGTTCAAGCATCATGTATTGAAACAACTGGATATACATAATGTAAAAGAATGAATTTGGACTCCTTCCTCAAAAATACACAAAAACTTAATTAAAAATGGATTATAGATCTACAAGAGCTAAAACTCTTACACTGTTGCTAACATAAAGATTTACTCCTTGATTTTTTTTTTCTTTTATGACCAGGGGTTAAGCAAAATCTTCTTAGATATAATACCAAAAGCATAAGTACAGAGACAGAAAGAAAGAAAGAGAGAGAGAGAGAGAGAGAGAGAGAGAGAGAGAGAGATTGATTTTAGATTTCTTCAAAATTAAACACATTTGTACTTCAAAGTATTTCAGGGCCAGGGCTTGCTGCATGGCTCAGACAGCCACACAGTTGTTTTTCAGGGGCTCTTGCCATCACTCCAAGATTTCAGACATGTTGCTCAGTGTGGCAGGCATGAGTTTAATTGAAGGCATAGAAAAAGGGGAAAGGGGACACTCTGATGAGAGAGAAGGAGTCTTCTCAGAGAGGAGAAAGATGGTATGCTCCTCCAGCCCTCTGATTTTATCGGAGGTCCCAGGAAAGTTTCCAAGAGTCCCACTGAAGTCCACCTCTTGACTTGTGAATCACAGCTGGGTTGAATTAGACTTACATGTTCCCACTGTACTTGGTAAACTTTCAGGGAGCATACTGATCAGTTCTGTTTAGAACCTGTTCTTTAAGAGACTGTATAGTTATGGGGTATTATCCTTATCTTCCTGATTTCTGGAACCCGGACTGTGTAAGGGTCACCAAAGTCCCTGCTGCACCCTTCAGAGTAACTTGTGTTCTTCCTATCAGCAATTTGGGCCTGCATTTCTCCTGAAGATAACAGGTTGTTTGCTGAGGAATGCAACATATCCTGTTAACTTAAGCCAGGCAGGGATTCAGGGAAATTGTTTTTTAAAAGAAAACACGTGGGGGTCACCATAGTGGGTCTAGTTTATAGAATTTATTCCCTTAACCTCATGTTCCCACTTCTCAAGTCTGTTACCTATCAAAAGGATATGCCAAAAAAAATAAAATAAAATAAAGTGAAAAGACAACCTTCAGAAAAGACATTCTTCATCTGAGAAGACTGTGGCATCCAGAATATTTAAACAACCTTTACAATACAATAACAGCAACAACAAAGGACTAAAACATGGGCAAAATATCTCAACAGACATTCAAATACAAATGGTCAATAAGCACATGAAAGATGTTTTATGTCATTAGTCATAGGGAAATGCAAGTCAAAACCATAGTGGGACAGCAATTCATTCTTTCTAGGATGGCTATGATAAAAAAGACAGGTATTGATAGTGTTGGCAAGAATGTTGAGAAATTCAAATCTTGTGAGGAATGTGAATTGGTACAGCAACTTTAGAAAATAATCTGTCCATTTTCTCAAATGGCTAAACAGTTACTTATGACCAGCAAGTTCACTATTAGATATTAACCCGAAATAAATGAAAGTAATAATTCACATAAAACAAGTATACTATGTTCATAGTAGCATTAGTCATAGTAGACAAAAAATAAATGACAATCAACAGATGTATAGATAATAAAATGTAAAAAAAGTAATAGTATTTGTAAAAAAAATAATAATAAATTACTGATACCTAATACAACACTGACAAACTTTGAAAACAAATACTAAGTGGAAGAATCCAGTTGCAAATGGCTACCTATGTATATGAAATTTCTAGAATATACAAATTGATATAGACAAAAAATATTATTAGTGCCAGCAGCTGGTGGGAGAAAGTATGGGGAGTAACTGCTAAAAGGTATAGGGTATTTTGGGGGGATGATGAAAATATTCTTAAATGAGGCTATAGTGAGGGTTTCAGAGTTGCATACATTAAATGAGTGAATTTTATGACACATAAGTTCCAATAAAATTGTTGTGTTTCAAAATATATATTGGATGACTTACTTGATCATACCATATAATGATGGATTCAAGGGATTTGAATATTTACAAGGCATTTAAGAAATCTTTCATTTTGATTATTTTTTTAAAGCTAGACATATTAAAGTCAAATCTGCTAACTCAGAACAAATATCCTGAATATTAAGAGAAAAAGATTGGTATTCTTTCCTTGGTCAAAAAAAAATTATTATACTTTTCCAAGTCTGACTTACTATGTTTTCCCTATCTAGGTTATCCAAGCTATTATTTAAGAGAAGCAACAGCATAAATTAGGATTTTTAAAAATACTAAATGTAAGTAAAAACAAAGTAAAAAGTTTGTTTTTTTTAAGTACTTTTTTCCTCAAACATATTCATGTGTAAAACACATGCTAATATTTCATCTTTATTTTTTCATTCAGCTTGCCAAAGAAACAGGCAAGGTGTGATATTTTAATCATCTTTGTTGCTTTAATATTCTAGCAACATATTTTTTTTGCTCTAAGTTCTGCAAAGAATCATTTCTCAAACAGACGCTATGAGAAAAAAAATGAGAGAAACTTTTTATTTTGCATGAGGCACTCATCAGATGAATTGATAAGTACTTAATAAAAATAGTTTATGGGAAGGGAGTAGAGAGTGGGAAACAGAATCAAATTACTCATTATTTTTAGAGTAAAATAAGATTGATTTAAAAAATGTAATCAGTGACCTCATTAGGTTCAAGTTACTATTTTCTATTTAGGTTTACTCCTAATTTGTGTTGGTTAATTGTTTTTCCTTCCCACATTGTAAACTTCTTAAAGCCAAGTAAGGAATAACAGGTACTAAAGAACAGTCAGAAAGGAGTACATTATGGTTTTCCAATGTAAGGTGATTACCACAGTTTAAAGCAACTTATTGTGTATTTTATAAAGATCTAGAAAAAAGAAGAAAAAAAAAGAAGCCCCAAACATAAAGAAATGATAGGGAGAGAAAAATGCTAATTATCCTGATTTGGTCAGTATGTGTCTTATGTATGTGTTGAAATGTTTTAATTAACAATAAATTTATTAGGGAACAAGTTAATAAATTTATCAGAGAAGGAGTGGGGATAGGATTAGGAAAGAGTGAAATGAATCTGACACAATTTTCTTATGTGCATATATGAATACACCACAATGAATCTTAACATTGTGTATGTCCACAAGACTTGGATCTTAATAAGATATATTCTGTGTTTATATAAATATGTTAAAATAGACTACTGTCATGTATAACTAAAAAGAACAAATAAAAAATAGTAATAACAACTTGAATTTTAATAATAGTAGTAATAACTCGAATTTTGCATGAGATGAAGCATCTTTTTTGGTATTCAAAGCATTTTGAGAGATTAGGATATTATATTATTTCACATCACAGATAAAGAAATCATAAATATCAAATTATTAAAGAGTTCATTTCTATAGAATTGAATATATAGTGAGGACTCAGATTCAGATCATTTAATTAATAATTACATAGTATTTTATCAAGCTTCTGATTATGTAAGCCAATCTAGTAATTCTTTTTTTATAATCATATGTGTGCTTATCCTGCTAGGGTTGTATAGGGGAGTAGCACAAATATGGACAACTGGTCCCGCTTTTTTTTTTTTTTTTTTAAGAAAACATCTTCTTTCCTAGTGGCTCAAGAGGCTGAGACAGGAAGATGGCGAGTTCAAAGCCAGCCTCAGCAATGGTGAGGCACTAGGCAACTCAGTGAAACTCTCTATCTAAATAAAATACAAAATAGGCCTGGGGATGCGGCTCAGTGTTTGAGTACCCCTGAGTTCAATCCCTGGTACCCACCCCAGCAAAAAAAGAAAACACTTTCCTTATCAGCAACCTAGAACCTCTCTTTATTTCCATTCTTTAGCCCTATGCTCAACCTCCAGACCTGCAAAGATCAAATCTATGCACCCTTTCTCATAAGTAAAGTTTCAAATGTTTATAGATAGTGGCACTCAAGAATAATTTTTCAACTAGTTTTGATATAATTTGCAAGAAATTAGTATGGCCCATGCATGGTTTTATTCATTTCTCTTCAATGTGACAGTATATTGGGATAACTATTCTTGCCCCAATTACATCCTATTGACTCTAATATCAGACATACTTTCCTCAGACTGGCTAAGTAGTGAATTTCTTTCTCCTATGTAGGAATGAAACTGCAATCCAAGACAGGTGCATGAAAACCAATTTTAGGGTTTTCATTGGAGCTACAAAAAAATAAAAACCACAAAACCTTACTACTGATGTTGCCAAGCAAAAAATGATGACATGTAACCTCAAAATCCTAGCAGTAAACACCTACTGCCCAAGGGGAACCCAGAGGATGACAATGCTGAGAGGAAGAAAGAGAGTGTGGAGGTGCATGCCTTGTAATCCAGCAGCTCAGGAAGCTGAAGCAGGAGGATTGTGAGTTCAAAGCCAGCCTCAGCAACTTAGCAAGGCTCTTAGCAACTTTAGCAAGACTCTGTCTTAAAATAAAATAGAAAAAAATGGGCTGGGGATGTGGCTCAGTGGTTAAGTGCTCCCGAGTTCAATCTCTGATACAGAAAAAGAAAAACAGATTGAGAACATTTATTTTCATATGTGTTGTCTTCCATTTTGGCCACAAACCCTTTTAATATATATTCTGTGAATTGCCTATAAAATAATATTTCCCAAAATCCAAGATTTCTAGATTTCATAGCATCTTGGTTGTTATTGTGAACATTCTTGACTAAGGTAGTATGAATGATGAATGTATCCAACTAATACATTATTAAACATGGTGAATAATGTTATGGAGTTAGAAGATGGACATTTTAATGGAGGATAAAATTGGGTTAAGTGTTTGAAGTTTAAGTCTTTGAAGTCCTTGATGGCTATGCTAAATATTCCCAACTTTATTTTATACACAAAAGATTCCATTAAATTTTTTTTGAAGAAGACAGTGCCATGATGCAACCTGTGCTTTTTTGCTTAAAATAAAAACTCTAGAGGTATAAAGAGAGCTATCTTGAAGAGCAAAATGCTTGAAGTAGGGAGAAAAGTTATCAGGTAATGAAGCAGAAGAGCTGGGAAAAAGATAAACCTGGTCTGTAGCACTTTAAAGGAAGAAATAATGGAAATCCTGGTAAAAGTTGCAGAATTTCACAACTGATTGGTCATGGGAATAATCAAATAAAATGTGTGGTTCTGAGCCAGAATCTTTTTCAAAATTTCCTTTTCTCCTCTGTATTACATTATTGCATTCACCGGAACTCTATAAAACTTCAACTTCTTGTATTTAAGAGAAGTTATTGAGCCTATTCTCATAACCTTCACTGAATTACTTTTTAGGGCACCATTGTTAAAGTAAATTTAGATTTTCCATTATACTTGTGCTTTAATTTTTAGTAAATTTTATGGGTAAAATGAAAAGTGTTCCTTGACTTTATTGAACTGTACTATACTTTTATTTTTGGTCTGATGTTATGATTAATTTTTTTTTCAAAGAAACTATTGCTACAAAATTCAGACGGAGTATGGAAAGAATGACTTATCTATTCTATGGGATGTCTGGGGCCCTACTGTTCTTGCCTCTGCAATTGCTGGAATGACTTAAAAAGGCATCTATTGGAGCTGGCATCATTTGGGGACTTTTGTAGTTTAAGCTGTGATATCCTGAAGCCTAGTTTCAGATGGCACTGTCAACTCCAGCAGCTACACGTGACCTCTCCAAATGTCTTGGGCCTCCTCAAAACATAGAAGCCTGGATCTAAGGTGTAGTATCCTAAGACGGGCACTTCAGGATACCCAGGCTGAAGAGGAATGGTCTTTACAGGCCTAGCTTCAAAAATCACATCACAATTATTACCCTAGTTAAATAATTGCAAGATTCAGGAAAAGTGGACATAGATAATAACTCAGAGTAAGGAATGCCAATAAATATGCATTGACTTTTGAAAACAGACACACTGCATTCATAGATGTTCTTTGAATATTGGTAAAGGAATCGTCTTTTTGAATGTGGAATGCAAAATTCAACATGTCTATTGCACAATTTCTATTGTACAATTTCTTGCATTGATATGCTCTATATTTTCAGGTCAGATTAATGATGAGGAATATAACAATAGATTTTTATTTTATGATTTTAAAGACTGTCAACTAATTCTTGCATAATGGAACTTATTATTCACTCCTTTGTTAGTTAATATTTGTTATTGAATATTTCCTATCTTTACATTTGCTTAATTGACAAACATTTAGTCTATACTTACTCTATGCAAAACAATCTTGAGGGCAGGGTTCCACTCACTGCCAGCTTCTATAAAGCCTGTGAGTCAAGAATAGTTTTATAGTGGTAAGTATGTGGAAAATATCAAAATAACAATAGTATTCATGACTGTTGAAAATGATATGAAATTTTGATTTCAGTGTTCACAGATATTTATTGGCACACAGCCACATGAACTATGAACTGGTTGGTTCATTTATGAATCATCCATGACTATTCTCACACCTTCATAACAGAGTTTGGTACTTTCAATACAGACAGCTAAGTGGTCCTCAAAATCCAAAATACAATTTGAACTGTTACAGAAACATTCATCCTTTCTTGCTCTGACAAAACATTTAAAGATGGACCTTATGTTTTAGTGAGGACATTGAACAGTACTCCTCATATATAAGTAAATATTAATATACAGAATGTAAATTAGTGCTAAAAAGAAAAAGAAGTCAGGGAAGAGTGATATTTATGCCCTCTGTAATCCAATATGTCCTCATATTGGCTTGATTACATCTTTAAAGACCATGATTCCAAATAAAGTTCTCTTCACAGGTGCTGATGGTTAGGATTTAAACTTACCTTTGTATAGGATACAATTCAAACCAAAATGCCAGGATATAGGTGTGTAGCAAGACATGCAGCTACCTTTCTCTGATTCTTTCAAGTCTCTCACCTTGACCTTAATACATGGAACTAAAAACAAACAACAACAACAACAAACCCCACAAATGGGGTCAATGCTCCTAAAGTTCATGGCAGAAGAATGGAAAAGAAACCCAGTAAATGGCAAGAAAACCAAGGAATACTAGAAACTCTAAGAATGAGCAGAGTATACAAGTGAAGAATAGAAAGAAAAAGGAAGCAAACAGACAAACCCTGTGTAACTTCTTGTGTGTCTGTGACAGACTGCTCAACTGTCTTCAGTTCTTACCCTTCCCTGCTTTCACACCATTGCCACAGCTATGGTTTTTCTGCCTCTTGACTTTGAACTGCACCATGTGACTTGCTTTAACCAATGGGGATGAAGTGACAGTGTTTCCATTACAAATTATACAAAGCCTCAGTTATTTCTGATATTCACTTAAGCCTTTGCCATTGCCAGGATAAGAGCCATGTCAACTTCTCTAGAGACCAACAGCGAGGAGCACAGCCACCCTGACCCCAAAGGCAGAAGCAGAATTGTCCACTAAATGGAGACCCTATAGAAACATCTGGAAGAATAAAATGATTCTTGATTTAGGACACTGAGCATTGGGATGGCTTACCATGTGTTATTAACACTGCAAAAACAAACAGCCATGGTATGAAACTTTAACAAATATTTGCTTCAGCTATCTGTAATACATGTCTGCTTAAAAGACTAAAACAAATAAGATAACTTGCTTCACACACTGGCAGTAGAATATCTATCTGGATTAAGGCATGACATTCTGGGAAAGAAGGAAAGTTAGTAGTGTATGTCTACTTTGAAAAAGCACTGAAAATTAAAACTAGCTAAAGGCTTATCTAAAATTAATATTATCTAACTTTTTAAAAGATCTCTGTTTTTCTATGCTCTTGCTGCTGTATCAAAATATTGTATACAGAGTATACATAGGAATTTGTCTCTCACATTTCTGGAGGACAGAAAGTCCAAGATCAAGATTTCACAGGATTTCAGCATGGTTTAGTGTCTGGTGAGGATCTCTTCTTTGATAGCAGATGGCTGCTTCCTCACTGTGTTCTCATGTATGGGGGTTGTTGGGGGTGGAGAGAGAGAGAGAGAGGAGCCTATGGTGTCTCTTTTTTTTTATAAGGATACCAATTCCATCACACAGATCAGGGACTTGCTCCTTTGATCCCATTTAACTTCAATTGTCTCCTTGAAGACTATTTCCAACTCATTCACATGGATAGTTAGCAATATGGCCTCTCAGTTTTGAAGGGACACAATTCAGTCCTGAATAATATCTTCACTAGGCTCAGTGGTTCTGACTTCTTTTCAAGCATTGAGTGTAGAAGAAAAACAATAGTAATATCTATAGTTCCTTACACTAAAATACTATTTTACGTTTTTCATAACTTTATTTACAAAATAATATTTTTAAGCATAGAAAACAATACTATCTTATTATATAAATGAGGAAACTGAAATATTTGATAAATGAGGGAAATAAGTGATTTGCTTCAAGAAGGAGGAGGGAGACACAGGAGAATTTTTATGCTATTATTTTATAGCACTTTTGTAATCGAAAAAAAAAGTCAAAGATAAAAGTAAGAAAACAGAAAAAACTTCCCGCCATGTGTTTCAGCATTATTGAATATCGTCTAAATTTTTTTTTCTATCACACTATATCACTTGCTCTATGCTTTGAGAATCACAGAACTAAAGAAAGAAAATAAGATGTTATTGCAATTATTCTCTCATCTTATTTTCCTAAAAGGAATGCAAGGGAATGAGAAGGGAATTATAAGAGAAATGAAAGGAAACAAAGAAACAAGAGAATAGAGGAGTGGAGAGAGGGACAAGAAAAGAAATGGGTTATTTTCTCTTTCAAATTATCTTGTGAAATAAGGAAGTGTTAACTAAATTCATAAAGAATCCTTATAAATCAAGTATCAGGAACTTGATTAATATTTCTTGAATAAATTGATGAAATTCCAAAGGTCTTTCTCCATAAATTCAGTTAATTCTCCAATGTTATTGATTTTTCATAAGTATAGTAGGTCAAAGAAATTTTAATATTTCTAGGGAAAATATTATCCACAGGCCTTCTCATTTTTATTTATATTTTGTGTATGTTTTCATCTTTGTTTCCATGGCACCAAATATTCTTCAGAAATATAATTTAAGAAGTGATATGTATCCAAGACTAGGCTGTGCTCTATAGCAGGAGCCATGATTGTCCCCTGGGAGGGACCCAGGGGGATTGTCTGAATGGTCCTTGTGTCCTTCTTTTATTGAATGGTCTCCCTCTCTCAGACACCTGGGAACTGACTTAGAAACAGGCTGTCTTATTTCTCTCTCTTGTATAACTGCACTTTTGTAAATTTATTTGCTCATTTAGGTCATTCTTTAATTCACAGTTCATTTTGATTATGAACGTTCTGAATTTCTTCTCTGACTTTTCATCGACTTCGCTGTCCATAGGTTTTGTTATTGTAGTATCCTGGTTTGTTTAGGGCACTTTCCTATCTTGTTTTTTCATGTTGTCTATGTGATTTCCTTTCTTTCAGTGTGGATCTGAGGTATTACAGTCTCTGCCCTATAATCTTGTAGTATCTGTGCAGATTATCTGTACCTCACCTTGATGTTGGGCTTCCAGACCCTGTGGGTGTCCCAGGATAGATGCTAATACAATTAGAAATGGTGGTAGCAATAGCAGGAGGTAACTCAAGATAGCAGTGGAGATGCCCCAAGATGGATGCAATGTCTTTCAGAGATGGGGCTGAAAGGGTGGGCCTTACACTGGCTTTGGGATGCTTGCTCCAAGATGCAGCTGCTTCTAGGTCCTGTCAATTGTTCCAAGATAGAGGCTACTGTGTGGAAGGCTATGGGAATGGCTGCAGTGTCTTAAGATGAAAGTGGGTTAGACCTGGGTTCCCAGGTGGTGGTCGGAAAGACTGAGGCCTACCCTGGGCCCCAGACTCCTGTGCAGGTTGGCGAGGTGGTTCTGTGCACTGTTGTAAATGTATTAATTAAGTTCTCTATGCCGCAGTCCAGCTGCAGCAAAATAACCAGGGGGGTGACGAACAACTTGTGTAGATTGATACAGCAGGAGAAGGAGCCTTTTATTGCAGGACAGGAGCAGTATTTATACATTCCACACAGCTTATCTAATTAGCATAAACTAGATACATCAGTCAACCAATAAGGAATCTCCACACTTAATGGCTCGCTTTTGTTACTTCTCAAACCACTCCCTCTGGCATTTTGCCAGGCACCATCCAGACTTGTTTACGAACTCTAACATTCCCCTGGCAAAATGCCAGGTGTTATTTTGACTTGTTTACAGACTCTAACATCTCTACACCTTATATTCCATACCATTGAGTGATATAAATGACCTGAAGTGAGTTAAACAAGAAAAAAAGTTTTATTTTTCTCTTGTGAGAATGTGGTCAGTAAATAGGCTAAATCTTTCTCTCTCTCTCTCTCTCTTTTTCTTTTTTTTCCTCTCTCCATTCAGCCATCTCAGGATATGGTTTTCATGTTTACCCTGTTGTCTCACCATTTCAAGTTGGCCACTCAACCTCTAGCATTGCTTCCACATTCCTGCCAGGAAGAAGTGAAAGAATCAAAGCAAAATACATAAGCCAGCTAAGTCTTGCCTCCCTTACGTAGCTTTCCCAGAAACTCCAGCCTGGGACTTTTAGTTTCTCTTTCTTGACTGGGTTATCTGACTACACTTCAGTGCAAGGGATGCTGGGAAATGGAAGAATTTTTGTTTTCTTTTTTAGTTGTTGCTTTTTATTTTTTTCCCTTATGTGGACACATTGCTATTTGTTCTAAGAATATAAGAGATGATATGATAAATTACATGTGGCCAGAGGAAGCCACAGAATGACTTGGAAGGAAGAAGTTTATTATGATCAGAGACCCGAGAGAAAGGATCCCTGCAACAGGGAAAGCTCCATGAGCAGAAGTCAGGACTCAAGTTAGATCTAGGTCAGAGCCTCTATGGGGGTTTCCCTGAGACATCAGGGTACAGGAGGGTAAACAGCTTAGGACTAGCTAGTTTGCATAATGCCAGTGGGCTTCCAGACATAGGAGTGTTCTCTAGTTGCTTAATATCTAGTCCTTAAAGCAGGAGATATATTTTTTTTTTTAAAGAGAGAGAGAGAGAGAGAGAGAGAGAGAGAGAGAGCATTCTTTAATATTTATTTTTCAGTTTTCAGCGGATACAACATCTTTATTTTATTTTATGTGGTGCTGAGGATCGAACCCAGCGTCCCGCGCATGCCAGGTGAGCGTGTTACCGCTTGAGCCACATCCCCAGCCCCAAGAGATATATTAATTTGATTGTGAAAACTAAGTAAGTAAATGGGATTGTGGAAGCAGAATTGGTTGCTTTGTATATAAATGGCAGCACCCCTTGCTATCTGTTAAGAATTGGTTAGCCACAGGAAGACAGTTTCCCCCAGCTAGCCAGCTTTTATGATGTCAAACTCAGACAAAATAGAAAATTAAAATAAAAATATGATCAATACTCTACTGTTTTTTACCTTGCAATGTGGAATTTTCCCCACTAAACGCTGGAGTCTGTTTCTCCACTCCATAAGGCTTACACCTGACTTTGATCTATAGGATGAAGTGGAAGTGACATGGTGCCAGTTCCTGGCCCAGGGTCCCATCTTTGTCTGTTTTCTGCTGTTACAACAGAATATGCAGAATGTGTAATATATAAAGAAGAGAACTTTATTTGGTTCATGGTTCTGGAGGATGAGAAGTCAAAGAGCACTGGCATCTAATCTGGTGAGGGCTTTGATGCTGGGTGTCGGGGGTCACTTGGTGAGAGAGTGTGCGCAAGAAACAAAGAGGGAGCCAAACTGTTCCCTTTCAAAAAACAACTGTCTCACTGGCCATGGTGGTGCATGCCAATAACCCCAGTGGTTCAGGAGACTGAAGCAAGAGGATTGTGAGTTCAGAGCCATCCTCAGCAACTTAGCAAGGCTCTTAGCAACTTTAGCAAGACTTTTTCTCTAAATAAAATATTTTAAAATGGGCTGGGAATGTGGCTCAGTGATTAAGTACCTTTTGGTTCAATCCCCAGGTTAAAACCAACAACAACAAAAGATCTCTGCTCTAACTCACTCACTCCTGTGATAGCAGCATTAGTCTATGCCTGAAGGTAGAGCCTCATGACCCAGACACTTTGCCTTAGGCCCACCTCTTGAAACTATTATAATGGCAAAGTCTCATTGTGAATTTTGGAGAAGACAAACATTAAAACCATAGCAGTCTAGAAGGGAGGTCCTTTGAGGGACTTTTCCCAGAAGTATATTGATCTATCTTTGGATCAAACCTGCTGGATGGTGAGACACAGGGCCCACTCACCATTACCATCAGTCAATTGCTAGTCCTTCTCTAGAAGCTGAATTATCAAGCTGAACAGCTAATACCTCACATATGGTTGAAGCTAGCTGGGATCTGGGACCAAGAAAAACCACACAAAAACCCACCCCGTATCTCCAAATGGCTGTTTTAAACTACCTAAGTTTTGGGATGGTTTATGATGCAAAAACAAGTGATAGAATTGGCTCATAAAATTAGGGCTATATTAGTTAGGGAGAAAATTAAAAAGGGTATTATTTACGCAGCTAGCTATATCTGTCATGAGATCTATTGGTATTTTCCAACTCTGGGGATATTCTTGGGGATCAGTAGAACTGATGTCTTTTAAAGTTTATTTTTAAATTCAATAAATATAATAATGTTTAAATTAATGTTTTAAAATAAATTTGAGAGGCTCAGGATACTTATTTACCGGTCACATGGCAATCAGATTCATGTGCAAGGACCCTGTAACTCCCTCAGTTTCTCACTCAAGGGGACATAAGCCATCATCATGAGGTGTAGGCCATTATCTGGTATATGTTTTCAGTTTTACTCATTTATTGTTTAATTCATATCTAGGTAGGACTGATGGTTAGAGAGCAGGACAAAGACATGCTAATTTGGAAAATTAATGAGATGCATAGAAATCCCATGAAGATTGCCTTCACCAGGCATGTGGGCTGCAGTCCTCTAATTAATTTCTTACAGATCATGGGTAACTTTCCATGGCATGCCAGGAGCCAATGCTTAAAAGGAAAAATGTAGCAATGATTATTATATCCAATTTGTCATATCAGTTATTGAAATAAAACTAACCACATTTATATCATGTAATTTGGAAAGAGAGTCTTTTAAAAATGAGTCAGAATCCTACTCTTCTAAATCAATCTTTGAGTATCAGTAAATATAGGATATCAGTAATTATAAAAATAAATCATTTTAATGCAAAATATAAAAATTTCAAATATCAGTTTATTAATGCATTTAATGCAAAATATAAAAATTTCAAATATCAGTTCATCAAATATCAGTTCATTTCAAATATCAGTCATGTCTATATTGAATGCTGTGATATGATATCTCAAACTACAGTTTTATATTTTTACTATCAAAACTAGTTGTTATGTATCTTTAAAAATTAAAGTGATTCAGCATCTCATAGTAAATGAGGAAATTAAAAAATATGATTTTACATATGCATAATTATTAAATACTTTAAATGAAATATGTATGTACATATTATATACATTATCTGGTATATAATATGTACATATGCACACACACATAGTATATTTGTATGTGAATTGTGATTTTTTTTTCTCTAATTTGGTCTTGAGGTTTCTCTGTACAGTGACTTCAAACTCTGTCTCTGATGGAAATCCAAGGGATTTGGTCCTGGATGTTTACAGTGTGCATTTCATGAGAGATTTGTTTATCTGTTGGATGACTAATGTCTAAGTGTCTGATCCATAATCAGGTGTCCTTCTCACAGAAAACTTGTTTATACTGGTAGGTGCCCTAAGGGCTCTCATCTGACCTCTGTCCTATTTATTCCTACCAACAGAGCCAGTCTCTAGAAGAATCCAAACCAGTAAAGACATTAGGTTTGGATGTGTCAATTAGGTGAGACAAGGAGACAATACAAGGCACATGAAATAAAAAGAAGCGGTATGTTACTTACAGATCTCTCAGTGAAGAGTGGTAATGACCAGGACCGACAGAATGATCAAAGGGGTGCACTTTGCTCAAACACCAGGTGGGGGCAAGAGAGTGAGAGAAACCAGGGGCCAAAGCATTTAATGGATCCAGGGAATGACCCAAGTAGTCTTCCCTTGGGGAGTTCTAATTGGTGATCTTAGAGAAAGTGGACATGAATCCCAAGGGACCATGCTATGATTTATAAATGGTCACGATAGCATATCTATACAGTTTGTGCAGGGTATGGAAATTATTGTGGTGAGTCCAGTAAGATGTATCTATGCTTTCCATATGGAGGTGGTTGTCAGGAGGTAATTGTATCTGAATGGACCACACATAGAAAGAGTCAGCAAAGTTGAAAATCCTGTCAAGGGTGACTAAGCTCTTCTTTTTCTGTGAGACAGCCTTATACTCAAAATGTATGCTAAGACAACCTAGAATTACAAATATTGACTACAATATATATTTGTATATATGTATATAGTTAAAAGGGAAAATTCTGTAGGCCAATTATACCAACTAGAGTTTATTTGAGCAAAGAAAAACATAGCAAAGCAAACAAAACAAAACAAAACAAACAATGCAAGGATCAAGCGGCTCCTAGAACCAGAGCAAGTTATGAAGACTCCAACCAACAATGCAATCAGGCAGCATTTATAGAAAAATGGAAATGAGGCATAGAAAACAACTGAATTGGCCACAGCTTAGTCAATCAACCAGGCAGTTAGTTATAGCATAATTAGTTAATTGGCAACAGGCCAGCTTTAGCTAACCAAAGTCCACTTAATATGATGAAATCCCTTGTTGGTCTGGTCTGTTGGGCCAAGCCCAGTCCAAATTCATGCCCTTTTACAAATTTTATTTAAATATACCCCCACACAAATATATTATAAGTTACCTAATTGGTATTTTACTTAATGTTTCTCCAGCACAAATGCATAAGGGCAAATACAGCTCTGTGGGTAACAGAGGGAACTGAGGTGGAATAGCAAAGATGCAACTAAGAAATCCTGCTATGCTGATTGGTGTGTAGGTCAAGGGCTGCTGGGTGTTTTCTCAAATTTTGGAACATATATTCTATCAGCTTGACAGTATATCAGCCCCTGGCCATTGACAGGGGATGGATGAGCCATTTGCCAAATTAACCACAGCATCAGCAGGATCCAGACTGACTACCCCTTCCCAGCCTCTGTGTGCTCTGCCTGGGCATCTCTTGCTCCCTGTGTGTCATAACAATGCAATGCATCTCTTCCTCATTTCTGAAATAACCTTTTCTTAGCAAATCCTTTCATATGGTGGACTCTTTGGGAATTGTGGGTAAAGCTAATTTGTCAGGCATGATTCTTATTAGAATTTATTCACCGTAAATCGACTTCTGATGATCTTGCACCAATTCAAGGGAGAAGTGCCGAAATTTTTCAGAGGTTAAATGGAACAAAAAATAATGAAGGCCATCCTCTTGATTTTTTACCAAAGGACTGATGGAAGTCTAGAGTGTCAATCTATTTTGAAGTTCCCAAGGAGCCATTTTAAACTAATTAATACAATAAGATTTTATCCAGATGTGGTCACATCTTCATATATAGAACTAACTCCACATGCTTTATAGCTAAGCACTTGTATTAACTGCCAGTCCTTATTCACCATGGACTTGCTTTCTGAACCCCTTCTGTAGTGGGTCTGGTTTCTTTTTTAAGCAGGGGGTACAGAGGAGTCATTGGTTTCCCCAGCTTCTCATGAAGTTGTAAAGAATTATTACAGAGGGTTCATTGTTGGAACCTGATTCAACTCTCTTGGTAGAACTGTGTGTTCTGGATGCGTACCAGAAATTCCCAAATAACAATAAATGTACCTTCCTTAGGTTCATAGTCTGAGCTAGTGAACTGCCAGGAACAATTATAGGTAAATCTTTTCTTAGGGAGGTCAGACTTTCACATATAAAAACAGTCTTATATGGTTTTTGTTGTTAGAAAGTTCTTATTTCTGAATTAGATTTTATATCTGTTGAGGGACTAGGCTCTATTTTATTCTTCATTCTGATACATATTTATATTAGGAATATATACAAATTTATTAATGGGAATAATGAAGGAATAAATAGATATGTTCATAATTAGAGGAAGTGACTTCTCATGCCTATGTGTTAGTTATCTGGACAGAATTCCAGAAGCACCCAGGATATCGGAATAAAGATTTAGACTGGTACATAACTTAGAGTACTTTAGGTAAGGTCAGAATAGAAGCCAACCCCTTGGGGCCATGAAAAAAAATCAGCTTTGTGGACGTTGTACCATGCACTCTATGCAGAGCCTCTGCCAGAGTGCCCAATGCATAGTGACAACTTGGGATATGTTTATTGGGGGTTTCCCTTGGGGTATGCATTTTGTTTGGTGCTTTTTATTAAACTGGTTTAATTTTCAGCACAATTCTACAGCATTGTGCTGAAATGCTACTATTCTCACCATATTGCAGAGGAAGCAACTGAGAAACAGAGAGGGTAAGTTACTTGCCCAAGGTCACATATCCAGGAGCTGGGACTTCATCTAACTATTAAGCTATTTTGCCTCTTTATTAGCCATTATCATTAGTTAATGCCTATTAGCTATTGCTATTAGCCATTACTACCATGTGTTAATCATACCATGTAATGCTCCATACTTCTTCTCTGCACCACCCTCAAATGCTAGTTATTAGTAATTGTATTAGAGTTAATACTCTAATAATTATGATTGTACAGTTTAAAAGTGTCTCACATCTGGAATTTGGGCTACGAGAGCTTAGATTATTTTTCTTCCATTTTCTGTGTATTGAAACTAGTTAATTTGCCTTTCTTAATTTGGCATTCTCATCTAGAAAATGAGATTTGTTAGCTTTTTGTTGCTGTGACCAAAATACCAGACAGAAACAAATTGGAGGAGGAAAAGGTTATTTTGGCTAACAGTTGGAGAGGTTTCAGTTCATGGTCAACTGACTCCATCATCTTGGGCCTGAGATGAGGCAGAACACCACTGTGAAAGGACATGGCAGAGGAAAGAGACCCAGATCATGCCTGCCAGGAAGCAGAGAGAGAGAGGCAGAGACCTGAGAGAAGGTAAATCCTTCTAGGTTTCTGTCCCAGTGACCTACTTCTTCCAACTAGATCCTACCTCCAGGAGTCCATTCAGCATCCAGTGGATTAAACCATCAAATAGGTTAATCCACTGATGAGGTCAGAGCCCTCACCTAAAAGCCCCACCTCTCATTGAAATTTGCTGCATTGGAGAGCATGCTTTCAACATGAGACTTTTAATTTGTAGAGATGTTGAACAGTTTTTCATGTAATTGTTGATCGATTGTATATCTTCTTCTGGGAAGTGTCTGTTCAGGTCCTTAGCCCATTTATTGATTGGGTTGTTTGGGGTTTTTTTTGGTATTAAGTTTTTGAGTTCTTTCTATATCTTGGAGATTAGTGCTCTATCTGATGTGTGCATGATAAAAATTTGCTCCAATACCGAAGACTCTCTTTTTACCTCAATGATTGTGTCTTTTGCTGAGAAAAAGATTTTTAGTTTGAATCCATCCATTTATTGATTTTTATTTTACTTATTGTGCTTTAGGAGTGTTGTTAAGGAAGTCAGGGCCTAATGCAACATGATGAAGATTTGGATCTACCTTTTTTTTCTTTTAGGTTCAGGATCTCTGGTCTAAATCCTAGGTTCTTGGTCTACTTTGATTTGAGTTTTGTGCATGGTGAGAGATAGAGGTTTAATTTCATTTTTCCACATATGTTTTTCCAGTTTTCCCAGCACCAATGTTGAAGAGGCTATCCTTTCTCTGATGTATGTTTTTAACATCTTTGTCTAGTATGATATATGTATATATGTTGGTCTCTGTGTCTTCTATTCTGTACCTTTGGTCTACATGTCTATTTTGGTGCCATGAGACTTTGGTGGATGTTCCAAAGTCAAACCATAGAGGGTCATACTACTATTTGTGTGTGTGTGTGTGTTGTGGGGAGTACCAGGAATTTAACTCGGGAGCATTTGACAATTGAGCCACATTCGCAGATCCTTTGGTATTTGATTTAGAGAGTTGTTTAGTGCCTCACTTTTGCTGAGACTGGCTTTAAACTCACAATCTTCTTACCTCAGCCACCGAGCCACTAGAATTATAGATGTGCACCAGTGCGCGTGGCACTATTATTTTGAACATAGTTGTAATCCTCTTCTTGGCCATACAATATGATTTCCCTTCATCTACTGAAGGTGACCATTTGACTCACATTTGGTCAAAGAAATGTGAGTAGAAGTGATTAGTGTAACTTATAAGCAGATGTTTCAAGAACCAGTGAGTGACATCCTTTGTCCAATCATAATGGAGTCCGGAGTCCCTGAGTGACTACCTTGAGCAGAGTTATCAGATAGCCCATGATGGGAATGTAGTGTGAGCAACAAATGAATCTTAGTTTAATCACTTGAGATTTTTGCAGCATAATCTACCCATCATGATCTAGTTGCTTTATAACCCAATCAATAAACATTGGTTAAGTTACACTTAGAACAAGGAACTCCATAATGACATTGTGCAGCTAATAGTATACTATAGATTGACCTGCTGCTTTTCTCCATGTCATCCTCATTCAGGGACCTACACTGACAAAGGAGCTGCCAGTTTGACACTTCCTGGTTTCCATGGCAAACCAAGTGAGAGCTCATAAAATTTCTGCAGGCAACTAAGGCATGCCACTGTTGCCCACATCTTGAGAAACCCACCTAACTGAAAGAGTGCAGGGAACAATTCTACCTCTACTTAAGAGAATTAGAGGTACTCGGTCAACAGTACTGATACATGACTTACAAATCTTTCTTCCTTTCCCCTATGTGTGTCATCCAATGCATATATTATCTATATTGCCAATTTAAAATTAGTAGTTACATATAAATATCTAAAGAATGAAAAATAATGTCAGCAATTGACATCTTAGTTCCAGGCTTAAAAACATTTAATAAAATCTGTTCAGATGAAATGTTTTGGGGGACTTAGAGAACTTCTCTTATTGAAAAGGAGACTATGGTCTCTATCTTCTCAAATGTTTAGTTACCAGAGTACTTTTGGAAATATTAAACTTTGGCATTCTCCACTTCTAGTTCAAGGACATTCAGAGGGATATCAATAGAACTTGTTTTTCCACCTCTCCCCATTTCACTCTTCTTTATTGTAGCTTATCCAAGAAATGCTCACTGTGGTTGTAATATAAAGCAAGTTATAATCATTTTCTGCATTGCCTACTATGTATACCTCATTTCCATTCTGCAAAGAAATTACTGTATATATTATTAAATACGCAAAATTGAACAATTAAACTTTGGCTTGATTTCAAATCTGAACCTTATTTATGTATGCTCAAACTTCTTAGTTTTACATGCCACATGGATACTACTGCTTTGATTAAAACAAACAAACAAAAAGACTTAGAGAAATAGAGAAGCACTGCATCTTATACCATTGCTATGATTTTTCATTTTGATAATAAATCCCTCCAGTATCTGAATGAGTTGCCATTATATAATCACTGATCTGGAACTTTGGATAATGTCACTGTGATGCCTACATGCAGATCTCTAAACCAGTTGAAGGCCTACCAGCTTGCTTTTATAGAAAATTGGATTCTGTTACCTAGAAAATACCAGGGACAAACAGAATTTGAGATCAATGCAAATTAATGACATATTGCTTCATACAGATGAAGAGAAGAAATGTTGCCTCTTGGGGTTAATCATGACCTTTCTAAGGACCAGTCTCTTGTTTTGAAATCCAACTCCAGTATTTCTTGTCTGTGAGACAGATGCAGTTTAAGCAGCTCAGCTGCATATAGTGACAAAGGCAGGTGTATGATGAAGTTTTGTAGCTTTTGAGTTGATGAAGGGGAAAAAAGTCTATTAAGCTATTTGTCGGGGTTTCAATTTTTCTAAGACTTTAATGACAGAAATATCTACAGATAACTCCCAACAAATCTCTGGCATGGAGTTCACAAATGGACTCACATGTGTAGCCACTGAAAGTTTCACTCTTGACACTGCTGCTGGGAAGCTCAGAGTCTAATCTGTGGCACAGCTTAGACATTTTTGCAGAACTTAGAACATTTAGGGGTACTGGGCAGCCATTTTTTTTGCTTTCACTAACCACACACTGTCTTTTAAAATTACTTTAGTGCTTTATATAGAAAAAAAAAGCAAGGAATGAATGAATGCATGCATTAGTTCATTGGCTGAATGCCATTCATTAAAATTGCAGTGATGAGACAAAGACTTACAAGATATGAGAGAGTATTATGAGGCCAAAATATCTCATAAGCTGCAGGATACATAAACCTATAGTGATTGATGAGGTTGTTGAAATAGAATGTACTTGGATCAACTGGTGGCCAATCTCTGGGCTATTTTGAGTAAAAAATGCATTTTTTTTCAGGAAATATTAAGAAGTGTGCTGAAATCCTAAAGAACAAAGAAAAGATCAACTGATTTGGACTAAATAAATAATAAACCAGAAAAAAACCACATTGAAATATAAGTGGAAATTGTTTTTTGAGCATCAACATTGAAAGAAGTCAGTGAGTGCTTTATTGTGAGAAGCATGAAAAGTTATCAATATTAATAAATTCCTTGCATTTCTTAGGGGAGCCCACAATGAGTGAACTTCTGGTGCAGTCCAATCAACTTGCTTGGTTTATCAGCTGGTGTGGAAGAAAAAAGTTATATTATGGTCATAGGGTGTATGACATTCTGTATAAACTACAGTGTGGAAAGACAAGGAATATAGATTACTGTCCCTAGCTCATATGGCATTCAGAATGAAGCTCCTAGGGCTGTCTGACTAGTAATCTACTGGTTATGGATAGTGAATCCAGGGGGAATACAAAGGCACTCTAGACCATGCTCTTCAGAAATAGGAAATGGGCCAGAGGCTGTAATTGGTGACCAGTAGCTAAGTGGTGTATATATTTTGAATGGACCAAGTGCCCATGAATGGAATAAAAGGTGGTGTGTGTATGTGCATGAATACACACTCAGATCCATACCAATATGGAGTTGTGATTATGAAACATGGGTAGGCTTGTTTCTGAATCTCCTGTGATGATATGCATGCATGCCCAGGGTTCCAGAGATAGTATATCAAGTCTTGATGCAAACATTTTGTAGAGCTTTACATATATTAATTCATTTTTTAGCTTTGTGATGTTGCTACTATTATTATGATCACTCTTTTTTTTTTTTCTGGGTACCAAATTTCTTTATTTGAAGGAATGGTACAAATTAAAGAACATAAGTGGATGTTTTGGTACAACTTATAGAAAAGGTAAAGGTAACCCCAATATGCATGCACTGCCTTGGTGACCAGGGAAGTCACTTGCACGGCTATGGGAAAGTCAGGCTGAGGTTTAGCTCTCCTTATCACTGTCTCCCAGGGTGTGCTTGTCAAAGAGATACTCTGCCATGCCCGATTCTGGGGCTCCCATCTTGCGCAAGTTGGTTACATGGTCACCCAATTCTTTGATGGATTTCACCTGCTCATTCAGGTAATGAGTCTCAATGAAGTCACACAAGTGGGGGTCATTTTTGTCAGTGGCCAGTTTGTGCAGTTCCAGAAGTGACTGGTTCACACTTTTCTCCAAGTGCAAAGCACATTCCATGGCATTGAGCCCACTCTCCCAGTCATCACGGTCTGGTTTCTTGATATCCTGAAGGAAGATTCGGCCACCTCGTTGGTTCTGCAGCTTCATCAATTTCTCAGCATGTTCCCTCTCCTCATGAGATTGGTGAAGAAAATATTTGGCAAAGTTCTTCAAAGCCACATCATCACGGTCAAAGTAGTAAGACATGGACAGGTAGACATAGGAGGCGTAGAGCTCCAGGTTGATCTGGCGGTTGATGGCGGCCTCCGAGTCCTGGTGGTAGTTCTGGCGCACCTGCGAGGGGGACGTGGTAGCCATGGCAGGCGGCTGAGGAGAGGCGCGGCGCTGGAGCGGCGGCGGAGGCCTGGGGCGGTCCAAGGGCGCTGTGAAGAAGTGGCGAAGGGCTGCTGGCTCTGAGCGGCGGCCGGGGTGGGGGTCGAGCGCCGGGTTCGTCCAAGCACTGTTGAAGCAGGAAACTGCGGCAACTCTCGGTGAAGAAAGTCTCTATTATGATCACTCTTAAGGACAGGAAATTATTTTCTATATTTTTATTGGCACATTGTTTAGATTTAATAGTAGAACTTGTTACTACATATTTGTATTTGTATATATACATGGAAGAGCAATATAATTTGTTCAGTATTTCTCCTTTCCCTTTTCTTCCTCCTCTTTCTCTACTGGTCTCCCTTGTTTTTCATAAAATCCCCCCCCACACACCCCACCCGACCTCCTGCCTTTATCCTTTCTAGCTTCCATATGAAAAACACAGGACCCTTGAATTTCTGAGTTTGGTTTATTTCTTGTAACATAATGCTTTCATGTTCCATCCATTTTCCTGGAAATGACATATTTTATTTAGGAAAAGCAATTGAGACATAAAAACACTTGAATCACTTTCTCACAGTCTCTCAACTTCTAACTCCAATTCCTGGGATTCACAGGCGGTGAGACTTTAGACTTATCAACCATGTTATATACAGCTGTGCTGTTCTGAGTCTCCTGTAGAATGGCCATGGCATACCATGCAGGGACTACCAGGATATCAGGAGTGGCAGGGTCAGAGGATCTTCCAGCAACGGCATGGGCTATGCTCACATCAGCTCTTTTTCCCTTCACTGTCACTGAACACTTTGGTCCTGTTTTTTAGCCTGAATTTCTATCACAAAATTTATCCTCTTTTCATACATGTCTAATGAGGATGATTTTCTTCCATTTAGGAGCACAAATTGGTTCTTGGTGTTTACTTGTACTTAAGTTGATGGTTTCCTCTGCAGTGAACAGTTGGCAACAGGTGTGGCATCTTTTGGACAGCTTTTTAAAAATAGTAAATTCTCCTTCTTTCTGGTTCCTTTACTGGCCCTCCAAATATATACTGTAGGGGTTTGCTCAAATGATTCTCTGCAGGACAAAGGAAGTCTGAGTTAAAACAAGATTCACCAAAATGTTGTGCCTACTTCATAAGTTAAGCTCTCAGAAATCAGACTCATTAGAGCCCCTAAGTACTGACATGACCACCAATTATCTAATCACTCTTAGAGAACTTTGCTTTTGTCACAGGAGATCATGACTAGACAACTACCTGCTTGACAGTGAACATTCGTCTCTAATAACTTACTGAAAAGACCACTAATGGTGACACTCTTGTCTCTGATCTGCAGTATGCTCCAATTACAATTGACAAGATATCAGGAGACAATCTACAGCCAGGCAGGAATATTGAGTGCCTTCTGCTGTTTGAGAAAAGTGCAGGATAGAAAATGTTGATTTTACCCAATAAAGTATCTTTAGTATAAAGTAAACAATTGAAGGCAAGTGTGAAAAGAAAGTAAAAAAGAAGAGAATGAGATGACAGTGCCCTTAATTGTTTCTTAGATTTTCTCTCCCTCCCTTTTTCTCTGTCCTTTTTTTTTTAATACTAGATCTGTCTCTTTTTTTTTTAAATTTTTTACTGTGGGTTGTTCAAAACATTACAAATTTCTTGACATATCATATTCCACACTTTGATTCAAGTGGGTTATGAACACCCACCTTCACCCCATACACAGATTGCAGAATCACATCAGTTACACATCCATTGATTTACAAATTGCCATACTAGTGTCTGTTGTGCTCCGCTGCCTTTCCCATCCTCCACCCTCCCCCCTCCCCACCTCTCCCCTCCCCTCCCCTCCTCTCTCTCTACCCCCTCCACTGTATAACCCTGAGGGTCTCCTTCCATTACCATGCAATTTCCCTTCTCTCTCCCTTTCCCTCCCACCTCTCATCCCAGTTTAATGTTAATCTTCTTCTCATGCTCTTCGTCCCTACTCTGTTCTTAGTTACTCTCCTTATATCAAAGAAGACATTTGGCATTTGTTTTTTAGGGATTGGCTAGCTTCACTTAGCATAATCTGCTCTAATGCCATCCATTTCCCTGTAAATTCTATGATTTTGTCATTTTTTAATGCAGAGTAATACTCCATTGTGTATAAATGCCACATTTTTTTTATCCATTCGTCTATTGAAGGGCATCTAGGTTGGTTCCACAGTCTTGCTATTGTGAACTGTGCTGCGATGAACATCGATGTAGCAGTGTCCCTGTAGCATGCTCTTTTTAGGTCTTTAGGGAATAGACTAAGAAGGGGAATAGCTGGGTCAAATGGTGGCTCCATTCCCAGCTTTCCAAGAAATCTCCATACTGCTTTCCAAATTGGCTGCACCAATCTGCAGTCCCACCAGCAATGTACAAGGGTACCCTTTTCCCCACATCCTCGCCAGCACTTGTTGTTGTTTGACTTCCTAATGGCTGCCAATCTTACTGGAGTGAGATGGTATCTTAGGGTGGTTTTGATTTGCATTTCTCTGACTGCTAGAGATGTTGAGCATTTTTTCATGTACTTGTTGATTGATTGTATGTCCTCCTCTGAGAAGTGTCTGTTCAGGTCCTTGGCCCATTTGTTGATTGGGTTGTTTGTTCTCTTATTGTCTAATTTTTTGAGTTCTTTGTATACTCTGGATATTAGGGCTCTATCTGAAGTGTGAGGAGTAAAGATTTGTTCCCAGGGTGTAGGCTCCCTATTTACCTGTCTTATTGTTTCTTTTGCTGAAAAAAAAAACTTTTTAGTTTGAGTAAGTCCCATTTGTTGATTCTAGTTATTAACTTTTGTGCTATGGGTGTCCTATTGAGGAATTTGGAGCCCGACCCCACCGACTGTAGATCGTAGCCAACTTTTTCTTCTATCAGACAGCGCGTCTCTGATTTGATATCAAGCTCCTTGATCCATTTTGAATTAACTTTTGTGCATGGCGAGAGAAAGGGATTCAGTTTCATTTTGTTGCATATGGATTTCCAGTTTTCCCAGCACCATTTGTTGAAGATGCTATCCTTCCTCCATTGCATGCTTTTAGCCCCTTTATCAAATATAAGGTAGTTGTAGTTTTGTGGATTGGTTTCTGTGTCCTCTATTCTGTACCATTGGTCCACCCGCCTGTTTTGGTACCAGTACCATGCTGTTTTTGTTACTATTGCTCTGTAGTATAGTTTGAAGTCTGGTATCGCTATACCGCCTGATTCACACTTCCTGCTTAGCATTGTTTTTGCTATTCTGGGTCTTTTATTTTTCCATATGAATTTCATGATTGCTTTCTCTATTTCTACAAGAAATGCCGTTGGGATTTTGATTGGCATTGCATTAAACCTATAGAGAACTTTTGGTAATATCGCCATTTTGATGATGTTAGTTCTGCCTATCCATGAACAGGGTATATTTTTCCATCTTCTAAGATCTTCTTCTATTTCTCTCTTTAGGGTTCTGTAGTTTTCATTGTATAAGTCTTTCACCTCTTTTGTTAGGTTGATTCCCAAGTATTTTATTTTTTTTTTGAAGATATTTTGAATGGAGTGGTTGTCCTCATTTCCATTTCAGAGGATTTGTTGCTGATATACAGGAATGCCTTTGATTTATGTGTGTTGATTTTATATCCTGCCACTTTGCTGAATTCATTTATTAGCTCTAATAGTTTCTTTGTAGAGCCTTTTCGGTCTGCTAGGTATAGAATCATATCATCTGCAAATAGTGATAATTTAAGTTCTTCTTTTCCTATTTTTATGCCTTTAATTTCTTTCGTCTGTCTAATTGCTCTGGCCAGTGTTTCGAGAACTATGTTGAACAGAAGTGGTGAGAGAGGGCATCCCTGTCTTGTTCCAGATTTTAGAGGGAATGCCTTCAGTTTTTCTCCATTCAGAATGATGCTAGCCTGAGGCTTAGCATAGATTGCTTTTACAATATTGAGGTATGTTCCTGTTATCCCTAGTTTTTCTAGAGTTTTGAACATAAAGGGATGCTGTAGTTTGTCGAATGCTTTTTCCGCATCTATCGAGATGATCATATGGTTCTTATTTTTAAGTCTATTGATGTGGTGAATAACATTTATTGATTTCCGTATATTGAACCAGCCTTGCATCCCAGGGATGAATCCTACTTGATCATGGTGCACAATTTTTTTGATATGTTTTTGTATCCGGTTTGCCAGAATTTTATTGAGGATTTTTGCATCTAGGTTCATTAGAGATATTGGTCTGTAGTTTTCTTTCTTTGAAGTGTCTTTGTCTGGTTTAAGTATCAGGGTGATGTTGCCCTCATAGAATGAATTTGGAAGTTCTCCCTCCTTTTCTATTTCCTGAAGTAGCTTGAAAAGTATTGGTATTAGTTCCTCTTTAAAGGTTTTGTAAAACTCTGCTGTATACCCATCCGGTCCTGGGCTTTTCTTAGTTGGTAGTCTTTTTATGGTTTCTTCTATTTCCTCAATTGATATTGGTCTGTTTAGGTTTTCTATATCCTCCTGACTCAATCTGGGCAGATCATATGACTTAAGAAATTTATCTATGCCTTCACTATCTTCTAATTTATTGGAGTATAGGGATTCAAAACAGTTTTTGATTATCTTCTGTATTTCTGAAGTGTCTGTTGTGATATTGCCTTTTTCATCCCATATGCTGGTAATTTGAGTTCTCTCTCTTCTTCTCTTCGCTAGCATCGCTAAGGGTCTGTCGATTTTGTTTATTTTTTCAAAGAACCAACTTTTAGTTTTGTCAATTTTTTCAATTGTTTCTTTTGTTTCGATTTCATTAATTTCAGCTCTGATTTTAATTATTTCTTGCCTTCTACTTCTTTTGCTGTTGTTTTGCTCTTCTTTTTCAAGGATTTTGAGATGAAGTATGAGATCATTTATTTGTTGGTTTTTTCTTTTTTTAAGGAATGAACTCCAAGCTATGAATTTTCCTCTTAGAACTGCTTTCAATGTGTCCCATAGATTCCGATATGTTGTGTCTGTGTTTTCATTTATCTCTAAGAATTTTTTAATTTCCTTCTTGATGTCTTCTATAACCCATTGATCATTCAGTAACCTATTGTTCATTCTCCAAGTGATGTATGCTTTTTCCTTCCTTCTTTTATCGTTGACTTTCAGTTTCATTCCATTATGATCAGATAAGATGCATGGTATTATCTCTACTCCTTTATATTGTCTAAGAGTTGCCCTGTGACATAATATATGATCCATTTTTGAGAAGGATCCATGTGCTGCTGAGAAAAAAGTGTAACTGCTTGATGTTGGGTGGTATACTCTATATATGTCAATAAGGTCTAGGTTATTACTAGTGTTATTGAGTTCTATAGTTTCCTTATTCAACTTTTGTTTGGAAGATCTGTCCAGTGGCGAGAGAGGTGTGTTGAAGTCTCCCATGATTATGGTATGGTTGTCTATTAGACTCTTGAACTTGAGAAGAGTTTGTTTGACGAACATAGCTGCACCATTGTTTGGGGCATAAATATTTATGATTGTTATGTCTTGTTGGTGTATGGTTCCCTTAAGCAGTATGTAGTGTCTCTCTTTATCTCTTTTGATTAACTTTGGCTTGAAATCTATTTTATTTGATATGAGTATGGACACTCCTGCTTGTTTCCGAAGTCCATATGAGTGATATGATTTTTCCCAACCTTTCACCTTCAGCCTACGTATGTCTTTTCCTATCAAATGCGTCTCCTGTAGGCAGCATATTGTTGGGTCTTGTTTTGTAATCCATTCTACTAGCCTGTGTCTCTTAATTGGTGAGTTTAAGCCATTAATATTTAGGGTTATTATTGAGATATGCGTTGTTCTTCCAGCCATATTTGTTTATTTTTGTTACTAAACATGGTTTGTTTTCCTCTTTGATTATTTCCCCCCCCCCTTTACTGTCCTACCTCCCACTGTTGGTTTTCATTGTTATTTTCCATTTCCTCTTCCTGTAATGCTTTGGCGAGGATGTTTTGAAGAGATGGTTTTCTAGCTGCAAATTCTTTAAACTTTTGTTTATCGTGGAAGGTTTTAATTTCATCCTCCATCCTGAAGCTTAATTTCGCTGGATACACAATTCTTGGTTGGAACCCATTTTCTTTCAGTGTTTGAAATATGTTATTCCAGGATCTTCTAGCTTTCAGAGTCTGTGTTGAAAGATCAGCTGTTATCCTGATTGGCTTACCCCTAAATGTAATCTGCTTCCTTTCTCTTGTAGCTTTTAAAATTCTCTCCTTATTCTGTATGTTGGGCATCTTCAGTATAATGTGTCTAGGTGTGGATCTCTTATGATTTTGCACATTCGGCGTCCTGTAGGCTTCTAGGATTTGGGATTCTTTCTCATTCTTCAAGTCTGGGAAGTTTTCTTGTATTATTTCATTGAATAGACTGCTCATTCCTTTGGTTTGGAGCTCTGTACCTTCCTGTATCCCAATGACTCTTAAGTTTGGTCTCTTAATGTTATCCCATATTTCTTGGATGTTCTGCTCATGGTTTCTTAACAGTCTTGCTGAGCTGTCTTTGTTCTTTTCCAGTTGAAATACTTTGTCTTCATTGTCTGATGTTCTATCTTCTAAGTGTTCTACTCTGCTGGTAGTATTCTCCATTGAGTTTTTAAGTTGGTTTATTGCTTCCTGCATTTCTAGGATTTCTGTTTGTTTGTTTTTTATAACCTCTATCTCCCTGTATAGTTGATCCTTTGCTTCCTGGATTTGTTTGCATAATTCATTGTCGAAGTGATCTTTCATTGTCTGATTTTGCTGTTTAATGTCTTCCTTGATACTCCAGATCATCTGAAGCATGTATATCCTGAATTCTTTATCTGACATTCCATCTGCTACAGCTGTTACCTCTTCTAAAGTTGCGTTGACCTGCATTGCTTGTGGTCCTTTCTTTCCTTGTCTTTTCATACTGCTTGTGTATCTTTCCTGCAGGCGCGGGCGGCGGCTCTGCTCTCTCCTTATTCCAATTGGGGTGTCGTGGCTACCACGCTGGCAGGTCACTGGGCCTGTTCTGGGAGCTGGCGGCGGCTCTGTTCTGCCCCTACTCCAATTGGGGTGATGAGTGTACCACGCCGGCAGGCCACCGGGCCTGATCCGCCGGTCGGTTGCAGGTTTGCCTACCCTGCAGGCGCGGGCGGCGGCTCTACTCTGCCCCTACTCCAAATGGGGTGACGTGTCTGTCGTACCGGCAGGCCACTGGGCCTGTCCTGCTGGTCGGTCGCAGTTCTGCCCACCTTTCGGGCACGGGTGGAGGCTCTGCTCTGCCCCTACTCCAATTGGGGTGTCGTGACTACCCTGCCTGCAGGACGCTGGGCCTGTTCCTGGCACGGGCGGCGACTCTGCTCTGCCCCTACTCCAATTAGGGTGGTGTGTGTACCATGCTGACAGGCTCCTGGGCCTGATCCGCCGGTCTGTTGCAGGTCTGCCTACCTTGGAGGCGCGGGCGGCGGATCTGCCCTGCCCCTCCTACCACGCCTGCGGACCCCTGGGCCTGATCTGCAGGTTGGTCACAGGTCTGCTCACCCTGCGGGCACGGGTGTTGGTTCCGCTCCGCCCCCACTCCAATTGGGGTCACGTGACCACCACACCGGCAGGGCCTGATCCGGGCGTGGGAGAAGGATCTGCTCTGCCCCTACTCCAGTTGGGGTGACGTGTGTACCACACTGGCAGGCCACTGGGCCTGACCCGCCAGGCTGTCACAGGTCTGTTTACCTTGCAAGCGCGAACGGCGGCTCTGCCCTGCCCCTCCTACCACGCCCGTGTACCACTGGGTCGCGGGTCTGCCCACCTTGCGGGTGCGGGTGGCGGCTCCGCTCCGCCCCCTCTCCAATTGGGGTCACGCGGTCACCACGCTGGCGAGCCACTGGGCCTGCTCCGGGCGCTGGCGGCGGCCCGGCTCCTCCCCTCTGGCTTGACGACAAATTGAGGAGACTCGGGTGTCTGTGCCTCACCCCCCCTACCAGGAGACCAACTGCTTATGTCACCACTGGTATTGATGAAGTTCTCTCCTCCGCCGCTTTCTGATGACATCAGATCTCTGCCATGTTGGTATCCTATGCGAATGGCAGCATTTCGTTCCCCTTGCCGGGCAACCAAAGCAACGGGTGAGTCCTGACCGGCCCTCAGCAGGACCCGGACCGAGAAGCAGTTTCCGCTGGCTCCTAGCCCCGGGCCAGGGAAGTTCCGGGAGCCGGAACTCGGCCGCTCCGTGCTCGGTGTAAGCTCCTATAAGTGTAGGCTCCAAGAAGCAGTCCCCGCGGGCTCAGTTCCGGGAGCCGGAATTCGGCCGCTTAGTGCTTGGTGTATGCTCTGATAGGAGCAGGGTCCAAGAAGCAGCCTCCACAGGCTCCGCAGCCCTGGGCCAGGGCGGTTCCGGAATGGTTCCGGGAGCCGGAACTCGGCCGCCCCGCACTCGGTGTTCGCTCCGATAAGATCAGGTTCTAAGAAGCACCCAGGCGCTGAACCCTAGCAATCTGTCTGCAAGCCGCAGGCGAATTGCAGCCTGAAATTACCTGTTCTATGGCTGAATGAGCTGCGGTCAGTCGAAAACAGGGATGGTGACGTCATTTTACCAACATGGTGGCTGCTGGCCTCCTCTGTGGTCTGACCGGTGTGGAGAACCGAGATGGACCGCTTCCTTCCCCCGTCTCGAACCCAGAATTCAGCCCTGAGTACGGTGCTTGCGTGGCTGGCAGAAACTGCAGCGCTCTAACCCTGCGTCTCTATCCCAGCGCGCGCTGCAGACTCTGGCCGCGGGGCGATTTGCTGAATAAGCAGTGTTACCCTCCGTGCGACAAACCTCTCGCGTTAGAGTCCCCGTAGCCGATCCTCGTGCGATGGAAATCCTTCCTCCAGGTTCCGGAGCACCCCACTATTGCTGGAAATTCCTAACAAGATATCCTTTAGCCGTCCTGACTTGTCATACTCCCACACAGTGAAGCAGCACATGGGGGCAATGCACTCCCCTCGCCGCCATCTTCCTTCTCCCTAGATCTGTCTCTTTCCATGTTTACTGTAAATTGTTTTTGTCTTCCCCAGGATTCAGGCTCAAAATTAACACCAATAGGGAAGATTTAAGAGATGTCAATTACCTAGGAATTCTAATGGCAATTAAAATGTTATCAGGAAAAATTTAAACTCCAATTGGAGACAAAGAGAAAGAGAAACAAAATCTATAATGACATTTTAATTCTGGAAACCAAATTCTTCCTAGATTTTGTGGGTAAGGCTTTGTGCATGGGGAGACCTTTTAACATAAATGTCACATAGGACAGGGATGGCCCACCTCTCAGTGCAGAGTAGGCAGCTTTGCAGGAGCAGCAGATGCAACTCTAGGTTCTCAGGAGAATGAGGATTTACATATGGTCCATTCCTGGAGGACTGTATTGGTCACAGTTCAGCCTGGAAGAAAAAGAGCAAATCATGTCCAGTACTAAATGAGGGCTTTACGATGAGAATCAGGTCTTTTACAATTATGGAAACCGGTGGGAAGTGCAAATCTGGGAGGAGAAATTGAAGAAACAGAGAACCATCTGCTAACTAGCCTTACTGCAACACTGATGTGAGTGATATCAGAAGTTAGAGGAACATTCTACAAACAAGGACATTTGGTCCTTCAAGTGAGATCACAAAAGGAGGCACTGAAGGAGGGCCATCTCACCTCAATGGGTCCATAGCCAAACATCTGGTGGTGGACCTGGGATAGCTGTTGGACAGCAGGACCTGAAATTTGAAAGAGGAACAGAAGAGAGAGCAGAGAAAATAGGAACAAACAACGGGACTTGCCAGCCTCCTCCACTCTGTCCACTGCAGCATCTCAGCACCATGACCTTGGGAGAGGAATTGTTTCTGTTTCACTTCCTCTTCCCTTACCCCATGAATATTTTTTCTCTTTGGCCAACTCTAATTGGGATTACAAAGAGAGAGAATCCTGGAACCCAGTTCCTAGGGTAAGCCAAGTTGACATAACACAGTCCAGCACATGGACTAGGCAATAGCTGATTTATCTCAAGGTTTTTGGCTATTGATTTGTTCAATAAGCACCCAACTCTGTACTCATCACTATTTCAAATATTAGCATGTCATAAAAAGCATCTTTTTGACTTTTAAGGAACTCATAGTGTAGTTAACACAGAGATTTGTGTATTAGAAATGAGGCATGTGTCTTACACAATTGTATAATTTTACTAAAAATCACACAAGTATATACTTACAATGAGTGAATCTCATGGTATATAACTTAAACCTCTATAAAACTCTTTTTTTAAAAAATTTTTTTATTGTTTGTTGTTCAAACCATTACAAATTTCTTGACATATCATATTCCACACTTTGATTCAAGTGGGTTATGAACTCCCACCTTCACCCCATACACAGATTGCAGAATCACATCAGTTACACATCCATTGATTTACATATTGCCATACTAGTGTCTGTTGTGCTCCGCATTACTGGTCTATCACTGGACCCTAGCAGTTACCCTAATGTGATAAATATCCCGAACACATTTTTTTGTGAGAGAATTTTGTAAGTCTGGCTTTGCTTGTTAGAAACCCATTATTTTAGTTAGGCTCAACTTGCAGCTGTGACATATACATTCAAAAATAGTAGATATTTATCCTTGTTGTTTATCTTCACAAATGCATGCCCCCCCATTGGTAGGAAGCTGTAATTCAAATGCTTTTTCAGGGACCCAGACTCATTCCATCTTGAATATTTTCAAAGTAGATCCCAAGAATGTGTTGTTCATCAGCATTAAGCCAAGGAGGATAAGGAAAGCATGAAAGTCCCTATGTGTTAGTGGTGGAGGGGGGTTTAGAGGCCACACCTGGCAGTGATGAACTTCACTCCCACTCTCATTTATTGGCTAAGACTCTATCATCTGACCACATCAAAAGCCAAGGAAGGCTGGGAACATAGTCTGCCAATGTGCCTGGGACAAAGAAGAAACAGACTTGACAAAGTGCTAGCTAAATTTCCCCTCACCTCTCTTTTCACTTCCTCATCTGAGATTTGCAAGTGCTACAGCAAAACACACTAGGCACATGCCGATGCTATCTCCAGTGAATGACTTTTTCAATAGAAGGAGTCTTTCCCAGCACTACCGGCCATGAGCCTGACAATGCTGCTCAGACAATACTGCCTTTGCTGCATCATTATGCATTATCTTCTCTGGAATGGGCTGCAGAGTTTGCAGAGCAAGATTACACTGATACCAGAACGACTCTGCAGTTATAAATCAGACTGAGGCAGAAACTACAAGAAAGTATAAGCCTCATCCAGCTGTGACACTTCCTTTTCTTTGTGAGTGTGTTAGGCTAGCACTCTTTCATGACTGGGGGAAATGAGTGAACTTAGCATTTGAAGGGGCCTGCTTTCAGTGATGGAGCAGGTTTCATGATGGCAGAATTTGGCTCATTACCTGTAGTGACTTTTGTGATTTAGCAATCTGAGCAGCATCTCCACTTGAGCAAAGGGGTAGCTGCTATTTAGAGAGCAGATCGATGCAACTACATATGATATCAATATTCTAGCTAATTAGAACATTCTACCCTGGGACCAGTGGTAGAAGCCATAAAAACAATGGTGGCCCCTTTGTTGACAGATCCTAACCTATTTCATTCTCTGCTCTACTAATTCTCTGCCTCATAAAGAAATTATCTAAGGGGGTTTATTAAAGCTTTCAGCATCCTCATAAAACAGTCCTAGGGTGGCGAGAAGAGGATATTGATGGATTGTCCATTATCAGCTGTGTGTGGGATCTCCGAAAAGAGCTGGATGCTTGTTGTATCTCATGATGGAAGAGCAGAGGTGCTTAATTACACTGAAGCACCATTATCCCAGCAGCACTTCTGTTATCACTATAAACACTTGAAATCTTTAGGATGAACTGCTCTGACTCCATAGTGGTAATTGACTGGAAAGAAACATTTAAAACACTCTGCTTGTACGTTTGCACTTGTCTTATGATCTCAAGTGTTCCTGCCTAAAACCTTCCAATGCCATCCCTCAAATGTCCAGCTTCAGCCCCATGCATCCAACCCCACTCAACTCTGCAGAATCACCTCCCTCTGGGCCTCCCTTCCCACATTCCTGCCACTCTGGCCTTTCCTGTGTTTCCCAAATAAACCAGTGGCTTTCAGCACTGGCTGATTATTTTATTTGCTGTTCTCTCATCTTGGAGTCTTTCCCTTAGCTTTTCATAAGGCTGGCTCTTTTTCAGATTTCAGCTGAAATATCACCTACTTGAGGTCTTCCTCTGCTATTCCACAAAACATCATCCACAGCCCTGTCTATTACATCATCCTACTTTATTTTCTTCTTAACACTTTATTATCACATTGCTTAGTTTCTCTACTTGGTGGTATCTGTCCTGATAGAACATTAGTCCCATACAGTCAGGGATATATTTTTCTGCCTTGGTCACCATTATTCCCTGCATCTAGAACAGTGCTGGTTGTGTAGAGGTATGGAAATAAACACAGTCCACCCAATGAGAACAAGCAAAGGATATTCATTCAGAGCTTGTTATAGTAAGGAAATCAGCCTCCATCATCTGCATTTAGCAGAGATTCAAAGGTCATCAGAAGAGTGACAAAGCTTTATCACAGGGAATGAGGAAGGCTTTGGGTATACGCTGACTGGAGACTGTTGGCATGGGGCTAAATTGGAGACAGGCTGTCTTGAAGTGGGGTATCCTGCATGATTAGGTAGAGGGGCCCATTTGGCTTTCTCTAATCATTTCCATATTGGAAGCAAGAACAACAACAACGAAATGATCCAGTCCTGGTCATTTCAGAACATTTGCTACAGAGGTAGTGAATCATTGGGCATCCTGGACTGGTTGTATGAGATTGTTGCCCAGCATTCTATTTTTACTTATGACTTTGTTGCAGTCTGTTTGTGTATTTCAATTTCTCGAAATTAACTCAATGCATATTTGTTATTTTGGAGCCTTTCCTTGCTTTGATTTTATATCTGGCATTAATTCCTTATCCATTGCCATATCTTCCTTCTTTTCCTCTTTTACAGAAATCCTCTTTCTTTCCTTAGGGCTACCTCTTATCAGTAGACAGGTCACTTAATTCCAATGGCTCCTACAACCATCATGTCTATACTTCCTGCCATGTTATCTCCTCCTTATTTCAATTTCAGGATTTCCTTTCTATTGTCTACCATCTTCCATTCCTTTTCAATTGTGTCCCATCACCTCTAATTAGTGCTTACTTTACCCACTATGCACAGAATCTTTTCACCTTCTTTGTTGAGTCCGTACCAGCCTTAGGACTTTTCTGTATTATTCAAACCACACCATTTTATATGATCTCTTCTATATTTCAATCTCTGTACTCCATTCCCTACTTCTTTTTCACCAATACTAAGGATCTCAGACTATGAGTAACTCCAAGGTCCTCATGGTTTTCCCCTGTACCTCTTTTAATACCCAAAATAACACTATCCCATAAGAAGTAGAAAGGGAAGTTGGCATTCTTGTCCACTAAATTCCTTTCAGTTCCTGATATTCTATGCTCTCCATTAGATGTTACAAAGCAAGAAAATATCTTCTCCTTCACTGAAGACATTCTTACTTAGAAATCTTCCCTTTAAAGATGAGATGAAGCAAGTTAAAACATCTCTACACTAGTAGAAGGGACATGCTATTAAAAAAAAGGAAAAAGAGAAAGAATGAAAAATGGTTCAAAACAGCAGTTCTTGTCTCCTAGGTTTAAATGGCAAATTATCATGCTTGGCCAATTAGCTAAGCATCACTTAGTTATGAAATTCTTGATGAAACTGCGTATATGTTGTCCTTTTTCCTATTCAGAATATGAAAACTAGGAGGACAGGAACCAAGTATGACGTGATTTATTTATAGAGCCAAGTCAGGGCTGGCTCACCATGGGCACTTAAATGCTATTGATAAATAATGCATACAATGAAGCTCTGGTTTGGAATTGAATTAAACCTTGAGTTCAAACGCATTCTCCCTCTGGTTATATCTACTTCATATCTTAGCAAAATGAGTCAGTGAAGTTCAATATCAGGGGCTTAGAGGAGTGAGAAACAAGCCCCAGAGAAATAAAGTTTGTGCATTCTGAGTTATTGAGAATCTTTGCCCTAAAAACATAAATTTTCAGCTTGGTACAAGGGTTTTATGATAGGCACAACATTTGCCTACTTCCAGCTGATTTGAAAATGCAAAGATGGACTGATATAAGTGGCTATTAACTACCATATGTGTAAGAGTATAAAGAAGATGCAGGAATCCCTACCTTCAATGAACTTATAGTTTATTAGGAGCAAAGAGAAGTAAACACATACTCATAATAAAAGGTGCTGAGAGAAAGGAAGCTATCAAACATAGACTAACTTGGCCCTACAGAGGTAGAACTGAGATTCAGTTGGAATAAATTGGAAAGGGCTTTATAAATGAGAGCATTTGTTAAAAAATATTAGATGGTAGAAAGAAAGCTGCAGGTTATATTAAAGATTGTTCTTTAGACAGAGAAAACAGAGTGAATGAACTGATGCAGAGAGAATGAAAATAGAGTGGAACTTGAGGGAAAGATAATTAACATGTGGTCCATTGACAAGTAGCAATAGCATCGCCTGGAAGTTATTAGAAGCATCAATTCTAGGGCCTAGCTTTGACCTTCTAAATCAGAATCTCTGGGTTTGGGGCTATAAATTTGTATTTTTTATAAGGCAATCCCAAGTTGTTTTGATGCATGTTAAACTGTGTGTGTGTGTGTGTGTGTGTGTGTGTGTGTTTTCCCCTGTAGTGCTGGGGATTGAACCCAGAGCATTGTGAATGCTCAGCAAGAGCTCTACCATTGAGCTACACCCACAGCTACATGCTAAACTTTGAAACACTCTGATCTAGAATAAGTAGATATTCAGTCAGAACAGAGCCTGCAGGATATTCTTCCCTCCTGCTTCCTCTCAAAATGTGTTTCCTCAGCATTCCTTCTAGTACCTTCCACATCTTCCTCCTACTAGATCCTTCATAATACGAGCGGCCAATTATAAAACCCAAATTCCAAAATGCTCCAAACTGAAAATTTTGGGGGGCATGGATATGATAACCACTGGTGGAAAATTCTGCACCTGACCTCATATGATGATTATATTTAAAATATTGTATAAATTACCTTCAGGCTATATGTATAAGTTGTATAATGAAATAATTTTATGTTTGACTTAGGGTTCAGCCCCGACATACCTCACTGTAGTAGAAAATATACTAAGATCTAAAAAACCAAAAAAAAAAAAAAATCCCCATGTGAAGCATTTCTTGTTTCAAGCATTTCAGATATAAGGAATATTCAATCTGCAGCATATAAGTTTGGCAATGTCCCTTTCATTCAGATAACAATCTTCCCTTTATCATATTTTCCCTTCTAATCCTTCTATCCAAAGTCTTTTCTTCTGATCTACTAGCTTCAGCTGTTTAATTTGGACTTCTTCCCCACTCTTCTTCAAACACCCATTTGGCTAATGTCAATGAACATCTCCTGAAGCTAAAAGAATTTCAGTCTTTGCCTTCTCTGAAGCTAGCTGTTGCTGCTCATGCCATCTCAGATTGCCCTCTTCCTTGCAGTTTAACACCTCTTTGATTTCAGTGGTACACACATTTCTGATGGTATGAATATAGTGACCTATTTTTGACTGCCTTCTATTCATACTTCGTGTTTCTCAGTGTTTCATCCTGTGCCAAGTGCTCTCCTCATTGCCTTCTGCTCTGTCCCTTTTCCAGGGTGACTTTATTTATTTCTATGAGCTGTAACATTCCCTGGGTGTTGGTGGTCTGCATAACTGTGTCTCTAGCTTCAGTGTTCCAGATTTCAGCATTACATATCCAACTTCTTGAGACATATGTTGCCCTGAGTCACTAAAAAGAATCTCAAAATCAACTTGCTTAAACAGTACTCCTCTTCTCCCCTCCACTGGGTCTCTCTTTGTGCAGACCCCAGTTTTAATTATTGTATGCACACATGTCACAAGCCTTCCTTAGATAAATGTCAAGGTTATCACTGAACCCTGAATATCATCTTCTTAACAGTTCTCAAATCCATCCCTCAATTTCCATCTCTGATAACCTCACATTAATTCAGGCTAGAATGTTTTATACCCTGGGCCACTTTCACAGTTTACTTCTTATTCTATAACTCATCTTCCTTCCTTAAATTCTTCATTTTTGACATCTTGCAGAGTCTCTAATAATAGTATCATCTATTCCTCAAACCTACTAAAGTCTTCTTTGTTACGTAAAAATTACTTGGAATTTTGAACCTTAGAGAACTTTAGAAATTTTAGAACCTTAGAATATGAGAACCTTAGAAAGGGACTCCCATGGTCTGTCTTTATTTACCTCTTACTGTCTTATTGCTCACCATTCTCTACCATTTATGATATAGCAATATTCTTCGGATATCAAATGTGCTCTCTGCCTTTGTTTATATTGCCAGTTCTACCAGGAAAGCTCTGTCCCTTTTCTCTCTTTCTCTGAGCAACTCCTACTCAGTCATTAAGATTCAGCGTGGGCATAGTATCTTCCCAGAAGACTTAGATTGAGTTAAGTACATCCCTTTATATTTTTGCATCACTTTATACACAGGACCAATGTGGCACTTAATTTACTATAATGCTAGAATCACATCTTCTGCTTATCTACTATGGACTCTGAAATCCTCAGTTGAAAAGAACTATATCTTCTTCAACTTTTGACACCCAGCATCTGGTGCAGTGCCTGTAGTCATTAGAGGCTTACAAAACTTTTATAAATGAATGAATTTCTGGCTCGGATGATGGCCCTCTCTAGGAGTCCACATGCTTTCCCAAAGCACAAGATGTTTTTCTTTAATGTCAAAACTGTTTGGAAGAAAACTATATTCACAGTTTGGTTGGTATTTGGTGGTTTTTGTGTAGACCATCAGAAATTTGTTTTTAGACAATCTCATGGGATATATGATTTACTTGAGTGGGCAAAAAATAGAATTGTTATAATCAGTTGAAGATAATAAGCTTGTGTGTGTGTGAAATCAAACCCAGAGCCTTGTGCATGCTAGGCAAGTGTTTTACCACTATGCTATACCCCTGGCCAAATTATAAGGTTTTAAATAAACTTAACATCAAGGAATTAGAAAAATTAGAGTAAGTAAATACAATATATAGGGTGAATATATATATATATACACACACACAATATATAGCATACTATACCTATAATAAATAACACAGAAGATATATCAATAGAATATAAAATGTGAATTATACTGTATCTTCATTAGTTTTTTTATACCTTTTACTTACTTTCCTCTAGATAACTTTTCCTATTAATAAGTAAGTACTCCATATAATAAAGATACTTTCCCTTTTTCTCATGTTTGGAAAAATTTCCTTCAATTATTTGCCTTTTAATTTTGTTTGCGGATTACTCAGACATAAACTCCAGTATAAAATTAGAGTAGAAGCTCTTCGTCCTGCATAAGACTTCAGAATGAATTTCTGCCTCCGTGTCACATGCTCTGAGTTAAGAAATTTGCTAAGAATAGGGAAAACAGAAAGCCAGGATAGGTAACAGAGGAGGTGGCTTGTGAGATGCTTCTAATTGTTGGGTATAACATGAATATTTTCGCATATGAGGAAAGAATTTTTCTAGCAATAATTTACAAAAGTTTTACTTCTGGAGAGTTAAATTTTATTTAAAAAATTTCAGTACTGATATTCTAAGTGCATATGTATAAATGTGTGTGTGTGTCTGTGTAAATTTATATAGTTTTTATTTCTCTGACCTATTGATAAACTTTATCAATAGAGTTATTAAAAATCAATCATCCTTGAATTCTTTTGATAAACTCTGTAAAGGAGAAAGATTTAAAAATAAAATAGTAAATTCCTTTGGCTCATATTTTATTTGGTATACATGAATAATTATAAGTGAAATAGTTATTAATAGTGTTTCCTAAATTTATATCATGGGCAAACAAGTATTAAAGTTATCTTAATAAATCACATCTATCCTCAGATAAGTGTTAGAAATGTATATTGTCTCTCTCTGTTAAGAGATTCGAAATGAACAATTTTTGTAGGCAGGACTTCTGCTTAATGGTTTTTTAAGTGAGGTTTTTCAAAACTTTTAAGTGAGGTTTTTCAAAACTTTTGGATTATAATGTGTTTTCTTCTATAACAGTTTCTCTAAAGCAACAAAAATTAATAGAGCCAGAGATACAGTGACCAAAAGTTAGACATAATTCTTGTTCCAAGTAATGTGGAATTGGCTAGGAGATATAAGCAATTAAGAAAAAATGTGATAAATATTGTAGTAAGAGAGACCAGGTCCTATCATAACACAGGATTTCCCATCTAGATTTAGTGTGCATAGTGTTTATGTGTGTACAGGTATAATTTAGGGCATACAATGTAGGATTCTCAAAAATATGGAAACAAGATGGGGACAACCCAAATGTCCTTCCAAAGACCAAAGAAAAACTGTAATCCACCCATGAAATGAAATATTTACAAAAGCACAATAAAAAACAATGAGCTATTAATACATGGTGTGACTTAGATGATGGAAAGGGCATTCTGCTGAGTGAAGGAAGCCATCCTTGTTTCAGGACTTTATCTACATCCAGCTCACGAGAGGACAAAGTTACAGCAACAGAAATTAGATTGATGGTTGGTAGAGACTGTAGGACAGGAAAGAAGTGCCCACAGGGTGTTGGGTGGCGTGTCTCCACGGACTGAGCCGCTCGGTGGCCTGCATGGGATTGTGAGTATGTGAATCTGAATGTGGGATGGCGTTTCTTTTAAAAGTATAACTTGTTTTCATTTCAAAAAAAAAAAAAAAGAAATTTTAATAAGTGTTAAACAATTTTTAATATCTAAGGAGATATAGATATGGCTTTTAGTTGACAGTGTTGAACCATCTCAGCTTCCTGGTTTTGACTGTGATTCTATAAAAGGTTATCATTTGGGAAAACTGAATAAAGGAACAGAAACTGCCTCTACTGTAATATTTTTGGATGATTTTTAAATTTCAAAATATAAAGTTTTATTTTTAAAAAATCCATTTCTACCATATTATAGTCTTTTTAAAAAAAAAAAAAAAGAAGAAAAAATGGCTAAGAAAAACAATATGAAAGCAAAACATTAATGTTTTTGGTTTGTGGTATGACTTTGAAGAATCCTTTTGAAAAGGTGTTGAATTAAAATGTTTTCTGTGTCAAGTTTTGATATAAAAGCTATTTGTGTTTGTTGTTATTTGCTGTGTTGGGGATTGAATCTAGGGCCTTATACATGCTAGGAAAGTACTCTATCAACTGAGCCAACTCCTTAGCCCACTAGTTCATTGGAAAGAAAATATTGGCATGACTTTTTCCCACATATTACATGATGAAATAATTATTTGTTTCCTGAAAGTATAAATATATTTGACAAGATTTCTGGTTAATTTGGGTAATTCCTAATCCCTTCCCCACAAATTGTTTATTTTTAAAGGAATTTTTTTTTTTTTGCTAATAATGCATTATACAATGTTATCTTCTTCTATTTCTCTCTTTGATTTCTTAAGGATCATAGTAAATAGAATACTACATAATAATTACTTACATTATGTAAAGCATGAGTGCTGAGTGGATATCTCCCTATGAAAGAAGCAGAACCATTATTGACATTTCCGAGATAAAATCTGTGGTACAGGGCAACTTGACTGATACCACTCAACTAGTAGGTGATTGAACCAGGTTTCATACCCTATGGTGTGGACTTGACTATTGTTACTCTATTTCAGATGTCAAATGTATGCCTACATTTTACATACACATATATGTAAACAATCTAGCTCTAGAATGTACCTATTCATTCTTTTCTTTTTTTCAAGTCTATCAATGGCTCTTTTTAGGTTTTTAATTTTCTTCTGTCCTCTTTTCTTCATATTTACTTTTGAAAATAATTATTTAATTTACTGTATTCTTTCTCTTTAAATATCGAAACCAGTATTAAATTAAATTTGGCCTAATTTGGCCTAATGGTGCCTCCTTATATAGAAAATTTAAACCTGGCTTAGTGTGTAAATAAAGTGCAACCTAATTGACTTATATTCTTGTTAGCAAGAAGCTGAGTCTCAGAAAATTATAGCAGCCAATCACAGGCTGAAAACTACTGAGACATGTCCAGATAAGGCTTTACTTCATCAGGCTGTTTCTGTGTGTCATTTCTCAGCTCAGGTATTACCTATCTCATAAATAATTTCTTTGCTCTAATAAACTCTGCTATATTTAATGTATCTGAAGTTGTTCTTCTAACACAAGTAAAGGGTTTGACTGTATAAATGCATGGGAATTTGCAGTACCCCGTATGTTGTATATGCAATATTCTCATGGTTGTTAATACTAAACTTTAAACAGTGAAAGTATCCCTGCCCATCATGGCCTACTAATTATTTAGAAGCATATAGAAGCATTAATTTCTGTTATAGTTTGGATCTAGAAAGTCTGCCAAAGACTCATTTGTTAAGGGCTTGGCCCCACAAAGCAGCAGTGTTCAGAGGTGGGACATTGGGAAGTGATTTGATCTTGAAGGCTCTATTCTCAACAGTAGATTAATTAGTTGAGTTTTTATTCAGTTTCATTAAAAAATTGTTCTTTTTAGATATACATGAGAGTAGTAGAATTTTGACATGTCATGCAAACATGAAGTATAACTTATTCTAATTAGAATCTCATTTTTGTGGTTGTACATGATGTGAAATTTCACTGGTGGTAAATTCACATATGAACATAGGAAAGTTATGTTCAATTCATTAAATTTTCTTTCCTGTTCCTATCCCCCCTCCATTCCCCTCACCCTCTTTGTCTAATCCATTAAACTTCTATTCTTCCTCCTCCCCTCTTATTGTGTATTAGCATCTGCATATCAGAGAAAACACTTGACCTTTGGTTTTAGAGATTGGCTTATTTCACTTAGCATGATAGTCTCCAGATTCATCCATTTACTGGCAAAAGTCATAAAGTCATTCTTTTTCACAGATGAGTTATATTCCACTGCATGTGTGTGTGTGTGTGTGTGTATATATATATATATATATAATTTTATTTATCCATTCATCTGTTGAAGGGCACCTAGCTTGGTTCCGTAGTTTAGCTTTTTTGAGTTGAGCTGGTATAAACATTGATATGACTGTGTCACTATATTATGCTGATTTTAAATCCTTTGGATATATGCCAAGGAGTGGAATAACTGGGTCAAATGGTGGTTCCATTCCAAGTTTTCTGAGGAATCTCCATACTGCTTTCCAGAGTGGTTCCACCAATTTGCCATCCCACCAGCAATGTCTGAGTGTACCTTTTCCCCCACATTCACCAACATTTATTGTTGCTTGTATTCTTGATAATTGCCATTCTGACTGGAATGAGGTGAAATCTCAGTGCAGTTTTAATTTTATTGGAGGTTGGTAGAAACTTTAGGAAGTGGGTTCTATTCCAAGGAATTTGGTCACTGGGGACAAGCACTGGAAGGTTATATCTTGTCACTGTTCTACCCACTGATTTGACTTTCTCTCTCCCTCTCCTTCCTAGCTTCTGTGAGGTGGCAGTTTTCCTTGTCCTTGTCCTTCTGCCATGATGTTCTGCCTTGCCTCAGGCCCAAAGCAATGTTGCCAGCTGACCATGGACTGAAACTTCTAAAACTGTGAGTCAAAATAAATCTTTTCTCCTCCAAGTTGTTTTTCTCAGGTATTTTTCGAACAGAAGGAAAGTTAACTAATATGATTTTCAAATAACTTGGATATTTTTCATTCTTACTTTAACAATTTCTAGTTTTATTGAATAATAAAACAACTTGTTTGCACTGCTTTCTCTTATTTTGGATCTGTTCAGATCTGTTCTCCTTTCAACAGGGAACATAGGATCTCTATTGAAAGGAAAATATTTTAGATTAATTTGAAAAATTTGATCCTACCAAACACCATATCCAGTATCACAATATTTAAATTAACAAAGGACAACATGAAAAATTATCCTTCATATTGCTGATAAAAGTGAATAATTGGCTCAGATTCTGTTTTTTCATGTTGAACTTTCCATGTTTTCTTTTGATTGTTCTTTTCTCTGTGTATGGATTACATTTTATTTATGATTACATTCAGTAGTTGTTTTGGAAATAGATCTATTGTTTTAAATTATGCTTGTGGATAACTTTAACCTTATCAAATTTCTTCTTATCAAAGAGGAAACAAGCACTATTGACTCTCCTTTATCTCCACGCAGAGAAAGAAATAGAGCAATAGGGCACACATATTGTTTTTCTCCCTTTCACCCCAGAAAACAACCTTTCAAAATTGTTAAAAAACAAAACGATTATTAAATAGTTACCTTTTTGACCACAAAAACCTTCGTTTTCAGGAACTGTTTGGCTAGCAAACTCAAGTTTGAAACAATATTCATACAGCTGTTATTCAACTAATATATTGAGGTTGTTTCAATGTTTATCATATTTGAATCCCCAATGGATTTCACTTAAATTCATGTTTTCTTAGTAATTTTAGAGGGGGGTGGGTTATGCTGGTTATATTTTCTGAGGCATACATAGCTGAGAATGTCTCTCTGATAATTTGATGTCTTAATAATTCAATTTTGCTGAATACAATACAAAAACTGTAAACATGTGCAATTCAAATGACACACACACTGCTTTGTTTATTTGGTATATGCAATATTGTAGAGATTTTTAGCAACAACCTTAATGATTTTATATATTTATTGACTCTGCCCTGCATGAAGACTCCAGTTTGTTTATTTCTTGTATTTTAGAAAACAAACATCCAAGGTTTTTGGTCTAGAAGTAGATTCTTTTGAATTCAAGAATGATTTTATGTAGAAACATTTTTCTTTCCTTCTAGTTGTGATTATTACATTTCTGATTATTACATTTTCTGCCTAAGGAATACTTGAAATTCTTCTTTTAACTCCTCTTTCTGCATTTTTTCATTTGTGCTTGTTTTTATCTCTATCTGCCTTTATTCTTGATTCCAGGACTGCTGTTTAACTTGATTCAGATATATAATGTCTTGATTTTTTTCAGTGGCCAGAATGCTTTCATTGCTTTCCATTTACAGTGCATGAATTGAATTTTCTATTTCCATTTATTTTAAAAATTTAACCAGCCTTTCTTTTTAAATTTCTTTTAGTTGTAGATGGACACAATATTTTTATTTTACTTGTTTATTTATGTAGTGTTGAGGATCAAACCCAGTGCCCCCTGCATGCAAGGCAAACGCTCAACCACTAAGCCACAACTCCAGCCCATTAACCAGCCTTTCTTGAGTCTGTTTTGATTGCACTCTTTAGTAATTATACTTATTTTTCTTTGTTAATTATTTTTTAGTAATTATACTTATTTTTTTTTGTTTCTGTATATTAATACTTACCTTCTCCCATTGAAAGAAATGCTGATATATACTGTAAATTTTATCATGGATTATAGGAAATAAGTTTCAGATACATGTTTTAATGAAAAATTTTATAACCTGTATGCTAAGAAAAAAAAAGCTTATATAAAATCAGTGTTTTTAGATTGTCTTGCATGAGAAATTAAAGTATTAGTGAATTGAAATGTGGATGGAGTATCTTGATGGGCTCCGTTTTTCCCAGGAAATGGATGAATCCAGTTTAGATCCAAGAGATGGATCTAGGCATTCTTCTGCCTCTCCCAACTGACACATCACACTCTCACACCCCCTGTGACACATCCCAAAGGTCCTCCGTCAGTATTTATTCTGTTGCTACTCTGCCTTTCAAGGCTTATCCTTATATTATTAAATATTTCAAGACACAATCTGCCTCTAAGTCTCCTACTCTACCTTCTGCCACAGGGAGACTTGGCTTCCTCAGAATGCAGCAAGAGGGATGCAGACAAGGCCAAAGGTGGATGGGAACCTTTGAGGTGGCTTAGGGAATGATTGCTTAGCTCTGAGGATGTCCTTCATCCAAGATGCAGAACAAAGAGAAAGCATGGCTCAGTATTTTTCTGTCTTCTCAGGCCCTGTTTTGAACTTGTTCTGGATATAGAACAAATATTGTGCAGTCTAAGACTAAAGATCTTAACTTCAATCACTTTTATTGTCATTAGTAACAATTTCCTTCCCATTCAGGTCTGTTCTTCTCTTAACTTGTGTTTGCATTATTATTCATGATTTTTTGTCTCTTTCTTTAACTTATTTATATTCCTTGGTATTTTAATAAAAGGCAGAGAGGATGTATGGCAGGCTCAATTCCTTTGCTACTATTTAATTAAGAAATCATATGTATGTAATCTAAGGAAAAGCTTCAAAGGCGTTTTTAATGAAATGCAAACAATATCACTTGAACAGTTTCCTCTTTGCTTGAAATTGCACTACTACTGAACACTGAGGCAAACAAATCACAATAATTCTTGTCAAAGAATTATTCTTTCCATCTTTTTTTTATAGGCAAGGTGTCTTTTTGCTCAGAGTTTATTTATACAGATTGATTATTCCTGATACAAAATGCTTGGAACCAGAAGTGTCTTGGATTTGGGATAATTTTTGGATTTTGGAATACTTATGTATACATAGTAAATAGACTTGGAGATGGGACCCAAGTCTAAATGTGAACTTCATGTATGTTTTATGTGCATATTACATATTACATACATTGCATGAAAGGAATTTTCTTCAGTATTTTTAGCGTGTCTGCATTTTGAGAATACATCACCTTAGATCAAGTGTGGAATTTTCCCACTCGTGGGGTCAGAGGATTTTTGATATGGGACAATTCCAGAGATTTTTGGATTTAGGACACTCACCCAATTTCTGTCATGGTGACAGAAATTCCTTGGCAACACACAGGTGAAGTGAAGTTTGATGCTTAGTCACATAGACTCCAGAAACAGACCACTCAGGTCCAAATTCCAGCTCCTTCACATTCTAAATATGCCTCTTCTCTATTTCTAACTACTGCATCTTCCACTGCAAAAGGAAGACGATAATGCACAGATTTTGTGATGATTTACCACAGGTATTGTAAGCAATTAATACAGTAAAATCCTGAAATGAGTATCTGACATATTGTAAACAACATATGCTCCTTGCTCTTATTAAAAGAACCAGGTTTTCTTTTCTCTTGAATATTTAAAAAAATATGTACAAGTTAACTTCAAAACCCAATTAAATGATTTTTGTTTGGAATGCTTTCTCTAGTCAGTATTCTCAGTTCTTTGCATAATTCCAAGAAAATTGTTGCAAAGGAACTTACTAGTCTTCTTTACAATCTGATATTTGTCAGGATTACATTTCGCTTAAGCTCAAGTAACAGGGAGGAGTTGTCTGACTTTTTCTTTGTGCCTCTCCCTGCCACATCGTGGGAGTAATGTTACTGACTATAAAGTTTTCATAAAATTGCTCACTGTCATTCCCAGGACACCCACGACAATGATTAACCCGGCATGAACGGTGCATTGCCAAATACACTGATGAGATGTGTGCAAAACTTTTAAAATAGCACCCTTTCTCTTCTCTAACCAATGCTTCTATTAGGCAAAGAATGGGCCTAGAAATTACTGAGGAGTGGGTGGCACAGGAGTACTTGGAAGCTGCTCTGCTATTTAAAGAGTTTGTCATTCTCTTAGGTTTGCATTTTTTAAATAATTTTATTTGTATATGGACACAATATCTTTATTTTGTTTGCTTATTTTTATGTGGTGCTGAGAATTGAACCCAGTGCCTCACATGTGCAAGGCAAATGCTCTGCTATGGAGCCACAACCCTAGCCCCTTAGGTTTGCATTTTAAAGCATGGCCATACAACCCTGTGGGACCTAACACACAGCTGCCTGAGGCTGATGGGGAGGTGGGGTGCTGAATCATTACATCTCTGGTCAATAGGGATGATCTGCTTCACGATCCCAGGGAGGAACAAACCCTAGAGTCCTGCTCCAGCTGTCATTAGGGGCAGGCCTACTAGACATTAAATTAAGTAGACATGGTGAAACTGACCTGGTTTGACTGGTATTGTCCTGGTTTTTGTACTAAAAGTCCCATGGAAAATCCCTCAGTTTTGAGTGTGCTGGGATAGTTGTCTATCCTACCTGTTGTTAAGCTACTACTTTAACATTTAGAACCAGGTATTTGAACTTGGATAGACCAGGTGGCTTGCTAAGACTTTATTCTTATAATGTGCAAACCATAAGACCTGCTTCATGGTATTGTAACAATAAAAAGCAATAGGGTCTATTAAGATACTTTGTGTTCTGTCAGGTACCATGCCAATATCAGTAGATGCATGACTCCAAAGCCAATTGTCTTGGAGTTGGCCGAAAGGCTGACAGAGGTTTGGCCATGGGGGTGGGGTGTGGACAGCAGGTATCACAAAGATCCTGATGACTTCTGTTTCTACCTGGTTTTTGTACTGTCGTTGAGCCTAGGTGCCCACCCAAACCTTTTCTTGTGGCCTAGACAAGTCTGAATTTTCTGTTGAAACCTACTATTATGATGTGTGAAATGAAGGACCATTTTACCTTGACTCGTGGTCTCTTGACTCCGTCCTGAAGCCTTATCATGCTAGTGCATTTCAAGTATTTGAATTGTGGGAGAGAAAGCTGGTTTCCCTAATTCAATCCATTTTAGCTCTTTTGAAGTTGTCTTTTTTTAATCTCATTATTTATTTTTTTCATTTCTTTAACATGCTTTCTAATGATATCCTTTGTACATTTGTTTATTTGCTTCCATGTTTTCTTTGAGAATATTAAGTTTCAAGAGAAGTGGGGAATTTACCTGTGTTGTTGACTATCATCTTTCTCCCCTAGCAAGGAAACTACTTGGCTAAGATGCGTCAAACAAGTGAATAGATTGGATGTTCACGGTTGTAGTCTATGGATCCCAAGTCACAGCAGCTTTATAGTTTTGAATGAATAAATAAATGATTCGATTAAAGGTCCCAAGTATGAATAGTTATGTTAGAAATAACACAGACTTTGTGTCAGCAATATTTTCTTTTCCCTCAAAATCAATCTTTATTTAGAGTTGATAATGAAAAGAACAGAAGATATGGGTCACCTGGTTCTTAGATATGATTAATATAAGGAGGTTGTGGATTTTTCATATATGGGGGCAGTGGGCAGGAGACTGCTTATTGGAAGATCAAGGTAATATGGAATACTCACTACACATTAACTTCAACTATGAGATAACACTTACCATCAAATTCTTCCTTTATTCCTCATCTCATAGGAGGTCAATACAGCTAATGTTAAAACTGGTAACTGATTCAGAGTATGACTGTGGTGTGTTTACATATGTTGCCTGAGATGACTCTCGTCTTCTTTCCTGCCCTTTATCCCAATTCAGCAATGGTAATATTGAGTGGCATTAAAGTAGGAGGAAAACAGGAGAGGCAACAGAAGGGCTAAGGACGAGAAGGGAGGGTGCGTATCACTCTCAAATTAGGTCTGCTCCTCTGTATGATCTGCAGCAGATGTTATCTGTTAAACTCAAACAGCTGATCCTTGATTTAGGGATAATTTGTTTATTATTATACTAAATGGAGCCCGTAAATCTCTATTATAGGTTGATGAGAACTGAAGAAAATAGTGTGTGCTGAAAGCACTAGTTTACATTATTTTTTCTCTTAGCTTCATTCGCCCCCATAATCTGAAACACTGATAAGAAATATTGACATTTTCAGAGAAGCTTATAAGCAGTAAACAATTCAAGCTTTGTATATGAAATGTGTCTGGAGTTACAGCTTCAAATGAAATTGGGCTCAGCTTTTGTGATCTACCAAGCAATATGTTTTGTGCCTACAGAGTCTTCTCCTGAAGGTCTGCATCTTCTCAAGCTTCTTGCCCACATCCAGCTCCCCAGGATTCACATTCTCTGGGAGAAAATTGGATGCACGAAGAACAGAGTTTGCATAAGGCTCTTGTGAGCTGCATTACAGCTATTTACACAGCTGTAATCATTATAAATAAATTACTTCATAAATTTCAACAAATGAAATCATGTTATTTTATTTGGTCTGCTTTGTCTCTTCTTTGCGCCGCCAAGTTGCCAGCGTGTCGTTTATTTTGGCTTATTTTTGTTGAAATGAGATTTAAAGAAGAGTGCAATTATAGTATCTGAGAACCACTGCCCTCTACCACCCCAGCTTTCTGTTTTTGTTGTTGTTGGAAAGGAAAAAAATAGCAGAAAATATGAGGAGTGTAAGCGCTGACATAAGAATAGCATATATTCCATTCTTGGACCACCTTTGTTTTCTTTTGTAGGATAGATTAAGAAATAACCGACATGTAGTAAAAGTTGTGTTTTATAGAAGTACTCTCCTTGGAATGGTGGCAAAGTGTGGCACTATGACTAACACCATGATTACTGTATAGAATATATCCATCCCTCAAAGACTCCGTATTTCTGTATAGTCAATCCTACCCCATCTATTACTGTGTTTATTATTTTCAAAAATGCCACAAAAAGGAAATCAGAAAGTATGTGATCTTTCATATTTGTCTTCTTTTACTTAGCCTGATGCTTTTGAGAGATATGTGTGTCTGTGATCCATGTCTTCTCATTGCTGAGTAGTATTTAATTGCATAGATGTATCAGTTTTGTATTCATTCCTAAGGGAGAGATATTGGTTATTATCAATTTAGAGTTATGAATAAAGCTCCTATCAACAGTCTTGTACAGGTCTTTGGGTGGATACCTTTGTACTACTTTTAGGTAAATAACTAGGAGTGGGATTTCTGTCTATAAGGCAGGTATATGTTTTCCTTTATAGGAGATGGCAAATTATTTCCAAAATCTCTATATCATTTTAAAATCCTATCAATAATGCATAAGAGGTCTAATTGCCTCTCCCTTCTCCCCAGATCTAGGATTTGTTAGATTTCTTTTTCTAAAGTCATTCTAATGGTTGTATTGTAGCATCTGATTATGGTTTCTATTTGTATTTTCCTGATGCATAATGATGTTGGGCCATTTTCTGTGCTTATTGGATATTTATATTTTCTTTAGAGACAAGCCTATTCAAATTATTTGTTCACATTACTCAAATAATTACCATGTAATCCATTGTTTTCTCTCCTGTGAAAAGAATTGAAATCAAGGATTTAAAAAATATTCGTACACCAGTGTTCACAGCAGCACTATTTACAAGAGCTAAAAGGAGTGAGCAATCCAAACATCCACAAAGAGATGAATGGATTAACAAAATGTGTTACGCACATACAATGGAATATTATTCAGCCTTAAAAAGGAATGGAATTCTGAAACATGCTCCACCATGAATCTTGAGGATGTTATGCTAAGTGTTCTTGAGGATGTTATGCTAAGTGTTATAAGTCAGATGCAGAAGTACATGTATTGTATGATTCCACTTATACAAGTTACCCAGAAGAGGCAAATTCATAGAGATAGAAATGTAGTAGTAGTTACCAGAATAGAAAGAGAGAAAAGGGGGAATTTTTTATTTAATAGGCCAAAAATTCTGTTTGATGTTATGAAAATGTTTTGGAAATGAATAGTGGTGAAGATTTTAAAACACTGTGCTGTATTTATGACCACTGAATCATACTTCAAAAGGGTTAAAATGGTCTTACATTATGAATGTCTTGCTAACATAAAAAACAACACAAACTCCTTATCTGTTTTATAATTGGATTATTTTGAGTTGCAGGAGTTCTTAGATACTAGGTCCATACCAAATATTGTCTTGCATCACTTAACTTCTGGGATATGGTCTAATAAATTTGTTATTAAGTAATTTTATTGTTGTGTAAATATCATGGGGTGTACTTACAAAACTTAAGATGGCTATGATGTCACAAGGCAATATAATCTCAAGGAACCACTGTAATATTTGCAGTCTGTCATAGATGGAAATATTATACATTGCATAACTATAACATGATTACTGGTAGGGTGATTAAAGTCTGATGCTTTGTTATTTGTCTTATATCTTTTTTCTTCCTCCATTCTTACATTATTTTCTTTCTTTGTGTTAGAGAGATATTTTCTACTATGACAAATGATTTCTTTGTTGTTTATTTTGCTGCATAATTTTTAGTTATTTTCTAAATGATTACCATGGGAGTTACCATTAATGACTTAATTTTTAACAGTTTAGATAGATTAATTTTCTAATCCCACTTAATTTCAAAAGTATACAAAAAATGAGCTATGTTCTCCCTAACTTAATGCTATTATTGTTACAAATTTCATCTTTATACCATATAAGGCCACCAACATGATTTATGATTATAGGATTATCCAGCTGTCTCATAATTATATAGAAAAAATAAAAGTTACAGATAAGAAATATATTTATACTCTCATTTATATTTTTATATTAGCCATTTTTTCAATTATCTTTATTTATTAATATAAATTTGAGTTTCTGTCTAAAGTCCTTTCATTTTACCCCAAATAGATGAATATTATATTTATTGTAGTTCAGCACTGCTAGTGACAAACTTGCTTTTTAATATTTCAAAATATCTGAATTTTCCCTTCATTTTAAAAGAATTTTTTTTCATATAAAGTTCTTGATTTACAATCTATTTTTATTGCTTTAAAGATACCATCCCAGTGCCTTCTGGCCTCCATGGTTTTTAATGAGAAATCATGCGTTAAACTTATTGACGATCCTTTGTATGTGATGAATTCTTTCTCTTTACCTTCTTTCAAGATTTACTCTTTGCTTTGGACTTTGCTAGTTGACTAGTATGTGTCTTAATGTGCACCTTTTTAAATTTATACAATTGTAGTTCATTGCATTTCATGGATGCTTACATGAATGTGTTTCCTCAAATTTATGAAATTTCTGGCCATTTTTTCTTCTTGAGCCTGTTAAATTACGGGTTATAAATATTTATTTTTGAATGTTTAAATTTATCCTTGCATGCCTGGGATAAATTCTGCTTGTTCAGAGTGTATACTTCTTTTATACACTGTTGGATTCAATGTGCTAATACTTTGTTGAAGTCTTTTGCTTTTACATTCAGAGAGATATTGGTCTATGATTTTATTTTCTTTTAATGTGTTTGTTTCTGATATTAGGGTAATGATGGTCTAACAGAATAATCTAGGAAGTGTTTCCTTTACTTTTATCTTTTTGGAAAAGTTTGCAGATAAATGATATAATTTGTTACTTAAATGTTGAGTATAATTCACCAGTGAAATCATCTGGACCTGGTGATTTCTGTTTTAGAAGATTATAATTATTGTTTTTATTGTTGATGGAAGTCCTGAGTATTGAACCCATGGTTTAGTGCATACTAGATAAGTTCTCTACCGCTGAGCTATACCCCTGCCATCCCAAAATATTATGCATGATTGATTTAATTTATTTAATAGATGTATGTCTATTGAAAGTGTCTATTTTTTCTTGAGTGAGTTTTGATTGTGTATTTTAAGGAATTAATCAATTTCATATATGTTATCAAATTTGTGGGCATAGGACTGTTCCTAACATTTCCTTAATATACTTTCTGCAAAAGGTAAAACCTAAGGGAATTCTCAGGTCCTTCCTGAGTGTTCATACAGCCTTTGGCATTGTGGATGTCTAGTTTTCTAAGAGTATGTTGGAGGTTTTCAAAACTTCTATGAACACTTTATTCCTTACCTTTTTCTTTTAAGATTTTTGGATAATCTATTATTTGTTGTTATTTATCATTTCAGGCTATGACTTCAAACCTCTTGGTTTTATTGTTTTGTTAAATGTCCTCAGGAAGATACACACACACACACACACACACACACACACACACATATATATATATATATATATATATATATATATATATATATATATATATATTACTGGATGAGCTCCAATTTAGGTCAAATAAAGTAAGTTTTTCAAGTGGGATCTTCCAGGGACTCACCAGTCAGGTAAAATAAATGACATTTTTTTTTACATTATCTAAATTGTATTCACTCATAAAATCTCACAGTACTGCCCAGGTTGACCACTGGCTTGAATTTAGCATTTAATTCTTATGGCATGTACAAATATTTTGCATATAAAATAATTTAACATTTAATGTGGATATTCCCCTAAGATATGGCAATGTATTTTTCATCTAATATAAGAGGCTTATGGGCTTTTTAAAGTATATACACATTTTTTAGTTATACATGACAGTAGAATCCATTTTGACATAATTATGAAAGCATAGAATATGTCTTGTTCTAATTCAGTCCCCGGTACCTTTCCTTCCCCTTCCCCCAAATCTCCTGCTCCCTTCCATCTATTGATCTTTCTGCCATTTACCCATAGTTATTTTTTAGTTTATTTCTTGTAGATATACATAATGACAATTCTCTAGAAATAAAACTTCGTAAAAGTTTCAACTCCATTCTGTTCCTTACTAACTGGAAATGTGGCTTGTTATTTTCAAGGATACTGCTGAGTTGGATAGTGAGGAATAGGACTAGGGCAAGTTGAAATGCCACAAAGCATTTTTTTTCTTTTTACTTAGATTCACATATATTCCTTAAACAAACATCCTCATGTTGTTGAAAGTCCTTGGTTAATTCCCAGTGTTCTAAAAAATTCAGTGTTCAAAAATAATTCTGTCTTTTTGTTTTTGTTTTTGTTCTTTATAGCTTTTCATTGTTTGTAATGAGGGGTAGCTAGCACATTCCTCTAATTCCAGTACCTGGGGAAGCTGAGGCAGGAGAATCACAAGTTTGAGGCCAGTGTCAGCTATTTAACAACACCCTATCTCAAAATTAAGAGAAAAATTTTCTTTTACTTTGAGTAGTAGGAAATATATGAGAACTAATTTACTCACTGGTCTAGTATAGAATTAGAAATGGAAGGGCAGCAGACAATAATTCTATAGTATTTTGTAGGTCCCAAAGCAAATCCTTTTGTAGGACTTGGACATCCCCAAATAATTAATGCTTCTTAATAAGTACATCTTTCCTTGGTCACTAGACTCTCCCCTAAGGTAGTTGAAGATTGATGGCCTTAAAAATAAATCTGGCTAATTAAATTTTATGATGTAATAGTTCAAATTTAGACATAAATGCAGAATTGAAATTAAAGAGCATGATTGGACTTTTGTGAAATTATTTTAGAAGATGGAAGGATTATTCCTCCCTTGATAGGGCACTATCTGAATGCCTGACCCCTCTCAAGACCAAGAACTACAGCGTTTATCCCTTAAAGAAAAATGATCTAGTGGTCATTCTGCATAAGGGCAAGCATGTGACTTACTGTTGCCCCAACACCTCAATCCTTCAACGTGAAGTTGTTTTCACCTCTGAATCTGAAGAAGAATTTGTTACTATTCAAACCTCATTCTCTGCATCTTCTTACCTCCATTTTTCTTCCCTCTTTGTTTCTTCTCCTTATGCTATGTTTACAGTGGTGAGAGACTGTAGGCTTACTCTTTGGTTGGAGATCCTCCTTTTCCTTCATGATGGATTTAGAGGAGACAGTATGTGGCACAGAAGTTTGTTTTGAATCCCGTCTCTAAATATACGTTTTTTTTTTCCATAAAGCCCTATTAATTTGGAAAAGGAAAAAATAGCCACCTCTTTGTACCACTTATGTAACTAGGAATTTATTTCTAAATAAAACTGCATTAACAAGTATGTGTTTTATGATGTTCAGCAAATATGTAACTCATGACAGTGGATGACTTAGTTTAGAAAGAAGTGGAGTTAAGTATAAAGTACGTGTTATAATAGCTTTGAGACTGATATGGACTACACTTATGAAACAAACTCTTTATATTTGGTCCATCACTTGACTGAGTTTAAACTCTGGTTAACCCAGACAGGATAAATTACATTCATCTTGACTCCAGATGGCAAATGTACTTATGAATTCTGATACTTGACTGCATTGCTGTTCTAGTGACATATGCAGCTGTTAACTGGATAATGTTGTGTTGTATATGGGATATATGCAAAGTATCTGGAATGTAAAAATTTGTCTGTAGTGTAGGTTCTATGTATGTCATTGATAACACCTAGCCAGCGGATACTAGAGCTATATAATATGTTTGATATAATCATTGTGGCCATCCAGACAACTAAATTAGATTGATGCATAATTTATATGAATTATTCTTTTACTATTGGTTACCTGCACTGCAAAACGTCCTGAACTAAGTCCAATTATATTATATTTAGCAGACCTAATTTGAGATGTGAGCAGAGCACCTTCCATTAATTCATTATTTATTTAATAAATATTTATTAGAAGCCTTTTACATGCCAACAAATTGACCTGATGCAGAAAGATGGCAGCCAGGATGATGCATGATGAAGAAACAAAGCTTTCCCTTCTGTTAGGATCATAATTGTCAGAGGAAACATCAATACAAAATTGGAACAAGCAGTTACTGGAACACAAATGAAATGAACTATTTTCTGTCTCATCACAGTTGTTGTGTAGTATTGTTCTGTCCAGTATGGTAGCCACTAGTCATATGGAGCTCTTTAAGTTTAAATTTAAAATAATATTAAGTGAAAATTAGATTTCAGGTTGTCAGTCATACTAGCTTCATTTCAAGTGTTCAGTGACACATGTCTAGTGGCTATAGTACTGGACAGCAAAAATGTAGAATAATTTCACCTTCACAGAAAATTATATTTAGCAGCCCTGATATAGAAATTGGAAGGAAAAAAATCCCGGTAACTGCACTAACAACAGAATGACTAATATCTGATGCAGTTTGCAAGTTAACACTATTTTCTTACAATAGACACATTTAGGAGGAACAAAAATTCTCTGAAACAGGTTTTACAAGTTTTAAAGATAACACAAAAAGACAGACTGTAGTTAATTTAAAAAGTTGTTACTTAAGGTGTCCTCGTTTTCTTTAAAATGAAAACTAGGGAAGAAAGAGAGATGATAAAAATTAGAGGTAAGGATTATTGCAGGAATTCTGACACCACAAAGTCCATTCTCCTCTTCTTGTTTTCTAACATATTACAATAATATTATGCCACTAGGCTGACCAGCTACATTGTAGTGCTGAACAGCTGGGTGGTGACTTGGGTTTAATAATGGAGTGTGGACTGAAGTGATAAATTTTAATTGGTTGATGTGCTTTCTCCATACTCTCTCTCTCTCTCTCTCTCTCTCTCTCTCTCTTTTTTTTTTTTTACTCTGTTGTAAAGTCAGCTTCTGTTCCATGGTTTTCATTATGCAAAAAAAGAACACCCTCATGTATATGGTGCTGGCAAAATATGAAAAGCCTGAGTCTGTAAGATCCTGTGCAGTCAACTGGCCCACTAACCTGGAACTTGAGCTTGTATGCAAAAGAAAAAGACGTTCCACCTTGTTTAACCCATTGCATTTTGAGGATTATTTGCCACAGGAGCTAATAATAGCCCACCTTTCATAAGAGCTGATAATAGACTTAATCTTGCTTGGAAACATTCTTTCAAATTTAAATGCTGGAAATCACACATTTTGTTTTGCTCTCTCCATTGCAAATATTCTGATTCCTTTGCATATTGTCACTCAGAAAAAAATAAATAAATTTATAGCACTTTCCCTGAATAAATAACCACTTTTATCCCTAGTGAAATTGCTTCCTTGTTGGAACCCAGGGTGCTGCACATGCTCAAGCACCCTGACAAAGATATATTCTTTAGCCCATTTCCTACCTTTATGAAACTCTTGTCTTAGATTGGATTTCCCTCAAACAGCATCTGAGGTGGGGATTCTCTTGCATTTATTAAGTGATGACACTTAAGAGAAACCTGTAAAGCTGTGAGGAAAGCTGGGCAGAAAAGGGAAAGAGCCAAGAAAAGATGTGAATTAACCTAGAAACTAGCTTTAGCCTGATTTCACAGGAAACTCTAGAGTGGAAATCCCACTGCAGAGTGGTGCCTACTTGAGGCAGTAGGTTGTTTTTGAACCTTGATATCCATCATTCACAAGCTGATGGAACGTCCCAGGCATTCCTAGGAGGATGGGCACTTATTGCATGGCTGCAGTTCCTTGCAGAAGAGGGTAGCTGTGAGCTGAGAGCAGCCAGCATGACCATAGATAGGAAATACTTGCACCAGCCCCAGTGAGGTCACCACCGTAGTACACCAGTCTCCATTATTGTGCCTTTCTCTTAAATATGTAAATTTGCAGTCTCTGGTTCTCATTAGACAAGATGAATAGGAAGTCTTTTCGTCTTTTCTCAAAAGGGGACATGTGAGGGTTTTTTTTTTTTTTTTTTTTTTGTGTGTGTGTGTGTGTGTGTGCGCACACTGGGGCCTTGTGCATGCAAGGCCAGCACTCTACCAATTGAGCTGTATCCCCAGCCTGACATATGAGTTTTTATGATGCCAAATATGGTCCCTAACTTTGCAAAGTAAATCCTCCTGTGGAAAAAGGATAGTTAGAAAGTTATGTTTGACAAAAATACAAAACCTTGGGCAGTGGGGTGCATAAGAAAAGTATGAAAGAAAAGAGGAGGGAAGTATCAGCTCTTGTTGGGGTGCCACAATACCCTGTCCCTGAATTAAAGGAATGATGCGAGAGAGAGTGTCAGGGTGTTCTTTGAGCTTAGTGGTCTTTGCTTGAATCAAGATGTTGTCACTGTCATACCATGTGACACTAAACAAGAAAACTGCCTTCCCTGTGGCTCAGTCTTTCCTCTGTAAAATGGGGGTAATGAGGGATAAAAGTAGTTATAGGTTTTTGAGCAGGTTAAATATTTCAATGTATACAAAGATCTTTTGAATTCTGTTTGAAACCCGGTGGGAGACATATAAAGCGGCTGTTATAATTGAAAGATAGGTCTTGACATGAGAGGCCACGTTTTCCAGGGACAGAATAGGAGAGGGCAATAGTTAAGGAAGTCCTGGGCTTATGAAGACAGATATTCTTGAATTGAATTTCCTTTCTAACATGCGTGATCTCAGCAATTACTTAAATTCTTTATGCCTCGTTTTTCTTATCTTTCAGCTTAGAATAATGATAGCACTTTTTCATATAAGTTCAGTGAAAATTAATCACTATGAAATAATTATTATGAAATTTTGAATAGTACCTAGTAGTGCAGTTTCAATAAATGTTGCTATTGTTGTGTTATTATTATTCTACAAGGAAAGGCAGGTGCTTTCAAAGAGAATGAGAAAAACTCCATTGGGATTGTTTCCTTGCTTGTGCACAAAGGTTTTATGAAGTGAATATAAGACTGTAAAGATCAGTAGAGGCTGGAGCTAGGAAATTACTACTGTACAAAGCTAATGTGCTATGACTTGGTGCTCTAGGCAGCAATAACCCTTTGAACACTGAATATGTTTTTCCCACATTCCTCTCAGGGTAAAAAATGGTATCAGTTAACTAATGCTGCATAACAAATTATCCCATAACTTAGGGTCTTAGGCTAACACAATTATTTAATTAGCTCATGACTATGTACTTTAAAGATTTGGGCTAGGATCAATTAAGAGAATTGTATGGTCTCAGATAGGATTCTTCATGATCTGTCTTGTTTTCTGATCAGATAGGTAGCTCTATTTCAAAGGGCCGGCTGAGTGTTGATTAGGGCACCATGGTTCTCCATCATGTGGTCTCTGATCTTCTGATACACTAACCCAAGGCTTTTTCTCCTGGAAGAAGCAGGGTTCCCAAAGAAAGTGCATAATGGTGCTTCAGGCCTAGACTCAGAACTGTACGTCGCTTCTAAAGCATTTTACTTGTTAAGGTAAATCATAAGGTCTATCCCAGATATAAAGTAGGTGGGGATGATAAAATCATAGCAGAAAGGGCATGGGTACTGAAACAGAGTTAACTGATGTCCACAATGAAAGCAATCTAGTTAATTCTCTAGGGATCACTGCCTTAAGTCATGGGAATGAACAGAGGCAGCGACTACAGCATTGCTACTCCCTTTATAGTGGTGAACTTGTGAAGGTCCTGGTAAGGTCACTGGTAGGGAAGTGAAGAAGCACAAAACTTTCTCTAAGATCCTGGGAGGGTTTAGTTTTACATGCTCTAAAGTGGTGGCAGTACCGCTGGGCTTCTCTGCCTCTCTTCTGTGTCCCCAGCCTCTTATATTTCATAGGACAGTAGTGGCACCAGCTGGAGATCTGTTTGGAGAGACACCTGCATCTTGGAGGATAGAGTTACCCTACAATTACTCATGATTTAAAAAGAAGCACACAGTACTGAGGCCAGGAGAATTTGTTGTTGAAAAGAAAGAAGAATTGCAATACATAAAGCCAGAACTTTTGGGGGAATAATTATGCTCCACCTTTATCTCTTTATTCAGAAATCCAGAGAATTAACATAGTCTCCTAATAGAAGTACTGAAGAGATAATTAGATAATATTAACTAGATGTCATATGCTTGATAAATTACAAAGCAGTATTTCAACTGTATTTTAAACCATATGTGTTTGATATACTTTATGTAAATATTGATTTCTACATAGCTATTTTAAGTTGGTATAGGGAATATATATTTTGTTAAGGGCCTTCAATATGTAAGACAAGAATTAATTGGGGACCCAAGGTTAATAAAAACTGAAATCTATATTTAATTTTTTTTTCAGTACTAAGGATTGAACCCTGGACTTTTCACATGCTAAGCAAACACTCTACCACTGAGCTACATTCCATGCCCAGTCCTTATATATAGTCTGATATTGAATTTAGGAATCAAAATTTAAAAATTCAAGAATTTAGGAATTTAATTCAAGCCTTATATACAGATTCAGCTTGACATAATTGCAACCATCTCAAATAGTAACCACTATGATTTTCCCAGAGTAAACTACTTGGTTTTTCCTGCATAGTTTCCCAGAAAACTATGAGTAGACAAAACCATCAGAGGGATATGTGGAGCTTCATAATTGAACCTTAGTGCCAGGAATGTGCCTCCACTTTTTGACATTAGTTTAAGATAAACCAGGTACATTACAATTAAGATAAAGTCATTTTTGTCCTGACCAATCTAGATGTTTCTCCTTCTGACCCAAACTGTGGGATCCACTTGGTCTTGCTCTTGCCCAGGATGACTCTTCTGTTCCAGTAAATCTCCTAATAAATTTCATTCTGGGAAATCCTGGACATGTGTACCTTTTCTTCAATCTCATGCCACCTTGGGGCTAGTTCTCATACCCCAGGATTGTGTTGTTCCAAAATACATTGCCTAGGTTTCTGTAGTTACTTACCTATGCTCTTCAAACAACAGTTTACTCACTCATTAAAAGGTATCCCCCCCACCCCGTCCGGTAGTTGTTTTTAGCAAACTTCCTTAGAATTTTCTAGGCACTGAGTACCATGTCATTCCTTCATCATGCAATCACTAAAACTAACGGAGTTTAATTTTATCTTTAAAGAGAAAGGAAATTAAAAATTTAAAAAATATATATTTTTTCTTTTTAATATCAGATGTTGATCCTTGAATTGAACAGAATTGGGTTATGTCTTCATGGCTGGGTTGCCCCAGCAGCTCTGAGATAAGGATTTTAGTGTAAGTAGTTTACCTAAGAAGGGAGCTCAGGAAACCTCAGTAGGGAAGGGAAGTAACAAACTGAGGTAAGGAAAGGAGAGGCTAATGGAAGATATAATCTCAAGAGGTTACCACTGTGAGCACTTAATCCTACTGGAGGAGCCTGGGTAGCAACATAGACCACATGACCCAGAGATGTCCTGTCTGAGAAGTAGGAGCTGAGATGTGTCAGCACCACTGCCATCAGTCCTTGATTGAGGGATGCTTCCAGGAATCAGTACTTTGCCTGGCATGTCCATCCAGCCTGTGTGTCAGAGCAGGCTTCTGCAATAGTCTTTAGGCAGAAATATGTAAATGATGTGCATGGAAATGGTAATGGCTGTGGCAGTGTGGATTGCAATTTGACAGCATCTGCTCCAGAATTAATTCTGATTTTCAAACCTTTGTTTTTTAAATAGCTTCTCGAATTATTTTATGGAACACAAAACAGCATAAAAAATTGATTTAAAAAAAAGTGGAGCTACTGTAATTTCTGTGATTGTGAGCATCTGCTTGGGCCTAGTGCTCTCTCTTTCTCTACAGCTTTGAAAACCAGCCCAGAGATACTTCTTGAAAATGCACAGGCATCTCAGAAAATAATAGAAATGCACATGATTTAGATCTTTAAGGCCATTTCCAGTTCTAGCTCCCTGGTTGACATTTTTGTACCAAGCTGGCTTCTGTTGGTTCGTACCTTTTCTGTCTCTTAAAAAAAAGAAAAGCAAAATCTTTTAGAACAACATGAAAAAATTCTGTTGAATTTCAGTGGTGTTAAAGTAAAATAAAAATGTAGAGGGAAAAACACAACAATATGGTACAAAAGAGCTAATTGGATGATTATTTCAAATCCACACTGACTACTCAAGAGTACGGTAGTCATAGTAACACACCCAGGAATATCACCCTTCAGTGTGAGGACATGTTAGAGGTGGAGGGGTGCTACAGTGGGCAGGGGTCAGCTGGGTAAGAGGCTCTCCCAGTGCAGATTCAGTATGCAGACTGTAAAAGAACAACCTTAAACGAAGCTGTGAATCTCCTCAATGAACTGTATTTTTGGCAAGTTTCTTATGGAATTGAAATTTGGCTTCTTTAGAGATAACTTAAATGGAAGCATATTTTTAAAAAATCTTTGATAAATCTTACACTATGAAGGGGGAAAAAAAAAGAAGAAAAAGAAACAGAAGACCAAATGGAAACTGTGGGTGGAAGCTGGGATTGCGCCTTTTCAGGCTGTTCCTTAGACACTGCTATGGGTTTGGGCTCCTGTAGCATTGATATTTACATGAAGTGGCTGTGTCTGCATTGGAGCCCTAGTGAAAGTTACAGTTCAGTGCGCCTGCTGTACTGAACTGCCTCTACAGGAGTGTCCGGGAAACTATGTCCTCTCAGTCAGCCAATGACTGACTGATACTGGAGTAAAACATCTTCTCCCCTTGGCTCATTTTTGGGACATAAATGTGGTGACCATCATGCTTCCCCAGAGGATCAACCTCAATCTGATACCAACTGAAACTATTTGCATCTCTTTCCTCTACTCTGCCAGTACCCCGTGTTTCCTTCTAAGAGTTCTCTCTCAACAAAACATTTGCAAAATAATCTCCTTTTCAGGACTGTCTTCTAGGAAACCTATCCTAATATCATGAGAATAGGCCTGGAGTAGGCATGAGTCTACCTTCCCTCAAACTGTGATCCATCCATGGGAAGCCAGTGTTCAACACACAGTGATACAATTATGTGATGGTAAAGTTGGTTTTTGAGTGTATGTGATTTTTGTTTTGTTTTAATCAGAACCCTATTTTTGCCTAGCTCCTTCCCTTTCCTATTCCAATTTCCTCTATTTTTTACAGGTTTTGCCAGAGATCACTCTATCAAAACATCAACTTGCAACTAACCTCCAGCACCCAGATCAGGCTTGGTTTCTGGAGAACCTAAGACATAGCTTCACGGGAGCCAACCTCAGTCTATGAGAGACTGATACCATCCTTCTCTCTCCACGCAGGCCTTTTTCATTAGATTTCCCCAGGATTTCTAGTGACTGACAGCTCTTGGATATTAGTATCTGAAAACTGTTGGACCAGATGAACTAGGTTGAGGCCAACCAACTGTTGTGGTTGGGATTTCTCTACAATCACTCCGTGATGGTGTCCCAAGTTTGCTGGGATTGGAGAATGAATGAAGACAGGCCAAATACTAAAGAAAACATGGTTAGCTGGAGCAGGCATGGACATCAGTAGGAAATTCTTCAGACCATTTCTTTGTTCATTTTTCAAAGTCTGCCCCCTTGTGTCTGCTTCCCTGGAACTCAGACCTTTCATGATTTTATTGCCCTACGTGGATTTCTTTTTGTGGACTTGTAAATCTATGCTCCAATATTCTTTAGTGAATGGGAGCCTTCTTAGCTGAATGTGCCTGGGATTTTATTCCCTCCTCTCCAAATCCCACCTATTGGTCAGAGGTAGCCATGACCAATGAATGATGCTTGAGTTTTAAAGTCTATCCTCTTGCCTACAGCTGAGACCACTTGGCGGTAAAATTCATACTCCCCCACTGCTCATGGGATCAGGCTGAGGACAAGACTCCAGCTGATACTACATCTTTGCTCAGCTATTCTGTTCCTTCTTCCTTCCCTCCCTTACCAATTTCTCCTGATACCAGTCCCTCAACAATTTATTTGCAAAAGAACTCCTAGGTGAGGCTTTGCATACACAGAATTTGACATGCCAATACTTCAGAAGACTGAGGGGCACAGAGAATGAGATTTGGCTGGGGACTGATCACCAGTTGTCAATATTGGGGGCATAGGAAACAATTTACAGCCTTAGATTTAGAAAAGCTTATATTTCATTTCCTTTTCAGCTTTCTCAAATACCTCTTCAATGTGTGAAAATTAAGAGAAACATTTCTAGTGTTTTTTTTAATTAAATAAATTAGAGAGTGGTTTTCATTTGTTTGATTTTTTTTTTTGTAGCTATGTCTTTAGTGTTTGTAACAGGGGATGTTCAAATACTTGTTGAATATATTTGAATAAAGGTTCAGAAAATATCTAGTTGGTAGACTTTTCTATTTCTGAGTACATTTAGAATACTATAAAGATATTAAAAATGGCAAGCATTAGGGATGAAGTAGATTAACCTACTTTTAGGTTTATTAACTTTGCTTCTGTAATCTCTTCACTGAAGTGGAACAAGTCTTATTAAATACTAATTATCTTCCCCATTCTTTAGCATTCTGATTGTTTTCTTCTTTTAGAGTGTGCTTCTTATAGAGAAGTTAACTGTTTTCAGAATTTTGTATTCAAATATCTGTCCTATCTGGGCTTGAAGCTACAATTTCTATGGACTGCACTTTACTAAATTCTAAATGCCATTTTAAAAGCTAGATTTGACATTTATTCAAACCATCTGAGTTCTCTAGTCCTCTGGGAAGACCCTGTATGGTGCTGAATGACTAATAGGAATTCTGCTGGCCTTTGAATGTTATATGAAGCAGAGAATGGTATCAAGATTTTTGAAATTTTAAATGGGGTTGAATCTGCAACATTTTTGCTGGTATTTTTCTTTATTGAGGACCGAATATATATATTTCTCAATAGAGTAGGAAGAAAAGAAATTCAGGAAAAAAATGCCCATTTTTTTCGTGCCTGGAATATGTTTATTTTAATTTCCTTTTCATTGTGCCTCAGTCATAGCTCTTTGGGAAGTGCAAAGCTGGGGCTTATCTCAAGTGTAAAATTTTGGGGCCTCAAAACTCAGCAGTTAAATAATAGTTTAGTGCTATTTTTTATTGTGGTAAAAAAATTAATATAAAATGTACCATCTTAACTATTTTTAAGTTTACAGTTCAGTATTGTTAATATGGCTAATAGAGTAACATTCATATGGATGTGAAATAGATCTCTAGAACTCTGTCACTTGAAAATCTGAAACTCCCTACCTATTTATCACCCTCCTTTCCCCTTTATCCATAGCACCTGGTAAGCAAAATTCTTCAATTCCATTGAGCTGAATGTCTTTGTATTCCTCTTCATGGTGGAATCATGTAGTGTTTGTCCTTTTGTGACCACCTCATTTCACTGAGCATAGTGTTCTCAACATTCATTCCAAGCTGCAGCATATGATAGGAGTTCCTTCCTTTCAAAAACTGAATAATACTTCATTTTACACTATAGTTTGTTCATCCATCCATCTAGGGATGAAAATGTAGGTTGTTTCTACTTCTTGAATATTGTGAATACTGCTTCTATAAATACAAGTGTGCACATGTCTCTTTGATACCATGGTTTCAATTCTTTTGGGTATGCATCCAGAAGCAGGACTGCTAGGTCATATATTTATTCTACTTTTTAAATTTTTGATAAAGCACTATCCTGTTTTCTGTAGCAGCTTCTTCATTTTGTAATCCCACCAACAGTGCAGAGTTTCCCATTTTGCTACATCCTAGTTAATGTTTATTTCTGTTTTCTTTTTCTTTTTTATGCTTGATAGAACCCCTCCTAAGGAGTATGAGGGGAGATCTCCTTGTGGTTTTGTTTGCATGTCTCTGATTATTAGTGATGGTCATAGTGATGGTGATGTTGATCATCTTTCAATATGGTTTTTGGTCCTTTGCCTATTGTGTTTGGAGAAGTATTCATTTGAGTCCTTTACATACTTTAAAATTGTGCTATATGATTTTTATTTTTGAGTAGTAAGAGGGTTTTTAAAAAATATTCTGAGTATTATCCCTTATCAGATATATGATTTACAAATATTTTCTCCCATTCTATAGTTTTTATTTCACTGTTGACTATGTTTTTTTATGCACAAAATTTTATTTTTGAGACTTTCTCTTTTTTTTTTATTTGTGTATTATATTTGGACCATAATAGTGAGATTTGTGGTTACATAATCATACATATACAAAATATAACCTATGATATGGTCAAAAATTCTTTAAAAACAGTAGGTTTGTACACAGTTTTATTTTCCCCCACATTTTTATTAGTACATTATAGTTCCACATAATGATGGGATTTGTTCCTGCATATTTATACATGCATACAATGCAACAATATAATTTGGCTTATGTCACTCCCTAGCACATACCCCTCTGTCTTTGCCTCCTACACCCTGATCCTTTTCCTTTACTAATCTCCCTTTGATTTTTATGAGATTCCCTCACTCACCTTTCTTTTCCTTTTTCCTCTCTAATTTCCACATATGAGAGAAAATAGGCTCTGACCTTCTGAGTTTGGCTTATTTCATGACATAATGGTCTCAAGTTTCATCCATTTTTCTGCAAATGACATAATTTTACTCTTTTTTATGGCTGAATAAAACTCCATTGTGAACATATACCACATTTTCTTTATCCATTCATCTGTTGATGGACACCTATGCTGGTTCCATAGTTTGGCTATTGTTGATGCCCAGAAAGTTTTGTTAGATTTAGTCCCATCTGTCTATTTTACTTTTGTTGCCTGTCTTTTGATGTCATGTCCAATATATCATTGTCAGGTAAACTTGCATGAAGGTTTTCAACTGTGTCTTCTTCTAGGTGTTTTAATAATTTTAGGTCTTTACTCCATTTTGAGTAAATTTTTTAAATATGTCTCAAGAGTCAAAATTCATTATTATTCAAGTGGCTATTCAGTTTTCCCAGCACCATTTGTTGAAGAAACTGTACTTCCTCAGTAAGTAATCTTGGCACCCTCGTCAAAGATAATTGGACCATAGATGCATAGGTTTTTTCCTGAGCTCTCTATTCTATTCCATTAATCTCCTTGTTGGTCTTTATGTCAGTACCATACTATTTTAATTAATGTAGCTTTATATGTTTTGAATACAGGAAGTATGATGTTTCCAGCTTTTTTTTTTTTTTGGACATAATATCTTCATTTTGTTTGTTTGTTTTCATGTGGTGCTGAGGATCAAACCCAGTTCTTCACGTATGCAAGGCAAGTGCTCTGCTACTAAGCCACAACCCCAGACCCAGCTTTGTTCTTTTTAAAACCTGTTTTAAATATTTGGGATTAGAGATTCTGTAAGAATTTTTCTACCTCTGCAAAAAAAAAAAAAAAATATGCTGGTGAAATTTTGAAAAGGGTACATGAAAACTGTAGATTGATTTGGTGAATAGATTGGACATTTTAACAATATGAAGTCTTCCAATCTGTGAATATATGCTATCCTTCCATTTTGCTCTTTCTAGTGATATTTTGTAGGTTTTGGTGTGCAACTTTCACTTCTTTTAGTAAGTTTATTCCTAAATACTAATGTTTGGTGGAAGATTCTGTATTTATCTGTTGGATTCATCAATAGTGTGGTTTAAGTACTCTATTTCCTTATTGATATGTTATTCCATTTTCCTATTTTTAATGTGGGCAATTGAAGTTTCCTATTATTGTGTTCTTGTATATTTTTACCTTCACTTATGTTTGCTTCAAATATTTAGCATCTCGGAGGTATGATACATGAATATTTATAATTATTATATGTTGGTAAACTGATCCTATTATTATCTCTGATAACAGTTTTTAGTTTGAGGTCTATTTTGTCTGAAATTAGTATAACAATTCTACCTCTTTTTTTGGCTCTCATTTTCATGAGTATCTTTTCCCATCCTTTCTTTTCAGCCCATGTATTCTCATAGATCTCAAGCGAGGATCTTGTACATAGAACATGATTGGATCTTGTGTTTTTAGTTCATTCAATCTATGTCTTTTTATTGGGAAATTTATTCCATTTATATTTGAAATAATTACTGGTATGGAAGATAATGATTGTGACTATTTCTTACATATACTACGTGCTTTTTCTTCTCCTTTCCTCTCTTACTGCTTTCATTTATTTTAGTTTTTACTACTTTATCAATACCTTTTTTTATTTTTATCTGATCTTTTTAGTTATACATGATAGTAGAATCTATTTTTATATATTTATGCAAGAATAGAATATAACTTATTCTAATTAGGACCCCAGTCTTATGGACATATATGAGGCTGAGATTCACTGTGCTGTATTCATATATGTACATAGGAAAGTTAGGTCAGATTTATTCCACTGTCATTCCTATTTCTATCTCCCCTCCATATCATTCATTCTCCTTTGCCTATTCCACTGAACTTCTATTTTTTCTCCTGCCCCTTGTTATGGGTTAGCATTCACATATCGAGAGAACATTTACTTTTGTGGTAATATGCTTTGATCCCCTTCTTACTTCATTTTGTATACTATATATATATATTTTTTTTTCTTAGTCATTTAAATTTTATGCACCAAGCTTACAGTAGTACAGGTCAGTATGCTTCTCTATATATTTACCTTTACTAGAGAACCAACATTTATTTTCTTGTGACTTTGTGTTGTTGTCTACTGTCCTTCCAACCTGAAAGTCTTCCTTTAGCATTTGTCCTACAGCAGGTATAGTAATTTGCTTTTGTATATTTGGGCAAGTCTTCATTTCTCTTTAATTTTTGGAGGGCAGTTTTACATTATTCAGTCTTCTTGGTAGAAATTATTTTTCCCCCCTGTTACCATCTTAACTGTATTCTTCTATTCCTTTTGGCCTGCAAAGTTTCTTCTAAGTAATCTATTTCTAATATTATGGAAACTCCTTTGTATGAGTTGGGTAGCTTTTCTCTTGCAACTTTAAAGATTCTCTCCTTGTTTTTGATTTTACATAGCTTGATTGATTGTAATTTGCCTCTAATTGTTTCTCTTGGATTTATTCCATATGAAGTCCTTTGAGCTTCTTCAATTTATATGCTCATTTGTTTTCCTGTATTTGGGAAATTTATAACTATTATTTTTTTTTTCAGATAAACTCTGCCCCTTTCTCTCTCTTCTATTTTTTGGGTTTCCCATAATGCATATATTGGTCTGTTTAATATATACATTAAGTAAGTCTTATAGACTCTCTTCACTTCATTTTCCCCCCTTTTATTCTGACAATTCAATGATTTCAAATGAACGGTTTTCAATATTCCTGATTCTTTCTTGTCTGATTAAATCTCTTTTGGTTCTTTTCATAGCTTCTATTTTTGTTAGTATTCTTGCTTTTTCATGCATAATTCTCCTGATTTCATTTACTTGTCTATCTGTGTTCTATTTTGGTTCCATTGAGCATTTTTATGACAGCTAGTTTAAATGCTTTGGCACGGTGCTCAGAGTTCTGCATTTCTTTAGGGTCCCTTTTTTCAAATTTATTTTATTCATTTGATTGGTAATGTTTCCCTGTTTTGCTTGTATGCCTTATAACTTGTTTGCTGGGATTTGGACACTAGAAATGTCAGCCACATCTCCTAATCTTTGTGTATTTGGAGTTTGCAATGGGAAGGGGGGCATGTCAATAATTAGCCTACCTGCTGGTCCTCAGACATGTTAGACCTTTCTCATCTCTCCCCCTGGTGTCTTGGAACTATAGCCTAGCTGCTTCCAAATTCTATCATCTAATGCATCAAAGATCTGAAACAAGGCAGATAAAATTCAGTTTTTCAGGATGCTCTCAGACAAGCCAGAATGTTGGGCATAGTCCATTATTTTCTTTGATTCTGATGGAAAAGCCCTAGTAAGAGGGCATACTTCCCAGTTATGTAATGGTATGCTATATGGGGCAGTCATGCCAGATGGTGTGATTTTCCTACCCCCTTTTCCAGAACTACATCTTGATGTTATAATGGCTTCTATGTTGTGGCTTCATACTTCAACTCAGAAGTTATTAGAGATATTTTAAATCATATATTGTTGTTAGCTCAGTGTCTCTGTAGGAGGAAGAAGAACTAGAACTACCTATCTCTCATCTTGTTCATTTCTAGAACTGCTTTCATGCAATAATTTTAGAAATCAAAATTAAAGCACAAAAGTCCTTGATAAAATTTCAAAATTTTAAGTAAGGACAAATCAGAGTATTTACTATATTTTAAAGGTCAAGTTCTCAGAGACCACCGACTTGGTATAGAGAATGATTGTTCAATGCAAGGGGAAAAAGGTGTGACTAAGTAAGTTGTCACTAATGGAGACAGTGTGAGATAGTTGTAACTATTTGTAGTTGGAATCTGTGGATTGTAATCACCATGTTGAAAATAGGGGTTAGGGCAAAGGTTGGTAGGTAGAGTATAAAGATACTAACTGAAATATTGAAGGTATATTTTCCCTTAATATGTTCCAATAACCTATGGTCAAGAGATAAGGAAGAATGAAAAAAAAATCTCAAATGGAAAAGTTAGAGATCCAAAGCATGTGTTCTGTTGTGCATTGCATTCCTGAAGAAAATGAAGATATTTCTTGTCTTTATACTTCACTCAAAAGTAGAATGTAGCTCAGTGCTGTGGTGCACGCCTATAATCCCAGTGACTTAGAGGCTAAAGCAGAAGGATCACAAGTTTGAAGCCAGTTTCAGCAATTTATTGAGACTCTGCCCCCCCATAAATATATACATATGAATGAGATGGGATGTAGCTCAGTTGTAGAATATCCACTAGGCTCAATCCCCAGTATCACCAAAATAAATACACAAATAAAACTGTATAAATAGATAAAGTGTGGAATTTTAAATTTTAGAACAATATGCATATTTTTCCCCATCCCTTTGGCAAAAAGTGCCTTCCTTTTTTGCAAGTCAGTTTAGAGACACGTGACAACTGAAGATCTGAAAAACAGAATTTTGGGTCTTGTTGAAATTGTATCTTTAAATTGTTCCTTACTGGATGGATAAAGTTGAATTTTCTGTACACAATCCTCCTCTGTACCCTTCCCCTGGGCTTTTAGGACCCCTCTCTCTCTGGCTCAGGATTCTTTGTGTGCACCTGCTCAGTTTCATCTTTCTCAAATCTGTTCTCAAAAAGACTTCAGCTTAGTGAGAATGTCAACCATTGCTCTTCCCTGTCTGGACCTTTGCATTTAAATGTTATTTGCTGCAAGAATAAAAGAATAACAGCTTGCTTCTATGTCAAAGGATTTCAGGCCTCCCAGAGGAGGCTGTAACTGCTGAGTGGAGAGGGCTGTATGAGGGCAGTTGGCAGATGCCAACCATCAGTTTTGTTTCTGTAAAAGATGCCCTTGGTAGTAGGGATCATGTAGGTAAGGACTATTGATGACAGAGACTGTTTGATATTGAAATATTTCACAAACTGAGTTGAGGTACTTTATAGAGAGAAAACTTTGTAAGCCTGTGCCATTTTTGAAGTTTGCATTCCCAAAAGTCATAGAAAAATTAGCAACAGGTATTTTCTAAGAACTCTCTAGAGCGTTCAGTAGAAATAAAGCCTATTAGATAGAGTTAATGGTTTTATCTGGAGTGAGAATTTATTACTTTACTCAACACGCACTCACTGAGATTACAGTATGTTCCAGGAATTGTTCCAGGTACTTGGTTTACAGAAAATAACAAATCTGATGACAATTGCTATGCTCTTATAGATCATGTTCCAGGAATAAGGAGAAGAGCAGACAGAAGACAATAGGCATCCTTCCCTTGCCCTGAAATGACTAATATGTCCATGTCATTGTGTACTACAGGATGAAAAGTGATAAGAAATGGAATCCGATATGGCAGGAGAGGATAGGAGTAAGAAGGGAGGTGGGGGTACCTTGCCCTTATAAGTGAGTGCTCTCTAGTGCTCTCAATTCTTCTTTCTTTAAAGGTACATAGAATAAACATTTGAAGTCTCTTGGGTCATATACAGTCTCAGTTCCATATTTTCCTCTTTGCTTATTTTACACAAACTTTTAAAATATAATAAGGCATTCTTAGCTTCTAAACATACAGGGAAGGGTGAAGTCTGGATTTTTGCCCACTGGCACTGGTTTGCCTACCTTTACCCTGAAGCATATCAAACTGAGAAGTTTACTTTCAGGGTATAATCTTGTGTATTTGAAGGGGAATATACAATATCTTAAGGGCTATCTCACAAATTTCTTTCTCCCATGAGAAAACTTATCAGCATGCAAGCAGCTGATAAGGAACAGACTTTAATGATACTGAATTTATTTTCACTAAAACAGATTACTTGGTTAAGATGACCAACTCCTTTGCATAACACCCACACAACACCAGAAGCCAGGGAGAGCTCCCTGTGGTTCTCTGATCTGTAGTCATTGCAAGCCTGGGGGATCGTTCCTGGATATTGAAATTTGAAATGGGCCACATCATCTTTGCCTATCCTGTGTTCCATCACAGGTAGACTGAGTTATGCCAGGGTGCAAAGCCCCAGGCCTACAGAGACAGTCCTTGCTACTTCTCTCTTATTTTTTCTTCTCCCTAATCTCTCTCCCTTTCTTCTCCCCAATCCCCCTGTGTGTGTGTGTGTGTGTGTGTGTGTGTGTTACCTCCTCTTCCCTGAAGCAAAGGAAAACTGACAGCCTTTTATCATGTAAGACAGAAAAACATAATAATAACTTGATAAAGACCACACAATTGGAATAAATATGTGAAGAAATGACACTCTCAAAAGTAGCTCCACATATTTTTTTAAAAATATTTTTAGTTGTAGATGGATACAATTCCTTTATTTTGTATATTTATAGGTGGCGCTGAGGATTGACCCAGTGCCTCACACATGCTAGGCAAGCGCTCTACTACTGAGCCACAATCCCAGCCCAGCTCCATATATCTTGAATATTTTTAACTTTGTATGTAATATCCATTTTGCTAGAAAAATTAGTATCAGCAAATAAAATTCATTTTTGACATGTATTGTGCTATTAAGCAGTAGTTTTCTTGATCAGAGATAGGAATAAGAGCATGGTTTGAAGTGGTCATATCTTGAGCAGAGCCCCTGTTGAGACACGCTGGTTGGTAACCCTTGACTGCATTCTTGATTAGCCTGTGGATATTACCTTCCGTTAGGCAACACACATAACAATATGTGTACATGTGACAAGTTGGGCCTCTTGAAGGAGGTTCTTTTAGGTCTTTTATTTATAAGGCCACCAACATAAGCCACCTGGGAAGCAAGCCCTTGTCTGATTCTAGGTTTCTTCTACATCAGTCTTTAGAGAAAGCTCAGATCTGTCACGTGTCAAGGCATGGGTAGGGCTTGGCTCTGTCTCTAATATGTGATGTTCCACAAATAAGAAAACAAGACCCAAAGACCTAAATGTAGATGATGACAAGGTCTTCACTGACTTGCCACTCGCCTTTGTCTCCAAACTCAGTTCTGCACTGCCATCCAACTCTATAGTCACCTCTACCATTTCGGTTTCTAGTGCATCCCAATCTTACTCCTCAGGACCTTTCCCTTGCTCTATCCTTTGTCCTGAGTGAGTTCTTCTCTCAGACAATCAAATGTCATGTTCTGTCAACCCTTTATTTCTCTGATAAGTGGTCACCTTTACAGAAAGACCCTTATTCCGTCACTTTCTTCCCATAATTTATTTTCTTCATAGTTCTGTGGCTTGTGCATTTTGGTGACTTCATTTGTTTCTGTCTTTCCCAACCAGCACATAAGCACTATAAGAACAGAAATCATGTGCCTACAACTGCCCAGGACAGCATGGGACAAAGACTTGACACTCAGAAAAGTTTTGTCGAGTAAACAAAGGAAAACAGGCAGAGGGGAAAACAGAGATAAAAGTTGTTACAGATGGGCTTCCTTGGATGTGTGTGTCACCTGAGGATGTCACACAGCAAGACAGGCAGCTTCAGAGACAAGATCACTGGTTTCAACTGTATACAACAACAACAAAAAACTTCTAAAAGAGTGGAACTTGGTGTGTTAAGTTCTAAAATCTCTTTTATCTTGTGCATCAATTAGAAATCTTGCTTAGCAGGCAACTGATTCCAAATAATGATGATTAACACAAGATGTTAAGAAAACCATCTGAATCATCAAAGAACATTAGATGCTTTTTTAACATAGAACCTGGGTTAGAAGCATTCCCTAATTATTTGAAAAATCTGTGCATTTCTATGATTCAGGCAACATGATTAACAAGAAGAGTTTGTTCCCAAAACTAGCAGAGTAACACTGGGATTACTGTAATGCGATTGCTCAAAGCCAGCATATCTGTAAAAATATCTTGGAGGAATCAGGAGGCAAATATATTTTAACTTTTCCGGAATTGGTGTAAAAGCCAATTATATGGAAAATTGAAAAAAAAAATCCTCAGTAGTTCACAGCATTTATGACACCCAGTATAAGCCCATGAATTTGCAGACAACAAAGACTGAATGTTCTGCTTCCCATATCACCTGTATTTGGGTTTCAGTTCTTCCTCAGGTGAATTACAGAGATAGTTCAAAAGAGCCTCACCTGGGAAGAGCAAGAATTTACAGATTGACATTGCTCAGGGTTACTCAGAGATATCCAAATGGAACATCTAGCTCATTGGGTAACAAGCCAATTGATGTCTTTTTTTTTCACTTCAAAGTCCTAAAAAGTAGAATCTAGAAGCTGTGCTATGAGAAATTGGCCAGGTGGGAATACACAAACAGCAGGTATCTGGGTACATATGGCCATGGTGATTTCCTCATGTTTTTTGTAGTTCTTTGTTCTTAGTTTTTTTGTTTTTGTTTTTGTCTTTTTCTTTTTGTCCCCAAAATGCAGCATAGGTCTCGTATCTATGTCTAGTATCTTTGGAATGATACTACATGGTGTATCACTATATATAGAAAGAATTGCTAATGGCTCTGAGTCACTGTGGCAGGTTTCTTAAGTGGGGTAAAGAGAACATTTGAGATGTAATAATGAGTTTTAGGCCCAATGCACTAGGGGTGGAAAAAGTTAATAACCACGGGAAAGAAGACATTAGTAAAAGAAGTCACTTTTAATCAGAACAGTAGAGAAGGGCTCCACTCAGAGAGTCCAGAATGGGAAAAGAAAAACAAGAAGGTGAGAAAGAAAATAAAACAGCCTATCTACCTCACAATAGAAACAGAAAACACTTAAAAAAAAAATACCCTCTTTGTTTCCTCTCTAGCAAATAAAGAACTTGAAATTCTTCTGTCCTAACAATAAATGCAAAGTTAAAAACTGAAAATCAGCAGCTCTTCTTGGATCTGTCAGACTTGAGGTCACAGGTCAAACCACTGCCCTCAAAATTGGAGAGACAGACAGGTGGATACGGAAAAATCCCAATTTATCTGAGCAGAAATCTAACCACAAACAGAAACCTCCATGGGAACCAGGTCCAGGGTCAAAAAACTGCAATTGATGAATTGCTTGGGGCTTAATGTAGACAAGTCTGAAAGAACTTCAGGGGGTCTGGTCTTAGGGGCACCCACACTTTCGTGAGCTTTATCTTCAGTTGTTCTCACAGTGAACATCAAAGGGAAAAATCTCATGTTTTCTGCACGGGGTTCAAGGGGGAAAATAGCCTTTCTGAAATATGCCAGAGCATTGTGTTCTTAACAAGTCCTGTCCTTAGATTAATTATTGTACCAGAGTCCCCATTTCATAGAAATATTCTGGGTAGCACTGAACAAAGAGGGTACCTGCAAAGGACAGGGAAGAACTCACCCAACCCATATCAAAATTCACCTCTCAAAGAAGCCAATGATCCAATGATTTTCAGGGTTACATTTGTTTTTTCTGTTGCCGAGTGTAGCATTACCTTGAATAATATGTGAGACAATTTCAATCTTTTGAACTTAACTTTCTGTAGTTTTGTTTAAGGTGGGACTACGAAGCTAAGAACACATTAAAATGAGAGCCTGTCACCATCAGTGGGCCTGTGTATCGTGTACAAGAGGGAGTCTTCTTTGTACTTGCCAATTATGAGACCTGACCTAAGGATTGCCTTTGGCAATGATATAAATCCTCTGTAATAGGCCTGTCTAATATGGCAGCCACTTGCCCCATGTGGCTACTGTGGACCTGAAATGTAACTAGTGCAGCTGAGAACCTGATTTTTCCATTTTACATAAAACTTAAAAATGACATACAGTGACTACCATATTGTCAGCACATGGAAGACCACACTCTATTCCGATACACTTGTTAGATTAGAGTGGTAAAACAGAACACCTGGGTCCCAAGGCGATTGTTTCGCTCATTCTTTCATCCTTTTAATAACCATTACTTTAAATATTTATTACATCTTTCTTCAGTGAGCGTGGCATGTTACTTGAATTTCTTGAAACTTGTAGAGTGAAAAAAGGGTACTCAGGAGGTACCAGGGTTAAACTATGCTATTTTGGCATACCGACCCAGTTAAAGGCACTGGAAAAAAACAGCAGGTGCAAGAAGATCACTTTGACCTTTTTTCCCTCTCTTAGGAACCACAGAGGAAATTCCCACATGGTGAAAGACACTCTCCTATATCAGAAGAAAAGACAACATCCTTATCCTTCAAGGTCAAGAAGTTGAGCCCAGGAGAATACTAAACAGACCTTGTTAGAATAAATCTTATCCTTTAAGCCTCCCCATATAACATAGTCACATTTTCATAGTTTACTATTCTTTATTCAAGCCAGTTTCATAGTAACTGACTCTGTGGATCTTTGTTTCTATCTAAAGGCTCCCCTGCCCCATGAAATTTGTTTTATGCATTTCTTCCTGTTGATGGGTTATGTCAGTGAAATCCTCACTTAGCTCAGCTGGGACCCTAATAGAAAGGAGGTAGAGCTTTTCTACCCACTCAGTTTCAGGCTTCAATATATAATACTGAAGTGAAAAATTTCAAAGTAAAAATTAGTGAGTCATAATTGCTAAATTTATATTCCATTTTATGTTGAGACATTATCCCCCATATAAAGGGTCTTGATTTGCAGATTTACCTTAAAGTGAACACTGAGACAAGGACTTGAGTGGCAGTTTTATTCAGTATAAAATTCCAGCAAGCACAATGAAGAAAGAAGTAAGATCCTAAAGGTATGTCAGTAAGCCATTTCTGTGTATAACTAAGGTGTAATGATGCTGAGACCCTCTGAGAGACTGTAGGAAGTGTTCCTTAAAATCATTCCCCAGGAAGAGTGGGGCAGGGATGTTTTGTCCATTTCTGGATGAGAGACAGTGGTCTTCCTGATTAGTTGAGGGTTTGGTCTCTGGATGGTCATTAACATTCCAGAATTTCCACCTTCTATAGCCATAGCTTCTACTTTTGCCAAAAATAATTCAGTGGGAGTTTCAAATAAGGACTTGAAGATGAAGCAGTCTGCGTGGTCAGGAACTGTCCTTAGAGCTGCAGATGACCTCCAAGTTCAGCTAGGAGGAAGTCATCAGTGCATGAAGGGTGTCTGCTCAAATGTTCGAGAATATCATAAAATTCACCCTTGGTCCCATTGCAGGGTAAGGGAAAAATACCTAAGCAGAATCTAAGCAAATTATTAAACAGGACATGGTGAAAGAGGAAACAAAAAGTGAAATGAACCCTCATTATTCTAGGTGTCTCAACATCCATCCTTCTCCTCCCAACAGGAGCTCGGGACTCTCAGGCTGCCCTGCAATCCCCTCAGTCACATTAGCCCCCATTACCTCACTTATATCTGCCCTTACTAGATGGTAAATGCTCCCATCTACCTCCTTCCATCAAAATACCTGTTTTCTGGATCTCACTGTTATAAAATTCTGATCTTAGATGTGAGAAAATCCACAATTTCACTAAAAATCATTCATTGCCAATGTGTTTTAATATGATGAGGTTTAAGAGAACCCATCCATAGGAAGATCCAGAAACCTTGGTGTTTTATATCTTGCAACAGGTTAATGGAGATGCTAATTGGGGCCTGGAATGAACATTGTCTCTCTTATCCCTAGTGTCCATCACTCCCTCCTTCTTCTTTCCAGTCAATGGAATCAAGATTTCTTAAGACAGAACTGAGGGGCTGAGATTGTTGTTTAGGGGCAGAGTGCTCATCTAGTATGTGTGAGGCACTGGGTTCAATCCTCAGCACCACATAAAAATAAAATAAAGGTAATGTGTCCATCTGCAATTAAAAAATATTTTTAAAAAATACAGAACTGAAATACACCAGGATATCAGGAAACGCAGGCTCCTATTCCACCTTCAAGAGTTATTTCTGGACCGATCTCAATATGTTCTTGTCCCAAATAGAGTCCCTAGCTTTAGTGGAACTACAATACTTCAAATAGTATCCATTGATTTGTTCTGTAAATTTGAATACAACTGAATTTTAATAATTTTATAAAATAGTGTAAACTATTATTTTTATGTTGATTATATGGAAATGATAAAACTTATAATGCATTGGATTAAATAAAATAAAATATATTATCACATTTTACTCTATCTCTTATTTTTACTTTTAAAGTATGGCTAGTAAATAACTTAAAATAACATATGCAACTTGCATGAAATTTTTAATGAATAATGCTGGTCTAAACCAATCATGATTAGCTCATTTCTAATGGCTAGTGTGATCAGTTTGGTGGTGACATTGTGACCCTGTTCTCCCAGTAAGTAAATTTGTTATATGTATATTCTGTGAGAGTCTTTGCCTTACCAATTGGGAAAAAAACTGCCTTTTTAAAATTAGGATTTCCTTTCCTCTTTTACTGTGTTCTTTTTTTTTTTTGGAACACAAATGGGATGGTTGGTAGCATGGCAGCCACACTGTGATTGTGAAACAACAATAAGCCACCAATTACAAATTAGGCAAAAGTAATTCACTGGGGAATACATGGGTTTTCTGTTATTGTAGAGCAACTGCATTAGTGTTGTATTGTGTTTTCTTGTCAAGAAGTCAAGAATGGGCCTGCGACCCACCAGCAGAAGAGGAGCAGTCGCCTGCTGAGAGGCTGAGCCGCCCCCTCCCCCTGCGCCAGCATAGTAGAGAGAACTGGGACCAAACACAGAGCAGGCCCAGCAGCCTGCTGAGGGGCAGAGCAGCCCCCCACCCCCCTCGCCTGCCAGGTAGGGGAAGGGTGACCACCAACAGAAAAGGCCCAGTGGCCCAGGGCAGGACAGAGCTTCCAATCACTCCTGCAAGGTAGGCGGGCCTGCGACCCACTGGCAGAAGAGGAACAGCCGCCTGCTGAGAGGCTGAGCCGCCCCCTCCCCCTGCGCCAGCATAGTAGAGGGAACTGGGACCAAAGACAGAGCAGGCCCAGCGGCCTGCTGAGGGGCAGAGCCGCCCCCCACCCCCCTCGCCTGCCAGGTAGGGGAAGGGTGACCACCGACAGAAAAGGCCCAGTGGCCCAGGGCGGGACAGAGCTTCCAATCACTCCTGCAAGGTAGGCAGGCCTGCGACCCACCGGCAGAAGAGGAGCAGTCACCTGCTGAGAGGCTGAGCCGCCCCCTCCCCCTGCGCCGGCATAGTAGAGAGAACTGGGTCCAAACACAGAGCAGGCCCAGCAGCCTGCTGAGGGGCAGAGCCGCCCCCCACCCCCCTCGCCTGCCAGGTAGGGGAAGGGTGACCACCAACAGAAAAGGCCCAGTGGCCCAGGGCGGGACAGAGCTTCCAATCACTCCTGCAAGGTAGGCGGGCCTGCGACTCACTGGCAGAAGAGGAGCAGCCGCCTGCTGAGAGGCTGAGCCGCCCCCTCCCCCTGCGCCAGCATAGTAGAGGGAACTGGGACCAAAGACAGAGCAGGCCCAGCGGCCTGCTGAGGGGCAGAGCCGCCCCCCACCCCCCTCGCCTGCCAGGTAGGGGAAGGGTGACCACCGACAGAAAAGGCCCAGTGGCCCAGGGCGGGACAGAGCTTCCAATCACTCCTGCAAGGTAGGTGGGCCTGCGACCCACCGGCAGAAGAGGAGCAGTCGCCTGCTGAGAGGCTGAGCCGCCCCCTCCCCCTGCGCCGGCATAGTAGAGAGAACTGGGACCAAACACAGAGCAGGCCCAGCAGCCTGCTGAGGGGCAGAGCCGCCCCCCACCCCCCTCGCCTGCCAGGTAGGGGAAGGGTGACCACCGACAGAAAAGGCCCAGTGGCCCAGGGCGGGACAGAGCTTCCAATCACTCCTGCAAGGTAGGCGGGCCTGCGACCCACCGGCAGAAGAGGAGCAGCCGCCTGCTGAGAGGCTGAGCCGCCCCCTCCCCCTGCGCCAGCATAGTAGAGGGAACTGGGACCAAACACAGAGCAGGCCCAGCGGCCTGCTGAGGGGCAGAGCCGCCCCCCACCCCCCTCGCCTGCCAGGTAGGGGAAGGGTGACCACCGACAGAAAAGGCCCAGTGGCCCGCGGCGGGACAGAGCTTCCAATCACTCCTGCAAGGTAGGCGGGCCTGCTACCCACCGGCAGAAGAGGAGCAGCGGCCTGCTGAGAGGCAGAGCCGCCCCCTCCCCCCCGCGCCTGCAAGGTAATCGGAACTGAGACCACCATCAGAACAGGTCAGACCTGCAACCGAGAGACAGAACAGGCCCAGTGGCCTGAGGAAGGGTAGAGCCGCCCCCCCCCCCACGCCTGCAAAGTAGGCGGACCTGCGACCCACTGGCAGTACAGCCCCAGAGGCCTGCAGAGGGGCAGTGCCGCTGCCTGCGCCTGCAAAGTAGGCAGAACGGCGACCACCGACAGAACAAGCCTAGCGGCCCGCAGAGGGACAGAGCCGCCGCCCGCGCCTGCAAGGACGGCGGACCTGCTACCGACTGGCAGAGCAGGCCCAGCGGCCTGCCGGCGTGGTAGGCACATTGCCCCAATTGGCGGAGGGGCAGAGCCGCCGCCCGTGCCTGCGAAGGAGACTTTGCAACTATACAAGACCAATATAAATATATAGGGGGAAAATTCAATAGCACAACAGTTTCACCAAGAAGAAAGGAACGCGAACAGTATGAAGAGACAAGGAAAGAAAGGACCACAAGCATTGCAGGTCAACTCAACTTTAGAAGAGGTAATAGCTGCAGCTGATGGAATGTCAGATAAAGAATTCAGGATATACATGCTTCAGATGATCTGGAGTCTCAAGGAAGACATCAGACAGCAAAATCAGACAATGAAAGATCACTTCAACAATGAATTACATAAACAAATCCAAGAAGCAAAAGATCAACTATACAGGGAAATAGAGGTTATAAAAAACAAACAAACAGAAATCCTAGAAATGCAGGAAGCAATAAGCCAACTTAAAAACTCAATTGAGAATACTACCAGCAGAGTAGAACACTTAGAAGACAGAACATCAGACAATGAAGATAAAGTATTTCAACTTGAAAAGAACATAGACAGCTCAGCAAGACTGTTAAGAAACCATGAGCAGAACATCCAAGAAATATGGGATAACATCAAGAGACCAAATTTAAGAGTCATTGGGATACAGGAAGGAACAGAGTTTCAAACCAAAGGAATGAGCAATCTATTCAATGAAATAATTCGAGAAAACTTCCCAGACTTGAAGAATGAGACAGAACCCCAAATCCTAGAAGCCTACAGGACGCCGAATGTGCAAAATCATAAGAGACCCACACCTAGACACATTATAATGAAGATGCCCAACATACAGAACAAGGAGAGAATTTTAAAAGCTACAAGGGAAAGGAAGCAGATCACATTTAGGGGTAAGCCAATCAGGATAACAGCTGATCTTTCAACACAGACTCTGAAAGCTAGAAGATCCTGGAATAACATATTTCAAACACTGAAAGAAAATGGGTTCCAACCAAGAATTGTGTTTCCAGCGAAATTAAGCTTCAGGATAGAAGATGAAATTAAAACCTTCCACGATAAACAAAAGTTAAAAGAATTTGCAGCTAGAAAACCATTTCTTCAAAACATCCTTGGCAAAACATTACAGGAAGAGGAAATGGAAAATAACAATGAAAACCAACAGTGGGAGGTAGGACACTAAAGGGGGGAAAATAATCAAAGTGGAAAACAAACCATGTTTAGTAACATAAATAAACAAATATGGCTGGAAGAACAACCCATATCTCAATAATAACCCTAAATGTTAATGGCTTAAACTCACCAATCAAGAGACACAGGCTAGTAGAATGGATCACAAAACAAGACCCAACAATATGCTGCCTACAGGAGACGCATTTGATAGGAAAAGACATACATAGGCTGAAGGTGAAAGGTTGGGAAAAATCATATCACTCATATGGACTTCGGAAACAAGCAGGAGTATCCATACTCATATCAAATAAAATAGATTTTAAGCCAAAGTTAATCAAAAGGGATAAAGAGGGACACTACATACTGCTCAAGGGAACCATACACCAACAAGACATAACAATCATAAATATATATGCCCCAAACAATGGTGCAGCTATGTTCATCAAACAAACTCTTCTCAAGTTCAAGAGACTAATAGACCACCATACAATAATCATGGGAGACTTCAACACACCTCTCTCACCACTGGACAGATCTTCCAAACAAAAGTTGAATAAGGAAACTATAGAACTCAATAACACAATTAATAACCTAGACTTAATTGACATATATAGAATATACCACCCAACATCAAACAGTTACACTTTTTTCTCAGCAGCACATGGATCCTTCTCAAAAATAGATCATATATTATGTCACAGGGAAACTCTTAGACAATACAAAGGAGTAGAGATAATACCATGCATCCTATCTGATCATAATGGAATGGAACTGAAAATCAACGATAAAAGAAGGAAGGAAAAAGAATATATCACTTGGAGAATGAACAATAGGTTACTGAATGATCAATGGGTTATAGAAGACATCAAGGAGGAAATTAAAAAATTCTTAGAGATTAATGAAAACACAGACACAACATATCGGAATCTATGGGACACATTGAAAGCAGTTCTAAGAGGAAAATTCATTGCTTGGAGTTCATTCCTTAAAAAAAGAAAAAACCAACAAATAAATGATCTCATACTTCATCTCAAAATCCTAGAAAAAGAAGAGCAAAACAACAGCAAAAGAAGTAGAAGGCAAGAAATAATTAAAATCAGAGCTGAAATCAATGAAATCGAAACAAAAGAAACAATTGAAAAAATTGACAAAACTAAAAGTTGGTTCTTTGAAAAAATAAACAAAATCGACAGACCCTTAGCCATGCTAGCGAAGAGAAGAAGAGAGAGAACTCAAATCACTAACATACGGGATGAAAGAGGCAATATCACAACAGACACTTCAGAAATACAGAAGATAATCAAAAATTATTTTGAATCCTTATACTCCAATAAATTAGAAGATAGTGAAGGCATAGATAAATTTCTGAAGTCATATGATCTGCCCAGATTGAGTCAGGAGGATATAGACAACCTAAACAGACCAATATCAATTGAGGAAATAGAAGAAACCATCAAAAGACTACCAACTAAGAAAAGCCCAGGACCGGATGGGTATACAGCAGAGTTTTACAAAACCTTTAAAGAGGAACTAATACCAATACTTTTCAAGCTACTTCGGGAAATAGAAAAAGAGGGAGAACTTCCAAATTCATTCTACGAGGCCAACATCACCCTGATACCTAAACCAGACAAAGACACTTCAAAGAAAGAAAACTACAGACCAATATCTCTAATGAACTTGGATGCAAAAATCCTCAATAAAATTCTGGCCACTCGGATACAAAGGCACATCAAAAAAATTGTGCACCATGATCAAGTAGGATTCATCCCTGGGATGCAAGGCTGGTTCAATATAAGGAAATCAATAAATGTTATTCACCACATCAATAGACTTAAAAATAAGAACCATATGATCATCTCGATAGATGCGGAAAAAGCATTCGACAAAGTACAGCATCCCTTTATGTTCAAAACTCTAGAAAAACTAGGGATAACAGGAACATACCTCAATATTGTAAAAGCAATCTATGCTAAGCCTCAGGCTAGCATCATTCTGAATGGAGAAAAATTGAAGGCATTCCCTCTAAAATCTGGAACAAGACAGGGATGCCCTCTCTCACCACTTCTGTTCAACATAGTTCTCGAAACACTGGCCAGAGCAATTAGACAGACGAAAGAAATTAAAGGCATCAAAATAGGAAAAGAAGAACTTAAATTATCACTATTTGCAGATGACATGATTCTATACCTAGCAGACCCAAAAGGGTCTACAAAGAAACTATTAGAGCTAATAAATGAATTCAGCAAAGTGGCAGGATATAAAATCAACACGCATAAATCAAAGGCATTCCTGTATATCAGTGACAAATCCTCTGAAATGGAAATGAGGACAACCACTCCATTCACAATATCTTCAAAAAAAATAAAATACTTAGGAATCAACCTAACAAAAGAGGTGAAAGACTTATACAATGAAAACTACAGAACCCTAAAGAGAGAAATAGAAGAAGATCTTAGAAGATGGAAAAATATACCCTGTTCATGGATAGGCAGAACTAACATCATCAAAATGGCGATATTACCAAAAGTTCTCTATAGGTTTAATGCAATGCCAATCAAAATCCCAACGGCATTTCTTGTAGAAATAGAGAAAGCAATCATGAAATTCATATGGAAAAATAAAAGACCCAGAATAGCAAAAACAATGCTAAGCAGGAAGTGTGAATCAGGCGGTATAGCGATACCAGACTTCAAACTATATTACAGAGCAATAGTAACAAAAACAGCATGGTACTGGTACCAAAACAGGCGGGTGGACCAATGGTACAGAATAGAGGACACAGAAACCAATCCACAAAACTACAACTATCTTATATTTGATAAAGGGTCTAAAAGCATGCAATGGAGGAAGGATAGCATCTTCAACAAATGGTGCTGGGAAAACTGGAAATCCATATGCAACAAAATGAAACTGAATCCCTTTCTCTCGCCATGCACAAAAGTTAATTCAAAATGGATCAAGGAGCTTGATATCAAATCAGAGACGCGCCGTCTGATAGAAGAAAAAGTTGGCTACGATCTACAGTCGGTGGGGTCGGGCTCCAAATTCCTCAATAGGACACCCATAGCACAAAAGTTAATAACTAGAATCAACAAATGGGACTTACTCAAACTAAAAAGTTTTTTCTCAGCAAAAGATACAATAAGAGAGGTAAATAGAGAGCCTACAACCTGGGAACAAATCTTTACTCCTCACACTTCAGATAGAGCCCTAATATCCAGAGTATACAAAGAGCTCAAAAAATTAGACAATAAGAGAACAAACAACCCAATCAACAAATGGGCCAAGGACCTGAACAGACACTTCTCAGAGGAGGACATACAGTCAATCAACAAGTACATGAAAAAATGCTCACCATCTCTAGCAATCAGAGAAATGCAAATTAAAACCACCCTAAGATACCATCTCACTCCAGTTAGATTGGCAGCCATTATGAAGTCAAACAACAACAAGTGCTGGCGAGGATGTGGGGAAAAGGGTACACTTGTACATTGCTGGTGGGACTGCAAATTGGTGCAGCCAATTTGGAAAGCAGTATGGAGATTTCTTGGAAAGCTGGGAATGGAGCCACCATTTGACCCAGCTATTCCCCTTCTCGGTCTATTCCCTAAGGACCTAAAAAGAGCATGCTACAGGGACACTGCTACATCGATGTTCATAGCAGCACAATTCACAATAGCTAGACTGTGGAACCAACCTAGATGCCCTTCAATGGATGAATGGATAAAAAAAATGTGGCATTTATACACAATGGAGTATTACTCTGCATTAAAAAATGACAAAATCATAGAATTTACAGGGAAATGGATGGCATTAGAGCAGATTATGCTAAGTGAAGCTAGCCAATCCCTAAAAAACAAATGTCAAATGTCTTCTTTGATATAAGGAGAGTAGCTAAGAACAGAGTAGGGTCGAAGAGCATGAGAAGAAGATTAACATTAAACAGGGATGAGAGGTGGGAGGGAAAGGGAGAGAGAAGGGAAAATGCATGGAAATGGAAGGAGACCCTCAGAGGTATACAAAAGTACATACAAGAGGAAGTGAGGGGAAGGGGAAAAATAATACAAGGGGGACAAACGAATGTCAGTAAAGGGGGCAGAGAGAGAAGAGGGGAGGGGAGGGGAGGGGAGGGGAGGGGGGATAGTAGAGGATAGGAAAGACAGCAGAATACAACAGACACTAGTATGGCAATATGTAAATCAATGGATGTGTAACTGATGTGATTCTGCAATCTGTATATGGGGTAAAAATGGGAGCTCATAACCCACTTGAATCAAATTGTGAAATATGATATATCAAGAACTATGTAATGTTTTGAACAGCCAACAATAAAAAAAAAAATGGATCACCACAAAAAAAAAAAAAAAAAAAAAAAAAAAATGAAGTCAAGAATGAATATATATATATATATATATATAGATAGATAGATATATGTATTCATATATATCTATATATATATCTTTTCTGTGTTTATTAGGTACAAATAAACACACTCTGGAAGGTAGGCAAATAGCCAGTCTCTGGTAACACTCATCTCCCTTGGTGCCAAGATTGTCCTGGACTGTGAACTTGAAGAACTTTGCGTAGTTTTATTATTATTTTAAATGGTCTTCCTCACTAGAGAGGCAGCAATAGTTCACTTATCTATGAATAATTGGTTCTAAATTTGTATTTATCCAGTGTGCAAAATAATGCCAGGATTAGGCTAGCCCTGGAACAGAGTACAGTAGGTATTGTGTCCAGATCTGCTTTGCAAGGGTAGTATGTATTCATAACCCACCGCTACAAGCAGAAGTTATTAACAGCTTATCACTACCCCTTTCTCCAGTTAGCTTTCCTCAACCCTTGACAGTAAGTTCACCCAGAAATATCTGGAAGATTGTATGCCCTACCCCTGGGGGCAGTGCACAGCAAATGGTGGAATAAAAAGGGACACAAAAGGGACCACTTCTGTTTCTCCCAAATTAACCAATTCCTTGGCATAATTTGAACTGCACAATTCCCCGTGGGTTCTAGGTTTGACTCAAACAAAGACCACATCACTGCTTGGATCCTTGCCCTGCCTGTTCTGCTTCCCTCTTCCCTTTTCCTGGAGAGCTCTCCTTGAATAGGTCACTTGGTCAAAACACCTGTGTCAGCCTCTGCTTCTAAGGAACCTGGCTTAAGGCATCTATTAAAGGAAGTTATCCCTCTCTGTTATGGTTTGTAAGTCTATGGAGAAACTTATATATTACCATGTCAATGTTTTTAATGGTGTCTCCAAATAGTAACAAATTTCATGAATGAATTGTTGAAACTTTATGTTTTTTTTTTTAATTTTTTATTGTGGGTTGTTCAAAACATTACAAATTTCTTGACATATCATATTCCACACTTTGATTCAAGTGGGTTATGAACTCCCACCTTCACCCCATACACAGATTGCAGAATCACATCAGTTACACATCCATTGATTTACATATTGCCATACTAGTGTCTGTTGTGCTCCGCTGCCTTTCCCATCCTCCCCCCTCCCCCCTCCCCACCTCTCCCCTCCCCTCCCCTCCTCTCTCTCTACCCCCTCCACTGTATAACCCTGAGGGTCTCCTTCCATTACCATGCAATTTCCCTTCTCTCTCCCTTTCCCTCCCACCTCTCATCCCTGTTAAATGTTAATCTTCTTCTCCTGCTCTTCGTCCCTACTCTGATCTTAGTTACTCTCCTTGTATCAAAGAAGACATTTGGCATTTTATGTTTTTTACTAAGGCTGATCTTCATACAAAGAGAAGGATATTCCTCGGTGTGAAGCAAAGATTGTGTGCCAGATCCCCCATAATCTTGTGTTGCTATGAATCTCCATTTCACTTAAACATTCAATCTGCCTAGAAATAGAATGCTCAAACTAAGTAAAATATCTTTTCCTTAAGATTAATTTTACTGCTGCACCAATGAATAGAATTGAAAAATCATAGATGGAAAAGTGGTTTGGGATTGTCATAAAATTGATTTCAGGCTCGACAGGGGCATGCACTTGCTGAGGAAGTTCTCTATAATTTCAGCCAGGTGCCCAGAGGAAATTAATATGTAGATGTTGGAAGCATAACTAGACTTCTAATGCTGAATTGGCCACAGAATTCTGGTGGCAAGAGTGACTGGATAAGAGATTCTAATTAGAGAACTGGAAGAAAGGAAATGAGCGTGATCCTCTATAGATCTGACCAGAGGTGAAGTTTCCATTCACTCCAGGTGGCTGTGCTGCCCAGAGCTGGTTTTGCTCCATCAATCAGGGGAGCACTGTGGATATGGCCTGGGTATAAATGTGTTTTGTGTGGCACTACCTGTATTCTCTTCTTCACATTTTATCAATTTATGGAAAAGCTAAAATATATACAGAAAATTGATTATAGGTTTTAAATCTTTGGAAAACAAAAATTCATATATCTGGAGTAGGATGACTACTATTTTTCATTCATATGATCAGTATTTTAATATTAAGTATTAAATGTATCAGATCTGATGAATATATATATATATATATATATATATATATATATATATATATATATATTATCTTTCAAATGCAAGGGACATATCATCCAGATTATTTCACCTATTCATTTTAATACAGTCACTTCTTGGCCATTTTTGTTCATTCAGCAAATATTTTTAAATTCCCATTTTATCTAAGGCTCAACACTAGATGTGGGTAAGAACTTAAAACTCCATAAGGCAACAAAGAATTTCAGTATGATCCAGCTATACCACTCCTCAATGGTGTGAAAGAATTAAAATCAGCATACTATAATAAAACACACATACCCATGCTTCTCGTGGCACAACTCACAATAGCCAAGTTATGAAGCCAGTCTGGGTGTCCATTAACAGATAAAAGATAAAGAAAATGGTACATGTAGTCACAATGGAGTTTTATTCAGCCATACGGAAGAATGAAATTATATCATTTACGGGAAAATGGATGGAACTCAGGACTCTTACATCAAGCAAAATAAGTCAGACTCAGAAAGTCAAGGGTCATATGTTTTCTCTTAAATGCATTAGAGAGAAAAAAGGAAAATATGGGCATTTCATGGGGTGTCTTATGAAATTAGAAGGGAGACCAGTAGAAGAGAGGAAGGGGATGGGGGAGGTAGGAAGTGGGAAAGAGAAGGTACTAGGGAATGAAATTGACCAACTTGTGTCATATGCAAATATAAATATGTCACAATTTGAATCCCCCTATTGTGTACAAATATAATGTATCGAGAAAAAATAAAACATAAACAAATATAATTTTAAATCAAGATGGAAAGGGATGAAAGACATACATATGAACTATCAGGACATTTATAAGAAAAGAAAAGATTATCTTCAACTACAATGGTCCCTGGAGGACAAGATGGTGAAAACCTGGAATCATTATTAATATCATGGTGGATAGTGTTTACATAATTCTATATGTTAAATAGGGAAACATGGGGCTATGATTTTCTTAATCTTATATTGAAATCACTTTGCACAATGATCTTTAAAATCCTAGAGGTATTTTCTAGAAAATGTCCAAGGATTTCAGAGAACGACTCACTAGATGGAAAGCTCTCTTCAAAAATCTCTGGAGATACCACCATTTGACTCTGTTATCCCTCTCCTCAGTTTATACATAAAGGACTTAAAATCAACATACTACAGTGGTGCAGCCACATCAGTGTTTCTAGCAGTACAATTCACAATAGCTAAGCTATGGAACCGACCTAGATGCCCATCAACAGATGAATAGATAAAGAGTATGTGGCACATATACAAAATGGAATATTATTTAGCATAAAAAAGCATGATTTTATGACATCGGCTGGTAAATGGAGGGAGCTGGAGACTATTGTGCTAAGTGAAATGAGCCAACTCTCCAGAAAACCAACGACTGATGTTCTATTTGATATTCAATGCCAACATTCAATAATCAGGGAGGGAAAGAATAGAAGTTCAGTGAATTAGACAAAGAGAAATGAAAGGAAAGGAGGCGGCATAGAAATAGGAAAGACAATAGAATGAATCAGACATAACTTTCTATGTCATATATGAATACACCACCAGTGAATCTCCACATCATGTACAACCACAAGAATGGGATCCTAATTAGAATAAATTATAATATTATAATATGTCAAAATACACTGTACTGTCATGTATTTCTAAAAACAACAAATAAAAAATAAAAATAAAAACAGTCTCTGTAGACAAATTCCCAGAGGTGCTTGATTACATTCACTTATTAAAAAAATGCTTTTCCCAGCATCTCTTTAAAGTGGAGGATCTCATGCTGAGGAGCCAGAGTTTTCCTTATGTATTTGAAATTCCCCCTGAATTCATAGGTTTTCCAAAATCACCAAAAAAGAGAAAAATATACAGTCCCACCTCATTTTTGGATCTCTGAGACACTGAGGAATGAGAAGGAGGAATGAAGGAAGAGGAAGAGAAGGAGGAGAAGGAGGAAAGAGAGAGAGAAAGGAGGAATGAACACTGATTATTAATGAGTTTGTAGACGATTTTATTGTCTTATGTATTTGACCATATTTTCAAACAGAAAAAAGGAAAACGTTCACCATCTTCAGGGTGCAGGCAAGGTACATATTGGAGAGAATGAAAAAGCAAAACAAATACCAGACTGTTTTCTTTAACTTTCTGCTGTTTGAGATTGGTGGCAGATCTTAGGAGTTTCTTACATTTGCATGTTGTTGAGCCATATTTAAGGCACAGAAAACCATTCAGAAATGGCCTAAGTACTTTATGCTTATATATTATCTATTCACCAATTATCTACTGGAGATCTGTTGTGTACAATATGCTGTGTTAGACATCAAGTTTGCAGAGATAAACAGTTTATTCGATACAACTTTGTAATCTGGTAAAGAGAGGATACAGAGAAACAAACATACAGTTCTCATCAATATATTTAGTACTTAGCCCATAATACTGTATTCCACTGCCTAATCATCACAAATTTTGTGACAATTTTTTTTTTTGCAAAAAAGTAGATGAGACCATTATTTGAAGCTTTAGAATAGTGATACTAATATTACTTAAAATAATTTATTACTAAAGTGTCTTTGATGCAAGTTTAGGATGCATGGAATATTTGTGAATATACATTAATGCAATCGTGACAATTATGTGGTGAATTACGGTATATTTCAAATGCTGTGCTAAGGGTCTTATTTGCATTAATGAAGAAAGTAGGATCTCACTATCCTAATAAATAGGAACCCACACGAGTTAATTAACTTCCCCAAGATCCATTCTGCTTAGGACTGGCTGCTAATTATCACAGTATTTGTGCTTCATTTAAAAGCTAGGGAATTTTTCAAGGTTCTCTGACTTGGGAATATTTGAGATGAGTGTTAAAGTGGATGGAGTCATGGGAATTTGTGCAGAAGGACAGGAATGCAAGCAGATAGCAGCTAGTTCAGGAGAGAAAGCAAACATGATGGCATTCATGTCTTGTTTAGGTGTTTGGCAAGATGTCAGGATTATTAAGGGAGGTGATATCACAGGACAGCTTCCAAAGGAACAGACCTGAGGTCAGGATTCAGATGGCAATGACTGATTTTGGAAACATTCTCAGGAGAAGCTGGGTGGAGAAGGAAGGAGAAGGAAGGGAAAGAGGCCAAGCCAAGATGTATTTTTAGGCAAAGTCTCAGTCTCTGCCTGATCCCATGGGGCAGCTCTGGAGCATAAATTACAGCTCAGAGTAAGTTTTTGCATAAAGACAAACCACCTGGGATTTCTACTCCCACACCTGTCAATCACTGGCTGCAGCTGTCCCAGAGAGATATAATATTATATATTATATACCCAGAGACTTTTAGTTCTCTGTGAACATAGATGAAGCAACTCCAGTAGCCCAATAGTGGACCTCTGGGAAAGGGTACAGAATCCAGTCATTATTAACAGAACAGGCAGAAGCTGGGAGATGATGTGTAGAACATGGGCTGAGGCCAACAAAGTATTCTGCAGCTGGTCACAATCATAATTTATGTTAGAATAGATGAACCATTTAAAGGTCCTGAAACTTTTGAATTAAAGATATTAAAATCACTAGGAATATAGCCTATTAAAATGTATTATAGGTGGAGATAGTATTATATAGTGGAGATGTAGTATTATAGGTGGAGATGAATGCCTATAGAAATGCACAAAGTAACACCAAACTGTTGACTACTTGCTGAAGATAAAAACACAACCAAGGAAATCATATGTCCACTTAAGTAGCAGAATGAAATCATTTTTGTCATGAGGACAGATAGATTCCACTTTCTACCACATCATTTTTATCCCATATCTGTAATTTTGGAGAAACACTATATTCAAACCCTAAGTTGAGACAAGACAAAAGATTCCTAATTACATTTCTCTTTAGATCTCTTAGTGTATATTTCTAACCTCTGGGGAGTTAGATGTGACTATGTGACTGAATCCTTAAATGTACATATGGGTGAAGCATCTACAAACACTACTTCTAGGCCTCCCTGTAAAAAAAAAAAAAAAAAACACAAGGAGGTCATTTGTGTTCTTCTTTTCAACGTGTAGGCCATGATAGGGAAAATTCAAAAGAAATAGAAAATGTAGATGGACAAAAGGTAAAGATCCTAGATCCCTGGATCATTAGATCACTATGTGGAGTAATCCCTTCCCTCCCCAGCTAAACTAAACATCCGACCTTGAACTATAACATAAGGAAAAATTGGACATTTAGGTCAGGCTTAAATGATTATTTGCTGTAATCATTTGCTACATGTGATTGTTGGCTTACCCTAATATGTGAAATCATTACTAACCTCAGTTACTTTTCCAAAAATTTCATTTTTAAATTATAGATTGATTAATAATTTTATATATCCATGGGTATTACTTAATATCATCATTTATGAATACAATGTGGGACAATTAAGTCAAGATAGTTAACATATCTATAACCTCAAATGCTTATATTTTGTGGTGAGAACACATAAAATTAATTCTCAGTGGTTTTGAGATAAACGTTACTTACTATATTCAACACACATTACAACATATCTCAAAAAAGAAAACCTGGCTTTTCTTTCTGGAGTTTTTACCCTTTGATCATTATTTCCCCCTTCTCCCCATTTTTCTAGTTTCTGGTAAACCACTATTCTGCCCTTTGATTCTTCAAATTCTCCCCTCTGACTCTTCCAGGTATGGGAGAGAACAAGTGGTCTTTGTATTTCTGTGCCTGGCTTATTTCACTTAGCAAAATGTTCTGCAATTCCGTCCATGTTGTCACAAATGACAAAATATTTTTTATGGGTGAATGGTTTCGCACTGTGTACATTTCCCACATTTTCTTGATCCATTCATCTGTTTACAGACACTTAGTTTGATTTCATAACTTGGTGATCACATGTAGTGACACCATTCACTTTGAAGGACAGATTGGGGTTTTAAGTTGAGATAGTGGAGGGAAGATGTTCCATATGACAGAGTCAAAGACAAGATATGGATACCTTCCTGGAATAAATTTAATGAGAGGGGTGAGGCATTAGCATCAAATTTTTAAGTTCATTGGGGCTGCGGTTGTGACTCAGAGGTAGAGCACTCGTCTAGCATGTGCGAGGCCCTGGGTTTGATCTTCAGCACCACATAAAAATAAATAAACAAAATAAAGATATTGTGTTCAACTACAACTAAAAAATAAATATTAAAAATTTTTTTGAGTACATTGAATTTTAACCTACGTTGGCTGTTGCTATATAACAATTGTTTAATTTAGAGAAACAAAACCATACCTGTTTATTATTTCTTACAAATCCATTATTTGTCTAAGAGAGTTTCGCTGCTAGTGTGTAAGCATGGTTGATCTTCATTGGGCTCACTTATGTATCTGCATTCAGTTACAGGGTCAACTGAGAATGACTGATTTTAGACACCCTCAGCTAGGGCAAATTGTCTCTGATCTTTGTTTCTCAAATCTCCATCATGCTACCTGGGGACATAAGAGAATACCTGAAATCTCCATCATGCTAGTGTGGAAATATTTTTTACATGAGTATCTGGGGACATAAGAGAGGAATTTGAAATGCACAAATGCTTCTTTTTAAAGTCTCTGCTTGCATCAAATTTGTTACTATCCTGTGGCATAAAGCAAGTCATGATCAAGCTGAACATCAGTATGGAAGGGCACTACCCCATGTAGTGGATAGAAAAATGTGTGAAAAATTGGGACTCTTAATGGCAATGATATCCATAATTAGTATAAATATACTCAAAGTTGTGAAGAAATGACTCTGAAATTAGAACTGCTTAGATTAACATCCCAGCTCTAAAATTTCCTAGCTGTATAGTTTCGAGTATGTAATTTAATCTTTCTGTGCCTAAGCTTTCTCGTATGAAAAATGGGGATAAAATATCATTCACATCATAGGATTATCTGAGGGATTAAGAGGCTAATATATTAAAGGGTGTTTAGCAGTGCTGGTCACACCTTAAATTCTCACCTTTAACATGTTAGTTATTATTGTCAAGTACACTAGAGATTTGCTGATGTGGAAATGTTCCCATACATGTACCACAGTAGTCAGGGGAAGCTGCAAGTCAAGGGAGGCTTCTTAGAATGAGACTTCCCTAAATATACCATTTGCCTTAAGCTGTACCTGATTAAAACTCTAGTTTCTTTATTAGCTTAACATCTTTTTAGAGTGTCAAAAGCAAAAATGGCCCTGAACAAAGTTAAACAAGCAAGAAATAATTTATTCAAGACTACTGCAGTAGAGGAGAGAAGTGAGAACTAAGTCTGAACTCAATTCCACTAAAACAAAAGGTGGCAGGGTTTTTAGGAGCCGGGATGAGAATGAGATCAGTTTGGATACAATGTCTTCCAACTGTACATGTGGTAATGGCTTAAAACCCACCACTATTGGGAGGTGTTAGAACATTTTAGAGATAGGGCCTCGTTGGAGGTCTTAAGTCATTGGGCATGTTCTGTCATTTCCCCAATGATGAAATGAACAGGCTTGTTTCACCAAGTGACTTCACCATGATGTGCTTCCTCACCACGGGCCTCAAAATTAATAGGGCCAACCCGCTGTAGACTAAGACTTCCAGAACTGTGAGCAAAAACAAATTGATTGTCTCAGGTATTATGTTACAGTAAAGTAAAGCTGACTAATGGACTAACTGTATTTACTAGTATCTTTATCCAAATCCCCTTCTACCAAACTCAACGAATCATCATCATGTGTATTTATGACAGAAGTTAGTTTTATACCTTGAAAGTCAGGCTTCTACCTTACCAGAGAAACCAGGGCATGGGACACCATCTTCCCTAATGATTACATTTAGAATATATGGTTCTCAGACCTTGAGAAAAATGTACCTAGATCAGAAAACTAACAAGAGACTTTGTTTTAAAAAATTGACATCTCAAAGGAAAAGTGAAAGGCTTTACAACTACAAATGCTATAAAGAAAATGCAGTAAGAAAAGGAAGGTCAGAGGAATAGAATGAGAAAAAGGCCTGTATAAGGTTTAGTCAAACTGAGGGATCATTAATTCTCCTTGGTCAGCACCATTCTTTAGAGTTCTGTGTGTCTTACTACTTCCAGGAGGGATTAAAAATGCAAGACTCAGTAGCTGGACAGTCAGTAACTTTTTATTTCACAATATTTCTGGTAGGATTTTAAACCTGTGTTGAGTTACTACTTTAGACTCTCAACAGTGCCCTCGTGAACATTCAGAATGCCTGCTTCGTGGCTACAGATACTTGAAACAAAAAAAGTTTTACATGAATCAAAGGAAGGACATTTAAAATGTTTAGGGCAAACTACATTAATCAAAACAATGAGCCCAAGGAAAGAAGAGGCATTTTAAATTTCCATAACATATTTTTGTGTTTAGTTTTTAATGCATCTATACATTCTTTTCTCAGACTAACCTTTTTCTTGGAACATTTTTATATGGATCTGGTGTTACAGATGGTGGAGGGAAGTGCGAGTCCCTTGGGGAGCTGAGAGAAAGAGAATTGGGCCTGGAATATAAAATGTGGAAAAAAGACTTGTCTAGATCCGAAGGGGAAAAAAAAGAGGAATAACAACAACAACAACAACAATAATAATAGTCTGAAGGTTGAAAAAGAAAGATTCCATAAAGAGTGGAATATATATATATATATATATATATATATATATATATATATATATATATATATATAAAATTTTATTTAAATCCTCCTCATGTGTCTTTTGGAAAATTTAGTTCCCTTCCCTCTTTCAGATAGATCTTAATCTCTTTTTGCTCCCTTAAGTGGTTCCAAGGGGCATGGGTAATTATGAGTCCCAGTTCTCTTGGGGTTTGGGTATGCTACCAGAGATCAGCTAAGCAGTGCTGGTTAGATGATGAAGACAGAGATGGATGTGACTTGGAAGGGTGACAAATGATCCTGTTTTGCCCATAGCTAAGTGGTTTCCAAGGGAATGTGATTCCAGTACTAGAATCAGGACAATCCTAGGAAAACCAGGCTATGGGCCATTCTTTAACTTCAGGTGTAGATTTTGGTGAGTAACAACCAAAATTAGTCTTTCCAACAGGATAGGAATATAAACTATTATGGTCAAATCAGTCAAACTAAACTATTATGGTCAGTTTTTCAATGAAAGTCACCTCATGAGGAATTCGGTAGAGGTTTTTTTCCTTAACACCTCCTATTCAGTCGAGTTAATGAAGACAAGTATATGAGTTGGGATACTAAATGAGAAATTGTGATTTTACAAAATCCAAATGGAGTGTGTCCAATATAACAAATGAAGATTCACATAGATTCTTCCATTTAGAGCAAGGTCATGTCACATAATAATTATGCCATATCCTTATGTGTCTACCAAAATTTTGCAGATATACCTGAAGAACTATTTGGAGGGTATTGCACATGAGAATAGTAAAGAAACATCTTCAAGGGGTTAGTTGTATATGCATTAGTGTTACTAATGTGCTGTCTACAAACTTTGTGTTGTATACAGATTCTATATTCAAATTACAAAACTTCTATAAAACCTGGGCCTCAGATTGGATTTTTTTTTTAAAAAAAGCAGAATCTGAGACAAAGATATCACTGTAGGTAGTTTATTTGGACATAAGCCCAGGAAATACAAGTTGGGCAGTGGGGAAAGTGAGATGAGCAAAGAAGAAAAGCCAGTAAGGGCATATTAATGAACTGGTTACCACTGTAAAAAATGGGCTCACTTCCTTTGAGAATCCGAGGAATTATATAGAAAATCCCCCAGACTTATCTACAGGAGGAGGGGATGCTAGAATATTAATCTAGTGCCTTTCTTCTAATCTAGCTTGTCCCTAAAGGTTTTAAGCCCTGTGCTTTGGGGTTTTGCATTTGACAATGAGATGCTGTATTTTATTCCAGAAATCAGGAAGTTGTGCAGAAATCATGGACGCTGAGGCAAGGGGGGAAATGCACCTGAGGTGTCTACTGCAGCATTCTAGCATTTCTGCACATAAAAACAAATTCCCTAATGTAAGCTAAAAAAGACCCTAAAGATGGTATAGGGACAATAGGCTTATTTATTGATAATCAATAGAGGATGAGAGAGGGTGAAGAATGACTAGCTCATCTGTCCCCACTCAATGTGTGGATGTAGTCAAATGGCCTTGAACATGAGACAGAATGCTGCAAATTTGCCTTTGATATGCACATAAGGATTAAATGAGATTACTTTCTTCTCATGCTTGTAAAATTATTCTTAACTGAAGCATTTCATTGTAGAAAAATAAAGCATTCTATCATTTGAAGATAGAAACCATGAATTTGAATACCGAACCTTGTACCTACTTCCTGAGAAACATCAAACAAAGACACTTCTTAATCTCAGGTTGTTCATCCATGAAAGGAATATAGGACATTCCATTTAAGAATCAAATGAAATCAACCAGGTAGAGGTTATTGTGAGTCATAGTTACCCATCTTAGTTGTCAATATTACTGAAAGTACTAATAAAACATTCCCCAAGTGGGACTTTTTGGAGGGATACTGAACCTGTGAGTAATACAGGTTTTCCCCTGTCCTTCCATACTGCATGTGCAAACCCGGGGTAGGTGAGATATGCTGTAAAGCTTAGGGACGGCTATTGAAAATCCACAAAAATTGAACATTCATATAACAACATATTGATGGTTTTAGTTATTGACTGGAATTTAGAAAATGAAAATTGCCTTTGCAAATGAATTCAGACTACCTCAGGGAAGGTCACTAGTAGTATATTACAAAAACGATATGGAACAGTAAGTAGCTTAGTCTACTGTTCATAGGCTGTTCAGGGTGCTCAGTAGAGCCTAGGGAATTTTGGTGTGTGTGTGTGTGTGTGTGTGTGTGTGTGTGTGTGTGTGTATGAGAGAGAGAGAGAGAGAGAGAGAGAGAGAGAGATTATACAGGTTGGCCACAGAAAATTAGAGCTCTGTGGCTTGTAGATGGGTGTCTTGCCTAGAAACCCAGAGAGGCTTTGATAAGCAGCTTTCACATTATTCTTAAAAAGAAATCAGTACCTTTTTTTTGTCTGGCCCATTGCTCTCCTTTCTTCTTCCTGGTTTTAAATTTTTCTATTAGGTCATATGCAAAAAAAATTTTACCCCAATGCAGACAGATTTCAATGAAGGGGTGGGAAACTGCTGGGTTAAACTTGGTCTTTCAACTCAGACCTTCTAGGTGATAATCACTAAAGTCAAATTTCAATATCTTTAGCTTTTGTTAAAATCCTGTGGGTGATTCTTAATAAATCTGCTGTGTCTATATTCTCTATAAAGCTTACAACTATGGTTCACAAACATCAGACACAATTCATAAAGTCTCTGACAAAATAATGCAGATTTCTTGGAGGTGGTGGTAATGTTGAGTATGCCTTCTGACTCTCTTCTGAAGATTCTGCTGGAGGTTGACCTTGAAATATTCCTTCTTTTCTCCTGGAAAATTTTACCCTACTCAAGCATCAACATCCATCCTAAGTGAACATCTCCATCTTTGTGCCTATGTTGCTATAATCATTTAATCTACACGTTAAAAAAAATCTGAACTTGACAATCTAGAGCTCATGCTAAGAATGCATGATCAGCAATAAGAAAATACAAGCTGTGGATATGTGCACCAAAATGGATGAATTGCACATATACTATATTTTGTTGAGTGAAAGAAATGAGGTGAAAAGAGATCATGCTGTATGAATCCTTTTGGATGAAGTTCAAAAACAGGTAAAACTAGGCAGTGGTGATAGAAGGCAGGAGAGTGGTTACATCTGAGAGAGTGTATGCATTGCTTAGAAAGCCTTATAGGGTGATGGTCTATCTTCTGATATGGTTGGTGACTACAAGGGTCCCATATATGCAAAAAAAAAATCATGGAAGTGTAAACTTAAGATTTTGATGTTACTCGCTTTATTATAGTCATGCTATAGTCCAATTCAGTTACACACACATTCACACACCATATACACAGAGAGACGGCCAAAGCTAGGAGAACAGTAAAAAGCCATGACATCTTTATGCTACTGTACTTTGAAGGCCTTCTCTGCTGAGTTGAATTTACAAATAGGCAGAACACATAATGACTAATACCTTTTGTTCACCCACATCACCCACAGGCTGGCTGATATCTAAAATTATACTCTCATTTTCAAGTTTAAATTTTTTCTCAAAGGGTGCCACATATCAGGGAGAAATAATCATTTGCCATTAGCCTGTGAGCACAAAAGAAGTGGAAGAGATTTTAGAAGTAACCTAATTTAGTGATTCTCAAATCTGTTCTATATCAGGATCTTCTAAGGAGACTGTTAAGGGTATGGATTTTTAGGGTATATCTTAGATCAACTAAGTCAGAAGCTGTGGGAGTGGTGGCTTAAATATCAGTCTCCTTTTAAGTTTTTTTTTATTAAGTTTTAATATGCTTTCCAAAGTTACCATTGGACATGATCACTCTGGAACTGATCTACATGTGACATTTGGGAATCAAGAGTTAATCCAGATATAGGTTATAGTATTTCTGGAGAGCCTTCCTTTGGATTATGTTACGATAGTCTTTAACACTATGGGGTAGGTAAACATGCTCTCTTTCCTCTTTTTAACAGATGAGTAGATTGAAGCTCAGCAAAGTAAAGAGACTTACTGTTATTTCACTAAGATAGGAGCAGATGTCCTATTCGTATTTAATTTGACTCTCCCATGGTGAATTCCAAGCTCCCCTCCATACCAACTCCTTGAAGACCTTCTGGAATGTATGGCAAAATGGCTCCTATGATATGAGAGCCTAGTTCAAATTCTCTAGCTGTCTGTGGTGACAAATCTGCTGTTTCTTTAAAAATTACTATGCATTGAGATCCAATATATTTACAAAATACAATAGAAGTCAAAACCTAAAAAAATTACAAGACATATCTAATACAAATCATATTTTTATGTAAGTAAATTATCTTAAAATTTAGTTAAAAATTAGAAAACACACCATAGAACCACTGCTAATAAACATTTCTACACTTTTCTCATCTCAAACCAGTTAAAAATAGTTTGCTGCTCAGTGTTGGACTTGAGACGGTACTTTTAGGAGCTAAACTTTGGTTCATTATTAGAGACACAAGTCCTCAGAACAGGAACTTCTTTCCCTATAACTTCAAGCCAACAGGTTCAAGTTCTGCTTTCTGGAGCAATGGGGCACCAGGCAGACCCTCTTTGACATTATAATACTCCTGATACTGGAAGATGATCATTATGTTCCTTAAAGTCCTAACAGAATATTCCCAGTTTCTTTCTTTTTGATTTTCCTAAAATCCAGTTCCCTTGTAATCCATCTTATCCTGGGCCTTCTCATGTGAATGGATTATAGTTCATTTGTATTTTCCTAAAAGAGCCTCATGAGAACACAGAACTCCTGATATGAAAGTCTGCATATTCCTTGCAAGATTTCCCATCTTCTCCTTCCTCCACCCTTCACACTTTGGAGGTCACTATTGACCTTGGGCCTAGGAGAACTAATCTCACTACATCCCGTATCCTTGGCATATGTCAGTCACCCAAGGAATTCCAGGACTCCCACATCATGCTTTATTTTCCACATAATTATGTTTATCACTTTTTCTGACCCTGTGCCCACCTTTCCCATCTCCATTTCCCAAAACACTTCTCTGTGCCCACAGGACTCATAGTCATGAATGAGATCCCCAATAATCTCATCCTATCTTGGGAATATTCCCTTCACTTTTTGTTCTAGTGGAAACCTTAGCATCTTGCTTCCTTTGCAGATCAACTGATGGTTATTTTCTTTCTCTTACTAATTGTACCACTAAGTCTGAAGATGAGGTGGGCCTCTTATCTGCTCCTCATTGCCATCACCAAGTCATCTCCCTAATTCCTATTTAGATCCCAACAAAGGTGGACTTTCACATCATTTTCTTACTCCATCTGCTTCCCATTCCTTGATGCATTTGTGTGTCTACCTTTTGGGTCACCACATACCTTCCTTGCACACTGTAGCTCCTTGAATAACTGTCAGGCTCTCAAGACCCAATTCCTTGATGGCTCCATTTCTTGACCTTCTCTTATCCTGCACCATACCTCTCCAACTGCAAATCATCATACTCCAGATGTTGTCAATAACTGCAGCTCCCTCCATCCTCTGAGCTTTGAACATCTCACACCATTGCTACTACCTCTTAACCTTCCTTCTCATTCCCTTTAGTAATGACCTGCAGTAATTCTTAGTGGTAGGTAGGCATTCAGGGACACTAAGATGACAGAGACAGGGTATTAGAAAGAACCAGTGGAGCACAAGACAAGGAGATGTGTCCTGTCCCTGTTTATGAAAAGTTCCATTACCATGACAACTCCTGCCACTGAGGACTTATCACCATGACAACTCCAACCATAGGTTCAGTATTTTAAAATGACCAATGGGAGTAAAGTAGACAGTATTCTAATTAGTTTTTATAAAGTAAACCAATGGGAACATATTGGATGATATTCTAATCAGGTATCAGAAGGTAACCAATGGGAGCAAATGGGGAAGGTCTTCAATCAAGTCTGTATAAGGAAGAAAATGCCTCAAAGCTCAGCATATGGTACACTAAGTTCTAGACATCAAGCCTTGAGCCTCCCTCTCTTGCTCAGCCCATTCCACCTCACCTTTCAGAGTGCTACTTTCACCTTCACCTTCAATAAATCTGTATTTTACCTGCTGCTTATGTGTGTCTCGGTCAGTTCTTTGTCTGGGACACCAATGACCTGGACCCCAACAGGACACCCGGACAATAACATTAGATCTCTCTTAGAACGCCAAACAACTGGCACCACCGTCTTTCTCAGTCTGGCAAAATTACCCATAACCCCCCACCCCTGCCGCTTTCTCCTTATCCAGCTTAAATCCCATGGCCAACCATTATGATTGTACTTTTGTGAAAACAACTCAACACATTTGTTCAAATACCTGCCCACCTAAGTCTCAGCCTTTGCTAAATACAACTTTCTATCTACCCCCAACCTGCTTACCTGTAGCTAATACTGACTGGAGAAAAACAGTCACACTGATTGGTCTCACATTCACTTACTATTCTCAACCTCAAGTATGTCTTACTATTGTGTGATACTGATATTTTCCTCCTTCCATTCATTTTCCCAATTCCCATGAAAATTATTTCATACACTCTCATCTCCCTTCTAATTTTCCACACCTTTTACCTCATCCTCACTCTCAGGTGATAGCTTTGCTTTTCATTTCATAAAGAAAACTGAAATATTCAAAATATTCCCCAAATCTCCCATTTCTATTCACATATCTGCCATTTCTATCCATGTATCTGTCCCCATAACTTTTTTCTTTTCTATTCACATTCTTCCACTAGCATGCTCCTAGCCAAGAACAGTTCCTTCATTTATCTTCTATTTCCCATCCCTTTCTCACCTTCTAAAAATTATAAATCCAGGAGTCCTTCTTTTCACTCTTTTCAAAATACTTTTTCCCTTTGTTGGAATTTCCCCCATAGAACACAATTATCTTGTTATTTTTCCATTCCTAGCACTAATGTTGTCTATCTAGCCATTACTGCAATTTTTTTCCTTCCTCTTTATAGCAAATCTCCTTAATAGGATTCCTAATTACCTAGCCTTCTATTTGTTTCTTCTGTTCTCTCTTGAACCTGATCCCATCAACTTTGGCCCCTACCACACCACTAAAACTTCTGTGAAGTTCACAAACATTTCTGCATTTACCAATCTCATTGTAGATTTATTATAATTTCTTATTTTACTTGAGCTATCAGAAGCAGATGATCAGCTCCTCTTTGACTTGAACTGTCTCCTCCCCTTGGATTTCTGGGTCCCACATGCATTGTCTAAGAGGCACTTAAAAATAAATACATCAAAACTGAGCTCTCATTTTTTGACGTAAAACTTGCTTATTTTCTGAGAATTCATCTCAGCAAATGTCAAAAATATTAGTATTACCCTTGACTCCTCTGTTTCATAAACCTTATCTGATAAGTTAGAAAACTGGATTATTCATTGTTCAAAATATATCCAGAATCCTACCACATCTTATCCTCTTCAGTGTTACTATCTTGGTTCAGGCCACCATCATCTCTTACCTGGATGATTGGAAATGCCTTATCATTAGTTTCCCTGTATCTCTTATACCATGACACTCCTGCTGATCTGGTTACATTTCTAGTCAGATCATGTTACTTTTCTATTTCAAGCTTTCTGATGGCTTCCCTCTTTAAGAGACCCACAAAGCCTTAGACAATCCACCTTTGATGACCTCTTGATTGCTTCACTTTCTACTTCCTCTAGCCACACTGGGCACCTTATCATCAGGAGTTGTGCCTGGGCCTCTGCCTCAGATATTCCCTCTCCCTAGAATTTTCCTTCCTGAGACTTGCATGTCTTCCTCATTTTCATTCTTCATATCTTTCTCAAGCATTCCCTCTCAAGGAATACTTCCCTACCCACTCTATATAAACTTGTAACTCTCAAATCCAAACATTGTTTCCCCATTTTTGCTTTTCTTAACTTCTTATTTTTCTCTAGGATTTCTCTCTGATTCATTATTTGTTCTTTTCACTATAATGTAAGTTTTATGGGGGCAGAGTTTTATGTGGTGTTGCTCATTGATAAATTGCCAGCACCTAGAGTAGTGCCCAGCACATAGTAGGAGCTCAGTGGATATTAACTAAGTAAATGAATGATGAAATGAAGATAGGGATGTTGGGATTTTACTTCTCATGATTGAACGTGGCATCCCATACATACAAAATAAATGTAGATGGGCTTCTTGTCTGTTTAAGCAACCACATCCTAGTTGAGACATATACCATGCTATGATCAGCTATCATTCCCATATCTCTTTCATATGAACTCCTGCCAAGCCAGGAGATCCCTATTGTGTATTCACAGGATTATTTAAAAATTTCTACACATGGCTCTTTATAAACTACATTTTGTTCTTTTAAATTCAAAAGCTCAAGTCTGCCAAGAGATAATTCTGGATCTTGATTTTGATATGTCTTATATTAGCATTGTCTTCTAGCTTTGATAAACTGTTATATTTTACTTCATTTAAGTTCATTATAATGTTTAATCAGAGAGAGAAAATTAAAAAGCCCTGTGGGCTATCAAAAGAGAAGTCAGAACAGATTGCTTATTCTAAAAATAGTTAAACAAATATATGTTCTTTTAAATCTGTGACACTGGCCTTATTTCCTATTTCTCCCATTGAGAGATGAGGTCTAAGTTCTCTTTCTCCTGAACGTGGACAATTGCAACTGCCTCAATCAATAAAAAATGGTAGAGATAACTCTGTGACTTCCAAGTTCATGTTAGTGGTGACACTGTTCCTTCCTGGCTCTTTCCTTTCTTGAAATATGCATCATGGGACCCTGGTGACATATAGAAGTTCAGCTTCACTAAGGTCACCAGTATGTTAGCCTTAATCACAAGGAGAGTCCACATAGAGATAGAGATTGAAGTGTGAGGAGCCACAGACATTTGAGGCCACAGATGTTTACATCTCTGCAGCCTTGGCAAGGGCATGTGAGTGAAGAAAGCTTGAATATAACTCTAGTCCAGCCACCATCTGACTACAAATGGATGAAGGAATCACCCAGCTGGGCCAATCCCCAAAACGACCCAGAAGAATCATGAGAGATAATAATAATAATAAAAAAAAAATGTTTGTAATTGTCTTCCACTAACTTTTGGGATCATCTACTAATATGGCAATAGGTGATTCTCACCTTCTGTGCTGTTGTAGGCACATGGTTGAGATATTGTGTGGACAGCAGTGTATCTACTGCATCAGCTCTTAGGTCCTGCAAGTCAGAAACACTCAGGCAGGAAGAAATCTCAACCTGTTCTGTGCAAATACTCAACTGTTTTTCTTTATTTTTGTCCCAGGTAGTAAGTCTTCAGAACATAGGACTGTTGGGGGTAAACTAAAGTGATGGTATAAGTGAATTTAGATACAGCAAAGATGACTAAATAGCAAGCTTTGGGAAATTGAGGAAAGAATAAAGATGAGAGGTGATGCCCGGTTTTGTTTAGGCTGACCGTGTTTTTTGCTTATTGTGGAAAATTTGAAAAATCAATTGTTTTTTTTCTGCAATGTTGAAACCTCTGCTGATTCAAATTCTATTTCCAGTCTCTCCCATGGCCACCTCCTTAGGTCTGGTGTGACAATGGAAAGACCCTATTACAATAACTTCTAAGCTCTTAGCCAGAATATTACCTCTTAACAACTTTGCACCAAATTCATATTTTAACATTTGAGTGAAAAATAGCAAAGCCCAAGCCCTTTCACTTACTCCACTAATGTTTGATATGTTATACCTTTTGGATCTCCAACATTTTATATGGGATTTCAATTGATTTCTTCTTGCCTTTTCTTCCAACTGTAGTCAGCCTGACTTTATTTAAAGGTACAAACTCTATATCAACTTTTTCATTTAAGAAGATATTTGCTTCACTTCTGTGCCTTTTCTCATGTTGCTGTCATAACACCGATATTTTAAAGTGGTTTTGTCCATATTAATCAGTTTCTCAACCAGAACTACAGATTTTCTAAGCTTGTGCTTTCCAAGAATAGACAATTTATTTCTGTCTTCTTTTCCCAGCATCTCTCCTATGACAGTTTTCTAAACCAATTCAATCATAATATCTGAAATTTTGCCTTTTGGACATTTCTTTAAATTGTGGGGTACATAGAATAAAGAAAACTAGTCACCAGTGAGTTTAAATTAAATTAAAATGTTTGACAGACTATAAGATATTGGGGTTCTTTTTATTTCTCGTTTGCCTATAGATTCTGACCATGTGCACAATTATAAGTAGCTAATAGAAAAGCAAAGAACAATTTTGTTCATGTATGGCATTTTTGTGTTAGAAAATGAATCCCACATTAAAATAAGAGTTGAGCTGCTTTTAGTACTGGGGTCAAACTGTATTGTTACCCATCTCCTAGTCACAATCTGAATAATGTCATTGGGTATATCTACAATGAAGTGATTTTGATAACTTCTCTTCAATTGATCCCATGGGAAGGATGGTGCTTACCAACCATCCTTCATCCTGGACAGGAAGTGAATTGAGCTTCCTGGTAGCAAATAAGAAGTGAAAGAGAATGGGTAAGACCTAGTAGTCTGCTTTTTACAGATAAAATTCCAATGCTTTCAATGCCTGACCCAACAAATACTTCATACTTTTATCTGTCTGATGGTCAACTCTTCTTTCTGTGGGAACAATAAGTGATGGAATGGAGAAGGACCAGAAACTCCCTTGTCAGTATTTCTCTGAATGGTGAGGAGTGAAATAAATGACCTTGGAATGGGCTACTTGAAGAATGGGGTATGCATCTTTTATCTACACAATCTTTTCTAGACATATTTCCCCTCATCCAAAATGTTTAATAGCTGCATCGATTGTTGAGTTTGATTGTGTCTGAGCCTTCAGAATGAATATGGCAAGCCACCCCGACACTTAGTGATTTAAAACAACAACTATTCACTGTTTCTTGAGAATCTATAAGTATACTGGGTGGTTCTACTCATCTTGGCTTGGACCACTCATTCATTTGCAGTCAGGTGGTGGATCAGCTAGAAGCTGGTTGGCCTCAGATGGTTTTAGATGTACCTCCATTGATCTATGCAATTCCTATAATCAAATTGAGATTCAGAGAGTGAAAAGAACATAGTTTCAGAACAACAAGAATTCAGATATCCTATTAATTATGGATATGAGTGCACTCAGAAGAAGTCATACATCAGGCAATACTCTATGTCTATGATGTCCAATATGGCAGCCACTAATCATATGTGACCTTTTAAACTTTAATGTAGTTTAAATAAAACACAATGAAAAAATTAGATGAGTTCTTTAGTTACAACAAATGCATTTCAAGTCTTAATACTTTGCAGTATACTAATCACCATGCCTAGTATTTCATCTTAATTTATGGAGATGAAAATTATGTTATTTTACCTAGAATTCCTGGTAATAAGTAAAAATGGTCTATTAATTTGGTATGTTTGAGGCATTCTGTGTTTTACTGGGAACTGATTTAAACTGATTAGGTCAAGCTCAGTCAGTTCATTCTTTGGGGGAACTTTTAGCAGCCAAACATAATGGAGGTGATAGGTTTCCTCTCAAGAGACCTCCTGAAAACTTGCAATGAAGCCAAATCTCAGACCCAAGTCTGTCTCCCCTATAGACATTTATTAGCAAACAGTCTTGAGAGTCCACATGCCCTGTGCTGAAGGCTCAATAAAGACTCCATCTCTACTTTCAGGGGATTTTTTTCCAGCTTTTTGAGATATAATTGATAAAATTGCACTTTTCAAGGTATACAAGGTGATTTTTTTTTTGTACTGGGGATTGAAGGATTGAACCAAGGGGGTACTTTACCACTGTGTTAGATCCCCAGGGCTTTGTATTTTTTTTTTTTTTTTATGACAGGTCTCACTAAGTTGATCGGGGTCTAACTTGCAGAGGTTGGCATTGAACTTGTAATCCTCCTGCTTCAGCCTCTATAGCTGTTGGGATTGCTGATTTTGCCTATACAACAAGATACTTTGATATCATAAACACTGTGAAATGATTGTACCGATCAAGCTAATGAACATATCCATCACCTCACATATTTACCTGTTTGTGTGCATTTGTGATGAGAATACTTAAGTTCTACTCTTTTAGAAAATTACAATTATTCAATAGATTATTATTAACTGTAGTCCCCTTGATGCACATTAGGTCTGCAGACCTTATTCACCTTATGACTGAAAGGTTGTACCTTTTGACCAATATCTCTTTCTGTCCCTCTCCTGTAATTTCTCTGTTTGTCTGTTTCTGTGATTTAAATTTGTTACACTCTACTCATCAGTGAGACTATGCAATATTTGTAATGTCTTTCAGGTTCATTCATGTTGTCACAAATGAAAGATTTCCCTTTCTTGCTTTAATGTCTGAATAACATTCCATTTATATATATACTGTAATTTCTTTTTCTTTTTTTTTTTGGTGGGGTATATTGGGGATTGAACCCAGGGGTACTTGGGCATGCAGCCACATCCCCAGACCTTTTTACTTTTTATTTTGAGACAGGATTTCACTAAGGTGCTTAGGGCCTCCCAAGGTTGCTGAGGCTGGCTTTGAACTTGTGAACCTCTTACCTCGGCCTCCTAAATCTCTGGGATTACAGATGTGCTCAGCTTTAAGCCATATTTTCTTTATCCATCATCTATTAATGGACAATTAGGTTGATTACATATCTTGGCTTTTGTGAATAACGCCACAATGACCACAGGAGTACAGATATCTCTTGGAGATATGATTTTATTTCATTTGGACATATACCCAGCTTTTAGGTGATTTCTTCCATAAAATATTTACCTAAGACAAATGCAGCAGGTCACAGCTAAGAATATAATGGACTCAGGCAACCAATAGCTCTTTTCATAATCTGCTACATTGTAAATTAGTTATGAATAAGGCTTAGGGAATTATTTCTAATTGAGAAGAACAGAGAACACTCTGAATTCTGTACCCTATGCATGCAAAACAATGAATGACTGTTTTATGTTTGTAACCAACACAAATACCTTGAGCATTGTTAATGTTACTGACGAAACCCATTTCTAAAATCCACTGTGATCATTAAGAAAATTACTGGCCTCACTAAGGAAAATTAATTTCTGACATTATGCTAATTAACCAAACCTTAGGTGGTATTCCGATATCAACATTACCCAGGCACTTGTAGTAACCACCCTTAGAGTGTGGTCTTTGATAGAGTACTAAAAAATCAACTGGAAGGTGGGTTTTGCTCAGGGAAACCTACTGTTCCAATGGTGTAGATTAAAATAAACACACATGTATATGTTTTCTGTTTACACTGGGATATCTTGAATTAAATTTCACACCACCTAACATAATTTAAGGTGAAAACTCCTGTTCTTGTATCTGGTTCTTATGTCAACTTATAAAATTCATGCTTTCCAAAGCTAGTTTTTGTTGTTATTAGAAGTTTTTCTAGCAATTTCTAGTTTTCAAACATTTGTGTTTGGAAATCTGGCAAATGTAAACTTTTGTTGATTTCATTTAAAATCAATTTTTGCAAATATTTCAAGGGAACTTTGGGAAAAGGTCTATTTTTTTGTTGGTTGATTATATATTTCATTACTTCCCTACAAATTCCCAATATTGTTTTACATTAAACTCAACATGCATTTATTTACTTCTTCTGTCCTTCATCTACCAAAAAGCTGACAAATCATGTTTAAAATGTTTTTCACTGGTTGTAATTTTGTCTATTTCATCTTAAAGTTTTTAATTTATGCATTTGGTGAACTGTTATTTTATGCATAGCATTTTACGAGTGCTAAATTTATATTGTGAGTGTATATTTTAACAATAAAAACATGACACTTTAATTTGAATCATCTTTCATCAAGCAGGAATATAAACTTTTAGTAATTTATTATTAACATTATTCAGGAAGGGTACAGGATTGATATAATTTCTGGAGACTTATTTGCTTAAAACATTATTTTTCTACCTAGTGATTTGACTGGAATAAAATTACTGGTTTAGAGTCCCTTTCAGTTTTTGGTTTTTTTTTTTTTTCTCGATTCTGTTCCATTATTAGTCGGTACTTATTTTTGTTTTTGCTTTTCTTTTGAAGTAACTTGTGTTTTTCAACCTTATTATTATTGTCAGATTGTTTTTTGTGTTTTACTCATTCAAAATGGATCAAGTAGTTGTCTAGTTAAGGGCTTATTTATTTTTTACTATTTTTATTTGGTTGTTGCTGTGGGAATGTATGAACTGTTTTAACCCGCATGCTTGGATACTTTCTTAAGTTTGTTTCTTCAAAAAAAATAATAAAATAAAATATGTTGTTGTTTTGAGTTCAGATTTTCCTTAGTTTTGTCTCATCAAATATGCCTATAATTCTCAAATGAGATTTTCATTCTCTAGCTATCTGTACATAATTTCCTACCATGTTGTTTTCATCTCTTTATCTTTCTGTGAATTTCTAAAAAAAAAAAAAGAAGGAAAAAAAAAACCCAATACACAGCAACATTTCAGTGATGTGGGTCTGCTCTTCTTACCTCTGTGAGGATTTCAGTTGGTTTCCCCAGTGTCAATGTCTTTAAAAATCCTTCCCTGTCTCCTAGGTCACCTTTGTCTCAGCTCCCTGTTTGGGACCTTACCCTAAGGTTCTATATTCATCTTTCCTATGGCTTTTTTGTCTATTTTATATAAAGAGTCACCCTCTGTGTCAATACGGATTCAGTCATACTTTGTTGAACACTTATTTCATGCTCAGTAGCACCTTGATTAGTCACAGACACTAAACCAAATAATTACACAAATTATTCTATACTGACGAAAATCACAGGGGGCCTGAGAGTTCATAACAGGAGGCCTGCTTTTATCTAGGGGGTAAGCAAAGGACTCTTTGAGCCAGTAATATTCAAAATAAAACATGAACAAAGAGCAGGACTCAGGAGTTAGGACAGAGTGGGTGAAGATTTTCTAACCCAAGTGCCCAGGGTGGCACAGGTCCAAAGTTCTGCTTCCTCCTGTTGTGCTCATCCTCTGATTCTGCAGGAAAAAGGCCTCTTTCCCTTAATCTGCATGTAGTATTTTTAAAGTATTGTTGTTTTATTTGTCCTTGGTTAAGGATTTTTTCTCTGGACTTTCCTCAGGGCATCAGATCTATGGATGGGTCTAAGCTGATCCGTCTGTCCGTTTTGGTGATGGTGGAAATTCTTTCTCCGTGAAAAGCTGAACTGTGAGCTTATGCAAATGTGTGTAGTTTCCAGCCCAATTGTGCTGTCAAGTGTATTTATGTCGTATGACATTGCTGACTGCATGGTATCTTCTCCTACTCAAATTACCTGATGTGGCTGTCTTACTAAAGAATACGAGCTCTAAAGGAGCTGACAACTTTTCTGGGGGAGTTAGATGCCTCGCTGCTGTGACTCAAGGTCAAACTGATGCCTCCTCCACCCCCCCCCCCCCATGAACAGTTTTATGAAACAAAACACAAGCAATTCAACTTCAATGGCTTTTAGAGACAGGATAGTCCTTCCAAATTCTGGAGCTAGGTCATTCAGTGCTCTACTTTTCATTTTTGGGTGATGTGCTCATTATGTTTTGTTTTGGTCGTTTCACCTTCTGTGTGTTTATTTGTGTTTTAGTGGGTTTGTAACAGTTGTAACGCTAGGTGAAATTTCTTAGAACTAGTAGGTTTTAAAACTATAGATTCTTTTGGGGAGTTAAAATATCTCTTAACAGCAGGGTAGGGGGCAGATACGAAAGTTGAAAGCTAGGTCAGTATTTTTTATTAACTCATTCTTTTATTGTCTAATATGAACCCGTGGGGGATTGGGGTAATATACAGAGATGGGGAAGAGAGAACATTGATGTGTATGAGGAGTCCCAGCCCCAACATTAAATGTGACCTTCCTGGAATCGTTTTTCCTTCTTTGCCAAAGGAGGAGGAACTCACGCAAGTCAGTGTTTTTCAAGTTGTCCTCCTATGTCCCGAGGACTTGTCACTAGGAGTGTATTCCTATATCAGCAGCATCCTGTCACCTGAGAGCTCATGAGAAATGCCGTGTCTCTAAGCCCACCCCAGAACTAGTGACTCTGAGCCTGAATTTAAAAAACAAAACAGAAAACCCTCCAGGTGATTCCTATACTCATGTCACAGATGCACTGATGCTGGGTGAGTCTTTGGTGTGAGAAAGGATGTGGAGATGTGGGGGATGTGAGAGAAAGCAAGAGAAGGGCATTCAAACAGGGGCTGCCTTTACAGTGCTTGTTTCAACCTGTCTTAAAAAAGGCAACCCTGTTTTTTGTCTTTAAAAAATTTATGTAGATATAATGCTTATACATCTTTATGAGGTTCAGTGTAATGATTCAATACCTGTATACAATATATAGTGATTACATCGGGATTTAACAAGCACTTCAAATCCCTCAAACAACAATCATTTCTATGTGCTATGAATTTTGTATTCTTTTTTTTTTCCAGTATGGGGGTTAAAACCAGAGTCTTGCACATGCTAGGCAAGCACTGTATCTCTGAACTATATCTTCTACCCTTTAATTTTTTTTTTCTTTTGAGTCAGGGTCTTGCTAAGTTGCCAAGACTGGATTTCAACTTGGCTCAGTCTTCTCTAAGTAGCTGGAGTTATTATGTACCACTGTGTCTGACTATACTCTTTCAATTATTTGGAAATGTATTATTGATTATTGTAACTAATAGTTACTCTGTTGTGCTGTAGAAAACCAGAACTAATTCTTTCTACCATGTTTTGATGTCCCTTATTTGACTTCTGTGTAACACTTTTCCAACCTCCTTCTCCCTGCCCTTCCTAGTCTCTAGATACCACTGTTCCACTCTTATTCTTTCATGAGAGAATTTTTTTAGTTTTCACAAATGAATGGAACATATGCCATTTGTCTTTCTGTATCTGGCTTATTTCATTTAATAAAATATCTTCCAGTTTCAATTATGTTGCTGAAAATGACAAGATGTTTTTTAAGGGAAATCTTTTGCAAATAAAGAAATCGGTTAGATGATTGTCAACAGTCCTACCACTTCATAAATATACTTTCTTTCAAAGGCAAAAGAAAGACAAATTTAGGAGAAGACAATAAATAAAAAATTAAGCATAAAAACTTGATTTCTTGGAACCCACATGGGCTTAGTTTGAGATAGGGCCATCAAAAATCCAGGAAAGGTTAACCTGCTTTCAGTTGAATGAGAAATTGGTTCTGTACTACCCAAAAGGCCTAGGGGATAGTCCATGCCTGGATAAACATGAAGCTCAGGAGCAAGGACAGTTTCCCCAATATTCATGGGCTCTGACCCAAGTGTTGAGGAACATCAAATTGGGCATAAGCCATGGTATGGTCAACTGGAATATTACATTCGCAAATGGCAAGATTTAATTTAACTCATTTGGCAAAATATATTATTTATGCTTATTTGGAGGGGAGAGTTTCAGATATCACTGAACCTTTCATTTCTCTGAGTTGTAGCCACAATAATCCTGCAAAACAATTACCCCAAAACTCAGCTGGAGACTTGCTGATCATGGCCAGGCTTGGCTGATCTGGCCTGGGCTTGCTTGGGTGTCTGAAGTTTGCTGGCATGTTGACTGGGGCTGGCTGGTGTAAGGAGGCCCTGGCTCAGATGACTCAGTCTCTTCCCTGAGTCTCTATACTAAGCTAATCTGTGCCTGTTATCACAGGGAACTGCAGTGAGGCAAGAGAATAAGTAGAAATACATTTCACTTTTTTTTGCTTTCTTTTTGCCATTTGCTAACTTCCCATTTGCCTAAACAAGTCACATGGCCAAATCCGGAGGTAGAGTGAGGTCTTGAAAGTAATGGATGTAAACACACAGAGGATCCTAACAATTTAATTTAAATCAATTAAATATCAGGTTACCACACACGATCTCAAAGAAGAACTGGTGGGAGCTCAGCTTAAGAAATAAAAAATGGCATCATTTAAAAATGGAGTCTCAAAACTCTGAGAGATGGATTTTGATAAACTACCATAAGAAATGCTAAGCACAGTACAAAAGAGAGTCAGTTAAATTAAGATGTCTTTAGGGGAAAAAATTTAAAAAATATGACAAACATTCTATCTTTCCCAATTTCATGTTTGGGAGAAACTGAATCCTTTCTGTCATAGTAACTCACTAAACAAAGGCTAGATATATTGCTACCCAATTGATGTATAGCTAATTCAGCTTTCCTGGGTACTATTGTGATTAGTTAATGTGTCGTCAATTACTTCTGCCAAGTCCTTCTTCCATGGTCTACTTAAGACCTCCTGCCTTCAAAGCACTCCTATGGAATCATTTAGGAAAGCCACGTGGCTGACAGTTACTACATGACATGTTTTTCTCCTGAATCTCAGATGGTCAGAAATAAGCTCTGTGGCTGACCTGTCCTTTGATCTCAGAGAAGACTTTGCTAGAGATGTCCAGACCTAGGAGGAAAGAATCAGATCAAACTCTGTGAACCGTTCTGAGTTTGTCAGTCATAACCCAAATTAATTTGAGTCTTGTTTTCCCTCCTCTTGGAGCCAGGAGCACATTGGGTGGGAAGGTTAATGCAGTTCAGTCTTATCTCCTCTGGGCAATTCTGCCACTTAGAACAGTTTTGTACCTCTTTCTGTAAAACGGAAATGTGCTTTGCCATGGTGATAAGGAGAATGGTTAGGAGGTCAATCCGGGGAGATTAGGATGCCTACCAATGCTCCCTGTGCTGCACGGGGTTATTATGAATCTAGGATGTGAGAGGCTGCATTTAATTTTAGTTCTGAGTAACTCAGTCTCCAAGGGCTTCCTTTGAGAGATGCAAACAACTCCACAGAACCTCGTTAAAAAAACTTCATTCTGTGCATGCAGAGAGAGGACCCACACATGGTTTTTACACAGAAGACAACTCAGACCCCATTCAATGAAAGAGAAAATAAAAATTTTCTACTTTTCAAGAATCTATCATGCTCATCTTCCAGGCATTTGCTAAATAAGAATAGTTTTGCTCCCTGACAGTTAAAGAGCAGGAATTGGTAACAACTTCCTCTGAACCATTACTTTTTTTTTTTTTTTTTAAATGGGAAAGCAGAAATTCCCACAGGTCTTGAATACAAATGAGGTGCCAAGAAGTGCTGACAGGAACAACATAGAGTGAGCAAAGTTTATGTCTAACTTCTGGGCAAACTTTCTTTATAAAGTTAAGCCTTTCCATACACATAAGAAATGTGGAGGAGGAAACACTTGGATGAACCTGAATATTGGCTCCTGTCTTTTGCTTTTATATATCTCTATTATCCCTGACCTCTTATCTATTTTCTCTCACTAGCTCAAAGTGCTGTCTACCTTCCTATTTAAAATCTGCCTTTCTCAGCCCCTATCTCCAATCTCTCTGCCCAGTCAGTCAAGCACATATTTAAGGTATTCTAGAGGCAAAATGTATGGGCCTCCAAAAGTATAACATGAAATATGAATAAGGGAATGAATGGAAGATGCATGCAGTGATGGTGAATGGTTGAGTGAGAGAACAAAATGCCCTCTACTCTTCTGGCAGGCAATACCAAAAAAATGAAATTTAAAAAAAATTAATGAAAATATTTAGAAAAGAAACTTCTGGCAGGATGCAGTGGCACACACCTGAAATTCCCATGACTCAGGAGTCTGAGGCAGGAGGATGGCAAGTTTGACGACAGCCTCAACAATTTGGTGAAACCCTGACTCCAAAGAGGTGGTGGGGGGCTGGGAATGATGTAACTCAGTGGTAGAGCACCGCTGGATTCGATCACCAGTATGACAAGAAAGAGAAAGAAATTAGAAGAAAGAAGGAAGGAAGGAAAGAAAGAGAAAATGGTAGTGGAGAGAGAGGAAGTAAAGACAGGATGGAGGGCATGAAATTTCTATTGGTGGTATTCCAGGGTTGGCTGAGGATGAGACTTCTCAGGGAGCCATGGAAATCATGATCATGTCCTTCACTGAGTCTTTCCTTCCAGGAGAAGCCTAGGCAGATCTTTCCCTCATAGCCCTCCTGAGGAATACACCCTGCTGACACCTTTATTTCATTTATTTATTTACTTCTGTGTGTGTGGTACTAGAGATCAAACCCAGGGCCTCACATGCTGGGCAGTTACTCTACCACTGTGTATCCCCAGTGCCTGAGACTTTGATTCTATACTCCTTGACTCCAGAACTGGGAGAAAATAATTCTCCATTGTTTAAGCCACTTAGTAGTGATACTTAATTGGCAGCAGCCCTAGCATACTAATACACATTGGAAATATTTCTAATAATGCATTTATTTAATCCCACATATCAAAAATATCATCATCCCAGATGTAATTAACATAAAATATTTTTTGCATTCTCCTATATCCAGTGTGGATTTGACACAGCATATCTCAATTGGATTTGACTACATTACAAATGCTCAGGAACCATGTCTAGCTTGAGGCTCCCCTAATTGGACAGCACAGGTTTCAGATGAACTAAGATATAAGGCAGGTGTTCTCTTCTTCTCCAAGTTGACCAGGTGCACATCCACTGCACCAGGGAAGTGCTGTGAAGAACCAAGGAGGAATGACTAGCCTTAAAGTCTAAAGAAGTGCATTCAGAAGTCCATTTTTTTTCCATTAGTATAGTTTCTACTTATGCAGTAGTTCATGTACAGTCTGTCCTCCATTTACACAGCTTAACAGCTCTATAGATTCAACCAACTGCAGAAAAAAAAATATTTGAAAAAAAATGAGACTGAACATGTGCAGGCTTTTCCCCCTTGTCACTATTCCATAAAGAATACAGTGTGACAACTCTTTATATAGCATTTACAATGCTCTAGGCATTACAAATAATGTAGAAATGGTTTAAAGTGTAGAGAAAGATGTGTGTAGGTTATATGCGAATAGTACTCTGTCCGGTGTAAGGGGCTTGAGCATTCATGGATTTGGGAGTCCCGAAGCTATCTACTCTGGGATACCGAAGAGACAACTATATTTTAAAACCTGTCGATGGTGTGCATTTCCCACTTGGGCAAATTGGCCGACTCAGTGTTATTCCTTTAATCATATAAATGCAGACTTTGCAAGTGATTTACCATAGAAACTGAGAAAAAAATTCCACCTCCTTCCAACTAAAAATATAACAGTCTCTACATAAATATGCACAACCATATGACACATCATTTCTGGGACACGGTGCTCCATTTAATTTCCTTTAAAGAAGTCAACATGGTAGCTCTTGAGCACTGTTTGCAAGCACAGATTCCTTCTCTGTGTGCCTGATTTGGGCCTGGGAAACAGCATCTTTATCCTTGGGTCTGTACATCATCTCTAACTTTTCTATCTGCTGAATGACAGTAGAGGTAAAGAGCAAAACAAGAAGACATTTCTAATATTTGTCATCTCTTTTCTAATCTAAATTTTAAAAATAGTCATAAACAAATTAATATGCTGATTTTGTCAAATACTTTCTTCACGAAAAACAAGTACTGCCTGGGACAACTAGTAGTAACAAATAAATCACAGAGTTCTCTAGGTGGGTGTCCATCGGGGGAGGAAACGGAGTCCCATGTAATTATGAAGAAAACAGAAGCAGGACACTTATGAAGCTATTGAGAAAGGGGCTCAGACCAGCACTGGCCTGGTTCCTGGAGTGCTTGGGGTGTTAATTCTCAATCCATCTGCTTTACCTATCTGTCCTTTACTCTGCATCCTCTCTTTGGTGTGGAATCACTGCATGAATTCAGCTTGATATAACCACAGCCATCTTGAGTCAAAACTGCCATGTTTGCCCCAAATAACCCTGGTCTGTTTTCCTTGCATAGTTTCCCAGAAAACTATAAATAAACAAAACTATTAGGGTGATTGTGGAGTTCTGTCAGTAAGACACTGATAAATTGCACTCTGTGCAACCCTGAGCAGCATTAGCCTCACGTAGAAACTTCTCTGAAATGCAAATTATAAATTCTCTTTTTGGTTTCACACTGTCTTCTTATACACTGGGACTGGGCTTTTCCAGAATAGTCACCCATTCTCATGGCTTCACTTTGCCCATGGATTTCACTTGCTGGTTCCTAGGCCTCTCTCTTTCTGTCCTGGAACAAATTCCGACTCTCTAGAATTTTTCATCTAGCTACATTGTGTCCCCCTTGGCTCCAGATTTCTCTAGTGTATCACACTGGAGGTGGCAACAGCACAACTTTCTCTCCAGAACATCTCCCTGCTCAGGCCTTCCTCTTCTTGTTACAGCCTCTATTTATTGTCTGAAAGCTAGAGATCAGGAATGATCCCTTTTTCTTCCTCATTTCCCATTTCCAGTAAGCCTCATGAGTCCTGTGCATGTTATTTTTTAGATGAGACTTGAATCTCTCCTTCTCCTCAGTCACTAGCAGTCCACTCCCCAACTCAGCTCAGGGCATGCACTTTTCTTACCTGGATCATATAGCAGCTTCCTCATGGGCCTCCTGCCCTGGAGTCTGTCTTCTTCCAATCTATTCTCCAAGTTTCAGACAGTGGGATTTCCAAAAGAAACAGATGTGATTTAATGTCCTCATGTTTTTATCCTTCAGTGGATCCCCAATTCCCTGGGATACAAGTCTAAAACTCTATGGCCCTGCATGTTCTGGCCTCTTCCTAATTCTCCAGAGGCCCAATCACTTGCCTCTCCTGATGGTTCTACAGTGAGTGGTTCTGAAGATGAAGTGCTTGCTGAGCAGCATTAGCCTTAACTGGAAACTTCTCAGAAGTGCAAATTCCAAGGCTTACTGAATCTGGAATTCTGGGGTTTGGAGCCAACACTCTGTATTTCAACAAATTGATGTACGATCTAGGTTAAATACTACTTTTGTCATCAGAGATAATCTGAGGAGGACCTAGGGAGAAGGGAGAGGGGGACCTCAACTTAGTATGACAGAGTCCTTGACAAATGCTATAGAAAAACATTTTCTAGACATGTCAGATACTGAGGCACAAAGATTTATTCTAAGCCAGAACTACACATTCAAAGTAAAATGTGGGTCATCATGACATGAGAGACAGTTTTGGTGTTTTCAGGCTCTTTTGAAAGAAACTTGGTGAGGAGTGAGCGTGGGTAGGTATGTGAGGACAATATCAGCTTAGTAATTACAAGATGGTTTATGATGTTATGGTTGAGTGTTATGCTCAGTTATGTCTAATTAAAATTACATCAGAACTTAGTAAGGGCAGATTTCACTCTAAAGGAATATAAAAAATGTTGGGGGAGGGACTCATGCAATAGAGAGAATGCTCCGAACATAGATCTGCAAGCTTCTCAAGAGTTAGGCAAACAATGAATCTTGTGATTATATATAATTATAATACATCCACTTTAATAAATGGGGAAAAAGAGGCAGGAAAGAGTTTTCCTTTTATAGAGAAGCGAATCAGGCTAGAAAGAAGCAGGTGGATAGGGAGCAAGATGAAATAATGTGGGGTCATCCAACAATACATCAGAAAATGTTTACCATGAAGCCAGTCTAATTTCATGAGAGGCTTTTAAAGAGGGAACACAAGCTAGCTTAGGTTAAGGGAGGGCCAAAATATAGGGACCTGGGACAAGAGAATATACTAACATATGGATAACAGACATTTTGTTCCAAGGGGTTAGTGGAGACAAAGTTTCAGTCAATCATTTATGAGGTTAAAAAAACAGAGGTTTTGTGTCTGTCCTCATCATAGTTCATTCTTGAGCCTTATCTAAGTCCTATGGGGAAGGGTAATTGAGGTTCTTTGCAGGAGACCTTTCTGGAACACAAAAGGATAGAGTTTGCTTAACCTTGACTGTTGTCCAAGAGCACAGGACTCGGGTCGCTTATGCTTGCAGATGTCTGGCCCTTGCATCTAGTTCTTCCTGTTGCTGGGGCACTCCTGGCTGCCCACTTCTCCAACCTCCTCCTGATTTCAGCTCATCTGGTCAGTTGGGTCCTGTGTTGTTCTTACTGAAACTTCTCTTCCATGCTAGGCTGTATCTGTCTCATTTCGGCTATCCATCTCCAGTGCTGACCTGGTGCCTGGCCCCTACTTGGCATCAATACATACCGATTAAATGAGGGAAAATAGAAGGTTTCTTGGAAGGCATGTCAATTTTAAAAAAGGTCTATGAGCATCAATAACAATCCCTCAGGAATTTTAGTTTTCTTCTCTTGAATTAGAAGGCAGTCCGGAGTTTCACTTTTCCCTGAGTTCCCTTCCATGTAGCTCCTACAGTGGCTGCCATTTTATTTACCCACTGGAACTCTCTTTCCAGGACCAGCTGCTTGATGGTTTTTTTGTTTTGTTTTGTTTTGTTTTTTTCTTTTCTTTTTTTTTTTTTGTGGGGTACATTTTCTCTTGTGTTCTACAGGGCAGGATAGAGGTGTTCAGCTTCCTAATGTGCTACTAGGCTGCAGATAAAGAATTTAATAGCCCGTGGGAGGGCCAATTAGAGTCAATTACAATGTAATTGAGCTGCCTTGTGTTTTGGATTTGTATAGAACTTCTTTCTGGAAGGAAGACTGTGCTTCTCTTCAAACCATGATTGGGGCAAATCACAGCTGCATAGATTTACAGGAAACAGCTTTGACCTTAGTGATCTTGGTGTAGAGTTTCACGGAGGCTAAAATGCCCTGTGAGATCAATGCTGGAGATGCTCAGCTCAGCTTCATTATTTTAAAAAGGCAAAGGGAACACTGATTTTCCTATTGCTTCCCTGTTTCTTGCTTTTATATGTGGGAAGCTAAATTGTTACAAAGTACAATTGGCCCTTCATATCCATAAGTTCATATCCATGGATAAAATCAGTTTGTAGATAGAAAATATTCTCCCCCAAAATAAATTGCATCTGTACTGAATGAAAATGAACAGACTTTATTTCCCATTGTCATTATCTCCTAAACAATTCAGTATTACAATGATTTGCATAGCATTTACATTGCATTAGGTCTTATAAATAATGTAGGGATGATTTAAAGTATAAAGGAGGATATGTCTGTGTAGGCTATAGGCAAATACCATATAATTTTATATAAGGAATTTGAGCATCTTTGGATTTTGGTGCAGTGTGTCCTGGAGCCAATCCCCACAGATAATGAGGGACAACTCTATGTAAAACATCTCATATCTGGCCTTTGAGAAGTCAGGACTCTCAAACCTGTTGAAAGTCAGAAAAGAGAGTTTCCCCTCCAGTTTCTCCAATGTTTAGTGTTACAGATGCCCACCATTCTCAACAACCACCTTCCAGTAATTGATCTGTGGAGCATTATCAATGGTAACCAGTGATGTTATGGTTTATATATGAAGCATCCCTCAAAAGCTCTGTGTGAGACAATGCAAAAAAGTTCAGAAGTGAAATGATTGGGTTATTAGATCATTAATCTAATCAGTGCATTGATACACTAACATGGGATAGCTGGGCATAACTGTAAGTGGGTAAGTTGTGGATGGAAGAAGCAGATCATTGGAAGACAGTGTCATTGAGGTTTATATTTTGTCTTTGATGAGCAGAGATCTCTCCCTGCCTCCTGGCTGCCATATTTGAGTTGCTTTCCTCCACCATACTCTTCCAACCATGGTGTTCTACCTCACCTTGAGCCAGAGCTAGAGAGTTGGTCATCTGTGAACAGAAACCTCTGACATTGTAAGCCAAATAAAATTTCCCTCTCCTAATTGTTCTTGTCAGTTCTTTTGGTCTCAGCAACATAAAGATGACTAAAACAAAGACATATATAATTTCCCCTTTCTCTTTACATCCAGTCCCAAGAGTTGTGGGTTATAGCTTATATGGCTTCCCAAAGCTTGAGGATATTATTAGTAACAAATTTCACCAGTGACAATTGTTTTTATAATGTAGCCTCCCCTTATGGCTTTTCTACCTACCGTTCTTGATTCTTCTTGTTTCTCAACCACTTCCTTCTCTAATATAATCGTATAAATCCTCAACCTCACACTTAGCTTTCTGAAGAACACAGGAAATGACCAATTAAATTTGTGGAAATGCTAAAGGACAGTAGGTTTCAGTGAAGTTGCACATTTTTTCAGTATCCTAGAAAATATGTCAACAGAATTAGAGCCCAGTTCATAGCACAGGACTTTCTAAGTGATATAAAGAATACTATATGGTGGTTCCAAATATTTTATGGTAAGGCAACAGGAACTCTCTTCCATTGCTGGTAAGAATGCAAAATGATACAGCTACTTTGGAAGACAGCTTGGCTGTTTCTTACAGACTAAACATAGTCTTACCATATGATTCAGCAATAGCACTTCTTGGTATTTACCCAAATGAGTTAAAAAAAAAAGAAACTTATGTCACACAAAAACCCCTGCATACAAATGTTTAGAGCAGTTTTATCCATAATTGCCCAAACTTAGAAGAAATCAAGATGTCCTTCCATAGGTGAACAGATGAACAGACAGAAAAATGTACATCCATATAATGGAACAGTATTCAGCAATAATAAGTGAGCTCTCTAGCCACAGAAATACATGGTGAAATTTTAAAAGCACATTACCAAGTGAAAGAACAAGTCAGAGACAGTTATTGAGTTTATGTTTGCAACTGTATGATATTCTGAACAAGGCAAAGCTATAGGCAATAAAGAGATAAAAGATTGCCAGGGATTTGGGGTAAGAGAGGAAAAATGAATAGATAGCATAATGGAGATTATTAGGGCAATGAAATTGCTCTATGATACTATAATGGTGGATATTTGACATTATAAATTTGGCAATATCCATAGAACAGTACAAAAAGTGAATCCTAATGAAAAATATATACTTTAGCTATAATAATGTATCAATATTAATTAGTTGTAACCAATGTACCACATCATTGGAAGATGTTCATAATGGGGAAAACTGTGAGAGGGTGGTTAGAGAGAGTATGAGAACATTTTGTAGTTTCTGCTTAATTTTTCTGTAAACCCCAAACTTCTCTAAGAATAAAATCTAATTTTCTATAGACTCCTACTCAGTAAATTAGAATTTCCAGAGGTGAGGACCAAATTGTAGTATCACTTGCATGAACCCCAGGGAACTCCAATGTACAGGGAGAGCCAGTTGCACTAAGGGAAATGTACAGAAGACTTGGATCTCTCTTAATGGTCTTTGTGCAAAAGTCCTTCTCCCTGGGGCAGTTGGTGTCTATGTCTTGCTGCTTAGGAAACAAGATAAGTTAAAAATTAGTGTTGGATCTGGAATTGCTAAGTATTCCATAAACACAAAACAGATCACATGCAGTTCATGAGTCATTTATATTTTAAGTGTGCACTAAAACTTGGGCTTGTAATTTCATCAAGGTAAAAATCCAGCCCTTGCTGTTCAAATAGTGCTTCTCCAAACAGTGGCAACAACCTTGCCTGGAGGTTTATTAGAAATGCAGATTCTCAGGTTTCACCTTCAGTCTACTGAATCAGAAACTCCAGAAGAGGGTATCTATGTTGCAATGTATCCAGGTAATGCTCACCAGCTAATGCATGAGAGCCACTGTGCTGAACAATGGAAGGATGTGCAAAGCAGTGATTTTAAAAATTGGCTGCATGTTAAAATTACCTGGAATATTAAAAAAATAGTTCTCATGCATTGCTGATAAGAATTCATTTTTTAAATAGTAACATTTAAAAAAATACAGATATTTGGGTTCCACCCCCTGAAAATAGGACATGGCCTAGGCATTTGGGATTTTCAAAGTCTTCCTAGATGAGTCCAATGTGCAGGCAGTATTGTAAACACTGATGCAAAAGCAGGAACCAGCACATGCATCCCAGGGTGGTCCCACCAACAGGGTGACCTTTAAAACTTACCTCCTTAGATTTCTTGCAGCTTCTCCTGATCGGAAGCCTTGTCATCCCCTCTGGCCCTTGTGTCTTCAATTCATTATTACTGACACAACATGTTTTACTTCTGGTTCCTTTTCTTTTATAAACTTAAGAAATACAAAGTCCATCATCAGAAAAGTGTTAAGAAACCCCATTTATTTTGCCATTCTGCCTCCCCCAAGACTTTATTACAGCTCAGTTATACAGTGCATATTATAGTAACTCTCTTTATAAAGGTGGGTAAGTAATAAAATATCTAAATGAGCTAGAATCTCCTTCCCTGGCTCTCACTCCCAGGAAAGAGGCTAATACTGTATTTTCTGAAAACCAAAACTGTCATACCATTTCTCATCTCTCTTTTTCTCTCTTCCTTCCAAAAAATAAATTGAGAGCTTTGTGGATCCAAAGAGGAAGATTCGAGAGCTAATAGTTATGACCTACAATCTCATAGAATGCTGGCTTGGAAAGAGTTGTTTTCAGAGAGGGGTTATGGTAGGGGATGCATCTGTAAGTCTGAGATAAAGGGTGAACTTTTGAGGGCTTTCTGTGCTGGCAGAGACCCAGATTGGCTTGTACAGACAAAAGAATTATCTTGACCAGGCATGGTGATGCACTTCTACAATTCCAGCTAATGGAGGAGGCTGAGACAGGAGTATAACAAGTCTGAGGCCAGTCTGTGCAAGTTAGTGAGACCTTGACTTTGCAAAAAAATAAAATAAAATAAAATAAAATTGACCTTAACCCTGAATGCAATAGAGGGCTGAAGTTACACACTAGGAGCTGTCAGTGAAGCAGACCCTGTGCATGAAATTCCTGAGTGTATTAGTTATCTATTGATCTATTGCTGTGTAATGAATTGCAACAAACAGTGGCATTGAATATACAGACCATCTCACAGCACCTGTGGGTATGGAGACCAGTGATAGCTCAGTCAGGTCTCAGAACATTACAGGAACAATCATGGTGGTAGATGTTCTGCCTTCCTTTCTAAAGCTTCAGGGCTTCTTCTAAGCTCATGTAGCTGTTGGAAGAATGCAGTGCTTGTGGTTGTAGGACTGAGGTTTTCTCACTGGCTCTGTTGGATTCACTCTCATTTCTCACGTGCCACCTCAATTCTTTATCACCCATTCCTCTCAGAATATGGAAGCTGACTTCTTCAAAAAGTCTTTCTACATGAAGAGCTCAGCCCTGCTTTTAAGGACTGTCAATTGATTAATTCAGATCCACCCTAGTCAATCTTCCTTCCATCAATCAAAGCATTTAATGTATAAATTGTGTTTGTGAAATCACTTCACCTTTGCAATATTCTGTTGTCTAGAAGAAAGTGATAGGTCTTATTCATATTTAAGGGGAAGGGATTAAACAAAAGTAGAGATACCAGGAGGTGGTGGTTATGGTTGCTGGGGATTATTTAGAGTCTGTTTCCCACACTGGACCAATCCAAGGCAGAGGCCTGAATTGACATCTGCAGAGGTCAAGGGTAGCACTGGTAAAAGATGATGGCCCAGTGGGCCAAGGTCTGGCCCTTTTCCTATTTTCTAGCTTTTGGAAGTCCCAGGATTCTTGCATTAATGGTGAGAGACAGCCTCAGTAATGAGTACTAGAAAAAATTAATTGTGCAAAACTTAGATGCAAGGCAAAAGGTGGGTGGCTTTATTATTCAGCCTCATACTGGGGATTAGACAAATGCGTGCTTTTTAACTCCTTGTTTGATCATACTGGAGTTCTCAGATTTGGTGAAGTTACATCCCGTCTTGCCAATTTTTGTGCAGCAGAGATGCAAATTATTTCTCATCAGTGAAACAGATAACTAAAGTTTATCACCCTAGTAGACGTTAGTCAGTTTTATGTCTAATCCAGAAATCATATCATAACCTACTTTTATTAACTTGTCTATAAATACCAATCTTTTCAAAGGCTCTTTGGGCTGGTTTTAACACCTTAGTATTTCTTCCAGTAATTAATGAGTTGAATAAATCTTTGACACATGTTCATTTTGTATTTGCCAGAGAGTTGTTATTTTACCTTTCTGAAGATTATACTTTAACAAATGAAAGATATTTTTCATCAATTATGCAGGTGAATAGAGTATATTTCATTCCAAGAAATCAAGAAAGGTAAATTTTTTTAACCCAATATTGTGGGGTACAAGTCATACTCTCCACAATCCTCTCAAATTGTAATAAATTTTCTTACATGTTCTTCTTTTTGGGAAAGTAGGGAAATAAATCATCCAGTAGCCACATAACTTCTTTCAGTGGACTTATAAATGTCTGATCGATGGTCTGCAGGCTTGAAGGAATAATACTTAACTACCAGGTATGGCAGTGACATTGACATTCAAGTCAAAGATACATAGTGAGGGCAAAGCATACAGGTCAAGGCCTCTGCCACAAAAAAAAAAATCTGCTGGGAAATATCTCAGATTGAGCCCTTGCTGATAGGATAGAATTAAAAAATTTTTGTTCATGCAGGATTTGATATGATTCTTAAATGTACAGTGTAATACAATTAAATATTAATTTAATCTAGTAAATTAGTTTATATTTAAATATATATCCTTTATTACATGTAGTTTACTTTATGCCTTATATATAAGTGTGTATGCACGTGTGCATGTGTGTGTGTGCATGTGTGTGTGTATGTGTGCATGTGTGTGTGTGTGTGTGTGCATGTGTTATGGTAATTTTGACTTCATGCTATTTTTATCTCTCACATTTACTTTAGAGCATACTGCTTGCATAAGATATGACACTACTGCATATGGTCCCAAGACTGGCATTGTATGACACTTCACAAATACTTGCTCTGTGTTGCATAAAGTATTTTCACAGAATTTTGGGGAAAAACTGAGTCAGGATGAACCCCATTTAGGCTTCTCAGATGCTGTGGTTCCCCACCAAGAACCCTCTTATAGGGCCAATACAGGCATCTCTCAGCTACTATGGATGTCCTCTGTTTAAAAGCACACATAGCTGTCTCAAGTGATCCTCTCTAAGAGGATCATCTCAATCATCAGGAGCTGCCTTAATTAAAAAAAAAAATACTTGGAGATTAGTTCCCTTTCCCCAGAGTAGGGACAGCCCAGAGACGCCTGATTGACACAAGGGCACAAAGCTGTCCCCTCTTGCCCCAAGGTGGTAATGACCGTGAGGTGTCATTCACATTTCCTGACTGACGCCAGGCTCCAGCTGACATCACATCCTCACTTGTCCCTTTTTTTCTGTCCTATCCTGCAACCCTCCTTTCTCTTCTCTTAAGAGCTCCTCCCCCATAATGAAACTCTTGCTCAAGCATCTGTATTCTGTAGCTAAACATAAAACCCTCTGAGCCTATTTCCAACTGTGAGTAATCCCTCAATATTGACAGCGTACCAAAAATAATGCCGAGTCTTTTCTTAGTTGCGATATTCCAATGATGATGAAAAATAGTGCACTTCACATAACTAAATTTCTACCACTTTAATTAAGTGCTGATATTTTTTTTTTTCCTGGGGATGGAACCTAGGGCCTTGCATGTGCTAGGCAAGCATTCTACCACTGAGCCACAGCCCCATTCCCTTTTAACTTTTTAAATTCTGAGACAGGATCTTGCTAAGTTGCTCAGACTGGCCTCTAAATTGTGATCGTCCTGCCTCAGCCTCCCAAGGAGTAGCTAAAATTTTAGGTGTGTACTGCCATACCTGAATTCCTGACATTTTTATCAGTTGAAGTTTTTGAGAAAAAAAATTTATGGTATCAGTGAAGTGAGAAATCCTCTAGACATAAAATCAGAGGAGCAATTTCCCTACAGACTCCTCTGGCGATTTGTGTGGATGCAAGCAGTGCCCCTAGATGGAAGCTCATTTCCATAATCAATAACATGGGGATCATTCCTCTTCTCTGTTCACCTTGACGATTACTGTGGGGGACTAATGTATGATGAATGGGAAAAAAATATTTGGAAACTGTGAAGTGGGCTTGTTAGTATAGAATCTTTTGTTTGCAAGAGAAAATAGTGTCAGCTGAGCACTGTGGCACATGGTTGTAATTCCAGTGATTCCAGAGGCTGAGGCAGGAGGATCACAAGTTCAAGGACAGTCTCAGCAACTTAAGGAGACCCTGCCTCAAAATTTCAAAAAGGGTTGGGAAAGCATCCCTCAATTCAATCCCCAGTAAGAACAACAACAAAAATTGTCATGAACACTTATGTTGAGCATGAAGGGGGCTATAAAAGCTCATCTGTCTGGTCTGTCTAAGAAGTTCACAGAGAGATGCTGGGATAAAATTCAGGGACTCAGCATCATTGTAATTTTCTTTCTCCTCATCTCAGCATTTCTTACTTCCCTATAGCTTTGTTCATAGAAAGCCTCTTTGTATGTGGAAGAAAAATCCTTCCAAGCAACTTTCATCCTCACGATCCACCCAGAGCCCAGAGCATCTCTAAATCTATAATATGGGGGAAAAGAGGACACTTTCTTAGTAATTGGCAAATGTCCCAAGTCAAGCTCTGATGGAACAGTCTTTCATCACATGCCCAACACTGAACCAATTCCTGTACCCCGGGAAGGGAGTAAATGCATTGGCCAGAATTGGTCAACTTCATGTTCTAAAGCTCCTGTTCAGATCCATTAGAGCCACATGGACAAGAAGGAATGCTAGAGGATGAGGAAATGATGACCCATTCCCCACATCAACGGCTACTGGATTGATAGCCTTCTATCTACTACAGTATTGTACAAGTTGGAATGTATAATAATTATCAACCAGAGAATATAAAACTTTCATTGATGTTGGAAGACCACTGATAACTAATTGACATATCATACTTTCATGATATTTACCATTGTGGGAAGATCGTTAATATCTATACCAAATTGCCCCAGACACTTAAGTGGTATTGGATACTTATACTTGTATTATTGTGTAGTTTTTCTATTTTCTTCTTGGCTATTATTGAAGTTTCAATGTTTCAAAGGCCTTTCCTGCTAATCAAATATGGACCAGAAATTTAGAAACCCATGATAATACAGAACTTATGTAATAAGAGCATGTAAGTTTTAAGAGACTTTCTCCTCTAAGCAAAACACATAAACATTGTGACATCTTCTTTCATTGATTAGAAGCCTTCTGTTCTAAACTGTTTAAAACTGATATTTTACTTCTGAGAATGAAATTACCCATACTACCTCAAAATATTGCTAATGGTAGGCAATCTAGATTGACTACCTAGAGTTTAGGGTTTTATTCCATTAATGAATAGACCAGTAAATTGTGACAAGAGGACTCAATTCAGAATAAGAAGATTTCAATTATATTTCTAGTCTTCCTCATACTGGTTAGTCAAGCTAATTCAATATTTTTCAAAATACTTTGTTAATGGCAGGCGCAGTTGTAGATACACAGATATGACAGCAGCTAAAGCAAATGATTTTTAAGTTGCCTGTTGAAATGTAACCATTCACCCCAAGCCCCTAGTGTCTTAATGTAAAAACAATTTTATTTCCTCATGGTTCTACAGTCTGGACTGGGATTGGCAAGGTGGTTTTTCTATTGATCAAACTTAAAGTCTTTAGGAACCTGAAGTTATTTGGAGGCTTAAGTATGCATGAGTGATCCAGGATGGTTTCTGTTTTAGTCAGCTTTTCACTGCTGTGACTAAAGACACTGACCACAACAACTTTAGAGGAGGAAGAGTTTATTTGAGGGCTCATGGTTTTAGAGGTCTCAATCCATAGACAGAAGGCTTCATTCCTCAGGGCTCAAGGTGAGGCTGAACATCATGGAGGAAGACTGTGGCAGAGGGAAGCAGCTCACATGATAATCAGAGACCAGAGAGAGAAAGATCTCCATTTTCCAGATACAAACATATAACCCAAAGCCACGTCCCAGTTCCCACCTCCTCCAGCTACACCCCACCTGCCTTCAGCTACCATTCAATTAATTTCATCAGGTGACTAATCTGATGATTGGGTTAAGGATCTCATAACCCAATCATTCCTTCTCTGAATCTTCTTGCATTGTCTCACACATGAGCTTTGGGGGACACCTCACATCCAAACCATAAGAGCTTCTTCCACACATCTGGCAGTTTAGTGCTTCTCTTCTAGATCTGTCTTTTTACACAGTCTGATCGTACAGTGGTCTCACTCACGCTTTATGATAGCATGGCAGCTGGCTTCCAAGTGTGAGCATCTCAAGAAGGTAAACTCCCATCTGCCAATCATATACGATCAGGCCCAGGCTCAATGCTAAAGGGGAATGAATAAGAGTGGAAATATTAGATGGTGATTTTCACTGGATGCTACTCCAGTATCAGTCTATCACAGTGGTTCAAACTCAATCAGTAATTTTCAAAGTGCACTCTTTGGAATCCCTAGAAATCTAAACAACCCCTAAGGGTGAACTGGCTGAGCCTCACTTCAATAAGACTTTCACTTATAAATGCATAGGACATTAGCAGTTAAGGTTTCTATTGAGCAAAGTGTTTCACTGCTAAAAGTGTACATTTTTTAAGCTCAATGAACTATACGATCTCTTGTAAGTTAAACATTTTATGACTTTATGACTCTGAAGCTCTCAGGCTGTTTCCTTGATCTGTCCTTGGCTGATAACACATATTCTTATCTACATCCCTTTGCCATGATGGATGCAATAAAGGCTCCATACTGCTTCAACACTGGCAATGAATGCACCCATTGAATTCCAATTCAATTTCTGCATCACAGCCTGCATAGAAGGAGGAAATACCTCCTCTATTTAGAAAGTTAATATCCATAATTTTGAGCACTTATCAAGTTAGAGGCAGGTGTTAACATTTAAGAAATAAACACCGAGAACATATATTCATTTGAAGTGTGCTTTCCTGTGTACGTGACTGTGGTTCCCTATCAATAGCACACATTGTTTTATTTCTAAAATTATTAAAAAATTTTTTCAAATAACAACTATAGCAGCTTTCATTTATTGAGTCCTTACCATGGCCAGGCACTGTGCTAATCACTTTTCATTTAACCTCTGGAATCCATACATAACCCCTGCAAAGTTGATTCTTGGATTATTTCCATTGAATGAACAAAGGAGGAAAGAGAAGCTTAGCAACTGATCCAAATCCATACAGCTAAGAAATTAGTGACAGAGAATCTGGAACCTTGAAATGTATGGCTACAAAACAGGTCCTCTAACTTTCCATCCTCCATGCCTATGTGGGGTTTTGCATGCAGTAAAGGGGTCCACCTATCTGGACTCTTTTGCTATTACTACAGCATAGGTTCTTAACATTGACATTGGAATAACCAATGTGCTCCTAAAATATACTAATATAAAAAATTATTACTTTTTTTTTTTTTACAAATGCTAATGCTTAGGTCTCACCAATTGTAATGTTGATTGAAATTGTTTTTGTCTGCAGCCTGAGTATCAGTCTTTTTAAAAAGTCCCCAGGTGCTAGGCGCTGTGGCATACAGTTGTAATCCCAGTAACTCGAGAAGCTGAGGCAGGATGATCACAAATTTGAGCAACTTAGTGAGTCTCTGTCTCAAAATAAAATTAAAAAGAAAAAGGACTCGGGTGTAGTCCAGAGATAGAACATTCCTGGGTTCAATCTCCCGTACTTCAAGAAATAAATACAATAAGATAAGATAAATTCTTTGAAGAGCCAAGGTACTTTCTATCAATGCTGCCAGTATTGAGAAGCATTGACCTAAAGGAACCACCTGGCATCTAGGCGTCTCCAAGATGTAATGAGCCGCTTGCTAGCCCCCTGACTATTTCTTCTCAATATAGATAGTACTTCTGTGTGGAATACTCTAGTTTTTTTGGTTTCTTGAAAAACTCCTAGCCAGGCACAGTGGCCCATGCCTGTAATACCAGTGGCTCAGGAGACTGAGACAGGGGGATCAGGAATTCAAAGCCAGCCTCAGAGTGGCAAGGCACTAAGCAACTCAGTGAGACCCTATCTCTAAATAAAATACAAAATAGGGCTGGGGATGTGGCTCAGTGGTCGAATGCCCCTGATTTTAATTCCTGGTGCCCACCCCGATCAAAAGAAAGAAAGAAAGAAAGAAAAACTCCAGCATGCATCAAAACCCAGATCCAGTGGCCAAAATGTCAAATAATTTTAAAAAGTATCAAAAAATATACATGCATTCAGAATAACATAAACATACCTGGGTTCATGATCAGTAACTGCTTCTTTGGGTTTTCTTTTTAAAAAATTTTTATCTTTAGTTATAGGTGGACACAACATCTTCATTTTATTATTATGTGGTGCTGAGGATCGAACCGAGTGTCCCATGCATGGTAAGCTAGCACTCTACCTCTGAGCCACAACCCCAGCCCCTTCTTTGGGTTTTCTAACAACACATCCCACCTCACATTCTGATAACCTGTACTTAAAACAAACAAACAGACAAACAAAAAAAAAACAAAACCTGTTTCTTAATTTTTGACTCTGCCATCTTCCCCAGTTCTTTTTGTTCCATCCACTCTGTAAGAGATGTCCCAATCACATTAGCTTGTGAGGGGATCCATTGGGAGGTGACTGGCAAGGAGGAAATAATTCCCAAACTGCAGCTTTATTCTTTTTTCCAAACTCCTTTGATCAGAGACAAGTCCAACAAGGATGTGCACTGGGCTGCAGGGAGGGATAGCTGAGAGAACCAGGAGGGGGTCTCTGTGACTTTCTCTGATAGGATCCTGAAGTCTGTTTATTTATTAAGCTTACCAAAGCTTACGATCATCACTTTATCCCCCCAAACTAGCTGGATTTTAGGAAGCATGAAGAAGGCCCTGAAAAATATTGAAAATTAGAAAACAGTGTAGGGAAAATGGTACTTAACAAATTGCATGTGTGCGCACCTGTGTGTGTTAAACAAGGCTGTCACACTCAAGTGAGCTCAAAGTCTCTCAAGCTTCACTATGTTTACTAACACCTATTGTGACACTTTGAAAAAGAATTTTCAAGCTTGCCTAAGTGAACAGCACTTTAATCTTTTTTAAATTGTTTAGTTTATCTTTGTTTCATCTCACAGCTGCATGATTAAATCACCATCATCCTCATCTTCATAGGGAAGAGTTGTGTAGAGCTCACTATTAGCTGGACACTCTTAAAGAATATTAATTGTATATACTGGGCTGGGTTTGTGGCTCAGTGGTAGAGTGCTTGCCTAGCATGCATGAGACACTGGGTTCGATCCCAGGAACTACATAAAAATAAACAAATAAAATATAGAGGTATTGTGTCCATCTACAACTCCAAAAATATTTTTTAAATGTATATACTAATTTGTATGTTTTCTATTTCAGAATAACTCAATATAATTATACCCATCTTACAGATTAGAAAACTGAGGCATAGAAACATAGAATGATTTCATTTACTAATTTGAGTTCAGTTAATAAGGGAGGTGTTTTAGTCAGCTTTTTCACCACTGTGACCAAAAAGACCTGAGAAGAACAATTTAAGGGGAGGAAAGGTTTATTTGACTCATGGTTTTGAAGGTTTCAGTCCATAGACCGCCAACATCATAGCTCTGTGTCTGAGATAAGGCAGAAGAACCTCATGGTGGAAGGGCATGACAGAGAAAAGCAGCTCAGGACATAGTAACAAGGAAGCAGAGGCAGAGTCCTGCTCCCCAAGGACAAAATATAAACCCCAAAGGCATGTCCCCAGTAAATCACCTTCTCCAGCCACTCCCCATCTGCCTAGTATTACCACCCAGTTAATCCCTACAAGTGGATTCATGCCCTGATTAGGTCAAGGCTCTAAGAACCTAATCATTGTCTTACACATGAGCTTTTGGGGGACACCTCCTATCTAAACCATAATAGTTATTATCAATAGGGGATAGAGTTTCTTTTTATGTACTATACTCAAAAACTCTATGAGAGGAAAAGGTCACTGCTAAATTTAGAAAAAGGATTCTATTAAACATGCATATGCAATATGTACATCTGGAGGTGAAAAATGAATAGTGGACACCCAAACGTTATTGTGAACATATGGCATGTGGGAACGTGAAGGGCATTTCTTTCTTTCTTTTTGCTGCTTTTGATCTTTAAAAAATATCGGAATGTTAGTTCTGTATAGTATACATTACTTCTGTTAGTCAAACATACAGAGGCAGCTAACAAGATTCAGTTCAGTAATATAAGGTTTCCTGTGCTGTAATCCTAGAAGGATCCTTCTCAGGAAGGGCAGATCTATCACAGAGCAGATTTAAAAGAGATTTTTTTCTTTAAAGTTACTTTTATGATAACTCTCACCAGTAATTGTTTATTATTATGTATTAGGTGTAAAGAGATATATATGATATTGTATAAAAATAGATATGAGATGCAATATGTATATATTATATTGATATATGAATAGAGAGAAAAGAATGATTTTTCAGAAGCTCTTTGAAGATTTTCAGTTACTTGCATTTGTTTTTTTAACTACCAATTGAACACTGGGATGTTTTACCACTGAGCTACATCCCCAGTCCTTTTTATTTGTTTTGTTTTGTTTTCTTTTAAATTTTGAGATAGGGTCTTGCTAAGTTGCTGAGGTTTTGAGGTTGGCCTTGAATTTGTGATCCTCCTTCCTCAGCCTCCTTTGTTGCTGGTACTATAGGCATGAACCACCATGCCCAGCAATACTTTACATTTTTAGTGAATATATTCTATCTCTGAAATTTCTTAAAGAGCCTATTACAAGGTTTTGGCAGCTTACCTACAAATTCTGGAAATGATGATTTTGAGATAGCATTAAGGGGCTTGAGGGGACTCATAATTTTGCAGTTAAATATGTAAAAATATTATAGGGAGTAGAAAGCACTCAATTATCTTGGTTGTTACCCAGGAAGGCTCTTCCTGTGGGGGTACACTTCAGCTTAACCTTGGAGGATGAACAAAGGTAGTATCACACAGTAGGTGCCTGCAAGAAAACATGGGTGAGAGGAAAACCTAGATTTAGAGTCAATTCTCAGTTCTTATTAACTGAGGGACCCAGGATGATCTTTCCAACTTAGCTCATGAAATTGGGATAATTATTATTTAATCACATCCCATCATACTTTTTATTAAACATTAATTTGAATATACATCATTATATGACCTTATATTATTGACTATAGATTCATAATAATAATGATAATAATTCTACTACTCATAATACAAGTGAATCTGTCTTAGGCCTTATGAGTGTGACATGATATAATTCAATTGATGTGCCAAACTTGGTGCCTTCTAGGAAGGGTTCAAAAAGTGGTCAAGGTAGTCACCACCAGGAGGAATTAGCTAGAACCCTAAAATAGAGGGTTCCCAGGCAGAATGAAGAGCCCATGGAGATGTGTTTAGAACATGCCAGTCATGCCAGGGAGAACCTAGGAGTGAAACCTGCTTGGGGGGTTGTCTAATGAGTGAAAATGAAAATGCATCAATGGAAATAGATGTGCCAGAACTGAGAGCAGCCGCTAGCACCTTAATCTGGGTCAGTGCAGCCTCCTCTTTAGTTTCATTTGCATTCATCTATCCCATCCCTGAAATGACCCCCTGACAGCACATTATGAAGCTTTCACAAGCAGGTCAGACACAGCACTGGGAAATGGAATGGCCCCGTTCATCAGTAATGAGTGGTCCCCACACAGCCTTTTACAAGGGAATTAATCTTTTATTAAGAGAGGAAATTATGCCCAAATGCTTCAGGGGCTTTTTGCTCATGGTTACATGTGCCATGGGAAGTTCCCAGTCCTCTTGAGGGTCTCTGTCAAAAGCAATCTTCTTCTAACATCTCCTTTGGAAGCTGAGACTCTCCAGGGGTTAGTGTGGTTTTGCTTTTTTGGTCCTGTGTAGATGCAGAATTTCAGCACAAAATATATACACAGTTGGCTGTTTTGTGATCCCCTCGATCTCTCCAGGCTGCTGGGAGAAATGCTAAGCTGTGTGGGTGATCCTCTTAAGCAGGGCAAGCTTGAAAAGGAATTTAGGAGTAGAAGTATGCTCATACTCCTTCCAGAAGGCAGAGCTGAGTGTGCAGATCAGGGGAATGAGGACAGATTGAGTGCTTCATGGAGATGCTAAGAATAGAGATCTATTGAAAATGTATGCAGCAGGGGTGAGTGTGTAAAGTGATGGCTAGGGCCAAGACTCTGCCCTTGAGGCCTTCCTAAACTGGGGAGGTGTCATGACTCCAACCTAAGGACTTCAGAGGTAAGGATATCTCTCCAGGTTAAGTCAAAGTGCTGAGGGAGGGGGTGATTTCCAGAAAGTGATGTCATGGGGTAGGTAGGTGGTACTTGCACAGTTCTGAAAGGACAGGTACAGACATCGCACAGAAGGAGCATGAGGAGCAGAGGCCAGGAAAGAGGAGAGGCCCTGTAAGGGTGGGGTGCTAAGAGATCTCTCATCAGATTTTGTGGATGCTGAATACCTCTCCTGCAGGGCAGAGACCTCATAAACAGGAACCAAGATTCCTTAGGATGCTTTAAAAAATGTGTGAAAAGAAAAGTTAGCTAGAATGCCATTTTAAAAATTAAACAGGGTACCATATAAAGACAGGATTGTGTAGTGATTGACAGCACTAGGTTGGGAGGTAAACAGGCACCAGCTCAATGCATAATGCTGCCATTCTGAGCTAGTTGACCTTGGGCTTGTTTCTTAACACCCTTCTGTAAAGAAAGAGGCTAATCTTAGCTTTCTTGCAGGTGGCAAGAACTCTGTGAGATGGTCTTTGTAAGTATGTTGCGCATTGTCACATGGGAAATATGCAGAAGATTTGACTAGTGTATTAATATTGTCTGGTCAGCTTCTCTTCCATCCCTTAGGTAAAGTACCTAAATGATAAAAATGTAGATACTCTATAAACATTAAAAATAGTGTCCCTGATCTCACTTGCAGCTCTGTTTTCTCATTCTTCAGCCATATGTGTGTGTTTGGAGATGTTGGAAGTCAAGGAAGGAAAGGAGCCAAATGTCCTTATTCTGATGGGTCAGAAGGTAGAGAACTGCACAAATGGAGGAATTTAGAAGGAACAAAGTTTTTCACAATGTAAGTTAAACTTTCCAAAAGCAAGAAAAAGACATTATTATTACTGTGTGTGTATATATGTGAATGCATGACCAATGTGATTCTGCAACCTGTATGCTCAGAAAAAATGAGATATTGTATCCCATGTGATTCAAATCTGTGATATGTCAAGGTCATTGTGCTGGAGAGACAGAGAGAGAGAGAGAGAGAAACAAAGAAGATAGAAAGAGGGGAGGAAGGTATAAAGAGAGAGGAAGGAAGGGAGATGGTGAAGGAGGGACAAAGGAGGAAGGAAACAAAGGGAAGGAATGAGAGTAAGAGGAGGAAAGAAGGAGGGAGAGAGGGGAGGGAGGGTAAGCAGTCATGACCTTGTAGGGAAATGAGATTTATTTTTCTTTTCATTGATTACCTCATCTTTCCCCCAATAGTATCCCGGCCTACTCTGAATACTAGGAATTCATGCTTGAGTGGGTACCTGTGTGGCTTTTTGAGGCCTCTCAAAATCCAACTTTCTGTGCTTTTTTTTTTTCTTTTTGGATTTTGAATAATATGGCTAACCAGATAATACAAATATAAAAAGTAAACTATTTTTTTGTTGTTTTCTTTTAGTTTCACTTTCAAATCCCAAAGAGCCAAACTAGAATATTTTCCAAAGTCATTATGTGCCTAAAGTGTGAGGTGTCTTTACTGCGTGGTCCACGGCTGGCAGTTACACTGTTTCTTTGTCTTAAATTTGTGTAAACATAGGACATTTATGATTTGGTCCCTCTGGAGTACAGCCCTCATTGAACATTCAGAAATAGTTTTCTTTCTTTCTTTTTTTTTTAATAAAAAATAGCTTCTGTGTGCTGCCATGTTAGCACACAGATGCTTATTTTTATAGTTGAATTTTAAAAATAAAGTCCGTGTCCTTAGGAGCCTAGACCTTTCTAAGAAAGCAATGCCACCCTCTTTTCTGTAGAGTTTTGTATTTTCCCCTTTGAAAGGCCAGCCTAGTGTTCAGGTTTTGCACATCCTATGAACTTGGCTGTTGAGATGTATAACTGTTAACACTTAGAACACTTATTACATTGCTGCCTTTTGTTGAACTTGGCATTTGCCAACTTACTCCAAACTCAAGGACAATATGTGCTATTGATTCTCTAGTATAGGTTTCTTCAGAGAAACATAGCTCAGATCTCTGTACAAACTGGGAGATTGGACAAACGCTGTGGTCAGAATCTGCTATTGACCATGCAAATGGGGACACTGATAGACTCTGATGTTTATTGTCATTAATATATCTGGAATGGCATTTTATACATTCCTGGACACTATGGCTAAGGGTTGTATAAGCTGCCACCTCCTTCATAGCAACTCTGTCATCTGAGTGAAAAGATTTTCTTTAGGCATGGTTTATTTTGTGATCCAATGGCACATTTTCTCACAAGCATGGCTTTTATAATTCAATAACATTATGCAATGGTAAATAAAAGATGTTGTGTAACACCGACTTCAAGATGTTTGCTCATCTTGGTAGAAAGAAAAGGCATGCTACAGAAGAGCTTTTGCACAACGGGAAGGCATGCCTCAATTTACTGTGAGTTGTGAAAATTCATGAGGTGAAAATTTTCCACTAGATGTTTACTTAAGAGGAATACATGGTGGCTAATTTCAGGCAAATGAAAAAGAACATTTTCATTTTATGGGTCTTGCCAATGGGCAAATGACCTTTAATATGTGGGTTGAAGTTCAACCCAGCTAGTTTCGAGGTAGGAGGTGGCAGATCAAACATGTTCTTGACCCATAAAATGAGGCTTGGGCTTGTGTCTGAGCAGAGTTTGTAGAAGAAGGCTTTAGACAATCTCAAGTTCAGTTTTCTTACTTTTACAGGAAGCAAAATAAATCAGAGAAAGGAGAAATGCTGAAGTAGAGAAGCATGAAGTAGAATCTTGGCCTCCTGACCCTTAATTTAGTAACCTCAGCCCTCCTAGAGCTTCAGAGGGTGCCCAGTTCCCCACAGGGTCACCTGGACTCCACTGGGGTGGCCTGCCTAACAGTTGGAAAAGAGACAGCTGGGGCCAGGTATGAGAACTAATATTTGCTGTTGTGGGGTGCTGGTCAGTATCCTCTGGAATGTCCTGTCTGGTCAGATTCTATAAGTATCCATTACAGGGTTGTTTTAGTCAGCTTTCCACTGCTGTGACCAAAAGACCAGAGAAGAACGATTTTAGAAGAGGAAAAGTTTATTTGGGGGCTCCAAATTTCAGAGGTCTCAGTCCATGAATGGCCAACTCCATTGCTGTGGTCCAAAATGAGGCAGAATATCATGGCGGAACAAGGAAGGGGGAAAGGAGTGGGGAGGAGAACTCTATAGACCGCCCCAATCATACCCCTAGGTTCTCACGTTCTTTAACCACACCCTATCCTCCTACAGTTACCACCAAGTTAAACCCTATCGGGATCAATGCACTTATTAGGTTAAAAGTCTCATAGCCCAATTATTTCACCTCTGAGCATTCTTGCATTGTCTCACACATGAGCTTTTGGGGGAACACCTCATATTTAAACCATAACTATGGTGCTAGTCACACAGTTGATACTTAGAGAATATCCATTGAATGGTTGCATCCTTGACCACCTTACTACATTCTTCTGCCATAATGATCTTCATAAATCAGCGTTATTCTCATCTACTATATACATTAATTTCCATAATACCCCCTTCTCTCTAGAGTTCTTAGAGAGAACCTGATTTAAGACAACTCCTGATGTTCATTGGGCCTTTCCTTCCAAGATCCATTGATGACCTACTATTTGCATTTGCCATATAAATGTAATAATTTATATGCAGAAATTTTACCTCTATGTAATAATGCAAGGCCTGTAGCTCGTTATTTCATTTACATCTTTCCCTTTCAAAAGGCTAGGAATGGTGTTTGGCATCTCTTTGCAGATGGGGCCAAGGAAGGTGTCGACCTATAGTATATATACTATATAGAATGAAGCGACTGTAAAATATCCCTAGGAACCATAAATGAATTTTCTTGAGAGATAAAAAAGGATGCCTTTTCTGTTTCATGTTATAGAGATTATACTGAAATCGTATGTACAGTGATATTTAACATAACTAAGATAACAATTTATAAGAGGCTGCTTTGAGGTCAGAATTTCTTAGCTGCCCTGTTGCCTTTGCAATTGAAGAGAACAGAGCAGCAAGAAAGACTAAAAACAATGTTTTACATTCCCCAAGGCCTTGTTTAATGGAGTGTATACAATCAAATTTCAACAAGCCATGGCTAGATTATCTATGCCAGTGCTTCTCAGTCTTTAATGTGTATGTGAGTCACCCAGGCATTGTGCTTCAGTGTATATTCTGATTCAGGAGGTCTAGAGTCATGCCTGAGATTCTATGTATCCAAAATCTCTTATAAAATGGTGTTATTAATTATCCGTATATCACATTTTACACACTTTACATAACAACGTCTTTTATCTTGTAGGGGTTTATTTTTTTCTTCTGTGACTGCAAGTGTAATATAACTTAGGCATGATATGGAAATTGTAACACTGCAGTCCTTCCTAACTGTGTAGCCTGAGCCAAACTGTCCTCTTGGCTTGTGATGATAAGCTCTGACTCCAAGGATGTAATGATGTTGTTTATGATCTGAAAGTAGGAAAGTGTTGATTTTGGTCAATTAATTTTCTATAAGGGATCATGCAGAGGCTAAATACATACTTTTACCTAGCTTTCAGAGAGAACTATCACCTTCAATGGTAACAAAGTAAAAATAAAATAGTCAATATCAGGACCATTTACAGTCTGTTTTATAACAACAAAGCAACAGCAAAAGAGTTCTGATTGCAACAGAGTTTGCTTGCTCTTTGGGGATAGCATTCCACAATGGAAAATCTATCTCTTAGCTCTTAAAATGCCTCACCAAGTTCCAGACACCCTCTTGAACATTGAAACAGTTATATCAAGGAACATTTTACTATACTTCTAGAATTTTCTAAGTCCAGACTTGGGCAATTTATTTCTCCTAGTAAAATGAATATGTATAATGTTTATAAAGCTAGACTATGACATGCATAGCACATTGTTTCTTTACAGGGGAGTATTGAGAAATAAACAACAATGAATTTTAAATATTTCTAATTACCCCTCAGACCAATATTTCATGTATTTATATTGATATATGATAGATTTTTTTTAATGGTAGAGCAAGGACCTTTGGACATTCTGTTCTCCATAAAGCCACATGAAATCTGTAAAAAAAAAAAAAAAAAAAAAAAAAAGAACAAATCAACATTTTTAAGATACTGGAAATTAACCAAATATTGGGAGATAGATGGGGATCATTTTTGAAATAACAATATTAATTGCATGTCACTGAAAACAGTGAACTTTGTCTTAGGACACTTTAACTTTCCCAATTCTATCACCCTACCCTTCAGTTCTGTGGTAGCCTCAAAAACATATACAACCTACAATCATGGTTAAATCCAGCAGGTTGGCAGAAACACAAAGGACAGGTGTAAAGTTCCTTCCAAACTCTTTCCCATAGATTTTCCATCATTTGTTCTGTCAATGGATTCCCCTAAAACCCCACTTGTAAGTTTGTCTGAATTTGACTTCATTCAGAACTCAGCCAGTGCAAAGAGCATTTAACTGCATAGTGTGTATTTATTAAAAAGAAAAAAATGGAAGAAATTGTTTGATTTTGTGACTAAGACAGAGAGTTGGAGCTAAAACTACGTTAACAAACAGGTTTAAGGAAATGTAAGGATATGTGATATCCACCAGGGCATTAAGGATCTAAAATATGATGTGTATGTCTAGAGCTGTATACATTACCAGAGCTGAGTTCATGTTCAGGAAAGGCTTGAGAAATCCATAAACTTACACCTGTGGACAACCATGAACTCTTTGCAAGCAGGAAGTAAAGGATAAGGCAGAACTGTCAAATGATTGGCTAGTTTGAAGGTATTCCTCAACTGACACATAGAGCCCCTGGAAAATATAGATTCTGGGCATTTAAGATAATTTATGTCTAATAATTAGCTACCTGTTACACTAAGTACCCAGACACTTCAGTGGTTATAATTGACAAAAAATACAGACTTTACAATATTATTTCAGGTAAGACACTTAACAAATACACCATCACCATCACAGCTCCACACTGCAATAAAATAAACATTCACAAGGAGATAGTTTAATTTCTGGAGTCGTCACATTATTTTAGATATCCAACACAACTTATGAGACATGCAAAAAACCTAAGAAAGTATGGAATATACAGAGAAAAAAAAAGGAGTAGTAGATAGAATATGTTCCCAAGAAAGCTCACGTGTAGAATTAATAATATACTTTAAATCAGCTATTTTAACTATAGTTAAATAACATGAACATAGATGCACAGGAAAGTATGAGAGTGATAATTTGCTAAGTAGAGACTATCGATAAATGAATAGGAAATATCTAAAAGGATCAAATACGAATATTAAAGTAGAAAAATGCAATAATTGAATGAAAAACTTACCAGAGGGATTTAATAGAAGATTTGAGTAAGCAAAAGAAAGAACCAACAAAATGGACAATTGATTAATTGATATTTCCTTTGCAGAACATAAAGAAAAATTGTGATAAATAGAGACACACAGATCTATAGGCCTAAGTAAACAGACAGACATATTCATATAATAAAAGTCCTAGAAGGAAAGTAGTATTGAAGAAATAATGACCAAAAATTTTCCAGATTTGATGAAAAATATGAATTTAAACTTCAAAGAATATCAGCAAACTCAAATAGAATAAACTTAAAGAGATCTATCTCTAAACACACTTAATCAAACTATTTTTGAAAAGACAATCTTGACAGCAATAAGAAGAACTTCATTATATACAAGGGATTATCAAAAAGATTAAAAGCAGGTTTCTTATAAAAATATGAAGGTTAAAAGACAAAATATGAAATATCTAAAGTGTTGAAAGAGGAAGAGTTTCTTTTCAACTAATTCAAGTAATAATTTATAGCTAGTAAAATGGGTATTTAAAAAGGAAGAAAAAATTAAGACATCTCCAGATAAATAAAAATTAGGAAAATTTGTCATCATCAGAATTATCTGACAAAAATTATAAAAGAAAGGCTTTCTGGCTGAATTGAAAGAGTACTAACCTGTAAATGAAATCTTCATGAAAACAAAAGGCTACTGGTAAAGTTAACCATATATGCAAATATTTTTAAAAAAAATCTATAAATGTATTTTTTGTTTGAATTTTGCTTTTATATAATTTAAAATACATTAAACCCATAATTATAAATCTGCACAAAAAAGTTGGATAGGGAATTTAGCTATACTGCAGTAAAGATTGGTATATGATTCAACTGGTATTAATATAATTAGACTATTATATATTAAGATATTAATTGAAATCCTGAGGTTAACCAATATGAACATAACCTAAAAATAGTAAATTGAATTAAATTAAATGACTAGAAAGTCTACTTAACACAAAATGGATATTAATTGATGACTAGAGAGGGAAAAATGACAGATTTAAACCTTACTTATAATTACAATAACTATAATTGGATAAAAATTCAAATAAAAGGGAAAATAACTTTTTAAACTTATGATATAAAAGAAACATACTTTAGGTTGAAAGACTCACTTCAGTTTGAAAAAACAATGTGAAAAATGTATCATGCAAACAGTAATTAAAAGAAATTCGGGTCAGCTAACGTAATTATTATGGTTAATTTTATGTGTCAATTTGACTAGGTTAAGGGATACCCACATATCTGAAAATGTATTTACTTTTTAGTGTGTTTGTGAGGGTATTTCTGGAAGAGTTTAACATTTGACTCAGTAGACTGTATAAAGAAGGGCTACCCTCTAATCCATTGAGGGCCTGGATAGAAGAAAAAAATATCTCTATTCTGGAACTAGGACGTCCATCTTCTTTCATTCTTCACATCAATTTCACTTATAAATACAGATACACAAATTCTCAAAACAAAAACAAAACTATGAAACAGAATCTAGCAATGCACCAAAAGAACTGTAAACATAAATCATTCATAAAGTATAGCAACAAATTACCAGTAACCCAGTAGAACATCTTGAAATACTGGCTAAGAACCACTGCACTCAGCATTGGCAGATTTAGTGAATAAAAATATAGCATGCCCAGTTTAACTTGAATTTCACCAATCAATATTTAGATATAATTACAATAAAATATTTTAGACATACTTAAACTAGAAGTTATTTGTAAATTGTAGTTTTCTGAAATTCATACTTAACTGGGGATTTGTGTTTTATCTTCCCACTGCAAGTGTACTACCCAATGATGTTTCAAACTGAAGTCTTTCAACCTAAAATGTTTCTTTTAAATCACAATTTTTAAAAGTTATTTCCCCTTTTATTTGAATTTTTATCCAGTTATATTATTGTAATTATAGGTAAGGTTCATATCTGTCATTTCACAATGGAGCAAAAGATATTGATTGAATAGATAAATGAATACATAAATAGATGAATGAATTTGCTAAATTTGCATTTAGCATCTCTAATTCTCTGTTCAGTACATTGCATTGAGGCAAATGTCAGCATGTATCATATTTTATATTATCTAGAAATGATCATATGCCCTTAGAGTCAGAGTCATCACTGTTGGCCAAGAGATTCATTTGGCCTGGGCTATACAGGCACAAAGTGTTCTATTTTTAGACTTTTAACCTTAACTATAAACTACATTATTCACAAGGGTGGAAGTGGGGTATAGAGGTGAAAGACAGTCTTTATTAAATGGCTTTGAAGTTATATCTCATCAATAGCATTCCCCACCAATCCTGTATTAGTTTTCTACTGCTGCTGTAACAACTTCCCACAAACTTAGTGGTTTTAAACAACACAAATTTATTATTTTACAGTTCTGGAGGTCAGAAGTATGGAATGTGTCTCAAGTCACTAAATCCAGGTGTTGACAGGGCTGTATCTCTTTTCTACAAAAGAGAGAAAATCTGTCTCTTGTTGCTCCAAGAGACTGCAGCATTCCAGCTACAGCATTGCCCAACCTCTATTTCTATTCCACATCTCACATCTCTTACATTTCTTTTTCTGAATAACACTCCTGACTCTGTTTTTTAAGGAGACTTGAGATTACACTGGGCACACTCCCATAATCAAGTAGCCTGTTCATCTTAGGATCTTTAATCTGCTGAGTCCCATTTGTCACAAAAGGAAATATATAGATTCTGGGGGTTAGGTTGTGGATATATTTGTGGGTCATTAATTGGTCTTCAACAAGCACTATGAGTTAATGTGCAATTATTTTAAACAGCGCCTTTTATGCATGTTAGCTAGTTAAATGTGACTTTTAAAATATACCAACATTTTTACAACTTTGTTATTTCTTGATTTAAAAAAATATATTTGGAACCTCTAAAAGGCCCTAGTGGAAGCAAAGTGATCTCTTATCTCAATAATGGAAAAAAAAAATTATACAGTTAAACCAAACTAGTGGTTTTCAATCTTGGCTGCACATTAGAATCAACTTTCTTTTTTCCTTTGAAGTCCCAATGCCAAGGCTGCACACTGAATTAATTAAATCAGAATCTCTGGAGACTCTATTCAGGCTTCAGTGGTTTTAAAAACTCTCCAGGTGATGCCAATGAGTATCCAAAATTTAGAACCACTGTGCTCATGTGCTCAATTTAGCTTTCCACTGTTTAGCTAGTCTGGATTTTTTTTTTTTTTTCTTCCTCCACTCCTTCCCTGACTCCTCTTCTGGCCTGTGTTTTTTCTGTCTATACGTTTGTCTTCCTTATTGAAATACTGTATTTGATTGCCTCATATGCAATAAGTCAGGACTTATAGATACTTTGAACACGATCAACACGGCATAGCCTTGCATAGACAAATTTCTTCCAGAAACAAAACCGATGCTCTCCCTTACCCCTGAGAAGTTGTTTGATATCTGCAAGTTCTCCAGCTCATGCTCAGTTTTCTCTCTGTAGAACGAGGGATCTGGAGTAATACTCTGTATGTTCTTTTCTAATTTTTAAACTCCAGAATTTTCAATACAGAAGAGTGAGCCTGTGTCTCTTGGAAAGAGTTCTGGACTTCAGATCAGGTCTGAAGATTAGATGACTTGATTAAAAACAAACTGTTGGTCTTAGATTTGCTTCCTCAGAAGTAGAATCCCAAACCAGGATTTGAGAGCAAATGGTTCATTAGGAGGTAGTCCCGAGAAGCAACAGGAGGGCAAGACAAAGGATTCCGGATGCATTACCAAGATTGGTGACATTGTGGACAATTGGAATTTAATGCTGTTAGGTAACTGGGGATACCAGAACCTGGACTTGAGAGTTTTTGTAGCAGATGGAAGAGGAAGTTGGGGTGAGGGTGCAGTACACCAATGCTTTATTTTTGTCAGTATGGGTTCATCACTGCTCCTGGGGAACTGTTAATTCTCCAGCCTTTCCAGCCTGCTGTGCATAGAGCAGAGAAGTATGGGAACAAGAGAAGTCCTCAGGCAAAAAGATGTAAATACTGACATTTGGATGTCAGGTCAATGTGCACCACAAGGTTAAGGCCAAAAGGGACAGAGGAAGATGCTAATGTGGTACTCTTATTTTTAGGTGGCATTGCGTTGTTTCTTCATACCCTTAATGAAGACATTACTTTATTTGTAGAATAAGAGAATTCACACTTTTGAAGCATACCATGATCTTCTGTATGCTTTGGAAAATCCACTGTATGCAAAGTATGATGGCAAACATTTTTTTTTTTTTCCTGCTAGAAACTTCTTTTGGATATTTTTAGAAATTATAAAAATTTTCAGCTTATCTAGGTAGAATGTAGTTATATTCTGTTTCAGGTCACAAAATGATAAATTTTCTCAATTATTGGGAAATTAGGAAGTAAATTAAAATAAATATTACTTTCAGATAATGACAAATCATGTTGTAGGTGTTGTTGGCATGCTGTGTATCTACTATACAAGATGTAAGAAAGAAAGATAGACAAAGTGCTGTTTGTTCTTTCCGTACCTGGCCTAGATCCTGCACACACATACCAGGAATACACAGATTTATTTTCTCCTCACTGAGAAAACAGTGTTAGCACTGTTGCTCAGGGTTACCAGACCTATGCATACTCTCCAAAGACCATGGACTCTTTCTGATAGCTAACAGACATGAACAGCTGGAATAGGAAAATAAGGAGATAATCCTATGAACTTGGCCTACTGAGCTTCCCCCCCCGCCACTACATGCTTTATTTTAAAAATGCAATTTACCTGCAACCTACCTGACTTAATTCAATCAAATATGCTAAACATCCCTCAGCAAAAACCTGTTATCTGCAGGAGAATTGAAGACCCCAAAGTCTCCTCCCTACCAACAAAAACAGCAAAAGTTACCCTGAAGGGCAGGGACTTCTGTGATATTGATACTACTGGTTACCAGTGACAGGTTCTGCTCCCCGACATGTTGAAGTATAACATTAGAGAAGCAAGCATATAAAGCAAGGTTTATTTAAAAAAGGGGTAACATAGACTTCTCTCAGGAGGGAAAAGGGGGGGTATAGCCAGTATCCTGGTATCCCAAGAAGCAAGGTTTTTGCCTTTTTTATATTTGTTAAGCTTCCTTTGTTCTTTGGCTCTCTTTCCCTTATCTCTATCCTTCCTGCATACATGAGTAGGCCCAGGAGATGCTCAATGAGATGGCCAAAAGGTGAGAAGCTTATGGGCTGGAGGGGCCAAGGTGAAGTGATCTGGGCAGGAAGGAGGGTAAGAAACAACTCCCTGTAGGGAGGGAGAATCCCTGGGACAGGTTACCTTAGCAACAGGTTGGAACAGGGGCAGGTTATCTTGATAAGAGTGCAGGAAGGGCTCTGAAGGCATTAGCATTTCAATCCCTCTCCAACTTTCTGGACTCATTCAAATTGGCCTCCTTGATCCAACCTGACTCCATTTACCTACCTATACTGACTGCCTCTTTTAATTCTGGCTTCAACATTTACAAAAATCAGATTCCAGAACTCATGAAGATAGTCAAAGTCCCCTAACCATAAAATCTGTAAGAACAAATTCCAATTAGAACCAGTCAGTATGAGCCAAAGTGACCCAGAGTGAGCTTGGCTCTTCCGTGTATCATTGTAATAGTACAATTTTTTTCCGTCTTGGGGTAAGACCATGTGAAATGAGGACTTGGAAGTCTGATGTGACCTGGCTGTCAATCAAAAGTAAAAAGATGGACATGGGTGGGATTCCCTGAAACTCTCAATAAAACTAGAGGATAGGAGGGACCTGCTGTCCCTCTCTCTGAAAGGACCCCCTGTCTCTCTAAAGAGTGTTACCTTTTTGAGGCTTTTCAAGATGGCAGAATAGGAAGGGTCAATTTCCTATTTAAAAATGCAATTTTCCTGGCTGTTCCATGATGTGAAACCAGGAAAGCAGACAGTTAGCTTCTCTGCAAGGTTGGTGAACAAAAAAGGGAGGGGGATAATTTACTGGAATATAAAACTGGACATTCAAAGCAGACCAGGCACACAGGAGGTTGGATATAATAAAATAAGGAAAAGTCCCTAGTGACATAGCTATTGCTGCACCCCAGCCAGAAGAACCAGCCAGAGAAGTCCCTCCATGAGCAAAGTGGAGGGATAAGGAAATTAAAGGAATGCCAGCTCCTTTTTTGGGGGGAGGCCTGAGGTGTGTCTAGATACAGAGCATTTAGAGATTAAGGACATTGTGTGACAAATCTGAAAGGCATGCTGTAGGATATCCTTGTGAGGGAAAAGAAGCCACCATCTCTCTAGGCCGCATGCAGAGGACAGAAGAAGGAACCATTTTGCAGCTGTGGTGTGGGGAATGGCAGCTGAAGGAGCCAATTCCTGGCAAACCCTAGTTTGGCCAAAAATACAGGCCTGACACAAGTTTATATCACTTTGATTGGCTTTGATTTATGGAATATTTATGGTTCTCTTGGTAGTTGTGAGCTGGGTAATCACAGGTACTTTTACTCCTTTTCAATCTTAATTAGTAATGTCTGTAACATTCAAGTCACACATCACGTTTTACATAATGATGTATAGGTTGCAAAATGGCTAAAAATGACCACAGGGTTTAAAGAGGCAGAACTGAAAAACAGAGAGCTGATTCAGATGCAAAGGAGTTAGTACCAAAGGTTTTCAGCATGGTAGGAACCCAGTGGAAGCACTTGCTGGAGGCATGGAACTTGTTCAAGGTTCTGAGTTGTTCAAGGTGCTGAGTTGTTCAAATAAGGGGAAAGGGTCTGGAGGGCAGACAGGTTCAAAATGGGCCAAGTCAAGCAGGGAGATCAAGCTGAGCTGAAGTCCCATGGGAACTCATGATGAATTCAACAGATAATCTGATAAGATGATGGATTGATGTATGTATGCAACTTTACCATCTTCCTAGGTACCCTTCCTTTAAGCATTCCAGCTGAGTGGGGTTTGCCTTGATCACTGGGTTGGGTCTGAGTCTGATAAGCTCAAGAGGGTCTGGTTTCTCTGATATCAGTTTGATACACTCATGCATCCATGGTGCTACTGATTTAAAAGATAAGTTCACAGTGTAAGAAATAGAAAGTCTGATGGTCCATTTTCAGAATATAATATTCAGCCTTAATTGAATCCAATTATAGCCATTTTAATTATAGCCTTCTTTTTGCCTTCTCTAATTTTAAAATTAACCAATCATATACATTGTACCCCTGAGTCTTCCAATCAGGGCAAATGGCAGCACTGTGTTAGGTATACAAACCAGCAGACTCTCCACCTGGGAATGCTTGCTAGCTAGGTTCTGGTAGCATGTCCTTCTGGCAGAAATAAAGTTTTGCCTTGCCCATCCACTTTCAAGCATGTGTTCAATTTCTTGTGGCACCTCGGTATTTCTAAAAACAGGTAGTAATTTTTATTAGCTCTATACATTTATTTGTCCGTTTTTGCCTTATGATTGTGCCATGAAGTAGGTTATTTTTTATGATAATTTCTATATATCTAATATCTGGTGGTTATCTATTTTTTCCAGGCAAGTTACCAAGGCATTCTGCCTTAGCATTTGCAATCAAAATCAACTAGCTCCGAGCAAACCTCTGCTTTATAAAACAGAATAAATCAGGGCAGGGCTAAACCTGAAAACTGCTGTTTCATACAGCCTGGGGTAATTCAGAGCTGGCTCCACACTTAATAAATAGGATAAACTTATCTCCAACTTTAAGTCTCATTTGGTACTCCTGTCTCTTTTGATGTTTATTTAAGGGCACCAGAGTCTTCACCCCGGCCCTGGTAGAAGAGCAGAGTCCGTGAGACAGATTTTACCTAATGCAGATTGGAAGAAATGGGAATATCTAAAGGGGTGGAGATAGTGTGGTGGGGTGTGACATGTACCCCAAATTGGACGAATCCTTGGCTTAAGACCATCAAAAAAGAGCATATATTCAAAGTCATCAAAACCACCCAAGCCCATTTGACCTGCCACAGGATTCAAGCTCCATTAGTGATCCAAATAAGACCAACAGAAGAAAAAAAAAAAACTCAGTTAAGCCCAACTTTAATTATATACTTATGAATAAATGATACAGTCATTGTCTTAAGTCACTTAGTTTGTCACATAATATATATTAAGAAGCAACCAATAAGTGTTTAATAAGGAAAGATTTGACATTTAAAAATGTTTCACAGGGCTTATAGTCCTAGTTAAAATATCTCAATTTTTTAGTCATAAACTCTTTCTTGCCCATTGTATGCCAGATGTGCCTTGTAAACTTCCTCCTGCTACCCATTGTTTATGATGTTCCTAAACATGGAATGCCTTCTCTGTTCCTCACAGCCTGCCCATGGCAAGCTACTGTTCAACATTGATTTCCTTCACAGCATTTGCCTTGACTAGTCTTCTAAATGATTTCTTCAACCACTCAACCTAGACACTCAAAATATAAGTTAACCTTGGCACTATATCAATCAATCAAAAGTGTTGTCTACACTGTAAGCTTCTTCAGGAAGTTACACCTGCAACTTGTACGGTGTTTTCACCTGGTTCCAGATGTATGCCAGTCCACCCCAAAATGGATCTTTGTCTTTTTGATCTCCAAGTACTTACTATTATCTATTTATTCTTTGAGCTAATACATGGCAGAAGGGGCAGAACAAAAATCAATGCAAGTTTCTTACCTCTTTGGATGCAAAACTGTGTTGACTCTTTTTCTGATCATTATTAGCTTTATAGTTACCAAATACATTTTGTAAGTTGTGGAGGAATACCAAGGGAGTGTTAATCCTTCCTGCATTGCCAAGTACTATTGTGTTGATGTCACAGTAGGGGGTTACAGTGGGGTTCAAAAAGAAGGTGGTAGGAGTGCTACCCAGCATGACAAAAGTGAGTACATGTGGAAGACCTTTAGTACCTTTTGGTACCAGATTCCACTGAGCTGTCTTCCTCTCCACATTCTTAGATTTGTTTCTTTTCTTTCTCATGGCAACACACTTGGGAGGCAGGTTGAAACTTTGGTCCTCATGATAGTCAATAAGGTCAGTTCCATGCCAAAGGATTGTCTTTCATTTTAGTGATCCTGTTTTTTTGAAATTCAGGAAGGTCAGGTTTCAGGGATATTACATTTCTGCTGGATGAGCCTCTATGGTCAGTGATGATTTCAAACACCACTCTCTGGTGGGGAATCACTGGCAGCTACTATTGGGATTCAACAGGATCATAACAAGATCTATGCAACACAAGAAGAAAAATGCATGAGAAGTGTCAGTCTATGTTTTCTCCAAGGAATATGCTATGAAATCCAGAAATATTCACAAAGCTGACCTAGGAGAGAACCTGAAAACAAAGACAGAGTTTTCTTAGCCCATTTTAATCCAGACTTTGAAATGGATGCCTCTTGGAATAAGTACTAAAGGATCTCCTTTCACGCTTTCTCAGTTTCAAGTTCAAGGGTTCAAAGGTGGTGTGCTGGTTAAGCTCATAGGCTTCATTATCAAGATAGTTTGATTCAAAATGCACTTAGTCGTTATCTGTATTATGACTATGAACAGGTCACCTAATCTTTTTTAGCAAGGTTCCTTATCTTCAAACTTATTCTATAGATAATATAACCTGAAGATTACTTCATATATTTTCTGATTAATAATAAACATGCACGAAATGTTCATTTATACTATGGAATGTGCCAGCTTGCTTTGGTTGTATAATTGTTAAGAAAATCTTGATGAAGTAATGAGTCTTGAGTCAGGACTTCAGAAATAAACCCTGAGATGAAGAATCACTTGGAAATGATGTGTTATGGAAAGGTTTCCATGAAAGACTGGTGAAGGGGGAGAGAACTTTCCTGGGGCAGAGGAACTGGTAAACAAGGAAGGAAGCCTTATAGGCAAATTCCCAGGGTTAGCCTGACCCCAGGTGTACCCAATTACTTCATCTTACCTCAAGGCAAAGGCACTGGGGTTACATACTTCAGTAATAATCAGTCACCAATTAAAGCTCCTTTTACATGAAGGAAAATCTCAGCCCTTCTGAATCTAGATGTGCAGTAAAATGGCTTTAGTAGCTGAAGAATGCTCCTCCAGTAAAAGGCTCAGAGGTGCCGCTTTGTTAGAAACAAAGTAGACAGAAAGGTAAGAAGAAAGGATTGGGGTTGCAAACTCAGTGGTAGAGTACTTTCCTAGTATGCACAAGGTCCTGGGTTCAATCCTCAGTGTCTTTCTCTTTCTCTCTGCCATTTAGTAGCTATGGTTTTTTTGAAATTTAATGAGAGGTTACAAAGCACTTTCAACCAAAACTACAATGCTTCCTGGGCAGTGTGAAATATAATATTCCTAATTCCTAATTCCTACGCACCTGTAGGAATACATTTGAATTGTCTGATCTTTTGCGTTCAGACCTTCAGAACTACTCTAAAGAACATGTGCAGAAAAGCTTTCTTTTCTGACCTTTCCCTTTAATCCGAATTCACTTCAGAATTAGAACCACCCAGAAGAAGACACATGGATACCAAATGATCAACCAAATGTAAGCATGCTGCTCAGAGTTCCTGTGACTCCTGAAAATGTGAAGCACATGTCCTCTTTCAAGTCTCTGTTCTGGCTGGATGGGTGAGGCTTGAGGAACTTGGTCAGTTTCTTTAACAAGAGCAACAATCATTATTATCAACACCCCATCACATGCCACCTTCCTGCCTTGCTGTAGGTACTTTGTTAAATGTTTCACAATCAGAGAATTTGGAATTCAAGTAACTTTGAGATTTAGGTATTATTCCTATTTTACAAATTAAGAAGTGAGCTTTTACTAATAACTGACTAGGGATGAAATATGAAAGCTCAGCTCATTTGCCTTAAGGCTTGTCCAAATTTAGGATATAATTTATACTCCAGAGCTTCCCTAGTGACCAGGCTAGTGTCGGGAATTTACCTGAATATTCTCCCCCTCTCACTTGGCTTCTTTTACCAATTCCCCTCACTGCTTTACCAGTCTTTCCTGGAAGAAGTTTCACAGTAAATCATTGCACATGAATTCTCATCTCACAGGTAGCTGGCTTAAAATACTAGTCTAAAAAAATGATGATGCTCTGATAAATTCCAAGACTAAGGAAAGGTCAGTGCATGACTTTTTCAGATCTCAAGGTTAGTAAGGATGGATATCTACTCTTGAACTCACATCTGGCTCCATCTTAAATTCATGTTCTGAGCCCACTTTCTACCTTCTCCCAATAAACTGAAGAGGTCATTCCAACAAAATTATGGCATAACCAATAACTTTATAGTATCATGACTCTGATAATTCTCAGCCCGTTCAAATCAAAAACAACTATCTCTTCATATGTTGAAGATATTGAGAATTCCCCACAAACCAAGCTACTCTTTAAGAGTGTGCAGAATCTGGGCATCATGAGAGGAGGGAGCAAATCCTCTCCCCTATCCCTGCTCCTCCTGTTAGGATATTTATATTGCCTGAGCAGTTTTCTTTTCTTATTTTTTTAATCTCTCCATTGAGGAAATGCTTTAGAAAGTGTGTCACAAGTTGGGAAGGAAATATGAATTAAAGCAGGTACAGAAGAACAATTGGGTCCTATCTGAAAATGCAGATTCTATGAAATGAAGCCCTTGGTTCTCTGGACGCTGCACATGGTATGTGGGAGATGAACAGCCTTGCTGGTCACTTATGCTCATTTTACTCATCCAACCTACTCTGCAAAGTATCTCCAGTTGCATGACTCAACTTCAACTGAAAAACATACCTAATGTGAATACCAGAGGAATTTGTTTTTTCTCTCAACCCCTACTTCAATGTTGTTTTTCAAATTGTGTAGCCTTATCATTTGTATTGGTACATTATAATCATACATCATAGTGGTCTTTGTTGTTACATATTTGTACCTGCACACACTAGAACAGCATAATTCTGTTAATGCTATTCTCTAGTATTTCCCATTTCCCTAACCTCAACCTTTTCCTGGTCCTCTTCTATTACACTGGCCAGCCTTATCATTTTTACCATTTAGCACAAGTCTTTGACTTCTCATTAGTGGACTCCAAACACTGGTTATTTGTGCAGAGATTATACCTGTAAATTCAGTCATTAGGCAAATATTGTATGTTATTGTTTATCTTAAACTGACTCATTGTGTTAAAGATGTATAATATGTACACGAGATAAACAATGAATGCCACAAGCCACAGTACAAACACTAACCGGAATGAGGCCCAACTCCTTATCTTGGAGTTGCATAGGAAAAGAGCCTGAAACAAGGATTAAAGGCCAGTGTTTTATCTGGGTGCAAACTCAGGCCAGCAAGGGTGAAGACAAAGTGAAGCGAGGCAGGGAAGGGCGGGACAAAAGGTGACAGGAGGCTGTATCAGTTATTGCTTCATGATGATCTGCGATTAGATACAGTGGGTTGCCTGACAGGTGTGCTTGCTTGCTCAGCACCATAGGATATCTAGACAGGTATTATCAATAAGGAATAATCCATGGGAAAGAATAAAATGAGGAAATTCTATTATTCATTTATCCATTCTTCCTGTGTTATAGGTCAAAGGTGATCCCACAGAGGATTGCCTCCCTAGTAATTCCAAGCATAGCACCTTCTCCCAGGAAGACAGACCCCAGGCCCCACAATGTGAAACTTTACACTAATCTACATGTCATGGGATGAGCCAGAAACTCAGCTGAGTGGTGGGCCTCCCATTTCACTAGCAAGCAGCTGAGCAACACAGTCCAAGCAGAGTTGATCCCTTGCATAATAACTAGCAAATTGCATATACCTGAGAATGTGGAAGAGGTCAGCACCAAGGGAATTTGAGAAACACATAAAATATGTCAGATGTTAAACTTTGTAATTAGTAATTGTGACTTACATTCTGCTTGCTGTGGTTTTAACAATAGTTGAATTTTGGTTAAGTGATTTTCTGAGTACTAAGCACTGTGCTGAGCCCAGTTGGTAAAACCGTTTCATTCTGGGATGGGGTGACTGCCTGGAAAAAAGTCTCAATCCTTTATTCTCCTTTACTATACCCCTTTATGATCTTTCAGTAACTTCTCTGAAGACATGGAGTCTATTTCCCCATCACTTGAGTTTGAATTTGGTGAGGAGACTTTCTTAAAACAATAAAAAGCAGAGGAAGTGATTAAGTAAGAGGCCATATGCACTGTTGATTTCTCTTGGTCTCTTGCCACCAGAAAAACAAGGGTAGGAAAGACAGCTGGAAGCCATGTGATAATATGGAGCACAGATAAGACACCCGCTGAGGTCATCCTAGAATACCTCACAGTGAAGTGATTAGTTCATGAGGGTGGAGGTTAGTTCCCTTATAACAGAGATCCCAAGAGGCCCCTTACCCCTTCCTCCACTTAGGGACACAGTAATCTCAGCTGTCTGCAACCTGAAAAAACTCCCTCCTCAGAAACCAACTATGCTAGTCTAATCTTGGACTTCCAATCTCCAGAACTCTAAGTAATAAATTTCTGTTGTTTCTAAGTCATGAAGTCTATGGAATTTTTTTTTAAGTAAACAGAACGAACTAAACCAGATCTGCATAACCAGCACACTCACTAAATATGTGTAAGTTAGCTGAGCAGAGGCCAGATCCACAGAAAACTCCAACTAACCCATAGATTCATAAGCAAAAATACATGTTTATTACTGTAAAGCATTAAGATTCTGTGCATGTATTTATGCAGTATTATTGTAAACATATATTACTGATTTAAAGCTACAACACCACACACACACACACACACACACACACACACACAAATAGGTGTGGAATAGGAAAGGCTAAATGACTTAATCAAAATTACACATTAAACATTTGATTGGAACCCAGAGATATCTAATTCCATGGTTACTGCTTCATTTTCCCTGGATCCTTGATTTCTATTCCTTGCTGACTAATGGCTCATAGAGGATAATTGATTATGTTATCGTCCTCTTCAAGATGTTATGCCTCCATCTAATTTCATATTTTGGAATGCTGGGATTTTGTAATCAAGTAAATATTAACTATACAAAATATTCAGTGGGAAGAAGCTATCATAAAGCAAGACAGAGAAAAGACACCAAAGGGAAGAAAATTAAGTACACATTTTTCTTTAAGGGAAAGAAGGCAGGTGAGACTTGGGGTAGAGTGGTATGGACAGTGACCCCATGGGGCATAGCTGGTGTCCTAGATAGCCCCGGTGTGCAGAATGCATAGATCTTTGAGGTTTGAGATTTTACACCTCTTTTCTAGGAAAACTAAAATCCCCAATTTGCTTTGTCTCTTCTGTGAACTCTATTAATCATAAATGGATTGAACTGATGTTTGTACTGTGGCTTATGGCATCAATCTCATGCATTCATTTAAAGCCATACAATAAAGACCACCTGCTCCCAGGGTGTAGACCTGGTAACTATATTCAGTCAGGGGTCTTTGCTGTATTTATCCAGCTGGATTTGAAAAACAAAGCAAACTACATGCAAGGGTGAGGTCAGTTGCAAGCCTGGGCCTCCTGAGGCACAATGGTTTATGTCTCAGCCATTTCCATGTGGCAGGGGAATGTGGGCCTCATTCCCATTAGTGTTAATGGAGCCAATCAAATGAATCCACCACATATCAATGTGTATTCTCTCATGTTTTGATATCTTAATGCACAAAATTACATCTCTAGGGAAAAGCTTGCCTCCTCTTAAGTGCTCCCAATTCCCATTAATGCTAATGGAATAGACACACACACACATACACACACACACACACACACACACTTTTGCTCAGAAAAGTGGGCAAAATATGGAAGATGATTAGGTTTGGGGAGTGTCATAGGAGACTGACGGAAGCTGCAGAAATTATATAAAATGATCTGTCTTTCCATGCTCACTTAGGCAGTTTCATTATACATAGTCATTTTTTTCTCAGAACCATCAATAAATAATTGGCCAGATTGTCCTCTAAAGGAGGAAAAAGCTGATATTGATACATGTTTGAGATACTCTGTGAGATCTGGGGTATATTTAAAAAGAAAGGGAGTAGGAAGGACAATGGAAGAGTCCCAGATATTCCTGTGAGAACACCAAGTTGGGACAGCCAGGAGGAAGGTAAAGAAGAGCAGAGTGTTTGGTCATCTGGCAGCAGGCTGCCCATGGGTATGTGAAGTGCAAACTGAAGGTTACACTGTGCTGGAGAAGCAGTGCGAGCTAGAAAATTGCCCACTACTCTCCTGCCTGCATTGCATGATAAGCAATTCTGGCCTCTCCCTACCTTTTTTATTTTGTAAGGAATTCACTGATGTAAGTTCATATATGGTCTAAGGTTATTTAAGTCATGAAGTCTACAGAATTTTTTTAAGTAGGCTGAACCTGCCAGATAAAAATTGTAAAACTTAGAGATAAAGCCATGTGATCAGAATACAAATGAATATTAAAACCAGTCAACCCTTATTTGGCCTCTCCATAAGTTTAGCTAATTTTTTTTCCTGTTGGACTAGAATTGTGTCCTTTTGGTAACCTTCTGTAGTTTAAGAAAGGCATATCTAGGGCAGCTACACTTGTAGGCATCACAAGACCATCACTTGCATGTGGGATTAGAAAGATGCTGGGAGAGACCCTTAAGTGATTTAACTCCAGGAACTTGAGTATCTAAAAGTTTTATCAGATGTGTTCTTTGGCATCAGCCCTTACTCTGTTTGTTCTAAATGTAGAACAGAGAGTTTTGGGAGAGGTAATATATTCTTATATCACAGTTAACACCTTTGAGAAAATAATTTCATCAGAGACTACTTGGACCTGATTCAGAGGACCAAGGATGCTTCAAGGAGGGAGAGAAAATGAAGGAAATGACAGGAAAAGAATGAGGAAATGGAGAAGGACCAAAATGAGCTTTGTCTACTTTCCCTTTATAGAATTTGGAAAAAGTAAATTTGCTATTGAGTTGGGTGCACACTGTAGGAGGTGTTCTTCCTTTGGGCAGTGCATCTTAACCTTTTAGGGGTGAGAATTACAGATCTACTCTGAGACCCTCCTGAAAGCAATGGACTTCCTTTTGCACACTCACATATGGTTGCAGGGAATCTGGGATGTTCATAGGACCCCTGGTGTCCATCCCTGTACCCCAAGATCAGAGATGCAGTCAAACATATAGAATTCAAACAGGATCTCTTCCAGGATGATCAAAGACATTAGTTCACAAAGAACAATAGTGTGGGGTCTCTCATTTCTAATAATCCCATATGACATGTGAATTTTTTGTAATAATGATACTGAATAGACATTCTTTGGACTTACTGAAATACTAAAATACTCTGATACAAGTTGCAAGACTGCTTGTTGAGAATGTTAAATAAATAGAGTGGGCAAGGATGAGGTTTAAGTTGGTAGACCTGTGTAGTCACACAGAAAGATTTTGAAAAACATTCAGGTCCTCTATCCTACTAAACACAGCCTGTCTTCATGGGTGTTATAGTGTTGTGTGTGGTATTAGGATCGATTAAGCAAGAGAGAATCAGTAGGTCATTATTAGCATTCCATTAAGACATACTTTAATATTATACTTTTGGGGGTAGACATAGTAGATGACCGTATTTTTAAGCCTTCTGAAGGACAAAAATGCATTATTAAATCCTTTATTTTGTGGATCTTCAGATATATGAAACATCTCTATGGTATGTGGCTGATATGATTGTTTTTAATTGTTAGTTAACTGTCACATATTGGGAGGAAGGTCGCCAAAAGTGTCCTGGTGTAGATATGAGATGTCCCCCCAAAAGTTCATGTGTAATACAACACAAGAAAATTTAGAGATGAAATGATTAGGTTATGAGAGTCTCAACCTAATCAGTGGATTAATTCCACTGATAGTGATTAACTGGCTGGTAAATGTAAGCAGGTAGGCAGCAACTGGAGGAAGTGGATCACTGGGGGCATGCCTTTGGAGTTTATATTTTATCTGTGGTAAAGAGAACTTTCTCTTTGCTTTCTGATTGTCATGTCCTGAGATGCTTTTCTCTGTCACACACTTCTGCCATGATGTCCTGACTCAAGTTGGGCACAGAGCAATGGAGTTGGCCAGCCGTCTTTGGACTGAGACCTCAGATCAATGAGTACCAAATATACTTTTCCTCCTTTGTGTTGTTCTTGTGAGGTCTTTTGATAACAGCAACAAAAAAGCTAACTAAAATAAAAAGTGAGCAAATGCTAATTCCTCAAATATATCAGCCTTTGAGTTTGTAAGACACAGATTACTATGTCCTCTATTATTGCAGTAGAAACTTTCACTTTAGCTCCATATTTCCTGCAGTTGGGGAATATTTCATTGAAAAAATGAGCATATCAGACAGAATGACATCTTTACCATTTTATTTATTCATTTTATTTTTTAAATCATTATTTGAAGCTTGATGGTGGTAATCAAGGCAAGATCTGAGTTATGTTATACTTTTACTTAAACCAGGTGAGTTTTTACTCTTGAAAATCAAAGCATATCTGCTAGTAGCACCCAAAAGCCTCTTTAAGTCCCCCTTATAATTTGGTTCCATCATTTCAGGTTGACCAATTGCTTGAAGTGATAGAAAATGGTACAACTGAGATAAGGACCCCGATCACAAGTTCATTATTCTTAACTGTGCTTACAAATGATTGTGTCTAACAATCTGCTTTATAAATGACTGCTGCAGAGCTCTGATTATTTCTTTAGCTGTGAGAGGGGCCCTTGACTATATCCAATTTGTGAAAAGATTGGTCACCATTGAATTCTTTTTCTGTAAAGATTTTCCAGTTCACATTGGACTCTTTCCCAAGGACATTTAATCATGTCCCATGGAGAAATAGGGACTTCCTTTAGGTTATAGTTAAGTAGTTACTTGTCAAGCATTTTCCTCATTTATTCTCTTTTTCAGCATCAGTCTAAACTCCCAGATGCTCAACATCAACATTAGCCAGAGCTAATAGGGAAGGAATTTATGTAGGCAACTCTGGTGATAGGTTGTCTAAGAAGGAGGGCACTCATTTTCTTAAATTCCAAGGCACTTTTCATAAGAAAGGTGTCTATTTGTTCATTCAGGGTGATAACCTGATTAGAAAATTACATTCACTGTAGTTTCTCTGTTAGTCCCTCTCCCCTTGCTTGGCTTCAGATGTAGGAAAATGACAGATGATGCATAGTGAAAACCATGAGGTTTGATCATCTTGTAGAGATCAATTTTGAATATCTAGAAGTGGGGTAAGAATATCTGATGGTTATAGTACAATGTGATCTGTTAACCTCCATCAACTCTCTCTCAGATATCATCTGTCAATTAATGCTGTTTATGAAAAGTAGTCAAGTTCACTGGAAAAGATGGCAATGAAGGATCTAGTCTGTACACGTGATATTACCAATTGTTGGTAAACTTAGATAAATGTCTCCAAAGAGATGGTGGCCAGTATGAAAGAAGCTTGCAATACTAAGCATGTCTATAAGTGTGTTCAAAATGAAGTTCTCATGTAAATCACACTGCTCCTTAATAATAAGAACCTGATGCCTCATACCCCCTCACACATTTTATGGCTATACCCAGGTGTTATACTGTAGACTGCTGGCAAAAAGATCCAGTCCATGTTCAAGTTCAAATGCTTAATTTGGGTTCATGTGAACCACACTGTGCTTCTGATATGTCTTCCACTGCATTGCCTCTAGGAAATTGTTGGAATTATAGAGTGGGCTGAGTCACAGAGAAGACATTCAGCAATGATCTTCAATAGGCAAAATAAATGACATTTCAAAAAATCAGATATGAAGAAAGGGAACTTGCAAGATCACCACATTTAGGACCACGAATGCAGCAAAACATTCAAGCCTATAAGCAGCCAGGTGTCTTTGTTTATTGCTGCCACATGTACCTTTGAACATTCTCCCTTCTAACTTTCTGCTTTGGTTTATGAAGAAGAAACTGTGTTTGAATTGTGCCTAATTAAGATTCTGAGGGATTCTCCTCTAAATAAAATGCACAGTGGAGCTTGGCAGATCTACATATGGCTTAAGCACCTTTGTTCTTTAGGCTCCACTTTGTCTAGTTATCATTGTTGTCACAACATTAAGGTCATTGCCTTTTGGGTCTCTGCAGAAATACATGTTAGCAGCTGTGAATTAGGATAACTCTGAGAATTCAATGCCAAACACAGAAAAGGTATATTTCTTGCTTATGTGGTATCCACTGAGTGTCCAAGCAACACCCCCAAGGCCACTGTCCTTGGTACAGCAACTTCTTGTTCAGGGCTGATTGCGTGCCATAACTATTAGCTACACTATCAGAAAGAGGTGACCTCCCTATTTATCAAAGCAGGTTAGAGAAACTGGAGAAAGCTGTGTGGGATTTTCCCTGAGAAGCTTGAAGTTACAAACATCTCTGTCCTTTGGCCAGAACTGGTCAATCGTGTCCCCCCCACCAGAAAAAAGAGGTAAGGGCGTTTCATCTTCCTATGCCACTAGAACCAGACTTGGGTGAAGTCTCTAGAGTGAGATTTATAATCTGCAAAGTAACATTTGACTCATGTTAGAAAAATATCAAGCCTCCAGCTTTAAATTCTTCCTCCTCATATTATAATCCCAGGGTGCTACAATGCTACAGAGGGAGAAAGAAAAAGGAGTTGCATTTCTTTTTTGTGTGTGTACAGGATGAGTGAAAAGGTACAATGGCTGATGTTCCCAGGTCATGATTTATTGGTTCAGCCCCAGCGACTGCAGTGCTGCGGTCCTGCCTCCTTCCAGGACACTCAGCAACACAGCAGGCCTTTTAAAGTATCCCAACTGACTCCCATGCTAAACAGAGAAGAAGGGAAGGTGTCATCCCAGGGAGCTCTGGTTGAAATGGAAATCTGCTCAAACCAAAAATAGACCTCTCCTGGGGGTTGTCTTTAAAAAGGAACGGCAGGGCTCAGAAGTTCTGGGTGACATATGTTGAATCATTTAGATTTTGTTTCCCTCCACAGTTTAGTCAGAAAGTAAATGGTTTTGAAGCAGTTAAAATATAAAACATAGAACTTTAACTCAAAATGACAGTTTAGGAATTTCTCCCAGACCAGACAGCCTGAGTATGTCAGCCCAGGCCATTTTCCATTTCTCCTCTTGCTCCTGGTGTGTGTGTGTGTGTGTGTGTGTGTGTGTGTGTGTCCGCATGCATGCGTGCACACACACACACATACACACATTTCTCTAAGAGTCTATTAAGTGGCAATCCTATAATATCCTGCTCTATTATTGTCCCTCCTCTCTCCCAACTCATCTGGTTATGCTCTCTGGAAATGTGTATCTAACATTTTTTATCTGTTCTTTCTATCTATAGGACGTTCAAGGTCCTCTATCAAAGTGCTCAGCTCCCCAAGGCTTTCTCTGCATGTGTTCCATGCTGTGCAATTATCACTTTGTAAAATACCGTCCTTTTCTTTAGGAGCTCCTCTAAGTGGTTGAGGACTTAATCACACACTGACTTGTTCAATAAGTGTTGCAAGTGTGTTAGTCATGTCGTCCGGGAGAGGTCAATTGGTCCTCCACACACCATTTCTCTTCTGGACTCAGCAACGCTGACTTGATGTAGTTTAGCTACTCGGTAGCTATTTGTTTGTTGATTGCATAACTGTGCACACTAACTCAAATGAGTAACATGATTTTTCTGAAGCATGTTGGGTTGTACCTGAATACGCTCTCTGGGCATTCCTACTGATTGGTCTTCTCCATCCACTTCCAAATGACTGCTAGGGCTCAGTCCTTAGGGAGTCTAGGGAGTAAGTCATAAAATGTGCTGTTCCTACCCATGTTTTGGTTGAGACCCCAACTCATTGCTGTCTGTAGGATTTTTGGGGGAGGGCTGTAGATTGTATGACCATTCCTAATTCTTCACTCTTTCCTATGGTTGTTTCCATACTCCTTTGCTGTATTATTTTCCATCTTGTCCACCCATACAACTTGCTTTGAACAATGGAACATTAACATGTGTATCATGTGCAAAGGACTTAAATATGCTCTGTAGCTTTTACAGCCTCTTTTGACTTCCTGCTGGCCCTTCAGAGGGATACATGGCAAGGGTTAGCTGCAGTGCTGAGGCAGCCACTGCAGGCAGGGCTTTTGCATGAGTTTGTATGATTACACTTGAAAGGTTTCAGACATGTCACTAGGAGTTACAGGCATGAATTTATTAAAAGGGATGGGAAAAGGGGAAAAGGGGTACTCTCAAGAGAGGGAGTGGGTCTTAGAGAGGAGAAGGATGGCAGAACCCTCTTACCTTCCAGTTTTAGTAGGGGCCCCAGGAAGTTTCCAGAGAGTCCTACCCAAGTCCCTATGTTTTTAACCAACAGCAGAATGGCAGCAAACATTCAAGTCCCCACTGTACATAGTAAAGATCCAGGACAACGCTAGGTCACTTTGGCCCATGCTGACCAGCACTAATTTTAATTTGTCCTAACAGATTTTATGGTTAGGGTAAATTATCCTTATCTCCCTGAATCCTGGGATCTGCTCTGTGTAAGGGTCATAAAAGTCCCCCCTTCCAGGTTAAATCATGTTTTTTCTTATTGGCATTTTGGGTCTGCATTTCTCCCATAGATAACAGATTGTTTTCTGAGGAATGTAACTTATCCTATCGACTTAAGCCAGGCAGGGCTGAGGTGAATTGTTTTCTAAAAGAAAGTGTTTGAGGGTGTGAGGGTCAAAGCAGTGAGCCCAGTTTCCAGAACTATTTCCTTAACCTCATGTTCCCACCTCCCATATCTGTCAGTTCCTGATCAAGAGAAACTGGTTCTTTGTATCTCCTTTCAAAATAATGAAAACATACAGAACAAACTTAAATGTGATCAGAAGATGAGGTCTATCTCCATTCATGTGAATCAGGTAAGTACAATCAAGATTAGCCAATTTGGGGCTGGGGATGTGGCTCAAGCAGTAGCGTGCTTGCCTGGCATGTGTGCGGCCTGGGTTCGATCCTCATACAAACAAAGATGTTGTGTCTGCTGGAAAATAAAAAAAAAATAATATTAAAAAATTCTCTCTCTCTTAAAAAAGAGTTTTAAGATTAGCCAATTATTTTCTTATTCTATCCTGATAGAATAAATAAGCATTTTTATAAGCCAGTGAGATGGGGGATGGTATATTATCACAGTTGGAATCTAATAGAAGGAGAGATTGGGTGGTGAGATATTTAGGGTACAGAAGCTTTAAAGAAAAGTTGTAGGAAAGGAGTAATGGTTGGTTTTGAAGAAGTATACAAAACAGGGAAGAAGGCAGGGTCCTTAACTGGAAAAGCACATGGCCTCCTAGGGATGAGCAGGTGGAGTGTCTTCCCAATCACACTGTCACTTCTATGACAATCCTGCCTGCAGACGATCTCCTTGCTGTCACAGTGGCAAATGGCACTTCTGGAGCATCATTCCAAAGATGCACTGTCATGGTTTAGAGAATAAACTTTGGAGTCCAGCCCTCTGGGTCTCCTTCTTGGCTTTGTCACTTTGCTGATTATCTGCCCTTGTCATTTAGCCTCTTCATGTCTCAGTTTTCTTTTCTGGGAAATAGAATAGTTATAGAATAAAGGAAATAGAATAGTTGTAGAATAAAGAACCCAGGGCCTCACATGTGCTAGGCAAGTGCTCTACCACTGGAGCCACATATATGAGGTTACCTGTGAGCTTTTCATATATGGCCCTTATTACGTTCAAATACTTTCCTTCTATTCAGATCATTGAGCATTTTTAACAAGAATCAGTATTGCATGTTGTCAAATGCTTATTTCTTCATCTATTAAAAGATTTTTCCATTTTATACTTTATTCTGTTATGTGGGACATTGCATTAATTGATTTTTCATGTATTGAAATATCCTTGCAACCTAGGGATAAAAGTTCACTTGGCTATGGTGTATGATCTTTTTCTTGTACTGTGTTGAATTTGGTTTGCTAAAATGTTCTTGAGAACTTTTGTATCTGTACTCAATAGGTTATGGGATATTGTTTTTGTGTGGTGTTTTTGACTGGCTTCAGTATAAAGATAATGCTTATTAATTAATGAAGGTATAGGTAAATGTATTAAAATTGAGGTTGAAAGTATTCCTGCCCCTTCAGTTTTTTTGAGAGTTTGGGAGGGGTTTGTATTAATAGTTTGCATGTTTGGTGAAGTCAAAGTTATCTGATCCTAGGCTTTTGTTTGTTGGGTGTAAATAACTTTCTATGTGGAAATATATAGAAAAGTTGAAGAGATAGTGCACAATGAACACACAGTTTTATCTATTGTTACATTTTGATCAATCTGTTTGTTTCTCTCTTGTTTCTTTCTCAGTATACATATATATATATTTAAATATAAAGATTTTTTTTTCTTTTTAGTACTGGAGCTTGAACCCAGAGCTCATTTACTACTGAACTGCATCCTCAATTCTTTTTTTTTGTTTGTTTGTTTTTAATTTTTCATTTCTTATTTTGAAACAGGATCTTGCTAAGTTTGTTTAGGTTGGCCTTAAACCTGTGATCCTCCTGCCTCAGCCTCTCAAGTTCACTGGGTGCGTGAAAAACATGCACCACTGCACCCCACATAAATATAATTTTCTAAACCTCGAGAGAGAGCATGGAGGTTTCACACAACACAGCTGTTTACTTCTAGAGTTGTAAGTGAACATTTCCTAAGACTAAGGATCTTCTTTTGTATAACTGCAGTCAATTGTAAATTTCAGGACGTTTAAAATATGCTTTTCCTTCTAGTGCATTATCTAGTCTCGGATCACACATTTCATTTAATTGCAATATCTCTAGTTTTCTTTAATCTGGAACTCTTCTTTAGCCTTTGTGATTTTGACATTGACATTTTAAAATAATACAACTACTTTTTCTTTTTTAAATTGAATGCTTCTCTTTTGAGGATTCTGAGAGTTCTCCATGACTGGATTGAGATTGTGCATTTTCATCTGTAATATTGCATGGGGATATAGTGCCCTTATCCAGGTATCAATTCAGAGGGATACAATGTCCATCAAGCCCAGGGTAATGATGTTGATTTTGGTCATTTTGTTAATGCATTATTCAAATACTTTTCCCTTAAGGGTTTGTCCAATTTATCTACAGTATAGTTAGTATGTTTCTTTTTGCAACTAATAAAAAGTCTGTCAAAGGCACTTAAAAGCATACAACTATCTTTTTCCTCATCAAAATTGCTGCATAAATTTGGCATCCTTTGATATTCATTGCTTGATTGAATCTTTGCTATAGTGGATGTGAAATAATGATCTTTTAACTCCAACTTATCAGCTACATCTATCAATCACTAATTGGCATTCTGTTTAAGCAAGAGATTTCCTTCTCTCCTGCTTACTTATTGGATTTTCTAGCTATATTTGGTACTGAATTATGGATTACCATCTTTAAATACTGTGTTGCTCAAATTGTACTCTATTTGTCTAGCAAGAACTCCTTTAAGCTAACTCCTGTTGTCTTTGTGGTAGCATAACTTTGTGGGCTTTTTCTTTTAAATATTTTTTTTAAAACACCTTTCTAGTGTAACAAGCAACAGTGGACAGACACGACACTTCTATGGTCAAGTGACAAAAACTCACAAGCTTGTGAAGTAATCAACTCTAGAACTGTTACCTTCATTAATTCAAGCTATTAACGTGACCTTTATTGAAATTTGCTTATCAGTTACCCAGAGCTTATCTAAAAATCCTTCTCTTAGAAATAGGTTTGATTGATTCAAAATATTTGCACCAAAGCCTGTCATATTCTTATCCAGTGCTCACTCTGCTTCTGGGCTCAGGTGTTTCCTGCAACTTGAGATCAATGGATGGTTAAGCTCAAATGTTACTAGGCAACAAAGTCTGAGACTCATAGATTCTGACAAGAATATATTCTGACCATGATGCTCTGTGGGGGAAAAGTGAAGCTGGAGCTATAAATGGAGGAAGGTTCAGAGAGCTCATACTCTTTTGGCAGCCTTCTTGCTATCTAAGATCCTGGTCCAAGATGTCCCATTATTGCTGTCAGTAGGAGCATATTCTCTGCCAACTCATCCTCAGGGGAGAAAACAAAGGATAATTAAAGAAATGACAAATCACCAAAATGTCTTTTGTTTGAAATATCCTAGGATATGGTTATTGAAGGTCAATATTCAAACCCAAATGTAATGGGCATTGGTGCTTTCTCTAGATTCCCTGTACAAGGACAGCATACACATATCCACTGCCATAACCATTGGCATCTACAGGTCGCAGCTCCTCCCTCCTCTAGAGGGTTACCGTAAACCATTGAGAACTTCCATGGAGGCCAGAATCATTTGACACTTGGCCCCAAGGTAATTTGAACCTAGTGGTGCAAGAAACCTCAAATTGGGACCTTTCCTCTAATTGGGACCAATCCTGTAGCATACTTTATGCTACACAGATCCCCCTGGGATCAAGTAGAGGGTCTACTCCAGAGGAGCCCACATTTTTGCTTAGCTAGTTCCCTGGTCCCATCTGCTTTTTCCTTCCCTTTGAGACTTCTCCTGATTGTACACTCACTAAATCATATGCCTTGGAACACAGATTCTTGTGTCAAGTTCTGCTTCCAGGGAATCCAACCTAAAAACTGCATATGTCAAAATAACATGGGAAATATTTTGAAGTTATAAATAAGTCTCATATGTAAGTGATTTTCAGAATAGGCAGAAACACATATCTTTGACATGAGGCATTTGGAAAAAAAATGGGGAAAAAGATATTTTAAATCATTCTTTTAAAAAAATTTTAATTTATTTTTTTAAAAAATAAATGACAGCAGAATGCATTACAAACCATTCTTTAATACATAAAGTACTGATGTTCATTTAAGAGAATCACCATCTCCTGACCATACTGGTTGAAAGTCTCTTTGACTCTTTTCCTTCTGAACTGCCTGCAACCAAAAGGCAACCTCTGATTGCAGAATCCCTCACTTCTGCAGCCCCCTTTACACTCCCATTTAGGAATAGTATGTTGCATTCCTTACATGTTCTTCTCCAGGCCCTGACATATCCATCATGCAAACCACCCTCAGACTCAAGGCCCCTGCTGGTGTAAGTTCACCTTCTTCCGGACCCCCTAGTCTGCCAGGTGCCAGGGTCTCTCCTCTGTTGTACTAAGACACTGAAAATTATCTGTGTTTTCCACCTTTCTTGCCTTTGAACTTGATTTCTCTTCACTGAAATTGTTCTCCCTCCACCATTTTTTTGCATCTTGAAATCCTGTGAAAACTCAGTTAAGTTGCTTTTATTTCCAGGAAATCTTCTAAGACTCCTGAATCAAAACCAGTTTGTCTTTCTCCCATATTCCTAGAGGTATTTACTTGTTTCTCTAGCCTGTTTCCCATATGTTACTTGTCATTTTATTATAGTGAATGCATGTAACTTCTGCACTGTACTATCAGGTGCTTCAGAAAAGTTCCCTTATTCCCTTCTATTCCCATCTCTTCAGCCCGCTCTGTGCCTGAACTGGGAAGTTTGACCACCAGCTTGCCTACATCCTGCATGGTCTGCAAAAAATAGGTACAGAGAAGACTGTCTGCCTTAGATAATACCCGAAGTCATTCCATATTTGTGCATCATACTTTGGTTCTTGAATCCCTGGCTTTGAGCCTCACCCTTGCTTTTCCTGCTCCTTGCCTTTCAAATTTAGTGACCATGACCACTTGTCTGTTTGAACTTCCTTATCTGGTTATAGTTTGGCTCTGGGAATAAGAGATTTTGATACTCCCTGAAGCCTTGAATAAGAGTCGCTTTCCCAACATAGATACTTACTGGAGGATTCAATAAATATGTGTGTTCTGGAGCCCTTGCGAATACTCAGCCCTGTTTGCTCTCAACAAGTATTCAGTCTATCAATATAATTTCATTTCAAGCATCCTTTGAGAAAAGCAGAAAGGCGAGGGCTTATCTGCTGCTCTCTCCTCTACAGCTGTCTCTTTAAGGGAAGGCAATGAGCCCCAGACTGTCCCTTGAGTTTCTCTGGTCAGCTGCCCTGTTGGGTGTGGGGGATATTGAAGCTCTTCAAGTCATCTCTGCTCGCCTCCAGTTGCCATAAATCTTCCCACCTGTGGGCATGAGAAGAGATTTCCATCCTATTAAATTCTGAAACTATTAAGAACTCTATGGACACAAATGACAGAATATGCAATTTGCCCAGTGTGAACAGAACAGGGAACTCATTTGTTCTCATAATTGAAAATTCCAGGTGGGTCTGACCTTAACTACTCCAAGCCTCAGTCAGACACTCTAACAGCATTTCCAGGCTTCTGTGTCTTTGCATCCTTTGACAGCCTTTTCCACCATATCAGATTTAATCTCAGGATGGCCATTCCACACAATAGTACTAGTCAGCCACCAAAAGATCAAGATTTACAATCAATCAACAAGAACATGAAAAAATGCTCACCATCTCTAGCAGTCAGAGAAATGCAAATCAAAACCACCCTAAGATACCATCTCACTCCAGTAAGATTGGCAGCCATTATGAAGACAAACAACAACAAGTGCTGGCGAGGATGTGGGGAAAAGGGTACTCCTGTACATTGCTGGTGGGACTGCAAATTGGTGCGGCCAATTTGGAAAGCAGTATGGAGATTCCTGGGAAAGCTGGGAATGGAACCACCATTTGACCCAGCTATTGCCCTTCAAGGACTATTCCCTGAAGACCTTAAAAGAGCGTACTACAGGGATACTGCCACATTGATGTTCATAGCAACACAATTCACAATAGCTAGACTGTGGAACCAACCTAGATGCCCTTCAATAGATGAATGGATAAAAAAAGAATGTGGCATTTATACACAATGGAGTATTACTCTGCACTAAAAAATGACAAAATCATGGAATTTGCAGGGAAATGGATGACATTAGAGCAGATTATGCTAAGTGAAGCTAGCCAATCCCTAAAAAACAAATGCCAAATGTCTTCTTTGATATAATGAGAGCAACCAAGAACAGAGCAGAGAGGAAGAGCAGGAGGAAAAGATTAACATTAAACAGAAACATGAGGTGGGAGGGAAAGGGAGAGAAAAGGGAAATTGCATGGAAATGGAAGGAGACCCTCATTGTTACACAAAATTACATATAAGAGGTTGTGAGGGGAATGGGGAAAAAAAACAAGGAGAGAAATGAATTACAGTAGATGGGGTAGAGAGAGAAGATGGGAGGGGAGGGGAGGGGGGATAGTAGAGGATAGGAAAGGCAGCAGAATACAACAGTTACTAATACGGCATTATGTAAAAATGTGGATGTGTATCCGATGTGATTCTGCAATCTGTATTTGGGGTAAAAATGGGAGTTCAAAACCCACTTGAATCTAATGTATGAAATATGATATGTCAAGAGCTTTGTAATGTTTTGAACAACCAATAAAAAGGAAAGATTTACATCTTATTAGTTTGGTCACCTTGGAGGAAAGAGAGTTCCATCTATACAAATTTGGGCCTGTATTGTTAGACCCTTGGGATTTACAAGCTAATCTTTGAACCAAACATATGGGTCCCAGAAGTAGACTATACGGATTACACCAGTGTGAGTCAGGAGGCTCTGTCTGGAGCTCAGAGAAGAGGCTGATTCACCCAAGCCATGTGGACCAAAACTGAGGAAGAGGTTGTTCTACAAAGAAAAAGTAAATATATCATTCTAGAAGAAAGGGAGGTGGATACTGGATGTCTCACAGTAGCAAACATCCACAAGAGTCCTTCTCACCTGTACTTACTCAGGAGATCAGTGGCTATTACAAACCTAAGTCTCAGGGAATTCCTCATAGGTAGAGTCACTGGACTGGGCTTTGGCTTGGCCAGTGTCATTCTGTGGCTTTGAGCAAATCAGTGACAGGCTCTGATAAATAATAAAAAAAAACTAAAGCAATTGATATTGAAACCTTTTATGTGCAAATTTCATATTCCCCAGAGGGTAAGAATATTTTACTTACTTAAGATGTCAATTTGCATTTGTTCTCTATTATCTCTTTTCTCTGTGACTTCCTTCCCTAATCATATAGTCAGGCTATTTGAATTTCCTTTCCTCGAGTATTTTTATGGGGCTGAAAGAAGTTTCATAAAATGTAGAGACTTTGCTCTTCATTGTGAAATCCTAGAGGAAGGATTCTAAGTATACTGACAGGATGAAGAGAGAGCCTATGGAAACACTAAGGACTAGAAGATTTCTTCAGTTGGGCAGACTGCTGAGGACGTGGAACAACTCAGCCCTCTTGGTCAGGGAAATGTAGTAGTCCCCTCTTATTCATGGTTGCTATTTCTAACCCAGGAACAAAAATATTAAATGGAAAATTCTAGAAATAAACAACCATTAAGTTTTAAATTGCATTTTGATTAGCATGATGAAATTTCATGCCCGTCCCTCTCTGTTCTAACCTGGATATGAATTATCCCTTTGCCCAGTGTGTCCACACTTATATGTTACCCACTCTTCTGTCACTTAGCAGGCTTCTTGGTTAAAATATCATTTATTATAGTATTTCATAAATTATCATTTATTAATAAATTATCATTTATTATAGTATTTCAGGTAACCTTTATTAACTTAATAATAGCCCCAAATAGAAGAATAGAAATTCTGGCAATTCAGATGTGCCACAAAGAAAATGTCAAGATGTTTCTTCAGGTGAAAATAAAATTTTGAGAAAGGGTGATAGCTCATTTGCAGAACTTTTATTACAATATATACCTTAATAAACAATATGTTATTAGTTGTTAATTTCTTACCGCCTAATTTAAAAGTTAACTCAATTATAGGTATGGTATTATGTATAAGGAAAAAAATAGTACAAAAAGGGTTCAGTACTGTCTGTGGTTTTAAGCGTCCTGGAGTTAAGGGATGTATCCCCAATAAATAAGGAGCAATTGATCTTGATGCAGATTGGGGAATAAATACTATGGGAGTGTCTGGGATGACAGAAGACACCGGGGTGGGAGAGGGAGCACTCCCCAATACTATATGGAATAAGTCCTTGAGAAGTTTGCAAGGTAAGGAGGAGCAATTGCAAATGTTTACTTTTCTTCCATACCAGCAAGATGGGGATTCCAAGGAAAGTTAATGTTGATTTATGGAAATATATACTTACCTATATGAATTTTATATTGAAATTATTGCCTGATGTTAACTAGCAAGGAACCCAGATCTTCAGATCTTTCCACCAATTGAGGAGCAAGAGATGATCCGCAACTTTCCTTCCATCAGCCATGGCCCATCCCAGCCACCTCACCCTAGAAGAAGCTTATAGAAGAGCACCCCCAAATTATGTATCTTCACAGGGCAGGATTGTGTAATAATCACAATGAAGTATAGTGTAGCTTGTCTACGAATAGCCAACTATTTGGAAATCTTTCTATCTATAGATGTAGGCTCCAGACCTATCCAATAGAACTACCTAATATTTGAGAAGATAAAATATTCTATAATACATTGTGTCTAATATAGTAGCTATTTGCCATGTGTGGCTATTGAGCACTTCCTACCATGAATGAGGCTCTCAACTTTCAGTTCTATTTTATTGTAATTTAAATATAACATAAGTAAGCACATGTGAATAATATCTATAGTATTGGATAGTACAGAGTTAGAGAATAATGGAGATCAGGGACCATATTTTCAGAGGATAAATTCTACTCTAATGATGAAGCATATTCATTTCCTTTACGTGTGTGTATGTGTGTGTGTGTGTGTGTGTGTATAATGGATATGCTTCTTCATTAGTAGAAGTATATATATATATATATATATATATATATATATATAGACACACACACACACACACACGCACGCACGCGCACATACACACACACACACACACACACACACACACACTGATTTATTCACCAGAACACCTCTTCAGGGAAGATTGTGTCTCAATGCCATTTTATAGACAAGAAGGTATGGTGAACTTAGGCATTTTGAGGCAGGCCACTAATAAGTGACTAAGTAGGATTCAAATCCAGATATGTCTGAATATTGAATCCACGGTCTTTCTGTTACAATATTGGTTAATCCTAGAAAAGGTCACTTTTCATGCTTGTCTCTTTTTAGGTGAATGTGTCTTAGCTGCAAAGCATTATGAAAATGTTAGTTGTAACTGTTTTAGCAATCAGTATTTTAAGGCAGGAAAAAAGACTTCGTTTTGGGTGGACCTCTTCTTAAACTTGAACAGCTCTGAACTCTGACATCTAATTATTCTCGTAATTACAGCAAGAGAGAGGGAGAATTAAAACTAAAATTCAAGCAATTACATGTACAAGGGCAAAAGTGATTATTATGTTAAAATGCATAGCCCATTTTAATTTTACTTAAGATGGCTGTTAAGGAAAGGACCTGCGGTACAGGATGTGGGGGCAGGACCCATATATTAAGATCTGAACCTCAAGCCCCATAAATATGTTTTTAATTATATCAGTCCCAAATAGACTCTTAGATAATAACTATTATGTGTGAGACATGATGTATTTCTGTGGCATTACCAAAGACAAAGATTTTTTTCTCTACTAAATGTTTCTAGATTTATGGTGTTTTGATTTATTATACAACCATATATTAGGCACATGTGTCAAAAGCTTAAAAATGTCCCTTCATATTCCCTAAAACCAACGAGACTAGAGCTTCTAGTTAGTACAAGCCAAATTAGAGGATGGAGTTGTAACTGATAGAATCTTAGTAGCATTTGATAATAAAAAAATAGAGAAATGCATTCTCAATTGAAAGGGAATGATTTCTCCCATTTCTATTGTAGATAATGTTCTGTTTATTAATTTATTAATAGTTTTTTTTTGTGGTGATGCTAGGGATTTAACTCAGGGGTGCTCTATCACTGAGCTATATCTCTACCTGTTTTTATTTTTTAAATTTCTGACACAGGGTCTCTCAAACTTGAGATCCTCCTGCCTCATCTTCCCAAGGCTGGGATTACAGGTGTTCACTACCACACCTGTCGATTCTACATAATTTTAATAGAGCTTTAATAATTAGTTCTGGCACATTAGAGATTTGAGTCTGAAATAAGAATAGTTTTGAGAATTGCTGCTGACTGTCAAAGTTACAGGCTGACTTGTGAGTGTGCCATGTGAGTGTGCCATTGCTAGTGTGAGACACAAAGAAAGAGGTTAGTCTGTTGAATCAATTAAATAGTTGGTGGGAGGGTGGTCTGCCCAACTGATTCTCTAAAGGGCCAGTTAGTAAGTCTTTTAAGCTTTCTGGTTTATTAGTCTCTGTCAAAATAACCAAACTCTGTTGTTGTCGCACAAAATCACCCATAGATAATACATAAATGAATGAGCAGGTATTGTTTATGAACATGGAAATTGTAATTTCATATTACTTTCTTGTGCCATGGAATATCGTTCATCTTTTGATATTTTTTCAGTCATTAGATACATAAAAACTATTCTTAGCACAGAGACCTTAAAATACATGGGGCAGGCTACTTTGTGCTTGTGGATTTTAGTTTGCTGATTCCTGAGGTCTCGATGGATGAAACTCAAAAATATCAAGAGTCTGGGGTTGCAAGGATTCTATCCTCCCTTGGCACACTTTCAGAGTTGGCTTCCCTTGGAAGAAAACGCAGGGCTTTTCTTCTGTAGGTACACTCTGTCAAAGGGTGTTTCAGAGAGAGAGATGGGTATTCCACTCAATCACATCCTGCTGGACCATTCAGCAGTCCTTAGTGTTCTTGTGGGACTTAGGACCTGGGCTGATGTGTTTTGCTTTTCTCAGATTCTATGCAGGAGATTTAGCCCATGTTCTGCATCCCCAGATGCAGATATTTCACCTTTGTACTTTGATGTCATTTCTTTCATCTGGCTTCATATCCGGAGCAAGCTGAATTTTGCCTGTGGACAGTAACTGCTCAAAATAATCCCTAGCTTTGTTAATACTCTCTGAGACTGAACTCCAGGGTGCTTTGAGTTACTGTGAAGGGCCATTAATGCTTCCCTTGGCTCTTGGGTGAGTATTCTGAAACACCAACTTTGTCTTATGGCTGCAAATATCAATATGCCCCTCAATCTGATAATCAATAGTAGGGGTTGTTGCAAACACAAATATTCCCTGGGTGGATAATTAAAATGAATCTGTTCCTGACCGAGTGCTGTCTTTGTCTTAACCTTTCTACTGCTTTTATCTCATCAGTGAAGTTTCTCAGATCAGACCAAAGGGGCACAAAAATTGTTTGATCCCTGTTTAAAGAAGAAGAAATGAAAAAGGCATGGGGTTGAGCAATTTTCTTAGGTCACTGAGCAAGTCCCTGACTGATCCAGAATGAGCATGTATAAGCTCAGAATTCTCAGGCTCAATCAGTCCTTCAACTGTTTATATAAAATTCCTGTTCTTTTCAAAAATGTATTTACATGTTACAGACTTAAATGGCTTCATTTTCAGGTGTAGTACTTTCATTCCAAAACCTTGAGATGGGCTGAGGATTATAAAAATACTAACCAGGAAAAGATACCTGATTTGAGAGAAAATTGATAGCAAATAATGTGCTACTGTAGGTGAATAATGCATCAAGCATAGCAGGGTCTCATAGAAATAGTGTTAATTTATGTATAATATGCAATGGAAGATTCTTTTCAGAATTTAAGAGGTCTTCAGTTTAGCTTTATTCAACAACTGCAGAGACCAAGAATTAAAGCAGACTTAAAAAGTGTGTATTGGAGTGTGGTGGCCATTCAAAGCTTACAGAATAAAGATTTATGGGCAAATGAAAACACCTGCTTGCTCAAGTAATGGAAGAAAAATCAAGAAAAGATAGGACTAAAACAAGAAGTATTAAAATTGTTAGTATATAAAAATCATATGATATGCAGTTTCAAAAAACAATTATAATTCTTAGACTGTGTAATGAATATTTGTGTCCTCACTAAATATATATGGTGAACCTGATTTCCAGGTTGATGATATTAGAAATTGGGCCTTGGAAAAATAATTCATTTCTGAAGGTGAACCCTTCAGGAATGGCATGAAAATTATTACAAGAAGAAGTCAGAGAGCCCTTGGTCTTCAGTGTCAGGATGCAACCAGAACTGGACAGTCTGCAATAAAAAAAAAAAAGGTCTGTACATAACCCAATCATAGTTGTACCTTGATTTTGGACTTCCATTTCCACAACTAGTAGAAATACATTGAAAAAATGCAAATAAAATAAATCTATTGGTTATAAACCACTCAGTCTATGAAATTTTGTTATAGAAGTTTGAACAAAGACAACCTATTAAAAATAGGAAAGAAAATAAATTAAGTACAATTTATAGAAGAAAAATAATCAAAAATTGAGATTATGAAAAGAAAATATTACCAAATTAAAATGGGAAAACACTTTATTGGGCTAAATTAGTGATGGCTAAATTATAAAATTTATTAAAACCAAACTGTAATATCACCTTATATCTATGAGAATGGCCAAAATAAGAAATTGTGACAACACCAAATGTTAGCAATGATGAGGAGAAACTCAAAAGTTGTTGATGAGGATGTAATATGGTAAAACCACTCAAAAAATAGTTTGACAGTTTCTCATATAAATATGTATCTAATGACCATATGACCCAGAAATTGCATTCTTGGACATTAATCCCAGAGAAATGAAAATTATGTACACAAAAACATGAACAAAAATGTTCATAGTGGTTCTATTCATAAAAGACCCAAAGTGGAAATAACACAGACTGTGAATGGTTAAACAAACCATGCTGCATAATTACCATGGATACTTAGCAATACAAAGGAGCAAACTATTAACACATGATACAAACAAGATAATTGTCTAAATAATTATATTCAGTGCAAAAGGAAGCCCAAAGTTTACATACTGTATGATTCCATTTATACATCATTTATTATTATTATTATTATTATTATTATTATTATTATTATTATTATCATCATCATCATCATCATCATTATTCTGAGAATTGAACCCAAGGATGCTCAACCAAAAAGCCATATTACCAGCCCTTTTTAAACTTTGAGTCAGAGTCTCACTAGGTTGCCCAGGATGTCTTTGAATTTGGGATACTCCTGCCTCAGCCTCCTGAGTACTTTGGATGTACCACCTTGCTCAGGTTTTACAACATTCTTGAAATGACAAAAGTACGGGAATGGAGAAGAGATTAGTGGTTGCCTGGAATTAAGAAGGGGTGGGGAAAAGAGGAATGTGGATGTGGGCAATGAAAAGTCATTGTGAAGACTCCTACAGTGATGGTATTAACTGTACCTTTGTGATATTAATGTCAAGATCCTCGTGGTGACATTGAACCAAGTTTCTAAAGATGTTATTGTTGGGGCACATTGGGTAAAATGTACAAAAGATTGATTGTTTATGAATCAATGATTATCTCAAAACTTTAATTTGGAAAGAAAACATGATTCTTCGAGTTAGGAAAGATGAAACAACGTCTGCTTCTTGCTTACACATTGGATGAGGTTCCATTTTCACATGTGGGTGAATTTTTAAAAAATATTTGCCAACATAATTGCCTTATATACTTCCCATATATGACTCAGCCTTTCTTATAAGAATTTATATTAATAAGATAATTGAATACTTTTGTAAAGATTTCTGTGTAAGTATGTCCAATGTTTGCATCATTTGCAAAAGCAATTATTTTCAAATGGACACAAAACCAAATTTAAGAAATATTTAGAAGGTTTATGGTACATATATTTCATGAATTTTAATGCCGAAATCAAACTCAGATTCTGGTAAGGAGATAAGCAGTAGTGCTCAGAAGAGTGGTTAAACATGTGGATTTCAGTCCATCAAATCCAGACCTAGCACAGTCTATGCACATGTGAACTTGGGCTAGTTTCTTAACATCTCTGTGCAATACCTCTTTCTTTGTAAAATAATCAGGTGGTTGTGAGGATCACACAGAGCTAAAATTGAAAGAAAAACTTAGACTGCCACTCAATGAATAACTTTTTCCACAATTTGGGGTCACTTTTTATAACTTCTTGCAGTGAGCATATATTATTTTTAAAATACAAGAAAAAAATATGAGGAGGAAACAATTGTTGTGGAACAAAAGCAGGCAATAAAATATTAATGCAGGCCCATGTTGATGATGACAAATTGGGAAGGCCCTTATTTTCTCTGCACTGTTTCCCAAATGGTTTGTGATAAGAGTTGAGTACATTTATAAAGGAAGTTTTTCTTAATCAAGGAACAGATAGCATTCTTCACAACAAGTGTATACATCTTCCAAATTCTTCCACACTGCATAATTGCAGTCTACCCTCAGCCTCTTGCCTTAACCATCTTTATTACCCACCTTGGCCTCTATTAACCTTAGCAGCCCACATGCTCTAGAATGTGTGGTCCCACCTCCCCCGCCATTACTCTTGCCCACTGTTTTCTTCAACACCATTGAGCTTTCGAGCCTCATTTCTCTCATGAAAACTTTCTGTCAATAATTTCACCATTTTCTGATTTCCCCTTCTAAAATGTTCTCTGCATTCAGTATTGTCCCAAATGATTTAATTTGTTACGGTTACTGTTCAAATGTTAGTTTATGGTAGTGTTTTTCTGCACAATGTTGCAAGTAGAAATTTCCTATGTCTTTAACTATACTTTAAGTTTTTATACTCAAGGCTGTTTTTATGTTTCCTTTGTGCGACACAGAAAGGGTCACTGTTGAATGAAAGAAAAGCCAGGGCATGGCTGCTTGTGCTGATTCAGCCATCAGGACTGAAGTGGGAAGTGTACTTAATTATGAGCTTAATTATTTGTGGAGAGTATCTTATGAATGACAGGAAGTGGATATTCTTTGTTCAGAACTATCATGTAGTATCAGGTAACATAAGGCAAGATGCCCTAAGATCTGAAGTGTGAGACTTAAAAAGTTCTTACTAAATGTAGCTGGGAAATCCAAGTCTCTGGAGATATTCAGTCACACAGTATTCACATCTCAGGGTTAAGGGGCATCCCTTCCAGGAAGATGGGAATGAAATAAAATATTCCCTTACCAAACAAATCATATTTATTTATTTGTTACTGGAGATTGAGCCCATGGGCACTCTACTACTGAGATACATTCCCAGTGCTTTTTATTTTTTATTTTCATTTTGAGACAGGGTCTCACTAAGTTATTTAAGGTATCACTAAATCGGAGAGGGTGCCCTACAACTGGCAATGATCCTGCTTCAGCCTCCTGAGTTGCTAGGATTACAGGAGTGTGCCACCACTCCCAGCTTAACAAACCATTTTTAAAGCAATGAAATATCTTGTTTGTATGTAATCTTACACAATCTCAATATACGAACAAGTAAATGTGGCATTTTTCCCAAATAAGTGTATTTCTCTCATTTTAACTTTATTATACAATCATTGATGTCAGTAGAACTATTTTCATAAAAATCAAAGAACTAATATTGAGATTATAGATAGATTTACAGTTTAATATCAACCTTACTTTCTAGTTCATTTTTCTATGTCATTTTGAGGTGAAGAAATCCTAAAAAGTTTGATTCAGTAAATTTAACAAGTGTCAATGATTACAAAATTATGGGTTCTGAGATTTTTGTTTCTAAAAGCCTGATTTGCAATCTTGAATTATTCTTCAATTAAATTTGAAAACTTGAGAAAGAACTAAAATGTTTTGATTTCCACATTGAATTCTTGTACTATCCTATAACTATTAATATAACATTCTCTGTAACACATTTTTTAATTGATTAAAAAAAAATAAATGACAGCGGAATGCCTTACAATTCCTATTACACATCTACAGCACAATTTTTCATATCTCTGTTTATATATAAAGTATGTTGACACTCAATTTGTGTCTTCATACATGTACTTTGGATAGTGATGTCTATCCCATTCCACCATCCTTGCTAGTCCCCAGGTCCCTCCCTTTCCCTCCCACTCCTCTTCCCTATCTAGAATTCATCTATTCCTCCCATTCTTCCCCTCCCTACCCCCACTATGAGTCAGCCTCCTTATATCAGAGAAAACACTTGGCATTTGTTTGGGGGAGATTGGCTAACTTCACTTAGCATTATATTCTCCAACGCCATTCATTTACCTGCAAATTGGCATGATTTTATTCTCTTTCATTGCTGAGTAAAATTCCATTGTGTATATATGCCACATTTTTTTAATCCATTCATCCACTGAAGGACATCTAGGTTGGCTTAACTATTGTGAATTGTGCTGCTATAAACATTGATGTGGCTGTGTCCCTGTAGTATGCTGTTTTTAAGTCCTTTGGGTATAGACCAAGGAAAGGGATAGCTGGGTCAAATGATGATTCCATTCCCAGATTTCCAAGGAATCTCCATACTGCTTTCCATATTTGCTGCACCAATTTGCAGTTCTACCAGCAATGTATGAGTGTACTTTTTCTCCACATTCTCACGAACACTTATTGTTGTTTGTATTCTTAATAGCTGCCATTCTGACTGAAGTGAGATGATTTTTTTGCTTTCTGAAAAATTTAGTAAGTTCAGAATGATGCCAATATTCAGCACTAGGAATTGAGAAATATTAGTATTGTACCCTTCCTTCCTTCCTTTCTCTCTCTCTCTCTTTCGTGGGGATTGAACCCAGAAGCCCTCTATCACTGTCCACTTCCCTATCCTTTTTTAACTTTATTTTTGAGACAGGTTTCTCTAAATTGCAGGGGCTGGTCTTGAACTTGTGATCCTCCTGCCTTAGCCTTCCAAGTAGCTGGGATTATAGGTGTACACCACCATGCCCAGCTGAGGTTGGTCATTTCTAACAAGTTCCCAGGAAATACTAATCTCACAGGTCTAGGGGCCAGATATTTTTTCTTGCTTTAAAAAAATACTTTATGTGGGCTGGGGATAGAGCTTAGTTGGTAGAGAGCTTGCCTCACATGCAAAAGGCCCTGGGTTCAAACTCTAGCACCACCACACAAAAAAAAATTCTATGATCTAGGTACATTGGAGCATGCCTATAAACCCAGTGGCTCAGGAGCCTGAGGCAGGAGGGTCATGAGTTCAAAACCAGCCTCAGGAAAAGTGAAGTACTAAGCAACTCATTGAGACTCTGTCTCTAAATAAAATACAAGATAATACTGAGGATGTAGCTCAGTGGTCAAGTATCCTGAGTTCAATCCCTGGTACCCCCCCAAAAAAAATACTCTATGAATAATTTATTATTTTTTTAGATAGAACTCTATGTACAATGCATTAGTTGCTCTTAATCAAAAATAAAATTAAAGGTCTAACCATATGAAAAAATTTACATGTATTTCATTCATATTAACTATTCCAGAATAATTATACATCCATTTCTCTCCTGTTGATCATTCAAGTTTCTCCAAATTGTTGTTTTTATAAACAATGCTACAATGAACATCTTTTACATGTTTCTCATGTACATACACCATGAAGCAAACTTGTTAAGTATATGAATATGTTTTTCCAAAGATTTTAGACATTGTCAAATGGGTCATCAACAGAGCAGTTCCAATTTGCATGTCTACCAGGAGTCTATAAAGTTTCTCAATTTCTCTCATTCTTACCAACTCTCAATTATGTCACAATTGATGAACATTATTGATAGTGCATTAATATTGTAACTTACATTTTCTCATGTTTTAGGTGGACCGTCTTTACATGTTTATTGCTTATTCATATTTCCAGGCATGTAAATTTCACATTCAAATACTTTGCTTCTTTATTTTGTATTAAAATCTTTTTCTTATTGGTATTAAATAAGTTCTTTCTATTTCCTCCTTCTTATTCTTTTTTTAAAAATTTTTATTGTTGGTTGTTCAAAACATTACATAGTTCTTGATATATCATATTTCACACTTTGATTCAAGTGGGTTATGAACTCCCATTTTTACCCCGTATACAGATTGCAGAATCACATCAGTTACACATCCATTGATTTACATATTGCCATACTAGTGTCTGTTGTATTCTGCTGCCTTTCCTATCCTCTACTATCCCCCCTCCCCTCCCCTCCCCTCCTCTCTTCTCTCTCTACCCCCTCTACTGTCATTCATTTCTCCCCCTTGTATTATTTTCCCCTTTCCCCTCACTTCCTCTTGTATGAAATTTTGTATAACCCTGAGGGTCTCCTTCCATTTCCATGCAATTTCCCTTCTCTCTCCCTTTCCTCCCACCTCTCATCCCAGTTTAATGTTAATCTTCTTTTCATGCTCTTCGTCCCTACTCTGTTCTTAGTCACTCTCCTTATATCAAAGAAGACATTTGGCATCTGTATTTTTAGGGATTGGCTAGCTTCACTTAGCATAATCTGCTCTAATGCCATCCATTTCCCTGCAAATTCTATGATTTTGTCATTTTTTAATGCAGAGTAATACTCCATTGTGCATAAATGCCACATTTTTTTTATCCATTCATCTATTGAAGGGCATCTAGGTTGGTTCCACAGTATTGCTATTATGAATTGTGCTGCTATGAACATCGATGTAGCAGTGTCCCTGTAGCATGCTCTTTTTAGGACTTTAGGGAATAGACCGAGAAGGGGAATAGCTGGGTCAAATGGTGGTTCCATTCCCAGCTTTCCCAGGAATCTCCATACTGCTTTCCAAATTGGCCACACCAATTTGCAGTCCCACCAGCAATGTACAAGTGTACCCTTTTCCCCACATCCTCGCCAGCACTTGTTGTTGTTTGACTTCATAATGGCTGCCAATCATACTGGAGTGAGATGGTATCTTAGGGTGGTTTTGATTTGCATTTCTCTGACTGCTAGAGATGGTGAGCATTTTTTCATGTACTTGTTGATTGATCTTATGTCCTCCTCTGAGAAGTGTCTGTTCAGGTCCTTGGCCCATTTATTGATTGGGTTATTTGTTTTCTTATTGTTTAATTTTTTGAGTTCTTTGTATACTCTGGATATTAGGCTCTATCTGAAGTGTGAGGAGTAAAGATTTGTTCCCAGGATGTAGGCTCCCTATTTACCTCTCTTATTGTTTCTTTTGCTGAGAAAAAACTTTTTAGTTTGAGTAAGTCCCATTTGTTGATTCTAGTTATTAACTCTTGTGCTATGGGTGTCCTATTGAGGAATTTGGAGCCCGACCCCACAGTATGTAGATCATAGCCAACTTTTTCTTCTATCAGACGCCATTTCTCTGATTTGATATCAAGCTCCTTGATCCATTTTGAGTTAACTTTTGTGCATGGCGAGAGAAAGGGATTCAGTTTCATTTTGTTGCATATGGATTTCCAGTTTTCCCAGCACCATTTGTTGAAGATGCTATCCTTCCTCCATTGCATGCTTTTAGCCCCTTTATCAAATATAAGATAGTTGTAGTTTTGTGGATTGGTTTCTGTGTCCTCTATTCTGTACCATTGGTCCACCCGCCTGTTTTGGTACCAGTACCATGCTGTTTTTGTTACTATTGCTCTGTAGTATAGTTTGAAGTCTGGTATCGCTATACCGCCTGATTCACACTTCCTGCTTAGCATTGTTTTTGCTATTCTGGGTCTTTTATTTTTCCATATGAATTTCATGATTGCTTTCTCTATTTCTACAAGAAATGCCGTTGGGATTTTGATTGGCATTGCATTAAACCTATAGAGAACTTTTGGTAATATCGCCATTTTGGTGATGTTAGTTCTGCCTATCCATGAACAGGGTATATTTTTCCATCTTCTAAGATCTTCTTCTATTTCTCTCTTTAGGGTTCTGTAGTTTTCATTGTATAAGTCTTTCACCACTTTTGTTAGGTTGATTCCCAAGTATTTTATTTTTTTTTTGAGGATATTGTGAATGGAGTGGTTGTCCTCATTTCCAATTCAGAGAATTTGTCACTAATATACAGGAATGCCTTTGATTTATGCGTGTTGATTTTATATCCTGCCACTTTGCTGAATTCATTTATTAGCTCTAATAGTTTCTTTGTAGACCCTTTTGTGTCTGCTAAGTATAGAATCATGTCACCTGCAAATAGTGATAATTTAAGTTCTTCTTTTCCTATTTTGATGCCTTTAATTTCTTTTGTCTGTCTAATTGCTCTGGCCAGTGTTTCGAGAACTATGTTGAACAGAAGTGGTGAGAGAGGGCATCCCTGTCTTGTTCCAGATTTTAGAGGGAATGCCTTCAATTTTTCTCCATTCAGAATGATGCTAGCCTGAGGCTTAGCATAGATTGCTTTTACAATATTGAGGTATGTTCCTGTTATCCCTAGTTTTTCTAGAGTTTTGAACATAAAGGGATGCTGTACTTTGTCGAATGCTTTTTCCGCATCTATCGAGATGATCATATGGTTCTTATTTTTAAGTCTATTGATGTGGTGAATAACATTTATTGATTTCCGTATATTGAACCAGCCTTGCATCCCAGGGATGAATCCTACTTGATCATGGTACACAATTTTTTTGATATGTTTTTGTATCCGATTCGCCAGAATTTTATTGAGGATTTTTGCATCTAGGTTCATTAGAGATATTGGTCTGTAGTTTTCTTTCTTTGAAGTGTCTTTGTCTGGTTTAGGAATCAGGGTGATGTTGGCCTCGTAGAATGAATTTGGAAGTTCTCCCTCTTTTTCTATTTCCTGAAATAGCTTGAAAAGTATTGGTATTAGTTCCTCTTTAAAGGTTTTGTAAAACTCTGCTCTATACCCATCCAGTCCTGGGCTTTTCTTAGTTGGTAGTCTTTTGATGGTTTCTTCTATTTCCTCAATTGATATTGGTCTGTTTAGGTTGTCTATATCCTCCTGACTCAATCTGGGCAGATCATATGACTTAAGAAATTTATCGATGCCTTCACTATCTTCTAATTTATTGGAGTATAAGGATTCAAAATAATATCTGATTATCTTCTGTATTTCTGAAGTGTCTGTTGTGATATTGCCTTTTTCATCCCGTATGCAAGTAATTTGAGTTCTCTCTCTTCTTCTCTTCCTTAGTATGGCTAAGGGTTTGTCGATTTTATTTATTTTTTCAAAGAACCAACTTTTAGTTTTGTCAATTTTTTCAGTTGTTTCTTTTGTTTTGATTTCATTAATTTCAGCTCTGATTTTAATTATTTCTTGCCTTCTACTTCTTTTGCTATTGTTTTGCTCTTCTTTTTCTAGGATTTTGAGATGAAGTATGAGATCATTTATTTGTTGGTTTTTTCTTTTTTTAAGGAATGAACTCTAAGCAATGAATTTTCCTCTTAGAACTGCTTTCAATGTGTCCCATAGATTCCGATATGTTGTGTCTGTGTTTTCATTTATCTCTAAGAATTTTTTAATTTCCTCATTGATATCTTCTATAACCCATTGATCATTCAATAACCTATTGTTCATTCTCCAAGTGATGTATGCTTTTTCCTTCCTTCTTTTATCATTGATTTTCAGTTTCATTCCATTATGATCAGATAAGATGCATGGTATTATCTCTACTCCTTTATGTTGTCTAAGAGTTGCCCTGTGACATAATGTATGATCTATTTTTGAGAAGGATCCATGTGCTGCTGAGAAAAAAGTGTAACTGCTTGATGTTGGGTGGTATATTCTATATATGTCAATTAAGTCTAGGTTATTAATTGTGTTATTGAGTTCTATAGTTTCCTTATTCAACTTTTGTTTGGAAGATCTGTCCAGTGGTGAGAGAGGTGTGTTGAAGTCTCCCATGATTATTGTATGGTGGTCTATTAGACTCTTGAACTTGAGAAGAGTTTGTTTGATGAACATAGCTGCACCATTGTTTGGGGCATATATATTTATGATTGTTATGTCTTGTTGGTGTATGGTTCCCTTGAGCAGTATGTAGTGTCCCTCTTTCTTCCTTTTGATTAACTTTGGCTTGAAATCTATTTTATTTGATATGAGTATGGACACTCCTGCTTGTTTCCAAAATCATATGAGTGATATGATTTTTCCCAACCTTTCACCTTCAGTCTATGTATGTCTTTTCCTATCAAATGTGTCTCCTGTAGGCAGCATATGGTTGGGTCTTGTTTTGTAATCCATTCTACTAGCCTGTGTCTCTTAATTGGTGAGTTTAAGCCATTAACATTTAGGGTTATTATTGAGATATGGGTTGTTCTTCCAGCCATATTTGTTTATTTATGTTACTAAACATGGTTTGTTTTCCTCTTTGATTATTCCACCCCCCCCTTTAGTGTCCTACCTCCCACTGTTGGTTTTCATTGTTATTTTCCATTTCCTCTTCCTGTTATGTTTTGCCAAGGATGTTTTGAAGAGATGGTTTTCTAGCTGAAAATTCTTTTAACTTTTGTTTATCGTGGAAGGTTTTAATTTCATCTTCCATCCTGAAGCTTAATTTCGCTGGATACACAATTCTTGGTTGGAACCCATTTTCTTTCAGTGTTTGAAATATGTTATTCCAAGATCTTCTAGCTTTCAGAGTCTGTGTTGAAAGATCAGCTGTTATCCTGATTGGTTTACCCCTAAATGTAATCTGCTTCCTTTCTCTTGTAGCTTTTAAAATTCTCTCCTTATTCTGTATGTTGGGCATCTTCATTATAATGTGTCTAGGTGTGGATCTCTTATGATTTTGCACATTCGGTGTCCTGTAGGCTTCTAGGATTTGGGATTCTGTCTCATTCTTCAAGTCTGAGACGTTTTCTCGTATTATTTCTTTGAATAGATTGCTCATTCCTTTGGTGTGGACCTCTATATCTTCCTGTATCCCAATGACTCTTAAGTTTGGTCTCTATGTTATCCCATATTTCTTGGATGTTCTGCTCATGGTTTCTTAACAGTCTTGCTGAGCTGTCTATGTTCTTTTCAAGTTGAAATACTTTGCCTTCATTGTCTGATGTTCTATCTTCTAAGTGTTCTACTCTGCTGGTAGTATTCTCCATTGAGTTTTTAAGTTGGTTTATTGCTTCCTGCATTTCTAGGATTTCTGTTTGTTTGTTTTTTATAACCGCTATCTCCCTGTATAGTTGATCTTTTGCTTCTTGGATTTGTTTATGTAATTCATTGTCGAAGTGATTTTTCATTGTCTGATTTTGCTGTCTAATGTCTTCCTTGAGACTCCAGATGATCTGAAGCATATATATCCTGAATTCTTTATCTGACTTTCCATCTGCTGCAGCTATTAACTCTTCTAAAGTTGAGTTGAACTGCATTGCTTGTGGTCCTTTCTTTCCTTGTCTTTTCATACTGCTCGCGTTTCTTTCTGCTTGGGGAGACTGTTGTGTTATTGAAATTTTCCCCCTATATATTTATATTGCTCTTGTATAGTTGAAAAGTCTCCCTTGCAGGGGCGGGCAGCGGCTGTGCTCCTCCTCCAATTTGGGTGATCTGTCTACCACGCTGATGGGCCGCTGGGCCTATTCTTCCGGTCGGTCGCAGGTCTGCCTACCTTGCAGGCGCAGGCGGCGGCTCTGCTCTGCCCTTACTCCAATTGGGGTGACGTGTCTACCACACCGGTGGACCCCTGGGCCTGTTCTGGCCGTGGGCGAAGGCTCTGCTCTGCCCCTACTCCAATTAGGGTGATGTGTCTGCCATTCCGGCAGGCCGCTGGGCCTGTTGCGCCGGTCAGTCGCAGGTCTGCCTACCTTGCGGGCACGGGCGGCGGCTCTGCTCTGCCCCTACTCCAATGGGGGTGACGTGTCTACCATGCCGACAGGCCGCTGGGCCTGATCTGCCAGTCGGTCGCAGGTCTGCCTACCTTGCAGGCGCGGGAGGCGGCCCTGCTCTGCCCCTCCTCCAATTGGTGTGATGTGTCTACCACGCCCGCGGACTTCTGGGCCTGTTCTTCCGGTCGGTCGCAGGTCTGCCTACCTTGCGGGCATGGGTGGTGGCTCTGCTCTGCCCCTACTCCAATTGGGGTGACGTGACTAACACGCCGGTGGGTCGCTGGGCCTGTTCCGGACACGGGTGGCGGCTCTGCTCTGCCTCTACTCCAATTGGGGTGACGTGACTACCACGCCGGCGGGTCGCTGGGCCTGTTCCGGATGCGGGCAGCAGCTCTGCTCTCCCCCTCTGGCTTGATGACAAAGTGAGAGAGACTCGGGTGTTTTTGACTCACTTTCTTTACCAGGAGACCAACTGTTTCTGTTGCCGCTGGTATCGATGAAGTTATCTCCTCCGCCGCTTCTGATGACATCAGATCTCTGCCATGTTGGTATCCCATGCGAATGGCAGCATTTCGTTCCCTTTGCTGGGTGACCAAAGCAACGGGTGGGTCCTGACCGGCCCTCACGAGCCCCGTCTCAATCCTGTTGCCACTGCCTATGAAGGCTCGGTTGGTATTTACCTCCACAGTATTCAGCAGGACCCAGACTGAGAAGCAGTTTCTGCGGGTTCTTTAGCCCTGGGCCAGAGCAGTTCCGGGAGCCGGAATTCGGCCGCTCCAGGCTTGGTGTATGTTCTGATAGGAGCAGGCTCCAAGAAGCAGTTTCCCGGGTTCTTTAGCACTGAGCCTGAGTAATTTGTCTGCAAGACGCAGGCGAATGGCAGCCTGAAATTACCTGTTCTATAGCTGAATGAGCTGCGATCAGTCTTAAACAGGGTTGGTGACGCTCTCCAAGATGGTGGCCGCTGGCTTCCTCTGTGGTCTGACCGGTGTGGAGAACCAAATTGGACCGCTTCCTTCCCCCGTCTCAAACCCAGAATTCAGCACTGAGCACAGTGAGTGCACAGCCCGGCAGGAGCCCGCAGAATCCGCAGCGCTGTATCTTTGCGTTGCTATCTCGTCGTTTCCCAGCGTGCACCGCAGACTCTAGCTGCGGGGCGATTTGCTGAATAAGCAGCGTGACCCTCCGTGCAGAAAAATCGCTCGCGTTTGAGCCCCCATAGCTGATCCTCGTGTGATGGAAATCCTTCCTCTAGGTTTTGGAGCACCCCAATTTTGCTGGAAATTCCTAACAAGATAGCTTTTAGCCGTTCTAACTCGTCATTCTCCCGCACAGTGACGCGGTACACGGGGGTGATGCACTCCCTTCGCCGCCATCTTCTGATACTCTTTATTATTCTTAGCGATAGAAGTACTATGCATACTCTATCATCCTAAAATGCCAATAGAAACATGGAAAGATACTCATTTACTATCTGAATAGAATTCAAGAAGACCTAATGTTAAAGAGAACATCAATATTAAGTGTTGGAACAGTGTCATGGGAACATCCCTAAATTTTTAATTTTAAATTAGAAAAGCTACTTTGGAAAGCCATGAGATAGTCCTTTTCCTATATTTTTTTTATTGGTGCATTATAATAATTCATAATGGCTATATTTTCTATTATGCATTTTTACATGCACCCAATATAACAGTATAATTTGGCCTACTTGTTCTCTAGTATTCTCCCTTAGACAGTTTTTAGTAACATTAACCTTCTGTATGACCAAACAATTTCATTCCTGGGTATAAGCTTAAGAAAAATCAAGAGTATGGGCCTACCTAAGCCACATATATAATGGTGTGATTCATAATAGTTCCAAACTGGAAACAACTGAAATGTCCATGAGTGAGAAATAGATAAATTATAATGTATTCATATTAAAAAGTACAACAAATGAGATAGAATGATTTATTGATGGTTGTTTTTATGAATCTCAGAAACATAATACAAAATAACAGAAGCCAGATACAAAAGAACACATATTATTTGATTCATTTTATTAAAAGTTCAAGAATAGCCAGGTACCATGGTGCACACCTGTAATCTCAGTGACTCAGGAGGTTTGCAAGTTCTAAGCCAGCCTTAGCAATTTAGAAAAGCCCTAAGCGACTTAGTGAGATCCTGTATCAAAATTAAAAAAAGGGTTGGGGTTGTGGTTCAATGGTTAAGTGCCCCTTGGTTCAATACCCGCTACAAAAAAAAAACCCCAAAAACCAAAAAACCAAAAAAAAAAAAATGTTCAGGAATAGTCAGGGTTGTAGCTACATGAGAGTCTGAGGCTGCTGAAAAGATCCTAAGGGTGCCATCAAGGGTACTGGAAACTTTCTGTATTTCCATCTAGGTGGTAATTGCCACAGTATATACATAGGTCAAAGTCCTATAACTTTCTAAAGATCTGTGCATTTTACTGAATTATTCATCAATAAAACAAATTTAAATAAATAAGTTTATAAATCTGAAGCTCTCCTTTCATTGCCATGTGAGTGTGGGGGAAGAGAATTTCTTTGTAAGGGAGAATAAGTGGTAACTTTCTTTCACACAATACAGAAGTGTGTTTTGATAATGACTGGTGGCATTTTGAAGGTAATCACTATTGGAGTTGGAAAGTACACTTCAAGGCCCAAAGAAACAAGGACGAGAAGAGAAGTTCAGAAAGCAAAGTGAAATAAATGGAAAATGTAAGGAACAATGAATGGAATCAAATCAATACTTTGGTGGCTGCCTTCGGTGAGCACAGGCTGAATTGTCCTACATAAAGCAGAACAAATTAAATTCGTTTAAAAACACAGTCTTACATTATTTACAGGATATAAAAGAATGGGAGCAGAAGAATTGCTGGCAAGTATGAACAAAAAAAGATTAAGAGGTGAAAGAGGACAAAAAAAGAGTGTCCAATTGCAAAAGGCGTAATTTAGGAAGAAAACACCAGTCCCCCACTTACATTTACTAAACACCAAGCAAATTGCATATATATGTACATTTATTTTTGTAATATATATAATCTAGGTATGTTCCATGAATATTGCTGTATTTCAGTTTTCACATATTTTCAGATGCAAGTGTATTTTTAAATACATTAAATGAAACTATAAGCTTATATTACTGTCTTTTGGAAATAAACTTACAACATTTAATGTTTTATAGTAAATGAAACTCAAGACACTTATTTTAGCATTAATTTGTTTAAAAATTAAATAATATTTAGTTGATAGAAATGGCTAGACTCATTTTGCAAAAGTGAATTCAAGTTTATTTTAGAAAATTCTAAAGTTGTGTCACAATAACAATTGTTAAATATCACCATAGAGTAACTTGGCTTTCTCTCTTAAGGATCTGAAAAAGAATGAGATGCTCTTTCCTGGATCCAGGGTCCATTGGGGCCCACCCGGTCCCTCTGGCTAGGAAGATAGCAAGGAAGATTGACTTTCTGGAAACAGCTAGGAAGATTTTGTGTCCTGCCATCTGAGTATCTTTTGCTCCAGTGGAGAATTAATGGTTCCTGTTTTTGAAGGTTTAGAGATCCTGTGAATACTACAGCTAGATTGTCTTATTTCCACTTTGCAAAACTCAAATATTCCACTTGTACCAGCAGATTTTTATTTCAAATATTCTACATTTAATTGGTCATCTATTTCTGCTTTAAATACAAATTATTTTGCCACATAAGAAAAAAATGTATGAAACTATAATAGACAAGAACCATATTAAATATATCATGAATACAAATTTTTGCATCAAGTATTTCTATCATAAAGGTGCATGCTTCACATTCTATTGTTAACTGCATTCAACTGGGATTTCACAGCAGGAAGTTGTGTCTGGCTAATATAATTCGGTCTTACATGTATTTAATAGAGCATGCTGTCCTTGTTCTGTAGATTTGAACTTCCTTGTACAATTTTAAGTAAATGGACATCTACAGGCCTGAAGTCACAAAAGGTCAGTGCAGAGAAATCTTTCATCTCCACAACACATTGCAACAAACCCAGATATCTGGGGAGTATTTGCAAACTCAGGCTATACTTTAATTAAACTGAGACAGCACAAAGTTTTTATTTAGAGAGTGGCACAGAAATGAGTCACTTAAAAAATAACATTTGGTAATCCTGGAATGAATTCACTGATTTAATATATGTGATTTCTATTGGCCATTTGAAGAGGTATTTAAAATATTTTTAAAGGAGATTTTGAAGTAGAATATGAAGAAATCAGAAATACTGCTACAAAATCCTAAAATGTTTGGAGAAGTTTAGAATCACTGATCCAGGGAATCATTTTAATTCTCTGACTCTTTGAATCTTTGCTGTAATTTAGTCATAGTTATTCATATATAAGTATTGTTATTCAGAACCTCATAAACTTGTAGATCCATGGTTGACCTACTTCAAACTCGGGAAACACACAATCCAACCCCTCTGTGTAAAGTCGGTCTTTATCCTCTTCAGTAACAAGAACATTTTAGGGAACGTATTGCACTTGTGGCACTGGATGAATTTCATAGTTTCTCTTAAAGGCAACATAGATTCAATCACAATGAGAGGGTGAGACTTCTTCCTGTAGTATTCTAAAATAGCTATTTTCTCATTGTAAATTATCCTTGGTGCTTCTATGACATAAAAATAATCAAGATTTTTTTGTTATTATTTTATAATTCAGCATATAATCACTCATTTCATATATTGTTTGGCAGGGCAGTTTAAAATTAAAAGCCCTAAAGAAGTTGTAAAATATATAAGAAAAGAACCATCTCCTTATATATACAAAAACACAGCTTTATTGAGGTATGATTTATGTACAATAAAACACACATATTAAAATTTGATGTTTTGACATTCATGAAACCATTATCAGCATCAAGGTAATGAACACATCCACCACTCCCCAAAATTTTGCCATGTCTCTTGGCAATCCCTCCTTTCCATTCTTCCATCTTGGATGTTGATTTTGTATCTGGGGATTTTGATAAACTGCCTTTTTAATGATAGTAGACTTAGAATTTTCATAACATTTTCTAAATGTTGTTTTGAGTGGAATGGTTACAGAAAATATCCTTGTCTTTTTTTCTGAACTAATGGAATAGCATTTAGTCTTTAACTATGAAATATGATGCCAGCTAAAAATTATTAATGATAGATAGATAGATGCCCTTGATAGAGAGATGTTCCTTATCAGGTTAAGGGATGCCTCTTCTATTCATATTTCATTGAAAATGTTTATCAGGCATGGATGTTCAATTGTATTAAAAGTTTTCTTCTGCATCTGTTAAGATAGTCACATGGGTTTTCTTAGTTTTCTAATAAAGTGATACATGTTGATTTCCAGTGTTAAACCAATCTTGTATTCCTGAGATAAACTGTACTTGGTAATGATCTGTTCCTCTTTTTGTATATTTATGTCATCCTTACTTGTTTTCCTCTACATATATCATGCATTTTTTTTCTGGCTTTCTTAACCTTTTCTTTTAATCCTTGATTTGGAATGATTTATTATAACATGTCTTATTGTTTATTTCTTAGCTATTGCCTTTGGATTCTTCAAGCTTCTCAGGTTTGTATGTTTTCATCAACTTGGAAAAATTTCAGCCACTATGGTTTGACTATATATTAATCTGTGTCTCCCTTTTTTCTCTCTTTGGATATTTGCCTCATAAATGCTATTCTTGCTACTATTGTTTTTTTTTTTCCTCTTTGCACCTCTATTTTATTTTGTATTGTTTATATTGCTATCTACTCATCTATTTACTAAATTTTCCTTCTGCATGTTGACTCTACTGCTAATTCATTCCTGTGTAATTTCCTTCTCAGACCTTGTAGTTTTTATTTCTGGATGTTTCTACACACACACACACACACACACACACACACACACTCTCTGCTGAGAACTCAGCAAAACTCAAGTGTAGGGCTGGGGATGTGGCTCAAGCGGTAACGCGTTTGCCTGGCATACGTGGGGCACCACATAAAAATAAAAATAAAGATGTTGTGTCCACTGAAAACTGAAAATTCTCTCTTTCTCTCTCTCTCTCTCTCTCTCTCTCTCTCTCTCTCTCTCTCTCTCTCCTCTCTTGTCTCTTAAAAAAATACTCAAGTGGAAACTTCTGCTTATTTCTCAAATTCTCTCTGTATTTAGCTCTCTCCTCTCTGGTTCTTAGTCCTTGAAATTGGTCTCTTGAGATTTTTCATCTTTGTCTTCTCAACTCGGGGAATCTACTGGTCTCAATCTCTGTCCCCTTCCCTGTGCTGTCATTTGGAAACCCTCCATGCAGCTGGGACAGTCGTAGGGATAATCTTGTTTTGTTTCCTCTTTCAGAGGTCACTGCATTTTATTGTGTGACATTCAGCTTCTTGAAATATGTTTTGCGCATCTTGGTTTTTTTGTTTGTTTGTTTGTTTTTTAGGTGGTAGCATAAATCTGGTTCTTATGGTTCCACTTTCATGTGTCCAGAAGTGCAAGTCCAAATCACTTAGTTTTAATTTCCTTGGGACAGGCCAGTTTGGGAAATATAGTCACACTACATGATAAGGTGAAACTTAATTGTATGCTTAAAAACTTATCATTGGAGTGGATGATTATACACAATAAACAAACACCACTATTTGTGGGAAAGCCTTATTTTATAAAACATAAATGAATTACTGCATCCTTACCCTGATCGTTTACAACCTAACTTGCAGCTCCTTCCACCAGGAGATGGAATCTATTTCTACCTCCCTTGAGTCAGGGCCAGTATTCTGGTTTGCTTTGACCTATAAAATGTGAAAAAAGTGACTATGAGGCCAGTTTTGCACCTAGACATCAGGAGACCTTGCATAATTCTACTGTCTGTGGGAAGCATACATACTAATGAGCAAGCCTGGACTGTCTTGGAGGAATTTCAGAAAGCATGTGGAGAGGAGGCTAGCAACTCACAGTGAGGACCACCAAGTGCAGCTAGTCTTCAGCTGCACTCTAAACTGACTACAGATGCCTGCGCCATTTCTGCCAAGGCCAGCCAACCCTGCCAAATAAAGAGAAAGACTCTGTTTCCTATAGAATCATGAACTTACTGATGTTTGTTTTAAACTATTATGTTTTGGAGTGGTTGATAATACATCAGTAACTAAATGATGCTGTATGTTTGCAAATAGATACATAGATGTGCTTAACTCTGAACGACACTAGCCATCATTAAACATGCCTGTTCAGGGAATTAGTGTAGCATGGTCAAACTAAATTAATTGGGTTAAATTCTAAGAGTTTAATTCAGTAATTAAGTTTTACCACCTTGAGTAATTATTTTTATAAAATGTTAAATTGACATCAGTAACACCAAAACTGTCCTTTAAAAGTGATACATAAAGGGTTTTCATCCACATTATGGGTACAATATGCTTAAAGACAAATTGATATATGAGGTTATTGAAAGTTTAAAACTCACTTAAACAATTTCCTCATTTTTCATAAAGATGTCCTATTAAATTCCTGCCTTCTAAGTGTAGTTTCTTTGCTTTTAAAGAAATTTACATTCAATTTTTGTTACAAATACTTCATTTTAAGAAGATATAAAATTCAATTTGCACAAATTGCTCAGAAACATTTCTGTTAAAAGCCACTGTAATTCAAGGGCAAAGCTGGGAAACTGTTGGGAAAAAATGTGAAATACCAGGCTTGTGGTGTGTGCTGGATTATGCACTGGAGTCCTGCCAATAGACCCTCCACCCATGGGAAATTTTTCCATGGAGAATGACCCTGGCAACCACAGACAGCAAGCCTTGTTTGCACACCTGGCAATCTGGTGGGTTTTCTGCAAAGGCTGGTCCAAATGTTTCACTGAACAGAACATTTGGAGATGAGACAAAATAATTTTTTTAGAAGAGAAAACTATGCCTGATTATCTGGCCCTTTTCGAAAATAAGAAGTTCAGAAAGAATTTGTTTATAGGAATTACTTGGATTTTTTTAAAAACTCAGAAAGAATAATGATTATCTTTCAGAGATGACTGATTAGGATGGGCCCAGGGGAAACAACTGGAGTGCTTGGAGTATTCTAGGTCTTGATCTGAAGAGTGGTTACAAATATGTATGCATATGAAAAAAAATCATCTACATTTAAGATTCATGTCTTCTTTATATGAAATTTATTTTCTAAAACCATTTTTTTTAAAGGGGGAAAGTCCATGAGAATAGGATGTGTTGATTCTGGAAAGGGATTTGAGTGTTCACAAGCCACCTATTGCATTTATATTTTTAAAAGGCAGTTATTTGGAAAGATAATGTCAAACAGATATCATGCTTATAATTAGTAAAGAACCCAAAATGAAGAAAAGTTCTATAAAAGTTCAAAAATATGGTTTTACAGATTGAGCATCCTTAATGTTAAAATCTGAAATTCAAAATGATATAAACTCCCAAACTTTTTCAGCACCAATATGATTCCACACGTGGAAAATTCCATTCCATGAAACTATTTCATGTGCAAAATTATTAAAAATATTATATAAATGACTTTGTGTAGGTGTACAAGGTATATATGAAGTGTTTAGATTTGTCCCATCTCCAAGATACCTTATTATGTACATGCAAATATTTTAAGATCTGAAAAATACAAAATCTGAACTACTTCTTATCTCATGCATTTCATATAAGGAATGCTCCACTTGTAGTAAAAAATGGAAAACCAGCAAAGTATGTTTTAAATGGTAAAAACGTAACTCTTTATCATTAGTAAATGCTATGGGGTTTCAGATGCAGATTTGCAACATGTAAAATCTTAGACATAGAATGAAGTGAATATGGAGATTCTATTTTAATTCTTGAAAAGGATGTGGGCAAGAAACTAGCAACAAAAGGGGGTAGTAACACCAAACTTTGGGGAAATATTCCAAAGGTGAGTTCTTTTCTGAGTTTCTTGTCAGAGCCTTGGGGTTGGATATCTCCTGAAGGGAAATGATGTTTCCTATCAATCATCCTAGTGATCAGTCACCTGTGTAAAGGCTTCTCTTATTTTCCTCTGTGTATAAACTCTGTAAAAAATAAAGTCAAGGTCTATTTTAATCAAAAGTTTATGAAAAGATTGATCCATATTTGGTATTGTGCTTTCTCTTTGTGTAAGCTTTTTCTTCTATATGCATTTTGATTATTTTGTATGGCATTCATGTTTCCAGATTTCTATTGTAAAGATAATAATAGCTTGAGGTAAAGGTCAGAGGAACTTGAGTGATAGTGGGAAGAGTCAGATGAGGTACAGTTACATTTAAAAAAAAATGCCATCCCTAAATCTTTTAAAGGATAGGACTGACAGAGCTTTAGAAGGCTCCCAGGACCACCACTATTTCATGGAAGTTGGCCTTTGGTTTCTTTGCAGGTGCTTGACAGAAGGAGTATCAGAAAAATTCTGCTAGTCCAGTGCAACTGCTGCTTTAATAATATCATAGTTTATTATTTCCTGGATAAAGGAAACAGCACCTAAGTGTTTATTAATTTGAAACACTGATGACCTGGAATCTGGTCATAACAACTCAGAGTCTAATTTAATAAATTCCATTCACAGGAAAGAGTCAAAACTCTTATACAGAATGTGTTGAACTCAGTCTCTGGAAAATATTGGGTTAATCTTTCTATATTTTACAGCTCTCGAGATCAGAAACCTGAAATCAAGATGTTTATAGGGCTATGCTCTCTCAAGAGGCTCCAGAGGTGAGTACTTTTCTTGACTTTTCTGGTGGTCATTGGTTTCTTGACTTGAATTCTCAACTCTCCCCATATTTACCCCCATTGGTCATTGGTTTCAGCATTTTCTCCTCTTCTGTGAGTCTTCTTCTGGTTGTTTCTATCTCAAACAACTCCTGGTTCCACCCAGGATAACCTTCCCCTTTCAATATCCTTAACATAAACACATCTTCTGCCAAGTACTGTATTGCACCACATAATTGTTGCAGATTTTATGCCAATTTTTTTTTTTTTTTTTTTTGCAAAAATGTGGGATGCGACCATTATGTAAAGTTTTTTTTTAAAGAAATTTGCCAGGGTTATTAAAAATAATTTTTACTAAACTCTCTTTGGTGCAAGATTAGGACACATGAAATACTTGTGTAAAAATAAATAAATAGAATAAAGGTGTTGTGAAAAAAATTCTTTAAAAAATTTAAATAATTCAAGTTGACACACATTATTTATTCATGACAGGTTAGTAAACATTTTCCAGTCTGAAAAATAAAGCCAAACATTAGTTATTATTGATTTGTGTATTATAGTCAAGTATAATAATACTTGAGAAAATTTCCTAGAGTGTTGCCAAGTATGGACTTACAAAGTTTAATCTTTGAAGAATCTGCTCCATTTTGGTTTAGTTTCATTTATCTGATGCATGGTTCTGGGCACCACTCATGTAGGATGTGTTTACCCTTTAGTGCTGCAGTGGTCCAAACAAACCATGAAAGTTGGCTTTCAGAAATATGCCAACAATGCAGTGCACCCAGAATTCTTGGCAAGCTACTTGCTGTGCAGAACATAAACACACATCCATATGTCATTGGCGAATATATTGCTGCTATTTACCTTATAGGCAATGGGACAAAAAATCTGCTAATATTACCCATTTAAAGCTTATAAGTCAATTTTTGGACTGAAAAAACAGGATGTCACTCTTAAATGATGGTGACAATTATATGGTGAAATACTGTAAGGTAGAAATGGCTCTTTTGCCATATGATGCAATATGCAAAGATTTTATAGATTAGGATGTGGACATAACCTGTGGGGGGCCATCATTCAACTCACTTCAAGGATTTTTTTAAAGATACATATGAGGTTTTTTTAAAAGATGGACACAACATCTTTATTTATTTATTTTTTATGTGGTGCTGAGGATCAAACCCAGTGCCTCGCATGTGCGAAGCAAGTTCTCTACGGCTAAACTATAACCCCAGGCCCCACTGCAAAGATTTTAAAGAAAAGTTTAGAAGACTATGTATTTCTCTAAAATCCAAAGTTTGTGTATTTGGCTCTTGCTTGAGAATTTGGAGAGATCTGAATTGCTCCTATAATGAACTCCTGGATGGGTACATTGAGATTTTAGATGGTGCTGTGCTTGTTTTGTTGCTGTGAAATTGTCTCTAGGTTCTGCTTCTCTTCCATTATTTTCAAACTTCAGAAGGTCCTTGTTAAAAAGTAATGGCCTTTCTACAGACTTTTTGTTTGTTTGTTTTTGTACTATGGATTTGAACCCAAGGGCACTTTACCACTGAACTGCATCCCCAGACCTTTTTATTTTGAGATAGGGTCTTGCTAAATAGATGAGGTTCTCACTAAGTTATTGAGGTTTGTCTCAAACTTGCCATCCCCCTGCCTTTAGGAGGAAACTTTATGGAATGAAATAGACCAAACTATGCTGTATAGATTATGAATATATCACATAAAATTCTACCTTTAGGTATATCTATAAAGCTCTAAGTAAAAAATAATATATAAAATAATATAATAAATAGAAGGAAGATAAGTAGAGTAGATGAAATGGAATAGGGAGAGGGATAAGGAGAGAGAACGAGGAAGTACATGGGCCTGAAAGGGAGCAAATTATATTTCATGCCTATATAATTATGTCAAAATGAACCCCACTATTATGTATAACTATAAGAGCCTTTTTTTAAGTTGTAGCTTGGCTACTGTGTATTCTGAGGAATCAGAATAAGGTCAGTGCCCAAATGTCTCAGACTTCTAGGGGTGGTCTTACCCAACAGAGACACTGATATTGGAATATAGGATAATCTATGATGAACACTGAGAAAACTGCTAGAGGAAAAGTGAGGAAAGTGGGGTGCAGGACATGAAGTTGTTGAGTGTCCATGATGTAGTGCCGTAGAAAATTCTGAAAAGTAGCTGAGGGCATTTTGAGGTGGGAGTGGGGAGCAATTACTTACCAACTAATACCCAACAATTGGCTGGATTCAGGCCATGGTAGTTCCCATGACTGACCTCCCTCATAGGCCATTGAGGCACGGTTCATAAAGCAGCATTAAAAATAATCACTGTTTTGGGGAAGAGGTGATGATTTCCTATGCAAAGGAAATTTTTACCTTTGGTTCACTTCCACTAAACTATGTTAAAAATATCAGAGTATCAATACTATTGCCAGAGAATGGAGGTTTATGATTTGAAATAATATAGTTTAATTTTTCATTTAGTTGTGTGATTTTATGTGGCACTTGAACAACTGCACACATTCTAATTTCTTCGCAGGAATAAAAAAAAAAACACTATAATTTCACAATCAAGAGCAGAAGGCTGGGAGAACATGAGCAAATCATGCTGGCCATTAATCCAGACCCACTGTAGGGATGTCAAATATAAAAAAAATGAATAGTAATGCTACCAGGAAATTGAAGCGGAAAGAAGCCAAAATCCTTTTGTAAAATTTAAGAAAGATGAAAAGGCAATTTGAATACAGAGTTGACCCTGGTGAATAATTTGGCAAGACATAATGGCTTCTTCTAGGCACAGAGGCTATAGGCAGGTTAAATGCAACAAGCAAGAAATGGGCAGGGAGTAGATGTAATTCATGAGGCAGTGGGGTTCTTTATTCAAATAATGCCATGATGCTATTTTTCAGGTTTATGTGTCATAATGGAAGAAACAGGAATGCAAGTTGGCGATAGGATATGTCAATATTTTCCGTCTTCAAAATGTCACCAGCAGTTAGGGAAATAACAGTTTCAGCCACAGCTCTCATGGACACAATTCATATTGTTGACAGAGGGGGAAAGAATTTGAAAATGTATTTCATGTTATAAATCAATGTTGCTGAGTTAACCCAATAGTGTAAGAATCCTAAAATAAATACTTACATTAAATAATGTCCAAATCAATCTGTGTCATGGTATGTAAAAGCCAGGGAATGTTATTTATATTTGAAGAAGACTGTAACAGGGAGGTACATTGAGTGTTCTAGGTATTGAGAACTATCCTTCCACTCTTTTCTTGGTAGGGTTTCATACAAACATCATTTCCTACCCTGGGTGACAGTTATTCAGAATAACAAGGGAAGAGTTGGATAAAGAGGTAGTGTTTATTAATCAACTATGTGTCAGGCATGTGTTAAAGTACTCTTGGGTCTGATAGTTAATTTACTCATCATAATATTAGTAATTAGGGGAATTGCTGCATGTTTTTGTAGAATAGATAAGGAGAGCTGGGGTGTACATTAATGGTAGAATGCTTACCTACCTTGTACAAGTCCCTTGGTTCAATCTATAGTACTATTAAAAAAATAAAAAGAGAAGAAGAATAAAGATTAAACACTTGAACAAAGTTAGACAACTAATAAATATATAATCATGATTATAACATGAGTCTTTGTGACATTATTGATCCTTTTAATAGCATGGTATTATCTCTAATTCAATATATGCTCACTGCTTAGATAAGTAAAATTTTGATTTACAATGTAATTTCTTAGATGTATTTGTAGAGTGCTTGCTTACAAACTCCTCATCATGGTAGATATGTGAGGACATCATTCCTTGAAAATGTTATCATATGTATAAATATGTATATATACTCATATTTTTAGAATTAAGTATATGACCAACTACAGTAAAATAGATTACATTGGATAAAGCTCAGACAAAATAGAAATGCAAAAACAAAAAAGAGGATGATGTAACTATATTAAACAATTATGTTTTCTATGCTGTTTTGTATATTACTCTTACTGATATAATTCTATATTATTTATTTTATTTATGGATTGTGCAATCATAAAAATACTTTTGCTGACAAGACTGTATATTCCTCACTATTTTTGTAAACCTTTACCTAACACTTGTAATAGGATAATTTTAAACTTTTAACCTCAATTTGATACATAATTTTATTCATGAAAACATTTTTTCAAATATTTTCAAAATGTGTCATATACTAAGAAAAGTGAGCAAATGATATGAATTATCAGTGAACTATCACAAAGTGAACCTGTCTGTGTCAAAGGGAAGAAGAGATTCAATTCCATAGGATACTCTGTGAACCTGCCAGTCACTATCCTCAGTCTTCCCCATAGGGAATATCTTCCAATCCTGCTTTCAACCTTTACAGGAAGGGGCTGATAGAGTATGTTCTCATTTGTGACTAGTTTCTTCTGTTCAACTTCAAGTTTATCAGATCTATCCAGGTTAAAACAAGTAATGATAGTTCATTTCTTTTCTTTGCTAGGCAATGCTTACGTACATGGATATAACTCAAATTGTTTATATGTCTTAATACTGATAAGCATTTGACTTGTTTTATGTTTGAGGATACTATGCATAATGCTGGTATAACCATTTTCATATGAGCATTTTGGTGTATGTTACTGTTTAATAAATGTCTAGGAGTATAATTGCTAGGTCACATGGGTTAAATATATGCTTAATTTTATGAGAAACTCCCAGTTTCCAAAGTGGGTGTACTACTCTTTTTTTGTTTGTTTGTTTTTACATCTATTAGTTGTTTACAGGCCCATCAATTGCATTGTTCCATCTATCTATTCTTTAAACAATTAGGCTCTGCCTTACTGGTATTTTCTCTTGATTAGAGATAGTATTATAGGTCTTCATAGCCAGAAGGGATCCAGCTGCTCTCTATATATCTACAACACTGGATATTGTCACATGGATGATTTTAGGTAACTCCAAGAGTATATAAATCTCAATATGGTATTAATTTGTATTTCCACAATGAGTAATAAGTTTATGCACTTTTCATATGTTTAATGGTCCTCTGGGTAGGTTTTTGCAAAATAACCATGCAAAGATTTTGCCCAGTTTTCCATTGGATTGTTTGATTTTTCTTACTGGTTTAAAAAAAACATTTGTACCCTATAAAGGAAAGTTCTTTATTTATAAAAGTTTTGTAAGCATCTTTCTTTATCCACTCTCTTGCTTGCTTTTTTATCTTCTTGTATGTTTTGATGACAAAAAGGTTAATTTATTCATCTTTTTTTTTTAATTGGCAATTGGGGTTGAACCAAGAACCTGGTGCGTATTCTCTATCGCTGAGCTATATTGCCCATCAATACATCTATTTCTTCATGGTTAGTGTTTCTTGATTAAGAAATTATTTTCTACCCCAGTTTTATGAATGCATTCTCCCTCATTATGTTCTAGAAGTTTTATTGTTTTACCATTTTTTATATTTTCTTTTATGATCGTGATCACTCTTGAATTGATTTTCTGTAAATGATTGTTGGGGAAAATGTATGGTTTTCCATATGTTTATTTAATTGACCCAATACCAGTAATTGAAAAGGACATTCTTCACTCTCTATTCTACAGTGTCAATGTTGACATAAATCAATGCATGGATCTGCTTTTGAATCCCAAATTGTCGCATTGGTCTATTTATCTATTCTTCAAACAATCTCTCTGCCTTACTGATATTTTCTCTTGATAAGAAGTAGTATAAGACCTCACATCCAAAAGGCTGTTCTTTCAGATTATCTTGTTCATTCTTGTTCCTAACCCATTGCCCCATTTTCATATATCAGCTTTTAATTTTCCTTCAAAATATCTGATAGTTTTACTGAAATTTTATTTGAGCTTTAGATTAATTTGAGAAGTATTAACTTCTGAGATATGTTGAATTTTTTAATATAAGAAAATAGTATCTCTCACAGTATTCTTCTATATTGCCTAGGCTGATCTTGAACTTCTGGGCTCAACTGATGCTCCGGACTCTGCCTCCCAAGAAGTTGAGAATAGAGGCACCCACCTGTTATAAACACTGTCCTTTTTTCTTTCCGTCTTCTTTTTTTTTTTTTTTTCTGTTTGGTACTAAGGATTAAACCCAGTGGTGCTTTAACACTGTGCTTTTACGTCCCCAAACTTCTTTATTTTTTGTTTTAAGAGAGGGTCTTGCTAAGTTGTTTAGGGTCTCTCTAAGTTAGTGAGACTGGCCTTGAACTTGTGATCCTGCCTCAGTCTCCTGAGTTGCTGGGATTATAGGCATGTGTTGCATGCCTGGCTATATCCTTTTCTTAACATTTTTCAAATGGCAGTGTTTATGAAAGAGTTTGCAAAAATACCTACACTTCTTGACAGCAATAGCAAAAGAAAGTATATGTTGAAGGAATGAAATCTTAAATACACCAAAGATGTGAACGGTGTTTACAAAGTATTGATCTTATGATCACCATCATAAAAGGAAAACTAGTCTAGCAGGTATATTCAGGATCTTCAATGTTTAGGTGACAGATATAAATTAAAAATCATTTCCTAATTGTTTCTTGATAGAATATAGAATGAAAATGATGCCGTAAATTGATATATTGTTCAGTAACCTTGTTATAGCCACTTAGGAATACGAACAGGTTATTTGTAGATTATAGTGGATTTTCTATGCACACAATCATTCCATCTACAAGTAATGAATGTTTTGTTTCTTCTTTCTTATTATTTCACCTTTGTAAAAAACTTCTTTCCTACTGAACTGACTAGGTCTCCAGTACAGTGATGATCAGAAGTTGTGATAGCATGTATCTTTCCCCAATATCACAGGAAAAGCTTGTTCAGACACTCTTAGATTAAAATGCTCCCTTCTATTCCTAGCCCCCTATCGTTTTTATTGTGAATATTGAGTTTTGTCAGAGGCTTTCTCAGCATCCTCTGAGATACTTTTTCTTTTCTTTATTCCCTATTGTGAATTATATGCTTCAGCTTTGAAGGTGAGCCACCCACGCATTCTTGGGACAGTCCTCACTTTGTCATGATCTATCTTTATTCTAATAATATATTCTAATTATATAATTATTCTATTTATATATTACCAGGTTTTTATTGTTATTTTGTTTATATTTGTGTTCATGTTCATGGGAGAACTTGGGCTATACTTTTTCTTTCTTTATTGTCTTACTGGGTTTTAGTGTCAAGGCTATTCTGGTGGGGGAGAAAAAACAAAGTAAAATGAGTTTCTTCTTCTTCTTTTTTTTTTCACTATTATCTGGCCATAATTTACATAAGGTTGACATTACTTCTCCCTTGGATATTTGGTAGAAATCACAAGTGAAGCAACTTGAAGTAAGAAATTTTCTTTGTGGAAATGTGATTTCATATTAAAATTTTTTTTCTTTAGTTCATTGCACTTAAATATATATTAGGGTTTGTTTTGATAAACATGCATGGAATATAATTTGCTCCAATTCAGTCCCCAGTAATTCCCCTTTCCTTCTACTTTTCCATCCCTGTTTCCTTTCTTCCACTCTACTGACCTTCTGTTTATATTTTTAATTTTAGGATTAGTGCATTATGGATGAAAAGGTGAAATTCACTGTGGTACGTTAATATATGTAGATAGGATAGTTTGGTCAGATTCTTTCCACCATTCCTACCTTTTGATAAGAGCCACTAAAGATGTCTCTTTTTTTGTAGCAGATTTGGTCAGAGTTTTATAATATTCTCCTGTTATTTTTTATTTATAATGGTGTCCCAGTTTTCCTTCTGTACATGAGTGCTTTGTACCTCTTTCATTGTTTCTGAATCTGTCTTGCCAGAGGTTCAGTGATTTCATTAGTCTTTCTAAAAATAGCAACTCTTGGCTTTGTCAATCCCCTCTATATTGTATTTATTTTCCATTTCCTTAAGTTCTTACCCAATTATTATTATTTCCATCCTTCTACTTCACATTTAATTTGATATTCTTTTCTAACTTCTTGAGATGATGTTTAGATAGTCAATTTTCAGTTTTTCTTCTCTTCTGCGTATAAATATTGCTATAAACTCCCCTTTAGTCATAGATTGAATTATGCTCCCTAAATTTCAATTTCAGAGAACTTTCTGTTTCTCAGTTAGCCATGGATAAATTAGAAATTTATTATTTAATTTCCACACACATGATATTTTCCTTTTTCTTGTTGTTATTGATTTCTAGCTGAATTCTATTCTGACCATAAAACACACTATACTTGATTTTAATCCCATGAAATTTGTTTAGATGTGGCAAGCATGAGATCCACTTTGATAAATGTTTCTTGTGCATTCAAAAGTGGTATTATTGAAGGTGGTAAAGGATACAGCATACCCACCAATTGGGTCAAATTCATTCATCATATTTACTTTTCTTTAGTAATGTTTTATCTGGTTATTTTCTAATATATTGAGATATCTGCATTAAAATCTCCTTCTATGAGTGACATTGATATATTTTCACTTTTTCTTCTGTCATGTAGTACATTATATATTTGAAACCCAGTTACTGGTTACCAGGTTATATGCAATTATTTGCAAAGTTATATGGGTATCATGAGGTTTTAACTTTCTCCAAAGAAAATAATCCATAAATCAGTGAGATCAGAAACATATTATATTATAATATATTATAATAACTATTTACAACTAACTGGGGAAACCAAAGTCAGTCTGCCTGAATCTGTAATCTCCCACTTTTTCCTTTATTTATTTATTTATTTTTATTGGTTGTTCAAAACATTACAAACTCTTGACATATCATATTTCATACATTAGATTCAAGTGGGTTATGAACTCCCATTTTTACCCCAAATACAGATTGCAGAATCACATCGGTTACACATCCACATTTATACATAATGTCATATTAGTAACTGTTGTATTCTGCTACCTTTCCTATCCTCTACTATCCCCCCTCCCCTCCCCTCCCATCTTCTCTCTCTACCCCATCTACTGTAATTCATTTCTCTCCTTGTTTTTTTTTCCCATTCCCCTCACAACCTCTTATATGTAATTTTGTATAACAATGAGGGTCTCCTTCCATTTCCATGCAATTTCCCTTTTCTCTCCCTTTCCCTCCCACCTCATGTCTCTGTTTAATGTTAATCTTTTCCTCCTGCTCTTCCTCCCTGCTCTGTTCTTGGTTGCTCTCATTATATCAAAGAAGACATTTGGCATTTGTTTTTTTAGGGATTGGCTAGCTTCACTTAGCATAATCTGCTCTAATGCCATCCATTTCCCTGAAAATTCCATGATTTTGTCATTTTTTATTGCAGAGTAATACTCCATTGTGTATAAATGCCACATTTTTTGTATCCATTCGTCTGTTGAAGGGCATCTGGGTTGGTTCCACAGTCTAGCTATTGTGAATTGTGTTGCTATGAACATCGATGTGGCAGTATCCCTGTAGTATGCTCTTTTAAGGTCTTCAGGGAATAGTCCGTGAAGGGCAATAGCTGGGTCAAATGGTGGTTCCATTCCCAGCTTTCCCAGGAATCTCCATACTGCTTTCCAAATTGGCTGCACCAATTTGCAGTCCCACCAGCAATGTACAAGAGTACCCTTTTCTCCACAACCTCGCCAGCACTTGTTGTTTGACTTCATAATGGCTGTCAATCTTACTGGAGTGAGATGGTATCTTAGGGTGGTTTTGATTTGCATTTCTCTGACTGCTAGAGATGGTGAGCATTTTTTCATGTACTTGTTGATTGATTGTATGTCCTCCTCTGAGAAGTGTCTGTTCAGGTCCTTGGCCCATTTTTGATTGGGTTATTTGTTTTCTTATTGTTTAATTTTTTGAGTTCTTTGTATACTCTGGATATTAGGGCTCTATCTGAAGTGTGAGGAGTAAAAATTTGTTCCCATGTTGTAGGTTCCCTATTTACCTCTCTTATTGTTTCTCTTGCTGAGAAAAAAAAAAAAAAAAAAACTTTTTAGTTTAAGTAAGTCCCATTTGTTGATTCTTGTTATTAATTCTTGTGCAATGGATGTCCTATTAAGGAATTTGGAGCCTGACCCCACAATATGTAGATCGGAGCCAACTTTTTCTTCTATCAGACGCAGAGTCTCTGATTTGATATCAAGCTCCTTGATCCATTTTGAGTTAACTTTTGTGCATGGTGAGAGAAGGGGATTCAGTTTCATTTTGTTGCATATGGATTTCCAGTTTTCCCAGCACCATTTGTTGAAGATGCTATCCTTCCTCTATTGCATGCTTTTAGCCCCTTTATCAAATATAAGATAGTTGTAACTTTGTGGATTAGTCTCTGTGTCCTCTATTTTCCCTCTTGAATTAAATATATGTCAGCTACCTTTAACATCTGACCAAGAGCAGACTCCAGCTTTAATCAGTATTTTAATTTTGGATTTAGTATTTAGAATTCCAAATTTTCCTGTTTAACTTTTTTTAAAATTATTTGTGTAAGTCAGTTTTCTTTTTATCACTATAACTTAATATCTGAGAAAAACAACTGAAAGGAGGCAATACTTATTTTGGCTTACAGTCTCAGAGGTTCAAGTCCATGGTTGGCTCCACTGTTTCTGGTGGAAGGATGTGACAGAGCAAAATTGCTTACCTCATTGTGGTTTGGAAGCAGAGGAACAAGAAGGGGTCAGGAATCAGATATAATATCCAAGGACAGGGCCCCAAGGACTCACTCTCTTCAACTGCGTCCCACCTCCTACAGTTGCCATCATCTCCTTATAATCCATTCAAAATAATATGAATGCATCACTGGATTAATCCACTGAGGAACTTAGCATCCTTGTGTTATAATCACTTCCCAAAAGCTCCACTTAATACTGAATATTGCTGCATTGGGGACCAAGCTTTTGACACAGGAGCCTTGGGTGACATTCTAGATCTAAACCACAATATCATCAAACAAAAAACCTTTCTCACTCTTAACTCTGATGTTTGTGTTAAGGTCTTTTAAACTCATTTTATTTTATTTACTTATTTTTGGTTACAAGGGATTGAACCCAGGGATCTTAACCACTAAACTACATCCCTAGCCCTTATTATATTTTATTTAGGGACAGGGTCTTGCTAATTATTTAGGGCCTCACTAAGTTGCTGAGGCTGGCTTTGAACTTGCAATCCTCCTGCCTCAGCTTCCGTAGCTACTAGGATTACAGGCTTGAATCACCATGCCTGGCTAAACTCATTTTAATATAATTATAGCAGATAACTTTCAGTTAAAATTTGCCTCATGTGTTTTTCCCAATATTGTCACATATTATCAGTTACATAAAAGAAGAACAATTACCAATAGGCATGGAAAAATAATAAAACCCTAATGCAGAAAATGCACCCTACCTTCCATCAAAAATAATCTAAGAACTGGAAAACCACTGCGATCTGAGGATTCTTCCCTCCCAGGTCTCCTATTTCCTCATTTCTGCTTTGTTTTACAAAACAGTACTCTATCTCCACATTTCTTACCCTGTTTAGAGTGTAGGAGACCTGAATAAGCCAACTCAAAATATGCTTCTCGAGCATAAAGCTTGTCAAATGACAGCAAGAAGTAGATGCAGGGAAGCTCTCTGCCCTCCACCTGTGTGCCTCAAAGCAGGACATAAATTTCTGAAGGCAAAAGATATCCCATCTCCTCCTACCAGGGAGGACAAGGTTAACCACTAAAGGTAACTTCAAATCCTATGAGATGGCACCAAAGGAATCTATCTAAGCAAACTTTACTCTCTTTACTATTACAGATCTCTATCTGCCATTTATTAGCCTTCCTACCAGTTATCACCCCTAGAGACTCAAAGTCATTTTCCTTTGTCTGTTACTCTCAGAAATTATTCTTTGTTGAAGATGCTTTATAAGTTGACATCCAAAATTATCTCTATGAAAACTATTCATTCACTTGGTATCTCTCTTGAAAATGTGAGATATGCATCTGTTTAAATATATATATGTATATATATATTAAATTATATAATATATATAATTACTAACAGGCATGGAAAAATAATAAATGTATATATATATATATATATATGTGTGTGTGTGTATATATATATATATATATTCAGTTGTAAGTGAATATATATATATATATGTATATATATATATATTCAGTTGTAAGTGAATATATATATATATATATATATATATATATATATATATATATTCAGTTGTAAGTGGACACAATACCTTTATTTTATTTATTTATTTGCATGTGGTGCTGAGGATCGAACCAGGTCATCATACATGCTAGGCGAGCACTCTACTGCTGAACCACAATCACAGCCCAAGATATGCATCTTAACACTTTTTTAAAATTTTTATTTTGTTAATCTCCTCATTTGATACAGTGGGTCCATTTCCATTATGAATTTATAAGGGTCGAGAAAAAATTATTATTTTTTTTCTTTCCAAGAAGATGCTAACATTAGTTGCATAGGGAAGTTTTAAATGTGCCTTTTTCCTTATGAAGGTTCAATAATTTTAGTCTATGAGATAAACTGACAGATTAAAAGAAAAAAGTGACAAATGTATTAATGCACATTAACATTAGAGCAACATATAGAGTGTGAGATTCAAATTAATATCTGAACCTCATGGACAACCAAAGAGATAGGGGCTTGGCTTGTAGTGGGAAGGAAAGGGGTAGCAGGCTATAGAAAGTTAGAGTTGGAGGTACACAGTGAGCAGGGACTTTCTTCTTATGCAGATAGTCCCCCAGATACAGCCACCAGTGATACTGTCTGGTTCCCAGTCTCTTATTCTGTTAAAAGATCCTTCCTAAGCAGAAAGAAGAGTAGGAGTTAGAAAGACTACATTTCCTGGCTGTTTACTTCACTAATGTAGATTTCCTTTACATATGAAAATTTCTCTTACAAAAGGGCAGCCTTCCAGAGCCATTCCTGTATCTGCAGAGGTCTGCAGTTTCTCTGAATAACCAACTCTAAATATTCCAAAGAAGCATACTGAGGTAGGGTGATTTATCCTCCCACAGCTTCGCTGTCCATCTCTCATCAGCAGGTTCTGGCTTTCCATTTCCTCTTTTTATTATCCTCTGGGTTGACTTACCTTATCTTATTTAAGCTAGGTGTTAAATATTAGCTTTCTGGCCAAGTGATGGCACCAGTCTGCAGTTCAAGATGTGAACGGGGGTGTGTAGGATCTGGTCCAATGAAGAGTAGAAAATCAGTCCCGAAGCAGACAATAAGAAGAGCCCTGCCAATTGCTGGTGATAATCGGATCTACAACTCTTCTTTGCAAATGGGTATAAGAGAAGGCTAAACCCTGTTCATAACCTCAAAATGTCTTTTCATTAAAACGTTTGTTGACATTTATAAATTAGGAAATAGTGCAAACAAATCCCAAACTCCCGCACCTCTTGGAAATTCAGAAATCTTGACAGCAGTAGACATTCACAGTAGAGTGACATTCCAATGCAGAAAAGATGGCTGTTACTAAAGCTGGCCTCCCCCTCCTCCTTCCACTGGGGCTGAGATCTACACATGGCCAGGGGGCCCAGTTTTTTTTTTTTTTTTTTTTTATCCTAAGCTGACCTGAATGTTTTTGAGTCTGACATCCTTGAAAAAATTCTGAAGTAAACTCTTATAAGGGAAAGCATCTTAATTATCTGTAAATCATAGCATGCTGCAGAATATTTGGACCACTTTTGTAACCAAATTGATGCCAGCAAAATAGTTAAATTAAACCTTTAAAATGCTATCAGTAGAATCTTACCTCTTGATTGTTAGTAACAAGGTGGATTTGTTTTAATTAATATCTGAAATCTGCAGATACCACAAACATGTCAATTTCTCCAATAATTTCTTCTTAAACTTTTGAAAACAAAATAATTAGAGGTGCTAACAAGGCAAAACTCACTCACTATGATCAGAAATGCCTTTCTTGTGGTTGTTCAAGGAAGATAATTAGCAGGAAATGGCCAACAGAGGAGGAGCAGAGAGAACAAGCCTGGAGAAACAGTCTGTCTTACAGAAAACCAAAGAGCTTGGGATCTTAGAGAACTGATTTCATTACAAATCCTAATAATTGCCAGAAAGTTTCCTGGGATAAGCATGTGAATCCAGGTCACACATATAAAGAAGACATGCTTTCTTTAGTAAAATTGGAAGAACAGAACACCTGATATAATAGTATGGGTAAGGACGTTGTTAATCAATGAAAAACATCTCACAATTTAAGACTTTAAAAAAATGTCTTTAAATACATTAGTTAATGCAGAAACTACTGAAAACTGCTGGTATTCTCCCAGGCACAAATATCCATAGATTGAAGTTTCACTTTCTCTCTCTTTGTGCAACAAACCTGAGAGCAAATGCTCCTTAGGATCAGTGTGACCTCAGAAGAGTCTGGAACACCCTGAGTCTGGGAAGGACTAACAGGATTTATATGTACTGATAGGAAAGGGCCACTCAGCACCTGGTGATAACACCACATTCAATCAAGAAAAATTAAATTCTAACAGGATTAAAGGAGTGAGCAGCTAATACATAGGAGCGTGGTTTCCCTCAAGCTGACATGCACACTGAAAGCCTATCTTCTATGGGAATAACTGCTAAGCACATGACACAATGCATTAAGGAAGGAGGCAGCTTAAAATATGTGCAGAATATCTAGCTTTTCATTCTGCTATGGCAGCACAGGTTAGGTCTGAAACCCCTCGGATTTATTGCCCTGTTTTCTAACAGTGAATGCAAAAACATGCATCAATGTAACTCTGGGGATCTAACCTAAATAAGCTAAAACTATATATCAAGTTTGTGATGTGACTGTCACACATGTACAAAAAAAACAAAACAAAACAAAAAAACAATGAAGTCAATGTACCCAAATACAAAAGATGGAAATCATGAATTCATTGCAATATCTCAAAATGGCTTTTTAGTATTTTGTTACGGTGCCTCAGAAATCTAGCTGTTCCCAACCATGTATCTGTATTTCTTAATATGAAATTTTTCTAAAATTCAATGGAGATACCCACAGCTTATGCAAATCAAGGATCAACAATTCCCTAATAGCAGTTACAAGGGACCTGTCTTATTCCCCAAATTGCTTTATATCCCTTTGAAGAAATACGCCATTCCTTTATGGGTAATGTCACTTTTTCTGGTTGCTTCTGTCACAAATGTGATGTAAGACAAAGGACTCTGCTCTTGTGGGTTGCTTCTTTCTCCTTGTTAAAATTGATTCTAGGCAATTAGAAGTTCCAGCTCTTCAAAAAGCAAGCGAAGATTGGTGAGGTGCCCAGGCTAAAGGGCAAGCCTGTCCTTCACAGAGGTCCTGCCTGAGCTGAAACTCGCTTTTCCCTGGGGACAATGATTCTCTGTCAGTCCCTGTAAGGAAAAAAAAAAAAAAAAACAGCTTATTGTTTTGTTCATTTCCCATATTTCCTAGCCAGGGAAGGAAATTGGTCTCTGTGGTAGATTGATTGAATTAATGGTCCTGCTGCTTCATCATTACAAGTACCCTCACCCTGGCCCTGAGCCTTCCGGTGTCTGCCTTATCTGATTCTAAGCCCAGTTATGTGACTTATTTGGGACTATGGGATGGAATCAAGGGAAACACAGGAAGAGGCTCTCAAAGTATCTGCATATTAGGGTAGCTCATCTTGCTCTCTGGGATGTCTATGTGAACACGGCTAGGTTAGGCTGTTGGGAGATGAAAGGCCTGTGGAGTCAACCCAGCCATGGACATCTTCAAATAGCCAGGAGCCAGTGATACCCCTTGATGTGATGACCCCAAACTGGAAGCCTCCTTTAGAACCTACAAGCATGAAGCTTTGATTCATTCTGAGTAATCCTTTATTTTTTTCCATGGGCTAAGACGTGCAGAACCAGAACTGAGGTTTGAACAATCTTCCTGGTAGAAAATATTTGCTGGTAGAAAATGTGTGTATTGGGGATTGCTTGGTGGGGGGCATCTCTCCAAGGTCCTCTCTAGTTCCACAAGGGCACTTTTTTTCTTACTAAATTGAAAAATACAATTTTAAAAAAAGTTTTAATAACTAGGTATTCCCTTTGCTTAGATAAGTCCCCAGTGTGACATACTGTTAAATATAAGATTTGATAGAACCATTTTTGTTTCTATTTGGAGGATTTTTCTTCATATGAATTGAAAGGATCCAACAAACAGTTCATTTTTAGGACTCTGTCTGCACAAGTTGTTCTAAAAGAATCAAGATAGAGATTAAGCTTCTAGATTAAACTTCTTTCAAAGCTGCTGAGTCATCTTTATGATAATGATCAATTATGTGACATAATCCAATCTGTACTTTTTATAGGTTGGCATCCTCTGTGCTTTTACTTATATATAGAAAGAATCCTAACTGAAAGTTTACAATTTCATCAACAATTTCAGTTTTTGTTTTGTTTTATTTTGCTGCAGATTTAATCCAGGGCCTCAGGCATGCTAAACATGCATTAAAGAAAAATCACCTACTTACTTTTATGATGTACAATCAAATTATAAGAGCATGGAACATTTGAATATGAAGATATGGGAAAAATACACAAGGCAAACATTACCAAAAGAGGTCTGGTATAATTGTATTAATGATCAAAAAGATTTTAAGACAAAAAGCACAGTCAGAGGTTGTTTGAGAATTATAAAAATTTAAAACAGGAAAATAAAATTGTAAGTTTGTATGTACTTAATAAAATAGCCTCTACAAAGACATATTTTTGAAGACCAGAAGATTTAAATGTAAAGGCCAAATTACTTAAAATTACTTAGAAAAAGATAACTTTGGAGAAGAATGACTCTTTTAAATAAGTCACAGGATTCTAAATTTTTTAAAAAGGTGATAATTTTGACTAAATTAAAATTAAGAACTTCTGGTTATCAAAGATTCTAGAGGAAAAATAAGGATACATTCTAAAATGGAAGAAGATATTTGTAACACACGTCACATCTGGACCATGAGTCAACACAAAGTATTGTAAAATATTTGTAAAATAGAATACTACATAGTAGTGAAAATTAATGAAGTTCAGCTCTTATAACATTTGGATGAATAAAAATATAAATACATTTAGTGAAAAAAGGGAAGTCCCACAGAAAATAGGCACAGGAGGATATCCTTTTAATAAACTCAAAACTAAACAATATGTGGTTTAGGGTTACATACATAGGGCATAATGAATGATAAAATAAAATTTAGATTAATGGATATGTTAAGGATTGAGGGAAGGAGAAAGAGTGAGAGCAGAATATAGAATACTGAACAAACACTAAATTCTGATACAATAAATAATACTTTGGGCTCATATTTTTATCCTACTTGCTTCCCTAAAGTGATAAGGGACTACTCAAGTTGTATTAGAAGCATTCTTGGCATTTGCTATTCTGAATGTATTTTTCATCTTGAAGTTACTGTGCGTGAAGCCAGGAGCAATTACTTTTCAAGTGGATATACTGTCACCACCTTTCAAGGTGTCATTGTCCTGCATTTCATCAGAATTACTTGAGCCAGCTAAAGGTTCACATGCCAGGCATCACAAAATAAATGAGAATTGGAATTCTTTCCATCTGTAAAGCAAGGAAATGCAAAATTGAATTCTGACTAAAGGGACACTCCTCTTTTTGAGAAAAACAAGTATTACAATGTTTTGGTGTGGGTGTGCGGATTCTTTTTAATGAATCTTTTGCTTTTTACACGTCATTAACAATTCAAATACCGTCTTTTCCAAGATGCCTTCTACCTTTCCAGCTAATGTTATTTCAATACAGAAACAATAGATTGACCATTTTTCAGTGCACTTTTTTTTTTTCTTTATAGCAGTCTTGATGAATAACTAGTTAGCCAAAGCTTGATTTAAAAGGCTGGGCATGGTGGCACATGCCTGTAATCCCAGCTGCCTGGAAGGCTGAGGTAGGAGGATCGCAAGTTCAAGACCAAGCTTGGCCACTTAGTGAGACCCTGTCTCAAAATAAAAAATAAAAAGGGCTGTGAATGTAGCTTTAGTGGTAAAGCACTCCTGGATTCAATCCCCAATCATGTGAATCAATCAATAAAATAAAATAAAATCATTTTTTTAAAAGCCTGACGGTGGATCAGTTGAGCCCATGAGGACAACCAGCATGGATTGGTGGCTACTCAGGCAGGTTTTTTTAAGTGTGTGTCTGCTTGAGTGCTGACTACAGAATGGGCTTTGATTCATTTGTCCACAGAGAATTCACACACATTTTGGGGTAATTTATTTGTTTATAGATGTTGTATCTGTCTTACCTCCTTCTTGCCCCTAGTGTTTGATTTCAAAGCTATTTTTTGGATGTGCCCCTGAGAGTCAAAACTCCCAGTGAATTTTCAAACTGAAAACTGGCTTCAGCACATCAGCCATTTTCTATCCATATTTAACAGCTTCAAGGAAATTATGGTTCCATCATCTCCTTTGTGTGTTATAACTGGGTTGCAATAGTCACAACAAAATACACAAGATACCATTATTAAACCATACATTATTCAGGTTGTTGTGAAAGTTAAGGATATCCAACTGGCCTACTTCACACACACACACACACACACACACACACACACACACCCTCCATATGCACACATACTTAATCTGTTTAAAATCTGATCCTAGCCTCTAAAGCCCTCAGACCTTAGGGAAATAAAAGCAAGACTATCGCTCTATAATTGCAGAGATCCAACTGTGTCCTGCTAACCCAATCATTTCATGAACTAATTCAGGGGCCACCGGGCCACAAAGCCTCAGTGAGTTTAAGATTTATAATTAAATTTCAAATATGAAAGCTCATCTTGCCTGCCTTGTTTAAGAATCCATGAACTGTGTGACTATCTTATGGACATTCAGAATCTTATGGACAGAATCTCTGTTTCCTAAATCTGACCTTTTCTTTTTATGAACTATGCCAATTTTCCTTAAGAAATGTGGCATTGCTTCCTAAAAAGATGTCCTACCTTAAAAACTCAAGAGATAAAAGGAGCAAGCCTGAAAGAGTAGATGAGAAGTTCCCTGAATTTCTTTGCACCCTTGATAAAACAAATCTGAAAATACAATCCCTATCACTGTCTGTGATTTTAAAATGCCCACCCAAACACTGCTTTTAAGGATCAAGCAAAAGGTCTTTTTTGTTATTTTGTTTGACTTTGGTTTTGGTTTTGTTCTGGTGGGCTAGAGGGGGACATTAAAAAAATGAAAATATAAGAGCTGGAAAAAGTTAGACAACAGTGCACATCTGTTTGATCTGGAGAGAAATCAGGGATGAAGGAAGGAGGAATGAAAGGATCCTAGAACATTTTTCAGTCTAAGGAAATTTTCACCCAGCCATTGGGGGAGTTCTTGACCCAAAGTTTGTCATCAGAAAGGTCTTGGGACTGCCTTAGTGTAACTGATCATGTGCTCTGTCATTGACTGGCATCATCCCATGAACAGTGTGGCCTCGGCACATACTGATGGATTACAGAGCTCAGTGACTAGAACCCTAGGGTTTCAACTTCATGCTATGAATGCTTTCAAATGCTATAAACAAGACATGGAATAATTTAGATTGTATTTAAGGAAGATGCCTTCTTCATGTGTCAGCTTGCATAAAATGCTGTATAACAAACAATCCCCAAATCTCAGTTGCATATGAAAACAAATATTGTTTTCATGTCCAAGGGCCTGCAGTTATCTTAGCTGGACTGAGGTTTATGTCAGTTTCACAGATCTGTCATTTCAAGACACAGGCTGAAGAGGAAGAGGTTATATGAGGGCATGTGCTTCTCCTGGTAGAGGAGAAATATGAAAACAATAACAAAAACTAAACCACATTGAAAGCCTCTATTCACATCACATGTGATCATGTTCTGTGGACAAAGCAACCACATGGCCATGTTCAAAGTCAAGGGGGTAGAGAAAAGTAGTCTACCTTCTCAGAAGCTTTGTACTATGCTGAAGGAATGGAAAAATTAGAATAATTTTCTCTTCTAAACTACTGCTGCTCCCCTGGTAAACTGTGGAATAAGTAGTAATAGGAAATTTGACACATATAATTGATAACCCAGCCATCCAACATACATGCTTGCTTTCTCCCTAATTGCTTCATATGCCTTTTCCTGTCTTCAGATTTGCCAATTTTCTTGAAGCTCTATTCCCTATTGCGGGATCCCTTCCCTCCTCAGATGAGTCAGGAAGGTTAGGGGGTGCTAGGGTGAGAGGAATGCCCTTCTTCGGGTAAGATGAAACTTTGGCAGGCTTTTACCCTGGAACATGGGTCTTCATGTTTCTGGGAGTTTTTTTCAAAATGATTACTGTCTTCCCAATGTGAGACAAGATAGGCCTTAGGTTCTCATTATGGGAAACCTAGTGGGGCCCCTGGAAGCAAAGCTCACAAAAGTAAGGGTCCTCACTTTTGTTTCTCACTCTTATACTTCTCTACCCTCAGTCTCCAACACTTCATGAAAATTAACCCTTCACAGCTTCTCCCAGTGTAGGACTCCAGAGGCTTTGCTCTAGGTAAGCAGATCCCAGCTTTTACTCTCTGGGTTTGATTGTCACTGAAGATTTCAGGAGAGAGGTTTGTTTGCCTTTGTTCTCTGAAAGATCCAAGCAAAACCATGGGGCTTCAGTTTTCCCAGATTTTTTCTTGTTTAAAGAAAGGGAATGGCAATTCCCAAGCTCTTTACACGTAGGAACCAGACCAAGTGTATTGCTTAAGCAGTAAGAGTCACAACAGAATTTGAGGCCAATGTGTTTACATCTGTTATTCGGAAATAATCATAGACTCGTGGGTAATTTCAAAAAATTTTCAGGAAGGCCCGAGTGCCCTTCATCCAGTTTAAAGTAATCTGACCAGTTCGTGAGATATCTGACCAGTTTCTTTTTGTTGTTGTTGTTTGTTTTTGTTTTTGTGTATGTGTGTGTGTGTGGTGTGTGAGAGAGAGGAAAGAATCTGAGGTATATATACTTCTGTGCCATTAGATTAATTTTTGGAAAATGAAGATAACTGCTTATATATCCACAGTGTATGTTAAATAGAAATTTGGCCATTGATATTGAATTTGATAGAAATATGAGTATTAAATTATGTCAATCACTAGACATAATTATTAATTATTGGCCGTAATTAAGTAAATTATTTGGAATTTACCATTTTTTTCTTGCAGTCTTTTGTGTGCAGCTCTATGAAATTTTGTTACATATGCATATTTAAGTGACCATTACACAGTCAGGATATAAACCATTTAACCACCATAAAGAAACCCCCTCACATTTCCCACGTCATTACATCCTTCTTCTACTCTTCCAGCATCCACTGATATGTTCTTATTACTATAATTTTATTACAGTCACATTATTTCAATTGTGTGAATATTTATACAGTGTATAAGCCTTTGAGATTGATTTAAAAAATACGTAGCATAATGTCTTTATGATCCATTCAAATTTTTGCAAACATTAATAGTTTATTTTAAAAAAAATTAATTGCTGATAAGTTTTTCACTGTATAGATGTACTACTGTTTGTCCATCCAACCAATAAGGGATATTTGTATTGTTTTCTCTTTTTAAGTGTCAGTTAAGCCGCTATGAACACTCATGTACAGATTTTGTGTAACATATATTTACTTGATTCTACAATAAACATGCAGAAATAATGGTAGTTGGGTCTAATGGTAATTGTTTTTAAAGTGACAGGAAATTGCGAAACTATTTTCTAATGTGTCTGTACCATTTTACTAGCAATGTATAAGAGCTCTGGAGTTCTCGTTTTCAGTTTTAGTCGTTCTGATAGGTTATGCAGTCATATCTTATAGCCTTGAATTTCACTAGTGTCTAGTGAGGTTAAAATCCTTTCATTGTTTATTTCTTATCTCCTCTTGGGTGAAATGTTCAAGTTTCTATCCACTTTCCAATTGGATTATTTGTTTTCTTTTGTTGAGTTTAAAAGAGTCTTAATAAATTCTAGACCCAAATCCTTTGTCACTTATGTAGTTTGCAAATAATTTCTTCCAAGTCAATGCCTTGTCTTTTTATCACCTTAGTAGGGTATTTTGCAAAACAAAAGGTTTTAATTTCACTGAACTTTAATTTACTGATATTTAAAAACAGATCACACTTTCAGGGACATCTCTGAAAAATCATCATCTATTTTTAATAGATTTAAAAATAAGTTAGAAAAAATAAAATTATAATAACAGCTGTCTTTTGAAAGGTGAATGAACATACAGTACTAATAGGTAAGTATATATGGCAATAATGATTGTATATATCATATATACATAGATATGTAGCCACAAAACAAATTTACCCCATAAATCATGAGCAAAGATTCAATTGTAGAAGGTATTCAAGTATTTGCATAGCTTTATGATAATAAATTTATAAAATTGAATGTAACAGATGATTTTTTTTATTGTTGGTTGTTCAAAACATTACATAGTTCTTGATATATCATCTTTCACACTTTGCTTCAAGTGGGTTATGAACTCCCATTTTTAGCTCATATACAGATTGCAGAATCACATCAATTACACATCCATTGATTTACATATTGCCATACTAGTGACTGTCGTGTTCTGCTACCTTTCCTATCCTCTACTATCCCCCCTCCCCTCCCCTCCCCACCCCTCTTCTCTCTCTACCCCCTCTACTGACCTTCATTTCTCCCCCTTGTATTATTTTTCCCTTTCCCCTCATTTCCTCTTGTATGTTCTTTTGTATAACCCTGAGGGTCTCCTTCCATTTCCATGCAATTTCCCTTTTCTCTCCCTTTCCCTCCCACCTCTCATCTCTGTTTAATGTTAATCTTCTTCTCATGCTCTTCGTCCCTACTCTGTTCTTAGTTACTCTCCTTATATCAAAGAAGACATTTGGCATTTGTTTTTTAGGGATTGGCTAGCTTCACTTAGCATAATCTGCTCTAGTGCCATCCATTTCCCTGCAAATTCTATGATTTTGTCATTTTTTAATGCAGAGTAATACTCCATTGTGTATAAATGCCACATTTTTTTAATCCATTCATCTATTGAAGGGCATCTGGGTTGGTTCCACAGTCTTGCTATTGTGAATTGAGCTGCTATGAACATCAATGTAGCAGTGTCCCTGTAGCATGCTCTTTTTAGGTCTTTAGGGAATAGACCAAGAAGGGGAATAGCTGGGTCAAATGGTGGCTCCATTCCCAGCTTTCCAAGAAATCTCCATACTGCTTTCCAAATTGGCTGCACCAACTTGCAGTCCCACCAGCAATGTACAAGTGTACCCTTTTCCCCACATCCTCGCCAGCACTTGTTGTTGTTTGACTTCATAATGGCTGCCAATCTTACTGGAGTGAGATGGTATCTTAGGGTGGTTTTGATTTGCATTTCTCTGACTGCTAGAGATGGTGAGCATTTTTTCATGTACTTGTTGATTGATTGTATGTCCTCCTCTGAGAAGTGTCTGTTCAGATCCTTGGCCCATTTGTTGATTGGGTTGTTTGTTCTCTTATTGTCTAATTTTTTGAGTTCTTTGTATACTCTGGATATTAGGGCTCTATCTGAAGTGTGAGGAGTAAAGATTTGTTCCCAGGATGTAGGCTCTCTATTTACCTCTCTTATTGTTTCTTTAGCTGAGAAAAAACTTTTTAGTTTAAGTAAGTCCCATTTGTTGATTCTAGTTATTAACTTTTGTGCTATGGGTGTCCTATTGAGGAATTTGGAGCCCGACCCCACCGACTGTAGATCGTAGCCAACTTTTTCTTCTATCAGACGGCGTGTCTCTGATTTGATATCAAGCTCCTTGATCCATTTTGAATTCACCTTTGTGCATGGCGAGAGAAAGGGATTCAGTTTCATTTTGTTGCATATGGATTTCCAGTTTTCCCAGCACCATTTGTTGAAGATGCTATCCTTCCTCCATTGCATGCTTTTAGCCCCTTTATCAAATATAAGATAGTTGTAATTTTGTGGATTGGTTTTTGTGTCCTCTATTCTGTACCATTGGTCCACCCGCCTGTTTTGGTACCAGTACCATGCTGTTTTTGTTACTATTGCTCTGTAGTATAGTTTGAAGTCTGGTATCGCTATACCGCCTGATTCACACTTCCTGCTTAGCATTGTTTTTGCTATTCTGGGTCTTTTATTTTTCCATATGAATTTCATGATTGCTTTCTCTATTTCTATAAGAAATGCCGTTGGGATTTTGATTGGCATTGCATTAAACCTATAGAGAACTTTTGGTAATATCGCCATTTTGATGATGTTAGTTCTGCCTATCCAGGAACAGGGTATATTTTTCCATCTTCTAAGATCTTCTTCTATTTCTCTCTTTAGGGTTCTGTAGTTTTCATTGTATAAGTCTTTCACCTCTTTTGTTAGGTTGATTCCCAAGTATTTTATTTTTTTTGAAGATATTGTGAATGGAGTGGTTGTCCTCATTTCCATTTCAGAGGATTTGTCGCTGATATACAGGAATGCCTTTGATTTATGCGTGTTGATTTTATATCCTGCCACTTTGCTGAATTCATTTATTAGCTCTAATAGTTTCTTTGTAGACCCTTTTGGGTCTGCTAGGTATAGAACCATATCATCTGCAAATAGGGATAATTTAAGTTCTTCTTTTCCTATTTTGATGCCTTTAATTTCTTTCGTCTGTCTAATTGCTCTGGCCAGTGTTTCGAGAACTATGTTGAACAGAAGTGGTGAGAGAGGGCATCCCTGTCTTGTGCCAGATTTTAGAGGGAATGCCTTCAATTTTTCTCCATTCAGAATGATGCTAGCCTGAGGCTTAGCATAGATTGCTTTTACAATATTGAGGTATGTTCCTGTTATCCCTAGTTTTTCTAGAGTTTTGAACATAAAGGGATGCTGTACTTTGTCGAATGCTTTTTCCACATCTATCGAGAAGATCATATGGTTCTTATTTTTAAGTCTATTGATGTGGTGAATAACATTTATTGATTTCCGTATATTGAACCAGCCTTGCATCCCAGGCATGAATCCTACTTGATCATGGTACACAATTTTTTTGATATGTTTTTGTATCCGATTCGCCAGAATTTTATTGAGGATTTTTGCATCTAGGTTCATTAGAGATATTGGTCTGAAGTTTTCTTTCTTTGAAGTGTCTTTGTCTGGTTTAGGTATCAGGGTGATGTTGGCCTCGTAGAATGAATTTGGAAGTTCTCCCTCTTTTTCTATTTCCTGAAGTAGCTTGAAAAGTATTGGTATTAGTTCCTCTTTAAAGGTTTTGTAAAATTCTGCTGTATACCCATCCGGTCCTGGGCTTTTCTTAGTTGGTAGTCTTTTTATGGTTTCTTCTATTTCCTCGATTGATATTGGTCTGTTTAGGTTGTCTATATCCTCCTGACTCAATCTGGGCAAATCATATGACTTAAGAAATTTATCTATGCCTTCACTATCTTCTAATTTATTGGAGTATAAGGATTCCTAATAATTTTTGATTATCTTCTGTATTTCTGAAGTGTCTGTTGTGATATTGCCTTTTTCATCCCGTATGCTAGTAATTTGAGTTCTCTCTCTTCTTCTCTTCGCTAGCATGGCTAAGGGTCTGTCGATTTTGTTTATTTTTTCAAAGAACCAACTTTTAGTTTTGTCAATTTTTTCAATTGTTTCTTTTGTTTCGATTTCATTAATTTCAGCTCTGATTTTAATTATTTCTTGCCTTCTACTTCTTTTGCTGTTGTTTTGCTCTTCTTTTTCTAGGATTTTGAGATGAAGTATGAGATCATTTATTTGTTTAATGAACTCCAAGCAATGAATTTTCCTCTTAGAACTGCTTTCAATGTGTCCCATAGTTTCTGATATGTTGTGTCTGTGTTTTCATTAATCTCTAAGAATTTTTTAATTTCCTCCTTGATGTCTTCTATAACCCATTGATCATTCAGTAACCTATTGTTCAATCTCCAAGTGATGTATGCTTTTTCCTTCCTTCTTTTATTGTTGATTTTCAATTTCATTCCATTATGATCAGATAGGATGCATGGTAGTATCTCTACTCCTTTATATTGTCTAAGAGTTGCCCTGTGACATAATATATGATCTATTTTTGAGAAGGATCCATGTGCTGCTGAGAAAAAGGTGTAACTGCTTGATGTTGGGTGGTATATTCTATATATGTCAAGTAAGTCTAGGTTATTAATTGTGTTATTGAGTTCTATAGTTTCCTTATTCAACTTTTGTTTGGAAGATCTGTCCAGTGGCGAGAGAGGTGTGTTGAAGTCTCCCATGATTATTGTATGGTGGTCTATTAGACTCTTGAACTTGAGAAGAGTTTGTTTGATGAACATAGCTGCACCATTGTTTGGGGTATATATATTTATGATTGTTATGTCTTGTTGGTGTATGGTTCCCTTAAGCAGTATGTAGTGTCCCTCTTTATCCCTTTTGATTAACTTTGGCTTGAAATCTATTTTATTTGATATGAGTATGGACACTCCTGCTTGTTTCCGAAGTCCACATGAGTCATATGATTTTTCCCAACCTTTCACCTTCAGCCTCTGTATGTCTTTTCCTATCAAATGCGTCTCCTATAGGCAGCATATTGTTGGGTCTTGTTTTGAGATCCATTCTACTAGCCTGTGTCTCTTAATTGGTGAGTTTAAGCCATTATCATTTAGGGTTATTATTGAGATATGGGTTGTTGTTCCAGCCATATTTGTTTATTTATGTTACTAAACATGGTTTGTTTTCCTCTTTGATTATTCCCCCCCCCCCTTACTGTCCTACCTCCCACTGTTGGTTTTCATTGTTATTTTCCATTTCCTCTTCCTGTAATGTTTTGCCAAGGATGTTTTGAAGAGATGGTTTTCTAGCTGCATATTCTTTTAACTTTTGTTTCTCGTGGAAGGTTTTAATTTCATCTTCCATCCTGAAGCTTAATTTCGCTGGATACACAATTCTTGGTTGGAACCCATTTTCTTTCAGTGTTTGAAATATGTTATTCCAGGATCTTCTAGCTTTCAGAGTCTGTGTTGAAAGATCAGCTGTTATCCTGATTGGCTTGCCCCCAAATGTAATCTGCTTCCTTTCTCTTGTAGCTTTTAAAATTCTCTCCTTATTCTGTATGTTGGGCATCTTCATTATAATGTGTCTAGGTGTGGATCTATTATAATTTTGCACATTCGGCGTCCTGTAGGCTTCTAGGATTTGGGATTCTGTCTCATTCTTCAAGTCTGGGAAGTTTTCTCGTATTATTTCATTGAATAAATTGCTCATTCCTTTGGTATGGAGTTCTATACCTTCCTGTATCCCAATGACTCTTAAGTTTGGTCTCTTAATGTTATCCCATATTTCTTGGATGTTCTGCTCATGGTTTCTTAACAGTCTTGCTGAGCTGTCTATGTTCTTTTCAAGTTGAAATACTTTGTCTTCATTGTCTGATGTTCTATCTTCTAAGTGTTCTACTCTGCTGGTAGTACTCTCAATTGAGTTTTTAAGTTGGTTTATTGCTTCCTGCATTTCTAGGATTTCTGTTTGTTTGTTTTTTATAACCTCTATCTCCCTGTATAGTTGATCCTTTGCTTCCTGGATTTGTTTGTGTAATTCCTTGTCAAAGTGATCTTTCATTGTCTGATTTTGCTGTCTAATGTCTTCCTTGATACTCCAGATCATCTGAAGCATATATATCCTGAATTCTTTATCTGACATTCCATCTGCTGCAGCTGTTACCTCTTCTAAAGTTGAGCTGACCTGCATTGCTTGTAGTCCTTTCTTTCCTTGTCTTTTCATACTGCTTGCGTTTCTTTCTTCTTGGTGAAACTGTTGTGTTTTTGAAATTTTTCCCCCCCTATATATTTATATTGGTCTTGTATAGTTGAAAAGTCTCCCTTGCAGGTGCGGGCGGGGGCTCTGCTCTGCCCCTCCTCCAATTGGTGTGAGGTGTCTACCACGCCCGCGGACCCCTGGGCCTGATCCGCCGTTCTGTCGCAGGTCTGCCTACGTTGCAGGTGGGGGCGAAGGCTCTGCCCTTCCCCTCCTACCACGCCCGGGGACCGCTAGGCCTGATCTGCAGGTTGGTCGCAGGTCTGCCCACCTTGCGGGCACGGGTGTCAGTTCCGCTCCGCCCCCACTCCAATTGGGGTCACTTGACCACCACACAGGCGGGCCGCTGGGCCTGATCTGGGCGCGGGCGAAGGCTCTGCTCTGCCCCTACTCCAGTTGGGGTGAAGTGTGTACCACGCTGGCAGGCTGCTGGGCCTGATCTGCCGGTCTGTCACAGGTCTGCTTACCTTGCCGGCGCGGGCGGCGGCTCTGCCCTGCTCCTCCTACCACGCCTGCAGACTGCTGGGCCTGATCTGCAGGTTGGTCGCAGGTCTGCCTACCTTGCGGGCGCGGGCGGCGGCCCCGCTCCTCCCCTCTGGCTAGACGACAAAGCGAGAGAGACTCGGGTATCTGTGACTCACCCTCCCTACCAGGGGACCAACTGTTTCCGTCGCCGCTGGCACCGATGAAGTTTTCTCCTCGGCCGCTCTCCGATGACATCAGATCTCTGCCATGCTGGCATCCCCTGTTCTATGGCTGAATCCCATTTTCTTCTCTTCCAATAGGCGGAGCTGTGCCCTCTGAGCCCAACTTCTGCCCTCTATGTGCTGACAGAAATCCCTGTACGGTGGCTCCTGGGAGTCTCTCAATCCTGTTAGTCCAGAGCCCTTTCACTTATCCGGCCCCTCCCCCTGTTCCTCCTCCCAGCCAGCCAGCCAGGTCCTGTTCACCAGAGGCGGTTCCCCAAGGATCTGATTACACTTGCAGCCCCACCGCGTGTCCTATATCCCGAACGATGAACACCCTCTCTGTCATTCATCTAAGCCCCAGTGCTGTGGTGGGGTGATCTGGGAACCAACAGTTTAATTTTTCCGGACCCCTTTGGTGGGCATGCCCCCAGAAACTGGCGGCTAAGATCTTGGGTGTCGCCGCTGGTGTTAAGGGGAGGTGGGGATCTGGAATCCCCTCTGCTTCCCTACAGACACGCCCCCGGTGGTTTCCTGGCTGCTTGTATCTGGAGGGGGTGGGAGTCACACACCTGCTAATGTGGATTCCGCTGGGAAGGAATTCTGTCGGCGGCGGAACTCTGGTGATGTCACCACTCTGCTATGGCGGGCCCCAGGCTCCTTGCCGGAGTGTCCGAAGGGAGGGGTGGGACTGGTCTGTCTCTGGTTGGTTTCAGCTCCCGGTTTGCTATTTCATGAAGGCTTGGCGAGAGACCTCTTCCTAGAGTCCCTGCACCGCTCCAGCTGCGCTGCGCCTCGGAGGCTATCCGCCCTGACGCGGGGGCCACGTGCAGGCAGCCGACAGTCGCCGAGTTGGACGGGCAGCGGCTGGCGGGTCTGGACCTCTGCGCTGCGTGGCGGAGATTCACTCGTCTAGCGCAGACTGTCACCTCCAAAAATCCTACCGATTCCCGGCGGATCTCTCTTTAGTGGAATTTTGCTAGGAGTTTCTCAGCAGGTCGAATCTAAGCGTATCCATGCGTCTCTGTGACCCCGTTGTTGAGGAGGTACTGAAAGCGCTGCCTCCCCTCTCGCCGCCATGTTGGATCCAGATGATTTTTGAGACAATTAAATAATACAATAGTCATGTGGAAAATGCAGGAACTAAATACCTATCCTGAAGAAAAATGATTCTTGGTATAATTATTAATATTTCAAACATCAAAAAAAATAAGCAAACAAACAAAAACAAAGCACAGGTGTCTATACCTTATACTGTTTTAAAATAAAGAAAGAACAGAAGTTGTCCAGTGAACTAAAGAAAAAAATGTTTTCATTTTTTATATCACTTCATGACAACATAGCAGATGAAGGAGAAAAAGAACTGACCTATTTAAAGTGTGAAATGTAGATCTAGACAATATCATCCCAGGAGGTTAATGCTCCAAATGAAGAAAGTTTAAATTTTTAGAAATCTATTAATAGATTAATTTTACTACTGAGTCAAAGAAAAAAAAACTAGAAAATTATATATATTTAAATATATTACAAATGGCATATAATAAAATCCAAAATATATCTAGGGTATATAATTGTTTTAATATGTCATAATTAAATAAAATTGATTAAAATGAAGTTTCCATATATGTGGATTATAATAAATATATTTCTGTGTGTGGTGTGTATATATATGTGTGTCTGTGTATATATATATATATATATATATATATATATATATATATATATTTATAGCACATAATAGTAATCATCATCATGATTAATATTGAAACACCAAGCACTTTTCCATTTAAACTAGGAACAAAAGAAGGACTATTGCAATCATCACTATTGTTCATAATTGTCCTGAAAATATAAGAGATATAAATAACAGAAATATGAAGGAAATAATTATAATTATTTGCAAATTATGTGATTACACATTTGAGATCTCTTAAGAAAAGCAACAACCATTTGAATTAGTGAAAGAATTCATTAGAACAGGCAATCTCAAAATAAATAATCAAGTGTAGCTTTCTTATATAATAGTACCACTTTAGGACTATAATAGAGAAAATGATTGCATTCACAATCATGTTATAAATACTAATATTAATATTTTAAAAATATAAAACATTAAAGAACAAACATCACAATAATTTGACAAGTATTGTATAAAACATATAAGCCCTATACAAGGACTTGGAAGAAGATTTGAATAAATAACTACATCAAACTAGATACTGTAAATAATACAGTTTTTCTAAAAATTAACCAAAATGATTAAATATGCAAAGCAAATTTCATTATAAATTTGTTTTTCTTTTTTGTTAAGAAACGATAATTATTTTAATGTTTATCTGAAAAAAATAGCTATGCAAAGGTAACTGAAAAAACTATGTAACTTTCAAGGGAATGTAATGAATTTAGTCTATCAAATTCTGAAACATATTAGGCAGTATCACAGAAAATGGTGGAATAAGAAACTCCAGGAATCAATATCTCCACCCAAGAACTCGCAAGAACTATTGGAGTCCATTGTTTTGAAATTATGGAATCCAAAGGAGACATATAATTTCCTCTCTCCTCTCTCTACCCGCCCCACCCCGCCATTGGATTCAGGCACTCAAGAAAAATCAAGTTAGGTCACTAGCTGAAGAAAACAGAATACCTGTCTGAATTTTCTTTGAGTTCCTCTTTTAATCCCTTCTACAGATGTCACCTGGGAAGCTACTTTAACTCAATGGGCTTAAAACAGTGAACAACATCTTTCCTGGTCTCTCAGTGACCCACTGGTCTTGTTTGCTATCCTGGCACCAGCAAGCTGTACAGGGAATGAGGTTTGTTGACCCCATGGTTGTATGCCACAGGGCTAGAAATTTGGGGATGGTACCTGCTATGTAAGACACTGAAATGAAGTGAAATCACCAGCTTCCTTCTTCATCAAACACTTCTTTGGATAGTACAAGCATTTGACTAGACTCCAGAGTTTCAAAATATTGAGTTCTTGAAGGTTCAATAGATAAACTCATCAATTAAAAGAGAGATTATAGAATAGATCTAAAAAACTGCATCCACAAATACGCACTGCTTACAAGGGAATTATGTGAGATGCAAAGACACAAATAACCAAATCCAAAACAAACAGAAGAAAGAAACAACAAACATTAGAGCATTGATAAATAGAGGAGAGAAAAACAATAGAAAGGATCTGCAAAACTAAAACAGTTTACAAAGATCAACAAAAGAGTCAAACTTTTAGTTAAACCGACTAACGAAGAGAGAAGACTCAAGTTAATAAAATCAGAGGTAAATGCAGGAACATTACTACCAATCTTAGAGAAATTTAAGACTGTAAGAGAATACTATGTACCATTGTACACCAACAAATGAAATAACCTAGATGAAATAAATGAAATTCTAAAACCAACACACTATCAGCAATGAAAGACAAAATAGAGAAACTGGACTTCATAAACATTAAAACTTCTGTGCATTGAAGAACATTATCAATTGGGGCTGGGGATGTGGCTCAAGCGGTAGCGCGCTCGCCTGGCGTGCGTGCGGCCTGGGTTTGATCCTCAGCACCACATACAAAACAAAGATGTTGTGTCTGCCGAAAACTAAAAAATAAATATTAAAATTCTCTCTCTCTCTCTCTCTCTCTCTCTCTCTCTCTCTCTCTCTTTAAAAAAAAAGAACATTATCAATAATGTGAAAGAAAACATCTAGAGCAGAGACAAATATTTCCATATTATATATCTGGCTTAATTTAATATTCAGACTATATAAAAAAACTTGTGAAACTCAACAACAGGGACACAGACAACATAATTAAAAAATGGAAAATGGACTTGACTAGACACCTCCCCAAAATATATACAAATGGCCCATGAGCACATGAAGAATTATTCAAATTTAGTGGTCATTAAGGAAATACAAATGAAAAGTCATGGACTACCACTTCATACTCACTAGAATACCAATAATAGTAGTGATGAAAATGGAAAAGAGCAAGTATTGGTGAGAATGTAGGGATATAGGAATCCTCATACATTGGTGGGAATGTATAATGATACAATTGCTGTGAAAGTTTAGTGGTTTCTCTTAAAGGTAACAAAATTGTCATATAACCCAGACTTTCTACACCTAGCTATATTCCCATGGTAAATGAAACATTTGTCCACATAGAAACTTGTCCATGAACATTAATATTACAGTACCATACTTCATGGTAGCCAAAATGTAGAAAGGGCCTAAAGATCCATAAGAGGATGAGTGGATAAATAATTTGCAGTATAAACATGCAAGAAATATTACTCATCCATAAAATTAAATGAAGCACTAGTCTATGTTGCAGCAAGGATGAATTTTGGAACCATTTCATATGAAATTTTTAAGCCAGATGTAAAAAGTGTCACATATTGTCTGATTTCTTTTAAATGAAACATCCAGGATAGGGAAATTCATAATTATAGAAAATTAATTTTTATTGCTGGGGAAAGGGAGAATGGAGTCTGGTTTCAAAGTGAGAGTGTATGTTCTTTGATGTTGAGAGCGGTGACATGTTCTAGTTTTATATTTCTTCCTTTTTAAGAGTGCCTTAAGAGTAAGATATCACACACACTCTCAGAATTGGATTGAACCAAGGCCAAAACTGGGCCACGGGTACGTGGTTCCTAACTCCCTTGAAATTTACGTTGGTTATCTTTCATGAGTATATACTCAATTACTATGCTGAATTTGAATATATATATATATATTAAAACTAACAGATTAATTAAAGAAACATACAGGGATTGCCTATTTTGTAGTGGTCACGAGAACTAGGAGCTGAGAGGATAAGGGCCAAGTGCTATGGCAAGCTTAATATATGATAAGTACCTTTACGCTTTGCACTGGGATCCTGCCATACTAGCTTCCCTCACTTACAAGTCTCTCCTAGAACCACCATCCAACAAGAGCTTTATACACAAGTCCTCACTTCTGGTACTGGTGATACTGATTCAAGACTCCATATATTATATATCCCTAAACTCTTTGCTGTTCCCTATTCTCCTGTTAGATGGGCATAGAACAGGAAATCTTCATGTCTCAGAGAAGATAAAGGCATTTTCTTGCCTTGTGTATCTGAAAAGTGGACAGTGTGAGATGAAAATGCAAAGATGTCTAGATGTTAGGTTCAGGCCTCATTCCATCAGACAACACTGTTCCCACTCCTGCTTCAATTAAAACCATTGCAAAATGCCTAGGCAACTGTCTAGGTTTAAAATTGGCCCCCAGGTACCATTTCCTTCATTCCAGGGCTCTGATAAAACATATGGTCCTTTCTAAATGCAAAGTCATGATGATTCTCTGTGATCTGGTGCTCATAAAATCATTATTTTTCTTCCTCTCTTCTCAAGGGCACAGCCCAAGTCCCTGAAACTTTCCTGTTTAAAAAAAAAAAAAAACTGAACAAATACATGAGATTTTTTTTTTTAAATTTTTAGAAGAACTTGCCTAAATTTACATCCAAATTCCTAGTAAGCAGTTGTGACCCACTTCCATTCAAGCGCCTATTCTTGTTTCAAGGGCAACTACAGAAAGAAGTCACTGCGTTTATCCCTCACATATCCCCAGCCGAGCTCCTTAGAGGACAACACACCTGCTCCCTGAGTGCCCTTGCAATGCTCCTGGTTACACAAGAAAGGTCCTGAGATACAAGGCTGTCCATGCTTTTATCTCAGAACATGGAAAAACTATTTCCAACCTGGCTCCTTTGCCAGACACTTAATGTGTATCCTCAGCTCAGCCACAGACTCCAGCATTTCTCAAGATGCAAAGATAAAGCCATGCAAAGTCTTATCTAATAGGGTGGTCCTCTGAACAAAGTGAGGATACAGCAGTGTATTCACTGTGCTCATCACAGTTAAGCTCTTGCCATATCCCACTCCCCCACAAATACTCTTTCTTCCATGTAAGATGACATGCCCTTTCAGAGTGGTGCTTCTTAGAGAATTCATAAAGAAAAACTAAAATGGGCAAAGATAGACAGATGTCAGTCAAGAGAGTGGTCATGTTTGCTTGTTTTTTTTTTTAAATATACTTTATCTCCATGAAGACAGAGAAGACAAAGAACAAATAGACTCCGTTTTGATTCCCCAAGAGCAACCCAAGTGTAGCTTTAGCTTTGATTAGAAAATTAGGTTTACAACTTTATGTAAATGAATAAAAAGAAAAAAAAAGACAGACATTTCCTCTTCCTTCTTCTTTCTTTTTCTCTTCTTCCTATATTCTTCTTTCATCTAAAGGTCACAGGTCACCCTTTCTTTCTTTGTGACTAGGTCCCACTTACTTCTATTTGTCCAGGGTCTTAGGAGGAGGGTATTGTAGGTAAGCCAAGCCTGCTCCCTTGTACCTTATGGTCTTTGCAATAGTGGGATGCTTTCTGACTGGGTGTTTATACCTCCAGGTTCATTTCTGCTAAGCCAGCTTTCTTATCTCCTTCAAGATCTTGCTTAAACTGTACCTGTATGATGCAGCTTATGCTGTCCTTTTCAAATCCTGCCCATCTGCTTCCCTCTGGTATTTAGTTCCTCTTTATTATATTCTCTTTGGCATTTATCACTTCTATGCTATGTAAATTATTTACTTTGTCTATGGTTGATAGTTTGTTTTTCCCACAATAGGACAAAAGCTTCTTAGAGACAAGTTCTCTGTTCCTTTTGTTATCTGTAGTTGATGTCAATGAATGTCATCATGATGCCCTGCCACTGCCCCCACCTTCAGAACCTTCCCAGTTCCTGGGAAGCTGATAGCTCAAAAGTTTTCTTGGAATTGTGCTCTGCTGAAGAGCTTCATCTTGCCCAGTGTCATGACCTTCCTCAGGGATGACCCATACCCAGTGACTAGGCAAACAGGCAAACTTGACTTCATTACCTCAATTTGGAACAACTCTGAAGGGTACCCATGTTCTATAACTCCATGGCAGGTGGGCTGAGACTACAGCAATTACTGTTGTAATTGCTTCTCTCTGGATCAGCTTATCTTCCCAGGCTTATTCCCTTCAACTTCTCAGGTGCTTCTTGGATATAAATCCCAAGAACATTCCCTTAAAGCTTCCAGCTCTGCTAATCTCTAGCTCAGAGTTTATTTCCCAGGGAAGTCAATCTGGAATATTTAATGATGTATCCCAAGAATCTACCACAGTGTGTAGCAGTTCAAAGTTCCTTAATAAATATCGAATACACAAATGAATGAATGTAAAAAAACAGAACTTTCTATGAAACATCAATGTGGACAACCAAATATTTACATATATCTATTTAAAAGTCAGAACTTTCATGCTGTAGTATTTCTCATTTAACCACTCATGACATTTATTAGGCATCTACTATGTATTGATAGATGATACATCAGTAAATTAAAGGAACAAAATTCCTTCCCCATAAATCTTCAAATTTCATGCTGGAGTCAAAAAATATGCAAACAAAATGCACATTAATAATGATGAGCCACAAGGGAAAAGAAAGCATTATAAAAGGAGACAGGAGGCTAAAATGAAGAAAAGTGGACAGTGACCAGAAAGTAGTATGCATTTGAAGCAATCAACAGTCAGTGGTTAGATCATGCAGGCCTTGTTGAGAATTTATAATTTTATCCTAAATGTGATGAGGTGACATTGAAGAGTTTTAGGAAGATGGCATGACCAAACGTATGTTTTCCAAAGAAACCCATTCTCTAATTGCTCCCTGCAGTTTTAGACATTTACCAACCTCCTGTCAAGTTGTTCTGTGACATGTACAGTTGGTTTTTCAAGGAAACCCACAGGAGGCTGCTATCCGTTGGTGCCACTATTTAGTATATTTGAGTGTCACAGAACACTTTTATATACTTAATTTTAAAACACAATCGGATTTTATTTACACATTTCAGGAACCCACCATTTTTCAGGGAACAGACCTTCTTTAATCTTCTTAATCTTAAAATAGAGACCATGGTCTCCTTTTACAGATGAGAACACTGGGAGTCACAGAAGACACATGACTTTTCCATGTTTGCATAGCGAGTAAGAGACAGAGATGCTATTGAACTCAAATCCTCTTATTTTCTATCTTGTATTTTTTTATATAATGCTTATCCACATGTATTTGCTCTCCTTTTTTATGGTCTGGGTCAGGGAATTAATTAATAAGAGAAATGACCATTCACTGTGCATAGATTAGGCCACTTAGATGCAGCATTTGACTTGGCCCCCAAACAGTCTTATGAGTAAGTATGATGATCTGCAGTTTGAAGATGAAGACATTACAGTATAACACCTTGTAGTCATCCTGTGGTACATCAACTGGCATCCTCAGCACCACCTGGGAGCTTGTTAAAAATGAAGAATCTGCAGTCTCTGCCTATGAAACCAAGATGATAATAGCTTTGTTATGTATTTATTGCCTTTCTTCCTTTCATTGTTCATATGACTGGACAAAACATTCATGTTCTCTTTACAAATGAAGACTATGATTTAGTGGATCTGCTAACATTCCATTAGCCACAGGATAAGCCTCCCATTGATGCCCAGATACATGCTCTGTCCAAAGAGCAAAAGAGAGGGTTAACCAAACTAAATGGTTGACTCAACTATCACAGAGGTTATTTGAATCCTGGTCATTTTATTCAACTTACCCTTATTATCAAATGGTATGTGTCAAAATTTTTTGCCATTGTTTTCTGGAATCTACTACTAAATTTAACTAATTGTCAAATGATTGTTTTAAAGCATATACAATACTCTCTGGGGAAGGAATTCAGGAAAACATAATTTTCTGTGTTGTCTCTCCCCAGGAAGGCCTTATTCCTTATAGAATGGCACCTCAGACAGCTGCCTGGATGAACCTCCCATTAATCCAACTCTGTTCCTATTCTAAAAGAAGATTAAAAGCTCGTCGCCTATAGATGAATGATTCCGCATTAAATCAGTGAAGACTCCTGCCTACCCTTTCATCTATGAGGTATGTTAACCTTATGAAAATATATTAGACTCCAACCTTATCCCAATCAAGAAATGGAATATTGATAGGATGATGGAACCTCCCTCTCAGGCTCCTTTCCCATCACTATGCCTCAAAGTACATCCACTACCCCAACTTCAGCCAGCATGTTAATTTTTTTGTTTCTGTGCTCTGGATATATGGAGTCATACAGTATGTTCTTGTGTGTCTTATTTCTTTCACTTACCACTATGTGAGATTTACCCATATTTTTGCATATAGTTGTAGATTATTACTTCTCATTCTATGTAACATTTATGTACTTATGTATTCTGTACAGAGAAGAACAATTTGGAAGCTCCTAGCTTTTAGCTATTAGGAATGATTCTGCTATAAACATTCTACTATAGATATTCTGTTTAACTTACACACGCAAGTCTTTTGGGTACACAGCTATGAGTAGAAGCATGGTGTCATAGGATTTATGTATATTCAGCTTCAGTTGATACTTTCAGCTTCTATTTAACAGGGTCTATTTTAGGGTGGACTAGACTTACTCCTTGATATGTGTGATTTTGACTGGCCATTTAAAATTCAGTAAACCCAAATGAGCTTAAGATATTTCTGGGCCTAAGCTATTCTTTGGTTGGAATTAGGCAGCTCTGAAGATGCACTAACTTCTTTATGATCCTGGGTCTCTATGCAATTTATTACTCATAGATTTGTAAAAGATGAGGATCTTTGCCGCCAAAACTGTCATAGACAGGGAAAATAGTCTAACACATCATCACTCAACATTCTCCTGGGATGATGAATTTGGAAAATTGCTATCTTTTTAGGGTTCCAGTTTCTCTTCATAGAGAGTCAGGCCTCATAGCTCAAAGGCTATACTAATGAGATTAGTGCTCTGTGAGGGCAGGAGATGGTATTGTCTCTCTACAGATATTTGCATATCTGCCTCTCTGTGGAGAGAGACAGAGGGTTAGAAAGTAGAATTTGAGGGAGGACAGACTCTTTGGAGGTAAGAGATAGAACGAAAGGCACTACTACTTCTACCGAATACCATATCTCATCATCTCTCATGGCTCTAAGAGCTTTGTTGCGCAGTGTCTGCTGGTCAGTCACAACTGACAGATTTATCCAAGAGCCTCCAGACTAGCCAGGATAAATGTTGAAGTGGTCACCATACTCCAAAGGACATATCAGATAGATGTAAGTGACCCATGGGAGCAAGAAGACAAAATGTGCAGAGGAAAACTTCCTCACAGCACCTTAGTTAATAGCAGGATGAGACTTTCTATTCTGTCTGCTGTATGACTGTCCTTGGGTAAGTATAAAAATCAGTTGGAAAACTTCCTCCACAGAGTTTCCACTTTGGTAGAAAAGACATAAAAATATTTTAGGAAACAGGACATGATTCAAATACAAATAATGATACAAAGTGGCTCGTAAGAGTACAAGTAAGACAGGGAACACTTTTAACTGTATAAATGATCTCAATGAATTTGTTAATGAGATAGCCAAATGGAACAATTATGCAATACATAATATGGTTAAAATGTGCATCTAAATAATATTTAGTTATGCTTTTTAATAAAGTTTTTATCTCAGTAAAAAATAGACTAAAAGTAGTATTCAAAACCTTGGAAGAAATCAGATGCACACTCCAGTAAAGAAATTGAAGAAAGTTAAAGGAATGTGTTTACAGGATTAAGGGAAACTGGCACGAATCAAGAAGCCACTGCAGTTAGCAGGAGTCAAGGGCTCTGTATCAATCCTAGGGTGAAAAGGCTTGGGAGAAGAAACAACAACTAGCGTCCAGGAGCTGTGTTTGTAGGTGGGGAATCAGCCAACTTGTAGCCAACTGACAGAAGGGAGCCAAACTTCACTTTCTATCAGTCCAGTCTCCTATTGGTGTCCACCACTGGATGAATCCAACTAGAAAATAGGAGGCAAAGGATCTGTTGATGCAGTCTTCTAAGATAAGCTCCTTTTGCTCCCAGGTGGAAAAGAACTCTAAGGACATCATATGGACAGTTAATTTTTCTCAATAAATGAAGCAAAACTCTATTTTTGATTATTTTTTAAATGCATACCTATTTTACTGTTATTTAATGTCCATTCAACACATCTGGCTCATTATGCATTCTTTAATTAGGGTCTAAATTTGTAAACTCCTTTTCCCAGTGATGAATATCAGAAGTTCTTTTCTTCTTTTTTTTTTCCCCCCTCCTCAGCTGGCTTTATCTGGCTGAAAGATTTATTTTTTTTTAAGCAAATGTTAGAGGGTTATGTAAAAACTTTGAAAAAAATATCAACAATCAGCTTCAAAAGGTGAACACAAAATTTCCTGAGGCATCTATAATTATATTAGAATTTTACAGAGAAGATATTATCTTCTAACTCCAAGCCTATATTTAGGTGCTACAATACCTAGTTGCATCCTGTTTAGTCTCCTTGACTATTGATTTAGGAATTCACATAACTATTCCCTGCTCAATAGAAAAGATTGCTTACCATAGCAACTCCTGCATTAGCATTCAACTTCCTAGTTACAGAGCACCTTGCTAAGGAGGAGGAACATCAACATGCAAAGTGAACCCAATTTTTTAAATACAATTTTAAGGGGGAAGGGTATTATATTAAGATTTGTAACATTGAAGACATCCCAAGCTAGAAGCTTGCAATTGTCTAAGGTTTCTTTGCAATTAATCTACATTTTTTTCTAATTCTGAGCATTCTGTTCCTATTGCATTTTTATAAGCCAAGATGGGTGGGAAATGATAAAATATTATGTGTAACCTACAAGGAGGCTTGCTGCTCTCCAACAGGAGTTTCAATGTCAGCTTTGCTTCAGAATAATGTTTCTTTCTTCCTTTAGAAAAAGCCAAATTCCTGGTCCTGCCACTCAAACTCTCAAAGTGAAAATATTTGGTCTAATTTTCAAGTGTACTTCCCTGATGTCAATCAAGTGTCTGAAACGTTAGTGATTGTTTTTACCACATACTGTGAAGTGAGGTAGCATTTTAATTAGGGAAGAAAAAAGAAATTGACTTGTGGTAAAAAAATGATAGTCAAAGCTTTTGGGGACTGAACTAACAGATAGAGACTTGGAAGTTATGATTCCTATGTCATTAATCAGATCCTCTCTGAACCCTATTTTGGAATTCCACTGATTAAAAGGAGCTGATTTTTGGCAGAGCTTGATAATGCTGCTCTCAGATAAAGGTGGTAAGACTGGAGGTGTTAGTGGCTTGAAGTCCTGCTTCAGTTCAAGGGAAAGTTTTATCTAAAGGAAGATAATAGTTGAAAGGAAAAATAAAAATCCTGGGCTCAATGACTTCAGGAGAACTGTTGGATAATAGAGGTCAAGAGAGGTGATCATGATGTTATATCTAGGGAAGAATCCTGGGGAAAGAGAGACTGAAGAATGGAATTGAACTTTCTGTCCAGGAGAAAGCTCTTCTTATCTGCTTTGTGTCCAGAGCTTTGCCTAGATTCCAAGAGGCAGGCTAGAAGTTTGAATGAGAACACATTCCTGATTGAAGCTGGAGCAATAAGTAAGGTTTCCCACATATATTTTTATCCTGGGCACTCATTCCCCTGGAAATGTTATGGGCTTTGCTTTCAAATTAAGCTTCACTTCTCCAGCCTTGATCAAAAATGAGAATCTAGGGGCTTGACAGACATATTGCCATTAATTTTCATGAAGACTTAACCTAGCAAAGAAGGGCCTCGCTTTCCATGGAGACCTCAGCATGGATGTGTACTGTCTGTGAAATAATCAGAAAGGTTCATACAGATGGAAAAGTGGAATGAGGAATCAGCTTACAAATCGATTTAACCCGGCCCTGGACAGTTATCTCAGCTTCACAGCATCAAATGACAGATGGATCAGCTAATGGGTGATTAGACTATTAAAAATGTCAATATTTTCAGTTGTTACCATTGTTATAAGATCCCTTCTCATCAGCTTGGTACCCGAACTTTGGCAAATATTAGTATCCCAGGTAATCTGGAAAACTCATCAGCTCCATCCACTGCTATTATCTGGTTCTGGGTAGGACCTGAGAATCTGTCTTTCTAACAAGTTCTTAATTAGGTATTGCCATTGTGTTGACTGGGGGCCACAGTTTCAGTAGCACCAAGACTCCTCAGGCTGCACAGAAGTCTGTGTTTCCACAAGACTCCAGGTGAAACTGATGGTCACCAAAGACTGAGAAGAACTGTTTTAAACCTCTGGTTCTTAGTCTTAGTGCCACCCTGGACCTACTGGAGGAGGTACATAAAGACTGTTGATGGCTGGGTCTCACCCATCTCTTCTGATTGAAACTGAAGTGGAAAGCAGCCTTCCATGGAGATTATTAGAAGTTCCCCCAGAGGACTCTAATGTGCAGCCACAGTTGAAAACCATTTCCTACACCATACCTTCATTTCCAAGCTGAGAGTCAAGACTACCTGCCATTTTTCCTTTTCACTACGCTGCTATGTAAAAAGAGCTGGCTGAATTCTAGCATGTGAAAGGAAATTAGCTTTCCCAGCCTTGTGTGAAGTCAATCCCAGTTTACCTTAGGTACTGTAGGGAGTGGGAGTAATGAAGGACTCAATTCAAAAGAGCAGGAAGTGAGTCAGCCGGAAGAGGTAGAAATTTGGGCAAAAGAGCAAGTTCTATAAATCTATAGAAGTGAAACCCATTTAGTTACCTCTGAAGGGCCAAATGTGCTATTTAAATTGCTCCAATAGAGCATTCAGTTTCACAGCTGTCTATGGCTTTAAGGCCAAATTCTCATTCCCTAAAGTTAGGAAACAGAAGTAGGAGCACTACCAAAAGCCACACAGACTACTGAGATTTTAATTAAGCCCCAAAGACTTTAAGGACCCCTGTCCAGTATTCCTAAATGTGCTATTCTTTGCCAAGTGGTGCAAATAGATTTCTCTTGACCTTCCCTGTACTTGACCCAGATCTCTTAAGTCTGTATATTGTTAACATAAAAGGATGCCCACATTTTAAATTTCAGATAATAAATTTCTCAAAAACAAAGCCATGTCCTTTTGTTATTTTCTCCAAGATCTTGATTCTTTTTAAAAGTCTTTTTATGGAAATGTGTTAAAGAAAAAGTAAGCTAGATTCCTTCCACTGGGAAATCCAACTAGAATTTTAAGCAGGAAATGTGGTTATTATGCCACATCAGAGCACTGGATGGAGAACCCAAAACATAGGATCTTCATGCCAGTTTTGTGCCTTATTTTATGACTTTGACAAAGTCTTTTTTAAAAGTCTTCTGAGCCTCATTTTCTTTTTATGTAAAATGACACTGATGTCTCATGTTTCCTTTTGACTTTAATAATGTAAAAGGGACTTGGAAGAACATGGGGATCTGAAAAAAAATCCTGTGAGTTTGCTGTCAACTGCAAATCTATTGTTTTAGTTTTCAAACCTTCAACCACAACACTAAAGTGGGTCTTTGACTCTGCAATGATACAGCTCCAATCCTGTCTCCGCCCTCTTCTCTCTCCTGCTGTGTAATGGCTGTTGTTTTTCACTGATATGATTTAAGAGACTGGAAAAAGCAAGCTGTAGTCTCCAACCCATTCCTCTTAGGGTGATAGAAAATAAACTATTTTTCCTATGATCTGCTTCCAAATCACTCTCACCAGCTGTGAATATTCCCTTTACAGAAAGTTATCAGTTGATGCTTTTTCCTACAGTTGCTTGGTACTCAGCCATATTTTTGAAATGAGATTCTACTTGTTTCATTGGTTCTAGGTAAATGTAGGCTATTTCAAGATCCACCCATTTTTGCTTCTCCCTAATGGAAACAAGAGGAGGAAAGGGCTTCTCTAACTTGGTAGTAAATTGCAAAACACTCCAAAGACTCTTGTTTGGTCCCCCTAAATTAGTGTTAGACTTGTTCTTCTCTTTTAAATTGCCCATATTGTAGTATGAATTACAAATTGTCATCCTGAGACCAAATGTATATTCTATCCACTGACAAAGAATATTAATGCATATTTGCATGCTACAAAGAAGAAACTTTTCATTGAAATCCTAACTTAAGTCACATTGACAAATCAAAAATACCGTTGTGTTCCATCTGACATGTGTGTATTGTTTTGTACACCCCAAGACACACTCATGGAATTAGCAAAGATTTAGTATACCCTGCAGTCTCTTAAAAAGAAATTAGCAAAAATGATGGGGAGAATATAAATGTGAATTTGAATTTGGCTTTTACCTGTTTTATTTCTAACTGGATAGTTTTAGGAGATTTCAGAGCAGTCAGATTTTCACTGAGAAATGTAGTCATTTGTGACAAGATGCAGCCTACTGGCAGGAACAGCAAGCGCAAGTTGCCTGGCTTTCCTGCTGTGGAAGTCAATTCCAGATTTCATTCTCCAAAGACTTTAACAGCAACAAAGTAAAAAATATGACTTCCTTTCAGTGTGTGCTTAGGACGTTTTCCCTTTGATGAGATCGTAAGAGGTGAACTGTGGCAGGCTGGCTTCTATTTTGTACCAGGAAGAGAAAATCTGGGAGAGACTTTACTTTTATTTACAGTGAACATCAACACCTTTCTGTTTGGTGTCAAAAAAGTTTCCCCTTAGAATATAAACTTATTGAAATGCTTTTTAAAAATAAAAACTTTACTTCTTATTCACTGGGCAAAATAATAAAACATTCTCAGAGTTCTTGTTGACATGAGATATCATATTATAATCTACTAAAATTCAGGTTTGTATGAATTTTTATTTGGAACAATATTAATAGCAAAAATGATTCTTTGGAGTCAGAATTTATTGAATTGAAACCTGATTTTTTAAAAAAAATTTGTTCTTTTTAGATATGCATAACAGTAGATTTTGTACCAGCCACATCAACTCTCTGGGCCTCAGTTTTCTTTTCTATGAAAACAATGATTAGTTTAGATATTCACCAAGGTCCCTACCAGCCTGGCAATTTCTCAATCAATTTTCCAGTGATAGTTTGTTTTTTTCATGTTTACTTGCAAATCCTAAATTCATTCACTGCTTTTCTTCACATGTTATTATCCATCTTTAAAATTCTTCGTATCTTGCATATTCCTTTTGCCAAAGTCCAGCACACCATTTCCTATTTGACATTTGGGAATGTCAAATGATTGGTTTTCAGAAAAGGACTCAAAGAACACAGATAGTTGTGTTCAGGTAATGCAGACCTATCTATTCCTTTTAGCTTGTGTCTTGGTGAGTTTGTCTTATCTGGGAATTGTGCTCCCTGGAGACTACTATGGATAACTGTTTTCTAGGAGCCACTTTTAGCCCGTGATTCAGAGAGGCTTTCAATGGGAAAAATAAAACCTGGTGATATGTTGGAGCTGGCTCAGTTCCTATGGCCTTGTGAGGTCAGTCACACATCTCTGTTCAATCCCATGTTCAGCGATATCATATCAGTGGCTACCATAGGGGTATTTACATCATAAAAATCAGGAAGTGCAACAAATCATGGTTCTTACTGGAATTAGTTGTTAAACATTTATGAAGATTACAACTGTGTATTACACATGCACACACACACACACACACACTCAGAATAGGTAAATGTCATGTTTCTTAGGGCAAAGAATGGGAGTGAAATGTTTCTCTTACCCAAATACCCTTCTCTAATAATTTATTCCCCAAAGTAATGTTCCCCAAAGTAATATGTTCATGGATTCATTTTTTTAGAAATTTGTAAAATGGATAATTATTTCATGTAATTATTAGTGGAATGTATGCTCAGAATGTATTAAAATGGATTATAAATAGAACAAAAAAAATCATCATCCATATTTAGATAACCCAAATTATTACTATTAGTGATCTAACTACTAGTGCCTTCCCATTAGTATAAACTTTTCTATGAATAAACCTGTGAAAATGGAATACTTTGCTTAACCATTCCTTTGTGATTTAGGTTTCTTACCAATTCTGCAATATTATAAATAACACTGCAAGGACCAACTCAATATCCATTAAATGGCAGAGAAAGACTTAAGAATGGAAAGAGAAAGTGTTCTTTTCTTTGGTCCTGAACTCCCTGATTTTTTGACAAGGCGGGGGGAAAAGATAGCATGAACAGTTTAATCATGGCCAAGAAAAATTCAGCTGTCTATGTAGCAGTTTAGAGAACCTGGTGATTTATGAAAGTCCTTTAAATGCTAACTGAATGTATGTGGGTGTGTTGAGATATACTGCCAGGTGGTTTTGAAAAGAGCTTTCCAGGGCTTAAATCAACCCTATCATCAGGTTAAGAGCAGATGCCAGCTATTTTTCCTCATTTCCCAATTCTAGACCTGATTGAGGACACGAGTTAGGAATATTTGTCCTGATTTATGGAAAGCCAAGCAACACAAGCAGGGACAGTTTGGTGGTGGCAAAGGTAGAGCTTTGTGTTAATGGGTAAGGCCAAGAGATTCAGGGAAGAATTATTTGTCAAATCTACCTCCAGATTGCTGGGCAGGCTTGTTCCTGAACCTACCGCCCAGGCAGTAGATTGAGCCAACTAATCTGGTACGTTGTGTTCCCTGATAACTCTACTTTCAGTATATTTGTGCATATCTCCACCTGCTCTGTTCACCCAAGTGAAGGTTCTGCTGTTGAATGCATTTGGTTCTGATTTTATTAAATTCGACCTCTAACTGGTTTCACTGGACATGTAGTGTACAATGCCCACTGAAAGGCATGGTGCTGAGGCTGCTCAGAAAGTTGAATAAGGTGTTGTCCTCACTTTTTGAGAGTGAAGGTCTAATTGAGGAGAAAGGAGGGATTAAAACACTCAGAGTATGGATTACCAGCTATCGTATCAGTTCATATCATGAATTGTTACTGAGATATGAGACCAGAGGAGAAGAGGATACATCTGAGTGAGGAGATGTGGAACAATGCCTTCATGAGAGTAGTGGCATGGATAGTTTTATAAGTGGTGAACACAGAATAAAGGAATTCTAGAAAGAGGGAGTTTCATGGACAAAGTAATGAGAATTGCTTATTGCTAGGATCTGTTTACTCATATCACTCCTAACATCAAATGTGTGAGTACTCTGCACCAAGCAGTTCTCCAAATTTCTGCAGAACCAACTGGGTACCCTAAAATTTTATTTAATTCCGAAGCTAACTACCTGAAGTTAGTGTAGACTCCATAGGTTAGGGGTTCAGTATCACTAGACTGTCCCCAATTTCAGATGCCAATCACAAACAGTGCATCCCTAGATTACCCAAACTTCTATCCAACTTGGCTACAAACTAGGAGTTCCTACAAGTCCTTTATCAGGGTTTATAGTTTGCAACAGTGGCTCACAGAACTCAGGCCAACACTTTACTTATGTTTACTGGTTTATTATTAAGGATGTTATAAAGGTTACAAATTAACAGGCAGGTGAAGAAGCATAGTGAAGGGCCTGGAAGGGTCTTATATGCAAAAGCTTCTCTTCCCAAGGAGTTGGGGTGTGTTTCCCTCCCAGCATGTGGATGCATTCACCAACTTTCTGGAAGGTCATCAATTCCCAATATTTGAGTTTTTATGAAGCTTAATCAGCAGCTCCTATTCCCATCTCAGAGATTGATGATTGGAGATATAAATTCCAATCCTTGAGTCCTTTGTTCTTTCTGTTGATTAGCCCAATCCTGGGACTAGCTACCCATCTTCAGGTGCATAATTAGAATAAACTCAGGTATGATGAAAAAGAGTTTCTTATGAAAAATAGATATACTCCTATCTTTTAAGAAATCAGGATGTTGATTCCAAATTTGGGACCCAAACTAGGCATAGTGGTGTATGCCTGTGATCCCTGTGACTTGGGAGGCTGAGGCAGGAGGATCTCAAATTCAAAGCCAGCCTCATAAGACCCTGTTTCAAAATAATAAAATAATAATAATAATAAAGGCTTGGGATGTGGCTCAATGGTTAAGTGCCCCTGAGTTCAATCCCTGGTACCAAAAAAAGAAAAAAAAGAAATTCTGAGTTTAAGAAAATTGATGCCAAGAATTAGAGACAAAACCCAAATATAATCCTACTGTGTCACAGTCACAATTTGGTAGTTCATTTTAATAAAGGGATCTCTTACATAAGATGTTAATTATAGTTGTTAATCAAGGTAGGAGTAGGAAACACCCTGAATAGTCTATGTATAGGCTTGAGAGTCAATGGTGTGGTGTGTTTTGGGAATAGTCAGCTGTTCCAATGTCAAAGATCATGTCTTACTTTAGATTCCCTTAAGAGAATATCCTAAGACAAATATTTTAATAAGTCTATTTGGAAAATAATCCCAGGAAGCAGGGCGAGAGGAGCAGAGTAAGGAAGGGAAGGGGAAAATTCCAATAAAGGAAGCAAAGTGAGTGGCTTTGGGACTGAGGTGAGGGCCCACTTGTTAGAATGCAGAACTTAAGGGTAGGCCAGTGATCAACGTGACCCATGTATCCACAAAGTCCACTTTTGAAAAACAGAGTCAACATAAAAATTCACAATAAACAAATCATCAAGATTTTTAATAAAGACAGGCTAGATCAGAGCCCGAGGCAAAGGGAAAGTTATGTAAAATACATTTTATGCACTTTTAAGTGGTCATTTTTTCTAGAACATTAAGTTAACTGAAAGAATATTGTAAAATTGAAAAGTAAGCATATTAAATATCAAATCATTTTAGACTTAAACATATTACCTATATCAAAGAGAAATAATTATAATCTTACTTTATTGGTTTTCATGGATGCAAACTCAATAATGTTTTCTTAAAACCATTAAACATTTAAACATACATAAAAACAATTACAAAGGAGCAAACATATTTGCTTTTGTCCCAGGCTCTAATATGGCTTGGTTTTGTGTTGATTTCTATTGAGAGCTTGATCTGCTGGCTATCTTTTGTTAATTGCCCTACTGAGAAGTCAGGGACTGAGCCACTTAACTACCATCTCCTGCCCTGCATTGACTGGGGGCTTTTCCTATGGATGTTAACTCTGGTACTCTAAGAATATTCCTGAGGAGGCCAAGACCTATAGCAAAAGCCCAACTATAATCTTCCATAGAAGACTTTGATGAGCATTGAAGCACCACAATCTTGTACAACAGTACATTTCAGTAGAAAGATAAATGAATAAGCTCTGGAAGGATTGGTGAGAAATATAGAAAAAAAAATAGCTGGTATGTGTGATATTGCAACTCACAAAAATAAAGCACTTAAGAAGCAAAGATTAAGGGTAGAAGGGTAAATATGGCTGAGTAGTAAAGGAGAAGGATTGATCCCAAGCTCTGCCCATCACCCACTTTAGAGAGTACCAAGAGATGTGGACATAAGGAAGGACACAGAAGAACAGGCAAGCCTGGGGAGCCGGCTATGCAAGCCTCTATTTGGAGACCTTGGAGGGGGGAAGAGAACAAGAAGAGATGAAATGAAAATGTGACAAGGTGACAGCTGAAAGTACAAGGTTCTTATTTTTTGCTCTCTTATTCTTTTTCTTTTAATGATAAGAGAAGTTTGAGCTAGTTAGCTCAGAACAAGTTTATTGTCAATAAGCCTAGAAATGAAGAAAAAACAGAAATGAGTGAAGGCTCCCAGTTAGGACCGCATGAGACAGGATAAACACTAAGGATGTGAGTGTTTGGAGATGAAGGAATGGGCTCCTATCCCTGCCTGAATTCTAGCTTTTTGCCTCAATCCTCTACCAGCTGTCTCAACTTGACTTAGTTGCTTAGATTTTTCTCACTAAGTTTGCTGTATCATCTCTTCTTTGAGACCTCAAATACATAATGACTAGCTGACTAGACAGATGAAAGTCCAAGGGTAGAAGTAATCAATAAAAAAAATGGCTTAATGTTCCAGATACATTATCTTTCTACATATGCATAAATATATTTATAGAATCCAGAAGCTATTTATGAGCAATAATTTCTATAAACAGTAAGTTATAAATAATTGATATGGTTTGGGGTTCTTAAAGTGATTAAGTTCTACAGCTTAGTAGTCCCCAGACAGTCACTGATGTCAGAACATCCCAGTTTCTGCACCTCTATAGTTTTAAGGATACCCCTGAGATCTGCTTGGGCTATAATAAGAGTAATTGCTACTATTTGTCATGTACTGATGTGGTCAAAGACTCTGTGTTAAGGACTGAAAGCTTTTTATTCATAATCAATATTCTCAAAAAGACCCTGCAAAGTAAGCATTATTTTTTTATGTTAAATTAAGATATAAATACTCGGAGAAGTTAAGTAATTTGTTCAAGAACTCCTAGGTAGAAATGGCAGAGTTGTTATGGAGACCCCCGTCTGTCTGATTCCAGAGGTCTTGGTGTTTCTGTCTCACAATGGACTAGCTTTCGTTTCCATTGTAAGTACACTCTGAGCCAAGGAACTGTGTCCAGGTAGTTTATTTGCAAAGTGATCTCAGAGGTTAGGTGAGAGGTATGTGAGAGAATGAGGAAAGAAAGAAAAGCCAATGTGAGGGTGCATTTTTGTAGAGGACACTGGTATGGGAAACTTGAATTTGATCCTTTCCAGAGTTTCCTCAACAGCTTGTAAATGTTTCTCAGAAATTTCCACTTCAGAATAAATAGAGAGAAATGATTACCCCTTCCTCCCTGTTTGAAATTTTGCCATTGCCCTTTTAGGAAGTGCATTTGTGCTTGATGATTGGACTGTTGCTTGCTTTTGAGGATCAGAGAAGAATTTAGGGGATAGGGAATGGCTGAGCTGAGATACTTTGAATGTGAAGAAAGTCCAAACTTGTACGGACTTCCCACATCCAGCATCAGAGGTGAAGCTGAGCAGATGAGCCCAGGCACAAGGGCTCTGACATAGTAGTAACACTCCCTGGGGATCAAGCCCTTCCAGGCTACATCTACAAGCAAAGTCTTCAGTTGCACTGGCTTTAGAAAGGCAGAAGAGCTTCAATATCTCAGTCACACCCAAGTGACAGACCACTTCGCCAAATAAGCCTTGGGAGGGAGGCATTGTGAAGTGCCCAGATGGGAAGGATTTTCTTTCACATTGAAAATAACAGATAGATCAAGGAAGACCTGAGTTTGCTGCTGAAATAGATATTTTTTTTTCCTGGTGGACAAGAGGAGGCTGGAAAATTTTGGATAAAATATTTTTTTATTCAAGATATAAATCTTTTTTACTTAAATAAATTTGATAGTCAGCATGATGCTACTATGATACAGTGCAACAAAGGTACAGATTTGAGCCAGGAACTATAAAGTGGCTGAGATTTCACTCCACTTACAATTTAATGAGCTGATTTGCCTCAGACTCATGGATGCCAGTAGGATGCAGGAGGCTCTGCATCAGAGACAAAGGACTTTACTACTGAGAGCACAGCAAGTTGCATGTTTGTGTCCATTTCCCTCAGGCTCAAAAGGAACTATACAGAAGGATCCAAATGGAAGCCCTTACATAAAGTAGTTGCATTATACGAAAAATCCCTGAGTTTAAGGAATTTGAAATATGCACATTGGTTAGGTAAGCACTCCCTAGGCTCAGAGATAGAGATCATCTTTATTATTCTGAATAGCAAGGGTACCTGCCATTTCCTCTAGAAAGAAATATTATCTCTTTCTTCCAAGGATGTAAGTAGACCTTCTCTTGGATTGAGATGCAGACACTATTTTTGTCTTCTAAGGCTGACCAGTTTACAAAAGATAATCTGGAACAAAGGGAAATTAGTGCAGAGATGCAAGAGAGTTATGAGAAGTTTTCTTTCAATATGTTGCCTTTCATCAAGTAATGATAGGGTTGACCTTTAGTTGATCTACACAAATGGATGTTTTACTGCAGAGAACTGAAGGTCATGCTTAGAATATGTGGATTAGCAGCAACTTTGAAAAGGGGGGAGAGACAGAGATAGAGAGAAGCAGAGGCAGAATCAGAGAGAGAGAGAGAGAGAGAGAGAGAGAGAGAGAGAGAAAGAGAGATGAGAGGAGAGAATTGAGAGAAGGGATGGGGGAGAATAGAGATACAGGGAGAGGAAGAGAGAGACAGAGTCAGAAATAAGGAGGTAGACCCAGAGAGAAAATTAGAAAATATACAACAGACTGAAAGTAAAATATGGAGCCAGGCATGGTGGTGCATGCCTGTAATCCCAGTGGCTTGGGAGGCTGAGGCAGGAGGATCGAGAGTTCAAAGCCAGCCTCAGCAAAAACAAGGTTTTAAGCAACTCAGTGAGACCCTGTCTCTAAATAAAATACAAAATAGGGCTGGGGATGTGGCTCAGTGGTTGAGTGCCCCTGAGTTCAATCCCAGCACCACCACCCCCCCAAAAATAGGATATAGAGATATGGTAAGCTATGTGGGGCAATGGAAGGATGGATGGATGGATGGATGGATGGAGCAGTAAGGAAAGACAAGAGTATATATAATAGATATATAAATGAGTAGTAGACACATAAATAATTATATGAATAGAAAGACTGAACCACTGAGAAGGAGAATAATAGAGAGAATGAAACTCTAAGGCAGAGAAAGACACAAGAATAGGAAAAACAAATAAGAAAAACAGAGACAGGGAAACATGGCAATACAGAGAAAGAACACACATACATGGGGAGATGAAGAAAGATGAAAAGTGACAGGAAGGAGAAGAATGGGTAGTTAGATGGATACATTTATGATAAAAGAAAAGATAATATGATAATGAAAAGATTGTAAGCTTGGGCTCTATATGTAGATCTATTGGTTAGGGTTCAGCCACTGTCTAACTGCACAGCCTTAGAGAAAGATCCTTTTTTAAATCCATCAAATGGGGATAATAATAACAATACTTCCCTTAGAGGGTTGTTTGAAGTTGGAAATGAAATAATTTTCATAAATGTTTAGCAAGCTGGCAGGCCCATAATAATCATATTATATAGAAGATAACTTGTTACATCAGCTGCGACACCCATTACTGTGAATTGTAGACTTCAACATCATCAGCACTCACATTAAATTTCAGTTTCCCATTGGAATCAAAGCTAAGTCTAGCAGATGTGTCGAACCTTCGTAAAGCCAACACTGCATCCAACACTCAAGCATCAATTTTATGCAATCGGGACCTTCTCATTATGTTATCCTCTTGCAATCCATAATTATTGCTTCTGAATGAATCTGAGGTTTTCTTCATCTCCATGAAATGAGGTCACACTGCTTATACCGTAAATTAAAGGCAAATTGAGCAGATGAGATGTATAAAATTAGAAGCCTACAGTATTTTAGAGCCATTGACATAGTGCTAAATGAGTTGGTTTCCAATCTAAACCAAGTATTTATATAATTTGGTTCAACATCCCAACATTCAAATGGAAACCCACACTCTCTACATACTTGTTGTGCTTTTACTATTTACAGTTAGCATTTCTGAGGAATTACTTCTTGAGTCTCATGATTTGAGTTTAATATCCAAGCACATAATGTTTAACACTTCATTCTTGCTTGTAAAAAAAAAAGATGGTAAGTTATTCTGGTATATTGTATTATGTTGAAGTATTTTTAAATAAAATAACATGAATGAATAGCTAAAATGTTTGGCTACATCAGAATAAAGTCAGGCCTCTTTTTCTGAAGTGCTTCTTTAATTGTTCTTCATGTGTTTAAGCATTTACACTTCAAAAGGTAGTTATTATAATTTCTGGGACACACTTTAATTCAATTAGTTACCCGCTTTTAATGAGGGTTGAATTAATTAAAATTATCCAGTTTTAGGAAAAACTATGTATTTTTTCCCAAAATTCTCCTTTGCTCCTCTCATGTCTTAATCCTGGTTGGGCTTCATGAGTGAGCAATTATACAGATGGTATAATTTGAAGAGCAGCATGATAATGCATGTGAAAATGTTTCAAAATAATTGCCTGTCCCTTTTTGATTAAATATCTCTCTTGTCAAAAATTCCACCATCATTTTGCTTAAATAACTTTCCCTTTACAAATCATCTTTTAAAACATAAAATCTTCTGAATAGGAAAGTTTGGGTTATACTTGAGGTAAATTTGCTTTATTTGGATCATTTTCCTTACTAGGTATTCAGGTACAACAAAATTGTTTTTAATCTAACCCAATGCTATTAAGTATATAATATGGAATTTATATTTATGGACTGTACAACTTATTGAGAGAAGTGAAGGTTTCAGTGACCTGGATGAAAAAGAGATGGAAAGAGATGAGAGGATTTGGAATTTTTTTGTATGGATATGAAGATCAGTGGTAGAGTGCTTGCCTACCATATGCAAGGCCCTGGGTTCATTCCCCGGCTCTACAAAAAAGAAAGGAAGAAAAGAAGGAAAGGAAGGAAGGAAGGAGGGAAGGAAGGGTGAAGATCACTAAAAGTCACTTTTTTAGGGTTATAGTGCTATCTTCCACAGAAAAACTCATGTTCAAAGATCAGATGATCCCAAATAAGAAACAGAATGCTTATCAGACAGGTAACAGGTAGCAGTTTAATAGTCCAGAAATAAACACAAAGAATAAAGTTAGCTTAGAAACTGGCCTCCAACTTACAATTTATGATTTTCTCTGGCCCAGAGAATGGCTGCTGAGTTGTGGATAGTGTCTTCCTGCTCCCCTGACAGCTGTCAGTTCTATTCATCAGCCTCTTAAATGCTGTTCTGAGGCCATCCTGACATTTTCCATATGCAGTGCTTTGTATATAAAGGTATGGTCCTATGGTTTGTCCCTTCCTGGACATCCAGTTCATTGAGATCAATATATCAGGTCAGTATGAGCTCAGTAAATGCCAGGTATATGAATGAATAACAATAACAACCCTTAGAAGTGGAATTGCTATTCCTTTTGTTAAATAAGGAAAGAGGATCAGAGTAATTTAATGACTTATCTACTGTAACACAAATAATATATGGCTGTATCCAGACATTCACTCAAGTTTCTTTAGGGTAAACACTCATTAGCAACTTTCTATATCATAAAACAAAGACATAAGGACAACACAGCCTTAACACAAATCTGATTTGTATTACAATTCACAGAGAAAATATATAAGTTAAGTTATGCTACAGTAATGAACAAACCTCAAATGTCAGTGGTTTAAAGCACCAATAGTTTTTCAGTCATGTTAAAGTACTGCTGCTCATTGCTGTTACAGATGGAGCAGCCACCATTGCACTCATTGCTCTCATCATGCCAAAGGAAAAATGGAGCTCTAGAATATCTTACAATTAAATATTCCAGCCTGAAAGTGACACACTAGTGCTTTAACTCATAACCCCTTGGTTAGAACTAATCATGGAGCTCTATCCTCTCTGTTAGAAGATGCAGAGAGAGAAGATTTGGTAAGCACAAATGACTCCCAGAGATACCATGTTTTGTACTTTTATCTCATACTTTATCAACCCTTTATTCATTTGGTACTCCTTATGTGTCAGAGTCTGTTGATATAACAGTACACTAGCTAGCTTTTAGTGCATAACAATCACAGAATTTCAGGGACATTCAAAATCCGCATCTATTTCTTTTATGCATATGTTTGGTGGTTAGGGTCTGACTGATCTAGGTTGGGCTCAGCTGAGCAAGCCTCCAAACTGTAAGTTGTGCAGATTGTGTTGTACATGTAGCCAGCTCCTATTCTCCCAGGACCAGTGACTGCATGGGGCCCATGATTATCAAGGCAATGGTAGCAGTATAACAGAGGTGAGTGGAAACATGCAATGTCTCTTAAAGCCTATGCTTAGAACCTCTACGTGGTCACATCTGTCTGTATTTCATGAACCGAAGCAAGTCTCATGGCTAAGCCTGACAGGAACATGGGCAGTGAAGTGCAATTCACCTCTCTCAAACAAACTACAAACTTATGTCAAGGGTTAGAGATTCAGATGCAGGTGAGGTTGCAGTCAAGACCAGCAGTGGTTGGACCAAAATCCTTAGCTTTGTATAGTTTATATTCTACAGAAAAATCATTAATCAATAAAACATGTAAGATTTTATATGGATTTTATGGCTAAAAAAAAGGAAAAGGGATAAGAATACTGAGGGGAATACTGGTTGGAATTTTAGAAGAATGACCAGAAAGGAAAAACATGCCAAATAAGATGAAAAATTCAGTAAATTTCTTGCAAGCAGAGAAATAGATATCCATGAAGATATAGGAGGAAAATCAAAGACATAAGCAAGTACAAAGGCTAATGGTGGGGGTCTACCTGACTTATTTGAAGAACAGAAAGAATGTCTGTATGGCTGAATCAATGTATTCAATGTACGGCTGAATGAAGAGAAGCAGACCAAAGAAGTAAGATCAGGTTATTTCGGACCAGTTGAAACGTTTTGTGTTTTAATTCTCAATGAGGTAAATGTCCATTGGAGTATTTCTGGAAGAAAAAGTTCATACTCTGATTACATTTTTTCAACTAACTTGAAAAATCAGTGACTTGCTGTGGACTGGTGGCATGGCGGAAAAAGAGATAGAGAAGAAGCTGTAAAGATACTTGAGGTGAGAGACAATGGAGGCTTAGACAAGGTTTACAGCAGAGATGTGGTATTAAATCATCGAACTGGTGATACTTGGGGAATATTTTGAAGTTGAGTCAATCAGGTTTACTAACAGATCAAATCTGCAGTTTGGGAAAATGGGGTATTAGGGAGGGTGGCAAGGACTTTAGCCCCATCAACTGGAAATAAGGAGATGAAATTTCCTGAGGTGGGAAAGACTCTGCAAAGAACATGACAGAGGAAAATTCAGAATTCAGTTATTTTTAAGGTGTCTATTAGATATTTGAGTGGAACAGTCAAATAGGTTATCAAACAGGTAAGATGAGTGGAGAGGTCCAGACTATAGATGTAAATTTGAAGTCATGAAATTTTTGTATGCTTTCATGTAGGCCTGAAGCTATTTAAAGCCGCAAGACAAGATCACCAAAGAAGTGAATATAGATAAAAGACTGACAAAAATCAAAGCCAGAATCCTGGAGCACTTTTAATTTCTATATCCAAGAAGATGGTGAAGAACCAGCTACAGAAACTTAGAATAAATGGCTAGAGCATGGGAGAGAAAGAACAGAGTATAATGTGATAGAAATCCAGGAAAGAAATGCTCTAAAGCAGAAGGGAGTTGTCAACTTTGTCATAGGCTGCTGACAAGTCAACTGTGAGGTTGAGCAACATGGAAGTCACTGATGATCTCCTTGAGAAGACACATTAGTTTGAATGAGAGGGCACAGGCTTGGTCAAAATGAATTCAATAGAGAGCTGGACTGGAGAAATTGGTGACTGGGAGTACAGATCACTCTTCAAATAGTACTATGAAAGAGTGATGTTTTATTTTTTCTTTCCTAGAGTGTGATGATGAATTAAGGAAGAATTAGTTTCTTCATAGATGGGGAAAGCATCATCATAGGATGCATTACAGCAAGCAAAAGTAATAATACAAAAGAGAAGGGATAGTCTCTGGATTGATGGCATTGGATGGTGATAAGCGTGGATTCTATATGTAAAGGGAGGGAAGTGGTTAATGTGGGGGCATGGACCTTTCATCCTTTCATCAAGAAGGAGACAGGCAGGTGGGAATGTGCTGGTAGGGGCTGACAGAAGTCTTTTTAAGTTATTTAACTGAAGAAGGAATTATTTGTCCATAGTCCAGAGTCAAATTTCCTACCTTCAGCTAAATAGCCCCCAATCAAGCACCTTCTTAAAGACATAATGGTGCTAAGGTGCCAAAGTCCAAACGTATGTGAAATGCTCAATACAGGCAGAAATGAATGGCCTCATAGAAGTAATCAAGGACATCCCATAGCAAGCACCTGTGGACCTTTGTTACTTGAGACGTCTAGGATGGTGGAAAAGCAAATCTCTGGTCTTCAGAAATTTTTCACATGGGTGTCACTGGTATTTCTACTGTATTCCTCTGCTGCTGTAATCTGCAACTCAAGGAGAAAGTTTATTGTTTAAGGAAACTGACTACACCTGTAGAGGAAAGAATATGGGTTGGTTCACAAGCCTACATGTTGACATTCTCTTCCTGAGAGTTATAGAACTCAATCTACTACTGATAGTACATTTCAGAAGATCCCCATCAGCAGCTTTCTTTCATCTCTTGTAGTTCAGATGCCATCTCTTTGAGCTTTTTTGCTTACCCAATTAATTGAAATTCAACAATCAAGTGATATGTTGGAGCACTTATCTCCCCTCCTGTATTATCATATTATTGAGAACAGGGGCCATCCTTTCTATATCCTTTGAAGGCTCATTTTACATAGAATAGGTATTTAATAAACTAATGAATAGATAACTTTTTCACTTTCCCACAGGCATAATTAAAATTTGGTTGAGAAAGGACTGCATGAGCAAAGTGTCAAAGGTCAACAACTAGTGTATTTAAAACAATAGCAAGTGTTAACTAATTATGAAAATACAACTTTTAATGTAAAAGTCTGGTTGGTAATTATTTCCATGACAGTTTATGTTTAATTTTACTTGCTTCACCCCTGGCTACTGATGACAGATTTCTATTTTAATTGTGCAATCCGTGGATGCTGAAGCCTTTGTCATTTTCTTTCCTTTTTTTCTTAGCTCTCTTGGAATTAGAAGTAAACGGTTATCCTTTCTAAGATATAAAGTTATCTTAGAAATGGAAGTGGTCAAATAATTAGTGCCTGCAAAATGACTGAGGCTCACATTCCTTCCACAGCCCTGCTATGTAAAGAATATTAAGCCGAGGAGAAAGTCTCTGGGCAGACACCTGAATGTGACAGTTAATCTTTGGATGTCTATTTTCTGCCTTTGCCCATATGGTAAGAGTTAATTCGGTATCTATAGTTTTTAGTCTTTTGTAGCTCAACAAGGCACTTCTTTGCTTAAGTGGCTTTTAAAGCAATAACCATTTAGTTAACTCATGATTCAACAGATTGGTTAGCAATCTGGGCGAGGCTCAGCTGGGTGCTTCTTCTGGTCTGGTCTTGGATCCCTTATTTGTCTGTGGTCAGCAGCCAGGTTGACTGGGAGTTATTTTAAAATGATCTTCACTAGAATAGTTTATTCCAACTACACATATCTCTTATCATCCACCAGACTAGAGAAGATCAACTCCATGAAACAGCAGAATCTGAAAATCTATTTAAGGCCAACACTCAGAATTGACATGCTATCTGTTCTGCCATCTTTTAGTACTCAGATATAATCTGGGAGCCTGCAAGATTCAAGGGGAGGAAAATGGAGTTCATGTCTTTATGGGAGCAGTGTGAAAATAATCTTACAAAGGGTCTGGGAACAAGTGGTCAGTATACCACAGCCACTGTAAATTATTTTACTTAAAATATATGAGCATTAAAAAAGCTCATCAGTTGAATTTCCAGGTAGTGAATAAACTAAGCAATATAAATCAGGAAAAAGACCCAGTTTTGTTATGCTGGATGAGTACCTTTAGATAGGGATAAAATGAGACCTCTTTATTTTGAAGTTTGTTTCCAGCTTGGGGGCAATACAAGCTTAAGCAGGGAAAATTAACATGGTCAATAAATGCTCAGAAAAAACTCCTGAGCCAGGTGTGGTGGCATGCACCTGTAATCCCAGCAACTTGGAAGGCTAAGGCAGGATGATTGCAGCCTCAGCAAATTAGCAAGGCCCTAAGCAACTTAGTGAGACCATGTCTCAAAATAAATATTAATTAATTAACTAATTAATTAAAATAAAAATAGAAGACTGGCAATGTGCCTCAGTGGTTAAGCACCCCTAAGTGGTTAACCACTAGGTTCAATCCTTGGTACCAAAAAAAAAGTTATTAAAAAAATACCTCTTGAGTATATTTCTTTTTTCCATCAGAAATTCTTCTTCCATTAGAAGGTCTTTTTTACCTCTGAATGTATATCAGCCCAAGTCATCATTGCCTTACCTTTTGTTAACTTGGACATGGTCATATATATGGTGCTAGCCAAAGATTAAAGTGTTAAGAAAAAAATATTCAGTGTGTTTCCATTTTCAGAGGGTCTGTTGATGTTCTGAAGCTTTCAAGGGTCAAGCACTTAAAGTTATGATGGTGGAAGTACAAGCAGAGGTGCTCATGCATTTGAGATGAGTAACCTACCTAGCTCTATAGATAGCTCTTGCACTTGTTTTCTTTTTTCCCTTAGAACTCTTTTTCACTCAGTAAAAATTTAAAGGAGTACAATGCTGAACAAAGCATTTCCCAAGTGAAGGGTAATGTAGGAGATGACAGTTAAAGGAGCTCAGTGCTGATGGTGCTAGGGATAGCATCCTATTTAGATATTTTGAACTTGGATACATTTCTTTCTGCCCAACTTTCCTTCATTCCTGCCATTTTTAAGCTATATTTTCCAGGCTTCTCAGCTGTTTTTATAGCTGCTTGGTAATAAAACTCCTCTCTCTAATAAGTTTCTTGTCTTAGTCTGTTTTCTGTTGCTATAAGAAAACACAATAGACTGGGTAACTTATAAAGGAAAGAAGTGCATTCAACTCATGGTTCTGGAGGCTAGAAGTCCAAACTAGGCAGCTGTATATTGAGGACCTCATGCTGCATCATAATATGGTAGAAAAGCAGAAGGACAAGAAGGAGTTTGCAGAAAAAAACAAAAAAGGGGCAGCCTGACTTTATACCACCCTGTCCTTGCCATAACTAATCTAGTCCCACAAAAACAAAAACTGTATAAGGGGACAGAGGAGGGAGCTGAATCAATTAATCTCAATCCCACCACACACACACACACACAAACTTTCTATCTCTCTTCCATGTGAGGGCATAGCAAGAAGATAACCAATGGGTAAACCTGGAAGAGGGCCCTCTCAGAATTCAACCAAACTGCTACACTTATCTTGGACTTCCCAGACTCCAAAACAATATGACATGAATTTCTCTTGCTTAAATCTCTCAGTCTAGAGTATTGTTATAGCAGCTTGAAATGATGGACAGGGCTTTTTAGGTCTCTGAAACCTCCACTGGCATGCTCCCATTTTTAATGAATACTATGGGGTGCAAACCAGATGCCCTCTTCAGGACAATCCCCCCAGTCCTAGCTGTCAAGAATTTCAGCAGTTAACTGCTAACAGCAAGGACCCTACCTGGAAGTTGCCTTTGGCTCCAAGAGATCACCCTGGTCAAGAAAATAACCCACTAATGCAAGACACAGGGTCTGATGTTTTGCTTCAATTGAGACAATGGAGAAGGCCATCTCAGTCTCAGAGTAAGGTTGGCAGAGACCTCCAGTAGCTGTACTAAGCGGGGAATGTTGGCTTTTTCTCTGCCCAACACTGCCTTTCCCACTTCATTATAGAATGTATCTCTCAACATCATGCTCCAGAAAATTCCCCCTTCCCTGACTTGGAGGTCTGTTCCCAGGAGATCTGAATACAGACAATCTGAAATATAAAATTTAAAAAAAAAAAAAAAACATGTCTGCTAGGAACATGTAATTTCAAGGTAAATTCCACAGTTCCCATGTCTAGCCCACTGCTCCCCATTTTCCTTCTTAACTCTCTTCCTCTGAGTGTCCTTCCTCAATGAACAATGTGCATCTGAGTCCCTACTCAGGTTCTGCTTCTAGGAAAGTCAGTCTAAAACTGCAGGTTTGGATCTGGGAGAGAATATATGAACTGTGAAGTCAAAGTTCTATAGCAATTAACTCCAAATGTCAGTGGCTTAAAATAATAAGTTGCTGTTTTTGCTCTCTTTAATTCAGTGCAGTTTTATGGGCATCAGGCAATCATTCAAAGACCCAGTCTCCTTCCATTTTGTGGTTCTGTCTTTCTCTAGTTCCTCAGCATCCTCTTTACTTGAGGAAGGACAGCAGGACTTACACTAGAGTAGGTTTTATGGGTAAGTCCTAGAAGTGGTGATCTTTGCTCCACAGACATTCCATTAAGCAGAATTCAGCACATTTTTCAGCTGAAAATGTGGCCTGGCTTTGTTTTCAAGCAGGGGGATTGCTTGGAGGAGGCCTCTGGGACCTAAAGACAGGAGAGATTTGTGTGAGGAAGCAGAGCTAGAAAGCTGCAGTGCTTAGAAGCACGTACATTAAAGAGCACCATTTGCCCATAGCTCGGGTAATCATATTGACCAAACAAGGCCTCTTATGAGAGTAGAATTATGGAGTTTTAATAATTAATCCAGGTCCCAGATAAAAAGGTATTGTTCTAGGCAGACAGGATGTAGAGTCATTCTAGCTATAGCTGACTCACAAGGCAATCAAGAAATAACTGATTCAAACCATACAGGGAATAAAGATGTTTTAAACATCACCCTACTAGGGCATAAGCCACAAAGCTGCATCAAGAAAAAAGAGAAATGGGGATAGAGTGTGTGGCCTTTCTGAGTCATACCTATGCTTCAGCCCTCTCCAACCCCTCAGAATATTCAGATCTTCTAAAAGATCCAAATTTCCATTCTCACTTGAGGTTCTTCCTGCTTTCTCTTCTCTACTCATTGTCCTCAGTCATGGGGATGGATACACATAGATCCTTCTTATGTGACCTTTACTGAATCCCTTTCGTTGTCAATTAAAAAACTAGAAATGTATAGCAGACTTCTGATGTTCTTCTGTGAGAAATATTGCCTATTTGTAGAAGACTATGAGGCTTAATTGGAATAAGAGAAAGAACCTAGCCATGTGGCTAGGAGCTGAGGGTCCAGGAGTGGCTTGAAAAAAGTCTGCTTGCCACCACGGGGAGTCACAGTGGTGGGACAGGTTAGAGAGGTGCTCAGGTTCAAGCAGTCACCGACCTCTTTCAGCATGGCTCACTGGAGAGCCCTGACTGAGAAGCAAAGGAGGAGGAACAGAGGCTTGGGCTTATTTGTATACCTCCAAAGTTCACGTGTTGAAATCCCAACTAATGTGATGGTATTGGAGGCAGAGCCTTTTGAGAAGTAATTCAATCACAAAGGTGGATCCTTCACAAATGGGAAAAATGCCCGTATAAGGGGACAGAGGAGGGAGCTGAATCAATTAATCTCAATCTCTCCCTGCCTCCCCCACACTCTTTCTATCTCTCTTCCATGTGAGGACATAGCAAGAAAATAACCAAAGGGTAAACCTGGAAGAGGGCCCTCTCAGAATTCAACCAAACTGCTACACTTATCTTGGACTTCCCAGACTCCAAAACAATATGACATGAATTTCTCTTGCTTAAATTTCTCAGTCTAGAGTATTGTTATAGCAGCCTGAAATGGTGGACAGGGCCTTTTAGGTCTCTGAAACCTCCATTGGCATGCTCCCATTTTTAATGAATATTGTGGGGTGCAAACCAGATGCCCTCTTCGGGACAATTCCTCCAGTCCCGACAGTCAAGAATTTCAGTAGTTAACTGCTAACAGCAGGGACCCTACCTGGTAGTTGCCTTTGGCTCCAAGAGATCACACTGATCAAGAAAATGACTCACTAATGCAAGACACAGGGTCTGATGTTTTGCTTCAATTGAGACAATGGAGAAGGCCATCTCAGTCTCAGAGTAAGGTTGGCAGAGACCTCCAGTAGCTGTACTAAGGGGGGGAATGTTGGCTTTTTCTCTGCCCAACACTGCCTTCCCACTTCATTATAGAATGTATCTCTCAACATCATGCTCCAGAAAATTCCCCCTTCCCTGACTTGGAGGTCTGTTCCCAGGAGATCAAAATACAGACAATCTGAAACATAAAATTAAAAAAAAAAAAAAAAAAAACATATGTGCTAGGAACATGTAATTTCAAGGTAAATTCCACAGTTCCCATATCTAGCCCACTGCTCCCCGTTTTCCTTCTGTTCAGACATGCACCATGTTCCACACAGGATGGGGAGAGATCTGGAAGTGCACACCACAGGTCCTGTGAAGCATCCCCCACTGCATTCCTATCTGCCATTGCTCCTGCTTTTGCATTTCCTCCCCATCTTCCTTCTGTTATTACTAATTCAAGCTTAAAATAGAGTTTCTCCTTTGAAAGGTAGTTTATAACGCCATTGTTTTCTTCTCTCATAAGTTTTTGATTTCCTCCATCCAACTGGAACTTACTTAGGTTTCAAGAAAAAAAAATCAGAAGTGTATGTGTGTATGTGTGTGTTTGTGTGTGTATGTATGTTTGTACACGTATGTGCAACTTGACATAATATAGATTCCTTATCTTCTCAGCACTTGGAACTCAGAGGATTGAGCAGACAAAACTTGCAATATGAATTGGCTTCCTGTATTCCTCCTTTCTCAGCCCCCAGCTCCCTGTACCTTGTGATTTATCCAGATACATCTGCATTCAAGATGTCCCCGCCTATGATTTTGGAACTCTCTAAATTAATAAGTAACTTTTCTCAAACACTACAGTATTCTTTAAGGTTCTGGACATCTGGGATCCTGACCACAGTCTGAAAGCTGACCTTCCATCCCAAATTGACATGGATAAAAAAATTCTCAAGCAGTTTTTCCCTGGGGAGAAGCTACCAACAGAGCCACTTCCTTGGGGATAGAACTTGGGAGGGTGGTGATTTCATGTGAGTGCAAAGAAAGTGGCTGGTGCCTGGCTCCTCATGAACCAAACATGCTCACAAAGTTGGCAAGCAACATCCACATATCATTTTCAGTCTTTCATGGCCTGTTGCACACCTGTCAATTCTATGGTTTCAATACCTTCTTTAAGAGCCTATTTCTGGCATCACATATTTAACATTTTCATTCAAGATGCACTTCACGTTACACAAGAGTGGTGTTCCTGAAAAAGTGCTTATGTTTCAGCTTTCCACATGAACCTATTATTGCCCCAAACTTCTCGTCCTCCAGAGAATTCAAGAAATAATGTTCTGAACCTCCACATCTATAGTTTCTGTGCATTTCTCACATTGGCCTGAGCCCTTGTGTTTCCCATCCAATGGCTGTTTAAGCAGGGGAGTCTGGTCCTTTCTTATCTGCAGGGCTCCAAATGAGATTCTTTCTCCAGTTTCTACAAAAAAATGCATTAAGACATGGAATCATTGTCCACCTTGCTTGCTTTATTCTTGTTCCTTATTTATCTATTTATTTATTTTAGTTCCTTGTAGCTCCTGTATTCCCTCAAAACCCCTGTCCCAAAGTGTGATATTAAAAGGCATGATTTCAGCTGTCTGCCCTTGTTACTGCCTTGGGAGGAAAAAGCCTTGTTTTCTTTCCTAAGATCCTGGAATACAAAAAGACTTCATCTTCATGTCTGAACATTTTCTACAATTAACAAGGGCTTCTAAAACTTTGCTTTTAAGTTTTCCTTCCTCATGAGTAAAGCCTCTGTCTGCACTGATGCTTAAGGGACTCTAAAAGAATAATGAGCGCAAGTAAATTTCAAGTAGTTTCCACCAAATGGGGAGCCCCTCTAGGACAAGGTGACTTTCACATTTATGGTTATTCCTTTAACACTTTGTACCTGCCATGAGGTGGTCACTCACTGAGTTGATTGAATAACTCTGCAGGAAATTATTTTATAAAGCAAAGTATCTTCTTCAGTGGAAATGATAAACTATTTCATATGCAGTTAAAATATGCTTTTGTATTTGAGGATTTTCTTAAGCAAAATAACATGAAAAGGACTTAATCACTCAGAGAAAACTATAACCTGGATCTTTTCTGTCCGTGGGTTGGCTTTGAGTTTCTCTCTGGAGGAAAGAAACTTCTCTTGGCAAGCAACAGTGGCTGAGGGGCAACAAATCTTTCCCTGCATCATATGCAAAATTGGAGGAGGTACATCCTGCACTCTAGGCAGCAAGCCAACCTTCTCATTCTTCCTGATGCTTAAAAACTTCACTCTGAGTTTTATTTTTATTTTGTTTCCAGTGCCAATGCTCCTGGGTCAATATGCTAATTCAAAAACTACTTGCAAGCATTTGCACGATGTGCATATTCTTGACTGCATGGAGGCAGAATTAAAATTAAAATGAAAAATTATGACTTTGGATAGTCATATATGGTTTTAAACTCCTACAGAGAACTCCATTCTCCTTCATTGTTCTCAAACTCTTTGAAATTGCAAAAAAAAAAAAAAAAAGATAATGGGGTTTAGCAATTATCAGATTAATCAAAATGAAAAATGGACTTTTCTTGACATGAATTATTTAATATATGTGATCAGATAACTTACACTGGTTCACATACCTAAATGGGATAGTTGAGAGGAGGCACCAGGAATTTATAAGGGAAACATTTTCAAATACCTTTCTTTCACTGGAATTCAGCATTTCCTTCAATTGTGTATACAAGCAACCAGTATAGTAGTAAACCTGGCAGTATCTAGGTTTTGGGCATCATTAGAAATCAGTTAATTCTATATCATCATGTGATTGTTTCCTATATCTTAAAATGTTATGTATTCTAATGGCTACTTTTATATATTATTAGAATTTCCAGTAGCTCTTATTTAATATGCTAATAAAGAAGTACAAACATCACTATACTACAAATTTAGGCTTTTTAATATTGGTGTTTCTAAATTTTATTAAAATGTTGTACCCTTGTGATTTTCATTTCATGCATTTGGAACTATTTCAGCCTGAGGAACTATCCATCAGCTCACACTGCCAGCAGGATCTGAGAAGCAGAAAAGGCTAAGAACTTGAACTTTATCTTCTAATTGTTAATACCCCAACTTTTTTTTCCTTTTTCTTACCTTTTCACCTCCCCTCTCCTCTCCTGTTCTCTCCTTTTCTTTTTCATATCTTATTTAACACAGCCAGAATCCTTTTGTCTCTTTCTCCTCAACAGGACTCTGCTGAGGATATCAGTTATTTGCTGAATAGCCTCTGTCCCCAATATGTCCCATGATATTTGAAACTCAGCAAAGTATTTCCGATTAGAAGGAAACTCATTTAACCATGGCTTGATGCTCTGAAAAAGAGTCATTACATTTTAGAATGAAGGTGAGATTTAAAAAAGTTTGTATAACCTAAAATCAGAACACCCTGTAAGCTTCTAGAAAGGATTTACAGGAGTCTAAAGAGAAGGTTGCTGTGAATCCCAAATCTCTAGGACAGGTTCTAAATATAGAGCCACCTTTCCCTTCCATCATAAGGGACAGAAGCCAATTTAAATGGTTTGCCATCTACTGATGAAACACAAATTAGAATCCATGTGAGCTCACTGCATTGGCTCCTTGCTGGGGCAAAGCTGAGGCCAAGTGCTCAGGCTAGGTAGAGTCTGGAAGGACACTTGCCCTACTTAGAGTGAATATTTAGCAAACAGGAAGGCTGGATGCACTCCTTTCATTAATGGAGGTTTAAAGTGATTGCATTCTTTGTTTCTCCAACATGAATTCAGTTTTAGTACTGCAGCAAGGACAGTTAATCTAAACAAGATTTGTAAGGAGCCCCATTTGGAGTGATGGGGGCTTGCCTTGCTGGGAGAGTGTGAATGCTGTCCCCACACTCAAGCCCACCAGCTGTCAGGTTGGTACCCAGGTCTCCTGCAGTTCTCTCCATGCCAACTGAAACCCAGATGCTGACTCATCACAGTATGAAGACGACAAATCCAATGGAAAACAGCCTTCAGACTCTTGAATATATACCCAGCATATGTTGAGAGGCAGACTAGAGCCAAGCACAAGCCTTAGGCACAAACATGAAGTGGATAACATCTACCACTACGATCCCCACCTCTGCTTGCAGGTTCTCCTACCTTGGGCCTTCCTCTCCCTCAAACATTCTGTCTTTGCCCTCCCTAATAGCTGATGTACTTGTTCATCAGCTAACAGCACAATGGGCCCTCACGGGATATCTGTCACCAGATATTAACTGATAAGAAGCATATATCTTGAAGGATTAAATTTTTTGGTGGTAGGGTTACTTGGCATTTAACTCAGGGATGCACTACCATGGAACTACATCTCCAGTCATTTTTATTTTATTTTTTATTTCAGGAAAGGATTTCACTAGGCTGCCCAGGCTGGCCTCAAACTTGCAATCCTCCTGCCTCAGCCTCCTGAGTAGGTAGGATTACAGATATTCACAATAGTACTTAAATTCTTAAAGTGAGCTGCCAGTGACAGATGGTGAACTTTCTTTGTCAGGAACTTTCCAGTCCCCTTCCCCATTCCCAATCCAGACAAAGTCCTGCCTACTTAACGTACCTTCCTGCAAAGCCACACCATTTTCTTTATGCCGTTTCACAAGCTACCAGTGCTTGCTTTCTAGCTCTGTGCTGTCCAATATAGGAACCACTAGCTACTTGTAGCTACTTAAATTTAAATGAATTACAATTAAATCCAATTTGAAATTAAATTTCTCATTTGTACTAACCACATTTTGAGTGCTCAAGAGCCACACATGTCTATAATCTAGCTCATGGGATGGTTGGATATAGAATTTTCCACTGTCATAGAATATTCGGCTGCACAGTGCTGTACCATTATGACAATGACCTCTTCACAGCTCACTGGGCAATGAGTCTCACATCCTCTCTTCTCTGTCTTTTTATTTTGCTGTCTGAATGTTTTTTTCAAAACAAAATTCAGAATCCATCTTAGAAGTGTGTCTGATTTTTCTTAGGGAAACAGAACTCACCTTATTCCTGTCCACCCATTCCTGCCTCTCTGCTTTCTATTACTAACTTTGCTCATTCCCGCCTCCGGCTTCTGTAAGTCCCACACCATCTCTCCATCCTCTAGGTAACCACAACATTTGCTTCACTTTACAGCTAAAGCATCCTTTCCTTGGGGAAATTCAGTTCATACTTATTAAATGAATGAATGTAGCAACATAAAAACATTGCCAGAGGTTGACTACCACCAGACACCATGGGATCTAGGGGGAAAGCATCAACTACCATGAGAAAACAGTAATTTCACTACAGCTGTTTTAGAATGAGAACCTTTGTTAGAATAAAAGGAAACTGGTCGGGGAGGCCCGGGGGAGACAGCCTGCTGTGCCTCTGGCTCTGACTCTGTGCCTCTGGCTCTGACTCTGCGCTCGGGGCTCTGTGTCCTTACCTTTAAAGTGAGCTGGTGTGGGAGGCAGAATTATAAAGTGTCTTCCAGGATGTCCACATCCTGGTGGACAGCCCTGAAAAGTCTCCTCCCCATTAGGACCTCTGATTATGATTCTATGAAACTCTGATGATTAGGTTCTGAATAGGACGGTGTGATAGAGTAAATATATTTTTGTAAATGCAAAATGGTCCCTAATCAGCTGACTTGGAGGTGATCAAAAGGAGGAATATTTTAGAGGGGGGCTTGAATTAATCAGGTGAGCTCTTAAAAGAGGGTTCTTAATTCAGAGAGAAAAGAAGTTAGAGAGAAGTCAACTCCTTTGGCCTGCAAAGAAGTGAAACTTCATGTTTGGATATTTCTTTCTTCCTGTGCTGAGGACCAGCTAACTGTGTCTTCACTCTGGTCCCCCAGAAACTGGGAGATACTTGATTGTGATATTCAAGATGCAAAGTTTGTGATAATATTTTATGTAACATTAGAAAACAAATACAATGGGACTTCAGAGATTCTTAATTCTTTTGTGCCAGGGACTCCTTGGGAAGTCCAGTAAAATCTACAGACTTCTCCTCAGAATTCATTTTTAAATATTTAAAATAAGACACATAGAATTACAAAGAACCTGATTTTATTGAAATAAAGTAATAATATTAAAAAGTCTAGGGCTGGGGTTGTGGCTCAGAGGTAGAGCATTTGCCTAGCATGTGTGAGGCACTGGGTTCGATTCTCAGCACCACATACAAATAAATGGATAAAATAAAGGTCCATCAATAACTAAATATATATAAAAGCCTATCCTGCACTTATTTGTTAACTCATTAGGTAATAAGATCAAATGGTGAGCTTAAGAGTTACTTTAATATTTGAGATATAATGAATGCAAACCATACTTTGAGATAGCAGTAACAGTAATGCAGAGTAAAATTACCTGTGATTTCAATACATAAGACTGCTACTGCTTTTGTGGTTGGTCACTTTCATTCATAGTAAGGACATGTTAAATTTCAGGTAGAAAGCAGTGAAAGTAAAGATTGTTGTTTTTTCTGTATCAGTCTATAGGTCTCTGGATTTTATCCAAGCTAGAAACTCTTAATTGAGAAAGTTCTTGATCTTTTTCTGACCTCTAAATCTCTCTTTGGCTGGCTTCACTCTTCTGAGTAATCCCTGTTGAGTTCTGTCAAGTGAAGCTATGGACACTGGACTCTTGAACATCTTTTGGAAGGCCCACCCTCTTGTTTATCCCAAGCTTGTTTCTCTTTAATTGCATGAATTACTTGATTTTCATGTGTGATTCATGTCATTTTGATTATTCAGAGTTAACCTAAACAGTACACAGATGCTGTAAGATAAACTCCGGGTGCATCTATCTAGGCTTTTAAACGTCTGTGTTACAAACTCTGTCCAGGGGGAGGTCAGACTTCTTAATGTGAATGTCAAAGCCAGAGTTCCAGGCTCAGATCCTCTTTTAGTCTACACCTGCCTACCCCTGATGTCTTCTCTTCTCCATCTCCCACACTGGACTGGCAATCTGTGCCTGTGAGATACCTTCTCTCCACACTCTGTGCTCTGCACCACCGGAATTATGAAAGGAATGCATGTTCTCTCTTCTCAGCTGTGCTATAAATCAATGTATTGTATGTTTCCCAATCATTTCTTTAATTCTTTCTATACTCTTTTTACCCAAAAAATTATGAGTGTGTGGCTTTAAAATTTGAAGCATGCTTAAGAGCTTAAGATACATTCCTTCCCTCTTTGGCTCCTAACTTCCTCTATTTTCTTTTCCTCTGTTGGTTACCATCTTAGCTTTACATAGCGTATCTATTATTTCTTGATTTATTAACTTTACATGAAGTCTGTTGACTCGCTATTATGAAAAATGGGGATTTAACTCACTTTTCTCTCCATTTTCCAAGGATGCTTGCTTTATTGCTGTAGCTCTAATGCTTGCCTTTACCATGGCTTTATTTATATTAACTTTAGCATTGCATCTGCTTTCTATAGTTTTTCACTGTTTCATTTTCTGTCATATATATGTATATGTGTATATTTCATTTCTTATTGTCAAGCTTATTGTCAATTCTTAAAATTGAATCTTCTGTACTTTCACTAGAGATGAACTTTAAAAGTTGGGAACTAGCTAAGAGCTTTAACTTACTTCATATATATATTAATTATTGGTGCTGTACAATTATACATAATAGTGGGATTTATTACACATATTCTTAATGCACATACGTTGATTCATCTCATTCCTTAGCACTTTCTCTTTCCCTTCTCCCCTTCCTCCTCTGATCCACAATCTGCTTGCCCTGCCTTCTTAATCTCCCATTATGTTATGTTATTTTAATTGGTTCATTATAATTTTATATAATTATGTATATGATACATGTTTTATATATATAAATATATATATATATAATATATATATATATATATATATATATATATATATATATATATATATATGATTCATTGTGGTATACTGGTACATAATCATGGCATAATTTGGTATGTTTCATTCCTCAGTTTTTCTCAATGCTCTTCTCTCCTTTTAGCATTACCTAAGTTTGACCACCAAAATATTTTTTTAAGCTAGATGTTGGCTAGGATCACAACTCTAAGGCTATCCTGGGTCACTTAGAGAGGAAAATACCAACCATCAGGTTCAAACAATTCTTATCTTGTTCACTTGTTCATGCCATCAAATGATTAAACCCATGCTTCATTTTTGTTTGTGAATTATTCTGTTAAACATTATGTATGGAGTTCTTTTTTGATTACTTTATGCCTCTTTGAATTTTTAATCTCAAAAAATAAAAGAATAACACATCTTTGGTGCCCAATTTCAAAGACCCTTATCTAACTTATTAAATCTTCACTGTGGATGGAACTCTAGCATGAGTTTGTTTCAAATCAAAGTATTTCTAAGTAAAGGAAAAATGTTATCAGATCTACTTAAGATAAAAATGACAGTCATTGAAGATAAAGATTCCATCAAAGATATATTATTTCCTAGCTTGAGGAATAAGGAGTCCTGTGGAATGGATCCTTAGGAAAGCACATCTAAAAGCTTCCACCTGATGTTTTGGGTGGAGCTCTCTCCAGTAATAGTGATAGAGCATGTGATTCAGACCTTCCTATCAACCTAGTTGCATTTTCCTTTAGGACATGGGTACAAATGAGAATTCCTGGTCCCATTGCAGAGGTTTCATAATACTTTAAAATAAATTATTTGGTCACCAAAACTCAATAGTAATTAGTTTATATAAACCAACAACTAAGGGTTCTCCATTTTGACTCAGCCTATGAATCAGATGATCCCTGAATTTCTTCTGAATTTCCTTTGGTAAGAAAACTTTTAGAAGCTAACTTCACACCTTCGATCTTAAGTGAACTAATGGATTTCTTTCCTAAACCCAATTAAATCCTGTAGTTGAGGTAGAGACTTTCCACTGTTTTGATCTGAGTATCACTGTCTGTTTTGTAAATGATCCCCAGGCTGAAGTGAAACAGAACTGTTAATGCATTTTTGATGAATATTAAAAATTCATGAAAAAAATAAAAAAAGTATGATAAATATTCAAAGGAGCCTGGTTTTGGTTTCCTTGCCTTAAAGTTATTCCCTCTCTGATCCTCTCTCCTTTACCCTACAAAGAATATCTTAAAACTGCCATGTCTTTTTACATTATGGAAAGTCAATTTGAAGAGAATGTCTTTATGTCTGTAACCTGTCAGGGGTAAATTGAGTAGAAAATTATGCATACCCTGGTAAAACCAAATTTTAATATGGAAAGTCTCATTAAATGCCCTACAGATGTTCAAGTGAATTCTACAGATTGCTTTGGCCTGATCTCTTTTTATTGCCCCTTACACAGTATACTAAAATCCTTCAACTGATCTCATCCCATGTTATCAGTTTCAGACCAGAAGAATTTTAAAGAATCATTGGCTATGGCATTAACTTATTTTCTCCCCTCATTTCCTTTTCTTTCTCCCACCAACTGACAATAGCTGTCTGTACAATTTCATGAGCAGAGAAATACAGCAAGGCTCTCCTTTAATAAATAGGACACCCCGTTCAAGTTATTCATGCCGCTCATTTAAAATAAATCGAATCAACTTACGCTTATTAGCTATTTACGATAACATGAGATATCCAGGTATCACTCACAGAAGGAATTATGAGAGTGACAAAATTTAATGAGTGCTCCAAGGTCAATATATAATAGATACTTACTTGAGTAAATCTTGGGAAGGGAATTTCTAATACTCTTAAAAAGTACTATTAACTATAACCATACTCTCTGACCTTAAAGAAAAAAAACTTAGAAAGTTAGAAGAAAATTTGGTAATATTTTTTCAATGGGGTTTCATTTTTGTGAAACAAAAGAGGGATCTTGAATGAGGTTTATAAATAGTGCCAGATGACTAAGGATGTCCTGTTGCTTCTGAGGGATGTCTTGTCATATGAATACAGGCTTAAGCAAATTAGCAAGTCAACTGAGTTAATGAGCTTAATTTATATACAGAAGTTACTTATATAAGGAGTAGCATAAAGATTGTTTTATTAAAGAAGGACTTAAATTTGGGTGAAGTAGATAATCTCTGAGCTTTCTGTCTCTCATGATAGATTTGTTCTAGTAATTTTCTATCCTATGGCTTTAAATGCAGTTTATATCTTGTTTGACTAATTCAGACTTTGCCTTTGCTATTATTGTGTCTCTTTGGTTTTTCCAGGTTCTCTCCCTACCCAGAAACATTTTTCCTGCCCTCTTTAAGATGAGTGTGACATGTAACTTGTTTGACCAATGAAAAGTGTGCTGATATGCTAAGCACGACTTTCAGGCAGCAGCACTTAATTGCTGATGCTTGCCTCTTAAAGTCTGTCACCTGCACTTGTTACCATGGAAACAGAAGTTGACAAGCTGTGGTCACAAGATTGATGCAACCTGAAAGATGTCTTGACTCATGACTGATCTAGGATGAATGAGAAAGAACTTTGCACAGTGCTTAACCTCTGATAATTTGAGGTTACTTTTTCTGCAGTATAACCACATCTATCCTTACTGAAACAGGCTTCATGTTCAAGCCTGTTGATTGCATAAAGCCTTTTAGAGCCACTTTTTTTTTTAAATTTCTAAGGCATTTTTGTCTTTATTATTCTTGGTGGAAGCTCTGAGTTACATCATAAAACAGACTGCCACTTGGAAAATTGTGAGTTGAAGGGTCCAGATGTTGATCTGCCAAAAGCAGACAAGTGTATGCTTCACGGGTTTCTCTAATTAATGGAGAGAAGCCATACAATATAATCAAAGTCAGACTTTGCACAAGGTTCTCTTGGGATCTTGTGGTTGTTGAAAGAAAAAGTGCATCATTTAATTGTCATTTATTAATTGCTCTTGGATATTCATTCTAGCTCACTTCTGCATTGACAGAGCCTTATAGGGAAAACTTTGAGATAAGTAGTTGATTCAAAAATGATTGGGTGTGATGTCAGCTTCCAGAATATGGCTCTTCTCTTAGGAATCTTGAGGATCCAAAAGGTGATGCCAAGTGTTTTTTTGTTTGATTTGGTTTTGTTTTCTTGCAAGCACAAATCAGGATCATCTACCTAAAACGGGTAAAATTGTTTTCCTCTGCTCTGGCTCATGGATTAATTCTTACCTATGATTTTTTCAAGTTCATCCAAAAGAGTCAATTATTTTCATAGTTCCTATACTTGTTATTTCTTGAAAAGTGGAAATACATTGGATAAAGCAGCCCTGATGTAATAGGCATGGACATTTAGTATTTAAGAAACACTTTTCAAGTAGGTATGTTTGGGGAAGGTGTATTTGGCTGGGATTTGATTCATAAATTCTTCAGTAGAATAAAGAACTATTAAAATACAGTTATAGTATATCATCCAATCCTTCACCATGGAAGTTCCATTATGTTCTTTTCAGATGGCAAGGAACTCTTTACTTCCTTTGAAGTGGATTAAGTCTCCTGCAGCCAGATATTTTTGAATTAAATAGCTATTGGGTTATGAAGTGAGAAGGAAAATAGAGCTGAAATATTTTGCTAATGCTTCCTGAAGGCTTAAGGAGTAAATTTTCCCAAATGAAGCTTTCATCAGCATTATTTATTGCTGATAAATAGAAAAATGTGTGAGCTGAAGGGCCTCTTGTCTTGCTAATTTTTATGAGGTCCTCACAGAGAGGGATGAGCACCATCACTCATTACTTCTTTATTTATTTCCCTCTTTGCTTGAACTCCTTTAGAACACTTGACTCAAAGAGGTACAAATTCTCCTTAACATGTATCTGCTTAAAACAAGAATTAAAATGACTCAGTCTATTCTGTTAGTGTAATTCTGTAGATATTACTTCTGATTGATGCGTACAGTACAGTTCTTTCAACATTTCTCTTGCTCCTTGTATTCTACTGTTCTCCTGGGGACTATCTGACCTGAACATTTTTTGGTACTGGGGATTAAACCCATGGGTGCTGTACCACTGAGCTATATTCCCACTCCATTTTATTTTTTAAATGTATTTATTTATTTTAATTAAGTATATATGACAGCAGAAAGCATTTTGATTCATTGTACGCAACAGCAGCACAACTTTTCATTTCACTGATTGTACATGATGTAGTGTCACACCCTATGGGCAGTCATACATGTACCTAGAGTAATAATGTCCATCTCATTCCACCATCTTTCCTGCTCCCATACCACACTCCTCTGCCCTACTTCCCCTTTGCCCCAAATTCGTGACATATGGTCTCACTAAGTTGCTGAGGGTCTTGCTAAGTTTCTGAGGCTGGCCTTGAACTTGAGATCCTTCTGCCTTAACCTCCCAAGTTCCTGGGATTACAGCTGTGTGCCACTGCACCTGACTTTACCTGAGCTTTTACTTAGTAACATGAGGAGTTTTGTTGAGGTTGCTAGTCTCTTCTTCTAAAGACTATTGTGATAGTAATCATTAGAGTAAAATTAGCATTTTTGTAGTTCACAAATGGTTGAGTATCAGAAATTTAATATGGTTTATATTTATTTTCTGTGACTAGAGATGTTAGTGGAATATAAATAACTGCCTAATGTATGCAAACAATCTGCTTTTTGTAGATTTTTCTGTTCACCTCAGACAGAGCATAGAGCTGGAAAAGAACATCATTGGGACATTCTATATGCTGCATGTGGTTTCCATATATCATACATCAATCATCTCAACCTGCTCCTGCTTCAAGTCAAAGGTTAGCAGAAGGAACAACCAAGAAAGAAGAGATGATGGCCTACACTTGAGATCCAGTTAGCTTCAGGAAAACACTTCTATTCTGATGAGCATCTACTTCCTAATAATAAACAACAATAAGTTCTTCCTGCTTGAAAGTGTGTCTTGAGAGAAAATAGAGTAGCAAAAGTATTTGATACTTGATATATCAAAGAATTAAGGGACATTTTAGACACCTGTTGTTGGGACAGGCCCTAAATGGCTGTAGTTAGGCTCCCTTACCTAGGCTTCTGATGGGCTGTTATGGTTTTAGTGTGTAGTCAGGGCTGGGAACTGGCTATATTATGGTTAATCAAGGCCGGAAACACTCTGATTCAGAGTGTATACTCAAGGTCATAAACATTAACTTTTGAGCATGCTCCCCCTTTTGTAACCCCTTGACAGTGTGACTTCTTTGTTTAGCCTGCATATAAAAAGGGCCCACGGCAAAAAACAAAGGGGCTAAAGGGGACACAACAGGGCAAAATGAGAACTAAAATGGAACTGGCTGGGGGCTGAAGCTGAAGCTGGAGGCTGAAGGCTGTGGCCACCACTGAATAAAACGTATTTACTATCCTGTGTCTTGCATCTTGTTCTACCTGCTGAATGCTGAACCCTGTTTCCCGCGTCAGAGCTCCTGCATGACACCTGTCTAAGCAAGAAACATCTGCTTATTCACATTTCACACTTGTGAAGCAACAGTAAACCACTCCTTTTCTCCACCAAAATCAATTGATTAATTTAATTAAAAGAAAACAATATAGAAACATACACAAACAACAATCAAAACCTCAGGATTTCACAGGTGTTGTTGGACACATACATATATATATGGAAAAGAAAGAACATTTAGGACAGGACAAATCAAGAGAAATAAGAAGCTAGGATGCTCAACTTTCCTTCTCTTCTCCTCTGCTGCAAGTACATTAATGGTATTAGCTTATTAAATCATCCAACCCCTTCAGCACATGGAGACATGATCCAGGGGAATGAACTAAACACAACACAGTAAATACCGCTTGACCTAGATGAGAATACTTAACAGGAAAAGGATAGACTCAACACCAAGACTAGCTAACTCCAGAGTTAAATGTCTTTCAGTATGATACCCCAAACCTGCACAGATGGAGGAAGGCACTGGATTTCATAGGAACCTAGAAAACAGGTTGTAGGTTGAGGCAGGAACTCACCCATTTACAGCTTCCCACTTTGACCCTTTCTCTAGTGTATGAATGAAGCTACTCTCTGATGGTTGTCAGGGAAGCAGAGAGGGAAACAGTGAGGAAGACATGGGAATAGCATCTGCACAAATCCCGACACTGTTCTGCCCTGCTTGAACAACCATGTTGCTGAGTGAAGAGACCCTAAAAGGCACATGTGCCTTTTGGAAGAGAAACACCATTTGCACACTCAGTTAATGCCACAGAATGCCAGAGGCAAATCAGAATTGTGTTCAAGATTAGGCAGCTCTGCCACTGAATAATTGTGAGGTATTGGATATCTGAAATGGAGACGATCACACCTTAGCTGTAGGATTTCTCTTATTTGGCAGTTCTGTTTTATTTATTTATTCGTTTATTTTTCTTTATCTTAGAGTCTATTTCCTGACTTAAAATTTGTTGGTAACCCAAAATAATTTTTGCTTTGTTAGATATGGATTATATTTTTTGGATAGTAAGCATATTAGAAATTAAAACAAACACATATTTACCTATTAATTTAGATAATAAAATAGCTATTATATGTTAAGATAAATAACTATATAATTCTAAAAAATAATAACTATACAGTCTCCAAAAGTTTTGTGAGACAAATGGTATTGTTTGAAAAATTGCAAGTCTCTTTAATATCTGGCTTACCGAAAAACAGAAAATTCTCTCATCTGCTTCTGCATTCAATTTGTTGTAATGCACAGTGCTTTGGTTGAAGTGTTAAAGAAAACCAGCACCACAAAAATTTGTAGTTGAAAAAGGAAGGACCTCATGAAGCTCTAGAAAGGGAGCCCTCCTATAGTTCTGGGATCAGAATTTCTGAAAAAGTTGAAGTGAAGATTCAAAACAACAAATGAATACAAAGTATTTACCATAATCAAGACACCCACAGCAGCTGTTCATTAAATGGTACAAGAAAATGTTGTCTCAAAACATCACTGCACCTATATACCTAAATCTATATACATCAAGAGAATGTATATACCACTGAGAAAGTAGTATTTGCCAAGCTTGTGAATGAATGGAAGCACACGTTAATGCATGCATTCATTTACAAAAATGAAGGTTTGAATCCCTTTGACTTCACTTAGATCAGAATATTGATTTCACTTTGTAAATTATTTTAAAAACAATTGTGGATAAACTATCATTGAGTTCATGTTCATTTCATTAAAATTTTTTAATGTTCAGTAATCCAAAACCATTGAATTTTGAATAATTACTATATGATTTATAGTTGTTATTAAACATTGTTTTAAATTAGAACTTCTATTTCCTTTTTTAACAATAGGTTTATTAGAATATAATTCACACACCATAAAATTTACCTACTTAAAATATAAAATTCAGCAGTTTTAGCAAATACACATATTTGTGAATATAACAGAACAGACTTTTTAAAATTTATTTTTTAAAACAGCAAGGCACATAGTTCTTGTTTTTCATTCCAGGGTGTGTATATTATGATACTTATTTTTTATTGTCTATTGATGAGAGACTCAGAACAGCAAAGGTTTAATTGTTCTCAGGAGTAAACCTTCCAATGATTTACATTAAGTTTTTTTTTTTTTTTTTTTTTGTGTGTGTGTGTGTGTGTGGCTAAATTGATGGATGATATCAAGCTTAATATATTGATAAAATTTTATTTGGGACTTAAAAGCTGTGAAGCTTATTTTTAATAACTTGGTAATTGAGTTAAAATTAAGTTAATTAAAAACTCTTCTTTGAGGCAAGCACATTTTAAAAATGATGAACAGAGAAGCAGAACTTCATTAAGTTAAAGAAAAGCTTAATTTATTTTTCCTCCCTATTTTATTTTATATGTCAAATAACTTTATTGCCTTAAACTCTTTAGTCAAGTTTTGTTTGGCTTGGTTTGTACATTTGCATCCAGTCCAATTTCCACTAAGGATGTTTATATATATATTTGTCTGTTCAAGGTTAGGTGCATTATTTTAAAATACCTATGAAATGGATTTAACAAGTAATCTGAAGATAAGCAGGCAATGGATACACAATAGGTCACATTAATATATGGAACCAGGTTATGCTACATGGTTTGCATCACTTAAATTACAGCAGAATATTCCTCCAGAAGTATTGGGGTCTTTGGGGAATTCCTTACAAATGCTTGTAAGAATGGGCTTTGAGTCACACATCTTGTCTATCTCAACCATTTCCCACCTTTCCTCTTCCCCCATTACTGCTCTGTAATGAAATACTGACAGGTGGTCCATCTCCACCATTGGCACGACTGTCTCAAAGATACTTATCCTCCTGTGTCTTTTGTGAACTGGTTCGGGAAATCATTTTTCTCCTCCTGTGTCCAATTCTGCTTGGATCTCAGTATTTCACTAGCATACCAAAGCCATTCTTTTTATACAGAGATACTTCCTCCCCTGAGATTTCATGGGGGACAGAGTAACTCTGGGGGCCTCTCAGACTCCTATTAGGTCCAGCTGGCCACCACTGCATCTTTATTAAGCATGAATATACTATTAGTTTCACAGTTCCGTCTGCCTTTGAGAAATTGTTGTGCCTCCTTTCCATTTCTCAGTCCTACCTGGATCCAACATTCCACCTTCCCAGCCTACTGCCCTTCCTCAACCCTATATGCTACCAGTCACCGACACTGATATGGGTGTTGAAGGAGAAGAGCTTTCCTCTTGTAGTTTCAAAGGAGCCACATGGCCTACATGCCATCTCAAATAGCATCTGAAGTGGTTTGCCTAAATCCTGTAGGAAGTATGCCAGAACACCAACTTCAGCCCAGGCAGGGCCACTTTGACAGGACCTGAAGAAGACTTTGTGTAACATTTGTGCCAAGACTGCTGGCTATAACTAAGAAGATTGGGTGAAATGTCAGCTGCAAAGACAGACATCCGTATCTCCTTGCCCTTTCTAACACTTTAATATTGAATGGTATTTGTCATAATCCCTGATTTGGCAAATGAATTATCTGCTTGTACCAGAGAGATCTGGCTCTACAGAGGCACTTGGGCATTTGCCATTCCATTAAATATGTTTGAGGTACCTAAAAGTATTTTAATAGGGACTGTGTCTTGGGATATGGGATCCTGCCAATTTGATAATTGGATGGGGAAATTGATGTTTATTTTAACAAAATCAAATCCCTTTTCAACAAATCTATTCTTTTCTTTTATGGGAGAAGCATGGCCTTATGAGATAGCCTTCAGGAACAGACTCCCACCCATTCATTTCTGAATCATGCCTCCAGTTGGTGTCCGATCCTCTCATGTGTCCCTGCCTCTGTCATTACTTATGAAGAAAGACTGAGCTGCCACCACAGCATCATACCCAACTTCCTTCTCCTGGTTTTTCACAACTGGAAGGTTTGGACAACTCTCTGATTAGCTGGCACTGGTATTCAAAACCAACAAAAGTAACAACAACATCAAAAAGAAGATCCATGGCAAAAATAATGGAAGAAACATGCCTTTCAACATTTCTTTCTCTTTTTCACAAAGAAGACATGTGTAGGTGAAGGGAGTTCCAAGAAGGACATAGAATCTATTTGCAAAGCAGCATTAACAAATTTAATTTATTCCTCTAAAACTGGCTTTTAACTTTAAGCAATTATATCAGCAGGGTGTCTAAGCATGCATCACCCTGTGTTGACGCCCAAGACAGCTGGAACCATCATTCTTCTATCAAAAGCATATTTGAGTGTCAAACTCTGTCCTGAGTTCTGGGGAACTCTGTAGTGAACAATACTGATGGGTTTTACTCCTTGTGGGTTCAGAGACAAATGGTAAATACACGATCAAATAAATCCAGAAAGAGAATATCAGGTAGGTTTGAGTGTCATAAAATTATAGACTCGAAAAGCAGTTCCCCAGAGTAAAGACAAGTTGAAAATAAGCACTCAATAGGCAGTATGTGTAGAACAGGAAGAAACTTTGTATTCTGTAGGCAAAGCTCTTAGAAAAAAATTCAGAGTGGTATAAGGCAAGGTAAGAGTCCAATTCCCTTGGGAAAAGATTCTACCATTTCCTGGGTATCTACTCCTGCATTTCCACATCTTTCCTCTTACCTGAAAACCTAGAAGGAAACGGTAGGAATGCTGGGGTGTGTGGTATATGGAGAGGGTGCTGGTGAGCCATAGAGATCATATACAAGTCCATTTTAACTATCTTAAAAATAATTTAACAGAAAATGTGAAAATTTGAAAAAGGGTTGCTTTTTTCTAATCATAGATGCCTTTCTACTTTGAAGGCTAGGACAAAGTTATTTTCAATGAATTTGTAAATGGAATGACGTAATCCTGAAACAGTCCTTTTTTTAACCTACAAGGTACTTTGGTTTTTCTGCTATACTGATAGATTTTCCCCTCCCACAGACAATGAATGGGAAGCAATTACCTAAAATTCTCCTTATTCTTTATGTTTTTCTTTCCTCTAAATGTTCCCCAGGTTTATCCTCAAGCTAGCTCACTTCTTATACCTGGTACCTTGCTTATGCTTTACTTCATTGAGGGTTTGTTCCAATTATGATCCTGAAACTCAGTTCTCAGCCAAAGCACTAAGCAGAAAAAACTGTCAGTAAGAAAAAAAGCCACATTCTAATTGATCCTATTAACCTATCAGTTTTTGCAATGCATTGAATTGTGACCTACCCCCCACCAAACAAACAACAACAAAAAGCATGCATCCATGTCCTAATCTTCAGAATCTGTGACTGTGAATTTATTTATTTATTTTTATAATTTTATTTGGTTTATTCATTTTTATGTGGCACTGAGGATCAAAACCAGTGCTGCACACACTCTAGGCAAGTGTTTCACCACTGAGCTACAACCCCAGACCAGTGAATTCATTTTTTTTTAAAGCTTTTGCAGTTATAATTAAGCTAAGGATCTCAAGAGGAAATCATCTTTAATCATTCACATAGATCCTATGACAAATATTCCTATAAGAAACACACAGAGGAAAGGAGGAGGCAGTTCAACTATGAGACAAAGGTCTAAGTGATACTCTCAAAAGGCCTAGAATGCCAGTAACCACCATGAGTTAGAAGAGGCAAGGGGCAGACTGTCCCATCAGCCTCTGCCAATACGGTGACTTGGAACTTCTGGGATCCAAAACAGTAAGAGTAATGTTCTGATGTTTTAAGCCAATGGGTTTCTGATAATTTGTTACGGCAGCTGTAGGAAACTAATACAATCAGTACGGTTGTAAATTACATAAAGGCAAGGCCTATGTGATTCCCCAATGTATGTGTCCTCTACACAGACAGGGCTGAAAATGCATGTGATTTGATTATGACTCTTTGACAATGGAGCCAAATAATATAAAAGCACCTATTATGTAAATATCACTATTTGCAGTATCCACGTGGCCTCCCAAGCCAAGAGGCAGCTGTTCCCAAAGGGGGGGAAAAAAAAAACCTGAAGTTTTCAGGGAGTTGTTCTATTGGATGGCAACACTCATATTCATGAGTCACTGACAGCAAGTCAGGAAATTAAATAAAGCTAGTTTCTACCTCTCTCCTGCAAACTTTCCTCTCTTGCCTCATTGAAATGTCCTTATATACATAAACTCAATTTCCCACCCCAGTGCTTAGTCCATCTCAGACTGTTTAATCAGTGCAAAGAGGCTGTGTGCGTTAGCCGTTCCTTTCCTGCTGAAAAGAAAATAACCTTCGAACTCTCTTGCATCTGAACTGCCATAAATTTCTTGCATGGCCAGCGAATGGCACAGGCCAACTGCAGGGAGCGGTTTGTTCATTTCTCCAAAGACTGATGAAAGGCTATTGTCTTGTGGTAATTCAGCTTCACATTTGCCAGAGAAAAGATTCCCTCTCACCCCTCAGTAATAAAACAGGGTTGCTGGGAAGATGCAAAGACACTAAAAGAAACATTCATCAAGGTGTAGATGCTCTTCCATGAAAACTAAACATGCTGAGCCAGTGACACTGAATGTAAGATGCTGCCTGGATTTGCTATCTCCTCTTTGAGTGCCGTGTCTAGGATGCACAATGTTCTCAGTTAAAGGCAAAACAAGACTGCCTGCCTCTTCTGTCGTTTTTTTCTGGAGCACCATGCAGTTCTACTCCAAGTTCATGCAGACCCCAAGGCTTCTCTGAGGTTTAGAAAGGCAGCAGCCTATGAGATCAGACAGATGAGACAACTCAAGAGGTCCCTTTGCAGGTGTAGAATTTCGTTCATTGCCCAGGCGATGGTCTAGAGTGGCAGGAAAATAGAATGTTTTCAACTAAGCTCCAGGAAAACTTACATTAACATGATTAATTTCAAATGCTTATCATAAGCCATACCCTCAGGATCCATTGATGAGGAAAATGGCACAGATGAATAATTTTATCACATCTTGATGTTTTGTTTTATTCAAAAGAAATCTCCCTGAAAGCTAGTGGAACTAGGTTCTGCAGTCAGAATTAGGTGGAGATATTTCAGGATTGAATGCAAATGCCACACTTTGTGAGCAGAGCCAGTCTAGGAAGCATAGCAATTTTGAAGAGGAAGTCACATGTTCAACAGCTTTTTTTTAAAAAAAATCCACTCAGGAGCTGGGGGCATAGCTCAGTCAGTAGTAGACCACATATTTACAATGCACAGGACCCTGAATTCCATCACCAACACTCCCCAAACCAACCAACCAAACTCTCTCTCTCTCTCTCTCTCTCTCTCTCTCTCTCTCTCTCTATATATATATATATATATATATATATATATATATATGTATATAAATTCATCAGTCTGTAACCATGAATGGTTCATCCACCGTTTTCCCATGTATACATATCTGCTATCAAAGATATAGAAAGGTGTAACACAAATTTCTATCTCCTTCAGTGTCCAAACTACTAAAGAATAACAGGCATACTTTCTAAAAGTTTCTTTTAAAAAGTAAGAGTAGTCACAAAATAATAGTTGGTTAATTTCCTAATGAATAAAACATATGATGAATTCTGTGTTCGTAGGTGAGAAATATAAGACAAGATAATTTGGTAAAGTGGAAAGCAGCTTAGCCATAATTCAAGGCAGTCAGAGTTCTAGCCCTGCTTTTTCTCTGGCCTCTTACTGGCTGTGGGTTTGGGGGCAGTAGGTTAACAATGAGTTTCAACGTCATCAGGATGTCTGTCCCAGAGTCTTAAGGTGTTGGAAAGTCAGATGCAATGTATATGTATGTATATATAATGTACACATAAAAGGGGTTCAAATGTATTATTGCTCGATGGTTGTTCATCACTCTTATGATCCACATTCCTTAAGAGTAAAGACCCAAATGTTTGATTACATTCTGATGGATCAGTTTAAATTCTGACTTGTTCCAGAGTTCCTGGAATAGAATTTCTGATTAAAAGGAAAACTATGCTAAGTGGCAGGGTGCAGGGATCAGCCAGGTGGGCCAATGAGACTTTCAAATTTCTGATTTACCATAGATCTGGAGTATTCATCACCTGATCCTAAATTGAGGCTCCAGAAAAAGTCTTGCATGGAAAATCCCTTTCCCCAAATCACAAATTCTAAAGTTCTATTTATAATGATAGTCTGCACACTTTGAATTGGATTGGAAATTATATACAAGAAATCTAAAAATAATATTAGGTATTAAAAACTGAAAAGACTTATAGAAAGAAGACAAAGCAAATATAACAGCCCCCTTGGTTGATACGTTAATTATGGCTGAGTGTTAAATTAGCTCTAAGCTTCCTGACACCCAGGGGAACAATGGAAACATAGCAAATTATATAATTCTCACTTACTAATAAAAACAACACAGGGAGTCTTTCTGGAAAGTAAGTTTTAAGATATAAAAGGTGTGGCCATAAAGGAATAAGAATTTTAAAATGTGCTTTATCTTTTTGTTTCACAGGTGTGGCTTCCAGCTCTGCTTGCAAATGGTTGAAAGTACAATAGAAAATGTACACATGGGGGAGCATATGAATCAAGAGGAAAGATGGAAAGATCCAGATATATGTATCTTAGATTGCAAATAAATGTGAATATGTTAGTATAACAGATAAGTGGATAATGTAGAGAAACTAGGCAAAAGAGTTTGTCCAGAGTGGCTTTTTTTTTTTTTTTTTTAAGAAAAGCTTCAAAATATCATTAGACATGAACACTATTGAAAGTCCAGAGATTGAGATGAGGCTAAGGACACTGGCCTGGTCTAAATTTAGTATGCCAAAGTTGGTTTTTAATAACAGAATGGATTGAGATAAGTCACTAGGTAAGTGTAAGAAAATATCTACCCAGTATTATAGGCAGCCAGTGATAGATGTGAGCTCATTCGGAAAGGAATATTCTTCCTCAATGACCAAAGAATGTGAGCACAATCATTCTTGTGTTGGACAAGAAATAGGGCCTAGGAAGATACTGGCTGATATGTTAGTTGATATTCTACAATTTCTTCTTGTTATATAAATTATTTTGAAGTTTAATGAGTAGAAATACTATCTTGGAAAAAGCCACATGATGGTGAAATTTTCTCAAGAAAAATATATATAAATACAAAAATAATCCCAAAGTCAAAAATCATTGAGTGATGATACTTCCTTTCTCTTCCATTGAGTAGAAATGATGAAAAATTATCTAGTGTGGAAAATGTCTGTTAAAGCCTTCTGCTCTGGCAGTCTTGCTGGTCAATTTTCTATTGATATTTTCACTGCTAGCTAACTGTGAGGAAAAATAAACCAGCCTAATAGTCATTTTTACCCCTGCTTCTGATTTGGGATAAGTTAAAAATATCCCAAATTAGCTGCACCTTCCAACCCCTTTAAGTAGTTTCTATCATCTGTGTTCATGGACATCACCTGGAATTTTGTTTTTTAAATGCCCAGGTCCTTTCCAACCACCTTCTGATTACTTATTTGAGGTATGAACTAGTAAACCAAAGAAGGATCATAGGTGAGGATAGTTGGTGAAGAATGTGGCTTAAAATCATGTCGCTCAGAGAGATGGAGTCTGTTTCCTATCCCAGGATTCTGGGATGCCTTGTGATTTATTTTGACCAAAGAGGATGTGGTAGAATGGACATGAGGTGTGTCTCAGAAGCTCTGTAAAATGTCTGCCTTCATCCTCTTACAATACTCCAAACCTGAGCTAGACTACTGAATCAAGAGAGTAAAATTATGGACAGGCCAAGCCAAGGGCAACACCAACCTACAGATGACTGGAGTCATCTTGGACAGTTGGCCCAAGTCAAGGCTCTCAATGTCTGCAGTCCTGTGAGGAAGCCTAGCTATCACTTCATGGAGCAAAGGCAAAACTTCTGGTCAAGATCCTGGTCAATTTTTCCACGTGAATTATGACAAGTAATAAATCATTTCTGTTTTAAGCCACTGCCTTTTGGGATCATTAAATACAAATATAGGGAAAAAAAACGTTTTAAAGCTAGATTGTCAGATGAGTCTAGGGCTAAAAGTTGTTCCTCAAAGATCCACACAGCCTGATATTCATGCCCTATGTCCTGTCTTCCAACATGTCGCCAAGTTTGGTCTGTGTGACCAATAGAATATAGCAATTTTATGACATAAAACTTCTAATGTTAGCTCGAAAAGACATTGTGGCTTCTGCTTTACTCTCTCTTGCATAAGAAAGGCACTATCACTTGTGAGGATGCTCAAGCATCCTATACAAAATCTTATATGGTGAGAATCTGAGTTATCCTATTGACACTCAAGCAAGTGAGCCATCTTGGGAGCAGATCCATTAACTACAGTCAAGTGTTCATGAATGTCCCTCTGCTGAGAGTCTGACTGCAAGTCCATGACAGACATGAGAAAGAGCAACACAGCTAAGCTTCTCCCAAATTCTTAACACAGAGAAACATTAAGAAAATAAAGGGTCTCTGTCTTAACTCATCAGTTCTAGGGTCATTTGTTATTCATCAATGCATAACTAATATAGGAGCCTTAATTTGGGGATGGATTATACATGATGTGTTAATTACAGTAGTTCCCCCTTACTGGTGGAAGATATGTAAGAAGACCCCCAGTGGCTCCCTGAAATCTCAAACAGTATTGAACTATTATAAATATTTGATTTTACCTCTTTCTTCTTACTGTTGATCTTAGCAAACTCAGTATTGAGTTGAGAACTTTGACCTTTTTATTTAAAGAAAGAACTTTACAGTTTCTCTTTGGCATATCTGAATTGCCAGAATTTCTGCTTTTGCCAAAAAAAAAATACAAAAATAAATAAATAAATAAGAATAACTTGAGCTTAGGTATGGCAGGAAATACGATAAACAGGATGGCTACTAAGTAATTAGCAGGTGGGTAGCATATATAGAAGAGATACACTGAACAAAGGAATGATTCATGTTACCTGGCAAGACAAATGGGGCAACATTCATCACACTGCTAAGCATTATATGTAATTTAAACTTACAAATTGTTTGATTTTAGAATTTTCCATTAATATTTCAGACCACAGTTGACTTTAGGTAACTGAAACTGTGGAAAGCAAAATGGTGGATAAGATGTGGGGACAACTGTATATGAGATGAATAAAAGTAACACAGTATCTCCCATTAGAGGTTAGGGTATGTGGTCAAGGTTAGGGTATGTGGTCAAGGTATGTTGGTAAACTAGATAAGCAGTGATTTATCATCTGGGAATATGAAAAAGGGTACATTAGAAATACTGAGCAAATTATAATCCCATTTGTGAACAGGATTCATTCTTGTGTGAAGTGAAAATCTTCCACGAGATGGGGATTTAGTAGCTTCAGCTGTGAAGAATGGAAAACTGTAGGTCAATAGATTGGTCATCAGATAAATCCAAGTTATTATATTATTTGACTACTATATATCATATAAGAACCCTTTCAAACATAACAATCATACTATCACTACACTCAAATTGCAATAATTTCTTAATATTAACCAGCGTTCAGATAGAGGTAAAAATTACTTTAATTTTTAAATTTTAAAATGTTAGTTTGTTTAAATAAAGATCTAAAATTAATCAAGTCTATTGCAATTTGGAGGTCCCCCTATATCTCTTCTATTTCTTTGAAATTTCTGTCTTAAAGACACTGAGAGTCTGACCTGAAGAGTTCTTCGCAGCAGCATTTTGATGATTACATCCTTGTGCTATCTTTTTAACATATGTCTTTGTTCTCCTGGTACTTCTAAAATTTTAATTCCAGGAACTTAATAAGATTAATGTTTAATATTTTGAACAAATATAATTCATAGATCATGTTTCTCTCTTGCATGAAGAGTTCAAAATGTCTAAGTATTTGTCTTGGTGTTTTTCATAGAAGATATTAAATCCTTTAATTTCTTAACAATCATAAAATGGTAATATTTAAATTTTATAGTCTTTTTCACTTATTAGAATAACTGTATGGAAACCTTTATTTCATCAGTTATTTCTTACTATGTAATACACTTTGTATAGAAAAAATACAATAAGTGCTTGATTCTTTTCTTTTAGTTTATCAATATTCCAGACATTTGGAACAATTTATACACTGTTTCTTAGTATATCTAAAATAGGAAAAGTAAAGTTTTTTGGTATTTTTGTAAACTCGTGAATTTATTTGATGCTTCCTAATCTATTGTAATCATTGTTTCTAGTGATGATTTAATGGTTCTATTTCATTAAATATATACTGTATATTATATGTATATTTTCTTCTTATACCTAGAATAAACATGTACATACACATAAACTTTTTAGTACATGTGTATGCATATATGTGTGCATGTGTATATACAAATATAAATACTTACATATTTATATATTTCTGTTTTAGTCAGCTTTGATCAAAAGATCTAACATTAATAATTTTAGAGTAGGAAAAATTTATTTGGTGCTCATGGTTTCAGAGGTCTCAATCTAAAGATGGCCAGCTGCATTTTTCTGGTCCCAAGGCAGGGCAAAATATCATGGTGGAAGAGTGAGGTAGAGGAAAGTGGCTGAAGACATGGTACCAGGAAGCAGAGAGAGAAATATTCCTGACCATGGACAAGCCCCCAGTGACCCACCCTCAATGACCCACCACTTCCAATCATACCCTACATGCTTACAGTTACCATCCTATGGGTGGATTAACACACAAAGTTAAGAATCTCATAACCCCGTCATTTCATCTTTAAACATTTTTCATTGACTCACACATGAGCTTTTGGAGGACACCTCATATCTAAAGCATAACATCCACATTCCCCCCCCCATACACACACACACACACACACACACACACATTTTATATAAGCATCAGTCTTAGTTACTTAGTTGTGATACTCCAGACTTTGTCTCTCTCCATGTTGGTTTTATTTCAATGCTTTTCTTTGTTACTTCCAAGAAGAGATAATTTCGATGTGCACAGTCTTTCTACTGCTACCCTAATATGCCTCCTGAACTTCAAAATGTACCAAAGAAATTAAAAAGAGAGAAAATAAGCATCTGCAACAATACTGGGGAAAGTAGAAAGTACATGTAGAATGCAACCACGAACCTTCAAAGAAGGATGCTAATATGATTTCACATGGATTGTCAATTCCTCAAAAACATCCTAAGAACAGCAGCATAGTTTGGAGGGTTCAGTAAAGAAGAAAGAAAAGCTGTGAATATTTCTGCAGCTAAGTAGAGGCCACTGAGCAAAAAGTCAACAAGTAATCATTCTCCAAAACAAAGGTCCATGAGCTTTTAAGTTTAGAATTGTCTGTTTAGGTTCAAGACTGTGTTTTTCTTACCCAGAAGGTGTAGTTTATAGATATTGAGGGTAAGACTGTTGAATTCCCCACTCAACATCCAGACACTCTTAAAATTATGTAGAAGCAAATGGTGTCTCCTGAACATAGACTCCAATAGAAAAATTCTAATAGGACATCTATGAATAAACACAACCACAGTAACAATAAATGAACATGTTGGAAAAGATAGGAAGAAATAGAAAAACAAAAAGTTGCTATAAGAATATTCACCAAAGGAAGAGTTAATTTGGCTAGCCGAAAAAAGTTTAGGATAAATATTTATGCATTCGAAAGATGACATGATTACAGTGGAAAGAACAATATTAGACTCCAGGTGGCATAATGTCAAAGTCTCTGATTTTAACAAATGATGCTACCAAATAAAACTGAAAAATAAGGAAGAATCAAAAACAAACACAGAAATTCGTGGATTAGGAAATAAAAATGTGCAAAATCTACACAGTTTACCATTTATATCTATGGGTCCTGCATCTCAAGATTAAACCAATCTCAGATCAAATATATTTGAGAACTTAGCAAGACCCTATCTCTAAATAAAATATTTTTAAAATATGAAAAAAAGTGTCCATGCCGAACATGTAGAGACTTTTCTCTTACCATTGGTCCCTTAACAGTGCAGTTAACAACATTTATATTATTAGATGTTATAAGAAATCTAGAGATGATTTAATGTGTATGAAAGGATGTGTGTGGTTATGTGCAAGTACTACCCATTTTACATAAGGCATATAAGCATCAGTAGATTTTGGCATTTGCAAGAGGTACTATTACCAATCTCCCATGGATATGGAAGGATGGTTGTATATTCAAAGTTTGTTTTATTTTTAACAAATCAATTGCATATATAAAACACTAACATACAAAATGGGGAAAAAATAAACATCCAAATTAAAAATAAAAACATGGAGTTAAACAAAAATCAGAAGATATTCAGAAAATCACAAAGGAGTAGTTTTCTCAAATAGGCAAACAAATTTGAATGCCTACTTGAAATTAAAAATATGAATTATTACAAATTTCCCAGGGATACATAGAAAATCTTAAATTGACCAGTACTCATTGGCTAAAGTTAAATGATTATGAAAGTATTCTATAATATGCCTTTGAAAAACAAGTATCAGTTCTAGATGATCTCACAAGTTCAATTTTATCAACATATCGAGTAATATTGAAACTAAATTTTATTTAAACTGTCTCATAGAGTACACAAAGAAGAAAGTCTTTCAAGTATTTTTCTTTAAGATAATATTTATGTCAAACCTATGTTCCCCCATCCCACAAAAAGTAAAAGTAACACACAAAACCACACAATTACAGAGCAATATCTAGTCATTCTAAATACAAAGCCCTTTAAAATATATAGGAGAGTAATCTTCCTAGATATCCCCATCAGAACACCATAAAATCTGAAGTCCTTCCAGTGGTCTAGGAGACCCTGTGTGGTCTGCTCACTCCATTCAAGCAAGATGCATGCATCCTCATATCTTAGAACTTTGGCCCTTTGCTATTTTCCCTGGACAAAAAAAAAAAAAAAAAATTCCCCATATATCCTTATGGCCAATGTCCTCCTTGAAGTCTTTATCAAGATCTCACCATTTATCAATGAGACATACCCTAATCACTTCTAATCATTCTATCTACATTACAAATCAATTTCCATGAACTATGGCTCTCTCCTTTGTTGCTTTGAATTGTTTGTTTCTGATAACACTAGTGAACCTGCACCATATTGTGTAAATGACCTGACTACTGTTTGCCTTTGTTTAATTCCCACTACCAGAATGTAATTTCCAGAAAGAGCAGTTATTTTGATCAACTGGGGTTGCTGATGTATTCCAAACACCTAAAAATAGTGTCTGGTACATGCATGAACTCTCAACACAGTATCAGTTTACAACAGGCATATGTTTTGAGAAATGCCTCATTAGGCAACTTGGTCATCATTCAAACAACATAGAATGCAAGATGACTATGACATCACTAGTCAATGCAGTCTTCTGGAACTACCATCATATATGCAGTCAGTCCACTGACCAAAACATCATTACGTACGTAGCTCGTAACTGTAGATATTTCTTGAATTAATTGATGATGCCTTTAATAATTCTATTCTTATTTTCTTTGTTCTCTCTTTGGAAACTATTATTTACATATAGGACCTCCTGGAGTGTATTAGTCAGCTTTTGATAGCTGTGATTAAAACACCTGACAAGAATAACTTGGAGGAAATGATTATTTTCACTCACAGTTTCAGAGATTCAGTCCATGGTAGGCTCCATTGCTCTGGGCCTAAAGTGAGGTGGAACATTATGACGAAAGGGCATGACAGAGGCAAACTGCTCAGCTCATTGCAACTGGGAAGCAGAGAGAGGGAGAGAGAGGAGTCAGGGGAAAAATTGTAACCCCCAAAGGCATGAGCCTAGGGACCTAATTCCTCCAGTCATGCACCGCACCTCCTGTAGTCACCACGCAGTAATCCATTCAAATATTTAATCCTTCAAATGGAATAATCCACCAATGAAGTGACAGCTTTCATAATCTAATCATTTCACCTCTAAACATTCCTATCTTGTCTAACACATGAGCTTTTGGGGGGGACACCTCATATCCAAACCATAACATGGAGCATTCACTAATTTTCTGAATAGTTAAAAAATATTCTTCTGGTTCTACTTTCTAGGATTGTTCTTTTTCTCCTCTAGTCTTTGAATAAGATTTTTTCAATACCTGCTTTAATATTTTTTAACTTTTCATTTATTCTATGATAATGCTTTCTGATTTTTTATTTCTTAGATAGTATTCCGTTCCTATTTTCTGTATGCCATGTCTTCCCTCATCTATCTCAAGAATATGCTAATTGTAGGGGGGAGTTGAGGGTTTTTTCCCTTCTATTTATTATTTTATAAACAGACAGGATAATGGTTAAATTCTATTGGAAATAGAAACTGGTGGAGGAGGATTTTAAATTTTTATTTTATGTCCTTTATACTATTTTAATCTTTTATAATATCCACATATTACTTTTATGATATTATTAAGAGGAACAAAAGAAGAAAGAGGAAGAAAAGAAGAAGCAGGAAGAAAAGTCATTAATTAGATAAGCACTTTGACCTTTGACCAATGCATTTATAATATTCATGCAACATCAAGGAAAGGAATACCCTTAATATCTGCATAAGCCCTGACAGAATTCAGGTTTCATCAGGCAACTTAATGTCCCTCTGAATTCTAAAGTAGCTCTTCAATGCATAATTTAGTATCCCTGTAATGAGTTCCACTAACCAACGTGACTACCCATTCTTATATTCTGTATTGCAGAGTAGGATTGTGATGAGGGATTTTAATGTTATCAAGACTTTCACTCATCAGTATTTATGTTATTTGTGCCTTGGAAATTTACAGTACCCCTAGCGTTCCATGCAGCAACCTAAAGGGTATACTTGTTGTCCTGAGTTGGTAGTTTCCACTTTTGACTGTTGGCCCCAGAAGTGACGTGTTTGCTTGTCTTTAAGTGTTTTCTTTATAAACATGAGCTGAGAAACCGAATCAGCATTCCCAAAGAAGTGTATGTCCAAGGATGGTAACTTGAACTTATATATCCAAGTTTGTGCAATCTGGGACAAGCTCAGATGCACTATGTTTAAGGAAGTTTGGGGTAGACTGTATCTGGCTTAAATCCAGCCCTTTGTGCTAGCTTCCATAAGCAGTTACACTAAGAGCATAAACCACAAACACGTGACAGTGGGTAGCCTAGACTTGCAACTCTGCGCCCATCTAAGGAACCCCCAAAGATGTCTGGGCATAAGTGTTGCCCACAGGTGAATTTTTATTGAGATTCTTCCAAGAACTTCAGGCCTATTACTGTCCCTAGACTCTGGGCTTCCCTTTTCCCTGCCAGGTTTTAGACCTCCGCCGAGTTATATGTGGTCAGATATCAAGTGTAAAGTATCCTTCCATCTCGCTCTTTTCTGTTTTGTTCTGATTTCTGCAGCTGAATATGAGATGAGTTTCTCCTCCTGACCACTGAATGGCTTATTGACCACCGGCAACATGGAGAAATAGAAACTATTTGTTTATGACACCTTTTTACAGAATCCAAACAAAAGTGATGCCATCCTTCGGAATCTTGATCTCCCTTCATTTATTCAGTGAACACGAATTGTCTCATTACTATATATCAGGCAGCTTTCCAAACACTGGGAATATTTTGATGAACTAACCAGAAAAAAATCATGAACATATATTTTAATCCAATCAACTGGATTTAGTGACATAGCATTATTTCTTGTTCCCAAATAAATTATCTTTAAATATGTGTTCCTAAGTATTCTAAGAGTGCCCAAGATCTTTAGGAATTAGATCAAATAATAAGAGACTAGAATGATCTATTTTAATCTATTATAGGATTTTTAAAAGATATATTTAAAATGATAAGTCTCTTGTTGGGGATTTTTATTGTTCTAAAGCAATTTGTAATAGTAGAAAGAACCTTGAGTTTGTTATCAAAAATCATGAATTCAAATTCTGTGTCTGCTCTTTCTTGTGGCATGCTTTTTTGGTAAATTATTTCACCAAAATACTAAATATTAGTACTTCCATCCTTTAAAAGTGAGATTCTAATCTCCTTTCTGTTGAGAAAATATGGGGAGATCATATATGTCCTGTAACTTGGTGCAAATGAAGGGCACAGCACACGAGTATTCTTACCGTGAAAAGGGGAGGAGGTGGGCATCCTCAGAAGAGCCTCAGATCCCAGCAAGACAGCACCCAGTATCCAGGGCTTAGAGTTAATAGCAGGCTGTGCCAGTGTCCTGGGGAAGAGGCAGCTCAGAGGAAAAGTGGGAACCACATAGCACCACAGTCAACAGCCTGCAAAATCAGGAGACTTAGGGACTGACCATTTCCTATCTGGCTCTCCTATTTCATGAAAACTCTACACTGGAGCTATTTTCTTATGTAATATCCATTATTCATCCACTATGATGTGTTTGGAGAATGAAGGCGTGTGCTAACTTCCTGGAAATTCTTTAAACAGAAAACTCCGATATTCTCAGGAAAAAAAAAGACCAAGAAAAGCCACTTTAGAGGAACAAAAGGAGAGGCTAGAAAATTATAGACAGCTTCATGCTCAGTTGTATTGAAATTGACTGAGGACACGTACATGCATTTTATAGACCCTTAAATTATTTTTCACAATTATAAAAATGAATTATATTCTCTTTGTTTTCCTAATTCAGAGGAAGAATAAGCTATTAGACATGAAGTAAAAAGTCCATTAAAATGATGACATTGTTATTATTTAGGATGAGGTAAGAAAGGAGAAGATCTGAAACATAAAGTTGGAGCCTCCTGAGATGTACTTGTAACTGAGTTCACAGGGGGCCAATGGTGGTGACAGCATGTCCTCAAAACACTGGAAATTGCTTTATTATTTTAACATGTTACAGTAAAGATGCCTAATAAATTTGAGAGGAAAAACATTCTTTGAAAAAAAGTTTTCATGTTTATATGACATTAAGAAACTTTAATGAATTAGGTCAATAAAAGGACTGGGCCCTATTATGATTGCTTTATCATGGCCTCAGTTAAATGACTGTTCTTATCGGAACATCCTCCTGAAAATGAAGTAGAGTAGAATTTCCTGGTTGCTGATTTCATTAGTCAGCCCTCTTGAAGTGGGAAGAGATTTTAGACCAAACAATTGGAATTTAGCCTTTCTCTGATAAACTTTATGAAAACATTTTTTATATTCAAAGAGATATAAAAGCATAGCTGTTGCTTGTCTGTAATTTATTAAAGCAATGAAAACTAAGAAAATTAAGACCTCAGTTTGATATTTTATGTACATAAGTGTGTGCAAATAGAAAAAAGAAAGAAGGAAAGAAGGATGGGAGGGAAGAAGGAAGATGGATAGACATAGACATCTAATTTCTTCTGCCCTAGGGTTTGAGGGGATAGAGTATGTTCAGTGATTCTTAGTGATGTGAAATTTAATTGCTCTCTTATTTCCTTCTACTTCCTGGGATTTACAATAAAAATGAAAGAACTCTAGAACTGTCCAATGTCTAGATTCTTCTCAGTTGCTCCATGAGAGGTGCCTACTTTGGAGGACCTTGTCCCCAGTGAACTTGGGAGTGTGCAGATTGAGATTGTTTAATATAATGCTTCTCAACCATGCAATGCTAGGTGGATGGGGCCTCCTGGGTCTATCAAATGCTGCAGAAGAAATGTGGCAAGAAATTTCACAAGAAAAAGTGGCACAATTGATGCATACACACAATATGGTTTAATGTGTTTGATTATTTTTTATTTTCATAGAACACATTTAGGCATTTAGTATTTTTCTCAAAGATCTTCCACATACTTAAAAATCTAGGTTGGTCAGTCCATCAAGACTAATATTTTGTTAATAGGAGTGGTTTGTTTTGGCAATGGTATTTTCAATATCCAAACAATAAATTTAGCTGCTTTCACTTGTAAAATTCTTTTTGTTTTTTGTTCTTACTAATGTGTACTGATGTATCCTCAATTGATAAAAATGAGTGGATTACTCAGGAATATTTTATTGAAGGTGAAAAACTCACATATTATGATATGAGTAGCAAATAGGTTTTCAGTGTGAATACAAAATATGGTTCAGTAACACATGGATAATTCCAGATGTGTAGCTAAAACTTAAAAGTGCAAATAGGAAAAACAATTATTAATGTTAAAAAAATAAATTTTTACTGTTATGCTTGTTGTAAAACTTTTGAAAATATTTTTGAAGCCTCTAAGTTTTCATGACATTTTAATTTCAATTATTTATTTATAAACTTTTGCTGTGCGGGAGATAAAATGCGAGCCCTCACACATGCTACCACTGAGCTACATCCCCAGCTTTTTTGTGTGTCATTTTTAAATAAAGAAATGAGACTTGTACTTATTTTTCAGAACAAATGGAAACTAATGGACTAGAACCAAATGGTTAATTTTATTTCTAGTCACAGAGATAAGAACGAGAGGCATATTTCAACATTTTCCTCTTTATAGTACAAATTAATATTTTTGTTTTTGCTGAAATGCTCGTAAAATCAACTATAAAGTTAATGACAAGTATAATGTATAGAGAGAAAGCTGAACAAACCATTACCAAAATAAGCCATTACCAAATTTCCCTTATCCATTAGTACTTCGGGATATTCAGAGCAGCAGGCTGCTGGGATTAATACAGTCTCAACTGGACTTAAAAGTACCACCAAGCCAGGCATGGTGGTGCAAACCTATAAACCCAGAGGCTCAGTAGCCTGAGGTAGGAGGATGGCAAAGTTTAAAGCCAGCCTCAGCATGTAGCGAGGCTCTGAGAAACTTGGTGAGACCCTTTCTCAAATAAAAAATTAAAAAAGTGTGTGGGGGACATGGGAATGTGGACCAGTAGTTAAGCACCCCTGGGTTTTATTCCCAGTACCAAAACATAAAAATAAAATAAAACCACCACCAAAAGAGTCCTTCAAGCCCTACTATATTTGGAACTTGAATGTCCCCAAAGACCCATGTGTTAAATGGAGTTGATAGAACCTTAAAGAGGAGGGGACCCAGTGGGAGGTCTTTAAGCCATTGGGGTATGCCCTCAAAAGTAATTGTGGGAACCTGAGCTCTTGCTCTTGTTTTTGCTTTTCAGTCATGAGGTGCATGGTACTTTTTTTCCCTACCATGTGCTCCCACCATGATGTATTACCACGAGTCCAAAGCAATGGGCCTGATTAATCATGGACTAAAGACTCTAAATCTGTGATCCAAAGTAAACCTTTCCTCTTTATAAATTTTTCATCTCAGGTATTTTGTTACACTGATACAAAACTAAGATAAGCCCATTCTCAGCATGACTTCCATGTCATATTTTGCATATTAATCTACTTACTAGAATCATGAGTTCATCATATTACAGAAACCAGTTTGTTATCCTGGGTAAATTTGTTTTTATAAGCTCAATCTTTCCTGGGAGCATTTACAATGTATTTACAATGCAAGTTGTTGTTTTCTTTTATTTTCAACTTATTTTAAATCAACACCCCTTTAGAAAGGATCAAAACTATGCAAAAATAACATGCTTCTTTCATTTTAAAGTTTAATTTATAGGCAAAAATAGAGATTAAGCTGATCTGCCTTTTTTTGGCCTTGTATATTTGATTTATGGCAAAGCCAATTTTTTTCATTAAGTTATGTCTATGTATTTTAGAATATTCCTTGAACAATCTGGTGTATTTTATTGTTCATTGATCTCTGCACCATTACATTTACTCTTTTAACTATTATAAGATTAATAATAAATATTTTAACCTATAGTTGGCTATATCTTGTTAAACTAACTACAAAACTTTGGTAAAAATCGGCAAATAATTGTGTTACTTTCAACAAGGTGAAATAATTGTTATCAAATTTAAAATTACTTACATACATGAATTTCACTTGTATTTAAAACTACATCCAATCCATGATTCATATAAATTTAGAATATTCACTGAATGGTCTACTGATGTGAAAACATGACAATGGTATTCTAATAAATATATAATCACTGAAGATAAACGTGATCAGAAGATTTAATGAACAATCATAATCACTAACTGTACTAATTGTCACCATTTAATATTGAAAATTCATGGAACTTTATTTTAGATACTCAATCCTATTCATTTTGGCAAAATCTTCATGGCTTATGGGGGAAAATCATTGAATCAGACTTTTAGATTCCTTAAGGTGCAGACAATTTTTAGAGAAGACGATGCTTAGTTTATGATGAATGCTGATGCTTGCTGAAACCTTAGTCATGTGAACACAAGACTCCAAGATCAATGCCCTTTGTATTTTATTTGTTGCCCAAACCAATGCTTTGCTCACTCTTCCTCGACATCCAGCCATCTCACTCTTTCATTCACTCAGTCCTACACGAAGCATTGTTGAAAATAAACATCTTAGTGAGTGTGAAGTGATATCTCATCGTGGTTTTGATTTGCATTTAATTGATGATTAGTAACATTGAGCACTTGTTCATGTACCTGGCAGCCATTTGGCTATTTCCATGTCTTTATTTGGAGAATTATCCTATCAAGTTTTTGCACATTTTGTAATCAGATTCTTTTCTTTTCTTTTCCTTTCTTTCTTTCTTTCTTTTTCTTTTTTTCTTTCTTTGCAAATGAATCCACTTATTTATTTTTGTCCAGTTGTTTTATACACATTGTGAGTCATCAGTAAAGCAGGAGAGGGAATGGAAAATGGCAGGTCATCCACAGAAGACCTTACCTTCATCAAGGAAAGTAAATGTCAAAGGCAACAAACCATAGCTATACCTACAGAAAAAGCATGTCAGGCAGAGGACACAGAAGGCGCAAAGGCCCTGAGGTGAAAGCATTTGCAATGTGTTCATGTGTGTCGGGATCAGCGAAAAATGCCAATATGTCTTGAGTATAAAAGAAAGAGAAAATGGGATCAGACAGGTAATGGGATGGCATTACTACAGAATTCAGAATATGACACCTCAAAATATGATCCTCAGCTTTTAAGAAAACACCAGAAGCAGGAAAATCACTCTCAACTTTCCCCCATCCTTCTCTCTTCAAGCAATCATAGAAACCTCCTGTGAGAGGTACCATCCATGCACCTAGAGGAAAGGACCATCTTACCTGTGAAGGCACAAGGACACAGAGGGGAATCTGAAAAAACAGACCTTGCTGAGTGCCCCACCCTCGAACTGATTATCATTAGATCATACATTTCATCTTCCAATCACATTTCTCCATGACTGTCCACCCTCCATCCAACCTGGCATAGAAATACTCAAGTTAGTCTGTTTCTTTGAGTCTTCATTTTTGAAGGCATGCATGAAACTTACCTTAAACAAATTTGTATGCTTTTATTTTGTTAATCCTTCTTTTGTTATAAGGCTTCAGCCATGAATCCAAGAAAAGAAGAAAAAAATATAATTATTTTTCCCTACAGACTTTTGTTTTGATTCTGAATGAGATGGTAAACCTTTGGATAGCTTTGAGTAGCAGTGTGACATGGACTGATTTAAAATTTTACCAGATTGCTCTGTCTGCTATGATCAGAGAGACCAACTCCTAATTAACCTAGATGAGACACACTGATAAGAGAAACAGTGATGGTAGAAATAGGTGATGGCAGTAAGGGAAGTAAAATGTAGCCAAGGTCTGTGTATTCATTTCAATTTAGAGTCATTCCTGAGTGATTTCATAGAATTTTATGCTTCAAAATGAGGATCTATTGTAGGTGTTTCCTGATTGACATCAGCAACCTGCTCCTCCCAAGCCCCAGCCCAACTTGGATGTCAGCATCAGACTTCTTACGCAACACCTCCCTTTTGATGTCTAGTAGACCTTTCAAACTTCGCTTATTTAAAAAGAATTATTCCCCACCCTAAGCCTTACCCCCTTCTCAGTTAATGTCAACACTGTTCTTTTGGTTATTGAAGTCAAAACCTTTTGTGTTAAACTGACTCATCCCACTATCTTGCATCACACAACCAATCACCAAATCCTAATATCACTTAGCAGAAAAAGGGCATCCTGGAATCTTGAGCAGTAGGTGGACATGGATGCCCTGCCCCTGCAGAGGGATAGCAACAATGTGTACTACAGGGGTCTTTGGTACTGGCCATCCAGACACTTTCACGTTCTTCCTAGGAAGAGATGATATAGATTCAAAGTCGTGAGCATGGCTGATATTTGTTGCTGCTAGAGAATCAACAAAGGAAGCAAAACATCCTAGAAACCTTATTTGTGAGAAAAATTTGTATACCAACTCCTCCATTTTTCCATGAGCATGTCGTCATTGGTGTTCATGGAGGCTGATCAGGACCACAGTTCATCTCTGCCTATTCTGGCTGAGGATGTACCCAAGGAATATATCTGGGAGCTGAGCTTTAGATATATCCTCTCTGCTATCCACTATAGGAAGAGTTCCAGCTTCATGTGCATTACTAATCATGATCCTTTGGTGATGTTCACAGTATATCAAAGTGATTCTGCACTTGACATGTATGTCTGAATTCCATGTGGCTTTTTGATCATGCCAGATAAAATGCTTTCATTCTGTTGCTGACCAACTAGGATTACTAAAACTGAATCCATGACTCTATGCTTTGTATTTATGTCTGTTAAACTTGCCTATAAGTTTTTGGCATGTGCATGACCGACCTCACACTTCTATAAAATGTGAGAAAATATTGTAGTAGAACAACTTGAAGAGTGTGTGGTGGGAGGACCAATTAGAAGTCAAATTTGTTTTAATCTTTTCAACATCATAATTTACCGTGGTCAGGTTATTTAAGTACATGGAGATTTAGTTCTCTCATCTTTTAAATGGGAATAAAACCAATTGCACCTCCTCCCCAAGGAGTTTAGCAAGGCTTCAAAATGAGAAGATAGAAAAGGAACCTTGTCCAAAACCTGGCTTCTTAAATTCCAGCTCTCTCTTCTTTCTCCTTCCTCTTTTATTCCCCATGGAGAGATGGTTTTTTGTGTGTTCTTTTTCAAGTTCAACTTTCAAAGGTTCTCATGTGCACCGAGTCCTGTTAATTAGGCTATTGTACTGTGATCTCCATTTGCAGTCTGTCTTAGACTTGCACCCAGCTCACCCATTCTCTATCATCCCTTCATGTTTTTATCAAATAAAATGAAATTTTACCTGTGTGAAATGTGGTAGAGGGACATAGCCTATTTCCGGAATTTTCCAAAATGAAAATTTAAACAGGGTGCATTTTTCTCCCTACCCCTCTGGCAATTTGTTCTAGATCCATTCCCCAAGATCTTCAAAGTCCCTTCCCAGCCAGGGCCAAGAACTCTCCTCCCCAAATCCCAAGAATCACTTCCAGGCCTCTGTTACGCTAATACTTCAAACACTGATTAACATGTTTTGTTCTTACAACTGTAATTCCTAATGAAAGGAATTCTGATTAACACACCCTTCCTCATAATTACCAGAAACCAGACAGGTCAAAGAAGGCAGGGTGAGTTTAAGACAAAATACGTAACATTTTGTTTGGTAGAAAAACTCAATTTCTACTAGTAATTGGTGATGCAGTTTCTCTTGCTTTTAGGGTCTAAATAATTGTGTAAACTCTGGTGGATTCATTTGAAACTTGGCTGTCATTTCCTGTCAGGAGGAAAACAAGAGAAACTCCAAATACAAGTTCATCCCCTGATCACCTGTCAGCCTCACAGGAACGAGCATCTCACAATTTGTCCCTGCCCAGGCACTTCATCTTCAAACAGAAACTGCATCTTAATTATAGCCTTTAATGGGCTGTTTCACTCCAGGATCAATATGTCTGACAAAAACCAAGCTCGGCTAAAAGCTCATTAATTCACATCCGACTAATTTAGGATTTCTGATGATTTTGGCAGGAACCAAGCTGAAGTTTACCTTTTGTACTGCTGCTTATAAAGGTTTAGCTTGGCCGATTAATTAGGAAGAACAAAATTGCTAGGGAAGTATTTACAGAGCATCTATTTGTGTGAAGATAACAGACTGATTGTAGCTTCTAGACTGCTTAATTCTTACCCTGCAACCCCAGTTAACCACTCTTTTGCATTATTCAGAGTGCACTATTAGCACACTGGACTTGGAAACTGTAAAGTGTACTATCTCAAAAATGTCAACAGATTCATGGCTTTTATTCCCAAGTGGCCCATGCCTTCCGTATCTTGTGTCAGCTCCCTCATCCCATTTCTCATTTAAGTTTAAATATGATGGGCATTTCTAGGTGGAGTCAGACATCTCTACAGGCAGGGCACACTCCAACATGAAATGGGAACATCTTCTTGTCATTTTCCCCAGAACCATCTCTGAACTAACAGGAGAAACAAACCAAAGGCAAAGGGGGTTGATGTCTTCAGAAGACAGTGTCCCCCAGTGGCAGCAGGTAGATATACTGTTGGATACTCTCAAGGACATTTCCTAAGCTTTTCAGAAATCTGTGGCCAAAAGCTATGATCTTGGTAATGTGAAAAGATTGGGCTTATTCTATCTTCCTATCTATTACTTTGTGGCAACACCTCCTAAAATACCCACAAAAGTGATACGTGGACCAGTACCAGTACCAGTACCAGTAATTGTACCAGAAGACCAACAACATCTGTAATAGCTGGAAGTCTTTCCTATAAATGTAGAATCTCAGGTTATATACCAGATCTACTGGAGGACAGAGTCTGAATTTTATTTAGATGCCACCAAATCAGGAGATTAATTTGTGTTTTAAAACTTGGGAAATGTTGCAACTGATGGTGGTTTCTTAGGTTTCAACCTATTTCTTTTCCTCCTTTTCCATACTCTCCTGGGAAATGTGTCTGTCATTGTTCCAGCTACTGTCTATGAACTGATGACTGTGTGTTAGTCAACTTTATGTCACTGTGACCAAAATACAGGAACAGCTTAAAGGAGGAAAAGATTATTTTGAGCTCACAGATTCAGAGGTTTGGTTAATGGTAAGCCAATGCCATGCTTTCAGCCCAAGGTAAGGTGGAACATTATTGCAGAAGGGCATAGTGAAGAAGAGCTGATCCACTCATGGCATCCAGGAAGAATAAGGAGATGGAGAAGAAGAAAAGAGAAAAAGGCCACATGGAAAATCAACTCTTTCAGGGCCCAGTGATCCACTTCTTCCATTGTACCCCACCAGCCTATATTCGCTACCCTGTTACTCCTTTCACATTAGGATTGACTGATTAGGTTACAGCTCTTACAATCCAATCATTTCACCTCTGAACATTCCTGCATTAACACAGGAGATTTGAGGGGAACGCTTCATATTCAAATCATAAGAAACTGTAACAGACTATTTTCAATTCAGATCTCTACACCAAGCTTTGGTATTTGTACAACTGCCCATCTATCTCTCAATATCACACACATTAAGCCAGCTCAAGATATGGCAATGTGGTTACTTCAGTGAGGGTGTAGCTCATTGGTTAGAAGTATGTTCACAAGCGAGGAACTTTTGCTGAAGGTCTAACCTGGAAACTGATATCAGTTGGAATCAGTTTAAAATTGGTTCAGATAATTAATGGTTGTTATGGTCAAAGAACAATCAGGCTTGTTCTTTCTTGAGTATGGAGTCTAGTATCTTTTCTGTTCCACCAAATTTCTGACTCCCATAACTCTTAGTCCCAACACAAATACAGCCTTGGGACAGATACTGCAGTTTTCCTCCTACACCCTCTTTCTGGGTCTATCCAATTTTACTCTGCTTCTGGGGATATCTGCAGCTGCATTTCTTACTAGAAATTTTCTAGGCTATAGGAAACAGATTTGTTCAAAGAATACCCCTTTCTAAGGGGGCATCTTGAGGCTGATGATGCACTTACAAAGGGATACTCAATTTGGGACTCTAAAGAGCTCACTCTAGCTTCAGAGTTCCTGTAGGACCAGCTGAGGTCTCCGTTGGAAACATACTGTGAATCAGATTCTCCCTTTACTCAGTACTGCCTTCTTCACTTCTCTAAAGATATCTCCTGAGAACACTTCTAGACACAACTTTTGCAAGACAATGTTCCATTGAGCCTATTTTGGAGGAATATGACTCAAGACACTGATGTTCTTTCATTACTCTCCATCTTATTGAAGCACCTGCAGCCCCAGCCAGAAAAGGGGGAATGATTTTTTACTCTTCTCTCCCACTTTAGCCTAAATACTAGGATGACAACATTGCAATATTTTTTCCCTTTCCATCTTTATGACCATTGTCCTAATAGAGTATAATCCATCCCTCAACTAGATAACTATAAGAGCTTCCCAACTTGTTTCTGCATGGCAATCATTATACTATTTCTAAAATTAAAAAAATACATTGTTTACAATTCTTCAAAAGCCTCTCATTCCCTCAGCATAAAAATGCAAGCTTCTTAAGATGGCATATAACACCTATTTGGCTCACTCCACACCCACACCAGGCTTATATCTCTCCAAGGAGTCATTTCATTGAGATGCCACAGGTATCAGATTGTCTCCATATTTTTTCTATCTTGGTATCCCAATAGCCTTGATAAAAACATGACATCTACTAGGAACTTGAATGAAAGTTACCTGAAGACATCTACTGAATACCCTGAAGTGGATTATTCCTCCCATCCCACCCACTCTAAATTTAAGGAAATGAAATGATATCACGGTTTGCTTATGTATCTAACCTGTCACTTTACTTCATAAGAATAACCATTTAAACTCGAGGGCACAATGATCCATTAGGAATTTGCTGGGGTGATTGGGCAGTCAGGATTTACAGCACTCTGCTGATGTGATTCTTTTTTATGCATCCTCTAAATTTTAGTTATAGCTACACTTGTCGGTGGCCAGCGTGGACAAGGCTGGCACCTTTTTGAAATTTCATAAGCACAATAAGGTCATAAATTTCAAGCTGCCTTTTTTCCTATCTTTCTTTCTTTTTTTTTTTCCAGTAGCCTATTGCCTGAAGCAAGACAATGGACTTTCAAAGGAAAATGTCAGCCTTAATAGACAGCCACTCTAAATAAACCAGGCAGCACTGTTTCAAGGTTATCTGAAGTTCACCTCTACCTGAAGACCCAGGGTGGAAAGATTACAAAATTTTTCTCTGGATGAGTTAGCACATCTTTCCCAAGCTGATGGACAAGTATGCAGATATGAGTGGGCAAATGTCCGTGTTCAGGTTAGGATGCTTATGCCTCACCCAGTTGGCCAATAAGTTTTAAAAGAACTATACAAGTGGTTTGACATGACAGAACTTTGCTCAGCCATCCTGGATAATAGAAGCTTTCTTGTACTTCACAACAGCATAAGCTTGCCTTCAATCTGCTTACCCAAAACATCACTACAAGGTTGGAGTTATTCTATTACTAAACAAAATAGTTGTAGATTTATGGGAAATTTAAGAAGAAAATACAAAAGGTTTCCCTCACTGACATTTTATGTTAGCATGATACATTTGTTACAAATAACTAATCCGTATTGATACATTATTATTAATGTGAGCCCAAAATTTATTCATTTTCTCTAGATTTTTTTTAACCTAATGTCATTTCCTTAGAGTCTCATCCAAGATACCAACTAATATTCAGTTGTCATGTCTCATTATGGTTCTTTTGGTGATGACAATTTCTTAGACTTTCCTAGATTTTGATGATCTTGACAGTTTTGAGGAGTGATAGTCAGGTATTTTGTAAAATGCCCTCCATTGGTTTTTATCTATTTAATAGGGATTGTGGATGTTTTAGAGAAAAACCACAGCAATAAAGTTCTATACTACTTGCTTCCTGTCAAAAGTAAATGCATCTAACATAGAATTACTATTTCTGTTGGCTTTAGCTACCTCGCTGAGGTAGTGTTTGTCAGATTTCCTCACTGTAAAGATAATCTTTTTTCTCCATTCCATACTACACTAATTGGAAGTGAGTCATTATGTGTAGCCCATACATAAGAAAGGAACTTTCTTTATGGCCAAGTTAACTACATAAATTATTTGAAATTCTTCTGCATGGGAGTTGCTCCATTTTACCCATTTACTTATTTATTCAACCATTTATTATGTCAATATGGACTACTGAATCTTCTGCTTTGGATTAAATCCAATTCTACTTTACTTCTACTGAATTTGTAACTCAAATTGCTTCAGACTTGGCCTTGAGGCTGCTTTTCAGTTCACACTCTTGTTTCTTTAGCATACCTCCATCACTGTGGTAGGTTTGATTGTTTGTATGTTAGGGAACTTCCTGAATTTCTGACCTTGCAATATTCCTCAGTTTATCTTCTGACTCAATCCTAGAAACAGAATTTTTTTTTAAATATTTGGAAGAAGATGGTTTTAATAATGAGCAACTAGATAATAGGTTTGCTTGTTGCTACTGGATTGTTATTAATTCGGGGCCCTCTTCACCAACAGAATAAGGAAATATATGAGTGTGTAATAACTCATGCGCATTCACATGCCTATACATATGTCTACAAGTTCTAATCTATAACTACATTAGGCTAAATGAGTTCATACTGATACCTCCAACTGTAGTTCATTAATACATGGGTAACTCTAGCCTACTTCCCTGTTCCTTAGTAACCATGCATTCCCCAAAGAAACCACCATTTGCCATCAATTTACTTAATCGTCCACTCTAGTATATGTAAGAAATACTAGAATTGCTAAACTGTACCATCATAGAAAATAACTTAATCAAGCAGAGCACAGAGACTTTGCACAGTTTCTTTTGCCTTTAGTCATATAAACCTTTCTCATTTCCAAAGTTATCATACAAATGTAAGCATATATGCTTCCTTACTACTCTCTCCCAATTCCTTCAGTGAAGTTGTTTCATACATTTGAAATAAAGTTAAATTGTTTTGTCACATTCTGCACTCCATCCTGGAAATCCTTGACTTCTTAAATGCTTTGATTTTAATTTGCATATCCTAAGTTTCATGCTTTGTGCTGTACAATTCTTTGAACTTTTTCTAAGTAGTATCATGCATTCTCATTACAGAATCATGTGCAATAATTTTACTACCCTAAAAGTTTTCCAATGCCTACCTTTTCAACACGTCATCTCTTTGAGTAGGTTTTTCATCGCTGTGACCAAAAGAACTGATAAGAAAACATAGAGGAAGAAAAGTTTTCTTTGATTCACAGTTATAGAAGTTCAGTCTATGAATGGCTGATTTCACAGCTCTTGGGCCCAAGATAAGGCAGACCATCATGGCAGAAGAGAATCTTCAAGGAAAGAAACTCAGGAAACAGAAAGAAAGAGACTGAAAGAGGGGGAGGGAGGGAGGGAGGGAGAGAGAGAGAGAGAGAGAGAGAGCGCTCTGCTCACTAGTGACAAAAACAATACTCTCATGGTATGTCCCCAAATGACCAACGTTTTCCAGCCTCATGGTACCTGTTTAATGTTTCCTCCCAGTTAAGGCTCTTATAACCCAATAATTTCACCTCTGATCTTTCTTGCATTTTATCACACATGAGCTTTTAGTGGACATCTAACATCTAAACCATAACAAAAGTTTCCTAGTATAACCCCAGCAAACAATGATTTCTTAGTATCACTTTAGTTTTTCAGAATGTTATATAATTTGAACCACAACACGTTCCCATGCTTTCCAACTGCCTTCTTTTACTTAATTTGTACTTAAGATTTATTAATGCCTTTTCTTGGCTTGATAGTTCATTACCTTTTGTCACTAAATTTGTATGTTATTTGCCTGTTGAAAGAAATCTTAGTTGCTCCCAATTTTGGGGAATTATGCATGCAGTTGCTTTGTTCCACAAGCTGGTTGCAGTGGTTTAAATGTAAGTTTTCAAATCATATGGACAAATACCTAAAAGTACAATGGCTTTGCTGCATGGCAAAAAATCCAATCCGACTACTCTATTAATTCTGGAATGGCTATGACTTTTTTGTATTCCTTCCTTGTGATCTACAAATCTTTGATGTTTGTTTAGATCTTTTCCCTACATTTTTAATGGTTTTTATTTATGTTGACTTTTATAAGTTCTTTGTGTATTTTGGATGAGGTTTTTTTTGTTTTTGTTTTTAAATCAGATATAGTTTGCAAATATTTTCTCCAGTCTGTGGCATCATTTTATTCTCTTAGCAATATCCTTCACTGGTCCTAAATGATTAATTTTATTTATTTATTTTTCAGTACTAGAAATTTACCCTAGGGACTCAGGCATGCTAGACAAGTGCTCCATCACTGATCTACATCCCCAGATCTTTTTCAAATTTTATTTTGAAAAAAAAATTATTTCCACTAATAAGTTTACACATAAATAATCATAGTGACATTATTCATTATAGCTATGTTAACTTTCCATTCTCTCATAACAGGCTGACAAGTAGCTGGGGTCATGGGTATCTACAACCATGCCTTGCACTGAAATATTTGATTTTAGTAAAGTATATTTTATTATTTTCTTTTCTCTCATGGATCATAATGTTATATCTAAAAAACTCATCACCAAACTGAAGATCACCTTGGGTATTTTTTTTTCTTCTCTAAGTTGGATAGCTATCCATTTTACATTGTTCTACAATTATTTTATAACAACTTTTTTGGGGGTGTGATTATAACATACAACTCACACACTCACTTAAAGTATATAATTAATGGTTTTGATATATGTGAAGAATTGTGCAACCCTTACCCCACAATTAATTATAGAACATTTTCATCCTTGCAGAAAGAAAGTCCATGCTCAGTTTCCCCTTACCTACCACTCACCACTCTGGGTTTCTCCATCCTGGACATGTAATATAAGTAGAATCATAGAATATGTAGTCTTTTTTAACTGTCTACTTTCACCTAGCCTAATGTTTTCATAGTTAATCCATGTTGTAGCATTTATAAGAATGTTTCAGCATGTATAAGGACTTCACTTTCTTTTTATGGGCAATGAAACTCCATTCATGGATATACCATTTTTTGTTAATCCACTCATCATAGATAGATGTCTGTGTTGTTTCTATCTTTTAGCTATAATGAATAATGTCACTATGATTATTTATGTGTAAACTTACCAGTGGAAATAAGTTTTTATTGTTTTTAGGTAAATACCTAGAAGTATAATTGCTAAATCACATGGTAACTCTACGCTTTTATGTTTTGACAAAAGTTCTAGTTTGTTTTCTGAAGCAGCTGCTCCATTTTGCAATCCCACAAGAAGTATGGGATGATTCTGATTTCCTTACATCCTTGTCAGCACTTATCATCTGACTGTTGAGTACAGCTAAACTACTGGGTTTGAAGTAGTTGTTACCTGGAAAGTCCACAATGGCCAATGATACTGAACATCTTCCACGTGCTTACTGGACATTTCTGCATATTATCTGGAAAAATGTCTGTTCAGATCCATCACCCAGTTTAAAAAAATCTGAGTTCTCTATTATTGATTTGTAATTTAACAATTCTCCTATTTTAAGTGTTTCCTTTTATTTTCTTGACATTGCTTTTTAAGGCATAAATGTTTTAAAATTTGGTGAAGTCAAGTTCATCACCATTTTTTTTTCTTTCTTGGTTATGGTTTGGACTTCATATCTATGGAATATTTTCTTAGTCTTGATTTTTTTTGTAATTTAAATATAATAACCTTACATATAGGTGTTCTTTTTAGTTATTATGTACATATATGCTTGGTGTAATTATTGTTTTTTAATTGTCAATCGGTTATTTATTTATTTATTTATTTATTTATTTATTTGTATGTGGTGCTGAGAGGTTTCCTGAATTTGTGGTTTGGTGTCTGCATTTAGTTTACAAAGTTCCTAGTCTTTATTAATTCAAACACCAATTCTGCTTCATTTTCTCTTCCTTCTCCTTCTAATATTCTATTACGTGCATGTTACACATTTTGAGATTGACTGGTAGTCCTGGGTAGTTGGTTTTTATTTAATTCCTTCTCTTTGCCTTTAAGTCTGAGAATTTCTTCTTTTATGTTGATATACTTCAAGGTGACTGATTCTTTCCTCAGTAGACTGTACCGACAAGTCTATAGTAGGCATTTATTCCAGTTATTCCTGTTACAGTGTTTTGATTTCTAGTATTTTCCTTTTGATTTATAGAGTTTCCCTCTTTGCTTACATTATCCATCATTCCCTGCATATTGTCTACTTTTCTATTACAGCACCCAACATATTACAGCTACATTAAATCCCTGTCATATTTAATTCTGGTTGTGATACTTGTTTTATATCTTAATATTCATGCATGCACACACACATACACACACACAATTTTCTTTAGCAACCCTTATTATATTTTGTTGAAAGCATGATATATCAGGTCATAGAAAATGGAAGTAAATAAGGCTTTAGTGTGGCGTTTAATGTTTAATCTGAGTAAAGCTGTGCTGTGTTTGATGTTTGCTGTGGTAATAGTGTTTCTTCCTTCCATGTTGACTTTGGGTTTTCATAAGAATGCTTCCTTAGGGAGGACCTGCACCTTGTAGCTCATCTGCTCTGATCCACTGATACTACACTGGGGTCACAGTCAGTGTGAGTGTCAGGTGTGGCATGGAGGAGGTATTCTGTGACCTCAGGGTTAACTCTTAATCTTTTAGTGGGACTTCTCTCATGGTCTGTGACCTTTCCTACTGTTTTTCATCTTTTCTTTCTCCTTGTAGGTGAGACATGAAGCCCAGCGGAGACCGGGCAGAAATGAGGCTCTTCCCCTAACTGGGACAAGGCTCTGACTAAGTCTGTTTTCCTGAGACGAAGGTGTGTTATGGAAAATGCTCTGAACATATTCCACAAGGCCAACTTCCTGCTCCCCACCTACCTCTGGACAAGACCATGAGGGGATCTTTCTCTACTCCGTACCTTGAGAACTTCATGGGGTTCCTGGAGGTAAAATCTAAAGAAGTATAGGGTCTGTCCTAAGATCACAATCCTCACAAATTTTTCATTTTTTGTGCTGTTCCACACTCAACTTTCAGCAGCTCATCAAAATTCCCATTAGTCTTTCACCTAGTTTATGGTTCTAGCACCTTCTACTGAAGACTAGTGGATCATGGATGTGGCTCCCTGGGTTTGCCTGTCTCTCCAGACTTGGATACAGGGGTTTGGTCTGTGACCTGGATTATTGATAGCTCCAAGAAAATGCTTTGGCTTTGAGATTCTTTGTTTTTTCTTGTTAAGACAGGAGTGATGACTTCTGAATTGTTTATGTATCAGAGCCAAAATGGTCCTAAGAGGAGACAAGATTACAACTTAGACTTTACCTCTATGGTTGCCACATATACAATCAGCCTCACATTAAAAATAAACAAATAAATGATGAAAAAAAGCACTCTCTTTCAATTCAATGAAAGGCATTTGTTAACTGAGTACTAGAGACTTTAGGATCTCATAGTAAGTTCATTTTCCCTTGTGAATCTGGGACACAAAATTACTTGTGGTGATTTTTCAAACCCTTCAGCCAATACATCATGTGTTCTCCAAACATATTTATTAAATTAACAACTGTCTTTACTCACTTTACAATGCATAAAATCAAACCCAATGTGAGGAAGGAAACTTCTGGTTCAGTATGTTAATCATTGAGAAGTAATCAACTAGTGATTTTTGAAAGTGAAAAGGCATATTGGTAATTATTACCACTTTCCTTAAGATGTTACCATGGATGGGGGGAAGATGTTCAGAATTGCAGGATCAGAAAGGAGAACTGAAACCAGCATAATGTCTGCCTCACTGTTACACAGTACTAAGACCAATGATGTTCTTCTCTATCTGTGTTAAATAGAGTGAAAACAAGCACAATAACATAGCTACTTGCTCTAGAAAATACTTCTTCCAGGAAGACTATAAGCAAATGATATAACTTAGATATTATGACTTGCCGCAGTCTGGCTGGGCACAAATGCCGCAGTCTGGCTGGGCACACAACCACGAGCCACCACACAGCTTGTAGATTCAAACAGCAACTCTTTATTCCCGAACTCACACCAGCCGTCTACAATCACGTTCTGGGGAAATCCACGTTCTCTGCCCAAATCCACGTTCTCTGCCCAAATCCACCTCCACTGGGCTTCTATCTCCAAAATATACTGTCTGAATCCCGTGAGAACTCAAGGGGAACTCAGGCAGCAGGATACGCCCTATTCCCAGCAGGAATAATCTTAAACCTTAAACCTGGAACCTAAACTGGGAACGCCCTAAACACGATTATCTTAAAACCGGGAACACCCTAATCTGCCTTGGTCCTTGAGCAAGGTCACCTACATTCAATGTCGCTGCAACATGTCAGCAACATGGGGTACGCTGGCAAGGAAATTGTCATACCTACTTGGCTAATGGCTCCCAGCAATGACTAATAGCTTTCTTTTTTTAAAATGCAAAGTCTTTTAAAATTTATTCTTTATAGATATACATGACAGTAGAGTATACTTTTACATATTATACATACATGGAGTATAACTTATTCTAATCAAGATCCCATTCTTGTGGTTGTACATAATGTGGAAATTCACTGTGGTGTATGTATGTATGTACATGGGAAAGTCATGTCAGATTCATTCTATTATCTTTCTTATTTCCATTCTCCTCCTTTCCCTTCATTTCCATTTGTCTAATCCACTGAAATTATATGCTTCCCCTGCCACTCATCCCTGGTTGTGTATTAGCAACCACACATCAGAGAGAATATTCAACCTTTGTTTTTTAGGATCGACTTATTTAACTTAGCATGATAGTCTCCAGATCCATCCATTTATTAGCGAAAGTCATAAAATCATTCTTTTCTATGGCTGAGTAATATTCCATTGTGTATTCTTAACAAGTCTCTCTTTCTGATAAACACCAAATTTGCTCAGCAATCCAAAGTTATTCTGTCATAATTTTTTTCCACTTCTATGTTCCCACCCTCCAATAATCACCTTAAAATCAATCATCTCCAGTAATAAAACTCTATACATATCCTGCCTTTACTTCCCAGCTAAAGCTTCACTAAGACCTAGGAAGTTGGTATTTAACATTACTGTAATAAGTCTAATAATGTTATTTTGCTTGATCTTTTGGGCAATTGATAGTTGACAAATGGAACTGAAACAGGAACTGAATACACCACTTTGGGGGAACTTTTAATATAGAGTCTAATATAGCTTTTGGATTTTAAAAAATGTTATGCCTTAAACCTCTCCAATAAAAAGAACATTTAAAATTATTTTCCCTTGTCTTTTGTTTGTTCTTTTTTAGTCAAATATGTCAGGAAATTATCTCTTCCTTTGCTAATTTCTATTTTCTTTGTATATTAACCACTGGAAAGCTCATGACAGCCTCTTGAATAATCAGTGGTAATTTGTGCATTTTGTATGCATTTTTCAGAAACACAATTGCAATAGGGGAACCTAAAAAGAAGGGTAACTTGTGATTGTTAGAACATATTTTTAAAAGATAGACAGCTTCTTAAAGATCTCAAATCCACAACAGAACACTTTTAACAAATTCTAAAGAGATATCCAGTGATGAGATTTCTTATCAAAGTTCTAATTTCTAGTGACAGCCATTATAAAATATTATTTGAGCTTATTGTAAATTAAGTAAGCAAACCACATATAGGGACTGGCCAAAAGCTACCTCATGTCTTTGTTTACCTTTTCCTTGGTCACTATTTTCCAAAAAGAAATAACACAGAAAACTTGGAAAATTATTTTTATATTTATTTACTAAATATCTTGTCAAGTTAGATAAATTATGATATGCCACTGATCAGTGGTATCTGAATTTTTCTTTTTTAAAAATGTGATACAATTTTATACTTTATTTCTAAGCCCAACCACAAATTTTTATAAGGGCTTAGCTCAAGGTACATTGGGATAATCTACACTTGGCCAAAATCTGGCTGCTTTGAGTAATTGTTGGGTAGCTGGTCAAAAATGAGCCTGATCAAGAAAAAATCTTGAGGGGAATGTGTGACACACAGAATCACCATGTAACTCTCTCCATATATCTGCAAGGACACCAACTTGCATGACCTGTCCCGCTCTTTAATGTGCATCACCTCATTAGCCATAACTGAAGTCTTTTGGTGTATCCACTTACTGGTTTGTGGGGCAGGGACATATTCAGAGGTGTCCGAGAAGTGCTTAGTAATATAGAGCTTTTGAAACTGTACTCTAGAGAAGAATTGGGCTTTCAAGGGGCAATCAAGAATAAGCATCTCTCAACAAGGAATGGTGGTATATACCTGTAATCCCAGCGACTTAGGAATCTGAGGCAAGAAGTTTGGAGGTTAAAAGCCAGCCTCAGCAACTCAGTGAGGCTCAAAGCAACCTAGTGAGACCCTGTATCAAAATTTAAAAAAACATTAAAATGAGCTGGGGATGTGGCTCAGTGGTAAAATACCTCTGACTCAATCCCCAGTACTCCTCCCATCCAAAAAAAGAGTAAGTATCTCTGGGATCATAACCCTTTAAACAAGGATGTGCTACATTTTTTCGTTTTGTTTATATAATAATAGTTATGCAGAAGACTGCATTTGAGTCAAAAGGAAAAAAAATATGCTCCTGATGCAATCTTCAAAGACTTCTGATCTGCTTTATACAGTGAATTGGCCTTCAGTTCAAGCTTTAACCCAGCCAAATTCATGACCTCCTTCAAGTCTGAGTGGAGACCAGATGGTTCTCAGAACCCATCCTGAGAACTTTGTCTTAGAACCTCAGCTGATTCTGTTCTCTGCCAACTCTTTCTTCCATGCATGTCATCTGCCTTGTCCCCCTACATGCTTCAATATTACATGCTCCTTAATTTTGAGCTCATTCTCCCAGGAATCCAAATTCTCACTGGGTCACTCTCACAGCCTGGTTCCTATGGTCCTACCCTGATAACTTTGCCACTTTGGAGGCAGTATCCCATCCACAGCAGGTCTTTCCTGACCCCCCCCCCCCATTCTAAAATAGCACTCGCCTGCACCCCAAGGCCTGATCTTTTTGACCAGCTTTGTCTTAGCAACTGCATGGAGCTATTTACAATATACATTAAAATAATACACTTGTTTATTGTCATTCTCTTGCTTTTAAAATTTAAGCTCCATGAATGTAAGGACACTGTCTATCTTGCTTTTTCCTATAATCCCACTGCCAGGCAAAATCAATAACTATTTTTTTAAAGGAAATAAATAAAACTGTGTTTTAGATGCCTGTGTGTTCTTGGTCTCAGGGGTTGCTCTGAGGGTCATTCAGATTCTGGGTCATTTCCAGATCCTTCTCATATAAATCCCATTACAGACCCTGCAGGATTTTCAGCCACCTCCTCTCTGAGAGAGGACTTTCTGACTTACCCTCCTGCCTTGCTTTTTATCCATGGATGGCAGAACTATTCACCCTACATAAATAGGAGGATGGGAACTACTGTTTGTTATACTGTTTAAAGATATCTGATTCAGTCATTGTCTCAGCAACTTATATCTATTCCAAAAAAATTATGTTTGAGCTTTGAAAAAATTCTGGGACTCTACATATCCTAGTCTTTCCATTACATGCTAAATGAACAAGAGGCATTAAAAATATTTTTTTTCTTTGTAAGAGTCAAGTCGAAACTCACATTATGTCTTTGTTTCTTTAAATACAAAAACAATAACCTCTCTCCTCTTTTCTCTAGTGCTCAGATAACACATCCTGGTACCAGAACTCCACTAAACTCTTTAACCACAAATCTATCACTAAAATTGTCACACATCTGTAATCTCAGTGATGTCAGAGGCTGAGGCAGGAGGATCACAAGTTGAAAGCCACCTTGAGCAACTTAGCAAGCCCTCAATAAGTTGGTGGGACATTGTCTCAAACAAACAAACAAACAAAAAAACTAAAACTAAAAGACTGGGGTTGTAGCTCAACAGCAAAGTACCTCTGTGCTCCTGGGTTCAATCTGTACTACTAAAAAAAAATCATTTTCATCGTCTAAAATATCTCAGCCCAGATATTTGATTATTACAAAGGGAAATAGAATAACTTTAAGACAGAGAAATCAGATGGAAACCACTTTAGCCTCCTGATAAAGGTGAAAAATAATGTGCAATAAGCCAATTTAACATGATGGATTTCCAGATACTATGTACTGAGAAGGACTCCATATTCTTCCTAAATTGGAAAAAACTTAGTCAAACGCAAACAGAGAAACATTCTATTTATAAATTAAAAAAAATTTTTCAAAGTCATAAAATCAAATGAAGAATGAAAACAGACAGACTAGGGAAGACCAAGGAGGAAAACTAAAGATTGGATGCTGGAATAGGAAAAAGACAAAGAAAAAAAATACTAGTGAAATTTGGATAAGGCCGTTAGTTACTAGTATTGTACTAATATTAATTTACCCTTTCTGATCATTGTCCTATGGTCATATGTGACTATTAGGAGAAGTTCAGAAGGAAGAATATGGAAACTTTCCAGATTACCAATTTCTGTGTCAGGCTAAAATTAGTTCAAAATTAAATATTAAGGATATACATTAATCTATTACTCCTCATATGTCTGTGGGTTCCCTAGGGGTTTCTTCTGTGTCTCACTTGGGCATTTCCACATAATTTTCAGTGGCATTTACCCAGCAGGTTGGCAGGGTACTGACTTGGTTGGGACAAGGGGCAACTGGAAATCTCTCTCCGTGGGGTCTTTCATTCCTGGCTTCTTCTACAATGAGGGTCTCAGAAAATGATTCCAAGAGGGCAAAAACAGAAGCTGTATTAGTCTCAAATGTCACAAAGCATAATCTAAGGCCAGAGTGGATTAGACTTTGCCTGTCGATGGGAATGGCAGAGCCTCATTAGAAAGAACTGTGTGCCTGGGAAGGTGCCTTTGTCTGTTCAGGCTGCTTTAAGAACACATAAAGGAATAAGTGGCTTATAGATGACAAATGTTCATTTTTCACAGTTTACATGCTGAAAGTTAAAGATCAAAGTGCCACGGACTCACTGACTAGTGAGAGACGTTCCTCATAGATTGCACCTTCCCAGTGTATCTGAACATAGTCAAAAGGGCTAATTAGCTCTCTGAGGTCTCCTTATAGGCCTATTCATGCAGACTCGACCTCAAGATTTATTCATCCCCCTTTTAATATCAAAGTGTATGTGTGTGAGGGGTGGGATTTCAGTATGTGAATTTGGTAGTGGGACAAATGTTGAGATCACAGCAGGGGACATAATCCACTGGGATCATTCTTATAAATACCTACAGTAAGCTTCACTGGGCGGTACTAGGATAGCCCAAGAGACTGAAGACCACAGAGGAGTCACCTTTATTCCATACACAGCCACATGTGACTTGCTGTAGCCACTGGAGAGTTGTTATGGTTTGGATAGGTAGTGTCCCCGAAATGCTGATGTGTGAGGCAATGAAAGAACATTCAGAGGTGAAATGATTAATTTATGAGAGCAGTAACCTAATAAATGGATTAATCCAATTGAACAACTTAAATGGGTGGTAACTGCAGGCAGGTAGGGTGTAGCTGGAGGAAGTAGGTCACTAAGAGTGAGCCTGTGGCGGTTGTATTTTGTCCTCTGAGAGTGGATCATGCTCTTTTCTTCCTGTCATATCCTATGTTTCTTTCCTCTGCTATACCCTTCTGCCATGATATTCTGCCTCATCCTGGTCCTAGAGTTATGGAGCCAGCTGAGCATGGACTGAACCTTTGAAACCTTGAGCCCAGATAAACTTTCCTTCTTCTAATTCTTTCATGTCTTTTGGTCACAGCAGCTTTTTGCTGACTAAAACAGGAACATAGGTCTGTTCGCACATGAGTCATCCTTTCTCATGTGAAAATCCTCATGGAATAAAAAAGTAATTGCCAGTGTAGACAGTTCTTCGAAGAATATAAGTATGTGAGTGTCTATTGGGGTTAGCTTTGTGATTTTAGGTTTGCTTTATGTGGAGTAGCAAACCTGACTTTCTCACAGTTTAAATCCTGTGTCACAAACCTTGAGTCTGTGTTGAATGCAACACAGTTGACTTCTAAGAATGTGTAGCAATAAGGGCTGGGGATTTTGGGGTGGGGCGGGCAGTGAGATACGGAGAGTTTCATTGTAGATAATTCAGAGCAGATCACCTAAACCATTATCAGTTTAAGGGGCCCTGACTCCCTCTTTTTCCTAGGATTGTGTTATGTTACAGTCGGAAAACATTTGGCTTTAAGCAAAATTAAATGAAGGAGAAAATCAACCAGTAACTGAATGAGGAAATAGAAATCAATAGTTTTCTATACAGCAGGAAGAAAAAAATCAATAAAAATTGGAAGGAGAACTCATTATCTATGTTCAGAATAATCAGAGTTGAGAAGAAATTCTGCCACTGTTTAATTGACAAGGGCAAACTAATGTGCCTCACAGATGGGATTGTTATTTATGATTTGATACTGGAAGGGGTATTGCATTCAGAGCTTCCAATTACAGGAACCAATAGAAAGTGGCATCTGCAAACACTTCATTTTAATTAAATTTTGTGGGTGTTCAGATACAAAATAAAAGTGAATTCTCGTAAAATATTTAGATTTTTGGTTTCTCTGAGTCCAAATAGTCAGGCTAATGTCATTTGATCTTGAAACAGGAAATATTTTTCTTCACCTCCGTGAAGATGAAACAGCAGTTTCTGCTTTGGTCTGAATCTCTCCAAGAGTTAATCTGTCAGGGATTTCACGTACTCACCGCTGACCACATCTGTCTTGCAGACAGAGAGATAAAAAGTGCAGTCACAGAGAGCCAATAGAACCCCAAGCAGGTTTATGCTCTTAAATACTTTCAAAACTTTTAAATCAGGGTAACCTTTCCAAGGAGAATTATCTCCCATTTTAAATGATGTTAATATTTCTCTTAGGTACCACATTTCATTTATATCCTTAGACTGAAAAACTAAAACCCTTTGATACAGGGAATGAGAAAAGCCCTTTGCTTTCCTTCCAGGAACTGGAGGATAGAGAAATGTCAATGTTGCTAACCGCTAATTCAGTGAAAGGTTACAATGTAAATGATTTCAATAAAATAAAACTCTTAATGCCTGGATGAATAGATTCTGATATGTATCAGTATAAATACATTACTTCTAAGGGATAATGTGGCATTAGATAAAAGGTAAAATTAGAGATGATTACTGAACATTATATTTGTGCAATAAGTTAGAGTTTATGTGTATAAATAAAAGGGCCAGTGTAGGTTTCCATTCTACAGAGACATTTGTAAATAAAAGTATGTATTTACATTGCTTCATCTGTTGCATAATATTACCTATTTTTCATTTCTAAGATGACTTTTATGAATACAGATTTGAAATTTGGACCCCCTTCTATAAATCCAAGTAGTTATCTGTTGTTGTTTGTTGTAATTTTTTGGATCCCGGGAATAAAACCTTGGGCCTAATGTTTACTAGACAGGTGCTCTACCACTGAGCCCCACCCCTAACCCCAAAGCCAAGTTTTTAGGATGTGCATTATCCTTTTCCTTAAATCAAAACCTGAAATGAGCTTTTAAAGCTACACGTCCATGGGAAATCACTTTTCCTGGGTTGAAATGAGGTGACATGCATTCAACCTATGCAAAACGGTTGTTTTAGGTGTGGAATGACCTGGTAGCTGCAGAAAGATAGAGGCAAAAGAGAATACAGGATTCCTGACCTCTAAAAGCTTACATGTTAAAAGGTACAGCCAAGACTAATGCAATGGAAGAAAAATAAAACCTATTATATGTGTGAAAAAGTGCTTATTAACAAATCTGTGAGAAATCAAAACATGTAATTTCTGAAAAAGCCACACATGATACATACACTAAGATGTAAGGGAAGGGATTTTAGGGGATACTAGGGAAATAATATTTCAGACTAAAAGTACAGAATATTTTACTATTAAGAAAGTAATATTCTTAATATTAGGAATATTAGGGGAAGTTCAACTCTATAAACAAAACAGGAAGAAAGAAAGGGAGGAAGAAAGGAAGAAAGGATGGAAGGAAAGGAGGAAGAGAGGGAGGAAAGGAGGGATACAGGGATCTCTGTAGTGTACCAATGTGATGGTTTATTTCTCCTTTGTGTCACAAGTGTTTGGCTGCATCCAGTTAGGCAATCATGAAGTCAGGTTGCTACTATATTTTGTTTTCATTCCCCTCTGAGTTCTTAAAAACCTCACCATACAATTGAATGAACATTGGGGAAGACAGACAACATGCAGGATCATGGGGAGTGTCTTCTACATACCAGATCTGGGTGTAGCATGGATCACTTTCATCTATGTTTCATCGGCCAGTGCACAGTGCCACGAAAGCCCCCTTGATCCTTGCCTAGTTTTATTCATACCTTTGTGTAGTTCCCTTTCGCATGGCATGTGGCAGGAATGATGGCATGACTTCTAAGGTTAGGTTATAAAATATTTATGCTTCCATCTGGAGCTTACTCTTTCTTGGGTCACTCACCCTATAGAAAGCAAACTGCCATGTTTTGAACAACCCTGCAGAAAGACACACATTGGGTAACTTATAGACAACAGTTAGCAAGGGTCTAACAATGACCATGTGAGTGAGCTTGGAGGTAGATTCTCCAACCTTAGGTGAATCTTGAGTTGACTATAGCCTCAGCCAATAGCTTGACTGAAAGTGGGAAAAAGACCCCGAGCCAGAACCATTAAGCTAAGCCATCCTTGGATTCCTGACCCTCAGGAACTGTGACATGATAACTCTGTGGTGATTTAATCTGTTAAAGTTGGGATAACTCATTACATAACAAGAGATGACCAATATGCATGACCTCCTCTACTGCAAGGGAGAAATGACTAGTTAAGTGCCCAGAAAGATAGGATACTGGGTTTAGTGTCTATATAGCTGTCTCTAAAACACTCAGTCTCTAACCTGAGCAGGAATCAAGATCAGTAAGACATAGTACCTTCCCCTGAGGAGTTCCTATGAACAAAACATCCAATTCTCCAAGGGCTCTCCTAGCCACCTTGCTGACCTTGCAAGTGGCTTCCTCCAAGAATGCCAAGGTAAATAAGCCCTTATGTTTCCACATCTCAACCTTACTTTCTGAGTGACTCTGATCTCAAGGAGAATCTGGGAACACTCAAAACTCCAAACTGGGAGAAATACCCCTGCCTGATACCCTTCCATATCCTTGAACATAAGTACCAATGCTCTGTACTTGAAGACTTTAGGCAGGTCTTTCCAAGGATACCCCTAATAGGTTCAGGACCCCAAAACACATAATCCTTAGTTCTGAAGGCTTCCAGAAGATTATTAGAGTAAAAAATGGAATGGTATTATCCATTTGTTTTCCATTGGATTCTTCATAGGTGTCTAAGAGAGCAACATATATTCCCATGGGTAATTTCTGGATGAATTTTATTTTATTTTTTATTTGTTATTTTTAGTTATACATGACAGTAAAATGTATTCTGACATATTACACACACATGAAGTAGAACTTGTGGTTGTACATGATGTAGAGTTACATTGGTCATGTATTTATACATGGACATAGGAAAGTTATGTCCGATTCATTCCACTGTCTTTCCTATTCCTATCCTCCCTCCTTTCCCTTCATTCCCTTTTGTCTAATCCAAAGTACTTCTGTTCTTCCCTCTTGCCTCCTCTTATTGTGTGTTGGTATCTGCATATCAGAGAGAACATTGGGCCTATGGTTTGGGGACATTGGCTTATTTCACTTAGGATGACAGTCTCCAGTTCCACTGGATGAATACTTTCAAGTTCATCACTTTTCAATCATGCTCTGAATCTATGACCTTTTATCTACATAATTCTTTCAAATAATGCAATTTTTCTATACTACATATGAACTTATTAAAAGATTTTTGATATTTTCAGTGGCCTCTTTTGTGAAGCTGTCATTTCTCCCTGAATGGATGGAATTCACAGGTCTTCCCAGGACCTGGTATAAATTTTTAATATTTTAGTAAGAAGTGGATTTACTATATTCAAAGATGTGCATTTCAATGAGTATGTTAACATTTAAAATCCTACAAAAAAAGTTGTAGTTGACACTTTTAGTATGGGACCCAGATATCCTTTACCAGATGGGTGGATTTCCGTGTGTGGTTGCTTGTGAATGTTAGAATTAATGTTTCTCAACCACCCTTTACTCCATGGAACTGACCTCAGGGGTCAGGAGTTACTTTGCCTAAGGGTGGTCCACAGTCACTGAACAGTCAATGACTGACCGATTCAGTGGTATGAAATATGACCTCTGTGACTCAGGAAGGGAAACCGTGGTCCTAGTTCCACTTCAGAGCTCCCTGTGGGATCAAACGGAGGCTAGACTTTGATGGAACCACTTTGTTGCCCACCTTCTTCCCTTGTCCTATTCTACTTCTTCCCCACTTAATACATTACCAGAAGATTCCTCATCTCGATATCTCCTTCTAGGAAACCTCCTCTATGGCACGGGTTTTATATAATATTGAACAGAAAAATGGAGCAAACAGAAGCTGAAAAAGGCTTTTGGTCCCTGAAAATTTAAATGAAAATGATTCCCATTGTGTCTCTACATTAAAGTAGCTCTACATATTTTAAACATTTTATTTTATATAAATATAATGTGCCATTAAAGAAAATAAACCAACAAAATGAAAAACATACAAACACTGTGGATCTCCAATTCCAATGAGAGGACCAGTCCTTGATGAAACAGAAACAAGAGGGTGGATTGTCAAGTAGCAATGATAGGGGATTTCGAGCAAGACAATCTAGGTTCACCACTCTTACTTTATAATCTGGGGACTGGATCTCACAAGCCTATTTCCATTTCTGTAAACTGGGGAAAGAGAGATACCTTCTCAACTAATTTTTAGTATGGAAACCAAAATAAATAATGTAGGTGAGTTGTTGTATTCATGAATATTACTATTTTCATTTACTATGAAGGTTCTCTACTTTCCTCAATGGCAATTTTGAAACTTGCATTTCCTTTTCACTTTGTTGTAGAGATTTCCTTCTGAGTGAGGAATGATTACTGTCTTGAATTATAGGAAAGATTTTATAAATAAGTTATAATTCATATTCTTAAAACACTGGCCAGGGCAATTAGACAGATGAAAGAAATTAAAGGGATACATATATGAAAAGAAGAACTCAAATTGGCACTATTTGCTGTTGATATGTGCCGCAGTCCGTCTGTAACAAAATAACCCGAGAGTGACGAGCAACTCTTGTAGATTGATACTGCAGGAGAGGGAGCCGTTTATTGCAGGACAGGAGCAGTATTTATACATTCCACACAGCTTATCTAATTAGCATAAACTAGATACATCAGTCAACCAATAAGGAATCTCCACACTTAATGGCTCCCTGGTGTTACTTCACAAACCACTCCCTCTGGCATTTTGCCAGGCGCCATCCAGACTTGTTTACAGACTCTAACAGATATGATTCTATACCTGGAAGACCCTGAAAGTTCAACTAGTAACTGAATTCAGCAAAGTAGCAGGATATAAAATCAATACCCATAAATCAAAGACATTTCTGTATATCAAATCTGTATATCAGATTTGTCAATAGCCTCAAAAAAAATACTTGGGAATCAACTTTATGAAAGAGGTGAAAGATCCAAATAATGAAAATTACAGAACCCTAAAGAAAGAAATCAAAGAAGACCTTAGAAGATTGGAAAGATATACCTTGCTCTTGGACAGGCAGAATTAATATTATCAAAATTACCATAATTCCAAAAGCACTATACAGATTTAATGCAATTCCGATCAAAATTCTTCATAGAAATAGAAAAAGAAATCATTAAATTCATCTGGAAAAACAAGAGAGCCAGAAGAGCTAAAGCAATCCTTAGCAAGAAGAGTGAAGCAGGTGGCATCACTATACCAGACCTCAAACTATATTACAGAGCAATAGTAACAAAAACAGCATGGTATTGACATCAAAACAGACTGGTAGATCAATGGTACAGAATAGAGGACACAGAGACTAACCCACAAAACTACAATTATCTTATATTAGACAAAGGTGCTAAGAACATGCATTGGAGAAAAGATATCCCCTTCAACAAATGGAGCTGGGAAAACTGGAAATCCATAGGCAACAAAACGAAACTAAACCCCTATCTCTCACCATATACAAAACTCAACTCAAAATGGATCAAGGACTTAGAATACAACCAGAGACTCTGTGTCTAATAGAAGAAAAAGTAGGCCATAATCTTCATCATGTGGGATTAGGCCACAACTTTCTTAATAAGACTCCTGTGGCACAAGAATTAAAATCAAGAATCAATAAATGGGATTGACTCAAACTAAAAAGTTTCTTCTCAGCAAAAGAAACAATCTGTGAGGTGAATAGAGAGCCTACATCTTGGGTGCAAATCTTTACCCCTCACACATCAGATAGAGTACTAATCACTAGGGTATATAAAGAACTCAAAAAGCTAAGTACCAAAAAAAAAAAAAAAACCCAATCAATAAATGGGCCAAGGACCTGAAGAGACACTTCTCAGAAGATGATGTATAATCAATCAACAAACACATGAAAAAATGTTCATCATCACTAGCAATTAGAGAAATGCAAATTAAAACCACTCTAAGATTTCAACTCACTCCAGTCAGAATGGCAGCCATTATGAATACAAACAACAATAAGTGTTGGCGAGGATGTGGGAAAAAAGGTCCACTCATACACTGCTGGTGGAACTGCAAATTTGTGCAGCCGATATGGAAAGCAGTATGGAGATTTCTTGGAAAATTGGGACTGGAACCATCATTTGACCCAGCCATCCTTCTCCTCGGTCTATACCCAAAGGACTTAAAAACAGCATACTACAGGGACACAGCCACATCATGTTTAAAGCAGCACAATTCACAATAGCTAAATTGTGGAACCAACCTAGATGCCCTTCAGTGGATGAATGGATAAAAAGAATGTGACATATATACACAATGGAATATTACTCAGCAATAAAATAGAATAAAATCATGACATTTGCAGGTAAATGGATGGAGTTAGAGAAGATAATGCAAGTGAAGTTAGCCAATCCCAAAACCCAAATGTTGAAAGTTTTCTTTGATATAAGGAGGCTGATTCATAGTGTAATAGGGAGAGGGAGCATGGGAGGAACAGACAGACTCTAGATAGGGCAGGGGGTGAGAGGGGAAAAAGGGGGCACAAAGTAATTAATGATGGTTGAATGTGATAATCATTATCATCCAAAGTACAGGTATGAAGACACGAATTGGTGTGAATATACTATATGTACAACCAGAAATATGAAAAATTGTGCTCTGTCTATATAATAAAATTGTAATGCATTCCACTGCACTGTTATATATATTAAAAAATTTCATTATTATTCTGTTTAAAATATTTTATTGTTACTATTATGATGGAGATTGTTCCAGCTGTCATCATTGTTTTGTTCTTTTTTTTAATGTAAAATATAATTACCTTGATATCACAAAATACACTCTAAATGATTTCAGTTCTTTAAAAGAAATAAATAAATATATATGTTATAATTATAAACTTAAATGACCTAGAAGTATTTATCTTAGAACTCCTTCAGATAATGTATATTCCACTCATGGAGAATTATACAAATATTTTAGTGAGCTGCCAACCTTTAATATCTTTAAAAATTTTATCTTTCAGAGTAGAATTCTCAAAAGAGGCCTGGTCTTTCAGTAGTGATTGAGCATCTATTGTGTGACTGAAGCTAAGCATATTTTTATTAATCCATATGTTTCTATATAGATAGCTCTAAAAAACTTAAATTTAGCAACTAATACACCACTTATGTCACTTTGATATAAATATTTGTGGAATTCTATTCTTTTGAGAAAATTAATAAGTGGATGATTACAACATCTGAACTATATATATATATATATATATATATATATATATATATATAATATATATATATATATATATATATATATATAATATATATATATATATATATATATATATATATATATATATATATATATATATATTTCAGATATATGAAAACATGTATAAATGATATTCAATTTCTACATTATGATTTCCAATCTATTTTAGTACACTTATGCTTACTTCATTGATATTTACAGAATTAAAAACTTGGAACTTCAGGGATTATTAATATTTATCCACTAGGAATGAATTTGATTTTCCTTTGAAATCAAATAAATTAAATTAATTTAATTAAATCCTAGAACTTCTTCAGATAAATGTATATTCCATTAAATTAAATTAAATCAAGGTAGTGGGATCCTACTCTAAAACACAAGGAACGAATCTATAGAAGAAGGTTGGAACTAGTGGCAGGTGATTACACTCCACATCAAAAGCAGGTTTGTCATTAGAATAAAATGAAATTGGTATTTCTAATGGGGCTGGTAAATTTAATCTAAAGTCAATTCTGGACTAAGGGAAAACCAACATTTATCTAATACCTATGTTGCAATCATTGTAGTTCCCAAACATCATTCTGGGAAATTCTTTCACATGTCTCTTACCTATAATTGCTGATGTGATTCAGTGATATTCATAGACCATGTTGCTAGGAAATGACAGAGGCAAATTCAGCCTCACGTCACTATGATGTAAAAATTAAAGATCACATTCTTTCAGTTACAACACTTGCAGATTCCTTAGGGGTTTTGAATGTTTTATGGGCCATGACAACAAAATTGGAATATTTACGTAACTTTCCAAATTAACTTAGAAACAAGAAAATATATGATACCAGTAAGTTTAGATTAATTTACCAAAGCATATCATTCTTCTTGTTAAGTATATCAAGGTATATTACTTCCATGCAGTAAGAAGAGCAAATTCCATTCAAGCAAAAGGCAGCAAATTTTAACTAAAGCCTAGTTAGTTAGATGAGATTTACTAGAAAATAAAAATGACTAGACAATAGCTCTAAGGTCTTAGGGTCCTACTCTAAAACACATCAAATCATTCCACATTAATGACTTGACTTGTATAGAGCCAAAATCCTGCCCCTAAATGACACTATCAGAGAAATCCTATGTGCTATGATTCAGAGTTTCCTGCCACTAAACACAACATCCCCTACAAGGTAATAGTTTTCTTTGCTCTTTCTTAGGATTGCCATCACTAAAATCCAGTCATCAAGTTCCCATGCCACAACCTCTTCTTTTACAAGAACATTTAGTCTCAGATTTCACGTGGAGTAGATAGACAGATCGCATTGCTAAGAAATGCAGATATTTGTCTGAAACACCTTTAATTGACAAAGCCCTTATGGATACTAAGAATTCAGTCAGACAAACAATATTTGGATAGGCTATGCTTTTCATTGGAGCATTTTTCCTATGGGAAATGAGTTTCATCTATCATTTGTGTCAGAGTCAGGGACAGTCGTTTTATCAACTAGATGCATATATTTAATGAATAGCATGGTTTTGCTTTATAATCACTGGTACACATAAGCACTGTCTCTAGGTCCCTTGCCCACTTTCTCCATCTGTGTATTGTTATGCCATACTTTAAGTGACTCTCTAAGTCAAGGAGTTTCAGATAACAAAGCATCAGTCTACTGGGGCCGATGGCAGGGTTGGTATACATGTTGACAACGAGTGTGCAGCAATTAATCAGCAAACATCCATTGAGTGGGCTCTATCAACACACTCTTTGGTCAGCTCTGAGGGTGACTGAACAAGAATGCCACAGTTTAATGCAGGCAAGTTGCCTAGAATCCAATTGTCTGGGAATAGCAAAAGCCAGCATTTATTATGAGTTTACTATGTAAATTGTAACACTGAATTCTTCCATATAGCTATAAAGTGGACATTATTATGACACCCCTTTCATTGATGGGATCTGTCAATGTGATCTATCAACCTACTCCCCGTGAAGTCTGAGACTAAATGCTCTTGTAAAAGAAGAGGTTGTGGCATGGGAGCTTGATGGTTGGATTTTAGTGATGGCATCCCTAAGAAAGAGCAAAGAAAACTACTACCTTGTAGGGGATGTTGTGTTCAGTGGTAGGGAACCCCAAATTATAGCACATAGGATTTCTCTGATAGTGTCATTTGGGGGCAGGATTTTGGCTCTTGTACAAGTCAAATCATTAATGTGGAATGATTTGATGTGTTTTAGAGTAGGACCCTAAGACCTTAGAGCTATTGTCTAGTATTCTTAATTTTCCAGGTAAAGGTAAGGAATTTGCACAAATCATATGATTAGTAAGCAATGAATTCAGAGTTTGAGCTTAACTGTGTCCAGAACTATTTTCATCTTTATTAATTATGTTATAATTTTAATGTCAATGGAAAAATTTAAAAAAAATATTGAAGCATAAAAAAGAAATAACATTAATAAATGAGACACATATGTGGGATGGCAATGACAGTCATCGGATGGGGATAATGTCCATTTTAGACTCTGGAGAAAGAGGTACTATGGTCTTGGAAAGACTTTTACTGTCTTTAAATGAAATAATTTGTCTCTCATCCCTTTTCACTCTTCAGTTTGCAGATAAAATTTTATTGTCCTGAATTAAGTGATACTATAATTGTTCTTTCAATAAATAACAAGTAATAGAAGCACTACACTGGCCTCTCTGAGAGCAATGTCCTGACATTAACCTATCAACTATCCATGTTAGCCCTAGTTTCTTCTTATACAAGGATATTGGCCAAGAGGATGCCACCAACCATTTTAAAAAGCTGAACTAGCACTTACTGAACACTCCTGGGTACCAAATCTGTCATAAACACTACCCCCATGAATTCTTTTGGTGGTTCAATATCTCTGTTTTCCAAATAAGGAATATAAAGTATGGAACACCTGTTAAAATCTTCAATATTTAAAAAAATGTTTTCTTCCAAAGTTTTCTCCCCCCGCCCACATCATGAATATATCCTTCCTTTAGTCTTAGAACTATGAGCTAGAAATACCTCATCATGATGCCAGTGAGGGATAACATACTCACTTCTTAAGTTCTTAAATTAAGTGGTACCTCTCCTGCCCACCACTTAGTTTTCTAGGGAAAGAACTGACCATGCTTTTCTCTCAGTTATATAGTAGCCAGCCAATCTGTTGGTTTGAGAACAAAGCAGTTAAAAATCTCACCATATCTTGTTTGTCCCAGCTCCAAATCCCCTTGGATGAACTGGGTGGTAGTTGTGTGGACCAAACATTACTTTTATGCATTCATGAGCTCCAGTAAAATGCCTCAACATCCTATGAGATTTGTGGGTATAGGGAGTGTGTCTTATTAACTTTTATTCCTCTAATTCCTAGGTCATTGTCTGGCACATTATCTACATACTCTAAATATCTGTGAAAATCTGATTCTACAAAACTTTCCTTACTTTATTTGAGTACTTAAAATTATTTCACATGGGCCAAGGATTTCATTAATTGTGCAAGATAAGGCTTAAGGGAAATGATTATCACACCATTAAAGAAATATGCTTATTTTAGGCAGAGGGAGAGAGCTCCACCAGCAAGGGACACATAGGTTTGTAGGGGTGCTGGTAACATTTTACTTCTTGTTTGTGTGGTAGGTACACAAGTGCTCATTTGTTAATTATCCCTTAAATTTTCACAAGTACTGTCCTATGTTTCCTGATTTTTATGCAACGTACCATAGGCTTATAAAACTATATGAAGCAGAGAAGTATGAGTACAATTTGAGAAAAATTATAAACCTACACTGTATAACTACAAAACCACATGTGTTACTGCTAAGCTAAAAAGAAAATGGGGAAAAAATGGTCAGTTAAAATGGCTACAGGTGAAGTGAGAATCTAACTTAAATTCCAATGTCCAGGCACAAGATATCTTCTGGTCAGGACAAGAAAGGGAGGAGGACTACAAATATGGAGCAAAGTGTCACTAGAAAGACTGAAAAGTGAAGCAGGCAGATATGAAGTCCATGTGAGAGATAGAGAGACATGCTGTCCTCTCAGAAGCATAACTTATCTTTCTTCATAGTGGAAATACTATAAATGAAAGTCAGATTTGTGGGCAGGAAGAATTGGATGGTGATGGTTTTGATAAATCTGTTGGTTACAGGTGAAGAAACAGGTCTACCAGATTAAGACTATAATGTTTGAAGAAAGCTGTAGTACTACTTAGAAAAAAAGATAAGGAGTCAAACTTGGCAAGTGTCACAAAAGAATCATCAATGTATTGATCACCTTAAAAGGTTATTACATTTATAAATCAGAAATGATATAATCCCAAGGATTGGTGGGCTGCTGATTGGTATTACAAAATGACATTGATAAACTATGGTGGTTTGACATTTGTTTCTTTGTTCTTCTGTATGAATTATCTTATGTGACAGGCTGTATTGGTGAAGGTCTGAGCTTTGGAATGAATCAGAGTAAATGATTGCCCTCTGGTAATAAAATACCTACCCTTCTTTGCTGAATGAATCCCTGTTGGCAAGTGACTTTTCTGAATGTAATGGTACTCCACATGGAAAGCTAATAGGTAAGCACTTTTCACCAGTTGATCCAGACTCTGATTGGTGATATTATTATCTCCTATGTAGAATTTGTTTTGTTTTTTCCATGTTTAAATTCAGAAGGCCAATGGGATGGAAACATGGAATTAACCTGATTGCAGCAGAAAGCATTTCTGGATTGAAAACCTCTCATTCTCCTGGTCTGTCTTAATGGAGAATCAAATGTGATTTGTGTTGTGTGGAGATGATTACTGATGGGTAATTATTCTAAAACATCTCTTTCAAATCCTCTGTATGGCAATCAAGGAAGAATGTGAGAGGTTAGGCATTACATTACTAGGGTTATCAGCAGCATATAATTTCTTAATTATACATAAAAATGAATAGCAAAATACCTGCTGAAGAAGTTCCTGAATTTTTTTTTGAAATGAAGTCTGAAGTACCCATGGGCCTCTAAGCATTACTAGAAAATATGTGGTTAAAAAGAGCTGAGCAAAGATTCTTTCTTCTTTCTAATAGTTGAGTAATGGAACCCAAGTTTTCTTATCCCTAAAATGGGAATAACAATGCTTATTTTCTTTTCAGTGTTGACATATGGGTTATAATATTATGGCTGTCATCAGTAGTACTTGTAATAATAGTACTATTTCTTCCATTTACCTTTGGCCACACTTAATTCAGGATGGAAATAAGTTTAACTGAGATAAATGTCACGTGGACATTTTATTTTATAGTTATATCATTGATGTATAGTTAAAAATCCAACAGTTTTTAAAGTAAGTATTTCAAAGGCTGCTGAAGGGCAGAGGATCTTTTATTTGACCTGTGCTTAATTATATGTTTTCTTTAGAGTGGTGTGTGCTATGTGAATATAACAGCCAGCTTAAAATGAATTAGCATATTTACTTACACATAGCAACTGCCACCCTACATCCTCTAATTTCACAGGAAAACAATCTGTATATATATATATATTTTTGATCTACAATGAAGGCTTGTCAAGAACAGATGAAGTGGTGTGAATTGTTACTATTTGTGCTACTTTTTTTTCCTCAAAGTAAAAAGTGTACTTTAACGTTCTGCATCTTTTCTTAATTGTTACCAACTAGGGTAGTTTGTTGCAGCAGATTTTAATCTCTCAGCTGCTTGAGTAGCCAGTGGCATGTGTTTTCAGGTTCAGTCATTTTAAGGAGGTGTGACAAACCAGTCAATGCATCTACATGGCCTATTGCAATGTTTGACTGGGGGTGGGAGGACACAGACTGGACATATTTTTAGCTACAACTCTCTCTACTTCCACTCACCCCAGCAAACCTACATGTGTAACATAGTGTAGACAAGTTGGCATTTGTCAACTTGGCAAGTGTCACAAAAGAATCATCAATGTATTGATCACTTTAAAATTGTTTCTTTGCCTCTGGGGTATAAGAATATTGTATCCTTTTTGTATCCTGTAGCAAACACCCAGAGTTTGATGATTGTCACATTACCATAAAGGTGACACCATTTATGATTTGCAAAAGCACCCAAGCCATCTCTCCTTTACTGGGAGGAAACCTTTCATATTTAAGAACAGCTTGTGGCTATACGAAAGTATAAAGGAAAAAACCTGAGATCAGGATTTGGTAGTGTCATTCACAGCAGTTATTGATGATTAATTAAACATTTCTTACAGAAAAGGAGTTGAGCCCTGAAGGATTGTCTGAATCATGATTTTTGACAAACAGAGGTCATTCTTCATAGGTTCCTGTGTCCCGGGAACCCACGCTCATACCCACAGAGGGAAAAAGGTGAGTATGTGAGTCCTTGGTGCAAATGAGTAGACAGAATGACCTCCATTCCTGCAGTTTAATATCTCTCTTAATAATATCTGTATGCCACTGAAAATATATTGAATATTAATTAATTTAATTAATATTAGAAAAAAGAAGTGGGCCTTTAGCAACATGTCAGAGAAAATTGAATTTAAACTGGTTCAATAAAATGTGCAATATTACAGATATTTTACATTAATATAAATTAACTGGAGTATTGTTTAGAAACACTGAATCTCAGTACCAATCATTAGAAAAATTAGCTCTTGTGGGATGACAACATATGGGTACATTTATACCTTCAGGTTGAAGAAATAATTTATATCTTCAACTCAATTTACATAGTAACTATGACTTAAATCAGAAAATGGTGTTCTGGTGACTTCAAATATATAAATGCCAGATAAGGAAACATTGGGAAATGACTATTGCACATCTGTCTCATCTATCCCACGTTTCTGCAGCTCTCTTGCACCTGGAAGAAAGAAAATAGTTTTGGATTTAGATTCCTCATGCAACTTGAGAAAAAATGAAAATCTCAAACCCTTTGAGAAAGTTTAATAACAGTTTTCAGTAGCATTGGAAAAGCCATTTGTTCATTTATCCCAGATGCAGGAATCCAACCTATTTTTTTTCCTTTCAATTTTCTCATATTTCTATATTGTCTTGTGTAGGTCAAGGTCCAAATAAAGGGCACAGTAATCCTCTGTATCTGTTGCAACTCTGCAAATTGAAGGCACTTGGAAATATATTGTTCCTGAGTGTTATAAAAGACCCGTGTCCCGGGAACCATGCTCATACCCACAGAGGGAAAAAGGTGAGTATGTGAGTCCTTGGTGCAAAATGAGTAGACACAATGACCTCCATTCCTGCAGTTTAATATCTCTCTTTCACTTCTAGGTTGAATCAAGGGGGGATTGCAAAAATTCATTTCATCTTTGGCAAGGTCTACAGGGCTATTAGTAAACAGGAAGCACCAGCTTCTTTCAGAGCCAATGTTGTTAAATTGGTTTTGTCTAATACATTTTGTCAGGGACAACTTCTTCTGTGATACAATTCAGGACATGATCCCTCTATTTAGACTGATTTATAATGACAGACACAGGTCCACAGGTTGCTCGTCCCCATAAGGCAGCACACACATATGGCCACAATTCTTTAAATCCTTGGAACAGTGTTGGTGGCTTTTCATATGACCTTGCAATAGGGTCCTTTTGTGATGGTAGTTTATGTGGTTCTTTGTTTGGTAGTCAGTTCATGCTTTTCCATTAGAGCAGAAATTTAATTACATTTTCCTCTTCTCTGATATGGATAAGATGTATAGATTGGCCCAGGTGAATGACCATAGAAACTTCATTTTCCACTTCCAGTCCACCCCTTCTTTCACTTTTCTGCCTTTTCTTGGCTTTAACAGATTCAATTTCTACCTATCATGTCCTATTCATGCGACAGGAATTTCTGTTCCTTACATGGTCCTAATATTAATTTAGGATGTCTGCCCCAGTGAGGGCAGTGAGATAGAGGAGACAGGCAGCTATGGTGAAAAGCCTGTGATCTTCTGGGCAAACATACCTGCATCAAATTAGCTCTATACATACTATTTGTGTAGCAGGTAATGGACTTGATCACCAGATGTCTCCAATCTCCTTCACAGGAATCTGAGAATGACAATGCCTTTCTCAACCTAACCTCTGATGGAGTTACAGACTGGGAAACCTTAAGGCACTCAGGGTTTGACTTGGTGATTATACAGTATCAATCTCCACTTTCTTCCCTTTTCTCCTTCTATGGTGCCACTGCCGCCTTCCACTCCAGGACTGGATTCAAGAAACAAGGCCATATTTCCTGCTTCAGCTCAGGTATGCTGCCATCCTCTGATTACTTATGGGTTATGAAAGAACTAACAAGGCTCGTCGTTGGAGAAAATGCCTGTTTATTGAGGACCAGCTTTGCATATTTATAGAGCCAGGGGTGGTCTGACAGTTATGACAGTTTAATGGTTGAATGATTTGACAGTTGGCATGGGGTGCTTTCTGATTGGTGGGTAAGGATCATGTGAGCCAGAAGGGCTAGTCTGATTTGTGGGTAAGGATCATGTGAGCCAGCAGGGCTCACCATTGGACAGCTCTTCTCTGGGGATGGGGAAGTTAGACTTTGGACTAGGGCGACTCCCAACAGGTTACTCTTTATCCCTTTGTGGTAGTCCATTTTCTCAGGGGGTCTTCAGGGAGAAATGAGAGGAAAGAAGAGGGACTAATCACTCCTTCTTGGTTTTACTGCCATGCAAAGTGAATACTGAAAGTCATTATAGATTGCCATTTGTTTCAATTACTCCACAAACAACACCTCCTACCATCAATGATACTAGTACAATTATCTACACCACCACTACTATTTTTACAACATTATTAAGAATTACTTTATGCCAGAGACTGTTGCCAGCAATTCACAGAGAAGCAAAGCTTAACTGAGAATCAAACTCTCCCAGTGAGGCAGCATGTTGAAAAGCTTTACCTGAGGTGGATCTCATTATGACTTGATAACTGGACAACCTTGGAACATCCCTGGGCCTGGCATGTGATTGAGGGGAACCCAAGATAGAACCCTGAATATTGTGAATATTGTAGTTAAAAAAAAGTGTGCAGATTTGCAAGCAGCAGACTTACTGGCAACCTTTTGAAATATGACATTTGAGAACTGCTTGTGTCCTTTATGTGTATTTATATTTTGGGGATGAAAAATATGTTTTCATTTTTGACTTGCATAATTTGACACTGTAAAAGAGAAGTGTATATTGAAATATTTAAGCCTTGCAACTGGAGGTTTTTAGCAAACTGATTCATGGGGAGAGTTGGACCTGTGGTTCAGCTTTGCTTGTATACACTTTTGTTACTGACTTGAATGTTCATTGATGTTGGTCTTATCTCTCCTGCTAGTTTGAGGACTATATAGTAGCAGGGATGGTGCCTTTTTAGTGTCAGCCATAGAAATTAGTATTATGGTTACAGTTTCATTGGTTATTGATACTTTACAGCAGTGTTCTCCAAATTCACCATGCATCAGAATCATCCAATGAACATATTAAGATAAATTCCTGGGTCCTAATCCCTAGAAATAAAACCATATTAGGTCTAGAATAGAGCCTAGTATTCTACATGTTAAGCACTTCTCCCCACACCTGGGCAATATTAATGTTGTTGATCTTTGAACTATACTTTGAGAAACATTCATTTAGCATGCTATTGCAGTCTACAATTTCCATATGTACTTTGTTCTGGAAGATTCTAATTTCAGTTATATTCTAATGTTTCTATTGTTTAGTTGGAAAGATTAACCAGATTTTATTTCATACCTACCATCTAAGCACTCCAGACCTTGTAAGACCTTCTGACAGACCTTTGGTGTCTGTTATTCTTAGAGCCCTGAACAAACAAAAGCTGAGATGCCTGTAGCCTTGGGAACTCTGAAAAGGCTCCTTCTACATCCTGAGAGTAGGAGAGGAAATACGCATGTCTAGAATTCTGAATCATGAAAGTGGCTATTTGTGCTTTGCACAGGGCATGAAGGAATCAAATTTATAATTTTGCTCTCACCCCTACAATTTCATTCTGGCTTACAAGATTAGTCATGCACATTGTTCAAGGGAAAAGAGAAGTTTAAATTGAAGCTATGTACAATCTGGAAAATTTTCAGATCTGGTTTGAAATTCAATCATACCCTTCCATGGTCACACCTTCATTCTGGGCCTGGCTCTAGCAGATTGCTGAATATACTAAGCATTTGTAGAACAAGGGTAGGTTAGGGTAAGGGAGGATGGATATGGGAGCCAGAGCTTTGTGGATATGCTTTATCATCTCTGACTCTGGAGAACAAAAGAAAGTCATCTACAATAAAAATGTGAATGAGAAGCTCAGCATTTTTTTTGTGAAGATTGCATATAGACAGGTGTAGCAGAACTTAACTCTAGAATGCCGTAATGCTAAATTAATATGGGTTTTATTATTTTTCTTAGTGCTTCCTGCCTATTTAGTGGGAAGAGCTTAAAGACTAGAGACAGAAAATGTATATTAAGTATTAGGTTTTCAGAAATTGTCCTGTAGTTGATCTGCTAGCACACACTTGAATTTGATTTATTCTGCTTTTTAAACATCAATGAGAATTCCAAAGAATGACCAAGAATTTCAAAGTAGTAGAGATTCACTTTGGATGTTAAAGATAACAGGCATGGTATGCATGGTAAATTATTAAATAAAGTCTTTAGTATTTGACAATGAGTCACAGTAGCTTCTAGAATTCCATATTAAGGTGCAAATTACACATGACTGAATAACTACAGGTCTGGCATAGTTCAGCAAATGGAAAGAGAATGGAAATGGAGATTGGATTTCTAAATGGAGGTTAGAATTCCAGTTCTACCTCTTCTTTTCCTTCTATTTTTTAACTTGTTCTAATTAGTTCTACTATAGAATGCATTTTGATATATCATATATGTATATATGGAATATAATTTTCTCATTCTTCTGGCTGTACATGGTATAGTTACACAGGTTGTGTAACTATGTATGCACATAGAGTAATAATGTCTCATTCTATTATCATTCTGACCCCAATATCTTCTCTCCCTTTACTCCCTTCTGTCTAATCCAAAGTACCTCTATTACCCCCCTTATTGTGAATTAACCTGTTCATATCAGAGAAAACATTCAAACTTTTTGGATTTTTAGGATTGGCTTATTTCACTTAGCATAATATTCTCCAGTTCCATCCATGTACCAGCAAATACCATAATTTCACTCTTCTTTAAGGCTGAGTAATATTCCATTGTGCATATTTACCACAGTTTGTTTCATTCATCCGTTTGTTGAAGAGCACCTAGGTTGGTTCCATAGTTTAGTCATAGTGAATTGAGCTGCTATAAACATTGATGTGGCTGTCTCACTGTAGTATGCTGATTTTAAATCCTTTGGGTATAGACCAAGGTGTGAGGTAACTGAGTTAAAGGGTGGTTCCATTCCAAATTTTCTGAGGAGTCTCCATAGTGCTTCTCATAGTGGTTGTACCAATTTGCAGTACCACCAGTAATGTAGGAGTGTATCTTTTCCCCCACATTTTTGCCAACATTTATTGTTGCTTGTATTCTTGGTAATTACCATTCTGACTGGGGTGAGATGGAATTTAAATGTACTTTTCATTTGCATTTCTCTTATTACTGGAGATGTGGAACATTTTTCATATATTTGTTGATCGATTGTATTTCTTCCACTGTGAAGTGTCTGTGCAGTTCTTTAGCCTATTTATTGATTGGGTTATTTCTCTCCACATTATTCATTGTTTACTTTGCTGTGAAGAAGATTTTTAGTTTGATTTCATCCCATTTACTGGTTATTGATTTTGTTCTTGTGCTTTAGGAGTCTTGTTAAGGAAATCAGTTCCTAAATCCACACGGTGGAGATTTGGGCTTAATTTTCTTCTATTAGGCACAGAGTCTCTGTTCTAGTACTTAAGTCCTTAATCCACTTTGAGTTGATTTTTGTGCAGGGTGAGACAGGTTTAATTTTGTTTTGTTACATATGGATTTACAATTTACCCAGCACCATTTGTCAAAAATGGTGTTTGATTTGGGCACCTTTTTTCTAGTTTAAGATAACTGTATTTATGTAGGTTTGTCTCTGTGTCTTTTATTCTGTACCATTGGTGTTCATGTCTGTTTTTGTGTCATTTTGAAAATGTTAATTCTGCCTATCCATGAGTATGGGAGGTTTTTCCATTTTCTAAGATCTTCTTCAGTTTTTTCCTTTAGTTTCTGTAGTTTTCATTGTAGAGGTCTTTCACCTGTCTTATTAGATTGATTCCCAGATGTTTCTTTTTTGAGGTAATTGGGAATGGAGTAGTTTTCCTAATGTCTCTTTCAGTGGACTCATTGTGGGTGTTAATTTTACATCCTGCTACTTTGCTGGATACATTTATTAGCTGTAGACGTTTTCTGGTGGAACATTTTGGGTCTTCTAAATATACAATCATATCATCAGCAAATAGTGAAGCTTAATTTCATCTATTCTTGTTTGTATGCCTTTAATGTCTTTCTCCTATCTAATTGCTCAGGCTAGAATTGCAATGTTGAATAAAAGTGGTGAAAGAGGGCATCCTTGTCTTGTTCCAGTTCTTAGAAGGAATGCCTTTAATTTTTCTCTATTTAGAATGATGTTGGCCTTGGGTTTAGCATAGATGGTTTTTACAATGTTGAGTTATGTTCCTAGCATTTCTATCCCTAGTTTTTCTACTGTTTTGAACACGAAGAGGTGCTGTATTTTGGTTAATGCTTTTTCAGTATCTATTGAGATGATCATATGATTCTTGTCTTTAAGTCTATTGATGTGACAAATTACATTTATTGATTTCCTTATGTAGAACCAACCTTGCATCCCTGGGGTAAATCCCACTTGATTATGGTGGGGTTTTAATATGTTTTTGCATGCAATTTGCCAATATATTATTAAGAATTTTTGCATCATCAGGGATATTAGTCTGAAGTTTTCGTTCCTCAATGTGTGTTTGTCTGGTTTAGGTATCAGGGTGATACTATCTTCCTAGAATGAGTTTGGAAGGATTCCCTTCTTTTATATTTCATGGAATAATTTGGGGATTATTTGTAGTATTTCTTTTTTAAAAATCTTGTAGAAATCAGCTAAGAATCCATCTGGTCTTGGACTTATCTTGATTGGTAAGCTTTTGATGGCATCTTCTTATTTCATTGCTTAAAATTGATCTTTTTAAATTGTGTATATCCTCCTGATTCAGTCATATGTCTGTAGAAATTTGTCAATGTCTTCAGGATTTTCTGTTTTATTAATTTCTGATTATATTCTGTATATTAGTAATGTCCTTCATGATATTTCCTTTTTCATCATGAATTTTGGTAACTTGAATTTTCTCCTCTTTCTTTTCATTAGCATGGCTATGGGTTTATCAATTTTATATATTTTTTTCAAGAACCAACTTTTTGTTTTTTCAAATTTTTGAATTGTTTCTTTTTTAAAAATTCATCTCTGATTTTAATTATTTCCTGTCTTCTACTGCTTTTGGTATTGATTTGTTCTTTTTCTCGGTCTTTGTGATGTAATAATGTTAGGTTATTTATTTGTGGACTTTTTGTTCTTTTAATGAATGAGCTCAAGGCAATGAACTTTCCTCTTAACAATGAACTTTCCTCTTGACTTCATAATGTTGCATAGAATTTTGATATGTTTTATCACTATTCTTATTTACCTCTAAGCATTTTATAATTTCATCCCTGATTTCTTTTGCTATCCATTCATCATTCAATAGTGTATTATTTAGTCTCTAGGTGTTAATGTAGCTTCTATTTATTCTATCATTGATTTCTAATTTAATTCTATTATGATCTAATAGAATGCAGGTATTATATTATTTTTTGGTATTTGCTAAGAGTTGCTTTGTGGCATAAGATATGGTCTATTTTATAGAAGGGTCCATGTGTTGATGAAAAGAAAATATGCTCAGTCATTGACGGATGAAATATTTTATATATGTCCATTAACTCTAAGTTTTTGATTGTATTACTTAGTTCTATATTTTTTCTCTTTATTTTTTATTTGCAAGATCTATCCAGGGTGAAAGAGGTGTGTTAAAGTCACCCAGCATTATTGTGCTGTGTTCTATTTGATTCTTGAAATTGAGAAGGGTTTGTTTGATATATGTAGTGTTCCATTGCATGGAATATAAATATTTATGATTGTTATGTCTTGTTGATGTATAATTCCCTTAAGCAGTCTGAAATGACCTTCTTTATCCCTTTTGAATGACTTTGGTTTGAAGTCCACTTTATCTGATATGAAGATAAAACACCCCTGCTCGTTTACATGATCCATGTAAGTGCTATGTTTTTTGTTTTTTTTTTCCATCCTTTCACCTTTAGTCTATGAATGTCGCCTCTGAGGTGAGTCTCTTGCAGACAGCATATTTTTCAGTCTTGATTTTTAATCTAACCTGCCAGTCCATGTCTTTTGATTGACAAGTTTAGGCCATTAACTTTCGAGTTTATTTTTGAGATATGATTTGTATTCCTGGTCATTTTGGGTTATTTCTAGTTTCTAACTTGAATTAGTTTCTCTTTTGATTGATTATTCTTTTAGTGTATTTTCTGCCTTCACTGGTTTTCACTTTTTAATTTTCATTTCATCTTCATAGAATATTTTGTTGAGAATATTCTGTTGTGCAACCTTTCTAGTTGTGAATTCTTTTAACTTTTGTTTATCATGGAAGGTTTTTATTTCATTGTCAACTCTGAAGCTTAATTTGCAGGGTATAGTATTCTTGGGTGGCATTCATTTTCTTTCAGAGCTTGGTATATATTATTCCAGGACCTCCTACCTTTGGAGTTTTGTTTGAGAAATCAGCTGAGTTCCAAATTAGTTTTGCCCTTATGTAATCTGATATTTTCTCTTGCAGCCTTTAAAAATCTATCCTTATTCTGTATGCTACGCATTTTCATTCTAATGTGCCTTGATGTGGGTCTGTTGTAATTTTGTATATTTGGGGCCCTGTAAGCCACTTGTATTTGATTTTCCATTCCATTCTTTAGGTTTGGGAAATTTCCTGATATTATTTCATTAAAAAATTGTGCATTTCTTTGATTTGTATTTACATGTCTTTATCTTTCCTGATAAATCTTAAATTTGGTCTTTTCATGTTATCCCATAGTTATTGAAAGCTCTGTTCATAGTTTCTTAATATCTTCTCTTTGTGGTCAATTCTGTTTTCAAGATTATGTATTTTGTCTTCATTGCCTGAGGTTGTGTCTTCCAAGTGGGCTAGTCTATGGGTGAGACTTTCTATTGAATTTTTAATTTGGTTTATTGTTTCCTTCATTTTGAGGATTTTTGCTTCATTTATTTTTCATATTCTCCACCTTTTTATTGAAGTGATATTTCACTTTTTGTATTTTCTCTGATTTTATTCCTTATACTGTCCTTTACTTCACACATCAGTTTAACTATTCACATTCTTAACTCCTTCCTGATATTTCTTCCACTTTGGTGTTAATGGATTCTGTTATGGGAGTATTTTTGTTTGCTTGGAGTGTTAAATTCTCTTATTTTTCATGTTGTTTGTGTGTCTACTCATCTAACAGTATGGATCTGAGGAGGTAGTTTCTATCCTGTGGACTTTATAGTGTCCCTGAAGGTTTCCAGTACCTCCCTATTTCAGGAAAGACAAATAATAACAACCAATGTAAGCAATATATAGCATTAAACCAAATGATTCCTACTATGATATATGCAGTATTAATTATCACAAGAAACAGAAATGAGATGATCAGTTATTGCCTATAATAATAATAAAAAAGCAAGTTTGCAAAAGGGTTTACAGTTTCAAATGGTGGATAGGTGTCAGGAGCTGCCATGGATGCAGATGCCTTCAAGTCCTGATGCCCCAGGGCTCTGACCAATTATTAAATTTCATAGTGACTTGGGTGTTGTCCCAGCTGAGATGGCAAGGTGTGGATCCAGGTGTAGGCATCACCCAGAGGGTTGAGCTACACTCACCTGTTCCTTTGTACTCCTACCCCTTTGCCCTTTTTGGGATAGAATGTTCCAAGGAACCTGTCCTTGTGTGTTCCCTATATAAAAATAAAGAATTCCAGTGGCTCTCTCTCTTTCCAAGGACCCTTAAAGTTTCAGAGCCATCTCCAGATTATGAAAAAGGTAATTCTGTGTGGTTGCGTGCTTTCTTTATCATTTTCTTGAGTTACTGGGAATAGTTATATTTTGTGAACCCAGCATTAGGTTGCCAGCTAAGATAGATAGCGATAGATAGGGAGAGAACAGAAGTGATATACTATGTGATGATTAGGAGGGAGGAGGAGAGAAAACAGAAATAATAGATTAAAGGAAGAATGAAAGAGAGAACAACAGATATTGGCTGTTAGCAAAAGAAAAGAGAATCAAGGGAAACAGGTAGGAGAAAAAATATATGTAAAGCAAAAATTTTTTTAAAAATTAAAAAAATAAAAGATTACAAAACTAAACTATAATATACTAATTAAGCATCCTAGTTAAAAAAAACTAATCTATGAAAAATAAATGACTTCAAAAATACTAAAATAAGGAAAAAAATATGAAAATTTATAAATTTTCATGTACCATCAGGATCACAATTAAAGAGAGAAAAAGAATAAAAAGAAAAGAAAATCTTGAGGAAAAGTTAAAGAATCCTTATATCCTTATGTTGGAGTTCATAATATTCTCAGCTTCTCTTCTCAGAAGTTCTATGTGGGGTCACCTGGAGCATCATGTTCCATGCTCTGGATTGCTGGAGTTAGAGAGATAATTCCCTAGGTGCAATTCCTGGAGGCAGAGTTCAGGCTAAGATGACTTCATGCTCCTCACTGAATGCCAAGTGGTCTGGAGATTTTAAATCAGTGCACCTCCTGTGCCCAGTACTTACTGGTTCATGCTGGGATACTTTACCCCAGTATCTCCCCTTGGGCTCCACTCCTGTGGTGTGGCAGCCAATTCTTAGTCTCCTATGTCACCAGTAGACCCCACATTTCCTGGACCTGTGTTCAACCTCCAAACAATCTCCCACCCCTGACCTTCTGAGTTTCTGGCCAGATGCATCTCTCCCAGCAGCTCCTACAAAGCAGTCAGATTGGAGGGGGAGGGGGAGAGCTGGCTTGGTTTCCATGACCAGTTGTCTCCTGTGTAAACCTCTCTCTATATTTGATTTTCTCCTGGTCACTTTAGTACACTCTGTGTCATGCAGTGTGTGTTTACTGGGCCTACATTTCAGGCCAGACTCAGGTCTGCCAGGAATCAGCTTCCTTGGCTGCCAGGCCCCAGGCAGCAGCTACAAAATGGTTCCTTCCTTTGTCCTCCACATACCACCTGGAGAGATGGCAGATCAACCCTCCGCCCCCTTCCCCACACATAGATATCATGCAGAGCATCTTTCAGGTTTTTTGGGCAATGTCCTTGGTCTCTAAGTGCTCTATACTGAAACATGCCTCAGACTCCCAAAACTGTGGGTTCCCTTAATTCCCTTATCCCTCTACTTTGCTCAAGGAGGGACCACTCTGGCTGGTGCTTCAGGCCTGGCTACAGCAGCAGCTGTGCCACTGGGGATTTTTTCCTCCTCCTGTGTCCCTGGTCTGCTTTGAATGTCCAGTTGAAATTCCAGTAAAGCACCCACACACACACTTTTTTTTTTTTTTTTTTGGTTAACCCACCTTGTGGAGAAGCAGCCAATCTGCTTTCTTGGTTTTATGCCATGGATCACCCAGAAATGTGACCTCCTCTATTCTGCCATCTTGGATCTGATCCAATTCAACCTCTTAACAAGTCTAATGATCTTGAGTAAGTCACTAAACCTCCCCCAAACACATACTAGGAGAACTTTCTAAAGTGGCCTTTAGTTCAGAAATATTTTGCTTTATTTAAAATTATAAAGGCAATTCTTTGGATGCTAAAGGTTTACATGCAGAGATGTGCTTCAAAGACAAAAGTCTGGTGGACATACAGCTCTGCTATTAGGGTGATAATCTTTACGACTATAAGCAGCCACCTTGAAAACAGAATTTTGCTGAAAAGCTTCCCTTCGGAACTGACTCCTGGGTTGTTCTTCTCACAGCAAGACATGAGGAGGAGGGTGGCTCATTAGTCTTCTAAGAAGTTCACATCCCCACTATCTTCGCACCATGAAACTGTGCCTATATCTTGCTGCTTACTACCAGACCTCACTGTTGACACAGTGCCCACCATGTGGTAAGAATAAATATTTGTAGACTGAATGAGGAAGTGAATGAATGGCAAACAACACAGGTAATTCAGCCCAAGGAAGGTTATCCCAGTGAGCCTCTACAGATCAAATTGTGAAAATTTCTACTTTGTCTGATGCTTTGTAGACACAGCTCCAATTTCTGCCAGGGCCTGAAGGATAATTATAATAATCATTCATGTCTCCATGTGGAAAAAGTTATAACATTCATATTTTCTCAAGGTGTATTATCACACATACTTCATTTTGGAAAGGTTGATATTGAAATTTAGCAGCTACACTACAAGGCTAATGTGGCTAATGGGAAATATAGGGAAAGTGGGAGAAATGGAAAATAAGACATTGTTTTTTTCCCCACCAGAATTAAGGAAAAATGTAGAGTAGAAGGCCATGTGTGCTACATTCCCTGCTGAACTGTACCATAGGCCCTACAATGGCACTGATTAAAAGAATTTCTCCTATTTCTTCTATTGATTAGTTCAGTCACTTTGCCTATAAAAAGAGATTTAGAATGCAAATTATGTACATAATATGATAAATGCTATAGGTGATAAATACACATAAGGCATTTTCTACTTATAGGAACTGTATAGTCAGTTAAGTTAAGGAGCCAAATGAACACAGATCTACACATAGAGTATCTGGTGGTACCCATACTAAGTCAGGAGAGGTTTAATAATTAATATTTATGAAATATGCAAGTAAAGAGACAGAATGGGGGGCAGAGGGAGATTGAAGAAGAGGAAAATATAAAGTAATAAACATATTAAAATTGAGGTAGAACATATATGAACATCTTGGAGCCTGGAGCAGATAGAGACATGGATCACTCACAGAGTATTGGCACTTGTAGTGTGACTACATTAATGATGACTGCCAAGTAAAATGAAGGAGCACCAGTTCTACAGTCTAAAAATGTACACTGGAACACCAGCTCTGCCACTTTCCAGAGAACTCAACTTGAGCCAAATATATGACCCTTAGTTCATCCATCTTTAAATAGTTTTATAGGTATCTAAATTCATAAATCAACCATCATGATAGCATGGAAGCAAAAAATATGTGGCCAGCACACAAGGTATATGGGAAATCTTATCATTCTTTAGTGCATGAGTAAAGCTTATATAAGGGTACTAAAATAAAAGCATAGGGTCACTGACTGAGTGGTGAAAAGTCTGCCCATTTGGCTGAAGTGTTGGGCTGAATCCTTTATACAAGGCTGAATCAATGAGATCACCCATCTTCAAGACCTCTGTTTGAAAGATAATCAGAAAGCCAGATAATCCCAACATCTATCCCAACTGTTCCAGCCTGTATATCCAACACAATGTGTTTTTCTGCTATTTGAATAATTAACCTGTTCAGCATGGAAAAGCAAATCAGATAATTCAGCCCTTGCTATTTTTATTTTTGGATCCATTCAATTTGGCTGGGACATTGAGTAAGCAAACAACAGCCAAATTTCCACTTAGCTTTGTAGAAATATACACAAATCTGAGCTGTAAATGAGGGAGCATGTTAGAAGAGGGGTATTGTTAGAAGATGAGAGAGTTTCTAGGAGAAGAGGCAGGGTTGTCCAGTTCTTAGAAAGTTTGCACCATGCAAAGCATAAAAATGTCCATCAATGCGTCTTATTTACGTGAGTACTGCTAATATTATCTGCAGTTTTCTGGACTCAGTTCCAATTCTGCCTCCCAAATGACTTCTGAACTTGGCACATACTTCGGCATCCATTCTTCTTTACCATCTAATAATAAGGAAATCATATACTCTACCAACCAAAGTATTGTACTGTACAGTTTACAAACATTTTCAATTAATTATTCATTTGAGTTCCCCAGGAACCATGAGAGACTGGCATTGCTATTTTCACTTTACAGATAAAGGAAGGGATTTAGAATGAGTTAGGGGAAAATAGAAAAAAGAAGAAATGTCAAGAGTGGGAAGAAGGACGTATTCCTTAAAGTTAAAGAAAGTGTAAGAAGTAAGACTGTCCCATGGAGGGTTATATCTAAGTGACTACATATCATGGGGAGATTCTGAGAATGAGAATTAGTTTCTTCTTCCCAGAGACCCTATTTTCAAAGCTTGATGTTTCCTTACCTACATCATTGACTTGGTGAGCGAGTAGACAAGTCTCTGGTGTTGCAGCCTGCCATCTTCCTGCTCTACCAGGTCTGTCCTAAACCCTTTATCTTAAGCTAGACCCATCTTAGCCAAAACATGCCCTTGCTTGAAACAAAGAAGAAAAACAAAGTCAGGGATGAGTGATGTGATTAAAAACATACCAGGCACTGGTCAGATGTCAATCTATTTCTGGTTAAGAACATCTCTCATGAACAAACATAATGAAATACCTCCTCTATTTTTTTTTTAACAATTCTGTGTCCTGCCATGTGGACTCCTCCTGTCTTAAGTCCTGATTTCTTCAAAATGTTTAAGAAACTAATTATCTTCCTACAAACACTAAGGACAGATGGGTTTTGGGAAAGTGCTGACTGAGCATGAGATAAAGCATGTAAATAGTAACCTGAAATTGCCTTTCTTTCATTTTCTTTGTGTTGGTATTCAAGGCATAGATTTACCTTTAAATACAGGAGTTTCACTCAGAATATTAATACAGATGAGCATATTGTCCCTTATACTCCTCATTTCATCTTTGCTCTTTCCTATCCTTAGTTACAAGATAGGTTCCTCTGCATGTCTTAAGATCTATCTTGAAGATCTTTATGGCAGAGTTGGTTTGTCTTCACATGTGAAGGCAAAACACTACTCACAAACACTCTTTCTTGAATATTCCACCTCAAAGCACCCCAACCTAGTGGCCTATTGCCATTAATCTTTTTCTTTTCCACTTTCAGTTTCTTTCTGAAATACATTTCCTTCTCCAGACACAATTTTTAAATCTGATAAAGCCCAAAGATGATTGTCAACTTGTGGCAAGTCATCCTAAAATGAGCAGAGGAAGACTTGGTCACCTAAAGAGAAGACATAAGAACTTCAAAGTTCCCTGGGTATGAGGGATTGAATACGTATTTTCATCCTTATTCACTATGAAAACATAAGAGGTGTATATAAGATAAGGTCATGAGGTATACCCTGCATCTTGGGAGAAAAATCAATCTAGACCCCATGTGAATGGAGAGGTTGAAGTTTGCAGAGGATATGAGAGTATGTGAGCATGTGAGGAAGGCTTTGGAAACAAGCATCTCACTAAATAATGGGTTGAATGACATGACTCACTCAATGGTTCATTGGAAAAGACAGGTGAGCAAAATATTTTCCCCAGTGGAGAAATAAGAAAGTACAGCATGCTAAGGGTGATTGGGAATTCAATCAAGAGCAGCATTATCCCAATAGATGAACTACACTTACTTAATATAAATTTTTTTATTTGTTCTTTTCAGTTATACATGACAGTAGAATGTATTTGACATATTATACATACATGGAGTATAGCTTCCCATTCTTGTGGTTGTACATGATGTGGAGTTATTAATATCAATTTTGTTCCAAATCCAGATAATATCCTTAAGGACTAACAATTTCTGATGTGTAGCTCTTTGATTTCTAGCTCATACTGCTGTTTGACAGGGAACATAGAGAAATTTCCATGGAAGAATATTTTTTTTAATCTGTAGTAATATGAATTACTGACCTCAAAATCCTCCCTTCTTCATTTACTTTTGGAGCGATAAGGGAATATGTTGACTTTAGAAAAATAAATGGAGAAAATAGGGAGATAAGATTTTTAAAGACATCTAGTCTTTATTCACTCATGTATTCTTGTCCTAATTTTACCACATTACAGTGATCAGGATACTTTGGCATCCTTCTTAAGATATCAGCATTATTTAACATCTTTTCTAAAATGTATGGCTCTATTTTGGGCAAATAATTAAATCTTTGAACATTTATGTACTCATAGAGGCTCAGAAGCAATTCTTTTCATTCCAGTTGTGACAATAAATAAAAGAAATACAGGATTTAAGCTGCAAGTATATGCCTAGTCAGACACATAGTTTTGATTTGTTTTTTACCTAAAATCCTCCATACATCTTTATTCTCTTATTAAGTCACTTTAGTATTCAGTTTCCTAAAATGGAGGTAAACAAATTTTGGTGGAGAACTCTGTATTGCTGAGTTTTTGCTAAGGAAGTTACATCCTGTCTCTTTGCTATGCCTTTTCCTTTTTATCTATTTTTATTATTATTTTAATTGTACAAATCTGTGGGGTAGGGTATGATTATCTGAGACATGCATAAAGTATGTAATTATCAAATCAGAGTAGTTAATATTTCCGTCCCCTTAATTTTTTTTTTAAATTAGTGCTATACTTTCCCACTAACTCCTCCTGATCACTTCCTGTGTGGACACCAGTCTTACTTAGGTTCCATTCTACCCCTCTGGGTACTGCTTTGCTCCATCACTTCATCTCACTCCCATGGACCGCTGATAAAAGAGTTTCTGTTCTTGCTCCCAGGAGAATTTTTCTGTTTATGTTCCTATTCGATTTCATGCACGCTCTTTGATTTTTGATGATTTTTAGTTATGATATTTCTCAGTCCCAACTCCCTGAATCTCCAATTAAGTCTCACTTTTTCGAGAGCAAAACATATGTCTAAAATCGAACAGCTACAATTAAACTTTTGATTTCCCCCATATCTGTACTTTCCACATTCTTTTTCATGTTCAGTAATGGGGGGTAATATTTCCAGTTGCTTACATTCCAGTTCCTAAAGAAATTCTTGACTTTTTCTCATTCCTCTTATTCAATCCATCAGAAACATCTGCTGCTTTAGCTGGAAGGTTTATGTGGATTCACAATTTCTGTTTTTTAGTACCATGAGCCAAATCTGCACCGACCGCCTCAGGAAGAGACCTGAAATTCTTCCTGATGGTATATATACAAAAGCCAGAGTGAGTCCTTTAAACTATAAGACATATGGGCTGGGGATGTAGCTCAGTGGTAGAGCACTACCTAGTATGTGTGAATCCCTGTGTGCAATCCCCAGCATTGAAAGAAAAGAAATAAGAAAATATAAGGCATATCAACTTGTCTTCTGTCCCAAACCTTCTTTATAAATCACTTGAAATAAAATCTTTTTATAATCCTATGAATCTAGTGATCTGTTAGCTTTCTGAGGTCAGCTCTTACTATTCTCTCCCATCTTCGACTCCAGTCCAGTCCAGCTGGTCTCCTAGTAAGTATTTCTTTAATGTGCTCCTGCCTCAGGGTCTTTGTATATACTGCTTGTGCTCTCTGAAATGTCTTTAACAGGAACATGACTTGTTAATTCAAGTAAGCCTCTACTCCAATGATACCTCATAAGAGAATCCTTATCTGACCAATTCATCCAAAGTAGTTCTCATGTTCTGTTACTCTGAATTTACTCTGTGCCTTATTCTTACATGTTTTCCTTCCTATTTACCTTTTGACAACCCACTGAACTCAATAGGATGTCATATCCCTAGGAACAGGGACAGATCACCAGTGCCCAGAGCAGTGCTTGCTTCAAAGAAGTTAAGACATAAAATCAAATTGTCCCATTTTTACTTTTTTTAGTCATCAGCCACAGTTTTGATGAAATTAAGATTAAAAAAAACATGCAAAATGGACCAAAGGGAAATTTGAAACTTAAGTCTTGAAAACATACTTTCAAATTTGAGACTGCTTTCTTGAATTATGTCATCACCTTGGAGCTTAGCTTATTAGAAATGCAGATTTTCAGGTCCCATTCCAAAACTACTACCAAAGACTCTTTTATTAAATTAGTTAGTTAAAATAAAAAGTTGATTTTAATTTTTTCAAACCTCAATGGTGTTATTTGACCCATTTTTGTATGTGTTAGGTGAACTGGATTGTATCTATATAGACCTCTTTTGTAGCCTAGAGTGGGTGAAGATTTAAATATTGAAATCTGTCATATTCAGAAATGAATTTTAAGAAGCTTTAGAGGTAACATAGATGTACATGGCAGGAGGAGGCACTGCCGAGAGTCTCCATGTCGCACTCTGTTATTCCTCATAGAACCATCCCCTCTTCTTTGAATAAATTTGTGGCTTTCCTGGTATCAAACACAGAATGATCTTTGGGTGTTGTCCACCTCCCAGAATATGGGACTTTTCAAATGGTTGATAAGTGATAAAAGTGACTTACACCTGGGAAACTAATAAGACCAGGCATTCTGTTGCCACTGTTTTTAAAACTGGAAATACGCTGCCCAGGAGACTGGGCCAGGCAAAGTTATCAATCATAGGATCAAAATTCCTTGTCAAGAAGTGACCTGCCAATCTAAGCCAAAATAAGAGTCTCCTGAGAATTGCCACAGGCCCAACCTTTCCCTAATGGGTTGATATTAAAAGGCAGGTACTTTGGGAAACAAAACTTAATGTTCAGAAAGGAGAAGGTGTGGTTACATTTGCATTGCACTTTGTTACTCTCTTGAGTGATCTTGCAAAGAACATTTCCTCTGATGGTACTTGTATAATTACTATATTATTAACTTGTCATTGTTTAATTTTGGTTTACTAAATCATTCTGAACTTTCCTGAAAGGCTGCTTAGGCAAGGTCAGAAAATATTATTTCTTATCTTAGGCTGGTTTCCCAAGAAGCAGATGTGGATTTGAAAGCATGTGATTAATTGAGGGAGTGCTCTTAGGAGAAGGGGAAGAGGAAATTGGAATAGGACATGGAAAAAAGTCAAGCAGTGATGTGGGTTCTGCTGAGGTTCAGACTCAGCCTGATGCCGTAGGAGCTCTGGAGCATGGAGAGAGCCAGAGATGAAATCCCACCTTGAGGCAAAGAGGCTGGTTAGGTTTCCCCTCTTATCAGTAAGCTTCAGACTATCCCCAGAAATTGAATGTAACCTCTCAGATACTCCTCAGTGAGACACCTCCTGCGGACCAAGGGAAATTCTCAGGCTAAGCAGGGAGGCAGTGATATGAATGCAATCAACTCACAGTGATTGGGGTTGGGTGTGCCATAGGTAAAAAGGTATCTTATAATACCTACTAGTAATTATCTATCCATACACCCTTTCTGAACAGTAATTGCTCCATACAGATTGAAAACATGGGTCTGGTTAGCCAGGCAAAGAAAGAAATTCTTCCAGGTTTACATATTAGCATTTTAAATTTAAAGTCCTGTAGGAATACAGCCTAATAGGTGTACAGCTATCTTGGCTATAACAGCCATTTTGCCCACTAGGTGACTTTAGCACATTTTGATCCCTAAAAAATTCATTGAGACTGTCACGTGAATGTTTCATGCCACCTGCTGAAGCCCAGACTATTTCTTAAATGACATTTAACATATTAGTATTTTTGGAGAAATAACAGGTATTGGCCACAGATCACCTCTGTCTAGATTAATATAAACTTTTTCCTCCTGCCTCAGGATGTGGAAAGCCTCTTGTCTTCCTGACACCTAAGCACTCTCCTGACCTCAAGTTCCTAAGAAATTGTATCCTGTGTGGTTCTGGTTTTGTACTCTTCTTTCTTTATCACTTTCAGCACCTTCTACCTTTGGCAGATGATTTTCACACTCTGGGTTTTTCATAAACATCCTTCACCACTTCAAGTCCAATGTAATATTCACTGCCCATAACAAAACAGGGACATGGGGGATATTGTTATTTTCATTTTATTGATGAAAATAAATGAGGAATTAAGAGCCTAAAAAACTGCCCATGTTACACAGCAGAGGCAGACTTGAGCTTAGGCAGTGTGGCTCCGGAGTCCATATTTTCAGGTAGGAGATGTAAACTGAATGTCTAGCAGTCTGAGGGTAGGCATGGCATCATGAAGCCTCACCCATCGCCTGACACATGGTAGGTGCCCATTTGATGTTGCCCAATTGAACAAAAATGTAACAAGTGAACAAAAAGAAACAATATTGGATATAAAATGGATTCCTTAGTTCTTGAATAGGTTGGTTTTTATTGGACAAAAAGAAAAAGAAAAAAATCCTCAAATTTAGTGGTTTTATATAATAAACGTTCACTATGTGAGTTAACAATTTGGGTTGGAGGTAGCTGGGTAGTTCTATTCTTGGTGGCTCATTCTTCTATCTTGTGGTCAGCTACTAGCTGTTTCCAGGCAGCTCTACCTCTCAGAATGGTTGTCAAAAAGTTGGAGTGACAGAATAAAATGGGTTATGTGTCTCTTATTATCTAATCAGCTATTCTGACTTTGTTCACCTAGGCAAAGCAAGTTACTGGGCCACTGAGATTCAAAAGATAAAATGGACATCATATTTGGATGGAGGGAGTTTAAAAATTATATCACAAAAGGACATGGGAGAGGAATAATTTGCAATTACTTTTTCTTTTACCATAGATCTCATGATGTACTTTTAACTTACATGTAATATGCAATATAAACCTTTTCTTCACATTTAATTTTTTATTTTATATATAAAGCGTTAATAACATAAGCTAGAAAATGTAGAAGCCAGATAATCACTGTTAGATGAGTTAATCATAATCAGCAGACCTCTGAAATAGGTTTGCTTTTTATCTAACTTATTTTTGTCTCTTAAAGATTTGGAAAAAATATTTTAGTAGCTCTATCTACAACCCTACTGTAAATTTATATGTTAAGTACATTCCATTTTTTACACTAAAAAATGTAATATAATGACACTCGAGTCTTCAGTTTATGTACCATGATATTTAATGAGACTCCCTAGAGTGACCAACTTCAAAAGACATCTGTATATATTTCTCAACATGATTTTCCCTGAATGGGAATATATTATGCATATTGTCCTACACTTTGTTTTTTTTACTTAGCACTGAATTATAAAGAGATTTGCGTAGTAGCACAAGCAGGGGAATTTCATTGTTTTTAAAAAATAGTACAGTAGTACCTCTGAAATCTAGGGATATGACATAGTTAACATATGTATTGCTATGTCAATGGTTATTTTATTGCTTCCAAATTCTTGTCCATATATATAGTGATGGGGAGTAAGTTATTACATACCTCTTTGGATTTATTTATGGGAGAATATCTAGCATACTTCTATAAGTAGAGCTTTTAAATATGACTTTTTAAAAATTTGAAACATATTAAGATGAACTATAATAAAGGTGTATCAAGTTTACCAATTTCAGGCTCCTGTAAATGATGTATGAGAATAGAATTAATCTTCATACATATAAATAGCATGAATTGTCAAATATTTTAAATTTTTCCACTGTGAAACTACTGCCATTTTGAGAGGGAGAGGTGAATATGGTTACATGATTTGTTAATTCATCTTTTTTTTTTTTAAACAAATGAGGTTGTACCTGGGCAGATTGGCACATTCCTCTGACCCTCTGGACATTGAGGCAGGAGGATCACAATTTGTAGGCCAGTCTCAGCAATTTAGCAAAGTCCTAAATGATTTAGTGGGACCCATCTAAAAATAAAAAGAAAACAAATTTTTAAAAAAAAGGATTGAGAATATAGTTCAGTGATAAGAGTGCTCCTTGGGTCAATCTCTAGTACCAGCAAATAAATAGATAAATAAATACATGAATAAGTAAATCAAGGCTGTTTCAATTTCCATAAATTTACAAACTATTTATATTTTGTTTCATGAAATACCAGTCCATATTCATAGTGGTTATTTCAATATTGTATTAAGACTTCCAAAAAATGTAGTGTTTTATATCATAAAGAAAATAAACCATTTGTGTATAACAAACATTATCACTGTTTTTCATCTACTTTATTGAAAAATATAATATGCATCTAGAAAAATGTACTGATCTTTTTTGTGTGTTTTTTTGTATTTGTTTTAATTAATTAAATATGACAGTAGAAAGCATTTTGATACATCATACATAAATGAAGTATAACTTCTCATTCTGCTGGTTATATATTATGTAGAATTACACTGGTCATGTAATCATGTATACACATGGGGTAATAAGGTTTGGTTCATTCTACAGTCCTTCCTATCATGAAATCCCCTCTCCTCCCTTCATTCCCCTCTGTTTCATCCTAAGTACATCTATATTTCCCTGCATTCTCCACCCCCTTGTTGTGAATAGGCATCCACATTTCAGAGAAAACATTTGGCCTTTTGTTTCTTGGGATTGGCTTATTTCACTTAGCATGATATTCTGTAGCTCCATCCATTTACCGGAAAATGCCATCATTTCAATCTTTTTTAAGGCCAAGTAATATTCCATCATGCATATATACCACATATTCTATATCCTTTCATCTGTTGGAGGTTGGTTCCATAGTTTAGCTATTATAACTTGAGCTGCTATAAACATTAATGTGACTGCATCAATATAGTATGTTGACTGTAAGTCTTTGGGTATAAACCAATGAGTGGGATAACTGGTCAAGTGGTGGTTCCATTTAAAGTTTTCTGAGGAATCTCCACACAGCTTTCCATACTGGTTGTACAAATTTTCAATCTCACCAGCAATGTATGAGTGTACCTTTTCCCCCACATCCTTACCAATATTTATTTTTGGTTGTATTCTTGATAATTGCCATTCTGACTGGAGTGATGAAATCTCAGCATAGTTTTGATTTGCATTTCTCTAATTGCTAGAGATGTTGAACATTTTTTCATATATATGTTGATTGATTGTATTTCTTCTCCTGTGAAGTGTCTGTGCAGATCATTAGCCCACTTATTGCTTGGGTTATTTTTTTGTTTGTTTGTTTGTTTTTTTGGTGTTAAGCTTTTGAGTTCTTTATATATCCTGGAGATTAATGCTATATCTGAGATGAATGTGGCAAAGATTTTCTCCCATTCTATAGGTTCTCTTCATGTTATTGATTGTTGCTGTGAGGAAGTTTTTAGTTTGAATCCATCTCATTTATTGATTCTTACTTTTATTTCTTGTGCTTAAGGGGTGTTGTTAAGGAAGTCAGGTCCTTAGCCAACATGGTGAAGATTCAGGTTTTTTCTGACTTCTATTCTTTTCCATTGTTCTTCATGTCTGATTTTTTTGTGTGTCAATACCATGACATTTTTGTTGGTATAGCTCTGTAGTATACTTTAAGGTCTGGTATTGTGATGCTTCCTGTTTCAATTTTCTCGCTTAAGGATTTCTTTGGCAATTCTGAGTCTTATTTTCCAAGTTGATTTCATGATTGCTTTTTCTATTTCTATAAAGAATGTCATTTGGATTTTAATAGAAATAGCATTGTCTGTATGACACTTTTGGTTGTATGGTCATTTTGACAATATTAATTCTGCCTCTCCAGGAGCATGGGAGGCCTTTCCATCTTCTAAGGTTTTCTTCAATTTCTTTCTTTAGTGTTCTGTAGAGGTCTTTCACCTCTTTTGTTAATTTGATTCCAAATATTTTTTGGGGGGGAGTGTTATTGTGAATGGAATCATTTTTCTAATTTCTATTTCAGTGGATTTATCACTGATGTATAGAAATGCCATTGATTTATGGGTGTTAATTTTAGAAACGGCAATTTTGCTGAATTAATTTATTCGTTGTACAAGTTTTCTGGTGGAATGTTTTGGGTCTTCTAAATATTGAATCTTGTCATCAGCATACAGTGAGAGTTTAGATCTTCTTTTCCTATTTGTATCCTTTTAATTACTTTCTTCTATCTAATTTCTCTGGCTAAAGTTTCAGGACAATATTGAATAGAAGTCGTGAAAGAAGGTACCCTTGTCTTTTTCTAGTTCTTAGAGGAAATGCTTTCAAATTTTCTCCTTTTAGAATGATGTTAACATTGGGTTTATCACATATATCTTTTACAATGTTGAGGTATGTACCTACTATCCCTAGTTTTTCTAGTCTTTTGAAAATGAAGAGGTGCTGTATTTTGTCAAATGCTTTTTCTGCATCTATTGAGATAATCATATGATTTTTGTCATCTGAAGTGATGAATTATGTCTTTTGATTGATGATTTTAGTTCATTACCATTCAATATTATTATTGAATTATGATTTGTATTCCTGGTCATTTTTGGTTTATTTTTTATTTTTAATTTGAGTTGGTTTCTCCTTTGATTGACTATTCTTCAAGTGTAGTTCCACCATTTGCTAATTTCCAATTTTATTTTTTATTTCATCTTCATGGAATATTTTGTCAAAAATGTTCTGTAGTACAGGCTTCCTAGTTGTGAATTCATTTATCTTTTGTTTATTATGGAAGGTTTTTTTCATCTTGAAATCTGAAGCTTAATTTTGATGGATATAGAATTCTTGGTTGGCATACATTTTCTTTCAAAGTTTGTATATATTATTTCAGGACCTTTGAGGATCTGGGTTGAGAAATCAGGTGAGATATGAATTGGCATTCCCCTACATATAATCTGATATTTTCTCTCTCAGCCATTAAAATTCTATCCTTATTTTGTATGTTAGATGTTTTTATTATCATGTGCCTAGGTGTAGGTCTGTTATAATTTTGTACATTTGCAATACAATAAGCTTATTGCATTTGATTTTCCATTTTGTTCTTTAGGTTTAGGAAATTTTCAGATATTATTTCATTGAAAAGATCAGGCATTCCTTCAGTCTGTATCTCCACACCTTCATCTAGCCAATAAGTCTTAAATTTGGTCTTTTCGTGTTGTCCTGTAGTTCTTGGAAGTTTTTTCCATCGTTTCTTATCATCTTCTCTCTAACATAAACTTTATTTTCAAGATTATGTATATTGGCTGCCAGTGACACCCCACTGGAGGTTTATTCTCAGTGTGCCACAACCACTGGTGCCACCTCCACTGCCACCTGGAGGTCCATTCTTAGGGTGACTGCAGATTTAGTTGGATATTGCTGCCTTCATCTTGGAACACCAGGGCCTAGAGGACCAGGGCACCTGGAGGTTTGCCACCACTGCCATCTTGAAGTACAGCCAACTCTGGGGATATCTGCCAGGGTATGGTGGTCCAGTGTCCTCCAGGGGTGCTGAGGCTTTGGCTGCACCTGAGGTACTCATGCTGAAAGTGGTAGTGGCCACCATCTTGCTTCTTCTTGGCAGGACCACTCTTTTGTGAGAGAGAATCCCTGTTGGTCTCTGCAAGCTGGAATGACATTGAGATCTTGGGACAGCAACACGACTGAGCCTGGGATATCTGAAGCCCGCATCCGTCAGATAGTGACTGGGTTTGCATGGGCCAGTTTGGACCAGGTGGTCCTGTGAAAACATGGAGACTGGGGGAACTTTGCCAGTAAATGGTTGGAGCTAGATACCATCATGCTAAGCGATAAGCCAATCCCCGAAATCCAAAGGCTGGATGTTTTCTCTGATATCTGGATGCTAATTTACAATAAATAGGTGTGGGGTTAGGAAAGAATAGAGTTACTTTGGATTAGGCAGAAGGTAAAAAAAGGGAGAGGAGGGGTATGGGGGTAGGAAGGGCAGTAAAATTAATTCGATGTTATTACCTTATTTGCGTATATGGCTACACCATCAGTGTGATTCTATATCTTGTGTAACCAGAAGAATGAGAAGTTATACTTCATTTATGTATGATGTGTCAAGTGCATTCTACTGTCATGTATAATTAATTAGAACAAAAAAGTTATACATTTTATCTTCATTGCCTGAAGTTCTGTCTTCCAAGTGGTCTAGTATGTTGGTGATGCTTTCCATTGAATTTTTAACTTGGTTTATTGATTCCTTCATTTTTTAGGATTTCTGCTTGATTTCTTTTCAGAATCTCACTTTATTTAAGTGGTCCTTTACCTCCTGAATTTTATCTCTGACTTCACTCCTTACATTTTCCTTTATGTCGCAGATCAGTTTAACTATGTACATTCTAAAATCCTTCTCTGACATTTATTTTACTATGTTGTCAATGGATTCTACTATTGGAGCATCTTGGTTTGTTTAGGGTACTTTTTTGCCTTGTTTTTTCAGGTTGTGTGTCTGCCCATCTAGCATGTGGATCTCAGGCAGTACAGATTCTACCCTGTAGACTTTTAGTGTCCCTGAAGGTTTCCAATACCTCACCTTTAAGGTAAAGAGAAATACTAACAACCCTTGAAAACAATATACAGCCTTAAATCAAGTAATTCCCAATAAGACGTCTACAGTTTTGTTTCAGTAAACATAAATGATATGTTCAATTATTGTCTACAATATAAACAGTACATTTGCAAAAGTAGTTACAATTTCATATGGTGGACAAAGAGAACAGAAGTGGTGTAGGATGTGATTTTTTTTTTTGAGGAAGGAGGAGAGAAGATAAAGTAAAAATTACAGGAAGAATGAAAGAGGAATTAATAGAGGTATCTATTAGCAGGAGAAAAGAGAGAAAGAGAATCCAGGGAAACAGTGATAGGAAAAATATATAAAAATAATTTTAAAAAATAAAAGAATACACAATAAAAACTGTAATATACTATTCAGACATCTGAGTCCTCAATAAAACTAACGCATAAAAAATACTTGGCTTCAAAAGTGGTAGAAATGAGTGAGAGAGAGAAAAAAAATCTTGATGAAAAATTGAATAATTATTCCATTAGAGTTCAAAAGTTTCTCAGCCTCGCTTCTCAGCAGTTACATGGGGTTGTCTGTGGTTTCATGCTAGCTCTACCCTCAGGATGGCTGGGGTTGCTAAGGTGAGAGGGTTAGTCCTGGAGGTGGAACTCCTGGAGGTGGTGTGTAAGCTTAGGTATGCTTCAGTCGCTTCACTGGGTGCCATTTGGTCTGGAGATTTAAAGTCAGCACTCTTCCAAGGCCCAGCACTTCCAGGTTTATACTGGAAGACTGTACCCTAGGAATCTCCTTTGAGTTATACTTATGTGGTAGAGGAGCCTGCTCTTAGCCCACTAATTCACCTGCAGACCCCATGACTCCTGATCTCTGATTCAGTCTCCAAATTCAGTCTTTCCCCCTGCCCTTTCAAATTCCTGGTCAGGTACTTTTCTGACAGTTGGTCCTGTAAGCAGCTGGATTGGAGGGGATGGGAAAGCCAGGTAGATTTCCATAATCAGTATTCCCCTGTGTAAATCTCTCTCCATGTTTTTTTTTTTTTTTTTTTTTTTTTTTTTTTTTACTGGTCACTTAGGTACAGTCTTTGCCATGAAGCATGGGTTTGCCTGCCTCATTTTGGGTCTCCCATACATGGGTCTTCCAGTTATTTGCTTTCCTAATAGTCAACCCCTGCACTTCAGCTGCAAAATTGTTCCTTCTACTATCTTTCCTGCATGCTGCCAAGAAAGATGGGGGCTTTTCTTCCTTACATGGATACTGTGCAAAACAGCTTACTGTTTTTTGAGCAGTGTCTCTGATTTCAGTGCCCCAACACACCTCAGTCTTCCTGGGAATGGGGCTTCCTTTACTTGCTTTATTGTTTTACCATATTCACATAGAAACTGTTTTGGCTTGTGCCTCCAGACACCATCACAGCTGTGGGGCTGGGCATCTTTCCCCCTCATTTTATTATATAAGATCTTCTGAGTCCCTCATTTGTTTTGAGTGTCCAGTATTAACTTTCAGTAAAGTCTCCCCTGATTCTTGATAATTTACCCACCTTGTTGAAAAGCTGCCTGTGGGCTTGTCTTGGTTCACACCATAAAACTCCCCAGGAAGCAATCCCCCTATTCTGCCATCTTCTTGTGTGGGTCCATTGATCTCGATTACTTAAGATTCAACCAATTTTGGCTTCTTCGCCAAAATAAAATAGTAAAATACATCTAGAAATCCAGAAATATGTGTGTGTGTTTGTGTATATATGTGTGTGTGTGTGTGTATATGTAATTATCAAAATGGTATTTTGCTTGTAATTTTTTATTTTGTTTTGAAATAGTACTTCATGTTATTGTTCTACTGCTATTTATCTGTTCATCTATTGACCTCTCGTTGGCTATATGGTATATTCTGTATTTTATACTATTGTGAATTAAGCTGCTATGGACATTCTCATACAAGTCATTTTGTGTGCACATTTCTTTCCACTGGTATTTGTGTAAGAGTTGAACAGCTAAGTCACAACTTGTATATAGTTTTAATTTTGTTAGGAATTGTCAAAGTAATTTTCATAGTGACAGCACCACTTCATACTCCACTAGTATTTCTTGAGATTTCAAGTTGGTCCACATGTCAATACTGAATACTTTAAGAATTTATAATTTTTTATATTTTAATATGTATAGCTTATCTTCTTGTGATGTTTTCTTCACTTATTTTTAATAATTATATTGATATATTTTATATATTTTGACTTTTATGTTTTATCTAAGTTTTTTGAAATATAAGTGTTTTGCTCCTTTAAAATGGGTTCACTTTATTTTAATATTGTTTGTAGAAATTTTCTCAGATGAATTTTAACAGATATTATACACATTTTCTTCCAGTCTGATTTATCTTCATTTTCATTTTGATTAGATATTATCAAAATTAAAATAGTCTGCTAATTGTGAAGGTTTCTCTTAGCTTGTGTTATTTATTTATAATATTTTTTATCCTTTGTCTATGATCTATTATAAACTTGCACATGTGGTTTTAAATAGTGATTAAGCATAGTTGTTTTTTGTTTTATTCTATGTACTCTAATACAAATATCCATCTGTTCTAGTGATGTGATTTAAAGCTACTAAAGAAATACAAAGAATTTTCTTTGGAGTGTGGTTTTAACCATGGAGTTCAAGGATAGATTAAATACAAATATATATATATATATATATATATATATATATATATATATATATATCCATAAAATGATTTAACATCTTAAATTATCTCTAATCTATTAATGTTAGGTTGTTTTTTTTTGTCAAGGTCAGATGGTGATAAAACATTTATCTAAAGTTTTCTCAATTTCAATGAAATTTTTGTCCCCATTAGAATATACATTATATATATATATATATATATATATATATATATATATATATATATATATATATATTGTATTCTTATATATACATTTATTATAAAACAAGAGCAGAAACCAGCAAGAGCACAAAAATGTGGGAAAAAGGAAATTTCAGAATAGCCTCATGTTGATGAACTTATTGTATTCAGTATCCAAAAACAATGAGACAGTTCTAAAGAACAGAAGTTACAGCCTCAAATACTTGAACTCAGCTTTCCTTTATTCAAGTAGAAACCATGCTGATATGTACAAACATGGAATATTGCACATCAGAGCAATCATAATAAGAGATAATAAAAGATAATAAAAGTCTACTAGAAATAAAATCAAGTTTAACATTAAGGAGTTGTGGGAGATGATGAAAATGGAAATGTGATTAAGAATTGAATACATTAAATTTTGAAGTCAAGAGCAAACAATTACCATTATATTAGTCAGAAAACCTTTTGGTAATATAAGCATGATATATGTCAAGTATATATTTGCATAAATATGTGTTTACATAAATACCAATGATTGGGGGAGTTAGAATTCCACATACTATGTTTCAGAGCCTAAAGTTAATACAGGTTGTCTAAATTTGAAACAAAATTTGTTTGTTCATTTATTATTCATTTCCTTATTTAATTTTGGTAGTGGGGATTAAACCCAGGAATACATTTTCACTGAGCTACATCTTCACTGCTTTTCATTTTTTATTTTGAGGCAGGGTCTTTCTCAGTTGCTAAGGACCTTGCTAAATTTCCCAGGCAGGTCTTGCACTTGCAGTGTCTTTCCTCAGCCCACACCTTGAATTATCTCTAATCTACTAATGTTAGATTGTTTTTTTTGTCAAGGTCAGGTTGTAATAAAACATTTATCTAAAGTTGCCTTAATTTTAATTAAATTTTTGTCCCCATTGTTTGACTAATTAAATTTTATAAAGTTTTTCCTTCCTTGTTTGAATAAATACATTAAATTTTAATTAAAATCTACATAAGCATTATTATACTGCAATGTCACTGTTCTAAGATTATTTGTTTATTTATTAAGGATTCATCCTTTTATATGAATGTATTGATATAGATGCACATATGCCATTAATGTTGGCAATGATTACTTTTCAGCTCTAAAATAGCATGTGACTTTGAAAAATATTTTCCTTCTACATTTTTGATTCTTTGACATTTTCATATAATGCTTGCATATTATGAGTTTTTATACATAAAATCACTCTTTTAAATAATTATGGAAATTAATATGATTAATATTTGACATAATAAATATGAACTCAAAATCATGCAAAAAATACAAACAGGCCAAGGACTTTATACATGTAAAAAGTAATATTTAATAGAAGAGAGACAAAGGATAAATACAAACAATTCACAAAAAAACCAAAATGTCATTTTCCGATACATTAAAAACAAGTAGTATTAAAACAAGAGAAATTAAAATTCAAATCAACTAACTTCTTCTTATTAAGATGCTTATAAAAAGTTTATTGTGATAAGCCTTTTCACACCCTGGTTGTGGGAATATAAATGGACTCAACTTTTCAGAAATGCAATTTTACAACATATGCCAATGTATTACAAATTCAGGGATTTGAGCCTGTAAAAATGCAGTTTTTTTAATTGTAAAAATAACTTATGAAATGAATGCATATTACACTGTTATTTCTACACATAAAAAACAAAATAATTTCAAAGCCCAACAATGGAATAAAGACTGGAGTCTGTAATAAATAATCACTTCCATTTACTGAACTCTCATATCAATTTTGTGAAGGGTTTTGCCTATGTGATCTCATTTTTCCATATAATGACACAGGGCAGCAGGGACTATTCACATTTTATACTTGAGAGATTGCCCACCATAGAGTTAGGAAATGTAGTCAAGATTAGCAACTAAGATGTGATGAAGCTTGGATTTAATTTGATTCAAAAATGAATGATCCTCAATATTGTGTAGTGATATTGTGTTTTAAATGAGGGTTCATTCTAATTAGTCATCATTGAAATTAAATGTAAACACTGGTAACCAAGTGTATATAGTATTGATTCTTTTCAAAGTTTAGTTATAGATATAAAAAGAAAAAAATACCTACATATCTAGTAATTCCCCTGATAAAACGTATACTGAAGAACTTGAGAATTTACACATAAATTTTAGCATATTTTAATCACAATTTTATTTACTTTTTGACAAAATATTTTAATTTTATATAATAGGAAAATGGATTGGCATGTATTTCATCCATTCAAATAGTTTTTGTGTAGTATTAATAATTTGAAAATACTTAAAATATGTATTTAGTGGAAAGGTGATATGAAAAATTTTTAGATCTCAATTGTATCTATATATGCAAAGGACTACTAGAATAAAAGCATAAATAAATAAAATGACAATATCAGATATTTCAAAATGGGTTTGCATGTAATATTAACTTCTTTATGTCTCTCTTGTCTAAATTCTACAATGTAATCAATATTTTCTTCATTATTATTCAAATGGAACACTATTTAAACAGATGGTATTATGTTAGGGAATTCTGAAACAGACCCCAAAATATAAGTGCAAAATATAAATTCATAGTGAAGGTGCCATTGCATTGTGATGAAAAAGGGTGTTTCTGTTTGATAAATAGCTCTGTGTCAACTGAAGAGCCACATACATACATGATAACTAATTTTCATTCTTAACCTAAGCCATACAGAAAACAATCAATTCCAGGTAGATTATAGATCTAGATGACAAATGTAAGCCAGCAAGTTAAAACAATTTTGTTCAATAGAAATACAACACAACTTACATTTTTAAATAGTTTTATTAATGTATACTTCATATGCCATACAATCTTCCAATTTAAAATATACAATTAGTAGTTTATATTATAGTTACACAGTTGTACAACTGACACAAAATTTTAGAATGTTTTACCACTCCCCACAAACCTGGTCTCATTAGGAATCATTCCTGTGTGCCCCCAAATCTTCCATCTCTTTGTAACTACAAACCTATTTTCTGCATCTATAGATTTATCTATTGTTGAGATTTCATATAAATAAAACATTTTTAAAATGAAGTCTTTTGTGACTTTACTTTTGCTTAGTATGATTTCCAGCTTCATCTATAATGCAAAATACATCAATACATCATTCATTTTTATTGCCAAACAATATTTCTTTGTATGAGTATACCACCTTTGTTTTATTCATTAAGTTGATGAACATTTAGGTTGTTCCCACTTTGGATCATTATAAATCATGCTGTTGTGGGCAAGATGGCAGACTAGAATGAGCCAGCATTCTAGTCTGTGGGTAGCACTGCTACCCACAACGCAAGCAGTGAGAATACTGCTTCTCCCTGAGGGTAGAAGTGAAAAATCCTGAAACTGGAGGAGCAGTCTGTCCTAAGCCAAACCAGAGAGGGTTTAACTTATTAAACAGATCTTTAAAAAAAAAGTTACCCTGAACATATTTTGATTTAGTTTTACATAATCTTTGCCATTACTCTTTATTGTCTCCTCTTTTTTCTATCGCTGACAGCCAAATTCCATTTTCTCTCTCCTCCTTTATATTCTTACTTCTATGTTTTCTTCTCCTTTCTAATTAACAACATATCCTAAGTTATCACGTCATCTGCCCCATTCACCCTTTGAAATTGCAAACAGTTTTCTACCTTCCTATTTTTCTTCTTTCCTCATACTCAACTCTATGCTTCACACCTCTTAATATTAATTGATATATATAACATCTATTAACATAGAAGAAGTTATATACAACAACTATTGTTTGATTTTATGCTAGATATAATTCACAATTATTTACTGCTTTTACTGATACAAATTTCTGATTCTACTCTTTTTTTTTTTTTTTTTTGCATTTTGTACCAATTAACACTGTAGGTATCAAAATAGGATCTAAGTTCCTAGTCTACTGCTATATATTGTCTGCATAGATTCTTGCTATCACTGGGCTCCCCGCCCCCATGAGTGAGGTACCAGTAACATAAAGGGACACTATAAACACATAATGCAAATTCATAGCTTCAGATCCATGCAGATAAATGGGTAGACATACAAACAATATGAAAAAAACAAGGGAAAAAATTCAAAACAGCAGACTCCGTTGATACTACACTGGAGGAAATTTCAAGATAAATTGAAGAAATTTCAGGTTAAACTAATCTCAGAGGTAAAATATGAAGTAAGAAGTGAAATCAGAGAGAAAATACAAGAAGTGAAAGATCACATCAATAGGAGAAAAAGATCCTAAAGATGAATCTGTCAACAATCCTCAAAATGAAGGAATCAATAAAGCAAATTAAAAATTCATTGCAAAGGATCATCAGCAGACTAGACCACCTTTGGAAGACAGAGTTCCAAAAAAATAAAGAAAAAAAATATACAATCTTGAAAATAGAGTTGATGATGGAGAGATATTAAGAGACCATGAACAGAACTTCTAAAGAATATAAGATAATATGGAAAGACCAAACTTAAGATTTATCAGAATGGATAAAGTCTCAGAGATACAAATGAAGGGAAAGCACAATTTTTTCTCAATGAAATAATATCTGAAAATTTCCCAAACCATAAGAATGAAATGGAAAATAAAATACGGAAGACATACAGGACCCCAAATGTAAAAAAAAAAAATTGCAACAGACCCACATCAAGGCACATTATTATGAAAAGGCCCAACATACAGAATAAGGATAGAATTTTAAAGAATCCCAGAGAAAAATACAGGTAACCACTGAAGATTTCAACTGATTTCTCAACTCTGACTCTCAAAGCTAGGAGGTCCTGGAATAATATATACCAAGCTCTGAAAGAAAAATGGATGCCATCCAAGAATACTATTCCCTGCAAATTAAGCTTCATAATTTACAATGAAATAAAAACCTTTCATGATAAACAAAAGTTAAAAGAATTCACAACTAGAAAGCCTGCACTACAGAATATTCTCAAAAAAAATTCCATAAAATGAAATGAAAAAAAAAAAAGTGAAAACCAGTGAAGGGAGGAAATACACTAAAGGAATAGTCAATCAAAGGAGAAACTAATTCAAATTAAAAACCAGAAATAAACCAAAATGACCATGAATACAAAATATATCTAAGAATAATCATGAATGTAAATGACCTAAACTCATCAATCAAAAGACATGGACTGGCAGATTGGATTAGAAAACAAGATCAAAGAATATGCTTTCTCCAAGAGACTCACCTCATAGGCAAAGACATCCAGAGCCTGGAGGTGAAAGAATGGGAAAAACCATATCATTCACATGGATTGTGTAAACAAGCAGGGGTTTCTATCCTTATATCAAATAAAGTGGGCTTCAAACCAAAGTTAGTCAGAAGGGACAAAGAAGGACATTTAATACTGCTTAAGAGAATTTTACATCAGTAAGGCATAACAGTCATAAATATATGCTCCAAACACTTAAGCATCTACACACATTAAACAAACCCTTCTCAATTTCAAGAATCAAATAGACCACAGCACAATAACATTGGTTGAATTTAACACACCTCTCTCATCAATGGGGAACTCTTCCAAACAAAAACTAAATAAAGAAAATATAAAACTAAAATATACAGCTAATAATTTAGATTTAATAGATATAGAGTGTTTCATCCATCAATAACTAAATTTACTTTCTTCTCATCAACATGAATTCTTCTCTAAAATAAACCATATCTTAGGTACAAAGCAACACTTAGCAGATACAAAAAGTAGAGATAATACCTTGTATTCAATCAGATCATAATGTAATAAAATCAGAAATCAATGATAAAATAAAAAATAGGGAGCTAACCTAACACCTGGAGACTAAATAATATGCTATTGAATAACTAATGAACAGCTAAAGAAAATAGGGATAAAATTTTTATAATACTTAAAGGTAAATGAGATAGCATATCAAAATCTCTGGGATGCTATGAAGGCAGTTCTAAGAGGAAAGTTTATTTTATTGAACTTATTTATTAAAAGAATAGAAAATCACCAAATAAATAACACAAAATTATACTTCAAAGCTTTAGAAAAAGAACAAATAAACACCAAAAGCAGAAGACAGGTAATAATTAAAATTAGAGCTGAAATCAATGAAATTGAAAGAAACAAAAAAGAAAACAATCCAAAAATTAGCAAAAACTTGGTTCTTTGAAAAAAATAAATAAAATTGATAAACCTTTAGCCAAACTAATGAAAAAAAGGGAGAAAACACACAAAGCATCAAAATTAGTGATAAAAAGGAAATATCATCATTAATCAGGAACTATTGTGAAAATCTATACTCCAGTAAAATAAAAAATCATGAAAACATTGACAATTTTCTAGAGACATATAAACTTCCCAAATTGAATCCGGAGGACATATACAATTTAAACAGATTGATTCCAAGCAATGAAATTGAAGATGCCATTAAAAGCCTACTAACAAAGAAAAGCCCAGGACCAGATGGATACTCAGCTGAGTTCCACCAGGCCTTCAAAGAAGAATTTACACCAATACTTCTCAAATTATTCCATGAAATAGAAAAGGAGGGAACCCTTCCAAACTCATTCTACAAAGCTAGTTCCACCCTGATATCAAAATCAGACAGACACATCAAGGGAAAAAAATTAAAAAAAAAACAAACTTCAAACCAGTATCCCTGATGATGCAAAAATCCTTAATAATATATCAGCAAATCACACACAAAAACGTTAAAACCCCACTGCGATCAAATGGTATTCATTTCAGGGATAAAAGGTTGGTTCAGCATAAGGAAATCAGTAAAAATAATTCACCACATCAACATCTTAAATATAAGAACCATATGATTATCTCAATAGATGCTAGAAAAGTATTTGACAAAATACAGCTAGGAATAGTAGGAACATACATCAACATTGTAAAAGTTATATATGTTAAACCCAAGGCCAACATCATTCTAAACAGAGTAAAATGGAAAGCTTTCTCTCTAAAAACTGAAAAAAGACAGGGTGCCCTCTTTTACCACTTCTATTCAACAACTGCTTGGAACTCTAGCTAGAGCAATTAGGCAAAAGAAAGTAGAGGGATATGAATAGGAAAAGAAAAGCGCAAACTAGCCCCATTTGAGGATGACAAGATTCTATATTTAGAATATCCAAAAAAACTCCACCAGAAAATTTCTAGAACTCATGAATGAATTCAGCAAAGTAGCAGGATATAAAATTAACACCCATAAGTCAATTGTGTTGCTGTATATTAGTGATAAAACAGCTGAAAGAGAAATTAGGAAAACTATCCCATTCACAACAGCCTCAAAGAAAAATAATACTTGAGAATCAATCTAAAAAAGAGGTGAAATACATCTACAATAAAAACTACAGAACACTAAAGAGAGAAATTGAACAAGACCTTAGAAGATGGAAAGATCTTTCATGTTCTTGGATAGGCCAAATTAATATTGTCAAAATGGTCATACTACCAAAAACATTAAACATATTTAATGCAATTCCTAGTAAAATTCTAATGTTGTTCCTCATAGAAATAGAAAAAAGCAGTCATAAAATTCATTTTGGAAAAATAAGAGGCCCAGAATAGCCAAAGCTATCCTTACTGAGAAGAGTAATGCAAGAGGCATAACAAAATCAGACCTAAAATTATACTACAGCACTATAGTAACAAAAATGGCATGATATTGGCACAAAAACAGACATGAAGACCAGTGGAACAGAACAGAAGACACAGGCAAGCCCACATATATAAAATTATCTCATACTAGACATAGGAGCCATAAATATACATTGGAGAAAAGATAACCTCTGTAACAAATAGTGCTGGGAAAACTGGAAATCCATGAAATTAAACCCCTATCTCTCACCCTGCAAAAAACTCAACTCAAAATAGATCAAGTACCTTGGCACTAGACTATAGACCCTGCAATTGTAGAGGAAAAAGTAGGCCCAAGTCATCATCATGTCATCTTAGGATGTGCCTTCCTCAATGAGACTCCTAAAGTCAAGAAGTAAAATCGAGAATCTATAAATGAGATTCTATCAAACTAAAAAGCTTTTTCAAAGCAAAAGAAACAATCAAGAAAATGAACAGAGAGCTTATAGAATGGGAGAAAATTGTTGCCACCTGCACCTCAGATAGAGCTTTAATCTCCAATATATACAAAGAACTCATAAAACTTAACACCAAAGAACAAATAACCCAATCAATAAATGGGCAAAGGAATTGAACACATACTTCACAGAAGATCTCTGAAGAATAAATAAATACATGAAAAATGTCCAACATCTTTAGCAATTAGAGAAATGCAAATTAAAACTACAATGAAATTCCATCTCACTCCAGTCAGAATGGCAATTATAAAAAAATACAAGTAACAATAAATGTTGATGAGGATGTGGGAAAAAGCTCACTCATACATTGCTGGTTGGACTGCAAATTGGTGCAACCACTCTGGAAAGCAATATGGAGATTCCCCAGAAAACATGGAATGGAATTGTCATTTGATCCAGTTATCCCACTTTTCGGTATTTACCCAAAAGACTTAAAGTCACATAATACAGTGACACAGCCTCAGCAATGTTTAGAGTAGCTCAATTCAGAATGGCCAAGCTATGGAACCAATCTAGGTGTCCTTCAACAGATAAATGGATAAAGAAAATGTGGTACATATACATTAATAGAATGCTACTCAACCATAAAGAAGAATGAAGTTATGGCATTTTCTGGTAAATGAGTGGAACTGAGAATATCATGCTAAGTGAAATAAGACAATCACAAAAACCCAAAGGCTGAATGTTCTCTCTGAGGTGTGGATGCTAACACACAACAAGAGAGGGTGGGAAAGGGATGAATAGAAGTTCACTGGATTAGACAAATGGAAATGAAGGGAAGGGAGGAGGGAGGGGAGTAGGAAAGGCAGTAGAATCAATCAGACATAATTTTCCTAGCCTTGTATTTGAATACACAACCAGAGTAACTCCATCTCACATAACACCACAAAATAGGATCCTAATTAGAATAAGTTATATTCCCTGTATGCATAATATTCCAAAATACTTTCTACTGTCATGTATAATTTAAAAGAATCAATCATTTAATCAATTCATGCACATGTTTTAAATGTGAATATTAATTTACACTTCTCTTAGTTATATATCTAGAATGGGGAATGCTGGGTCATATATTTTTTCCATATATAACATTGGAGAAACCACAAGACTGTTTGCTAATGCAGTTGGACCATTTTGCATTCCCACCATGGATGTATGCATCTTCTGATTTATCTATATCCGAGCCAACACATCTTATTGTCTGGTGTTTTTATTCTAGCCACCCTAGTGTGCATGAAGCAGGATCAAATTGTGGTTTTGTTTACATTTCCCTGATGGCTAACAATGCTGAGCATCTTTTCATGTGCTTAGAGGGCACAGTAGAATGAAACATCATATAATAATATATTCATCTATGGAATTTTAAACAACAATGGAAAAGAACAAACATCTAGTACAGGTAAGAGTCTAAATAGTACTCACAGACAGGAAGATAAGCCAGATATAAAAGTGTGCCTGTTTTATTATTCCATTTACACAAATCGAAAGAAGAAGCAAATGAATCCATGGTAGTAGCAGTCAGGATGGTATGTATATTGGGGTGGGGATTATTGAGTGGGAGGGGATATGAGGAGAACTATCAGGCCACTGTTGGTATCCTACATCTTCATCTGTAAAGCCTGAAAAAGGTGGGCATGCGTAAAATTTTATCATGTTTGTGCATCCTGCTACATGCACATTGCACCTCAGTACAATCTTTGAAAATTGTAAAAGTATAATATGAGGCATTGAAAGATTCCCTTAGGTCAAACAACCTAGGAGTGATAGGAATAAAAATTTAATGATGTAGAAGATAAGTCTTTTCAAGGAAATAAAGATTGCCTGGACTATAGCACAATACAGACTTTTCTAAGCTATTTTATCTGTCATTTTTTAGTCAATTTAGTTTGAATTTAAATTATTTTTATATTATGGCAGTTTTGATAGCTAAATTGCTTCCATGATTTGAAATCTCCAGATATATTTAAGGACAGGGAGAAAATAATTGCTATAATGAGTGAAAAAAGAACTGTTTCTGCCTCAAGCTTACAAAGATAACAGGGTATTTAATGGAGCTTTTCCTTTAACTGTAAAAGCACCCTGCATGGGGAAACCTTCTTTCCATATAATTTAATGATCCAGGAAGATTTTCATGAATGGCAACTAGTGTAATACATACAGGCTCAGGAAGGAAACAAAGAGTAAGCAGGTTGACTTATACCATAAAAGATCCAGTAGCATTCATCCTATGAGATCTGAACTAGAAAAAGATACAATGAAAGTGAAGAAATAAAGTTTAGGTATGACGCAGAAAGAGCATCTAGTACTTACCATTATGCACTGTGGTTCTTTAAAAGATCCACTGGCTTTTAGATCCATCTGACCAGAGAGAAAAGGAAAGAAATTAAGTTGGTCAGATTATTTGGAAAGTCTCAGAAAGGTATGTGGCCCATTCCATGTTCCACAGGGCAATTATCGACACTTAAAACAGTGTCTTAGACCAGACTTCCTAGAAGCAGGGCATGCTCTGCATCTGATTTCCTGAGGATGTGCTCTCAGGTGAAGTTAGTAAGGGGATGTTGGAAGCAGGATAGGGTAAAGTAAGAAGTCAGGGATAGCGATGGCCAGCCATAGTCAGGACCAACCCCAACCTCATCCCATGGGGAATTCTGAAGCATGAATCAACCAGAGTTGTCCTAACTAGAAGCAAAAAAGGAGAACATTTTAAGTTCTTAACATCAGGCAATCACAAGCCTGGCAGAGAGACGGGGGTGACAAAATTTTCTTTGACCATAACCTAATAAGGCCATTCGGAAATATCCTCTAACTAGACCCTGCATCTGGGGGAATATGTTTGTTTCCCTGTGTGATGTTCAATTTTAGCAAGAGTCCCTTTAAGTCATTTTAACCAGAATACCTCATCCCTGGTATTTGTCATTCTGAATATCAGATCAGTTTTCTCATCCTCCATCATATTTTCCAGGAAATAGCTAATTCTCCTGCCCTGACTTCCATGTGAATCCTGTTTGGTTGCTTTAGCTAGATCCTTCCTTACCCATATTTTTTCCTCTTCATAATTTTCTATCCACTAACACTTAGCCTACTTCTTTGGCTATGAGTTCCTTTTTTCCTCTTGTTATATTCAGTGTTGAGCCCTATCTTTCTTCCTCAGTGTGAAGTCCCATTGAAGTGACTTCTACACCTACCAGTATGGTCCTGAATAAAGTCTGTCTTACTGTTCATTTACAAGTGTCATGAATATTTTTTTCTCTATATTATAAATACTCAGGAGAAAGGAAAGTGGTGAGCTGTCTGTAGCCTGCATTCCTGGCAGCTGGAGAATGGGGACACTGGCCAGATAAAAGGAATACAGGAAGGGCTGGGGTGGTGGCTCAGTGGTAGAGTGCTCACGTAGCATGCATGAGGCACTGGGTTCGATCCTCAGCACCACATAAAAACAAACTAATATATCCACCTAAAACTAAAGATACATAAATAAATAAATAGATAAATATTAAAAAAAGGAATACAGGAAAGGTACCAGGGGCATCTTCATACCTTCCAGAAATCTGAACATCAAAGCTTTAATTTGTTTTTCTTGTTTACTCACAGCAGGCATTTACCTGGCTTGTGCTTAAGAACCGACTGTATCACTCAAAATTTAGCAGTTTGAAAATTACATTTATATCACTTTGAAATGAATATCATTACTATAAAATCATCTAATGAATATTTTTCTTAAATTGAATCATTATTTTTTTCTTAAACAAATTATACTTTTGATAATTAATAGTGTCTGCCAAACTGCGTTTTGCATCGTTAATACATAGTCTAAAACTTGCATAGCTACTTATGTTTAAGTACAACATATAGATATGCTCTAAAAGTCTCTCACAATTATCAGTGCTACTGGTACTTTTGTTTGAGGAACAGTGGCTTAAAGGATGTCAATTGACTCACCTAATCTCAAAATGAGGCCCTTATTATAGAGAACGTATTATAGTGTCTCAAGTTTCCACCATGGAAGCCAAACTTTGTATTAAGATACTGCCCCTATAAAAAGTCCTACATAAAAAAAATATATGTCTCAACTGAATGGGGAAACCATTATCAAACGACTGTCACAGTTAAACCTACCTCTTCTATATAGCAGCACTCTCAGGATGGTTTATTAAAGAGATAAATTTTACCATTTGAAGTGAGCAAATCATGGATCCTGCCTAAGATCATATGCTGGTATAGGATTTGACAGAGAGGAGGATGTACATTTTAGAACTAATATAGATAAAAGAGTTTGAGAAGTGAACAAGATGTCAAACAGAGTTTTTCAAAATTCAGCCTGACTACCTTCCAGATTTCAGTGATCAAGACAGATTGGTGTTTGTGAAAACACGGACTTGTAGATCAATGGAACAGAATAGAAAACACACATATACAGTCAGCCGGTTTATGACAAAACTATGATGTCCATTGAACAGCCAAAGGAAAATCTTTGTAGCAAATGGAGTCTATTTGTTACAAACTTGAAATTCATATAAAATGAAAAAAAATTAACCTTGGCCATTGCCAGATGTTATACACAAAATATACTCAAAAGAGATTATTACAGAAATTTAAGAATTTATAAATCTTCTGGAATAAAACAGGAAAAAAGTCATTGTGAACTTTGGGTAGGTAAAGATTGCTTACTTGCATACAATATGAAAAGAATGGATCATAAGAGAAAAACGAAGTAAATTGGACTGTGTTTGAAAAGAAGAAAGCTCTTTCAAAGATTCTATTATGAAAACCAAAGGGCAAACCACAGAGAGAAAATATTTGCAAACATATATATCAAAGAACATCAGAATACATAAAATAAATACATAAAATAACTCTTACAAATCAGTAAGACACACAACCTAATAAGATACAGGCAAACATTTGAATAGCAGCTTCACTAAAGAAGATATGCAAATTAACAAGAAGCACATGGAGTGATGCTCAGTATCATTAGCCATCAGGGAAATGCAAACTAAAACCACCAAGAGATACCAATATACACTGCTGGACAAAGAGGAATCAGAGTATCCCAATTTAACTTTGGAGGCTTTTTTTTTCCTGTATTTCAATTGTGGGTCTTTTTCATTTTCAAGGGCAAATGTAAGTAGGAATATTAATTATCCAACCGAAAGGGGAAGAGGGCATACATAATTTCATTAGGTCAATTTAAAAAATGATAATTCTGAAGATGCTATTTTTTATCTCTTCCATAATGAACTTGAAAGGCTCAGGATGTTCAATTTTGAGCACTATTTCAGGATGGGATAATGGGATCCCTAGGTCCTGCCTCAATGATGTAGTTTTATTCTCAGGCAAGGAAACAAATACCACCAACTCACATTCCTGGCTCTCATGCCCATGCCTGAAGATGCTCTTATACAGGTAATTCAGGAAATGAGAGGATTTAAGTTCAACTGATTGAATAATTATCTCTGAGAAGTAGAATTATTCAGATGTTTGACTATAGGGCTGAACGGAGAAAGAGGATGAAGGGTATTACTAAACAAATGTCCTGCTTCTGCTGCTGGGATAGATACATCATCATCCCAGCTGTCACTAGTCACCACTAAATGAGAGTGGTTTGTCATGCTTCATTTAACAGGCTTTCAGGACTGGCTGGGCTCCAGTCTGGCTGGGATTATAGACTGTTTAAAGTCTCTAAACCAGAGTTCATAATAAATCCCACCACAAAGCTAGGGCCAGAAGAGAAGGGAACCAGGTGATTGCAGGGCTTTGTGAGAGGGATAAAGGTGGGATCAATACTGCAGGAAGGGCTGGGGAGAGGACAGAAGAAAGGCAGACATTTTTCTGGAGATTAATCTGCATGGATTTTGCTGTGAGCTTCACTAGCTGCAGGCAAATCACTATCATCACCCTCATAATCACCGTCAGGAACAACCACAAAAGGTCATGGAAATTGTATAAGGAAATTTTCACAAGGAGAGCTAGGGCAGGAAAGACAAGCATCAATGTTGATTGTTAATGTTGGCACAGACTTTCTGGTCTATAAGTATACAAAGCAATCCCTGACTTATGCTTTGAATTATGATTTTCTTTTTCTTTTTACATTTTGAGAGTGGAAAAGCAATATGCAATTTAATAGAAACTGTTCCACAAATTTTGAATCTTGATTTTTTTCTTAGGCTACCAATATGCAGTATGATACCCTCTCTGTTGGACAGGGGCAGCAAGCTACAGCTCCCAGTCAGCCATGTGATTATGAGGGGAAACACCTGATGCTCCACAGAGCAGTGTATGCAGGAGATAACCTGAGATATTAAAACAATTTATTATAAAATAGGCTTTGTATTAGATGATTTTGCCTACCTATAGGCTAATATAAATGTTCTGAACATGCTTAAGATAGGCAAGTCTAACCTGTGATGTTTGCAATGTTAGGTGTATTCAGTGCATTTCCAACTTACAGTATTTTCCATTTGTGATGGGGTTATCAGGACATAACCCGATTACAAGTTGAAGAACATCTGTATCTCTGGTCAACAGAAAGAACCTGTGGCATAAGAGAGGCATAATCTTTTTATCACTTTCAATAAGAATGTTTTACTGTTGAATGGGTATGGTACTTACTGCAAAAGCTAGAAAACTATGTGTACCAAATAGTTGACCTTATCTTCAATGGCTATCTGAGCAATCTGAATTAGGAGAATCCTCATCTCATCTTGTTCTCTCTCATCTATCTGCCTTGTGATATGGATGTACTCACCAAACAAAGTGTATAGTCAAAAAATGAACAAAAATCTTCAAGGTGCCTGCTGTTGAATGTAGATATGTTCCAGGTCCCTGTCTATGAAACAGGAGGGAACGTAGATATGAATAATTATAAATTATGTTATATAGCAAAGACTGGGACAAAGGTAGATACAGGGAAATGTTCAAACCAAGCCTATAAAGAGGGTGATACAGAATATAGAGAGGTGTGTATAGAGAATGGATGGAGCATAAAATACAGAGAGGAGAGGATATAAGGTGGACCTGGAAAGCTGATGGAGACTGGACTATGGAAGGGCTTTGCATCCACACTAATGTGCTTCAACATCATGCTGAAGATAATGGGGAGATATGGACTAAGCTATTAGAAGTGTTCTAAGGAGATGTTTATACTTATAAACATCTGTTATTCATAATGGGGAGAATGAATTGGAGGGAAACAAAGATAAAAGGCAAAGAGATCACTGAAGATAGTTACATTGACCCAGATAAGAAATGACAATCTAGGAAAGAGACAGATGGGGAAATGGAAAAAAAAGTGGATGGGCTCAAGGAGAAAGGAATGGCATGGATTTTTTGATTAGTTGACTAATAGTTGTGTTGCTTTCTTTGCTATTTAAAATTTGACTGACAATGTATTATCTCAGTCCTAGGATTCATGGGAAACTTAATGCTTTTTGCCAAGGTGTCTATATTTGTTAGTTTTCTATTGCTATAATAAAATACCTATGGCTAAGTAATGTATACAGAAAAAAAAGGTCTATTTAGATCAAAGGTTTGGATTTTCAAGAGCATGGCACCAGCATCTTCTTGGCTCTTGTGAGGTCCTCATAGAGAATGTCATAATGGTAGAAGTGTATGTGACAATTATCACATATCAAGTCAGGAAGCCAGAGAGATTCAGGAGGAAGCCATTTTTATAATAATTCATTCTTGTGGAAACTAACCAGGGTCCTTAGAAAAGTTTATTTATCTCTTCGTGGGGTAATGCCTGCAATGACCTTGTTACTTACCACTAGTCCCCATCTCTTAAAAGTTATACTACCTTTCAACATGGCCCATGGAATACCAAGTTTCAAGAACATGAAACTTTGAGAAACACATTCAAACCATTGCCAAACCATAACAGAACAATCTCCACTCACTGATATGTCCTTGCATTTTTAGGGGATGAGTGTCCTTATGCATCTTTCCTTAAAGTTTGAAGACCATGGTAACATTCCAGGAAACTGGGTCATTTATCCTAGGAGGATCTATCATACCACTGCTGCTAACTGCAGTCCTAAAGACCTGGGAATGGCAGATGAAACATAGTCAAGAGACCAGTTCAAGAAAGATGATCTTGTCTCTGCAGATGTAGCTATTGTCAGCTTTGTGGAATCCCCTCTTATTTCCAGAATAGTGTAAGTTCTTTTATTTGTCCTACTAATAATGGTGCAAACTTCTATTGAAGTTACAATGGGTTTTCTTAGTCTTTTACTAATCCCAGTGATAATATTTTCATCGGAGGATGCACCTGTAAAAAATTGTCCTGGAATCACAATTTTCAATTCATTTAGATTGGCCCTCTTCAGAATTTAAAAATGTCCCATAAACTGAGATGGAGAATTTTCTCTTTGCCAACAAAGGAAGACAGGGTCCTCATTTCTGAGTAACACCTGTGTCTTAGGTTATGTTCTCCAGAAGCAGACCCTGAGGACATGATTTATATGCAAATGGTTTATGCATAAAGTACTTCTAGGAAAATATTGTTAGGGAATAGAGCAGGGAAAGGGAAGAAGAGAAGCAAGGGTGTGATTCTGGCAAAGCCTAAGTGTTAGCCTGATCCTATAGGGAATGTAAGCCACACCTCTTCAAGGGAAGGGAGCTGGACTTTCATATTCATTGGCCAATCAACACTCCAGGAAATGTAGACCCCACAGGTACTTCAGTTCTCTGCTAGTGACAGGGGCAGAGAAATTTCAGCAGCCCTAGGAGAGTCTTGCAATTCAGATTACAGATATGCAAATTAAGGCTCCAGTACACAGAGGCTGAGGAGTAGGCACATATAGAGATTAGGAGGGACTGGGGGGGGGGGGGTGTGTGACAAGGAGGAGCATTAGCTATGTGTACCACACCTGATCTTACAAAGTGGTTCATCTCATATTGGAGTATTCTTACAATGTTTTTTGTTTTTTTTTAATCACAAGTGCCTCTTTGCTTTTGTTGGCAGTAGATGTCAGTACTGTCCAAACTTTTCTAATGAATTACATTCTGAAAATTTTGAACTTGAGGGGAGAAGATAATATACTCTTGATTCATCCCCTCCCCCAGAAACCCAGGGTTCCTTACGCTAATTTGCCTATAACCTTCAACCTCTACATTGCAGCTGTGTCTTTATCATATATAACCAATATTAAATCTCCCACCCAATGAGAAGTTGCTATTAAGTTTGAGGGATAAGAGTCTAAAATGATACCGCAGAATTTCCTTAATCTGTGGAGTCTTAGAACACTGACTTCTATTGGCATAACAGCAACCAAGAGGCAGTCTTGTGAGCCTGAGCTTCGTGTAGGCACCTTCCCTGATTCTTACAGTTTAAAGGAAATGGAACTGACATATTGGGAAATGCCTGTGTACTCCCTGAAGAACATGAGAATGTGCAGAGTGAATTGCAAAGAGGGCTCCTTTCTTGAAACTGAGGATATAAAGGAAAGTTGAGTACACTTGTTGCCCTAGTGCATATAATTCCTACAATCATACTGTTAGAACGGTTCTAGAACCATGACATCATCAGGTTACCACCCTTATGCTACAAAGAAAGAAACTAGTTTCCATGAAAATCTTGAGGTTTGCAAAATTGATTTCTGTTTGCTTCACCAAGTATTATTGTCCAAATATATGGAGATCCTCTATGGTATTTGTAGTTACTTTTTGACTGTAGTCAATCAGTCAATAAATGTTTGGCATTCTTTCAAGAAAATTTGAAGTAAAATATAAGTATATGTTCCAGGAAGTACAGAGACAACAAAAACATCTTTCTAAGTGTAGAATCTCAGCACATCTAACCATTCAAGTTCAGAAACAAGACTCACTGACTGAGATCTGTTTTGAGTATTCCCAGTTTTGCTTAGTTTTCGGGTCTTGAACAAGTTGTGTAATCTTTCCAACAATTTTCTCATCTGCAAATTAAAAATGATCATTGTATCTTCCTTAAAAGTTTATGTATAGCTTAAAATTCACAATGCTTGTGAACTCCTTAGCATAATACACAGAACACAAGCACCTTACTAATGGCCGTTATCATCAGCTTTATTACAGGCATTTTTAACTATTGAGAAATAAATTATATATCATAAAATTTATCTTTTTTAAGTGTATCATTCAGTGGTTTTTAGTATTTTCACAAGGTCATGTAGCCAGTTTGTAGCTAGTTCTAGAATATTTTTGACACCTACAAAAGTGTTTCCATTATCTTTAGCAGTCACTCCCCATTTCCTATCTCCTGGCTTATAGAAATGATTAATTAATATTCTGCTTCTTCAGCTTTTCTTATTTCAGAAATTTCATATAAATGGTATTATATAATAGAATACTTGGGTTTTGTGTCTGACTTCTCTCACTTAACATTATGTACTTAAATGTTATCTATGTTGTATGTAAGTTCATCATTCCTTTTTATAGCCCCATTTTACATTTCAACAAGCAATCTAAGAGAGTTCTAGTTTCTCTGCATTCTCTTATTTTATCTACTCTTTTGATTAGCCATTCTAGTGTGCAGTAGTATCACGTGGTTTTAATCTGTGTTTTACTAAGAATGAATGATGTTGTGTATCTTTTTATATACTTTTTGGCCATTTGTATACCTTCTGTGGAAAAAAATGTCTATTCAAAAACTTTGCCTGTTTTTAATCAGGTTTATTTGTCTTTTTACTGTATAGAATTCTAAGAATTCCACACATTTTATTGGATGTTTTGTATGAGTCAGTTGTCATTCCAGAGGCTGCTGGGATGAAAATATTGACAAACCTCTGTCAAAAATTTGACAACCACATGTTCTAGTGAAAGTGCAGATAACAAAGAGTAAACAAGTAAGTAGCCAAGAAAAATGCCTAATACCAATAAATGTAATAAAGGAAAATAAATGGTGGACATGTTAGTAAAAAAATATAGTGGAAACAACATAAGATGTGGTGGTCAAGAAGGAATGCACTTTGACCTATAAGAGTAAGAAAAAACTGCCCTAGGAAGATAAGCTTTTTCTTGAAAAGACTTAACATGATTTTAGTAGCATAGGAGAAAAAGAAACCCCTACTCCCAAATAAAACATAAATATGGCCAAAAGAATTCCTTTTAGTTTAGTGATGACACTGATAGAAGTTTTGGTCAACTTGGCCCCGAAATCTGCAACTGCATAAAAATGTATCAGATTTCCCAGCATCCCTTTTACATGCTATTTGGTTAGGGTAATTGTGCATTAATGTATTTTGAAAAAAACATACATTGTACTTTTTCAATTCAAGGTCTTATACAGAGCCTTTTACAGTTTATTGACTAAGTACATATTTATTAAGTACATACAATTCAAGTCTTGTCCTCAACACTTTATAATAATGAGGCCAAAGGGCAAGGTGCAACTTTAAATCATCTTCTTCATTAAGAAAATAGATGTCATGGAAAAAGAAACAACAAACATTCAATAATGTTAGAGCTAAGTTCTATGCTCCCAACATTGAACTTTCTTTGAAATCATTTTCCAAAGCAAATCCATAAAATATGAGGTGACCGTGTTTCCTATTTGCAAACAATGCATAAAACATAAAGTAACAGGCACAATATCCACATTTAAAAAATGCAATTTAGAAAGTAGTGCTCCCTTGCTTGTTTTGAAGCCAACTGCCAGAGGATATGAATAACAAGATCAGAAAAATCCAATAAAGGCTAAGTGTGCTTGTGGGTAATTTCCTCCTCATTTGGGTGCAGTTCCTCTCAGATGAAAGACAGATACCTGAGACCACTGCATACATTTCACTAGAATCCAAGCTAAATAAAAATGACCCTCTGTTCAGAAATCTAATCTAACGTGACTTGAACTATTCAACTAAGCTTTCAGTAAGGCCCTATTTGAAGGCTTATATTTTACTAAATTTATTAAGAGTAGAAATTTAAAACTAGAATTTAATAAAAATGCCCAGGAATAACTAAAAAGTGAACATTACCATCTTCTATTGGCAGCTACTAGACATTGATTTTTTAAACAGTTGTTTATTATATACCTATCATATATTAGATGCTATTTGTAAGGACAGAAAAATGAGGAAAGAGACAACATCCTGCTCTTAATAAGTTTTCATCCTAGTGGAGGAGATGGATAATAAACAGATAAACAAGAGAATGGTGCAATGTAATAAATGCTGCAGAGAAATAAGAGGGGCAATACATATTGATAGGAAGAATTGAGAGGGGGCAACATTAGATAGGAGGATTAAAGAAGACCTCGGAGATTATAAAAATCTGACTTGAGACTTGGAAGATGATGTGGGAAGATATTTCATGTGCTTTGCCAAATGCATGTGTTCTTATTACTACTGCAGAATTGAGTTCAATTTGTGAAGTTTTTTTTACTGCTTATCTACCTCTATCATTAGTACTCTGCATATTAACAAAGGCTTTGAATCAACTGCTACTATCAGGAAAATATGAGCATATTGAAACAATTTCTTCATTTGATTTTTTCTAACATTTGACAAAAGCAAGCTGTATTCTATAGTCAATGCTATCTTATTCTGATGCGTATAGCATTCTCCGGCCTACTTTCTCTGTTAGTCAGCTAAGGCCTCAATAGTGTTCTTTAAGAAACCACTCCAAAACTCAGTTCTTAAAGCCAGCACTTATCCTAGTTCCTGCATCTTCAACTAAGGTGATCAAAGATTGGTTCAAGTGGGCTTGGCTCAAAAATGCACAGTAGTTACAGAACTAACTCCGTGTTTTCATCTTCCTTAAACCAGTGGCTATCTGAGGCAGAGTTTTTCAGGTAAGAACATAGAATCTACAAGATACTTATTCCAACATAAATCACATTTCAAGCCTCCACTTTTATTACATGTATTAGCATCACACAGAGTAAAGCATGTCACATGGAAAGCCCTGTCAAGTAGTAGAGACTACACCCTGCCCATCTTGTGACCTGAGGAAGTCTCATGGCCAAGCCCAATATCAGTGGTATAGAAGTAATTCTTCCCTTGCAGATAAAGGGAGAAAGTAAATATTTGCTAAAGCATAAGTAATCTGCCACACCTTTTAATCACCAGTTAAATATTAAACATTTAGTGAATTAAAGACATTGTGTTTTGTACTATTCAAATAGTGTGCATGCAGTGGTATAGAGAAACTCATGTAGTTGTGCTTACTGGAGTAAATAATATGGGGTAGCAAGTGAGAAGTATATTTTCAAAGAAAATAGAAAATATGTTAAAAAAAGGTTTCAAACATTCAGGGGAGGGAGAAATTATTGACATTTCTTATCCTACATTGACTTTCTACTACAGATCTTCATATCTGTACATATGTGTTTATATATGATATATGTGTGTATTCACTGTGTCTACAAATAAGCACACCTCCATGCAAACTCACACACATAGGATACATTTAATTGAATGCTGACTTGAGCATATATTATAATTTTCTATGTAGAAGATATTGTCAATGCCCCACCCATATCTTCTTTGCACTCACTTTACTGAAATTACCAATGGCTTCTCAACTGCCAGCACCTGTGGTTCTCTGACTGATGCCTCTGTCTCAAGGTACATGTTTGTCCTGTGCATGGTGTTAAAGGCCTGGGAGCTATCTCAACCAGTTATGGGCCAGAGCTGGTGAAAAAAAATACCTCCTCTCCTTGCTTCTTGGTTCAGAGTCCCCCAGCAGGATGGAGCTGTAGTCCCCCACAATGATACTCTGTTTATTTGCAAGCCCCCTGTTAGATGTCTACACTTGCCCGCCTCATTTTCTTCAATCCTCTAGCACTGTGCGTTATAGGATTACCTCCCAAATAACTTCTTGGTCATTTGCTTTAGAATCATCATCTTGGTGTCTATTTCTAGATAACTCAAATGAAGATCATAAAATAAACTGAAATAACCCAAAGTCTTGGATTCATTCATTGGAAGTAGGGACATCAGACCAAAATCAAAACCCTAGAGGCAACCAATGTTTGAACTGGGATCTGGCATTGTGTTTCTCTTCTGTGCTTAGTTTCTGCCTGAAAAGCAGCAGTTTCCATTCCTCTAGAGCACACCACATGCCTTATCAAGCAATGCACTTTAAGTGACACTTATGTCACCAAGAAAGCTTATACTGCCCAGCAGAAGAGATTGCAGATAGATGCTTATGCAAATAGCCCATTATTCATAAAGATCTGATAAAACCAGAACCATGCATATAGCATCAGATAACTTTCTTCACAAGGCTCTTTACTGTACAACAGTCTAGTGAAAATTTATTATGTGAAAGATGCTATTCTACTTTCTTGATATTAAAAATTAGACTTAGGCATGGTTTCTGCCCATATTGCCTCTTTTGCTGCTGTGCCTGAAAGATCTGCCTAGAACAATTTTAGGCAGGGTAAAGTCTATTTGAGGGCTCACAGTTTCAAAGGTTTCCATCCATAAACAGCAGGCTCCAACCCTCAGAGCTCTAGGTGAGGCAGGGAATTGTGGAAGAAGAGTGTGGAAGAGGGAAACAGCTTACATGATGATCAGGAAGCACAGAGAGACTCTACTCACCAGATTCAAATATATACCCCATAGCCACACCCCCAATGGACCACATTCTCCAGCCACACCCCACCTGCCTCCAGTTATCACCTGCTTAATCCCATCTGGGATTAATCAACTGATTATGTTAAGGCTGTAACCAAATCATTTCTCCTCCAATCTTTCTTGCATGGTCTTCCCTATGAGCTTTGGGGGGGGACATCTCACCTCCAAACCATAACACTGCCCCTTGTGGATTCATACTCCAGTTATAGACTGAGTGTGGAAGAAGATAATAAAAATTGAACTACAACACAAATATCAGCAAATTGTTCTCTGCATGTACCCCAGTCCACCTGAAAATGGGAGTTTCTAACATGTAAATAATCAAACATATGTTGGAATGGATTTTTGAAAGGTGAGGGGAAAAAGCACTGCTGAAAATATAAAATATAGTTTTAAATAAATAAATATGTAATTTAATATTCTGTTTTCTTTTTTCTTTCTTTTCTTTTCTTTTTTATTTGCCAGCAAAAGACTTTTTAAATATATAGCTGTCCAATTGGATCTAATTTTGTGAAACCAGATAAGGCAAACTTTAACCATGAAAATAGAATTAGAGATATTTTATTCCAGGGTCAGGAATTGGTTGTACATGTGTACTAGAGGACCAAACAAGAAAATGGGGGTTAGCCTGGGAGTAGGAGGTCTGTAGCTCCCAAGGCTACAAAGACCCAGGGGACACTTGTCATGAAGGATTTTAACAGTAGGAGCAAAAGATTAAAGAAGACCCATCTTCTCCTTTACTTATACCTTGCAATCACTCACAGCTGAACCCAGAAAGAAGCAGCAGCCTTGGGAAGGTAGGAAATGCAGCATCAGCACCAGAATGCAAAGGGAAGCCCTGGGCCATAGCTGCTGAGACAGGGCTGGTGTGGGGAAGGTAATGGCAGGCAACTAGCACAGGACCCACACATCCAGGATTTCATAATTTTCTCTGCAAATAGGGAAGAGTTCCCATTCTTTCCCCAGCAGGGGTGTTGGGGGGAGTCTGAGATCCTGACAAAGATCAAAAGTTAAGAAATAACAACTTACTGTCTGAAATTCACTTTGTAGCTAATCATCAAGAAAAAGTGATGGTTATTATTTCTCAGATAAAATTTTAAACATATATGTAGCACTTTTTACATCTATATGTCTTGGTATTTGGATCCACTCTATATTTTAATTAAAAGCCGTTTTACCCTTCCTGGATGCTGACTGGTTTCTAGCTCATCTGCTTTTCTTTTGGCTTTTCTTTCATTAATTATATTTCAAACCTATGCAAAATGAAGGTTTGTTCTCAGTTCCTCTGCATATGTCAAAATAACTGTTTTTATCAACCTAACATAGAAATGCAAGAAGGAAGGGTGTAGATGTATAGAAGAAAAACAATGTTGTTTAAAAGAGGATCCAGAAAGTTAGCCACTAGTAATTACAAAGTGTCTTTATATGCTCAGCACCAGCATTGTGCTTTATGGGCTCTGATATTTTGTGGCTTCAAGATTGTTACAATCTAACTGCCACCTTCTTTCTTTCTTTCTTTACTCCCTCCCTACCTCTCATCCTCTGTCTTCCTTCCCTTCCTTTCCCTTTGCTTTCCTTCCTCCCTCCTAACCTCCTTCTCTTCCTTCTTACCTCCCTCCCTTCCTTCTTTCCTTACTTCCTTTCTCCCTCCCCTTCCCTCCCTCTTCGTTCCTTCAGTATTCTATAACTTTCCATAAAATATTTGAGATCATGAATTTACAATTTAGTTGGAGAAACAGGTCTTACACTTAATCAATGATTAGAGAATAATAGAATGTTAAGTATTAATTGTGCAACAAAATAACAGGAGAAAGAAGATGTGGCTGTATGGGCAGGTGTAGACAGCTTCACAGACACTCTAGGGTGGGGACCAGACCTCAAAGATGAAAGAATTTGGACAGCAATAAAGGAAAGAGGCGGAAAGACAAAGAGAAAGTGAAGTTAAAGGGTAGATGAGGTGAAGGTAGAAAAAGGAGCCCCCTTGCTATTGATGAAGCTTTGGGCGCCTCTCCCTGACCTTTCCTTATTTCTGTGGACAAGCAAACATTTTTATCAAGGCTTTGTTAGCCAGTGGGCCTCCCAATGAAGCTTCATGGTCTCCAGGCCATGTAGCATGAGGGGCCGGTCATTCTGCAACCTTCCTAGTTTAATCCTCAATCTTTTTGAAAACACCTACAGTGAAGACCTGGAAGAACACACAATTCCATGGTTGACACAAAAGTGCCCACCAACAGATATGCACAGTTAGATCTGCACCATTCCATTCCTATCCCAACAAAAGCAGGGAATTTTATTAACAAAGCTCAACTAGACATAATGAGCTAAAGGCCATTTTCCTCATTCTTTAAAAAGTCCTACATTTTTAATAACCATCATCAATAAAAGAGAAGGGAGAAATATATTTTATTAACATAATGGACTTGCCCCTGAACTTTATTAAAATATAAGTCTAATTTGGCCTTGGTATGAGTCTTTTTTACAGTCCTTTTCCATGTTCTCAGTCTTTCTAGCTATTGGGTTTTGTTTGTTTGTTTGTTTGTTTGTCTTTTGACAATCATTACTGAACAAAACTTTTTATGTTTCATTGTGGGGTGACACACTTGACTGTTACCATTTTATGAAGAAGTGTGCTTTGGACTCAAACTCTAGTTACTAAAACTTCCACTTGCACAATGGAGTCAACAATTCTCAATGACATCTCAAATTAAATCAAAGTTTCCATTTCAATTTCTCTTTTGACAATTCAACAAACTAGCAAGCACAAACCGGAACCTGGCAGACTGTTCTTCACATTGTCATGTAGTTTGGCTCCTTTGGGAGTAGAATTCCCTCAAAATTTTTTATAAGTTGATGATGTTTTTCACTTTCTATTTCAGGTAGCTGTCTCTACCTTCCATCTTCTGAATGTGACCTCTCTCTCTCTCTCTTTTTTTTTTTCCTATTTGGAGTACCAGGGATTGAACTCAGGGCACCTAAACACTGAGCCACATCCCCAGCCCTATTTTGCATTTTATTTAGAGATAGGGTCTCACTGAGATGCTCAGCACCTTGCCATTGCTGAGCCTGGCTTTGAACTCACAAAATCCTCCTGTCTCAGACTACTGAGCCACTGGGATTACAGGCGTGCACCACTGTGCCCAGCTTGAATGTGACCTCTTAAATTCATGTTCACTAGAACATTCTATGTAGAGAGACCTGAGGATGTCTGAAGATGCTCAGTTCTCTTCAATTCTTGATTTTATTTATGAATAGTCAGGGCAGACTCACTCAATCAATGTTTACTGAAACCGATATATGGCAAGCCTAGTTCTACTTCTTCATAAAATATACAGTTTAGTGATCATATGTACAGAATATCAATTTTAGATCCTCTCAATAAGCAAACATCTACTGAACTTTAATCATGAAAGATTAATGGCCTTGGGAAAGGCAAGCAGAACAAAGTCAAGTGCCTAACTATAAAAAAAGATGAATAATATCAGGAATAGATGTGTTTATACAGTTTACAAAATATTTAGATAAGTATGAATAAAAGTATGCAGAAAGCCAGGCATGATGGTGCATATCTGTAATCCTAGAGACTCAGGAGGCTGTGGCAAGGAGGATTCCAAGATTAGGGCCAGCCTCAACAACTTAGGGAGACTCTGTCTTAAAATAAAATAAAAATGACTGGGGAGGTAGCTCAGTGGTAGAGTGTTGCTGGTTTCAGTTCTCAGAACTACAAAAAAGAAAAAAAGTATATAGAAACTGTAATGGGGAAAACATAACATGAAGTGATTTTAGAAGTCAAGAAAGACTACCCAGATAAACAAATGTAAGAAGTTTCCAAGGAGCATAGGTGACAATACTATTTTCTCAAACATCATTCACAATATAATATTTGAAATATGTATACCTTGTGGAATGGCAAATTGAGTGAATTAACATATATATATCATTTTATACACTTAAGTTTTTGAGGATTATTACACTTCAAATTTATTTTCTTAACAATTTTCAAGCATATAATACATTGGCATTAAATGTATGATAGATCTTTTGAACTTATTCTTCCTTTCTAATTGAAATTTTGCATCTTTTCATCAACATTTCTCTAATGTCTCCATCTCAAAACCTGAGACCCTGATAACTACTATTTTACTTCTCACTTCGAAATCAACGTCTTAGATTCCACATAAAAAAGTGAGAAAATTAAATATTTGTTATTCTGTGCCTGGCTTACTTTACTTAGTATGATGACCTCCAGATTCGTCCGTGATGTTGCAAGTAACAGGATTTTATCCTTTCTAAAGGTTGATTACTTTTCCCTTGTGCATATGTATCAAATTTTCTTTATCCATTCATCCATTGTTGGACACTTAGGTTCATTCCATTTCTTGACTATTGTAAATAGTAGTGCAACAGACATAGGAGTGTCTATATCTTGTCGACACGCTACTTTCATTTCTTTTGAATATATGTCTGGTAGTGAGATTGTTGGATGATATGGTAATTCATTTTTAACTGTTTGAGGAACATCCATACTCATTTTCTATAATGGATCTACAAAGTGACATCCCCTCTGACAGTGGATAAGAACTTCCTTTCTCCACATCCACTCCAACATTTATTGTTTTTCATCTTTTTAAGATGTACCAAGTGATATCTCATTGTATTGATATCTCATTTTAATTTGCAACTTTCTGATGATTACTGATATTGAGAATTTTTTCATATACCTAAGTGATCATTTGGGTTTTTTTTTCCTGTGAGAAATGTCTATTCATATCCTTTGCACATTTTTAATTGGATTTTTAGTTTTCTTTTTATTGAGTTTGAGTTGCTTGCATATTTCAGATATTAATCCTTTATCAGATATGTGTTTTGCAAATATTTTCTCCCAATCTGTAGATAGTCTTTTTAATCCGTTGATTATTTCCTTGGCTGTACAGAAGCTTTTTAGTTTGTTATAATTATCTGTGTCTATTTTTGCTATTGTTGCTTGTGCTTTGAAGTCATATTTTAAAAAAAAATCAGACCAAAGTCGTGAGTGGTTCCTGTTTATTTGTTTGATTATTTATTTATTGGTGTTAAGCTCCTGTCTTGCTTTTCCTTTCTCATGATTAAACTCTTCCTTAATCCACCCTGTTCACACACTATTCTTTAAGTGGCAGAACTGGCTTCAAAGAAGGGGCCAGCCCTTCCTTCACTTTCACTGATATTTTTTTGAAGTCTATTCGTGTTATTTAAATAAAATATTTAAAACATTTTTAAAAAACTAGTTTTTTTCTAGTATCAGGTCTTACACTTGAGTTATTAATCAGCTGTGACTTGATTTTCTGCATATGGATAAGACAATGATCCAATTTCATTCTTTTATATGTGGCTATCCAGTTGTCCCAACACCATTTTATTGAAGAAACTGTCTCTTCCCCATTGTGTGTTTTTGGAATCTTTGTCAAAAATCAAGAAGACAAAAGGAGTCAAGAGGCTTTTCACATGTTCCCTAGAGTGACCCTGAAAAGTCTCAGCTCACTCTTAGTAAGTAGCAGACAGGAACAGGGTAAATTTTGGTCAACTTGGTCTTAAACACCTGGCAGGCGAGTACAATAAAAGCTCAGTCCTACATGCACATTTAAGAGAGAAAATGTCTCTTTCAGTATAATTTGTATAATTTGAGATGTACAGTTGTGTCAGCCCTACACAAAGTAAGTAAAACTGGATGCTATAAAGGAAGGGTTCTTATGTGGAAATGTCTAAAAGTAACTATCTCAGAGGACTCTGGAGTCACAGAGTTTGTCCTGAGCTTCAGACACTGTCTAAACTACTAAATGCACTTGTGCTAATTGTTTACAAAATAATAATAATAATAATAATAATAATAATAATAATAATAATAATGATTTTCTATCTTGTTTATTGTTGTCCTAAAATGATCCTTGATCTATGTATGCCTTGTCTAACCCACCAACTACCACCATGGACCTCTGGACTGCCCTAATGCTAAACACCCTTAGCTGATGCTAAATGCCCCACCTGATGGAGAACAAAAACTTTAGGTCACTTCACCCCAAATTTGCCCTCTCTCCACAGGATGCAGCTTAGAGTTGTCTTGCCCATTTTTAAAATGTATTTATTCTGATTTGTTGTATATGCATTTCAGTTCATATTACAAATATGGAGCACAATTTTTCATGTCTCTGGTTGTACACAAAGTAGAGTCACACCATTCATGTCTTCATACATGTACTTAGGGTAATGATGACCATCTCATTCCAATGTCTTCCCTATTGCCATGTCCCCTCCCTTTCCTCTCCCTCCCCTTTGCCTTATCTAAAGTTCATCCATTCCTCTCATGCCCCGCCCCCCTATCCCCATTATAGATCAGCATTTCTCATATCAGAGGAGAATATTTAGCATTTTTTTTTTTAGGATTGGCTAACTTCACTTAGCACAATATTCTCCAACTCCATGCATTCACCTGCAAATGCCATAATTTTATTCTCTTCAAATGTTGAATAATATACCATTATGTATATACACCACATTATTTTTATCCATTCATCTACTGAAGGACATTTAGGTTGGTTCTACAATTTAGCTATTTTGAATTGTGTAGCTATAAACATTGATGTGGCTGTGTTACTATAGTATGCTATTTTTAAGTCCTTTTGAAGCCAGATTTAAAGATAGGTAGTTAGTGTAATTAGGTAAATCAGGTCTAATATGAGTAAGATAAAAGAAAATTGGAGAAACCAGACAGCACCTGGGGAAATTAAAATATTATTGTCCCCAAAGCCTGGAACCCATCCTAAGGAATTGTTAATGAAGTAGCTCCCAGCAAACAGGGAGGTGCTAATCAAACCAGCCAGGCCCTTTCTGCCCAGATTATTCCTCCAGTCCATCTATCTCCCACCTTTTGGCCTTCCCACCCTATCACTGCAGGATAGAGGGAAACAAAGGACAGAAATGTGGGAGGACTAAAAGAAGACCTAAGACATAAAAAAGGGAAGACCTCCCTCTTCCACAAATTCCACCTTTCAGGTCCCCTTCTTCCTCCAGGAGGAAGTCTTTTCTGCTATCCTTTAATAAAGGCTTCCACTTTGCACTCTACACTTGCCTCAGTGTGCTTCTCTGGTGTTATACCTCAGCATTTGAGGAAGCAAGGACTTGTCACAGTGGTAACACTTTGGGTATAAACTGAGGAGTGGGGTAGTTGGATCAAATTGTGGTTCCATTCCAAGTTTTCCAAGGAATCTCCATAGGGCTTTCCATATTGGTAGCACCAATTTGCAGTCCTACCAGCAATGTATGAGTGTGCCTTTTTCCCCACATCCTCATTAACATCTATTGTTGTTAGTATTCTTGATATCTGCCATTCTGACTGAAGTGAGATGAAATCCTACAGCAGTTTTGATTTGCATTTCTCTAATTGTTAGACATGATGAACACTTTTCCATGTTTGTTAATCTATTCTTCTTCTGTGAAGTGTCTGTTCAGTTCCTTGGCCCATTTGTTGATTGGGTTATTTGGTTTTTTTGGTGTTAAGAATTTTTGTGTTCTTTATATGTCCTAGAGATTAATGCTCTATCTGACGTGCATATGGTAAAAACTTGTTCCCATTCTGTAGGCTCTCTATTCACCTCACTGATTGTTTCCTTTGCTGAGAAGAAGCTTTTTAGTTTGAATACACCCCATTTATTGATTCTTGATTTTAATTCTTGCATCACAGGAGTCTTATTAAGGAAGTTGGGGTCTAATCCAACATGATGAACATTTGGGCCTATTTTTTCTTCTATTAGTCACAGGGCTTCTGGTTTAATTCCTAGATCCTTGATCAACTTTGAGTTGAGTTGTGTGCATGGTGAGAGAATAAAGATTTCATTTTATTGCATATGGATTTCCCGTTTTCCCAGCACCATTTGTTGAAGAGGCTATCTTTTTTCAATACATGTCTTTGGTGCTTTTGTCTAAGATAACAGTAATTACGTGCATTTAAGTTTATTGCACGGAGTGCATTCTTTAAAAGAAGAAAAAGTCAACAAATAAATGACCTAACATTACATCTCAAAGCCCCAGAAAAAGAAGGACAAATCAACACCAGAAACAGTAGAAGACAGGAAATATTTAAAATCAGAGCTGAAATCAATGAACTTGAAACAAAAGAAACAATCGAAAAAATTGACAACAAAAAGTTGGTTCTTTGAAAAAATAAATAAGGTTGATAACAAAAAAGTAATAAATAATAAATAAGCCACTCTAATGAAGAAAAGGAGAGAGAAAACTCAAATTACTAACAGCCGTGATGAAAAAGGAAATAGCACTACAGACACTATAGAAATACAGAAAATAATTAGAAATTATTTTGAAAATTTGTACTCCAATAAAATAGAAAATATCAAAGGTATTGACAAAGTTCTAGAGTCATACGATTTGCCCAAAATGAATCAGGATGATATATAGAATTTAAACAATCAGTTTCAAGCAATGAAATAGAAGACACCATCAGAAGCCTACCAACCAATTAAAGCCCAGGACCAGATGGATTCACAGCTGATTCTACAAGAACTTTAAAGAACTAATACCAATACTCCTCAAATTATTTCATGAAATAGAAAATCAGGGGACACTTCCAAACTCATTCTATGAGGCTAATATCACCCTGATTCCAAAACCAGGCAAAGACACATCAAAGAAAGTAAACTTCACACCAATATCTCTAATGAACACAGATGCAAAAATTCTCAATAAAATTCTGACAAATTGAATACAAAAACATATCAAAAAGATAGTGCACCCTGATCAATTGAGGTTCAACCCAGGGATGCATGGTTGGTTCAATATATGGAAATCAATAAATGTAATTCATCACATTCAACAGACTTAAATATAAGAATTATGATCATCATAAAAGATGCAGAAAAGCATTTGACAAAACACAGCACCCCCTTTATGTTAAAAAAAAAAAAAAACTAGGGATAACAGGAACATATCTCAACATTATAAAAAAGCTATCTATGCTAAGCCCCAGACCAACATCATTCTAAATGGAGACAAATTGAAAGTATTCCCTCTAAAAACTGGAACAAGACAGGGATGCCTTCTTTCACCACTCCTATTTAACATAGTTCTTAAAACTCTAGCCAGAACAATTAGACAGATGTAAAAAATTAAAGGGATACGGATAGCAAAAGAACTCAAATTATCATTATATGCCAACTATATGATTGTATACCTAGAAGACCCAAAAAATTCCACCAGAAAACTACTAATAATTGAATTCAGTCAAGTAGCAGGATATAAAACAATACACACAAATCAAAGGCATTTCTGTACATCAGTGACAAATCCTCTGAAAGAGAAAATAGGAAAAGTACCCCACTTACAATTGCCTCAAAAAAAAAAAAAAAAAGCAACTTAATGAAACAGGTGAAAGACCTCTACAATGAAAATTACAGAATGCTAAAGAAAGAAATTAAACATGACCTTAGAAGATGGAAAGATCTCCCTTGATCTTGGATCACCAGAATTAATATTGTCAAAATGACCATACTACCAAAAGCACTATGCAGATTTAATGCAATTCCAATCAAAATCCCAATGACATTCCTCACAAAAATAGAAGAAGCAGTCACAAAATTCATCTGGAAAAATAAGAGACCCGGAATAAATAAAGCAATCTTTAGCAAGAAGAATGAAGCAGGTGGCATTGCTATACCAGACCTTAAACTATACTACAGAGCAACAGTAACAAAACACCATTTTTTCCCATAAAGATGGAATGTAAAAATTGGCAGTAGGAAAATCTAGTAGTGGTTCACCTCATGCTTTGAATATAACATAATATTTGCTACTCTGCCACCTGGGTGTGTTTTAAAATGGGCTTTTCTTTCGCTCTTTTCCCTCTCCCCTTCCCTAACTGGGGGGCAGGCATCTGGATTACTTTTTTCCCACCCTAGGCTGAATTATCTGTGTTTAAGCACCCACTCATCATAGGAACCAAGTAATTCAGATTTCTGGAATGGCTCCAGAGATCTAAGAAATGACTATACCCCAAATTAACATGTGAAGCACAACCCCTCCACAGGGAACATGTGGAATGAAGCTCTTCTTTCAAAACCCTCTGTCTTATCTGATGGGCAGAATCACAGCCTCTGGGACAGGACTGTGCTTCTCCTTTGCTAGAAAGCAAAAAAGCTTTTTTTTCCCCCTTTTTCTCTTTATTAAATTAGCATCAGGAAAAGGACTAAGCTTTTGGTAATACCTCTTGCCATTTTCATTATGTATTTCTTGTTTCTGTGCAATATTCCCTTACCTGTATTTCTTAGCTATTGTTAAGGTATCTTCTTGCATAAATAGTTGCTTTAAATGATCTTTTCCTTGAGGGATGGGAGTGCTGGATATTTATATTCTGTCTTTCTGTTGAAGTCCCCTTCTCTCAGTTTTCAATTATTTGCCTTCAGATTCGTGGAACTTCTAGGTTCATCTCTCAGCAGAGGGTGAAATCTTTGCTCACATTTGTATAGTTAAAATGACAACTTAGGTAGTTTTCACAAAACAGAAGAACAAAGCTCCTCAAATGTAAACACCATCTTTACTTCAAGTTGGAAAGAAAGTCCTGTTAATTTAAAATGCATAAAGTTCAAGTTCTGTTTCTATCTGTTGATAAAAGTAAAAGTAAACCAAATGGGGACAGACCTTCACAGGTCAGCTATGCTTTATACAGCACCAGAGAGGCACATTTTCAGGTGGAAAATGGTAACTGGTTATAAGAGGGGTCTGAATTTTACAGGTTTCAGTTAGACTTGACTCATAGCAGAATGTGTCCACTGGGCAGTCAGGGGGAACAGTTGTGAAAGTACAAAGCCCATTGTTGCTAGGGAATTGTGACAGTTCAGAGCCTGTTGTTTTCCTTCTTTGCTTCCTGGAACTCATTGTTCTCCTTTTCTCCCTGGGGATTGCTTTTCCATATCCTTCAACTGACATTTTTAAAAAAGCCTAGGAATCAATCTCAATCTCACTCAATATATCCCTCCACATGAGGACAAGATGGTTCTTACAGGTTTGCTATAGAAAGAATACAACATATTTGCAGTGGTTTCTCTTATTTAGTTTCTGAGGCCAGGGAGACAAAACTTCGAATTTCAAGTAAGAGTTCAATAAATGTTAATTTTTTTTTCATTCTGCTTACTTTCTGCACTGATGGATTGGGGAGAGTTGCAAGGGGGTCAATTAGCATCAGTAAATCTTCTATCTGCTCCAATCTTCCTCTCAACAATGGAGTCCAAGAAACACAATTCCTAAGGTACTTAGTCATTCCTAGACTGTCAATAACACTTAAATACATATTTTTTTTCTGACTCAGTGCTGCTGAAGATAACTACAAAACTATATATGATTCCTGAAGACATTTAATAGATATTTTTCTTGTGATAAGACTTTGCCCTGACATAAGAATTTACTGAAACATAATGACTAAATCCAATATTTCATGTTGTAATATATATTTGAACCTATTTTCTATGCTAGTAAAACTAGCACTTATTTAGAAATATAATCTAAACTATCAAGACCAGTACCGTGGATATGGTTTAGGTCATTTAAAAAATCCATTTTTACATTTTTATTATCTTAAAAGTACTATCTCACCTGTGGCATGAGGCTCAACAGGTGAGAATAGATTACCCATGCAGACCCACAGAGGAGGGTATTTCCTTAGGCTCACTAAGCAGATGAGTAAATCCCTCTTATTTGCCAACTAGCTGATGGGCAATGCTCAAAATTTTGTTCCAGAAAACTCCAAATTACTCCTATCAAAGAAATAGAGGGAAACTTCTGTACGAACACTATTAAATATTATAATCATACGTAATACCTATGAGTCTACATTGATTTAATTCCTCCATATTCCTTGTTTTACTGTGTTTGCTAATAGAGTGGGCTCTGGAATCAGACTGCCTAGATGTGAATCCAGGGTATAATTATCAACTATGGGACCTTGAACAAGTTCTCCCTTCTCTTTGCTCTGTTTTCCTTAAACAAAGAACGGATAATAACCATACTTAATTCGTAGTGGGATCAAGCAAGACAATATATGTGGAGGACATATGTGAGGGCTTGGGTTATAATAAGCACTCAATAAATGCTGGTTTATTATTTCTATCCATTAATTACCCTCATCCTTACTCCCCCCTGGGTTAAACAGCATTTACATGATTTTCTAATAACTATTTCCAAAGCATGTTATCATGCAAAATAGATCAAATGAGCTGTATTTAATGATTTAATTAATTAATCATTTGAGCTTTATTTAAATTGAGTTCTCTCAACATTTTCAACTAAGATATATTTATTTGGCTTGTATCCTATGCTTTTGTAAACAAAGGAAATACATCCTTGAATGAAATACATCGTTTATCTTTGTCCCAAATTATTCCTAAGGAAGGCTCTGAAATGGCATTGCTGTCAGGCAATTCAAAGAGTTTTGGAAACAAACAAGCAAAACCCAGGCCAGTCCATCTCTATTCTACATGATAATTAAGGGGAACTCAGAGGACCTGATGTTCAGTCAGAGTCAATTCTTGGCTTTAGCATTCTTGATATTTTTTTATGTCCATCTCAGATCTTAGCAACCCTTATTTAATTTTGGACTAAAGTTTTCAAACCCTGGAGAATCTAATGAAAATGAGTAAAAGAAAAAAGAAACAAAGAGATTTTCATGTTTGGGGGATTGGGGGTTTGTGAGTGTGATTTTCTTTTCCTTTCCATTTTTTTTTTTCCTTTTTGGTAGTGAATCCAGAACATGTATGATTTGCCAAGATTATGTTCTTTGAATCTGGAAGAGTAACACAATGTAACAGAAATAACGCTCACATCTACTATCTTCCACGATGGTATTTGGGAAAGTAAAAAGGCTTTATTTTAAACTCATTTTTTTAAAAGAAACAAAGGGAAACTTTTATCCCTTTAATTTTGTAGACTTTGTCCTTTGACTTTCATCTTACTACACATAACAATTTCAATTTAATAAGGCTTGTTGAAAAGCATTTTTTTTTCATAAAGATTTATCTTGAGGGAGATGTTGAGAAGGCTAATTTCCATTTCTTTGCTTTTGGAATGAAAGAGGCTTAGTTCATATACCTGATTTAACTTTGCCACTGAAAATACCATTTGGAGAATATATTCTTTATTTCAAAACCATCCTCCTTGACTCCTTGATGAGATATTCAAGGTGGTTCCAAATTGTTCTATAAAACAGGGACGGATTTCAATGTATGTGTGGGAAGGGTATTGAGAGAAAGAGAACAAAGAAACATAAGACTTTTTTTTTTCTTCCTATAAAAAGAATAAGAGGTGGATGGTAGTTCAGAGGTTTCCTTTCTGAAATGTTGAAATGGTATCATTTTTCTCCTCTGCTAACCAACTGTTGTTAAGTTTTTCCAAAATTTAACTAAAGGAAAACTGATAATTTCATCAGTCATATATAATTTACTACATTACAGATTGTCTGGCTTCTGTCCTTGCATTGTTTAGTCCAAGAAAGGCAAATATTCTGCATCACTCCTTCTGCCTCTTTGGAGATGATATCCTTGATCTAAAATTTAGCCTCAGATCCTCAGACTTCCTGAAACTGCTATCACCAACTCCTCTGAATAGAGCTCAGTGTGGACTGGACCAAACCAGAGAATTTCCCTGATGTCCACATTGGTTAGTTCATTCTTAGGGGATTTTGAGGAATTGTTTATTTCCAGAAGGCAAAGCATGATCATTTAAATCGCATAGATGAACAGACTTGAGATTCATTTGTATAACATGGTTTATACAAAATCCTTTTTTTTAAGAGATGATGTCATGAGCTATAAGAAAGATAAGTGAAGATTGGTTAGCACAATGCTACTCTCCAATACATAGTTATTAAAATGACATTTTATATTTTCTTTTTTTTACACTGTGCTGGAGTTACCCAAAACACTTTCTAATACTGTGTATATTAATTCCTAAGCAATTACTCATATCAGTCCTTGTTATTGAGCTATTATTTTTCTTTGTAACATACATCTTCACAAGTATGTGGTTTTTTGTCACTTCTCCCAAACATTTTGAAGATATAAATTTAAAATATAAATGCCAAAGGGCTGGAGTTGGAGCTCAGTGGTACACTGCTTACCTAGCATGTGTGAAGCACTAGGTTTGATCGTCAGAACCACATGAAATAAATAAAATAAAGATATATATATATATATATATATATATATATATATATATATATATATATATATATACATGCCACAATATGGCAGTATAGTTTTGTGCTTCCTATGGTACTTAATGCCCTATTATATTCTGTTGGTTCTAGAATGGGAAAATTGTATTTATTGATTACTGAATTTTGAAGTTAAGATGAGCATAAGAGAAGGATAATGGGGATGTTTCAAGTTCAGTTTGTCTATCTATATCTCCCAATAGGTGGAAACTCACCTAAGGCAAGTCACTTATATAGACGAGCCTCAGGTTCTTTGTAGCTTGCAGGAAAACTGGGTAGGTCAAATTGGATTCTCTGTATGGAAATGCTTTAATTACTGTTCTTCATTTTTTCTACTCTCTGTGCTTTTTATCTGTTTTGGTTCTTAGAATTTCTCAGAGATTAACTGAGTGTGTTATATGTTGGGTAAAATGGGGACATTTAAAAGCATGGTATACCCTGGGCCATAGGGGTGAGAAACCACATTTGTATTTGATGATTTAAGTCATCACATATGGAGGTACCAATTGATTTCAAAAACATCACCCACAGCTTGGGTGCAGAAAAAACAGGACAACTTACCCTTATTCAGTCTTCTCTCCCACCCGCTTAAGGAGTCATCCTTTTTGAGTTAAATGCTGTTTTTGTTTGTTTGTTTGTTTGTTTTTTGTAATGAAGAACATGCAGGAACACTGGACAGAAATAGCACGTAAGCTCTGTGGGAATTCCTAGAGGAGCTGATGACCAAGGTTCCACTTGAGTATTATCTAACTTGTCTTACAAAGAACAAAATAATGTTGCTGATTTATGGAGCTGATTGGGGAAAAGATAGAGTCATTACTATTTTTTAATTTTTGTACATGTCAAATAACTGTTTAGAATTGCTCACCTTGATTTGGGATATCATCACTCACATAAAAATAGCCTTTTATTTTCATTGAGATTTTTTGTGTGCAGGTACAGACTCTATTCACAGTGTGTTTAATATGCCATAACAAATAGATAAATCATCCCCAGCCACAGAGTTCATGCCAATTTACAGTAATTTTGCCCTCAGTACTAAAATTCTGGCATTTTCAGGGTTGTTACCCTATAATGTTATTTCAGTGAAGAAATAACAGCACTTTTCTCTATCTCTTAGAGAGATCTTCTGGCATTTTCCAGGGCATTAATCACAGGATCTGTGTTTAACAAAAGGAGAAGTGGAAAATATGAAAAAATGAATTAGATTTCAAATAGCACTGAAGGGAACATTGTGAATGCAGCATGTTGGGAGGTGAACATTTTGGACTTTCGACAACATTAAACTTGAGTACCTTAATAGTATAATATTTCTCTATTCCTTTGGGATACAAAATGTTGAATAAAGGGGAAAAACATCCATTCCATTTTCTTTTTAATTTCTAGTGATTTTTTCATTATCATTTTATCTAAATTATGCATTTAAAAATCAAGACAAGATTGGATTTTTTCTTAAATAGATAAAATGAAATGCTGATGGCTTGAAAAAAGTCATTGGATGATAGTAAACCAAATTTGGTTCACATTTAATAGAGGAAAATTATTTAATTAGCATTATTTTCATGGCCCAAATTTCTGTATACACGATGCATAATTATTTTTTTTCAAAATAATTATGAGAGCACATATTATAAAAATATCTTTGATATTTTGGATCTCTACCTTCATTACACTTGATAAAAATGTAAAGATTGGTCACAAAAGATAGGTTTTCCTGAAAACAGTTCAAGCCAAAATGTACAGGATGATAGCATAAAGCACACCAGATAAACTTTCATAATATTTCTCTTAGTTATTTTTAAAGATAATGAGTACATCAATGAAAAGTTTGGAAGTCTTTTTATATTTTTCCCATATTTTGTATTAGTTCATTATAATTAAGTATAGTGGTGGGATTCATTGTTTCATATTTGTATATATATACAATATAGCAATATAATTTGGCCAGTATAATTCCCCAGAATTTCCTTTGTCCCTCCTTCCCTCCCTTTCTCCGTTCCCCTTAATCTACTCTACAGATCTCACTTCGATTTTCATGAGATTCCCCATGTACTTTTTTATTTCATTTTCCTCTCTAGCTTTTACTTATGAAAGAAAATATGCATATGTCTTGTTTTTATTCCATTTACTAGTGATAGAGTGACATGGGTACATTATTTAATCTGTATGACTAAAGTATCAATATTCTAATTTTCCAAATGGGTGACAGTGTGAACAGTGTGCCTTTTGAGGGTGGAGGTGAGCATAGAACAAAATAATGGATGCCATTGCACTGTGAAAAATGGCAAAATCCCATATGAAGGTGAAACATGGCCTGTCACCTCCGTTCCCTTTCAGCTTTACCAGTGCATTTTAAAAACTCTTGAAACTTGCAAAATAAGATGTATAGCTAAAGAATCTTATAATCTTATCTTTCTCAAGGGGAAGATTCATTCAAGACCCATCAGGAAAGTCTCTTGCCAGATGTCCAACTGCACATACTTTCTTGAGCTCAGTAAACCGTTTAAACAAAAGTTTGGGATTAAGTGGAATATTTCTACTGGAAAATTCCTTGAGAATAGCACAATTCCTTGTCCATAGTAGGTCCTTAGTGTATATTTGCAATTTGATTGAACTTTTACATGAACAGCAAGTGATCTGAATGTCAACTCTTTATGGGATAATGCGCTGACTGATGATCTTTTGTGACCATTATGCTTAATAGTAATGGTCTCCTTACTGATGTTTCCCTGCCCTTCCATGGGCACACCAATTCTCAGCCAGTGTATGCATTTAAACTTGCTGTGCTTACACCACATCCCCAAAGAAGAGTTGGTTGTTGTACATTCTATTAAATAAAGTCCAAAAAATAAATCTACTTAAATCTATGAAATAGCTACAAGTATAAAACATTGCTTCTGCACATACACATACACAAGTTATTATTCTATCCACTTGAAAAAATGAATAAATTTGATCCCTATATGGCCATAAATATAAAATAATGCCATATAAAATATAAAAATGAAAATGCTCAAATCCTAAACCAGCTTAAATTAAAAAAATAATAATTTAAATGGGAAAGATGAAACTAATATCCAGAAAGAAATGGGAACCCACAATTCTGTAAGTATACAAGTTGATTCTGGGGCTGTTGGCCATCGATCTAGTTCCTTATGCCTAGGACTGGGGCTGGAGCTTCAGAAGGACAGTAGCTCTGCCAAGATGAAATCTGATCAATAAATTATAAATCCTGATCCTGGAAGGTATTCTGTTCAGCCCAGTAGCCCATACAAGAGCAAAAAAGCTCATCTCTGCTTTGAGACTTGGGTGAAATTTTTCCCCACATACAGATTTGCTAACTATCCCCCAAATCAGGAACTATGAATCTCCTAGGAAAGTCTTCAGGAACTATGCTTTTATTAGTCATAGGACTTTCAGATTCATCCTGCTTGAGTATATTAATGGTTCCGTCTTTTATTTGTTGAGTGATTTTTCACTGTTTGGATGTGCTGCAACCTGTTTATCCTTTGATCCATTAGAAGGCATTAAGCTATTTTCAGTTCTAGGTGATTATGAATAAAGTTTACATAAACATTGATATACCTTTCTCTGGACCATGTATCTATAGGTGGAATTGTTTGGTTAAATATAAGAGAATGTTAATTTGTAAGAAACTGCTAAGTTTCTTAGCATTCACATTAGCAGTATATGAGACTAATGTTTCCCTGCCCTTCCATGCCCTTCCATTTTTAAATTTAAGCTGGTTTAGGATTTGAGCATTTTCATTTTTATATTTTTATATTTTCATTTTTATATTTTATATGGCATAATTTCTTGCATTCACATTAACAGGACATGAGATTTCTAATTGTTCTGCATTTTCATGAGCTACTGGTCTTTTGGGGATTTTTAGTTAACTATTTTAGTCATTCCAACAGATGCATTTCTCAATGGTTTAAATTTTTGTTTGCCTGAAGGATTATGATGATAAATATGCCTTCATATACTTTCCTTTCTAAAAATATCCCTCTCTGCTAAAGTGTCTGTTTAACTCTTGTCCATTTAAATTTTTTTAATTCAGTATGTTGAGTGTTATTTTGGAATTAGTCCTTTATTGAATATGTGATTTAAAGAGTCATACCCAGTTCTACAATTTATCTTTCCATTCTTTTATAAATGTTTTTTTTCTTTTTTTATAACAATTTTTTAAAAATACTACTGAAGTTCAATATAGCATCTTTTTTTTCTCCAGGGATTTAGTATTATACCCAAAACTTCTTTGCCAAATACCCACACCACATCACTTTTTAAAACATTTTAGTCTAAAAACTTTATCATGTGCCACAAGCTGTTCATGGGTGGCATGTGGGTCACTGCACATGAAAGCCTCATGGACAGAGACATCTGGTGTCTGGGAATAACCAGCGGACATTTCCTATGGTCAATTGCCCAGGGACAATATGAATCTCTTTCCAGCTCTGCCAGGGCCCACACAGCACCTGAGATGGGTGAGACCTGCCAAGATGTCAATCAACCTGCTAACCATAAGATATCAGGAAGCAAGACTTCACCCTTGAAACCTTATCCTTACATTTGGTGTATCTCCTTGAATAAACCACTGGGAGCCATTTTCCTTTTGTCTAGTTCCAGAACCCATGTGGACTAGATCTATCAGGGGGTTCACATTATGTAAATTTATTTCTGAGTATCTGTGTTTTGTTACTTACTAATTATCCGAGATTGTAAGTTTTAGGGTGGCTTTGATTCCCCTGGGCAGAAAGAAGAACCCCTATTGAGACGCTGGCCGTCATTTCCCTCCCCCCAAAATCATGTAAATATTTACCTTTAAATCTATTCTTGAGGTAAGTTTTATATAAATTTTGAGATTGTGATGTTGAGAGGTTAGACTATTTTCTTTCTTTCTATTTATATCTATCTATTTATTTTGGTGGTAAGGACCTTGAACATGTTAGGCAAGAACTCTACCAACTGAGCTATGTCGCCAGCCCAAGACTGTTTTGCTTTTGGTATCTAGAATTATAATATTTTTGAAAACTACTTGTTGATCATTAGAACACCATTCAATTCCATTTGCTAACTATCTTTAAAAAAACCAATAAGCTATATTTGTACATATATACCTCTAGATTCTATGCTATCACATTGATGAATTTGTCTATTGCTCTCAAATGTTACATAATCTTGTTTTCTATAGGTTTATATTAATTTTAAAATCAAGTAGTAGGACTCTTACAGTTTTATTTCAACTATTCCAGTTTCTTTGTTCTTGAATATAAATCTTAGAATCACCTTGTCCAGATCTACATACTATCCTGGTGGAATTTTTATTGGAGTTCTGTTAAATCTATAAATGAATTTGGGGGAAGTTTACATTTGTACTATGCTAACTTTCCCAATCCATAAACATGCTGTATCTATCCATTAATTTCAGTTGTGCTTGTTTCTTGGTCTGCATTTTATAATTTATAGTTTTAAATATCATATACATGCTTTATCTATAAACATTTCAATTTCTATAAGTTTAATAAATTGTATTTTTGAATTTTATTTCCAATTTTCCATGACAATATAAAAATGTTGACTATTGTATATGGACCTTGACACCATGATCTTTCTAAACTCTTTAGTTCTAAGTGTTTTCCCCTTTTGTTAGTAGATTATTTGCAATTTTTCCACATATACAATCAGAATGTATAGAAGGATACAGGACATCATTCTACCCTGTATGTCCTTGATTTATTTTTCTTGCTTTATTTTTTTTGTTGCTGTGACAGTACCTGAAAAAAAAAACTTAAAAGGAGGAAAGATTTATTTTGGCTTAGATTTCAGAGGTTTCAGTCCAAGGTCAGCTGGTTGCATTGCTTTGGTCTTGAAGTGAGGTAGACCATCCTAGCAAAAGGACTTTTATGGAGAACAGCTATCAGCTCATGGCAGCTATAAAGCTAAGAGAAGAGAAGGAGAAAGGAAGGGCCCAGGGTCAAGATATATTCTCTCAGCACATCCCCAGTGATCTACTTCCTTCAATTAGACTACACCAGCTACAGTTTTACCACCTCCCAATAATGATATTACATTATACTAATCCATCAATTGTTAATCCACAAATGAATCCAAGGCCCTCATGATCCAATCCTGTCTTAAGATCTGCACCACTGAATACTACAGCATTGGTAACCAAGCCCTCAACACATGTATCTTTGGGAATACTTCATATTCAAACCACAACAATCTTCTACTCTGATTAACATGTTCATGTGGTTTTCATTCTTTAGTCTGTTAAAATTGTTTACTGCATTTGAACCAGACTTGCATTTCCATAATTATTATTTGGTCATGGTACATTTTTTTTCTTTTGCAAATTATTAGATTTGCTAGTCATTTTGGAGGATTTTTGTATATATGATAATCAGGGGTATTATTTTTCTTTTATTATCTTTGCCCAGTTTAGTAAGTGGGATGATGCTAGCCTCATAGAATAAACTGGGAGTTGCTGTTTCCTTGTTTTCCTCCCCCTCAGGGACTACTGTGTGATATCTTTCTTCATAAATGTTTGTATTAATGTATCTATAAAAATGGAAGTATTTTTTATTTGGGTGTTTTTAGCTACAGGATTTTCAAATTATCTGTCTCATCTTGGATGATCTTTGGTGACTTTATGTTTTTGAGGAACCTGTTGATGATTTTATCTAAGTATCTGAATTTATATGTGTGGTATTTGCAATGTTCTTTAACATATGTTTTTTGTAACATTTGTAATGCTCTTTAAAATATTTTTTTAGTTGTTGATGGACATTTATTTATTTATCTATTTATTTATTTATTTATTTATTTATTTATTTACATGTGGTGCTGAGAATCGAACCCAGTGCCTCACTCATACTAGGCAAGTGCTCTACCACTGAGCTAGAACCCCAGCCCCTGTAATGTTCTTTTAAAACCTATGGCCATGTTGGTTAACCTTAATAAAGTACAGAAGAATTGGGGGGAAAAAACTATGAAGTTTTATTACAAATATTTAAAATTTATCAAGTCTCTAGATCTAGCTATTATTTCATAGGAAATCCAGGAAGTTGATATATTAATAGATACCACAGTGATTCTAGTTAGAAAAATCTAGATTGTGGGAAATTCTAAAATACAAAATTCTAGTTTCTTCAATAAAAATTGACAAGGAAAATGAGATAAATAAAAACTAAATAAAATTAAGAAATGGGTTAAACATTATAGATATATTATTTGAATTAAGATGTAGATGAATAGAATGCTAAAATTGATGTGAGACAAAATTGTAATTATGATTATCTATTTTATTATATTAAGAAAATATACTTTTAAATTATTTAAAAAATTGATTCTTTTTAGATATGTATGACAGTAAAGTGTATTTTGATATATGGTACATATATGGAGTATAACTTTATCTAATGAGGATTCCATTGTACATGATGTGAAATTTCACTGATGGTGTATTCATATATGAACAGAGAAAATTATGTCCAATTTATTCTACTGTCTCTCTTATTTCCACCTCCCCTCCTTTCCCTTTATTCCCCTTTGTCTAAACACTGAACTTCTGTTCTTTACCCCCACCCCCCTTGTTGTATATTGGCATCTGCATATTACAGAGAATATTCAACCTTTGTTTTTTTCAGTATTGGTTTATTTCACATACCATGGTCATTTCCAAATCCACCCATTTACTGAGAAAAGTCATTCTTTTTATTGCTGAATAATATTCCATGGTGTAAATATATCAGATTTTTTTAATCCATTCTTCTGTTGAAGGGTATCTAGTTTGGTTCTATGGTTTAACTATTGTGAGTTGAGCTTCAGTAAACATTTATGTGGTTGCATCACTGTAGTATGCTGATTGTAAGATCTTTGGATATACTTTCAAAACTTGAAGTGATAAAACAATGAAATTATTTTAAACATTGAAAAATGCACCTTGTTATAAATTGGAAGAATCAATATAATTCATTTTTAATTATAAAATATATTTTAATTAATTATAAGTAAATCTATAATACCAGTGCAATGTTATTTAAAATCACATTAGTCCTTTTTCTTTGTAGAATTTGACAAAACTTTCAGAGAGTGTTCTGCTTTAAGTATTTTTCTCCTCCAAACTCCTGTTGAAATTTAATTACCAATTTAGTGGTACTGATAGATGGGAAGTTTAAGAAGTGATTAGGTCATGAGGACTATCAAGGAAGTTTTAGTTAATGTGGCAATGGATCCCAGATAAAAGGTTAAGTTCATCCCCCATTCTCTCTGTAGGAACTTCCCTGTTCTTGCCTTAACATGAACAAAATAAATTTCTGATCAGTATAAACTACCCAGAATCAGGTATTCTGTTCTATCAGTAGAGAACAGACTCGGGGGATGCAAAAATTTGCATGAAATATAATGAGTCTTATTTGTTACAAGATAATCCAGTGGGGAAGAAAGGACAGGTAGTAAACGCTCAGTTGAAACAAGATTGTTGATGACTTCATGATTGCTGAAATGTGAGGCTGGCACTATGTTCTCTAAATTATTTGTTATAAAATATGTCCATAACAAATACTTTCTATAACAACAAAACTTAAGACATAATTTTACAACAGTTTATGCAAATGAGTTATTTAAAAAAATAAGAAACTGCTGAAAAAACATGCAGAACTGAGTGACAGTGAAGATATGATATGAAAACATTAATGAGATGAAGTTAAGCAAACACTTAGAAGAAAATGAACATACTGAAAATGCATTTTCGTTTATAATTCTTTTTTATTTTTATTTTTGATTCTTTTTTTATTATTAGTTGTTCAAAACATTACAAAGCTCTTGACATATCATATTTCATACATTTGATTCAAGCAGATTATGAACTCCCGTTTTTACCCTATATACATATTGCAGATTCACATCGGTTACACATCCACTGTTTTACATATTGCTATACTAGTGTCTGTTGTATTCTGCTGCCTTTCCTATCCTCTACTATCCCCCCCTCCCCTCCCCTCCCCTCCCCTCTCCTCCCCTCCCCTCCCCTCTCCTCCCATCTTCTCTCTCTACCCCATCTACTGTAATTCATTTCTCTCTCTTGTTTTTTTTTCCCCTTTCCCCTCACTTCCTCTTATATGTAATTTTGTATAACAATGAGGGTCTCCTTCCTTTACCATGCAATTTCCCTTCTCTCTCTCTTTCCCTCCCCCCTCTCGACCCTGTTTAATGGTGATCTAAGCATTATTCACCATCATCAAAACAGTGGAAAGTAAATTGTGGAGCACAGAAGTTGATAAAATATAAACCAAGTCTATAAAGCCAAAAGCTAATTCTTTAAAAATGCTAAATTAGGAAAATCCTAGTGAGATCTATGAAGAAAAAAAAAAAAAAAAAACAAGAAGATACAAATGAATACAATTACGGATAAAATAGGTTTTTAAAGACCCTTTAAATGAAGAAAATATTATAAAGTATTTTATGCAAAAGTATTTGAAGGCATTCTAGAAATACATAAATTACTACAACTACCTTATTAAGAACAGGACTATTTGATCAATTCAGTCTTTTCAGGGCCAATCATTATTAGATTCGAGTTATGCCATACTTTAGGGAATAAAAACTCAGTAGTATGTAAAATCTGTTCCAGAAGAATTCAAACCAGAAAAATTTTGTACTCATTCATTATAAAACTTAAATTTAAGCATCCTGAGTAAAAGATTTTTAAATAATAGATAATTACAAAACCTTGAAAAGGAATATTTATAAATTTGCACTGTGATTCAAAATTACATTAGTTATATTTAGGTGGCATTAAAGTTTACATTAAGACAAAACACCTTAAATAAGAGAAAATCAAATCAGGTACCACATAAGAAGAGAATGTACAGGTGGTGAACACAATGGGGGAAAATATTACCATTAATAATAAATAAAGAACAACTACAAATGAGTAAGAAAAAGGGCACAAATGAAGAACAAAGATATAAATAAAAAAATAAAAAATATGAAAGGAAAATATCAAAGGAAAAAAATATCAAAAATATCAAAAAACATCAAAGGAAAAGATAATGTTACTAATGATTTGGAAAAGAAAAGTTAAAATAGAAAATTGGTAGCACTTCACACTTACAAATTTGGAAAAAAATATATAGTATATAAGTGTGTGTTTATGTGCATGTGTGTGACAATCCATGTCAGCGAGGAAATAAAGAAACTGGAATTCGCATCCTGATGATCTGATCAACTGTATGCTAGTAGATGTTTAAGAATGGGCTCTTCAGGAAAACATGCCTCAGACTTGATTCATTTACTGATCTCTATGGTGCAACTGCTCTCACCTTGGTATTTTCAAACTAGCAATGGGTTATAATGCCACTGAACAGAGTAGAGATATGCACAATTAGAATTACAAGTCTAAAACCCAGCATTCTAATTTTTAAGTATATACCATTGAAAATTTCTAACATATAGGAACAAGAAACATAATCTTTAAAGAAAAAACTTTGAAAGTAATCTAAAATAAGCTTAAATCTAACAATACAAATAGAAACATGGATAAATTACAGTGCATTTTCATAATGAACCACTGTACAATGGTCAAAATAAATAAGGTAGATTCACATAGAGTAATGCAAATAAACCTCAAAAACATGATTTGGAGAGAACAAATAAAACAGAAATGTGCCAGCACATGTGTAAATTTTAAAGGCAAAATTGTTATATTTGGAAATAAAGTGTCCTCCCAAAGCTCTTGTTTTTATGCAGGAATAGTCAGAGGTAAAATGATTAGATTATGAGAGCTGTAACTAGTTGTTCCATCCTAGTTAAATTGTCTAACTGGATGGTAACCGTAGGTGGGCATGAGGAAGGGGAGTATGGCTGGAGGAGGTGGGTCACTGGGAGCATGCCCTGGAAGGGTGCATCTTCTCTATCTCCCCTTCCCTTTTTTCTCTCCCCTTTCTGGCCACAATAAGCTGAGCATCTTTCCTCCCAGCCCCCTATTCACCATGAAATTCTTTCTCAACCTTAGACCTGGAGCAATGGAGATGGTGACCGTGGACTAAACCTCTGAAACTGTGGATCCAGGATTAACATTTCCTCCTCTAAATTGTTCTTCTTGCGTGTTTTGATCCCAGCAATGGAAAGCTGACAAATTCAGCAATATTGTTTTGATATATATATATATATATATATATATATATATATATATATGCAGTAAAATATGAAACACAGATGAGAAATAGATACCGTTATCTATTTTGTGACAGCCTCTGATGTGGGAAGGTATAGGTATTTGAATAATTGATTTGTTCACAAACATAGATAAAGTTCTGCTATGAGCATAGTGAAACGTTTAGATCAGGATGGAAAGTACCTGGTTGTTGGTTGTATTATTCTTACTTTTATTTTGAATTTAAAATATAATATTTGGGGGCGGGATCCTATCACTGGCCAGAGGAACTTACAGAGTGCTTTGATGAAAATAGTATGTTTTGTGGACATGGAATGGCGTTTGTAGATACAAGGTCATCTTCAATATGAAATGACAGCAATATGTTTGAAGGCTCTCAAAGGGACTGTCATAATCTGAAGGAGTCAGAGAGGATTTCACACTTCATGAACTCTGCATCCAGTTGCTTGAGCTGGAATGTTCCCTGTGAAAGGCAGTGGCTTTGAATCTGGGGCCACTGAGGTGAGGCATCACTGTGCTCATAAGTGATGATGCTGTATATGTTCAAGTGAGATATCTGCTTTTATCCTACACAAAAGAAAGGGATACCAAAAGCAGTCATCTAAGAACACATTGGGGATGTCAACCTTGAACCAACACAGAAAAGGTGGCAGGCATGAGATAAGACAGATTTGCTCTGTCATCCCTTGAATTCATTTCCTTCCTTGACATACGCTAGCATTACAGAACTGATTTGAACTGTTACCCAAGTATCTGCTGGTCATTTGGAGGAACTGCCCTTCTAAGAAAGATAGGATAAAGATGGTCCTTAGAAAGCTAAAACTTTCCATTCATGTATACCATTTAGATATGAGACATCTCATAGAATCCCAGAATGTCAGTGTTAGCATTCAGAGATCAGTTTATTCCTTTATTTCGTCTTTTGCATGAGAAAATTAAGGTGTCAGAATGATTTTGTGACTTTCCAGATATCTACAGTGGAAGAATGAGGTCTAAACCCAAATCATTTAATCACGAGGTGAGTAACCCACACGCTACTTAAAGAAATGGTTCCATTACAAACTTTATGAAGACACTGGGGTTCTTTCATATTTTCTGTTATTCCAAGCTTCCCCCCCGAAAAAATAAATGAATAAAATAAACTAAAAATCTGCTGCAAGTCCCACCAGAACTGAAATTGTTGAAAACAACCAGTTCTTTAATTATGATATGCACTGAGCTGCTTTTACTCTTCACTTATCTCTGAAGTTGAATTACCCAGTACCTCTGAATGCTCCTTGACAGGTCCCTGTGATTTGTATCAGCTCACAAAAATTAAAAAAAAAAATGCAGACTTGCGGCTCTCATTTGCCAGAATCCTTAAGATCTCTTTTATCATGCCCTGCTGCCTGGATGGAAAGAAGCATTCTCTTCAGTGGCAATCTGCTCTAATCATTTTTTATTCAGGTGGCAGGCAGGGTTGAAGCAAAACATGAAAGACAGTGATTGGAGCACAGTGTCTTCAGATGGCTTAAACCTCATCACTCAGGCAATTTTGATCCTTTTTTATTTAGCCACATTTAAACAGGCTTCTTTTACAGCTCAGGAGACCAAATCACTGCACAGGATATAAATAAGGTGCATCAGAAAAGAGCATGGCATTTGGAATCTAAAGTTATTCCCTTCTAGATGTGCATGACCTTGGATTTCTAAATCTGAATCCTCATTTCCTCATGAATAAAATGGGGAATGAAAAAATATATACTCATCACTCGATTATTGTAAAGGGGAAATGAGCTTTGAGAATTATGTATGGAAGTGATTTGTATATTTTAAAGTGTTGCTTTAATGTTAGCACCACATATTCATTTTGTATGTGAATTTTTAAAACTTGACAACTTGTCTAGAAATCGTTAAAAACAAAACACACTAAAAATTTCCCAGGCAATATCTAACAGAACTGCTGTGTCGTCTTCTTCTTCTTCTTCTTCTTCTTCTTCTTTTTTTCCCATAGCTTCAGTATCTATTGCTTTACATTAGTACTGTATTGAAAGCCCAAGCATTTGGTTTACAAACAGAAATTTTTTCTTATTTTATAAATTATTTATTTATTTATTTTACAGTAGAGTGCATTTTGACATTTTGTACACAAATGGAGCACAACTTCTCATTCCTCTGGCTGTGCGTGGTGCAAAGTCACTCCAGTAGTTATGCACAGAAATCACACAATCATATACTGCCGAATAGTGCCTGTGTTACCTTTCAGAGTTATATTTTTTAATTGAATTCTCATTTTTTTGATAATTCTGTGTTGTATCATTCCAAAAGGTAGATGGTAAGCAGAGATTGTTTAATAAGCAACAACCTTATTTACTACAGTTTTCTGGAGAATTTTTTTTTCTGCAAATGATACCTATTTAGTTTACTCCATCACAAACAAACAAGCAAAAAATCAATGAGAAAAGAGGAGGAGTGAGAGCCACTGGGGTCACAGAGGAAGAGCTCCAAACTGGCAGTTAGTTCCAAAGACTCTGGTTTAGAGAGAGGTCCCAGACTTTTGACAATGATGCCATTTCCCATGAGGTTGCAGAAAATAACAAGCTCCATGTTCCCTTGGTGAGTTGTCTTTGGTTTAGTTTGGTTTGTGAAGGTTGTTGGGGGGCTGTTAGTAATGAGATACCTGTACTGGGACTGTCACCTACAGTTTTCTGCTCAGATCACTGCAGGACAGCTGCGTTCCAGGTCTGGCCTCCAGGGGAGTTTCAGTAGATTTTCACACCATTGGAATATTTTTGTGCACTCCCCATTAAGGATAAAATCCTGTGATGGAAAACCCAATGGAATATTCTTTCCTTGTCTTAAAGGAAGGAAAGCCCCAGATCAGAGATAGTTGTTCAAACTACACCTCGGTCAATATTACTCTGCCAGTTGGGATTCAAGAGGCAACTATCAATAAATCCAACTTAACCCTAAATATTATTACCATTTCCCCTCTAACACCTAAAATCCCTGTAGGTTCTCTAAGAAAATGGAAGTGCAAAATTTGTGTCAGAGTGCTAATGCTAAATATACAAAGTAATACCTATTCCTTTAACAATTTAAGGCTTTTCTCTCAAAAGTGTTCTTAAAGACATAGAAACTTGTGATTCTCCTGCCTCAGCCTCCTGAGTCACTGGGATTATATGCGTGCACCACCACACCCCACTACCCAAATAGTTTTTATCCTACTACATCCCTTACCCTCTTCTCATGGCTCCAGGATAGGATGATCTAATGATCTGGACACTTTCCTCTACAGGATAAATTGCTTGTGGTAGATGTGACAGTTAACAACGAGTGTTGGATTTGACTTGTATTTTCAGGGCTTTCCAAAGAGCCCCCTGTCTGGAAGATGGGGATCAGGCTTTTATCTCAGGGAATCTTCAATATTAAACCAATCACCCTCCCATTCCCATGCATCATTGTCTACCAACCTCAGGTCTGTCTCCCTTGATGTTTTCACATTTGACAGGAAGGTTTACTTGCCAATAGGAAAAGGAGACAACACCCAGTGGTAATTAGCATCTACTATTAATAAATACCATGAAGAAAATGCACACATCTAATTACAATGGTTAAAGTGATTTCTCTTTCTAAAAGGGACACCATAGAGAAAATATAAGAAATGTCTTCTCTCTTGAAAGCATGGTAGCCTTTATTCAGGACCGTGATAAATGTGAGAAATTTAAACCACATATTGGAGTCAGGTCTTTCTTACTAGCATCAGAGTGTCTACACTTTGGTGATTCAAAAGAGTATATGTGAAACCAAAGCATATTTAGTGTGATGTGTATTTCACTTTTTTCAAAGATATAAAAATCATAACATCCTCTAAGAAATTCCCTGTAAACATGGCCGTATTTCACTTACACAAAGTCTACTATTGTTAAGCTAATGCAGAAGTATCAAACATTGTCCTTCAGAACTTCAAAAGAATCATAATGCTATGGAATTTATACAAATAAATACCGTGTGTATGTTACGTTTAAGAATAGATCAATTCCATGTGGTTCAACCTAATAGAGATAGAATTAATATTGTTGGATTGGCATTCCCCCACCTCATGGATTGATGAGTTAGAGCCCATTTAATAATATGTATAAAGTACTTCAAGATAACAGGCATTAAACAAAGTGCTCATACTCATATCTGAATAAGGTAATGACCTCTGCCTCCAAGTTGTCCCTTCCTATATGAACCCCTTTCATCTAAGTGATTATTATTCAAAGTTCAGAAATGGAATGTATTAGAAAAGTTAAGGCAATCGTATGTAGTGAAGGCACACAGTTCTACCTTCTACCTCCATATTCTTCTGAGACTTTGCTTTTCTATCTCGTTGACCTTCAGACACAGCTATATTTTAGCTGTGTCTGAAGATTCCATGGAACACCTAGAATAATACTAAATAAACATTTGTTAAATTTTGCTGAATGCACATCAGCATGTTAAGTGGAAAATTTCTTTACAAAGTATATTATTCCTGTAGCATACAGTGTCATTCGTAATCTCATCCTAGAAAAATAATTATTTGTTATTCACTATAGTTCTTAACCACATAGTTAAAAAAGATATTTTCATCTTCATCCAGAGGGAGCCATAAAAATAATCCCTAATAAACCATAAAAACAACTTAAAAATAAGGCATGGTGTCTTCTTCCTCTTTGCATATTCTATAGTTACACTTGATGAGCATGCATACCAGGATTAGAACCAGGGAATGTGATCTTTGGAGGTTTAATTTAGAGAGCTCTCATTTTAAAGATGAAAAACCCAATCTGAAATATGACTTGCAAACAGGTATAGGTTAAATGAATGCAAGAGTTCAGAAATTTCTAGGACATACAATTCCTTTCCAAACCTCACTGTTGATGTATTAACAAATCAATGGTTGAACAAATCAAGAGCACTGTGTACATTTCGGGTCAGTGATGTTATAACCACAATCCTCTTATATGTGTGTGTGTGGGGGGGGAGAGAGAGAGAGAGAGATTCAGTGGGGGAATGTAAGATACAATCTTCTATTCTGACTATACAGCTAAGTTGAAGACCAAAATGAATATACAGTGAACAGACTATGTATAACCATGGCACCCTGAACTCTAAGCTCTGCAGCAACCAGCCATGAAAGCCAAACCACAATCTCCAAAGCAATTGGCTCAGAAAGGTCATGTCATGGTCAGATGACTACCAGCTTCCTTGTTTTAAACTCATGAGCAACTACAGCAAGACAAATAAGTTCTCTCAACCAATCACCAAAGATAATCTCTTCTAGTTAGCCTGATTATAACTTTGCCATCAAGTCAACCTCCCGAGTGGACATTCCTGAATCCTCCCCTATCTGCCTTTGAGTCTCTGCCAAATGCAAGTGATGAGAGATGACTCTCTTGCTATAGGAATCTCTGAATAAATAGTGTTTTTTGTCTTTATTTCTTTCCACATTCCCCACTCTCCATCACCAACAAGTCTGTCAGCCTCCAACTCCGTAAGTTATTCTCTCTTCTCAACAAGTACTGAAGAATCGCCATGTTTAATCTGGATGCTCAAGCTGGTCCAGCTCTTTAACTGATATGAATTTCTATCAGCTGCCCCCTGGGGGAAATTCTCACCATTTATCTTCAGATTGGGATGTGCTGTATCAATAATGTGGTAGCTTTGTCTGATAGCAGCTCCCAGGATTGAGACAGTATCACTTTGCCATGCTCACTGTTATCTTGTAGAGTCCACGAATACCATAAAGCATTGTTCATATTGCCCATTCATATAGTAGCTATTAATATCATTATCGACATCATCATCATTTTTATAAAAAAATATGTAAAATGAATGAAGCAATTAAAAATTAATTTTAAAGTTAACTCTGGGTATACTCTATTTTATTTGGGGGCAATAGTTGATATGTTTCCATGAGCTTTACTCAATCTTACAAAAACTCTATTTTCTAACCAACCTAGGTCAAGTAAAAGTGACTTTGGGCCATAAATGAGCACGAATATATGGAAAATCCTCTAAAGTGGAGTAAACTGTAAGGGGAATCCCAAACCATGTAAAACAGATGGAAATAATATGATTACAAATGAACCTTTAAACATAAAACCTTAAAATCTTGGATTTTAAGTCAATTATTTTTCCTTTAAATACTTCACTACCAAGTAAAATACAGCTGAGGAATGTCCAGAGTGATTTGCTTCAAACATAAAAATTATCTGTGATTTGAGGGGGGCGGGGAGGATGAGGTCCAGTGTCTCAATAAGGGATTCTTCTTTATGCCCAGGGGAATCCAAGCCACCCTAAAACTCACAATCTCAGGTAATTAATAAGTAACAAAACACAGATACTCAGAAATATATTTACATAATGCGAAGTCCTTGATAGATTTAGTCCACATGGGTTCTGGAACTAGACAAAAGGAAAATGGCTCCATTGGTTTATTTAAAGGGGTACTTCAAAGGCAGGGATAAGATTTCAATGGTGAAGTCTTGCTTCCTGATGTCTTGCAGGTAGCAGGTTGATTGACATCTTGGCAAGTCACACCCATCTCAGGTGTTGTGTGGGCCAAGGCAGAGCTGGAAAGAGATTCACATTGTCCCTGGGCAATTGACCAGAGAAAATGTCCACTGGTTATTCCCAGACACCAAATGTCTCTATCCACAGGTTTCTATGCGCGGTGACCCACATACAACCCATGAATGGCTTGTGACATATGATATTGTGATATAATAAGAAATATGTATTTGATCTCTTTCCTGAGTTTTTGAGAAAGAGTCCCTATGATACTTGTAGATGGGTGCTAGGAGAATCTTTTATTCTAATATTTGATGCTTGACTCTGATTTCTAAGACCTTCATAATTTTCTGAGTGATAGGAACAGCTTTTGTTCTAATGAGGGGACTCTTGGTGACCTCCTGGTTAGCCTCCAGATGGTGGCTGGTTGTTAGTGAAATCAAAAAGTTATTAAAGAGTTGAAATTTTGAGCCCCACCTCCTAACTTCTGGGGAGAAAAGAGGAGCTAAAGTCCGAGTCAATCAAGAATGACCAATAATATAACCAATCAACCCTATGTCATAAAACATCCATTAAAATTATAAAGGACATGATTCAGAGAACTTCCTGATTGATGAATACATGGAGGTGCCTAGAGGCTCTTTGCCCCTTTTCACCTACCTTGCCTTATGTATCTCTAGCTGGATGTTGATTTGTATCCTTTGTAGTATCCTTTGTAATAAACCAGAAAACCTAAGAAATTGTTTCCCTGAATCCTGTGCATTATCCTAGCAAATAAATTGAACCCCAAGAAGGTGGAAACCTCCATTAGTAGTTGGATGGTCAGAAGTACAATGGACAGTCTACTGTTTGTGAATTGTGTCTGAAGTTAGGTAGGGGGGTTGTGGGGCTGAGCTATTCACCTATAAGATCTCAATCTAACTCCAGGGAAATAGTGCCAGAAATAAATTGAATTAAAAGACACCCAGCCAGGCTCCTTTGGACAATTGGTAGTGAGAAGTCCGTACACATTTTGAAAACCAGAGGTGAAGTATTCTGTGTTGAGTGACATGAGTGAACAGGAAAAACACCTTTTCCCCATGTTTATCCTACTTTCTTGATAATGATTTTAGTCTTTGAATTACTAAGAGTCCATTCCAAACATGCTTATTCTTTAACTTTTTCTTGAATGTGAGATGGAGTTCAGGACAGCTCTCAGCTCTTAAAATAGCAGAGAATCAACTATTCCTGGGTTTTAAAATCACACTACTTAGTGACAATGGTAGGAAGCCTATTTTTCCCCATTTTAGGATTATCTATTCATTTGCTCATTTATTTCAATGTCTATTCTGTGCTAGTCACTATACTAAATACTGAGAATATAGTATTTAACAAGATGTAATCCTTGACTTCAGTATGCTCAGGGCATAATTGAGGACATAGACAGATAAGGGAAGAATCAAAAGCATAAATGTATGGACATTTGCATCTTTTCTTTTCCTCCCCTCTACCTCAACTCCCCAATTGAAGACAGTTTCTTATTTGATCATCATCTCTATGTCTCTTAGTAAAGTCAAAAAAAAAAAAAAAAAAAGGAATCCCAGTAATGTAGAGAAGCTAAGTTGATCCTCACATGTCACAGATGAGGGAAGGAAAAAATAAGCTATGTGGGCTAGTGTGGGAAGGAGTTTTAGGGAAGACAGGGAAAGAGCAACAAAGAGACTAACTTGGTTTTGCTTTTGTTGTTCCTATATTTTAAACATCTTTCAAGTATGAGAAAAATACTAAAAGAGAGATATCTTAAGAAAATATACACATTTTTTTTCTTTAAGAATTCACCCACTTTATAATAGTACACTGGTACTATTCACAAATCTGTAAAAATGTGTTTCTCTAATGTAATTTTTAAATAAGTAGCACTGTTCAGAGTCTGGGCCACATGGATACTTAGTTATATTCCAGTTACATGAGCAAATGGACAATTATAATCCATAAGGATAAGTGCTCTGAAAGGAAGCATCTAAGCTACTATAGCATAAGATAGGGAAGGTATCTAATAGACTAAGTAAGGGGCTAAATCTAATCTGAGTTCTGAAGTATGGGCAATAAATCTCTAGACAAACTGAGGCATGGCAGGGGACGAGGAAATTGAAGCCAAGGGGGCAATGGGATTGCAAGGCAGGATTACATTGTTCCTAATTGGTGGAATACAGTGTGCATTTAGGAATAAAGAATAAAATAACCTTGTGAATGGCACTTTTAAAAATTATATTCTAGTGAGATTTGAACTGTAACCTGTTATTTCCTTTAACAAGTTCTCTTTTCACTTTTGCAAGATGTGACTCCTCAGTGAGTTTGCATTTTGGCTTCCTTGAGCACTGAGACTTCCAATCCATCTGGCTTTTATCTATTTGGCCTAGGGATATATTGTTTATGGAGTAGGTTCAGTAAATAATAAAATAAATCAACTAATTAGTTATCACTTATTATTGGGTACTTACTATGTGTCAGACCCCACACATTTTGATCCTTACCATAACCTTAAAAGATAAGGAATTATTCATTCTACTCAAGAGATGGATAAGTCAAGGCTCAGAGAGTTCATTAATCTGTACAATATGATACAACAAAGTGGGACAGAAGTTACACATTGTGTTTTCAGTTTTTGACTGCTATGAAAAACAGTTGTCTCCATTTAGCCACACAATGCAGTAAAGTGTTCCTCCCCTTATCCACACCACTCATAGAAAGCCTTCCTCCCATGTACCCAGCCCATTGTGTTTTGCTATCTTATATATTTGTTAACTTGTAACCTCACTTAATAAGAGTAAGGATAACTCAGGGGATCAGAAAGTCTTTGTCACTCCTTAGAAATATTACTTTAAAATTCATTTGTAAAGTAGGGATCCCACTGGTACCTATCATGGGTACCATTACTTTTCTAAGTAGTTAGAGATTACTTAGAAAGAGTAGGTGTATGTCTGACAGAGAGTCACCAGCAATGCATTTTTAATTCCCTTCATATATTATTTCGACCTTAACCTTAATCTAAACTTTCTCAAACTCAGCCTACTCCTTTGATAAGAACTCTGTCCCCATATCCACAGGTTTACTCTCTGAAATGGCTGTGGACTCTTAAGTTAACAACATAATTTGCTAGCTCATCATATTGCCAGGTGGATCGTATGCATTTGACTATCCACATTCATAATGTGACATTAAATATAAATGTTTACTTCTTTCTCTCACAGTTTCTATGTAAGAACTTCCTTATACTCTTTTAACACTCTTGTGGTGGAAACAGAAGATTTTAAACCTTGCAGAAAGTCCTTCACTGCTGACATTGCTTAGAATTCATGTTGCTTTACACAGGAGGTGACTCCAGTTTCACTAGAGGCTCCAATCAGCCCTGAGTCCCCATTATCTCCTCCTCTCACCCAGTTAATTATCAAAGGTACAGCACAGAGAACAAAGGGACATAAAGGGAGCCTTGTGCCTTTAAGAAACATCTCCCTGCTGCTGCCTTTCAGGCTGATGATTTTGATCTTAAGAACATACTGTCTCAGAAGGATGCAGAGGTAAATGTCACGGTAAATAATATGTGAATTATCCCTTGGTACCCTGAGCACCAATCTCAGACCCCAGGCATTTCTCTTTCACAGGGCTCCAGGGGAACTTCTAAGTCTAACGTAGCCATGTTGCAAGATGAATTGGGAATTTTTTTCCTGCTGACTGAGCTCTTTCAGTTCATGACAAGACCAAGCTGAGCATGCCTTTCAGGACTGAGACTTGGTGCAGAACAAAGGTGTCGTCAAGGGATGTGACTCAGGAACATGGTGTCCTGGCATTTTTATCCTGCCTGGAGCTAACATGTACGTACATGTAAACAAGTAAACAGTCCAGTATTCAGGAAGTACAATTAAAACTTAAGTTTGTGAAAAGATCTGAAAATTGTCTTGAGCCTTTGGATCAGGCTCCCTGGAAGTGGAGGGGAATTATGAGACATAATATGGGTTTCTAAAGCCTGTGATTTATAGAAGGAGAGCTCTCAGAAGAAAGGGAAGCCGAAGGAGGCAGGACAAGGAGCTGAGCAAGTATGTGGTCTTCCATGGAGGTTAACTTAAGCCTGATTATGCTTAAGCTCTGGAGCATGGATTAAACCACAGGGCTCATCCTACAGTGAGGCAAGGGGCCAGACACTTTCTATCCTTGCAAACCACTTCAAGTGTGGTGATGTAGAACATACTTAGTGAGACAGCTCCCTTAAGGAAGAGGGCAGTCTCCAGAAAGCAGCAGCCTTGAACAATTTAACAACCAACATTCATGGCAACCAGGGAGTTGGTTGTCTACACTGGCTGGAGATTTGGGCAGCAAACAAACAGCACCTGCTGTGTGTGGAATAACCTTTACGCTTTCATATATGTGTACTGTGAATGGAGAAGATGTCTGTCTATTTGTTGGATCATATTATATTCTATATTTGTCTACCTATCAATGATTCATTTTCAACTTTTCTTAAATGTACAGATTATTTCTATTTGCTTCCACATCTCAGTAGTTACCTCTCTAAATGATATTTTACAAGGCAAAAAAATTTTTTTAAATGTAGCATATTTATACAACTAGGTTCACAACATGATTTTGGTCCTCTGTCACGCTATATTGAAAAAGGTGAATGTGGCATCTCAACTTTGAGAAGGACATTTTATCCTTTTCTGATCTGTCATAACTAACAGCTTCCATGTTTGGTTATCACAGCTTTATAATCCATAAAGACTGCTTCTATATGCAAAATAGAAGTATTAACAAGTGAAATTTATTTTCAAAAGATATTTATACAAGCAGGTCTAAATATCTAACATTTTGCTCATATCCCTGAGCCTGGATGTGAGGAAGGAAGGTGTCTGCCATTTGCCTCATTGCTCTGTTCAGAGCATCCTACCTCCCTGCACTCTGAACAGCTAGGTGTTGATTTTATATAGTGCCCATTGTCTATTGCTTCACAATGCTGCATAACAGGCCACCATCAAAACCAGAGGATTAAAGTAATGAGCAGGAATTTTGTTCTCATGTATGTAAGTTAGTAATTTAAGGTAATATATATGTTGTCTGTTGCCACACAAAAATTATCCCAAAAGGTGACAGATAAAAACAATACATATTGACCATCTCACAGTTTCTGAGTCAGAAATCTGGTGTAGCTAAGCTGTTCCTCTGGCTCTTGATGCAGTCAAAGGTATTGACTGAGGCTACAGTCATCTCAAGAGCCAATTGGGGATGCAGCTACATCCTAGCTCAATTCTGTGGGTATTGGCTGGCTACAGACCCTTGCTGGCATTGGACTGGAAATATCAGATCCTTAGTGTGGCTCTCCATATGGCTACTCACAAGACAGCAGATTGCTTGCCCCCGAGCAAGGGTCACAGGAGATAGATAAACAGAATAAACAAAACAGAAGTCACAGTTTTGCAACTAATCTTGGAAGTGACATTACATCACATTTGCTGTATTTTATTTAGGAAAAACTAAGTAGGTCTTGATCACATCCAAGAAGACTTTGTTTTGCAAGTACATTTGCCATGGGAGCCATGCAAGATACTTCCTGGCACAGCTGAGTTCAGCTGGTTAGTTTCCTCTGGTCTTGAATCCCATGTGTCGGGGAGTCAGCTGGTTGTTGGCTGGTATGGAATGGCTTTAGGGCTGTGGTGACTTTGCACTGAGCCTTATGGGATTGTGTTGTTGCTGCTGTTATTTGTTTGCTTTTCATTCTCTTGAAAATTAGCTGGGATATGTCTTCATGGTGTGAGATTATAGGTAAGAATTTGCTTAACATGTATACAGATGGTTACATATAGAATGTCTCTACATAAAAATATATAATGTAATATATATTATATGCAATATGTATATATCATAAACTGTATGTTATATGCATAATGTGTATATCAGGCACATATGGTTTTTGCTTTACTGAGAGGACCCATAAGCAACACGTTTCACTAGCCAATAGCAAAGCTAACACCCAGATCTTGGTTTCTAATACCATTCTCCAATGAAAAAAGAAAACAACCAGGAACCCTGAAAGAAATCACTGATTCTATCCCTGGGACAAGAAATATACAACATAAATCATAGAATATGGTAGTACCAAAAAACAAGTGCTAAAAAATGAACTAACAAACCACATGTTGATGGGTGTGTCCCAGGAGATAACTGGAAGTGATTCCAAAGCTGGAGCAATTTGAGCACTAAAATAAGAAAGATAGTATCAGATCATAACCCAAAGTGCCAAATCAATGAGGATATCCTAATAGAAATGCATTGATTGAGTAAATAAAGAAATGGGTAAAAGTAGACAAATCTCCCATGCAGAAGACTTCCAAATAATTTAGGCCACTTCTTACACTCAAGCATAACTCCCTGATCCTTAAATATGGCTGCAAACAATGATTCCTTTCCAAAGAAGGGAAGTGTGAAAAGGGAAAGGAAATAGTAAATGTGCAGTGGAGAAATCTAACAATAACTACCTCAGACAGATATCAAGTTCATTAGCAGGGATAAGCAGTGTTCATAGCATGTGTCTCCATGTGCTTTACTTGTGTAAAGTACGTCTTCTGACCCCAAGCCTGTAATCTTTTCTAATTTTAACTTTCAGCTAAAGATATATGTCCTTGTCTCAATAAGGAAATAAAAGCATTCAGAATAAAAGTGCACAAATTCCTACTTACCTGCATCTTTGCCCATTTATCCAATCCTCTCCCCTGTTACTGTGGACACTCAACCAGGTTTTCAGCTAATACTAAACTTAGTGCTCATGTACCTTATCCCATCTCTCCATCATTATAGCAATCCTTCTTTCCATTTCCTACTTCATTAAACATTTTCCTCTCTACTGGATCTTCCTTATCCATACACCAGAATGCTGTTATTCCCTTTATTCAGAAAAACAAAACTCTTGATCTCCTTCCCTCTCCAGCTACTTCCTCATTTGTTTTCTTCTCCAAACTCTTTTCAAAAGTGGCCAATTCTCTACCTTCACTACTGCTCACTGCTTATTCCTTCTTAAACCCACTCTGATACAGCCATTTCTTTACTATTTCACCAAGGTCAAACAAGTTTTGTCAATGTCACCAGTGATTCACATTGCTAAACCCTATGGTTGATCCTTGGCAAATGCTTGCTGGTGATTTGCACAGCTGATAACTCACTCCTCCTTGAAACCTTTTCTTGGTTTGTCTTCTAGGACTTCAAGCATCACAGATTTTCTTTGTATCTAATTGACAGCTCCTTCTCAGTCTCTTGCAACAGTCCTTTGAGGTCTCTAATCTCTCGATATTAGAGAATTCCAAGAGTTAAGAATCTTTTCCATCTATCTACACTTATTCTCTGTGTGGTCTTCCTTAGTTTGCTCTAAAGATGTCTGTACTCCAGTGATCCTCAAATTTATATCTGCAATCTCAACGTTCACCCTGAATGCTAGACTCATGCACTCAACTGCCCACTTGACTCTCCACCTGGGTGGCCAATTTGTATCTCAATCTAACTTACTGAGGTCCCTCTTCTTCCTGTTCCTTCCAGAGTCTGTCCCCATCATAGAATACAAAGAGCCTCCAGGTGCCACCATTTATTCATCAATAGAAACATCATCCTTCCAGATGCTTAATCCAAGTATTTGCTGACACCTTTGACCATTTTCTTTGGCTCCTACTTCAAATCTATGCCATCAGCAAATTCTGGTGGCTGTATTTCCACAGCACACCCCAAATATGATCACTTTCACTAAAGTCATTACCACCATGCTAGCCCAAGTCTTCAACATCTCTTAGCTGGATTAGATTTTTACCTTGGCAAATGGTTCCCCAGCCTCTGATTGTGCCTGTTCCCCAGTATGTTCACAGGAGAACCAACATGTGCTATTGTTAAACAAGTCAGATTGTGTCATTCCTCTGATCAAAACTGTGAAATGGGTCCCCATCTCCTTCAGAGGTAAAACTCAGGTCACTACAATGGCCTAGGAGCCTGTAGTAAGGCTTTGGTCAAATTTTTGACACTGATAGGGTGGTTAGTGCCTTTGTGAGAAGGAATATGCTCCGATTTCTTGTAGTAACCGGCACCAAATCTCACACCCTGGCAAAAGAGTTGGCAGAATAACAGTCGTCGAATCCCACTCCCCTGAACTGGCTCCCTCAGTAGTTGTCTTTGGACAGTGCATACACTGCACAGCTGTACCAGTTCTACTCAGCAGCCTGAGTCCTCCCATTATTTCCCGGCATTTATTCCTTGTCATTCTCCCCTGCATTCACCACAATCACACACAGGCTTTCTTGTTTCTCCTTGGACATGACAATCAGCCTCCCTTCTCGGGGACTATTTCCTACACTCAAGTCTCTTTCTTCAGGTATTATTTACAAGGGATACTCCTTCACCTGCTTCAGGTCTGTGCTCAAATGCCACGTTATCATTTTCATTTCTCTACTTCCTATTCTTCTTCTTCTTTATCTAAAAATTTCCACCATAGCATTTACCATCTCCTGTTGCCTATTCTACTTCTGATTTGTTCTTTCTGTTTTTGTGTTGACTGAAGGCATGCTGCATGAGGAAAGAAAAAAAAAAAATATTTGTTTGCTATTGTTATTTGCTATTTCTCCAGGATGTAGAGTTCTACTGCTACTCAGAAGGCTTTTGCAATATAAAGAATATACCACTTTTTTCTTTGACCCAGTTTTCATCCACTAAGCAAAACTTTTCTCCTAGTATTTCAGTTGTTCCTGAATATATTTTCCTGAGTTCTTTCAAATGCATATTACCTATCTGCCACACATACCCATTGACCTCACTTCATATATTTCCCCAAAGGGGATTTCTATATCACACACTCATATAATATGAAGAATTGGTGGAAATCTACTAAATAAAGATATTGATAAGCAATAAAAGTGGAGATATTTAATTTTTAAGCCAAGCACATATATCTAAGTGTGAAATGAAATATTCAAAGACAGTGGTAAGTGGAAGCCAGTGATATTTGAGAATGATTCCCAAATGGCAGTGTAACCTCAGAGAATAAGGAATACAATTGTTTCTGTTGATTTACAATTGAACATAAAGCAACCTAGGGTTTCTTAATAGGCATTTAACTGAAATCCACTGGCTTCAAAGAAACAAAGAAGTGTGTTCTTTCCTCACAGTATTGCACTTTCCTCTTTGGCTATAAAATGTTAAATGGGGAAATGTGAGTTCTCTCTTTATTATCTTTGGCAAATATCATTGTATTTTATCAAGAGAATGTAGTGTCATTCTCATGGCAATGCCTCTGGCCTTGCAAAGTTTGGCTTAACTTATTGATCTCTTTATGTCTTTACAACCAAACCAATACATTTCAATTGTAGAACTATATCATCTGTGGCTTGTTTTGGGCTTAGCTGGGGAAGAGAAAGAGAAGCCTAGTTTTGAAGGAGAGAACAGCAGCATCATTTGGACATCTGCTTATCTGATGCAGACAGCTAGGCCAAGTTATGTCTCAGACTCTGAGCTTCCCTTGGCTTCAAAGCAAGGTCTTCAAATAATGGAAGGCCCTGAGAGATATGTGCTTCTGGGTTAGAAGCATGTGAATAGGTTGCCACATCTATGCTGTATTGTAACACACTGCTTTCCCTGAGTTTGGATGTCAGGGTTTTAATGCCATTTCTGGATTTCAAAGAGTCACTACTGTCAAAGTGGTGCAAGTCCTGAATATATTTACAGGAATGGAAAATATTATCTTTAAACTTGTTCTGGAAAACAGTGATTCCTTGAATTGTGTCAGTTTCAAACATGCACAATAACAATAAAGTTCATAAAGCAGTTGATTTTCATTCATCAAACAAGAGATCAGTCAACTCAGCATGGTTGACACTCTTGATGGATATCAATTAACTTAAGTGCTACCTTCATTTTTAAGTGCTCTTAGCATATTCAAATACTATGTCTTTAGTCCATGCAATTAGCAAATTATGCTTCCTAACCTTGAGAGTCATATATGTTTACATAAAAAATTGCATACTAATTAAAGCACATGCACTGTTCTGTCTTATTTAGCACCCCCCATACTCACCAACACTCAACAGAATGCAGAATCTTATTTCATTCTTTTCTCTTTCATTTCTTTTTCTCCCTAGAAAACAGAAACTCAACCTTTCAGCACATATTCTTGATAGGGACAAAAAAGTGAAGAATCTGGATACTTTCTTCAATGTCTTTCTCACTTCTGCCGAATTGATGAAATATGTCAGTCCTATTCAACTCCCTTTCCTACAGGCAGACAAAGCTGGTTAACATCATTGTCAATGGAAAGTGGAGATGATGTTAATCTTACTGTTTTTTTCCTTCTGAGTTTAGAAGGTGTTGCATACATCTCCTTGGAAATGTAACGATAATTCTTAGCATATGCTAGTTTTTGAGGCATCCTGCAATACCTATTTAATTTTGATTAGCCCTGCATTTTTCATATTTTATTAACTAAGGAAATGCTTCCATAAAGGAATCCCTCTACCCATAGTAGCCAAAAGTAGACCATATAGGAAGTTATAAGACCTAGGCTTTTACTCGCAGTAGGATGAGAAACTGATGGAAGGAGGGTTTAGAACAGAAGGCCATTACTTTAGTCAGCCTTTTCACTTCTGTGACCAAAAGACCTGACAAGAGCAATTTTAGAGGAGGAAAGGTTTATTTGGGTCTCATGGTTTCAGAGGTGTCAGTCAATAGATAGCTGAATCCATTCTTCTGAGCTCGAGGTGAGGCAGAACATCGTGGCTGAAGCAGCTCAAGGCATCACACCAGAAAGCAGAGGAAGAGAGTTAAACTCAGCTCACAAAGTATATACCCCAAAGGCATCCCCCCCCCCAGGGACCCACCTCCACCAGCCACACCTCATCCACCTTTGCTTACCACTCAGTTAATCCATATCAGGGGATTAATTCACTGATTGTGTTAAGTCTCTCACAATCATTTCACCTCTAAACATTTTTGCATTGTCTCATACCTGAGCTTTTGGGGGACACCTCACATCCAAATCATAACAGGCATGATTTGTTAAGATTTATGAGGTTCACCTATTTCATGAGATGTGACTGAGTGAAAAGCAAACATAAGAAGGTGAATTAGGAGGCCAGTGCAATAGTACAGCAATCAATGTAAATTTTAACCAGGTGGTAAAGGTGTAGATGATGAAGAAGGATCACTTTCCAGATGCATTGAGAATGAAGAGCTTCTAGTATTTTCTGACACATAAATATGAGGTATGAGTTAGATGTCTCTCAGATTTTCTCTCCTAAGGAAATGGAAGACTCTATGAAGAGCAGATTTGAACATTTGGGGGATATTCATGAATGTTGCTTTGGAGATATTAACTTTAAGATGATAATTGGATGTTAAAAACAATAGCCAAGATACTTTCTGGAATCCCTTTTCTGAATTTAACCAGGTGGTAAAGGTGTAGATAATGAAGAAGGTAATTTAATGCAGTGACTCTCAGCCAGTACAGTAGAACTGCCTAGGGAGATTTAAAAGTTGGTCAGGATGCTCCCAAACCAGACTTAAAAACCTCTTGGGTGGATCAAAGCACTGGTGTTTTTAAAAGCCTGGAAGTGGTTCCAATGAGGAATAAGGGATGAGCACCACGAATTCATGGCACCAGCGGTTTCTAAATTTGGATCAAAGCATTCTGTTAGTTATAGGGACAGGAAGCCCTGCCGACTAGAAGTAAGAAAATAGGAGGAAGAAATAGGTAATTTGCAGGTTTACTCTGAGTATTCAGGAACTCCCTTTTCACTTTCTCTAAGTTCCTGGGAAAGATTGGCCTTCCTGCTTATAGAGCCATGTTTCACACATCCTTCCCCTCAATTGGATAGCATCCATGGTGATTGGGTATCCTCCTGACTGAGAACCTCAGCCTGTCCTGCTGGTCGCTGGATATCCATGACAACAAACCACAACTGAGTTACCTGAGCTTATAAGAGCACTTCAGAGCCTCCCTCACAGACCAGCCAGCTGCAGCTACAGTTGAAGGTGACATGAAAGCAGCAGGAGTTCCACTGTAGTATGGAAGGGAGGAGAAGAGGGAGCGCTATGAAGAAAGACTGTTCAAGGGACCCTCAGGCAAAGTGCACAGTCCCTCTGTGAAACACTCACAAACATGCACCAGTTTGTATGGACGTGGTCCTTGTGTGAATGCATTCACACACAACACACATTTAACACACGTACAAATATGCACGCACAATATACACCACATACTCTTAGTCTGTTTCATGTTATGATAACAAAATACTTGAGACTAGGTGCTATTGTAAAGACAAGGCATTTATTTATTTTATTTTGGAAGCTTCAAGTTCAAGATTGGGCAGCCTTATCTGTTCAGCCTCTGGCAATGGCCTCACACTTTCACAAGATGGCAGATGGTGTCACATAGCAGGAGAGCATGTGAGAGCAGCAAACTGTTCATGAAGAAGACAAACAGAGTAACATTTCTTAATAATGACCTACTTTGACAGTAACTAATCCAGTTCCTTGATCTCTAGCCCATTTCTGAAATGGGCATTAATCCCTTCTAAGGATGGTGTTCCCAGCAACATAATGACCACACATTAAGCTCCACAGGATAATGTCTCCACTGCTTAAAGGTTCAGCCACCTCTCAATACTATTACATGGGGACCAGGCACAGTGATGTACACCTGTAATTCCAATTTGGGAGGGAGGGTGAGGCAGGAGGATCACAAGTTTGAGACCAGCCTTAGCAATTTAGAAAGGCCCTAAGCAATTTAACAAGATGTTAAATTAAAATAAAAATGAAAAAGGGCTAGGTATGGTGGCTTAGTGAGTGGTTGAGTGCAACTGGGTTCCATCTCTGGTACCAAACAACAGCAACAATAACAACAAAATGTTATTCCATTTGGGACCAAGTTTTCAGCATATGAACCTTTGGGGACAAACCATACTAAAATCATAGAGCCTTCACACCACATACCTATTATCCACTACTTCTCCCACATCAAGCACTTCAGGAGAGCATTGCAATGGGCTTCTTCATTCTGCAGGCGAACAAGGTATATATTTTTCATTAACTTTCTGTAGTCCAGAAAATTTATAATTTCACTGGGGAGAGAACGCCGATTAATCAGAGGCCTCCTTAACTATGGGATTTTGGCATCATGGCCTTGGGAAAGATTCTGGAACGTATGAGCCCTTGAAAGTCCCCCTAAGTTACATTATGTAGGTGCCAACATGCCCTAGAAAGCCACCTTGAATGAGGGAGAAATTAAAGGGGAAGAAAGCCCTCAAAACCCCCTTGCCCAGGGGATAGTGTTATCTAAGGTACTGCTTATTAATTCAGACCTGAGGAAAAACCGTGTGGTGACATGGATTCCTCTGCTCAGGTGTAGCAGATGCTATCAGTTTTTTCTCACTTCCACACCCTTACCTGTCACTGTACAGTAACTCAGTGTTCAAAGCCAGGTATCTGTGTGTCATTGCCTTAGGATATTTTCCTGTGCTAAGATGCCCACTTTGTACAATTCTGTAGCAGGCTGAAATTTTCCAGGCACTGACACTACCAATAAGAGTTCTCCATCAGTGACTGCTGACAATTGGTCCCTGAATTTTGAGTAGGATAATTCTGAGGCATGCTCCACACTGGACTTCTAGAATTCTCCAATGGGATTGAGCCCCATCTGTCTACAGAGGTTGATAACACACCCTTTGTTGGTTGCTTTCTTTACCATGTCTCACTTTCCTACAACCCTACCAATGTTTTCCAAGATTGTCCCTCAAAAAAAAAACTACTTGCACTGAAATTCTTAGTTTAGGTCAGCCTCTGGTGAACCTCAGAAAAGCATGCCCTCTGCCACCAAAAATGACAAATGATGGACAGAAGTTGATGTAAACAAAAGGAAGCTGAGCTATGGATATATTTGTAAAAACTGTCCGGTTCTCTATATTTGTTTTGCAATGACTTGGGAAATTTGCCTCTCTGCTGGAGTAGGGACCAGAGTGACCATGTGAAGGGGAAACAGATGCACTCAGCCTGCGGCCTCACACATCTGCTGGATGAGCAACGACTATAATTTTCCAGGAGGAGACAATAAAAAAATTCACATAAAACTTTTTATTGTGTAAGTGACACTGGTTATTATAGTCAGCAATCAGAAAGCTACCCGGAGGACAGAACTTTTCTGCCTATTAATGTAGAGAAAATGGCTAGCCTGCTTCCCAAGTCTCAGAATGTAACATTGGAGATGCTAGGATCCATTCCAAAGGAGTTATAATACCAGCAAAATACAAGAAAGATGCAGCAAATGTGTGTTGCAGGAAAGATAATAAAATAAAATCTAACCATTTCAGAGCTCTTGGGGCAAATTGAATCCATGGGAATTGAAAAATAAAGAGTTTGGGAAAAAATATGGGCTTTTTACTGAGGACAGGAAAATGATGTGTGTCTCAGTTTTATGAAGGGTAAGTTATTCCGGGTCCAAAACTGTAGATAAGACATTTCCAAACGTCCAAAAATGTTATTTCGTAAAGACCTACAGTTTTGGTATTTGTAATCAGATTTTACTTTAAAGATTTCTTACTCAGTGTAGACAGATGCCAACACATGAATACAATTTGTTAAAAATCTTTGTATGAGGGCTGGGGTTGTGGCTCAGTGGTAGAGCACTTGCCTAGCACATATGAGGCACTGGGTTCAATCCTCAGCACCATATAAAAATAAATAAATAAATAAAATAAAGGCATTGTGTCAATCTACAACTAAAAAACAAAATTTTAAAAATTTCTAAATGAGAATAATCAATATTCTTCTCTTTTCCCATCTTCCAACTTTCTCTGTGATATTGATACTGTATCCCATAGAGACAGCTTCTATGGGAACAGCTAGGGTGCCAACATCTTCACTGTATTCCCTTCTGACTTAGCACTAAGGGGCTCCATATCAGTCACAGAGGTGAGAGCTTGAGAGGATGCAGTGGTCAATTTACTCTTCTCTTGTCACTAAAGCTAAATCTGTATGTATGTTGGAAAGGAGGACACCACCCAGATATATCATGCGAATAGGCCAACCCAAACATTGTAATAACAAAGACCCACATCTGTACCTAACCTTATCCTCCTAAGACTTGATGATAAGCAAAACAGAAATCTATTTCTTGCTTTAGTATAAGCCAATGCAGTGTAGGAGCAAGGGGAACTAGTTCATCAGTATATGGGGACCTAAGCTTCTTCTATCTATTGGTTCCACAGTCTCCTGGGACAGAGATCAGTAAGCTTTTTTTTAAAAGGCCAATTACTAAATATGTTCACATCTGTGAACTATACAGTTGGCACTGTAAAGTCAAATCATTATAGTACAAAAGCCTCCATAAATCCTACATAAATTGGCATGTTGCGATAAAACTTTATTTATAAAAACAAGAGACCAGCGGATGTAGGAGGCAGACTCCTGGCTAGAGTCTTGGAGCCTTCCACGAACTCTACTCAGTACATAGAGGAAGAGAGTAGAGGATCAAGATTTTGTAGAAGATAATATTAAGTGTCAGGTATGGATACACATAACACTTTACCTTCCTTATATAGATCAGATCAAATGGCTTCACCCAACCTAAAGGAAGTTTGGGAAATTTAGCTATGTGCCTAGAGGGAAGAGAAAAATAATTTTGTTAGTTTACAGCATTCTATAGCAACTATAGCAACCTGGGTACTAATTACCTTTTGTAATATAGTATATTTGAAAAACATCTTCTGAGACTTTAAACAATTGAATTTAAAACTCCTAATAATACAACTTCACTGTGGTACATTTATGACACAACTTCTATGAGAATTAGGAATTTCCTTGATCTATGAATAAGAATATTTTTTTTCCTTACATTACTGGGGCACTCTACCACTGGCGTTCCAGTCTACCCCCCAACCCCCATTTTTTTCAGACAGGGTTTTGCTAAATAACCAAAACTGGCCTCGAACTTGTGATCCTCCTTTCTGGAACTGCCATTAGATTATAGGTATGCACCACCATGCCAGAACTAAGAAGGAATTTTGCGTGCAAATTATAGTGCAGCGTTTCAGAGAACCATTGTTTAAGCAATCTCAGAAAAACAGCTATTTTCTTGAACTGGAGAATACTCAGTTTTTCCATTGCATCTATTCTGTAATTCTTAATTAGGAATTTAAAGAAAAGATTCTGTTGGACTCCTGCTTATAAACAATTTGTTTAAAAACTTATTACTTATATATGGGAGTAATATTTTTCTATTTTTAAAAGTTCATATTTTCCTTTATGTGCTTCACATGGGTCTTTCCCTAAATGTTATGAAATTAATGAATTTGACTATATCCATGAGCTTGGCTAGTAAACCAAGTTTTGTTTTCTTATGTTACTTTATTATAAAATTTAGGGCTTATTTTTTGCCAATAATTCCTCAGAGTGATTATTTTCATGGACACCGACAATATAAAGTAGTTATTTTGTACTATTTAAGGTCTGCAAGATGACCATATTTAGTAGCATTAGTAGATCCAATGAACTAAACAGATATAAATGAAATTTCATAAGATACTCTTGCCATGAGAGAGGAAAAAAATCCACTGTAATTGTTCTGGTGACTGGTTTGGGTCATAATAAGTAAAAGCCAAAGAAATAAATCTAAAGCTCCTGTCTTCATTTTTGAGCCTTCAATCCTTCTAATGAGGCAGAGCTGTACAGATAAATCTAAAAATTTAATAAGAATAAAATGAAAAATATATGGGAGTTGTTTCTGCAGTACCCTTCCAGGTCACCCTGGGATTCTTGAAGTTATTGTGATTGCTCTGGATTCTGAGCATGTTTTGTGTTTCATGAAAGCAACTTGTTCCAAATATCAAAGCACATTTAAAATTGCATTAGTTTGCTTTGTTTTGTCTTAGATATTTATGTTTTTTTTTATTCTTTTTTGTTAATGATGTTGATTTCTGAAGGGTTAACCTAATATGTCATTAGATTAGAAGTACTTAAAGTTTAGCATTGGAAAGAATCCCCTGGAGGTTTCTTAAATACAGATTCCTGAGCTTTACCTTCAGAAAATATGCATCAGTAGTTCTGGGCTAGGGCCTGAGATTCTGCATTTCTGTCAAACATTCTGGTGATGCTGATACTGCTGGTCTGGAACCACACTCTGATGAACACAAAGTCAAAGATGTTCAACTGGAAACCCAACTCAAAGTGGCTTAATGAATAGGAAATTTTTATGGTTTGTATCTGGAATGTCCCTGGTAAACTCATAGTTTGGTAATGCAGCAATTTTCAAAGGTGAAATGAACCGATCATGAGGCCTCTGTCTTCATCAGTGGATTAATCCATTTGATGGATTAATAATTTGAAAGTATTCCTGGGAGGTGGTAACTGTAGGCAAGTGGGGCATGGTTAAAAGAAGTAGGTCATGGGGATGTGGCCTTGAGGACTTTATCTGTTCCTGGCTACTTCCCATTTCTCTGTCTGCTTTCTGGCTGTCATGAGCTGAGAAGCTTTTCTCCACTGAGCAATTCTGCCATGATGTTCCTGCCTTGGGGCCTGCAGACCATGAACTAAATCCTCTGAAACTGCAAACCAAAATAAATCTTTCCTCCTCTAAGATGTTCTTGTCAGGTATTTTGGTCACATCAATGCAAAACATACTAACACAGAAATGTATTTGTGTGTAAGAGTTTAAATTTCAGACCATCAGTCTTGCTTGCGGCACTATGATTTCCATCAGTTCAAGTGATATCCTGAGGGTTCTCTCTTCCTCTCCTTTTCCTTAGACTCATTTTCCTCGTGTTGGTATTTCCCTCATGCCCACAAATAAATTGCTGTATTTCAAACCTAACATTTTCATGTTTCCATGACCAGAGGGACAAAGAGATTTTTTTTTATTCCCCCTAACTGTTGAAAAAAAATTTCTCTCACAATTATTGACTGTTATTGAATCATATGTCATCTTGAACCAATCACAATTTTCACTACAGTCTTTAGGAATGTAATATCCAATAAGTCTAAGTTAGTTCATTTGGACCCACCCCTGGAAATAAGTGCTTTGAACATCAGCCACATTTTTTTTTCTGCATCAAATGTTCTTTCAAAGTCATGGGACCTCTTACAGCTTGAGTTTTATTTCAGCCTATAACCACATGGGATTGATGCATATAAGACAATCTTCAGCAAGCAGAGTTTGTAGATAGCTGTCCCCACCTTCCAGTTTTCAGAGTGACAATTAGTAAGTGCATTCTATAAGGTTTCTGAGAATACCCCAGTAGGATTCTGTCCCTGTTGCTCACTGTGGAAACCAGCTCTATGATAGACCTTTTGGAGATCTTTTCCCTTTTCGAATCTCTGTATCCCCTCTCCTTCACCATGGCCCTGGAATTGCCTCCTAAATAAACTTTGCTAATCCTTCTCTCAAGTGCTATTTAAAGGGGAAAATCTAAACAATAAATGCACTTAAACAATATGGAATGACTCCTGGGAGAATTTGTTCTTCAGAGAACAAATTTTACCAAAAAAAGGGTGAAAAAATGCTAAGAAAGAATAAAAAGGGCTGTGGCTGTGGCTCAGGGGTAGCTCATTTGTCTGGCATGTGTGAGGCACTGGGTTCAATTCTCAGTAGCACATATAAATAAATAAAACGAAGGTCCATCAACAACTAAAAAATATATTTTAAAAAAAGAAAAAAGTTCCCCCTAATACCCAGTTAATTTCTCAGCTCATGGGAATGCATGAACAGATAATACTGAATTTCTGTTCAATCATACTGTGGACTGGTGAATGAAGCATTGGATGTTGTGGAATAGATGGGACACATACAAACTGTAAGCACAAACTATCCTAAAGACACATTGGAAAAAGAAAAAAAAGAAAGATGGATCCCATGGTTACCTCTGTACATGGTTTTGGCTAAAAATAAGTTTTTTTAAAAACTCCGGGGCTCTCCTCTATCTCTACTAATATTCAAAGTATTCCCTTCAAATTTACAGCACGGCCATTGCCCAGCTCACCTTCAACTGTGTATCTCTTGCTTCCCCAGTGCATTGAATATCTTCATCTTATTTTTCTCAATTAAATTCTTGGTCTCCAGTCTTCCCTGTGCTATGTATGTCTCATTGTCAAAGGATGAACCTTGGCTAAAGCCCACCAGTGGGCAGACCGAACACAGCAGTTATGTAAGTTACATAAGGCAGATGGATATGAAATTCTAAGCCTCACCTCAGGCAGAAAACAATCTCATTATTAAGCCTTTTCAGAAAACAGTAGGCAAATATTTACAGAAATGCCTTCTAAGGAACTGTTCTCTCTCCTGAGAGGCACATAGTTTTGGGCAGAGTTGCAAATTGTCTTTGTCTTTCAGAGAGTCACAGTGAGCATGAGCTTATTAAATGTCCCGATGTATTTGAACTGAAGGTAATATCAACTATACTTAGTTCAGATTTTTCCTGAATAAGGTGATTTTTAGATTTGTTTGAGTTTTTGTCTTTCTGTGTTGTTTTTGTTGTCATTTGAGGCTAAAATCAGATAAGACTTTAAAACTTCAGGAAAGTCTGCTTTAGGCTAAAAGTGATGGTAAAAGTGGGACATTCCATGATTCCTATAGACAAGTAGGAAGAAACATTTTGGAAATTCATCCTGGTCAAAGTTACGACACTACCATCTTGGACTAGAAAGAGATACGTACCCCTCGCCCCTCATTCTCCTCTCTCTGAAGACAAATGAAGCATAAAGAGTGGCTTCCTCAGTGGTTTGGGAGGCTGAGGCAGAAGGATCACAAGTTCAAAGCCAGCCTCAGCAATGGAAAGGCGCTAAGCAACTCAGTGAGACCTTGTCTCTAAATAAAATCCAAAATAGGGCTGGGGGTGTGGCTCAATGGTTGAGTGCTCCTTAGGTCAATCCCTGGTTCCACCCCGCCAAAAAAAAAAAAAAAAAAAAAAGAGTGGTTTCCTCTGTATTCAATATATTTGGAATTTGAACTATCATTTCTGATGTTGTTGCATCAAATGTGCTGGATGTATTATTTATTGATTATATTTAAGAAACAGATTATATTTAAGAAACTGGTTAACATGTCTTGAGCTGCTTTCCTTCTCCACACTCTTCTGCCATGATGTGCTGCTTTATCTTGAGCTTTGGCATCAGCTAACCATGGACTGAACCTCAAAAACCGTGAGCCAAAGTAACTGTGGTGTTTGCATGTGCTTCAAGCTTCATATGACTAAAACATATAGTCCTGAGTTACTGTACTTCTTTTCAACATGGGAATCATAATCTAGAGTTCATAAAAGTGAACTCTAAATTTTATGTAATACTAGAGAAGGAATGTTAATTTAAAACAAGATTTAAGTTCACTAAGGATGAAAGGAAAGTGACCAGGACACTTGGAGCTAGCAAGAGATCTTTATTGTGGCTGTGTCTGATTAATAGGGAAGGAAGACAAGAAGAAAGAGAGAAAGAGAGCAGGGAGAGAGAGAGAGAGAGAGAGAGAGAGAGAGAGAGAGAGAGAGAGAGAGAGCCCAGCAGGAGAGAGTTTTTATAGCCAAAATATAATGGGGTCTCTGGGTCTGCAAGCTGCCTTGTTGGCGTACAGTGATTGGATCATATGGTAGTTGCTAAGGGTGTCATCTTCTGCCTTCAGGCAGACCACGCAGGGGTTAGATGTGGGTTTCCTTTGCACCAGATGGATGGGGGTTGAATGTTCAGCCTTGAGTGGGGTTGAGTGTTCAGACTTGAGGCAAACAAGTGATAAGGAACCAGACAGTTGAGGGTAGAGTGTACAGGCTACCCTGCAGCTAACATTCATTCAGCCTGCTCCGCAACTAACAAAGGAGAAAATGTACACATGGGTAAACCTGGACAATTTAATAGAGACTTCAAGGGTACTTTTTTGAATACATTACAAGAAGGTCTTTTTAATGCATTGTATTTTAGGGTAGTGCACACTTAAAAGAAGTAAAAAATGAGCAGAGTCTGTTGATACATGTTTTTAATCCCAGTGTTTCCAGAGGCTGAGGCAGCAGGCTTGCAAGTTTGAGGCCAGCCTCAGCAATTTAGTGAGACCCTGTCTCAAAATAAAAATGAAGAAGAACTGGGGATGTAGCACAATTTAAAAAAAATCTGAATCAAAGAGGATTTTTTCCTATTACCTATTTGAAATGAGAGCGTTCTCCCCTTCCCTTACTCTAAATCCATCTTTTCCTCTTTACATTGTCACTCACAGTTCAAAAATACTTATTTGTTTATTGCTCATCTTATCTTCCACATCATAGTGCTAGCACTACTCAAGAGCCCAGTAGTTCATAGCTAACACACAGCAGAAACATCATAACAATTTCGTGGATATATGAACACAAAGATTAGGTCATTGTTTTACTTCTAGAAATCACCCCTCCTAATCTAGACCTTCATTTGATCAGGTAGGTGAATGTACTTGGCAAAAATGTATGCATTTACAAAAATTTAGAACTTATAATTTTATTTTCTTTCAAGCTCTTAAGACTTTTTTTTTTTTTTTTTTTTTGGCACTCCTGGGGATTGAACCTGGGCCTCATGAATGCTAGGCAAACCCTCTACCACTGAACCACATCCCCAGCCCACTCATCTTTTTGCAAGTGATTTGTTTTGAACGTGACTTGGGAATTTCAGTGTCTTATTCTGTCAGGGTACTTGACAACTTTGAGATCAAAAGAATGAGGATAGATTTACAGTATAATTACCATTAGTCGCAGCAGAAACTGTGACTTTCCCAGAGAAAACAGATATTCTATAGGATTGTAATGGTTATTACAGATAAGTGTTTGATTTCACATGGAGAATTAACTCATATAACTAAAGAAACATTTTTATTTGTGCCATTTGGCTCCTTCTCCATATTAACATGTCTTATGTGATTCTCAGCATGTCAGGTTTGCTCCCTCCTTTCATTTCTCCTTCCCTGACATCTTGATGAAATAACAAACTGTCTTTCACTTATAATTCTCCATAAGGCCCTCCACAATATTTTCTCTAACTGCATTTTGAGGTCTAATTGCTTAGTCAGGGCATAAGCATGAAGACAGAACCCATGACAGGTAATTAATAGAGAATATTTAATATGGGATCCAAGGGGGACTGAGGGAGGGTTGATATCACAGGTGTGAGACCTGCGTACTGTGGTTAGCCCCCTGACTTAGTTTAATGTTCTTCTATCATTGTCTTGAAATTTTGTATAATTTTACTTTAGACCTTGAGTTTTGAAAGTGATGTCCAGTGGGGCAACAGAGCATGCCACAGGGCAACAGAGAAATGCCCTGACTGCACTGAGTGGAGTTAAGGAGACAGACACGGTATGTATGGCCACCAGAGCTCCTTGTCCCCCCATTTGTATGTAGCACTTACAATGTCCCATGAGGACAGAATTCTAGTGGCCCCACCAGGTGGGGCCATTCAGTGGGAGCTAAGTGAGTAGGAGAAAAAATGAGATGACCTGAAAAGGACACATTTTCTGATATCACCCGAACTTGTTTTGAACTCAGGAAAAGACAGTATCCTTGTAAGAAACAGAATAACCTAGGAACCCTAACATACCCTTTTTTACTAGTATAACTTCTGTGTTTTAACCAGTTACTTACACTGAAAATGAAAACATAGAAGAAAAGAGAAAGTTAGTGAAAGACATAGATCTTTTTTTCATTCAGTCTTTCTTTGCATATAAATAAGACAGAGAGAGAGAGAAAGAAAGAGAGAGAGAGAGAGAGAGAGAGAGAGAGAGAGAGAGAGAGAGAGAGAGACCCCGATGGAATGAATCTCTATGTATCAAGAAATGAAATAATAAGAGTTGTCTGGTTTGTTTGTCCAGGAAGAATGCAGCAATCATGTGTTATGCATTCATGAATTGCAGACAAAAATTATGTATTTCAGTGATGCTCCAGATGAATTAAGTCCTGCTGTGTTTTCATTTAAAACATTCATTGCATGATATAAATGATAAAGTTCATACTAATAAATTAAAGTTTTTAAATTTTTACTTAGAAAAACACTTCTTAGCAATTTTAAAAATTTTTTAAAAAGAGAGAGAAGAAGAAAGAGTGACAATAGAAGAATGAAATCAGCTCTAACAAGAATTTTTTCCTGCTTCTTAAACAAAGGGCCCTGCATATTATTTTGCACTGGGCTTTGCAAAGAATGAAGCAAGGAGGCCAGAAGTCACCACTCTCCAAAAGGCTAGAAATACAGGGAGAAAATTATGCCGTTTCAGTCTGGCCAAGGCCAGCAGTTGTGATGGAATCTGAAAAGAAGGTCCATCTGTTGTGAACTGAAGCCAAGGTAGGAGCTGCTCTGTGGGATGGGGAGTGGGAGAAAAAGGGGCTGCCTGGAACCACCAGGTTCTGGTTGAAATGTGTCTCTCAAAATCCATGTTTTGGGAACTTAAGCCCCCATGCAATGGCACTAGGAGACAGGGCCTTTGGGGCAATGTTTAGGTTATAAAGGATTAATGCTGGTTTTAATCAGCTCTTTCGTCATTGTGACCAAGGGAACCAACAAGAACAACGTAAAGGAAGAAGAGTTTATTTCGGCTCAGAGTTTCAGAGGTTCGGTCCATGGTTCGGTCCATAACTCAAGGTGAGGCAGTATACTATGGCAGAAAGGTGTGGAGAAGGAAAGCAGCTCCAGATGTGTTAAATGGTAAGCGGAGTAAGCTCCATTCACCATGATCAAAATACAACTCTCAAAGGCCTGCCCCCAGTGACTTACTTCCTGTAGTCACATCCTACCTGCCCACAGTTACCACGCAGTTAATCCATATTAGTGGATTAATCCACTGGTTAGTTTACACATCTCATAATCAAATAATTTCACCTTTAAAAATTCTTGGGGATAGCTTTTTTGGGGACACTTCACATTTAAAACAGGGATACTTTTTTTTAAATAAAAGGACTTAACTGAGAGAATTTGATCCTATTTGTTCCCTTCTCCCTTCTGCCATGAAAGGATATAGCATTCTCCCCTCAGGACGACACAGGGCTCAAGTTACCATCTTGGAAACAAGGAACAGTCCTCATCAGATCTGGTACTTAATTTTGGACTTCTTAGCTTCCACAATGGTGAGACATTTCCATTCTTTATAAATTGTCCAGTCTATGGTGTTCTATGGTAGTAGCATAAGACACACAAGGAAGTCTCAGCCAGTCCCAGAAACCCAGCCTGAATCAGGGAATGGCAGAGAAATGCCCTGACTGCTCCTCTCCTCACACCCTTCAAGCTCCTTCCAATTATCTTCATGCAACTAGATTTCATTTGGCAGGGAATTTGGAGAAATGTAATTTAGGATAAGAATAAAGTGGGGGAAAACAGAGAGGAGACATGATGGCAAAAGGTGATAAGCCACATACTTACCTCTTATTCTACAAACTCTCTGAATCAGGCATATCTACACCTTTCCTGCTTTTCCTCTTCATTTGCTTCTTCTGTTTTCTCCCATGTCTCCATCAGTTCAAATCCTCTCTAGCACTGCATCCTTTTCTGGAACCTATGCTTCCCCATGGAAATTCCTTTAAGCATCATGGATTTGATTCCATTTTCTCTTCTTCAGAATTTCTGGCAACCTATGGGTTTTCGAGAGGCTGCATGAAGCTGCATTTCTCCATTAAACAAACAAACAAAACTGGCTCAAATATTTCTGCCTATTCACTGGGACACTTGGAACATTCTAAATCTAATTGAGCTGCAGTTTCCTCAGCCATAAATAGATGTGATAACATCCACTGATCCTCTGTTTGGGATCATTGTAAAGATGAAAAAAGAATATGAAAGAACTTACTACATATATGAGATATGTAGACATTCAATACATGGTCTTTCCCCCTTGCCCCAACCATCAGTTGAATTGAACCCAAGGCCTTATGTATGTTAGTCATGCATGTAGTCAACTACTGAACAACATTACAGTCCTTTTCTATTTATTTGTTTATTTTTATTTTTGAAACAAAGGCTGACTAAATTCCCCAGTATGGGCTCAAAATTACAATTCTCCTGCCTCAGCTACCTGAATAATTATAAGCATATGCCACTCTATTGCCTGGCAAGAAATGGTCACATTTATCATTGTATTTGCAGATTTCATGAACTCTGTAATTAGTTTCCCCCAGGCAGCTATAATAAGGCACTCGAAACTGGGTGGCTTAAAATAACAGAAATTTATTGATTCACAACTCCGGCCTAGAATTCCATACTCAGGGTGTTGGTAGGGCTATGTTCTCTTTGAAATCTATAGGGGAGGATCTGGTGGTTGGTCAATCATTAGCCTTGCTTAGGTAGCTCATAGTTGCATCACCACAGTCTCTGCCTCTGTCTCCACACAGGGTTCTTTTTGTGAGTCTGTGCCTTGCCATGGCTATCTTTCATCATAAAGACGCTCATCCTATTGGATTAGGAAACTATGCTAAGTAGCTCATCTTATCTGAAATATATCTGTAAATGCCTCAGTTCTAAATAAAGTCACATCGACAGGGATGAGGATTTAGAACTTCAGTGTATCTTTTGGAGCAATACAGTCCCACCGGTGGCAAATTTATACTAATTTAGGAATATATCTCCTACCCACTGCCTGTGTTCCTGGCTCTACTCCAATCCATTTCTACTCACCAACTTGTTGCTATTACATTTTCAATCCAGAAAGAAAAGAACTTTCTGATTCTGAGAAAACTGCAGGAACAGCAACTTCCTAAAGCTTTCAGAAAGAACAAGGGAGCCTGAGACTGCCAAACCCGAAAGCCAAACAGCTTGGAGAGAGAGATTTAAAGCTCATAAATATCAAAAAGCCTCTGGAACACTGGGGGCAGAAGGAACAATTCTAAACACAGAGAAACATAAATAAAGTTGGATTGAGTTCATTGGCTTCACTCCCAGGGCAAAATTATCATCCCCTTTCCAAAAGTAGCATTTAGTACACCATTAGTTTGTAATGGCTATTGTCTTTGTGGAATACATTATTTTTTTATAGCTTATGGCAGGAGTTGACACAGCGTTACATTATTCCATATTTTCACCTAGATGCACATAGGTAGGAGCATAGCCCTGATGGGCCTTTAGGGGATGATCTAACCCAGGGTCTAGTCCAAACAAGGTCACCTACCTGCAACCTACTGTGATCATCTTCTCATCCAATTCTAGTGGTATTATTTTTCACATTTTATGTTTATTTTCTGACCTCTGGGAATAAATTGCCACATTTCATATAGAAAAGAAACAAGAAAAGAAAAAATGCCGTACAGTTTTTTTTTTTTTAACTTTTAAATAACTCCCTAAATGTCCTTTTGAATCATGATTTTCAATGATTTCCTGGTACTCTATTTCCTGATATACTGTAATTTTTCTAGTCAGTGCCCCATTATTGGCCATTTACTTTATTATCATGTTTTTCATTCTAATAAAAATTTTCATAATGACCTTCTCTACAACTAAATTGCTGTGTGTCTTATAACATTATCTCTAATTTTATATCTCACCTTCCATTGTTTAGAATCATTATGTACATTTTTTGACCTGGAGCCATGGATACCATTGAAGAAGGAAGTAAACACACTTGTAGCTGTCAAGTTTTCAACAGATTTGACCTGTTATTTTATAAAGGTTCATATACCAAGGTCACTGACAAGGTGCAAATAGGTGCTCTTCTGATGTAAGAATTTAAGAATTCAATTTTCGTAGAATGTGTTCATTCATTCACTTTCCTCTAGGTACAGATGGGTGGAATCCACTTGAGACTGTTCCTGGATCCCAGTAGAATCTGATGAAATCTTCTTCTCTTACTCTCATGGGTCTTGAAAAAGCTTATAGAGAAATCTTGAACTTCATCCCACTTTGATTTACTACTACCAGCTAGAAAATGGATTTGCTGGAGACCTCCCACATTGGGAGCAGGAAATTTACATTGTGTAGATTGTGCTCCTCTTGATTACTGTGCCTCAATCCATCAGGACAATTAGAGACTACATCTTTACATTGTCTCCCCATGCACTCCCATCTTTCAGAGCTGATCAAAAAGCAGGGCATAGCCACTCCTAAAACCCAAATCTATCCTGGCTAGGTTCCAATCAAACATTTCCTCTTGTTTCTTTTTCATACACTATGTAGAGAGACCTCCATTCTTCAATCATGTCTTTGGCAATTTAAATGACTAATGGTTTGCTGCATGTCATTATCCAGACATAGAGAGAATGATAACCGTTCAGCCCTTTTGATCAAGAGAATAAGATAAAGAATTCAGCTGCAAACCATCTTGCCATGTGACAGAATAGAGGCCAAAACCCAATTTCGAAAAGGTCTAATCCAGTGTGTTCTGTTTGATGATGTGAGAACTTTCTCATCTGAGATTGCAACCAATTTTTATCCATGAAGAAAGAGCAAAATAGATTGAGGGCACGCTGAAAAAAAAAAAGAATTTATTTACACTTTCCTGGATGATAATATTTTGCTATTCAAAGTGTGGTACATGATAAGCAATCTGAGTATCACCTGGTTTGAAATGCAAAGTCTTTGGCCACCTGAAGATATTCTGAACCAAAATCTGCATTTTTAATAAGATCCTCGGGTGACCCCTATTCAGGTTAAGGTCTGAGAAACACCATTCTATTCTATGAAAGACACATGCACTCAGCTGCCAGTACCAACCTTCCTTATAAAACAGAACAAAGTGGAGAATAATCCAAAACATTTTGTTCTGGGCTGGGGTTGTGGCTCAGCAATAGAGTGCTTGCCTAGTATATGCGAGGTGCTGGATTTGATCCTCAACACCACATAAAGATAAATAAATAAAATAAAGGTATTGTGTCCAACTACAACTAAAAAACAAACAAACAAATAAATAAATAACAGAAATGTTAACAAAAAGAAATTTTGTCCCTACAAGACCATTTGAGTTTTTCCAGGATGCAGGTGAACTGTTGAAAGACTAACATCCTCAGAATTAATTCTAAGAGATGGAATTTGTTTGCCCTGATCTCCTTTTATGTTTAATTATGCAATTTTAGCTAGTTTATTCTCAGGAAAGGCAATATAGGAACATGGTAAAAATTTTCACAGAGCATAAAAATGAGTACATTTAAAAATAAGACCTCATCATAGATACATAATTTCATTCCTAGATTTAATAGACACTAATAGATTCTATATACATATTTATTTTTGTGTAATCTTCCAGAACTATTCACATACATATCTCTTTAAGCTATATCACTATGTATATGTATCATGCCCTTTGCTTTTGAGAGATACATGCATAATAGTTTTTCCAAAAATTTGGTACTGTTGACAGTCATCAGGATACATCCAGCCTCTCTATTTCCTTTGGCTATTCCAGATGAAGCTGCAATGACAGTATCTCTGCATATGTGTTTGTCTCTAATTGTAAAAATAAAAGCCTATGGGCTGGGGATGTGGCTCAAGTGGTAGCGTGCTCGCCTCACATGTGCGGGGTGCTGGGTTCAATCCTCAGCACCACATAAAAATAAAATAAAGATGTTGTGTCCACCGAGAACTAAAAAATAAATATTAAAAAATTCTCTCTCTCTCTCTCTCTCTCTCTCTCTCTCTCTCTCTCTCTTAAAAAAAAGCCTGAGTAAAATTGCTGATTCTAAGGAAAATAGCATTTAAATTTTTGATAGATTTCCCCTGTCTGCTCTTCACATACACTGTATTCATTTAGTAACCTACCAACTAGCCAAAGACTTGTTGAACTCTCTGTGTTCCAGTTTTCCTAAGATATCAAATTTGAAAAGGTATAGTCTGAAAGGTAAAAAAAAAGTGTCACATCTTAACTTAATAAACATTTCTTTAATCATGAGTATAGATATTTTTCATGTTTAAAAACCTCCTGTATCTGTATTTGTCAACTGCTTATTCATTTTCTTTAGACATTTTATTCTGAAAAGAAGTGCATTTTCTGATGGACTTAATCAAACATTTATTTTTGTATTAATGAATTTATAAATCATCCCTTAAAGAATGACACTTGCTGTAAACATTTTTTTAGTTCATGTTTCGTCTCTTTTCTCTTTATATTTTATGTTATTTTGTTTTTAATAGATAATACATGCATCTATTTTAAATATTGGAACAGCATGTTCATGCTATGAATTAAGAAGTCTTACTTCCACATCTTCCCCTGTCTATTCCATGGCCCACTTTCTTGTGGGTAATCTTGTTCATCATTTCTTGTATGTTCTTCGACACTTTTGTTATTACAAGTAAATACATATATAAAATCTTATCGCCTGTTTTTTTTTACTAAAATCCAAATGTCACCTACATTTTTTTTCCTTTTCACTTAGAAAAACTGCATGGATGTCTTTTGTTAACAGTAGAAAGGAGCCCCACTACTCCTTTGTTATAGTTGCATAGTATTCCACATATTCCTAGAGAGAAGGTTGCTGAGACATCAGATAGATTTGTAATTTTGAGAAAATCTCTACTAAATACTATGTTGTCTTCTCACCAGCAATGTATGAGGACCCTTGTGTTAACCAAATTTTGAATTATTGTCAGAAGATGAATAAAAATGATATCTTATTCACTGTGATCTTAATGTACATTTCGTTGTTCATGAGAAAGAGCATGTAAAATGATTTAAGGACCATTTGTATTTTTTATCCTGTGTATTGTCATTTATCTTCTCATTTCTTTGCCCCCTTTATCACTAGATTGCTGTCTTTAAAAATCAATTTTTAGAATCTTTGTGTGTGTTCGGGTACAAGTTTTTTTGTCTTTTATACGAGTTAACAAGTTTTAAAAGCAGTTTTAACTATCTTATTTTGATCCACTTTTTTCACGTAGAACTTTATTTTTTAATTTATTAATATTATTAATCTTAAGTCTTTGGTTTTGAGTCCTGTCCTACTCCAAGTTTATAAATACATTTTGCCATATTTTAATTTAATTCTTTTCAAAAATTTGCACTATTTGAAGTTTATTTTATTCAACTACAGAGAGTATGGAACCAGTGCTTCCCCCTTTTCAAATAGCTACCTAACTATACCACTATCATTAGTTAAAAACAAATCCATCCTTTACCCACTATACTGAAATACTCCCCAATATATTCTAAATAACACATGTATTTAAAATAATTTCCGAATATCCTACTGTGTTCCATTCATATGCCAATAGTGTCCTATGTTAATTAGTGAGGATTTATGGTTTATCTTTACCTTGGGTAGACATGGTTCCTTTTACTACTCTTCATATTCAGAGATTTCCTGACCACTATTGCTAGTTCTTTTTCCTATACAAACTTAGAATCAGAATGAATAATACTGCATGGCGGGGGTGGGGGGGGGCTGTTCACATTTTTATCCCCATTGTGTTAAATTCATAAATTTACTTGGAGAAAATTCACTTCCCTATGATGTGGAATCTTCAAATGAATGAAATGGCTAACTCTATTTTGGCTGATATATTATTTTTGTCTTCTTCTAAAATTTGCCTTGGTGCCATTGTACATGGAATCTTTTATTATATATTTAAACATTGTTTGTATATATGAAGGGATTATATTTCTTGCATGTATTTTATACTCTGATATATCGCTAAATTCTTGATTTTTTGATAGTAGCTTTTTTTAGTGGATTCTTATAGGTTTCCTAGTTATTCAATCATATTATCTAGATATAATGATAGATTTACAATGCTAGATATTTTTACTGATCTAAAACAATAGACATAGGGGAAATGCACTCCTCCCCCCACCAACAATTAAGAGGATTGAAGGTGAGATCACATGATGAAACTCCTGAGGAATTGCAGTAATATTTATGAGGAGGGCACACATAGGAGCAAAATCACAGGTTGGAGAAGGAAACAATATATTCTTGAATTGTCCCCAGTAAAAGATGTCTTCCTTAGTACCCACATGCTGGTGGTGTGGCTCATAGAAGTCTTTAAATCATCTTTAGTTTGGCACTGACTTCCTTTGCAATGTAGTGAAGAAATTTTATTTTTATCAGTAATCCATGGATACTTGAGAGAAAAGTAACCTCATTTATTTTTACTGAAATCATCTATTTTCTTACTTTTTTTTAGTGTCTACTTGATGTGTCAAAAATTAGAGAAGCATAATAAATCTTCCCAAATCTATTGTGCTTAAATATCTACCTCTTGTTTTCTCAGTCAGAGCTGCATCTATTTTGACTCTCTGTTTTTAGCATATGCAGGCCCCTGAGCATCATAACTCTTATGGATGATTTTTTTTGCAGATTTTATGCTTTCTACCTTGAGTTTTGCTTTGTCTGATATTAATATTGTCATGTCTGCCTTTACTTGTGTGAGGCTATCTTTGCACTTCACTTTCTTTTTAAACTTTTGGGTGATTATATTTTTAGCTCTCAGTTATAGGCAGCAAATAGTTGGACTTTTGCTTTATTACCCATCTGTAAATGTCTAAATTTTAGTATTGAAGCTTGACTCATTTGCATTTATCGTCAGAGTTGATATGCTTATTATGTTTGGCAGCTTTCTTTCCACCTATTATTTTTACATCCTTCATTGTGGTTTCATTTGCTCTGTGGTTTATGTTTCATTCGATTTTATCTTTTCCTTTGAAAAATATACATTTCCTATATGATATCCTCTGTGGTGACATTTAAGATTTTCAAAACTATTCAATTTACAATTCTTTATGCAACAAAGTTAAGAGTACAACAATAAACTCTGATTTCCTTTCCATTCAAGAGAAGCAGTTTGGAGCTTTTACATTGTTCTGCTTCCTATTCCCCATCATTCAGGCACTTATTTACATGACCTGTATTCTCAGAGCCAGAAAAATCATAATTTTAAAACATTTTCATATTAAAGCAATATATTTAAGAAGAACAACTCGCAATGGCATCCAATTTTGTGACCATCTTTCTTGTAAATTTTATAAGCAATTTTATTTTAACATGTCTCAATGAGCATCACACAGAAACAGGTGCGATTCCTTCCCCATTATTGAATAGATCATTCTGATTTGTACCTTATCTGTTTGGAGCTCACTGGCAAGTTGTGTTTTCATTGAAGAGGGTACAGATGCATTTTAGTGTACGAACCCTTCAATAAATAAAACATTTTTTTTCTGTGGCCTGCATGCATTAAATAAAGAGTTGCTGTGAAATACAAATTAGATAACAAACTTTTCTCCACAAAACTGCAGACGGAATTGCACTATTTCAGTCATTTAGCATTTTATAAAAGGACTCTCCGTCTTGCCAATATTTAGAGATCCATTCTTTCTCTTAGGATATCAGCAATTTCTTTCCAGACTTTTAATTACTTTTATTATGTTTGTTGATATTTTTACTTGAAATATCAACATTTTTTAATGTTTTAGACAAGTAGGTGTGATAGTACCAGGAAAGACTTGTTTAAACTATGTATTTTATATTTTTACTCTGTTTCAATTTATAATGTTTTATCTTGGGTGACATTGTCCACCCAAGGAAATACTTGGTAATACTCTGTCCTCAATTCTAATTTTTTTAAATATTTTTTTAATTTTAATCTTTTCCTGAGTCTTGAAGTCACTTAGGGAATATTTTAAAATTGTGATGTCTACTGTCATCATAAAATAGGAAACATGAGTAATCCTGATTGGATCAAGGCACATTCAATAACCTGGTTCAGCCACACATATTTTTCTATCACAGATATATTAAGTATCTTATAAGTAGCAAGTAGAAGCATAATGAAATAAAAGGAGAAGAGTTTTAATGCTTATCTTGGGTATTTGATGATAACTATTTATAACTTTGGGCCACCAACATCTTATGATTCACTCACCTGCAAATATCTTCTTAGCCACATAACACTCCTGAGCATATCCAAGATCTACACAGTCCTCCATCATGAAAGCACCACCTGACGAAGCATGCAGAGATGTCTTCAGAGTTCTCTCTTTAAGTGAGAAACCATAATATGGAACAGAAGATGCTGATTATTGTGAAAATGCTATCAGTACTCCCCTTACCATCCTGGCCCTCTGTTACACAGTGAAAGCAATTAAGCATGAACTCCTGTGACACTTGCCTATCTGCAAGAGCACAATAGCCCGAAATTCTGGGAAACCATGTATGACCTTAAGAATTTATGACCCAGAAACATCCCTCACACAAGATGATGATTTGATAGATGAATACCCCAACTCCCTCACGTCATGGGGAGATAAAACTGCTGGGTGCGCTACACGGACTTACACTTGTTAAAAGAGAGCATGTTTGAGATTTCCTCTTCCTTAAAGTGTTTAGGAAGATGTCATAGTTTCTTGATTTTCCATTAAGTTTCATAGACTATTATGGTTTTTATTCCCGTTTATGTATGCAGTTTTATACCTCTATGTTTCTTTTTATTTTTCATTATTCATGCAATTTTAATTTATCTTTATTTATCCTCCCAGGAGCAGAATTGTGTGTGAATTGCCCTGAACTCTGCTTCTTCTCCCCTTGGGGCTGAGCACTACTTGTGCACAGTTCTAGAACAGATTGTTTTGCCAAGTTCCTCAGACCATCAAGGTAGTGAGCCATGGAGGTCTATAGCACAAGGGATATATTTTCCCCAAGTCAGAATTGAAGGGATTTTCAGATTTTTTTTCTCCACCCTGCTTAATGATGATTTAGAAACACTACAATGACTTGGATATTTTGTCTTGTTGCTTACTCTTTCTTAAATAATCTTTTATTAAAAATTATCTATTTCTTCTGCAGTAACACTAAGGTCCACACCACAGGCTACCAAGCATTCCTGGTTAGTGGTTTACTCTTAAGGAAGCCCAAAGCTTCTCTCCAATCCTTCCCAAGACTCAATGGTGTTTGTTCCCAAACTTGATGTTGTCAGCCACATTTGATGCTGTAATTATTATCATAGTTGTTACATATGTTATTCAAGTGTTTTTCAAATGAAATACAAATTAAAGAAAAATGTTATTTTCCTACAAGAGCAAAGTTGATTGCTTCAGAAAGACTCAAAAGGAAGTTGTTAAAAAATGTTGAATTTGATTTAGAGATGTGTGAGATAACTGTAAAAGATTGGAAAAGAAAAATTATATCTAGGGCTGGGGTCATGGCTCATTGGTAGAGCGCTTGCCTAACATGTGTGAGGCATAGAGTTCAATTCTCAACACCACATATTAATAAAGATCCATTGACAAGTAAAATTTTTTTAAATTATAACTATACATACACATATATCTTTTGCATTCATGTTTCCTTTGCAAGTGTTGTGAGTTCCTCTCTCCACTTTAAAGAGACCAAAACTGGAAAACTCCTAGGCAGTTAGTTGTCCTTATCCTTAGTTGTACATTAGAGTCACTGAGAAACTTTTTTAAAAGTTGGGATTCATCTTTAGAGATTCTGTCCCTATTTGTCTAAGGTGAAGCTAGGCATCCAGCATTAGGACTTGTTTTGTTTTCTTTTATTTCACGTTTAAAGCAGTGCACAGATCGAGTGGTGCAGTGTGTGTGCCCCAGGTGTGGAACATCTTACTTTGATGCCTGCTAAATTGTATAATGCAAAACACGGGACTCTACTAATTTTTTTTTTTCCTCATTGTTGCTGTATCAGTCCAAATTTAGTAGCCATGTTTTCACATTCTGGCAATAGGATTTTTGTCATCTAATATTTAGATGAAGTTGTAATTTGCTTAATCTTCACAGTATTTTAGAGGAACATTTTAGGAACTATCAACACAGGCTCCAAGTCTTGTGCCTTTTCAAATTGGAAATAGTTAATTTTTTAAAGTACGTTGAACATGAATGCCTTGAAAGTAATGCATTTTTTTTCTCTTTTTTTCTGCTTAATTCTTACATTGGTATTATTTTGTTTGGGACTTTAATTCTCTATGGTTCATGTTACATCTTAGTTTATTCTTATTATGAATACAGAAAATAAGCATGCATAGCACATGTAAAATAAAACAACGAATACACAGATGCCTACCATACAATTTATGAAACAAAATTGTCAAGACTTTTTAAACTCTCTTCAATAGTCTTTTCTTACTTCGTTTCTTCCAACCCAGAGTTAATCAATACCTCGAGTCTCATAAATATACTGCTTATTTGAAAACAGTTTTAAAATAAATTGGTGTATCTTTCAAAATCCATTGTTTTATTTTGCACATTGACCATTTAAAAATAGACGTACTCAAATGTACCTTTTCTGGTACATCTGTGACTTGCTTCCGTTTTTCAATAAAATGGTTTTAGCATTCATACATGTCAATATTCCTATTTTTAATTATTTCATTATATGAATAAATTTCAATGTATCCATTCTGGGAAATGGATACTATATTAGGGCGATTTTTAGCATTTTACTTTTGTAACCAGTAGTAAAGTAATTATATTTTTAAATGTGTGCCTAATATAAGCATAATCATTTCTATGTGCTTATTAATGACATTTCTGAATCATAGCGGATGAATGCATTCAATTTTAGTGGTTAATTCCAAATTATATTCTAATGTGAATCTAACCATTTATACTCTTGACAGCATCATATCTCTGTCAATTCTTGGTACAGTGCTTTTTCACTCCTGATTAAATGTGAGTTGTAAAATATTGCCCTGTGAATTTAATTTTCATTTCCCAGATAATTATTGGGAATGATCATCTAGCCCATGTTGATACTCCATTTATGATATCTATTCTATGAAATACCCATTCATGTTTTTTGAACATTTTTCAATAATTCAATTTTTCTACTTTATATGGTAACTAGAAATTGTTAATATTCCCCCAATAATAATACCTTGTGATTTTGTATGTGTAAAGATTTCATGTAGGCTTTTGTTTTTGTTTCCAATTCTTTTCAGGATGTTTTTGATGAACAGGTGGTTTAATTCTAATATAATTTTAGGATTTTTCTTTAATGTCCGTACTTTCACTTGGCTTAAAAATTTTCTCCTACTCTTGGATAAAAAAGATATCCTCATATTTTATTCTAAAGGTATAAAAATGTACTTTTAATTTTAAAGCCTATAATTCAGAGTCAAATTTAGCCTATGAATTAAGGTAGAAATACGATTTCATTCACTTTCCATATTGATGAATTATTATGTCAGCACCTCATATTGAGTGGCCAATCCATTCTGCTGTGATCTACAATGTCACCTCTGTCGTACAACTGGTTCTGTGCTTTATATCCTGTTCCATTCATCTATTTGACAATTATTTGCCAATGGTGTTTTGTCTTAATAACTCTTATTCCATAGTATCTTCATTTCTAGGAGAAGTGACTTTGTTCTTCCCTAGGAATATTTTGGTCATTATTAGCCCAGTAGTTACAAGACTTTTAAATTTTTTTTAAATTATGGTAACATGCACAGATGTGTCTATGTACACATGCATGAACACACACACACACACACACCTTTTACTCCAGATTTTGATTATAATTTCACTAGAGCTAGGTTATATAGATTAGGTCAGGAGCTGCCAGACAACCAACCATAGGATAAAACTGGCCCACTGACTATTTTGGGGGGGTAATGCTGGGGATTAAACCCAGGGCCTTGTGCATACAAGGGAAGAACTCTACCAACTGAGCTATGGGACCCAGCCCAGGCCCACTGATGCTTAGATTCAGTTTGCAAATAAAGTTTTATTGGAACACAATAATGCAACTTACTTTATATACGGTCAATGACTGTTTTGCAAAGCACAAATGCAGAGTTGAATAGGTGTGACAGCAATCCTATGGCCAAAAGAAGCCTAAATATTTGCTATTTGGGTTTTTATAAAGCTTATTGACTACTGGTATGAATCATTTCTGAGAATAATTTAATTTTTATAATTTTAGTGTTTTACTTCCAGAAACATGTCATATTTATTAGTTCAACTTAATATTTTTAAATAAATATGTATAGTTTTTTCTTCATAAAGAGCATAGTTTGCTAAATTTATTTCCAGATGCTTTATGTTTTCTAGCAATTATAAGTTGAATCTTTTAAATATTATGAATTTTAATTGCTGCTGGTGAAAATACATTTCTTTGTTTTTCTGCATAATAATTTTATTGATAGAGAATTTGCTAACCTGACTTATTATTTTAATAAGTTATATGTGTACTGTTTGTATCTCCTAAATTCACAATGATATCAAGCATGGATAAAGATTGTTCTGTTTCTTCTTTTCCAATCCACAGCAGTTATTACATCTTTTTCTTGTCTTTGTGCACAAGCTCCAGAACAATATAGAACCATGACACTATGGGTGTAGCTCAGTGGTAGTGCACTCACCTTGCATTTCTAAGACCCTGGATTCAATCTCTAGAGGCACAGAAGAATAAAATTAAATAACAAAAAATCATACTAATGATTCTGAGCAAGTCTTTTCAATCAAAATGCTTTAAATTTTCAGTATTAACTAATAAATGTGATACAATTTTTGTGTTTTGATTTTTGTAGAAATTAAGAAATGAAGGATTTCTATGATGAACAAGTACAAAAATCTAATGAACATATTTCTTGTATCTATTGAAATGATTATCAGTTGCTTCTCTCTACCCTTCCTCTCTCTTTAAATTTTTTGGAGGATTTTATGTGCATCTGTATGTACATAGGCATGGAAGTGTTCTGCCCATTTCATGTTTATTTTCTCCATTAGGTGAAAAGTGTAGTATTTATTTACATTCCTTTAGTAGGCTCCCTAGATATTTTATTATTTATATGCTTATCTTTACAATAGCTGAAATTAATCAACATTTTTACCCATTTCTTCAAAAATGCAAATTCCTTGGAGTACTTCAATGGTAATAGCTCTCATTAGCTTTTATATGCTACTGTTAGAATTAAATCCTGGATACATACCATTTTTATTGTGTCCTCACAGCTTAAGATCTTGAGTTAGTGTTTTGACACACATTTCAGTTACATTTGTCCACAACTGGAAGGATATATTTACTCATCATTTCTACTTGCATTTTCCTTCTTTCTAAAGGTAATCTTTAAGAAGATTCCTTAACAGAGGTTTTGTAGTAACACCTTGAGTTTTTGTTATTTCTAAAGGTTCTTTTTGCTTTCATTTCCACAAGATAATATGACTGTTTATAGAAATCCAATTGATGGTTATTTTTCTCTCCTTATCTTTAAAATAGCATTATTCATTGTCTCTGGCTCCCCCTGCTAATGTTGTACAATCAGGTGCCAATATATTTTTTATAACTTCTCTTTTATCTGTATTTCCATTTTTTTTCCTTTTGTGTCCTGCAGTTTTAATGTTACAGGCCTGAGTAACGACATTTATTTATTTTAAATCCTCAAGTTACTGGGGATTCACTGTGCTTCTTCTATTTTATGACACTCATACTTACATTAATTCAAACTATGTTTTGGATTCAGGACTGGTTGAATTTGTGAATGCAGAATCTGCTGATAAAGAGGGCTAACTACAGTTAGATTACACATTCGGTTTCAAAATTCCTTTTGATGAAGTTATGTTTTCACAGATTTTGTTATCAAAAGCAAATATCACACAAAATCAATATGAAACTGGTGAAAGGGCTGGTTGCATCCAACCTTAATTCACAATTTAAAACGTTTTAGAATACCCAATAGGGGCACAAATATAGTTGGTTTACAATAAATATTAAAAAATTCTCTCTCTTTCTTTAAAAAAAAAGAAAAGTTATGTCATTTCACTGTGTTTCCTACTCCTATCCCCCTTCCCTTCCCTTCAATCCCTTTTGTCTAATCCTCAGAACTTCTATTCTCCCTCACCCTTTGTTGTGGGTTAGCATCCACATATCAGAGAGAACATTCGATTTTTGTTTTGGGGGCATTGGCTTACTTAAGCATGATAGTCTCCAGATCTATCCATTTACCAGCAAATATCATGAAGTCATTCTTTTTTATGGCTGATTAATATTCAGCTGTGTGTGTGTATATATATACACATACATATATTTATGTGTTATATAGATATATTTACATATTATATATATATTTTTTTCTTTATCCATTCATCTGTTGATGGGCATGTAGGTTGGTTCCATTGGCTACTAAACACTTATGACAAACACTTATTAAGTATTTGAAACTAACCCCCTCCTTAACTGAGTTAATTGTTGATTACCTCATAGGAAGATTTGGCATAGGAAGATCTTGAAAAACGTTACTGAGACACCAAAAGCAACAGAAAGTGGAAACTTCTTGCTTAATCTGCTCTCAGGCTTTAGCTTTCAGTTATTATGTTTTGCTTTTCGTCTTCATGTATTTGGTTTGTTTTTTTCAAACTACTTGGCCATTTTACGTAAGTCTCCTTTTCCTTTTGTATGTGTTCCCATTTGTTCTAGTCAGCTTTGCATCACTGTGACCAAAATACCTGAAAATAAAATTTAGAGGACAAAAATGTTCATTTTGGCTCACAGTTTTGAAGGCTCAGTCCATAGTCATCCAACTCCATAGCTCTAGGCCTGAGGTGAGGCAGAAGGTCATGGCCAAAAGGAGTGGAGAGGGAAGCACCTCAGGATGCAGCAACCAAGAAGCAGAGAGAGAAAGCTCTACTCACCTTGGACAAAATAAAAATACCGAAGACATGCCCCCAGTGACCTGCTTCCTTCACCCACACTCTGCCTGACTGTAGTTGTCACCTAGTTCATCCATGTCAGTGGATTAATCCACCAATTAGGTTACTGTTCCCATAAGTTAATCATTCCACTTTTGAACATTCTTGCATTGCCTTACACCTGAGCTTTTGGGGGATACCTCACATCTAAACCACAATATCATTTTTTCTGAATAGATAGATAGATAGATAAATAGATATAAATTACATATAGATGGTTGCATAGATATGAAAAGTAATGTACATGTATGTGTATGGGGAGGTGTGGGAGGTGGTGTTTTAAACTGTTCCTGAAGCATACTGATTTATTTCTTTGAGTGTGGTCATAGTCTCACTATGAATCAGAGTCTTTGGAGTTTTATCAGTGATATTTGTTTGAAGGCTGGCATGAAGTATATTCATCCACAAGATATGGATTTTATTTGTCAAGGGAGCACCGCCGCTTTGGATCATTTTAAAATAAATTCTCAGCTTGATTTTTTAAAAACATCATAGAGAGTACAAATTTGAGCTGCCAACCTAATGAGAAATAGCTTTATAGTAAGTATAGTATATCTTGAGCAATTTCTTTTTCTTTCTTTGTTTAATTAACTTTTTATATTTATATATGACAGCAGAATGCATTACAGTTCTTATAGAGCACAATTTTTTTTATATCTCTGGTTGTATACACAGTATACTCACACCAATTTGTGTCTTTATACATGTACTTTGGATAATAATGATCATCACATTCCACTATCATTTCTAACCCCAGACCCCCTCCCTTCCCCTCCAAGCCCTCTGCCCTATCTAGAATTTGTCTATTCCTCCCATGTTCCCTCTCCCTACTCCACTATGAATCAGCCTCCTTATATCAGAGAAAACATTCAGCACTTGTTTTGGGGGGATTGGCTAACTTCACTTTGCATTATCTTCTCTAACTCTATCTATTTACCTACAAATTCCATGATTTTATTCTCTTTTATTGCTGAGTAATATTCCATTGTGTCTATATGTGACATTTTTTAATCCATTCATCTATTGAAGGGCATTTAGGTTAGCTCCACAGTTTAGTTATTATGAATTGTGCTGCTATAAACATTGAAGTGGCTCTGTTCCTGTACTATGCTGTTTTTAAGTCCTTTGAGTGTAGACCGAAGAGAATAGCTGGGTCAAATGGTGGTTCCATTCCCAATTTTGCAAGAAATCTCCATACTGATTTCCATATTGGCTGCACCAATTTGCAGTCCCACCAGCAATGTATGAGTGTACCTTTTTTCCCACATCCTCACAAACACTTATTTTTGTTTGTCTTCATAATAGCTGCCATTATGACTGGATTGAGATGACTGGTGTGGTTTTGATTTGCATTTCTGTAATTGCTAGTGACAATGAACATTTTTCGTATATTTGTTGATTGATTGTATATTCTCTTCTGAGAAGTGTCTGTTTAAGTCCTTGGCCCCCTTTATTGACTGGGTTATTATGGTTTTTTTTTTTTTTTGGTACTTAGCTTTTTGAGTTCTTTATATACCCTAGAGATTAATGCTCTCTCTGATGTGTGAGGAGTAAAGATTTTCTTTCAGGATGTAGGCTCTCTATTCACCTCACAGATTGTTTCTTTTGCTGACAAGAAACTTTTTAGTTTGAGACTATCTCATTCATTGATTCTTGATTTTAATTCTTATGCCACAGGAGTCTTATTAAGAAAGTTGGGGCCTAATCCCACATGAGGGAGATTAGTATCTACTTTTTCTTCTATTAGATGCAGTGTCTCTGGTTTTATTCCTAAGTACTTTATCCATTTTGAGTTGAGTTTTGTGAATCGTGAGAGATGGGGTTAGTTTCATTTTGTTGCATATGGATTTCCAGTTTTCCCAGCACCATTTGTTGAAGAAGCTATCTTTTCTCCAATGCATGTTTTTGGTACCTTTGTCTAATATAATATAATTGTAATTTTATAGGTTAGTCTCTGTGTCCTTTATTCTGTACCATTAGTCTACCAGTCTGTTTGGGTGCTAATACCATGCTGTTTTTGTTACTATTATTCTGTAGTACAGTTTGAGGTCTGATATAGTGATGCCACCTGCTTCACTCTTCCTGCTAAAGATTGCTTTAGTTATTCTGGGTCTCTTATTTTTCCAGATGAATTTCATGGTTGCTTTTAATATTTCTATGCGGAATGCCATTGGGATTTTGATGGGAATTGCATTAAATCTGTATAGTGTTTTTGGAAGTAAGACACCATCAAAAGTGTACCAGCCAAGAAAAGCCCAGGACCAGATGGATACACAGCTGAGTTCTACAAGACATTTAAAGAAGAACTAATACCAATACTCTTCAATTTATTTGAGAAAATAGAAAAAGAGGGAGCACTCCCAAACTCATTCTAAGAGGCCAATATCACCCTGATTCCAAAACCAGGCAAAGACACATCAAAAAAGAAAACTTCAGACCATTATCTCTAATGAACATAGATGCAAAAATTCTCAATAAAATTCTGGCAAATCAAATACAAAAACATATCAAAAAGATCATGTACCACGGGCTAATCAAGTGGGATTAGCCCCAGGGATGAAAGTTTGGTTCAACATTCAGAAATCAATAAATGTAACTCATCATATCAATAGACGTGAAGATAAGAATTAATATGATCATCTCAATAAATGTAGAAAAAGCATTTGACAAAATACAGCACCCCTTTATGTTGAAAACACTAGAAAAACTAGGGATAACAGGAACATATCTCAACATTATAAAGACTATCTATGCTAAGCCCCAGGCCAACATCATTGTAAATGCAGAAAAATTGAGGGCATTCCCTCAAAAACTGGAACAAGTTGGGATGCCCTCTTTCACTACTTCTATTTAACATAGTTCTTTAAACACTGGTCAGAGCAATTAGATAGACAAAAGAAATTAAAGGGATACACATAGGAAGAGAAGAAGTCAAATTGGCACTATTTGCTGATGATGTGATTCCACACCTAGAAGACCCTAAAAGTTCCACCAGAAAACTTCTAGAACTAATAAGTGAATTCACAAAAGTAGCAGGATATAAAAATCAACATCCATAAATCAAAGGCATTTCTATATGTCAGTGATAAATCCTCGGAAATTGAAATGAGGAAAACTACCTCATTTACAATAGCTTCAAAAAAAACTACAATACTTGGGTATCAACTTAACGAAAGAGGTGAAAGATCTATACAATGAAAACTACAGAACCCTAAAGATAGAAATCAAAGAAGACCTTAGAAGATGGAAGGATCTACCTTATTCTTGGATAGGCAGAATTAATATTTTAAAAGTGACCATACTTCCAATTTTTTTCTTTCATTTGTCAGCAAGCTTAAGACAGATTGATTCCTATTAATACTTAACATAGGTGCATCATTTTAAATTATATGTAATTCATTCTTCCAATGATGGTGTAATCCTTTGGAGTTCTATTTTTACTCAGACTTGACTGGTATTTTGGTTTATCTTTATTCCCATCCTGCTATTAAAAATTTAAGGTAAGTGGAGATTGGATTAAATCCTCAGAACACACATGAGCTTTCCGCTGTACCCATCCCTTTGGAATTCTGCTTTTATTGCTTAGCCAGTGAGGATTTTCCTCACATTTCTTTTCTTACTTTACTCCCCACCTAATACTGGGTATTGAACCTGGGGCCTCACACATGCTCAGCAATCACTGAGCTACAGACCCACCCCTTTTATTTTATTTAGGGATAGAGTCTTGCTAAGTTGCCTAGTGTGCCCTCAAATTTGTCATCCTCCTCCTTTGGCCTCCTAAATAGCTGGGATCATAGGGAGGTGTGTGTCACCATATTTGGCTTCCTTATTTTCTTGTTAGCTTAGTAATGCTTTTCAAAATTGTTTTGAAACTATTTGCGTGAGAGGATGTTCATTGTATGTATTTAGGTCACTGTGATGTGTCAAGGTAGTTGTCACTTCCTTGAATAAAGAAAGTTTCATCATGATTGTGGATGAAAGATGCTTAAATTCTCTTGAGCTTTCTTGACTTTCTACATGAGCTTGGATGCCCTTAGACATGCCTACATTTCCATGTGTATCATTTCTAGTCCAATTCCAGTATAGTAGGCATTCTTCTGGCTTAGAACTCCTGGACCACGTACTCTGGCCAAATCAGGAAGCATGTCTGTGAAACGCAGGTGAAATCATATTTACTTTTCAAGACTGTACATCAGTAAGCTAACACTGGGGAATGGTGCAGGCTGACCTTATGGTCCGTGTCAATCACTGCTAATTTCTCAATTCAATAATCAGTTAGTAGAAATTCTTAACACCAGGGAAAGACCAGAATTCTGTACTTGTTATACTATTATAATTATCACAATCTCATTCACTTCTTTCATTGGTGCTGCTATTGGGTAGGAAGACTATTTTAAAGATGTTTTAAAGGGAATTCTGGAGACAACCTATGAAGTATGACTAGTATGGCTCAATTTAAACTCACATATCTGTGAATGGCAGTTAATAAAGCCCAACAAAGAACTGACACCAGTCTCTTAGGACAATTATTTCTTGGCCACAAGTTTGGTGGGTCTGTTGAGTAGCTGGTACAAAAAGAAAATGTTCTGGCAGAATATAAGATATAGATTTGTACCCAAGTCCCTCCCTAGCCACCAAAGACAAAGCAAGAAAAAAATGAACTTCAAATATTTTAGTTTATGCATTCTCAGTACAACTGGTTTGTCCAACAGATGGGATATTGAGTTCTGTCCACAAAATAAGATAGGATTTAATTCACAGTGTCACCATATTTTTGATGTAAAAATCACTGAACACTAGACATTAAACCAATTCTTCAGAGGAGGACACTGTGGCCCAAAGAAGTTGTGTATTTTGCCCAATTCTCCATCATGGCAAGCCTCTTGAAAGAATCAATTTTCCTGCATCCTTGTGCCAAATGCTAAGGCTACTCTGATTGTAGTGCCTATTTGGCTCAGTTATCTCTATGACTTAGGGTAATGATCAAGAAATTAGCTTATTATCTAATCAGAGGCCTGTTTTCTCTAATGGATTCAATTTGATGCAATGAAATGCTCTCTTGGGAAGAAAGCCAGTGCTGTTGCAGCTAAGGTTGGGTGTGAAGTAATGAAATAATGTGAGAGTTAATTTTGAGGGATACATATAAGTGTATACATACACTTGCTGGAGAAGGGAAGGCATATAGATGTCTAAGGAATGCTTTAATCCACATACAGATCCTGCTTCCAAACTAAATCCTTGTTTCAATAAGAAGAAAAAGATACACACTTGCCCTTAGGAGATACTCTCTCTTCACTTGAATACCGTTAGTGCCCTCAGGAATCTTACATTCTAAAATAACAAGTGCTTAATTTTTAATAGATTTTAATGCAATTTATCAGCCAATATAATTGTTTAATCAAACGGAGAAATAAATCTACAAATTTCCAAACAGCCTTACACTATTTCCTGTAATCCTTTGTACTTGTGCAACACTGGGTACACGGTAAATGACCTGGGCTATTCCTAAGTGACTTAAAGGGAGAACAACAGATAAAAATGGATTGAAGTTAATCAACTAATTTTGTCTCATAATCTGATGCCTATTTTGTTTACTCCCAAGTTATAATAGAATTTCTTCCTTCCTAAATGCTTTGACAAGCACTCTATCTAAATATTTATATCAACACACATGCCGCTGTGATGGAAGGCTTGTTCCCCTCGAATTCAACTTCATTAATTTGTTCTCTGCAATGACATGATGGAGAAAAGTCAATTACAAAGGAGAGTTTTAAATTACATAAGAAAGGACTTTTTCTGTAACTGAGAATAAGGGGAAATGAAGGAAACCTTCCTTCCTCTGCTAGCAGCAACTTCCTTTTGTCATTGGGTTTCCCCCTTCAACTTTATGGATGTAGAGATGACAGTTAAAAACTGCATATATTTAAGGTGATTTGATAAATATATACTCTGTGAAACAGACATCTTAATTAATGCATGAACATAACCTTACATAGCTACCTTTGCACTTAAGATCTCTCCTTTTCCAAATTTCAAGTATAGAACACTATATGATGAACTGTAGTCAAATTGTTATATATTATATTTCCGGAACTTATTTATTTTGCATAAGTGAAACATAGCGTTCTTTGATCAGTATCCCTCTATGTTCCCTTACTCCCAGCCCTGGTAACTACCATTCTATTCTCTATTTCTATGTGTTATGCATTTTGAGATTTGACATATAAATTATGCAGTATTTTTCTTTCTGCATCTGGCTTATTTCACTCTGTATAATGCCCCCCAGGTTTATCCGTGTTGTCATAAATGGCAAGAATTTCATCTTTTTAAGGCTGAATAAAATTCCATTTTGTTGAGAGACGTATTGCTCCCATGTCATGGTTATTGTGAATAAAGATACAATACATAGGAAAATGCAGATATCTCTTTGGGACATTGATTTCATTTTCTTTGAATATATATTTACAAGTGGGATGGTGAGATTATAAGGTAATTCTATTTCTAGTTTTTTGAGGAAACTCCGTACTTTTTTCCATAATGGATGTACCATGGTACACTCACACATTGTGAAATCATTCTTTAGCTCTTATCTTTTTGATAATGACCATCACCACGGGGATGAGGTGATATCTTACTGTGATTTTGATTTGTAATTTCCTAATGATTAGTAAAGTTGAGCAGCCTTTCATGTATCTGTTGGTCATTTTCACATCTTTGGGAAATATCCATTCTGTCCCTTTGCCCACTTGTACTTGGGTTACTTATTTATTTTTGCTATTTAGATGCAAGAGTTACATACTTTGGATAATAACTCTGCAACAGATGTATGGTTGGCAAATATTTGTTCCCATTTCATAGGTTGCATTTTCCCTCAGTTGGTTATTTCATTTGCTATGCAGAAGATTTTTAGTGTGTTGCAGTCCCACTTGTCTGCTTTTGCTTGGGGGTTTGTGAGGGAAGGGTCCAACTACATTGTTTTGCATGTGGATATCCAGTTTCACCAACACCACGTGTTGAAGAGATCATCCTTTCCCCATTGTGTATTCCTGGCACCTTGTCAGAATCAGTTGACTATAGATGTATAGATACATTTCTGGGCTTTCCTTTGTGTTACAACAGTCTATGTATCTGGGGTTTTAAGACCAGTACCATACTGCTTTGATCCCTATAGTCTTGTAATATGTTCTGAATTTCTCTTTTGTTCATGTATTATTCCACTGATTTTATTTAGCAACCTTTCTTCTTTTGTACTGCATTGATCTTCTTTGAGATAATTATTTTGACTCTTTGCCAGGCAATTGATAGATCTACTTTTCTTTGGGGCAGTTTACTGGAAAATTATTGTGTTTCTTTAGTGGTGTCAAATCTCCTGGATTTTTTCATGTTTCCTATAGCCTTGCACTAATGTCTATTCATTTGAGGAGCAGTCGCCTTTTCTAGATTTACCTGTGGGTGTACATGAGCATGCTAGCTGGGTGGGTTGGAGCAGTTCTGACTCAAGGAAGAGCTCAGGGCCTCCTATAGTTTGAATGTTGTTTGTCTTCCAAAAGTTTCTGTCCCGGAAGCTTCATTCCCAATGTGGTGATGACGCGAGGTAGGATTTTCAAGAGATAGAACATATTGAGAAGTCCTTAGTTCTTTTGGAGATATGCCTTCTGAAGGGATAATGGGACTCAAGCTCTTTCCTCTTTTATTGCTTTATGACTGTAAGGGAGTAGTCTTGCTGCCACAATTGCCATCTGCACTCATAATACACAAAAGGAACAACTTTGCAATGTTTGGATTTTAGTCTCCAAAATTATGAGCTAAATATCTCACTTTTCTTCATAATGCTCGCCTGCCTCAGCTATTTTATTATGATAACAAAAACACTTATCAGTGCTGTAGTCTCCACACAGTTTCATCAACTAACTTTGATATTGGTAATGACTGCAGCGGTCTTCAGCAGCGTAGGCTATGGGTCTACAGCAGTCTTGAGGGCTGTTGGGGTTGCATGGTTCTTCCTGTTCTTTTTCCTCTCATAGAGGGAAATCATGGTCAAGAGGATTCTTTCTGATGCCACATTTGGCATGTGGGGATGCTTGTGTTGGTGGTGAAACTGGTGTCTAGGTAGCAAGTATGCTCAGTGCAACAATGCAACTGGTGTGAAAGGTTCAGGTGCTTTTAGAGTGGCTGGGGTCTGGAGCATGGGAGTACACAGATGAATCCACTGCCCTTATAGTTGCAGTGTGAGGGTGTGGCCTGTGTTGGCATAGTAATATTTCTTTCTCTGAGAGTGTCTGAGACAACTGCAATGGTGGCTGAGATCTTCATCAGTGAATACTGCTGGGGTTCTCTTCAGAGCAGGCCCATAGGGCCCGCAGTGGCACCTGCTGCATGAGTCATATTGAGAGCCGTGCCCTACTTCTTTGCTTCCAGCAATCTCTAGATATCTAAGATGAGCAGATCTCCCCAGTGATCTGGGTGGTGTGAAATCAAAGCAGTTCTCTTGGATTTTGCCTTGAAAGACTGGGGAAGCTGTTTGCTTACTATGCTCCCATTTTCTCTATGAAAGAAATTCATGCACCAGAGAGTTCCTTCTCAGTGCTGAACTATGACAGGCTTCAGGGAGAATGATGGGTCAAAATAAGCCATTCTTACAGCCCTTTTCATTCTTATTTTTTAGTTTTCATTGCTCCACTGTTTTCCTGCAGCTTTTTAACTGAACGTACAAGCTTTCTCTGAGTTATTTTGTTTTGGTTTATAGATAACTAATTGTCTTATTTTATCTTTTAATTTTTGATGGGGGGTTGGGTAGGAGCCTGTGATCTCTTATTTTCCCATCTTGCTTATATCACTCCTATCATTGCATTTAAATTTCTGGAAAAATTCCAACAACAATTTTCTCAGTTTCCCAAGGCCCATTCTGTTCTGCCCACTCAGTAAATTTTCATCAGTTTTCTTTTAATTCTTTTTGAAAATTTATTGTTATTTTGTTTATTTAATTTTTAAAATTTTGGTACTGGAGATTAAACCCAGAGGTGCTTTAACACTGAACTACATCCCTAGTCCTTTTTATTATTTGTTTTGAGACAGGGTCTTGCTAAGTTGCCTAGATCCACATTAAGTTGCTATAGCTGGCCTTGAAATTGTGATCCTCCTGCCTCAGCCTCCCACATCACCAGGATGTTTCTCCTAATTCTTTAGTGCTCATTTGGATATTAAAAAAATCTGCATTTAACTATAAGTCAAATTCTGTTACTCTCCTTTCTTTTTCATTGAAATTATTTTTTATTACTCTGCAAGGGGACCTCATGATTTATTATGGAAGTAATCATATTTGCCCAATATTCAGCATTAGTCAGTTATGACTATTATAATGCTGTGTAACAAATACTCACAAAACTTTGGGTTTAAAACAATAATCAATCTCTTTCTCAAGCTTGACAATTAGCTTGTAATTAGTTAAGGTGGCCTCACTTAGATACCTCTGTTCCACAGCTTGTCATTTTCCTCACACTGTCAAGCTACCTGATCCTGGATCATCACATTTCTGCCTCAGGAGCACAAAAAGGCAAACCCAGAGGCACAGATCCATTTTAAATTTTTGCTTGTGTCATAGCAGCCAAATTCCCCTTGGTCAAACTAGGCCACATGGCCAAGCCCACAGCCCAGGGGGAAGATAAGTCCATTCTGATTCAGAGGGAGGAACTGCAAAGCTCTTGGTAAAGGAGTTGATGACAGAAGTGAAGAATTGGAGCCATTTCATTCAAGCCAACATGCTTACATGCTAGTTATGCAATTTTTAACAAGTTACTTGATCTCTGTAAATTTGTTTACTCATCCCTAAAATGAGGCAAACACTGGCTCCTTCTTTATGATAAGTTTAACTTGGTGATATAAGACAAGGAAATGAAATCTACTGGCTTTTTCTTTAATAATAGCACCTGATATGTAAAGTACCTGATTAGCACTACATTGGGTAGACTAACACTGAGGGCTCTCCATTCAAGTATGGACTGCTTTGTGAAGCATTAAATAGAACAAAATATTGAATTGGAGGCTGGGCCGTATGGAATAAAAACCTGAACTTCAGGCACCTCTCTGATGGTATGATTCTTTCCATATGTGTTCTGTGCTCCCTTCTGCCCTAGAATCTAAGCATACCATATGTTTTCTCCCCTGTTCTCCTTGAAGCTAAGACTTGGGCGTATTGTGAGATTCTGCCTGTCAATCCCACCCCCACCTACAGCTCTAGAGCTAGTACTATTAAAAATACAGAACCACCAAGAGTAATCTAGCAACAGACACTGCTGTCGCAGTTTCAGAAGCAGAATTGACAGCAATGTGAGCTGTGCATGTGGATGCAAGAGAGTGGAGTTTCTAGAAGTAGCAACAGCAGAAATAGTGTGCGCACCAATGTCAAGGGCACAGCAGCAGCTCTTTCTTCCACTGCTACCTGGTTTGGGATATCACTCTTCATTGCAAATCTTGACATGTGGCTTTCTAGTGTTTCATGAGCTACTCAACATTCAACATTCTCTCTCTCTCTCTCTCTCTCTCTCTCTCTCTCTCTGATGTTACAGAGTATTGAACCCAGGGGCACTTAACCCCTGAGCCACATCCCCAGCCCTATTTATTTGTTTATTTTTGAGAAAGAGTCTGGCTAAGTTGCTTAAGGTTTAAATAAGTTGCTCAGGCTGGCTTTCAACTTGTACCCTCCTACTTCAGCCTCTGAGTCCCTGGGATTATAAGCATGCGCCACCATGCCTGGCCCACATCCAGTTGATATATATCACAATTAAGAATAATTACTGATATGAAAATTGGTAACAAATTAGGCAGGTAGTCAAAGTCTGTGGTCAACAGATTCTTCAAAAAAATTTGGAGAATGAAATGTGTCATCTGGGTTGCCTGGGGCTATTATCAGTGAAAGTTTGTTTAATATTAAGTTGTGAACTCTGGCAAAGAATGGAGAATATCAATTTAATGATTAGCTCTACTCCCTAAGAAAGAAGGCCCAGCTTTTGGAAAATCAATTGGTGACTTTCATAAAATATTATGAAAATTTCAAAGAGTGAGGGGTAGAGTATTATGTCTAATGGTGTGGGACCTGAGTAAAAAGATCAACAAGGGTGTTCTCCTTGATTTTTACTGCAAAAGAGGATGAAAGCCAGTGGCTTTCTTTCACTGTTAGAATTACTCTCGATTTCTATGATTTCTTCTAATCTCCTATCTCTTGCCCCCGAAGATCTGAAAACTAAACTACTAAGTTTGACCATGGTGGTTATTACTGAATGTGTGGTCTCATCAGGCCTTTTAGACAATCAGTCAGGGAAGATGAGAACTAGGGTAGGAAAGTACAGGAGACTTTTTATTTGTAAGGTATCAATTCCATAGTCTTGGCTGAGCCTCCCTGAATGACTGAAATACCCCTTGTCCTCTCTGTGTGATGAAGTTTTTGAGGCATGATGAAGATGCTCACCTGAGCAATTTCTCTTGCAAAGAGAAGTAAGCTTTTCCCTCACCTTACTCCACCATCTCTCATAGTCTCCAGATATCAGATGGAATGAGATTCCAAGATTTTCGGGGCCATTTACAAAGCCAAATATAGTAACAGGTGAATATGTAACAAAGTATAACACCAATTAATTTCAATAAAACCTGGCAATTATGGGAAATGATTTATTTTAATGATGTAAGACCATAAAGAAACAAAACAATCTTTCATTTTTCTGAGTTTATCCACATGGTTATATATAGCAGAGATGTTAATTTACTCTGCTCACATAACTACCAGGGCTCCCAACAGTTTGGCTGACTGAAATCTGCACTTGAATGTTAAAGCAGATTTATGATATGTGACCTGCCGGACCTTCCCAAATAATGCTGCACAAGAGAGTCCAGAAGTTTCTTCTTCTTTCACCAAACCTTTGAGATAAACATTGGTGAAAAGAGAACTACAATGATGATTTCGGAAGGTTGCGAACTGTTGAAAAGTGCTACTGTTACAGTGAATTCCCTTGGTTCCAGTGGGGAAGCCAGGATTCTGGGTAGCAGAGGCCAAATAGAGGGTCTGTCATAACCATTTATCAGTCCAGATGCCAGGCAGGATTGAATTTATCATCATATACTCTGACCTGGAGTAGTAGCTAGCCCAACATGGAGAGACAGAGGCAGAGATGGAGAGAGCCAACTGGTAAACCTAAAACTGACTCAGTCCATTTAAATTGGTTGCCTCCCTCAATTCCCAGACCTAAATCAGTTCACAGACTTAGTTGTTTCTCCTCCTTCTTTTCCTCTATCTTGTTCTTCCCCATCATCTTCCCCTTCCATTTTTCCTTCTTCTTCCTACTCATTATCTCCCTCCCTTTTTACCTCCTCACCTTCTCTCTTTTTTTTCCTTATTCACAATGAATAGAGAAAAGTTACAGAAAAAAAGACAACAGACATTAAAATTTCATTTCATCAGGACTGGATAAATCATATTATCAAAGATCTTTCTTTTCCTTAGGTTTCTATTTGGTCCAAGTGAGACCTTGCTATGTTCCCTCACCCTCCCTCACCCTCCCTCACCCCCATGTGTGATACGGGAAAGTTTCCTCTCCATACAATATTCTTTATCTCACTTGAGAAAGGAACACACAGAAACTGAGCTAGTTTCTCTGACTTTCATTTCTTTTTTGTTTTGTAACCCCAAGTACTTTGAAAATTGTCTAACACAAAATAAACGCTCAGTAAATATTCTAAATGAATGGACACATTATAATATTGTATGATTTTATTTCATCCTGCATAGAATGGGCCTTAAAAAAAGATGATGCATTGAACTGTGAGTATAGTGGAGATAAACAGAGTACGAGAGAGAAACATGGGAGTCATTCTGGGGACTGCTTTCAACTTGGCTATTACAGAGCACTGTGGTCTTGAGCAAGACACATCACCACTATGAGTTTCATAGATCTCATGAGCAAAATAAGGGGCCATATCAAAAATATCTTTGGTTTCTTTCAGCTCTGTATTCTGTAATTCAAGATGACTCTTTAGAGAAAACTTTTGCTTTAAGCCCAAATCTCCACAATCCCCCTATAGTACTTCCTTTCTTCTAGAGTCTCATAAATAAATCTGACCTTCTACCAGACTAACATGTGGGGTTTTTTTCTTCCAAAAGAAAATAAGTTTTTCAGCACCATTATAGCTCTAAAGCTTTCCAAATATGTTTTATATTCTCAGTCTTAAAAAGTAATTATAAATGTGAACACTTTCTAGATCTTTCATCAGCTGGGTTGCCTCCCTGTGGAAGTCTGGGGAAGCATGTGACTCTTGTCTTTCTGATGAAGGTGCTCCAAATCCATCCAGAGTGTTCAGGTCCTTTGAGGTAGATTTGAAAAAACAAACAAATAAAAAAACCCTCAAAAATAAAAACAAAACAAACAACAACCAAACACCTACTGTTCCTTCTGAATAGGGCACCCTATCAATGCAGAAGATTTAAACGAGGTGCTGGTAAACAAAGCCAAAGATGGTAGAATATGGTAGGGATTAGTTGGCAGATTGGTTTCACAAGAATGGAAATAGGTTGGTCAGGAGGAAGAACTGAGCAAAATTGTGATCTCAGCTAGAGCTCAGCCTGATCACACAGGGAGCTTTGGGCTGTGAATTGCAACATGGAGTTGGACCCTGCTCTCAAAGACAAGGAATCCTGCTAGCCGTTTGCACCTCTACTCCCATCAGTATTGGCTGAAGGCTAACTGAGACCAGGCAATGCAATTCCTACCAGCCAAAGACAGTCCTCAGTGATAGAGTCAGCTCTGAGCTACTGAACAGTCAACATTCATAGGAACTGGGGATAGGAGAAGGGACCTCATAAATCAGATCTTAGCAAGGTACCAGCATTGTCTCTACAGAGTCTAGAATGCCATTGGCTTCTATCGATTGCATCACATTTAAAAATTTATATTGGCTTATAAATTTAATAAAATTAATAATTATTTTTTACGTACATTTTACTGTTCAACACTACACACCCTTTCTGCTTTTGCAGTTCCATTTTTTAACCCAGGTAAAAACATTACATTCTCCTGTATTCATTGTAGTTTCCCCTTCTACCCTTATACCATTTAAGACGTTTTCATTGAACACTCTCTAAATCACTGTTCTGTGTGAATTCACGTTTGAGCACTAGTTAAAAGTAGACTCTGTCAACAACATAGTGTTCAGTCCTATGTGCCAATGTCCCAATATTCAGAATGTCAAGATCAAATTCAGGTAATGTCTACTACTTTGAATCATTGTTTTGATTTCTCAGAAATATCATAACTTTGAGGACAAAAGCTTTCATTGGTTAAAAAAAATGACTTTAAATTTCTCAGATTAAAAGATTGCTAAAGGAATGTTTAGACTTTCCCCAGCCCTAATTTTAGAATTTGATTTCAGAGCATCCAGTACCTAAAGCCAGCAGAACTCTCCTTGCTAGCTTTTTGTTGATCAAAAGTGAATCGGTCCCTTCAGGGGCATCCTGAATCCTCAATGCCTGGGAGGATAATGTGGAAAATGTCTGGCTGCCCTAGGCCCAAGCTGTACTTTCTGGATATGTGGGTAGTAAATGCAATCAAGGATGAGATTAATTAAATTAAAAGTCTGCTTTTATTGCTCAGAAAATACAGAAAACTCAATATCGTTTGACAGACTGGAGCTGGAGGCCTCGCTGTAATGTGATCACTGCTGACTTGGTAGAGCCAGACAGCATGTCATTGAGGACAGCCTTCATTGTGCATTTAAAATTTTCAATAAACCATTGACATAACCAGAATTTACCTCAATAGGTAACTACCTTGGGCTGAGCAAAGAACCTGTATGTTTTGCTCATAAATATGCTGCTTAGGAATTAGTCGTCATGCCTTCCAATTAGTCTAGAGCCCTTGTTACTCTGCCATGCTTGGGAAATCCTAGCCACCTGCTCTTTTCATCTCCTCAGTCTCTACCATCATGTCCTACCATAGGAATTTCCTTCTAAAGAAGTATATATGTGAAAACCTTCCCCCAGAATGTTGAAGGACTCCAATCCATTCAGCATCTTCTGAGACACACAATATATGCCCATTCTATTATCCTTTGAATTAGGCTCTATTCTTTATAAAACATTAACTTTAGAAACAGAGACATATAGTTTTCACAATTTACTCCTCACAAGTTCCTGAACAATTATTTAAATCTATGAGGAACATCCAAGCCTTCCAACTTTAAGGTGATCTAAGGGTTAAAAAGAACACCAACTGTAATTTAACGTTCATTGAGAGGCTGCTAGATTTTTAAATTCAACTTAATATTATTATTTTTGTTTGTCTGTTTCCATTTTCATCAACTCAAATTACAGAGACTCAAAGGGATCAGGTGACTATGACTAGAATGTTTTGTTACTTTCCAAACCTTACTTTTTCTTGTATCAAAAACAGCCCCTTATAAAAGCAAATCATATCAGTCATTTCTACCTTAGCATGGATCTAATTCTAGTGCTATGACTCTTAGACTGTCATGTACATTAAGCCAGAAGTTCTTAGTTTGGGTTGAACACTAGAATTACCTAGGATAATTTAGGCCTGGACCCCACTTCCAGAGACTCTGGTTAATTATATTTGGAAATGCTGCTTGGTCACAAGAATACTTAAGATCTCTCCCACTGATTCTGCTTACAGGCAAGACAGAGAAGCTATACCAAGCTACCCACAATTGTGGAAGGAAATATTTAAGTCAATGTTGAAAAAAAAAAATTCATAGAGGACTGGAGGATTTTGAGCGGTGACAGAGTTAATGTCATATATCAACCAGGAAACCAACTGGGGGTGGCTTTAGAAGTAGCTTTCTTTTCAGGAACACTGGAAAGGAGCTCCATGAGAAAGAAAGAAGCTCTAATAGGATCTGCTAAGCCCTATTAGGATCTGTACTCCATAAAGGACCCCAAAGTGCTCAATAGCTGTGCCAAATGTAACTCTGGGCTCCAATAAACAGTTGGCATGGTGCCCACCTGGTGTGCATGGTTTTACTTTAAGAAGCCTCTCCCTACAGTTATGGTTTGTCTTTTATTTTTTATGTCCATCATTCCAGCTAGACATGGAGCTTCCTGGGAGCCAGGACTGAGATTATCTTTCTACAATACTCAGTTAAACCTCCTAAAATGGGTTTGGGAAAATCTACTGAAATTCCATTCAAAAGTGCTCTAACTTTAGAGTCTAGATGTGGGTAGGACAGAATAGAGTGAAATTCAAATTTTTCAAATAAGCACAGGAAGCATTTTAAAGTATGTTGGCAATTTCCATAAGGTGATGAAGATCTTTTGACTTAAAAATATGAACAAATTCATAAAAACTTGTTAAACAAAATGGAGGAGAAGCTACACCAAAAAATCATTTTATTATTAGATCTTCAGTTTTTTGTTCCACAATAAGGTAGAAAAATATGTTAATTAAATTATTTTAAACTGATGAATAGAGATAAGTGAATTGATAACAGTGCTTTCTTTCTTCCTCATAACAATATTGTTATAACAATCAGTTCAAAGTGTTCCTCAAAGTCGTCAAAACAAAAATGTTCCTCCTTCTAGTATTTTCAGGATTTCCACTTGTCCCATGTAGCCGTCCTCACACTGAGAAGTTAGAACTTAACATATAGATAGTTGACTCTCTTCTTTAAAGGACTTTTAAAAACCATGTTATCTGTCAAAAAGTTATTTATTCAAATAACCTGAATCTTTCCTATTGCATAGAAATCATGGCATTTTAGAACAACAACAACAACAACAAAAAGAACTTTAGTTTTGTCAATCAAATTTCTTTACTTTGCAGATGAAGGGGGTGGAAACCAGAGATGGTGAGGAATATGGCCAGGGATGCCCAAGTAGCAATTAGCAGAATAGGGTTCTGATCCAAGCCTCCTCAAAACCTTATTCATTGTTCAATTTGTGACATTTATTGCAGATTTTTCAAGTCTTTTGTCCTTAAAAGGGGGGAAGGGGAGTAGGATCCCATTTTATATAAAGATAACATTGTCTCATGGATGCCAGGTTATTAAATCCTGTTTTCCCAGACAAGCTTGTTAGAGAGAATCCCTGATCTTAAAAGAGTGAAATTGACTCCACCTCATGCCACCACTGTGGCATCCATCTTTCTTTCATTTTCTTCTTTGATATTGCTTTTGCCTTGAGAAAATGGTACAAGGCCACATCATGAAAGGACGGAAAGAGAAGGTAGCTGTAAGTGTAAAAGTACAGCAATAAAATTGATCACTTGTGAGTGAGCTCAATGCTACTCTAATAGGTGAATCTATCCTTTTACCTCTGCTAACCCTGACCCCATCATTCTCATTTAGCTCTTCCTGGGTACATGGCCACATGCACTGTTGAAGCAATTTCTCCATCTATGGAAATGGATGGTGGTAGACTGGGCCAAGGAATCTGCAGAAATTGATGGCCCTCCATGAATAAGGGGTTGAGCAATAGTGAGGCTCTAGTGCCATCCTTCACCAGTCATTGAGAACAGTGAAAATATTTTCCCCAAGGACTTAATCAGTCAGAGGGATGTTGTCTGCCTGATTGAGGATAGGCAGAAAGCAAGAAGTGGTTTCCATTATAATTTGTCATCAGCCATTCTCCTGACAGAAAACATGAGGTCACGGCAGTTCGACCACAGGTCAAGGCAGGTTTTCTGTTTAGCTCCATGGAGAGATGTTCTTCTGGGAAAAAGAGAAATGAGGGCTTTGTTTGAGATGCTCTTTTATTATATTTAATATGAAATTTATAACCTTACTTCCACACTGGATCTAGAGCACTGGGATGAAGGTCAGAAAACATAAATAAATAAGTGAAAACATTGCTTTCCTTTATTAGGTTGCAAGGAAAAGAAGGGGTTCTTTGTTCTTTGCATTCTGCATCAGGAGCTCTTTCCTTGTATTCAGCGTGGCATGCCACTCCACCAGTTCCCCCCAGGGATGCTTTCTTCTCCTGAGCAGGAAAGTCTTGACCCTTCTGTTCATGTTGCCCATATTTCCTGTCACTCAATATCACAACATCCTGTTTCATTTTCTATATAGCATAGATCATCATCCAGAATCATTTTTGTTAATTTCTTTAACCATTCCCACTTCTTGAAAGTAAAACTGTACAGTGAAGAGGGGCTCAATCTTGCTTACATTATTACTATCTCCTACAGTGGTGCTTGAAAAGATGGCAAGTTTACGTTAAATATTTTCTTAATGAAATGATTATTTCACACATCATAGCTCAATTCTTTTTGGAGAACTATTATCAAGTTGCATGGTAGAAGGAAAAGGAAATTTGCAGAGTGACCCAGTCCCTAGAGTTCAAGTGATCAAGAGTGTCCAGCATGCAGATGTGCCATATGGATTCAGTCACTGGGCCAAGGGTGGTCAGGAACCAGTAAAGAGTGGGTAGAAGCCACGAGGCAATTGAGGTCAGAAAATCCTAGAAACTAGGCAAGCTCATGCTTCTTGCCAGATTTGCATCTTTGCTTTTCCTTTGGCGTAAAGGATATACCTTAGGCCTCACTAATTTTGAGGCTTGCTTTGTTGTTCAGTGAATACTCCTAGGTGGAAAGACAAGAGAGAAATATTCTAATGAAAGGCCCTTGTTAATCTTATCACTTTTAATAGACTACAAATAAACTCACACTTTGTGACTGGACACTGAGAAGGATTCAAATTAAAAACTAATTTAAAAGTGCATAAAACATTGTCATTGCAATGAACTTGCACTTTAGATGTCAGCATTCAAGATATTTGGGCAAATATGCAATAATGATGCAGGGCTCTCAAATTAATAATGGTATTTCCTTGTATCTTCAGTTCATGATCATTGCCATCATTGAATAACTATTTATTGAACACTACACTTAGGGACAGTAAATCCTCAAGAAGACATATGATATACTTGGAGATATCCAAAGAATAGGCATGTATCATCTTCTCAATGTTGGTGAATAGATCTGCACTTTGGTATTTTTAAACTCATTATAACTTTTTTTTAAAAGATAAACCATAAGAGCCAGGTGCAGTGACACATGTCTGCAATTCCAGGATCTTGAGAGGCTGAGGCAGGAGGATCTCAAGGTCAAAGCCAGCCTCTGAAACTTAGTGAGGCCCTAAGTAACTTAGCAATTCTCTGTCTCTAAATAAAAAATAAAAAGTTCTGAAGATGTGGCTCAGTAGTTAAGTGTACCAAAAAAAAAAGAGGTAAAGATAAGCCATGAGAAGTTCAATAAATGTGTTGTGACGGTTGGTTATTTGGACTGAGCCACTGATCCACAACTCCTGCCCTAGCCCTTTCATTGTCTTTTAGGAGCATCCCTATCCTTCATTATCTTTATCATTTTAACACCTCTTTTCTCTTGTGGTTTGAAATGTCCACATCTGTATCAACAACAAACAAGATGTGTAGGCACAACAAATAGTCCATGTTTTTACCTGAATCTTCTAGTTCTCGCTATCTGTACAAGACCATGAGTTAAATTTTGGACAATGGATCACAAAAAGTAATGAGGAATGTCATTTTCCCAATGAGGCAGTTAAGAGCTAATGTACCTCTTCTTTCATCTGCTGCCCTCCTCAGAAACCTTGGAAGTCACATGCTGAGATGGTGAAAATAGAACATGCCTGGATCCACCCCTGGTCTGTAAGATGGAGAAGGGCTTCCAGAGACTTTCAGAGTGTTCATGAGCCAGAAATAACAAACTTTTATCTATGACAGTGCTTTTGGGTTTTTTTTTTGGTAGCTGTGACTAAAAGACCTGACAAGAGCAGTGTAGAGGAAGAAAGGTTTATTTTAGCTCATGGTTTCATTAGTTTAGTCCTTGGTTAGCCAACTCCATAGCTTGTGCCCATATGAGACAGGGCATCATGGTGGAAAAAGTGACAGAGGAAAGCAGCTCAGGACATGACCACCAGGAAGAAGAGAGAGCTCTGCTCCTCCCCACATACATAATATAAACCCTAAAGGTATGCCCCCAGGGACCTATGTCCCCCAGCTTACTTGCCTACAGTTACCACCTCATTAATCCATATCAGTGGATTAATCCACTGATTAGGTTGTACTTCTCATAATCTAATCATGTTGCCTTTGAAATTCTTGCATTGTCCCATACATGAGTTTTTTGGGGATACTTCATATCTAAACCATAGCAGAAAATTTAATAATAAACCACTCAGATTCATTCACTTTTTTTGAGTACCGGTGATTGAACTCAGGGGTACTTGACCGTTGCCACATCTCTAGTCCTATTTTGTGTTGTATTTATTTGTTTTTTTTAAATATTTTTTTAGCTGTAGTTGAACACAATATCTTTATTTTATTTATTTATTTTTATGTGGTGCTGGGGATCGAACCCAATGTCTCCCAAGTACTAAGTGAGTGCTCTACCGCTGATCTACAACCCCAGCCCTATTTTGTATTTCATAGAGACAGGGTCTCACTGAGTTGCTTAGCATCTTGCTTTTGCTTATACTGGTTTTGAACTTGCAATCCTCTTGCCTCAGCTTCCCAAGCTGCTGGGATTACAGGCATGTGCCATCTTGTCCAGCTTCAGATTCATTCTTTTGTCATCATGGTATAATCTAACCTGTCCTTTTCCACTATTCCATTCATAATCCATTCAAACCAGAGGTGCCAGCTCAGTGTAGTAAATATTTGTTTTCTGAGGATCAGGAAAATTTGGAATATCAGCTTGTCTGTCAAATTTGCAAACTTCTGTTTCTGAAACATGGAAGACAAAGCAAGTTTATTCAAATGCTCTGATTTGAATTTCAGTAGATTCCCAAAATAAATTTTATTGTTCTTTTTTTTAACTTCTGAACAATTCCTAAATATTGGTTTCAAATTCTCTGGGTATTGAAGTGCTGGTGCTTTTTTGTAAACTGCATGTAATAAGGCACCAAAAGGACAAAAAGGGTTGTCTCAGAGTGTTAGAACCTCAGTCACTGTTTAAAAGGCTTCATCTCAATAGAGCTGAAAGAACACGCAGACCTTTCCCGATAACAAGGGGACCTAAATCATGCTCACATTGGCGAGAGTTCCCATTCCATTCTATTGAACTGCTGCTATTCCCAACAAGAATATTATATTGCCTCTCATGTTGAATTGTACTGCAGGAGGCTGGTGAGAAACCGGGTGTACAAATCAAGGTTCTGATGAACACACTTGATAGAATGGAACTGTAATGGGGCAAAGGTCGGGAGTTGTAAGAGGGCTGCAGTGCTTTGGCAACATAAGACCCTCAAATATCTCACCATTTGTCAGAGGTGATAATACTGAATTATGCACTTCAGTAAATGAACACAGTGAGCTAAGCTTCCTCTTGAGAAGTGAATTATTTGCTCATCTTTGGATGCTGTATTAACTCTCTCCAGACACAGAATCCCCTTATAAAAACAAAAGGCCCATATCTTAAAAAAACATATCTTTGTAGACTTTAAAATAATATCAGAATTATAGTAATAATAGTGACTGGTATTAATAGAGAGCTTAATATAAGCCAGTCTTTATCATACAGATCAATTGTATATAATTTATTATCTTCAGAATAAGACAATGGAGTCAAGATTCTTATTGGTTCCAGTTTATAGATTTTGAAAAACACTGGGGACCTTAAGTATGAAACCTTTAATCATGTTTTCCAGTGAATTTTCCTATGAATATTGGAGCTGGGTTTGAAACTTGATAGCCTGATTTGAGTGTGACATATACCATCATGTCCCCAAGTCACTGTTAACGGTACTCATGAATAGAAGAAGGGAAGAAAGAAGGAAGGGTGAAAGGAGAAATAATAAATAATGAAAGAAGGAAAAGGGAGAGGGAGAGGATAAAGGAGTATTGGAAGCATGGATAAAAGGTTGAACATAAGTAGATATGGAGAGAGAACCAGAAGGAGGGATGAAAAAGATGGATGGAGGAAAGGGTAGAAGGAAGGATAGTAGTTAGGCAGGATGGATGATGGAGAAAGAGATGGATGGACTGATGAATAATCACATGAATGGAAAGTAAATAATTTCACTGGATGGATAAATATAAGAACTAAAAGTCTTTTTCCCCTTCCCTAATAGAGTTTTCAATGTTGTTAAGAAAGCTCCCACAAAATAAAAATTCATGACAGAGATGATCTGAGCTTTCCTGAGAGCCGCGCGTTTTATCAGCAACTCTTTTCAACCTCTTTCTTCTCATGCACATTGCACTTGTATGCTATCTCCTGTCCAAGATTTCTTTCTTCAAGGCTACCCTGGATTTCCTTTTTACTGGATCTTATCTCCATGGGAAGCAATGGGAGATGTCAGGGTCCTGCCTTTCGTCTGCTCCCCAAGGAGGCAGAAAAAGCATCAGTCTGAATAGTTTCAAAGAAGACTGAACACCTCTCTACACTGAAGTGTTGACATTTAACTTTTCTTGGGAGAAAGATATTCTGCACTTAACACCCAGGTCCCTTGATTCCCAATTCAGTCTTTCTCCATAATCTCCTGCCAGGTGCTCAAAAATATTGATTTATTGATTTTATTTTTTCAAGGAGTGTATGGTGCAAACATCACACATAGTGCTAAGTTTTGTAGAAAATAAGAGAACATAAACGTTGTTTACTCTGGAAAGAAAGCAGCTTGGGCTGATCAAGTATTAAAAGACAGTATGTATTCACAAATTCAATGGTTCAATAAACTTCCAAGGATCTGAAGATAAGATCTAACTGCCAAAATGGAACCATTCGTTTACCTTCCTCAACTGTAATCCCTGAATATAATCCTATAATGGACAATTTCTTTGGCTGCACTCTCCCAGAAGTAGATATTGAGACAAGAATTCAAGTGCAAATAGAACCAGATTATCTCAGGAAATGGAAACACTACAGGCAGAGGATTAAGGATGAAAGGGAAGGTGAGGAAAAGGAGTTATCAATCAAGTCACACCAATGATGACTGGAACTCTATAGCCCTGGACCCCCTGAGAGCCCATAGAGATATGCACCTTAGAGCATTCCCATCTGAAGGGTAGGGGAGCTTGGTGGACTTACAATCTCACTACTTACTAGTTGAAGAGGGTTCTGGGGGACATGGGTGCATTGCTTTCCAGAACTTCCATCATGTTACATAGGTGTCAAAGTAGGCTCCAGCAGTTCTGAGCCCTGAAGGTACAAGGGCAAGGTCATCTGGGTAGAAACAGTGCTATAGACAACACTCACCCAACTATTCTGGACTGCACCAGGAAGAAGAAGAATTTTCATTTTTGTGTCCTTTGAACCAGTTAGTGGCAGTAGAGTCTTAGCACAGCACCAGGAGTCCTATATTATACAATCTAGCTTAAACATATGGCAGCAGAGACTTTGAGAAGTTAGTTGCTTTACCCAAAGTCAACAACAAAGTAATGCTGTCAAGACTCTCGATTAAATCTTCTGATTGAGCATCCAGACCTCTTTATGTATTTATGTTATATTGTAGATTTTCTGTGCCAAGTTCAAATGGGAGGCAGGATAGAGCTCTCTGCCTTTCCCTGAAATCTAAATATGGAAAAGGAGAGAGAGTGTTAGCCAGACTCCCAAGTGCACTGAAGATGTGGGAAGGACTGTTCCATCTCAATGATGACTGATTGGCCGCCTCTAAGTATAACATCCTCTTATAGTTCTAAGCTCTTTGGGGTAAAGACTTAATTTCAGTTTACATTTCAGATTGTAGGGGAAGTAAAAAAGGCTGTGAAATTGAGACATGAGCTGAATTACATCTGTAGCTACTTATCAGGATATTTCTGAGGGACACTGAGCACAGGGCTGAATGAAATGGAAGGTTTGGCAAAGGGGTCTTGGAATTGAAGTCAAAGTGGGAAGCTGCTGTTGAGTGGTCTGTTAGCCTCCCCCCCACCCCAATATCCAGGGGGATCTCCCAGACTGTCTATTTTTGGCTGTCTCCTTGAAAACCCTTCTCCTAAAACACATGCCTGTTTCCTCCAGAAATCTTGCTCTCTGATAACTGGACCAGCAGTCCATGCCCATCACCCAGCCCTTCAAAGGCTTTCCTTCTGGAGAGTTCATTACCCTTACCTGACACCTTCTAGAGACGCAATGACTCTGTCATGGTTTGGATATTAGGAGTCCCCAAAAAGCTTATGTGTGAGACAATGCAAGAAGGTTCAGAGGAGAGTGACTGGGTTGTAAGTTTTAACCCAATCAGTGATTTAATTGCCTGATAGGAATTCACTGAGTGATAACCAAAGTGGTAGAATGTGGCTGGAGGAGGTGGGAACTGGAGTGTGGCATTGGGTATGTATTTATATCTGGCAAGCGGACTCTCTCTCTGCTTCCTGATATTCATGTGAGCTGCTTCCCTCCACCACACTCTTCCACAATGATGTCCTGCCTCACCTTGAGCCCTGAGGAATGGAGTCAGCTGTGGACTAAGACTTTTGAGACCATGAGCCCTTGAATAAACTTTTCCTCCTGTACAATTATTCTGTTTGGGTCCTTAAGTCACAGCAGTGGAAAAGCTGACTAAAACAGTCTATACCAAAGAAGGAGCTAGAACTTGAGATGCAAGAGAGCTATGCAAAGGCAGGCAATCTTTCAGTATCTCTAAAATCAAATCACCTCCTGGGCTGTTTTTTTTTTTTTTTTTTTTTTTTTTTTGTGTGTGTGTGTGTGTGTGTGTTACTGAGACTGAATACAGGATGCTCTATCATTATCTACTGAGCTACAATCCCAGCCTCCTTCTTCTTTCTTTCATTCTTTTTTTTTTTTTTTTTTTTTAACACAGGGTCTCCCGAAGTTGCCAAGGCTGACCTCTCTAACTTGTGATCCTCCTGCTTCAACCTCCTGAGTCCACTAAGATTATGGGCCCGTGCCACTTGCTTCTGGCAGTGAAAATAAAATTACATATTATAACAGATTCTTTAACTGTACCACCTTTTTATTTAGACATCTAGAAAGTCATTTCAGATACACAGGTCAACACTCCTGGATATCCTGCTCTTCTCATCTTGCAGACTTAACAGGAAGGCCCAGTTTTCCCTTGGTGCATGTGTAACTGAACCCATGCAAGTTTCACAAAGTGGAATGAAGCCAGATCTGCTGTGTATCTTGAGTGCAGACTGGCAGAAGGCTACCTTTCAGTTTATAGATGTTAAACTGGCAAAATGCATAGTGTTTCTTATGTACATTCAACATCTCCTGATACTGAAGAACAGGATGGGTCTGTCAGCCATATGTTTCTTCAGTGCCCAAGTCAGGCAGGAAGAGAGAGAGGGAAGGAAGGAAGGAAGGAAGGAAGGAAGGGAAAGGGAAAGGAAGGAAAAGGGGAAAAACAAGGAAGCAAGGAAGGACAGAAAGCAGGAAGGAAGAAAGGTGAAGAGAAACAGAGGGAGAGTAAGGGAGAGAAAGAGGTCAGTTTCCTGTGATGGCTCTCACACACCAATGTTTAATACATAGATGGTCACACTGGCCTTCTCCAGCCTGATTTTTTAAAACCTCCATTACATTTTATTTCTCGAGGTAGATTTGCGGGAACAAGATGGCAGTTTCTTTTTTTTTTTAATTTTTTATTGTTGGTTGTTCAAAACATTACATAGTTCTTGATATATCATATTTCACACTTTGATTCAAGTGGGTTATGAACTCCCATTTTTACCCCGTATACAAATTGCAGAATCACATCAGTTACACATCCATTGATTTACATATTGCCATACTAGTGTCTGTTGTATTCTGCTGCCTTTCCTATCCTCTACAATCCCCCCTCCCCTCTTCTCTCTCTACCTCCTCTACTGTCATTCATTTCTCCCCTTTGTATTATTTTCCCCTTTCCCCTCACTTCCTCTTGTATGAAATTTTGTATAACCCTGAGGGTCTCCTTCCATTTCCATGCAATTTCCCTTCTCTCTCCCTTTCCCTCCCACCTCTCATCCCAGTTTAATGTTAATCTTCTTCTCATGCTCTTCGTCCCTACTCTGTTCTTAGTTACACTCATTATATCAAAGAAGACATTTGGCATTTGTTTTTTAGGGATTGGATAGCTTCACTTAGCATAATCTGCTCTAATGCCATCCATTTCCCTGCAAATTCTATGATTTTGTCATTTTTTAATGCAGAGTAATACTCCATTGTGTATAAATGCCACATTTTTTTATCCATTCGTCTATTGAAGGGCATCTAGGTTGGTTCCACAGTCTTGCTATTGTGAATTGTGCTGCTATGAACATCGATGTAGCAGTGTCCCTGTAGCATGCTCTTTGTAGGTCTTTAGGGAATAGACCGAGAAGGGGAATAGCTGGGTCAAATGGTGGTTCCATTCCCAGCTTTCCAAGAAATCTCCATACTGCTTTCCAAATTGGCTGCACCAATTTGCAGTCCCACCAGCAATGTACAAGTGTACCCTTTTCCCCACATCCTCGCCAGCACTTGTTGTTTGACTTCATAATGGCTGCCAATCTTACTGGAGTGAGATGGTATCTTAGGGTGGTTTTGATTTGCATTTCTCTGACTGCTAGAGATAGTGAGCATTTTTTCATGTACTTGTTGATTGATTGTATGTCCCCCTCTGAGAAGTGTCTGTTCAGGTCCTTGGCCCATTTGTTTATTGGGTTATTTGTTATCTTATGGTCTAATATTTTGAGTTCTTTGTATACTCTAGATATTAGGGCTCTATCTGAAGTGTGAGGAGTAAATATTTGTTCCCAGGATGTAGGCTCCCTATTTACCTCTCTTATTGTTTCTTTTGCTGAGAAAAAACTTTTTAGTTTGAGTAAGTCCCATTTGTTGATTCTAGTTATTAACTTTTGTGCCGTGGGTGTCCTATTGAGGAATTTGGAGCCCGACCCCACAGTATGTAGATCATAGCCAACTTTTTCTTCTATCAGACGCCGTTTCTCTGATTTGATATCAAGCTCCTTGATCCATTTTGAATTCACTTTTGTGCATGGTGATAGAAAGGGATTCAGTTTCATTTTGTTGCATATGGATTTCCAGTTTTCCCAGCACCATTTGTTGAAGATACTATCCTTCCTCCATTGCATGCTTTTAGCCCCTTTATCAAATATAAGATAGTTGTAGTTTTGTGGATTGGTTTCTGTGTCCTCTATTCTGTACCATTGGTCCACCCACCTGTTTTGGTACCAGTACCATGCTGTTTTTGTTACTATTGCTCTGTAGTATAGTTTGAAGTCTGGTATCGCTATACCGCCTGATTCACACTTCCTGCTTAGCATTGTTTTTGCTATTCTGGGTCGTTTATTTTTCCATATGAATTTCATGATTGCTTTCTCTATTTCTACAAGAAATGCCGTTGGGATTTTGATTGGCATTGCATTAAACCTATAGAGAACTTTTGGTAATATCGCCATTTTGATGATGTTAGTTCTGCCTATCCATGAACAGGGTATATTTTTCCATCTTCTAAGATCTTCTTCTATTTCCCTCTTTAGGGTTCTGTTGTTTTCATTGTATAAGTCTTTCACCTCTTTTATTAGGTTGATTCCCAAGTATTTTATTTTTTTTGAGGATATTGTGAATGGAGTGGTTGTCCTCATTTCCATTTCAGAGGATTTGTCGCTGATATACAGGAATGCCTTTGATTTATGCATGTTGATTTTATAGCCTGCCACTTTGCTGAATTCATTTATTAGCTCTAATAGTTTCTTTGTAGACCCTTTTGGGTCTGCTAGGTATAGAATCATGTCACCTGCAAATAGTGTTAATTTAAGTTCTTCTTTTCCTATTTTTATGCCTTTAATTTCTTTAGTCTGTCTAATTGCTCTGGCCAGTGTTTCGAGAACTATGTTGAACAGAAGTGGTGAGAGAGGGCATCCCTGTCTTGTTCCAGATTTTAGAGGGAATGCCTTCAGTTTTTCTCCATTCAGAATGATGCTAGCCTGAGGCTTAGCATAGATTGCTTTACAATATTGAGGTATGTTCCTGTTATCCCTAGTTTTTCTAGAGCTTTGAACATAAAGGGATGCTGTACTTTGTTGAATGCTTTTTCTGCATCTATCGAGATGATCATATGGTTCTTATTTTTAAGTCTATTGATGTGGTGAATAACATTTATTGATTTCCATATATTGAACCAGCCTTGCATCCCAGGGATGAATCCTACTTTATCATGGTGCACAATTTTTTTGATATGTTTTTGTATCCGATTCGCCAGAATATTATTGAGGATTTTTGCATCTAGGTTCATTAGAGATATTGGTCTGTAGTTTTCTTTCTTTGAAGTGTCTTTGTCTGGTTTAGGAATCAGGGTGATGTTGGCCTCATAGAATGAATTTGGAAGTTCTCCCTCTTTTTCTATTTCCTGAAGTAGCTTGAAAAGTATTGGTATTAGTTCCTCTTTAAAGGTTTTGTAAAACTCTGCTGTATACCCATCCGGTCCTGGGCTTTTCTTAGTTGGTAGTCTTTTGATGGTTTCTTCTATTTCCTCAATTGATATTGGTCTGTTTAGGTTGTCTATATCCTCCTGACTCAATCTGGGCAGATCATATGACTTAAGAAATTTATCGATGCCTTCACTATCTTCTAATTTATTGAAGTATAAGGATTCAAAATAATTTCTAATTATCTTCTGTATTTCTGAAGTGTCTGTTGTGATATTGCCTTTTTCATCCCGTATGCTAGTAATTTGAGTTCTCTCTCTCCTTCTCTTCGTTAGCATGGCTAGGGTCTGACGATTTTATTTATTTTTTCAAAGAACCAACTTTTAGTTTCGTCAATTTTTTCAATTGTTTCTTTTGTTTCGATTTCATTAATTTCAGCTCTGATTTTAATTATTTCTTGCCTTCTACTTCTTTTGCTGTTGTTTTGCTCTTTTTTTTCTAGGATTTTGAGATGAAGTATGAGATCATTTATTTCTTAGTTTTTCCTTTTTTTAAGGAATGAACTCCAAGCAATGAATTTTCCTCTTCGAACTGCTTTCAATATGTCCCATAGATTCTGATATGTTGTGTCTGTGTTTTCATTTATCTCTAAGAATTTTTTAATTTCCTCCTTGATGTCTTCTATAACCCATTGATCATTCAGTAACCTATTGTTCATTCTCCAAGTGATGCATGATTTTTCCTTCCTTCTTTTATCGTTGATTTTCAGTTTCATTCCATTATGATCAGATAAGATGCATGGTATTATCTCTACTCCTTTATATTGTCTAAGAGTTGCCCTGTGACATGATATATGATCTATTTTTGAGAAGGATCCATGTGCTGCTGAGAAAAAAGTGTAACTGCTTGATGTTGGGTGGTATATTCTATATATGTCAATTAAGTCTAGGTTATTAATTGTGTTATTGAGTTCTATAGATTCCTTATTCAGCTTTTGTTTGGAAGTTCTGTCCATTGGTGAGAGAGGTGTGTTGAAGTCTCCCATGATTATTGTATGGTGGTCTATTAGAATCTTGAACTTGAGAAGAGTTTGTTTGATGAACATAGCTGCACCATTGTTTGGGGCATATATATTTATGATTGTTATGTCTTGTTGGCGTATGGTTCCCTTGAGCAGTATGTAGTGTCCCTCTTTATCCCTTTTGATTAACTTGGGCTTGAAATCTATTTTATTTGATATGAGTATGGACACTCCTGCTTGTTTCCGAAGTCCATATGAGTGATATGATTTTTCCCAACCTTTCTCCTTCAGCCTATGTATGTCTTTTCCTATCAAATGTGTCTCCTGTAGGCAGCATATTGTTGTGTCTTGTTTTGTGATCCATTCTACTAGCCTGTGTCTCTTAATTGGTGAGTTTAAGCCATTAACATTTAGGGTTATTATTGAGATATGGGTTGTTCTTCCAGCCATATTTGTTTATTTATGTTACTAAACATGGTTTCTTTTCCTCTTTGATTATTTTCCCCCCTTTAATGTCCTACCTCCCACTGTTGGTTTTCATTATTATTTTCCATTTCCTCTTCCTGCAATGTTTTGCCGAGGATGTTTTGAAGAGATGGTTTTCTAGCTGCAAATTCTTTTAACTTTTGTTTATCATGGAAGGTTTTAATTTCATCTTCCATCCTGAAACTTAATTTCGCTGGATACACAATTCTTGGTTGGAACCCATTTTCTTTCAGTGTTTGAAATATGTTATTCCAGGATCTTCTAGCTTTCAGAGTCTGTGTTGAAAGATCAGCTGTTATCCTGATTGGTTTACCCCTAAATGTAATCTGCTTTCTTTCTCTTGTAGCTTTTAAAATTCTCTCCTTATTCTGTATGTTGGGCATCTTCATTATAATGTGTCTAGGTGTGGATCTCTTATGATTTTGCACATTGGGCGTCCTGTAGGCTTCTAGGATTTGAGATTCTGTCTCATTCTTCAAGTCTGGGAAGTTTTCTCGTATTATTTCATTGAATAGATTGCTCATTCCTTTGGTTTGGACCTCTATACCTTCCTGTATCCCAATGACTCTTAAATTTGGTCTCTTGATGTTATCCCATATTTCTTGGATGTTCTGCTCATGGTTTCTTAACAGTCTTGCTGAGCTGTCTATGTTCTTTTCAAGTTGAAATACTTTGTCTTCATTGTCTGATGTTCTATCTTCTAAGTGTTCTACTCTGCTGGTAGTATTCTCAATTGAGTTTTTAAGTTGGTTTATTGCTTCCTGCATTTCTAGGATTTCTGTTTGTTTGTTTTTTATAACCTCTATCTCCCTGTATAGTTGATCTTTTGCTTCTTGGATTTGTTTATGTAATTCATTGTTGAAGTGATCTTTCATTGTCTGATTTTGCTGTCTGATGTCTTCCTTGAGACTCCAGATCATCTGAAGCATGTATATCCTGAATTCTTTATCTGACATTCCATCTGCTGCAGATATTACCTCTTCTAATGTTGAGTTGACCTGCATTGCTTGTGGTCCTTTCTTTCCTTGTCTCTTCATACTGTTCGCGTTCCTTTCTGCTTGGTGAAACTGTTGTGCTATTGAATTTTCCCCCTATATTTTTATATTGGTCTTGTATTGTTGCAAAGTCTCCCTCGCAGGCGCGGGTGGCGGCTCTGCCCTTCCTCCAATTGGGGCAATGTGCCTACCACGCCTGCAGGCCGCTGGGCCTGATATGCCGGTCGGTAGCAGGTCCGCCTACCTTGCAGGCACGGGCGGTGGTCTGCCCCTCTGCAGGCCGCTAGGCTTGTTCTGTCGGTGGTCGCAGTTCTGCCTACTTTGCAGGCGCGGGCAGCGGCACTGCCCCTCTGCAGGCCGCTGGGCCTGTTCTGCAGGTGGGTCGCAGGCCCCCCTACCTTGCAGGTGCGGGGGGGGGGGGGGCGGCTCTACCCTTCCGCAGGCCCCTGGGCCTGTTCTGTCTTTGGGTTGCAGGTCTGGCCTGTTCTGTTGGTGGTCGCAGGTCCGCCTACCTTGCAGGGGGGGAGGGGGCAGCTCTGCCCCTTAGCAGGCCGCTGGGCCTGTTCTGCCGGTGGTCACAGTTCCGCCTACCTTGCAGGCGTGGTTGGCAGCTCTGCCCCTCCGGGGCCCACTGGGCCTGTTCTGCAGGTGGTCACAGTTCCGCCTACCTTGCAGGTTCGGGGGGGGGGGGCGGCTCTGCCCCTCAGCAGGCCGCTGCTCCTGTTCTGCCGGTGGGTTGCAGGCCCGCCTCAGGATGGCAGTTTCACATCACACCTGCTGCCGAGAGTCACTGGTTGAGTCATGGAAGAGGAGAGCTGTGGATGTCCTTCCCAGGGTATGAGCCAGTCTTCTGATGTTTAGTTTTTATTCTATGGTGACAAGACCTCAAGCCTGAGACTATTTTGTTTAGGTTATATCCTGTCCTGTCAATGAAAGGGGATTGACTGGGAAAGAATACACTATGCAAACCCCGGAGTAATATAATAAAAAATTGAAAATCTGCTGAAAGAGATGCATTTTTCATTTATCTTTCACCTTGTGTAGGGCAGGCATCTCTGCTTAGCAATAGTACAATGAGGATAATTCTGATAATGGTTAGAGTTATCTCTGATATTTCTCAGCCAACTGCAAATAGTATATCATATATCACCATATTTCCCCTCAATGAGGCAGACCTTGTGATGCTTTTGAAGCATGAAGCCTCCTCCAGGCCTGTTCAACAGAGACCTGGGTGTCAGGGGACAGATGCTGATGCCCAGTGAGAAGACAGCTATCTTCCTCAATTATCAGACCCTCCCTGTCCCACTGCTCCTCTTCTCCCTAGAGGGCTGAGAACATTTGTGTGGCTTTCAGAAGCAGGTAAGGGAGGGAGGGAGGAAAGAGCAGCAGCCAGGACTTCCCAGGTTGCCCCCAGCCTCTGAGCAAGGACCTGTGGTGTCTGTGACAGGGAAGCAGCAGCCGCCTGGCTTCGCTCCAGTGTTCCTATAATTTCAAATGAATTGATAAGTAGGAAGATAGGAGAGGATACTGAGGGAAAGTAGAGAAATAATGCCAGTTAGCAATACAACACAGGGTATTAAAAAAGAGAGAGTGGTTCCTTTGATTATCCTACCATGAAATTACCAGAAGCTAAAGTAGTGAGAATGGAGAGGGAGCTGGGAGACTCCAGGGGGCTCTAGATTTTGCAGGGTCCACAGCTAGCACTTCCCGAGTCAGCCAAGGATGCGCTGACCACACAAATTGCAAAGGTCATTGCTTTGGATTCTTCCATTTGAAGCACAGAGGTGACGTGATAAAAATTGAAATGATGAGCCAATGGAGAGACTGGCCAAACCGCCCACTGAGACTGTTGATTTAAAATGTGCCTCACTCACAAGCAGTCGTGGTGAACTGAGGCCAGTTGAGATGGAAGTGTATCTGTGAGAAAATAAAAAATATTCAGTGCCTGGGATTTTGTAATTGTTGTTTGCTTCTCTTAATGAACATGGGATTTATAAAAGTTCAATGGCATGTGGGGAGAATTAGGGTTAAATTCTGTTTACTATCTTACTATTGGTATTTAGTAGTTAATATAAAGGCTCTTTAAAATTCACTATTTAAGATACTTGGACACAGTACAAAAGGCTATAATGAAGGCTTACAGTTTAAACACATGTGCTATGTTTACCTTAACTGTGGGATGAGTTAGGTAATGAAGGTGAACTAAATCACCAGGTTGACATTCTAACTCAGAGCATGTCGCTGAGGGACCCTGGGAGGCTTCAGAACCAGCAGCTGCTATTATCTGATGTGCTTCATGCGCTACAGTGGATATTTGCCCAAACTCATAAAAATTTCTCTGCAAGGTCTATTGAATGTCGCTGGTATTTGTAACATAATAATCAAAATGAATTGTTGCTCTGGTGGTAGGATGAATACACAAGGGCTGATTAATCCACTTGCAGAAACTCTGAAATGAAGATAAAAAACATAACAGCCACCCTTAATATTAACCCCAGGGGGACTCTGTTATTAATTGGTCCAGATTTAATCCCAGCTTTTAATCAACTTGCAGGCTTTTAAGCCCACGCCCCCAGAACTGCTTGTTCACCTCTAAGAACTGTGAATTAACTGTTGAACAAATGTCAGGGAAGGTCCTTTCAGAGAGCTCATCTTAGGACATTTCATGTACAGCCATATCTTGTGATAAAGCAGTGCAGCTGTGCCCTGGACCAGGCCCATGTCTACAAAGAATTTACCTTCAATTTTTCATAGAAGAATGATGAAGGGGTAATACTATGCTGAGAATGAAATAGGTTTTTGAATCTTTACCAGGGCAATTGAGGCCAAAACAAGCATTCTTAGAAGAAATGGGAGAAAAAAGGATCTCATTTGTGCAGATAATTGATTTAAAACACTGGTGTAATAAACTGGCCTATAATGTTGATCTCAACAGGGGTCATTAAATGTTTGGGTTTCACGGAATTATTTGGAACTATCTCTCTATAACAGTGAAATCATGATCACAGATGTCTCTCAATTGCAAACAAAATTCTAGGGGTTCATGAACCCTGTAATGACTACCATCTGACTCATATGTAAGAATCCCTAGCTAAGATGCTTTTACAGCAACTGACAACTCCTCTCCTATAATCCTCTCTACACCTGTTATTATTATTGGTTTATTGCCTCCTAGTATCCTATAAACTTTCCTAGTACCCTATAAACTCCCTAAAGGCAGGGACCTATGGAGCTTTTCCGGGCTCAGAACACAATACCCACAAATATATCACATTGACACACTGTGTACTTTTGAGCTGAAGGATACTGTGAAAACTGCAAAAGTAAGACAATTTCTCTGACTTTTTTCCATCCTCCTTTCTCTCATCCCCCTTTCTTCCCTGAGTGGGTCACAGAAAATAGAGTATTTTCCCCCCAAAGCAAGCTATAAAACCTTGGGAGGTCACTTTCTGACCTTCTCCTTTCTCCCCTGAAAATCCTCATGTGGCAGGTATTCCTGCTCCGTGCCCAGAGAGAAGTAATGCCAGACAGAGATGCAGGAAAGAATCTGAACAGGCCTTGCTGAAGGTCTCCCCAATTTGTTTCCATTATGTCAATCATGCTGGAACCCTTTCTTATAACCAAGCTTCTCCACAAATAGCAATTCCCTCATCACACATAGCATACAAATACATGTTTACCTAGACCTCTGGATCTTCATTTCCAAAGGCCCCCATCATATAAAACTTTGATTAAATAAATTTATTATGCTTTTCTCTTGTTATTCTGTCTCCTGTTTTAAGTGTGTCAGATGTAGGCCTTGTGATGGGGGAAGAAATGATACCATCCTTTATTATCTGCTATCTATATGGCTGAATCTCTAGCACTAAAGCCAGGACCAGGGTTTAGGTGGAACTCAGATAAATATATGTGCCACTAAAATACGGAAATCTTATGTAATGAAAATTTAATTTTCTCATTCAAGACCAAAAAAAATGGAGAAAAAAATTCAAAAATAAAGAGAAAATGAGTGGTTCCCCAGCCTTTCATTACGTGTAATCAACCTTTCATTATACATCATTTATTTAATGGTAATGAGCTGTGGAAAGTTGTGCTTGTACTTGTATTTGATTTGTTTATTTCTCTAACCAGTGTTGCTCAAACCCAGTATCATGAACACCATGAGGACCGGATGTGAAAAAACAGATTACTAGGATCCACCTTCAGATATTTGATTCTAGAAGTTTAGGTTGGGACTTGAAATTCTGTGTTTTCAATTAAGTTCTAGGTGATGATGACACTGTTTGCCCATGGACCACACTTTGAGTAGTAAGGTTCTAAATCACCCTAAGAAATGCTTCTATAACCTCATTTTACAGATAAGAAAATCTCAAGAATCAGATCAGACCCAGCTAACACAAGGCAGACCTTCAAATTCCAGTTCGGTTTGTGTGCTGTTAAATTATGGTGCCACTCTATCCATCAGCCAAAATACAGTCCTTATCATATCCTTACTTAATATTCTTCATGGAATTTTTCTTTAGGATCAATGATTATAAAGCAATTTTAATATGCAACCATTGTTATAACAGCATCAACTGAATTTTTGAGAAAAAAACTACTTCCTCCATTTTATCAGAGGTTCTTTTTTGCATTTTTTGTTGTAAATGTGCCAATTTCTTAATAACTCTAATTACAGTGAATGCAGAAGTTGTGCTCCATTTTCATCGACATATTGAGCATTGTCCATTCCCTCGAATTGATTTTATTATTATGACAATGGCTAAATGAACATGCCAAATGCCACCGAGTAACAGCCCTTCATGTGGTTATGCTGAGAGGCCGTGCATCTATCTACTCTATTGCAAGGGAGTTGCTCAGGCATACTCAGCTTATCTCTTCTGACAAAATTCTCAGAACTAATTTTAAAGAGAGTCAAGGGTAGCAGTCCTGTTCTGTCTGAGTCTTGGTTTCTATCAGAAAAGAATTGTCCAACATCACCTCTCCCATTTCACTTTGCTTAAGTCTGCAGGAATTACACCATTTCCAAAAAGCAAGTGTATCTTCCACTGAGAATATTTTTAAATGACTCTGGAGAGACATGAAGAAAACTTAAAGGTTGTGGTGAGGAAGGTTTCCTACTTTATGATATCATTCAAGTTCTCCCAAATTGGCTTATAAATTCCTATAAAAAGTATACTTGTTTTAGAGTACTCTAGTCTAAACTTCTTATGGAAATATAAATAAGTAAGAATGATAGATATAATTCTGACGAGACATTGTGTCATTTAGTAGACTATGTCAAACAGACTTTATGATGCCACCATAATTAAATCAATAATAAGAGAACGGCTCACAGAAAAGAGTCCAAAATGGATTTGAATTCACTATTTCATAAGAGCAAAATTTTACATAAATGAGAATTTATGGCTTTTTCATTGTGTAGAATTGAGATAAATTAGATATTTGGAATCCTAATTTAGCGGATCTCTGTCTATTTTGTTGCATCAAAAGAAACCAGATGGAGCAAAATTTTACTATTCAAATAAAGCTAACCTCTGAAACTACCAAAATAAAATATGGAAGTTTGATAAATTTAACAATATAAAATTTTAAAAAAATTCTGTGTGGTAATACTCCCATATTATAAACAAAAGTCAAAAGAGAAATGGTAAACCTGGAAACATATTCTTAGCACATGAAAACAAAAAGTGATTTTTGTAATTTTTCAAATTACAACTGATTTTTCAAATCAATAATAAAAAACAAGACCTGCAATAGAAAAATATACAGCAACATATATGACCAGAAAACAGAACCATAAGGAGTTTACAGACATGTAAAATTTTTTCAACATCATTTTTATAAAGTAATGGAACATTAAAACAGAAATGAGACATCATCTTTAATCTATCAGATGGGAAACTATCCAAGTACTTAATAATTTATAGTATGATTAACAATTTATTAAAGGAATGGGGCAGTCTAATATACTTTCGATTAGGATACAAACTGCTACAACCTCATTGGATATCAAAATGATAAATAAAAGTGTATCACAAAATAAAATGTGCATATACCTTAAACCTGGAATTTTTCTTCTAGAAACTTATTTTACAACCACATTCATGAATGTGGTGAAATATTATATAAATATATTCATTAAAAATGGTCTGCAATAGTTCAAAAAAATGAGGAGCAATGTAATGCTCATAGTCAGGGGAATGGCTACATAAATTATGAAGCATTCATTCAATAGAATCCAAGATAATTATAAAGAATGAGGTGGAGCACTATATGCTGACAAGGAAAAATTCCCAAGAGATATATTGTCAAATTAAAAAGGAAGAGAAAAGAAAAGGCAAATTATAGGCCAGCATAGAGAATGTATATATTATGTTTCTGTCTTTTATAATGTGTCTCCTGAAATTAAAAAAAAAATCTGTTATTTATTTAGTTCTCTCTATGAATAAATACATATCTCACCAAAATACTGTGAATATCAAATGAGAATTGAATACAACAACCTACAAAATATGTTCCAGCTATGTACTGAAATTTAAAAAAAAAAAAAACACCCTAAACATAAGTAGTTTAAATCAATAAGAATTAATTCAGCCCTATATTTTTGTGGGTTGGCTAGGTGTGTGTTTGTTTATTTGTTTTTTTGCACATCTCCCCAGGTTTATTTGCTTGTTGCTTTCAGTTGGCCAGGGGGTGGATTCATCTGGGAAGACCTGAAAGGCTGGATATCTCTCTGCACATGGCCTTCTGCCTGGGCTTTACCCTTAGGTAGGCTTCTCCATATCATGATGGTCTCAGGACAGCATCCCCAAAGGAAAGCCTCAAAGCACACCAACTTAGCAGGTTTCTAAGTTTGCTTCTGTAACATTTGCAAGTAAGAGTGACAATGCAGTAGAGCAGACATGGGTCAATGCAAGGAAACAGAAAGTAGGAAGAAGGATTTCATGAGGGCCATAGGATTCAGAATCCATCACAAGAGAGATTAATCACCCCCTTTTTATCAATGTGGGGGGGAAAGGTGAATTGCCAAAGGTGACACTGTTGGTAAATAGCAGAGTCAACCCTGTTCCCTTGACTCCAGTGGCGACATTCTTTACACACCACTTTCTGTAGAATCCCACTGTTTTCCCTGCGTCAAACTATCTATCTTCTGTGTTTATTTAATTTTAGTTTCAGTTTTCCTTGTGCACCATTTTAAACTTGCTGAGTCCAAAGCATCCTCCTGCTTCTTCTCACATTTGGTTCATTTAGTCAAATTTTTCTTAAAGCTTCTCTTGAAATTTTATATATAAAACTGGCTGTTGCTAATGATCTAACACTTTTTCTTAACACTCTTATCATAGACTATGATATTTAGGTATGAAACATCTATGGAATTCTCAGCCTATAAAACTGTAAGCTCCTTTGATGTAGAAGGTCTGAAATAGTACATATTTGCATGAACTACTTTGCTGACCATAGCATCACATAAGTTTAGGGCACTGAGTAAAGGAGTGAAGTTGTCTTTCTTTCTGATTTGTATCCCTTCATTAAAGATCCTGTAACAGTAATTTTTCAGACTTGAGTGTACATTAGAATCACCTAACTATTTTAGAAAACTATAAGTTGTTGTGGTTTGGATATGCCCATGTATTAAAGGCTTGGTCCCTCGCCCATGATACTATTGGGAGATGGTAAAAAATTTAAGACGTGGAATCTACCAGAAGGAAATTAGGTCATTGGAGGCATGCCCTTGAATGGGATATTGGGACTGAGCTCCTTCCTGATTCTTTCTCTCTTTGCCCTCTGACTGTCATGAAGCAAGCATTTTCCTCCACTACATAATCCCACTATGATGTTCTGCCTCACCATAGACCCCAAAACAGCAGAGTCAAACAACCATGGACTAAAATCTTTGAAAACATGTTCCAAAATAAACCTTTCTTTCTAATAAGTTGTTTTATGTTGGATATTTTGTCATAGTGACAAAAAATGACTAACCATACAGTTTAACTTACATACCATTATACTTTCTGATTCCACTGGTGTACTGTACAGTCTAAGATTCTTCACTTCTGTCAAGCCTTCAGGTGACTTCTGATAATTGTCACACAGGGATCATACCTGGCCCAGTAACATCTCAGAATACACAAATTTGACATCCTAGCCCTTAAAATAATAGAGCAAGAGTTCTATAAAACAAAACAAAACAAAAATCTATAAAACAACAAATAAAATAATTATAGTCAGAATATCCAGGGAAATCTGATGCATTTCCCAGCACCAATTGCCATTCAATGTGTTTGGCCTTTCAGTCTTTTACTAATCTTGGTTTCAATTAACTTTTTAAATTTCAGAAGTGAAAATAAAGAAAGACTGACTCAGAGGTTTCTATATTTTCTTAGTTTATCTGAGATGATTTCAAGGGCAATATACTTCTTACAGTTATCCCTGCTGCAGTTTTGTTTTCTGTTTGTCTATTCTCTCTAACTGAAAGTCATTTGAAAATGAATCCTGAATTCATGACATGACCCCTACCTACCCCTCCAGTTCTTTACATTCTAAAGTTCAGTTGCCTATGTGCAGTAGTTGTGGTTTATGTTCAGTAAATGTTCATATGCTCTGTTCCTGTGAAGGAAGAGTGTACTCTTCTACCCCATGACTTCGGACTTTATAACTTGCTTTGGAAAATGGTCTGTTAGTATTTGTTTCATGAGCAAGGACTTTTGTGGATTAACTGGACTTTTTGCTATAGTGATATGCCATGAAAAGAACGTGCCTGGAAAACTGCTGGGTAACTTCAGCAGGAACTATAGAAAAAAAAACACATTGAGGAATAGCTGAATTAATCTACATCTTCCAATGCAGGCAGACATCCTACTGAGCTCATCATAGGTCAGTCATGCAGACTCATGAGAATAAACATTTCTGGTAAAGAATAACTGAAATGTAAGGTGATTTGTTACACAGCATTTTAATAGCAACAGCTGACTCATACATCACAAGTCTTTCAATTCCTCTGGTTTTCCCTTTTCCTTTTGTCCTTTGAGTTTTTGCACACATTATAACTTCTGTCTCAGTTACTGTTTTCCTTTCCACCCCTCCTTCTTTGGCTATTCCCTACTTAAGTTCATGGTCTTAGCTTAGAAGAAATTTCCTCCCATGAAAAGTCTTTCTGGCGCTGATATCTATATACCAAGTTTTTTTTATTTTTTATTTTATCATCATGGTATGCTTCTATAATAGTATTACTTATCAATTAAAATTGTGTAATTCTTTTTCTTCTATTCCCACTTGACCAAAAACTCCAGAGAGCAAGAAGCATGTCTGCTTAGTTGATTTTGAAGCCCTGGTGCCTAGAATAGTGCTGAAAATTTCATAAATATTGATGAAATTTAATTAAAATGATTCAACTTAACATATGAGCATTTCATTGTAATACTTTATCTAATGTTCCATGATGCCATTCAGAGATTAAAGCCAGATGGATAAATGCTAATAAGTTTCTAAGAGAGAGTACAACTATTTTATCTTAAAAAATCAAGTAATGCATTTGAATAATTTCATACTGTATGCCTTATACTTTCATATAAGGTAGGAAAGAAGAGAACCCTCAGCTACCCTGTAAATAAGGCACCAGCTGGCTGCATTGGAGATACTCATATTTCATGACTGTTGAGAGGTGTGTTTTGAGAAACAAGATTTATGGAGACAAGAGTTCATTTAATTCCTGTCAAAAGATGGTAAGATGAGAATACCCGTTTGTATAGGAAAAGAGATGGTGACACCCTTTGGAGGAGAAAGAAATGAATTGAACTATCTCACATTTGCTTGGGAGAATCTTCATTTTAAACATTAACTTTCCACTGAAACTTGCATTATTATGTGAGTCAATGATGTTTGAGGCATCTGAGACATTTTCTCTGCTCTGATTTTAGATCTTCTCTTTGAGCTGTATTTCTTTACCTTAAGCCGTTTTGGGGCTGCAGTTATACACAGGAAATATGCCATGTAACCAATAATCAACACACAAATAAAACATGCTTGTATTTTTTAAACATCAATGTTAGAAAAAAAAACGAAGAAAATCAGATAGCTGTCCCAGATGAAGGTCTAAAGAATAATAATATCTGAAAATTATGCATGATGATAATCTGAATCCTATGTTAAAAGATGTTCCTGAAAGATATTACAGAGATTTGTTGGAATTGGATTATGGACTTTAATTTTGTACAAATATTATGTCTTATGTTGAATGTCTGGTTTTGATAACTGTTTAGTAGTTATTGGAGAAATCCTTCTTGATTTTAGGAAACACAAGTTAAAGAATAAAGAAGTATGTTGTCCCCAACCTACTGTGTTCAGGGGAAGAACAAATAGAAAGACAGATAGAAAATACATGTAACAAAATATTTGAAATTGATGTATCTGAGTTAAAAAAAACATAAGATATTATTGTACTATTCTTGTCAATTTTCTATAAACTTGAAGTCATTACAGTTTTTTTTTTTCCTTTATTTATTTTTAAAGAAAGACACAAATTACTAGATTTGGTAGATCTCCCATACCCTATTCTCAGTGAGCATCCTGCTGTTAGAATTCTCTGAACCACAAGGGGGCACTAAACCCTATTTCATGCACAACTCCAAACTCCATCCAGGGACCCAGGTCAAGATCTTCATGTGCTTTAACAATCTCATATCTGATTCACTACCAGAAAGTGCTGATTCTTCTCACAAAGGTGGAGCATTGCAGGACAGCTGTGGATCCCAGAATTTATGCTGGAACAGTAGATCCAGGAAAGCAGTGGTTCCAGAATTTCTCTATGAGGGAATTTGGGGATCAGACTCTGGGAAGGCAGCAGTGTGCTGATCTTGAGTTGTGTCTGGATCCACTGCTTTCACTCACAGTGGACAGTTCTTTAGGGTCTCACAGTGGACAGTCCTTTAGTGTTACCTGGGAGGTGGTCAGATTAAAAGGGAGACGAAGGCCCTGAAGACTATGTCTTGGTGCTGCCACTATTTCATACATGAGGATAGATGGTCATTCTTATTAAGGCTGAGAACAAAGAGCAGGTGAAGCACAGTGTTCAGAATAAGGAACCTGCTGAAAATGCCAGATATAGAATTAGCATCTCCTAAGTAATTGCATATAAAGAAACCACTAGAACAAATCATGGTTCCCAAATGAACAATTCAACATCCAACAACTTTAGCTCACATTTTTTTCTATACTAGTAAACACACCCACCAAGGAAGACTAAAAGCTACAGGCAAGTCTGTTGGTAATTTATTTTTTGTGTGTAATTGATCTGAAAAATTATTTAGTTCTCTGCTTTAAGCATTCAATTTTTACGATCATTCTGGGGGAAACGTCCTTTATAGCATTTGACTTATGATTTTAGGAAAATATTATATAGTAATATAAAACATGACACATTGCCTTTATAAATCATAATTTTTTCTGTTAGATGACTGATTCATTTATTCTTTGAACATTTACTTAATACATGGGTAACTATGTCAGAAGCCCATTGGCCTTCCCTGGACATTGGAGATGCATTAAACTGTTCTCACTGTGAGCTCCCATGACCCTCTTCTTAAAAGCTTTCTCTGGCTGCAGGCATGGGATGAGGATAGATCCCAAGTGGGGAGGAAGTCATATTCGTTGTAGGAATTACCAACCAGTTCGAGGTGGGAACTGGTGCTTACAACCTCAGCTTCCTCCTACCCTTCAGTGGGGTAATTCTGAGGTACATTCTACAGCCTCTCAGAGCCTGTGCAGTGGAGTTAAACTCCAGATGCACACAATGGGGACCTACTTAACAACACACAATCTGTCTTTCCTCTCTCACTTTCCCAATTTCTTCTCTATGATTACTGGGTTATGTCTGAAGAAATTACCTGAGCCTCAGTTCTTGTCTTTGTATATTCAAACAAAGCCATCTTTTCTTCTTGAGGAAGTGGAAGTGGTCTATGCATGCAATAAACAGTGGAGGAAGGTAGGAAATGTTTATCCTCTCCTGGTGCTTACCTTCTAGTGGACATGGCAGAAGTTATCCAAAGAACAATTTCAGAAATAGACTATATCGGGAGTACTATGAGAATGAACACACAGAACAGGACCATGGGATAGGACATGCATATGGAAATTCTCCTGGAAGAAATATTTGAGCAAAACTGAAAATGGAGAATGGACAAGCATTACCAAGGTCTTTGAAATTGAAGTCCAGGTAGAGACTCAAAAGAGGCCAAAGTCCTGAGATAGAGCAAATAAGAGAATCAAAGGAGCACAAGGGAGGTCAACTTGGTCAGCCACTAGAAAACAGAGAAAATAATATGATTTTACAGGCAAACAAACACTAGAAGCTTTTATATATAACACTTTCAGCTTCAACATCTAGATTTCTATTTGGGCTGATTTATCTAGCCCTACAAACATTTGATACAATATTAACTCACTGGGGAATACGTATTTATACATTTAATAAATATTTTCTAAATATTTACTATGAAAGCTGGGCATGGTGGTGCATGATTGTAATGTTGGCTACTTGGGAGGCCGAGATAAGAGGAGGCCAGCCTTAGCAACTTAGCCAGGCCCTAAGAAATTTACAAAGACCCTGTCTCAAACAAATAAATAAATAAAAACAAGAGAGCTGGGAATATGACTCAGGTGTTAAAAGCCCTTAGGTTCAATCCCCAGTACCAAAAAGTGAATAAATAATAAATAAACATTTACTATGTACAGAGACAACTTTATAAATGTAGAAAACAAAGGTGAGAAAAGTAGAATCACTTTCATTACGAAGCTGATATTTTATAGATGGGTAAAACACAAAACTCCTTTTATTTTTTTTTAATCCCTGTACTTAAACCTCTATAAATCCTTTCTTCCCTACCTCACTGAATTTTTTTACTCAATTTCAAAATTTTTAAAACACTTTCAGTATTTACAATTTGCTTGAATACAATTTAATATTTCATATTCATAATAAGTGTAACGAATCTCCTTCTCCCAACTCTAGATTTCAATTCCTTCAATTAAAGAGCATTTTCAACGGGAATAGCAAGTGTCTCTTTACTGACTGGACACAGTCATTGTAAGTTGGAGAACAGGTCTCTGATCTTGCTCTCAGTGGATTCTGTTTCCATCAGAATCAGCTGGTCTTCCAGCAGGTATCTGTGGTCTTCCTGAGATGGGGCTCATGTTTGCATTAGCTTTTCTGTGGAATACTCAGAAGAGCTGAGCTGGGTCTTTATTTTGCCCTACCACTTGTCCATCCATCCTCCCAGCTCTTTTTCATGATAGAAATTCTACTGTTTGGCTAAGATCCTCACAACTCCTGTACCTCCATGAAATCCATGTTCCCACATCTGGAACCACCAGAACTAAAGTCTTTGTGCTGACTCTCCAAGGATTCAGAGAACATCCGTATTACACCGATGCCTTCCAAGCCTGCTATACGTACATGTCACTTTCAGGGGATAGTTGGCTTCAGAAATCACTGGACTATACAGACCTTCTATATACAACTCTAAACTCAGAATCCATGTCAACAACCTCCATTAACTTTAGTGACATAATCAAAACAGAAAGTTTTGGCAGATGCCAATGCTTGGCAAGTATTTATCCTGAGATGAGAGAAGCCTCCCCTTCTGAGAGCAGCCCAAGTCTTTACATGATTTCTTTTGGAAGGCCCCAACACTTAACCTCTCAATTTTCCCTGTAAAAGAACACTGACAGTCTTCAAGACATGGGGTGAGTCAATATATCAGAGATAAGCAATAAAGCATTAATCAGCATTGCACCAAGATAAAGATGTTTAAAGAATGATACCAGGAGATAAACAGGCTCATACTAGAATCTTATTGACAGCATCCTTATGGCTGACTAGGTAACCAAGAGCAAAGACTGGGTTGTGTTGTACATATGTTTAACCTTGAAAGGGAATTCAAAGATGTATCATTATCAGATTTTCCTGTACTTGACGAGACAAAGCCAGAAAATTTCTAATGCAATTGATGGACCCCCCAAATGGAAGATATCTATCTGCTCATCTCTAGATCAAGGAGTTTATCTTAATTCTACATTTTCAACTTCATTTTCACAAACTGATTACTTTTTTCCTGCCTGTGGAGAGCTTTGGAATATGATCAGGGTTTCTGACACTCAGAACAGAGCATATTCATAGGAAATTTTATAGCCAATCTCATGAACACTAGGAATTTTCCACAGGAACCTCACCTGTTCCTGTGACACAGAGCATGTGGTTTATCAGAGCAGAACCCCATGAGCCAAAATCTTTTATTTCCAGAATCATAGCCACAGCCCTACCATCATGTACAGATTTTATTTCATCTTTAATACTTTTTTTCTAGTGGAAATTTCCAATGTTCATTCACTTCATAACAAATGACCTTGCTTTGGGAACTATGTATTTAACTAAAACAACTAGGCAGCCCTGATTTTGCTAAGGTGATAGAAAAATGAGTGAGGAAAACAGGTCTTTTTTTTAAAAAAAATTGCTAGTTTACATAGCAATTATAATTCCCTTTGGTTTTTGAATAGCTCACTGTTCTTGGCCAAGCCAGATGTGATCTGGGATCAAAATATCTCACATGTACCTGGACATTTAAGTCAGAAGAAAATATCTATAGCTCTTCTACCTCCAGGGCTTAACAAAAAACAGTTTCCAGTTCCCAGAAATAGGCAAACTTGGAGACTTTGCTGACAAGCAGAAAAACAGGCAAATAAAAATCAATCCCAGACTTAATTATTACTCAAGGGTGGAAGGGAGGAAGACATTTCAGGAAGCAGTAGGGTACGAAAACTAGAAATTTTTGTCCTCTGTTCTTATTATAAAAGCCCTGATATAAAAGTTATCCCACTGAGTTATGTTCTTCAGCTCACCTCCAACTTAGAATTAAAGCCCCTCAAAAATTTCCAAAATCACAATTTCCATTGCTATGGGTGCCAGTGTCCTCCTTCTATCTAAGGTTTTCAAGTCCCTGATTTAAAAATAAGAGGGACAAGTTTACTAGATGTTTTGTCTTGAACTTCACATCATTAAGCAGTGTGGGATTCAGAAGCATCAGAACCTCACAATTCTGCTCTCAGTAGATTTTGCATTCTTCATGGTCCCATCTGTACCTAAAGTAGGAAAAGTTAAAGCCCAGAGGTCATGAAGAGAAAGCTTTGTTCCCAAAGCTGTCTTTGCCAGCCAGTTCTGTCTTTCTCAGACCCACTCTAGACAACAGTATCTTTAGGCTCCCCAAAGTCAAGGCTGGAATTATCCATTAGGCCTGGAGAAGAATATTTCAGGGACAGAGCTCTGACCCTGCTCAAAGCAAGCAGGGCCAGGTAACTGGCATAGGTGTTTTGAAGTGTCTCCTTGTATCAAGAATCAGGGAAAGTGGAAACAGAGGAGGTTCTGAAAGGACTGAGTAACACGATGGAGGTAGAGGATTCATTTCTAAGAATGCATAATATTCATCAAACAAAATGGAGCCATCCAGTCAACAGTATGAAGTCCAGGGAAATGGACTCTCATACTGATGCCCACCAAGGAGGGCTGCTACTGTAGCATCTGGGTGGATGCTGGTATTAGTGGTATTCTAGTCACCTCTGCTATCCTTTGTCAAAGAATGAGCCCTATCCAGGTCCTGAACCTTTAGCAACTGGAAACTGAAGAACAAATTGGTACAATCCACAAACTGCCTAAGCTCCCATGTTTAACTGACTTTCCCAAGGAGAAAGGACTACAAGGGGAACAGATGTCCCAGACCTTTGCCCCATTAAAAGCCACTGATTTGGCTGATTTGGATCTGTGGATAGCTCAGCAGGTTAAAAAAAAAAAAAAAAAAAAAAACAAGAATTAAAGCTTTTCTTTTTGTGGAGTAATTCTTTCTGCTCACTAAATAAGTCAATGCAGTAAACGAATACATAGGGCCAATGTTCACTTTAGTTACAGGAATAAATTACATTAAGGTCCTTTAAAATCCCTAATCATGACATGTTAATTGTTATTCATTCTTATCTTTTCTCCATAAAGAATCAACAACAAATCAATACTTCAACCTCCTAGTTCGCTTTAAGAACTTGAAACTGCATTAAACTGCCTTTCCTGAGCAACTTGTCCATAAGTCAGATGTTATTCTTCCATGGTGCATTATGGGATTTTATTATAAAGACTTGCAACTCAGAGGGACACCAACTATTTTAGGATCCACTTCCCAGCCACAATAATCAGAACCTCCACAATAATCAGAACCTCAAGTGTTTGTTTTTTCCTGAAAAGTGGGCCACTTTCTCCCTTTTTCTCACCAGCAATTTAAGGTGAATCCTACTCCCCCTCAATCCCACTGGGTTCTGTGTTGTCATGACAGAAAAAAAAATCACCCACAAATGTTTCTGCCTGAGACACCGCAGAGTTTCAAGATTAGAGAGTTACAGAAAATAAGAATCAATTCCATTAAATATTTCCTTTAGTGTATACATTTTGCCATCAATCAGTCTCAAAGCAAAGAGGCAGTGTTTGATGTTATATGGAATGTAAATACCCGCTACTGTGTGAAGGAGCTTTACGCATGCACAGTCTGTAAAGGGTCTGCAATGAGATGCTATCATTGCTTAGATTGCCTGTGCAAGATTGCAACTAATAACTATGATTACATTCCAAAAACCCTTGACGAAAAATGACAGGAATGGATGCCCCAATGACTTGCCATTATTGTGTTCTTCTCTCTGCACCCAGGAACCACTTTTCTTTTAAGGTCTGTTGGTGAGAAAATCTATATTTCTCTATAGAAGCCCACATTTTGCTAAACGAATACATTTTCTTTGATAAAATACCTATGTTGTTTTCCAGATAGACACTATAATTTTTTTAAGTAAGTAAATCCTCTGCAGCATTTTTCTTTGCCCCTATTTTTTTTATTCCAGTCATTCCTTCAAAATAAATGTTAAAAATTACAACCTGCAAAGGCAGCATTTTCAATAGTGTCTCCTCATTTTCCCCATACCTAAAGAGCATGCCTTTCTGGTTTGCTGCTGATAGTAGTAAATTTTGTATCAAATTCTACAAAAGCATTCGCAAAAGTTACAGATCAAGAGAACTTCTGTTTCTCTATCTGCACAATGAGGTGGGTTTAAAGGAATAAACCCCAAGATCACTTTCAAGTCTTATAGTATAAAAACAGTCTTGGTACTACAAAGAACTAATCTGTTCTGCAATCTTTATGGTGATTCTTGCTAAGCTAACTCAGAATGGGTGAGAAATCCTTCAAAGAAATTTGATTCCACAACCTTTCTCAGAAACCCTCCCCAGTGACCTTATCAGGGAGACCACCTTCTTTTTGAACAGAAGTTTTCTAAGCATGATTTCAGGCTTTAATGTCTTTTTGTTGGGTCATTAGGGAGAGAGATGGAAAACAAATGATACTGCTTAGAAATCTCCCTCAGAAATGATTAAAAAAAAAAGAAAAACTCCTAAAACTCATAAAAGACTAAGTAAAAATTTCAAACACATCTAGGAAGCAGCAGAGTTTGAGCTTTTGACTACACATCCACTTAATTCTCAATGAATTATATCTTGAGTCCCGATGTCATCATCTTAAGTGCTGTGTCCCAGAGACATAAAGGGTGAGATCTTGCCTTTAATGGATCATAGTGTAAGTAAAGGGACCTAACAACAAGGTAAAGCAGTTGTTGTGTCCAAGAAACAACTGGAGTAGGTGACCCTAAGGTGCCGTGGTGTGCAGTAGAGGGGTGCCTAGGACGGCCTGTGAGGGTAGGAAAAAAACTTCTCAGAGGAGGTAACATTTGAGCTAAGTCATGAAGAAAGAGTAAGATTGGATGAGCTGAAGTCAAGACCTCCATGCCGAATGTACCCAAGTTCAAGTGAAGCTGAAGTCATGGAGAGTTTCACAGAAAAGGGAAATATCCACAGGTCATCAAGTTAGCCACTGGGGAAGCAGACACTACCCAGCTAATGCATAGCTCTGGGTACCAGATACACTGGGACACTTCTTTCCTTCTGAACACTGCCCAACCTCTGTCTGCTCCCTATTCATATTTGTAGCCTCATTGATTGGGGTTGGTGGCAGTAGGTAAATTCCAGAGATACTAAAGGTAGATTTTCCAAGATTGAATGAATGACTAGATGGAAGAAATGAAGAAAGAGGTAGGTGGAATTGTAGACATCACTAGAGCAGCTGCAGGAAAGTCAGATATCTCCGATTTCCTACCAGCTTCAATTTTCTCACTGAAGTAGATGAGGAACTTCCCTGCAGGTTATTTTGGATGCTGAGGATAATGGAAAAATCTAAAGCAAAAAATCTAAATCTATATTTTGGATGCTGAGGATAATGGAAAAATCTAAAATCTAAATCTAAAAAAATCTAAAAATTTCTAGCATGGGGGACATGCTAGAAAAAGCTGCACAGAGAAACACAGATACATGAGAAGTCTAACTAATATGACAGTTATGAATATGATTCTAATGCATAATTTTCAGAGGCGGTCATTTGGACTCACCCATGTTGAGGGTAATGGGGGAAAGTCAAGCCAGTGTTCACTATCTTCCGCCAGGGGTTGGTCAAGCCCTGACCTAGACCAAGAAGATAATAATACCTGTGTGATCTATTCTCAGGACAAGGGGGAAATTAGAAGAGACATCATTCAATGGGAAGAATTTTATTTGCTTATTTATATGTTTGTTTGATTGTTTAATGAGATGATAAACACCAGGTGCAAAACTCATGTCCTCCACATTTGCTCATAGTCCTTTTAAAGAAACTACCTCAAAGTAATTTTGTTGCACATACATAGAAATAGCTCCTGGAAAAATCAATGCAAGTGAGATATTTTCATGTACCTCTTTGTTTTGTTTTGTTTTGTTTCTTTTTCTTTTGTACTGGAGATTGAACCTAGGGGTGTTTTACCACTGAGTGACATTCCCCAGTCCTTTTTTAAATTATGAGACCAGGTCGTGCTAAGTTGTTGAGAGTCTCACAAAATTTCCAAGGCTGGCCTTGAACTTGACCACCCTTCTGCCTCAGCCTCCTTAGTTGTTGGGATTACATCTGTGCACCACCATTCCTAGCTCAGATCTTAAATGAACGAGAAATATGAGTGACAAGGCATTTACTGAGCAGAGTGAGAGGAAAAATGGGGTACAATTCTGCAGGAAGTTTTAGCTACAACACAGATTTATGATGGCTGGAAGGCATCCTTCTGGGTGGTGTTTGCAGGGTGCATACAAATGAATCAGACACAATGACTGTTGTAGAGCTTTTAATCAACAAAGTGATAAGTCAGTAATTAGGATTCATCTGACTCAGATCCCTCTCTAGGCATTAATGGGGGGACATGAATATTGTTAGTTAATAATAGAACAGTTACAGTTTCAGAGTCATTTTCTTTCTGTTCATCTTCTTGATCGTGTGTGTGGCAAACACTTGATCTTCCTTGTCTATGTTTAGTTATTTGAGACTTTTTTTAAAACAGCTATTTATTAATTAAATTTGAGAAGTCTTTAAAGAACTATAGTTGCTCCTTATGGCTGATAGGAAATTGTTTTGAAATTTAGAAGCTGCTGGGGTGTCTGTGTTTCAGAGAATGTTCCAGAGGGAACGGGTAAATAGCTCATATCTTCCAGCTGCACATGTAAAAGCAAAGGGGGACACTGAGGCAAGGCTCAAGTTCTTGAAATAGATATGTGCCAGCATTTCAGAGCATAACCCATCCTACTATTTACCCACTGTTAGATAAAATTATCTGCACAGTCAGATTGCAGCGATTTCTGTCCACTCTCACAGATGCTCTTGTTTTCATGTTTATAACTCTGGTTAATTTTATCTAATGGGCTTTTCTGTTCTAACTTTATGATATTTTATTTTCCTAAGAAAATTCAAATATGCCTTGATCTACTTTGGTTCCTTGTTGGATTGAGATTTCTTCATGTGCTAAGGGACATGTATACAGCAGATACATGGCAAGGTTGTAAATGGCAGGAGAAAATTACTCACCTGCTTAGAATCTGAACCAAGGATCAGAAGTCAATTGCCTACAGGTAACATGAAAGAGAGAAAGAGACTAAAGATCTGAGAAAGTGAAATAATGGGACAAAGAAGAACAGTAGTCCTCAAACTTAAGTATTCATACTTCTGATAAGAAGCCTGTTTTGGCAAATTGGGGGATCCAGGAATTTGTTTTCCTATGAAGATCAGGATCTTGGACCACCCTCTAAATAGAATAAATAAGAGGGTGGATGCTTCACAAGTCATTCAAATTACAAAACAAAATGTTTTGAACAAAATGTAGTTCTGAAACACACACACACACACACACACACACACATAAACACTATCTCTCAGGCCAGATTAGATCCATAAGATTGCTATTTACCAATTTTGATGCAAACCAAATCAGGCAGAGGAGTTATGAAGAATCAAATCGAGCAGGGGAGTTATGAAGAACTGGGCTGAAAGCCCAAGAAGAATCAGTGTTAATTTGGAATTACTTTCTTTCACTTTTCTCTTTCGTTCTCTGGAAAGCCCCATCCGAGACTTAAGAAGGTTTGCTCTTAGGCCTATATCAAAGAGGATGTGAGAACTGTGCTAAGGGATATGATGAACCATAGCTCCCATGATCCCTATTTTTTTTTAACAAAGATGAAATCAAATCAAGGCAACTATAAACAAAGAGGAGACAAGGAGAAGTTTCCAAAGGCAAATCTCATGGGCTTAAAGAAAAGCCAGTAGGAGGGGTCCATTCTTTCCTATAAATAAGAGAATAAATGACTAGTTCTGGCAGAATCACCTCTCAGAAAATAAGTTTAGGTTTCTTAAAGCCATAGTTGCCTTATGTAGTGCATAGCATGTACACGGCACTGTAATAAAAATGCTATGTGCTTTAATCCTCACAACACCCACGTAATATAAGATTTAATTTTATTTTTACTTTTCAGATGAGAACATGGAGGCATAAAAACGTGAAGAAATTTGCCAAAAACCAACCAGATCGTTTATCAGATAGATGGAATTAAGACTGGTCTATTTTCTACAGTCAACTGCATTCTGTTCCTCCCTGCCCATATGCTAAAGATGATTTTGAGATTCCTTGGAAAGATATCTTGACCCCTCCCCATTTCTCACATTAACAATTCCCCAAAACTAGGCTAAGAGTGATGGGCTACATTTATTCTATCTTGGGTAAAGATCTACAAGGTAGTTAAAGTTTTCCTAATTAAGAAATAATACAGAAAATTGCATCAGGAGTGAGGATGCTGTAAGAAGAGCCAGCATAGGTTTTGGGTACCTGATGTTTTATGAAAACCTATACAGGCTGACAGTTTTGCGATATAATTCATATTCATGTTTCATGAATATTGATTTCACTGAAAATCTTTATTTCTGTACTCAGAGCAACATGGTACCATTTAGGATAGACGTGGTTAGCCAGAACCACAATAAAAGTGACCAATAGTGGATGAAACCAAGAATTCAAGAGGTGGAAAACAAGCTGTCTGGAGGTGATTGATTCAGGGCAGATTCAGCTACTCCTTGCTGCTCCCCAGGAATCAGGCCCTAACTTTCAATGGTCCTCCAGCCCACCCCTTCACTTCTGTGGCTATTTCTGCATGATTGCAAGATGTCAGCAGTGACCATCCCTGTCACAGTAAGACAAGTGGGAAGAACTGAGTTGGTAGCAAGGAGCATTCTTTTGACTTCAGGGGGGAATCTTTCTTGGAATGCCTTTTGTTTTTGGGGGGAGGGTAGTCTTGGGGATTGAATTCAGGAGCCCTCGACCACTGAGCCACATCCCCAGCCCTATTTTGTATTTTGTTTAGAGTCAAGGTCTCACTGAGTTGCTTAGTGCCTCGCTTTTGTTGAGGCTGGCTTTGAACTTGCAATCCTTCTCCCTCAGCCTCCTGAGCCACTGGGATTACAGGAGTGTGCTGGAAACTCTTTTGATATAAGTGGAGGACACAAAAGAGAAGAAGGGTCATTAGGATTGGCGCTAATCAATCAAGCTTCAATATTTACATTTTGGCACATTGTTAATCTAAAAAAATACATTATGTCATAAAGATGAAGGAGGACACGACGATGCATAGAAATGCTTCTGTGTCTGCCATGGGGAAATCTACTATTTCTCCCCATATCAAGTCCTTTCCCACATAAGGTTCCTGGTTGAAGGCTGTAAATAATATGTTAAATAGGACAGCACTCGCCTTCTAGGTGTTCACAATTAAATCCAAATCCAAATGGCACTGCAGAGACCAAACACAGGTGATGATGGAAGAGAACAGAGATCACAATTAAGGGAAAGTTAAAAATAACCGGCATATATTATAGAGAAAAAAATTCTTATTCCATTTTCCCAGATTTCATCTTGCAGTAAATGCCAATTCCGGAGAAGACTTTGATTTGTCAGATAAATATCTGAGAGCAGAATCAGAATGTGTGTGGGCAAGCCACACATTTGCATCTGCTTTAATTTAGGAAGGTTGCTCTAGTAAATGAGAAAAAGAACTTAATTTATTCTGGCCCTGAAAATTATGATGAGTGACTCACAATGAATGTAGCATCATTGGATATTAATAATAATTTTTAAAGTAGGCCTGCAGGCTGGGTCTTTATTGGATTCTCTTCCAGTGCTATTCAAAGTTATTGAGAATGTCAGCTTAAAATAAAAGTATGTTCGTGAGTGATTGCTTATAGGCCACATAACTTGTCCGAGATTTGGAGCACTTGGTTCTAATTCACAATCTACACTGCTGTTTTTGTTATACTCCTGTCCGCTTCTCTGCTTGTGGGGCTAGTGACGACCTTCTTAGGCATTTCTATTCTGCAGTATTTTAAATGGGTTCCAAAATTTATGACTAGTGAAAAGTAAATTCTGAACCTGCCTCTTTTGCCCCAGAAAGTTCATTTCAGGTTAGTAGGCTCATTTACACTCCAGCCATCCAAACTGCATTGCATGTTAAGAAAATTCATTTAAAGCTCTTAGTATGGTGCTGTCATGTCCACAATCCAGTTATGCCAGGGCAGTAGGGTGGGTTGCAGGAAAGGCAAAGAAAATGCCTAGAAACAGCAATGGAGGCATATGGTTTGTAGGGAAAGCTCACAAGAGAGCAGCAATTGCTGCCAGAAGAATTCAGTGGTGATAGGCCAAATGGATAGCACCTGCATCCCTCACGGCACTTCACCAGGTGGTGCTTTCTGTCTCCCTCATGGTGTTTTGTCCAGTGGCAGGTAGATGGATGAATGACACATATTTTTCCTACAGTCCTCCCAGTTGTGCACCAGTTGCCACTGAGAGAGGGGTTTTATATGTTAGGCTGCAAGAGCAATGACATCATCAGCATTAGCTTGGTTAGTTTGCTTGTATGACCAACATCCCAAAGACTGCCCTGGTGTATGTGCAAGACAGTCGCTTCTGACAGATGACAGGAACTTTCCCTAGTTCCCAGCATGTGTAAGAAAAAAACAGTGACCCTACAGATAAATAGGTACGTGGACTTTCTGGCCTAAGCTTGCTCTCTCATTGTTCCCTCACTTTAGTTGAGTTTTGGGAGAACAGAACAGAGGATTCAACAAAATGGTGTTTTACTGCCCTCCCCTCATTTTTTTAAGGATGATATAGGTGCCTGGCAAAAAGTTTTACTAATGCTAAGTAAATGTTATTTATTTATAATAGTAATTTGAGACAGGTGGCTGGGGATTGAACTCCTTGTATTTTTCTACTAAGCTACATCTCCAGTCTTTTTTTTTTTTAATTTTTAATTTTGAAACAGCATTTTTCTAAGTTGCCCTGACTGGCCTTGAATTTGCAATGTACCTGCTTCAATCATCCCAAGTAGTGAGGATTACATCATGGCTGGTGGTATAGTAAGTAATTTTATGATTCCTTCTACCTCAAAAATTTGCCCCAGTACTTAGGTGGTTAAGTGTGCAGACTCTGAAGTTAACTTACATTTAGACTTATCCTGTCTCCCTGACTTATAGGGACCATGGACAAGTTATTCCATTTCCATATCGTTGTATTTCAAATCTCCCCTCTGTAAGATAGGAATGACAAAAGCCATATATTTATTTTTGTTTTGTAAAGAATTAGGTGAAAGAATATATCTAATACATAAATTGTATGTATTAACCACATACTAACCCAAATTATAGTTTTTTCATAACTATCAATGCTACTACTACTGAAGCTATTAGTACTAATAACCATTCTACTATTAATAAAATTCTACATCACTCTTGCTTTTGTTAAAAATGTTTCCATCTTCTCCAAAAACCTGTGTTCTCTATGTAGCCCCCAATTCCTTAGACTTTGTAACAATTTACTACCAAAACTTAATAGTGTAAAACAAGATTTCAATATGTTATGGATTCAAGGCTTAGGAATTTAGACAGAGTACTAAAGGCAGCTCATCTCTGCTCAGTGAAGATGAAGACTGGGTCCTGAGCTAGGAGGTTCAAAGTCTGGATCCAGGTGGTAGCTGGGACAGCCCAAGGGTGGGAGCTGGAATCAGTCACACTCAGTCACTTACACATCTGACACCTGAATCGGAAGAACTGGAGATCTCTGATCATTTCCTTTCAAATATATGGTCTCCCTTGTTATCCCTTCCTTCAGTCTAGTAGTCTCAGGTGTCTGGTCCTTTTACCTGACACCTTGGCAATCCCAGTTGCATGTCTCTCCCTGGAAAGGAAAAACAAGGCAGAAACGTTGTATTTCCTTTTCTCTTCCTGCTTCAGAAATCACACAACATCAATTCTATTACAGCCTTAGGCAAGCCATTCTCAAGGGGAGTGGGCATGGATCTCAGCTCTCAATGGAGAACATGTGAGGCAGAAGATACATGTCTGGCACTAGTTGTGGACATAGGTGTGAACATCTTTGGAAAATAAAGTATTTTGTCTTACATTACTTTTAGAATTGGGGTTCTTCCATTACTCTTTGCCCTCTTAGCTGGGTCTGTCTTCAAGGAGAGGAGAGGCTGTATTTCCCGAGGTATGTTCCATGGGGCCTCAGAACTGAGGGAAGAGCACCAGATGGGCTGTATGTCACATGGTGGTGGATTGATGGTCAATTTCCTCTGACTAATGACTATGGATGTGTACTTTTCTGTTTTGAAGACACATCTTTAAATAGAACCATTTTATGCCTTATTAACTAAATTTCAGCACTACTCTTAGACATCTGGTTTTCTGGAACTTCTTTTCTGCCAGCTAACTCTTATCTCACATTTTCCCTCAAATCTTTCTTGACTCCAGCAGTCTCCTAACACCAAATTTGTTAGCCTCCTTGTAAGAAGAGCATATAGTTCCTTAGACCTCCTAATGAGCGAATTCTTATTGCTTTCCTTATGAAGATTATCCACAGTTACTTCTCTCATCTTTATTTCTACCATAATGACTCACCCGGTTTCTTCTTTTGCATTATTAAGTTCCTTGTCACTTTACAATCAGGTTTAAGCCTCTCAATCTCCCCAGGACATCATTTCATTCATTTTCACACTCATGGACACTAACAACACTAGCCAATCCGCCCCCCACCCATACACATCCCCAGTTATATAGTACTTACATAGTTATTTTATGAGATATATTTAAATGACTGGAATGGTGCAGCCTAACCAGAATTTTGGTATCTACATACGCTCCTCCCTTCCAACAAAGGATTTTTGATTTCTAATGTGGTCTGGGGGTCTTTGTGCTATAAGCACCTCAGCTTGCATCCTGTATTGTATTTCAAATGTATTTTACTTCCCAACAAACTCTATTTCCTGGCAAATAAACTGGATTATGAATGGATAGTATTTTCAAAATAGCCTCCAAATTGACTGTTATAAACATTTTTACCAGGAAAGGAAACCAGAACTTGATCTAATCATAAACATCCAGAAGAAAAATGTGTAATGTTTGAAAATGTCACTCAAAAAAGGCACTGTTGTCATGTCTCAGAAAACTTTGAATATATTTAACTCCCTTTCTAATCTTTACATTGAAGTACTCTCTGAGCATTTGACATGCATACAGGTGTCTTCTGATTTTGGAGAGAAACTGAGGAAGCAGTCATGAGGAAGTATAGAAATGATAGATCTTGATAAGAGTTGTGTAAAGTTGGTTGCCTGGTGGAACTGTGGGCCTGTCCTTGGATTTGGCCATGCCACCTGCCTGAGGTCATCAGAATCACTGCCTTTCATCATTCTGTGGTTTAGCTCCTAGTTTTATGGTATACTTTAGGGTAAGAGTCAGTGTGTTTCCATGATGGTAGATGGGATGTTATTAGGGTTTAGATATGAAGTGTCCTCCAAAAGCTTGTAAGTGAGAAAATGCAAGAAAGTTTAGAAGTGAAGTGATTGGGTTATGAAAACAGTAACCTAATCAGTGCATTAATCCACTGATAGGGACTCACTATAGGCAGGTAGAGTGTGGCTGCAGGAAGTGGGTCATTGGAGTGTGCCTTTGGGGTATATATTTTGTTCATGGTGAGAGGAGCCTTTCCCTCTTCCTGGTGCCATGCTCCCAGCTGCTTTCCTCCACCACACACTTCCCACCCTGATTTTCTGCCTTCCCTCACATCCCGAGGAACAGAATCGACCATTTATGGACTAAGACCTCTGAAACTGTGAGACCCGAATAAACGTATCCTCCTTATAATTGTTCTTGACAAGGTCTTTTGGTCACAGCCATTGAAAAAACTCAGACAGATGGCTTTGTAATGCTTCGGCATAGCTCGGCTGAATGGTTTCTCAGAGCTCTCTTCATCCATGTTTTTGACTAGAATGTTTCACGAGAGACACTATTGCAGAGTTGGAGGGTGATGTTGATGTACTACCCTCTTACTTTTACTCTTGAAATATTGGGGAAGATGCTCTACACACTCACACCTTGCCATGAATCTCTTGGCTCACGTTGCTGTGGGAGAGCAGCTGCTGTTCCACCTTCCCCAGAACCATCCTTCAACTTCTCTGACTCCTGTGTCAGGTGTGTTTAGCACATAACAGAGTTCCAGGGTTTACAGGACACCCACCCCACCAAGATCAGAGACAACACGACTGTTGGTGGTTTCAGTATACCTTGGTGGGCCCCTGCTTGGATTTGGCCTCATGGTTTTGATCTCATCTACTTTATATTCACCTGCTTGTACTTTACATCTGCCCTATCCTGAGGACTCTAGATCCAGCATCCCAAGCCAAAACAACAGCCTTAACAACCATCTAAGCATCTATAGGTCAAATCCTATAACAAATCCATATGTACAGAAACACATGATCCCAGTTGTTCTGCTTCTCTGATTAAACCCCAAATGATACAGTGGTTACACTTTTCACAAAATGGAAAATATGTTAGGATTTGAGAAAAAATGTGTTCTTTCAAGGTGAAGAGAGGAGAATGTAGAATTTGGGAGTTAGGTAGAATGCTGAGGGCTATAGAACTTTAGATCACTGGTCCCTTTCATAGTATTCCATCTCTATTTATCTATGTAGCAAGGACAAGACAAGCAGTTACTAAACTGTGATGGTTCTATTTACATTTGGTCTTAAGATATGAGACTGTTTTTCACTGCAATATGTTTTATACCAGAGAGATGCCTTCTCAAATCCTGTCCTATTCCTTCTCATATCAAATTGCATATCAAAGATGTCTCATCTATGTGCTTATTTATTTAGACATAGGTTTCTGAATGGAAAGTTTTTCTCAGTTTAAAAATAATTCTCCTGCACTACACCCCAAGCAGAGAAATTAATCTCAGCAGAGATTGTTTTGCTAAGCTGGTGGCCCTGGGAGTAGAGCCAGGTCTGTTGTGGGAATATGCAATTCTGTATCATTCCCCTTTTGAAAGGACACTGCAGAAAAACTTAATAATAACTCCACTAGCTTTCCAAATGTATTAACGATCCGCTTTAACACAGAAGGTAGTAAGGCAAAGGCAAACATTTTCTGCTACCTTTTCATTCAATGGCTGATGGCTGGAGAGATATTCATGGTGTCCACCTGCTAGAATCTTCTTGTATGTGTTAAATTCTTATAGTCTTTGACTCTCACAGGTTGCAAGAAAATATTTTCCCCATCATATTAACAAATCATTAACTACATTGATTCTGTGTAATGATAATATTTCAAAAATTTTGCCTCATTGGTCATTTTCTCTTCTAAATTTTGAACTGTTGTCTGAAATCTCTTTCCTTTCTGTATCTGCAAACATTCAACTTTCTCCATCTAAAGAAACCATCTTTTATTCCTTTACTTCCTCTTGCCTGTCAGTCATTTATTTACAGAGGAGTTGTCCCATTTCCTGACAATTGCTTAGACTTTCTACTCTCTGAAATATGACTCAGATACTTGATAATCCACTGATGTGCTGACACAAAGATTATGAAGGGTCTAGTTTGCAAACAAATATTAGTTTAGCTCTAACATTACTAGAACTTTTTAGCCTTAGTTGTCTTCTATTATTCCAATTGTTCCTGACAAAATTTCCCATGTGGGTTGCTTTTATTTTTTTCAATTAATCCTTGTATCTTACAAGTATCCATTCTCAGTCCTTTCTTCTCCTATACTCCAACACCTTCATTCTGAGTGATTTCGTGTACAGATTTGACTCCGTTTCTACCTCCTGAAGCAAAATCCTTAACTTGAAATTATTCCATTTTACTATGGTTTAGATATGAGGAGTCCCCCTAAAAGTTCCTGTATTAATACAGGAATGTTTGGATGGGACATGATTAGATTATGCTAGCTATGCCGAAATTAGTCCATCTTAGTTTGAATGGATTAACTGGGTGGAACTGTAAGCCAGTGAGACATGGCTGGAGGTAGGTCATTGTAGGCATGTGCTAGAAGAGCGCATTTTCCCTTTACTTGCATACACATCGTTGGCTCTAGATCTGCTTCCTCACAACCAGCAGTACAATACCTATTTCAGTTCTCACCATCTATAGTGTGGAGTCTACCACTATATTCTATTAAGTGCATTCTCTGCCACTAACCTTACCCTCTCCATTTTTTTTCTTTAATAAAACCCTTACCATGCTACCTCAGGCCACCCCTTATCACATCCATCTTTCCTCTCTTTCTCTGCTTCTGGGCTGCCATAGGCCCAGTAGCTTTCCTCCACCACCATGCTTCTGCCAAGATGATCTGCTTCACCTCAGACTCAATGTGATGGAGTTGACCCATAATGGACTGAACCTCTACCACCATGAACCCAAATAAAGTTTTCCTCCTCTAAATTGTCCTTGTCCGGTATTTTGGTCCAGTGAAAAGCTAACTAACACACATTTCTGTAGACATTTTGCACTCAACAAGTCCAAAATTGAAATAGTTATCTTACCCATCCCTTTACCAACCTATCCTACCATCTCAGTGCTCAAGTCAGAAAAGCAGACACAATTCTCACCTACCCCTTTTGTAGTGATTCCCTTTGTTCAGTCAATGAAAACTCCTGTTGTCTCCCACATCAAGAATATTCTAATATGTGCTCTTATAAAATTGGCTTGAAAGTACTTTATATTTTATTTGCCTCTTAGTGCCGCAGTCTGGCTGGGCAAAATCAGGAGCCACTTGTCAAAAGAAACTAACTTTATTTTTAGAACCACACACGCCAAACAAAACAGCCTCTCAGGAAAAACCCTCAGAGCCCCAACTGCCACCACCGGCTTTCCACAAGCCTCTCTCTCCCACACAAGCTTCTCTCCACCTCCCACAATCCTCCTGCTCTTGAGGCCGATTGGCTGGGTCACGTGGGTGGAGCCAAAAAAGTCCCCCAATGAGCAGCTCCGTGGTCTGAAAGGGCAGGGAAACAGCCCAATGAGCATCACCGCAGAGGAGCCAATCAGCTAGATGTTGCTGGGGCCGCTGTGAGCCAATCATCAGCCGGCAGCTGGAAGTTTGCTGGCAGCTGGAAGTTTGCTGGGGCCCCTTCGGCTGTGGCTCTCAACATCTTAGAACATCAAAGGATATAAGAACTGTGGTAAACAAGGTCTTTCATTATGTTTCACCCAGTACTTTCAAACTTACCACCACCATTTCCTTTGTGAATACCTATAAAGACTTCACATAATTAAATATTCCCAAAATAGCATTTGGAAACTATTATTCTTTATCCCCTTCTCCACTATTGTTGTTATTAGATACTGTTCGTACCTACCCAAATTCTTTAGAATATTTTTTTAAATGAACTTTATTCTATCACTGCCCAGCTTCTGTGTTCATACCACTAAAAACCCTTTCTTTTGATTTTTTAAAGGATAATCCTTGGACATAGGGGCAGCCTCATCTATAGAGAGCCAAAAGTGCCTCAGCATTTGTGTCTCCTTTCAGAGTGGCTTCTGGCCAAGAGCTAGCTGGTGGGGGATACAGATTGAGTTGAAATTTATGCTAAAGAGCTCATCCTGGGATCAGGCTGAGGCTGAGGTTATTCCTGAATTCACCCACTAGACTGACTTTTCACCTTCTCTCTTTTGCTTCCCATGCTCCCTCACATTCTGTTGAAAAGCACTGCCCTTATAAATCACTTGGATATACATTCTTGGCTAGATCTGCTTTCTGACAACCAACAGCACAATATCTTATTGCAGCTTCTCACTATAATGTAGTGTTCACCAACATATTCTATTAAGTGCACTCCCTTCCTCTCACCTCTCCATCTCTTCCAAGATAGAAACCTTATCATGGTACCTCAGGTCATCCACCATCTCACCCAAACCTCATTTTCCAGCTCCAGCTCCTATTACTCTTCCCTATGAGCATGACCTCCAGCCATACTAAAGATATCACTATTACCCAAATATATGAAAATCTATCATGTCATTCGTAATATTTCAAAAATGCTTTGTCTTCCCAGAAGTGACCTCCCCACTTTTTTTGTTCTGGTTGGAAAGTTCATCGACTTTCTTCAAAAGCAGTTTTCACATCCTAGTGGCCATTCTCTGAATTCTGCCCTTCTTACAGTCCAGTCCTTAGCTCTTAACTTCTAATGGTATTTTGCTCATTGTAATGTTGGTTACATTGTAATGTTGGTTTTACCTGGCTCAATTTTCTCTCTATTTTACCTTTTTTTTTTCTAAACACAGTCATTGTTTCTCAATCACTCTGATCCCCACGGAGTCCCATTATGTACAGAAGATGCTCAGTAAATATCCATGACAACCTAGAAATCACCTGTTCAGTAAATCAGTGACTCCTGGAGTTGACATATCCTTGTCACAGGCATTGTTAACCAAAATAAGAGAGCAAGTTCATGTCTTAGTTGTCCTTGTCTTCTGCATTGTGAATCACAAATTGTGTAGATCAAAAGACACATGTAATATTTTATGTTGCATTTCCATTAATAATCTTGCTCTCTGAGCTGGATGTAGCTCACTGGTAGAGCACTTGCCTAGCACATATGAGCCTCTTGTCTCAATCCTCAGCACCACAAAAAAAATAAATTAATAAAAATAAGTTTGCTTGCCAAATTTATCTGATTACTGAAAAAAAATAACAACTTCATTGCATGTGTGATGATTAGATTCTATTTTCTTTGTCCTTTAACCTTTATGGAATTGAATAGCTATAGCACATCTACAGAAGGATACTGGTGCTATGGACAGATGTTGGTTGTTCTTAGTATCTCCACAGAGGGGTAGATGATCTCATGTTGGATTTTAGTCATAGTGCAGAGTGCTAGTAGTTCATGACCTCAATTCTCCTTATTTTATGGATTTGCCAATGCTCTGTAAAGATAAATTCTATGTGTCCATGTTCTTAGGAGGGAGTCCCTTTAAAAAGCAAAATTAGTAGTTTCTCCACTGCCCACTTTTTCTCAATCCCCACTACTTGGAATGCCTCTTTAGATAGGCCACTAACTCAAAGCTTCAGCTAAACCTTTTAAGCTTAAAGTGGGACACTGGCACAATCTACTCTGCCTTGGCCTTGTCCATAACTACACATTAGAAAGTCTGGACCAAGATCTATAAGAGCACTTGTCTCCTGAGGCTTCTTGGGTTTCTCTATGGACTGTTGATTAAATGCAAACAAAACCACTCTTCTTCAAATAAATGATCAGAAAATTTAGAATCCAAAGTTTCCATGAACTATAACTTATTTTTGTGGAAGTAAATAAATGTGGATTTTTTTACACAATCAACAACTTTTTAAGCAGTAGTAAAATGTGACTTCCATTATTTATTCACAGTCTTCATTATCATCACTCTTTATTTTTAACCTTCTTTTTCATTCAATATTTTTTGTCACTTAACTACAGTGTGCCAAAATTTAGTGGCTTAACACTTTCTGAATCATTGTACCATTTATGAAATACCTTAAAAAATTTAAATTGAGCTACAAATGTACCTCTTACAGTTAACTTTGAAATAAACCCTTATATTTTCAGAGTTCTATTGTTTTCAGAAGAGTAATGGATGAATGATCAGTGATGTATTCATTAATATTGTTAAGTGATATCTATGATGCAATTAGTGATAATAAAATACATAATAAGCTATAAAGTATGATTCCCAACCTATTTTTAATGTATCTGTGTCAATTCCATTGACATATTAACAGAATTGAAAACTTGATATTTAGTGGGCTAAGAAAACCACTTAATATTTCTCTTAATTGTATGGGTTAACAGAGTGGTTCTGTTAATCCAAATGGAATATTTATGCAACTGTTGTGAGGCACAAGATGATCAGGTGAGTCTGTTAATTTTGGCTGGGTTTTCTCATGTGTTTGTAGTCTGATTTTGACAACTAGTGAACTTGACTCTGCTGTATATCTCATACTCCAGTCAGCTAGACTGTCATTTGTTCAGGATAAAGAAAGAAATGCAAAAGAGAGAAATGTTAAAGAGCTCTTGAGGTGCAGGTTCAGAAATTGTTTCCTGTCCTTCCCACCACATTCTGTTGGCCAGAGCAAGTTACAAGGTGGCCCAAGTTCAAGGAGTGGGAAAAGAGAGACTTTCCCCTGAGAGAAGGAACAAAAGAGTGTGGACCCAGGAAAGGGTGAAGGCTTGGGGTCATTTTTAAAAGCGATATCTATCTCTCTCCTCTGGTTTTTCAGGTGTGCTATAATTTCAAGTTCAGTTTATGTTCTTCTTAACATTAAAACTTGTGATTGAAATATTGTCTAAAGAACATATTCACAGAGACATGGCTAAATGTGCCATCTGTCTCTATGGAAAATAATGCCAAAGAACCATTCCAAGCTCCCAACACCCACAACATGAACTTTCTAAAGAAAAGAACATTGTACGTAAACAAGATTTTATAAAAAGCCCTCCATGTGGCAGGGGTATGCTTCATATTCTTTATATAATGGCACTAATAATGACAATAAGTGGCACAATATCATACAGTATGATATCATGCATCATCAGCCTTTGAGCCAAAAGCTTTATTTCATAATGCAATTACTTTGAAGAAAGTACTGTCGATATAATACCCATTTTACAGATGAGAATATTGAGGTTTGTGCAGATTATGTAATGTGAACCCAAACCTCCAGTAATTTGATGGCAGAGCCAAGATTTGAACCCATGCATAACACAAAGCTGCTGTTCTTCACCATTACATGTTTCAAGAGGTGGCATTCTCTACAAATTAAAGGTAATCTTGATTGATGAGGCTCTCCACTAGTGGCTCTTAATCTTATTTGCACACTGAAATCAACTGAACTGTTTTAAGACATATTGATGCCTTAGTCCTATCCCCAGACATGCCAATTCTTGTTCTAACTATGGGAATTTTAAAATCTCCCCCAGATGATTTTAATATGCAATTGCAGTAGCGCTATGTGAAGTCTAATCCATGGACCAGCAGTGTCAGCATCAACTGATCTTGTTAGGAATGTGAATTCTAGGCTCCTTTCCAGGACTGTTGAGTCAGAGCATCCAGGGTGGAGCTCAGGAATCTGTGTTTTAAAATTTTTTCCCATTGATTCTGATGCATATGGAAGTATGAGAATTACTGCTTTGCACTATGATGCTCAACCTTGTGCACAATAATACTCTGGAGTTTTATAAAACTGGAGTCTTTTGAGCTCTGACTCAAATGTCCTGACTCAATATTTTCACACAGATCTCTGGGCAATTCTCATACACTCAGGATTGTGAACCACATCTTTATAATCAATAGACTGTGTTGCTCTATATTCTTCCAGTATGTGGATATCAGGAATCATCAGGTTTACATTGTTTTTCTGAGAGAAAAGCAAATGAACATAAATTTTTGTTCCAGAAGAAAGTTTTGGTACAAAACCTATAGAACTCTTGATATTTGATGAGAGAGGAGTCCGTTACTACAGGGTTCCAGAACCACAAATTGATTGGTACCTTATCTATAATTAATAGTATATAATGTTAGATGGAAGCCTGCGCTGTGAGCACTTGGATGAAGCCATCTACAGACCGGTGACAGGGAATGCATGTCCCAGCAGAGGCCTGACTGCCGTCATTATCTTTTCTATGGGGATAAATCAAATGCCCAGGCATGGCTGATTTTAAGATTAAACTCAGAAGCTAAGGCCCAGTGTGAACATTGGCTTTCCCATGCCAAATAAGAAATCACATTCTGATTCTTCCCAAATTGCCATTTTCAATTTCTGTTGGCATATCTGAGAAATACTGACCCATTACTAATTGGCCCCTTAGTGCTGGTTCCTAGAACAGAAGAAATTAGGTTCAGGAAATATTTCTGTTGCAGGTTACCTGGAAACTTTCCAAAAAAAAGTCTTCCTCAGTAACTTTTACTGAGAACTGTTCATGTAGGACAGAGAATCTACATCTAGGGAACATTTAAAAATCAATTTTCAATCAAAATGCCTTCAATTCCTACATTTTTCAGTTAGTTCATGATCCAACAACAAATATTTATTGAGTGCTTACTGGTAAAGCATGGTACTAAATAATGTGTGTGATTCAAAAGAATTGGTGCTTAGTAGAGGTTGCTACTCAAAGTGTGATCCATAGATTATTGGCAAGGACATCACCAGGGAAATTCTTTAGAAATGAGAATCTCGGGCCTCAACCCAGGCCTCCTAAGTCATTGTGATAACATTTTGAGGGCATCTACATGAATATTAAAGTTTAAGAAATATTGCAATATAAAAGGTGGTCCTGCTATACACATATGAAAATATAACAAGATCATGGCATTTTCAGGGAAATGGATGGCATTAGAGCAGATTATGCTAAGTGAAGTAAGCCAATCCTTAAAAAAAAAAATGCTGAATGTCTTCTCTGATATAAGGGGGGTGACTCAAAATGGGGTAGGGAGGAAGAGCATGAGAAGAAGACTACCACTAAATAGGGAAGAGAGGTGGGAGGGAAAAGGAGGGAGAAGGGGAGTTGCACAGAAGATGGAAGGAGACCCTCATCGGTATACAGAATGCATGTATGATGTTGTGAGGAGAAAAAGACAAAAAAAGTGTGTCACATTAGATTGGATAGAGAGAAATGATGGGAGGGGAGGGGAGGAGTAGGGGGGATAGGAAGGGCAGCAGAATAGAATAGACATTAGGATTGCTGTATGTATATAGGTGACTCTATGACCAGTGTGATTCTGCAATCTGTACAATTAGAAAAATGAGAAATTATACCCCAATGATTCAAATGTATGAATTGCCAAGATCATTGTAATGTCATGTGTAGCTGATAAAAAAAAATATAAAATTTTTTAAAAAGTAGGGCTGGAACAAAACATGGCCCCTGTTATCAAGGATCTTATAGCCTGGAAATAAATGAATGTGACAAATTGAATACTTAGGTTACCTAGACGTAAACCCTGAGGAAGACATTTGGGTGAATGTGACTTACTCGAAGAAGCTCCCAGGAGGAGGAGGAGATGAGGGAAGCAGAATGGGGAGGGAAGGAGCTTAGTGAGGATGTGGTTCCAGCTGAGTGTTGCCCTGGTCCATCACACAAAGAGCTCTGGATATGAGATTTATCACAACACTGACACTAACTGGAGACAAGAGAAGCAGGCTTTTGTTCTCTATAAGAGAGTTGCTGGCTGTGCATTGTCCCATGTGGGTGTATGGGACATAAACATCTAGCCCAAATGGCTTACAATACATGGCTTGCAGCTCAGAGCAATTCTCTCAAGAAGGTGAGCAACTATGAGATATTCGTTGCTGACACACAACAATTGGGGATGGGTGTACTGGCCAGTAAAAGAAGTATGAATGGAGTAACTATATGACTACTATGATCTGGATTCTGTGATCTCCAAAATCCTTATGTTGAATCCCTACCCCACAAGCTATTAGGAAGTGGGGTCCCTGTTGACTAGACTATGAGGAAAGCGCATTCATGAGAAAGATGAGTGCCTGATATGCTTTGGTCATGATTTGTCCTCTCTGCAATTCACGTTGAAATTTAAACTTCATCATGAAATATTAAGATGTTGTGATACTGGTGGGTGTCCTGTTGGCATCCAGTTTCTTGATGTCCCAAACCAAAGAACTGAGCAACACATGTGGAAGTAACACGCAGAGAGCATAGATTGGGTGAAAATCAAAGTGAATAGAGCACTCCATGAAGAAGAGTGGAGTGGGCCAAGTGAGAGAGTGGCCCAAGGTTTCTGATGTCTAGAAGAGTCTTGTCTCATCTGCTGAGCTGTGCCTCTGTACCTCTCTGCACAGACCTCATTCAAGGTTGACCTGTTTGGTCCCATTGAAAATTTTTGCCTAGTCAGAATACAGAGCCTGTGGTGGGAGTTGCTGTAGGAGATAAGCCCTCAGAGGCAGGAATTGTCATGGAAATGGATGGGTCTTTTCATAAACAGAGACATGATGACTTGTCCATATTTTTGTACTCTGCCTCTGCCATCTTGACTCCCTAAAGTACTACCTCAGTGGGACCTTGGTGATTAGGGCTCTGCCCTCATGACTACATCATTGGACTAATAATAGTGGCCTGATGGGTTATCTGGAGAGTGGATCTCTATAAGTTTTCTCTACTGGTTTTTTAGTGAGCTCCTTGTTTCTCAACATGGGATACTCCACATTGCCTCAGGCCTAGGAAAAGAACCACACACATAAAAATAAACCTTTTTAAAAAATAATCTACTCAGTTTGTGAGTATTTTGTTACAAGCAAAGAAAACAGACTATGACAGTGCCTTTGCAAAAGAGATCCCAGAGAGCACCACTTTAGCTCTTGTCTATGATGTGAGGTTACAATGAGAGGTTAGCAGCCTACTACCCAGAAGAGGGCCCCCACCAGAATTTGACCATGCGGTGAACCTAATCTGAAACTTTCAACCTCAAGAATGGTAAGAAAGAAATTTCCATTGTTTGTAAGTCACCCAGTTTATGGTGCTTGTGATAGCAGCCCAAATGTACTAAGACAAGCATTAGTTGTAATAAGATAAAGAACACTGTGAGGAATTAAGACAATGTTTGCCATACAAGCACAACAATTGTATATGCATATATTCTGAGCGAGAGGTGATCACAGTATAATATCTGATCTGGAAATGTTTGCCAAAGAAATTAGAATTTAAATCGAACTCTGAAGAGCCAAGTATTCTTTCCTTTTCAATAGCTGCATTTGGTTTCCCCCTGGGAAATTCTCTCCCACCTCCCCCACTGTTAGCACATGTGATTGATGATGACAGCTATTCCCCAGACTCCAGGGATGTCCAGTAGACTCAGGTTCCCCCAGTCAAGGCATCGCATCTCCTTGATCACAGGAATGGGTAATAGGATAAGGACCTAGCCAAAATAATGCCAGAGTGACCTAATAACTTTGGATTTGGGGGAAGAGGAGGCTCTTTTTTTCTAGGTTATAGAGCCCAGGAATATGGACAACTGAGAAGGCACAAGACTGAAAGAGAGAAATAGGTCTAGTTTTTGAAGCATGAAGTCTGACTTACCTCCATACTACTCTTAATATGTGAGCTAATACATACATTACACTTGTTGCTGAAGCCAATTGAACTTGGTTTTCTATTTCTTATATACAGTTAAACACTACGATATAGACATGAATGCTGCTTTTCCTGTTCATGATACTCATTTTTTTGTTTGTTTGTTTGGGTTTTTTTGGTACTAGGAATTGAATGCAAAACACTAGACCACTGAGCCACATCTCCAGCCCTATTTTATATTTTATTTAGAGACAGAATCTCACTGAGTTGCTTAGCACCTCACTGTTGCTGAGGCTGGTTTTGAACTTGTGATCCTCCTGCCTTAGACTCCCAAGCCACTGGGATTATAGACTTGTGCTACTGCACCCAGCTATGATACTCATTTTGGTATTCAGAAGATGAACTTCTTGTCCTCTTTCTCTTTCTTATGAACTTTTCACTTTTACTCATACCACTATAGAAATACTTTTTCTTTTTTTGCTCTATGTTCTGTGTTCAGATATCTTATTCCTAGAACCAAATTGAGAATGCTTTCCTGCCATTTACTTCAAAAGCAGATGTGCATTTTTAGCTGATAAACTTCATAGTAGATGAAAATAGGTGAAAGCTAATAAATTTTAAGGAAAGGTGATAGCATCAGTGCTTAATATGTACCAATTTATTTCTTGACTTTGAAAAGCAAAATAGCATTTTAAATATTTTCACCAGCCACCTCTATTAAGTTATATCTTATTTTCAAATAATAATAGAAAAATTATTATGAATAAGCTAAAAATGTATTAACTTAAAAAAGGAACTACTGAAAAAAACAGTTTAAAGTTTTCAGTGTCAAAATTTGACAACCTATTGGCAGTGTCAAAAAGTGTAAATGTAATCATAAATACCACAGAAGATAAAAACCACGGAAAACAAATAAATCTGAATTTGAAAAGATTCCTAAAACTAACATAGGGTAGGAATACAGTCTTAATGTTTGGCGGATTCCTGGATTTACTTATTGGAAAGCTTCAGATTTGGTGGAGAAGTGACAACTCATTGATCAAGTGACTTTTTTATTATATTTCAAATTATAGCACTAGTAATAACTACCACCAATTGAGTGATCACCAAATAGACATTTCACATATCTTGTCTCTCTTAATCTTCATAACCATATCAGAGCCTTCAGTCAGGAGGTATGAAACATGGTGCTATTTTTGGTTTTTTGTTTGATTTTCAACTGTTCCAACAATATATGGTATAGAACTGGATCCAACCCCAAGTGTCTCTCCGTCCAGAGCCTGAACACTTAACTACCCTATACCTGCCATTTTGAATTTGATTTTCCTCATTCTACTGATACACCTCTCATTCTTCTGCAATACCTTTCATAGTGACCTTTCCATCAGGAGTGGCTGGGAACTGAGAGTATCAACATGGTCAACAAAAGCAGTCTGACTGTCCCTTTATCCTTCTGTCTTGCAGTGAGCAATGCACTGTAGCCGGCTGGACAGTACCAGAGTGAGAGAAGAGAGCATCCTCCACCTTCATTTGAACCAGGACAATATTGTCCTGTGACGGAATTAGCCCACTGCAGGCTTCCATCTGTTAGAAGTGTAGTGAAGGGTGACATTTGGTACTTCATCCAGAGTCCTCTAATTCTCCTTCCTGAAGACTAGCTGCACAAAGCTGTAGCTGCCTCTCACATCAACTCAATGCATTAAGTTCCACACTCGATATTCCACACATTTCATTGAACTCATCTTTCTACACTTGCTCTTCCCCATCTACCATTTCATATTGGGTCTGAAAATTCAAATGACTCTTCATTGTGCATGAAAGGGTTTATGTATCTCAGACCAGAATTTGTATACTCTAGCTTCTCAAAAGATATGGAATATTTTCTGGAATGAATGAGTCTTTAGAGTGGGAGGAGAGAACAAACTTTCCTTAATAAGTCAAGTATCTGTTTTAAGAATGTGCATTGGAGAAAAAAATCTATTTATATGACTTTATGAGCCAGTTTTTAACCAATGACTTATTAAATTTGTTTTTAAAGCTGAGTTCTTTGTAGACTACTTAGTCCTGGAATTTTTAGGTAACTGATTTTTGCACATTTTTTGCTTGATCTTGCAAATTGTTCTACTCATAACTAAAAAATAATCACATGAATATAACCTTCTCTTCCCTTAAACTAAGATAGGAATTTTGGGGACACAGAGAAAGAAAGATATGAGTCTCAAGAGAAGTGTCCATGAACCTTTGAAATGCAGGAGTTGCCTGTGAACCATTAGAATTCAAAACCAGCAACCCTTGAGCAACCCAGCCCTCATCCTGGACCTACACTATTCCCTGAACAAACTTACATGATATGAAAGCAATGTACAAGTGCTAGAAAAACTGGTAGGAGATGGTGTAACTTTTCCCTGACTCGCCCTTTAGCCCAACCTCTAGATATAGCTATTAACCCCTCAGACAAAGGGGTTGATATCTCTCTCTCCCTTTGGAGATGACCCACATTCCCCCTTGAAAATGTGCTCATTAATTTACCCCAGAAGATGTGTCTCTCTCTTAAGTTAGTCTACATACATTCTCTCTTGAATATGTATCTGCTTTCATAAATAAATCTGTCTCTAACTAGCACATGTTGAAATTGTTTTATATCATGTATATAAAGATCCCACTTGTTTTGAGTTGAGGTCCCATGTCTGGGAACTCCTCTGTTGACATTACCAAACAAATACAAGTGTTTCATTAAGGCAACAGCAAAATGACTCCTGATATTGGCCACTATTGGACTTAGTGGGTCTTAATTTATCCCTAGATGTATACTCTGTCAATAAATTGAAGGCTTCTATTATATAGAGAGATGACAGGGTCAAAAATAGCATCCTGAAACCCAAAGCATGATACACTGTCTTGGAAATCATTGTAAAACTCATTTATTTTTGTCATCTTGGTAACTTGTTGGACAATACAGGCCTTACCTTCTATTCAGATAATTTTCCCTACCCTTTGGTTCCTCTTCACTAGCATTTCCTCTAGCACAGACCAAGTTTATTAGAATTAAATTTTCTGTGACTTTCAACTGAAAGTGTCACAACCAATACTGCAATTCTAAAAAAATCTATGAATGTCCATAACCCCATTGGAAATTTTAATTTTCTTAAAAAGTAGAGTGCTCTACCCTGATGGGTACAGTGACACATTCCTATAATCCTAGTCACCAGAGAGGCTAAGGGAGGAGGATTGCAAGTTCAAGGTTAGCCTCAGGAACTTAGTGAAGCCCTAAGCAACATAGTGAGCCCCAGTCTCAAAATTTAAAAGGAAAAAGTGCTGTGGATGTGGATCAGTGGTTAAATACCCCTGGGTTCAATCCCCAGTGACGACAACAACAAAAAGAAGTAGGATATTCTTCTGTGAGTGGGTTGATTTGAGTGCTTCTTCATGTGTTTTTCTGGATCTCTCTGATACAAATTCAGGCATGGTAAATACCTGGGATTCCCTATAATACATGTGACATGTTCGAGGATCCTTACTTTCTATAGAAACCACACCTTACTTAGCCATTATTACCTCCAAGGTTGCCTGGCCTTAATAATATCTCTGAGCTTCTGGGGGTCAAATATATTATGGGAGAGAAACCCGGGGGCAGGGAGTAAAGGATCCTGATGTTTTACCTGAAACACAATTGGCTTCCTGAATTCTGTACCAAAATGAAAATCATAGAGCTCTTTTTTATTTGTTTTATCCTAAGTTTTAAAATTTTCTGCATTTTTATGGACAAACTAAAGGTCTGATCCCTTATGAGTCCTTTTTTTTTAATTGAATTAGTCCTTTTTTTTAATTGTATTAGTTCTTAAATTTAATGTAAATCAGAATTTCCTAGATGTCTTTTTAAAACTCAGTTTCTGATTCAGTAGGTCTGTAGTAAGACTCAATAATTTTCATTTTAACAAATTCTAGATGACGTGATTCTACAGTGTTTGAGAAACACTGCTTTTGTTGCTGGATTCCTAAACCAGAGGCCTGACTCTGGGAAGCCAATAATTTGAGTCCAGTCATTGGCCAAAAAATATCAAACAGAAAAGGTAAAATTGACAATCAAGAAAGAAATTTTACTCAGTGTAGTTACACTGGGAAGACGAGGTGACCGGTGCCCTCAGCTTTGTCTCTGAGGGCCTGACAGAGACTTTGGGGAATGAGGGCAAAGACTGAAGTTTGCCTAGTTGCCAAAGCTGGTGATCTTGATCAGACGTGATCTGGTCCATCATTATCTCAGGATTGGTCAGGCAGGGACTTGTTGGTGATAAGAAAGTTACATTTACCTGGGGGGATAACTATCACATCAATAATCAGACCTGTTATTCCTGGAATATAAAAATGACTCAGAGGAAAGGGACAGATATAAAATGGGGGCATAGATGCCAAGTCTTTAATCTTGCTTTTAGCCAAGCATTGGATATTTGCAGGCAGAAGTGAAGTCCTTGTAACACTGTATGAGTATCCTTCACAACACATGGCAGTTTTGAGTGGCTGTCCAACAGTGAGGGGGCGAGGTGTACATTATATAACAATTCCTCAGCACAACTCACTGCTGAAAACTATTTCCCCAGATGTATCTATTTCTCCTTTGATTTTCACTTCTCCAGAGTGCAGAGATATAGTTCTGTATCTCTTATAACTTAGCAACTTTTCTCCCTTCTGATCAGGTTCCCTCAACAGCATACACCAACACTTAAAGCTATCCTGATGTTTGTCTGGCGTTGGAGGGCTTAAACAGAGTGAAAAATTGAAAAGTTGCCTGAAAAGTCATCAAAGGATGAGAGCTTTTCCAAACACTAGGCCAGGCTAGATGGATTAGGAAATCTCCAGACCGGATCATGAGTCAAGAAAAATAAATATCTTTTAGTAAACACGTTAATAATCACAATGGACTTCCAGCTGATCAATTTGTTGTGCCATCTGTCAAAGGAAGGCATGCAGGCATCAGTGACCAACCTGCAAGGGTTTGGGAGGAAGAGGATGAGTCTGGGTGGTAATGGGAGCTTCTTGTGGACCTAAAGATGCCTGAAGGAGCCAGTGCTCTACCCACTATCCTTCCAGACCCTCAGCTTTCAGAGCACGTTCCTGTGAGCACTGCTGTACCTCAAGACACATATCCTCAGGCCATTACCCAGCCTACAAATGAGATTGGCAGAATCTGTTAATTTAAGGATCTTCTATTATGTCAGCAGCCTTTTTAAGCTGATTTTTAAAATTTAAATTACTCTTACAAATGTTATTTTTAATTACTACGAATGTATTTTTAGTCAACATTATTTATCTTAGTCAATTGGCTTTACAGCCAATACAGTTCCTGCTATGTGTAATCTTCTGTGTACAAGAATTATAAAAGACCTGAGATAATACTGGTTTTAAGGAAACTGTGGAATGGTCAGGGCAAAAAGACACACAGAGGGCATCATCTTCAAAAAACCTCCATCGCTTCAGCTCCTGAGGGAAGTTTCTTAGGGAAGAACAAGTCTCACTAGTGTGCTTGGCACCTATTGAAGTGACTAACCCATGGTAGACATTCCATTGATAGCTAATGAATAAGAAGCCAATGAAATACAAGGTCACAGGCAATACATTTGTATCAACATAGATTTTAAAGATCTTGAGTTAAGAGGACAGGACCATTCTTGAAGAGTACTGAGGAAAAGCTACTCCAAACATGAACTCAGTGCAAGTTTCTCTGTGAACGGCCTTGACAAATATTCAGAGCAAGGAAAGGGCACCCAGAGTTCTGGGACAATAAAGAGATTATCCTTCCACAGTGAGGAGTCACCTTGGAGAAATAGGAAAAGATTATGGCCAAAGCCACGTTAAGTTATTTACATGGATTATTTCTTAGACCCTATAATTAAATCATGAGGCAGTCACTGCTATTGTCCCTGTTTTGTAGGTGATAAAAGATAAGCATCTGCTCTCCATCACAAAGTGAGATGTAGGTAGAGCTGGATTTGGAAAGAGTTGTGTGCACTTAGGATCTAAATTGGTAACCACCTTAGCATAACTTGAACCAAGAATCATTTGATCTGAAGTCTCTTGTTTTATGTTAGAGTTCTATTGTACTATGAAACAAGGGTGAGATAGGAGGTCAGTAGAAGTCTAGTGGTTTCTGGATAAATAGTATTTCCTAGATGACCTTAATGCTGGTGGCCCATTGGTTAAACCAGCCAGCAGAAGAGATGGAAGTTTATATACTAGGGAAGAAATTAATCACCTCAGTTAGAGTCAGGGTCTGAGTCATGAGCCCAGGGACTGGGTTTGTTACAAAGACTTTTCCAAGTATGTTAAATATATAGTAGCCCTGTAGATCTGCTGATCCCATCACTGTTATTGGTATATGTCCTTTTCCCTGGAGAACATTATTTAAGTAGGGGAGATTCCAACCATCTTAGTGAATCACACTTAGTGCCACCAATGGTTTCTGATTTTCCACGGAGTGACAGAGTTACAGTATTGTTTTGGATTCCCTAAGTTCCTACACCAGTAGAACTCTACTATATCCATCCATATCTGTCTTTTCCAAGATTCTTCTTAGTACTTTCAATGTGTTGTTCCAGCCAACTAAGATTATAGCTAAGATGAGTGGTTGGGAATCTCTTCTTCAAAGAATCTGTAGCTATATAGTGGCTTTGATTCCCATAGCATTGCAGATTTTCTGACAGAAATGACCCATCAGTTTGGGTTATTAGATAGATATGTGGACATGATCCATAAGAAGTCAGTAGATTGAGTTTATTTATAGTCATTCTTCAGCAGAAGTCAGATATCAAGGGCACATGATGATGGATCTTGGGGAAGAAACAGCTGAAAGAAAGCAACCTGTTGCCACATTAAGTAGTAGGAGCATAAAAGACTCTGCTTTTATCATCCAGTGGAGAAATATTGACAACAAACTACAATAAATATATACTACTTACATGTTAAAAGAAAAAATAAGCCAGTTGAGAATAGAAAGACACAAAATAAACATGTAGCTATGAATAGGATAGTCACTGGAGTTCTGTTTTAGGACCTGAGATTTGAGAAAAGGCCTGAACAAAGCAAAGGAGAATGACATGAAAAATGTTTGGGGGAAGGGTTTTCCCCATGGGGAAGTCTGAAGTGAAAAAGGGCCTGAGCAGGAATGGACTCTATATGTTTGAGAACTACAAGACCAGAAGGGCTAAACCCACATTAAACATCCCACTTATATATCCACCAAAATCTAGCACTCAGAGATAAAGATCAGGGACTGATACGTAGATACTGTAGTCTTGAGAGTGACTTTAAGCTCAAACTTCATAGTAAGAAAAAAAAAAGTGATCAGGAACTGGCCAGAGAAGTAACGCAGAATAGGGAAAACACAGAACACAAAGCACAGAATTTCCTGAGTGGGAAAATAGATAATGGGGCTCAAGAATGCATCAAACTATGTTTAGCAAATGGGGAAATTTGTAATGAAAAGATGATTTTCAAAAATATATCCAATTCAGTTTATAAGCTGTCTGACCTAAAAAAGGGTGGGGGGGTACAATAAAACAATGTATGGAGAGGGTAGTTAGGTCACAGGGTGGGAAAGAATCAGGCAAGAGAGAAAAATAATACTTATCTTAATGATACTTTAGTTATTTATTTATTTTAAAATAAACTTTTAATGTTAGAATAGTTATAAATTTAAAGAAAATATGAGAAAATAGCACAGAGAATTTCTGTACACACCATGCTCTTTCCTCTATTATTAATATCTTCTGTTAGTCCTTTGTCACAACTCATGCACCAATAATGATACAGTGTTGATTATGAAAGTCCTTGCTTCACTCAAATTTCCTTTATCTGTTACAGAGTTTCATCCAGAATACATATTACCTTGAGTGGTCATTTCTCCTTAGACACTTTACAGTGGTCACAATGGAGCGGAGTGTTTGAGTGTTGATAATTCTTGAAAACTGCTCTAATTTATTAAACACATAGAGCATTGTATGTTCCTCCCCTTACTTATTAAAAATACTCTATTAACGGGGTGGGGTTGTGGCTCAGTGGTAGAGTGCTCGCCTAGCATGTATGAGGCACTGAGTTCAATCTTCAGTGCCACATAAAAAAATAAACAAAATAAAGGCATTGTGTCCATCTACAACTAAAAAAGAAATTCCTAAAAAAATACTCTATTCATCAATTAGAAATCGCTTTCCTATCACATATTAGAATTCATTGTCCAAATTCAGTATATATGTATCTTGGTATCAGAATTATTAAGCTATGTACCCATGACAAACGACTTTCTCAAGTAAGGTACATGTTTATGCATTGTCTTCTAACTTTAGTATTCTTAACTCTACTCATATCCAAAGTTACTGAGTTCAGCACCTTCTTATACCAACTATCTAGTAAGACTGTTTTACACATTTATAATTTTATATTTCCTAATTATCAATTCTAATTCTAAATTTAGATTATTTTGCCACATAATTCATTCCATCTTGGGCTCTTCCAAACTTCTATTTTTTTTTAAGTTTGGCACATTAATATTTATGTTTTGTACTGTGAATTTCTGTGGGTTTCAGTATCTGTATGGTTTCATGTATCTACCATTATACTATCAAATAGAAAAATTCTACAGCCCTAAAAAATAATCCCTAAATATCACTTATATGATATTTCTCTACTTCCTCCCATCCTTGTCTGCCAAGCCTTGACAACCACTGATATTTGTATCATTAGTAATATACTGCCTTTTCCAAAACATCATATAATTTGAATTATACAGTTTGTAGTATTTCATTATTCTCTTTCACTTGGGAATATGCACTTAAGATTCATCCATGTGTTTTCACAGCTTAACTGTTTTTTTTTTTCCCCCTCCTATCACTGAATACCATTCCCTAGTAAGGATATCTTTCTGCTTGTTCATCCATTCATTCACTAAAACACATTTTTGTTGCCTGTAGATTTTCGTAATTTCATAATCATAAAACTGCTATAAACTTTCATGTAAAGGTTTTTATTTGAATATAAGAGTTGAAATCATTTGGGTAAATACTAAGGAGCATGATGGCTGAGTCATATGGTAAGATGTGCTGAACTCTATAAGCAATTGCTAAACTGCTTTCTAAAGTAGCCTTACCAACAGCCATAAATGAGAGTTCCTATCATTCTGCATTCTTAACAGTAATTAGTGTTGTCAGATCTTTGGATTCTTGCCATTCTAAAGCAGTTTGTGTTGTGTATTGTAATACCTCATTGTTGTTTTAACTTGAAATTCCCTAATTACAAATTATGCTGAGAGTTTCATATACTTATTTGCCATTTTGTATATCTTCTTTGGTGAAGTGCCTCTTTAGAATTTTTCCAGTTCAAAGTAAATGTTTTTGTTGTTGTTGTTGTTGTTGTTATTGAGTTATAGGAGTTCATCATATTCTGGATTCAAGTTCTTCATCACACTTGTGTTTTTGCAAATAGTTTCTTCCAGTCTGGGGCTTGCTTTTGTTTCTTTTTTTATATTTGTTTTAATTAGTTACACATGACAGTACAATGACCTTGACATATCATACATTTGAATATCAGTGCCTTTGGAGAGCAGAAAGTTTAGTTTCAATGAAGTCCAATCTATCAGTAGTTTTTCCAGAAATATGCTATTGTTTTCAGCACAATTCACAATAGCTGAGCTATGGGCCCAACCTAGGTGCCCTTCAACAGATGAATGGAAAAAGAAAATGTGGTATATATACACAATGGAGTATTCCTCCGCCATAAAGAAGAATGGCATTAGGGCATTTGCCGGTTTAAGTGGATGGAACTGGAGACTATCAGGCTAACTGAAATAAGCTAGTCCCCAAGAGTCAAAGATTGAATGCTGTCTTTGATATACAGAAGCTAATCTAAAAATAAAGGGAGAGAGATTTAAAAATAGTGGAAAGATCAGTAGAGTAGATGAAGAGGAATGAAGGGAAGGGAGAAGGAAGGGGATAGGGAAAGACAGTGGAATGAATCTGACTTAACTTTCCTAAGTATTTATATGAATATATAATGGTGACTCTCACCATCATGTATATCCACAAGACACTTTTAAGAAAGACACTTAAAAAAACTATAAATAAATAGAAGAAAGATCAGTTTAGTAGAGGGAAGGAAACAAGGAGGAAGAGGAAGGAAGGTAAAGGGGAAATACTGGGGACTGAATTATATTCCATGCTTTTATAATTATGTAAAAATAAATCCTAATGTTATATGTAACTAAAAAGAACAAATGAAAGAAAAAGGAATTATGCTATTGTTTTATTTAAAATTATCAGAAAACTCAATAGCTATGAACATTTTCTCCTGTTTTTCTCTAATTTTCTTCTGACCTATCAATTGCTGACGGGAGTGTGTTGAAGTCTCCAACAAAAATAGATTTGTCTATTTCTTCTATTGTACATAACATACATATCTAGGAGTTATTATGTATTTAGGATGAGTGACCCCCCTTTTTTCTTATGCAATCCTTTCTTTATTGCTGATGATTTATCTTGTTCTAAAATCTGCTTTGTCCAAAGTTAATATGGCTACTCCAGCTGCCTCTAAGTGACTATTACCCTGGTGTATCTTTCTCTTTCCTTCTTAAAATAATGAATTCTCCTTACATAACTTTTATGAGCTACAATTCATACACTGTGCATTTTGCCCATTTAAAATGTGGGCTTAGTATACTCTGAGGTACAAAAATAATTAAATTCAATGTAGAAATGTTCCATCACCTTAACAAGAAACTCTATACCCTTTAGCTACCACACCTCTATTATTTTATGAAGCTCTCATTTTTTTACTATAAATTTTTATTTTATTTTATTATTTTTTATTAGTTGCTCATACCCCTTTTGAATCAAATGTATGATATGTCAAGATCATTGAATTGTCTTGAGCAACTAATGAAGCTCTCATTTTTAAGAGAATACTAATCTAAATTTTGCCTTTGGGCTTATCTTCTCTTTTCTTTCTTTTCTTTTCTTTTTTATTTTTTGAGAGAGAGAGAAATAGACATGCATATGTTAATGGGAACTGTGTGAATAGGCAATCCATGAGCAAATTTGCTTAATTTAGCTAAGATTTGGACTGTGTTTAATATTTTCTAAAGCTCTAGGTGCCAAGGTTTCTAAACCCCTTAAATCATTGTTCTCTTCACCTACACTTTTTTTTTTTCATAGATCTTCCACAAGTATTTCCCCCAGGGAAAGTCTGCATCTTGCAGACATTTCCAGAGTTTGGTTTTTTTTTTTTTTTCAGTTTTAATGTACTTATAATCTGGGTGGCTTTGATGTGACAGTAAGGTGAGTGCTTGTGTGTGCTGGTGGGAAGGTCACTCTAACATGTTCCAAATAAATCTCAGTGTTATCAGAGGGCCTGGGTCTCTGATGGTGACCTTCAAATGTGTTTCTCCAGTGATGTAGCTTTTCCCTATTCTCTTCCCTGTTTAAAGGCATTCCAAATGTATTTCCTTTAAACCCTGACCTCTGTTAACTATTTGATATTATTTCCCCATAGGTGGGACTGGAATATTAGAGGAGGTTTGGGGTAGAATTAATGTCCTTTCTGAGCTGGGTGAGATTCTGTAAAGTATTTTCCCTGAAAAGTAACTTTTTATTATAGAAAATGCTCTAGGTGATCACTCTTTCCCTGCCTTGTCAGAGTCTCAAGGGAGTCTTTCTTAGATCTTTACCCTAGGTACCTGGTGGAGTTCCAGAGGTGAAATGGTACAAGTATAATAGTACAGAGGTGAAATAGTGTACAAGGTACACTCTCCTCAAAACTGCAGCTTCCCAGGGGTTGCTCATTTCACGTTGGGTTGTACTCAGCTTCCAACAATTTGTTCATAGTACCAGTTGAATTTCTTTGGTTTATGACCAAAGTGTCTTCTGTCCCAACTAAGCCAATCTTGCAAATTTCACTATGTCACCAGACATTAAGGTGATTTTTGCCCTGCAATGTCAGTTCTCTGCATGATTCAAGAAGAGTCACTGATATTCATTTTTCTCAGCTTTTTCTTGTTCTAAGGATAGGAGTAACAACTACTATCCCTTTTTACTTATTATTATTTACTTATGTTTAAATTAATGAGCTTTTTTGTGGTAAAACGCCCATCACAGTTTGCTATTTTAATTTCTCTGTGTATGTCTGTGTGGTGCTGGGATTAAACTCAGGGCCTCAAGTATGCTAGACAAAGGCTTTGTCACTGAGCTGTAACTCAGCTCTTGAACCATTCTGGGGTTTTGTTGTTGTTGTTGTTTGTATGCTGTTCAGTAGTGTTAATTAAAGTCACATTATTGTAGAATAAATTTTTCATCTTGGCAAAACAGATACTATTCAGCCATTAGGCATCAACTTCCCATTTCCCCTTTTCTCCATCCCTTGGCAACCACTATTTTATCTCTGTCTGTATAAAATTGACTACTCCAAATACTTCATAATAGAATTATATAGCATTTGACAGTTTATGGGTAGCTTCTTTCATTTAGATTAATATCCTTAGGTTCATCTGTGTTGTAGCTTTTTTTCAGAAATTCTTTTCTTTTTTTTTTAAGACTGAACTGAATATTTCAATGTACATATGTACCACAGTTTGTTTTTCCATTCATCCCTTGATGGACATTTGTATTGCTTCCACCTTTTGGCTATTGTGGATTAAGTAATGGTACTATGAACATGTGTGCACAAATCTCTCTTCGAGATCCTGCTTTCGGTTCTCTGGAGTATATACCCAGTAGAATTGCTGGCTAAGGTAATTTTATTTTTGAGTTTTTAAGATACCGTGCTTTCCAAAAAAACTGTTCCTTTTTATATTTCCACAAGCAATACTCACAGGTTGAATTTGTTCATATCCTCACCAATTCCTTTTATTATTATTTTTTATAGTGGCCATCATAATTGGTGTCAGGTGGTTTTGATTTGCATTTCTCTCATGATTAGTGATGTATATCTTCTCATGTCTTTAGTGACCATACCTCCTCCACCCAGTTTTTCTGATTATTAAAATTCAGGATTAATTTAGTATATTTGTTATAATTGGTGAGCCAATATTGATACATTACTTATTAATTAGATTCCAGAGTTTACATTAAGATTCAGTCTTTGTGTTTTACATTCTATGGGTTTTGACAAATATATAATGACAGATATTCATTTGATGTCTTACAATAGAATGACAAATATATAATGACAGATATTCATTTGATGTCTTACAATAGAATGACACAATAGTTCACTGTCCTAAAAATCCTGTGTAGCACCTATTCATGCCTCCTTCTCCAAAATCCCTTTATACTTTCTCCTTTTATCTTTTATCTTTTCCAGAATGCTCTATGGTTAGGGATTATACAGAATATTGCCTTTTTAGATTAGCTGTATTCACTTAGCAGTTTGTATTGAAATTCTCCCCATGTCTTTTACAGCTTCGTGGCTCAGTTTATTTTTTCTATCAGTAAATAATATACATAGTATAGATACCACAATTTTTTTGTCCATTTACCAATTAAAGGACATCTTGGTTGCTTCAAAGTTTTAACCATTAATAAAACTTCCAGAAGAAATCATGCAATTTTTTCAGGGGTACTGGGCATTGAACTTAGGGGTGCTTTAACATTGAGCTACATTCCCAGCCTTTCTTGTATTTTTTTTTTTTTTTTGAGACCTGGTCTCACTAAGTTGCTGAGAGGTTCTCTAAGTTGCTGAGAGTTGCCTCCAAATTGCAATCCTTCCATCTCAGCCTCCTGAGTTGCTGGACTAACAGATATGTGCCATCCCTCCCATCCACATACTAGTCTTTATGTGGTCTTAAGTTTCCAATTCATTTGAGCAAATGCCAAGGAGTGTGAGGGCTATGTCATAAGTAACAGTGTATTCAGATTCACCAGAAAGTGCTGAACTGTCTTCCAAAGCAACTACGCCATTTTGCTTTGTCACCAGTAATGCAGGAGAGTCTCTGTTGTTCTGTTCAGTCTTTGTTGGCCTTTGTCAGTGTTTTGATTTTTAGCCTTTCCAAGAAGTATTTAGTGGAATCTTATCATTTTAATTTGAAATTCCCTAATGATACATTGTTGAATGAACATATTTCACATACCCTATCTGTCTTTTGTACATAGTGAGGTTTTTGTTCTTATCTCCTGCCCATTCTTAATTAGGTTGTCTCCTTTATTCTTGAGTTTTAAGAGCTCTTTCTAGATTTTTGCATACCAGTCCTCCATCAGATATGTGTGTCTCATATTTTCTTCCTATCATGGCTTGGGTTCCATTTTATGTTTTTTACCAAGCAGAGATTTTTTCACTTTAATGAAGTCTTAATTTTCAGTTTTTTTCTCATAGATCATACTTTTTAATTATATGTCAAAAGTCATTGCCAAACCCAAGCTCACCTAGATTTTGTCCTATCTTCTAAGATTTTTATATTTTTGCATTTTGAATTTAGTTCTATGATTCATTTTGAATTAATTATTTAAAAATATATAATGCCTAGTTTGTTCGAGTTGTTTTTTTTTTTTTGGGGGGGGGGAGGTGGGGTTCATGGAGATCCAATTGTTCCAGTCCCAATTTTTGAAAAGACTGTTCTTTCTCCATTGAACGGCTTTTGCTCATTTTTCAAAGATCAATTGACCACACTTGTGTCAGTTTATTACTGGGTTCTCTCTTCTGTTTCATTGATCTGTTTGTCTATTGTTGACCAATATTCAACTGCTTTTAAAAAAAAAAATTTCATTGAATACTAATTTAGGCACCATCAGTCATCTATTTTTTTAAGCTATTTTGTTTTTCATTTTGAAAAACATGTATCTATGGATCTATCAATACACAATGTTGTTGTTAGGGTTTACATAATAATAAGGGTTAAACTCTATCAATATACTCAGAAATTACCAGAGCGTGGGGGACATGGGTCTCCCAAACACTAACCAGTGATATCACCATGAACAGACTTAGCATCTCGTCCTCATGAATGCTAAGAAATTCCTGTGCAGCTTGTCACAGCCCCAAGGTTTTTTGAAGGCACAAAATGTGATACCTGGGGGATACTCAGGTGATGTGGCCAGAATATAGGTTTATTAGGAGAAGCAACAATAGGGTGACCACCTGTCTTCTGCCTGTCAAGCTATATGTTTTAGTTAGCTCTTCATCGCTTTTACAAAAAGATCTGGCCAGAACAACGTAGAGCAGGAAATGTTTATTTTGACTTATGGTTTCAGAGGTCTCAGTCCATGGTCTGAGCCCATAGCTCTGAGCCCAACATGAGGTAGCATATCATGGCAGAATGGCATGCAGTAGAAAGCAGTTCAGGACATGGCAAACAAGAAGCACAGAGAAATCTTCACTCACTAGCCATAAAATATAAACCACGAAGTCATACCCCTAGTGACCTACTTCCTCCACCCACATCCTACCTGCCTGTAGTTTCTACCCAATTAATCCAAATCAGTAGATTAATCCACTGATTAGGTTAAAACTCTCATGATCTAATCATTTCACTTCTGAAAGTTCTTGCATTGTCTACACATTGGGGGGGGGGACACCTCATATCTAAATCACAACATTATACTCACAACTCAGTGCTGGAATGAGGACTTTTAGCTGGGAGCTGCTATCAGATCCTAGCTTACTACCCATCCTCAGAGGTCTTTCCCTGTCCCTTCTTTCTGGGGTCAGTCTGAAAATCAGCATCTTCCAATACTTAACTTCCTTAATTTCCTTCTTAAGATGGAATAGCTCTTTCTTTTAGATCTCCAAATTTGTCTGCCTGAAAAATTTCCTCCTGTGGTTCACAGAGGCAGATTACACACACACTCACACTCCTGTCTTGGATAATGTAAAGAAATAAATTTTGTGCCTCCAAAATGAGTCATCATCTCTCTATAGAGCATGGCCAATAAAAAGAAGATAAATTTAATCTTTGGAACAGCATTCTCCCCATTGTATACATTTTCATTTGCTGGTAATCCTGAGATAATCCACACTACATATTGAAGAGCTCATCTCTTTCATTTTCTCTGTCTCATGAGCATCCACTCCTGGCTATAAGCAGCACTGGTCTTATATGAGCTTTTTTGACCAAAGACACCCCCATCAGAACTCAGACAAAAGAAATAGTCATGTGCTGAAATGTGTACAGAGGGATTATACCTCTAGCTATGGTATCTATGCCTCAAAAAGCACAATCTGAAATGTGCTCCATCAAGGCAAGAAACTCAAGACTTGTGCCTCATTGGGCAATTACACAAAAAGGAGAAAAACAGATTTTCTGTGCACTTTGGAGACTAGTAGTCAGTAGTTCTCTCGTTCAGCCAGGGTTACATTCCCACTCCCAGTGCCAATGTCATTCCAGATAAATGCTCTTTGTGAGATTCAAAGTTGTCAACTGACTCAGTCATGAGTAAGTGGAATTGGATAGAAAATGTGAGCGATTTTTTTTTATAATCACTAAATACTATAAAAATCTGTGTTCCCTGCAAAGATAGGTTTTACAGAATAAGGACATACAGTATTTCCTTTAAAAAGAAGACAAGCATGGTTTTCAGATAAGTATTCTGTTTATAACTCTAAATTACACACTGTAAGAAAAGAAACTTTTTATCTTGTCATTCACAATGAATAGAAATTTTCTCATGCTTATTTGTTTCTTAGAAAAGAGGGGTGGAGGATGATGTCTTATGCTTGTTCATAACTGTTTCATGCCAAGTGTAGATGTTGACAAGGTATCCATCCCCAATTTGAAGCACTGGAAATTTTCTACTTTTTTAGTTGTCACTAGAATCTAGGACTGACAGCAGGATGAGGAGAATATTTACAATCAACACTTTTTTCATGTAGCAATTAACTAGTTTGGTAGATTCTACACTTCTCTTGATTTTTTAAAAATTCAGCCACAATGGGTGGCCATTTCATTTTTCATTATCTCAGAGGGTAGATACTGAGAGGGAGATACTCAGATAAAATTCACAGTAATCAGTTTGGTCACTTTTTAATGTCTTGTAAAAGCCTGGATAGGAATAGATTCTGAAATTACTGATTGAAAATGGAGACTTAGGAGACTTAGAAATATCCACATTTTCTTTAGATCCATACCTTACCTCTGTCAATTCTTGGCATAATTGAGATGATGCTATTTGTATATGTAGGTATTTAATAAATATTAATTGAATGAATGAATATATAATGGCTGGACTCCAGCCCCTTTTTTCTTACATCTTATACCTCTCTCTCTCTCTCTCTCTCTCTCTCTCTCTCTCTCTCTCTCTCTCTCTCTCTCTCTCTCTCCTCTTTCACATACAAAGTAACTTTCAAATTTTAATGTCTATTGGAATCACCTAAAAGAATTATCCAAACTCACATACATTATTTGATCCAAGACCAAATTTTCAGATTCAGTTTGTCTGAGAGGGACCCAGGAATTTACATTTCTAACACATATGGTCAGCTTCTTGTCCGACGGAGCACACCAAACATCATTTTCTAATGTAAATGTCTTATCTTCATTATGACTTCTTTTCCTCTGCTCAGAAATGCTCTCTGTAGCACACAGTGTGGATTCCACTTCCCTCACCCTCTTATTCAGATTTTAGCCACAGTTGTGTTGAGCAGTTCCTGAAGATTCAAGCCACAAGTGGTCTCTACAAATTGGTATGTCTTTGCTCTTCTTTCTTGAAGCCTCCTCTGAAGTGCCTTGAGGCACTTAACAGCATAGGGGAACTAATTGTGTATAAGAGATGGGAATAGAAGGAAAAATGCCCCAACCTTCTATTTGTCATGGTGACAATTCTCAGAGACAGTCTGTAGGCTTCTCAGAGATCTCCAGGATTGAGCTCCCTCTTCCCCACGGCAGTGCTCTTGACATAGCACATCCATGTTGACTGTTCCATATTCCCTGTGATTTCCCTCTCACTCTCTTCTCCTCACTCCTGCCTCCTGGGTCACAGTCCAACAAACCACCTGCATTACCATCTTTCTCCTGGGCTTTGCTTTCAGGAGAGTCAACACAGACACTTTCCCTGGATTTAATAACTATGAGCTACCGTACTATTTCTCTCATTCCCTTTGTCATCAGTCATCTCGATGACCATCCCTTCAGTCACTCCCTGTGCATTCACATGTTTTTCCCTCCATGTATCTGAGTCCTAATTTCCTATGCTTATCAGGACACAGTCATGTTGGACTGCTGTCCACCATAGTGACATCATGTAACATTAATTACTTCTTTAAGGAACTCATATTCTTAGGTACTAGGGATTAGGACATCAATGCATGAGTTTGATGTCAGGACTTGGTGCACTATTCAATCAATCACAGGGATGCTGAAAGGAAGGAGCAGAACATTGGGCTGGTATTCGTCATGGGGTTTTCCTAGAGGGCCTCTCTGGGAGCGTCCTTTACAACAGAGACTTGGACAGAGAGCTGCAAATGATGATTATAAATAATTGAGAATTGTAAATAACTAGAGTCTGAGGCTCTTCAATATTTACCCATCATTTCGTCCCTTAAATAGGCACTCTGCTGTGGTATTGTCAACTTCTACACTGTTAAACAGAGAAAAGCAGGGATATGCTGGCAGAAAGTTAAAAAAAAATACACAAGTAGAAACTGTTCCAACCATACCATGTTCTCAAAGCCCAAATCACAAGTTGGTAGAACTGTTGGATGGTTTATTTTGTATGCCAACTTGACTGGGCCATGGAGTACCCATATACTTAGTCAAATCTTGCTCTAGTTGTTTCTGTGAGGAAGTTTTTGGAAGAGTTTAATATTTTAAGTGATATATGAACAGTAGATCTCCCTTCATTATGCAGGTAGACCCTACATTCATAGAAATAAAAGGGAATTTCCATGCCTACTGCCTTGAGTTGGGGAATCGTGTGTGTGTGTGTGTGTGTGTGTGTGTGTATGACAAACTGAAACTGCAGCTCTTCCTGAGTCTCTAGCTTTCAGACTGGAATTACATCTCTTGCTTGCTGACTGCACATCTGGGGACTTCTCAGCCTCCATCATCATGTGAACCAATATTGGTTCACATCATCATGTGAACCTTATATTGGTTCTTTTTCTCTGGAGAAGCGTGAGAAATATAGCCTCTATTTTTTCTGTAAGCACACTCACATGTATTCCTGTCTTTCCATTTCTACAGTTACCACTCTATCCTAGACCTTTACCAACTCATCTTATATGATTAATACCATATCTTATCTGGAGTTACCTAACTCTAACCTCATCATATTGATCTCTCTAAAAATTATTTCACACAAACATCTAAACACACACATTCAAAAATTTTAATACTAAGCCTGATATGCAAGACCAATTGGATTCTTGTCTAGATTTCTTGTCTCCATTAAAAAACCCCATAACTTTGCCAATATATTTATTTTACTCCAATTTAAATATGTCTGGCATGCACCAGGCTTAGCATAACTTTGGATCCTCAGCTCAGGCTAACTCTTCTCCCCTTTTGGAGTTCACCAACTTATTCAAGAGTTCTGTCACACCCCCTTTTCACCTTTTGCTTAAAACACAAACAAACAAACAAACAAAAAACATTACTAATCCACCACTGACACATTTCCAAAGATTCTAAGCGTGGAAGCATTAGATCAATAGATTAAGTTACAGACAAGTTAAATAGCACTGTCAGACCTGAACAGGAAGTAATTCAGTGTGACTGCTTACATGAAACTACACCTAAAAGAGATTATATCTCCTTCAATGATTTCCTCCTCTAAATTCTGATACAAATCAAAAATCAAAATAATATCTTTGTATTCCTAGCAGAATAAAGATTTAGTTCATCAGTGATGTGTGTCATAATCAAATAAGATGGAGCAAAAAAGCAAGTGTTCCTATTAATTAAAATGATCATAGGACTTGCAAAGAATATCCAAGGGTAGAGGCACGGATCTTTAAAGACTAGGAAGCTGGAAACAATTTCATTTGCAGTAGCAACATAAGTACTGCAAGTGTGTTCAGATGTGCATCCAAAGATGGTGTAAATCCTACTGTAGTAGATTACATAAAGATGGATTAAATGCACAAACAAAAGAAAAATAAGAAAACCATAAGAATAAACAAAAGAATTACTTAGATATAAAAGTAGCAAAATGAGTTCAAGACCTGTGCACTAAAAACTATGAAACATCATTGAAATAAAAAATAAATAAATAAATAAAAATAATTGGAAAATATGGTGTTTTCATAGACTGGAAGATAAAATACCATCAAAGATTGTAATGCTCCCCAAGTTAATCTACATATTAAACACTTATAGTCATTTAACATTTTATTATATATTAACATTATATATTAAATACTTATCTAAATTTAAGCTTGATTTTTAATTTTTTTGACAGAACTGTATAAGCTGATTCTAAAACTCATGGAAATGCAAGGGCAAAAAAGAAAAGAAAAACTCTTAAAATGTAAGACAAAAATTGGAAGACACACATTTTCTGCTTTCAAAACTTATTGCAATACTATAATAATCAAAACTTCAGGATAATGGCACAATAGTAGGCATATAATAGAATAGAATTGAAAGCATAGAAATAAATATATGTGATTTTAATGAGTTGACAGTTGAAAAGAGCCAAAATAATTCAGTGGGAAATTATGTTTAAAATCTGTCAATTTTTTTAAAAGGTGAAAAAGTTAGATACCTGCATGCAAAAGAATGATGTTGGGCTGCTGTTTCATGCTATATACAAAAATTAATTCAAAATTGACCTCAATATTATAGCTGAAACTATAAAATTCTTAAAAGAAAACACAAAAGGTACAACTCTCATGATCTTGGGTTAGACAAGGAGTTTCCATATGTGGTTCCAAAAGCACAAGCATCCAAACACATAATAGATCATTTGACTTAGTCAAAATTAAAATTTTGTGCTTCCAAAAGACATCATAAAACAGTAGAAAGTCAACATATAGAATAAGAGTCAATATTTAAATACCACATATATGATAAAAACTTCATATCTAGAATATACAAATAATAATTCCAACTCAATAATAAAAACAATTAAAAATGAGCAAATCATTTGAATAAGTAGACTTTTCTAAAAAAATATATATAAATAGTTAATAAGTACATGAAAAAATGGCCAGGGACATTAAACATTATTTAAGTATAAGTTAAAAACTCAATGAGATAGCACTTTATACCTACTAGATTATATAAAATCAAAAACACAAACAATAACAAATGTTGACAAAGATATAAAGAAAATGAAGCCTTCATACATTACTTACAGGAAGGTAAAATGGTATAGACTTTTGGAAAACAGTTTGTCAGTTCTTGAAAAAAAAATTAAGCATAAATTACCTTATGATCCAGCAATTCTTCTCTTGGTTATGTACTGAAGAGAATTGAAAGCATATGTCCACACAGATGTTATAGCAGTAATATTCATAATGGTCAAAAATTAGAAACAACCTAAATGTCTATCAACTGATGAGTGGATAAACAAGAGGAATGCTAGGCAATTTGTATGCCATTTAAGAGGGTTTCATAATACCCATGCATTGTAAAATACATTCAAGGAAAAGAATGAAGATTGTGGAGCAAGCTGCCTTACAACTGAATATTATTTGGCCTTAAGAAGAATACAGTACTGATATATTCTCTAACATGGATGAACCTTGAGAATATCATACTAGTGCAAGAAATCATACATAAAGGACTATATATGCATTTGTATAAAATGTCCAGAATGGGCACTGAACTAGACCAGTGTTGCCATGTTCTATAGTTTGGCTCTTGAAAGTCCCACAAGGGATGATGTTCCCCATGGGTGGTATTATTGGAAGATGGCAAAACCTTTAAGAGATGGAACGGCTTACGGATTTTTAGATCATTGAGGGTATACCCTTGAAAATAAATTGTGGGACCTTAGCTCCTTCCTTATTTTGTTTTCAATGTGGCCATGGAGTGAGCAGGTTTTGCTCCACCACATGCTCCTATGATGATATTTTGCCTCACCACAGACACAGAGCAACGGGTCTAACTGCTCCTGAACTTGATCATCCATGACTGTGTGCCAAGATAAACCTTTTCTTCTTATGAGTTGATTCTCTCAAGAATTTGTCATAGTGGTAGAAATGTGACTAGTACACCATGGGCTAAGGGGAGGAAACACTGGGCTTTTTTCTAAGAGTAAGAAGTTTCTTTTTAGGAAAATGAAAATGTTCTAGAATTAAATAGTGATGATTGCACAAATTTGTGAATATGTTAAACACCAATGAATTGCCTACTATGCAAGGATGAATTGTATGGTATGTGAATTATATCTCAATTAGAAAATGGCAAATCTGCTAACTCCTTGCTCTAGCTCAGAGGTACAATGAACCCTACAGACAGAAAGGAGCCGTGAATTTACAGTTAAACTTCCACAAAGACTGAACACCTAAGGTCTGTCCAATGATGTTGAGTGAGGGAAAGTGAAGGAAAACAGATAAGTTACCCTTGACCTTCTTGGAAGAAAATGGTTTTGAAGGACTAGAAAAGGTTTTATTTTGACCAAATCAAGTAAAATCTACCAACGCATGAGCTGATCTTTTCTGTTAATTTCTAAATTCAAACCACCAAAGAGTAGAATAAAGAATTAAGAAGAGAGGATGCATTAGAAAGGAAAACTCGCATGGAATCTAGATTCTGAAACCAGAACTCTCTGGTTTACATTTCAGCAGAACCATTTTTATCTGGAGAAGCTTCAGGAAATCATTTAACCTCTTTGTGGCACAGTGTCTTTATTTTTAAACTGGCTGTTTGTTCTGTACACTGATATCGTTATGAGGATTTAATGAGTTCATATTTATAAGGCATTTATAAAAATGTCCATCATATAGTAGGACTGGCATATATGTTGGTGAAATAAATACATCATATTAAAAATAAAACAAAATTAGGAGACAATTTGCACAGTCAAATAAAATATACATAAAACATGGTACAGCATTTATTAAAATAAAACACAATAAACATTGCCACTTATGGATCTCCACAGATTAAGTTTACCTGACTCAAATCCCTGGTTTTGCCTCTCAGTACAGTGTCTCTGGATGATCCTAAACCTACAATCCTAAAGCTGCATGGCTCTTCCTCTCTGCCCTGAGGACCACCTGTATCTGCTCTTATCTAACTTCTATACTACAGAACCTTGCACAAATTTCCCTTCTCTATACTGAAAACTCAATTGTGTCCCCAAATTGATATTGAATTCCCAACTCTCCATGTGATGATATATGAATAACAGGTAATTAAGTTAAAATGAGTGCATAATATTGTGACCCTCATGCTGGAATTAGCACCCTTATTAGAAGAGACATCAGAAACTTTTCTACCTTCCCCTGTGCACCTGCACCAAGAAAAGGTCTTGTGAACATACAGCAAAATGGTGACCACCCATAAAACAAGAAAAGAGGCCTCATAATAAAACCTATATTGTCAAAATCTTGATCTTAGACTTCCCAGCTTCTGAATAAGTGAGAAATCAATTTCTGTTGCTTAAGCCATCTGGTCTATGGTATTCAGTTATAAGACCCTAAGTTGATCTCAAAGTCTGACATCTCTGCTGCTTTGGTGGCAGACTTATACATGGGAATCATTTGGTAGAGGCTGAAATTTCAAGTTTGAGGTCAGACTCCCTCCAAGCACCACACAGTCCAATTCATTGAGTTTGGTGATTTCCTCAGAGTGCAGGATACAAATATTAATGCCCGGTGTCCTCCACATTGGAAATCTAACTGGAAGAGGTTAGAATCTCACTTATCATCCAAACACAGATGAGGGCTCTTTGTGGAAAACTTGCTAGTCATTCCATCTTATTTTTTTGAAGGCTATCTGCTCCACAATCTTCATTGAATGTATTTTATAATACATGGGTATTATGGAAACCCTCTCAAATAACATACAAATTGCCTAGTATTCCTCTTGTGATTAATTCCAGTCACGCCTGATTATCCAAAGTATATACTCCAGCATGTGGTCAGACCCACTGCACAACTCAACACGTGTATTACCACCTTTCAGCTCCAGTATGGTCAACAAAAAGCTACACAAATTTAAACAACTCTTTTAATTGCCACATACCTGGGAAAATATTATTAGGCTTTCACCTAAAGAAACAGAGGCCTCTGAAACACAGAGGCCAGAGAATAATGCTGTCCAGTAGGATTTTCAATGATGAAAGATATTTTATATACAGATGCTTCTTAACTTATGATGGGGTTACATCCCATCAACTTACCCATCAAAAGTTGAGAATATCCTAAACTGTAATTGACAAACATCAGTACACTGAAGACTGTCGATTTTAGACTATCCAACATCATGAGACAGGATTACCATATTGCTAGCCTGGAAAAAGATCAAAATTCAAAATATGGTCTCTACTATATGCATGTTGCTTTCACAACACCCTAAGCTGGAAAAACCTAAGTCAGGGACCATCTGTGTTTGTGCTGTCAGAGTAGCCACCAGGCACATGTAGACAGTGAGTATACAATATGTGACTGGCAAAATGTGGCAACTGAAACATTCCAAGAAATGTGGAACTGAGGAGTTGAATTTTCATTTCTTTTCCTGTGCATTTTAATGCATTTATATTAGCATTTAAATAGCCCTGTGGCTAAGAGCTGCTTTGTTGGACAGTGCAGAGAATTTTCAAAGTGAGATTACACAGCTTTCTCAGCACCTTCTCCCCCAGAGGCCTTCCCCTCCTGAAGCATTTCGACCCAGAATTTTCCAAATATGAGTAATATATAGATATTTTTTCAAAGAAAAATAAAATGTCTGGGCCTTAATGTTGGGTCTAGAATATAACAAACCATTAGTGTTTTGTGTTAATGTGATGGCTCAATTTGCCCACCATTTTTCTCGTTAAACATCAGCAAAGTTTTTATAAGAGTATGCAATGATTTCTTAGAGCTATCACTTGTTTGTATGAATGCAATTGCTGACACTGTAGTTTCAATGCAAGACTAACTTATGAGGTATTGTCATAAGGATCCAAAGTAGGCTTCAAAATAGTGCCTTTATATCCTTCCATCAAATTAAAACCTCAAATGCAAAATTTCTTTTGGAGAACCCATGTACCCCACTATTCTATTATCGACTTCACTGAGTCCTATTTTGTGGCACTGAATCTCTAGCAAATATCTCCAACTTCTAGAAGTGAGTAGTCACCCCCCAGGTTCCAGCAGTTTCTGACAATCCTGGCATTGGCAGGGAATTTTTTCACAGCACATTAGGACCCACTAAAGCACTTCTTTCTTTTCTAGGATGCTGTCCAGTTTCTTCACACCCAGCAACTAAATACATAATTTAGTTAAATATCATCAACATGCAGAACATCCAGTCTGAAATTTCATGAGTCACTCTGCCAATTGCACATCATCCTCCCAACCTCTCATGAACCTGGATCCATTCAAAGCATCCAGTCTTGGAAATGCTTCCCCAGAGGCTCTGATGTTGATTTCAAAATAGTTTCCACATCTCTCCTCTCTCAAGGAGCACCATGATCTCTGTGGATCAATATTTACCCCTTGTATGATGAGTTGTAGTGATTCAGTGACAGTCTGGTGTACTTACTTCGTGGAGAGTGATTTAATGATGTATCATATCACCCTTTGAAATACTTTGATCCCTGCTTCCCATCAGAAATTTGGATTGGGGCCAATGGGTATAGTGGTGCATGCCTGTAATCCCAGAGCATGAGAGGCTGAGGCAGGAGAATCACGAGTTCAAAGCCAGCCTCAGCCAAAGCAAAGCCCTAAGCAACTCAGTGAGATTCTGTCTCTAACTAAAATACAAAATAGGGCTGGGGGTATGGCTCAGTCGTCAAGAGCCCCTGAATGAAATCCCTGGTACTCCCTCCACAAAAAAAAAAAAAAGAAAGAAAGAAAGAAATTTGGGTTGGGGCTGGTTCTAGTTCCTTCCTGCAATTTCTTAAGATCTGAGTTGTGACCTTTCCATTGTGTTTTCCTCTCATCTTCATATTCATGATCATGTCAGGCATTCAGATTACAGATGTAAAACTCCACCTCTTGGGGCTTCCTCAAGAAGTACCATCACAACTGGTCTAGTTTGGGGAAGTTACAAGGAGGCTGGGTGGTGGGTGGAAGAACAGGGATTGACTGGAGTGAGCTCAATTTTTCCCACCTTCTCAAATACCCCTCCACTTTTTATCTATTTCTGCTAACTTCCAAAGACCAGTATTCCTTCCACAAGGCTTTCCCACTTGGCATTCCCATTAAAGCCATTGCCCAGCACTCCTACCAAACGTTCTTTTGTGTTGCTGTTGTTATAAGAAAAAAAGAAAAGTCATCAAATAAAGAGCCAGTTTTCATAAACAATAGTTTCATTCATTGAAATATATTTTTTGAAGGAATGTTTCTTTAAGGATTCTCTGCCCTGTGTGTACATTTGAAGAAAGATGGTTATTTCTTCAAGTCTACAACAAAGTGTCATATGAAACGTCACCTTCACATTCAATCCCAGCTACATTAAAGTAGGCACAATTTCCCTGAAGGGGAAACAACACCAAAGAGCACCCTGATTATGGTTTTATCCCTTTCAAACGGAAATAATATGGGCAATTTGTCTGCTAAGGGATGAAGTTTAATGACTGAACTCAAATCTTCGGAGGGCATAATAAAACTGAAAAACATTCTGAAATGATCAGAATCACGGAGGTCTTTTCAGTGATAACTTGTCTAGAGAGAAATTTGTTTTCAAACCTTGAAAATCAGCTGACCTTATTAAAAGCATGTAGAACCAGGCTTCTTCTAGCCTCCCACTTTCTTAATTGTCTTTTAAATTTTCAATATTACCTGAAGATGAACCATTTTCTAGACAAGAAATGTGATTTCCATATTCAAATAAGCTGGCTGCTTTAATGTTACAAAGAAGCTAATCAACAGTATTAACCAGAAGTTAGAATCTTAGGTTTTGTTGTGTGGGAAGAAACTAAAGAAAAGTTAATGGACTTTATCACTTAGTTGCTGTATAACAAACTACCTAACACTTGGTGGCTTAAAACAGTAATCATAAGTATCATAATTTTGTGGGTTGGTGATTGGGGATTAGCTCAACCTGGCTGCTGTTCTGGTCTCTATTGGACTGATCCACATACTGATGGCCAGCTGCCAAGTATTTGGGACTGGCTGTTCTAGATTGAGCTTATCTGGTGTAGCTGATTTCTGTTACAGGTTTTTCAAAATCTTTTACCTGGGACACCTAGGCTTGTTCTCATAGCAGGCAGGGTTCCCAGGGGAAAAACAGAAGGCTACAAGGTCTTCTGAGGTCCGAACTCAGAGCTGACACAGTTACTTCTGTTGCATTGGGCAAAGCAAGATTATTTTGCAGTTAATTCTGCTGCATTTACCAGCCAGATTACAGTCACAGGATGGGAAAATAGGTTCCACCTCTCAATGGCAAAAGATGCAGTCACATGGCAAGTGTGCATACATACAGGGAGGGGGATAACTATGGCCATTTTTGTAAGCATCTACTATAAAGACATTTCCTAAATTTGAAGTATTCAGAAACTACAAAAGTAGTTACATTTAAAAATTTATCCAAAAAATTTCTAAGGGGGGGAAAACATCAGAATCATGGTTCCTAGTTGCTACTAATTGATAACCAGTTGCTCAGATTGCAGTATCTCTCTGAAGAGGCTTTCCACTTGCTCACTGGATCAGTCTATGCTGCAGCTTCACCTGATCTTTTCCATAATTTTTGGTTTTCTGGTGCATGCTGTCCAAAACTTTACTGTGGTAATGGATTAGATGATGCTGTAAATGGCAAATATTGGGTTTTTTAAATTTTAAAATTTGTCTTAATTAGGTAGACGTCATAGTATAAAGTATCTATGCACTTTGATATATCATACATAGATAAGGTGTAATTTCTCATTTTTTTCTGATTGTACAAGTTGTAGAGTCACATCAGTCATATATATGCATATGGTAATAATATCTGTTTCATTCTACTATCTTTCCAACCCCCATATCCCCTTCCCTCCCCTCCCTTCACTCCCTTCTACCTAATCTAAGGTGATTCTATTCTTCCCTGATACCCACCCTCCTTGTGGTGAATGAGCATCTGCATATCAGAGAAAACGTTTGGCCTTCAGTTTTGGGGGATTGGCTTATTTCACTTAGCGTGATATTTTCCAGTTCCATCCATTTACTGGCAAATGCCATAATTCCATTCTTCCTTACAGCTGAGTAATATTCCATTGAATGAATATATATACATAATCACATTCTCTTTATCCACCCATCTATTAAAGGACACCTAGTTGGTTCCATAATTTAGCTATTGTGAATTGAACTACTATAAACATTGACATGGCTGTGTCACTGTAGTATGCTGATTTTAAATTCTTTGGGTTTAAACCAATGAGTGGGTTAGCTGGGATCAAATGGTGGCTCCATTAGCAAATGTTTTTGATATTTGACAAAGGAAACCATTCATAAAGTTTATTACATACTTGTCCAAGAAGAAATGATTTTAAAAAAATGGTTTTATAGGCAATACTACACTTAAGATGCAAGCTTAGATAAGGACTTGGAGAGTCCTATATGTCCAGGTTAGAAAACTAAATGTCACCCATCAGAGACTCCTGCCAATAAATAGCATTAGCAGTGAAGTTCACTTGTGGACATTCACTTGTGTGGGAGCAAGGAGCAGACAGGTGATGTGGTTAGGCAGATCCCTCGACCAGTGTTGTCCAATGAAGTGAACTTTAATTTTAAATTTAAATTTTCTAGTAGTCACATTTAAAAAGTGAAATGAATAGGTGAAAATAACATCAACAATATGTGCTCTTGAGGCAGGATGTGCTGAAGCACACCTGTAATCCCAGCTGCTTGGGAGGATGAGACAGGAGGATCACAACTTCAAAGCCAGTCTCAGCAACTTAGCAAGGCCCTAACCACCTTAGCCAGATGCTGTTCCAAAATGTAAAAATAAATAAATAAATAAAAAGGTCTGTGGATGTGACTCAGTGGTTAGGTGCCTCTGGGTTCAATCCCTGGTAACAACAACAACAAAAATAAAAATGTTTTATGGAACTTGATATGTCCCAGAGAGTAGATCTTCTACATAAAATAAAATATGAATTCATTTTGCCCTTGAGAGAAAAAAGTAGGTTATGGTTCACTTTATATGCTTTTGTCTAGTTTGGTGCTTGGCACATGATATATGACGAATAAACAGGCTTAATGAACAAAAAGAACTATGCACAAATAATAAATAACCAGTGAGTACCATTTATATTACATTAGATGTTTCAGTCTTTAAAGGCTATGTTGTCATTGCCTAAAGAGATGTTATTTTTTCCCATGTGTTTTAGTTTTAAAATCTTGAAATTAAATGTCAGCCCAACTGGTTTAATAATACACTCTTAGTCCTTAAGTTATATAAACAACTTACATTGTCACTGAATTCCATTGAACAGCTTATTTTAAAACAGAAATTTCTTACATATGGAATAACTTTTGCACTGAGATTAGTGTTAGATAACCTATAAGGACAGTCCTTGGTTGCCTCAGGGTCTCTCATAAGGACAGATTTATTTTTCAGTGATGGATTTCATGTAGTTTATACTTACAACTCTCACTTGACTCTAAGTTCTTTGACAGCTATTTTTTTTCCCTGCTATAAAAGCACTTAGTCTCTTAACTCCACTTGATGGGCGTTCCTTCAATATTCATAAAGTTTTGCGTAACTGTCCAAGTTTCTTTTCCACATCCATAAATATATCAATAAAAGAAGAATTCCTATCAAGCCAAGACAGGTTCAAACTTTAGACTGAGACTCTCTTTGAAATTAACAATCTCTAAAATGCACATCAGTTGTTTTTTTTTTTATGTATTTTCTAGAGGAAAAAAACCCTGGGTCTATTGTTAGGAATAATGTGAGCAAAAGAAAGAATTCTCAGAGGCTGGTAGATCCCTCAAAACTGTACCTTCCATCCTGAACAATAAAAATGCCATGTTAATGACCATGCATCCATGTGGCCAAGACTACCAGTAAGGAACCTCTTTGCTTTTTATCACCTCAATCACTTAGCCAATAAGCAACAACAACAAAACCTGTTAAATATTTGCCATTACACAGTACTGAGCTAGAGACAATGGACAGTGCTACAGAAAGGTAGATCATGAAACCTTCCTTGAAGTTGTTTAAATTCTACTTGGTAAATTAGCCAATGTCATCTCAATGTCATCTCACCATTTCTCCTTTTTTTTTTGTAAAATCCTTTTAGTGGGGCAGGGTTAATTATTAAATGACCCTAATAATACAATATGCCATAGTTTGCTTTCTTATTTTTCATTTTTGCTGTTGTTATTTCTTGATAAAGATGATAGATGGATGGATAGGTAGATAGGTGATAGATAGATAGATAGATAGATAGATATTTAAGTCAGGTTCTTTCTGCCTCTAATATGGTAAGGATCATAAAATGCTGAGAATGAAACAAAAGGTTACAGGCATTCCCACATTCTAAAATGAAGTATTGGGCTACATATGCATGATTTCCAAAGGGATGGGGAAAAGTTTTAATGGTCTGAGCACAACACTCTCCTCAAGTGCATGAAAGGGTTAAGAATAAACATTTAAAAGAAAGAGATGGGGAGAGTTGTTAGTTTGCTGTGGATTCCTCCCACTCTTTTTTTACCCTGTGTAAGAGGAGAGCAGGTGGTTTGACCCCAATCTGAGAGGCTTCAGGGAATTTTTTGTAAACTGTCCCCTAGGTGGTGCCAAACCCCCTCAGGTGGAAGGTCTCATGGAGAGAAGTCAATTATGGCCACTCAAGCTGCTCTGACAGTGTTGCCAGGAAATGCAGCCATTTCTGGGAATGACCTGAAATCCCACATTTTCTACGGGTGAAGAGGGCCATTCGTAGAAATACTTGGGATAGAATTTTTCTGAAATGAACCCTGACCTAGAAGCAATCTGTTGGCTGAAAGGATCTTAGCTATGAGATTCCAGAGAACAGGGTTGGGGGAGTGAGACCTGGGAGATAGTGTCATTTATATCAGGGACATCTGAAGATTCCTACAAGGGATCTCTAGAAAAAGTTAGCTTTGTGCATTGGCCATGCCCAGAGCACTCCAAAGCCAGAGAACAATGGTTCCCACAAGAAGAATTTTCTGGCTTCCCTTCACCCAACTCTGAAGGAATGAGAAACTGACATCCAAAAGGGCAGTAGAGGAGGAGAAAAGGGGGAACAAAAGATAAGAAAACAAAGAAAAAGTTGCCTGTGACTCCTTTGACCCACTAGAGGCTCTCATCAGCTGGTGAAGTGAGATACTTTAGCTGTAGAGGAAGTAGGTAAGAGTTTGATTGGTCCATGGAACTGAGTATTGCCATCACTGAAATGAGACTGGGGCTGTAGAGTGGTTGAAGAATTTTTGTTGTCTATGATATAAATTTAAGAAGTTATGGGATGAGACCAACATTTCATCCAAAAGAGGATAAGAATTAATTTCAAAGAGTTTGGATAAGATATACAGAAAAAGAATGAAGTTATTTTATAATTCTTCCTTTCTAGATCTTGATTTTTGAGCATATATATATATATATTTGATATATTTTCTGTCTTTCCTACTGGATCATAAACCTCTCAAGGGCAAGGACCTCATCTCATTTATTCATCAATAATTCCTCTGAGCCTAGAAAAATGTCAAGCACCTTGTGAGAGCTTAATAAATATTTGTTGAATGAATGTATAAATGAATGGCTGTTGATAGGAGATTAGAGACATTTCTACATGATTTTTCTTGGGGAAAATGTCTTGACTAAAATGAAAAAGAAAAAAAGGAAGCATAAAAACTTTTAAGTAATCCTCCAAAAAGAAAGTATAGGAATAGTGTTTCCCCATATAGCCATAATTTACACTGGCTTCAGTGGAGGAAGCTCAAAAGTCCCATTTAAGCTCCCTTCATCTAAAACCCCTGCTGCCTCTCGATATTCAGCTTGTGTAACTAATTGCTACTGTGACTGCCTTTCTTCCTTCTTTGCATTTTCTTATCTGATATTCTACTGCTAATAAAACTGTCAATTTTCTTTTACTTCAATAAAAGTTCACATGTGACAACAACCCCCTTTGACTACTAACAGCAAGTGCCTTTGTTAATATTTTAAATGTACACAGTGATATTTCCAAAAGGTCAACTTTTTAAAATGACATAAAATGTCAGTCCTAATTCTTTTACCTCCTTTTCTCTGCCCCACATGGCCACCTCTTTGCTGTTTGGCCTCAGATATTGTGCTTATTATAAATTTTGTTCAACCACATAAACATCAGGTGGGGTATTGGATGGGGACCCAAGAGGTTAATGTCTTTATTGTCCATAGTTCTCTGAAGGTTAAATGTTCAAACCTGTCATGATAGGCAGCTTTTTAAATACAACTATTTGATGAGTCATCACCAATAGGTCTTAGGATCCTAGTCTCTTTGCTAATACTATATAAGCTATCTATTGATATGTAATAGATTATTCCGAAATGTAGTGGCTTAAAACAATTAATGCTTTGTAACTATTAAAGTCAGTTATAGCTTAGTGGGTCTTATGTCTCTGGGTCTGTCACAGGCTGTAGTCAAAACACTGCCAGGAACTGCCATCATCTCAACAGAGGGAGGATTCACTTCCAAATTCACCCATGTGAAGGTTGACAGGATTCATTTCTACACCATCAATTGGACTGCAAGCTAGGTTTTGACTAGAGGTCTTCCTCAGGTCCTTGTCCCCTGGGCTTCCTCATTAAACAGCTTGCAACCTGGCAGCTGCCTACCTCTGACCAAGCAAATCAGAGGGTAAGAGAGAACCAGCAAGATGGAAGTCACTGTCTTTCTGTTACTTAATCTCAGAAGTGACCGCCATCATTTTTGCCATATTCTGTTGGTTGGATGTTAGACATTAGGACAATGCACATTCAAGGGGGCAAGGTTTACAGATATCAGGATCCCTACATCTGCTCTTGGAGGCTGGATACCACAACACTGAAGTGGATATTCACCAAATGCTTGAAGAAAGAGAAAGAAGACTAACAGCAAAATAAAAGAAAGAACCTACTGATTGATTACTTTGTAACAGGCACAGTGCTAGAATTTTTATAGAAGACGATTCATTCTTTTAGAAAAAATTTATAAGGTAGAGGTTACTAATATTTGTATTTTATAGAAGAAACAGGCTCAGGATCAAAAGGCAATTTCTCCAAGATTTCATTACTGGTTTGAGTCAAAAACTGCCCTTACTCAATATACTCTTCAATCTTAATCTGGTTCTTCTTCAGTTCTCCTTACTGATCATTGATACACATTTGCAAACCCAGTTGAATAGGATTTAGATCACATCTGTGTAAGAAAGTATGAAGCAAGCTAGGTTCATTCATGTGGTATAGAAATTGAGCCATAACTTTGAGATAGCAAAAAAAATTTTCCCATGCTGGGAATTAGGGATAGACTGAGTCAGATATGGACATCATCTTTAAGAAGCAAGCTACTGTGTGGTAGAGAGACTAAAGCACAAAGACCCTGATACAGGCAATTGATCAATGATGAATCTTACCTAGAAAAAGGGACATCATGAAAGAATTTGCTTATTCAGTTTGCCTAAGAAAGCCAACCAGGGTTTCTAACCATGGAGAATTCATAAAGATACCACTCTGCCCCTGTGGGAACATGATTTGAAAAGTTACTTAAACCTGTGCTTTCTTAAACCAGTGACAGTTTTTCGTGGAGCAAAGGAGTAGTTTCCTCCACAGTTCAAATTCTTTAGATTAGTAATTTTTAAATCTAATTTAAAGTGGTGTGTGCACACACACATCACATGATAAGTATCTAATAAAAACTGAGAAATTTTTGTGACAAATTAAGATTTTGCAACAGTATCACAATATAAAGGTCTCTCATATCACCAGAAGTGTAGATCAATAAACTTCAGATTACAGAACACCTCTTTTTTTAGCATTAAAGTCAAGAAGTTATTTGATTTAAACATCAAAATAATTAAGGAGAATTAGTTGTTAATAGTTATGCTATCATATCCTTTTCATATGTCCTAAACAATGTGGCTTAGAGAATGATAAATAGTCAACGATGCAGTGCCAGAATATTCCAGAAGGAATTCTTTGTCTCTTAGACCATGCAAAATGAAGATGGCACTCTCCTGTGGTATCAGTGGAAATCACAAAGGGAATTAAACTCTTAACTCCTGCTCAAGAAAAAAACACTTAAAGAAAAAATAATGTCAATTCTATACAATATCTTCCAGAAAGTAAAAGGAAAATTAACACTTCTTAATTTATTTTGTGAAGTTAGTATTACCCTGATGCCAAAAGAAAGATAGCACAAAAATAAAAAGAAACAATAATTCAATCTCATGAATATAAATTATATTTATCAAATATAATTCAAATATAATTCAGCAATATACTAAAATAATTATGCACCAGGGCAAAATGGGGTTTGTGTCAGCTAAGATATGTTCAATATTCAAAAATCAATTAATATAGTCCAACATATTAACTAGCTAAAAGAGAAAAATGACATGATTATATCAATCAATTGAAACTAAGCACTTAACAACATTCTATACCTATTTGTAATTAAACTTTCAGATAGGAAAAAAAATATAACCTCTGTAAATTAACAAAGTATATCTACCAAAATCCTATTGATAACATTATAATTAATAATGAAGGACAAATATTTCTAAGATTGAGAATAAGCCTATGACATCCTCTCTCAACACTTTTATTCAACATAGCACTGGAAATTCTTACCAGTACAATATGATACATATGAATAGATTGAAAGAGAGAAACAAAAAGCATATGATGTGGATTAAAAATATAATGATTCAAGCTGGAGTTGTGGCTCAGTAGTAGAGTGCTTGCCTAGCATGCATAAGGCACTGGGTTCGATTCTCAGCACCACATACAAATAAATAAATAAAATAAGTGTCCATCAAAATCTAATAAAAATTATATATATATATGTGTATATATATATATATATATATATATATATATATATATATATATATATATAATGATTTGGGCTGGGATTGTGACTCAGTGGTAGAATGTTTCCCTAGCATGTGTAAAGTATTGGGTTTGATCCTCAGCACCACATAAAAATAAATAAATAACATAAAGTTATTGTGTCCCTCTACAATTTAAAAAAATATTAAAAAAAAATATAATGATTCACAATCACAGATGATGTAACTTTCTAAGCAGAAATCCCATGGAATCTGCAAAAACAAACTGCTGCAACTGGTGGGTTCTGAAAGATTATAACACACAAGATAAATACAAAACTCAGTTGTGTTTCAATTAATTATTAATTAACATGGGGATTGCAAAATTAAATATAATACTTTTTATAGTTACTCACAATGTGGAATTTTTAGGTGTAAGTGTAACAAAATATTTATAAGATATATTTACTTAAAATGACACATCACAGATGCAAGAAATAAAAGATGTAATTAAATGGAGATAAATACCATGTTCATGGATTGGAAGATTCAACATAGCAAAGACAAAAATTCTCCAAAAGTTGTTACACAATGAATTCCTGTGATATCAACAACATGTTTCTTGGTTATATAATCAAGATTATTCTTGAATTTCTTCTAGGAAAGAGAAAATTAATTAAAATAAATAAAACTGGGTAATATGTACAGGGAATCTCTATTATATTCCCTTTAACTTCATGCAAGTCTGAAATAATTTCAAAATAAATTTTAAGCTTTCAAAAACTGTGAAAAATTAATAAAATTTAAAATAATGTATTTATCTACCATGAAGTCCCAAGACTTATACAACCCTACAAATTCCAAACCACCTTTTGACCTTCATATTAAGAGAAGCTAAATTATTCAGAGTAGGGGTTCTTGTATTGTATCTCTCATTCAAGAAAGAATTGGCTTAGGGAAGTTAGACATCATTTAAATTACAGGGTTGCACACAAAATGATGACATGAATGTAATCAATAACTTAGAGATGTCTTACAGAGATACCAAAGGAGATTGATTATATATATATAAAACAGAAATTTCCCATATTTTATTATTTCAAATAATACTAGAAAATCCCAGTTTCTAGAAGAGTAGACATTATGCTTGGCAGTCACAGGACAAATGTTCACCATTCCAAGCAATAAGGAATTTCAGCTGGTATCATCAAATTATGAGTCACCTTGAAAAGAATTTAGAAAGATGTAGAGATTGAAGGTCAGATGACTAACTAAACAGACTTTTTACATTGGATGAAAGACCAAAAAGGAAAATAGTTGCTACCAAACACGTTTATTCTAAAATAGAAAGTAAGGAAGTAAGTTTCAGAAGAAATGTAGAAATGACCAACTTACCCTATCTCAATAAAAGTGGCAGGTAGCTAATATGTGAGCCCATTTTAATGTTCAGTCTTATTCTCTCCACAATGCTATACTGCCCCCCCCCCCCCCCCCCCGCCAGGCAACAGAGTGACCTACACCACTGCTAGGTCAAATTTATTTCAGTTGTTCTGTTGCCTTATATTTTGGATAATTTATTGAAAAACAAAGTGATGAAATATATGATTAACCTCCTATTGCCTGACATATAGGAAACACAGAGTAAAATTGGGCAGCACAAGACCCAAAACCAAGTCTCTAATATTAGTAATCCTATGACCTTAGTAAACACCACTCATTTTGAGAGTCTAATTTGTTTTAAAGGGACTTGATGTCTTCATTTACTATTGTTAGAATTCTTACTTTGAGCTCATATGAAATAAAAGGAATAGAAGGAACTTGAAGAGTTTAAAGCACCATACTGAAGTAAGATACACCTATCATTAAATAATAATTGTTAGAGAGAAATTAAAGCACTGGAGGTAATCTCTTACCTAAACATGCCTGTTCTAGATCATGCCTGAATATCTACCTTTCTCTAGTTGCCATCTCAAGTCTCTAAGTTTTAAATCTCAATAAAGCGTTTAAAAAGCAATTTGGTAGAAAAATGTTTTAGCTAACTGCCTTCTGCAATGAAATGTAGAGGATTTAATTCCTCCTGCTTATGCTACTCTCATCTTACAAGGATGTTGAATACCCAAATGTCTGCTTCTGGTAGGTTCCTCAAGCAGAACAAAGTTGGCTTCCAGTGGATGATCAATTTAACTCCAGGGTACATTAAAATGTTCATTTTCAAGAACTGCACTAAAGTTAAAAGAAAAAAGAAAGAAGTGAAAGTAAAGAAGGGATGGGGGAAATATTGTAAGAATGAGAGTTTCTGTTTTCAGCCATTTCTCAAGAATAATTTATATCTGTTTTAATAAACAGTGTTTAATGTTTAATGGGTATAACATTGCAAATCTTGCTCTGTTGGTCTCCTGTGTTACCTATAGTTGGTAGGAGCCACATCATCAGTGATGAATTCCAAAGAAGAAATACCAAGGATCTGATATGAAATTTTTCAAAAGCAGCATATGGAAAGACATTGCAATAAACCAGTTTGGGCTTATTAGAAGAAATGTATAAGGCAAAGTTGGTATGTCAGTACAATGTAAACTATCTGATCGTAGAAATTAAAATATAAAGAGTTAAGAAAAAGTCTTGTTTTCCTCTATTTCTCATTTGCCTTAGGCACAACTATGATGATATCTATAAGTTTTTATATTTGTTTCCCTCTAGAAGAGTTGTTGGTAAGATCATCGACCCAGAGATGTACAAATGGCTAAATAACTGCTAAGAGTTTTTGGTGGAATGATAAGACTTTACAAAGATGGAAGGTGCCAGTTAGTGTCAGAAAATGACCTAAATGGTAAAATGTTAGAACAATCTGTTCTTCAAAATGGAGAGTAATTACATCCTCTAGTTCTGCCCTATTGCACCCCCTTCAAGCACCGCCTCTCCTCTAGATATATAGAAAAGGAAACTTTTCCCCTGTACTAAGACAAAATTAGTGCTGCTTCCTCTCACTGGTCCCTTGAATCCACACAGAAGAAACCTGTCATCTGCTCCACATGACAGCCTTTCAAGAATTTGAAAAGAGCTATCACATCCCTTTCTGTTTTGATTCTCACATCTGTATAAGGATATAAAAACACATGCATTATAATTTTGACTACATAAAAGTAGTGTCAATAAGAAAGAATGAAGGAGGTGCATTAAAATAGAATGGATATTAAAATAGAGAGGATATGGATGATTTTTCCTGTTTCTCTATTTTCCAAATGTTTTCAAGTTTGTGAAATTGCTTTGGTGGGAAATGGAGGGTATGAAACTTCCATTTTTCATAAGACAATAATATTGTTCCTCCTGAAGGAAATCTAAGTCAAAAGAAAACAAATAAATTTGCTGAATTTTGGTATCAGAAGAGATCATTCTAATGCAGACTTCTGGCTTACATTTTAAAGCTGAGGTCAGTAGACTTGAGGAATAGATCATGGTCAGAGCTCCAGCCTCAGATGGGCAGATCATGGACTCAGAAGTAGTCTTCCAAATCCCAATCTAGGATCATTCTATTGCAGTGTGTCACCTAGATCAGCTTAAAACAACAGTATTGCAGTTGCTTCAACTTTCATAGTCTTTGCTGCTTGATATTTCTTAGATTGCCTCTCTGGTTTCTTTCCTTGATAACAACAACAACAAAAATGTGTTATGAAAATTTTGCTTTGATTTTGTTTTAAAAAATAAGAAAAATGATTTGGAGAGATGGTCCTGCTTTTCTATATCTCTTTTTTGCCTTGGGTTCAGCCATGAAGATTCCTAAGTGTTTCCCCATTTGTGTCCTCTCTAGAAGAGCCATTGATAAGAACATGGACCCAGACACATGGGAATCACTGCCATGAGTCTGTTAATGGAAGGATAACCCTGAAGACTTTAGAAAGGTGGATATCCAATGGTTCTGTATTTTGAGTTACAGAGATGTCCTTTTAAAATCAAGTATCAGTAATGTCAAATGATATCCAAAACATTACAGCTAACCCCATTTACTCTGGTTTACCAACCACTCACAGATTTTCAAGCTCATGCATCTATCCTGAGGAGACAAGTAAACACAACAGCCTGAGTTGAAAACTATCAACATACAGAGTAATGTTACTGGCACCTTGGTTGGGCCAGCTCTGTGGCACATGCTGTGTGTTGGCTCCCAGACTTTCTCAGCAGGGTTAACCCCAGGGTCCCACAGTGATAATTGATCAGTGAGACACCCTTTTCCTTCCCTGGCTCACTCCTTGCCCCTTGTCTTCCAGTGCTTCCTGGGAACACTTCCCAAATGAGCTGTTGGCACTCACCACTGTTTCGGGGACTGTAATCTATAATGACCCCCTCACATATATACACACCTGGGCACATACACGTAGGACATGAAGTGTTACCATGTACATCATTTGGTGATATTGCAGAAGCTAATTGGATAACAAATGTCTCTTCTTTTCTTGAGCATGATTGAACAGAGCTCTGCTTTGATTCAAGTTCCACTGGAGTTTGAGTAGAAGGTAAATGACTTGGGGAAAGAATTTCGCCTATGGACCCTCACCCTACATGTCTGATTATTTCACCTCCCCTCTTACGGATGTGTTCTCTTCCCCACTGAGCGATGAAATAATTTTATTTACCAACTTGCATAGAGACAGGGTTAGCTTGTCAAAACAGTCATTAGAAGAAATTCAGTGGGACTCACAGGAGTAAATATAGCTACAAACTATAGTGACTCAGTGCTTTGCTCTCTCAGAGGGTTTCCCTGAAGCTTCCCCCTTGAATATCTGAGGCCCTAGGGTTAATCCTGCTGGGAAAGTCTGGGACCCAGCAGACACCTTCTATCTCAGGGCTGGCCTAAGGAAGGTGCCAGTTTGAAGAAAAGTGAACCCACTTTCTATTAAAAGTCACTTTACTGAATCAGTCCATGGACATAGGTAAAAATGAGAAGGACTTCCAAATAAGAAGGAAAACTTAACCAATGAAAATTTCAAAATGCACTGCCTCACTCAGCTCTTACATCTGCTGGGGGCAGAGTTTGGGAAACCTTGTACAATTTCATTAAAGGAGTGACTAAAAATGTAAAAAAAAAAAAAAAAAAAAAAAAAAAGTTTATAGTGATGAGCAAATCCCAGTTCCCTTACCTCAAGCTGCAAGTTAGGCCTCAGAGCTCCCATGAAATCAGGCTAATTCTTCTAATATGATGCTCTTGCTTGACTTCTGCCCTTCCTTTCCCCTGGTTTTCTTCCCCTACATCCTTCATAGTGTCTCCAGGGAGCACATAGATCCTGACCTCAGGATCTCCTTCTCAAAGATCTGACCTAACCAATTTTTCAAGCCACAGTCACTTCTATCTCTGAATCAGTTTATGTCATTTCTTTCTCTTCTGCCTTCCTGAGGAAGTTCCATCGATCCCTTCCCTACCCTAGTCTTACTTATCTGTCTTAATCTATTTTCTGATCCAGAGCTTGTGTTCTAATTCCAGAGGACACTGTGTCTCCAAGTCTCAGAGTTTAGTTTTGAAAAATTTCCAAGTCTATCTACTGCTTTAGCTATTTCTGTTCTGAGTTATTACTGCCAAATTCCACGCAAATGTGGAACTGCCAGAGCATGATGTTCCTGCAAAGCAAATGGTACTCCTAAAGGATCACAGCCAATGTCTGAACATCTTTCACAGTTGTGATACTACTACTACTAATGGTGATAGCTGTGGTGTATTGAATACTTACTAAATGTGGGTCTCTGGCAGGAATGTTTTATGCATTCTTTCATTTAAGTCTCATAGAAATATTTTAATGATATCACTTTAAGGTGCTTATCAGGAACCTCAACCCGCAAACTGAGGCAGAAGTTAAATAACTTGCCAAATGCCACACTTTTACCCAGTAAAAAGGGCAGACTAGGGATTCTGGTTTGTCTGGCACCAAAGACTGATTCTATGCCTACTGATGACTGTATCTCCCCACTGAGAACAATAGGGTAAAACTTTCTTGCATTGAGGGGACAAAGGTCAAGCCCTGGTTATTTTCCCCCCACAGATAAAGGTCCCTTAGGCTCAGCTGATCCCTGCCTCCTGTTTCCCATTATCAAGGGCCTTGCCCTTGCTGTAGCAGCCTGGAGCACAGGCTGTTCATTTCCTCCCCTGCTGGGCCCTGCTCAACCACCCGCTCTCACCCAATTACATTACTCCTTCATGTGGTTAGAAATGCCAGTCCTCTAATTATCCTCTTTTCTGAGATGCTCAGAAAGAACACTAATACAAAAGCATTTATGTGGGATTTACTGAAGCAAACATTTTAACAACCATCTACATAGGAAACGATTTTCTAAGTCTCTTTGGGTGTAGGGATCTTCTCCCTCCTTGAAATCCTTTCTTACTCAGGGATCAGCTGGCCACTGTCCCTTCTTCCTGCAAAATTATTAAAGTTGTCATCCATCTTTCATGTGAATGTGAGGCCAGCCTGAAGCTGACTTCCATGCAACAGACACATATCAAAGGGTTTTTTTTCAGAAGAGCTAGGCTTTCTCAACAAATGAATTTCTTGAATCTGCTGCTAAGAAGATAAGCAATTTTTCCTATGTAACAAATGCAAAGTCAAAGAGAGATATCAGTGTCAGATAAACAGAGAGGCTATTTGTACCATTGCTCCAGCCCCATAAAATGCAGATAAGGGAGGTGTGTAGCTTCTTTTGGGGAGCATCATGTATTAAAAAAATGAAGAGAGGTCAAAAGAGACTTTAAAAATCATGGCCAACCAGATATGTTTGTATAGGAAAAAAAATAATTTTAATATATGCATATGCATTCACATAAATGCATAACAATACAATGGTATTATTCACAAGACATTTATAGGATTTTAGTTAAAAAAAAAAGTTATTGGACTGGGGGTATAATTCAGTGGTAGAGCACTTGCCTAGCAAGAATGAGGCCCTGGGTTTAATCCCCAGCAACACACACATACACAAACATATACACACAAAAATTGTCATGTGCTACAACTTTTATAATGAATTCTGAATCATAATTTTTTGAATTTTGAATTCTGGCCTAATACTGTACAATGAATGTCTTTTTTTCATCTGTACCAGGGTAGCTATCTGACTATGTGTAATTTCATTTGGAGAAAAATATTTTGATCTAAATTTAGGATCTTCCGTGAAGGCAAAGCCCTGACTTAATGGGCCTCCCTCTCCCTGCCCTTCACTAGAATATTCCCCAAATGAGTGTCAGCACAATTAGACTGATTCCTATTTAAGTACAAACATCACTTACATAAAAATTGATGAATATGTGGGAAGATAGATAGACAGACAGACACACATACAGAGTATACATGGAAAAATATACAAGCTGGGTAAATAAATGGAGAGACACATTTAAACAGATCGATTGCTTGCAGAATTGTCCCTAAGCAATGAATCAATCTGTCCAATTATTGCTTTTATTTAATTACATAAACAGATAAGTTCTGAAACCTCTCCAATAAGTATACTGCCTAGCAGTGTATCCTGCATGTGTTTGCAGAGTCACATCAATTTTTAATTAAGGAAATATTCTACAGTACATAATTCAGATGGTATAATATCTTACAAAAATATTTAGTTACTTGATGGGAAAATGACACAGAAGAATAAAGCAGTTGCAGCCCTAAGCCACCTTAATGCAGCTCCTCTTAGAAGGAAACTGGAGTACACCTAGGCTTGCAGTTTCCACTGAAGACAGTGAGTGGCACTGATAACTTACAATGAGAAACTGAAAAGGCGATGTGCCATGCCTTTATTGGCCATTGTCTTGGGGCTGTAGAGCTTCTTGGATGAATGAATAGGTGGGGTAGGTGGACTTCAAAGATAATGAACAATTATTTCTTCCCTTCCTCTACTCATACTGTTCTTCACATTAAGCTGTGGGACCTAATTCTTCTTCCTTCAAAACTGAGTTAAGTAACATGGTCCAGCCATGTTACTTTGTGACTTTGTGAACTTCTGGGGCTAGAGCTCTTGAAGATTCATCCCGGGTCTCTTGCATCCCCAAATTCTGAGTGCAACTCCCACCCTGTGAGAAGCCACAGACTATTGGGTTTCCAGGTTGCAATCCCAGATGAGCTCCCCATCAATGGTCAGCCATGTGAGTAGACCATCTAGAATGTCCAGCCAACCAGACCTTCAGACGACCACATGTGCCATCTAACTGCAATTGCATGAAATACTCAAAGTCATAACTACCCACTAGAGCCCAGTCAACCCACAGAGCCATAAGACAGAGGAACACAGCTGTATTCCATTTTTGTTTCAAGTCACTAAGTGTTAGAGGAGTTTGTTACACAGCCCTGGGAAGGGAAGAGGAGAAGAAAACATAAAAAAAGGGGATCCCTGGGAGATCTATCAAGTCGTACCTTACATCTGAAACATTTGCATCTCAAAATGTAGGACCTAACCAAGGGCCCTGTGTTTTGAAAGAGTTTCCAAGATTCATTGTCTTTCCCAGATAACTCAGTTAATATGGAATGGAGTTACAGCTTGAGAACCTTAAGTGTTTAAATTACTGGATTATATTTAAATTACTGGATACTTTTGAAACTCTTCTTTTAAACTAAGCAATGAGCTCAATCTGTTTATTTTATCAGTGACTATAAAAATGGAAATTGACCCCATGAGGACAGAAATTCTTCAAATGGTATGGGATTCCAAGTCAGTTCATAAACTAGGTACAGAGAGAGAAATACTGTTGAATTTATAAAAGTGGACAGTAGAATGTGGTTACAGAGGTTGGGGTTGGGGTGGATGAGGTAAGGAGAAGTCTTCAGTCGATACAATACAAAGTTTTAGTCAGGAGTAATAAATTATGTTTTTATATCATGTAACATGGTTACTATAGTTAATATTAATGTTTTGTATACTCCAAAATGAAAGAGGATTTTAAATGTTCTCACTCCAGAGAACAGTTAATCTTTAAAATAAAATAAAATATTGCCATATTTAAGTAATTCATAATATATGATATATGTTTATTTACTTAAATATGTTAATATTTTTGGTTTAGGATAACAGAAGTGGACCAAAGTTATCTATAAAGAACCAGGAAATAAATAGATAGGGATTTAAGGATCACATTTTGAACTCAAATGCACATGATATTCATTTTTTATTTTCATTTCTTTTTGTTCCTTGGTTTGTTTGTTTGGTCATGTTTGTTTTAGAAGTGTAAAAAGCTCTGGGAAACATAAAAAGAGTCTTCGAGTGTACTTGGTTCATGGGCTGTAGTTTGATAATTCCTTATTTAGAAAACACACACACACACACACACTCACATACACACACATACACACACAGAGCATATGTAGTAACATAAGAATTTGATGATATTCCATGAATAAAATAAACTGTTGGTCAAATATGATTTTGAAAATGCTCAGTTAAACAAAGTTAAACAATTCTCTCCTTTGCAGGACTTCTCAGGCTTTTAATATGTGCATGTGTATTGTAAATACCTGGAGATGGATGTCTTGTCCAACACTTCCTGAACGAACACATTTTCAACTTTAGAAATATCATTTATAGAATCACCTGAAGGAGATAGATTCTTTTCCCATATACTCTTAGAAGTATATGGGAAATATTAAGAATTAACACACATTAATATTAACATTTTATTATATGTATTATTAATTTTAAGTATTAACACATATTAAGACCAATGAAACAAAATCTGAATTCTAAGAAAATTACCAAGGGCTATGTGTGAACTAATGAGAAGGCCCAAATTCCAAATTTCTTTTAGTTTGGCAAGCAGTGGGCATTGGCAGATGGGTGTGGTACTTCCTAGAAATCGTTTCCATGTTGAAATTTAGTTCCTGAAGCCAAACTGGATTATGTGTCTCTTGCTTACTGCTGTGAACTTTATCTGTTTGCAGTAAAGGCTTTGAGAGGTTCCTGCCAGTGTCTTATGGATGGGGACTGATGCTCAGACCAAAATAACTGCCTCTCAGGAACTAACTGCCAACCTAGAAAATCACCTCTCTGACCAGGAAGTTACTAAAACAAAATCATTTTTTTTTCTTCTTCTTTTTTTTTTTTAATGTGCCCAACAACTTTAAAATAGAAACTAAATAAGAATGGTGTTTTTCCCCCTGATGTGATAAAAATCATGATACAACAGGAACTAAAATAATTGACCAACATGAGAAATTTCAGTGACTTCAGCTTTTGTTGCCTGTGGGATTTCTTAACCCTTTTTCTCAGGGTCATCAATACATTATTCTACGAATGGCACTCTTTTTCTTTTACAATTCTTATTTTTTTTTCACTCAAGTTACAGGATAGTATAGTAGAAAGAACCTGGACTCATGTTGCAACTCAGTTGTACATTAATGGTGCTGCTTCAGGAAAGCCATTTAACTTTGCTGAACTCTTCAGTTCTCTGTGAAATTCAAGTGGTAAAAAATAAAGGACATAGGACATGTAGTTTTTATCAGGCTATGTACATGATTATAGAAGATGTATTTGCGCTTCTTTCTGCTTTTCATTCTCTATTGTGTAATTAACCCTCAGTTTCAGACCTGCACCGCACAACATTCTGAGTGGCACCAAAGATCTGCATCCATACTGCCATATGGATATGTGCTCCGTAATCAGGATGACAAGCAGAAGTAGCCTTGGCCTTGGAGGGTCGTTTTCCTATATTTACAAGGATGAATAAAGCTTTGTGAAGAGGATCCAGAAATTTGTGATCCTCCAGGGTGAGAGACTGAGTTTCAGAACAGTAAGTGGTAGGGAGATTGGTTTCTGCCAAGCAACTTTCTCACGCACAAGACTCTATTTTTGTGAGCTACGTAGGAATCATCTTAAAAGGCTTTCTAACCATCTTTGAAAACCTTCCCTGTCTTTTCCTGTTACTTAAGTTTTCCTGCCAGTTTCCATTATTGGAAGGCATCAACACATTTATAGTCAAGTCATTCCCGTATGCTTCTTTTAGCAATCCTGCAGCACATGTTTTGAATTTACATTTTTTATATCTCTAACCTCATAAAAACTCAACCAAGGAAGTGTAAAATGCTCAAATAGCTGTCAACAATGCTTCCAAAAATATGATTTCTGTGTAGTTAACTGATGCTCAGTGGCAATTGCTGAGCAAAACTTGACCAGAACCAATTTCAGAAAAGTTAGAGAACCTAAGCAATACATTTGCCGTAGGGGGAAAAAACATTTCAAACAACTGTCTTTCCAAAAAGATTTCCCAGGGGATTTTGACTATATGTCTAAGAACAGATAATTCTAATGTTTATTGTTTTAAATTTGTCTACACCGCAGGAGAAGGAACAAAATTAACTTTGAAATCTTTCTTTGGAAGTACTCCAGCCTTGCTACAAAAACCTTCAAAGTTAATATGAGGGAAAAAAAAACCTCCAGATCAATTTGATCATGAGAAGCAAGGCAAGAATACCTGCACACTGTTAGCAGAAAAAATATAGCAGGATATTTTTTAAAAATAGCACAGAATAACAAGGTAAAACTCAAAAATTAAAGAAGGTATAAATATTTCTAAGTTGTTTATATAAATGATTATGGAAGGAGGCTAAAAACGAACATTCATCACCATATATTTCATAAAGGGATTGATACATAAGAATCAAAATCTACTCCTTAAAAAAACCTATAAAATAGAAATAAAATAATGCTCTTAAGTATAAATAATCACAACCTAAAGTCAGCACTAAATTTATGGGGGGGAACACCAAAAAGCAATTTCACTAAAAATCAAGAACAAATAAAGAATGCTGTTATAACCATTATTACATAATAGTGCTCCAGAAATACCATTAATGAAGATAAAGAAAAGATTATAGTGAGAAACCAACACATAAATAATCAGGTGTAGATGTTTATATGGAAAATTGGAAAGAATCTAATTAAAACTATTAAATAATATACAAAAAAATGTATGGGTACCAAAGTAACACAAAAAATCATTTTCCTTCATATATTTAAATTATCAGAAAATATACCAGAACAAGAGACATGGTGTAGAGTACACGGTACATAAATAAATAAACAATACCATCAATAGTTTACTTAAGAAAACTTTATAACACATAAAATAAAATCCTATCTTCTTAGCATCATAAAGATATTAATCACTCCAGGGTTAGCTATAAATTAAAACTGATACAAACAAAAACACAAATAGTATTCTATTTAGAGTTATATAAATTTACTGTAAATTTCATGTAGAAGAATAAGCAAGCAGAAATAATCTTGAATAATAGCGATAAACAACAAAGAAAGAGGACTAATCCAAACAAATATAGAAGCTTATTACACAGCCACAGTAATTTAAATGATGTGATTCATGAATAACAGAAAACTAAAAGTCCAGAAATATGCATATAAATTGACAATTAAATATGTTATGAAGATAATTTAATTTAAGGGTGGGGAAAGGGAGGCTTGTTCAATAAATATAATGCAACAGTTTCATAGCCTTCTAGGAAAAAGTTTCATGGGGGTGTGTGTGTTCCGCACCTGAACTTTAAAATAAGTTACAGACTGATTAAGAAACACTATAGCAAATAAAAATAGAAAATTATTAAAAGAGAACAATTTTGGGGTGATCCCAATTATTATTAACAGAGTCAAAAGTCAAAAAGTGAGCCTATATGCCCAAAAGGTGAGTCCCACAAACCCAACACCAAACAAAGGATGCCAGAAACAACAGAATGACGCTAGATCAGTCCATTTGTCAAACACAGGCAATTTCATTGCAGTGTTAAGGATGCATACTTGGTTGATAAAAGAACACATAAAATATCTAGGGATATAGCTCAGTAATGGAGTATTTGTCTTGCATGCAATAGACCCTGGGTTCAATCACCAGAATTGCAAAAATAAATGTAGATTAAAAAAAATAATAAAGGCAATGGAGATTACCATGAAATCTGCCAGTGGTTAGATTCAATAGGGGAGAAGAGGTTATGATTAGGAAAGACAACAGAGGAAGCTTTTGAGGTACTGTCTCTTAATCTGAACTGTGGTTATTTCTGTGTTCAATTGATTTATTAAGGGGAACATTTGTATTTCGTACACTTCCAGAAGCTGTGAAACATCAGCAATAAAGTAACCTAGAAACTAAAAGTAAAACCTCATAATGTTTGTGGTTCACATCACAGAAAATTAATTCCCCTAACATACAAAAAATTTCTCTATATTTTGTTTTTAAAAAAGAATCCATTGGAAAAAGGAAAGGAAGTATATGACAGAATGTTCATTTAACAGTTCCAAATATTTTTAAAATGCTAACTTTAATCACAATGGAAAAGCTACCAGTTAAAACCTGATATTAGCATTAAAAGTTTTGGAGAGGCCATAAAGTTGTTTTTTGTTTTTTTATTTGTAACAGCAGATATTTATTAAGCACCTGCCAGATTTTGTTTCACTACAATGGACATTTTTTTAAAACTAGAATTGGATAGTTGCTGCCTTATAGTTTTTTTTTAAGTTAATTTATTTTAAAAATATTTTTGTTGTAGATTCACACAATAACTTTATATATATATATATATATATATATATATATAATATATATAATATATATATATTTATATATATATATATATATATATATATATATATATATATATATATATATAAATATATATATATTGTGTGTGTGGTGCTGAGGATAGAACCCAGTGCCTCACACATATAAGGCAAGCACTCTACCACTGAGCCACAACCCCAGCCCACCCTATAGTTTTTTTTGTTTTTTTTTTTTGTGTGTGTGTGGTTCTGATTAGTTGTACATGAGAGTAGAATACGTTTTGACACATCATACATAAATGGATTATACTTCTCGTTCTTCTAGTTGAACATGATGTTTACTCACACCAGTTGTGTAGTCATATATGAACATAGGGTAATAATTTCAGATTCATTCTACTGTCCTTTCTACCCTCATACCCTCTCACCTCCCTTTATTCCCCTCTGCCCAACCCAAAGTATCTCTATTCTTCCCTAACCTCCCCCTTTTTTGAATTAGCATCCACATATCAGAGAAAACATTTGGTCTTTGGTTTGGGGGGATTGGCTTATTTTGCTTAGCATGATATTCTCCAGCTCCATCCATTTATTCACAAATGCCATAAGTTCATTCTTCTTTAAGGCTGAGTAATATCTATTGTGTATATATACCACATTTTCTTTATTCATTTATTTGTTGAAGGACTCCTAGGTTGGTTCCATAGTTTAGCTATTGTGAATTGACCTGCAATAAACATTGTGTGTCTATGTCACTGCAGTATGCTGATTTTAAATTGTTGGGGTATAAACCAAAGAGTGGGATAGCTGAGTCAAATGGTGGTTCCATTCCCAGTTTTCTGATGAATCTCCATATTGCTTTCCAGAGTGGTTGCATCAATTTGCAGTCCCACCAGCAATGTACGAGTGTTCCTTTCTCCCCATATCCTCACCAACATCTATTGCTGCTTGTATTCTTGATGATTGTCATTCTGACTGGAGTGAGATGAAATCTTAGATAGTTTGGATTTGCATTTCTCTAATTGCTAGAGATTCTAAATACTTTTTCATATATTTGTTGCTCAATTGTTCAACTTCTGTGAAATGTGTTCAGTTCCTTAGTCCATTGAGTTATTTGGGGTTTTTTGGTGTTAAGTTTTGGTGTCCTTTATATATCCTGGAGATTAATCCTCTATCTGAGGTGCATGTGGCAAAGATTTTCTCCCATTCTGTAGGTTATCTCTTCATGTTATTGATGTCTTCTTTGCTGAGAAGAAGTTTTTTTAGTTTGAACCCATTTTATTTATCAATTCTTGACTTTACTTCTTGTGCTTTAGGAGTCTTGTTAAGGAAGTCAGAACCTAAGCTGACACTGTGAAGATTTGGTCCTCCTTTTTCTTCTATTAGGTGCAGGGTCTCTGTTCTAGTGCCTAAGTCTTTGATTCACTCTGAGTTGAGTTTCATGCAGGGTGAGAGATAGGGGTTTAATTTCACTTATGGATTTCCAGTTTTCCCAGAACCATTTATTGACTAGGCTCTCTTTTCTACAGTGAATGTTTTTTGTGCCTTTGTCTAGTATGAGATAATTGTATTTATATGGGTTTGTCTCTGTGTCTTCTACTCTGTACCATTGGTCTATGTGACCATTTTGGTATTAGTTTTTAAAACATGTTTCATGAATATTTTGGGGAAAGTTTCTTTCATTTTAATTAAAAATATACATTGGAATAATCTCTCTCCAAGTTAAAAAGCCATATCAAACTTTAAAATGCACATACCATTTTAAATTACAATTTACTTCCTAGAGTCCATTCTTTAGATGTGCATATGTGAAATGATGAATATATTGGTATGCAGCATCATTATTTGGAGGATTTGTTGTAGTTGCAAAGTATTCTAAACAACCTACATGACTATCAACAAAGACTGGTTAAATAAATTATGAGTGAGTATATAATTAAATACTGCACACCTATCAAAAAATCACAGGTCTATTTCAACTGATGTGAAAAGGTAACTTTTAAAATTAACCAAACACATAATTATATGTATAATGTGTAATGTTTGAGTCATTACAGAAAAATAATATAGATTTGTATTTGAATGTCTCCAAAGGAGTCACAATACACTGATCATTATTATGACCTCTGAGAAAGGCAACTCCAAGGTCCAGGGATAAAGAGGATGAGATTTAAATTCTGGGTCCCATTCAATACCATTGATACCCTCTCCATTCATTCTACTTCAATATTTCAGTTACCATCAAATTGGTCTATTACCTAATATGGAGATTCTCTTTCTGTTTGTCTTTTGTTTTTCTTCTTATTTTAGAGTGATTTATGAAAATAGAGAGGGTGCTTGAAAATTTATGCTGCCATCTTCAAACCAACAATTTCTATTTTCTTTTATGCCTTTGGAATTTTTAGTCATGCACATGTATTACAAATTAAAAATATCTAAGAATAATTTTAAGTCCAAGATTAAAACAAAAGAGAGAAAAGTCAAATGTGTAGCTTTCCTAACTTGGAATCACAATTATGACCTAATAAAGTGCCAGGGTCTCAGAGATAATCAATTTTACCACATTGCATTAGAATCTTTATTGTTTCCTGCCAGTTCATTTACTATTGAAACTTCCTTGAATACCTTGTGATAAAATTGGAAGGTTGCTTTTCTAATGTGTGCATTTTGGAAGAAAATCCCTGATCCAATGAGATATGCAGTGTAGCAATCAGTTGCAGTGCTCTGGCACCATCCTTTCTTAGTATTTGGCTCAGTTGCCTTAGCAAATAATTATACATTTACTTTATGTTTATATAAAGACAACTAGCATCTTATGGATCACTATGTACTGAGGAAATATGCCAAACATCTTTCTTAAGTCAATGTGAAAATATAATTTGCAGAACTCAGCAGTTTCAACTGAAAGAGTATTGTGAAGTAGATTGCAAATTAGAAAAGTAGAAGTGAATAAAATTTGCTTTGTGTTTATAGGTTTTCCAGTTGCTGCCACTTAATTCTCCAACAAGCATGAAATCCAGAGTTACCTGGGGAAACTGAGTGCAAAATTAGGTTTATAAGATGTAGATTTTCTGATTCCTCATCAAATGCTGAAAGTCCCTGGTATAATGTTGTTAGTAAGGAATAGAGGATGGGCAGATGAGATGGCAGCTTTTGGAATTCCATGCTGCTGTCAACTCCAGAGTTCACAACTTATGCATTGTAGATGTGTGGTTTTTCATAAAGGGCCTTATTCTGTAACTGAAGAGAGAGAGAGAGAGATAGATAGAGAGAGAGAGAGAGAGAGAGAGAGAGAGAGAGAGAGAGAGAGAGCAGGCAGAAATACTAACAACCAAAGCTGACAAATATTTGATTTACTTCATTATTGTCTTTGTCTTCTAGCATCCCATGGCCTGATAGTGGAAGGCATGAATCAGATAATAAGAGAATTAGCAGTTTGTTCCAGGTATGATGGTGGCACAAGGAGGGATATGACAGGATATGCTTGTGGTATGTTGAAAAAGACATCCCAAAAGAAAACTACATAAGCTGAATTTAGAAGACAGGTATACAATTGATATCAAGAAGAATGCTGGGACAACGCTGAACAACTCTAGGGAGAAGTCTTTGACTGTCCAATTGGGCAGAGAAATGGAGCATGTACAGAAAAAGTAGAAGTCAGAGAAAGATGGTACCAGATTGGGCTCTTTGGCAAGATGTGCACCACCTATGACAGAAGACTAAAGGAAGCCATGGGGTTTGGTTCTCTTCCTGTCCTATGCAAGGCAATGAGAGGAATGGTAGGGGTTCTTTTATGTTTGGTTCATTTCTGAATCCAGGTGTACTCTATCACTGAGCTACACCCCAGCCTTTTTTTTAAATTTTGAAACAAGGTCTCACTAAATTGTTGAATCTAATCTCCAACTTGTGATCCTTCTGGCTCAGCCTCCCAAATCATTAGAATTATAGGCATGCACCACAGCACCCAGTGGTGAGAGTCGTTCATTCCCAAATCAGTCTGTGTTCCAGCATAATTGCAGTGATATTGCTGAAATTCTCTCACATGCACCTAATCCACTGTCTAAAGTTACATCTGTTTTAAACTATGCAACTAATGTCAGCATTAAAGGTACTATCACCTTGGAAGACAGAAAAAGAGAAAGATCACCTCATGGACCATTTCTTTAGTCATCACCTGTACTACGAATATGGGTGGAGCTTTCACATTTGATGAGAAATCTACAGATGTGGAAATGCTGTACCTGCAAATTTAATTTTGCATTCTGTTTCTTTGTGTGATTCTGGGCTTCACACATATTTGGTGACTATAAGGCAACAACTAAAAACCTACACATTCAGATGAAATTTTAGTCACTGATAATTTTTTTTTTAATTCTTGGTCCATACCACAATATTCACCCTTTGGTTGAAACTGTTGAGTTCTACAAATTATATTTTTGCAGATCAACTTTTTAAAAATGCATATTCAGCATTTACACCTGAGAATCTACTCAACATTAAGTACTGCCATTTCTGCAAGTCTCAGTTTTAATTATCATTTCCCAAAATGTGTAAATTCATTACTATGGGTGAATTTGCTTATTCTAGTATTCATGGTATATGAGGATGTTTGCATATATGCATATGTTATGCACATGTGTTTAGGTTGTGCATTGCAATTAATTTGCATCCTTCTCAGTACTCAGAAAAGTGATCATTTGCACATAATAGGAATTAAGAAAGTTTAAAAAAATGAACATGGTATTCCCAGCAAAAGGAGGTAATCATATTGAATTAGATAAGTATAACCACCTGGATCTAGAATTAGCCATCCAGGGTAGACACTCAGATCCATGAACCAAACACCTGCAATGAAGAAAGAGGCATTCAGGGACTATCCAAATCATTTTCCAAATTGTTAAACAGGAATACAAACAGCAGTGTATTTTTTCAAATGGAAAATATCAGTTTGGAAACCATAATTGTGAGCTGCGTTTTCCCAACAAATTATACTCGGCAACTATTTGTGGTTTTGTTGAGTATAGAATCATCACACACACTCACACAAAGAAGCTACCATTGTACAGTTCTTCCTAGGAACTCTAGCCACCACCACCAGCAAGTCAGAGAGCCAGCTGACTTGTGAAAATTGGGCCAAGTGACCACTTGAGAAGTGATTAGGGATGGCCAATAACTGTCTCTCAGGAGTTCTGCTGAACTCAGCTAATGTGATTTTGCTTGGAATTTAAATCAAATTTCAGTCTGTCCATTAGGAGGTAAAGAAGCTAATGTATCTTAAGCCTGTCTGGCCTCCCTCCTCCCCTCACTCTTCCCACTCTCCTGGCCAAGTTTCCTCTAAAGTAATGGCAAAGATTCAGTCTTTCTTGCTTCAGGTTGTGAGTTCAGACAAAACTCTTTGTCTTTTGTCCACCAGATGCTTTTGTGTTTGCCAAGAGCTCTACCTGAAATTGCAGAATGAGCCCATCTGCTCCATTTTCATTTTCCTGCCTGTGGAGACTGTCTGCTCATTCTGTCTTATAGCCTCTTGTCTAAAACTTATACTCACCATACTAGCTTTGTCATTCACTAAATTCCTAGTCATGGACCTCCCTGTCCTGTAAAATGCTACTGAAACCATTGTGGAAAAAAAAAAAAAACTAAAATCATTAAATTGACCTCTTTCACTTGAATATTATTCCATAATACAGTTGTCGTGATATAATATTATATAGACATTATAACCAGTTACAAATTTCAAAAGAGTACCTTAAGAAGAAAATGACATTGTTTTTCATACCAATTATAATTGTATATAATGCAAGTAAAAACAAACTGTCAAGGAATAGCAATAAAGCTTAAAAGCTTCACAAATGCTTTCATACAAATGCAATACCTTACAGCAGAGTACCTCTATATGCATTAAAATAATGTGAAAATTTAAAGTCATTATCTTTAGTATTATCCCTGTCATCAGTGCCTAAAATGATATTTAGTTACTTGAATATCTTATGTAAAAGCTATTATAATGTATACAGACAAACCAACTAATTTTATGGCAAAGCATTATTCCAGAAAAAAAAAAAAAACATTTAGTTTGGGATATTTCCAGCTGTATAATTATTGTGCTTTCAATAACATACAATAGGAACTCTGGTTAAATTACAGTAGGTAGTGTATATTGAATGCTTGGTGTGCAGTAGCTCTTGTCCTACGTATTGGATGTGTGCTATTTGGTTTATTTTCACATCAATCTTATAAGGTAGGTATTATTATTATTTTGTACATTTTATAGGTGAGTAAATTGAAGCACAAAAATTTTAAAGACTCCTAAAAATTTTAATGGATGGCAAATGGCCACAGTGGGAGTAAGGCCATCTCTGTCATTCATTGACTCTTCAGAAGTGATATAAAGAATGAACCAATGAGATTAGACAAAGGTGCCAAAAGCATGCACTGGAGAAAGGATAGCATCTTCAACAAATGGTTCTGGGAAAACTGGAAATCCGTATGCAACAAAATGAAATTGAATCCCTATCTCTCACCATGCACAAAAGTTAACTCAAAATGGATCAAGGATCTAGGGATTAAACCAGAGACTCTGCATCTAATAGAAGAAAAAGTAGGCCCTAATTTCCATCACCTGGGGCTAGGCCCCAACTTCCTTAATAAGATGCCTATAGAAGAAGAATTAAAACCAAGAATCAACAAATGGGATGGATTCAAACTAAAAAGTTATGTGAGGTGAATAGGGAATCTACATCCTGGGAACATATTTTTACCCCTCACACATCAGATAGAGCTCTAATCTCTAGGGTATATAAAGACCTCAACAAGATAAGCACCAAAAAACCAAAAAATCCAATCAATAAATGGGCCAAGGACCTGAACAGACACTTCTCAGAAGAGGATACAATCAATCAACAAATATACAAAAAAAATGCTTATCATCTCTAGCAATCAGAGAAATGCAAATTAAAACTACTCTAAGATACCACCTCACTCCAGTAAGAATGGCAGCCATGATGAAGACAAACAACAACAAGTGCTGGCAAGGATGTGGGGAAAAAGGTATAACTCATACATTGCTGGTGGGACTGCAAATTGGTGCAGCCAATTTGGAAAGCAGTATGGAGATTCCTTGGAAATCTGGGAATGGAACCACCATTTGACCTAGCTATTCCTCTTCTCGGACTATACCCAAAGGACCTAAAAACAGCATATTACAGGGACACAACCACATCAATGTTTATAGCAGCACAATTCACAATAGCTAGACTGTGGAGCCAACCTAGATGTCCTTCAGTGGATGAATGGATTAAAAAAGTGGCATTTATACACAATGGAATATTACTCAGCAATAAAAAAGAATAAAATCATGGCATTTGCAAGAAAATGGATGGAATTAGAGAAGATTATGCTAAGTGAAGTTAGCCAATCCCAAAGAAACAAATGCCATATGTCTTCTGTGATATAAAGGGGGTGACTCAAAATGGGGTTGGGAGGGAGAGCAAGGGAGAAAGATTACCTCTAGATAGGGAATGGGGTGAGAAGGAAAGGGAGGGAGAAGGAGAATAGCATAGATGGTGAAAGGAGGCCCTCATCATTATACAAAATACATGTATGAAGATGTGAATTTGGTGTCAACATACCTTATATATAATCAGAGATATGATAAATTATGGTATAATGGTGTATTAAGAATTGCAATGCAAAAATAAATAAATAAATAAATAAATATTTTTTTAAAAAAGAATGCACCAATGAGGATAATGGTTCTAGGATTCTGGGTCTTTCATATCAGCAAAATATATACACCTTTTTAAATGGAAAGTAGGACACTTCAAATTCTTTACTTTCCTTTGAGAGTATATTAAAAATATAATGAAATACTACATCTCTATACCCTATTGCTGCAGAAAGGAGGGTGTTATGGTTTGGATGTGATGTGTCCCCCAAAAGCTCATATGTGAGACAATGCAAGAAGGTTCAGAGGAGAAATGATTGGATTGTGAGAGTCTTAACCCAATCAGTGAATTAATTCTTGCTGGGATTAACTGAGTGGTAACTAGAGGCAGGTGGGGTGTGGGCTGCAGGAAGTTGTTAATTGGGGGCGTGGCTAGGGGTATATATTTCGGATCTAGAGCTGGAGTCTTCATCTGCTTCATGATCACCATGATGTAAGCTGCCTTCCTACACCACCCTATCCCTCCATGATGCTCAGCCTCACCTCAAGCCCCGAGGAATGGAGCTGGCCTTCTCTGGACTAAGACCACAGAAACTGAGAGCCCTCAAATAAACTTTTCCTCCCCTCCCGTTGTGCTGGTCAGATCCTTGAGTCACAGAAGCAAAAAAACTAAGGCAGAGAGAGATTTTAAAATCAAGATGTTGAAAAGTTTGAATAGCACTATAAATTTCACTTCATGGAAAGTCACAGCATTGTCCTTTTATTTCCCTCTGCTATGAGCTAGACAAAAAATGTTGGCACAGTTTGGCATCGATCCGTAGACCCATTCTCAAGAAAAATCCTGATTATATAGTAAACATTGTCCTTCACTCTTTTTCTCCTTCTTAATCTCCTTCCAACTTCTTCTTCCTTTCTCCTTCTCTTCCTACTCTTCCTCCTCCTCTCCTTCTCTTCTTCATCTCCTTTACTTCTTCCTTCATCTTCTTTGCTTGTCCACCAGTCCATAAAGATAATGGTTAAATAGAGGCCAACAGGAAAAAATAATCAATGAAGGTCTGGAAAATCTGCATATTTAGCCATTCTGTGACTATTGAACAATTAATAATGGTAATTGGTTGTTAATTCAAGTATTCTACTTCACTACTGATCAATGCCTCAAATATTCTTCCATTCCTGTGATATCTCTTTTGGCTCCTTCTGATTTACTTTCCTATGTGAGAAATTTCCTCTTGCCCTTCCCAGACTTATCCCAATCTCTAAATCACTTTCCTGAATTCCACCATCATGGTGTGACTATCTGTAACAGACCCTGTTGCTAAGTTCTATTTCCCTTTTGATCTGGTCCTTCTCATACTTCGTGTGTGTGTGTGTGTGTGTGTGTGTGTGTGTCGGGGGTTGTAATTCTGAGGCGTGTTCCATATCATTTACCAGAACTGCCCCAGGAGATTGAGCTCTGGTTGCCTACAGTGATCATTTCCTAATAACTCATGTGTTATGATGTAAATCTGGAATGTTCCCCAAAGCTTATGTGTTGGATGCATGATTCCTGAAGCAGAAAAGTTCAAAGGTAGGGCTTTTGAGCATGATTGTATTACCAGCACTCTGACCTCATCATCAGTGGATTAATAGCTGAACTGACTACTGGGAGGTAGGACCTAGTTAAAGGAAGTAGGTCATAGTTGTACCCTAGAAGGGTTTATCTTGTCTCTGTCTCCATTCTCTCTGTCTCTCTCTGTCTCTCTCTCTCTCTCTCCCTCTCTCCCTCTCTCCCTCTCTCCCTCTCTCCCTCTCTCCCTCTCTCCCTCTCTCCCTCTCTCCTTCCCAGACACCATAAGGTGAACAGCTTTCCTCCCCCACACCAAAACAACTATGATGTTCTTCAATGGAGTCAGCTGACAATGAATTAAGACCAATGAAAAGCTGATTAGCACACCAGGCTTAAACCGTTTCCTTTCTCCCATGCCTTGGTGTATTTAGAATTTCCTTCCCGATAAATGCCTTGATCTTTTGTTTTCTTAATATTTTTTAAGTTGCAGATGGACACAGTACCTTTATTTAATTTAATTAATTAATTTATTACTATTATTTTTTATGTGGTGCTGAAAATCGAACCCAGTGCCTCACACCTGAGAGGCAAGCACCCAGCCACTGAGCCACAATCCCAGACCAAATCCCTTGTTCTTGAATCCTTTGCTCAGAAATTGCTTCTGGGGAAAATCAAACTAAGATACTAAATTGATTTCAGGGCCCTGGTGGTCTTCTGCCAGTGAGTGTTATCTATCATTACTAAAATAGTGACACTACAAAATGAGTGTCATTGCAAAAGAACTGTGAAAAGTGAAACAAAGCAACTTCCCTCATAAGAGAGCTGAAAATAAGCAGGGGTTCAGTCTGTCCTTCCTGCAGTCGCCTACAAATCACTACTCTTGCCTGGGTAACTTACTATTGTCTCTCAATTTTGTTTTATTTTGGGCATTACCCAAATAAGAGTCCCTAAGTGCACTGATATGCATCTCTCCAGTTGTGCTAAGATGGTCCTTAGTGGCCAACAAACATTTCTGAAATGGTAGCTATGAACATAAATGAATTATCAACACTTCCCTATTTTTGTGCTGAATGATTCATCAAAGGACCATCAGAAGTTTTATTCTCTACCTTTCAAGAAAGAATTTTCATAATGAATAGAAACCATTTTGATCCACAAATTTCTCTATGATAAGTGAGCAAAATGGGTGTCTCATATCTGGACATCCTGGATTATGCATGAAAAGATGCACTGACAGCTCATGAATTGCATGTTCAAATTTTTTTTTTACTTATGTGAATCTATATTCATCAATCAGAATTTCACTTTGGGTTGCTAAGTTTGAAAAGGCTATACAATTGCTCATCTTCTTTAGTTTTTGAACTATATATCTCTCCTTTTCTCTTGGCCAGTATGTATCATTCACTTAGGATTTTTCCCTATGATATCTAGTATACAATCTACTTTTATAGTAAATTTTTAATTGGTGCATTTTAGATGTACATAAAGATGCCAGGATAGAACCTATTTAATATGACTTTGAAAACTAACATCCATTCAATCAGAGGGCTTTAAAAATTTTTTTTCCACTTTATTGACCATTTGGAGATTCATTAATTCATTAATTAATTTTTCTTATAAAAGAAAAATTGCCAGGACAATAGGAAGCAAATCTGTTGATAAGGTACAGGGACATATGCCACAAACCAAATCTGTAATGACATTAGAGGGATAGAGTCACAGGAGCAGAGCCCTGGTATGTCCCACTAAAAACCCAACTTCCAAAGTAAGAGTCAAAGAGGTGAAACTGAAATCCAACACAATGAGTCATTGCTTCTGAAAAGTTAATTGGACACCTAATTCTGATTTGGTCATTGTTATTTTTCCTTCATATACTGTTTAGGATAGAAATTCATGGGTTGTGAAGTTAAGAAGTTATGAAAGAGTAATTTGAAATGGGGGGAGGTCAAAAGAACTGTCAAATTACTGCTTCAATTTTAGTAAACCATTTCCCACAATTGTTCTAAATTTGAAGTGGTGACTTGTGACAAATAAGCAATACTTTTGGACAAGTTCTGTTTTCCTTTCTAAAATTCTATTTAACATTTGAGATTGTGATTAGCTAAAATAGAGTCTCTGACTCAAGGCAAAATTACCTTCTGTTAGCCTTGACATTAGAGCTGGTGGAGGAAGGAGGCTTCATGTTCCCTAAGTTGTCAAATAAAGAAAACAAATCACTTAAATCTATGACTAGTGACTAGCTAGAATGGGTTATAATAATCACAGACCTTTGTGAAAATCAATTAAGTGCAATGCATTTTAACTCACTATCTCTGGTCCTCATGGAAACCAAGAAAATAGGTATTATTATTACTCATTCTTAGATAAAAACCAAGGCACCAAGAAATTATATATGTTCCAAATCTAATTGCTAATAACTCTTGGAGACAGTGTATGAAATCAAGTCATATTGGTTCTAAAACCCAGGCTCAATCTACTACCAACCCATAGCTTTCTAAGTTATAATTTATGATGCACTTCAAATGAAATGAAAATTTTGCCTGGAGCTCTAATAAGGAAAGCAGATAAGAGAGCCTCCAATTGAACAGAGAGAACGAAGTCCATAGTCTTGCTGCTTAGATTTCTTCCCCATGTCTCAACCCTCTCTCCAGCAGGCCCAGGTGATTTCATGAAAAGTTGGCTCTCTGAGGGAAAACCCTGTTTTATGTTTCCTATCCCACTGACATCTTCCATCATAAGCAAGAGCATTCTTCTGCCTATCAAGGGTCACAGATTCAGGTGCCCTTAGATACTCTCAATACAACCTTGGTGCACTGTGGCAGTAAACGGAAGTTTGCTTTCCTTCCTGCCATGATCTTTAAAGGCATAGATTTCTGTGAGCTGATGTGACCTTTTTTTTTTTTAGTTTTAATTTATTAATCCAAATTCCAATTTCAGAGTATTCAATAATAATATTAATGAAAGGCCATTTAAACTTTAGCAGTCAAGGAAAAGAAGAGAAAGACCTGTTTAACAAGCAAATACCATACAGCACTGAGAAAGTTGGTGCTTTTGTATTTTTGTGAACTTCGATCTTATACATGTATATGTATTGATTTCAAAGTCTAGTAAGTATGCACATGAATATAAAAGTAAAATTAAGCTACCCTATGTTTCCATATTATTAAATAGGAAAATTTTTTAAAAAACATAATGTGCTAAAGAATCCCCCCCTGGCAATGCTGGTTAGGGGCAGAATGATGTTATTTAAAATTCGTCTCTCATTAAAAGAAAAAAGAGTTTGCTTCTTCCGAGTTCCTGTATATTTCTATCAGGGCTCCACTGGCATTTTCATCGAGGTGTTTATGAATCGTAATGCCGTTCCACTGCAGCTTCTGACACACTCATTAATTTGTTCCCAGCGGCAGTTCATTACCAACATCACAGCAAAACATGCTCTCTCCCTGGGCACTGAGGGTCCACCGGAAATTAAGCAGACAGGGCTGCAAAACCCCTCAGAGCAGTCAGGCAGCTTCATCTCCTGCAGCAGGCTGGAGGCAAGCATGAGACAGCGGCTGGAATGAAAGCATCAAGCCTTCCCGGGTGCCTCTGTGCCTTCAGAGTCTTTAGTTGACATGAAGAGCGATTCCTTGAAAAAGGATGGGATCTTGCTGTCTCAGGCACAGGTCTTCTCTGATCTGCCTGCTCTGGATGGAGTGGAGAAAAAAAATCTTCAGATTTTTAGTACAGGGAAGGCTTAGCATTTTTCCTTGCTTTCAACTGTGTGGTGGCTTCCTGCATGTACTGACCCTTCCTGGTCAGTGGGGAGATGTGAGCTGTGTTGGAGCACTTCACTAGCATCTCCTTAGAGAGGATATTAAGAAAGCCAGAGACTCCTCAAGAATAAGCAGAGTCTAAATTAGCTTCTCGAAAAGCTCTACTTTTAAAAGAAAATTAGGGTTCTAGTAACATGCTAGATTGAAGGAAAAGTTGAGTAGTCTGAATTCTTTATTGTTGGCTGTAGTCACATAGGACCCGGGACCATGACATATCAGCACCGGATTAAGAAGCTGGAAACCCAGGTCTTAACCATGACCTAAGTGCATTCTGAAGTGTGATGTGCAAAATTTTCAACCCCTTCTAATGAAAGATGTTGTTTGCTCTAGATCAGGAGACTTTTAGGGGCTCAGCCAAAGCCAGAGGACTCGTCCTTGGCATTTGAGCCATCAGCAAATTTGACCAGCTTTATCTTCAGAATGTCCACAACAAGACAACTCACAGTTTGCTGACTTCACAGCTTACATCCCAATTCCAGGCTGAGCTGTCATATTCTCCCTTTGTACCTCTGAAAGAACCTCTTCACTGGTTTCTTGTTTCCACTCTTGCTTCTCCTTTATCTGGATCATTTACAGCATGCAAGAGTTGCTGGTTCAAGTGTTAAGTGAAATTGCATCAGCCTCCTGGTCAAAACCCTTAGTGGCTTTAAGCAGAGTAGAATCCCAAACTCTCACAGCCACCAGACCAAACTCAGTGATATGGGATCTCAGTGATGTGGAACCCTGGTCTTCCTATTGTTCCCACTCTTCCAGGTGCAGAACAAGCAGAGTCTAAATTAGCTTCTCGGAAAGCTCTACTTTTAAAAGAAAATTAGGGTTCTAGTAACATGCTAGATTGAAGGAAAAGTTGAGTAGTCTGAATTCTTTGTTGTTGGCTGTAGTCACATAGGACCCTGGACCATGACATGTCACTCTATATGGGAACATGCACAACAGGTATGCTCTTGGCTTTAAACACTTTCACTCTGTTCCTGCCTGAAAAACTCTTTCCTGAGAATCCCCAACAGTTCATTTCTTTTCTTCACTACAGTCAAGCTAAGATATCATTGGTGCTGACAATCCTTCCCTTACCACCAAATCTTAACACCCTATTTAAAACAGAGTATGCATGTGCCTGTTCCCCTAATTCATTCATGCCATCATTTCCACAAGTAATTATTAAACACCTGATATGAGTCATACACTATTTAGGGCACTGGAATAGAGAATCAAATAGACCAAGTCTAAATTCTTAGGAAGTTTACACTGCAATTAGGAACAAAAGTTCACAACAGATGATAGAACAATTATCAAAAAGGATATATATGCTTGGTGCGGTGACACACACCTATAATCCCAGTGGCTTGGGAGTGCTGAGGCAGGAGGATTTTGAGTTCAAAACCATTGCACTTTACTTGTCTTTTTATGCTTTATTTCTCTTGATCAACTCATCATTCTCTTCTATATATTCTTTTTTTTTTTTTTGTACCAGGGATTGAACACAGGGGTACTTGGCCACGGAACCACATCCCCAGTCTGTTTTTTATTTTGTTTGGAGACAGGGTCTTTATGAGTTGCTTAGGGCCTCACTGCTAAGGCTGGCTTTGAACTCAAAATCCCCTTGCCTCAGCATTCCAAACCCACTGGGATTATAGGTGTATGCCACTGCACCTAGCTTACATATTCTTTTTGATAATTTCTCTATCATCTGTTGTGTACTTCTGTTCCTAATTACAGTGTAAACAAGTCTAAGAATTTAGACTTGGTCTATTTGATTCTCTATTTCATTGCCCCAAAGAGTGTATGACTCATATCAGGTGTTTAATAATTACTTGTGGAAATGACAGAATGAATGAATTTGTTCGGATATTAGGAGAACTGTTTTGCAATGATGAAGCTATTAGAAAAATAATTAATTGACCTTCATGATTCAGAAGGTAGTCTTGACCTCAGCTGGCAGATCCAAGCAGACAACCACATTAATGTGTCATGAGAACAACCCTAGGTTGTATGACTAAAACCTCTATTATCCTGTGAAGAGCATGCCTGCCTCCCACTAAGAAGGAGCCACCCCTCAAAATTCATTATGAAGCAAAAAGGCTAAGTGAATGATTTATATGCTACCTGTGCTCTTCTCCATTCTAGTGCTTTCAGTATTCTACCTCTCTTGTTTCCTCAACTATGTCTCAGACAATAATTTCATGTCACAGATAATATGAATCTAACAGATGAATTTCCATGCAGAGTACAGTTCCCTTACTATTGATGTGGAGAAAAACATAAACAAAGCTACAGTAAAGCACTTTTTCAGAGGTTGAGAAAAGCCAGCATAAGCACAAGAGAGAGTCAGGTAAAACTTATTTAAGCAATGGAAAAATAAATGAACTTATCTCGTTTTCTTTTAAAAGTTGCCTAATATTCAATAATATGTATGAACTGCAATGTATTCAATCCTAATCTTGTTGATACATTTTCCAGCTTACTCTCCATTTTCTTCCTCTACAGAGATGTAATAAATACTCTCTGACATATATCATTACTGTCTTTTGCTTTTAGTTCTGTGAGCAAAATTCCCCAAGGTGGGATTTCTTGCACAATAGCATCAACATTTTTAATTTTAAACAATATTTCTAGGTATTATTCCCAGATATGATAGCAACTTATTTCCCACCAGAAATGCACAAGTATCTCTTCACCTTGCCTTCAAAAAGCTGTTCTTACCACATTGGACTGCAAATCTGATAATTCAAAAAATGGTAATTTGTTTTGTAATTTTATTTTTCTGTGCATGGCTAGGCAACATTTCATAACTTTATGTTTTGTTTTTCCTATTATTTTCCAAATCATCTATTCATACTTATTGGAGTTATTCATAGCTATTTTAATTTAATTTGTTAAGGAGATTCTTGGAACAGGAGGATCAGTGGCATCTTTCTTGTTATTACTGTTGTATTACATTAATAATATATATAGTTTAAATCTTAATTTTACTAATGATTCAATTGCTATACTAATTTTTAAAATATTGATATAGTCAAATATCTGTATTTTATGATGGTTTCTGAGATTTTTTCCTTGCTTAAAAATGCCCTATCATCTAAATTTATGAATTTGTTCCAAGATTATTACTTTTGTTTTAGCTCTTTAATCTGTATAGAATTTACATTTGTATGCAAAGAAAGGGAGCTCATGATTTCTTCCATGTAGGTAATGTAGTGAATAAACTAGCACTAACATAGCAAATGAACTACCTGAGTTAAAATGCAATCTTGTTAGGGTAAATTCCCATGCATACTTGGTTGTAATTTCTGTTTTTCCAGGCACTCTGACAGAAGCAACTTCCCTGAGAGCCATTAAGATCATCTGAAATAAAATGTAATTTGCTGACAGAACCTGACCAGATAGTGACCTATATGCTTTGTCAAACTTTCAGGAAGAAAGTTTTCAGACTTCATTTGCCAATAATCCAAGTTCCTTGTTCAGATACATATCAGAGTCTTACTATGCATTGGATAATTTTCTAAATGCTTTTGGTAGATTTTTTTGACTCCTTATATTAACAGCACAGGGCAACTATTATTTTGATCTTCATTTTCTGTATTAAAAAACTGAAAAATAGAGTTTAGTTGCCCAAGAACTCAAGGATGGTAAATGTTGGGCTGAGATTTCTAGCTTCCAGCCTAACTCCACAGTCATTAGTTTTAACAGAAGCATTCTACGGATGATGCTCTTTCATTTTTGTGTCTTAAACCTTCCAATTATCATCACACAGAAGGTACACAGTGCATATTTGCTTATCTAGATTGAACTGGGGAAAAAAATTTTTCATGAAGAGTTTTATAACATTTGGAAATAATGACTTGAAATGAATTTGCTTCTTGGAAACTGGGAGTAATCTCAAAACAGGGCAATTTCAGTAGCTGCAAAAGAACAGCTCTAATGAGTTCTGCTCGAGAATCTTCTTCTCACCAGGAAATGATTGAAGACAAGGAGATAACCTCTCATTAATTCCTTATTAACTATTTTAATCAGGATTACATCACTGTCTTGCTCTGAGCGCGGACAATTGCCAGTAGGCTTAGGTGCTCAAATTCATTAAGCTGACAAGGTGGGAAGGTCCTGACAGCCAGCAGGATTGTTCCTGTGCCCCTGGGAGCCTCGTCTGGTGAAGACGTGACTCCCTCATTTCTCAGAGTAGCAATCTTCACTTCTGGTTTATTGCTACACATCCCTCAAAAGCCTGGCCCAAATGGCTTCTTTCAATGAGTTCTCAAATGCTTTGCACTGTGGCTGGGAGAATGAAAGCCCTTCAGGGAGGGGGCAGAGCGCACACAGATCCAAGCAGCAAGTCAGTAAGCTCCCATTATGGGATGGAGCCCCTATTCAGCAGGTCACATGGAGGCTCTGCACCTGCCAGGATCAGGCAAGATTCTGTCTCTTCAGGTCCATCTAAGGGAGCAATAGGCCCATCCCATCACCCAGAGCTTCAGGGAATACTCTTATGTCTGGTGGGGGAATATATCCTGCCCAGGTGAAAATCATCAAGCCCAGTAGCTTAAGATTCCTCTGTATTGAACCATATTTCTCTGTACTTAAGTGGAGACCTGCAATCCCCAGTGGGTGATCAATGCAACATGGACAGAGAAAGACAACCGAACTTCAGGACACCCTATTCAACTCAGTGTTGAATGACCAGAAGTCATTAGATTGGTCTGGGGATTGGTGCATGTAGCCCCATCAGGACCAATAAATGCACAAGGCCTTCTGGGAGACCATGGGATATAGTGGGTCATGTGGGAGATCATGCCCCAAGAATTAGCTGTCTGTTTCATTCACCCCACTGCAACCTCCTACACGTATAGCCTTTAACATTTTTTTTCGCCTTTCTCTTCTTTTAACACAGTCATCATCTAATTTCATTTCTCACATGCAAGCTGTAAAAAATTAAATGAGTTCCTATAGGTAAATTACACATTAAGTAGCAAATTAAAAACTAATTCAAGTATTAGTTATTATCACCTCCTTGGAGTCTCCTATTAGAGAAATTTCTCACCTTTTCCCATGGAATTTGAAGTCTAAAATTTATAAGGTCTAGAACTGCCATCCTCATCTTAGGTCTGTGAGGAAAGCAAGTGTCTGAAAATAAGGCAAACTTAGAAAATAGAGAAGTGAAGAAATGTGGAGAGAGTGAAATCTGGCCCTGATGGTATCATTTAAAGTATAGATCAAGTTGTACTTGGTGAAAGCCTTTTCCATCATCTGTCTATCTATCTATCTATCTTAATGCATATGTTTATATATGTGCACATATACCTTATAAGAGCAGTTATCAATTTCAGTGGTTTAGGTTCACAGCAAAATTGAACAGAAAGTACCAAAACATTCCATAGTGTCCCTACCCACACTCATGCACAGCCTCAAATATTATCAAAATCACTCACCAGAATGGCATATTTATCACAACTAATATTAACATATAATTTTTACTAAAAAATCTATAGTTTAAATTAGAATTCACCCTTAGAATTATTCATTCTATGGGTTTGCACAAATTTATAATCATACATATCCACCATTACAAGATCATACAGAAAAGTTTCACTGCCCTAAAAATACTCTGTTCCATGACTATTCATCTTTCCTCCCCAATGTCCCTTGCAAGTACTAATATTTTTATGGGCTTCTTAGTTTTACTTTTTTCAGAATGTTACATGATTGAAATTCTATAGTATAGAGCCTTTATAGATGAGCCTCTTTACTTAGTAATTTGCATTAAAGTTTCCTTAATCTTTTTTCATAAGTTGTAGCTCATTTCTTGTTAGCTATGAGTAGTATTCACTGTCTGGAGGAATTTACATAAACCTGTTGAAGGATATAGTTTCTTCCAAGTTCACGCAAATATCAATTAAGCAGCTGTAACCATCTATGGGAACATTTTTGTGTAGCCATAATTTTTGGGTTTATTTGGGCAAATACCAAGGGGCACAATTGCTACATTGTGTGGTAAGAGTATATGTAATTTTGAAAAAAAAAATACTGAACTGTTTTCCAAACTGGCTGTACTATTTTTCATTTCTACCATCAATGGCTGAGAACTCCTGACTCTTTACCAGTATTTGCTGTTGTCTGTATTCTGGATTTTGGCTATTTTAATAGGTTGTCAGTGGTAGCTAATTGTTTTAAATTGCATTTTTCTGATGCTATGTGATGTGAAGCATCTTTTCATATGCTTATCTGCCATTTTTACATTTCTTTGATAGATACAGTTTCTCTTTTTATTAAACAAGTTTGGGTTTTTTGCATTTTTCTCTCCAGCGAATCATAGTTGCTTCACTCTACATGGTGGGCTCTGAAGACTTCTCAACCATCTATAGAGCCTACATATTGCACTGAACCAAAATATGGCAAATAAAAGCCAGATCTTTTCTTCCACACTTGTCTTCCCTAATGTCCAGGGTTTGATAATTGAAGCAGGTGAAATGTTTGTCCTTTAATATAACCTCCCTTCTTTAAGTCTGGAATAATAATTTGTCATAGCATCTAAAACTTCTGCATAAATTGGCAAGTAGGAAGAGTATGTACCAATGAGCTGGAAAAGGAGCAAACTACAAGGAATTGCAAAGCTCTGGGTCTGATTGCTCATTAGTAGGTCATAAAGACCTGCAGGAGGTACACAAAAATTCATCTGCCTTCAGAGAATGAGGCAAAAAATAGACAGCCAGGACACTCTGAAGCAATTCAGGGATCATGGCACTAGTAGGACACATGTGGTTCCATATGGATTAATTTGCTCAGAAACCCAGAGCTTTGCTAAAATCCCATTATCCACCTGCACAAATCATTCTCATCCCTCTCTATCTTTCTGAACTACAAATAGTTCCATTTATAGCCCTTGAATGCATTTTAAATGTCTCATTTTCATTTCTTTGCACATGTGATTTCTTTGATCAAAAATGTACCTATGAATGTGTGCGAGCACACACACACACACACACACACACACACAACTCCTCTCTGGTTTCTAAATCTTGCAATCTTTTAAGATAAATTTATCCTTCTCTCTTTGGTACAATGGTGTGCTGGACTTGTTTGGACTTCTTCCAACTCCCCTCAAAGAAAGTCCTGATTTGTAGCATCTGTTAATTTCCATGGTTTGAATACATCCACCATGACCAGTTTCAAGTCATCAACACAAGTGAACATCAACACGAGTACACACGGTTACATAGAATTTCTACCCAACAGACACAATAGTTTTCTATTACATGCCACCCTTATGGATAATAAAGTGTAATAAAACGATTAGGAAGTAATAAGGATTGAGCATATCTTTATTACCTTTATTTTCAATCCAATAACCAGAGAACTTAATTATAAACTTGTATAATTTAAGTTAACTTTGTGTATATGTATGTGTGTATATATGTGTGTGTGTATGTGTTACTAGGGTCTAAACCCAGGGCCACTCTGTCACTGAACTATATACCTATCGTTTCTTATTTTTTAATCTATTTTTTTTGTTTGTTTGTTTTTTTGAGACAGGTTTTCACCTAGTGGCCCATGCTGGCCTGGAACTAGTGATTCTCCTGCTTCAACCTCTTGAGGTGCTGGGATTACAGGCATGTGCCACAGCTCCTGGCTGATAGTTTAATTTTTTATAATGTTCATGTTTGAAAACAAACTAGCTCTCAGAATTATTGGAAATTTAAGGGTTGGTTTTTGTAGTCTGTAGAAATGAAAGACAGCACTTCACTGCTCCTGTGCCAATGGCACTTACCTTCGAGAAAATGATACCAAAAATAAATGTAAGCAGAACATTAAACAGCTAAATTAAAAAATATATATCTCAATTTCTAATGGTAATAAATATTATGAAGTAAAACAAAACACGATCAAGGGCCAATTGAGCATTTGGAAAATGGGAAAATATTTTCAAGAGTGTAAACAAGAAAGTCACCTCTGAGCAGTGGCTCTCCTTCTTGTAAATGAAGTGAGGTAGCAAAAGATGAAAAAAAAAAATCTTTGGGATAGTGCTAGAAAAAAAGAAAAGAATACCTTTTTTTAAATGAAAATTTTAAAAATCTTCAGGCATTCCAGAGGGAACAATAGCTTATGCAAAGGTCCTGAGGCAGTAGTGAGCTTTATATACTTGGGGGACAATAAGAAAATCTCCAGTCACCAACCAATAATCCATTCAAATTCTTAAGGCATCTAGTGGATTAATCCACTGATTATGCCACAGCTCTTCTAATAAATTCACCTCTGAACTTTCCTGGATTTACTATCACATGAGCTTTTGGGGAGACACCTCCTATCCAAACAATAACAGTCACTATGGCTGGAATAAAGCATTGAGTGAAGAATGCTAGAAGAGATGACTGAAGAGATCAAGGTCTAGGTCATGTAGAACCTTGAAAGTCACAGTAAGATTTGCTCTCTCAATTCAAAGAGGAAGGTTTTGTTTAGGGAACAGCATGATTTGACAAAAGTTAAAAAATATTACTTACTCCCAGCTGCTATGTGAAGAATAGATTGTACAAATACTGCAATAACCCTACAAATACAAAGGGTTAGAGGTAGAGGAGAGTGAGAAAAGAAAGACATGATTATTTCAATATCTAGTAGAAAAGGGAACATGTAAAGCAGGTGGTTAAAATGTAGTGCATTTTCCTCCAGAATAGCTACAACTTAAAAGACCAAGGCAGCCATAACTGGTGTGCAAACAAATGAGCAGAGCTGTGTTCTAATAACGTCATTTATAATAGGCTGCAGGACAGATTTGACTTATGAGCCATACAGGCCAACCCCTGCTCTCAAGCACAGTCGCCCATTAGAAATACAATGGGGATCATAGATGTAAATTTAACTATTTTTTAAAAGCCCCATACTAGATAAGGAAAGAGAAACTGATGAAATTAATTTTTTATTATATTTAAACCAACATTTCCAAAAGATTATTTCAACAGTATTAGGATGGTGGGTCTTGAAGATTTCAACTTGCATTTGAAAGAGAAATAGGTATTCAGTGATTTTATAAATGATACACATTTTCCTTCATGTTTTATGCAGGGGATTGCATTTGAGCAGTTAATCCTCATTAAGAAAGCTTTATTGATTTCATTCAATATATTTCTACCTCCAGATTATCTGAGAAACTTTAGAGACAATGATCTCCTGCACAATTTGTTCCAAAATATCAGTCTGTGGCAATGAAACTCTGTTGGAAAGAGCACAAAGTCATTAAGCACTTTTAGCCCCCACAGTGAAGTGAGCAATAATGGGCAGTTAGATGTCCCTCTCTCTGATCTTGGCATAATGTTCCTCTTTCTCAGGGTCTCATTGGAACATGGCTCACACACAGATTCCTGAATTCTGCTTTTATGGTGCATGAGAGTAAATTCTTAACTTAAACAGCTTCTTCATTCTCTTCTTTATAAAAATACAGCCTGGGCACCCATCTTTCTATTGAATTGCTGTCAGGGAAGGCTTTGCCCAAGGTCAACATAACAAGCCTCTCTGCCAGGTACTGCGGCCGACTTTAATACATGCAGAGGATTTATGTCAGATTCCCACCACTAAAGATTGAGCTGATAATCGTAGGTATTTGGCAGAGGCATTAGCATTTCTGTCTGTGCAGATTTCAACGCCCTATTAACTATTCTGAGGAATATTTTACCCAGTGGGGAAAAGTACCAAGTTGAGTTAGGGATTCCTCACTGCCCACCACAGGCAATATCATAGCAATCTCTATGGCTGTCTGCATGGGGAAATTAACCAGGACAGCAGATTGCTTTGACTCCTAATGAATATGAATGCACAAACATGAGCATTTCAAAAAGCAACATTAGGAGCACAGAGAGAGAAAAAACTGCTTTGATGTGTGATCCCTCTGTGAAGGACCCCATGAGTGATTTTTCTTGGAACAGAGGGAATGATTTTTCAGCACTTCCAAAGAACATAAACTCTGTCTGGCCCATCATCCAGGATGCATCCCAACAGTATCTGCAGTTCAGGCCTCCTTTACAAAGGTGGGTCTCTCTTTAAGTGCAGAATGCTACAAAAAGAAAACCATCATGTTGACAAATAATAATTCAGAAGAGGGTAGGGAGCAAAATGAAAAGCAGAGCAAAAGTGTCAATTTCTCAAGAAAAATAGCCAATTTTAACTATTTTTAACAGAAGTATAGAGTTTTTTAAATGCCTGAGATGAAAATTGATCATGCTTGCTTTGCTGACTCTGAACGTGCTTTATGAGCATCAAATGATGAGGCTAATGTTTCATTCTAAGAGCTGAATTCTACAAGGGAAATAAAGGCAGTGACAGAAGCAGCAATTTAATAGCCAAATTTAAATGACTCTTTTAAAAAATGTGATTCACTTTTTCTTCCATAATGTCAAATAATCATGCATTACATCAAGAAAGAACTCACATACTCTGAATTGGCTGCTTTTGAAAGGTAAATTAGTCCTGGTGGGTCACCAGGCTGACCCCAACGTGATACTGTGTGCTCTCCAATGATTTTTCACCCCCTAAAATCCTCATCTCCAAGAAGATGAAAACAAGAACCATTTTTTGGTTTTTACATATTCTAAATATTCTAGCACTATGCTATGCCTGATACCAGACCTCCCAAATAAGTTGATCTCATTACTATTACTATTATGGAAATTCCCCATGGGGATTGTAAGAACTGCAGATGTGATTCTTAATGGTTGAGCACTTATTGAGGACTTTTTTTTCCTACAAACACTCACCATGACTCAAAATTCCTGTTTATCACCCTGGTTCTGACCATGAACATTCTCAGTTCCTGTTGTTAGCAGAGATTCTACAGGATTTAAGGAGCTTTGCCAGTTTGCCAGTGGAAATTGCCACTCTGCCATGAAGTGAACATCAGGAGCATACCTAGTTTCCTCTTTTGCAAAAAGAGAAGGGGCAATGATCAAAGCAGATATTTGTTACATGTCTCCCCAAATGTAGAAACATAGAAACATTTATTCTTCCTTTAACTTTTATCTAAAACAGCTCCACACCAGAAGTGTTTTTTGTTGTTGTTGTTGTTGTTTTATATCTCAGATTCTTTGGGGAATACTTCCTCCTACTTCAGCAAATGCATACTGAATCCTTATTACATACAAGACAGCACGCTCCACATGGCTGTATATTCAGAAGTGTGCATGGCACAGACTCACCACATAGAGTTAGACAGACAGCAGGAGGAATAAACAAGAATGCTTATCATTCCTGAACAAGATCACATGACAAAACATTTTTATGAGCAAAGGGAGATTGACTCAAAAGTGTATAGGATGATGTTCGACAATGGGAAAAATTGTCGAAATGGCTTCCTAGTGTGTGGATATGGTGAGTAAGGGCAGGATGGTCCTTTGTGTTTTCAATCTTAGTAAGTGTTTGGTTTACATGTTTGTATCCATTTGTCAAATTCATCCCATGATATACATAAATGTCTTTGTTGCATTGCATGCAAATCCTACCTGAAAACAAAATGATAAATATTGAACTCTGCCTAATGATATACAACTGCAATATTTATGGAGAAACATACTAATGTCTGGAATTCACTTGGCAATGCATAAAAACAAAACAGATTAATGAGTGTATAGAAGACGGATGATTAGATTAGTGATAAAGCAAAGGCAGTAAAGTGGTAGTAGTAGGAACTAGGTGGGATGCATGGGGATTCCCTGTAAAATTCAATTTTTCTCTGTTAGAAAGTTTTAATAGTATGTGTTGGTAGGAGAGAAAAAGTTTCCCATATGAAGAAAATTTTTACATGTTCTTTGAAAACATAAAGATTTCGAATATTAGAAATAGAAATAGAGGGCATTCATGAATAAAGAAATAATAAACGCAGAGACTTAAGAACATGAGAGGGTACTAGAAGTATTTCTACATGGTAGTTCATTAAAGGGAGAGGGTGGCAGTGAGAAAGGTGCTGGTGTCATACATTGATGGGGCTCAAGGACAATCTGAGAAATCTTGTATCTCTGTATACGCTGGACAGTCACTCTGTTGGGTTTTCTGATCATAGTGTCAGTGGTATCATTAGTTCCTTTAAACAGGAATTTGGTAGCTGAAGACGACTAGGGAAACAGAGAATAAGAGGTGAGTAGTGGGAATCCCCATCAGGAAGGCAAGAGAGGAGCCAGAGAGGATGGTGATCCCTGGAGATGCAGCAGGCTAGAGGTGGGAGATAGACTGCCCATCAGGGTTGGGAGTGAAGGAGGATTCCAACAGGAGCCTAATTTTCAGCCTTATGACAAGAGGGGATTTGCTGATGATTTGCTTCCCATGAAAAGGAAATTAAAAACAGCTAAATTAACAGAGTAGAATGTGATGAGCTTCAAAGGAACAATTTACAAAATATTCACCAAGGGGCAGTAACAATATGAAAAGATGTTCAATCTTACCAGCTGTCAAGTAAATACAAGAAGGTATAAGAAGAAAACATTTCACCCACACTCCAACAAGAATGAACAAGAATGGTAAGGAAGATGAGCCACAAGTCTGTTACGCTGGTCATGGGAGTATAAATTGGTGTTGACATTCATGAGAAAATTTGATACTCTCTAGCAAAATCCAAAGCTATTCATAATCTTTGATATAAAAATTCCATCTGGGAGAAAAGCATTCTAACCAATTACTTGCACATAGACCTAAAGATGAACATAGAAGAAGGTTCATTTGCAACATTGTTATAGTGGTAAATTGGGGGAAATTGTCTATCAATAGAAGGGATATATTATGACTTACCATCTGTACTTGTTTTCTGTTGCTTCCATACAAATTACCTACAACTTAGAGATTTAAAACAACACAAATTTATTGTCTTATATTTCTGTAGATGAATGGTCTCATAAAGCCAAAACTGGATGTCAGCAAATTGTGTTCTTTTTTGGAGTTTCTAGGGGAGAATGACTTTCCTGCACTTTCCAGTTGTTGTTAGATGCCTTTAGGTTGTAGGACTGAGGTCCTCTTTTCCTGTGGTTATAAAGTTCACTTTCCTTGACTTAGAGCTCCTTCCTACATCTTAAAAGTCAGCAATGGGCTGGCTCATTATGTCCCCTGAAAACTCCGTTTTCTGTATTCTTCTACTTTCAAAGACTCATGTGGTTAGATTGGGCCTACCTGGATAATTGAGGATAACATCACCATTTTAAAGTCCCAAGGTTGTTAATCACTTCTGAAAAATCCTCTTTGCCGTTTAATGAAACATATTTTTGGTTTCTGGGAAATAGAAAGTGGTCATCTTTGGGAGTCATTCATTGTTCTGTTTACCACATCATCTGCACTTTGAAAGATTCTATCATTACTAAAAGAAAGGTATAAATTCTGATGCTGAAACATCTGTAACATATAAAGTGAAAACGAGAAAATAATTTAAATATACTTCTGATATTGCTTTATGTTATTATATAATGACCTTGTTAATTTAATAATATAAAATTACTATAAATTTAAAGCAAAATATATAAAAAGGTGAATATATATATATATATATATATATATATATATATATATATATATAACATGAAACTAACAAATGAACACCAAAATGTGGACAGGGAATACATCAGAGAAAGGGACTGAGTTTATCAAGAGACTTATGGAGTTACTCATAATTTATTTCATATGTTTGTAAATTTTACTAGAAAAATTTAATTGCACAATGATTATGCTTTCAAAAAATAAAAAATAATTTTTTTATTATGGAACAATAGGAGAAGCAAAACTGCTCCTATGAAAGTTGGAGTAGGAAACTTAAAGTATGTTTACTGCAGTTCCTCAAGCCCTGATGCTCTTCTAAGTGTGATGACCACTGGGACTCTGCTAGGAATGAAAAAGGATGTCATCAATAATCTTGCCAAAGCAATAAGTGTAGACTGAAACTTTCTTGGTCACATACTCCTAAGGCATTGATTGCTCATCTCTCCCACTAGAATGTTAGATCCAGGTTGGTGGGGATATGATCTGGGATGTTCACTGCCTGAGAACATCTGCTGGGAAAATAGGACTGAGCTGGTCTACTTGCCCATTTTTAGATTAAAATACCATCTTTATCTTATTCATTTGGGGGGATTCTTTTCCCAGCTTATATCTATAAAAACATTCTTTTATGTTTATATTTAACTTTTTCATATGTTATTGTTTTAATTTATTTGAGATATCTATGAAATCACTCTGGAGTTTACTATGTAAATTTGAAATCAGGCTTTTTTTGTCATTGCCAACAGAAGAGCCCAGTGGTCCTAATACTTTTTTTTTGTATTTTCTTTTCTGCTTTGAAATACTACCTTTATCATATACCAAATTCCCATATGTTCATAAATCTGTTTCACTTTTGTAGCTCAAACACCTTACCTCCCTAATAAGTAGAGCCTTACAGAGTATATTGGTATCTTTTAAAGAGAAATATTCTTTATTATTCTTTTGCTTTTATTTAATTTGTCTAGGTCATTATTATACCTTTATCTGTTTTGCATATGAGGAGGGTTATATATAAAATTTGATTTGAAGAACGTGAAAAAGTAAATAAATTGATCTGTTCTCATTTTACCAATGAAGGGGACTGGGAGAATCTCCCATCCGATCTATAGACTACAAAGCAGCAAAAGAATTATTTTGAGCTCAGTTTTGAATGTTTTGTTAGGCAACAAAAGCTAGCTAACATAACATTGTGGGACCTTAAACTTGTCATCTAAAGAGAATTAAATGAAATAACTCCTAAGACTTCTCTTGTTTTATGTGTTTCTCCCCCTAGCTTCATCATCCTATGGTTTTTAGCTGAAACAAAACTTCAAAGTGTATATATTGATTTGTTAGACACAAAAGAGCTTATGGGCATTAGCTATACCATATGTGTGCACAAACACCCAGGCACTTGGAAACAGCCATGTGGCACACAGTGGGTGCAGGGAGGGATACAGAGCACATGCTAAGTAATGCAAGAGCCAGAACATTTGGTTACCTGCCAATCAGAATCAGTTATTACTATGGCCTCACAGCCTAACCCTCTTCTCGCTGCAGGGCTTAGACTTTATTTGTGAACCATATTTTGATTGCTTATATTGATAATATACTCAAACCTCTCCTTTCAAGATATGAGCAAGACTATTTTAAGCCTTAATAATTGCCTGGGATTTATAGGGTCAAATGGATTAAGCCTGTTGAAAAATATTTTGGCCTTTTCTATAAACAAAATAAAGACAACCTAGTGTTTGCTTAATGGGTAAAAAAAAAAAAAAAAAAAAAAAAAAAAAAAAAAAAAAAAAAAAAAAACCTTCACCCCAAATATCTGTAAGGGCCAAAATTATGAATCTAATATCATGAGATTCCCATTGACCCAGCTGAATATATATATGTAAGTGCTAAACCTATCTTTTCCTTTCTTTTTTTTTAACCTCTTGGATGAGTCATTTAAAGGAACCAAAGTTTGGTCAATTACTTCAAATTTTGGTCAATTACTAATTGTGTGAGTTGGAACACATTATTTAACCTCTCTGAATATTAGAGCAGGATAAGTAATGTAGAAATAATATGGCCAGTATTATAGAGCTATAATAATAATCAAATGTACATGGAAACAGCATGAGACATTCTCATTTGTTCAGTTATAATACTCATTTTCCCTACACTGTATATTGATTCATTTCCTACTCATCATTCAAAGTCTCTAGCTCAGATGAGTCCCTTTTGAAAAATCTGTTCACAATGTCAGCACATGTTAAATTCCTTTTTTTTAAATCTCTCTTATTTATGCAATCAAATTTACTGAGGCTAAGCTAGATCCTGTGATACTGCTACTAGCAAAACTGTCTCTGCCACATGGAGAGAGGTAAAATAAATGGTCTAGCATGTGATAATCGAACTCATTATGAAGCAGGTGACCCAGTGTTGTTTTGGGGGACTTAGAGTATGAAACAGGAATATATCAGGAAGAATTTTCCAAAATATGCCATTGAAATTGGGATAGAAGTAGAATCACGTTTTACCCCTGAGCTGGAATGTGAGTAGGGGCTTATTTCAGCTTATTTGTACTCCTGACTTAATTTTTTCCCTGTGTTTATTGGTGCTTTAAATCTATATTGTCCTATGAAATTTTCTAATATGTTCCTTTGGTTTGTGTACACAATTAGACTTTATGCTCAGTTGGAGGAGGGCCCGTGTGTTGTTCTCTCTCTCTCTCTCTCTCTCTCTCTCTCTCTCTCTCTCTCTCTCTCTCTCTCTCTCTCTCTCCCTGTCTTTAACTTCTCTTTAAAGCTTAACACGGTACTGATCAGATCTTGGTGATAATACACAGCTGATTGAGAACAAAAGCACTTAAGCACTGATTGCTCTTGAATTGTGAGACATCTCACTATGGCCTTGTGAACTAATTACCACTTTTATGATTTTTTGATGTGTCAGAAAAATACAGAAAAGGGCACATATAAATGTATAACTCAGTGATTTTGCCTTAAGTGAATATACCCATGTAATCAGCACCCACTTTAAGAACACTGCGATGCTCCAGAAGCTGTTGTATTCACTTCTAACTACTAACTCCCCAAAGGTAACCATTACCCTAACATCTACAAACAGTTCCTTCTTGTGTTTTGAAGTTTATATTACACTCAATAGTATCTGACTTTTACTCAACATTTTGTTGGGGGAAATCCACGTTGTTACCTGTAACTGCAGTTTAGTCATTCTTGTTGGCATTTAGCATCCCATTGTGAAAATATATGCTATAAATTTACTCTTCATAGTCATTCTTATATGCATCTTTTTGTAAAGCTGTGCATTCATTGCTGTTGAGTGTATGCCTAGGAAGGGAGTTTCTGGATCATAAGAAATAGATATTTTTCCTGTCTTTCATAGATACTGCCAAAGCTTTCCAAACAAATTGGGCTAACTTTTGCTCTCATCAGCAGTCTGCCTAACTGGTTTTAGAAATAAAGGTCATTTTGAAAGTCAAAATATTTCTTGAAACTAACCAGATTACAGAATGTAGGTGTTGTGCTCTTGGTGCTGAAGAATTCCAGGGCTTGCATAGATTTGTGAACTTCTCACAAACAACTTCACAGGTCTCTCAGGCCCACCAAGTTTCCGGTAATCTTTGGTGGAAAAATGCAGCAGAGTTTCATAATGGTGCATGTTTTCTAAGATGGAGTGGGTTTTAAAAGGAACCACTGTTCTGTAAATAGAGGCTCTTTCTCCATCACCTCACCCTTGTATTCTGTTAACAGAAAAAAAATACATTTCCAGAAGAGAAAAGATAAAAACTTAAGAAGGCTAAAAATCAGAATGAAATACATGTGTGAGGCTTCCCACAGATGTTCTGTCTCTTTTTCTAGCCTTTCTTCCATGCCAGATGCTCCTTCTCATTGTCTGTAACCTAGGGCCAAGGGCAATTTCTCCCCTAACTAGGACCTCTTCTTCTTTAGCTGGCTTAGAATAACATATTTCTTGCACAGAATAATATTTACTGTCATTATCAGCAAGTTCTTATTGCTAGTGCCCATATCCACTGAATTAAAAACACCCACATTTATTATACAGGATGATGATATTCTGTTGAAAATTCAACAGATTGTGAATATGGATTTTGTGGCCCTTGAAGGTTATAAATATTTGCTTGGGATGAGTTGTTTTGAATGTCTCAAACACAGTGGGAACTCAGGAAGAGTTCAGGTCTTCCTCTTCACATCTGGGCATCAGTTTTATAACACAGTGGGGCTTCAACATGATGGTCTGCATCCCTCTACTACATTGCCTGCCCTGTAAGGACAATGACCCCATGACATTGTCAGCGCATAAGCAGAATGCTAGGCTAGGCTCGAATGGAGACTCCTTAGGGTAGGTGTCAAACCTTCAATAATGGTGCAATGTCGAGGAGCAAGAGAGAACATAAAATAGTTCAGATAACTGATAGCTAAATAGAAACCCAGCTGAAGAGTGCTTCAATGCTCTCCAATCATCCAAGAATGTTAGGTAGCATTTAGCCTCAGTTCTAACATGGACCCAGGGCATGTCTCTATATATGTTTTGAAACAGAAGAGAGCAATGCAACAAGCACTACATCTATGACAAAAGCTGCTACTTAAAGTCATACTGTGTCAGGCATGCCTTTCTGAGCAATAGATATATTAATTAGATAGGCTTATATTGTACAAGTCTTTGAAGGAATAGACTCTCTCCCTCCTTCAATTAAATTCCTCTACTATCCAATAGATCCTGTTTACTCATGTTCCAGAATGATCTTGAACCAAATCTCAAGGGTCACTTGACACAGTTAGAAGAGATAACATAATCGTGTGTGATTTAATCAAGTTCATTTTAAGTTTATTGCTAAGGGACATGAGGATTGGCTGTGCTTCCCAGGTAAATTCTAAAGACCTCTTGGTTTGAGCTTCTGGAAAAGAAAAGTAAAATGAAAAGGCTAACTGGGACGTTATCTCTGGAAAAATCAAAATTAAAATGTGCCTTAATTTGGATTCCCCTGTTTCAACATCCTATTTGAGATCATCCTTTTTCATTGTTATGTTCCATCAGTGAATAGCATCAATACTTTTTTTCCATATTTTTATTGATGGATTATAATTGTTCACAATGGTGGGATTCATTTCTACATATTCCTACATGCACACTACCTATAGAATAACATCAATACTTGCTTAAATGAGGCCCAGAAGCATTTTCCCTTTCCAATATTTAATGTTATTTTTCTCCCTTCCAGATGATTGTAGATTGTGAAGATGAAATTGTAAAATCTACAGAGCTTCAGAATAAAGATAGCTGTAACAGCAATGCCCTGAGATGGAACACTGGGACGTGAAACCCCTGTGCCTTCTAATTAGCTTGCCATGAGTCATTGACTACCCATGGCTTCTTGTCCTAACCTTGTTTTGCAATACGATTTGTCCACACTTATTTATTAAGGGTATTGCATTTTTTACAGCTTGTTCATTGACAGTGTGCTGCTGCAAGTGACAGAAAAACAATATAATTTGTTGTCCTTCTTAAATATCTAAGGGGAGAAAAAGAAGATAATATGCAAAGCTTCCTGAAATTCACAAATGAGGCGGGATAAAATCTCTGCAGAATTTATAAAGTCTGCAGGAAGCTTTTGATCGTGATGTATTGCAGTTCCCACCCCCACTCTCCCATCTATAGCGATGCCTTCAATATTTTACTGAGTCTGGCTAACACACAGCTCACAATTTTAAAGTGACAAATCTAAGAGCATAAATTTTAGGTGCTTTTTGCAAAACAGCAAGGCTAAGGACAGACTGTACGTTCAGAGTATTATAGCTTGTCCTAATTCATGCCATTTTCATACATTCTCCCCCCCCTTTTGGAGGTTTTTGGGGGCATATTTCAAACAAACATCAGTGCTTTGTGTTTATGCCATGTAATAAAGAATATCTGGGCCCGTTGGTAGAAGAATATCTGTTTTCCAAATCATCTCCGTTATGGAGAGAAATAAATTCTATTTTGAGCACAAATATAAGAGTAGCCTTCCAAATAAACATTTAGAATCTGTTCATTTGGGTTTTGCTAAGGGACTTCCATCTATTTAGTGCTTAAATGGGCTTGTACCCACAAGTGTAGACCCTATTGATGGGGGATGCAAAAAAAGTTGGCTGCTTCCAAATGCTTCCCTATCTCTCCAACACCTTTTTGCTCCCCCAACACCATGGGAGTGCATGATATTAGCTATTAGGAAAGATTGAAAAAGGAAAATCATCTTCAGAGTTTATTTTCTGATATAATGTTACTGTCTCTGGAAATGGTAGGACATTTCATGGGAGTGGCTTAAATTAAAAGAAAACTAGATGTCTTTTAAAGAATATAGGAAGGGATAGAATATAAGAGCATAGTCTGGAATGACAGACTCAGTGGTTGGACTGATCTGAGTAATGGGAGTATGACTAATACAAAAATCCGAGATGACAATCAGGAGGTCATGTCGCCACCATTCTCCCCTCCCATGTCCATGCAAGATATTCTGATCAACCACAACACTGCTCTCTTTTAAGTTTGGACTCTTTGTCAATATTTTTCAGCTGCCACTACGGACTAGAGTAAACTAGTCATTGAAATTATGAGCTAGAGATATGTTATTGAAATTATGCATGATTTCTAGTCTACTAAGAAATCATCAAAAGGGCAAGAGAGATTTTTAAAACCCAAGGTGGACTTGAAGATAAAAGGGACAGGAAAACGAAGTTTGGAACTGGGCTTAAAAATGCATATTTGCTTCTTATTTATTGGTTAGTGGTAATAGAAAAGCTACCATTTACTAAGTCCCTACTATGTGCCTGGTATTCTGCTGGGTGCTTTACTTAGTACATACAGAAAACGGTTATCAAATTTGTAGGCTCTTGAGTCAGACTATCAGAGTTTGGATTTTAGCAGAAGAGGGTGCTAGAGATTTCAAGCCTCGGTGCTCATCAGTAAAATGGGGATAAAAATGATCACAGCTTCATTGTTTTGTTGAGAGGACAAATGAGATAATGTATTGAATGATCTTGGCATATTGCCTAGCTATCAATCAATGCTAGCTTATTCCTGACATGTAATCAGCACTCTAAAAAGATTACTTTGCAGCAGCACTCTTCTTTCTATTATACTCAGTGTTTTATATATTTTTTCTCCTCTTCTCTCTCATGGTTACTTTGAGAGAAGTAATCAAGATCATTATAGATATAGATATAGATATATAGATATATAGATATAGATATATCATTATATATTTTTCTCCTCTTCTCTCTTTATGGTTACTTTGAGATAAGTAACCATCAGTCACGCCAAAGAGGGGCAAGGATTTTGAAACCTAAGTCCTAGCAATATATAATTGGCCAGTGTTCCAGTTTTTCCTTTCCCAGAGACAATAAGTCTGGGGCTGGTAAAAAGGCAGAGATGCCATTGAGGGGACATTTAACTAGAAAGAACAATTCTGGAGGAATTATGTGCACTCCAAGTGGAAAAAAGAAAAGGAATTTTCTACAGGAAGGCCCAGGGCAAGAAGTAAAGGAGATAATGAGTACTGACTTCCATTGATTTACCTACTTGCCGCTAAAGAAAGGGAGGGAGACTGGAAATTTTTTTGTTGAAGATGGTAGCATGAAGGGAGAACTGTACCTCCCTCTTTCCCCTCAGCTCTTTTCTGTGCTTGAACAAAATGGAACAGGTAGGAGCTGTCACTATAAATGTGACAGTGGTGAGCTAAACGGATATGGCTATTATAAACTACAATCTGTAAGAGTTAGGTTCAAAGGAAATATAAGCTGCCTATCCAATTCAAAATTTGTCTCATGGCCACAATTTATGACGTAAAAAGAAACATTTGGAACTTGGGTGTAGCTCAGTGGTAGAGACCTTGCCTATTATAAGCAAAGTCCTCAGTTCAATCCCCAGTGTGGGGGAAAAAAAAAGAAAGAAAGAAAATAAGGAGGAAAAGGAGGAGGAGAAACAGGTGACATTAAATTTAACAATGCTTTATTTAATTCAAAATATCCAATAACATTTTATTTATATCCAAAATATTATCATTTTAACATGTAATTAAGATGAAATCAACTGTATCAAGTCCTCAGACTCAAATAGTCCATTTGGACAAGCTGTATTTTGTGTGTTCAATAATTAGATGTGGCCACTGGTCTAATTATTGAACTGGTCCATATTCTTCAAAACCAAATAGAAAGATTGAAAGCATCATTGCCATTTTATAGGAAAATAGTAGAACACAGAGAAGTAACAACTGGATCAGGAATTCATATTTTTTATTAGTTTTAATTAGTTACACATGACAGTACAATGACCTTGACATATCATACATTTGAATCATATGGGATATAATATCTCATTTTTCTGAGTATACAGGTTGCAGAATCACATTGGTCATGCATTCACATATATACACACACAGTAATGATATGTCTGTTTCATATTTAAAGTCAATTCTGTCTCCCTGTAGCCTCTGTATGATTTTGTCAGCCTACAGTGATTCTTAGGGCTGATACATGAGCAAGCTGAATAAGATCTACCATTCTCAGAAAGCCAATAATAGGAGGCCATTAATGTTAACAAAGTGAAATGCCACAGATATTCTACCATTATCACCAGGACATCTTTCCTCTTTTAAAAATCGTTTATTAAACATCAGTAATATTGCTGATTTTTATTTTGGGGGCAAGATGACAGTGGTTTTCTTCTTCAAGGCAGGTAGGAAACATACTAAGTTGTAGGTAGGATCTTTACTAAGATAAAGCTCCAGAGGAACAGGACCTGGAAGTAGACCATTGTTATCCCAAATAGAACCTAAATTTCTCTTATCAGGCATTCCTTCAGTGGTATAAAATTTTCAAATTACTTTTTAAATGGCTGGAGATTTAGAGGAAGAGTGTGTTAGCTATCCAACACTATAACATAATATCTAAGACATTTAACTATTATGTATGTGCTTTTGATCCCAGAGATTGAACCCAGGACCTTGAACTTGTTTAGCATACTCTCTCCCACTGAGCTACATCCCCAATCCCATGGAAAGATTCAACTCATAACCTTTGAGGTTCAAGCCCAAGATTAGAAGAATCCATTGATTTGGGTCTCTGTTAGGGAGTACATGGTGGAGTAAATTGGTCATTTCATGAACCTGGAAAAGGAGGGGAAGAAGACGAGACCAAGATCCCACAATCCATTTTGAGATCACATCTCCAGACACCTAAGGAATCCCCACTAGGCCAATCTCCTAAAGATTCCACCACCTCCCCATAGCATGAAGTTGGGGACTAAGCTTTTAACACGTGGACTTTTGGTGCACAAACCATAGTCAGATAAAAATAGGAAAGTGTGGAGAAGACCCCGAGGTGGCATTTAAACCCTGTAAACTTATTTCAGCTCTTTTGTTCATTCCTCTTGCACTTTGAGCCATCAGGTGGGAGATTCAATTTTTTTTTATTTAAAACTTCACTCAATCTTTGTCAAGCATATATGTAATGCAGGATCAAGATAAATTCTTTAAAAATTAGAGAGAAGTCTCTTGAATTTAGAGACAATAAGAGAATGCTTCAAGATCACATAACCTACAAGCAAGAGAGAAAGATTAGAAATCTTTTGATTTCCAAAAGAAAATTGTCAATCCACAGAATGAGAGAAGCTATTTGCAGTGCATATTTCTGATGAAGAACTCATGTCCAGAGTACATGATAACTACTAATCAGTCATAAATAAACACTTAACCTGATAAAAAGGAAAATGAGCAGAATACTTGAAGAAGACAATTCATAAGAGGGGATATACAAATAGCCAAGTAAACAGTTTGATGGGCTATGTGCATACATTTTCACAGAAGCTTTCTTGATAATTTCTAAAGCCTGTAAACAACTGAAATGCCCATCAGTGACAGAACTGATTAAAAAAAAATAATTGCGATATATTTACAGAATGGAAGTGAGACACAATGAGAATAAATGGACCATTGTCATTTGCAAAACAGGTGAATCTCAAATGTAATATTGGAAAAGAGAAGTCAGAAATGTTAAGCATATTGTGTTATTCTATCTATGTAAAGTTCAAAAACTTCAAATATCTATAATATTTGAAGTTAGGATTGTGCTTAGATGCATGGATAGTACATAGTGACTCTCTGGTAGTGACCAGAAGGGGGTATGTGAGGAGGGTGAGTCTAGAGGGCTGAACATGTGCTGTTTCTTGGTCTAGGTGTGAGTTACATTATTGTACTTTATTCCCGAAAATGAGCACTCATACCAAATGTACTTTTCTGTTTATGTGTTATACTGCAATGAAAAACTTTACAAAAATGAAAATTACTAGAATTCTCTCCAAACTAGATGCTTATCTTGATTAGAAAACAGAGATTTTGAACCTTTCCTGTTTTACCCCTTAAAGCATTTCTGTCCCTTCCACTTAACATTTCAAACAATCAAATAATTTTATTGGCCATCACTAAGTTTCAGGAAAACATCTCTTGATGATTAGAACTTAATTTCAAAACAATATCTTCTTGAACATTTCTTGTAGAGCAGGAATTATGTCAAGGTGACCCAAGCCTCAAGTTCTAAAGAAGTAATATCAGGATGACACCATACTTAGAACCTTTCTTCATTCCACTCTCAGAATCCTGAGTTCTACAGGATACCTACAAGAATGATATTGACCAACAAATGTCACAAACTCTTACACCAAACCAATATGGGTGAGAGAGTGGAAGGTTTTGCTGGGCCCACTGAGTCAATAAAAGAGTGTCCTCCGAGGTTGTCAGGATGAGCTAGTAGAAAACCCTCCAGGGTTTATCACCCAGAAGATGAAAGTACAAGAGCAGTTCTCCAGAATCAACAGAATTCACCCTGGTCAGAAAGATACAGTGTGATTCCCTGCACCTACTTCTTTACCTGTGGCAGAGCCTATGACTCCACCTGCAAGGAGGAGCTTACTGACATACAAGTTGTGGCTGGAACTGCTCTCCCTGCAGTCCCACCATCAGCAGTACAACCATGAGAGAACTGATGATGGACTCAGTGGGGCAGCCATCACAGATGGTGGTAGTGCACAACATGGAGCCCCAGCCGTGAAGACCCTGACCCTTCAGCAAGCCGAGAATCTGGGCATACAGTGGAAAATTAAAAATGGGTATGTGGCCCACTCATCACCAGGAGGCTACACCTGAGACCCAGCAGGACAACCTCAGGAAAAATGAGGGCTACACGTACTGGGTGGTGGCTCTTAACAGCAAACTTAGATAGGACATTTATTTTCCTGTGTCTGCCCCCATGAACAGACTGCTCAACTGGCAAGTATAAGTCACATACTCTTTATGTCTTTCTATCATAGACATTAAAGAAAGATCTAGGTGAAACTGAGAGGAAAAAGAGCTTTTCTCCCCATCATGACAAATGGACTAAGACTACAAGATGTAGACATCAAATGAAATGACTTCTATTATCACATTTAGTATGCAGCTGCACTAAGAGCCTATTTCTTTAATTAATTTATTTTTATTCTAATTTGTTATATATGACAGCAAAATGCATTACAATTTATATTGCACATATAGAGCACAATTTTTCATATCTCTGGCTATCTATAAACTATATTCACACCATTCATAGCTTTACATTTTAACAGCTTTATTGAGATATAATTGACATGTGTATACTGAATATATTAAAAATATGCAACTTGATATGTTTTGACAAATGCAGACAACTGAAAAACTATCATCACAATATGATATATAACATATATTTCACCAAAAAAGCTTCCTAATGGTCTTTTACAAATTCTTTAGGCCCCACTCCCAAATAAATACTTACCTGTTTTCTATCTTACAGATTTATCTATGGAGCTTTGTATAAATACATCAAAGATGCTGTATGATTTGAATTTATCTAGGCTGTTGCATTGAGCCATAGGGGTTTTTGTTTGTTTGTTTTTTGGTGATTGGACATTGATTGATATATAGGCTAATATCACACACACACACACACACACACACACACACACACACACACACAGCCTTGAAGCCCATGGCAGAGACAACAACATTGAGAGAAAAGGCCCTGATGGTTGTGATAATGGATCCATGGAGAACCTAGAATCAAGATCTCATCTCAGCCATTGATGTAGAAGAAGACATCAAAAAGCAGAAAAAAACTTCTTCCTTTCTCTGCCAACTTGGGCAGAGATTCTACCATCGATAGGATGTAAAATCTTCCAGCAAAATCAAGAGAATGAGGTTGCTGGTTGCTTTCCACCCAGGAGTAAGGCCTAGGTGGGATAGGGGCACATAGGATGGGAGTCCATTAAAAGGCTTGGGCACCCCATTATACAGAGTACCCATGTCCAATTTCCAGCTAAAACCCCATCTATTTAATTGATGCTGAACAGAAACAACACTAACAACCTAGAATACCCAGGTTAATGCCAGCACAGAGTAAAGGGAAGCAGCGTGAAATGCCCACCATGAGATGAAGCAGAAGAAATCCCTGAATTGAATGAAAAATCCCTGAACTGCCTTATATAAAGCTGCATGATTAAATTCACCCCTAACTGACTGGGATTAAGGGGTCTCTAATAGAAATTAAGTTCAGCTATATAAAAAATAAGCAAATATTGCATCGCTAAGCACTTAGCTTTTGAAAGTCAAACCTATTACGTGATCTCATGGTTATCTCTCAGCGATTATAATCTGGGTGTTTATTCCTAATAATCAAGCCCATAAGATAGGAAAAAAGAAAAATTTTGAAATTAATACCATTTTAAAACCATTACTTTTTAACACATGTATCATCTTTGCTTTGGTATAGCCTCTTCCCTGTTGTCTCTGCACAGCAGCCATGCAGACCCTGTTAAACCCAAATATCATGTACATCCTCTGCTCCAAATCCTTAAATAAAAGCCAGTGTCTTTTCAGAGTTCTGGCCCCATCTGCTTAGCCTATTTTCTCCCTGTGCTCTCCCTTCCTCCCTCTGCTCCAGCCACCTCTGCCTCCTTGCTTTGCCTGGAACACACCTGGTTATAGGGCTTATACAATATTTGTACAGTTTGTTCCCTTTACGTGTTGGAGGTGTATGTGCAATATATATATAATGGGTTATATATATGAGACATACCCATGAGATCATGTAATAGGCATGACATTTATGTATGGCTCACTGTCAAACCTCTGACTCCCCAACTAGGACAAAAAATCTGAGAGGATTTGTATTTGTTTTACTCACTGTTTTACCCCCAGCAGGTAGAATCATTCAGGATATATACTGCACCATTAGTAAAGACCTGGATGAAGAATATCATGGAAAACATCTTCCAGGAAAATGATGCCCACATTCAGCAGCTACTGCCTTCCTTTTCTCTAGGCAAACTTCATGAGTAGGTGGATTATATCTAATTGGAGGAGTTTTCTTGGTGAGTCCAATGATCAGATTCAAAGGTGAATTGGTCAGGAGGCTCTGAGAGCTCTCAAGCATCTGTCCCTACCAAGGGATTTCATCTGCTTCCTTTGTTTGCATCCCCATTCAGGAGCCTCCCCACCAGGAGGGTAGAGTGCTACCACACATCCCTCTATGCCCCACCAACCAACCAGAGATAGCAACTTCCATAAAGGCAGACAGATACATGGTGCTTCCAACAAACAGGAGCCTGTGCTTGGTGCATTTTGTTGAATGAAACTCTGCAACACTTTCATGATAGACCAGCTCCCCTCTGTTGGATATAATCTTTCTTTGACTATATTACTATTGTTAATCAAGTTTTGATCCGAATTTGGATTTCTGGAAATCATTACAATGCCTGTTTGTCTCTACTCCAATCCATGATAATTGGAATTCAATACTAGGAAAGCCTTATTAATTTTAAGCTTATGGGGAGAATTATCAAAATAGCTCCACTGAGCATATCCTGTAACTAACAAGACACTACTTACAAATACAGAGAGGTATGTACAAGGGTAAATGAAAATAATCATGCAAATCTAACCCTGTGCCAAAAAGTGCCCCAGCCCTTTATATGTAGTAATATATTTAATATAATAATCCTGTGAAGTGAGTGGTAATATCTACTGCATTTTAGAAACAAGAAAATAAAGGCATAGAGGAATTAGATAACTTAATAAATCACACAATAGTGAATGAGTAGCATAGTAGTGAGTGGCAGTTCTGATATATTGTAATAATAAATTAGAAAAGAAAAAATGGGTAATATTGAAAATATTTAACTATCAAAGCAGTTGGTATATATATAAATATATATATATGCTATTATATAATATAAACTATTATATATGTATGTATCAACTAATAAAGCAAAACACAAAAGAAAAAACCACATTTCCCTTAATCTCTAACATAAATTATAAATACACAAAAAATATCAAATGACTTATTAAGTGATTGAAGTTATAATACAAACCATTCACCAAAGCAACCTGATAGTTCCTAATTATTTGCTAATTATAGAAACTATTGTGTGATTCCTTCATCTGTTTGACTTACAATGAGCAAGGGAGGGGTGTCAAGTTATTCCAATGACTTCTTTATTAGATTGATTTAGAGTGTTTAGAGTGTTCTAGTTCCTCCGCTCACAGAGCTTTGTGGCAGCCACAGGAAAACTGGGTACACACCTTGACCACTGACCTGAGCATTACTCACACTCCCCAGACCCAAAGTACTGGCACTGCAACCTTCACCAAATATGCCCCCATCAATGCCACTCACCCGTATTCTTCAACCTGAGCCAACATCCTGCAGCAGGAACAGATGGGAGAGGTACCCAATGTGGTGTGTTCTCTGTGGGTTACTGTGTAGGGCTACTACACAAATAGAAAAATGTCCAGGAAAAAAAAAATGTACATTCAACTTGACTAACAGTGGTTCCCTTTGAAGAGGTAGACAAAAAAAAAGAAGATTTGTGTCCCATCTGAAAACATTCATAAGCAAATATTTTCATGAATTGCTTTTATAAATAATATTTCATAAGTAAAAATATTGCACAAATTAAACATTTTATACAATTGCTTTTGTAAAGCAATCCAGTTAGCTGGAAAAAATAGATGTATAAATTTTTATTTTTAATTGATGTGTAATATTTTCCATATTTATAGGGTTAATGATTAATGTGTAATGATCAAATCAGGATAGCTAGCATTTTCGTCTACCCAAATATTAACAATTTTATATGTTGGAAACATCAAACTCATCTCCTTGAACTATTTTGAAATATAAGATTAATTGTTGTTGTTGACTGTAGTCATCCTATTTTGTTGTTTAACCCAGGAATGACTCCCTCAACTCACTGTGAATTTTCATTTTTCTACTCTCCCACTATCCTCTTCTACCCTCCTTTTCCTCATGGCCTCTAGGAAAATGAGTACTCTCTATCTTTAAGGCTTAATTCTTTCCCTGGACCCACATTTTCCTCTTCTAATCTAGTAGAGTTTGCTATCACCATCTATATAATTATTTAACTTCAGCTCACAGTAGTAGCATAGCGTGGGTGTTTCTTTGTTGTGCTCCATTATCAATTTATTTTAAAATATTTTAATGAGTGTCTGCTATGTGCCAAGCATGGGGCTAAGTCATGTGGATATAAAGAGTGAACATACTGACTTGTGCCCTGGTTACACTGCCTTGCGGATGAGAATTTTAGCAATATGAAAAAATGTATATGTTTTTTATTCACATGAGGCTCTCTGGAGCAAGCAAGTTAGTGGTGGAATTTGGGGAAGGAGGAAAAGAACTGAACTCACTGGACACTGCTGGCAGGTCAAGGATTCTGGCTTTATTTAAAGAGCCATATGAGGAAACTGATGGGTTTCCAACCACTAAGCAATCCAATCAAATTTGTGTTTTACAAACAAATCACCAGGGCAGGTGGATTTGAAGAAAGCAACCTAAGCCAACTACCTGTGATTTTCCAATCTTTATAGGATTAAAAAGTAATAAAACACAATCAACATCAACACCCAACTGGAAATGAAGTAATCCTTGATAATTCAGAGATGATGAACAGAAGACAGTTCTCATCCATAGAGACCGAACGCAGAGTTTACCATGAAGGTTTAACATGGAATCATAGCAGCACCACCCCTTCCCCACATCCACCCCAAATTTGCCCTTTGTAACTAAAAGATAATTTAAAGAAAAATACAGATTTCATTTTAACTTAGTTTTTTCTTTATCATTAGTAGGAATATGGCTATCCAATCCTATCCTATCCTATCTTATCCTTGTGACTATAAATCTCCCCAACTAGCAACTTCTCACCTTTAACTTTGCCTCCTCCTAAGAGGTGAGATTCATGCTCTGCATGTTCTTGCAGATATTGGTTTATGGGGTTTTATTGCTAAAGCAAATTACAATGGCTTTTTTCAAAAAAAAAAAATTCTAATATTTATTCATCCAAAGTTTCTGGTTCTTTGTATCTTGACATTAACTATGTTCATATCCAACTCAGAACTTCATCCAAGTGTCATGCTGCCCCTTTTAGATCGGTGGGTTCTCTGATATATCAAAGAGTTTTTGAAGACCATGAGTTCACAGTACCTGAATTAGTACACATCAGTCTTTTAATCAACAATACCTGAATTAGTACACATCAGTCTTTTAATCACGGAGTGTTAACCCAGTGAGACAGAAATAAAGTGCCTTATTATGCATCTGGCAGATGAAATAGTGTGCTTGTTTCATAATAAATGCCATACTTAAAACTAGAGGCATTTGGAGCTCACAGGGGTAATGAGTTCTGTTCATTTACCTAAACATGGATGTTCATCTCACACGTCTATTTAACAAGGAAGTCCACAAAGACACGCGCTGTCTGCTTAAATCAACTGCAACTGGAAAGATATCGTGAATAAACATTGTTTCGTACTCTGTTGCTTATTCTCATTTTTATTTTATAAGAAAAGAAACAGTGCAAATATGTAAATAAGAGCACTAAGTAACCACTGAAGACCCTCCTGTTTCCTTACAAAACTTTCCAATAAAAGCAAATCTGAGGCTAATCAAACAGCATTATCCTGGTGGGGTGTACCACTTGATCATCTGTCATCATTATGAGTCACAGTGGTGGCGTTGATCCAGTGGGGGGCTGCAGGAGTGGCCAATCAAAAGGGGGGCTCCCTAGATGCAGGGATGGCTTCATAGTTATGGAACCAGTGCAAAATGAGAACACAGGGTCCCTGGTTCAAAAATGACTGCGAATTTTAAGAGGGTGATGACAGTGCATTGTCAAGCATGAGGTTGTTCTAAGTATGGGATCCTGCAGAACCAGCTAGCCTTGCCTGGAAGTGCAGGTCCAGGCATAGGACAGCACTGAGCAAGTCAGGGACCATCCTAGTGTACAAAGGCAGGAGGCTGAGTCTTGTCCACTGTGAGGGAAGAGTCCCATTAGGCTTCTTTATACAAACCCATCTGCTTCAAAACCTTTATATCTTATTCTTTTTCATAGACAGGAGAGGAAGAGATCAGGAACACATGAAAATATAAAATGGGTTATATTTTAAAATGATTTATTACTTACAAAAACTGGAGAAGATTCAGCCAAATAGTTAGAACTAACCCATCTGGGCAGACGGAGAGAGTGTGAACTACATATTTTCTACCAAGACTAGAAAGAAAGGTAAGATCTGATCTCTCAAGAAACAGCTGGTTGCCATGGTGAAATGGCAAAGGGAGCTTTTCTGCAGCTTTTCTTCTCTGATTTGTAAAAGTGAAACTGGGATCAAATCCAAAGAGGTGACTTCAAGTGAAATGGTTGAGCTGGGACTTTGCACAGAGCACCAAAAAAATGATCACAAAGGAAGGGTCACCTGAGATGTCAGAGCTGAGGGGAGTAGACCAGAATGCCAAGCTCTGAGAGCTTCTAAATTTGGGGAAGTATTATGAGCATTGCTTACTAAGCATGGGACCTGTGCCCAAAGTTGTAACAATCACCTTCTACATAGGATTTCCTTTAATTCATATGTCCTCACAGCAAGCTATGGTAGCACACAAACTCATCCTCATTTTGTAGAGTGAGAAACTGAGGTCAGAAAGGTCACATAACTTGGCCAAAGTCATATTGCTACAAATTGGCAGATTCCAGCTCTCAATCTTGATAGGATCTTGCTTGGGGAAAAAAAAGTAGATTACAAGAGGCAGATATTACAGAAAACATGGACTCTGCTGCAACAATGAAGGTAAATAATGTAATCAACTAGGAGACAATTCAAAGTCTAATTGGAGAGACAGTTTGACATGAATCTTTATGTCTTACATATTTTTGAATTGATATTTGGTTTTCTTGTATCTAACAAAAGTGAATTTTAATAGATATTTGCTAAAGGATCATATCTCATTTTTTCATTAGAATGGAAGCTATCCATTTTTTGATATGGTAGAGAGGAAAATGCTTCTGCTAATGATAACTGGAACAAATGCTAAAGGCATTTCATACTCTTAACTCACAAGAGGCAAAGTAATGAGGTATCCAGGTGGGCCAAGAGTAAATACTTGATTTTAAAAAGAATGACTCCAAAAAGTGAGGATAAATGAGGATAAAGGTGCATTTTGTAAAATGATAACAACTTTCCTGTTTCTACCAAACTTGTTAGTATGTAACTTCAAAAAGATAACATGAACTTCTAAAAATTTCCTGTATGCTAAATGAAATTTCAAAACCTTCTAGCAAGGATATTTCTTTCTCAACCAAGGATACATCTATACACCAACTATTGCCCCACATTTTGTGTCATATGGTCAAAAGAAATTGTGCAACTTTGACAATCATTGCAATTTCTTCACTTCTGGGAAGAGTTTCCATGCACGTTCATTGGTATTTTTATATGGCAAGAAAGAATTTCTATCTTGTCATATTGTGAGTTTCTCCTCCAATCTCAAAATAGTGAAAGGAGTTACCATCCATTATCTCTCATTGAAATCCAAAAAGGAGCCTCAGAAACACCCACTGTGATGTCTGGTGGGCTCCCCTAAGAAGGGAAACTCACAGTGCCTAGGATAGGGCACCTGCTTAACAAATGTTAAATGCCCTCCTGAATGATGCCAAATACAAGGCCCTAATTTTCACTATCTTCCTGCCCAGAATTGTGTATTTTATTCTCTAAGGGCTGTGCTCTCAGGCAGCTTTCATAGTTGAAAAGAGATCTGTCAAACTAATCCTCATTGAAATGTCTTTCATTGATAATAGCATAATGTGCTACCTGCTAAGGAATGTTTGCATTTTGTGACCATCTTCAAAAAGCCAAATCTCAGCTAGTACACATTCCAGTGGCAATTCCATTTCATGGTATTCCATGAAATGTTTTAACAAAATTCACCAAAAGAATAAATCCCAGTAGCAAGAATTTAGGAACAAATAAAAGTCAATTATGAAAGATATTTTGGGATTAGGAAATCATTTAAGTACACTTCAAATCCACCTAGAACTAACTTCAGTTCTGACTATGCATTTTTCAAAAAATCTCACAGACACAAATAGACCAATGGAACAATATAGACCAGAAATGAAACCGAATATGGACAATAAGGTACTTTTTGACAAGGTTGCCAAAAATATACAACAGGGAAATGAGTTTTATATATGATGTTAGGAAATCTGTATATCTACTTCCAAGAAAACGAATTTGGACTCTTAGCATGCCATATACAAAAAAAGTGGATTAAAAACTTAAATGAAAGACTTGAAAATATAAAACTTCTAAACAAAAACAGGATAAAAGCTCCTCAACATTGACCATTGATCATTGATCATGGCAATGACTTTTTAGATATGACACCAAAAGCACAGGCAACAAAAGAAAAAAATAGATAAATGGGACCACATCAATCAAAAATGTTCTGCATAGAAAAGGAAACAACAAACAAAATGAAAAGGGAATTTACAGATTGGAAGAAAATGTATATCTGCAACTCAATAGCAACAAACAAAAACTTAACAAATCCATTTAAAAATGGGCAAAAACTAGAATAGACGTTTCTCCAAAGATATAGACAAATGGAGAATAGGTACAAGAACAACACTGACCATCAGGGAAAAAAGGCGAATCAGAAACACAAGGAATTATAGTATCACTCTTGTGAACTGTTATCAAAAAGACAAGAAATAAAAATAATTGAAAAGGGTTTGTAGAAAGGGGATCCAAGTAGTGAAAATAAAAACTGGTACAACCATTATGAAAAATAATATGGAGTTTCTTTGAAAAAAATTAAATAGAATGAACATCTGTTGTAATAATCCTACCACTAGATACACACACAAAGAAAACATCTCAGAAAGATATCTGCATCTCAGGTTCATTGCAGCATTATTCACAATACTAAAGACATGGAAAAAAAACCTCAGTGTTCACTAATGGATAAATGGATTAAAAATATGGTGTAAATTGGGCAATAAAAAGGAGGGAAATCATGGCATCTGCAGGTAAATGGATGGAGTTAGAGAAGATAATGCTAAATGAAGTTAGCCAATCCCAAATAACCAAATGCTGAATGTTTTCTTTGATATAAGGAGGCTGATTCATAGTGGGTTAGAGAGAGGGAGCATGGGAGGTATAGACAAACTCTAGATTGGGCAGAGGGGTTGGAGGGGAAGGGAGGGAGCATGGGTTGTTAATGATGGTGGAACATGATAATCATTATTATCCAAAGAACATGTAATGAAGACATGAATTGGTTTGAATATACTTTATATACAACAGGAGATATGAAAAAAGTGTGCTCTATATGTGTAATAAGAATTGTAATGCATTCCACTGTCATATATAAATAAAAATAAATAAATTTTAGGAAAGAAAAAAAAAGAAGAAGGAGGGGCTGTGGGTATAGATCAGTGAGAGAGCACTTGCCTAGCATGCAAGTGATCCTGCAGCACAAGGTATGGTGGTGGTTTGTAGGGGAGGATCCTGCCATCTATGAAAACATATAAACATAGCATAATGAACATGGAGGGCATTATGCTAAGTGAAATAAAATTAGACAAGATAAGTACTTCCTGGTCTCATTTATATGGAATCTCAAAGAGTCAAACTAATAGAAACAGAAAATAGAAAGATAGCTGCCAAGAACTTGGGTTTGGGAAAATATTTGTCAAACAATACACCCTTTCAGTTATAAAATTAATATGTTCTAAAAATTAATATATAATGGAACCTTAAATATACGCAATTATTTTTGTAAATTATTCTTCAATAAAGCTTGAAAAGAAAAAAAAAATCTCTGCCCTACATCTGGATGGAATTCCTTCCAGAAAAATTTAATCTAAATACTTCCCTCCACTGCTTAATAGTGAATCAGCAAAGTATACTGCTTTCCTTACACAAAACTTTTCATATATTGGAGGATTATAGTATTGCAGTGATGAAGAGATTGATTTATTATCCAAGTGAAATATTTCCACACACGACCTTATGCTATGCAGTGTACAAAGCAATCAAAATACAAAAAGTTAGTATTGTTTCAAATTAACTTATGCTACATATTTAATTGCTTATGCCTTTCTACTAATTACTTGGTAGTAATTATACCAAAAAATCTCCCAATCTTTATTACAGAATATGATTTAAGAAAATGTGGTTTCATGGATTTGAGTTTTTTTTAAAATATTTGAGTTTATTTTTATTAGTTTTTTAATTAAGTGAAATATAAATATATATATATATATATATATTTTCATACTTGAGTTTCAAGGGGCTGCTCTCAAGTTTGGGAGTGCCTTAGCTGTATGGCCTTGGTCAGTAAATTTAGTATCCCTAACTTTCAGTTCTTTCTTGGCAAGATATGGCATTTAATTTTTTAACACAATGTAGCACTTACTCTCTGGGCCAGGAACTGTTGGACTGCTTTGACAACTTGAATTCATTTAATCCTCATGGTAACTATTGGAGACACAACTATTATTAGGCTTCTTCTGCAGATAAGGAAACAAACCTAGGAACAAAAAAAAAATTAAGAAACATGCTCAAGATCCTCAGCTGACACGCAAGAGAACTTGAACTCAGGCTGTCTGGCTCCAGCATCTGAGGTCTCAAACCCACCCATCCCCCACAAGCTGGAATCATGGGCACTGGGAACAGGAGGGCCTCCACATCCCCAACTAAACTTAACTCACATCGGGAAAATGTGCTGCCTGACACACAGAGGCCCTGCATCTCAGGTGAGGGATGAGGAGAGCCCTTGTTACATTTTGCAAGTGTTTGGGTTCCTTTGGAAGGAGTCCATGAGACAGGAATGTAATTTATACAATAAAAACAATTTTTAAAATATTTAAAAAGAAGTAATTAAAACAAACAACAAGTATAAAAAGCAAACTAGTAGAGCAGAACAGTGGGGAAATGAGAGAGGGAAGGATAGAAGTCAAACTAGTGCATGTAATGAATGAATCACCACCCAGTCATTGGGGGCTCAATCCCTCTGCAGAATGTTGGGATATGGGTGAGAATGAACCCTCCCAAGGGGAAAGGAAGCTGGGATGTTTGGCCACCAAGTCCCATTCCTCATCCTTAGGGATGCTCATAGGTACTCCTAGGGGCATAACTACCTGGCATGTGGGGCTATGCTCACACTGGTCCACCCCTTCTTCTATGAACAGAGAAAGCTTTCAAAGACACAAGTGCTATGGTAGGATAGACAGAAAGTGCCAAAGCACAGGGGAAGGACTCTGAAAGCATGGAAGATAAAAGTCAAGGTACAGGTATCAGATTATGTACAATCTGACTGCTTGGAAGCAGCAACACAGTCTTATAAGTACAAAAATGCTGTAAGCACTCCCCTGTGGAGACGTTCTTTCTCCCCTGACTTTTGCAGCTATTAGTTGTTAGCTTATTAGAATCACTCACATCTATGAGCATGACGAGTAATAATTAAGAGTCAATGATACATTAATTCATTGAACAAGTTTTTACAAGGCATCTCTGCACACCAGAAAGTCTTCTGGGTCCTTGGAACAGAGTCATGAAAAATATAAAACTAAAAAATAAGGAAAAGCCCTTGTCCTACTCTAGACTATATTATGGCAGAGGGAAGTAAGAAAAAAATATATACATAACAGATACATATGGATTATACAACGTAAAGTCAGTGCTATGGAAAATGAAGGAAGAATAGAGTATTGGTAAGTATCATAGGTTCAATGTAATTTTAAGTGGTCTTAAATTAAATTTTAATTTTAAAAATGGTCTTGTAGGACCTCATGGAAGAGGTGATATTTAAGTAGAGATTTTAAGGAGGTGAGAGAGTCAACCACAAAGGTATCTGGGGGAAATAAGATTAGAAAAGGGGACAGGAAGAGCATTCCAGCCAAGGGATCTGCCGAGGCATGAAGATGGGTAGAAGAACGAAGAGGGAGAGGACTATGTGACTAGATGGAAATAATCACATGGGAGTGGAGGAGATGAGATCAGAGAGATGAACCTGGGTCAGGTCCTCAGGTTTTATAGAACATTACAAGGACAGAGAAAAGGGAAGTTATGGGATACAGCATGCAAGGAATTTAAAGAGATCTCAGTCTACTAGATTGAAAACAGACTATGGGGGGCAGAAAAGAAAAGATGAGTTCAGAGGCTGCTGTGATAATCCAAATGAGGGATTGGAAGAGTGTGACAAGTGGTAGCAGGGATATGGTAAATATAACATGTATTTTGATTATAAACAGAGTTTCCCAAATTATTATATGAATGATTTAAGGAAACTTTAGTGTGCCATAGGACTGGTTCTGTACTCCCAAACTCTCATTTTACAGTTGAGGAATATCTGAGCCCCCAAATTCAGAGAATTAGAGTTACTTTCTTGGAGACACAACAGTCAAGGTAGGAGTAAATGTGGGGACTCCTGGTTTCAGTGACCCCTGATAGCAATACCAACTGATAATAACCAGTGATGGAGTCAAAGACTTCAAATCAGCTAATTTTTCTGGGACAGACCAAAGATTTAGCCAGGTAAAAACCCAGACAAAAAACAAGACTTAGGAGTTGCATATAGCTCTTTTGGACCCCATTCCTTCTACCATAGTCCCTGTTTTAGTCAGCTTTTTCACTGCTGCGACTAAGGGATCTGACCAGCACAACTGTAGGGGAAGAAAAGTTTATTGGAGGGCTCATGGTTTCAGAGAAAGTCGGCTCCATTCCTTGGGGCTTGAGGTGAGGTTAAACATCGTGGCGGGAGAGGATGGTGGAGGAAAGCAGCTCAGATTATGGTGATCAAGAAGCAGAGAGACTCCAGCTCCAGATGCAAAATATTACCCCATAGCCACGCCCCCAACTAACTACTCCTCCAGCCACTACCCACCTGCCTCTAGTTAACAGTTAATCCCATCAGGGATTAATTCACTGATAGGGTTAAAACTCTAACAATCCGATCATTTCTCCTCTGAAATTTCCTGCATATGTGAGCTTTTGGGGGACACCTTATGTCCAAACCATAACAGTCTCTTAATATGTTCTCTGAGAACAGTACCATTTTCTTGCAAGGCAATGCCCAATCCCACCTAATAGCCAGGTTCTCATGGAAGGTATAGACAGTAGGTTTCCCTTTTAATTTGTTGATAAATAATAAGCACTCAGGAAAATCTTGGAATTTTCTCATAGGGAACATATCTGCCACAATGAATAATGTGCTATGTCCCCCTCTCCTTGGCTATCCCTTTGATGTTTCTCACGAAGATACCTCCTGCTCATCTAATGATGTCTATAGAGCTTTTTGGCTGTTACCAGCAAAGCCCCCTTGTGTAATCCCCAAACTCTAAAGAAAAGCAGCCTTGATTTCCCAAGAAAGATTGGCTTCTCACAATCTATTAATCTCAGTCTGAACCTTTGCCAATACAACCTCTCTTTCTGTATTATAAAAGAAACCTCATAGCAAAAATCTGAAGACTGAAAGGGTGATTTTCTACTCTTATAGGGCTAAATTAAGAACACTGGCTCTGGAATTAAGCCAAAATAATTTGGAGGAAAGGAAATTTTCTCTCCCCCACTCCTTGGCACAGCTATGAATTCTTACCAGGTTAATTGAAGAGAAAACCAGTTAATCAAATATAAACTTATATTTGTATACAGGATGTAATATGTACAATTGTTTTGCAAAATACCTGAGTTATGGGTTAGAGATTTCCTAACCTAGTAAAAGAATCAGTTTTCATTCCTTGAGCGTATAACCATGAGCTAGCAGGAGAAGCCTCCAGAAACCTGCTGAGACAGAAACAAGTCTGTCTTGACTTAACGCCAGCTTTGTTCATTCCATAAAGCTGCTCATTCGGCTTTCATAGTGACTTTAACATGGGACCCATCTAGGCCAAGGATTATTTTGAATATCACGTTTTATTCCAAAAACTAAGTTCAGGTTCTTTCTCCTCCCCAACACTGATAACAGAAAAACAAACTTCATTCTAATTATTGTTTCCTGTTGTTGCCTTTAGCTCCGATGCCCTTGTCATCACGTTCTTTCCCAGAAGCTATGAAGTAGCCAAATGGTGTCTTTCTCACATTATGGGACTCTGAACCCAACACTCCTGAAATCCGAAGACACATTTGGGTCTTAAAACACAAATAACAAGTTTCCTTCCTTACCTTCCACCCTCCGCTTCCTCCAGACCTAGAGAAGGGGTTCAAGGAGGATTAAGGGCCTCACATTTATCTCTGTTGATGAAAGATGCTGTTGAGACCAAGTAATGCCACCTCGGCTTGACTAATCCTTGATTGGGAGAAAGAAAACCAGAGAGACTCAGAAATGATGTGCTAGAAAATGGGATTCGTGCCCAGTCTCCATGAGAAAAGTGACTTTGACAAGAGGAGTTTATGAATATGTGGGGACAGAATCTGGATTTGAAAGTGATGTGTTTACAGGGAGATGAGATGCTCGTGCCTGCTTAAATACTCATGTGTGATTATTAATAATCCCCAAACATAACAAACTCACAAGGCATATGTTTCTGTTACAGTGAAACCAACTCCCTGCATCATCAGGTAGGATAACATGCAAAGCTCAACCGGAGCTGCACGGCATTGTCAGCAAGCAGCCAACTTTGGATATGGGTGAGCAATGGTGCTGCTTCAGTTTCCAGAGACAGGATCCAGGAACCTGGCACTTAGGGAAGGAAATAAATTAGATCACGACCCAGGTGGGATAGTCATGCTGTTGGGCAGCAGGATGGGCCCTTGCAGAAAGCATGTGCCATAATTTTGCTGAGTCCCAGCAGAGACAGGCTGTGTTGCACTAAATGCTTCCAAAAAGACAAATCTGTGTCTTAAGAGTAGAAAAAGAGAAGATTTTCCTTGCGCAGCCATAGCATTATACCTAAGTAACTCCTAGACCTCTTCCTCCCATTCCATTTCCTCTTCTCTTCCCCCTTCTTTCATTTCTCCTCCCTTCCACCTCTTCCCCTCCTCCTCCTCTCCCCCCTTCTTCCCCTCCTTATCCCCTTCCTCCTCCTTCTCCCCTTCCTCCTCCTTCTCCTCCTTCTTATCCCCCTTCTTCATCTCCAGATTTTCAACTTAAAAGTAATGATGTCATAAAAAATAGTATCCCATTTACCATCACCACTTTATGTAAATAATGACATGCTAAAATATAATTTCTCTTAGGCAAGAGTGCAAGGCACTGAGGATGTTCCTTAACAGTGAGGTACTGTATATCTCTGGTAACACAGAGTGGAGTCATTAATCAGCTTCATTCCCCTCTCCTGGAAGCTAATTAGAAATGTATTTTAACAAGATCTCCAGGGGTTTCATGTATATATATTCAAGTTAAGGAAAAAATAAATAAAAAGAGAAAAATAAACGGGTTTAAACAAAAACTATGAATATACTTGGTCATTCAACAAATGTCCATGAGTTTAAAACTTCAAATTTGTTGTGGAAAATTTCTCTCTCCCTTTGGCCCTCCTTCTATGTGAGTATCACTGGAAATCACACTCTCTCAGGAGATAGTTGTGAATGTGACCATCAGCAAGACTGGGCTTGCATCATGATGGTTTCACTATATAGTAACAAAGGAACAAACTTAAGTCATATAAGCAAACATTTCTGGAATTTATAAATCAAGTTCAACCATGAATCTGGCTCTAGAGTAACTATTATGATTCTGATTGGCAAGGTTGGATAACAAATACACCCTATGGCCAATGGGATAAGGCCAGTTCCCAATGACCTTCCAATTAGGAAGATTTGAGTTCCCAAAGGACAATCTGAATGCTTTTATCTGAAGGACAGGGAATGGGTATTAGGCAAGCAAGAATAGCATATGACCAGTACTTTGGTCATTTTCAAGGTAACATTTTCAGTATTACTTATTGACATTTGAATTTTTATAAGTTAAATTGCTGGAAAGTAATGGTCACTAAATAAAAAATGGCACCAGTCCTAAATATTGTCCTTAAGAAAGAAAGAAGACCTCTAGGTATTGTGCAAAGCTAAGTGGATACACAAGCTACTTGCTAAGTATCTATAAAACGTAAAATAATACTGCCTCAGTCACATGCATAGGATTTTCAGGTTTTAAAATTGGCTGAACTAAGCCAAGCATGATGGGGCACACCTGTAATCCCAGTGGCTCAGGAGGCTGAGGCAGAATGATCATGAGTTCAAAGCCAGCCTCAGCAACTTAGCAAGGCCCTAAGCAACTCAGTGAGACCCTATCTCTAAATAAAATACAAAATAGGGCTGGGGATGTGCTTCAGTGTTGGAACACCCCTGGGTGCAATCCCAAGTCAAAAAAAAAAAAAGTGGCTGATCTTCCAATCCTGGGAGCTCAACAGAAAGCAAAAACTAAGATTTGGAGATATGTGACCAAATTTTACACTTTAGGAAGTGAACTAGAGGGATATTGGAGCCTGATTCCAAGGGGCATCTGTGCATGTAAACTTGCTGAAGAGAGGAATGACATCCAGAGGGTTTTAAGAACATAAATTTGGCCAAAGCTGCAGGAAGATAACAAAAATGAATAGGAGATAAATTTCATGTTGTCTATCACCCTTCAGAGGCTGGATTTTAATCCAACCAAAATGCTTGCTTTATTTAGTCATCAGAGGCCCCAAACAAGTAGTATATTTACTACTTATCAATTAAAAAAACTCTATTTGGAAAGAACCAGAGAGTTGATTAAAAAGCTGGTACTGAATGCCTGTTAGTTGGTTAAATATTATAACAAATTTTGAGGCACAATTCTGCATTAAACGACTACACATTCAGCTGATATGGATTATATTTAAGAAAATGTCCACTCTCTACTCTTCCCCCTGAAATACAATATCATAACACTCTTTTGTCTTAATTTTATTAAGAATAAAAAATTCTAAACACATCAAAGAGAGAAAAGAAAGTTTCATGGGGAAAAAAGAAGAAAGAGAAAGAGGGAGGGATAGGAGAGAGAGAAGAAAGCAAGTAGGTGGAAAGGGAAGAAAAAGGAAGATAGGAAAAAAGGTGAGCAAGAAAGTTATTTTAAAAGTCTAATGGGGTTCACAGCATTTTCTGTGAATTGATTTTCTGTCAGAGCAGACTTTAGACAGCCCTTAAACTTGTGAAGTCAGATGTCACTCTGAGTTCAAGCCTCCTCTGTATTTGAGCTTCACACTCCCAGTTCTGACAGCGTTCTGCAGTGCATTTAGAACCTTTTTGAAGGTGACACTAAGAAAGGACAGTTTCATAACAGAACCTGAGTATGTGCTATGGATTCAGAGGGGATGCCTGGGCTGCTGCGAGAGGCCTCTCTTAACATGTTGACACTTCTTTGAGCTTTCATGGGCACTAAGCTGACTTCTGTCCTCCCAAGGGAGCTACAGGCCACTCTCCAGGGCGAAAGCTCTCAGCCTCCTAATGAGCAGTGCACTTATGGCTGCACTGAAGTATCAAGTGAGCAGTCTTCAGGAGGTTGGAGATAAATATCATAGAACAAAGGAGACCAGAAGAATTGGTCCATCCTTTCTAGAGGGCATTTCTAAGCAAGACTGCCTCATCCTCACCAGTAATGGAAACCACATCTTTAGAGAGATCTATTTGTAATACTTAGTATATCCCCAGTGGCTCCTGTAATAAATATTTCCTTCCTCCATCACTCCATGGATAATTACACTGTGTGTGTATGTGTGTGTGTGTGTGCGCGCGCGCACAGGTATTTGGGTTTGGGTTAGATACCCTGGTTTCATTTTTGAAATTTTGGCCTTGTTCTTTCAGTTCCATTGAGACAGGATGAATTTGAGTGTTTATAGACAGGATGTACCAATAAAGGAAAGCTAGCCACTTAGGGCAAAAATCTGAATTCCGCAAAAGTTATTAAAAACATTTTCATCATCTTAAAATCTATTACAAAATATTCCCCAATATATATTTTCTGGTGAACACTATTACTTGTTTTTATTTATAGATACTTTTTACTACTATTCTCAGTGTCTTGATATTTTCATGCATTTTCACACCACAGATCAGTGATGGTATGTGTGCACATGCATGTATAGTATGTAGATGTGGATTATGTATATATGTATAGTTGTGGCGTTTGTATGGTACATGAGTGTATGTGGTATGTGTGTATTCATGTATATGTATATGCCATGTTTGGGAAAGTGTGGAATGTTTGTGATTATGCTGAATGTATGTTTTTATGTTTAATATGTACATGGGTACGTAGTATACATGTTATTGTGTTTGTGGTACATGTGTGCATTGAAGCATATATATATCCATGAATGAAATGTCTGTGCTTGGAGAATGAAGGGATATGTACACACACAGAGTGTGGGTGAGTTTACATGTGCCACGCGTGTGGCATCCTTGGAGGGGGTGTGTTCATGTTTGGATGTGTATTGTGTTTGGGGGAGTGTGGGTGTTTATATGGAAACTGTATGTAGTATGTGCACTTAAAGGTGAACATGCTGAGTTTCTTGATCATGTTCTGTTTGAATAAAGAAACATATTAAGAATATCCTAAGACACTTCCCTTTTCCATATTAAAAAATAATCTGTTTGAGGTAAATCTTAAATATTTGTTTTCATACACAAAGTAATTATTCCAGTTCATAGCCAAAGGGACCCATCTTGGACTTTTGGGAAAATGTCCAAAACAATACTTCCTAAAAGCTATTTAAAATTGGAAAGGACATGCCATTTTTAGGTGTTCAAAGGAAAGACAGAAGATGGTTGATGGTGTGTTATTTTAAAGGGAGAAAAAAACTACTAAAATGTTTCTGACTGTAGCAACAATAAAATACTAATGAACCAGAGGAACAGATGGAAATTGAAAAGCATGTGCAATGTCAAAACCCAAAATACAGTGATTTGTTAAATTACAGGGGTTTTTTCCCCTGAGAGAGGAGCTGCAGTTTGCTGATAACTCAATGACAACTGGGATTATTACTGAAACACAGCAACGCCATTTTCCGCCTAAAACCTGCAAGAACTAATTAATTATATAGCTTTGGTTACTAGCTTAGAACCAGGCTTTGCTGTCCAATTTCCAAAGACTGAACTTTATAAATTGTCAGAAGAACAGCATTTTCCTAATTGTCTGCTGACTATTGTCAATAGTCACAAAGACTACTATCAATTGCCAGAAGGGAAATGCCTCATGATAAATTCTGTTTGCTGTTTTGACCATTTGGGAAGAATTTTTTCCCACAGCTTTTTAAATTCTGGAGCCACCCAGACTTCCTTAGTGAACAGAAATGTGTCCCGTTGAGTTGCAGCTTTAAATATAATGTAAGCATCAGGAGGGTGAGTGGCTCCTAAGAAGGTTTTATAATAGTGCCAGCTGGGCTTACCAGGCTAGACAGGCAATGGAAAAAAAATTATATTGTTCTCTCTGCTCCACACAAAAGACCCCAGTCTACTTCCTAATAAAGAGGTGAGATTTCAGAAACCTCCTGGGTACTGGCAAATGGGAAATAATGTTCTGACCATTATAAAATAAAAGTATTGCATTTGTTTTGCTTTGCTTATTTTTTCCCCCAGAAGTAGTTGGAAATTTCAAACCAGACTGAGTCCAGGAGGACCAGGGAAAACTGTGAAGAAGCAAACACAGGCCTGAAGTCTCCTGTGGTTCTTAAGGCCTTTGCTCTCCCAGTATTCCTTGTCATCTTGCCACCCGACCACCACCCCACCCCTACCCATAGCCCTTAGCAACACCTCTTACTTTCTTGGTGCCATAAAAAAAAAAAAAAAAAAACTCCTCTCCAGGGCCACTGAAAGAGTGAACTCATAGAGCAGCTTGTTAATGTCTTTCTAAAATTGTAAATCATGCATGCTCTGTGGCCCAGCAAGTGAACTTCTCAGTATCTTACCCAGAGAAATGCACATTCATGTGCACCAGGAAGATGACATTAAGGTAGCCAATACAACATTGCTAGTAATAGCAAAGAATTGGATAGGACCTACATAGTTACCAGCAGGGGAAGGGTTGAACAGTGTGAAAGTATACTTAGCCTACTGAATTCATTGCAAAAATTTATAGAAGGTGGATTTTTATTAGTAATACCAGAGACTTACAAACTATACCATTGAATAAAAGCAAGGAGCAGAATAATGTATGGTTATAATATAGCATTTTTTAAAGAAAACCTGTAAATATTGCAAAATAATAGTAGGATTTTACAAATATGAACTTAAATAAACAGAGAATGATCGGAAATTAGTTCCATTGGATAATAAAAGCAATTATTCTCTAAGATGGAGATGTATGGGGAGGTATTGGTCAGGATGGATTTAGACTTAACTCATTAGATGAGTAACTCTATAATATGGAGCTTATTAAAAATGCATGCTTAATGGAATTCTTGTTAGGGTTAAATGAGTTAATAATAAAACAAATAAGACATATGGAGTACTTAATTAATCTTAATAATGCTTAGAGCTTTACCTATCTCATCTCATGGATCATGAAGCAGGTAGAGTTATAATGTCCATTTTGCATATCCAGAAACTGAGGTACAGTGAAGTGAAAGTAATTTGTCAAAAGCCTCATAGCTCACAGTGGTAAAGCTAGAGACTCTAGAACAATGACGGTTTTAACAGAGAGGCAGTTAAATGAAGTACAAAAAAGTTTGAGATCTAAAAATAATTCTTGAAGTCCATGAATCTTCAAAAGAAATAAATTTGGTTCTATTCTCCAGTTAAAGTGGGACTTAAATACCTGAACTTTAATAGCATATTGTTCTGGAAACTGATCAGAAAGAAAATGGACAGCCTTCCATTCAATCAACTAAAATCTTGGGTAAGTTTGGTGCCTCTTTTTTCCAAACCCATGGTGACAGACGCAAAAATTGATCTCAACACTTTTACTTTGTGTGGCTCCATGGTGGATAAAGTGCATTTCACTACCCCTTAACTTGCAGTTTATCCATGTAAATTGTTTTGTCCAATGGGATGTAAGTATTTATAATTTCAGCAAAGACTTGAAAAGTGCTTGTGTACTTGGGCCTGTCCTCTTGCACTCGTGTCTTTGCTGTGGAAAGAAAAATATCTGGGATATCTACTGCCTCTTTAGAATGAGACAACTTAAAAGGCATGAACTTAACTTGCTGTCTAGACCCAAGTTCTGCTGAATGCAACCAAGGTTCAACCTAATTCCAACTACCTAGAAAATTCATAAGTAAGAAAAATGAAACTATAAGCCACTGAATTTTGGATAGTGTATTGTTTTAATTATTATTTTGGCAGTTTATTATTTTATTTGGTGTTACACTGCATTATGATAACTTCTTTGACAGACACACTCACTTTATATATTGCCTTTAGTTTGCAATGCTTCTTAAAGGGTGTCCCTTCCTTACCATGTATGAGACACTGTAATTCTACGTGTAGTTAAAATGAGAAATATAAGAAGAGAACCTCCAACTCATCTCCCTGTGTATAGCATCCCTCTGTTCCATTCACTTCACCAGTCAGTGATGATAATCGAGAGAGATTGCCCTAGAGAATAGTTCTACTACTTACTGTCATTTCTGTACTCCGGAGTTTTCCATGCTTTCCTAGTATGAGGTAATGTTTCCATATTGCTCTAGCATATGCTCAATTATACTTCATTTTCACGTGCAGTTTCCTCTGCCTATAATTTTCTCCTAGAAGCCCATGATTTCCATTCCCTTACACACATTTAAATTTTACTAATGTTACTTAAGATTAAATTCCTCCTTTAGTCTTCTTCCTCTCAAGGCACTGCTTCTGTGACAAACACTTTACTCCTTCTCTAAATATATATGCACATAGAGAACAGTCACACTTGGGTCTCCTAGGATCATCACATATTTCTAATTTCTAAAAATCTCACCATCTACCTAACTAGGTAACTATCTTAATTTTTGCCCCCAGAAAGGATCACAGATCAGTGGGTTTGTGCCTATTTGTCAGACAAGACTTGATTGTACTACTGAAAAAAATGAATCCCTAACTCTCTGAATCTGTTTATGAAACAAGACTCTCATTGCATGTTGAAGCCTTGTGGTATTTTCTGAGCACAGCATGGGTTTATTTCATATTCATGTCATGAAATGGGTCATTGGAGGTACTCAGGGACCCAGGCTGAGGAAACTTAATCTCAGCCCTTGTTTTCATATTTTCACAGTTAGTAACTGGTGAAGTTTGGATTTGAACTAGGAAAATAATTCCCAAATCTACTCTTTCAATCTCTATTTTATATGCTTTTCTGACCATACACATTCAGATCTGCATAAAGAAGAGAAACTACCATATAATGAGCCATATGAAAACACTTTTAATTTTTTATTTCATGTGTATTTGGTGCTAGGATAGAAGTATTACTGTATTCATTTAACCATAAGGAAATAAAAGTTCCTTGAGGTCAATTTGCCAAAAGTCACAGAGCCAAGAGAATATACCAGAAATAAGATTCAGAAACAAGACTTCTTGACATATTCCCAAGACATCATGCAGGGTATTGCACTTAAGTTATTAGAACAAAACTCACCCTAAAAACCAAGAGAGAGAAGGGAATGCTAGCATGGAAAGAGGCTTTGTGGGGAAGCACCCACAAAAAAAAGCACCTATTCCAAGAATTTGCTTTTGAAAGCATGAAGAATTTTTTATATCTATTTGGATTACACAAATCTGCAGGATTAAGCTTCAAGAAACATTAACAGTATACATCATCCTCATTATTCATGGATTCCAAATTTGTAAATTCACCTAAAACTTAAAACTAAATCAGTAACCCCAAAATCAATATTCATGGAACTTTCAGTCATTCACTGATAGGTAATGAGTGGTGAAAATTTTGAGTTGCCTAATATACATGTTTCAAACAAAAGTCCAATAAAGCAACACTCTGCCTTCTTGTTTTATAACTCCTACTGCAAACATGTCTTTTTTTAATAATCTATTTAGTGTCACTTTTTAAAACATCTTTGTGTTTTTTCTGGGTAATTTTTCTTTTTAAAAGGGTCTAAAGCATACTGCTAAAGGGATGTTCCTAAGTCCAAGAAGACTAAATATGTCTTATGGATAAAATAAGATAAATTTAATTCATACATGAACCATAGTGCTTCTGGCAGTGAATTCAATGTTAATTAATCAAAAATATAGGGAAAAGAGGAGGAAATTCTCAATTCTGTACATGAAATTGCTCCAGAAAATGCTAAAGTAATAGCTATAATGTGTAATGGAGCTATGTAAAAGAAACTAAGTTTGTGCATTCATAAGATGACAACCAGTAAAAATGTATGGTGGCTGGGTATGGTGGTGCACGCCTGTAATCCCAGCAACTCAGGAGGCTGAGGCAGGAGGATTGCAAGTTCAAAGCCAGTCTCAGCAACTTAGCAAGGTCCTAAGCAATTTAGCAAGACACTGTTTTGAAATAAATTTTAAAAGAGAAAATAGCTCAGGATGTTTCTCAGTGATAAAGCCCACTGGGTTCAATCCCCAGTACCAAAATAAAATAAAATAAAATAAAAATGTATGGTGAACGGCATTGTTGTAAAGCTGAAAGCCAAAGAAATTTATAGACATGTTATCCAGGACCAAAAAAACGGCAAATCTTTCTCAGCTCATGATGGCTGGTTTGCATGTTGCAAAAAAATAGTATGGCATGAAAAAAAATAAATTTTCAGGTTCTATAGGTCAACATATTGCAAAATAATTTTTAAAAATGCTTACTAAGTTTTACACAGGAAAAGGATCATGTGGAAGAGCAGGTTTTCATGGATGATGAGACTGGCTTATCTAACAAGGATATTGTCAAGTGAACTAATATAACACAAATGAAATTTTATTTAGCCAAAATGTTGTGAATAGAAGCTAACAGGAACCTAATGCTGTATTTCCTTTAGAAGAATTGGTTCAAACTTGGCTGCTTCAGTGTTGGTGGTGATTTTACAAAACAATTAACTGCTTTGAATATTGTGAACCAAGTGGGGAAGGGGGACAGGGAGGCAGAGTGTATCTAGTACTCACTGAAAAATGTCCCCACTTTCTCTAGGTAGAAATGTAAATACTTCCATGTCAAAGTCTCCTGTTGCATGTAGTATTTTCACAAAGTCTTTTTTCTTTAAACTTTTTTTATTTTCAAGTGAGTTTTGGGGGTAAGCTTTTATAAATGTTTTATCTATTTTTTTGATGTTTCAGAGAATTTCTTTTTAGACATTGGGTTCTTTGATAAAAATGGAAAGTGATTTGGTACTAATTGTATCCCTTTATGAATTATTATGATTGGGGAAGACACACTCAAGTCTCAAGTGATGGCTAAAAAAATGTGTTATTTCCTAAATGAAAGTTGGGTTTTATTCATCTTCTGAAAAATTTCCCTAGAGCTCTTTATCAAAGAGCTCATTTAAAATCATATAACCTTTGTTTTTATATTGCATTACATATATGTATCAACATAGAATATATAAATAAGTAGGTCTCCTCTTATTCACTCAGATTATATTCTCACCTATGAATCTAAGAATTATTTTTTCAAGTACCTTAGAATATAAATTGAAGATTAGAGAACAAAAAAAAAGGAAAAGAAAAGAAGAAATTAATTTCTACTTTACCTCCAAACAGGTACCCAACTGAAGAAAACTTTTACTGCAGTTTAAAAAGCTGTGCGACTACCCAATTTTATTTGATTGCAAATCATAGGACATGCAAGGAGGAGATGAATCTATCTTGGCAAATGTATTATTAAAGTTTTAAAAATATGTTTCATAGAGGAGACAGAAATGTTATGTATCTGGATGAGAAGGAAACGAGGAAAAGAAAGCATCTTTATGCATAGATCCTGGATATGCTGGATGGTAGTTGGAATTGGACTGCCATAAGTATGTAGTATCTAGCCATTCTTAGTAATGATGATGGGTGGCTGCACCTTCTGAAATGGGAGCAGAAATTCCATTTGTGTAAATGAAAAGCAACATACTTCTAGTTATTTGTATGGAGGCTATAGGAACCAGGATTCTAGGGTAAAGGATTCTAGGATCTGAAGACCTTGGAGTAAATGTGAACTAGAGAAATGTGAAATGATGACTTACTTATATTCCCACATTATATTGTCAGTGCTTGGTTTCCAACTGCTAACATTTGCTTCTGTTTTTCTGAGACATTCTCATATCTCCAGAGCCAAATTTAGATGCAAGTACCTGTGGCCAGAAGTCCTGGGGAATAAGGATTGCCCTCTCCCAGCAACACTCCTCCCATGAATTATCCTTACCCCATTTGCTCAAGTGGCTGTGGAAGTGAGTTCCACACTGGCTCCAAGATTCCCCAGTGGGACTGAGTCTACGGATGCTCACACTTGACATCACATATATGATTGGTCTCTTTCCTTCTCCTGTCATCCTTCACTCCCTAGCCAATGTTTTGTGGCATCACCTGCCAAATAAATTACTTGTACTCACATCTTTATCTTAGGGTCTGTTTCTGGTAAAACGTAAATTAAGAAAATAGGTTTTCCAGATCCTAAAGAATTGGGGCCCTTATACTCATTGCTGTGTCTCAGTAGTCGCAAATGAAGGGAAAGAAAACCCAGAAACAGAAGTAAAGAAAGTATCATTACTAAGTGAAGAGACTGGTTGGGACTAGAGAGTTACAATCAGCTCCAGTCTGTTTCATTTCATTTGGCAATGAAATTCTTGGTTTGCCAAATCCTCTTACAGGATATCTGATTTTCAAATATCGTAGATAATTAAAACTCTTTTAAAAAAAATACAAATGATGTAATAAATTTAAAAAAAAGAAGAAAGAAAGAAAGAAAGAACCACTGGGTGTTACCTACTAAATTAGAGCAGGTACATACCTTATGACCAAGCAGTTCCAATCTTGGGAAGACTGTCAAGAGAAATACATTCTGAGAGGACCAAAACCTACTAGAATGTTCATAAAACATTCTTCATAGTATCTCTAAATGGAAAGGATGCTCAGAAACAGTTGGAGGAATACATATATTGTGGGTATCCATGAAGAAATATTCTGTAGCAATGAATCATTGCTCCCCACCATGATATGAATGATGTTTTCAAGCATTGTGTTGATTAAAAAGCCAGAACCAAGTGTACCCACTATATGACTCTATTTATATAAACTACAAGACAAAAAAATCCTAATTTCCACTTGTTGGATATCAAAACAGTATTTTCTATTCCAAATCAGCTCCTTCATTCACTGGTCACACTTCAAGGATCCTATGGCTACTGGTATACGCTTTAGGGTTAAATCATTTCTGCCTATTTTAAGGGAATTTTTCCTGGAAGAAGTGATAATGATGTTCTATAAGTCACTATTACTTTAACATGATTTAGGTCCCAACATGGACAGAGGACCTGTTATTGAATATCTTCATTGTGCTAAAAACTACGGACATAGACATGCCCTCAGTGAACGGGGGACACGTCAGAGCTCACCTGTTCTGATGTTCAGGATTCTGCATGTCCCTTCCATTTAAGAAATAAACCTTCTCACCACAGCCCTTGAAGATTCGCAGAACAGATATCACAGGCCTGTTGCCTCCTTATAGAATTTTCATTTTCTTAGAAAGCACTAGAAAGGGACAACCTGAGCTATTTCTATAAAAGGATAATTGGTTGCATGAAAGAGCAAGACATTCTGTGTATTCAAAGCTGGACCAGACTTTAAATTACTAATGAGACAATGGGCTAGTGTTTTGAACTCTGAATCCAAAGCCCCATACATAAATAATGAGAATAGCCCTCCACACTTCTTGGATTGCTGAGGATTAGGTGTTGATATTCCTGGCATGCTATGAGTACTCAAAGTCACTTTTCTTTTCTTACTGTAAATGCAAGTCCTCACTTTCATTCTAGTACAGAAAAAAAAAGAGCATTTCAAGTGTTGCCTCTCTTTCTCTTTCTCTTAGATATTTTTTCAAAAGTAATGAATGAGATAGGATTACATAGAGTATTGGCAGAGTTAGCAAGTGACAGCAAAGTGTTTATCAGGAGGAAAGGACTCCACAGTTCCCTGGCCTTGTCCCTGCATTTAGTCTAAACCATTGTTCATTTTTGTATCGCATCTGCCTATTCATGATCTGCCAGACTCCACTGAAAAATCTACCTTTAGTCCTGCCAAAAAATGGTCATATTCTCTCCTTCCTTGCTCCATTATCAACGCACCTATTCATTCCTAATGTCAACTGAAAACATCTCTTTCCCTCCGCAGCCTCTGCATCTCCTACACACACACACACACACACACACACACACATGTTTTAGCGTCTGGGTTGTTTAACTTACTGCATGCCATGGGGAATACAGATGTGCAGCAGATGCCAGGCTAAGTGGAAGGAATGTCATGTCAAATGGAAAATACATTCAGGTATCATAATCATGGCTATATGTTATTTTCCTTAAGATAGCTGGCTTCTGGAACTTTCCTGAAATTTAAGAATTTTTTGTGATTATCTCATTAAAGCATAAAACAAAATTTTTAAAATATACACATTTTAAATGTACGGTCTGATGAATTTTCACAAACTGAAAGCTGGATACTTGTGTATACCGTTTCCAGAGCACTTAAGAGGATAACCAGAGCTCTACTCACCCATCATTTACATCCCCCCAAAAAAACTGCTATTCTGATATTTAAGAGACTAAATATATTTTTGAATCTTACATAAATGAAATAGTACTAGCATACTCTTCTGTCTGGTTCCATTTGCCAAATATGTTTTTGAGATATATTCATACTGCTACCTGATAGAGTAGTACAAGTTTTCTCATTTCTATACATTTTCCCATGTTATAAATATTCCACAATTCATTTACCTCCTCTATTGTTTTTTGTTTGTTTGTTTTATTTTTTAGTTGTTGATAGACCTTTATTTTATTTATTTACTTTTAATGTGGTGCTGAGGATCGAACCCAGTGCCTCACGCATGCTAGGCGAGCACCCTACCACTGAGCCACAACCCCAGCCCCAACCTCCTCTATTGTTAATGAACATTAGAGATGTTTTCAGAGAAAAGCTCTTAGGAAAACTTCCACTATGAAGATTATTGCACATGACTTTAGTTGCATGTATGTGTGCTAGTCTGTACATACCTAGAAGTAAAATCCATATTCAATTTTCATAAATTCAACTTTTGTTTTATGTTTTATTTGGTCTTTGGCATTATAGTGAGTGTATATTTCCTTGTGATTTTAATTTGCACTTTCCAAATGATAAAGTCGAGCACCTTCTTCACAAAATTATTAGCCATTAGGTAATCTCTTTTGAAATCTTTTGTACATTTAAAAATTATTACAGTCTTTTTTCACATTGTTTCCAAAACTTAAGATTTTATATAGAGTTTGAGAATTGACCGGAATTTTTTTTTCTAAACATATAATAGATGTTTCCAGTTACCATTAATAGCATCTAAAATTGTCAGGAATCTCTTTAAATAGCTTCATTTTATTCACAAAGAGCACCCTAAAGCATTTTAAAAGCAATGGATAGAGACTCAGATATTTGATTTGTTTTTTAACAGAAGAACTGAAAGGAAAGTGACCACAACACTCGGAGCAACCAAAAGATCTTTATTGCAGCAGTGCAACAAAGAGAAAGGAAAGAGAGAGAGAGAAAAGAGAAGAGATGAACAGGGAGAGAGCAAGAGCAAGAGAGAGACAGAGAGCGCGCGCGTAAGAAAGATAAAGAGCAAGAGAGAGAGAGCAAGAGAGAAAGAGCAAGAGAGAGAGCAAGAGAGAAGGGGGCCTGGCAGGAGGGAGTTTTTATAGCCCAAATCTAATGGGGCCTCTGAGTCTGCAAGCTGCCTTGTTGGCCCAAGGGGGGTGGGTTAAGTGTTCAGCCTTAAGCAGGGTTGAATGTTCAGACTTGAGGCAAACAGGTGATAAAGGAGCAGACAGAGGGGGATTTGAGTGCGTGGACTATCTTGCAGCCAACATCTGTTCAGCCTGCCCTGCAGACAACACAGTTCAGCCTGCTCTGCACCCAACAAGAACTCCATGTCGATAGGCAGGTGCTTTTCTTCTTTCATAATAGTATCCCCTTCCGATGAATGAAAGAATTGAACCTGAGATTGTCCAACTCTAAGAGTCTATAAAACACTAATAAATATGCTACTTGGAGAGGTGAGGAACAGGCATACTATGAAACTTAACTCCCACAAATTTGTTGAGTCCTGCTCTTAGATGTAGAAGATGAAAAACATTCTAACTTTGTTTTATAATTTCTTCAAGGTTGTGGCATGTCTTACATCTTAACTCCATTGTGAATTTTCTGTTTAAGGAAGAGAGATTTTTGTATCAACAGGCTCTTTCTTCTCTCTAGAAGTTTTTATTTTATTGCCAACAGTCCCTGCATCAGAAATGAATACACACACACACACACACACACACACACACACACTTTGTAGTGTTCTGATTATTTGTGTACCTGAAATAGAGCTTGAAGACAACACTTGTTTTCCATGGCCCAGCCATTGACCCTCCCTCAGCACCACCCTATTGTAAATCTATCCTCCTTCCCATACAATTTTGCCTTCACGAATGAACACTTAACTCCTCAAAAGTAAAAAGGATGCTTCCATCCCTAAATCTAAATTTCCTTTCTCTCCTTCCTCGCTCAGCAACTAGCTGCCTGATGGTGAGCATTGTTGTGGCCTCCCCTTACCTGGAAGAATTTAGAATAAAATATTTAATATTTAAAAAGTCTTCACAAATTCAGCGAAATGAAATCTTTCATATAACAAAATACAAAATGCCCTAAGCATAGAGGAAATTATTAATAAATTAGACAACATTAAAATGAAGAACCTATTTCATCAAAAGACTCCACAGGAATTCAAAAGGTGAGCCAAAGAGTAGGATAAGATTTGCACAACCAGCAAAGGGCTTGCATCCAGATTATATTTTTATAAATCCTATAAATCAATGAGAAAAAGAAAGCTCAATAAAAAATAAATAGTACCTTTAACAAACACTAAAAACCAAAGAACAAATAAGCATATAAACAGGTCCAAAAGTTCATTAGTAGTCAGGTAAATGCATATTAATGCCTTGATGATATACCACTATGTGACAGAGACTCATTAGTGTTTAAACTTATATGATAATATTCAACTTTGGAGAGGATATGGAACAATGTAAATTCTTATATATTGTTAGCCAAAGGGCAAATTAATCCATTTACTTTTTAAAAAGCAGTTTGGCAGTGTCAAATAGAGATACACACACACACACACACACACACACACACACACACAGAGTGGGGCTCAGTAATTCTACTGTTAAGTATATAATCCACAGAACTGCATACATAATATGTATATCAAGATACATTTAAATGTTTATAGGTGCAAAAAGATGAAAATAGTCTAAATGCCCAGTAGTGGTATACATATATTACTATATTTTCCTACAGAAGAATATATATGTGATGGAAATAAATCACTATGTTATATAGAACAAGACAGATGAATTTTCAAAACACGATGCTGACAAAAGACACTAAGGGCAAAAGAATATGCGCTATTTGATTTCATTGATGTAAAGTTCAAAAAAAAACCCTAAATGAAACTATATTATCTAATGACTTTTAACATATAAAGAAAATTAACAGATGATTACCTAATTACCAGAATAATGGGGACCTCTAGGGAAGAAAGAAAGGGAAAGAGGCATGTTTACAATTCCTGGGTTGCTGACAGCACCCTGATTCTGGACACAGTGGCAGCTCATAGTTATAACTTTTACAAAAATTCTTACACTATATAATCAGGTTTATGAAGTTTTCTATGTTTTATTTCACATTTACAAAAAAATGTGTACCATGCCTGATCCTCAGGAAGGACTCTACAAATAACAAATATTATCATTAACATAAGTATATAATAGAATAATTTTATTTCGATTATTTTGTATTTTATAAAGGGTTTTACATGAAAATTATCCCATTTCAACCCAAAGTTGTTATTATTCCTATTTCAGATGAGAAAATGAAGGATTTAGTCTTTCCTCAACAGAAATGGGAAGGAGCCACAGGTGAAGCCACAGCTCTAGTCTTTTGGTTTAAAATCCTATTCATTTTCTATGCTCCTGTCTGCTATTTTGTTTAAGGAAAGGAGAATGAACAAAAAAATCTAAAGATCCAAAGACAATACTGGTTGTGGTCAGCTGTAAGATCTGAGTCACATGCCTTTATGTAAGTTTAGGTTTGTTTTCATTTTTCCATGTGCTGGAATGAAGGCTTCCTATTGGCCACAGAACTGGAGATGACAGAAATGAACATGTGTAAAAGTGCATTAAATGCCAAACACATTCAATGAGTTCTATTTTTATGTTATTTAATCTACACTTTGATACTGAGCAATTGCAAAAACAGAATTAATATTAGTGGTCTCTGATTCTTCCTCCCAATGGTACCACCCATACGCACACCAAGAGAAATAAGTGAGATTAATCTCACTGGAAGACTTGGGCTTTGAGACCAGTTGCAATCTATGTAACCTGCTGCATAGGACCAACACAGCCAACTATGGTCAGAAGCAGAAAAACAAAACATGTATCTTTTCTTTTCTTAACCAAAAGTTAATACAAACATTTTTTTTTCCATTGCATCAATCTGAAAGGTTAAAGTGTACAGACTTGGAAATTAAGCTCATTCTCATCCGGCTTTAACCAAAAACAATCTCTAGGTCTATCTCATATGTCTTCTGACAGAGGGGCATACATTTGGGAAGATTGCATCTGTTATCAAGGAAAGCAATGAACTTTCCATTTACATTGGGCATTTATAATCTGATGAGAGAAAAGGTACATTTATCTAGTCTTTTAAAAGGGAAAAGGAAACCCTACAAATCTGTCCATTATACCTCCTGAGAGTCTAAAGTGAGGTCAAGACAAAAGGAGATTATTTTTGATAGTGTTAATAAGAGTTTATTGCAAACCTTGCGAGCCAGATCTCCCTCTGTGTATTTCTGAATGGCTTTGGGAGCTGGGCTATTCTTAGAGTAATGAGAAAGAGCCTTATCTCACACTGTAGGAAATTCTAAGATCCCTATGGCTTCAAAAGTCTTATTGATGCATGTTAGTAGAACTAAAAGCCAGGGTGGTTATCATCTCAAATGCCTGTCCAATATGGGGACATAGGAGGAAAACTAAGAGGTACAGACATGCAGCTCACAACAAGGCATTTGAACAACAGCACCCCAAAGGACGCTGTGTGACTGTGGCTTGTTCCATAAATAAAGGACTTTCTGAGGCAGTGTCAACAGTATTACATTATTGAGGGTTATTGATTACAAACCTCAGAAACAGACTCAATTCATTGAAATAAGAGGTGATATATTAGAACAAATATTAGGGACTGAAAGAATAGTGGGTAGTTGGATTTTAGAGGCAGGAGTCAAAAGAGAGACAGAGAGCAGGAAGAAAGAAGCACAGCAATGACATCCTGCTGGTCAAACCCTAGTCAGGATACCGCCTTTATCATGGCTGACGATATATAGTTGCTGTGTTTTGGGATCCTGGGAGAGATCATCTGATTGACTAAATTTGGATGATACCTAATCTCCCTTCATCAAAAAATAAATAACTGAATAAACAAACCTCTATAGGATATAAAGAGAGACAGAACATGGCCCTACTCAGCTTCAACAGTGAACACCCAGTACCTGAAATTCCTCTTCCACTGATAACTATGCATGATATCTCACTGAATATTTCCCCATACTTTCATTTTGTGTCTGATTCAAGTCTTCAGATAAAAACGAATTTTAAAAAAGACCATAGTCACTGTTGCTAGTGGATACACTCTGATCATCCCTATGTGTGTGTTTCAGTTCCCAGTCCCGCATTCTTCACTAATTACAAAGGAGCCTTATTTTCACTCTTAGATAATGAATGCCTTGAAGAAAGATCATGTATTTTTATAAGGACCAGCAGTTGCTTAGCCTGTAGTTGTTTTCCTTGCATTACTGGTAAAAGAAACAGTGGGTGCTATTGGATTCTTACTTACCACACCGAGAAGCAGATGGGCATCAACCGGTGTGACCATGGACCAATGACTTAACTTCTTTGTGCCTCAAATTGTCGTCTGTAAATGGAAGTAGTAAGAGTACATAATTTTTAATGATACTGTGAGTATTTAGCAGGCAAAGGCACCCAGGACAAGTACTGAAATATTACAAGGAATTAGTAAATGTTCCATAGGGCCATATACTCCTCCATTCATCTATTTGTCTCTTCACCTCCTGAGCAAGTCTCCCCCATCCTGGAAAAACTTCACAAGACTATGACTGAGACACAGTTCTGGCCAATGGAGACTGGAATGGATCCAGAAAGTAGCCCATCACACCAGGAATGCCCATATTCCCTCTAACCTTGACAAAAAAAAAAAAAAAAAAAAAACAAGGAAATCCCTTAGGATCTCCTGTGTTTTATTTCCCTCACGTTACAGCATTTTTATTGATTCTCCTTTAGCCATACCTGCCTATATAACAACTAACTACCTTTTATGGACTTATGGCTTATGCCAATTTCATTTATTTTTCATTATACATTTGACTACTTGGAATTTTTGTTTTTAATTTTGGACATTTATATCTTATTTTCTCTACGAGAAAAATCTAGAAATTATACTTTTAATGTCATAGTAAGTAATATTAAAATAAATGGCAAGCCATGAGTTGGTGAATTAAAACACCTAATAATTGGGTTAAATATAAAAACTCTGGATTCAGTGAACCAGTACCAGTCTAATTCAAATGTCTAATTAAAAGTTATTTGGAGACACAGCAACCACAAACTGCATTGCAGTCTTGTCTGGATGCAAAGGAAGCTTGGTAACCAGAAGAAAAATTGGAATTGCATGAATAAATGGGAATGGACTGTAATCTTTAATCAGAGTACTCCATTTTAATCAAGGCATGTCTGACTCTACATTCTATTACCACTTCATTAGAATATGCTGTCCCTGGTGCTGAAACTGCTGTTAGTTGTTTAACAGCAGAGCAACCAAGCAGCAAGCCAGGAAAGGAGGTAGCAATACCCGGATAGAGGCAGCAGCTTTTGTTAAATGAAGGACTGTTAATCCTAAATTACCACAGAGCAACAGAAGAAGAAAAAGAAGAAGGTTTGTGATTAGGCAAGTCGAGATTAGAACTGATTTGACAAGAACAAGCCTTCCACTCTGCAAACTGATTCATTCAGAAGGCTATTCATAGCAGAGGGCTATTTAGCACATTGTCAAATATGACATTCTAAAAAAGCAGCATGATCGTTAGTACAAATAGCTAATGAACAGTGACATATTTAGATTGCCTGCATAGAGGTGGCAGGGTTGTGCAGCTAGGCAAAGAGAATTCTATCATTCTATGGGGAGAAAAAAAATGAACAAAGTGAAATTCAAAAATTGGAATTGTTTTCAGGGGCTCACCAATTCTGGCACTGCCAACCTTTGCCTCTATTTGCTCATCTGCAATATGGGATAACAACTGTGCTTCCTTTGCAGCCTTGTTATGATGACTAAATTGAGATTCAGTGAGTTAAGTTACATAATGCAATGGGGACAGTAGCCAGGAACTCTTAATAAGCACTCATTCTTTTCATTATTGGTAATATTATCATTTTTTCCAAGTCCTGAAAGTACAGAGTATAAAATTTGTAGAGGTATCACCAAAGCAAACCTAAATGCTAAGCTGAACCTCATTTATAGTTTTATTTAAATAGTCTTTTTATTTCTGGAGAACAAAGAATAATCTCTCTTTTTAAAGATGTTTTCTATGTTTAAGAGATCAAAAACCTCTGAAATCATTTCAAAAACCACATTTTTTCCCTTTCCTCTCATTGTCTTGATGCTAATTGGTTTATTTCATTTGTTCACTTGTATTCACTTTGAAAAGTTCTTCAACATATCATGCTCCTTTAATGAACCAGCCACTGTGCTAGATTCAGTTTTCACTTCAGTGAAGACTAAAGATGTTAAACAAGAACCTTGAAGATCCTCTGCCATGAATGAAAAGAGCTACCATGTATAACACAGCCTGTAACATACTAGTATACTAACAAACACATGTGCAGATTAAAAAGGTTTGTTATTATTCCTGTTACAAGTGGGGAAATTGAGGTTTAGAGAAGAAAGGGTCTGCCTTGAGCACTCTGCCTGAAGGGCTCAATGTAAATTTTGCAAGGTACAATCTGGACCACATCTCACTGCTGGGGCTCATGTTCAAGGACATGTTGTCCTTTTGTTCCCACATCCCCTTTTTCAGGACCATATGAAGAAAACAGTTCAAGCAAGTAACTTAGAAATTAAAACTTCTAGTGAAGGACAAAATCCCAGCTTCTCCCCCTCCCTGCAGACACTTTTGTCAATAGAGGGTGAACTAAGAAAAATCTCTGCAGTCAAAATGGGGTGAGCACAGCAGATGAATTACCTCTTATCTTCAGTTCGGCTTCCTTTCTTAATGAATAAATGAGTAAATCAATAGATCCCTAGGTCATATGCACTGCCTTCTACTCCAATCAAGTGTCTTTGTATTGTTTTGTTTAAAAAAAAAACTAAGCAAAACAACCAGAGGCCATTTTCACAGTTTACCATCTAACAAAACACAGCAGTGGTAATTAAAACAATCTGGGGCTAGAGAAAGATGGAAGGGAAATCTGTCATCACGGAGACTATCAAGGAGAAAAGAAAAAAAAGAAGTCCTTGGGGATGAAGCAGAAACACTGACAATTTGTTAGATCTAACCCCAGAGTGATGCAAAGTGAAAGGATGAGGCAGAGATTGTTGCTGGAGGAAATGTCAGAGAAGCTCATGAAAAAACACTGAAAAGGTTCTCACATTCCCATCTTCTGCCAAGGCCAAGAAGGGACAGTATTTCCTTTGTACAAATGGGAATTAAATTTCTAGTCATTTTTGTAGACTAGTTTTGGAAAGAAACAACCATCATGGTATATTCACCCTGTGTCAGCTTCAAGTCAGGGGTTTTAAAAAAGTCAACTCATATCCTGACTTTAAAGTACTTTAAGTTTTAATGTAACTTGATTTGAAGAATGTTATAAACCTTTCAGTCTCCTTTTCTTTTTTTCACCAAACCCCTATCTACTGGCTGGACCTTTTAAGCCTTCTGACTGGCATGAAATTGCTCAATAGTTTCCAGCTTCCAATCTGAACCTCCTAAGGAGAAATCAACAAGAACAACCCTGCAAGACATCGCACTCCCCTGCTGTTCTTGATCCATTTTTCAGGAAAGAGTTTCCCAGTCATACATAAACCACAGAATTCAGTGAATTTTTTGGTTCTGTGACTCTCATATAGATGCTATATTATGGGAACAAATTTGCCAGACATTTGTGAATTTTCCCACAATCGGAAAAGTAATCATTAAATTTGGAGCAATTTTGCTAACCTCCTTTTTCTTGTTATGTTTGTTCATTAAAGTATATCAATTGAATAATATAACAGCAACAATATCAGAGCAAGCCACTATAAGAACCTGTCATAGTAAATGTTGTCCTTAAGTTAATCCACAAAGCAATTCTGTGACATAAGGACAATTGTTACCCCTTTTCACATTCAAACCCATTGGTTTGAAATGGTTCATGGTATTCCTTGTTATCATCTTCCCAAACTATGGATCACTTAGTTTACCATAAAAAATAAGATCATAGCATGGAATTTATTTATCTTGGATACCAAGCAGATGTTTTTCAGTAAAGCTGAAATTGGAGTTTCTCTTCTGCTAGCAGAAGAGGTCTGCATAAGCTACAGTTCTCTGCAGCCAGGAAAGCCTGTTTTAGCATTAACAGTTAACCAAGACAAGGTATGCCTGCTAGCATCAGCTCTGAGGTGTGCAGCTGGCAAAGCTGGATTCTTCTCCACTACTATTGAGTGGCATATTTTAGCTCTTAATGGTAAACTATGCCCTCCTCCAATGTGTAGCAGATCCCAACAGCTCACCACAAACTTCTCCCCACATTCTTATCTCACAAATTCAAAGAATGAAATTCATGGACAACAGAAGGCAAGAAAGGTTTATTCACATGGGAAGAAAATAGACAAAACTCTCACAAGGGAAGAGGGGGACCTAAAAGCATGTTGCCTCATGAGTGTGCTCATCTTGGAGTATATATAGATCTTGGGGCAACAATATTGGTCCAGTTTTATGCTAATAAGATTTTGGAAAAGAACCAATGCTACTGGTACAAAATTATGCTAATCAAGTTTCGAAAGCATCAGTGCTATTGGTTAGCCCTGCAATGTCCATTCAGGTCTTCTCTCACTTCTGTTTTCTCCCTGTTCATTGGCCTGGGTTAGACCAAATAAATAAACTTGTTCTTGGTTACCCAAAGGACCAGGACAAGAAAAAGGAAGTCTAGAAAGACAGAAGAGTTTCTGACAATAACAGACTACAGGAGTAAACCCCCCAAAATCTGTAAACTTACCTGTGGCAACAAGTACAATAAATGTAATGTAAATGATTCAAATATACCAACTAAAAGACAGATATTAGCAAAGTACATGTAAAAGTCATCCAATTATATGCTATTTACAAAACAATCACTTAAAAATACAATGATGTAAAATTAAAAGGATTGGAAAGATTCTTTCAAAAATTCATTCAAATATTCATAAAAAACACATATTTGATTGCAATTAGATTGACTTCAAAACAAAAATTTTAGTAGAAATTGAGAAGGACATAATATAAAAATAGATTACAGTCTCCCAAGAAAATATACCAATCTTAAATATGTGGATGCCAAAGAAGAGAAATGCAAAATATGTGAAGCAAAAACCGATAGAAATGAAGGAAAAAAAAAGAGATACCCGGGGTTATAACTAGAGACTTCAACAACCCTCTTTTGAAAATGGATATAACAACTAGACATAAAATCAGTAAAGGTATACAATACTTCAGCAACATCCTGAAACATTGAAATCTAATTGACATTTATAGATTACCTCACCCAACATAGATCATATCTGGATCATAAAACAAATCTGAACATACGTAAAAAAATGGAAATCATACAGAATAATATATACTAGGAGACAAATACACACACACACACACACACACACACACACACTTTTCAATATATATGTAAAGCTATTAGTTACGCACATATTATCCGTATGTGATACCATTTCAATGGCTCAAAAGAAAGAGAAAGGTAGAAATACTCAGGTATAAATATAACAAAGCATATACATGATTCATCTGCTGCAAACTTCAAAATATTGATGAAATAAATCAAAGAGAATTAAATAGTGATGATAGAGATAATGTTCTGGATTGGATGACTCAACATAACAAAGATGACATTCTCCCTAAATTGGTATCCATCATTAATACAAATATTATCAAAATCCAAGCAACACTTTTTGCACATACAGACAAAATGATTGTAATATCTACATAGAAAAATAAAGCGAACAAACTTGAAATAGCTAAAAACCATTTGAAAAAGCATGTAGAATAAGAAATCAGTTTTACTCATTTCAACACTTATATACCCATGTTAATCAAGACTGTGCATATTGGTAAATAGATCAATGGTACAAAAGAGACAACTCAGAAAATAGACATAATATGTCCAACTGACATTTTGACAAAAATGCAAAAGCTTTTCAATGGAGGAAAAATAATATTTTGAACAAAGAGTGATGGAATAATTGGACATTCATAGGCAAAAAAGAAAAAGAAAAATTCTTGGATGAAATTTCTTTGTAGAAAATAAAACTCAAAATGATCATGATTTTAAATGTAAAAACATAATACTAAAACTATTTTTAAAAGATAAATTTTACTTTTAGGCAAGACTTCTTAGAATTGATACTAAAAGCACAATTAATAGAAAGAAAAAACTTGATAAATTGGACTTAATAAAAATTAGAACATTGCTTGGTAAAATACTCTGTTAAGAAGATAAAATGAGGGCTTCATATGTAGTTCTGTAGTAGAGCACAGGTCCTGGACTTAATCTCCAGTATCCAAAAGAGAAAAATAAAATAAAATTCCAAACTATAGACTGGGAGAAAAATATTAAAATGCACATATCTGATAAAGGACTTTCTTCTAGAGTGCATAAGAACTCATAATATTCAACAGAAAAATAATTTAAATATATAATGAGCAAAAGACAAAAGAGACATTTCACTGAAGAAAGTATGTAAATGGCAAATAAGCACATGAGAAGATGTTCAATATGATTAGTCATTGGGGAAATGAAAATTAAAGCCACAATAAGACATCACTACATACCTATCAGAATGATTTTTTAAAAAGTGATACACCACAGACAGGCTACATGTAGAGAAATTGGGGTCACTCACACATAGTTGGTAGGGATATAAAATGGTACATACACACTGGAAAATAGTTGTTAGTTTCCTTAAAAATTAAACATCCAACTACCCTACAACCCAGCAATTACACTCCTGGGCATTTATCCCACAGAAATGAAAATATTTTTACACAAAAATCTGTAAATAAGTGTTTATAGCAGCTTCATTCATAGTAGCCAAAACATGGAAACAACTAACAGTGGGTGAATAGTGAAACAAACTATGGTACATCTACACAATGATTAACTCTACACTATAATGGAGCAAACTATTGATATACACAACAACCTAAATGAATCTCCAGAGAGTTATGCCAAGTATAAAAATGCCAGTTCCAAAAGATAACATGCTCTGTAATTCCATTTACATAACTGCTATTGTTTGGATATGAGGTATCCCTCAAGAGCTCTTGCATTAGTGAAGGAATGTTCAAGAGTCAAATGATTTAACTATGAGAGTAGTAACCTCATCAGTGAATTAACCAGCTGATGGATTAACAATTTGAATGGACCCACTGGGTGTTAACTATAGGTAGGTAGGGGATTGGCTGAAGGAAGTAGGTCATTGTGGCTATGACCTTGAGAACATATTTTGTCCCTGGCTCCTAAGTCTCTCTCTGCTTCCTAACTTCCAGAAGGTAAGTAGCTTTATTCTGTCATGCTCATACACCTTGATTTTCTGCTTTACCTCAGGCCCAGAGTGATGAAGTCAGCCAACCACAGACTGAGAACCCTGAAACCAGGAAGCCAAAATAAACTTTTCTTTCTCTAATTTGTTCTTGTCCGTGTATTTTGGTCACAGTGATGAAAAACTGGAAAATATCATGACCAGAAAAATGACAAAATTTAAAAATGGATAGCAGAATTATCATCACCAAGGGTTAAGGAAGAGGTTGGGTAGAAGGGAGAGGATATAGCAATAAAAGGGCAAGATGAGAGATTCTTTGATGACAGAAATGTTCTCTGTCTAGACTGCATCAATGTCAATACGTTGGTGGTGTTTTAGACAGGTTTTCTTTTTTTTTTTTTTTCCTACAGTGACCAAAAGACCTGACAAGCACAATTAGAGGAGCATATGTTTATTTGGGGCTCATAGTTTCAGAGGTTTCAGTCTGTAGATGACTGACTCTATTCCTCAGTGCTCAAAATAAGGGGGAACATCATGGCGAAGAGTGTGGCAGAAGAGAGTGGCTCAAAACATGATGATCAGGAAGCAGAGAGAGAGCTCCACTCAACAAGGACAAAATATACACCCCAAAGGCACAATGATCCCCCTCCTCCAGCCACAATCTACCTGCTTTCAGTTACCACTCAGTTAATCCCTATGAGGGGATTAATTCACTGATTGGGTTAAGGCCTTCATAACCCAATCATTTCACCTCTAAACCTTGCAATGTCTCACACATGAGCTTTTGGGGGATGCCACATATCTAACCATAACAGGTTGTGATAATTTAGAATAGTTTTGTAAAGGATTTCCATTTTGGGAAACTGGGTAGAAGACATAGTGGTTCATTCTGTTCTTTCTTTTCTTTTTTTTTTTTCACTCTATTTTTTCTTACAAGCACACATGCATCTACCCTAATCTTAAAATTAAAAGGTTACATTTATAGAATAGGGAGCATGGACTTGGTCATAATTCTGCAGCTAGCCTTAGAAATGTACCTGCTCAGTACTATCACACTCTCTTAGAAGAAGTTGTTCCCCTGTAAGCCTCTATGAACATCAAACAGATATTCTGCCATCTGTTCAGAAACCATTCTCCAGGCTGCTCACACTCTGGTATCCTTTCCAGACCCAGAAGGTTCTGACTCACCTCTTTATTTTGATATTTCACTCACCCTAAACCCACATACAAATGCAAAGTCATTTAGACCTATATACAATTGCTAAGCTACCACAATTCTTATTTTCCACTCAAACTTTTAAATCAAAATTATCATGCTCCCAAACACTGAGCAACTAAACAGCACATATGCTATAACAGATGGCTCACATGCCATGTGTTTTACCCCCAAAGTTGTTCTGCCTAGTAAACCCATCAATAAACATGTTACAAATAAGCATGTGGAACAGGTAGAAAAGGACAGGAGGATAGAGAAAAGCAGCAGGCCAAAAATTTCACCAGAGGGCCAATATTACAGCATCCAAATCCAAGGATTAAGGATTCTTAGTAGTGGGTTTTTGTTCTTGTTATTGTTCTGGTTTTGCTTTAGGTTTTTTTTTTTATCTTATTTGATGAAAGGGGTAAAGAAGTTTTCAGACTCTTTTGAGAATCTAAGGAAAGTCAAGGATCAATCTATCTCTCTATTTACGTAAACATTTATTAATCATTTGACCCTCATATATCCAAAGGACTTAAAATCAGCATACTACAGTGACATAGTCACATTAACATTTATAGCAGCTCAATTAACAATAGCTAGACTATGGAACCAACTTAGGTGTCCCTCAATAGATGAATGGATATAGAAAATGTGGTATGTATACTCAATGAAATATTACTCAGCCTTAAAAAAGAGTAAATTATGGCATTTGCCAGTAAGTGGTTGGAGTTGGAGAATATCATGCTAAGCAAAATAAACCAATCCCACAAACCCAAAGGCTGAATGTTTTCTCTAATATGCAGATGCTAATTCACAATAAGGCAGAGGGCACTAGGGAAGAATAGCATTACCTTAGATTAGGTAGATGGAAGTGATGGGAAGGAAAGGGAGGGCAAGTGGGGATAGAAAAGATAGTAGAATGAAACGAACATTATTACTGTGTACATATATGTGACTACATGACCAATACAATTCTGCAACACGTACACTAAGAAAAGTGAAAAATTATATCCCATCTATGTATGATGTATCAGTGTGCATAAATGCATTCTACTGTAATGTATAACTAATTAAAACAAATAAAACATTTTTAAAAATTCAATCACTGCTGAAACCATATTTTCCTGAACTGATGACTTTAGAGAAATATTTATTCACAATATGATAATATCCAAATGTTCAAATAGCAAATGTCAAACATATGTCTCTGAAATCTTTGAGCCCTGTTATAGCCATGTTCAACTCAAGCATCTTATGGAATAGTTGTTAATTAAAAACATTTCCATTTTATTTTTATTATTTTTCTTCCCATATTCAAACTACTGAAATTCCCTACTAGTCTATATCTACTATATATGCAATAGACTTAGTAAATGATATCTCCTTAACATACCATATATTAGTCAATTATTGCCACAAGAATACTGTATAATTTTAGCCATGTCAAGACTGAGTGTCTTATAACAGCTAGCATTTATTCTCATGTTTGCAGCTTTGCAAGTCTGCCTCTGAGTGGATCTAGGCTGGACACACCCAGGCAGTTTTGCTTCAGTCTGCATACCAACTGAACTTGTCTTGGCTTGGTTGGGATATGGTCTAGTACTTCTTATATCCTTTGACCAAATGATATTTAGAGAATGTAATAATGGTAAATGGCAGAAGAGAAAAGAACAAGCCAAATCATACAACCCCAGTTAGAGCTTCTATTTGTCACATCTACTAACATTCCATTGGCAAAAACCCATTCATAACTGAGCCCAGCATCAATGAAGTAGCCAAAACTACCCACAGTTAGAGGAAAGGAGAATATATGCTGAGTGCCAATCCAATATTTCACAGACCACAAACTTCTTTCTAGCATCTCTTTAAACAACTAAGAGGTTTATGCTAGTGTTTCATCACTGTGATCAAAATATCCAATATGAAAAACTTAGAGAAGGAAATATTTTTTTTTAGCTCATGGTTTCAGAGGTTTCAGTCCATGGTCCCAGCTCCATTTCTTTGGGCCTGAGGTGAAGCGGAACATCATGGTGGAATGGCATAGTAGAGGAAAGCTGCTTAGATCATCATAGCAGGAAAGCAGAGAGAGGAAAAGGCCAGGGAGAAGATAAATCCTTCCAGGGCACATCCTCAGTCACCAACTTTCTCCAATTAGGCCCCACCTATTAGTAGTCCATTCAGCCATCAATGGATTAATTTCATCAAATGGATTAATCCAATGACCAGGTCTGAGCCCCCATGATCCTACCATTGCCTAAAAAATCTCACCTCTAAATCTTGCTGCCTTGGGAATCATGATTTTTAACATATGAACTTTGGGTGAACATTCCAGATCCAAACCAAAACACTCCACCACTGCTTCCCAAAAGCTCATGTCCCTTTGGTGGTATTTCACCGTGTTCAAATATTTAAACCAAGTGATCAAAAAATATAGTTGTAGTTGAGATATATTATATGAGTCAATTATGTTTCAGAGCAGGGTTTTAAACCTTGATGCTATCAACAGTTTGGATGGATAATTGTTAGAGGCAGGAAGAGGACTATCCTATGTATTGAAGGATGATTAGTCACATTCCTGGCCTCCTCCCACTAGATACCAGTAACATCCCCAAATCATGACAATAAAAACTGTCTCCAGTTTTCACCAAATGTTCTCTCACTTTCAAAATTGCTAGTAGAACCGCTATTTTAGAGAATTAATCAGCACTCAAAGTATAATAAATATTGTGAGTGACAAAGTAGAAAATGTAATAATTAAAATTTTTATATTGATATAAATAAATATTTACTGAAAAATAAAAACTTGACTGGGTCCTTCCCTATGGTAGACATTGACTTTTCAACTGCAAATTGTGCTACCTATGTTGAAATTAAGGCACAGTAAAGTGAATTCCTCAAATACCCAAAGATAAAAAAAGAGACAAAACTCAGATTTGAACTGCAGTTCTCTAACTTTTAAAATGAGTTTTTAATAATACTACATACCTTTATAGCATCTATAAGTATTCCTGATTATTACCATAATGTTCATTCTATTTTACTTAGCATTCTGTTAATATAAAAACCATAATAACCAAGGAGTTGATGAGAAAATGAGCCAGTCTTTTCTGCAATATTGTAATGCTGTCTTCTTTACCATTTATTTCACCAACACTAAATGATAAATTACTTATTAAATCTTCACCCACCAAGATTAGACGCTATAGCATATGTGCATCATAAAACAAACATAAACTTTTACCCACAATAATCATCAAAAGCATAATTTTCAAGTGAAAATGGTGCAAAATCATCTTTTTTAAAGATGATTTGTAGAAAGTGTGTTAAAGTCAACACTTCCACTGAAGTGATTCTCATTGTTTGGAATATGGCACCTAAAAAGCTGCAGTTATCCTTGATTTCTTATTTTTACCAAAGATCCCATTAAATTTGTACAACTCACATTGAATCTAAAAGTGGATTTTTGGATCATTTTCAGGACATAGCCTCAGCTGACACTTCTGACTACATCAATAACCCCTGCCTTAGCTCAGGCCCTAATCTTACCTCTGGTAGACAATTAGAGTGGACCTAACTGATTTCCTTATTCCATCATTGGGTGTTACAGACTATCCTCTATGCAGCAGCCAAAGTATTTGAAAATATAAATCAGAAAAAGTTCATCACACTCCTACTTAGAGCCCTTAAGAGGATCCCACCACATATACAGCACAACACATATAGACCACACAGTTGTTTCCTAAGTTTTCAAGACCCCTGTAAACTGGGTACAGCACATCTGTGCCCTCACTCACAGCTTCCCCTCTACTCATTCAGTGCAACTTACAGCCACCCTGACCTCAAGCTCAAGCAAATTTGCAGCTTAGTGCCTTTGTTCTTGCCATTCATGATCTTCCCCAGATCTGTTTCCAGGTTTGCTCCAAGAAGCCTTTACTGACTACTGTCTATAGAAATGTACCTTCTGGTCTAGGGGTGCAGCTCAGTGCTAGAGCACTTGTCTAACATGTACAAGGGCCAGCATTGGGGTGGTAGGTGGGACACCTCCAAAGACAACTCTCTTCTCTTGCCTTGTTCTTTTAGCATCTTAATAATGGACATTGCACATCTTTTCTTTCTCTTTCTCTTTTATTTATTAACAGTCTTCACTACTAGAATGTAAGCTCTACATAGGCTGATACTATAGTTTGTACATCTATCTCCAGAACCTATAACCGTATTTAGTATGTTGTAGGTATTCAATAAATACTTAACAAGTAAAAGAAAGAAATCTAAAGTTTAGCTGAGAACTTTGAGATTCAGCCAAGATTTTCTTTTTTTAAGGGTTTTTTTTTTTTGTAGTTGTAGATGGACATAATACCTTTATTTTATTTGTTTACTTTTTTTTATGTGGTGCTGAGGATCGAACCAGTGCCTCACGCATGTTAGGCAAGTGCTTTACCAAGCCCCATCCACAGCCACAGCCAATATTTTCCTGCACATCTCCAACACTCTATCATTCTCCCTCTACACATGCTCTGTACATTCCAAAAACTTTCCCTATATTCCTGAGATTGTCCAAACTTTGTGTTCTCTGGACAACTCTAGCTCTACCTGTGTGCTTTTTCAGCCAGTGAATCATGATGCTTCCCTACATAAACCATCTCTGCCCCACAAGAAGCCTTCTCACACCAGGCAACTTGAATGTTGGGTAAATGTCATTGAAGATTTATGTGCAATCAAAGGAAGTGCTTCTACAGAGGCCTTGTAAAGAAAATCCACAAAGTTATCACTGCTCATTCTTCAAAAGCCCTCAGTCTCCACCACACAGGAGTGATTCCTGGACAAATCACCCTGTGGTTACTTCTGGCCCCACACCAAGCTCCCAGCCTCTGTCCTCCTCACACCAGCCTCACCAGAGGGAAGACAAATTCCTCTCTTTTGTCTCATCCAGAACCATTTGGTCTTCTCCTTCATTAACTTTACTCTTTTGGGCCTCACAGTTCAGGGTTTCTCCTTCCATCCCAAGAAGATATTTAAGGCATTTTTCTAAATATGATTCTTCCCTTTAAAAGAATGCCTTATGTCAATCATCAAAACAATATATCAATTGCTTCTGTAACTATAGGGGCCTCTAATATTCCAGATGGACACAAAATATCGTGGCCTGAATATTATATGAGCCAACATGTGTTCATGTCTCACATACATTTACATATATGCTATTGCAAGTCATAAAAGAAAACTACTGAAAGCATTACTGAACTTACATGAACTCACAGTGACTTTTGATCAATGAGTATCTTGTCAATTAATTTGCTCTAGAAAATCAATTTCAGGATGGACACAGTGGCACATGCCTATAATCCTAGCTACGTGAGAGTCTGAAGCAGGAGAATCACAATTTGAGGCCATACTAAATAACTTAGCAAGGCCCTAAGCAACTTAGTGAGACCCTGTCTTAAAATTTAAAAAAATAAATAAATAAAAATGGCTGGGGGTGTATCTCAGTGGTAAAGCACACTGGGGTTCAATCCTCAGTGCCAAAACAAACAAAGATAATAAGGGTTGGGACTATAACCCTGGGTGAAGCCCTAGATTAAATTATCAATAAAACACACACACACACACAAGTTAAAAGGTCCACTTGAATCAGGCAGGTGCTATAAGCCTTTCTGATGATAAAAAAAAAAAAAACAGTTTTCTCATACTTGAATAGATTAAAAGTATATTAGTCTATTTTATCTAATATCTATTTTCTCAAATGGAGATTTAAAATTAAGAAAGGAAAAAGACAAATACAGCCATCCTTGTAGAGTCTTTTCATGCTTGTCAAGTATTTTCATCTTGGAAATTGCCACAGGGATGGAGAAAAGACAGGGATTGTTTGTTTTATCTAAATGACATGGACATATTGTTAAATGAAGAGCTATGTGATCTAAAAATAAGAATATGTTTTATTATGATTTTCTGGTGAAAAATAAGGTCTCACTTACCTAAAATTTGAAAAAAAAATATAATTACCTGGCAGGACAGAAATATGTAAAACATCAGGAAGTAGGAGTGGGCGAGATGGTAATGAAGAGGCTGCTGCCTGCCACTTGTGTTGCACCTAGATTTTTTCAGTAAAATCGTCACCCAGGCCACCATGAATTCTTAGTCATGTTTTGACCAGTTACAGCCTCTAGTTTTAGGCCCACTTAGCATTTTCCATGTTGCTGAGAGTCTTAGGAAGAGTCAGTAGACTTCCCTAGGTCTCCTGAAACACCACTTCTAATATCCCCATTATTCTAGCATATTCCATCAAGTTACATTGTTTATTACTTGCCAGTGATCCAATTGATCCTACTGTCTAACAAGAATTTCAAGGCCAAGAAGGCCCTTTATCTAAGATGACAGACTCACTTTAGTTATTCCAATAGGTTAATATCAGTTCCACAGACCTGAATTACATAGTCTCAACCTCTGAACTGCCGCTGCAGAGGCTAACTTTGGACAACTCCATACATTGCTTGTATTCAACTTTGGGAATAAGGGGCACTAACTGGTTGATCCCACAAACTTTATCCGATACTTTCCAGACTGGTAAATGTGACTTTCCTGTGTCACTATTCCCATGTGGATCAGCAGCCTCCATATTATGGTCCCAGTTGAATATAATACAAGTCCAAAGTGCAGGCAGTCAGCTAGTCATTTTTAGTTTTCCTAGACCCTCTTCCAAGACCCTACCTGTCCTTTCTTGCCCAACTGTGAAAGAATAATCTCCCTGGGGTATTTTTGTCAATTCAGGTCTTCCAAAAAGCAGACAACAAGACAGAGTTAGAAACATAAGAAATGTATTGAGAATAAAAAGTATAAAAGATGAAGGAATGGGAGAATGTCTTCATACCATGATGTAGGTCTGATACTCCTAAATGGAGAAGGGAAAGAAAGAAGGAGGATTCCAAAGAGCTTCAGACTGCTGTACATCTCTGAGAAAGTCTGAGCCACCCACAGAGAGCTCCAGCACAAAGAAAAAACATAGAAAGTCCCATATTGAGTAGAAAAGTTCAGGTCCTAGTATCTCCATGTTGTTCAGGATTGATTTACAGCCTGAAAACAGTGTGACCTCAGCTCATATGCTGCAAAAGATCTTGAAGGTGCTACATCTGGGCTATATCAGCTATCTGCATTGCTTGTAACAGGTTTTTCTTAAAGAGACATCTGAGCAGTACACATCCACAGTTGCCCAAGAAGGCAGCCTGAGATTCCACACACTTGATTGTGGTCTTTTTTTCCTAGGTGGGGGTTAATGGTGCTGATGACAGCAATATGGAATCTGTGAAGTATCTCGACTAAGTAACTAGCAAAATTCTCCTTGCTTCAAAGACCCAGCAAATTAACTAAAATTCTGTGATCATTTTAAACAACAGACTGACTTAATTATCTGTTGGCCAGATGGGGACATCTTAGGCTAGAATATTTATTGTTTTCTATATGGAATATAAAGAAGTGTTTTCTCCAACCCACAGTAACTGGAATGTGTCCTCTGACTGGGAGCTGGACTTCTGAGCAACTCTGTTAGGGGAGGGCTTCAAGTGTTACTCAAGCCTTTCATTTTGTTATTCAGGTCACAAGCATACTAGAGACAAGGCTTATGATCTTAGAGATTTAAGATGGTATGGTTTCATGACTGATGATGGATAGAATCCAGCCCTTAGAATAAGGAATGAGCTGAGAGGTGAAGTTTAACTTTGTTCATTTCCTATAGACTGACCCCTCAAGAAAGGTGATGGCCTCCTATAGGACTCCATAACAACTGTCCACTTAAGTCAATTAGTCCTGGAAAAACAAAGAGGTGCAGCATTCAGTCCTGAGATACATCAGTGAACTTACTGTCCCAAAGCTTTAGCCATAGGCTTGGACTCCAGTTAGATGATCATGCCAGGGAAAGGGGAGTCAACCCATTACCCAAAAGCTATACACAATCTCCACAAATCTAACAGCTGGTCTCTCAATTTTCATGTATTGGCAACTTAATTGTTAATGCAACAGTGCTGAAAGGTGGGACTTGTAAGAGGTGATTAGATAATGGATTAATGTCACTATCTTGTGATTTAGTTATTATAGAAGTGGGATCCTGATAAGGGATGAATTCAGCTCCTTTTCTTGCCCTCTCTTGCCTTCTCTCACTCCCTTGCCTTTTGTAATGGGAAGTCCAATATTTGGGTGTCAGCTTCTGGGGAAGAACTTCTCAACCTCTAAGCATCATAAGACAAAATAAATTTCTTTTCTTTTTAAATTACCCAGCATTTAATATTCCATTATAACAGCACAAAATGGATTCAGATAGCTTTCTAACTCCCTGGCTGCTACCCCAGAGAGTGATGGATAATGAGGACCACATACCTACTAAACTCACATACCTACAAATTTGTTTCCAAATAAATACTTTCACAGATGGCCTGTTGTATACACTCTCTAGTCATCCACCCTTATTTATTATGCAGCTCATAGATAGCTACACATAAAATCAATAAAGATAGTAAATCCAAAGGAAACAAGAGTAGTGGGTAGATGGGGACAGGGGTATAAAAGAGGTTTCTCTGATTTCATTTCTGATATTTGAACACAATATGTTACCTAATTAAAAAAATAAATATATTATATATATATATGATATTGTACATATTATATATATCGTTCAAAAGAAAAAGTTAAATGAATAACTGCTGGAAATAAATAAATATAGAAATAGATAATTTAAATAATGGTCACATGGTTTTCTCTTCTGCTCCATATTCCTTAACATGGAATTGAAAGCAACACTGACAACCACAAAACTGAAAGCACACCAGTACAAGACAGAAGACATTCCAAACAAAGCAGCCTCATGTTGGATAGAAGATTGAGTGTTGTGCCGTTTTCCTTCCATATAGAGTTCAATGTGCAAGTAGCCATCTAAACTTTTCAATATTCCTAGATCCTCTTCCAGGACCCTACCATTCTTAACCAACAATAATACCGTAGGATGTCATTTTCTTTTTCTTTTAATTATTTTTTTTTTAGTTGTGGATAGACACAATACCTTTATTTTGTTGATTTTTTTTCTAATGCAGTGCTGAGGGTCTAACACAGTACCTCACACGTGCTAGGCAAGTGCTCTACCAGTGAGCAACAACCCTAGCCCTGGATGTAATTTTCAAAGAATCTATAAAAATTTCTTTAAACACAGAGAGGAAAATTAAGAAAGTAAGAAAATTTTATAATGCTTAAAAGTGGTGGGTGGGAGCTGGGGATGTGGCTCAAGCAGTAGTATGCTAGCCTGGCATGCGTGGGGCGCTGGGTTCGATCCTCAACACCACATAAAAATAAAAAATAAAGATATTGTGTCAAAGAAAATGGACCCCCCCAAAAAAAGTGGTGGGTGGACCTACACATCACACAGATGTTTCCCCTACTGAAAATTAGAAAGGTACCATTGACATTTTTCCTCCTAATTCTTTAGAACCTAGTTGAAGAGACTGATAACTAAAAGAATACTTAAAATGCAGTGTGATGGTGTTTATAAAAATAGTTACATATAGATGGTTAGTCTAAAATATGAAAGGAAAAGAAAAGAAACATCTACAAGAAAATATCCAAAACTGTCTTGTCTATTTCAAGGTAGAAGAAATTTTCATTTAAATTGCACAAAGTAAATAAATAGTGACTATAGAGGAAATGACTAATAGAGTCACATTAAAAATAAGAACTTCTGTTCATCAAAAGGCACAATAAAAGAGTGAAAAGGTAAGCCCTGTAGGCAACAGAGACATTTTCAGTATGTGTACTTGACAAATCACACTTACAAATCAATGAAAGCAAGAAACATTGCCTAAAAAAATGAGTGAGCACGAGACTGCAGTTGGCATTCACAAAAGAAAAAACTTCGTGACCAATGAACGTTCTTAAAGTACAAAAAAGAAAATTATAACCACAGTGTTTTGACACTACCATACAACCACCATCTGGGCTAATCACTGATAATGCCTGTCGTGGGTGAGGTTGGGAGATTTGTAGGTTTTAGAATCTACAAACACTGCAGAAGAATTTGGTAAGACCATTTTGGAAGTTTGGTGGGTTTTTTGGGTTTTGTTTGTTTTGTTTTGTTGGGAGTACCTATGAAATCAAAGATTTGCCTACTCTATTACTTTTAAATATGAACTCAGGAAAAATTAGTCTTTGCTTATACCAAAAGACAGGGACAAAATGCTCATAGAACTGATACTTGAAAAAGAATCAAAATTAAAAACAACAAATATTTAGCAAGACTAGCATTTCTAGACATGCTGGTGCACACCTGTAATCCCAGTGGCTCTGGAGGCTGAGGCAGGAGGATCATAGTCAACCTCAACAAGGCACTCAGCAACTCAGTGAGACCCTGTCCCTAAATAAAATACAAAATTGGGTTGGGGATGTGGCTCAGTGGTTGAGAGTCCCTGAGTTCAATCCCGGGAAGCCCCCTCCAAAAAAGAAGAGTAGCATTGACATTAAGTAGTGCTCCATGTATACAATGGAATACTACACAGAAATTAAAAAAAATTTAAAACTACAGCTAGACACAACAACATAGAAAAATCTCACAATCATATTTTTATTACTCAGTAAAAGAAATGAAAAATAAAATTATATGTACTTCAGAATTCCACTTACATGAAGTTTTAGAACAAGAAAAACTGATGATAACATTAAAATTTAAGACATTAATTACCTAGAGAAGGAGGAGTTATATTGACTAGAGGGAAGCATTCAGAAGGCTCTGTATCTATGTAGTAGTCATGTGGGTAAATTCATCTCAAGTAAGCTGTATGTTATGAATTATGCATTTTCTGCATGACTATTATACCTATGTGAGAGCCATGCTAAGGAATATGGATTTTTTTCAGTAATGAATTGGTTTTAAATAGGAAGGATTAGGATTAGGATTAAGTGTAAAACCACCATTGTATCTGCAATGGAGTCTTTAGAATAAAATTTGGAAGCTACTGGAAAAAAAAAATCCAAGGCAAGGGAGATAGAAACAGGGATACAGAGAGAAGTAGAGGCTAACAAAAGGGTATTTTCATTGGCCTTGGCAATGACTGATTATGTGTGAAGGAGATTAAGGGGTGGAGGACAACTCCCAGATTTTAGGCTGTGCCATTTTCTGAGAAGAAAGCACAGAATGAACAGTTGGATGGAAAAGATGGGGTTAATTCACCACCTGTAGCAATGACTCTTGTATGTATGTCAACATCGCAGTGAGAACCTCAATATTTGGATCTTAAAACTCTAAAATTTTAGCCTTTGTAAATCTCTTCCAATCTTATTTTAGCCCCTCAATAGGTTCTAGCATGGTCAACCAGCCATTATTGTTGCACACTGAAAATTCTTGAGTTCTCAGATCCGTGTAGCCATTTAGAGTGGCAAAGCACATGGTTCAGGATGTGAGAGTTGGGGCTAACGATTCACCCCTCTCTCCTTAGGAATCTGTTGAGGAACCCCAGAGAAGTGCACGGCTTATAATGGACAGCCGACATATCATGAAGTGAATTTACCTGTGTAACCCCTCTCAGGCCAAGACACTAAACACAACTAGCCACTCTCCAACTGCATCCCTCTCACTTCATGGCTCTTACCTAGACCACCATAGAGATCAATCAAGGCAATACATGCCAACATGATTTTAATGTGAAAAAAAGTCCAAGAATGATTTATTATTATTATATCCAAGAAGTGTATATAACCTAAAGAAAATCCTCCCACCGGGGGAAAAAAAAAATCTCCTTCTCAGACTTACCACAACCCTTATTTTTCTCCTCTCATGGTTGTATAAGTCCTGGCTTAGCTTTGGTCCTGGTTTGTGGAGTTGTGTAGTTTTCATGGCTTCTGAGACCCAGTTTATTGATTTTCTGTAAGCAGCAGCTGTGTTTGGACAGGTGGGTGTGGCATTAAAACAAACTCTCTGACAGCTTCATTGCTTTGCCATGGACACCCAGATGCAGGATCTTGTCAAACACTAGGGACACTATAGCATTCCGTGCTTGATGTCTCCCATTAAACTATAGATGCACATCAAGGTGATGAATTCTGTGTCAACTCATTTTATTTATCACCTTTAAGATGGGCCGTTAAAGAACTGCAATTGTCAAATTTCTCATGTTTCTGTCGCAAGCCAAACAGTCAAGAAAAGTTCACAAAGAGCTGGCATTTGAACATATTCTTTAAGGGAAGATAAATAGCTGAGCATTGCCATTTTTCTACATTTAATACAAGATCAAATTTAAAACTAAATATTTTTCTACTAACAAACAGAAAAGAATATATTAAAGAAGAAATGTTAGTATCATTGTACTATTTGATTTCAGGGTGATGAAGTAGAATGAGAGGAGGAGTTTAATTATCAATAATTTTACCTAAAATGAAATTTCCAATAGATAAGATTCAAGATCTGAAACAAAAGATTCAAATATCTAATCACTGGGCAGGCCAGAGTGTCATACACATATAATTCCAGCTACTTGAGAAGCCAAGGCATGAGGACCACTTAATCCCAGAACTAGAAACCAGCCTAGACAATGTAGTAAAAGCTCAATGGAAAAAAAAATAAAGAAAGAAAAAACTTTAAGCACAAATGTCAAAATTTCAGGAAGCTTAGAATCTACAAACAGTTCCTCTAAAACAAAAAAAAAATTAAAAGCTTGCCACCAAAACTCATATTATTTCTACCTTTTCTACCTGTTGTTTGCAGAAATATATGGTACAGGAGAGAACCTAAGATAATTTTTTTATAAACCTGTTACAATTAGAAGCATGGAAATGATTTCATCTGAAACTCAGCAATTGATAAGTGTCAGGTGGATTGCTGTGGGAGAGCAGGGCATGGAAAGAGACTATCACCCAGTAAGTAGCCTTTGACCAGAGGATGGATGTGCCAAGGGGTAAATGTGAGATTTTTTTCTGAAGAGTAACTTAACTATCAACTTTCATTTGAAGATGAGATGTATAAGCACAGAACATATTGCTATACTTTATCTAGCTGGAAAGGACTCTAGGTATCATCTTGCCTTGCCTCTTTATTTTACCAAAGAAGCATCTAGAGATTGAAAGTCTGAGGAACACAGCCAAGGTCACACCATCAATTAGAAGATGTGCTATGAATAGAACTCAGGACACCTTAACTTCTTCACTGGCAGTCTTTCTATGATTGACACCTTATACATTATAGTTTCTGACCTCATAAATCTTTATTGACCATTATGTGTGATTGAGGCACTATGCTAACTTCTGTGGGAATGATGTTAACACTATCTGTCCTCATTTGGATCACATAAATCAATTGGTCTTTAGCAATCAGTGCAATATCCACTGGGAGTTTAGTGTCAGTGAGACTCATTCATTCATGTCATTCCTCTCCAAAGATGATGTTTCTTTAAACCCACAAGCATGCTTGGGTGAGCCTCCATTCTCTGATATACACCTGTAGCTTTTGGGGCAGTTCTTGTTAGAAAACTTTACCTCCACTAGCGCTTCCTATTCTCAAAAAAAAAAAAAAAAAAAAAAAAAGCCAGCTGATTTTTTCTCTGTGGAAAGAAAGCTACTTCCAAGCAGAGGTTATGATATCTTAGATTAGATTTGCTAAAAAAAAAATGTGTCTGTCCTCAGTGCTCATTTTTGTCCACATTTATGCAACCATATCTTATGCTTGGGCCATACTGCCGTCCCTCCTATAAGATAAAAAGGAAGCGAGACAAGGGGAGAAAGCATTTAATCATAAGCTAAGACCTGAGCAGTGTCGGTAAGCTTGATCATCTCAGTGTAGCACAGCTATTGAATTCTGCTGTTGCATTATTAAATATCTAGGGAATTTTGTGTTTACATTGTTAAATAAGCTTTCTTTTTTGTTAAGCACTGTCATCTCCTTTTAAATGTGAATACTTCTGAAGAGTTAGTACACCAAATGCCTAATTTAGATGATCAGATTGTATCCCTTCTCAATAGAAGGGAGGAAAATTTAAGGACACTGGATATTCATGGCAGGGGTGGGATACTCACAGTGATAATCTCAGACAAATCTAATTCTGTGAAAGTGGGATTCAGACCTGAAGGAACAGAATTTCGGTGCTGGAAAACTGGCCTTGAATAGCCTTCTCTGGGGTGATAGTAACCATAATTGTCATCATTATCATTAAGGCAACTGATATTTATTGGGGGCTTATTGTGTTCCAGATACTTAGCTAAGAGCATTATGCAGTTTAAGCCATAGACAATCCCTCTGAGAATCTTAAATTATGACCCTTGCTAGGTTGTCAAAGGATTGTGAACACACACCTCTAGGTGTTTTCACCTCTAGGCAAGGTCTGTTATCCCATTTGTAGGAGTGCCAACCTAAAATACACTAATGGCAAAATATGGTATGCAAGCTGATGTGAGTATATGCAAGCTGATGTGAGAATAAATAAAAAAGAAATATCACTTTTTTTGATTATCACCACTCAAGCATGGATCTTAGAACTAAGATCCATGTTTGTGTTCTGGCTGTATGACTTCAGTTTCCTCATCTGTAAAATTGGATATAAAATGCCAGCTCATAGGGTTTGCATGATGATTAAATTAGTTAGAATTTATAAAGTGCTAAGAGCCCTTATAAGTATTTCATAATAATTAATCATGCATTTGGAAAGTGGCTTGCACATAGTACCTGCATACTATGGGCTAACTCTTATCATTCCTTTTTCTATTATTCCAAAATTTTGGTGGAATATGTCTGTGCTGAATCATGGTGTGTAAGAGGTAGGAAAAGGTGTGGGTACAAGGGTTTTGCTCTCAGGTACTGGAGAAAAGGTCTTCCCCTGGTCAAGAAGCATCTTCAAACCAAAAGACCTTGGTTGACTGTGATCTACACGGGGGCGGGGGTGGGGGGAATCCAGGAATCCTTAAGGCTGCACAAGGTCTAGTCTCCTAATAGACAGCATGGCCATTGTTCTTCCAGGGCTCTGGCACCTCTCAGAAGCAACTGTAGGAAGGCAACTTCAGATCTCCCCTTACCAACTATTTTTCCCTTCTCTCAGTCCTGCACCAAGGAGAATGCTTTTCTAGTGCAAAGATTGGAGCTCTGATTTTATTCTTTTTCTTAACTGCAAATGTTCAATTTCCCCTGAGAGGGTAGGGTTTTATAACACAAAATCCTGGCAGATCTGTAGGCTATTTATGGTTTCCCAGCCCTGCTGTAGACATCTCTCCTCTGAAGCAACTGCCATCCAGATGACTGGGGTGGAAAATGGGGAAATTCAGTGAAAGAAAAAAACAGAAAGAAAGGTAAATGCCTCCATGTATTATTCTGTCCTACCTCATCAAGAGAATGTGTCTTAAATACACGTTTGGGAATACCTGCATCGCAGCAGAAGGCCAGGTTCTCATGGTTAGCTTCTTCCTGAAATCCCCTAAGCCCTGCCCTCCTGACACTGTTGTGCTTTCATTTTATATCCGGCATTGGCCTCCAATGGGTGTCCAGGAAAGGAAAGCAGAGGTTGGTATAACAGCCATGCTGAGGGCACACATGCATCTCATCTCTGTTTCAAGTAAATGCCAATGCTAGCTTTCTATATGCCTAGAGTCTATAAGATGTAAGTGTGTGTGTGTATGTGTGTGTGTGTGTGTGTGTGTGCGCGCGCACACATGTGGGCTTTGTAGATTTGATGCTAGAGGTTGAAATCCCCAAGATATTGGGCAGCTGGGAAGGAAGAGGACCAGGGAAGAACAAGAACAAATTGAAATCCACAGATACAACTTGGAGACCACAGACATGATCTGAAACCTTCATCAGCCCTAATTACCTCTGACCTTAGTGGTGGGGTGTTCTATGAAAGCTGAGCACCCCGATCATGAAGATAAATGTATACACACTGGTGTCTGAGTCAGGGGAGCTGTAGCAGGACCCTGGGAAGTTAAGGCACTCAGGCCTGGCTGAGGGGAGTCAGAAGATTAGTGACAGTGTGTACAAGCCAGAAAACAGTTCTGTCATGGGAGAAAAGACGTCTCTACAGTAGGGTTTGAGGAGTTCCTAGAGAGAAGAGAAAACTGGGCTCAGGACTAGTGGGGTCTTTGGCTTATGTGAAGCAACAAAATTTCAGCATGCACCAGTCAGAGCCATAGACAAAGGTTTATTTAAGAAAATAGATACAGTTTATAGCAGCTCAATTCACAATAGCTAAACTGTGAAAACAACATAGATGCCCTTCAATAGATGAATGGATAAATTGTGGTATATATTCACAATGGAATATTACCCAGCCTTAAAGAAGAATGAAATTATGGCATTTACAGGTAAATGGACAAAGTTGGAAAATATCATGCTAAGTGAAGTAAGTCAATCCCAAAAAAGCAAAGGCCAAAGTTTTCTCTAATAAGTGGATGATGACCCATAATCGTGGGGTTGGGGGGGAAGCCAAGGGAAGAATAGAGGAACTTCAGATTGAGCAGAGGGGAGGGAGTGGAGGGCAGGGAGTGGGGAGAGATGGTAGAATGAGATAGACATTATTACCCTATGTATGTGTATGATTGCACGAATGGTGTGACTCTACATCATATAAAACCAGAGGAATAAAAAGTCGGGCTCCATTTATGTAATAAATAAAATAAAATTAATTTAAAAAATAAACATAGTAAAACAAGAAAGAAAGTAGATACATATTCAAGGGAGAATGTGGTCATCTTGAGAATGAGAGAATTGTTTTTCAAGTTCCCGGCTCTTCTTTGGAGGGAAATTTGTTACAGGGTGGGTATGGGAAGGTTTGAAGTAGTGATATCAGTGTAGTGGTTTCAAAATGGTTTATGGTGGTTTGGGCAATAACAGGATCCCTAGAATGATGTGGTCTTCATTATCTGATTATTAGCACAAGAAAGTCCCCTACATTATAATTTTTTAAAATATATTATTTCTCTTTGCTTAATCTATTTATTGAGAAAAAGAAACTAATTCATAGTGCACAGGTCAATTTTCAGATTTCCCAAAAATTTGGGAGTGCAAGGTCTGAGAGAGAGTATATAAAGGAGTGACAGGCCTCAAAAAGTGTGCAGGATTTATGAAATAAAACCTTATTTCCTCATCCTTCTTTTGTGTCTCCTTTTTACCTATTTCTTGTTTTTTCTATTCTACGTCAGTTCCAGAGTGGGGTTTGGCTCATCTTCACCACACAGGAAAGGCAGGAAAGGGAATTCTGGGAGTTGTAGTTCAGCCCAGCCCCAAGTTGACCCATTGCCAAATGACCATAGTTTCCCATCAGGCTGCACTCCTTGGTGCTAGACTTTTCTGACATGGCTAAAGTCAAGGTAGATTCAGAAAGAAAACACCAAATGTGTGTGTGTGTCACAGGTGCATGATATGTGTAGGGTAGGGGTGACAATAGACAAGACTGTGGCAAGAAAGCCTACTTTGAAGTAAGCATTCTTGGCTCTATGATATTTTAGTCATATCCTCTGCTCTTTTCTCATTCCTCTGGTTATACATGATGCAGAATCCCACCAGACGTATAGTTACATGTGAACATAGAGTAATAATGTCTGATTCATTCTACTATCCTTCCTACAACCATACCTTCTCCCCTACCTCTACTCCCCTCTAATCTGAATTAATTCACCTAATCTGAATTAATTCTATTCTTTCCTACATATCCCCCATTGTACCATCTGCATATCATAGAAAACATTCAGTCTTTGGTTTTGGGGGATTGGCTTAATTCCTTAGCATGATATTCTCCACCTTCATTCATTTACTAGCAAATGCCATAATTTCATTCTTTTTTTATAACATTGTTGTATTTTTTATATTTTTATTTATCTATATGGGGTGCTGAAGATCAAACCTAATGCCTCACACATGCTAGGCAAGTGCTCTACCCCTGAACTAGAGCCCCAGCCCCAATAATTTCATTCTTTAATGCTGAGTAGTATTACATTTATATATATATATATATATATATATATATATATATATATATATATATATTCATATTTTTTTATCCATTCATCTGTTGAAGGGCACCTAGATTGGTTCCATAGTTTATCTATTGTGAATTGAGCTTCTATAAAAATTGATGTGGCTGCATCACTGTAATATGCTAATTTGAAGTTTTGGGGTATAAACCAGAAAGTGGGGTAGCTGGGTCAAATGGTGGTTCCATTCCAAGTTTTCTGAGGATCTCCATACTGCTTTCCATAATGGTTGCACCAATTTTTCATCCCCATCAGAGCAATGTATGAGTGTACTGTTTTCCCCACACCTTCATCAACATTTATTGTTGTTTGTATTCTTGATAATTGCCATTCTGACTGGGGTGAGATGAAATCTTAGAGTAGCTTTGATTTGCATTTCTCTAATTGCTAAATATGTTGAACACTTTTCCATATATTTGTTGATTGATTGTATTTCTTCATCTGTGAAGTGTGTTCAGTTCCTTAGTCCATTTATTGATTGGGTTATTTGTTTTTTTGGTGTTAAGTTCTTTGGGTTCTTTATATATCCTGGAGATTAATGCTTTATCTGAGGTACATGTGGTAAAGATTTTCTCCCATTCTGTAGGCTTTCTCTTTGTTATTTTTTTCCTTTGCTGAGAAAATTTTTTTTAGTTTGAATCTGTCCCATTGTTGATTCTTAATTTTACTTCTTTTGCTTTAGGAGTCTTACTAAGAAAGTCATATCCTAGGCTGACATGGTGAAGATTTGAGCCTACTTTTTCTTCTGTTAGGTGAAGGGTATCTGATTTAGTGCCTAAGTCTTTGATCTACTTTGAGTTGAGTTTCTTGCAGGGTGAGATAGGGGTTTAATTTCATTTGGTTGCATGTGGATTTCCAATTTTCCCAGCACCATTTATTGAATAGGCTATCTTTTCTCCCGTGAATGTTTTTGGGGTCTTTGTCTATTATGAGACAACTGTGTTTATATAAGTTTGTCTCTGTTTCTTCAATTTTGTACCACTGGTCTATGTGTCTGTTTTGGTGCCAATATCATGCTGTTTTTGTTAATATGGCTCTGTAGTATAGTTTAAGGTCTGGTATTGTGATGCCTTCTACTTTACTCTTCTTCCTAAGGATTGCTTTGGCTATTCTGGTTCTTTTATTTTTCCAAATAAATTCCATGATTGCTCTTTCTAGTTTTATGAACAATGTCATTGGGATTTTAACTGGAATTGCATTAAATCTGTATAATGCTTTTAGTAGTATGGTCATTTTGACCATATTAATTGTGCCTATCCAGGAACATGGGAGGTTTTTTTCATCTTCTAAGCCCTTCTTCAATTTCTTTTTTAGTGTTCTGTAATTTTCACTGTTGAGGTCTTTTACCTCTTTTGGTAGATTGATTCCTAAGCATTTTATTTTGTCTGAAGCTATTGTGAATGGGGTAGTTTTCCTAATCTCTCTTTCAGTAGATTCATGACTGATGTATAGGAATGTGTTTAATGTATGGGTATTGATAGTATAACCTGCTACTTTGCTGAATTTTCAGACACTCAGGCTAGGGTGGGAAGCTACCTGATGCTGGCCTCCCTTCACTTTCCCTTTTCCTTGTGGTGACTCTCGGTCTTCTTTGGGAGCGACACGGCCTGGATGTTGTGCAGGACGCTGCCCTGGGCGATGGTGACTTTGCCCAGCAACCTGTCATTTGAAGATAGCCACCTGGAGGTTATGAGGGATAATGTGGATCTCCCTATTGTGGCAGGCCACGTTGCCAGCCAGCTCCAATATTTCCACAGTCAGATACTGGAGTACTGCCACCACGTAGACTGGAGCTCTGGACCCCGCCCATTTGCATAGTTGTCCTTATGCAGCAGACAATCCATCCACCCCACCCGGAACTGGAGACCAGTGTGGGCCTTATCTCTGTGTTTGCCAGGACCAGTGCTGACCACAACCAGCTCCCCCCTGACCACTCAGACATTCTCAAAACTGTGATTTGAATCCATATCTCTCTGATCCCATATTCAAGATCACAAGTATGCTGCCATCTGTCACTTGACCTCTTACTGCTTAAATCCCAACATGACTCACCAATAAATGATTACATATATAAAATATATATTTATAAAAATATAAATGTATTTTATACATAAATCCATATATTTGTAAGTACATGTACTTATAAACATATATAAATATGTATGCATGCATTTATAAATCCAAATGTGAGGTCTTCAGATCCTAGCTCAGGACTCTCAGAGGCCAAGCCCTCCTCCGGGTTTATAAACCTTCAGCCTGTTCTATAGTCTGCTGCCACCTGGAAGCCACAGCTTAGCCAGTTGCCTATGGAGTGTGATGTCAGTATCACTCAGGGTCCTCTCAGAACACAGACGGCTACTCAAGGAAGCCATGGTTGGAAGATATTTAACAAAAGGACTAGTCACAGAGATGGAGCCAGGTTTACTCAGCCAGGGTCAGTGCAGTATGCAGGGATTTGCAGCTGCAGGAAATCAGGATAGTAGAGGTTTGGGGAAGAAGGGTATTGCAAACTGCTGATGAGGCCTGTAGCTGCAGGAGCAGCCACACTGTTTTGCCTAAAGCTGGGGCTCCAGCCTCTCTCTTTCAAGCCAGTGATTTCCTTCCAAGACCTCCTTCCAGTTCACTCATCAGGAAACCAGGAAGCCACTAGAGATGTCAGGGGCCACTTCCTAGAGCATATATAAGGCAGGGTATGGATCCAGAGGGACAAGGGAATTCACTAGTCTTCTCAATTTGGCTAATTCTCTTTAAGAATCACCAGTTTGGTGACTGGAGGGCACATGGTGACCCAAACATCAGAGCCATAGAGATGACTGAGCTGTCACAATGGCGATGGCAAAGAGCAGGATATAAGAATAGAGTGCTGTCAGATATCAACCATGACCTCTAGCAGTAATGCAAGATCCCACAGGAGGCTGAAAACAGAGGCTAGAGCAATCTCTACATTTTAGATAACAATTCAGAGAGATGGTCACTTTACTTTTAATCATAGCATCCCTCAGGAAATTGCAGGTAGGAAAAGTTTTAGGTGTTTTGAGTCACCTGCCAATCTGCTGAGAAATATGTTGACATCTCAGAATCATAACAAAGCAGTAGCATTAGTTTTGTGCATATACATAAAAAAGAAATATAGATAGGCACCAAAAAAAGAACACAAATAGTACTGTAGTCTATTAGCTACATGACTCATCTGGAGGGTTATTTTACCCATACCATTCATCTGTTTTGGCTCACCTTTCAAAGAGAACATCCAAGAATAAAAAAGTATGGGCAGGGCAGCCTGAGATCATTAGATTTGACACAAAAATTGGGACCTGCCAGGCAATAAGCCATTCCCCACAAGTAAACTCAGTGCTGTGAGAGAGAAAAAAAAAATAATCCTTCCAGAACCATGAACAAATAAGAATAAGAGAAGGGGGAGAGGAAAGCACATCAAGTGATAATAAAATGAAAACTACACACACATGTACACACACACACACACACACACACAGAGAGAGAGAGAGAGAGAGATAATTAAAATAAAGTTGGAACATAAGAGGTTAGAATATATATCTATCTATATCTGGAACCTAACAAGCTTTCAATAATTTGCTCACACATTCTTCATTGTTCTTGCTGTTAAATAGACAATGTAAATAAATAAATAAATAAAGTACTAACCTAAACATTCTCTGTGTAAACTCACAGAGTGGGCAAAGCCATTTTCCTGCATTCTCTGGGCAAGGATCCCAATGGAGTTGCCTGGGAAGGTATGCCTAGCATTTCCCCAGAGACAAATGACAGGAACAAATGGTGCCATTTCCCTAACACCACCACCATGCCACCGTGGGGGATGACTATAAATGTGCCAGGCCTCTGACATAAGATCAGTGTCCCATCTAAGCCAGAGTTCTGTCCTGATATAATGGCAGTCATTTGTTCCTTGGGAGAATATGGAAGCATTGGTCATTTGATTACATCCTTTGACACTGGTCACTCCAACCTGAAGATATTCAATGTTTTGTCAAGTCTACATGTCACACTCGCTATTTATATATTATTTTTTTCCTGTTTCCTGTGCAAAATTCCTTTCCTTTTTGGAAATCAAACCTGGACTCAGAGAATAGGAAAAGACTGGCTTTGTACTCTGTGTCTATGCTTTTATCAAATTTTCTTTTTTACTTTTTTCCTATGTGTTGTATAACTTTTTCAATTAAAAAACATGAATTTAAAGGACCAAAAATCTGCATGCTGCCTTCCCTGGTTCTTCCTATTTTTATTAGCAAGAGTTAGACCCAAGCAAGACAGGCAACCAGCAGGAAAGAATTGCTTTGATTTCAGCCTCTGACTCAATCTCATTTCTGCTCCAAAGTAGGACAGTAAGACATAGCAGCAGCAGGATTGGCCTCCTTTGCTCCATTGATCCCAGAGCTGCAAATTTGAGTTCTTTTAACTCCAGATGGGCCAGTGCACAGTGCACAGCTCTGTGTGTCCTCCTGGCTGAGTTATTCTCTGACCCCTGGTCAGAGGTTGTATAAGAGGAATAGCTATGAAAGGTTTTACTTCATTTTGGCCTATTCTTATAGTCCATGTGTAAGAAATACTCTTAACCAATATGCTAACCAGAAGAAAGCAAAATGATCCCAGATAGTAAATTATATTATGATGATACATTCTTTCATCATATCTGGAAGGTCCATACCTCACTAACACTCACAGGATTTCAAATTCTTCCATAATTCCTTCCTATACATTTGCTCAATGACTGTGCATGCTACTATGCCCCCTCACTTCTCTGAGTGCATCTTCCCTTATATCAGCTCATGAATGACCTCTCTATTCATTTGACCTTTTTCACCCTCTCCCAAATCAGTTATGAACACAACTTGCTGCTTGGGTCCTCAGCTACCACTTCTGCTTTGAGTAGGACCATAGAGTAGAAGGGAACAGGGGTGGCCAAATGGGAATTGGTCACAAAAGACATAAAGGAAGATAATAGAGGGAAATGGAAGTAAAGGTAAGTGAGGCCAATATTTTCTCCAGCTTGCAAAATTATTTTTGGAAAATGGAGTCTAATTTAAACAGCATAAAGACTCTTGCTTTTTGCTACAAAATCAAGGCCATCTTCTAAAAATTAGATCAACTGAAGTTAGTCCCTCTTGAAATAAAGACCTTGTACAAGCTCATTTTTATATAAATATTTTAATTAATAGATGCCTTCATCAAATATGAGAATTAAACATTAACACTCATCAGAGACCCTGAAATTAGATTGATAATCTGCATCTTAATTTGCTTTTTTGACACCACTAATTTATTTTTAATAGGTCTGTAATTTAGCTTTATCTATTTCTTATTCTGCTTGGCAGACTCAAATGCCTGCAGCTCACCAGTCAGCCTCTGTAACCTTTAGGCACTGGGATCTGCACAGTATATTAATTTTTAAATTATCCACCTTAGTGTGAGAAAGAACATCAATTAATTTCTGTATTCAAGCCAGGCTAACACCTCTTCCTCCCCCAAGTAATGGTGAAATTTAAATGAAGGTGGGAGCCACTTATAGGAAGATTCTTGATAAAGACCAGAAATTCTCATCTTATATTACAGAATCTGCCACCCTTGAAACATCTTCCATTTGAATTAGTAACTTTGACATCATCGTTACAGTGAAAATAAACATTCTTCTGTTCCTACCTGGTATCCACAGAGTGCCTCATGCCCATGGAATAATGGTGAATGGAGGGCAGGGACCTTTATTTATTGTGGTCACTGATATATCTGAGGCACCTAAAACAATCTCTGGATATGACAGGTACTCAGCAAATGTTTATTGAATGAGTTCATTACCATCACTAGATTTTAGGCAAACAGTATTGATGTTCTCTACAACAGAAACAACCTTTATTGGAAACATATAAAATAGTGACATATTCAGAGAATGATTTTCAGAAAATAGAAAAGACAAAGTCAGACATTTAAAAAGCACTAACACCAACAAACCAACAAAAACAAAACCCTAAGTTGTCAAGACAAATGAATGAAAAGCAGAGAATTCTTAAATCCTTGCTAGGGATTGTTTATAGACATCCTTTGTTTATCAAGAACATTGCTTTTATACCTATATATAGTCATATCGTATATTGGATGAAGTAAACAGACATAGGATATGACTAATTTGGACAGAGCCATTATGAGCCTGAATGAGAAAGACAACAACAACAAAAAAATGAGTTTAATTTTGAGCCTAGCAATTTAGGAGGATGTTGACAAACAGGTGACCTCCAGAAGAGAAGATAAAAATGGAGAAAATAAAAATGAAGAAAAGATGCAGGATCCGGGAAACAAATATCCGAAGGGCCAGTGGCATCTGTGTTACATCAGAGAGAGAACTGAGTCAATGCAGACAGATATTTAGTCCAGTTTAAAGATATTTAAAGCAAATGAAAGTGACTCAGGGGTTTCACTTGCAGATTAAACTCTCAGTAGCTCTCATCTGCTGAAGTATCCACTTTATGGGCCTCTCCCACTTCTGGCTTGCCCATCCCAATCCATTTCTATCCATCCCAATTTAATCCTGCCACTAGAACCAGGCTGACATTTCTACAGCACAAGATAAACTGCATCACATCTACCTTCAAAATCTCATCAGTGTCTTCCAAGTTCTTGTTTTGAACCAGATACCAATTTCTCAATCATGTATTGAAAGATGCACAGAGTAAGGTATCAATTTATCTTTCCAGGGATCTTTTGTGTACCCCGCTTGAACACTATTATCACAGCTAAGCCAAAACAATTCACACTTCCTCAAACAAACAGTATGCTCACAAATAGTCCTGCTTAATCTCTCCCTCACATGCTCCCAGAGCATCTCAGGTTGTCAAAAATCTTCCCACTTTTCAAAGGACTTTCAATTCTTTTATGTTATTTTTTTATGAGATAAACACTTGATTACTCAAAAAATATTTCCTAGATTTTTTACTCGTAAAAGAAGCCAACATTGTTCTGAAAAACTGATAGTCCATGGCATAGGAAGTAAGAGCAAAAGTGCAGAATTCTTAACAACAAAGGAAAATAATTATGCGTATTTGCATAGGAGAAGGAATGTAAACCATAGAGTTTTGATTTTGTTTTGAGTTTCTTTGCTTTGTTTTGTTTGTTGGGTTTTTATTAGTTTTTAACCTGATATGGTGGGGGGATGTCAGAAGAAAAAAAAAAGAGTAATATAGAATGGATGTATGCAGGGTGAAATAGAATTGTGACGTTTGCCTCCGAGGATCACTGCTGCGGTGTGGAGCTTAGACTGGAGTATGAACAGGAGGCAGTTGCAGGAATCCAGGTACAGTTCATCATGACCACTGCCAAGGGCATACTAGTATAGATGAGGAAAAAGAGTCAGATTTAAGACACTTACCAGCAGATCCACTAGGATCACTGATGATCAGATGTAGGGAGGGATGAATTGTGGATGAACACGTAGACATCTGGCTTGAACAACTGGGCAGTTGATTGTTAGATTCAATACTGGGATCTGCAGCAGATGGAAATCGTACATCTGGATGATTATGTCTCCCAAGTCTGTGAGAAATCTGAATGGAAATATCAGATAAACAAGTGGATTATTAAGACTAAAGCCCAAAGGAAAGATCTAATTTGGAAAAAAAATTAGGAGCTATCATTACAAGATGGTATTTAAAAGTATGAAAATGGATTAGATTACCTGAGCAAAATAAAAGAGAAAGAGAAAAGATGTTGGGCCTGTTCTCTTTAGAAGTCCCAGAATTGATTTTGAGTGAAAGAAGGAAATTTCAAATAGGGACAGAGGAAAGGGAGCTTATGAAAAGGGGGGACATCTGTAGGCAACAATAGGAGATTGCCTCAGAAGGGAGAGCTAACCATGTGAGTGAGAAACCAAACAACATGTGAACAAAACATTAATATTTATAGAGCTGTTAGTTTTATAAATCCTTTGAAGTAATGAGAAAATTGTAGGCTAGAACTTGAGGACAAGATTTAGTCATTGACTCGTATTCCATTGTGTTTGTATACCACATTTTCCTTCTATGTTTTAACTGTTTTGTGACAGCATGAATAGTGGCTTCTCTCAAATGGTGTTTGCTGGATCCTTAAAAATTCTTCAATAAAAAAATTAAATAAAATTAAAAAAAAAAAGATTTAGTCATTGATAGGAGTATGAATTCTTCCTCCATGATAATCAGAGCAAGAAGAAAATGGGCCCATTTATAGATTTCCAGGTCTTGACAGAACATGGCGTGCCCACAGGCAGCAACCCTCTGAAATAGGAAGCGGCTAATGATCTAACCTCCACACCCTTCAAATAACCTGCAGTCCACTGAAGTCTGAACTCTAGCAACATAACATCAGCATGCTGTCCATAGAAGCAAACTGCGGAATTGTCTAAAAGACTGTTAATTATTTTGGGAGAATAAATAATCTTTACTCTATGTCCTATGCAGTAACCAACATAGTATTTAGCTTAGAATAACTCTTCTGTGCTTTTCAGTTGAGATCATAGAATTTTTTTTAAACCTTGCTGAAAAGTTTCTAACACCACCAGTCTATTATAAAAGATAAATGAACCTAGTCCAGAAATTAGCAAAATCACAAATGAATTAATCTATAAATATATTACTTTTCTAATTTAAGAGAGAAAATCCTCACACAAGCTTTACAAAGATAAAAGAGATTAGTCACACAAGGGACAGAGCTATTTGATAATGTATTAATGATTGGTTAAGAAAAAAGCTAAAGCTGAACTCTGTATTTATTCTGAAGATTATAAGCAGGACTTGTCAGAAACCAAGTCCATAGCATTTGCAGAAAATGTTCTTTACAAGAATTTACTCCAGGAGGGTTCCAAATGGGGACGCTTGCTCATAACACAGGCATCTAGAATTGCAAGAGCAGGTTATGTCAAGTGATGTTGTTTTTATGTCTCACAAAGTATAACTCACTATGACTTTTCATTCAGAGCACATCACTCAGTTCATAGTCTTAAAAATAGCAAAGTAATCTTTGAATTTATAGGAGAGATTTATGAAAAAAATAAATGAAGGCAAGGTAAAAGAAAGATTTATGGAGAAGACTAAGAAGACTAGAAAGAACCAAGAACAGGTGGAAATCAGGCAAGGAAAGCTAAACAATTTTCATAAAGTCTTAAGGTAGAAGGATACAGCACCCTGTCTAGGTCAGAAAGAGAGCCAGAAACAGCTGAGAAGCTACCAAGAGGTTATTTCACTTGCTGACTGCAAATCTCACTAGTTGGGTACAAAACCAAATCTCATTTTCAAAGCAATCTGCAATCCCTTAATTCATTGCTCTCCAAAAGATGGTAGTCTGAGCACTCAATTTCCCTAAAGAGAAGAGGACAATGCCCCTTTGCTGTAGTTCTCCTGTATCTCAACAGAGAACGTTACAGATGCTACCTTGAGTGCTCCCATGGGCTAAGGGCCATGCAAAGCCTGTTTTGCAAGAGGGGTTCAAAAGCTGTGTGGAACATCCAGAACCATCTAATCTATGCCCCTTCAAGAGATCACAGAATCTAAAGAAAATATCTGGAATATCAGAATCCAGAAATTTCCAGAACACACAAAAGCCTTAATCCAACTGATTCATTTTAAAAAGTAGAAATGAGATCTATAAATACAGGTCAGTTAGAGCAGGTATCACCTGCTAGGTGCAAAACCAAAACAAGAACTATGCATCCAGCATGATGCCATGAATAAGTTTCTCACTCTGAGACTTGCTATTTTGTCTATAAGTACAAATAATAATGATCCCCTTTCTGGATAGTGAGGAACAAAATACCTAATGTATGCAAAATACTTACCATAGTAATCAGCTTGATTGACACATAGCAGATGTTTGATAAATTGTTCCTCTTTACCCTTTCTTATTTCCATGACATGATATTTTCTCTAATACTGTAAGACAGAAGAAATTAAAAAAAAAAAAAAAAACTTTTCCAGTTTCAAGAACACCTGGAGAAGGCAATATTCAGACTTTGTATTCCATATGAAGAATATTTTCCTGTGCTTTATCCACAGTTGAGTATTACATAGCTTGGAAGGTCTTTTATGTTGCTTCTTAAATACTGCTCTAAAATATCCACCATGCACTGCATCTTCTCTCACAACTATGAATCTCTTGAAGTCACAGAGACAGGGTAAGACCTGTGGCTCTCAGGTTCTTGGTAGCTCCCTCACTTACTGTTCTCTCCTCTGTAAGAGGAGAGACTGTTCCTCTCCTGGTGAGAACTGAGCTCACTTCCTTCCAAAGCTCTCTCGGATCCAGAATGTGAATGTCAAGTTATACTCAGTGTGGATTCACCAGATGTTTAGATACTTCTATATGGCCAATTGGTGCATCAATAAAGTGAGAAATGTGTTTTGTATCTACTTTGGCTGAAGAAGACAGATGGAGTGAGAAAGGACACTGCAAAAATTAGAATCTCAAGATCCATATAAGAGCTGGGTGCAGTGGCACACACATGTAATCCCAGCAGGGGAGGCTGAAGCAGGAGGATGGAGTTCAAAGCCAGCCTCAGCCACTTAGCAAGGCTCTAAGCAACTCAGTAAGACCCTGTCTCTAAATAAAATACCAAAAAAAAGCCTGGGGATGTGGCTCAGTGGTTGGGTGCCCCTGAGTTCAATTCCTGCTATTCACCGCTCCACCAAAAAAAAAAAAAAATCCACATAAGGTACATAAAGTCAAATTTTATCTCTCTCTCCACCTGATTATTCCTCTCATTCCTTTAGTATGTAATTCCTCAAAACTTAGTTTGCTTCCCTGGAAATCCTGCTCAAAACCATCTTTTCTTTTTTTCTTAATCCTAAAAAATAGAGAAGATAACTAATATTCCAAAGAATTAAATATTAATAAGCACTTATATAGCTTAAGCCAGTGTAAGTTTGTTTTCTAGGAGGAAATCTCAAAAGTTATATTGTAGGTCTCCAAGCATGGAAAATCCCGTAGAGATAAAAGTTAAATCAACTCCTTCTCAGCCTACTTATGAATAGGAAGGAAGGAAGGAAGGAAAAAAGGAGGGAAGGTAAAAGACAAGAAGAAGCTTTTTCCAAGGCTATTTAACTTTTGTGGCAAGTATATTGGCTTCAGGTTCACACAGTTTTCATCTAACTTGAGGCAGGCTCAGATTTCAAAAATGAAACTATGCAAATGGTTAGTCACTGATTTTGTGTAAATGCTTTAGCTTTAGATGTTACTGTGGAAAATAAAATAAAACAGACTTAGTACAGTCCCAGTAAGCTTAGTCCATGGACAGCACATTAAAATCCTGAATTACATACTCCACCAAACCCTTCCTAATGAGCCATCTAACTCTCTGATGTATGTAATATACCTTTTTTTTAAAAATGCATGAATACATATTCCACCCAGAGGTTTAGATGACTCCTTTGGGTTATTTAAGTTTCAAAAGAGTCCATCAGTCTCCCAGGTATGAAGTTCTATGAAAGCCTTAAAAATGAAAATTCAGAAACTAGAAGCTCACAATGCCTTGAAGGGAAGAAATATATCAGCAAAAAAATTTTTAAAAAAGCATAAAAAGGCAAGTTTGATAAAGCATCTGCCTCCCTGAATTTCCTGCCTTTTGTCAGTTTGGGTCACCCTTAAAATAGCTGTCATTCTGTCCCTTCCAATCTAAGTATACAACTCTGGTTTGCTTTGTTTATAATTAGAATCCAGTAACCTCCTCTGACTCTTGTCTGGCTGCTGTTACATGGCTGCTCTTGGATGCAGCATGAGATTGTAGAGACTGAGTTGGGAGGGGCAGGATGTTCAAAATAGCAGGATGGAATGAGTCCCCATGGGCTTGGGGCATCCCAGTCTAAGGAAGTTAGTCAATCCCAAAAGGAAATACTCGTGACTTAAGAAGAAAGAACTAAATCACCAAATGGGCTTACAGACTAGAAGCAGATGTAACCTTTCTTCTAGAGAAGCACAAGAAATAAACAGTGCATGACACAGTAAGCAAGATGACGGGGAGAAAGGGAATCAGGAAGAAGGAAGGAAGAAGTCAGGGTATAACAGTTGTAAGCTGGGAAACTTCATGGTACCCATCAATTCACCCTGTCCCATTGCAACTCTGCCAGAAGAATAGAATCGCCCTCACTTGACAAAGAAGGGAACCAAAGTTCAGGGAGATACAGCAATATAACCCAAAATCACACAGCAAAGAAGTAGAGCCAGAGGTCACATCCAGGACTAGGTAACTCCAAAGCCTATAGGCTCTGATGCCACCCTGGCTAATGACAGATGTAGTGAAACTGATTCCAAAGACAGTTAAGATGAGAGGAACCCAGAAGTACTATTCCAAAATCTGTCCACCATCCACCTTCAGTATGTTCTCTGAACTTTATAAAACCAAAGACTATTTCATAGGGCTGTTGTGAGGATTAGTTAATATGTGTAAAGCACACGTGCCAAGCACATTGATATTATTATATCTTTTTTATTATACTGCTTACCTGATGATTTATTTCATCACATCTGCGTGTGGAGGTTTATGTTATGAGCCCATAGCTGTGTTTACATAATAGCAAAAATTTGATGGTATTTCAAGTTTCTATAAATTCTACTTAGAATTCTTTTTCTTATGGTAGGAATAATAACTTACAAGGGGCTGGATTTCGCTTGAGCAGATGAAGCTGGGTGAGAAAATTGGAGATCATGACCCAAGTTTGATAAAATAAGACCTATAAAGCTAGCTAATTCCAGAGGTTGAGGTCTAACACAGAAATGCATTTGTCGTCCCTGTGTAATTTAGATCTATATAAAGAACTGATATAAAGTAAATCTCAACTTTGATAAAGGAGCAAGGGGAGAATGAGCTCATCTAACCTAATGATGCCCCCGAATGACACAAGTGGGCTTGATGGATCAGAATAATTAGCAGAACCTAACCTGGGTGACATAATCAAGTCTGGGACTCCCTGCTTCTGGGGTCTGGATGCAACATCTGTACTACTAGGCTGGTGCCTCAGAACTGTTGATGAACACACCAAAACACATTTAGGCATGATACATTCTCCTTGGTGTTATCAAGACAGTATAGATTTTTCATTGGCATTGGTTGGTAGACCAGACGATCAGTCAAAAAAGACATCCCTAGGCCCTGAGATTATCCTTTCTAAGATTACTCAGACAGAGATGGGTAAAGGAACAAGATACTTCTATCACAAACTCAGAGAGTTCATGCTTCCATATGAGGAAAAGCTGAGAAGTGAGGCCACTATTACAGACAACATGAGACTGGTAATATATAAACAATAGAAGTTTATTCATCTCATGGTTCTGGAGGATGCAAGTCCAAGAACATGATGCAGGCATTTGGAAAGCACCTCCTTATTGTTTCCTGCCACACCAAAAGGTACAAGGGCAATAGAGGATATAGAGAGAAAGAAGGGATCAAATTTACTTTTACAACAAGCACATTCTTGGAATAACTAATCAACTCTAGTGATAATGACATGAATCCATTCGTGAAGGATCTGCCAATTCCAGCTCCCAACACCATTACAATGGGGATTAGTTTTCAGTACATAAACTTTGGGGGATATATTCAAACCACAAAGGGTTGCCTATCTCCTGTCAGCTGCTGTACTGCTTTCTGCTAGGATACAAAGCCCTGCAGATCCCACATTGAACCCCTGCAGGGCAAACCTCCCTGGACTCCACTCGTCCCCCTTACCCTCCTTTCATTTGCCTTCATGGTTTTCCAGAACTCTCTTCCAAGAAGATTTTGAATTAAGGTTAAGATATAAAGCTGGGAAGGGAAGTAGTAAAATGAGAGCCTTAATTTCTCCTTTATCAAGTCCTAAGTCCTGGACACAAGGTAAATACCATTTCTTCAAGTTCCACTTAATATCTTGAAAACTGCCTTGTCCAGATGAAAAGCTGAGTGCTTTTCCATGTGTTCCTGAGCTGTTGATTCATCAAGCCACCACATGTCTTCCCCAGGACATACTAGCATTATACTGGACATTATGGGTAATCAGAGAAGCCCCAGATGTATTCACAGTTAGTCTGGGAAACAAGCTAAGGCAGCTATGAATGTTTTCCTTATATGGATGATTTGATGTAATTTTCCTTATAAAGTTGATTTGATATAATTATAAAATATGTCACAGAGATGCCCAAGCTATAAGTGTGATACTAAAAACAGCAGGGGGAAGGGGAATATTTTCCTTAGAATGAATTCTCTAATGTCCATTAAATCAACTGAAATTCATAATAACTACAGATGTCCATTTGATTCCCTGGGGGCTGTGATCTTCACTTGGGCTCACATCATTGCTGGTCTGGCCTTGCCTTTCTGGGAGATAAGATCCTTTAAGATATTCTTACTAACAGTCTGCCTGAGTGGTACCCTTGCTTCTGAGAAGTCCACTGATGCCTGAACTAAAATATACCCCAACTGTCCTTTGGGAGGACAGAGGAACTTTACATGTAAATGCCTTGGAATCAGAAGCTCACACAGTAAAAGTAACAGAGAAAATATACCTACCAAGCTGGGAGCAGTGGCTCACACCTATAATCCCAGTGGCTCAGGAGGCTGAGGCGGGAGGATCACAAGTTCAAAGCCAGCCTCAGCAACAGTAAGGTGCTTAGCAACTCAGTGAAACCCTGTCTCCAGATAAAATACCAAATAGGGATGGGGATGTGGCTCAGGGGTTGAATGCCCCTGAGTTCAATCCCCAGTACCAAAAATAAATAAATAAATATCCCTACCCAGACTGCAGAGTGTTAAGGGGAATTAGAAAGAGTCAGAGATGACAAAATATGCAGAAGGAAAAGCTGGAGGCAGCCAGAGACATTGTCTAATGGCTAATGTGACCTTAAACCTGCCTCTGCACACTGACCAGTTTTCCCACCTATTTTGCCCACCAAGAGTTTTGGCTGACAACCATTTCTCAGTGGACAATTTCAGCACTTCCAGTACCAGCCTCCACTTAGGAGTAGGTATGTTTTGAGAAAAAGAGGAAGGCCAGCTGAGCTGTTTGTCAACTACTCTTCTTGTTTTTGTTGTTTGTTTGTTCTCGGTGTAGTTTGGATTAATTATTCTTTCTTTCCTTTTTGGCCATAAGGCTCTCTGCCCCAAATGTAATGTTTTGAAGTATAGTCCAGCCTGCTCTGAATTATAAAAGATTAAGTTAATTAACCTTTCAACAGCTGATTATTGTCAACCTTTCTGTTGGCACATTGGGGAAATGTAATAGTGATTACTAATTAAAGGTATTGAGTATACCTTTACCTCTTTAAATTCTTGGACTCCTGAACTAAGTTGATTAAGAAAAAAAAAGGAAAGATTTTATTGAATTTATCTTAGAAAATAGTAGGGGTAGCCTACAAATAAACCAGAAAATGAAAAGTTGCAACCTTATTTTATAAACTATATCTGTACTGGAGGACTTGGTACCATGTTGCAAGCACAATAATAGCTAAGATTTATTGACTGCTTATCACATACAAGAACCATAATAAAATATTTACATGTGCCAACTCATTTAACGTTTTAAATTCTTTCAGACAGATATGAATTCCAATCCCATATTGCTGACAAAATATTTCAAGTTTAGAAGTCAAGTAAAGTGTCCAAGATCACAAAGTTAGTATATGCCAGAGATAGAACTTGTAAGTACTCTGTCTCTAAAGACAATCATTTATTCTCAACCACATTGACCCAAATGATGATGGAATCATTCTTTTGGAGTTGAAAGGACATAAAAACCCACTTTCAATTCCAAAGTGCATGATGTTTTCTCATAATTTCTTTCTGCATTGGTTATTAATTACTGCATTACAAATTATCCCAAACATTTATTATCTCACTCAGGTTCTGAGGCTCAGGATTCCAGAAACAACTTAGCTGGGTGAGTCTAACTCAGGAATTGTCACAAGGTTGAAATCAAGCTGGTGGCCAAAACATCAGAAATCATAGGGTTTGACTGGAGCCAGAAAATCTACTTCCAAGCTTACTAACATGGTTGTTGATAAGCTTTAACTCCTCATAGATTACCAACCAGAGACATCAACTTCTTACCATGTAGCCCTCACCATAGGCAGCCTGAATGTCCTACTGACATGGCAGCTGGATTCCCCCAGAAAAAGTGATCCACGAGGGGCAGAGCCCATAATGGAAGCTCAAGTCTTCTATAACTCAATATTAGAAGAGCCAAACCATCAATTTTGTCATATTCTATTGGCTGCACAGCTCAATCCTGGCACAATGTGAAAAGAGAAGGGCATTAGATAAGGGTGTGAGTACTGGCGAGGAGGGGGCTTATGGGTGCCATCTTGGAGGCTGGATACCATCCTTGCTTTCTTTCACTGTCCTCTCAGCATAGAATACCTCGATCCATATCATTTGTCTGCCCTACTTCTCATTTTTAAAGGCTATTTCAAATATAATCTTTCTGTAAAGAATTCTTCAGTTCTCTTTCCCTTTTAGTGGTCTTGATGACTATCAATACACTGATCATACTATATTATTTTGATTATTTGTTTGAGGTATCTTAGCTTGAAATTTTCCATAAAGGAGATACAAGGCTTGCACTTAGGAAATTATTTTGGAAAGTGATCCCAGAGAAAAGTAGTGAGTAACCTGGAAAAAAGAAAATATAAAAGGAGAGAAAAGTGATCCAAGGGGTAATTATTGGGCCAATCAACACTGAAGGCAAATGGACTCCATCTACTTAGGATGAAATCCTGAGAGACTATGTAAAGTATGAGTATACTTATCTACCTAAAGAAGAAAAGGGTGTTTACTTACTAGGAATTGTCTCTCAGTGATCAAAGTGGGATCAGGGAGCATTGACAATAATGCAGAAAGCAAAAAATGTGGTATGCAGTAAGTATGATTAGGATATACTTGAATGTAGCATGTCTGGTCATCAAGAGTGGTGACCCGAACAAAAGGGAGGAATGGAAGGATGTGGATGTCAAGTATATATGTATGTATCCCAGTGATAGGCCAGAGACAGTGCCTTATTTATCTTTGTACCCTTTCAATAGAAGAAAGCATGGCAACTGGCAAATCTCTGCCATCCCTTGCAACCATTCTAGAGAACCTAAATTTATTCAGCACATATATATTGAGTATTGACAATAAGTTAAACACTCTGCAATATATTAATAATTCCATTTGGTAATTTACAAATATTTAGTAACCATTATGGCACAAGTACTTACTAATCAAAAAGAATCACAGGCAGTGGGGTCATCTACATTCTTAATTCAAACCCAGAAACAGTTGAATAATGAGCCATGCACCTCTTTTTTTTACTGGGCATCCAATTAGGTCTATTTGGATTTTGGAAGGGAACATGGAAGAAGGCAGTGTCTTTGGGTTCCATCAAGAGAGAGGATCAGTGAATAAAAAAGGAAAAGTCATTTCCATTATAGCAGGTGGGGAGATAGGGAGAAATTATGCACTTAGCCATCCCTTTACATAGCTGATAATTCAGCAAGAAAGCAAATGATTAAACAAAACAAAAAATCTTAGAATTATCAATACAGACAAGTGCAAAGAGTTAAAAAGCCTGAAACAGTGGAATACCCAGGGCCATATTAATGATGTAAACTTTATCCTAAGAAGTCGCTGAAAGACCTTCATCCTTCTTTCTGTACAGGTTGGATGCTGTGCTTTTGGGAGAGCCTCCCAGAAATATTTATTTGCTGAATAAATGAATGGAATATAAATTGTTCACCTTAAAATAGGAATACCCGGATTGTGTTTTTGATGAAGAAATTTTTGCCAAACACTATCACTCCCAACCTAACCAAGAAAGCAATAAAAAAAAAAAAACTCTGATTTGTTATACTCATCAGAGAGCTAAGGATACTAAATAAATAAAATCTAGGGGAAAAATAAACCACAAAACAAGATTTGTCTAAGAGGGAAAAGTCTCAAAAGTTTTCTTCATCTAGAATGGTGGGAAGAGGAGGACTTTTTTATGGATAGGAACCTGAACTCCAAGAAATGCTAAAAGACAATTTATAGGCTGAAGGAAAATATCAAACGGAATCTCAGATCAATAATAATTGAAAAAGAATACCAGAAAGGGTAGGCATAAAATACTTTTTTATATTATCTGTAATATATTAACAATTTTAAAAGCCTATTGACTAAAACAAAAATAGTAAACATATATAATGTATAGTTTATAGCATATAATGCAAAAATAAATGATAACCAGAGCATACAGGGCAAAAAAGCTACTGTATTTAGTGATATTTGTATATGAAATTCTTACAATGTGTAATGAGGGAATAAATCATGTGACAATAAACTGTTCTAATTTAGTTTTTAATTATAATCCAGCTCACCCATTTAAAACTGGCATAAAGACATATAACTAAGAAAAAAACAGATGAAATAAAATGGAATATTATACTAAAAGAGTACTTGATTCACCCAAAAGAAGGCAAGAAAAGAGAAGAGAGAGGAAAAAGAACAGAATGGACAAACAGAAACTGAATATCAAGATAACAGATATAAACACAACCACGACAATAATTTTCTTAAAATAGGAAAAAGCAATAACTTTATTAAGTTCAATTAAAATGTGATCAGTTGTCACAGAGATAATTCAAAGGCAGAGAGAATCTGAAAAGACAATAGAGAAAATAAGAGCAAGATCCAACTCACTGCCATCTAAAGTAAATCCTCAGTACTGGGCACAATGATGCTTACCTCTAATTCCAGCAACTCAGGAGGCTGAGGCAGGAGGATGGCAAGTTGGAGACCAGTCTGTCTCAAAATACAAAGAGCTGGGGATGTAACTCCATAGTACTGTGGCCCTAGGTTCAAACCTCAGAAACACACACACACAAAAAAAAAATCAGAACAAACCAATATTTTTTTTTAAATGAGGTGAATCCTCTAAATACAGATATAAATAGTCTGGAAGGGGAGAAAATGAAAAGAATCCAACACACAAAGAGTTAAATAAAAGGAAACCAGAGTGGCTCTATTAATATGTGGCAAGGCAAATTTCAAGACACAAAGTATTGTAAGAGATAAAAAGGGACATTTCATAATGATGAAAGAAGATATTCATCTAGAAGGCAACAACAATCCTAAATAATTGATGTATCAAATAAGAAACCTTCACAACATGAAAAGCAAAACCTGACATAACTGAAGGAGAAAAGAGTCAAATCCACAATCCTAATCAGAGATTTCAAAACCAAGGAGATACTGATAGAACAATCAAGGAGAAAAGATTTGTAGTACATATATCTGATAAAGAACTTATATCCAGAAAATATAAAAACAATTCAATTAGAAGACAAAAAATGGGCAAAAATATACAGCATAGACCAATAAACACATGAAAAGATTCTTGCCACTATTACTCATAAGCAAAATGAAAATTAAAGCTACAGTGAGCAGTGAGATTTCACTACACATACTTACCAGAAGGGGCAAAATTAAGAGACAAGGATTTTGAGGGAACTAGGAACTCTAAATCATTGTGATCAAAGGTGATATGGCATAACCCATTTGTCCCAATAATTCCATTTCTAGGTGTTTGTTAAGGAGAAATGAAGACAAATGATGAAAGCAAACAACTTTATTCACAACAGTAAAAAGTTAGAAACAATCCAAATATTCTATCACCAGGTAAATATATTTAGAAAGTGGTATATTCATACAATACTAGTCAGCAATAAAAAATAACAGGCTACTAATCCACACACATGTGCAATTCTCCAAGAACATTATGCTGAACACGTGCAGGGGTACAGTTGGAGAAATATCTTCTACTGCTCTAATAGCATGGTAGGATAATTATGGTTGACAACAATTAATTAAATATATCAAAATAAGTAGGATAATTTTTGAATGCACTGAAGAAAAAAAGAAATGATAAATGTCTGAGATGACAGATATGCCAATTATCCTGATCTGATCATTACACATTGTGTACATGTATTGGGAGGTTACACTGTACCCAAAAATATACACACAATTGCTATGTCAATTGAAAATAAAAATGCATTTTAAAAGAATTAGAAATAATATTGATCAAAGGAAACCAAACATAAAGAGACTTTCTTGTATTATTCCATTTTTATGAATCCCCAAAACTAGCAAAATAAATAGGGTGGTAGAAGTGAGAAAGTCTGTTGCCTCTACAATGGGGGAGAGAGAATTGCTGAAAAGGGGCACAAAGAGATTTGCTGTAGTGACAGAAAGTGGTCAGGAGGGGTTTTTTTCTGGATTTTTTTTTAGGGGGGAGCAAACCAGGGATTGAACTCAGGGGCACTGGACCAATAGTTTATTGAAGATGGTAATTATATGAATGTATAAAATTGTCCCATCAAAAAAGTAAGAACATTAAAATCTGCTCATTTTATTTTATTATGTGCAAATCATACTTTTAACATATAAAAAAGCATCCAACTAAAATTTGGGAATGTTAAAGAATTTACATTAATCAGATATTGTTACAGTACTGCTGACCACCAAGTAACCCCCAAAAGTAGTGACTTGCAATAGAGAACATTCATTTTTTGCTCACATCACAGGTGCATAGATTGCCCAGTAGTCCTGTGGGCTTCAATCAGGAAACTACAGAAACCAACCAGGGCAAGTTCTCCTGGGACTGGCAAAAGCAGGAGAGAATGAGAGATGACACCCTTGGAACATTAGTTTGTAACTACCTTCCTATATTGTCCACCTTCCATTAAGCAAGTCAAATGACCAACCCCAATGCCAATGGAGAAGGAAGGAGAACCCGGATGGGGCGGAAAGGAAAGAAAGAACTGTAGACACACGATACAACCTCACTATCACATCAGGCAATCTTCCTATCTTCAATTAGCCTAAGAGGTGGGGCAAAACCAGGTCTCCTGACAACTGGTCCAGTGCCTCTTCTGCATCAGGCGCCACTATCTCCATATAGTCTGGAATCCAGCAAGCTCAGCCCCATCTGTGCCCAAAAGGAAGGTTCCAGCACCTGTTCACACTACCTGACAGAGAAGTGTGATGAAACCTGAATAACATGTTCTCCACGGGGATCTAACATAGAGAGCCTCACTCTGGTTTTCCTGGTGTTTGTTCCCCACGCATTTGAGACTAACTTGGGGGGCGGGGGGGGGGGGGGGCAGCAAAGCTCATGGCTTGCACAGGGAGAAGAAACATCTGTTAATGGAAAGAAAGGCAATACAGCCACCTAATGGATCCTGGGTGCCATAGGCCTGCTTTCTTCTTCCCTGGAAACATTGGAAGTGGATCACAACATATAGTGATGTGGGTCCCTACTTGAAGGTTTTTGAGTGTTTTAAGTGTAAGAGCCAGCAGTCTACATGGGCACCCCCAAGGGTGGAGGACAGCAAGTGTAGGAGGTCTGTCACTGGATGTGGTTAATGATTTGTAGCAGATGCTCTTCAACTTTTTTGGTAGCAATGTTACCTGACTTAAGACCACCTTAGCTCAAACACACAAAAGTAGACATGATTCTGTTCCAAGAAAAAAGAAGAAACTAAGGCCAATTTTCACCCACCTACACACGGTAAAGACCAGCCCAAAAGACAGGGTGGTGACCATTTCTGGTGCATGTTTTTAATTAAACCAACTAGAAATTCTAGTTCTTATTTTCCTTACAGGCACTTGAAATGATTTTCTCCCTGACCATGGACACAAAGCAAGTTTCAGAATGGCCTCTAGGTTCAAAGTCCCTTCCCACAAAATTATAGTCTGACCTGAACAAGTGATCTGTGCTTTCCCAAATCTCCCTGACTATAAGCCTTTGCCTGCTATTCTAGTTAACTGAAGAAGTGATTCAATCCCATTCATTTTTCCAACAGACAATCATTGCTCACCAGCTACAGAGCAAGAACTTCACTAAAGTCTAGGGATTAATCTGTAAATGAAAAATAAAGGACTCTTCCTCTTCATAACTTATACACAATTAGATGAGATAGACATTGATTAAACAATTTCATCATGGTAGGAATTAAGAAGCAGAATTTCCAGGAGATCTCTTGAGTTTCATGATTCATTGTAAACATTCAGATCAGACAATGACAGACTCAATATCAAATGCAATAATCACAAACATTGAAATCCTGAAGATCAAAATTCCTAATGTGTAAAATCCCTAAAGTCTAAAATACCAAAAGAGCAAAATCCTGAAAAATCACAATCCCAAAATATTAAAATCCTGAATGCTAAAAGTTTTAATATCAGAATCCCCAAAACCAAAATTCCCATTGAAAAGAAGGCTATCCTTTTAAGGGGTACAAAGCCAAATTCTGGGGAAAATATTAGTGATTTTTCACTCATACACAGGATAGTTACCAAATTATTCAGTCTTGTACTATTTCTGCCCCTTCACACATAACCACCTACTTGCCTTCAAAAATTGCCCTTTGTCAGAGAATAAAAAGAATTCGACAAGCTCGGTGACCTTCTGAACCAAAGACACTGGCGAATATAGACACATTACATGGTGAACTAGACTTTGTTAGGTATGTGACTGTTGAAGAAGAGAGCCTTCTTGCATTTACCACTAAATCTAACACAGAAAGATGTAAGGTATGCTTCCCTTTAGCTAAGGACTCACACTTTATCCCAAGAACAGTGGGGAGCCATTAGAGGGGTAGCCCTGTGCAGCCACCTGCTCTGGCTGCAGTGTTTTTCCTGAGAACTGCCACATAACAAGGTGATGCTCCCGCCTCCACATCCTTCAGAGACCTTCATCTCGCTCGGTGGGGTTTCGTGCTGGAGAGCATTCTGATGCACTTAAATTTTTACAAACTCAGTAAGAGGTAAAGTCAAGGTAGATGCAATCTCTGGCCACACCCCACAGAGATTGGAAACAGCTTTTAAGGACTTCAGAGGCATCTGACTGAGGCAGACAATGGCAGGAGACCACACACAGGCCACTCTTAAACTCTTACCCCTGAATGTCCTTTCCCAAGATGAGAAGCAAAATGTCCTTGCATTGTGATGGTTTTGAAAACCAGAACTTTTTTTTTCTTTTGTATTGGGAATTAAACCCAGGGACCCAGGGATGCTTTACCACTGAGCTACATCCTCAGTCCCATTTATTTATATATATATATATATATATATATATATAAAATAATATATATTATATATAAAAATATATAATATATATTTATATAAAGAATATATATTTAAAGAATATATATTTTTTAAATATATACATATATATGTATATATATATATATATATATATATATGTATATATATATATATATATATATATATATATATATTTCTTTTTTTTTTTAAAGACAGGGTCTTACTAAATTACTTAGAGCCTCACTAAGTTGCTGAGCCCGGCCTCTAACTTGTGATGATCCTCCTGTATCAGCCTCTCAAGTTGCTAGGATTCCAGGCATGTGCCACTGTGCCCAGAAAAAACATAACATTTTTTAAAAATCACTAAAGGAGACAGAGTGAGGATTTTGGGTTAACACATTGTTTTATATCTAGCCTATTTTATGGCATAAGGAAAATTATTTAAATACTCATTTCCTTTTTAGGTTTCCTTTGGTCAAACAAGTAGAACAAACACATAAGTCAAAGGCCTAGCTGACATCCAAAAAGTATCATGGGAACTCAAGCAGTAAAAAAAAAAAAAAAAGAAAGAAAGAAAAGAAAATTAAATATAGTTTCCACAGAAAATGCAATGGAAAAAATTTCTTCCTTCTTCAGTTGGTTATTCCTCAGAATTTCCCATATAATACATAGTATCTGGACCACAAAAAAAAGAGAACAGTTTGCAACAGTTTGTTTTTGGTGGTTTTTCAAAGGATGGGAGGCAGAAGGAGAATTGAGGTTTTGTTTTGTTTTCCCCTCACCCAGAATGTCAATTGTACTAGAAACTATCATTAGCCAAAATTTGGTATGTGGACAGCAGCTCTATGTTTATAAACAAACACACACTGCTTAGGCATGCTTCATTTAGCTTCCTAAGTAGGAGCAGGATTGCCCTGGTTAGGTTTGGAGAGTGATTGATGGTGATGTGTGTGGAGAACTGAGCAGAGGGAGGTGTGATGTGGGAGCCTCCAAGGGGCTTAGGAGCTCCACACCAGGACCAGCAGAATTGATGGAAGGAGATTTCATTTTTTTTTTCTGACTATATGGAAACTCTATCAAGAAAGGGCATTTGGGGAAATGATTCTTATAATTTGTTCCCAGAGTAACCCAGAATAATTGTTTTTTCCTGCAGTTGAAACTTAGCCATTCGGGAAACACCAGCCCTTTCAGAGAGAGAGGCCCTCAGCAACCACCATAGCATCAGCACTTTGCTGGCTCTGCTCTCACCTCCTGCTGGGAGCTGGCTCTACACAGAAATTCAGGATAGGTCAGGTCTGGAGCTCCCTGGCTCCCCTTTCTGCCCTAGGTGCTCTGTGCATCAGCAACTTTGGAAGGAGGACAAGAGAGGATTTGTTATGTTGGTTGAGTGTTGACCCAAAATAAATTGCAGTGCCCTTTACTTCTGCTGAAGGACTCCAGGCTGGTCTCGCCTCTTGGTTTATGCACAGGGTTCAACCTGATGTCAGAGGAGCTGAAATGAATACACATAGCTTCACACACAATACACACCAGGGCTCCATCACTATCTGCATTCTCTTCCTCCCTTTCTTCTTCCAGCAAATATTTAAGGAACTCTATTATGTGCCTGGTACTGGATCTGGGAGTCAGGTTATCAGTTTGGAGGTGATTGTTGAAGTGAATGCAAACAAACTCTCACTGGGAAGTGTTCTGGACAAGGAGAAGAGGGAGTACCCAATTGGAACTGCTCTGGGCCCAGTGGGAATCAGAGTAAAAGTCTTGTGAGAACTTCAGTGGGAGCTCTACCGGCACTTGAGACTGGGGCTCTAATCATTTCAAAGGCTGGGATCAAAGATGCAGAACCTTTTGTTTCTCCTCATCTGAGTTTGTTTTACAACCAAGTAGAGAGAATGGAGAGGACAACTTATTCTATGACATAAGGAGGAAGTGTGTTTCTGTAGGAGGTATTTGTTATTTCTTAACTGCTCAGTGATCATGACCCCTTCCCAATAGTGCCCTTCTGCCCAGGATAAAGACTGGCCAATCTCAGGACTTACCAAGTGTGTGTGGAAATCCAAATGAAGTCCCTCAAAGATGTCTGTATCCTAATCCATGGAACCTGTGAATGTGTTGCCTTACAAAGGTACGTAGGGACTTTGTAGATGTGGTGGCATTAAGAATCTTGACGTGGGAAGATTACCCTGGATCACCTGGGTGGGCCTGATGCCATCAAAAGGGTCATTATAAGAGAAAAGCAGAAGGATTCAGAGTCAGAAGAGGAAAAGGCCAGGTGACAATAGAAGAAGAGGGAAGCAAAGGAGAAGATGGTACACCAACTAGCTTGGAAGATGACATCAAGAGCCATGAGCCAAGGAATGGAGTCTGACTCTAAAATCTGAAAGAAAGAAAGAAAAAAAAAAAAAACAGGAAACATATTCTCCCCTAAGGCCTCTAGAAGGAATGCAAGTCTTTATCACCTTGATTTCAGACTTCTGACCACTGTATTATAAATTAATCTGTATTTTTGACACTAAGTTTGTAGTTAATAAATTTATAGAAAAATAATGGTCATTAATAGGAAGCAGATGCATCGTGTTATGATAAATACCCCTGGCTTCCACAGCCTTTGCGTTTCTTTCTGAGACCACCACACAAGAAGTTCTTAATGTTGACTGACACAACCTCCCCCTTGCAGCTTTTAATCGGTGATTTATGACAGCTGATAGATATAGATCCCAGCTCCCTCACCTTTGGGTGGACTAACAATATGCTGCAGATGTGACACAGGCTCCCCATGTCTCCCCTACCCCATGGGATTAAGCTGGAGTTGCACACGCTGGTAGCTGGCCTGGTTAGGCACCTATTCCCAGACTTCTTCCCTGCTCTGTCCCATTCTCTCAGGCCCTACAGGTCTCTCCTGGGATCACCTCCCATATATAATATTGTAGTTGAATCCTTATGTCATGGTTTCCTTTTTAGGAAACTCAAACTAGGGATATGATCACAGCCCTGGTAGATTGATCTAAAACCACCCAGTTGAAACAAAAGACTGAACTGGACCTGGCCGACAGTCCCAGAGCATGAACCTTAATCAGAGAGACAAGATGAAGGATATTAAACCAATAAATGCTCAGTCCTGTAGCAGCCTCCTAACGACACTGCTCCCTCCAGACATCTCGAAGTCATCCCTACCTTCAGATCTATGAGCCCCTAAGTACTTTCCAAAGAACTACTTTCTCTTAAATCAGTCAAAGCTAGTTTCTGTAACAGAGAATTAAGGAAACAGGTCTCTCCTGGGATCACCTCCCATATATAATATGGCAAACTTTTGAAGAACAAGAAGGAAACTGTGCCCTGAAAATAGAATTGTCAACAATGAGACCTGTTGGTCTTGGTTAAACATAGACTCAGCGTATTTTGAACAGAAGACTCCTGGGCATACATTTTACCCCTTCCCTGCCAGTATCAGCCTCTACCTCAGTGTCTGGATGAGGCCCCGTGATCAACTATGTGGTTTGACTAAGCATGGGAAATTAGTTATTTAGAAATTAGGAGAATACAGAATGGGAGGAAATCTTTGCCACCTTGCACCTCAGAGTACTAATCTCCAGGATATACAAAGAACTCAAAAAACATAACACACACACACACAAAAAAAAAAAAAAAAACAAATGACCCAGTCAATAAATGGGCAAAGGAACTAAACAGGTACTTAGTGTGACTGCTCAAAAAATATATGACAAAATGTTCAACATCTCTATCAATAGAGAAACGCATATTAAAACTACACTGAGATTTCACCTCACTCCAGTCAGAATGGCAACAATCAAGAACACAAGTAACAAGAAATGATGGTGAGGATGTGGAGGAAAGGGTATACTAATACACTGCTGGTGGAACTGCAAATTGGTACAACTACTCTGGAAATCAGTATGGAGATTCCTTAAAAATTAGAAATGGAGCCGCACGAGGTGACCTGGTTATACCACTCCTCAGTATATATCCAAAGGAGTTAAAATAGCATACTACAGTGACACAGCCACATCAATGTTTATAGCAGCTCAACTCATGATAGCTAAGCCATGGAGCCAACCTAGATGCCCTTCAACAGATGAATGGATAAAGAAATTGTGGTATAATATATAATCAGAGATATAATAAATTATGGTATAATGGTGTATTAAGAATTGTAATACAAAATAAATTTTAAAAAGAAAAAAAGAAATTGTGGTATATGCACACAATGGAATTTTATTCAGCCATATTACTTTTGCTGGCAAATGAATGGATCTGGAGATTATCATGCTAAATGAAGTAAGCCAATCCTAGAAAACCAAAGGTCAAATGTTTTCTCTGATATGTGGATGCTAATACACAAGGCGGGGAACATGTAGAAGTTCATTGGATTAGACAAAGGAGAATGAAGGGAAGGAAAGGGAAATAAAGGAAAGGGAAGAGAAAGAAAGGGAGGAGGGTTAGGAATAGCAAAGACAGTGGAATGAAGGAATGAATCAGATGTAACATTCCTATGCTCATATATGAATATACCACAGTGAATCTCTACATCATGTGCAACCACAAGAATGGTATCATAAATGGAATAAGATATTCTCCATGTATGTATACTATGTCAAAATATACTCTATCATCATGTATATCTAAAAAGAACAAATAAAAAAATTTTAGGGTCACAAATAAAGAAAGAAATTTGGGAGAATTATTTTGGGAACAAAAATAAGTTATCATAACTTATTATGTAATGCATGGAAGTGGCAGGAACCCCTTTGTTTGTCATTCCAGTCTTGTTGGGATGAGTCAGGATGTGTAAAGCTTGATCCTTAGTATCAGAAAGTGATCCTTTCTGTTTTTCTGTTCTTCATCCTTTCACATTCTTCAAAAGATCCAAGGATTCTGAATCCTTGGTAAGGGAAGAGAAGCAGCCATTATGCTCAAGAAATTTATAGGAAACTCATTCAGTGGTTTGTAAATATTTGTGGGATGTGTTGAAAGAGTGAGAATTACTGTTAAGAGTGCAGAGGAATGATTTCTAGTTCAGCTACAAACTACATACACTTAAGCAAGAAACTTCCTCTCCCTGGGCTTCCATTTCCTGCAATTGCAAAATTATCAGGCATTGCAATCACTCTATGGCTTTAATGGTTTGGATATAAAGTGCTTTCCGAAAAGCTCATGTTTGGAAAACATCTGGTAAAATAATGTTCTCAGGTGAAATCATTAGGTTATGAGAGCTGTTACATCATCAGTGGAATAACCCATTTGAAGAATAAATAATTTCAATTACTTGGTAGTAATTGTAGTTAGGTAGGGCATGGCTGGAGGAAGTAGGTAACATGTCTTTGGGGATTAGACATTATCCTTACCTTCTTGTGGCCTTACCTTCTCATGCTTCCTGGCCATGAACTAAGAAGCTTTTCTGCACCATCCCCCTCTGCCATGATGTTCTGCTTCACCTGAGACCCAGAGCAAGGGAGTTGGCCAACTATGGACTGAAACCTCTGATACGATAAACCCTATTTATTGAAATAAACCTCAGTTTATTTTATAAACTTTTCCTCCTCTAAGTTGTTCTTTTCAGGTCTTTTGGTCATAGGGACAAAAAGCTGGCAAATGCAGTGGCCTTACAGCTATAGAAGAACATTATTTGCGGATGATTTGGTGCCAGCCGACTTGCCACGGCCAACTGTCATGGCAGTGAAATTGAGTGAACAGACTCTGCCTGCCTGCATGGCTGCCTCCTCAACATACTGGGCCTCCAGCAACCTGAAGTTTGAAATTGGTAATCCAGATTCTTTTCTTTCAACAGGAAATAGAAGCCAGAGGAACAAGGAAATAGCTTTAAGCTCAGTTTCATTCCAAATAACTGGTAGATCAGTGTTATATGTGAATGCATTGGCTTTGAAAGAGGAAAAATGGTAAAAGAACGTCTTATTCCTCTCATTGCATATAAAATTAAAATATCTCTGTTCCCTCTAGAATGCAAGAGCATTTGGTTTTCTAAAGCTGCTTTAAGAGAAATATGTTCATTTGGGGGATACTTAAGCTTACTGTTTTTTCATAAAACTGCTACTTCATAAGACTCTAGGTAAAACTCCTGATCTGCTGAAACAATTCATTTAGCAAACATTTTGAGCACTTGCTATATACCAGACACAGGTAAGTAATGAGAATACAAAGTCATACAACAGATGATCCATTTTGTTTAAAAATTTACATTTATTCACAGTTCACCACTATATTCCAGGATCCTGTTATGTGCTAGAAACAGAACTAGTCCCTGGAGAAGCAAAAGTGAGCAAGACCCAGTCTCCGCCTCCCAGAAGCTCCCAGAACAGGGTCCACAACAATAAATTAAAATGAGCTATTCTGGTAGAGGGATAGATTTGCATATACAAGGAACTGACAGTAAATATGGTCAATATTAGGTCATTACCATGTGGAGAAGAATCTCTGTCCACACTGACCTTGTAGGCTCCTGGACAGCAAGTCTGGCAGTGTACCATGCTAACCATAATGTACACTGTACTCTGATGTAGCCATGTGGCCCTGCTTCACTACACTGGGGACTTGAGGTGGCAATGGTAAGCATTTCTTTTTGGGTGTGTCAATGAATGAAATGCAGGTGCTAAGAAAGTAAGATCTTTAGTTTGATCACTTAGTGAATACTACAATGAACCTAGAAGAGTTCCTAGCACATGTGTACCCTCAACAAATATTTACTGAATGAATGAATGAAACCCCAAAGGTTCAATATAAATCAATCACAGGTCCTTACAGGGGACTCCCCTTTCCCCCCCTTCATTCATAAAGAAGGGTCCACCTTCCAGCCTGGAATAATGATGATAAACATATAAAGACTGCCTGAAAAGTAGCTCTTTAAAAATATAAAGTCTTTTCCAAGGCTTAAGTGGCAGCTTGTCCCCCTGAGCAAAGCAATCAAGCAAGGGCTGCCCTCTACTGCTTCAGAGAGCCTCCTTTACTCCAGAGCCACCAGAACAGTAGAAAAGCAACAGGATAATTGAAGGCCTGGCCCAACCTTAATTGCAGTGTTTGGTCTCTCTCCATCCACAGAGAAGAACTCTGAAGGCCAATTTGCAGGCTACTGCTTGAGGTCAGGTGTGGGGCATTTCTGCCAGGAGTAACACTCAGAAATAATTTGGGGCCTGTTTCTATCCTGCCTCTCTATCTACCAAGATGTCAGCCCTGTGTAGAGCTCCCCGAGAGGAGGTACTGCTAATGAGCCCAGCTCCATTTCAAGAGCTTTGTCCTCTCTACTGTGCTGTCACCCAATGTTTCTCAGTGTCTCAGAAGAGCCTGGCCACAGCACCATGAAAAGGAGCCAGGGGAAAAGGAGCCTGTTTGCTCTGCGCAAGTGCAGGGGGATCGACAAGAGCCCCAGGTGTCCAAATATGGAAGAAAAATGAAACAAATCCTACTATCAGAGGCAAGTAGAGCCAGGCTGACACTGGCAGGTTACACATAGGCTATGCACAGCATAATGTCAAACAAACACTGCCAGCACTTGGGGAATACAAAACCCATAGGCAGACACAGCACAGAGCACTAAGCCTGTCAATCCTGAGCAAGGAAGCTGACGGTAAGTTAGAGAAAGAGCACTGTGACACATCTCAGAAGTTAGAAAGACACCATTGTAAAGAGAGAAGACAGTTGGTTGCATGGTTGGAAAAAAAGAAAAAGATTAAGAAGAACTGAAAAACCAGCAGAATAGTCTTACCTACAGGAAATTCCCATTTTTAATAAATTGAATTAGAAATTTCCAGAGAATTAGAAATAAAGGAAGAAGAATACAACTCCTCTGACACTTCCTCCGGTAGATTTGAGTATCTACAATGACTCCTCAAGATAGATAGTGGTCATTGTTCTTTCAACCACAGACACTAACTTGTGTTCAGCTTTTATACATGAGGTAATTGGGTGACAGGTGAATCTATAAAATCAACCAAGTTTAAAAGAGGAAAGAGAATGAAAGTTATGGCTTCACTATTTGACCTTGGTGTTAGGGGAAAGACAGATGAGGATGGTGAGAACAAGAAATTAAGAGAATAATTCTATAAAATGAGCCTGCTATGCTGACCCCCACGTGCTTTCTTTGCCAAAAAGCAATTTACCTGTAGCCCTGCCTGGCCTACGGGGACAGAATATGTCATAGTCCTTAGAAAGCTACCTGTTTTATGTAAGGAAAGGCAAGCAGGAAATTACAATGATAAGAGGAACCCAAGTTACTTTGAAGGCAAAGACTTTTGTGACCCTTGGCAGAGACCAGATTCTGGAACATAAGGATAATTCCTCCTAATCATACAACCTATAGAAATGAATAAGAACCCAATTAGAACCGGTCAGTATGGGCCAGGGTGACAAAGAGTTGTCATGGCAATGTGGACTTGAAAGCCTGTTGTCATCTTGCTGTCAGTCAAAAGTCAAGAAGTGGACAGACCTAAGCAGGACTCTTTGGAAACTTCTCTGGGATCCCCAATAAAATTTGAGTTCAGGAGAGGTACATTGTTCCTCTCCTCTCTCAGAGGACCAACTCTCTCCCTTGACAGTATCCCGTTTCCTTTTCCCTAACCCTTCAATAAATGCATTCCTGTTATTCTGAGTAACATGTCTGAAATCATTCTGACTTGATCATAGCAATCAGGGTTTGAAGGGGGATCTTTGCACTACCTCAGTTTTTTGAAAGGCCCCAACTCTGTAACATTGGCAAAGGTGAAAGTTGATTTTATGTGTCAACTTGACTGGGCCATGAGATGCCCAAATATCAGTCTCAATATTATTTTTAGTTGTGTCTGTTAGGATACTTCCAGAAGAGATTGTCATTTTAATTGACAAACAGTAAAAGAGATGGTCCTCCCAATGTGGGTGCCCTGAATCGTAGTACCGACTTTCTTTGTTCTCCAGCTTACAGACAGCAGATCACATACTTCTAGGCCTCCATAAACCCATGAGCCAATATCTTACAATAAATTAAAAAATACATACATGTAATTATATATGCTAATATAGTAGAGGAGAATATGAAAGTCAGAGATTAGGGTATGTGTCAAGAACAGTGCTAGACAGTTAGTTACTAGAAGAGATGGACCAAACCAAATCCATTGAGTTCGTAGTTAAAATCCCTTTTGTTCACACACCCACAAAGGTGAAGACTGAGACTTACTCATTCCTGAATCCTTAAGAATTAGTGCAGAGTGGTTGCATTTGTTGCAAGTTCATGAGTCACAACTTGCTTAACACAGAATTCACATAAGAATAACCCTGACAAAAAAAAAAAAAAAAAAGTATGGTGGCACACACCTATAACCTCAGCAACTCAAAAGGCTGAGGCAAGAAGATCGAAAGTTCAAGGCCAGCCTCAGCAAATTAGTGAGGCTCTAAGCACCTTAGCCAAACACTGTCTCAAGATGAAATAAAAAGGGTGGTGATGTAGTAAATTGTCCCTGGGTCTACCCCCCACCTGCCCCTTACCATTACATATACAAATAAAAGGAATAACCTGAACACACAATGCAGCTGGGTTTTGTTTTGCTTTGTTATTTCCCTCAAAGGGGTGCCATCATATTTTAAAATCTCTTATGAGCTCTTTGAATTCAAAACAGTTTACTTCCTTGGCAGAGGAAGGAGATATCCCTCAGGTGACCTCTAGGTAATCACTCATCTGGAGGACAATTCACTAGCCTACTGGTTAAAGTTTTAACCTAATAGACAGGAGGAGCACAAGGGTTGGAGTCCTTAGGGCTTGGGCTCAAATTTCACCTCTTTCACTTATTCTTTCTCCTTTCACAGATCTCAGGAAGGCACCTTAACTGCTTGTAGACTCAGTTTCCTTCCCTATAACATTCAAGGCTGGGAGAATAATATCTCATAGGTTTATGAAAAATAAATCTAAAATAAATGTTAGGGGCTGGAGGTGAAGCTCAGCAATGTAGCATTTGCCTAGCCTGCATAAGGCCCTGGGTTCAATTCCCAGCACTAAAGAAGATGAAAATAGGAATGTAAAAATGGTAATTCAAAACATATGTAAAGCTCTCTCACATAAAGCCTGGAACATATTAGAAACTCAAAAACTGTAGTCAATATTATCTTGACCAATAAGAAAAATAAATGTGTGTTTGTTTTCCTGTAACAGGCAATAGGAAAAAATGAGAGCTAAAAATTAACAGAGACAAGACAAGAAAGACCAGGGCAGTAAGCTAATATCCTTTAGAGCAGTGCCATCGCTATCCAAATAATGGTTTGATGATTTCTACCATGGGTGTGGTAGGCTGATGTCATGTAGATAGTTACCTGCATGTTTTTAGTAGTCTTTCCATGTTTGGGTGATTTTCCATATTCTAAGTCTGTCTCCCTGCAACAGAAGTCAGAATTCACTTATCAACTTTTCCAAACCTCCTTGTAACTAAAACAAGAACATGTGAACTTAACTTTACCAATTACATACTACCAAAGTGAATTTGGAAGAGAAATTAGTTGTCATGTGGGTCTCACTCTCTGATAAGGTGACTGACTGTATCAAAGAGAATGCCTATCTCAGAGGTCTCTGGAGTTGTGGAGATAACACCACACATGGCACTTGTGGTCAAATGTATGGTTAGTGCCTTTTGGAGGCAGTACTTTGGTCTCTCCTTGACCAGCCAGTGGTAACATTTGGACATCATTCCTGGCTACACAGATTACATTCCTAATTATTTTATCCTCTATATGCTATGAATTATCTAATCTCTTGGAATAAGTTTATTTTGTTATTTAACTACTAGAGTAAACTCTTATTTGCAACCAAGAACACTGCCAGTGAGCTATACTCAAGATCATCACAGCATCAGAGCCCAGAAATTTGCATTCATTAAATAAATACTTGTGGGGTAAATGAATGTTCATAAGAATGATCACCAAAAGGAAAAAATGGTTTAATATGTTCATAAAATTGGCATTTTAAATTTATGGGGCATTGTTAAAATTTTTCCATTTTAGAAAATGTTTAATGTAAACATTTATAAAGGAAAAGAATAAACATTCTTCAAGAGAGATTTTGTGCTGTGCATTTAATGTATATTATCTCACCAAACTGACTTCAGTCCTATGGAATTTGATCCAACAGTGCTGTTTGATCAATCTGTTGCTCTTAATCATGACAAATGCATTAAGTGTCGAAGGGTATTTGCAACCACATCCACTCTATACTCTAGGTCATAAGATAAAGATAAAAATAGTGTGGGGATGGGAAAGAGTTTCTTGATTCTCTATAAACACATCAAAATAAAATAATTAATTTCTACCCTTTAATTATTGTTTGAAAATCACTGGTCATTAATCTATACTTGTTATTTTTATTCAATAAATATTTATCTATCCAGGGACTATCATGTACCTGATATTATGCTAGGTACAAGAATTAATTAATAGTTAATAATATATCACCTATTACTGATTTGAATGAATTCAACCCTCAGGCTGCTCTCTCTGAAACTCCTTAGCAGATATGCAATCTGAGTGTCAACTAAAGTGATCCAGATCCTTAAGAACTAGGTAAGATTGACTCAAAACTTATTTTCATGTTCTGGGTAGTTCCCAATGCCAGCCCCCCAAAGTATAACTATTTGGTGTTGTTCTATTTCTTTCTAGTGCCTGCTTCTGATTGCTTCTGAATTACAAATCTTCTATTATATACCTCATGATTTTCTTTTTAAACCAAATGTGTAATTCATATTCTTTCCTGATTCCCACCTGTACTACCAAAAAATCTCATTTACACAAGACCTTTCTGTGTAAGCAGGTTGGAAGAGAGATGTTCATATCAAAGCAGTGCAAATAACTTTGATATGAATATTTGCCATCTGAGCTTCAAAACCCTCTATACCCTTGCAGTGCAGTATGGCCATCCTATGGCCTCTATTCCTATCCTAGCCCCTACTTTTTTGTCCCTATGTCTCCTAATTCTCATGTATTATAGTATAGCAAAATAGTTAAGAAATCAGACTTTGGAGACAGGCATCTGAGGCGCAGATCCAAGTCCACCCCTTATATACAATCCCACAAGACTTTACATCTTCAAGCCACAACTTGCTTCTCTGAAAAATGGGACTCTCCATAGATCATAGTGTTGTTGCAAGAGCTGAGTAATGTTATACACATATGCAGTCCCTAGTATATAGTGAGTGAAGTCAAGTACCAAAACCTTTGCAGCTGTGGAGCACCTCAATTGACCCTTCAATTTGTGCCATCAAATGAACTAACCCCAACTCACACATTCTGTCCTGAGAAATGTTTGCAACTAAGTTTTCTCCCCTAAAAGGAATTCTGTTTCCATTTGCTATGATTAAATGTGCTGTTGGCCTGAACCTAAGAGCTCACTTAGCACAATAATTCAGTCGTTAAATACTTGGTTTTGAAGATAAATGGCCTTAGTTAGAACCTGGTACCACTCTTTATGATCCTTTTCTCCTCCCCAATACAACTGATTACTCCTGATTTCTCCACCTTTCAAATGGAACTTTAATATTTTCTTCTCCATAGAATTGTTGTGAGAATTAAAATATTACTGCTTTGAGAAAATGAAAATTAGTTTGAACTAAAAAAGTAAAATTCTATCTGGCTGTTCATCATGCTTGGACAATAGGCAAAAGATAAAACTAGATGCAAAGTTAACTTCAACATTTCTCCCAAGGGTTTTGAAATGTAGTAAACCTTCTTTTTCGTGAGAAATTGCTTTCTTATTGAGTAACTTTGTTTGCTTAAATCACAGACATATTAAAAATATTGCTGACTAGAATCAAATTGGTATAAATGAAACATCCCTGTTATTTGTATGTTTGTTGTGGGGTTTTGTTTCTTTTTTTAATGCCCATTTATTTTTTCACAGTGTCTGTAGGTCTTAAATCTAAGTGGAATCACCTGATTCCAATGCTAAGGGTTTCAGAATGCTGAAATTCAAAGTGTTGTCCTTCCTTCCTGGTGGTTCCGGGAAAAGCCTAAGATCACTCAGGTTCTTGACTAAATTTAGTTTCCTACACTTACAGGAATGTGGTCTCCACTTCTTGACTGGCTATGAATCAACCATTCTCTGCTTTTCAAGGTTTCTCATGAATGCCTCCCACCCTTGCCTAGAGGATTGGTCACCTTTACATAGAAAGCAGCCTGGACACACAGTTCACTCACAGGCCTTCTGAAAAAGGATATGACTGCAATATTTCACATCTGCCTTAACTTTGGTGTTTTGGGTAACAGGACTGACCTTGGGTCCACTTGTACCCAGATATCATGTTGTTGACCACTTACACACAGTTCTGCTGTACTTTGTGTCTATTAGTATACTGCTTCAGCTAAATTTCATCTTTCTCCAAACTCCTAGAATAAACAGAGTGCTTCCTCTGTTTGATAAAGATACATGCACTTTCTCAAATATGTGTTCTTCCTTAATGCAATGAGTCAACAGCCTGACATAATAGTGTCCCCCAGGTGGTCTGAGACTGATTGAGCTGGAAGAACCTAAAGTACTTTCAACGAAGCCTGGAACATGGATGAGTCTGGAAGACAGTATGTTAAGTGAAATGAGCCAGGTACAGCGAGACAAATACCATATGATCTTACCTGCATGGGGAAGCTAAAAAATTGGTGCGCACGAAAGCTGAAAAATTGATCTTATAGAAGTAGAGAATAGAACCGTAGTTGTCAGAGGCTGGAAGGGTGAGACATTAGTGCAAAATTATAGGAGTGTAGTATGGCAATCAGAGTAATTATAACTTATTATATATTTCAAAATAGTTCAGAGAGAGAACTTTGAACGTTCCCATCACAAAGATGATTAATGTCGGATATGTTCCTTACTCTCATTTGGTCAAAACATATCATATTCATGTATTAAAATATCGTACTCTACTGCAGAAATATGTATAGTCAGTATGTATCAATGGAAAATTTCTTAAAATAATGAAGCAAATAGTCTTACCTATAATAGCAAATATAATAATGATAATGGCTACTACTATTATTATTAACATCAACTCTGTGGGTACATACAAATAAAAGGACAAAGATGCCATGCCAGAGATGGAAGTTGTACATAAACCAATTAGAGGAAACAAACCACCACGCCCACGCACTGTATCTGCAGAAATCCCGATAACCACAAAGATTTTCCCAAGGCAAATTTCCACTTCAGAAACTCCACTTACGGACACCTTATTGCACCCAATGTACCTGCAGAAGTCATTCAGTCATTTGAAATACTTCCTCAACATGCAGTGTGGCTCCATATCAGCTTTCCTGGACTATGAGTTGAAATAATAAAGCCACAGGAAGGCTTTAAAAACTGTTTTTAACTCAGTATCAAGATTAAGTGAAAAGGCAAATTAACTTCAGAACCATTACTAAAAATGTAAAAGTAATATATTTTTATTAATAATTTTGAGTAACCATAGCATATTGTAAAAGACTCTGAGGTTTGGGGGATCTTTTTAAAAATAAGCCAAGCACCAACAATTCGAAACTCAAGAGAGCCTAAAGAGTTTAAAAGATATGAAGCTCATAGCATCAGGAAGACGTCACTCAGAGAGCATCTTTGCTTCCATCTTTCTGGCCCATCTAGGTCACATCATTCATTTGGACAATGAATATTCAGTGTTTATCAAACACTCAATTTGAAAGACTTAAGTCAGTGTCTAGCAATGTTTGGCATAAAATAGCGTCTCAATAAATATCTGTTGAATAAATGAGTGGGTTCTACTATGTGCTTCAAACAGAATTCTGTCTTCTAGAAATATAAATACTAGAGAGATTGCTGACATGAAGTGATAAAAGCCATCCAGACAGCAGTATAAAAATAGTTCATACGTAAATGAACTAGACCTGCCCTAGGGACACGGAAAAACAAAATCATTTAAATTCAAGGCAGACAAAGAAATTAAGCGCACTTTGATTGGCAAAACCAATCATGTACTGCTTTTCGGGTCAACTATCCTGCCTTCTTTAACTTTCTGGGTTTGTTCACAAGTAAACATTTGATATAAATTTTGACAGTATGTGTGGTTTTCATCCAATCTTAACAGAATTTTTTTAGTCAACTTTTCATCCCTATGACGGATATACCTGACAAGAACAACATAAAGGAGAAAAAGATTCCTTTTGCTCATGGCTTCAGAGATTCAGTCTTGGTTGCCCAACTCCATTGCTGTGGGCCAGAGTTGAGTCAAAAAAAATCAGGGCGGAAGGGTATGGTGGAGGAAAGCAGCTCAGGACATGAAAGCCAGGAAACAGAGACAGACCTCTGCTCATCGGGGACAAAATATAAACCTCAATGTCTCATCCCCAGTAACCTTCTTCCTTCAGCCACACCTGAGCTGTTTACAGTTGCTACCCAGTTAATTTATATCAGTGGATTATTCCACTGATTACTGCATAGTTTTTATAACCCAATCATTTACCTCTGAACATTCTTGCATCATATCACTGGTAAGCTTTTGGGGGACACCTCATATCTAAATCATAACATAGATCAAGGTCTTCCAGACTATTTTGGACATTTCTAATATCCAATTTGCAGGGTCTAACTAAGCTAATAACTAAATATATAGACAGCAAATGTAGAAACAAACACCTGATTCACTAACATGCTATATATTCTTTTCTGTAGCTATGTTATTATTTTTGGAGAGGGAGGATATTTAAGATACAGCAAAACAATAGAAGGAATATCTGATTTAAGTAATTTTTAAAAAACATCCAATTGAAAACCCATCTCTAATTATAGAACTCTGTATCAACAGAGTTCTAATTTGGGAATTATTGTTTCCATATCTCTTTTTTAACTTTTAAAACATTTGACATTTGTAATCACCCCTTTAAAAGTATACTTAGTGGGGCTAGAGATGATGTTCAGTGGTAGAGTATTTGTCTAGGCATATAAAAAGCCCTTGGTACAATTCCAAACACTGATGTAGAAAACAGTATATACCATATTATTTGCATATTATAGCTTGAGTATAACTGAAAATTTACTCTATTTTTCTAAAAATGTTTCTAACCAATGATATATTTTTGTGGCTCATCCCTAATAGTAATTCTACCTTCTATATGGTAGTCCATTATATAAATATTTCACAGAATTTTTTTAATCTTTGCTTTTTTCAATGAGTTAGTTTTTTAAATTCATCTTCAGACATATATGGAGATAAATATATAAGCTATTTTTAAATATTTGATATTTTAAACAATGATATGCTAAGCATTATATGCAGGTCTCCTTGGGGGATATGCACAAATATTCTAGTTTATTTTATATATAGTTTAACAGAATATATAGGTTATTTAACAGAATAAATAGGTATATATAGTTTAACAGAATAATAAAGATTCTGTCTTAGTCTATTTTGTGTTGCTATAATAGGATACCTGAGATTGAATAATTTATAAAGTAAGGAGGTTTATTTTGACTCATGGTTTTGGAAGACTATAAACAAGATGCCAGCATCTGCTTGACTTCTGGTGAATGCTTCATGACAGAAGGGCAAGTGGGCACATGCAAAGAGACAGATGGTCACTGAACACCATCACCAGCTAAAACCACTAACACAATAAAAAACATTGATCCATTCATAAGAATGGATCCCTTATTACTCCAAACACCTCTTCTACACCATTACATCACATCGGGGACCAAGGCTCAACATGAGTTTTGTTGGGCACAAACCATATTCAAACCATAACAGATACTATTCCCATTACTACGACAGCTGCTATTGAGAATAAGAGCTAACTTTTCTTAGTCTGTTTGTTTTACAGTAATTAACTCATCTAATTCTAATACTTCTGTGAAATAGATGCAACTATCAAATTCACCTTAAAATTAAAAAAATAATTTTTGGAGAGGAATTACCAGGTTATGGAATTTTCTACCATGTGAAATACTACCAAATTCTTCCCCAGGACACTTGCAAAATTTTATATCCCCATGATGGGTATGTGAAAGCTCCTGTTGCTCCACATTCTCACCAAAACTTGGTGTTCTCAGACTAAAAATTTACATATATATGTATGTGTGTGTGTGTGTGTGTGTGTGTGTGTGTGTGTAAAGAGAGAGAGAGAGGGGAGAAAATGTAAAGAGATATATTATTTATTGATTGTTTGGAAGATAGATCAGAAAAGACACAAGGAGAAAGAAATCAAAGTAAAAGCAAGTCTATTTTAAGAATGAGGGAAAGATGGTCAAAGAATTAACAAAAACCCAAGATAATCCAAATGAAGCTCTCTCGTCCTACTTGGTAGTCTTATACGCACCCATTCAAGCCATAGAACCACACATATGCTAATTCTTTCTTTTCCCAGGGCTCATCTGGCTGTCAAAGACTACAGGGGGATATCTGAATTAAAGATCAGAGAATGGAAAATTCCTTTATCTCCAACTCTCAATTCATCCCCACTTTTAACATTATGACTTTTCAATAAATGGGGTGTCCCTAAGCACCTCTGCTCTCTCCTTCTTATTATGAATAATTCAAATAGCACAGAGCAAATCAATAACATTCTTTTTAACCTAAAGTTATCACTTTCCACCAGGATTCATTCATTTTCTTTTGTCTCCTGCAAGAGGAAGAAATGTTTATTATGTGTGCTTGATCGATGGCCAAACACACCCAAACTATGAACAAAGGAGATTAAAAAGCCTTCGATACAAATCAAACGCACACTCTTCAAAAAAAAAAAAATGTAACTCAACTAGACCACAGGAGACACCAATTTTTCCCTAATTTGTTAGTATTTACTCTCTAAAGTCTCTAGAAACTTCAAAGTAGTATTCAAAGTAGAGCTAGGGTCTTCTGAGTAACTGAGGCAGCGTCGAGGTACCCTTTAAACCTCTATTCTTAAGATCAAGTCAGAAAGATTCCAGACATGTCACTCAGAGCAACAGGCATGAGTTTATTAGAAGGATGGGAAAAGGGAAAGGGAACACTCTCAAGGGAAAAAGTGGGTTCTCCCAGAGAGGAGAAGAACAGCATGTCCTCCTGCCCTCCGATTTTATTGGGGTCCCAGGAAAGTTTCCAGAGTCCCGCCCAAGCCCACTTTACTGACAACATAGGAACTGCATGAACCACCTCCAAGAGAGAATGGTGTGGTGGCCATAGAGAAGGGGTTTTTAAAGAAATCGAGTCACCTTGTTTTTGCTTCAATTCAGGAATTTTCAGTTCCTTATGTTTTGAATAGTCCCCACCAAGTTCTGTGAGAGTCTTGATGTTTTGCTTTCAGGTGATTGGGTGTTGCAACAGTTTCCAGTGATGAGTGAGGAGGGTCCTAGAGACAAAAGAGAATGGCAACAGGCTCAGAAATGGTGGTTTTTTCTTAATTCTGGGGGAGGTTTTAATATACCAAGCCCCAATCTTCCAGGTGCTTTCAATGACCCTTCATTATCTTTTCCCTGCTCACTCATTCATGACCAAGTAGCTACCTAACAGTAGGACCAATTGGAGTCCCCAAGGTGTAAGAAGAAGGATTTCGTAACAGCTACCACAGATCCCTCCCATGGGCCAAGGCCTTCTGCATCCAGTGGGTAATAGAAATTTGAGCACTTCTGTAAAGCAATGAAAACAGGCTTGACTGGATAAATGGTTAAAGTTCTGCTCAAAAGACAAATTTAGGCCATAAAAAGTAAAGTAAGCTCTAGCAACAAAATAAACAGTATTTTAATTGTGCATTTTATGTTTTCATGGCAAACTCCATTTCCTCACTGATAAAAATTTTGAGTTACTATGACCTCTATTTAAGAACTATAAAAATTCTGGGTCCTTACTGAAATTAATTTAAGAATTGTCTCTGGCTGTGAACTACTTCCTCTGATCTTAGAAACCCAGTAACAATATCAACAGTTACTGCTCCCTCAAAAAAAAAAAAGTCTCCTTTCTTTTGATTTTCAGTTCCACCCATTTTGAAATCATCTGAGCTTTTCAAATAACCAACAAAGATTCTCTAATGGGAAATAGTGAAAGAAATCAACCTCTCTGCCTTGCATTCTGGTTTCAAGGAGAAGCCCGGGTTTGGTATCTGTGTTACTGGTAAAACTACTCAGGTTCAGTGATAGAAGAATATTGGAATAGTGTCTTCTCCCTCCATCTTTCCCAAAGTAAAGTAAATGTGTTTTGTGGCAGAGCCTTGGGCATTGAAAGGGTTTGCAAGCTATTTAGTTGTTATAAACCAATCCTTATTCTTCCATGAAATCACTTCAAGATAGATAGAATTTGCTGTGATTTCCAAACCAGAATCAAAGAATACTTGTACATTAAAAAAAAAAAATTCTCTCTCTCCATCTGAGCCTTGATCAAGCCAGGTTGTATGTGTTCTCCATTGGGAAATGATATCCAAACCTTCTTGAGTTAGCCAGGACTTATAGCTATGATTCATGATTTTAAGAATACCAGCGGCTTCTTTCAAGAATATTCTAACTAAGAGTACTTGAGATCCTTCCTCAGAAGACAATGACATTTAAAATAATTTAGTGTGAGGTTAAGATATCAGGAGGAATGTCATTAGGCAGAAGTGTATTTGTCCTGGGATAGGTGTCTAGAGGAACCCCTCAGGTTTGTCTTCATTTTGCAGTGTATGTGAGGGGTGTGAGAGGTCTGGTAGGACCGAGGAATGTGGGGGGACGAAAAGCAAAGGGAAAAGAGAGGGACCAGGGATTGAAGAAACAGCATGAAAAACATAAAAAAACACTAAAGGAGAGTGTACTTGTCCCTACAAAATCACCGCTCTCCCTGAAAACAGATATGCTAACAACTCTGTTAATTCTCCATAAAGAGACCTACATTTTTTCTTTCTTTAACACATTTTAGACTTCCTTGGGGCTATACTAACCTCCACAATATCAGAATAGATATAGCAATAATCAGAATATCAGTAAGGGAAAAGGTGACACAGCTAAAATAATAAGTAGTTTTGAAAAAAGTAGCTCTGTGTACACTCACACACACACACACACACACACACACTTGTATACAACACACACTGATTTAATCAGTTTTTTCATCACTGTGACCGAAAGATTTGACAAGATCAATTAGAAAAGGAAAATTTTATCTGGCTCACAGTTTCAGAGGTCTCAGTTCATAAATGGCTGACTCCTTAGCTCTGGGTTGGAGATGAGGCAGAACAACAAGGCAGAAGGGTATGGAGGAAGAAAGCAGCTCAGGACATGGAGGTCAAGGTGCAAAGAGAGCTCTGCTAACCAGGTACAAAATATATACCTCAAAGGCAAATACCCAATGACCTACCTCCTCTAGCCAGTCCCTACCTGCCCACAATTACCTCCCAGTTAATCCATGAGTGGATTAATGCACTGATAGGTTAAAGCTCTCCTAACCCAATCTTTTCACCTCTTAAACTTTCTTACACAAGAGCTTTGGGGGACGCCTTATATCTAAGCCATAACATACACATTGATCAAAGTAAACCAAGCTTCCTCAAGGTTTTTTCTATGTGCTCTATTGGCTATGTGACATGGTGGTTGTGAGAACATGATTCCGTATCTCAGGCACTGATGTCACATGAGACAATACACCCACAATTATTATTGTGCATTGTGTTTGTGTGGGTTTCCCCTGAAATCAGTGCTGAGACAATAATTTAAGAGCATTAAGTTTACTTGGGGAATAAAGGAATCACCAGGAAGAGTAGGGGAGAGGACAGGGCAAAAATTCCTTGTCAAACCAGCTGTCACTGAGGATGACCAGGGGACATCTGGAGATGAGTGAAGAACACAGTGCCTCAGAATTAACTCACATGAGGGGAGAGGGAAGTGGGAAGTATACACACCAGGGCTGCAGGGATGAGGGGAAGAGGCATACATAAGTTTATTCAGTGGTGGGTGAAACAGTCTTAGTGCCACAGAAAGCCCTCGGGCAAAGAGATGCAGGTACAAGCCAGTGAAAGCAGCCCCATGAACTGAGTCTGTAAAGGAAATGCAGCTGGGCAAGGCCTTGAGCATAAGAAAAGCTTAATGTCACCCTCACATTACCCAGAGCACCTGACAGACACATAGGTGTCATCTCCTTCAAAGGAAGACTATGAAGCTCCAGTGGGAAGGGGACAATTGAGTTTTCTTTGGCCAACTCCACTTGCCTTTAGATGCTCTAAAAAGATGTCCAAAGGGAACATTACAAAGCTCCAGTCAAGTTACAGAGGGCGTCTTTTCATTTCTCAAGACGGATCTAAAATCATAAGGTGGCCTCATCTCACAGAAGCCTCATACCAGCACCAGTGGAACAAATAGCGTGTTACATTATTAGAAGGAAAAAAAAAAATACCTGTCTTTATTTCCAGTTCTGAGAAAGAACTCTCCAACCCCTTGGAGTTGTTAATGAGAGTGGCTATGTCATTGGTGTTGGGCCCCTTGGGTTACATTTGAGTTTATTTTAAAAAGGAGACTTATGATGGACTCATTCTATAGTTCAGGGCACAGCTAGCTATTCAGGGCTCACAGACCAAGAATGCTATTATAGGGCTGAGATTTGAGCTGCATTACTAGCCCCTTCTCATGGGAGTAGAGAGGACCAGAAACTGGCCAAATGATTGATTGTCAATCATGCCTACATAATGAAGCCACAATTTAAAAACAGGGACACTTGAAGTTCAAATGAGTTTCCCTGAGTGACAATTGCACATTCATGTGTTAGGAGGATTCTGGGGGACTGTGTTTCCTACTTAGGACCCTGGCAGACATAGTCCCGAGCATCTCTTTGGCTGTTCCTCCTTTGTGCCCTTAAAAAAAAAATGACAACAATAATATAGCACTTCCCAAGTCCTTTGACACATTCTAATGAATTATCAAACTTTCAGGGAATAACAGGAACCCCAGAATCTATAGCCAGTTAGTCAAAAGTCCAAGTGGCCTGGAACTCTAAGGCTTACAGCTGGTGTCTGACTTGAGTTCAGTCTTCTACAAGGCTTTTCCTTCAACCCGTGAAATTTGACCTACCTCTGGATAAAGTCAGAATTATATTATGCAGTTTCAGAAATTATGCAGTTCATCTAATGTTTTTAAATGCTAAGAGGGCATGGGCTCTGACTTGGGTCCTCTTTGCTCTAATTATAAGTATCTTCCACCCCATCTTGCTGAATTTTAGGCTATTTCAAGGAAGTCAGGGAAGACTCTAGTCAAAGCTGGCTTAATACCTCTAGGAATATTGTGAAGTGTGTGACAGTTTCGAAATATACAAAAATACCAATAAAAATGGACAAAATTTCTTTCAAAACACAATTAATCTATGGAGATAGCATGTATAAAAAAATAATTACTAAACTTGTTCTTGAGTCTCATAGCCTGAAACTTAATCTACAGAATTTTGACTAATATTCGTTTAAAATTAAAAATAGAGCTTGAGATTTTCCTTCTGATATGACCATCACACATTTGGGGAGATTTCTGGGTTTGCTGGGTTCGCTCCCCTTTCTCTTGCAGATCACATGAAGTACAATTTATTTTTAACTCACACTAATCTTAAATGTGCATATAAAATGATATATTTACATTTTTCTGTAATTGACCTTAGATCTCTCACAACTACCTAACTGCAGATGTGTGTGCACTGTATTTCATTGTGTGGGGTAAAATGGAGATAAATCTGTATAGATTTTTAAGTCACCTCTTTTAAAAAAAAATATTATTGCATTATAATTATAAGTAACAGAGGATTCATTGCAGCATATTCATACGTACATGGAACATAATTTGTTCAATTTTATTTCCTAATACCTCCCTTTCCCTTCCCCTCTTCTCTCCCCGTGATCCTCTTTTACTACTCTACTAGTGTCTTTTCTATTTTCAAGACATATTTTTTCTCCCTTGCTTCCCCATACAAAAGAGAACATAGACCTTTTTCACTTAACATAAAGTCATCCTTTTTTGAAGAATAATATACACATAGAAGTATGTACAAATGTGGGGCTATGGTTATAGCTCAGCAGTATAGCACTTGCCTCACACACATGAGGCATTGGGTTTGATCCTCAGCACCACATGAAAATAAAATAAAATATTGTGTCCATCTTTAAAAAAAAATCTTTTTAAAAAAGTATGTACAAATGTCTGAATGTAAGTTTGTATGAATGTATGTCTGGGTGAATCTTCACAAGGTAAACATGCCTATATAATCAGCCCCCAGATCAAAACCAGCATGACTAGGACCCCAGAAGCTTCCAGATGCCCCGTCTTGGTCAAGATGGTGGGAAGGTTGTGATCCAGACTTTCACACCTGCATTCAGAGTTCTTGGTGGTATATTCTAGGACATAGGTTTATCTTCCTGTCATCATCTGCTGACATCTGTGGCCAGCAGAGCTAATCAATGCCCATCAATTGTCACTGCTTACTGAATCTCATGATACTTCTAAACACTGCTATGAATCCCCCAGCACAGTCCCCAGGAATACTATCATACTTCTCATGTAATTCTGGCTCATGTGGTCATTTTGTAGTCATCCAGGTAAGAATGGTTTTTGCCCCACCGTAGGGACACCATCTGGAAAGACACTTTAACTTTCTTTCAACTGTTTTCCTTCATTGGGGAGAGAAGTTAGGCATGGAAGAACATGGGGGACCTGTTCATAGCATCCCCAAACTCCACTCTCCCTCTTTTTTCCTCACAAGATGGCACCATGTTTAAATGGGACCTCCTCAGCTTGTAGCTAAGGCATCTGGGAAACTGGCACTGTCCTTAGAAGGGAAGCCAGATATACCTCTCTAACTCCCTCTGGTTTTTTTTTTTTCCTCCTAAAGTAGCATTATTGCCTAATGCCTTATAGGCTATGGCCACATGAAGAAATACAGGCTTCTAGAGTTCATGTAGTGTGCCCTTTCTAGCCTGCCCAGCCCCAGTATTTTTGGGATGCTGCACACTCACCACTACAGCCAACCCTTGGAAGAGATCCATCACTCCCTCTCCATCTCTCTTTCTTTAACCATAGTCTATAAGATGGAATCTTCCAAATTCCCCTTCCATGTCATACCCTTCTACTCTAGGGCATTAACTCTACTATCTGAGTACTTCTCTCCTTCATTTGGATTATCTCCTATCCTAGTAGCCAGAACCAAAAGGGGCATGTTCACTACCTTGGAAGAAAATTGATAAACATTCTCCAAAGTTAGAGAAGGTTTTCTGGCCCCTCAAAAAACTGATTTCCAAGATTCTGATTTCCAATTTCATTGTGTGGGGTAAAATGGAAATAAATCTGTATAGATTTGTTGCAAGAGGTGTGAAAGGAACACTCTATTTCATGCCAAGAACTGAATATTCCTTTTTTCACTTTAAATATCTTTTATAATAAACCTAATCAATCTTAATTCTATCCTGCTCTATTCTTTTTTATTTTCCCCCCTCTGAAACAAGCAAGTGTTCTCAGGGGAAGTAGAATAGAATGGGGAAGTCACACACACAAAAAGAGCTTTCGCCTTGTGTTAACCTTACAACATCCTGTGGGATGTGTTTTACTGTCTTCTTTTGAAGGCTTAAAGCAGTTAAGCTATTAGACACTGTAGAGATATAATGTGAAACAGAAAAGGAATATACTCTAAACTGGTCTTTCTTGACATACATTGGTAGAAATTTGTATTAGGGGGAAATTTCTGTGCTTTTCCAAGGAGATATTTTTTACCTTTAGGTTGTTCAGATAATAATAAAATGTAAGTTTACTCCTGGTGCCCTGGGAAGCCCTCAGCAGGTAAATTACGTGCAGTGTGTATGTGCTTCAAGGAAGTGCCCTGCCATAAAAAAAAAAATTAAAAATAACCACCATCTTCACAACAAAGGACGTTCTTGACCCCTTGAGGTTGCTATGATGCAAATTGATGGTTTTGCTGGTTTAGAGGGAGGGAAGAATTGAGGAGAAGGAGGGAATGATTGAGCCTCCCTCTGGAACATGAGAATTATGGGCACAAGGGAGCCTCTAGGAAACTCTGCCATTCCCCAGGGTTTTCAGGACCCTGCTAGCACCCATGGAAAGCTCAAATTTAGGATCAGGACCATTAGACAGTAAAGGGAGGGAGTCTCCCATAATTCGGGGAACATGGGTTACCACTATAATCAGCAAGAGGAACTGAAGTTGAACTGTCTCCATCATTCATACCCAATTGTGAAAATAAAAAGCTCAAAGTTCATAGTTTATTTTACTACAAATAATTAAACCATCACTATGGATGTAGACATATTAAGGGCTTTGAGTCTAGAATCAAAATCATCTAAATCCCAGCCATTTGATTAACCTGAGACAGGTCACTAGATCCCTCTAACAACCAATTCTCCCGGATGTGAAATGAAGATTATCAATGCTATCTCATGGGTGGCTTTCTGTGAGTTAAGAGAGATAATTTAGAAAAAGTCCATAGTATGGTGTCTGTGAATCCAGCCCTCAATAAATATCCCAAAAGTGTTTCTCTATCCTGAGAACAAAGCCTTATTCACTGTCTAATTGTCCATTGATCTTCACATTTATTTTCAGAAAAATGAAAATTTCAAATTCATTGGAATTAAAATGTTCTGGCTCCTTCTGGAATTATGAATATATTATTTTTCAAAATGATAAGGTGGGTAAAAACATCCCTTTGTCTTATGATCAGCTTTCAGCTCTTCTCAGGTGACATTTGCATTGGTCGGCTGGTAAACCCATCTAGGATGCTGAGCAAATAAATGTTTACCTTCAGTTGGATTTTCAATGACACCAGATATGTAATTTGATGTCTGGATGCCCTCGGCTGACAAGGACAGAACTGTCTTTGTTAGATTATTCACAGGAAATCTTTGTTTACCTGCCCCCAAATGTCCTCCTCTCAAATATGTCTTAAAGTCTGACATGCTTTCTTCAAATCCCAAAGGCTCTATGTGTTCATGAGCTCTTCATCTTTATAATTCAAATATCCCTAATTAGAAAAAAAAATAATTCTGCATCAATTCATATTTTAAGGAGAAACATAGCTACAATGTTAACAAAAATTTCATGGCAGTCCAGATGTGGGGTGGGGTGGGAGGTTAAGATAGGAGGGAACATGGGATAAAGGCCAAATCCAACTGGATTATCTCTACCAGTGTAAGTAGAAAAAAAGGATGAATTTTAGAAGTGGACAGGTGTTTAGAAGTGGAGACGTGTTCTGATTCATAGGGAGCCAAACTCCATGACCCTTATTTTGTTTTCTCATTTACAAAGCAGTCATTTAAATACCCTTCCTAAGTTGATTTTAAAGATTAAATGAGATGACGTGAACATGCTGCTTGTTATCCTATGCTTTGGAAGGAACTGATGACCATTAGTTCTACCTCTGGGCCCTGGAATCTGAAGGCCTATGCTCAAGTCCTTATGCTCATTGCAACTGTGACCATTGCTTGGTTCTTATCTATGTAAAAAACGGGAACACTTCCACTGTCCTACTCATTGAGAAAATGATGGATGAGGGACACCCAGCTTGTTTCTAGTTAAAACTACACAAATCACTCAAGTCAGCTGCCATTAGTTGGTCATTTAAAGAAAAGGGTCATCCACTGATATTAAGTGAATAGATTATTAACAGTAATCCAAAGCACAATCAGTCATAACCGTAATTTCTTATTAGCCAGAAATAAATTTGTCTGTAGTCATTACAATTAAAATATTATCTTTCTGATAGCTAAACCAAAAAGACTATTGAGTAAGTTTAACCTGTAATAAGAGAATGAAGGAAAACTGTTCTCAGACTGCAGACAGTTTCCTCAAGAGATGCCTGAACTCCTGGAATCACTTCTTGGCCCATTGCCTTCTCAGACTCATCCACAAGATGGCAGCCTAAGCTCAGCCATTTTTGCATTTTAGCTGGCCTTCTAATTTCTTTGTGTTCTGTTTTCCGTTTGGGGCTCTGAGCAGATGAACAGTCGTTTTGGATTGTGGACACAAAGCAAATCAAAATGGATTCACTTGAGTACTAGTAATCTCTAAAGGGACTTTGCTCACAACAGCTTTCACAGTCTCAGGAAGACCCATACTTTCTTCAGGTTGTAGTCTCCAAGTCAGGGGGCATTGTCTTTGCTCAGGACAAGTATTTGCATTTGTTGGTGCCTCCTGCACAAAGGCAGAAACCCCAGTAATGGTCATATGTACAAAAGAGACTGCAGTTTACCTGTGACAGTGGATGAAGGCAATTCCTAGGCTGGCTCAGCAGCCTTGGGAACCTTTGAGGGTAAAAATCACTTCCTCACTTGCAACCTGTGCTCCCTAATGCATCTTCAGAACCTTCCCTCCTGGATACAAGATGCCTGCAGTAGCTCCAAAAATCAATCTTGCTACAGTGAAGGCAAAAAAAAAAAAAAATGGGGAGCTTTTCTTTCCTCATGGATTTTTCTAAGAATGGAAAAAGAATCCAGCAGACATATGTTTATAATTCAGCAGTCAGAAATTCATTTCTGACTCTGACTTACCAGCAAGAGGAGTAGGGATGCCATGATTCTTTTGGATCAGTCAGATCCATCCCCTGGGCCTGGTGAGAGTCTGCCTTCCTTCACCACATTGTTTCTACCAGATATCAATTATCCTGGAGCTGAGTTCTAGAATTTAGAGAGTTAAAAGAAGTCAGGACATTCTTATCTCCCTGAGGTTGGATGAACACAAGTCCTGCTATGGCTACCCCAAGAGAGCTACACTCGACTAGAGCTTATGTTAAGCAAAGACCAAGAAACTACCAACTAAACTACCTGCCCTTTGATGAAGGAAGAAGTAAAGTAACTGCTGCTGTGACCTGTGTTGACCATGACATCAAGACGCTACAGAATGAATGCAGGAATTACTCACCTGGCTTCTGGGACCTACTGTGCTTGGACTGTCTCCCAACTTGAAAAATTGCCTTTGCTTTCTGGGACTGATGCCTTCAAAGATATGCAGCCTGTTCCAGCAAGAGCAGCTTTATACAGAATCAGCCTGGGCAATGGCCCTTCCATGGGAGCAGACAAGTTTAGAACCCTATTTGTCAATCTCTCGCTGTGCCACTGGGCCAACAGTTAAGCGATCCAGTAATTTTCAACCAAAGGGACTTTTGTCCACTTTCTATGACCTTTCCTGGAGCTGACCTAGGGGGATAAAGCAGCAAAATACAAATGTAGGATAGCCTGAGGAAAGGGGCCTGGGAAGAGCATTAATAGTAAGACCATTGATATCAATGCTTATAAAATGAAAGATGAGTTTACATATCATTCACTGCACAGGAGTCTATAAAACAGGAAGTTAAATATTCAGGACCATGGTATATACCAACTCTAGGGAAAAAAAGAGAAAGGAATGAGAAGTGACTTTGAGTTGTGTGGGCACTGTTCTTTCTCTTAAAAAAGTACTTGTTTGCAGAAATGAACATGCTGTCTTTTGGGATGCCAAGGTCACATGAATAGTCAAAAATCTCTTCATATCCATTTGCAGTTAATTCCCTGTCCCAACCCCAGCCTTAGACAAACACTGATCTGTTTTCTCCCTATAAGTTTGCCTTTCCTAGACATTTCATACAAATAGAATTTTACATGTGTGGATTTTTTTTTGGGGGGGGGGGTCTGGCTTCTTTCACTTAGCACAATGTTTTGGAGGTTTATCCATATTTTAGCATGTATCAGTCATATGCTCTTTTTAGATACTGAATAGTATTCCCTTGTGTAGATACAGCACATTTATTCAGCCACTTACCAGTTGGTAGGCATTCAGATCACTTCCAGTTTTCAGACATTTTGAACAATGCTCCTCAGAAACATTCACATACATTCTCGTACAAACATGTTTTCAATTCACTGGATACATTCCAAGTGGAATTGCTGGGTTGCATGGTCAGTTTAACATTTTAAGAAACTGCCAAACTGTCTTTCAAAATGGCTCTGCCACTTTTCACTCCCATTAACAATGCATGAGGATTCCAGTTTCTCTATATCCAGTTTCTCTATACCATCATTGTCTGTTTCCTTATAGTCATTTTAGTGAGTATATAGTAGTGGGGTTTTAGTATTTAGGTACTGGGAATTGAACCCATGGTTGCTTTGCCACTGACCAATGTCCCCAGTCTTTTCTATTTTGAGACAGGGTGTTGTTGCTAAATCCCTGAGGATGACTTTGAACTTGCAATCCTCCTGCCTCACCTTCTTAAGTCACTAGGATTACAGGACTGTGCCACGACACCTAACTGTATAATGATTGTAATCTGAATTTCAATAATGGTTGATAACATTTACTATATTATAATGCACTCACCATTCTTAGACTCATTAGCCATTTTTATACCTTTTTTGGTGAAATGTCTATGCAAGTCTTTTGAATATTTTGGAGTTGTCATCTTGTTTAGTTTAAAGAGTATATATTCCGCATTCAAGTCTCTATATGATTGTCTATACATGATTTGTTTTCTACTAATGAGTGTCTTGTATTTTTGTTATTTCAATGGCATCTCTTTTAGTGTGAACTTTCTAATTTTTATGAAGTTCATTTAATATTTTTTATTGACATGCTTTTGATGTTATATCTATGAACACTTTTCCCAGTCCAAAATAATAAACATTTTCCCCTTTCTTTTATTGAAAGCTTAAAGTTTGGCTCTTGTATTCAGGTCTATGATCAACTTTTAGTGAATTTTTTGAATAATGCAAATTAAGTGTCATTCTTCTTTTTTTCCTGTTTTTGTACATGGATATTCAGTTGTCTCAGCACTGTTTGTTCAAGAGGTTGCATCTTTGTTAAAAAAAAAAAACAAAAACTCATTCAGCTATAAATCTCAGTATTTATTTTAGACTCTCCAATAGTTTCCAGTGATCTATGTACCCAACCTGTGATAATTATGATAATACCATGATGTCTTGGTTAGTGGAGATTAATAGTAAGTTTTGGAAGCAGATAAGTAATCCTAAAAACCTGTGTGTGTGTGTGTGTGTGTGTGTGTGTGTGTGTATGCGTGCCTGTGCAGGGGAGGGGGTGTGTGTACTGGGAATCAAACTCAGGGCCTCATGCATGCCATGCATCCGTACTCATCATTCTTTTTAAAATTGTTTTGGCTATTTAAGTCCTTTTAATTTCTATGTAAATTTTCAAATAAATTTTGTCTGTGCCACCAAAAATATCTACTGGTATGTTTTTAGTAATTTTTGAATTTGTAAACTGCTTTAGAAAGAATAACTATATGGAAAATATTGAGTCTTCCAATCAGTGAATATAAAATCTTTCCACTTATTTATATCTTTTAAGTGTTTCTCAGCAAAGTTTTATAATTTTCACTGTTCAGGTTTTGCTACATTTATCTTTATTTTATACTTTTTCATGCTATTATGAATGAAATTTTTATTTCATTTCTGGATTATTTGCTCGTATGTAGAAACACAATTTAATTTTGTAGTTTGATCTTGTATCCCATAAATTTAATAAGCTCCTTTATAACTTCTAAAATTTTCTATATAACGGATCTTGGCATCTTAGAGTGAAAACTATTTACTTAAGAAATTGTATGGTTTTATTTTTCTATTTATATATTTTTTTCATTTCACCAGTTTAAAATTATAGTGTAATGTTAAATAAAATTGAGAAAATTGGATATCCTTTCCTTGTTTCACAAACATAAGGGAAAAAAATGACACTTTTGTACTGTTAAATATTCTGTTATGTGTGCTTTTTTTTCATAGCTATTATTTATTAATATAAGGACATTCTTTTTGTCAGACCATTTTGTTGATTTTTTATCATGTGTGGGTGTTGGGTTTTTGCAAATGCCTTTCCAAAGTCTATTGATAATGTGGTTTGTGTCCTTTATTCTATTAAAATGGTAGGTTGTTTTCATTGATCTTTCACGGTTACACCTCCCTTGCCATCCTGAGATAAATCCTAAAACAGGATAAAATAGGATTTATCTCATGGTATAGAATCCTTTTTATGTGAAGGCATCCCTTTCCTTTCACTTTCAATATGTATCCTTAAGTATAAGGCGAGTGCCTTACAGGGGATATTTAGTCTGATCATGTTTTCTATCCAGTCTGGCAGTCTTGGACATGTTAGAATGTTTAACCATGTACATTAATGTCATATGATTGTATTCCTATCTGTCATTTTGTCATTTGTCTTCTATGTGCCCCTGTCATTTTTATTTTTTATACTTATTTATGACCTTGTTTGGCATAAAATATTTTTTCTCTAACATTTTAATTCTGTGATTTTTTTTTTTTGAGAAATTTTTTGATGTTGTTTTTTAATGGCTGCCCTAGGGAGTGAAACATGACTCATCCCGGCCTACTTCAATTTCAATTCTAATAAAATATAAAATATTTGCTCCAATTTAGCTTCATTTCCTCCCTTCTTTGTGTTATTACCATCATTGGCACAACATTGACAATTAATTTCTTATTGAATAAGAAATACACTTATTTTGGGTCAAACCACATATTAACTATTTCTAGTGTTATTCATTTCTTCCTTTGGTTTTGAGTCACTGTTTGACATCATTTGCTTTCAGTCTGAAAGCATTCATTTTGTAGTTCTTTTTCAGTTTTTTTTTTTTTTTTTTTTTTTTTTTTGTAAGTTTCTTTAAGACTGGTATCAATTCATTTTCTCAGTCCATGTTTGAGAAAATCTTTAATTTGCCTTTACTTTTGTTGGGGAGGGGTGTACTGAGGATCTAACTCAAGGACACTTTACCACTGAGCTCCATCCCCAGCCCTTTTTCTTCTTCATTTTAGAGACAGAGTCTTACTAAGTTGCTGAGGGTCTTGCTGAATTGCTGAGGCTGGCCTCCAACTTGTCTCTGCCTCCCAAGTCTCCGGAATTACTGATGTGCGCCATCTCCACCAGCTGCCTTCACATTTCTAATGATGGTTTTTTCTGGGTCTGCTGTCATGATTTAGTAAGGTCTTTTGTTTTGTCTTGCTTTGCTTTGATTCTTTGCCTTTTTTGTCTCCACTGCTTCTGACCAGTGGTCAGCCAATAAGGAAGATTTCTTCTCTCTAAAAGATAAACTATTTTTTTTCTTGCTACTTTAAAAATTTCCTCTTTGTTTTCACTTTTGACAACTTGACTATAAAATGTCTAGGCATAAATTCTTCGCATTTATCTTTTCTAGGAGTTGTTAAGCTTCTTTATGTGAAGGTTAGTGCTTCTGATTAAAATTTGGAAATGTCTAGCCGTTATTCAAATAGGTTTCTTGTCTTCTCTCTCTCTTTTTCCTTTCTACTACACACATTAAGCTTCATTTTATATCTTCCCCTCAGTATCTGTGACTCTGTTGATTGTTGCCTGTACAAATCTGTTTCCTAAAAAAAAATTTCTGCTCATAGACAATACACATGACACCAGACAGGCAGAGTGATTGTGGAAAATAATGATAATACAGAAAACAAGTTTCCTGAGGAACAATACAAAGATGATCAGATAAACAAAATACCAGAGGACCTTATAATTAGGAAAATAAAATAAAACAAACACAGAAAACTTCAATAAAATACCAGAGCTCAATAAATAAGAAATATACTTATTTTGTATCTAACCACATATTAACTCTCTCTGGTGTTCTTCATTTCTTGCTTTGCTTTTGAGTCATTTGGCTGAATGCCCCTGAGTTCAATCCCTAGTACTGCCCCCCCAAAAAAAAATAAAAAATAAAAATTTATAAAACTATAGAGATAAAGAAGACTTAGGTATACACTTTCTTGCTGGTCCAGTATTCCAGTCAAAGGCAAAGGGGGTTTTAGCTGGTTTCAGCAAAATCTTGGTGAGCCTTCATTCTGTAAGTGTCTCATACACAAAGACCCACATGGAAACTGCTATGGCTAAACAAGACTGAATTCATGAAAATAAGTAAAAACACATACTATGTGGAATTATGGACTCTATCACAGTCAGAATGTATTAGAAAAAACTTGAAAGATATGGGGTTTTATGAGACAGTTTGGGAGATAATTCAGGAAAGTGGGACTTTGGCCTGCAGTGGATGCTGTCAGAGAGTAGGAACTGATACTCATGGGTATCTTAATAAATCTCATTCAAAAGGTGCTGAACAAGGGAAGTTAAAACTCTGTTTGCTAAAAAATGTCAGTAACTCATTTCTTGCTAGGAGAGGAAAATGTTTGGCCAGCTTTGCAGTTTCAACAATTTTCATATATATATATATATATTTCGTTCTAGGGATTGAATCCAGGAGTGCTTAACCACTGAGCCACATCCCCAGCCCTTTTTATATTTCATTTAGAGATAGGGTCTCGCTGGGTTGCTGAGGCTGCGTTTGAACTCTAATCCTCCTGTCTTAGCCCCCTGAGCTGCTGTGATTACAGGCGTGCACCACTGTGCCTGGCAATTTTCATATTTTTGTCTGCAATTAGACATTATTACTGAGTAGACTTGCTTTTTCTTGGTGTCATGGTGACAGAGTATCCTTGTCTGACATTCATACTCTGTTCAACAGAACACCATTACCACCACCTTTCCTCTGATTATTGAATTTATCATTTTATTTTTCTAATTTCTCTTAAATGTTTTTCTAAAACTGAAAGTGACCACAACACTCAGAGAGACCAAGAGATCTTTATTGCAGCAGTGCTAAAGAGGAGAAAAGAGAGAGAGAAAGAGAGCAGGGAAAGAGAGGAGAGAAGGAGAGAGAGAGAGGCGAGAGCGAGCGCAAAAGCGAGAGATTGAGGGGTATGGCAAGAGGAGTTTTTATAGCCAAATCTAATGGGGTCTCTGGGTCTGCAAGCTGCCTTGTTGATGTACAGTGATTGGATCATACAGTAGTTGCTAAGGTGTCATCTTCTGCCTTCAGGCAGATGGGGCAGGGGTCAGATGTGGGTTTCCATTGCACCAGATGGGTGGGGGTCCAGTATTCAGCCTTGAGTGGGGTTGAGTATTCAGACTTGAAGCAAACAGGTGATAAAGGACCAGACAGAGGGGGTGGTTAAGTGCCCAGGTTATCCTGCAGCTAACATTCGTTCAGCCCACCCTGCAGACAACTTAGTTCAGCCTGCCCTGTACCTAACAGAAACTGTATTTAATTCACTTTTCTTCTTTATCTCTATAGTTTTTACAGTTTTATTTATTTTAAGGGGTACTAGGGATTGAACTCAGGGTCCCTCAACCACTGAGCCACATCCTCAGCCCCCTTTTTGTATATGTGTGTGTGTGTGTGTGTGTGTTTTATTTAGAGACAGGATCTCACTGAGTTGCTTAGCACCTTGCCATTGCTGAGGCTGGCTTTGAACGAACAACCTCCCTGACTCAGACTCCCGAGCCACTGGGATTACAGGCATGTGCCACCCTGCCCAGCTCTATAGTTTTTTTAAAGCACCATATATTGTCTTATAAAAATATTATAATCTGACTACTAAAAACTATTTGGGTTTCTCTCAAGATGACATGCATTTATCTTCTCCATGTATTTTTGAAAAACATCTTATCTTCCTCTTACAGAGGTTAATTCTGATCCACCAGAAATAATTACAATATTTTGTAGCCACAACTCTTCCATCATGAGACATGTTCCAGTGCTTGCTTTTTCCTCCTATGAGCAATGTCCCTTTTCTCTATTGGGGTCTTCTGTCTTCAAGGTTCTCTTGTGGATTTAATTTCTCATTTTTCAAAGTTTCACATAATTTGTTTCTTATAGCACTTCAGGAGGGACCAGCAAGACACCTTTCTCTGAAAGCCATTGGCAGTTCATCCAGATGGCCAGGAGCATGACCAGGTTAAACTAGGCTAAGACCCTGCCATGTTTTTCAGGCCTTTCTCCTAATCAGCCTTTGCAACCTCCTGCAAGAATTTGCAAATCACAGTGTTTTTATGGTACCCTCACACTCTGGTGATAGGGAACTTGTGTATTCCTCATAGTGTCATCTTCAAAATGGCCTTGCTATGAAACTTTATCTGGTGACTCTGATAGAACCATTTCTCTTCTACATAGTGATCTAAAAAAAAACTCAGGTGGTCATGACCATCACAGTGATCTGGAATTCCAAGTCGTCAGGATCAGAATGGCCAACAAAGACATGGAGACAGCAGGTGGGGGAATCCAGAAAAACATTCTGTAAATCCAAGAGGAGGACTTTGGCTGTTAACAACTAAAGAAGCTGGTGACAAGCAAGCTTGGGGTAGGGGTGAGGTATAAGGAAGCTGTAAGCCATGGTTAACTCTGAGATCCATAAAAGGATGTAGATAAGAAGGTGTCCTTGAGAGAGGCCCACATGAAAGAGACCTGTATCGGGAGCCCAGGTGTAATCCTTTCATGCTCAGCCTCTCCACTGGGTTCAGGCCCTGGCAAGTGGCCTTTTTTCAATATCCTGTGCCTGCATGGCCAATCCCAACTCTGCCTTAGGTTGGTCACAATGCAACCCTAAGACCTCAAGCTTTCCCATCCCAACCCCACACTTGAACTCCATCTCTTGACCTCACCCACCTCTGATCCTGTACAGAGAGACCCACCCAGCAACACTGCTAGTCTCCTTTCAGATCTTATTTCTCTTCAGACATCTTACCTCCATCTGTTCAGTAGAGATGATGTCACAAGATTTCAGGAGAAAATAATCAGGGCTCATTCCCAGGATGCAAGGGGAGCTGGGTCCAAGAGGCCACCCAAAAAACATAGGGTGGTTTGGGGTCAGAGGCTTGTGCTGTCATTCAGCCTTAGTATCTGAGCCCACCCCATTGAAGCACCTTCCAGAACTTTTGGCTGAAGTTTCCATGATGATAGTAAACAAGACTCAAATGCTATGGCTACCAGGCTGGGTCTACCTCATGCCCATTTTGTTGTGTGCTTAAGAATTAAGAGCTTAGATGTGCAGCTGTGATGAGCAGAACAGAGGAAATGGAGCCTCCAGTGTACAGAGGCCGGGGAGAGACTTGAGCAAGAGAAGACTAAAGGCATAGATAGGGAAAGGAGAGGTTCAAAGATCTATTCCAAACCTGGGATCAGGGCAGAAGCAATGGGAAGAACCAAAGAAAGGACCTTAGACTGTGGAACCCAGAGAGAGAGGCATAGAGTTTGAGGGAAGACATTTCTGTGTCTTCAGGATTCATCAGAGAAATGAGAAGACCCAAGAGGAGATTCATCTATATAACATGCTGCTGTTGGTAGGACTGTCTTAAAACAGAGCATATCCCTGGAGAGTAGAGTTCTCCCAGGCTGTGACTTCGTGACCAGAGGCCTGAACCTCCTGCCAGGAACACCATCTGTGCAGTGCAAGCATTAGGTAATCAGGAAAAAAGGTTTTTTATTAGTCTTTTCCTTTTATGAAAGTTACAGTCACATAGACTAAACAGTCAAGTCATTTATTTTAGGTTTTCATTCAGAATATGATTCCCTCCTCTGTCCTCTGATGATATAAAAAGAAAAACAAAGTGAAACTCAAATTCAGTTTTTCTTGCCATATGTTCACAACACAAACCACCTTTGGCATCTCAAAATAGATGGGGTTATTTCCCACCAACAAGCTATTCTCCCATGGACACACACTAGGCATCTCTAATTCAGTTTAATTCTGACCTTATCCACCATCAGATCCCACAGCAGGAGGGCTCTGCCCACAGATCTATCCTCACCTTACTCTCAGATTCAGGCCTCTGGAACTTCTGAGAAGCTACATATTAGGGTTCCAAGGATCATTTCTTCAGGCTTAGTTAAGGTGCTTGAATGGCTCATGGAACTCAGAGAAACATTTATCTGTTTATTATATAGGATATTTTAAAGGATACAAATAAACTACCCAATAAAGAGATACATAAGGTAAGGTCTGGAAGTGTCCCACTTCCAGGCACTTCTGAATCAACACACAGAGCTGAGGTATCCTACCGCACTGGCCGGTGGTTGTGTGCTTATTCACCTTCCTGCAAGCCCCCATCCACTCAGAGATCCAGAAGCCCTCCACAACTTGTCCTTTCAAATTTCTATGGAAGGTTCTTTACATAGGCATGATTAAAGCATGCACAATCATGCAGAAAAGCAATAGAAAAATAAGGATATGAGCTAATGCTTATAGACTGAGTGGGGAAACCCAGCAAGGCCTGTCTGCTCTTCTGGACCTCTCTGTGCTCAATTTCTCCCTATAGGGAATGGAGCAGGACTCTCTGAAACTGGGGTGGGGGAATTTATGATCTATTATCAAACATAAGTCAGAGAACTTCTTTATGGTCTCTTCAAGACAGAAAGGTGGGGAAGGATTAGTTTCTATGGCCACCATTGGGGAGGAGAAATTCTAGTTTCTATGGCCTACAGATGAAAGGAGGATAGGAAATAGGTCAGAAAGAGACTCTGTTTTCCAGGACTACTTCTGAAGCCTAAAGTATCCCAATGTTATAGCAAAACACTGTCTTCATTCCAACCATCATTGTACAAGGGCTTCCTTTTCTCTGCATCCTCTCCAGCCTATGTCAATTTTTGTCTCTGTGACAATAGCCATTCTAACAGGGGTGGAATGATACCTCATTATGGTTTTGACTTGCATTTTCTTGATGGCTAATGAAATGGAGCATTTTTTCATGAATTTGTTGACCATTTGAATTTTATCTTTTGAGAATCTTTATATCCTTTACTCATTTTAGTTGGATTACTTGTTTATTGTCATTTAATTTTTAAAGTTCCTTATATATTCTGGATATTAATCTTTTGTCAGCTCAATAGTTTGCAAACATTTTGTTCTCTGTCACTTCATTGATTATTTACTTTGATGTGCAGAAGCTGCTTAGTTTGATATAATATTGTTTTTGCTTTGGTTTCTTGTGTTTTGAGGAGTCTTATCCAAAAACTAATTGTCCAGATCAATGTCTTCTTAGTTTTTGGTTTCTTGTGTTTTGAGGAGTCTTATCAAAAAAAATAATTGTCTAGATCAATGTTTTCCCTGTTTTCTTCTAGTAGTTTCATGGTTTAAGGTCTTACATTAAGGTCTTTGATCCAGTTTGAGTTCATTTCTGTTTAGGGTGAGAGATACACTAAAAGTAAAATCTACCATATTATTCTGCTATCCTACTTCTGAGTATATTCAAAAGGAAATAAATGATACTAACATATCAAAGTGATATCTGCACATCCATGTTTATTAGTGCTCTATACACCATAGATCAGCTATAGAATCAACCAAGATGTAAATTAATGAAGGAATGGATAAAGAAAATGCGGCCATATATACACAATGAAATGGTATTCAGCCACAGAGAAAAATTATAACCTATCATTTGCAGCAAAATAGATGTAAATGGAGGGCATTAAGCTAAGTCAAGACTGGACCAAGAAATAAAATACCCCATGTTCTTTCTCACATGTGGATATTAAAAATAGTCACCAGAGCATGTAAATGACTACTAGAAGCTGGGAAGGGTTGGAGGAGGGATTTGGAAGGAGGTTGAATAATGGGTACTAAAACACAGTTTGGGATGACCATAGTTCACGATGTCCTATCATAAATTTTGTCAATAACTAGAAGAAAGGAGCTCAAATTCTCCAAACACAAAGTCATGATAAGGAGATGGAAACATTAATCATCTTGATTTAATTAGTACATATTGTAAAATGTATTGAAATATTATACTGTACCCCCAAAATATATGCAATCATTATATGTTAATCAAAATTTTTAAAACGTTTAAGGCAAGGGAAGCATTAACTACCCTGATTTGATCATTACACACTATAGAGATGTATTGAATGCTCACACTGTACCCCATAAATTTGTACAATTACAATCACAATTTATTTTCTTTTTCTTTTTTTTTTTTTTTTAATTACAATCACAATTTTTTAAAAAGATTCACCTCCATTACTCTGAAGCTATTCAGAAACTGCTTCAAGAACCAAGGACCAAAGGCCAAATACTTTAATTTGATTATTCTTGTCATTTAGGAAATAGCAAGAGCTATTGAAACTATGAGCCAAGAACCTTGGACAAACGCTAAAAATATGCATATCTAAATATCACAAGTCTCAGGAAAACCTTTTTTCTCACTGGTGTTGTCCTATATTGAACTTCCCCCAGTCCTGCAGCTCCCACTGAAGCGTCAGACTATGCCTCTCCTCTAGGTAGGTCTCTGCATGACAGCTGCCTACGCAATGTGAATCAGTAGTTTGGGTCACATTTGTCATTGGTTGCCCACAGATAATGTGTCCCTGGAGAGAATTCTCAGTGAGTCCAGCTTTGCCTTTTCTTTTCTTTTTCCCCCTCATCTATACTTTTGTTGTATCTTTATAGGACTATCTGGGTGGTTGGATCTCATCTTTGAATGATGTGAACTTTTCCTGAATCATATTTTCAACAGGATATTCATATAGGAGAAAGCTCTATACTGTGAGCCAGGCTCTCAAAATTCATCAGTACAAATCAAGGATTTTATGTTTAGTTACTTTTCCCATCTTAATAAAATATCTGACTCAACGTGGAGAATACATAAAATGTGTATGAAAGGCAGAAAGAGAAGTAAGCAATCCCAGTGTGGCTGCCACTCATTGGAAGAGACAGGACACTACTTATCTTAGGAAACTTCTGTGTTCACAGCCTCCCAAACAACAACCTTCATAGTATCTACTATCCTGAATTTTATGTTTATTCACTAGATTACTTTCTTTGTAGTTTGACTTCAATTGTTTGACTGCTTAAACAACATATGAAGTAGTTTTTCATGTCCATAAACTTTAAATATAATTTCACACTGTGCTATTCTTTTTAATCTTGATTTCTTGGAACAGTGTCTTGCTCCTACCAGCTCCTCTAAGTATCACACAAGTTCATCTTTCCATCTCCCTCTTTGTCCCTTTGATTCATGTCTAAGTTGTCACAGCTTCCCTGATCTATCTAAACTGTTGCCTAATGGTCTGTGAACATGGTATATAGGTAAAGACAGAAGTAAGGATCCAACTCCACTGGAAGAATTTGCATATATCAAAACACGACATTGGCTACTCCTATTATAAGTAATGACACATAAACTCACAATTTAATCTGTATTCTCCTTAGATACTTATACTTTTTGGACATCAAACTTATACCTATTATCCCACTCACACAAATATATCTTATATATTTAGAGTAGATATTTGAGATGTATAAAGAATTGAAATCTAAAACTGTCCTCTTTCTATTAAATCATGTTACCTCTAAAAGAAAATCTAGAAATCTTCAGAAGGAAGCAAGAATAGGCTACTTGGACAAGCTCCCAAGAGGGGTACTGACTCTTTCTTCATACACTAGTGAACATAAAGACCCTCAGTATGTGGTACCCTTTGTTACAATTGCGAGTTTTTAAGTCTTTTGTAATAATTTTTTATTTGTTCTAATTAGTTATACATGACAGTAGAATGCATTTTGACACATCATACATAAATAGAGTATAAATTCTCATTATTCTGGTTGTACAATAGAGTTACACCAGTCATGAAATCATATATGCACACAGGGTAATAATGTTCAATTCATTCTACTCTCCTTCCCAGTCCCAAATCCCCTCCCCTCCCTTCACTCCCCTCTATCTAATCCAAAGTGTCTCTATTCTTCACAAGCATCACCCCCTTATTGTGAATTAGTATCTGCATATCAAAGAAAACATTGGCCTTTGGTTCTTTGGGATTGGCTTATTTTGCATAGCAAAATATTCTCGAGCTCTATCTATTTATGGGCAAATTCCATAATTTAATTCTTCTTTAAGGATGAGTAATACTTCTTTGTGTACATATACCAAAATTTCTTGATCCACTCATCTGTTAAAGGGCACCTAGATTGGTTCCATACTTTAGCTATTTTGAATTGAGCTGTTACAAACATTCATGTGGCTGTATCAATGTAAGTATGCTGATTTTACGTCTACTGGGAGTGGTTAAGTCTTTGGAGTTAGCTTCTCAGAGACTGATGATCTCTGTCTTCCTTAAAGCTCTGTCTAGAGGGTCAAGTGATTGCATTTTTTAAGTGCCACTCAAACACCCTTATGCCTTTGTAATTAAGCCTTTACATTTACCCTAACACTAATTAGTACCTGTTGTTTAGTCAAGTAATTTCAGCTGATCCTTCTCAAACTACTTGCTATAAGGACCAGTGTTTTACTTTCCCACTGGTCCATGTATACTTTTTAAAGTATACAGATAAATACTTTAAAAATTACTAGAATAACAAAATGCAGAAAATCCCATTGCACATAGACATTAGGAGTCAAAATTTATTGGTAGTTTCAGCAAATATAAAACTAAATCAGAACAGATATAGTATCAAAAAAGAAAATAATTTCAGAAACAATACATAGTGTAAAAAATAGGCACATGGATGGTTAATATAAAAAAACATGCTGCTCTTGTTACTTTTGTTTTTAATAAAAAATTTTTAAATTATGAATAAGATAGTCAATTTCTCATATTAAACATGTATGTAACACTTTGAACAAGCTTAATGACACTTAAAAGATTTTACATTACAAATTATTTAACAATAGTAGAATAAAAGTTTTAGAGCCATTTTATCAATCTCAAAATATCAGGGATTTTTTAGATTTTACCCAAATGAAGTATATGAATATGATATATTTTCAAAATTGATTTTTAAGTCAGACTAGCCCGCACCTATAGTCCCAAGTTCTTGGGAAGATGAGGTAGAAGGATTTTATGAACCCATAATTTTGAGAACAATTTTGACATTTTGAGACCCCATCTCAAAAACAAAAGCTATTTATATATATATATATATATATATATATATATATATATATATATATATATTAATCTTTTAATGATAGCCAGTTACATGATTTTCCTGTGAAATTGTAATAATTAAAAGTAAATCACCTTCTAGATAAAAGAATGAGATGTATATACATAAGCACTAGGCATGGATCTTTTAGAAAATATTGAAAATGTAAGGTGAGGCTCTTGGTGATAAACCTTGGCAGATGTGCAATATCAAGATCACCAATTACTTCCTTGATAATTGTTGTCAAGTCATGGAACTGTATTCTTTCAAGCTTCAACTTGGGATTTTGCCCTCCAGTCTTATCTGCCATGGAAAGACATGTTAATTTTTTCCTTCCAAAACAATTGTAGGGCTACACAAAGAACGCAAAAAGACACATAAGACAAATTAGACAATTAAGAGCAGCCAGTTGTCCAATTCTGTCTTTAAAGTCAGTATCAAATCACACCTTGCAGAAAAACTGAGTTCATTCCATAGTTCAAATATTCTCCACTGAACTTTTCTCCTCAGTCAACAAGTTCCTCCATACACATCAACAATTGTTTTTGATCGGCTCCCACATTATTGCTTCCCAAAAGGAAAATAATCTTAAATGTAACTTATTATCCCTCATGGGATACACATTTTACTATTTCTCTAAGCACAGTTTACTTCAACTGTACAGTACTTTAAAAATGAAGAAAACATTACTTTGATTTATAATCTCTCACAAACCTCTACTGTGTGCTATTATTTTGTATTGTATTGTTTTGTTTTTTGGATTTCATGGTACTAAAAATTGAACCCAGGAGTGCTCTACCACTAAGCTACAATCCCAGTCTTTTTTTGAGACAGGTTCTCAAAAATTGCTCAGGCAGGCCTCAAATTTTCAATCTTTCTGACTCACCCTCCCCTATAGCTGAGATTAAAGGCTTATGTCACCACCTCCAGCACAGTCACAGACCTGTTAATGTGGGCAATGGTTCTATATAAATGCTCAGCAGTTATATAACTCCTCCCAGTTATGTCTTGTCTTTGACGTGGTCCATACCCTGTTCAACAAAGAAACTCCACTTAAATGTTGTGGCACAAATTGCAATAAGTCTCGAAATACTTGCTATTAGTTGCTATATTAAGCCTATTTTAAGACAGAAGTAAAATAGTCACTGGTTAGCAGTGATTCACAGACTACATCTTGCAATTCACTTATTCAAGCATTATATTCTCCCCACCCATGGGGAACTCTCAGAAGTGATATTTAGATGATTCTCAGAGTTTGCAAAGTCATTCTGTGATAAACTACTCTGCCCTTAGGATGCATTCAATAAATGTTTATTAGAATTAGAATACTTAGTAGAATTACATGACAAGGCCATGTTGTCATTATCTATATCCAAGAAATATTTTTAACACAGTTGTCTTAATTTTGGTTCAAGTCAAAAAAGAAAGTTTGTTGTTCTTTTTGTATCATTTCGAGCAAGTCTTTTTGTATTATTTTGAATATATCTTTTCTTGATATGTAGAGAAACTCAGCAACAGAGGGCTGAGTTTCCCAAAACTTCCGATCAAAGAACAATATATTCACTGATCCTTCAAAACCATCTCCTTTATTTTATTTATTCATTCCAATTTCCCAGTTCTTTTTTACTAACTTTCCCCAAAGGAACATATACATTTAATATATGTCTTTTATTATGTTTAGTTCTTATAAAATGCATAGTGCTGTAATGTGTGCTCGTTTTGATTTTAGTAAATGCTACTGTTATATTTTATTTTCTTTCTTACTCTTTTAGTCTTAATTCTTCTTCTAGACCATGCCAAGAGCATAAACTTTGCTAGCTCATTAATGTTCTTTTTTATTAAATAAAAAAAAAATAGATCCATCTAGATTAGTGTTAAGCAACCACTACAGACAGGTCATATCTGGCGCTGCTGCTTTATGGAAATAAACTTCATGGAAAATGGCCATGCCCATTCATTTCTGTACTACGAATGCTTTCCCTCTACAACTGCCAAGTTTTATAGTTGCCAAAGAAACCATAAAAAACTGCAAAGCTGAATATATTTACATGGGAGGTTTGTAGAAATTTCACTGTCCCTGGAACTGGACGATCACAGAATGACAGCTCCCATACTCTCATTGTTAGAAATCTTTTTGACAGCCATTCTTACTGCCTGATGAGGAAGATAAACAAACATTTACCATGGCTGCAGAGATTCTCCTAAGGCACTTTCCACTTCAGAAACCCCAATTGTGGTCACGTGGCATGGCCACAGCGCTGGCACACCCAGGCGCTCTTTGGAAATGCTCCTTCAACAAGCTCCATCTTAACTCCCCTGGATTTTTATGGTCTTGAACAATTAAGTCACGGTGTCTGAGACTGTGAGACTGCTTTTGAAATGAGCCCATAACTAATGCTCACTATAAAAAGAATCTGAGCTCACTGAGAACTGATCCTCATTCTTTGTGACTAATGATGTGCCCTTTTACTTTTTAGTATTAATAATGGATGACAATTGTTTCCTATATTATAGAATACTATAAAAAGTTTCAGGTTTAGGGATAACATTTAAAAAATATAGCAGACACAAACACTTTGCAATTGAAGCAGGACTGGTAAAGACAGCACACCCTAAGCTCTTTGCATCAGATGAAGGTCTTTCAGAGTATGTTATTCTTCATCTTTTGTCCTGTCTAGCCAGCATATTATGGGGTGGTTTATTAAAAGACTCAATTTATGGCAAAGTCTATGTCTAGTAAAGTGCTAGCCATAGAGAAGCCCGTCATTAAATTTCAGTTGGATGAATGTGGGGATGTGATGGGTGTTTGGAATTGAATGCCAGCCCTCTAGAAACTTTGAAAGTAAAAACAAAGAAAGTACTGATATGGGAAATTGGTGTTGAACATTCAGGCCACAGCATGAGAAGAGTCCAAACACAAATGGACAATGAGTTACAAAACCCAAGAACCTGCATGAGATGACCATGGGCTGCTGGGGAGCACAGGAGGACACAGTGAAAATAAATGACTAGCTTCAGTGGAGTCTTATTTATGCTCAATTGGTGTAATTAACATCAAGGAAACAATCATGCCTTCATTAACCCTGAGCAGCCAGTAACAAATGTTTGGTGCATGAATATTTTAATTGCTTTTGGATTTCACTTGTTTTCAATTCCTTAGCAAAGATTTAAATTGAATTAAGACATGATTACATGAAACTTCTTATATTGAAATCAAAGGACCTTTCCAGATTAACAAGTAATTATTGTTCCCAGTAAATGTAAAAGTAAAAAAAGCTAATCCCTGAATATGATACTTATTCATTATTCTTGCTATTTGTTGTTTTTTAAAACTTCGTTATACAATATTTAAAATTCACTGAAAGACATAAAGAATGATACAGGGAAATATAATTATTTACACATTACTCAATTTGAAAAGTGAAATATTTTTAATCCATTTGAAGCCCCAAGTGTCTCATCCCTGATCATAGAACACTATGATCTATCCCTACCGAAGATAAATATTCTCTTGATTTTGAAGATTATGTTAATATATATATATAATTTATAATTATCTTAATAATTTTCTAGGTATATATCCATCCCTAACAATATAAAATATTGTTTATGGCTGTCAGCTTTTTCACTGCTGCGACTGAAGAATCTGACCAACACAACTATAGGGGAGGAAAGTTTATTTGAGGGCTTACAGTTTCAGAGGTCTTAGTCCAGAGAAGGCTGGCTATGTTCTTCAGGGCTTGAGGTGAGGCTAAACATCACGGAGGAGTGTGTGGCAGAAGAAGCTGTGGTCAAGAAGCAGAGAGAGAAACTCCAGCTCCAGATGCAAAATATATACCCCATAGCTACGCCCCCAATTAACCACTTCCTCCAGCCACATTCCACCTGCCTCTAGTTATTACTCAGTTAATCCCATCAGGGTTAACTGAGTGGTAACTAGATTGGGTTAAGACTCTCACAATCCAATCATTTCTCCTCTGAACCTTCTTGCATTGTCTCATATGTGAGTTTTTGGGGGACACCTCATATCCAAACCATAACAATGGCATACATGAAACTGGTATTATATTTGGGTACTCTTTAGCAAATTATTTTAATAAGTATTACATTTTAAGATTGATCCATACTGATACAGGTAGCTGTTGTATAATATTCCATTGCATGAATCTAACATATCTTCATACATTCCATTTTTATTAATATTTAGGTTCTTTGCAATTTTTCTTACTATTACAAATATTATTATATAAACATTAATGTGCATTTCTCCTTGTGGGCATTGCAAGAGTTTCTCTAAGGTAGGAAACTCATAATAATAATATTACTACTACTACTAGTAGTAGTACTACTACTACTAATAATAATAATAATAAAACGTACCAAACTAAGAACTAAGAGCTAAATATGTAATATCTATATATTTTACATATATTAAATCATTTTATTCCCACATCAACCCTAAACCATTGTGCTGCCCATCACTACCCTCCACCATTGTGCTGCCCTACCTTGGAACCCTATAAGATAGATAAAATATTGTCACCATTTTACAGCTATAGCAAACATTAAGTGAGCAATCATTGTACAAGATGTAAATTTTCAATTTTACCAGATGGGAGAAAATATTCTTCCACATGTCATGACAATTTCCATTCCTATTTGTGGTATATATAACATCTTATTTTTCAACATTCTTGTAACACATAATAGTGTCAGGATATCAAAACTGGGTTTTGAAAGTCTTTAGATAAATAATGTATATTCATCTTTTATTTGTGTAAATTGCTTGGGTGAGAGAGAGATCAAAGCATATGATCTTAGGAGTGAGGCAAGAGAAAGGAAAACTCAGAGATTAGGAACTGAGAACACGGTGACATGCCCTTAAGAGAGTCAAATGTTAGTGTTCATCTTGGAAGGTGCCTGCTCAAGAATGAGCCAGACAATTGCAAAGTCTTTGTTTTTCCAGTGCTCACAGGGCCTTAGATAACTACAGAGGAAGTCTGAATTAAACATTAGAAGATAGGTGATTCCATTCTCTCTAACTTCCATTTCTTTCCTAGCTTGAACAAGGTAACTTTCAGTGGGTGATGTGCTTTTAATACCCTCCACTTTCTTCTCTTTTAGTTGTGAATCATAAAGAAATTCTCTCGAGGTATGAAATAACAGAGAAAACACAGTACCTTTTTGAAACACCAAAATATTCACTTTTCCCCAGCACTAAAGAATTTTCTTATACTTCCCATTGGAGGAAAAGTGTTTATTAAGCATGTTTGATGGATATGGAGATACACCCAAATTATAAACAAAAGATTAAGAATCTTTACAACTGTGGTCAAATCAAATGAAATAAAGTTTTCAAGCTCCTGAAGATTATACGAAGTGCCATTTTCCAATAACACACTAATATGAACACTTGAAGAACACTGGAATCTTAAATTGCACCAAATGGAAAATGCTCTGCAGAGAGTGAGCTTTGCACCCCCGACTGACTGATTCCCTCTTCACAAAGCGCCCCTATGTGTTCAGCAGATTTCATAGAGTGGCATTTTTGTAAGGGTGCTATACAAACATGCTTGATTAAGTAAAAGGGTAGAAATTGTTTTGCAAAGACATAAAAATTCAGGCCATAAATGTTAAAAATAAGTTCACGGCAACAAAACTGTAATTTAGCCACATATCTTATGTTTTCGTGGCAAATGTCTTTCCCCACAGAATCTTAGAGGTACTATCACCTCCATAAAACACTACCAACTAATCCTCAAAGGGGAAATTGAAGGACTCTGAAAGGTCTGATCCCCTACTGAATTTTATAGAAGAAGCTTTATGAGACCATGAAGGAGCCCTTTTTCCCCCACTCTCTTCCCCAGTACTGGGGATTGAACCCAGGAGCACTCCACCACAGAGCTACATCCCTACCCCTTTTAATTTTTTAATTTGAGACAGGGTCTCACTAAATTGCTGAGGTTGGCCTCAAACTTGATCCTCCTTCCTTATTCTCCTGAGTATTTGGGATTATCAGTATGCACCACCATACCTGGCTAAATCTGATTCTGCAATTCCTGAGAACACAGCCACAGTAACAAGAAGAGCTTCCTTCTTCTGTTTCTTAGTCCCAAAAGATCTCTAAACTCTTGAAACATCAACTTGGATTATTTAGTGCACAAAATAAGGAATTTTTCATCATCCTGGAATTTCAGTTATAAAGAGACATCCAAAATTGGTGTCATTGTTATAAGCCAAAGTTCCTCAATTCAAAAATGGAATGTATTCTCTTCTTCTTTTGCAAAACAAAGACAAAACGTATTTCATGGTGAACACTTGGTGATGGAGGGTCAGTTCTAAGTGACTATTAGCCAGACTTTACTCTCCTGTGAAACTATCCAGAGAAGGATGGAGTCTACCATAATATTCAAAAGAGGAATGGGGGGGGAGACAAAAAAAGAAAAGAAACGGCATATTTTGAGGAAAAAAAATTTGTTCTTCCTGTGTCTTAATTAAGCCAGCATGTTTGTTCTCCATGAGGACATCTGCATCTGCACCTAAATTATTTGAGATCTCAAGTTATAAGACTCAAAAAAAAAAAAAAACTGTCTCATTAAAGAACAGTCTAACTAGCAGAACTTCTGCACATGAAATACTCAGAAGTCATTGCTTTTAATGTATTTACGTACAAAAAAAAAAAAAAGATTTTGAAAGGTGTGGTATTAGCCAAGAATGTGATCTTACTGCGATAATTTTCTGAAGAGGTCTTCTGATACTTGTCTTCCTTTAAAATGGATTCAGAGGAGGGGAGTGGAAATAAGGAAGGAATGTGGAAGAATGAAAGGAAGAGAGAGAAAGAAAGGATGGGAAGGATCTCTGAGAGAGAAAATTTCATTCATTAAGATGTCTCATTCCTCTATGACAAATTAGCATGTATTAGAAATTTCACAGTTTTCCTTAAGGTAACAAAGGATCTTTGTTATCTTTAATGCATTCTAAGGTTATTTCTTTGGGATTATGCTAAATTCTGAAGGATTAACATTCAGAAAGGAGAATCAACCCAGATGACACTAGACTATAGCAGTTTTAGAAAATAGACCAGTGAACATATACCTACTGAAATAAACCAATGCTCCTTTCCCAATTTGGTTTTACAATTTTTTTTAATGGCCCAGGACATGGATGGTGAGAAAAAAAGGAACCCAAGGAGAACCCACAAGGTAACCAACAAGTTCAACTTCAAGGATCCAAAATTGTAGCTAATATTGTTGGGTTTGTCTTGGTTTGAGATTCAACAGAGGCAGACCTTGAAACAGGGGTATAAGTGCAACTAGTGTATCTGGGAAATGAAGAAAATGCCAGCAGGCCAGTGGGGAAGTGAGACAAGAAGTCACCCCAGTAAGTATGGAAATCAACCATAGAGCTAGAGGTTGCTGTCACTGTAGGACACAAGTCCCAGTGTCATCACTCTTCAGTGCCAAGGAAGCTGGAATGCTCATTGGGTGCTGCTTCTAGGGGTATTAATTCTCTGACACTTCCAATAATTAGGGACGGTCAGTCTCACTCACCAGAAAAGCACCCAGACAGGGCACCATAGGAACAGGTAGTTACAATATATGGAAATTCACTGAAGTGCTTGAAATAAGGGCATACAAGGGACACCAGAAGTGTCAGCAACTGCTGCACAGGACTGAACGCAAAAAGTAATTATCCTACATCCACTATGTATCATAACCCACAGAGAACTTGCCTTCATATAGCACAGTGTTTAGAGATATATCATTTCATATGACAAATTTTTAAATAACATAAGGAACCAATGAAATTTTAACATGACCAATGCTACTTCCTTTAGACAATTAGATAAAGTACCAAAGCCCTAGAAATATGAAGCTACCACTGGAGTTTTACAGTCAGTACATATTATGACCCTCATTTCTCAAGACAGATTTACAATGGTCAAGAGTGTCCTGTTATTACAGTTTACAAAGGACTTGAACATTCAGCATCTCCTTTATTCTCACTGCAAGATGGTGGGTTGGGCAGATGTGAGAATTATTTCACTTGTGAGGAAGTAGCCTGAGAGGTTACATGTTTCACCTAACATTCTACAACTGCTAAAGGGCAGTTGACTCACTTTCTTATTTCTCTTTTCCTCCTATGCCTCTGTATTCTAAGACTACTGACATGATTCCAGGAAGGTTTTTGCTAAAGTTAATTAAAGGTCTCCAAATATATTGGAAAGTATATACTTGTACTGTTTCCCAAAATATAAAAAGTAACAATAAAATATAAGAAATATGTTTCAACTTCTCAAACATCTATGATAGTATACAGATCTGGTACTATAATGACTAAATCTCCTCATTAATTTCTATCATATTAAATTGATTGTACAGCACTTGCTATTCTAGATAGTATTTAATATAGCACTAGCCTAAATTTTTCCCTATGGAAATGAAAAGTCTTTGTGGATTTTTGACAAGTTTTCTTTAGCAAAACTCATAAAGTGAAGCCACATGCTTACTCACATTCAACTCATATATAGAGAAAAGGTGGCATCTTTATTTCTCTAAAATTGATATTTTGTTTTTTAAAAGTGCCACCTGCTGGGATGAATGTGTAGGTCCTTATGGATGGGCAAATAGATGTGAAGGAATAAGAATTTACAAGCAAATATTTTGCTAAAGAATAACATATTCTTGCATATACGGAAATATGCAAATGTTAAGTGTACATCTGCATGGATTTTCAAAAAGTTAAACAAATCTAAGAATTTAGCACTCAGAGTAAGAAATAGAACATTACTAGCACCCCAGAACCTTCCCCCATGTCACCTTCCTGTTTCTACCCCTGGAGTGTGCAAATAAATAAAATCCATTTTAATGCAGGTCAAGTATCCCTTATTCAAAGCTTGGGACCAGAAGAAACATTATGTATTTGGGATTTTTCTCAGATTTAGAATATTTGAATATATATAATTAGAAAAAAAAGTACAAACAGAAAATTCATGTATGTTTTATATACACCTCATATATCTAGCCTGAAGATAATTTCATACATTTTTAATGTACCCGTATTTCGACTGAAACCTGTCACAGAAAGTCAGATATGAAATTTTGCATTGGTGCCCTGATGATGGTACTCAAATAAGTTTCAGATTTCGGAAAACTTCACATTTCAAGTTTTTTGATTTGGATGTTTTAATTTATATTTTGATAATGCTTAAATTGCCCATTCCCTATCTAGTAGACTATATATGCTTCTTTCTCTCTTCTCTGCCCTCAACAGGAGAATATCTGAGCATGGGAAGTGTGGGGCAGAAGTCTCTGTGATCTGAGAAGAGGGTGTCAGATCTGCATGCAGAGTCCACACTGGTTCTGAAGAAGAAATAACATACACTTTGCTCTTGTCTGTGTCACTCAGTGCATGGCAGGGTAGAACCAGTTGTTCCTGAGGACTGAGCCCCCATCAGCACATCTCTGAAGGGTGCTATAACTCTTTTCCAGTTTGTGATCATGACTCTGGCCCAGACAGTTCTAAGATGGTGCTTCTTTCTCCACCACAATGATGCTTCTGCAAAATCCTTAACCATGATCCCAATTCTCTTTCCCCCTTCAGAGGCCTATGTCAACATCTATGTCCCACCTATACTATACAGAAGCTACCTACAGTTTGAGAACACCCTATGTCAAATCCTCTTCATGTGCTTTCATCATTATAATGCTTTTTCTTCCAAGGACCCAAATGGGAAATAGTTCTTGAAAGGGATGTCAAATAATGTCTAATCACCTATCTCCCTAAGACTGTCTTGGCCACTACAGGAGAACTGTTGCTCATCTCTTTGTTGGAAGTGGTCATAAGCAGAGTGTAGAAGCCTGTGCATTTTATCTAGTGCTTCTAGGAAAGCAGCCCTTGCCCCAGTATTCTTGGATATACCACATTTCTAGGAATAAGAACTTCTGCAAAGAATATGTTCATCCTCCCACCAACATATCCCTTTCTCTCTATTTTTATTTTCCATGTTTAAAGCAGTAACCATCAGGCTTTTCTTTTTTCCATATTGTATTAATTCCTGTCCTATCCCATTGAGCTTTTCTTTTTCAATAGCGTATTCATTTTCCCCTCCCTTAGTGGTCTTGGGTGGTAGAGGCATCTCATTTCTATGTAAGAAAGTCTATGACCTGAGTCTGTAGAACAGCCCTTACCCATTCGGTTCAGACCTCGAAGAGCTTTAGAAAGTCTGTTCTATCGTAATATAGCAGGACATCCAAAAGTCTTGTTAAATAACAGCAGCAACCTTACAAGTCTTGTTATTCCCTTTGGATTTCTGCTATAGCAATCCTCACTTCTCCCCAGCCTCACACTCCTCACCCCCACCTCATCTATCTGCCCAGATGATGGGTGCTCAAGTGGACTGAGGATAAGGCTTAGTCAGAAACAGAAATCAGAAAAAAAAACATATAAACATATTTCAAAATATCAATTCCACATACACATATAAATTAATATAAATTGCACAAAGAATAACTTTAGCATATGCCCCACCCCAATCTTCCCGCATTACTGAGAACTGTGCATTATAACTGAAGAACTCTAGCCAGTTTTAGAAGCACTGAATTAAGAACAATGCAGTAAAAAAAAAAAAATCAACAGACATTTATGTTTGTATGATCCTTTCCAGTTTAAAGATTATTTAACTTTAATTATCTCACTGGGTTCTCACTAAATGAAGTTATGTCCTAATTTAGAGGACTAACAGCAATAGTGGTACAGTGAGATCAAAAAAGAAACTTCTGCTTTAAAATGGATTATTTTAATGTGTCTCACTCTGAGAGTGGAAACTAAAATCCAGACTTGGGACTGAATTGCTGGTTTTGAAATTATTTTTGTAAACCTACCTTTATCATAAGATATAAATCAAACAGGAGCTCATTATTCTTTGAGAAACTCTGGACATTGGAAAAGTAACCTCAATTTAAATGTTTCAAAGTGAGATGCTAACGGTGTTGCTTTACAAACATGACCGGCATCGCAGTGAATGGGTGCATCCTTGCACAAGTTAATAATGTGGACTGATGATTTGCTTCCTGAGGCAGGGGCCTGAGGCAGGACTTGAGTCTTTCCTACCAGAGACATTAAAATCAGACTCTTTGTGGAGGAAAAATATGGACCCCAGGATCTTGGCAGTATGGAGGAGCTGCAGTTCAAGGAGAAATCAAAGAGAATAGGCAGCTTGATAAATTATAGGAAAATAGAAGCTGGAATCATATTTTTAAGTTTTCCTTTTGTGCATTGGAATTTCCTTATGTTCTCTTCAAGTATCAGCCAAGTTTCATTCGTAATCTTTTGGAAGTTGTGCTTGCATGAAGCATCCTGGTTCATAGCTTTTAGTGAAAGAGATCAGAGGAAATAATGATGTTAGACAAGGGATCTCAGACTCCCAAAGGAGAGAGAGATGGGGGCACTGAGCCTCAATCTAGAACATGAGGTGCTGGGGACACAGGTGGGCCCATCGAACATTGCAGCACCTCCCATGTTCTCAGAAATCCCTACTGACATCAACAGAGGGCACTTATCACAGACCACTAGACAGTAAAAGACAGGGTTTCTCATAGTGGAAATTGGCTTGAAATGGAATAAGTCATACTTTTTGAAATTCTTACATACACTTGTATTAATAAAAAATAAATTTAAACCCATAGTTACTATTGTCAAATATTAACTTTATTATAGATATATTTTAAAGTTCAACTAAAGAATATCACCATATTGTCCAAAAATTAAATAAATCGGTTTTTGTTTCTTCCTTGCATCCTCGAGGACACCATTCTTCCCACCTGCTGGCCAGTATGAGGAATAGTTCCTTAGTGAAGTGTCTATATCATGCTGAGCCACAAGATGTCAGCCTAAGATTAGTCAGTTTGGATTTTTCTATCCCTTGGAATTTTTTTTTCCCTCCCTTTCATGAACAAAGGACTTTTGAGGACCTCAGGATACTTGGGATCAGAAACAGAGACTACAGATGTCACTTACCCTGAGAGCTCTTCAAGCCTGTTAGCAGCCGTCTTTAGTGGGGAAATGACAAAAGGTGACACTAGCTCCTTTCTGTCATATCACCAGAAGAAACTGCACTCCAAATGTGGTGTGCAAACATTTCTATCATCCTTGCTCTGTCTCCTGCCCATCTGTCTTCTCTGCCAATTCCCTCTTCAGTTAGGCTTTCAAGCTGATGGGTAAGCCTGCATGCCTTGGGAGAGGTCCCTCTGGGAATGAGATCCTGCCTTCCTTTTTTGCAAGCATCCCTAGTCTTTGTGAATGACTTTCTCCAAGACCCCATCAGTTGGCATTACAAAAGAGAAAGCACCTTTAACAGATCACTTGCTTCACTAACCTGACGCTCACACTTCCTATGAATACTCCCACTTGTCTGGATTCTTCTATAAGTCTGGGGATGGGGTGGCTTTCAGGGACAATAAGGATAGTGTTTCTTTTCTTGGCAAATCCAGAACAGGGCCTGGACCCATCTGTTTGCAGTCCTTTCCAGAAGGTGGGTAATAAGGGGCCAAAGTATGAATGTCCTCTTCAGACTCTCTTAAATTTTACATTGTTAGCAATTGTTAAAGAGAATTGGAGTTGTGGAATTCTGTGTGCTGTGCTAATGAGAAAGACTCTAACAAGTTTTGAATGCTTTATTTCATCTTACTGTCATAAGACAATGAATTAATATTATCCTCATTGAACTCAGAAAATCTTCAATAACTTACTCATATTAGTATAACTAGTAAGTCAGACAGAAGCACAGATCTGTTTGATTCCAGAAACTTCCACTTAACCCTTTCTGAATAGCAAGTTTTAAATAACCTATGTGAAAATATGATCAAAAACTGCTTGAGAGGGTATAAATCCCCCCCAGCTAAAGGGTTACAACTGGCCATCATATCACCCATCTCAACCATTTAGAGCTTCCATGCATCTCTGGCCCATTGGCTAATACTGCCGAATCAGAACTAGAAATAGTGGCATCTATGAATGGTGACAAAGATGCTGAGCACCCAGGACTACTGAGCTACATTTGTAGGTTTGGCTAGAATCAGAAATAGAAGTTCAAAATAAATGATCATCTTTACCATTAAATGTTCTGATAAATGTAATTTTTAAAGTAAAATAATATTTTATCTTTTGCAGTCATTATTGGTCTTCTCTCCCCCTCTCTGTCTGTCCCTACCTATGGTCATATGAAGGTTCCCTTTTCTCAAACCCATCAGATTTACCACTCCTTTTTTATAGTAAATCTCTTATAATGTCTTATACAACACAGACATAAAATTCAGAGATCACATAACTTAGTTGACCACAAAATCTTTAAAACAATCAATATTATTTAAAACCATAATACAAATGAAAAAGGCAAATTTCTAATATATGAATGTATAAAATTGCACAAATGTTCAAGTGTTATTAAATTAGAAGATATTATGAAATGATTTGAGGGTTGAATCTACTCATATTATGTCGCAGCTCCAAATGCAGATTGGTCCAGGTTGTAGTAGTGAAGAGTCAATGAACAGAAGTATTTTTGTCTTAATGGTGTTATTTTATAAAATGGTAAAATAATCTGAATTAAATTATAACAGGAAAAAATAGAATCTTCCCTTGATTGATTGATTCACTCACTGAATTGGAACTAGAGATTGAACCCAAGGGTATTTAACCACTGAGTTACTTTCCTAGCCCATTTTAGTTTTTATTTTGATACAGAGTCTCTCTAAGTTGCTTAGAGCCTTACTAAATTGCTGAGACTGGCCTTGAAATTGCAATCCTCCTGCCTTAGCCTCTTGAATTGCTGGGATTACAGACATGTATCACCATGCCCAGCTTTCATCTTTCCTTGATTTATAGTATGATTTATTTCTAGGAAAGTTATGATTCATTAAAATTATGCAGAAAATGCCTTCTCTGCATATGGTACAAAGAATTAGATTCTAGGAGGTATTCTAAGCTTTTCATTCTCAGGAAAGTCTGGGGCCACTGGAAATCTTAAATGCACAGATCGAGCTGGATGTCTAGCTCCATGGCTGTTGCATCAGAATTCTTGATCAGTGAGAAAACCAAAATTCTCTACACGTGTTTCAGAGCCCTCTGGGGGTGGTACTGTGCTTACTGCAAACTCAATTTGTACAGCACATTTGGGGGGGGGGCACTCCAATCAACCTTGGTTACCAAAGGAATCCCATTGGACCCAGCTATCCTGATTCCTGGATCCGGACATCTATGAGATTTCAGGCTCTACTTGGACTTAGGAAGCTTTACCAAGATTGATAACCAATCCTAGGGTGCAGCTGTGCTAGACAGACCTCATGAGCATCCCTGAAGAAGTTCTGCCTACATCCTCCCATGGCACAGCCACCCCCAGAATGGAGGTTCCATCTCCAGCCAAAGGATGCTTGACCTTCTTTCCTCATCAACAGCATCTTCCCTTCCCTATTACACACATTCCAATTAAGGACTTCTATACCATTTCTTCAAAATAAATCCACAGTTCTCAAAGTGTGGTATAAAATCCCTTGGGATCCCCAAAACTCTCACAGAAATCTTTGAAATTAAAACCATTGCTATCATGATGCAAAGCAATTATTTGCAATTTTCATTATTTTGGAAGTGTGAAATGGGATTTTCCAAAGGTTAATAACGTGATATCAAGATATGACAAATACTATGAGGTAAAGTGGTGCACAACTGTAATCCAAGCAACCCAGGAGGCTGAGGCAGAAGGATTACAAGTCTGAGGTCAGCCTCAGCAATTTAGTGAGGCCCTATTCAACTTAATGAGACCCTGTCTCAAAATAAAGAAATAAAAAATAGGGCTGGGGATATGGTTCCATGATAAATTCCCTCTAGGTTCAATCCCTGGTACCCAAAACAAAACAAAAACAAAATATAGAATATACCCGCTGTGTTCTATTAAACCATTAAGGAGATTTGTAAAATGAACACAAAGCCATTGAGGAATAAAAATTCCTTGGGGTCCTCAATCATTTTTAATAGTGTCAAGGAGTACCCAAACCCCAAACATTCTTAGAAGATAGAAAGAAATATTTCCTTTCAATAGCTTTTCAGATATACAACACAATGAAGTTAAAAAAGAAAGAAAAGAAAAGAAAAACTAAAATTCAGAACTGACTCCTTTTCTATAATGATAAGAAGAGAAGGGATAACAGAGAGGGAAAAATGGAGACAACCAGAGCTCACACTAAAACCTCAGTATGTGTTCTTGGCACAAATCATTATCAGATAATGAGCATGACAAACTGAAGAGTAGGGTAGGGTGTGTATTTCATTTTCCACACCCAGCTAAAATCCACTTAAAAAGAAGTGGCAACCACAGGTAAATAAACAAATAAATAAATAAAACAGGACTTTTAAGAATTATCAAGAGAAGGTAGAGGGAACTGTGACCAAACACAGAGCAGGCCCAGCGGCCTGCTGAGGGGCAGAGCCGCCCCCTACCCCCCTCGCCTGCCAGGTAGGGGAAGGGTGACCACCGACAGAAAAGGCCCAGTGGCCAGCGGCGGGACAGAGCTTCCAATCACTCCTGCAAGGTAGGCGGGCCTGCGACCCACCGGCAGAAGAGGAGCAGCGGCCTGCTGAGAGGCAGAGCCGCCCCCTCCCCCCCGCGCCTGCAAGGTAGTCGGAACTGTGACCACTATCAGAACAGGTCAGACCTGCAACCGAGAGACAGAACAGGCCCAGTGGCCTGAGGAAGGGTAGAGCCGCCCCCACCCCACGCCTGCAAAGTAGGCGGACCTGCGACCCACTGGCAGTACAGCCCCAGAGGCCTGCAGAGGGGCAGTGCCGCTGCCTGCGCCTGCAAAGTAGGCAGAACTGCGACCACCGACAGAACAAGCCTAGCGGCCCACAGAGGGACAGAGCCGCCGCCCGTGCCTGCAAGGTCGGCGGACCTGCTACCGACTGGCAGAGCAGGCCCAGCGGCCTGCCGGCGTGGTAGGCACATTGCCCCAATTGGAGGAGGGGCAGAGCCGCCGCCCGCGCCTGCGAGGGAGACTTTGCAAATATACAAGACCAATATAAATATATAGGGGGAAAATTCAATAGCACAACAGTTTCACCAAGTAGAAAGGAACGCGAACAGTATGAAGAGACAAGGAAAGAAAGGACCACAAGCATTGCAGGTCAACTCAACGTTAGAAGAGGTAATAGCTGCAGCTGATGGAATGTCAGATAAAGAATTCAGGATATACATGCTTCAGATGATCTGGAGTCTCAAGGAAGACATCAGACAGCAAAATCAGACAATGAAAGATCACTTCAACAATGAATTACATAAACAAATCCAAGAAGCAAAAGATCAACTATACAGGGAAATAGAGGTTATAAAAAACAAACAAACAGAAATCCTAGAAATACAGGAAGAAATAAGCCAACTTAAAAACTCAATTGAGAATACTACCAGCAGAGTAGAACACTTAGAAGACAGAACATCAGACAATGAAGATAAAGTATTTCAACTTGAAAAGAACATAGACAGCTCAGCAAGACTGTTAAGAAACCATGAGCAGAACATCCAAGAAATATGGGATAACATCAAGAGACCAAATTTAAGAGTCATTGGGATACAGGAAGGAACAGAGTTTCAAACCAAAGGAATGAGCAATCTATTCAATGAAATAATACGAGAAAACTTCCCAGACTTGAAGAATGAGACAGAACCCCAAATCCTAGAAGCCTACAGGACGCCGAATGTGCAAAATCATAAGAGACCCACACCTAGACACATTATAATGAAGATGCCCAACATACAGAATAAGGAGAGAATTTTAAAAGCTACAAGAGAAAGGAAGCAGATCACATTTAGGGGTAAGCCAATCAGGATAACAGCTGATCTTTCAACACAGACTCTGAAAGCTAGAAGATCCTGGAATAACATATTTCAAACACTGAAAGAAAATGGGTTCCAACCAAGAATTGTGTTTCCAGCGAAATTAAGCTTCAGGATGGAAGATGAAATTAAAACCTTCCACGATAAACAAAAGTTAAAAGAATTTGCAGCTAGAAAACCATCTCTTCAAAACATCCTTGGCAAAACATTACAGGAAGAGGAAATGGAAAATAACAATGAAAACCAACAGTGGGAGGTAGGACACTAAAGGGGGGAAAATAATCAAAGTGGAAAACAAACCATGTTTAGTAACATAAATAAACAAATATGGCTGGAAGAACAACCCATATCTCAATAATAACCCTAAATGTTAATGGCTTAAACTCACCAATCAAGAGACACAGGCTAGTAGAATGGATCACAAAACAAGACCCAACAATATGCTGCCTACAGGAGACGCATTTGATAGGAAAAGACATACATAGGCTGAAGGTGAAAGGTTGGGAAAAATCATATCACTCATATGGACTTCGGAAACAAGCAGGAGTATCCATACTCATATCAAATAAAATAGATTTTAAGCCAAAGTTAATCAAAAGGGATAAAGAGGGACACTACATACTGCTCAAGGGAACCATACACCAACAAGACATAACAATCATAAATATATATGCCCCAAACAATGGTGCAGCTATGTTCATCAAACAAACTCTTCTCAAGTTCAAGAGTCTAATAGACCACCATACAATAATCATGGGAGACTTCAACACACCTCTCTCACCACTGGACAGATCTTCCAAACAAAAGTTGAATAAGGAAACTATAGAACTCAATAACACAATTAATAACCTAGACTTAATTGACATATATAGAATATACCACCCAACATCAAGCAGTTACACTTTTTTCTCAGCAGCACATGGATCCTTCTCAAAAATAGATCATATATTATGTCACAGGGAAACTCTTAGACAATACAAAGGAGTAGAGATAATACCATGCATCCTATCTGATCATAATGGATTGGAACTGAAAATCAACGATAAAAGAAGGAAGGAAAAAGAATACATCACTTGGAGAATGAACAATAGGTTACTGAATGATCAATGGGTTATAGAAGACATCAAGGAGGAAATTAAAAAATTCTTAGAGATTAATGAAAACACAGACACAACATATCGGAATCTATGGGACACATTGAAAGCAGTTCTAAGAGGAAAATTCATTGCTTGGAGTTCATTCCTTAAAAAAAGAAAAAAACAACAAATAAATGATCTCATACTTCATCTCAAAATCCTAGAAAAAGAAGAGCAAAACAACAGCAAAAGAAGTAGAAGGCAAGAAATAATTAAAATCAGAGCTGAAATTAATGAAATCGAAACAAAAGAAACAATTGAAAAAATTGACAAAACTAAAAGTTGGTTCTTTGAAAAAATAAACAAAATCGACAGACCCTTAGCCATGCTAGCGAAGAGAAGAAGAGAGAGAACTCAAATCACTAACATACGGGATGAAAGAGGCAATATCACAACAGACACTTCAGAAATACAGAAGATAATCAAAAATTATTTGGAATCCTTATACTCCAATAAATTAGAAGATAGTGAAGGCATAGATAAATTTCTTAAGTCATATGATCTGCCCAGATTGAGTCAGGAGGATATAGACAACCTAAACAGACCAATATCAATTGAGGAAATAGAAGAAACCATCAAAAGACTACCAACTAAGAAAAGCCCAGGACCGGATGGGTATACAGCAGAGTTTTACAAAACCTTTAAAGAGGAACTAATACCAATACTTTTCAAGCTGCTTCGGGAAATAGAAAAAGAGGGAGAACTTCCAAATTCATTCTACGAGGCCAACATCACCCTGATACCTAAACCAGACAAAGACACTTCAAAGAAAGAAAACTACAGACCAATATCTCTAATGAACCTAGATGCAAAAATCCTCAATAAAATTCTGGCCACTCGGATACAAAAACATATCCAAAAAATTGTGCACCATGATCAAGTAGGATTCATCCCTGGGATGCAAGGCTGGTTCAATATACGGAAATCAATAAATGTTATTCACCACATCAATAGACTTAAAAATAAGAACCATATGATCATCTCGATAGATGCGGAAAAAGCATTCGACAAAGTACAGCATCCCTTTATGTTCAAAACTCTAGAAAAACTAGGGATAACAGGAACATACCTCAATATTGTAAAAGCAATCTATGCTAAGCCTCAGGCTAGCATCATTCTGAATGGAGAAAAATTGAAGGCATTCCCTCTAAAATCTGGAACAAGACAGGGATGCCCTCTCTCACCACTTCTGTTCAACATAGTTCTCGAAACACTGGCCAGAGCAATTAGACAGACGAAAGAAATTAAAGGCATCAAAATAGGAAAAGAAGAACTTAAATTATCACTATTTGCAGATGACATGATTCTATACCTAGCAGACCCAAAAGGGTCTACAAAGAAACTATTAGAGCTAATAAATGAATTCAGCAAAGTGGCAGGATATAAAATCAACACGCATAAATCAAAGGCATTCCTGTATATCAGCGACAAATCCTCTGAAATGGAAATGAGGACAACCACTCCATTCACAATATCTTCAAAAAAAATAAAATACTTGGGAATCAACCTAACAAAAGAGGTGAAAGACTTATACAATGAAAACTACAGAACCCTAAAGAGAGAAATAGAAGAAGATCTTAGAAGATGGAAAAATATACCCTGTTCATGGATAGGCAGAACTAACATCATCAAAATGGCCATATTACCAAAAATTCTCTATAGGTTTAATGCAATGCCAATTAAAATCCCAACGGCATTTCTTGTAGAAATAGAGAAAGCAATCATGAAATTCATATGGAAAAATAAAAGACCCAGAATAGCAAAAACAATGCTAAGCAGGAAGTGTGAATCAGGCGGTATAGCGATACCAGACTTCAAACTATATTACAGAGCAATAGTAACAAAAACAGCATGGTACTGGTACCAAAACAGGCAGGTGGACCAATGGTACAGAATAGAGGACACAGAAACCAATCCACAAAACTACAACTATCTTATATTTGATAAAGGGTCTAAAAGCATGCAATGGAGGAAGGATAGCATCTTCAACAAATGGTGCTGGGAAAACTGGAAATCCATATGCAACAAAATGAAACTGAATCCCTTTCTCTCGCCATGCACAAAAGTTAATTCAAAATGGATCAAGGAGCTTGATATCAAATCAGAGACACGCCGTCTGATAGAAGAAAAAGTTGGCTACGATCTACATACTGTGGGGTCGGGCTCCAAATTCCTCAATAGGACACCCATAGCACAAAAGTTAATAACTAGAATCAACAAATGGGACTTACTCAAACTAAAAAGTTTTTTCTCAGCAAAAGATACAATAAGAGAGGTAAATAGAGAGCCTACATCCTGGGAACAAATCTTTACTCCTCACACTTCAGATAGAGCCCTAATATCCAGAGTATACAAAGAACTCAAAAAATTAGACAATAACAGAACAAACAACCCAATCAACAAATGGGCCAAGGACCTGAACAGACACTTCTCAGAGGAGGACATACAATCAATCAACAAGTACATGAAAAAATGCTCACCATCTCTAGCAGTCAGAGAAATGCAAATCAAAACCACCCTAAGATACCATCTCACTCCAGTTAGATTGGCAGCCATTATGAAGTCAAACAACAACAAGTGCTGGCGAGGATGTGGGGAAAAGGGTACACTTGTACATTGCTGGTGGGACTGCAAATTGGTGCAGCCAATTTGGAAAGCAGTATGGAGATTTCTTGGAAAGCTGGGAATGGAGCCACCATTTGACCCAGCTATTCCCCTTCTCGGTCTATTCCCTAAAGACCTAAATAGAGCATGCTACAGGGACACTGCTACATCGATGTTCATAGCAGCACAATTCACAATAGCTAGACTGTGGAACCAACCTAGATGCCCTTCAATGGATGAATGGATAAAAAAAATGTGGCATTTATACACAATGGAGTATTACTCTGCATTAAAAAATGACAAAATCATAGAATTTACAGGGAAATGGATGGCATTAGAGCAGATTATGCTAAGTGAAGCTAGCCAATCCCTAAAAAACAAATGCCAAATGTCTTCTTTGATATAAGGAGAGTAACTAAGAACAGAGTAGGGTCGAAGAGCATGAGAAGAAGAGTAACATTAAACAGGGATGAGAGGTGGCAGGGAAAGGGAGAGAGAAGGGAAAATGCATGGAAATGGAAGGAGACCCTCAGAGTTATACAAAAGTACATACAAGAGGAAGTGAGGGGAAGGGGAAAAATAATACAAGGGGGACAAACGAATGTCAGTAGAGGGGGCAGAGAGAGAAGAGGGGAGGGGAGGGGAGGGGAGGGGGGATAGTAGAGGATAGGAAAGGCAGCAGAATACAACAGACACTAGTATGGCAATATGTAAATCAATGGATGTGTAACTGATGTGATTCTGCAATCTGTATATGGGGTAAAAATGGGAGCTCATAACCCACTTGAATCAAATTGTGAAATATGATATATCAAGAACTATGTAATGTTTTGAACAGCCAACAATAAAAAATTAATAAAAAAAAAAAAGAATTATCAAGAGCCCTGGGTGAACAGGGAAGAAATGGGGTGTTAATCTCACCTTCAAAGGATGTTGCAGCTTGGAGACCTCCAGGCAGACACCAAATAAACTACAATAAAATGTGCTATTTAGATTCATGTATGTGTTGCATGATGATCAAGTCAGGGTAATTAGCATGTCTATCATCTTGCACTTTCTTTTTCATATCTGTATGGTTCAAGATTCTCTCTTCTAGGTATTTTGAGGTTTATAAATATGTACAGTTAATATATATATCAACAAATAATGATCATATTTTAAATGTCCTAAAACAAGGCAAAAATCCAACTCTAAAGGGGTTCTGAAGCTCCCTTTGATGTTTGGGGGAGTGTGGTGTCACAGAAGGTTGCAACCTGAGCTGAGTCCTATGAGTGGGTAGGCTCTGGAGCTGAAGGACTTGGGGTGGGGTGGGGAGCATACAGGCAGAATCACCCTACAGGTTTGGGACACAGCCAGCTGTAGCCAGTTTGGCTGGAACATAGGCTGTGTGGAAATTTTACATTAGAGATTGAGAGATAAAAATTGAAATTTAAAATAGAGTCAGATCACAGAGAACCTTCCCAGTCATGCTAAAGTTGTGGCTGGTAAACCATGGGAAGCTTGTGAGTTGATTATCATCTCACAGGTATTGTGCTTTGGACTAGTGAGCCTGGTACAGGGCAAAGCATCAAAGTGGGAAAAAGTTGTAAAACTTAAAAAGTAAAAGGTAGAACACCAGGAAACTATTTAGTTATCTCAAAATGCAAATATCAGGCAGGATGTGGAACAACTAGAACCTTTGTGTACTGTCAGTTGAAATTTAAGTGGAACAATTACTTTTTAAAAGGTTTTCGGCAATTTCTTGTAAAGTTTAACTTTACCTTATGACCCAGTAATTTCACCTCTTGATAATCCTGCAGTTTCACCCATTGGTACTTATTTAAGAGAATGTAAATATACAGAAAGACTTGTATAGGAATATTTTCAGCAACCTTATTCAAAATATTGTAACAATGGAAACAACTCAAGTTGTCTATCAGGAAAAAAATGGATAAAACAACTGTAGAGTATTTTAAAAATAGAATATTACCTAACAACAAAAAGGAATAAAGGACTGAGGCAGAAAATGGTGTGCTAAATCTCAAGAATGGTATGTTAAGTAAAGGGAACCCAATACAAGAGAATATTGCTGTGTGTGGATCCATTTATTTGCAATCTAAACTCAGTCAAAATTAACCTAGAACAATGGAAATGAAATAGTAGCAGAAAAAGAGGTGGGATAGAAAGGAGTAGGAAGGAACTCGCTGGAAGGTGCAAGTATTCTGAATATTAATTAATTGGGGTGGTATTTACACATACTATACAATGGTCAAAAATTCATCCATCTGAACATGTGATACTTGTGCGTTTTATTTTATGCTAATCACATCTCAGTTAAAAAAAAGTGTAGGTCATTGAAAATGTAGCTTTCACTCACCTTTCTGAAAATAAAAAATGACAAATCAAAATATTCTTATTACCTGAAGAATCATCAAAATTAATAAAATAACAGAAATTGTGACTGAACAAAAAGCCTAATGGTGAAGAATAAAACCAACAAAACTTATACTAAAAATAAAATTGTATGCTTAGATTTTTTTTAATTGGCCTAATGATTTTGTAAGAGGTAACAATTGTTATAAAATTAATAATTGAGTAAGGGTCTTTTTAGCAAATGCTACATTATGTGAAAAATCAATGGGAAAAGAAAATGCAGCACTGTGTTTAAAGAAAATTAAGCTGGACACAGTGGCCCAGAAGGCTAAAGCAAAAGGACCACAAGTTTTAAGGCCAGCCTTAGCAACTTAGTGAGGCCCTAAACAACTTAGTGAAACCCTGTCTCAAATTTTAAAAATGCTTTTTAAAAGGGTTGGGGATGTAGCTCAGTGGTTGAGCACCGCTGGACTAAATTCCTGGTACCAAAAACTAAAAAAAATAAAATAATTTTAGTCTTGCTGCTGCAAAAGACCAATGATAATCTCAAATATCATATATTTACATTTAAAAGCATTAACTATGGCTTTAAGGAGTTTTTTTCAGTTAAGTTCATGACTCATTAGTTCACTTAAAAAAAAATGATTTTGTTGCATTTATTTCTCATGCTGTGAAGTAATCAGTGCTTACTGAAATGTCTCCTTCTATCTCTTGGGTGGATAAAGTTCAGGGTTAAAAAATTCAGCATGTGACTTTATGCTATCAGTTTAGGAAGCAAAATTAAAATTAGTATTCATCATCTCTCATCCACATAAACTCTAAGTCTATACTTACCTGTAGGGGAATCAGAAATAGTATTTCATGTTCAAAACAAAGATAAAAATCTATGGAATCTGTCATTCTAGTGACTTGGTAGGGGGATATAAAGGAGTAGTTGGAAGTCCATTTGAGAAGGAAAATACAGCCTTGCACCATGTATGACTCATATACCTCTCTCTATAGAGTAAGCTCAACTGTAACCAGACAGTATGTTTTCCAGTAATAAGCAGATGATAGTAATATGCAGGAATTAGATTCTGTATTGGGTCGATTGAGTGGCAAGTGTCACACACAGTGCAAATCTTTGAGATACACTAACAATCTGGATCTCCCCAGCTCCCACTCTAGATATTTGTCACTTCTCTGAATATCTACTACCTGGGGAGGCTAGAATTTGGTTGCTGAAAACAAATGGAGTGATATAAGAGGCAAATGAATTAATAAATTATGTTAAATCCCTGCAAGGAACTCTTAGGTAGTTAATAAGTAGGGTTAATTAGATCCATATTTTTATGACATATTAAATGATAAAAATCAAGTTTCAGAAAAATGTGTACTATAAGAATTGATTTTGATAAAAATTAACCGAAAAGGTCAAAAGTACCAAAGATTTGAAAAGAGCTAAAAAATGTCATAGTAGAAGAGCTATTAATGTTATTCTGATTTAAGTGGAAATATTTGACAGATCTGTTCAAAGTGAATATGGCAACTTCTATGAGGAAACTGCTTTGGAAATGCATGGACTATAAAAGGAAATTCAGGAAAGATGAGTTAATATGGTGCATGGGTGAATGGATATATAGGTGGATGTATGGGTGGGTAGATAAGTGGATGGACTGATGGACAGAAGAGAATAAAAGGAAAGGGAAAGAATGATAGGCAAGGAAATAATTATTCTTCAGAAATTTGAAGACCCTGTGTATTAGCCAGCATTTTCTAGAGGAACAGAATCAACTGGAAGTATAATTTTTAAAAGGGTATTTATTAGGTTGGCTTATGCAAGCAGAAGAAGCTGAATAGTCCACAATGGCCGTCTGCAGGGTGGAGAGCTGGAACAACCAGCAGCTGCACAGTCCAAGAGGCTGAAGCCCCAGAACAAGACAGATGAACAGTGCTACCCTAGTACAAGACTTAAGGTTTCTGGAGAATCACTGGCAGAGTCCGCTTTGGAAGAGTGAAGAAGCAAGAGTCCGACATCCTCAGAGGATCACAGCAGCAATCAAGAACCTATTCAAGAAGAATGGAGCTTGTTCTTCCAACTTTTATTCCATCCAAGCCATTATCCTATTGGACAGTGCTGCCCATGCTTAAGGAGGGTCTCCATTTCAGTTGGCTATCCTACATGCCAATCATTTCTAGACACACCCATAAGCCTCATAATCTAGTTGACAATTAACCATTACACCCTGTTTTGATTGCTTTTTTTTAAGCATCTGGTCTTTCCAATGATAATTCTACTGCCAAAAATAGCTGGTCTTCTCTTTATCTTTAGTATTCTCATATTTCAATTAGTATCTAAATGTGAATCCTCATATTTAAAGAATTCTCTTTCCTTTGAGCTCTGAAAAATATCCTCATATTGCTTCTTAGATAATTTAGACTCCTCCATTTCCTCTATCCCATCTTTTCTGTCAACACTACCTGCTGCCGGTAGGATCTCCTGGATAGATTTTGTGTCTCTTGCTGTTTTTCTAAAACTTTCTGTTTCCTTTTCTTAGTACCCTATATTTTGGCCTTCCTCCCAACACACACACACACACACACACACACACACACACACACACACACACACACCGTGGCACTAGGGATTGAACACAGGGCTTTGTGCATGTGAGGCAAGCACTCTACCAACTGAGCCATGTCCCCAGAAATACCCTGTATTTTGATAATTCCTTTCTCTCTCTTTTTTAATGAAAGAATTGTCATGAACTTTGTTTCTTTTTATAGCATCCTGTTGTTGTTTTATGGACACTGTATCTTCTTAAGTAGCCATGTTTTTTTTTTTTTAAGTTCTCTTCTGTGCCTTGAACTACCTGTGTGTAAGTGATATCCTAAAGCAATTAAGAGAAAAGGAACTAGAGTTGTAGTTTGAGAACAAGAGATGTCCACAGATTTCTGGAAGACAGTAAAAAGAATGGATGGCTGAGTTAAAAGGTAAAGAGGGAAACTGTTTCTTAGAATGCATAAGGAAGAAAGTACGTTGAAGAAACCAATTGTCCTGGATTGAAATTCTATAACTGCCAATTATTACCTAGATGTCTCTAGGCATTTTACTGAATTTCAAGTTTTTACCACTATTAAAATATCAAATATGGCCACACCTTGCAGACAACACCTGTAATCCCAATGGCAGGAGGCTGAGGCAGGAGGATGGCAAGTTCCAAGCCAGCCTCAGCAAAAGCAATATGCTAAACAACTCAGTAAGACCCTGTCTCTAAATAAAATATAAAATTGGGCTGAGGATGTGGCTCAGTGGTTGAGTGCCCCTGAGTTCAATCCTTGGTACCAAATAAATAAATAGATAGATAAATGAATAAATAAATAAAGTATACATGACCCAATTTAAGACAGTAAAAATTAGCAATATTTAGAATCTTCCCTGTATGCTTCTTCCAGATTACAACCCCCTCTCTCCCTAGTTCTTTAACTTCCATGCTTTTATTCTTCCAGTTCTTAGTTTTACCATCTATATTTTATAATTTATATATGGTATCTATAATTTTATAGGTATATACAATGTAAGTTATATGTGCATGTAACATAATTTTGCTTGGTTTTAAGCTTACATAGAATTGCATATTAACTTTCCATTTTCTGATTTAGTTTACCCTTTCATAAAAATTAGGTCATTTTGGGCTAGGGCTTAGCTCAGTGGTAGAGTGCTTGCTTCCCATGTGTGAGACACTGAGTTAGATCCTCAGCATGACAAAAAATAAATACATAAAAAATAGGTCATATTCACTTTGGGGCTCTTATGAATGATACTGTCCTGAACACCATTCCACCCTACCAAGTTGCTGAGATTTAAATGATTGACAATGATTAGAATGTGGAGGAACTAGAATTTTCATGCATTGCTTATTGGGATATAGTGGTATACCAATTTTGAAAAACACTTTAGCATCAAGAAGGGTGGAATGGTGTCTAATTTGGGGTTTCATTTTTATTTCTATTATTACAAGGAATTTGCAGCATAACTACGTGTTTTTTTGAGCCATCTTCATATTCTCTTCTGTGAAAAGTTTTGCTTATACCCCTTGACCTTTTAGCTACCAGACTAACATGGATTTTTTTCACTTAGTAAAGAGTCTCTCACTTTGCTAATGATTGTCTCTAACTAACAGTAATATTTACTAGCCCTGTTGTCTCCAAGGGTCCTCCACACTTCCCAGTTCCTTTGTAGTTACATGGGACCACGTGTAGGCAATTGAAAAATCACTTTTAAATCAAAGCGTTTATGAGTGAAACATGTCTCTCTCACTCTTGTTTCTATGCCAAAATAAACAAAAGGCCATAAAATTCTTAAAGGTACACTTACAAGATGAGGAAGTCTTTGTTTTCCTGAATCTCTGATCCCCTGAGTGATTCTGAGGAGCAGAGTACATGCCCCACCCTCATCTACCCACACAACTCACACTGGATTCACACTGTGAGAAATGTGAGGAACATTTTGTTACTACAGCATTGCCTGGACTAACCTGGCTCATGCTTGCCCTTCCAAGAATCAATTTCCACTAGGCTAAATTTGTTTTGAGCTGTGTATTGTGTCTACGGGACTATTTATCTATCCCACCACGAATAGCATACTTTATCAATTGGTATGATGTAATAATAAGTTCTCTGCTTCTGATAAGGAAAGTTGTTGTGCCTTGTTCTTTCTTCAGGAGAGTTTGGTTCATTTCTTTTTTTCTTTTCTTTTTTTTTTTTTTTTGTTCTTTTATATAATTTTAGAATCATCTTCTCAATGCCTGAAAACTCTATAGGAATTTTGCTTGTAAATGCATTAAATTCTCAATTTGGTGAGAATTTATATCTTTGTTCTATTGAAACATTTAAGCATATTGTTTATCTCTTCACTTAATTTATGTTTTTTTTAAAAAAATGTATCTTAATAATTTTTCCACAAAGCATTTGTACATCCTTTATTTAATTAACCTCTAAATATTTGACATTTTTTCTAAATAATATCTGTTAAAATGTTTTACCTAATTTATCACTACTGGTTTATGGATAATCAATTAATTCTACTATTTCTATTAATATTTTTATTTAAAATATTTAATATAGACAATCATATCATCCATGAATGATGTCAATTGTGGTTTCTCTGTTCAGATACCTTACTGATCCTTCTGGTATAATACTTTTTTTTTTTTAAGTAGTGGGGATCGAACCCGGGTGCAATCTATCACTGAGTTACACCTGCAGCACCTCCTCCCCCTTTGTTGAGACAGGGTCTCCTGGTTTCAAACTTGTAATCCTTCTGCATTAGCCTCCCAAATCACTGAAATTGTACGTGGGCTCCAGTTCAAACTTGAAAAGAAATTATAACCACAGGCATCTTTTCTTGCTCTTAAACATACAGGAAATGCTTTCATTCTTATCAATCTTGTATTATACTTGATATACATTTATATGGAGGCTCTTTATCAGATTGAGGGAGTTTGCTTCCATTTACAGTTTGCTGAGAGGTTGTGCCTGTTTTATATATTGTCTTCATGAATAGGTGGTGAAATTTGTCAGGTGATTTTTTGGCTTACATTTAGATGATCCGATACTTTTTCTCCTACAACCTACAAATGAGATGACTCATACTGATGAGTTTTATAACATTAAGCTGAAATAAACAAAAACTGGCAATGATAAATATCATCAATTTTGTACTTCCTAGATTTAATTTAATATTTAGTTGAGGATGTTTTTATTTATGCTAGTAAGGTAACCCTATAATTTCTTTCTCATAATGTTTTTGTCAGTATCTGGTATCAAGGTTACTGTAGTTTTATCAATGAGAAAGACAGCATTTCTCTTCTTTTATACTCTGGAATACAATGTTTAATAGTGGAATTGTTTATGAGAAAATGACTATTAGAATTCACTGAAAATTTGGGGCTGTTTTTCTATGTTTGGAGACTTTCAAGTATAAATATAAATACTGTGAAGTTTTCTAGTTATATCCAAGTTTCCCTTTGACATTGAAGCAGCTTTCATTAATTAATTGTACTTTCTTGGAAATTATTTATCTCAGCTGTTTTCAAATTAATTTCTTATATTATCTTATATTCTATGTCTGACCAGTTCTTTTGATATCTGCTGGTTTCCATTAGTGATATATCCTTTCCTTGTGTATTGAAAAGTTTGAGCTACTTGTTTTTACTTGAAATTTCATCTGGGAATTTTTTGGTACCAGGGATTGAACCCAGGAACACTTTACCACTGAGCAACATCCCAGCCCTTTTTATTTTTTATTTTGAGACAGAGTCTTGCTGAGTTGCTTAGGGACTTGCTATGTTGCTGAGGCTGGCTTTGAACTTGCAATCCTCCTGTCTCCACCTCCTGAGCTGCTGGGATTACAGGCATACACTGCCATGCCCAGTATGTGGGAATTTTTTAATGTAAGTTCAAATTTGAGGTTTCACAAAACAAGCATTTTTGTCTGCCAGGTGCCCAAAGGCATTACCAAATTGCCACCACCGGAATTAAGTGAACTTGTTGAAATTTTTCCAGATACAAGGCACCAAGGTCAAAAAAGATGTTTCACTGATATTCTATCTACAGAGTGAGGTTTTTCCTAATTCACCTTACCTCCAAGGTCTCAGCCCTTGAGGATCCAAGCATTATGAGAACTTTTGAAACACTTAACATTTTGTGTTGTTCTAAGGTTCATCTTTTACTTCCTATATCCTGCAAGGCCCATCAGAAGATCAGGTGTCCCTAAGCTTCTTAGAAACTCCTGGGGAAGCTCCAGTTGTGGCATGTACCTAATTTACAGGCTTCCAGCTCTCACTTCAGATTTATTCTTTCTTTCTTTCCTTTTTCCTTCTTTCCTTCCTTTCTTTCTTTCCCTTTTTTAATGCCAGCTCAATGAAGCATTTAGGCAATATTTTTAAAATAATCCACCCAATATTTTGGTTGTTTCAATTGGTAGTGCCATCCAATGTATCTAATTTGGTAAAGATTGTAAAACCCACTTTAACTTTACGCAACATTTCCCTGCTGCTAAGAAACTTTCTGTGATAATAGAATGTTCCACATTTGCACTGACCAATATGGAAGCCAGTTTGGCACACTGTGACAGCTGAGCCCTTGGAATGTAACTCATGATTAAAGAAGTGAATATCTATTTTCGCTTAATGTTAAATGATTTAAATTTAAATAGCCCACTTGTGGCTGGTGGCTCCTTATAAGACAGTTCAAAAATACACCTTCATTCACTCACAGGAGATACCGATATATGAGCACTACAGTGAGGCAGAACTATCAGAATTACGTATAAATGAGGAGATGAGACTCTTGGCTACATGATTCAGATTGCAATGGCCAAAGGAAAAAAAAATAGTTTAAAAGGAAGTGTAACAACAAACAAACAAAAAAAGCTAATTTTCCTGCTGAACATGCTAAGCTTCTGGCCTTATCTTCTTTGTGTTGGTTTTGTTTTGTTTATTTGTTTGTTTTTTGTAAAAGAAGAATTTCTGGATGTGTGGTATCCATCAGGATATGTCACAATAAAGGACTTAGTACAGGTTGTGAGATTGCACAAACCACAAACAGAAACAAAGCACAGGAAATGAAACAAGGCACTCCCCAAAAGGCTTCATTAGGATAAATCTTATCTCAGCTACAGTGGCCTTGCCTCCTAGTCTAATGAGCCAGCTCTGACTCAAACTGGCTTCTTGAATTCATGCCAAAGCCCATATGCACTCACAGCTGGGCCTCACCATGAAGCTTTTCCTTAATATTATTTGTGGCATTGAATTTCTACTTAGAAATTCAGGGAATCAGCCATTCAGCACTAGGCCCATCCATAGGGAGGTATCTCTCAAAACTATTGGACTAAAGACCCCAAATGTATATTTCCTTTTAGGAATATGGGGGAGTAGTGAAATCGTGCAGAAACATCCGATTTCTGTTTCCAGCTTCTGGGTTCTCATAATAGATGGATCGCAGTAGAAAAAGAACCAGCCATAAACGGATACCCAGGGACTTGATGATGAAAGTGGCACTAATTAGGGACTTGGGGGACACAATCTTGTTTCAAAAGTACACAATTTATCACAACGCATCTGGAGACTTTCCATACTGATACCAAGAGAAAGGCAGCACTAGCGTGGTAGATCCAATGAGGATTCACCAGGTCAAGAGCTCTTTGTGTTTTTGCTCTGTCCAGAGCTTTCCAACCCAGCAGTGGTGGACAGTGATTTTGAGTCTCAGAATCACTGAAGGCATCTTCCATTCATACCAATAATTATTACTCCTGTTTCTCCTTCGTCCTTGGCATACCATACTTAATGACCTGTTTTCTAGTTGAGAGAAGATTAAAAGCTCAGAGTTCCTGACACTGTTTCTGAGCCATTTCCCGGCATTTTTGTCCTCTCTTTAAGGACAATATTTAATTTTCCATTAGCATGCCTTTCACTTCCATGAATTAAAAACCCCTTCCATCTATAGTGTCTGAAAAGCCAGAAACCATAAAACGAATGTATGTTAAGACAGTAGGTTAGTTACATATTTAAATAATAGGCACTAAATTTAACACTATGGGTTTAATTTCTGTTGGGCAAAAAGTATAATAAATATACCACAGAGTGTCCTAAAGTTTGAAAACAGACAAACTCGTAAATTTATTATATGTTATGCAGAAAGAGAAACTGAGTCTCAGAATGGTAAAGAGCTCAGAGTTAGTAAGTAGTGGGTCACATCTCAAATTCAAGCTCATATTTGTCTCCTCCGAAGCTATAGTTTGCCACACATTAGATATAAGCCTCTTGAATCAGAACCAGATCACTAACATTTCTACGGATTTTCTCGCCATGTTTATAAATAAGTCTAAGACATCAACCAATTCACCTTGAAAATGACTGAATGAAGCCATCCAGATGTTTTTAATGCTTGATGCAAAAATTGAATTGCACTTTGGTCAGTTCAACACATTAAAAAAATCACTGTTTTCATATTTTTTCCCAAAAGGAATTTTATATAAATATGTATATACCTTTTTAAAGGAAATTACTTTTATCCTAAAGCCAGCTATATGTATCAATTTTCTTCATCCTATGATATTAAATATATATATTCAACTCATCATTCTCTACTTGAACCAGAAATCTAATTACAGAGTACTATCCTGCATAGTTTGTTTCTATAGTGTATGTTACAGTATCCAGAGTAAGTATGATGATTCAAACTTAAAGAATTAGCAAATGTTTGGGCTGAATGGGACCTTATAATAAGCTACTCCAACCACCCCCATTTATAGATAAGTACAATGAGATCCATTCATTCATTTGGCACATACCTACTGTGTGATTGCAGTGAATGAAAAAAAAAAAGAAAAAGAAAAAAAGGAGAAGAAGAATTAGCTCAGAGGAGTCAAGTGATAGCCCAGGAACACTCATGGCTTCATGTCACATTTAGAATAATGTTACTTTGCGCAATGGTGATAAGGATGCTTAGGACTTACATGTAACAACACATATCTAAAATCATTTGTAAAGTAGCAAGAAGTTTGCTGTGAATGCAAATTTAGCACATGGGCAAGGAAATCTGGCAGGTATTTTTAAATATTAAATTTTAAAGAACTATTTCAAAGCTCATGTATCAGTGCCACTGAACTTGGGGGGATAGGAGTTGATGGAATAGTTGAGCATTTAACAAAAGAAAAATGCAGACTATGGATGGCATGGTGTCCAAAAGGTTTAAGGTGGAGTACATGAGGCTCTCCATCCTTGAGACAGCAAAAAATCATTTCTGCCCTGGGTGGAACCAGTTTCTTCCAGACTCATATCTTTCTCTCCTCCACTCTGCTCTGCAAGTGAAATCCACAGGCACGCCTACCCAAACAGATACTGAATTGCAAATGAAATCAGTCCTCCTTGGCAAATACAGGAGGTTAAGGTGCAAAAACACCAATAAAAATTCTCTTCTACATCATGTACCTGATAAGGCAGCAGGCCCACGGATAAGAACATGGAATACTGAGGAGTACAATGGAAACCTCCCACACTTGTTCTCTCCAAGTCTCATGGCCGCTGTGGCTCCCAGGCTATCTTTGGTGCTTCCAAGAGAATAAATTGTGTTCTACTCAAGTGTATCTGGACACGTTTGGAGGACTTGGGAGGTAGGACCACAGATATAGACTTAACAGAGATCTATCCAAGCAACACCTTTGGTTTAAGGGTAATGAGCAGTGTTGCCGATGGGAACAGTAAGGGAGATGCACTCGCATGGAGGCTAGAGGCATGAGGATAGGTACAGACTCTCATAAAAGCTCAAGTAAAAAAGTAAAATCTCATGTCCCTTAGGCAAATAAATCTTCTTGTGCTGGAAAAGGAGACAGTGCTTGAATTGTGCTAATTAGTCCCTACCTAGCTCTAGGAAGTGGCCATGACTACCCTGGTGCTGGTGCTGGGTGCCTCTTATGGAGGCAGCTGACCCGTGATCTCAAGGCTGCAGATATTTGTAGTTTTTCTTTTCTTTCTTTTCTTTTTTTTTTTTTTTAGTTGTCAATGGATCTTTATTTTATTCATATGCAGTTTTGAGAATCGAGCCTAGTGCCTCACACATGCCAGGCAAGTGAGCCACAGCTCCAGCCCTCCAGATATTTGTTTTGAAGGTGCAAAGTCCTGGTCCTACTGGCCCTGGTGCTCTTGGCTAATTGTTCTCTCCAAGTCTCATGGAGAATATATTTACACAATTTTTATTTGAGAAAAGCTATCATTCTTGCAGTGTGGTTGAGGTGAACCCAGAAAAAATACTGTTAGATGACTCTTGTCATGAGCTTGACTTATTTATTTGTTCTTATATTGGAACAAAGTCTAAATTATAGGTGAGGTAAAAAAAAAATGTACTGTGTAAAAATAAAAGACTATTTGGGGAATTTGACAGCTTAGTAAATTTTAAAATACGATTCCCACCCATGTAGTCTTCTGGTGGCTGTTCCTGCATCTTCTCCATGTACTTCTCTATGAACTGCTTCATAAATAGCAACAGTCAAGATCAGAAGAGTAATTTTTTTTTCTTTGTGGTGATGCTGGGTATAGAATACAAAATCTTGTGCATGCTTAGGGAAGCCCTCTCCCAACTATATTAAATCATAGTTTATTTAAGTGAATCAATGTCACTGGATTCTGAAAATAAGATACATCAATTTCTGTTAAACTAACCAATATCAAAGAGGTTCTAGAAGATGCATAATGTATTCATCTATTACTATCAAAACATCTACCCTTTAAGCATTTTGTACTTAAAAATCACCTCTATTAATATTGCATTTACTACCTCCTTGTTTAGTGTTAACCTTTACAAATGCATGTATGTTTGGGCAAATTTTACACACACACTTATGCATTATAAATTACAAACACACACACACACGCACACACACAAACACCCCCCTCACACACACACACACACACACACATATCCTTTTTCTTCTTTTTTTTTCCCCCTTGGAGAGTGTGTTTATTCAAGAAATTTCTAACACAAACAACAAACAATTGATATAATAAAATAAGAAACAGGGGAGTTTAGATGTGGAATGCCACACCTTCTTACTTTAATCTAGGACACCAATGGAATTACCAAACTAGGGAAGTTCTGAACCTTACCTAGATAGAGAATTAACGATTGCCTAGTGTTCTCTTAGTGTTTGGAAGTATTATCCCCACCCCATGTATACTGAGTAGGGAGACTGCCTCTCATACTCCCAGATAAAAAGATGTATGTAACTCTTTTTACAGACCCAGAATGAGATCCTGGGAAAGGTTCTTAACCTCTTGGGGTTCAATTTTATAATGTGTAAAATGAGAATAAAAATATCACTTTTTTCTACCTCATAAAATTTTGTCAGATATCATTACAGAAAATGGAAAACTGCAATGCCCATGTATTTCCTTTTTATGACAATTGCCTTCCTTTAAAAAACATCAACTAAAAATTAAAATTGTCCTTTTAAAATGACTCCTTCTCATTACCTAAAATATTTGAATACTGATTCCAAATTTACTTATAAACAATCTTTGGGAACAAAGCCTGCTCAATAGCTAAGGGTAGTCTGTGTGGTTAGGAAAGGGGGTGTTATATCAAATGTTCCCTGAAATCCAAAGCAATAACCTGTTTTTCTGTAATCCAGGTACTTTATAACATAGCGTAATACATACTCTAAGTATTTGCCTCGTGGTTCAAAAGATAAACAGGTGAAAAATCACATTTCAGAGTTCTCTAAACACTGAAAAGGAAATGTAGGTTGATAAAAAAAATGTTAACAGATTCAAAAGGTTAAAACTTTGGTAACAGTATAGATTTCATGTTATATGTTTCTTTTTCCACAATAAAAAATAAACTAACCATATTTGTGCCCAGAGATACTGATTTCTCCAATGCATCCAAGAAACTCCATCAGACCCATTGGCTAAGTATGGCAGGTCCTTTGTCAGAACTTTTGGCAAGAAGAATGCATGAATCTTAGGACCTTTGCCTGATATAAACCCTTGGGCTCAGACAGCCAATTTCTGTGCATCACAGAGGTATTCTATCTAGTCTATTCATGTATCCTTGATTGTTGAATAATCAAGAATTCTTTGTGTGTGTATGTGAGGGAGGTATTCAAACATGTACTTAGGGTAATGATGTCCATCTCATTCCACCATCCTTCCTACCCCCATGCTCCCTCCTTTTTTTCCTCCCCTTTTCCCTATCTAAATTTCCTCCATTCCTCCCATCATCCCCCCACGTCCCCATTATGAATCAGCATCCTTATATCAGAGAAGACATTAGGCATGTGGTTTGGGGAGTTAGCTTAACTCACTTAGCATTATATTCTTCAACTCCATCCATTTACCTTCAAATGCCATGATTTTATTCTCTTTTTTAAATTTTTTATTTGTTATATATGACAGCAGAATGCATTACAATTCATATTACACATATAGAGCACAATTTTTTCATATCTCTGGTTGTGCACAAAGTAGAATCACATCCTTCATGTCTTCTTACATGTACTTAAGGTGATTATGACCATTGTATTCCACCATCTTTTCTATCCCTATGCCCCATCCCTTTCCTTTTCCCCTTTGCCCTATTTAGAGTTAATTTAATCCTCCCATTGCCACCCCGCCCCAGCATATTATGGATCAGCAACCTTAAATCAGAGAAATCATTTGGCATTTGGTTTTTTGAGATTGTCTAATTTCACTTAACCATTTTCACTTATATTCTCCAGCTTCATCCATTTACCCTCAAATGCCATGATTTTATTCTCTTTTAATGCTGAACAATATTTCATTGTGTATATATACCACATTTTCTTTATCCATTCATCTACTGAAAGGCATCTGAGTTGGTTCCACAATTTAGCTATTGTGAATTGTGCTGCTATAAACATTGATGTGGCTATGTCCTTGTAGTATGCTGTTTTTAAGTCTTTTGGGTATAGACTGAGGAGTGGGATAGCTGGGTCAAATGGTGGTTCCATTCCCAGTTTTCCAAGGATTCTCCATACTGCTTTCCATATTGGCTGCCCCAATTTGCAGTCCCACCTGCAATGTATGAGTGTGCCTTTTCCCCCACATCCTTGCACCACTTTTTGTTGTTTGTATTCTTAATAGCTGCTATTCTGACTAGAGTGAGATGAAATCTTAGAGTAGTTTTGATTTGCATTTTTCTAATTGCTAGAGATGTTGAACATTGTCTCATCTCAGCTGTCATCATGAAACTGATGGGAGCCCCATCCCTCAAAGAAAGCAGGATATGCTGGTGTGAAGAGGGTTAACAGTGGTGAAATGCCAGCAGCCTATCTGGATGCTAGGATAAGTTTCTGCCCCACCCTATTTGAAGTAAACAGAAGAAGGGCTGGTTAAGTGTCTTACTCCTAAAAGTGAGGATCAGAAAATTGTAGATGTCTGAAAGAGAGGGTTCTCACTCTTGTTTAACTCACAAAGTTGTTCTTGTTCTTGGACAACCTGTAGGAAAATGTTATATTTAGTAAAAAAAAAAAATGAAGGATATTATGCAATTTTAGCTTTTCAAAAAAAATCAAACATTAAAAATATTACTCAATGCATTAAAATGAGTATTCTAAAAAATAAATATTCTTCATTGATTTTACATGTATTCTAGAAGCACTTAGATTCTTCACCATCATTTATACATTCTTATATGCCTCTTGATTTTAAATGAAATAGCCCCATTAGCAATAATTCTAGACTTAGCAATTTATGTCAGAGACTATATTGTTCAGCATTTAAGTATAAGTGATTTGGCAAAATCATCAACTTTTAAAAAGTTATACTTTCTTCTATTGTGTTTTTTTTTTCTGAGAAATTGTACAATAGCACCTATACTCAAAAGTCAATGATGGAAAGATTCATTAAGAAAAAGTTAAAAACTTATCCCTTTATTTCCTAGGTATAATTAGGGAATCAGTTTTTCTCAATGACTGTTGAGAGCCACAGCTGAGTCAGGATGGCGCATGGCATTTTGCCAGAAGGAGTGGTTGAGAGATGATGCCAGGAGCCATTAAGATGATGATAATCAAGTTAAGCTGTGTATAATTGCTGTGACTGGATGATGCTGGATTGAAATAGGTTGTGTATTCAGTTGTATATAGACCTTTGCTGTCTAGCAATAGGGCGGCTCCTGCTGCCTCGGGTGCCCGCTACTTTGAGTTTTCGCGGGGTTCTGGTTGAGTTCCTTGGAGCCCGGTGGAGGGTGAGAGAGCCCCCAGGGGGTCCACGGGAAGTGCTGGTGGAGTTTGGGCAATAAAGGAGTTCCTGTTTGAACCTACAAGTGCCTCGTGGTGGCTCGGTTATTTTGTGCCCAGCCAGACTGTGGCACATGACTCCAGAAAAGTATGTGATTTTTTTAATATCTTAATAAAATGGTTTTGTATTAGTCACAACTCACATTCCTCTTCAACTTTTCTCTTCTCACTTATTATTCTTTTTTTTTTCCTTTTTTTTTTTAATGCCAGGGTTGAACCCAAGGACACTTAACCCCTGAGTCACATCCACAGTCCCTTTTTATTTTTAATTTTGAGACAGGCTTTTGCTAAGTTACTTGGGGTTTCACTAATTTGCTGAGGCTGGCTTCAGACATTCAATCCTCCTGCCTCAGCCTTTCAGGGTCGTTGGGATCACAGGCACACACCATTGTACCAGCCTCACTTATCATTCCTGAGAACTCCTTTAAGTTCAACTTGTACCTCTAAGGTCATTCCTTATCACACCTGTAAAATGTTTCATTCTGTAGATGTAATCCATTTGCCCAATCATTGCACAGCTTATGGACATTCAGGTTGTGTCCAAGTGTCTCTTTTTTATTTTTTTATGTATGTGTATCTTTTTGTGGTTGTCAACTTTTCTACTACAAACAGTGCTGTGACAACCTGATACATTGAATATCCATGTGTTTGAGTTTTTTGGTACTATTAGTGACATGGAATAGATTCTCAAAGATAAGATTGTTTGGACCAAAAGATACATGCATTTTTATTTTATCACTTAATGCATCTCTTCCCTCCAATTTTTAAGATCTTAAACAGAAAGAGGTTATCTTGTACTGGTTGTCAGTCTTCCACAATTCTTAGCCTGGATCCCAAGCATTAAAAATATTACTCAATGCATTAAAAATGAGTAAGTAGACAGCATTAGACTGATTACCTTAGGACCTTTTTGTTTGGGGTGACGAGATAACCAGATGCCAATAAGTCACCAAACATTCTTATTGTGTGGTTGATTTCAAGGATATTCATATCCTACATGCTATTTGAAAAAAAAATAATTTTACTTTAAAATATTTTTTTCAATCTCATGCCAAGAAATAAGTATTAAATCCAATCTCCAAAAACATATACAAAATTGTTGACTGGTTTGTCATCAGGATTACTTTTCTAAAATAATAACAAGTGTTGGTGAATATATGGAGATATTGGAATTCGCGTATATTGCTGGTGGGACAGAAAATGAGACAGCCACTTTGGAGAAAACTCTGGAAGTTATTAAAAATGTTAAACATAGAGCTACCATATGACCAAAAATTCCATTTCTAGATATATACCTCTGATAATAACAAGAAAAAAAAATGTACCAACTCAACCTCAGTTTCTTCTATTATATGCTCACAACACAGATCATCTGTCACCCAAAAAGATGTGATCACTTTGCACTACCAGGGAGCAAGGAATTAATTCTGCATCAGACACCAGCTGAGTGTCCTTCAATTCAATTTAACTCCGACACTATCTACCTGAAGATGACATCAGGTTCCATAGGTTGAGGGCTCAGTCCTAAGAATACCTTCCCTTCCAACCTCAGATGCCAAAGGCAAGCCTCAGTTTATGATCTGTTCTACGGCTGACTGGCTATAAATTAGGGTTCCCACAATGCCCTCCTTAAGATTGATCGATTTTCTCAGGTGACTCACAGAACTGAGGAAAAACACTAACTTATGTTTACTAGTTTATTTTAAAGGATTCTACAAATGGTAGAGCTGAAAAGATGCACAGGGCGAAATCTGTGGAAAGAGGACTCCAGTTTCCATGCCCTCTGCAGTGTACCACTCCCAGGAACCACGTGCTAAGCTCTCTGAATGCTGCCCTTTGAGGTTTTTATGGAGACCTCATCACATAAACATGATTGAAGCAGGGACAGCTGTGTACCAGTGTGACCCGGGCAACACAGGCAGGATCTAATGCCAATAACCTGAGTGAGGACACAGCAAGGCCTGTCTGTTCACACTACTCTTGTTCACTATGCAGCATTTCTTCCTCCCAGCTATGAGGCCAGACCTCTTCTGAAATAAGGTTCTTGTGAGCAACTATCAGACAAGGTAGTTCAGAGAATTTCTTTATGGCCAGCTCCAAGGCAGACAAGTTAGGGGAAATTGCAGTACATGCTTTTGATTGTTTCTGTGACCTGCCTTAGGGAACAGAAATTCTAGTTTCCATCCTACCTTGAGGTGAAAAAA